>NW_027325363.1:2229247-12229247 GCF_036924035.1 Leuresthes tenuis | reverse complement strand
AGCCTTCTTTTTTTGGACAACACCGAATCAGGCAATTTTGCTTGCCAGGTTGTAACTTTTACTTTTTTCTTCTTTGAAAAACTCTGTGTGCTTCTGATTGTTATCAAGCTGAAATATTCCTCCTCTGCCAAACTTCTCAAGGTTGGGCATCATCTTATCAGCCAATTACATACATGCACAAGCGTTCATGGTGCCATTTGTGAATGTCTTCTCCCCAACACGTTTGCACTCAAGCAGCCTCACATAGGCATTCCCACCTCTGTGCTTCACTGTGGCAGTCCTGGACAGGTTCACACTAAACATGATCGACACTATCTGATTTGAACAAGATAATCTTCGTTTCACCTCACCAGAAAGTGTACTCCTTACACTGATCAGGCTCTCCTCAATGGTCTTTAGTGAAGTTACATTTTTCAATTTTGTGCTGACCACCATGCTGAACCTCTATGGACAGCAGCCTTTGTCCTTAGAAGGTGACTGTATACTCCACACTGGCTGATATATTTTTTTTAAGGAATATGATTTTCATTAATAACCTCCATGCCAAGTCTGAAACACTTGTCTATCTGAGTTAAAGCACTAAACTGTGCAAGCAGTGCAGTTTCAGTCTGAATAAAGGCCCATGTCTCTAAACAGAAACATCTAGTGAATTCAGTTTCAGTGATCCCAGACTATCTAACTCTCGTGTTGGTACTCACAGGTGTTTCACCGACTTTCTATTTTTTTGAGTTGGACATGGAAATGGTCCAAACTATCAATACACTCTCTGAACCATTTATGTTTGATTGTCAATAAGAGTTAATACAGTGTTGCTAAATTAAAAATACATCAAACTAACTTATTAATTGAAGGGTGAAACTATTTAGAATAATATCAGGTTTAATATGTAGATATTGCACTGTGTTGCACCCATGGCTGTTGTACACTATATGAACAGATGACACTATTTTCATTTTAAACTTCACTAATTTCATTGGTAGATTTTTCTCTTTATCTGCTTCATAATCATTTCCTATATGTAGAAATCATCACTAAGATGGATTTTACTGGTTGAGAGCGTTGGGTTAAGGGGGAAAGTGAAGAGGGGAGAAAGAGACCAAATGAGAGGACGCCTCCACTCCATCTATTCATTAATCACAAATCAGTTTATTTTTCTCTGGAGACCAGACCACAGTAGGAAGGAGAATAGACTTTTTTTCTCCCTTCTTTTTTTATCTCTCTTCTGTTCAATACATTTCTCTACTTTCTTCTCCCCAGGATTTCTCCACTCTCTAAATGCCAAACCAATAAACCGAGAAACAAAATCCCCTTCGTCTCTCTCATTCTCAAACAGACTGCATGTTCAGTATTTTAATAAAAAATCACAGCTTAGATGGTCACATTTGAGAGAGCATATACACACACTCAAATACATACAGACATATACACAACAGTTCATGTCTGGTATGCGTGCTGTCTTTTATACTTCCAGAGTCGGTTTAGTGTAACCTACTGTTCCACAGCTCAGCAGCCGCTGTGACTATTAGTGGGATCTCACAGGGCTGAATAAGCAGTGGGATTGTTCAAGTTGAATAACAACACGGAGAACTCCTCAGAAAAATCAGTTCAGACCTGGCAGAGAAAAAAAAAACAGACGCAGGGCAGGAGAGAATGCTGTCATTTTGACAAGAAACAGGCAACAGAAGGCGTAGAAAAATCGAAGACAGAAGTTCTTCATGAGGGAAAAAGCAGGGCATAGCAGTGAAATAATTTAATTTACCCTTCATTCCTTTGTTGATCTCTACTAAGTAATAAACACCATGGTGGCACATCCAATTACAGAGCGGTTAATCCTCCATTTTATATTCTAAAGACAAATTTGTCCTTTTATGAGCACATATATATGACCTTGCTCCACAACATAAACGGCACTATGATATATTCAGCAATGAGTAACCTACAATGTAAGGCAAAATAAAATAAGAGAGTTGTATTCAAGTAGAAGCATATAAAACCTTAATCTATTTAACATTCATATCTCTCCTCCTCAATACTCTCTTACACACATTGATATTAACTTAATCTGTGGTTGGCAAACCACTGGTGTCAAGAGTGAAGACACATGCACACACACAAACAGTTGCACTAACCTCATTTTGTCATTTTTAAGCTGCCCTAGGAATACTTTGCACACACAGACCCTCAAAAGTTGACTATTTTTGGTATTGCGGTTCACATGTGAAAGGAACACAGAATAATAGGTATTCTGAGTGGCTGTGAGTGCAACGTATGCTTGGATATTTTAGTTTGCCACCTTGAGTCCCAGTTGAAGTGAGGCAGCTGGGGCAGAGAGGGGAGAGGATAATGATCCTGCTGATAATGGAGGAGTGGAATCTGGTTAAATGAGGCTGGATATGAACAGTGCTGCAGGCTGTTCCTTTGCACCCTGTGTCTCACACATACTCACACACACACCCACACATCTCACAGCTCAAGAGGTATCATGTAAGTGAAAAATCATGTAACTTACAAATGAATGGTAACACACTTCTCCTTGCATCTTTTCTCAGTATGTGCCCATGTGCATGTGAGTGCTCAGATTTAGGTGTGAGGCTCAGAGCATGCACACTGATGCTACCCCTATCAATAAGACATTGTCATCACCTGCATAAGTCATTGGATGTCAGCAGGGAGTGCAAAGCAGGTTTTACCCTCACCTGGATTAAATGTTGCTTAAGTGGGGAGACAAATGCACTGCCAGCGCAGAATTACTTTTTACTTTTTAACTCAAAGAGTTTAACTCAAGTCTTTGAAATCATTTTTACAATTCAGGCATCTCATTCAAATCAGACAATATAACAAGTTTACATAATTAATTACTAGAAGTTATGTTAAGTTTACACATGTTGTAAGACATGTGCCAAAAGAGATTTAATATTTCATAAAATGACTGCTTAAATGGACGAAAAGCTAAATATAGATAAAGAAATAACTATTTTTATGTAACTTAGCAGATTTCAGATCTTGGTTTGATAATAAATAATCTAAAAATCCTCTATTTCGAACATTCACAAAAAGCTTGCATTGTAAATGTAAAAATAATTCATAAACTGAATGATCCACTAAAAACTTTGTAGATCTTAGGTGGATGACACTTTGGAGCATGTGGCTAATCTGGCCTTGATTACAGTACCAGAAACCACCATCAATAGATTCCAAAGCAAAGATGAGTCATAATTGTATCAGTCAACTGTATCAGCGATTTTTCATATCACCAAACGGGCATCAATAATCAATTATATCCGTGTGACTGAGCAAATGCAGATTGGTGAGATAATGTTGTGGTGGCTGTGGGATAGTTAATACAGACAGATGCTGTCCATTGTCCCTTTGTCTTCTTTTTGGAAAACAGGACAATGTGAAAATGTTGGGGAAAAAAATAAATAAATCAAAGGAACAACATACAGTTTACATCCTATCATCTTATGCAGCACAGTACAACATAAAGGTTTTGTCTTGGCATTTGTTTTTACTTTTCCAATTAGTGTTAGTAAAATTATTAAATTAGTTAGTTAAACAATAACTAATGTTGGACAATAGCTTGATGCAGCAACTTCAGACTTTATATAAGTGGGAACATCCTCTCTTTCTTTTCTTTCTTCACTACTTTAACTCTGTTCTGGAGTCTCATGTCAAAACAATCTGGTCCACATAATGTGCTGTTTTGGGAAGCCTTGTCAGCTCTTTGAGCAGACTGGACAACCGCAATTATCCAGGTCTATTCTCCATTTAGATCTGTATAGATGTGCATTCTTATATATATAAATACATATAAATACATCACGTGTTCAGGTTTTATGGGTGTCTTATTAATCTTATTAAGATTACGTAGTAGAAATGACAGCAGCTATTTAGAGCCTGGAAAATGAATAGAATAAAATTAGACTAGTTCTCTTACAGTCACATGAATTCACAAACAGTTTATTTGACTTGAATTTACTTTAATTGTGATAAATGATTGATTTGGATGTCTGAAAAACAGAAAATCATTATTGTGACAGAAAAAAATGCTGTACATTTAAAACAGGCACTGCACAATGATAGACTGCCATTCTCATACAAGAATTAGTTCGACTAAATACTACACTGAGTGTGTGTGTTGTAGCATAAGTGAGGTCACTAAAATGTATGCTGGGAGGAAAACTGTACTTATTAGTTTATTAGTTTAGGTCAGCCTTGCCTAATACTGCTGTCGTGCATTTTTTGGTACCACAGACATATTCACAGCTAACCAATAAAGCCCGTTGAGGATAAAAAAAAATAAGGAGAGAGGACATTTAAAAATAGAAGGCAGGCTGGAAAAACCCAGCAGCTTGTTCACAAGTCTGACGTCATGCTGAAGCACTTTAATATTTTATTCAAGTGTCATGAAATTAAAAGGCTCAAGGAGAAAAGGCGAAGGAGGAACGATGGAAGAACACAGTGAGAGAAGGAAATGGAAAGAAGAGAGATAAGATTGTGAATTAACAGCACCTCACCTCCCTTTTAATTACAAATTAAAAAATTTTTTTGATATATTATCATAAACGAAGAGGCTCTTAAATGGTATTATAAGACTGAAAAAGAAGGGGGTGTTTGCAAATTTTGAATGTCCTCTACATAACAGTCTCAAGAGTGCCGGCAGTTCCAGCAATTAGCATAACATTTTCTGAAAATGCACATCCTGAAACCAGCTTTATACGGTAATTGATATTGAACTGAGATACCTTTCAGACTAGAGAACGGAACCATTGTGATACAGGTTTTTAATGGACCTGGACTCCTCCCTGCTAGTCTGTCACAACAAAGTGCAAAGAACAGTGACCTCCTGTGGAAAGTGATGGGTAATACAGAAGCAACATGACGTCACTCTGAAGCAAGAGCACTTACCATTTGTAAACAACTGTCCCACAGGCATAATGTAGGTTCCAAAGCACAATAACACAGTTCCTAGACTGACTTAAAATTTGCTCTAGCTGGCTGTTCAAAGTATGTCATGTGTGCATTGAAATTATCCTTGGTTTGATTGAAACTCAGTGTACATTAAGACCCACACTCATGCTCTAAATACTATTCAGACACACACATATCACATCAAGCATGTCACATACTGATAACAAGTATTACACACTTCAGCGGGCGGATGACATGACATGTCCCAGGTGTGAAAGGGTCCATGTTTGACCTGACATTATGCTGGCAGGTGATTAGCAGGAAGTCAGACCTCGCTGCCCCCCATCAGACATTGTTACACAGAAGGTTCCATCTCCTTAATTCATAATTATAGGAGTCATATGATTGTCCTTCACATATCTGCGGGGTGGTTGATACATATACAAAGAAACTTGGCTGAAGCATATGGACAGAGATTAATATTAATATTTTTTAAAGTTAGCTGTGTATGTTCCAGCCGGGAGCAATTACATTCAGCAGCATCCAGATCTAGAGCCAGTCTCTGTCTATATTATGTGGTGATGGTGTGTTGTGAGGTCATTAATGATTCTGTCAATCAGTACCTTGGCTGGTGTGTCACAGCAGTCCTCTTACATCCCATCAGGGCTGTCACTCTGCCCAGCCCAGCTCAGACACAACATAGACCCTGCACACCCACACCTGCACCAACACCATGCAGCACATCTTATCTAGGTGAGAGATTATGACACGAGGGATTATGTCAATGAAATCAACAGCCTACAGACGCAGTATCACTCGTGAGGAATAAAAACAGATTATAAACCCACGTATATGATGCCTTTTCAATCAATTTGCACCTAATGAAAAGAAACGATTAAATGTGAACTGCCTCTATGAAGCTTCAATAAACCCAAACTAATTCAAGGCAATCCTTAATCTCCTGACCTAGGCTTTTTTTTTTGCATTGTCCCTGGTATTACAGTAACAGGATTGTAAAAAGCATTGGCTCCAGTTACACCCACCCTCCAGTGATCAAGAGACTGGTGGGGGTTAGCATTAATTTCAAAAGCCTTATGTTTCATTTGCATAATTACCATAAATCATTGCAGGGATTCTGTGCTCCACAGTGGAGGGGAAGGTGGGAAAGGCCACTGGGAAAAGGCAATGTTTGGAAGGGTGACAGCATGTTACAGGCTGCTGACTTAGCTGGTGCTGTGCTGGTTAAGAATAATATTGTAGCTCTTAAAATAATGCTGAGAAAATTGCATGTCCTCATGGTACCAGGAAAATGGAAGGTTTACTCAGAATCTCTACATGAGCTAGTGGACCATAACAAAAGAATTGGTTATTGCTTGCGGTCCCAGAGATTGTTGAATTGCAAATTCATTTCAACACAATATGTCAAGTCTAAAAAATTAGACCTTAGCGTCTTCCATTTTAAACTGCTTTCCTTGAAGTGAGCACAATCACATTAAGACTACTAACTAAAACCCATTTCATTTGTCTATCTGTCTGCAAATAGTACACCATAACGTTGATGAACAGTAACTACAACATAAGAGGGGCACAATGAGTCTGCAGGGCACCCACCATTGCACCGTGCTGTTAGAGAACTGTATGTGACCTCCGCTGCTTTCTTCCATGTACCGGCTCATGCAGAAAATAACAAAAAAAAAAATTGCAGGATTAGAATTATTTGTGCTCTATGAAAGAGCAACATTTTGTGCCCTGCACTGGATTAGAAGGGTGAAACCAACAGGATGGGTTAAATGCTTTGATACAGGGTACTTTGACACAGGGTACAAGCTGTGCAGCCTGCTGGCTCACTAATCTGCTGAAGCTGTAACACACTGTATTGGGATGAATTAGAGACAGCCACAGAAAAGTCAGTGGGTTATTTCAGGACAACTCCAAGAAGACCCAGGGGTTAACTCGAGAAGCTAAATTGGGAGTGCAATACTGCTGAATGTCTCATATCTCTCAGCTGCTTTATGCACCTGTGCTGTACATAAGAAGGTGATATACAGTAACCCCATGAAAGTTCTCTAAACTTTGCCTAGCCTATTTTATCTCTCCTACCAGGCTTCCACAGCTTCAGCTGCTACAGCAGCTGCCTGACACGATAAAACCAAGAGAACAGTAGGAGAAAGAGGAAGTGATAAAGAGACAGATTGAAACACAGAGAGAAGCATGCAGAGACGCTCCGAGAGAGACATATAGAGTAGAAAACAATAAAAACAGACATTAAATATGAAAGAGGAAGGCAAAAATAAACTATGACATCTCAGAAAAAGGTAGAGGGGAGTGGTAAGAGAGTGCTGATGGAGGGGGCAGAGACGGAGATGCAGGACAGCTGGCAGACAGGGAGGGTGGCTTTGGTCTGCTCAGCCCAGCCTCACTGCACCTCGGATGGACAGATGGGCCAATTTGCCCCTCTGTGTCCTTCACCAGTCAATACACACATGCATTTACAGATGTTCAGTAGAACACACATCTGGTTTTTACATATCTACAAACAAAACAAATTCTATTCAATCGTCACATGTAACTACCGTTGAAGAATATGTTGTGACCTGATTTTAGGTACTGTTAATTTTGTAGGATACAGGCCATGATATACTAAAATGGAGATGGATGACCAAAACAAGCCAAGTTCTGTATTCGAATGCACACAGTAGGCAAAATTTCACTTGAATTGTATTGCCTCTGAGATCTTGAGGCTGCTGTAATCCCAAAAATGTCAATATTTGCTTTCAGCACTCCTCAGACAGTTAACAAAAAAACCAAAACAATGTGATACAGGGCCTCCCTCTAGTGTCTAAACTCTGCTACTACATCAAAGAGCCTAAATCAGCACCAAAGCAAAGGACAGCTCCTATACTCAAAATTCAAGGGCTAAAAACTTGAGACAGCAAACTGAACTATACTCTGTGGAGGCCTCATGTTTTATCAATGATAAAACAAATATCTTGTGTAGACTTAAGAGCTTCTGGGAGAAGCCTCTCTGGATGCCTGTTTTCATCCTCATTTCTCAAGTAATTTAGTGGCAACCCTGCTAGGAAAACATTTACCCAGTCTCCAAACAGTATTGATTGATGTGTGGTAATAAAAACACATCTATCTTCTAGACAGTCTAAAATTGAGGCAGCAGTAGTCTTTGTGTCTATGTGTGTGAGAGTGTCCTCACCCTTGTGTGTGTGTACTTGTAGGTGGTCGGCTGACTGTGTTGATGCGGCACTGTATTATGAAACAATAAAATTTAGACAGCTGATTCATATCTGAGCATAAAAGCCACAGTTTTGTTAGGTTGTCTTTTAATGAAACCTATAATTTTTACCTCCCTCTGTGGTGTTGCTATAGCGAAGAGAGCTAGATCATAAAGAGAGATATCCAAGGCTTCTCTGTTTTGCAAGATTGCCATGGCAATGAGTGAGCCGAGTAACAGTGTGAAAGATCATTTGCACATTTAAGAGTTGCAGTCAACCAAATCTTTCGGCTGGGAACAGTGGGCTCAATCCTCTTGAAAACATACCCAGACAAGGCCCTAGTTTCACACATGCACACAAACTCACACACCTGATGAGGGTCATGCAGCAAGCTTTTGTCAAAGACTGATGTTATAGTCACAGAGGTTCGAAATCCAATCACTTTAGCGATGGCTTCCGCATCACTGTGTCTCGAGAAAATATGACTCCATCTCTTGTGATTGCGTGTGTCTGTGTGTTGAGAATGTATTGCTGGGTCAACAGAAATCAAACTGTTAGAAATTCAAACATGGCCGAGCTGTCTCGACCTGCAAAAGCATTACTGCAATGAAAGATTAGAAAAATGCGAGAGATACTCAGAGAAAGACATTGTGAAGCGAGACAGCATTAAGATGATATAGAATATATTCTTGGACTATTGCAATCTATCAGGTTTTAAAACAAGAAATGAAATCACACAGTTTGAAAGGAGAGACAGGGCTTCCTTTTCTCAAGGCAAAGAGCAGATGCACAGTATCAGCACATTCAACCAGTGAGCTAACGTCTGGTTTTCATCTTCCTCTCCTCAATGCTGCTCTCCATCTTCCTTGACCTTAGGGTCTTAATGCATACACACCCTCACTCTCGGTTCCTCTCAGTGATGATCATCTGCCCTTGTCAGCAGGTCTAAGTCACTGAGCTAAGCATTTCCCTGCCATCCCAAAGGATCTCAAACACAACCAGTGTCTATTACGTGTGTGTGTGTGTGTTTCATGTGTGTGTGTAAACAATCCTTTATGACTTTATCCACAACCTTCGTGGCTTGTATACTCACTGCCTGCTGCACTGGTTACCTGACAGCCCTGAAGCACGTTTTTATTTCTGCAGCCCCCCACTTGGAATTCTCTTCACTCATAATTGATCTGACTCTGCTTTTATCCACAAGAATCCAAACCAAACAGTCTCCTTCAGCGGAAACTGAGTAGACAAGTACCAACTAAGTGTGCTTATACGCTCAAGTCTCCCAGCCGTCTCTGAGATTTAACCTGCCTGTTGACTTCAGGCTCAGAGATTAGTAGGGAGGAGTACAGACACTTGTTATTCTACCAGTAGGCTCCAGAGTAAAGTCAGTATAGAATTACAATGACCACAACAGATTCAGGAGAAAAAAATCAGAGGGATTTAGTGTGGTGTGGTTAAATGCAAGGCGGAAAGTCGTGCTGAATGAGAAGGGCCTTTCCGCTGATTTTCATTTATAGGGTGCTTTTGCTGGAAGAGAGTGTGTGTTTGTCTGTGTGTAAGTGAGATTACATCCTTCTATATTTGCTCTTCGGAAAAGACTGGTCATTCAATTGCACAGAAGAGAAATTACCTGAAAGTGTTGCCTCCTTCTGGACAAGAATGGGACTACATACACATTACACCAGGCAATAAAACACTTGGAACACTCCAATATCTTATGTATTGCTTATCAATATCTTATGTTATGCATGTTAAAGTAAGTGATTCACTTGGAATTATGAGCATTTATGTTTAACTTTGTCTGGTCAGGTCTTTATCAAGTCAAGGCATACATGTATTTTTGTCAATCAAATATAACTTCCTATTCCTTAGTGATTTCAACTAAAGCAAATTGGTGTCAAGAGTTGTAAAGTCCCAACTCTGATTAGTAAAGTCGAACTGTTGGTTAGAGTGACATGGCATTATGATAAACACTTTAAGCTGTTTTTTTCCTCCAAACGAACAGCTTCTGCTGATGTCTAACAAAAAGACCAATGATCAAGAATTGTTGATTTGCATATGGCTTGAAGGCATTACAAAGCAATCATTATGGTTTAGTACTGAGGCTGCTTTTCATAGAAGTGGGCATCCAGCTTGTCAAAAGGACAAAACAGAACACCTAAAAGCTTAAACAGATCACTGATATCTCTTAATATCGCTGTTCAGGAATCTGACATATAGACATCACTAAACAGACATGATATGAATGAATGTATAACAAGCTGTTGAGGAAACCAGTGAATTAAAATTTTATGCGACTGTTTTAGTGAACACGTGAAATTGATGTGCCCATTCACAGGCGCACCTAATCCACTGTCTGAGCAACATCACACACATCTTCAGATATGCAGCCGCCACAAACACTGTCACTCATGACATGTCATGTCATGTCCTCAGTATGCAGACTTCTCATGGAGAATTTGTTTGACACAAGCATGACTTACAGGGGTGCTGCCATCTGACAGGGTCATCATGCTGATCGACATGCTCATCTTGTCAGAGGAGGAGAGCGAGGGTGGGGAAGGGCTTCTTTTCTCTACTTCCTGTCTCTGCAGGAAGTCACGCCAAGCCCGCTGAATACTACAGGTATGGCGAAGGCACAGCAGAAAACAAAAACACATATGGATGATGATTTGGGCTTTCTGTAAGGTAAGTTCACTGTCAGTGAGAAGAATAAATGTTCTTACAATTTGATTATAGTTTCAAATAAACCAAAAACTTTGCCACTCTCCCCATTTATGCTGTAATACAACCTGGAGCAGTGGTTTTACAATTTCTCTTTCAAATTCAGCGATGAATACTTTTGGCCCTCATTACTGTACAGAGAGTGTACTAATGAGCTAGAGCAAGAGTGATTTACCATTAAAACCTTAGGCTGTTTCACATCAACAACTCTCTTGAGTAGAAAAGCCAGAATTAAAGGCAAGCAAGCATACAAGGCAATTTTGTGTTTTCTTTCTTGCTCTTTTTCAAATGTTAATTTTCTTGAGAAATTAATTTTTTCCTGACCCTGTAGCATTGATTTGAACCTCAGCTTTGTAAATACTGTCTTAGTGCATAGGTAAGAAATAAAGAAATGATGTATCTAAAAAAAAAAAAATTGGTACAAATGAAACTACATAAAATTCCACAATTTCTCCTTTTATCCTTTTATGGGTTTAAGATGTACTTACATCAACACCTTGGTCTCAATGGGGGGCAGGTTGATATTTATGTTGTTGTCAAGATCCGTAGTCAGATGATTACTGGGTAAGAGAAAAGGGAATAAGGATTAGGGGACACTCAGAGGATATGCACACCCATAAAAATCCAATCTGGGTTATCAGTAATTAAACAATGATGTGTACAGTCCCATGGACACAGAAATGTTTTTTTTGCAGAACCCCTGGAGCAGGCTGCTCATTCTGTCTCTGTGTTTACTATTGTGTGTGCCTGTGAGCAAACCCACCTCTGCAGTTGGAGACTTTTATCATTAACATGCTTGTAGCCATTCTGGAAGCTCTTCAGCTGATCCTGTGTAAGCGAGACAAGATGGATAAACAAAAAGTCCATGAGTCAGAAGAAAGCAGTTAACATCTCAGATATGATGCAGACTTCAGAGATGAAATGGGATCCCTGGAGTTTGTGAACATGCAAATATCAGGATGGGTGGTAGATCTGTGGTCATTTTGCTGAGCTGAGGGGGTGGACTGTCAGCATGTTGCTTAGGTCTGATGTTTACTTGCATGTGAAAATGGCAAAGCATGTGAAATAAGCTTCATCCATGTAGCTGCACCACCATCGTACAGATGTGGTAGACAGACTGAAGGCTGAGAAGTAAAACTTTACACTTTTACTAAATTGTCTTTTATCTCCCCTCTTCATTCTTCACAAGCTGCTCTCCTCCTCTTGGCTCCATTCTTGTGTTTTAATAGCGTTGTGTAATGAGGACAGGCCTGCCTCTACATAATTGAGCAGACTAATTCAATTACAAAGGAGCAGCAAAGTTTAAGTGGAGCAGTTCTTCCTGATGAGCGAAGGGGGTCACATCAGGGCACTGAGCATCTACCTCCTTCATCACAGTGTAGTTGCATGTGCTTGCAGTCAAATCCTTCACTATTATTTTAATTTCTGTTAGACTGGTCCTTCACTACATAATGACCTATACATTAAAAGGTGTTAAAACTAAAAAGCCAGGCAAAGGACTTAATAACATCTATTAAATGCACTATTACACAAAGATAAATGTTTATAGGCTACTACAGTGACTACTGCGTGTTTCGTTCTCTGGTGTTAAATATTCATTGCACTGCAGTCTAGATTCTGCCTATAAACGTCTTGGAAAAGGAGCGCTTTTGATGTAGAACAGAGGACACACAATTAAACAGTGTTTTACTTATTTTAATTTTAATGCAAACATACAAGCATCCCAAAATGATCTTGTTTCAGTGTTCAGGCAGTGTTTTTCTCATTACTTTTCCTTCAAGAAGGAACAAGAAGCTCATTAGACAAAATCAAGTACTTGGATTAGCAATCAATGATGCTTCAAGGGGATGTTTTATCTTTTGCTGTTTGTCTTGTCCTCTTTTTCTGCAATCAAAAGAGTATTGGGTGAAAGCATAACCGCAGCTTGACTAATGGATTCTTTATAACCCAAAACGCTTTTGAGTATCATCTCAGCCTTTCCAAATCTGTCTTGATGCTTTCCCCTTAAAAGACAATGCTCTCTATCACCGACACTGTCCATCAGTGTCACACGTTCACATCCAGTCAAAGCCTGAGACTTTTAAAAAAAGTGCCATTTGAGATTGTTTTAGACATACAGAGAGGAAAGAAAGACTGGATTTAAAAGACAAAATTAACTTAGAGTCAGGATGATCCAGAAGAAAAAGTTGGGTAGAGAAGAAGACACTAGACAGATAAATCAGCAAGCGACGATGACAGAGAGAAAGGGGAAGAATAAATGAGGACAGAAGATATGTGTCTGTGTGTGTGTGTGTCTGTGTGTGTGTGTGTGCGTGTGTGTGTGTGTGTGTGTGTGTGCGGGTATGATGTTCAAGGTAATGGAGTTGCTGGGAGACTGAACAAGCCGATCGTTTAAATTTCCCCTTAGAGTTACTGATGGCCCCATCATAGGCTTGGCCAGACAAACTATTAGCCCATCCTAGAAATAGGCACTCACATGCACACACACGCACACACACACACATTTAAGCACACAAACATATATAGATATACATGAATCTGGATGCATTCATTCACACATGGGCATGACCTCACACGGAGAAGAATCTCCATTTACCTCAACTCAACTTAAAGCCTCTGTCGTTCATTACAAAAATAGGTTATACTTTAAGGGGCAAATCTGATATTGTTTTTCGCCTTTTGAAAAGCCTCTTTTGGCATTAATGAGTTAGTTTACTAATGATGTCCAATAGTAATTTAGTGCCAGAAAGGTGCAGACAAGAAATCTAGTTGCCTTTTAGACAAGCTCCAAGTAGTTTGTGAGTTTCCCTTTTGATACGGAGAGTATGTAAATTAATCTCAGATTGCATGATTATTGACCACCAAAAAAAACCCCAACATGGCGATAGTAGTTGCTTTGCCATAGACACATAAATGTTTTGCAACACTGGAAAGAGAGGGAACGAGTGTGCAAATGGAGAAATTCTCCATTTTTGTAAATTCACTTGAATGCCAAAAGAAGACTTGTGTACCTGGAATGTCATTGTGCAGATTTTATTCCTTAAGTAAATTTAAAATGTCACCATTGTTATTTAGCTATATGTTAGGCTTTAATGACTCTTACTTACACATGTGGTCTCTGATCTTGGACCATAATAATAATAATAATGATAATAAAAATCTTATCTTAATCATTAGAGTCTTATGACACTCATGAGGCAGTTTGTTCTTTTATCAAAGCAGACCCAGTAAACAATGTTATTCAATAAAAATCTAAAAATCTTTATGCAATTCATTTCTATTTGCTTACTTCCATAACAAGCTATGGAAGATTTTTTCTTCTGGTTTGTGTATTCTGGTTTTACTGGCTACTCACATACAGGTTCATTTTACATCAATTCATCTCTTGTATCAATCACACTTTGGTAAACAAACAGTCTTCAACTGTCTAATACAGGGCTTTACCCTGACTTTAATGAATATGACATTGATGATGGAATCCTCAAATTTTCTTTGCCCTCTCATCATTTTTATCTTTTTATTATTGACTGTGTGTATGTGTGTGTATGTGTGAGTACGCACTTGCAAAACAGTAACTCCAACACTGATATCCGGCGGGCATTACTCACCACTTAAACAAAATCCTGACCTCAGCAGGACATTTACAATGATCTTAATACATGTTATTGATTTTATAATCTACACTAGTTTACATTTTGCAATTATTATGTATCAACCCAAAAGCTGAGTGTGCTGTCAAAGACCATTTATATTATCCTGTACAATAGTCTTCACTCCTGCTATCCATACTTGTATCTGTGTCATTTAATCTTAGTGGAGAACCTTTTCATCCCATTTCTGGGGTAAGAATGCCAAAAAAGTACCAGAACATAAACCAGAGGTTTGCATAATTTAGTGGGAGAGTCGACAGAAAATCTATAGTCATTTTGAGCTTTGGCAGTGCCAAGCAGGCTTGTATTGATTGGTGTGTGTGTGTGTGTGTGTGTGTATGTGAGTACAAATATGTGTGTTGGCTGATTTATGGTAGAGTTGGGGAGAGCCCAGAGAGAGGAATGCAGAGAGGAAGAGATGCTGACGTAGAGGAGACCTTGAACTCAGTGGATGTAACATAACAATAAAGGCAATAGAGCTAAAGAAGGCTACCACAAGACCTCGTCCAATATATCTCTTATCCCTTTCACCTTTCTTATCCACACCTCTTTCTTCCTTCATCAGTCTTTTTTTTACTATTAAAAACAAATTGAAATAAGACAGTTGGAAAATTTGAAAGATGGACAATAAAGGAATAAATTATTTGTTATTCACACTGTGACAAATTAGTTCATTTTGTACACGCTGTACACATGGTCATAAAGAATATGCTTGACACGACTGTCAATCACAATGGAGAGTTGAGTCGGGACCCAGTTCAAAGATATTTACAATAATCAGGTCTTCGGGAAGGCCAGATCCATTCAATTTAGACATTTTATACCAGTCTCTTTGATGAAAACCTTTTGCTTTTAGCCTGTAGATTCTGTAAGAACACAGCCACTTTGAACTACAGGTTCGGTTATTAAAGTCTGTTTCCAGGCATTGATCAAACCCTTGAAATTTATTCTGTTCATCAAATTTACATCAAAATGATTTAAGAGACTTTTCCATGAATATAGACTCTTAACACCAAAGCTAAATTTAATATGCAAGGATATATAAGCACAGACATTAGCACCACCTCATCACTCTACCGCTTGTAAGCAGCGTTCCCTTCTCTTTCACTGCTTAAGCAAGGACACCCATCCGTGGTCAGAGCCACTAGCGCTTCTGCTTCTTTAGTGAATACACAGGGCTGGTCAACACTGTTCAAGTATGTTTTTTCAAGCAGGAGAAAAGCATCCAGTGCTCCATTTGTTGTGGACTTACTTTGTCATAAGGTCTCGAAATATTGTGAAGGTTTTGATTTGTCAGATTAAAATGTGTTGAAAAGCTTTTATAACGTGCAATAAAATGATCTGGTCTTATGCATTTTTGTAACTCATTTTCACTTCACCTGTTCCTCCTTTCCTCTCACTCTGTATATGTCTTAGACACATTAAGCAGATCTGAAAAGAGTAGGCTGTTTGAAACACAGCCATACAGTCTATGAGCACAGCGAATGGGATTCCCAAACACATGAATCAGAGGAGAAAGCAGGAACACCACAGTGGAGGATCAGAGCTAAAATGAGTGCACACAGATGAGATGGGCCTCAGACTTGATTACATAAGCACATAGCTAATATTGTGTTTCTAGACTCTTATATTCCATAAGGTTTGTTCTAGATCCACAGTTCTAACAATTTAGCTCCATCTCGTAAGTTGACCAGACTGGCTGTTTACTAAAACCTGTCTGTTCAAATTTGTGATTTTGAGACAGCCAGTCTCAGTTATCATTTGATATTTTGATGCTGATGGATTTTCATCTGGAGCTTTATCTTTTACATCAAGCTGTTTATCCAGCATCATGTGTGTGCTGGACAACATGAATTTTGTACACAAGGTCAAAGAGGGTCCATATGAGTCAGGGTTCACAGGCTTAAAAGGAGTAACTTTAGACAAACTGACTGTTGCTTTCCTCTGCAGTGTTCAGAGGAAGCTTGTGACATGTTTTTTAATCATTTTGAGCAAATTAGTGATTTAAAACTGATCAGTGTAAATAAATGTCTTTGTTTTCAACTTACTATAAAAAAGTTGTCACTGCTGCAACACATAGATGCTTCCCGACTGTGTCCATTTTGCACTTGATCCATATCCATATATGTTCATATTTAATCAACAACCTGCAAGTGTTTGCCTTTTATCTTAAGAGCAACAAGCAGGTTTTCATGACTTATTGATATGCTGATTTGCACCACATTCTGATACAATCTCTTTGGGGCTATACTTGTTATTGTTCCAACATATATTTTTATTTTCATTTTTTGTTTTAACAGCTTCATATTTTTATTATTCTTTTATAGCATCCCAGTTATGTATGGTGTTCCTGCTGTATTGTTTTGAGACTAATATAATGTCTTAAAAGCTGGCTGCACATCACATTTTTCTATAATAGGACCCATAAAGGATGACACGACCTGGCTTGAATTCAAAGAAGAAAATCCCAATAGAATGAAAAGTGTACTTTAGTAACTTCTAGTAATAACTGCTAATCATTCAAGAGAAATAACCATATTTCTTTGATATATTTGGGCTGTTTCTTTGCTGGATGTTGCACAATTTGTGCTGCAGTTTAGTATTTGTGGAACAAACATGTGGTTCTTGTTGCATGAATATTTTGATCTCATCCATATCAAAGCCAATAGACTAAGCTTGGGCATTACTGATGCAAAATAGCTGTTTTTCTCAGGATCCAACAGAATACACTTCTGGTTGAGAAGGAAAGTTATGTGTTCATACAGCAATCAAAGGCTGTGCCAAACTGGAGATTCAACATGAAGCCAGGAGGGAGAGACTGAATGATACAAGGGTGAAGTTGGTGAAAGAATTAAGGGAGAAGAGAAGAAGAAAGTAGAGGAAAGAGGATATGGAGGTGAAAGAACAGCCTGCAGGCTGTGAAAGAATTAAACTGGACCAACTCCAGCAAGGCAGAGAAACAAAGAATAGGGAGAAATGCCCTTCCCAGGAAGTGGCCTTCATTTCTCCTGTACATGGGGTATAAATCTGTCCCTTCCACCTTCGACTGATCCACACACACTAACGCATGATTTAAATAGCTCTCCTGCTCCTTGAAATGCCCCCTTTGCTCAGTTCAGGAGAGAGAGAATAAGAGGAGACAAATGCACACAGAGAAAGAGATTATAAAAACAAAGTCATAATCCATTTCATCGCTGCACACGTTTTTTTTTTGCCAGTATCACTATCCTCTTCTTCTCTCACCGCAACATAGCCAACATTCTGTATATTCTCATGTTTTCTGTATGTCTACTTTCTTCTTGTATCTTCTTGTTTATCCTGTATGCGTTCCACAGTCTCTTAGTCTAAGATGACTTTCTTCTCCAGTACTTGATGAGCTTCATGATGTCAAGTGCTTGTAACAGACCAGCATTCAGCAGTCAGTCACTGTAAAAAGCTAACCAGCTGTGTGTCCTTTCCTGGCAAACTCAATTAACCCTGTCACACAGTGAAATGTTCATACACAAACTCGTTAACACTAATATAGAATAAACACACAAATATAATGTGCTTTTTGAACCTACAACCTACCTAGATAATTATGGTTAATTTATACAATGCAGACCTAAAATATGAAACATACCACATACTAATGAGTCAAATTTGAGAAGAATATCAAATATGATAAACCAAAGAAACCACTGCCAAGAAAAAAAAGTTAAGAAAAAAAAAATAAATCATGGGCCATACTTTTGTATATATTCTTAAGGTATTTACACTAAATATAGGCCTCATTTTACTCAGTTAACTAAGGGAGGGCTGAATTTGTTTACTGCACTTACTTTTGGGCAGTTTACCTAATGACAAAGGACAGTTGGTGGGACTGGAAATCTATCCTGGTGGTGATGAAACAAACAAAGGCAACCAGCCAAGTAAACATTAGCTTCTCCTGTCTACATGCATGGATTATCTTGCTGACCAGGTACTCCCAACCTAATAAAGGTATAACCTTGAGGCTCAGAGTTATTCCATTCACCTTGGAGCCAAAAAGCTGTCATGACCTGGTCCAGCGCTGATAGGAACCTAACTAGTTTAAACACCATCATGCCATCTGCCATGCTACATACACTGCCCCCTCTCTCACATACACGTGCACAGATACACAAACACACACTGGCAACGTAGAGAGCTTGCAGGCAGCCTCAATCAGTCAAACCTCCCTAGGGTCCTTTGGCCTAGCCAGCCGGCGCCATCTCTGCCATCATGCTCACATCCTCATTGCTCTCTTCTACCCAGTATATGTGTGAGTGGGAATGACAGAAAAAAAAAAACCCAACCAGGTGCCGTTACTTGTAGTCACTCCTGGCCAGATGCTTTGTATTATGGAACCTGCATATGTGTCATTGTGTGTATATGTGCAGATTTAGCCAGTAACCATTGGGATTTAGTGTCCAGACATTGGCAATGTCGTCCTGGAGTGACCCTGCAATGAGAGCTGGTTGGTGCACATTATGTTGCACTCTGTCATACGCACACAGACATACAGAGTCCTCCTTTCTGCTCTGGGAGTTGGGCTAATGACTGACGGTGACACAGACAGAGAGGCGAGGTGCTGCAAGATAGAGGGGAAATGGAGCAGGGAGAAAACCTAAAGACAGTTATCCAATGGAATTTATTGCCCTAAAGAAAATACATACACATATAACACATACCTGCTACATAATACTAACAGCACTAAATGGGGTAATTGTCAGAGAGTATAGTTAATGTACAGGTGACAGGTAACATGTGGCTGACCCTGCAGTGTCAGAGAATAGTAAGAAGAGAGAATCCAGTCTGTGGACACTGCCAGATGTAAGAGGTGAAATAAGTTACCAAAGCTAACCGTATATGCATATATAAACACAAAGAAACACAGACTGGATGTTGAGGCAACAGATTGAGCATCTGTGTGGTGTCACACTAGAGCAGAAACAGGTCAACTGTGGAGAACAGAATTCTAAGCATGCTGGGTCTGTATGTGTCTGTTGCCTGAGCAGTTCTTTTTTTTTTTTTTTTTTTTTTTTTTTTAAAGAGTCAATCTAAATTTACAGAAAAAAATGAGTTTTCACGCATGCAATATTCATTGGAGCAGATTCATGATATGATTATGTCATTTCAGCTAATAACATAATGCTACGGTAGCGCATATTAGTGAAAAAGTCAGTCTCAAACTTTTATTCCATCGCCATAGATATTAAACACCAGAAAAGAGTAAAGTCCCCTTATGACATTTAGATCTTTTTAATTCACTGTAAAAACATACAGAGCCTGAAGAAATGTCCATGAGGTCCCCTCAGCATTTTCACAGTGTAGTTAGCAATCCTTGCTCTCCTCGTTGGCCATAATCAGAGTTGTAAAGCCAGCCGTTAACATGCCAGAACAAACACACTGTAAAGCAGCCCATTTTACAACACCACTCAATACTACCTGTCCTCCATGGTAACTGAGCAGAACGACACTATTCTAATGATTGCACCACTGGCTGAAGAGTATAATATATGCAAGGAGCTGAAAGTAAATGTATGGAACTATAACATTTTTTTTTTTTAATTTCTTTTTTTATTTTATGGAACATTATTGGCAAATGGGGGATCGGCATTGTTGCTTAATAAGATTGTAAAAGCAGCTGAGGAAAGAGTAGTAAAAGAGATGCAAACTAAGGAATATGAGCTCCCTGTAGGCTTTTTCTGTTGAGTGATCCTATGTATAACTCTATTTTGCTTCTGTATAAGACCTATAAAGTATATTAAATTGTATTTGTGATTTCCCTTCGAATTAGCAAATTTTCCAAGCTTCCAGTTGAAGGAATCAGGCCAAAGTGCACACTTCAAAGAAGCCCTTTGACCTTAAAAGCATCCTCCAGAGCCTTAATAATCCACTTTCAGCAAACATTTAACAGACACATTTATGAAAGAACAGTGATGCTGATCCAACACAGGCCAACATACTCTAACCTTTACTCCATACCACAACTCATGCACCAAAAATAAAAACAAAATCAAACCTGATGAAGGATTTCTTCTCATAATGTGAAGTCTTCAAACTGATGTTGCAATACCAGGGTAACATCTGTTTCCCTGAGGTGAAAATGTTCTAAATTCACAGAACATTTCTCACTTTTTCCTTTCACAGGGTCTGCTATGCCTTTGGTGACAATCAAATTGAGTCTAATGCAAAACCTGTGTCCTGAGACTGTAAAGGTGCAATAACTAAAGGTCAGGACAACATGATCTGATACCTGCTTTTGCACAAATGCTCGTTTTTCTATTTTCTGCTGCGACTAAAACCACACACAAATGATCAATTAAGTGAACAAATGAAGCCTGCTTTCCTTACACTGCTTGTGATGAAACTGCATTTGTGAAGTTAACACATAGTGCTCCGCATCCTCTAATTGTCCCAGGCATACTTGTCCAAAAAACAAATAATTATAGCCGGGTTTGAGTTGTGAGTTAAAGCAGCAACTGTCCATTAGCAATGTTCCATTGCTACTTCAAGCTTAATGAAGCAGAAAGCCAAAGGAAAGAGAAACACAGCAGACTTGATTAATGTTAGAAGGAGATGGTGGTAATAGGTAGGTAATAAGAATGAAGACAATAAAAGAGAATGGGATTTAAAAGAGAGAGAGAGATGTAATACATGATTAAAGGTGATGAGGTAAGAAGAGAAGAGTAGGGTAGAAAAGCAAAGCAGAGATTTTACTGGATTTTGTATAAAGCTGCTGTATATGTGAAAAGTGCTCAACGAGGCTTAATTTCTTTAACATCTATACTAAATGGTCCCTCTCACTTCTCTTCAAAGCTATATTACTGTATCTCCATCATTGAATGTTCTTTGTGTCCACCGTAACAACACACAAAGTCTGAGTTACCTTACTTGTGTACGGTAGCTCAGCAGGAAATAATTAAAGTCACACTCCAGTTAACTGCTGGTCACCCTCAACCCTCAGGTTGAACCACCCACCTGTGTTGAGCCTCTCAAGAAGGCTCGTTCCACAGCCGAACAGACACAAATTAAATAAGTCACCTGTGCAGGGCTATGAAGTGAGCATTAAGCAGTTAGCTGTGGCAGGCTCTAGCTAAAGCTTGGCTACGCTCTAAAAATCAGCAGCAGGAATGGCATAGCAGGCTGCAGGGAAGGCAGGCAGCGTGGGTGTTCATTAAAACACCCAGCACCATTCATGAGGAGAAACAAGGCCATAAAAGCAATTAATCTGCCCATAAACAAGCCATTCCGCCTGTCCAACACACCCACAAACACACCATCAGGACAGAGGGAGCAGGGTGGAGCAGAGGAGGGTACTGTGGCTCCCTCCCGGCCTTCTTTCTCATTATCTCTCCTTGTCTGATTTTGCTCCTCTGAACTACTCAGATAAATTCAAAGATCCTCAGGTTTTTTTAATCTAAAAAGTGCTGCTATCTAAATCCTGTAAGGCTAAGTTGTAGAGATAAGGCAAGACAGAAGGTAGTTAAAAAGTCTCACATCACGCTCACTAAAGATCATCAAACCAGGCTTAGAAGCAGCAGTCTGAGACAGATGGTTTTCAGTGATGTAATGTCACTGGTTTGTGTGATGTCTGGCTCCTTTTTTCTTGCTTTGCCCCTGCTCTGAATCCGATTCTGGCATAGTACCTTTGTTGCCAGCAACTAATAAAACAATCAAACATGGATTTAAAATTACACTTAATCTAAAAAAGCAAAATTACAACTGAAAATTTGTTTAAATTATCGAAAAGGATTTGAATCACTGCTCTAGGTGAAGGATTTATACAACAAGTTTACAGTGAAACTAACATTTCTGTGGAACAATACAGCAGCTACATAGTTAAAGTTAAAGCAATTAATACTTTTTACACAGACTCAACGAATGCATTCCTCACGATGCAAACAAAAACTTTCACAACAGATAACACTGCAGTGTAAAATGAAGAGACTGACATGGGAGTGTTGCCAACTTGGCAATTTGGTTGGCAATGCGGCTCCACTCCAGAAACACTTCTCTCTGCCTCAACCCTGCTCCGTCAAAGGCAGCAGCGTTGTCTGCTTTTTGCACATACACAGTGTTGTTGTTGTTGTTCACTGGGATGCTGAGGAATATTCAAAACAATCTACCACCTCTAACTGTCTTTGTGGGAGATCACGGTACTTGTAAATATAGCCGAAATAGCTACACCACCATCCAAAACAGTGCAGCAATCTCGATCTGCTTTGACAGTGACCAAGGTTTCAGATTTGTTTCACTGTCTGACAAATTAAATAAAAATTATGAATGAGAGGAGCACTATTGAGAATTTTACAATTACAGTATATGTGAGCAAAGACAGCAGAAGAAAAGCTTGGCAGTAACAAGCTGAAATCAAAACCTGCCTTGGTTATGACACTGGGTTGTTATGTCTAAAGAACAAAGAATATATATATATATATATATATATATATATATATATATATATATATATAAAGGTCCAATGAGTCATTATATTTGGGGGATCAATACCAATAGAGATATTGGTGCAATATGGGCACAATATTGATCAAGACATAATAAGAAATAATGTTGCACACTTTATTTAAAAGTAAAAAATATACCATTTTGCTATGAAATCACATCTGTAGTGGCATTGTGAAGCTGTCCACAGATCACAGCCATCTTGAAACTTATTATATCAGATACAAATGCACGAAAGAGTCAAAGAATATGAGAAAAAAGGCGTAAGGTTATAAGGGGCCTTTGACCATAAATTAGATCTAGACTTTGCATCTGTAAAGTTTTTGTGACTGAATTTTGAATGGCTGTTACATTGTGTTGACAAAATATGTTCACATACATCCAGAAATAAGTCCTCTCGCATTCCCACCTTTGTAGTTGTTATTACCATTGTAGACGTCTCAAGCACCACGATCACACGTACATCCACAGTCACAAATATGGAAACAAGGTTAACCACATTCTCCTGTATGTACATCAATATATATCAAATTCTTCTGTATTTTCATTAAGTCATTGAGAGGGAGATGCAGGCACCCCCTCACTAAGATGGTGCACAGTTCCAACACAAACTCATCAACGCATACATGCATCCAGGCATCCAGGCATCCAGGCATCCAGGCACAATTGATCTATTTTGATTATTGATTTGCTTCAGTGTATTTGCCCACTGGAGGTAAATTCCATTTGGTTGGTTAATACATTATTCAGATTATTTTCAGTTCATGTTTTGGTGTTTTTTGCTTTGTTTCTAATCACTTTCTCTACTGAGGTGATATTGGAGGTCAGCGCTGTCATGGCGGCACACCCATGAATGTTGCTAAAAAAGGGCCTGGTGTTGGTTGACCATTTTACTTTGTCAAATCAATCAGAAATGGCTTTTGACAGTAAATAAAGCTCGTTTGTTCCCTTAGCAGCCCTTGCACACACGGGGCCTTTTCACATTTCTTCTATTACCACATGATAATATTGAATTTCTTGTAAAAACATCTTCACTAATCCCCAGACATTTCCCCCATGGCAGATGATTGTTACAAAACAATAAGAGAATTAAAAATATCTAACAAACATCTAATAAACACATAAAGAACATTTTCCACTGCTGAGGCGGAGAAAGGAATAGTTTTACTTGCACTGACTGGAGTTACAGCTACTACTGCGAGTTTTCTCTATATACAAAAACACATAAGGTATAATAGTTGATAATGAGCATTTGGAGCAAGTGTGTGTGCAAGTGTAAAATTTTAGTGTGAGCATTTATTGCCAGGGGCTGTGCAGCTGATGTGAGATGATGACTTTCATGCCTCCTCCCTATTGAGTAATAATGAGAGTGCTGTGATTGCCCGAGCTAAGAATAGTAGGCTGCTAGTGGTTGGTTTTAACATTGCTGCTATCCGACCCTATGGCTATACTATAACTAGATTTATCATAAAAGGAGAAGCAGAAACAATTCTGGATAAGGTGCAGAAATAAAATAATATGCAAACACATACCTGCACTTGGGCCTACAACAAGCTTTAACTGCAAGTTTATAGTTAAGAAAGAATATAACATGAACAACAGAGAAAATAAGTAACAAGAAAGGACATGTGCACGCAAAAATATATTTCTTTTCCAATAAAGGTCAACTGGAGTTTATCGAGGAAGCCAATGCTCCCAAGTCTGCACTTTCCTAACATCCAATTATCCTTTTCCAATATCCTCTCCTCGGCTATCTTCAGAAATTAACTCATTTTGTTCACTTCATGACATTCTGTCCTTCTCCATCATTTCAGAAAATCATGAAATTCTTTTCTATTTCTTTTTAAACCTTGGGTTCATTTAACTATATCTATGCCATATCAAATCTATGAAAACATGAGTATGCCAGTAAGTGCACATTATCATTCTGTAATGAACAAACAGGTAAATGAGGTGAGACATATGCAGTAATGGGTTACACTCTACATGCAAAAAAATAATATTTTCATTCCTCTTGTAAACCATCTGCTTGTTTCCTGCTACGACTGACACACATTAACTCCTCAGTACAGCTGGCCAAATTTCATATTTCCATCTTCTTATCTTTTCTAGTACTGAGTAGCCATTACTTGCAGCCAATCTTGTGGAAAATAAAAACTATTTGAATATTCCTGAGAAGCTCTGGGAGAGTTGTGTGCTTTCCGAGCCTCATTTCACCTGCAGTGTTTACGGCTCCTCGCTGAGCTATCGTATGACTTGTCTTTGCTGTCCTGATCGCAGAAGAATGAAGTTGAAATTACTTCCAGATATATATATGTGAGTGAAAGTGTGTGCATTTCAACTGCAGAGACATGCTCACACACCCAGGAGTACTCACACAAACATACACACGAGTTCAATTAGTGTCCAATCGTAGTGGACTCAGGTGAGGCATAAGTCATGTTTAGTGCACCTGTCTTTCCAGCAGGTGTTGTAGTTGAATTAAAGGAAAGAGTTTGGGAGCTCTGCCACGAGAGCATCAACCAGAGGTCATAAACCCACAGAGGAGATGAACTGGAGTTTATCCTGCTTACATGATGACTCTTAGGGACAGATGCAATAAATAAAATACGTCATTTCCCACCCTTAAGAAAACACACTGCATAAATATGACCTTAAACATGCTTGTGTAAACATGAATACAAAGTGGGAAAAAACATAAAATGCAGAATTATTCCCACAAAGAGGCAGCCTGTAATAAATACAAATACATCAAGGATGTGTGCGAATGTGTTACTGTGGACAACTGGGACTCTGAGTGACGGCTACATGGGTAACTGTCAGAGCACACAGCTGATGAATATTCACACTGTTTTTCATTGACTTTGCACAAAAATGTATTTCCACAAGCTTGCATTTTACCTAACCGGAACCAACACATTTAGATACATGTGCAAACGCAAAAAAAAAAAGAAAATAAAGACAAACCTCAAAGGCAGGCAGATTCATTTCCATTTCTGTTCACATGTATGTGTAGCTGTCAAGCATGTGAACTGACAACAAGGGAAGAAATGCAGCCCAACAGGATGACCTTGACTTCACACACAACAGTCAACTTCACAGTTAACGCACAAGTTGCTAGTGTAGTTTTTGCATGCTTCACCCGATATCACTGTCGTTCTCTTCATGTCAGTCAGTCAGTCCTCTCTACAAGCCTAAAAACGTTTCTAATAATAATTGAAAATGCAACTGTTGGTTTTGTAAATCAATCTTTTGAAATATGTGTGCTTGTGTTACAGTATAAGCTTTAATGCAAGGTACGGGAAAGCAGTTGGAAAAAAACAATGACTTGCTCCCGTGTCTGAATAAAACATCTCATTTGGCGCCAACAGTCATAAACCATGAATTCCTGTTCCTCTGGGCATTAACCCAGAGTGAGAAGAACAGGATTATATTTGTGTGAGAATGAAGAAGAAAGATATGCAGGTGATGATAAAGCTGTGACATAAAATTTTGAGTGCTAAAACAATATAATACAGAGTAAGAAAGAAGCTAAAGATATTTCTAGGGAGCCACACCACAAACATAAATTGCTACCTGGTGAAATCCGACATGCTATTAGAAGTTTACTGGCTACAACCCAAGTTAATGTAAAAACCCATTAAATGATTACCACAATATGGAGTTATATTCAGGTAAGCGTAGTAATTGGAGTCTTTCTGCTGTTACATGCTAAGTTATGTGGCGTAAAGCTAAAATAAAAAAAACTGTAAAACTCTGGGAGCTGCACAGTTACTTTATGCCACATGTTAGACAAGAAGAATTGTGTCTCGTGTCCACACAGGTGCAGAAGAAAATATACTGACTAGAAAGCATAAGGGTTACTCCCTGACAGCATGAAGACGGGTTCCTTAATATTTAAAAACACAACATTCAAAACAATCATGCAGTTTATGTTTTTTTGCACATGCTGTTCATAGAATGTTTAGCTCATGAAAGTGGAAATTTAAGCGAGTCCACAGGGATATCTACACAGCTGTGCAGAAGCAAGCAGTGTGGGATGATCTGGGATACAGAACATTATTTACGTTGCTTCATCATCATCCATGATTCAGATATGCCCACAACAATTATGGTAAATACTACAATCCAACCCCGAGATGCAGAATTTAGGGTTCAATGTCTTCTTGCAAAATGACAATTTGGTACACAGGGAGGCTGGAAATTGAACCCCCAATTACACAATTTCTCAACAACACGCTCCACCACCTGAGCCACGGAAGCACTCTAGATTCACTGATTGTCATCAGATTTGACCTATAAAAAAATCCAAAACCTTAAAGAACTAATCAACACAATGCCAGGCTATTGTAGCTCTTCCCAGTTATAACATTTTTCATATGATGCTAAGACGATGCTTTTATTTAGAAATGAGAGTGCTCTGATCTCCCCATTTCACCTTATTAGAAAAGAAAAAAATACATAAAAAAAAACAGTTTATTGCATCAAGAATCTGGTAACAATGATGTTCAGTATCAGTAATGCGCTTTTCCATATATGTGCATTTTATTTATTTATTTTTTGGTGTTTAAGAAAAAAACTTTCCTTTTATTTCATGCCAGAAATAAGGTCTAGGTTTAAAAATATCAGAGTTCCCCTTTAAGCAAGAACACAGTTGAAATGAACAAGAAGGAAGCAACCAGAATGTGTAGCAATGCCTTTTGCCACAATGTATGTATTAATCTTTTCTTTTTCAGAGGAGAGATTTTAATTGAATACTGGGGAGTTGTAATCGCATCAGAGTACCAATCATCTCTGCATTAGGGAGCAATAGTTTCCCGCAATGGGCTGAATGTTAGGAGGAGGGTATCAGACTCTCATGGTAGCCATCAAATACATCCACTCTCCTCCAGGCTGACTGAAAGTGGATGGGTGGGGCTGTTCAACAGCTTGAGACATTCATCTGACCATCTGTCTATGTACCCAAGACTGTGAATGTATGGGCTCCAGGTGGTTCTTGTGCCTGTTCACATGCCTGAGTCTGCACTGTGCTTTACCAGCTACAGTTGTCTAACCTTTTCTAATAGCTTTCTAGTTATTTACAGCCACACATGCTGCTGCATTTAGCTAGCGTGTCGTATATCAGGCTGCCCGCACCAGCACTGGGTATACGACCACACACATTCAGGCAAGTAATTCTATGGACTTGTATGGATGCAGACACACATACATTTCACTTCTTGAATTTCTTGCTCTGATACACCAAGAAATAAAAGATAACTAGAACATTACAGAGCAATATGTGAGAAAGCCACTTTGAACGCATTAAAGATCCAGAATGAAAATATTCCACAAGCAGAATAGTTGCATCATCTGAATAATGTATTAAGAGTAACTTGTAAAGACGTGAACTTTGATATGCAGTAAGGCATCAGACACTGTATGTATCTGATGATACTGTGTGTGACAGGTGTCATTGCAACCTAGTCTTATGATAACTTGTAATATAAAACACACACAAAAAATATATTTTGCTCATAAATATGGATCTTACATTTACTCAAGGCATGATTTATGACAAGTATTGCAGCTATATTGCTTTTTTATTCATGCCTAAACCATGTTTGTGTCTTCTGGCAGTCCACTCTCATCAGAAAACATGTAATAGGTATGTTTGTCCAACATCAACATCTAAGCCAAACCATGTACTTTTATTTTAGACTTGTCACTCAGTCAGAAGAAAGATACATGATACATGCAGCAGTCATTGAGTGGCTGTAAAATAACAGTTTTGTTTTCCTAACTCTAAAAAGGTCAGTTTTGATGCTTAAACCTAACCAAGCAGGGAGTGAAAGAAAAAGTGTAGTGAGTGAGAAAAAGTGGCATTGTTCATATTTGATATGAACTAAAGTACAATAATGATAAACAGATGTCATTTTTCTCAACTTGTTGATTATTCAAAGTGCTTTACGCATTCATACAGTGTCATAATTTACCATTAAGTGCATTTCTTTATCACACACACACACTCTCAAAAGCGGATGCATCTGGGGCAATGTTAGGTTCAGGATCTTTCCAGCAAAAACCTTTACATGTGGACTTGGGAAGACAGAGATTAGATCAACAACCCTCTGACTAGTGGAGAACATACTCCATCTTCTGGGCCACAGCAGTTTATTTAGCATCTTATCATAATTCAGGTCATCGTTCTGATTTCCTGCCCTGGAGCCTCATATATTAAAAAAAATCTTAAATTTTGTTGTAAAGTATATAACTCAAGTAGAAAGAACATCAACATCAAATCCTTTTGAAACCCCATTTTGAAATAATGTGAGATTAATACAAAGTGTAAAGAATTAACCATCATATACATGATGAATAGCTATTCTTTTTTCCATATATTTTAAAGTTAGATTTTATTTTTATATCAGGCATGTTTTGTGCCCGACTTCATTCACTACAGCGATGACTTACAGGCTGTATGTTTGGTTATGTTTGTCCATGTGGTCTTTAGTCCCCGGAATAATGCATTACCTGGCTTCAATCTCCTCTAACATTACCATGATCTCTTATGCGAAAAAAAGGTTTTCCTCTCTTTTTTTTGCCTCATAGCTAATCCTGACTAAATCCTAATTCATTCAGCCTTATATACAAAATGGAAATGAAAGAAAGGTGCCACCACATAAATGTAATTTAAGATTTGTAAGGTATGTTTAAGCCCAACACATGTATAAATCAAACACAACCACCATAAAAATAATCTTACAACCAAGTTTAGGTATAAATTCTGAACATATTTACAAATTAATCCCAGAACCACCATAAACACTAAATGCTAAACTGCATCTGCGGAACATACTTTTTCACCATCACCAAAAACCTAATAACCAATCTGAAATTGGAAACATTTTCTTAATAGGATTTACTATCAACTTCCTAACTATCAGGTCCAACCAGGAGGCATAAAGCAATAGTGCGTAAATTGGGGTGATATATTCCTGAAAGTTGTGTTGAAAAGATGAGCCAGGTGTGAAAGTGGTCAGCAAACAGAAAACTGTGTTCAAAGCAATAAAACACTGAAACTCCACACTTTATCTATCCACACACGAATGGAGCAAAGACACATGCACATACACAAAGGACAAAAACACAGTGTGCAAGTTGCATGGGTAATGGACTTGATAATTGCTTAGCAACAGGGACTGGCAACACCACCTGTCTACCAAGGTGCCCACAGAGGGTCAGTTTGTGTGTGTGTGCATGTTTGTGTGAATGTGTGTGTCAGACAGACCACTAAGGTGTAGGAAGGCATCTTATCACTGGATACAAACAACTACACACTATCAGTGTCTTATTATTATTTTCTTTTTTTACACAGCCTCGTTAACTCACGGCTGGGTTTATATCATCTGTTGGAGGTGATACCTTCCACATTTACCATATCAATCCATAACAAAATTACGTAATGGTTGTAAAGACTTACTCAGGTATGAAGCTTTTTGCAACAGACATGCAAATGGATTTTTGTCTGCTTGTGTGTGGGCGGCATTTGTGTGAGCTCAGAAGAAGGGTTACTGAGTATTAGTGTGTAGCTCTGGGGGACCTGCTGCAACATTGTCAGTCTTTCAAGTGCCTCAGAAGAAGATGGAGTGATCTTTTAGCCCAAGGGGAGAAGGTATGCGACAATGCCATGCCTTTATGTGCTGTGTTTTCAGGCCAACTTCTCTTTATGTCACCCTTTCATCACCCGCCTCCATCCCTCCCTTATTTTCCTCCATACTCTAACTTGTGCTCCTGAATGATGTCACATAACAAACATTTTCAACCGCACTGCATGGAATTTATTTTAGTAATTGAAAGAGGAGTGTTGTTGCAACCATTATCTTACTGTAGAAACAAGCATGATGTTCGATTCAGGTGCAGGACTGCATGCAGTAACAGTCACAGACAGTAATACATGCATTTCATATTCAGACCTGCCTGGACTTTTCATGAATATCTTGCAAAATGACAGGATGGTTCAGGGTTATAACTGCCAGCTATTGTTCAGATAACAGCAACACATCAAAAGCATGAAAGAAAGAAAACACACTCAACCTTTACCATAGGTTGTTGGTCAAAGTTGTTGCAACGAAAAAATACACCTGACAGCAAACTGTGTACTGACGAATACATTTGCAGTCATGCACATATGCAGTCAGTTCACTAAATCTTAAGGAAAGCAATAAGGTTTTTTCTTATGTGTTAAACTGTTTCTCCCAGTGCTTTTTTCTTTAGAAGAGAGAGAATATTGCCAGTCAAAAGTTCCCAAAGTGCTTGTTTAGTCTTCATTGAACACAGTCAATGAATTTACTGTGATGAACAGCAAAGAAAAAAATAAAACTGCATGTTTGGAGCTTGGCTTTTTTTAAGTAAATTGTTTGGTTTTTGTCAACCAATTTCTTAATTAAATTGATATAAGTGCTCAAGTTAACATGGGACAACTCACACTCATTTAGTTGAGCCTGACCATCTCTATTTGCCACTTCAAGCCTGACATAAACCAAAACATATGCGATCGTCAAGATGAAATTCTGAATATTTTCAACCTTAAGAAAAGGGCAAAGACCTGCATGGCATGTGGATAGATCACGTGAAAAAGAAGCGATTTTCCCGGTTGGTGTGATGTGATCTGTGCTCATGTGTTTTATGTCACGGAAGCCAGTCCAGCCATGTGTGCATGTCTGTGCATGTAAGCCCCTGCCAACTACAAACCCAGAGTTTATATTGCTCTTGCTTTCCCAACATGGGGAGCTTTATGAACCCTAAACAATCAGTGGTTCCGTAAGGTTGTATAGGTGGGTTTCTTGCTCACAACCATCTAGGCATCTCGGGGGCAAAACTGCAGTTTTCAGTCTAAAGATTGATATATGCTTCTTTCTAAACTACATTTTGATTGTTTACACATTCTTCTTGACTCAGTGATGGAAAACTGAATCATACAACTTTATTTCATGCTTTTGATACAGACTTATGGAAAATGAAAGCTGATCATGTTTCTGAATGAATTACCTGATTTTTCGATGTAGGTTGTGTCTTTCTGCTCTACTTATTTGACAATATCAGCAGCATTGTTTTAATGTTGGTGTGTTAATGATGCTGTCTCAAGTAAAAATAACATAACGAGCTATAAACTAAGTCTTAGTCTGGGACAGTGGCAGGCACTGATTCCACTGTCAGCTTGGATTGTGCCATCTATATCAATAAATTCATTATCAAACACATTTTTGAGATACCAAGTGGGTACTGCAGACATGGCTACCTTTAGGAATCCAGTTTGCCCTTTTACTAGCCTTGATCTGGCAAAATGTAATGTAATTTAGTCAAAAAGAGCTTTTTTTCTGCCAAAGAACCCAGGGTGAGCACTGCTTGTACCTTCCTTGTTGCGCATGTGCATGCACTTCTTTTATGATATTGCATCAAAACCTGTATAAATTATACCTTTTGAAACACAATCTGTGCAAGCTTATGTAGATAATGTTTGTGATTCTTAGCAGCACCATTTTTTAAATCATTGTCAGACAGTTTATCTGTCTACTACTGACAAGCTTTAACCAATTAAATCAGCAATGTGGGGCTCATAAGTAAAACTAAACTCTAGCTGTGGCCTTTGGGGACAAGACTGGAAAATTCTATTCCAATAAGACAAACCTTCCGTATCATTTGTCGCTTTTCATTTAATTAGGATGCACCTGGTGTTCTCGGAGCCTATACACTAAACCTATAGAAGCTGCTATTTCATACAGTTGTCACAACTAAAGTCTGTTTACTGCTGCTGGTGTAGGAAGCTGATTGGTAACAAATAAGCAGGTCTAGGCCTAAGTCTTTGCAATATATCAATAGATTTGTGTGAGAGCACACGATGTTCTGCAGCACACCTCAGCTACGCAACATTTTATGGGGAGAAAATGGGTAGTTATTCTCTCCTCACATGCACTAAGGATGTACCAGTCAGTCAGTCTGTCTGTCAGTCTGTTTCTGTGCTATCCCGAACGACCAAATTTGTCTGTGCTCCTTCAATTCAAAGCCTTGCTCTGTCTTATTCAGCAGCTACTTTTTCTCTGACAGTCTTTCTCTCCTTCTTCCTACTCCATGCAAAGGCACTGCTGGGTTTCTAGAGACAGTGCGTTTTTCATTGTTTGCTTTGTGGGGAGGTGACACATGACACATTGTGGAGTCAAGCCACCCTGGGGGAATACTAATACAGGCAAACCATGAGTTGGTGAGATGGGGGAGCTGGAGGAAGACTGAGGCAGTGCAGAGAGACAAAGACGAGAAAGAGAGATTTTCATCAGAAGAATTTAAATGAAAGGAAGCCTAAGTGAGACAATGAGAGCGATGTATGGAAACCTAAATCAAAGAAAGATGGAGAAATGGTAACAGAATAATATATAACGAGGATAGGAGATGAATGAGAAATACCAGGTATATGGGGTAAAAAGGAATAGACAAAGGATTCTTTAAAAATGTGAGAAAAAGACTGTGGGGACACCAAAGTGGGATGAAAAGAAATGGGCAGGAGGGAGTAGACATGAAAAACTGTTGTATTATGTCAAGCTGAAAGGGCAAGGGAGACAAGGAGGAGGGGAAGGAGGAATGGATAGGTAGGGCAGAGAGGAGGAAAGACAGTTGTGCTGCCCAAATGAATAATTGAAGTGAATAAACAAGGGGATCGGTAGAATAAGGCTTTCCCTTCACACACCCACCCCCACATACATGGATATATCTGGAAATATATGTGCATGAGAAAACTTCTTCAGAAGTACCATCCCATATCTATGCTCGCTTATTCCAATTCAGGTCATCCAGCTGCCATTAGGCACACAGAGACAAACAAGACAAACAACCATGCTCACTCACGCCAACTACTAGGGAGAGTCACCAATTAATCTAACATGCATGTTTTTGGAAGATGGGAGGGAGCCAGAAAACGCCACAGATGCACAAGAAGAACATGCAAACTCCACAAAGTAAGGGCCCAGCCAGGATTCGAACCAGGAACCCTCTTGCTGCGAGTGGACGGTGCGAACCACCACATCACCATGCAGCCCTCTTTAAGAGTACCATTTCTCTAATATTCACACATCTTTCTTTCTGGTTGATGTAGCGCATATCAACGTCCTCTACACTTTCTTGACTTAATAAGTATGTTTTTGTGAGGTAGAAAAATATTAGTGTCATTAAATGTGTGCATTAAGATTGGGCATTGCATGCAGAACTCCAGCAGGTCCCAACTTGACTTTCATTTCAATCCTTCAGTCACATATCCCACTGCTGCTTCACACCAGCAGTTTTCTCTTAGTGCAGTTACTATAGCAACACACAAATCAGACCAAGATGACTGAAAAAATAGATGAGGTATATGGGATTAAGGGAGAGAAACTGAGGCCAAAATTACTTAAAAAAAAAAAAAAAAAAAAAAAAAAAGAAAAATTGGGATACTCAGCGTGGCAAACTGAAGTCAAGTTCAACTAGTCTTAACATGCTGATAGGAGCTTTTACTGAATATTACCTTAAAAAAAGCACAAAAGAAAAGGTAATGATAGCTATACCTATGAGTGTCGAAGCACTTTAACAGTTTTAATAATTTCACTTTCATTTTATTGTTAAGAGACCTTTTTCATTTTGGAACATATATCACTCATGAGTTTTGGGCAAGTCAAAGGGACTAACTGGAGTGGCCACACATGTCCTTAACTTCACAGTTCTGCCAAAACAGAGACAAATTTTCATTTTGAGTTGATTAAATCTGCAGATTATCATGTTCAGAAATCAGTCTCACACTCCAACATGAAGTTATCTTGATCCACAGGCTCAAAAAGTATAAAATGACAACAAATTCAAACTTGAAATATATTCGTATGTTGGCCTTTAAAGACTGTGACATATCTACATTTTGGCATTTTAACACCTACAAAAACACAGTTGGAGGTTGGAGAGGATGACCAGTGGCTTTTATAATTCTGGAACTTTTATAGTGACACTGCAATGTTTTTGTACTTTGAACAAACAAAGCGATTAGATGTTCTGTAAGACTGGACTGTTTTCTCAGCTGACTTAACAGATAACATGGAAGCATCTATAAGTGAATCTATAATCCATCCCCAGTTTATCACGCGAGAACCCCCCACCAAACAAACAAACAAAAAAAAAAAGATAAAGTAAAGTTTAACAAATCACAACTCTCTAATACACTTTGTATAATCACCATTCAAACTTTGCCCTTCTAGCCCACTTCAACAAGTAAAAGAGGTTGCACAGGTGTAACAGAACAAAGTATATAATTGGGGAAATAAAGTTTTATTTATCAGTTGTGTTACAGATGTTGTGCTTTACAGCAATTGACACCTTCAAAGCACAGGAAACCCTGTGGGAAAGTGTTTCATTACCAGGTTTAGTGAGAAAAGCTGATTTCAAATATGAGAAGGTGTGACTAAGACTCACTTCTGTGTGCGTTACTGGCTGGTGGTGACACACCCTTCACATATCTCATATACAGCAAAATTAGAAGAAACCCCTTCCAGAAGAAATCACTCAGAGTAGAGCTTCTATGTAGATAAACACACAAATACACACTCCTTGTTGTTATAACTGAGTGATAACTGAAACTATTAATTGAAATGCATACACACACACACACACACAGACGGGAAGTTGCTCCAACAGATCCCAGGAACAACATCAGATATATTTCTTTCCCTTTCTTTTGGAAATATTCTGCTTATTAGGCTTTTAACTTGAGAACTAAACCAGAAGATTTAACAAATCCAAGCTAGGGAAGAGCTCGAGCTGTACGTCCAGTATAATAAAAGAGCTCCTTGCTTCACCACTCAGTGGAACTCGTGGACTTTATAGAAAGATGTAATCTTAACTAATACCATATTTTCACACGACTGGACATGGTTTCAGCTGTGGAATTGAGGGTGCACAGCAGTCAATAGCCTTTAATGTCCTAGTCTGTGCCAAGTAAAGCTAAAAACATTGATGGCAATAAGCTGAGAGGAGAGAGATGGTGAAATGGATTTTTCTGCTGATACATTTATTTCCTTCAGAATAAGTGTATCGTAAACTGGCACAGAATGAAATCTACATTTGTTTATACTCAGCTGTAATGATGTCAGGCTGTCAGAACAACCAGTAAATATTGGGTTTTGGTATGGTTTACCACGTGATTACTGACCCTCTCATTCTGTCACTTACTCATTCCATCCATCTTGTCCACACCCACTGAGCCCTCTTTCCTGCAGGGTTTTCATTTATCCCTTGGTATAAATCCTGTGTTATGTTGCCTCATAAACAGGTCAACTTTTATCCAACCAGAACTCCAACATACTTGCAACCCTGCACACAGTACATCATAATTGAAATAGGAGCAATCTATAGAATCAAGCAGCGGGATCCTTATATCCAAAGACACACTTGCTTTCACTGGATTTTTTATGATTGGAAGTATTTTTGTCAGCGGTAGGGGAATAAGCAAAGATGACAGCGTCACTAATTATCCAAGCAGTATTTTCTAAACGGGGTGCTATGTTTTTCCTCTAAGGGTGACATTCAATTGATCAGTGCTTTCTTTCACTCATACTTTGCAGGCAGTAAAAAGCCTTAATCAGATAGGACCAAAACAAACCCTGTTAGCATTTTTGGGTCCCTTATAGCTGTGACTTCCCCAAAGTCAAACACACTCTAGTGATCTCTGTTTCATCTACTCTATCTGAAAGCTAATCTCCTTAAAACAGCAACCTCTTCCTTCCTCCTTATCCCCCTCTCCCTTTGTGTCTGTTTCTTCCTACAGACTGCCCTCTGCCAATCACCAGACCTCTCTGTCTTCTCACCTGTCTGCCTGCATGCCTTCCCTCATTTCTCTTTTCCCACATCTCCACCCATCATTCCTTTCAATTCAAACAGCTCTGCCTCTGTTTCCCTCTGTTCCTCTTGATAGATAGCCTTTTTTTTATGCTGTCAGTATCCTCCTTACTCTCCAGATCATATTGGCCTCATTTCAAGGTCAAGTTCACATGAAAACGATAATTTTCAAACACTGCAGTTTATTCCAGCCATTAATAATGTATTATGGATGAAGCATTCAGTAAATACCCTCCTTTGTAATGAAAGCTGATCCTTTAACAAATCAGAAAGGTGTGAAGGCAGGGCTGTGTAAAGGTCAAGCAAATTAACAGAAAACAAATGAGATAGTCAAAGACCTGCACATCTGCTCCCACACACCCATCCAATATTACCATTAGGAGAAGTTTTCAGAGGGAAGAAATTAGAAAAAGGATCTGGTGTGTTTGTTTTATTATAACACTTGTAATAAATGTGAATCAGAACACAAAAAAATGGATAATTGGGACAGGTGACTCTTGAGACTCAGAAAGGATGAGGTCAGAGATGAGAGGAGAGATGAAGGAGCAGCTGAAGAGAAAGTGTTCCACAGCGTAGTGTGGGAGACAGGTGGCAGGTTGGACTGCTGGTGATTGACTGATGTTCAGGCCAGAAGGAGATTAAAGCAGAGCCAGGGGCCACCTCAGACAACACATACAAGAAATGTCAGGGATGGGGAGGGGAATGGGGATAAAAACAAAGCAGAGAAAAGAAATACAATCTACGGTAGAGTATGGCAGGAGGAAATGTCAATTATTCTGTTGTTCCAACTCTGTTTTTGTTAATTTGCTACAAGTCACAGTAATCAATTAATTGTTAAGAAAGTTAAAGATCTTCTCTTCACTTAAGTTGGAACTGTTAAACTGTTTGTTGACAAAGAAATGATTTGAAATGAAAATTAAAAATTATCCACATGAAGATAATATTTATTCCAAAGGGCAAGTATATTTTTTCCATCTTTAACAATTGATTATAAGCTGTTCTCATGAATGGTTATTGCTGCTGGCAGGAATGACCGACTGCATCGGGTTACAGCAGAGCAGAAGAAGCCTCTTACTGATCCCACTCCGCTGTTTTGACACCAGTGTTATGCAGAGGGTGGGCAGAGTTGCTCTTTATTTTCTCAACTTGAGAATCAGTTAAACTGATAAAATGTCTCCATCAGGTTTCTCAAGTTTCCTTAAATAATCAAATTCTGATGCTGTTGCCCCAACAGATGGCCGATTTAAAGGAAATCTGAAATCATGATTATCATTTAAATATTTTTCAAAGAAGAAAAATGGCCTCTGCTTCAAACATCTAAAATGTAGGTGTTTGGTGCTTATCAATCAAACAAGCTGCCGATGCAAAATGTTTTACATTATTATGATTAAAACACAGATGCTGCTCATTGCAAACATCAAATGCTCTGGCAAAATACATGACAGTGTGCTTTATCAACCAGCAACAAAGTCTACATTAGGTTGTAGGGGTGGTAGCAGCACAAGCCATGTTACTTTTGTTCTCGGGACCCTGTTACGACTCCTTCTTTTACTCAGTTTTACTTTGTAACAGTGTGTTCAAATTTCTTTGTTGGGTTGTGCAACAAAACCACCACTGAAGCAAAGTTAATGGGTTAATGAGGTATGTTGAGCCTAAAGTTGAGTTTTCAGTTTAAAAAACGTGCCACACTTCTCGCCTGAATAGATCAGCATGGTAACTTAGCGTTAGCTTAGAGTTTTGGATTAAATCCATCAATTGTCTTTTTAATGATTTTTTTCCTGATAGTATTCCAGACAGCAAAATCGAACTGAAATTGTCAGAGCTACATGCACGTCTTGAATAGTTTACTTCAGAGCTTTTTTCTGCTACCTAAAGGGCAGACATAGAACATATTAACTTACTACTTTGCACAACTAATCTTCTGAGTGCAGTTTTTATTTGCTTTTTGCTGTAATTTCTATCTTTATATTCTTCACTCTTGTCCATTCGTACAGCCTGTTCTTATGATTGAAGTATCAGGTGGTCCGTGCATTTGTGCAAAAGAAGTGTCAAATGATGTGAAAAATACACCTTTTATGCAAGTGTGCACAGAGACTGGAAGAGAAAGCTTGAGTTCACAAAAAATATCATAACCTCTGTCATAGTACCCATTATCTCTAAGTGTGTAGCTTTTATCGAGCCAGCGACATAAAGAAAGCTGTTGAGCTTGCATTATAGTACACCGCTTTGGCTAGCATTAGGACAATCTGAATGACTGTAAAGATCTGCAATGATAAACCTTTGCTGTTTTCCTCAAAACAAGCTTTAGTCCAATACAGTTTTGAAAAGCAAACATAGTTCCATCCTGCACTTAGCATGTCAAGGATTGTGATGGCTTTTAAGAAATGCACATGAACCCTTTTATATTTTTCCCCTATAGAACAAAACTGTCTTTCTTATGAAAGGAAAAGATTACGGTTTGACTTGAAATACAATAGTAATGTCGAAATAATCAAAAAACAAAAATCCTCTTCATGCTTAATGGGATACATTAGTAATAGAAAAATACTACTGAATGAATATTGTCTTTATCAATGAGACATTCATTCACCACTGTACTTTTACTGCAACATTCCATGTGAACCTGATCAGCTACAGTACATGTTTCTTGCCACAAAAATAAGTAAAAAGTAATAACCAACAGACAAAACAAAAGCAAAATAATCATGTTATTTTCCGACAAGAAGCCTAATGGCCTCTTAACAAAGGCCCTTTCTGTTTTCCTCAAAAGAAATCAATTCACCACCACCAGTTTTTAACATGATGACATTGGAAGTAGGTTGTCTGGAAGATGGAAAATGTTTTCTCCTCTATGTGCCTCTTACAATCAAACTATCTCATATTCTGACACTTAAAAGCAAGCTGATGTAATTAGTAACAATGATAGATCATTAAAGGGGTGCAATAATCTAAGGGTGCACTGACACACAGCTGAGTGAAACTGATAGGCTACCCATCCTTTTACACCACTTGCCAGTATCTTTTAAACTGACAGCTAAAGTGTTGTAGTTTTATTTTTTCTAAGCTCATTACTTTAGCTATTGCCATCTGAGTCTAAATTCTTCCTTGAAGAGTTAATTTCAGACATATTTTGATGACAAGTCTGCTTCATGTTTTGCATGTAATCTCCTTCTCTGCCAACAAAACATTCTCTCAATGAGGACTCTTTCCTCTTTAACTGAAGCATTATACTGTTCAGTCCCATAAAAGCTTGATTCTGATTTTTCCAGACGTCACTATAGAGAAAGTGCAAGAAAGTGGGGAGGAACAGTCAGAGGCGTATGGAGAGAAGGAGAAAGGGTAAAATATTGATGATTAGGAGGGGTGAACAAATGTAGTTTCAAGAAAACGGGAGCATAGAGACAACAAGAAGAGGGGAGGTCTAAGGAGAAAATGTGAAAAATGAGAGAATAATGCGCAATCAGAGAGAAATATAGAGGAAGAAAGGAGCAAAACAGTACCGTGTCCTCTCCGACAATGGAAGATTATGTACAAAAAAAGGTGAAAAAGTTTAAGGAAGGAGGGGGTGAGGGGATGGTGGGGAAATGGAATCAGGTAAATCAAAAACAGATAGCTGGAAAAAGAGGGGTTGAGCCAGCTTGGTGTAGATGGGCTGTTCAATGGGCCAAAACACAACCGCTGAAAAGCCCATCTCACTCCCAGTAGGACACTGTTTCACTCAACAACTCACAGGTGGAGGGGACACACACATACTTACATATTCCTTCAAGCTGTACATACACATGCACCAACCTCCAAGAGAGCCATGTCACAGTGCCTTCCTGTGCACATCTGAGTTGTAGCTGAAATGAGAACTCGGCACCAGGGATAAAAGCCCTCTGTGAGACTACAGCAGCCAAAAGAGCTCAATGTGATGTTGGGAATAAATGCGGTGTGTGTCTCAGCTTCTTATATGACAACGTTGGTGCTGGGATGTGCACAAATGCAGGCTCCTGCATCTGATTTCTTTTCTTAGTTTCTGAAAACGTATAATGAATGTCTCAATGTGGGTTTTCCTGATTATGCTTAACAAGGATTGACTTCTTTATGCTGAATTCCATCATTTCTTCCAGGGCAAATCAGATATTGGAAAATATGAAAATATTACAGTGCAGCATACTGGTTATAAAGCATTATAATGTTCATTAACATGTGGTAAAATGGATGAGAATAAAGTATGTTTTGTCTGAGTAGAGTTGGATGTGCAATAAAAGCAAACATGCTTCTTCAAAGTGTGTGTTCGAGGCGATTGGGTGGGATGAAAAACTGCATGTGTGATGCTATACAACATCTATAGTATGATCTGTCATTAGTTTTATATGCTGTTGCTACTTCAGCATAAGGTCGTGATGTATGATTATTCCTGCAGTTCAGAAAATCCCTTACATACTTGCCTGTTTTTGCACACAGGAGCCAGATCATATGCAGGGGGTGATATAGAAGGCTGGCTGTGGCAACTTTAATATTTAAAAGTGCCGTTTGTAGTGTTTATGAGTAGAGGTACTGTACTCATAGTATGTGTGGAATTTACAGCCCAGGATTACATAAGTGCTGGGAGTACGAGGGAATGGACTTATATACACACCGGCAACAGCCCTTTAATTTAAGAGTCATCTGACATTCACAACCTCTGTTCATTATAATAATGGACACTTTCCCAACAATACTTGCAAAGTGTAAAGAGCTCTTATGATTCCTCACAGTAAACAATACCTTTAGTGTAACTGCTACATTGGTGAGTGCCAGCACTGAAACACTAACTGGAGAAATACCCAATATGAAATGACTTTGGATTGAGCATGGATGTGAATGGGGCATCATTCTGATGCAGTGGATACATCTACTCATACTGTATCTGTGTCATTGGGTCGCGGTGAAGGACAAGCGCATCTATGTGTTCTGGTGTGCTCTGTGAATATCATTGTTGTCTCCTCGTACGGAGCAGGCAGGTTTCCTGACTAGTGCTCCTTACTGATAAGCTCTACAGCTTATCTCAGTAAATGACTGAGCAGCATACATGAATATGTGTGTGCAAGTGAAAGAGAGAGATTGTGTGTGTGTGAGAGAGAACTGGATTTGCAGCTCCACTAGGATATTGCAAAGACACAATATACATTTTGTAGGAGCAATTTGATTTTAATATTTCACATCCAAGTAGGCATATATTTCCATCCATGGAAGGCAAGCTTTAGTGCGTTTATGTGTGTGAGGGCTGGTGTAAGTTGTGGGATTCAGGAAAGCGGGGACATTTTGTTCAGACCCCGCTCTCTGACACATCATCAAAGTACTACTAAAAGGCGAGGCTTGGTTTAAGTTTAAAGTTAGAATCAGGAGGAAATTGGGATGTTTCAGTCAAACTTAAAACTGCACTAACACACACAACAGAAACAAGCATATTTTTGATTTTTGATACTAAATTCATTACAAGGAGACCTACTCACTCAATCCATTAACGTCACATCTTGCTATTTTTAGAGGAGTTTTTAATCTGACACCAGCACACAGGGCATGGCACATTCATGAGTTTTAACTGAACAATTTTTAACTAATGAACATGAAGTGAATGCAGCTCTGTTTTGTGGCATTGAACATCGTTTTTGTCGTCAGTGAACATGTCATTTGTGTCTGCATGCACCCTGCAGGTGCATCCTACAGCGGAGATAAAGGGCCTTGTAAAGATTTCTGCACCAGTCACATGCATATCATACAACAACAAGAGCAACTGGGCCATTAGGGCAATTACAGACCTGTGTAGTTATAGAAATGTCTATAACTATGCAGCAACACTACCACAGCAGACAGCAAGTCAGAAACTGACAAAAAGTGGCTTACAAAACAGAAGCAGGCTTCAGAAGTGAACTATAAAGGAGTTAAAAAGAGTCAGGCCTGCCAGCTGAATCTTAAGGATCAAATAGACAACTTTGCATTGCAGAAAGCCAGAGGAGATGAAATTTGATCTTCTGTTCTGGCCTTGGTGAAGATAACAGCAAGTTCAACAATTCTGTCATCACCTGTGTCTTGCACTGCTGCTAATTATAAATGTATCTGCTGTCGAGCTCCAACAACAGATTCCGTCACAACTTCTGCTCTGCGGTTTTAGTTTCTTAAGGTGTTATGTTATTGTTGCTGCTTGTTTTTATCTTTTTTCTTTCACACACTGCTGAAGTTATCTTTAGCGTGATGTTAATAGTTCAACATAAATATTTGTCACTGTGCCTCTGCTGGCAAATATGCCAACATTGGTGTGCAAAAATTATTAGATAAAATAGACCACACACAAAAAAACACATTTTCATTTAAGGAATTGATTATAATTTTCTTGATTGTTACTTATAAAACAAATAAATGCAAAGATGTGCATCCATCTGCCCAAATGGCCACGGGGCCTGTGTTCCAGTACTTCATAGCACTCCATACCACTACATTATGCACCATATCAGGAGGATAATTCAGAGGAGGTCATAAAAAAATGTGAGAAACAAATGTGAATTAGTTAATTTTGGAACTGTGAACTTTGTTCAAAATTTCAAATGATGAACATAATCTAGTTCAGTTTAAATTTGTGTGAAGTGAACTTTGAACTAGTTTTTGTGAAGTGTGAACTAGTACTACAATGTTATCTGGATAAAGTCGCAAAACTGTATCTTTACATCACAATGCAATGTTTTGGTATTAAGTGGGTAAGGGGGTTGTGATGAAGTTGCTGTTGGGGGCGAGTAATGGCCAACGCTAAAGAGTACCAGCAAATTGGATAACACAGCACTGCACCCAACTGAAGCTGAGAGTTGCATGGCAACAGATGCGCTAAGATTACTCATAATCAGTGGTTAAGTTTCTAAGTAAACCCATGTTCCAGGATAACACTTATCAAAAAGTGTAAAACTCTTTAAACTCTAAACCAAAAGCCAGTTCATACAAAGGCAACAAAAGGACATAGTCTCTGTTCTTTCTGTCTGCACTGTTAATTTAGCTTTGATAAAGTAAAGTTAATAAACTATTCCTCAGACAGCATCTGACCCGATGCCGAACGCATCCTATCAGTTCTTAGTATATTTCTGACACCTGTTGAGAGTAGTCACGAAGCCTGACTTAATGATTAACGCTAGCTGATGAACTGGGAGGTTTCCAAGCTCTTTATCAGTTCAGGAGAGATGGGCTACCAGGGATGGAAATTGCCTCGCACAATTACATCCACAAAAAGGATTGTTATCAGAGTAATATTACACTATTAGGTATGCAGCTTGATAGCATTAATAGGGTATGGACTGAGCCCGTTTAGTGATAGGCAACAGGAAAACTAGAACATAGGTAGCAAAACAAAAATCTTGTTGCCATTACTTCAATTAAAAATCGAAGCTTACAGCCACACAAACAGTGAAAAGGTACTGGTGGCATTTCTAATCCTGTAAAAGCTTCAGCAGGAGGGAGAATGCTGTGTGACAGGAGCGTTGGATAGAGAGAGCTTCCCTACAGTGATATCTCAGCTTTTGGATACGCTCTGCTGGTAGAAAATCGTGCAGCTATGAATGCTACTTGCGTACACACACATACCAAAAGACAGACATGTGTACATACACACACAGCATTCCCCGCCTGCTATCCCAACTGGATGTTCATGTAGCCTGAAGAGCATGGAAGAGAAAGGCAACGGGCAGTGAAAAGCATTTCACCTCACAGTGGGAGTGGGTGACAGGGCTCAGCTATCACACACTGGGAAACTGTCAGGTACACACCCCCCCCCACACACACAAAAATGAAGAGTGTCTGTCATGTGAACTGGCTGAACTTGCATCTCTTTGTTGAGGAAAAAGTAAAAAGAAGCTTTCTTTTCTGAAAATTAAATCAAAATAACATAGAATGATAATGGTCTTCAACTGCATTTAAGATTGAACAAGTCTAATATGTCTATACCTAAGCGTCTTTGTGTACCCTTTTAAAAGCGCTCTATAAATAAAATGTATTATTATCATTATTATACACCGTCTAATAGTGGTCATGTAATCTGCACATCTTTTCTTTTCTTTTCTTTCTTAATAACTGAGTAAGAAGCACTGCAAAATGTGTCTGCTTCTTTTAAAGTTGGAGGTCTGCAGTTGAAGACAGCAGGTTGTCCGTTTGGAAGCTTTCGGGTTTGTTGAAAGTCAACTGCAAAATCAGTTAGAGTTTACAATCCTCAAGCTTTATAGAAGTCCAAACTCCTACAGGCAATATAGTGTTAGTTGTTAGAACAGTCTAACCGCACATTATGCAATGTATAATTGTCATCTTGGTATATGAACAGCAGGACTGTGTTACAGCAAAGCTGCAGGGAAGACAGGCAGACTCATGAGAAATTATTTCATATTTTGATCATACCACAATTACAGCAGCGTGTGGCTGGAAAATAAACTGACATTTTTTTAAATAAAAATAAACCATTTAACTTCAAGTAAAATATTTAGCCTTTTTAATTCATACTATGTGCACTGTCCACTGAGCATGTCCACCGTCTACCTAGAGTATACAGATGTCAAATTCCCAAATTCAAACAGGTAGGGTCTGCAGCGATTAGTTTTTAAGATTTAAATCAAAGCTAGCACAAAGTCTCCAAGCTATTGCTAATGTCTTTCAGAGATTTCTTAAAGCTGCAGCTTCACATTAAATACATTTAAAAGCAGAAACAGGAGCTGATTTTCATCATGACCACAGTTAATTATGTTGTATGATCGTTTTAGGCATTTTTGACAGTTCATCCGACTGAAATACACGAGGGTGTTACAGAACAAAGAGAAATCCCAGTGAGACCATCTGTACACTTGCAACAACTCAGCAGCACACCGGCTCCTGTCAGCATAAAACACTTCCACTCTTGAGCCTAAATAGCAATGTGCAGGTGATTGAGAGTGCAGCAATTACAATGTGAAGCCGTAAGAGTTTTTAGTTTCTCTAAATTTCACATAAAGAAAATTGCAAAAAGCCAAAACATAACAAACATGCCATGCAGTCAAACAGAGTGGAATGAGACGCAGTCTCCAACTTAATGGTTACTTTCGGACTGTGCGTTAATGAGGCTTTAATGCACTCACTGCCTTGCCACAGTAAGCACAGATAAAACCCACTGATGATCTTCTCCTATCCAGGCTTCCTCAGAAGAGCTAATTTTAAAGTGATCTTCCAGTTGGGGTTATAGTACTAGCTAAAATATGTCATAGACATAAACAGGACGAATGCTAATGCCTTTCAAAAAGGCTTTTTTTTTTCTAACATCAGCCCCAAAGGAAAACTGAGTTAACTAAATTTGGCTCATTCTCTCATTGCAAAAGGTAGTCAGTAACTGTCTCCCAGGTAACTGCAGAATAGCAAGAGGTAAGGGGTACAAAATGGGCCAGATCAGAAGAAGACAGCACTTTTTTTTTTATCTACAAGGCAACATCATGCATCTTGCACAAATCTGGGAAAGTTTTATTATAGGGATCACATTTAACAGCACAATCAGTGTGTAATTTCAATCCAATTTCAAAAACGTGGTCACGTCTGAAGCCTTAAGGTGTCCAGCTTTTACTGCCTTCCTTTCATGCTCGCTCGCTCTCTCCCTCTCACTTTGTCTCAGACAAACGTGGAAGGAAGGAAGATGTAAGAGAGAGGGAAAAGTGTTCCTTCCTTTATGGTATTTCATTCTATTTCTTCTCTGCTCTGCCCAAAATGGATTCTTCACAAGCAAGAGAAACCTCCTTCATATCTATTCACCAGGGAAACTAGCTTTGGGTGTGTGTATGTGCGTGTAAAACTTGTGCATAAGCCAAAGGACAGGAAGTATTCATGAGAAATATGGAAGAGGATATCTTCAGATTCTACATAATAACATTCACCCTAATTAAAAAAGTGATGGATATATTGCAAAAATCTGTTCAAACATAATGGGTTATCTTCTCTTATCCATCGCCACCCCCATGGATTGATTTCTCTATTCTCCTGGGCTATTCTCCGCACCTTGTCTCTCATTCCTCCCGTCATTATAGCTAATAAAAAGAGCCATAATGATGGTAAAATTAAGTGAACAATGTTACTCAAGATTTTTCTGTAGTTTGATATACTTTTAATGGACTTGTAACTGTTGGAATAAATACTTATCATGAGCAAAAATGGCATATCAGTGGATCATTAGATGGGCTGATAGGTGAATGCTAAAACAGTTTCTGAATATTACTCATCGTATTTGTCCCTCCATATTGCACACACTGCAGATAATACAGGCATCTATCAAATATATTAATATTAAGTTTTTGGGGGTTTTTGATTTGTGAGCTGAATGAGGTTGGATAAGGTATTCAAACAAGGTTAAAATGAAATAACTATAAAGAGTCCAACCTCACTAGAGACAGAGAGAAAAGCCTCAACAACTGGAAGTCTTATAATTGTGTGTTGACCCCTAAAGCAACATGTGTTGGTCATAAGATCGTGTCAACCAAAAACTGAGTACATCTACTCTAAATCATATACTAAAAGTACATGAATAACATCTCCTGAACCCGAGAAACTGAATGTGTGTGGCTCTATATGGATATATAGTATACATGGGAAGCAAGTAATAAGGTAAGGCATGAGCTTCAGAAAATGTGACAATTTTCTTTTACTATGCAGTGTCCTCTTGTGAGAGGTATTCATTTGTCATAATTTTCAAGATACAACAACAAAGTCATCATTTTTAGTAAAAGCTAAATGTTTAACATCTTAAATTACTCTTATTTATTGTTAATAGTTTGTACAGAAGTGAGTAATTCAGGTGTTAATGAACGGTGACAGTTGAAGTTTTTCGAAATCTCTCAAGTTTCATAAGGGTGATTATAATAACATCTCCGCTCTGAATGTGGTAAAGCTGCTTCTTCTCATATACTGACATAATAACATCCCAGATACTGGAAGATCATCTGCTTGCAAAGGGAACAAGTTTAATGTCTGATTTGTGGTTATTACGGTAACAGTCCATTTTATCCTAAAACATAATTTCTTAGTAAACCTGTATTCTTAGCAACTGAAACAAGAAGAAGCAAAACTAAGAAAAACAGCGCTAATTAATGGTTCCAAGTTGGGACACAAACCGGAGTTTCCTAGATAAAAAACTTTGCAGTATTTATTATTGCTTTATATAGCTGAATATTTGCAAATGCCAGGTTGTTCCTGAAAACCCTGAAGTCACTTGAACAGTCATTGTCAGCTGAGATGTTGTGTAATTAAATATGAAAAACTGGCATTTGAGGTCTCGTGGGTAAATTTCCAACTGAAACAAGACAACTAAAAATAAACTAAAATCAAAGCTCAACCAAATTGACAGAAAATATAATCACACGAACAGATGGTTAAGGGAAATATAAACGTTTTTGCCTGCCAGTTTCAAGATCAAAAGGTTTAGCCACAAGTTCCTGTTAATACATTTCAATAGAGAATCAGAATTACTAAATATATTAGACGCTTCCTTCTAGTCATAAATGTCATGAGGAGTGTATTCATGTTAGGAGCTTTACTTGCCACAGTTAAATCTTTTTTATGCATGACGTAGCCAAACTGGATTAAAGGGGGAATCAATTAACTTTACAATCAATCTGTCAATTTTTTTTTATTGGCCGCAGGAATTAATCTTTTTCAAAGGAAAAGAAAAAGCATGCTAAACACCGTTGTCTTTTGAGTGTGTACCATTGTGTCAGGCTGTGTTGCAACCTCGCTAACTGCTTTTGAAATTGGAGCAGAGTGCATACTGTAAGAACACCTGGAGCGTGTTTGGCTCTTTAACAGCCCAAGAGCATCTACATAAAACTCCAATTACACACACTCATAAAAACTCACACAGCTACAATATATCACCCCCTCTAAACTAGATTGATGAGAAATGGAAAGGTGGGCATATTTCAAAAGAGCAAGGAGCACCCAGAAACAGAATGTATCAAACTTTGCCCCCCAGCAGTTCTTGGCTTCTTGTAATTAGAAGGCAGCATTAATGCCACAGTAATGAGCATCCACACAGACACACACACACACGCACACACACACACTCATGCCAGCAGAAAGGAGAGAGATGGGGAGCAAAGAGACCAAGAGAGAGGGACTGAGAGAGTGGAATTAAATCATGACGTCAAATTTATGTCCTGACCATATTTACTGCTTTAATAAGAGTTGGATAAGCAAAGAGCGCTGCTGGAGGGCACACAGCCTGTGTCAGCAAATTTTCAGACACACACATCTGTGCACGCAGAAACACGCACGTCCTTGTCAGCGTGACCTATTTAACATATCAGTCATTTTGACCAACACGCAGCCTTTCAATCACTCATCTTTACGCAGCTGCCATGTTTACACATTGGCAGCATATGATCCTGAGCACACATTCTCACCCTCCTAACAAGCTGTAGGGGTCATCTCTAACTAGCTGAAAATGGTGTGTGAGTTTATCTCACTTTGAATGAGTGACAAAGATAAGAGATGAGGAGATGTGAAAAGGAGGAAAACGCAGGAGAGATGGAGGGCATTTCAGATAATTGGCCAGATCTAATTAAACGCCCCCTCTGACACACGCTGCCTGCAAAGTGCTCACTGATAAAAACATCCTGACTATCTGCATTGTAAACAAAGACTCACCACTATGACACTTATCTTTTGACACGCTTGTATGTTCATGTGAAAATTAACTTCAACACACGCAGAGGCTTTTCTCTCAAACTGCTGTCCACATAACCCACCCTCAACAGTGAAATGGCTCATTTGATGGCAGTGGTGGTGGTGCTGCTAGACAGCCAGAGGGAGCAGCTGGCCACCCTGGCAGCTCGCAGGGCTCAGGGGCAGGCTGTGATATCTGACTGCTGGGTCAAGGTGGGAGGATAGAGGATGGGGTGAGATAAAAGTCTGCTGATAAAAGCAATGAGCACAGAGCTGGGCTTGGTATAGAATCTCAATCAGCCAATAACACAACCCTGGTGAACAAAAGAAGGGGACAGTGCTATGTTTACATGTGCCTTGTAGAAGTTCCATGTTATGTTTGCAATAGATTGGTTGCTTTCCCATTTGCTGATCTGAGAACAGCACAGAAGATTTAAGATAAGGAAAGGTCGGTTTCTTATACCAGAACTCGAGGAAACATACGACAGAGGAAAAGGACTCAAGCTAATCCACATACAGTTTTTGTGCTAATCACATTTACACCTAAACTGATACCTAAACTGAGGGCAGATAAGAGATTTTGTTTTCCACGATATTGTGATAAGGAAAGGTGGAGATTAAACATAACTGAAAAGTACATTAATAATATTAATTTTTTATTTCTCTGAAAGTGAGGTGAACTGATTATGTAACCAAAAGTAACAAAATGTTTCACTGCTACATTTATCCACAACACAAAACTATGTTAGTTTCACCAAGAAGGTTCTAAATGATTTCTTTGGCCAGTAATTTTCTGTTGGTATGCAGTGACACGGTTTCTTTCTTAATGCATCTATAAAAGGTTCTATTCTCCTCACTCTGGGGCACAGTAAGAAGGTGTTATGGTTATTTTAGGTTAGCTGAATGAATGCAAAAAACCACAACGCCTAGATTTAAACTATGCACTTATGGCCAAGACACACGGGTTAAAGAAGTCACTTTCCTATACTGACAGCAATGGGTGGGTTTTAGATGTGAAAACTCAATTGTGTATCCTAAATATCAGCTATATCAGAAGTAGGGAGGTTTCCTATACTGACAGAAGGGAAAAGAACCACACGGAGAAGGATTTCCTCAGTGAAAAAGATATTTCACTCCTCTCCTGACTGGCTTCAGCATTAGTTTGATTTACTAGCTGGCTCATGGTAGCAGTTTGTTAATCTGATCATTTAAAGTTTGCTCATGATGGATTGTGATACACATTTTACTAATCCAATCTCCTGTCAAGTACTTACTGTGTCCCTGCTTTTCCAGTTTCAATGGAAGACTTCCCAAAAAGTTCTGTTTTTTGTTATTTCTAACCTGGTTTCATTTAATTTTATTGACAAAGTTCTGTTTTGTTTTGTTTTCAGTCACTGTGAATTACCATTTTTTTCCACATTATCTTTGGACTTTCAGAATTCTTTTCAACCTCTTTCATTCTCACTTGGTTAGATAAGGCATTAAACTACTTCTCAGTTAAAAAAATATATTATGAACTGAAAATTAAAATACTGTTTTATAATGTAAACCAAATGCCAGAAAATTCTAATATGTCTTTGTGATTCCAAGTCCCACTCCAAGAATATGCTCAAAACACATTGCATCTCACTATGATACAACTCTCATTGTTAACCTAAAAAACTTGAACTGTGGACTAATGTAGCTGTGATGCATTATGATGTGAGATAAGATTGGACTGCATCTTTTAAATCAAATGTTCCTCTTGGCCTAGAAATGATAATTTGCCAAAGACAATCTCAATTTAAATCCCCATCACTAGTTGTCAGAGCTTTTAATCAAGCTCAGCAGTTCAATCTGAAAGGAAATGAGAGGGTTAAAGGTTCAGAAAATGACCAAAGTCCCAATTTCTTAACAGCTTTTAGCTGATCTTAACACCAGAGACAGAAGAAACTGTCTCTGGCTCCATCTTAAAGCTAGATGATGCATGTAAGGGATTATTTGCACTTTGTGACAGAAGCAAGTTTGAGGCTGTATAAGACATTTGTTCCAAATTATTTACGAAGCTGCTTTGTTCCTTCACCAAGTGACTATTAGAGACTACTTTATTCAAATCAGTAAAAGTGAGACTGCAAGTTCAGTCTTGACCCTCAGGTAACAATTTGTTTCCATGTGTCACAGAATAATCTCAATTTACAAGCTTTTCCCAGTCTAACAAAAACTTTTTTCACATGGTATTTAATTAAAAAGTTACTGTTTGAGATGACATCTAAATGAAAACTCTAATAAAAAGAAAAAAAAATGTAGATCTTATTGTCACACTTGCAGAAAGAAAAGAAAATGTTACACTTTCCGCCACCGGTCTCTGATCACGCAGAAAATTGAAATTGCAGTGTTGAAATGTCCGCCTCTGACATTTGGCTCCACATTTGGCTGAGACATACGAGTTGAAAAGTATAAAATCATGAAGATGGGATTTCCACAGGTTTCATCTACCGATATTTGGAAACATTTTAAGGGCAGTTTGATGTTTAAAAACCAACATATTGAAACCTTCACCAGCATGCAAGCTGCTTAAATTTTACTTGGCACCAGAGGCACATCTTCATCAGCACAGATGTTGTGACAAACACATGGACAAAAAGCCATTTCCTGGTCTGAAAGCACACTCCATATCCAAAGAGGTAAATGTCAGTCTGTGACCCTTTGTCCCATGGGACAGGGTGGACAGAAAGTCACGAAGGAACAGAAAAAGTGTGGAGGGAGCTCTGACCTCTGGCTAGCTACTCCCCCGGGACCACACTGACAGACGGTTTTCACAAGGGAATGAGAATGAAGAGGGAGAAAAAGAGATAGCTGGGAGTCTGATAAGTCATTTCTCCTTGACATTCAAGGTAGGCAGGCTGCCTGACATGAGATCAGGCTGCAGGGGAGGTGAGAGTATTCCAAGAGAGACATCAAACCCCGTAATAATGCTCACTGGATCACATTATGCATGCGTGTATGTGTTCATTGGTTGAGCAGACAAGCAATCAAGATAAGAGATCAACCGTATTCATGACGGGGGAAATGCCTGGAAGCATTCACAATACAATCAATTTAGGCAGACAGGCAATAACCTAATTTGTTTGTCTGTATGTCTAATGTAGGCATGTGGTGCATAAGATGAACACGTCTTCCTTTGAAAAGCAAAGTCGATATATGTGTGAGCATGATTTGCACCAGTAAACTGAAGCGGTTGAGTTGTCTTCCCTCCACCTACCTCTTTGTCTCTCTGTGAATCAATGGACCCCAACAAAGTCCAGTCAATGTCTGACCAGAGAAAATTAAACAAAAGAATGTAGACAACAGCAGTGGTTGTACTCAAGTGTTAAAACTTCTAATCCACCTATCTAGACCTCAGTAAGTGCTGAACAGAGTAACTCAGTAAGACAGAAAAGGCGAATAGTTGGAAACTGTTGGCTGTTTATGTGCTGCAGTCCACAAGGAATCCCCCGGTCAACTAATTTATTATTCTATTATTCGCAGTGGGGGTTCTGCTTTCAGTTCTATAGAAGTGAAGTCTCAAGACCATTAAATAGAGGTCTATTTTGTTTATGTGTACATTCATCAAACCCTGGCTGGAACCACTACTAGATATCCAGTAACTGGGCTGAGATAAGATAATCTCACCATGCAGAATGTGTTTGACTCTAAGAGAGCAGGATAAATGACATCTCTCCGGAGGCAAACTATTACTTATAGAGACAGAGGTAATGCAGTGGAACAGTATGTGCTGTAACATCTGATTTACTGCAGATAAAAGTCACTAATATCGCTCTACAGTATGAGCTCTGATCTTGTTAGTTCAGTACAGTGAAACCAGAAACAGAAGGAAACACATGCACTGTCCCCGATGGTTGTTTCTGACAAAAAGCAAATACTCCAACAGTCTTCTTGACCCAATTTGCCATCCTCGCTTTCATTATCACTGTCTGACATCTTGTGATTGGAGGAGAGCGTCTGAAATGATTTCTAGAGTTGGGATTTAAAGACTTAAGAATCATATCTGCTCCGATATGGAATCACTCATATGAGTCATATTTTCCTCCTGCCAGGGCTGGTAGGGGTGATACTTTACAGGATGCCATAATAGTTTGTACTGAAGGGTACGAATAAATTACCTATATGCCCCTTTTGATTGGCGAGATTATTGGTTTAGACTTCCTCAATTCTCCAAATGAGCTCATACACTGCTCATAACTTGGCAGAATGAATGTACTGGCACTTCACATTGGTTTTAATGTTCCGACATTGTGAGCTAGTTTATGCTACATTAACAGGAATGAAAAACATAAAGCAAGGGAGAAGTCATAGATGTTCCAGGCCTTCTCTGTAGAGTTTTCCATAGGAGGTACTGTGTGAATGTGGGTAAGTATGTGCTTAGGGACTAGTTGCAGTCCACTAGAGGCTAAGCAGCAGGAAATCCTCTAGCTTAAAGGGTGTTACTTCCCTATACATAGGACAGCATGCATTAAAGATGAGAGCTGCTCACACCAAATACCAGTATGAGAGCCTCCTGACACTTGCAGACCCATGAGTGCAAAAATGCGGAATACTGCCTGTGGCATTGGCTTGACTCGAAGTGTAAAAAGCCAAAGTCCAACAGCTCTCAGGGAGAGGTGCACGCAAAGACGAGAGAAAAACTTAATTTAGAAGGCAAACAAGCTGTTCACAGCTTCCTCATATATGATTCAGAAGAAAAAGCCTCAATGTTTCGGCTGCAGCAGAGAATAACGATGTCTTGTATACTTTGAACATACCTATAGGTAAAACGTACAGCATTCATGCATTAATGTATGTGTTGAGTGCCTTACACAAGCCTATGAACATGTGCAAGTCCACATTCTTCTGTGTGCACTGTATGTTTCTAATGTTTAAACAGAATGTTTGGGAAAAATCAATGCCTCAGCTCAGCCATCTTCTTCCTCACACAGAGACACAATGATGAGGGGCTTTGAAGGCAGGACGGAGCGTCTGATATAATGCAGCTTCAAACACTGGGAGGGATCACAAGGAACATCACATACAGTCACAAAAACACAAGCCCTCTTTCTAACTCTTATTCTGCCCGACAGATTGCTGAGAGAAACAAGCTTAGGGAATAAATGGATGAAGGAAAGGGGATAATACAGGTAAGGAAGAAAAAGGGAAATCCACATATATCTATGCTGCGAGCAAGACTGGGATAAAAGGAAACTGACAAAAAGTCTATCATTATTCACATGGGAACAAGAGCAATATTTTGTCCAAACAAAAGATTGTCGTTATATCCAAACAGCATTAACTGTCCCCAGTTTCCACAGTTATGAGAATGGCTGCAGTGCCAGGCGACTGTGTGCTCAGAGAGCTGTCTGGAAATGAGGAGCTAAATATAAGCATTACATAGCCTCTGTACACTGAATATTAGTACAGCCACCAGTCCTGCTGTAACTGATACAACTAACCTACTTCTAATATGTGACTTAATCATCTTAATGTGTGCATTTGGCTCTTGCTGCAATGGAAAAATTAAAATTTGAAAACAGAATAGTTTGACTAGGTCGGATAAGTCAAGCAAACTTGCACTGTCTTAATGTTTCTCCTAAAAAAAAAAAAAAAGGGAATTTTGTGAGCAGATTTCCCAAAATTCGGAACTATTTCTTCGAGGCTAGACAGTGACACGTAGGATGTTACTATTTGTGGAACAAGCTTTTTGTTCCTCATTACATTTGTTTTACTTTCAGAGGTTTTCTTGAAGCATCAGTCTCATTGAACAGCGAGAGACGGTTCCAGTTGAAGTTTCTCTTCTGAGTCAGACTGAGCAGAGCAGAGAGTACAGTGTAGACATCAGTGAAATATAAGAGATGCAAACTACAGGTTTTTAGGGGGGCACACACCATTCATCACAGGTTAAAGAGGAGCTAAGAAGTACTTTTGTTGTTGAAGACAGGGTAACATCATAAGTCAGACTTAATTTAAGCACTCAAAATCTTTGAGACCCACTTCTATCCAGAGCAACATTTTCTGCAAAAAAATGTCTTGCTGTCTGTGAGTGTATAAAGGTGTGCTCTATATATATATATATCAGTATTCTGACCTTGTCCGACGTGCCACTGTGGAAGGTGCACAATGTACCAGAAAGGATTTACTAAGGTTGTACACTTTTTGGGGTTGAAATCTGGCAAAGAGAAGTAAAAATGAGATGGAAAAATATAGAAGCAAAAGACATGAAAGCTATCAAAAGCAGGAAATGGTATGTCTCAACTGAAAAAAAAAACATTTTCTCAAGTTATTCTAGTTCTCAAATCCTTGTTGGCAACCTCAACTCTTTCAGATGTGAATGGGGAAGTCATTTTGTGTGCACGTTACTGGTTATTTTTATGCCTCACACAAAGATCAATTTTTAGGGTGACAGACGAGCTAATTAACAGTCAACACACAAAGTGAGAGAAGAGATGTTAGATATGCAAAGTGTAAAATGGAAGGAATTTAAAACGGAGTTCATCAGCCAGTATTTTCTCCCCTCTTTTTTATATTTAAAATTGACTTTACACAGTTATTTTCACCACCAGTGAAACCATTGAATGTGGGGGGAAATTAGGAGAAATTGCTCACTTCTAAAAGTCAAGTAACTGCATTTAGTGTTGCGTAAATTAACCTCCAGAGTTAAAACCGGCTCCCCAGACTGCCATGTGAGGATAGTAATTAGCTGATGTGCTGTAATACCACTGCTCTCTTCCAGTGTTTAATAGGGGCAACGTAGTCACTTTGTTGCCCAACTTAAAAGGGTCCATGTGGCAATAAATTGGAAAATTATTCTGAGTCATTTTTCTTCCTAAAAGCCACATAAACATGCATGCTTCACCTAAGCTTTTTATCTCTTCATCCCTCTGCCAACTTAGTCCATTATGACTCTGAGCCAACGTCTAGTTCAATTGTATAATGATTAATAATTTTCTTTTATTTACTACAAAAAAAGAGGTAATCTTGCATTAAGGTTTGTGTTGCCTTTTTCTCTTTCTCATACACACACATATCTCCTTCTTGCTTCATTAATACTAATAAGTAAGCTTGATATATAGACTTGAGCACCCAGGGTGGGACGGGACAAGATACAACGAAAGGTAAAAAAAAATAAAAAAATAAAAATAAAAGAGGGTAAAAGCCTCAAACATTGTGTACATGAGTACATTAGAGGTGAAATGTTTAATCAATGAATATATTACTTGACAAAAATTGAAAGAATAACAGTTTTGCATCACCTTAGGCTACATAAAATGATTCTTTTTAATTATTTTCATTTAATGGGCATTTTTGAACATTTAAAGAACATTTAAACAAATAATGTGAAAATAATCAAAAATTCAAATCAAAGCACCTGATGAGAATGCAATATTCATATGATGGCTTCCAAATCTGTTGAAAACCCCCAAAGTCATCATGTCACTGGATATCAATTGATGCTTTTCAGTTACTTACAGTTGAAATTCAACAGTAATGCTCTTAATCTTACAATTAGAATTTACACACATTCAACCCTTTCCCATCTTATCTAGTGTCATGTAAATGTGCTTATTCATACCCTTAACTGAAAATCTTGGTCTTAAATAGATTTCAATGTGCAGAGGGCTAAAAACGTTTTTGAAAAAAGTAGGGAATGTTCTTAAAAATGCAAACTTGTAAACTCTGCGATTTTTAATCTGTGCCACGAAATTAACCAACGTAATCTATTTACTGGGTTTTACTGGCATGGCAAAGGGCAAAGAACATGGTTACACAGAACTATCTGTGAATGGTAGCAAAAAAAACAACAAGTGACTAAATGACATGTCTATCACCATGACAAAGATCAACCTATGGGAGCAACAGAGTATGACAAGCAGTCAATCAGGGGATACCATTATCCTATGATAAAACATTTCCACCTTAAAAGGAGAGGTCTCTTCCAGTAGTAGTGTGTAATGTGAAAGGGTTCTGATCAATGGTCTGATGAAGTAAATCACATGTTATCCCTTTAGCAGTCACTAAATCTCAGTTAGGTTGAAAACCAATGGGAGATTCCAGACTGACAAGTTAATAAGTGCTCTTTAATACCAGAAATAAAACACAGTAGCATAATATCTTTTGAGAGATAGATGTTTCCTCTCTGCAGTAGAGCTCCAGAGTCTTTCATATGCTTCATTCGGCTCTTACTGCTTGCAACTAAACTACAGACCGTCTAGTTTGAAATGACACTCCATAAACAATCAGATCTTTTAACTCCTAATTTCAGCTTTAACTTGGAAAACGCCAACAAAAAGCATAAAATGGGAACAAAGGTAAATATTTTCTCTTTCTCTAAATCAAACCTGTTCAATAAACATTTAATAAACATGAAACCATATAAGCTGTGAAAATGTCAATAAATCAGAAATACTAAGATATTTATATTTACATTTAACATGCACAAATCATCTGAGGTTTTTTGCAGCTCTTTTTTTTTTTTACAATACACAAGGCTGAAGCAGTCTTATTATCTCCTCACTGCCAGCATTTATTTCCTCTTGTTCTGCCATGTCTGTTGTTGTTTTTGGTGTTTAGGTCTGATTTCATGCTCATTCTGGGGAAGGAAGTGGCATCTGCTAAATGAGAGTAGGAGGGGAAACATTTGGAAGTGAATTAAATCATTGTTGGGAGCAGCTTGATGTTTTACTGTAAACTGTAAAGCTCTCGCTCCATTTCCACACACATCAAAGCGACAGTGGACATTCACAAAGAGTAATTAAGAATACACACATAGCAACCACTTGTTAGACCTTTTAAAACTGCTGTCTCAACACAGTCCATCCAAGTTATCTGGTTTACATGGAAAGATGTGGATGAACCACTAAAGAAAGCTTGTGACGGTAACCTTGTAAAAGAGCCCCAAATCTCAGTGATCTTCTGTCAAAGATGTCTTAAAACATCTATACAGTTTTTTTTGCATTCTCTGTTTTCTCCTACTCATTAAAGTTGAAGCTCAACTCAGTGACAGGCTAAGCCAAGGTGCCCAGAAAACCTTTACATAATGACTCCTTTTGACTCTTTCAGGGAGTCCCGAAGATTCTGGATGTGAATCAGAAATAACGACAAGCAAAATATGTATGCATTCAAACTGCTTAAAAAGGAATACCATCAGCTCTCACACCGCATTTCTTTTTCTTTACTGCACTGTGGCCCTCTAAGTAAAACAACTGGCAACCATCTGATGAACATGGGAGTACACAAGTGGAAAACTATAACTGTAGACTGAGTGTTTATATTTTCCATTTTGAGAACCACAGTCTCTTGAACTTTAAAGCATTGCAACTGGTTTCAGAGCAGCATGGCACGGGAAGTCCTTCTGTTCCCCTAACTGAAGGACCGTCATTATTGCTCCCTTTCTCTGTAATGAGTCCAAAAACTCTATTTCTTTGTCAGCATCTTGTCAAAGCAACGAGGGTTAAGGGTGCAGATGGGGATGCTGTGAAGCAGCAGGGAGACGGACTCCTGGAGAGAGGTTGAGTCCACCCACCTGATCCCTGTCGCAGGGAGTGAGGCACAGGGGGCATAGGCAGAAAGGGCAGTCGAGCAGCCACTTCATTTCTTTCAGTTTTAGTTGGCTTAACCCCCCCGAGCATGTAAATTATGCCTCTCTGTCAGGATCTTTGCATGTGATTACATTCTTTTTGCCTGCCTAATTATCTTACACATCAATATAAATAGCCAATGGTTTGTGTGAGGAGGTTTCTTATGAATACAAAAGTTCACTTTGAGTCTAAGTATTCAAAGTGATCAAAGTAGGAAATGATAAAAAGAATTTGAATCAGAATAAATAATCTTCAAACAATTCCTAACCCTACTCAGAGAGTATGCATGAGGTTCTATTCAGACATTCATCATCATGTCAGTTTTTTGTGTGACTTGTTGTGATTGACATGCCATCACAATATGAAGAGATTGGAGTGCTGCAAGAAGTTATTTGTATAAGGAAAAATGGACATCCTGTATATATTCACTGTTAACATAGTGATGATGGAAGATTATGAGGACACATTTGGCCAGTGTTTACCACTAGAGGGAAACTGGTTCTAGACTGGTGCTCTGTATGCAAGGGCACTTGACAAGCATGTATATACAAACATGAGAACACGCATACTGTCAAAACATATGACTACACAGTGCCTTTGCAAGTTATGTAAATGTATATGCAAATATAAGCGTTTTCACAGTGGCTTCAAAAGATTGCGTGCTCTTTTATAGACAAAGGCAAAACTTCAAAGCAAAGGCTCTTGGCTGGGAAGATTCCCCAAACACTAAAAGTCCTCTCACACTCCAACAATGCTCAAACAGTTTTCATCCATCAGCAGGCAGTGTATTAGAGAGAAGCCTGGCACTCCACCCACGATAATCTTCTAACCTTTCACTCTTTTAAGTGTTGCTTCTTTCTCCCCCACCCCCCATCTGCGATGGAGAAAGGAATGGCTTTTCATTATATACGTCAAACTAAAGGACAACAACTTCTCCCCTCATCACTGACTCAAAGATCAAAAAGACAAGATAGGGCAAACGTAGATCAAATAGGCCTGTGAGAAATTTAGCCAAAGGACTTCTCAAGAGCCTCCACTGGCATGCTCATCACACTTATCCTATAGTACAAATACACACCCAAGTACAACAACACACACAAGTTCTTAAAGGACTTAAATTTCATAGTTTGAGAAGTTAGTGTCAAACCTAGAGAACTGTGGAGGCCAGCAGGAAGATTGAGCCAAACTTCAGAGGCCTGATGACGAGATTTGTTGCCTCGCAAATCCCTAACTTGAGTCAAGCTACTCAACCTCAGCCCTGTCAAAATCAAATGGTACATGTCAGTTTCATGCTTAAACCAGCTCACAAGTTACAATTACAGAAAAGGTACCAGTAGACATGACCCATAAAAAAAAAAGATCTAAGGTCCCCCTTGAGGTAGAAAAAAAAAGTACAATTCACTGTAGGAGAGGTGATGAGCAGTATGCCTCTCTTTTCATGCTCAGACTAATGAGACAATCGTCAGCAGGCGGCAACAATCTGAACTTCACGGTATCATGGAGGTGCCTCTAGTTTATTACCAACTATCTGGCACATCACTTCTCTCCATTAGAGGACTAATTCGAGGATGGCCTCTTCTGGAGTCAAACAACAGAAATGACATCCAAAACGTTACAAGAAATTGTGCTTTGACGAATCGTTTTGTCACCTTTTTCCTTTCCAATGGCTGTGGACGTGTGCCAGCAAGGTGCCTATAATAGGCGAAGAGGAAATGAATATCTTATGAACCTGGTGCATACTATATGAGACAAAACATAACTCAGAGTATGGACATTATTTTCTCTCCTCCACCGACATCCCAAGCCCCCTCTTACTTATGGTACGTATGCTTTTGACTTTACTTTACAACTCAGAGTCCCTCCTCCACCGAGGATGCTCAGTCTTTCCTCAACAAGAGTTCTGTAGGCACAGCAGGGGTGCTGTCAGAAGGGGATTATAACGCCTCTGATCTGGTTAATGGACAGTAATGGTAGATGGCTAATGAACAGAGGGAAGGGAGGCTAAGAGAAGAGTAGAAGTGATTGTGAGAGTTAAAGCTGTATGAGGGTGAGCTATTCCAGAGGTTTCCCTATCTGAGTGGGTCAGAAGGGAGATTAACCCCCCAGCTCTTTTACTCTCCTTTGCGGCTCTCGGCTGCTCTTTATACCACTTTTCTTTCCTCCAGGGATCTCATTATGGCAGACTCATCGGCCATGAGGAGCGAGCCTATCCGAGTAAGAAATGGGCTGAAGAAGGGGACATTCCCTGTGTGTGAGAGGAAGCGGGGGTGAGAAAGCAGACCAAAAAAATTAAAAAGAAAAGACGAAGAGAGAAAAAACTGGGGGCTGCAGGAGAGGAAAAAAAAAAAAAGATTTGAGGAGATAACTGGTGGGAACATGATTGCGCATAGAATTGCGCAGAGAATTTGTTGAAAAAGTGTTGAAAGAGAAAAGGAGAGCAGATCGCCTCAGGTACCAGATTGTTATTACTCCTGCAGATGGTTAGGAGATGCCTCCAGCAGATTTATGCTTTGTTATATCCTGTTCATACAAAATAAGGGTGGCACATCCGTGTTTATATGCAAGTCATATGTGAGGATCCATGGAGCTATACGCTTGTTTCCTTTTAGTAATGTCAGCTAAATGGCGTGTTTTCTAGATAAATAACCAAATCCCCATACACCAGCTGTAAGCCATTGTGCTCATCAAAATGCTGCACACAGCCTGCTGTACATTTCCAATATGAAAAAAAAATAAATCACAAAAGAACTAAATGCAAACGTAACATGTTGACTCCTTTTCCACTATACGTCCTGATCTTGCCCCATGCTGTTGTCCTCATTTGTCACTTCTTTTCCGTTGTGTAACAGCCTTCATTGATTTGTCCTGGATGGGTCATGAGGTGCTCTTAATGTAACACCGAAGGCTGCTGGTGCGTCTGTATTTGTGCGAGCTGATGGGAACACATCAACAAATGTATCGATGCGCATTTATGTTTGGAGAAGAAGGAGTCAGACAATCCACAGAGATGGAGGCTCATGCAGACTCTAACTCATTCTAATAATCACTCCAAAATCTACTACACCTTATCTACGTTCCATCACCACCTCTCCTAAGCTTTTTAGCTATCCATCGTCCTTTCTGTGCCTCCTGGAGACATTAGCTCCATCCTATCCTCATTTTCTTTCACTGCCATACAGCCATGATGAATCTGTAAGATATCCTCCCCCAATGGGATATCACAAAATCAATGGCTACTTTGGAGCATTATTTTCTAATATAACTGCAAGCTGGAGTATGCACACAAGTGTCTGGCTAGGCAGTCACGTGCCGGGAAGTGACATTTAAAAGCCCGGAATGAAATCATTTCTTAATTTCAACAAACTGCTCTTTGCAGGCCAGCAGGAACAACTACAACTTTGAGGCATAACAACCTGTACTGCAATAGCTTACAAGTAAGATGTAGCTACATTTCACCTGAACAAATTCCTTCAGCACAATCAATATAACCTACAGAAATCTATCCAACCTGAATTCTAACCACCTCTTAGTCTGTGTTCATGTTTGTTTAGCTTCTTTTTAATCACAATATTCATATCAAAGAAAGAGATTCTGGGGCCACTTGCGAAAAAACCTACCTATGTTTACTGTTTAAGTAAGATACTTAATCTCTCCTTAGCAAAGGAGAGCTGTGGTCTTTGCGCAGAATCTCTTTAAGGTGCCCAACCCTGAGAAAAATTGTGAAGGCCAGAACATACCAGTGCCAAACTATGTGCCTCAAAACAAACGCTCCTATTATTTTCTATTACAAGACCCCACACCAGCACGACGGCACTCTATGACGGGCCACCCACTGTAACGTTTCGACACTGTCCTATGACAGCTCTTCTTCTAGGGTGCTTTAGCAGTATTTTATGTTTTTTTTCTTTTGCCTTGCTTTGATAGCAAGGTTGTCACGCATTTGTAAAATGGATGAAGAGGAATTTATTATTTAACTTGTTTACTTTCTTTATAAAGTGCCATAAGATGATTTTTGTTGTGAATAAAATCCCATGAATACAAGCTAAATTCAAATAAATAGCTGATTCACCAGAGAGCAGAGGATTGTTCCAAACACAGCATGTGAGTTTACAGTGACAGGATGACCGCGACATTTCTTTACAATGTTGTGCGTCTTTCTTTTGAGGAGAGGAGGAGAAGAGCACACTTTTCATATTCAATCTTATTCTTTTTTTTTTAAAGCTGATTTAATGAATTCATTTATCTATTTAGGTATTTTAATTTGTGGGGAAACAGAAGCTGTTATCACACTAGGACCACCGATCTGTCCACTTTCTCACCTGGTTCATGTTCCTCTCTATACTCTCTCCCTATGTGCTGTCCACCAAATGCCAAACATGAAACAAAACCGAAATTAAAGTCTTATCAGAGGTTCAAACTGATGCATATCAGTTCATAAACATTAATCAAACTAATTATTATCGAGCTTAAAATGGTAAATATGGAGATATCTCTTTGACCAAACTCTCACCTCAACTTGGTAGCTCCAAATCATTGTTTATTTTACATCAAATAAACAGCAAAGATCTTCTTTTTTCATCGATACTTTTACATCGAAACTTTTCATCGAACAATGAAGTGTATTAGTCGACTTTGCTGGCATAAGTGCAAGCGGTGAAGGCCGTGAAGCGGATTTTCTTGCCTTCCCAGGAGAAACTGAATGGCGCTGCCAAGGAATGAGATATTCGACAAACTTGTCAGAGCATTCAGCTGTGCCTTAATTTTATACATTATTCATTCAATTGTCTTATCAGAGGCTATATATTTTGTACCTTCTAACAAATTAATTTTTTTTCTTTTATTCATACACAGTGAGAAGATATGGGTTGCCGAGAGCGAATACACCTTTTTTCTGTTGAGTAGAAATGGGAAAAGACTTTTGCCGTTTAGTGTGTGCCTTGAAACATAAATGCAACATTGGTGCATGCATAGTCCTTAATAATATGGTAATAACTGAAACAATTAACCTAATTTTTTCCAAAATTGGAAAAATAAAAGACATAATGACACAATGTGACTCTTTTGCTGTTATGGTAGAAAGACATGAAACTGTTATGTTATATCATGCAATTTGAATATTTACTTTATGCAGTATATATGGACTTGTGGAATTCTGCAAGAAGGGTGTCGACTTAAGTGTGTGCGACTATAGCTGTGTGCCCAGTAGGCATGAATATTCCTCCAGAGTTTATTATTTTGCACGAGGAGTCCCATTTACCTCTCTGAAGGATGCAAATGCGAGAGTTACTGTCTCTCAGGAAGCCCGCTGAGCCTGGCCCTGTTATGACAGTAAATAAGGTAATAGGCAAATGTCATGGCTATTAAATGGATTAAGCCCGATTGATGTCAACTCTCGAACAGAAGTATATAAATTCATTTTAAAAGGAGACACTGACTGACAAGAATAAAACATTTCTCTGCATCTGTCTGAAAATGCGGGAGGCCGATATGCATTTGTGGATGTGGACCTGTGCAAATGTGTTTGCGAAAGTAAAAGCAGTGGGAGGGAATGACATGGAGTGGGGTGAGAAAAGGGGATTAAGGTGGGTAGAGGTGGCAGCACGGATGAAGCCGTCACTTTGCTTTGTGAGATTCTTGGCAGTGAGAGATGAGAGAACGATCTCCCACGCAGCCTGCAGAAACGCTGACACCAACACTCTCCCTTCGCCTGGGCCTCAGAAAAGGAAAGGAAAAAAGTGCAAACAAGCCACAGAGATAGGAACAGATCAATGTCCACAAACAAGCAGCGATGGACAAACAAACTTATTGCAGCCTAAGCGGAGATTAAATTATGTGCGCTTTCTGTATTTCAAAGTGAACTCTGTCTTATATTCTTCTTCTTCTACTAACAGTGCTGCTCTTCTCTTAACTATCCATCACCTGAACCACTTCATTAGTGATCAGGCAGGCCAGCAGCAGTATTGGTTTTTAAGTACAACTCTGAAACATTTCATCTTCATTCTCATCTCAGCCCTTTAGCTTTGATCCTTGGCTAGTAGCTCTGAATGAAACTCAACGAAACATCCCAGAGGCCTGCACTCAGCTGTAAATCCACAGAAACTACTAAGTCAGCACATATGGATGCTCCTATGCAAATGCGCTCTTAAAGATGTGGACACATTCAGAACGCTCTACAAAAGGGCATACTTTCAAAGCTAAATACAGAGCAAAGAGTACAAGTGGCCAGACAATAATCTATACCTATGTGCATAAAAAGTAGTTCCACTGAAATACTCTTAGTACCCATAAGTTCTTGCAGATCTTCATTTATTAGTAATCAATGCTTCAAAGGCTCTGCTCTCTCTGCAGGGCGCAAGATTTCATCTGTATTCAAATCTGCAGCCAATTAGTTATTAGGTATCTTTCTCAAATTCAGTGACATAAGTGGCTTTGCATAATGTTAAGTTAAGCCTGAAGGTGAGTTTGAAGCACGGTGTGCACTACTATGAGCCTTCAAAATTTGACCTTAAACATGCTTAGCATTTTGAGTTTCATTAGTGGGTGAACTCCAGGCTGAAAATTTGACTCACACAGTTAATCATATCCCTATTTTCTGAATCTGGGGTTAAATTGGAGGTCCTCGCTTTGGTTTTAAGGTATTTACATCCAAATTCAAGGAAGGGACTAGAAATTACAGTTCTTCACTATGAAGAACCCTCTTTTTCAAGGCCTGAGACATTATATGACTTCAACATAAATATAACCAAAATGTTCATTTTAATACAATCTACTGAACACTAAGGCAAAGACTGCTGGTTGTGGAAATGTGGAACTTTTGGACATCACTAAAGAATGTTTCTTTCTGTATGTTGTATCGCCAGACCGCCAGACTCCAGCTTCATCCAGTTTGTTTTTGGAACTCTCTTGTTTTAATTTCGTCTTTAGCAAAAGCAATTCAGTTTAATCTGCCTGAGATCACATTATTGAGTCCACCATTTAGCTTCTTTACCTTCAAAACCTCTAGGGCTGCTTTTGCAGCGTCTCTTTGGCTCATTGTCCATTTCTACGGTGAATTACCAACCACTCAACATGTTTACCACTTAAGAATTCATCTGACTATTTTTGGCTTCTTTCACTTCATCAATAAACTCAAGTGATCCAGTACCACTGGAAGCCATACCCCTCGTGCCATCACACTACCTCTGTGAGTTATATACTTTGGATTCTTAAACTCCACACAGGAGGAATACCCACAAATTAGAGATGAGAGTCTGCACTTTAATTCCATTTTCATTACATAGCTGTGATTGTAAACAGATTCAATTTAATGTTGTCAATGTCAAAATATATCCACGTTGATAGCGTAGAGGGGGAGATATTGTTCTTATACCTATTGTCAACTTAGCTCAGTTCAAAGACCAATTCAAAAAGAAAGAAAGATACACTTCAACTGTCTTGGCCAGAAGACTAACTGCCGAAGACAATCTCTTGTACAGAATTCTCCATAAAACTACAATATTACATACTGCAATTATACTTTGCCTTTTGTTAAGGTTCTAGGAAAAATATGAGGTTTAAACTGAAAAATTTCAGGGGTGTTGGTTGGCAGGTTTTCTTATGTTTAGACAAGCTATGTGAGCTGTGAGTCCTCATCTTAAGCTAAAGTAAGAAAGTACTTTCTCCTGGCTGCAGTTCTGCCCATTAATGAACAGACAAAACAACGGTATCTGAGCATATATCCCAGAATCACTGACCATCGCTTTGCTCGGTGCAAGGACTTTGTGGAATTTAAATAATTTACTCCTTATTTTTGGATCAAGCCCACATATTACTTTGTTACACAGTAACCAACACAACAACAACTCCTGCAAGTCAGGCAACATAAAACAGCACTCCGATCACAACACTCAAGCCTATTGATTTACTATCAACAAGCTAGGCCCAACATGACCATAGCAGGACATGCAGAGCCCAGGCCCTTACCGCATAAATCATTTTTCTGAATCCAGTTATACAGCAGATCATCATATCTCGACAGCAACTGCAATATCAAATTGGCACTGAAGCAAAAAGTTGCATTCTCGAGGCATTGTTGTACAAGAGCGAGTGTAAATCATGGGTGTTTTTCGATGTAAGATGAAGAGTGTGTGCTGCAGAGTCTTCGCAATGCGCTCGCAATGTGCTCAATATCAGAGTTCCATAAAATATGTATGAGGTATGTTTGAACCTTCCCCGCTCTCCTACAGGGCAGTGGCAAGCCCCCCACCCCCCCTTATTTACACACACAAAGATGTAATGTGGCACCCTGGCCTTAAAGTGATGAATGTCTGTCCTTCAGAGCACAACAACCACAAGAGACTGACACAGTAAGAATGACAACAGACAAAGTGAGAAAGAGGCAGACGGCATGATAGACAGACAAAGAAAAGAAAAAGTGGAAGTAGGAGTGTAGTGCGATGTGGGCAGAGGTGGAGGCAAGAGGAGTGATGCAAGGGAGTAGAGACGTAAAAATGCTGGAGGAAAGAGCAGCGATGCTTGTCCAGCTTTACTTTAAAAACTGTTTCTAAAGAAAAATGATTAGGCGGTTTGGAGGACAGAAAGTGAGTATTTGATCCCAACAGAAAAGTGAAGAAACATCATAGGATGCAACCAAGTGTTAGTTAGCATTACACCAGTAGCTGCAGCACTACAGGGTTGCGAGGTCTTTTGGGCGATGCATTAAATATTCAGATTGTTTAGCTAAAGCAGGTATTAGCAAATGAAGTGAAAGCATCAAATGTTGGTAGCTGGAATAGGCTCTGCCTTAGTGATAGTTTAGAGGAACTCTGCTAAGTCAAAATAGCTGTAGATACAACTGTAAAAGGTTTTTTTTAAAAACAATAAACAATACAGATCTTTCAGAAAAAAAGAAAATCAATGTGCTGCTAATCACAGTAACACCAAAAGCATGGAAGAAAACAAAAGTGGAAGATGGCAAAATCCTTTTTTTGGTAGAAAAAAAAAAATACCAACAACACTCTCAAGGAGGCAGGCTTATTGTTGCCAAAGTCTACAATAAAAAAAAATGTCTTCACTCATGTAAACATAGTGGATTTTCCTCAAATCAAAAACAAGTGGAAACACACAAGAACAGAAAGGCAAGATTAGACTTTGCTAATAAAGATCCAAAGATGGCGGAACACTTCTGGAGCCTATCTTTTTTAACAAAAAAAAACAAACCAGGATGAACTTGTGCTTGAGTGATGGGAGGAAAAGAGTGCTGAGACACAGAGATTGGTTTATGATAAAACTGCACCACCATATCAGTCAAAAAAAGTGAACATGTATGAAAGTATCCAGTATAAAGGGAAGAAAGAGAATGCTCTTAATGGTAGAATAGCCTGACTTCAGCCGAAGTGACAATGCTTTTGGTTTTCTCAAGACAAGTCTATTAGATGAATGACTCACAAAAAACAAGTAACTGAAAGAGGCTGAGGTAAAGCCTCTAAAAGAAAGGAATCCAGCATTGGGTGAATGACTTTCATGTAGTCAAGAACTGCTAAAGAGTTTGATTAAAGTAACCCAAGTATTAATAGTTCTGTGAATATGGCCAATCCAGCTGTGAAAAGAGAAAAACTATACAAAACCATTATCTTATTTCCTAAAAAGATTCATTAAAAGTGAAATACAACATTCCAACATCATCTTAAATGCCTCATTTCAAATTAGTGGTACTGAGTTAGGAATTTTAGAGCAACTGTCACTATTTCCCTATGTAATGAAGTTTCAAATGGATTTGTGTCATATAGTCCTGTGAAAGCTATCTCTGTATCCTCGAGGACTAACATATTCTTTGTCATCTCAGTTTCTATGTGAGAGCAACTTTCTAATTAGCAATACATTTTTCTGCTGTGTAAATGAACAACAAGCTCTTTCAACCAGAACAAACAATGTGAAAACGAAGCTCACGCACACACATATTCACACGCACACAGTCTCACCAGGACACCAGCCCATCTGTTTGCTAAAGGATACGTGGTTTTCTTTATCACTGCTTAAAAAGAGAGTGGGGAAAAATGCAACCCACACACACTAGCAATACATAGACATGACATCATATTTTTCTGTGCTAAGTCTCTGCAGAGAGTGTGGGAAGGGATGCGCTTGTGTGACTTGGTGTGATTACTACAATGTGAGAGCCGACACAGACTGGGAGCACAGCACAACAGATTAAGTGTGTGCGTTTGCATATGTGTGTGTCAGCGTCTGTCACTTAGAACTTGAGGCAGTTTAAAGGCATCTTTTTCACCGCATTCATCTCCTCATCTCTGCCTCTACATCTCCAGCACAGCTTTGTTTGTTCCTTTTTGCTCCTCTTCTCGCTGTTTATCTGATGCTCATAGAGTTCCTTTTTTTTCTTGACTTTTGTTTGGCTGCCATGCCCTGTGAGCACTATTTAATTCTCCCCGACATTCCCTTGGGAGAATGAAGGGGTAAGGAACGGGTGGGGGGGTGAGTCGGTGGGCGACAAGGGCAGAGACACTTCATTAATCAATCAACCGGCTTCGAAAATTCACCTAATTAAGGGCTAATTACAGATCTGGGCACAGTGCCAGCTGGCCTCCCATCCACCTCCACCAATGCGACCCCTGTGGTCCCCCAAATGACACTAGAGGAAAAAAACCCTCCTTCACCCCCTCCTTTTTTCTCTCTTCTTTATTAGTATTTTCATTCATGCATCGACTCACCCCTTGGTTTTTCATGCTCTGCAGAATCAACAGATCACAGCTGATAACTCAAACAGCACAGACGATAAGAAGTCTACAACTCGAGCCCCTTGGTGCATTCTCATCTTATATCATATGGAAGCCAGTTTGATCTTCTGTTTGCAGTCTTACCGGAGAAATATTGGTAGGGTCAAGAAGGTTCTCTGAAGGCATCATCTCTGCCCAGTGATGGTTGCTACGGTCCTCCTCTTGTAGCTCTAAGCTCACTTTCCTGGACATACTGGCACGCCAGGCCCGTTGGATCCTAGGAATGTAAAATTTGTGTATCTGTGACATTTGCAGAGCATATCAGACGATGATGTCAATCAAAATCTCAAGTTTGCACAATCAAAGAGGCAATTTGAAAATAAGAACAAATATCACTGGTTACTCCGTGACTGTGGGTTCCTTTGATAAAATTCAGTTACTATGGCGCAGTGTTTTGATCACAGGTTTGTTTTGCTCCTTTAAAAAAAAACAATATACATAATTATATAAAGGTAATTTATGACTAAATATTTGAAATAATTTTGCATCACATTTGATGTACCTAGGATTTCAAGCCTAATATCAAAATACAGCACAAAGTGTAGTTCAAAGCGGTTCATAATGTCATCTCTGCATAGCCCTCCTTTTTAGTCCTGTCCTTGGGAGCTGTTGTGTTTGAGGCTTTAACTTGCTAAGACAGACCACGCCCCTTTTAGGAAAATTTAATTGATTCACAAAGAAGAACAGCCAGTGGGAGATGCATAACAAATGAAGTTCACCTCTGCACAGCTGATGCAGCAGGCATGGATGAGACATACTGCCTCTTCTTCTTCTCGCCATGCGATCATTTAACTGTAGATTACAGCCATTATTATAGCATAATCATTTTATTTAGGTGTATCATAGTTTTGTTAGATAGCCTCTCAGTTTACAAAGTCAGAAGTTTGACAGTGCAGAGCGACATGACTTGTAAGTTATCAAGGTATCACTTTACTCTGTGACGCCTCAGTGGCTGTCACTGAAGAGACTGACAGTGAAGGAAGACAAGAAAATCTGAATTGGGGGGGGGGCACCTGTTTGCATTTATTTAAAAATACAATACAATCACATTCTCACAATATAAGACATTTAAGGAGACAGTAGCTCTTTTAACACAAGAAGATAAGATTTTTTTATATGAAACTAAAAGAAAGCATTGGGTGGACAAAGTTTAAAAAGTTTTTTTAAATAATGGTGCCTATTTGTTTGTTTTTTTTGCTTTTGAATCTTGCCCACACACTAGACCTCTCTCCAGCTCTCTCCGTATATCATTTTCAACTCCCTTCCACCCCTGTTGTAATCCCAACATCAGAGTTTAGAATGGAGTGTGAGATCAATTATCCAATGGAGAAACACATTCACCTCCAGTGGAGCAGGGAGACAGCTGAACCAAATGGAACAAATTAAATGAAGCCATAACTCCCTGCTACAAAACCAATACCTTTACCTTTGTCTTTGTCCATCCCTATCTTCAACACTTTACTCTCATTTGGGCTCTCAATCCATTCTCCCCATTCTCTCCATACTTCCTGTTTGACTGCCTTTCCTCTGAGTTCATCCTAACATTAGTTTGCTCTGCCCATCACACCTTTCTATTCCCCAATCGTGTTAACTCAAGACAGAAAAGGGTCTCTTTCTATATCTTCAACTTTCAAGGAGAGGAAGCCTAAGGCGAGAGCTGTCCTTCGCTTTTGCACCTATAAAAAGGGTGAGCCCATGTTTAACTAAAATCTTATTACAGGGCTACAAGAGTTCATATACTGAACATTGCACTCTGACCCAAGAGTCCAAAAACTAATCAGTGTAAAGATTGAATTAAAGTAAAACATAAATTGATCTCTGGCACGACCAGGTCAAAGAGCTTTTAAGGGCAGGGGAAAAAGTGGATGACAGTCAGAGTGGAAAATTGATTTATAACATGGTGAGGAGACATTGATAGTTAATACAATCACTAATGCAGAAACACAAGTCAGAGGTTATACTCACACAATAGCCTTTATCTCTAGGTGCTGCTTCTGATCACGACGATGAAGGCTATTGTCATCCTCTTCACTCCTACAGGAGCAGCTTCTGTAACAAAAGAATAAGAAAAGAATAAACTAAGACATTTGTCAACACAGCACGCACAGTTTGAAACTCGTCTTTTATAATAATGTATTTTGTTCATGTGTAAGCTCCATGTTTTGGAGCAGAGATTTATATGGAGAAAGCCTGTGCTACATTATTGGCAGTAGACCAGACCAAAACTCAAGATCCTCAAATTAGTAAAAGCAAGGTTACATTTAGACTGTAACCACTGAAGGAATCACAAGGACAACTAACTGCACTATATTAGTCAGTAGGTTTTTTTATATGAATTATTGGACAAGAACTGGTATCAATCATGTATCTGTTCCATCTCAATCTGAGCTGCTCATTCATATTGAAGTGTCATGGCTGAAGTCTGAGGTTGTCTGCTTCTTCTTCTTTCAAAGAATCATCTATAAGCATCCTCATCCCTACTGTAGAGTAATACAGAATGACTTCACATTGTAGAATAAAGCATTGCTATGGCAAAAGAAGAGGACCATTTTGTGATTTTAGGCCCTACAACAGAGTATGACATCCTCTAATTGCAAATTTAGGGCTTTCAATAGAATATTGGTAATCGTTGGGGCATTTCAGTGTCTTACCTCTCAACTTTCTGAACTGCTTGGCCTCCGATGTGGCTGCAGTAGCGATGATACCTCTTTACTTCTTCCTGCACGGCAAAAACGTCAATTCATCAACGTTTTTAATTTCATGCACTAGGGATAGAATCTGTGGAACATACTATGACTTTAGTAATAAAAAGAACATTTACAATAAACATAAAAACAGCATGTAAGGCCGGACGAGTATCAAATAAAAGCAAGTCAAGGTAAGTTATCCAAACATTTGTAATAAATACATAAAAGTATAAAAATAGAGAACCGTAGAAACAAACATTTTGACCTTGGGACTGCTAAAACCAGATGATAAGTTGATCCCAGTGATGTGGAAGGCACATAAGTTGTAATAGGTTAGAGGTACTAAAAGGAACAAGCCTATTAGGTGCATGATAAACCAACAATAAAAACTTAAAATCAGTCCTTTAACATATTAGAGAGTCAGTGAAAGGAAGTGTCAGGCTGATGTTGCCATGCTTCCCTAATCATGTTAAAAGATGAGCTGCAGAACTGTTGACCAACAGTAACCATGATCAGAAGGCCTGGATCATACCAGCCTACAGACATTTCAATAATCCAGTTGGGATGTGATAAAAGTGTGTGTCATTATTTAACAATTATCCATTGTTCATAAGGTTTTGATCTTGGACAAAGGGAAGTGGAAACAAGGAACTTTTTGTAAACTACTGATTTCATCTCTAAACCGTAACAGAGGGCTTTTTTCTTTGCATTCGAGTACATTATCAGTTTATTAACCTCAAGGGAAGCAGCATGCCTTGGGCTGTTAACACTGCCATGAATACTCATGAACACAGAGATGTTGAGAAATATATTGCTGATATTCAACAGGACGTGTGAAGGGCAGATGCCAATCGGCCAGCTGCTAACTACAGATCAGTGGCAAAAGGCCCATCTCAGACAGCTCTGAGGTAGCAAAGCTCAATAAAACTGGGCACGCAAGTCTGTTTCCAAAACAGAAAAGCTGCTCAACTCCACCTTTATCCATCAGAGTAAAGGCCTATCACTATCTACATTACAAAAGGAAACACTCAGCTCACAGATAACAACGATACAAGTTTTAATGACTATAACACTGAAGGCCTGAAAAAGATGACCTTCGTAGTGATGAGCCCACTGAGAATTATCACTCACTATGAAAGTTGAGATCAGCTCTAAGGAGCAATCTGGTGGCATTCAAGTGTCTATCATCTCCATCATTCTGGTTTTTACTGCAAACAACTTCCCCATTTTGAATGAGTCTCACTGCTCTTAACACTGATATTACCAGCTGCAACAAGCAGCTGCATTATGTCACTGCACTCATACCAAAGGGAACACACACACACAGAGTTAGTGAGGCGGTGAAAAACTTAAGAGTCATATATTACTCTCAAGAGTTGTCAAAAACTAAATTATGCCTAAAAATGAGATAATATTAAATTTAGACTCACCAAGTGTACAGACAAGCAATACCTGCTTAAGGCGTAAATAAGCAAGAGCAGGCCTGTCAGTTGCAGAAGGAAATATCAAGGCAATCCCGCATTCATAGCTTCCTATTCTGCAAACCCATCAAAAAAATGCAAAGCTACACTTCCATGAGACATCCCTGTCCCCCAAAAAAGCATAGGAGACAAAAAGAGACTGAAAAAGGCAAATATTTGAGCTTTTATAACATTTCAACTAAGCAACAAGCCCTAACTAATAGTCTTAGATTGATTTCACCTAGAACTTGTCTGTGTTCTTGTTGTGCGTACTTGGATGCATGCGTGCAGACATTATGTGCTGTTCCTGTATTAGTTGTACTGCTATGAATGTTCTTGCTCCTCCACTCACTAAAGCCAGCAGAGATTAGGAGTTCAAGATACTGGGCAAGGAGCCAATGAGAGTTTATATTTAACTGCATCAACAAGTGTTTGGATGCTTTACTGAAGATTCCATCCAGATGCTCAAGCCAGAGGAAAGAATCCATGACAAATGAAAACAGAAGTGTTTAATCTGGGAGTGAAACCATATAAAAACATTTTTAAAATGACAAAAATGTGATGAATAATAACATCTTGTAACTTGACACGGCTGAACATTCCTACTATGATTAAAGTAGTCAAGTCAAGTTAAATTTATTTCACATTCCAGAGAAACTACATTTTATTGCATTTGCAAGCTTGGATAAAATGCACTAAAGTTATACAAGAAATCCCAGAGGTCCTTAGGAGTACAGCTGATGATGGGACACATTATTTCCAGCTAGTAGGGTAACAGTGAAACAATAGCTGGACACATGGTTGTGTAAAGACACTGACTTTGCAGAAACTGTTCGAGTGGGCAAGTAAACAACTTCATGACATTATTTTCGATATCAAAATAGGGGAAATCAATAGACTGAAGGGTAGGGTGGGGAGGGAGTGGGGGGGTTGAAGGCAGACAGTAATGAGCATTAAGTGGTTGAAAAATGAGAGATGGATGGAAATGAGGAAGGAAGGAAGGGAGAGAAAACAGCACACAGCAGAAAGTCTGCTTCCCTTTAATTGATGAGTTATTAAAATCATAATTTCTCAGAGTCCTAGTTCTATCAGAGAGATCGATAGCAGGCTGAGCTGAAACACACACACTTATTCTCTTGACTACATGGGAGATGATTCAGCCCATGTGCCCTTCTAGAATGGCCCTACAGTAACAATTTTCCACTCACAGAAAAGCACATGAACAAAGACACGCATTTTAGAGGAGTGAGAACGATTATCCATGCACGCATCAGCGTGATCTCAGTGGACTTTGCTGCAGCACAGGGATGCGTTGAAGCGTCAGAGTGGCTCTCGAGCTGTAGCTCAACTTGCCGATCAGCCCGAGGAAATACCCAATCAGAAAGGCTGTACCGGTGGAGATGCTCATTAATCGCAACATCGGAAATCAATTTACATGCGCAGGGCGTCCAAGGAGTAACACTGGAATCAACATTTGCTCTTTCGCCTGAGTCCCGAGTACAAAAACTGCCTGATGAGAGACGTATGTGATCATATGATTTCAAACTGGCATTTTCTCTTAGCAATATGGCTATGGGGTAAAACGGCAGACATTGATGTCTTCGTGTAGCTTTGTTAGAAACCTTTAAATCCAATTAGAGGTGACAGGAGGATAACAGAAGCAGGAGAAAGAAAGGAAGACATTCTGGTCTAGTGGTGTAAATTGATGTAGATTATGAATGACAAGCTTGTGTATGGACTGAAACTGCACTGAGTTTTGTACTGATCAGGGAACAATGTGCATTTCATAAGCCATCATTAATACCGAGCTGGAGCAGATGCAGTAGCTGCAGTGACCAATAAGAAACAGCAAAGACAAGAAGGCTTTCATTCTCAAACTGTCATTAAACGGACTCATTTATTTAGCACCACTCAAGTAAAAGAAAAAAGTTCACCTAGAAGATTGAACTAAAAATAAGCTCATAAAATGATCTCTATTATCTTCTCTATTCTATTATCACTCCACTAATTACCAAATTTGAGAAGCTGGAAAAAGCTAATGCCTGAGGATAACACATGATACTGCATGTGTCAGCTGATCTGTTTTCAAAACTGTTTGTTCATTAATTTTCTGCTGACCTAATGACTTGGAGAATCAGATAAATCTCAGAGACGAATGCAAAAGCGAATCAATGAGAAAGAAGTGCACACAGGATTGTTTTCTGTTTAGGAAAGATGGAGATATCAAGAAAAGTGTGGAGGTGCGTGGGCTGTGAGGAGTTGGGATGAAGGAGGTGTGAGGATGAGAGAATGACTATAGAGTGCATCAAAAATGCTAAATGGAGCCCTTGAGACTTTTCGACCTGCTAATATTAACCAGAGGAGAGCTGTTCTGGTAACATATAGAAAGGAAGAGGAGTGAGAGTATGCACACACATCATCAATGAGTGTCTGTCTCCCAGTGATCAAAGACTAAACGCACACTCTGAGACCATACTAGCCTTTTCAAGACATGGTAAACAGATGAGATGGATATCACTTTAAAACTGGGATATGTGGGTGTGCATCCATCCATGTTTGTGAATCAGCTAGTGAGTTTATGGGGCATTTCGATGAAAAGACAAAAGATCTTTTTTCTTCTCATGGTATTTAACCTGCAGCTTCATATTTAACCGCACAGCTGCATGTCTTTTTCATGAGATCATGTCAGGTCAAAAGACTCCATATTCTGTCAGTGTGCAGGCTCATCTCACTTCTGTGCAGGTTATTACAGCTCAATCGTGGAGCGTTTGAGTGAGTTGGAGCAAACGGCACTCAGCGCTGCCGTGTCCCACTGGGCAAGATACAGTGATGCACTTCTGAAATATGACACCACACCCCCACGATGTTCCTCTTTGCATACGGTGTGGAATGCTGCATCCCGGTCTGTCCTATCACACGGGGTCTGAATGACACACATGTTGGTTGGATTTCTGCTCATGTTGAGCAAAAACTCATTAAAAAGGCATCACACTGAGACATCTTTTCTTCGTGTCCAGTGAATTAGTAGCAACTAGAAGCTTCATGTGCAATACTAATTAATGGTTTTAGGATTCCAGCTGTGAGTGTGGTGTCAACCATTTCAACTATACTGTATATTTTATGCTTAACGCCATTAAATGTGACTCATTTGGCATGCTGTTTAAATAACCTCTCTGTAAAATGGTTAACAACACGGCGAGGCCGTAAAATTCAGCTGTCCCATTGATTACGTGGTAATAGCTAGATAGATTGATGTGTTTCTCAGGGGGTTCCCACCTCAGCAATGACTCTGAATCACTCACCCGAACACAGCAAGAGGAGTAGCCTCCATAACCAATAACCCACATTTGTATCGTAACTCATATTTCACATCACTGATTAGTCTTTCACACCAAGCTTCTTCTGCTGACAGGGACCTCCCCTGACATAGCATTTCAGAGTTGAGCTGAGTCAATTCGGATATGTCTAAATTAATCTATTAGGGTTTTTGGGACAAATCTAGACACAAAATTTTGAAGGTTGACAAGAGCATGCAATAAACAGAAGCATATGTGAGTCTGTGCATGGAGGGAGGTGTTGCGCCATCATGATGTGTTGCAGAGTAGGTAGGAAGCTATGATGGAACAGTGCTCTCAGATCTCGCAGGCTCAATAGCCTAAGCCGCCGATAATGCGCAACACTACATCACTGGCATTAAATATTCACCAGCTCAATACAGGCAGATGAAGTTGCGCACCTCCACTCGCAAAGAAAACGTCTGCACGTGTCTGTTAAAGAGGACTGAAGCTAAACTAATTTTTACTGCAAAGTCAAGAACGACAACTGCTCTTCTTAAACCCACTGCTTGAGTGTGTAAACATGTGTCAGATCCTGTGCACGAGCTCTGGCCTTATTGAGGAGTGCCTGACTCCTCATTCAGCTGAGGAATTCTGCTGTTCCTGCTGAAAATTAAGTCATTTATAAGCAAGGGAATAATATGGCATTAATGAGACCTTTTCAGCTGCCGCACTGACAAAAATCTTTAACTGGCCTCAAGCCGACATAAAAGAGCGATTTCCACAAATCAAATTGAATTCAGCTAATTGTGCCATTTGAATGGGTGAATAAGGGAAGCTAAATTAAAAGCAGATAGGAGATTTGTATGGAGGGAGGGAAGCAGGTTTACTCAAGCTTTGCAAATATATCTGTCTATAGTGTTGGTGTATTTCTGTTATATCTTCACTGGGGAAAATATGCCATAGATCATGTTATTCATTTATTTTTATAAATGGTTGTAAGATAGCCTATGAAAGTGTTTGCTACTGACCAGTGAAAGCATCAACTTACTGCTGAGTCAATTACATCATTGCTAAGATGATCCCTCATGAAGAAAAAAAAAAAAAAAAGTTAGAAGAAAAAAAAAAAGGACGACCTTCATCCAGCACCAGTGCACACAATCCAGTTTTAGTAGCGACGTTAACACTTTCTTACCTGGTTATTAATGCACAGAGCAAGGTGCTTCCTCTCCCGAGCCAGACTCCCGCTCCGCAGCCTCACCTCTTCTCCTTGGTACATGCTTCTGGAAGGACATCACTCAAGTTAAAGATGCAAAACTATCCAATTAACAAATCTGCTACAAGCTGTCAGTACGCCAATCGGCTGTACTCTGAGTCCACAGAAACAGGGAACCATCATGCAAGACTGTCTCACTCATCGTGCATGTCGAAGCAGCCTGTACTGGAGCTTCTCGTTTATCTTAAACGAGCACTGTTGCATTCAATTTGTAGATTTGAGGACGAGTCTCTGGATGTGACACCAACCTGTACGCGCCGTTCCTCAGCATGACGAGCTCCTTCCCAGCAGTCAGACACAGATGAAGTGAGCACTTTCAGTCGAGAGCAGCTGGTGGGAGACCAGACTTGGAAAATTCTCGCAGCCAATGGGATGCTGAGCGTGTGCGCGTTTTTTTTTTTTTAACGAATACAGTGCACCCCTAGCTCGTGTGCTGACGGCATCATTTAACTTGGCAATCGGCGTTAAATGCAGCATTAATTATTGGGAAAGCTGTATCTCTGAGGATGGAAGTCTATGATAGGGTTCTTTAAAAGGTCCCTATGTGTGCCAGTCTGTTTGCACATAGGAGACATCACGGGTTATTTAAACTGCTGGTGGGTGGGCAGGGGGACAGTTAAACAAACACCTGCAAGCCAGCCTCACACACCAGTAGATGAGCTGTAAGACACTTGGTCAATTTATCAGAGATTTAAGATATTAAAATGTTTGAATTGAGGACTATCAAATCTGTCCAGTGACCAACTTTTACTACATGGCAATTCTCCCGGTGCTCCACAGCCTTGTTTCTCTTGACTCTTAGTTTAAACTGCCCCCCTGCGGTGGCCCGTGTGCTGGAGGACGCTGGAAGTTGATGTTCCCGTCTCCACATATAATCAGCCACACTGTGGGGAACCTGTGGCCAAAATCAACAACAAAACAGTCAGGTTTCTGTTTTTTAGTCAACCCGCACTGCAGTATAACGTTTCTCACCTGCCTAAGCGTTCACAGTTCCCTTGGAGTGCGCCACCTCCTCGTGCGCCGCCACTGTGAGCGTCAGGATCCATTTGGATTCCCGCCAGTACAGAGATTTTACCGAAACTTGTGTTTGCGCAAAATTAGATCAGCATCACGGCAGTCTAACTTTTACTTTCAATGTGAGCTGTTTTAACTACAGCGGGGTTCCCGATTATATTACTAATCGTTGACTACTTACTAAAGTGGGGTGGGGGTGGGGGTGGGGGGGGGGGGGGGGTGGGGGGGGGGGCTGCCCACTGGAAGTAAACTGCAAGAGGTCACTACTTTTGTAGTGCCAAGAATACAGATTTCATCAACACTATCTACAAGCTTTGTTTAAAAAATAATAATTTTATTGTTTCTAATATAGGGCTATATAAAAAAATATAGAAATATGTGCAACTAAAAATTATGTGTAACATTTCTAAACTGTTCTGGTATCTTGATAACCTACTAAACCTGGAGGTCAAGCAAAATAATAAAAAGAAATACTGCAGATGAAGTGAGTGTTTTAAAATAAAAAAATAAAAAAGTGTGGCCAGAGGTGGAGAACATGTCAGGAAACTGGTGCCCTCTGTCGTTTGCAGAGGGCTGCATCTCAAAAATAGTTCCTGGAACAACATAAAGGGACAATATGACATCAATCCATTTCACATGATACAATGACCTGGAATGAAAAGAGAGGAAAAACATTTGGGCTGTTTGGTTTATAGAAAAAAACAAAAAGGCACCTCAAACGTGGAGCAAATAGAAATATGAAATGGAACAATGAAAATTATGAGGTGGAAACAGTTTCCCAGAAAACAAATACACCATTAAAAAAAATCCACAACAGATTCACCTGCAAATACATAGAACTGTCAGCTGTGTAGATTTATACATAAAAAAAAACAACAACAACAACCTTTGAGGTAAAACGTCCAATAGTGCTTTCATCAAAAAGTGATACTTTGTAAGCATCTTGTTCTAGTGCACACGTGTCTGTAGTCCCAAAGTTACTGTACATAGCTGCAGGGGCAGACAGCTGAGTGACGGGCATCATTTCAGAACACTCCTGTGGGCAAGTGATGACAGATGGGTAGAGCAGTGGTCTGGGAGCTGAGAGCGGAGAGAGCAAGATCATTTTAATGAAAAGGGAAACCGACTACAGACGACGCAGCAGCACTGTTGGAGTAAAACCTTCTTTTAATGTGAAAACTGACGTACTGTCACCGTCAAGATTAGAGGCAGAATGAGTTATTAAATGGATTTCTCTTTGAAATGATGTCTTATTAGAAATTTGGTGTGTGCGCGCATACCTGTGCTCCCAGCCTGGAGAGATAACGGTTGCGCAAGCCAAAAGCAGACATGGGTGTCAGCCGGGCAAGCTCACCCTCTGTCGGCTTAGTGGGCCGTCTTTTAATCCTGCAGGGATAATAATGTGGCCACCTTAAATGTCCCCACAGCCACACGGACATCAGCACGATTATGCAAATATTAGTAATAAGATGAATCACTGTGTCCTGCAAAAAGGGGAAGTAATGCAAATGATAGAGGAGACAGAAATACTGCAGTAATAAAGGAAGGATTCAAATGCTTAAAAATAATCCATGTTTAATTGAATGCCATAGGTCTTGGTATCAAAAGAGATTAGCTTCTGCGAAAAAAGCTTCATGTAATCTTTTTAGTGACTTTACTTCAAGTCTTTCTCAATTCAGCTGTACAGTGGATCGCCTGAAATGTCTCAATCTCATATTTCTACACACGGATCAACAACAGTTAAAGTATTTTAAAACAGTTCAACACAAACACTGTCAGTTACACAAAGGCTGCGCCACCACCACAACACCACAGTGAAAATGAGGTGAGGATAGCAGAGTGTGCGACTCCATACATCACAGTGCTCATTTTAATGTGCAATCACAATGTTTTGACTTGAAGCTAAAGACCTTTTTCCTGCGTTGATTGAATGCTTTGTTTACAATTCTATTGGGACTTGTTTGCCCAACTGAGGTAGTGAGTGCTAATCATCCACAGCCAAGTCTGGTATTAGCACACAGAGACAAATCTCCAGCCACATTGCTGGAATGCTGAGAGTTGAGCATGACGATTGTGGCGAATTGTGCGGATGAAGTCACAATTTGGGGAAGTTCTTATTACAAGTTAATCACCTGAGCTTAATAAACGAGCAAATCTACAAAACATCATTTAAATGCGCTTTTAAAAAGGTCACATTAATTAAAAACTTCCAAAAAGTTGAAGCTGCGAACATCGTTAAGTGGGTAAATGCATTAAAAAGTGTGCCTTTCCATTTTTCTTATCGTTACAGTAATGTAGTATTTGATGATGCGACAGAATGTAAACTTTTATGAACCTCATAGGCCAGTGAAGAGCAGATAAAGAAATTAGGAAATAAAACAATTGAGTAATAATGATTAAACAGTGAAGAGCTGTGCTCTTTTTTTTTTTTTTTAGATGATCCAGCATTAAACAAAGGTCAATGGTGCATGCAGTATGATTAAACTGAACATAACGCGCTCCGAGGGAGAGTCAACTGTGACACATTTTGGTTAGCAGTTATGGTGAGTGCTGACATGCGAGATGTGGTCTGCAATAAGATCAAGTAACAACATTCTGCTGAAAACAGTTTAAAATTAAACTGGCACCCACAATTCGTCCTAAAAATTAAAAACGGATATAGAAATACTATTTCATGAGGTGCAAAATCATGTCATAAAATCAAGTTTTCTGATAAAAGGGGTATAGGCACTGCCTCACTGGATATAAAAATGATTAAAACATGTTTCAAGCATCTTAACTTTCTTCTGTATGTGGAGAAACTACATGCTACAGACTGACACACCAGGAGTCAGTGGTGAGTGAATACAGATAGAAATAAAGTCAGTGAAGTCCAAACTGGGTTTTGTCATTTGCCAGTGTTCTGATACGGGTGGTATCAGATATTAATATGCAACAGCCATTCCCAGACAGTCAGTTCTGGTGCAAAGAATCACAGATGACATCACTGGGCGGAGTCAGAACCGCAGTCCCGCCCCATGGCAGTAGACTGAAAGCTCTGGGGTGGACAAAGCAGCATGCTGGCTCTGAAGCCCAGGACCATGTGTGTTCGCCCATCATCATCATCATCATCATCATCTGGAAAATATCAGTTACAGCACAGACCAGAGTAGATCAGTTAGTCTGTATAAGTCACATGTAAACAAACATTAAATTACAGGTGAGACGGACTACTTAGAGACAGAGGGTGACAGACGGAAACAGAGGTGACCACCATTCATGGCCATTGTGACAAATCTCATGCAAGAATTATGACAACAGTTTATCACAGCCACCGAAAGAACTAGTGTAGGTTCGTTTAATAGTGCCATTGGAAAAAAAACTAACCCATTCACAGGTGGTGACATGAGTCAACTTAAAACATAAAACCATGTCCTGCTTCATGCTGCAGTGAGTTAAGACTTTTTTTTAGTCAGTCTTACTTGTTATTACGAACAGTGCATGCAGTGTGGTTAAATCCAGAGTTTACAAAAATAAAAAGTGAGGCGCAGCCAGATAAAGCATGCGGTTACTGTAGAATGTCACCTTTCAACACTGAAAGGTAGACCACAAAACTGTCTGAAGAATGAGTGTTCTGGTCATACTCATTAGTAACGCTACTTTTTATTATTTTTTTTGCTCAACCAAGATGGACAGTATCAGCCGAGGTATGTTTTCATGGTTGTTTGTTTGTCAGCAAGATTAAGTAAAAGCCCCCTAAGCTTAAACTTAGTGGGGAGGTGGAACAAGAGCCAGCAAAGAGACCTCTGAGATTTGGGTAAAAATCACTTCCTGATAGAAATGGCTCCCAAGGTGCCTTTCGAGTCTATACAAGGTGAAGAATTTCTTCTGCCAGAGATGATCCTCTCTTATCATAACATTACACAGCAACTACCAACAAAATACTGAGTGAAACTGGTGTTTAGGGACCTACCTAAAGTAACAGATCCAATCCAGATCCTTAAACAAAGTGTTTGTAGGTGTGCCTACATATGCCTACTTCAACTGAAACACACAATCAGCAAAACACACACTAAAATCATGCTAAGTTTCATGAATCATTTCTGTTCATCTCACTGGATACTAATAATTCATCTAGACTTGTATTGAGGTAACAGGTTCAACTAAAAACAAGAGCTCTCCCTAAGTTCGTTAGTCATCTAATCCATAACATGTCCATGCCCTTTGATTATATGATTAAGTTATTCAATATGTTTCAGAGATGCTTGTCTAATTACTGGGTATGTGGTTGGAAAAGCAGTGACAGGGGGGCGTGGGTGAAGGTTAAAAGCTACTCACTCTGCATCTGAAGTGCCTTCTTTCTGGAGTTTGGCTCTGGACGCAGCAGACCGGTTCAAATCTCCACCTGAAGCAGGAGAGGGAGATGGAGAGATTAGGAAGTGAGTGAGCGATAGTAATACACAAAAAAAGAAAAAAGGCAGAGTGAAATTAAGAGATTTCACAGTGGGAACAAATGTATATAACGAGCTGCGAGGAGAATAAGGAGGAAGAAAAGAAAGCAGCGGAATGAAAGAAGTGAAGCAGTTGGAAAATTCAAGTTTCCAGAGTTCTCTTACCTTTGAGATAATCCACAAAGTACAACATCACCACTGCTATCAGTGCAACTGCAAGACAGGTGGAGGGAAACCAGTGTAAAGAATCAATGACAATATCACTCAAAAGTGTCTAACAGGACTTACTGGCAAACTAGAATATCGCGTGCAGACACACACAGGAACAGACAGGAAATACTGACTGCAAATACAGGCGCAGAAAAACACTTCCAAAACCAGGTATCCTCTGGTGTCTAAAATGGCCCCTGCTGCGATGGCAATGACGGCAAGTCCAAGGTTCTGGATGGACTGCATGCTGTTAGGAAAACACAGCAGGGTACAGTGTCAATGACTAAAAGATTCAATAATAATCCACTTGTGGATTGCCAAGTCAAGCAGAATAGGAGACTGAAGTCATAATTATGTAATTAAAAAAGGTGCTTACAAGCCATAGGCTGTTCCCAGTTGATGCTCAGGTACCACAAAGGCCACCATGGGCCACAGAGCACAGGCCAGTAAGGAGTATGAGAACCCGAGCAGGGACTGGAACGCAAGAAGGTGCACACATGCTGTCACATTACTTTACACTTGTGAAGAAAAAAGATAGCGTACCCTTTCTCATATCTAAGGTTTTACATATCAGAAGAAAATAAAATATCACGTGGTCCTTACCTGGTCTTACAATTAGGTCAATACAAGCTCAGATAATGGTGAGGACCAGATGATTTTCAACTAAGTCTTGATACATAAAACCTTAGAATTGAAGGAGGGTGTGTTTTCTCTTACATTACTGTATAACACAGCTAGTTTATTGCATGGCAATATGCATAAGATTGTAAGATTTATAAGGTGCACTTTTATACCTCAATGAATTAATATTTAGCTAAATTCAGCAGACTCAAAATCTTATGACACCGTGGCTTGTTTGTACTGAAAGAGTCAAATCTAAGACTTACACTCCTGATAAAGCATATCAAAAAGAGATTCCTGATCAATACACAAACATTTGCTAACAAGCAAATGTTTAGGGCTTGAGTGCCAAAGGTTCCCTGGGGCATTACCATGGCGATCCAAGGGTTCCAGAAGGTAAAGGCAAGCATCATGTGAGCGGCGAGTGTTGCAACCACAGCAGTTATCACCCAAACCACATTCCTCCCAGTCTTATCAACCATAAAGCCCAGAACCGGAGATGCAGGTGCTGAGATGATGTAAACAATACTGGGAAAGACACAGAACACCATGAAAGGTCTACGCTTGAGAGATACTACAAGCACTCTACGAAAATAGTGTTTATTCTTACTCTTCAGATATCATTTTAAAATGATTAAAAAACAAAAACAAGTGTTGTGGTCTTGCTGTAGCTTTGCCTGATATTAAATTCGAGTTACCTGTTGACAGCTCTTGCTTCAGCTGGGGAGAAGTTGAATTTTTCAATGAAGAACACCCTGAAAATGAAAAGATAAGGCGATAAGGGTCATAGTACAAACAACTACTCAGCCTGTACACTTCCACAGATGTGACCACATAGGGAGGCCAAATGGAGTTTACTCTTGCAGCAGGTAACTGTCAGCTTTCATACATTGCTCTCTATCCATGTCTCTATCCCCATTTGCATAGCGACTACTTGCTCTGTCAGCTTCTATTGGTCCGGTCTACTTGGTTAGGGTTAGGAAAATGATGGTTTGCTAAGCAGAGCTGACATATTATGGTTCATGGATTTAACTTTATTTTATAAAGCTCTTGGAGCAACCATCTTGCCCTCAGCCAGTCTATTAAAAATACACACTTTCACAGGGTTAACACAGCACCTTTAAAAATAAGCTACAGAGCACTTGGTGCTTTACAGTCTGATGACGAGTGTTGTGTTGTTGTCACCAAGGACAAAACCTACCTTGCTGCAATTACTTTGTTTCCAACCACAATTCCAAAAATGTTGGTTGGTATGCTGAACATTGTAAATAAAAACAAAATGCAATGATTTACAAATTTCAGAAACCAACATCTTATCCAGGTGGTTCAAGCATCTGATTGGAATGCCTCCCGTTCGCCTCCCAAAGGGAGGTTGATCAACCAGCTCCAACTGAGAGGATTAGGCCTTGGGCATGGATGGAATATCTTATCAGTAGAAAGTGAGTGAATTATCTCTCTTTCAACATTCGATGTGTTGTCTGTGTTCTGCTGTGAGTAATATATTGATTTATGAGATTTGCAAATAATGATATTCTGCTTTTATTTACATTATAGTGTCACAACCTTTTGGAATTGGAGTTGTATCAAAAAGCTTATTCTTACTCACAGACATTGATAAGTGTCTCAAAACTGTCCTTTTTTTCCCTCTTTCCAGAAAGGTACTGATTTTTCCCCCCCTCTTTTTTATTATGAGTCAATCCCCACAACTGAGTTCTCCCACAGAAGCACTCAAGCAAGGAGAATTTCCCTGATAAATACATTCATCATGATGCTTGCAATCACCTGCAGTGGCCAGCTGTTATAAGAAGTTATTTACCCTTTTTGCTAAATGAAAATGCACATTTCAAGTGGCTAATTTCTGAAGATTTAAGTATTTTGCAAGAACCAGATGGCTTATGACTCAGTGGCAAAAGGAACAAAAATAATACACATTACTGGGCTTACTGAGGTATTTGTTGACTAGAAAATATATTGAATAAGGTCCTTTTTTTGCTTTAAATCAGGATAATGAAGCATTAACATCCATGAAAATATAGGCTGCATTCTATAATAGCAACTATCTAATGCATTAGGATGGTCCGGTGATGTGTTTTTCAGGTGGTATAAAAGCATTGCTAATGAGACTTTGTTCTCAATGTGTTCCGTGAGTGATTCTGAGACATTAGAAGACTGTTGGGGGTAAGACTGTGTTAGTGTGTCTGAGTGCAAGAGAGCACAGATGAAATACTCACTGCCCCAGTCCAATAAAGGGGAAAACGGCGACGTAATAACCCACACAAATGATGAAGATGAGCCACAGGGTGAGGGAGAAATCTTTCACATCAGTCAGCTTAATCACCTCACCTAAAATGCAGGATCAAAACACAAAGGCAGGTGTAATACAACCATTTGCTTTTAGCACCAATGGCTTCTCTTTCAAAAACACACCCTCAGGTATTAATGGAAAATCCTACAACACACTGAATTTAAATGGGTTTCTTTAAGAAAAAATAAATAAATGTCATCTTAGTCATCCAAAGTCCAGCCAAACAATCAGAACCAAACCAAGGCCTTTCATTCTGCCACCGTCCACATTAGGTTTGGAAAATATTTAAGCAGTTATTGTTAGGTATGTGTCAAAGAGTAAAAACACAAAACATAAAAGACAACATTATCTTGGAGTACATTACCCGTTTTCCCTTGTTCCTTGTGTAGGATCCTCTCTGCTCTCTTATCAAGGAATGCCAACACCAGTGCACAGACCAGTGAAAACAGGCAGGTTACACCAGCTAATGAGAGAAAAGATGCATATAAAGTGTTAATAAAGCTGTTTTAAGTTATTATAGTTACTATAATACTCTCACAAGAAGCCTGACAATCTCAGACTGATTCTGTTACCACATGAATTAATCTGAGACAGTCAGATTAAAGTTCCATTTACAGTAGCAGGAGGGAAACAGACCATAAATGACCATGAACAACTGCAAGATCTGCAAAAATGGAAGCACTTTTACTCAACTCAAAACTCACAGGAAAAAAAAATAAAAAATACAAGAAGCGACACTTCTCCTAATCTTCGCGAATCATTTGAGGCAGCAAGTATCAGTTTTAGTTCTCTTTGCAACTTCTCTGTCTCCTTTGGTTGTGTTATCTGAGATCATCACTTACAGCGAAAGGATCAACTATGTGCAACACAAAGACAAAGCACATTTAACCAGAGGCTCAGTTTACAGTCTGTTCTACTTGAGCTGAGCACAAGTGTGCACTTACCTATCATGAGTGATGCGCCCAGCGCAGTGTATCCAGTGCTGCCGATGATAAGTGCAACTCTGCCATACACCCAGCCCATTATGTTCATGTTCACTGTGCTGCCCTACAGACAAGAGGAGGAGGAGAGGAGTGGAGAGGAAAGGAGGGTGAATGGACTCGATGCTTAAAGTCCCTGCATCGGTGACACATGTTTTGTATAAATAAAACACTCTTGCTGGCAGTGTCCATACCAGTCGAGCCATACTCAGCTGAAGGCCAAACACCAGATTGAGCTCCTTGCCTTTAAACCAGTTGACTGCATATGTGTTTTGGGCCACAGCCAAGGACTCTCCTCCAATGCTATCCAAGAGAAGAAAGCAGGCAGAATGAGCTAAGTAGGAAAACAAGACTAAAAACTGAGTTTGAGCGGAAATATAAATTCTGAGATTTGAATATATCAGACAGCGTGTTGGCAAGTGGCATCTGAAATATCGAGGGAATGACTCGTGCATGTTTGTGAAATAGGAATTTTTTTACCCAAATACAAAGCGCCCAAGTTCCATCAGCCAGAAGCGATTCAGCAAAGCTCCAGTAGCAAATATTACCTGTTGCAAAGAAGATTTTCCATGTATACATTTACTCTGATTAAGACGGATTTTTGTAAATTTATCTTTAAATCTATCTTTTTTTTTTCTTTTTCACATGCACTTTTCCAAAATAAACCTACCTGTCCAACACAGACAAAAAGGGAAAAGATGATGGTTCCCAGCCTACATGGACGACAGGGAAAAAACGACACTGATCGAGATGTAATGTACACCAGCCAACAACTCTTTCACTTTGATTTTTGGTCAACATGCATAATAAGCCAAGTACGCTGAACAAAGAGTGCTCTGAGTTATTCATCTTTGTACCTGATGCCAAAGACCCTGTCCAGCAGAAACCCTCCGAGGAAGCAGAGAACCACATTGGGCCAGGAGTACCAGGCATACAGCTGCATGAACTTTGCTGTGTTCAGGTTCAGATCCTAGGAGAGTCCGGAAGAAAAACTAAATTCATGTGTGGAATAAAGTCTTCAAATGGCAGAGTTTACCAGGAGATTAACTGGCTTTTCTGGTCTGACAGTTAAACAGATTAATAGATGAGTCCCTAAATGCAGAACTCTAGAACACGCCTAAAAAACCTACAACAACTATTGCGGGTTTATGTCACACTCTGGGAATAAGTGCCTTTTTACTTGAATGTCCTGGTGTGCGAAAGTTACCTGGATGACTTGAGTTTGAAGTGCAGCTGGATTGTCATAACAGAAATAGCTTCCTGGAACAAAGTACCAATGTTTACAAACGACAACTCCAATGATGACTTATGACGACTTATTAGCTTGCACGAGACACGACCAACACAATACAAGCTTTCCGGAAACCATTTGTGATTTATTTAACTTTAGTTGATCCAAAATGTCCACAATAACAAGGCAGGGGGCTGTTTACTACTCACCAAATCCCAGAAAGCACATGAAAATCAGGACAACCACCCGGTGCAGTATGTGGCTGGGGTCGCAGAGGGCGGGCATCGGTTTGCCGGCTCCTCTGGCAGCCTGCCGGTCGGTGAACGAGCCATCGTCCTCCTCTCCCAACAAGCTCCGCCGCTCCTCAAAATCCGCCATGTCCGCTTGTTTGGAGAAAGTTAGAGGCAGACGGGAAGACGTAGGCGTTCGATCATATGACCCGGCAACGACGGTCACGTGGCATCATGGCATTACGTTAACGCGTTCAGGCATGTGAGGGTACGTCATACGTCACACTGCGCGTTCTGGTATTCTCTCAGCACAGCGCGGTAATTGCAGACAGTATCTGTGACTTGTCATGACAGAAAATACATTTCCTAATTCTGAGAACAGCAACCAGATTGTGGTGTACTGTTTCTAAGTTGTAAATGTTTTGTTTTTTTTTTCCTTTCACATAACAATTATAAGTCTATGGAAAAGGTACAGAATGAAATGAAATGAAATCGTCACTTTAAGGCTGGCCTAGAGTTTTAAGGAGTATAGAAAATGTTGTACCATAGACTTGTAAAGCACATATTAACCATTCTGCAGCAGCTCTATTTAGTGTTGCTGATACACACGTCCCACTGTACATTTCAATCAGAATTGGCCCTAAAACAAGAAACTGCTGAAAAAAGCAAAAATTCTAAATGTTTTCTGTTGGGAAAATATGTAAGAATTTATAATAATACTCAGGGATACTGTCTGAAATGTTGCAACAAGATAACTTACATACAGGGGCTGTGATGCAAATCTTCCAAGATACAGAGTTCTTAGGCAACTTAGGGTAGAAAGACGGAGGCTTGTATTTTCGCTTATATGAGTCATGAGACATTCCCTTCTGCCCTTCTGGGAGCAGACAGTGGTGCTGATAATTTGGAGGCTGTAGGGCATTGCCTTCTGAGAGCAGACAGTGGTGACCTCTCCAAGTGCAGCTATTATTCTCATGCACAGGTACAATATTTGCAACATAAGCAGTTACACAGAAGTAGAAATGCATAAAGGATGAGAATTTTCTATTGTTTTCATTCCATTTCAGATATGAAATTGGTTGTTTTTCATATTGATCCACTGGGAATTCAAACAAAGCATAAACTGAATTGGGCGGCAATACAGCACAAGAACACAAGAGTTTTAGTTAGAAGAGATGGCTTCACATGAAAGTACCAGGCCATGAAGCAGCATAGTGTACAAATCCTCAATCTTTGCGATTCACAACGTTATATCCAGTAAACAGCAAAGTCATGCTAAATTATATCTTTAGCCACTGATCACTGTTGCTTACTTTGCAGAACTCCAGTCGAAAGCATTGGTGATTATTTCACTCAGCAGAAATATTGCTTGACAGTTTATCACCCACTGAGGACATGAAAAGTTTTATTTTAAGCACAAAGTTACTGACAGAATCTTTGCATTGCATTAGCTAAATCTTTCACCAGAATGATGCTTAACTGGATTTTGAACTTTATTCTATTCTTAGACATTGTATAAGTAATAACATTAGCATTAGAAGTAGAAGTAGTATAAGTTTGAAAAATATTTTGTCACACTTATTCTTTTCTCAAACGTTGTTTTTATTTTCTTGGTCTATAACTTCAGAAGAAAATGCCGTTAACTATTTGTATTAAATAAATCAGGAAAAAAAATGACTGTTTTAATCGTGTTTACAAGATCTGCAGGGTTAACTTAAGCCATTTTATGCAGCCTCCTTTCTGATAAGTCTCTTTCACACATGCTGTTACAACTCCATCTCACTAGGGGAAAAGGGGATTGACATAAAGAAACTACATTGAAACAGTTTTCCAAAAGTAACAACGATAAACTTTTAATATTAAAATCAGTTGATATAGCAGAGTGGAAACGATCCTGCCTTGTTTGTGGAGATGCACAACTCGTCACTCTGAGCAATGGTGCTACCATCGCTCAGCTGATTCTCTGATGCCACCTCAATGTGGATAAGGACACAGCGATGCAGGGCTGACTTCGGCATGTATGAATTCCGAAGAGGAGCAGTAGTGGGTTAAAAACATGTCCCTTTTTTGTGCTGATGTGATGCAATCCATGTGTGAAAGAGGCTATCATCTCCGTCTAGCTTCAGCTTCAGATGAACTCTTGTGCATGCTCTTTTGCTTTGCTGTTAACATCAAATGTCATAATTGGTTTTGTAGTTAATTTAAGTGAAGAAATAAATGTGCTAATAATGTTTCATCTGTACTTTGATTTCATATCCCTACAGGGAAATCTGACTTCTAATTGACCATTTGTCTTTCAGTGCTCCATTATTACAGCACCATGAGGGCCCATGTCCACATGAAGCCTTTTGACTAAAAAATGCTGACTGGGCGTTGAGAAGCTGTGCCTTCGCCTCTTGACAGTATCTAGCCTATATCTGCATTTTAACAGTTTATGATTTACCCCTTTGTTTTGAATTGTCTATTTGGCAGTCTTTGATCTATTTCCCAACAAGCCACTTTCTTGTGCCAGTGACACTGTTAGAAGGAGCCCAGTCCCAGGTCTTTTTAAGATAAACAAGGGAAATTGTCAGTAGAACTACTGGCGCAGAACAGCTGCGTGAAAAGCATCGCCATCGGTCTATATTCAAGCCTGAATTGTGAAACTGTTACGCTTTGAACAAGTGGTCAAAATGTTCATATTTTATTATTTCTGATGACACTGGGCTAGTTCTGACCAAAGCATGTCAGAAACATTTCATTAAGACCTCAGGAAATTGTGTCAGCTGATGGATGTTTACCATATTCTCACCTTTCTGTCATTGGTCAGGATTGTGTTTCTGGTGTCAATAGTGGGATGTGATTCAGAGGGGAAATTCCAAAATCAAAAATGTAATCCTTTACATATTTTAGTTTTCACTCTGTGGTTATTGGGCAACCCACATTTTCAGCAAAGATGCAGGTACCTGCTGAAGTAGTCGAGTATATGTTTGGATAAAAATAAGGCAAGAGTGAGGTAAACCTGTTCTATTTCACTTTAATGTCATTCAATAAAAGTTTAAACAACTTAACAGTGTCTGATTTACTATTTTGACTCACTGCTGAAGTCCAAAGCTTCATTAAACCATCTGTCTAGGGCATTATGACCTGAAATGTTTAAAAATCTCCTACTTTACTTTGCTGTAGATATGACAGGCTTGTCTATAGGGAAGTGTCAAGTTCCTATCCCTATAGGTATTTGGCTCATTTTTTATCCGCAGCTTTTGCCCTGGCTAGACTATTTTTAGCGTTTAATTTCCATGAATATAGTTTAGAATTTCTCATAATTCAATACTGTGGGGTAATTTGTCAGAAGATTTAATCTGAGGGTGACAAACGCTCCATCCTCCAACTGCAGTCAGCGTTCTGACCATTCTATAGCTCATTAATTTTCTGCCCAAATATCAGCCCCTGTCTCAACCGACACGGTGTGGCATGTAGATCATATTTCATTATTAGATTCATCAAACATAAATGCAGACTTAATTATAAATAAGTTGGAAGGTGACATTAATCCTAAAGAAATGGTTTGTGAATGTCCTAAAAATGGTCTTTTGGGTGCAGCTGTGAGGGAAAGTCAATTTATTTCCAATTCCAATTTTTTTTTTCTCCTCTCCTTCTCAATCAGATGCTGCTGCAGTAATTTCAGAGATGATGTCCTGTACTTGGAAATGCTTTTCACCTTGCTGGGTGATGTTAAACGTATTTTCCCTTCTCTGATGTCAAACACCTAATCTCTGGCAGTGCAATATGACTCTGCAGTGGACTGTATATAAAGCGGGAATGTAGTTAGAGGGCCTGAACTGGTGGTAGCAGAATGGCAGTTCATAAACCAATAAATGACATCAGGGTGGGTCCACCCATCTTCTATAAACAGTTTATAGTTGTTTTATTTGTTCAGTAACTAGCAAAAGTGCCCCAGGTTATGATCACCACCAGTGTGGAATGGAAAATAAGTAAACATAGTCGTATATATTTGAGTGTACAGGTTTAAAATGTACCAATATAAAACACACACAGTTTGAACACCAATAACATGGTAAAAGTAGATAAAAAAAGAAATAAGAAGGATAGAGAGGTTCAGAGAAGTCAGTAAGAATGATTCAAAATCATGTCATTGTCACTGCTAGTTTTGCCTGTACTTTGCTGTAGTATTAGTTGGAACTGGTTGGAACTAGTTATTTTATCTTTTTGTTTTTTTGTTTAAGTTGCAGGTCAAACATGTATCAGGGAACTTTTATACCAATAGTTATGTACAAACCATAGTACTTTTATTTGTTTTCTATTTCTAATCTGCTTAGGAAGTGTTCTACATTTTACTTAACTACATTTGTGTGACAGCTTTAGCACGTAGTTTCTTTACAGGTCAAATTTACCACACACAAAAAATGAGCAACTTGACGATTACAACGAAATATAGATGTTGATCAAACCACCCGGCAGTTCAAGGCACAGACAAAATTAATACTAGAAATTATACAATTGTCATTTTGTCAATCATTCAGAGCACTCATTTGATAACATTTCCAAATATTTCCAGATTTCGAACAAACCAATGAGTATTCTGTTTTATTTGAAACATTATCAGTGGAATAAAACATGAAAAAAATAATCATGTCAAAATGAGCTCATTGCACAGTTTAATTACATTAAATACAATATAATAGTCACAAGAGCCATTTTTCTGCTTTTATATACATTTTTGTGATGATACTTAAGTAACATATTCAATGCAGGACTTTGTTTTGATATTTACAACACAATACCTCTGCAGATTGGGAGTCAAATGAATAGCTGTGAGTACTTCTTTCACACTTCTGAACTTTAAAATGGATTATACATGACTGCCCCAAAACAGGACAATCATTCTTGTCTTTATCTTAATCTCTGTAAAAAGTCCACTAAAAGAAATGCTGTGTGTCTGTCATCTTTACAACATGTGATAAAGAGCTATGTACTCAGACTGGCGCTTTCACAGGAAGTGTGTCTCCAGAAATAGGCCACTGAGCATCACATTGCCTACATTTAAAGCAAAACCTCATCAAAACATTTTATCACACCTTCTAGACCCATGTCCTACTTTCTCTAACTATTCTAAACTGTAATCTAAGTAGTTGACCCATTGATGACGTAGATTAATGATACAAGTTAAAACTACATTAATATTCACACAATATAAAGATGTTCATAATGAAAATGACCACTTAGCATTCGTAGTATGAATATATATATAATTTTGAATACCAATTATTATTAATAGTAGTACTGTATTCAACTTGCTCTAAACATCAGTTGCAGCCTTTTATTCCTAGCTCAGTTCTTATCTTTCAGTTCCTGTTTCAAGAACAGTACTTTGTGGGAAATTTGCACTGTCAAGATGTTTACACTTCAGCCAAAGTTTTGCAAAAGGAAAGTACAGTTTGAACAAGATTAGACAGCAGGATGTTAGAAATGACAGTAGGCACAATGAAGGAAATGTGTTGGATGAGTTAGCAAACGCTGGGCAGAAGTGCTTCGTCAGTAGAGAGACAGAAGACATGGTGTACATGAAAGTTAAAGACTACTGCTGGACAAGTTAACTTTTCTATGTTCATATTGTATTGTCCTTGCATCTTAATTCAAATATCCTGTGCTAATTTTCTGATTTTTCTTTACAACCACTGCCATTAAGACAAATTGCTATTTACAAGTACAATAAGCAATCTTTCAGGTTCATCTTGCCATAAAGTTGAACGGCTATTGAGTTTGTCTGATTGTGCATTATCCAGTCTATGGCAGGCCATTGGATGACAGTCTTGTGCTGTGGTCTATTTTTGACATCTCTAGTCGCGTCGATGTTGCTGTAGGAGATTCTATGATAGCTTTGCAACATGTGGCTGTAAGTCTTTTTCTGAAGACCTTGCACAGGAAGACATAGATAAGGGGGTCCAGACATACATTTGTTGCTGACAGCCAAAGTGTGGTTTCCTTGGCAATGTAGAGTGCGTTTTGTGCCTGGCAATGACTTGCTGTGGTCCGGGTTTGGGTCAGAGTATATGGAACGCGAGCGAAGTGGAAGGGGGCGAAGCAAATAAAAAACACCCCCACCACAACAAAGACCTTTGCTTTGGTTTTGCGACTGGCAGCACAGGATCTGCTCTTCGATACCTTGTATGACTCATAGACCTTCTTGCTGATAAATGTGTAGCAAACCATCATCAGTGCAAGCGTGCCCCAAAAGACAACCTGAAAGCAAACATCAAGAAATCATCAAGCAAATCAGGAACTAAGATTCTCTTACGATTCTGTGCTATATTTCTTCTTTTGCAGTTGAGTGATTTAGATGTCAGTTGAGAGTAAGTGGAGCTGTTAGGATTTACAACACAAATTCCAAAAAAAGTTACAGCACCATGTAGAATGTTATTATTTCCAAATCTTGTAAATCAAGACATTTATTCACAGTAGATCATAAAAAACATATCAAATGTTGAAAATGAGACATTTTCATTTGTCATGAAAATATTAGTCCTTAAATATGATGGCAGCAACACATCTCAAAAAAGTTGGGACAGGGCTATATTTACCACTGTGTAGTATCCACTCTTCTTTTAACAACAATCTGTAAACGTCTGGGGACTGACGAGACCAGTTGCTTTATCTTTGGGAGAGGAATGATTTACTACCCTTATCTGATATAGGATTCTAGCTATTCAACAGACCTGGGTCTTCTTTGTTGTAATTTGCATTTCATGATGCTCCAATAGTTTTCACTTCGTGAAAGTTCTGAATTGCAGGCAGGTCAGTCCAGCACCTGGACTCCTAGTATGAAGCCAAGCTGTTGTAATAGATGCAGTATGTGTTTTAGCATTGTCTTGATCAAATATGCGATGCCTTTCCTGAAAAAGCCTGGATGGGAGCATATGTTGTTCTGAAACCTGTATATACTTTTCAGCATTGATGCAGTCTTTCCAAAAGTGCAGGCTGCCAGTTCCACAGGCACAAATACACCCCTCATACCATCAGAAATGCAGACTTTTGAGCTGCACACTCTCAACAAGCCGGATCGTGCCTCTCCCCTTTACTCTGGAAGAAGCAGCGTCCATAATTCCCCCAAAAATTTCAGTTTGTTTGTACAACAGAACAGTTTACTAATTTCCCTCAGTCCATTTTAAATGAGCTTTGGTCCAGATAATACTTTACTGTTTCTGGATCATGTTCACATATGGCTTTTTATTTGCATGGTAGAGCTTGAACCTGCATTTGTGGATGGTATGATGAACTATGTTCACAGACAATGATTTCTGAAAGTGTTACTGAGCTCATGCAGTGATTCCATGACATAATCATGCTGTATATAATACAATGCCACCTTAGGGCACAAAGAATGCTCATTCTTGGCCATGTCTATGTCCCTTAAAGACAGAAATAGCTCCAGATTGTCTTAATATTTTGATAATCTTATGTCCTGTATTTGAAAAGTTAGCACAATCTTACATTGAGGAACATTATTAGGAGATTACTAAACCTCTGTCCATCTGTATACCTAAGACTGTGCCTCATATCATGTTAAGGACCTGTTTCCAATTAACACAATTAGTTGTAACTTGCTCCTCCAGCTGTTTCTTTTCAATACCACTTTACCCCTTTACCACTAACTTTTATGGGAGTTGTTGCTACCATAAAATTCAAGATGAGCTGAAATCTTTATTGAAATTGTGAAATATCTCGCTTTCAACATTAAGCATGTTTTCTATGTTCTGTTATGAGTTGAATATTGATTTATGAGATTTGGAAATCATTATTTACTGTTTAATTTTACATTTTGCACAGCATTCCAGCTTTTTTGGAATTGTGGTTCAACCTTTTTGTGAAATAAGCCTAGTTAGCTTCTTGCTAACAGTTTCTGTTTAAGACAGGATCAATACATTTATTTACGGTTAAAAAAATTAGTTTCTGGCTTAGTATAAAGTCTGGAAGCAGCTGGTTCTAATTTCATACTGTATGGACAAAAGCTTGTATGGGATTGGCCTTCTCACGTGACAAATCCAAAATACTTTTATTCACCAGAATAAAGCATATCTCCAAAATTGTCAAAAGGTTTCTTCTATTATAGCTACCTGACAGAAGTAGTTAAATCCCTCATGCCACAGCAGGCCAGCTTTGCTCTTCATAGAAGAGCACTTGAGTCTGCCTCCAGAGAATTGCGGTGGCTGATCGCTGAGAATAACGTTGGGTAGCGCCAAAGATAACATTACCACCCAAAGAATTGCGCTCAGCACCTGGCCAACACGAACCCGCTGGAGGATGCACTTTCCAAAGGGCCTGACGATCTTCAGGTAACGGTCCAAGCTGATTAGGCCCAGCAACAGGATGCTTATGTACATGGTGATGTAGAAGAGAACAGCGGAGTATCGACAATAGAAGGCTCGTAGATGCCATAAACCCACACCTGCATCACTTAAGACTCTCAGAGGGATGGTCAGGGTCATCAGCAAGTCAGCCACCACCTGTTTTTAAAGGATAAACTAGTTTGCTTTGTTGTTGTTGTTTCTTTGCTTTGAAATGACAACAAAATCTGACTTACCACATTTTTTAGAAATACTACAAATGTTGAGGTGCTGGGGATGTTGAAGAAGATCCATGCAGCCAGGGAATTCAGTATCAGGGCAACTATAAAAAGGATACTGTATAGACAGGGGAAAACCACTGATGTTACACTGGTGTCCCTGACACACTTAACAGAGATATTGGACAGGGTGTTGTTCATCTTCTGGTCTTCAGTTGACCTTTGATTGGATGAGAGAGTAAGAGACAAAATGATAAAGAAATTATAAACAAGAGAGGACACTTTTGAGCAGTTTTTGATTGAATCTGTGTCAGCCTCAATTTTAAACCACCTGCAAGTCAAGTGCATAACATTACTCATCTTATTACAATGCAATGTTATTTACGAAAACCTTGCATCCGCTTTTGCAAACTGTCATATTCTCATGGCAACAGCACTCCACGAAAGCAATGGCTTCCGCTAGCAACACTGCCATAAAAGCTGCTCAGGAACAGCTGAGGAACAAACAAAGAGCCCTATTGTGTCGGCACAGATTCCAAACCCTCATCCCATCTGCTGGGTCAAGCTATGGAGGCCCCTACTGTTCAAGCTATAAGACCCAGAAAATAATGCCAAGATTTCTGTGCTACAGGGCACCCCAGAAGGTCCAGAAGGTTGTGCCCCAATAAGAGATCAAATTGTCTTGGCAGTATGTGGGGAACTTAGGGATCCAAACGTTTCAAAGTGCAAAAAAACTGCCAAACCAAACTCACAACACAACTTACAGAAGCTACAGTGGTCCCAGGCAGAAAATGTTGTAGTTACACAACAAAGGCTCAGAATTGTACATTTTCCCTGCAAATGTCCTTAGGCAGATGTAGCTTAACCGGATACTTAGACTGACCTTAAACTTCGTACATCATACAACATGGTGACATTCTCACAAAATGTCTCGCTATGTCTGTCATCACGACTACTTTCCACAGTTGATCCTGTTGGCCAAAAACTCTTCCATTCCAGACAGCGCAAGTTCAACAGTTCAACCTTTTAGCTTTTTACTATCATATCGCTCCCTGTACTTCCCACCTCATGTAATTAGATCTCAGATTATATGGTTAGAGCCTTCTCATTTTATTATTCATGGGTAATAATACCTGTTATGTCACACAAACATTACCCCACAAAAAAGAAGAGCTTAAGGATCCGGTGCTATCTCACAGGGATGGCTGGATTGTGGCACGTCATTTTTTTTTACAGGTTTTATGGTGATACTAGGCTGAAACTGTATTTTCTGAAGTGGTCAGAAGTTGACTGAAAGTTACTCTCTGCTTTTGTTTTTGTGATGACTGATCCCCATCAATAGAATAGGAAACCTTATTTAATCACAGAAACATTTCTTTTATGGGAACATGTCACAGGACCAAAGTCCATCTTAAACAGTCCAAGAGACCTTCATAGTATTAGACAAGTGGCTCTAATGTTATAATGAAATTCGATTCAGTTAATTTTTCTCTTCATAGTAACAGTTAACAACAGAAGTCATCTCAAGGTACTTTAAATATACAGCTCAATTCAATCCAATATCAATCCAGTTCTATCCAATTCATGTGATGCCAATTAATGAAAAGTTACATAGTTAAGGAGGCCAACGAATTGCATTATTACTGATCAATGTATTCAACAGCAAGCTTATGGCATTTTGTCTTCTCAAATAATTTTCTAGATCTTTGAAAAAAATCTTTTTAAGGGTTGCAGCTGAAATTTGTGAAACAACGTTGATTCACTGGTGGTTAGAATTAACCTGAAATGTTCAGGGGTCATTCTGCGTTTAAATTGACAATTGAATGTCGTAAATTTTAGTAACACAAAAAACAGACTTGACATAGATTTGACACACAGTCACTACAGTAGTAAAAGACTACAGTTTTTAAAGAAGTTCACTTTTCCTCAGCCACCTGTTTGCCGCATCTGGGGCCTCCTCACTTCTTCCACAAACGTTGATAAGACAAAATGCAATTTTTGTACTTGTTCATTCAGTGTTCTACCTATGCCTGAGGTCCTCATGTAGAAAACAATAATGACTTTACAACTCAGAATAAGACAGTATTTCCAAAGTATATCTTATTTCCAAATGTGTGTCTGTTTTAGTTTGCATGCTAATGTTAGTCAAATTCTTTTGCAACAGAATTCTGTTTCTGTGCCTCATATGAAGTGATAACTTTAATCTTAAGATTAAGCTGTGAATTTTGTCTTACCTTCTCTGAGGCATTGGAAGAATTATGAAAGCAATGCAAAAAAATACAGATTTTCACAAAAAGGAAGAAGTGAAATATTCAATTCCCTTTTTTACTCAAAAAGAGAGAAAAAAGCAGCAGAAAAAACAACACAAGAAAAAGAAAAAGAACTTCCTGGTGAAAACTATTTAAAAGCAAACTGAATAAATACTGTTTCTGACCTGACATTTGAGTCTCTCTCTCTCTCTCTCTCTCTCAGTATTTCCCCCCCTAACCTCTTTTTCCATTTAAGTGTGTGTGTGTTTGATGCTCTTACAATGGGTGGTCTCTGGAGCTACTGTGTGGCTGTCTTGTCACAATCCCAATGAGTTTGCCAGTCTTCCTCCGGGTGAAAGACCCTTTCCTTCCTTGCTTCCTGTTCCAATTGTCTTCTGAGAGGCTTGTTCTGCTCTGTGCCAGTCCCTCTGCCTCCGCTAGCTTGCGTCAGACTCAATGGTTGTTGATATGCAAAAGCAAAGGCATGGAATCATGTCTTGATCCAAATGCAGAGACCTCCCGCACAATGCTGCACCTCCCTTTATGCTGCAACTTATTTATCTGTCTGATTTTCAGTCAGCACCAATCAGAGGACTAAAAAAAAAGAAAAAAACAAGTGTGGTTTTAGTGGGTAAGAATGAAATGTAAAGTGTGCTACTTCCCTTTATATTTGCAAGCTACGCCGGAACAGAAGAAGCAAGTTATTTAACACAACCCTTTGCACGAATATCTGTTCCAATTTTGTTTTCATCCTGTTGTATTCCCAAAAATAGTGCTTTCTGAGAACATCTCAACATGACTTCCTGTGTGATTTTGCTTGGATCACAACCAGGAATTATTACAGATGGGAAGACAGAGGCTGAGAAATGGTATGCAAGTGTTTACTACCACCATGTCCCCAAATGTGTGTCATCGTTTAGTCAGAATCTGCTTCATTGTAAATGGCATGGGGGGATTGTGGTTTCCAGATGCAAACAGACAAACACCACAGGAAAAGTAGACAGTGTTTATGATTCAAGTGTGTAGACAAAAAGATATACTTTTTTTATTTAAAAATATGGATCAATAATACAATACAAAGCAGAAAGATAAATGACCAGTGAACAATAAGCAGTTAAACTGATGTGGCCTTGTTGAGTCCATCCTTTATTCTTTACAGAAAAACCTTGACAGCAATTAGCATGCTGCAAAATGATTACAAAAACAGACAGAGATGCCGCACATTTGCAGAACGTCATCAAAAATACAACTTATTTGTACTGGAAACATATATATATTGAATGACTTCCATGAGAACAAACCTTCATTTCATGCTCTTGCCTGTTTATTTCTCATCACTGTACTTTTACCAAGGGTACTTCCCAAAGCTATGAGGAGCCAAACTTGTAATGTGGTTGATATAAAGTATAGTATCTTAAGGAAGTGGTAGTCTGACATCTAGTCTATAATAGTTTCATTTACAGTAATGTTACAAAGATTGTACATTCTGTTGTAAAATTGTATTTGTCAGAAGTTTAAATAAATCATATCATCTACAACTTTAGGTGAACAACAGGACATAACACATTACACATTTACATGATTCATTTAACTATCAATATAGCAATGCAGAACCATGTACTCAATTATTTGATCACCTCTATAAAAGCAGAAATTTTTGCAGGTTGCAGTTCTGGATTTCATTTAGGAATATTCACAATGCCAGCGAGGAAAAAGATGAGGATTGGTCTTAGATAAACAATTGTTGCTGCCCATCAATCTCGAAAGGTTTTTATGGTATTTTCCATGCACTATAGAAAATAAAAATGTTATTCGAAAGTGGAAAACATCAAAATCAAGAAAAAATCAAGATAGCCTTTCAAGAAGTGGATATCCCTTCAGGTTCAGCCAAGTTCAGCCCATGCAATGTTCAGAATCGCAAGGTGTAGTTTTTCACACACTGCTTCTGCATTTTGAGTTTTTTTTGAGTAATGTCTATTGTGTTGTTTATCTGAGGTTGCATTTATCTAATTTTAAGATTTAGTAAGGACCACATGGGTGGAGGTACTTTCTTTTTCATATGATTGTACATTTGAACTCAGACCTTACCACTCCATTTTCATGATAATGCCTACATAAATCTTACTTCGAAAACAATGTTTCAAAATCTTTAGCGTGGCAGTTTTTCTTTGTCTCCTCTAGCTGCTCTAAAAGAGAAAAACCCATTTTCTATCATAGACATGAGTTTCTCTTTGAACTCTCGACACAGGAACACATAGAGAAGTGGGTCCATGCAGATGTTTGTTGTGGCGAGCCAGTGGCTGAGTTCCTTGGCAAATGTTATCTGTGTATGAGAGCAATCTGTATAAGAGGAAAAGCTGACTTGTTCAAAAGTGTAGGGGATCCTGATGAGGTGGTATGGACCAAAACACACAAAGAACACAATGATTACCAGAAAAATACGTAGCTTGATTTTCTGCTTTCCCTGGCTGTTGTTGCTGCCGGAGTTTCTGTAAGACTGGATGACTTTGTTTGCAATGCAAATGTAGCAGACCACAATGACAACACTGACAAGCCAAAAGAAAACGTTCAGAGAAAGTGATGCTTTTGTATGGAACTCTATCCCTTCTGGTCCTTTCAGGAGCATACAAGTGATCTCTGTAATGTTGGCCCCTGATTTGTTTGTTAAAATCATATTTGGTAAACCTGTGCCTACAAAAATAATAATCCAGACTGAGGCTGATATCAGTCTGCTAACGGTCAAATTCTGACAAAGAAATCTGCTGCGGGGCATCATGATCTTAAAGAAACGGTCCAGACTGATACAGCCCAACAGAGTGATACATGTGTACTGTGTGTTGTAGAATATGACAGAGAAAAAACGACATGAAGGCATAGCTAATTTCTCCCATGCACCTGGCAAATTATCTGCAGATTTGATTGGGATCATCAGGGTCATAATAATGTCAGCAGCTACTAGATTTTTCAGATAGACCACAAAAGTGGAAGTAGACTTAAGGTGCAGAGACACCCAGGCAGCCAGGACATTCAGCAACAAAGCTACAGGGAACATCAGAAAGAAGAGAGCTGAGATTATATAAGGGTTATAATATAGAACATCACACTTTGAATCATTGAGCGATGTTGGGTGTGATGTGTTCACTCCACCTAGAGAAAAAAAAAACACATTAGAGCCCACAGTTTGGCTGTTTCCAAGACACATTAGATCTAAATTCAGGGAACAACATTTGTCCTGGCCACAACTTGTCCTGTGTGAGGTAAAATATGAACAATTCATGTATAATCTAGTATCTCTACATTTTCATCTGAAGGAGTGGCTTTTTTGTGTTCCATACTCACTTCGATTGTTACTATGAAAGTGGGGATCCAAGTGTTCGTCCATCATTTGCCACTTATCTTTGTTCAAGTTGTAAGCTATGAAAAACAAAGAAAGTGATGTTTCGCTCATTATATTGTAAGAGATAAGCAGTGAATTCCATCTTCCAATGACTGTACTGAGCATAATGACAATAAGTTAACTAACCCTAAATAACAAAATAGTCAACAAATTGAATGCATTTGCGTATACATTCATAATTAATTGCAGATTATGAGCTAATTAGTCATGTTCTATAGGCAATCTGTGTTAATTCAATTCAGTTTATTTATATTGCGCCAAATCACAGCAAATGTCATCTCAAGCCAATTAGTGTCCAATTCATTGAAATCATAATTAGTCCGATTTATACATACAGAGCCAGTTCAAAAACAAAATCCTAGCTGAGGAAACCAACAGATTGCACCAAAATTCAACCCTTTTTAAATTTTCTTTGTGAAATATGCCGTCTCAAATTCATCTTTATGAAATAAATTATTTTTGTAAGATAAAAGCACTATGGAAAGTTGTGATTTTTTTAAATTTCAAAAACCCAGTGCTCAAAGCATTTAAGTTATCCAGAAATAATAATTTATCCATTTCCAAAATATGACTTTATATCACAGATAGCCTGACAAAATGTGCAAATCTGACTAAAACTCGATAGACGCAGTTTTCATGTGTCCCTGTAAGCAAAGTAGCAGACTTTGCAACACAGACTTTACAACACAGAGGACACGAAGAAGTTAGAGTATCAAATAACTGAACACCTCAAACCTGTACTGGTTGTTACATTAATCCTCTATTCTGATGCAAAAATGTCCACTTTTGAGGACTGTTTGTTCCCTTAACTGAGAATAAAGGGTTTTTGTCAGTTATGCAAACATCTATGGATCAGCAAAGTTTCAATTTGAACAAAGGATGACTGCAACATTGAGAAATGTTTGCTGATTTAAACTTTAGTACCTCAGCTTAAATATTGAAGACTGTATTGAAGCTGTCCTCTTCTTTTGGCATAAGTTATATAATGTGTTCTAAAATAGCTCTTCAAAGGAGATGATGATTATCCGATAATTACCAGAGAGGCTGTATTTGTAACACCAGATTATCTAAACTAACTATGAAAAATAAAAGATAGATTCTGATAATAACTCACAGTTGATGACTTGAGTCTCACTTCTCAAACAAGATAGGTCTGTGTGACAATGTACCGACATCGTTGGTGCTTAAGAAACACTGCTGATTTTCCTAGCAAACAAATTATAGTTTCAGCTGTGTTAATACTGGTAATTTATAAGGACATATGCAAACATAGGAAAAACTCAATGGTCTTTACCAAAAACAAACAGCAGCCTGACCTGAAAATGGAGCTGAGCTCTGATGAGGGGAACATTTTGAATTCAGGGTGACCCATGTTTTTGTTTGACCTACACAACGAACCAGACATCACTATATCTGCCTCACCTTTCAGACTGAGCCTGAACAAATAATCAATGACACTGTATGAGTAATTATAGACAGGTACTTTCCATTGTCATCATTGTTCTGTGATTTATTACCATTACAAATGTTCCAAATCTTGATACTAAACAGCCATTAGCTTTTTCTGCACAATTTAAAGCCTAAAATACACTCTATATTTACCAACTCATTGCTGATGTCAGGTTTATTCCCTGAATTGCAGACTGATTTAACGCTTCAGTTGTAGAAGAGAACTATGGGCCTATACACCACAGCATCTGCATCCAAACCGAATCCCTATCTCTTGCTCCATCAAAGGTTGCTAGAAACTTGGGTGTCATGATTGATGACCAACTAACCTTCAAAGATCACGTTACCTCGGTTGCTCGCTCATGCCGCTTTGCATTACTAAACATAAGAAAGATCAGACCATACCTAACCCAACATGCCACCCAGCTCCTGGTGCAGGCCATGGTCATCTCCCGCCTTGACTACTGTAATGCTCTCCTAACTGGTCTCCCAGCATGTACTTTGAAACCTCTGCAGATGGTCCAGAACGCGGCGGTGGCGCGTCTGGTCTTCAATCAGCCTAAAAGAGCACACGTCACCCCTCTGTTCATTGAACTCCACTGGCTACCCTTAGCCGCCCGCATCAAATTCAAGTCACTGATGTTAGCCTACAAAGTGCTTAATGGAACGGCTCCCATCTACTTGAATGCTCTTGCTCCATTCGTCGCAGGATTGTCGTCTAGCAGTGCCTACACCACGCTTAAGACAATCCAAACTCTTTTCATGTGTCGTCCCACGATGGTGGAATGACCTACCGAGCGCTACCAGAACAGGGGCATCCCTGTCTATCTTCAAGAAACTCTTGAAAAACCAGCTCTTCAGAGAGCACCTCCTATCCTAGCACTTACCCTGTACTTCCCTACCACCTCTATCTTTGCACTTTATCTTTCTGCACTTCCTTCTATGCCTGCACCCTATATCTACTCTGTCACCTCTGACAGAGTCAGACTAGTGGGTTCCTTCTATATAGTTTATTGTTAGCTTTTATATAGCTTGTTATATCTTCATTTGTAAATCGCTTTTATTGTTAGCTTTGTTATATCTTCATTTCTAAGTCGCTTTGGATAAAAGCGTCTGCTAAATACATAAACATAACATAACATAAACATATGGGCATCCAAATTGTGACAAGAAAGTAAATATGCACATATATATATATATATATACTTGTATATGTGTGTGGTGTTTGGAGCCTTCAAAGTGGCCACCTTTGCTTTGATGACAGCTTTAAACACTCTTGCAACTCTCCCAACTGAGATAATTTCCTAAAATGCATTTTTTAACAATCTTGAGTTGGTTTCCATACATATTGAGAGTCATTTGGCTTCTTTTCTCTCCGTCTGAACTTACTCTGAACCATCTCAGGCCAGGTCTTCTGAGGTAGCACAACTTCCTTCTGCCAGATCAACTAAACTCAAACCAGGTGGGATGGCAGGTTGTGGCAGAATGCTTTTTGTAGCGCTGGTTAAGTTTACCTTTGAGTTTGAATAAATCACCAACATTTGTATCATCTACAAAGCACTCCCACAGTTTCACACCTCCTCCTCTTCAGGCCATCCATTTATGAAGACATTGACTTGTGAATGTAACTTGAACCTTGTGAAGCATTAAAGGGGAACTCCGGTATAGCTGCAAGTAGCCACATAACTGTAGCTATGTGCTAACAGAGCAATGCCTTATTTAGAGGCTGCATTGTCCCTGCCCTGTTCACTCCGTTATATGGATATACGCCGATCACGAGTAATCTAAATAGCTCCCGAAGGACGCCTACTTTTGCCAAACTGTATCTACTCGGTGAGTAGATAAATGTATTTCATGCCAGAAATAAGGTCTAGGTTTGAAAATACCGTAGTTCCCCTTTAATATAGTGACTCTCTTCTGAGGTGCAGTTAACTGGCAATTTCTGAGGCTTGTAATTCAAGTGAACTTGTCATGTTCTTCCTATTCTGGCACTTTAATCATAGCGATTGGTATTTTTAAAACTGCATTTAAATACACATTAAAATATTTTGTGATTTTTACAACTGACTGACCTTCATGTCTTAAAGTAGAGATGGACTGTAGCTTTGATGTGCTTAGTCGTTGAACAGGCTTATTCAGTGCATACCAGCACAATCTCAACACAACACGAATAATATTCTAAAACAAAATTATATACGTACTATTTAAAAAAAAAAAAAAATTGTGATGCCACTTGTGCTATTTCATAGTTTGGATTCCTCTAGAATTTTCCCCGATGTAGGAAATAATCCAAATAATAGTCAAATCTACACTTAGCTGTGTCCAAACATTTCACCAGCACCTTAATGTGTATATTTACATACCCATATACAATCCATTTACCATAATCATTTATGTAAAGAATAAATAAATAAGACACAAACAGGATCACACTAGAAAATCAAAAGACCGTGAACACATGCAAGTACAATAAAAACACAACAACAAAGGATCAATGCAGAACATACAGTGCACTGTTTATTTAAGAGCATCATATATCATACACAGCCAGCTCTGAGATTCAGGTTGCTTCAGTGTGTGCAATCATATGACTGAAACCATTATATTTATGGACTAATCATGTTTCTTCAGGATGGTCTTTAATCTGAATATATGCAAACCATCACTATGTCACTAGATGGCGGTACAACACAACATTTTAAAAATCAACAAGTGACTCTCTGGTTGTAAGATTCTAATTCTCTGTCATCTATGCGTGCATTTCAGCTAAATAATTCTGTTTTATCTCATGCTTCCTAAAGGTTAAAATATTGATCATGAATCATTCATTACTTTCTTTTTGTTTTTCCTGAGAAATCTTCTGTATTACCACAAATTAAGTTAACACAGAGACCACTGTCCTTCATCATGTTACCAAGTTTTTCTCTGTACTCTTTGTACAAGTGAATGTAGAGAAAAGGGTTCAGGCAGGCGTTGCTGGAAGACACCCAGAGAGCTAATTCATGTGCAATCAGTACCCATTCTTCAGGGCATAAAATAGTGTCAACCATGTGATATTCAATGAAAGGAATGCACAGTTAGTGCAAAGGCACAAAACACACAAAGAATACAAGAAGTATCAGGCAGTCTTGTCGTTGTGTCTTCTTCTTTCCTTGTCTGTTGTTGCTCCCAGGGTTTCTGAAGGATTGCAGGAGATTCATGGTGATGCAGATGTAGGAAAACACAATTAGTATGCTAACAAACCAAAAAAGCATCTCTGTAAAGAACACCACACATTTGTGAAGACACATGCCAGCTTGACTTCTCAGGGACGTACAGAATTCTTTTGTTTTATTACTGGAGACCTGGTCAGTTAGAACGATAGCTGGGATAGTCATACTGCCAAATGATACAACCCAGACCAATGAGGACATTATCATACTGAATGTCACATTTTGTCCCAACATCTTTCCACATGGTCTAACAATTTTGAAGAAGTGGTCCAGGCTGATAAGACCCACTAAGGAGACAAACTGGTGTTAAAAATGGTACGTGAAACTTTGGTCCAGGAAGCTTGTTTGCAGCGATCACAGGGAGTGTCATTGTCATGAGGGTGTTAGCCACTAGCAGGTTATTTAGATACACTCTGAAAGTTGAGGTGGATCGGAGGTACAGAGACAACCACACTGCGAGGGGAACATGAAGAAAAAGAGGCAAGCAACAACCACATTTGGGTCCAGAAGGCTGGTTTGGGCACAGTCATTGGGGAGGGTGGACGTGTTGCTGTACATTATCAGGATCTGTAATAAAACATTCAATAATTAAATGAGTAACTGGCTTTCAGCTTTAGATTTTTGACCAAATCAGTGCAGGTACAACGCGTTCAACAAGAAAAAGGCCATCATTGAGTTCCCTCGGGCCCTGTGGATCAGGCTTAATGTACATGTGCATCAGTCATATCTGGTCACAATGTTTCAACAAATGTGATCAAATTGGATCAAGTGCACTGCAATAGAAATTTTGGTTAGGAAAACATTCTAAGATAAAACAGACATTTGAATGTAGTTTAGTCAGCAAGGGACAAAGTCAGGTTGGGTTTTGAAATTAGCATGAATGAGCTACTAACTTATTTGAGACCATGAATGATTTCTGCTTTGCATTTTTCAAACTTGCCCAGCTTTTCCTGATTTTCATTTGTCATTAGTTTAGAAAACATTTGTTGCCACTCTATGGTTGTTTTTAGATCCTCAACCAGAGCATTTGAATGCATTCTGCAATGTACTCCACAATGTAATTGTCAGTTTTGCTTTAACAACAATGAAAAAAAGTGAATAAAACCTTACACCATTTTATTGAAAGCAAACACATTTAGATCACTATTAGAATCCAGTTTGAGACATTTTACAGTGTATTTAGTTGAAATCTTTTCTGCACGAGTCTCGAGAGATGAATCAGTTTGCGTTGGCGCATAACAAACAGCGAAGTGTAGAACAACATTTTCATGAAGACATGTGTACAGTACCATATCTGCCTTTATTTGTGTTTTAGGTGGATTTGCTTCATTAGTAAAGTCACGTAAAATTTGAAATATTCTTAAAATGTTGGTATTTATTCATGCACTTACCTGTAAAAAAAAAGAAAAAGAAAATGTGTCCACAGACCACAGTAAGTGCCTGTTTAACTTAAATCAATTTGTAGTGGAAATATATCTGTACAAGATACAATGTTTCAGCACAAATAATAATGGTGATAATAACAAAAGCTTTTCCAAAAGCTGTAATAACTACTTTAAGCCACTCACCACTGAGAATGGTTATCTGCTTAACTCCGTGTTATCCACCCTGGGAGATTTATTGCTGAAAACAGTGATTACGAATGCTTGTCAGCCTCTTGAACAAGAGAGATGCAAATCCACCAGCGATTTGGATGGGGTAATTCAAATGCCATACACTGTCCTAAGGTTTGCATTCTCATGCTACAGTGAAGCAAAAGCCTCTTCATTTCAGGTGTTTCAGTCATTAGTTTAACGAGGACAATTTATTGCCATTGATCAATTATATCCTGCGCGAACATTAATGCTTTGGGTTGAGAATTATCTCCACCAGCATTGCTTAAGAAAATCAACAAAAAACAAGGCAAAAACCAATAACGGTGTCAATGGTGAATTTATGTTAAAAAACTAAATTCAATTTCATAAAAAGGCTCTGATCTTTTTTTACCATGTTAAGTTTGTAAAACAAAGCAGCACACACATCTGGAAACCCCCTATAATGTAGAAGTGACTCTGTAGTCTTACCAGTAGTCTGACTGCTTCCTTAAACACTTCACCTGGTACTTTATATAAATGGGTTTATATAGGCGAGGATCAATTTTTGTGGCACAACTCAACACGAAAAATATTGAATACAGGCAACTATCTATCACAAACAACTTCATTTGCATGTAACATATATTGATGAGTTGTAACACGTGAGGTTCATCATACGTCTGGTTTTTGGTTTTACTCGTCAGATGTCCTTAAAATCACATTTTTCCAGTAAACAACATTTACATTTAAAAAAAATTCTCTGTGAGTTACTTTAGATTTGTCATAAGCAATTTTTTAAATTGTTAGTTGTCATCATTATTTATTTATTTCTCAAGGACATAACAGGACAACATCAAATATTAGCGTACAATTTGCCAACAGAAAATTCAAACTGAGATACAACATTACAAATCTCTTGCTCCTGTCCAGTGGTTTTATGTGGCGGCAGATGAGTCTCTGACTGTATCTGTATCTGATCCTCTCCCTGTTAACCAACTGCAGGTACCAGGAGGCAGCTGCAGAGTCTTGAACAGAGTGGTCCTGAAGGACTTACAGAGAAAGAAGTAAATGAGTGGATCTAGAACAGAATTTAGGGAAGAGAGGAAAAGTGTACTCTCCTTCAGCTGGAAGAAGAAAAGCTTCAGTTTGCAATCAAAGAGAACCCCTCGGGTCTGGCTCAACGTGTATGGCACTCGGGCAAAGTGAAATGGCACAAAGCACACAAAGAACACAGCTAGAACCAGGAACACATTTGCATTCATTCTTCTTTTGGCCTGGTGGGGCTTTCGAGTTGTTCCCCCACTTGGTGTTTGAGACGTAGTCCCTTCAGAGCTGTGAGACTTAGCACGGGAGTAGGATCTGTACAGCTCTTTGGTGATCAGAGTGTAGCATACTATCACAGTCACCAGGTTGCCCCAGAAAATGACTTGACAGACATGATTTACCACCTCATGCCAATACAGCCCAGCTTCTGTCTTCAGGTCACTGCACTTGAAATATGGAGAAGTTGGAGTTTTACATGTTAGGATTACATTGGGCAGACAGAGGATCAGCAGAAAGGTCCATATGGCTCCTGAAAGGAATTTCCTGCGGGCCAGCCGAGCAGAGTTAGTTCCCCTGAAAGGCTTTAGGGTCTTTCTGCAGCGATCAATGCTGATGAGGCCAAAGAAGAGGATGCTGATGTACATGGTGAGGTAAAACAGCACAGAAGAAACTCGACATACAAATGTCCGTAGGTTAGTGGATGCCATATTGGAGTCTGACAACACCTGCAAAAGAATGTTCAGTTCTTTATGTTCTGCTGTTAAATACTCACTAAACACTAAAATTTAAGAGAGTTGAAAAAGAAAAAAAACGGCCTGGACTACAACTTGATGGGCAGCCAGTAAAGCTTTTCATCACTGACTTAATAGATGACATCATGCTGATATTAGGCTGACTATATTATTAGAAAATAGTAAACTTGAGAACAGATTGTAAACCATTCAGTAGCCTTTAAGTGACTTTCATGTAATTGAAAGAAAAAGCATTCAAATTAAGAAAAATTATGTCCTGATAAATTGCCTACATCCAAGCTATAAACATAAATAAAGTAATTAGACATATAATTAATGCTACTTATTATGGAAGTGTTGCAAACCTTAAAAGGAAACGTCAGGGTCATGATGATATCTGCAACAACAATATTCTTCAGGTAAATAATGAAGTGAGACCGTGAAGGGATGCGAAGAAACACCCATGCTGCCACACCGTTGAGTAACGTCCCCACCAAGAAAAGACAGGAGTAAATAACAGGGAAAACCACCGTCTTCAAAGCGTTGTCACGGGAGCAAGTGCTGTTGGTGGAGCTGTGATGGATGGGGAACAGGGGCAAAGTTGTGTTTAGCTCCATTTGTGTGTCTGGTAAAAAAATAAGAAACAAAATGAAAATTTACTCAAATACACAAAAAAGACACAGATGAAACCAAACAAAGCAAAAAAAACCCATCCAGGTAATTACAGAAAACAACAGAATTGTAATTTAATTAAATACAATTAAACTCTACTCAAACTGCAATTTTCCATTTTTGATGCGCGCATCAATTTCAACTGACCTGATAGCTTGAATGATGTGTTTCAGTGCAATTTAATGTTCCCTCTCCTCAGTATTTGGTTCAAGCTGATACAGGCTAGCTGTCTGTTTCTGTTCATTTCAGTGTTTTGAACAGAAGTAAGTGTGTGGGTTGTCAAAAAAAAAAAAAGACTTTCTCATTTCTCCTTTCTCTTTCCTGTTGCAAGAAAGGAGAAAAGAGAATGTTTATGTGTGTATTTTAACAGCCAACGCGACAGTTCCTTGCATCAGGCTAAAACTAAGTTAAACAGCAGCAACAGCCGTGTTATGAAGTATAAAATGTATGCATCCATTGAACTCAGTATCTAAAGTCCGAATATCACAAGCTCGGGAAATTCTTGTTACTCATTTGAACTCCGTGATACAAACATGCCTTTCCTCTTGGCCACTTATTCTAACTTTGGTCACACTTATTGTGTAATCACACTTTTTCTGTATTACATTGTACCTTATAACATAATACTAATGTTCCCTGAAAAGAGTTGAAAAAGGAGTCATCATGAATCATTAAACACAACTCCTTTTTTGCCTTACCAGGGCTGGTAAGGCTGGTAGGGCTTACTAAACTTCAGCTTTTCAGGGCACACACTGGGTGAAAATTAAAGCCTTCTGCACAGTCTTGAGAAATAACTGGTAGAGTAATTATCACTTGAACACATAATACCCCGAGAAAGGCACAACTATTCCCAATATTTACAAAAAATACTGTCTTCAATGCACCTCTATTACTCTTTTTTATACAATGCAGTATCATTCAGAGCAAACATCTTTGAAACACATGTCTTCTCTTCCATCAGGCAGTTCCCTGATGTAAAATTACTGAACACGCAGTGCTGTCTCAGGTCATCTTGAATGAAATATCTTGACCTAGTTATCAGTAAGCCACATCCTGTGATGTAATACAGATGTTTCCATTTAAATGTTTGCCCAATCCCTCCAATCCCTCTCTCTCTCTGTTGAAGGACATTAGAATAAATATTAACATTTTTTTTAAGTAATTAATTCAATTGTCTAAAGAGTAAATACTCCTAAAATATCTCAGTATAGAATCTGTACACACTGTAAAACTAATAATTATAGATTTGAAATGATAAACTTGCCAGCAAGGTATTGTATTGGTTATGGTTTCCTACTGTATTTTTTAACTACAGAGAATACAACGTACTGTTAGGTAAAATGTTAAAATGCAACATGAACCATTTGATCAGTACAATACTCCAGCAGCAGAAACAATAAATGTATAGAAATATGCCCACTCAGCAATGACTCTAATCATTACACAGTGCATCAAGATGCTGAATCTTTTCCATCACAATTCTAAGATACCCAGTTGTACTTGTTTGTTACAATGATAAGATTTAAACTACAGGAGAGCTGAACACAACATTCTGCTCCGGTTACAAGAGGCTGGTATCAGCAGGTTTTTACGATTTTGATTGATCTATTTAGAACTGATAACCAATTCCTGAACATATTGTGGTCAACTTCTTCTTCTCATCACATGACCCAGATGAACCTCTGCTCTTCATTTCTCTTGAGTGCCACCAGTTCATGTGGCAATGCTGTAACTTCCTAAGTCTGGGACAAGTTTGACAACATCAGCAGTATTCAGTTCCTAAACTAAAACTTATCTAAATGTTTACATTTCAAAGTCTCATGGCAGTCTCATGATTTTACATAACAGCTAAATTTCATTCTATTCAAACTAAGTATGTGTATGTCTGTGAGGCTAATTTCCTCCACATTGACATTCAGTCCTGTTTTCTTACAGCTGTGATCTTTGCACATGTGCTTCTGATCAGGAGTGCATCAAGCATGCATTCTCCAAATGTTATAGTTCAGTTTAATGCTGGCTTCTATTCCGTGTTAAACTTGTAGTGTTTGAAAAAATTTCTGACACGTGCTGGTCAAAAGATCAATCACTGCTGTGTGCATGCTTTTTCTTTAGTAATCTACCTTAAAAATCCCGAACAAAAGTCAGGTAAGCTTGTAACCCACCCTCGTGTATTTGTATTGTGTTAAATTTGCATGAATCATTTACACAAAGTCATAGGAAAATGAAATGTGTCTGTACAGTTGCAGATTAGTCCCCCCCCCCTGCCCGAACCAGGGTTTGTATCCCCACCTCGCTATGACTGGTGTGCAGTTGGTGAGAGGCTGGGATAGCTTTTGGTTTTGGAAGAAAAGATGGTTGTTGTGGTGTGAGGAGCAGTGATGGCTAGCATTAGGAGAGTGACTCTGGGAAGCCAATGATCACTGTCTAGCCTCCTGAAGGTGTAGTGGGCCCAACTAGACGAAACACTGAAAGAAGGTTCCCACCTGATGACCCCATTGACATGTTGGTCAACACTGCTCACTGGTCTATATGTGGATTATAGGGATCAGGAGGTGCTTTATTAGGTACTGAGCCAATATTAGAAGATTAATTGTTGAATTTAGGGAATTATTCACTGGGTTCATTTTCTTTTGTAGCAGAAGTTTCTTGTGTTTACTAAAAATGCAGACACATGCAAAGTTGCACTAAACCCATGTCAGCTCCATCTCAGACGGGCAGGAAGAGAGTTGACAAGAAGGAATAGGAAGCATGTAACACAAGACTTGACTGAATTCCCACATACACCCGCCAGAGCCTCCTACACACACATACTTTTTCATTCTGTTGCTGGACTGCCCCCCCCCCCCCCCCCCCCTTTTTAGTCACCACTTACCACTCTCACTTTTTGCCAGTCACTAGACCTCAAGTATACTTAAGCGCAGCTGCTGTTTTGCTTGCAAATTCAAGATAATTACCTTTTTGACACTGTGGATGAAGGAAAAAACTGCTCTCTGTGGGGTATTGTCTTCAGCAACCCGCTATGAGCAAAAACAATCTTTGGATGAGCCATATGTGGTTGGGGAAAGTTGAGGAAAAGTATCAAGTACAGACGCTGATGTTTGAGGGAAAACATGAAGCTAAAAAGAGCTGTGACAATTACGGAGGTGGGTGGGTTGATATAAGATCAGGGTGAGGCTGAACTGTGATCTGTCACCCTAACCAGCAGTCAGTGGTTGATTATCTTGATATTGACAGGTGAGTTACAGACGGGTGGCCCTTACTGGTGGTTTGTTTGCGACTGTTTATGTATGCATGACCGTGTGTATACATTTCCTTTGGCACTCTTTCAAATCTGTCTCTCTTCGTATAGTTGAAATGTGTAGGCCACACTTTTCTTTGACAGTGTTATGTTTCTTTAGCTCCTGCTGGTGTGCTGCTTAGTGTAGGTTCCAGCAAGTCTGCCTCCCATACGGTTTTCCATGCTGACAAATCCAAAGCTGCTCATATAGAGAGGAAGATTGTTGTGACTGAAAATACAGCGAGCGACAGTGCCTCTAGCTTTTGTAATTGATGACCACATTTGCTGTCATGCACTGTTTGTGTGTAAAGCGTCCTTACATGTTTGAGATAAAAACTTATCTGAACTTCTCTTTCCTTTCAGCTGCTAGCTTTATTTCTTCAGGAGCTTTGTGATGGTGCTACATTGGTAATGCCAGACTTAAGTACATTCTTTCTTTTCTTATGAGCCTCGTGTGTCCAGTGTGGGTGTGTTAGCTGCCTGGATCAAAATGGTTTGAATAGACACAGACGCACACACACAACTCCATTACAAGGTCCAACTGGCTCCTGGGCTTTAGTGTCTACTGGCAAATGATTTCATGTTGAGATCCAGTGTGCTGCTCACGTTAATGTTTTCCTAGCAACTAGCTTTTATTTGGGTCTTGCTAAATCAGTACTCATGTCTGAGGTCTGGCAGATGCATCAGTAAATGACCCGCAGAACACTACCTGGCTTGCTCAACTCATCTTTCCACAAATGCAACCAAATCTTTTTTACAATATACTGAGAATTTTGTTCACCTTGAGACTAAAAATAATGATGATCGATGCGCAAAGAATTATTGAATGTGGACCTATTGAGGGAAGCTGTTTTGTTTTCTTCTCAATCTTATAATTGCTTTATTGCATGATTCTGAGGGTTTCCTTTAAGATGATATGTTTTAATTATATATTTTCTATGTTGCTTTAGTTTGTTTCCTATGGCCATATTTTGGTTATTGTAACGACTCTACCTTTAGTATGTTTTCCACAGTGATGTTTGACATTGTTTTTGTTATTTAGTTTTATGTACCTACTTTATGAAATGATAGGACCTTTGATGGGTAAAATGGTGTCCTTATGTGAGGGGTGGATGTGAAGGTAATGTAAATATATCAGAGCTGATGTTGTCTATGTATGAAGTATGTCATTGTTGCACTTTTACATGGGTGTTGCATTTCATGTGTGGATTATGCATTGTATTTTTAAGTTGTTTTTTTTTGATTACCTAAATATGATCGCGGATTTACTTGATGCTGGAATAAAACAAATTTTTATGTTAGTCCAAACAAAATCTTACGAAACCTACCCAGTTAATGATGTACAGTATGGTCAACTAGACTCCAGCGAGCCAGGGGCTCTTTATATTGTTTGAACTTTCATATCAGATTTCCCACAGGCTCTTGTATTGACTTTTTTTTTTTCATGTTGACAGTTACACTTAAACACAATCAGCATTACATATTGACCCCACTGAATGGGTTACTGTATATTGTTGTAAAGCCACCCTAAAACCATTATAACTGAACTAATAAAATGCATAATCTTAATCTACATTATATGTTTGGATTTCCGCAAACACTGGCCTTGACCAAAGGTATGGTTCTGGGGTTTTTCCATTCACTCATTGATTCAAACTGGTTAGCTCTCAATGTGCTTGCACTAACTCTGTTGTGATTTCCAACATTGTAACTCCCACCTGACTGTCTGTTCATAGGTCCCATCTCTGTGCACATCTGGTAGATTGATGATGTCCCTTAGTTTTCCATTTCATTCCCAATCTAGGCCTGAAATGGCCTAGAAGTATTAGAATAAGTCTTTTTTTTCCCTTTTTTTTTAACAGTAGAAAAACTTCATAATTTCACTAATTCACTGAACAAAACATCCATCCATCCATTTTCTATACCGTCAATCCGTTAATCGGGTAATTCACTTAACAAAACAAAAAATAAAAATAAAGTAATAAATAAAGACTTTTGACTCATGGTCTCCTTTTACAAGACATTTGGTTTCTTTATTTGTATGAAACCTCTTGAATATCGATTAAAAAGCTATGAAGATCATCCTGTCAAATTTTACAAGAGGATACTGAAAGTTCAAATCAGTATGAGCTCAACTGTGATGACATTTATCACTTCACAATGACCATTGAGATCTGCAGCAGCATCACCTAAATTCCAAGCAGTATTTCGTACTATACTAAATACTCATCCCTTACATACCCTTGTGTTACCCAATTCTATGTTTTGGTTTTTTTTTAATCGCTCCTGACAGCTGTCATTGGTGGCAAGCCATTTTTTAAAGGCTCATCTATGGTGTTAATGTTTGTCTACTAGTCCCTTTGACCCACAGCTTAAAGCAGGATAAAGTGCTGTGGCATGAGAATTGGTAAACAACAGCTCTCTTTGAGAAACTGGCCAACCTGGGATACCAGACATATTTGACAGGACGTCTCTGTGTGCTCAGCAGAGCACACAGTGTTTGTGTTTGCACACAGTGAGCAGCAGACAGGCCAAGGGACAGTTCAGAAAGTGTCAGTTTCAGCTATTAACCCCAGTGGTGGGAAAATATGTGCAAGAAGGTCAATGCCATAAACAAAGAAAATGATGGATGAAAATGATTTACGTCAAGAATACATTGTGTGCAAACAGGTCTGAATCTCAGGTTTAAACCCTGAAGATATTTTAAGGCCTCGAGAGAAGCAAATGAAAGGTGAGTTAGATGCACCATATATGTTTCATCAGGGCATCTTACATAAAGTCATCACAGCAAATGTTTTTGTTTGTGCTTTGGACACTCGATAAGCAGTGCTATAAAATGCTTAAGGGAATGTCTAGAGCAACTTTTATGATCCAAGTGGTCTGCATGACTTCAGCAGCAGCTGCTTAAGTCAGAGCTGTTTCTGGTGTGTTTCTCCCGTGATCTCATCCTGCTGAGGTTACCATTTATGTAAGGCAGACAAGCCACAGCAGGTGATCGAAATGATGTATTGTAAAACCAAACCTCTCAGTCTGAATACATGTTCAACAGAATGACACCATTTGTGTTTTGTTGTTTGCGTTTCTTGGATACTTAGTTTTTTTTATTTTGAAAGATTTTCATATTCAAATCCTTGTTGTGTACTTTGTCAGTCTCCTATTTAGAATTGCACAACAGAGTTTGATGATTGGACTGCTGATGCCATCTGATGGTTACCTGTCAGGATAACATCATCACAGCTCCTGGTATTGTCTTATAAACAATCTTTAAATTGTAATAATGATATTGATAAGTTGAGGATGCTTAGCAATGAAATATGAGCAGTCGTATAAAATTGATCTTGTGAATCAAATCTTTGTTAGATAATGTGCAACTGGAGGAGGCAATTTTACAGAGCTGTCCAAAGCAAAGACTTATGCTGCTGTCTTGTTTTTATTTATAGGTGTTCAGTGTTTCCTCGGCTGTGTGTGTCAGTTCTTCCAGATTGCATCTAAATTACCCACTGGCTTTACTGCAGAGTGGTAAATTAAATTGTATTTCCAGAAGCATGAAGGAAATGCTGACTGTAGACATGTCTGACAAAAGGAATGCAATTTGGCAACATATGACTCTCTTTCACAACAGTCTTCAAACTTGGCTAGTTTGTTGTTCTTGAATGAATTAGGTTGGATATAAAAAGAAAATATATGTGTGTATATTAAAAATGATGTGAAAATCAGTGAAACAGGGGAAATAGGTTTGTATGGAAATTGAGAGTCCTGCAGCTTAACTGCGGCACAGGATATAGCAATGACTGCAGGGTCATCAAAAAAGTCACACTCTTGTGCTTTTCCCTTTTAGTCTGGTGACAATCAGGGAAAGTTTTCTTCAGCTCCTATAACATCAGTACCCCACTTCAAAGCTTTTTTGAACAGATAAAGCTGCCATGCTTAAACATAAAGCTCTGCTGTGAAGTAGGGAAGCCATTCTGTTGATACAGTCTAACTATGTGAGGCTGTCTAATTTAAATGTTTTCTGCCCTTTAGGATTCAATAATCTAAAAGAACTTTGATGTTTTAACTTCTGGTTGTGTGACTGAGGCAAAACTTGTTAGGTATACAGCAGCGGACTAACAGTCCACCTTGTTATACTCAGGGGACCAAAGATCACATCTGCACCCACTCAGATTGGAGAACCCCTACTGAAGTACTTCCACTGCCCTCAGGCAGTGACTCAGGAAAATTGTTAAAATATGAATACTGCTCCCTATGATACACATAAATTCTGCAAACCATGTCAGACTGACACTCACTGTATTTATAGGACCTTTTTGCAGTTAATGGTTGCCATATTTACCTTCAGAAAATTTTAGCATACCTACGGCAAAATTGTGCTGATTTATGATTGGAAATTCTCTCTTTTTCTCACTTTTTCTGTTACTATCCAAACTTACAAAGATATTTGAGAAAGAGAAAGACATAATATATAATATAAATTGTTATAAACGGATACTCATTGGCTCTTACTAACATATCAAATACTAGCTGAGGTTAGAACAGAAAGATCAAGAAACCTGGAACCACCATGACAGACTGACACATCCAACCTTGAAGAGAGGTGCAAAGATGGATTGATGTAACTTGATGCTGAAAGGTGGAGGTGTGGATTCTACACTGCTGGTGTGAAATTCCAGCAAGATCACAGTTACTGACAGAGATGCCAATCTTTCACATGATCAAATGTTTGTGTGCGTTCACAAGACTGAGTGTGATTGAAAGGCAAGTTCTAACATAAAAAAAAAAAACATTTTCCCACCCATTTGATTTCAGCAAAAAAGCAGCAAGAGATCCACTTAATTCCACTGGGGACTTTGTGTGTTGCCAAGTTTGAGGCTTCAAAGAAAATAAACGGACTCTTGTGCTAACAGAGAAGTACTATCTGAAACCCCTGTTGGTTAGCTCCAAGCAGTCCTCCATGTCCATGTTCAGGCTGGTAGCATTCTAGTTTACGCATGGAATTTATACCACAGACCAAAAGAATGTTTGGTCTACTCTGGTTTCCCTTGTCTATCCACTCTGTAAACTTTCCTCTTTCTTACCTTGCTACTTTTCTCCCCATTTAACTATCAGCTCTCATAGTCGCCATATGGGGTTTACATGATTAATTACCGTAGGCTGTACATTCAGTGTTTAAGACGGCATATCATTCATAAAATCAATGTTTAATTCAGACATCTTTGGATGTCAAAACAATTAATGTAATTTTGCTCTTGTACATAATGAATCATTGTTTATGTGTCCCAGGCCCACTAACTGGGTCATTGTGTTCTGTTACTACTGTAATAAGGCACAATGTCATATCAAAAGGCATAACTTCTGTACTTCTAATTGGGACTCTTTCTTAGGCTTTAGAAAATGCATGATTGGGGATACATCACCAGGAGATAACAATCTATGTATTTGTCACTAAACACAAATCGTTTCACAAATATGAAAATATGGATAAACCTGAGAAAAAAGAAACTACTGTACATGTTGTGTCCTTAAAGAAGGGAATAGCTGGGAGACTTGGGTGAAGCAAACCAGCAGGCTGTCCTCCTGTTCACTTGTCTGTATTATGCATTGAGGGGAAAATGAGAAAGGCATTTTAGCATATTCATAGATCCCCAAATGAAGAAAAGAGTGAAGAATTAGCACCGAGCCATGACCCCACAAACAGATTTTTTTTCATGTATATTTTTTAGATGAGTTATTAAAGGAAATGGTAACTGCTGGAGTGGGATTTAAACAGACAAGATCTCCCATTTATTTCCGTGTTAATGGACAATCTTGCTGACTAATGGGAAGATCAGCTAAGAACTACTGGTTGAACACTATTGATGTACAGTATATCGCTACAGCGTAGAAGCAGGGTAGTTGTAGACTCAGATTGTACTATATAAATTGCAAGAAGGTCCATAATCTGATGGCAGTGTGTGCGACTTAACTTTCATTCTGTAATCTTTAAATTGGCCAAGGTGTGGCCTAAACTATCTCATCTAGAAAAAAATAGAATGTTTATTTTTCTTGCTTCATGGCAGTAGGAGTGCATTTCTTCCAATTGACATGGTTTCAGCAGCTTGTGATAGCAGTGGCTTACAGGTAAATATTTTGGCTCAATGAAGGTAAAGTAAGAAACAAATGCTGCTTCTTTCAATAGCTTCCTAATTTGACTACATTTTAAATGATATTTTACTGTGCAACTGTGCACACTCAAACAGCCAAAAGTAAAGTAGCAGATTGGAAAACCATGTGTGTATAATCCTCATGAATATCCAAGTCATTGTAAGGTGAACTCTATCCATTCCCAAACACGAATCGCAAAAGCCAGAACTGAAAAAATAAACTTTACACCATCCACTGTGGACACATGGTGTGAATGATAACCTCTTTCACTATGTACGGTCATTTAAAGAGTATGTGGTGCTTTTGAACTACTTTGATTTGTGTTTGATTATTGCTTAGTTCACATATGAAAGCACTTTTCTCTCAAATCGTGAAGCAAGTAGCCTGCATTCCAGAGTTTATGGAGGGCAATTCCCTCTTTCCCCATATTTGCTTGGGTCATATCACACTGCTCTGGAATGGTTCTAAACTTTGGAAAAATTTATTTTTCCTAAGACCTGATTTATTGGAACACACATTTGAGACATAACCACTGACCTCTCTTGAGTCTCCATTTAAAAGCAGCAGGAAAACACTGAAAGCCACAACAAATTAATTGTGTCCTGTTAAGTGGCTGTGTTTAAAGTTGATTTTCATTGTCCAATACCAGGAAGAGACTGTTGAAATATTCTGATATATTTTATCGAGAACATTTTCTGATCAGCTTCATAAAGAAGAGAAAAATAATTTACACATACAAACAGGATTCTCTTAATGACATGCACTGAAGTGGATTCAAACAAGACAATTTCACATAATCTCTAAATAAGTTTTTATTTTTTCATCTTGTTTTCCATAAAGTGCCAAGTGGCAGCACAATTTATGAGGTCTTGTACAAAGGAAGGTGCATCATTATCCACAACTGGTGCAATTTACTGTGAAATTGCTTCCAGTTGTTTTTCTTAAACCATCAAGTGCATGTCTTGAGATAGAGTGGCTTGGAACTTATTTCATCTTTAACAGTTGCTAATCATGTGTAGTTATAGAATAAAAATCATTATAAAGTGGGCCAGCTCATGATTTCTTTTCAGTGTCATGAATTTGTCTTGCATGATATCTATTGTTTTTATACATAATGCTTTAAACAGAAACCCAAATCATTTGTACACATTTTCATCTCTAAATTATGTTTAAAAAAAGTATTTTTCCCTCTTCTGTCCTTAACCCTTCTTTATCTTTTACATACATTCACATGAGAGCAGTAAAATTAGCACACAATCACCAACAAAAAATCAAAGGCTCTCCTTTGGGTCCTGTACACTAAAAGTTTGGGTGAAGGTCTATTTTCACAGCTGGAAAGTTAAAACTCTGTCTGGAAGATTCCAACTTCAGCCAGACCTATAACTTACTCCTGAGGTAAGCTACAACCTGATAATTCTAATCAACTTAATTACATTTTATTAGCCCACTAGAAAATAATTTTTCATACTTAAAAGATTTTGAAATAGTAGTCCAATATAAACATTAATGACACAAGCCATATTTACTTTTTTATTACATTTTTTGGTACTACAAATACACACACATATATATATGTATATATACATATATGTACTGTATTATTACAGATTAGCTTCATGTATTACATTACTGTAAATTCTTGTATACAACACAATAGATTAAAGTATCATTGTGTGACTTTTATTTTGCTGCCAATTGACATAAAGAAGTCTGCTTTAAACTGACATAAAAATAGAAAAAATACAATATAGAAATCTGAATCTGATATGAAAGTGTGGTACTGTCCATGCAGATATGCCTCCAGTGTAAGACAAGCTTAATTATTTTTTATATAGAACAGTAAAATTCAATGAATTGCCCTTAAAATATATTTTACAACATACTCTGCCTTTTGCCTTTTCAATTTGACTTCAAGTAACAAAGCTAAACCCATGACAGCAACAGTACCTGGCAAATGTCCAAAGGGAATTACAGCCCTCTTGGGACCCCTTTTATTTTTTCTGTCAATCTGTTATACCTTTTTTTTCCCCCCTGTCTATATGCGGTGTAATAGTATCTATGGCTGTGAAACTACACTCAATGTCTGGTCAGAGCAATCACTTAATGCCCTCTTGCTTCCATGTCAATTGACCCAACTGAGAACCACGTATGAATTTCCAGACTCTTAGTTCCATGTTACAATAACAATTTTGTAACCCCATGCTGTGTTTTTCAGTTAAAAAAATATCAGCATATCATCACGTTTTCATGTGATCCATTTTGTAATCCATATCTGTGACTTGTTAATAATGTTCCTCAAGCATCAGGTCTTACAAATCCATGTGCTAGATAGCATAGACACAAGGTATAGAACAGTGTCTGTTAATATTGACAATACGAATATACTGTCCTTTCTCAAAGTACACGTACAAATGTGACCTTGGAGTCTGTACCGAGGTGGTTCTTGGCCAGACACTTGTATCTGCCAGAGTCTGATGCTGCGGGCCTCTGGATGATAAGTGTACCATGAGGGTGAAGCAGTTCGCCATCCTGAAGCCGTCCTTGCTCTGCTGCTGACAGAACTGAATGATCAGGAAGCTCCCAGGTGATCTCTGGCTTGGGGACCCCGGAGGCAGCACAGTTCAGCTGGATAGGTGTCCCAGATACTACCCTCACACTGGGAGGAGGTCCTGTAGTTATCCGTGGAGGGTAAGCAATGACACTAACAGGGACAGTGAGCGCTGCCTCCCCAGCATCATTACGAGCCCTGCAGATGTAGTTTCCTCGATCGTGGAGAGTAGTATCCTGAACAACTAGGGTGCCATTCTCTAGAAGTTGGTAGCGCCCTAGAACTTGAGGCCCGGTAAGAGTGTGGCCACTAGGAATGGTCCAATAGATCCTGGGCCTCGGACTCCCATCAGACAGACAGTGAAGGAACAGGACTTCCCCAGACAGGCTGCGTATGATGCCCTTGGGTCTTGTCAGGATGTAAGGCTTCTGCCCAATATTCAAAATGATCAGCTTCTCAATATAGCCCAGAAAATTTTTGGCACCACAACGATACTTCCCAGAATCTTCTTTCTGAGAATTGTAGATTACTAAAGTCCCATCATTGCCTGGTTGGTGGCGAGAGCCATGGCTGGATACACCAGTGAATTGTGTTCCATTGGGCAAAATCCAAATCATTTCTGGGATTGGGTGCCCGTTAGCAGAACAATTCAAAACTGTGGTTTTCCCAATACCAGATATAATGCGTTCATTGAAAGGGTTCTTAAAGATTGGTCTTCGAAGCATACTGGTAACTTCTAGCTGCACTACCAATACTGCTTCGCCCCCATCATTTCTTGCCAAGCAAATGAATTCTGCTGTATCGGTAGGCCGCACATTACGAATCTCTAGTGTCCCATTATGATGGACAGTAATCCTGCTGCCAAAGTATGGTGCTTGAAGAAATATGTTATCAGGCATAATCCACGTGATAGTTGGAGTGGGATCACCATCAGCATTGCAGTCTATAAGTTTCCTGGAGTGTTTTGGAGCAACATCTTTAATTACAGTCCTGTTCTGTCGGTAGCCATTGATCACTGGTGGATTCCCATTTATTTCCAGTTTATAAACTTTTCTGTTTTCTCCACCAGGATTACGAGCCATACAAACATACTCCCCGGCATCAACTAGCTTCACATCCCTAATATCCAGAGAACCATTGACATGCATTAAATAGCGTTCATTTGATGCTGCTATTACATCATTGGTAGGAAGCATCCACAAGATCTTGGGTTTGGGCTCCCCAAACACTTCGCAGTCAAAGCGAATATTATTCCCAGGCTTCACCTTAGCATAGGTCTGGCTAGGTGGATGTATCCTTGGAGGAGCTGTCACCACAGTGATATGTACGTGCATTTCATCTTTTCCCACCTGGTTTTCAGCATAGCAGGTGTAGTCTCCTTCCTCTGATATTCCAACCTGAAGACACATGAAATTATTGTTATTCTTTAATCTGTTTTCGTACATTTTATTCAGGCTTATAGTTGATGCAATGTTATACCTGGTTTAGATAAAGCGTTCCATTGTCAAAGAGAGTATAGCGTCTTGCTCGTCTCCCTCCATGGCTAGCATCAGACTGCAAAGCACTGTTGACCACTGTACCATCTGGTAGACCCCAGGAGATCTCTGGCTTCGGTGTTCCAGAGGCTTTACAGTCAACTTTCAAGTCATTACCATAGGGAACTTGCTTCTTCCCATAGAGCTTAGGTTCTATTTTGGCTGGCTTCATTGATACTCTGACTCTCATGAGCTGAAGATCATCACCAATCATGCTTCGTGCCACACAGATATAGTCTCCAGCATCTTTATCACTCAGTGTATTAACGATAAGAGTACCATTATCCAGAACCTGAATTCGGCTGCCCATCCTGGAAAATTACACGACATAAAATAAGAGTCATATCATAGAAGATACACACATACAAGCATGCACACATACCATTGTAAAGGCTTTACTGCATTTTAAATGATTTGACTTCAGTTGTAATCTGACTGAATTTGATTATGTTATATATGTTACTTATAACCTAATCTAAAAAATTACTTCAGAATTCTGTGGTTTATGAAGACATCTAAAAAACATTGAACACACACTAAACTAAAAATGAGATATATAAAGGTAACCTAAGACCAGGATGTGAAAAAGACAACAGAGTACTAATCACTAGTATAGACAAAACCATCCATTGAAATGTTCATTTTTTTTTTTTTCTTCAAATTAAAGTAGCACATTCCTGACTTTTTGTGAAAATCATTAATTTGGTGTCATTTGGTTAGTATAGTCTTACATTATTAAGAGAAGATTTACTTGTCTCTGCAAAATGCTTACATTGTTTACTTTAGTTTTGAATTATATGTTTTCTGTAAACGTGTGTGTTATTCTGTGCATTTATGCCACTTAGATGAGTATTTTCACCTGTGCCAATGATCGACAACAGCTTTAGAAGGTAGCCTCCAGATGATTCTTGGCTTAGGATCTCCTGTTGCTGAACAGTTTAGACTCAATTGATCCCCATAAGACAACTCTATTATGGGCTCAGATGTCTCTACTATTTGAGGTGCAGACTCTTGTGTCTCTACTGTCAGAGTCACCACCCTCCGTTCTGAACCAGTAGAGCTGGTAGCAATGCATTCAAATTTTCCACTATCTGTTGGGGTCACATGTTTTATGAGAAGTGTTCCATTTTCTAACATTGATATCCTTGTGTCACTGGCACGTCTGTTAGCTTTGACAACTGATCCATCGTGAAGAACCCAGTGAACAGTTGGATGAGGGGTGCCATGGCCTGTGCAAGGTAGCCACAAGGTTTGGCTCAAGCTCGCTTTTAGCTGCTGACGTTTTTCCTCGACAATGCCCGGTGGAGCTGCCACCACCTGTAGTCGGACTGTAGCAGTATCAGCTCCTGCCGGATTACTGGCGATGCATTTGTAAAAACCTCTATCATAGACAGACACATGCTCAATGATTAGAGTCCCTTCAGAAGATACCGATACCCTCTCCTTCCCTGTGTTCTGACCCCTGACTTGGGTTCGGTTAGCCAAAATCCAAGAAATCACTGGTATGGGCCGGCCCTCGGCTTTACATTTCATCTCCACTGTGTTTCCTGTATGAGATTTCACATCTCGCATTTTTGGCTCTAGGATACGAGAGGGGTAAGCTACCACAGAGAGGGTGACAAGAAGTTTATCTGATCCATGATTATTCTCAGCAAGACAAAGATATTGGCCGCGGTCCTTCATGTTGGCATTCTGGATGGACAGGGTGCCATTGCTCAACACCTCAAACTTGCCCATCCTTCCCTTAAGAGTCATTGTGTTTCCTAAGAAAGAGACAGCAAAAAACACTTCAGCTTGAAGACTTACAAAATCTAAATAAGCACTGCTTTTGCTCAATAAAAACCTTTAAAAAAACTTTTTTCCCCCCACATATTTCACAATTTCACCAAATTACAAAATCAAACTCTGTAATCATTGTATTTTCTGGTCTCAAATATGTCATATTCAAAACTTTTATTTATTTTAGCTATTCACCATGAAAAACATTAGCTTGGAGGAGCATGATAATTTTTTAAATTTGATTAAATTATGTGTGTACCTGTGCTTGAAGAGAAGCGTTTCCAGGTTATAAATGGTTGTGGATTTCCAACAGCCTCACACGGCAGGAAAGCATCTGAGTTGGACAAAACAGTAAAGCTGGCTGCATTTCCACCAACTATCCTTGGCTTACTTGTCAAGGTCTTGGTAGTGAGTTCAAATCCAGGAGTACTAGCAGTGGTACCTTTATTGTCAGGTACGTTATTGTGAATAGAAGAGATATGCATTCCTTTGTTGTATAAATCATGGGAGTTGTGTCCTTGCTCAGCTGTAACGATGGTAATTGTGTCAAAGGTAAGGTCTTTATCTGTACTGCCTCTGACACTACTGCTTTGTGCTGTGGGTCTGATTCTTCTCATTGGTGGGCTGTGTACAGTGTCTTCATTCTTCCTCTGTATTGGTGGTCTGATGTGACTGTGGATTCTGGTCTGAAATGTTGTGTAAGGACGTTTTGTGGTAGCTGGCATCAGTAAAGAAGTAGTAGGATTAAAAGTGGTTGAGGCCATAAGGGGAGTCTTGGCGGTAGTGTAGGTCAGTAAACTGCTCGATGTCCAGTCAAATTTGTCATACAGGTCAGTCTTCCTTGATGTTTGGTCTATGGAAACAGCCCAAGATGGTGTGTGCCAGGAACTGTAAAGGGAAACAGTCTGTTGAAATTGTGTGGTTGCTTTCATTGTAGTTTCCATAGTTGTTACCTCTGTAGTTGAAGCTCCAGTTGTAGTAGTAGGAATTGCTTTAGAGATTTCAGGTTTCCTGAAAGGCCTCCTGCCCCAAAAAGGCCTTCTTCTTTGCCCCTGTCTTCCCCTTGTCCCTCCAGGCCTCTGTCTGATTACAAGCAAGTTATCAGGTATTTTCCCAGAGCCTGACAATGCTTCATCTGGATTTTCAACAGAATGTACATTCACGATAGCTGGAGAGGGCAGAGTCTGTAATTCTGCAGGTGTTTCAGCAGTGGTAAAAGACTTGGGGTAATGTGATAAACTTGTCGTAATTATATGCTGAAAGTTTGGTCCCATTGTTGTAAACTCAAAATCTGCAGAGGCTAAACCTCCATCATCATCATCTAATGAGCTCTGTTTGCGCTGCTTGTGTACAGATGATGGAGTGGATCTAGTCTCAGGTTCAGGAATTGAGAATGGCTTATTGGTGGGCATAGCAGCAGTGGTTGTGGTTGGTGTCACTGTTGTAGTCTGAGCTTTAGTTGAGGTTTTTGTTAGGGTGGATGGCCTCTTTAACCTGTTCAGTATCTTTTCCCTCTCTTTGCCTCCAAACAGCCTATTCCAAGGAATTCTTCCACGAATAACCTTTGATGCAGTTGTAGTTGTAGGTGTGGTGGTTAATGAAGGTCCTTTATTTGAGGTATAAAGTTGATCATCTGTAGGATCAATTTCAGGGGCATCAGCAGATGTTATAGACTCAATAAAAAGTTCTGATCTAGACTCAGTATGACTGTAGGGAGCATTTGTAGTACGGTGCCGATTTGTGGAAGAAGCTGCAGTCTTTTGTATAGATGCAGGTCTCTCTGTTTTGCTTAGAAATTGATTGGAGGAAGCAGTGGGTGTAATGAGCTGCACATTAGTGTTTACTGTCTTCTTGTCTTCATCACAATTACAATCTGATAAAAGAAGAAAACACGCACAGACTCAGAAAAATTCATAGACTGATAGAGAGATCAGTCATACATTGAACATGCAGCACAAACTGAATCATGGCTGGCATCACAACAAGCTGTGTTACCTGAGGTCAATTCAATCTGGTATGGAACAGATGTATTTCCATCTTTCCTTACAGAGGGCTGTTTAAGCCTATTGATGAAGGACTGTATGTTGGTGATCCTGTTGGGTTTAATTATCCTCCTACGGCCATGGAGGACCCGTCTGCCACCCCTTCCTCTGCTGTTATTGTGTGGGATAATATGGATCTTCTGCTGGGAGATGATGGTGGATCCCGCAGACAAGCGTGGGGATTTTATTGTCTGGGTAGTGTGAAAAGTGATCTCGTCCTGCTGGTGCTCTGTGGTGGTGATTGCTGTGAATGTGGTCTGGCTTTCAGGGTCTGTGTGGATGATAAGTTCCATTGGGCCAGGACCATCCCTCATTGGAGTAACGTTAGGGTCTGTAGTTAAAGTTAACCCCACCCCAGTGGATGTCTCTGTCTCTGCAGGTGGTTCTCCTGAAAACTTGAGTTGAGTTTCTTGTTCAGTGTCTGCCATGGTAAGTTGTAGAGTGACTGGCTGTATGTTCAGGGGTGAATCGCTGTTTTTTCCCAAAGCATAAAACTCTGTTGTCTCAATGGGATTTGGCATGTGAGTGAAAATGGACCTCACTGGTGTAAAATCTGATTGCATATAATTCTCTGTTGTTGGTGTATTTTTATTTTCTTTGATTTTACTTGACTGAATGTATTTGCTATGTGCATTTTCTGCTTCAGCAATTTGCTGTACCTCTGCAATATGACTTTCACCTTTCTGTTCTGTTATTGATTCTTTAGTTGGTTCTACTATCCTTGGGACTAAAATAAGATGGTCTTCATTATGACCCTCACCAGAGCCAACTTCATCATCACTATAAAAATGAGTGTGTGGGTTTTCATGTTTTAGTTCTTTATTCTCTGGGACAGTTTTTAATCTTGATCCATGCTGGGCTTTTTTCAGAAATTCAGCAAATTTCACGGGATCTACTGTCCTGGAAGCTTTATCAAAGACCCTATTATTCCAAATGTGTCTGTTCCGAGCTGCCCCTGTCCTTCTCTGTCCCAATCTACCTCCCGAACTTCCTCTGTCAAAAAATCTTTGTCTAGGGTAAGGTCGATCTGAGGTTATAGTCCTGAATTTCTGAGTAGTTCTGTCAGTGGGACTGGAGGAGGGATTTTCATTGGTATTGACTGTATTTTCTGCCAAGGTAGAATCCACCTTGACCTCCATCACCAGCCCTGATCCCTCACTATCCAAGACTGTCTCAGCCTCGGGCCTTTCCTCATTCAGTGTCACCTGAGACACGAGCAGGTCAACTCCCAGGTGATTAGCAACCAAACATCTATAAAATCCCCGATCCCTTGCTGTGAGGGCCTTAATCAGCAGTGTTCCATTCTCAAACACGTTTCTGTTCCCTTGAGAACTGTCCAGTACCGAGTGGTCAGGGAGAATCCAAGAAACTGAAGCCTCAGGACTCCCTGTGGAGCTACAGTCGAACACCAGCTTTTCACCAAGTGACTTTGAAAGTTGAAGACCGTTAACCTCCTCCTCTTCTACATCAGGAGAAAGCACTGTCACTCGAAATATGAGGATATCTGCATCCAGGTAGTTTGTGGCAATGCACCAATAGAGTCCGGTGTCAGAAGTATCTGCACCACGAAGTGTTAGTTTCCCTTCAGCAGTGATTATGATCCTCCTGTCCTCACTGGAATAAGGAGCTCTGACCTTACTTCCATCTGGTAAAATCCACTCCATCAGAGGTTTTGGCTCACCTTGAATTTGACAGCTCAACTGTGCCACACCACCTATGTAAAAAGTAAATAATGAATTAGAGTAATTATGTTTTTTGCAAATTCAAACAAAAGACACTCTTAATATTTCTGAATTGGATTTTTAATTTTAATCCTCCCTGATTTGTAAATTGTAATACTCTGTAGTTCAGGCTACAGCGTATTACTGAAGGTCACATCACTAATGAGCAAGATTATCAGGAATTAAAGTCAGGAATTCCCACCTGTGATCACAGTGTGCTCGGTCTTGGTTTGATTGTCTCTCTTGATCATGGTCCAGGAATAGTGGCCCCTTTTAGATGGTGCACTTTCCACGCGTAGTTTCACCACAGATTGGTACTTAATATGCAGAGTGGAAAAGGTGGTAGTAGTACGATCAAGCTGGAGGCTCACTTCTCCCTGCATTAACCATGAGGGAGAGGCTTTAATCTCAGCCTCAATGTTTGCAATCATTTCTTCCCCTTTCTCCTTTACTTGGCTATATCTGTACACCATTTCTGGTGTTCTGGACAGCATTAAACCTCTTTCTAGCCTCATAGGAGAGTCACTGTAGGTGGCCAGGATTTGCCACATGTGTTGGATATGTTCATAGTCAATGTTACACACCAAATATGTAATCATGCTGGTAGTAAGAACGGTGACATTTTGTCCTTCCTCCTCCTCTAAGGTTTGTGTCAGGTTCTCAAATGCAGTGGGCCTCTGAACAGTGCAGGACAGACTGGCGTCATTGTGGAACTGGTCAGCCAGGTTCATTTGTATGGAGCCTAAGGGGGCAATGAAGTCCTTGGGGGAAACTGGAGTGAAGTCCCCCTCCTCCAAGCTAATGTTTTTCTGCTTTAGATGGGATTTGATCCAGGGTTTAGCACAAGTAAAGGCATCACTATGGAGCAGTGCTAGTGGTCTGTTGTGGTAAGAAGCAGGATTTTCACAAACAGGACACAGCTGGCCTCTCGGATATCTCCTGTCTCCCTTGCATTTCAGCACACCTGGAAACGATTATCAAGTGTTAGGAGTGTATAGTTGGTGGCAAGGAGTGAGAACATTTACAGTTTCCACATTATAGGCCAGCTAAATCGAAATTTGACAGTAAAACGTGTGAACCAAAAAAAGATTATCATCACTGGACAAAATTCTAATATTTGAGCTGACTTTTGCAATAGCCAAGTCGTGAATCAAAAATGACTTATGCTGTTCTGTTTCTTTAGAGTTTTCTGCAGCCTGTGTGATGAAACATTATGTTTGCTGACTCCAATGTTGTCTGTAAAGATTCATTTGTTTCTCTTGGATATGTCTGTCTTGCCTGGGGTAACACTTTATGCTCTACCAGTTTTAAGGAGAAAAACATACCACTGAACATCTGAGCAGAAATGCATTTCTAAAGTTCAGAAAGGAGAGGTTTTTAACGCTTATAAGCATAATACACCATAACATTTCTCAAAATAGTTTTAGAAGTCACAGAAAGTGCAGATGGACCACTCACCAGTGTTCCTCTGTGCCCACACGGAAAACCACTCCATACGGCAATCACACATCCAGGGGTTGCCATGGAGAAAGACATTCTCTAACTGACTGCAGCCTGAGAAAATATCTACAGGCAGAGTGGTCAGGAAATTGTCTGACAAGTGGATGGTTCTCACTGAGGACACCTTAAAAACCTGGCTGTGCCTCAGTGTGATGAATGTGTCTGGGTGGAGCTGCTGAAGGTGGTTGCCCTCCAGGTTGACCAGCTGCAAGTTTGTCAGGCCGTAGAAAGCCTCTGGGTTGATAAATTCAATGTGGTTGTGGTCAATATGGAGTCTCAGCAGACTGTCCAGGCCTTTGAATGTCTCTTTGTTGATTTCCTTTACTTTATTGTGTGACAGTTTCAGGACCTGCGAGAGAAAAGTTTGTTAAAACAGTAATGATTTATTACTGTGATGTAAACACACAAAAATGTAATTATTGTCTTCAAACTGTTTATCTAGTCTGAAAAAGTGCAAATAATCTTGAGATCGTTGTTTACAAAAACAAAGTTAAAAAAAGTGGAAACCACTTTCTGCCACTTTCATCAGAAAAGCCCTACGGTAACAGTTTCTTTCTGAAGCTTGTGGTGCTTGGAACTCTGTGTCTGACAGGAACTGAAATAACTCCAGTCTGCACGTCTGTGATTTGTGATCCAAATGTGCTGGATTGTGTTCAACTGCTTATCATTGTTCTACAGTTACATCATACTTCTACATAAGTCTTATGATTTCTGAACTGGTATAAATTCAGATGTAAAGCAAAATTTCCTTTTGAAGAATGTTAGTTAACAACATGGATAAAACAAAAGACGCACATATGCTGTTACGTGTACTTTATTAAAAAAAAAAAGAGGATGTGTTCGTGTGGTATGGAGTCTATTAGGGATTCTAAGTTAAGAAGCAGCTTTAGTGGAGTAAGAAAAAGTTTTGATCTCTGAATGTTTAATTCCAAAGTCTTTTTGATAGAAAAGGTGTTTACTTAATCCTAGTACTCATATTATCTTAAACCAATTAAATCAATGAAATGAACATTATCAAGACTAACTGAAATTGCAAGAATGTCAAAAATTCTCATCTTTCATTATCAGTAAATAAGAAGCACACAAAACCTGCTTATATGTGGTTTATGCTCTTTCTTCTTTGTCATCATGTACTCGTACTGAACTGAACCATACATTTTCTGAAGGCTTGTCATACACTAATATATTTTTGATATTCCAGTACTGTAATCGGACCATAAAAGACAGACACATGACTTTACCTGTAATGACTTGAGGTCTTGGAAAGCTCTGCCTTCAATGCTGTGTATTGTGTTGCTGTGCACCATTAACAGCTCCAACTTCTCAAGGCTTGAAAGATCATTCTCTCTCAAGAAAGTTATACTGTTGTACCTAAAAGCACAGAAATGGAGAAGAGACATTAAATTTTCCTACTGATCATCAGTATGACTGAATATGCAGATTTACAAGATACAAATGTTAGCAAACAAGTATCTAGTTAAAAGGTCCTGAACAACCACACCGAGGGTATTGAAGTACTCAATATTTCTGCTCAGAAGGATAGGAGATTTTCGTAGGTTAACAATTAATAACGTCAATTAATAATGTCACCATAATTCTTACAGTCTTACCATATATAGTAATAAGAAGAGGTCTTATCAGAAATGACAAAATCCCTTATCACTAATACTGTACAACAGTTTTGTATCCCTAACATCATATAAATGAAATCATTTCATAGTTTTGTTGTATCCACTGCTGTCTTACTTCACCATTTACTTTTAACATATATGAACTGTTCAGTAAGGTACAATATATGGTGTTAGAGGCGGAAGTTGAACTGTCTGATTGTATAAAAATCTTAGTTTTACCTCTCAAACAAGCAACATGAGGCAGGACTGTACAAGACTACAGAACCCCGAGGGCGTGAAAACACTAAAGTCAGCTTCAGATTCATTTCAGGAGAGAACAGGGCAACTATTTTTTTAACTTCCAATCATGTTTTTTGTGACATGTATCAACTGGTCACAACTGACGAAGCACAGGTGTTACTAATAACAGTGGTGATGCCGTCCTTGCCCAAGGAAGCCATAACTTGTCTTCAGATCTGACGCTCCTTATGGGAATTATTATACAGTTAAAATAGCTCATTAAACTTGTGTAAATCTGTCAAAGCTAAGTAAAAATGTCTGTTCTTTGCCTCTTGTGAAAATGCTTTTTTCTGGCTCAGTCACATCTTAAAAGGAGGTCTAATCAGGCAAAACAATTGAAAACACCTGTGGGTGAGCACCGCAGACATGTATTACTTTACTAATAAAGTAAGTGTGAGCAAGAAAAAAAAAAGAAAAAAAAAAGAGGAAAGAATATTTTGTCTCGGTTAGTTGTTTAGATAACTGTTAACTCGAGAAAGCGTTGGCTATTGCACAAGTTACTGCACATTTTAGTCTTGAGCCGGTGTTATCTCTCAAAAGCTCAATTGAAGTTAAAGCTATGCGAACAATAAACACTAGTTCATTCAATCTAAACATCTATTTAAGTTTAAACCAGATGCTTATTTTACTACCAGTAACTGCCTCTCTAGAAATATAGTAGCTAACAGTAGTTTCTTTGTGATCTTAGTGTTTTGACTGCTTATAGTCCGTTGCTTGAATATAATATGTGGTATAATTATTCTTCCCCAGAGAATGCAGTTGTACAATCTGCTAAAAACTGGATCACTTACCCGAGGTTGATTCTTTCCACAGCTGGTGGGAAGTGGTCAGGTACTGCGGTCAGATATCTGAAGGTGCAGTGCACTTCAGCCGGAACATGGCAGACGCATGAATTGGGACAGTCAGCACTTGAGGGCTGCACAGCAGCCAGGATCAACAGAACGCTCAGCAGCCACCTCCACAGGTATGAAGCTCTGCAGGCACACACACTCATTGTGCACGGAGATGAGGCTTCAGGAAGGGATGCTACTCTCTGACTGCAGCCATTAATGAAACCCACCTGATGAGAGAGGAAGGACATGTTGAGGATTTTCTCCCAAGAAAGAAGTCACATGCTTTACTGAAGTAAAAGTACTAATATGACGCTGTGAAATTCACTGTCTCATGTAAAATGTATAAAGTTATAAGCATCAGCACACAAATATAGCATGAAGTAGAATAGGTACAAAAATATGTTCCTTCTATGAGTGTTACAGTATGACAGTTTATGTTTGTCAAAGGTTTTCTAATTAGTAAACAAAAAAGGAAAAAAGAAAAAATTCTGCACAGGTCATCTAACTGAAGCCTTACTTGTATGAAATGTTGAGAGGATAAATAGCAAAGATTCCTATTTTATATGGAGCTGTTCACAAGCTTTGGGTGCAAAAATCTTAATGTGTAAAAAAAAAACAACAAAGAAAAAACTTTGAAATGTATTTAAGCCTATTTGTTTGACTAAATGAACTTCACCACATTCAAGTCTGCATTACTCTAATGAAAAATAAAGATATTTACAAGGATGTTATGAAAGCACCCATGCAGAAGTACATGCAACACATATGAAAAGGAGATAAATTGTATACCCATGCAAAACTTTGCTGAAACACTTTAGTCCTGAAAGAAAATGCATTTTCTACAGTTTCCCTCACCACACTTTAAACAGCTGCAGAAAATAGGCTTGCTGCACATGTTGCAATGCAGAAGTCCAGATGAAATTGCTTCAAGTCCACATTCACTTGGAATAGTTCTCCAGTTTGATCCCTTAGATGAGTGCACAGTGTCTGAAGAACAGATCTGGGGCTAGAGTATTTTCTGTGTGAGTGAGTGCCTGCAGCACACTTTAGTCTCCTCCGCCCCCTGCACTCTGCTGTAATGCAACCCCAGAGCAACGCCAACTATGAAATACTCAGGGAGGCGGCTTGCGTGAAATACCACTCATCTGATGGAAAGCTGAAAGCCAAGACAAACACAGAATTACTCCTTAACTTGCAGTATTGGGGAACAAATTAGAACCATTAATTGCTGCTCAGACAATAATCTTTGACTTACTTGTTTAAGTTTTTGAGGTACATAGGTTATAAATCAACATCACACATTCAGTAAGAATTATGGTGTGATTTATCAACTGGGCCCTGAATGACCTTTGCTTGTGATTTTGTTTGCCAGTAAATAGTTCATGAGTCAATTTAGACAAAGTATGAACAGTGCTCGGAGCTTTAAAACACCCCAAAATTACTTGAAAGTTCACTCAGATTAAAAACACTACTAACTCGTTCTCATTCTTTTTCTCAAAATATTGTTTTAACATTTCTAAATTTTGAGATATTTACTTGAAATTCCAATTTGAATTAGAATTTTTTTAATCACATCACAGAAATACGCTTCCATTTCAGCAAGACGATGTTTTCAATTTTCAAGTTTTCTCATAAAATGGTCTCAAATTTGACTGGTATCATCATTTGCAGGCGATGTGTTTGTGGATGGTTTGATTTAACTGTTCCCATCGACATTTTTGTAAACTCTACTCATTGTTAACCCAGCTCCGACTGACTTTATGTGTGTTTTTGCCATAAAGCTGCGGCTTCACCACATCTACACAGTGAAACAAAGAAACAAACATTTACTGATTTGGGACACGCATGTATGCACACACAAACCCTCATATAAACAAACTGTTGCACATGAACGGTAGTCACATTTGCTGAGAGGCCCATTAATGACCACACCGTAAACCTTCAGGAATCCAGTTGAACTGAGTAATTACGTATTCTTATTAACGAAGGACACACAAAAAAGAAAACACCGGGCAGATAATCTTCAATACACTTCAGAGCAGCTAAATTTGATTGCTCACTTATACTGAAACAGTAACAAATTATCAAGCTGTTACTAATAAATTATGTTTTGATTGTTTTTGGAATTCAGCAGCTGGTTCACTTTTTGCAATATTCTTTATAATATGTCACTTTGGTCCCTCAGACTCTAGAAGTTTGTCGTGTATACCCTTGTAATTATCTCAAATGAGATACAAGAATATTAAATCTGTATTCTCAGAGGTTGCACACTTGATTTACACCCTGACTTCTTCACTGACTGGAGTTAATGGGGCTCTGTTCTCATCTCTGGCAAGTAATCTTATGCAAACTGAACCTAATTCAATTATTCAGGATTTATTGCCTACCCCAGTCAACGTGGGTTTAACCTGCTAGCAGAGCAGAATTTTACTTTGAGGCAGACACATAGTACAGTTAATTATGTCTTGATCCAAGTCATCATTATAACTGAGGAGTTAAGCCTCTTGAGATGGAAACTTGCAGTGATAAGAGGATTAGAGGGCTGAGGAGAAGAGATGATGGGGCAAGCATAGCCTCCAACAGGTTTCATAAGTGCCTGTTTGCATGTGCATAAACTACGTGGACAGAACAATATGATTTGTTTGTTTGTGATTCTGCTGATCGCAGTTGAATGTGGTCCATTTATTTTCTGGCCAACAAAACTGTTTCCATTTTGACTTTAATGTACTCCAGATGATGGAGCTCTACAAGGGCAGTTGTATTAGTCTTCAAACTACAGTACTTAAAATGTTCTTGTTCTTGCTTTTTTTTGGATTGATTTTGATTCTGCATAATGTTTGATCCCTGTGTTTGGATACACGTGACTCTGGGAAATGCTACATAAATGCTTCTGCTATGATGTTGCTCCCTTCTCTCTACTTTAAATGTGAGTGTCATGGAGTGTTGAGGAACAGGTTGGCTGTTAAATATCACAGCTTGCTGGTAGGCTCTGAGGAATCTGTGGACACATACAGCGTTCGCTTCAGTTACTCACACTTACTGGTTGGTTATGACTGGGGTCCGTCTTCTATTGGAGGTGAATCACAGGAAAAGAACACTTTGGGAAATATTAACTTGTATGAGACACTACTTATGTTGACATCTTTTCTTGATTTAATCCAACAGTTTACGGTGTTCTTCTCTATATTTACAGCTATTTGTATGCGTTTGTGATTTCAAAACCATACAAAATTTTAGAAACTCTTTGTCACTACATCTCTGTCAACTGGCACATAGTTTATCTTCAGTGTCAAATGACAGAATATTCTACATATATTGAAAGATATGGAGTGCAAATAAGAGCTGTATACAAACAGACACTGCCTCTTTAAGAGTTTACCGTAGATAGAGAAGCATTAAGCATCATAGTGACTTAAAGAGTGAATAAAGGAATGCAAAAACTGTTTTGTTGTCTGAGTCCACATTTGCAATTTGAGAAAAAAAGGGTTTGAAAATGCAGAACTAACAGACAAAGGAACAAATAGCCTGGAGTTGTTTTTTATTTAGTTTAGAAGGTTTATGGAGTAGACAATGACCAGATCAGTCAACCTTGGCAGCTGCAGTTTGTTTCTGTTTTTCCAGACCAACTCGGTCTGATTTCAAGATGCACTGTATAAATTGCTCTAAAGATTTGCAAGGAAAACAAAGCTTAGCTATTTTTATTTGGATATTTATGAGCATTTGATTTGATTGTGATTTTAGGAGTTGCCCCACAGTGGCTTTGTCAGTCATTACTGCTCAGCCCATTTGTTCCTCTGCCAGTATTCCACAAGCCAACTAGCTTGAGTTGATTTTGTACTTATGGTATTAGCTGTCATCTGTTTTCTCATTGTCCCATGATTTTATGATGTTATAAACAATTGCAATAAGTCTCAACTGTGCCACGATTTCACAAAAAAGTATAATATTATATTTGGAATTTGATTAAGTATAATCTTTTTGTGTGTATATGCAGCATAGTGAGCGTCTGTGTTGTTTGAGCTTTAAAGCAGTCCCCTAAAATGTAGTTCTTTTATTTCTCTCTGACACACTCTGACTCAAGTTTCATGATTCTCAACAGTACTGATGTGAAGGAGGCCCTTTCTCTTGACACGCCTGACCAGTGTAACATTAGTCACACATGTTAACAGTTGTCTGCGGTGAGTCTGATGAGACCTTTGGCTTTTAGAGTCATGACATGGCAGCTAAGAAAGTATGTGGCTAAGTCAAGAATGTCAGGTGCTTTTTTTATCTTGCCCTATCACGGTGTTGAGAGCTGTCAAACATATCGAATAACATCGTGGATGCACTTTATAGGGATTTTTTTGGGAAGAAGATAAAGAGATGAAAGTGATTTCTTACAAATTACGGATGATTGTTTGCTTCTGCCAGTGAACATCCAGCACTCATGAATGTGATCATGACTTGATAATCATGACAATGTGATGTGTTCTGTAACAAGTTTTAATGATTTTAATGAAACATTTGCCCAAAACTAAGAAGGCTGTTACCCTCCAGATTGACTCTGCAATAATAGAAATACCCCAAGAGAAAGCTATCTATTATTTGACATCAAAAAGCTTTGACTGGAATGAAGTGATTGTGCTTGATCAAATGAGCTCCTTTTTCTTGTTCACCACAGATTCTAAGTTGCATCCGCCTGTGAGACGATAATTTGAAAATCGAGGTAACAAACTCCTGGTCTGTAGTCTGTAGGGCGCTGACCTTTTGTTAGAGAGCTTAATACTCTATTATTAATTTCCTCAGAAGCTATAATCAGAGCCATGTGTGTTGATATATGTGGATAACTTTGTGCCTGTATGAGTGTGTCTGTTTTATGCCTTATTTTTCTACTGCATGCTTTCAACTTTCTTTCTTTCTTTCCTTTTTCTTTCTTTCTTTCTTTCTTTCTTTCTTTCTGGTTGTTCTCAAACACAGTTCTCACCGTTTTGCTACAAAGTATGAATTTGAGCATGAAACTCATGTCCTACCTTAATGTCACAAATAGTACCATTAAGCAGGCCAAAGGGTTAACTGGAGCAATAAGTATAAGTTATAATATAAGTTATAGTTGATACGTATAGTTTCTAGTTTTGCTGATTGGAATCAAAAGTCGTGACTTGAGTAAAGTGAATAAAAATTTCAAGTACACTAATATAAACTAATAAACTTATAAAGTATACTCTCTTGACTTTTACAGTCTTTCACATTCAATACTTTAGATAAAAAAACATACTTCTGTGTCTGCAAGTGTGTTTTAGAGAATCACATAATTAGAAATAATTATTCATGTATCTAATCTGTCTATGAGAGAATTTACACCTGACCTAAGTAGCTTTGATTTGTGGGCCAGGGACATTTAAGTGAGGTTCAGTGCTGGAGGAAGATATGTGTTGCTGACATTTCTGCTCAGCAGTAGGTAAATATGGACTTGGTTATACTCTTAACAAGAAATGACACTGGACTTCAGAACCCTTTTAAACTATTTGGCAATGACATAGATGATTTACAAAAATGTAACTGACTGTCATATGTGTCCTCAAACATAAATCAAAGTGATCAAAGTTTTTGGCAATAGCAACAGAATGCTGGAGATTCTTAGCGGGCCGCTCAATGAGTTTATGATGGATCTTTGTTTTGCATCTCTGAGATCACTCAGATCTTCCCATTGCAATGACAGCGGTGTGTTTTTTTAGGCTTAGTTTCATGACTAAGACAAAATACAACCAGATGTATTTTGCCTCATGAGTAAGAAGTGAGTTTAGAAAAGACTGAAAAATAATGCTAAATGTTGTTACTGCTGTTAGTCTCTTCTGCAGATTTGTTGTTTGTGTATTTTTCTGTCCGGTCTTGTGTTGCGTCACCTTTTTGATAATGCATGCTTTTACTCATGCTTTTACTCACCTTCAAATGAACATCTTATATATTTATAAGCTCTGGTCATTTCTAGCTCTGTTGACTAAATCTCCTTCCATACTGTATCTTCATAACTAACGTGATCATTATTGCCTTATTATCTTTTTTTTCACATAAAGACACTATGTGGTAAAACTTTGCAGAAAGCAAGAAGCATAGTTGTCTCTTTGCTAAAGCAAGGCTTATCTTGTCCTTTGTAGAGGGACTAAGTGAAACATCGACCTCTCTATAAGAAACCTGGTTTGGTTGTTGAGGGTCATACTCTCTTTTAACTCTGAACTATGTGCTAGCTGGTTTTAGCCTTTATTTTCTGATATGTCTATAGGAATGTCTGAAATGCCCACACAATAATTATAGATCGCAAGAGACTTGTCACACACCGTATAAGTTATGTTGTGAGACATTTGCTGTTTTTGTCATTTGTCAAGAGCTAATGAGCCACCCAAAGATACATTTTTTACAAATGTCACGAACAGCCAAGCTCTTTAAAAAAAATGGGGAAGTTTATAGACGATGGAACACAAACAGCACCAGAAACTTTTTGCTGGAATGCACATATTGAACTGTTAGAAGTGGCTTTGGTCCATTCATGTCAGTCTGTGTACACCTCACATATGTTCAGGTTGTAAATGAAGCTCCAGCCTAACTGTTTAACCCCTTATTTATTACATAATAAGGAAGTGCAACGATTAAACACCTGGAGCCACTGAGGTAATAGTGTTCTAGTTATGTCTATCCTCTTTCCCCTCCATTCTTTACACCTTTCGTGATGCAGCCCTGCTTCAGAGTTGCCAGGAACTTGTGACTCAGTTTATGACAATTTGCCAGATATTTTTATTGCAGGGGGAATGAAAAATAAAACATTTAGTTTAGCTTATATCTTTTCCATTTACAGTTTTTATTTTATTTTATTTTATCTGATTGAAGAACTTTGTGCCATCAGATTGTCAAACCAACCTAATTGAATAATTTTGATGTCTCTGCTGGAGATATGGGAAAAGGGTCCTTGTATGTTTATGTCCGTGCTTTGTTTATGAGGCCAGTGGTTGATGTGCTGTATGCACAAGCATGTTTGTGCATGTGAATGTGTCTGATTTCATTGTTTTGTGTAAACATGCCAGAAATACACACTGTCGTTTAAATGACTTGTAAACGCATGTGTTTACTGCTTTGTTTATCCCTCTGATTGCAGCGATCAGGTTACCAAAGCAACCAAACACTAAAAGGCCAGTCCTGCACTCCAGATTCTATAACTCTTTCACATGAAAGAATTGGACCAAATCTCTGATTGGGAAAGCCACAAAAAATATGCAAGTTAGCAGTTCTTAATATCTATATTCAAACAATTAAAACATTTTATACACACTATTACTTTCTACTTTTTTAAAATGAAGATTTACTTTGCATACAGTTTTTGTACTTCATAAAGATTATGTTGTACCACACAGTAGTATATATGTATTAAGCCTCAGAAGTTGATGTGAGGACAAAGATAGTACCATAGTATTTGAGAAATAGAACAGTACACATGACAGAAGTTGTCAAAAGCATGTGATCCGGCTGGTTTCACAAGACTCAGTGGTGCACATTATGAGTTTTTTTTTTGTTTTGTAAGGGCTGAGGGATTTTCATGTGCAAAAGCACAAAGGCCTCTGCTGTGCACTGAACAACTTCCAGTCATGTGTAGCCGTCTTAACTCTCAGTGACCTCAAACGTTACATCCATAGTCATTATAGACTTAACATGAGTACATGACTACAACATACAGCATATTGCGAGTATAGCACCAGAGAACATGGGCTGGCTGGCTCAGCACTGTGCCAACCAAAATGTCCCCTCCTGTCTTTAATATTCCACTATATTTCCAAGCCTAATGGTCCTTTGAGCGCCAATGAACCCAGTAAATACAATGCTTTCAAGTAGAGCAGTTAGAGGATGTCAAAGTCCTGCAGTCAGTCCTTAATGTATCACAGTTCTCTTTCAACTGCACATACACCACGCTGAAAACATGTGTGAGTTGATTTAGTGAAAGAGAATGTCATTAATGAACAACAGCTTTCAGTTGCTTGAAAAAGACCCTGACAAAAATGTTTGTGGTTTCATTACCATGTAAAAATGAAGACGTTCTGTAAATAAAGAAAGTGCTAAAAGGAAACAGACTGTACTTTAGGTTAACGAGAAATATGTTGTTGGGTTTGCGTCCTTGCAAACATTACAAGGCGTATAACCATCCAGGGGGCAAAACTGAGATTCTGTAGATTTCTTTAATAAATGTACATTTGCATCATGTATTAATTCTTGTTGACTAAAAAAGAAACAACTGATTCATAAAATTCTATATCAGATTTCAGAGTTCTAGTATCGACTTAGATAAAATGTAAACTGACAATATTTTTGGATGATGTTACCTGATCTTAATGTCATTCTGTATTCATGCTCTCCTTATTTGAGCCTATCAGTGACATAACGGTAATGTTAGTATGACTGTCACATTCAAAGTCTCGGTAGCTCTGAATGTGTCAGTTTATTAATACAGTCTTCAGAAAAACATCATAACAAATTATCTGTCTTCCCCATGCTTTTACTTAAAATGAATGATTATTAGATATGTTTAAGTAAACAACTGCATGGCTTGATTAATGCGGTGTGTTTCCTCAGTGTTTCCAAGGTAAATCACTGTGATTTCAAATCATTAGATGCATGTATTCATGTTCTCTCTGTTACCATGAGAGAGACAATGCTTTTTCATGGGATCACAGTTTTGCTTTTTGACATACAAAGTAGGTGCTGCAGAGACTTTTGTTGCCCTTGGAACCATCAGGACCCCAATCAGTCAATTTCATTTTCTGAATCTGCCAAAGGGATGTAATTACTTTAGAATACTGAACTATTTAAATCCATCTTTTTTGGCACTTGTTGCATTTAAAGTCATCTCTGCTTAGAAGCTTGGCTCTGTCAGATTAGCACTGCTTTCTGTCCCCTTGTTGTAAAAGCATCTCTCTATATATGTTTATACAGACTCATCTATGGAATTTTGACCAGCATAAATTGTTGACTATGATAACCAAAGTTATTTAGCTAATCTGTGATGTCTGAATCATTACACTAAAAACTGTGTGGATTCTAAATGTTTTTGCTGTGCATTTGCAACACCTAATAAACACAGAAACTGTGCAACTGTCAAGGCTGACCGTGCTGATTACTGCCTTCAATATCAACCTTCATAAAGAAATTAAAAAACAACTCCAGGCTATTTGTCCATATATTTATTTACTCTGCATTTTCAACCCACTCATTTTCTCAATATAACAAAAAGATGCAGAAAGTGAAAGTGGCATATTTTGCATATATGTGTTGACCTTTATTGGAACATTGTCACCATATGCATTAATCCCATAGATAAATACACAAAGAAAGCATGTTAATGAAAGGATTTACTATGGATTTTGCCAGCATGGCAATGCTTTTGGTTATGCACTTTACCCACTGAGATATGTCAGTGTAGATTCTGAGTCATTCTTGTCATGGTAATCCCAAGAGTGTGAATAAGGGCAACTGGCAACTTTTTTTTCTTGAAAGGACTTTCAGTTGCCCTTATTCAAGCTCTTAGGATTACCCACTGAGAGGATCCAGTCCTTTCCTACAGGAATATTTATATTTAGTACAATATCTTTTTTACCTGGCAGATGAAACATTGTTGTATTATTTTACAGGAAGGTGATTTTTTAATTATGTTTTCAGCAGCTGTTATCTTGGATGACCTAATAGTATTCCTTAAATATTTTAAAATGTTTGCAAGAAAGACAAAATGAACAGGCAACATAAATAGATAGGGATAAACTAATCCATGTAATATTGCTATAATATTGCTGTGATCGACCAGTCCAGGGTGTTATTTTGCCATTAATCTGACATGCTTGATTATTAAAGCTCATAACTAAAGAATTTGTCTTTCTGTGAAGGATCTGTAAATGAAATCAACCTTCAATAGTCAATGATCCTATGAGGTCTCAGATTATGCCAGAAGGACACCAGAATCAAGCATGTGGCTCAGTGAGCTCATACAGTCCCATGAGATTCTCCATTTTCTTTGTGTCGTCAATACTGGCCAAGTTTGCTGTAACAAATCTGTGTGCTTCATACATCCAGAAACAGCAAAATTTACAAGGCTCAGAAGTAAAGTAGGAAGAGATGAGTCAGACTGCAATCCCCAATGACCTTATAACATATTATAGTTGTATCTGTTCAAACATTCAGCTAATGGGTTGACAAAGGTCACAGTGCTGCATTGTTAACCTCAGGAAATGATAGAGAGTACAGCAATGAACAGCAAAGGTGAACTTCCCTGTTCCCAGATCCGTATGAAAAAGACAGAACTTCTGGAACCATAATAAACAGCAACAATGAAACTGGTGTTATTACACAATGCATTTTTGAAAGTTTTATGCAATAATTTAAAGCGAAAAGAAAAGTAAAACAGTCCACAATTTCTCTGCAGCAAACACTTCTCTCATCAGACCAGTGTCTGTGGTACATTTATATGATTCCCACGGTGAGAGGTGTATAGGCCAGAAAAAATCTTATGATATCCTTAATTGCAATGCAGAAAATTTGTACGTGCATTCAAGAGATTTATTCCAGTAGAAATCCTGTGCTAAATATTCTCCATTTTGTGATCATGATCCTGAAGAGTAGAGGAGAGGTATTTGGAAAGGATGGAGAGTGTATCAGAAGATATAATATTTATTTTTCACACATCTTGAAAAGAGGAGTAACTTTTCCCACAGGAGTGGTTCTGTAAAACACCTTGTCAGTAATGGCAACCACTACGGTTTTATTGTTTATGCACACCACTGTGATTATATTTCACATCATTTTGTCCATATCGGTAAAATATTTTATGGAGAAAAATAAAACTGTCTCAACTCTTCAGTGTCAAGATCCTCTTTATTTTATCTTCTGAGCTCAGTCAGATACTGTTAAATGTGCTAAAAAAAGGGAATATTTTAAGCTATCATGTGGCAAAACTGTTAAAGCCCTTACAGGGTATGTTACAGTCATTATTGATGACTAATCTGTGTGACCTTGTCTTTCTTGCTTAATAGCTCTCCTGCTTCCTGTATCACACTTACACCCACTCAATGCATTTATGCTACTATTCAAACTGTTGCTATATCACAAAATCCCAAAAATCTGACCTCTTTTATTGCTTATTGTAGCGTCTTTTTGTGAGTTTGTGTATGTGTGTTATGCATTCATCTGGTGTGACAGTAACACGTTGGCTGTGATTCAGGGAGCAACAACAACAGTTAGGGTTGATTTACACATAGTTGATCTTTCACCTCTAGGGGTTAGCAAAACAAAACCCTTCAGCCTCATGGACCTTGAGGGACTCTACAGACCAGGAAGTCTGCATGAGTTGGGATTCTGGAGTAGGACATATATAATTGCAGATTTACTGCTGTTCTCATAGCATAAATACAGGCTCGTTAAATGCTAAAATGATATATAACAATATTGCCTCTGAAATTGCAGGATTATAAAGGAAATTGCATTCTCACTGATAGATTTTGCACTCTTGATGAATATAATACAACTATACGCACCCATCTCTTGAAACTCAGCAGCCATTCTTTATATATTTATGGTTTTATAGTAAAAAATATCTAGATGTTGTTAAATTGATAAAATTCTGATATAAATATTCTGAGTCTGATAATGTGGCTAATCGGTGCAGATGTGATTTTGTGTTTTCCACTCAAGTCCAGAAGCTTATTGAATTATTAATTGCTAAAAGTAATGATGGAGTAAATTTACATTATTCATTTATAAGCATGTCAATTAGTTTGGATTTTACACAGATATTTTATGAGAAGATGTCATTCATCATGTCTGACCACTGGATGGCCTTGCTCATCCAGCATGCATCTATGTGGGACTCGAGTGAATGTAGAAGAGTTTCAGCATTGAATATGTTGAGGCGTCTTACTCAATTTGCAGCCTCGTGGCTTTATATATGCTATATGTAGTATAATATGTATGTTAAATATATTTTAAGTATGCAACAAGGTATGTTAACAAATCCTGTGGGGCACGGCTGAAGTGCCAACAGCCCTCTTTCCTCTGATCTCAGATGTAATTTATCCGTTATTTAAGACATTTCTTCATCTTCTTTACACTATACTGCTCTACTGAACCCTGTGCAGATTTTTGGAAATGTGTCATCTGGCTAAAACATTTGTTATCATTCTTATAATAGTTCTCAGACTAGAGTGCAGAGTGCAGAGTTTGACCTAACAGCTGGAATATAATATAAAGCAGACTTATTATTGTAATAAACCAGTTGATTTAGGCCAGAGCTCCACCTGCTGGAGACTAAAGTTCAGCAACCGCAGATGGACTAATTCAATTCACATGAATTAGAAACCACAAATTTGACTTTGACTGCTTTATCTTTAAAGTTAGCAAGACACTGTAAGTCAAAATTTATTTTAGTTTAATTTGATTTTTCTAAAAAGTTATGTTTTAGCATTGCTTCTGTGATGACTTTCCTCTCAAACTTTTTTCTGAGTTCAGTTGTCTTTGCTAAAAGCTTTTAAAGTATTTTCACAGAACAAAAAGTGTGTCAGAACAGTGAACACTTGGTGTAGTTGAAGCTGAAACTGTGCTTTCTGCATTAGTTGATTTTAAAATGTGATTTGATCTCTATCTAAGTCATAAGTACAGACAAACATTGTGTGCTTAGACTAATAAGTCAAGCAATTGATGGATAATTCTTTCTTTATTGAACACACTCAATAAACATTCCATGTGCCCTTAGATTTAATAACTGATGAAACCTCCTTTGGCAATAATAACTTCAACAAAGTGCTTCCTGTAGTGCTGGTTCACAATATCCATGAATAATTTGTGGACTGTTCTTCATAACAGAACTGAGCTGCAGCTCAGACTTTCTTGAGGTCATTCCACAGTCTGTTGTCATTTCTAAGAGGAATTGTAATGATCTTTTACTTATCATCACAGAAATGTTCAAGTCAAGCAGTTCTCTCATTACCAAATACCTGCAATCCAATATACTCTCCATATTTTCATCTTATTCCTGTTTTCCAACTGTTCAATCCCTAAAAAGCAAAGTCGATAAACACAGTAAACCAACTGCTGTGGAACTTGGAAAACTTCAGCCGTGCTATTTTAAAGACATATATGTGATTGAACATTATGGTAGTAAAAATCAACCTATGTGGACATTTTGGATGGAGAATTTGTTTTAAATCAATCCTCCAACTGTACTTATCCACTTGTTGACTTTATCATTATGAGCATGTTGGTATGCTGACTTTACAAGGACGTAAGCCTTACTTAAGTTCTTAAGTATGGCATCACAGAGTGGCGAGTGCGGTTATGAGAGTAGATGTAAACATCACATCAACACAAGTTTTAACCATACTCAAATAAAGCAGTATCGATAGTTCAAAAGAGGCAATGTTTGAGCTACCATTATTTCTATGGTGTATAAGAGTTGTCTAATGTGATAAGCAAACACCCTTCAGTATCTTTGTGTCTGGTGATAACAGAAGAAATTCACGTGGAAATGGGGTGAGAGGCCAACATTCCTTATGACAGAAGTGTTGCATAGGCAACTACTGATAAAGAGCTTACCCTCTGGTGTTTCACACGCCAAGTCCCATGGTCATGAGACACACAGTGGAATAATAAACCTCAAGATTCTAAGAACTGTTGCTTTGGTTACAAGTCACATAGATAAAGTAAGATGTGATGAACACGGAAGTTAAACATTTCGATGGAATTGCTTCATATGTTCAAAATTCCCTTTTTTACTTCATTAAAAGTACAAAATTTTTCACTTTCTGTCTCGCTTTACACCAAAGTTTTGTGATAGTTAATGTAAGTCATTCAATGTTGTCAAAGAAATTATAATTAAATTAAATAATTAAAGGCATGACTTATGATTTTAATTGATTTTGATAACTCTTGTTAACCCTTGTGTGATGTTCATATTGTTGTTACTCAGCCAGTGTTTGTGGGTCTGATGGACCCGTTGCATTTTGTGGCTTTTAAAAAAATAAAGTTGGAGAAGACTCTGAATGAACACATTTTGTTGTTTGATTACCATGCTATTTAGTGGGTTTGCAGCATCGTCCATTATGTCAAACAGATTTTACAACATACTTCCTTTCACGATCAACACCAGGGGCTTCAGAGCAGTGTCCAGCAGATCCACCTTTCTTTATTGGTTTGTTCAGTTTCTGCTGGCCCAGCAGATGGCTGCAAAGCAGATTGCACTTTCCAACACAGACTTAATGCAAAGCAACTTAATGCAAATATTGCAGGACTTAAGCTTCTTCAAGAACTGGAGTCTACTCTGTCCCTTCATGTAGACAGCCTTAGTGTTGTCCAAACACTCCAACACCTCTACCTCCTCTCCCAGGATAGGAATAGTTTTCAACTTATTCCTGGTCTTCCTAAAATCCCCAACTATCACCTTTGTCTTCTTGACATTCAATTTCACACCATGCCACAAAGCAGTTGACCAGTTCCTCAAACTGAGCCTCTTGTCAGTCACTGATACACTCCAGTATTTCTGGAGATGACTGACTCTCATTTGAACTGTGAGCCTGACATGTACAGAGGGAAGAGAAACTGAGAGTAGAGTCTCCTGTGATCCTCCTTTGCAGCTGACTGCCTTCACAGACATACAACCCTTCAGTCTCACAAACTGGTCTGTTTCTGAGGTAGTCAATAATTCAAATGCTTGTGCAGACATACACCTCTATCTTCTGCAGCATTTGACATGACAGTGCAGGCTGAATTGTATTAAAAGCACTTGATAAATAAGAGAACACAATCTTATCTGTGCTTTGTCCAGATGACCCATTGAAGCAGGTAGAGGATGGCATTTTCAACACCAATCCCAGGATGATAAGTGTAGTAGGTCTTGAAAGGTGTTCACTTGCTTACTTAGGTGTGACAATAACAGGACTTTCCAGGTGTGGGATGTTAGGGAAGCTAGTTAGAGGATAGCTAGAGGATATCTAGATGAAACCGGATCTGGAACAAGACAGGATGTCTTCTCCTACACCGGAACTTTCTTCTGACTCAGGCTAAGATTGAAGAGGTGGTAAGGATGAAGCCTGTGATGTTTTCCATCCACAAGCACACATCCGTCACGCTGTTCCCCTGAAGTTTGTTTCCCAACTCTTTTCTCTACAACCCCTTGCTCTCTCTTATCTTTTTTTTTGTTTGTTTGTTTCCATACACTCTTCAAAAACTCCTTGTCTCCCTCCCCGAAGACTTTCTTCTTCATGCTCGGCAGATTTTTTAGGTCACTGGTGATCCAGGGCTTGTTACTGGGGAAGCGTCTCACTGTCCTAATGGGGTTGATAGTCACCACACAGAAGTTGATATTGTCTGTCGCACACTTAGTCAATGCATTGATGTCATCTCCATGTCATCTCCTCCTGTCTGTAGCCTCAAAGTATCCTCAAAAGTTTTCTCATCTATCTGAGATCTTCTTTTCCAACTCATTTTGATCACAGGTTGGCACTGAGCAATGGAAGTGCCGTTGTGTAGTGTAGTGGTCTTCATGCTGCAACTTACTGTCACCTCGGTGCAGCACAGTCTGAAACACTTTCTTTATCATTTGTATGAATCTCTTGTGCCAGATGGCAGGGCTGTGTGTGTGTGTGAGTGTGTGTGCTTCACTTTTTTCTTTGGCAAATATTCCCTCAAAGTAAGAATTAAATTCTAATACTCAGATTTGCTCACATCTTCCACCCAATGCAGTGATGCTTTAAGAAATGAGAATGGAACATTAAGGTATTCTGCCACAACATATACTGATTAAAGCTTTAAATAAATTATATTCTCTTTTTACATTATTAAAGTGTGTTACGTTCAAGTTCTTGCCAACAGGTTCTTAGACAGCCAGGTAAAACTCTCTGTATTTCACAGTATAGTATAGAGTTTCAAATCTGGTGTTTGTGAAGTCAATTATGTGCACCAGCATCAATATTTTACTAGAGCTGAATTGAGCAGTATCCAAAGTCACATAAATGTTGAGGAACAATATGTTAAGCATCCAAAACGTTCCAGATGCTGCAGATGAAAAATAAACAATTCTACATATAATACAACACAATATACTTGCTGTACTCAATCAAGAATGAATGAAGTTAATGATAGTGTAGTGGTAAGATTACTGCCTTTCATGTGGGTGATGTGGGGTCAAATCCCCTGCATGTGAAGGTACTACTTCCAGTAGGGGTCCTCAGGTAAGACCTCCTTATCCAATGGTGCTACTGCTTATACCTAAATATGCTACAAACAGGGGGTAGCATCTTTTGGACAGACATAAATTACAATTGTCATGTTCTTTGTAAAAATAGAATGTTGCATCTTTATGGCATTTTAATGTTTTTTTTTTAGTAGTTTTTGGATCGCAACGAATGCCTTCTTATTTTACTTAAAATTACTTATTAAGTAAATGTTTCTTCGTATGCTGCTTCCAAGGGCTACTGTAGCTACTTCTTACACTCGGAAAAAAACAGAGAAAATGTAACAAAAACAAATGAGCTGCACCATTTTGTTCTGAAACAGCAGTAGCAGTTTGGCTTCTCACAACCTTTGACAAAATGTGCTGTCCATGTACTCTGATTGACTCACAGTCTAATCACTTACAGAAGTCCAACTAAAGATTGTATTACTAGTATTCCATTGTGTTGCCAGGTATTGTCCTCTGTTAGTTACATTGTAAAAACACACCTTTTATCAGCTAATCTTTGTACCTGCTCAAAGAACAGATAGCGCACATATAAGCCCTGCTGACCCACTATGGAAAATGAAATAACAGAGTTATGTTGGTATCAACATTGGGTAAATTTTTCGGCACATTGTAGTGGACCAGTCAGGGAAATGTGATTGCATGCAAAAAATACTTTAGTGTTGACTCATTAATGCGAATAATCATTTGTTCTGGGGCTGGTGTGGTAGTTAGCACTGTCACCTCACAGCAAATTGGTTCTTGTTTCGAATCCCAGCTGGGGCCTTTCTGTGTGGAGTTTGCATTTTCACCCTGTGTCTCCCCTGGGTACTCCAGCTTCTTTCCATCAACATGCATGTTGGGTTAAGGCTAAATTGACAGTGAGTATGATTGTGCATGGTTGCTTCTCCTGTTTGTCTCTGTTTTAACCCTGTGATGAACTGGTGACCTGTCTAGGGTGTACCCTGCATTTTGCCTGATGGCAAATGGGATAGAACAGCCCTCCTGAGACACTGAATTGTATTAAGCCAGTATAGAGGATGAAAGTATGGATCGTTTGTTGTAGGCTTGTGCTCTCATCAATCTCTTATTTGTTTTCTCGGCACTTATTGCAGATGTTTTGAATAATGTATGAAATAAAGAGTCCTTTTAGCTCAGACTTCACTTTCTTTTAAAATCTGAGAGGTGTCCCTACCGTCTACTTGCCAAGTAACTTGGAAAACTGTGTTTAAAAGCATGCCAAATAATTTATACTTGGCATTGTTTTTGAAAGCATCATCACTTTGCTTTTAGTGTATAAATATAGAAAAAGGAACTCAATGGGAAAGAACTAGCTCATGAGGAATAAGCTCAGATGAATTGCAAAATATTTCTGTTGAATAACTGACAGAAGGATGAACCAAAAACACAAGACATCCTGCGAGGCTCATAATTACTGATGGACAGGTTGTGGCTCTGTTTTCGCCAACAGCTTGACATCAAAGCAAGCTGATTCACCCTATTCAGCCTCACAAGATTGCTTGGAAATAAAAATACAATCCATGCCAATGTAATAGAAGTGTTGTTATCTCTTAAGCTGAACAGATGACACAGGAAAGAAACATTTATGTATTTCATACCTTGTTAGACTCTGTAACAGATATTCAAGAATTTTTCCCACACGTGATATTATGTGATATTTGCATTTCATTATTCTGTTTGCATCTATCCTATCGGTTTATTTTGATTTGCACAGTTTAATATTGGTTTGCACCAATCATAGCAGTTTACAGTTTCATAGTCATAATTACTTTGTTCTGTGAACACATATCTATTTTTATATTATGTATATATCTTTTCATCATATTTCTATTTTTGTTGTCTATAGTATAACTTGGTTTATGTGTTCTTACTGTTTGCTGCTGCAATAATTTCATTGTAATTAATTTTAATTGAAATTTTTTTGTGCAGGATTAATAAAGGACTTTGATTTGATTTGATTCTTCCTTTACCTTTCTTGTGGAAACAGATGTAGGTTCGTTTTTCTTTTCCAATTTTCATATATTTGTGTGTTTGTGTGTGTGTGTGTGTGTGTGTGTGTGTCTATGTTGCCTCCTAAGCTCATGACAAACTTTTTACTTATGCAGCTTCCTGGGCAGGTGTAATCATGTCCACTTTCCACGTCCTGCTAGGGTTAATTTGTTCACAAATGCTTATAAGGAGAAAATGCAGAGGTTGTAGGGGACGACAGAAGAAACTAAACCATAGACACAGATCACTCTCTGGCAAGAGATCAAAAATGTGTGGCTTTAAATTTAATTAAGGTTAAACTGATGTGCCTTTGTTGAGCATCGTGTCATGTGTGAAAGTAGAGAGCAGAATGGGGAGTCAAAGTCGAAATGCTGCTGAAATGCTTCTGAGCTTTCGAAGGACATAGTAACAGAGGTGAAATGATCCGTCCTCGTGTGAGCTTACATTTGTCAAGCCAGCAATGCTGGCATCGAGGAACAGTGATGGGTCAAAGAAGACATCTTTTTTTGAGTCCATGTGTGGAAGAGGCTACAAGCCGTCATTCAAGATGCGTACAGTGATGCATTTTACTGCAAGGTGTAAACACACCCTTAAAGCTGCCTTTGCATTTGGATGATGCTAGATTCATTATAATGCCATGTCTGAATACCTCTTGGATGTGGCCCTATATGTTTGCAAACAACAGGACAAGACTATATATAAACCAAATGTTACAATCCGTCGGGTTCAAAAGAGAATTAAGAGCAAGTTCTGTACTTTTAAAGCACATTATTTTCTCATTATTGTGTGATATATGATCTCAGTTGCTCAGTAACTTTGCTGTATTTTTAGTTTCATAATATGTCAAATAAGATATTCTGCAATGACAGCTGAGATGGGCTTCAGCCACTTTAACGACGGTCACTTTGTTGTAACGTAGGCAGAATGCAGTTTAGCATTATCTGGATGAATTATGCAAGAAAATGTTTTTCTTTTCCCTAAAAAAGACGTTATCTTGATGGCAACATATGTTTTTCTCGCATTAATGATGTTGTTGCAGATGCACAAATTACCCAGGCCATGTGCACCAATGTATCTGAGTATCATCACAGATGATAAGACTGATGGTCCCATCTCCTTTTTCACCCACAGAAGGCATTGTCCATGATTTCCAGGAAGATTTCAGATTTCAGATTTCATATTATTTTTACTTTACAGGACATTTTTCCACTTGGCCTCAATCTATTCTAAACGCACAGTGGGCCCGGTATTCGTTTTTCATATTACAGAGTGTACATGTGTGTGTACCTTCATTCATTTGTATGGTACAGTTTTAGCTTGCAGGTGCTGTGATGAACTGTCAGTGGTTTTCAAAAGTGTTCCTGAGCCTATGCAATAATTTCCTCATCTGAATTCTATTTATATTTAATTTGATGTCCAGAGATCACCGCGGTTCAGTGTTGGTTTGCAGCATTCTTTCTTGTGCACATATATTTCTCTGGTTTGTCTTGACCTTTAAATATTACAGTATGAATCATAGGGGATGAAATACCAATATGAATTTCAAAGAGTCATTTGTTTTTATATACATGTATCATCAAATTCTTGAAATATTTGCCCACACAGTCTTTAACAGAGTAGTGGACTCCTCCTCATCTGAATTTCTGAAAGGCTCTCTCAGATACTCTTTTTCATTATTTGTTGGGTTCCAGAAAGTGCTCCACACCTCCTTGAATACACACACAACTTTAACAGCTCTAATCCAGATAATTTATTTCAGTGTAGTCGTGGCTTTAAATTCAGATTTCTCACTCAAGCAATTTTAATCCATACATTGTTTAAAGATTTACTAAGCATCACATTTTGTTCATGATTTACATGCTTGATCATTGCAACTTTTTACTAACTAATATGATGTGGTAATGTGGGAACAAGCCGTTCCTCACTCACTCCTATACAGTTTTCAGGCTGGCAGAAGAGGAGAGTGTGAGGAAGGGCATTTCAAATCTGTGCCAGATACTACTTGTTGGTCAGGCATTTACTGTTTGTTTAAATTCCCGAAATAACCAGAGCAGGCAGGGATGCAGGTGCACTGGTGGATCTAACAGCATCTGACCTCATTTTGACTGACTAATTTCATAATGGTTTTTTGGCACTTCTTTCTTTTCCTTTCAGTGCTATCTTTGCTTTTCAAACAATTATATCTGCAAACTGCTGGTTTAGATGCATTCCATTTAAATGCTGTAAACATTGTCCAGCCTGGGCTTATGGGTTTTCTTCATGATTTATTCATTTAGCAGGAAGTAATTTGATGTAATAATAAGAGATTTTGATCAATATTTAATTATTCATTCCCCTGCAGCAAGCGTATAACAACTGACTGTAATGCTAATTAGTGGATATTGTTTAATGACTTTAAAGGGTGGAAGAGAGAGTGTATTCTTTACCACATTGAGCTTTTAGGAAAGAACCCGGTTAAAAGATTATAAATTCTTATAAAGTCACTATGTAAATAGACTTTATATCACACCCGTTTTCTTTACCCATTTTTTTATGCTAAAGACACTTTTAAAGATCTTGAGAATCTGTGAGGAGTGAATTTAGCATTAAATCTAGACTGAAATTTTTTGTTTATTAATACATATTTCTGTATATAAGTTTTTTCATCTGAAGATTATGTAATTTTATTAATTCAGTTAAGTCTGTAGAATAGATAGCAATGTACACAAACCTGTTTCATCATCATTATATATATAAAAAAGTTCCTTCCACTCATCTCAGACTAAATTAGGAATCAACTGCCTTTAGATGACTCCTGACATGCAGCCAACTTTGCCCCAGCAGGGGCTCTGCAAATTAAAAAAGTTACAAAGTTTGCCACTCACAGTCATCATTGGCAAGGGAAGTCTATAAAGAGTTCCCTAATTATAAGAATTTGATGTGCCTTTGTAGATGTATTAATCTCAAACATGTGGACTGCAGAAAGGAATACAAAGCAGCCTGTTTGCATGTATATTTGGGCTTACATGGGATTATACTGAGAAGCATAAGGACTAACGCATGATCACATATTCACACACTTCAGTGCTCAAATGACTTGTTTCAGTCTTCAGACATTTTGAAATCTGCTTGAGTTATCCCCACACACAGCAGGGTGTTGGGCAGCCACGTGGCATGCACTGCACATCGTGTCTCTGCATAGATTAAGACAACATTCCCACCCACTCATTCTCTTGACTGCCGTTCTCGCCACTAACAAGATGCAATGAGTGAAGAGAGCTCCATGAAAGATTTACTAGTGAGCTTAGGTGGTTTCCCTCAGAAGCTGAGTGAAGGCTGGTGGTTGGAGGCGAAACAGAGGGAGGGAATTCCAGGGAGGATCCCTGAGTGTCTGAAGTGTGATTTTGTATTCATAGAAGAGATTAAGTATTCCACTGCTCAGCAGTGAGCAGTCTCACAAGGCTTTCACCCTCAGTCAGGCCCTGGATCTAGCAGACTACATCTCAATAGAGTTTGATGGCTGATGGATGGAGGCACTTGCCCTCTCTGAAATACAAACCAATTACAACTTCCAGCTTGACAGAGAAAAAAGTTTTTAAAGGTCATTACACAGAGGTTAACACAGACTCACGTGGAGGCACGTGGTCTGAGGATTCTGAAATGAAGCACGTAGAGAAATCTGACTACTGTACAGTGTGAGTGGATACAATTTAGACTGACTCCCTCTGAATCCAGCGAATGTGGTGTAGAGTGAATGGACTCTCACCTTCAAGGGTTTAGGTCACATCTCTGTATTGTTTTGTCTATCTAAAAACATCAAAGAACAACTTTTGACATCCTAAATTCCTAAAGTGTAGCTATTACTTTTTCTATAATCCATCTAATGATATGAAATGTCCCAGATAGACAGATAAAATAGTCTCTACCAAAGTAAATCTCTCACAATGCAGTGGTGAAATGCTGTGAAATGCTTTCCTATCCATAAACTTTGGGTGTGGTTTGTCAGTTATTACTTCCCTAAGCTTCCCATGTGACACCTAAAAACGGCTGAAACACTACTCACATCTGTGTGGGCCTGTTTGTTTAGACCATAATGTAATTAACTACCCAAAAACAAGATAATATCATGTACATGGATCAGTCAAAATAAACTTACAAACTTACAAGAGAATCCTGGAGCGTTTTAAAATGTGAGTGCACCAGAGTCATGTTGCTCCTGACTGTCAGCACTGCCAGGAAACCTGACATCTTATCTGGCTCTGTCACCAAATATAGATTGCTAAAGCTGCCTTGCAGCCATAGCTATTTATCTGCACAACAGATTCCTTTGCTATGACCATTAAGTTTCGAGTCTTAGGAATGGTAAGAGCTACTCTCATTAAAAAGCAACATAGGTAACTTATAGCAGGGAGTCACAGATGTTTAACAGATATGTGTCAGTATTTTAGATAAACTGCGGTGTCCGCTGTTGTGACTTTCCAATCACGCATTAGATTCCAAATGTTTGCGACTTTAAAGTATATTTTACAAAGGAACATTTTAAAAAAATCGGTCTGTAAAGCTAAATGCATAAATCAAAGTTAAATCTTTGCATCGGCTTCATTATTGTACAAAGTTTTGTCGCGCGTCCTGTGTAATCTATACACCATTAGAGGGCACCTGAGGAATGTGCGTGGCCGGCCAAGGTGGGACGGTTCTGCCTCGTGAGCACACAGCGTGCGCGCTCTCTCAATACCACTGACACATTAATTAATTCTGCTGCTTCACGAGACAGACATGCATTATAGAACGCGCATAAGCAGCGAGGAAAAGCCCCGAAAATGCACGGCGATAACCATCAAATGACACCAACCTCGTGCTGTAACATTTAACTTGTCTGGTTCTAAAACTGATCCTGAGCGTAAGCTCTGTTGCGCACCGGCGTGACTTTTCAGCAAGCGCAACTAAGAATCCATCTGCGTTTGTACCCTGCAGTCAGTGACTGGGGACGCCCGCTGGAAAATGAGGTGGGGAAGCATAATAGTATTCGTCGCTCTCTGCTCTTTTACTGCTTATTATATTTACGAACCAATTCCCGAGGAAATAGAGGAAAGATGGAAACTCATGCTGACCAACTCTTTCTTCAGAACTCTCAGTCACTTGGTAAGAAAACCCTTTTTTTTTCTCTATCTTGATTGTAGGTCTGCTGGTGTTCACAGTTCCTTTGAAAAAAAAAAAGCTTCAGCATGGAGACGTTTGTATTAAGAGCTTCTGCACACACATACGTACATATATATACATACATATACATATATATGTATGTATATACAGTGTCTATTGTAAATGGTTTGGTTTAGTCGTTAGATGTCATACTACGAATTGTTAAAATGAGTTGTCTTTATTCTTTCAGAGAGGGCAAGAATGTAGGTTAAACATTGTTTTTTGCTGATGTAGATATACATGCTGGTTACACCAGATTATGTCAGATGCTAATCCATGTATTGTATAGTCCTGCTCACCTGTTCTAATAATAGATCCTATTAAGGAAACTCACCTCAGTTTGTAAGCATTAGATGCCTGTGGTTTACTATCTGTTGTAGTACAGCTAATAGAAGGGTATAGAATAGGTTTGGATACATGGTTGTAACATCACATATTCATACATAACGGCTAGAGTTATTAGAGTTAGTGTAGTCTGAAATACCTAAATATGTTGCATAATTTTGAATATATGTTCTAAAAGATTTCAGAGTGAACAGAAAGAAATTCTTCTATGTAATGTTGTCTAAAGTCAGACCTTTAGTATTTTTACAAGCTGAATTCAGAATGCTCTTACTGTAACCTTATGTATGAAGTATTTTTGAAATGATACCCCAGCAGATGATCACATCAGTTTTGTTCTTTGACATTTCAAGACTACATCCGTCTTCTTCATTCACACTGATATGAATGACTGATTATATATACTGTATGTAGAAAGGACTATCTGTTGAGTTCTGCTGGGGTCACAGTAATTGCGTATCAGATGATCAGCTCAGTCATGCTTTTACAACTTGTCTTTTAGCTGTGACTTCTCAGAATAAATGACCTTAGGAGACTGTTGGCATTTACCGTGGCAACATTTATGTGATTATTAATTTTCCCTCTCTTCCACTTATAATAGTTTCGCATTTGTGGCCTCTCTTTTTTTAGAATATCATGTTATAAAGGGGATTGTTTACAGATAGACTGGATAGCAGTGCCTCTCTTTACAATAAATGAAATAATAAGTCCTTATGTTTTTTGTTTCGCAATGACAAATTCTGTAACTCTTCTTTGCTGTGCCTCAAGTCATATCTGTTTCCCTTTTCAGGCAAACCTTAGTGAATTACTGGGGCTGAAGGACTACATGGGGGTGATGTATGTCATTACTCTGGTTGAAAGGATTGTACCTGTGTCTGATGAGCATGTCAAGGTGACAGAGGAAAAATTTGATGGAGTGGAGGTAGTGCTCTACCAGCCAAAGCACCAGGGTGGTGACGATGATCTCAGGAGAGCTGTCATATACCTGCATGGTGGAGGATGGTGTCTGGGGAGTTCCCGTAAGTTCATGGTTTAGTAGATACTTGTCATCTTGTTATTGCACTGAATTGAAGCTTTGTGAAATTTTAAGTATGAAAAGAAAGATGACTGGATGTGTAACTCATTGTTGTCATACATTATGGTCATCCTTTGATCAATATGACTATTGACGGCACAAGTCCATACTGAAGCCCAATGAGAGCTATTATTATGGATTCATTAATAACGAACAAACTATCAAACACAAGTCACAAATCTCTCAGTTTCCTAAAGAAAATAACATGCCTTATGCTGGAACGGTGGGAACCTCAGAGGGTGGTTTCCTTTGCTAATCCAAAATGTTAAGTCATGACACGCAGTTTGACATGTTTCATGCTGTTCTTGCAATCTGCTGAATGGCTGTAACAACTACAGAGGAAGCACTGCAGGGCAGGATCATCTCTCATTGTGTTGTTTTTCATTCACATAAGCTGATCAAGTCCTGTCAGAACAGGAATGGATGAATCCATCATTGTTGTTGTTTTACAATCACTCGTCTCATTTTTGCTTTTCTTCTCTTTTCTGTACAGGGATGAGTCCATATGATCTCCTGGCCAGAAAAATTGTCACTGAGCTTGATGCAGTTGTTCTGTCGGTAGAGTAAGTATTTCATATTTTAACTGCAGTTATATGCAGATGCAACAGCATCATATTGCACAAACTGTAAAAATAAGTTGCTCAGAAAACAAGTGGTTTAAAGTATTGCAGGTCCAGGTTATGGGTTCATAACTCCCATTACTTGGCTATAATTATCCTTCTTTATTTGTTCATCTCTGCCTCTCATCTCTCTGTTATTGTTCACAGTAATGATACAGTAGAGTGAAGCTAACATGTTTTCATTTGGGACTTGATAGGTCAGAGGTCCGACTCAAACTCTATCAGGCCTCCAACTTTCTTTTCCCACTGTAATTCACTTCTCTAAGTTATTCACTGTAATAGTTATGTGGAAGATAACTACTTGATTAACTTTATTTTGGATTGACTATTATGAGTTTGCATCAGCATATTGGTTTGGGGTGTGTGTAGTATTTCCTTATCTGCCTAATCTGAATTCCTGTCAGGAGTTCAGGCATGTGTAACAATAGTAGAGAAAGCATTTGTCAAAATGACATGACAAGTGAATATTCAGTGAATATAACAAAACAATTTTGCACAGCTGCCATTATGCATCATGTTATTTTCCAGATGTCTTTTCAGAGGATATTTCATTATGCTATTTTAAAGAAAATAGAGAAAAAATAACTGATTATTTTGTGACTTCTTTATTGATTTTTTCCAAATACTGTCAGCTTAGTTTATAGGGGCTATAAAATAATTGTATCATGCCAACACTGACTACTGGCCTTTGAAATGAGAAAGACCATTCCTGTTTGGTCTTGTCAATTTAAATATGTAAGAATATAACTTTGCTAACAAATAGAAGAATAGTCACAGCCTTTGCATTGTGTATTAAACTTTAGTTGGTCATCAGTTTTACCCTTGAATCATCATGATGTTTTTTTTGGGGGGGACTTAAAATTTTATCAGCTCTTGACTTTCGTTGTTCATATTTGTGTATGGCTCAGCTTTAATCTGCTCCATTCTATCTCTTCAGGTACCGACTTGCCCCTGCTCACCACTTCCCTGTCCCGTATGAGGATGTCTACCGTGTGGTCAAACACTTTCTCCAGAAGGGGGTGCTGGCCCAGTATTCTGTGGACCCAGAGCGTGTTGCTGTGTCAGGGGATAGTGCTGGAGGAAATCTTGCAGCTGCAGTCTCCCAGCAGGTACTGAATCTTGACCTTATAGACTCATCTCTTTTTCTGGTTCCCATGAGAACTTTTTGAACACAGTACACAATAAGCCAGTATTAGAAACATAACTCATTGGAACCACAAGAGCAATTGTTCTTTACCTTTTGGGGTCAGTATGAGAAACTTCCAGGATTTGATGGTAATAGAGACTTTATTTTAATATCCAAAATATATAATGTAATTTGATATAATATGTTTTCACTTTAGGATAAATAAAGTATTAAAAAAAGTGTTACATTCACAAATGGTTATCCCATTCAAATGATTTATGAGTCCTTTAAAGATAGTGGTTGGGAAATTTCCTGAAATGCTTGATATAACTACTACACACTGAGGAGCAAAGCAAGATAGAGCTGACTATTGTTTACTACTGAGAGGATTTGTTAGACTTAGCACTATTTGCTATTCTAGCTTGCGCACAATGAAATATCCTGGCCAAATTTTGTATTCCCCTGATAACGATGAGACAGAGAGCAAGAGCATGGAGGAGAGCGTTTAAACCATCCCAACCTTATTTTACCATGGGTAACTTCCTCTCCTTGTCCAGCAAGACAGATGAGCCGAAGACCCTTACAAGGAGCCATATTGTTTAATGGGAGAGCAATGAGTTTCACTGGGATTCGACACTGTCCCTGATTCTGATGCCAGCATTACCAACTTCCTGATATTATGGGCTGACAGGGATCCTGAGGCAAGTGGAAAATGGAAAGAAATTGGACTTTCTGTGCTTATTAAAAACAGATGGTGTTGCTTGGGGCATGTTATTATTAAGAAATAGATATGCGACAAGGACATAGAACCCTAGGAGTTACTATTAGACCTGAAAACGTTTTAAAACTGAAAGCTAATGACACTCTGTAAGGGGTGCAGATAAGAAGCAAAGGCATGACTAAGAGAGCTGAAAGAGAAGATTCATGAGGGGAAACAAGCTGCAGGTATAGATGAAATTAGTCCCATTCTGCTCAAGACTTGCACCAAAAAGCTGTGCGGAGTTTTTTTACAGAGGTATTCAACCTGATCCAACGTGTACAGATCATCTCTCCTCAGTGCTCTGTCTCTAGAAAAAGAGACAACCCACTGATCCAAATGACAACAGGAATATAGTCCTTATCTTACAAATATTCCACATCAGACTCACCCAGCAATCCTTTAAAGCTTACATAAAAAAGTCCGTTCTTGGTGAGGATGACACTTTCATTCTCATGCTCCAAAGGGTGCAGGTGCATTTAACCACCACTTCTACAGAAGTGAGGCTCATGGTGAGGTTTCTTGGTGAGGGGATAAGAAAGATGCAGGTTGAGTTCGAACTACTCTACGAGGTAATAAACTGCATAGCCTGCACACCACAAGGTGTCATGTACAGGCTCAAGAGTTCTGTTTCTGGAGCAGCATAGGGACACCACAGAGAACTGTATTGTCCTCATTCCTGTTTACTCATTATGCAAAAGACTTTAAGTATGACTCAGACAATTGCTCCTTCCAAAAATTCACAAATGACTCAGTCTGTTATTGGAGAATTGAGCGGAGAAGTTTGGCTAGAGACTTTGTAGACTGGTGCACCCCCAACAACCCAAAACTCTACATGGCAGATTCCAAGGAGATGGTGGATGATTTTAGGTGGAAATAATTTTAGAAAACAGCTCCAGCTGCCATTTTCTGCACTGAGATGGAACTTCTATTCTGACACGATTACCTTCGAGTGCTAGACAGTAACCAGGATTGGAGTGGCAACATGAAGACACTACCTTAAAGGAAGCTACATAGACTCAGGTTTTTGGACATCTAGGCCTCTGCTGCGTTTTTGAGGCAATTTTGGTTAATTCTCCACTTTGATGTGCTGATTGTACATTCACAGCAGACAACTACTGAATTTTGACACAAATTTGTCAAAATTGAAATCTTCATTCCATGAGCATCAACAAAAGTAAGCAGGAAGCAGAGTTTACAGTGCTCTCAAAGTTAAACTCAATACATAATCCAAAACGGCAGCTTTCAGCAACAGGCTGATCCCTGCAGCTGCAAAGGGTCTTTCCTGCTAGCTGCCTACACACTTTTCAAAGGATACAAATAATTATTCAGTTATTCTCAGTTGAATTTATTACATATAGTGACAAATCAAAGCAAAAGTCATTCCCATTGAGCTATACTTGGTATATTGTGGGACAAACTCTTTTAACAGGAAGAAACACCTGGCAGAACTAGGTGCAGTGAGGGAGGTTGGCCATCTCTCCCGACTGGTACGGGTGAGGAGGAATCAAAGAGAGAATATAATAATGTGGAGAAACAACAAACAATATAACAACAAACACGGTGCAAGAAACCTCATATCTGAAACACTTAGCCTACCAGAAAAGTCAACTTCAACATTTGACCATAACTGTCACTGTTTGCATTTTGCAACTATTTACAACTTGTTGAGACTCTTTTGCCACATCTAACACTAGAGTTAAAATGACTATTTAGCACTGCAACGCGTATAAGATCATACCTTAAGATAGCTCAGTACCGTTAGCATCACCTTTGATGCTAACAGTGTTCTGTGGTAGGTTGCATTTATTTCCAGCACGTCACCAAGATGGTGACCATCAGGAGTGAAGTGAGAGAAGTTTACAGAATATCAACTTTTTGATCAAGGCACATTTCTCAATGTGAACCCATTTACACTCTCTAAGTAGCAAGTGTAAGTACACCAGTAAACAATTTGAGACAAAATGATCAGTTTAATTGCTATTATTAGCTAGACTGACAAATAGGGAGCAATCGAATTTATGCAGTGCTTCTTGTAAACAATCCTTACTGGCAGATTTGATCAGATGATACAGGTTTATTTCTATAAAATGTTCCTGTGGATAATGATAAACTCAATTCTTTTTAAAATGCTACTTTGTCTTTAATGTAATGTGTCTTTGTCTTTCTTCCCAGTTGCAAAAAGGACCTGGACAGCAGGTTAAGTTAAAGGCTCAAGCACTGATCTACCCCGTACTGCAAGCGCTGGACCTCAACACACCTTCCTACCAACAGAACCAGGACATGCCCATTCTGCCCCGCACACTCATGGTACGATTCTGGAGTGAGTACTTCACTAGTGACAAGACCCTCTTCAGAGCTATGATGGCCAACACCCACAACAGCCCCGAATCCTCCAACCTACTAAAGTTTGTCAACTGGAGTGCTTTTCTACCAGAGACATATCATAGAAAATACAACTACAGTGCCCCAGCAGTGTCACAGTCAGTTGGAGGGCAGGTATCTGGGATGGATGAACCGTCTCGATCTTTTGCTGACCCAAGAGCATCACCGTTACTGGTTCCAGATAGGGACTTGCACTCTCTACCCAAGGCCTACATTCTGACATGTGAGTATGATGTTCTCAGAGATGATGGGATCATGTATGCCACCCGGCTTCGTGCTGCTGGTGTTGAGGTGACACATGAACACTATGATACAGGATTTCATGGAGCAGTGATGTTCAACATGTGGCCAACTGACTTCCTGATTGCCCGTCGCATGGCAGACAACTACATCAAATGGCTTAAGGAAAATTTGTAAAACTCTTGACTATTAGTAGTTATTTCAGTGTTTCCACACAATGCACTAGTCTTTGGTTGTGTGCAAGTCTTTGCCATGTGGTGTTTAACTTTTTGGTGGTGTATTTTTCTTTTGTCATGCTATTTCTATAGTTAACATGTTTTTCCTATCAGATGAATTTATTACAAGATATTACATTATATCATTATGTCATTGTAAAACTTTAACTGTAGACAATCATAAAATGTTGTATGGACTGCTTTTTTTTTCTTGTTTGATAGCTTGCCCTGCATGGTGCTCAATGTTATTACTTCTCACCACTGGACCTGCCATTTGATCTAATATCCATTGTATCAATATTGGTACTAGTAGTTGGTAATGCATACCAATAGATGTGTGACTATCCCTTTAGGGATTTACATATTTCATTCTAAATCTTTGCAAAGCGGGAAAGGATTTACTTAACAGGTCTTTTGGCCAAGGTCAACATTTATCCCTGAGCGCAGCTCTATCTGAAACCTAAGATTGTTTTGAATTCTTTGAAATCTGAAACCTAAGATTGTTTTGAATTCTTTGAAACCATAACTCACTTATGGTTCCGAGCCCGTGTCAAAAATTGGCAAGCGGTATTGTGTTAAAAACAGCAACACAACTTTTCTCATGGAAAGACAGAGTTAGTCTTTTAAACCAAACAAAGTTATACACCCCAATTATGGCTACAACATAAATGGAATTTTTATTTCTTTGGAACATCTCACCACTTCATGATATCAACATGGAATCTGTTCGCTTTTTAATTTCTGCTAGCAGTGTACCATGACACTCGTTAGCTACCTAGTTCCAAACCAGTGAAATCCACATTCCACACAGAATACTGGTAACAAACTGATGCTTTTCATCTTGCATATTGGAGTCATTAAGTATAGCTTAGTGTGCTGTGGCAATATAGCAGAGAGGAATAGTTTTTCGAAACAAATATCATAATAACTTATATATACATATACATATATATATATACATATATATGTATATATGTATATACATATACATATATATATATACATATATATATATGTATATATGTATATACATATATATACATATATACATATTTGAGCCTTAAAGTTCACAGAACATCTCTAGTCTTAGAGTTTCTAAAAAACAATTTAATAGCATGTGTGACTGTGTGTAACTTTGTGTGTTAACCCTTGTATTTGTTTAAGAATGATTTCAATATGTGTTAATATATGTAAAAAGCAATATATATATATATATATATATATATATATATATATATATATATATATATATATATATATACGTATATATGTAAAAACAGCTTTGCAGGGGATGACCCAAAAATCATTTCATGTGGGAACAAGAATTGTGGTCATTGGATTTGAAATTTGACCTTTTTCATGTTGTCATTTATAAGCTAATATTAGGTCCAGTGTAGACCTGCTTTTGAGACATTGGGTGTACAGTATGCAGTGACACAAATGCTGATACTGTTAGAGGAAGTTGTGAGTACAAGACCAAGTGCCAGTTTGATGATGAAATTTGTAGCGTGGAGCAAAGTTTAGACAGGAGAGTATAGCGCTGGTAATTTACTGTTCGATTATCTGTGATTTGCGTATGTATAAGTCATTTGTTTGTTTCAGTTAGGCTTTTGTCCATAACCTCTTCTATGACAAAGACTTAGCAAAAATGATGTGTTTTTCTATCCTAAACCCAAATATTCTTGTGAGCTGGCGATTGTAATGGGTAATGTGTGCAAAGCTCTTGTTTATATCTTATCTCTCTGTCTACAAGTGAAATCATCCTGTGACTTTGCACACTAAAGAGCTATCCTAAAAATAACATAATCTTCGGTTAACACTATTGATTGAAACCTAATAGGTTGCAGTTAAATTATGAAACAGCTAAACAACTATCAGCTCTTACAGTTTTACAGTTATTTGAATGCATGAACTTTTATCTGATAATGTCTTTTATATATTGTATATATATATATATATATATAGATACACAGTATCTATATATATATCATAGTAGTACATTTATCATGCAGCTTTTAACACAAGCTTAACAGAGAACCATAGCTCTATTGCTTAAACACTTCTACATTCTCAGCTGTAAATATGACTTTCTATTTGTGTCTTTGTTTCTCTCATGGAAAGTGTATTTGCATTATTTTTAATTTCAATGTTATCAGACAATAAAATTACTTAGTCTGACTCAGAAGTGGTACATATTGGTACATGATAGTGCTGTACACACATACAAACAGATAACATGTTGTAAACCATATCCTGCACAGGTTGATGCAAACATACAAAACTCATTTGACGACTGTGGTGGATAAGCTGAGGGAGTGTACAATTTGATCTACCAACATACTGCAGACTGTGTTCACAAATCTGTCTCCGAATCTTCCATTGAACACACCTACACACTTTCCATCCAAGAGGTTGGAAAAACATGTTGTTTTTCTTTTTTTCTTTTTTAATAGCAGAAAAGAGGACACATCAGTGTGAAAAATCCATTTATACAAAATGATGATTCAAATAGCGCAACCTTGCAAATCAGGAGACATTAAACAAAACACTTCACGCCTCCAGGGATCAGAGTGTAAATTCTTAATGCTACACTGTGTTTGTCATGTTGTTTTTTCATCCCAGCCCTTTATTCTTGCAGGTATAGTGCATTTAGATGCAGTTTTTCATTCCTTAGTGTAAGGAAAATACATTTAATGAATAGTGGTTTGTTCCCAAATTCCTTTTCTGCATTGTAGAGCTAATCACAATAATGTGAGATGGATTATGGCAAACATTTCCAACAGAAACTTAAAAATGTATAGTGGCTTATACACAAATACTCTGTTAATGCACAAAGCATTGCATAAGTGAAAGTAAGAATGGGAATACACACTTTGTTTGAACAACAGGTTTAGTGCAACATTGTTTATCAGGCTTGACAGGACATGATGGCATTTTAAATAGCAAATATTGAAAGATTAATAGTCAAAAGCTGTGTAATGAGCATGTGATCTTCAAGACCCTTACAGCCTCTGTAGCCTTGGATTTCTGAACTTTAATATTCCCAAAGTATTATTATACTCGATCATCAAATTAAATGTAATATAAAGCTGTGGATTTTTTTCATTTATCCTCATATACTTTCTGACAGCTTTTTCTTTGTTGCTCTCTCTCAACACAATTCTTGTGCTTTTTATGATGAAACTTCAAGTGCACACATGGAGCAGGGCCCGGTATCTAATCTTTGCTTCTTTTCTTTGCTCATTCCACGGGAGATTCTTATCTAAATGAAAAGATGGACCAACCATGGTGTGACTTGGCATGACTGAAAAAAAAAACCCGAAATCCTATTTGTTTTTATTAAAGCCATGTAATGTGTTTAATGAGAGTTCAGAGCTTTAGTAATCACCATAGGTCAGTAGGAGGCCAGTAAGCCTCTTTGGTAGACGACTCTAAAAAGTACCATATTACTTTATATTAGCCGGTTTTAGGAGATAGGAATATGAATATTCTCAATGCTGCAACAAAAAACTGGTTTAGCAAGAACGAGAGAAAAATAATGGGGTGGTTCAAATTTAATGTTCATGTTTCACATATGAAAGCTGAAAGAGGAGGGAAAAGTGGGAAGTACTATACTATTGTGACCTTAAAGTTCTTTGACATTGACTCTGTAAAGAAATGTGTATTTTACAATAGAAAAAGTTTTTTTGCTTATAAATCAGCCAAATCAAAACTTTAATTCTCTGTTCTAAATTATTCACCCATATATAGCTACAGTACACATGTTTTAGCCGAAGTCCTGACAGTACCTGGGAAACTGCACATCTTTTATTAAAACATTGTGGCGCTTCTCAAGTTGAACCAAAGAAGTCTGCTGATGACTCACCAGTAAAGGTCAAACTGAATGCCACTACAGTGCTCAACTTGCAAGCTAGGATAACCTAAATCCCAGATAAACAAAGATAACTGAGGATTTTTAGGGAAGTCACACAATCCCCTCATACTGAGTGAAGTGTGAAAGATAGCTAATTCATTTACAATCTTCTATTCCAGTATGCACTTAACAATATCCAGGGTTTTAATATTTCACAGTACAAACAACGGATGATGAAAAACTATTCATCAGAAGGATTTGAATCATTTCCACTGACACTGATTGAAAGAGTTAAAGTCAGCTTCATACAATGTATCATTATATGAATAGAGAAGATTGTCTCTATTGTCTGCTGTCTGGTATTTGTCATGTTGTCACTTCCTACAGCAATGATCAGCTCAGAGATTAAGAAGTGACAGTAATGAGATGATGAAGCAAATGTAGGAAAGTTGTAGCAACCTTCAGGGGACTTTTTTTCTTTGTGTTTTCTTTTATGATTGTTTGTGCTGCAGTCTGGCACAACATCACATTTTAACTACATAGTTATCAGGGCCAGAAGATATAACAGTGTCTACAGAAAATAAAAAAAAAAATGCTATTAGGTATATTCATATTTTTTCACAATATTTTCTATATTTTTTCAAGAACAAACCACAGCATCACTCATGTGCATATGATTGTAAATAGATGCATTATAATCATGATGCTGATGAGAAGGTAAAAATGTTGTGGGAAAGATTTCATTCGGTAGCACCATAACTTGCAAAGAAGAGAGCAGCAGTGGAGCAGAAGAGGAACTGAGAGAGCCTTATAACCACGCCTAGAATGTGGTTCTGCTGCTGCACTTAAAGAAATGTATCTCCATTTATTGTATGTTTTGACTATTTTTAGCAAATTAATTACATACAATTGTCTATGAAGACACTTTTGAACCACAACTGTTCAAAAGTGTCAATCTATGGTCAAAAGAAACACACTCAAGAAAATAAAACGAAAGCATTAGTGATGAAATATTTATGTAAGACTGTAAGATTTTTTCAATATGTATAATAAATAGACAATATGATAGTTTGAAAATATTTTAATCAAAACACAGCTGTTTGTTTGACAATTAATCGTCAGCTGAAATTTCATCGTTGTGACTACCTTAATCATGGTTATGGTGATGTCCCTATTGTTCAGACATGAAATCAAAATCCTCGCTTCATAACAGAGAAGTATACCTCTGACAGATCACACTGACTACAAAAACACCAGCTAATGATGTCGAAACAAAGTCAGATAAAAACAAATTGATCAAAAACATTTATTACCTTCAAAAGTATTATAGGAATGCTAAATTGTCATCCATATAAGTCTTTTTCATTACCTGGAAAATGATACCTAATAATTACATAGATAAAACATGCTTCATATATTTACACATACAAATGACAATGAAGTGCACATTCAGTGTAATGGAATACTTAAAATAAAATGAAACTTTACATATTTATATATATATATTCCCCAAAAACCATGATATTATACAATGCATAAAGTAATTAACAGTGAAATACATTTTACCTTTTTGTGAATATAAAAAGAAGAGAGAGTAAAGGGCTGCTTATGTAAAGATGAAATTGTTTTTACATGCGTGGATGTGTCCTATTTCTGTGTGGCTTTTTCACGCATCCTGTGCTGAATTTAATCAGACTCGTTCTGTTCTCAGCTCTGTCTTTCTTGTGATATTTCGGAGTTTTGAAATCAGGAGCAGTCTGAACTTGTCACCCATGAGGAAGTAGAAAATGGGGTTGATGACACTGTGCAAGAATGCCAGTGGTCGGGTCAAGATGTAAACCGCTTCTATGTACATCTTTGTACATTCTGGCAATTTTGTCCAGGACATCAGAGATGCTACTCTGACATTTCTCAGCACATGATAGGGAGTATAGAGAACCAGAAACATGACAGCAGCAGATGTAACAACCCTAAGAGGCCGCTTATATGAGGTCCTGTGCTGTAGAGCTCTCTCCTGTATTTGGAGCAGATGCGCAATTTGGTAGGAAAAAACACAAAGTCCAAGCAGAGGGACAATATAACCAGTCATGGTTAACCCTAAGCTGTACCCTAAGGGATTCACATCCCCTTTTAGGCTTGCAAAATCCTCACAACGGCTCCAGTTATTATTCTGTAAGTCCTGGATCATAAGTGCTATCATTGGGACAACTTCCACATTAACAGCCAGCCAGCTCAATCCCGACACGATCAGAGCTGTTCGTGGCCTTAGCAGGTAGTTACTCCTTGTAGGATGTTTTATGAGCAGGAAGCGGTCCATACTGAGCCAAACCATAAAGAGGATGGAAGAGTAAAGATTGACATGCAGAACATAGCGGTTGACAATGCAGGCATAAGGCAGAGTTTCTTTGAGGTCATTTGCATAGAGGTAAGAGAGGCGTGGCAGGGTGCAGAGAAAAATAAGGTCAGAGACTGCCAGGTTGAAAAGGTAGATATTGCAGCTCTGCCACTCCTGCAAACAAAAAATGTAACCCAGTACAACCACAAGGTTGCCAGGGAAACCAATACAGAACTCGATTCCGTAACAGGGTGACAGGTAGTACCTCTTCAGCACTTTGTCTATCTCCATGCAGTTGCTCACCTACCATGAAGAACAATGGATATGACACGAGAGAAAATAGAAAAGTAGGGAAGGAAGGAATGGGAGAAAAGTGTAGGGGCAGAAGAAACAAACAGGTGAGTAATGACTAAAACAAAGGGTTACAACCTTGAATGGAAAGCTAAACAGATAACAAATTCAGAATTCATTTTAAGGTCACAGATTACCAGTTTAAGCACAATAAAGATTATTCTATGTGAAGATAAGACTTACCATTGTGTTATTCAAGCTGTTTCTGGTGGTGAGAACAGAGAGCATGACCATGAGCCGGTGCTGCCACTATTTGTGCACTGGAAACTGTAAACAAGAGTACTGAGGGTAATGGTGCCTAGATATAACAGATGGATTTTATGGTTTCAACACACAGAAGCACTGTGTCAATTTGCATTTACAGGATATAAAGATTATAACCGATTATGACCCTAAATGTGTATTTCATGTGATTACACTTAAATTTGCAGAATTACCATGCTGATTCAAACTCTGTCATCTGTCATTTAAACTCGGTTTATATGTGCTAATGCAGTTGTCCAACTCTGCTCAGCTGTTTTCTTCATAAAATCTACACTTTCTACTCTCACAGATATTAGTATCTTTTAATAAGTACACATGGCTTGAAAACATTTACCACAGTTTTTGTTTACCAAGTAACATTAAATATATGGTCTTAATTTGTATGAACAACAACAAAAAAATACTCACAATGTCCAACAAGCTGCAGACTTTTATCCAGAATTTATGTTTAATGGAAAACCCTTTCCAGCTTAAAACAGTGTCGAAAATTCCTTGCTGAAGGGATGCAGTGTCCCCTCGCAAATGATTTGCTGTCTAACTACCTCTTTGAATTCAAAAGGTTATATATTCATTTTTTTGGTCCATATTTAGAAATACTCAGTGAACTGTTTCCCTTTTTCATTGGCTGCGGTTTTCTACGTAGCTCTTTGGACTTTCCAGTAGCACCTCAAAGTTTTATTTTCAGTCTACTTAAGTATTAGAATTAGGTATTTGACAAGTTTCAAATCAACACGCTTGCTGCTCTTTCATATCTGTGGTTAATGAGTCTGTAGTCATATGGCACCCTTGAACGTCACTGCCTCAAAAGACTTCTAACATTTGTCATTTAGAATTTCAAACTCATGTACAACCAACACTCAAGTGATGGCAAACTTGCCATGCAAAGTGACAATCAAACATACATAGTCCTCTTTTGCTCCAGCTAGAGCATGAAAGAAAAAAAAAGAGAACCATCACCATCACCCAAATATGCAACAACAAGAGGGACTTTTTTTTTACTCCTAAAATAAATGATGAGCTCGAGCTTATTCTCACCTCTGATATATTTAGCAGATTTATACTGAAGAGAGACTTGAGACCATGGCAGAGAAAAAGGACATCAAAATGAGACAACAACAGATGGACATGCCTACTCACAGTCATTAGGTCAACTGGACAAATTTTTGGAACAGCGTCAGATTTTACAATCATTTTAATGGCAAAACCCAGCTGTTTTGGGGTCAAATTTGCAAAGCCATTGCCTGATGACTGAAGACCTGGATGTTCTCTGATAGTTTTGGTGAGACACTGAAATGTCTTCAAACAAACTGAATCAATTTCTTAGTCATAGTTTAGCATCTATGAATAAGACATGGGAGCCTGCATTGTTTGATTTCATGCTATCACAGCCATAAACAGAAAACGTCAGGTCTGTCAATATCACAAGAGCATAAAACACAAAGTAGCTTCCTCATCTTGCTTCCTGTGCATTCACCATCTTGCTTGTGTTCACTTTTCCACATAGCTTAGCTGTGACGTGGTCTGGATTGGTTCTTTCAATATACAACATAACAAATACAAGTGGTGCTCTGTGGACTCAAAGCAGAAAACACCAGCTATAGCATTGATTGCTGATTTTTCTCAAAATGTTTTGTAACATAAGAAAAAAATCATTTTTATGGGGCATGTTCACAAGGTTAAAAACCTGATAAAACTAATACAGCCCTACTCCAACCTACATGTCGAGCATGTATTTGAAATATTTTGTTGTTGTTTTTTTATGTGTTCAAAATATGAATGATTTTTGGAATAACTTTTGATTTATTAGTGATTAGATAGCACAGTCTCACAAAAAACATGTTAAAGATATGTTTGTTCATGAGTTCCCACAATAAAGTCGCATTAATTATGAGGTTTTTTTTGTGAGATTTTTTTTTTTGAGTTCAGGCAACGGAATGCAAGTCTGAAGCCATATTTTTTATTAATATCTAAGTTTAGTCATGCATAACCAACCACGACTGACAGCGGAGTCAAAAAGTGAAAAGTTGTTGGAAAATATTGGCTTGGATGGCATTCAAGCATGGATCTATTGCATAACTCTCTAATTTCACCATCCGACCCCTCCTACCCATATTCTGAAAATACAATAGTTCAACAATATCACACTTTTGTTTTATGTAAAACGTAGACGTGCCTTGAAAATGTGATACGTTTCCAATTCTTGAGTATGCATGACACGTTCACAAAATGCAAACCTTATGCAAGCCTAATGCCAACTGTTAAATGCAGTAATCTTGTAACTCTTATTGTGAAACTACAATATTAGATGCTCTGAACCAACATACTGTTGCTATTTCACATTCTGGTGTGAAAGTGTGCTGGTTAGTACCATTTTCATGAAGGGTTGAAGTCAAGCTAACTTTAACTTTTTAGCTATGAAGGCCTTTTCTAACTAATTAGAGGAATCAGTCAATGTAATATAATGGTGATTAATGATGCATCATTCATGACTAATTTTATGCATGTTGTTGTGCGGAAGTAAACCTGGTGTTCTTTTGTGATTGTGAAATAAGAGGAGTGTTTTTTCAGTAGATTTCAAATTGAACACAATATTTCAACATAATTATCGAAAGCATCTGTGGAATATTCAAATGACAAGAGCATGATTGCTTGAAAGGCAATATTTACTCAAAATATGTTAAAATATTCCTCTCTGTTGTTCACTGAGTTTTAATAATGTGGGCTGTGACTGTAATTCACTCCAATAACACGATGATACATTTAAATCTATGCTGTCTACCACCTTTTCCATGGTTATACAACACACTGTTATGTTAATGATGTTGATTCTGATAAGAGTATATTTTGGCAACAACGCTTAGAATGTTTGTAGGCCTTTAGAAAGCACACAGTCTACTGCTGAGAGACACAGGAGACAAAGTCAGGGTAGATTTTTTTTTTGCTTAACTTGCTCTGGAGAAAAAGTGTGCAAGGTATAATGGCATGCTCTGAAGAAACTCAGCCCGGGTCAGGCCGTGGTTTGTTTGGTTTTGTTACTAAGGGATCAAAAGTAATCTTGCAGCATTCTTGCGCTTCAACAATTTTCAGATTTCTGCTTGTGAAGGTCAATGGTGGGGCAAGTTTATCTTAATACTGACTTTGGGTTGTTTATGTAATAGTATCCTTTAGTTTACTCCAATGGTGTATACATTAGTCAATATTTTGACCATTTCACATAGAACAAGACTGCTCTCTTGAGGTAGACTTAAGTAATACACAATTACAATGCATCAGTTTTCTTGTAGCTTGTCGGGCAATTTTATATTTTTAAGCAGTGAGATATTTGAAGCAATAATGAGGATGATTATAACAAAAATAATGATAACAATCAACATCATGATCATAATAATCATAATCACATTGAAAACCATTTTTTTCTTCTTCTTTTTAGCAGTTTTTTTCTGAATTAATCTCAACATTTTATACTGTATTAACTTGGCAACTTTTGCTTCAGCTGCTCTATTGAAAATATGCTCCTTGATGTTCAATGAAGTAACCATAAAACCTTTGTATGTACAGAGTGTACAGTAGGTCACTGTGGTTAATAATTCGTGGTTTTACAACAAGAAACTGGAAGGTGAACCATGCAGCTCACGGTGTGATTATAAATTAGATCGATCACAAGAAGGACAGTTTATGGCCCAGAAAATTCTGAAGAGGAAATACTGATCAGGAATACCTTTCATTAAAGTTTTCCTCCAGCAGAGGGCAGCCAAAACTCAGAACTCAAATACTAGACCAAAGTGCCATATTTGTCCTGTGTCGATATACATAGACATATGTATGTGTATATACATATATGTATACATATATATTTTTGTATCTATGTATGTAATGGTAACAATGTTGCCTAGAGGCAAAGAGAATGAGGAGCTGTGAGAGAGTATAAATATCTAATACGGCTTGTGATGTCAGGAGATCTCTAGTCAGGAGATCTGTGCCAATCATGTCACTGTGCCCTCATAACTTATGGTGTGCGTGTGTGTGTGAATGTGTTAGTAGATCTCTTTTTGAAATGACTGACTGGAATGGTGACACAATCTGCCTGCTTTACTTGCACTTATTCTTCCTGCTGTCGCTGAGATGAGCAATGACTGTTGTGCAACTTATACACACACACACACACACACGCAGTGAGAGAGAGAGAGAATGAAAGTCACCTAAAGGAAACCAAAAATCATTTAGCCTGATGAAATGAAATTAAGGTGTTGGTAATATTTTGAGCAGATTGTCACATTTGACAAGCTGATGAAGTGATTGTGTGGGATTGTGTGCCTCATACCCTGGCCAGTTGTGAGTGAGTGTTCCCATTAGTCCCTGCAGCTTACACTGATGTCCTACTTCTGGAAGGTGACACACTTAGAGCTTTATCACTACAACGCTGCACTAATTATCAACATGGTTCACATTTGACAGTGAGTTAAATGGATCACAGTCTGAGGTAGTGCATGGCTTTATGGGTGTTTTAATGTCTATCAAGTGACACACAATGCTTAGAAAGTCAGAACTGTAGAATACCAAGGATGTCACTGAGCTGTAAATGCAGCATAAAGACTTCTAATTTTCTGTGCTCTGTGTGTGATCTATCTCCTCTGCTTCTATGGACAGTTCAATTTAATTTAAAATCGTTCTTATCCCAAGTTTCCTATCATCCTATATCATCATTTCAACCTTTCTCACCTTCTTATTTTTTTCAATTTTTCAACCTTATCTGTTTTATCCTCTTTTAAACCTCAACAGAACAAACTGTTCTTAAAGGCTTAAGTCAAGTTGCAATTCAGTCATTCATGTAGTGTTTGTCTGAGCAACAGTTAAACCGACACTCTCAGACAAAGGTGAAATAGAGGGCTTCACCTGCTCCAGTCCCCTTGCTGAGGTCACAGCCAGAACCGGTTTAGCAAATTGGTTTTCAGATCTTCTCTTCAGCACTCAAACTGTCCTGGTTTTCATGCTTCGCATATGTGTGATCATTCTGTCCCAGTGAAACTCTATCTTTAGCTGTGGAAATATACAAGTTTTGTTGGCTAAGTTCCAGTTTCACTTCAGTGAGAAGAGCAGCTGGGTGTTTGCTGGTTTATCTGTGTCAGAGACGGGGTCAGATCAGATTCCCCTTCATCATACTCTTCACTGCTACAGAAGGAAAAGACTTTTCAAGCCTTAGCACAACAAATGTTCCTAATGTGTTTAATCTTGTATGAGTCCCAACTGTGACACATTATTACACAATGTTTCCCTTAAATAGATTATTGCTGTATATAATGCCTTCTGGGCTTGCTTACTCCTCTCTCCCAAACAATCATACTAACCTCTTTTAGTAACCCTTTTACTGTAATTCCCCCTATTGTATCATATTTCAACATATAGTTTAAAGAACAAAATTTGCATTCTGATGGATGTGCACATTAAAACCTGACAAAGACCCCTTCCATCCTCTGCTGGAGGTTCTCTCTCATGTGTGATCTTTACAGGCTTTCATTTTCTATTTGTTGTAATCATTTGTTCTTTTACACCACAGCTGCTCGGTGAGGTTTAGGAAAACATTGTTTGGCCTCAAAACACACTCTTTGATAATGTCAACCTCATGTCAAATGACACACTTCTTCCCCCAGCAACAAGCTCCTCCAACATCTGTTGGTTGATAGGATGTTGAGTCCAACGCCAGCTGACAACATTTGTCAACCCAATGAGCTTTTTCACAGTCTAAGAGACATTTCAAAACAACCGTGCCCACTAGAAAAATACTTTAATACTTTAAGTTTAAAAAAGATTATTTTATATAGAGATATGCTCTCCTCAACCCTTTTCAGATAACAAACAACTGGCCTTATTAAGGAACAGAACAATATTATGTTGTCAATATTGGCAAAGTAAAGAGGATGTTCTACCTGTGAGGTTAAGACTAAACCTCCTCTAAATGTAGATCTCTGTGCAAGTGAGCTACTGAAGTAGCTTTTTTATTCTTCATATTTATTCAACAGCTTAAATATTTCTACATACTTATCATACACATATAAGGCCTTTAATTCCGTTGAAATTTTGTCCACATTTAGACATTTTGCTTGTCAGTGTAATATGAGTTTATGGGCAAATGCTTAAAAAATTGTAATTTCATCTTCCAATGAGCATAGTATAAAAACCTTTTGTTTGAATGGTTTTTCTGATGTTCCTGACTCCAATTTTTAGTTAATTTTAGTTAACTTTAGTTAATGTCGTAACACCTTTAAACTGTTTGCAAGGAGGGTGACAAGCTCATATCAGTTTCCAGCTAGTAGTCAACTCTGGAATTCTGGTTAGTGCACAGAAGGTGGCTTCTGTTACAGACATTGAGGGAACTTCTATTTAAGTCTATTGGATGACCTTGCACTTTGAAAAATTAACATTAACAAGGTACCTTGTGAGTTGAAATGTGATGCCAAGGAATTCTGACCTGCAACCCTTTGGGTTGGGAGTAATGTTGGGTTGTTCTGATGCAAACGTAACTAAAGTCCCATGACCACCTTGCTGCTCTGTGTTAAGCCTCATGGGGGGTCTGGGGTCTACAGCTCCCCACAGTGGGAATATCCTGAATATTTTTTTTTTGTATTCTTTGCTTTGCTGTGAATCTATTTCATTTTTAGTCACGGCTGTGCCAGAGGCTTGTTTTACACACGCTGGTGGTGTATGCTGTGTCAGGCTTTCTCTGCGTTACTGATATGATTGCCTCTGCTGTCTGACATACAAATCCAAAACCACCGTCAGGTCAACTAAACGTCATTTAGTCACTGGACACATATCCACATATCAGAGCTAAGACTTCCAAGCCTCAGTGGGGGCTAATATCTAAACCTGCCATGTTTTCATTTCAGCCAGCTCTCAGGGTCAGTCAAGCACAGATAATGTTTTGCTGTGGCCAAATCCAGATGCTGTGTGTTAAGCTCATACAAATTTTAATGCCACCCTGCTGTGTTTGTGGCCAAAAGTAGATTTTCAGACAATGCTCTCTGATAAGACTTTGCATTCTTTCTCATACAGTGAACTGTCGGCGATGCAGTAAGTAGCTACCTGCTTTTATGCTTCCTAAACATTGGCCTGAGTGAACCGTTACAGGATTTTCCACAGGCTACATAACTAGTTTCCTTGATTAAACTGGCAGTTGAGTGACACAGGGGTGCTCTTCAACCAGCAACATCTGGATATGATTTGCTCGCTCATGTTCCGAGTTCAAGTGAACCGTCATCAGTCACTTGGCAGGTGGCAGTTGTATGTTTTCTGAGCAGGAGTTGATTTCCAAATACATTCACACATACTCTCACACTTACACACTACACTCCTCAGGGCCTTTGCAAAGTCTTCTGTTGCTTCATTACTGGCATCACCAGGTTTTACGAATGAGAACATTACCGCTCCACACAGAAAATAATAGCCCTCCTGTTCTGTGTCTTGACTCGATGACATCATACTGCTGTTGATGGGAAACCTGGGAGCTGTGAAACAGGTTACATTATGCAAAGCACATTGTAATAGTTTTGCAGAGTTTGTGAAGACGGTTTGGTGTCTCGTAAACCTCTGCGGTGACTGTAAAACATCATTCTGAACAGCAAGAAGCAAAGGACCCATCATATCTCCGAAGTACTGTAACTGCATATCAGCTCTCCTGTCACTCTTTGCTGTAGGTCTGATCAGCAGCTCTGTCACCTTACAGTCAAGTGTGGGCTGACGACAGGAAAATTCACTCTGCAGCACTGACATCAGCTGCTCAGATTCTGCTCAGTTTCTTCTTACTCTTCTTTTTTTTCTCCACTTCCTCTTTCTGTCAGGGCTTTTCTCCCTCCTCCCTACTTACAATTGTAATTCTCTTAACTGAGTCCCCTTTTGCCCCCTCTCCCCTGACTGTAATAGTCTCAGAGAAACACAGCTTTGTTGTTGTCAGTTACACTGTTTGGACCATTGGGCTGTCATATCAGAAGCGTCCTAATTGGTGTCAAGCAGCATCAAGGGAGTGGGGAGTCTATGAAATCTGTCTCTACATCGCAAAAAGAGTTTTCAGTGAGCACAATGAGAGAAAGTAGTGCATTGAGCGATCGATGATGCAATTTTGGTGTAGGCTATTTCTCTGTAAACTTGAAAAATAAGAAGTAACATGATAAACTAAGAGTTTGACCCAGTGGTAGAGTAAACTGAGTTGAGAAAAATAACCCTGAGATGTTAAAGACTGAATCTCTGTCTAACAGATCGTCATGTTAGAGATGGAGAATAATGCTTTATCTCTGTGAGGTCTGACTTCCTGGTTTTATATGTGTTGGCACCAAATGGCAGCACTCACTTTGCCAGTCATTGTTAAAGTGGTCAACAGTTTTCCAAAATAGCGCACCCACAGGAATTTGTCTGGCCCTATGTGATTTTTAGAAAATGAACAGAGGAAATATATAACATAAACAGAATCTCTAAAATGTTGGATGTTTGTGCTGTGGAGAAGAAGAGTTATTCTGTTTGTTTTGATTGAGTTCTGCAATGAGAATGAGAAGTCTCTAAAATGTGCATGTTCATATATAATTGTATTTGTGCACTTGGTCTCCAGCTTTACCCAAAATCTAAATCCAGAAGTTCTACCCTCTCCTGAAAATTCATCTCCTTTTTCTTTTCCTGTTTCTTTTTTTTAGTTTTTTTTTTAGGTCTGTCTCAATGCCCTCTTCTCCTTTCACTCCCTTTGGGGCAATTATGTATAACGTGATTATGATGTCTTCACTTTGTGCTCTGCTCCACACAGACAAGGAAACAATAGGTAAATGTTCAGAGAGGAGAAGCAGTCTCCCATCTCCACTTCTGTTCCCTTTCTCATCAGCTATCACAGCAGGTAAACAGGGCGAAGGTCTCACCCGGTGACATTACAACTCTCTGCTTGTCTCATGGTGGCTCCAATTTCTGTACCACAGATTAGATTAGGCTCATATTGCTGGGCTGACTCACTGTCCTTGAGTTATATTTCATGGTGAGTGGGAGTCCGCATGGATATGTGGTCAAGGAGGGATGTATCTAAATTGGATTTTTACTTACACAGAGATAAATCAAAAAAGAAACTGCAAAAGATTCTATTCTATCTGTGCCACAGCTCCTCATTTGCCTTGTAATTCATAGCACAACCTTTGTCTTTTTAAAACTATCCAACCAAGTCTACTCTTGCTTTAAATTACCCACGTTTGGTTCAGTGTTACAATGTGAATGTCAATTTTACTCTGACAGTATGTCTGTCAGCAGTTAATGCATCAAATCTGTTAATGACTAGTTCAAAAATGGATTGCGAATGGAATGCCACAAATAAGAAAAAAAAATCCTCAGGGCATTAATTCTAATAACTATGGTGATCTATTAGTCACCATAAGTTTGAGGCACAAAGTCGAGTGTAATACCTGCGTAACATCTCGGTGGACAGGGATTAAATTTTTGCAGACACAATCAAGGCTGAATTGCAATAATAAAGTAGTGATGTAAAAACATGAATTTTCCCAACACAAATTGTGATGAAATACCTGCAAAAATGATGATAGTATCACCAGCCTCATTTTTCTGGCAAACATTAGCTCTGCTGCAAGGCATACTTAAAAAAAGAAAATATGATCTGAATTTACACCAATGTAATCCCTCTCAGTTGCGTCTTAGGCCCCATAGAAGTCAATGTAAATCTGTTTCCCCAATAGACACAACCCTCTTCTGGAATTTTCCCTGTTTCTTCTTATTTGCTGTGTGTGGGACATGTCTGGGCTTCATCACTTATTGCAAAAAAGGATCTGCTGTCTCTTCTTTTCCTTTTTTCTTTATTTTGCAATTTGGAAATGACAAGCTGGTTTGAAATATTTACCAATTTGAAAGTCAAATCATCTTTTACTATATGTTCCACAGAGGCTGAGCTTTTTATCCAGGGGTCAAACTTTTGCATGTCCTTGTAAATCTTGGTATTTACTAAACAACAATAATCAACTCCAAGTACATTTTTGAATCTCTGAGTGATATTCACCCAAGAATCCGATGTGTCAGTCCAACTTGTTGCTGTACTTATCTCTACTGTTACAAAACATATTCTTGAATGCTGACATAGTCAGTCATTAACCTGGGTATTAAACAACAGCCTGAGGCTACAGCTCAAATCTTAAGCTGGTAAAAATCTATTGATTTGTTATGAATTGACTTTCATTGACACAGATCTTAGGAGACTACGATCAATATCCCCCATGACTGTGTGGAAGGCAGCAAATGACTGTATTAGTAGGACTGTGTTAATATTCCTGATTATTATATGAGTTGAACATATGGACTGTTTGCTCACAAGGATGGTGACTGAAATCGTCTTTGTAAACCCAATGAGTTGAAAGAGTTCTGCTGCTGAATGGCGACACGTAACAAAAATTGAAATAGTCGAAATAGTGCATGATTGAGATTTAGATCTAATTCTAAGGAGATCTTAAGAGATTTCATTGAAGCTAAGACTGGATTCTCATAGATAATGTGAAACTCTCCTCCACAGACAACATATTTTAGATTCAATTCCATATTTTCATTCCCATTCCCTATTTTTTCTTTTCTCATTTTTCTTGCTATCACTTATTTGGCTGAGATCCAACACCTAAGTCTTTTCATTGGCCTGCTGACTCTACAAACAGCTTTACAGCATTCCGGAGCAGGAACCATGCCTCCCCCTCCCCTCTGTGTACACACTACACCTTGCCCTTCAAAATCTCTGATATCCTTTACAGACCTCCCTTGAACATCCTCACCTACTCTGCTCTGTATTTAACCACAACCTCAGACATTGCAGCCTTATCCCCCTCACTCTGGTTATATTTCTTTATCTGTTCTGTGTAAACACTGTGTGCACATACAAGTGTGCACATGGTTAGCCCCATTCTGTGTTTATATGAGCAGGGATAGAGGCATGCTGGTGGTTTAAGCTTTGTAAACATGTCTTATACGGATGTCTGCTGCACAGTGTGGGTGATGTCATCCTGTGTGCTGTCTGAGCCAACTTCAACACTCTACACATGCAAACAGCAGCGGGGATCATCGCACTCAAGAAAACACATGACCAAAAAAAGACAATCCAGCATTGGCTCGAGCATCAGTAGTCTGGAGCAAACATCATTAAGCTAAGAACTGTGACTATCAGAGCAAAGAATTGAGTTAACCCAGACAGTCAGCTTTCATCTGCACTCATTAGGTTACAGTTCATTCTTAGGCCTGACACACAACTGCCTCTGTTTTTTTTTCTTCTTCCTTTTCTCTTCATTCATTTGTAGTTCCCTGACTTCCCTTTCTGTGTATACCTAATTTTCTCAATCTTTCCCTTGCATGCGGGCACACAGACACAAAAAATATTGACTCTACATAGTAGGATGATTACTTATAAGCTGATGCCACGGCAGACTGCGGCTTGTTTTCAAGTCAGTGACTCACTGTGAGCAATTGGTAATGGCTGAGAGATGGAGCTGGAATCAAGAGGCAGACTGCTTGGCAGGCTTGCTTACAGGGGGTGGGATAAAGGCAAACAAGTCCTCTGCTGGTTGGTGCTACTCTGCCTTAGAAGGCTGTATTTGAGGACAGCGTTTGTTTGAGTTTCTAGCCTAATGGAACATTTTCAGATGCCTGCACATGCACCCTTATGTTTTTTCTGTCTGTCTTTTTTTTCTGCAGTTGTACACAGTACACGGAGAGTAAAAGTCTGTACTGTGTGCTGACAAGCACATGTACATACAACGGTTTTGCCTCGGAAAACAACAAAGCATGTACGCTCAGTGTGCAAATGAATAATTCAGCAAACTCAGCACATCAGGATTCTGTTGTGAATTCCAGTGTGAAATGTTATGTTAAAATAGTTTCACATTGTTTTCTGATCCAGGACACATTAACATGTTCTCAGAACTTCAAACTAACTTGTTTCACTAGTAGCACTGGTGCTCCCTACAGGAAGTTTTAGCTATGGTGGCGTGAAATTTAGTGACATCACCTAGAATGACTTTAAACACAACACATATACCTTGTGCTGTGGTAAGAAATATAGAGTTTTCATAAATAACAATGTACAGATTTATCTGAAAGGAAAACTAATCAGAATGTGACATATTACTTACCTATCTACTAAAAGACTGATTAAACAGTATTTATGAAATTTTAATATTGACATGAGTATTAGTCCCCTAATCTTTACCCTCCGAAAATGTTGGCTTATATTTCTGCTTTGGTTGATTATAAAGCTAAAGGAATTATCTTAGATTTAGTGAATCTGCAACATTTCTAATGAACTGCATGCATGCTTCTGCTTGCAGACGTCAGATTCACTTTAAATTCATTCGAATGAGATCCTAACAGATTTTCTCTCACACTGTGACAGGCTACACTGAATTTGAGTTTGTTTCGGTTGTTTTTCTCAGACCAATTTATAGAGCGCTCCTTTCAGAATACTGTCCATCAGTTGAGTCAGCAAAATTTCTAGCAAATATTTGGCTAAACCAAGAGCAGCAGCCCACATATCAACAAACTCTCCACTGGATATGGTCACAGAGATTGCTTGCTTATACCCTTAAACATGACCCTAAACAGCATCCTGGGGCTGCGCTTTGATGTGACGGTTAGCACTGTTGCCTCACAGCTAGAAGAAGGTTCCTTGTTTAAATCAGGGCAGGGGCCTTTCTGTGTGCATGCATGGGTTCTCTCCAGGTATCCTGGCGTCATCCCACATATAAACATTGAATTCTGTACTTTGCAATGTCTCAGCCACACAAATTGATCATATTCTGTCAGAATATTCTTTGTCTTTTTCAGCACACGGTTCTCTTCTGACTTGTCCTCATCATAATTGAGGGATTTTATAGCAGGATTTTATAGCAGGATATAAATGGTTCCTTTTGAAAAAAATAACTGATAGTTAATTTCATTACACAAAAGGGCCACATGAGAGTTAGAATACTTGGACATGCATAAGTGATAGTCTGTGAAGAACTGTCAATCCTGCATTATCATGATGAAGAGACTCTCATGTTAGCTTTCAACTTTCGATTCTGTCTGTCTCTCTCCCACATACAAGTTGTTGCAGCTGTCCTGATGAGAATGTTGAATTGCCTTTCATTCATGGTGGACATCCTAACCAAAGCTTTAATTCTAACGTTTGCTGGTGGAGCAGGAAGTAGAGCAGATGGAAGTCAATGGTTCAGTTCCAGTTTCTAGGTCAAAATGTCCTTTAAAACGACTCTGAAGCCTGTGATGATTCATATGTCTGTGAATGTGTGTGCAATAGAGAAAGTTTGGCATGTGTTAATCAAAAGTGCTGTATGAATGTGTATGTCAGTAAGTGAATCTGGTTTGTGGAGTAAAGCACTTTGAGTGGTTGTTAAGACATGAAAAACACTACTTTAATGCAGCCCATTTACTGTAACCAGTTCATGCCTAACCTAAATTCACAGCAGACATCTGATCAGGACCAGCCATTTGTTCACATAAGGACTCCCGGTTTCATCAAAGTTGGCCCTTACGGGGTAGCAAAAAAAAAGAGTACACACACTAAAACAAATCCACACACACATGAACCAAATCTCTCTCCTGCGGTTTCATATTTTACTCGATGATGATGAAAAAAAAAAAAGTACATTCAATAGCTCTATCTTCAAAATGCGACTAAATAGTTCTAGAGTTCTCTCAACTTTGATGACAATCTTTCAATATTTTTCTGTTGTTTATCTGGCTGAATCTTCTAAAAAGCTGTGAAAAGCAGTTCATGTCTGGAGCCACTGTACGTCTGTCATGTAGGCGAAAAGAACACATTGTTTGTAAATCCCAATGCCTTAAAGCTTCCATATTTTGTTAACCGGTGTCTTGCACTCTTATGTTCTCTATCAATTTTCCTGACGAATGACAAAGGCTAGACATAAAGTTTCATCTAGAATTTCCCTGTCTTTTACTCCCGAACCATCCCACACCAAAAGCAACACTGCTGCAAATGCATCTCAGTTCCAGTGTGATAGCATGGATAAGATATATCATGCTCCTCTACTCTTAATTGAATCTTTGTTTTAGTTAACTTAAATCAATGCTGGGCTAAGTAATGCGCAGGATGGGTAGGGTAGTCCCTCAGAGTGTCTGTCTCAGGGTGGGTCTGAGCTCTGTGCACCCTGTTGGTGTAGTAAGGGGATTGGATATGCTCTGCTAATGCTATTAGTGCTGCAGCTGGGGATTACTGTCTCCTAAGGATAGGGGAAAAGGGTGTGAAAAGTGAAAAATCATTGCGTCAGGGAATTTGTGCATGACCAAGATTTGCAGGTTTGTACATGTATTTGAACAATGGATTTTCATACAAAGTATCGCACACCAACAGAAATACAAAGAAACTCTGGCTTTTATGCAAAGTGTCGTGTGAGCTGATCTTTTTCATTCTATTTGGCGGTTTCACTTCTCCAGGGCTTTGTGTTAATTAGTTTATTTAGGCAGGCCAGCACCTCTTGGGTTTATTTTTAGGTGGAGAAAAGATATATGTTGTGTTTATTACTTTTTCTTTTTTTTTTCAGAAAAGGCCAATAATTAAAAGTGACACGGGAACAAGAGGAGGTTCAACGATTATCTTCTGTATAGAACACGAAGCAATCTTATGGGGAAATGTTTTTGAGGAGTCACAGCACATTGGATATTCTCTATTCATTCAACATTGCATCATCCACTTGTTTTAACTGACTCAACCTCCCAATACTTTTGGAATATTAAAAGTACATAGGTATTAAACACAGCTTTTACTGTCTTTGTTATATACTGATTAACAAAGTGAGGACAGCATTGCTGAGGTCAAGCCTGATGTTGTCTGACACATACTGTAAAATATCCCCCGCTTTTTCATATAGCGAGTCATGCGTTCATCTTTCCACTGGGAAATTATCATATGAGCAGGAGGAGATCTATGTTTGGGGTTGCAGGCATACACACAGAGTCGACACTGCATTGAAATATTCAACCCTGACAACAGGGCGGAGTTTTAATAAATCATCATTTTGTTTTCTCACAGGATCAGAAGGCTTAGCTAAAGGTAACTGTAACTGCATATCAGTGCTGTTAGACGTAATCCGCTCAGTCCACCAGCACATCCCCTCATCTATGTGAAGAGTATGTGCTTCAGGGAAAGACATTCTGACTTTGAATTATGAAATCGTAATAAGAAATGTTCTGAATCATTAAATACCCTACACCTCATTTAGAGAATAACATAGCCTTATGAATATGTACAGCATGTGTTGAGGACCTTCATTCAACAGTGGCAATATTTCTTCATGAGGTATTTTTTTTAGTCTAATCAACTAATCAGTTTAAAATATTTTATACAGTGCTGCTCTGTGGCTGCTGCAGGTTGTTTTTAGTTTGAAAAGCTGCAAAGAAGGCAACTTTTAGGTATGCTTATTAATGTTTCTGAAGTAATACAAATTATATATATATGGTCCTGTAAGCTCTGTTTCAAAATATTATTGTAATTTTGGCATTGGATTCTTTGCTTTTAGTGCACATAGTCAGCAATTAATTTGCACTGCATAAATTGTCTGATAGCATTGCTTATGTATCTTTCATCAAATATCAATCTCTGTAGAATAAAATGCATATTACTGTTGTTCAAGCATTTCTAAGGCACTGTATATGTTGCACTTTTATCAGAGGCAAGACCCTGCCTATTAGTTTAAAAAAGTATGGGTCTATAATAGGCCAAAGCATTTCCGTTCTGTCTCATGTATTTCTAAACAAGCTTTTGTTTTTCCTCAATAATCATTCACCCTTCTGTTTCACTGCTTTAGCATCTGTTCTCATGTTCAACCCGCTTCAATATTCATTATCTCCACATATCTTTCTTCAAATGTCTCACACATTTACACATCAATCTGCAAGTTTCAATGAGTCTAGAGATTGCATTAATGAATATTTACCAACAGCAAGTTACCATGGGCATCTGCTGAGATTTGTTCACTCCTACTCTGTTGACTGTGTATGCATGCATACTTCTGTGGGCTTCAGACTGCATATGTGTGTGTGTGTGTTTTGTTTTTCACTGTTCTAACTCTCCTCTAGGCAGCCTCGGGTATTTAAATGAAAACCCCAAAGAAACCCCTATATTATTCAAGATGTCAAGACCTCTCCCACGCCTTACAGTATCTTCTGTGTTCCACATGCAGCGTTTTAGCTTTCTCATGTCATTATATGTTTTCATGTCAAGTCAAGTCAAGTCAGTATTGCTCACTTCTACATTCAATGTTATTGAAAATGTTCAGTGTACTGCTATTTAATTGAAAGATCTTTGTTTCCAAATTACACTCACAAGGTTGCCACTGCATTTCACCATTCTGTTTGAGAGGTATGAACAAGAAGTTTTCATTTTACATTACGGTACAAACAATGGGATGACATTAATCTGTGGACAGGCTGTCAGAGGCAGCCATGCTGACATAGATATCAAGCTGACAGACAGAAAATGATCACACTTGGTAATCAGTGTTGGCTAAATGGCTTTTAGCTTGAGCAATTAGGGTTATGTGTCCGCCTAAGGCATATTAATATGATTGAACAGTTTACTTACTGTCATACTTGTTGCCTTTCAGTAACAGTGTTGTTTCACGCTCCATATAGTTTTGTATTGGACAAGGCTTTGTCTTGACCATATGCTAGAGAAAATGAAGACCCACTGTAACTTTCACTTACTTACATAACTTGCAGGAGGTACTGATGATGCTCTCCAGCTCAATATGTTTCTCTGTGTGGAGTCACACTACACATAATGTGCATTGTGATAATTGTTCTAGCTTTGTCATTATCCTGAAAATCTTGCCATAGCATGTGCACGTAGGCAACAGATCTTTGCATATCAGTAATGGTCTTCTAAGAGTTTAAAGCAAGCCACCTGAGTGTGGTGGATTTCAGACAAGATTTTAAAGTTGCTGAATCCCAACTCCAGCAGCTCTGCACTCACCGACGGGTCAATATCTCTTAGGTTAAACTGATGTGTTTACCAGCAGCAAAATATCCATATAAAAAGACCTCATATTTTGGGTACTATGATTTACAACCTATCTTGGTGACTACATATTATTTCTCACTTTGAGCTTCACATTAAGGACGATCCTTGCATCTGCTGTTTATTTTAGGAAAATCTGCATGGCAGCATTTATTTTTAGAAATCTCAGTTCACCTGCAAATATGCACACATGGATCAGCCCCCTCTACATATCCACATTCAACCATAAATTGTCAGTGTGTAGCACCTCATGAATGTTGATGCATGTCCACTCATCAGAGTGGTCTTGCATGACTTAGTAACTGTAACAATTGGTGGAAGAATAATTTTTCTGACACTTAAAGAAAATCTTTGTGATCCTTGAACACATAATTCCACCTAATTCTTCATGCAATCCACCTGCAATGCCAAAAAAAAAGAAACATACTGTAGTTCAGCATGCTATTCCCAAACCTGTATCTTTTCATTTCTTTAGCTACCTGCCAGAGAAGGCATTGTACTAATGCCATCCATATTATCATCCTCCTGTGCTGATCAGACACATATAAACTCATGCACACATGTAGACATATGTTGTTTATGATCGAAAGACTGTCAAGGTCATTTACATAACCTCACCATCTGGCACAGGATTCATAAAGGGCGTAAAAGTGTATTTTTTTTATTTGAAAATATTGTTTTGCATGCAGGTGATGTCATGTTGTTTGGCCATGCAATCTCTCATACTATTATTAATGACATTCAATTTTTTATCTCTGGTTCATAAGAGGGGGTTTGAACGGATTCATTATTGGACATGTAAACAGTGTCGCCAGATACTTGTCAGTATTTCTATTTTTAATAACGTTTCTGTTTTTCATGTCTCTTTGCAACCATTTCTCACCATAAATACAAAGTAGCTGTTTCAACATCTTTCCAGATGTTCGCATGCATGTTTGCACAGTATTGCAAGGATTCTCTCATTAGGTTTTTATAGAAATTAACTTTTGCATGGAGGGTTGCATACCCCACTTTTTTTTTTTCATCTGTAAAGACTCTAAACAATCTCTCCTACCCCATTTATATTATATTTCCTCTGTCAGTGCTCAAAAGGAACCTGACATTTCACCGGTGCTGTGTGGTAGAAGTTACTAAGCCTCAAACATCAATAACATTAAAGTTCTTGCTCTGGCACACATTAAATTCCTAAGAATTTGTCTATTGAAATTATGTTTAGATTTGTTTGCGAAAATAACCTCATCGTGTCTTAAAGTGGCTTAGATGCAATTCTACTTGTTTACCTCCAGCCGTACCCTTGGATCGATGTCCAAATTAGTCCCATCCTCTGTTTCTGATCACCTCTCAGCTGTCTGATTTCAACTCATCTTCGACTCTGATCCAAACATGATAATGAGTAAGGATGACTGATTACATGATCCCTCTGCTTGATCGTATTATGAAAGAGTTTGTTATTTGTTGCAATTGTTCGATACACCTTTTTCCTGATCACCATCTCTGATGAGATTGCTTTATTAGGTTTGTTGAGTTTGAAACTTTGAAAAAAACACCACAAGGACTCTTTCACATAGGTAACTGATTATCATTGGAGTAGGTCTTTAAATTAAGGGTAAAAATAACTTTTTTTAAAAATCTTTTTTAGTTTGTAGCCTTAGTCTAGAAAATAAGATTAGTGGATTATGTTTAAATTGGTCTTTGAATGACTACTCCTTAAAATACTTTCCAGATTTTGCCAGATCGTATATTTACTTAAACTTGTTCCTCTTTATTATCATGGTGATACTAAGGAGAAAGCTGAGTCTCCATGATAGGAATTATTAAAAAGAATTCAGTACTGTGATGCTTGCCCATTCTGTTTGGTGTGACTCTCAGTGGGAACAGACTCATTATTACAGATACAGTAACACTCTGAACGTCTCTGTCGTCCCTGCTCTGTTTCTCAGATAAGTTTAGAAAACAAATGTGTAGATATTATTTTTGCTGTTAGAAGTACCTTTTAAAAAGCCTGCTAAACCTACCTCCACTGACAGGAACGAAAGCCCTTTTTAGTGGTCTGTTGTTTAGATCTTCAATTCATGACTCCTCTATTGAAAGTGAGCTTTGAAATGCAGTGCGGTATAGATGCACAGTATAAAATATTTATGATCTAGTTCTGTATTTGCATCAACAAATTGAACCTTTAGAAAAAATGTTTGCCTCAAGCAAATGAAAATAATAGGCAACATTTAAACTGCACCTTTTAGACTTTTCAGGTTGTCTGTCTAATATAATACTAATGATATCTACAACAATGAATACTGCTTGTTTTTTACTATTTCTCTCACTGTGCATGCAATTTGATTAAGTGCTTAAAAATTACCTCCCATTGCAGAATACAACTTAGATCTTTCAAAACACCTACTTTTTAAGTCCCCTGATAACCGAAAGGGATTGAAAATGTTCACAAGCCATGTTCACATTATCACAGAACAACTTTTATATGAGCGTCCTCCAAAAGGAAGGATGTAGTATATCGGTGCCTCATTTCTGGGGATAGTCTGAACTAATCTATTTGGACACATACTGTTCTGGCAGTTTGTTAAATTTTCACCTAAGCTGCACTGACCTTTGGAAGCTAAGCTACTGATAGCTGCTTTTGTGCAGAAAACAGTTGGACTACAAAATAAAGACCACTGGTTGTGCAACAGCATCATTATTAAGTCGTTGGTATTTTGACGCTGAGGTGAGTGTGGGGGGTGTCCTTGAAACACACAGTTCTCACATAACAACTAAAAGTGTTCAGTGTATGCAAATAAATCTGTCATTATAGTACAACTTGCAGGTTAGCAGCCATAGTGACTTAAATGATAGAAAATCTTTCTATATCTGTACTACAAAGAGTTTTTTCTTCTTTTAGTATCAGGGTTCTGTGCACCGTAGAAATATATAGAGATATAGTATGATAGAAAGGGCAAAAAAGAACAAAGAAATGCGGATTCAAACAGGAGTTTCTATGCTGAAGACATCCTAAACGTAAATGCAATCGCACAAAAATCTGGAAAAAAAGCATCAAAATCAGGAAAACAAGGATTAGGGGGGGATATTGTCCATTAGAGATGAATTGATTTCAGGTGTTAGGAGAACAGCTGAGAACTGAGCCAGTTTGCTCATATCTTACATTAGCCAACAATTGTGGAGGTAGTGTTATATTACTGTAAAGTTTGCTATCACCTATCAAAATACAACTAAACAATGTGGACATTTAGTGCTTTAGTATTCAATAGGACACAAAACAGAAACTCATGACCAAGAGTCAGCTGATTGGTTATTAGTCATATGACATCGATGCTACATGTTAAGGAGCCAACTGCTTTGAAGCCAAAGAAATGAAAGAGAAACTTTCAAATAAAAAGACAAGATGTACAGTGTTCAGTTCTCCTCTTTGTTGAGCAGGATCTCTCTCCCCGCTGTCAGCTGTCAGTCGATACTCAGCTCGTACACCGGCATCCTGACTTCCTGACACTGTATGAAGCATAGAAGCTGCTGCAGTTAGGAAAAAAATGAAAACACGTTTAGGTGCACTGCCAACTTTTTATTCTGGATGTCTGCATTAATGTCTCATAAAACACAGTAAACGGATTAGTTGTATTTACACACTAAACACACATTTCCACTTTATATTATGAGTGAAAAAACAATCTTCAAGTAGCAGTTACAGTTAATCCTCATAGAATCTCACCTTCCTACCCAATAATTTTACACATGGACAGATACATGCACAACTCTGGAGCAGTAATTATAGTTACACACCTCTAAATCATAGTGATGAATTTAGGTTTTCTATAACATACAGTGTCAGAAAGATGCATTATACCTATACTACAGCTGTACTATAAGAAAGAAGTCTAAACCCAGGTGAGCAAAATTCTGAGGGCAGTGATAATTACACCGGTAGTTCCGCCACCATCATTATGCATGAGCCTAATCAATGGTCATTGCGCTTAAGGGGAGCTGCAATGTCATTAAAGAATAGTTCCAATGAGCAGTGAATTCTTTGTGTGAGTGTATATGAGAGAGTGTATGTGTGCGAGTTGTTAGTGTTAATGTCTCTAATGAGTAGATGTGGCACATGGAGCCTGTGGACACCTGCTACTGATATTAGTCCCAGAGAGCAGACTAATCACACTGGCTTTCAAATCTGAACAGGTTATTCAGTGTCCCTCAAGCTGAAGGACCCTTCATTACACGGAGCATGAGTGTTCAGTGACAATGCTTGCTGATAAATGCTTCTTCCAGAGGAAAAAATGGAATGGAAATATATACCTTTGTAGTTCTAATCAGTTTTCTCTTCACATCACTGAACATCTGGAGGAGTTGCTTAAACTTAGGGACACTTTCTCTGAAGATTTTAAGCAAAGCAAGTTTGAACTGGTAACCTGCAACCCTTTCTCCTTGATGTTACATTTCTTTACTACTCAATGCGTTACTAATAAAAAGAAAGTTGTGACCATTTTTCAGAAGTGTAATCATCAAATATGTTGATGTACACCATATGCACACATATGGTGAACACACTCAGAATTTCCGCCTGACTATTTTTATTTCAAAAGTAAAATGACAGTGTTTAAATACAGCACCTTAACCAATAACTACATCATAGTCTCCACCTGAACTGTCTTTGTGCCTGATTTAAAGGCCAAGAGCACATCACATCAATCATTTACCAAAAAAGCAAAACCTATTCATTTGTGATCCTAAAACTTTACATCCTAACGCCACATGAACAAGGTCTTTCCAAAGAACTCAGATCAATCAGCGCATCTTAAAAAAGTTCATGTTGCACTCAACTCGGTTCTACCTTTGGCATGTGAACATAACTGGGAAAAACTGTGTTGTTACGATAGAATTTTGTAATGAGATGGGTGTGAACAAGTGCAAGTGTCTTGGCAAGCTTGAACTCATCACCACCTGTTGCCTCCCACTTTGTTCACACTCCCCTTCATCTCCTTTAACAATCATACTGCTTGAATCATCATCTTACATTTTTTTTAACAATCAATCCTCAATAAATCCCAGTCAATACCTGTTTCCATGGATACTGGAAAGATACATGGTAGGGATTCTTTTGTTCTTTCTTAAACTGGTCTGACTAACCAGCTTAATTCTTGCTCAGACATAATGGAACTATCAGTCACCTCAATCTAAACATTTGATACACGCCTTATGTCTTAGTTACATTGAAGATCTCTGTGGGGTCATATTGGACCTGGAGCAGAGTGGGGTACAGCAGGACAGAGAGATTGAGGGGAAAAGAGCTGGCAGATAAAACTGGCTAGATGTGTAAAGCCTCTGTGTTGAGGTTACTGGTGTAATGGCTCCCCCACAGGACTCAGCTATGAGTTGCTGATTTGCAAGGCTTGAAGGACAGCCACGGCCTTCCACCCACTCTGTCACCATGGGAGACGCTGAAGAGGTGATCTCATCTTCCTTTCTCCCTCTCTCTCATTCCCTTTCCTGTATCTCTGCTTTTCTTTGCCTCACTCTTTTCCTGCTCTTTTATTGTCTACTGGCGTTATCGTCCATGATAACCCATTGATCTCCTTTCAGGATTATTCATCAGCCCACTAAGGGTTAAAAGCTACCTCCAGGAAGACGAGCAGTTGTGAAAACTGAGGTAATGACACTGCAGGTTAGATTCAGCATTGCTGCATTCATATGAGTGCATGAGCCATTCATTTAACTGGTCAATCCCTTGTTGCTAAGACTTTTATGTGTGTTATCAAAGGGCAGCAGGCCTCAGTTCACTGGCGGTAGCGATGGAAAAGAGGAAAGAAACCATAAACAGGAACCATAGCCTGCTTCCTGTAACCATCACAGCAACACACACGCAGACACACACATGTATGTGCATGCACATAAACACACAGTATCTTTGTTTGTCACTTTTCCTTATTTCTACCTATTACCCTCTCTTTATGTCAGAATGCAGAAGCAACAGTTAGTGATCACACGTTCACACCTGTCTCTCCTCATTTCTGTGACTGCTGTTTAGTTCAAGCTCTTAGTACAAAAGTTAAATACAAGTAGAGTGAGTGTGCTATGTGAAAATTTTCTTTTGTTCAACTCTAGTTCCCTATCTAAACAGAATACAGCAAGAGAGAGCCTGAACTACAGTATATGAGCGGGGAGGGGGAGGGAGGCTGTTGCCATGGCAACCAAAGCCGCGGCAGTCGTCATCACGAGGCTTCTTCTGCATCGTGTGTGCGGACGCGGTGCGTGTGAGTTCGCCCTCCTCTCTCCAGACAGGAGGTGAGGACATCCCCCTCTAACAGAGCACCAGCAGACAGAGGAAGAGAGACAGAGAGAGCGAAACCCCATAATGCACTGCACGCTGCAGGGCTGAAGCCGTGCAGATTCATCAGTTCCTGTTCGAGGGGCTGTGTGTTTCTGAGTGCACACGCACCCATACACCCAGACCGAGTGCAAGAGAAATACACAGAGAAGCAGGCAGGTAAGACGGCTTTGCTCTGATGCTGCAGATGGCTGCTGGTTTTACAAGATGATCTGTCTCTGTGTCTGTTACTGGCCGGTGAGGAGAACAGAGAGCGACTCAAGAGAGACGCCAGGGTGTTGTTAATATTTGACCTGTTATGCTTCCAACAACTTGCTTGCCTGTTGCTACTGATTGTTTTCATTCTTTCTTTCCTGCTCAAAAGCAGGAATTCTATCGAGAGCGGAGACTCTAAGTAGTTGACATGCAAGTGAAATATCTTTCTTTTGTCTTACACTGGGCTTTTTGCCTTTTCTTCCATACTGCAGATAATGTTTAACTGGAGCCAAATTTGAAAATGCCCTGATGGTTTTGCATGTGCTTAGATGACGGGAGTGCTTGTGAACATAGTCAAACTTTTAGTAAAAGATTATCTATATAATGGAATTAAAACGTATGTGTCATTCAAAACTTTGTTGGTTACTTGTTCACATTATATAAAAGTTAAAAAAATTCATTCATCACAGCAGTTACTGATAAACATTCTTGCCTTAAAAACGATTATTGTCGAAACATGAAGTTGATTATGTCTTTAGTGATGCATTTTCATGTCATGACAACAATCATTAATGTGGCTTTTTAACTTACAAAAGCAATATCTGGATCCAGCACATGACATCACAAGCAAAAGCAAAAAAGAAAATAGAAAAACAGGCTGTTCCTATTTTTGAGGTATCTCTATGACACCAGTGTGAGCTGACAAGTAAAAGCGTGGCTTCCTTGTTACGGGTCATTTTGTGGTTTAACGGCCACTGACGCTTGTGACCATATCAGTTGCACCAGAGACGCAGACAGGCTGGAAAAGGGCGATTGCAGCAGCACAGGTTCAGGGACTCTCTAACATTATTAGTCCAGGTCACAAATGAGAAATTTCAGGCGTCCCTTCTGGGGCCGTAAAATCTGTTTTCAATACTGAGACCCAACACAGGATCAGAATAAGGTCTTACAGTGAGAAATAAAGCGGAAAGTTTATAAATTAAACCTTTATTTCAAATGGACATTAATTCAATTTTATTAGAAATCATACGAAGCATTATCTAAGAATCCGTCTCTTAAATACACTACAACTCAAGACAGTCTTAGTTATATTACTTTTATCACAGAAAGTCTCAAAGGAGCTTTGAGACAGTTTTTTTTTATCTTGCACCTTTGAAAGGGTGTTTCATGTGGATGTCGAAAGCTGTTTATTTTGAAAATTTTCAGACTGTGCAAAAAGCTTTTATGGCCTGGGAAATGAATAGTATAAAAGCCATGATGCAGAGAGAGAAAATATCTCTTGAATATTCAGTTAGTCTCTATTTAGCACAGAAAGAGCGCTATGTCTGTATACTGTACCCTTGCAGAAAACCACCTGCCAAAAATCACAATATAGATGCTTCTCTTTTTTATTATCATTTCTTTCATTAAGAGGCTCATTTCACTGTCTGTGTTATCGTCTAATAGAATTACCCACCAGACTTCTATGTGACAGTGATATTCATATCTTTGACTGTGCTCTGTAATAATTCAGTATTTTTGCTAAAAGCAGTCTGATAAAAGAGTGTACATAGATGTGGCTGCTTAATCCCCTTGGTATGTGTGTTTTTAAGGGATTCTACAAGTAAAAAAAAAAAGACAGACAAAAAATGCAAAAAGTGTTTTGGCTTGAGAACTATTTCAATGGTTAGTTGCGGAGTTAAGGACGTTTTTGAACAAATGACTTTAATTTATTCTACTGCTTGTCAGAGTCCCTCATTTTCCACTAGGATCACATATTGGTACACCAGAATATGTTGGTTCCAGCACACAGAGCTGTTCAGATTTAGGTTATAGACACAGAGGCTCTGCAAGGTCATGCGTTTGTGATTAGAAGAAGAAGCCTGCTGAGAATGTTGAAAACCTGTCAGACTCCCCTCAGGTTTTTCCCCTTTGGAATTTTCCATGTTGTAAGATCTGTAAAGTTCTCCAGCGGATCCTCTTTTGCTCTTGGTCCAGCTACGGATTTGCTTATCAGAATAAATCCGAGGTGATATATAGATCCCGATCTCCCTGTTCAACTTTAACTGGCAGAGTCTCTGTACTTTTTCTTGAGAATTTTTCCTCATTCCTGTCTTTAATGATCTGGAACACAGAGGACACATGCTCAGGAGTCTGTGACCTCTTTTTGATATGATCAGAATGAGCTACACTGACTCGTATAGAAAGCAGAACTTCAAAAGTCCTTCACTTTCTCCTCAATACAAAGACATCAGCAGAGCAGTGTGCAGGTACCTTAGTGTGCATTAAATTATCTGCAATTGCAGCAATTATCTGCAAGTCCAAAACCTTTTTACTGTGCCTTGTTTCTTCATCTGTGTCTCTTTCCCTTCAGAGTAAAAGCCTGTCACCAATTAACATTGACATAATCATTGATTTTCTGTAGTATTTTTATAAATTATTATTTTCTAAACTGTGTGAGATTTTGTGCAACATTCTGCAGCAATTATGATATTTTTTTCAGCCAACAAAAGATCCAGTTATTATATTTAATGCAAAGTAACAAATTAATACAAGATTATCACCTGAGGCTGCTGTTCACCTCAGCCCTGCAGAGGATTTTAGCATGGTCATTGTCTCTGGCTCATTGTTTTAATGTTGTGGCCTGTGCTGTTTTGGTTTGCTCTCACCCCTCTCAGTGTTATTTTGAGTAGAAGCTCCTAAAGCAGCTGCACACTACTCATACTCTGCCAAAGGCCAGACATACCGATCCAAACTCACCAGAAAAATGGCAAATGTTTTTTATTGTTTATACTACAGGGAGTTGAAATGACAAATGTTCACATAGGCAACCTCTACAGCCATGTGAATAAGTTGAAGAAAAATTTCCATTTTTAAAAAAAAGGGGTGGTGTTGTTACTGTTTGTAGCAGACGGGGGAAATTTGTCCTCTAACATGTGGTTCATGTTGAGACAAGGTCTATTCTGACACAACCCATGTGTGGGTTTTTCTTAAAAGGACATGGAACCAGCCTAACAAAAGTCATCTAAACCTAACGAAACAGCAAGAATTGTTGAATGAAATGTAACAAATAAAACAAATGACTAGCAATGGCCCCACATGAAGAAATAGGGCTATTTTAGTGTTGTAATAGGGTTGTTTAGAGGGTTACACATTTGTGTTCCTCTGAGTTGCTCTGAGCCCAAGCAGAATGTGGATTTGGGATGCAGAGGGTGAATATTGATTGGAACGAATGTTGGCATGGACCAGAGTGTAACCTGCACATAAGTGGTATCAGAAACCATCTCCTGTGTGTAGGGACCATCACTAAACACTTACATTTACTATGGTCACTCCATTTTTACATAACAGTTGTACCACATCGTTCTCCTTAAACTGCAGCTGTTCCCCTTCATACAGACCGAACAGAGGAAGCTCAGCGTTGTATCATTTGGTGTTTAGAATCAGAAAGGGAGCTTTGTTGATACTGTAAAAGCAGAGTCCTACAACACGGCATCTCTTTTTAAACACAAGCATGCCATTTGGCTGTGTTGACTTCTGTTACTGGCTCTGAGACTTATCGAGGGGCAGCAACTTTCGAAGCTCCTTGCAGCCTCTGTGCTTACAAACAGGATGCCGATGCATAACAAAGTGACACATCGGTTTTTCCTTGAATGGTCAGTGCTAAAAGTGCTGTGGGCAGTCAGCCTGTTCATTTCTTTTGGCATGAAAGCATGTGAGACAGAATTCAGTACACAACTGGGACACTTATAGAAGAGGTAATACACAGGAAGCACTGATTGTACGAAGCAATCAAATGGTTTTACAGCTTTTTCAACTGTTGTAGCAATCTCCATCTCTGAACATATACCTGTCTTCAGCTCAGAGATTCTCACAGTCTGCTTACAAAGTTATGAAAATTGGGAGGTAAAAGCCAGTTGAAATTATATAAAAGCTGAAGAGACCAGCTGATAAATAAAAAGCATTAAGCTGCTAAAGAGACAATTTTTTTAGTTGGAAAAGAGTGAATATTCAACTTTTTGCCATGTCATGACTTTTTCTCAGGATATTCTCTATTTCTGCTGGATTTGTAATTAGCTTCAATTAGGAACAGCATTACAGTCAGATGTATTTGATTATTCGTTATTATCAATATTATTATTATTATTAATTAACTTATTTGACACCCAAGTACATTTACCTTTACCAAAGTAACATTTCGGATGCAGTATTTTTATTTTTTTTTTACTTTTGAATTATTATTTCTAAATTGTAGTGCTGCCACAGTATGCCTTCTTCAGAGTCCCTGAATGGCTGACGTCTGTTCTCTAACGGAGATGAAAATAAATGTTTTCTTACAGAGCACAACATGGATATATTACAAACTTGGCTTTTGCCAGAACACTGCTGCCATGTCCTGTAGTTTTAGAGTCCATCTGGTTTGTAGATAATCACAATACAACGTGTACACACTTGGAGACACTGCATCCTGTTCTCAATTCAGCATTCAGCATAATCCTGCAACGCGACTGCAGGACCTTTTTTGGGCACAAGACAATGACTTGCCAGCTCTAAAATCAAAATTCTCCATCAGCGGCCTCTGTGGTGTATTGCTTCGGCTCTATGAACGAACTGATAAATATTTATAGAACTAGAGCTAAACATTAACACATAGAACAGCACAGAGATCCATCATAGGTTCTTTTGGGGGCAGGCTGCAGGCTGCTGTTCAATCAACACCTTTCCTTTACACTCTTGCACTCACACAAACACATGCACACACAAGCCAATAAAGTGATAAATTCCAAACGTACTGATATATTGCAGCCACAGCCGGTGATGTGGCTCTGAGTCACTAGGTAACACCCACTTGCCATACACACACATTTACACACCTCAACAGGCACAACAATCACACATGCTTACATATATACACTTGCACCTGAAGTAGTGTTTGATGGAGTTAGACGCCATGGCAACAGAGCTGTGACTCTTGCTGTCCTGTGAGTGGACTGAAGCTGTGGAGGAGGGAGGAGAACACTAGCCAGCACCGCTACTCAAGAGCAGCTATTATAATTCCTAATCTGTCTTCCTTTCTGTTCTCTGCTTTTCCTCGTTCTATCTTTTCAACCCAGCTACTGATTCTGCAGTTCTGCAGTCTGCATACCGCTTGTACAAGTGCATTGTAAAGGTTGTAAGTTGAACAAAACTCAACCAGGGAAGTCAAAGAGGCAGAAGAGTGGTCAGCAGGAATGTATTTTTAAAGCCATTGATTGTGTAAAACCTGACACGTCATCAGAGGGAGTTGCGCTGATGCTCACATCCAGAACCACGAAGCACTGTGAAGGGATCTTGTTTGTTGACATATATTCTTGTCTCGCCTTTGTTGCACCTTCACTTACAGCACCTTCCCGTTTCAATCACAAAACACAGTGCTTTTAACTCCTCTATTTTTCAGTCTCCAAGTATTCCTTTTTTGAATAATTTCCTTCTGTGCAGTTTTGTGCTGTCAGTCATTCTTTAAAGGTGGTAGCACACACAGGGAGACCAGAGAGTGGTGGGGAAGTGGGCGTGCAGGTGGACAGGTTTCGCAAACACCAGCTATAGAAGATTTACTGCCTGCAGACACAGATGGTGGAGAGACAGGGAACAGTGCAGGTGAACTGCATTTTGGTTTCTAGTAGCATTTTCACGGTCTGATTGTCAGCATTTGTTAACATGCACGCAAATGCATGCAGACTCTCAAACAGTGTGAGATTGTGAGAACGTGGCTGTTGACGGCAGAAGTTTGTCCGTTACCCTATGCTGCCTTCCCTCTTTTCCTCTCCTCCCTCTTTTGCATATGGTCCAAGTGTGAGCTGTGAAAGGTGAACTTGCAGCCTGCTGTGGATAAATTATGTGTGACATGTTTAGCTGTGCTGCCTTATATGGAGACTGGTGGAGCTGAATACAGTAAGGCTCTGCCAAGAGGGAAGGAGGGAGTGGGAAGGAGTGAAGGAGGAAAAGCAGTAGGAGGAGAAGAAGGAGGAGGAAGGAAAAGAGGCAGGGGAGGGTGAAAGAGAAGGAAAAAAGGAAGGAGGAGGGGGCAGTAACAGAGGGAGTGAAAGAGAGGAGTGCCGCGAAGCAAGCATGAGGTTTTCGCTTTCCATTCTCCTCTCAGCAGCAGTCAGATGAGTCCTTGCAGAGATACAGTAAGTCTTTGCTGTTTACTCTGTTTGTGTGTGTGTGGGTTGTGCACTACTTTGTGTTTGTTTAGACTTAAGGCTCAGTTGCCAGAGCTTACTTTTTCTGCTTTGTACTGCATCTGTGTCAGGTCTTTTATTCACCATCTGGATGTTGAATGTGATGTATTGATGTGTTTGAATGAGTTTAATTTCTGTCTGTAAGCGTGTGTCTGCATTTGTGTACATATGCGGACCGACACAACTCTTCACCGCTAATGGTTGGTAGTTTGACTTGGTACAATTCTAATGTGGAAAAGAGCTGAGCGGACAAAAGAACAGGTAACGTTGGTGCGTAATGTTCCGCAGAGTAGTTAGCGCACATTCATGCACAGTAACACACACACTGACACACATTGAGTTCTCTTTCCTTCTCTCTTTGAATCCTAAAACAAACACATTTATGACTGAATAATAAAAACATTAAAAATCAAACACTCAAAAGCACACACTATCTCATTCTTGCACATACGAACAGCCCTATACTCCTCATGTGTAATAACGAGACAACTGGTGTTTACACTTTAGCTGCCCTCAGGAAATTATTAAAAATCCAGCGACACCCAGGCCGCCTGTGGCGGAGAAACGCATAAACACACATAGAAGTGAACACACAGAAACCACTAATGGAATGGAATTAATGGAATTGGGCTGGTCTCATGGTAAATTGTGAAATAGGTAAAAAAAACATTTGTGCAGGTGCAAACAAATGTTTTTTGTTGACATAAAAAATAAAACTTTTATAGTTTTATATTTTTTTGCCCGCTTGATTTTATCAATATCCCTGCGACATTGCAAGGGTGTTTATTTTAAAGTTAGCAAGTATGTTCCTAGTCCTGGGTTTAAGTTATCCATCCAACAACACAGATCAGATAGGGCAGAGGATCTAAAAAAGGTTTCTGAATCAATCAATTAGAATGCACATCTAGTATTTTTAAATAGAAAATTTAAAATTAAACTTTCTTTCTCCGTACATGTGTTCGAGATACAGATATGAAGAATATAGTAATGGAGATAACATGACAGAAATAATATATTTGATTTATTCTAGTGAGAGGTAGATATATCTGAGACTTTCCTGGTTTGCTGGCAATCTTTTTGAAAGCATCTGGTTTGTGATGCTCTATGTACTGAGCTGATCAGGGTAGGAGAAGTTGGACCAAAGCATTGCAAGACACTAAAATGATTATATAAAAGTTCTGAAACTTCAAAAAGCTTTATTTTATAAAAATTAAAGGGCAGAAAGTAGATGTCAGACTTTTACACTAATTAATGTTTTTTTCTCCATGTAAAAAAAAGACCAAATAAAATGTCCCACTAAGAAATGCTAATAAAAAGAATGAGCCATACCACAAATATCTCTCTTAAATGTCAAATATATCCATATAAAAATGTTTCACTTTCCAAAATTTCTACATCGAAGAAGATGTGTGAGTCACTTTTGCCCAAATTGCTATAGGTTGCTGATGTTCTTCATTTAATTAAGGGAATCATCATTATATTTTTAAAACCATACATTTCTTGGCGTAGACCATTTTCTTTATATGGGAGTTTCTAACCTTTATTATAAAATGTACACTTTCACTGGTGTAAGAAAGATTTTTACAGAGAATGAGTCAGAAAAGTGAAACTGAATTTTGTAAAAGAAAACATGGTGTTGTCCTACTGGTGAAGGAACTGTGTGGGTGTTCTACCCACTAATATGTATGTTGGTGGAAGACAAATAAGTATTCTGTTTATCATTTTTCAAGATACAATACTGCAGTGTGAACTCTTGAATGTGATGCTGCTATTTACCAAACTGACGCTGTAATACAGACTGCGTTTATCTCTTTTTTCCCTGTTGTTTTGTCTACACTACCTTCTCACCCACTAATCTCAGCAACTCTCCTTTTCTTTCACAGTTCTACACTTTCACACATTCTGCCTTTGTGTCTCTCTGCAGCTTTCTGTCTCATTCCTCCTCTTTTGGCTTTATTATGGCTCACTCTGTGTTTCTCCCTCTGTGTCTGGCTCTCGGTCTGCTGAAAAAAAACTTCTCTATAAGATCAGAGCAGGCAGATCTACAAGGTCATTAGAGTATACAACAGAGGGAGCGCAGAGGCTCTGAAGCTCACATCACATGACTTTGGAGTGTGTGAAAGAAAAGGCGGCTCATATACAGAAGAGGATACAAGCTGACCTGCATTACATAGTGTTAATTTTGAAATGATATACATATCTCTAATGAATTTGTCCTCATTTCTCATACTTCTAATATCACCAGCCAACTAATCTGTCCTGTGGAAGTGATGTCATCTCCCTGCTGTCCTCGGCAGTCACAGGCAAGTCTGTTGAATGCAGATGAGCTCTGCGTTTGTCTGCGAAAATGAATGTGTGTGTGAAATCATATGAGCATGATCTTAGCCTGATTTGCATTATTCAATTATCATGGAAAAAAAAATGGGGTGGATGCAGTGATCAAGGCGACAGCAGGAGAACGTGATTGGAGATGCCGTTGAGTCCCAAGCCTCAGAAACTCGTCACAGAGCATGGAAGTGGCAGATAGACGGTCGCTCAGACAAATGGTTTGGGGAGTCCTATGAGGCCATTTGGTGAGTGGCGAAATCACAGGGAGTCAGTCAATGGTGTATGATTGCTATTTTCCCTGCAGTCTGCAAAGCTGTCACTGGACTAATGCACGCTAGTGGAAGATGTAATCTATAGTAAATACAGTTGGCTCCATGAAGGAGCCCTATGTGATTTCCCCAGATTAAGGTGTCAAACTGAATCACTGGTCATAGACAGCTGAAGAGTACAGATTATCCCGTTTGGCCAAATGCTGTTCTGATGACAAGCAACAGATTTTCCACAGCATGTTTGTGTTCGTGTGTGTGTGTTTGTGAGAGATCTCGAAAGCTGACTGGATATTTTCTTTCGGGGAGCATCTACTCTTTTGGTATTTCCTGATTTGATCAAAAATTCCAGACTCTGGAATGTGAAAAATTCCAAGGGAGAGACAAATTATAAGCATTAATATTTTTCAATTATTGAGGCTTGTGATCTCTACCATTGTGCTAATATGTTTTTCAGCCATTCAGCTTTTAATTAGAAATCATCTTGTTGTTACTGACCTGTCCCCTATCAAGTATTTTCACAGCCCAAGTCTTTTTTATAATAAATTCTCATCTTACAGTCCTCATTGTACCTCTCTCTGTCTGAAACCTCCCTCCTACTCTGCTCCCATCTCATTATTCGCAGACCACTTCCACTCTGTTTTTCACAGGCCATGCCACTTGTACCCCCCTTCTGTCTACCTGTCTGTCCATCTGTCCATCATTGTCTTCCTCCCTTTTTGTTTATGTAATTCCCTCATCCACAGCTACATGCAGGTTGACATGTGTCTGCGTATCAGAGTAAAGAGAGACAGTCAAAGTAAAAAGGAGTGACCACATGTGTGTGTGTCTTGAAATGCCACATGCCTGGGTGGTGAATCTACACTGGGGAGTTTGTTTTTCAAAGTTGGCACTTTGTCACTGGCATATGTCCCCCTACCTTCTAACCATAACATCTCTGTGCCCTGGACATCTTTCCCTCGCTGTCTTTCTCTTAGCATGTCTGTCTTTCTGTTTCCGTGGCTCTTCTCTTTTTCTAGCCATTTTCTAATCTTTCTCAATCTTCCCACCCACACTCTTACACACACATTCTCATACACACACCTCCTCCATTGCTATTCCTGAGCAGACTAGTCTGGCAGTGAGTTGGTTTATGTCCATGAACTCAGTGACACCCTTGCTGCCGCTGCATTACACCACAGTGGCATCACAACAGTCAGGTAGCCACACTGCAGTGATGGTGCATCTGCACATGTGTACCTGTCCATATGTGTAGAAAACTTCTAGTTACCTCTGTCCAAAGAACACATAAAGAAATATCTTAAAATAGATGTGATCTCACATCTCTGGTCCACTATAAATGCCTCACCCACTGTCTGTATGTGCACATTAAGCTCTTTAAACACTTGTGCTGATATCACAGCGCAGACAACAGCTTGCACACGTGCCACTTGACTGCACTCCTCGTCTCTCCTCCCCTCTGTTTGTCTTACAGCTGAAGGAGGGAGACATACTGTAGATTGAATTTGTTTATGTGTGTGTGAGGTAGAAAGAGAATGAGGAATAGCTGTTCATATGCATACACACCATACTCATGCAGTTGTGTTCTGAATAGCAATGCACTGGCTGACCTTCCATTCATCTTTAACGTTAATTTTCCTTTCTAGCTGATAGAAATCTGCTGCTTCATAGTTTGTAGTCAGTAGTGATTTATGTATTGGAAATTAAATGAAGTTTAACATTGTACATGGTACATACTATGGAAATATCATGAGTATTCATTGCTGAATAAAACAGCATGTCTGCATCAAATTTCAAGGATTTGTTTGATCTAACCCTTTCACCAAAACAAGATTATCAATCTGTGACCAAGTTGCTCCCCTCTTACTGATCAGTACATGTGCAAAGGTTTTTGATTTGATTGAGATACTGCAGCGACCAAGTGTAACATCTTTACCTTAGGTACAAATCTATTTCCATTAAAGTTTTGAATTTTTTTTTTCGAAAATGCCACAAAAAGCGAAATATGTAATTTGCTTAGATACTTGCACAAAAGAAATGAATTCCACTGATTAATATACAACTCTAGAATCTGATGCCATCAACACAGTCAAAAGAGTTAGGACAGAAATGTTTATGGAATAAACAACCAACTGCATTCTGGAAGATTCAATCAGCAGATGAATTGTCTGGTCATGATTGGGCATAAAAGGAGCATTCACCAAAGGCTTAGTCTTTCCAAGCAAGGATGGGTTGTGACTCATCCCTTTGGCCAAGAAAAAAAAATAAATAAGAAGCAATATTTTAAAGAACTATGGCCTTTTAACATCTACAGTGAATAGAGTTGTGAAAAGATTCAGAGTCTGAGGAAATCTAAGTCCAAGGACTCTGTGTGACCTTCAATCCCTCAGGCGGCGCTGCATGAGAAACCGTCTTGTCACCATGATCAATATGACCACGTGGGTTTAGGAGCGACTCAGAAAACCATTTTCCGTCAGCACACTCCACCACTGTATCCAGAAAACTAACCTGAAACTGTATTACACAAGGAACAAGCCATGTACACTATGAGCAGAAATACCAGCAATTTCTGTAGACACAAGCTCATCTCAGATAGATAGAAAACAGCGGACATGCGTTTTGTGGTCGGATGAGTCCATGTTTCTGCTGCTTTTGAAAAAACGTTGATGTCTGGTTCTACAGGCCAAAGAGGAGAAACACTGTCCAGGCTAGTATCAGTGAAGAATTGTAATAGCCAACATTTGTGGTGATTCTGTGAGATCTTTTACTGGGTCATCTGTAGATATTTCAGCAGGACAATGTGTTGCTGACATTTGACTATAGATTTGTTTATTTGCCTAAATGCAATGACATTGATCAGCGAAGAAACTAAAACTCATCTCCCTTTCATCTGTCTGTCAAAGTTTCAAATGAATTAACAAATTACTGATTTAAGGTTTTGTTACATTTCTGAAAGCTCCCCAACTTTTCTACTTCTTTAGAAATGGGGTTTGGAAAAAAGGGAGCTGAAACACAATTGATTATCTGTGTTTGGAAAGCTGCTTTTGAAATGTAAGATATTACATTTTATTCACTGCCCTGTTAAAACTGTTGTAAGTAGTAGAAGAGGTACCTTACAACGTTTGATGACTTAAACAAACTGTTAGAAACTGGGCAACAAAGTGATAAAGCTATAGCAAAGCTCAGAAGCTTCTAAGGCAGCATAAACCTGTCAGCAGGGCTCATTATTACAGTCCTTATTCAAAGCTTTTTCAGTATTCCTTGAATTAAGATTGAAATGCTTAGATATTTAAGCAAAAACACCACAAACAAATCACAAGTGCAATGTGTTGATCACAAACTTTGGCTGCAGTAAAGAAAAAATGATATCATAACCCCACTCTTTGGCATAGTCAGCTGGTCATATGTGCAGGGACTCAGTTTACTTAGAGAAGTGATACAACCTCACCAACAAGTTATTTATCAACTTGGACGTGAATTTTTTCTTCATGACTTTAAATTATGACACTTACCATTAAACAAATTTAAATACATGCAAATACAATGCCAATTTTTTATATTCAGGTCATTTGATGTTAATTTGATTCTTAAAGAAACCTTCCTGAGAACTTATTGATAATACATATGTCATACTGTATTCTTATACAGCTATTATTTAATTTAGCTTTGTTGCAGATTTATATGTTATAGCCTGGACTGATTTGTAAAAATGTCGCTCAAATGGCAATTCGTTATGTATGGGCCAGGAAGAAGATCTTACTGCCAACAATGTTGTGGGGAATTTTAGATTTAGTCTCTGTTATTGCAATAAAATACAACTTTAATTTTCATCAGAGGTCGGGGATCTTCTGTTCTCTGTCTAGACATTATTTTGTATAGACAGATGCCCTTGAGTGGTTCGCAAGCTCAGATAAAGTTTTTCCCCCCTAAGTTGGTTTGAATGAGAGCGCCTGCAAATTAATACAATGCTATAAAGACAAATAGTGAAATGTCATTCTTTCAAAAATGAATTACATTAACTACAGCTAATATCAGATACTATGTTAATAGAATTGTGACTTTGGGTTTATTAAGGCAAGTTTTGAGTCAGGGAAATAATTGTAGATATGATTTAGTGAAAGGCTTCATCCATCACTGTGGTTACTGTTTAATTTGTTGGTCACATGCTCTTCACCATCTGATAAATCTATCTAAAGAAGCATGGATTCAGGTCGAACAGACTTTTTCCGGTTATGGACCTTCCTTTACTATAATGAAGTAAAATTAAGTTGCAGCCATGAAAAGCTCAAATGCTCCAAGAAAATGCCCTAAAGAAAAAGGGATTCTATACTTCCTGTATGACCTTTAGCATAGTAAACACTGGACCATTCCTTTATGAAAGAAAGGACATAAATCTGTCTTGCAATTCCTTTCTACCGCAACATATCAAGTGATGCTCCATTATTTTAATCCAGGTGAACTAACAGATTGATGTAAATAAAGCACAGCCCGTGACAACATTCTACATTTTCTTTTTTATTTGAATTACCAAAATGATGGCGAAGGAATATTTTATCTTATACTAACGGGACATACATATATATATATAATCTACCAATACTTAATGATCATTTTGTGGAATATTTTTCGAATAGCTGTAGGTTCAGTGCTGCAGGGACACATCAAAGCTTTGTGAAAGATTCTCATTGCAGTGCAATTCTAAAGAATTTCTTCCACCACCTTTTCTTGACCCCATGACATTTTCCACAAGGTCAAGGAAAAGTACTTTGGAAAAGAATATAGGAGGTTATTTTTCTGACTGCACCCAGATGCTTGACAGTGCTACTTCTTCTTCTCATACTTTACCAAGGGCGGACTGGATGTTACAGTATCTCAAACAAAGTGGGACTAGACAAGGCTATCTGACGGCAAAAGCAAGCACGCTGGCTTTGACAAATATGTGTGCAGTATGTCTTTGACTCAACACAAAAGCTGTTTCTTGGTATTTTTGTGACAGTTTGAACTCTTATGGAGAGTTTTAACAGTTTTCAAACTAATCATTTTACATATTGAACCCTCAACTTAACTAATTTGGGTGTCAGACGCATTGTCCTTCTCTCCATAAAGGACACTCTATGAGGTTAGAGTGGGAGTCTATTCCGAAGTTTTGGCAATATTTAAAGTCTTTCATGCCATTTTCACCATATGGCTATGATATTAAGCTAGACCTGACCCCATTAACCACTTTGTCCTTGCTTTAAGCATGGTTTATCCAGTTGCCGTGGCAATGATGACCTTGCAGCATATCACTGTGGTACTGCAGCATAAGGTGTTGTGTGAACAAAGAGATGAGAGACGACGAGAAGGAGAGATAGAGTTGGCTGAGACAGTGGGCGAATAAAATGAGGACAGCTACTATTAAAAGAAGAGCCACGTTCACATAGTTGTTTATGTCACATGACACCCTCAGTGCAACTTAACAGAGGGCGAGCAGATTTCTAACAAGAAGAAAACATGGGGACAGAAAAAGCTAAAAACAGAAAAGCAATTGAGTGAAAATAAATAAAAAAATGAGAACAGGTAGGGATCAGAGAAAAATAAATGAAGGGAATTAAGAAATGTCAAGATGGTATCACAGAAGAGTGCCAACAGTGCTTTGTAATGTAGCAAAATGTGCTTTTTGCATTCCTACTTTTCTATTTCCTCAAGTTTCTTGCCTGCCAATACTTACCTTTAATTTGCTCATTCTCTCTACCTGATCCCAACCTCTGCCTCTCACCAACTTGTACTAATTACTCCTGTTCGTGTCCGGTCACTCTGCCGCTAGCAGCTACCCTTTTCCTGTGTACACTACTGGTCTCCTTTACTCCCCTCCCCCATTCCAACTTTCCCTTATGCTTCTAATAGTATAAAGGGCAGCTCAGGTCGTTTATAGATGATATACTAGTCAGCTGGTGATACGGTGTAATATGAGGCGTCCAGCATCTGCTTCTTGCTGCTGCAGTCCGCGCCCTTTAACCTCGCACGCTACTGAATTTCATTCCCTCCTTCCATCTTTTCTTCCTCTTTTTTACGTCCTCTTTTTCAGCTGCTTTTTGAAATTACACCACCAACTTCTGACCTGCCATTTAACATATTTGCATTAGAGCTCAATTCCAATAATCTTTCTCTCATAAACACTATTTTCCAAGATCCAAAGAGACAGCATAATCACATTATTTTCACTGAATTTGTAACACTTAAGGAATGTCTAAACTGTTAACTTTCTGCCTAAACAAACAAAGCCTTTTGATGGCTGGACAGCCACTCTGAGGGCACTTTAACTAATCATATTTAAACACTGACTCTTTGGAAATATTGTTTTGAAGCAAATTGTTTTTCTCTCACCCCATATTCATTTTTTGGTTTCTGTCCTTGCTGTGTGTCATAGGAAATCTAACATTGAGAAACCAACTTTCTCACTCTCTTCATTTCATCTTACTTTTCTTAGCCTTTGTAATCTTTGTCTTTCCACTTGGAATTATTCAAGGTAAGTGAGTGGCTCAGATGTCTGGCTTCTGTTCACCCCATTTTCCCTCATTCTCTCTCTGTATATTGCTCTCACGTGCAGGGCTGAGTGTGGCTTGAGTTAACTGTGGAATTCCTCATGAGCGATGCCAAATGGTGCACATCAATATCAATATGTGCTGCTATGTCAAGCTAAGAATTTGGTGCTCAAGTTGTCATAAACAGACTCCTGTATATATTCTATTTGTTGTCAGTCCAGGGTTAGCAGTATCAGTCTTTCAGTTGGTTTGCCAGTCCATCTGATGTTTGGTTGGTCAGCAACTTTAGACCAGATAGGCTAAACAACTGTTTTTTTACCCCTTGATATTTTGTTGAGACATTTACAATACCAAGACGATTAATCTTTTTGACTTAGTGACCTTTTCAATGATGCCGGTAGCATGCTGACTTGCACGCTTTGTGTTTTTAAGTGAAATGTTACAATAAGGAGAGATCACAAAGGATTATTTTAAAACATTAATTTTGTGTGATTATACATGATTATATGATTGGTCATCGAGCAGTAATAAGTAGGAAGGAATGGGATAAGATAGGACTTCCCCCTGGAATCTAAACACTGGTGTTTGATGAATAGAGAGATGGGAAAGACATTTGAGGAGACTTCTTGGGTATCAGAAATAGGTGGTGATGCAGAGGAGGCAGGTGGGTGGTAGACTGACAGAACAAAAAAACTGTTTTAAATTAGGGGAAGTGAGCAAGAAGACCATTCGACCAGGGTGGTGACGACAGAATCAAGAATGAGGTAAATTTGACTGCTCTGAAAAACAGAATAAAAAAGCCCTAACACCAGGGAAGGAGGGAATACATTGAGAAACAGATCTTCCTTACCAAACGTACTCTAAAACTTAATTAGACTCTGATTTACAATAACTTCTGTGATACTTACGTTAACTTTTCTTTAACAGCGCTGTCAACTGAAAATGTCAATTAGACTAATACTCAGATAATAGGTTAGCTGAAACCATATTTTGTCTGTAATTCTAATCACTAAATGTAAGCATATAATTTGGATGTTATTATCCCATTAAGTCTCTGTTACAATTTGTCATATTTCCCATAGATATGACCAGTAGTTGTACTTCCCTAACTCCATGAAGACTCAGTAAACCATGATCACCTATTTGCGCAGCAACAAAATCCACATTTGGAGGCAAAGAAACTGGTAACTGAATAGGTCTGATGCAAGAATTTATCCCAAGAGACTTCCGCATTGTACTGTTTTACTGTGTGGGACAGTTGTTGTCTTGTTGTTTTTTTTCTCTGTAAGATTATGTGAATGCATCTACAAGTGTGGCAGAAGTCATTTCAAGGTGCCAGGACAGGACACCTGTGTTCTAAAAACAGAAATGCAGCATTTATGGTTTTGCTACAGGTAATCAACCTTCACAAGGGGAAAACAAAGTACAAAGTAAGCTTAATAAAAAAAACAAGATGGAAAAAGTTTAATGGTTTAATAAAGAATGATTATTGTTTGGGGTGTGTATGTCATGAGTTGGGCGGAAGCAATCTTGCATAGATAATTTATACACAGATAAAAATGAACATGCATAGCTAATACCTGTTCCAAACTGCATGAATACGAATGACAGTTATTGTAATAAAGATGAATAACTAAGCATTCACTGTACCAATTCATGGTCATAACAGAAAAAATAGGGACTAAAATTGCACAAAGAAGTGACACATTTCTTAGACTTCTTGCGCCTCATCGGTGTAAAAAGATTGACTAAGCTGCTGCCATTTCTCCTTTGGTCATTCAAACAGGCCAAACAGAGGAACCCCAGCACTGCATCAATGTGTATTATCACAACAGTGTTGTTGGTTAGAGTGGGGTGGTCTGCCATGCTTGCTCTCCCTAAAGCAGAAGTTGTTATCTGTAGGCGTAACTTCTCGACCCTATTCCGCCTCTGCAGTAAGAGACATGATGAAGGAACAGCAGTCATGTTTTCAAAAGGACTGAGTGAAACCAGCTTTTATGAAGAGAGCAGCTAATTCTTATTCATTTAGATAGACACAGAACTAAATACACGTATGGCTACATATCAACAGTAACAGTGAGCGCACAACAGGGAACAATAATCAGCTGACATTTTTGTAACTGCGCACTCTGCATTCTTGCTCACTGCAGCAATTGAGTGCATAAAGAGCTCAGATACACACGACATGATCAGTACTAGTGAATATGGAGGAGTAACAAGGTGTTTACATTTACACCAGATTGGTCACCAGATTTGATTTTCCACTTTCTGTTTTCAGTTGCTGTATTATGCAACAAAACTACTTTGGAAAAGTTCCCGTTTTCAGTTTGAGATTGAAATATATACAATTTGATACCTCTGAATATTGTAAATGCACTTATTCTTTATGACGTCTGTGTTGCTCTTTGTTTATCTGTGATTACAATGGACGATAACAGCTTCCTGAGCCTATTATGAGGCGGAGAAGGGCATCTACTGACCATATCTGTGGGAGTGATAACAACAGATAACATCCATGCTGTGGGCTAACTCCATTGAAAGCACCTTCATGTCAGCTCACGAAAAACGTTTGCTATACATTCTGCATTTTACCAAAAATGTTTTTAAAGCTCCACTGTGCCTGATGGCAACCTCTTGTACCTTCTAGCAGGATGAGATTCTTCATCTGGTTAAGAGATTATCAATAATAAAAAATAAAACTATATATATATATATTTTGCTGTAAGACAAGACTGTTACCAACTTGATGAATGTTGTCTACTAGAATAAATAAGAATAAGTTATTTTGCTACTGTGTGTGTATGTGTGCCTGGGTTATAATGATTAGTAATTTAGCAGCAGTGGTGTCAGGGCTGTGTCAGTACGTCTTTTCCTCGAGCGTTGTCATAAGCATTAGATAATCCTGACTTTGGCCCAAAACAATTGGCACAATTTTAGCAGAGTTTAGCACGAGATCAGATGGCTTTATATAACTGAGGGGAGGCATGAACCCTGATAACACTCTTGGCATTATGCTGTACTTTGAATGGACTGCATGTCAACAGCTCAGGTTGAGTTGGGATGAGACAAAATGTTTAGCCAATATTTTGTCCTGTGCACCTTTGATGTAGTGTATGTGTGTATGTACACACTTTGGATTGAAGGGGAATGGGGTATTTACCCATGTGCAATATCCACAGTCATCTCCACCTCCCCGTCTACCCCAGCTTATTACCTTGGCTAGTTGATCTCATGGTGTAATAATATCTTCTGCCTCTGGCTATGGGAAATGGCCACATGCATTATTCACAAATGCTAAGATGCTTATTGATGACTCCTTTATTTATATATTTCCTCAATGCCAGAGTCATTTCTCACATTTGATATCCCTTTGTTTCATTGGTGTGTTTTGAGGTGAACCTCATGTCAGAAGCCTCATTCATTCTTCTAGGTTGAAATGGCACTAATAATACATATCAGGGTAGAGCCCCATTTACTGAATCTGACTTAGCTGTTACCATCAGAGCATCGCACAAACACAATGAAAGTACAGAGAAAGCATAAATTATTTGAGAAAACTAGCATGTCATTGCAGAAGGATTCAAGAGTAAGTTTGTCTAATCAAATTTGTCGAGTTTTCTGGCTGTTTGCTTCCTTTTCATCCATGCAGTTATTATAAATTGTGCATTTTCTCTTTGATATCAGAGCACAAACAAGTCAGTGCTACTGAATATACTGTAGACTTTTGCTCTGATCTCACATTTCCTCTACGACTTCAACACATTCCAAATAAAGGCTTTTTATATTTTTAGGTGCTTGACCCCATTTCTAAAATACATTTAGGCTTTACAAATACATCCAATATGCTGTACCTGTACACTATTTGGTTTGCTTGAAAGTTTCACAAAGACTAAGACAGACTAAGGAAGATTTTTTTTAAAAAATGAGTTCAGTGACAGTTACACTTACATACTTTTAGTGTAAAGATGAATGCGCTTTTGATCACGACTTTGTATATCAACCTCAAATGAAACAGCTGTAGAAATTGCTTTCCTGAGCCTATTCCAATATATCATCTCAGGGTGGGTACTGATACACACTTCTGATTTTGATACCGCTACCCCTTTTCCAAAACTGAACCTGAGACCAAATGCAACAAAGGCTAAATCTGTTCCCATTCTTCCAGGGCACTTCAGGTCATCATGAGTTAGAATCTTGATAACATTGAACAAAGTGAGACGATTTACACTGAGTGAAAGCATCCAGGTATGTGAAATATCTGTTCACGGAAACTAACCATGTTCCAAATAAAGGCTGGTGCCTGTGCAGTGGTATCTGGGATTAGAAATTGAAGATCACTGTTCCAGTGCCCTGATCTGAAGAATAAGGATCATTTCTATGACAGCAGGGAATTGCTCCTGACAGCAGGGTTACAAGAATCGGAAGTTTTCAGTCCAAGATGCAGCTGAACATATGGCTGTGTACATTCAGATCATGGCTAGTTTCTGACTGGGAACAAGGATTTAACCCGCCGATATGCTGATGTTTTCACTCAGTGTTATGACAATGAAAAAAACAGGGGTGTGCACTCCATCAGACGTACATGAAACAAATTAAATAAGGTGATAGAATTAAAACAGGAGACCCATTTTTAAAAAAAGATAAACTTCGATATTCTTGAAGTAATTAACTTTTTTTTGAAGGTCCTCCTGTTTTAATTGTCATCTGAAAAAATCCATTTATCATCACTGATGTGTGGGCTTTGGCTGTGTTACACAGTGAAAAAGGAAACAGGAGAGGTCAGGATGTGAGTAAGACCAGGAATTTTGGTTTACTCATTTTGCCACTCCACATGTAACACATTCCAAATGGTAGCTGTCCCTGTATTTTCCTCTTCTTACCACAACCACCCTACCATATACAGTTGGCTACCTTGGCTTACTGCTTTTATATGTGCATCCACACAGACATACTGCCCAAAACATCAACTTTTGGTTGGAAAAGTATTTCAGCCCAGTGACTGGCCCAAATATAAAAAGAGTGTGATACATAAGCAGCCAGTGTTTGGCCATTTGTTTTTACTTATTTGCTCCCTCTTCTCTTTATTCTTTTATTGCCCTCAAACCAGCATTTCTGTATTTGTGTTTGCCCCGTTAAAGGATAAGAGATAAGTTTCCTTTGATGCTCTGTAATTGTTTAAAATATGCTATGATTAGCATGTTCGAAGCTCGTTTTATGATGATTGCAATGTCAATTCTTTTTTTTTTTACTCTGACCCCCTTTTTTTCTGACCCCCTCTTTTAATCTGAGCTTTTGATTCTGATTTTTTTATAGCAATTTCTGTTTAGAACTATGTTTGAAATCTTTTTGCAAGTCTCCTTAAATTGAAGAATAATCAATATTCAATTGTATTTTTAGTTATTTTTGTCATATATTGACCTTTGAACGTCAAATAACTATTCAGTTTTTACTCCAGATCTTCTCTCACTCCTAAGCATACCTCAAAATTAAGTGCTGAAGGTTAATGGGCATCCAGCCTAAATAAAATGGAGTTCATCCCACTTTATCTAACATGAAACAAATAACAGAGGACACTGGTTTATTCAAGAGAGTTCACCTACAGTTGCACACTCCATTTGTGGCTCGATCTCAGCTCTCGTTGCAGCTGCTTTGTCTTTGCTTGCTTCTTCAAAACTGACTTCAGCATGATGATGTTTTAAGTATCTAATTAAGTTAATGTTTCAAACACTTTCACAATTATCCTTCCTTGGACTATTTTGGCCTCACGTCAATTAAAAATTGAGAGCTTCACCAAGCATAAAGAGCTTCTACCCCAAGCGCATATAAACTTGGGATATTACTGCGCCACTGTGCAGACTTGGTATGACTTGACCAATTGTGCTGCACCTCTTTGTAAATTTGACATGCATAGATCTGGAATTGGATATATCTAAGTCAAATAAGTGGTCAGAGGTCATGACCTACTTTATCAAGCTGAAAATGTCCGCTTACAGTCAGTGGCCGATCGATTGGTGCCTTCTTCAACCAGACTAATCTTTGGTTTCAGTGTATATTACTTTCTGTTCCCAGAATGCCCTTTTAGGGTACATAAAGAAAAATGCCTGGATTTAATTGGTCCAGCTGAGAGTAAGTTTTTCACTCAAGTGCAGGATATCTGGTCTCTAGGAACACGTAATCAGTTTCACTTACACAAGTGCTATAATGTTGTTTTAGCATGTTCTTCCCCATGCTAAGGTATGATCCAAGGAGGATTTTATGCAACTTTATGAAGGGTTGAAGCATTGCCGGATTATTTCTTTAATTTTGGAGTGGACTGGGAATACTTATGTTGAATCAGTGAAATACAACATTGGTATGAGCAGAGAATCTCTTTTGCTCATCCAAGTGCTTTTTTTCAGGATTGGCAAAAAAACCAGGTATGCACAACTGATCTGTTCAGGCTCTGTATTTGCATGTTCAATCTGTTTACTCATTATTTTAACAGTATCACACCTAATTAATCAAACCATATGTGAACTGTACTATTTATTCTTTCCTTCTGTGTCTTCTTTTCAAGCAGTATGGTTTTACATTAATGTCACACATTTGATATAATTTGAATGATATCCATAGACTTCAACCTGTAGACTGAGAAGTTGGGAATTGAACCAACAACCTTGCAATTGAATTGAGGGCATCTCCATTTCCTGAGCTACAGCGACCCTATTTATTCATATAACAAATACAGTAACATAATCTTGACTAATAACTCAATGTACATTTCTTTATTCAAATAGAGGTTCATTAGACCTTTTTGGATGATTTGGAATAAGAAAATGTGCCTGTATGCTGTGCTGTGTAGTATGCTGTGTAGTTACAGACATCCGTATCACAATGTAGCAATATCTAAACATAGAAAAAAATAGTTATGGTGCAATATGATGCAGTGGGAAGGACCTGATCTTAACATCTTGCACTGGGGCCTGATACTGACTCATTACACGGCTGAAAAGGGAGTTGCATATTCCTGAGCCTGCATACGTGGGAATAGAGCAACAACAGAGTTACACTAGTGTATTCATATCAGTCAAGTGATTTTAAAGTTTCTATAGATTTCAGTTTGTCTGGCTACTTCATATTTGATAACGATCATATTGTTATTGCATGATAACATATCCACAAAAACACTGAATTTATGTGGATGTCCTGGAAGTGATGTGACCACATTCAGGACGTAGGTTTGGGGGTATAATAGCTGAATCATTGTTTTGAAGGAGTCTTGGGGTTTATTGGATGAGTGTGTCTGAGTGAATTTCAGATCCTTGTCTGTCTTCCTCTTTTTCTCCCCTCCATAGTGTCCTATCCAGTCATTATACCACTATCTTTCCTGGCCACCTGCCAGCAATAATTCTGAAACCATCTACCTAGCTGTTTGGCCATTTTCAATCTCCCCAGGGAATAGGCTGACTGATAACTCACTAATCATTGCCTTCATGCTCAATCACTCTTTTTTTTGCTATTGATGTCTGAGCTATCATTACTAATGATTACAATGTTACAACATAGGCTTCTATGATCTCTGTTTTTTTAAGATCTGAATACAGGTTATTTTCACACATTTGTGGAACTGATAATTCTCTTTGAATGCATAAAAAATCTTATCTTATTTGAAAAAGGGGTCATAATAATGAATATAATTGCAGCCTTCTTCTTTTCGCCTTTTTCCCCTCTTTTTCTTTTTCTCTTTGTCTCTTTCCTTCTATGTTCAAACAATCAAGCTTTACAGTTAGCTATATTCTGTTTGATTCTCCACCCTCATAGATTATCTTGTGCAACATAGATGTACAACAGAATGATTGGGAAATAGTATGAAGTTGTGTGTATGAATCTGTTTGTACGTGTTAGTGCATCAGCCTTGTGTTTGTGAGCATGTGTGCGCGTTAAGCCCTGCTCCACTGACACTCTTTCCTGCTTCTCCACAGAGAGAAGTGCCTTCATTTGCTGACCCTTGTGGCTGTTTGGCTCCATTGAAGCCGCCTGTGCCTCTGTGCCTGTCCATGTCTGCCGGAGCTGCCAGCCACACCAGGAGCACCAGGACTGCCAGCCCCGTCCACTGAGGCTGTCTCCACACCACTGACACCTCCCTTCTCAGCTCCCTCCCTTCTGCTCTGTCTGCCAGCCAGACCTCTCTCCATCGATGCCACTCAGCCCTCCTCTGCGGAGGCCAACCACTTCCCCCTTCTCTGCAGATACAGCCTGATTCTGAGGGCAAACAGCTTTTATCGGTCCCTGTGAGCGGAAGAAAATTGTTTCATTGCTGTCCACTCCACCATTCTTTTCCTCCTCCTTTTTTTCCTCCTTCTTTTTCCACATTTCCTCCCTTCTCCAGCCCTGCACCCTTTCATCATGGGCCAGCTTGATCGATAATGTGTTTTGCCGTTTGTCTCATCTGACAGTTCAGCTGAGGAGCAAGCAAGTTGAGAGAACTGGTGCGCGTGAGTTTTTGTAAGAGAGAGATTACAAAGCAGAGCTCTTTGGCCATCCTCAGCACAGACCCTGGGTGACAGGGACTGAAATATTCCTATTTGAGCCACAAACAGACTCTTAGGATGGGCCTCAGGTGGTAGGCAAGTCCAAGGCCTCATAGGCTTTATTCAGATTAGACCCTGGGGATAAAACTACTGAACTCTGGCTTTCTCCCATGTCCTTTATCTATTCTTTCTCAACATTTGTCCTACAATTATTAGAAATACAGAGACATATACATAATTTCACTTGTTGGATATCTATTCCCCTTTATCGACTCCTCCTGCCTGCATTGAAATGGCGGTGAGTGTGACACCGATACGGGACACAAAGTGGCTGACGCTGGAGGTCTGTCGGGAATTCCAGAGAGGAACTTGTTCACGACCGGACAATGAGTGCAAGTTCGCCCACCCTGCCAAGAGCTGCCAAGTGGAAAATGGCAGAGTCATTGCTTGTTTTGACTCACTCAAGGTGAGTATGACAAACACCTGTGATGTTCATTCATCTCTCCTCTGTTGTCTCTTTCTTTCTAGCTTGCAGTGCTGACAAGCGGTGTCTGAGGTTTAATAATGCAGGACCGTATTTTGGCATAACAATATGTATAAATGGTGATTTAGACATTAGTGCAGAATTGAACAGTGGCTTCTTTTTTGAAAATAATCATTGAATAGGAAGGAAATAGCAGTGGTGAAGTTAAGTCTTGGCCAGGGAGTTAATACATAGCTGTAGAAATACTTTTAAGAGTGTGTATGCGTGTCTTTGTAAGCCGAGATGAAGCTGTAATCACAGTAACATCTGTGAATCAGACTCAGAGTTTCCTTCTCAGGCACATAACGTCAGTCCAGGACTGTTGGTTGGCACATTGTTAAAGACAGTCTGCTCGACTGTCTCTTCAAGAGGCTGAATGAGAAACATAAGTAGGACAACATACTGTGTATTTCGAATTTGTATGCGACTCTGCGAGTGTATGTCTGTGTGTGTTATTTTGAGGTCATGCTGCACAGTGGGGTGTTCTCAGAAGGCCCTGTAATTTTCTGTCTATTTTTGCCCTGGCACTGAGACAACACACTCCCACCATGCAGCTCCTCACAGAGACAGGGGAAGAAAAATCAAACAGCAGAGGATGGAAAGAGGTGGGAAAATAGAATGGACTGGGCTGGGAAGTTGTGAAGAAAATAAAAATATGAAAATAAGGAACTCGCCGTTGCAAAGCTGATAGACACTATTCCGGTCTTTAGAAATTGTAAATGTTTGGTCTTGATTAAAACCTTCATAATGATTCATGGTGAATATGAATTTAATGGCAGTTCATATTTATATGGCTGCATATATCAACTGCCTAGTCTCCAATAAAATCTATTTATGTCCTACTAAACTTTTTTTTTTTTATGATTGCCACTTGGATTCAACAAACTGGATTTATTCTTGTCAGCCCAGCGCCATTTTTGTATTACACATATGTTTCAGGACAGTGTAGTTGTAGATTATAGATCAGAGGTGTGACCCTGTACACTTAGGTGTACATCTCGACTTGGTTTTAAGCTCTTTTCTTAGGGATGTTTCAGATCAAATTTTTATTCAAGACTGAGAGTCCATAGCCATAGAAACAACTCTGTCACTGTCTTATCTTTTGAAGTGCTGGCATGCAAACTTCTGCCAATAAGAAGCAAACATCAAGTACACGTAGAGCTGATGGCGATTCAGTAAAAACCATACTTGTTGGATTGATTGAAATCACTGCAAAATAACATTTTACTGGTCATTTTGTAGCGAAAGTATGTTTGCGTACCAGTGTTCTTTCTATTTCATTAGCAGCTCGCTCAGAACTGCAAGGGTCACCTTCAAAGTGACACCATTACAACATTGGTAATTAACATTACAATATTTAAATCAGCGTTGTATTTTTGATCATGAACTGTTACCAACATAGCTTCACTGACCATATTTGGTTGCGGTGACTTGCAACATAACAAGTCATGGTGTGTTTGCCATGTTCAATATATAGATTTACAGATGACTCAGTAGAGCGTGAAGAACTCAATATTTAGTCCTAACTTACAGCATTTCAAAATAGAAAAAGAAAAAAAGAAAAGGACCTGAAACTAAACTTTTAGCACGCTACCTGGTCAGCACCCAGTAAAACACTCTTTGGCAAATCTACCAGAATAGTTTTTAAAAGGTCTTTCAGATCTCATTTGGGGGATTTCAACCAATTATTTTTGCAAAATGTTTTAGATTCTTGGGTGACATTCTTGTACTGTTTTACACTGCTCTTTGGAGATCTTTTCACTTATTTTTGATGATGTTAAGCTTGTTGGACTTTTATGGCCATGACATTAGTTTGTGCCTCTTGAAGTATTCTATTGTGGATTATAAGGACCATTATCCTGCTCTTGAAGACACTTCCTTTTAATTTTCATCTTTCTCTCAGATAGCGTGAGTTTCCCTTCCAAAATGTGTTGGTATTTACTTGACTTGATTGCTTCTGTCAGTAAAATGTTTCTTGGTTCATTGGATGCAACACATACCCAAAACTGGCTCAATCCACCCGTGGTTTACAGTTGGACAACTGTTCATTTTTTTCTTTTCACCCAAATCATTTCCTTTGCATTTTGTCACTAAAGCCTTTTAAGTTGTCTTCCCCCTTTCTAGAGGACTTGTTTCCAAATTGAATTTGACTCATTCAGATTTTGATTTTCAAACTTCTTATGTTGACTTTTGTGGTAAGGAAGCGGAAAAGATTTTTCTGAAGACAGTTTGAGTGAGCTCTTATATGTGCAAGTGTCTGCTCTACTGCACTGTAGAGCAGTGTACCAGCACTCTAGTATCTACTAAAACCTTTTGTTAGTCATATTGGGATTTTGGTTTGAGGGCCTTTTTAGCAATATCAAATGTTCCACATGTATATTGTGCCTCTCAGCTCCCCCTAGGTGCTAAAGAAAGCTTCAAAGTATGTTTCTCTTTTCACACAAACTACAGCACTTTTTAAAATGATGTATCTGCACACACTGATAAACATATCAAGGGAGGTGTAGGGTTTTGTGTCCTGCCTATGAACACTTTTACACATGGAGGTGCAGGAGATCAAATTGCTGACCTTTCAAGTGGAGGACAACCAATCTTCCCGCTGAGCAACAGCCATCCCATGACTATAAACATGTCTTTCAGAAAGGCTCTTTGACTTTTCGACTTCAACTTCTAATTTCTTAATTACATTGTCAACTGAGGTAACTGCTTCCTGAAAATCTTCTGCTATCGTCTTATTGCCGTCTCAAACCTTATGTCTAAATTGAATAAAATCAGTGTAATACAAATTTTGTTTTAAGGAGCTCAAGGCCTCTGAAAAGGTTTGCCACGTCGGGGAAACTATAAATCCTAAATCCTAATAAACCTCTAACAAGGTTATAAAACCAATAGTCATCTGTAATATATCTTGGGATGCCCAAGCTTTCCTTTTCTCAAAACAAAAAGTTTTGCATGAGACTGTATGTTATCCTAATGTGTGTTACTTAACACATTTTCACTGTCAAGATATTACCAAGCTAAGAAGAGACAGAAACACAGTTACTGATTGACTTCTGGTCACCTCTTACTTGTGCCCACACGCAACACTGGAAACGTTTTGGTGATGCTGCCTGAACTCTGCTGGGAATCTTAAATGTATTGACCCAAATAAGTTGTACTCACAAATGGTGCATCTGGTCGGCATTGATCTGAAGCCGTCCCATTAGTGTTACACAGTTGTTACAGATTCAAAATCAAGGAGTGAGTAATATTCATTCACCTGACTACGTCTTTTTCTGCCTTGGCTGATCGCAAATAGACGAATGACTCTGTCCCTCTGTTGTTCTGTGAGCTGTGGCTTTGTGCAGACGTGTGAGAAAGAGCCCCAGACTGCTAAATTCTTAAAAATAGTGATTGTCAACTCCCTTGATAAGTGAGCACTGCTCAGCTTAGGATAAAAATATTTTCTGTTTTCATTTGCAAGTCAGTGAAGCTGAACGGGACAAATTACCATTCATTACCTCAGACTCCTTCCTCGGTAAACAAGTAAAGACAGTTCAAACATGTGAACAGATATTTCTTTAATTTACATAGATATGGTAAACAGCACAGAGCTGTGAGCACCCAGACACCGAGTATGTAGTTCATCTGGTAACACAGTTTGCTAGCAACAGTGAAAGCATCAGTAAAACACATGTAATCATAACACATGGTAGCTTTTATAAGGGTACCATACATAAATATTTGTATGGCAAATACAAAAGTACTATGTTGCATGTACATGTACTGAAGTATTATAAGCACAAGTTCCAGTGTGTACACACAACACACAAATTTCATATCACTGTCTCATTGTTTCAGAGATTTTGTAAATATGTCAGACACAGCAGTATCAGTGAAATCAGCCTGGGTATTTTGACAATGATTCTCAATCCGACAGTTCTGTCTGTAATGTTGTGGGTATGGCATTTAATTTGTCTCCTATCTGATTGGCAAGCAGGGTGTTATTCATTGTAACAAGAGACCAAAGCTGGCACTCAGTCAAGCAGCCCAGGCCACTGCTTGCCTTGGTTTGTACTGTACCTGGGGATGGATTTCTTGATAAGTCAAGGATTGTGTTATTGCAATTATGGACCGTTTGGTTAAAGCTTCGATGACTTCAGGCGAGGGGTTTGGTTGGTGTAGGTAATACAGGAATGTATAAGGGTGGGTGCCGCGGCATTGCATTGGATCATGAAAACAGACAGGCAAACTGAGCCGAAGATGGTAAGTGGAGGTGTAGCGGGGAATGTGCGAGGAAGCATAGCCCCATGCACAGAGCCCTTCCCTGCTCATAGTGCCAGGGCATTCCACAGTCTACATCCCTTCCCTGCTTTTGTGACAGAATGATAGATCTGCTATCATAGAATGATAGATCTGAATTCATAACACATAGCAGGTCTTGGAGAGTGGGGCAAGGGGATAAGGAAAGGACAAGCAGGAGAATGTGGAAGGAAAAAAAGAGAGTAAAGGAAGAGATGTTGGTAAACGTGGCTTCTCAGTCCTGGACAATTTGTCACACTACCCACCCTTCATTGGTATTGAAATGCATGCCAGCAAAAGAAGGGAGGGCCTGCAGCATTAGGAATACAAAGCGGTATGGGTAGCTTTCTAAGTTTTTTTAAGTTTCTTTCTTTTTGTATTTAAATAGTCTTGCCCAAATCTATCAAAGGTTCTGTAAAAAAAAAATGTGCTTACAGGATGTGAAAACAGAAAAGGAAAAGGTTTTACCATTTTAAACAACATTTAGAAAGGTCCTCAACTATTTCCTCATTTCTAATTGCCCACTACTTTCTCTCCCATGACTTTCCATGCATTTATACCATCTCTAAAATTCTTTTCATATACAGTTTGCCAAAAACACAAGCTTTGCACTGTGTCCCATTTAAGAATAAACATAAAAGTCTGAGTAAATGACTAGTCAAGACTTTGACGGTGGAGTAGATTTGATCCTATCTCTGTATTTTCAGCTGCATAAGCATGACCCAACCCTTGCCAAAAGGGTCCCAGAAAACAGTAACTTGGCTGCTAAACAGTCTGTTTTAGAAAGAACAGACAAACAACCAAGTTTAGACAACTGTACAGTACAGAGAGAAATAAAGGAAGGAGTGTGTGAGTGTCCTTTTGGCTTCTACTGAAGGGATTAAGCATGTTGTTGCTATTAGCAGCTGGAGACAAAGCTTTTTCTCATTGCAAGTGAATAAAAAGCAAATCTGGGGATATTTAGTCTGACGAAATACGATAAACTCAACATTGAGCTGTGATGGGAACCAGGTGAGAGTGAGTCAAAAAGACACAGGGGCTTCACTGGCTGCTGATGACGTGCTAAAATGGTCAGAGAGGGGGTTGATTTCCTTCTTATTAAGATTTCCATCATATTTATGTGCCTTTTGATAATTCTTTTAAAGCACTGTCAATTGTGGATCCACCATGAAGTTGCTGTTCTCTATGAAAATGATTACAATTGTAATTGAAGACAGTCCATCACAGACACAAATGAGACCAACAACCATGCATACTCACACTCATTCCTAGGGTCAATTTAGAATAATCAATTCATGTAACACACATGCGCTGGAATGTGAGAGGAAGCAGGAGTACGCAGAATCTACCCAAACATGTGGAGAACATTTCAACTCGACAGAGAAACGCCAAGATTCAAACCGATAACCTTCTTGCTGGGAAACTGTGCTTACCACCACACGACGGTGCAGTATTTCCCCAGGAGAAACAAATATCTACAATATTATAGGAAGCCTAACACTTTGACTCCCACCTAGTTTCTCTTAGGGTTGTTGATGCCTGCAGATGTAAGATAACCCATACTGGTTTCCATTATGCTGTAATATAATATGTGCTGTTCACATCAGAAGAATGCAATCTTCCCACAATTTCACTCCCACAATGTGTATTTTTTCAGGGAAAAAAAATTCATTCTTTAATTCATTTTTTCTTTCTTTTTTTTTCTTTCGAGCATTGACATGAAATATTCATGTTTATGTTTTTTATTGCAAATAAAAGAAATTCAAAAAGAGAGCAGAGCTGGGAGTGGATATTAAATTGCTCCAAGATTTAATTTTATGACACAAACTTAAAAGTTTCTTGAATTGGTGACCTCTTCCATTCATCTTGTGATAAAATGTGACACGTATCAGAGTTTGTGCTAACACTGGATGATTATAATTTTAATAGTAATGTGACTTAAGTGGCAGATATCGCCATGTGAAAGTTTGTTCATAGTTATTAAAAGCAGCTAATCTTGCACTTCCTCCGTACTTTTACCTTTGAAAGCTAAAACATTTCTTTCAAGAGGCAGCTGATCATCAGGCAGCTGATGTTATTGTAAATCTGATATGAATTTCTTTTTGGTGGCACATCTTGTGTTAAACCAGTATATCACATTCTCACCAATCTAACAGTAATTATATTTTTAGATAAATGTTTTTCTCTTTATTTTTTGTTAGCCATATTATATGCTGATTACCCAAATCTTTCTCGTCACATAGAGCCAAACGAGCTTCCGATAAGCAACATTTTTACAGAGAAACATGTCAAATTGACTGGCTCATATTTAGATAACTGTGATGGACTGGCAACCTGTCCAGGCTGTACCCTGCCTCTCGCCCAATGACAACTGGGATAGGCTCCAGCCCCCTCGTGACCCTAAACTGGATTAAGCGGGTATAGAAAATGGATGAAAGGATATTCAGAGGTTTGGTTGTCAAAAAAAATAACAGTTTTCAAACCTCAATACTTTGTGAACAAAATCTTTAAGGGAAGACAAAATTGCTTTAAATCAAGGGGTGTTTAGCTCACACGCTCTGAACTAACATGAAATTTGATGTGTGAAAACTGGATTAAAAAAGAAAAAGATGTTGTTTCTATCCAGTCGTGTGGCAATACTTTAAAAAGAATAAGAAAGACAATCATCATCATCAGCGTCATCATCGTCTAAAGAGATTTGTATGTTTATTTAACACCATTTTTATTATGTATCTCAGTCAAGGCGAAGAATAGACTGTGTCTTTGAGAACTGATGAACATGTTATTGCGATGCCAAAGGGTGTTCCTTACCTTCATGATGCAGCTTCATATCATGCCCTCAAAACGACTTAAAACAGCCTCTTCAGGTGTTTATTGAAGTGCATTGCACAGTGGAGCTAGTGACTCATAGTTTTAAAAAAAATCCCTTAAAGGGGAACTCCGGTATTTTTAAACCTAGACCTTATTTCTGGCATGAAATATGTTTATCTACTCACCGAGAACAGTTTGGCAAACAGTTTGGCGAAAGTCGGCGTCCTTCGGAAGCTGTTTAGATAACTTGCAATCCATATAACGGAGTGAACGGGGCAAAAATGATGCAGCCTCTAAATAAGGCATTATCTGTCTTTATTTCACCAATACTTTAAGACGAATGAATGAACAACGCGTACTATTGCTCTGTTAGCACATAGCTACTGTTATATGGCTACTTGCAGCTATTGGAGAGCTAAAGGTTTTATCTACACATAGTATTCTATCATGTTGAACATTTTCTCCTGTAGTTTTCTATACCCTTTACTCACATCAAGTCGGATCAACTTCACTACATTAGGAATGTGCATTTTACATTTTAAAACAATCAACTGAGCTATAGGTAAACGCAGAGTCTGAAAACAAGCTTTCTAACACTGCAGACATATGCTGACCAACATATTTGATTTACGTCCGAGTCCTTGAGAAAGGGGAAAAAAATCAAGGTGTGAGTACAACATAGAGAGAAAGCAAAGAGGACAGATGACAGAAGAAATGGTAATGCAATATATATTGAGATGAGCGTCCCAGCAAAAAATACTGAGCGAGTTTGTAGAGCACAGAGGGATGCAGTATATTGGATAAGAACTCTTTGAAAAGGAAACATACTCAAACAGAGTTAATCTGCTCTGTATCTGTATTCTGCTGTCATGCTCCTGCTCTCATCCTCTCCTCTCATTACCTCTGTTAATCTGTTCTCACTCAGCCCATCCTCCACCCCCTCTACTCTCCTGTCCTCTTTTTCTCTCTTCTAGGTGTCCCAAACACTTTCATTTCCATTTCACTCGAGGTGATTTTTATCTTTTATAGCTTTTCATCACAGTTTGGGAAGACTATTTTTTTGCCTCAGCTTTTCTTCTTTTTTTTCCCCACTGCGGTCAACAGTCAGAAGACACAAACAATGATATTTCATTGATGGATACTGCTTAGAGGTATTCAATTTGTCATCTGTCTGAATCTGTCATTGTCCATGTGGACCCTTCTGGGGATGTCTGTGCAGACTATATGCACTTTGCCACTGTTCATGGACCGACAAAATAAAAATTGAGCATTTACTGGCTGTACTTTCACTTATAGGAGTTTTTGGTTTTGTGAAGACATCAGGTGATTTGCTGTTATCCACACCTATATTATTCATCACAAAATGAACCCAATTCCAAAGAAGTTGGAACACTATAAAATGCATGTAAATAAAAACAATAATACAGTGATTTTCTAATTTCATAAACCAAAATTTGATTCACAATTAAACATAGAAAACACAAATGTTGAAAGAGAGACATGTTACTATAGCATGAAAAATATCTTGAATTTAATGATAGCAACAGGACCACCTTTATCACTCTTTAGCATCTACCCTTCTTTTAACATCAGTCTGTAAACATCTGGGAATGGAAGAGACATTTGGGAGAGGAATGTTTTTCCTTTCTTGTCTGATGATATCTGAAAGTGTTCCTGAGCCCATGCAGTGTTTTCCGTGACAGAATCTTATCTGTTTTTTAATGCAGTGACTCGTGCTCAATGAGGGCCCAAAGATCACAATTAATTTTCAGCTGCGCCCCTGTCGCACAGAGATGTCTCCGGATTGTCTGAGTCTTTTGATGTTATTGTTTACTGTAGATGATGAAATATTCAAAGTCTTCACAGATTGACTTTGAGGAACATGATTCTGAAATTGCTTCACAATTTGTAGATGAAGATTTTTGGAGATCTCTGGACTTTCCACGACTTTAGATTTAAGAGGCTCTGCCTCTCTAAGGTGCTCTTCATACGCAATTGTGTTATATGATCAGGTAAACAATATGTCCCACCAGCTGTTTCTTTTTAGTACCATTTACTTTTCCACACTTTTGTTGCCCACATCCCAACTTTTTGGTTCCAAATTTAATGTTCCGACCATTTAATTCAAGCTGAGGTGATTTTTTTTCATCAATTAGCAATATGCCTCTACTTTTATGGATGTGTGTTTACTTTATTGCCTACAAACGGCCTAAAAAATACATTGAAACCCTATTGGTAGGAAGTGAGTCCACTCCTAAAAAATTTTTATCTCTACCTCCTTGCAGAGCCATTAATAGAATATATTTTTTGGTCTAACTAAACAGGATATGCCATATCTGATTGCTCTCTCATCCCGGCCTACACAGGACATTATGAAAAGAGGTTTTTATTAGCATGGTGCTACGAAAGAAGCAGTAAACACACAGCCAGCAGCTATTAACTTTGTCTGAAACGTCTCCTCTAAATGTCTCTCTGTCCTCAGAGGCCACCATTTCTACATCCATCTGTGAATATGCTGCATCAGCATAGACACACAAACACACACACATCCATCTTTAGACATGCTGCATCAGCATGGAGACATGACACAACAACCAAAGCCAAATAACATACAAGGGCATTTAGGAGTAGCCTCCAACCATGTGCAGTCATCCTTCTTTCACCTTTTGGCACCCTTCATTCTTAAACTTCTAATCTTAAGTTTGCTCTATTCATGTGAATCTCAGTCCAAATATGAATAATGCCCATGTATGTGTACCTCTGTGGGTGTTTTCTTACTAAGCTAAAGGGCCTTGGATGTTTAGACAGTCTGAAGGTAATATCATCTCTGCGTGCTGAGTCGTGATGTCCTATCGCTATCGCTGGTCCTGCTGCTACTGCTGTTGTGAACGGAATATCTAATCACTGATGGCCTGATCTATTCCTGTTTGTGTGCCTTCCCATCTCACTAAACTTCCTGTCTATCACTGTGTACACTGATCACCTCCCCTCCTTGTCCCCTTCCTCTTTTACCTCTCTGTTTTCTGCTTTTAAAGATGACCATCTATAATTTTGAAACACAGCAAAACACCTAAATGAGATTACAGACCAGTAAGGTGTAAGGCATATAATACGGTTAGGGAAATGGAGAAGGTTGAAGCAACATTATTCGGCATAGGACAGGGAGTCATCTGCCAACTTGCATTCCCGCCTTCATCGTTTGGCAGCACTGTAATTCTGTCTGGTCTTTCCTCCATCTCCTCTTTCCGTCTGTCTGTCAGTGACCATGTGCTCTTCATCTAATCTTGGCAGTTTGGGCACCATGTATTCAACTCTTTGATGGGTAATCATTCACTTTCAACCTTTAGCACATAAACAGACAAATCAACACAAACAAAAACACTTATTCTCTACACCAGACATCAGACACAGTGGTGTAAGCACTGATCTCAGTAACACAAAGAGTTCTGAAGAATCTTGAGCTTTCATCTCAGGTAGGTAACCATGTCATAATGGCTTCGGTGCCTTGTTAATGGTATTGTAGGCTACAACAGAAAGTAAAGGGGGCCCGTGCCATCACCAGTGAACGATAGTTTAATTCGCAACATAAAGAAAAAGGGACATTAAATTGTATAGGATTTAACTAGAGAAAGACCCAATGTGTTATAATTTATGGATAATGTGTAAATTGGTTTTGCAGTGGCCAGTCTGCCAGTAGTTGACAATTGTGTTTTTTAAATGTGTGAAATCCAACTGAATAAATTGGCATGAAATGTATACCAGTACAGGAAACATTTTCATCCAGCAAATAGGGACCAAATATGCACAAATGTACTTCAGGCATAAATATTCTAGTTCTAGACTTGATGACATAACAATTTATCCCAAGCAGTGATGTTGAAAATAGATTTGATGAACCTAACCAAAGATTAAATTTAGACTGCAAATAAAAGCTAAAGATTAGCTCAAAAATAAAGTGGAATAATGATATTTATCTTTTTTAATAATACAATCTCACACAGGACATGATTTTTGGTTCTTCTAATTGAGAGTCCTGTGAGTTATTTCAACAGCAGTGTAGCCTCAACCTTTCCTAAAACGTGAATGCTTCACCATAGACTTTGAAAAATACCTACTGAATTGCATCAGATCTTGAGCAGAAATGTGGTCAGATAGGTTGGATGACTTTGTGCCATGACTTTGTGCCATCCCAAGCTTGCCCTTGGTGACAATGGACAAAACGTCGTTGCAGATCTCGTCTTTTGACATTGGCAGAACAATAAAATGGTTTGTATAGTAGCAGGTTTATAATGAGAGATACATTAATCATGGTTGAATCAGTGACTTCGAAACCTACGTGCTCTATCATGACTGAGAAATATATCTGCAGATCTGTTAGCAGGCAAGTACAGATGGATTGACAAAACTAAAAAACATATGTAAAGATGCAAAAATATTTTACAATACATATTAGACTGCATTTGATGTGAGATTTGTAATTAGTTTTAGAGCGGTATCGACTAACACAACCTCTGCTCCCGAGGGAGTACAGTAAACAAGGAGCGTGATTACGGTCTTTGTCATCACAGTGTTTGTTGTTTTATTTTTTTACCCACGTAGTTATGAACACGCATTCATGAATGTAGTCATTGCCCCATCACTCACTTCTTTAATTAGAAAATAATCAGAGTTGGATGAGAGCTTCATTAAATCTCATCCTTGAGAGCCATCAGCCATAAACACATAAGGGGGAAATATATCACGATTATGAAAAGAACTCATAGATACCCCCTCTGACTTTGTTTTCTCTGCTTTGAGATAGAACTTTAGTCGGAGGACAGAGTCAACAGATGTGTACGGAGGCAGGCTCAAGAGGTGAAGCCAAAGAAGAAATTAGTTTGAATGGAAGGGAGCAAATGGACAGAGAGAAAGACACAATAAGTGAAAAAGTACACAAAAAAAGGAATGGAGTAAAAAGATAGATCATTAGGAGAGTGCTAATTAACAGAAACCACATTGTTTAGCAGCACTTTGTCTACATGCAATATTGATCCTGCATGACCATTACGGAGCGGATATTTTCAGCTGCTTTCAGCATGGGTTTGTCTTTTTTTTCTCTCCTCACAAAAAGCTTATTCATCAAACCTAAATCATAAAACCTGGAAAATCCACTTATTTTTAAGTCCTTGGACGTGCTAATTTTTCAGCAAAAGGAGGACTAGCTGTGAAATTCCTAATGCTCTTTGAATAAATGCTCGCATCTGTAATTGTATTATCACGTCATTTGATATGAGGCAAAGAATGTGATCCCTGTGGAGAAAGACAGGCAGGAGGGTGGTGTCAAGCCAGCAGATTAACACCACAGAAGAACAGAGACTGCTCAGCAACAGGGTGGAGTGAAAAAGATTGAAAGAGTGATGGATGGGTGCATAGACATTAAATAGTGTAATGTGGACATTGATGGACAGATGGAGAGGAAGGAACTGCTGATAGATGGTATATGGATGGAGAGAAGTAATAACGGAGGGGCAGAGTGTGGAATTGAACGGGAGCTGTGTCAGTCGTCAGTTCCAAATGTTCAAGATTGAAGAATGTCTGTAATATCCCTTTATTGTTATAGTGCATGTTGCAGGGCTTGCTGTTGGACATTGTGATTCCTCAGAAGGCTTTTACTGGATTACATCAGTATCAGGCTCAGCCATCAAAAGAGCTACAGCAGCTGTGTTGTGTTGGGTCTGCTGACAGCTTCCTGTCTGTCACTGCATCACTGCAGCTACCTGCTCCGGTCCAGACTGCACAATACGATATTATGAGTAAGAAATATAGAATATAACTAGATTGTAGTCAGTTACTTATTCATGCAATGAATCCACTACCTAAGTTCAGTTTTCCTTGATATTTTTTTGTCACTTTAATTGGGTTTTGGCTCCTGTGACAGAAAAAAAAGCTGTTTGTGACCACAGATACTAAATGCGGCAGCAGCGACTCTGACAACAGATGTTTACTTCGTTAGAGTGCTAAGAGAAAGTGATAACACTGGCCACTGTCCCCTTCGCTCCTTGCTGAAGTGGTACAAGCCGACTTTGATCAATGTGGATCGATGTGGATGAGTGTGCATCCGGAAGGTGCTGCATGGAGAAGGAGGGGGTGATGCCCCTCTGCTCTGTCGCACACAGTGTGTGGGAAGGAATTAAGACACAGACTGTCATTGGTCTCTGCATGATATATTGAGCTAACAAAATATATCCTTAACCTGTAAATGACTCAGTCTCTCTTTTAGTCCTTCCTGTCTGTCTTTTACTATGACTCTTTTGAGTGTCTTTCTAGAAACAAGATACAATGCACATCTGCTGAATGGTCCTTTGCAGGCATGAAACCAAATATTTGATAGGAAGAAATTATTTTTTTCAGGTAATTCTCACTTTCTATTTTTGAGATATTCCCAGGTAGAACATTTTCTGCACTTATCGTGGACTTTCAAGGCCTCAGTTGACAGGCTTTTACAATAACAGGCTGTTGTTTATTATTTCCCTTAGATCATTAATGTAGTATTTAAGAAGCTGTACAGTTGTTACAGAGAAGATAATTGTCTCTACCCTGTGTGTGTGTGTTTGAGAAGGTGCATCACTTCGTGTGAGCTTTTGGTGGGTATGCCTTTACTCTGCAGAGTAATGAATGCTAATCCTCTCTTATCTGCTTTAACCCCAAGGCAATGACACTAGCTGCTGATGTCTGTAGACTGACACCCTTTGCCGGAGGAGAATTGGAGTGTGTGTGTGAGTGTGGATTAAGGTGTAACATGTGCATGTAAAAAGAGTCTTTAGCATGTGAAGACTTTCTCTCAGTTTTTTTCCTTTTGCCTCTTAGAAGCTTCAGGGTGTGGTCTTGTGATTATCTGCCACGTCCCCCATGATTCATCAGATGTTGAATTCAATAGAACATTCCAGCCCTCTGACTTCCAGCCATCTTATTCTGACTCATTTCATCTGGAGGTTAAAGCTAAAAACAGTAGTCATTTGATACAGGTCTTTATATCAAATGGCTGGATTAATAATGTGTGAGACAATTTGTGTTCTTCAGCAGCTGTGTCTGTTTAGCTGTTGTCAGAAATACAGTTTTTTACTTGATGCCTGTTGCCAAAAGCATCTTTTGTTTTCACTTCGAGCCACTTTGTGTAGTTTCTAAAAGCACAAATCAAAGGCATCTGCCAGTCTTTGTCAGCTTTTGTTCATTTACAAGGACAACTTCTTCCTTTTCTTTTTTCCACACTTCCAAGCAAAGCATACAACAAAAGTTCTTTGTCCATGTCTTGATTAACACTTAATCACAATGGCTGCGAAGCATATGAAAAAAGGTGGGAAAATAGGTGCTGAACAAGATGTGAAAAAAGGGGAAGCTTAGATACTATGAAAAAAGGTATATTCCCAGCAGCCATTGAGGCCCATATATCTGCTGCATGAATTTTACTAGATGGGCAGAAAATAATTAGGCCTAAAAGCTGTTGAATTCTGTGTTTCTCTTCACCCCTCTTCCATTAAGACTGTTTTAATGGGTCTTTCTCCTTGGCTGAGTGAATGGGAGATAAAACTGAATTAAACTAAACTTTTCGGATTGTGAAAAGACAATGCTGAGGCTAGAAGTGAAGGAGAAATTAAAGCAGAAAGAAAAAGATGAACTGATATAGGATGGAGAAAGAGGGTTAATTGAAAGTGAAAGAGAGATGAAGGGCCAGATCTCAGGGGTTGTGGGGTGGCCTCTCTTTCTTCTCTCCACCTCCCTGTCTACACATATGTGACTGAAAGTGTGTGTTTGTCTGTCTGAGGGGAGATAGTGTTGTAGGCCTAATGAGAACAAAGCTAATTAGAGACTTTGCCTTGCACAACTCTACAGTCACGTTCTCACTGGACTACAGCACTTGCCACCTATACTGCTGCCTTCTAGGAGGCTTTTTCATTTTTCATTTGAACTTTCCTTGGTTTAAAGCAGACGATTCAAGCATGAGGAAAATGAAAAAGTCTAGGCTATGTGATTGCAGTCAGGTCAGTGAAAGGAGTGTAGTGAGAAAAGATGAAAAAGAGGCTCTGCTGCTGCTGACTTGGTGAGGTTGACATCATGTTTAATCCCTTAACTCCCTGTCGTCTTGATTTTTCAAATGCCAGCACTGACCACGGGAATGTTCACTTCCTGGGCAGTGAGAAATGTGTCCTGATTTGTTAAGGTCCAAGGGTATGCAATGATCACATGATACAAATGTCTCCATACTGATGCCCAATTCCAGCTTCTGACCCTGTGTTCACCCTGTGTCCCCACTGTGTGATAAGTCTGTACTGGAGGCCGACTCAATAATGGTTTTGTGATACTGTTATTCCACAAATATCTTTGTCCCGGTTATGTGATTCAGAAGGTGCACTGTCTATCTTCATTTTGTGTTTGGAGACTTAATTCCTGCAACTGCAGCCAATTGTAACAAAAGGACCATTTCCCATCACTCAGACTTTAGAGTATTCACACACTTTACAAGATGAGTGCCCATGATGTTAGTCGTAGTCAATAGTACCACCATTAACCAACCAAAAAGTTAGATTGGTCAGTCAACTGTGATTCATATTTGGAGTTGTTTGAATAAACAAGTCCAGTTATAGATGTAAACTGGGTGTTACACCAATATAGATAGGATAATAGCTTCTTAGTGCAAATATTGTATTTCACACTGATTTTTGCACAGTATATTATCTCCATCCTCAAGTTTCAACATCAGAATTAAAAGCAGGAAGTTCCTATGTTTGCTTTAGCTCACTTACTCATAATTACCCCATAAACAGTATATTGCTGATGCACACACTCTTAAGAACTGAGACTTATTTCACGAAAACAGACAAGTTAATTACGTGTGTGGGTAATAACCTGGATGTCTTTACTGAGTGTCTGGAAGTCTGGAGCAAAATAGCAAGCCCAGAAAAAAAAATCTGAATCAGCTTCATTTGCCAAGTAACACAAATCAGGAATTTGGCTCTGACTGTTGATGTTTTCCTAGTCTTACACACCTTATATAGACCATTTATTTTTCATTAGAAATGCACAATATACAATCAACATACAGATTTTAGAAAGGCACACTGTTAAAGACAATACTCAACACCCTTTGAGTGCTATAGATATTATCCAAAGAAACGGACTTAAGACGTGTTGCCAAACTGTCAAATACAAAGTTTAATAAGATGCCGAAAAATCTAAAACTAGAAGAAATTAAGGAAATATGGAATTATATGAAATATGGAACAGTAAATCTTGAGTACCTGTAGGATATCACATGATCACAGTTGAGCTTAGTTGTGTTGTTGGATTGATATGTTAGTAAATCTACTGATTCTATGTAAACTGCTTTATCTTTGGCTCTGGGGTTTAAACAATGAGTAGTGATGAGCTGAGTGCAGTGATGTGCAAATCATTTAAATATTATATTTGATGGAAATCAGTTTAAAAGCAACATATCAAATGTTGCAACTGAGAATTTTTACTGTAAAAAAGAAAAAAAAACAACATCTCTCAACTAAAAGATTTACTAGCACTCTAGAAAGTCTTTTAGAGGAAGATATGGGGGGTTTACTTCTTTTAAGCACTGCATGGAAAAAGTTTCTAGTTAATGTCTTTCAGGAATAGCATAAAGTTGCAAATGATATGGGTATTTTATTGTGTACGGTATGGTACAGATGTTATCAGGAGAAATCTCTGTATGTATGAAGAGAGCCTGACGGCTTTCACTTCTGGACCCTCAGGCAGCTCCACATTAAAAACAGAGACAATCACTCCATTGACCAGACCATTGTCAGTAAATCAGTAAATAGGATTTATTGCATCAAAAAATGCAAGTTAAAGCTATGAAAAAATAAATAAATACATAAACAACACTCAGAAACACTTTTTGCCTCTTTTGGGCCAACACTTATTTTAGCACAGTTCAAAAGCCAGTTCATCCTTTTCAGGGTCGTATTGGCAGCGCACACCCGAGACATCACAGCATCATATTTTTATTTACAGTCCAACTGCATACCGATTTCTTTGGAAAAGAGGTTCTGTGTTTTTAACTTCTGAAAATATCAATGTTTGTTTGCTGCAGTGCTCACATTATTATCAAATATGCTTTCACAAATTAAAGTGCCTTCAAAAGACTGCTTTTTACAAATCCTTTTAAAATTGGCAGTGATGAAAAATCTGCAAATTTACTAGAACACGTGGACTCACAATGATGCATTTTTATAGTTTTAAACACATCCTAATGACAAAAAATATCTGATCTCTAGTGATAAACAGCAGACATTGCAGTAATGGCTAATACTGGATCACAACTGGAGCAGCTCAGCTCAACAGGAGCAGAGTGACGTCATTGGCCATTATGGCTAATGATTTTGCCCCATCATTAGCTTCCAGTTCTAACGATTTTGTGCTCGCACCCACCCAAAACATGCTAACACTCCCAGCGATTGGGGGCTATAATTGGTGTTTTGGCTAATTGAGCTCCGCAGCTGAAAGCTTTCCCCAGACTGTGTGCCATTTATGACGTGTAGGAGCTTTCTGCTCCTTTCTGGAGCAGTATTTGTCAGTTAGTTCATCAGCTTTTTCCTTCCTGTTATAGTTTCTACTCACTGCGGCTTGTCACCTCTGTTTCTCATTGTCTGCGAGTCCTCTGTCCACAGATCTATCTTTGTCCATGTCTCAGAGGCCTATCTCTCTGCCCACTTAAATGAGATTTTTAAGGTCATTAACTGGTCCAGGCTATTGTGCTATTGCACCAGGGGTGTTCCAGATTTGATAAATGATTGGATATGGAGATAATGAGTCTTATATAAACTTTTGGTATTAGTACACAATGAGATAGAGAGAGAGAAAACAGATAAAAAACATTTCTGTCATGAGCTTTACTTCCTAACATGCTGCGTGATTGGCCAGTGGGTCACAGTTGGAGTGTGTTGCTTAATAAAAAAGCAATATCAGTGTCTTTGTGTGAGTGTTATTGGCCCATCTTGGCAGCACTCTCAGTCCTCAGACAGGCTGGTCTTTGTGGTGTGTCTGATGTCATAATTTGCCTGACGAATGCTTGGCAACAAGAACCTTTGGTCAGGAAAATCACATGCCCATGTTTGTGTGTGTCGGCACCCAAGCATGCTTGCGTATTCTCATCACAGTTCTCAACCAGATGGTGCTTTCTTGATTGATGCTTGTCTCTGGGAGCAGGAAGGCGAGATAGCGCTGTTGAGAGAGGATTAATAATGTTTGGTTGTCCAGACTTGAGCTGTACAGTTGTCACACTGGTCACGGTGTTCACAGTGCAGCAGCAGCCTGCTTAGACACACGCACACATACACATGCACACACATCCAGAGAATACAGAACAGATCTGAGGTGCTGGATTACGTGTGGTTAAGTCAGAATTTGTCATTTTGGACAGGAAGATAAAAAGACCCTTTAGCATCAGTGGGTAATTATAGGAGTGAAGATGTAGAAGGCTCTGGTGAAGGCAATGTCCCATTACACCCTTTGGAGGATGTAATGTCAAAGACATTGCTGAAATCACCTTTACATAGTTTTGATTCATGCTAATATGAAAAGCTAACTTTGCATCTGTGTCTCTGTCTGTGGCTCACCTTCTTTGTATTTCTGAACATCTCTTACTATCTTTCTCTTCTGTTCTTGTCTTTGCCTGTGTTAGTCTATGAGAAGAATTCTGCCCCAGGTTTTATTCACTGGATTTTTACAGGCTTCACAGAGATGTCAAAGTACCACAGGCACCCTGACAGTGTGAGGTTTTGATCATAGCATCCTACAACATGCACACAGGCGCACACATAAGAAAATAATCATTGATTGACATCATAAACATGTCAACCAGACTGCCCTGACGGTAATGCTTATTTTTAAGGTCAAAATAAAAACAAAATATCTAGGTATCATCTATGTGCTTCCGAGTATGATGAGACAAGAGTATAATAATCAGTGATCTGTTTATTGTGAAATATAATTCAATTAATTAGAAAAATCCTACCTACTATGATATTTTTTTTTACTATTTGGAGGCCACAATTAAAGTCAACACAATAGTGACATATTACCACCTTCCAAAGCTGAAAACATACAGTACCGAGCAGATAAGAAGCAACAATGTCATGTGTCTTTGGTTCTGATGTATGATCTCTTAAGTTATGATGTGTTTTAGCTGAAAACAGCTACCTGTTATGAAACAGCTCAATGAGAGCAGTGAGGCTCTTTTTGAAGGATCAGACAAGTTTGCTTGGAGGAAATGTTTGTGGTCACAACAAGCTGGTGCATACATGAATGGGAGCACAGAGTTTCATCATACATCCTGATGACATCTGATGATGGCCTTTATGTCATAGAGTCCCTACCAGACTATTCCCCATACTTGAGAAGACATCAAGGGCCATGTTTGCATTGATTTAAAAAAAAAAAAATTTTAATTCATCACAGATCTCTTTTCAGGAGATTTCATGTATAATTTAAAGACTTTTAAAGCTTTTCTTGTTATTTCACCTTGTTGTGCCTCTGTTGTAAGAATCAGTGGAGAAAATTCCGTAAGACTTCTGGCTTTAGCTCAGTAACAGTTTCGCTCTTGGTGTCAAGTTCCACTTAGTTAATTTACATGACACAAGAAAAAGACAAAGAATTATGTTAGTCCAACCAAAGTTGGGCTTTTAAAATCCATGTAAACATGTTAGTACGACTGACAGTGTCTCCAATCAACCTTCTCAAAGCCAGACTAACACACAGGAGTCAAATTAACCGTGCATGATTAAACTCAATTAGACTCAAACTGGCCTGTTCCTGTCCAGTAGAGAAAAGAAAAACATTGATAACAACAATGGATTACCATGAGAGAGAGCATGCATTTAGCTAAGTAATGCATAAGTGTTGTTAACACAGCAGAATTCCCCATAAAGTTGCTCTTATTTGTATATTTATTTTGTCAGACACCTAAACACATCAGAAACTGTTAGTAGAAATCATCCCATCAAGACTACGTGTCAATTTGTGGTCAAGCTATAAGCATAGCTCATTTTGGGCCCAACCCACCTCTGAAATTAATCTAGCACCTGTAGGACTCAGAAATAAGTTGCTAAATTACTCAAATGAGGAAAGTCTGCACACTGTTGGTTGGAATGGGCATTTGTCAACACAAGCAGCCTGAAATGATTCAAGTTGATTAAAACCATGTTACTGTCGGAAACTTGACCAGGTGCGTGTGAGACCCTAACAGAGTGGAAATACCACAATGGCAGGTGGAGTAACTCAAGATAGGGATGGATATTTGCATCCATGAGTATTTGCAATCACACATAGAGGGACCTGGGGATATATTTTACATCATCGTCTTCTTTAGGTATAACCTAAGATATTTCATCATCATCATCATCATGAAAAAAAAAGAAAATTATAGTGAATGAATGTCTGAAATATTGAAATTTGCAGCTCAATTATTCAAAAATCTTTAAAAGGAAGAAATAATCCTTTATTGAATATGTTTGGAAATGGACCTGAATAAGGAGATACAGAAAGGTGACAAGTAGATAAGACCAGATGATGAGAAGATGGAGCAATCGGGACAGAGCGTGAGGGACTGATGCAAGTTGTCTGTTTGCACATTTGTGTCTCAGCAAAGGACAGGGAGACAGGTGAAGGCAGAACAGAGTCAGCCTGAGTAAAGTCTGGGAGTTACACACCTCAGCCAGAGGGAGCACGGCTTTGGATCAGACGGGCTCAGCATTAACCTGCACTGACAGTGTATAGACAGTGGAGAAAACAGCTGGGAAAAGAGGCAGGAAGCCTGAAGATTGTCATCACAAGCTGTGATTAGCAGAGACCTCAGACTCATGCATGATTGTCTTATCCAGAGAACAACACAGCAACAGATAGTAGGAATACTGGTTAAACTATACCGTACAGTGGAGAAAATTCCTTAAGACTCTTGGCTTTAGCTCATAGAATACTGGTCACTTTACCCAATGCCACTTTACAATGACATTAATCCTAATCACTTGCTTGTATATACTGTTATCTTTATTGAGGCTGCTATTTGCATACTGCACATATTGTACTCAGTTACTTATGTTATTTTATGTTAGCTTTACTTCATCTTATTTGTCTATTTTTATTTTATTTTAATTTATTTAGTACTTTCCCCCTTGTTCCATAACTGTTGCATAGCAATTTCCCTGATGAGATTCCGTTTCTTCAAAGTCCACATTACATGGTCAGAGTGCCTTCTGCCTCCTCTGTCCAATGTAAAACCTCTTCAGTAAAAGTTATGCAAATTATTTCAGCAGTCATTTTAAAGATTCTACTACCAGGTTTTCAAAAAAGTGTAGATGCTGCGTAAAATATCAATAAAAAAAATGCAATGATTCACAAATGACGATATATGAAAAAATGCTTTGATTTTAGCAAAATAGTAAAAAAGAAGTTATGAACATTTAAAAGTTAGAGTCAAAGTTAAAATCAAAACCGCAGATGGAACCTCAAATACCTCAACTAATTAGGTTAATTTGCAACATACCAGTAACATGAGTGGCAATAAAAAAAATTTCTAACAAAACTTTCAGACAAAAAGAAGAGCTCATCAGTATATGAAGGACAGTGTGGAAAATATGTTTTAACAGTTTAAAAACAATTTTAGGGATATCAATTTCACCACCCACAGTACATTATATAACTAAAAGATAAATGATTTGGAGAAATATAGCTATACAAGGGACATGGTGGAAAACCAATGTTAAGAAGGTGGGATTTTTTTGACCCCAGTGCAATAGGGATTAAAAACGGACATGATTCTACAGTGGAAATCACTGCATTGGCTCAGAAACTGATCTGAAAACCACTGACAGTGAATAGTATTACTTTCTACATCTACAAATACAAGTTAAGGCTCAAACCTGCAAAGAAAAGACAAAAAAACAACATAAATAGGATAAGAGAGACAAAACAAAGAAAAACACTGACACCCTCTCTGGGACACATTTGGAATGAGCCAAAAAGGAAAGCTGCCCATCCCATGTCTAAACGTCAAAGTATCCTTGGTCAAGATACTCATGCATTTGCTCACCAATGCTCACTTTTAATTCACTCTATATATAAAAATAAAAAAATCTGCTAAAGGAATATATGTGTGCACATGCCATTTTATAATCTTCATATATATGAACCAGGAAGTGACAAATGTGTCTTCATGAATTGGTGCAAATTTCACTGAATCTAACTCAGATGGGAAAAATCACTTATATATGTTGGTCCTGATATCATGTCAGAGGGCCTGTGTTTTACTCATCCCGCTCGTTCCTCCTTTTGAGAACTCTGTTGCTTCATAAACAAAAAGACTTGGGACGTGTAACCTCACTAAAGACATTTGGTGCCTTGTGAAATGAAAATCTAATAAAACCATCCCTTTTAATCTATTGAGCTACTCCAATCAAGAACGGGAATACATTTCTGATAGGAGTGAAAAGTTTTTTTTAAAAGATAAGGGAATCCAATAGAATAGTAAATATGCCCATGTCTTATTTTGCACCGTGTTCCCAATGTAGTTTTTTAAACTGTTAATGTTTAGAGTCTATTCAACTCTGACTACTTCAAACCAATGCAAAGAATCAATTGTATGGATGTAGTGGTAGGATTTTATGTAATTGTGAGCTATGGATAGTAACAGCTGATCACACACACAAACGCATGGCTGGAGATGACATGCTTGAGTTTAGTCAGCCAGAGGGAAAGTACTCTGAAAATCAAAAGACATTAACCAATTAGCACTGATCAATAATCACAGCCAGACAGGGATGAGCCAGACTTGGAGCATTGTTAATGTGTGCCTCTAGGCCAGGAGGCAGGCTGGGAATACTGTTCTCCTCAGCTCTCAGCCAATGAAAATGTTGGAGGAACTCTTGATATTTTGCTGCTTCCAATGCAAACTCTCTTCACTGCTGTAGCCAGGCAGAACAGGCTGTGTGATGAAATGCAAGGTTTAAAGAGGAAGAGATCGAGCAAGACTAGACCTGAGGGGAAAGAAGAGGAGAGGTGTTGGGAATAAGGGATGAGTTGGAGAGCCTATGCGTTAGGTTGTGAAAGCAGCTGTCGTAGTGGGTTGCAGTGAGCAGCAGGTAATCTCACTGAGATAAGCAGTAGCATGACAGCCAGCCTTTAATTCCTCATGGGAGGTGGTACTATGGCAGGGCTGGTCCCCAAATCCTCCTGCAAGGAGATTTATATAAAGCAGCGATGGGAAGGAAGAGACAGGGGATGCATTTTGATGAGGTAGATAAGGGAAAAAGACAGGAAGGAAGTAGCACGCCTGCTCTACACACTCTACAGACAAGCATGAACATACACAGATCACAGCAGCACCTCTGCACTTGCACTGCTCTGTAGTCATGATGAGGAGAACAAATATCAGCAAGGAGCTCGGGATGTGTGTGTGATTTAAGTAAAAATGACAAGAATGAGGGAGTAAAAAGGGAGGAGATATCTGAGCTATTAACCCTTCTCGGGGGAGTGTTCTGTAGAGGAGGCCAAAACAACTAGAACCCAAACACACACTGCTCTGTCTATGGATACAAACTCAATTATAGATTGGCAGGATATGTGTATGTTTACTGCTGTCACAGATGTCTCCAATCATGTATCGATCCTACATCAGGACTCCGGCATTTCCTTTTTGTGAAATGATGTCAGATATTGACACACAACTCATTTGGTTCATTCAGGAGGAAATCAATGGTGATTCAAATTTGTAAAACATCCACCATCAAGTTGATAGGTCTCAAAGGTGCTGGAGACCATAGGGTTTTGGTAAATGAGAATACCCAAATACTCTCTTTCGAGTTAAACCAACAAAGCAGGAGCACTTTCACTGTCTGTCCTTTTCTTTTTTCATTTTTTATTTGTGGATGAAATGAATGAATGAATGAAGGCTTTATTTCGAACACGTGAGAATAATACAAAAATAGAAAAAAAAGAACAACAATAACAGAAAAAGAACAAAAGAAAACAACTGAAACAATATTAACACGTTGGAAAAGGATTAACACATTAATAAACAATGAAAAATGCCCCTTAGACACTGCAAGATTGTCTTTGTCTTATAATTTTCTGTGTATAAGGCAGTCTATTTGCTGAGGCAGATAGACAGTTAATCCCCTTTATCTTGGCTTCTGGAGCTAATTTGTCCCTTGGTGGGACTTTTCGAAAATAGGCAAAGTAACAAGCCTTTGGCTTTGACCAGGAAAGGGGAAAAAAAGCAGAACTGATTTTTTTCTTTAGAACAAATGGGTTGGCAAGCACAGATGTCAGGGACGTAAGGTCAGCCCCTGCTAAATGTGAGGGCATAAACTTGAGTCAAGGCTCATTACTTCTTTACATTAGGCTGCGATTAATGTGAACACTGTTCTAATCTGCACACTTTCCATGTCTTTATCCTCCTCACACTCCCCTTTTACTTGTTTTCACCAACTTTGTTCTCCTCTCCCACCCCATCAGGGTCGCTGTTCCAGAGAGAACTGTAAGTACCTACATCCTCCTCCACACCTAAAGACACAGCTGGAGATCAATGGAAGGAACAACCTCATCCAGCAGAAAAACATGGCAATGTTGGCCCAGCAGATGCAGCTTGCCAATGCCATGATCCCCGGCACACAGTTACAACCAGTGGTGAGTAGACACATATGTGCAAAGTCAAAAGGACAGTTAGTACAATACAACACACCTCCCAAACAAGTTTACATATGCGCGAATATTTACATGTTTTTGTTTTTTCATATGTTGACACTTCAGTTGAATTTATCTGCTTGTTTTTTTTAAAACAAGTTTGAATTTGTTACTACATCAGCAGTTACTATGAACATGTGATCAAACTGATGAAAAAACCCGCAGATCTTATGAAAAGTATTCGTGGTCATATTAGGACCATGAAAAAAAAAAAAACATTCACAACATTCATGTTCAAAAAATTCAGAAGACCTTTTCCTGCCTCTCTTCACAAGCAACTTTAATTTGTGCAGATATGACTCTGCTTACCATGGCCATGTGTAGCTTATGTTGTCACTTTCGGACGACACTATGTATCTCAGATTATTTGCTCAAAACAAGTTATTGGAACGATTTTTCTAATGAGCGATGTTTCAAAAGCTTACTCCAGATTCCCTTGACAGTTGTACTGAAATACGAATGTCACTAAATCATTATAATGTGGCATGGGTGCAGCTTCATGGTTAAAATGTTTACTTTTGCTTCTTGAGATGTGAACCGTGCCTGTTGAAAACAATACTGAAACTTCTACGCAGCCATCCATTTTCTATCCCCGCTTAATCCACCTCAGGCGTGCTGTGAGGCTACAGTTCCAACCACCACACCATTGTGCAGCCCTAGTATTGGAACTTGCAAAAGTAATGAATTTATTCTTGACCATAAAACGCTTTGGGTGTGCACACTGCAGAAACTAAAAACCTAAAAAGTTCATTTCTGTACCAGTAGAAGCGAGTAAGTTGACCTTGAATTAAATAAATGGATTCATGAATTAATTTATTTAGTCATGGTCATTTAAGTTCGTCATGTCAGGGAATTAGATGAGCATGTGCTGAAGGACAGAGCCTAGGTCTAAGACAACCCAGGGAATTACCGTGATCAATAAAGAATCATATTATCATCATGCACTTGTCAACATGCCCACAAATCCATGCACACTCTGGCACATGCACACAGACTTGTATTTCTATCTCTGTGGTGATTCACCATTGACATATGCATTCCACAGACCCTTTCCCTAGCTCAACCAGAACAACTGAATGTTTACAACTCTAACCTTTACTCTTAACCTAATTCTAGTCATAAAATTATAAAAAGTTTTGACTGTCAAAGTTTTGTCCCTTTAAACATGATGTGCCCACAAATTGGGCTCCCAGTTTCGGACCCCAAAAACATTGAAAAACAAGAATACACACACACAAACACACAGAGAGAAAACGATATCAGAAATTGCTGTTACTGAGCTGTATCCCTCGAGGATCTTCAAGGTGATGGCCAGAGCACGAGTCAGCCACTTCAAATGAATCCTTCCTGAAGAGTTTATGAAACCTGCCAGTCAGGCTTTGAGTAATTCCGCTCCTCTGTGTAATGAAGAGCAGGGGAATGATTTTGTTTCACACTGTTCTTAAGAGTTTACGATGCGGCACACTTGGGAAAACACACATGCATGTGCACACTTATTCAATGCCTATCACCCTTATCTGAGAAACATGGGCAGAGTCGAGAGATCCAATGAGAGGAACAGAGAAAATCGTAGTAGGATTTAAAGAAGCAATAGATCTCCCAAGCAGTGCAAAGCCTCCCTTTACAGTTTATGTCTTGGGGAGAAAGTAGAGAGAAGCGAGGGGGAGGAAGTCAGGCTGACAGAGAAGGACACAGCTGAAGAAGAAAGAGAGCACTGAATGCGGCAGGAGGAGATAAATGGACAGACTAAAGGCAGCCAGGTAAAGTGAAGGCGATGGGATGATACCAGACCTTTAGACCTGCCTCACAAAGAAAAAGTTAAAAAAAGAGCAAAAGTGTGTGTTAAAGGAACAAAGGATGAAACCAGGTATAAGCCTCTCCTTGAATTAGACCTTCTTCCTCCATGCCTCCCTTGTGTCTGTGGTGTAGTTTCCTGCTTTCATCAGTATTTCCACAACTTTTTATCTGCTGCACTGCATCATCTGTCCCCAGAATGTGGGTAAAAAAAAAAAAGAGTTTCATTTCCATGAATGGAACTGTACATAGGGCGAGGTAATAAGGGTCCATTATGTCTCGCTGAGAGTGATGGTGCTCATGATGGTGTTCAGCACACAGGCTACATTACACAATTACCCGCAGTATTTACTTACTGATTCATTTACTCATACTCTCTTCTTCTTACAAAAAAAAAAAAACACTGATGGAAATTACGTGTTGTTGTTCGGTGTAGACACTGCGTGAATATTCGAGAAATAAAGCCATAAAATCCACAGTCAAAAGACACGCTCGTGGTGATGTGTAATTACAAGCCTCTCCGTGTTCGGAAAGTATGAAAAACATCAACTTTCTAAATGTCTGTCTGCTGATTTTTATGTTATTTGTTTTATCATCTATCAGTAACAATAGTATATATTTGATGATAATTCATAATGCAGCAATATAATTTCCATCCATGGATTAATAAAGTAATATTGAATTGAACTGAATCTGAATTAAGGGGTGTTTAATGTGGCTTTATATCTAATGAGTAAACTTAAGGCAGTAAAGCAATAAAGCCATGCAATGAAATTCGTGTAAATTTTTGACTTTTTGATTTATTCTTGCATGTCCTGGTAGATTTTTTTGTTCCTTATAATATTGCTCTATGTCTTCTTTCATGACTTTTTAACATTTCCAGTCCTGAAATCATTCAATCTATCATTACAATCAGTAATTTCAGTTTACACTACATGAACAGCTGGAAATGTTGTGTAAATAGTAAATTTATCATGCACATATTTTGAGTTATAAAATCTGCAAGCAAACTATGTCCCTGATATGCAAAGAGCAACACAGACTAAAGTATGAAACCAAAAAAAAAACGCAAGCACACAAACTTGTCAGAATTGTTTTATTTGGTGTGGTCGTTATGTTTCTCAGTGTTTCTGCTTGTTGTCTTTTCTGTTTTCTTGTGTTTTCTTAAATCTCAGGTGTATTTACATTCCGTTTAATTTTTGTCATCACTGCTATCATTGTCATGTTTTACAGCTCAGGGACACCATAGCATAAACTTGTTACTATAAAATTGTTTAGCAAAATCAAATATTGTACCACACAACAGCACATTAGATGGGATACGTAAGGATAGCTGGGACAGGAAATTTGACATAGTTGAGAATGACTGCTTTGACGATATAATACATGAGATTCCTATATTAAAAAAGAGAAAATGCAGTTCTATTTTTTTTTCTTTCTATATTAATATTAAGTAACAAAGATTGTTGTGATTGCAGGGTCTTTCATTAACCCTCAAAGGTCTCTGCTGCCACCCATAGTTAAAATAGCCACTGCTCTAAAATAGCCCCATGCCTTTAAGGGTTGAATATATATATTTGACGTTAGCTTACTAATGCCATATTTAGAGAAATGGCTTGATTTTATTTACAGTAGAAAATTCATACACATGTAAAAGAACTGTGTTGGGCTGCATTGATTCAAACTGAATCATTCTGTTTAAAAATGCATAATCCCTGTCATATAAGGGAGAGACAGACACCACTCGAGCAAAACATTATTCATTTTACACAACTCACACACTCAGTTTAACTGTTTTAAATTACACCACAGAAGGAATCTGCAACATCCAAAAAAGGAGATAAGCAAGGTCACTAATTCTTCGCAGGATGACATCACTGCATTGTTAAAACCTCGTGACTGTGAGCATTTTTTAAGACATCGTGTCTCTCCCATCTCAACCTTGAGCTGCGAGTTTCTCAAAATGATACCTGAGCACATCTATTTTTCTGGAGATAGGGCATAATTCTTCAGACATTCCTGGGCAAAGAAATGGAGGAATTAGGAAGTCCACAACGTCATTTCTTATTTATTGAGCCATCCCAGAGCAGTGAGGAGGTTTTGGGAGGAATGTAGCTGTCCAGCTCTGGCTGCTGCCATTGCTCTATTACTCACTGCGTCCTCTTGGCAGGAGCTCAAGAGACAATCCTCAGACTGGGGCTGAGGTCAGGAACGTGCAGGGAAAACTTGCAGTGTGCTATGTCAGCTAGCTTACTTGTTAGCCTCCCTCTTTGAGGTATTGTGGAAGGGTAAGGAGGATGTTTTCTCTATGGAAATCCAGCACAATGCGTACAGACAGCACCGCACAGCCCCCCTCCCACCTCACATGAACACACAACTTAGCGTCCTCATAATTACTGCTGCTATCTGTTGTAAGAATCACTTGAGTCTGTCTCATCAAAGGGGATAGATGATGCGATATACTAACTGTAAGCCTCCTCTAAATGTAATGCAAATGATAGTTTTTCAGCCAGACAAGAACATGTATTTATATTTCATAAATGTAAGCTTGTAAGCTAATTATTATGTTTTTCCTCAGCCAAAATTCCGGCTGTGCTTTACTAAAGACAACTGCATTTCATTTTTATTCATTTACCAATCATTTGTATATCCAAATATTGCGTTACTTGAGAGATGTGATAAACTAAAGTTTCTATATAAACTGACTTTGTGAGACACTGGATTAGCTGAATTTTTACTAACTGTTACTCTGCCTGTACCCTGCAGCCCATGTTTTCAGTCACACCCAGCCTTGCAACCAATGCCAATGCTGCTGCAGCAGCGGCCGCTGCATTTAACCCCTACCTTGGCCCCGTGTCGCCCGGGCTGATGCCCGCTGACATCTTGCCCAGTGCTCCTGTACTGGTCACCAGCAACCCCGGTGTCCCTGTACCTGCTGCTGCTGCCGCTGCTGCTGCACAGAAGCTCATGAGGACAGACAGACTGGAGGTGAGACACATATTCACACACAGAGATGCAAGGATGAAATGTGACCACATAAAAGGAAAATTAATATACAGTACACAAACCCAAATGATCACACAGATGACAGGATTTGCATATTTGTTTTATCCGTTATAGATTAGAAAACAGATTAACAAAGCTCCAGTAAATGCTGCACCCAGCAAGGATCTTTTTCACAGCTACACAGACAGACTGGGCTTTGAAATGTGAGCTGAACTTCTTTGAATATTAAAAGCATGGGTTTGAGAGTCTTGCCTCAACAGTTTATGTTTGTAGACTTTAATTATGCATCTGATACACAGTTGCTGTTACAGTAACTACATTCTATTACCATAATGTAGTCATTATCGAGACTTAAGCGAATAAAGAAGGACAGTAATCTCCCTGCAAACATCCTTGTCACTTCCCACAACAGCCAGGAGACACGTTTTACAGAGCAACTTAAGCTTGTGCCAGACAAGCTTAAGTTGCTCTGTACAGATTTGTCCCTTAAATTATTTTTTTTTATATGAAAGCAATTTGTCATTTAAAACCTTATGAGGCCCCCCTCTCCTTGTGTGCTCTGATAAACATTAATTGGACAGTAAGTCAATCTCATCCATTATGTAGCTCCACCCGGGAAACACTTGCAGCGAAATAATGGGAAAATCGTTGGAGGCAGGTAGGAGGCGTGCGAGAACGTTAGCAAGGTTACATTTAAGTTGTAATGTTTGGTAGCTGCGTAATTAATGGGGGTGAGACTGAGTAAGTCACTACAAGCAGTGAAGGAGTGGACAACATGCAGCGTGAGGGAACGGGTCAATGACGGGAAGGAGAGATGGAGTAGGAAATTGGAAATCAATTATTAGACCTGTTGTGGTCATCAGTCGAAGGTTGGAGCAAGTGGAGACAAAGATAACAGAAACAAAGGAAATAGCAGTGATTGAATTTCATGAAAGAAGTGGTGGTTGAGGATATTTGGAGGCAAATAGTTGTTTTTAACAGTGCAACATGTGTGTTTTAATTCAACTGAGAATTGAAAAAGTCTGGCAAAAAACAAGATAGTATTTGGCTCAAAAGTTTAGTAGATCAGTAAAGGATATAGTAATCTCACTTTAAGTCTTTGTCTTGTTGTCTTGATTCGGGAGCATTCATATATTAGCTTTTTTTAAAACTTTATAATTTTTTTTTTTTTTTACATGTTTTAGTTTCTAGTGTGTGCCATTCAAAGTAAACATAGCTGGAATTCTGTGGACAGACACACATACCAGTCGTAGATAAAGTTGCAGACTGGTTCCTGAGTTCCTTGAGAAATTCCTATTTTAGAAGACAATCCTGCGGGCTTGTTAAAGAAAATCTTTTCCTGCAGTCTCTGACTTTCTCTCTTATGCTGCTACAGGACATTGCAACATCTAAGCATGCATCAAATCACATGTTGCTTACCTGCAGTGGTGTATTAAATGTCCCAGGGGGGCAGTTACCATGGGTACGAAATATGATCAGCAGACCTTTTTTCATTATTGTTGTTTGTCCAGTGAAGCTGTTCTATTGGTTTAGCTTCTGCTAATGTATAACTATTAAGAGAATCAAACTGGTCCACACCTGCTGCCCTCAACATCTAATTGCTGCTATTTAATCTTCTCTTGCTCATCTAATTTTTTTCAGTGGCAGCCACAGTCACCTTTGTCTCTTCAATCCCCATCTGTCAATCCTTTTCTCTTTATTCATCAACCATGCTTACATCTTCTTCCTCCCTCCCCCACCCACTTCACCTACATCTGCCTGACAACAAGGCAGTCTGTCTTTGAAAAAAAAAAAAAAAAGGCCATGAGCAAGATTAGTAATGGTAGCAGCAGTGGGGAATTAATATCGGTGGATGCGCTGGTTAGCGAACATTTTTATGAGAATGTGTTACAGTGTGAGAGATGAGCGTAAAAACAGTTGACAGACTGAGATCCACAATGTTGATCAGAGATGGTGGATGATTGTCTATCTTGACAGGAGGCAGAACAGGGTTAGATTGTAGATGACGGTGCTGGTGGCCTTTTGTCTGGCAGCCACTCCCCCACAAATCAGATCATTTATGCATGAAGGCAGTGAGGTAAACAGACCTGTTGGCTAGATCGCTTATTCTGTTACGATAGCAGATAGATCAATAGAACACACCGCAAAATGACATTTCATTTAATGGAGGATAGCTTCTGAGTGTAATGCAGTTGGTTCTCAAGGAGAGATCTGAACTTATCTGTCAGCTTATTCAGGGTCAAAAAAATTTTTTTTTGAAAAAAAAAAAAAAATGCTGCCTCATTATTTATGTGAGCCTGGCTTGTGTGTATGTTTGTCTGTGTTATTTATCTTGTGTGGGCTGATGATTACGTCAACTACAGCCTCCCTTGAGGGTAACGAGCTTCATATTTCCCATGAGCCTCATTGAGCCCCTACATTCATAGTGAGGCAATCACGTCCCCTCTCAGTTTGCTACAGCTAATGCAGGTGCTGCCCCCTTCTGTCCACCTCAGGAAGAACAACAACAACACAGCTGATTTGACTGATGGAGCCATGTTGTGTGATTGATGAGCCTGTAAACGCTGGTCAAAATCTGTTCTGCTTATCAATCTTCAGTAATGGCCGAATCCGTCATTAAGATTGGTTAGCTCTGTCTAGTGCAGTGATTGTCAAGTTCTGAGCTGACTGAACTGATTGAGTACTTCATCAAATGTGAAGTAAAGTGAACAGTAACTTCATGATGTGTGTGTTAGCCTGACGTTTGTGTGTATTCATGGAAGAAGGTGTTGTATGTTGGGCTTGTGATCAAAAATCCTTATGTTTGTGATGCAGGTATGCCGGGAATACCAGCGAGGTAACTGCACACGTGGGGAGAACGACTGCCGCTTTGCCCACCCAGCAGATAGCACTATGATTGACACCAACGACAACACAGTCACCGTGTGTATGGACTACATAAAGGGCCGCTGCTCGCGGGAGAAGTGCAAGTACTTTCACCCTCCGGCCCATCTGCAGGCAAAAATCAAAGCCGCCCAACACCAAGTCAACCAGGCTGCGGCTGCAGCAGCCATGGTAGGTATCTGTCTTCAGGTTACACCACCCAAGAACCACTCAAGCCACGGGACATCTCAAACAAATAGAATGTGACCCAGAGTCCAGATTGTTTATCTAACAAACCTCACTTGATTTGTCATGACAATCATGACAATATTTGATTGTAACAATGAGGTGAGTTTGGAGCACAAGCACTACAACAACAAAAAACCTATGTAGGCAGAGCAAATTTTACACTCTACATTCAGATCTTTATTGTCACTGCTCTCTTCAGCTCTGACTAATTTTGCATCCCAAAGATACAGAGTCAGCGTGTGCTTTATTGCAGCAGGCTGTAGTGATCATGCTAGTATGTGACTGAGGCCTCTGCTCCCCTTCCTGCCGCCCTTGTTTTGCTGCTTTGTTAGTTGTATATTTGTTAGGCTGTGCTAAATTTTTGCTGAGAGGACAACTGTGTAGAGAGCACTGTTTGGTTTAATTGTGTTTCTGCAATGCAGTGATCATTCTCTCGAGGGACACAATGAGGTTTTGCTCAGCCGAGTGCTGTAGATGACATTGTGTAGCAGGTAATCCAGAAAGGAGGATTAGCTCGATTTCAGTTAACCTTTGACATTCTGATTACTCCAAAAAAACAAATAAGACCTAATGTGATTAGGCCTGCTTTCAAAGTTAAACAGTATTATAAGTCTGTACCCATTTGTTTTTATCCTGTTATCTGTTTAAAATATGAACTGTGGTGACCAGATCAATTCCTTTAATTAGATTGTACATTCTTTAAAATGAACAGTAGTGGTCAACATGCTAACTTAACAATGGGGCTACAGATATTGACCAAATTATCCTCATTAGACTTTTTTGTACCTATGTTTAAGTTTCAGGAAAAAACACATAAATAAGGGTTGAATAGTTTTTTTTTTCTGGTGAATTGAATTCAACTCGTCAGCTTCTTGCCAGTTTTTTTTGTTCATTCAATCTGCAGTCAAAAAGTGACTGGTGCCCAGAGTAGGAAGTCTTAGCTCAGACATCCACAAAACAGAATTATTGACTGTAGAGCACAGAAGCTTTGGCTTTGTCTATGATAGTTTACATCACTGTGTCACCACAAATTGTGTCAAATCAGATTATCTGGATTACCAACTTGGATTTTTTAAATATTATGCTAAAGGTCATCGACTGAACATGAGATATTTGGTTATTGGCTAATCCTCCTCTCTGGACCAGAACATTTACTTGAACTGAAGTTATCTTTAATAAAACTTAATTTTCCTCTAAAAGTAAATGGCATCAAAAGCTTGAATTTCTTTCAGTAACCCTATGTGCATGCCATAGTCTTGTAATTGGTGTATATTGCATTCCAATGATTTGTTTTTTATTTGTTTGTTTGTTGTTTTGTTTGTTTGTTTTTTTTTCACCAACCCACACTGCACTGCTGCCCCCATGATGCACCTCCGCTTGCTGGTTTATGTTATTGCGCTTGAACCCCATTGGCCCATTGCCATCATGTGCTCGCTGCCTGCTAATTAAGACTCAGTCGGCTGTCAAATCGCTGAAGCGACCCCTCGACGCAACTTTTGACCTGGTACTATGACCTTTCACCTTTTAGCTTGGCATGTAGCTGTGGTGTGATTGATACAATTGTAATTAATTAACTAAACTGAGGAAACGCCAAGAGGTGATGAACTGATTGCAGTCCTCAATTTTATTTCTTAAAGAAGTAACAGTCCAAAAAAAGAGAGAAGGACTAAAATGAGAAGACTTTTTTACCGTCAGTTCATCACCTTTGGTGAATCTTCAAAGCTATTCATGGGCAATTGTTAAATATCTGATAACATAGTGTACGGTAGTCTTTGCATGATTTTGTCACTTCCCATACTGCATGAGTAAGTGTTGAAGAGTTGTCATGACAGTCTTAACATTCTACTATTATCATGGAGCTGGCAGTGCAGCTTTTTCTAACTACCAAATCTATTGATGGACCATTAATGAGTAGCTACAATATTTTGAATTATTACTGTCACTAAGTTCTCTTTAAAGAAAGGTCTATTCATACTTCAAGCTTCAAAATGAGTATTGCTTACTGTAACTATCAATTAAAATCATACAATGAGGTTCATGACAATGTGCTGAGGACTGTTTTTGTTGTCCCTAGCTAGACTGATGTCACAGTTTGTTATATAGCGCCACACTCCTCTCTTGCTCTGACAGCAGTAGTGTAGTCTACTGCCTGCTTGCTGTAATTTGTAGAAGCTTTATTGAGGAGCAACTTTATTTCTAATGTAATTCTTTCTTCTCTCTGTCCTGAATGTCACTGCCACCATCCTTTGATTTCCCTCACTCCCATCCTGTTTTTTTTTTGGTGTTGTCCCCTCATCAGGGGCTCCCTCCCGTCTTGCCTCCGTTACCAAAGAGACCTGCACTTGAAAAAGCCAACGGTGCCACCACAATGTTCAATGCTGGTGTATTCCAGTACCAACAGGCCCTGGCCAACATGCAGTTTCAGCAGCAGGCTGCCTTCATACCGTCAGGTAAGGCCCTGGTCTTCTTTAATCCATGTTTGTGATTGTTATGCCACTGCTGACTGCCAGATCACATGTTTCACCCTCACAGATTATGTTTTGGCATCAGTAGAGAATGGCTGAATGGGTGTTTTGATTTTTGGGGACATGATAACAAAAATTTGCATGGAATTATCTGCATATGTAGTGAACATACAGCATGGATGTTGAATTGGTGGCTAGGATAAATGAAGTCAGGCCTTTATGAAAGATAACGCTTTAAAGATTTTTTTAATTTTTTGATTAATTTTTGCATATGGAAGTAATATGCTTTTGCAGCCCCACCAATATCCACCCACAGCCAAACACTGTAACACAGTGAACCAGATGAACAACAGATGTAAAAAAAAAGATTTAGTAAATCAAGTAGGAACTCTGAAACTGTCATTTTAAAGGTGAAGGGGGCATGTTGTGCTCATAGATGGAGAAAACTATATACTGTATAGTATGCACACGTACACTAATGCACAACTTATTTGAACTGCTCAGTGCTACTGCGCTGCATAGTCATCTTACACTCTAGCCCATATTCTCATCTTACGGCCTATAAATAGCCTGCCCCAGTGTGATATTGAGATACTCAGATCCTCATATGTCTCCCACTAGGACTGCCAGGTCACTACAACACACTTAAGGGATTCAAAAAAAGAGGTCATTCAAATGTTCCATAGTACAAACAGCTGCTGATGGGAAAATGGGGCAACTGCAACAATTTCTTGTCATCTGAATTTATGGGAGTGATTGAAAAGTAAACTTTTTTTTCCACTTTACATGCATATGCTTTCATTGCTTCGTAGTAACTATTAATTGAGCAGTTACTGATCGTTGATATCAATAATCATCTTAAGCCACTATATTGAACCCAGCAGGTTAACATTTTCAGATCACTGTTTGTTCATATCAAATCCAGTGTGAATATTGTCTGACTCTGTAACACTTGTCTTGATTTCTTCTCTCCCCTATTCACTCCACTCCCTGTTGCAATGCATGATGGGCAGGCTCGATATTGTGCATGACACCTGCAACAAGTGTTGGTAGGTGCCAGCTTTCCTTACTGATTATCTTTGAGCCCATTGTAGTCTCTCACATCTCATTCAACTCTCCGCATAAAGTGACCACGTTTTTCCAATGTAAGAAATTAGGCTTTGACTTCTTCTTAAAGCTGCACATGTAATCTCTTTGTGGCTGATGAAACAAGAACTGTACGTCTTAATTTAGAATTTCATTTTGTCATTTAAATCTGAAGCTCTGATCGTGTTTTAATGTTATCTGCAATAAATCGTTGTGATATGGAATGTTCCTCCTATTTGCTCTGCCACAGGTCTGTCTGTCACCTAATGCTTGTTGCAGTACAAATTCCCCTCCCTCATTATGCCTCCATCCCAAGCTCTCTATCCCTTTGAGCACCTCGTTTTATTGTCTGGTTAGGAATGCCAGATAAACATGAGGGATAGTTACTGGTAGAAGAGAAAATGGTAGAGGTAATCATTGTTGTGGCTAATTTTAGTGATTTTCATCAACATTTAAATATTTTCAGTAAAAAGAAACTCTTACTCTTATGAATGCCTCATCTGCACTAAAATGAAAATCACGCTGCCATCCGACAGCTCTTCAAGTTACCAGCAAGCTACCCAGGAGTCCCGGTAAATAGTATAATTACCCTGGCTAAAGCTTTTGTCAAATTGATACATCACTGCAGCTGTAACAGCATAAACAACTAGAATAACATGCCAAACTTATAGCTATTAAAACTACAACGTTCTCTCATGTTTATCAGCTTTCTATACACAGACATGAAAGGGAAGTGTAAAGCATGAAAAAGCTTTAAATCTGCTCTGGTTCAACTGCCTGTGTGATCTTTTCCTCAAGTACCCATGATGCACGGTGCTTCTCCAGCCACTGTGTCTGCAGCCACCACATCTGCCACAAGTGTTCCCTTTGCAACAGCAACAGCCAATCAGGTTTGCTCCTCTCCTGCCTCCTCTCACTCTATCTTACTTCTCTTATCAACTCAGACTTTTCAGTGACTGATCTTTTGATTCTGATGTGCCTCTTAATGAAAAATGCATGTATGGTGCGCAAGGCTAAGTTCTTCTATGATCTTTGCTAGTTATTCTGACCAAGTGCCATTTGTCCTTGTTTCAACTTATTCATCTGCTCATCTCTCTCTCTGTCTTCATTACCCCCCTCTATTTCTCTTTTCCCTTCTCAATCAGATTCCAATAATATCTGCAGACCATCTGACTAGTCACAAGTATGTGACCCAGATGTAGGAGTCTCAGTCAGAACAGTATGTACTGCACCTTGTTCCAGCATTTCACACTTTTCAACAACACAAATCCAAGAAAACAAACAAAAAAAAAAGAGTTTTGTGACAGAGTTTCAACAACTGCATTTTTTACAGCTGATGGAGTTGTTTGTTTAAACAGTTACTTAATGTAGAACTTCAGGGAATGTTTGTTGTAATTAAAATGAGAGGGTTAATACCACTCTACACTCTTATTTTAGCTTAGCATAAAGCCTAGAAACAAGGAAAAACATCACACACCTACACTGCAATCACTTATATGTTCTATAACTTACAAGTTAGGAAACAACATTCAGAATTTAGTTAAGTAAAAAAACATGTCAATACAACAGGTGCTAAATCAGTTTCTAGTCCGTAATTGACAGAATACCTACACCTAACCTATACAGAGGACCAAGTGAGTCCAGCTTAGATGTGTTATGCAGTTGGAGGTGTGAAGAAGAGATTAATCTTTGAGAGACTCTTGGAGGTAGAGAGGGATGTCTCTGCTCTGATATCATTTGGTAGATGGTTTCGCCAAAGTGGAACCACAAATGAGAATAGTCTAGGGGTGGCAGTACATTACAGTATTCCTGAGAGGAACGGGTTGGTCAAGAAGGAGCATAAGCCTGTATGAGTGAGCTCAGATCTCAAAGTGCAGGCCCTGTAGTCACTTCAAGGGCATGCAGCAATTACTTTGATTTGATTTGAGCGACCATGGGTAGCCAGAGGAGTTCAGGAATGGAGTTGAAGATGGTAAACACTTATATAAAGCCTTTTAATCCTTACTAGGTTCTACAAAGCACTTAAGGTTTTATTTCTAATTCACCTATTCACAGACACACTCATCCAACACTCCTTATATATTTGCTCTCTATGGCCTGGGTCTGATACACTTGACAAAGATTATTTTAACACATGAAGGGGCTGGATATCAAACTGGCAATCTTCTTTGTGGAAGATGGCCACTCCTCCACCTCAGCCATGACTGCCCTTGTATAGAGATGCAAAAACTCTCCTGTGTTACAGAATGTTGATGTATTACACTGTAATTATACACTGTAACACTGAATTAGTATTGTAAAAAAAACATAATATTTTCTGTGTGTTGCTCTGATCCTCAGGGCCACAGTATCCCAAACTAGTACATTCATATCACCGTCAATAAAGGACGTAATCTGCCATAGATTTTTTATTAATTGTAGCCATACTTCCCTTTCACTGTAACTTTGTCAAGAAAATATGTTTTATAAAGGAAAGTATTGGAAAAGTATCAACAGTGAATATTAATTTGGGATTTGCTCAGTCGGTCATTGTGTGGCCTGTCTGCTGATTACATTGTAATTGGATGTCCATCACAATTAATGTGCTGTATTCTTGTAAACCTCTGTCCAGATGGAACTGGAGCATGCTGGTGTCGAGTCCAGGATTAGCAGTCACCCCTCATGCCCGTAACATCAAGAGCGGAAAGGAAAACCAAATCTGAACTGGTTCGGAACAAATCTGCATGTTAACATAGGAGATGCAGTCTGTTAGAAATGTTTTCATGTGAAGCTCACTATCACACAAAAGCAGAAAAGAGCGTCATTACATAAAAGACTGCCTTTGGTTCTGCAGAGGCAACTAACCTTTATTCACCAGACATATGTTGAATGTTGATATGAGGTAAATGTGTGAAGCAGTCGTCAGGAAAACCGACTGAATCGGTACGTCCTTCGACCAAGAATCACATGCTGTTTGTTTATTCATTGGTTGTTGGTATTTTACCATAAATGTCTTCATTTGTTTACACAAAGGTGTACCTTGTATTTCAGCTGAGGTAAAATAAACAAATAATCTGACTGAATCACATATGCATGCACAGGATTTGTTTCTGATTTCATTTTGTTAAACCAATGATAAGGGAATTTACATGAGTGCACTCAGAAGCAAAATAGCAACTGAATGTCTGTTAGGTGTCTTTCAAACCTTTGTAGCCTACCTTTCTATCTCTTAAGCACATGTCTTTAACCTTGCAGGCATCCCTGTAAAGTGCCATACATCTCAGAAAATACATAAATGGTATTCAAGCAGTGTTAAACTCAACAATGCCCTTTAATCCGTCTATCTTCTCTCTTGGACAGCATGTAGTGTCCAATCTGATGACTTCTCATACCTGTGATTCCCATTACCACCACCGATGATTAGATTACTTTCCCCAAATCTTCTATTGACGAACTGAATAACGTTTTGAAACTTTTTTTTTTCCTTCTTTGACTTTGTTGTTGATGTCAGTAGTTTAGACATGAAATGACTGGATCCGTATTAACTGAGAGCTGTCTGTCCATGCAAAAAGTTGTGAAATGTGCGTGGGTTTTTGAACTGTGTGAGAGACCAAAGACTCTCTCTGTGATGAAGACGTCATGAAGAATAGCTCGGAAGCCACAGGGCGATGAGTTGGTGTTGAAACTGCTGTGTGACACAAGTGAAAAATCTGCAAAGCATCCCGTGACGGAGATGTGATTTGTATGACATGGATTGTTTTGTTTTTTTTCCGATTGTATGGTTATGCATATTTTAAGGCACGTTGTCAAAGTAGATTCAGTGTAGTGTGTATATAGTTCGACATATTTAAAAGTATTTGTTTAAAACCTGAGAACTGTTTTTCAGATAGTCAGCCAAAGTCTATTTGTGTCACTGTTATTAGGGGTTTGGATAGACTAGTGGGGCTAAATTTTGAAAATATGCGTAGCCCAAAGAAGGCTCCGATGTTTAGAGTAGATCTCTAGAACTCTTTGTGTTTGTGTTCTGGGTGTTCTTCAGGCATATTTAATTGTTGGATAGTACAGGGAAAGTGGCAAGAATATTAAACGATTGTATTACTCATCCAAAGCCTTAGAATGTACCATCGGGTCAGCACAATGCAACATGCCATTTTGAACCATCCAGTTGCCTAATCCACGCCGTATTAACACACAGAGCACTATGTAATTGTCACTTTTTTGTCAGTGTTTTCTTATCTTAATCGTCGTTCTTTTCTTCTTTCTTAGACAAGGAGTGTTTTATTTTGTTTGGAAAAAAAACGTTGATATTGGTTTGGATTTTTAGTTTTGCTTACTGTATTATATTTATCTTTATGATAATGAACATAAGGTACAGTGTGTTTGTGTGTTCCTCATGCACAGTTTCCTGAAATTCCATGTAATGTTAATTTTAGAATGATTATGATTGTAAACTCAATATTTTCTACGTTATGCATATTGTTGAACTGTATGCATATTGTTCATTTCTCTAGTCTTTTTTTGTGTTCTTTGAACAAAGATGTTTTATATGAGTATCTAACAGTGATGAAATAATAGAACAGAGAGGCTCAGTTGTCACTGTGGCAACCATCGCCAATACCTGAGTAATATTTTAATGATTGTAAGGTTTGTAACTAGTCATAAGAAAAAAAAAGCTATTATAAAAACCTAGTTCTTAGATGTTTAGAGTAAAGATGTTATTTTCTACTGTATCCATTTCAAATAGTAACTATTGTTTTAATATTTCTACTCTCCCTGGAAATTGGGCCATGTTGGAAAACAAGCTGCATATTTAATCACTTTTATGGGCGTTGCTGGTGGGGTCAAGGTGAACGCGGTGAGTAGGGAACTGAGTCTTTGCACTCATTTCTTATGTTGCCAACTGCAAACAACAAGGGTGGGGTGGGGAATACTGAGGCGATAGAGGTGATAAAGGTTGACTTTTTTGCACTTCTGTACATAGTCAAAAAAGAGAGAATCATGTATATTGAGATCTTATTTTGAATAAAAAAAGAAAATAATAATGTCTATAATGACGAGGAATTTTGCTAGGATAACAACAAAAATCTTATGAAAGGCTGAACAAAATTGCTTGCATTAAAAGGGCACCGAGTTCTTACTCTCTTACCCCTTTCAGAAAAGGCCAAGTGTTGCTCTTCTTTTTTGTCAGCAGCTTGTAGTTTGCCAGGTAACCTTCCGGAGGAGGCGTCCACTGCCCTCCAGCGTAAGAGCCTGACCGGGTTTGTGTGGTCCCCTAACCTGCCTGTACTCACAGGTCTTGTGTCATGGCCACACCCTTCCAGGCCCAACCAATCACAACACGTCCTGTCTCCTTACCTTACTCAGAGAGGAATGCATGTTAAAGGAAATACATATACTGTTTAAAAAAAAAAAGATCACAACACAGTAATATTGAATAAGAAAACATTTACACAGAAAGATGTATTTACATTATACAATATTCTATCAATGTAATGGATTCAAATATGTATATTAAAAAAAAAACAAAAATAGAATAGTGGTTTATTTAAAAAAAAAAAGATTCCAGAGACTATACTCACTAAAGTGTCACCACTCGGAGAGTTAAAATACATGCAACACAAACACCATAGCTATAAGTACGTTCTTTATGTTTATGTGTGCTGTGCTTCTAGTTGATGAAACTGACCAAACAGGAATGTTGTACAACACCAGGCAGAATTTAATTGCGAATACGGACTGAGGAACTATTCTGTGGTTTGCTCATTAACTCGTTGGTTTAAATTTTTTGCCCTGATCATTTCAGTCATCTCTCATCTCCTACAAGCACGCGCTCTTACATTTATGATATAATGTAAACAGAACTTTTTTTTTTCCTTTTATTATTTGTTTTCTCTGCTTGTAGTGCTGAGATGATGTATTCTGTCGTCTGCTGCAGTTTGTTTTTGCTTGTTTTACTGTTCCCAGGCCCCCTGAAAGGATGTCTCGTGTTTGCATGCCGGCCACCTCGACTGGAAAGCAACTGTAGAGAATGATTAACATTGATTGCAACAGTCTAAAGCCATAAAATATAATAATATGAATGAAATAAGAGAAGAAATGACAAACAGGTGGGACAAAGTACCTTTGAGGCTAAGAGAAATGTGTTTGCCTTGGTCTTATTAACTACATCATCATGTAATAATTGAAGTCATGAAGGGTAGTTAATATAACTTTTGGATTGCTGTGCCAACTTTGATGGTTGTGTGTAGTTAAGAAAAAAAGTCTTTCAATATTTTTTTCATGGGGCCTGCATTGCTATATTTGATTCTTGCTGTTATGAATAAAAAAAATGTAATAAAAATTTACAAATGAACTGAGGAGGAATTTGCTTCAAATGAGTTATTTGTTTTCTATCAAAGCGCTTTAAGGTGATCTCATTTCAAATAAGTAGTAGTTTGACTTTTTGTAGGAGATAAAGGGTGTGATTTGGAATATCTTTACTGTTAAAGCATAAGGAATTATAAAACATATCAACAGAATGTGAAAATGTGAACAGTTTCAACATCTCACAATTAAATGTTCAATCAATCCACATCTTAGAGGATACAGTAATAGCATGTCACTGCTGAGACCAGTCAGTCCATTTCAAGAGACTGAAGCATTGACCAGACGTAGTATTGAATCGTCTTTGTCTTATTCATTCATATTGTGTTTCTCTCTTGATATAGTAGGCATGTCACTTTTTTTCCAAAAGTCTAGTTTAAAAGAATTTGAAATAAACATGTAATTCTACAAATGTATTTGAATAGTCTGATGCATCCCTCTATATACTCTATGGTCAGCAGTTGTGACAGCCCTGGACTGTTTTGAAACCAACCATTGAGCCATCAGTACACGATTTGGACAAAATTAGCATGTATAGTGTATGTAGTGTTTAAAAGCAAAGTAAACTTTCTAGTTTGTCAAAACAACTTGAAGCTCTACTGATTTGGGGGAAAAACAACACAGCATTGCATATAAATAACACATTACTCCAGGCACATTTCATATGTATTTTATACACTACATTACCTACATTATCTTGCATTGCAAAGCATTGCAATGGTCACAACAATAATGGAAAATGCTGGCAGAGACATCCCCACTTCAGAGGTAAATATTATAGTTATGCTTCCATAGTACCAGTAATATCAAGAGGTCTGTCTTGAACTTGCACTATATTTGTGACAACAGTCAATGTGGGTCAAAATGCCACAACAGACAAGTTTATTATGTCTGTTCTTTGCATCTTCTTTGCAGTGCAAGAGTCTTTGATGACGCATGGTCTTAATTGTCCCGTATGGTGTCACTTGCTGCACCTGTGAAGGTGCTGATGCAAGGTACGCCCGATGTGGCTGACAGAGAGACGATTTTCAGTTAGTTGTTTTATTAAAAAACTGTATAAGACTTAGCCATGTTGCATTATCAAAGAAACACACTAGAGTAAGCCTCAACTACAAAAGACACTTTCACTCATATTGTTTCACTAATCCTGGATTTAGTTACTCAATGGAAAGTATGAAATATGTGACACCTGCTGCATTCGTTGGTTGTTTTGAATAACATCTTACAATTTTGTTCTATTGAGGGATAGTCAGTCCAATAATGAAACAATTAATGCAATGAAAACTTTAGGCCCCATTTATCAGCAAGATTAACGGGCCGTGGTTTATATACCCTGGCACAGTCTTATGTGCTTCCATTCACACGTCTCTTGTGACATCCCCACTCACAGACACAAGCATAGGCATTGCTGAGGAATAGAGGCATTGGTCTCCACAGCTAAGTGGCTTCTCCTTCGGGTTATCATGCAGGTTGGTTATTGGAGAAAAGAAAGAAAGGAGGACAAGATGTGGACAGAAGCAACAGGGACCACTTCTAGAGAAAGATGGAATATCTTTTTGTATTTTGAAATTTAAACATCAAAACCACAGTTTGTCACTTAATATAAAGACTAACCAGCAAGTCACTTAGTTTAGCTTAGCATAAAGACAGGAATTAGCTGGAAATGGCAAGTGGTCTTCTACTGGTTGCCTGGCACTTTCCCACTTTGTTTTATGTATGAATTGCTCAAACAAATGATTAAGTGTTGTGATATAAACTGGAAATGTTACCAAGACTCAGTTATGTTTCTTTAGAAAGAACTATTTGTCTCCAGTCTTTGTTGTGAGTTAATGGGCTGCTAGTTGTAGCTTCCTCTTTGTGCTACAGTTGCGTGAGTAGTGATAATCCTTTCATCTAACCTTAGGAAAAAAAAAAAACATTGCTTACTGACTTGTAAAATTATTCATTTTAAGCCAGCATTTTATAAGTTATCATGTAGAAAAACATAAAAAAACTAATGTCACATAACACACAGTATGGGAATCCATCAGCCATAGCTTAATGATTATACCTCTGGGGGCAACACCAATATTTCTAGGCCTATGTGTTCTACATCTTTTGCAAGCCATACAACTGTTTATGTGCATATTACCAAAGTTCACTCAAATATTAATATACTCAGACTACAGTAAATACAATAAATAAACAGAAAAGTTTAGAGACTAGAAAGCAAAGACACAAGAAACCTCCAGATATCCATAATTCAGATAGCTCTGGGCTTCAGAATACTGTTGGAAAATGCAAATGATGCCTTCTAATAACAAGCTGACATGTTTAAAGGACATTTATCATATCTTATGGCTAAACACGCACCACTATGGGTGATTAGAAGCTAATACTATTTTATTTATGTTTCAAGTTGAAGTGTTATTGCACTTTACAGATCAGCCGTTTGTGCTCGCTCGTAAAAAAAAACACGAGTGTAATTAATTTTTAAAAAATGCAATATGTTCGAGACTTATTTTTACCCTTCTAAATGCACTCAGAAACAACACTGACATTGAGGTATTCATTAAAATCTTGTTTCAGAAAAATCAATGAATGATACATCACAATGTCCTGACCACTGAAGCTTCTAATTAAAAGCAAAGATGGTAATAGAGATAGACATGTGAGCTTGATTTCTTTGAGCAGTATGCTAATGTACTGATAGAATCTCAATGTGACTGTCTTTGAATGTTTGTTTTTTTTTAAAGCAAATTAAGTTGTCAGGAATGCTTTCAAATACTGAGGTAATTCTATGAAAGCAGTATAGTTCATACTAGCATTTCATAATCTTGCTTTATCCTCCCAGCTTTGAGTTACTTTGCCTGACTTCATCTCAGCTACAAGATGGGTGACTCATGTGAAGAACTCATCAATCAGCCAAAGTGTTTACAAAGCAGTTTACATTGCTTGATTTATCCCTTCAGCAAAAACCCAAGTTGGTGCTCAAGAGGTCTGAGTATCATCGGATAATCTGTAATTCATTTCTGTAACCCAGACCCCAACACATGTACAGACCACGCTGCTTGCCAAAATACGTGATTCCCAGAACAGCCATTAGATGGCAGCATAACTTTGTAAATTCAGCACCCAGTTCAACAGAATACACAACACAACAAAGGAATCTATCATCACCTGTTAAGTCATCATAGGTAAAATCATTTCGTATAGACTGAGGTAAATGAGGTGAAGATAAAAACATGGAGAACAATAGTCTCTGTCAAAGATGGATGGAAGGACAGAAATTAGTCTGTGGCACTTAAAAAATGCGGCAAGCTGTTGGAGGGAACGCCAACACGAGTGAGACAGTTGACAAAGACAGTATTTTCAAAAAGCTGCAGGCCTTTACTGCATCCAGTCCTCACACCCAGTATCTGTTAGAAAACGTTAAAAGAAAAGAAAAATATTGAACTATCCTAAACTGCTGAAAAGTTATAGATGAGTGAGCTTTAGTTTTAGTTTCTCTTTGTCACATTCAAACTTCCTTTTTGCTGTACAGCATATCCCTGGTTTCCTTCAACTCTTACTTCCCCTGTCTACACTGTGTCATAATCCTCCCTTTACCTTCTCAGTTCCTCAGTTTTTTTTTTCTTTTGCATTCACTTTTATTCTCGATTCCCTTGCCCTCCCTCTCTGCCATCTCTCTATCCACAGGCGTTAGCAGAAAACTATGTCATGTGGAGGCTTAATGAAGCAGTGCTGATCCAATAATGGCAGCTTCTGTCGCCTGCCTCACAAAGTATGATGTACGACCTCCCGTCCGCTACGCATCATGAATCTCGCTCACCAGTGGCCTTCTCAACATGCCTAGCTATTCAACCAGGCTCCCTTTAAAATGGGGGGGGGAAAAACCATCAATAGTGTGTATGTGTGTGAGTGGGTGTGTTTTCTGCCAGAGCACAAAAAGACTGAACTCCTGGCTAAGCTGTCGTGTGGGAAAAAAACAGAAAGAAACCAATGAGTTGCACTGTGAGCACTCTGCTGTAAGTGTTCATTAATACACAATAAATGTTGTTAAATGAATTACTTCTCAGGGGGAAAAAATACTGCAATAAAGATTTAAACACTTCTCGCTTTTGAATTATAGACACTGACAAAAAAGTGAGGTCTGTTCTATTGAAGTGGGTAGATAAGCAGTTGACTTAAGTGCTTTAAAAACAACAAAAAAAACTGGCTCCATAATGGACTAACGCTCTGACCGTATTATGCAGGCAATAATAGGAGAAAATGAGGTAAGGAGAGGAGGAAAAAAAAAATCCTTCAAAGTCAAAATGAAAGAGAAAGATAAGGTGGACTAAGTGAGTCTCTAAATCACTTGAATACGACTTGTGGCAGGAAGTGTGCATGTGTGTGAAAGAATTATGATGGTGCGTTTCCTCTGAGATTAATAAAAAATGAGCAAAAACCGGCATCCTAATGAGTGTGTGTACAAACAAATAGACTTCCAGAGATAATGGTTTAAGAGAAAAACAGCTTAGATGATCATCGTCCTCACTCTCAAATCTTTACTTCAAAATGATAAGTTCATTATATTTATATTTAGCGACCATCCTCCCTGTCTTTACTTAAACCCCTTTAGTGTCTTTGTTTTGCTGGAATCTGATTGCTGAGTCACAACTTGATTTTGTGCTCATGGCACACAGCTCAAACTTTTCATTTTTATTTCGTGGGTATATGTGTGTGTGTCTGTATCCAGGTGTGTGTGTTTAAAGTAAGTGTTTGTGAGTGTTTCCTTGTGTTTATGGAAAAACAGAGTAGAAGAGTAGCAGAGGGTTAGGCTAATCATATCTCCTGCTGAAAGAGGAGAGATATTGATCAGGCTGCTTGAAGTCCATCACTGAATTTAACAGAAGGCAGGTTGCTGCACTGCCATTAACTGGTCGGCAGTTTGGGTGTGTTTTTGATGAAGTTGTGTTGCTCAAGTCGGTCCGAAAGCTAGACCTACAGTTTGTGCAACCGTATCTCTTTATGGACGCCATATCATACTGTTTGGATTGTTCCGTTTCCCTCACCGTGCTTTATAGTGTATCTTAATCCACAACAGAGAGAGTCACTCTCTCTCTCTCAGAGAACACTGAACCTGAGCTTCCTGAAACACTTTGATGGCAGTCCACGCTTTTTGTTTTCCTTGACTCACGAAATCACCAAGAACACATTTGTGTTGTGCCTGCCAAGAGGCCAGTTTAGCACACCTTGCTAAACTGGTGTTTGTAGTTTGCTTTCTTATAGACATTTGAAGTGGATTTGACCAATAGTTCTTCAGACTTTTTGAGGGTCTTTTAAAGTTTTTCCTTTTGACATCGACTACTTTGTTAGTTCTAGTACTTTTCATAGGTCTGTTTTTCTTTTTCTTTTGTGAAGCCCTTGATCACTGATCAATGAATCATTTAAACATGACAAATTGACCTTCAAGCTTGTTGGACTTGTACACACTCTGTGTTTGCTTCATATACTTTATTTGTAATTTATGTTTGTCTATGTTTCAATGAATTACTGCACCCATTTTCTATTTTCCTGCCATTTTGTAAAGAAATGAAGGGTGGCTCAGGAAATTTACCCAGTGCTATAAATACTAGTTATGCATTGGTATTAACAGCTTTCCTAATCACCCCAAAACATAATCACCTTATCAGCAACAACTACTTGAGATCAAAATAGAATATTTTAAATATATAATATTCCATCTATCCAGAAGAAGTGGGCATCATATATGCATCTCAGGGTGTTGAGACGAATTAAGAGAGTCCCCTCCTTTTCCCTGAAGTTTAATTAGCCTCTTAATACATCAAACAACCAGGTCGTCAACAACGCTACATATTTAGAGGAGCTCACAGAGACTGATGAACTAAATAGGACGTTTTGTCGTACACCAACACCACCTCAGCATAACACAACTAATCTCAGACATGTAAATAAATTCCATAAGTTCACTTGTCACTGCCAACCATTCAAGGAGACAACCTCATTAAACTGGTAAACACAGTCTGTGCAAAGCTGTCCTCCGATAGGTAACCGAGTTTACTAAAGTGTCAATACACACATCTACGTTTAATTCTTAACTCAATTAAAACTAAAGTCTTTGCAAACAAACATTTTGGGTTTCTTTCAGTAGTGTCCTCCTTCATCACTTTCCATAGTGAAATGAGCAGAGAACTGAGCTTAAAATCACCCATGACACATTTTTTTTGGTCTCTATATTTTTTTGAAGAGACTCTGTCCTCGTGGATTTCATTCAGGTTTAAGCTCACTTCCAAAACTATTCCCAAACAGTTTTTATTCTCGTACATCTAAGCTTGTTTCCTGCCTTCTGTTTCACAGCTGTTTTGAGTTGGTTGACTATCCTACAATCCTACCCTGTACTTTGATTTTTTTTCTTTTGCCTTCTCACCTGCTTTGCCTGCATGACCCCGCAGTGCTGATCTTTGGAGTTTATTTAGCTTTTCTTTTTTTGTGTGTCTTTGGATTTATTCTGTCAATGTCCTGCATCTGGATCCACCACTGGACACCATCATATCCAGAGCTTTTGAACAAAAAAAAACAATCAACCTTTTTTTATGAAGTAAAACCACGGTTCCTTCTTTTACTGTGGGTCACATGTTAAATCAAAGTGAGTCTTATTTGTGTTAAAAACTAACTCTGATTCACCAACCGTCTCAATATCCAGTGCATATCTGCCATTTACCTGTTGATCAGTAACTTCAGAAGTTTTTTTAAAATATTTAGATTATGCTAAATTTATTTCTGTGCTTAATTTCTGAGGATATTCTGAATTTTGTTGGATTCACGGGTGCCAGTTATCTGACCAGAACTGTTATTTAAGCAATACAGAAACAAATCTAACACAGAAAACTACACCCTTTCAACTGCAGTTCAACATTTTCAGATTTACAGTTGACCCTGAGCATCCACCACACTCAAATGACTGAATGTGCAGTTTTACTGAATATCTTGGCTCTTAGGTAATGGAAGAAGAACGAGCTGCAGAGCTCATTAACAACTAACAGGGCTTTTTTTCTGACAGAATATGGGTCATACAAAGAGGGTACTAAGGGCACAGCTGTGCCCGGAGATGAACGGCGACTATTCAGTTGGTGACAGGATGTTCCTCGGCGTTACATGTAGCACACAAAGACGAGAATCAGAAAAAGAGACAGGAGGTCAGACGGCATGTTGTAGCTCCTATGAGCATACTGTATGATACACTTTGTTTTGAGTTAATTGGCCAGTCATTTTACTTTACAGAGCTGCAGTGCTATTTGAGAACAAATGAAAACCTGACAGAGAGGGAGAGCTGGGATAAAATCTAAAGAAAGATCCCACTGTAGAGCCCACAGGAAGAAGGAGAGGGAAAAGAATCTGTTGTAACAGCTGCAGCGCGTAACGTCATCTTTGTGAAACCACTCTGTGGATAGCCAGGAGGACGAAATGAAGAGGCATGAATGAAAAGCCAAAATGTATTGAAGTCAGCTCTGTCAGGCTCTCACTATGCAGCTGGCAAAGGTGAGGAAGAGAACAAAGTGGCGGGGGGGGTGGCGGCGCTGCTCCGTCAGGCCAAAGACAATTTATTTGTAGCTCCTGTATTTATTTGCACTTTGGAGTAGATAGAGTATAAATCAGTATTCTGCTCCTGTTACATGTGTCTATGTATAATACACCTTATCCAACCTTCTCATTAATGGCTTTCCTCAACAGTGCCTTCTCTCATTTTCCCCTTCACTTCTCCTTATCTAGTCCATCTCTGCTGTGCATGTTTAGCTCATAAAGAAGCCTACTCACTGAAGCTATCAACAAACTACCAGTAGTGGCAGTTGGCACCCACAGTAAGTCACTGGTGGTGTAATTAATTCTCTGTGATTTAAGAAGAGCAGGAGGGCTCACGGCTGAGAGAGGCAGACTGGAATAAAGCAGCCAGCACATGCTGCTTTTTTTTTTTTTAATCTCTGATATTTAATACGATTACAAACGTCTCCTCTCTGATGCATGCCTAATGTACTCTATTTCATAGTTTCAAGTTAGTAAATGTACCAATGGCCTTTCCTAGACTACCAGGTTAATTCTATCTTTCAGCGTTTTCCATGGACTGATGTTAGAGTTCTGGACAGCATGCGTTTTTTCCAGGTTGACTGAACAATTTTCATAGATGCATCTTAGTGTCTTTTTAGTCTTTCTTTTTGAAGTCTTTTTATTCTAAAAGGTAAGGTGTCTTTATTTGAGTGCCTATGTAAAGTTTTACCTTTCCATGTTTACAGAAACAATATTTTTGAGTTTTTTTTTTTACCTAAACTTATTTTAGGTCAATTCTAAACAGGAACATCATCTAAACTGCAAGTGAGAACAAAAGAAAATTAAAAGAAAAAGAAAGAAAGAGTCTCACACATAACTCTCCAAAGATCCGAGGCAAAACTAAGGCCCTGTTCAGCCATGTATTCTGGATAATCTGATCACAAATGGACAGTGCTACATGCAGGTATGACAGATCCTTATCTGATCACTCAGTCCAGCCACATTCAGAAGTGGCCCGAAGCACTTGTGGTTACTGTCTTACTAATGTATCCTGGGCCATATCAAAGGGCTATTCACTTAACTGGAGTGACTCCATTAAGCAGTGGAGTTTCGTCTAATTTTTTTTCATTTCTTTTGTTATTTATTTCTTCTTGATTTTGTTATTTTCTGCAGTGATGATTAACGAAAAGCTGCAAACGCAGCACCAAAGCTCTGGATCTGTGCCGCTTCAGGGAGTTGCTGTGCCCTAAATGTTTAGAGCTGAGCAGTGCATATTTTTGCTCTTTAAAATTGGGGTTTTAATGGATTTTAACAGGACTTAATATGGAGCACCTGAGTGGGGAGATTATGTGCTGTTTTGCATTACAAGGCGCTCACAGCCCATTTGTATGTAATATAAACAGTAAAGTTCATCTTGTGAGAATTCAGTCTTTTCTTCAGAGACTGGTTCAGAATGAAAACTATAGAATTATTTCATGAAAAAAACATGGCTTCTGATAAAAAAAGTCTTCCTGTGGCTCAGTTTGATCCAGGTTAGTAGGGAGTTACATTGTCTGAGGGCGAACCAACCATCTATTTCTTTCCTTAAACATAAGTCAACATAAAACCTGACAAAAAATTCCACCAAAGTTGTAATCTTCGAATGAATAAATGTCAATGACACTAATCAATATTTTAGTCAAAAAATAGGTCTGAAACTAAATTTATAAAAACCTCTACTCCAATTAACACTGGCATGATAAAGCCTGTGTTATATGGGGAACATGAGAACAATGCAACAGCAGCAGCCAACGTTTGAAGACCAGCGCAAATGACTGTTCAACACTCATTCATCAAGGTTGCAGTGAAATGACAATCACTGCTCTATCCTACAGTTTGTCCAAACCATAAAACTGGCTCACTGGACAGCATATGTCTCACTTTGTCCAATAGCAGATACGTTTGTAAAAAAAAAAATAGCTTACCAACTCAAGCAAATATTCAACTAAATCATTTGCATGATTTCATACAGTGACAAATAACCAACATTGACATATCTAGACCTGGTTAAACTGGTACTGATGTAGCAGCCATTACATCTGATACTGTATGTCAATATCTTTATTTTGATGAGCTAAAAACAGTTTCAAAAGACCATTTCTACCATTTGCTTCTTCTTTTTACAGTCTGACAGAAATGACGGGTTCCTCAAAAATCACATGACAATAAAAGTGTCTGGTTGCCAATTACAGAGGGTGGATCACTGGCTCGTTTGAACCTGCTCTCCTCATTTAGGTCCCTACGACCTTATCACAGCAACCCACATAGATGGATTGACACACACATTTATTCACTTAAAACAATAGCGCTGACAGTCTGTCCTGAAGATCTGAGATAAGAAACAAATCTGATTTGCCTGCAGTATAAACAAATCTTTACTTGCTGGCAGCTATCTAACAAGCCTCAGCAGTTAGGTCATGTCACGGTCAGTTAAGACTTGTTCTTAAGCTGTACTGACTGACCACACTAAAGATCAGGAGTGGCAAATGAATGCCACAATACAGCAGGGTGAAAATTAAGTAAAAAGTGCCAAAAATAATTTGGTAACTAATGAAAACGGGCTAAAAAGAGGAGGACAGTGCTTGACTTCTCACCTTCATACAGAAGGACAAACGTGGTATGAAGAAGGTGTGAAGAAGAAAGTGCGAATGTTGAATAGTTTTGTTTTGTTTTTTTTCACAGGAGAAATTTCAGGTTCTATTATAACAAACATGCCATGACAGGAAAAAGCACACATTTTTGTTGCATTATACTCAGTCAACAGACTTGAGTGTTGGTTTCTCACCTACAGTAACATTTCTTTTTAAAAAAGAACGAAAGAAAAGTTCCCAAAATGTTTTATTCCTGTTTGCCTCCCAGCTGGCACATATCTAGTGCGTGAGTGTCATTCTTATCGTCTGAACTTGAACTTGGCAACAAACAGGAAACAGGAAATGTTTTTTGTCATGTATACAACAGATACCAATCTCAGTCCACGTCTCATAGCCACTTGTTCTGTTTTGAATATTTTCCCCTAATAAAGAACAAAGACCCTTTCACCCCACCCCCCCAAAAAAAAAAGCTCAGGCAATCCCTACACACTAGAAATATGTGTAAAAGCCCAGTGAAGTAGAAAAAAATGTTAGATGTCTGTTCAATTTTGCATCTGTCCAGTCTCTGTGCTATGTCCTGTTTGTGTGCCCAACCCACCACTATGCTCCTCAATGTGACCTTCAGCTTGAGTATATTCACGCAGGCAGCCAAACCCGAGGCATATTGTTTCTCATTAACCTGTTTGAATAATTCTAGCACCCTGACTCAGGAGGGTGTGTTTTTAATCTGAGCCAATAGATCAGACCAGTTCTGATGTCGAACACATTTAGGTAAATCTGTATGTTTCCAGTTCAGAATAAATTAACCAAACATGAGCATTGTCAGTGGATGAGATGAAGTGTTTGACATCATACTGACTCTCTCTTGTAATCCTGTCCTTATTAGGTCACAGAAACTGTGTTCACTAGACCATCGTGCTATTTAATTTGAAGTTGAGAATGTAGCAAAAGTTTCTCTGGTTTAATGTTTCTGGCAAATGATGAGGGTAATGAACTGAAGACTGTTTGAGAAAGGAGGAAGCAAAGCCATGAGAATTAAAGGGAGAAATTCAAGTATTTACTGTGATGACAGCATACAGCTGATATCATGTAGGAAATGACAGAGTTACTTTTTATGCTGATTTATATTCTTCTCACGCATAGCAAACAGAGAACCGGATAATTGACTTTGCTTGCTGGTTCGATTCTGTTTAACTAGTTTCTGTGACTCAAAGCAATCTCTCGATGAGAATCAGCCCCTCTGAAATAATAACTGAGAGAATACTACATTGAGAGTAAATAAGCATTAGCACCTATGTTAGCACTGGCTTCTACAACAATCTAAACAATTTCTTCTTGGGTAGAATGACCTATGTAACCACTTTGTCCACAAAACCTTTTTTTGAGTGGCTGAACCACTGAGTTGAATAAAACTTGAAAGAAAACCATGATTCACCATAATTATGTTACATTCTGTGAAAACAAACAAGAATGAAGTGGTGGCCTGGCTGATTGGCATCCTCACGCTGCTACCAGGATGACTAAATTGTATCATCCACATTCACATCTAAAAATGACATTGTGTTGAAATGGTGCATTTGCCCTCATTTTGAATGTCATTTTCTTACACCTGAAGCATATTTGAAAGCTAGTGTTTCTAGTGTAATCTTGATACAATTGATTTATTCCTCCTTAATCTCCAATTTTTTAGTTTGAATTTGACTCTTAGCCTGCTTCCTTTCATCCCCAGTCACATGCATCAGATCTCCCATGATGCATCTTTGCCTCTAATAATAAGAAAGGATGGATTGTTTCAATTCTTGGCTCTCCCTTCTCTCCAGATGTAACACACTGCTGCTTCCTTTATCTTTATATTTCTGTCAGTTCTCCCTCTGTTTTGGGTTCTTGAGCCTGGGTCTCTTCCTTCCTGCCTCCTCTTCTCTGAGCTCCTCTTTTATTCATTCAACCTTTGGTCCCTCTCTCTGTCACTACTCTGTTGTCACAGATCTCTTCTCTCTGTGAGTGGTCCCTTCATGTGTCTTTTTAAATTTTCCTTTGTCCTGTGCTTCATTCATCTCTTTACCTCTAACATAATTATGTAGAATATCAACAGTTAGAAGTCTGACAAGTTACAACCCTGAGCTGCCATCGCTCTAAAACCTACACATTTCTTCCTTTTATTTGATTTTCTTCAATTTCTTCAAGGGTTGTTTTAGTTGGCAAGTTGCCATGTGGTCTCAGGTAAAACCGTCATTTTGAAATCAGTTTCTTGAATGCAACCGCAACCATTAACGTTTTTTTTCATTATGGTGGCGTGGATTAAACCACTCAAAACAAACCACTCAAAACAAATGAACATAACTCAGTCAAAGCCTTGGAATGTCTTTTGTCTTATCTTGAAACAAATCTTAATGAAGACTGAATTACATTTAGAGTAGTCATGCTTAAACCCATTTGTGTGTGAGAGTCACAGAAATTTATTTAGTGAGCTAGTTAACGTGTTGCATCCTGTCATTCTGACTTTCGTCCTCTCATATTTCTTATTATTTTTTTGTCTTTCTCTCCTACTCTTTCTTTTGTATAGAGCTGCTGAATATGTAGCAACAGTACTATGCAGGTTTAGACATGCTAGTTTACACAATGTGCTGTAAATCCCTTCTCCATGTAAGGGATTTACTACTCTTCTTCAGTGCTTTGTCTGAACAGTAAATATACATGCATTTTATTTCACAGTATCATTCTCTTCCCACTCTAAATGTTCATCAGTTTTACACCAGCTCGGCCCCTTAATGGGACCTTTATTTTTTCTGTTCTCTCCATTTGATTGTTGTTTTTTGTTTTTTGTGTAGGCGGCAGCGAGGAAGGAGGAACCAGGTGCAGACACCAAATAAGAGCTAGGAGGCAGAATGAAAGGTAACTTGGTTACTATCAAACAAAAGACACAGCAGAACCAGAACCAGAACTACAAAAAAAAACAAAAACAGGGGAAACAAAATCACAACGCCAAGAAAACTTCAACAGACTGCCTAGATACTAGGAGTGGTACAAGGGTAAGTAACGGTGAGGACCTGGTAAATGCTGTGAACAAACAGAAACTAAATACTGTGGGGAGAGTGATTGGTGAGTGAGTGCAGCTGAGGATGAGTGAACACAGGTGAAGGGAGTGGAGCTGATGACTGGCAGGAGGGAACTGAGGAAAAAAGTGAGGAAGTGACTGAGACCAGACAGAAAAAAAACATTTTCATCACATAGTTTTGTTCCGTCATGGATTTAGCAATCAGTGAATCAAACCTATTTTGTTTGTGGTTCACAGACAGGACAGTAAGTTCAAGCTTTAAGGTTCTACAATATTTATTCAGATGGTGCTACTGATTTATTTGTAATCTTATGTGACGTATCTCAAGTAAGATATTTCAACAAAGCAAATGTATACTCAGAAATATGAGCACACTTTTTGTTCATTTCTGCCTAACAATGCACAATCATTGACTTTCTTCTGCCTGCTGAGAATAGAAGTTATAAAGGGAATATTTGGTTATCATCTTGTTTAGTTATGTGAGGAAACTAATAGAACACAGCTAAATGTGGGTCTTTCCTTGGTGCATTTTAAAGTACATCCTGTACATATAAACTAGTTCGAGTCTGTGTGGGTCAGCAGTAGCTCTGCTATATGGTTACATGAGGATATTTACACAGAAGTGCACTGTTAGCCCCTTTTACTCCGACTGAGGGTGAAGTGTCTCAGGATGTTTGTGTCCAACAACAAATTATGGAATAACAGACAACCCTCTTCATTAGACAGCCTCAGTCTGCAATCCTCTCCACTTTTTTCCATAATGGCAGCCTCAAGTCTTTTTTGGAAGTGATTCTTCAAGCTTAGCACCACTTTACTTTGAAGTGTCTCCCATTCTTCTTGGCAGCACCTCTAAAGCTCCACCAGGCTGGATGGAGAGCATCAGTGCACAGCCATTCTCAGGTCTCTCCACAGATACTCGACTGCTTTCAGGTCCAGAATCCTGGTTGGTGACTCCAAAGGCCAGATGCATAAAACTGTGTGTGGTTTAATGACTACATCTGTGTTTACACACAAAAGCAGACATGTAAATATCCACTCTTTTCAGCAGATTTATGAAGCTGTGTGCACATGTTTACATGTCTCAGTCCTTTTGAAAATACAAGCACATATGCAAACCTGATTTCCACTTCTATTTTTGGCCATAAATGTATGGACACACTCCCCAAATGTCATTTTCATCAGAAAACACTACAACTAAACTCCATCTAAGTTCATCAGCTCACATCGGAGCTTCAGGCAGACGACATTGGCAACCTCTGCTTTATCTGCAACAGATGATTGCATAGACTTCACAGTATGCAGCCTTGCACTGAAATAAGCCAGAGGGAGAAACAGATGGTGCATGATATGCAAATTGTTTTCTTAAACTGTCTTCGGAAGCCTCGAGCAATGCATAGGCCAAAACTAATGAGAAATAAAATGACAAATAATATAATCTTATACAAATTCTCGATTTTTTTTTTCTTTGGGGTTTTGCCACTTTTTTCTTCCCTTCTCATTAAGTATATTACTTAAATTGCTCAGAGAACATCTGTAGGCAAGTTCTGCGGGTGTGCTTATTGTTATTGCACATATCTTTTTTCCCCAAACTTCTGTGTTAGTGTGTTTAACATTGTTGTCTTTTTGAAATGTAAAAATTCACCCAAGCCAATACATCCAGGGCAATCTGAAAAAGTCTTACATCTATATTTTTCTGCTTCTATCTATGCCTTGTGGTGGAAGTTTTCCTTCCTTCCTATTACCTCTGATGAGAAACCGTCCAAGTTTTATTTTTCTTCTGCAGGAGAGGTCAATCAACACCACTCAGCGGTTATGGTGAAGAAAGACCTAGGACAAAGGGAAGTATAAAACATTTATACCCGAGGAGGGGGCTTTGTGACAGGATGCAGGATGTGGTCTTGGTGTGATTAAGAGACAGATAGTTTGTCTGAGTGACACAAGTACAGTTCTATTGGACATAAAATTTAGCATTACAGCCTCCATTTTGACTAATCACGCATTGCTTGATTCAAACAACGCGACTTTAATTAGATCTAAGGATTTTTCTTTTCGTAATCTGACAGTCATCCAGGTGCCTTTGACAAATTCCCTGAAGTTCTATTTGGTCACTCTGGCCTCATCAGTGGAGTGCTGATGGTTCTTGATAAACACAAAGAAGGATCTCACTCACTATAGTATGAAATAGATGCAGAGATGAGTAAATAAGTTGTTCGTTGCCTGTCTGACCAATCCCGTCATCCCTGATTGCTCAGTTTGACTCAGCAAACATAACATAGCATAACTAATTTCATAATTTGATCATATTGGAGGCTTCTGTGCTTTTGGGCACTTTCACTACAGCAGGAATTTTGTTATATTCTTTCATAGATCTGAGCCCTGGCCCAATCCTGTCCTGCAGCTCTTGAACACTATTCTCTAAATATGGATTGGTTTTCCCCCTGGTATAGACCATCAACTGTAACACCTTAAAAAGTCTTAATTGCGTCCAATAAATCAATCTAAGCACAAATTAACTTAAGTCAAGTCTAAAAACAACTCAAGGATCATTTAAGTGACAAATAAGATGAACAAAAGCTTAACAGAATGTGATCTAACAAAGAATTCAAAACACAGATGGGATTCTTTTGTGTTTTATTTTTTTAGAAATTTACAAAACCACAAATCAAAATCCCCACAGAAATGTGAGCAAAATGGATATAAAAACTTTAGTGGTCTTCTTGAACACATTAGCCTCCATAAACCATCTGAAATATTCATGTGATATGTGTATGCATAGCTATTTTCCTCATTCCCAAAACTCCCAGGACATTTATCGATACTGTACAAAGTCTGTATTAAACAAGGTAAAGGGGTTCCTCTGTGTGCTGATCCCTCTGCCTGTTGTGATTTCTAATACTGTTGCAGAATCTGTGCTCTTTCCCTTGTGGCTGCTAGGGTTTGGTATATTTTACAAGCCGTATGCAATGATCTAATTAAGTAATGGCTGTTTTATGGTATCAGAAAGTTCTTGTGTTGTTTTAAGATGCTCTTTACAAGCAAATAATAGTGCATTCAACAAACATTAGTTAATTTACCCCACTGCTCCCATCTCACAAAATAATGAGTGAGGTCAAGCACATTAGATGTGAGAAACAGAACCTCACTTCAAGCGAGAAGCGATTTCCTGCCTCAATGCCGTAATTTGATTGTTCAATACATCCATTTGACAAAATGTATCCTTATGTTGAGTCATCAGAACCCAAATATCACACAGCATAATGCATAAATGCTTCCACAAATATGTATCAAAATGTACTTCCCAAATCTACCCAAACATGGTCTTACCTTAATTGAATATACTCCAGCAGCTTGCTCCATTAGAGCGTTCACTTCCGCAACTTATTCTCATCTCCTGGGAGCAACATTTACCACCTACCGTCACAAATGGCTCTGTGCTTTTTGAAAGCTGGAGGAAATGAGATCTTAAAAGGGCATCACAAGCATGGTCCCAGCATCTATACATGACACATACACTTTTCTAAAACATATTTCCTGTTCTTTAAATGTAACATAAACATTAACATTCTTAATCTTTATACATACCACTGGGATCTGTTAGAAAATATAGTTATTGATGAGATGATTGCATTGGAGAGTAGTTCATCAGAATATGTAGTCATGGTCTCTGGAACCCCTTTCCACAGGTTCTGCTCACTCTCGTTCATGTTAAGTCCAACGTCTTAATAACATCAATGTGTGCAATAAGTGTGTTATAATGTATTTGTGTTCTTTGTTGACCCTCTTAAAGGAGACATACCATGCTATTTTATTTAAGTTGACACAATTTTCTCAGGTTTTACTGACATATTTGTGAATTTTTTTAGTCAAAACATCCCAAAGTCACAGTACAACTTGAATCTACAGCACTTTTCATAGAAACTAGTTTTTCAGATAAGCAACTTGATTCCACTCCTCTCTTTCGCTATTTATGTCTTAATTGAGATCTGTCCTATAGCTTGAAGTGAACCATGAAAATGTAAATTTTGAAATACACTACACTTAGTAGCTCTTAAAGCACGTTATTCTTAAATATCAGAGCATACAGTACCTAGCCTAACAATAGTAGTCCCAAAAAAAATGCTCAACTGGTCGTTTTATTCTCAAATCCAGTATGTTCGTCAACAGTACTGAACACAATGTTGTTGTGAGTCAGGTGTTCAACTGGCCCGGGTTAGTAAAACATCGGATCAAATATTGGAATGCTGAAGTAATGCACAAACCAGCGGGCAGGTTAATAGAACATTTAAAAAGACCCCTTCACATATTGACCGCGTAAACCCTGGGCTTCTCTGTCAGTCTGTTTCTTTGTGTCTATTTCTACTTGTGAGTTTTTAGCAGCTGTGTTAAGAACAGTCGCTTATATGGGCGACATTCAACCAAAGTTTGTTTTTGTGAAGGCAGAGAGTGGAGCATTCAGCGATGAAACGGAAATCAGAATTTTAATCTTTTAAATGTAAAAAAAAGAGCCCCAGACATCAGATATCCCCATCTGCATATCCTTAGAATCATTAGCACATTTCTTCCTTGAGATAAGAAAACCATTGACTCCCAATGAAAATTTGCTGTGAACAACAAGGAAAAAGTTTACTTTTTCATAATATGTCCCCTTTAATGAATAAGGCTTGACTTGGTGACATAAACATTGGCATTGTGGTCTGTTTTGATCGAGTAAGAATGTTGCGGGAAAATAAACAAGCAAAGAAAAAAAAATGTCTTAGAATGCGCCAGTTTGTGTTTCCTGGATGTTGAGGTAATTAAATGTAATTAGTGTTGGCCGATAATGGCAACATATTTATAGATTCATCTCTCTTCTTCCTTACTGTGCTATTTTGAAAACATAGGATCCTGGTGAGAAACTGCAAAGGTATATGTATTCTTAATTCAATCACCAATTAAGGCGAAACAATAAAAGAACATAAATGATTTCATTCTTATACCACATTTCACCAGTAGCTTTCCCCAAATACCTTTGCCTCATTGATCAGTTAACTAAGCTTTTGACATATTTATTTAGTTTGGGAAACAGTTAGCAAATTGTATTTGCACCACAGTCTCCTTTCAAAAATGCTCAATTATCAGCCTTCACAGTAAAAGACTTGGCTGGCAGAATGGTAGTCTGGTGCTACATTACTGTGATATTTCCACTGAGCAGACAAAATGACCTTCTCTCTGCTTGATAGAAAACCTTTGTGACACTCATTTGAATTGATAAGACTAGCGAAAAGTCCGCTATTCAATGTGGAGCAGCAAAAGTAAATTATATCTTGCCATTTGGTTATGACAGGTGGTGGATCTGTGAAACACAGATAGAGTGAGTAGAAAATGGAAAGAGAAGGGAGATTAAAGAAGAAGATATTGTGGGGTTTAGGCCACATGTAGAGTTGGTCATAAGGTTTGGCCTGTTGATCACAGCTGCAGTCTAAGGAACCCTGGGGAGCATCTGACCTTTGTGTGTGTGTGTGTGTGTGTGTCTGAACTGTTTGCAGAAAAATAAAGGGTGCACCTGACTTAACTGACCTTTCTTTCAAGGTCTATTTAATGTGAATGTGGGGCAATGATATCAGATGAGGTGCTGAGCATGCCAGTGAAAACGATTCAAAGGCACTGTAATGACTTGTTTACAAGAAAAATTGCAGTAATCAGATCTAATTATGTCTGCATGAATTCATAATTGTGCACATTTTTGCAGATTTTTTAAAAAGGAAAAATTTAAATATCACATCGACATAAGAATTCAGACCTCCTAATTTCAAATTCAAATTGTTGCTCAAATTTTTTTCCTTATCTCTTGACCAAGCCATGAAGTAGAAGAAACTGCCTTCAGAGCTCAAAGTCCTGAATGTGTTAAGGGACAGTTCCGGGTAAGGCTAGAGAAAGTTTCTGCTCCAGTTTCTGCTTTTGTTCCTGAAACCAAAGCATCCCCCATAAATCTGCAGTGAAAGGAGTTTTAATCATCCAGGACTCTTCCCGAAGCTGGATAATCAGCTAAAAGGGCTTTCATAAGAGAGGTGAGAAGAGCTTGATGACCACTTTGGCTAAGCTCAGACATCCTGTGAGAGGATGGGAAAATTTTGTACCAAAAAAATGTCACCGTAGCATTCCACAAGAAAAGAGTGAAATATTTAGTAAGACCAAGATAACATTTTCAGGACTGATGAAAAGCAGTTAACTATAATACTTTATGATAATATTGTCATGTCCAGCCCTTGTGGTGCTCAACATCTGGCCAGTACCACACCAACAGAGAAGCATTGCAGTGGCAGCATCATGAGGATAACGAAACTGGTCAGGTGAAGGTACCAAAGTAGAGAGATATTCGTCTATTAGCTGTACACACTTTTATCCTGTCGTGTGTCAGCTCCTCTAACAAATCATAGACAGTTGGCTAGTCCATTGCAGACCTAACACAAAAAGACAGACAACGATACTCACACAATCGCCTCTGACAGGAGGCCAAAGCTGTTCAAAAGAAAACGCGCAAGGGCAAAGGCCGCAGTCAAATACTGTTGCATGGTTGGACCTGAAACCTTTTTACTTTTGAGGTGGTCTGATGTGTCTGCCCGTGTGCATACGGTCAGTTAATTACATTTAAAAAGATATTTGTCATCTAGTGGTCATGATAGCATATGAAGGAAACAATGTGGTGTCCATGACCGCCATGTTGGAAAATGTGTGTTTTTTTAGCCCTAACCCTAACCCTAACCAAATAATTTCATTGTATAAACCCAACCAGGAAGTGACAAAAGTCATGCAATAGAGGGAATATATGTTTTTCTGGATGATACCTCACACAAAGGCCCATGGTTTAAAGCAAAGTGCAAAACTGCTCCATCCAGCCGCACCTCCTTGCTTCTTATAAGGACTTTCTTGTTTGTAAACGAAGGACTTGAGAATAATGTATGCTCTGAAGTGAAAATACTCAACTGAGTCATATTCCCTTCTTCCACTTGTAGTGGTGGTACTATACTAGACATTGTTCGAAGCTTAATTGAAAATTTTCCCATCACAGTGGTATGAGCAAACAACCAGCGCTTGTAGCTTTATCTGAGTCAGTGGAGAGGAAATATGGAAAGGCATGCAACAAATGGTCAGTCCAGCTGGAATTATTCAGGAACCCAGGCTGAGCCAGAGGTTCATTCCATCCAAGAGAGCAATAACCCCAAACTTAAAGACAAAACTAAAGTAGCTTACAAACAGCTCTGTCAAAGTACTTCAGTGATACATGCCAGAAAATTGACTTTAACCTAATCACACCTCTCTGGATATCTAAAATTGGATGACAGAACCTGAGGGGATCTGTGGTAAAGAGTAGCTTGTTGTGTCATACTCAGGGTGCTTCAAATACTTATTCAGTAAAGGGTCTGAAATGTTAATGACATTTCTGTTTTCTCTTTCTTCTTTTTGCGTTCATTTGGGGTCACCTGGCAAGTCTCCTGTAACAACTAGCTCAGAATGTATCTGTCTCTTTAGCAGCTGAACAATCTACTAAGTTCCCTGGCTAATTGTGCACTTTGTAGTTTGCAGTGAGTTTCGAAAAGTCTTTTATTCAAACCTGCAGTGAGTGAAAACAATGAAGATTTTCATAGTGTGCTTTAAAACTGCTAGAATTCCTCTCAGTGCTCAGGGGACCTGCAGAGCTGTGTTATAATTCTTGATCACTATCAACATCTCTTCACATGTTGCAAAACTACAAAGATCCACAGTTAGTATAAAAAAAAAGCTTGAAAGCAGTAGCTTTTAGTTAAACGTTAGCATCATAAAAAGTGAATACTTAGATACACTCTTGTAGAATAAATTCACAGATCACCCGTAAAAAGAAAGTTCTGAGAATTATTATAAGGTGTGCAGGGTTGTGAAAAAACAGGGGTTACAACATGTTTCTGTTCATGTGGATTATGATTGTTAGCCCTGCATTAATTGTGAAAGTTTTGCATTTTCAACTATCTTTCAAGTGTTATACTGTAACTACCAGCTTTCAAAGCCTAAATGCAATATGTCTTTCTGACTATGAGACCTGCTGCTCCAACAACTTCACACACAACATTAACATTTCGATCGTGATCATACTATGTTTGGTGCTAAGTTTATTTTCTGAGGGATCCGTGCAGCATCATTACAGCAGGGGTCCCGCAGGAAGAGAGTCAAGCAGGCTATCAAATATGCCATTGCAGGAAATATACCTAAATGTCTACCAGACCCTCCACATGGAGGTCCAGCAGTAATGGGTGTTTAGGCTAGAAACGCAGAGTTAGAAAATATAAGCTGCTGAGACTTACAATATTTATGCAACTCTTTGTTACACTCAAGTCACCATCACTCCTTTGGTGTGCAGGGAAGAGTTGGGTATGTGATGGCAAGCCTGAATGAAAGGCAAAGTGTGAAAAACATAAAAGAGGGACTGGAGAAGGAAGCTTAACGGTGGAGTAATGCACCATGACAGAATAGGAGAGTCAAATGGAGAATTCATTATTTTCCAGCCAAGACTGTGGGAAAGCTGATAAGAGAGATCAAAACCAGCCAAGATGTTCATCAGAATCATGTGTACATTGCTCTTGTTATGGGCATGGGATGAGCCTGGAATTGGATAAAGTGGTTAAAAGGAGCCCTTGTAAATTGAATAGGAAAAAAGAGATATTCATAAAATGGGCATGAGGACAGACAAAGGTACAAGGAGAACAAAGAAGTAAAATTGGGGTACATGTGCTGCAGCTCAGCAGATATAAAGGACTTGAAAGCAAAGTGGAAAATTGTTTTCTCACAAAACCGTTAATTTGTCAAATTAGATTTTCCCTCTGTGACAGATGTGTCCTAAAGTTAGTATGCTGATCTGCTTTGGAGCCTGATTTTCTTTTCTTGGTGTTGCAGAGACTCGGCTTCATCACAGCTAATGGAAATGTCACAAGCAAGAAATGTTGTTCAATGTTGTTTTATGGGTTGTCAGAAGGGCCAACAAAGAGAGATGTAAAGAAATACAGGTTATACACTGAACATCAATCACAGGTTATCAGTTTATAGACAACGAGAAAAAGTTCACTGTTACAGCTGCGAAATAACAGCAAGCACTTGTTATGGATGTGTACTCTGTCTCACCTGAATCTCTCAAGTTATGACCTGTTTTCAAGTGCTTGCAGGGATGTCATGCTTAGCACGCTCTTTTTGCTTTTACACACTTTTGACCAAATGGAGCACTGGATAGGAAGGTTTGTAAAGGAAATAAGTGATCCATAAGCTACACTCAGTCAGGCCAAGGGAACTGCAGAAGGTAATTTCAACTTTGCCCTTATCTAACTTCACACCTGGAAGCATGTGAAGTGCAGTGCTGCTCGCCCTGACATGGACTGGTTCCGATGGGAACACCTGACTCACCAAAACCTGTGATAGCGTGAGCACAGAAAATCAAAGTCACACCAGCTTTAAGATGAACTGTGGCTTTTTTTCATAACTTATTGGAGACATTTTTGCCATTGGGTTTGCATATTTCCTCAGAGAGTGGACCGTAAAAAACTTTAATGGGGTAACAGTAAATGCAGCATTGCTAACTATGTGGCGATGGGTCGAACACATAAACACTATACCAGAACCCATTTAAAAAAAAAATCAAATCAAATCTGTGAACTTCAGCTAAAAGCTGCCCATTTAAACATTAATAATAGCCTCTAAAAGATTTTACAAAAACGGAAAGGAATGGACAGACAGTAGAAACTGGGGTTAATGGAGTGAATATACAAAAGAGGATTTACAACATGATTTCGAATTGTTTGAATTAGGGTTTGTCATTACATCCATTAATTGTTCCTATCTGCAGGAAGAATACACCCATAAAAAAGCCCTTGACAATTTGTTGTCCTTCAGGAAGCTCCTCAGTCCATATTAAACCCCAATAAGCCTTAAAACTGTTCTAAAAGAGATGATGAAGAAGATGTCCTCAGTCTTCAGAAACATTTTACAAACGAATAATTCACTGTAAAGAATGCAAGTTCCATCTGCTCCAACATGGTCCAATGGCATCGGGATATAAAAAGCACACCACTTTGGGCACTTTTTGTGTTTCATTTATATGCATTTTATGCTTTTGGCATGTCATTTTATATGATTAAAATCACACACCAAAGTACAGAGCTGGATGTCATCCTCTCACTTTCACAAGTCTCCTCGGAGGGTACAGACTCTGCTGACCTGCTCACTGTGTCTGCATGTTACAACTTTTAATCACAGCCTCAGGAACAGTGAGAAATAAATAAGAACAGGATATCAACACACAACAAGAACCGATGAAACATCTATGGTTTGTAATATAAAAATTTAATTAAATAGGCATTTTTTTATGAGCCTAAGTCAATTGTATTCATCCACATAGCAACTCTAAACCATAATCAATGAGAGATTTTTGCAACCTTTGCTGTGTATTTAGATTTAAAAAAAGGCTTGAAACCAATTTCCTTAACAAAACAAAGCAGCTACTGTATTAGTTTGAGGTGCACTGTCCTCACCAGTGTAGGTGGTTAATACATTCAAATTAATGTTACAGAGAGCCTCCAGCCATGCCCAATACGTCTGTTCCTGTCAGCCTCTAGAGGAGAAAATGGAGGTCAGAGCCAAATGGGATAGGGCATTTGACAGGAGCTGTAATGCAGAAAACCATCTCTTAACTTTGGTCAACCTGCCTTAATTTTTTTTTATTTGACAATATGTCATTAAATTCTTTCTTCTAAAGCATTTTGGCTCTCACATGTCAAACTCATAATCTGTGCTGGAATCTGTTTTGAATTAAGTTTCGTTTTCAGCGCCAACTGCCGCACACTTGCTGTGTTTGCATTGCACAAAAATGGTAAATGATGTGTACTGTCAGAAATCTTCAACTGGTTATGGAGACTTCCAATGCTTTCAGTTTTAATACTGAGACACTTCAACAAGCCTTTCAACAACATATATGTCCGCTACTGCAACTTAATATGGTAGCTAAATAAGCTTAAATGTGAATCCAATCTCTAATGCACTCGGTGACTTTTTGGCTCTTTCAACCGAAAAACATTCCAAGTGAAGTAATTCCGTACATCTCATGGGAATGGACTGCTAAATGGAAACTATGGCAAAATTGTGTCCTCATCTTAAAATGTTAGGTTTCCCCTTATCTTGAGTTATTACATAGCTCTTTCTTTGGCTGTAAATGCTCTACAGACAATAGCAATTTTTATTCTATCACGCTTTATTTCATTTGCACAAAAACTGCCTAGTGGCAATCATGGCACAACTACACGACAAATGCATCTTCTGCTTTTCCTTTTATCAGCGTTTAAGCCTGCAATAAGTGATGATGAGTGTTGAGGAAGGAGCATATTTATTAAATGGAGAGAAAAACATTTGCCACCAGAGACTGTCCTTCTCACAAATACAACCTAAACATACTTGTAGATTGTTTATTCATGCAGGCCAAAAATGCCTATAATTACATTTGAAGAAATGCGATTTTAAGTGGTTGTAATAGCAACTGGATGTGAATTCTAAAAATGACATCCATGAGGGTGACATATTGTGTTGTAAAAATAACTTCTTTTTTTTAACCATAACCATGACTGTTTTCCAACCCAAATATAGTACTTTTGAATTCTAGCTCTAACCAATTATTGTTTTCACCTCAACCTAATCGGAAGGTAATAATAGTGTTTTAGTAAAATGTTGTCATGTTATGAATTACCAAAAAAACGACTTGAGAGTAATGTTTGTTACCATTTGGAAGTGCTCATATCAGCTGGAGGGTGGTACTTTTCAGGGCGCCATTATTGGTCGTATTGCAAGCTACGAACAAACAATCTATCTGATCATTTCGCCTGGAGGACTTGTTGGCTCCCTTAAAACAAGAGTGATCTGTCAGTGAGATGACAAGATAAACAAGTCACGGCTGGTTAATACACACCCTGAAATGCAAAATATTCAGAAGATCTACTGATTTTTTGTCATTTGAGATGAAAGAGAAGATGTTAATTTTCATCGTGTGTTTTTTCCATTTATTTTACAAGCAGGAGATGTGAAATAGCTCCATTACATTATGTGTATGTCTTGGTTTTCATGGCTACATGAAATAAAATACTAAACTGTCCCTCATCAGTTTTATAGGCTACTGATGGACAATAATTCACATTAATTCTATGGTATATTAACATATTCCATTAGAGTATTACCACAGCCTTGGCTCACTCCACTTGCCACTATACTAAAGTTTTCGGTCTTCGTACCATAATAACACTTGGCTCACTCACTCCACATCTTCATCCCTTCACTATTCTCCCCCATCTTCTGTCTGTCTGTGGCCTATGCCAAGTGTCTGCTTTGTCCTTGGATGGGCCACACACCTTAGGCTGACAGAAAATGACCATTTTGATGAACAAAACAGGCATTTGTTCACATGATTCCTCCCAGGCAACCCCATCCTTTTGGTCCAGCCTCCTCCTGAACAACATGCTAAAGAGGATTGCAATGATAACATCATAAGGATGATATAGCCTACCACTGCTTTCAGAACATTTTGGATTCACTGGGTTTTGAGATCTGATGTGTCCCATTGACCCCTAAATGTCAAAGTGAAACAGTAACATTTCTGGCATATTTAATCTTCACATTATTACTGTCTTGTACATATCTGTTCATAGCTTACATGTTTTATACCGTAATTGTTAAATAAACAGCATTGCAAGCGAGTCTTCAATCGATTATGAACGAGAAAAAAAACTTGTTAAAAACGTGAGCGCAGACATTTCTGTAACAATTATGTGCGCGGGCAGGTCAGACCTGATAAGGGTCCAAATGGAGGAGGGCGGAACAGAAACGGCGCGTTTGGACACGGGAAGCAGCTTACTGGTTTTGTGAGTGCGCACCTCCCCTCTCGCTTTACGAAGACAGTTTGCAATTCCTGCCTTTCGTGCCAGAGCCTGCAGCTGTCTCTGTTGCGTCCCACCGCTGCTGTTGTGGGAAAACGTCGCTCTGCCCGACGAGCCAGTAGGAGGACTCATTTTTTCTGCAGAAACTCGAAGGATTTTGCAACTTTTAAAGGATTGCAAGCGTCGTTGGGACACTGAATGAAGGCACCTGGCTGCTGAAACGTCCCGTCCGCGTGTTGAGTGAAATCTTAACAACTGTGAACGCTATAGGAATGTTGAATACAAGTCAATCTCAGCGGTAAGTGTTGTGATACGTCCATCATTCCTTCTTTGAGCACGAAAGTGTTTGTCGCACTGCATGTGGACATTCTGCTAATTTTTTTTCAGAGCTTGCATGTCAAGACCGTGCTGATTTTTTTAAATTTATTATTTAAACCACATTTAAACTGATCCTCTTAATATCTACCCATTGATTTAGTTAAAGACTGTTTTGATACGAAACCGCTAATTGCCTAAACATTAAATATGTCCTTGCCTGCATTAACAGGACCATCCTTTGCCCCTGACACCATGACCACAGACCTGAACTTGACCTCTCTGCTGAACGTAACAGATTACGACAACCACACAAAAGGATGTTCCCTCAAGACAGGTTTCCAGTTCTACTACCTGCCCACTGTTTACATCATGGTTTTCATCACTGGGCTGGTGGGAAACAGCGTGGCCATTTGGATGTTTGTGTTCCATATGAGACCCTGGAGCAGCATCTCTGTCTACATGTTCAACCTGGCTCTGGCTGACTTCTGCTATGTCCTCTCTTTGCCTTTCCTCATCTTCTACTACTTCAACAAAACAGACTGGATATTTGGGGATGTCCTGTGTCGACTGCAGCGTTTTATATTCCATGTGAATCTCTATGGAAGTATTCTGTTTCTGACCTGCATCAGTGTTCACAGATACACTGGGGTGGTGCACCCACTCAAGTCTCTGGGTCGGCTGAAGAAGAAAAATGCGGTCATTACCAGCACCTTGGTGTGGCTGGTCGTGGTTATAGGCATTTCTCCAATTCTGTATTATTCCAGGACTGGTTTGAAGGATAATAGAATCACTTGTTACGACACCACCACTAAGGATGAGTTACCAGGTTATTTCATTTACAGCATGACTTTGACCGTGTTTGGGTTCTGCATCCCTTTCATTATCATATTTTGTTGCTACGGCATGATAGTCAAAGCGTTAATTTGCAACGACATGAACAATGCGCCTCTGCGGCAGAAATCCATCCACCTGGTTATCATAGTCCTCGCTGTCTTTGCAGTCTCCTACCTGCCTTTCCATGTGATGAAAAATCTCAACATGCGGGCCAGGCTGTACTTTCAGAGCCCTGACATGTGTGAGTTCAATAACCGAGTCTATGCCACCTACCAGGTGACGCGGGGGCTGGCCAGCCTCAACAGCTGTGTGGATCCTATTCTTTACTTCCTGGCTGGAGACACCTTCAGGAGGAAGCTGTCACGGGCCACCAAAAAGCCCTCCAGGAAAGGGGACAATGTCATTCAGTCCAAGAGTGAGGAGACGGCTCTCAACAGCCTGGCTGAGTATGTTGAGAATGGAGACCGGAGGCTGTGACTGGGCACCTCTGTGTGTCTGCTTGTGAGCCTCTAGCTTTAAATAAATAAATGCACTGTGTGGACTGAGGAATTTATGTAAAATCTGTCAGATGATGGTTTGAAGAACTGTAGGATAAATACTCCTTTTAACTCTGTGATTACCATCACTTACTTGCAGCCTGTTATTGTACTGTCTTGTATTGTATTATACTCTTAATATAGGAGCCATCACTCTTGCTTTTCCGTTCTTCTCAAGGAGTTAATGTTGTTAACACTTTGGACAAATTGAGCATTATTAGGAGCCAGGCTGGTATAAATGGGTTGTCCTGCCGGCACTAATGTCCTGTTCATCAAATTGTTCAAGCAAAGTAAGATTGAAAATGGACAGCACCTTCCCCAGCCATGGGTTTATGTTAGATCAATAACTATTTAGCAGGCGAGAGCTCGTGTTTAAGGAAATGTACCTGGGATGGCTTTTAGAGGTAAAAGTGAATGCACTGATGCTGAGATGGCTGCATGGATGTGCCGTGCTGACACTGTAATGCACTATTTGCAGGGTCTCTCTGCTCTGCCTATCGATCCTCATTTTATTTTTATCAGTCCTCTTCTTGTTTCTGACAGCTCTGAGGTTTAAGTCAGTACATGCTCTGTTGCTAGTCTTTTCCTCCTTAACCTGTTACCCGACAGAAAAAAGATGACATTTACAGTATTTTATGTATTTTGTGAATTTTTTTTAGGTGTGTACTGTACAGGATGTTGTGACGTTCCAGATTAGTTGTTTTATTAAGTGTTTGTTTCACTAATCCAGAATTTCAGTGCATGAGTCCAGTTACAAATCCAGTATCAGTGAAATAGTGACTCACCACAGCAGGTTCTTAATAGTTGTGTCTTTATTGCAACATTGTGAATATTAGTCACACAGCTTCTCCTGCATTGTGGCTCTATCCACACATTGAAGATTTGTTTGTATGAGATACCTCAAAGTAGATAGTGCACTATGTCTATGTTTGGTAGAAAATCATTTGTATCTGTTGTAAACTTTGTGGAGAAATGATCGTAGAGCTCTCTCCATTAATTTTGTGTAACCATTTGATGTCTGTAGCCTACTAATTCCTGTAATATGGCTGGCGATCAGTGTCAAAGAAAGGAAGTAAATCATTTGTGCAAGATGTTTGGAGCCATGTGCATCTTTGCCAACAAGTTTCTATATTTAAGATATGTCCGACATTGCATTAAGGCTCACATAATTACTCACATTGATGAGTGTATTTAAAGCATTTATGTCATCTTGTTCATTCTTGCTCTGTTGAATGTGTGCATTGTTGCGAGTGAACAAGCCCTGTTGGTTTTAGAGACATTCATGCAGAGTTCTGCTCTTCTTTGTCCTCCACACTGCTGTTGGCTTTCTCTTTTAAACCATCCAGAAGGAAGTGAGCGGACGAGGAAGGAATAAAGAGTGGCACCTTTTTCTCTTGGCAAAGACTAAGACTGCCTTTGTGTCCATCACAATGGCATGGAGTTATTGATGCAGACAGCGGTGTGAAGCTGACGCCGGGAGCCCGCGGCTGCAGTGTTGTGGGCACAGGAAACCAACAAACTCTCCTCCAAGAAAATACCCATGGCTACAAACGGCTTTTGATTTTTTTCTGGCTTTAAGGAGCAAACTGCTAGATGGCCCTGGCAAATGTGTGTGCTGTCAATGTGTTTGTGTGTCTCTGTGTCAGAGAGCGTGAAGGTAATGAAGACCTAAATTCAGTCAGTGGCTGTTATTTCTGTTTGTAAAGGCTGTTTCATTTTCAAAAAGCACCCACTGTGACAGTACCCGGACCATGGACGTATCTATTTGTGGAATGTATATGCTCTGTGTGCACTTTATTAGATGAAAGGGATGTTTGATTCAGCAATGGCCAAAGTGCTTTTGAACCTGAGTGTTGAATCTTGACGTGCAGAAAGTCGGGATGCTTGCCAGTATCCCCTCCCTCCCTTTTCAGCCACCTTTCACCTCTTCTCTCTCACATCCTCCTTTGCTTTTCTGAATGCAGAACTAGAAAAGAACTTTTCTTCACTGCATCACAGGAAGAGAATGCAGAACTAGAAAAGAACTTTTCTTCACTGCATCACAGGAAGAGAAAGTTCGCTAACACAGAGGACAACAGAAAGAAGAGTTAGGGTGACGACAGAAACTTTGTGGGTTTTTTCTCATAATGCTGTTGGTAGTAGGGGGGCCCAGGGGATAATCACAGTCAGGACAGCCACAGTGAATTATTGAGCTTTCTTCTTAGAGATTTACAGGAGGACCTGGCACAGTATGTCGATCGCAGAGGCACCATCTGCTGGAGCCAAAAACTACCGCTCACCACAGAAAACCAGATGTAACCAAAATGTCAGTGTGTGGGCTGGGCGAGTAACATGTGATACAAACAATGAGGAGGGAGCCTCAGTGATGTGGTTAAGCTTCAAATTCTAGCAAGAAAAAATAAGGCTTCAAATTCTCACACATCAATCAACACCATGTGAAAATGCTACAAAACTAAGAGGCACTTTAAACTCTCGATTACAACGCTGCACTTTAAATACCTGTAATGCAGTATTAAATGTAAATACATCTGAACACCATTTAAACTTAAAAAGAAAAGGCATCAAAGACAACATGTTAATACATAAAAATACTTGTATATGTTGATTTTGATATTTTGATGCTAAAAAGATTGGAACCAGGTCTCTTTCACTCCTGTTCTATCATCTTACGTGATATAAACACTCTGACAAGGCCAATAGTTATTATTTTGGAAGTACAATGTTTTGAAACTATTTCAGCTGCTGAACAACAAGGGCTCCCTTTGTCATATTTTGTTTGATAATCTGCCAAATGTATTCAGTTTATAACAGGTCTACTTGTTTTACTTGGAATCCATGCTGCATTCTGATTCATTAAGAATGTATTTAACTGTGTCTGGATGAAGTAGGTGAGACCTGCCCTGAAAAAGATTCATTCTTGATGGTAACACATGTTAGTACATATCGTTCTGCATTAATGTTGCCAACACCAATAAGCAAGTTATCTATGCCCGACGATCAGCCAGGTGGTTTCTCTTCACTTTAGCCTGGAGGACGTGACACTCACGATCTCCGCAAAGACTTTCAAGCTTTGATCGGTTATATGACAGCATAGTTTACTCCTTTGTCTCAGTCCATCGTAAATGTTCTCTGGCCCAGAGAGGGCAGGAGTGTTTTTATGGATCTTGCTTACATTCTGTTTTTGTTGATGCAGCATCAAAGTAGTATCACTGACAGTGGTTTTCCCGAGCCTGCAGAAGGACTTCCACTACAGATTCACATATACGGCATTGCTGGATGAAGGCTGGGTTTAAGCCTTGTGTGTCGATGCTTGTCTGGAATCTCTGAATCTCTTAAAGGTGTTGGTTTCTACTGAAGAGGAAATTCTTTAGAATTTGGCACTTAGTAACATTACCTCGTGTGTTCCCAGACACAGTTAAGTTTAACTATGGTAATAGCTCAGCTAGGCCATTTAGTTGTACTACTATAAAAGCACAGGAGGGGCATCAGTTTATTGATTGAAGCATGTTTGACTCCTCTACAGTGGATGGGAATATGCTCCTCTTCAGCTTTCAGACAAACATTGTCACAAACTGAAAGCACACTGAGTGCGTGTGAGCTTTCTTTTCTTTTTCAAAATCAGTCTATTATGTCTATTTGCAGGAACAGGAAAAAACAAAATTTGTCAAGCAGCGATGATGACTTTGTTGTCCTTTCACTTCTTTGCTGTAAAAAAAAAAAAAGAAAAGGTTTGACGCAGTTATGAGAGGACGTCAAGTAACCTGCATTCCAATTCCAAGCTGTTTCACAACAATCCGCCACAGGCGTTTTTTTAATTCCAGTCCATGTATTCTTGACATTGCTGTGTCATAAGACGCCTTGTGCTGATAAAGTGTGTCAGTTTACGGTTGCTGTGAGGGGTCAAAAGACATTAGACTGATGTGAAAAAAAAAACAGAAAAATCAGTTCAGAAAACTCAAAAATGATTGAAATTGAGGGAGATTGAATTAAAAATTTTTAATTTGAGAAAACATTGGACAAAAAATACAGACTTAGTGCACAAAAGCTTACATTCAACTTGCAACCGGGTATGTTGGTCCAACTTTGGGAAAAAGCATGTTTATATGTATTTCAAAAGTCCAGTTTTAAACAGGCTAACACAGTAATTTAGTTTTTTTTTTTCCAAAAACATGTAATTGTACAGGCTGTTAAGGTGTTAAACTTTGGTCACACAGTCTTTACCTTGACCTCAGCCTCTCTGTGATGCTTATTATCATGTCATGTTAGCAACCTGTTTTCAGTTGACTGAGATGTTCTACCCTTCTTTTTATGAAACACAAAAATCTTATATGGTTTTTGTTTTGGAATGGCTTTTAGTTCCTAATTTGTTTCTGTATTGTCTGTGGATCATTCAGCAACTTATACCTTATGCTAGATAGAGTGTGGCAGTACGACTTGGACTAGGTAAAATACAGGTGTTGATGAGAGTTTTCTTTATGTACAAGCCTTCCGTACAGTTTGCACGATTAAGGCTTTGAAAGGCTCTAAGAGTCATTAATAATTTGTGTTTATATACAACATGATGCACTTTTGCAAGAAAAGTCACACAGCCTGCTGTGTGTTTTCCAAATGCACCTGCTAGGTATATACGCTATGAAAATATTTTAAGTGATTCTTGGTTCCATTACCACACTACTGCTCTGCTTTGATGGTATTAACACGTGTTTACTTGCCTCTATCAGGCCTCGTCCTACCCACACAGCAAGTCAAAAACTGCAGTTGTGTCGCTCCTGTATGGTCAGAATGCACTGACATGTTTGGGACTCCCTAGAAAACATCCTCAGAAACCGAACTAACATCAATCAGCAGCCTGCTTGTGAAAGAGGACCCAGACTCAGGTGAGAAAGGCTCGCGACCTCACTTACTGTCAAAAGAGCTGTGGTTGCTGATGCATCAAATGCAAAGAAGCATGCCCATGTAAGTGTTTTTCTATGGAGTCAGACAATACTCTAAAGGGCAGTTAATCAACTTGCCAGCCAACAGTCACTGTACAATAAAATGCGGCTCCAACCATCGGGTCAGACCATGAAGCCTTTCACACAAACATTAACAAGTAGATGTACACATTTTTACGGGTCTGACAAAAGTTAAAGACTAATCCACATCACTGCTGTTTAACTTGCAGTGACAATGAAAAACTAAACAGAGGAGTGCGCCAAAAAGAAAGGAATGTTTAGACTCTAACCTGTTTAACTAGTTTTCACAAGCCAAGAAAAAGAGCTGTATGTGTGTGTATGTTTGCATGACTGTCAGGTAGAGTCTGTCAGCAGTAATTGATATTCAATTCTGCATTTATCTCTAAAAAAAACCTATGTTTGAGGAACATGATGTCTTAAATTATTAACACCTCATGTACTTAGAAATGTGAAACTAAACAAGTACTTTACACATGTACTGTAATTAAAAGTCTGAGAAACGAGTTTGGCATCATGCCGTATTTACACTAAATATATATTAAGTTTTGACTGAGCGTGTAAAATATTATGCAATTATGATTTAACAAATGAAAGCGCCCACAATATGCCAAATGGTTCAAATTAGTTCCACCATAAGCAACTGCAACAATGAATTGCTGTTTTGGTATGAATGTGCCAAAAATAATAATGGCAGGAATTATAAATACTTAATGTATATATTACATATATCAGCCTGCATCAACAGCTTTTATGCTATTCTTTATATTTAATCAATGATATACATGTATTTAACCTGACCTATCATCAGAATGTTTAACAGCTACATTAGCCCACAGCACAACATAGCTCTTTCACAATTAAGCCTCAATAACTGTGCACGGAGAACATTTTCCTATATAATTGCCTTTTCTCTCTACAGAGATGCCGCTTCGATGATGACACAGAGGATCTCGCTACATGGTAATTTTCCACTACCACTTGTCACTTGTCTGAATTGTGTAATTACTACATTCAGTATTTTACAGTAAGCTGTTGCTACTACTCGAGTAAAGAATCACACACACTATTAAGAAATAAGATTTTTCAGCAATAAACCATCAAAGACTTTCATTTTTACACTATTTTTGACAAATGAATCACTGAATACGTGATCTAATGGCTACTGTCCATTTCCCACCCCAGTCGTTCTATCTGTTACGGTGTGTTTATGAGCCTATGTTGTCATTTTTTCACAGTAGATGTGCTTGCTGTAGCCTGTGACATACTTTGAACCCATTCATTTATTTCTCCATGTTGTCTGAACCTTGATTTAACACCTTAATGAACAAGCACAAAAAACTCCTTTTGCTCTGTCACTTGGTATAAGCAGCGCTTACTGGGAACTGTCTCACTTTTGATTCCTGCTTATTACTGTAAAGTCATGCCTGTGATTTTTTCTTTCCCAGGACTGGTGCCAAAAACACTAACCAGAGCCTGGTATTGCATATAAGATGTGCACAGATCCGATGGATGTGGAACAGCAAGTGAAAGAGGGTGTGTGAGGCAGAGGAAGGGCTGTCATATTTTGGCTCTCATATGGTTTACAATCAATATCTTTGCAGCCACTCTCATCTGGCGTCTTGCTGATTTTCTGCTGCTTCTTGGCGTCACCATCGATCAACCTGAACGACCCGCTGACTGGCTGACATCCACAAACCTTCACCTTTTATTTTGTGCAGTGAGGTCAAAAATGGCCCTATCAAGTGGTTCAACCCTTACTGAGAGGAAGATCTCAAACCTCTAAAAGTCATTTTACTATTGTTTTATTATTTTCATCCTATCAATTTTATTCAATAAACTGATCCCCTCCATATCACAATATGCAGTTCTCTAATCAGCCTCGCAGGGTTGGGTTATGAGAGCCTTGCCAGTCAGAGCCCAGCCTACCTGGTATGAGTTATGAGACAGGAAGTATGGCTCTGAAATGAGCTGCGGTTAAATGAAAGGGCTCATGCTGCTATGGAGAATGGGGCGAAGATAAGATAGGACGAGGTGTGAGAACAAGTAGTCAGGAGAAGAGGGGACAGCAAATGTGCTGGAGGTAGATGTGAAAATTGAGGACAATGTGAAAAACACAAAATCTGAAAAACGGGTGTTATTCATAAAATGCAACCTGAAGGTAGTTTGGCTGGAGACCTATTCATTGAATGTTACTCATAGAAAATGCAAGTCTCAGTAGAAATGATTATTGTATAGGTTTCCAGCCAAACTAGCATGTCAATGCCCATCATCCCCATATGCATTCCTATACCATAATGTCTTCTTTCCATGCCTTACTGGTGTTAATTTGGACATAAAGGCTTATACTGAGGAAGAAGAGGTAGAAGTTGCTAATCCACTGGCTTTTATTAATCTGAAGGCATTGCTAGTTTTTTATGCTTCACAACGTTTTCCACAGTTTGTAGAAGAAAACTACAGGGACTGTTCCTTGTATTTTTCTACTTTCTGTCCCTCACGCAATTCCATGTCGGGCGATTTCATGTCACTTCCACACTGTATGACAGAAACCATCAGACTAGGGATATGCTACTGTCTCACAATTTACACTCATGGATTGTGAAACAAATATGTTTTGTAAATGTGGACAAACATAAATTCCATGTTTTCTGGTAAGAGTGAGCTGGTTGTTAAAATACTGTCAAAGTGTGAGCCAGGCACTACAATAAGGGCCCACTGCATTTATCAGCTGGGAACCTGTGAGTCTGTACACTGCTCTGCTGCAGAGTGGATGATAAATCTCTCAAGACAAAAGTTTAAATATGGGAATATTACATAAATTTCTCTCTATCTGCAGTGTGGCGATGTGTGTGCGTTTCAGAGAATGTAAATGTAACTTGTGTGAATGTCTGAAAGTAAAAGGCTTTACAGGAAGATGTGCATAAGACATAACTGAGCACATCTTCCAGCAGGGGCGTAATGGGAATGTTTAACAAATGGAACCCAATGTGCCGTCAGCAAGTGAAAAGAAGGGTCATAGTGGTCACATATCCTCTCCTCCTCACCTCTTTTTATGCAGGTCCTTTACTGTAAGTGTGGAGGGGAAGCGTCCATTTCTCTGAAGGATTAAGACTTCTCTGATACCTCCTGTGCACCTCCACATTTGTTCAGATCAAACATAACTGGGTTTATACAACTCCTGGAGTTTATTCAGCAGAGTTGATATTTTAAAAACAACTAGAAGCTAGGAATAGGGATGACTCATGGATGGTGGCCCCTAAAAGAGTATATTGACAACTGTAGCCAGAGATTAAAGCTCCATTAAATGGCTTCTGGCATCCTGTTCATATTTCAATGTATCCTGTTAAAGTAGATGTTAACTGAAGAAAAGCCCACTCTGCTCTCTGCCCTCTCCTATTGGTCAGCTCTAGTGGCCTCATCAGTCACGCAACCATTTCACCTCAGCTTTACTGAAGTTCAGAAGAAAATTCAAGAAATGATGTCCCCAAGTGCAAGAGAAGTTACTAGCATTTTGAAATAGTTTTAACTCTGGCATAACATTTTTGTCATAGTTGGTCAGATTCTGATGAATAAAGAAAGTATATTGAAAAAGAGATTGTTGAAAAAGACTTAACATTACTGTAAATGTTCCATGTTTTCTGGTTTATATGTGTTAAAGACATGTATTATCACCTAAAACAAAACCCAAAGCCTAAAAAAGAGAGGTATAGGCATGTTTAAAAAAAAAACGTCTTTTTTTAATCACATGCAAGACTCTTTTTCTGCACCTGTTTAACCCACAAAAAGGAAACAGAGAAATCAGCCATGAGAAGTAACTTAAAGTTTGACTTTGGCAGAGAACTGCATGCTTGTGTAGGATCAAACTTTTCATCTTAAGAAGCTGATTTAGAGAGTACATTTTACAGCCAGAGCTCAGGCCAGGACTTTATACATTTTGAGGACAATTTTTCCCAAATGCAACACCAATGGTAGACATTTTTGGACAGTTACCAGCAAAAACATTGAAACCTTTCAGATTTTATTCCATCTGCATTTGATCCAAACACCCAAAGACTAATTTATGATTTAACTTGTGACTAATTTATAACTAATGATCTAAAATCATTACTACAACTATAATTAGTTTTAAACACCCCCCCAAAAAAACAGCTTCTGTCTCTCAGATTTTTAGATTTAGTGTGGAGTTTATCTGACAACTTTGACACATTCTAAAGGCTGCTGGAAAAAAAAAACAAAAGACAGAAAGTTTGTATCGCTTAAAAATCATAAATCTGTTATAAATGAAAATTAGTTTCATAATGAGCAATGGGCTAAAAAGAAATCTTGTTCAATGTTTTAGCTTCTTCAAAGTTAATCTTCTTGGAGTTTTTTCTATTTCCTTAGCTCCACTCATTTGTCCCTCCTGTACTGTATATGGTTGATCTCCAAAGACACACTTGCTGAGCTTTCTTGAATCAGGTCAAGTCACATCTTATACTTCCTATTCTGGTCTGTTAGTGTTAATGATCCACTACAGATAAAGCTTTATTATCTGGCCTTCCATGGGAGGTATGTTTTCCCAGATCATTCAACTGAGATATACCTTGCATACTTAGCAGATGACTCTCAGGTGTTAGGCTATTTTTATACTGCTGCACTGTTATTGGTTTATGTGTGCATAAGGAGTGAAATGTACCAAGGGAAGGTCTTGTCGTTCTCCATTAAACCCTCATCAGGATAAGATTTCGTCAGCTTTCCTTTGCTGAAATTCAGTCGAAGAACGGTGAGCAATAGCTAAACGATCAAGGTAAAACTTTTACGCAGTCTGATTAGATTTTCTTTCATCTGATTTTGCACCGCTGCTTTTCTCTATGCGAACTATACTTTCTACGTTGCATATATTGACGAGCCCACACAGCATATGGACGCTGGCCTCAAATCATCTGTTAGCAGAAAGAGACAATCAGCTGCAAAGTCCATTTGCTTCTCAAGAAAGAGGCTGATGCAACATTTTCTCTTCCAAATCTGCTGCACCAACACCTACACACATCTAAAGAGCAAGTGCTAATTAAAGGCAGGCGCATAGCAGCAATTCATTTTGCATTGATGACATGCAGCACCTGCTTTTGTATTGTCAATTTCACCCCTGGCCCCCTTCCCTCCTATTTTTCAAACCTCTTCCTGTGATTAGTTGCTCTATCTCCTTTTTATCGTCTCCTCCTTTCTCATCCCCTCTAGCCTTGTTGTTTAGATTCTATTACCCTGTGCTGCTCCCCCCCCCCATGAGTCCTAACAGTTCAGTGTGTGTGTTTGTGTGTCCTCATAGATGTCTGCGGAGGATGTAAGCGGTGCCAGTGTTGAGAGTGCAGTAGCTGCCACATCTCCAAATGATTTATGGTTTGGGTTAGACGAGGTGAAAAGTGGCTACAGACACGGCTACATGCACAACATACACACACATTTACCTTATGCAGGTGTCCCGTTAATTTCTCATCTCGTTGGGGTTGTCTGTCTGAAGGGCTGTGTCTCATTCAGCGACTGTTTAACAGAGGGAACTGAAATGAGGATGCAGTGAAAATAAAGTGGAAATAATGTTCTTTAACACGAGCTGTACATCATTAAAGAGGAATATAATAGTGAAACTAACACTGCTTGCACTCTTGCAAATGACAGAAGGTGCTTTGACAGCCAACTACTTCCCGTAAGCTTACTGACACTGATTGTCCAGCCTGTAACAACTTTTTTTTGTGTGCTTTTGTGATTCCTTTTTGGTTATTACACACGTGTCTGCTTGTGTCTGAGTAAGATGATCCACTTGTCCTGGATTCCCTGCTAAACTTAGCCAGGCGACCGCAGTCATCAGCTTGGTTCACTCACTTTTGTCAGAGCAGGACGGCCAGAGCGCCTATTGCTTTATCCTGCTGATCTAACAGCACATGACCTCACTGATCAAGTGAATATTGATGAGCTGGAGACAGCAGTGGGAGCCTCCACTGTGAGTCACAAAAGATGGGCCGACAGTAGCTTAAGGTCATGTCCAAACTAATGCAGATCAATTCAATTTTGTTCACCCAACCCTGTTATGTGCATGTGTTTCTGACCACTGTCAGGATTTTTTATTTTGTTTTGTTATTGTGACTTTGGTCACAAGAAACCTTTCATCTATATTTGTAGTTACACATCAGGTGCTTCCAGAACAGCCGGTGTGGGTGTTTTTCTTTCTATTTCTCTTTCCACAGAAGCAAATTTTGAAATGCCAAGTGCCGAGGGCAGAGTAAATAAGTACACCCTATGATTTAATAACTTGCAGAGCCTTTGCACCTTTGGCAGCAACAACCTGAGGTAATAATTTTCTGCTTGACATTATCAGTCTCTCACATCGTTGTAGAGGAGTTTTGGCCCACTCCTTCTTGCAAAGTTGCTTCAGTTTTGCCAACATTTGTTTACGCACTGCTCCCTTTAAGGTCCCACCACAGCATTTCAATCGGGGTGACATCTGGACTTTTAGAGGATCATTGCAACACCTTTGTGCTTTTTCTTCAGTCATTTTGTTGCTGATCTTCTGCTGTGCTTTGATCCATTGTCCTGTTGCAGGACCATACTTCAGCTAAGCTTTTGTCCTCAAACAGATGGCCTGACATTTGACTCTAGAATACTTAGGGATACAGAGGAGTTCATGGTCGACTCCTGTGGAAGCAGTAAGGGTGGACTTCGTTTTTTACCCACTGCTTCTGCGTTCTGGCTCTGTTCATGCTGAAAAAATAATGACATGTGTAATGAGTCACATTTTGTTGTTAATCTGAGGTTGTACTTACCTAATTGTAAGTCCAGGTAAAGAGCAGTTGACTTTTTTTCTTTATCATATTGTGAAACATCAAACCTTAGACTCAAAAAAGCTTGCACTATGTGTCCACACTAAAACCAGAAACCATTTTGCTGAAGAAAATGCAATATTGTCATACTTGAATTAATTGAAAACGGTCAGATTAACTTATCTTTAAGCCAGAAACTAGATGAAATGATTGTTTGCATGGCAACCTCACAGTCATGGCATGACTGCAAGAAGTTTGTATGCCAGACCAGGAAATAGCCAGCCTGTAACCCTGCAGCTTGTTCTTTTTACACTTCACTTTCTCAACTTGCCATGTAATTTGTGAGCTGTTGGGGTGAAGTTATAAAGTATATTCCCGCTGCTTCCATTCCTTTCAACGTGTTAATTGAACTTCAAACTAATTCTACAGCTCGATTTACTGACTCAAAAATCCTAAAAATGAAACATAAAGAATAAGCCTAAAGATGTTGTATAGACTTTTTACTGTTAGAAATGGGATGAGTACAGAAAACAGTCTAATGCAGACACCCCTTTACACACAAATTATCTTATTAGCAGTGGGCAGAATCATAAAAGGTGAAAAGTCCGTTGAATTACTTGTGACTCTTCATATTGAATCTTTTCAAATTCCTATCTAGAAGACAGCCTTTCAGAGGAAGCAAGCACTCACATAAATACACATTCTTATTCTAATAAATGAATTGCTCCCATTGTGTTGGTAACAGCAGTGAATGCATTGCTGTTGGGATCCTGTCATGTCTCTCTGGCCACAACACTGAGCCACACTTCTCCACATTCACGATGGCATCTGCTTATGACAAAAAGGTTCACATCAGCCTGATGACTTTACAAAAGTGCTGCAGCCTCCTGAGGCAACCTTCACGCTTCAGCCATTGAAACAAATACATTTGCTTACAGCGGTGCTCATTAGTATGAACCATCAGCCTCAGTGAGGAAGTGAGAGTGTGAGACGTTTCTCTGTGATGATGTTGATGGTTACTGTGACTCTCAACTCTAAACTTTAACTCTCAGCACTCAGCTGTACTGAGCTGGATACTGCTGTATGTATTATTAATGACTGCAAAATTCTACACATGAAAGGCTGGCTTTGTGGCTGGATGAAAGACCCTGTGTCTACTCTGTCACCCTGTTTCTTCCTATTAACTGCTTCTTTCTGTTTTCTGCTCTCCGCCTCGTCTTACATCATGTATTCTCTTGCCCCCTGTTTTTTTTTATTCAGTTTTGGATCAGTTATGTCAAAAAGCTGTATGTCACAGTGTCAATGGCGATCAGTTTGTCTCCACACTGCAGCGCACAAAAGCCTTTTGTCCTCATTCTTATTGAACAGAACTGTCTCATCCACCAAGATGTGAACAAAAAATCCTCTCCTTGCTGTTTTTGTGCTCTACATTTGTCTCTGTCGAGAGTTTAGAAGCATACGTTTAACAATAAAACTAAACACAAATCAAACCACAGCCATGTATTTGCTGATATCTATAACATGATCGTTCCATAGCATATTTGTGTTCTTGTGTGCAGAATGACACAAGCACTGCACATTTCACAATTGTTGCAGCTCTGTGTGGAGCCAGTTACTCACCTGGGCTGTGAGCAGCATTTCAAAGCAAGCAGGAAATGTCAGCATATCGCATGGTGGGATGTAGGTCTGCTGCCCTCTACTGGTCAAAATGTCTTACTGCGGAAAAGAGAGAGCTGATCCACAGGTTAGCTCTTTTAAGACCATTTATAGTTTTGTTGGTATCAAATAAAAATGAACATATCTTAGATCAATTTTAATTAAATTTTAATTTTAATTCCTAGTGTTTTTATGGTCAAGTTTTTTGTCTTTCTCATACATATGTGTCTAAAGTGCTGGTTGTCACACTGGTTGTGAACCGCAATGAACATATATGGACATTATGCTGAACCATGAAAACCAAAAAGTGAATAAACAAATTGTGTCATTGTACAAGCAGTCATTTCGTGTTTCCCATTATCCTTTTAATATATGATTTATGTACAAAAAATGCCCAAACAATATTGTTTGCTCAGTCTCCATCCACTGATTAAGATAGAATGTGGTTTGTTCATTTAAGCTAAAAAGCCTATCCCGGCTGTCATTGGGCGAGAGGCAGGGTACACCCTGGACAGCTCGCCAGTCCATCACAGGGCCACACAGAGTCCATTCTCACACTCAATTCTAGGGACAATTTAGAGTCACCAAACATGCATGTTTTTGGGCAGTGAGAGGAAGCTGGAGTACCCAGAGAACCCACGTAAACATGAGGAAAACATGCAAACTCCACATAGCCAGGATTCAAACTAGGAACCTTTTTACTGTGAGGTAACAGTGCTAATCACCACACCACTGTGCAGCCCTGTGTTTCAAGATACCAAACACAATGTTTATTTTCTATATTTTTCAAGTTGAATAAGTCCATTTTTCTCTTTTTGTTTACAATAATGAATCTGTGAAGAAATTGTACTGAACAATCCCGACGATGACCCAATACTTCAAATGGAACAGAGAGAAAAAAACAATGGCTACGTTTGACGTTTCAGACTGCAGCCTTTCATTTAGTTATCATAAGTTAAACATCTTTTTCCTGCCATTCAAGCCCTCCATCAACACCATGTTGTTGTCACTTATTTCTGTAATCTTGCATTTTAAACAGCAGATAATCAGACAGCATATTTATTGCTGTTAATCTGGATTTATTACCTGACTTCCTTGGGTGAAACATAGCCATTTTTTTGTGTGAGCTGGACTGTGTCCAAATCATTTTATTTTTGTTTTCCAGGTCAAAAAGGATAAAAAAAAAGAGATGCTTCTACAAAGTTTTTTTTTACCATAGATACCGTACTTATCTGTGAGGTCTTATCCCAACATGGCTTTAGAAAGGATATTTCTGTTCTCTTATACTGTTGAAAAGATTATCTGGATTCATAAAAATAACACAAAGGAAGAATGTAGATGCAGACTATGAAAGTTAGATAATCAATTCAACATGAGAAGGCAACAAACAGAATTTCACAGCAATAAAAAGAGGCTTTTCCACAAGTCTTTCTTCTCTGGAATTATTGCATGGAACTTTTTGTTTCACGTCTCTTTGGGATTCAATTTTGTTAGAAGGGACCCTGCTCAGTCATTAATCAGCTCAGTGATCACAGACATTTTAATTAGTCTACTGTCAGTCTCACAGGACTAGGAGTATTAAAGACTTATCTCTGCACATCTTATTGTGTTTCTGAGGATGCTCACCTTTTCTGAGAGCAGTCTCAGGACTTCTTCAGGCTATTTCAATTAGATCATGCTGTGAAAGATATGAGATGAAGGCGGTATTAGGTGAAGAGTAATGAGCCACGGTAACGGGGGAGCTCCCTCGAGAACTTTAATCATGTACCTTTTTTCTGTTTACATTCCCACCAGAAAAAGGAAAAAGGAAGTAGACAAGTCAAAAATGTATCTCCTCCATAAAGGCTCAACAAAGCGTAGACTTCTATACTTGTACATTGCTTGCATTTTGGGACATTTTTCAAGGTTAGCATTAAAAGCTGTTGTTAATACAGCAAACATTCTACCCAGTGTATAGAGATTTTGTAATGATGGTGACTCATACTCATACGACCAATCACCTTACTGTTACGTCACTGACGCCACTCCAAGGCAAGAGCAAAGCAAAGTGCCAACAATAGTGGTTTTATGAACAATCATGGTTTAGGTATGTTAAGCTCATTTAAACCATGACTCTGGGTTGCAATAAGCTTACCTTTTGAAGAAAATTCAAATCGTCTTGGGATCACTTTATCCTTCATTCAAACAAACTTTTGTAAACCAGTGAAATGTGTCTCTCAGCATTTCTTTTATTTCTGCTTGTGTGTTTGTGAAAAGCCTGTTTGTGCAGATTTCCTCCCATGCAGTGCCATAAAGGAAAAAGAGGAAATACAGCTGGTAAAATTGTTTTCATGATAAAAAGATATGCGTGAATAGTAAACTTCATAATTATTTGTTCTAATCAAATTTAGAAAAATGAATAAAGCGAGGATATTTTTCCTCTATCTCTCAACAGGATGAAGCAAGTTCAGAATTTTAACCAGGCGGCATTTCGTTCGCTCCATTACCTCAGAGACGAATACAAAGAAGCCACACCTCCAGTACATGTCAGTCAGTAGAGGCAGGAGGCCTGTCTACAATGAAAAATTGTCACTACTCTGTGAGTTCAAATCCAGTGTTGAAGCAGTTTGAGTTGTTTCAAATGCCATACATGTATACTATTGTGTAGCTATAGTCTTGAGCCATGCCTCGCTTCTTTATATTTTGCTTTTAAGGGCCCAAACTTTCAAGTAATTTTTTTTAAATGGTCCTAAGCAAGACTGCTGGGATAGGCTCCAGCCCAATCCAGGCATCTGTCCTTTCAGTTGATCCATCTACTGTTCACTGAAGCCTCATCAGAAATGTTCTCCATGGAAGGGTGGCTGTTAGGAAGCCATTCTTGCAAATGATAAGCAGGGAAGTAAAGGCTGAAGTGTGCCAAATGACACAAGAACTGGACTTAGAATCAGTGGCAACAGGTCTTATAGAGGGACGAATCCTCGCCAGAGCCCAGACCTCAATATTAATAAAGCAGTGTGGGATCATCTCGACAGAAAACAGAACAAAAGGCAGCCAACATCCAAAGAAGAGCATTGTGATGTCCTTCAAGAAGGCTGGAGAAACATCCCTGAGGACTACTTAAAGAAATTATAAGAAAGCTTGTCTAACAGTGTTCAGGCAAGATGGTTGGTTAGTAAATATTGATTTGCAATACCTTAATTGTCAGGTTTTTTCTTTATATTATTAGAGTATTATCACTTAATCATTTATTTGAAATCTATTTTAGCTATTTTAATGCACAATGTTAATTATTCCATATGCTGCTGGACCTGGGTAATAAATTATGTTTCTTCATGTTTTCAGCATGTTTGAAATGACAATAATCTACACAAACTAAAAAACTTTGTGCTTGATTACTTAATGAAGGACAATCTCAAAAAGTTTTTGCTTAATTTCTTTGCTGTTGTTGTTTTCTGACATTATCAAATCAATGCTAATAAGTAAGTCAAAGGACGCCATGGACTCTTTTCTATTTAGCTTAATATAAATGGAGCCAGTAAGATATTAATCATCTAAGTGTGCCGTTCTATAGTGTTGCTTTAGCTCTCAGGGTCTGTAAATTTGCACCAACACCTGACATGACACTAGTAAACGTAGCGCAGCATTTAGCTGCTGAGAAGGTGCAAAATTCCCCTCAGGAGATAACCCGTAAACCTGAGTTAAAAAGAGCATGGAGACTGACTTCATACGTATGCTGATGTTTATCTGTATTTATGGATTGTGCCAGTAGCCAGCTGATTATTCACAGTAAAGGTTGTAACATGTCATTATAAAGGTACTCACGGCAATTTTGTGTTCAGATTTGATTTATATTCATAATCAGTGTGTTCACCATGATGTGTCTAGAGCCAGTCAAGTCAAATTTATTTGTATAGCACATTTCATGTAGAAAACAATTCAAAGTGCTTTACATGAAATAAAAGCATTGCAGCGGGGAGTGGAAGCATTAAACATACATAAAAATGATATAAAGAGAAACAGATAAAATAATTAAAAACAAGCAACAGTCTAGATAAGTTAAAAGATACCGTGCAGATTTCATGCATAGACACATGAGAAAAGAAATGACTTTAACCTGCTAAAAGACATAGCCAAAGTGAAGAGTACTGAAAGCCTGAACTACTGAAGCTGCACAAGCTCATGCGTCAGGATTGTCCTAAAAGTACCTGAAAACAGATTTTCAGGACAGGTTGCATGAGAGGGATAGTTGGGCCATCTGTTTAAATATGAGCTAGTTGGACCTCTCTGGGTTCAACGTGGACTGAAAGACAGCACTCTCTTTTTGGAAGGTACAAAGAAGACTGCATCACATGCATCAACTGCATATTGAGACAGCAGCAACTTCAAAGGTGAACAAATAATGACAAAACTCCCTTTCTTCACTTCTGAAGAAGAACTTCTGGGACCTTCTCAAATGTGAGATTTATTAGGACAACACACCTGTATGACCAGCCTCTAGGGAGGTAAAGTTGGAGATGTAGTGAACATTGATCATTATCAGATCACAAAGCTGACATTTTCATCAAAAGGAGTGGTGTATAATGGTTGTATAAATAAAAGAAGGGGCAGATATATTGGTCATTGAATATGTCAGAAAGACAAAGAGTCTCAACTGATTTGATTTAAATTTTGTTAACTTAATTGTCAAAATGATGTCAAACTTTTGAGGATAAATATGTGAGTTGGGAACTAAATACATGTATATGCCTTATAAATCTGCACATTAATCCCCCTGGAAACAACAAAGCTTACTTTTTCCTTCACAAAACAGTAAAGTTTGAAGATCAATAACATTTTGGATTGACTGAGAGCATTTTTTTATCAGATAATTGTACCATTCCTTGTTTCAAGTGTTGAACTAAAGTGTGGTACTTTAATACTTACTGGAGGCTTTTCATACAGTGACCGAGTTTTTCATTCATTGTGAAATATCTCTCACAGATGTTGTTTCTTTGTTCAAGCAGACGGGCTATGGCCAAATCAGAGGCCCTGACTCCATGGCAACTGCGTAAAATAAAACATCATCATTATCTCACTCTTTGATAGTTTGTTCTCGAGATTTCACCTGTGGAGTAGGGCATATCATTAACTGTTAAGGTGACCGTGTCTATCTAATTATCAGTTGTGTGTGAAAGCAAACTCTGGTCTTCTTTGACGGGACAGACTCCTCCTCACATTCAGGGTGATTATTCTCACAGATGTGACACCGCACATCACAAGGCCTCAGCTCACATTACCCCTCACTCCCCATGGGGGTAGAGAGCTGATTGACTTCACATAGGCTTTAGCTTATTTCTTAATGGGATTTGGGGAGTGGCTGGCTGCAGGGCACTTGGAAAACCCACATGACTGCCCAATCCACATGTTTCATCCACTGTCATCCTAAAATAATCCCGTGGCAAAATTCCTGTTTTGCATCTGCATGTGATTCCATCTGTGTGAAGGTGTATGAACAGGATTTTTTTGCCACAACATTCACACTAACACAGTGACTCACTGATTTTTTTTTTTTCATTCACAAGTCTAATTACACTATGAGTGCATGCTGCATCACCACCTGATGACTATTTGTGGCTGAATTAAACTTCTATTGATCCACTGGAGTTTTCCCAGCTCTCCCTCGAGGTGATGAAATCAGAAATGTAGATTGGTCATCATTGCTCTCTGCTCATAGGCTCATAGTTTGACTGGAAACTGGTAATTTTACAATGTAGGCTACAAGAGATTCCTCCACCCACATGCATACACTGAGCAAAGTGATTATTTGAATAATTGATTTATTTAAAAGCTCATCACACAGGTTTTTCATTTAGATTTTGCACCACAAGTCGTTTATTGCTGAAGAGAACAACCATTTCAAAAGGTAAAACAGCCAAGAGAAAAAGCTTCATTTCATCTCTGGTTGCTGTGAGTCAGATACTGTTCCACACATTTACGCAAAAGTGGCTGAAAGTTCATGAACGGGGAAATGAAGATTAAGCTGATACTGTTTTGCAATGAGAAACAAAAATAAGCACAGACAAAAGTCATCATTATGTATCACATGTGGGGTCATGCTAAAATGGTGAGTCACTTAACACTGTTATGTCTTATCTCATTTGAGATCTTCTGAGATCTTTTGAGAACAATTAGACCCCTGTAGATCTGAAAATCCACATGTACCTTTAACATTTAGAATATTCAACATGTTCTTTAGTATTGTATGGACTACACTTGTTTTTGTTTTTTTTGTTTGCTTTTTGCAATGCGGTTGGACTTTTTTTAGTGACTTTGATAATATTGAAAGTTATCTGACGACCTCAGGTGGAAAAACACACGTTGCGAGAAGCTAAGTACTGAAATCGCAAGAGCTCGACCTTTCCCGTAAGTTGTACAATGAGTCAAGCAGCAGTAAGCTCAAGGATCGGTGATGTCGAAACTAAGGTGTGGCAGGTCAGTGTGAGTACTGGGGCAGTAGCTACGCTGACTGTGCGATAACAGCCTCACTGCACCTTTAACTAAACATTGGATAATATTTATGGAGTGACGTGGTACGCAGAAAGCGTGCTGAGTGCGGACAGGAAGCGTTGGGCGCTCGTGGTGGTAGCAAGTTTGCATAAGTTAACAGGTACTACACCAGAAGTCAAATAACTCAACTCCAAAAGGACAGACGCATGACTACAAAATTATAATTAATGTCTTAGTACGCAAACTAATAACAATATTAATACTTTTTCTTTATAAATACATTAGTAAACAGGTTATGGAAACGTAATTGTATTGTGTTCGCTGGACAAAGTACGTCATAGTAATTTTATTTTGAAATCAGACACAGGAAGTGTTTACGCTGCATGGCGTGTCACTTGACCCCCAAAGAGAGCAACCGACACACGGCGTCTGCTTGAACGAAAACGGGGGAAGCTCTGACAAGAACCGGCCGTGCTGTCGTCGGGAACTCAGCATGCTACATAATAAATGCTGAGCCTGGGTCCGAAACAACCGTGTTCTCCTGCCTAACGGCTATAGTTGACAGCCACGCCCCGTTTCCACCGACGTACAAAAGCCCGTACAAAACTGCTGGCGGTGGCGCAGCGGTTTGAAACCCAGCAAGGCGGCTAACGGGTTCACAGCGGAGAGGAAGCAGGAGTGTCGGCTGTTTTGAGAACCATGAGAGAGTACAAAGTAGTGGTTCTCGGGTCCGGGGGGGTGGGTAAATCCGCATTAACCGTCCAGTTCGTGACGGGATCTTTCATAGAGAAATACGACCCAACGATAGAGGATTTCTACAGAAAGGAGATCGAAGTGGACTCCTCTCCGTCCGTCCTGGAGATCCTGGACACGGCGGGCACCGAGCAGTTCGCCTCCATGCGAGACCTCTACATAAAAAACGGGCAGGGTTTTATCCTGGTCTACAGCCTAGTAAACCAGCAGAGCTTCCAGGATATCAAACCGATGAGGGATCAGATCATTCGGGTGAAAAGGTACGAGAGAGTGCCTATGATTCTGGTTGGAAACAAAGTGGACCTGGAGGGGGAAAGGGAGGTCTCGTCCGGCGAGGGGAAAGCACTAGCGGACGACTGGAACTGCCCGTTCATGGAAACTTCAGCCAAAAATAAAAGCTCGGTGGACGAACTGTTTGCAGAGATAGTCCGACAGATGAACTATGCCTCAACACCAAATGGCGACGACCAGTGCTGCTCGTCTTGTGTGATTCTTTAAGAAAAAGGACAATCATAAAGTTTTCTTCTTTGCTCAGTTTTAAGTTTGCAATGGTAAGTTGAGACGTCATACACTGAAAATATAAGGCTGACACTGGGCTGTGTAACTCGTGTACTTGTTATAAACTTGTTATTCAACTCCTTAATTAGCACATGTCCATACTAAGTATAGATTTCTCAGGAGGATCGTGGCGAATGAATGTCAAATTTGGCACGATTTTCACATTCTCGGTGCTTGATCATAAAATCTTCCCAGCATCAGTTGTGCACCTATAGTCCTTTGTTTTGTTGAACAGATTGGGGGGGAAGTGTTTGGCTGAATTGCAGAAGTTGAGGGCGAAGCTATGATTGGGTTTGCAAACTTTGTGGTTGAATCTCTTTATCTTCACTTTGTAGCTGTTACGCAGCTGTTAAAGTGGTATTTTCCAGAATGTGGTTAACAGGAGTTGGGAGATTCCACTGCTCTTTCATGGCCTAAATTCAGGGATCAGCTAGTTGTGTTTTTTTTTTTTTTTTTGTGGAACACAGCCCAGAATAACACACGAAAGCAAAGTACTTTTCTTTAGCTTTTATTTGATGTTGTTTATTCATGATCCTTTCCGTGTCTTGTGTGTTCAGTGTGTTGCAGCGAGTCTGTACTGTTGAGCTCTTCTTCATGTCTCACCCTGGCCTTGGAGGAAAATGAAGGGAGGAATGCTGCAGGGGGACGGGAGGAGGAGGGGAGCAACTGAGACAGAGGGAGGGGTCCGCTCATCAGGAATTCTGCTGGGTTGGAGTATCTTTGCCGCACGATCAGTGTCCACCGTGGATGTCAACGCCGAGTCAGACCCTGATCCAGAGTTTCAGCAAACAACCCCCCCCATCCCCATTCGCCAGTTCCAGCTGTACCCCCAGCTGGAAGTAAACCCAAGTGGAAAAAGATACAGAGAGTAACACTTAGAGAATCTCTTAAATGGATATTTGTGTATGAGAAGACAGGGAGATAGAGTATATTTTGTTAAATAACTGCACAGTCGGGGAGGGGGGAGGGGGTGGTAAAGGTTTTGGCACCCTAACCCAGTTTGGAGCAATGCTTCTAAGACACTCAGATTTTTTTTTTGTTTCCCCAAAGTCAGAAGAAACCACACATCTGGTGGAGTAAACTTGACGAATGCCATTTTTTTTGTTCCATCACCTTCTCCTCAGTGTGTGACAGGACCCTAAACTGAAGTGATATGGGGACGCTGACATGATCGCCCTTGTGTCGAGTGCCTTTCCGAAACAAATCAGCTATTCAGATGATGTGCCAACCTACATGTATCACCAAAAGAACCCTTCAACACGGCAGTCCACAAGCTAGTGAACTCTTCTACCGGATAATCTTGTAAGGGTGGAGGCTGACGACAACAACAACAACAAAAAAAAGAAACGACAATAGGCTTTTTGTTAGTGAAATGGTGGTTTTTCTATGTTTTACATTGGCCTTTTTGAACTGCAATGTCTGCTTGGTCTGGCCAAATCTATATCTTGAAATGCACAGGTACTGGAACCACCTTGGCATGAGAACTATTCACATCACTTTACCTTTCAGACCACTCAAATCAAAAGAATTCTGTTAGTTCTGTTCATTTTTATTTTTATTTTTAACAGAATATGTGATGATGTACTGTTGACAAATCTAACCTGATTGTAAGTTTAATTTCAGACGAGCCATTTAACAGTGGGCTGTCTGTTTTAAGAATAAGACTTTTAATACAAATGGCATTTTTACAAAAAGAAAAGAGACTTTTGTCGTGTTTTGTTTTTGTTGACAACTTGATCACAAGTCTGTTGTCAGAGGACAAGCGTCTAAATTTGTACGGGCGCACCGAATGGTCAGAGCGATACTGTAGTTTAAAAGCTAAATGTTTATTGTTCAAAGCTTACAGTCACCTGACTTCAGCCAAAACCCCAGAATTACAAGTTCTCTTATAGTTCAGGATGTGTAATAGTCCACTTGCTACCAGAAAACAGGGCTACATACACTATCGTGCTGCTGTTTTGTTGCATTTTGACTCCCAAAAATTCTCTTAATACCTTTTATGCAAGCTGGATCTCTTGTGGTTTTTAGCAGAAAACACGGAAGGCTTTTTTTTCCGTTGACTCAAAAATCCACTTCTGTCTTTCTCCTGCTGCTTCTCCCACAACAACAAAACTTTCCTTGTGGCTACAGTTGAAACCACATTGATGTAAAGTCTCAAACTGAAAGAAAGCAGCACTGGGTGTATTCCAGTGTGTGTGTGTGTGTGTGTGACTAGTATGAAAAGAAATGAGTAACTCACCCCTGTTGTTTTGTCAGTGTTTACTCGACAGTGGTGTCGGAGAGATGTTATTTTCAGGCTGGTCGAACGCTCGCTCTGCTCTGCAATAGCAGGAATGAATGTAAAGGTGATTTTAAAGTACGCCGCACGATTTGTCATTCCTGCCTAAGTGGTGATCCTGAGCTGTGTACGCCAACAACATGGAGGCAAGGCACCTCCATCTACCCAGCATCTTACCAGACTAATGCCAGGCAGTGCAGTTTAGAGGAAATGTCTCTTTTAAGTGTGTGGGTGTAGCGGCGTTTCAGCCGAGAGCTTCTGCCTGGCTGCAGCGTGTGGGTGCAGTGGTGTGATGTGGAGAGGCGGCGAGGACTGAGCAGGCTACTGCTCTGTTGCTGTTTACCTACAGGGATTACCTCGACGCGGCCGGCTGGTCGACCGCAGCATGGCTGGAGGGTTAAAGAGTAAACAAACACAGTCTTTGGAAGAGCACTGGCTTTCAGGCTCAGCTGTGTGTGTGTTGTGTTGTGTTTTGGTGTGTCCTCTGTATATCTCATGGTTAGTCTGAGCATATGTGTCTGCTTGTCACTGTCCTGCACTGGCTCAGGCCGCTGTTTGGGACTATTGCAGGCTTGGAAATCTATGCGTGTCTGTCAGTGTAAGCAATGGTATCATATGTAGTCTTTGGCTTTGCCTGTACCCTGTGACTGCAGGGCAGAGGGGGGGGGGGGGGGCGTCAGGGTACAGTGTGACCATTACATTCAACAGGTGCAATCAGATAGCAGTGTGCATTGAAACCTGCCAGTGTTGTTTAAAGCAGAACTGTGATGCTGAAATGAGGCGCAGAAGCAGATACTGAGCTCAACAAACGATGGTATTGTCGGCCAACTTTGTCTCCCTTAAAGCTGAAAAAAAGCCTTGCGTCCTAAAATTCGGTTTCCTGTGCGGAGGAGCTTTGTTTTTGTTGATAGCAGGTCTCAGATCTTTCACACCTCCACCACAAGTCATGGCTACTTTCCAGCTGTGTTATCCTTGTGAAGTCGAGGCTAATGGCACGTTTCCTCCGAGGCCTCGATGCAGATTGTGTGATCGGGCTTGAGCAGAGCAGAAATGGAACTATGCGTTAAGATAATATAGTCAGACTGGTAGGGGATGAGGGGGAGAGGATTGCACTGGTGGTATGCCCCAGTTACTGTAAATGTACACCCACCCTCCACTTCGCTGCTGCACGCTTTGAGTGTCTTGCTGTGGTATAAACATCTGATAGCAGAAGAATTTGCCCTTTGGAGAGAAAGAGGCCTGTTGAGTTCCTGTTTCTTTTTATCTTTCTCTTTGTAGGAAGCAAAAAAGGTGAAAGTTTCACTTCCTGCTCTTTTTTGTTGCACAACAGCGCACAAGTGTGTCGTCTTTGTGTTTGTGATTTGAATGGGTTCGACTTCTGGCGCGTGCGTATGTCGTGGTGGCATTTCGAATACTCGCGTTGCTTTGTTGTCTCTGAATTTAAAGGGCTTGGATTAGGTTATTTAAAGCTGCCAGGTTCATTTGCAACCAACGGGAGATCGGTGGTGCTCAGGTTTGCAGATGGCCCAGCTTGTCAGTGGTTGTTGGTCATTGGAGATGGTCATGTGATGTGGTTGCCATGGTTAAGGGGGGTTGGGATGTGGTATGGCTGCTCATGGTGGCCTCGTGACCTATGGGAGTTTAGTCGCTGCTGGAATGGTGACTGGGTTAGGAGAGCAGGGTGCTGGTTTGTTTGATCATCTTTCTCTTAGTCGCCACAAACATATATATTCTTTGTCCTTTTGACACAAGGTGAAGTTTTACTTTTAATGGGAATATCCACGGTGTAAAGAGAATTTAAGTGGTATAGTTCCTATCATTCTTATTTATTTTTGGTTGCACTGAACAAAATATGAATTTCCTAATCATCAAGATAAGGGCTAAGTTTGTTTCTTGTTGCACTGATGCGAGACTTTCTTTTTGCTGCTGCTGTTGGAAGCAGTTGCTCTGACAGGAAGTGTTGCGACAGAACCAGAGAGAGTGGGTGGTGTGTGTTTGCATTTTTTACATGGGACTTAATCACTATATAGACTCCTTGCTGAATTACAGGCTTCTCTTTCAGCGTCATCCTGGTATTTTTGAGGCTGTCTTGTGTTCAGCAGAGCGGCTTTGCCTTTTTCTTTTTCTTTTTTCTGGCAGATGTGCCTGTTACTTACTGTGTCTGCTCTTTGAAATCTGCTCGACTCTATTAGCCTTTCTTTTTCTTTTCTGTCAGGAGACTAGCTTGTTGTTTGCTGTGGCACATCAAATCACTTAAAACTTAAACAGCAGAAATGCATGTCGGTGCTTGTTTTCCAGCTGAATGCAGCAGTGTTAATTTTTTTTTTCTTTTTAGTGTGCATGGCTGTTATTTCCTTTTCTTTTTTTTTATCACCATAACAACAGTGAAATATCCATTTGCACCTTGTTTGTCTTACCCTTACAGGCTGAATGAGCTTTGTTCTTCTGCTTCAATCACCATTGAGCACACACTGTAGTTAACCTACATTGTGCACCTTTAAACACAGCACAGTTTAGATTCTCGCAGCATTCCAACACCAGACCTTTGTTCAGGCACAGGCTGCAGAGGCATCACTCACCTCTGTGCTACCAGGTTCCTTTACAGGAACTGTGGGCTGTATTAGACCTGACAGTTGTTGTGCGTTTCTCTCCAAGTGTGGGCTTAACAATCCAAACTTATTATGCCTGTCCTCTGGTTTGAACAAGGGCCAGTTGAAAGCACGAGGCATCATGTCTGACAGTTGATTAGTTCCTTCATTCTGCTTTCTCTGTAAACCAGGGAGTGGCTTTCTCACTCCAAGCTGGCTGAGTGGGAATGCCCCAGAATTCCTTTCATTCCAGGCATTCCTTCAACTGTAATGTCTGGACATGTCTTTAGCCTGAGCTGAAAGCGAGATGGAAAAGGATGGAGAAATTTGGATGAACATGTTACGTACTGTTAATGCGCCACTTGCCTCTCAGGTGTGAACTTTTCTTCTCCTCACAGTTTCTCTGCTTTCTTCGCTCCGTTTTTCCTGCCCGTGTCTCTAATGTTGCTCGAGAAGGGAATATCACCAAAAGCAGAACCAGCAAAAAAACAAACAACCTGCAACAAAGCCAGAAAAAAACAAGCAGCTGTGATAAAAGAATAAAAGGGAGAGCATAGAGTTCGTCCAAACAGGCCCCCAGACACTGCCCCACTGTGTCACAAGATTGATCCCACTGGGCACACAGTCAAAATGCTCTTTATACCCATCTTTAGATAATCATAGCACAGTTGTCTTGGTTCACACCACAGCCCTATCTGAAGAGGAAACTAGGCCAAAGGAGCCTGTCAGACAGGGCGAGTTACTCACAGGGTCCCTTGTGTGGATTAATAGCTTTTGTTCACTGCTGTCAGCGAGGACCAGAAATGCTTAAGGACCTGGTTTGTAATTGAGCTCAATTAGTATCAGTGTTTTAATTATGATGGTGGGGGAATCGGGTCGTAGAGTTATTGGAATGATCCTCTGCAATTTGGTTGGTTTGTCGGTATAATTAAATATATGATGGTACTAACGTCTTTCGCCAACCTCTGATAACGCAGGGTTACTTTCAGCATGCTGGAATTCATTTGCCATACGACAGGCCGCAGATGTAGCTCCTCAGGTTGCGATGTGGTTTGAGTGACAGCCTCTCAGATTACTTACAGGAAGAGAAAAGTTTGGAATATTTCCTTGTTTGTGTTTATCTTTGTTTCATCGCAGGCTAGAGAGTGTGAGGAAATGACACATTAGGTCACAGTTGGAACAGGCAACAATTTTCTAACCCAGTCCATTTCATAAGATATTAATACCTACATCACTTCACAACAAGTACCAGGAGACAGTCAGCAACAGAAAAGCATGTTTGGGTCAGAATTGGGCTCTAACAGCTTTTTAAAAAAAAATCTGCTATTAAGTTTGTGTTTAACGTACTTCCTAAGTTCTTAAAATCTGCTTTATAGCTTAGCACTGGCATGAATTGTGCAATTAACATTTAAGCTTTTAATGATTTAAAATCAGTAGTTTATCTTCTACGAAGCCGTAGAGTGCCATTTCTGTCATTGTTTCAGTTTTCTGCTCTGTTGCGTCACTCTTTTTGCCTTGTTTTCATCCCTGAGAAGGCAGCTGTCTTTAGTGAAAAAGCCCTAAAACCACAATGCTCTCTCTGCCCAGCACCAACTATTACACTGTAGTGTATGCACTACTGGTATAATGCTTGATTAACTGAGCAGGTTAAGTAGAGGAGACATTCTCAGGCCCCATGTTTTATGCTAATACACTAGATTTTTGTTGTTCTGTATCCGTCTGAAGGACGTTCAGCAGCTAACAGCCACAGTTTGTCTCTCAACTTGATTTTCAGTATGTTTACTGGTCATCCCACATGCAAATTCTATACAACAAATGCTTGTTGAACATCCCAAATCTAAGACTCTATAGTGAGATTTTCCCCTAATTTTTTGCTATAGTTGCTGTTTGAATATGTTGAGAACCCGATTGTCTTTAGTGTGCGGATGGTACATTTACATTGCAGACTACAGATCCTTTTAGATATTTCCCTCAGGAGTTTCTGGGGAAAAAAATGCACAAAAACAAGAGTAGTAGTTCTCAAGGATGTGGAAAAATGTTAACCATTGGATTTGAAATGTCGACAGAGACGGGGATTATGTGTCAGAATTGTATTAATGTCTTGATTCTTCTTTTTTTCCGGCAGCCAGGGGGAGTGGCGTGTTCATTTAAAAAGTGTAACTTTATTGCAGGTATAAGCAATATGTAAATCAGTCACTGGGAATGATTTGTGACACACCTTTACGGCATCTGTTACATTCTCTTCGTACATCATCCGCTCTTACTCCTCAGTCTAAACCGGTTCTGTTCCGAGCATAAAGATTTTAGCGTTGTCGTTAGGTGAAACTGTTGGTGCAGTGGTTAATCTCCTCCAGCTTCAAGCGTGAATGCTTTTTTTTAACTACTTAATGATTCAAACTGTTTTCATTTATTGATGCCTAGCATTAATTTTCAATTACATTTCTGGTTTCCGTCAGTAATGAAAACAAGATAAACATGATTTAACAATTATTGCGTTGCCTCTTCGCAGTAATGGATGGTTTTGTTCAGCTCAAACTGAGAAGAACCAGAGGGAGCCTTTAGTGAAAAGATGGGTTTCGAAGGGTACGAGATCAATAATTGCACCACATTCACAGAGTCCATAATCATTTTAAGTATTTGTGATCTCAGTAATGACCGAAATATTGATTATGATTGTTGCCACGATCGGCAGATCGTACCTAAATCTCCACTTGGTAAAACTCCTCATATATGAGACGAGGTTTAACTTTGGAAAATCTGTTGCAGCTGGCTCCAGCTGTGGGGAGCTGGTGTCTTGCTTTGTTCACTTCACCGGGACAGGATGGTTGATGTCGGTGGGCCATGAACCTTGCCCCTACTGGTGAAAGAAATCTGTCTTCCCTCATCATTCAATCCTGCTTCTCCAGTTTTCAGTGCTGTTAAACAAACATACGTTTCTGACAATTGTAACTTGCTATCCGCTTTCAGTGTCATCTTCCTGCCCTCCTTTCCTTTCCATCCCCCCATGTGGTTGAGGAAAGAGGGTTAGTCGCATACTCCTCCGGGGCTTGACGCTGGGTCACGTGACTCCCTCCTACCACCCTGGCGTTGCCCTCCTGTCATCACGGCAACTTCGGCAGTCTGACTAACATGCCATGACATCCATGACCTTCCTTTCTCATTTATAATCCAATTTTTTTCTCTTTCCATCATCTTTCCCCCCTTTTCCTCAGTTCTCTCATCATGACATTGTTTTCAGTGATTTCCATCACCTTCTTTGTCTATTTTCTTTTCATATTACTGTTCCAGGAATTTGACATTTTGTGCCTTTTCAGTTCAAGTGGGTTTGTGGGTTTTATTCATCCTCTTTTCAGTCTATACCTCGCCTTTTTTCCGTCACCCTTAAACAGTCCAGATTTATCATCAAACTTCTCTCCTGAGGCAGGTTTATGCAACATTTCTTTTATAACCTGACCAACCAGGGAGCAGAAACAAAAGAACATTGTGGGAGAGTAACGTGTGTGTTTGTAAAGTCTTATGGTATATGAGCTATATTTATCTAAATATATATCTAAAATAAACTGAATTCCAAAGCTTTTTTGAAGGCATCACATTAGCAGTCTGACTTACAGTATTTTTGGACTGCCTTGAAAAGAAAAGCAGGTTAGAAATCTACTGTAACCCTAACCATGATGTTTCAGAGATGCTCCCCAGATTTGGTACTGACAGGCAGTGCGTCCAGACAGATCAGCATGTGGCACAGCTGACTATCAACTTCTTTTACGCTGCAGAATTACACAGCAGCCTCACCCAGAATGCCAGAGTATCTGCCTCATGCTGCTGCAGGAAGTGAGTATGACAATGCAGCAGTCAGAAACAAATATTCATACCTCCGCAAATCACTGTTAACACATTACAATAGGTTATTACCCTATGAGTCACTTAAGTCTCTTTCATTTTCACTGAAACTGGTGTGATATTTTTTTGCTGACAAGGAACTATGGGTATATGCCGAAACATACCCACATGTACTTGCACATTGTTCCAAGATGATAACATCATATGTTATTATAAAAATGCCCCACGTATGACCCTCCGCATAGAGTTGATTTCTCAGAATTTTAGAGAGGCTCGGCTTTGAGGAAATTGTTCATATCCTGTGTGGAGCTCCTCCTGTGACTCTTTGATTCTCCAGTCTACTGACCCACATTGCTGGACTCTAGATCCTGCCTCACTGTGGTCACCTGTGCTGCTGTCTTGCAGTGTCAGAGAATATACTTTAGGTTAAATTAATTTGATAGAAAGTTATATTTTTGATGTTAGTAAGTGGAGAACGTATAGTTGGTTCAGTTTATTTTAAATGTGAACTCAACCACCTACTGTTTGCATTTATTGTTGCTAGAGAAATCAAAAGAGGATGCTAAAGTTCTCTCACAGAAGTGGGTCTGTGTCTGAAACATGAACCCAATGTGATAGCACCTTAAAATTTAGTAACACTGTCACCAACCAGGAAATGGCTCCAAAAACAAGCTCCAATTGTCTCCCATTCACAAAGGGTCAGCTTTATCTAATTTAATACCAAGTCAGTAAATTCTGTCATGATTACTTCATTACCTACTTTTACCCCGTCTGATCATTCTGATCTGTACAAGCGCGGCTCTTGTTCAGATCTCTTGTCATTTGCGTTTCTAAAAATATAAAAAAAAAACAAGATGGTGACATTGAGTTGAAGAACTGGAGTCCACCAACCAAACGATCAAAACGTGATGGCGATTTTTGTCCACTTCTTAGATACTGGCCCAATCCCAATTCCTCCCCATGGTCTAACCAGTTTGTGGGATTATGCCCTCCCATTTCTTTTGAGGATCAAGCAGAAGTGTTTTTTGGCCAAATGGCTAGAAGACGACAACTCCTAAATCCCATAAAAAGGGGGCACTTTATCCCTGCAAAACCAAAGGTTAAGGTCAAGGGTGGGAGTTGGTATAGGCCAATGTCTCCTGCCATTTGCTGCTTCTTTTTTTTTTTGGCAAGTTGCTGTAACAAAAAAAAACAATGGCATGTTATCTTCTGTACTGTAGCACCCTAAGCTTGATTGCAAAGCAATTTGCTGATACTAATGTCTTTGAACTGACTTGTTTAATGTGGAGTTTCAGACTCGAGTTTCACTTAAATTGGTTACTTAAAGTATCATAGTACTACCTCATACAAAACGCATTAAGTACAACATGTGGTACTGTCCCCCATAATACTTGTCACATGTGTCATGTGATGTGAGACTGAATGGTGTCCAGTGTTGGTGATCAGTGTGCTGACAGGAAGGAAGGGTGTCTCCATCTAAGACTTCCTGCCCCGCTGTGTGACTCACTGTCCGTCCTTGTGCTGCTTTTTTCCTTTTCCCCTTACTCGTCTTTCTTCCTCCTTTCCGCAGGGCATGTCTATGCATGTCTTCACCTACTTCTTCCACTTGCTTTTTCATTATTCACTTTGTCAGTCACTGTTAAACCATTTATCATTCCACCCGTCAATGCAAGAGTTATCGTCATGCAATGCGCAGTTTCTGGAATTTGAGGAAGGCTTTATTTATTTTGTTTATTTCTTTTCTTTTTGCACTAGGAAAAAAAACAATGGGCTATGGATGAGGCTACATCCTGCAGCTGATTAGCTTAGCATAAAGACTGGAAACAGCTAGCTTATCTCTATCATAATGACAAGACATCCAATAGCATCTGTCAGCCTGATAAGAAAAAAAAATCCAGCACAAAACCCCATATATGGGTATATATATATATATGTGTATGTATATATATATGTGTGTGTGTGTGTGTGTGTATATACATGACAAAAACAAGAAAGACCAGGGACACTTGCACATCCCTATGATGCCAACTTTTCTGGTTTTAATCCAAGTCAGCTGGACATCAGTTACTTATCACATTCTTTTTCTTTTTTTTTATCTCTATTTCAAAACTGTATATTCTGGCTGCCTATCAGCACCAAAACTGCAAGATAAAAAAAGGCCATTAATGATAACAATCATACATGCACATTCCGTCTTTAATAAATGAATCACCTCTTGATTCTCTTTCAATCTTGCACTGTGAGTTCACTCTGGGATATTATCAGTGACTGTATCAGTGTATGTGTATGTGAAATTAGGTAGGCAGAATAATTTTAATTTGTTCAAAACAAGTTGAGAGACAAGTTGTAACTGATTAATCCAACTAAACACAGGGAGGTGTTGGACTGAAGTCGGAGATAACAGGGGAAGAAAAAACAAGGCTGTGAGGAAAAGTAGGCCGCAGCGCTGCAGGTCTCCTCTTCAGGTTAATACTGTTAGTGTCACTATGCAGGAGGATCATATGACACAGAGTCATTACTGCTCTTTATTTATTTGCCCTGACACACGCACGCATATATTGCATCATGTCACATACCTCGTTGAGCTAGTTTGATCAGATAAAATCTTAAAGCCTTGAAGGCTAAGAAATGGCTGTCTTAGCCCAGACACTTACAAAGAGTTTGCCTTTCCATGACTGTGTCCTTCATGAACAGGCATATCTGAACGCTCATAACCTGCAGTCAGTCCCCCCCCCCCCTTCCCTTCTCATTGTTCCTTCTTCTCTGTGGATCCAGCCTCTGGGCTTGCCCTCTCATGACATCTCAGGGTGTGTAAGCCTCCAGACCATATGGGCACTGAAGGGCTTAGTGGACCCCCAGCCAGACCCCTCTTGGAGGGCCTAGTGTCTGAGGGGAATCCAGGGAGGACATCGTATCATTTCTTCAACTGTTTTGAACTTCGTATCCAGAGAATACAATAATACTATTAGTGGTTGTTATTTAGTAAATCAAATCTGCTTGTGTGTGATTTGATTCAATCCCAGCAGTCAGCATCCCTGCAAGCAAATATAATCCATTACTTATCTCAACACACTACTGGCAACTTTTTGTCTAATTTATTATTTGGTTTGTGATTCGTGGATCTCAGCAATCCAGTATGGGCAGATGGCTCTGTCTTCCTCTGCTTCATCTCCGTCACATTTTCTCTGTGTGAATGTGTGTGTGCTAAAGTCCATGTGTGAGCTTGCGTGTCTTTGTGTCTAAGTGTGACTGTTTGTGTGTTGTTTTAGAAATATCTACTTCATGGACCATATGGTCCAACACTGCCTGCTGGGCAAAGATAAATCCTGCATGCACAGACAGCAGAGACACCAGTGCGTACACATGCACATACACACAGTCTACACTATTAGCCCAGCTTCTGTATCATGTACTTGTATTGTGCATTGTAATTAGTCTGCACCTTCCCGTCTGTTGTTGTATAACAGTGATCCCCAACAGGCGTGTGTTGTGTTCATCTGTCAGTTTCTCGGCTCTCCTCACTGTTCTTTCTCCCCTCCTCCTCATCTCTGGCTGATTTGCTTTCTAACTACCTGCCTATACTTGTCAACATCTCATGCTTTCCGTCTTACAGCCGGGGAACTCGCCGCCAGCCAACCTGAGTCATCAGGCATTTCCTGAGCCATAATACAGAATTCCACTTAAACCTTCTTAAGAAAACCACACTTTTTATCTGTTTTTCTATCTACATCTTCCTAAGCGTGTGGTTAATTGCTGCCTCTCACTCTTTTAAAAAAAAAAAAAAAAAAAAAAAACTGGCCATCACTTACCAACTTTATACTCACCAAGTTAACTGCTGAAGTCTGTCGATAAGTCATTCAGCATGAGTTGTCAGGGTATCACACAGGTTTCAAAATAAACCCACAGATTAGTAAAGCCGATGAAACAGGACTCGTCACCTGGGGAAAGGAGATTTTTAACATGACAGACACATTTTAAGGCAAACAATGTTGTCCTTGTGCCATCCTAGCTCTAAATCTTAACAGGTTGTTTAGGAGCATTACCACAGACAAAGTTGTGTCCCAGAACTCAAATGAATAGGTTTCTTTTAGGTTTCTTTTCTTTCTTCTGAGTTTGGCCTTTATCTTACCAAAAGGTTAGGTAGAATGAAAGTAAATAGGGAGATCTTACATTGTCGTCAAGCCAGATAAAATTTTGCTTTCCTATTCACCAACTTCAATGTTCTTTTCTGTTTGATAAGGCATGCACATGCATATTTCTTTTTTTGAAGCATTGAGAATATACGTACATAGCCATACTTTCTAGAACTGTAAAATGCCGGTGAGTTGCCTCCTTATACAGTTGTCTTGTTTACAACCTGATTAACTTATTATGTCATTGTTCTTTTTTTTCTGAAAAATTTTGTGTGGATCTCTACTTAAAACACGTCAAAAATAGACCAACTTCACCTGCAACAGGACCCATCCATCTGAAACCTTGTCAGGGTTTTCAGAAAATTAATTAATTGCAACTGTGCCCTAAAAATGTGATAACAATTTTTAAAAAATTTAATATATAGCTAGTATTTAAAAAAGAGCAAGCAGGAAATGTGCAGCTCCATCTTTCAGCAACACTGATCCTTTAACTTGATAGATATAAGTAGGATCCTGTCTCAGTGGCTGGCTGCCTCTTTCTGCTTTGTACCTGCATAGACTTGCAGCAGAGCCAGACAGCATAATAGAGGAAGGTCACTTAAATCAAAATACTCCAAAGCTCCCACGCTTCTCCAGTCAGGCTTTCTCTCTCAGATTAGGCAGATCACATAAAACCATTTACCTTAGTGCCTCTGAACACTGGGGTAAACAATGAAACAGGCTGTTTCCTTTAGAAACGTGGGGGGAGAAAGACTGTAAACCCCCTGTGGCAGAAATCCTCCACCCCCACAGAATCTTGTGCCACAATGTCTGCTAACTGTCTAACATGGTAACATGGCAGAGAGCACAGCTGGGAGAGAAATGGAAAGAGACATACAAAGAGTGGGGCGGTGCAGAAGACAAGGCAGTTAGATGCTGTTTAACTGTTTAACTTCAGCCAGTCAGACAGATACAAGCAGTGACAGACAGACACAATGAGGACCAAGGTTAAGAATAAAGAGACGGGCACTGGAACAATAGCAACAGCATTCAATATGAAACAGAATTTCAGAGGTAGCCCACTAGTTTAGTCACCATGACAACAACACACTTAAACCAGCATTTAATTGATACTGTGTGTAGCAATCTGTTACATCTCCATCCACTCCCTGCTTGTACAATATATCATTACACTGTGATTTGTGAGTGTCATGAACAGGCATAAACCTGCTTACATTAGGGTATTTACATCATTGTGTTAGCCTAATAATGTTACATAGTAATACAAATCAGCTTTCTAATACAGCTACATCACACTGGGTATGCATCACCAAAATGATAACAAACCAGTGAGTTGAGGTCATTTTATTTCAGAGGTTTGATGACAAACTTGGCCAAATCAAAGCCACAAGCTCTTGTTTGAGAAGTCAAACAAAGCTGGTTATTAGCGCTGATGCCGAGGTTCTGTACAACTGGTGGATATGGCCGCAGTGGCTTGTCCTTTCTTACGTGAGAGAATGAGTGCTTCGTGTTTTTCTCTTAGTGGATTTTACACCAAGAAGCTGTTCTCACTTGAAGTGAGATTTTCTTTCTGCTTAACTTTTGCCAAATTTGAGCTCTTTGCTTCAGTGTTTGGCCCTCATCCAGATCAGCCAACATTTGCAAAGAATTTCCCATTATTCTAATTACTCACACATAACATTTGCATGTGCCATTTTAAAAGCTTTTCATCGAAGTTTCAACTTGGGCTTTCCCTTCAGGCTTGTACGCAAAATCCACAACTGGCAAGTGTGCAGTCAAAGAGGATGTTTTTTACTCCAACATTTCCCTTCAGTTACATCTCATCCTTTGTGTCATCACCTTTTTTCAGGTTTTTCAGGTTTCAGTATGATAGTATATTCTTAGCTGAACACACTCTAGAACATATCAGAAAAGTCAGAAGGAGAGTGAAGAGTGAGACTGAGTGAAGGTAATGTGGTTGGCAAAAGGCAATTTACTGTTTCTAAAGGTGCAGAGCTCTGACTCTGCCTCGTGCTCCCTGTGGGTATTTGTCTATTTTCAGAGAACTGTAGGCGGTAAAGAGTACGTGTTCAAGCCAGGACAAGATGAAGATATTCTCTCAGGTTTGAAACAGCTGCAGTCGCAGATCAGCACATGCATGTTCAGAGGATATCAAGAAGACAAGAATCACAGTTCAAATGATTGTGTGAAAGGAATCGAGATAGATATTTGAAATCACAGTTTTTCAACTTTTCACTCAAAATGAAACACAAAAGCAAGACCTCCAATAACAAGAATTTCCGCCTTTCTGAAACATCACATTTGTTTTGTGAATGGAAACTATTCTTTTTGTATACTTTTTGCAAAATCTTAATAACTTTGAAATATTTTGTTTTGCTATCAAATGTGTTAGCCCAGCTTGTGGGAGCTTTTGCGTATTAGTTTACAGTTTAATCAGGAGGTAAAACCATTTTCACAAGAAATCGGGCTGTTTATTTAAGTTTTTCATAAATCAAAATACAACTCGGGGCCAAGCATCAAGGACAAATAGACAGTGTAGACCAAATACAAGGGTTGATAGAAAGCTGAGAAGGTAGCACGGTTACATCCAAAAACATACAGTAGGTGTTCTGATGTAAAAACACCCAGACTCAGCTGTGCATTCCTGTGGACTGAATTCATTCCCCATGCCTCCTGGGGAACACACCAGCACACAAGCACATACTCACTCTGTCCCTCACACACAAGCAGACTACAGAGTTTTGTGGCTGTGTCTGAGCCTGCACTTGATAAGATAGGGTTGGGTTTCACAGCTTGCAGGCATATACTATTGTAACTGTTGACAGGAAACTGAAATAGGGTGGGATGGCTTGGCTCCAAATTTGCGTGGCTGTTTGTGTCACTCGTCTGAACATTTGCCCTCTCCCCTGCTGTCAAATGTGGGCCAAATACTTTCCCCAAAATCACTGTTTTCCCTTGATGAATGCTGCTAGTCACTCCTGGACTGAGTGGTCTCTTGTGCTCTGCGTGAACGAGTGTGTCTGTCTCAAAAATGAGCAAAAAGGGAGAAGCCATACTGTAGGTCAGTCTGCATTCTGCCATTTTGCCACTAGACGGGACAGTGGGGCGACTGTACTAGCTGGTACTATTGTATTCTGGTGAATGACGGCCCTGTCGTGGAACCACAAACACACTGACCTCTCTTTGTCTTTTTGCCAAGTCTCTGGTTTCGAATGTGTTTTTTAAAATTTTATTTATTGTTGATAAATGTGATTGTTCACATAATTACCGCATAAATCATAGGTCACATGTGAAAACATTATATTCCGAAAGTAAAACACATTCTACACACACACACAGATGTAGGTGATGATGTGTATGAGATTCAAATGTGATTTATTTTACGGTGGGGAAAAGTGGTTCACAACTGCCAGAAGCTGCCACTTCAGCTCAAGCTAAGACGGATGCAGTCATGCAAAATATTATTTACAACATCCATGATAGTCTTAATATTTGGTTTCTATTGAAACTAGAGAGGTGATGAACTACAGTCATTTCAGGGCAGTAGTTTATAGTAGTGGAAAAATCATAGAAATTATATACCCTTTTAATATATTGCTGATATAAATGGTGGGTGGAAAGTTTATTTGACACACTTTTATCTTTGTGCACTCATTATACTCCTTTTGACTCTAAAGCTATTATACAGTACACATCAAAGAATTTACAGTAAAGAAGTTAAAGTAGATTAAAACTATGCAGAAAATAAAAGAGTGAAGATCATTTTTAATAAGGTTAATATGGCTTAAAAATGTCAGTTATATATCCTAACCTAATTGGAGAGGGTTTTTGTTCTTTTGAGTGTTTGTGGGTTCCCCTAATCCTCTCTACACTTCCTTCAGATCCCCTCAAAACTTCATTCATGGTTCAGTGGACCAGTTTTTGGTGTTTGTAATCATTGCAATTTCTTAAATTTCAATCATATTGCGTTTTACTTGCAAATTGTTTAATATGACACTCAAAACGTGATTCTTAATACCATGCCATTGTCCACTGGAACAGAAAACAACATAGTTTTATTAGCGTGCTAGTTGTTAGATACATACCACCAAATTGTGAAGAGCCTGATAGAAGATTAAGTTAAAATGATCATGAATGCTGAGGGAATTTAGGGAGAGCTGTGTGACAATCTACAACAAAAAAGGTAAGGTGTTGAGACATAGAATCTATTGCAAAACATCAGACCACAACAGTTATGCCATCAAAATAAGCTTTATCAAAAGACTCCATAAAAGAATTCTGTGACCTGCGACTGAGCCATGGCATCTGTGAGAGCTGGAGCTCAGTTCATCATTACCTGCATCCAAGGCATCAGCAGGCAAAACGAACTGTGTGGCCTGTTTTGCATATGCAGGTTTCTAATTCAGGTTGAGATGCGAGGGTGTCGTGGTGAAGAGTTCCATCTGACCGTGCAGGTCAAAGTCAAACAGCTCGTCTTAGAGTGGAGGCTCACTCAAAAAGCACCGTGCTTAAGAGGGAGGTAGATAAAGGAGGGTAAGCTCAGTGTGGATAGATGAGTCACAATGTGTAGGAGCAGAAAAATAGATTTTATTTCTCTGGACCCTCAGGGTTTTTTTTTTTTTTAAATCTTGTATTGCACAGGAGTGAAAGACAGAAGCAGAAATTAAAATAAAGACTGTTGACTGGACAAGGTGACTCAACTTCTTTCTATCTATCTATCTATCTATCTATCTATCTATCTATCTATCTATCTATCTATCTATCTATCTATCTATCTATCTATCTATCTATCTATCTATCTATCTATCTATCTATCTATCTATCTATCTATCTATCTATCTATCTATCTATCTATCTATCTATCTATCTATCTATCTATCTATCTATCTATCTATCTATCTATCTATCTATCTATCTATCTATCTATCTATCTATCTATCTATCTATCTATCTATCTATCTATCTATCTATCTATCTATCTATCTATCTATCTATCTATCTATCTATCTATCTATCTATCTATCTATCTATCTATCTATCTATCTATCTATCTATCTATCTATCTATCTATCTATCTATCTATCTATCTATCTATCTATCTATCTATCTATCTATCTCAGATGAAGAGCAGGCGTCTTTGTCATGGTCTAACTCATTACATCACAGACGTGAGCAGATGTGATAATTGCTCCTATTTTCATATTGACAACAAATTACCTACAGAATTTAGCCTTTCAAATCTTAAATAGAAAGACATTTCAAATAGGGTACGTGAAGTCTAACTGCTGTCCGCAGTGTTGTGGTACTGTACATATATTTTGAAGCTAGCTGGATCAATCTATTTAGTATTACCTCCAAGGTGCTTGTTCTCACTGACACTAACATACAACTAAATCCATCTCAGATTACCACTGTTAACCGAATATTCCACTACTACTAAAAACAGACATCTCTCCTGTCCAGGTCTTACGTCCTTGAAAGCTTTCACAATAATGTTTGCTATTTTCAACTATTTTCTTTTTTTCAAATATCAGGCAAACACAATTTTTGATAAATGGGTATAAAAGACATTCTCTGTATTTGATCAGCCAACCTGTTTTACTGAGAGAGACATAAAATAGGTAGAAAGAGAATGTTCTGAGTCGTGGATAAGTATTTTATACTACACTTGTTCAAAGCAGGTGTGAAACTGCAGATGTGACACCACGTCTTTTTGATCGCTTTATTTAGCTCCTATGTTAACAGTTGAATTGGACTCTGATCAGAAGGACTCCAGTTGAACATATGTCTGTCCATGTACTGCTACACAGCCGTTGAGAGTGTTGGTGTTAACTTTTGGATAATCCATTCAATATTAAGTGTCACCACATAAACACTTAATCCGATCAATTATAGCTGGTTATGATGGATATGGTTATGAGAGATTTGCTTCCATGCAACTCTTTCCCTCCTATCTTTGGACTTTCATAAATTTGCTCTTAGTCTTTGTCTGAGGAAAGGCCACCAACTATTATGGTCTATCTGTAAAAATCCTTTTGCATTCTGACACTGCTTAATAAGAAGGAACAAAAGAATTCTCCTGAATAAGATTTTTTGGTCACTTTCTTGCACTGAATAACTTGAATATTTGTCTGTTCTAGCTGAGGTGCTCCCATTATTGTAAACACGATAAAAATTTCAACCATGTTTATTTGGCGGCATATTACCGTGAAAAAATTTTGACTTAGACAAAAATCTCCATTTGCAGCTCACTGTTACCATAATAGGTGTTTATTATGGCTGGCAGTTAAGACATGAGCTCACTTCTTCTAATGATGACCTCATTCTGCAGAGTCTTTGTTCACTCCTGGCCAAGGTTGCTTCTTTTAAAGAAACATCTACCTTTTTCTTGTTGGGTGGACAATTTCAACCATTCACCATCACGGATCCCAAATCATTTTAGTCACACTGCAGGTGGAGGGTGTCAATAAATAGGTGATGTCAGTCTGCATGTCCTGGTGATATCATTGTTTTGCTGAAGGCAAGCTATCTTAAATAATTTTTTGTAAATGTGTTCAGTACACCCCAGATTTTCATTATGTGACAGCGACTCCATTCGACTGCCTTTTTTTTTCACAGTGTGCACTGTGTCAATATGTCCCGCAGGGTATGAACAGAAAATCGCATTTGTAAAACAGAAAATTTCCGCTGCACTGCTTTCATAATGTGTCACCAGAGCTGGAGAGAATTGACAAGATAGTGGGTGCAGTGCCTCTCCTCCAGCTGTTGTTTTTTTTATCCTTTTCATGTCATGAGGTTGGCTAATGTGACTTTTATCAAATAAAGAAGAACAGTGATATTCTGCAAGACGGGAAAAGTCTTAAAAGTCTGAGGACTGAAAAACCAGCAGAAACAGATGGAATTTATCTTGAGAGGAAGATGATGTGAGCAGATGATAGAGAATGGGGAAACTGCCAGATTTGTCGGCAGCAGACGTGGCGTGTTGGACAGCCCTGTCATTCAGCTGAATTCTGGGCTGCGCAGGAACAGTGGATCTGTGGCAAGCTTGGAGGTGTGGGAGGAAAATCTGACAAGAGAGGGGATCTATTCAGAGAGCTTCTCTGTCTATTGAGTGAGTGACAGGACAGTTAGATGTAGGATGGATGCATGTTCAAGTGAGCAAGAAAAGTCATGTTGAATGTTCACATGTCAGACCGATGAGAGTCGTCAAGGAGGATGATTCTCCTGCCACTCAGTAAAGACGTGTGTGTGCTGTATTTGGAATGAAAACATTAGTCTTCTTCACAAAATACAAACATTTGCAGCTTCTTTAGCCGCAGCCGGTTTGTGAGTTCAGATTGGCCTTGTGGCATGAATCAATAATAATCGGCATCAGTAGACTTTGAATCACTACTGTGTCAACATGAAAAAGCCAAAGAAACTGAAAAAAGAAGAAGAAAATGGAAAAGAGCATGCTCTGAAGATGCATGAGGAAACTGGGCTGGAAGAGGACTGAAATAGCCTTTGGTGCAGTATGACTAAGACTTTAATTGCAGAGGGACAGATATGTGGCCCTCTGTGTGTTTGCTTCTCTGTAACATTGAGATGTTTTCCTGTTTATCCCTGACATAAAGACACTGTGTATCATGCAGTTTGGAGAAAATATGTTTTCATGACTTTAACTTGCCTGATTTGTCTTTTTATCTTGCGTTTGGTGATTGCGTTATGCTCCGGGTTACCAGTTTGATGGCTTGGGGGTTCAAGCCTTGGGAGAGACATTCTGCCATCCTCGAGCTTAGTTTGTGATCGTTGTTGTTAACTGTGTGATAATAACTAGTGCGCATTGTGTTTGGGGTTTGTTTCGTCTGACTGATCGTTGAATTCGCAACTTTTTGTACGCTGCACGAGCAGCAAATTTGAAAGTCTGCAAGCCAGTCTGTGTCTGCAGGCATCTGTGTTGGAAAACGTAAGCTGTTGTAATACTGACTGCGATTGTCCTCTTGGTTTGTGACATTGTTCATTAAGGCAACACTAGAGAAGTGTGTGAACCTTAAAAGTATGTGCTTCTGGCTGCTTGAGGTATTCTGATTTTCATTGTGTTAAGGTTTTGTGGGTTTTTGCTATGCTAATGGGGTTTTAGTTTGTTGGTTTTTGCATTCTACTTTATTCTTTGTTTTTTAGTCTCTTGGTTTCCGAAGTTATGTTCACTTTAGTTATTTGATTATCATCATTGCTTAGATTTTTTTGTTCTGGTTTAGTTTTTCCCAGTGCCTCGAGAGGAAGATGAAACACAAAGTCTCTGTTTGTATTTTGGTATTTTGCTTGAGGTTTATTCTTTGTGTATTCTGTTTTAGTTTTCAGTCCTCTATATTAGATTCAGTGTTTATATTCTGCTTGTGTCTTGTTTTGTTTCTAGCTTTTGTTTCCTTAGTCCGTAGTTAAGCATTATTATGTGTTTTACTCTGAATTCATATTCATATTTTTCTGGGTTTGTATTCCATGTATGTTCTTTTTAGTTCAACCTTTCAGTTAAGCACCCCTTAGATGCCCTTAATTGTGTTGGACTTGTCCCTTGGTCTCTATCCACACCTGTTGCCTGTTAATCACTTACCTGATATCAATTTACTCATCAATCCTCCCAGTATTTATAGCTCTCTGTTTCCCTCAGTTATTTGCCAGTTCATCATTGTTTTATTCACCATGGGTTTCCTGTCCTGCTACTTTTTTTTATACTTGCTTTTGTTTGAATTTACTGTTCTACAGCACCCATGAGTTGTTTAATAAAGTCTTTCTAGTTCAACATTAAGTTTGCCTCTGGCCAGTCAGCAACTGGACCCACATCTCTTTTACTAGGGATCACAACACATTGTGCACATTCCTGGGCCTGAAACTGCCCTGGAGCGTTCGATGGCTGAGAAACTGCAGTTCACAAGTCTGCTGTCTACATTATTTAGCTTGACTCACTAACAACTAGACAATTATAATTTCAGAATATCAAATAAAACTTTGAAAAAAAAGTGACAAAACACCATGGCAGAGCCAGCAAAAAGATCTACAATAATATTATCAGAGAAAGAAAGAAGTAAAAATACACACATTTCCAAGATAAAGACAGGAAGAAACAGACTGAATTTTGCCTCTGAAGAGAACTCAAGGAACAATCAGAAAGACGGATTCAGACTTAGCTTTGTTGTTAAGTAACAATTGATTAGCTCTTTCATGTTGTATTGCATTTGCTTTGCCTTACTCTGTGGGTAAAGTTGCAGAAATGCGGGTTTATATACATGTAAAGATTATTTTTTAACTTTTCCTTCCATTCTGCGTAGGATGTAATTCAGAGGGGACGGGAGCTGTGATTGATTCCGACAATAAAAAAATGAAAAGAACTACAGAGTCTGTGTTATTCATCAGAGATTGACACGTAAGTTTAACCCTTATCAGTACTGTCTCTTCCTTACAGATCAGGCCCCAGTGAGCTACCTCATTCCTGTTTCATGCTAAAAAAATAAGAAAATTGAAGGTAGGTAGAATAATTTCAAAATGTTACTTTGAAAACCACCCAAAAGTCAAAGATTGGTTGAGGTTGTGTATGAATGATGTACTTCCTTTACGACTCCTCGATAGCTTTTCCAGTGGTGCAGCAGTGTCATTTTTCTTAGTAGTGACACTTACTGTTTGGGACGAAGACTGCAGTAAATAAAGCTCATCTCAAGCACAGGTATATTTCCTACTTTGGTCAAGCAGTGACCAACATATGAGGTATAACTGCAGCCTTTAACCCTGTCTGCTCCCACCATGACTGAACCCAATTTTGAACCAAGTTTGGATATACAGAGAATTTATTCTACTCTTATGTCCATGTGACACATACAGTTTTTGTGTGTGTGCGTTGAAGACAAATAGCTATCATTGTTTGTTGACCCGACCCCCCCACCTCACCCCCACCCCTACAAACACACACACACGCACACACACTCACCCCCAAACACAAACTACTGCTTTAGAATACACCTGCATTACTGTTTTATCTGTCTCTTTAACACACTTGACTCCACATGTAACACTTTTCTGATCTAATTAGCTTCACTAGAGTATCGTCCTCTCCCCGCTCCCAGGTCAGGATCTGTCTCTTTTGGTTTCTACCACCAGATAACTCAAGTTAATGCTGCAGGGCAGATAATAAGTCTGTTGTTGCTCATGTGTGTTTCTGCATGGGAAGACATAAAGGTGCAAATCTTGTGAATTTCTATTGGAAACCCAAAATGTGGGTAATTAAAAACTGACAAGATGTTGTTAATGGATTTCAGTTTTTATTAAGCTGTTCAATTGCTATTTTCCAAAATATAATGAAGAATAAGAAGGTCTAGGGAAAATTAAACTAAGAGAATATTACAGAAATATTAGGTTCCATCAGTCTTCTAAATATAATTATTTCATTTGCAGTCTGATGAAGCTCCTCAATCCCTAAAGCAGTGCAAAGAAACGGCAGTGAAAAGAGAATCTAACACAGGCATTTCCAATTTATTTCTCACAGTCACATGTGTCCATAGTTATCCTGAGGAAGTGATGCTATCACTGCATCCTGTCGCGTTAGTTGGACTATGTGTTTATGTATGTCCACTTGTGTACTGACATAGGATTTCAGTGTGTTTCGGGGGCATACTAATGCGATCTTCTTAATGTTATATTTGTCAACAGAGAAATTCTTAGTTAGAGCTTCAAGCATGGAAGATTGGAAAACTTAAAGATGACGTCAGGAGACCACAACCACAACTGGTGAAATGTAAACTGCTCTCACATTGGCTCACCCTTCTGTAAACTTTAGGCACATTAGGACCAAACAGTTAAGTTCAACTCAGTTTATTTATATAGAGAGGCAATTTACAACAAAAGCCAAAGCACTTTGAACAGAAAGTGAGCAAGTTCAATAACATAGTATCCGATTAAATCAATAATTTTACTTTTATCATCAATTTGCAGGTTACAATGTTTATTATAGCCATGTGTGCATTCACTTTGAACTTTCATTAAATTAAGTTACTGATAATATGGTGCTGTAAAAAATCAAGTATTGCCGGGCAATTTAAAGACAGCGTTCCCTGTGGCATCAAGGTGAAATGCCAAACTGTCTGACTGCAGTTTGTTTTAGTTTGCCTGCACTTCATTCTGCTTCTATTCGCCCCAGGTCTCATGATACTATAACTGATAGATTTTGTGTTTTTTGTATAAAGAAAAAGCTACGTTTATCTAGACGACAAACTTTTTAAGATTACATTGGAGGTCTTGCATGGCAGCTTGCTAGATTGTACTGCTGTGTATTCATGTGTAACTGAATGAAACCTATGGCTCCATACTGCTCCCAGCTGGTAAAGAGTAAATAGAAGTATAAATGGTATTAAATAACTTTTAAAATACTATGAAGAAATATAATAATTAAGATTTTTAAATATTTTAAGATGGAGGTGGGGTTGAGGTGGGGTTGAGATACAAAGTACTTCCCACAGCTGGACAATCCAGAGGAGTAACCACATTAAATCACAAGCTCTTTGTGATATGTTTCCTTGGTCTGTGGAATCACAAACAGATGTAAAGGCTGACCAATAGAACTGATTACAAATGGAAATGAATAAGGTTTCTGTCCACCATCATACAACTGTTGGGTGAAGACCCACAGATCTCTAGGCTGGTCTAAGTCCCCATTTTTTTCAGGATGCTAACAAGGCCATCAAATTGGTGCTGTTGTCTGCACCAATTTCAAGACGGACTTCAGTTTTATTCAATTAAAGGCTTCATTGAGCAGCTTTGGGAAGAGTAATTAGTTGACTTAATGGGTTCATTGAAGCAGTGCAAGGAGTTTGGGGGGTCATGAAGAGTAGACTGGACAGGGGGTTCAGGATGACTCAGCAGCAGCAGGAGGAGTGGAGACAGACGGGAGGGGTCACATGGTCAGAGGATAGATGAAAGCGTTATAACTAAGAAGTTGGGTTGAGATGTGACAGACTGCACAGCAACTAATACAGAAATCAATACTTGTTTGTGCATCTAAGATTGTTGATCGGATTTACATTTTTTGTTAAAACGTATTGAGATGAACAGCAGATCTTTTATAAAATATTTTGAACATTGCTATTCTGAACTACTATCAAATCAAACCTCAAAAGTCTGATAATTTGCAAAATGACTAAATAACCTTGAAACTTGACAAATATCAGCATTCTGACACATTAAACTAAGCTGGCAAATCCTGTGAACATTAAGCATGTTAAGCATCATTATGTGAGCACTGTTTTTGCAAATTTTACTAGCATACATATGTTGTTTTTAAAACTCTTCTTTCCAGTTAACTATTAGTTAAGTCAGCATAAAAATAGTAAAATCTTTGTATTTTGATAAAATAAAGTATGTAATTTGTCAATCAAAACTTACTTGCCTCATACTGCTGAATCTATGGACCCATTACAAGCCCCTCTGGGACAATAAATAATACTACCATCTGATTGTCATGCATAAAATACTGTGCAGTCTATAGATTGTACTCTGTTTTCAATTCTGTCGTTTACATCTTTAATGCTGTTGTCAGAATCAGAACTGATAAGAATGTATAGTTTATAGACTTTTGCAGAAGCACAAGCAGTATGGCCTACAGAATAGATCATTGTACATACCAAATGACATCTTATTATTTAGTACAAGGACAAGTTGGACTAAAGAGTTTTTCTGGTCATTTTGTGCCTATTTGATCTATTTAGTTTCTCTGCAGTAATTTTGCAACTGTGCTCGTTTGACTGACTTTCTAACTACAAGAAATAAAAGTCACTTTATGCAGAAGTTCATGCAAGGTCCCGACAAACCTTGAAAGCTACAGAAACAGGTCTGAAGGAATCAAATGTGTTTGGATCTTACACCTCTACCGCCAGGACACTAACACTGAGACTCACACCGCTGTCACCTCCAGCTTTGATCTAATTCTGCCCTCGCTGCCCATGCACAGTAGTGCATGTCTCAATGCCACATCTACTGCAACATGCCAAACACAATGACATCATCATCCTGGGGCAAACAGCCAATGAGAACCCACAGGGGAGAGTCAATCATGGGTCATTGCAGTTTTATCAGCCAATCAGCAGTAGCCAGAAGGCCTGTAACCATGGTGATTAGCCTGGGTTCAAATATGTGTATTATGAGGCAGATGCCTCCTGTGTTAGTTCCATATGCACTTGTGTACGTATGTAGGCCTGCTGCTTTAATACTACTGCAAGCTCTGAGTGAGTACAAAAGGCACAGAGCTGATACCATGGGTAAACCTTCTCTCACCACTAAGCTGTTGTCACATTTTTACAACATATACCTTATCCATACATTATGTGATCAATACATGTATTGCACCTACTCTTCCTCCATATTCCAAATGTATTTCCTGTTTGGTACACACTTTTTTCAGCCAGTGTAACTTACAGCTGTGGTAATTACAGTTGTTAGCTCTCCTCTGTATTGTTCTCTGACAGGATGGATGAGGAGACATGTGGGTGGAAGTGAAGGGTGAGTGGAGGGGAGGCAAGGACAGCAAGCAAACAGCACTGCTGAGTAGGATAAGTACAATGGGCTGTGAGTCAGAGGAAAAGAGAGAGGTATGCTGAGAAAAGGTCAATGTGTGGAGGGCTCTTTTGAAATGCCAAAAGACTGAAAATGCTCAGGAATGTTGTGCATTACGCTGTGACTTTAATGTTCATATCTGGCACTGAACTTGTTCAGGTAACTCACGATGAATAAGAAGGAGAGGGTGGAAGTGCTGCTAAACTGAGCTGAAAATGTATTACACAACATACTGTAAAATGGATATATCTGTTAATAGAACATATTTAGATAGGTTGCTTTTGACAGAAGTTTGAGGCTAAGTGCAGCTCATCACACGCACAAACACAAAAAAAACCACCATTTCACTTAGTCTGTTCTACTTCCTCATTCACTATTTTTTTCATTCTTTTTCCACACAGCCATTAAAATTAAGAGTGATCTCAAATCTCGACTCCTGTTGTTTTTCCAATTGTCTGTCAGTGAATCATTTGAATCATACGCAACTGTACTTTTCACAACCAGCAGTACAGGAGATACCACAGTCATCCAAGCTATATTCATTCAAATTGGTTGGACCTATGACTCCTGTATTCTATTATTGTGGTGAGTGAGTGCTTTGCTCTCAGTACTCATCTCACAAGTTGTCACATATCAGTTAAATTCTGTCTATGGTCCAGAAGTGACCACAATTCGGGTCCATCTGAGTTGATCTGGATTTAATGCAATCACATATCTGTCTTGAAGTGCAATACCATAAACTACCATTAAGGGTTTGCTCCAAAACATCTTTGGATTTCCAATACTCATAAACAATTTTAAAAAATGTAAAAAAACTTAACCTCCCTCAAGGAATTCATGATCAATAAATCTTTGCCACAAGTTATTCTAGTCTTGATAACATGATTAATTCCCTGATGCTGATGGTAAGTATGTCTAAGTATGTCATTTTTAAATGAACATATTTGTTTACTGTATAAATTCTCCAACTTGTGACTGTAGACAGATCCACATAGTGCGCGAAGAATGCCGAATTTGAGGCTTCAAAATGGTAGTGAAACAACAGGTGACACCATATAGGAACTATCCATTCAAATATAGTGTAGTTTTACTGATGTACAATATTTGCACGTGTGGTGTCCTTTTTCTTCTTTGTAGTTAAGATAAAGGATTGCGTTCAAAAGGTATGTTAACATGCAGATGGTTGTGATTTCTTTTTTTCACAGTGTGTAAGATTCTGTGATTTCCCCCTAAAGTCCAGTACAGTGGAGATGAAAGAGAAAATTCTTTGGATGCCACATCAGAGATTGTGAGAAAATGCTATTTTTCCGAAATGATCTTTGAACACTCCTAACACAAGAAAAAGAAAAAAACTCCCACTTGGACTGAGAAAAATGCACCCTGTAGTTTCTGTAAATACATAAATAAAATCTGAGAACTGCGCCTTGACTCAAGAAAATGTTAAGCTTTGCTCCTCCCTGCAATAAATAAGCTGATTTTCTCACGCGTCTAAAGTACAATTTCAGATAATTAACCCTACAAATTGCTGCAGAAATGTTTTTCCAGACAAATGTATGTAAATATACCCAGATGTAGTGAACACGTTTGGCTAAACCCTGCAGGTTAAGCGGCTTACATACTAAAGAATGAAGGGTAAGGCAGTAATCCTTGGCACTTGGTACAACAAGATACTCTTTCATTTTTGTAATGTACGCCACATTTCAGAAGTAAGCCTATTAGAGGATTTGTGAGTTTTCTTCATTTACCTTTCTTCAGACAATCATTTGAAACAGAGTTGGCTGCTTTTGACTAGAAAGTTTGCTGTATATGAAGTATAACTAATAATTCATATCTTTGTTAGCATTCTCTTAAGGAGGGATTTAGTGGCTACTATGACTACAATCAGAAGAGTAAAGCTGTGATAGAGGAAAAATAAAAAAGAACACTGTTGACCTGACCTTCTATGAATAGCGATCAGCAGAATTGTGACCCTCTGTGAATAACAGGGCGGTTTGTTTATAACTGCAGAAGATTGCAAGAATGACTAATTTGAGGATAAACTACACAACTTACATATCAAGAAACCATGTTGTGACTGAAATGCATTTCTGAGTCAAGAGGAGAGATACAGTACAGTGTTCAAAGTGGTTGCTTTTTACCCTCTTTACTATTTCGTGCAGAAACATAACACCAAAACACCAAAACTGATATACCTAACCACCTCGACTCCTCTGAGGTGGAACTTACCCAGTTTATTTCAGCATTTGAACTTCTGAACAGTGCTTTGTTACAACAAATTTAAAACCTGACAGGGAAACTGCCAATTGGTGGGTCACCAGCTTGTTAAACTGATGGTAACCATTTAAAGACACAATCACCACAGCAGGTACAATCAATGCCAATAACTGCGACAAAAGAAAACATTGACAAAGTTAGCTGTCAGTTGGGCCATATTTTCTATGTATTCTCTGTCATAACTCACCTTATATTCTAAAAGGCGTGATGTTATAGTATCCAAGATGTTACAGACATGGTTAGCTTTTGATTGACACATCACTTGGGCAAAAAAGGAAAATCCTAAATGTATTAATACAAATAAGTATTTGCCCGTCTTCTTTTGTGAACACATTGAACTATTGGCGAACAATGTCAAATGTCAAAGTTCCAGTGTAAACTAATCCAAATCTTAACATCACTGCAACAAATACCTACTATGTGAAGATGTAGCTTGGGGTTTTCAGCACAGCGTGCAAACTTTTGATCAAATTAACAAAGTTTGTGTGTGTTCATGCATTTGGGTCCCTTTTGGAGGAAGCTACGCTGTGACTTTTATGAATAACACACCTTTAGTTAAAAAAAGAAACTCACAGAAATAGAGTTACACTCAGAGTATATAGGTCACCTATGGAGATACATGAGCTAGTCTATAGACCTCATAAGCTATTTTTTATGCTTTGGTTTTTGGCTCAGTTTGTTTTGCAATTAGTCTGAAGTTCTAGTGTGGCACCCAGTGGTATTATTTTGGTTGCACATCACATCTTTAATCATGACTGAAACATCAAACAGCCAGTGGCTTCCTAATGCTTTGGTGTTGCATTCAGGTGCATCATGTAAATTCCCTAGTGAGAAAAAAAAATCCCAGCTTAAATGAAATTTACTGCTGCATTTGTTTTAATTAGTAGTTGAGAGTAAAATCTAAGATGCCTGGACAAACCCTCAGAATGATTCATCCATGTCTTTTTATGAATATTATTTTTGTCAAAGATATTGTCAAATTTGGACAAGAACTTTAAAAAAAAACTTTATATAGTGATGTTAATTAGTTTTCCAGCTAAAAAGTACTAACTCCAAGTATACTGAATAAAGAAATAGAAAGCAATTCTATTAATCACTATAAACTAGTACATCTTACCCTAACCCTATTTAGAGACTTTAGATTTTTTTATACTGTAATGTTTCAGAGATTTCTTTAACTGATTTTGTTTCTCGCTGATTTACAGCAGACATATTTCTAATTTAAAATGTTGATTTTCATCCATCCATATATTTTCTATATTCGCTTAATCCGTCGCTTGGGTTGCGGGGGGGCTGGAGCCTATCCCAGAGGTCATCGGGTGCCCTGGACAGGTCACCAGTCCATCACAGGGCCAAACGGAGACAAACGAGACAAACAACCACACACACACGCTCACACTCTCTCCGAAGGACAATTTCAGAGACATGTTGATTTTCAATAAATAAAATGATACGTTTTTGTTAATGGCATGAGTTTCGCATTCCCTCTCAGGCTTCGTCTAAGCTTTCCATTAATGCTGTTGAACTGCTTTTGAACATCTCTTTTTGGCAGCTTGTTTTGAAGCAGAATTTGCACAGATAAGCAGAAGCCAACACTGATAGACAAAGCTAATGTTCTTGCTATATCTGCCTCTGATTTGAAGGACTCACAGAAATAGATATCATGAGTGACTGCAGAAATAAGCTCAGTCTGAAAGAGTTTTAGCATGCTGGCTCTGCAAACTGAACATTTTTCTTTTAATACTTTATCAAGCATAAGTACTCCTTATATTGTTTTCCGTGTTCTTTTCCTCATTCCTCTTCAATGATCCATGTGGAGGGTTTCGTCCTTCGCTCTCCTAATAAAAGGTAAAGGAAGGCATGGAGCCCTGCTGGTCTTTACCTTCAGATGATTGCTGACTCTTGAGTCTTCCAGTCCCAAATTGCTTTCTTGTCTTATTTGTTTATTTATTAATTAATGAATTTATTCAATTGTTTATTCCTTTATCCAGACAAGCTTAGGAACTCTCCTTTAAACAATGCAACAGGATAGGCTGCTGGACTTCCTCTGTACAGCATTACTCTGGGGATGACAACACTGTGTGGCTGAGTGTTAGATCACTAAACAAAATAAATCAGAAAAACAATTATGACACCTATTAAAAAATCTGTCCCTGACATTTTGATTCACAATTTTTCTCCCCACTTCATCTTGAAAAGGTTTTCCAACACTCTCAGCTGACTGTGTGAATAGGCTTTGTGAAGCATTTTGAACCTGCCTGTTTGTATACCTGAACAGGTTTTGGCAGATAAGTAAACAGTATTCAGCAAGCAGTTGACACCCAAAAGGAATATATAACTTATTAAAAACATTAAGAAATGAGATGCTAATGCTACAAATAGAATTACAAATAAATAAAACCAGATGAAAAATAAAATAAATGAAAATAACATTGTTTAAACCATGAGCTACCTTAGCATTATGGCTAAGAACTGACATTTTTAGCCAAACATTTGGTTTAAATTTTAAAGTGTTAAACAAGCTAACATTTTAAGCTAAAAGTCTGTAGCTGTGGCTGTAATATTCAGTTGATAGTATGGATAAAAAGTTCATATTTGTTTACTAAACAAAATGGAAAAATCTAAATTCATAGTTAAAATCATGAATAAACTAATAGAATAATTAGTTAAAAGTGTAGCGGATAGTTTGTTAGCAGTTGCAGCATATTGCTAAAATGACATCAACATGAAGCATTGATACACAAATTAAGCTATTAGTTGAACAAAAAGTTAAAAATGTAATGACAACATGCAAAAATTAAGTAGTAGCTACAAACTGGAACAGCATTGTAAATGACAAGCAATTATAGCAATAAACTGTTATACTAGTTTAATTAATATGGTGCCTATTATAACTATGAATGTGCTAAACTGAATGTATTCCAGATTCAGTAGAGGACACATCTAAATAAAGACAACATATGTATCATCATGAGTGGTGGTGTTGATGAAGGGGTGCTTGAGTTCAAATGATAGTTATGTGAGGGTAGATTAAGAAGGACGAAATAGGCTGACTCACAGACGGTTATGGAATAAATTTGGATTTTTTTTTATCTGTCACGGAATTTAACTAATAGAAAACGTAGCATGCTGACAGCATTGACAAACCATTTTGCTCTCAGGTTATTTGGCTGCCAATTTGGAGAATAATGGTACACTTCTTTAAATCTCCCCAAATTTTATGGTTTTTGGAATTGCCACGTTACAATTGCGCCCCATAATGGTCAAACATATGAAGTACGAGAGATAATACTAAACATGCAATACGTCACAGCTTTTACATGAAGTCATTTACTGTTGCCTAGTGGCCAAACATTGTACGTTGGCATTTTCTTTCTTTGTGTGTGTGTGTGTGTGAGTCATGAATCTGTTTATGAAGCTGCATGGGGGGGGGGGGGTTGTTTTTATTCTATGAGAACATTTTGTCACGCGAATTGTGCAATCAAACAAAAGGGTGCATAAAATAACCACAGTCACAAGTTGCAAAACACATTTTATTGGACCGGGAATGAACACTATAAATCTTCCCAGATCCTTTATTTACTGCATATATCAGGTGTCCCAGTTTTGCCGTATGAGACCCTGAATGTGTATACAAATATTTAGAGGTATGTGTGTGTGTGTGTGTGTGTGTGTGTGTGTTAAATACTTAATGTGCGATTAAGTATTTTTTTCTGCTATGGCTGTGTCAATCCGTTGCAATCGCACCACGAAACACACGATGGCGCAAAAAAGCAGCAGGTGAATTTAACTCGGAGATTGGCAATGATTTTGCAGGTGTGTTCAAGTGTTGAGATGTTTCAAGCAGACATTTATACATCTGCGTGGACAAGTATATACGTCTATGGGATTGCTACAGTACCTACATTGGAAATTAGTTTTAGGTAGTGTTTTTGTTTAAATGATCCCATAATCTACCACCCACTTGAAACTATTCTTCAGGTGTTGTTAATGTTTCATTGTGCACATTGATTGCCTTAACATTTCAAATCAAAATGTGTCCTCTCGGAAATTCCCTTTCCCGTGCGACCCGAAATGGTGGCAACTGCATCTGAGGTGACTCCTGTGAACTAAAGTACTGCTGTTTGCTTCTGGCTCCTGTTGAAGTGCCCTGCTCCTCCTCCCTCTCCTCCTCCTCCTCTCTCTCATAGAAACTACCCGGCGCGCTCAGCGGCGCACAGACGCGTTCCCCGCAGCGCACGCGAGTCACCAGCCGGTCTCCAACTTCTGTAACTTCAGCTCCAGTTTGATTAACTCAGCTCTGGAAGTCCATTTAATCCATTTTCTGTTGTTCCGCCAAAGAATGTAGCTCTCTTGTCGACAGCGCAGGTACAATGACCGCATTTGGCAGCAGATCGACAGATTAGAGGTAAGTTGGACTTTAACCTGCTGGAAAACAGCTTAGTTCCACCGATGAAGAGAAAAAGAAAAATCTCTTGAAATCTCTCTCATTGTGCCTGCTTGTTTTGCTGTGTTTTCATCGAGATGGACACAGATGGAAGAAAGTTTATTTCAGGATTTAAATAGATAAAAACAAAACCCTTAACTCTGTTGCAGCATGTCATTGTTTCTTTTCTTTTCTTTTTTGTGGCAATACAGTAATTGCTAGCTGCTAACAATATCTTCCCAGCTTGTTCTTGTAACTGGGGCATTTCACCACAATGAGCAAATACAAAAGACCTATCATCTGTCTTCAGTATCTTGCCTTCTGTTTGCAACTCTGCTCTCTTGCTGGTGTGTGTCTTGAGTCTAGCTGCCACTAGTTTCGACACTGAATCCCTGTTAATGAGTAAACTTTCGGTATATGGACACTTCTCTGTGCTCTTGATTATGACTGGTATTCCTCTCGTTTGTTTCTCTCAAGGGGTAAGATCTGCTATCTACAGGGCTGCAGTGTTTTCACTTGGACCCACAGGCTTGGCCACAGATGCATAACAGCCATGGATATTGGAAATGATGTAGATTTATCCAATAATAACATCATGCCTTTGTGGAAACGACGCACAGACAACAGCAAGAGCTCCCAGGACTCAAACAAATCTAAACCGCGACCCCTAAGTTACCATATAAATGGGGTCACAACTCCGAAGTTCCCTGTGGAGGACAGCAAATGTTCCTTCACTTTGAGCCAGCCTGCTGAGAGGCTGGTGGTCACACCTCAATGTATGGACAGCAACAAAGTGGTGTTAAACCATGTTTTACACAAACCCTCACGGAAAAACCGAGTTGTACGGAGCATCAGCATCGGCCAGCTCTCCAACAGACATTTCTCACTGTCCATATTTAGGTCTGAGGATAATAGATCTGCTTCACTGGACAATCGAGTGCGTAATGGAGACTGTGACTGGGGGAAGACCAGAAATGGACAATCAATATGGTCTGAAAAGCATCCCCAGGACATCCAGAGATGCACCTCCAACACTCTCAGTGTTAGCTCTGAGGAAGACCAGATAGCATTCGGGTCAGATTCACCTTCCTCTGAAGTTGCTTCTCTCAGCTGTTCCTCACCTGTCCTGTCTCCACACACACCTAACAATAACCACTGTGAATTGTCCTCCCTTTCGTCTGCATCCAGCTCCTCTTCCCCATCACGGTGTACCCTCACCCCTTCTCACAGTTCCACTTCCAGCATTCCCTCGTTCTCGTCCATAACCTCCTCAGACCCTCCCACCCCACGCTCCACATCCCCAGTAGACAGGGGGCAAGCACTGCTCCGATCGTCTCAGAGATCCTCGCCTGCATCCTTGCAGGCCGCCAGACATGCCTCTTCCACTTCCTCTATCTCCTCCACTTCACCTTCACCATCACTTTCCCCAGCTGTTTCTCCTTCCTCCCCTATTGTCCTCAGCACCAACAGTGCAGCTGCCCTGAAGATGGGTACTCAGCAGCTCATCCCCAAAGGTTTAGCTTCTGATATTCGGCAGAGCAAGGCACCTCCCTCTGGGACACAAAGCCAAGGTTTGACAGGGCTGCTGGGGTTGGAGAATTCTAAAAGGGCGTTAAAAGCCCTTAGCATGGTGGAAACGGGAGCATACTTTTCTACTGGAGGGGGCCACAATGAAGGGGCAGATGGAGAAAGTGAGAGCCCGGGGACATTAAGGAGGGGTTTGAGGAGTACATCTTACCGGAGGGCAGTTGTAAGTGGAGTAGACATGGACCACTCATCGGTTGACCCAAGGAATCATCGGCTGTCCCAGCCTGTCATCAAAGGGCTTACTTCGGATAATCCAGCTTCACCAGGTAGCTCAACAAGACCTGGCACCAAAGTTCTCACTGGTCCTGGAACAGGCAAGCCTACGAGCCCTGGGACACCAAAATCTGTCAGCCCCAGGATTTCAAAGCTTTCTAGTCCAGGATTGGAAAGACTTAAAAGCAATGCAAAAAATAAGGTGGGTCAATATGAATCAATCATACTGATGGATTCGGTGATAACGTATATGGATGCCCTCAAGAGTCAGACACAGTCATATTTACGTGTAAGGCAGCAGGAGCAATATGAGGGTTGTACGAAACACTGTTTTTCTGCTTTTTCAGTAGACATGGGAGGAGTTTTATGGAGAATTCATTGTTAATTTGATCAAATTTATACATAAAATATAATAATATTTACAACTTTCTGCAAAGTAAGTCTTTAAAATGCCTGATTAGTTTCCTTTGCTGTAGCAGATTAGGATTTCTTGATTTAGTTAATCACAATCCCACTAATGGTTTTATAAACTATTGTGTACAAAGATCGCTTTGACACAGACTTTCAGCATAGAAAAGGGTAAAGTCCAAATTGTAAAACTGCAACACAGGCTGACTATTGTGGAACAAACTTAGCCGCAGCAGACATTGGGACAAAGCTTTACAAGGAAACAATTAATGTGATTGTTGGGAAACATGATGTAATGTGACACTGTGCCCACACATACACACTTAAATACACGATGGCTCTGTAATTAGATGGAGGTCAGTGAAGGAGGTCATAAAAAAGTGCACAGATGGGTCATTGACACGTGACAGAGCTACACAGGCCTATTTAATTAATTCATTTTTCATTCATGTTTGCTTGGACTCTCAGAATTTAAATATATCACTTTGTTGGGATTTTTGTTTCTCTCTCAGAGTCCAGATAAGAAAGTTTTGACCAGTCAGCGGACCTTTGACAGTGAGGGTGAGAACCAGCCACCTTTTCCTCATTCCAATCATTTATAATCTGCTCCTCTCCGATTCATGCTTCTTGTCTCATAAACTGTCAGACTAAAGGACCTTTTTTAACACAAAACTGTATTTCAGAAGAGGAACTGTATCAGAACTACCAGGAGAAGGCCCTACATAACGACTCCGACTCCGATGCCGATTCTAGGGAAGCCAAACCTGATAATGGCATTGTGGTGCAGTACAGACCCATACGTACCTCCTGGAGCCAGCTCAGTGTGGTAAGACATAACATCCAAACACACACAGAGTTTTGGTAGCCTCCACTTTTCTTCTTCTATCTTTCCTGACACCTTTGCACGCACGTGATCTCATTGCTGTGGTCGTGTAGTCTTGGAATTCCAGTGCTTGAAATAACCAGTTGGGCCACATTCCATACCCATCCTCCCACTGCTTCCCTCTGCCCCTCACTCTGTTTATCAGGGAGTGCAGTTCTTCCAGGACTCGGGCGGACTGGGAGGCAGACAGTCAGAGAGACAGTCAGCCAGAGCCACAGGAAGTCTTGGAAGCACTGCTGGGCCTGATGCCAGTGTGTTGGCAAACTCTGTGTACTCGTCAGACTGCAAATATGCTTAAAATGTTGCCTGTAGTGAGACGTGTGCTGGCTCCGCATTGCGTAATATAGTTAAGGGTTGGAATGGAGAGACGGAGGAATATTTCGGAAGAGAATGAGCTCATTTTGTATTCTTCTAAAGCATTCCCATCTGTTTGTTTACTTGTTGCGCAAGTGCAGGAGCAGAGATGGGAAAAAGATGGGGACAGAGGCAGTAAGAAGCGGCTCTAAAATTGCTGGGCGTATGCACTCTTACTCTAATGAATGGCAAATTAGATTGAACCAAGAGAACATTCTCAAGAGCATCTTTTCATTTGTTTATATCAGCGAAGACACAGATGTGAAGTGAGCACAGGGCGACTCCGCAAGCCTGACCACGACCCTCGCGAAGAGAGCTTTCTTTTCCATCACAGCTGCCACACAGCTGTGGATCTATGTGTCTGTGTGAATCGTACACTGAGGTGTTTTCACAAACCTTTCACATTTTGTTGGAAATGCTGGCAAGGCGCTGTCAATGTCATAGTGTGACAGGACATTTTGTGTAGTTCCATTGAAGCCAGGAACCAGATGTACAGGTTGTCTTCATGAGTCTCACATGGTTTCTGAACAAGGAAACAGTGACTAATTAACTTATAAATTCCTGTTAATTTATGGCATCAAATGACAATGTGTTGCAAGTTCCACCCAGCGTAGTAAAAAGCAGGGTGCATTCGTTGGTGCCCCAAAGGTGCGTTTTTTGCTATTACACAAGCCATGTGTGCTTACACAGGGTGGCGAAGACTGTCTAATGAAAAAGTATAGCCGATAAATGCTAAAACCAAAGGGTGTGTGTCTGAAAGAAATGAAATCGAAAAACTCCAAGAGATGTTTGACCTGCTGCTGGTTTGTTTGTTCTCAGTGTTTGCTGAGGACTGCGGGACAGATAGTCATGTAGAAGTGACACTGCTTCTGGAGGAGGCAGTATCACTTCCTTGTCTGTTTATAGCGAAACAGGATGAGAAGCTTTTGGAAATCAGGAAAAAATATCCTTTACACCTCTCAGGATTTGGTTTTGGTGAAACATGAGAAACAGGCATATTTTTACTCAACCTTACTTGAGTCTACTGAAGCCGCAGGCTGATTAATTCAATAGCCCTCCACACCCAGTCAATTCCAAAACATTGCTTTGTTTCTGTCTTTTTCAAATAGCTGTGGACCAAGACTCTCCAGCTGCATACCAACACGCACACTTCCTTTAAACTATATGCTGAAAGTCAAATTACTCTTTCAAAGTGAGCCCAAGAGCTGCTCATTTTACTTTCGGTTTTGTGGCTACAACAAATGTCCCTTTTCTAGTTGCATGTCGTGCTTGTTTATTCATTGAAGATCCTTCTGTTCCTGTGTTGTGGCTCAATTCAACAGCTCCCTTTTCAGTTGTGATATGCAAAGTGTTCCTTTCTTTATGTGAGGGGATGATAGTCTGAGACACGAACGTCTCACAACAGCAGCAGCACACAGCCATGTGATGAATACAGAGGGCCTCCTGACTTTGAAAAAAAATATATATACAAAAACTAGCATTATTTCACTAGATTTCAGTTATTTTTTTCTCACAAATGTTATTTTCTGTTTAGGTAAAGAAAAGTGGCCTGTCCGACCAGATGAATCAGGAAGAACGCAAAAGGCAAGAGGTAGGATTTCCATTTTACTCTCTACTGCAGTTACAATCTAAGTTTGGGTCACAGATACAAGTTAATGTGAGCTACCGAGGACTGGGGGAGTGGCACTGGCTTTCGTTCTCTTTAAACAAAATCCATTAAAAGAACATAAAAGGAAACCTGCATTCTGGGTTATTTATGCTGAAGAAAGAAAATGGATCTTAAAAGTGGGGAGGAAGACGCATTACAAATAATTCTACAAGTCATTTGAAAGGGAACAAAACTGGTTCACAAATATCTAGATGGTTTTCTTTAACATTCCAGGCATGACTGAAGCCTGCTGGTATGTCAGACATGACATGACAGAGCCCTCTCCTCAGAGTCCTGCTGAATCAGGACCTAAGGCGATGACAAAACCCTACATTTCTTTCATGTTTCATCTCTGTTGCTTCCTCTCTTAGGCCATTTTTGAGGTCATCTCCTCAGAGCACTCTTACCTCCACAGTCTCGAGATCCTGATCCGCATGTTCAAGAACTCCGTAGAGCTCAGAGGGGCCATGACCAAGACCGAACACCACCATCTCTTCTCCAACATCACAGATGTCTGCGAAGCCAGCAAAAAGTATGTTTACGGATGTATTTCATCGTGTAGCGTGATATTTCTGAGATGGTGGGCTTTTGCAGGTTTCCTTCATGTGCTTGATTAGTGTGTTTGTACTGTTATGTTTGATCATTTCACTTTACTCAGTTTGTAAACTGCAGTCATTACAAGTGGCATTTATTTCTGCTGTTTTCTCTAACTTTTGTCAGTGTTAGGAGAATTGTTCAGGCAACACTTAGTGTGGGTGTGTGTGTGTGTGTGTGTGTGTGTGTGTGCGTGTGTGTGTGTGTGTGTGTGAGACAGAAGACAAGAGCAGGCAGTCGTTTAAATGCCATATTTTCTGAAAGGTGCAGTGGCCAAACTTTGCTCTAATGAGCCCTCTGAGTTTACCAGTCCGTCATGATTTTATGGAGCCCATGTTTATGTGACCATGTTTAGTGACTTTGCTGAATAAGGTAGCATTGAACTTCCATTGAACCTATAAACTGATGGAAACACTTCATCCATTAGAGGCCCTGAAAGCTGACAACGGGGAATTCTGTGCTGCTTCAGCAATTGCAGTGCTGCCACTCTCTCAGATTTACATGTGAAGTCATTTCTAAAATATGACATCAGTTCTCAGGTGTTTTTATGTGATTATGATCATGTCTGTTAGTTTGGATGTAACTGACCTCTTGGAAATTGTCAGAGTCGTATTCCATATATGGGTTGCTAAGTTGTAGCTCATCATTACTGCAGTCATATGTTCACTTAGCCCTTGGTTCAGGTCACATTTCGTCACAGTTTTACTCCATCTTAACACAGTGTTTTGATTATGTTAAAAACCTTGGTTATAATTTGAAGTGTCTGCTCTTAACCAAAGGCATGCATTAATGATCTATCCAAAGGGAATTAATAAAATCTGGGGTAATAAATGAGGCAAAATTTAATTAAATGAAAAAATACTGTATTCCTCTCAAAGAGAAAATATAATGTAAATAATTTTCTTTTTAACAGCCGTTTTAATATTTCATTGTGTTTGGCTTCTTCTGCTGGCAGGAATGACCTCCTGCATAGTTCCGTGTTGCAGCGTCAAAATGAATTAACTTATGACCGTTACTAAGAAATGTAAACATGAAATGATGGGCAGTTGTCCTTTTCCTGTTGGGGGCTAAAAGTGTTAATGTGGAAAGAAAATAACCTTTTCAGAGAGTTTCAGGGACTATATATATGTATTTATGTGTGTCTGTGTGTGTGAATGCAGGGCATTCAGTGCCTGTTTGTACAATCCTTCATAAGATTTGCTCAAACATTCCACACCAGATTTGCAGCCCCCTTTGTCAAAGAACAAGATTTTACTACTTGCATAGATTTTACCATCATATGTGTCGGACTTCATCTTCTTTATGCAGCGTTTTAGGGACATATGAATGTACACATATACAAACATGAACATTGCTGCATATCTCATTTCGAGTTTGCATGCACGGTGGAATTAGTGAATTCTTAAAATGTTCCATCCTGTGTTTGTACATGCTGCAGCCCATCTCACTACCCTGTCTTACACGATAATGTGAAACTATATCCTCCCCACCCAAATACACAGAAGGGCAGCAGATCAGAAGATACAGCAAGGCTTGCAGCACTGGTTAGACGAGATGTTTTGCTTGGAACAGAAAGGCTTTAAGCTCAGCCTCTCAAAACAAAAACTAAATATCTTTCTGTCAGTGGGCTCCTGTGTAGTCTATGTGTGATAATGAGTGAGCGTTGAGTATTTCATATGCAGGTTTGTAACTGTTTGCATGTGATTTGTTCACTAATCATCAACATGCCTCGTAAATCCTAACCACACAACTGTGAAGGTTGGTCTTCAAGATGTATTGTTTTATCCATGTTTAATACCCAAATTTAGCACTTTTTGTTCGTATCACCCTGATTTACTCTGGTGACTCCTCTCGCGACAACTTGCTCTTACTGATGCCAACAAGTTTAGCCTCAAGAGGGGTGGTGCAGCCTTCACCTTTTAAAAACCCTAAATACACCTTTAGGACATGGTTTGGGGGGTGGTGGCAGCATGTGTGTTGCATTTGTTGTCTTGTGTGTTCACGCTCATTAGAAGTATAACTCAGAGAACAGTGTCAGGCATGGATACAAGGTTCCATAGTTGCATTGTATCCCAGAGATTAAAGCTGTGTGTGTAGAGTGGGTTGGAGTATGATGGGTTGCTAGATGCAGTTTTGCAGATGAGCTCAAACCTGGTCCAGTTGGTCAAGGGCAGCATCCTGTGTCTGTGCAAGTTTCCTGTTTGTCACCTAGACTCTCGCACGCAAATCACTCACTCTCTTGAAGTTAGCCAAGCGGTGTGTCGTTAAACCCAGCCATCTGGTGGTGCTCAGGAAGAGGAAAAGCCTCTGTGTTGTGCTTAATAGTAGGTTGTGTCTATTTAAAGTGTCAGGGAGTTCCTTTTGTCATCTCACAGCAGGTTTAGAGGTGAGGTGTTTGTAGAGCTTCTCACCTTCCTGACTTTGTATCATTCAGAGTTTCCCATAATTTCCTCTCAAGGGGATGACTCATGATTTGATGGCTCTGACTGTGCTGTATAGTATGAATCCCTGACATACTGACCTCTGTCTCCCCTACCTTTATACTTAGGTTCTTTAAGGAACTGGAGGAAAAGCACCAACAGAGCATCGTCATCGATGACATCAGTGACATTGTTTGCAAGCATGCTCAGTCCAATTTTGATCCTTATATCACATACTGTTCCAATGAAGTCTACCAGCAGAGAACCCTGCAGAGGCTGGTGTGAGTGGCCGAGCAAACGCACACACAAAACAGATGCTCTTATTGTATCGGCAATAGATTTGAGCCAACATGCCAGTGGCTCTCCTCTGACCCAGTCTTTACATCCTTCCACCCTGCAGGTCCAAGAATCCAGCCTTTAAGGAGGTACTCACAAGAATAGAGGGCCACCCAGACTGCAGGAACCTCCCCATGATCTCCTTCCTCATCCTGCCAATGCAGAGGATCACCCGCCTGCCTCTGCTCATGGACGTAAGTGAAAAGGAGGCACACAGTAGCACGAACTGTGGAATTACAAGACTTTGAGTATTTCGTAACAGTTTGGTTCTTCGCATCACCCACACTGATTCTACTTTGGGTGTGTTCTAACCTCAAATATGACTGTGTGACCTCACATCATTCCTTGGTAATCCTTGATAATTGATTTGAATCCACTTTCATTGTTTTTTCTTCTCCACTTTCATGTTTCCTTTGGCACAACATTATTTTTTTTAATCTCCACTGTGCCTCCCTCCTGTCCTTTCTCTTGCTGCACTTTTATCCCACTCCGCCTTCTGTTAGTGTCTCCCAAGAGACTGTGGGATTTATGCTTGTACTCTGAGGTTTTTGGATTATGAGAAAGTTTTGCTTCATTTAATGTTTTCCCACAGTTTCAGTGTTTTATCATGCTGCTTATAGAGTGTGGTGTACATGACTGAAATGGGATGAGTGGGTTGTTGTCGAGTCATGTGTTCTGTGTGGTTTTCTGTTGTAACGAGTAGGTGTTTTGTATCCTTGTGTTACAGACAATTTGTCAGAAGACGGCGAAAGGCTCAGCACAGTATGAACAGTGCAAAAAGGCTTTGCAAGCAGTCAGCAAGGTCAGTGTTTAGTTTACAAATTTAATGTTAAAATCGCTGTGTCCACAATCGATTATTTTTGTTCAAACCAATCAGCAAATGCTCTAATTTGTTATTTTTTGGATACGTTATTGATGTGATAGTGCTGTTCCTAAACAAGTTTTATTGAAATATTTGAATTAAGAGATTACGTGATTACTCTTTTATATAAGACAACATCAACCTTAACTTAGATATCTTGTGAAATTTCTTGAAAACAAAACATATGTGAGCAGTATATATGAATTTACTCAGTTGCCATTTATTATTAGTAATGTAACAGATTTTACCATTAATAATAAGGTCGAAATTAACTGGAATAAGTGGACAGATAACAGCGTCAAATGACAATAAGATGTAAACATTAAAGTGAATTTAGGTCATAAAAAGTGAACACACGTAGACTTGAATTGAATAGATTAGCCCCTTTTTCACCAACACCCATTAGGACCTGATGTTCATATGTTTGCTTTCATGTTTCAAAGCTTTTAGTGAGCTGTTTTAAATTAAGCCTGAGGTTGTTACAGGTGAAGCAATATGAGTCGGTATTGAACTGATATCCATATAAACGCATGCCAAAATGTCACCATAGATTACTGGAACTCTTTACGTTGTGTTTAATGGACAGTATATGTGTTTGTGAGCAGGTGGTTCGAAAGTGCAATGAAGGAGCTCGCACAATGGAGAGAACAGAAATGATGTACACCATCAACTCTCAGCTGGATTTCAAGATCAAGGTATGGATGTGGCATAAAATACAATGACAAAGCACAAACCACGCCCCCAAAACGCAGCTTCAAATTTTATTTTGTACCCTGCACGTGGGAGATTTTTTCATGATTATGTCGTCTGGTTAACAGCTGACAGTCATGCAGGAGTAGGTGATCGTTTTTGGGGAATATGCTTCTTTCCAGGAGTTAAATGAGAAAATTGACGATACTTTCATACAGTATGTGCACTTCTCCACTTCACTGTACCATCTGACAAATGGTCAGTGGAGCTGTTATCGATGGAATTTTTGCATTAACTGTGCCAGGTGATTCACTCTGTTTCCAGTCTTTTTGCTTTGTTAAGCTCACTGACCTCTGGCCAACTTTTTGTTTACTAAACGGTGCTGATCATCCTCTCTAACTCTCAGCAAAGCAGAAAGGTGGATTTGCTGCCACGGTTTTCTTTGACTTTATATGTATGTGTGTAAAAGTATGCAAAGCCCTCATGCAATGGTGCATTTGCAGGTACACCCATGCAGTAACGCACAGCACACAGACACACCACTGTCACCCTTTTGGCAAAGACCTTCATACACACTCAACACACAAGGCTTGGCAGGCTCAAGTGTGTCTAACTAGTGTGGGAAATAGCTGTTGGGACACTTGGGATTCACATGTGTCTAGTGACCCTTTTCTTGCTCTGCATAGCCAGCTGTTCAGGCATGCACTCACACAAACTGTGTTTGAGCATTTCCCAGCAGCTCTGATATTACAATAACCTTTAAACAAATCTGACTAAATCTAACTTCTCTTCTAGCCTTTCCCACTGGTTTCATCCTCGAGGTGGATGGTAAAGAGAGGCGAGCTGACTGCTTTTGTCGAGGACAGCGGCCTCTTCCTCAAGCGGACATCAAGGCAACAGGTCTATTTCCTCCTCTTCAATGATGTGTTCATCGTCACCCGGAAGAAGAGGTGAGTCTGCTCTGGATCACAAAGAACTGCTGGACTTTGTCTTCTGGCTTTTTGTTTGATTAATCTGCGCGTCTCCTCGGTCTGCAGGCTTTGCTCATAACTCACCTGTGCTGACACGTTGAGGGTGAAAGTGTAACCTTAAGCCTTTGGTATTCACTGCTTGTGACCCAGAAGTGCATGGCTTGTCATTTTGTCTACTCCATTCTCAGGTTTGAACTTGTTCTGGGAAAGAAGCTTCTTCAAATAACGATTACAGCAGAACACTGACAAAAGGAAGTGAAACAGATTTAAATACAAGATCACGGGTGCGTTTATTAAGCTGAGCAGATGTTGTTACCTGATCCTGCTGTCATCTGGCATCATGAATCTTGGTGCTGTTTTTCCGAAAAGTTGAAATTTAAACGCATCCCAGAAAACTCTCATTTATCAGCTGGAGCTGGCACATCTTTTCATTGTCAGTCCAGTTAGTGAGTCTGTTTTCTCCAGTCTCTGTTTCCTGAACTTTTAGACAACAGCATTAAAGTAGAATGTGTACAGAGGACTTTCATGGAATGATGTGGTTTTAATTTGCATGCGAGTGAACTTGCATGCTTGTCTATTTTTGCCAGAAAAATCCTTTCCTTCCATCCGCCTTGTGTGTCTGGAACTGATTGTCCAGCCACTTGCAGGCTGAGATTTCCCAAGAAGCATGAAAAAAAAGAGAGGAAAAAAAAGTACCATTCCTTATAATATTTTTCTGGGAATCCGAGCCGGGAAAGCAGACTCCAGCTATGTGTGGTGTCAGGTCTGTGTTTGGAAGAGGGATTTTTAAAGGGAGTGCTCCGGAATCAGAGTGTGTATTTGTGCATGAGCATAAGTTTGAATGGGAGAAGCTGTTATAATATTGGTTTGTACTGTGGGGAGCGCTGCAGCCGTGCTGTGGCACGCTACTCTACTGCACTCCATCTGCAGTAATGAAAACAAAAACAGACACGGGGTTTACGAAGCTAGCCAGGTACAAGCAAGTCGCAACACTTATGGACATTATGACATTACAGCCTTGTCCCTGGTCATTATGACTTGGAGGGTGTTTCTTGCAGCGAACTGCTCTTTCTTGCCAAATGCAATAATGCTGTGAGCTGGAATCCTCTTCCTGTTTACATTTCTAGAAATACTATCAGAAGGAAGAGGTTACATGGTCAAAGCCACAGCACTAACACAGTAGGGGAAGAAAAACAAACCTATGACCTGACAGTGTTTTCAGATTATAGGCCCATTCTTAACGTTTAAGAGACAGAGAGCCAATTGTGTGTTGAAAAAAACCTAATTAAGTGTTGTATCTGCTGTCAATTAGTGTTTTATAGTGAAATATCTTCTATTTTTATGCTGTTGCTTTCACAAAACAGTTGAAGACTTCATCTTAGACTGGAAAAATGGCCTGGGAAAGTGTTATGTTAAGTAGACCATGGTCAGTTAGTAATTAATTGCTTAATCATTAATTTAATCTAAATAACTGTTAGTTGCAACCCTGTTATAACTATTTAAAAACTAAAAATGTATTGTAATCTGATATTCAATGATCTTATCTTCAGGTTTATAACATCAGTGTATATATATATATATATATATATTGTCATGTGCTAAAGGTAGAAAGTGGAATAGTTAATTGAACAAATCTACTTGTTTTACTGACTTCAGACTGGATCTTTATTGAGATTGGCTGTATGAAACGTACCCCAAGTTCAACTGTGTTGATGTCACGCATCAGGAAAGTGTTGATCTGCTTCATTCTTGCTCAGAGGAACACTTACATAACCCACCAGCTGGCTCCTCTCTGTTCTTCGCTTACCTCCTTTTCTCATTTGAATGCTGGACATCATCTAAATATTGTTGAGGTTTTCATCTCCTTTTATTTGCTGTTTTCTCATCATCTTTTCTCCTCCCTTTTTATTTTGCCTGTCCTAACTCCATCTCCACCTAGATTTGATTTGACCAATTTCTCCTCTCGTGTTTGCCCACCACAGTCTCAACACTCAACACAAAACCTTTACCGTGGGTCCACATGTGCATGTGTGCACATGATCATATGCGTGCTTGAACTGGACTGCAATCTCAACATCTCTCTGAGGATTTGTACTTTGCCTGTCTGCGGAAGAACTAGATGTACAGTAGAAAGCCAGTAACTGGCACAGTTGTGATAGCATTCAGTAGATGCCTGTGTTATCTCTAAACGTAGAGCGATTTTCATACCAGCCGAGATGTGTTTGTTTCCAAGTTAGCAGGAGAGAGGGGCATCCTTTAGATGATGTTTTTGTCTCGGATTATTTCAACATTTATCACCTCGTTCTTTCATGCCAAGAGAGGATATTGAAACTATTTCCTACCTCTATTCCTCTAGTATTTAGCAATCATCTGGTATTGTCTGCCCACTCACCCACACAGGCAGGAAAACTCACACCACAAATATGAAGTTTCCACACCCCACTCCCCAGTGTCATGCACATGGTGTTCCTGGAATTTTACCTGTGGGGCAGTCGGGAGCCAAAATGCTCATGACCCTAATATGTAGATATTTAGATCAATTCACTGAAATAACTGGGATTATTTTATGTTTACTCTAAAGTCTAATGCTTCCTGGGAAATTACACTTGTATGAAAAAAGAAATGTATTCCAAACAATATTTGGGTAATAACGGCTGAAGAGAGTTAATTGTACCACAAATTACATTATGTAAGGTTTTCGAATACCTACATATATTTTATAGCTTGTGAAATTTAATATAAGAGAGGATGCGGTTCAAAGGGGTTCATTGTAAATACACTAGTTAAGATGAATAAAGGGACCACATTAATACTAAAATCTATGTGGGCCATTAAAAACTTACTTAATGTATCTTTCTGTTAATTTATATCCTTAAATCCTAAAAAAATATTTAGGCAAGACTACTGATTAACAAAGTTGAATGGAAATAAGGACTTGAGCTAAAAGGGATAAAAGCTTGTAGTTTACAATACTCGAGATAAGATGGGAAGACTTGTGATAGGAAAAATGCCATCGCTGAGAGTTATTAGAATGTTTATTAGCTTGAGGGGAGTGCAACAAAATCTCTCGTTCTTAGTTTAAACTGTGTAAGAATTGTAAGACTGGTCATTGTGGCTTCACTGGATTCGTGTATATATGGCTGCTTTGATCATGTTTCCAGTTTTTTAAGTTACCCTTCGTAGAAAACAATACATCCAACGAAAAGCACCATTTCTGCTCCTGTCGCTTTAAGGCTCTCCTTGCCGAAGTCTTTTTTTTTTTTTTTTCTTGCAAACGTCCAGAAGTCTGCGTCCTGCTGAAGTACAGACAGTAACTTTTGAGCTCTGCTGTCAGTATTTTCTGGGTGTGCTGAGTCAGCACGAAGAAGTTCATGACAAGCTGATGCCAGCTCACAAAAAAAGTTGAAAAACATGGATCACAGGAATTACTTTTATCTCACTCTCACATTATAGCATATACTGGAACAGAAAATAAATGACTGTATAGTATATATGTCCCACTCTGAGATGTGTGCAGATTTAGAGCATCTCTTCCAGTCCCTGCTCCTGTTAGCGCATACTGCATTGACCTGAGTGTGCGTTCTGGCTTGTGGAGCTAGTGGCTTTTCAGTAAATTCACAGCTTGACTGTTTCGGTCTCAAGTTCATAAAACACGTGAGGTAGACTTTATTTCAGAGCTCTATGAAAACACACAAATGTGTACTTTTTCTTCAGATTCAGTGCTGTGTTAGCGGTACCAGGCCTCCTAATCAACTCCAGATGGTTCTGACTAGCTCTTGTACCGCTACACAGGGGTCGTGTCATGCTCAAGTAAAGGTGTTCATGGTTAATAAATGGAGGTATGTTCTAAAGAAAGCAGGGAGCAGCTGATTTAGTGCAAGGACACTGCATCTAGACATTTGTGTATTTGGACTTCTACAGAATCTGAGAGATAATGTGACATTTGTTTTTGTTCTGAAATCCACCTTCACAGTCTTATAGCTGAAGTACTAAGAAGAATTTTGATTTTGCTTTTGTTTTCTTGTTTTGGCATCTGCATCTCACCCTGTTGAACAGTGGGTTACAACGGTAGAGTTTTTGTTTATCTGACTCTCGATTACAGCTCATCCCTAGTTTTCAAATGAGTTTCCATACAACTTTCTTGTATGTGGGGTGACATTTGTCTGTGTCAGCACTTTCTCTGTGTGAGATGCGTTAAAGGAGACAAACAATGTCCTTTTTTTTTCACAAGTTTTCACAAGTTGAACATTTAATAAAATGTCTGTGACATGCTTCTGTCAAATACCAAAGAGAGTTTTCAGACTCTCCTCTCTGTGAATGCACATATATTTTCATAGCAGCTACTTTTAGGAGTTGGTTGTGACCTCAGAGGCCTAAATTTATGCTCCTAAGCACAAAATGTTTGCATAATTTGTCCCCTTAAAGTTTTATATGTATTTCTCTGTAACAGTATGTTTTCTTTTTTCATTTTTTAATATTTTAAATGTTTATCTGATTTACTGTACGTTTCCAATCTAACAAACAAGCCAGAGCTGAGGTTCAAAGCGACAGCATTTCAGTAAAAAAAGGTTCACCTCACACATATAAAAGCATGAATTACCAAAAAACTCTGTGACACTTTGAGATAAATCTGTCTTCATCTCAACTGAATCCAGGCTATTGAATTACAAATGAATTTCGTTCTGCCTTTGTTTTTACCGTCAGTGAGGAGAGTTACACCGTGATTGACTACGCTCTGAGGGATCAGATCTGGGTGGGCAGCTGTCAGCCCGAGGAGCTCAACTTGTCACCAGTCAAAACCACGACCAGCATGCTGAGCTCGCGGCAAGCCAGTGCCAACCATCTCTTCCGACTGTGTTTCCGTAGCAACCACTCCGGTGAAAAGGTGCACATGATCCTTGGAACAGAGCTGCTGTGAGTGTTTTATCCTTATCTTGCTGGTTTTGTTTATCTTGCTTTTCAGTTACAGATTCAAAGTCATGATGTTAAGCCACAATTAATCATTTTGTCCTCTGATGTAATATTGCTTCTGCATGCTTTTACTTGCATAATGTTGCTCAAGAATACTCTTACGGTTTGGGTTGGATATGTTGGATTCAGCTGAGTCTGAGTACTTGTCTCTGTGGTAAAAACGCTTAGGTCAGATTTCCACTCCATTATTATATGCCTCGGTTTCCTTTTAACTTGAAGAAAGCCCCTCCCTCTTATCTTTAGCTCTTATTTCATGGTATCTTTTTGCAGCACTGCAAGTCACAGGGATATTGTGTTACATTTATTCAGAAGACGGAGCCTGAGCCCCACTAACTAATGTTGTTTATGTGACCTGAGAAAATAAGTCTATTATTCCATTATTCAGTCACACTGTGAAAGAGACTGACTGAACCATATAATTGTTTTGTTGAGCTTATCTGAGGACAGCAACTGTTTTTCTTAGACCTAAAATCACTACTAACTGGTTTAAAAATCCTTTTTGTTCAGATTACATTACCCACACAAACAAAAAGAATCCGCTGTACAGCCTTCATATTTGTTCACATACACTAATGCTAACACACACACACAGTTCTAGTTCAAGGCTTTGTTATAGAGGGTTTTCTTTCAGTCAAAGCCTGTCGCCCTGCCATCTATATGTAGTTGGATAATGTCTCACTGTACTCTTTATACAGAAGCTGTGATTTTTCCACTGTAGACGGTGTTTTGTGTGGTGGAGAAATCCACTGTATAAAACATCCATCCATTTGTCCATTTTCCATCTCTTCTCTGAGATCGGATCATGGAGACAACATGTCCAGGAGGGAAACCCAGACTTCCCTCTCCCTAGTCTCTAGGGCCTAGTGACACTCTGAAGCTCCTCCTGGGGGATCCTGAGGCATACCTTGGCAATAAGGATTACTTATATAATATCTCCAGCGAGTTCTGGGTCTGCTCTGGACCTCCTCCAAATTACTAACAGAGGGAAGCTATGAGGAGGGATCATAATGAGAGGATTGAACCACCTCAACTGACTCCTGATGTAAAAGAGCAGCAGTTTTATTTCAAGCTCCCCCCTGATGTGTGAGATCCTCAAGCCCAGCCACCCTCCGCTGGAATCTCATTCTAGCCACTCGTATCACCAGTTTCTTTCTTTCAGTCACTACCCAAATCTTGTGACCATAGTTGAGGGCTGAAATGTGGAAGGACCAGATAATCTGAAGCTTTGCCTTTCAGATCAGCTCCCTCTTCACCACAACGGACCGGAGCAACGCCCTTGTTACTGCTGACTAAGGCTCAATCTGTCTGTTCATCTCTCACCTGTTGCTCATGAGCACTCCACCCTTTTCTAGTTGAGAATCATGGCCTCAGATTTGGAGGGGCCTTTAAATGTCTGCAGTGCCATATTCTAGCATTTTGCTTTGAGGATTTGCTTCATAAGTACATGTGATGTTCGTTCAGATACTTTTAACTCATAAGAGCTAAAAATATACTTGATGCAAGTATCACAAATTTGAAGTAGTGTAGAAGAGCAAGGCAGAGATTCAGAGACTGCAGCTTCATGACAGCTCAGCATGTGTGCAGGTGTTCAGCATAACTGAAACACAACAGTCTGAATTATTCCGCAGGATCAGCAGCCGTTTTTCTAATAACTTCCCACTCAGATTATATTATCATATAATACTTTCTGGAATGTTTAAGGAAAACTGATTGTTTTCCTCAAACTTTACAGATTAAACAATACACTAATAAACTTGATAACCTGTTGAATATTATGTTCATTAATCGGTTGACAAAAATTGCTGAAACGCAACAGAAATACTCACACGCTTACTCAGTGAAACGCTTGACAAACTGCAGGAGAAGAAAAAGCATGTCTGATATCGGCCCGTGTGAGTGATATCACTGAATGTTCTGCTCAGACTTCAGATAATGACATGGACCTGCTGTCCAGTTGTCTCCTCTGTGTACTGGGAATTGTGCAAAACACCAAGACTCTCTTCTTTAGTAGCACGTTGATCCCTTGGTTGAGTTGCAATGGTGTGTGTGTGTGTATGATTTGAGTCATTTCATAGTGGTTGGTCAGAAAAATGTGTCAAAGCCACCACACAAAGACCTAAGTCATATTCAGGTTCGACAGTTAACAAGGAAACACAAGATGCCATTTATCTATCGTAGTTTTTCTTAGTAATTTTAAAGTTTTTTTTTTTTTTTAAGCAATACATTTACAACAACACAACAATAAATTTTTAGGCTAATAGTTACAGCATTTCCTAAATCATATGTGTATAAATTTAGGGCGGGTAGGCTAAAACTTTAAAACTTTTTGAATCTCTTCCAGAAGCCTTTTGATATTTTCTTAGGCTTTCCTTGGTTTTGCTTGTTGAGCTGGTCAAGTTGATGGCTAGGGCCTGATTTTTGTTGATGAAGCGTCTTGTTTGCTTTCCGCATTGCGTCATATATACCTCCTAAGTTTTCTAACTCCTCCAAAATATTTCGGAACTCGTGGGTGCTTTCCGGTGGCTTCCTCACCAGTGCCCAAACACTTGTTGACTTTGTCGAGCTGTGCCTCTGGAGCCTGCGTTTGTTGGTGGATCGACACGTTTCCTGAGCTCCCCGCATCTGCCTCCCAAGATTTTGAGTTCTTCCAAAACCTTTTGGAGCTCTTGGGTTTTTACTTGTACGGCCTCATCTTTTGTCCCAGTGTTACTTATGCTAATGCACGGCTGCCTGCTGACCGCAAGTTCTTCCTCGAGGAACACTGCATCATTTCTGAGTTTCTCATTTTCTTTATCCATTTGTCTTTATCCATATTTGCCTTCTAAGTCTTTTAGAAATGCAACAATATTTTGGAGCTGTTGTAATTTCTCCTTCAGGACTTGTTCCTGTTTTGTAATGGCTTCCTTGTTAGCATAAACCAACCTCAACTGCTTGTTTGACTGCTCAAGATTTTGGAACAGGGTAGCCTTTTGTTGGTGCAGTGACTGGTTTTCTTTTGCCATCATACGACAGCTGCGTTCCATGTTACTGGAGAATTGGAAACAACCTTGAAGCCTCCAGGCTTGTTCTTCAATGAGCTTGTTGAGTTCTTTCAGGGTTTTCTCTCCTTCTCTCACCCTTTTCTTCAGCTCTAAAATCTCTTCGATTTTGGTCAGAAACATTTTCCTGCTGCATTACTTTTCTTGGTCATGTCTTCGATGTCTTGTTCCAAGGTATCTTTATCTTTCTGCAAGTCCATTTTCTCCTTCTGCGTGTGTCTGAAAAGTATGTCAAGGATGTCGATGTCATTGCTCAGGCTCTTTTTTTCACTTTGCAGTTTATCGACATCTTTGCAAAGTATGTTGAGGTCCCCAATGTCTTTCTGCAGGACCTCGTTTTTACTTTGAAGGATGTTAGCATTTTTGCGGAGGGCCTCGTTCTCATTGAGCAACACCTCGTTTTGGATCTGCCGATCCGTTTTGCTCTTCTTTTGAGAGCACTCAAGTTTTTTGCGAAGACCATCGATGTTTTTTTGTAGGTTCTTGTTTTCTTTCTGATGGTTCTTTTTGATGGTGCTCAGGACTTCACTCTCTTTGCAAAGGGCTTAATTCTCGTTCAAGAGAGACTCGAGAGAGATGGGCGTCCTGTGCTGACTCATTTCGACAGTCTGTCAATACAAATGTATATTCCAAGTAACAATGGTTTTTGCTGTTGTACACACTGGGAATTACAAGCTTCCACACAAGTAGATTGATATATGCGCGATTAATTCTTCCAATTAACACTATCCTTCCTCGCCTGATGCTTAGTGGAAAATGTTTTTTCGATAAAACTCTGGATAAGGATTTGATGTGTGGAGATTGAAGCCTTTATGACATCAGTGTATGAGGTCATGAGTGTATAATTATTTTACCAACAAGACAATAGAAAAAGGTTAAAGTGATCAACTGAATATATAACGAAGTAACTCAGACAACCAAAAAATTCTAATACATTTGGTTCATAATATATTAAAAATATCACAATTCAATGAGGAAGCATATTCCAGGAATCCAGATTATTCAATAAGAATAAGAATGTGGTTGTGGATTTTTCAAATTCATAACCCCCCGAATGGCAGCAAAAGTAAAATTATTCTTCCAAGTTTTGGATATCTGAAATTAGTTTTTGAAAGGAATGAATTGATGTGCATCTGCGCTGCACATCCAGCATTAGCACCGATAATGATTTTGAGACTTTCTAAAGATTTTAATGTATCTTGAATTTGGTTATCTTGAGTTTGGTGCAAACTAAGTTAAAGATTTCTTAATATGTCATTTCTACTAATAAAGAATGTTATCGTGGTAAAATTACAACTATAAGGAATGAAGTCTTTAAGGAGTTGTGAAAAGGACCCTGCAGCACCGACTTAAAAACAGAAAAAAAAACAGTAATATTGGATATTATTGAGTCTATGGAGCTGTTTAAGGTGAGACTTCCAGTTTAGTGTTTGTCTGTTGTTTTTCCAAAGTTACCTTGTAAGAGTGGTGACACATGTTCCCAGTTTGATGAAAGAATGATGCCTTTGATGTGAAAACTGTGGATTCAGGGCTAAAAACCTTTTTCGGAGGGGGGGGTTTTCTCCTCTCTTGGTGCCTTTTATATTCTGTGTAATGTAATTTACACTTGAGCTCTGAGCATTCCATCCATTCACTTATATGGGATTTTTTTTCCCCCTAATAAATTGTCTATTATTTCTGAACAGGAGCACCAAAAGGCTCAAACCATCATTTATTTGAGAAGTATGGGGGTTGGGGATTTCTGTGTGCGTGGGTGTCTCAGTGAGTACTGAATGAGCTACGGTGAGTGGGGGAAACCTGGCAACTGTCCAGTATTACAGTGCTTTCTGGGCTTTGTTTAGGATGTTGCGTAGCAACAGTCCTTTGCTTAGCGGACTGTTTCCCACGACTATAACCTCCTCCCTTCTTCTACTTCATGTCCCCCAATTGTTTCTCATCGCCATGTCTCATCTTGTAGAAAGCTGCCAGTGTCTGCGCTTTGTTTTTGATGACCAAAGAATAATTTCCTTTTCGTCCAGCCATTCAACTTAATATAGAGATCTAACTCAAAAAGACACAACATGAAGTGTTGTTACATTAGCAGCCTCTTTAAGACATCAATGAAGCAGAGTGGACTAACTGGGTCTGGTCAGGACAGGTTACTACCTGTCCTCTGTAATGTTGTTACTACTAAGAATAGTTTTGAATAGAGATTAAGCAACTTAACATTTTTGATAATTCAACAAAATATCTCCAAGTCACCCAAGGAAATAATCTTCAAAATGCTTATTTTGATAAACAGTCAGCCAAGCAAGTCAATTCATTCAATAAGTTGGTGAGTTTCGTGAAATTCATTTTGGTAGACAAACAGCACTGAACACATATAGCAGGGCCGAGATGGAGAAGGAGCAGACAAACTCTACATCAGGTCAAATTAGGTGTTTTATATGTAATTGTGTTGCCTCATATTGTGAATTTCAGTGGGAAAGATGCTGAATTGTGGGTGGGACCTGACAGGTCATTGGAACAGACCAATCAGAGCAAATCAGGTTATTTGGTAGGCAAGCAACCCTCTCTGTATTCTGTTTTTAGAGGAAACTAAGGAGGCAAAGATCTCTCACGTATCATGGGATCTTTAAGAGACTAACTGTTAAGACAAATCCTAATCAAATAATCGCAAATGTAGATGGCACAGTTTGCATGACTGTCACATTATCTAGTTTGTATTTAAAAAAAGAACACAGTAAACAGCTGATTAGATTTTGCTGTCACGGGTCAGACCACAAAAGTGCAGGATTTCTCTGTTAATAAGTGAAAAGGTCGAGAAAGTAAGAAAGCTGCACTGAAAAACAACAGGCTCCTGTGTGTACACCTGCCTGTATTGTTCACTTCACCACTGACTTTAAGTGCAGATCATGTCAAGTTCGAATGTGAAATTCCACACATTCTGACTGAAGGCGGGTATGTTTTTTTTTTTGGAAATGATACAGTGGAAATCACCTTTTCTGGTTTTGTCAGTGCGAGAGATTCTGCTTTCACTTCCACTTGTTGACCTTTAAGCTGTTGCCGTACCTGTGTCTGTGTTATCATGTTTCAAAGTCTCAGAAGCAACCATATAAAAGGGTGAGCTTTGAACTTAACAGTGGGGTGACACATCAAGAATTCTCCTAGATGGCTGGACTGGAGATGGCACATGGCACATAGTGCTCTGACCGTCTTTTAAATTATGAGTCTATGTCTATGTCCTCTTCCTTTCTGGGAGTCTTTTTGTTCAGTGTTTGCATGTCTTCCCCATGACCTTGCTGCTTTATCCAGTCCAGACACAGCGAACAGCATGTCTCTGTTAGTGGAACAGAGCAGCTACAGAGGTCTGCAGCAAAACAGAACTGTTAGTCAGATATGCAGCTTCAACACAAAGCAGGACACATTACATAAAAGCACAAATCCAGAGGAGGGAGTCTGCTTCTTTTGCACGTTGCATTGTTTTTGGTTTTTCTTCCTCTTGTCTGCTTTCGTTTATGAGATAATGTGAACGCTGCAGAAAGGAATCGTTCCCTCTGCCTGGGAATTTCCCAGACTGCTTCATTCCGAGCAGAGATACGCCGTGTGTTTGCCTGAAAAGTAGGAATCGCACCCAAATAGTGTGCTGTGGAAGGCTGAAACAAGAGATGAAGTCGTCTTAAAGTAAACAAACCGATATGAGGGAAGATAAAGAGGTGAAACAGAAATGAGATGAAAGCCAGTGGCTTGGAGGTGATTTTAAGTTGTCAGAGGAAGGAAGGAAGGTTGGAGAGAGACTGTCGTCACTCTTTATCTGCTTGTGTGAAAGAGGCTTCACACTCCGGCAGCGAGACTTTGTTCTACTCAGAGGTGAAACGCAAACCTTCAACAATGGATTTATGGTTCCTGGCATTCTCTTGTTTCTTTGGATAAATGGTTTAAGTCGGCGGAAGCTTTACTACAATGAATAGACTGATCCTGCACAGGCCTGTTGTTATTTAGAGGGGAAGAGGGCAAGCACCTGCTATTTAAGCACATACCTCACAAGCCAAAGTATGTCTCACACATATGTTCTCTGCTAATGCCTGTGCTCCATATATCGGATCCAAGTATTTCAGCTGTTTTGACGTGAGAATGCGACTGTCATGATTGAGTGTGTTGTATGCGCACATGTATCTGACTGTTGGCATGAATGTCCAGCTGTCAAGAGCAACAACTAACAGCTGCTTTTCCCACAGAGCAGCTCCAGTGAATGTGAAGAATTTACACATTTAGAGCTGATAAGGAACCCAGAACATTGTTACATATGAATTCAGCTGAATACCACATGCGAAGTTCAGCCCAGGATTATTCTTACCCATGCCAAAATTTGATTTGAAGTGTAATTTTAAAAAAAAGCAGTATGTGTATTCTGGCTGGAAATAACATAAACAAGAGATCGCTCAAACTTAGATGCTAATGAGACATTTGAACCATTTCCATGTCTACATCTGTGTGAGAATGGAGTGACCCTTTCACAGCACAACATTTCTGGAGGAAAAAATATCAAGCACATTCCAGCAAGACCTTCATCAGAAATGCAGAAATGGCCTGAGGGGTTGTCATAAAAAGACAAATTAGCAATTGTAAAAACTTTTTGACTGCAGTGTTGGCAAAGTTGTCTCTGACGGAGGGTATAAATCATTTTAGACACGTAAACCGTTACAATCTAACATCTAGAACACACTTTCTTACTAAATTTTGTCAGTTTATGCAGGTCACAAAGCAAATTTAAGCTGAGGTTTGAGTTATTTGGCTTTAATTGCCCCTTTTCTGAATATTTAAAGATTGACTTCACTGGTAAGTGACTATTTTCCTACCGGATATACCAGAGGTGATAGGTCTGATAGATATCAATTGATTGCAAAATTCATCAGTCAAATCCAAAGTTTGCACTTTGGCAGTTATTGAAATGTGGGCACAACGACGGCCTCCTAAATTGATGAGTTTATTCACAGTAGTGCTTAGTGAAGCCTACAGGGATTTTCTTTCATTATGTTAGTTACTGAGGAATGACATGGTGCAATATTTCACAGCCTTTGTGGTCTGCATGGGATAAGGACATTTGGAACGCAGTAATGAGGTCTGAGTCATTGGTCTTGTCTGTGGAGGTCCATTTGAGGCCCATGCGAGGACACACAGCCACCTCTCGCAGTCACTGATTGTGCTGTGCATGGAGCAGTCTAGCAGTGCTGAGTCACAGAGGGTCTCAATAAACCCCCTCTGGTTAATTTCCTGACCCCCCCCCAGCCTCAGCCCTTTATCCCTCCCTTTGTTGCTCTTCCTAAATCCTTCAGAGCAGGTGAAATGAGATGTGGTTTCAGAGAATCTGATATGTGCGACTCCACCTACTTTGTTTCCTGATGAAACTTGCACAAGAGACAGCGAGAAAGTAAAAGCAGGTCTGTCCTCTCCTGAGAATCAGCCTTTGTGCTCGTTCTCCTCCGTTCTCTCAGGCTGAAAACACACCTCTGTTCTCTCAGTGACTGATGACAGAGAGAGGGGAGGGAACATGAAACCTGCTTGGCAACAAACTAATTTATTTACGTCAACAGGTTTTGTTCTTTCCAGCTTCAGGTGTTGTCAAAAGTAGTTTGTCAAAAGTAGCTCCTTCAAGCATAAATTAAGTGGCGGGCACCACCTGCAGTCTGAGTTTTGGGAGTTAAAGAAAAGCTAGACAGGATTAAGAATTTGAAGTGCCAGAAGAGTCTATTAAAATATGTTTTGTGCCTTCTCATGTGCTTTTAGGAATGAGCGAGCTCGATGGGTGAGTGCTCTGGGCCAGAATGTGAACAATAAGAAGAGTCAGGACAGACCTGGTAAGTTGCCACGGACACTCTGCAGTGAGCCTATTGCACCACCTTGTGGTTATACAGTGTAACAGGTTTTTTTTCTTTTCTTCTCATTGCAACTTCAAAATAAATGACTTTTTAATTAAGAGATTCATCTGAGCTGATTCATGGAAGCGTGTCTCTGTTCTACCAGAAGTCGACCAGTTGGAGGTGATCAGAACTTACACAGCTAAGCAGCCTGATGAGTTGTCTCTGCAGGTGGCCGATGTGGTGCTGGTCTCACAGTTTGTACAAGACGGTACGTTAGGCCTTCCATTTTCCTCATCATGTGGCTGCATTCACTGTCTTTAATATTCCTCTTATTTTCCATCTTCCTGTCTCAATCCCTTCCTTTCATCCTGCACTTTAATTTGCTCTTTTCTTCTTTCGCTGTGTATCTCTTCAACATAATGGACCTGATGTGTGCTTGAAGTTTTACATCTTTTCAAAAGCATGGAAGCCAGAGGTCATTTCACTTTTGGTGACCATAGCAACCAGCTTTCATGTTGCACGCAGCGTCAAAACGACGAGACTACAGTAAAGGCAACCCACAGTTAATTTTCTGCTTTTCACGTGACTCTTGTTTTCTCCTCTAAGGCTGGTATGAAGGCGAGCGACTGCGCGACGGTGAGAGGGGATGGTTCCCAGCAGAGTGCGCCGAACGAATCACTTGCAAGGCCACCATTGAACGCAACATGCAGAGGATGAATCGCCTGCAGGGACTAGAGACTAACGTGTGACAGGATGATAAGCTGGCTGCTAAAACCACAGGATTTCCCAAACTGACACGGACCCTTTTACACACCAGTGACCTGCCTTTTTAAGCATTGAACCCTGACAACTGAGTTCGGGCAGCATCTGTAACCTGCCAGTTGAAGACACATGGCTGCTGGATCCTTACAGTGGGATAAAGATGAAGCCATTATCCAGGTCAGCATCCACGAAACATCAGGCCCCTGTTGGGTTTCAGACTGTTTAGAACAAACACAAAGGAGGAACAGATTTCCTTAATTGGTGATTGGTCCCTGTGTGGGTGGGGTGGCTTAACAGTGGGATCTGTCACACTGATTAATTCCTTGGCTGTTTGGGAAACTTCACACCCACAGCCAAAACCCACTGCTTTCAACACCCTGCCACATAACTGTTGGTGTGAAATTTATACACGTTCTTTTTCAAATGTATTCTTTTATAAGTGGCATGCAGTGTAGTGAGTACAGCTCCACTGCAGGAGGTAAAGTAGACCAATTAGTGAGAAATCGACAGCAGCCTGGTGAGCGCTCCGTTAATGAGGCTCAGGCCATGTGACGAAGAGCTTCACCAGTAACAACATGACTTATGACGATACTGATTGCGAAAGCGATAATAAGGCAAGATGGTGCGATTAGCATCTTCTTTACAGTGTACAAACTCCTGTGAGTGTGCAAGTACCCCTATGAAAATATTAGATCAAAGTAGATGTTGTATTCTGAGCCTCAGAATATATGTATACAGTATATATAAACGCCATTTGTCTGAAATCCGAGGCACTTTGTGTAAATATAACAATCATAACTGATTGGACAAAGTTACAAATTACAGTCATCAAGGAGGAGCGATGGCTTGTGTCATCCATGGGTTAAGGAGAAGGGCCAAGTATCTGTCCTCTACCTTGCCGTTTGTCACCGGCTAATGTAACCATCATGAATCAGACTTTACATTTGTGTCACAATTACGATTACTCTCCCCATCCACTCAGTGGACAGCCAGAAATATAACACACTTGACGCCAGCCAAAGGTAGGGCCACGTATAAACACCCCTTCAAGGATTTATATTTGTGACGCTGATGGGAAGAGCTGAGCGGCCCTGCCTGGCTCTGCTTTTAATGTGATTGTCCACTGTGAGTCATCTTTTCAGTGTTGCCCAGCTAAAGGAAATTAATGACTTGGCTAGAGGATGCTGATAACACCATCTATCAAGCCCACTGCTCTGGAAGCCACTCAGATGATAACCAAAACTGTTGACCGACGCAGACTGAGGTCTGGCAGGAGAAGGCAGGGCACTCATCTGGATGGACACCGAGTCACCAGACTCAACTTTGCATTTGTACTCAGGGAAACTGAGCTAGATGAATCCACACACTGAAGCTTGAACAGATTTTTGTTGCAATCATTTCCTCTTCTTGCGAGCATTGTAAATCATTTGTGTATATGTAAATATGTAAAACAGCCATAAATGCAACCTGTATGTTTTGGTAAATACAGATTTATACTGAAAAAAAAAAAAAGTATATTTTAATCAGCCTTTAATAAAAGCTAAATCACTTGGAGTCTATCTTGAGTGATGATTCTTTCTGGGAGATTATTCCTGCAGTGACATTTGAGATGATAAATTAATCATTCAAGTGCAGACTAATCAGAGCCATCAGCTCAATGCAACACCAGATGTTACCCAGGCGGTCTCTCAAATATCAGAACAAATTTGGTTCTCCAGTCCCAGAACAGATTATGTCTACGGTCATAAAAGTGGCAACATTTCAGGGTAAAATTATGGCTATGGCTTGACAGCTAAAACGATTAACGTAGATTAAACTAAGCAATACAATTTTACTTACACTTATTTATTGCACAAGCCATTAAGTGGTTACTTGAGGAAAAAAAAAAAGAAGGGAGACTTATCCAAACCAGAATTAAACAAAACAGCTACTAAGTGTATCTAATGATGGGTTGGTCCTTGCAAAATAAAGTGTAAAAGGAAAAAAGGGACTGGTTTGAGTGCAGAACATTTTCATTTTTCAGTGCACTGGCCCTCTGTGTTTGGCCTTCAGCAGCACCCAGAGAGCACTACCAAGCTGAGGCCAGCTGGTTATCATAAATATTCCAACTATCCACTGTGTCCAAGGATGCAGCACCTCATCAACAAAGCTCCTTTCTGCATTGCCAGCCAAATGCCTGGCATAATCTAATCATCATCGTCGTCGTCGTCATCGAAGTAAACGTGCTGTCCTCTCGGGGCAGATTCCCATGTCCTGCCGTAGCCCTTACTGCTGCCAGAAGGCTTCTCCTGGGTAGTGATGAGGTCTATGATGGCTGTGATGACAGCACAGTCTTTAGACTGACGGTTTTCCCAGTCCACGGGAGCTGGATTACTGATTTTATCTTGTAACAGGGAATCCAGCTCTTTTTTTAAACTCTGTGGAACACACATGAAACAGAGGTTCGATTAAGATGAATTCATGGCAGCGTAGTTGTTCTCAGTGTGTTGAGTGTGTGTCGCTGCACCTTGACAAGGTGAGCGATGCGTGCTGGCGATCTGAAGACAATCCACTGGTCCACTGCGATGGTCTCCTGACCCTCGTCTTTCTGGATAGTGATGTCTCCTCCAAAGAAGAGCAGCGAGAACGGGGACACCTCGGTGCAGTCGTACAGGAAGATCTGAGGGGTGGACAGAGATGTCGCTAGCACACAATAACAGGAGCATTACAACCGATCAACACGTTCAGTGACAGGGAGCAGCATCATTATGACACATTGTGTCCAACAGCTATTCTGTGGTGTGGGCTGAAAGTGTCCCATTAGTGAAGAGAGCCTGTGCCAGTTTGAAATGTGTTTCAGTGCCTCCAGTGTTAGCAGATATGTCATCTTGCCCCGTCTGTGAATCTTGCTAATGTGTTACACTCTTTTCCATCCATTTGCAGCGCTTAACTGACAGCTGCTTATGTAGAGCAGTTTGCCTAAATCGTACCCAAAATGACTGAAAAATCTGAATACTAGACGTGGCGCTCAGAGTTCTGCAAGTTATCAGGTTTTACTTAAAATTACAAATTTAGCCTCCGACAATCACGAAAATGAGAAATGATTAAAATGAATAATTGTGCTGAATCTTGTTTTACAACAGTGCTTCTGTTTTGTTTTGTGTTGCAAATCCGGCACAATTGTTTCCCTTTCCGTGGTGCCTTAAAGCTCAAACCCTCCCTGCCAGGCTGTGGCAAGTTGAATCAGCAAGAACCAAGATGATGGGAGAAGAACTCAGGCTACTCCTTTTGCTATAAACGAGTAGCCCTAAAAAAAAATAGCTTGACTGTAATTCAAGTCAATAAAATCTTATTCATATAGATCCACTTTCCAATAACAAGCCATCTCAGGGCACTTTACTCAGAGAGAAACTGCATTTTCAATTAGAGCACGCACCTGGTGACACAAAGGTAAAAGACGAACCTATTTCAGCCTTCAAGAAAGAGTTGAAAATTAGTGCCAAATGTTGGAGTGGCACCGAGAAGAGAATTCAAAGGAAGGAGAGCACAGGGACAACTGCTTTTATCCCACATACGTGGAATGTAACAGAACACCAAGGGCAAGTGCGTCAGAGAAAGATAAAGTTTAACGTCATCTGCAACTTTTCATTCTATTTTTGCCCATCTACAGCCTCAGTCTTCAGCTTTATCTTTTCCAGCAAACAAATAGCCTTGAGAAGAAGAAGAAAAAAAAAAGAAGCAATGCGCAGGTGAAAAAAATAAGTGTGTCACTTAAATGTCGCAAAAATTCTGATTAAATACAGCAAAACACTTTGCTTCATCGAGACACGTGGAGCACAATGAGAGACAAAGGCAGAGGCAGCAATCAGAGAAGACATGAAAGGTGTTTTCCTGAAAAATGGAAGCGCTCACGTAAGAAGAAGCACAGAAAGAACAAAGACGGAGTGAAGGGGGGGCTGAGAGTGTGAAGAGGGGTGAAAAAAATAAATAAAAAGAAAGAGGGAGAGAGCAGCAGTCAGGAAACAGCACTGACCAGTGTGCTCTCTGACCACCCCCTCTTACATTGTGTCTGGAAGCTTTGAAGCACAAGAGCCTTTGAGAGGCAGTTGAAAGGCAGCGTTTTAATCAAATATTCATCAAGTGTAATGCACGTGTGGCACTACTGCCAACCTTTAGCCACCGGTGCTTTGTGTCTACTCACAGTTACCGGTCACAGGGGCACGTGCAAAATCACAAAGACACGAATCAACACACACACACACAGATATACAAGCACGCATTCAGCAGAACACTCTACCGAGTCCTGTCGCTTACTCACACTGCTCGTTCTCATCTTCAGGTGGTAAATGAGCCACGTGTAGTTGAATTCCTTCTCTTCAGCATTGACAGACTTCGGGTGGATACACACCTTTCCATCAGCCTGGGTGTACACCTTCACCCTGAGAAAGATGAGATGTCAGAAATGTGTCAATGTTAAGAATAGTAATGTGTAATATAATGTAGTAATAGTAAAAATGTGGCTATGTGCCGCTTAAACTTGGTTTCTTACTAGAAAAGTGATATATTTGGACAGAATTTTACGAAGGGATCGTGGTTCGTATAGCTTTGGTTATTTCTAGACTTCAACAATATCTCATCATCCATTTTATATATATATATATTTCATGCTCCCTATGTGAGAGTCTGCATATTGTATACATTGTGTGCCCAACTGTGGGGAAAAAAAACTGAATAAATTTAGTTTCTCAGAGTAGTAGTTCCAGAAATAATCCATTAGATGCGTTTCGCTTGTTAATATAATTCACTTTGAATGTCTCCTGTCATCCTGCCACTGGGGGAGGAGAGAAATTTAAGAGAAATTTAAATTCAGTCTGCAAATCGTCTCTAACATCAAAGTAACACCATGTTCCAAACTCACGTGTCGGAGAGACAGAACCTGCTGCTTGACTGCTGAGAACAAGCTGCACGTACCACAGAGCAGTCTGATTTAGTAGCAAACAAAAAGTGCTTACTTAAGTTGTGATTTTATTTAAATCTGCACAGTTGTATTGTGGATATGATATCTTGCGACTGGCTTATTGTCACATCTGTTGAGAATGACACATGCAGCGGAGATGACCCAGTGGAAACCAACGTGCATCTGGGCCTGCAACTGTCACTAAGACAGATAGACAAAAGCAAAAGCCCAACTGTCAGGGAAAGTGTCTGTTCCCCCTGCTGTACGCGTCTAACTTTTGCACACTGGTCACAGCCGGTGCCGATGACAGCTGCCTTCGGGCAAATTCATGATGAGTGCATTGATCTTGAGCTCAGAAAGTGCCTCTGTTTTTGACAGTTTTTTTCTGAACACGGTCTCTGCACAGCCGCAGGTAAGTGTCGCGGGACACTTACAGAACTCTTTCATGAGAGGTCTGATGAATGATTGCAGTGCGAGGGCCAAATGTCTGTCTAGAGCAGGGGATGTCAAACTCTGGTCCTGGAGGGCCGCTGTCCTGTAGGTTTTAGCCCTGTTCCTCGCTTCAACACGTCTGATTCAGATTCAAAGGATTGTTCAGTTCTGAACAAACCAGCTAACGAGACATCAGGGCCGAGTTAGACATTCCCGGTCAAGAGCAATAAGAACTTCTCTATCACGTGCTGTGCTGTCCCTTTGTGGACGAGCAGACTCACCCGGGCCTCTTTTTGCTGTGAGATGGTCTGATCATGGCCACCTTAGGGTACAGCCCTGCTACAATCACCGCCTTGATTAACTTCTCATTGTCTGAGGAAAAAAATGGAAAAGTTAGAGAAAGAGCTAATGAGCACTGCTTCTCAGAGTTGTCATATTCACAAAAAAAAGAACGAACAGAAAGTCTCCTCTTAGTTACCGGAGTTGATATTAGATTTTGGGTCTTTTGGGTCCTTGCTGCTGACAAAGCCCGCATGCATGAGATGTTCAGCAAACTGGCCCTTCATGTTGTGGAGCATCTGGATGATAAAAAGGACAAATGACTTCTGAAAAAAGCTATACGTCCTTAACTTGCTGGACAAAAGTCAAACTAAAGGTACAATCGTGGAGTTCTTTCTCTTCTCAAAGCAAAACATTTGCAATCAGCCTGGCTCACCTGGAGTGTGTTGGCAGACAGGAAGTTGTCCCAGCAGTACTCCCTCTCATACCTGGCACCGCGCCGTTTAGCTTCCTCCCAGCCCTGGCCAGTCAATGCATGACAAATCAATATAGAACCAATTCATTCAGAAAAACCGTGATGAAAGAAGTACCAGGCTCACGGGTGTGGGCTGTTTTACCTGGAAGGCATTGACAATAGTGAGATGGTCACTCTTGGAGTTCCTGGACAGGGTTTTTCTTCTCATATCTGCCATCTTTTCTTTACCCTGAGGACCAGATGAAAAATGTGAGTATGCAAGACATGAAAACTCAGAAGGTAGTGCTGAAATGTGTTGAATCGTCTGTGAGTGTGTGTCACTGCCAGTGTATGCTTTCATATTTGTGAACTCAGTGCTCTACCAGGGGTATGAAGAAAGGGTCTTTGAAGCTGAGTGCAGCAGCGATGATGAGTATGGGGTCGAGGCATCCCAACAATGCCCCAAACAGGATGAGTTTGCCGATGTGAGGCTCCACGGGCAGACGGGCCAGGTGGACGCCCAGCGCTGTCAGATTCTCTGTGTGGTCCAGGGCGTTCTAACACAGCATGGTCACAATATCCAGGAGAAAAGAACATGGTTGTGGTCATCTTCAGCTCAGTATACTGTGCCTTTAATCATATCCATAAGAAAGCAAATGACTTGCCCATAATTCAAGAAGGTTCAAAAAGTTTTTGTTAGCATAGCAACGGCTTGAAAAAGTGAAGCTGCATGCAGTCCATAAGCATTTCTTGGCTTTAAACGAGTAGCCATATTAATTACAATGTTATAAGGTTATAAAGAGCTTACTGCAGAAAGGTTTTATTGTTGTCAGATTCAAATTTTATGTCATCTTTCACTTGATCTTAATCCACAAGATGGCCAGCTACAGAACACTCTCCTCGGAGCGAGCAGATTTGTGAATAATTGTTCCTGATGTCATACATTGAAACTATTCACTCGGGTCAAGAGAGGCCTGTTGCACTCAGGCTAGAAAAGCCACATTCTTAAAAACGGAGACGGTAATGTCGACCAAAGGTGGCGTGTTTAAGCAGAGTTTTAAAATTTGGGTGCATCTGCGACAGCAAGCGTATAAAATCCTTTCCCAGTGTCGGTAGCAGTGTTTTTACTGGTGTGTTCACAGAACCAGCCCAGTAACTAGCACCACCTCCCGGGGACTAGTCTGTAAACTATGACAAAGTGATGAGATGGCATTATTTTTGCAGGATGTGTTGGACACCACAGATTCTGATAAGCATGACTTTAAAGATTAGTCTGTTATTTTTTTGAAGGGTTGAAAGTGAGCTTCCAGCTGTCTTGCAGAATGCTTGGAAACTTAATTAATCCATTAAATAATTAAAAAGAAAAGTACATTTATATATACTTTTATCATCAATGCCAAGTGGAGTTGGAGCCATCAAATACCTGAGAGTCTGTAGAGTACCTGTAGCGTCGTTTGAGATGGGACTTAATGCAGATAAAAAAAAACTTTCCCATAGAACTCAAAACCAAGATGTTAACAGATGTTTTGGGGTTTTTTGTGTGTAAAACTGCTTTTTGAAAAATCTTTAAACTTTAAATCTAAAAATATTGAACTTGAGAAATCAGCAGGCTCTTGGTTTGTTGTCTTTATAGGTGCTCTCACAGCATTACCACAAGTTTTCAGGGTCTGTAAGGGGCAATCTATGCTATTTTCTGACAATTCAAGAAGCAAAACAATAACTGAGAACACAGTTGCTCAATTGCTCAACCATTAGTCACCATTTTACACTTAACTGTTTGATCCAAGTTGTTCTAAAGCCCCAGCTCATTAAAAAAAAAGAAAAAGAAAAAGAAGTGACCTATGCTCTGTCCTACCAGATCTGTGAGGTTCTTGATGGCGAGGTTGACAGCCTTCTCGGTGGGAGGGTCCAAGGCTTTCTCCAGGAATCGACTTATGAATCCCAGCTTCAATATCTAGAGGGTGTACATGACATTTCACTGACCAACAGAAACAAACTGTCATAATATTTACCCTTAACTTGTCTCTGAGCTTTTTAATCTGTGGAAAACAGATGCCGGAAGATTGATTAGAATTAGCTTTGTGTGCCTTCTATCAAGCTTGCTGCATATAAGACGCAACCTGTTCATACCGCTGTTGACAAGACGGGTGTGATGTTACACATGAAGAGTTAACCACCTCAACTGGGCGCAGGATAAATGTGAAAAAGCTCATTTTGTGAATATTCAAACTCCCTCAATGTTTTATTTCCTACATCAGACAGACTTTTAAATACACTAACCCTCAGAGTAAGGAGGCAACCAAATCTCTAATGTATATCTGACAGACTGGGGGATGTCTGTGCATTAGAGAGTCAGCTCAGGGTAAGCATGTTGTTGGTGTTTCTCTCACTTTGTGGCTGGTATGATGCATTAGTCCGCCTCTCACCCACTAGCTTAAAAAAAAAAAAGCCACATCACACACATACCCTAATACATTCGACTGAACTGGTGGAAGATGCACAGTAAAACACACATCTAATAAAGCAACTGGAGAGAACAATCACTGCCAACACTAGAACCGAGTGAACTTTGGCTTTATGTTCCATTAGCCGTGGCTGAAATATTCCTGAGTGGAGTATGAGGATTCAAAAAGAGGCAGCAAAAAAAAAAAAAAAAAAGGATGGAGGGCTGGGGTCGGGGGGAGGTAATATAGAAAGTGGCCAATGAAGAAAATGGCTATTCACGTATGAGAACGAGGCCAAGAGGAGAAGTGATTACACTGTTGTGGAAAAAAGAGAGAAAGAGCAGGGGAACAAGTGGCATGAGTCAGCCTGGGATGCTTGTCCCTTGTTCTCATTAGGCACGAGAGGCTGTAACTCAGCACAGGACCAAAAACACCAGCCCCATCCTTGCTCCTGCACCCCTATACACTCACAAAGCCATTCACCGTAATCCCTTCTTCATCTCAACTCCCATGCCAACGTCTATCTTTCATAGTCTGTCCATCCTTCTCTCCCTTTCTCCCCAAATGCACCACCTTTATCTGCAAGCACAGCTCCTCCAGCGGTGTCCTCATAATTTCAGGTAATTGATAGGCATTCAGCAAGCTGGCCCTGAGCCCGTTGTACAGATGATAGCACTTTCCTGGACGCACTCTGAATATATGCGGAGAAGAAGAGAGTTAGGGAGACAGAGGGGAGAAATAAAATAAAAAAAAAAAGGTTACATGTTATCCCAGTCCTGTGACAAGGGCTTAATTTGAAAAATCAGTGGGAAGAAACTGCACACAGTAAGCAGCTCCTGCTAATTGGGCCTTGCGGCACTTTGATGTCAGAACTATCTAACAGAGCAGACGTCTTGAGTCGCACACTGGAAACAACCTGGGAGTAACTGCACTTTGCCTTTGTGTTTACAGATAGGGAAAGAGGAAGAAGTGGGCCGATGGGGAGGACTGACGGAAAAACAATTCTCCCAGATAAGTATTACATAGTCAGAGCCACTGGTGTAAAGTAGGCCCGCATTATAAACATGTGAAATACTGTACGTGTGCAGACACACGCACCTGCCGGCACGTCCTTTCCTCTGTTTGGCATTAGCCAAGCTAACCCACTCAGCTGTCATGGTGCTGATGTTGTTGTTGGTGTCAAAGTTGGTCTCCTTAATCTTTCCTCCATCTATCACATAAACAACATCGTCTATAGTGATGCTGTGGGGAGAGACGGAGAGGTGTAAACGAGAGGGAGAGAAAGGGATGGAAGTGAGATCAAATAACAGAGAAATAAAAAGCACTTCAAAGCAGTCCGTGAAGAATATTTCGTGAGGAATCTTAAAACACACAATCATTCCAAAACAAAAAATAAATCAAAGCCCTTCGGTAGGTTTACAGTCTATATTTAGTGGAGTGATGAGAGGGAAGGCAGCTTCTTAATTTGGTCTGTTTGTTTGAGTGTGAATGCATTAACAAATTGCCTGTCAGAGAGTTTCCCATCCAAGCCAATGTGACAGCATTTGTAATCAGTCCAAGACATATATGCCAATTATTCCAAATCGGCTTTTTCCCCAGTAATGACTGGGACCTGCTGCTTTACACACAAAAAAGCCCATTTAGATGATAAAATGTCTTAACCTTTCTCTACTAAAAAGGAAAAACAGCCACAAATACATAGAAACCAAGTAAAAGTTCAAATGTTGGACATGCTAATCAACACATAAACACACACACATACACACCTGGTCTCAGCTATATTGGTAGCAATCACAATCTTTCGAACTCCTGGCGGAGGCCTTTTGAAAACCTGAGAGGAGTTGGAGAGAAAAATGAAACTGGACATCTATGATATTGAAAAGGGAATAAAGCAGGACAATCGGTGGACACAGAGACTGACAGAGAAAGGAAGAAAGAAGAATGCTGACCTGCGTCTGATTAACGGTGGGCATGAGGGAGTGCAGAGGGATGATAACAAACCGATCTGAAACACAAGCGCACATAAAAGAAAGACTCAGACATAGCAACAGTTACCAAATTATGAAAGATGTCGCATGGGGCTGCTCAAATATGCCTCATATAACCGTTAGGATCCTAATGAATCAAGAGCAAGCTGTCAGTTTCCATTACCGCATATTCAAATAAGGTCATTTTATGAAGGGTAGAAAAAGCACTTTCCTTTGATATAGTGCTTTAAAAACAAATGTCAGTGTCAAGCCAAACTTTCACTGCATTTCAGTATAGGTCAAATATTTCAACAATACACAAGGACTCGATTACTCACCCTGCAAAGCATTAAAATCACAGCAAATCCAGTTTATTTAACACATTAATAGCTAAAGTTTTAACACACCCTTTACTCACACTCTGTCACTAAATGGACTACATGATGATTTCAACCCAAGTGTGTTTGGGACTAAAATTGGGTGCAAGTTGTTATGCAAGCGAGCCACAGCATGTGTTGTAGTGGACCTTAATTAATACACAGTGCAGTTGGGCGTGACTTCAAAGATGAGCACTGTGAGGTGAGTGAGATGACTGGATACAGACTAAATTGTATTTACTGTTTGACCAAGCTTGGACCTTTAGATGTTCTGATGGAGGCACTACGCTGACAGAGAGAAGCATGTTTCCACTGTGATATAAGACAACAAGGAAGTTTTCCCCTCCTTAGCTTGGAAGTAAAGATGCTGTACCCCTTTTTTTCCCCCACTTTTTGGAGATTTCCTCATTTCCTCTACAATGCATTCCCTGGCAAGTCATCAGTCATGTCAAATATTCGTACCTGATCGAAATACCTGCTGGGCCATGAGCAAGTCGTTGAGAGTGCTGATGTTGTCCCAACCGGGCAAGAAGACCAAGATCGCTCCTTCCTGTCAAAGAAACGACGCAACCATTGTAAACACAGCAGAAACAAGTAACAAACACAGCCATTACGGTGCCAAAAGAGTCCTTGGAGGAGCTGAGATGACTCGCCCTCAGCTCCCAGCAGCCGCACTCAGACACACAATAGACCCTGGAACTCCCTGCCAACATCTTTATGAAGGCAACATCTTTCCACAACAGGCCAGCTTCCGCCTGGCGTTGGCACTTGATTCTCTCACAACACCGAAGAGAAAACAATAAAATAAAACACAACAAATCTGCCACGAGGAAAAATACAGATACACTAATTCTATCATAGAAAAAAAACGAGCATTTCCGTGTATTCCAGTGCGAGAACATCTCTGCTCGTCCAGCTGTGTGATGCAGATAGTTAAAACATTAGAATGAAGCCTTTCAAAGGAAGTTCTGAGATTTTTCAACCTGACACCCATTTTCCCTCATGTTTAGATGTAAATACGCACAAAAATGCACGGAGCTGGACTCATACTGAACAAAAATGCCACAACCAGCCACCACTAAAACAGCTGCAATTACAGACCATGAGGTAATTACAGCACAGCGCGGTAAAAGTGCTTCCATTTGCAACTAAAAGGCTCAGATCGATGCATGCCTCTGAAGCCATTACGGAGAGGATCTCAGCTGAAGTCTTTTATAAACACTAGCCGTCCTCTAAAAACTTGCAGGAAGACAATAAATGGCAGACTACAGGCAGCTGCTCTGGAAGAATGAAAGTTAGATTACAGAAAGCACAGATTTCTGAAATAAAAAAAAAAGTGGCTTCTGTTTGTGTTTTTTTTTTAATCAAGTGGCAAAGATGTTGAGCCAGCTTTCTCAGACTACCTCTGAAGGACTGAGGCACACTAAAGTTGGGCCTGGTCCTGCTATAAATTGGTGTAGCCACTCCTGTATGTGCACTGTACCTTGCGGACCATCAGATATGCAGCGAACAGGTCAACGGTAGAGGGAATTGTACACTAAAACACCCAAAGCTGAAGAAAATGTTACATCAACACTGCTGCAACTGTTTGGGAGTGCTGCCATTTAGGGGAGGTGTGTGAGGGGGGGGGGGGGGGGGGGGGGGGGGGGACGGGACTGGTTTGTTAAAATGTTTCAGTGGCAAGTGTCAAAGCAATTTCCCCTGTGACTGCTAAGATGCAGGTTTTCCCAGCAGAACGCTGCAATACAGCAAGCAGTGTTATTACCGGTGCCTCGGTTTCAATAGAATTACCCCTTAGCAGTCCCTGACCTATCGGGAATATCAACATGTTTTTGTATAAACCTAAATTCCCCTAAATTAACGGTTTAATGTCGTGTGATGTTTAAAGGTTGACGTGCATTGCACACTTTCTTAACGGAGCAACGTTTCCTAATTTAATCATCCGAGCGAGGAACATCTGACAAGACTTTCACTTGAAAACAACTTGAAAGCCAGCGACTCTGTTTTTTTTCATCCCCGTCACAAGAATGACGTGATATTTGAAAAAGTCATTTTGCACCAAATCATTGTGTTTTTGAGAGAAAATAACAGACTGATAACAACGAGCCGTTGGTATCAGAGCAGCAAGAACCGTTACGGGGGGCCTCCAAGGTGGAGACACAGAGATATTATATACTGTCGAGACCAAAAAAAGAAGCTTTTTTCACTGCACTAAAGACCTTTATTTAAACTAAAAATCATGCTCAGGATGAAATTAAGCTGGTGTAAAATAACTCTTTCAAAAGAGCCGTAATTCACCTCCAGAAAAGAATGAAGTTCGACGTAAAAAGCAACTTTAGAGCCGTGAGCGCTGTTGCCTTTTAATTAAACTTAATTATCATCAACAGTGCTCAAACACTGGCACCCACATGGGACTGCGTGTTAATGTAAGAGTAGGAAAGAAAGAGGAGGAGAGATGCAAGCAGTGTGCTTTCATACGGAGTTACAGCCTGACAGAAACGAACCATTATATGCATGCAGCACACAAAGAGTCAGATCAATTCGTACAAAAAAAAATTAAGAAAGAGCACAGTGAGCTCTGTAGTGCTAGCCAGCTATTTGGCAACACACACACCGATCCACCCACATTTAGAGTTGCACCTACCAGGCACTCATTAATGCCTGCATATCAGCCCCCAAGGTGTCTAATCATAGACCTCTTCAGTATAATTAACCAATCATAGCAGTTGAAAGCCTGGCAGGCGGGCTATATTCTTGGTTCAGAACGCCGTCATGGAGAATCAGTCGATTCCCTCTCAGCCTTTTGACAGTGCCACGGCAAATCAGCTGGCCGACTGGTTGAGTGGGGCCGTGACTGATAGAGATATGACTTCATATGTGAGAGGATAATTATTCTGTCTGTCTGAGTTAGTCACTCCTCGTTCAAGGGCTTCTCTTCTTCTTCTTCACTCCTCTTGTGTACGTCTCATACAAACAAAGCCACAAACTAACATAAATAATTAAACTCGTTTCACTTTAATCAAAAAACAAAAATTGGAAGCTAAAAACACAGTGAAAGCAAACGCGTGCATCTAATTTCCTCATCTTTCCTTCAGTTCTGGCCCTTGCAGTGCAAACTGTCCTCGCCATCATCGTTTTCCTCTCAATATCGACAAGTGCCGTTTGTGACAGTCTGTGAACTGAGCACTGAAACGACATAAAATGAGGAAACAGGATAAGTGCAGAGGGAGAACATCTGTTCATCACTCATCGGTAGAGATCTGCTGGCAGGGTATGTGTCATTTTCTCCGATCTAATGTCACTCTGTGTTTGGAAGCCAGACCTGCTCCTTCCATCTGCTATGATCTACTTCTCTCTATTTGTCAGCTTAACCATTCGTGTCACCTTAGTAGCTTTTGTTTGATAGCAAACCATCTTCTGCCTGAGCCACTGCTCTGTAGGAGTGATCAGAAATGGTAGAAGACCCTCATATCCAGGAACATGAATCTGAACGTCCTCAAGACGTGGCATCCTCCAGTGACAGGAGCCCGTTATGCTCGGATGCAATTCTAATCTTCTTCTACGGTACAATTTCACTTTCTAAAAACAGAATGCTTTGAAACCTCAAGATTACACTCACCTCGTCATTGAACACAATGTGACGGATCAGTGCCACAATCAGATCGAGATCAATCTTTTCATCACTGTCTAACATCTCCAGGGCTTCGACGGTGCTGTTAGAGTATCTGTAAAACATTGACAAATGATAAATACACACCCTCACTCAAAAAATTAAACAAGGCCACGCACCGCGCTCATTGTTCTCCAACTTGTTGGCTGAGCTGTGATAAATGTAAGGCAACTGCAGGGGATTTAGACAAGTTTTTGTACATAAATATTACATCATTCAACAATCGGCGCATAGAAACTTTCATTGCCCCCCTTCGCCCCCCAAACCAAGACCAGGTGAACCTTAAATATGACTAGCAAGGCTATTGAAAGTGTGGGCAATTTGTCACAGAGATGGTGTCGATAAAGAGACTTCCTGGATATGCACAGCCTGATGTTTATGCAAATATGCCGTCTCACACAGGAACCAAATCATGTCGGCTTTGTTTGGCTCGGTGTTGTGAGACGATTTGCTTATCAGCTCTTTTTGTTATTATCTAAGGAGGTGAGACTTAATAATTGGGATAAGAATCCGCTCTTTCTCTTCCACTCGTGTGGAAACAAGTACATGAAGCCAGTCGAAGCACTGGAGCTTGGACCAGAGCACTCTGCATCGAGTGCCTCGGATTTTACTCACAGAAGACGATAAAGAAAACATCAACACAAGCGTTGAGCTTTATGTATGCACTGAAAAAGCCACCGTAAACAGCCGTGTAATAAATGTGTTATAAGAACGGTGTTGAAAATACTTCTCTCACTTCTTCAGCAATAATTTTACTGCAAGGTATTAATGACTTCGTGTTTGGAGGGTTACTGCTACCACCAGACACTCAGCATGGTTACATGCTCCGTTGAGTTGAAACACACTTTGTTTGACTTGGCCATTAAACTGAACCACAGTCCCTGTCCCAGTGTGTATGCACAGGGGGCAAACTGAGCTTGTGACTGAAGTATGTCAGACGCTGCAACACTGAACTGTCAGAGATCATTAAATTGTTTCACAGCAGTTATATTCTAAAGGATGCATAAATCAGCTCAACTCAGAGGGAAGGCACATCATGGCCAGATTTTGTCAAGGTCTGCTGTCGCTTCACTGCTTCCCGTGGAGGAGTTTGTGGTGCTTCAACGGACTTTCGAAAAAGTAAGCTACAGCAAAGTAACAACGCTTAAATCCCCTTGCAGTAAAGATGGAGCATTAATAATGATGGTATAGAAAAGGGAATGCCACCCAAATGGTTGCGTAAAAAAAAAAAAAAAAAAAAAAAAAAAAGCTTGTTGAGTTTAGGAAAACTGTTTTTCAAAAATGTATGAAACATCACAGCCTCCCATCATTGAGGTACAGCACTGTAATGCAGATGCATGAATAATTTATCTGACAAATATATCAGACAATCGAGTGCTCCCAAGCACTCATCTTTCTCTGTAAATTGCACGCTGAACAAAATGAGAACTTTCTATATTCAGCCTTTAAGCACTCTGGGCTCAGCTCAAAGTTCAAATCTAAAAAGAAAAGGTTGTTATTTATTAAGAGATGTGAATGCCACAAAGCCAAATCCTCCCATTTCCCCACATAAACAACACATTTATCAACCTGGCAGCTGCTCTGCCAATTTAACTACCCTGCTGTTCCCTCCAACTCACCTGCCCTGCAGTGTGCGTGCATAACAGGGCCAGCTCTCCTTGTATTCAGCCTCTTTCTCCTCTTTCTCAGATCTGGAGTTGCGCCCCTGCCAAAAGCCTCGCTTCCAATTTGGGCGACGGTCCTGATTCTGAGGACAGTATCTGGCAGAGAGACACCATCCAGTTTATATTAAAAAAAACTAAGTCTGCGTGTGCGAATGCTGGGTTGTGCCTGTGAACGCGTGAGTTCGGGTACAGTGTTGTTCAACCTGATCATCTCTAACACGTCTTCAAGAAGGAACTCCTCCACTGGGAACGTCAAACCCGGGATGTGTATTATCGGACAGTTATCTGAGGGGGCAACGAAACGGATGATAAGCACCGACCTTACTTTTAGACAAAACCTTGTGTGCGATCTGATGAGTTTCCCACCAAAGTATTTCGAAAACTTCTCTGCGTTGAGCGTAGCGCTCATCAGGATGACTTTGAGGTCATCTCGGAGGTTGAGTAAGTCCTTCACGATGATGAGCAGAACGTCCGATTGAAGGTTTCTCTCATGGATCTCATCCAACACTAGGTGACTGATGCTAGACAACAATCTAATAAAAAAGTATAAAAAAGATAAATAATTAAAACAGGGAAGGTTTAAGGCTTTGAAAAAGGTAACTTATCTGAATGTTATGGCTGCAGTGGATGAATGGAAAAGATTTGCCACCATTATAAATAATGGACATGACCACTTATCCATCTAAGTTGGTCGGTATATTAAACAACAGAAGAGTAAGAAAAAAGAATGCAACATAGCTGCAGTTCACACCAACTGTCAACCGGCAAGCCAGCTGCAGTGTAAATGACTTCAAAGTCAAATTTCTCGAGTTGTGCCAATTGTGAATGAGAATGAAGTGTAATGTCAAGGTAAAGCTTGCGCTCTCTGTCTGTTTTTTTTCAGAATGCAAAGATGAGCATGAAGGGATCAGTCGACAGAAGCTGTGTGCGCGCGTGTCTTCATTTCTCTGCCTGTGAGGATGGGGACCCATACTAATGAATCTTCCACAGATAGCAGAGTCAACTGCAAACCAGTGGGGACATGAAAGAGAGACAAAGGTAGGACGGCTGGGGTGGAGACGCAGAGTAGAAAGGCGGGGAGAGGATGCGATGAGGACGGGGGGAAAAGAAAGGCGGGATGGGATCAGACTCACGGATCTGAGCGAAGCCACTGAAGAATAATGCCTGTTGTGCAGTACAGGATGGAACCTTGTCTCCGTGGTAACCGGCTGTGAAATGTGAGAAGACAGAAAAAAAGAAGACTTTAGTTTTTTGATAATTTTTAGTTTCTTTTAATTTTTAAATGAAAACAGTGTAAAGAAAATAAACAAAGGTCCACCAAAAAAACTCCATTTCTGATCATTATCCACCTTTCTGTATTCAGCTTCTAAAGACTACATTTCTGTCTTCACAGCTTCCAAAATGATCTTTTCTGGGGTCTAATTTACGCGGTGAGTATCATTTTTTATCAAGGCAACATTATGATACTCAACCTGTAATTAGAGGCTCACATAAAAGCTGACATTGTCTTTCTAGAAAATCTTGCTGATATAAAAACTTCCATCCCAAGCAGCCCAACTGTATTTTCAATTCATGTTTTCATAAAAAATTTTTTAAAAAATCCACGGTCTCCTCCTAAGGGATACATTTCTTTGGTTATTCATTTCTTAGTTAATTACCTCTTAACTATTCCTTTTAAAGCCTGATCAGTTTCTAAACCTTCACCGGATCGGAATGTAATTTACATTTAATGAAATGTCAACAATAATTTGTGACTAAACAGTTATTCATGAAAGTTCTGAAGGAATTCAAAGGAATAGAAATATGTTCTGTTTGTTTGTTTGTTTTTCACCTGAACATCCAATCTTAAATTAAAAAAGGTTCATATGAGTTCTATATTATCTAGTAATCACTGTTGGTCAAATCTCTTCTTTTACACCTTCAGTGGACAGTTACACTTTCCCATTACTAAAACCAAAAAGAATAGAAGAATCCATTTAAAATAATCTGCCTCCTTTGATTATACCTTTTTGAAGACTAAATTGAAAGTGGAAATACAAAGTACCCCTACTTTTATCTTAATAAGACAAATATCTAGTCGCATATGATCCTCAGCTTTTGATAGATGTTCAGTCCCTTCAGCCTTTATTTTTCAGCATCTGAATAGAGTCTGGCTATGACATTTTGACATGTTAATCCCTCGTCTTTTAGATCCTAACTTTCCTTGTAACAGAGTAAACAACATTTGTGCTGCCTAAAAAAAACTGACTCGGATCCAATGAAAATCCATCACATATTTGTGGTAACTCATCGATTTTGTTTGTGTGACAACTTTTACCACAGTAAAACGAGCCCTAATGGAGATAAAAGCTCAGAGCTTTGCCCCAGGTCTGAGAGGCAGGAACATGGGTATGTTGCATCCGGTCTGAATGGGTCGTTAGAAGCTCTCGTTTTAATCCTCGACATTGCACGTGGAGATCAGATGCAATTTCATTTTCACACTGGCTTTGTATAATCCTTTATGAAAAGGTATTAAAGACTGATATCCATTAATCAGAATAAGGGTTCTCATTTATTTTAATCCTCAGAAAACCAGCAGAAACGTCCAAATTAATCTCACAGATAACTAAACTTCCTTGAGGGCTTTGCTGCATAGTCGATATCATGATTCAGTTACACCAGCGGCTAATTTCACACGAAAATAATGTTGAAATGAATATTGTATGGCATACAGAGTCTATGGTAAGAATTACAAATGACTTCACAAAATCAATGCGCAGCGAAACAACAATGCGGCTAAAGATGTTCAAAAATACCAGAAGCAACGATACGAACGGTGATTATGGCATAAAAATGATGGGATAACAACATCTGGTCCCATTGTGACACGCAACACGGTATTTACAAGGTCTGAAAAACAAGAACAAACCAAGCCTGCCGGGGGGGACCAGAGCACATTCAGCGCTGAGGTGCCTCGGGGCAAATAGGAGCTGCTGGTTCTGTCTTAACACCTCCACAAATCATCCTCTCTGTGCGGTACCATAAGATGATTTCTACACTGCAATACTGCCAAAGAACAGTTTGCTGTGAGGTCATTTCGCTCTCTCTGTACAGTAAGCAGCCAGATCTTCCGGTCCTCAATTAAGACCAGTCGCCTTGGATTTTCTAGTGAGCATTAACTTGTCAATGGCCAGTAATATAAATGAGTGATAAGTGAGCATGTCAGTTCTCCACAATATTTATCAGCAGTCTGTAGCACAACATTAACTCTAATATTCAAGTAGAGGAGAGAGGTTTAAAAATAGGGCTCGTGTCATATATAAGGTATTCTGACTGCTGGTACAAGCCTGCCACAGGTCACAAATTTCACAGAACCGTCTTCTTTCTTCCCGCAATCCGCGTATTACATGCCTCAAAATCCCCTTTTCCAAGGGAAATAACATCAGAGTGAGAGCCCCACAGACTGAAAATGTCTAGTTTTGACCAGAACATTCTCCACCACTCAGTGCAGTCCTTCATAGCCACATCCATCTGTAAGGTCATTCTCTCCAAACATCGACAAACGAGTTCGAAATTATCCAAAAGAAAAGAGAGGACTGGACCACATGGATCTGAAAGCAGCCTTTAATTGTGCAAATAAGCCGACAACCTCCACCCAACTGCGTCTTCTTCAGGAAGCAACCGGTCTGCTTGCAAAATTGAAGGCTGTGAAATAATCTATCAGCTCCAGCCTCTTTTTGTCCCCTGAAGCTTTGCTGTCCTTGAGCTAAAACCTCATTCAGCTGCACTTTGGAGGACGGCTTGCAAAGGGCCCCGTGTTTGTTCTCCTATTATATTCTGTCCAAGAATATTGCAAATCCAATTAATTTTACTCACTCTAAACAATTTTCTACATTATATTTATCACAACAACCCTGAATTACGAAAGCATTTCATTTAGTAACCGTGTGCACTGACTGAATTCTGTAACTCACTGCTTACTTGCAATTTTAGCCTTTAGTTGGCAAAGACAACGTGACAGGAGATCCGGTCAATTTGTATTCAGTTCCCACAGAAGTCGATTACCCACTGTGAAAAGAAAACTAAAGAGGGTGGGTGCTCTGTGGGGGAAGCTGGTGCATCATTAGAAGTGTAACAAAGCAGTTTTTGCATATACCCACTGAGAGGCTCCTGTGGTCTGAGCGACTGCACCAGTGGGCAGCGACATCATAGCTGTCGGACTAAACATCTGATGCCTTTTTAAATTGTCTACAATCTAACTTGTTTCATTAAAAAAAAAAAAAAAACAACAGCTTCACATGGAAAGATGAAAAATGAGTCTTAAATTCACTCCAGCACCCTGTGTTCTGTCACAGCTCGTTGACGGCCTCAGTGTTAATCACCTGTATCACTTTTCCCTGAGCACATCCGACTCGCTCAGTTTCCTCCCATCTTACAGTTCTCCCACCAACTGCATTCTATTGTACACCGCTCACTTCAGACAGCTCCACCCCCCCCATCTCCAGAAACGCTCTGCCTGCTTCAGCTTGAGCGCGTTTCTCCCCAGCAGTATCCATCACTTCCTGCGCCTGCTCTACGTTTAGCATTCCCATCAACAACGGCCCATTTTTCTATTTCAGCCGTTTACCAAAATCTGTTCAAGTCACAGCGAGATAAAGAACTGTGTCTTGAACGACAGATACTCAAATTTGATTTGAAGGTGGATGGAAGAGTTTGGTAATTGCAACTCTTTAATATGTGGAATCCTTTTACTCGGGGGCTCGACTGCGATTGGACAAACGGACAAACATCCGTCAACAGTCTTCTGCCAAAGGTCTATCACCAAAGGATGGGTTTCCTCCTTTGTGATGCTTTGTCAGGACTTTACCGCAGCATCTTTAACTGTTTAATTATGCATCTTTTTATGCAACTCAATTCCATTTCTTAAAAAACTCACTGTTCCGCTGTACTGTGACTCACTGACCAATTAGCTTTGCTGCATTCGTCCCTAACATGAATATATTGATGTCATTTACAAAAAAGGCTAAAATCATTGGCGTTTCTAAAGATTTATACACCTACTTATATTCTCTGTACCTCGTAAATCATTCAGTGTCATTCATACATTCCATAAACTGTAGACCATTATTCTTATTAAACTTTACTATTCCATTAGGAAACATCCTCTGATGACTCCACAATAATGTAGATCAGGCGTATGTAGTTCAAATTAAAAACTGTTATGTAGACAGGAAAACCTCCTGAGCTACACCTCAACTGTAGCATCTATTTAATTTGAGTGTATTTATTCTACGGTCACACACAAACTAGATATAACACAATATTTGAATAAGTGCTGGGATGCATCTCTCTCTGTTTAAGAGGACTAAATCTGCCCGACTCTGACAAATCTAACAACTTCACCACCTTTAATGTAAACCAGAAAGTTCAGACCAGGAGCAAAGTAAGAAAGCCACAAACAGCCTCTGTTCACTGCAACCTAAAAAACTGTGACAGTATTCCAGCTTTTTCTTCGGTTCCTCAACCACTAAACACGTTCCTGAGATCCAATTAAAGACACATTGAGCCTGATTTAAACAACATCCAGAACCTCCATTTCATGCATCAGCAGATGTTTGAAAAGGCTTCCTTACCTCTGCAGTCGGATTTGGTAACCACAGGAATTTCCATTTCCAACACTTTCGGCTCTCTCTGCTGCTACACGCTCTGCTACCTGAACAGAAGCACACACATACAACAGCATTTACCAGCATGGCAGAAATATTATCCAACTATGTGGGAAGCGGCATAAAGGTGAAACCACACATATCAGTAACCGCATTTTCCATCAGCAGGCAAACGGCCACATGTGATCCCAGAGAGTCAGCAGGGGACATACCGAGATCGCACTGATGCGACGGGGCTGTGTGCAAACCACACGGCACGTTGAGCCAATGCCTCGATTGATATGGTCATCTAGGATGAATTGGGTGACCTGAGTGGTCTTTCCACACCCGGTCTCCCCGCTCACTACTAGGACACGGTTAGAGTTAATCAGCTCCACCAGCTCCTATGGACAGAATGATTGAGATGATTGAGAGGAGAGGATAAAGGTGATGATATATTACAAAAAAAGAATTTGAATTTGAGGAAAAGACATGACAAGAAAAAGCATTCGATTTATAAACAGAAGGAGAGTATTTGCTTGAAGGAGAAATTCAATCGACACTCACCCCTTCTTTTCCATAGGATGGTAGTTTTTCCCTGAATTTCTAAAGATGAAAAAGAAAAAAAAAAACATAAAATCATGAGTAGCTACGTCTTTATTCATTGTGGTGAGATTTTACACATCCAAAAGTCTGCCACATTTCAATTAGCTAAGATAATCAGTGACTACACAATAGCTTAACAGTTCAGTAATTTTGCAATGACCTGATAAAACAAACTGAAAAATCTGGTTTCCAAGTGAACTTTTTAATTGGATGTAGTTTTATCTACACAGCACAAGTTTGTCATAAACAAGCTATTTCATGGAATTCTTCATAAAAAGCCAAATTCCACTTAGGCTTAGTAAATTATCAGTGCTGCATATGTTTAATTCTATCGGTGTGTTTCTGTTCTTGGTTGTCAAAGCAATGCAAATATTGTTATACTTTAGATGGTTGATGCCAGAAACTTTAACTGTAACAAATGTATATATCTAACTTTATACTAAACTCACCAGCATTTCTTCGTACTTCCGATCAGATTTCTTACTTTGCAGATCTCTTCTCAAGTAATCATCCAGTGACCGGTCTCTGACTACTTCCTGAAATAAGAAGTCCAGATCCTTGTCTTTCCTCATCGGTTTCGCCTCATCATTCCCTTCCTGATCTCCGTCATCCCAGCTGTCCGGAGGCTCGTCTTTAACTGCTGCGGCAGAGACGCCACTAAACAAACACATCAACTTCCATTACCATCAACCAAACAGCAGATGCCCAAACAGCAGCGATTGTTCTGGAGCACATTCAAACTCTGAGCTATATTTTTTTCAAGCAAGTCATGTCTTTTTCAAGCAAAGTTACCGCTGTGATGCGTCTTTCGCTTTCATCTGGCCTGGAGTCATTTCCTCTTCCTCCTCCTCCTCCTCCTCTTTGACCTCAACCTTGTGTTTATCCTCTTCCGGCATATCCCCATCAAAGTAACTGAGGGCCATAAACATGTTAATTAGAGTCACATTCGTAGCATTTAGCAGCATTCAAGAATTTAGAGTTTCAGATTTCTTCCTCATATGCTTGAAAACAATCCAGTGTAAGCCAGGAGTGAGGGAGCTGTTCTCACCAATGAGCATCACTATCGGTAGCTGTCCTCCTTGAGCCATCTCTTCTTAGGCCAGGCTGGTCGTTCTGGACAGAGTTGAGCAGCTTGGTGATGTGCTGCTCTCTAGCCTCATCCATCTGGACCACTGCCCGCTACACACAAATAAATAAAAAAAAAAAAAGGGAAACATCAACCAGTACCTTAGAATAACTAGACTCTGCAACTGAGTTAATATGCATATTTTAAGTAGTGCATTAAATAAACTAATTGGGTATGATTTAATAGGTGGGTAGCTCAGCTGGAAACAAGGAACACCACTGGTAAAATAATCAGAATCAATGCAGAACTAGAAAACTGGAAAGAAAGTGCACTATTGAAACACTCATTTATACAGATAAATGATATGGGGCAGATGGGTGGCTTCCAACCGATTTGTTGACACAAACTCTTCTCTAAAACACTTTCTAATAAAGTTAGCTGATTAGGCAAAAATTATCGCTACTCAGAGATCGGTGTTCTCTATTAGAAGTCGAACCTCTCTCGGTTATTTGCGGACTGACAGTCTACCGTTATACAGAAACACCTGAGGACGACCTGCTTCGTTCAACTAACGAGGTACAATTGCACTGTGTGTTTGTAATATAGCACCACAACACGTACCGATCTCCGGTCAGCTTGCTTTCGCCTCACAGCTCCGTATCGCGCGTACCACAGACCAATCTCACGGCCCCTCAGGTGTGGAGGAGGACGGTCCCTCTGTTCTCCACCTCCTCGGTCCTGGTCAAAGTCAGAACTGTGTCCTCTCGAGCCTCCTCCGCCTCCTCTGTCCCATCTCTCTCTGCTGCCATCCCTGTTCCCGCGACCCCCTCTTCTGCCTCTTCTTCCACCTCCACCGCTATATCCATAACTCATTCCGCCGTCACTAACAAGCACCAACAATCAAACGTTGTCAGAACAACCGGTGACCATTTGCGGCAAAGAAGATGTAAGACTGCTTTCAGCTATTTGTCAACGTCACTTAGCTGCACGCTTTACTGGGCGTCTTTGTTTAAAAGTAACCTCAGATTCAAGTTACAAAAAAAAATGCGACTACACTAACCAAACTGTTGACAGCTGACGTTGTTCTAGCAACATGTACAAATTGAATTCTGGCCTTCTCAGTAAATATACAACAATACACTGCTATTAACACACTTAACGCTTGCTCGTCTGGTATGTCGCATGATGATGTCGTCACAATTTTCAGCAGCTGGATATTGACGTAACGCCTCAGGATTGGTCGTTCGCCATATACTTGCACTGAGGCTGGACGTTTTTAAAACCAGTGCTGCCAAGTACCTCACTTGGAGAAATTGTGATAGGATCAGTTATACGATGCAAGTTCAACACAGCCAGGCATTCTACGTGTTATATGGCTCGAAAGAACCCAAATGTCCAATCAGTAGTAACAATGTCAGTGTCTCGGGGTTTCCTCTCGGAACACTTTAGGACTAGTCAGGATCGCTGTTCGAAAATAGTTCGCTGTGCAAATTAGTTCGTTAATAGACGCCCACTGTTTATATCATGACTGCTGGATACAAGATTTAATTAATTTAATATTGTCTGAAATATTGTTGTTGAAAAATTGGAATAAGATATAAAAGCACACCTACTCACTAACTAATGCACTGTTCCCATGGTAACGCAACGCGCATCTTCTACATCTTGTTTCACTCTTATTGCAAACCTACTTTGGTGGGTCAACAGTTTCGATATTTAACTTGTGCCCCCGATCTTGCTAAGTTAAAAGAGAGCCACTTTCGTGACACCGAAAACTGGAAAACGCTGACTTTCAGCTCATAGCTCGCTTAGCCACTGATTTTCTTTATAGTACACATCTCCATCAAATTACTTTGTCTTGATGGCAACACGTCTTGATGTAGCCTACACGTTTCCCATGCCTTGTGCTGCAACAAACCCTCTTGCTAAGCCCATGCTATGATGTCCACAACAAAGCTCATTCAGTTCAGTTGATGCATTGCTTTTTCTGTTTTATAAAAATATTTATTTTAATGATGCCAGTAATAGTATAAGATGAAACCTATTATGTCTGTTACATTAGGATACATTAATTGTAAATTGTGATACTCAGTCCTACTCCTGTTACCTGTCATGTTATTAATTTGGGCCAGTACCATTTTTAAGGTATTTCTGGAATCAAATGTAATATTTACCCATACTTAACAACATGTATAAATCTTACTGGAAACAGTTTCTCATATTTTATCATTTTATATGTTACCTTAAACTATTTTCAGTTCAATCCTGTACATGATTTAAATTTTATGTCACTGAACAATTTTCACAGTGTAAAAGATGTTGCTGAATGTGTCAGTTTCAGACCATCAGGCAGGTAATTCAGTTAAATTAATTTCACCGTAGTTTATATAGCTATATAGCGTATAAGCTATATAAGATTATATAGCGTGTATATAGCTATTTTCAACAAAAAAATTAATCTCAAGAAAGGGTACATTGTGAGGCTTGATAATTACCTTCAACAAAGAGCTTTGCAACAGAGAGTTGGAAAAACTCCCTTTAAACTTTGAGGAAACCTCTGCAGAGCCAGACTGTGTTAGAAAAGCCATCCCCCTTGACCACCTAGGATACAGCAAGGAAGACACATACTAAGACAAAACAGCAAAGTCAGGCCAGTAACCCGAGATTAGAAATGTGATAAGATACTGGGAGAGAGGAAGCAGATTCATGGCTCAAGGGTCTTGACTGAAAAAGAACAGTCAGTCTTGAGACTGGTTTTAAGAGAATACAGAAGAATTTTGGTTGAGAAAAGGAAGTTTTGTCCCAGCGAGCAATATATTATGCATTCAGAAAAAGCCAAGCTCTGAAGTGTTTTTTTTTAGATTTAGAGCTGGGGTCTACAGGGAGGAAGATGTGAAATTGTAAAGGTCAAAATGTGGAATTGTTGAGAAGTAGTTTTCCTTTTCCACGCTTTATGTGTGAAGAAAAATAACCAGAAGAGTGAAAGCTATTTACAACGTTTAAGATTGCGGCACCAACAACTTTTTTTCAGAAATCTAGAGAGCAAAATGTCTCTGGAACAATATGAACACTTCAGTTTCGTGATGCTGTCCTCAGCAGAGCTGGGGGATCATAATGTGGCCTCCATTTAGTTGATGGATGTGGAGTCTAACAACTTTCATTGTGGTGATGAATAAGGATTTAAAAGAGCTGCAGTTAATGAGCGAAGCTTCAGTGAGTAGTCTGGATGGTGGGTTAAGTACAGAAGTGACTGTTATAAAAAAAAGATTTGACGAAACGATGCTTGGAAAATGGGAGGATCTAGCAGCTTTGGCAACTTTTTTGCACATAGACAAGTTTCTTCAAAAGCTGAATGATCTATTTTCTATTTCCTTTCAGGCTGCCTACCAGTGAATACTGGTGTAGATGTCAAGCCAGGGCGCAAGATATGATTGCATCAAAAAAAAAATTATTTTTGTTAATTTGTAAATATTTCAGCATTAGTAACTGGACAAAATACTCTATAATAACATCTGATCGTCTCAACTCCTTTAACTGCTTATTTCATGGGGGCTGATTTGTGTACACAGTTAATCTAACAAAAGCAGGAAACTGTGAGAACATAGCAATTAGCAAGAAATGTCATGAGCAGACGCCTGTAGACTAACCACATATCTGTCCCCAATAACCAAAATGATAGGTATGAAACAATTTTAAGTAGCCTTACTGAACCTTTAAACTCAGTCGATAACTTGGAGACTTTAATCCAGACACGGTTTCTGTAAAAGTGTCTCTAATGAACCATTAATACATAATTTCCTCATGGCTCTAATATTTAGGATTTCTGTGCACGGTGCAAAAGTCTTGAGCCACCCCTCATTTCTTGATATTTTGCTTCCAAGGAGTCAGAGATTCTTATTATCTTTCATGGTATTCTTGAGAAATAATTCCTCAGGCTTTCTGGAGGTCTTTCGAAGTTTGTCTTTGGACATTGGCTGCTTTTGCACACATTTTCAGTCCAGTTCTTGTACCAGACTCTTTTTCAGAGAAATGTGTTTGTTTGTTTTTTAAAGTAACTTAACACTGACTTATGAACTATTCAAGCATAAAGAAATAATTTAAATCCAGGGAGAACCAGTGTTGTATCTGCACGATGGAAAACAAAATTCAAAATGCCGTTTTTATGCTCTATGTTTTTAGCAGCCTGTTGCAAAGACACACAATTTGTTCCTATTTCTCTTGTTGCAGCTCCAAAAATAGCAAGGATAACACAGTTTGACAGGCATAAAATAGTATTTTTGCACCAACTAGGTCATTCACGAAGACCTACTGGCTGAAAACTTGGCATATCTCAGCAAGGTGTGCACTGTGTCTTTAAAAAATCTGTGGAAACAGAGAGACACATATGTGCTTTCCGTTGATCCAGCTACTGTTCACTAACGTCTCATCAGAAATGGTCTGGTGGCTGTTAAGAAGCCATTCTTAAGGAAGATAAACAAGTGAGAAAAGGCTGAGCTATGCCAAATGGCACAATAACTGAATTGAAAATCAGTGGCAACAGGTCTTATGGAGTGATGAATCCTCCCCAGAGCCCGGACCTCAACATTATTGAAGCAGTGTAGGATCATCTTGACAGGTAACAGAAAAAAAGGCAGCTATCATCATAAGATGTGCTTTGAACTGTCCTTCAAGAAGCCTGGAGAACTATTCCTGAAGACTAGCTAAAGAAATTACAAGAAAGCTTGTCCAAGAGGGTTCAGGTTGTGTTGAAGAATAAAGGTACTCATATTAGGACTATTTCGGCTCATTAAAATTGTACAAACTCTGTTTCTACCCTATATGCTTTGTTTCCATTTAGGTTTACACGTTTCAGTGAATTAATGAACCTATTACTTGTTTTCCTGATTAATGTATAAAGAAATCAGAGGTGACTCAAGACTTTTATAAAGCACAATGCGTTCATCCTTTTAATAGAGGAAAAAAACATTAGAGTGGGGAACCACTGATTGAGCTACAATTTGTCAGTTAATACATTGTTGGGTTACTGTCTACACAGACAGAGACAGTCAGCGCTATTATAAGTCCTGTAAAAGGTTTATCTCGTTCTGGCTCACAAGAACATTAGGGGATGACCTCTTTTCTGGGCCTTAAAGGTTACATCCAAATGACAAAGATCTACCATGACTGTTATAGACTGTCACCTTACAGTACAGGCTCTGGCTCTGGCTCTGGCTCTGCTGTACTGCGGCACTTTGGTGAATACTTGTCATTGACAGATTCCAAGCTTTCCAAGCTTTAGGTGCTATTCTCACCTAGAATTCAAGTAAATTTTAGTTATGAATGCTGATCTATCAACCTTTAACTAAAAATACACTTGTTACATTAAATTAACAACCTTCATGGTTCTAGCATTTATTGTGACAGTGATATGAAAGTTTTGAGTAAACCATGTCTGAAAACAACTAATTCCCCCATCTTTTTTGGTAAAAGATTGTTTCAAGTCAGTTTGTTGTTCTGCTGTGTTGTTATTTCTGAACGTTCTAGTGATTGGTAACTAAACAATCTTCATATTAATGCACTTCACTTTCACTGAACATCTGGGTGTTCACAGCAATAGCTAAATGTTATTGGATTATATACCTCTATCTACTGTTTTGAATAACCTGGAATACTAAATCAATTACATTTATTCTTGTTCCTGCATGTGTTCTTTTTCCTCGGTCAACTTCTTATTTTTGTCTGTCTTTGCACAAAATTAAGAGACATTCCAAACTGTGCCATTAAACATTTTGAACAGATGGCACAACATGGAGAGAGGTGTAAAAGGGGCCCTGCACATGGGAAGTTGCAGAGTAGATCCAATCCTAAGATCTGTGTGGCTGTCATGCAACATGCACAAGTCCTTTTTAATAAATATATTCCTCTCACACACTCCCACATGATTAAATTGAATATACACTGAATTATGTAATTATGCAAGAATTTAATAAACTTTTAAGTGAAATGCATACAGACACACTGGAAAAGACTGAGAAGTTTAGAACGATCATTTGTCTGGATGAAAGGAGCTCCACTTTGTGAAATATGAGCATAATTTATGTGAAAACTTTATGTATATTTGTCTTCGTTGAGTAATTCATTTTCACCAGCTTCATCCCATTATATCTATCATAAGTCACTTTGGATAAAAGCCTTCAATATAGTTCGACCCTGATTTTAAAAATGTTCAAATGTGACAAATGTATTCAATTACGTCTTTAAAAAGTAACAAATGGAAAATGGAAAACTTTTATTGAGTGAGGGCTAACTCTCAAGTTTCCACCTCATATGCAAACACTTTAACCTGTGACAGTATTTTGAAATCTATGAGCACTATCAATATCTAAGCTAGCTGCTCCAAAGGGCAGGTATTGGGGATTAAAAATATGTCGACAAGAAAGAAAAAGCAATTGGGCTGAGACTTCAGAGTAGGAAAGTATTAGAAATTTGCTGAAAACTAAAGCTGAGATTGTATGAGCAGAAAAGCCTTTTGAGTTGAAGATGAGTGTTGCAAACAAAATGTTACGAAAGGAGAAATGAATGTTTCATTTGTTCAAAGTCTCCACATTCCCCTCAGCACTGTTGCAGATGTATAATTCACCTTGTTTGCTACGCTCTGGGATACCTGTGATCCACACAAGAAATCTCTGAAGTAAAAGAACCTTATATTGAATTTTTCACATGTATATATTTTTTTTATCCTTCTCTGGCTTTGCCTTACATGTTTAATAAAACATGCCGTGCTCACTGAAGATGCATGTATTGATTTCATTGGTGCCACTGAAAAAAATAAGGACATCCCAAGGAAATGGTGAGTTTTGCAAATACAATCGAGCAAGTAAACAGTTGATACTCCATGAAAGTGTGTAAATAGATAAAGGTGATGTATTTAAACAAAATATAGATATAACTAACATTTTGTAGATTTCATCATAATTTCAGTTAATTCAAATGAAACAAATAATAAATCAGTCCCATAGGACGAGTCATTCTTAAATGTAAGTAATAGTCTGGGGTTCCAGGTTGTGCCAGTGATAAAAACCTCTTTAAGGAGTGAAAATAGGAACTTGGTTCATTCAAACCTTTGACATGTGACTTTAGCTGTCTTCTCTGATGTCTCCGCAGAACATTAGAGCCAAAAACAGTTTGCATGGGCCTTTTTTGGCACTATGTGTTCAAGATAAATTTGTACAGTAAGAATATACATATTTGGCGCAGACTAAAGGCATCTTGTAAGCAGAAGAACGTCATAACAGCTGTGAAGCATTGTGGTAAATGTAACAATCAGGGGTTACTTCACAGCCTCAGGGACAAGTTGCTGTCAAATACAGTTACTTATACAGTTGAGTGAGCTGCAATCCTCATCCAAGTATAAATGTACAGGAGCAGGTTCGACTTACTGACTAAAGTATGTTATACACCACAAAGCTGCGGACTGTGTGAGAAAACAAACAAGACCATTCAACCGCTTTTAACTTTCTATGTGGGAGGTCATTGGACATGTAAGTATATCTGAATTCAAATTCACTGCACAGATGTTGTCTTTCAGGCTGGGAACAAACGAACAATGCCTCCCCCCGGGTAAAGACTTTACATGACTGTTAGTAACTTTTGTGTGTGAATCTGAAAATTGGGGGTTTTTGGCTTGTAACATCAGATTGAAAGCAACTATACCCTTGATTTAAAGTCACAAATATATATCTCCCCTTTGTTTACATGGCATTGTTGGACTTGGCTAATATAGTACTGGTGCAAACCTTCCCTGCGGGAGTTTTTATATGTTCGCACATAAATAAAACCTGACGCCAACATTGCCAGTTTTGGACCTAACCTGGTCAGACCTGGAGTTGCTGGGGGCACTTTAAAAGAGAACCTTTGTATTTCCAGGATATCGATGTTGCATTAGCGTGAACTGCTTCCCCCCTGTAAGGGCCTCTTGAAGGACAGGAAACTATCATGAGATTGCCTCAGTCCTGTCCATTTTTATGTAGAATTTGTGTGAATGTGAGTCCTTTTTTCTTCAAATCAAAGTGGAGAAAAGGCTATTTTTAAAAACACCGTTGCGTGCCTTTTTTTTTGGCCGTCTGACAAAAGAAACAGAAAAATAGATGAATGAATTTATTTGGAATTTGGTTGTATATACACTTAAACTTTACTATTTTTACAAAAAGATCCAAATGGATGGAACGTCAGAGCATGTGCAGAGTGCCCAGGCCTATTTGAGACTAGTTGAGCAGGAGTGATTTGATCCTTAACTGCCTTTACTTGGTGTGTTACTGAGATATTCAGAAGCTCCATTTCGTACGCACTAACATGTTTAGATATATTTTAAAAAGGCCAGTTTTTGTCAAACAAATTGATTAAAATAATTAATTTGCATCATACATAATGAGTTCTAAAATATATTGTCAGGCCATCTGCCTGACAGGGAGTGGACCATTCAACAGGATAATGATCCTCTGCATAACACTAAAACCAAAAAGAAATTGCTAAAAAAATAGGACCAGAGAGTTTTGTAATGGCAAAATTAAAACCCAAATCTTCACAAGGGAGCTGTGACTTAGGATGGATATGTGTTGTCTACGATCCAGAGTCTACATGTCGAAGTGTCCTAGATTGACTCATTGGTATGTGATTGTATGACAGAGACAAGTACTGCATGGATTTGGAAGTGCTATATGAATTTGTGTGCAAATGACTTGTACACTAAAGACTAAATAAATAAAGTCCTTTTGCCATTTATCCCACTAAAATGTTTTAAGGGCAGTATATACAGACAGTACATACATGCAAATCTGCATGGGTATTTTACATTGAAGAGAGTTTAAAAGTTTCAGCAAAATGATGTAAGGGAGTGATTCAAAATGATGAGAAATGTCTGTGAGAACATTCTGCTGAATATAGAAAATACTACTCTCTGTGTGTATCTCTCTGTTAAGGCTGTACCTACTTTATTCAAAGAAACATACCATCTTTTGAAATTTATGCTGAAAAAAAAGCCGTTTTTCCTTGTAGTGCACAATATGTTGAATAAACAACCATGTTGTTTTGGCATGGCTTCAGTATGAATCAAAAGTTTGCTGTGTTGTTTGAATATAAAAAGCCTTCTGTTCTGATGGGATGTACTTATTCAGTCGCATGAATGTAAATTTTGACTTACCTGCCTCGTATTGTTTCAGCATAATCGGAGGTTGTGAATAGGAAGAGAGCATCCTTGAGTCAGAGAGAAATTATAAAAAAGAGGAATATCTGCTAGTCAAGACCTTTGATAATCGTAGGTTTTATATCATTAGACTTTTTATATTTGCTGCTATCTGCCACATTTTTCTCTTACGTTTCTCCTAATTTGATTTCTGACCTCTCTTCCTCTTCCTCAAAGACTCAATCTCTAATTGTCTGACGCGCACAAAAAATATAATGAATAATTAGTGATACCTTCCAAGAACAAAAGAAAATTGAGTGTCTTTGATACTAATTTTGCATGACCTCAAGCACTGAGCACAATAAAAATATACTGCTGTTGAGGATTAGTCAGACATACTACACTTATCCTAGGGGCACAACATTCAATGATGTTACATACAATCAAGGTCAGCCTCTAAAGGAGTTGATTATGGCTCCTAATTAGCCTTGTTTTTCCCATTTGAGAGGTTTGAGAGTTGGCATCAGTAATAAGAAACAGTTGACTCCAAAATCAGAATTCATATGCAAGACAAGTAAGAATAAGTATTTTCTAACTGTAGTCCTGTTTAACATGGAGAAAAAACACAGTTGATACGATTACTTCTATTTCGGTCCACTCACGATACCACGTACAAACTTAAGCCTGCCTTTTATAGCATTCCTCTGCAACTTGGTGGAAATCTCTAAAAATGTATGTTGTTGGTGCCAACAGCAGAGGTTCAAAACACTGACATTGAGCACAAAATAAAAAATTCAGCAGAAAATGTAAAAATGTTCTCCTGTAGAAGAAGTGGACAAAAATCTGCTTTGCAATAGAAAGAAACTAAAGTGCTAAAAAATGTTTTTCTGCTCTTTTTCCTCTTTGTAATTAAATCGTCTCCCCCTCTGGACTGAGCTAACTTTCAACCAGTCAACATTTGGCTTTCATCTCAGAGAGCTCTGCTCTGTATTATTTTTGGAGGACTGCACGCAAGGTTGTCTGTGTTGGTTGAATACCCAAAATCCTTCCCTCTGCCTGGGGCAAGATTGATGCAGACGGATGCCTGCATGCTACCACGAATGAGCCCTTAGGGTGCAGAGATGAAGCACTGCTCATGCTGACAGCCTTTGGCAATCACCATCTAAAAAGGTTGACATTGAATACAGCTTTACATTCATAATTTGTCATAATTCATTCAGAATTGATCAAGTGCCCCAGAGAACATGACACAGGAATACGTCTCAAAACTGTTGGAGGCAGTTTCCCATTATGAGTCTTTAATAACAGCAGTCTTCAGAAGAATTAGAGCTCTTGCAGCTCATGAGGTGAAATCACTAAAGGACAACTTCAAGCCTGTAAATGAAGTCCACAAAGTGTAGATGTAGGGATGAATAAGCCAAAATACTGAAGAAAACATCATAAAACAAACTCAAATGCACATATATAGTCAAATTTGCGTAGATAATTTTTTTTTACTGTTTGTACACACAAATACATGTGAATGTTCATTGAGGTGTTGATGTATATACTGATATTATCTAAGAGAAAAAAGATTTAGATGCTTTTGATTTTCAGAGTCCATGAAATGATTCAAAATGGTGATGAAATGCACATACTATTGGTGGAAATTTGACCCCACTTCTGAATTTATGCCTGTAGAAAGCGACAGGTACCGCTGACTCACTGATTGGATGGCAAGTGAACTGAGCTGGTAGAGAAATGATTCCTGGAATGTACATTCATCTGCTGCCTGCTTAAATAAAATATGCACAGTCACTCATTCAAATTGCACTGAATGTGCATGAGGCAGAAAAAGAATATTCTGCATAAGTATCCTCTTAACCTCTTCTTAAATAATCACTCAGCTCTCTTCTCCTCTGGTCTCCTCTTGTTTTAGATTTACAACATGGATAGGGGGGTCTCTCTGATTTAATGTGGCGACCTAATGGTCTAATACACTGTACACATAGCAGCTGGTTTTGAAGTAATACAGATAAAATCAATCTATGTAAAATTAACAAATTTTTTTCCATGAAACATATAGATACTTTTGGTGGCTATCTGACATCACAGATATTGTCATCTCTATGCACAACACATACTTGAATGAGTCACACACACACACACAGGTCAGGTTGCCCCTCCCCTTTTAGCTGAGTCACCAGTTACATAGTCCATAGGGCTGTTTCGTATCAGACACGTGATTGGACGTTGGCTCCTCCTTTTCAACATCTAAGTGAATTTTTTACCCATTATGACAGATAGCCATATGGTGGAAATCTCTGTGGGAATACTGATTCACTGACGCCGTTTTATAGCTTTTGGCTGTCTTTCTATGTTGTTTTAACCCAGTTTACTTTACTTTTACAGTCCTATCTACAGTCTGTGTAATATACAGATAAGTGATCTGTGTGCTCTTATCATGTTACCTGAAGAGGAAGTACAAGAACAGGCAACCGGACTATTAATAACAGTCATTAGCTGCGTCTCTTATTTGGGTCACCTGTCACATCTGTTAAAGTAGTAATCAAAAAGAAGTAAAATTAGAATGATTAGGATATTTGTCTTGCAGCACATACTGTCTGATTTGCTCTTTCAGTCTCTTCCTGAGAGCCCCCCTCTTGTTATTCTGTATGTAAGTCACTCCTCCCCCTCCTGCTTTCGGTAGGCCTCATTCAGCAGCTGTATATCCTCATGATACCCAGAGCTCTCCTGTGTCTGCCGCCGGCTGTTCTGCCGGTGGGCTTCCACAGTGTCAGGTATAGTGATATTGATGGTCTCTGCCTCTGTGTTGCCACTGCTGGGGATGAGCAGAGAGTAGGACGCAGTCTCACCCAGGTCGCAGGAGACAAAGCGGTTCTCCCGACGGGAGTAACGCAGCGATGGCGAGCGGGCATGGGTAGAGGACTGGCTGATGTTAGAGATGATAGAGACACTGTCCATGGCCTCCTCGTTGTCGCAAATTTCCAGAACCTCAAGGTGGATCTTGACATTGGTGTCCCCCACCCCAGTTCCTATCCCCATCCCCACGCCGATCTCCATGCCCATTCCTACACAGCTGACATTCACATCTCCAGCCTGCCCTCCAGATGCTGCATCATCTGCACTTGGTTCATGGCCAACGGATTTGGAGCGGTACACTTCCACCTTTAAAGCAGAGACATTAATTACACAGGCTATTTATAAACAGTAAAATGTCACTGAAAACTAACTTCAGTTCAGTTTTTTCTACACTAAAATATGCACTTGATTCAATAAAAATGCTTTTACCTCAATTAATGTTCAACTCTTGTCATGTTTTATACCGAAATACTTACGTAATACATTACATAGATTATGATTGATTTTCCATCATGTCCAGTAATGAGACTGTCCTCCACCCAAAAACAACCCCATGTTTGTTAATGCAGGCTTACAATAATTACATTAAAAGAACATGCAACCTCTAGTGATCAATTAGGCAGCGCAATGTAAAACATCAAAATTATGTAAATTGATGTGATGGTGGTGCAAAAGAAAAAAATATTCTTTATTAGTATTCTAATCTGAACCCTGGTGTTTTATACATTTATTTAAAACAGCTTTATTTAACAGTGCCATGTACAAAATATATAGACAAGCTGAAAATCTAAGTATCGTGGAACTGAAAAGTTGTTTGCAGTAACTAAAAAGTTAAAACAGTATAGATATATTTTATATGTATAGTTTATATGTACATACTTTATAAAAATGCATTTTTTAAAACTACATATGAATAAAAGTTTGCTGAATTAACAAAATTATTAACAAAAATTTGACAGCTTTAAATTTATGGTAAATTTGATATGAATTGATAGCATCTAAACCCAACCAGGAAAAGTGCACTAGTGACATGTTGGGGTGTTGATGTGCAACCACAGCAACCAGCAAAATGGCATCTATCAAGCTGATGGTCAAGTTGTAAAAATATTGTATTTTAGCCCTGTTCCTCATTGTCGTCTAACCAAAAGCTTTTTTTTTACTATTCATTTCTACCCATACTCTGAAAAATAAAATAAAAATAAAAAGTGATGTATCTGAAAAAAGCTCTTTATAGATAGAGTTACATTTTGTGATTCAAATTAATTTGCTTGAATGGAAAAATTATTTCAAAACCAACATCAGGAGGCCATCAGAATAGCTTTCTCAGAAACACCACGAATGGGGCATTATGATCTCAAAGAGGTGCAAACAAATAGCAAAACACTTCCTAACACTTTGAATGCCTTGCTGCTTTTCATGTGATATGTACTGCTGTTAAAAGGACTACACGGGAAATCTGAGAAAAGACAAAGTCAAAATTGTTAGCTCATGACTGCAAGCGGGTTAGGATTAGGCTGCTGGTCTCTGTACAAAATAAATCAACAGGGACTATATGAAAGAAAATGGCAGGAAGCAAAGCAACTAAAACTAAAACTAAAGAGATTGGTTTTTGAACCTGACCACAGTTCTTTTCCTAAACCTAACCAAGTAGTTTTGGGGTCTAACTAGGAAATTGTGTGGGCTTAAACAAATTATGTTGCCAAAACCAAACAGTGAGTCACCAAGAGAATAAAACTGAATGTGAGAAAAAAAAAGCTGTCCTAAACTGATCTTTCATGTGAGTCTTACTGTTTGAGGGTCCTGTAACTTACATACTTCTCTTAGAAAAAACAGCAGTTTTTGACAATCTTGGAGTCGGAATAGACTCCAAGAGTCTATATTTTTAGATCTGTCAGTATGACCCAAAAATTACAAGGCTGAATTTGGAGGTGGGTTGTGTGGCTGAGGAAAGAACTAATTTTGTTACAAATCTTCATCAGTGTCTTTGAAAGCACCCGTCCAATTTTCTGCTGATTTAAGTCTCAGTAAAAAAACCTAAAAAGCACATTTGGGAATTAGTGTGCAAGTGTGTGCGTGTGAATAGGGAAATGAGAAACACTTCGTTTGTAGAACCTTGCTTTGATTAAAGGGATTTAAGTGCATACATTTGCTAAATGTCAAACTATCTTTTTGATTGCCTGCTATTAACAGGAATTGTAGCCGTCTTACTAAAAAGCTCTGGAAGAAGAGACTGGGGTCAGGGACATTACCTTCTTGGCATTGTCGGGGCAGATTTTGAGACCATCGCTGCTGACTTCATAAGTGGAAAGAGAGAGTGTCTTGCCTGTGGGTGCTTGCAGAGATACTGTGCCCTGAAAGGCGCACAAAGGGATTGACAGACCACCTGATGATCGCTGTGAAGAAAGGAGAAACATGAAAAAAAGAAACAGTCAGCATCAAGCACAACACCGACAGTAAAGAGTTCTTATCTTGTGGGAGTGATCATAACGACTAAGAGCTTAACACTGGTCTACTCATTATTAGTGCTTGCGTATTAGTCATGCACACAATAAGGGATATGTGCACAGAAATTAGATATCCATGTTTTAGGTTATAAATTGAGTGCTGGACTTTCAAAGGACTTCACAGAACATGCAAGTGTCGGTGTGTGCATGGCCACAGAGACACTTCTGTTCAAGCTCACAGATGATGATTCTTTCTGACCAATCAGCAGCCAGCACTGTCTCCACAGTGTCTGTACACATACCGTACAGTATCAGCTTGGCTCGCTTAGAACCTCTGTTGAGGTAGTGCCAAAAAAAGGGTACATTGATATCAGTTACAGGTGTGTTGCATAAGGAAAAGAAGGAAAGCCAACCATAGCGTACCATGCAATGTTTCTAACTTGCAGTAGTCAGTGATCAGAGAGCTCTCAGTTTGGAGAATCATAGGATGATATCCTGACAGGGAAGCTGAGCTAAAAGCTACTCAGAACAGGGCAACCAGACGATCATAATTCTAATAATCTAAAACAACTCGAACCTCAAAACCTTCATAGAAGCTTAAGCGAATGCTGTATTGTATTGTGGATTTTATTGTCAGACCCACACAGAACTTATGATCTCTCAGGAGTCTAACTACATTATACTGCAATGCAGAGTGTAACCTATGTGATTGGTGCAGTTTGTATGTGTATACATACATCACGCTATTTTACTAAAATTTGATACCCCATGTGGGACACATTCTGTGATGAATTAGGTTTGCTAATAATGCTAGCATAAACGTCCGAATGCTGGCTGCGTACTATTTTCTCATTCTAAAAGCTTTGCCAAAGAATCAATTCAACACCTACAGACTCAACGTATTTTCTTTTTGCTGTTTTAGAGTAGTTTCAGTAAAAGTGACTTTTGTTTGACATTTAATGGTTCCTCATCATAGAGCCATAGTTGTTTTCAGCTGTCATTTGAGGCAGTCTTAGTTGCAACTTCGCTGCCAAATATTGCAAAAGAAAAAATACTAACAGAGGCATAGGTCAGCTACACAGTTTAATTAATTGTCTTTGCATCTGTCTGACACTGAAGCATAAAATCAGTTTTACTAACTGCCGTACCTTACTGGTACACATTATGGAACTGAGCCATCATAAACAAAATGGTCTCTTCTGTGCTGTTCGTGCTATGACTCAGCTGCCAACTTAGCTCAGCAGGTTGTTGTCAGTGACTACAATGCTCCACGACAACAACAAGGTCACTTTTGCCTCTTATTCCTGGTGTTTAAACAAATTGGGCTTTGATTGTGATTATGATGTCAAGTTCAGGGAGATGAATGTGCTGACCACCCATTTTGACCCCTTGAGGCTTACATATAAAGGCCCTATCAACAGAATGCTGCTGCTGAAATGAGACATTAGGTCTCTCGGCATATAGAAACTAGCAACAGGAGTTTTTACAGCAAAACGCAGAAGCATGATTGATAAGCCATTTAATTGCTCTCTGAATTTTTTATCAACTAATTTTATGGGTACAGTACAATTTCATTCTTTGATGCATCAATTAAATTTCTCTCAGGCTTCTTACCAGCTTTTTTTCTTTTTTTCTTTTTTATTGATTGGATTCACATTTTCCTGTCACAATTTTAGTGCATTTTAGCTGAGACTAAATCAACACAAAACATACAAATGTGAGCTTATGTGAAGATAATGTGTTTGAGACATTGCAAGTAGTTAGAAGAGGACCGAAAAGGCGACCCTGCAATGAAACAGTGGTGAAAACATGGCAGGACTCATTAGCAATCTGAATTATTTCAGACAATTATTTTCAAATTAATTGTGATTATCTAATTGTAACAACGTGCACCACAGAAACAAAGACAATGTCAATCTTTTGTCCTCCCTGACTGTCTGTTTGGTTGGCATTGTGTTTGCATCATTCTGAACAAAAGGAGCAAAAAGAAAAAGACTTCAATGTCGAGCTGAAAAATCTTCATCAAGTATATCATATGCTGCTCAAAACCCACCAATGTAGGAGGTACAGTACTATATAAAGTTGCAATTTTTTTATTTTCTTTAATATAAAAATACAAATTGTGAATATAAAGATTTATGGTGTGAATTGCTTTCACATTAAAGCCAAATGTGTCTCCTGACAGAAAAACGTATTTTGAATGAATCTGTATGATTGAGTTGCCTCTTTGATTTTTCCTTTTTGGTCAATGTAAAGTTTTCTTTTCTTGTATGACATCTGTGACATTTTTACAACGTTAAATGGCAACTAGTTGATAGTTGAAAATGTTCAGAATAAACACACAATTTGAAAGCTTTACCCCAGCATATAAACACAGAGATATAAAATGTGCAGATGGCAAATTCTAATGATTTGATTGGTGATGATCCTGACTTTAAATCTCATACCACTGTTTGCACTGTAATGCTGCAACAGTTACTGAATTGATTGGAATGGGTCTATCCCAGCTGTCATAGGGCGAGAGGCAGGGCACACAGAGTCACACAGAGACAAACAAGACATGCAACTATGCACGCTCACACTCACTCCTAGGGGCAATTTAGAGTCACCAATTAACCTAACATGCATCTTTTTGGGAGGAAACTGGATTACCCAGAGAGAAACCATGCATACACGGGGAGAACATGCAATCTCCATACAGAAAGACCCCAGCAGGGATTCGAAACAGGAACCCTCTCGCTGTGAGGCACAGCACCGTGCATATTGATCATATCTACTATAAATATGCACCAACACTATAAAGTATTTGCTGTTTCTGTCAAGCAACACATGTTCACAGAAATTCTTAGAATTATAAGAAAATGTAATGCATTGATTTGGGACATGGGAAACAGATCAATCCATTCTTCATCAATGAAAATAGCAGCATAAGGGATAATATATATATATGAATTACAGTCTGACTGACTTTTTGTAATGACGTGAGTGATTATTGGCTTTAAAAATACAGTGTATAATAAAAAAAAAAATGCATGAAATTTCTTTTACTATCTTTCTAGAAAGTAGAACAGCCACCGTTGAAGGCATGTAGCAAAAGATTGATGTTTGGAGAGCAACAATAAGGAATTATGTGTAGGAATTTGTGCTGGTGAATGTTGTCTGAGGGTATATATTTGAGAAATGGAAGATAATAAATATGATGCAATGTAAGAACAGGCAATGGTGCTTAAATTGATCTGATCAAAGCGGAAAAAACATGATGAGTTGGTTTCTCTGGGTGGACATTATTTGAGATGGTTTTATTTCCAAAAGTAATTGTTACACATCTGCTGTAACCATGTCCATATTTGGAACCTGGAAGAATTGGCTGGTGTAGTATTAAACATGCATGTTAGGTTAATTGGTGACTCTAAAATTATCCTTAGGAGTGAGTGTGAGTGTGCATGGTTGTTTGTCTCGTTTGTCTCTGTGTGGCCCTGTGATGGACCGGCGACCTGTCCAGGGTGTACCCCGCCTCTCGTCCGATGACCGCTGGGATAGGCTCAAGCCCCCCTGCGACCCAACTGACGCATTAAGCGGGTATAGAAAATGGATGGATGGATGGATGGTTGGCGTATTAAACATATGAAAGTCAACCGTGGGCCCTGAGTCTGAGTCTTAAAACAATACTTTCTACAGTTACCTTTGTTAATCTTCACTTTTGTTTATAGTCACCATTTACTTATCTTTTCAGTCACTGTTTGGTTAAGTTAAGGCATTAAAACCTATATTGTTAATTTTAGGCACTAAGGACGATTCACAGTTTAAGTTTATCTTAGCCATTTGATCAGAATCATATCAGTTTATAGGCCAAAGAATGTCCAACACTGTGGTGCTAGGTAGCAATGTGGCCCCTGCTTTGAATTTGAGGATTTAGATCAGACTAACATTTATACCTTTTTTAAAATTCCGGTTAGGACAAAGATAATTTGTTTTCATTTAGTGTCATGTTAACTTACTGACTGAAAACAACTTCTGTAGCTTAAAGAAATATCATAACATGCTACAATCTACATTTTCCTAAAATGCACAAATTCCCCTTTTCTGGCTTTTTGGGTGAAAAATCCCACTATAAAAAGACTTAAAACATTGTGCATATGTGACCGTGTACGTTCAATGAATTCATGTTAATACAATGAAAGAGTGCAATAAGTCTGTGTCTTATGTCTAAAAATCCTGTCAAGATAAGAGTAAATGGACTCTAGTTGTGTTATTTCCATGTTTATTCAAAATGAATCAATAGTTTCTTTTATTCTCTTCATTCAAGCCTTATTGCTATGAACAATTTACTTTGCAGCTTTGGATGAATTATTCTAAGAGTAAACAGGTTTCAGTGTCTTTCATGTGAATGCACATTAGACTCCATTTCCCCTCAGGGAAAGGGCATGTAAGTGCACCCCCTGCTCTGTGCTTGCTAACAGAGTGTAAAGTCACAGAGGGGGTAAATATGTTATTAGGCTCTAATTCCACCTCTCCCTGTGGATGCAGAAGGCCAGAGGGCCTGACAGTAAGAAGAAAAAACGCTGGGTAATGACATTAGTCTGCTAACGAGGAACAAAACACAGCCAGGAAAACACAAAATAGTTCAGCTTGGTTTTCATCTTTTGTTTGGCTTTGTGTATGTATACAGTGATGGTTGGCTGGGTGTGTTTGTGAGCTAATTTTTTTCTATATATTTTATTGCGGATTGGGATTTTGCTGGATGTCTGAAGCTTAATTTTGTTGTTTCTTGTCTTTGCTGTTAGGCCATATTTTCATGTTTGTTTGTAATTGTATTGCATTAACACATGGACATACTGTACTTTTACTTCTGCATCTACAGACACACATACTTCACTACTAAGAAACTAAGAAGTAGGCTAGACACACATACAAACAAAGCCAGCAGTGAGCATTTCAAAGTTATACATGATGCAAAGTGAGTGCCAAAGCCAAGCTGCGGAAGCGTGCTCTGTAGATTTTCCACCCTCTGGTGATTTTCATACTAAAACATTTCAAACTTACAAATGGTGCAAGGAAAGAAAATAGGAGAGAGAGAGAGAGAAACAAAAATTGTATTCACACTTTTTTTTTTATGTGAACATATATGTTTCCACATCAGTTCAAATTTTGTGAGGCCAAAATAAGCTCATGGTGTTATTTTTTTGGAAAAGCTACAAGTCGATTTCAAAGGTTACGCTTGTGGCTGCCCTGTCATTTCAGGAGCAGAGTGAGGCTGATCTCTCATCTGTGTCTGTTACCTCCACTGCCAGGATGCATTAATTGCTACAATTCTGCTATCTGTTGTTTAACAATTCAGTTTGGTCTTGCAGAACACTAAGAGAATTAAGCTTCTGCTATTATCAGAGCTAAGGAGGTCAGTGACAGAAAGAGAAATGGAATTAAAAATGAATTAGTGGACAGAGCCTGGGTCTGTGTGCTTGTACCAAGCTGTCTTGACCATCACCGTTTATATTCAGTGTTCTTTGGACTTTTTAACCCCAGGACAGAGTAACTAATTGATTGACTTTATGAACACAACTAGGCAGAGGCAGATAGACAGCAATGCATTATGCAGTATGGTGAAAAGATAAACAGTTCTTGACTGAACTTGAACCAATGACTGAACCAAAAGTGGTTTCATAAGGAATGGCAGACACAAAAGCACATGCAAGAGAGCTGACTTTACTTTCACATGTTCAGTCTTATTAATAATGATTTTGTATCTGTAAATACTGCACTTCTTGATTCTACCCTAAATAAACTCACCAGGCTAAGTCAATTAATAGAGCTGAACCTGGTGTTGTGATCTTATTTTAGAGTCTCAGAGCAGTAATGAATGCATGTTTGGCTTTGAAAGACAGGTTTGCATCTGATAGTATTTCGATCAAGTCAGAATCCAGATAAAGATGTGCAGGGAAAACAGAAGTGGGGCGAAGGGAATAAAGAGAATGTAAGAGAGGAGATTTGAACCATTTTATCAAATTTACATGTGCAACTTTCAGTCGGTCAGTTAGATTATAATGAGGAATATTCCCAGATCTGGAAAAAACCCAAACAGATACAGGGCAACAAACAGAAAGTCAAACAGACATTCTTTTCAAACACTCTTTTAAAGAGTGGCTATGTACAAATTTGATGTCTGAACAAAGCAGGATTTAATGTTCTTTTGGCCATATGTAAACAGGGAGAGGCAGATTGAAAATTAAATCCATTTTAGACACCAAATACTCCTAAATAACTCATGGTTGGAAAATAAAACCACAGTTATTTGATTACTTTATGAACGCAATAGAGTTAGTGTCTGCAAAAATCAATTATTGCCAACCATAAACCATGCAATGACAGATACAAATGACTAAATTTAATGGTTTGAGATCAGACTAATAAACAAGCTACTCTGGACAGTGCTGTACCTGTCTGGGTGTTCTCTCTGATTTACTCCTGCACCACTCCCAGTCTGTCAGCTCGATTTTGCGACACTCCTCATGAGACAGCCTCCTCTCCGGCCCTTCAAACACTGACGATGTGTCAATGAGACTGTGATCCTGCTCCCGGAGATGAGAGGGCATCGAAGGGACACAACGGAATTCCTCATCATCCTCATGGTTCTCGTGGGGAAGTGGTGGACAATCAGCCAGCGCCTCTCCTCCACCGGCCACTGCCTCCAGAAGGAGGCCGGCATGAGAGGAGCTGTCCGCTGGGCATGAGGTGCTGAAATCAAAATTGGGACCCAGCCTGGAAAGCCCGCCACGTTCCAATGCATCAAGGCGAGTATTTGGGAAGTCACAGTTAAAAAGACTGTGATAAGTGAGCTTCTCTATAGGTGGGCTGCTCTGAGACTTGGAGGCATGTGACAACTTGTATACCCCATAGCCTTGTTGGAAGGAAAGGTTGAACTCAAATCTTCTTTTCATCACTGTGAAGAAGGCAAATGAGACTAATATAATTACACCCACAGACTGTAAAATAAAACAAAGCCTTTTAGCTTTTTTTCTTTTTCACACATTAGGAAACAAATTCAAGGTTTTAGTGTGTGAAATCACACTTGGTACATCATTAGCAAATTTTATTATCATCTACCTGAGGGTTCCTGTGTTGGATCCCGTTTGCAGTTAATGAAGCAGCCACATGGCATGTGGATCCAGCGCTCAGACAACACGAACAGCGGAGTGACCGCAGGTGCAAGCAAAGTGAGAAAGAAGCTCAGAGTCTCCAGAGAGGAGCTGCGTGCATTTGATGTGTGCCGTACGAGTACCAAAGTCTGAGAGTAAAATGGAAGAGGAAATTAATTCACAGAGGAATGAATGATTCAAAATGCATGAGGAAGGAGACACATGAATGGGAAGGAAATTCACAGATGTTTTGCCCACACTCTTCAATTTTCTTTTTCTTATATTTTACATGAACTATTATCATTACTATTAACTTAGTTTGAACCAAAACAGTATGGATCGAAACATTAGATGCATTAATATACTGTACTAGACTATATTCTCTCAGAAATGTAATGTTCCTCTGAAAACAGCGTTTGTGGCCAAGCAACAGGTTATGTTTAATAGGTAGATAGATATACAGATAGATGCAGATAGAATTTTTTTATTTAGCAAAAACAAGTGATATAACACAATACCATAGTCTTTTGTCTTTTTAAACATACAAGTTATTTCACAATGTTACCCAATGAATCCTGTCCTGAGGTGTTTAATAAAACCTGTAAACTTCTGTTCTCTAGTTCTGTTGGAAATGTAAACTCAATTAGACTTTATCATTAGCCCTGATTAGATGTCTGAAACAGTCCACATATAGATTTCACACTTCTAGTAAAATACTGTAGTGCTTCCAAAAGTTGCCTCAAAGGACATACAGAGCTTCTTAATTGGTATCCAACAAAGAAAGGAGGTTTCATTAGATTTTTCTAAAAAGGATTGGAAGAGATACCCATTTATGATTATTATGACCCTCCCTATAAACTCTTAAGTCTGATACCACATTAACAAACACGAACAGAAATTATGATTTGATTTCGAGGTGTTTTTCAAATCTGTGCTCTATCAGTTTTCATTTAGCTGTGAAAGTCTTTTTTGGTAGAGTTCAGATGGAAAGAACAGTCCCTTCATAATCCTTTAGAGCAAAAGGGGCTGTCAGAGCCATGGCGTTCTGCTTATATTCCCGCCAAACGAATAAATGATCTCAGTAATAAAAAAGGGAGAATTAAGTTTAAAGTGATTTTCTTTTAAAATTTTATTCTGAATTAAATGTGTAAGGGTCGCCCCCATTTACGGAGTTGGTGCCACATGTTTGGGAATTAATTTTCAATGTATATCAATACTAAATAATAGACAATTTAAAATATATGAAGATGGTAGTTTTTTTTTTTTTTTTAAAGAAACGCACCCCTTTACCGTTATAGGCCAATTAAATGGTTTTACGGGGTATTCTTTAATCACGTTTATCTATTTTTTCTTTTTGGCTTTGGTCACCTGGTCACACTGCTTACCATCATTGGCATCCATAATATAACTCGGACAATCGCTAGAATCATGGAGAAGCGCTTTTGTGCAAACACCACTGGTGTATCCCCGACAACCGCTGCTCTCTGCTCTCCGACAGACACTGGGGACAGTCTCCTCTCCTCTTTCTCCCTGACCTCTGTCCCGCATGAACTTGGGCTCAGCTCGTTGTACACCCCGAAAATCTGGTCCAGACTGTTCTGGGAAAAGGACTGGAGATCACAGAGAGGAGCGGAGCCACTCAGTCCCCTCGCCATATCCAAATAGCTCGGGTATAGTAAAGTCCTCTGGGGCTCTCTGGAGCAGAGCAGCTGATACGTGAGGGGGATAAAGAAACATAGCAAGCCGCAAAAGCACAAGAGATACAAAGAGAAGAGCAGCAGGATGTAAAAACTGTCGCTCTCTGGGAAACATCCGAGAGAGGCAGGCGTAAAGCTGCCCCATCCGCACAAAGGTAAAACACTGACGGTCAGGCTGACAACCCACACACCGGCAACAGCCCACATCACTGTCAGGGGGCGGCGGACAGACTGAAGCACTCCAAACCTCTTGGTGACATAAAAAGTGTACGCTGCTATGAGGCAAGCCTTCATGTTGCTGGAAACACCCTGGAACACGTAGAGAAGTCCGGATAAAGTGCACAGGCTGCCCGACCCCTCACTTCCCCGCGTCTCCCACTGAAGGAGCATGAACAAGGATAGGGGGACCACGCTGAGCAGGTCATCCACAGACATGGAAGCCACAATGACACACAGGGTGGTTTTGCTCGTCATCCGGAGGAGAGACAGAAGCGAATACACACCTCCGACTAAAGTAGCAGCGGCGATGGTTACGCACAAACCGAAAAGCAGCAGGCGAATGTGCCTCTCCATACCGGAGGGGTCTGTTGTGGCATAGCTGGCTGTGGAAAGGTAGCTCTGGTTAGGCGCCGGGGAGCTGCGGTGCGTCGTGGACATCTTCAGGAAATCCAACTCCTCGCCTCTTTTGGCACTTTTAATTGGTCAAATCAGATTCATTTGCTTGTAAAGTTTACCGCGCTGCAAATATTTGAGAATGGCACAGCATGCGCCGCGTTTTTCTCTTTTATTAAAAAAGAAAATACAGTGACGACGACGAGGGAGAGGCTTCAAAGCACACCATCCATCAGTGATCCTTCTGGAGACGCACGCGGAACCAGACCTGTCGGGTCCCTTGGATGTGGACCTTGCTGGGAACGTGGTGGCAAGCACTTGTGCTCCCTGTTCAAACAGCGTACCCAGAGAATCTCTTGTTTCTAGCAGCTGATGTACGCGTTGTCGTCATCACCGTTTCCTTTGACGACAGTCATTTTGGGGCTGAGCCAAACCTACTACTAACAGGTCTGTGTGAAGCTGGCCCAATGCATCAGGCTGGGTTTTCATTTGGGTTTTGTTTCAGCACTTTTTCCTGGTAATGCCACCACTAACAACCTTTCCCCCACTGCCTCCCTTGCTGAGTGGCATTTAACCTCAACTGCATACAAATGAGAAACGAGAAGATTTTATGGATTTTTGCCTGCAAATACAGATTTGTGTTTGTGTTCATAAGGGCCAGCACTTTGTGGTCAATTCCATTTGGGAGCAAAACAGCCTCCCTCTGCAAGTCAGTTTCAGTACATTTATAAGTTATAAAGTATTTTATTTGATCTTTCTATTTTTAAAACCCTTTAAGCTAAATGGAACGAGGAAATGAAATCATAGATCTAAAATCAAACTGGAAGCACAGACTTGGATCTTGTAATCATGTGGCTCTGGATTCTCTCTGATAACAGAGGTCAGCTTACTGTTATTGCTTAGGCTATTTGTCTGTTTTTATTTAGCCAAGTGAGTCATACAACTACCAGAGTGAAGATGCACTCACAAACCAAAAGGACAAAGGACACAATGATGGCAGCAGTGAAGTCAAATTAACCCAGTTTTACTCACTGAAATGGAAGCTGGTGTGCCAGTGAGATAAATCATAATGTTGTTTGTAAAAGAGGAGCAATAACTTAGGAATGATTAAGCTGTAAACAAACAGACCAATCTTTTGGATGGCCATAAGTGGTTACAGATGGTCAAACACTGCTAGACTAACTAACTGTACCTAACGAGATAAAACTCCCAGTCAAACTATTTGCCTCTGAGAGTTTAGCCTGCGTTACTGTTTCAGTATGTCTGTGTAAATTATTTTCTCATTCGTCTCTCTGGTGTTCAAGGATATTCAGGCTGAAGGACTCCTCAGTTTGTTCAGGTGGTTCATGGGTGTTCATTTATCTTAATTCCTCATGATGTGCTTAGTTTATTTTTGCCAGACTTATGTCCTTTATGTAGTATTCATTCAGATATTTATTGACCTTTGTTAATGTGCTTGATCAGGGGATGATATTATCTGTGAATGATCAGTTGTTTCAGCCTTGTGCACACATCAGTGGGGATCCAAACATGAATGTAAATGCACGTGACCTCAGGCCTTGAAATTAAATCTGAGTTTGAGCTAAGTGAGTTGCAGCCAGTCTAATTACTCGACTCTCTTTGGGGCCACGAGGACACAGAGAGTAACATGAGGGGATGAAAACACAATCCACAAGGGTGAATAAAAAACACACACACAGGCGCACAAATGCACCATCTGAGATCAGCGTCACACATCAAGGTGACCTACTTTGTCTACATGTGCATGTGTATATGCTTGTGTGCGTTGCATGCATAGTTAGTTCATGTGTGCAAAAGGTGAGAGTGCAGCTCTGTAGAGATTTTCATAGTCAAGAGCGCTGGTGAGGAATTGGATAAATGTAATAAAAAAAGGATCTGTTGGAAAATATGAAAAGCTAACACTCTGTCAAAAAACATCCAGTCATCTACTAATGGAGGATAGACTCAATGGAGATTTTATGTCAAACTAGAGACATCCCATAAAAATATTTACCATATAAGAAGATTATGAAATACAAAAATACACATGAAGTGTCATGTAGATGTGCTTAAAACAGCATCATTTTCAATGAACAAATACAAAAGCATAAATGCAATATAGATAAATATTATAAAATAAATACACGAAGAGCCCTCCTCTTTTTACAGTATTTAACAACTTTTAATTTTTTATACATAAAAAGATTTTCAATTCTTCTATCCCTTCATGACTCAAATATTATGAAGAGCTGGAGAAAATCCATTTTTGCAATGTGTTTGGGAATACAATGCTCTATAAATCAGACTATGAATTACACTGTATGAAAAAAAAGCTGTAAAAGCTTTCAGAATATAAATAAGAATATAACTGGAGAGTTTGTGTTTGAAGTGGGGCAATTCAATTGAATTTATGAAAATAAATTGAATTAATCCAAACTTAAAAAAATATAAATTTAGATGACCCACTATAATTTGTGTTCCAAGTTTTTGGAAATTCTACACTTTGATAAGTCAGTCAGAACAACAAAGCCTATGAAATTAAACTTCTTGGTCCTCCAAACTTCATCAACTTGAGGATCCTGCAGAGCAACTGGCCTACAAATCTTTACTTTGCCAACCTTGAAGCGGTAGTAGGTAGCAGGGTTTATCATCCCCTGCTTCTTCAGTCACCTGTGAGATCATAGTACTTGGTCTATTCCTCTTGAATGCCTCTTCCATTAGGTCTTTCCTGAGTAAAGTCAATTGCAAACAACTGAGTACTTTGCTTGTTGTGGCTGCCTACTTTGAAATATCAGGGATCAGATGGCCTTAGCAATAACCCTCAGTACCTGTACATGGCACCACTGATAATGTCCTTTTCCCAGGACATTTTGGGCAACAACTTAGGTCATGTTCTAGGGATTCTCTGTTTTGGTACAGTACTTATACAGGGATTTCCAGAAAAACAGGTCAGTTGGACTGGGGAGTACACTACAGACTGACTTTAAAGGGAATTTGATTGGGTGTGGCTGAGCTTTCCACAAATTTGCTCATCAGATCCTCAAGTCCATTTCCTGCTCAACGAGTCCATGCTCCTTGCTTTTACCGAACCATCCCTCAGGTGCATGATTCTTCCAACCCTGCTTGGAAAAAGACATTTTTTGACATGCATTATTTCACATGTTGGAGGAATACACAGACTTTACTCTCTGTAAAAGAAAAACAACAACAGATGTATTCAATAGCAGCTTAAGAATTGATTGTTGACTTTTCTATTGTCACATTTTTGTTTTTATTTTATCACTATGAAGGACTTTGCTTTGCTTCTTTCTCTTTTATTTCTATTCTTTATGAAGTACTTTGTGATATTTGTTCTTAAAAAGTGCTTTAAAAATATATTTCACTCACTTATTTATTTACAATTCCTTCTCTTTGCATGGTAGAGTTTATTGTTAAGTGGTCTATACAGTGTGAAATGAGGCCTGTTATGGTCAGAACTATTCTTGTGTTAAAACAAGTAAAGGTATTTGTTAGAGCCTGATATTTTTAGCACCTGGTTTCATTGCTCTGTCTACTTCAATTCATATTTAATGAATACTTATAAAGTCAAACAAAATTACATTAAAACTAATGGGGCAAAAGTTTGAATCAAGAATTACCGCCATCCTTTAACATCTCATAAATCATTCATCTGTGATATTGGTTTGGAAATGAAAATGAAACCATGGGGATACTCCGAGGTAAAACCTTACGGTGTCTCTGCTGCAGTTCATCTGCGCCATGAAATGGAAGCAGTTAATCTATGAAAAATGACTTTAATGTGTTGTACAAATAGCCCTCAGGTTCATTATTAATGTAGTGTGTTGAACATACAGCACTGCACACTCATATTTGCCTTCATCTGCTCAGATCACACTACTGCAATGCTCTGTTACTTGCTGGCTACTTACTGGCCTCTGGTGGTGCATCCCAAATTAACACAGTTTATTACGTTAAATTGTGGAACAACCCGAATGCACTTCAGTCCTTCCACCAAACCTAAATCCAGTCACACCTGCATGCACACACATCCACATCACTCACCCTGTGTCTCAGGGCATCATTATCCCAAGTAACATCAGGTATTAATGAGGCAATGCTTGCCACAGAGAAACAGGGAGAGGATGAAAATTATATTTGCATAAGAGAGAGAAGTAAAACTGAATGAGAAAAGGCAGCTGAAAAGTTAGATGCTTTAAATTATAATAACTCAACCCTTTATTCTCTGCTGAGGTGCAGCACATTAAATACTGACTGACTTTTATGTGCTGCATCCTGTTGCATTCGTAAAGTGATGTTTTTTATAATATATATCATTATCAAAAGGTAATGCAGCTAATAAAAAAAATATTATATTATTATAAAAATATAACATAACATGTCAGCCCAATATAAAGACACAAATATTACATATTTTGACGATGTGTGAAGAAATGTTTTAATTCTGCTGATCAAATAACTTTGTATCTTGATAATAGTAGCTCTTGTAGCAGTAAAATAATAAACTCTGATGTAGTCGAATAGAGGAATGTATTCTAGGAGTCGGTGAAGACCAAAATAAAAGTGAATAATAGACATAAATTGAAAAAATTAACTTCTCCATCTACATCATAATCAAGGGAATAAAAACCGCAATGTCTACAAGTCAAATAACAAAGAGTATACCATCTTGTGATGGAATTGCTGTTCTGACTCATGCTTTCTCATTAGTCATTACTACATTATTAGAATAGCACCTATGGGTCAGACCACAGATCTTTTTCAGCTGGCCCTCCATTAAGATCCCAACTGCACACATGTAATGTTTCTGACTGTAAAAAGCCACCCGATCTTGTTTTTGTTAAACCATTCAATGGGGTGTTATCACAGCCCAATAATCCCATCCATATGAGAAGAAGGAAGGAGTGGATGGTGCCAATGCATGCAGCATTTTAAATCATGACTCGAGTTCCAGCCCAGCATACAAAACATGATGCTTCTTTCATTCCCATGTCTCAGTTTCTGTCCTTTTCAAGTGCTGTTTTTGCATCAGAGACTGACTCCCGGTTCGGTTTTGTCATTAATGGTAGAAACATTGGTAAAGGTAAACAATAACAACATAGAAAGATTTAAGAAATTATCATGGCTTGGGATGAAATATAATATATCTGACAGATATTGTAATGCCATAAATGCAACTTGCTGTTTGACAGATAAACAAATACCTTCCAAAACGCTGAAAACTATCACCACATATAATAGATGATTCCGGGACCACATAATGATACACAGACAGAGAGGTAGACTCACACAGATCAACCAGTAGCAGGTACTGCACTGCTGCTGGCAAACAATGGATTTTGCAGTGTTTGTAAGGATTCAAAATAATTTTCCATTTAAGAACATAAAGTTCTTCCGTATCATATTTTGAGTCTGAATGCCTAAGTGTATACATGTGTGCACCCACATGTGTGTGTACGTGCGTGTGTGTGCACCTTTAAGAACACTTCAGTGTGTGCATAAAGTGCTGCCATGTATCATACATGAGACAGTGTGCTGGGGGGACTTTATAGCATATTCCCATTACATTATTCATGTACTGAATATATCTATATAGAATTAAAAACAGTAGGGCATGAAAAGTTAACAAGGAGAGTGAGAAGCCATTTCCACAGATGTGTGTGTAATTGTGTTTGCGTGTCTGTGTGCCATTTCAAGCCAAACCAGGCTGAGGGTCAAAAATTCTTGTCAGACTACGTTCAATGCACAGTACCTGTTTCCACGGAAACAATGACTGGAGCTCATGATCAGACACCTTGCTCTGTTGTATTTATTTTTTTCACTCTGTCCTTTTTTCTCAGTCGTGTAAACATTCACCCACATACTAATGTGTTGTTTATACCAATGCTGACTGAGTATGCATTTTCATTTCATTCTTTTCCAAAAGAGCTGCTGAAGTAACAAATGTGCTCAGAAAGGATCACAAGAAGATTCTACACATCAGTGTTTTCACAACGATTTGTTTTGGTCACTGATGAGCGGCAACGACACTCACAGTTCCATAAAATCCACCTTTCACTGCCTACCCTCCACAAAAAAAGGGAAATCACATCCTACAAGCCTTCAATTTTTACTGACATCTTAAACTCCAAGTGCATTTATTTTATTTTAAGACATTCTGGTGTCCGATCAAAATTATCAGTGAGGAAACAAGTCTCTGGTCTTACTTTTCTTGACATCCACTTGCATTTTTGCTCAAAAACAGCTGGATTTAGAAACTAAAACCATTCAACCACACCACAAATAAAGACAGCATGTCTGTCATTCTGATACTTTCACTTGTATGTGGCTTTGTATAATTTAGCTTCCTCCTCCTCATGAAAATTGCTCTCTGTTTCAAACATGTACAGCGGAATAACCCCATTATTAGAACTGGCCATTACATAGAGCAGAGTAGAGGAAACAAGACAGGCATCATCATCTGCTACTGGGTGCAAATGTGGGCAGGGCCAAGTTAGCACATTCATATATAGTTGTTGGTCACACAATGAAAAGTTAGAGTTGGACTTGAAAACACTTAAAACTTTACAGTTGAGTAGCGTAACATAAATTATAATTTAGTTTTATTTGGCTGGCTTTTCAAAAGCCTTTCCCTGATCATTGAGCTGGTATAAATCTAAAGCACCTGGTGGTAATGAGGCTGGGAAAAACAAGCAAGACATCAACTTGTCATTTACAAGCCACAGACTGCCAGCTAACCACATACTTGTTGGTTTGATGAGTGTAAAATGGGAAAAATGCAGACACCAATAAACACAGATGTGTTTGTGTGTGTGTAAGTATTTGTGTGTGGAGAGCAGTGAGGGGGCCTAATTATGTTGGATAATGTTGCGTTCAGCAATGCTGTTCACCATCGTTGTTAGACACAAAATGAAAAGGTATCTTTTGGTTAAAAGGTGTACAGGCCTCCAGGAGAGTTTTGGGAGATTTGGGAAGTCTTTGAGACAGAGTACTGAATCTGTTATAATAGCTTAGTGTTTATAACTAACACAAATAATGTGGCCCTGTGATGGACTCGCGACCTGTCCAGGGTGTACCCTGCCTCTCGTCTAATGGCATCTGAGACAGGCTCCTGAATCGGATTAAGCGGGTATAGAAAATGGGTGGATGAATTATTATAGTCTATTTCTAATCTTCTAGTTATAAGAAAAGCCCAGGTAACTTCTTGATACCTCCATAGTTGCAATTATGTTGTGTCACGGGGATAAATACACAGAGGAAACAAAAAACATTGAGTCTTGGCACGTAATCAAGAGAGACATTGAAACATGAAACAAAAGGGAGAGAGAATAGGAAAGCAACAGTAAGACACTTACCTTGAAATTAAATGAAGCAAGAATTCTTTGTATTTATATTCTTTTACATATTTTTAATGCTTTTTTCCGCTCCCTGCTGCAATGCTTTTATTTTATGTAAAGCCCTTTGAATTGTTTTGTACATGAAATGTGCTATGCAAATAAATTTGACTTTGACTTCAAACGCATAATTATGATAATTATTAGGCTTTAATATTTAGCCAACCCAGTCTTATTGCATTATGCAAAATAGTCCCAAAAAATGTATCTATTGAATCGTGTCAACAGATACAGCTTTTGCTGTTTTTTCATGCTAAAAAACATGGAAATAGCCATTGAGTTTGTCAGAGACTTTGACATGACTTTGACATTTCATGAAATAGTCATGTACTGACTGTTGCATTGCATTTGATGGGCAAAAAAGTCTGCATTCAGAGTTTGGAAAAGATGAAAGATGGCACTACACACCCAAGTGGGAGAGTCAAGATTGAGTCCTGTCTTGACTGCTGGTGCCTCCAAGTAGCATTACCTCCTAATGTTGTTTTTTTGCATTCAATCACTGTTTTTGTTTGCACTTTCAGTCACTGTAAGGTGGATTTTTTTAAACTACTTGGTTAAGTTTAGGTATTAAAAATGAAGTTGTTATGATGAGGAAAGCCTCATTGTTTGCATCAAAGCTGACCCTATTTTACAGTTCTTTAAATAAATCTGCTTGGGTGGCATGAAAAATATACAGATTTCATCTTTATTATCTTTGTTCCATAATTGTTTCTTGTTTATGTAATATACTGAGCTTTACCACATAGCCGATAGTGTGCTATGAAATGGGTATATTAGGAAAACCTTGATCTCAATCCCTAAGCCAGAAAAATGGACTCCACTTGACAAGTTGGATTGGTACCAAAGATGTCTTTGTATGAAGCACTGGCTGTTTGAATCCCTGGTCTGAGTTCACATGTTTTAGGTGAAAAAGTTAATCAATGGTGTTGACTATGCGCTCCAGCACATTAAAAAAAAATCACATGGACCTGTTAACTATTTAAACATTTCTCCTCTCTAAACCATTTTGGGGGATTTTTTTTTTTTACTCTTTTTTGCTCTGAGATGATAAATGTGTGCATTTTCTTGGCCCAGAAAAATATAGACATGAATTGGAATACATAAAATTTCAACTTGACAGCAGGCCAAGGAACAACAACAACATCAACAATAGATCACAAAACCATTACAGGAAAAGGAAATTAAGGACATGGGAAAATATGTTCTGGACCCAAGCCTGAGCACTAATTGACATTAAACTTATAAATAACACTCAGGATGAAAGAAAGACACAGTCTTTAATTTTTACAGACATGTTCTCTGTAACAACATTTTTGAAATAGTGACCGCATTCCTTACAGAGAAGATGATCCTGGCAGTCCAACATGGTATTGTTCATTTTTAAGAACCTATGAAAGCACCATGAAGAAATCTCTCAATGGTTAATGTCAGCTGAAGAGTCGGTCAGACAGAGTTTTTGATTTGTCCACCAGGTGGACCTGTTGCACTGTAGAAAGATTTAGCATGTGCGATGAAACAGTTGGGTTCTGAGTAAAAAAAAGCAGAAGAAACCAGCCCTCTAAACTACCATGAGGCCAGCGTGGTCTTAATTTAACCAGAGATAGATCAATATTTGTTTCCTGATATCATATCTGCTTTCCTGTGGGTTTGCAGCCCTGCTAGTGTTGAGTGGGGACTTGGTTCTGCAGATGTGGAAATAACTTACTCAAGGAAAGAAATCATCAACAAATGTGACAAGTTTGATATCTTTTTCCTTGACATTATCTCCCTGTGATTTCCAAACTATCCCAACAACCTCTAATCAGCAAAGTGAGTTCCTCCAGTATGCCAGACCTTAATGGAACAAATTACCTTTAGAAAATGGTAAAAACTATCAAGAAAACAACCAGCAGAGAGTAATTTACTTGGGTAGTTACAGAGAGAGAAGGAAGGAACCTATGGAGCCTGTCTGAGCAACTGATGATGATATGCTATTATTTGTTTTCTTTTTCATTATATTGAAAGACAGCAGTAAGTGATGTGAGAATAGGGAGATTAAAGGAGAGCATTAAAGGGATGTGATGTGACAAGCCCATCTGTTTTTCTTTGCTTGTGTGCATTCATGTTTGTACGTGTGTTTGTGTGCTAACAGTGAGTCTTGCTATCCATGGTTATATGCGTGATGTGTGTACATTTCCACATTAATGAGCAGACTGGAGATTTTCATTAAGGCACCATTAGTGTCTCCTTTTCCCTCATTCATTCTTCTGAAGCAATAACCATAGAGAGGCAGACACGAAATGGTAACACGTCTGTTGCCTCAGTGACACAGGAGTTCAGTAAACTGCAGTCTATCTGGCACCACTCTTAGAATAAACCCACTAGTTTGAACTCATCCCTCATATGTGGGTTTCGGAATAAAAGCATTAGCCTGAAAGGAGACAGAAAAGCAAAGCAAATTGTGTAAAATTATTGTTCATTGAATAAGTATGTCTGCATAAAGTACACTAGTTCAACAAACAAGTGTCCCAGTATTTGAAAACAAATTGCATGGGATTCAGCCCCTATCTTCTTTGCAGTTGTTGGCTATTCTCTGCGTGATGCTGACAAGCATGGCTGTAAAAACCTCTTAAAAACCTCTCAAGCAGTCATGCTATGAAACTAAAGCACTCTTCAAAAATGCTGCAGAGGGTCAGTAACTCCACAACAAGTTAACTGGCAACAGATTTTGTCTTGGTGTGTTTTCAATCTTGATTGTTCCAATACAGCACACATCTCAGATGGATGATTTGTTTGAAAAATTTGGCTGCGGTAAAGATATGAAATAAATTCTTTGGAAAATCACTAAAAATCACAACTATGTTTCACCACAGGGGTTTACAGCCAGGAATATATGTTCCTGTGTTTTACCAATTTTATTGTAACGCTTCATCATGTGCTCACTATCTGCTTAGAAAGATAGAACAACTAGTTACGTTCAATTTGCCCATGTCTCTAACTGCTCAAAGTCAAATGGAGTAAAATATTTTGTGTCAAAGAATTTAGGCCAGAGGGACAAGACAGGAGAGGGGAAGGAAACAGAGTGTGTAAACCCAAACAGAAAGGAAGGAATGTCAGAGGTGGTCGACAGATCATGTTGGCATGTTAAGACAAATAGTGCTTTAAACAATACAATGTCCCAGAGAAGAAAACAGAATACCACACAAAGGTGACCACATGAGCCAGTGCTGTTATTGACATGGACTTTTGTCAGAAAGTAGAGTTAATCAGTAAATCATCCAGCCCATAATAACACACAAATAAGTCAAAGAATCTTCATATCTCCAAGTACAAACAAATAGTCTCAAAATCAGCCAAGATATGCCTAACATTTGGATTCACCTAAATCTCATGTCAGCATCACGATTATAGAATAAATCCCAGTTCTGCATCGTTATGTGCTCACATTTGACCATAGATTCCTGCTGAAACATGAAGCGTGACAACAACACAGTGAATACACTGGTACAGCTGAACATAGTGTGAGATGAAAGCAGGGAACAACAACTAGTAACAAAAAAATATAGAATCCTATACATTTAGTAACTTATCAAGTGAATACTCTGATTATGGTTAAAGTACAGCATGTTAAATTGAGTCATGATGTAACAAAGGATCTTTCTCAACACTTTCATGTCCAATAATGAAGAATGATTTGTAACCAGCTGGAAATGTACCCTGTTTTAAAGAGAACCTTCCAACAAATTCATTTTTGTCAAAGTCAGTCATGAATGTTTTTTTTAAAAAAACAGCCAACATAACTTTTAAGGAATTCACAATTTGGATTCCAAGAAACTGATCTATGCAGTGTTAGTATGTGTTTTAATAACCATTCTTTAAAAATCAATCATTGCAAGCTCATGATGTAAGCTTTTGTAATTATTGACTTTTTAAGAACTGGTTCTCATTCCCTTTGGGATTTTTCTTTAGTTATTCTCAATGCAAGCAATTTTACATGTCATTCAACTAAATTAAATTCAAAGATTGTCTTTTCTCCCCTACCTGTAATGGAGTTTCTTTGCCAATGTGTCAGTGTTAAAGTAATTTATGTAAGGTACAGAAACCCTTTTTGTTTATGAAGAGGTAAAGATCTTTTATCGGATTTCAATTTGCCTGGCACAGTCGTGTCAGATGGTAAAAAACACTTTTAGTAGCCACTGCAGATAACAAATAACGTTTGCAATATAATTTTTGTTATTGGCCCACATTTGGCAGTTGACATATCTTAAAATCTGCCTTTTATTTGAGTCTTTGGGCCATGCTTGGCCCTCTCAACACTCACCACTGCTGTAATTTAGCCACAAGTGTCCTCAGTAGCCCAGTTTAGGCCCAAATGTGTCTGCTATCTGGGATGCTAAGTGGCCAAGACCGATGACAGCTGTCAGCAAGAATTCTTCTGTCTTGATGCACAGTCAACAACACACAGATATGCTTATGAATTAAGACACAAATTAACATTAATTGATGTCATAATCTGTTTTGAACTGTTTAATGTGTTTTATGGTGAACATTTGAGAAAATGAGAGCCTAGCAGAAGATACTTTGTCTCATGATAAGTACAGTAGGCCCAGACTTTTGCAACACATAAAAACAAGGGGGATGCAAAACTCCTCATAGCAGAGGAACCTTGTCCCTGTTACTGTGTGTAATCTAAAGAGTAACACACACTGTCCTGGACCAGCAGAACTCAGTCCAGGAAATTACTGCACTAAATCCCAGATCAAAGCTGTTAAAGCAGCAATCAACTTGACCTGTTTGACCTCCAGTTCTCAGCATGTGAAGGTCCTTGGAGGGACAAGAGAGTATGTGTGTGTGTTTGTATTTGTGTATGTGCAAGGCTCTGTGCATAGATGTGGTAATAGGAGTAAACAAGGACACAGACTGTCACTAATATTAATGCAGTTTTCTTTGCACCACCTTTTGGTAAGGAAAACAACAGCAACCAAGTTTCACTGTGGAGAATATGCAGTCTGTAGAGAAATATAGGGACATTTCATGAGTTAAAAATCAGATTTATGAGATGCTTTTAGGCTGATGTTCTTGTTTTCATCAGGTCTTTAAAACCATTTTGACTAAATAAGTGTATGCTGCTTTCGCCTCAGGTTGGACCCACATGGAGCTTACCAACGGCATGTTTTTTGTTCCTACCTGTGAGGGTCAAAGGAAACAAATTCAACATAGTGACCACTTGGCAGCAGAAGAACAATAGTGATGTAATTGTCTAATAAATTTGCTATGGATTGATTCCTTGTATGAAAAAAACATTGCCCCTCCTCTACGAACCTCTTTTGCATTGTTCTTGATCGTAAAAAACAAAACAAAAAGAGATGATTGTGGACTTTTGGAAGGGCCAGGAGTAAGAAAAAACACTGTCTCCATCCAAGTAGAAGAGGTGGAGGTGGTAGGGGCATACAGATTCCAGGAAGTTAACCTGAACAGCAGACTGAACAGGAAACCAAACACAGAGGCTGTCTTCAAAAAGGGACAGAACAGGCCGTACTTCTGAAGGAAGCTTAGGGTCTTCAATATCTGAGATGTTGCATATCTTCTTTAAGTCTGCTGTGGTGACCGCAATCTACTCTGCAGCCATCTGTTGGGAAAGCAGCATCAGAGACAGTGGCTCAAAGCAACTGAACAAACTGACAAAGATGGCTGACTTTGTGCTGGGGACTGCTCTGGAGCACGAGTAGCTGATTGTGCAAAGAATGGACATAAAGATCACTGACCACCCTCTCCATAACACAGTGTTGAAACAATGGAGTGTGTTCAGTAAGAGGCTTCTTCAGCTCTGCTGTAACACAGGACAATACAGGTAATCCCTGCCAGCAACAATGACCATGGATAAATTCACTTAAGTTGGATAAGTTCATACTAAAGTATTTCCCATTTCCTTTCATGTACACCAAGTTCATTGTCAAAACCGGGGTGCTTATGCCGAAATTTGGCAAGAGAAATATTTTTGTTTGATGTGTTTGCTGCAAGACCTTTTCCAGCAGCTGATGGTGATGAGCAGCACATTGAGGAGGATGAGGACATGGACGGAGAGGAGAGGAGAGCAACAGTGGAGGGAGTATAGAACATGGCTACCAGTAGAAAATTGTGGGTTGGCAGCCTGGTTTACCCGGATGCCAGGAGGAACCCAGTCCAACAGTGATTTGTGAAACAGTAAATAAACTAAATCTATTGACTCGTGCCCTTGGACATGATTTGTCTTTCATAAATGTGAAAAAAAACAGACATACAAGACTGTTTTTTTTTTTCAAGCTTGGTAAAAAAGTCTATTTGTTGAGGTCTGAAATCATGGACTGACATCCAATCTGATTTCCCCTGCGAATTAATACTTTTACTTACTGATTCATTAGGTTTAGGCATATAACCAACTTGGTTATGTTTAAACATTTAAAACTAATTGAAAAGGTTTAGAAAAATGTCATGGCTTCATGACTTGCTTTGATATAGATCCTCTCACAATGTCCGTCTACCACATACTGACATTATGACTCTTGCCCGATCTGCAAACTAGACAAAACATTATTCAGGCAAACAGAAAACCTCCCACTAAAATACACTGATTTGTAAATTGTACTGGATCATGTAACAAAAAAGAAAAACATTAGAATGCAGCAAATTAATGCCGTCGTTTGCTTGTTAGTAGATATAGTACCGTGCATGATCACCTGATACATTTTCTACACAAAGCAGTTGATTGTGATTGGTTTTGCTAACTCAGTTAGTTCAATGGGTGCTCTTTTGTGTGTTGCAGTAAATTTTACTATTTTTGGTGTCCCACATATATTAGCTCTGACTCAGGCTACCCATGTACTGATACACTACAAGACTTTAGATGCTATGTCTCCTTCAGTTTCTGTTATTTGGATCATAAAAAGTATCCTCACTTAGAAACCCATCCAGCAAATAGAAACTTGGCAGCCCAATTGCAGAGTGACACAAACAGACAGTGCACAGATATGCTCACGATGACACGGCTAACTCATGAAGGCTGTTGCGTAGGGTGGGTCTTGGTCTTATGAGTAGAAAAAAATCAAGCTTTACTCAAATGCAGAAAATAGAAAACAGATAAGTGAAATTTTATGGCAGTTTCAACTCTTCAAGCTCAACACATACTGTGATGTTTCAGTGCTGTTTGAACAGAGACAGATGGAATTTTTAGCTGAGATGACAACAGAGCCAAATAAGTTACAAACAGAGGTAGCGAGCAATCATTGCCTCCGTGAGACTGTTGATAGCAGTATCATGCAGGGAAAGGGGCAAAACTGTGTCATGTTTTCATGAAGGCGGATGGGAGCTGGATCTGACACAAAAGCTGATTATACCCTCCCTCGGTGATACAAAAGCAGATGTCAGTGGATAATGGCAGCTGAAAAAAGTTTGGAAGCTAGGCTTTTTTGTGGCTTTATAGTTTATGCAATCATACTTCAACTTTACACTGATTGTCTCATCTGTCATTTATCATTTAATCAAAAAAACATCCGAAAGAGCCCCAAGCCACATAATTTGCTAAGTGGTTTTGCAATTTGTTTCAGTGTTAATTTGTGTGGAAAAGACCAATCGTCTGATCAAACATTTGTATACTCGTTCTTTGCCATCACTTGTCTTAGGATGGATCACAGAAACACTTTTGCATTGCCACTCTCTGAAAAGCAATCATCGTGTCTCTTCTCTTTAATCTGCAATTCCATCTTTCTCTTCACACAAGCTCAGTGTTTTTAGGGAGAAGAACTTCTAGTGCATATTCAGAGGAGAGTCAAGATGGGTGGTGTATGACTCACTGTGATTTGCCCATCTCAGACAAAATGCCAGAGCTGATTTTCTTTAACTTTTTCTTTGTCGGTCCAGCCATTCATTCTGTGGTTGGTATTTCAAACCTTTTTGCAGTGTTGCATAAAAAGATGTTTCCGTAGCTGAGTTTCTTTGAATACATTTTCTTACTTGTTACACACCCTTATCAATGCAGACCCCTCACTATGTATAAATATGACACAGCTTTGGTCTGAATAGATTGGTGACACCTAATTTATTCCTAAAAACAAATTCCCTTTTTTACGAATTCAGTAGAGAAAAGAACATTGCAATTCATTTATAAGGAAACGAATGTGAGGGTTATCTCTTTCAGCAATCTTTTTAGCTTTTGACATAAAATAGAGCATTTTCAGAATGATAATATTGGAACAAAAAGTAACCAAAACAGCAGGCTTACTGTTTGATTTGATGGCTTAGTGTGGACATGCAATATTTGTTAATCCTGCCATGCTTTGACATTGTGAATACTTTTTGTGCACACATTTAACCAATGCATTATCACACTTTGTGTCTTGAACTGACTCCCATCAAACACAGAGGTGAAAGCAAATAGCAGTAATATCTGTATAACGATTTCTGTTTGAGTGGTGTTTTTTTTTTTTTCTGGGCACAGTCAGAGCATCATTTACCTCCTTCCAATTCCTCTCATATCTAAAAAAAACAAACAAAAACTAAACGTTTGAAATAGTTTAAGCCAGTGTGAAATTACTCAGAAACAATTTTCCTTGTCATATTTATTTCTGTTTTCCTTGTTCCTCTTCTTGCCACAAACCTGAGTCTAAAGTCCATCTGTGTGAGTGACAGCAGTAAGGTTATTAATGTGTGTGCGTAGCATGTGAGTCATTGACTGTGTGGTTACGTTTCTGCCATTCTGTACTTTGGTGATGTGAGCGTGTGTATGTTTATGAGGACTGACAGCAGACTTTGAGTTGAACTGGACAGCCCGTCTGTTGCTGACTGCAGAGTTACTCCCCTGGCAGTTGTGGAAAGGAGGTGCTGATAGAGCAGCCCATCTGGGCGACCTTGATCCAAACTAAAGAAACTTCATATCTTGGCACCGCTGACATCATGTACCTATCATTTGAATGTCTTGTTAGATACAAAAACAACTTCTTGAATTGTGATAAGCTTGCTGTCCTGTGTGATTCACAGACATGTGTGCACTGAATGCAGAACTGCTTGTTAGTCATGGCTTTTGTTTCCAGATTTCTGGGACAGTTTTAAATGTTATAACCACAAGACTGTTACTCAGAATTCTGTTAAAGAGTCACATCTTCAGAATAGGTGGAATCTTATATTTCAAAACATTTTTCGAAGTGTAGAAGCGAGGCACAGAAATTGCTTTAATGTAATGTAATGTTTTAATGTTGTTTGCCATTCATTTTCTTCATCAAGAAATACTACATGATCAAAAAGAGAATGTAAAGTGATTGTGTGTTTGCATGATTATGTCTGTGTTTACACAAGTGTGTCTATATTTCCAACAAAAAGCTGTTTTGATACCCCCATCACCCCGGGTATAGTGCAATTAGAAACCAACCCTCTCCGGGAGTCCATGACATGCTGCGTTTACTGACAGTGAGCAGAGCTCAAATGGCCAACAGAGAAGGGGCCATAGGTTTTATGTGAAGAGCACAGTAATACAAAGCTGGGAAATATGATCACAGAAGATGCTCGCAAGTGAATATCTTTCAGATGCACTGATGGCCAGTTACTTTGAAAACTGCTGTCAGTGCATCCTCAGATATTCACAGAGATAAAAATTCCTTGGAGGATTCTCACACTATTCATGATCAAGACGCAATGAAACATGGACAGGATTACATGTGCGGTGATTCAAGAACAGGCCTGCTCAAGCATTTACAGTGTATGTCACGTGTAGTGTGCATAATTGACAATGGAGCTGCATTGAAAGCACATGTGGAGATGAAAGCTACGGAGAATGTTTGCAGTTAAAAGGACATAAAAACGACCCCATATGTTGTTGTTGCTAATAATGCTAATAATAGATATATGTCCCAGTGGGTAACTTGGCCCATTGACATTAGTATTTGTTTTCTATCTTAAATGTAAAAGGGTACAATAAGCATTCAGTCTTGGTCAAGTGATAGTAAAAGTCGTGGGTATCGATCTGCTACAGCAGCGACTGGCAGTGATGGAAACAACATGACATTTGCACGGGCACTCTTACTTTTGCTGAGTGAGTCTAAGAGTAAGAAAGAGGAAGAAATTTTAAAACCAAATGTTTACTGAGGGAAGCATCTCACAGGGAGGCTCCAAATCTCACAGGATCACCAATCCGTGGATAAAAAGAGACTTGACGGATCTGTTTTACCAGCTCACACAGTGGCTGGCAGCTCACTCTGTGTCTTGCTGTGTGAACCTTCCTTCAGCTGTCCAGCTGAAGATAATAAGCAATTTTTCTCAGAATGTCAAGCTTATTATAAATTGTAGTCTACCACAGCTTGTAGGATAGTCAAACGCCAACCCCTTCTGTTTTCATAATCTACAGGATAGACTTGGGAAATAATGATTTCACTGTGTATGTGACCAGATCACTGAGAGTAACCAGTGCTTCTGGCAATGGGAAAGGAGTAAATTACTTGTGAATCTACCCACATTTAAAAGACATATTTATGCACAAACAAGGTAGACAAAGGCTATTGCCCCCTTGTGATTACGGAAATAGCACATCAGAGAGTGACCATGAGTGTAAACATCATGTATTTTAATCCTGATCTTTACCAGAATCTGGTGAAGTTATTTTGCAACTAAACTTAATTAAACCTTTGCAAAAGCCAAAGAATCACAGTTTCCCTACACTGTCTGAAACTGCCTCAGAGGAGTTTGTACATGTCTTAACAGATGAAGAAATCTATTTTGAGGTGTGAGGGTATGGTAGTGGAGTTACACATGACTATACTTGTAATACAGGTGATTTAATCACCCTCGCAATCTAATTCCTCTTTAAAAAGATTTTTTGCTCAAAACATCACTTATACTCAGTGTGGGGTCTGGTTTAAACACAAAAATCCCACTAGAGTCCACTAGAACAGGTTTTATTGCTTTAACGAGAACACATTATTTTCCTTCGACTGTACATCACAGTGGCATCTCTTCTCATTCTCCATTTAAACAATTTAATCTACTGTGTGTCTCTTTACGGGAAACTCATATTTCTGCTCTGATTAGTCAACTGATTACTCAATACTGGCAGTTTAAGTGTGTGCTAACCAAGTCGTTAGGCAGGCATTATGGAAATTTTTACATGTTGATGCAATCATAATCGTGGCCACTGTAGAAAGACGATGGCACAACATTATGAAGGAGGAAAACCAGTCTCACTCCAGGATGTGTAATAGCTACATTTGACAACAGTGCCAAATGTAGTGCCCCCTTGATCGCTCAAAAATGATGGCATAGTAAAGTTATAAGTTATAAAGTTATAAGATGCCTTTTTCTTTTTCTTTTTTATTAGTTAACCTAATCATGTACTTTTACTCCTTACTTTATCCAAGTATTTTCAATGTATAATCCTAGGTATGTGTTTTTTTATGCCTTACCCTAATCAATTGTGAGTGACAACAAAGTTGAAACATGAAAAAAAATCCTCAAAATGGATTTATTGGGGCTTCAAATTGCGTTGCAATCCACATATTACCTCTTACAAGTGTTTTTAAGGATGTTAAAAGTGGCAAACATGAGTCTGCATCAGCTTCAGGCCATGAATTTGCAAGGGATATCATTATTTTTTAAAGACTGAAGTTGTGTACCAGTTTTAGTCCTTTTACTACTTTTGAGCATTTGTCATGAAACTGCAACATTTCATGTCGTGGGCAGTAGTGGTCTGAATGAGAACGTGAGGAGGATCATCTTTGGATAAATAGTAAATTGCTTGTTCTAAAGAAAATAAAACACGCTATTTCTTATTTTCCCAAGACTCTTTAGTGAAAACTAAATTTTGCATTACAAGTTCATAAATACAGTGATTGTTTTTGTGTGTCTGTTTCACAATTGACCATTGGACTAGATGGAATTGACACCTAATCAAAGGATTATAGTTTGTCTTTTTTGTAGTATGATGTAGTAAAATGATACATGCGGAACAACCAGTGTAATGATAAATGCTTCCTTAATGAGACAATGGGTTTATCTCACCTCCGACATGTTCAGTACCTAAATATAAAAACCTCTCACATCAGCAACCCCAGTTTAATATGGACTCATGACATAATATTAGTCACTACCAGGGAGTCTCATTCAGTTAACTCTCTTGGTCCTGCAGAAATTAGGTAATTTATTCTTTGCTGTGATGTGCCCTGTTTTCTTCTCACTTTAATGCTGACTTTCGCTTTAAGACTTAAACTCCTTGTGTATTTGCAGAGTTCCTGTCCCTGCAAATGTGACCCTTGGGTGAACTTTGTTCTTCGACAGTAAGGATGGTGGGAGCAAAAGGTCCCATGTAACTGAACAGAAACAAAACATAGAGAACTAATTAAATACTTTTTTTTTCAAATGAGCCTTTTCACAATTCTTTACAAATATTCATTAGATGTTACAATGACACTGGTGGTTTAGAGCAGCACTGAATACAAAGCAAGACAGTTTTAACTAGGAAAAAAAATATTGTGTTATAAGTAGTAAATAAATCCAGTAAGTGCATTCTGCAGTTTTCTTGGCAATTTTTTCTTTTATTCATGTTTTTATTACACTGAAATGTCTCCAGTATGTTGAAATATGCACACTCAAAGATTTTTTTAAACAGCAGATATTTATTACCTAAACGTCAGAAAACAATCAGTAATGTTACACAACCTTAAACAACATTTTGGCGATGCCTAAATGTTTACATTAGCCCTCAGTCTTTACAAATCTAATTCAACTGTGTGAGACATTTTAGATAGCCACGCTGGGCTGTGCTGCATGTGTAGATAGATGATTTTACTTTGGACGTTTAAAAGCAATCTGCTCTTAGCACTGCCCCGAAAGTGTTCTATTGATGATTCACAGCTAGAGTTAATCGGTACCCAGGTCCACTTGGGGATCAAACAAATCAACACCATTTTTGTGTAATCCCATTAAAAGCTGTTGGTCGGTAAAAATAAGTGCAGTGAATGTATTTAAATATCTGCACTGAGACTTTGCAGTATAGGGCAGCACTCTAGCGATCTGTCTTAAAATCCTCCAAGAGACATATGAGAAAGTACAGTGAAGCACAACACATCACATCGTCACTAATCACTGAACCTGCGCCCTGAGGCATTTTAGGCGCAACTCACATCAAGAGCCGCTCATAGGGTCACTCCTAAACACCGCCTTGACGGAGGAGGAAGCGACTCTGAAGGGGAACTTCAGCAGGCTACTTCAACGCCTCACTATATGTTACAGGCTTTATAAATGTGGGATCCCCCCTATATGTGGATCACAGACACTTGAGCAGTTGCGCCGCGCACGTCTCTGATGGGTCATTTGAATTCAGCGATCCTCTCAGGGTAGATATGGTTCAGTGCAGTTGGTAGTTGTACAGTGGGGTCTGTGCGTGAGTGTGCGTGTGTGTGTTTGTGTGAACATTCACTCCTGGAATAGAAAGCCAAAGGACGAAAAATAGGGAGAAGAAGAGAGGCGGGAACGGATTGTGCCTTGTTGAAATCAACGGGTGAAGCAAACAAATCATCTGTGGCAGATCGATCAGCAGTTGGCGCTCCCTCTGAGGATTTGATGGATGTTTGATCAGTGGATGTGATGCCCATATATATCATCGACCGAAAATTTCCTGACATATCTGGTAAGTCGCTCAACGTTAACGCGGTGCCATCTCCGTGCGTCGGTGCCCGTGTTTGCGTGTAGGTGCGTGTGTGTGTGTGCCTGTGTGTGTACGAGCGCGCGCTATTATTTTCTGCGTGTGCGCGTGTGCAGAGGGTGACACGGGGCAGCGTGCACCAGTTGATCATGCCACCACCTCCTCGGAGTTCCCAACGTGCAACAGGAGATGGGGACCTGGCCCGCATTTAGGTGCACGGCTACGAGCCGCCGCGTGTGCTGCAGCTGTACATTTTTTATAGCTGGAGTTGAACACTTTGATGATTTTTGGACAACGCTGCGCCAGCTGGATATCCTCTCCGGTTACTTTATAGTATAGGTCCACAGTAGCTTATCTCAGCTGCGTGGGGGCTGAGGGGGTCGCTGTGTTCGGTGTAATACCCCTTTAAAAGTTATTTTTACTTTTGCATTCATGCTGCTATTACAAAAACCATTAGGGGAGCAGTTTAAGAGGTCGGCTTCATTTCAGCTAGATCACATCACCTTTGGGCATTCAGACTCTTCACTCAAAAATGATTTTAGACTTCAGTGTGGAACACCGCCCTGTGCTGAGATTCAGATCCCAGAGGAGATGCCATTTTATTATAAACTAGGCCACATTTTCTTCTGATTCAAACTCATTTAAAGACATGACACTCATATTCACGGCTCACATAAAAACTCATACAATCACATAAAAAAGGGACTTTGTAAAAGTAGTTTTGCGCTGATGTGTCTGCATGTGTGTAAACACGTTGATCTGAAGGTGTCTCAGGTGTCTCAGTGAATGATGGGTTTAATTTTGAAGGGGTTTGTGAGGTCTCGTTTCTATTATATATATATATATATCATGTCAAAAAGAAAGTAGAAATATCAACTGCACCCAACAACTGCAGCATTAGATACACATTCAGCATTCATAAATCTTACCGTTACTGTGTAAACATCCCTAGAGGCATTGTTGTCATGCACATAAACGATATTGAGACATTCCAGAACTGAACCTGAAGTAGTGTCGATGAGTGAAAGAGAATTATCTAACGTTAAACATTATAAACACTTTCTAATCCCTAAAAAGGAACACACCATTATGCATTATACACGTGTGGTAGCGCATTTAAGGGACATGCAGTGAGCTCTCTTTTACACCCATACCTAACATGCCTCAGCCCACTGAGAGAGTCACTTGAACATGATTTAAGACAGTTTGAACACCTTTTGTTTAAACCCCCAGCTGTTTTTTCGTTGTTGTTTTTTGCAGATTCCTTCACTTTGTTTTTATGTCCCTTATACTTTTTTAATAAATCTGGCATACACTCAATTACTTGGCATGCAAAGTGTCAGGTTTGGAGTAAATGAAGATAATGTACAGCCTCTCCAGTGCTGACATGCACATATGGTTTTATTAGAGCTGTGGGACTGCTGTTGAGGTGATCTATTTTCCCACAGATGAAGTTTCTGCCCCCTCCTGCAGTCAGGAAGAAGCTGACAGGAAGTTTTGATTAATGTATCAACTTGTGTCATCCTACTGTCTCATCACCTCTTTTTATGTCTGCAATTGCTCATTTTTCTGTTGCCTATCCTCCATTTGTAGAATTGCAAGAAGTCGCCACTCTTCTATAATAAATCTAATGAACCGTGGTGATGTCATGCATGCTTTAGTACTGTTATGGAGCAGAGAAAAGAGCCTGGGGGTAGCAGTTTTTCATGTGTGCAACAATGTGGTTGGATAATGACCATAATCAGGGAAGTTTACTTTACATTGGTCTATTGTTTTGTCATGTGGATGAATGATAGGCAATTTGACATTCAGCAAGAATGCACCTCTGTGTGATACATGTGCACAGTGTGTGTGTGGGCGTGTGTACAGTAAATGATGAGTGTGTTCCCTCAAAGCAAGCCCGGAGACTTTGGTCATGCTGCGCTCTCATCTCACTGTACTCATTGAAAGACCCACCCATCTGTTCAGACACCTCATGGCACTGGTTGTAAAAGTGTGTTCGAGAGCATGGCTGTGGATGAGTGTGTGTGAGTCTGCGCAGAGTTGTTAAATGATTAAGGATTAATTGCCTTCAGATCTTCAGAGATAGACTTCACTGCTTGTTACATGAACTTTATAAAGTTCTCTCTTGGCCCCTGAGAGGAAAACAACACTTTGTGGTGGGGAGCAGAGGAAAGGTCTTGCCTGTTTTCTCTTCTTCAGAAGTGTGTGTTTCTTTTTATTTTTCCTTTTTTCTTGGTCTGAAGTGTACAGCCACAAGGGTAAGAACTTCCATTGTTCTTACCTTTTGCTCCAATACTGTTATTTTCCTCATTTGTCTTCTTATCCCTGCCATGAGTATTTCATCTCCCTTTCCCATTTTCTGTTTTCTCATCTTTGTGGGTGCCAAAAAAATCAAAACACAAAGCGAATGTTAGCTTTACTAATGTGAAAATCAATGCTTTATTTGAAAAATCATCACAATTAGGAAAGCATTAACTGACAAGTTTGTTTTTTTTGTTTGATGACTTAGAGGTTTATTTGATTATCAGAGTTGAATATTTAAATGGTGCTGACAAGAGGAAAATGTCTGAACTCAAGAAGTATGAATTAAACCATTATTTCATGCTATTTTTTTCCTAATCTTATTTTATCTTAATCTTTATTTAGTAGAGATTAAAAACCTAATGTTTATCTTGATTATAAGTTATTTCTGAATGGGTTTTCTACTTGGTTCATATACTAAGCAATATTAAAACACCAAGACAAAGTAAATTGCATGTATCATCTTCAGATTGCATTTTTTGTGTGACTATTAGAGGAAAACCAGTAATATATTCTCACTCCGACCTCCGAGGCCCCTTAATGTCACTGTTTTTAATCCTGGGGTAGCCTTTTAGTATTACAGTATTTTCAGTGTGTAGGGTATGGATCTACACCTGCATAAGCTACAAAATTACCAGGGAGGAGACATGAGTTTGAGTCTTACATTTCACTTTTGTTTTACAGTTTTTGTTTTCAGTCTCTTTTCAGTCAGGTTGAAAAAAAATAACTGGTTAAGAGGCCCCCCTTGAATATCAGTCACATGTTTCCACTGAATTTTTAGTTGAAAAGACATCTTTAAAAAATCAGCTATGGTGAATGAAAATATGTGTGAAATTGGTCCAAAAGTGAAATTTTTCTTCACAAGTTTTTCAAAGCACAGATAAAGTGTTCACATTTATGACAGATTTTAGCAGCATTTGCAATTAAAACTGATAAAGCTCAGATAAGAAACCATAATCTTTTTTATTGCAGCCAGTTGCCATAATAAGAAACACCACAGGCATTATATTGCTGATATTGACAATATAAAGAGGAAGCTCTGTCTTTGAAGTAGCAGGCTGGAAGCACAGTTCTGGAAGCACACAGCCAATATATTTCCATATTCAGATGGACCAATAAATGTGTTGAAATTACATCTTCATGTGAACCATTTCTTTACTGCTGCAATATGACTTTGGAGAAACACACTTTCAAAAGACACCATAGTGCAGTATAAAACTTCTTTGTCTCTTGTGATAGTGTCGCTGTCGTAACCACATTTTATGTGGTTGAAAAGAAGACAAAGAGAGGTCACTGACATTCAGACTACCCACCACCTAGTTTTCTACAAAAAAACAATGTTGAAATTCCAGTTGGTGCTCACTGGGCTAGGTGGCATATTTCTTTGTTGTGCAACAAGCTTCTCATCCATTTTTTGGGTAACCACAGTGATGGTGACATTTCTGTTTAGTTACGGTCTCATGGTATCTGTTTCAGGCATTGATGGATTTCTATTGAGGTCCATAGGCTACCCTGCATGTTAATAAAACAGACCAAGTGTTTGTCTATGATGGGTTGGGAGTGAGGATAGGTTGAAGTCTTCCTTTTACATTAAAATCAGGCAGAGAAAGTCACTTTATACATCAACTAAAGAAGCTGCAACAAGGGAAAGTTGGTTTGTTTGCTTGTTAAATGTATATTAAGTGGCCATAAGAACTGGTTGGTGATTTATTTACTCTCAGTAGACTAATTATTTAGTCTCTTCTTAGGTGAGTTGATACAGCCGGCTGCTGAAGGAGGAGATCTAAGAATGACAGAGACAAACACCCCCAAATCGGCTAAGAAGCCCCGCTGGACGTCCCTGGAGATCGGCCTCATTACAATTGTCTCCTTGCTCTTCATTGTCATTGTTGCCCTCATCATCCTCTTTGCCACCCAGAAGACTGGTGAGTGCTCTAACGATAGACTAGACAAGTGCTGATAATGAAATATGGGAAGTATCTCAAATCTTTTGTGACTGTTTGAGACGTTCAAAATTTGGTAAGCCAAACATAAAGCTTATGCTAAGTAATAGAAACATCTTCGTGGGCATTAATTAATTTTCTTGTCACCACAATATTAAATGATATTTTCCAACATTTCAAAGTTTGCCTTTAGACTGTGCATGTGCACTGTTGAGAACTTCTGAGTTCATGGTTAATGGTAAGAACAAAAGAGCATGCTGAAGACTTGCACTTTGCTCAGGTGATACATGACACTTGAGCTGTGGTTTTAATGCACATTGCAAAAGTACAATGTCTGGTACAGTATAAAGAAAATAAAGTATGTGTACATGCCTCGAAACCACTATAAAAAATGTAACATTTCAGACTTTGTATAAATTCTAAAGTATTGTGTTAAGTTTTATTTTGCAATAAATGTCATCTATTCAACGTTATGAGGCATGGCCGATGTGTGAAATGGAACAGAGAACTCTTGTCCTCTCCCCTATTTGCAGGATACCTGCTTCAGATCAATGTCATTGTTTTAGTATCAGCATTTTTACATTCTAGGATATAGAATTTTTCAAAATGCCTCACACAGAACAGTCATGGCTCACATTACATAATAATATAAGGTATTTTCTCCTGAGTTAAAGACAGTGTGCTGTGGTTCAAAGTAAGCAGTATAGTAGCACTGGAGTAATTTTAATGTTAAGCAGCGGCTCTATTGATTAATCATTGACTTCACTTGCTAGGATCACACTATAACACTGTGAGTTTACTAGTTTAATGCAGAGTATTTGGTGATATGAAAGAAGGTATAGATGAATACGAAACTAATGGCTCATTTGGAGTATGTTGTGATCAGTGGCTGGAGAAGAGGAGACTAAGAGTGGGGGTTTAAACCTGGTGAATATCCAAGCCAACTTCTGACCCCATAACATTCAGGATTGGATGGAGCTGAGAAGAACCTATGCCATTGAGAATTGAGATAAATAGTCTGATCGAACATGCCCAGTCAGATGCTGTGGAAGAGACTCCCATACAGAAAGAATGGGTTGAGCAGTGCTCTGGAGATATAGCAGATGTTTGAGGAATTTGGTTCTTTGCAGAACCAGAATCTTGTGGCCATTCTCCCAGTTTCTGTAGGGAAGAGTGTGTTTTCAGGTGAGACATTTGCAGCTAATCTTGAATGGACACATTTATCTTGCAACTCATAAAAGGCTGAAAAAGGAGTCTGGAAATCAAAGATGCAGATGGCAAATGAAACTCCCAGTTAATTGGCTTTACTTCTCCAGAGTATGAGCATTGTATGAGAGAGTTGGGTGTGAATTGTAATGTCGAATAGACAGGAGTGGAGAGAAAGAATTTGGTGCTGGAGAGAATTTGAAGTGCTGTAGGAAGATGAAAAAGGGCTGTCAGGAACATGGATTCTAAGGTCCAGTTGACAGAGGAAAGGGACTCATTGTGGCTGCTGGTTCTTGTTGAATGCAAGCTTTTAAGAAGCAAGGACACAGATAAAGAGACAGATGTTTCTGGTGACCAATTTAAAGATAAAGGTGATACCTGACTTATATGGCTAGAAATTGGAGGAGTGTGTTTTAAGAATGAGTTGAGCAGAAGCAATGAAGTTGCAGATAGACATGGTCTCTAGCAAAAGAGAGACAGTTGGCAGGAGGCATAATACGCCTTAAACAGTTTCAGTGATTCCGGTAGGCTGAGAATGTGTGTGTGGGAAGGCTATTAAAGATAGATTATTTGATGTGCACGAAGCTGCATTGATATACAACTCAATATCATTACATTGGGTGATGTAGTCATAGAAGAAAGAAATTGTTCCAGAGAACAAGAAATGCTGCTAGAGATGTTTTCTGTTTTGAGTGCTCGGCAGTCAATAGATACCAATATTTTGTCTTCAGAGAAAGTAATGCTGAGTTCTGAGAAGGCTTTGGAAAGTGTGAAGAGTCTGTGGACGAAGACACTGGAAGCTTGGGAAGTTCAGAATGTGTTGTGGCTATCGTATTCATGGATGTCAAGTAAAGTATGAAGAGTCTTGATTTGTTGATGGAGCAGCTGAGAGGGATGCCTTTTTGCCTCAGTGCACACTGGAGACGTGCCACTGTCCGGTCTCTAATGTCAGATCGGGTTCTTTGAAGAGGACATCAAGACAAGTTGGAGAGATTGCAGTAGGTTGACCGAGGAACATGTATTGTGGAACACAGGCCGTTGAGACAGTGGGAGGCTTGACTGTGGTTTGAATGCTTGTAATTCAATATGTGAACTCAAGCTCTGAGGCGTGTATTGAGTAGAAAGGACAGTTTCAGATGAAGCTCCCATTGGTGGCTTGTATAATTCTCCCAGAAATCAGTTGACAAATTTAACTTTGCTTCCAATATGGTTATGTGATTGACTTGTCTGGCAATTTGTGCAGGGTTGCTGGTGATTTTTTATACCAAGGTATTTTTATACCAATTTTTAACTGTAAACAGCGTGGCATTGTGATGTCATTAATGATACCTAAGTCATTAATTAAACTAAAACAGCAACAAATAAAATCAATCAAACAAGCTGAAATCAAAGTCAGAAATGGGTATGTTGTCATGTTTATATTGAATCTGGCATCTCATAGTAAATTTGTAAAAATAGGATTTTTTATTTTCAAATAGTATGACCTCAGATGAGACAATTTTCTTAAAGATTTACTTAATCTGTAAATTTGAAAAAATAAAATAAAAAAGGCCATGTGGTCGTTTTGAATACCTGTACCTGCAAGCATAATACAACAATGAGATGACATTAAATCAAATGAAATCACTGTTCGTACTGTAGCATAATTTTGGTCAAACTCAAAACTAATCAGCAGGTGGCACTACTGAGCACTTAAGGCCTCCAGAACTATTTGTGAAAGCCAGGAGATTGTTGCTGCCAAACTGGGTTGGGATGAATTTATCTTCATCATAGGACCAGGTACAATGGTGGAGAGTTTCTTAGCAGTGTTCTGAGTAGGTTTCAGTTTGTAGAAGTGAACGCAGTCAAGCGATGTGATAAGTAGCGCTGTCTATTGGTCAAAATAACAAATAGTGATGGATAGGAAAACTAGGTAAAAGAAGGCTTTCCAGGTGTTTAGAGGACTGGTTGAGGTACAGTCCTGCTCTCCAAATCTATACCAGGTGAATTTCAGTAAGTCAGGAATACAGGCAGGTGGTTTAATGGTGACAGGTACGGCAGCATCCAGGTTCAAGCATGCCCGAGCATGTTTGGAAAGTGGTTCTTGGGATTTGTTTCTACAGCTCATGTTAAAACAAGCCTGCTGTGGTCATCTTTTACAAGAACTTTGGTTGATATATCTAATTAGTTCTGGGAATAATCATGTGGAAATTGACTTTCCTGTTCCTGATCAACTGGACAATTAAGCTGCTGCTGCTGGCATTGCCCACGATAACCAGATGCGGAAATCTGCAGTTAAAGAACAGTTGAGGTTAGATGATATCAAAACAGGGTGCTGACTGTTGAAAATATTGATGTAAAGTGCTTAAGGAAAGGAGGGGAAAAGAGGAGCGAGGCAGAGATTGAACAGTCTTTGTGGTGGCTAAATTCCATGTAAAAAAAATTAACATTTATTATAGTTAACATTTATCATATATTAAAGTTATTAAAACAAACTGTGTTAACCTCCTGTCTATAAAGAACAACTGGTACCCCCAGAATTAGGTGTTTTACTCTGTGTTTTACGAATATGCATAATGTCATTCCCAATTACTCTGGAGAAGTCCCTTTTGTCTGAAAGCTGTGGGGGAGATACAATTTCTAGAAGACCATTTTTCTGTACCATCGATCATATTCCCTCTGACTGAAATGAATAACACTGCCAGTTCAGTTACAATGAAATGATAATTCTAACAGATCTTTAGAGCATCACATCTCAGTGGTTCAAGACAAATAAAAAGTATAGTAGTAATGGGTGCAGGTGTAAAAGGTACAAGAATAAACATTGCAGTATGAAATGAAAAGAATATTATAGACTGAGCAAAAGAGTCATGAAACAAAAAAAGGAGACTTTACACACATTGTGAATTGCAATCTGAGCTTTTAAGAGAGTCGACACAAATTTTTCGTGTATTTCGTCTTGAGATATATAAATTATTGTACCAAGAAACTTAACGCCCCACCCAGAAAAGTTTAATTAGCTTTTTAAAGGTGTTTCATTAAATCATTCATCACCAACAGCATAACAGCTTGGTTTAATGCTCTTAGTAACATTCATATGAACCCCCTGAATGACATCATCAAAACTGTTGCAAAATCATTGAATTGGAACTAAAATCCTTGAACAGCATCTACAGTTGGTGGATTGTAGCAAAAGGCCTACAAAGGGGCTTAGATACTTCATGCTCACTGCATAACCGTAAATACTCTCAGGCCACAGATGTAGGGCACGCTTATTAAAAGACCAAGAGGGTGACATCAAGCTTTGTTTCTTCATCTGTCAGGGTCCTTAATGCCTGAGTTTTTAAAAAAAAAAAATTAAATTCCTTATTGTAAACCCACAATACTTTTTTTAGGGCTGTTTTGTGTAACCTCTGACAGGCTTTTGATTTAATTGTTTTACTGTGAATGGTTTCTTTTATGCAGTGCTTACATTTATCAGACTCACTGAAGCCTGAGTTGGTCCATGACCTGATCTCACTAATCCCTCATTGTGTACCCATGTCACCTCTTAAGGATGTGATGAGTAACTGTGGAGTTTTCAGTTATTTTACTGTGCAAATTGTTCCTTTTATGATGTTGTAAGCTTTACTGGTGTTTGTCAAGTGTCTGCCTTTCGCTTTCTTGGTAGTTGTGTGGGTTTTGAAGTTACTGTGGATAAAGTTATTTTAAGTCAAGGCTGAGTTGAGAAAGTTGACAGAAAGGGGCATCCAATTAAGTGTGATGGAGTTTGCCTGGCTTATGAATGTGTTGAGCTCTTATGGTGTGTTTTTTTTTCTTTCTCTTTTTTTCCTTTATCTTGTGCTTTGTAAATGTGTAAGCTGCCTTGTCAGAGAAAATGAAAACTCAACGACTTGCCTATGTTAGTAACTATGCGCGCACTCAACCATGTTCACATTGTGTGCAGTCACACATGACCCACGGAGCAGTATATTAAAGGTCATAAGCACATTTGCTGGTGTGTTGGTGTATCTCCAATTCACTTTGATTAACAGATTTCTGGTAGAGTGAAAGCAACACTTCTGAGTAATGTGGGGTTATGTGCAACAAACGCGATTAGGGAATGAAGAGAAATACAGGCAAAGTGGGAGTTTAATGACTGATGACCGCAAACATTCTCACTGTGTAATGATTTGTTTTATGTTCTCTTACAGATGAAATCTGCACCACGGCTGACTGCACGCAATCAGGTAAGTAATCTTTGTGGGTTTGTTTGTGCATTCTCTTTATTGTGTCATTCTAAAGGCTTTGATTTTTCTCAGAGGAAGACAAAATGAGAGGACTGAGGCTGCTGCAGCAGGTCAGGGATGTAAGACATACTGAAAATGGACACAATGTGAATATTTCCTCCATAAAAACAACAACAAAACAACCAAAAATAAAAGCCCTGATCTGCACAAACATGTTGGACAAGGGGTTAATGTTCTTGGATCACCTCTAAACAAATATACCTAAGAAAGTGGTAATGGGATATGAGCATGTATGAGCTTGCGTTCAAACCAGACAAATTTCAACATATCTAAGGTAATTTATATTTATATTATTTTAAGCATTCCTGCTGGTGGACACATGACTGATGCGGACGGTCTCCTAATTTTTCCTTCTATAGCTCTATAAGCATATACTGCTGCAAATCCCTTCAGCTTTTCTTGTATTCAACTGCATCATCACATTTTCTCTGGAAAACTATTTATTTGTGGTTGAAAAACAATCCTGCATTAACGAGTAAATGATCTATAACTCTACTGGCAGTTTACAGCAACAGATGTAAATTCATTTCTGATGCATTTTTTTGGTGAGCCAGTGTCCTAATTCAGTCAAATTTGACAGACAGCCTTGTCACAAGGGATCTCTGAGCTGCCTCCTGTAATTTAATTGCAGCTCCAAAAAGTTAATGCATTTCCACCGCTGGTACTTAAACTGAGACGAATTACTGCCATTAAACTATTTTATCTTGGCAAATGGCTGTGAGTAGTATCTAAATAGGAAAAAAACAGCTGTTAAGATGATTATTACATATTCTTTTTGTAGTACTGTATGTGTTAGTTTTGCTACTAGAACAGTGTGGAGTATTTTCGTGTGCTTCCAAAGCTGTACAGCAGGTGGTCAGTCTTCTGGAATGCACTCTTCCTCCTGCTAGTGGAGACTGGACCATTCATTCTTAGTACCTTCATGTCAATCAATTTTTAGAGGAATGTATCGCTTTAGATGGATGCCATTGAACTATAACATCTGTGCATTCATTACAAGGTGTTATCCAGTAGCAGATTACTTAGTTTAACCCTTCAAGATTTGGAACATGATCAAATATAAGAACTTTAAACTGATATATTGATTGATATGTTATTGTTGCATTCCATGGGAAAATGGAAGTGCTAAATTGAGATGTTTTTTATATTCATTGGATAATGAATGTCAGTCTTCATTACAATTTAATGTGGCAACTTTAACCAATAAGTAGTCCGCCTCAAAAACTCTGATGATATTATGTGTACGTTTTTAAAAGGTTTGAATAAACTAGATTTGATAAAGTGATCTGATCTGTATAGGGGTTTTTCATTACTTATACAGAACCTATTAGCTTTCAGCTAATCAACTGTTGGCTGCATTCTTAAACGAGCTGATATCATTAGCTTCTCTTGAACACTTTGGAATAAATTCAATAAACATATTTCCCAAACACTATAAACCAGTAAGATGGTAGGCATCACTGACCTCAAGGATATGCAGTTCTCAAAAGACTTTGTTAGAACAAGGAATATAAGAAGCATACATACTGTTGTACCTTTTTTATAGCCTTTAATATGTTTTGACAGATTTCATATCATACAAGGATATCACGTTGGATACTACAGTTCCTTTGGGTGGGTATTTCTTCCTGTTCTAAGCTACTCCCTCTCTGTCCATGCAGCGTCTCGTCTCATTGAGAACATGGATGCTACCGTGGACCCTTGTGACAACTTCTACCAGTATGCCTGTGGAGGATGGCTAAAAAAGAACATCATTCCAGAGACCAGCTCCAGATACAGCACCTTTGACATCCTACGAGACGAACTAGAGGTCATCCTCAAAGGTCCGACACCCACTCACAAATCTACAAAAAAGAAAAAAAATCCACAGAAAAAAAGAATACTGTATCTATGTGCTGAAAGGCGACAATTCAAACAAACAGGAAGACCCACAAAATATGTTTTCATTACAATAATAACTCCTATTTCAATCTATAATTAGAATTTGTGCAGCACTCTAGAGCAGTGAAGGTTTTTTTTTCAGTCCTCTTGCTTAGCAAAGGGGACAGAGAACAGCTTGATTTCATTTCTTTAGAATCTGATCTAAAGAGGACTTTCCTTCAGGGACTGCAGCTCTATAGATATCACAGTGCCACAGGAGTTTGGCTTCACTTCTACCAAGTGAGATGGGACTTTGGAAGCAGAGTTGGCATTTTCTGTATAAGTGTGTGTGTTGACATATGGTTCGGGTTGTTTTGCTAAAGATGTAAACACATAGTGGTTAGAAAAGTCTCAATTGCAAGTATGTGTGCGTGAATGTGTCTCGGGAGGTTTTGCTTGCTTTTAGGAGGCCTTAGAGGCTTGCTAGTGTCCTCGAGGTATGGTTGATACAGAGAGGGTCACCTTACACTGTGAATGTGTGTGTGATCTTTGGGATTTATGTGTCTGCGTGTGTGTGTATGTGTGTGTGTGTGTGTGTGTGTGTGTGTGTGTGTCCATACGTCACCTCAAGTTGTCTGTGAGAAGATCAGCCGAGTCCTCAGCTGGGGGCACTAAAACTTTATGGAGGACAGACTTTCCATGAACTGCAACTCTTCCTCAGCCATAAATTTACAGTTTATATGCTGGTAATTTTGACTATAATAAAGAGTGGAGTGGCTTCAGAGGTAGGAGATTAAGAGGGGTGAGAATGAAAGAATTATAAGAGTTGGATCCCTGGCACCAACTGTGAGCTCTTCATTTGTCTAATCTTCATGGAAAAACACTATACGCCATCTGTGTCTTCCATCGAATGCAAATTATTGCATAAACCTGAAGTAGACTGACGTTTTTCAGTCTAACCAAATTAGATATGGACGATTAGACTTTCATAATACTTGAGCATTTTGAATGATATTATTGAAAGAAGTTTTTTTCATTTTTGGAAAACTTATATTTATCTCTTTGTATGTTGGAAACAAATCCTTAAACCTTGTTACCAGCAACCATCACAATGCTCAATTGGCTTTCACTTCTTGATAAACACCTTTTTGTTTTGGATCAATATAACACTTATTGGGGTTTAAAGATTACTTGTCATGTAGTCTCTGTTTGCCTCGACTCTCAGAGACTACGTGTAGCTGTAAAAGTGCATCGTAAATAATTCTGTGTGGTGTAAAAGTATGTTACTGAAATTCCACCTCTTGTGCCTTAACTGTGATTTTTATTGAATGTGAGATTCTCAGAAGTACTGCCCACATTTCAACCTTTTTTTTTTTCGCTGCACATTGCTTTAGGACAACCTCTGCTCTCCTCTCTCCTCCACGGCAGTCCCAGCTGTTATAAAAGTCACACTCACAGGGTGAAAAATAAAAATAAACATTGCTTAACCAGGGATAATTTTAGGCATTTTAAGAGTGTATGCACATGTATATAAATGACATGTCTCTGCGTGACAGTGTGACAGTGTTATGTTTTCCCTTCTTTTTACTGCAATAAGTTGATTTACCAAGTTCTTATGTTAGTACAGTATCTGCTGCATGTGACAGAGGATAAAGGACGAAAATAAACTGCAACTAAAGCGGAAATTCTGGTCAAAGTGCAAAGGTTGATGCTTTTGAATCATTGACTTAATTGCTCGGAATGGCGTGTTTTCCACTGAAAGGAATGGAACTGCCAGAGGACTGCTCCTAATCATTCAGCAGCTTGAATCCCCACCAACCGTCAGTGCTGTGCTCATTCCTTCAGGCTGTCTGGCTTACCAGCCGGAGATGGAATGTCTCAGATTGTACAGTACACACACATGTTCAGGTTTACTTTGTGTGTGCCATGTTAAAGAGAGGAATAAGAAAATACAGACTGTGTATATTAGATTGTCTTGATCCTGTGAAACAAGATATGACGATATGCATTCTGCTATTCTGTCTTGAGGACTTTGACCCGACTGCTCTCATGAAAGTCTTTCTTTAATGACGGATGCGCAATGAGTAGTAGGCGTCAACAGAGCTATGACCTCTACTCTGAAAATTACATCAAACCTACAACCTCTAATCCCTGGGCTGGCTGCCCCCACCTGCGTGATACCACCACCCACAAATGGACAGATCCTTTTCCTGTCAACAGCCGCAGGAGCCTTGAAACACCTGGACACTGCAGAGCTCCAGGCCGCATACATGTGTGTGTGTGTGTGGATTTGTGGTTGCTTGTAAATGCCTGGGATTGTTCTCTACTGCCGTAAAAGGCCATAGATTCATAATGAGGATCTGTGTCCTGATTGTGACCACAAGAGCTTGTGTGAGTTTTATTTTCCACCCCACCCCCCACTCAGGTGTGGCATACTGTGCAATGATTTGCCCAATTGACCATGAGCATTTTAATTACTAATTAGTTTACTTCGGCAAGAGGAAGGAAGCACAACAGGTAGAGGATGAAAGAAGAAGTTTTTTTCTTAATAAAGAGGAAAAAAAAAGGCTAAAGTGACATGAAAGACAAAAGGAGTGATGGAAAGTGATAGAAGCAGAAATGCCGCCCAAGAGAGGGAGGTTTGATGTCAAGTGAGGATGAGTTCTGTAACCAGAGGATGATGGTGTATTACTTTGAGGATAGGTCTGGGAATCTGAAACAGCATGTGGCAGGCATCTCCAAGCTAAGCCCTGCATGTGTATCAGTGCACACTGTATATGCGTGTGAGTACGTAGTTGCTCTTCAGCTTCTTGTATGACGTTAGGTTTTAATCTCCCTGTACAGATAGAAGTCTAGCGGGAGATGTGTTGCATAGCTTATGTTTCTTGTAGAATTTGGCAGAACCAGAAGCGTCAAAACATCTGCTGAGGAAGCTGTGACACCAGAAAAATTAAATTTCATGCACTTGGTTCTTGCAGTCTGACATCAATAACTTAATAGATTCGTTTGTTTTTGATATTCTGCACTGGTTACAAGTGGAATTATTACATAAAGAGGTCATGTAAACTCTGTAGCCAAGTAAAGTCATATAAATGTTAATGGAATTATTCTTAGCCAGAAAAAACAAAAAAATGATGGATTTTACAAGTTTTTGGCAGCTATTAATAACTTATGAATAACAGGCAAGAGTTGAGACCTCCACTAAGGTAATAATCCCCCCCCCCCCCCCCCCCCCCCCCCCCCCAGGTTTTCTGTTTCACAGCCACCACTGCACTGGGTGCATGACAGTTATATTCATTAAAATTTGATATAGGGAGCATTTTGATGAACAAGAATAAACAATGTAGGGAGTAGATGGCTAAAGTTTGACTTGGTGTTGAGTCTAATGGAAGAATCCGCTCACCCAAATCAATTAGTCTTACTTTGAGTTTATACTTATTACCCAAGATTGTTAGTATCATTGTAATATGTTGCTCACAGTATAATGTTTTTCTTGTAATATAAAGATGTGCTTTCTTTGTAATCAGGAGTTTTCAAGTTCCACATCTCATCGCACTGCAGTTCCAGCTGGCATGCAGACAAGTCTCTCTCTTCATTCACGTTAAACTGTGTTACAACTAGCCGTTTGTGATTCAGTGTTCTGCTGGTTGTGGAGTTACGCAGGTAGTTTCTCGCCACAGCTTCTCTTTTTCCTGAGTCTTATGATAACATGCGCTGGGAACACCAGAGAGGTGTAGGTGTTCTTGCCAACATTTATCCTGAGCAGATCAGGTTTCTTGACATTTTTATTGAAGGTTTTTTATTTTCTTTTTCTGGATTTGTCCCTGTTGAGTCCCCTGACCCCATCCAACTCATCAAAAATATTTAAAAAAACACTAGATATTCAGTCGAAGGCTGGGGTGTCTCTGAGCCTCTCAAATCCCTTCTTTGGAGCATTCGTAGAAAGCGATCGCCTCAGACCTGGGTCATTTGACTTCAACGGGAAAATCTTGTTGTGTAAACTTGGCTTAAATGACACTGCCGAGCTACAACAGTTTTCAGTAGCCAGTACTTTAGATTTTTTTTTTGTTTGTTTTTGTAGATTAATTAAAAGTGCAGATCCAAGTTCTTTATATTTAAAGTCAGTTTGTTTATCATTAGATGTAATTCATGCTTTGGGGGTTTCCCACTTACTTTTAGAGTGTTGTGCATGAAAAAATTCTGCAGTGTTAGAAAGTTGATGTTAATGGCAATTAATATCTCCCACAGAGGACACTACTTGTGAACTGGCTTGACAGCCTTGTTTTTATCCTAGACTTGCGACACGTTTGCACAATATGAGACAGAAAGTAAAGCAAAGTATTTCAGACAGAAGAAGACAGGAGGTGCTGCGGCAGTGTATAGTAAAAGTAACTCTTACTCACACATGCACATTGGGGTGGTTTAGCAGAGTGATTGTCTTTGAACCAGAACGCTGCTGGTTCAATCTCAGACTACCCCACTGTTGCTGAATCTTGTTCACCTTCACTTTAAAGTTACATATTATCTATTTTCATGTGTGAAACACAGCATGTTTCCTGTTTATTTTCCTTACAAAAGTTTAATGCAGTGACTCACCACTTCCAAACAGACCCAACTGAGTTCACTTTTAGCTCAATTTGCAGCTTTTGCTTAAAATACCCCCCCCCCCCCTCATTAACACACAACTGAGTCAAAGCCTGCAACAGTAAAAACATTGCAAGGGAAATGGTTTGCGGAATGAGAAGCAGTCAGGGTTAAAATGACAATGCTGTGAGGACAAGCTCAAAATTTGGATTCTGCATCGTGCTGGACATAATGTCTCAGACATCAGGTGGCACAAAATCAATTCTCAAAGAAATCCTAACGTACACACACATTGGTTGATAGGGAAAATGTGTGTTTGTGTGGGTGTGTGAAAGAGAATTAAAGGGTAAGCCTTTGCTATGCTTAAACATTAGCACCAGGCAGTCAGTAATCCAATCACACACACATGATCTGTGCCCTTTAGCAGGAAGCGCCCTGGGAAGCGTCTCCATCTAAGGACTTCATTACAATTAAATGAGCACATAAATAGTGCTTACATGTTAATGAGAAAATGGGAGGATTAGAAAAATGAAAGGGTAGAAAGAAGTGAGCAGCATTAATGCAAGACGTAAAGCAAGTGGATTTTTGTGGAAAACATATTTTTGGGAAAAGTTCTGAGAAAATAGTTACAGAGACTGGAGAGTGTGCATTTGGAAAGACTTTGTTCCACATGCTCTGTGCTTTTAGCATATTTATAAAGCAATGACCACAATTTGTGTCAGCTTGAGCATGGTCATAACATTCCCATAAAGAGCTGTCTGGGAGATGCTTCTTTTTTAACGGATCAAATTGGATGGGTTCAGCAATTATTGAGCATAGAGATATGAAATGACTCTCAGACAGATTAGTGTTGTCTTGGCTTTGATTCATCCACAAAAAAGCTCCCTTATGGATCAGAGTTGATTGCATGTGGAGACGGGTGAGTTCTTTGTCAATAAGAGGTATAAAAAGGCAGTAATTCAAGCAAGGAAGATAATGTGGCTAAAAAACAAACAAACAAACAAACACAAAATGCAACTGGATCCATTCTCAAAAAGCAGACACGATAGACAATGGCGCTCTAAAGAATTCATAGCTTCAGTTATCACTCCAAACTGCAAACTCTTGGCAAGCCTGAAAAGGTGTTTGATGCAGCAAAAATCTATATATCAAAAAAATGGAGGGAGAAAGAAAGTGTTGACACTGTTAAGCCTACGCTGATAGCAGCTGTGGCCAGAGGCATTTTCAATTTGACCAGCCTTCAAATGTGATATCAAAGGAACACTTCAAGGAAAAAAAATTATATTAACATTAATTTGCACTCTTCGGGTAAACATAGTGTATTTTGAGTTTTAACACAGCAGCAAACATCTATCTTCCATGTGAACACATTGTGGATTAACGGCATCTTCAAGTGGAAGAGGAGGAAATCATTCTCCTTATGGATGTGGTGTGAATGCGAGTGCATGAGGTTCAGGGAATAAACCTAAAAACCATGCTCAGAAGCTCATGTTTGCAGTATCTTGCATCTTTAAGGATGATTAATTAGTTGATGGCCAAAGGTTAAAGTCACTGTGACCTTACAAAATGCATATTGTGGCAAAACTCAGGATTTCAGACATTGATTATTACAAAATGTCACATGATTGTTAAAAGATTATGTCCAAAAGATCCAAAATCATCTTTGTGACCTTAAGACCTCACTGGGTGATCGTACAAAGTGTCCTGGTTAGGAAAGATTATGGCAGAGTTACAGCATTGTGATCATGTCCTATTTGGTCAGATACGCACCTTGAAACTTTGGTGACTGTAGATTTTCTGAGCTGACAGTGTGTGTGTGTGTGAGTGTGTGTGCGTGTGTGTGTGTGTGTGTGTGTGAGAAACATCCACATTTTAGAATTTTTGGTTCTCAGCATTGTCCACAGTTACGTCTGCGACTTTGAATCAGAATCAACAAAAGTCTTTGCCCAAAGTCTTCACTACCTAGTACTGCATAAAGAACATTATATAAGTCATTGCGTTATATAAGTATATTGACAGACATACTGGAGTGTAAACTGCAACTTGACTGGCAGAAGCATACAGCTATGGGTCATTATTTCCAGTTATTGCCTGGGCATACATGGTTTCAAGTGAAACTGGCACACCAGCATATATTGATAGGTGCTTACGTGCACTCACGCATCAAAACCCATGGGATGGTATTTCAGTCAGTTAATGTGGTGGAATATCTCTGAATATCTCTGGTTCAACATCTGATCTCACTGTGACTCAGGAGTGTTCGACAGGCTGAAAACAAGACTAATGGCAGAAGCCCAATGACAGGCTACCGCTTACACAGGCACTATAGGTTTAAGGGCCAATATCTCTTAGATTTTTCTTTTGTTATTAATGCAAACCATTATTACTTTTGTTTCAATTTCTGAAGAATGACGTCATCTGTGCCGAACACATGGCTATTGTAATGTTGTGCACTTCCTGTTAGTCATGATACAGCACTAAAGTAAACATCTGGAGTAGATAAATACTGTATGTTTCATTAGTTTTATTACAGGAATCAACCACAGCTGAATATAAACCTGCATGCTGGAAGCTTCAAGACAGAGTCAAGCAAATCGAAGAAGAAAAAACAAAAGAGCTAATCAGTTATTAGTGACCAATAACTACACTAAAGCTAACTCTACATCTGTCTGTCATCCTGTTTTTTCCTCTTAGCTCTCTCCTGCAGTAAAATTCAATCCAATGTTTATTCTTGTCCCATTTCTGGCTTATAAACTTTCTCATCTAGTCTTTTCCTCTTATAGTGTTGTCTTACGTCTCTTTGCTGAACCCGAGTTTTTCTATTTTTTTCCTCAACTTGTAGAATTTTTCCCCCTCAATTGTATTATGGCAAAAGAGTGTTGTTATCTTACTGTCCTGTTGCTGGTGTGTTACGTGGTACCGTAAAGCATAAAACCAAAGTTCTCAACGGCAACATTCCAGCCTCAGGGTGAAAAGAACTCTGAGAACTCAACTGAAAAAAGAGATTGCTTTTTTTGTTGTGTGAAATGATCATTAGATAGATAGGTCCAACTTAAACAGAAAAGCAGGTCAAACTTCGTATTAATGACATATAATGGACTACAGCTATTAAATATTGACCTATCCATTTGATGTGTAAGAAGCTTTGTAAAGTCTCCTTTTGAGGTAACTCAAGTTTCTCAGAAGAGGTGAGTTTCTGCGAAAAACATGGTACTTTCTACTTTTATTCCCTTGTTGGCATGCATGTATGAGCTGGTGCAAGTCAAAAAATGATAATATTGAATGATTTGTTCATTTCAAGTATACACATTTTTTGTGGATAGTTGGAATTTCTGACCTATTTCAGGAATTTGGACCTGGGCAATAGTGTCGAACCCAAAGGAAAAAATGAACAGTGTTCTTGGCATGCTGATGGCATGAGCTAGCAAGATAATGCTGCAGGCCAGCTCTTACATTTTTACTATATTAGATTAACATTAAATCATTATGGAAACTTTGCAGGGTCTGCAGTTGACAGAGGTTTTGTACATTTTTTAAAAACAAGCCTTGGGTTCACTTACTAATGTAAGCGTATGATGTAAGCACAAGAAAAATATATATAACTGCATATGGTCTGCAGTGTAATTCAATCATTATAAGTTAGAAAATAGTGTTTTTTCCATAAGTTACACCATTAGAGTTGTGTTTTTAAGACACTGTGATCTGATGTGACTTGAACTAAAATTAGAGTAAAAAAGGGATAAATCTTGCCTTAAATATAATAACTGCTTTATCTGACTCTGTCTGTGACTGACAGTCCTGACATTATAAACAAGTAGAGAGAAAATCTTGACTTCTTCCACTTCATTTTTTGATTCCAACTTACAGTGACATAAGTGATGTCTTTTTGGACTCAAGGGAGAGTTTGTTGTCAGCTCCCTGTGTAATTTAAGATCCATCCTCTTTCTGGTATTGATCCTGGTGTTGCCTTGAGATGAACAGTGTGATGGTGTGTATCCATTGGTGCAACATTTATGAGATAACTGAGAGTGACAGGCAATTCAGAAGTTGTGTTTAGATCTGTGAAGGCTTGTCAAAGTCAAAAGGTTACACCATAACCTTTTTTTTTAAACAGTGTTCTTGTTGCTACATTGTCAAGAGTCAAATGGGATGAGTGATGGGATAAAAAGTCTCCCTGCCTGTTCTTTGAAGCTCTCTAATGATAACTGATTTACTTATTGTGAATAATGCAAAGTTTTAAAAACTACAGTATTTTATTGCCTGAAAATGTGCATGTAAAATCTCGGCGTACCCATATGAGACACACACAGTACTGTCACCTTGAGCAGAAAAGCACCCCTGGAAAGGAGCATTTCTGCTCTGCAAGCAGAATGAAATTCCATGAGCGTGAGGCTGTGAAAAGAGCTCTGTCCCCCCTACCCCAGCTCATTACTTGCTTGCTTGTCGCTCGTTGACTTTGGAGATGTTGTAGGAGGAGACAGCTGCTGATGGCTCATCTCTTTTCCTTTTCTACCTTCATCTAATTTCACTTTAAATATCACGGAAAGCATTGTTTCCTGAAACGGATAAAACTTACATTCCTACCAATATTGTAAATTAAGTAGATTATTCTACTACTAGAACAACTTTAAATATGAAAAAAGAAATTACCTGGATCCTGACCTGAGATCTAATGTTTATCACTTCTAAGTTAGGATCTGTCCATCAACAAACCACTCATACCTTCACTATTCCTGCTGTTGGACCTGTTCTTTTGCCTTTGAAAAACACTAAATGTGTGTCAGTGATGAAAGCAAACAGCCAATAATCAGTGTTTGAGATGAGCAGTGAAAGGAGAGGAGACGCTGGCCGCTGTCCCTGCCTCCCAAGTTTCATAATGAAATCTGATGTGGGACAATAGGTGAAGAGCAGTTGTGAGGCAAAATATCTCCTTGCAAGCTTAATTTTCAGCTTCTGGATATTGGATGCGTACACTATGTGCACATGTCAGTTCTATACATGTGCATGTTTTGTGACTAAACAGCATACAAAACGTTAAACAGAAGATATATCTGGGTCATAAATTAAGTTGTATTTTCTTAAGAGAGAGCCTGACTAGCTTTTCTCTTTGCACAAAACTGTTTTCTGCAGCAACCTACTGAGCAAACAGATTTAAGTAAACTATTGGCAAGCTCCACAGAATTTATATCCCAAAAAACAGAACTACGCCTTATCTCAGAAATGTTGTTTGAGAGATTCGACCCAGTGTTAAGCTTACAGCACATCCTTTTCTGCCATCAATTTGAATCACTGTAGTTTAACAGTAAGTGTTTTATATAATTTATTGCATGCTGTTGTATTGCATTAAAAGTGGAATCAGTTTGCTGTTGGGTTATAAATGCTGTTTTTTGCCTTTTTATTTTTTCTGGTGAACTAAGAGTCACTGGCAAAGTTAATCTAAAATCCCATTTTTTAAAAATATTCTGTAAAGACAGAGGGAGAGTGAGAAACTGGCACACATATGGTTCTGAAGCTCATATTGCAGCTTAACGTGGCTTGCAAACCTGATTGTGTCAACATGCAGTGAATGCACAGGAGGCCGTCTGAAATGTTAAGCTGGCTGACACCCATGATTCATGGAATCGTAAGTCTTAACGAAGTCCCCCTGAGAAATGCTAAAATGACTAAAGACAAACATTAATGCTAGAGATCTCAATTTCTTTTTTTTTTAGCATAAACACAAGAAATAATTACACACTTAACATATAAATCAGCTGAATAATTTGTTGTACAAATAAAAATGTAAATCTACATGGATTCCTAAGAACATTCATTTTTAAAATGTACAATACACAAAGGCTGTTCCTTTCTAAACTGTCATAAACCATAACAACAACAATCAAGAGTTCAGCCATTTACATACATTTTGCATGTTCTGGAAGTTTATTACAAGGCAGTTAGTCTTAAGAGATTTACATTATGTATTATTCATTACACGATCCCTGTAAAGCAGTGACACTGTTAATGATTAAAACTCTGCCAGAGTCCCCGAAGTGTAGAAAAGGCAACATACTGATGAACCCAAAAGTAGAAAGAAAAACAAATTTATCTCTGTTCAAGGGTCGAGAGTGAACTGTCATACTCAAAGAAAAAATAATCTGTCTTGTCTCTTATGACATTTGTTGTACAATGTGATGTATTTCTCCCATTAATCTTCAGCATAACTAAATAGTGCTGTGTCTCTGAATCTTACCAGGTATTATGGAGTCACGTGAAAGCACTAGGATAGAAAACCACATGCTGCAAATCATAACTGGCAAGAACTTGTTGATGTGACTTTGTAAGAATTTCAACCAACGACAGAACATGCAATTACCCCATGCTAATGGGAAACTGCTGTAATAAGCTCATTCAGGCTTTGTGGTTAAAAGTATTATAGAAGGAATTGTTTATTTTTATATGTGAAACACAAACTAACGGCTGAACTCTAGCTGTTTGGGATACTGTATTTCCAAGAAGGTGTTGTATAAACCTCTATCCTAACATAACAGAACATGACTTTTAGTGTGTGTGGGCGTTAGAGTAAGGCATGATAATGTGAAGATTTATTCACGTTCTTCGTTATGTTTGGTACTGCTCATTCCTCTTGAAGGATATCTTACTCCGTTACTCTATACTATGCCTCAAGGCAACACAGGGAAAGTGTGTGGTCCCGTTGTCCTCCCCCTTAGTCAAGCAAGTTTACAACCTCAACGCTTATCACTCATTTTGATTAGCTGTCTACCTAGAAGCACTGTTTAGCCTGAGGCTGAGCTAGGCTGATCCATATGCTGACAACAGGTGTTGAAGAGGCAATAAATGCAGGCAATAAAAACAAGCAATGGTGTTCAATCTTGTTATCAAATGGCCTTTTACTGCAACACCTTCAGATTTGTGACTCCCAGTAGTCAAAGTATCTGCTCCTTTCACTTAAGTAAAACTAAAAGTACCACTCTGTGAAAGTGCTCAGTTCAAAGTAAGTCCTGCATTTAAGATGTTGCTCAAGTCTTATTTTTACAAAAATGCACAAACATCATTAAAACAAAACAATTCATTGCAAAAAAAAGTGTCCCCTGCAGCTTATTGTTACTATATATCATAAAACTGCAGCTTCTCATTAGAATTTTATAAATGATGATGCAGGATTTTTCTGTTCAGGTTGGTAAAGGTAGAGTTTATTTATCTATGTAAAAATCAATTGATTTTGTATTCTAAAAAAGAAATAAAATTCTGAAAAAGGTGAGAGATGGAAGGCTACAAAGGCCTAAAACAGGTGCAGTCTCCTTTCAGTTCATGAACTAATCAAAGCTGCTGTCAGCAAAGATTTCTTAAACCAGAAAAACTGCCAGAATATTGAAACAAAGCCTTTCTTTTACAACTCTCCATTCGGATTGTATGTCCACATGGACGTGCTCATGCTCGCATGATTGCCCGAGCTGACTTGCATGCAGCCACTTGCAAACCGACTATAAAATGGTCTAATAAAGGGGTTGATACACATAAAGCCCAAGATTTAAATGCTTCATATGTCATGTTTACAAAAGATTTTGAAAACCACTGCCTGCATATTTAACTCGAAAGGCTTAACTATTTAAAAAAAAAATACACACAAAGAAGTTGCTTTCTGTGAATCCAGCACATCAACATTGCATAGCAGAACTCTCATAGATACGATCATGCTGTTTTGAGATCCTTTTAGATGGTTTAGACCATTTTAGATGAAATACTGTGGATCAACTTTATGATGCTTGCAACTTAAATGTGAGGTAAATTATTGTATTAGCCACAGGACCAGCTTAGCCTTGCTCTGCGGTTATCCAGAAGCCTTCATATCAGCAACCAACACTGGGACTCCATGTGGCTTTCAGCTTGAACAAAAGAATACAAGACATTTAGAAATGACATCAAGCACATGCCATAAGAGGCTTACCTGTCCAGGAGAAGTGCACACTAGCTCAGAATCCAGCTACAGTCCAGTGTAGGTGTGGAGTTGAATGAATGGATTTACTGACATTGATGCACATTTTACTCTCTTTTTGCCTCTCTTTTCTAGTATTCCATCTTCTTTCTATGTAAGCAGTTGCCATTGTTGGTGTTATCACTTTCCCTGCAGAGACTGCCACTATCACGTCCAGCTTTTTCTCAACTCCAAACACATATACGCTCATCTGCCTAGATAGATCAGCCAATACTGACAATAATTTCTGCAGGTTGAAACAAAGCCCACAGGAGATTTGGTGATGTAGTTGTCTGGTCAGCCTACTTGAGTTGCAATTTGCTACAGGGTGATTATTGATTTATTTTAAAGTTTAAACAAAATGTTTCTGCCAACTACAGCTTTAAGAAAAAAATGTTTTTGGGGTAAGTGATGTTTTATGTATAAAATCCCTAGAATCATTTTAAATTGTTCTGTGTTAAAAAAAAAAAAACTTTTACTAAGTAAAAAGTATCCACAGCTGTCTGATAAATTAGAATTAGAATATTTCCCCTTAATGCGTGGTAGGTAAAAGGAAAATGGCATTAATTGAAAGGACTCAAGAAGCTCACATTTATCCTTAAGTACAATGATTGAGTAGATGTACTTCATAATTCATCAAGTCCACCACTGGTAGCTCTTGTTTGCTTTCTACATCTCTTGCTGTGTTGTCAATGCTCTTAGTTCACCATTTTCACCAGAGCTGCTATGAATTGTCACTGAAAGTCAGTTCATAACAATGACAGTATGCATGTTTCCACTCCCAGCCATGTCCAAGTTGGCTTAATCTCTGTAGAGCAACTAATAAAGATTCAGTGTTTTAATTATTTCAGTCATTCAAAGTAAGGACTGGCCATTAATATGAGAGAATATTGTTGATATGCTTTCCTGGGTTTTGATTACAAAATTCCAGGGGTTGCAATGTTTTTTATATCATCTGTTTTATACATCATCAAGTGGACCTGATATGTGTTGCCAAGATAACAGTCTGTTTTTTATAAGAAGGCCAAGATAAAAGCCTTGTTTCATCTATGCAAACCTGCACTGTTTTCATTGGCATAATCAGCTTTGATGTTTAATCATTTTATTCAAGCTTGATAAGAGATGCTTTTTCCACAATACTGTCCTCATTCTTGATTGTTTTTTCAGCAGGCAATAGTACACTATCACTTTATTTTTGATGACACTTTGTGACTTAAGGACAAACTTAAGGTATTCACTTAAAACAATTAAATGCTTTGGAGCAGCCTTTTTTGAACCCACAATGATGAAAATAACTCTACATACTTCTGATGTTATACCTCGCCCACCTTCCCCAATCACTTGTCTACATTACCTCAAGTGCACTTATTCTTTCTTTGTATTTTCCTCCCTTTAAGCTTGTTTTGTTTGTGCTCCATTTGTAGGTGTCCTTGAAAAAAACGTGGAGGGGGAAGCTGCTGCTCTCACCAAGGCGAAGACTCTTTACAAGTCCTGTACCAATGAGAGTGAGTCAGCAGCCATAAGATGTTAACATAGGCTAGTCCTTTTTAATTGTATCGTGTGTCTTTTTTTTTACCACGCTTGAAAGTTGTGCGTTTCATTCAGTTTATTGTATTACCAAACCATTACAAAAATGTATTCGTTTTTCAAGATAGGAATTAGTCGGTATGAGTACATGGCAATAGAAAGAAAATAAAACTATTGTGTTATTCTGACCAAAACCGGACTTTCATAATACACAAAAACAAGTCCGACCTTAATTATACTAAATTGAGCTTTTCAAAATTGGACTAACACACCAAAGTTCCACCTTTCTGTAAAAAAGTGCAAGTGTATGAATACAGCCCAATTCCCAGCAAAGCTGCTCTCACTCACATTTTTCTGTTATTTTTGTCAGATATCTAAACTCATCAGAAACCGATTAAGACCAATTAGAAAATCAGAAAAACAGCCAATTAAGACCACGTGTCAACTAATTTCAGAACCATAGCATCATCTGACAAAATCAACTAACTTGTGAATTCAGCTGACATGTACAATGATCTCCCACAGAGAAAGTTAAAGGCAGCAGAATGTCATGAATGTTTTCTGCCGTGGTGCACAGGTGTCGAACAAAACTTCAGTTAATAAATCAGTTTTGCTCCCATGCATACAAACCATTATAAGGACAGTGGGCCAGTAAAATGACCCAGTCGACCTGTAACAGCTCTATGTCTTATTTAAGGTTTAATTGAACTCAGAGGAGGAGCTCCTTTGCTCGACAAGCTGCCCGACATGTTTGAGTGGCCCATAGCTGTGGACAACTGGGAGGCAGACTATGGTATAGGATATTTTTTCACATTATTACACAGTGTGATAACATTTATGGCATTTCTTTCTTTTTTAATCTTCTTCGTCTTATTTCTTCAGGGAGAATCTGGAGATTGGAGGATGTAATTGCCAGGTTAAATGAGAAGTATGGAACTCAACTCTTGGTTAACTTTTTTGTTGGCACCGATGACAGGGACTCAAACTCGCATATCATTCATGTAAGTGCACAACTGTAACTGGAAAACCCTTATCTCTATTCATATGGCGTCTTGACCTCATCAACTATTTTTCTCGTCCATGGTTTTTCAGTTTGACCAGCAGACAAGCCTCGGCCTATTGTCCAGAGATTATTATGCCTGCAATGGTCCCTATGCAGAGGTGCGCTTACATTTCACATGTATACTCACACGTAATATAATTAATACAAATTGAAAGCAGCTCCTTGTGTCCATTTGGGTCAGTGCCACTCAATTTGGTTCCAAGTCTCCTGCAGTTTGTTACTGGAAACACAATGCATGACAAATGAGGGCATCATCTATAACATCAGTACAATAATGATTTAACTCTTTGTTTGTTTGCAGACTTTGTACACTTAACATGCTCTCATATGCAAGTGTGCGTGTGCTGACAAAAGACATGCCCGGAGGCAGCAAGTGGTGATTAAAATCAAAATGGGAAACAGAAAATTTGGTTCTGTCCCAATCCATTCCAGATGTTGTGTGACTGAAGCAGACATCCTCAGTTCTGGTTTTACTTTACAGTTCACCATCAGTTGTGATTGATATGCAGAAAGCAGCACTTGCAATAACTAAAGTTTGCTTGAGAATGTCTCACTGAGTGTATCTGTGCATATGTGCATGCTGTTACCTCTAGTTTTGTTTATGGACATACCATTAACAGGTGTGTGTTTCACAGGCATGCCGAGCCTATGAGCAGTTCATGATTGACCTGGCTAAGCTGATTCGCTCTGACCGGGGACTGGACATCAATGAAACCAGCATTAGAGAGGAGGTGGCACGAGTTATGGACTTAGAGCGGGACATTGCCAATGTAAGCATATTTATTGAGAAGACCAGTGTCGATGAAACATAATTTATATTGTTGCTTTTGAAAAATGAACTTTCCCTTTAACTGCAATTAGACATTAGCACCACATAGCTAATCAGCATAAGCAACACTGGAATCAAGCACAATACTAACATACTGTTACACATGAATGTTTAAAGCAATTCAACTGATATTTTCAACCTATATTTAAGCAGATGCTGTTGGCTAAATAGATGTTTGGTTACCACTCAAACCACGCAAAGTTACCAAAAGCCAGCATCCCTGCAGTTATTAGTTACAATAATGAAGCAGTCTGCTATGGCTGTTGGGATCCCAGACAAGTCCCTTTTATGTTACAACTTGGCTTGCGGAGTGGCAACATAAATGAAGAATAAGAGAGAATTATAGAAAAGAAAAGGTCCTTTTTAGTGAAAGAAAAAAAAGTTTAAAATGTAGTCAATACTTTGGAAGCTAAGAACGGCCATGGATTTTTTTTTAATGCACTGTTAAAGAATTATTTTGTTTTCTCGTGATAACAAATTAATTATTTCGTTATCTAGAAATAATTGATGATATGAATAAGCTTGATTTCAACCAACAAGAACTGCCATGAATGGCTACCATAGCCACTGACTGTAGCTGTAGCCTACCGGTAAGTTACACTTTAGTTTAGCTTGTTTACTTGACTGGGTTTGTTTAGGGGCTACCGGTTAGCAGATGAGAGGCTGATAAACTCCTATCTATCCGGCTGCTTCAGCTAAGGTAAACGAAAAGAAAACGATCTTCGTTATATCGAGATAACAAAATAATTAATTTGTCATCACGAGAAAACAATCTTTGTTATTCGAGATAACAAGATAATAAGTCGTTATCCCGAGATAACAGTGCATGAAAAAAAAAATCCATGACCGTTCTCGGCTTCCATACAATGCAATGCAAAAAGTAGCATTGTGAGTAGCAAGAGTGACAATCGCCTCCAAACCTCACCAGGCATACTTTAACAGCCAAGTTCACAGTACACGGTTCCCAGCTTTGTCAAATCAATGTATTGTTTACACTATACAACATGTCTCTCCTATGTTTGTGAGTTTTGAAGTTCTAGTATGCTGACACTGCAGAGCTTAACTGCGTCAAATATTCACACATAGCAATTGATTACTGCTAACTAAACCACACCTTAACCTTAATTCAGTTAGGTTTCTAATTCAGCCAAATCACAACAAATGTAATCTCAAGGCCCTTTAAAAACTTCTCTTTTGTGAAACTTATGCTTAAATCACATAGTGTGTGCAAGGCTTTTTAACCTTTAACCTTTGCAGGTACATTTAATAAAGCAAATTAGGATGCCTCTAATGCAGCACCCAAAGAGACTTGTACCTCTAAAAGGCTATTTGAGATGTAGAAGGGCGAAACACTCTTTATATGTCTGTGTTTAATTTCATGCTATAAGTGCTTAAACCTTTAGAGTTGGTGTTGGTCGGAGCTCTGTGAAACACGGACAGCTTGATATTTTCACAGACAGCTCTCATGCTATAAATCAGCTCTCTGTCCTCCATACACGAATGCTAATTGTTCTTTGGGGAGAATGACACCTTGTTTTCCAATAACACTGCAAACCTTTGCTTTTTCTTGTGTGTTTTAGTTTTACGCCGCACTTGTTTTTTGTTACCTGTATGAGCCCCCTGTCACCAAGTTGTTACCCAGACGTCTCTCCTGTCAGCATGTCTGAAAAAAAGCTGTTAACCTGTCTGATCCTAGCATGACTTTTCTCAGACATCAACAGGTCTCTGCTCTCCAGTGTTGTCATTCTGCGCTGGTCGCTGCTCTGCTCTGCTCTCTGACATGCTCACTCCAGTCGGCGGCTCATTTTTACAAGGCAGTCAAACTGTTCGAGCTCTGACATTTACAGACCCTTCTGGGACTCTAAACATGTTTGATGCTTCTTGAGCTGCACTGAAAGTGTACATGTATCAGGAAACAACAGAGTTGTGATGGCAGTCTTGCTTTTTCTTTCTTGCTTTTTCCAAGGCTACTGATACTCCAGAGGATCGGAACAATCCAGTGTTGCTTTACAACAAGATGGAACTGGGAGACCTAAACGTCAACTTCACCTTTGAAGTTGAATCAAAGGTAAAAATCAACTCTCTACAAGTTAGAATTCACTTTTATCTTTCTAATGTTTTTACTCCTCTTTTTGTGCTTTTTTCCTCAACCTGAAGGTATTCAATTGGAGTTACTTCACAGCTAAGATAATGGATACCGTCAACATCAGCATTCCTGACACAGAGAAAATCATAAACTACTCCCCCAACTATTACAGAAGACTAAACCTTGTCTTGGCTAAATACACCAAGAGGTCTGCATGTTTATATGAGTCTGTGTGTGTGTGGAGGTCGGAGCGCATGGCATGTATTAAAAACAGCTGGTCACCCATTACTGATACACCATGGTTTTGTGTTAGCAGGAAAACCTTTTTAACCATGTTTCTTCTCCTCCCAGGGATCTGCAGAACTACATGGTGTGGCGCTTTGCTATGAACATGGTGGTGGGCCTCAGCAAAGTTTACAGAGACACAAGGAAAGCTTTCCGCAAGGTACACAACCATAGCCCTGGCACTGACTTGGTCTGTAGTTAAGCACCGAACCCAGTATTCAGGACGTTGACATTTGGATATAAATATGAAAAATTGAATATTACAAAGTAGGACATTTTTTATGAGGACTTTCCCTTTCTCCAAAAAATGAGGTTTGACTCAATTTAAATTCATGATTCTTTGAATGTATTCAACTGTGTCTTCCCTGCCCATGGAAAAAGCCCATGACGGCAAATTCATTGGCTTCACGGGAGATGTTAAATTTGTCCAGTGTCCTGCTGATCCTTTTTGCGCCATGGATAGCTTTGTGGCTTCCTCTTAGCTTCTGAGAGTCGAGAAGGCAATGAGCTGTGACTGTCATATATGCACCGGTGTCTTATCTTTTGGTATTGTCTTTGTTTTCTTGTGCAGTGTTGTACAGCTGTACTACATCTAATGGCACTGTAGTGCAACTTAGAATTTATAATGTGGCTCTAGTTCCACAAATTACTGAAATTACTCTCCCAAAAAAAATGCTGATGGTCCATAGTCTGACAATGTTGAACAATAGATACTGATTAAGAGTAAGATAGGTGTTTTGTGCAAAGTCGACAAATGTCTTTGTTTCTTACTAAACCATTTACAGTGCTAATACAAAATGCCAAACTCAAATTAATGTCATCTTAGGATGGATTCTCGCCTGTTGCATGATAATTTCCTCCAAATTTATGGAGTATATTCCATAGCAGACATTACATAAGCTTATTTTACTGAGAGATCCCATGACATGTATTGGGTTAAACTGATACTAGATGCCTCGCTTTATTTATTTTGATTTTTTGTTGTGGTTGGTGCTTGTCATCTAGTTATTAGTATAGCATATTTGCAGTTGTTGACCAATTAAAGACAGAAAAAAATGTTCCAAAACAGGTTTTATGGTGTAAAATCAGATTAAAACAGATTTAACCAAGTTATCCTGCTAACAAATATCGATTATCCCAGAGAAAGCAATAATAAACACAAAGCATTAATGAAACTGCCTAGTGTGAAGAAAACATTTAGGTGATGTGGAGACAACCTGGCATTTTGGTGACATTACTAAACATGAGTTTAGTTCTCACTTCCCATAATTCTATATCCAAAATGTAGAATTATGCATTTAAATTAAAATCCTACCTTTTTATGCATATACAGGTAATTCATGAAATGTTTTGGTTATAGCCATACTAATATCACTGCCATCTGCTGTTAGACAGAAATTAATCATCATAACTTCAAATGCTGACAGTTTTAACCTACCTTATCTTCTGAATTTGAAATTACAGAGACAGACAAAGAGCCTGAGCAGTCACCTGCTCTGTCGTCTCTCTACTGTTCCCAGCACATCGTTATCACTTATGCGTTTGTTTTTCACTACTTGAGAAAACTAACGTGTGGTGTGACAATACATTAAAATGGACAATTGGTTTAGTGTTACTGTCAATACAAGTTAGTTGGAACCCCGCTGGTAGTTACGTTCCACTTAAAGAAGATTTGGATTCAGTTGCTGTGCCAGTATCTCATCCCCACGGTTCAGTGCTGAGAGCCAGGAGCTAATGTTAGATGGATGAGTTGACAAATTTAGCACACGTTAACTAATTGGTTAAGCATTTCAGCAGCAGTTCAGTAACTTTTAGCCAATTTAGAGTTTGGCTGGAGTCCAACTGTTCACTAAACAGCGTTTCCTATAGTTCCTATAGTATAGTTCCAGTAAATGACCACAGTTAAGCTAAATGGCATGTTTTTTCCTTTTAACATACAGACTGCTGTTTAGAGCTTCAGACCTAAGATTGGTCATTAACACAAGTCCTGTGTTTAAGAGTAGGTTAACTATCCTCTGCCTGTCTGTGTTACTTGTTGATAAATGAGAACTGTATAACATTTCCTGTCCATTTCTTATTTTGGCACAGCCAGTGGACCACTTACTGAAATACAGGGATAACTGGCAAAATGCAGCTGTAGAGCAGTTTTCTGATCAAAGTGATTTGATCTTTTCACCAATCATCTGGAGTTGTCAGGTCGAAAATGTAAACATATCAAATAAACACTAGATTTTGAGTAATTTTACTTCTATATTTTATAAATCTTTTCATCATCTTCCAAATCATTTCCCTTCTGCCCCATTTCTTTAAAGCCAAAGTGTAAATGAAACATATAATGGGGTTGCAAAGAATTGCCATGAGTCTCTTTAACCAATTTGCTGACTTGATCATACTTCATCTCTAATTGATCTATGTCTCGTTGATTTCCCCGCAGGCTCTGTCTGGCACTACGTCAGAGGCAGCTGTGTGGCGACAGTGTGCGCTTTATGTCAACAGCAACATGGACAATGCTGTAGGACGGCTGTATGTGCAAGAGGCCTTCTCTGAAAAGAGTAAAGAACTGGTCAGTAGAAGGGGGTTTAGGCTAAAATTTATTACATAAGACTAGATCTAATTCAAGGTAGAAAGCTGTTACCAATGCTTTTGTTCTTGGAACATATGTGCAAAATTTTATGCCATGCTCCCCTTTCTTTTAAACAACATTTTGAACTGATAACACTGAATTGTATCTGCAGAAAAACACAAAAGTAGTGTGGGGGATTTTGTATTCATGAATACAGTATGAAAACATGTGTTTCAGCCTCATCTGACTAAATGTGTTATCGTCACCTCTGTGTCTCGTGTCTCTGCCTCAGTCCTGTATTTTTTGCTTGTATCCACTGAAAGCGGCTGAACAAGGTGTCCTTGTTATCATGCTCACACCACCCACACTGTAAATCTCAACTTTGTTCCTGTGAGTGTGTGTATGTGTGCAAGCTTTGGCACGTGACTGTGTACAGGTGTCACATTGCTAGTGTGCGAGACCCCCCCGTCTGTCGTAATTCTAAGTGTCTCGGATACCATAAATTTCTGTCATCCACGGGGTGTTTGCCTACTCTGGCATTTAGATCTCATATCCAACTCCCTGCTGTGTGTGTGTGTGTTTGTGTGTGTTTGGTTAAGTGAAAAATGACACACAGCTGTTTTGAGCATGCAACTAACTACAAATCACTACCCATGTTCTCAATTGCATGGCCATGCAGTAAACATGAATGTCCTGCAGCTCTCACACATGCTTTAGTCCTCACAAACCTTCTTTAGGCCACACAGACACATGTTCTATGTTAAAATGTAGGTACATCCACTTGATCATCAGTTCAGTGTCCAATTTTCAACCATCCAGGTCCATCAAGTGCATATGGACAGTCATCAGTGAATAAAAAAAACTGAGCCCCTGGCTTTGGTTAGGGCTGGATTTTAGACATAGAGTAATATAATCAAGTAAGAGCTTTTAGAGAACTACTGAAGCTAAACTGAATGTTATCTCATAAGAGTAAACAATGTATGTTCCAATCTCTTGAAGGGAGTTTAGAGAAACCTCAGTGTTGCAAACCACAGCCTGTTGTTGGAGGCCATGAGTTGTTTTAGCAAGGGGTCTGCCACTGTTGTGAGCCACAGGGGTGCCTTATGATGTGGTCCTGAGGGACGAGAAAGACCTGGAAAGCGACCTTCACTGTCTCTGCGCTTTTTAATTTGATATCCATTTGGTTTTGATGGTCTTTTATTTTGCTTGGTCTTTTATTGGCTCAGGCTTTTTTTTTATGATACACTCTTTTTTTGTTTGCTGCAGTGAAAATGTCTGACCGGGCAGCGTTTGCACAGCATTGTCCCATCACGGTGGCATCCCTCAGTTTGTATCTCTGTATGCAGTTACATATTTAAAATGTAATTGTAATTCCACTGCGATACATTAAACAAACTATTATTTTTAAGCTCTGACATGAATACCAACATAAAAGTATTTGTTCATTTACACACATTTATGGGATTAAGATCATTTATATAACTTATTAGCTTAATGTAGTTTATTATTAGGTTTCACTATCTTTCCTCTAATTAGGAGTTTTTTGACTCAAGATAAATTGCTGTAATTGCTGTTGATTGAATCTGTAACTAATAAATGCACCTTTACAAAAATGAAAATTTTCAGACATGATATCGTTGATGATGTGTAAGCCAAAGCTTTTACTGTGGAGAAGTTTAAAATAACAGAATGAACAAAAGATGATCATTTCTGGTTGGCATGTTCCTCCATCACTCTTATTAATACATTTCTATTCTTTGTTTTCATCATTCTTTTATTGAAATGAGCTTTTATAATTTTTTTTACGTTTTCAACTCAACTTACTTAATCTTAGCAACTGTTACAAAAAAAACTATCTATAATAATATTATTAAACTGGAAAGGTAACCCAAGATCAGCAGACTCCTTTGCAGAGGATGTGTAACCCTGAGCTGCTCATTGATGTGAATATATAATGAGGCCTAATTCAAGGGAAGTGTATTTTTATGACTTTGATTCACAATCAGTAGCAAGACTGTTTAGTATGCTTTGTATGTTCTTTGATCCCCCCTGTAGGCATTGGGAGGAGAACCTCCCAAACTGCAGAAATAAACAAGCAGATTATGTTCATTTTTACATTTTTTGGCAACATTTTGTCATTGCATGTCAGGGTCATATTTTTGACTGTTGTCGCTATTTGTTTGTGTGTGTGTGGCTGCGTTTCTGTGGAGATTAGATGGAGGAGATGATTAAAGACATTCGAGAAGTGTTCATTAGTAACCTCGATGATCTAAGCTGGATGGATGCAGAGACCAAGAAAGCGGCTGAGGAAAAGGTAATACTTTAACTACAGCAATCTTCTTTTTTTTTCTTTAGAATATCAGACAGCCAAGGCATTTGCCAAATTTTTCATCTGTTTTTTGTGCAGGCCCGAGCAATTCGCGAACGGATCGGCTATTCTGACAACATCATGGATGACAAATACCTTAACAATGAGTACAAAGATGTGAGTGTCTGGGAAAAAAATGCAGTTCTAAATCTTTTTCATCATCCGCTGAATGAATGCAACAGAATACAGAGTAGCCTGAGTGAAGCCACATATCAGGTCTATGAAAACACCCCAATGATTTCTTGGCTTTTATGAGTTTTGCTGGCAAATATATGACCAAGTGTTGATGGCTCTCATCACCGCTAATCCTCCTGTTTCTCTGGCTGCGTGTTGGTGTTAGCTGAGCTACAGTGCAGAGGAGTACTTTGAAAACATCCTACAGAACCTGGAGTACGTGCAGAAGAAACGCCTGAGGAAACTCAGGGTCAAAGTCAACAAAGAAGAGTAAGATTTCCCACTGGGGGGGGGGTTGGAATTAACAAGCTTATTCCAGATGTGATGTGATTTAAAGCTGCAGTTTTAAATATTAAACGCACCAGTTAAAAATGACTTTTCATTTGTGATGCTTGTGGTGTGACCCACTGCAGTATCTACCTCATTTTCAGCTCAGTGCATTCACTTTCTCCCACACAAACTCCCACTCACATATAGAGTTCAGCTGTATATGGCAGGAGAGCTAACATTGGCCGTGGTATTAATAACTGCAGGTTAATTTGAATGTTTTAATGTTTTAATTTTAATCAGAAATTAATTTTGCCGTGCCTCAGTGTTTCTTACTTTGCCACCATATGATATTTTCGTCCTCATTTGTCTCCAGGTGGGTTACTGGAGCTGCAGTTGTCAATGCCTTCTACTCATCTAGCAAAAATCAAATAGGTATTTCACATGTGCTTGGACAAATGCTTTCATTCATAAAAGACACAAGACGATAAAATTACATTTTCAAAAACGTTTTTTATTCCTGCTGGCAGTGTTCCCTGCAGGTATCCTTCAGCCACCTTTCTTCAGCAAGGGTCAGACTAAATCTCTCAACTTTGGAGGCATCGGCATGGTAATCGGTCACGAGATTACACATGGCTTTGATGACAATGGTATGATTTTCCACTCGGTTGCTCTCCTTTATTCATGGGGGCATTTTTGGCAGATTACATTTGTCTTTGAATAGAAATATTTCCCTTGTAACTGGTACCACTTCAGAAAAGAAAAGTGCCCTGGTATTCAATTTATGCGTTCTGCCTCAGGACGTTTCTCAACGCACTCATTTCCAGTGGGTCATGTAAAGTTATTATTTTCCACTTCAGAAATGTCAGTAAAGGTTTATACTGACATTCATTCAGAAATGCAAATGAAATAGAAATATTTAATGAAAATCAGCTGCATTTGAGTGCTATGAACAATGATGATGAATGGTTAGATAGTAACAAAACATACATTCAACATACAATAGGGTCTATACAAAAACTATTAAAAAGACTAGGAAGTAACTGTAGAAATAAAAATGTTTTGTACAACTATAAACTATTTAAAAATATAAAGTGACCGTACAAGTAGTGGAAGTACCGTCACTGAGAGCTGTTGGCAAACAGCTGAGAGCTGTTAGGCAAACAGAAGTTTCACAGCTTTTTTCTTGTTCATTAGATTTTAGTGGCCCTTCTTCGACTTACCTGTTCTATGCTTTTTAGGACGAAATTATGACAAGGATGGTGACCTGAAGGACTGGTGGACACCAGACTCCACTCACAGATTCCTGGAGCTGTCAAAGTGTATTGTTGATCAGTACAGCAACTTCTCTTGGGACCTGGCCAACGGACTACATGTACGTCACCGCAGGCAGTCTTTTCTCTTAATGTTTCCTCAGTTTTCTTCAAGGATTTTATCACATTTTCCAGAAACAGTTTCTGAAATATGCTCATAAACCATGCTTTATCTTATTTATTGGTTTTCTAGCTACCGTTGCCAGCTTATCCTTCTGTCATTTCTCTCAGTTTTTCAGCTTCATCTCTTCTCCACTCCAGCCTTTAATATTTTCTGTTGACATATGAGTGCCTTTCCTTCTGTTTTTCTTTCCTCCTCTGTCTTTTTCCTTTGAACAATGTTTCTTTTATCCCCTGGGAAATGACTTCTTATATCCCAAAAAAGTGATATCTGGTATTTGCTGAAAGAGAGAGGAAAAATTAGTATCCCTTTCTCTTTTGTGCTCTGTATCCTTTTATTCCTCCTCTAGTTAAATGGTAACAACACCCTCGGGGAGAACATTGCTGACAATGGAGGGATTCGGCAGGCATACCAGGTAAAGAGTTTGAAACAAAGGAAGAAAAATGATTTATTTTTTACAGATGGAGAATGTTTTGTCTCTGTCATCTCTCTGCTAATAAGTGATAAATAGCTCAGGTCACTGACTGGTTCATTTACCGTTGTAAACACATTTCATCATCATATGGCTGCGGATTCTGTTACCTCTGACTCAGGGTGATACAAAGAAAGGTTATTTGCAGACAACAGACATGTTATGATTTAAATGCTGTTTTTAAAGTGTCACATGTGTGGCATGTGTATTATTCACTAAATAGCCAAATATATGAAAGCTTCAACAAGCGAGTTAACTAATTTCGAGTAACCAATGAGAAGTCTAGAGACAGAACTTTCAATAAGAAGTTTAACATCACATCAGTATTAATACACACCTGCATATGAAGATGCAGAATCTCGATGTAAAGGAGTTTTTGGTACTAGCAAGAAGATACTGTGTGAAGAGTGTATTGGCCAAAATACAATCACAAAATTATTATTCTCTAATGACAATACTACAATAATTTTTTTCTGCATTCTGATGGTGAATGATTTACAAAGCTGGGAGTTTTGGCTTTGATATCTGTTATTCGATATCCAAATATATGCTGAGTACATTGAAAGCTCGGAAATATTTGCCATTTCCTCCAAGGACATAATTATTCTTATTCTTAAATTGTTTAACATTTAACATACCTGTATTGTTCCTTTTTTCCAAATGTGTCACAGAAAGTTAGTAAAAGGTATGCTGTGGTATCTTATGCCAAATTAGATACTGAAAGCTGATGTATTTCACATTAACGCACATCACTGTTATTTATCAATATTGCAATATTGAATCCCTAATCTTTAGAAAGTCATTTTTCTTTTAATTAGTATTTTTCCTTGATGAGATTGTGAAGTAAGATTATGCCTTTATTGTAGGCCTACAAGAACTATGTAAAAGAGCACGGAGAGGAGCCTGCGCTGCCTGGAATTGAGCTTTCCCATGATCAACTATTCTTCCTAAATTTTGCTCAGGTAATGATTGGCTGATAACAGTCGGGGAGAATGGGGTAAGTTGAGCCGATGGGTAAAAGTGGCAATATCTAGGAAATCATAAACTATGTAACCATTGGCTTAAGAAGTGTTAGTTCACATTTATCTGTAACATGAATAGATTTGTAAGAAAGATTAAAGCAAATTGAAAAAGAAAAAACAGAGATTTAAAATGTCACTCTTGTTCACTAATTGAAATATTCAAAGCTTTAGTCCATCTGATATGTTAATGAAGCTCTGTGGAGACAAAAAATCATGAAATAAAGTGTCTGAGGAACTGTGATTTTTTTTCAAAACATGGTTTGTGGGTTGAAAATATCCCAGAACAGGTTATGGTGGCTAAATGTCTAAATGGTAGGCTCCATTGCAAAGTATAGTCTATTACATTAAATCTTATCTGTCTTTTTCAGGTGTGGTGTGGAACACATCGACCAGAGCAAGCTGTTAATTCCATTAAAGTAGATGTACACAGTCCAGGAAAATTCAGGTAAAGTCAAACCAGCAGTGTTTCCTCTGCTTCATTCAGCTCTGTGCTGCTAGCAAAGGGCAAGAAATAAATTACAGTGTTGAGCAAACATTTTAAAACCTTGATAAAATTACATGCCATGCAAACTTCTGTTTCAAGTCTTCTGCTTCACTTTCTAATAAAACAAGTTCAACCCAAACCATCAATCTCCTCTGCATGTTTCACAGAGTACTGGGCTCCCTTCAGAATTTCCCGGAATTTGCCAAAGCATTTAACTGCAACAAAAGCAGCTACATGGTCCCTGATAATGTCTGCCGTGTGTGGTGATCTAAAGACCTTTGGGATGGGTCACCTCTGTCCCCCCTACAGTTCCTCTCCCCTCTGACTGTTGGAGCACTCACTGAGGACTACAGGGAGGTGACAGCTTCCCTTAGCTCTTTTTTGATGGACCATGGCTGTTGGACTGACACTGCAGTATGCACTTCATCCAAGGGCAGCAGCGGACTGTATACTCACACACGGACGGACGGAGCACTGTCTCTCAAACTCCAATACTGTCATTCATTCAATCACCCTGATTATTCTCCTACTCACTGGATACAATTACTTCACATGTTTTAATTTTTATTAGTTTTCTTCTTGTCTCATTTCTCATGTATGACTCTGCCAGTATGTGTTTGTGTGTTTCAGTCAAAAATGCCGTTCAAGTAGTTGACTGCAGAGTGGCCAACAGAAAAATGTGCTCAACCCACTGGTGTATGAATACACCACACACCCACTCACACATACTGTACATGCAACAGGGCTGACCACCGTATTGTAGGACTTGAGCTGTTTGACTCTCATAAAACCTCAGCCTGCTTTCAGGCTTCATCTACATGCAGTCACACTATACAATGTATTTGTAATGTAATCTTTGTTGATATATATATATCTATATATATATATGTATGTATAAATATAAAGCTAGATTAGATAAATTATTACAGAAAATCAGAATTTATTTTACTAAATAGGCCAGTAAATATTTAGTTGTGGTCCCATATTACACAGTACTGATATATATATATATATATATATATATATATATATATATATTGTTACGTTTCCTTTTTTAAAGACAAAGGGAGGAGAGAGCAAGAGAGAGAGACACTTGCATACATCTCTCTACATGTAACAATATATATATATATATATACATATAGTTATATATATATGATGTTAAAGACTTTATTGCAGTTGACAGGGGGCTGCTGTTCAGTAGCACAATAAAGATAAAAGATGAAGCCTTTAATATGATGGCTGGTCATGAGTCATTGAGATGACAATCTACAGATTCCAAGACCTTTTTTCATATGTTATTTGAGTCTCCTGTGTTTCTTTGTGGCAGTCTTTGTATTTATAAGTCTTTTATCACTCCCTGATGTTGGTCAAGCTATTCTTATGCCTTACAGTTGAGCTACAGCCTGAGTGAGTATGTGTGTGGATTTGTGGAAGATCAAAGGATCTGAAAATGTGTTATTAAAGAAGTAATTTGGCTATTCCCGCCATGCTTATTTAAGTTATTTTTTTTTGTGAGGGAAATCCATTCTGCTCTCATGTCTACGGGCTAGCCATCTAACAGCAAGCTTAGCTTAGCATAAACTGCATAAATGACTATCCTGGCTCTCTTCATGGGGTAAAAATGTCAAACCATTACCTCTTAAAAGTCAAGAATTACAATAGTATGTTTTTTTGATTCATTAGTGGAAAAAACTGGGTGCAAAATCTAGAAGTTATAGAATGGTGTGGCATGAGACATGAAAAATAGAAATGAGTGAACTTTGATTGATGTAAGCCAAACATTTTTCTTTTCTTTTTATCTAAACAAACTAATGTGAGAGTGGAAGCCGCTCTCCACAATATGTAGCCGTAAGAAGAGAACGCTGGACTCTCTGTTTAACTCTTGTTCCCCAGTTTGACATTAAAAGATAGTGTTACCCATCTTTATTAGGTGATTCTTTGACAGAAAAATCAAGTCATCTGACAACCTGTCACAATGAAGCTTTTGAATGGATGTTTATAATGTTAAACTTAACACATGTTCCAAATGAAGATTGTATCAAGTCAGTGGATTCCAATTCAACAGTTCAATTACTTTATTTTCCATGTCAACTGAGGCCGTGATACTGGATTGTAATTGTGGAAATAATTGATCTTGCCTTTTATAGACATATTTTAGTGCAATGAACAATATGCCATGATCAACTAGACCACTTCTTCATACTTTATACAGCAGCATTCATGCCCAGTCTTTATACTCTGTTCTCCAAATATTTAGTTCTTTTGTGCAAACTTTCATTTTCTTGGTCACTAGTGCTTGTGTCCTTAGGCTATCTTTTTGTTGTCTATCTCCCTCTTTCACTCCACTTGTAGAAAGACAGATATACCTCAGTTGCCTGTATTTAGATATTTTATAATGATTGATAATCATCTTGAGGATCATTTCTTTTTTCTTTTAAAAATAAATCTTTACATAACACGCCAAGTCTGCGGGCTGCTTGTTTTGCAGGGATTATGGTGTACACCTGTATGTGTTTGTTTTCTGAAAGAAGCTGCTATGTAAATGCAAGCACTCAGAGAAATGTTACACCTTCCAAATGTTAGAGGCAAATCTTGACAGAAAGCATCAAATGTTGGGACTTCAACCGTCATCTAAATGATGTTAGATTTTTTTTTTTTTAAACTCTTGTCTATATACAAAAGTAGAAATTCTGCAGCATTTTTTTTGTGCTTTACCAAGACTTAAGTCTGTGATAGATATTTTCAGCTTCCTTTCCACTCTCACGGTATTGTTGACTTAACAGGGGGTATTAGGAATGTGGGGATTTACTTTAATTTGGAAATTTTCCTTAGAGTGAGGAAAAATCCTCATTTAAATGAATCATTAGCCCAAACACTCCCCCCAACTGGAAGCATTAAGGGATTAAGAGTTAATTGTCAAATTGAATGTTAATGACACTGTAAACAAGTAAACATACAACATGCACATGCATAGCTGTTCCCACCTGGCTTAATGGTTAATATACTCAGTGGTGCAATGAACCCAAAAGCACATATTTTGTCACAGGGAAGGGTTGTGCCTTGAAACTGGAAAGCCAAACTCTGGATGAACAGGCAATAATCTGAGTTACATTAGACAGCCAGAGAGAATCATAGGATGAAGATGACAGGGATGCCAACTGGGAGCACCAGAAATACAACTAAACTTTGAAGTCTAGGGTAAAGAATATCTTGAGGAATGAGGGAGTACAGCAGGAGCAAGGGCCAACACACACAGTTGTGCAAATATACAAAAGTAAAGCAGGGGATTTCTTGACCTTTATTTTGTTTATTTCTTCATTTTTCTGTAATTTTTTTTTTTACCAAACCACAGCGTATAAATTTCAACCAATTAGTGGTTTGTGCCACATTGTTACAACTAAACGACTCTAATGTGAATACATACCTCTTATCCGTGGAGGCAGCCAATGGGATTTTTGGGGGTGTATGCTGAATTCCACTGAAAGTCACCAGTGTGGCAGTCAAATTGGTTGACTTGGAAAATCAACAACAGAACACTTTTCCTGAAGCTATTCATAATGTTTGCTTCTTCACTTACTCTTTTTTACTTTTGTTAAAGTGTTGCAACAGCTGAAAAGAACGGTGTGATTGTGTGTGAACACATTTCTGAGACTCATTCGAGTATTGTTTTCGGCTCTGTTTCTCTTGCCACTGCTTATAGTCAAGCTTTTGCTTTTGCTCCTACTGACTGGTAGCTCTTTGGCAGATAACTGAAAGTTCACACCACCCACTTTCCTCGTGCTCTCACCCCCCTGTCATTAGCAGCTATGCTACTTTAACGTCACAGCTAACATTACAACACCTCAGCATGTTCCTGGGAGGCTCGACGGAGTATTTTGCACTTGGAGCACTAGAAACTGCTGAGGTTTTATCCCAAACTAACGACCAAGGAGGGTGATTTTAAACTTGATAGTACTGAGAAACTTGACTTGATTAGAGATATACTGCCTACACAGGACATTATGGGCATCTCCGCACTTAAAACCTTAAAGTAAGATGACAGTTTTAAAAGTCAGCCATGCCAGACATTTTTTTGTTTTTCCTATCAATAAAGAGTCTTGCTCCCTTCTGTTGCCCTCCAGTCATAAAAAGACTCAGCTTCCCTACATGTGGCCTTTGGATGACCCTTCCATTGGGTCTAATGGTATTTCTGTGTCGTGGTGGTGTCGGGGGACGACAAGCAGCCACTGGAATGCCTGTATGTGTGGCAGTACTTGGAAGTATGTGGGGTCTGAAGCATATGGAAAATGAGCATAAAATGTTATATGAATATGTGTGCAGACACACCTAAAAGAACACATGCTCGGTTGCACATGTGCATACATACAATGACACGTGCAGACAAACGTGTTTGAGGTGGGCACTGTGATTTACAAGGAGCTCTTACTGAGAGGTGCACTTTGACTGTGCTCTCACTGATAATGCCCCCACTCTGATTTTAAAGAGCTTTTGCTGTAAAAGTTTTAATTGACTTTTACTTTCATACAATACTTTTCCAGACATCAAGATAAAAGAAAAAAGACAGATTTTGTCATTGGGCCTCTGTTTTTTAATTCCAAAATTTAACTGAACAATGAAACCAAAAAATACTATATCACAATCCCAAAATAAACATTTCAGTTTTGACTCATGAAGAAAACTTAAAGCTTTGCACTGATGCTGAACATATCAACAACTATAGATAGTCAAAATCCAAAAGAAAAAATTCCAAAAGGTCCCCTTATATTGGCTTTATTATTAATGTAAAACAATCACCTTTTGTGGTTGTTCAAAATTTTTGTCTTTTTCTGCTGAGACTGATGTGCAAGATTTATTTAGAACAAAAAAAAGAGTTTTCTCTACTCTCCGTTTTAATATTTAGGACGAATCATTCGTAAGTGTAATAGTTGACTAAGTTGAATTGTCACACACACTGTTGATAAACAGCAAATTGAGTTGTATGGTGATGCTCCTTGTAGAGAATATTTCAGTGCATGAATCCCCACATTGGAAAGAATTCAAGGAATTAAATAAAAAAAAAGAGACATGCATTGTACTACATATGCGAAAAAAAAAGTCTTGTCTACCTTAATCTCCCATGATTTCAGTGTTTGCACTGTTCAAAATGTAGCAGCTCCAAAACAGAGATTTATTCTAAGGTTTTATTGATTTACTGGGAGACACTGCTGTATCTGACGGCCTAGAGCTACTGTTATGACAAATGTAAATCCCCCCATGAGTCAGTATGAGCATCAGATAAACATGCAGGTTCCTTTTTGCCATCTCAAAACCAAGTGTAAGACAAAAGAATACCTGGTTAGTTTACAACATCCCTGGAATTAAAAAAAAAATCTACCTTATGTTAAAAGACCTTGTATGCATACACAAGTTGTGTAGTGGTACTAGTACAAGTATACAAGAAGCATTACTGTTTGTAACACTAATGCAACCACCACCAAAATCAGATTAATAAATAGAATATCTTACAATAACCATGTACGAGCTTTGCTGTCAACATTCTTTGCTGTTACTTGCCTGTGCTTAAAGAGCAGTTGTGATGCACCTTATCTTTAGCTAGAACATCTATCTATCTTCCATCCAAAGTCTTTTTTCCCTCATTTCAAAGAAGACCTGTAAGCATTGCAATATGCATGCAATCTAAAATGTAGGTATGCAGTTAATATGGAATTAATATAGTCTCCTACACTGGGAGGTCTTCTTATACAGCACCATGTGGCAAACCTAAAAATACTTTATTTGAGGGCAGAAATGTAAACCCGAGATGGCCTACAAGGTTTTGGAAGAATGTATCTCAATGAGAAACAGCAATAGGTGCAGTTATAGAATTACAATGAAGCAGTGTACATATGTTAAATGTTATATGTGCTTGACGCAGTGACTGCATGTGTTAGTATTTTTAGCTTATATGAAGATGTGTGTGCACACTGCTGTGGATTAACATGTGTGTTTGCTGACTCTTTTTCAGTGCTGCGGTGCAGAAAGTTTCCATCTCAACCTCATTAGCCCGTCGGACTGACATTTGCATCTGGTGCGCATGTTGAGAGTAACACCAAATATGCAGGATTATAATGCTTACACCTACTGCTTACTGGGAAGTGGATGTGGCATGACCTGCAGTTATGACCAGACAATCTAATTTCCTGTTATTTAATGCAGACTTCAAAATACCCTTTAAAGCTGACAGCATTCTATTACAGGATTTGAGACTTAGCCGTAATGTCAGTTTATGACCTGATATGTCAGGCAAACTGGAGCTTTTTTAATGCCTCATGCTGAAATTTAAATACTGGCTGGGACATTTTAAATTATGCTTAATTTTGCTCTAATTTCGAGCTCAGTAATGGGGATAAGTAAAAAAAAGTCCATTAAGTGATTAGCGTGGATAAAATTAATTATGATGGAAAAACTCTCTCCAGGCTGTCTAAACACATGGCAATTAAAGGTGTTTAAGGAAGTGCAGACCCCCCACTCTATTGTATACCTATTGTTTTTCTCTTTTCATCTGATGTGAGTGCAGAAAAAAGGAACAAAAATGGACTTGTGGTAGCCATGGAAACTCCATTGCTGGTTCTGATACATGGTATTTTTGATTACCAGCTGTCTGGCATTAAATAATAAAGGGCACGCACATTTGTTTCCATCAGTTCAGCAAACATTACATCAACTTGCACACATTCATCTGAGACCCTCCATAACTTTAACCTTCACGTGTAAATTGAAAGAAGAAAGTCTCCATCTAAAACTTAAGTGAAACCATTTCCTCCTTGTCCTTCTTGTACATGAACCACATACAGTTTAGGGAACAACATCACCGTTGTCTAACTATTTCAAACTGTTTTGGAATAGTGTGGTAATGATTCAGGGAATGTCATTGAGATATTTCAATCGTTAAGCTTAACCCTAAACTCAAACCAAAGACAAAACATACATCAATCTTAACTCTTCTCCAGCTTTACATCATATCTTTGTCCGAAAACTCTGACTTATTTATGTTCCTATAGGAAGGCAAGTCCACATGGTGTGACTATGTCAAGAGATGTATGTCCCCACAACATGAGTAATTCCTGCGTACACTCACAGCAGTGTATATGCATTCCTCATTTTTTCTCTTCATTGTGAAACATTATTTTTCTTCCCTAGCTCTAAAGAGCTGTACATAGCGAAGGATGACATCCTAAATATGGAAACTAAAATGTGTGGCATTGTTAATAGAAACAGCTGGAGGTTTTCATTAGGACAGTTACACGATTCTTGAGTTAATGAATTCCAGTCCACAATGTCCAAGAGTTATAGAATTCATTGAGTGAATAAGGTTATTATGCACCCAATCAAATGAGGGAAATTGTATAAATATGTTTATTTGGTTACTTCATAATGAAGCAGACAATTATTCACATCAAAGGAACTTTCTTCAGCTTTAATAATCATCCCCACTGGTGCATGAAAGGGATTTGCTGTTATTCATGGCTCAGTTTCATACCAACATTTCTACTTGCCTGCCCAAATACTTGACAGTATATATCTAATACAAAATTAATATCAAAACATGATGACATATTTTCTTTCTGTCCCTTGGGAGGAAAACCATTTCAGTGCAAAATTCAATTTCTACTTTAAACTTTTTTCTGCCAGAAAAAAAACCCCAAAATCTATTAGTGAACCAACTACACACAAAAGCTGAAGCTGGTGTCTGGCCAGAAGTATTTGTCTCCCCCCCACGTGGTAATGCACAATGTCAATTTGACCCAATGATGAGTCTATAAGGAAACAATTAAATGATCCACGGGAAGATGTGAATGCTGGTAAAAAAATATATAAAAAATCATAGATATCAATCCAGCTGTAGTTAGAATTTCACACAAAGCTTTGAAGAAAAGTCAGGGGACATACAAAGTCAGAAAGATTCAGTCTGAAGGGCATACTGTATACAGAATCAGTGGCAGATATCAAATATTTACTGACATGTTTCACTTTGGATCATAGTGGTGGACTGGCTGATCAACACTGTTCTAACAGTGGCATGCCTGAAAATGCATTTTAATTTTATATTAGTGCATTGTAGTTCTTTGCAATAATTATTTCATACTAAGGCATATCTTACATTTTAGAGTGGGACTGTTATACCCAAGCAAAAATGAGGACAAAGTAGACAACTGCTATGCAGCTGACAATCCATCCTACCATAAGTAGAACAGGGAATTGGCTGTAGGATGAAGCCGTTGGTCCTGAAACTGGAGAGACAAATAGGGAAACAACAATATGTTGGCAGGTGGTGGAGTGACTATTGAATTCAAACCTGCATAATTTCTAATGTCAGACTACTGCGTGAATTGTGGGTTCTTACCTTTCTTGCATGTGATACTTCTCTCTGCTCTATTTTTTTAAGTGATGGGCACTTTGCCAGATTCCATGCCGTGAAGAATTGATGCTGACATCTAGCAGGGCAGGGTGGAACAAATCAGGTGGACTTGGATTTAAATCCATCCGCAGCCCTTCTTAAGTCTAATCTAACTTTAGCCGTTTCTCCCCTCTTTGAAATATTACTGTTTAAGACAAATATACATTTCTGTCCTCACTTACTAGAGATGAGGCCATGCCTGACACATACTTTTCTCTATGGACAAAGTCCCAGCTGTGCTGCACCCTGACCTTCACTTTTAGGATCCCTCAAGAGGAACTCCTACAGCTGAGGCTGGCAACTCTGGTCCACAGATGATATTCTGAGTCTTGAGCTTGGCACACTGGATCAATATCAATGAAAAAAGAGAGAAAAATTCTGAACTTTTTTTTTTTTTACTTTGTAACTAAATTTTTTATTCACAGTCTGTGTTGCACAAACACAAGCCTTGGAACTTTCTGATGATGCCTATACAAATACACATCATGACATTCATTTGAGTAGTGTGAAGACACATTTTAAAGGTTTAAGTTGTCTTAGATGGCAGAAAAAGCTATTTCGATAGGACCTGTTTTGAGTAGATTTTAGCTTAACTTGCCTCAAGAATATTTTCTGATTCTCCAAACTGAGAGCACAAAAATATACACAAAGAAAAAATAAAGTTTGCTTCTGTTTTTGCTTGTTACGATGGCAGACAATCAATATGGCACCTTCATCTATTCGACCTGGCAGTGTATTCAACAACAGGGTTGGCGGCGGGGAGTCAATTATGCTGTATTCAAAATTCATGGAGTTTCTTCTCTAATGACCCCCTGTGACATGCCTACTTGGTAACCTCTCAAAACTGATCCTCAATCATAGCTACTCTGACAAGCTTACAAAAATTCTCCCAGCAACTGCCACAAAAATGTATTGCTTTAAAATGGAAGTCAGATCTTCTATTACCCATTGGATTGTCATTCTCTGCAGTTAGAAATTATATTCCAGTGAAAAAATTTACAAAATCATTAAGACACAAAACACATCTGTTTTTTAATCATGGCAGCTTTTATCAACATTACTGAGGATCTCCAATCTCTCGTGATGATCATTCAATAGGTTTCTGCTATTCCACTATATTTGTCCTGCCAGCACATCTTATGGATAATTTAATCATCTACATGTAGATTGAATGTATCTTCTATTTCCCAAATCCTAAATTACAGAATCTTCAATCTATCTATATTTTAGAGAGGCCTGTAAGATGAATGCTTTTCTGCTTTGTAAAAAAGAAGGATAAAGGGAGGCTGATAGCGACTTAAATCGTCATGTTCGATGTCACACCTCAGTGCTTGCTGAAAAGAGAATAAATGAAAAATCAAATAGCTTGACAATCAGGTTCTACATGAGCACACGAGTGTTTCCAGAAAATCACAGATAACACTTCTGCTTTTTTTCTCTACACTTTGTTTTTTGTGCACATTAAACACATGAGATGCAGAAAGGGGAGTGGCGGTAATAACTGGAGACCTTCATGCACTGAAAGATTTAACATAGGATCAAGGAGAACAGCAGAGAAGAGAGAGATCAGGTGGTCTCCAAAGTGGAGAGCCCAAGAAGAAAGAAAGTGCAGGAAGAGAGGACTCTCATGATGTAATTGGATGAGCACTTGCATCTGACAGGGTCTGTCTCTGAAAATGACAGTTCTCTTTTCTCTCCTCTAACCCCTCTCATTGTTAATAGGCCTCTCTAATCTATTCCTCTGCTCTTGGTACATCTACAGTTGCACCTTCACATGCTAACATACAGCCCAGCATCTGTGTGGTAAAGTGCTGATATATGAGGTCAGGCTGGTTGTATGACATACAGTTTTTTTTTTTGTTCCCTTGTCCTGTCCAGCATTATGGCAGCAGAATTGTAATCTGAATACCTTTTTTTCCAAACAGATTTGCTTTGCCAAGGGAAACGTTATGAATGTAAAGCTCCCCTTGATGCTAATCAACTGCTTATTTATTTATTTTTGTTACAATATCTAACATGTAATAGTGCCGAACCGGACCGGGTGGCAGGGAAAGAGGAAGAGCAAAGAAGAAGAAACAGAATAAAAATAGAAAGGAAAAACAGTTAAGTTAACATACAGTTAAGTTATATCATCTAAGCAATCACAGTTTTATGATATATTTGTATCTCATTCCAAAGTTACAGAAATTACATAAGAATTCTATGTTTTTGAAACCGTTAACTCTGACAATATCAACGGACATACCTTTGTGTTGCTTCATAATTGTGATAACTTCATATTACTGTAGTCCGTATCCTTTCCCTTTGGTAACATTTCTTTTCTCTTGTGAAGCCACAATTGGATTTTCCTCCCCCGTGGCAGTGATTACAGTAGATCAGATGTGTTGTCTTCCATTTCCTTTCTTCAATGTGGTGATAAATGACCTATAAGCACGGCCGTTCAAACTGGCATCCATCCCTGTTACTGAGCCAAGGTGTTTTGAGCACAAAAGAGAACATAACACATTAGTTGCAGTTTTTAGATATCCCATTAGATTCATTACTTCTATCTGGGTGACATGCTCATGTCTCTTGTGTTAACCAATCAATCTTTTTTTTTTCATACTTTGTTCATCATTTGGATTTCCCTTGCTACACTGATCTCCTCCAAGTAAAGATATCTGTGCTCTGCTCCTCTGCTGCTTTGCTGGCATGGTGTCTTTATGGATGAGGAGTCTTGGAAGCTGATAGTAAATCAAAACCAGATACTGTTTATCAGGCAGGAGATGTTGTAATTTGTTTCTCGCATGAATAAAAGCAGGAGCAGCTTGAGCTGAAATCTCAGAGAGAAAAAAATCTAAATTTGCTGTGAAATGTGAGATTGTAAACATTTCCTTTTTTTGTTTAAAGAAATATCAGTTGAACTGAGCTTTTATCGTCATGGTTTGACCTGTGTTGGACCCACTGCAACTTAAACCGCAGAGCATGGCTTCTGGGGTTGATCTGTGCAGTGGAGGAAATTAGCAATAATTGAGACCTCCTGTCCAACTTCCTACTTGGCAGATAACACTCGCCTTGCACAGAATTTTCACTCCAATACAATCCAATTACAATCCAGGATATGTTCAAAGTGGACAGAAAGTTCAATTGGTAAACTCAGAATCTTTGACTGTAGTGTCGGATATTGCTGCATTCTTTTACGTCACAGTTGAGCCAATTATCCCTCTGTTCGAGTTCTAAGCGACATGCTGTTCTTCAACTCAATGAGATGCTCCACGAGCATGGGCCACAGCTGATCTTTTACAGCTAAAGTGGTATCTTCTGATGATGATTTTGATAGATTTCCTGTGTCTATCGTTCCTTCACCTACACTGCTCTTATTTTTCCAAACAATTTACCGAAGATTGAAATGCAAAGTGTGGATAGATTTCATTCATATAAGGATACAAAATGTTCTTCATTACTCTAACATTAAGCCTTTATTTTAATTTCATCTCACTATCTGGACATACTTAGGTACAAAATACACATCACTTCCATATCTCTTTGTGAGAGTTTGAGGACATATCAGAAAGTGGATCGCCCACACATTTTTGATTACTTTAAATCATCCATTATTGGCCAGGATGATAGTATTGTTTCATGGAAGGCTAAAAACCCTTGCCTGGGAGCCTATCTGGCTCGTGTTAATCTCAGACTGAGATCAACTGTGACGCCTTACGAAGAAACTGTGCAAATTGGTCAGGATCAGAGGTTACATGTTAACAAATCATTCCTTCATTTGACAGATAATTCGCAGTAATTTAGTTTACAATATCTGTGTAACTCGAACTGAAGTTTGAATGTTATCTGAGATGAGTCACTTCCAGGCATTGGACGGAAATCGTTCACAGATGAACTCCTGTTAAGAACCATTGATACTGTATACAGGACTATGTATGCTAGTGCTAACCTGGGAATGTATGTTAATACCTGGGTATAGGCCTTTACTGCAAGTTAAACTTCTGGAAATGCACAAGATGTAAATTGCACAAGTTAATTAAATCTTCAGAAGCTATAGATTCAATGTTTTTCTGAGGTGATAAGAAGTCCTTTCCAAGACAGCCTGATGCCTGTGAAAAGTGAACTTTATACCTGTGAATGAACACCTCAGCTTTGACAAAAAAGGAGACCCACTTCTTCGTATGATATCATCATTTGACATTTCACAGCTCACAAAACAATAGAGTCACTGTTTGGTTTCAGTGGGTTCAGAATGGTGGTTTATTTCAAGTACACTTGTGTGAAAAAGAAACTACACACTCGACTCTCTTTCAATAGTAAGGTTTTCCCTATCAGAACAGAATAAGAAATTATCTGGTTCTCACCTACTCTTAAATTTATGTAAATAGAATCTCAGATGAACAACTACCCATGCTATATTGTACAGTCATTATTTAACAAAAATCAAGCCAAAATACAGAAGTAGTATGTGAGGAACAAAGTACTTGCCATGATTCAGTAGCTTTTAGAACCACCTTTAGTCCAAATAACTTGAATGAATTGTTTCCTGTATGATGCCATCAGTCTCTCACATTGTTGTAGAGGAGTTTTGGCCCATACCAACAACGTTTGTTCAGTTCACCGAGGTTTGCAGGTGAGGTCTAGGCTTTGACTAAAACTATTGCCACACCTTGATTCTTTTCTTTTTACATCAGTTTATTGGCTGTTAACACTTGGGTTTTTGTGATGTTGGTCTGATTCACACATTTTGGCAAAGTTTTTTTTAACTTCATGACACTGTAGCACGCCATGTATTGCTGTTCATCTGATGTTGTTTTTGCTTAATTTTAAGACCTGGAAAGGCTCAAATGCCCTTTTGTGATATGCTGATACTAAAACCTTAGAATGAATTGGAATAAGGGTTTCATTTTTTTTTCTAATAGGACTGTATATTTTATTCTCACAGAAATTGAATAATAAGAGTGAATATATCTTTCTTCAGTTACACAGTTTGGTGTAATGCTACTACTTTAACTGATGCTGTTTTTACTATATACAATTGATCTTACGTTAATTTGCTGAAAAAAAAAAGCTGGACAAAAAAGGAGATCTGTTTGTTCCATACACTTGCCTTATGCTGATAGAAAAATTAGCAACAGAACAGATACTTAGAAGAGTTCATTATGTTGAATTATGGTTCCATTGAAGACATATTAATAACTGGAGAATAGCTCCTCTATTCTTTCATATATTCTATTCACATGCATAAGTAATGTGAATTATACTTCTGTTGTCATGTCTACCCCAACATTTAGTATTCGTGATTGTTTCACACAATAAAAACCCTTTTAGTTTATAATATCAAGATTGAAAGATAAAACCAGACGATATCCAGATTATAATGAAGTCCCAACTCAAAAAGACCAGTGTAAAAACATCTGTCGCCTCTCTCTCTCTTGCATTCTGTCTTTCCCTTTGTCTTTTCATGAAATCACTGGAGAGCATTATTTGTCCTGAGTGGTTCTGGTGTGACTCAGATCATGCCTGCTGATTACCCTGCAGGTGGATCTCCTTTCCTAAATGATGTCAGTGTTATAGCAGCCACAGCCGGTACATTCACAATAGTTCTTTATTACAAACACACATTTTAAAAGTGTAAAATGTAGCACTATCCCACATCATTTTAGACATAATTACATTAGCGTTCCATGCTGCTAACATAATGACAGTTTGTTTTACTTAATTTTTTGTCACCCAAATTGTGCGCCTTAAGTGGGCTGCCGTTCCTTTGGACAACCAGTTGTTTGGTCGAGTGAGTGAGGTAAACACTGTTTGCAATTAGCCTTTTGTTGTGTACTTCCTGCCTGCTCCAGGGTGGCTTTTCATTCTTCATCCAGGGGAAAATGTGGTGTTTTATTTAGATCCAGCAGCAGAGGTTGAACATTTGCATCCAGTTATAGCTGATTGTCTGAAACAATGTAACACTTCTAATTATAACTGTTAGTAACTATAGCAATTCATGAAGCATTATTATAGATTAATATTTCAAATCTCCCTTTGATGATCAGTATTTCAAAAAGATTACATTGCAGTTTTCAAGATACTCTCAGTTTATGATTTCAGTTTCCCCACACGGTGACTGCTTTAATCATTGCCTTTATATTCTAAAAATGTCTCGCTCTTTATTTCTTGGTTCAGCCTCACTTTCTGATATGCTGATCTGTGTATTGTGGTCGACCATGGATTCTCCTTAGACTTTGGAGAGAAACATCATAGACAACTGGAGATCATTATCTGAAATAGTGTCTGCGGTTGGTTAATACTATTTCTTACTGCTGCCCCGTGTCTGACTCTTTCTGGTCTTTGAGGAAACTTCCTGACAACTTTAATGAAGCTAAACTAATCACTGTCAGTATGCTGACGTCGTTTACTGCTTGCGTGGTGCAATCTTACATTAACTCTCCTGGGAGAGTCAAAGTGCTTGGGGAGATCTTTGCCATTCTTGCCTTGACTTATAGCTCTCTGTTTGGTAACTTCGTGGTAAATGTTCTTCTGAACCCTGAAAAAATACTAAAAATACCTGAGTTGATGATTCATTATATGAAACTCTCTGTCTGTCAACCCACTTCTTGTTTGTCCAGCCATTTTAGAACATCCAAAAGATTATTCTGATATACGTGTGTGTGTGTGTGAGATTGTTGTCACATTGTTGCCACTTCAATTTAAGAAGATTTTGAAATTGTTTTAATTATTTCGTGGTCTACATAATGGAGAGAACCACATGGTCTCTGGTGAATGGTACTATTGAGGTAGAGATCATTAGTTTCTGTTGCAGTTTCTATGGTGCCCATCTCCTCTGTGACTTCCATTATCATTACATAAAAGGTGACAGAAAGAAAAAGCTACCTGAAAAGAAGTGGTATCAACAGGTAAGAATGAGAGAGAGTCAGCATTATGGATAGAGAAAATCCTCCTGAAAATAATTTGTTAGTCACGGTATAGATCTGCATTCACTTTACTTCTTTATATTCATATGCTGTCATACATTGTAACTATTCATCATAATTTTGACATTTGTGCATTTATAATGGTGAAGAAGAGTACTGAAGTTCTGCTTCTCTGCTGGAATACACTTATTCTTCACAACAATTAAAACCAATGTATTTGTTCAACAGAATCATCTTCAAGCCTTCATAAGAAACTTCCCCAAAAAGTCTCCCCAAAAAAACTCTTTCAAAATTAGTCATCAATATACATGATGAACTATCAGCGTCTGTTATGAGCTAGCTTCAAGCAATCAAATTGACAATTAATTAGTAAAATCTGTCTCTTAATAAAGCAGGTTTGGAAAAGAACAGGGACATATATTCCACTGAAAAAGCCCTTCAGTGTTCTCTGTTTCCCTTTGCAATGAAGTTGAGTGTGTGATGCCTGCCAAAGTAATATCCACATGAATGTCAGGACCTGTGTTGTCCATGATAACATTGCTTTAATAGATGAGCAATGCTGCTTCTGTAAGATATGTTGTGATGTTCAAGCTGATCATTATAAATGGTTCATTTCCCAGAGCTACTGAAGTGGCTTATTGGAATTTACACACATTTATGGCTATATTTATATTTTGCAAACATAGATAAAGGTTTTGTGGTGGTAACCTTTTTTTTTTTGCTAATTTGTTATTCTTTATATCTCTGCAAAAGTAAAAGCCGGGACATGGATCAATGCAAGTGATTGATGCTGTTATTTCTTTGCCTGCATGTTTATTTTATGACGTTTAGGGAAGAAAGATGAACCCATCAGATTTTGGAGTGGATCCAAAACTTTAAAACTGGGAAATAGCGTAATGGCCTTATCTAAGGGTGTGCTCTTTCTGTGTCCTTCCAGTTTTACATTGATTTTCTGCATTTTTCAGACATCTCAAGTTGTCATATATGATTTTTGTTAGTGTTTATGCATCAACAGCAGATATATTCTTCAACATTTTAATTCTGTTTGTTACAAGTTGTGTAGTGCATGTGTTACTGGTGTTAATTGCAAAGTCTTCAAAATCAGGTGAAAGGAAAAATCTATAGCCATGCAGTTAAAGTCATAATCTAATTATAAAAAATAGCATCTGAACGGCTCTTAACAACTCTGCAAACATCCTCCTCAAACAAACCTATTAAGTTGAAGCAACCCTTTTGATCTTTTTTGTAAAAACAAACAATATTACTGGCTGCAACACATATTTATTGCAGGACTGTGTTCCAAAGTGTTTTGTGATTGTGTGATTTTATCCACAGCTGTATCCCTAACTTAATCATCGCTTCTTTTTGTTTAAGTTCCCTAATTTCAATGTTCATAAATTTGTATTTTGAACTGTTCTAACCTCCATCTTTAATTAATGTCCTGGTCATTTGGTAAACATCTGTAAATGCAATTGCTTCCTTTTTTGGGAAAAAAATCCCCACCAAAAAATTCACAAATAGAAAACTTTAGTAAATGCTATTCAACAAAAAGTCATGCTCTTTTTACATCGCTCCTTTTATTAATACTCACTGACACAATCCACTTCCTTTTACATCTGTGTTTCTGTTCTTGGATAGTCATTTAATCTCACTGTAGAAATTACCAAGCAGTGCCTTCTCATTCAAACCTAGTTGATTATTTAACCTTAACATAGAGATAATCTATTTGTGTTTCTTTGATTAAATCAAGTTGATATTGCTATGCCCTGAAAGATTACTGATTAGACAGATAATGCACTGTGAAGACTACAATGCACAGAATACCAAAAATATATGCTGAAATCAGTGTTAGTAAAAGACTTTGTGGTCTATTTGTGGTTCCCTCCACCTTTTTGTCCTGTCAGATCTTTATGGTCGTCAGAGATACATAATCTTCATCTTCCAATGTATGAATTTACCTTGGGAGGAACAACAGATCAATCAGTGCTGGATAATCAATGTTAGCCAGAGAGCAGCTGGGAGAGAAAGGAAAATATCTGACGTTTTAGTATGTTTTTGTTCCGAACAGCCAGGCCTGATGTTTATATGTAAAAGCCTCTGGAATACGAGGATTTAACTAACCAATGACAGCTGGGAATTCTATAGAGCACAATTCAGAAACCATGGGACTAATAATTCTATCTTAAGTCAAATAAACATTCACACTGCTGCCAAATCCCAATCATATATAGTACTGAACTGAACTTTACGTTTACAAAGAAGATGTGAAAGGAGGGTCATGAATGAAGATTGATGTTCTGTCTACACTTTTGACTGCATAATCATTATTCATGCTAAAGTTTTAGAAAGAAGAGTTATGGTTGGAGGTGGAGGTGCACATGTATGTTTTTGAGGACAGTGGAGAATAATGTTTTTTTCAAGAATAGAGGTGTGTGCCAGGTGTGTGTTTCCAGATGGGACTTCTTAATATCAGGCAGGACTCTGCTACCATCTGGTGGTAAAATTATATTACCACTACTATTTTGCAGCTAAAGGAGATTAAATGTGTTCTTAACTGCTGAGCAAAGTCCAAGTAAGTGCATAAAATGCGTATGACATTAATTCTAGAATTTACCAGAGGGAGTTTTGGACATCAGATGTTTCCTTGAGTTCTTTTCTGGCCTCAGTAGGATTATGTAGCACTTTGGGACAAAGATGCAACCCAGCAATCCATAACTGGAGGCCAATATAGCAAACACCTCTGTGACTGTGGCGTACTTCCCTGGAGAGCTGATGTACGCGGGAACAAATGCTATCCACACAGCACAAAAAATGAGCATGCTGAAAGTGATGAGTTTAGCCTCATTGAAGTTGTCCGGGAGTTTTCTTGCCAAGAAGGCCAAAAGAAGGCAAAGGCAAGCCAGAAGGCCAATATAGCCCAGGACCAAAGCAAATGCAATGCGGGACCCTTCATCACACAACAAAATGACAACTGCGCTCTCACGTGGCATCATTTGGTTGGGAGTAGGGGGTGCAACAAGCAGCCACCCTGCACAGATAATTATCTGGAAAGAAAGAAATATGTTTTACCAATACATTTCAGAAAAACTTCTGAATTATTCACAGATTTTAAAAAGTTAGAAGCCCTCACCTGGGTTAGTGTACAAAAGGCAATGATTGCCTTTTGCTGTGCAGGCCCAAACCATTTCATAATATTACTGCGTGGACGAGTTGCCTTGAAGGCTATTAGCACCACTATTGTTTTCCCCAGAATACAAGAGATACAGAGGACAAAGCTGATTCCAAATGCTGTATGGCGCAGCATACAGGACCACTTAGAAGGCTGGCCAATGAAGGTCAGAGAACACAAGAAGCACAGTGTCAAGGAGAAGAGCAGCAGGAAGCTCAGCTCAGAATTGTTAGCTCTGACTATGGGGGTGCTTCTATGATAGAGGAATATAAAGAGCACAACACATGTGCTGATACAGCCAAGGAGGGAAATAGCCAGGAGGGTGATACCCATGGCATCCTTAAAGGAGAGAAATTCCACATGTTTGGGGATACAGGTTGTCCTCTCAGGATTGGACCAGAACTCTGGCAGGCATCGCACACATTCTATGGCATCTAAAGAAAAGATAAAAATACTTTAGTTCCTACATTGTGGCTTTTTCACTCCCCTTTTACCCAGCAGGTCAGCGTTTTAAACATAATATGTTCAAATCGCCTTTTCTCACCACTCTGATTGCTAATCTCCCCCGCTGTACAAGGCACACAATCATGACAGCAGATAGGGACGTTAGATCTGATTGCCTTCCGGGTGCCTGGAGGACAAATGGTGCTGCATACTGACAACGGAACCTTAGCAAAAGAGCAAAGCCAAACTAAAGTGGTCATGCACTATAGTTAGAATATCAAGGCAGACATTTCAGTTCACTTAATAATGTCTTATTATGCAGAAATTCTTACTTTTGTTTGGTTGCCATTCCACACAATCTTCTGTTCTTGTATTTGAAGTTTTTGGCTTATAGATGTGGTCGTCTCATCGAATTTGCCCACAGTGACAAACTCCATTTCCCCATTTGGTTTCAGTTGCCAGTTAACCAGGTCATACATGGCTGCAGGGTTACCATTCTCATCAAACTTGACTTCATCAGCAAATGAGTTCAAGAATTGAACTTGTTTTATGTAATGAAGTAGCTAAAGAAAGCAAGTACACATCATGAAATTACATTGAAGTTAGTCATGTTAATCTAGACTTGTGATTATATGAAATGGTACCTGCCATGGGTGAATATGGTCTGTTTCTGGACAGGCTTGCTGAGGAAATGGTCCTTTACCATTTGGACAGCTTCTCATATCTTTCAGTGCATGGACAGTGGCATATACAGCTTTATAGACATTGTAGGAAATCCGTAGTTGTGATACATCTGAATATATATTCATTATATTCGCAAGTTCCTCTGCTCCAGAGCATAGAGGTTTATCATCAGTTTTATGTTTCTGACCTTCAGCCTGCACACCCAGGCTGCATTGGAACACTTCTTCCCAGAAAGGAACCAAGAAGGGATCTTCCTGGGCATCTGGGCTTGAGGGACTCAAGCGAAGCAGAAAATCTAGCAATCCGGGGATTTGGGCTCCTCGAATGGCAAATCCCATTGTACCCTGAAGGATGTGATGGTACTTTCCAGGAGTGGAGAGAATGGCGGCTGTACTCCAAGCTTCACTGGCCAGCCACTGTATCCCAGTGAGCCCAACTCTAAATGAAAAAATAAAAACGGATGTTATTTTTGCCGTAAAGAACACATTCTGAATTCAAACTCAATAAAAGTGTATAAAACATATATATGAATTTCTTATAACATGTTATGAAACAGTTTATGGCAGAATCCACACAAAAGGGTCACACCTGAGTGCTTGATCAAACAGTGCTGCTGCATCTTGTTCGACAGCAAACACTAGAACAACCTGAGCCCCAGATGAGTGGATGTTGGAAACAATTGATGAAATATCAGTCTGTGCTCGGTTCTTTGGAATGATCTCATGAAAGGCAACACAAGCACCAAACTTTCTAACCTGAGAAAAGTATAGAGAAGAACCATGCCAGCTCCATGTAGTGTTATTAAAATTGTATACTGAAAAATCACAAAAAATTATTATAATTGTTTATTCACGTTTGTGTGATTTACCTCATCTGCGAAGATGTTCGCCCCACCATGACCATAGGCATCATCGCCTGCAATCACACCCACCCAAGTCCAGCCAAAATGCTTGACAAGTTGTACTAGTGCATCCACCTGGACATAAAAAGATGAAAAAGAAGTGATAGAAACACAGAAGTATATTATTTTAGAAATATATTTCCAGCTGCCTCTAACCTGGAAGAAGTCACTTGGCATTGTCCTTAAAAAGGCAGGAAACTCCCTTTTGTTACTGAGACAGGCACAGCTGGAGAAATAGCTGACCTGCAAAAATGATTCAGTCCCATAAAGACTTACTGTTAGAAAAATACCCAAAGCACTATTTTGTCCTGTTTCTGTTGTATCAGACAAATTCAGTGGCTGAATTCACCTGTGGCACATGGAAGACTCCCAGGAAACGAGCCACAACAAGAGATTGAGTGGAGCCTCCATCTCCTATTACCACTGGTACAGTCCTGTGACAGGTGCCTTTACTCAGGGTGTTTCCTTTAATCCCTAAACCCTTTTCACTTCCCATCAACTCCATGGCAGCCTTTAAAGCCTGATGCGGTGTGCTACACGAATCATAGATCTTATAGCCCAGTGTAATATTTGGAAGAAGTTTGCCATCCCTGTTAATCTCTTCAATGGCAAAGATCATAGTCTGCATCCAACGGAAAGTCCGAAAATTAAATCTGGGTGAAGACAGAATTCATCTTAAAGCAAAAAATTTGGCATTGGTCATTTTCAACACAGATAGAAACAGCTTGCAGTGAACAGATTATGCTCAATCACAATTTGTTATGCAAATAAGTACAGCTATGAAAAAGAAAAAAAAGAAAAAACAGCCTACCTGGTGCACTGTGTGGGAGGAGGTGGAGAGGTGAAAGACAAACTGGGTTCCACCACCATGTCATGAAGGGAGAAAAGTCCCCCCAAGGTGATGTCGCCCTTTTTCTCCAGCACAGGTAGGGATGTTGCACTGGGAAAAATATGACATTGTTGGCTCTGGTCTTGATGGGATTCATAGGGAAGAATCCCACAGCACAGGAGACTGATAAGCACAAGTCTGGCTCTTCTCCATGAAAGACTGGGCTCAATCTGGCTCATCCGAAAATGATTCATGCTAGAATATCAGTATACATTTTGAATGGTAAGACTTTGGATAATCAATACAAATATGAAATTTTTTAACCAAAATGAACAAAACATGCAATCTTTCAAAACAGGTGTTAACTAAGAAAGCAAGAGTTAGATCTTTAAAAGTAATACATACCCAACTCAGACATCCATACAATCTGTAAAGAAAATGTGTTCCATTATCATTAACTCAGTTAAATTAAAAGCATTGTATTAGATGAAGCTCATATACAAGGATTTTAAAGTTATTAAGGAGCAGCCCACAGATTAACTATCTAGCCTCTAGTGTCAAGTAAGAGACGCTTCTCTGCCTATATAAATACACCAGTATATTGAACATAATACGATTGTCAGATTTAGATAATTTCCCCAGAGCTTCTAATCATTGGAAAAGAACCCCCAGTTCCACAGCATGTAACAGCAATAACAAGGAACTGGAATGGGTATTTGATCATAATAGAGATAGACATAAGCCATGTCATATTGCAGCGTTATGCCTGAGTAGCGCTAATTCATCCTTCCTTGATGTGATGAGGCACACAGCAGACAACTGTCACCTGGGGCTATGAAGCTACACTACACGCAGTTATTGTTTTTTTAAGACACATGCACATGCAGACATGTTTCCATCACGATAATATATTGACTTTTTTCCTTGAGGCTTTAACCCTTCCCACAAGCACTATTTGTCAAAGCTTAACCCTTACTCTATCTTTAGCGTGGTAGTTTCACTTTTAATAAGGTCAAAAATGACTAAATTACTTCATGACTGTGAAAGGAAAGCAAGACACCATGACATGACTGTATAAACACATCAATGTCCCTACTTAGAACCTAAGTTCTAAAAGTATACATACACATACAATACAGGGAATTATTATACTGTTTTGAGTGTGCATTTATTTTATGCCAATTAGCTGACAAATACCTGTTACCTTCATCAAATCAAATTTTCATCACAACCTTTGCATCATATTTGTCTACATTTTTTCTTTTGTTTTACTTCACACATAAAATAAAAAAAGTCCTGTAGGGTAGTGAATCAATTTAATTGGGGTATTTTGCAAATCATTATCAAGACAAACCCTGCAGGCTACAAAACAGTGCTCCACAGAAGCAAAGAGATTACGGTACGACATGCAGTGTGTTGTGCTGCCTCGGGCTATATAGGTGTCCTTATCCACTTAATATGTCCCTGTGTGACACAAGATAAAGGAGAGGGGATCTAAGACACTCAGCTCTCAGTATAGGTAAGCCTTTGACAGCATTCAAAGCACAAAGAAAATGCTCTCAGAGGACAGGGTCAAACATATTGTCACAGAAAGAAAGATTCACAGCTGTTGTCAGTGTCAAGATCATGGAAATCTGTGAGCATTAGATGTTCCACTCCTGCTAATCCCAAAACTGTAAAGCCAAAAAAACCCTCCATAAAGATAGAGGAAACAAATCAGGTTGAGAGTCATACTGATAACTGAAAATAATCAAAGATTCAGTCACTAACAGCGTCATGAGATGTTCTGTTAAAGCACAGGTTCATGTTTTCTAAAGACTTATGGAGAGAGATAATTACAGGCAAGGTGGTAGCTACTGTTAAGCACACAGTTTCAGTGTCTGTGTAATGCACGTTTAACACAACAAGCACATTTTCAAGCTGCGATCAATGTTGAAAGTCTCCGCTTAGTCCAACATTTTCTGCTTAATGAACATGCAAATCCAGATAAATAGAAGATAATAAATGAAAGCTTGTTTCTAAACCAACGATTGCCAGCTCGGGGTCCCCACATTCCTAAAGTGGGGGCCAAAGATCACAGGGGCTACATGAGAACTTCACTCCACAGAGTTTGTAAAAAATTGATTTGCATATATATAAAATCATAATGGGATTATTTAAACTCTGTATGAGAATGAAGTGCTGCTGTGATACACCGAGTTACATTGGTTCTGTGTTTTATGGAAAAGCAGGAAATTGAACGAGTGCATCTGCTGCCCTGTAGTAAAATGTACTTTACAATGAGACAAACAAACAGATGCAGAGCCCTGAGTAAAACAGCAGGCAGTGCAAATATGTGTTTGGTGTGCAAATTGGGGTGCAGAGTGCAAACAGGGAGTTGCAACAATATCTATTGCAAATGAAATGGTGGCTCTGAGAGTGAGTCATTACACATCGATTTGCAAAATGATTTACTCAGGATGCCGCTGGAGGAGATTAAGTCTTGTTTAACCTTGATGCATCATACTTGATACACAATCATGTGTGTACATTTCCAGACTCAAATATGAGGAAAACCTTGAATTTTGATCATGAACTTGTCGACCCACAAGCTGACTCAGTGTTAAAGAACTGCTTTTTATTTTTTGAGGTGAACAAAAACAAAACATTTTGGATGGTCAAAGCACTCAGATTGGCAATGTTGATCTCTGCAAGCTCAAGGGTGGCCTTGAGTTTTTAAGAAAAAAATCATATGAACATAAAAGAGTGACTTAAAGGTGCAAGTCAAGTCTTAGAGGTTATTCATTTGATATGTGTCCACAGGCCTGGCTGTAGAGAGGGGGATACAGCTTTTTAATAGGGGGATGCTCACTAGGAAAAAAGGCTGGACTCTTCAGAACAAATGCTTTTCAAGCCACACTTGCCCAAATTGATCAAAAGTGAGCTGCATTATAATTTATCCCTAACATGTGCCACTTCATGATTGAGACGTCTAATGAGTATTATCATGCCTACCAAGCATTCTCAGTAGATAAGAATATCCCAGCAACTAGTTGTGGATGTCAGTACACTCCATAACTGATGGCTCCTATTGGTGTACCACATGACTAGTTTAGTGCTCCATAAAGGGAATTAAAGTTACAATTGAAATTTTGAAATGCATTACAAAATGACTGACTCGCTACATAGTGGAACATCAAAACCAGAGCAAGACAGAGAAAGACCCCTGTTTGGCAAATGTTTGACAGGGGCTATGACAGTAACGCCTTGTTTCCTTATACCTGTGTTTTTGGTCAGTAATTTTATGGCTTATCCCCCCAGTGTTTAATGTCGTAAAATACATCCCTTTTACATAATGGAAAATGAGTGTGGCTCGATTTAGAAGTTTTCCTGCTTAGTTTTATAGAATATGCAAATCCCTGCAGCTTAATAAAACTAAGGATACAATACAATTTTACAAAGGCTGGTCTGCCTGATAAGCTCTTTTGTGAGATGAAACATGAGCCACGATGCATACATCCCCTTTCATACACAACTTCCAATCGTTTCAGTTTACCGGTGTTGAATGAATACAACTATGTTCAGAACAGAGTGATCAACTTGACTGTCACGTAATTTGTAAGCCTGTTCTCTGCTCTACTTCCAGGCACACAGCAGGGCAAACAATGATAAAATATTAATGCTTTTATTGTCCTGCAGTTGAAGCTTAAGTTGTTTATCAACATGTTTTTTTTATGCCTTAAGCATGTATTGCAAAGAAAAATAATATTATTAAAAGTATATCTGAAGGTGTGAGAGGTTTGAATCTGATTATTTTTAGTTGATATTTAACTTGACAGTTTTAGATATTTTACTAATTTAAAATTATCTTACCGATAGCATTATTGATCTCAAAGATGATAATGCTTTGTTGTAATTTAAACTACCATATAGCAAAAAAAAAAATAGATGGGCTATCGCCCTAAATCTGTTCAAGAACTGTCTTAAGTGTCCTCAGAGTGAGAAAAAACTGTTTTCAGAGAATTAAGTTTTAGATTGATATGATATACAATTAAATTTACCTTGTATTCAGTAGGCACATATTGACACAGTTTAATTATCATTTAACTGAGAAAAACAGTAGTGAGCAAATGTCTCTAGCAACAGCTATTTTTTTCTTTATATTTTGCTTCCTGGCCACACTTTCATGTAATCATTTTAAGTGCTCTTGAGAAATAATTTCCCCATTTTTTTAAGGCCAATCATATATTTTCTTTTCACGTTGGCTGCATTTTCACTCATTTTAATCTAGTTTCAGGACATTTCTTTTGTTTGTTTGTTAATCGACTTAAAGATGGCCTATGAATCACTCAAGCATTAAAAAGGAACCTAGCTCAAGGGATGAACAAGAGTTGTGTCTACACATAACAGACAAATCAGTAAAGAACAAACTTTAAATTTGTTTCTTTAGGCAGTTTGTCATAAAGATGCATAATAATGTAAAAAAATGCCAAAGATAACACAGTTTAACAGACATAAGATAAGAATTTTGCACTGACAAACTGATTTACAAAAGGAAAGACTCATACGAAGATTATTAGTAATAGATTGGCCTTCCCAGAGCCTGGCCCTCACATTATTGAATCGGTGTGAGATCATCTTGACAAAGAAAAGAATAAAAGCAGCTAACATCTAAAGAAGAACTTGGAAATATTTGTCAAGAAGCCCACAGAACGGTTCCTGAACACGACTGCCACATAATGATTTTCAAGCTTGTCAGAACTGCACAGATTTTGTATACTGAATCTACATTTATGTATACACGTTTTAATTCATTGCTGCAACTATTTCCTATCCTTTCTTATAAATATCGGGTATATGAAGAAATAAGGAGTGGTGCAAAATTGTACATTCAGACTTTTCTTTGAAGGACAGCCATAACAAGACAGGCTTTGATTCTACAGAATCACAAAGGCACATTCAGGCTAATCTGTTTTAGGAGCTCTCTGATGGTTGTAGGGACTGGAGAGCTCCCAGAAAAACAATATACTGTCAAGTGCTATTTCAAATCAAATCAAATGCAAATCAAATAGTAATTCTTCCACTGCATATGGGATTGATAAATTTTGGAATTCACTGTTGATCCATTCTTTTTTGTTTTGTTTAGGTTTTCTGGACATAACGCTGAAAACTGTTTAAATGATGTTTACATGCCTGTTCTTTTGGCAGCTCATCTGGACCATCCATCCATTTTCTATACCCGCTTAATCTGTCGGTCGGGTAGCCTATCCCAGCTGTCATCGGGCGAGAGGCGGGGTACACCCTGGACAGGTTGCCAGTCCATCACAGGGCCACACGGAGACAAGTGAGACCACACACACGCTCACACTCACTCCTGAGGACAATTTAGTAGAGAAACCAATTAACCTGACATGCATGTTTTTGAATGGTGGGAAAAAGCCAGAGGACCTGGAGAGAACCCATGCATACACGGGGAGAACATGCAAACTCCACACAGAAAAGCCCCAGGTGGATCAAACCTAGAACCCTCTGGCTGTGAGGCTACGGTGCTAACCGCCACACCACTGTGCAGCCGAAAGGCCCGACTGTTCACTGAAAAAAGCAGTGGTGAATGATCACAGGATCCTATCCACTGTGAAGAAAAAGCATTTCACTAAGCTAAGTAGAGAACACTTTCTAAGTTAGAAAGAAAAGAAATAGAAAGGTAAAAGAAATGCATATGTTGTACGCTCAGACTCAGCTAATGCAGTAAAACTGATTGGGTGCAGTTTTACAGTACAGACTGACAATGAACAAGAAACATATGATGAAAGCAACTCAGTAACTCAAAAGTGATACTATTCTGCAATGGCCAAGACAGTCACCTGACCTCAACCAACTCAGATGCATTTCACTTGCTGAAGATGAAACTAAAAGCAGAGAAGCTGCACAGAAGGCCCAGTGAAGCCTTCTTTTAGAAAGAAACCCATTCCTCGGTTAGATCAGTGGAGTAGAGACTGCAGGCAGTACTTTCCTGCAAATATTATTTTTGATGTAGCATTGAAAATGTAAGCATGGAGTTTCTTATTTTTCCAAATATCTTTGAGCCCTTGAAACAACAAAGGTAGAGCCCTTTGTTGTTTGTACATATTGATCTATAAATCCTTCATTTAGCTAAGATGTGAACACCCTTAAAATTGAGAGTCTGCACTTCAGCCCAATGTTGATTATTGCTATCTAATTATAACCTGAATATGTTTTAGCATAAAGCTAATATAAAAAACATTTAGGAAATTCAATCTATTTTCCCACTACATGTATAACAAGATGTAATAATAATACTATTACTACTACTACCACTACTACTACTACTACTATTATTACTACTGATACTACTACTACTAATAATAATGATAATAGTAATGATAACATTGTTAGACTTGTATGATTTATTTGGTCTTAAATATCTAAATGACAATCTATTGAAAAGGCTGATCACTAAATTTTATAATATACATACATAGAGATATGATGAAATATAAAAGTGTATGTAAATAATTTTTCTCAGACATACATGCACTCATATCTTTTAGAGTGTGGTGGGTGCATGTTTGTGAGTGACTTGTTTGTGAACTTGTTTGTGCTTTTGGAAAAGAACCAACGAGCTGTTGTTGTTTCAGTCTGAGGCCTCCTTGAATAACATGATGTATCGAAGGAGAACACTCACTTGGGAAGCATTTAAACATGTTTTGTGCATATTGTGAATGAGAGGCAACATCATGACATCATCCTGCCAATTTATCTTTTACCCCGGGGGGCAGAGGGGGGAATAAGGGGCCAGCTGGGCAAGCAAAGACAAGCAAGTGTTTCCGACAGGAGTGATTACATTGAGGCCTGAGGCTATGAAACAAGAGCTCATCAGGTGCTGGGTTGGAAATTAATTAATTCAGATTGTGTTTTTTTATCATTAATTGAAGGTGATCTTGGCTCTTTCAAAACACCGTGTGCACTCTAATTAGCAAGGATAACAAAATAATGTTGTTCCCTATAAACTGCACAAATTAGTTTGATATTGAGGAATTATCTTTAGATTAAATGTAAAAAAGCTGGCATGTCAAAGCCTTTTTACATATTGTGAATAGCATAAAAAAGTTAATTAGGGGTTCTCATTTAGATGCATTACTTTACTGAATGCAAAGGTACACTAAATATTCGTCAGTGAGAAAAACACTTAAACTTGATTTATTGTCTTAAAATAACACACTCATCTTTATGAAATGCAAGCCAAATTAATAGGTTTTCCAGATAGACTACATGGAATAAAACAAATTAGACTGGAAAGGTACAAATATTACATTTTTGGATAAAGTAACCTTAATTATTCATATAAACTTGAAGTCATCTTGGCCTTTCTCCGACCAACCCTCACAGGTTGACTCTGGCCCAACAGTTTTAGTGTATCTGATGACCTGTAACACATTTCATCCAGTGTGTAGTCCGTACTGACCCAATAGGGTTTGAATGTTTCTTCATCTGCAGTTTTGGATGTAATTGAGTTTGAGCAAAACAAACGAGTTCATTGTGGATTTAGGAAGATCCAGGAATATATCAAACACTACATAAACTTGTGGAAAGAGGTGGAGGTGTTAACCTGGACAGCAGCTTGGACGGGAAATGCAACACTATCTACACTGACGGACACAGTAGACTTTATTTTCTAGAAAAAAAAAAACACTTTGGTTCTTCATTGAAGATGTTGCATATCTTATAAAAAGGTAGTAGTGGAGAAGTAGAGTATAGAGTATAGTTTTCTGTGCCGTCATCGGTTGGGGCAGCAGCATCAGAGCCAATGATTTAGAAATCTTTTGGTTGTTCAAGAAAATTAACAAACTTAAAAAGGAAGACAGGCTCTTTGCTGGGGACTGCTGGAGTCTCTGGCACTGGTTGTGCAAAAAGGCATGTTGCACAAGCTGCACAACTCAATGAACAACGTTACACGCCCTGGACACAACATACTGATCGAAAAATAGTATGTTTATGTGTGGCTGGACTCAAACCAATCTAATGGTGAAATGGTGAAACACTAACAACGGCACAAAAAAATAATCAAAAATCCACCTACAATAGAGACTGGGGGTGAGGTTACGGAGACTGACCAGATCGATTAAATGTTGTGAATGCCATGTTTAATAAGCCACTGTTTCGTATATTTAATTCCACAGAGAACAATGAGATACTGAGGTGCAGCATGAGATCAGTGTTCCTCTGATTTTTCCGTTGTTTAAGGTTTTATATTGCCTGCTGCGCCTGTGAACGGTGCCCCATGCGCTGCACAGCATGGCATTCCCATTCTCCAATTTTTCAAAGTGTATTTTCTTTTTGGCAAGATAAACTGTCTTTCAGTACTATGGCCCTTTACAGACATTCCGAATACACTCAAGGGTTGAAAACTGGATTTTTTTTGTGGAGGGTGACTTTAACAGTGTGGACAAGCATTCGTTTTTTAAAAAATTCATTTTTAATCTGATGTGCAGGCACATGAAGAAAATCCACAATGGGAGAACATGCAAACTACATTTAATTTACTGGATAAAATATGTATGCCTAGGCTTTGTAAACAAACAAAATGAAAATGACAAGGAAAAAACAGACCATGGATAAAAGTGGTCAGTGGAGAAAAATCATAGAATTTGCCAATACAGGCTGTTTTGATTAAACAGCATATCAGTAACTTGCCTTTACAAGTTGCATTACTACACATTTGTGTTTATTGCATGTCATTACACACCATGTATTACGAAGGACACCCTGCCTTGTGCTTTTACCCTTAATTCAATCATTCCATATGCATTTTTTCACAAGCTTGTAAGACACACAGAACTTTTAAAATAGGTATAAATGACTGACAACCTCTACCAGAATTGGTGCACTTTTTATAAACAACACCATGAGAACATTGTAGTCAGTACTTCATGGTAGAAACTCATATAGTAACATGCATGCCCTGTAAGCCTGGCTGCCACACAACTGAACACAGCAGCTGTATGTAACATACTGACTTCTTTTACTTGAAATAACACCATTAATGCTACTGTTATATCTTCTCATAGAATGTATGCTTTACTTTGAGATACTTTCAGCCAATTGCAAAATTATACAAAGAAATTTCTGATAATATACAACATTCAAGGGTAAAACTTGACCATACCCTTGTCAGACCTGGTTGAGGTTTATTCTGGTATCTATTGACTTTGAATATCCTATCATTAAATTACATGACTAATATCTGTTTTGTTGGCATCTTTATTGTTTCATGTCTTCTATCTGAAGGACTTATACCTTTGAGTATTGTAGCTAAAAACTGTAGTTTTCAGCAGTGACACAACAAAGCCAGGAGATGGCGACGTTGTACATGGTATAGTTATGTTCCCTCGTTATACAAAGCGAAGCCCAGTGTTTTACTGTGTGTCCATCCATCCATCTATGCATCCATCCATTTTCTATACCTTGGGCTTGGTCAAATAGTCTTTCTCTTAGATTGTTCTTAACTGAGTAAAATACCTTTATATCAGTATTTAAGTTGTGATCTTTATGAAAGATGGTTTAATTCTCATCATGCTAATAACTATTTTCATGCAGTTGAACTAACTGGGATTGAAAAAAATCAATATTAGGCTAGGAAAGTGAGTGGAAGCAGCCTGTAACAATTTTTTTTTAACTTTTGTGGCCTTTTCTTTACTTTTTTTAATTACAAACCTTGATAATAAAGTAAAATTTGACCTAATTTCTTATCATATCAATATAATTTATGACAAAGTCTCAGTGAAACAATGCTAGAATCCATCCATCCATCTTTTATACCTACTTAATCCAGTTCAGGGTTGCGTGGGGAGCTCAAGCCTAGCTGCATTTGGGCGAGGGGCAGGGTACACCCCGGATGGGTCACCAGCCCATAACAAGGTCACACAGACACAAACCATCATGAACACACACAAATATAGAATAACCAGTTAACCCAACATGCATATTGTAGGGATGGTCGGAGGAAGTACAATAAGACCGCATTAGATAAAATATGTAGTGTTTTTTTGTTCAATATAAATTTGAAAAACTGCCGTAGTTTCACTACAACAGAGCAACATCACAGCTGATTGTAAATTTATTTTAATTAGTGTTGCAAGACAGTTATCACCCTATATTTTTTAAAAATCCCCTACCATCTTCTCATGTCATTTTCCAACAAAGTCAAAGAAATCTGCTTAGAATAGGACTGCAGAGGGTCTTTTTTTTTTTTTTTTTTTTTTACAGTTCCACAGCATGCTCACTTCATACTGTCAGGGTCAGGGTCAGGGTAATGGGATGATTGTCTATGCGTACAGAAAATATAATAATCATGTTCTTTGGCTAAAAAATTAACTCACTGTATGTATTCATGTGGTGATGAGATGTTACAGCACTTTCATATGTCCCCTGTGCTGTTGGTCACTTAGTTGTCAATATGGGAGTCATGGCTGTGGTTATGGTAAGTATGCAAAGCATTAGTAATAGGTGATAAAAAAAAAAAATCTTCAAATTTTGCAGCATCAGTTTGGAGAAAGTCCTGTTGTCCAGCATGAAACCAGGCCAGTTAAGTTGTTAGTCTGGTATGGAAACTGCATCAAACTGTGAAAAATACAGGGAGAAGGATACAATATGTTGCAGGTAGAACAGGCAAAAGTGCAGGCCTCAAGAGTTGGGTGCTTCTACTTTGGTGCTGCTTTGATCTTTTGACACTGACACGAGTATTCTCACTGGAACCAGCTGTTAAAAATCTAATAAAATCCATGACTATTGAAAAACATGCAGTCTTCATAGGTCACTTTATGATAGTTATACTGTAAAATCAGTTTCAGAAATTACATTTGTCAGTGGAAGTATTGCACAAACATTCAGCACATCTTATTAACAATTCATACTCTTCAATGCAAGTATGACTGAAATGCTGGAACTTTCTTATTTCAAGTTTGTGAAGTTCAAAAGAGACATTGTTATAAAAAAATTGAAAAAAAAAAAATGTTTACAGGGCACAAGTTATCAGAGTCAAGAGTCATGATGCAACGCCCTGAAGGGAAGTTTCCAGTACAAACTAAGAGTAGAGGTGTGGGGCCTGGCTGGAGACACTGTCGATTCTACAGGGAGTTTGTTAGCTTGTTAGCTTGCTCGTGATTGGGAAGAACACCAAGTGTAAATCATGATCAAGCCTTAGGCAAATGCACTTCACAACTTGTGTTCCAGTAAATCAGCTCCCAAAAGACATAACCAACAGAGTCTAAAGTGTTTCATAAACTAAGAGACACCCCGAAAAACAAACAACAATTTATTTTTTAATTAAAATGGGACTAAGAGGCATATCAGCTGAGTCTTCAACATCCCTTAGGCTGAGAAATAACAAAAACAGCAAATTAAATATCACACGGCTCAGTGCTTTGACAAACCAGCTATGTTTAATTGCTTATTTTGATCAAGTGACAAAGGTAAAAGTTTAATTTGCTTTAATTCACTCATCTAAATTCAGTTATGTAAGTAATTTGACATGTAGTGTTAAGTAACAGGAAAATAAATGTAAACCTGCCAGAAACATTGAGTGCCGGATTATCAAAAATAATTGACCATAAAAATAAAACAAGACTGTGACTAAATAAGACTATGACTGTGGTTAACAAAAATGCAACACTATGAGGCATAACCAGACTTAACATTCGTGATGTGAGCGTGGAAGGGAAAGTGAGGATTCTGCAAATACTGTGACCTGGAAACTAAATGCTGTGGGGAAGTGATTGGTGATGATGTGCAGCTGTGAACGGAAAACAGGTGACATGAGTGAACCTAACGTGACAGGGGAAAAAACATGACCTGAAACATAACAAAGAACCTGAAAACATGAAGATCAAACATAAAAAGTGACAGAACCGGAAACATAACAATAATCAAAACATAAACTGTGACAGAAAGATAGATCACTTAGCCCTCATTGTAGATTTAAGATGTCTCATCTCTCTCGATACAAGCCCAAGAGCAATACATGCATTGTATCAACTTTTATTAAAATTATATTTTTTAGAACACGTTTTTCAGCCTTTTCACATGTATACATAGATATAAATACACACACACACACACATACTCTCAAACACATATATTTATATATATATTATGGCATGCCATTCAGGAAATTAATCTTTGAATATATGGAAGGAAACTTTGAATATATTGAATGAACCTTGAATATATGGAATGAAACTTTGAATATATTGAATGAACCTTGAATATGTGGAATGAAACTCTGAATATATGAAATGAAACTTTGAATATATTGAATGAACCTTGAATATATTGAATGAAACTTTGAATATATTGAATGAACCTTGAATATATGGAATGAAACTCTGAATATATGGAATGAAACTTTGAATATATTGAATGAACCTTGAATATATTGAATGAAACTTTGAATATATTGAATGAACCTTGAATATATGGAATGAAACTCTGAATATATGGAATGAAACTCTGAATATATTGAATGAACCTTGAATATATTGAATGAAACTCTGAATATATTGAATGAACCTTGAATATATGGAATGAAACTTTGAATATATTGAATGAAACTCTGAAGATATTGAATGAACCTTGAATATATTGAATGAACCTTGAATATATTGAATGAAACTCTGAATATATGGAATGAAACTTTGAATATATTGAATGAACCTTGAATATATTGAATGAAACTCTGAATATATGGAATGAAACTTTGAATATATTGAATGAACCTTGAATATATGGAATGAAACTCTGAATATATTGAATGAAACTTGAATATATTGAATGAAACTCTGAATATATTGAATGAAACTCTGAATATATGGAATGAAACTTTGAATATATTGAATGAACCTTGAATATATTGAATGAAACTTTGAATATATTGAATGAACCTTGAATATATGGAATGAAACTCTGAATATATTGAATGAACCTTGAATATATTGAATGAATCTCTGAATATATTGAATGAACCTTGAATATATTGAATGAACCTTGAATATATGGAATGAAACTCTGAATATATTGAATGAAACTTGAATATATTGAATGAAACTCTGAATATATTGAATGAACCTTGAATATATTGAATGAAACTCTGAATATATTGAATGAACCTTGAATATATGGAATGAAACTTTGAATATATTGAATGAAACTCTGACGATATTGAATGAACCTTGAATATATTGAATGAACCTTGAATATATGGAATGAAACTCTGAATATATTGAATGAAACTCTGAATATATTGAATGAAACTTGAATATATTGAATGAAACTCTGAATATATTGAATGAACCTTGAATATATTGAATGAAACTCTGAATATATTGAATGAACCTTGAATATATGGAATGAAACTTTGAATATATTGAATGAAACTCTGAATATATTGAATGAACCTTGAATATATGGAATGAACCTTTGAATATATTGAATGAAACTCTGAATATATTGAATGAACCTTGAATATATGGAATGAACCTTTGAATATATTGAATGAAACTCTGAATATATTGAATGAAACTTGACTGACGTCAGACTTCACGGAAGTGCCAGCGGCCATCTTGTCCAAGGTGTGGATACTGTGGCGAAAAGCGAATGACAATGAGTCAGTCCGCTCGGAATTTTGTAGGAGGAATATTAAAGTATGAGGACATCATTAACACACTGGCGAATGCATGTACGGGCCAAAATTCTCCCGATAACCCCGCCCGTTCTTCTAACGAAGAAGTCGTGGCAGACTTACGACAACAGGCCAGGCAGCTGTTTATCAGGCCAACCTCAGCAAGATTAATTTCCTGAACGGCATGCCATAATATATATATATATATATATATATATATATATATATGTGTGTTTCGTGAACATGAAATAAAAAAAAAAACTTCCATTGTTCACTGTGTTTCTTAAAGGAGAAGTATCACTATTAAGGATTGCAAGTACAAAAACTTTCAGGAGCTTCAAAACTGTAAAGCAATATGAACTAAAATAAGAGTTTACTGCTGGGGAAGTTTCTAGTTTTCAAATATCAAGCATAAATCTGGACCTGGGTTGATGTTAATTCATTCTTATATGACTGACTGTAAACCCTGGTTTGTTCACATGCTTCTGCTTTTGTTCATGTGATGTGTATTGGTGGTTGACATTGAACTCTGTTGGAAAATAGCAGATATTTTTTTTCTAATGAAAGACTAAATGACAGAAAAAAATAATACATTTCCAACTTTAAACTCTTTGTTGCATGTAATTCAAATGTATAAGTATTGAGGAGGCTGTGGCCCAGGAGGTTGAGCAGTTTTTCTGAAATGTTGGTGGTTCCATTGATGGCATCCCCAGTACACATGTCAAAGTGTGCATGGGCAGTTACTGGTTGTTAAATACTCCCAGTATGCTCAGCAACTCCTTTGTAAGTTGATTTGGAAAAGCATATAAAAAAATATATATATTAAAAAATTACCTTCAAGAAGAAAACAATAATTTTTAATTTTTTTATTTTCTGTAGTCATTTATTTTACAAGTACAAAAGTATTATTTTTCCCATTGTATAAGCTGCCTTTTGATTGAGTTTTTTCAAGTTATTTTTTTTAATATAAGTAACCAAATATTGAATCTATAACCACTCAAAGTACAATAATTTCAGGCAATGTAAACACAGTAAGGCTGTCATCACTCATTTAACTCTGATTGGTTAAAGAGGAAAGTGAGATAATGAATGTAATATTTAACTTGGGTGGCTCTTTCCCATCAGAATCCATGAGAATGAAAATGTCACCAGCGATAACAGGGCTGGCCTTCACGGCAATCCTGTTGGGGTTTGGTATGCCAAAAGAAGATACTCCTCTCTGTGAGATACTGGAGAGTCCAGAGTTTCCTCTGCTGTCTAAAGAAGGAGATGTGATAATTGGAGGAGCCTTTTCCATCCACAGCAAAATCACACAACCTCCACTTTTATTTACAGAGAAACCAACACCTCTCAAGTGTTCCAGGTAATTCTGAGTTTATACAGAAATACTGTCAAACAACTTTGATCTCAGTGACCATAAGTTTGCATTGTGCTCTTTATGTCTTAGTGTCAACCTCAGAGAGTTTCGATTTGCCCAGACCATGATATTTGCTATTGAGGAAATAAACAACAGTATATTTCTTCTTCCCAATGTTTCTATTGGTTATCGGATTTATGACAACTGTGGCTCGACTTTAACCTCAATGCGTGCTGCAATGGCTCTGATGAATGGTGATGAGTGGATTCTGGGAAAGAGATGCTCTGGTCAATCAGCTGTTCATGCTATCATTGGCGAGTCTGAATCCTCTTCAACTATTGTGCTTTCACGTACTACTGGACCATTTAAAATACCAGTGGTAAGATGGATGTCAATGGGTATGAGTGATTTTACAGTATGGTGTGCAAAGTCTGCATTTTTCTTTTGTGTCCATAGATAAGTCATTCAGCTACTTGTGAGTGTTTGAGCAGCAGAAAAGAGTATCCCTCTTTCTTTCGAACCATTGCCAGTGACCGCTATCAAAGCAGAGCCCTTGCCCAGCTGGTCAAACACTTTGGTTGGACCTGGGTTGGAGCTGTCAACAGTGACAGTGACTACGGAAACAACGGTATGGCTATCTTCCTTGCTGCAGCCAAAGAGGAAGGAGTGTGTGTGGAGTATACGGAGAAATTTCACAGAGCAGAGCCAGAAAAACTCCTGAAAGTGGTGGAAGTGATCCGAAAGAGCACTGCTCGGGTCATTGTTGCTTTCATGGCCCATGTAGAAATGAACAACCTCCTAGAACAGTTAAGTCTGAACAACATCACAGGTCGGCAGTTCATTGGTGTTGAGGCCTGGATCACTGCTGACAGCCTCGTGACTCCAACCAGTTTTAGTGTGCTGGGAGGTTCACTGGGCTTTGCTGTACAAAAGGCCAATATCAGTGGCATGGATGATTTTCTAATCAAAGATTTCTGGGAAACAGAATTTCAGTGCAATGTAACAAAGATGGATGATGTTACAAAAACTTGCAAAGAGAACCAAGATCTAATTAAGTTTAAAGATTATGATGATGATGTGGCAGAGCTGAGATATTCTACTAACATCTACAAAGCAATCTATGCTGTAGCCTCTTCTCTGCACAGCATCCTGAAGTGTTCAAACAGTCAGTTGTGTGAAAAGTCTATGGAAATCAAGCCATGGCAGGTAAAATAATCAGCATAGTGTTTTTGTTTTTTTTTCAGAAATCGCTTTATTGACATCAATACACTGACAAATGCAAATGTTTACTGCTCCTCAGGTAGTCGAGTCTCTAATGCAGGTGAACTTTACCATCAAGAATGGGGAACAGGTCTGGTTTGACAGCACTGGAGCAGCAGTGGCCCGGTATGAGGTAGTGAACTGGCAGCATGGGTCAGATGGATTGGTCCAGTTTAAGCCAGTTGGCTACTATGATGCTTCCCTACCTCCTGGACAGATGTTTGTTCTTAACACTGAAGCTATAACATGGCCTGGAGGGAGCAAGGAGGTAAAAGTCTTAATTGAGAGTAAAACTTAGTTCATCAAGTTTGACAATAATGTCTTAAATTATTGTTTAAGAAAGACAAAAATAACAGAATTTATTCTATCTAAAATTAGTTGCCTGTATCAGTGTGCAGTGAGAGCTGTCATCCAGGAACTTATAAAACCCTTCAAAAAGGAAAACCTGTTTGCTGCTATGACTGTATACCGTGTCCAGTGGGAGAAATCAGCAACACTACAGGTACCACGGAGCTGAATTACATAAATTTGCATGCACTGTTTGCATGCTACAGTGTGTGTTTCATTCTGAAATTAGCCATGGTACAGTCTCTTGTTAACATTTTTAGGATGTGACTTATTAAATTACATTAGTTACATTATTTTTCATTCCAGATTCTAATGACTGCAAAAAGTGTCCTGAAGAGTATTGGTCCAATCAGAACAGAGATGCATGTGTACTGAAAAATGTTGAGTTTCTCACCTTCACTGAGGTTATGGGCAAAATACTTGTGTTTTTCACTTTGCTTGGTGTGCTCCTCACCTTGATAGTAGCTACTCTATTCCTAATCAATAAGGACACTCCACTGGTCAGAGCAAACAACTCTGAGCTGAGCTTCCTGCTGCTCTTCTCCTTGTCTCTGTGTTTCCTGTGCTCTCTGACATTCATCGGCCGCCCCTCTGAGTGGTCCTGCATGCTGCGACACACAGCATTTGGCATCACCTTTGTCCTCTGCATCTCTTGCATTCTTGGGAAAACTATAGTGGTGTTAATGGCATTTAAAGCAACACTTCCAGGCAGTAATGTGATGAAATGGTTTGGGCCTGCACAGCAGAGACTCAGTGTGCTGGGCTTCACTGTCATACAGGTCATAATTTGCATTCTATGGCTGGCAATAAATCCTCCCTTTCCCTTCAAGAACACAAATAACTTAATGGAGAAGATTATTCTTGAGTGTGCTTTGGGATCACCTGTTGGGTTCTGGGCTGTACTGGGATACATTGGATTCCTCGCTGTGCTTTGTTTTGTACTTGCCTTTTTGGGAAGAAAGCTACCTGATAACTTCAATGAAGCTAAATTTATCACCTTCAGCATGTTGATATTCTGCGCAGTCTGGATCACCTTTATCCCAGCTTATGTCAGTTCTCCAGGGAAGTTCACTGTTGCTGTGGAGATTTTTGCCATTCTGGCATCAAGTTATGGTATACTTTTCTGTATATTTGCACCAAAATGTTTTATTCTTGCACTGAAACCTGAACTGAACACTAAGAAACACATGCTAGGGAAAATAAAATCTTAAGAAATCAATTTTATTGATACAGACTTTATCTTTTATTTATACTTTCATTAATTTTTAGGGTTTTACTGTTTAAGTTTATCTTTGAGACCCCATTTCATTATTTTCCATATATAGTTGGACTATTTTTCTTTCTAAGTGAAAATCTATACTAAAGCTTAAAAGCAATCAAATAATTCAAAATGGCTTCATATATTATATAAAAAATAATAGTAACTATAAGAAGAAAAAGAACAAGTTTAACATTTCCTAAATTCATCAGTTGTCAGACATATCTAAACTATTAAAGTATTTAATTAAATGTAATTTTAAAAACAACATATCATTATGACATTGTGAAACATTAAGAAACACAAAACTTCATACCAACATAAATCATAAAATGTTGTTTTCATGCAATTTAACTTTTAGTTTTAGTATAGAAGTGTAAACTTTGTGTAAAATGTTTTTGCTGGGTAATTTAACTCAAACACTGAATCATTCTTATATGTTTAATATGAATGGTAAAGATAAATAAATAAAAACACTACATCTCTGTCTGTTTCTTATTTCAAACGAATGCAATTTAGGCCTGCACACAAGAGACTCATTGTCTACTTAATAAACCTATTTAATGAACACATAGCTCAAGCGTAGCATAACAAAAAGTAACAGAAAAATGCCGGGCAAAAACACTGATTTTCAAGAATCTTATTGGTCGAAGACTCTGCAAATCCGATATTTGGTTTTATTAAGGGGTAAGATTCGGAAAAGTTGATAGTATGGTTACAAGTCACAAATCTAACTTTCCTGCACGGCTACTGTCCAGTACATCATTATGTCTTGTGCCTAACACTTTGCCCAAGGGCAGTAGTGAAAACATATTTCAAGCACTGTCACAAAGGAGTGCTTAGACGGGATGACACACGACATTTGTGACTAGAAGAACAGCAAGGAACTGTAGTTATGGAATCAGATCTTCCAGTTCAACCTAATATCCCTCTAAAGTGATCTCCCGTAGTGCTCTTACATCAGAAAAAGTTCCACTTGTTAGGGTTGATGTTTGGACATCTTCACCAGGGATGCTATGAAAGGTTTGCAAGTGCCCACAAAATGGTGTGAGACCTATATGTTATCTTCATGTCCATGTTCACACTGAAAAGGGAGAAAGCGGTATCCTAGAACATGAATCAAGAGATTATATTATTTGTAACAGCTCCACAAACTGATGTGAGACTGCGTCATAAATCCTCCCTTTCCCTTCCCTAGTTGTTTATATAAAAAACTTTGTTATGAAGAATGGAATAAATTGAATGTTCAGCTGTACGCCAGCCACCTGTGCAGATAGAAAATACAAAGATATCCTTCCATTACAGAAACATGCAAAACCCTGGTTTGTTCACGTGATGAGTGTTGATGTTTAACATTCAACTCTGTTGGAAAATAGCAGATCATTTTTACATTTGGGGACACTTAATGAAACAGAAAATTATGCAAAACATGCAACTCTATGGTACATGTAATTAAAATGCATAAGTATTGAGGAGGCTGTGGCCCAGGAGGTTGAGCAGTTTTTCTGAAATGTTGGTGGTTCCATTGTTGGCATCCCCAGTACACATGTCAAAGTGTGCATGGGCAGTTACTGGTTGTCTAATACTCCCAGTATGCTCAGCAACTCCTTTGTAAGTTGATTTGGATAAGCATATAACAAATGAAAAAAACAACAAGAGAAAGTAAAAAAAATACCTTTAAGAAGAAAAAAGCATTCATTAAAATTTTAATGTCTTGTGTTTTTGCAAATACGAAAGCATTCTTTTTCCCATTTTATATGCTGCCAGAACATTAAAATTTATTCCATTCTTCATAACAAAGTTTTTTATATAAACAACTACATTTTGAATGTATAACCACTCAAAGTGCAATCGTATGAGACAATGAAAACACAGCAAGGCTGTCGTCACTCACTTAACTCTGATTGGTTAAAGAGGAAAGTGAGATAATGAATGTCATATTTAACTTGGGTGGCTCTTTCCCATCAGAATCCACGAGAATGAAAATGTCACCAGCGATAACAGGGCTGGCCTTCATTGCAATCCTGTTGGGGTTTGGTATGCCGAAAGAAGATACTCCTCTCTGTGAGATACTGGAGAGTCCAGAGTTTCCTCTGCTGTCTAAAGAAGGAGATGTGATAATTGGAGGAGCCTTTTCCATCCACAGCAAAATCACACAACCTCCACTTTTATTTACAGAGAAACCAACACCTCTCAAGTGTTCCAGGTAATTCTGAGTTTATACAGAAATACTGTCAAACAACTTTGATCTCAGTGACCATAAGTTTGCATTGTGCTCTTTATGTCTTAGTGTCAACCTCAGGGAGTTTCGATATGCCCAGACAATGATATTTGCTATTGAGGAAATAAACAACAGTATATTTCTTCTTCCCAATGTTTCTATTGGTTATCGGATTTATGACAACTGTGGCTCGACTTTAACCTCAATGCGTGCTGCAATGGCTCTGATGAATGGTGATGAGTGGATTCTGGGAAAGAGATGCTCTGGTCAATCAGCTGTTCATGCTATCATTGGCGAGTCTGAATCCTCTTCAACTATTGTGCTTTCACGTACTACTGGACCATTTAAAATACCAGTGGTAAGATGGATGTCAATGGGTATGAGTGATTTTACAGTATGGTGTGCAAAGTCTGCATTTTTCTTTTGTGTCCATAGATAAGTCATTCAGCTACTTGTGAGTGTTTGAGCAGCAGAAAAGAGTATCCCTCTTTCTTTCGAACCATTGCCAGTGACCGCTATCAAAGCAGAGCCCTTGCCCAGCTGGTCAAACACTTTGGTTGGACCTGGGTTGGAGCTGTCAACAGTGACAGTGACTACGGAAACAACGGTATGGCTATCTTCCTTGCTGCAGCCAAACAAGAAGGAGTGTGTGTGGAGTATACGGAGAGATTTCACAGGGCAGAGCCAGAAAAACTCCTGAAAGTGGTGGAAGTGATCCGAAAGAGCACTGCTCGGGTCATTGTTGCTTTCATGGCCCATGTAGAAATGAACAACCTCCTAGAACAGTTAAGTCTGAACAACATCACAGGTCGGCAGTTCATTGGTGTTGAGGCCTGGATCACTGCTGACAGCCTTGTGACTCCAACCAGTTTTAGTGTGCTGGGAGGTTCACTGGGCTTTGCTGTACATAAGGCCAATATCAGTGGCATGGATGATTTTCTAATCAAAGATTTCTGGGAAACAGAATTTCAGTGCAATGTAACAAAGATGGATGATGTTACAAAAACTTGCAAAGAGAACCAAGATCTAATTAAGTTTAAAGATTATGATGATGATGTGGCCGAGCTGAGAGTCATTAGTAACATCTACAAAGCAATCTATGCCGTTGCCTCTTCTCTGCACAGCATCCTGAAGTGTTCAAACAGTCAGTTGTGTGAAAAGTCTATGGAAATCAAGCCATGGCAGGTAAAATAATCAGCATAGTGTTTTTGTTATTTTCAGAAATCGCTTTATTGACATCAATACATTGACAAATGATAGTGTTTACTGCTCCTCAGGTAGTGGAGTCTCTAATGCAGGTGAACGTTACCATCAAGAATGGAGAACAGGTCTGGTTTGACAGCACTGGAGCAGCAGTGGCCCGGTATGAGGTAGTGAACTGGCAGCGTGGGTCGGATGGATCGGTCCAGTTTAAGCCAGTTGGCTACTATGATGCTTCCCTACCTCCTGGACAGATGTTTGTTCTTAACACTGAAGATATAATATGGCTTGGAGGGAGCAAGGAGGTAAAAGTCTTAATTGGGAGTAAAACTTAGTTTGTCAAGTTTGACAATAATGTCTTAAATTATTGTTTAAGAAAGACAAAAATAACAGGATTTATTTTATCTAAAATTAGTTGCCTGTATCAGTGTGCAGTGAGAGCTGTCATCCAGGAACATATAAAGTCCTTCAAAATGGAAAACCTGTTTGCTGCTATGACTGTATACCGTGTCCAGTGGGAGAAATCAGCAACACTACAGGTACCACAGAGCTGAATTATAATCATTTTCATGCACTGTTTGCATGCTACAGTGTGTGTTTCATTCTTAAATTAGCCATGGTACAGTCTCTTGTTAACATTTTTAGGATGTGACTTATTAAATTACATTAGTTACATTATTTTTCATTCCAGATTCTAATGACTGCAAAAAGTGTCCTGAAGAGTATTGGTCCAATCAGAACAGAGATGCATGTGTACTGAAAAATGTTGAGTTTCTCACCTTCACTGAGGTTATGGGCAAAATACTTGTGTTTTTCAGTTTGCTTGGTGTGCTCCTCACCTTGATAGTAGCTACTCTATTCCTAATCAATAAGGACACTCCACTGGTCAGAGCAAACAACTCTGAGCTGAGCTTCCTGCTGCTCTTCTCCTTAACTCTGTGTTTCCTGTGCTCTCTTACATTCATCGGCCGCCCCTCTGAGTGGTCCTGCATGCTGCGGCACACAGCATTTGGCATCACCTTTGTCCTCTGCATCTCTTGCATTCTTGGGAAAACTATAGTGGTGTTAATGGCCTTTAAAGCAACACTTCCAGGCAGTAATGTGATGAAATGGTTTGGGCCTGCACAGCAGAGACTCAGTGTTCTGGGCTTCACTGTCATACAGGTCATAATTTGCATTCTATGGCTGACAATAAATCCTCCCTTTCCCTTCAAGAACACAAATAACTTAATGGAGAAGATTATTCTTGAGTGTGCTTTGGGATCACCTGTTGGGTTCTGGGCTGTACTGGGATATATTGGATTCCTCGCTGTGCTTTGTTTTGTACTTGCCTTTTTGGGAAGAAAGCTACCTGATAACTTCAATGAAGCTAAATTTATCACCTTCAGTATGTTGATATTCTGCGCAGTCTGGATCACCTTTATCCCAGCTTATGTCAGTTCTCCAGGGAAGTTCACTGTTGCTGTAGAGATTTTTGCCATTCTGGCATCAAGTTATGGTATACTTTTCTGTATATTTGCACCAAAATGTTTTATTCTTGCACTGAAACCTGAACTGAACACTAAGAAACACATGCTAGGGAAAATAAAATCTTAAGGAATCAATTTTATTGATACAGACTTTATCTTTTATTTGTATTTTCATTTATTTTTAGGGTTTTACTGTTTAAGTTATCTGTGAGACCCCATTTCATTCTTTTCCATACATAGTTGGACTTTTTTTTATTTCCAGGTGGAAATCTACAGAAAAACTTAAAAAACAATCACATCATTCAAAGTATATAGTATATACTATGATAATAACAATAATAGTAGTAAGAAGAAGAAAATGAAGAATTTTAAGATTTATAAAATTCATGAGTTGTCATATATATATTTCATAAATATCAATGTATCTAATTAAATATGAAATACCAACAAGTTATTTTGTCTTGATTAAATATTATGAAAAACAAAATATATACCAATGAATATTATAAAATGTTGATTTAATGTAATTTAACTATTTCTTTTAGTGTAAAAGTGTAAACTTAGTGTAAAATGATTTTGGTGGATAATTTAACTTTCACAATGAGTCATTTTTTGTTTAAAATAAATAGTAAAGATAAATAAATAAAGACACTAAATCTCTGTTTGTTTCTTATTTCAAATTATGGTAATGTAATTTAGGCCTGCACACAAGAGATTCATTGTCTACTTTGTAAACTTCTATAACGGACACATGGTCAAGCTTATCATTAAAAATGTATTTGAAGCACTGTCACAAAGGAGTGCTTACATGGGGTTACACAAGACATTTGTGACTGGAAGAACAGCAAGGAACTGTGGTCATTGCATCAGATCTCCTAGCTCAACCTAATATCCTTCAGCAGTAGTCTCCTGTCACGCTCTCACACCAGAAAAAAATGCCACATGTTTGGGTTGATGTTTGGACCTTCACCGGAGATGGTAGGAAAAATTTACCAGATGGAACAGTGGCGCAGCCCATAGTATCAGAGGTGGAGTATTCCTACTTATTAGTATGCTTAACTTCAGTTTATTTAATGAAATGAACAAACATGGTTCACATAGATCAGATCTGGTTGGAATATCTTGCAACAGACTTAAACGTTGGAGTGACAGGAGTCCAGACCTACAACCCATGAAAAATCTTAGGATTTGTAGAGACGGAGTCAATTGCAGCCAGTACAAGTGTGTGTCTCAGCCTGAGCAGCACGTGGCTGGGTGTCATGCCCCTATCTTTCTTGACATTATATCTAAAGTTTCTGAGGAACATATTGTCCACTGTTTTTTTTGTCTTCCATGACAATACACCTTTAAAGTAACAAGCTGGAAGAAGGAAATGTCCAACATGTGGCTGACATGGTCAGAGAGTCTGTTTTGTTGGAAAGCCATGCTGTTATCCCAAACCATAACCATGTAGTTTTTATTGTCTAAGCATACAATCGAAGACCTGTGTCTTGGATGTGACGTCAGTTGGATATTGTCACATCCAACTGACGTGTCCATGTCGTTACTGCTAATCAGCTATCTCCTTTCTTCGTAATTCTTAAGCCGAGCCATAGATACTTCAGAGAACAATAGTGCCATCTACTGGATGGTGCTTTGTGAATCACAAGCTATTTGTTTGTGGATCTGTGTGGATTTGCGGAAAGAATGTCTCAAAAATACGAACATGTGATGAGTGATCCAAAAAAGCTGAGTCACGATTCACAAACAGAATTTTTACAAATGGAAAATTAAATATTTACTAATACACATATATTTGTAAAAACCAACACACAAGTTACAAATAGGAAATTTCTATTTGTGGATAGCAAAACCTGTGTGCAACTCAAGGCATATTTATAGATCACCCTCAGTGCATTTTTTGAGACAAATTTAAGTCCATACTACCCCACCCTCCAAGTAGTCAGGAAGAGTTGGAGCTGGTACCTCCAAACAGCCTCCACAGAACATTCAGGTTGCCTAATATCACTTTTCCTGCTCCACAAATTCAAAGCAGAAATCCTTAACAACAGTGTTGATGGTTGATTTTGTTTGTGATATGTGTTATAAAACATAAAAAAAACACCATATGAGAATGTTAGCAACATGAAAAAGTAGATTTTTAGCAGTACTGTTTCACAAAATGGTGTGAGACCTACATGATATCTTCATGTCCATGTTCACACTGAAAAAAGAGAAAGTGGTATCCTAGAACACGAATCAAGAGATTATATTATTTGTAACAGCTCCACAAACTGACGTGAGACTGCGTTGTACTGCCAAGTACACGTTCATGGCAACATGATGAGCCCCAAAACATCACTTTGATTAAACATTAAGCAGAGTGGACCAGACAGAGTATGCTTGTTCTGGTGTGTTCCTTTCATTTCCATTCCTCTGTGGGTTAAAGGGATAATGTTTAGCTGTACACCAGGCACCTGTGCAGATAGAAACTACAAAAATATCCTTCCATTACAGAAACCAATTGATATCCTCACCAGGAAACATGCAAATATGTGCTAATCAAATGTAGTCTACTCATCACATCCATCAAATATATTTAAGTTACATTTGAGAGTATTAATGACATGGTGGTCTGTAAAAGAAATCATATATGTTTTAATTAAACATCAAAGAAGTCTGACATCATCACTCTCACACTGTGATTTGACAAGAAGAACTCAGTCATCATCCTCTGTAGCAATAAAAAGCTCTGCCCATTCTAGGAGTCACATGTTATGGCTAGTGATCGAGCAAATCATTGCGTCTGTGTATTCATCTGTGCCCCTTTCTAAAGTATGTGTGGCTTCTTCTGTGTTACGTTTCTGTTGGTGGTTATTGTGAGAGCCTTCGGAGCAGAGGATGACACTGTATTTTGTGAGATGCTGGGGAGCCCAGAGTTTCCTCTGCTGTCTCAGAAAGGACATGTTACTATCGGAGGAGCTTTTTCCATCCATGGCCAAATCTCAAAGCCTTCACTGTCTTTAACTGATACTCCCGAACCTCTCATTTGCTCCAGGTATTTATTTTTTTTGTGCACATAATTAATTTGTTACTCAACTGAAAAGACTGATGTTATTTTTTTGTTCTATCCAGGATAAACTTAAGAGAGTTTCGCTTTGCTCAAACAATGATATTTGCTGTAGAGGAGATCAACAATAGCAGCTCTCTACTGCCTAATATATCAGTTGGTTATAAAATATTTGACAGCTGTGGTTCAACACTTCCTTCAACACGTGCAGTGATGGGTCTCATGAATGGTCAGGAAAGGACTTTTGGAAAAATTTGCTCTGGTCATTCTTCTATTCATGCCATTGTTGGCGCATCTGAATCATCTGCAACCATTGTGATGCTACAAATTTCAGGGATTTTCCAGATACCAGTGGTAATTCCTTTATTTATGTCTCTTTGTTTTTATGAGAGTCCTCTGACACCACAAAAAACATCTTTCTATCTAGTTATCTAGTTTAAAAACTAAATTTTGTTACTTGATACTTTTGTACATCTCTAATTTATATCTTCAGTTTTCTCTCCTTTTCTTTTTTATTAGATCAGCCACTTTGCAACATGTGCTTGTCTCAGTAACAGAAAGGAGTACCCGTCCTTCTTCAGAACCATCCCCAGTGACTTCTACCAGAGCAGAGCCCTGGCTAAACTGATTAAGCACTTTGGATGGACATGGGTCGGGGCAGTGAGAAGTGACAATGACTATGGTAATGATGGGATGGCAACATTTATCTCAGCTGCAAGTCAGGAGGGGATTTGTGTCGAGTATTCTGAGGCCATTTCAAGGACTGGTTCCAGAGAGCAGGTTGAGAGGGTCGTCAAAGTCATCCGTAGAGGCACTGCAAGAGTTCTAGTTGCCTTTCTTGCTCAGGGTGAGATGGATGTCCTGCTTGAGGAAGCTTTGAGGCAGAACTTGACAGGGTTACAGTGGGTGGGCAGTGAATCCTGGATTACGTCAGGTCATCTGGCTAAGAAGAGGTACTCTGGTGTACTGACGGGGTCTCTGGGCTTTGCCATAAAAGAGGCAAAAATTGCAGGCCTGCAAGAATTTCTTTTACAGGTTAACCCAAGTCAGGATCCTCAGAACAACTTACTGAGAGAATTCTGGGAAGCAACCTTTGGCTGCAGCTTCCACTCCAGTTTGCATGGTACAGAACAGTGCTCTGGCTCTGAGAGACTACAGGACATAAACAATCCTTTCACAGATGTGTCAGAGCTAAGAATATCCAACAATGTTTATAAGGCTGTGTATGCTGTAGCTCATGCTGTACATAACATGTTAAAATGTGGACAAAAACATTCATGTATCTGGAAGGATCATTTAGAGCCAAAACAGGTAAGAAATTTATTTTATCATACTTTCTTTTTTAAACACTAAGTTAAAATAGTAATGCATGCACCCTTTTATGTCCAAGTATTCACTGTTCTGTATTGGTAGGTTGGGAAACACCTTCAGAATGTGAATTTTACAATTCAGTCAGGGGAGAGAGTGTATTTCGATGAAAAAGGGGATCCTGCAGCAGCTTATGAGCTGGTGAACTGGCAGACAAACCCAGCAGGGGATATTGTGTTTATGGTTGTAGGGAGCTACGATGCTTCACTACCAAATGGAAAGCAGTTCACAATGAATGGAGTAAAGATAACATGGACTGGAGAATTCCTGAAGGTATCAACCGGTCTTTCACTTCTGATGCAGATCATGTAAAATCCAGGCCAATAGCTTAAACTTACGCTTAATTTCTAATTAGATATCTGCAAAGCTGGAACATTAAACTGAGAGCTGAATTGTACTGTTGTTTCAGAGGCCACAGTCTGTCTGCAGCGAGAGTTGTGAGCCAGGCTTCTGACAGGCTATGATTAAAGGCAAACCCATCTGCTGTTTCTCCTGCGTTGCCTGCGCTGCTGGAGAGATCAGCAACTCCAGCAGTAAGTGAAACATTTCCTCCAATATCCTCCCATTTATTGTTTAATTGATTAAACCAGCTCCTACTGTATGAGTTATGTCAAATCTCTCAGTTTACAGCATGAACACATTTCAGTGTTTCATGTTTTCCATTCAGATTCTGCAGAGTGTTCACACTGTCCACTGGAGTATTGGTCAGATGAAGATCACAGCAAGTGTGTTCCAAAGGTGATCGAGTTCCTATCTTATGAGGAGACAATGGGGGCCCTCCTCACTGCTTTCTCTGTGTTCGGAGCAAGTTTAACACTGGCAGTTTCGTGTGTCTTCTTTCGGTTTCGTCACACACCTCTTGTCAAAGCAAGTAACTCTGAGCTGAGTTTCCTGCTGCTCTTCTCCCTTATTCTGTGTTTCCTGTGCTCTCTGACCTTCATTGGCCAGCCCACTGAGTGGTCCTGCATGCTGCGCCACACAGCTTTTGGCATAACATTTGCCTTGTGCATTTCATGTATGTTAGCTAAAACCATCACGGTGCTGATGGCCTTTAAGGCTAAAAGGCCAGCAAACACAGTCCTTCAGTGTTCTGCTCCACTTCAGAGAACAAGTGTACTTGGCTGTACATTACTACAGGTGCTGATTTGTGTGGTATGGTTAGTTCTTGCTCCACCAATTCCCTACAAAAATACAGCTTATGCTACTGAAAAGATTATTCTAGAGTGTGATTTAGGTTCACCTGTAGGGTTTTGGGCTGTTTTGGGGTATATCGGCCTTCTTGCTGTGCTATGCTTCATCCTTGCCTTCCTGGCTCGAAAGCTGCCTGATAATTTTAACGAAGCCAAATTCATCACCTTCAGCATGCTGATATTCAGTGCAGTCTGGGTCACATTTATCCCAGCATATGTCAGCTCTCCTGGGAAGTTTACTGTAGCTGTAGAAATATTTGCTATTCTGGCCTCAAGCTTTGGTTTGCTTTTCTGTATATTTGCTCCAAAATGTTATATATTACTATTGAAACCAGAGAGGAATACTAAAAACCACATGATGGGGAGAAACTAGTCAAAAACACTTTAAAGAAATATTTACACTAATGAGATGGTTTTATTTTGTTCTAATACTAATTTACTGAACATTAAATCAGTATATGACCATGCAGGTCAAATAACAGCAGTGACCAACATTTGCTACACAGGGCCATCATCTTCATGGGGACAGCACGGTGCCCCACAAAAGATTTTGGAACATTATTTGATCATTAAACTTGATTGAAGCAAGTGGGCCCCCCATCTAGTTTTGGAGCACTGCTGGCAGCAAACAGCACAAAAAGGCAGAGCTTGGCTAACATGATAGAGGAATGTAATGCATTATCAGATTCATGGCATCTATCATGGCATATCTAACTCTCTTTATATTCTCCCACTCAAGTTTAATTAAAATAGTCAAATACTTCTTTTGATATAGCCCATCTAGAATACAAAAAAACTGTCCAAACTACTGTGCAAAAACAGATAGAAGGTTTGTTCACCAAAAGTAAGAAGCGAAAGCCCAGTAATAAACTTTCAATGTGTTGCAATAGGTCATCAAGTGCTCATTATTATTCATGATGTCATCACATTGCTCTTGCATTCTGCTTTGCATCAGCCTTTACTTCTGTTTCCTTTTCTCCTACTCTCTTTCTTCATATAAACTGTATCTTAATGCAGCCTAACTCCCAATAAAGCTGTCTTATTTCCATACTTTTATATTATTGTTGTTAGACAGCAAAAAAAGTCTGAAACTGTGATTGAAAGGTAGCCAATAGACTTTGTATTTACTCGCAGTCAGTTTGAAAACATTTCAAGACTGTTACTTCGAAATAGTCCTGGTTTTATAAGTGCAGCAACAGATGCACTATGATTTTGGCTATTGTCTAACGCAAGGTTGTCACTCTGAGAAAGATAAAGAAGCAACAAAATGTCTCAAAAATGTTTTCTCAGAGAATGCAGTTTCCTAACACACCATATCAGTTCACATGTGTGAGTAGCTCACTGGTACAGCAACTGTTGATCTCTGCTCCTGCCTGAGCAGGGTCAATGCAAAGAGTTATGTTTCTGTTGCAGGAGAGAGACCTAGCTCTTGTGGTGCAGAATTATGTAAAACTAGCTATTTTTGTCTTACAATTTGTTAGATTTGTTGTTGGTTAGTGGTTTGAAAAATATCAAAATCAGTTGACAAAAATGGCAGACTGGCAACAATGGATTTACGTGTATATTTTTAAAACTGATGCAAGGAAGGCCTTCTCCATCTGATGAGCCCAGCTCCAGCGGCCTCTAGTGGTACCGCCTATTAAATCAACTTTTCCAAACTTAACAACTTAGTAAATATCTAATTGAATTCTAGATTAGTAAACTTATCCCATTACATGGTGAGCAATCGGACATTTTTAAATTCTTAATTTTTTTTCCAGGAAATAATAAACTACAAGAGCATCTTGAAAATGACTTACTATCTGTCCATTTTGGTTTAGACACTGGTGTACATGAGACCCATAGTGGAAGACATATCATAAAAAAACTATTAAAAACTGGCTTTCATTTTGTAAGGACTTTAAATGATAATGGACAGGTATTTAAATGACTTGTACTATCAAGTCTGTACTTTTGTGTCCTGAGGTTTTTGTATCTGAAGAAGGAAACTCTTTTTTTTTTATTTATTATGAATTCAGTAGTCTGCCAAACCTTTGTTATAATGAAAATAAAGAGGATTAGAACTGACAAAGTATGCAGCAGCCCAATGCTCAGCACCTCAATTTGAACAGAGAAACAATTGTCAGCATTTAAGGCCAGACCCAGAAGGGCAACTTGCCAGTGAGGGTGTGATGGCCAAGCTTTGGTCCACAGAGCTTAGTGGAGTCAAGATGAAGATGCCATTTAGTGGATTGCCACCTGCATCTTATCTTCCCAAAGTGAGAGCTGTGTCCACATCTCATCACAAAGCCAAGCACATTTTCATTGGGTGTGATTCTCAGCCAAGGTTATCAGCTGTCTTCTATTATGTTCATGATTGCATTGACAGTATCTTAAGGAAAAACTGAGATGACGAAGTTGGGTTTGGGGACCTCAGAATCATGTCTGTCTTGTTTGCAGATGATATGGTTCTGCTGAGAAAATGGTGGCTTGCTCTCTTTGGGTTGGCAGTGACTCGATGCTCCAAGTGGGGGAGTCAAAATATCTCAGAATCTTTTTCATGAGTGAGAGGAAATTGGAGCACAAGATGAACAAGCAGATCCGTGAAGCGTCTGTTTTATTTTGGGCGTTATATCAAACCATTGTTACAAGAGACAGCCGAGCCTGAAGGGAAAGCTCTCAATTTACCACAGTCTACATTCTAATCCTGAGCTACAGTGGTAAAACTTGCGTTGTAACTAAAATAATGAGTTCCTGAATGCAAGCAGTGGGAATGAGATTCCATCACAAGACGACTGGACTTAGCCTTAGAGATAGGACAAGGAGTTCAGACATCCATGGGAAGCTCAGAGTAGAACTGCTGCCCCTTTGCATTGAAAGTAGCCAGTTGATTTGGTTCAGTCATCTGATTGGGATGCCTCATGGATATCCCGTGATAGACCTCAAATCTGCTATGTCGATTACAAATCTCATTTTGCACTGAAACGCCATGGGACTGTTTAGAAGAGGCTGAAAAGCGTTACTGGGGAAAAAGGAATGTGGGAGGAAATGGGTGGATAGATGGTTTTCTGGTGATAGCTGATGGTTCTGAAACTATATTTCTGTAAATTTGTTCTGCCTCATTTGCTTTCTCTCAGACAGTTTATTGAAATGTTACTGAAGATTTGGTCCTGATGACCTGAGAGACTACATACTGTGCCATTCAAAGTAAAATGTTTCAACCTCCATATCAGCATCAAGTTGGCTAATGGTATATTTCCAGAAATCACAGCTCTCAAGAGTACTAAAAATGCGTCTTCAAAGAAGTTTGACATGTAATGTAGCTTTTAACATTCTTTTATTGAGTAGATTAAGTGCAGTGATCGGCAGTATGACAACAAAATAATTTTGCTGCAATCGGATCTTATTTCCACTTCTGAGACACGGCGAGGTGAACTATTAGACAAAAGTTGTTCTAGAACCAGGGCTTATTTACACGCTGATTAGGAAGAATCTAATAGCCTCTATGTGCAGCCATGATCTGCATGCATTAGTTGTGTCACTCCACCAACTTTTTTTTCAACAGCCTTTGTAGCCAATAATGCAATCCTCTTATAGGACAAAGATCAACTGGTACAGTGATAGTATATTTGTATGGTAAACATTTTCATTGAAAAAATGTTCATTCCTTTTTACTGTTGTATAGTAAGGTCAAAGTATTTGCTACAAAGAAAAAAATTCACCTTCTTTCATCTGTCATTGTCATTTGCAGAGATTTTTCAGCATAGATGATGTAATTGTTTTCAATAAAATATCATTATTAAAATGAAAGGCAACCTACATCATTATCATACTGTGATTTGATTTGAGGACTTCAGCCATCATCATTGTCTGCAATAGTATAAAGCTTTGCTTGTCAGAGGTGACATATTTTGGTCAACGAGAAGTCATTGTACAGCAGAGGGTTGTGAGTGTGTGAATGCCTCTTTAAATTATGTATGACTGCATCTGTGTTATGTTTCTGTTGGTGGTTATTGTGAGAGCCTTTGGAGCAGAGGATGACACTGCTTTCTGTGAGATGCTGGGGAGCCCAGAGTTACCCCTGCTGTCTAAGAAAGGACATGTTACTATTGGAGGAGCTTTTTCTATTCATAGCCAAATCTCAAAGCCTTCATTGTCTTTAACTGATACTCCAGAACCTCTCATTTGCTCCAGGTATTGTCTATGTTTGTTCTCATTAGTTTTCCAACAGAAAGGAAGTGCAAACAACTCTAAACTTTTCTCTTTTTTTCAGGATAAATTTAAGAGAATTTCGCTTTGCTCAAACAATGATATTTGCCATAGAGGAGATCAACAATAGCAGCTCTCTACTGCCTGATATCTCAATTGGTTATAAGATATTTGACAGCTGTGCATCAACACTACCTTCAACACGTACAGTGATGGGTCTCATTAATGGACAAGAAAGAACTTTGGGAAAAACCTGCTCTGGTCAGTCATCTGTTCATGCCATCATTGGAACCTCTGAGTCTTCCACAACTATTGTGGTGCTGCAAATTTCAGGGATTTTCCAGATACCAGTGGTAAATTTTCATGACGTTTGTAATCTGCTCTGGCTCTTCTTAACTTGTCATTAATATACCTGTACACAAATGATAAATTCTGGTTGAATGCGATTTAAAAAACAACAGGTTCAGTAATTCTCATAAACAATCTTTTATCTATGGTATGCTATTACTGAGGTGTCCATCCTTCTCGTTTCTCTCCTTTTCTTTTTTATTAGATCAGCCACTTTGCAACATGTGCTTGTCTCAGTAACAGAAAGGAGTACCCGTCCTTCTTCAGAACCATCCCCAGTGACTTCTACCAGAGCAGAGCCCTGGCTAAACTGGTTAAGCACTTTGGATGGACATGGGTCGGGGCAGTGAGAAGTGACAACGACTATGGTAATAATGGGATGGCAACATTTATCTCAGCTGCAAGTCAGGAGGGGATTTGTGTAGAGTATTCTGAGGCCATTTCAAGGACTGGTTCCAGAGAGCAGGTTGAGAGGGTCGTCAAAGTCATCCGTAGAGGCACTGCAAGAGTTCTAGTTGCCTTTCTTGCTTATGACGAGATGGATGTCCTGCTTGAGGAAGCTTTGAGGCAGAACTTGACAGGGTTACAGTGGGTGGGCAGTGAATCCTGGATTACGTCAGGTCATCTGGCTAAGAAGAGGTACTCTGGTGTACTGACGGGGTCTCTGGGCTTTGCCATAAAAGAGGCAAAAATCGCAGGCCTGCAAGAATTTCTTTTACAGGTTAACCCAAGTCAGGATCCTCAGAACAACTTACTGAGAGAATTCTGGGAAGCAACCTTTGGCTGCAGCTTCCACTCCAGTTTGCATGGTACAGAACAGTGCTCTGGCTCTGAGAGACTACGGGACATAAACAATCCTTTCACAGATGTGTCAGAGCTAAGAATATCCAACAATGTTTATAAGGCCGTGTATGCTGTAGCTCATGCTGTACATAACATGTTAAAATGTGGACAAAAACATTCATGTATCTGGAAGGATCATTTAGAGCCAAAACAGGTAAGAAATGTATTTTATCATACTTTCTTTTTTAAACACTAAGTTAAAATAGTAATGCATGCACCCCTTTATGTCCAATCATTCACTGTTCTGTATTGGTAGGTTGGGAAACACCTCCAGAATGTGAATTTTACAATTCAGTCAGGGGAGAGAGTGTATTTCGATGAAAAAGGGGATCCTGCAGCAGCTTATGAGCTGGTGAACTGGCAGACAAACCCAGCAGGGGATATTGTGTTTGTGGCTGTAGGGAGCTACGATGCTTCACTACCAAATGGAAAGCAGTTCACAATGAATGGAGTAAAGATAACATGGGCTGCAAAGTCCCTGGAGGTATTAATTGACTTCCATGTTGAATGATTTTTTTTTAATTCATTAGGTAATATATTCAAGCTAATCATATTCACATAATCAATTCTTGATACTGATGTCCTCATGGAATTATTTCTTATTCTTGTCATTCCTTTTTTCGATTGTTGAGTTCATTGTTTGCGTCAAAAACATTTGATCTCTTTCCTGACATTTTAAGTTTCACTTCTGATCAAGATTATGTAAATGGATCTAAAGCTTAAATTCAGATATGACAACAACTGTCAAGTAATGCTGTTGTTTCAGAGGCCACAGTCTGTCTGCAGCGAGAGTTGTGAGCCAGGCTTCCGACAGGCTATGATTAAAGGCAAACCCATCTGCTGTTTCTCCTGCGTTGCCTGCGCTGCTGGAGAGATCAGCAACTCCAGCAGTAAGTGAAACATTTCCTCCAATATCCTCCCATTTATTGTTTAATTGATTAAACCAGCTCCTACTGTATGAGTTATGTCAAATCTCTCAGTTTACAGCATGAACACATTTCAGTGTTTCATGTTTTCCATTCAGATTCTGCAGAGTGTTCACACTGTCCACTGGAGTATTGGTCAGATGAAGATCACAGCAAGTGTGTTCCAAAGGTGATCGAGTTCCTATCTTATGAGGAGACAATGGGGGCCCTCCTCACTGCTTTCTCTGTGTTCGGAGCAAGTTTAACACTGGCAGTTTCGTGTGTCTTCTTTCGGTTTCGTCACACACCTCTTGTCAAAGCAAGTAACTCTGAGCTGAGTTTCCTGCTGCTCTTCTCCCTTACTCTGTGTTTCCTGTGCTCTCTGACCTTCATTGGCCAGCCCACTGAGTGGTCCTGCATGCTGCGCCACACAGCTTTTGGCATAACATTTGCCTTGTGCATTTCATGTATGTTAGCTAAAACCATCACGGTGCTGATGGCCTTTAAGGCTAAAAGGCCAGCAAACACAGTCCTTCAGTGTTCTGCTCCACTTCAGAGAACAAGTGTACTTGGCTGTACATTACTACAGGTGCTAATTTGTGTGGTATGGTTAGTTCTTGCTCCACCAATTCCCTACAAAAATACAGCTTATGCTACTGAAAAGATTATTCTAGAGTGTGATTTAGGTTCACCTGTAGGGTTTTGGGCTGTTTTGGGGTATATCGGCCTTCTTGCTGTGCTATGCTTCATCCTTGCCTTCCTGGCTCGAAAGCTGCCTGATAATTTTAACGAAGCCAAATTCATCACCTTCAGCATGCTGATATTCAGTGCAGTCTGGGTCACATTTATCCCAGCATATGTCAGCTCTCCTGGGAAGTTTACTGTAGCTGTAGAAATATTTGCTATTCTGGCCTCAAGCTTTGGTTTGCTTTTCTGTATATTTGCTCCAAAATGTTATATATTGCTATTAAAACCAGAGAGGAATACTAAAAACCACATGATGGGGAGAAACCAGTCAAAAACACTTTAAAGAAGTATTTACAGAAGTAAGAGTAAAATGTCTGCGATTTTGATGTAATGATAATTTGACAAATGTTTGTAGACTGAATAAGATCTTACAGGCTATGAGCAGCAGTAATAAATGTAGGCATTGGCTTAATAGACAGTCAGCCCAAGTGGCTTGTTATGAAAGGCAGCACGAGAAATCAACCCTGCATGTATACGTTCAACTGAACTCAAATAAGACTAGGTGCTCTACACATGCTTCAAATCTACATCTTTTTTTTTAATTCTTTTGTAAAAACAGTGTAGTGTAAGTGTATAATGATACATACAAATTCCCAATAAAGCTGCTCTCATTCACATATTTTTCTGTTTCATTATCATCATTCAGATGGCTAAAAGCGTTAAAAATCAGCTCATGAAGACTAAGTGTAAACTCGCAGTCTTTGAAAGCATTTTCAAACTGTCTCTCTGCTCTCATAAAGTCTGATTTTTTTCAATACTGCAGCATCATCTAACAAAATCACCATGTGAGCAACTTAAAGACAACATCTGGTGCTGTGAGATCAGCTTTGCTTATGCGTATGATAATCTCTTTCAAAGAACGTTTCAAACATTTCTTTGAATGTGTAGCGGGCAAAGAGGGTGATCATATTAAATCATCAAGCCTAGATGTAAGCATGCCTCAATTCAGCTGTGCATGTAACAGCATTGAGTGAGCTGTGTGCCATTGCCAATAAATACAAAACTTGTGTTATGAGTCAGAGGTGCAAAGTTAATGCTAACTGAAGCAGCCACCTTAGAATCAAATATTAAAATCACCTTGTTTGTTGCTAGCTTTGACGCAACCACATGCAATCTTGTTTATTAGGTTAGCATAACTTTTTTTTATTGCATTTTTGAAAAAAGTGCTTGAAAGTGCTTTTCATAAAACATGTGTTTATGTGAAAGAAAAGGTAAGCTCTTTTAAACTAACACTTTCAGCTTTGTCATAGCAAAGGGATAGTTTTGCCTTTTTCAAAGGGAGATTTTTCTCCTTTAAATGATGATCACGCTTTGCTTTCCTCATGTACTTTAGTAAAATTAATTAATGAATCACAATCTACAAATGAAAATAAAAAACAACAAAAAAACCTCAAGAAAAGTTCCCAAAGACATGCTTCTGATTTATTTCTTGTAAGGCTCTGGTGATGGTCAAAACAAAAGCAGTGGAACTTCCAACAAGTCCTTCACACGTCAGTCATATGACAAGCGATGCTATTGGTGGAGACTGAATCATTTTCACAAACATTGCATAAAGCCCCAGTGGCTTTCTGATAGGACTCCTATAAAATGCTCAGTATTTATAGGGGTTATCTTTGGTAACTGTACGGTAATAACTTAGATTAGGAACTATGCTGCTGATTGCCAACCTGTTATTTGTTTTGCTTTTGGCTGTGGGAGGAGAAAAGCCTGTGTGTCAAACATATGGGACAAAAGAACTGTCTCAGTTTTCTAAGGAAGGAGATATCAACATTGGAGGCATTTTCTCCTTCCACCAGAACCCAGTTACTGTCAATCCAGCTCTTGAAGTCAACCCAGGAACAATCCAGTGTGACGGGTAAGAGAGGGATTAAAAAATATTTCTTAATGCATCTGTGTTGTCTTTTTTAATTATTATTTTTGTTTCATTATGCATGCATCGCACATTTCCCTTTTAAAATACTACACAATTTTCTGCTTGTCTTTTTTTCAGGCTGGATCCAGGTGAACTTCAGTATGCATACACCATGATGTTTGCCATAGAAGAAATAAATAACAGCTCAGAGCTGCTACCAGATGTGACTCTCGGTTATAGGATCTTTGACTCCTGCCCTAGTATCCCTCTCTCCATTAGGGCATCACTAAATCTAATGAACAGGTATGAAAGCGGAAATGGCAGCTGTAGCAAAGTCTCCAGTGTGCATGCTGTCATAGGGGACACTACTTCTACTTCTACAATAGGTATTGCACGTACACTGGGACCCTTCCATATACCTGTGGTGCGTATCATACACATGCATGCATTTTGACTGCAAACTGTAATGGAAACTATGTTATTCAATGATAGATAATGCATTAATTTAAAATGTCTTGTAATATTCATTATACAATATCTCTTGAATTTCAGATCAGTCATTCAGCCACTTGTGCATGTCTTAGCAACAGAAGAGACTATCCCTCTTTCTTTAGAACCATACCTAATGATATCTATCAAAGCAAAGCATTGGCAAAGCTTGTGAAACACTTTGGCTGGACCTGGGTTGGAGCCATAAGAACTAATAGTGACTATGGAAATGGTGGCATGGCTGCTTTCTTGGAAGCAGCAAAAGGGGAAGGTGTGTGTGTTGAGTACTCAGTTGCCATTTATCGAACTGATCCCAGAAAGTGGTTCTTAGAAGTGGTGGATATAATAAAGAAATCCACCTCTAAAGTCATAGTTGCGTTTGCTGATGGCACAGACCTCGATATTCTTATCAAGGAGCTTCATGCTCAGAATGTAACAGGCCTGCAGTGGGTGGGAAGTGAGGGGTGGATTACATATCGCTACATTGCCACCCCTATAAACTATGCTGTAGTTCAGGGGGCAGTGGGCTTTGCAGCACTGAATGCTCACATCCCTGGACTGAAGGAGTATCTCACTAGCAGCAGGCCCTCCACCATACCAGGGAATCAGGGACTTGTTGAGTTGTGGGAGAAAGTGTTCAGATGCCAACTGTTTCCCCAACCAGAGACTGCTGAGGATCCTGTTACAGCCTGTAGTGGGACAGAGACTCTGAGGGATGTAAAAATATCATTCACTGATGTTTCAGATGCCAGCCTGCAGAATAATATTTACAAGGCCACATATGCAGTTGCTCATGCATTTAACATGCTATTTAACTGCAAAGAAGGACAGGGGCCTTTTGAGAACAATAGTTGTGCTGACATAAAAAACGTACAACCATGGCAGGTAAATATAAAAAAAGAATTCTGTACTAGAATCCAAAATTCTATGATTCTGGAGTCAAATAACATAAGTGCTTCCTTGCAGGTGCTGCACTACTTAAAGCAGGTCAATTTCACCACTAAGACTGGTGAAAATGTGTTCTTTGATGAGTTGGGTGACCCTGTTGCACGTTATGCACTGGTAAACTGGCAGATGGATAAGACAGGATACATACAGTTTGAAACCATCGGTTACTATGATGCCTCTCGGCCTGACGGTCAGCAGTTTGAGATGAAAGCAGATCTACAAGCAGTTTGGGCAGGAAATAATCTCAAGGTGAGTCAGTCCAGGCTGCAGTTTTTAACTTTCTTTTATCATGGACCCTTCTTTGGTCACTAAGTACAGTAAATCTGCATCTTACAAAAAGAAATGCATAAATAATATTTATATGATTTAGAGTTTCAAATGTATTAATGTGCTTTCAATAATGTCACTGTAATGCAGGTACCAAGGTCTGTTTGCAGCGAAAGCTGTAAGCCAGGGACTCGTCGGGCTTTCGTTAAGGGCAAACCTATCTGCTGTTTTGATTGCATCACCTGTGGTGACGGGGAGTTCAGCAACACAACAAGTGAGACAGCTGGATTCATAGCTTTTACCCTGGTGCTTGTTGTGTTTCTGTTGGGCAAAATCACCCCCAGCACCTTACTGGTTTATCTGAAGATGTGTACTCTGCACAGCTTAAACATATTTATGCTTTCAGATGCAGTGAAATGTGACAAATGCCCGTCTGAGTACAAGTCCAATGAAGAGAGGAATAACTGTGACATGAAAGCAATTGAGTTCCTCACCTTCACGGAATTAATGGGTGTACTGTTGGTCACCTTCTCTGTCTTTGGCGCATGCCTTGCAATGTCTGTAGCCCTAACATTTTTTTACCACAGACACACTCCTATAGTCAGAGCCAACAACTCCGAGTTGAGCTTCTTGCTGCTCTTCTCCTTAAGTCTTTGTTTCCTGTGCTCTCTGACCTTCATCAGCCGGCCTACTGAGTGGTCCTGCATGCTGCGACACACAGCATTTGGCATCACCTTTGTCCTCTGCATGTCTTGTGTTCTGGGGAAAACGATAGTGGTCTTAATGGCCTTCAGGGCAACACTTCCAGGCAGTAATTTGATGAAATGGTTTGGACCTACACAGCAAAGACTGAGTGTTCTAGTTTTCACGCTCATACAGGTTTTGATTTGCATACTTTGGCTCACAATCAACCCTCCCTACCCATATAGAAATAGTAAATATTACACAGAGAAGATTATTCTCGAGTGTGCTCTTGGATCACCTGTAGGGTTCTGGGGTGTTTTAGGATACATAGGATTTTTAGCTATGTTATGTTTTGGACTTGCTTTTATGGCCCGGAAGCTGCCTGATAATTTCAATGAAGCTAAATTTATCACATTCAGCATGTTAATATTCTGTGCAGTCTGGATTACCTTCATCCCAGCTTATGTCAGCTCCCCTGGGAAGTTTACTGTAGCAGTGGAAATATTTGCTATTCTGGCCTCAACTTATGGAATGCTATGTTGTATTTTTTTTCCCAAGTGCTACATCATTTTATTAAAACCTGAAAAGAATACAAAGAAACATTTGATGGGTAAAGGTACCATGAGAGCCATTTGAAACATTTCCTAAAACATAATAAAATCACTTAATGTTTTTCTTATTCCTTGTCTGTACTGTTTTAAATGTTCAAAATATCGTAATTTCTGAGAATGAAATTAAATCTGAAGTTTAAGGTCACATTGTAATTACAGAAAAATGCATTAATAAAGCCTAAATGCAAATAAATAATTTCATAGTTTCACATTATTTAGTCTGTGTCATGAGTCTGTGTTAAATTTTGGTAATTTTTTTTGGGAAATAAACTGACTTCTTTGATGGTTCTGTGATCACGCCCCAATATCAATTTCAAGAGGCTGTAGCCCTCTGAGAATTTCTGTAATGTTTGACTTTTCAGAATCAGTTAAATCTCTTCTGTGGCCCATTTTGCCTCAGGAAAAGAAGCTGCCTAATCATTATGCACACCTTCATATAGGGTGTTGACCTCCTGAGGCCACACCCTCCCTCATTATACAGATACACATCACCTGTTATGGTTAAAGTCATTAAGCATTCAAGTTTATACAGCTTGGAGTAAGAAAATATGCATGAAAATTATGATATAGTCAACATACTCACTTGTCTGATAATTGTGCACACAGTGTATATCCAAATACTGTATATACCCTTAAGCACAGAAATAAAAATATATATTGATTATATGTCCTTTTGAATTGGACAAGCATTGGTTGTACTATACATATTAAAGATGACATTGAGTGGGGCCCATTTGTACACAAAAACACTTTTTTTTATTTTTTTCTAACTCAGTATGCAAAGCAGCGTTCAAAGTGAAAGGAAAGTCATGTAACAGTTTTAGAGAAAAACAGAAAAAAAGAGAAATAAAATCTTATACACAAATTGTTTCAAATTGGTCACACTGTACAGTTCAATAAACACATCCACATCTTTGCACCCTTTCATATGTGTAAGACTGTCTGAAAGTCTCCACTCTGCGAAGGGAATCTGAACGTACGCTTGGCTCACCTTCACAGAAAATAAAAGACAGGAAGGACTTTATTGCTGTGTTTTTTATAGTCCCCATATCCACTGTGAACATGTTTACAACCTGACTATTTGGAGTATATTGTTGAAGATAACATCAGAGAATTAATATCATTATAGTCACCATAAGAGTTGTAGTGGGAAAGCACACATTGGATTAGACCATGATTGGTCACCAGTAAAAATCACATATACTTGAATGAAAAATTATTACCAATATTCCTACTGGAACTCACATACACAATAAATCCATAAAACTAGACTTTAGCTCATCACTATCTCCCTCCTCTTGCCCCACCTTGTAGCGTCACAGAGACAAATCATCACTGTTTATCATTATTAATAAGCTGCTTCAAAACTCATAAATACCGGTTCAAACGTTTGATTTAGTTTAAAGGTACATGTGATGCCACTTGTGGTTTGAATTATTCAGACAGTATGATATTGACACAGAAGTGGCCAGAGCACGGTTGTGTACTCTTACAAGTGTTGCTATTGGTGTCTTTTTCTCAAACTGAGGAGCAAGTGTGCAAACGAAGAGGGGATCCTGAGAGCCCTCAGCTGTCTAAAGACGGGGACATTATGCTGGGGGGAATCTTCTCCTTCCACAGCAGCTGGGAGAACAAACATAATACCTACATGCAAAAACCTCTGCCACTGCAATGTACCAGGTAAAGTATACAAAAGAAAGCTGTATCCATCTTGCCACTGTTTTCTGCAGAAATGTTGTTCGTGCCTATTGATGCTTCCATTTTATATGCCATCATCATCTCTTACTGTTTGTTATGCCAACAATTTTCAATTGTCTGAATTTAGCTTGAATTTCAGAGAGTTCCAGTTTGCTCAAGCTATGCTTTTTGCCATTGAAGAAATTAACAACAGTACAGACCTACTGCCAGGAATCTCTCTGGGCTATGATATATATGATACTTGTGGTTCCATTGCAAGAAGTGTGAAAGTTGCTCTTGCCTTAACCAATGGCATTGATAATGTGTCTTCAACATCTGTGGCACCATGTACCAGACCTGCACAAGTACAGGCTATAATGGGTGAAACCTCCTCCTCTCCCAGCACAGCAATAGCTACTGTTATTGGACCATTTCATATCCCACTGGTTGGTATGACTGCTAAACATTTAACTTCACTTATGATAAGAATTGATTGTTTTAATATGTGTATTCGATTTTTTTTAATTATATATCCTATACCGATTTATCTTAATTTTCTTTTAGATCAGCCACTTTTCCACATGTGCTTGCCTCAGTGATAAAACCAAGTATCCATCCTTCCTCAGAACAGTGCCTAGTGACTACTACCAGAGCAGAGCCCTGGCTCAGTTGGTCAAGCACTTTGGCTGGACTTGGGTTGGAGCTGTTAGAACCAATGATGATTATGGCAATAATGGCATGGCTACATTCACAGAAACTGCACAGCAGCTGGGCATCTGTCTGGAATATTCTGTATCTTTCTTTAGGACAGATCCATCAGAAAAAATACAAAAAATAATTGAAATTATCAAGGCTTCAACCTCAAAGGTCGTTATTGCTTTCCTCTCACACATGGACATGGATGTACTTATACATGAATTGTCCTATCACAACTTGACTGGGTACCAGTGGGTTGGTAGTGAGTCCTGGATCTTTGATTCTCAAATTGCAGCTGTGGACAAGACTCACATCCTGGATGGAGCCATAGGTCTTTCCATCCCCAAAGCACATGTCAGCGGACTGAGAGAGTTCATGTTTAATGTAAAACCACTTATTCTATCCAATAATGACTTGTTTACAGAGTTCTGGGAGGCATTATTTAGCTGTAAGTTCAAGCAATCAAAGTCAACAGATATTCAGAGAGACTGTACAGGACATGAGGATCTGGCTGGAGTGCAGAACAGCTTCACTGACATGTCACTTATGCCAATTTTTAACAATGTCTATAAAGGAGTGTATGCAGTGGCCCATGCTCTTCATGGTATTCTCAGCTGCAACAAAACATGTGACAACAATGTGCAACTAGATCCATTTACGGTGAGCTTAATACCAAGTTTGACAATATTTTTAACAATAAAAAAAACATCAACGAATATAATTTTAGGCATAATGATGTGTAAAAATGAAGCCCTTTCATACTATAATGCTCTTGACCAATTATGCAAGCAAAAAGAATATCGGATAATTAACAAAATTAACATCCATTGTCTTAGATTTTGCGGCACATAAAATGGATTAACTTCAAAACGAAGGAAGGAGATGAAGTTTACTTTAATGAGAATGGAGATCCACCAGCAAAGTATGAAATTATAAACTGGCATCCAAGAGAAAACAACATTGTGGACTTTGTCACAGTTGGTCTTTATGACACATCGTTACCCGCAGACAAACAATTGAATCTGCTAGATAAGCCTTTCATTTGGACGCAGGGCTCACACCAGGTAAAGAACTATAGTATTTTGTAACATCATAAGTGAACTAATTTCTAAATATCTGATTATAATTGGTTCTGTTGTATTAGAATTATTAAAAAAGCTGGTGAGGAGTTGCAAGAAATGTGTAATACCTTCTCTGTTCATGTAGGTGCCTGTGTCAGTTTGCAGTGAGAAGTGTCCCCCAGGAACACGTAAAGTTCTCCAGAAAGGAAAACCTGTTTGCTGCTATGACTGTATAAGATGTGCAGAAGGAGAAATTAGCAACTTTACAGGTTCAGTACTATTTATTTCAAGCTTTTGAACTTCAATTCATCATAAAATAAAAGCAACATTATTCCATAACGACATTGTTTTATTATAAGAGATAGCCAGTCTGCGAATTACTTTTATGTAGTAAATGTTTTTTTCATACATAGTGACTAATTGAAAATTTGGTACATAGATCACATGAGATTAAACTATTTTAGAGTCCTGATTCCTTTTGATTATAAAAACTTTGCGTAACGTTATCTTTAAATGGAAGGCAACATAACCATTGCAACCAGTTTTTTGTTTTTGTGGCATCACTCTTCAGAATTGCTTGCTGTTTTATCATTTTGAGCTCAGGAAATAACGTGGAATGTTATGTAACTTGTGATGATGGCTTATGTTATTCTTTGTCCTTCATATATCAGATAATTCCAGATCAGAACTAGGCACATAAATGTTTCTCACAGTATTTTAAATTGTTAGAAAAATAAAAAGGTAAAAATATATTTCCATAGTAGTTCCAATATAGATTGGAATGTGACATAGTTTCAACCCTGAACATGTAGTTTTTAAAATGAAATTTAAAAAAAATTCAAGAAATCTTTAGTATGTTCATAATCAGAGCCACTTGGAATGAAAAACTTCTATATTTAAGTGGAAGAAGTCTCCTCTCAACCTCAACCAGTCAGAGCAGAGCGATGTGCTTTGATCAGTACGCATACTGTCTGCCATGTGGAAAATTTGAAGTATCAAAATGTAAACTGCAAGTCTAACATCTGCCTCAATGTTATTTTATAGATTCTATCACTTGTGTGAGATGCCCTCCTGAATACTGGTCAAATGAGAGAAGAGATGCCTGTATAAAGAAGGAGGCCGTGTTTCTGTCATATGAAGAAATTATGGGAACACTGCTTACTGCTGCCTCTTTGTTTGGAACATGCATGACTGCTGTTGTGGCATTAATTTTCTTCAGATACAGGAAAACTCCTCTTGTCAAGGCAAACAACTCTGAGCTGAGTTTCCTGCTGCTTTTCTCCTTAACTCTGTGTTTCCTGTGCTCTCTGACCTTCATCGGCCGACCCTCTGAGTGGTCCTGCATGCTGCGACACACAGCATTTGGCATCACCTTTGTCCTCTGCATCTCTTGTGTTCTTGGGAGAACAATGGTAGTTTTAATGGCATTTAAAGCAAGACTTCCAGGCAGAAATGCAATGAAACGGTTTGGGCCCACACAGCAGAGACTCAGTGTTCTGGGTTTCACTCTTATACAAGTCATCATATGTATCCTCTGGTTGACAATTTCTCCTCCTTTTCCATATAAGAATTTTAAGGAATTCAAGGATAAAATCATTTTAGAGTGTGCTCTGGGCTCTCCTGTAGGTTTCTGGGCTGTGCTTGGTTACATTGGACTTCTCGCCATATTGTGTTTTATTTTTGCTTTTCTGGCTCGAAAATTGCCAGATAATTTCAATGAAGCCAAATTTATCACTTTTAGTATGCTGATATTCTGTGCAGTATGGCTCACTTTCATCCCAGCATATGTTAGCTCCCCTGGGAAGTTCAGTGTTGCAGTGGAAATCTTTGCTATTCTGGCATCCAGTTTTGGACTGCTAATTTGTATCTTTATCCCGAAATGTTATATCATGTTACTGAAACCAGAAAAGAATACAAAAAAGAATATAATGGGTAAGGGTGCACCAAAATAATTTTGAAAACAGAAAGCAATGTATTGCAAAGGTATCTTAAAGTCCCCATTCACTAAAAAACAGTCTATTACGTGTTGTTTAAGTGTTTCAAAGCATATCATGAGCAAAAACAGTTATTAATGCTATGGCTCTAGGTGTTTCTTTAGTCTAATATTGTCATGAAGTGAAATGGAAACAGCCGTTTGCAGCCCTGATTCATGGTTATTACATGGAAAGTACCAGACATGTTTTCAGGTAATTATAATAACAATGGGTGTTTGGTTCAATGCAATATGGAAATATCAGTCCATATTATGTCATCATTATTAGTATATTAAAACATTTTTGTAAACATATCACCAGTTTTCTTGACAAATTATTGCACCTATATAACCATTTTATTTTTAGCAGGTCCCCATACTATTTCTACAGTGTTACTATTCTATTACCAAATAGTTTTGACTTATTATAACCTTTAAATTTAGTATAGTGTAGTTTATCTATATAGCGCCTTTCACAGACAATTTTTTGAAAGTGCTTTACAAAAGGTGACCCCATAAATTACACAAATAAAACAATAGAATAAAATACATAAAAACAACAAAAAAAATCCTCATAGAAACCCAAGTCTAACTAAAAGCTTCTTGGAATAAAAATGTCTTCGGCTGTTTTTAAAATAATTTGTTTCCCCACAACCTCAGGCCCCTAATTACCTTGTAATTTCAGCTCTAGTCTATTATTCCCATAATGTACCCATTGTTATTACCAGGTTATTGTCTAGTTATTACTTTGGTAAATAAATTATATCATTCCAATATTTCCTCTTTATTACCAACCTGTAACCACACTATTACCGTGAAGTAACTGAGCTGTAATGTAAAGTGTAATAAAAATACTAACTCATTTTATAAATAAAATAGATGTTGGGTTTGAATTACGAATAGGGCCCTTTGTTTATTAAACCCATACCTCATCCACATAACTTTTTTGTTACGATGAATGACTTCACCTTCTCAACAACTGAGCTCACTTGTGGCGCACCACAAGGCTCTGTCCAAGGCCCCTTCTGTTCTCTCTTTTTAAGAAAACCACTTGGCCAGCGTATTTAAGACCACAACCTTTATGACCATTTTATTCCAATAAACTCAGCAGAACGTGCCTATAAGATAAATAAAATTGAAAAATTGATTTAAAAAGAAAGCTTAAATTCAATGATGATATATCAGAGATAATTTTGTCCTGTCATTCTGTTGGTTTCCGTCTTAGTAGTTTTTCAAATGATTCACCCAAGCCTATAAGAATCAAGAAGAAATGGTTTATTCTAATCTCAGGTTTGATGCTAATGTCAGACATGTTTATTTTCATTCTTTCCATTTCAAGACACTCACAAAAATTAATACATTTTTTTCATTGCTTTCTTACAAAAGGTTATGTATGTTTTTTTCAGCATTTGTTGTTACTACTATAATGCACAATATAAACTGGCATCAGTTCAGGTCAGCGCTCCACCTTTTTCAGTTTTTTCAAAACGCCGCAAAAACTCATTACCAAGACAAAAACAACACAAACACATTATGTTTGTGCTTGCCTTGCTGTACTACCTCCATGTTAGATTACATGTGTTGCATAATGTTTCAGATCACGTTCAAATCCTTAAATTCCCTTGCCACTTAATGGATCTCAGATTTTTTGATCTCGTATGTCACCTCCTGACCATCAATACCTGTAGACAGTACCTTTCTAACTATTCCCAGGCCACAGTTTATGACAGAGATCCAGTCTTTTTAATTAGAGCCCCCATTTGTTTAACTCAGGTATACATATTTAAAGAGATATATTTTATTGTTTAACAGTGAGGACAAATTGTGTGCAATTACTATTATTGTTATTATTATTACTGTTATTATTACCAATGTTATCATCTAAAACAGATTATATTCAAAAACTAATTTTGTATCAGGGAAAACTTCTTTCACTTGCTCCACCTTGTAGGTCCACAGAGATGAATCTTCACTTTTTTTTGTTATTATACCATTTGCTCCTCCTAGATGCATAAATATCACTACAAGCCATTCATTACATGAAGATAAATGAGATGCCACCCAGTGATTCTATTCTTACAGACAACATGGCGTCCACAAGGTGGTGGCCAGAGCAGGGCTGTGCACTTTTACAACTCTTGTTGTTGGTGTCTTTCTCTCAAACTAAGGATTCAGTGTGCAGGCGGAGAGGGGATCCTGAAAGCCCTCAGCTGTCTAAAGATGGGGACATTATGCTGGGGGGAATATTCTCCTTCCACAGCAATTGGAGGAACAAACAGAATACCTACATGCAAAAACCTCTGCCACTGCAATGCACAAGGTAAATTATACCCAATAAATATTTTATCCATTTTGCCTCTGTTTTGTGTATTAATGTCATAAAGTCCAGTATCTGGTTTAATTTAGCATGAAGTTGTCTTTATTTCAAAGAGAAACCGTTGTGCCAACAATTTTTAACTGTCTAAATCTAGTTTGAATTTCAGAGAGTTCCAGTTTGCGCAAGCTATGCTTTTTGCCATTGAAGAAATTAACAACAGTACAGACCTACTTCCAGGAATCTCTCTGGGCTATAATATATATGACACGTGTAGCTCCATTGCCAGAAGTTTAAAAGTTGCACTTGCCTTAACCAATGGCATTGACGATGTGTCTTCAACATCTGAGGCGCCATGTACCAGACCTGCACAAGTGCAGGTCATAATGGGTGAAACCTCCTCTTCTCCTAGCACAGCAACAGCCACCATCATTGGACCATTTCATATCCCACTGGTCGGTATGACTTGTTAAGATTAAACTTGTGTCTGTCATTGTTTTATTATGTATCCTATACCGATTTATCTTTATTTTCTTTTAGATCAGCCACTTTTCCACATGTGCTTGCCTCAGTGATAAAACCAAGTATCCATCCTTCCTCAGAACAGTGCCTAGTGACTACTACCAGAGCAGAGCCCTGGCTCAGTTGGTCAAGCACTTTGGCTGGACTTGGGTTGGAGCTGTTAGAACCAATGATGATTATGGCAATAATGGCATGGCTACATTCACAGAAACTGCACAGCAGCTGGGCATTTGTTTGGAATATTCTGTGTCTGTCTTTAGAACAGATCCATCAGAAAAAATTAGAAAAGTAATTGAAGTTATCAAGGCTTCAACTTCAAAGGTGATTGTTGCTTTCCTCTCCCATAAAGACATGGATGTACTTATACATGACTTGTCCTATCACAACTTGACTGGGTACCAGTGGGTTGGTAGTGAGTCCTGGATCTTTGATTCTCAAATTGCAGCTGTGGACAAGACTCACATCCTGGATGGAGCCATAGGTCTTTCCATCCCCAAAGCACATGTCAGCGGACTGAAAGAATTTATGCTTGATGTAAAACCACTTATTCTATCCAATAACGACTTGTTTACAGAGTTCTGGGAGGCATTATTTAGCTGTAAGTTCAAGCAATCAAAGTCAACAGACATTCAGAGAGACTGTACAGGACATGAGGATCTAGCTGGAGTGCAGAACAGCTTCACTGACATGTCACTTATGCCCATTTTCAACAATGTCTATAAAGGAGTGTATGCAGTGGCCCATGCTCTTCATGGTATTCTCAGCTGCAACAAAACATGTGACAACAATGTGCAACTAGATCCATTTACGGTGAGCTTAATACCAACATTAATAATGATTTTTGCATTTTGATGTGACAACGAATGTTAAATTAAAAGTGAAAAAATCCAATCCAGACAGTCATTTTGTTGAAGCAATATTCATGTTTATCAGATAATTAACAAAATTAACATCTATTGTCTTAGATTTTGCAGCACATAAGACAGATTAACTTCAAAACAAAAGAAGGAGATGAAGTTTACTTTAATGAGAATGGAGATCCACCAGCAAAGTATGAAATTATAAACTGGCATCCAAGAGAAAACAACATTGTGGACTTTGTCACAGTTGGTCTTTATGACACATCGTTACCCGCAGACAAACAATTGAATCTGCTAGATAAGCCTTTCATTTGGACGCAGGGCTCACACCAGGTAAAGAACTATAGTATTTTGTAACATCATAAGTGAACTCATTTCTAAATATCTGATTATAATTGGTTCTGTTGTATTAGAATTATTAAGAAAAGCTGGTGAGGAAATGCAAGAAATGTGTAATACCTTCTCTGTTCATGTAGGTGCCTGTGTCAGTTTGCAGTGAGAAGTGTCCCCCAGGAACACGTAAAGTTCTCCAGAAAGGAAAACCTGTTTGCTGCTATGACTGTATAAGATGTGCAGAAGGAGAGATGAGCAATTTTACAGGTTCAGTATTTTCTAATTCAAACGTTTTTCCTTTAATGTCACACAAAAAAAATTTAACTGGCATCGTTCCATGCCACTTTTAAGATATGACATAATTTTGTTGAATTGAGATAGTTGCTTGGAGTTACAGTAATATACAAATTTATTGTTTTCAACAGATATGACTAGATTCCATTATATCGAATAAATTGATTTCATATAGGGGATAAAGAGGATGAGAGTATATCATATCCACTGTAACATCCACATTTGTAAGATGGCTATCCACAAATTGATGGAAGTGGTAGATCTTAGCGAGAATCTGAGGACACTGTTCATGTCCGTTAGTTCACTCCTGTGAACCATGTGTAAAGCAAAGCACAAATTTAAGTAGTAACTGTTACAGCTATACAGCTGTATACTATAGCATGACAGCTAAACAGTTCTATTTAAAATGTGACATGGCTGTTTCAATGCTTCACATGAAGTTTTTTCACATAAAGTTATTTTATCAGCAAGCACTCTGTCTGCCATGTGGAAAATTTGGAGTATCAAAATGTAAACTGTAAGTCTAACATCTGCCTCGATGTAATTTCGTAGATTCTATCACCTGTGTGAGATGCCCTCCGGAATACTGGTCAAATGAGAGAAGAGATGCCTGTATAAAGAAGGAGCTTGTATTTCTATCATATGAAGAAATTATGGGAACGCTGCTTACTGCTGCCTCTTTGTTTGGAACATGCATGACTGCTGTTGTGGCATTAATTTTCTTCAAATACAGGAAAACTCCTCTCGTCAGGGCAAACAACTCTGAGCTGAGCTTCCTGCTGCTCTTCTCCTTAACTCTGTGTTTCCTGTGCTCTCTGACCTTCATCGGCCGACCCTCTGAGTGGTCCTGCATGCTGCGACACACAGCATTTGGCATCACCTTTGTCCTCTGCATATCTTGTGTTCTTGGGAAAACTATAGTGGTGTTAATGGCGTTTAAAGCAAGACTTCCAGGCAGAAATGTAATGAAATGGTTTGGACCCACACAGCAGAGACTCAGTGTTCTGGGTTTCACTCTTATACAAGTCATCATATGTATCCTCTGGTTGACAGTTTCTCCTCCTTTTCCATACATGAATTTGAAGGAATTCAAGGACAAAATCATTTTAGAGTGTGCTCTGGGCTCTCCTGTAGGCTTCTGGGCTGTGCTTGGTTACATTGGATTTCTCGCTATATTGTGTTTTATTTTTGCTTTTCTGGCTCGAAAACTGCCAGATAATTTCAACGAAGCTCAATTTATTACATTTAGTATGCTGATATTCTGTGCGGTATGGATAGCTTTTATCCCGGCGTATTTCAGCTCTCCTGGGAAGTTCAGTGTTGCAGTAGAAATCTTTGCTATTCTGGCATCCAGTTTTGGACTGCTAATTTGTATCTTTATCCCAAAATGTTATGTCATGTTACTGAAACCAGAGAGGAATACAAAAAAGAATATCTTTGGGAAGGGTGCACCAAAATAATTTTGAGAAGTGAAAACAATTTTGGCAGGAATCATATCCCAAAAGCTGTAATGATTTTGTTATATTAACTTGATAACCAGTCTGTCTGTATGAGTGAATTTTAGTCGGCTCGTCTTTAGTTGTCATAAATATGTATAGAATATAGAATTATTTTTTATGCGTCACTTGGTGTACATATGATAAACTTTTTTTTGTGTGTGTATTTCAGTTCTGTGGACTATGGTGAATGTGAAGTTATGTCATGCCAGGCATGATGTAGCTGTTCTTGTGTTATCTGTGCCTGCCAGCCTTGTTCTCTGGTTAGCTTTAGCTTAGTTTGGCTAGAATGTTGGTCAAAATGGTCACATTTTAAGAAGAAGGTGAGAAATAGAAATGGTAAATTAAATTAATAGAAATAAATTTAATTTGCACTGCCAAGGAACCAGATAAACAACATAGATTTTTTGACTGGACTGGATTACTGACCCTGATGCAATACATTAACTAATATTTCTGCACATTACAAACTTTGTTTTTGGACTGATAAAGAGACTAGAAAGATATTTTGTGTGCATTTAAAAGTTACAGATCCGATGAACTGTTAAACCGTTTTAGCAGTGACTGTAAAAGACTGCTATCTACCAAACTGGTGTTCTGAAATCTGAATGCCTGCGCCTCCTTTTCGGCTCATTTAATATAACAGACAAATTACAACACTTATATATTCAGCTGTGTGTTCATTGCATAAAGTCACGGTCATTGGAAGGTATCAGTCGATATATTATCATTAAAAAATCTGTTATAATTTTGAACCTTGTTGAAATTTACGGTATTTTGAAAATACATTTGACATGTATATTTATTCTTTCGCTACTTTGAGTAAAAATGGACTGAGACATTAGAAGCTAGTCCTAATGTGTGAATAAAAAACATGATCCTAATTGTTCAAATGCAAGTCCCCTGAATACAAAACAACCTGGATACTGTTGAGATCCTTACAGTATGGATCATGAAACCGTACATACAAGAGCATGTGGTAAATTGACCTCTGAAATTTCTTGGAAAGGAGCAAAGTTAAAGGCTCAGAGGTGACTTAGCTGGTAACCCATTAAATGACTGGTTGCATGGTGTGGTTTAGCTCAGCTGCAGGGCGAAAAAATGGGGCAGAGTTTCAGGGACCAGAGCCAGGTGAGTCTGACTGATGCAGCTGTGGGCCTTTATTAATAAGTCTCATACTCTTTATCTGCAGTAGTGCTGAGGTTGTGGTCAGCCACTTAATAGGGAGGTCATGACCAGCCAGAAACTGCACCAGTCAGCTAATCTCTTTGGAAAGCCTTACTGTTGGTCCATAAGTACCTATGTGGTTCACTGGTAGACCACACAGACTGAGTCTATTCAGAGCTGGTTGATTAAAAAACAAACAAAGAAAACTGTGTCTTTGGCTGTCTCTTTATATCTATCTATAAGAAAGAACCCTTGATAGGGGGTGCATTGTCAAATTGACCTAAAATTTGTGTCTGATTTTGTACTGAAAAAGAACTGGACTAAGAATAAATCATTGGGGGACCACTCAAATGGGGGAGCTGATGATGATGGTAAGAAACCATCCAGTCTAACAGATGAGCTTCACTCTGGTAAATATTAATTAATCCAGGAGCAGTTCCTTTAATGCCACACAATGCTCCAGTGAGAATCTATGGTACTGTTATATACCATATCAAAAGCTAAGGTCTACAAGCATTAATAGAGAATAATATTTTCCAAGTAAATGCTGGATTAATATGAAGGACATCATAGAAATAGCTAATCTAAAGTATTTTATGTTCTCAGATTTCTCCATTGTACATGTGGAAATGTTTCCATTTTTTTCCCTTGTCCTTTCCAGCATTATGGCAGCAGAATTGTAATCTGAAAACTTTTAAGCCAAACAGATTTGCTTTGCCAAGGGAAGCTTTATAAATGTAAAGCTCCCCTTGATGCCCATCAACCGCCCATTTATTTATTTTTGTTTACATTATATAACATGTAATAGAGCTGAACCGGACCGGGGGACAAGAACAGAAGAAGAGGATACAGGACAAAAATAGAAACAAAAACCAGACAACCAGCTGCTAAACCTGTAAAAACAAAACAGACGGCAATCCACGGCCTCTGTTGGGAATCTAGCCTTAGCTCCTTTTTAATGTGGGCATTTTAAGTAATTTCATTCTTAATCTTGGGTATCTCTGGATTACCTTTGCACACCTCGTTATGCCAAAATTATTTTGAAATGAGGGAGAGCCTACTCTTTGGGAAAGCTTCCTCCTGAGGTTTGCAGAGAGGGTCGGGAAAGGGGATGGTGGTGACTCGTCAATGTGCTCTACTTCAGATGCTGGCTGGGAACCTATGACAACACATACACACTACATTTTCAAGCATGTCAACACATGAGATCCAACCACACGTAACTGATCTAGAATAGGATCCTGAATATCAAAGTGAGCAGTATAAAGAGCTGCCACAACGGCAATTACAGCCGGATGTCTATATTTGATAAATATGCTCAGAACCTGCAATTGTGCATTTTCTCGTGTAAGTATCTCCATGTTTCTTGTTTTGGGTGTAAATTTATGAGGACAAAGTACCATTAGTACCTTTATCAGCCTTTTTGCTAAAGATGTCTGAAAACCAAAAACACTTTTTCTTGGAGATGTCGCCAAAGCAAAAATAAAGTACCATGTTCTGAAAAGAACCAGTGGATCACTCGTTCCTTCCATCCTGATAACTTTCACTTAAAATGCTTCTGGTGGACACTGTGCAGTCCCTACCACCCATGGGCATGCACTACCTGAAAAATTTGACCATAAAAGGAAATCCTGCCCTTCTCTCACACTGACATGTGAGGAAAAAGGGAGTAGAAAAAATTTCTTGCAAGGGAAATTTTGAGAAATTTTGGAGAAAATTAGTTCCTTTTGCATTGAAATATAAACTGTATATATCCTTTTCTTAAGCTTTGGGTGATGTTTAAGGTAACTATACATGATTCTAACACTGCAGCCAGAAAACATGCATTCCATGGGACGTTTAAATGTTTCATGTGTAGTATTATGCTAAAATTTTGCACATATTTTAATATCTTATTATAATGCACTCATATCAGTTTTATCTCTTCATCTAAGCCTGCAAAAAATGAGGTAATTTAGTTATTTGATTTATTTTTTTTTAATTTGGAAGTGTTTCTAAATTTAAAGAGCAGCAAGGTAGTCATATTGGAGGAAGTGGTTAAGAGCATTTTTGTGCTAATTTTTGCTATTGTACATGACTTTTTTCTTTTTTTTTAAACAAATATGTACAGCAAACTATCTATATTCTCAGAATTTGAAGTTATAACAAGTAAACAAAAATCTATATCATAATGTTGGGGGTTGGCAGAGGAGTGACAAACATGTTTGTCATTCAGACGTAGGGTGCTAAATTTAGTTTTTCATCGAGAACTGATTTTTCAAATTTACATTTACAATTGACTTTTTTATTCACTCTCTGTTTGGTTGGGTTTGATTTAGCAAACTGAAATACTTGGGTCGGTTTAGGGAAATGTTAAAAGCACCATTTTTTTAGGTAATCATTGTTATAAGTCAAATCCGGTCTATCTGCAAACACATAAAACTGAGGCCACTCAAAAAAAACCCAAGTTAAAGTGGTAGATGTTACAAAATAATTAAACTAAATTAAAAAAAATAACCAAAAGGGGAACAATTTAGGTAAACTGATGTAGCTAAAATTCATGTTATTACATTACTGGTAAATTATTTGCCATAAGTGTAGCATTCAAGGCTTTGTAATTTTCCTAATTATTTGTACAGTAACAAGCATGTTGCTTGAACATTCACAATTTCTCATTTTTTAAATGATGCAGATATTTTTCCCCATAATGTAAAAAATATCTTGAACCTTCAAATTTTCCAGTCTGATAACACACTTACTAAAGGTATTTGAAACAGAAAACTTAAAAAAAAAAAAAAATGTCTGCCATTGGTCATATGTATTTTGGTGCCTCCCTCCTGTCGCCCCTCCTCAGGTCCATAGAGATGAAACATCCTGTATCGTATTATTTGGTGATGCGTTATGTATAAATATCAGTGTAAGTCTTTCTGGTTTGGCTCTTTTCACTCAGCATGATGTCAACACAGAGATGTCTACAGCAGGGTTTGACACTTTTACAAATGTTGTTGGTGGCATCTTTCTCTCAGGCTGAGGAGTCAGTGTGCAGACAAAGGGGGGATCCTGAGAATCCCCAGCTCATAAAAGATGGGGACATTGTGTTGGGAGGTATCTTCTCTTTTCATAGCAGCTGGAGGAACAGACAGGATAACTATACACAAAAACCCCTGCCGCTGCAATGCACCAGGTAAATTACACAATTATGTGGATAAAGATTATCACAGTGTGCATCACAATAAGATTTATATTGTATGTGTCTTTTGTGTTGCTGTGTTTTCCATTTCAAGAACAAACTGGTGGAAATACTATGCTTATAAATGTTTGTATCAAGTTTGAATTTCAGAGGATTCCAGTTTGCTCAGGCCATGCTCTTTGCCATTGAGGAGATCAATAACAGTACAGACCTGCTGCCAGGCATTTCTCTGGGTTATAAAATTTATGACGCTTGTGGTTCCATCGCTAGAAGTGTAAGAGTTGCACTTGCCTTGGTTAATGGTAATGAAATTTTGGCTTCACCCTCGACAACTTGTACAAAACCTGCACAAGTACAGGCCATAATGGGAGAAACATCCTCCTCTCCTAGTGCAGCAATAGCCACAGTGATTGGACCATTTCATATCCCACAGGTGGGTTGGATTCATTCAAATGTGTTTAAAAGAAAAAAAAATGTTTTTAACAGAGAGATTGCATAAAAACTGAATGTAGCAGATTGTTCTAGGGATGGAAACCATTTCTTTATTTTCTTTTAGATCAGCCACTTTTCCACATGTGCTTGCCTCAGTGATAAAACCAAGTATCCATCCTTCCTCAGAACAGTGCCTAGTGACTACTACCAGAGCAGAGCCCTGGCTCAGTTGGTCAAGCACTTTGGCTGGACTTGGGTTGGAGCTGTTAGAACCAATGATGATTATGGCAATAATGGCATGGCTACATTCACAGAAACTGCACAGCAGCTGGGCATCTGTCTGGAATATTCTGTATCGTTCTTTAGAACAGATCCATCAGAAAAAATACAAAAAATAATTGAAATTATCAAGGCTTCTACCTCAAAGGTGATTGTTGCTTTTCTCTCACACATGGACATGGATGTGTTATTACATGAGTTTTCCAACTACAACTTAACTGGGTATCAATGGGTAGGTAGTGAGGGTTGGATCTTTGATTCTCAAATTGCAACAATTGATAAGAATCACATCCTGGATGGAGCCATAGGTCTTTCCATCCCCAAAGCACATGTCAGCGGTATGAGAGAATTTATGCTTGATGTGAAACCCCTCAATTCATCAAATAGTGACTTGTTTACAGAATTCTGGGAGGCATTATTTAGTTGTAAGTTCAAGAAATTCATAACAACAGAGACTTCAAGAGACTGTACAGGACACGAGGATCTGGCTGGAGTGCAGAACAGCTTCACTGACATGTCACTTATGCCCATTTTCAACAATGTCTATAAAGGAGTTTATGCAGTGGCCCATGCTCTTCATGGTATTCTCAGCTGCAACAAAACATGTAACAACAACGTGCAACTAGATCCATTTACGGTGAGCTTTACATTGAAATGTAACGATATTAAATATTTTAGACTGTCACGTTGTTGAAGAAATATGCATGCATAATTGTTTGTCAGATAATCAAATTAATGTCTCTTTATTTTTCTTTAGATTTTACAGTATATACAGAAGATTTACTTCAAAACCAAGGAGGAAGATGAGGTTTACTTTAATGAGAATGGAGATCCACCAGCAAAGTATGAAATCATAAATTGGCAGCCCAGACAAAATGATATTGCAGACTTTGTCACAGTTGGTCTTTATGATACATCATTACCTGCAGACAATCAACTGAAATTGCAGAATAAGACTTTGATTTGGGCAAAGAACTCATTGCAGGTCAGCTACTTTCTACTTTCTAACTCTTCTCATTATATTTTCGAAACTGTATTATTGTTTCAGAATATTATTTTTTTTATGTATTAAAAGTACAAAACAACATAATGAATGTATTATTTTTTCCATATTGTTTTTGTTCATGTAGGTGCCTGTGTCAGTTTGCAGTGAAAAGTGTCCCCCAGGAACACGTAAAGTTCTCCAGAAAGGAAAACCTGTTTGCTGCTATGACTGTATAACATGTGCTGAAGGAGAAATGAGCAACGTTACAGGTTTAGTATTTTGAAAAGAAAGCTTTGAACTTAGATAAAACACCAAATAAAAGTGGCATGATCACATGACAATTTTTTGCAACCTGAGATATCTAATTATATCCAACTGTACTTTGACGTTATGAAACATGTTTATAAGGTCAGAATCAAGTCCTCTTTGGCTGAAAAACTCCTATATTTATACTTGAAAAGTTCTGATCCCCACAGCCTTATTTAGCCTTCCACTCAGCAGAGTGATGTGCTGTGTGGTGAATTTGCAAACAGATACAAACAGAGAAAAGAGACTAATCTGAACTACAAGTCTAACATCTGCCTCATTATTTTTTTGTAGATTCTATCACCTGTGTGAGATGTCCTCCTGAATATTGGTCGAATGAGAAAAGAGATGCTTGTATAAAGAAGCAGGCCGTGTTTCTATCATATGAAGAAATTATGGGAACGCTGCTTACTGCTGCCTCTTTGTTTGGAACATGCATGACTGCTGTTGTGGCATTAATTTTCTTCAGATACAGGAAAACTCCTCTCGTCAGGGCAAACAACTCTGAGCTGAGCTTCCTGCTGCTCTTCTCCTTAACTCTGTGTTTCCTGTGCTCTCTGACCTTCATCGGCCGACCCTCTGAGTGGTCCTGCATGCTGCGACACACAGCGTTTGGCATCACCTTTGTCCTCTGCATCTCTTGTGTTCTTGGGAAAACTATAGTGGTTTTAATGGCATTTAAAGCAAGACTTCCAGGCAGAAATGTAATGAAATGGTTTGGGCCCACACAGCAGAGACTCAGTGTTCTGGGTTTCACTCTTATACAAGTCATCATATGTATCCTCTGGTTGACAATTTCTCCTCCTTTTCCATTTGAGAATTTTAAGGAATTCAAGGATAAAATCATCTTAGAGTGTGCTCTGGGCTCTCCTGTAGGCTTCTGGGCTGTGCTTGGTTACATTGGACTTCTCGCCATATTGTGTTTTATTTTTGCTTTTCTGGCTCGAAAACTGCCAGATAATTTCAATGAAGCTAAATTTATCACCTTTAGTATGCTGATATTCTGTGCAGTATGGATCACTTTCATCCCAGCTTATGTTAGCTCCCCTGGGAAGTTCAGTGTTGCAGTAGAAATATTTGCCATTCTGGCATCCAGTTTTGGACTACTAATTTGTATCTTTATCCCAAAATGTTATATCATGTTACTGAAACCAGAAAAGAATACAAAAAAGAATATCTTTGGGAAGGGTGCACCAAAATAAATGCAAAAAAAATTTAAAAAAGCAATATGACAAAGGCATTTTCGACTGCTGAGTTGTGTGTTATATTATTTTGTCCCTTCCTATAGCAGGTATTCCTGGCCTCGTGTTTTTGTGTTTGTTTGTGTGGGAGGTTATCTTCTCTAAAAAGGTCATTCTCCACTGCCACTTGCTGCCCCGTGCTTACTCAGGATGGAGGACTAAATCAAATTTGATATCAATGCAATCCATTGGTCAGACAACCCATTTACAAATTGACATTTTATAATTACCAAAATATTGAATGGGACTGTTAAAATTACACTGGATTGAATTGGATTATAATTGGATTCAATTTCTGTACTTTCTCTTTAAAGTATCCAAAAATTACTTTTATTGCATACTTAAATTAACTTGACTGTCAATGAGCTTTTATTTTGTCTTAAGTCATCAGAAATGCGATGGTGAATGGTTAATCCGCTTCACATACAGCGGAAAAAACCTTCAGTCATTACAGTGGATTGTACTGTCTTGGAACTATTGTTGTTTTTTTACACTGATGTTGACATATTCATAATCATCTTTGACTGTCCCTAAATTTAATTATACATGTTTTCATTTTGACTCCACCTCTTGCCCGTTGGCAGCTTGGATAAACTCCAGCCATTCACAGCCCTGAACTAGATTAATGGCTATAGAATATGGATGGATGAATGGATTTCAGATTCTTCTGAAGCATAAGGAAATCACGGAGTCACTCTAGAATATTCTGTGCTTTTTGTGTATTATGAATTTTTCAAACATATTTCAGCATCATCATTATATTACTGAGCATTTGTTTCTGTCTCTGCTTCTAAACCCATATAAAACATTTTTAAGTTTGCATCCTTTGGTGTCTAAAGTTGTCATTTCAGTATTACTTGTCCTTGATTATGCCCTCTCATTAACCAGACCCAGACCCAATACCTTCTTCAGAAATAGCAGAGGTTGCTGAGAAGAGGATTGAGGGTCTTTATTTAGACCCTACCCAAAAACCTTGTACGATTAACCAAACAGTTATTCTAACCATTCACTTTAATTCAATTTCTCACTCAAATTTCTCAAGTTTCAGCTGTTTTTTTAATTTTTTTACGTTACCTAAATTTCTTAGGGGCTGCATGATGTTGTAGTGGTTAGCCCTGTCGCATCACAGCACCTGTGCAATGAGTTGTTGCCCTGTGATGGACTGGCAACATGTCCATGGTGTACCCTGCCTCTTAGCCAATGACAGTTGGGACAACTAGGGCCCAGCCAACAAGACACGTAGCAACTCAAAGCTCTTAAGAACGAGCTAAAAAACAAAATTAAGCCTAGGAAAGGCAGTTTGAAGATGGCAACAAGTTGAGTAGCTACGAAAAAGATAGAAAAACTCTAAAAGAAGATATTTATGTATTCATATATCAATTATATCAAATATACATGCGAATAAAACTTCTATTAATGGTAATATTAACATGTATATATAGAAGAAGAAGATATATCAAATTTGATCAACTAGACTGGTGACCTGTCCAGGGTGTGCCCCGCCACACGCCCCAACAGAAACTGTGATGGGCAGAATAAGATGAGGTGGTTCTGTGATAAGAAAAATAGATGAATGAATAATATTACCACCCCAGTAAAGGGATAAAAAAGTATGAAATATTCAAAAAATAATTAGAAAAGTTTAAATGGATTATGTTATTAGAGTCTAGAATTTATATTTACACACACACACATATATATATATATATATATATATAGAGAGAGAGTTAGGAGTTACTCTTAACATGAGTCTGAAAGATGTATCATCATGTTTGTATGTGTATGTGGAAATGTATTACCTAGAAAATAAAAATTACCAGCTAAAAAACTGAGTAATTGGCATCTTGTATTTCCTTGATAAGTTGTATTCAGGTTTGACAAGTCTTTGTATGGTGGCTTTGATTCAGTGTCAGGTTCATATCATTGTGCTTCACTGGCATGCAAACTAACCATCCACTTTTCTAACCTAGCACAGTGAAATGACTCCAATCACACACACACACATACCACTGCAACTCAGCCAAGGGATCAATGTGCTATTAAAGGAGGGAATCTTGTTTTTTTACACAATTCCCAGTTCACAGAGGAGACAGTTGGACAGCAAGTCCATGTCATATATCTGAAGGCTGAGCAGAACATTGAGCCAATCACAATTTTAATTTTTCTAAAAGCATCAAAAGTTTGTTTGATGCCAGTGTCATATGTCTCCTTTAAAGTATCTCACAGAGAGAGAGAGCTGAAGAAAAAAGAAAGCTGTATGAAAACTCAGTTGGAAACTATGGTGAACTGCATTTGAGGGCCTAATACACTATAATTTCTGTTGTATCCCACAGGTATGATACAGATGTCAAAACAAAAAAAATGGATTAAAAAAAAACAAAAATGTTGAACACTTAATCTTATTATCATAACATTAAAACTGTGAATTGACTTTCTTTGCATTACAAATGAATATATCACAAGGATTGTGTTCTGGACCCAAGTAGCAGACAGCAAACAGAAGGTCAAATCCAAACAGGTTTAATAACAATGATAGGTTGACAGGAACATTTAGTCCATTAATCTGAGTCCTCTGATGAGGCTTTCTTCTCAGAACAGGTGGGTGCAGACGTAGTTTGACGGTTTTCTGGGACCGCTTTTCCTGTGTCTGGAGAACCTGCCAGAGCAGAGATGCAACCACGCCCGCAACCAACCTAACACTCACACTAACACTCAAGCACAGCAGGGGGAGACAATACACTTCAAGGAAAAGCCACAAAGGACACAAGAGGGTAAAAACATGCATGGAAACGTGGACTTGTGACAGAATTTTATTCAATGTTGAGTTTCGAATTTATAGAAATAAACTATTAAAAAAATAAAAGGAAAATATTCTTGGTTCATTGTTTAGAACTAGCACTGCTTTTTTATTCCTTCAGCTATGAGACCGTGAAGGTGGATTTAATAAAACAAATGTCAAATGTCTCAGATTCCTCAAAAGTCCAAATAAACTGATTCTGATAAAAACTGAAACAGTTTCCCCCTGCTTTCTTTAGAACATACTTTTATAGGTACATTTATTTTCAGTGAGCACCTGTACTTGTGCATGTGTGCTGTGGTACAACTGGACTTACCTTTAAGCTTCCAGGCTGTCCATTGGTACATGGGTATTTTGACCTCCTTGGGTATACTTTTTGCTTTTCTGGCTCAGAAAACGGTTTCATAATTTTAACAAAGCCAAATCTTTCACCTTTACTATGCTGATACGGTACAGTATGGATCACTTTCATCCAAATGTATGTCAGCTGACCTGGGAAGTTAAGTGTTTCTGGTTGCTATCTTTGCTATTCTGGCATCCAGTTTCAGTTCCAGTTCCTTTAAAATATAGTCATTTTTAACTAGTCTATCAAGTAGATTTCTATCTGCAGTTATTAAAGGACCTGTCTTCTACTACAATAATGTATTTCCCATATACAATATGTATTAATATACATATAATACAGTCACATAAATGTTCCTTACATTTTGCTTTTCTTCAAAAGCTTATTTGAAGTTCTTTTAGTTTAATACATGTTCATAAAATTAGAACCAAAGAAAGAAAAAAAATACAGACTTAACTTGTTTGTCTTGGTCTCTAGAGGTTAACTGCAACCATGACAGCATAAACTTCACTGCTGAATATGTATAAAGCCCTGCCATGAGATGTAGCGCTTATTTTTCTGGCCTTTAGGACAGAACATAACTATGCTGTTATTAGAGCTGTTCTTTTTGGTTCTGTTAGGGAAAGGAAGGTCTGTGTGTCGACTGCAAGGCTTCGCACAACCACCTGAACTAGCTCAGGCAGGCGACTTTTTCATTGGAGGCATTTTTTCATTTCGCACAGGACCGGAATACGTTATTGACACATTTAAGACAATTCCAGAATTCAGAAAATGCAACAAGTATGTATGGTTAGCCTTGTGTTTCATTTATTATCTCCTGCATATTTATCATAGTATTGTCTTTCTAAAAGATTTATGTGACTAGGTTCATTCATTGAAATGATTGAACCAGAAATATCAAGATCATATTTTATTCTGTGCTTCACAGGTTCAATTTTAGAGAATTCAAATTTGCTCAAGCCATGATTTTTGCTATAAATGAAATCAACAACAACCCTGAAATGCTATCAGATATTAAACTTGGCTACAAGATTTATGATAGCTGTGGAAGCATGGAAATATTGAGAGCTGCACTGGCACTTGTGAGTGGACTAAAGGAAGAGGTTGGTGATGGCAACTGCACAAAAACTGAGACAGTTCAAGCTATTTTAGGACATTCGGGATCACGTCCAACCATTGCCTTTGCACAAGTTGTAGCAAGATTTCAAATACCTGTGGTAAGTTAAAAGTGTACAGCCATTGTGTGATGTGTGGGGCATTATGGCTACGGTTCTATGCAAAATCTAAACCAATACATCAGCTAAACAGATGTTTGAATATTTCATTGTAGATCAGCCACTTTGCTACCTGTGCCTGCCTGAGCAATAGGAGGGAGTACCCCACTTTTTTCAGAACAATTCCCAGTGACTACTACCAAAGCAGAGCACTGGCGAAGCTGGTCAAACACTTTGGTTGGACCTGGGTTGGGGCTGTAGCTGTGGATAATGAATATGGCTTGAACGGTATTGCAACATTTATAAAAGCTGCCCAAGAATATGGAGTGTGCATCGAGTACTCTGAAGCATTTTCATCAACAGATCCTCCCCATGTTTTACAGAGAATAATAGAGAGAATTGAGCAATCGACCGCTAAAGTGATTATGGCTTTCATGTCTCACAGAGAAATTAAGCTGTTAGCTTCTGAGTTGTACAAGCATAACGTTACAGGACTGCAGTGGATTGGCAGTGATGCATGGATCACAGATCCCTCTGTGGCAGACAGCAAGGGACACAACATCCTGGTGGGCTCACTAGGCTTCACTGTCGCCAAAGCTAAGATCCCAGGATTGGAGGAGTATTTGAGGCAGCTCCACCCCTCACAGTTCCCTGGAAGTCAGTTTGTCAGAGATTTCTGGGAAGATGTGTTCAATTGCTCTCTGAATGAAACTGTGAACAACCAGCCATGTAGAGGCTTTGAGAGCTTACAAAATGTTAACTCTCAATTCACAGACGTATCTGAGGTCAGATTCACCTATAATGTTTACAAATCAGTTTATGCAGTGGCTCATGCTCTTGACAACTTGATTAAATGTGACTCTGGTAAAGGGCTCCCGTCCAATGAGAGTTGCTCTAACCTGAAACACATTCAACCATGGGAGGTGAGAAACTGCCAGTAAATTGTGACAGAAAAATATTATTATGAATAATTTCTTTACTTTTTCTTTTTTTACTTACTAGATCCTCCAACATCTCAGGGCTGTGAATTTCACAACTGTGAATGGAGAACACATTTTTTTTGACAATAATGGAGACTCACCAGCAAGATATGAGCTTGTAAACTTACAAATTACAAACAAAGGTACAATGGAAGGAAAAACCATTGGCATTTATGATGCTTCTCTTCCAGATGATCTTCATTTCATTATGAACAACATCCCACTTGTCTGGTGTAATGGCATGACTGAGGTGAAATAAAGGCTACAGATTTTATGAATTGCTCTTAACAATGTAATGGATGTTGATTTTTCTTATTATATGAACTGAATACAGTTATCTTTGTGTGTTTGAGGTGCCTATGTCAGTCTGCAGTAAGAGATGCCTTCCAGGAACTCATAAGATCCTACAGAAAGGAAAGCCTGTCTGTTGTTATGATTGCATATCCTGTCCAGCAGGCGAGATCAGTAATGTAACTGGTAAACAAGCAGCAAACCTAAACAGAACATTGTTGTTGACCTGAAACATATATTTTCAATCTGTAACCATCTGCCTTGTTTTTCATTTTGCAGATTCAATACAATGTGTTACCTGCCCCCTGGAGTACTGGTCCAACAAACAAAGAGATGCTTGCATCCCAAAACCAATACAATTCTTGGCTTATGATGAAATTCTTGGAACACTGATAGCACTATTTTCTTTGCTGGGAATTTTTCTCACTATGATCACAACACTTGTTTTCTACTGCCACAAAGAGACTCCACTAGTACGAGCCAACAACTCTGAGCTGAGCTTCCTGCTGCTCTTCTCATTGACTCTCTGTTTCTTGTGCTCTCTGACCTTCATTGGAACACCATCTGATTGGTCCTGCATGCTGCGACACACAGCATTTGGCATCACCTTTGTCCTCTGCATATCTTGTGTTCTTGGGAAGACATTAGTGGTCTTAATAGCTTTCAGAGCAACCCTTCCAGGCAGTAATGTGATGAAATGGTTTGGGCCTGCACAGCAGAGACTCAGTGTTCTGGCTCTCACCTTCATACAGGTTTTGATTTGCATACTCTGGCTAACTATTAGCCCTCCTTTCCCTTTCTTGAATTCTCTGCTGTATAAAGACATAATCATCTTACAGTGTGCTCTTGGTTCAGCAGTGGGATTCTGTGCTGTTCTGGGGTACATAGGATTTCTGGCTATATTGTGTTTTGTATTTGCTTTTTTGGGTCGAAAACTGCCTGATAATTTTAACGAAGCTAAACTGATCACTTTCAGCATGTTGATATTCTGCACAGTCTGGATCACCTTTATCCCAGCGTATGTCAGCTCTCCTGGGAAGTTTACTGATGCTGTGGAAACATTTGCTATTCTAGCCTCCAGCTATGGCCTCATATTCTGCATTTTTATGCCAAAATGTTACATCATTTTGTTCAGGCCAGAACACAATACTAAAAAATGTATGATGAGACAGACACCTAAAACTGATGTACATTATTAGCACTTTTCTCAGATTTGACATGCTCAGTTTTAAGGTTTAAAGTTTTGTTGTTTGGTGCAGTTTTTGTATTGTATCTAAACTGTAATCTAAGCTGCTGCTTTCCATATTGTAGTTCATACTTAAATTGCAGTGAAAAAATATTTTCCAAGAGAAAACAAATTCATACAGCAAAAAACTGTTACATAGTAGCTCTTATTGCAAAACTAGTTGCCTCCATTTGAACAATTCTATTTAGGGCAGAATAATGATCATAAAACTTAGTTCTCTTGGCATATTCCCCATTCTTTATCTTTGAATAATTATTCTTTATCTTTGAATAATTATATTAATTGTTATTAACATGAGATGCATTCAGCCGTAAACAATGATAGTAATTGAGATAATGAACAATGAAATTACTGTAGGTGTCAACAAAGGAATCACTCATTTTCAAGCTCACCATGATCACCTTGTGATCTTGAAAAACAAAGGTAATTTTCTCATTGTCACTACAACCACAGGCATCAGACATCAGCCACTGTTGAGTGTTAAAGCTTTGCATTAATTAGGCAGAACATACAGAGGCAGAATGAGAATTCAGTTGACCCGCTGCTGATATGCCTCTGAGCCTACAAAAAAGGTAGTCACACAGGTGAATCATTCTATGTATGTAAGGGAGACAAGACATCAGAGAACAAGCCGCTCTAACCTGTGACACTGTTGTAACTTCAGCTGATTCCATATTAAAACACACTGGTGTCGTATTGACTTATGTCTGTTTGGTATATGTGAATTAAATTGAATAACAAACAAAAGGGGATGGCTCACAAACAGAAATGAACGGTTGAAGAAAGGCCAAGTTAAACAATGGCCTTGATTTCCACTTAAATGCTATGAGTTGGCAGGGATATTTGCAAGGAGAAGCACATGTAAAAAAAGCAAACAAAAAAAAAAACTTGCAGCTAAGGGAGTTTTGATTAGGCAACAATGTCAGTCACTGGTGATCACTCAAGCTAAACACAGACAATAATTTATCTCTACAAAATACACTGCCTGGCCAATGAAAGTAACCACTTTATTTTATATACAGATGATCTGGGTTTTGCAACAGCTGCACAGCTCTAAGTTCAGCAACAGGATGTGTATTTTTGGTTCCCTGATGACACAGACATATTCCAAGATGACAATGTTTGGATTCATCCAGTTCTAACTGTGAATGAGGTGTTCATGGAGACACCACAGAGTCCGAACCTCATTGAGAATCTTTGGGATGTGCTGGAGAAGATTTCACACAGTGGTATACTTTCCCATCCTCAATACAAGCTGGCGAGTTCCTCTCCTTCAAGACTAGCTCTGCTCTTGCTCTCTAGCCTTAATATGAGAAAATCAATTGTGGCTTTTATTTTGAGAAGTCACTTCAATAGACATGGGCAGGAGGACAATACAGTAGCAGGATTGTCAGACTCTCTAAAGATGCAACTTTTATTATATTACTGAAGAAAATTAGTTATGTTGTTAGTTTTGTTGTTATTTCAGGGCAAGATGGAGTACATGGTTTGAATAAAACTCGGCTGTTTCTAATAAAATTTCAACGCAGAGTTTGACTTACAGTTTAATGTGTTGCCATTACTTTTCTTTAAAAAAAAAGAAGTGATGCTGTTGCACTCCAGTTCAAATATACAATGATGTAATACAAAAGGAAATAAGGTTACACAAGGTTATACATAAACAAAAACAACACAGAAGAAAAACAGCGGAAAGCAGTAAATCCCCATCTGCTGCACATATGACTTCATTACCCAGTGGCTTGGCTCCAATGGGAGAGGGCAGCTGCAGAAGAGCAACAATAACAGACACATGAGATGAAGCATTGCAGCATATTGCTTCATCCTTTTACACAACAACATGAACAACAGGTGGCATATTGCTTCAAGCAGAAAGATAAGGCCTTTATTAATTAACGACTTTGTCACAACATGTAACTGATAGATGTTCATTTAATGAATGTTTTGATGCCTCTCAGCCTCTGTGTATTTGTTTAATTATTTTTTTTCTCTTCTATGCTCTCAGACCTACTTTGACTTGTTCAATAAACAATCTAAAAAACAGGCCCTGTTTCAAACTCTTGATCAAAATAGATGTATTAAAAAAATACAGAAAATGCATGTTTCTTTATTTTTTGTATTGAATAATCCTTCGGCAGTTACTGTCTCTTGTTACTCAATCATAAATCAGAGAGGTCTGAAGATCCAAAAAAACATAAAAAAAACATGTGGCATGAGATTCGTAAGATTGTCTAATTTCATTGTTACTTTGGACTGAAACTGATGGACTAACTTAATACTTTAGAGATGTGACAAAGTTAGACAGGGTGTGTGAAATAATGAAACAGAAACCTTCTTTCTGCATGTCACACTGTGTTGTAATGATAATGCTTTCTTGAAGCTAAAGGATACTTAAAAGCAACTTGTTGCTAAATCCCAGGAAGTCCTCAACTGTTGCCCTGCTTTAACCAGCTGCAACAGGGCCACATACAGCCATACTATGTCACTTCCAGCCCTGTTTGATTAAATCACCCATTTATAAAAATAATTTTTTCGTTTTTCATGCTAATATCAAAAGGAAATTCTACAAGAGATAGCTGGTAGAAGGCAATTCCAATAAGTGAGTGGGAAGGTCCAAAAATCCATGGTAAAAACATTATCAATGTAAAGACTTAGAGAGAAGTTACCCCTCCAAATTTCATCAAGGAGCAATTCAAATCAAACAGTTTTAAGAACTGAGGGAACTAACTTCACATTGAAGTTGTTCAGTATTTGATTTGAGATTAACAGCTTTAAAACTGTATCTTTATTTTCACATCATTCATAGTATTTGACACAACACTCAAATTAAAACACCAGACATAAGAGACATAGATATATGCATTTTGTGTCTACTTCAAACATATTAAATTTTTTGGTTTTCAATTTCTCGTACACTAAAAGCCAGCTTTTTTCATTTGTAGAACTGTTATATGGGCAAAGTTAATGAGAACAGCTTGCAGAGCAGAGCAGTCTAGTCTCTGGTCTTGCGGTTTCTTCTGATCACAATAATTACTTCTGAGTGGAGGTTACATGAGACAGTGTGACAATCTTCACTGAGCATAGCTGGTGACTTTATGTGAGGGGACAGCTTCAACTATCAAACTTGGTGTACAGCCAGTCAGTTACAAAAAGGTTGAGATGCTTTGTGAAATATAGGTAAAAACGATGTAATGTTTTGCAATATATAGCATATGTTGCTCTAAAAGCTCTATAAACTTTTCAGCATTGGTGTTGCCTTTTCAGATGTGCAGGTTGCGAATGGACCCACATACAATCGTTTCACTTTTCCTCGGTCCATTTAAAATGAGCTTTGATGGCAGCATTATCAGATCATTCTGCGTGTGGCTTCTTCTTTACATGATAGAGCTTTAACCTGCATTTGTGTATGGCATGGTGAACTGTGGTCACAGACTATGATTTCTGGAAGTGTTCCTGAGTCCATGACAGGGCCCAAAGATCAAGGGCATACAAAACTGATTTTTGGCTGTGTCCCTTACAAAAAGAGATCTCTCCAGATTGTCTGGATGGCATTATGTACTGTAAATTATTAAATATTTAGAGTCTTCATAATTATATATCAAGGAAAATTATTCTGAAATATCCCTACAATTTATGGATGCAGTTTTTCGAAGACTGCTGACCCTCTGCTTATCTTTACTTGTGAAACACATGCCTAACATGTTTTTTTACATTCAATCTTGTTATTGACATGTTGTCAATATCTGAATTAATTGCAACATGTCTGTCCATCTGTGTCTATTCAGTACCACATACTTTTCCAGCCATTTGTTGCCCCTGTTCCAACTTTTTTGAGATATGTTGCTGCCATCAAATTCAAGATGAGCTCATTTTTTTCATGAAATAGTAAAATGTTTCACTTTCAACATAAGATGTGTTTACTACATTCTATTATGAGTATTGTTTTATGAGAATAACAAATCATTCTGTCTTTTTCATTTACATTTACATAGCATCCCAAAGTTTCCAGAATTGGGATCTTATTCTTATTAATCTATTTATTTATTTGCACAGCTTAACTACTGCATACCTTTTTTCTTCTGAAATGTTGCCAGTGACCTCCATTGGAACAGGGCCCTAAAAAACCTGGATAAGTGCAGAGTTTTAATAGTAAACAGGCTATAAGTAACAAAAGTGAAGACCACAATTTTGAGACTATTGTCTTCTGACTCACATTGAAGGACACAACATCTCTTTGAGCTGTCTGAGTTTCATTATGAAACAAACTCCGATCCTGGGGCATGAGGTGCACCTAAGGTGGTTCCATCCTTCATACTTTACTGGCAGTCAGTTTGTCCGGGACTTCTGGGAAGACTTTTAAGACTTTTTATACTGTGCCCTGAATGAACTCACAAATAAGTTTCTGAGATGGGATTTACAAATTCCTGAATTTTCACTTAAATTTGATTGTACAAAATGTCCAAGGAAGGGTCCAAGTCAAAATTATCACTGTAAAGTACAGAATGCAAAGAGAAATCACATTTAGACATCTGAAATGTAGCTCTCACATTTTCTGCTGCCTAGGCACAATCATTATTTAATATCCTAAATATCATTTACAGTGTCTTATCTGGCTTACTGGTAAAAATTTTTTCACAAAATCAATCTCAGTTAACAGTTTAAGATTGATTCTCCTTAGGGAAATGGCCCCAAGTGCATTCTAATAAAATACAATCTTAATGGATTATATTCTTCATGTCTTAGTAAAAACAATGCATGGACCACTGAGAATGGTCCACCAGGTTACCTCCTACACCTCAGATGAAGAGAGGAAGCTATAAAACACATTCTTCCATGAAAGGTGGGTGCCAAAGGCAAAGCTCTGAGATGACAGCAGTCACACTTTTCTTCTTTACTCTGTTCACATGGATCGTGTCATCTGGCACTTGGCTCAGCCTGGACCAATGTACTAAACTCGGTCAGAATGAGTATTATGGAGAAAAAAAGGCCTTAAGTGCTTCATGTAAAAATACTGTCATTCTTGACATTGGCAAAGCAAAACCAGCCCTAACATATAAGAGGTGAGTAACTTGCTGGTAAAATATTTGTTTTCTATATTTTCCATTTTCTCGTAATTTGTCAAATGCATGCCTTGTTTTGTTGGGGAGAGATGTGATCGTTTCCCATGTTTTCATCTGCAGTTAGGTTGTAATTTGATCAAATCCTCAGCAGGGAACCAGACAGAATTAAATAGGCCTAAACACAGCATTGTGAGAACCCTCAAACCACAATAAATAATCTCATGGGGCGATTGTGTGAGTCAAACACAATTTTAAGTAATTTCACTGTAATTATGCACAAATTGTCTCCCAGCTGTGTTATCACGCTTCTCTTGTACTAAATATGTTGAACCAACATTTTTGTATTTGTTGTATCTACTTGTCTTCTGTCTGCCAACACGTGATGAGCACATGTGAGATTACTGCAATGTAATGTATAATGTAGTGCGTATTCCCAATGTCATTTCACAAAATTATGTTTGTAATTTTAGATCTTCTGAAATGAGTGTTTCCTCAGAGGCGTTTTTCACATGTGAGAGGTTCACAATAGACAGTACTCTATTTCCCATAGTATCTGCAAACAGCTTCAGAACTAAGGACACTGTCAATGCTGAGGAGGAAAACAGACATATACACAAATGTGAAGTTCTGCAATATTTGGTATGTTTATTGTCAAAGACCAGCTGTCTTTTTCTATCGACTGTGGTGAGTGCCAGATTTACAGTCATTTAAGTGAAAAGAAATCCAATTAATTCATGTTGCATGTGAAATTTGATTTGCATACAAAATAGAATTTTCCAATGCCGAAAATGTGTATCTACTCATGACAGTTGCTTTTAAATGATCATTTGTATGTAATTGTCCCCCGCAGTTAAAATCTGATCATCACAGCAGCACACAGTGGAATTACAGGAATGTCTGTTCATCAATTCTAACATCTGTGGCTCACTTCACCCACATAATTGTCCTTGTTCTGGTGCATCATTGGAAAACAACGGATCTTTGTAAGATGCGCAATGTTGATATCAAAATCCTGCAGGATTTATTGTGCACAGAACTTAGACCTGAGCTTCCACAATGCAATATCATGATGTTGTCTGACAGCCAAATCAGCCCTACGTCCTCTGAAGCATTAAAGAGAACATTCCACGGGATCTGTTGCATCAAGGTGTGTGTAATATGTAAGGCCAAAATGCCTCACACTTTCATCACTGCTCATCCATGTTGACACATAACATAATCTGTACAACATTGAGTCTTTTAATGCAGCCAAGTGTGCATTACTTGCCATGAAGCTTCTACAAGCCGGTAAAAAATGTATCCTTTTATCTACACAGATGGATGGTCCAAACTCATTCCTCTGTGAGTGGGAGTGTTCACAGGTTTGTGCTATATTTCTATATTGATATGATGTGACGTGTGTGATAAAGTAATTGTGTGCAGACTGTTAAAATATACAAATATTTTGCAATTCCAATCAAGTGGTAAAAATTGTAAAAATTTAACAGAAACTACCTGTAAATTGTAATTTTGCCCACTCGCATAAGTATGAATTTATGATGTTTGTGCAGGATCTGACATTTTCATTTTCCATCAACAGATGCTTTCCAGATCCTATTCAACACACAGTTCAAAAGAAATATTTCTAAGACAAGCAGGTAATATATTCTTAAAAAAGAGCCTACTTTTACTATTCTTAAACAGTAGCATACTTTCAGTAGCATCTCTGATTTTCTTCATCTACAGAAAGCATCAGATTGACTAATTTCACGAGAGTGGGGAGTGTGCGGCCTACAGGCTCTAGCAGAGGTGTTGGAGGATTTTTTCTGGCAGCCGTGTTGCTGCTTGCAATCTACACAAGAAGATTAAAAATACTGTCAAACAGAGTCCGTCTTACTGTTGAAAACAATACCATAATGGTGATGTTTTTTAATCTGACACTGCACCATTTTGTCCCATCAGTCACCATCCTCCCATCTAAGTGGTCTGTGATTACTTCTTACATATTTTATTATCCAGGGAGAACTGTACAGGTTTTAATTGCCTGCAGAGTTATGTATTCTGTGATGACAATGCTAAATCCCATGGAACAGCCTACACCTATAACTCCATTGTTTATTTTGTTGACTTTTAGTGGTCCTCAGATCCTGAAACACTGGTTTACAGGCATACATGTTGCAAGTAGCATGGGTTTAATACTTAGATTCTGGGCTGCAATTGGACAGATAGAGCTTTTGGCTCCTTTGTTCTGTGTATCTGTTTCCCGTCAATTGTTGCTTTTATCCATTCTCATTACACTAAACTGTTTGATTGTCTTATGTAATCTGAAACTGGTGACATACCTACAAAGTTTAAGGACACCAACACAGTATATACTGGTCATTAGGATGATCAGGCTAATTTAAAGTTGTTTTTTAGGTATCCTTCTGAATCTTTAAAACTCAATTCCTATGCATATGTGAACATCAAATGCAAATCCATCAGTGTCAGTTCTCTGCCTCTTTTTGTTAGGTGTAAAATGAAACCCAGGCACCATTATAGGTGCAGTTTGAGAATTGAAAACATTATAACAGATGTAATGAATGTATGAGGTAAAAAGTAAACTAAGACATTTAGCATTTGAGGCAATTACAAATATTTTTTTCTGTAATCAGCCCACAAATAAACTGAAATGGTGCAAGAAAACAAATGACTGAATCTGATTTGTAAACACCATGTTGTCTATTTTTTTTTTATTTCTTTCTATAGTTCTAATTCAATATGATGAATAAAACATTTATATGTGAAAATTGGCCCCAATACGGTGTACATTTTAGGACATCTTCAGGATCAGCCTTCAGCGTCAGACCTCAGATGAAAAGGAATAAGGTCTCAGGAAAACCTCTGTCACACTCGCACCAAAAGGCTTTATAAAAAAACTTTTCACAATGAACGGCCTCAGAATAAAAATGTCAGACTCAACAGCATCAGCTCAAAAGTTCTCATATAAAACGGCTTCAGCTCAAAAGTTGTCATTTAAAACGGCTTTAGCTCAAAAGTTGTCATTTAAAACGGCTTTAGCTCAAACATTATCATTTAAAACGGCTTCAGCTCAAACGTTGTCATTTAAAACGGCTTCAGCTCAAAAGTTGTCATTTAAAACGGCTTTAGCTCAAAAGTTGTCATTTAAAACGGCTTTAGCTCAAAAGTTGTCATTTAAAACGGCTTTAGCTCAAACATTATCATTTAAAACGGCTTCAGCTCAAACGTTGTCATTTAAAACGGCTTCAGCTCAAAAGTTGTCATTTAAAACAGCTTCAGCTAAAATGTTAACAGAAACAGCAAGACATAATTGTCAAAAGGTGGGCTTACCTGATTTGGTGTCCAAAAGACAAAAGCGCACTTCTGATCTCTTTTTGTTTTAGACCATGTCTGAACAAGAAGTTTATCAATTTATCTGGAAACGGTTAAGTGTTACAACCATAGGCTAACTCCTCATCTACCCCTTGTATTGATCTTTAATAGCTTACCAGGGAAATTATCAACATTTGTTTAAAAAAAAATAAGTACAACAAATGTTCAACAGAAGATATAGCTGCATTCTCTTAAAGGTAAAATATACTCCCACACAGTGAACTTAACGAATTGCTATATTCAGAATAGCAAAAGTACACACATCTATGAAATGTGACTATTATGAGGTCAGAAGACATACACATTACATTAAACTGATAACATATGGATGCTTGTCATCATAGCAGCTTAGTAGCTTGTAGGGTTGTCAAAAACCTTTAAGTGTTTTGACAAGCAATTTAGTGTACTGAAATTGTAACTGTCTGTGCAACTCATTGAGGTATCAATAACTTATGTTAGTCTGTCTGTTTTTTTTTAGTGAAAGTAACGCACACTACAGTTTATGGAGGTGCTGGTGAAGGAGCAAACATGGATAAAGGGAGGACGCCGCATACTCAACTCCAAATGTGAAGAGTTTTATTTGATGTTTCGGACTGCAACAAGGCCATTGTAAAGTCATGCATGCTCATATAGCCAAATATGAGGAGGTGCACTGTGTGCAATGCCACTAATTGCATGCAAGGCAAGGTGAAAGAAAAAAAGGGGAAAAAAATAATAATAATTGACTCAGAACAAGTCCTAACTGCAAAATGAGAAATAAAGCAAACCAATGATAATAGACTGACAACACACTGGAAAATCAATAAAACAAATATTTGTACATAAGTCTTATTCAGAAACAATAAGTTTACACATTTCAGCATTGTGGATACTTCTTTCTGTCAGGGCTGACATCTTCAAAGAGTGTCTGAAAAAAATGTACAACAAGCAAAATGCTCAACCACAGTGCGACATTTTTAAATAAAATTGGTTGCATGCCAATTAGGAGAGAGTGGGTAAGATTCACTTTTCATTATCAAGATCACTAAATCAACACAGTTATATTATTTTTTAATTAAATTGCGTCTGTTTTCGGGGAAAGTATTTGTTTTAATCATAAACATATCTAATTGTGATGTAATAATTACAACATACACACATAATTAAAATATTTAGTGTATGGGACAGGTGTCTCAACTTACCCCAGAGACATTTATTACTTTGTTACTATCTATTACTCCCCACAGCTAAAACAGTGCACTTTCATGCAAGGTCTACTGTTGTAGCTCACAGATAGTACCACAAGTCACATATAAAACAACACAGTCTACAATGTCATCTACCGCTCTTTTAATTGATTACTCGCGGCTCTGTTGTAAACAAATGCACATGGCCAGGAGGTGGTTTAGCAAAACTGGGCAAAAGTGACTGGACTTTCATAGTTCCCCTTTGGTTCAAATGAAATAGCAAATTTTAGAGACAGTTTTGCGTTGTGAAAGAAAGAAAAATAAAATAAAATAAAACTTACGTTCGTGTCCTGTTCCAAATGCAGAACATGGCTAAATCTAAACTTGGCAAAAGTGGTTTATGTAAGAATTGAAACAACATACCAAAATCCCATTATCCATGAAACTCACCTCATGGAGGCCATCTTTTAAACACAACTGTAAGTATGCATGTAAGAACATGGGGAGAGAGATCCACAAAGAGCTGTTTCAATAGTCATCATGGCAAAGAAACCCTATTTACAGAAATCAACAGTCAAATAAAGTTTGAAAACTGTTTGAAACTCTATATGTTCGATGTCCATTTATTGTAATAGAAACTTTTGTAGACCTGCCCTCTATGCAGGGAAACTGTTTATTCTCACAAAAACATCATCTTAAAGCATCTGACATCTGACATTTTTCCCAGCAAACAGATGACCCACAGATGGCCCTGCAACTCTGACCAGTAATTCCGTACTTTATTGAGCATAGATAGAAGTGGAATTTATATCTGCTGCTTGAAGAGTCAACTCCAACTATCAAAACACCTGACAATGTCAACGTTGGTAGTTTGTAACATTGTTTAAAAATGTTATATTGCTTCAGTAAAAATGACTGTTATAGATACATGATTAATAAAATGTTTGTAAAATAAACATTGGTTCACAAATTTTTTAAAAGTTTAAGTGTAGCAGAAAGACAGAGAGGTGTGGTTGAAATCGTCAAGTGGCGAAAAGCAAGCCCAAATGCAGGACTACCGGGGCGGGAGGTGTATTTTTAAAGGCCTCAATAACAACATTGGTAACAGAAAGAAAGAGGGAACAAAATACTAACTCTCAATGAAAAGATGAACTGAAAGCAATGGGAAAACAACTACACACATTCATGGATAATGGAATAGTCTGACAAGGGGCAACTGAAACCCACGTGTAAATATATTAAGGGAGAAAATAACAAATGAACAGCAGGTGGGACAATCAGTTATGAAAACCAGGTGTGTTTCAGGCCAAGATTAAAATTCTGATAGCTTTTGTCTTCTCTGAGTTAATTGGATTTTCTGTGCCACAGATTTGCTTTGATTGCTCTTACAACCAGCACTGGACTTGTCTGCCTGCTCTTTTTCTGCCTGCCATGTTCAGCATTTTTAACTCCAGAGGAATCGGAAATTGTAGAGTCTAGAAAAAATAAATAAATGAGACTTTATTTTTCTGCATGTCAGTGAGCAGGATCTGTTCCTTACATGATAAACAAAACAAAACAAATGAGTAAAACAAATACAAAAACAAATTGTCCTTTTCAGAATTCTGAATGACCTGTCCAGGGTGTACCCCGCCTCTCGCGGCAGATTAAACGGGTATAGAAAATGGATGGATGGATGGAATATTCTTTATGTGCTCACATTGCTTGGGGATATTTACTACTGCAAGGAGAAAACTATAAAGCTCAGCTCTCAGGTCACAATTGCTTAAGTGAAGTAGGAGGGTGTTACATGATGACTTGGATCACCATCATCTTATTAACTCTTCTGGGAAGGATGAAGTCTGAAAATCAGACTTGCAAAATGATGGGGCAGACAGGATTTATGGAATTTTTTAAAGAAGGTGATTTAATTATTGGAGGCGTTTTTTCAATAACAAGTTCAAGGACATTGATAGATTATGGCTACCAGGCATTGCCATATTCATACTGCAAAAAGTGAGTGGATATCCTCAAATATGTAACATTTGTAAAGCTGTCACATATATAAATGCATATCTTGCAGAAGTGTTTTTCATGCTGCGCTGATGTGTTGTAAAATCAAAAGTAATAATAATATATTTATAATTACTATGTAAATACTTTGTGCTCCGTTTGCAGGTGGAACGACAGGGAATTGAAGTTTGCCAGGACAATGATGTTTACTGTGGAGGAGATCAACAGAGATAATGTGCTCCTTCCTGGTGTAAGTCTGGGATATAAAGTGTACAATGGCTGTGGGAATGAAAATTTGATTCGAGCAGCTATAGAAGCTGTAAATGGGGATGATTCACAGGGCTGTAGTGGTCAGACTCTGGCTGTTTTAGGTCACTCATCATCTGGAGTGAGTGACGACATAAACACCATACTCAGCTCACTATCTGTGCCACAGGTAAGGACATGTTTTTCTTATTTCCATATTCAAAAATGCATACAGTTGTGCTGTGTACATGTAATTCATTTGTCTATTTTTCTTTCTAAGCTGAGCCACCTGTCAACCTGTGCCTGTTTGAGTGACAAAACACGGTACCCAACGTTCTTCAGAACTGTGCCAAGTGACCGTTTCCAAAGCACTGCTTTGGTGCAGCTTATGAAATACTTTGACTGGCGCTGGGTGGGGATTGTATTTTCTTATGGCACATATGCAGATATAGCTACAGCTAACTTTGTGAAGGAAGCAGAAGAGGAGGGGATTTGTATTGAATACAGATTAGTTTACAGTAGGGTACGGCAAGAAAAGTTTGATGTTATTGTGGAGGCACTGAGGAAATCCTCATCAAAGGTGGTGCTGATGTTTATGTCCTCGTTTTATGCCAAATCATTTCTGTTGAAAATGGAGGCTTTTAACATCACTGGAAAACAGTGGGTTGGCAGTGAATCTTGGATCACACAAACAGAACTTGCCTCACCTGAGAGAAAGCACATTTTACAAGGGGCAATGGGCTTTGCCCTCCCTCGGGCATCCATACCAGGTCTTGATGAATTCCTCCTCAGTTTGAAACCCTCTGATGAACCACAGAGTGTGATAATTAAAGCTTTATGGGAGAATTTCTTTGGCTGCAGCTTCTCTCCATCCAATTCCTCAACAATGTGCACTGGTATGGAGGATTTACAGACAGTCTCAAATCATTACACAGATGTGACACATTTCACAGCAGAGAATAATGTATACAAGGCTGTGTACTCTGTAGCATATGCTCTTCATGCATTACTGCAGTGTCAGAATGGCTTAAATCCTACCACTGGAAAACCCTGTGTGAACAAAGATGAAGTACAGCCTAAACTAGTGAGTATGGACAAATATATATTGCTACAGTATATATACTATTTAGTATATTCATTGTGGTTCATTCATTTTAGTTAATTTAGAGAAAAAAAAATTGATCTATTGATCTGAGGGAACTGTAACAGTATGTTATTTGTTATTAATAGGGCTGTCATAGTTAACGCGTTAATCGCGATGCGATTAATTGAAAAAATAACGTGTTCATTTTTTTTTATCGCAATTCATCGTGGCCTTACAATGCACTTTTTTATTTGAAAGAAGAAATAGAATATAAAAGAAATTTTTTCTTTGTGTTTGTTTTATTCTAATTCTATATTTTTAATATAGAGGTTATTCGTGCGTTAACTATGGAAAAATGTGATTAATCGTGATTTTAGTTATTAAGTTTAATTAATATAAAATGTGCTGAATGTCTCTCTGTAGGTGTTTGAACACCTGAAGTATGTGAACTTCACAACAAAGAATGGAGCCAAGGTTTTCTTTGACGTTAATGGTGACTCGGTTGCTCGATACGACCTGGTGAACTGGCAAATGAAAGAAGATGGCTCTGTTGAAATAATAACGGTCGGTCAATATGATGATTCTCTAACTGCAGAGAAGAAATTCAACCTAAAAAAAGTTGCCAAAATAGTTTGGAGAGACAACACAGATGAGGTCATTTTTGCAATAATAAGTAACTCTCTGTCACAGCTGAGTGACAGCCAATATTTTCTTTGCATTACTGAATTTTAACATCCTGTGTTTTGCATTATCAGGTGCCAAGGTCTGTTTGCAGAGAACCGTGTCCTCCAGGGACTCGAAAGGCATTAAACAAGAACAAGCCTGTATGCTGCTTCGACTGCTTTGAATGCCCTGAAGGAACAATTAGTAATCAGACAAGTGAGTAAGGATTTCATATAGAACTCATTCTGGCAAACTGCTGTAAAAATATATATAAAAGATAGAAGAATAATGCATTTGAGATGAGTTTTAACTTTATCTCATTGCTGTCTACATTTTAATATCTTACACAGATTCTCTGGACTGTTTGATCTGTCCGCCTGAATTTTGGCCCAATGAAAAGAGAGACCAGTGTATTCTAAAACCAACTGAATACCTTTCCTATAATGAGGTCATGGGGGCACTTCTAACTGGATTTGGTGTAATTGGAGTGTTTTTATCCCTTCTGATATCAACAATATTTTTTACTCATAAGGAAACTCCCATTGTAAGAGCTAACAACTCTGAGCTGAGCTTCCTGCTGCTGTTTTCATTAAAACTGTGTTTCCTGTGTTCCCTGACCTTCATTGGTCAGCCCACTAAATGGTCCTGCATGCTGCGACACACTGCATTCAGCATTACCTTTGTCCTCTGCATTTCTTGTGTTCTGGGGAAAACACTTATGGTCTTAATTGCCTTCAGGGCAACGCTTCCAGGCAGTAATGTGATGAAATGGTTTGGGCCTGTGCAGCAGAGGCTCAGTGTTCTGAGCTCCACCCTCATACAGGTTGTTATTTGTATACTTTGGCTCACAATAGACCCCCCATTCCCCAATCTGAACATGCAGTACTACAAAGACAGGATCATTTTAGAGTGTGCCCTAGGTTCAGCGGTCGGATTCTGGGCTGTGCTGGGTTATATTGGACTTCTCGCTGTCTTGTGTTTTATATTTGCTTTTCTTGCTAGGAAGCTGCCAGACAGCTTTAATGAGGCCAAACTGATCACTTTCAGCATGCTGATATTCTGTTCAGTCTGGATCACATTTATCCCAGCGTATGTTAGCTCTCCAGGGAAATTCACTGTAGCTATGGAGATATTTGCAATTCTGGCCTCCAGTTTTGGTTTGCTAATTAGCATTTTTGTTCCAAAATGCTATATTATCATATTCAGACCAGAACAAAACTGTAAAAAGCACATAATGGGAAAAATACCACCAAGAACACTTTAGTTAAGAATTTAAAAGGGATGTCGTAAAGTAGTTGCCCTGATGTTCGTGCACATTAAACAACTCTACAGCATAGTCGAACAGAAACTGTAGCTGCAAAGGTCATTGCTGTAACTATCTGTGACATGTTGAATAAACTGAAAACCCTGAGATAATGAGATTTTTGTGTTTTCTTTTATTTGCATTCCCAAATGAATTATAATGAAATTCAAGCAAAATATATCAGCTTTCAAGAAACACAGAGGTAATTAAAGTGAAGAGAAAACTTAATCCATAGTTTTAATTGGCTACCACCAAATAGTCCTAGCAACACAGTGGACATTATCATGTCGAACAGGGCATGGATTGGTGAAAATACACAAAAGGGTGCAACACAAAAATACAACTATTTCAAAATCTAAATAATTTTGAATCTATAATAGCATCTCAGACTACCACATAAGTCACACAAATCTCAACAGAGAATGCCACAGTGCCTTTTCTTAATAGTCTAAAGTATAAGCACAAATGTGTATTGTCAACAAGGAAATAATGTCAAACAAAGTGAAAGTAAAGGCAGAGTGTGTATTCTATTAAGTAATTTGCTGAACCATTTTATCATTCAATTGTTTGTTTCACATTTGATTTGAGCTGAATATTCATACAGGTCAAGCACCAATGTACTGTTTTTTATTAATTATTAAAATATTAAATCAAGTTTAGTGGGTTAAGTGAAGCACTATTGTACATGGTACTTATTTGAATCTTTTTATGCATGTTGAATCAAGTGCTACCCAGGTCTAACTAGGTTAAAGGTGATAAGGACGTTAAAACATTTACCCTTAATAGGTCAAATTGTTTCGCTTTATCTGGAAGCTTTTTTATTTTTCTTGCTTTCTGAAATATAATCTATAAAGATTAGATTATATTTTAAAGCTTTTAAACTATTTTTGCATACACCGCACATAGACATCATTTTATAATAACTCCTCTAAATTTGCCATACTTCACAGAGTCAATATTCGATGAGTCATAGACACAGTTTATACATGTGTTAATCAAAAGATGTATTATGTGATGTATGATGACACCGATTGAAGTGTTTTAATTGGTGCTTTAAATTCTGTTCTGTTCACATAACCTCTATAAATCTCAATGAACATTAAATTGAGGGCACATGCTCAGGACATTAACTCTGCCTTTGTTTCTCCCAAGGATGAATATGCAAAGTATTATAATGCACCCCTCCTATCACTTATTGTTCAATAAGAAAAAAAAGCAAATGATACAGCAAAGACCAAGAGGAACTTAACTGAGTGTTAGACCTAAGTGCTGATCGCTGAGGTGGAAGACAGAAACAATGTTTTTGATTTTAAATGAATTTCCTCTGTAGCAAACAGATGATGGATAGGCAGTGTCACACTCACAGTTTATGAAGCCGACTCAGACAAACAGACGCTATAATTGAAGAAAAGACTGACAATTAAATGGATATAAAGAAAAGGACATATCAGCAGAGTGTGGCTAATGGCACACGATGAGTGGGTGGCTGCTTTTCAACATATAAAAAATGTATTTACGAACAGTAAGCAGGGTGGTCACAGTGAAACAATGTAAATATATTCACTACCAAACCACAAACTGATCCACATCAGGCAAAAGGAGGGGGTAATCATCAGAGTACGACTGTGCTCTCTCTTGGGAACCTGCTGTGCCTGGAGCACCTGTGGAGGCCAAGTTGTCTGTTCAAGTTTATAAATTCTGTGCCGAAGTCACAGAACAAAATTATTAATGCTATGATTTAGATTTGCAAAGAGTTGAAGAGGATGAATGATGTACTTGGTGAAATGAGTCAGCATACCAGTTTTTTTTCTAATTTTTCCATAATCTGTGTATCATATCCAAACAAGACTGTATAGCAGATGTATTTGTTGGGGAGTTTCCATCTCTGGAGAGATGGATAGCTGTGCCTCGCCTCCTGTGTGTGCTGGAAAACTGCAGTTCTGACAACCCATCATTAGTCTCACATAAACAGAGAAAAACATCTAGTTTACTGGCAATTTTGAATGTTGCACAGGGTAAAAGCATGTCAGCTGTTTGAAGTAATTTTCAACATTTTTCATTGCACTAAGCAATAAGTGCACTAAGAATCTGGATATTGTGGACTTAATAGCATCTGACTGCTCAATTAAAGTACCAGTAACTGTTAACTGGAAAGGATGAGGCCAAGTGGGCTTTCTGATAAACAACTTAACCTTCATTAAATAATCAAAACTAATTGTGTATCTGCTCATGAGATTTTTCATAAACATGGCACAGTAACTGGAATAGACACATTATTTTTGCAAACTTCTGTAAAGAGAAAAATAGTTGTAATTTTGGACTGGGAGATGACAAGTGCCAAATAAAGGGTTGTGGGATGGTCCTCACGCCATGTCCATTTCTTGTGCATGCTGAACAGTGAGTAAAAAATGGCATTCATTTTGTGAGTGTGCATGAAGCCTCAAGCAGTTGACACGCTGAACGTTTCTGTGAGGGACCGCAAAATAAAGATTTGAGATTTATATACAAAATAAAAAAAATGAAATGTAGTTTTTTTTTCTCATACATTAAATTATAACTATATAGTCTAAACATACTAAATCATATAATTACCAACATAATGCACAGAACTAAAATATTTGACTTTATGTTGAAGATTGATGTGCATTGTTTTGCAGAGATGTTATATTCAACAACCTACTCATCAATATTCATTCAATATTCTGTGCCAAGAAATCACAAGTTAAAATCTGAGCTTGAGGCTGGAGTTATAAAAGTAGCACAAGGTTTACCTATTACATAGTAAAAAAGTGTTAATGTCCCTGAAGCTCTCATTTGCAGCGGGTAAGTCAAACACTTTTATTTTGACTGACTATACTCAGGTTTCTGTATAGTTACCACACACTGAATGGCAAAAAGACAAATAACTCAATTGTAACAGACTGTTATAGAAGCTCAAAAACACAAAAAAACACATCTTAAATGTCGTAGAGCACACCTAATGTCAGAATAATGAAGGAAGATAAGGTTTTCTGGGGAACCAAAAATGGATGCTCCCTGAAAGCCTAATTTACTTCTCAGTCAGAATGTTGTACTAAGGTCAAATGACAAAGTGTAACAAATATAAACAAAGTTCCACTAAAGTTAAACTGAGAACATTGTTGTGCAAACCAATGGCCGTGCTGGGTACATATTGGACTACATAGTGAACATGGCCTATGAGTTTTACCATAGTTAATTGACCCCTTCTATTTTGCAGTCACCTCCCTTTTGTGCTGACATTACCAATAATCCCTGTGTCTTGTGGGAAATAAATGAATCTTCCATGATGAGAGCACATCTACCAACATCTATTATATCAGAAGAGCTGTGCACTCATCTTCATTTCATCAAGCATTACAAACATGCAAAGAGCTACTCTTGTATTTCTGTGTGTTCTTTACATGAACACAGTTACTTGTTGTGTGGTTTTTGGCAAATTTAATATGCCAAGTTTGTTCAAAGAAGGTGACATAATGATAGGAGGAATTTTTCCAGTTTTGAACAAAGAGATCGGTAGCACTGCTACCTTTGAGAAGGAGCCACCTGGAGTGAAGTGTGCATTGTAAGTTTTTATGTATCAGACTTTTCTCTGCATATTTCATCATTAATATCCAGCAAGTTTGGTATTATTTGTACATGTTCTGCACAGGATCGTCTTTGTAATTTTATAACACATTACAATGGCCAACCTTCTTAGGTTTGATCTGCGAGCTTTTCGATGGACCCAAGTGATGATATTTGCAATTGAAGAAATCAACAGAAATCCTACACTCCTTCCTGAAATATCTCTTGGCTATAGGATTCTTAATTCATGTTCATCTCCTACTAATACTTTACGAGCTGCTTTAACGCTGGCCAGTAGACCAGTGGAAAAAGAAATATCTTCTTCCTGTCTTCCAACAATATCTGCTGTCATAGCAGAGGCAGGATCATCTCAGTCCATAGCAGTGGCTGGAACTCTTGGACCGTTTCAAGTGCCAATAGTAAGTAGTGACATTTTGTTTTGCACACTCTGCAATATTCTTGTATTTATTGTTTTGCTCAAAGTTTTTTCTCTTTTTTTGTGGTTTCTTTTCTAGGTGAGTTATTTCTCAACATGTGCCTGCCTGAGTGACAGAGCTAAATACCCTACCTTTTTTCGGACAATCCCCAGCGATTACTTCCAGGCAAAAGCTTTGGCAGCTTTGGTCAAACATTTTGGTTGGGAGTGGATTGGAGCAATACAGTCAGACAATGATTATGGCCGAAACGGGGTTCTTGCATTTACTGAAGAGGTTAAAAGACTTGGGGTTTGTGTGGCTTTTGTTGGAACAGTTGCACGTACATACTCAAGGGATAAAATACTGGTTGTTTTGGAAATGATCAAACGATCAACTGTTAAAGTAATTCTGGCTTTTGCTCCAGAGGGTGACTTTTCCCCTTTGATGAAAGAGGTAGTGAAACATAACATTACAGGAATTCAGTGGCTTGCTAGTGAAGCATGGATAACAGCACCACAGCCCTCCACACCTGAAATGTACCAAGCTTTTGGTGGAGCTCTGGGATTTGTGGTGCAGAAGATGGCAATCCCAAAACTAAAACCATTTCTCACAGCTATTAGTCCTTACACAGATCCAAGTGCAGCATTTGTGAAGGATTTCTGGGAGATAATGGTGGGTTGTAGAGTGGATTCACCTGATACAAATGCAGGGAAAACAAACAAAATATGTGCAGGCAATGAGACATTAATGGATTCCCAGGATGTGTTCTTCAATGTCACACAGCTCAGAGTAGCCTATAATGTGTATAAAGCTGTGTATGCTATTGCACATGCCCTTCATCAACTGGTATTCTGCCAACCAGCTGGAGAAAAAACAGTGCGGCCGCCATGTTTAGATGTATCAAAAATTCAGCCTAAAGAGGTGAGAAATACTGCAAATAAACTGAAAACGCTTCCAAATATTTGTAAATAAATATTAAGATATTTGTTTTAAATAAATGACAGATTATTTCTAATTTTTCACAGGTGGCTTATCATCTACAGAGGGTGAACTTTAGGGATCAGTTTGGAGATAATGTGTTTTTTGATAAAAATGGTGACCCTCCTGCTTCTTATGATATTATTAACTGGCAGCTGAAAAATGGGCAGGTGCAACATGTAACACTGGGCCATTTTGCATCTGATGAAAATGGTGATTATAAGCTCAGCATACAGGAGGAAAAGATAGTGTGGAGGACAGGCAAAAAGGTAACTGTGACAAGTTTTTTTTCATTCACCGAATATCATGTGAGCCATGTTAAATCACAAGAGTATTTCTACAGTTTGATTTTTTTTTCCCTCAGGTTCCTACATCAGTGTGCTCTCATACATGTCCAGTAGGAACCAGGAAAGCTCAGATTAAGGGAAAACCCACATGCTGTTTTGATTGCCTTCCTTGTGCTGATGGAACTATATCTAATTCATCAGGTAGACAGACATTAAAGTGTGTATGGCATACTGAACTACACATGCATCATATGTTTAGAGTTGCATTTAATTACTGCATTTAATCTATTTTATGTTACTGCACTTAATGAATTTCCCTTAGGTTTAAAGTATGTATAGCTAACAATAAACTATAAACTAATACGAACAATATTTATTGTAAAAAAAATTCTGAAAACGTGTTGTCCAGATGCACTCTATGTTTATTCTCAACAGGTGCAACAGACTGCGTTCCCTGTCCACAGGAATATTGGTCCAATGACAGAAAAAATGAGTGCATTCCCAAAATGATTGAGTTCCTGTCGTACCACGAGCCGATGGGAATAGCTCTCACAGTTGTATCCTTGTTAGGAGCCTTCATGTCACTGGTCACGATGATGGTTTTTATCCACTACAGAGAAACTCCTGTAGTAAAGGCCAGCAACTCAGAGCTGAGCTGCTTCCTGTTGTTTTCTCTTTTCTTGTGCTTTCTCTGCCCTCTCACCTTCATAGGCAGGCCGACAGTCTTGACATGCATGCTGCGCCACACAGTTTTTGGTGTGACATTTGCTCTCTGCATTTCTTGTATTTTGGGAAAAACCATTGTTGTTGTAACAGCTTTCAGAGCCACACATCCCAGTAATAAAGCAATTGGAAAGTTTGGTCCCGCACAGCAAAGGATTATTGTTTGCTCCTGCACTTTGATTCAAATAGTTATTTGTACATTGTGGCTAAAGCTCAATCCTCCTTTGCCAGATAAGGTTTTCAGATATAGCAATAAGAAGATAGTTTTAGAATGTAGCACAGGCTCTGACGCTGCCTTCTATGCAGTGTTGGGATACATAGGGATCCTCGCGGTAATATGTTTGGTTCTTGCATTTCTAGCAAGAAAGTTGCCTGATAACTTTAATGAAGCCAAATTCATCACTTTCAGCATGTTGATATTCTGTGCTGTCTGGATCACCTTCATCCCTGCCTACATCAGCTCTCCTGGAAAGTTCACTGTAGCTGTGGAAATATTTGCTATTCTGTCATCAGCATTTGGCTTGCTGATAAGCATTTTTGCACCTAAATGTTATATAATACTGATCAAGCCGCATAAAAACACCAAGAAACGTGTCATGGAAAAAAAATTGTAACACAAAAGTATGATTTCCTGATTTTAAAAGATGATGGCTTATTTCTTAAGATTCACAATACATACGTAAGTATACAACATCTGTTAATACTGTATATGATGCTACTTTTGTGTCTGCTGATGTTCTTTTTCATAATCTGATAATGTTCTATACATAATATGACAGTATAAGTTGCTATGTCATATAAACAATTCTCTCTTCAGAATGAGACCCCAAGTCTCAATTTGATCACCTGTATGAATAAAGGTAAAATAAAGGTTTGAAACAGTTAACACATTGTGTTAAAGGGACCGTATCATGTAAAAAGCACCACTTTGAGCTTGTTTACAGTGACTACCAACAAACTGACATGACATAACACAGGTGCTTTGATCTGAAACTATTGATAATGATAAGAGAAAGAAGAAGGAGAAGAGGAAGCTTTTATTGTACAGCACTTTGAAAAAACACTGTTTTAAAAAAGGCAGGTCTGCATAGTCATGTGATATTTAGCACTGTCCCCTCACAGTGAGACAGTTCCTGGTTCAAATTCTGCCTGGGGCCTTTCAGTGTGAACTTTTAATATAGGTTATCTTTGGATACTCCAGCTTCCTGCCACAGTTCAAAAATATGTATGTTAGGCTGACTGGGGATTCTAAATTGGTCGTAAGAGTGAGTGGGAGTGTACATATTTGTTAGTCTCATTTGTGTCTCTGCAGGCCCTGTGTTGGACTGGCAACCTGTGCAGGGTGGACTGACCCATAACCCTTAACTGAATAAATCACAGAGAAAATGGATGGATGTGAAAAATGGCACAATATACCTTCTGTAATGAACAACTATAGCCTATAATTAAGTGTAAAACCAATGAGTTTGAAGAAAGTGACTGCTTTTGTCTGCTCAGCCCTTTATTAGTAAGCAGGAAGTAGAGATTAGTCAAATAACTATATTTTATCCCACAATTACTTCCTATTACTGTTTGATTTTTTTTTAACATTTGATAAACAGCATTTTTTAGCTAAAAACATTTTTCATTGATGAAAATGTCTACTTCTTAATAATTTTGTGATCAGCAAAAATATCAGCAGCACACTTATAATTAGTTGACAAGCTTTGTATTTGAAATATAGATTTAGTGGGGAAATTTATTCAGAATATAGTAAAGTTCTTTATCTTCCTTGTAAACCAGCTGGGTTCTCGTGAGATTAGAAAAATCACAATTAAATGACAAATGCATGGGTCGCTCCTTGCCCTATTGCCCATACTGAAGGTGTTCTCATGCACTCCACCCTGACATATCTGGACACAACCAACACAAATATCTAAATGCTGCAAAGACTTATCATCATCATTTAACACCGTCAGACCATCCAGACTCATGTCCAAACTCAATGACACTGGGCATCAACACATCACACCACACCTGCTCTGGACTTTCTCACCAACTGACCTCACCTCAGTCTGTTAAGTTAGACAGCTACACTTCCTCCATCCTGACGCTGAGCACAGGGGTTCCATGAGGCTGCATGCTCAGTCCTCTCCTCCACTCACTGTTCACCTATGACCCCGGTGTTGATCAGTGAGAACAATGAGAGGGCCTACAGGGAGGATGTGGAACATCTGGCTGCTTGGTGTGGAGACAACAACCTGACCCTCACCACTAAGAAGACCAAAGAATTGATAGATTATTACAGGCGGCATAGAGACGCACTCACACACACCACTAAACATCAAAGTGGTTGTGAAGTGGAGCTTGTCTCCAACCTCAAACTCCTGGGAGTCTACATTACAGATGACCTCACCTAGCATGAAAACACATCTGATCTGGTAAAGAAAGCAGATAAATTTATTTACTTTGTACAGACATTAAAAAAGGCACAACTTTCTCCCCAAATTCTCACAATTTTTTACTTTTAATGCCAACTGCTGTGTCCTGATATGGCATGGTGGGCTCCTACTTGTTTCCAGAAGAGACCCTGACCCACAACGGGAACCAACAATTGGTAGTAAGCTAGGTAGTCCCAGTCTACCACCACCTGTTTTTTTCTGGAGTAGTTGCATCTAGTAGAACTGCTCAGAGAGTTTCTCTAGGATGGTGTAAAGTCTCACCCAGTGGCTGGCAAGATTTCTTCTTCATTTCTTTCCTCAGGAGTGTTGTCCTTCACAGCCAGCAGGGGTCATTGTTCTACTTTTGCTAATGCCCTGGCTTGGTCAACCTCCTGGCAAGTGAGATTGTAGTAACACTGCATCTGTTAAGGTTTGGTGGATTGTGGAGTTTGTTAATGACTGAAGCACAGACAGTAGACCTGAGGCAGATTAAAACTTCTACAGGTTTTATTTAATACTTTAAACAAATGCACAGCCAGGCTGGATAACCAAAAATAAACCTATGAAAAAACAACAGACCAAACTAACCAAAATAAGAGACAAAAACCTGGAACAAACAAGACAAATAATGGCAAGGATCCGACAAAAACTGAGAATTATGGAGCTTAAATACTGAAGGGACGGATGAGACAAACTGAGACCAGCAGCTGAGACCAATTAACTATAGACAGGTGTGTAGGAGAGGTGACAAAACAAAACAGGGGGGACTCAGGACAACTACTGGTGTGTATGGGAAACTAAGACAGAATAAACTAGAAATTGCACTAAGATCAGGAAGAAGATAAGTACAAAAAGGTAAATACAAGAAAAGAACCGAGACAAGACTAATCTAAGACAATAGATTAATTCAAATAAAAAGCAAGAACAACAACTGAGGTAAATCATAAAAGCGAGACCAGAAACAAAAAGGCCCACCAAGAATAGACTAATACAAACTAAGAATAAATCCTAATTAAGACCCATAACTCCAAAATACTAAGAACAGAAATATGAAAACAGAGTCGAACGAAACACAGTGGAAAAACCAAGACAAGGAAATCTAATGCAAAGTCACAAAAACAAACAGAAAAACCCCAAACCCTAAAAGGATCCCAGACTCCCCTTTCTTTCCTGCCTCAAGCATGACCAAAAATAAGTCCACCAAGTTGCACAGATCACGGCCAGGACTATAGTACTATAGTCTAGTAGGCCAACAGGATATTAAACAGGTGGCACTCATAGTATTGCTTATAGTAGTCACTGAAGAGGGTAAGGTAGATGGACAGAGTCCTATTGAACTGCTCGACCAGGGCATCATTTTGTAGATACAAGGGATTGATTTTTTTTTTCACCGTCCCATCCAACAGCATACCTACAGGAAGACCTTGGTCCTGAAGTGTCTGATAAAAAAAAACAGCTTTGCCTATGGTGACTTTGTAAAGCAGCACAGGATGCCTACATGTCAACTCCCTCCCTCTCCATGGATGCCTCCACTTCACATTGTGATAGCAGGTCAGAACAAACATCCTCTTAGCCTATGCAAGGTATCGGTCCCTCTGAAGTATCCCACCCTGACTGAACTGTGAATAGGCATGGTCGGTATGACATTGTGACAGTATGATGACCTTCAGCAAAAATATCATGGTCTTATGGTATCACTAGAAACTATAACTCTCAAAGATGGTTGCAAACATTCATTTCAAGACAAGATTACTTTGAATTTGACAAGGAGTGATGAAAGGTCCTCCAATAGTTATGAAATTGTGAGTACTGCCTCTGCCGGTTGCTTTTGCTAACCAGAGAGGAAGTGTCACTCGATGCAACATTAGACAGCATGGCATTTTCAATTTCCATTGTTATGCTGATGATACTCAGCTGTACTTATCTATGAAACCAGATGAAACCTACAGGTTGGTCAGACTACAAGCCTGTCTTAAAGACATAAAGACCTGGATGACTCAGAACTGTCTGCTTTTAAATTCAGACAAAACTGAAGTTGTTCTCTTTGGACCTGAGCGCTTCAGGGATAAATTGTCTAGTTATATAGTTACTCTAGATGGTATTTCCTTGGCTTCTAGTTCTACAGTGAGGAACCTTGGAGTTATTTTTGACCAGAATTTAACATTTGATGCACATATAAAACTGGTTTCTAGGACTGCCTTCTTTCACCTTCATAATATTGCTAAAATCAGGAACATCCTGTCTCGGGGTGATGCAGAGAAACAAGTCCATGCATTTGTTACTTCAAGATTGGACTACTATAATTCCTTATTATTGGACTGTCCCACATATTATCTGAAAAGCCTCCAGCTGATCCAAAATGCTGCAGCCAGAGTTCTGATGAGAACTAACAGGAGAGATCATGTTTCTCCGGTTTTAGCTTCTCTTCATTGGCTCCCTGTTAAATTCAGAATAGAATTTAAAAATCTTCTCCTCACATATAAAGCTCTTAATGACCGAGCTCCATCATATCTTAAAGATCTCATTGTAAGGTATTTTCCTAACAGAGCACTTCGCTCCCAAACTGCAGGTTTACTTGTTGTTCCCAGAGTTTCTAAAAGTAGAATGGGAGGCAGAGCCTTCAGTTATCAGGCCCCTCTCTTGTGGAATAAGCTGCTGGTAACTGTCCGGGAAGCAGACACCCTTTCCACTTTTAAGATTAGGCTTAAAACTTCCCTTTTTGATAACTATAACTATAAGCGTTATAGTTAGGGATGGCTCAGGTAATCCTGAAACATCCCATAGTTCAGCTGCTATAGGCTTAGACTGCTGGGGGACCTCATCTGTCACACCTTTCCTCACTTTGCTCTCTTGTCCCCCCTGTTTAATTTCTCAAATTATATTATATACATGTGACATTATTGTGGTTATTAACTTGTGTTTCCCTGTTCCAACAGGTATCCCCCCCCCCCCCCCCCCCCCCCCCCCCTCTTTTCCCTCTTTTCTGTCTTCTCAAACCCCAGCTGGTCGAGGCGGATGGCCACCCTTCCTGAGTCTGGTTCTGCCAAAGGTTTATTCCTGTTGAAAGCGGAGTCGTTCCTTTCAACAGTCGCCACAGGCATGCTCACGACAGGAGATTGGACTGAAGACAAGTTTCGGTGCAATCTGTTGGTTTCCTTAGCTAGGATATTATTTTCTAAATTGGCTCTATATGAATTAATTGGATTATGATTACAATGAATTGAATTCAAATTGGCTTGAATTGGACTAAATCATTTAAGTGCCTTGTGATGACAATTGTTGTAATTTGGCGCAATATAAATAAAAATTGAATTGAATTGAATTGAATTGAGCATGCAATCTGACATCCCTGCATTTTTCTGTCTTTATGTAATAAAGAAGAGGATGGAATTATGGAAATTTGTAGGGATTTAATACAGTGACTTTTTTAAAACCATGGTACACATTGACACAGGTTCATGCTTAGCTATGAGCCACCTCAAGTACATGACTTTACAGGCATCATGGAACCAAGAGCTGCAGGTTTTTGCATTGACCCCCTGATGACCTCCAGCAATGGTTTAGGAGCCCCCAAGGGGTGATGATGCTGAAGTCTTCAGTGGCAGCAAAATTCCTTATAAACCTACAGTTCAAGAAGGCCAAGCCCAATAGCTGCAGAGCTTGCTAAACATCACGTGTACTAGGTCTGTCTCGAACTGCAGTCATCTTGGTTAGAAAGATGCATAGCCTTCACTGATAACAGTGTGTTCCTGGAAAGAGACCTTCCGGCATAAGACTTTTAATGGTCGAAGCCAGAACAGCGTGCCTGACAATTCTCATCTCAGCACCAACTCTTTGAAGGCTCACCCCAGGGCCCATTTCAGTCCTAATCCTTGAAAGAGGCCCAGCATTCAAACTTTGCACCAAACTTCTGAAGGTGGTCAGGAGGGTCTCCTTCGGGCCACCTTAGCTCTACATTCCTGAGTCAAGTCAAGTTAAGTCAAGTCAAGTCAAGTCAAGACAAATTTATTTGTATAGCAAATTTCATGTACAAAACAATTAAAAATGCTCTACATAAAATAAAAGCATTGCAGCAGGGAGTGGAAGAAGCATTAAAAATAAATAAAAGAATATAAAGAGAAAAAAATAAAATTATTAAAATGAAAGTAATTATTGTCCCCTGAGTCAGATGAAGTTCCACCTAGTTCCATCCTGGAGTCAGTTTGCATGTGCAGTGTTGCACCAACCTCAGGGTATGCAGGCATCTAGCCAGCACCTGTTCCTGCCTTGGAGCTTGCAGGTGCCCACCAGCCATGGGTTCTGCCGGTATAAAACAACATTTAACTAGCCCCTGTCCCTGTTTCTACCTTGGAGCTTGCAGAGCTACCAGTCCCTGTTTGTTTCCTAGGGTCTGCAGGCATCCTGCCAGCTCCAGTATCTGTTCCTGCTTTGGGATAGTTGGCCCCCTGCCAGCACCAACCTAGGATGGTTCCCTGTCCAGCCTGCTTCACTGGTCCTGCCTGCCTCCCAGCCTTCCCCCTGAGAATTGCTTGCTTCTCCATCCTTCACTTGTGAGCTGCATTTGGGTCCTCACCTTACACATCAACCTTGAGTAGTGGACAATTTGGCTGAGCAGTAACTGTAGCAGCACCTGTAACTACCTTTGATGAACCTCTTTTTGGAACTGCAACATAAATAATGTATAATCAAGAATGCATTGCTAGTAAATGTTGATTTGGTACTAAATGATAATTTCATTAACAAAAGCCAGAAATGACAAAACAACTGTTTTACTTTAATCTTTAAGTCATAAAATAGTTGCATAGTTTTTGAGAGAAAAAAAAACATAGAGGGCAATGAAATGAATCCCTTAACAGTACTTCTTTCGTATATCTCTAGGCTAAATTGTCAAGTGAATATCAAAAAATTTAGAGATAATGCAGTTAAGTTAGAAAAATGTGTTGAGTTACACTAACTTGCCCATATATGTCTATTTTTACACATTAGCATACTCGATGTATCTACTTTGAATGTTGCAGTCACTGTTATCTGTTGTGTCACCCTAACTAGTCAAAGATCACTGTGCCATGTGGGACATAATCAATTTTCCTCACAACAGCACGTCAACCTACATCCAGCACAGCTGTTATAAGAGCTGTGCGTTCATCCTCATTTGATCATGCAGCACAAACATGCGAAGAGCAACTCAAATATTTCTCTGTGTTCTGTGCTTAAACACAGTTACAAGCTGTGAGATTTTTGGGAAATTTAACATGCAAAGTTTATTTAAAGAAGGTGATATAATGGTAGGGGGAATTTTTCCAGTTTTTAACAAAGAGATCAGCAGTATTGCTACTTTTGAGAAGGAACCTCCTGGAGTGATTTGTGAGGGGTATGATTCGATATTTGTAGCAATTGTTTTCTTATGACATGCATATTCTTTCTTCTAATTTAAACCTTTGTCATTTAATCAGCAATTCTATGTCTTTTTTTATTCTTTTTTATTATTATTATTGGTCAGATTTGATCTGCGAGTTTTTCGATGGACCCAAGTGATGGTATTTGCAGTTGAAGAAATTAACAAAGAGTCTGCTCTCCTTCCAAACATATCTCTTGGTTATAGAATTTTAAACTCTTGTGCATCACCCACTAATACTTTACGTGCTGCACTGACACTGGCTAGTCAACCAGAGGATTTAAAACAGAGTTCTCGTTGTACTCCAGCTATGTCTGCTCTCATAGCAGAGTCGGGATCATCTCAGTCCATTGCTGTTGCTGGAACACTTGGACCATTTCAAATGCCAATAGTAAGGAAAGAAATTATTTTCTTGAAAATAATCTGTAACATTTATATTTTGTTTTGAAAGTCCTTTTGTGTGGTTTGTTTTCTAGGTGAGTTATTTCTCAACATGTGCCTGCCTGAGTGACAGAGCTAAATACCCTACCTTTTTTCGGACAATCCCCAGCGACTACTTCCAGGCAAAGGCTTTGGCAGCTTTGGTCAAACATTTTGGTTGGGAGTGGATTGGAGCAATACAGTCAGACAATGATTATGGCCGAAACGGGGTTCTTGCATTTACTGAAGAGGTTAAAAAACTTGGGGTTTGTATTGCTTTTGTTGGAACAGTTCTACGTACATACCCCGTAAACAGGATTCTAGATGTTGTGGAAATGATCAAACAGTCAACTGTTAAAGTAATTCTGGCTTTTGTTCCAGAGGGTGACTTTTACCCTTTGATGAAAGAGGTAGTGAAACATAACATTACAGGAATTCAGTGGATTGCAAGTGAAGCGTGGATAACAGCACCTCGACCCTCTACGCCTGAAATGTACCAAGCTTTTGGTGGAGCTCTGGGATTTGTGGTGCACAAGATGGCAATCCCAAAACTAAAACCATTTCTCACAGCTATTAGTCCTTACACAGTTCCAAGTGCAGCATTTGTGAAGGATTTCTGGGAGATAATGATGGGTTGTAGAGTGGATTCACCTGATACAAATGCAGGGAAAACAAACAAAATATGTGCAGGCAATGAGACATTAATGGATTCCCAGGATGTGTTCTTCAATGTCACACAGCTCAGAGTAGCCTATAATGTGTACAAAGCTGTGTATGCTATTGCACATGCCCTTCATCAACTGGTATTCTGCCAACCAGCTGGAGAAAAAACAGTGCGGCCGCCATGTTTAGATGTATCAAAAATTCAGCCTAAAGAGGTGAGAAATACTGCAAATAAACTGACAATGCTTCTGGCTGTCTAGAAATAAATATTAAGATATTTAGAAATAAATGTTAAGATATTTATTTCAAATAAATGACACATAATTTGTTATTTTTCACAGGTGGCTTATCATCTACAGAGGGTGAACTTCAGGAATCAGTTTGAGGATAATGTGTTTTTTGATAAAAATGGTGACCCTCCTGCTTCTTATGATATTATTAACTGGCAGCTGAAAAATGGGCAGGTGCAGCATGTAACACTGGGCCATTTTGCATCTGATGAAAATGGTGATTATAAGCTCAGCATACAGGAGGAAAAGATAGTGTGGAGGACAGGCAAAAAGGTAACTGTGACAAGTTTTTTTTCATTCACCAAATATCATGTGAGCCATGTTAAATCACAAGAGTATTTCTACAGTTTGATTTTTTTCTCCCTCAGGTTCCTACATCAGTGTGCTCTCATACATGTCCAGTAGGAACCAGGAAAGCTCAGATTAAGGGAAAACCCACATGCTGTTTTGATTGCCTTCCTTGTGCTGATGGAACTATATCCAATTCATCAGGTAGACAGACATTAAAGTGTGTATGGCATACTGAACTACACATGCATCATATGTTTAGAGTTGCTTATACTGCATTTAATTTATTTTGTGTTACTGCACTTGAATTTCCCTTAGGTTTAAACTAATCATAACTAACAATAAACTATAAACTAATACGAATAATATTTATTGTAATTTTTTTTTCTGAAAACGTGTTGTCCAGATGCACTCTATGTTTATTCTCAACAGGTGCAACAGACTGCGTTCCCTGTCCACAGGAATATTGGTCCAATGACAGAAAAAACGAGTGCATTCCCAAAATGATTGAGTTCCTGTCGTACCACGAGCCGATGGGAATAGCTCTCACAGTTGTATCCTTGTTAGGAGCCTTCATGTCACTGGTCACGATGATGGTTTTTATCCACTACAGAGAAACTCCTGTAGTAAAGGCCAGCAACTCAGAGCTGAGCTGCTTCCTGTTGTTTTCTCTTTTCTTGTGCTTTCTCTGCCCTCTCACCTTCATAGGCAGGCCGACAGTCTTGACATGCATGCTGCGCCACACAGTTTTTGGTGTGACATTTGCTCTCTGCATTTCTTGTATTTTGGGAAAAACCATTGTGGTTGTAACAGCTTTCAGAGCCACACATCCCAGTAATAAAGCAATTGGAAAGTTTGGTCCCGCACAGCAAAGGATTATTGTTTGCTCCTGTACTTTGATTCAAATAGTTATTTGTACATTGTGGCTAAAGCTCAATCCTCCTTTGCCAGATAAGGTTTTCAGATATAGCAATAAGAAGATAGTTTTAGAATGTAGCACAGGCTCTGACGCTGCCTTTTATGCAGTGTTGGGATACATAGGGATCCTCGCGGTAATATGTTTGGTTCTTGCATTTCTAGCAAGAAAGTTGCCTGATAACTTTAATGAAGCCAAATTCATCACTTTCAGCATGTTGATATTCTGTGCTGTCTGGATCACCTTCATCCCTGCCTACATCAGCTCTCCTGGAAAGTTCACTGTAGCTGTAGAAATATTTGCAATTCTGTCATCAGCATTTGGCTTATTAATTTGTATTTTTACACCTAAATGCTACATAATATTGATGAAGCCAGAGAATAATACCAAGAGGCATGTCATGGGAATTAATGTTAACAAAAAAATATGACTTTTAATGTTTTTTTTTTATCACTTTTGAGCAAGAAAACACAGAGATGTATAGATCTGTTTTTGCTTTTTTTTTCAAGTACATCTGCTACAGATATTTTTATGTCTTATTTGAGTGTTTTACTGTCTAAAATGTCTGATGTAAGGAATAAAATTTGCTTTAATACTTAATTATCTGCGTTTTGAAATGCATTTTACAGCCATCATAAACATGGACAATTTTTTTATATCACCTAATGTCTAGATATTTAATATTTGAATATCATAAATCATGCTCACAATAAAGAAAACAACCAACATGTGTTAAGTGTGAGAATGTTTAAGTACTGCACAATTATCTTTCTTGAAATAAAGTTTTCTGTGGCCAAAAGCTTAATGTTATATTAAAAGAATATTGATTTGTACATTGTTTCAAACAATAAGTTGCAAAGTGTTAATATGAGGAAATCAAAACAACATTTAAATGTACTTAAATCAAAATGAGCAAAGTTCAGTGAAAACAATTATTAATTAATTATCATTAAAATTTGCATTAATCAGGGTACAGCAAAAATATAGAATAAAAACTAAATCAGTTGCTACTACCACAAAGATCATGAGAAACTAGGTGGATGCGAACAAATAAATGGAATTTTGCCCTGGTCAGCCAATTAACCTTGAGGATAGGATGTCATATGTTAGATTAGCATAATGTGGCACATGTTGAATATAGCAATTTCTGCTAAATATTCAATGTTAGCATTTGATTTAAAGGCCTTCAAAATGTTGCACATATTTAGCCTTTAAAGTACTGGCGAGGGGAAGGCTTTACTATGAAAGGTAGATGTAAGTCTTAAGTGATATAAGTGGATGAGCGTAAGACTTATAATTCTAGAAATTTTTGTCCAATCAGACCTGGAAAATCAGAGATTATTGTATTAAAAAACAAACAAGTCAACTTAGCCCTCTCATAATCAACCTTACCATCTCACTGGAGCTTTCACTTTTCTCTAGGGGCTCTGTTCACTCTGATCACTGTATTGACTTCTCTGTTTTCCTTTGACAGTGTTCTTCATTCCTGCCCTCTGTCTCACCCTGCATGTCTCTACCGGCACTGCCACTTGCATCATTGCTGTCATCTTCACATTTGGTTGCAAAAGTAGCAGCAACAACATAAGAAAAGTTGGTGACTAAAAGGCTTTTTGATGCACCTGCCTTTGTTTTTTTTCGCTCTCAAAATATTCTGAACCACCTTTATGTTTTGGCACTTTTCTTTTTCATGACTTTGCCCTGCTTTGTTCTGTTGCATCTGAATTATTGATAGAAATACAAAGATGGGTTGGTACAAACTCATTTGAACCATAGTTGATTGGCTATAAGCCTGGGATGACTATGACTGTTAAAAAAAAAACTTTCCAAAACCCACGCACCTATACACCTGGGCCACTAATAACACCGTGCCCCCTGATTAATAAGGTCATAAGCCCATTGCTTTGATATTGTACTATGTATGTACTATGTATATACATTTGTTTATTTATTTGTTTATTTTCTTGTTTTATTCTCCTATTTTCACCCTACATATTATTAGCCCAATTGTCCAGTCAGGAGGGCCCTCGCTGAGGAAGATGAAGTAGGTGTGAACTTATTTGTCTTAGCAGTACAGCAAAATTGCCTTCTGACCAAATATGAAGCAAAAAATAGGCAACTAAGTTACTAAATATTTACTTATATGAGATATATACGAGGTCTGAAAGTAAGACCTCTACAGTCAAATCCCTAAGGAGAAGAAATTACCTTGACGCCTTTCATTTCTTGTGTCAGAAGCAAAAGAGACAAGGATAGTTTGAATTTCAAAGGAGTTTTATTCATTACATTTCCAGCAAGAATAAGACAAAAAAAATTGTGCATGTATAATTTGCATTCATGAGAAAATTATATATTTTCGTGTTCATCTTTGCATTAAGTTTTTCTTGTTGTTTTTTCCTGGTTTCAGCAAAATGATATAGCACTTGGGAGCAAAAATGCAAAAGAGAAGTCCAAGCGATGAGGCTAAAATAGCAAAAACATGGACAGCAACGGTGTATTTTCCAGCTGTGCTCATATAAACTGGGATAAAAGTAATCCACACTGCAAAGAATATCAGTATGCTGAAGGTGATGAATTTTGCCTCATTAAAATTATCAGGCAGCTTTCGAGCCAAAAATGCCATTATGAGGCACATGCAAGCCAGGATACCGATGTATCCAAGAACACACCAGAAGCCAGCTTCTGAACCAGTTACACACTCGATGATGATTGTAGCACTGTGGTAATCTGTGTTATAACTGGCATGAGGTGGACTGGTGAGCAGCCAAATCAGGCAAATTAGAACCTAGAGAAAACAGAAAAACATGAGGATATTACTTTATAAAAACAGAATCAAAAAGGTTTTTATGGGGTTTTTTTGTTTGTTTTTTGTTTTTTTACCTGAACAGCTGTTCCCAAAAGCACACTGACTCTCTGTTGCATGTATCCAAACCATTTCATGACACTGCCTCCAGGCAGTCTGGACCTAAAAGCCATGAGGACCACTGTTGTTTTTGCCAGAAGGCAAGAAATGCAAAGGGAAAAACTGATCCCAAATGCTGGGTACCTAATACGGCAGAGCCAGTCTGAAGGCTCACCAATGAACAGCAAGCCAACAAGGAAGCAGATGGAAAGAAATACCAAAAGAAGGAAGCTCAATTCCATGTTGTTGGCCCGAACAAGAGGTGTGTCTTTGTATGTAAAGAATATACCAAAAATGATAAGTGAAATGGAAGCTCCCAGACCAGAGGCGACACACAGCAGGATTCCCATGAACTCATCATAAGAAAGATACTCTATAGCTTTTGGGATGCAGAGATTTCTGGCTTTGTTGGGCCATGTGTCCTCTGAGCAGCGTGAGCACTCTAAAGAATCTGGAGATAGATAGAGAAAAGAGAAAAATGTAGTTTAGAGAAGCCACGTTTAAAGAAGAACTTGGTAACCTTGACAAAAAAAAGCCTTTGTTTTTAAAAATGTGAAAATACAACATAAGATTTCCTTCCCTCCTCTATCTGCTGTGCTTTAGCTCTGCAGTGCATAGTTAGATACTCTTAGCTCATATTGGTTATTTTCACACAAGTACTGTGGATTCTTGTAAATGGCTTTAAGAATCATATGAGAAGCCAGAAGAACCAGATTTTTAATGTATATATTTTTTAAATAGATTCTGGCTCATGTACCACTGTTAGCCCATAGTAACAGTATCAGCAAATAGCCTGTTTTTCCAGGTAAACAAGTTCTGCTTTAAATTTAAGTATAGGCTTGTTAATGATTGGATTAAACAAAAGAAAAAAGCATGATACAAGACAGTACACACCGGTCTCATCGCTAACTTCTCCTTCAGCACAGGGAACACAGTCGTAGCAGCAGATGGGTTTCCCCTTTCTCCTGACAACTCGAGAACCTGGGGGACAACTGTCGCTGCATATAGACCGGATCGCCTGAGAGGCAAAGTTCAGCCACTCAGAAAGAACACTGATTTAAAATTATGACTACCAAAGCATGACTCTATCATCATGTGAAAATGCTCTACATTTTTTCAAAAGGTACATTTTTTTTCTTAACTAAATCAAATGCATCTTCAAAAACTTTAACAAACAGAACTCAGTAATGAGGGCTCAGAGGACACATGGCCAACAAAGTTAATGGTCTGTTTCGGTTTGCAGATGTCTAATAGTGAAATATTAATGTGCTCATCATATATAACAACATATTTAGCATTGATATCATGAAGTGTATTAATATTTTCATTTACTGCCGATCTCTTAACTGTGAATTTTTAGGTCTGATCATGCTTCGTATGTTATGAAATTGTCATATCTTAAGATAAATTACATTTGTGAAATAATATTGCTACTTTGTAATCTCATTTACTTTTTTCTTCACAAATGTAGGTATAAATGTATCATTTCAAATTGTTAATAGCTTTTTTTTTATGATATTGGCCATAGCTTGTCAGGTTTAACATTTTTTAATGCTAATTTAAGAAAGTATGTTGCACACTAATAGCAACAATCCGACTGATGAGTTTATCAGTAGTGCATACAAGAGTCTGAGAGGTGAACATGGTCTCAGGCCTGTTTGTGGAGAACACACCTGCTTTCCTACAGGCCACTGGATCGTTGAATCATTTATGACCAGGCGGCGATCAGCGGGCAATGAGGCATCATAGAAGCCTACTTTTACCAAATTTAGAGAGCCATCAGGCCTTCTCTGCCAGTTCATGAGATCATAATAAGCTATGGGGTCACCATTTTGATCAAAGTTGACTTTTTCCCCCAGTGCAGAAAAATTAGCACGCTTCATGTAGTAGGTGAGCTAAAGGAAAAAAAGAGACATTTAAACACAAATCTCAACTCGTCTCTGCCTGCTTGAAATGTTACTTTAGATAATATATAACTTATAGCTGGTCTCACCTGCCAAGGTTTGAAATGTTTTGAGTCTGCACAGGTGCCATTCAGGAAAGGCCCTGCTCCAGCTTGGCAATTACTCATATCTTGCAAGGCGTGGGCCACCAGATATACAGCCTTGTAGACGTTATAAGACACTCTTAGTTGTGTCACATCAGAATAGGGAGAGTAAACATCATTTAAATCCTCTGACCCTTTACATGGCACACTGTTGGGGTAGTTTATCGCCCCATAGTAGTTGCTGTCCACTGACCTGTTAAGTTGACAGTTAAATGTTTCTTCCCAAAATTCTGCAAAGTAAGCTAATTTCTGTATAGAGGATGGTGTGAGATTTGTGAAATGTTGTTGTAGCCCTGGAATCACAGCAGCTCTTTGGATTGCAAATCCAAGTGTGCCCATTAGGAGACCTCCAGCTTTTTCCCAAAGTGACTTGGAGGTGGCCCAGGCTTCACTGGCGATCCACTGAAAACCGGTTATATTCCGAAACTGGATCTCTCTAAGAATGCCTTGCATCTCTGACTCACCAGAAAAGTTAATAATGACCTTTGAAGATGACATCTGATGAATGAATGTTAAGAGATCATTAGTATTGGAGTTAGAAGAAGTATTTTAAAATGATGTGCTGGATTTTGTCCATTTTTTTAATAGTAAATACAGTTCATACTAAATCTTATATTCTGATACTTTACATTTACATATTGGGCTAAATTGTGTTGAAAACAGTACATTCAAACACCAGTCAGAGCTAAGTGCAAAAATTATTAGTGAAAAAAACAAGTAATTCATATGCTCCATAAGTGTAATGCAATATTTGCACTCATGAAACATTTAGATTACCTTTTCAGTCTAAGGAGTATTATAATTATACACAAATACCATGTTGTCAAACATGTTGCTTTCCCCCCCATAACCCTTGTCAGTACAGTATTAGAATAAAAATACCAAAACCTTGGCATCTGTTAAACATCAGTTTACACAACAGCTCCTCAATCATGATGTTGCACTTGTTGAAAATAGTTTTTGTTTTCTAGTTGTATCCCCATGTGAGAAATTCAGTGACATAGAGGTACCTGAATTACATCAAGAAGTCCATCAAGAGCCTGCTGGCTGAGCTCCACAGGATAGAAATGTGTGTAGGCAGTACACACACCATACTGCGCTGATTCCTGAAGGAAAAGCTGGATGGCAAAGCGGGCATAGTCAGATTCAACACCAATGACCCCCACCCAGGTCCAGCCAAAATAGCTAACCAGCTGAGCCAGGGCTCTGATCTGAAAGGTGTCACTGGGCATGGTGCGCATGAAGGTGGGAAACTCCTTTTGATTACTCAGACAGCTGCAGGATGCAAAATAGCTCACCTAGTTTTACAAAAAAAAACAGTAGTTAGGATTTGGCACTGGCTTGGGGAAAGAATGTGCAGCAAGCATCAAATTTCACCAAAAAGTACAACTTTTTTTCAGAAGCATTCAGTGAGTCAGATGGACATCCGTATACCTAAAAAAGGGGAGTTGGAGTCTCAAATAGAAGCTGTGTAAACTGTGATTTTATAACATAGAACATTTAAAAAGCTTTGTAAATCTATGATTATTTTCTACAGAAGCATAGTGCAGATATATTTACAAACTCACTTTAACCTGAATGGGATAAAGCTGGTATACAAAAAGGGATGGATGGATTTACAAATGTTGAATTGTATACATTTAAGTGCCAGAAAAAGCAAATATTCCAGATCCTAATCTCTTTCCTGTGGAGCAAAAATGTAACACTGAATTTGAACATTTTGTCTCAGACTTAAGTAAGTGCAAACTTTTCTAAAACCATTTTAGTAAAAAAGCTTGTGTGAAAAAGAAAAATTGCATGTTCAAATGCAGCTGGTTTACTTCTGGTTCTTCACTGATATAGTGAAAAAGCTTAATTTAGTAAGAAGTACTTTTTAATTATTATTATTATTAGTATTATTATTTTAAATTATCAAAACACAAGTGCTCAGACAAATACATTCACTCACCAAGGGGATATGGAAAGAACCCAGACTTCGTAGAAGAGCCATAGACACCCCAGAACCAGCATCTCCTATGATTACTGAGGACGCGGTCCTTTTTACTGCAGCACAGCTTAAATTATTGCCTTTCTCTACACTCTGGTCTTCATTCACACGCTCAGCGCTGAGGCCTATCTCTGGCTGGCCATTCACCAACAGAAAGGAGGCTCTTAAAGACACAGGTATATCATCACAGCTGTCACGGATGTGGAAACCTAGCCTGAGGTGTGGCAGGAGATCACTGCGCAGGTTGATCTCTTTGATTGCAAAAGTCATGGTCTGCATCCAACGCAGGGCCCGAGAGCTAAAACTGTGCAGAAAGAAATTCACCACTCAGCAAAGATATATGCACATAAAAAACAGAAAACCAAGAAAATTAAATCTGTGTTCACAGCACAAGTAATCTAATTACTGGTAACATACTAATTGTATTTATTTGCTGAAGGTTTTTCTTTGTATGTCAGAAGAGAGGAAACAGGGCTGTAATGTAGAGGGAATAAGCCCCCTATAACTACATCTCCATCTTCATACAGACTGCTTTGCTCCTCTTCCCCCAAGAAAACACAGCTATCCAGAGCGGCAACTGAGCCTGGTTTCCCCCTAATAAGAGACATGAACATAAGAAGTTTTGCACCTAGCAATGCCATGCTCGGCTCAGGAGTGAAGAAACGCTAATTATACAAATGTTTCTCTCAGAACACACAAAGGATTATGGTATTTCAGGACACAGCTGCTTTATATACTTTATTAGCACACGTAAATCTGAAGCCACCACCCAGACACAGTCGTTGTGACGTCATCTATATGTAACTGGTGTGCGCAGAATGCTGTAAACAGGAAAAATAAAAAAAAAGAAAAGAAAAAAGTTTATGGCCGTCTTTTCAGTTCGTCAAAATCAGAGCAGCCTCATATGCGAGTATGACCTGTGAGAACAGCTACGTGTATTCATTTAATCAAGTATAGATTACTCAAAAACACCCATACCATGTAGATGGAAGTTGAGTATGCACTGCAGATTTGGCAAGTTTTCATTTCCTTTTTCAGTTCATGCAGGGCCTGTTATTTAACCGTCTTGACAACTGCAGAAGGTTAAAATGCCTGACCTGAACTGCACCTACTGGAAGCATTTATTTGTGTTCATGTTGGACATTGTGACAGGTCCTACCTAATATGAGGCCAATTTTTTCTGTTGTTCATTGTTTGGCTTGCAAGACAAAAATTTGTTTTTATCCGTCTTTTGTCCTGAAAGCTTTAAATTGATGTGTCAAATGTTGTGTCTACCAGTCTTTATCCATCCATTGATCCATTTTCTATACCCACTTAATCCGTCGGTCGGGTCACGGGGGAGCTGGAGCCTATCAGATTTTATTTAAAGCCTTTTATATGGAAAGTGTTTCTCAATTATTTAATTTAAAATAGATTCGTCAGTAAAGCTTGAACTGAAGGGGTATTCCTCTTATTATTAAAACTGCTAAGTTGGAAACATATTGTTATAATTATTATCTATTTTTGTTTTTTTTTGCCAGACTAATTTTTCCAGGTCAAAAGTAAATAAATACACAAAGAACACTTACGCACATATATGTATATATATTCACCGATCAGCCATAACATTACAACCACATGCCTAATATCCTAGTATAGAGTGTGCTCTATATTATGCAGGTTTTTCTCAGCAGAACACTATATTTAATCAAGATTAGAAGTGTTGCCCTCTTTACCTGTCAGTGGTCATAATATTATGGCTGATCGGTTTGAGTATACATACATATATTCATATATATATATATGTGTGTGGGTGTGTGTGTTTGTGTATAAATTGGTATATATAAAAAAAAATGGATATGTGACTTTTCTTTTAAGATTTTAGGAATTAACAAAGTGACCCACTATTTCATGTTCTATGTATATCAATGATGGTACTTCATCTCCTTCTTTTAACTTTATCACTGAAAATAAGACTGACTAAAATAAAAACAAATCAGAATAGGTAAATCTTATTTATGTCGTAAAAAGAATGCCTCTTTAATACCATTTGCATCAAGTTGGTAATGACAACGCACTAGATGGTGATTACAAGCAAAGGATGACTGACTGGACCTTACGTATGCTGTAGTAACAGTGGCAAAAATAACACAAAAAAAACAACACAATCAAATCAAATGAAGAAAGAAAAGAAAACTGTTCCAGTGAAAAAAAAAGGATTTAGATTATATTTAGAAAAGTAGGCTTCCAAGAATGTTGATTTTATCAACAGAAAAACCTACTTTAATTTTGTCCTAATAAACTGACCGTAACTAAACATTTGAACCCTTGACTGCAAGTAATTATGTTGTTTTTCTGGGACACTCTTTTGTCATTCAGTCTTCCATGTTCCACTTCAGTGAATTAGGTGGAGCCACTGTTCTCCAATCAAAATGCACTGTCATTCATAACAAGGTCACATTTAGTATATAACTTGTCTATGTCTTTGTGCTATCTCTCTTTTAGGCGATGTCTAACAACATGTCTCTGCTTGCTTTACTTTCATTGCTTAACTTAGCCAGCATCCTCACTTTAACATACCCCTCTTTTACCAGCTTCACCTCACCATCCACAACTGCAACCAAAGTGTGTGATCTTCAAAACAGCTTTGAACCAAGCTTCATGACTGAGGGCGACTTTGTTATTGGAGGGATCTTTCCCCTACATTATAACCAGGAAATGCCTGACCTTAACTGCACATACAAACCACCACCAGTAAAGTGCAATGGGTGAGCTTGATAGAGTATGTAAAATACTGTTTGCAGCTGAATATTGTGTGATTATGTTGTAGTCATCTATAGACTTGATTATGCAGCATGTACAGTGTATATTTATTGTCCAGGGTTAAGAATCAGTTTGGAGGTAAATATATCTGGAATCATGTAGTGATATCTTCAGTTGCTATGCATTTTATTTAAGCTTTTAATTTGAGTAAATAAGAAACAAAATAACTTTATTGTATGCGTTTTTAGGAATTTTCTTCTAAAGAATCATGTCTGTTTTTCTTTTACCTTGTTTTGTTCTTTGAAATGAAATTAGATTAGATTAGATTAGATTCAACTTTATTGCTATTGCACAGAGTACAAGTACTGAGGCAATGAAACGCAGTTTAGCATCTAACCAGAAGTACAAGCAGAAAGTGTCGAGTATGTGCATGTGCAGTCAGAGCAAATGCTGGTAAATTGTGACTAACTATAAACATGAGTATGAAAATATACAGATTGTACAGTATATATATATATATATATATATATATATATATATTTATATATATATATATATACAGTAAAAGTTGTAGAACGAGACAAGACAAATACATAGCTAAAATGAGTAAACTATAGATGAAAGTACAGCAGTAAACAGTTTAGTGCAAATGTTCAGTCACTGTTGGAAGGTGCTAATAGAGAAATTAGTATGTTTTGAAGATGACAGCAACAACAGTGGATAAAAGCAACATCTCTGTCTCTAACTGCTGAATTCAATGTGTGTATGTGTTGTGTGTGCATCTATGCTGGGCTACAGATTTGATCCCAGGGCTTTCCGATGGGCTCTAACCATGAGGCTGGCAGTAGAGGAGATAAACCAGAGTCCAGAACTATTGCCAAATTACACTCTTGGGTACAAAATCTTTGATTCATGTGCATATCCACTAACTGGTCAGAGGGCTGCTCTGGCTGTGTTGAATGGGTTGAGTGAGGCTGACTCTCCCGTGTGCAGTGGTGCCTCTCCACTCCTCGCTGTGATAGGAGAATCAGGTTCTGCTCAGTCCATCGTTGTGTCAAGAATTCTGCGGCCATTCAGAATCCCAATGGTAGTAGTACCTCTTTGTCTCTGTAATCCCACACACATCAACATTCATTATGTTTCACTGTTCTTTTTTTTTCCTTTTTAAAACAGATCAGCTACTTTTCTTCATGTGCTTGTTTCACTGACAGAAGAAAATATCCAACTTTTTTTAGGGTTATTCCTAATGATGATTATCAGGTATGAATGTCATCTCTCATCTATTCAATAGTAAAAATGCTATCCTCATAATTCTGCAATACTGCTTAGTAACTTGAATGCATCACATTTCATGAATTAGTTTTGAAGCACACCTTTATTTGATTTACTAAATCAAGAGCAAAGAAAATATTAAATCATAATATTCAGATTATTTGAGTTGTCTTTTTCAACCAAATGTGTTGGCACTTGTTTGTGTTGAAAAGGTGAAGGCCATTGCTCAGCTGTTGCTGCGCTTAAACTGGACCTGGGTGGGACTTGTCAGAGGAGACCACGAATATGGCCGCTTTGCTGTACAAGGTTTACTGAGGGAATTACAAGGTACCAACGTGTGTGTGGCGTACCAAGAAATGATCCCTCTGCTCTACAATCGTCAGAAGGCTCTGGGGATCATGCAGGTAAATTCAAAGAACACAGATAAAGGTTTTCCACCATTGGAGAGTTTGTACCAAATCCCTTTTTATAGCCAGTTGTTATTATATATCGGAACTACTATAGCTATTACTACTACCACTGAGAGATAGACAGATAATGTGTAGAATATTACACTTTGTAATTCAAGTACTTAGAAAGCACTTAACAGAGATGGTTGATAAAAAAAAATGCAGAAAAAGAGTGCAGAACGTACTAAATAGGTCTTCCAAAATGAACAAAATGACCACTTAGATGGGTCATCACCTTTTTTATGGCTGATTAGTATACATAGTGTACAAATTAAATTATTTGTATTAATACAAATACATTTCAACTTTTTTTCTCAAACTGCACACTGCTGCAGCACCATATTTAGATAGCATAAAGTTACTATTTATTTAAAAGCCTGCAGGATGATCCTATTTTCATTATATATAAGTTAACGTTTAGTATTCATTGATATGTCAAAATGATCATAACCCCACTTTCTTTAGGAGTCATAATCACACATACGGTTATATAAAGCACAACCTGTTGTGAAAAGGTTACAGGTTATTGTAGTTTCTCTTTGTTTTATTATTACTTCACCAAAGTGTAATATATATCAGGTCTTTCCTAAATTGCTCTTCACTTGTTCTTTTGAATTGATTTGTTTGTTTATCTTGCTGTTAAGTCCAATCAAAGAATATATAATTTCCCTTGTCCTATTTCATTTTGATTTAACCAGCAGTCTTTCATCCATGTCAAATCCTCTTTCATTATGTGCGTTTCTATGAAGGTGATGCGAAGTTCTTTGGCAAAAGTGGTGGTGGTATTTTCAGCTGAGGGGGAAATGACACCTTTTTTGAGAGACTACATGAAGGAGAACATCACTGGAATTCAGTGGGTTGCAAGTGAGGCCTGGATCACAGCATCTGTCTTCACAGGAAGCGAGTATTACCCCTACTTAGGGGGCACCATCGGGTTTGGGATCAGAAAAGGCCATATCTCCCGACTCAGTGACTACCTGCTGACAGTCAATCCTCAGAGCTATCCCAACAATCGGCTGGTGCAAGAGCTGTGGCAGGCCCTGTATGGCTGCAGTCCTGTCCCCTCTTCTTCCTCTCAGTTGCCGCACTGCACAGGACAGGAGACGTTGTTGGAGCAGCACTCAGCCTACATGAATACATCCAGTCCTAGGGTGGCCTATAATGTCTATAAGGCTGTATATGCAGTTGCTCATTCACTGCATAACCTTCTTCTCTGTCAACCAGGAAGTGGACCTTTTCAAAACGACTCATGTGCTCAGCAAACTAATGTACTCCCCTGGCAGGTATAATCATGTGTTCTAACATTATTACAGTTCACTTATAACCTTGTTTAAGGCGTTATGGAGATTTTGATAATATTTATTTGTTTTCAAGCTCCAGCACTACCTGCAGGAAGTTACATTTGACATAGCCGGGGAGGAGGTAAACTTTGACTTGAAGGGTGACTCTGTACCCTACTATGACATTATCAACTGGCAGAGAGGCACAAGTGGGAACATTGAATTTGTCAATGTGGGGTTGTTCGACGGAACCAAGCCTGCTGGAGAGGAGCTGGTGATCCAGGAGGACAGGATAATGTGGGCAGGGCATCAGAGTGAGGCAAGCTGCTCACACTGTGTTTTTACCTTCATCAGATGCCAACTGTTGAAGTTCTGTAGGTTAAGATGGAGGTAAGTCAGACGGGCAGGAAAGCTTGGATCTGATGTGAGTCCCTTTCTCTTGATACCGTAAAGACTTTAAATACAAACATTTTGAAATGCTTGGTTATGCAGTCTTTCCCATTGTATCCCTCATCAAAGACGTCTTCTAAAGTTCCAACATTGGTACTGTTATGTATGCCAAATTAAATATTGACACTAAATGTTAGAAAATGTATTGAAAGGCCTCATGTCACAGAATATTATGCAGGCAAGCCATTTACTTTCTGGTTCTGTCTTCTTCAGTCTTCTTGAAGACATATTTCTATAGACAGTAGGGATTACTTATGCTATTTACATATCAAACTAATATATATCAGCTAATATTAAAACCAACAATCACACGATTATTAAAGTGGACATGTTGTGTTTCCCACTTTCTTTTAATATGATGCAACTTTTTTTCCTTAAAAGATCTTCCAAGTTACAATTCACACCAAAAGAAGTTACGGATCTATTCCTGAGAAAACACTGCTCCTGAACTGCTTGAAACACCTACGTTCTAGTCCAGGTTTTCTTCCTTGTCTTGTTTACCTGTGACATGCTTGTCAGAAGCCCTTTTTGTACTTGTTAAAAATCACCTTAAACACCTGCTTACATTTAGCTTTTGAGTACAAGGGGAAAGTGTTTAATCAGCATTCTGTCTGACATCAAATGACTCTACACCAGTGAAAAGTATTTACCGGTCCTGGCTCCGTTTGGTATTGATGGGAACGCAGCATCAGAATGAATACCTTCATTTTGCTGATGGTGCTGTGCTGAGGTCTGCAAGATTGGGTATAGCTCGCTTTTTATTTACAGTATTTATTGATCCAAACATCTCATATTGATGCTCTACTTGGTCAAAAATATTAAACTAGCCTAATTTTCTTTTTTGTCCAACACAGCCTGAAGTACACTGTGCAATGCAATCAGTTCATGATGTTGTCGCTGATAGGTTGTCCCCAAAAAGGTATTTGTAGTTTCTTAATGTAAGAGGACAGGGTAGTACACATGGAGAGGTGGTGGTGGTGCAGAGTTACAAGGGGGCTGATTCTGATGAGGCTCTTTGGATATCAAGAAGAGGTAGAGATGGTGAGCAGGCGGTTTGTGCAAAAGTCAGTACGTGGGGACAGAATACAAAATAGTTTTAAAGAAAGAGGATTTAACTGGCTTGAAAAGTAATGTAGCATGTGAAAAGTCCATTGGACATGAGTAAACAAGTAAATGACAGAATTAGGAATTAAGTGATTTTGACAGCGTGTGAAAATGGAAGTGATGAAGCAGAGTGAAAAGCCCAAACAACACAGAATGAGAGTATATATATATATATATATACATACTCTTTTTTCTCTAATAAATGAGAAATAACTAAATATAGACTTTAATCAATACTGTAATTTTGTGTCATGACTGGTAAAATTTAATAAAATAATTTAGCAATTAGTTTAGCACACTTTTTTGACACACCAAAGCTTGATGACATCATTTTTCCTGTCTTCCCATAGGTGCCAGTGTCTGTATGCAGTGCCAGCTGTCCTCCAGGGACCAGGAAAGCTGTCCGTCGTGGGGAGCCTGTCTGCTGCTTTGACTGTGTACCATGTGACAGTGGCAAAATTAGCAATCAGACAAGTGAGAATTAATCTAAGCAGCATAAATTACACCAACTCAAGTATCTGTTACAATCTTGTGATCCGTTGAACTACTCTTTTTTTGTCCTTCTCCCTCTCTTCCATAGATTCAATAGAATGCACATTTTGTCCGATGGACTTCTGGTCAAACAAAGACAGAACAGCCTGCATCCCCAAAAAGGTGGAGTTCCTGACCTATGATTCCTTAGGTATAGCCCTGACGGTGATCTCTGGGGTGGGTGCTTTTCTAACTTTAGGCGTTTTTACTGTGTTCTTCTACCATAGAAACACAGCTATTGTCCGTGTGAATAACTCAGAACTCAGCTTCTTTATCCTGTTTGCACTCACTCTGTGTTTCCTCTGTTCTCTTGTTTTCATTGGAGAGCCAACATTTTGGTCTTGCATGCTTCGCCACACTGCCTTTAGCATCACTTTTTCACTTTGCATCTCCTGCATCCTTGGAAAGACTCTGGTGGTGTTGGCTGCTTTCACTGCCACCAGGCCAGGGGACAACATTATGAAGTGGCTAGGGCCCAAGCAGCAGAGGGCCATAATCTTCAGCTGCACTCTGGTTCAGGTAGTTATCTGTGCTGCCTGGCTGATTGATGCCCCCCCTTATCCCAGCCGTAACACTAAATATGAGCGCTCAAAGATTATTTTGGAGTGTAGTGTGGGATCTAGTCTTGCATTCTGGTGTGTTCTAGGATATATAGGTCTGCAAGCATGTCTCTGCTTTGTACTAGCGTTTCTAGCCCGTAAATTGCCTGGCAACTTCAACGAGGCCAAGTTCATCACCTTCAGCATGTTGATCTTCTGCGCTGTGTGGTTGGCATTCATCCCTGCATATATCAGCTCCCCTGGAAACTATGCAGACGCAGTGGAGTCTTTTGCCATTTTGGCCTCGAGCTTTGGCTTGTTGTTCTGCCTGTTTGCTCCAAAGTGTTACATTATTTTATTGAAACCACAAAAAAATACAAAGCAGCACTTAATGGGAAAAGAAAAAAGTAGTATGCCATAAGATAACCTTTTGAAAATTCTGATTTACTTCACATGAGTATTTGCTGGGCAGTGACAACTGTTTAGAATTGTAGCACAAGTACAGTCAATAAAAAATATATGTATTAGATATGTATCAATTTAATATCAATATATTTGGAAAAAATATAGACCTTTAGCAATCATTGTTTTGCAAGACTAGGTTTCAGTTTGTTGGGATACACTTTCAGCGGATGTCACCCAGCTGCAAGTCTGCAAGTTTGCAGTGTCCATGAGAGCAACTGCATGTGAACTTTGAAGGTAACATTTGCATTGTAAAAAGAATGTATTTTAGCGTGAGCAATTTTGTTTTTTAACCTAAACAAAACATCGATAGCAAAGTGATGTATCTTAAACCCAACTAAGAAGAAACATAGTTTTGTCATAATGTGTTATTTTCATATGTAACCGTAGCAACCAGTAAAGTGGAATCCATGACAGTGAATTCATTTTAGGCTTATCGTGATTATTTTCCAATGCTAACCAGGTAGTTTTGATTTCTAACTCTAACGAAGTAATGTTATTGCCTAAACCTAACCAGTAAGTGACAAAAATGTTATAATAAATTGTTGAATTGAAAAAAAAAAGAACTGCTGTCATTCCATAAATTGATGCTGCATATAACCGCATCATCCATGTTTTTTTGTTTAAAATTTTTTTCAAGCCTATGTGCAGAACTGATCAACAGTTACAGTAGATGTTCAGCTGCAGAAATGATATAATGTAATTTTGATTATTTATTTCAATAAATAAATTATCATTTACATGAAAACACTTGACATACCATGCATATCTGTGAAGCCTTCAGAAGTATAGTCTCCATCACTGACAAAAGTTGAAAAAGATTTCTAACCAGCATGAATTGCTCCAAAATCATCGTGCATCACTTCAAGTGACAGCCCACGTAGCAAAGAATTGTGTTGATCGCACCTATTGTCTTTATTGTTCTAACCTTCAATACCACTTAACACCTTTGTGCATGTGTGGTTATGCCTGTCCCTTTTCACTTTGTAAGTTTGTTTTTGTTTTTCCTGTCCTATATATTATCCTTGTGTTTCTGTATTTCTGAACACTTTGGTCTTGTTTTCATTTGGGACCTTGGTTTAAGTTTTTCTGCAAGTTTAATTAAAGTTTACCTGTTTTACCTTACCTGCCTGACCACTGTATGTTTGCATTAGGTTTCAGTTTCAAACTCACATTATGACAGTCATTAATCTGGGCCTTAACACTCTGATTTTCTAAATTATATTCATAGGAAATCTTATAAAAGAGACATTCAGATACTTAACCAAAGCTTTTTATTAAAAAGCATGGAAACAAGTTTCACACAGTATTTTCTTTTGTTCATATTCAAAGGTGGAAATGTTTTAACTTTTTAACTTTCCAGTCATGCCTTTCTTAATGTTCTTCTCAGGGTGCAGTAAAATTATGTAACATTTGGGCACGAAGATGCACAGTAAGAGACCAAAACTAGAGGCTAAAATTGCAAATATTTCCACAGCCACAGAGAACTTCCCAGGAGAGCTAACATAAGCTGGGATGAAAGAGATCCACACAGCCCAGAAAATCAGCATGCTGAAAGTGATGAGCTTCGCCTCGTTGAAGGTATCTGGTAGCTTCCGTCCAAGGAATGCCAGAAGGAGGCAGACAAAGGCAAGCAGACCAATGTAACCAAGCACCAGGTAAAATCCAGGAGGCCATGGCTCCTTACATTCCACAACAATCTAATTATACACAAACAACAATACATTAATGCAGGTATACTCTCGTTGATCTCAATGAATAACATTAAAGCTTCTATGTTTACAAATTTGGTAAATCTTACTTTTCCAGTTGAGGCTTGGTAGGCTGGATTCTTAAATGGGAAGGGAGGTGCACCCAAAAGCCAGCCAGTGCAGAGAAAAATCTGCGGAAAAGATAGAAAGTTAGGAAGCTCATTGAAAATGCATACAAATGACAGTAGTCATACATTTTATCAAATTAGTGACAGTTCTATATTCTTCACACCTGAGGGGCTGTAGTACAGAGGACCATAGTCCTCTGCTGAGATGGACCAAAAAGCCTCAGGCCCCTGGAACCAGGTACACTAGTCTGAAAAGCCAATAGAACCACTATAGTCTTAACAAGGAGGCAGGAGAGACAGATGACAAAGCTGATTCCAAATGCTGCCTGCCGGAGCCGACATGTCCACACAGACGGCTGACCAATGAATACCAGGGAACATAGGAAACATAACTTGAGTGACAGGAGAAGCAAAAAACTTATTTCTGAGTTGTTGGCTTTGACTATCGGTGTTGTGCGGAAATGGTGAAAGACGGCGGTGATAATGCTTGTCAGGATAACACCCAGTAGGGTGAGTGCAACTAGGATGATACCCATGGTATCATAGAAAGAGAGGAATTCTTCAACCCCTGCAACACATTTCACCCTGTCTTTGTCGGACCAGTAGGACTCGGGGCATTTTATGCACTCAGTGGAACCTTTGGAGACACATAAAATAGAATGAGGGTAAACAAACACTCAGAAACGGCCCTGTACATCCACATCACTTGATCTCTGCTGTGCAACTTATTTTTGTGGTTTTAATGGCTTCTAAAATCATCAGTACCCTGCTTCCCAAGATGGAAAATATATATATCGAAACAAAACAAGTATATGCTACCAGTCTGGTTGCTGATCTCTCCATCTGCACAAGGTAAACAATCAAAACAGCAGTGGGGCTCTCCTGGACGCCTGGCCTGCCTACTGCCAGGGGGACATGGTGCACTACATTGAGATACAGGTACCTGGACAATGATCAGAGAGAAGTGTAAAATTGAACAACAGGGTGTTCCTCGTGGAGACTTCACTCAGGGATATATAGAGCACATGTTAAATGAGATTATGACCCACCTTTGACTGTCCTAATGTCCATATAATGGTGTTCTGCTTTATCTGCAGCTGCTGTCCCAGTGGGGCTGAGCCATCATAACTTCCCAGTTTGATAAATCTGATCACATCATAAAAAAGATATTTTAGGCCAAGAAATAAATGCAGTAGTTTGGCATGATTACTCTGGAAAATAGATAAATTGCCAAAATAATGAATTGTGAATACAGTTAAATTGCTGCATATTGAAATTTGACCTGATTTCACCCTTCCTGTCCTTCTGCCAGTTAATTATGTCATAGAGAGGGACCGGCTCCCCGTTGGAGTCAAAATATACTTTCTCCTCAAACTGGTTGGTGAAATTCACTGTCCTCAGATAGTGTAGAAACTGTATGAAAAAAGAAACAAACAAACTCTGTCATTAACTGAATTTAATAAAGCAAATAAACATTGATTTATGTGTATTGTAATTGTTATTTACCTGCCTGGAGGTGAAATGCTTGTGTTTTTCACATATTCCATTACTATATTCTGCAGAATCACAGTTTAGTAAAGAGTGCAGAGCATGGGCGATAGCATATACAGCTTTATAAACATTGTAGGATATTCTGACCTGAGATACATCAGTATAACTGCTGGAAGTGAGACTCAGATCCTCTGAACCTGTACATACAGGCATTTCAGCAGCACCTTCATCATCAGCTACAATTTTCAGTGAGCTTTTCTGTCTTACAGTAGACATGTTCTGGATGTCCAGATTGTAAATACGTTCACTCAAACCATCAAATTCATCCAGAGTATCTCTTTCCTTTTCATTGGTTCTGTCTCCTCCAAAGTTCAGCTTACAATCAAACTGTTCTTCCCAGAACATATTGATAAATTCCATCCCTGGTTTGGGAGATGGGTGAACATTCAAAAGAAACTCTTTCAAGCCTGGGATCCTGACTCCAGGAAAGGAGAAGCCCAGCGTTCCCTCTAAAAGAGTTTGGAAGTGGGGTGAGGTTAGAAGGCTGGCAGTCACCCAGGCTTCACTAGCTACCCATTGTAGCCCTGTTACATTCCTCTGAACAAGCTGATGAGACAAAAAAAAAATCATAATGATGAATCATGGTTAACATTTATGTAAACATTTTCACATTAGTATCCTATATGCAGCATATATACTGTAGCTCAGCCAAGATGCCTACTTCTAAAAATAGATCCAGGAGTTGTCCCTCCGTAGCAAAGACCACCACGACCTTCGCAGTGGAACTCTGCAGACTGTCTGCCATTTCTTGTATCTCAGCCGATGTTGGTGATTTTGGAATAGTGAGATGAAATGCCACACAACCACCTTGTTGTTTAAACTGATTAGAGAATGCTTGGATGCCGTAGTGACTGTAGTCATCCTGAAATGTATATGGAAAGGTTTAGTAATTCATGTTTGTGTCTTAAACCGAGGTCTTCTTGAATTGAAAAAAAAAAAGTTTTAATCTTACCGTAGTCCCTATTGTGCCCACCCAAAACCAGCCTAAGAAAGTGACGAGTTGTACTAGACCCCTAACTTGAAAGAGATCGCTCGGCACCGTTCGCAAAAATGATGGGTACAAGTGTTTGTCAGTGAGACAGGTACAAGTGGCAAAATAACTCACCTAGGAGGAGACAGAGTTAATTTCATCAACAAAGCAAAATATTCTTAAAACACTGGTTTATTACAATAATCAAATGGGAGAAAGCCTTTTTTCCTGCCTTTTTGTGTTTTCTCACCAGTGGGATGTTGAAAGGGCCAAGGGCTTGAGCTATGGCTCTTGTCGGGGACGATGATGCGAGACCAATCACAGCAGAGATGGGTGAACCAGACAGACATGTGGAAGTTTCAGACTGTGTTGTCCTTAACTCTTTTGTTTCATTATCTTCTATGTAATTTCTAAAATTCCTTTCTTCTGTCATATTCAACGTGTTTTCACTTTCTGATATTTGTTTGATCTCGCTTTTCACAAGTCTGGAGGAGGTGACCAAAGAGAGAAGAGCTTGCAGGCTGCTATGGACATTGTCACAGCTGTCCATGATCCGGTAACCTAATTTAATACCTGGTAAAAGGTTGGCGTTATGGTTAATCTCCTCGACTGCAAAAACCATAGTCATCATCCAGCGGAAAGCTCTGTGGTCAAAACTGCAAAAAAAGTAAGTTCAGAGGAGAAGGAGATTGCAGTATGTCAGTGGTATGGATCACATGTTAACACTGGTGGATAAACAAAGAAAAATGAAATCAAGTTCTTTATAAAATACATTTTTCTGTGGGAGATGCAGGAAAATAAATTAAAATCTAAGAACAACAGATATCAGTATTCTCACACTTACCCGCTGCACAGTGTGAGTCGGGGTTTGCTTTGGTAGCTGTGTTGTGGCTCAGAGGTGACATAATGCAGAGGAAAAAAGCCTCCAATAACAACATCCCCCTCAGACTGCAAAGCCAGAGGCTCACTGTCTCCCAGTTTCTTGCACTGAGGTGAACTAGAATCAACACCACTCACTCCCTCTATCCTCAAATCATTAAGTTTCTCTCTCACAGCTTTTCCTTTTTTCTCACCATTCCCTTCTACACTCAATACTTTTCCTTCTTTTACAGAATGAGAAGCACTAAGCAATACAATGAAAATAAAGTTAAAAGCACAAAGATGCAACAGATGACAAAAGGTTGGACGCATTGTCAATACTGACCCCAAAAAGACTGTGTGTGTGTGTGTGCTGTAGACAATGCTGTTCTAACAAAGCTTCTGACAGGCTGACAAGTTAGACTGCATTAAAATCTGTGACGCTTGCTTCATTTCCATAGGTCGTATAAGTCATGACAAGATCAACCAATCAGAGTAAGAAGCAAGAGCAATGGGATTGGGGCATGACAAGGTTCCAGTGAACTTTGACTTTCTTCATACTTGACATCTCAAGGGGATCTGATTACAAGTGGATAGATGTAACACATCAGTTCACTCTTTGTCCTTATGGTCATATCAACAGTTGATGAATATTGGATTCAGAGCTGTCTGACAGATGGATCAGAGATTAGGTGTGAGGGTGAAGTGTTCAGTTTAGGCCCTTTATATACAGAAACTGCTCCAGACTCCTTGACTGTTTCAATTATATTACAAAATGTAATAAAACAATATGCAATTCCAACCTTTCTTTAAACAACTTTGTATCAAATATTTGAACATTTCTTTATACTTTTCTGACACACCCATCTTTCCCACTTTAAACTCTTACACCGATACAGGTTTTTTGTACCAAATCATCAAACACCTGTTGACATCATCTGTTTGAATTTTTTTTTCATTGCCTAATTGCCATGCCTAGATTTCCCTATCCTGACTTTTCGGAATATGATGTAGGCCTAAAATGCAAAAATTAATATATATGCAAAAGATTGAATTATATAAAACATGGAATATCTTGGTTTTACATTGTCTACAATAAAAATAAGTCAAAATGAATATATGAAATACATATATTTTTTTTTCTTATCATCCCAACTTATTCAGCTTTGGCCCAGCTTGAGATCAACTCCTGTAAATATATGACAAAGGTGTTTGTCATCCTGATCTCCAGTTTTGGCCTCTTGGCGATACTGTTTGAATGTAAATGCCACATAACACCTGTGAAGTTGAGAGAAGACAAAAGAAATCATAGGTCAAGGAGTCATACAACACGACCTAAGGCATCACTGCAAAGTCATACAGCAACACTTTACTTTAACAACAGTCTTAATCCAAATGATGTAAGTGTTGTGGCGATATACAAAATAACATTACCAACCAGAATTGTCTGTATATTTTGCTCTGAGCCAAGATTAAAAGTATAGTCTGGCCATAACTGCTTGTGTTAATCAATGGCTTGTTTGGTTGCTGCAATGACAAGCACTAAGATGTCCCAGCAGTTGTATAATGTACTGAAGGTTTTGAACGTGCCGAGTCTGACAACAAACACAATCCATGGACTCCATCACTATGTAAAAATCTAAAAAGAAAAACAAAGATTTAAAGAGTAGCCATGTCAATTGTCTAATTTTACCCACAACATTTTCACAGAAATCTCTACAGTTTTCTACTCCTAACATTTTTAAAAGATATTTGGTACTTTAGTTTCAATGAATTGGTTCGGAGTCCTTGGTTACTATCTATTTTCCATTGTTTTCCACCTTTCTAATGTGAAGATAGATTTTGACCGACAAGGATGGAACAGCAATGTTCAAAAATGATGTCTATTTGATGTATCCATCAGGACAGAACAGGTGGAACAATTTGTTACGGCATTACATGGCTAGGCAAAAAGGAGGGAGACTTGAATGTAATGTCTGCAATCAGAAGTGCCAGCTGCTACTGGCATGGAGGAAAGCACTATCCAGAGACTTTACTTATTCCACTTTTATTTGAGGACCGGTAATTAGGTTTAATATCGATTTTCTTTTTACATTTCACAAAAGCATATGTACTACAAATATAAAGATTGTGTACTTTTGCAACTTCAGACCAATGTAGGTTTGATTTTAATATGAACTAGTTTGTAAAGACAAGCCGGCAAACAGCAGCATGTGTAATGAACAGACTCATGACACACTGGTTTTGCTCTTTGCTCTGGGATTGAGGATCAGATTTTCTTTGGGCTATGATCCCCCGTTCATTCTATTAAACATGTTCAGACTTTTATGTGTCTGTATGGCATTTAAATTGTACTTAATCTGTGACAAGATCATACAAAAAATATATTTTCTGACACTTGAACTTCAATGTGTTTGCTATCACCATTGCAGTGAAACTTTATTAGTCTTTTTTTTTTTATTCTAATGGAAGTATTAACGAAGGACCAATCGATTCAAAAACTCCAAGTGGACAGAAAGTCCAAGTTTTGAAAAAGAACTCAGAACATTTTTGTTTTTCTTTTGAATTTTATTCAATATGTTCAGCATTATAAAGTTTGTTTTTAAAAAGATGAAATTAGCATAAATAATTTATACAAACAAACTATCTTACAAAAAAATAATTTGAGTTTGAATAGAAATTTGAAAACAAAAGACAGTATGAGATGATGATGGCTGTTTAGGTGGTAAATATTTTAAAGACCATGCTGTAAAATAATCAAGTTTTGCCCATTAAATATTTCTTTGTGTTCTTCTCTGGCTGAAACAATATGATGAAACACTTTGGGGCAAAAATACACAAAATGAGTCCAAAACTGGAGGCCAGAATGGCAAATATCTCCACTGCCACAGTAAATTTCCCAGGAGAGCTGACATATGCTGGGATGAAGGCGATCCAGACTGCACAGAATATCAGCATGCTGAAGGTGATCAGCTTAGCTTCATTAAAATGATCCGGTAGTTTCCGAGCTAGGACAGCCAACACAAAGCAAAAGACAGCCAGAAGGCCTATGTACCCGAGTACAGCCCAGAACCCAATAGCAGAGCCTAATGCACATTCCAGGATGATCTTCTCCTTATAAATAGTTAGATTTTTCATTGCAAAAGGAGGGTTGACTACCAACCAAACTGTACATATCAAAGCTTGAATGAATGTGAAAAACACTACAGTCATTCTTTGCTGTGGTGGACCAAACCATTTCATCACATTATTACCTGGAAGTGTGGCTTTAAAGGCCATTAAAACTACTATAGTTTTCCCAAGTACACAAGAGATACAGAGAACAAAGGTGATGCCAAACGCTGTGTGCCGCAGCATGCAGGACCAATCAGATGGTGTTCCAATGAAAGTCAGAGAACATAAGAAACACAGAGTCAGAGAGAAGAGCAGCAGGAAGCTCAGCTCAGAGTTGTTGGCTCTGACAATCGGAGTTGTTCTGTGACAAAAGAAAATAGTCGCAGTGATAATGGTCAATGAGGCCCCAGCCACAGAAAATACAGCCAGGATGATGGAGAGGACTTCATCAAAGGAAAGAAACTCCACAGGTTTGGGGAGACAAACGTTTCTCTCTGCATTAGGCCAGAATTCTCTGGGGCACGGGATACAATCAGGAGAATCTGAAAAATACATCAAAAAGAACTGTGAGAATCCATATATTTCATGTGGCAGATGTCCATGCAGACGTTTTATTTTACCTGTAGCATTACTAATCTCTCCCTCAGGACATGGTATACAATCATAGCAGCAGATGGGTTTTCCTTTCTGCAACACTTTACGAGTTCCTGGAGGACAACTCTCAGTGCACACAGACACCGGCACCTGTCACAGAGACGCAGGCAAAACAATAGATGAACACAGCTGATGTGAAGCAGTTCATTAACGTTTCTGTTATAATTAGGACCATTACTTGTGTGCCACCCTCCACCCAGGACAGGTTCCTGTTGATACGGAACTCCTGGCCCATCGGCAGTGATGAATCATAGTACCCTACTGTTACCAGCTCAATAACTCCATCTTCAGTCTTCTGCCAGTTGACCAGCTCATAAACAGCAACAGGATCCCCGTTAGCATCAAATGACACATCATAGCCATTCTGGGAAAAGTTGACTTTCTTTAGCTCAGTAAACACCTGAGAGAATGAAATTCCTTTATGTCATAAATTGATTTTAATTTAACTTAATGAAAATAATTCAACGTTCATTAAGTTCACTTAACCAAATGAAATACATTGATTGAATTTTCAATTCCACTGACCTGTTTGGACTCCAACCTGCTGTGTTTGTCACACTGAGTTGTGAAATTTGTTTCCTGACACACTGCATTGTGAATGGCATGTGCTATTGCATAAACAGCCTTGTACACCATGTTAGTAATTCTAAATTGAGATTTTTCAGTGTACGGGCTCTGAAGTGTCTTTATGTCTTCAGTTCCATCACACACACTCTCACCTGCAGCAGCACCTGCAGACAGACATACAGAGAGGCAGGCCGTGTTATGGAAAGTTGCATTGCATTCATGTTCATCTGTTCTGATGCATTTATTTTTTCCAGACTAATAATAAGAAGAATCACTCATCCAAAAATGTGTCACAACTTCACTCATTTGGCCGGATTGAGAATGTTTAATATAAATAACTGTAATGTTAGCCCCCCCCACGCCCAGAGCGACGGATTAAGCGGGTATAGAAAATGAATGAACGAATAAACTGATATGTTAGTTATTTCTGTGTCTGATACATGCTTATTATAAGTCAGTTTTCAAAATGTATTTGGAGTATGAATATAAATATCATTGAGTGATGACACTGTGAAATCACTTTGTTCATTTTTCCAAAAAAATTCTCACATGCAGCTGAGCACCTAAACATAAAAATCAAACAGATGCATCTTTTTTATGTCTTGTTTTGTTTCAGTTTCCGGGTAGAAGTGTATTCATTCAAAAGACAGGTGTGGACTTTCATACACAGAAATATCCACTTGACAGAATAGAAAACAACCCAGCCATAGCAGCGTATGATGAGATATCACATTTCATTGCCAATTAAAACAACTTTCTCACTTTTTCCCAGTTTGCAGTTAAATGCATCCTCCCAGAACTCAGTTAGCAGTGGAGAGGCTGCCACTTCAGAGGGAGACAGATCCAGCAGGAAGTCTCTCAGACCTGGGATCACAGACTTCTGAATCCCAAATCCGATGGCCCCGGCACAAAAACCAAATGACAGAAACTTTGGGTCTGTTACCCAGCTCTCACTTCCTATCCACTGACGAGGTGGTGGAGGGTCCCTGGCCAGCTCCTCTAACAGGACGCTTGTTTCGCCACTAGCAGTGAAGGCCACAATAACCGTAGCAGTTGACCTGGAAGACATTATATCATCAAACTTTTTCATTTTTTTTAATAAAGATTCAATATTTGAATTTTAGGAGGAGAAAGAAGACATATTCCATTTACTAGTTTTCATCTTTTTCTTTGAGGGAACATGCTTGTTATAATTGAGCATCGTGTCAAAATAATGAAAACACTAAATCAGAAATGCAGTAACCTGCGGATAACATCAGCCACTCTCTTGATCTTGCTACGGGGGTTGGTACGATATAAAGATTCAGAGTACTCCACACAGATTCCCTCTTTGTGAGCTGCCTCGAGAAAAGACGCCATGCCATTATTGCCATAGTCCGAGTCAGACCGGACAGCACCTATCCAAGTCCAGCCAAAATGTTTCACCAGCTTGGCCAGCGCTTCAGCTTGAAACTGGTCGCTGGGGACTGTTCTGAAGAAAGTCGGATACTGCTGCTTATCTGACAGGCAGGCACATGTGGCAAAGTGGCTCACCTACAACAAAATATGAACGTGTAGTTTTGTCAATTTCACAGGAAAAGAAGAAAGAGAAATAATCACAGGCATGTCCTAAAAACACAGTAAAGAACATTCTAAATATTTACTTGAGGAATGTTAAACGACCCGATGATGCGCGACATACTGATGGATGGCGTGGATCCAGAATCACCAACAATACCCATCACCATACCAGAACTAGAGCAGTTTTCACCGGTGTGAAACACGGGATCCTGACCGTTCAAGAGCTGAAATGCAACGTGCACGGCCACTGGCACAGAACCGCACGAGTCATGGATTTTATAACCCAGCCTGATGTCCGGTAGAAGATCCGTGCTGTTGTTAATCTCCTCAATTGCAAAGATCATAGCGCGAGAGAAGCGCAGTTCACGAGCGTCAATGCTGCAACAAACATTCCATTGCTTAAATATACATAAAAGAAGAACAATTCACATTTTAACAGACATATACAAGAGGAAATCTGTAATTGGGGGAGCAAAAAAATTAAGATGATTTTCTTCTGTGAATAAAAATAAAGATTAATCGTTTGATTTGAAGTGGTAGTATTAGATTAAGTCTAAAAGTGACAGGAATGTACAAATTAATAATATTTGTTGTAATCTATAGTCACAGTGATCCTATTATTTTTGATATTCATGAATCATTGGTTAAACCTAACTTTGAAGAAACCAAAAATGTAAATGTAAGAATGATTATTTCGCCACAGTATAAAGACAATATATATATATATATATATATTTTACACAACACTACATAGAAACTTTGCAGTAAGGCTGTACATTGTAAAAATCCTAATCATACAGGTCTATCATCCTTCCTCCATCCCTTCCTCCTCTCACTAACCTCCCTGTGCATCGTTGTGGCTCAGGCATTGTGGTGTAGTTATGAATCACTGTGAGCGTGTTGTAGTGGAGGGTGAAAACACCTCCAATAACATAGTCTCCATCCTCTGAGAATGCTGGTAAACGAGCAGTACCCTGCAGGTTACATTTAGCAGATAGTGTTTGAGTGCTGACTCCATCAGTCCCAGCCTCTGTGGGCCCAGTCCTTTGAGTCAGACCAGTCAGAGACCCATTCAGGGAAACAACTGAGCTCACCTCAAACAAGCTCAGAGCCAATCTCAGGCCAAATAAAAGAACTTGAATCTCCATCCCTCTGTATGTGGGTGAAAGTGCATTTTCATTGGTTTATATACCTCTTCATATGTTCATCAGGAAATAGCCCCCACCCAGTGACCTTTGATAAAGTCTTTAATTCTGTGACATGTATCGTTTTATTTTACAATATGTTTGCTTTTCTCCTTTGAGCTCCTATTAGATTACCTCGATGTACAAAAGTTATCTTACTATTTTTTCTTAATCGATACATTTTTCCATTTGGTTTCATTCATAATTGTTTTGCAAACGCAACCATGCAAATGTCACAAAGTAGTCCACAAGGATAATAATAAAAAAAGGATATCATGATTTATGAACCCTTTGAAGAGTATTTTTTTTTTTTTTACTTTTCTATGACTAGGTCCAAGGACATTTTAGGATTTTAACTCAGTCTCTAAGGTGTTGAGAGAGTAATTAAATAAATGACAATAATACACTTTGGCACTTATTTATTTTGGTGAATGATTAAATATTACACATAAGTGAGAGCCAAAGAAAAACTCTTTTTAACGGTATTTGGTGTTAAACATTGCACAGCAGAATTAAAAGCTGATAATCAAAGAAATTCTTCTGCAAAAGGGTTGGAGGAATTGTATTCCACTAATCAGTAACAAACAGCGTCAATCCTGGCGTATGGTTGAATTTACTCAGATAAGCTGCTTTCTTCAGGAAAAGTCACAACTTTATATCCGTCATGTATATCTCACCTGTTCGGCACATTTACTAATTTATATTCTGCTAATAATTGTCCATAACAAACTTTGCTTAATCTATTAAATGTAAGCAATGTCAATAATATTAGAATTTCCATGTTATAATCATCATCTTGTCAAACTCACAAAATTCAGATGCACTACAATTAATTTTTGTTCATTAAACATTTCTTTGTGTTCTTCTCTGGCTGAAAAATTATGATGAAACATTTTGGAGCAAAAATACACAAAATGAGTCCAAAACTAGAGGCCAGAATGGCAAATATCTCCACTGCCACTGTAAATTTCCCAGGAGAGCTGACATATGCTGGGATGAAGGTGATCCAGACTGCACAGAATATCAGCATGCTGAAGGTGATCAGCTTAGCTTCATTAAAATTATCTGGTAGTTTCCGAGCTAGGACAGCCAATACAAAGCAAAAGACAGCCAGAAGGCCTATGTACCCGAGTACAGCCCAGAACCCAATAGCAGAGCCTAATGCACATTCCAGGATGATCTTCTCCTTGTAAGTGGTTAGATTTTTCATTGCAAAGGGAGGGCTGAGTACCAACCAAACTGTACATATTAAAACTTGAATAAAAGTGAAAAACACTACAGTCATTCTTTGCTGTGGTGGACCAAACCATTTCATCACATTATTACCTGGAAGTGTGGCTTTAAAGGCCATTAAAACTACTATAGTTTTCCCAAGTACACACGAGATACAGAGAACAAAGGTGATGCCAAACGCTGTGTGCCGCAGCATGCAGGACCAATCAGATGGTGTTCCGATGAAAGTCAGAGAACATAAGAAACACAGAGTCAGAGAGAAGAGCAGCAGGAAGCTCAGCTCAGAGTTGTTGGCTCTGACAATCGGAGTTGTTCTGTGACAAAAGAAAACAGCTGCTGTTATGATGGCCAAACAGGCGCCACCCACAGATAAAACAGACAGAATTATGGAGAGGACTTCATCAAAGGAAAGAAACTCCACAGGTTTGGGGAAACAAACGTTTCTTTCTGCATTAGGCCAGAATTCTCTGGGGCACGGGATACAATCAGGAGAATCTGAAAAATACATCAAAAAGAACTGTGAGAATGCATATATTTCATGTAGCAGATATACATTGAGACATTTTATCTTACCTGTAGCATTACTAATCTCTCCCTCAGGACATGGTATACAATCATAGCAGCAGATGGGTTTTCCTTTCTGCAACACTTTACGAGTTCCTGGAGGACAACTCTCAGTGCACACAGACACCGGCACCTGTCACAGAGACGCAGGCAAAACAATAGATGAACACAGCTGATGTGAAGCAGTTCAGCAATGTTTCTTTTGCTAAACTGCTATAATCAGGACCATTACTTGTGTGCCACCCTCCACCCAGGACAGGTTCCTGTTGATACGGAACTCCTGGCCCATCGGCAGTGATGAATCATAGTACCCTGCTGTTACCAGCTCAATAACTCCATCTTCAGTCTTCTGCCAGTTGACCACCTCGTAAACAGCAACAGGATCCCCGTTAGCATCAAATGACACATCATAGCCATTCTGGGAAAAGTTGACGTTCTTTAGCTCATTAAACACCTGAGAGGATGAAATAAAGTAGGGTAAAAAAAAAAGAAAAAAGATAGGGAAATTCCTTAATGTCATTAGCTGATTTTAATCTAACTGAATGAAAATAATTTCACTTATTTCACTTTAATTTTCACTGACCCGTTTGGACTCCAACCTGCTGTGTTTGTCACACTGAGTTGTGAAATTTGTTTCCTGACACACTGCATTGTGAATGGCATGTGCTATTGCATAAACAGCCTTGTACACCATGTTAGTAATTCTCAACTGAGAGGTTTCGGTGTACGGGCTTTGGAGCATCTTTATGTCTTCAGTTCCATCACAAACATTCTCACCTGCAGCAGCACCTGCAGAAATACAAAAAGAGAGGCGGGTGGCTTAATTCCAGGAAGTTACATTGAATTAATGTGCATCTCTTCTGATGCATTTATTTTTCCAGACTCATTTCAACAGAAATCACTCATCCAGAAATAGGTCAGATATACAAATATATACATGCAAGCATAAACTTTTTCACAATTTAACTCATTTGGTCAGACTCACAATATTTAGTATAAACACCTGATGCGTCAGGTATTGCTTTAACTGATACATGCTTAATATAGGCAAAGTTTTCTAAATTAATTTAGTGTTTTAATGTAAATATTCATCAGTGAAAACACTGTGAACCCACGGCAGTCAGGTTTCTAAAAGATCTTCTTCCACGCAGCGCCGGAACTTGATTTGACAACACATCAAATGCATATTATTTCAGTCTTCTTCTCTTTCAGTTTTAGGATAGAAGTTTTTAACATAAATCACCTGTGGACTTTCGTACACAGAAATATCTACTTGACAAAACAAACAAAAAAAATAATTCAACCACTGAGGCTTATGATGAGAAATCACATTTGTTTCTTTGCCAATCAAAGTAACATTCTCACTTGTTCCCAGTCTGCAGTTAAATGTATCCTCCCAGAACTCAGTTAGCAGTGGAGAGGCCGCCACTTCAGAGGGAGACAGATCCAGCAGGAAGTCTCTCAGACCTGGGATCACAGACTTCTGAATGCCAAATCCAATGGCCCCAGCACAAAAACTAAATGTCAGAAAGTTTGCATCTGTTACCCAGGCCTCACTACCTATCCACTGACGAGGTGGTGGAGGGTCCTTGGCCAGCTCCTCAAATAGGACCCTCGTGTCTCCACCAGCTGTGAAGGCCACGACAACCACAGCAGTTGACCTGGAAGACATTATATTATACTAAAATAAAGAAAACCTTGTATTTCTATTTTTCAACATAATCATATGTTCATTTAGCAGGACAATAAGACATATTCCTCAAATAATATATTTATTTTAAATCTTATATGGTGGGAAACATCCTTGGTATAACTGAGCCTAGTGTCAAAACCATTAACACAAACTAAATCAGAAATGCAGTAACCTGCGGATAACATCAGCCACTCTCTTGATCTTGCTACGGGGATTGGTACGATAGAAAGACTCAGAGTACTCCACACAGATTCCCTCTTTGTGAGCTGCCTCAAGAAAAGACGCCATGCCATTATTGCCATAGTCCGAGTCTGACCGGACAGCACCTATCCAAGTCCAGCCAAAATGTTTCACCAGCTTGGCCAGCGCTTCAGCTTGAAACTGGTCGCTGGGAACTGTTCTGAAGAAAGTCGGGTGCTGCTGCTTATCTGACAGACAGGCACATGTGGCAAAATGGCTCACCTACAAGAAAACATGAATATGTAGTTCTTTGAATTGACAGTGAAAAAAAAGAAAACGGAAATCGTCACAGTAACGTTCTAAAAACACAGTGAAGAAAATTCAAAATATTCACTTGAGGAATGTTAAAGGACCCGATGATGCGCGATATGCTGATGGATGGCGTGGATCCAGACTCACCAACAACACCCATTACCATACCAGATCTAGAGCAGTTTTCACTGGTGTGAAACACAGGGTCCTGGCCGTTGGACAGCTGAAACGCCACGTGCACGGCCACTGGCACTGAGGCGCACGAGTCATGGATCTGATAACCGAGCTTGATGCCCGGCAGCAGCTCGGTGCTGTTGTTAATCTCCTCAACTGCAAAGATCATAGCGCGACAGAAGCGTAGTTCACGGGTGTCAATGCTGCAACAAACATTCCAATGCTTAAAATTTCATAAAATTAGAACAATTTACATTTTAACAGAAGTATACAAAGGGAAATCTGTAATTGGGGGACCTAAAAATTATGCTGATGTTCCTCTGTGAATCAAAACTAAGATTTGAAAGGTTTTGGACCGATTGAATATAAACTACCCAACAATAGATTAAGTCTAAAAGTAACATGAATGTACGAATAAGTAACATATGTTGTAATCTAAAGTCAGACTTTGACCATATTCTTTTTGATATTCATGAATCATTGGCTAAAAACTTGTTTGAAAAAACAATAATAATATTTGTAATCTTGCTTCAGTAAAAATAAATTTTTCTATGAAATTGTCTTTTTTTTTTACTAAACACTACATAAAATCTTTTGCAGCAAGGCTTTACATTGTAAAAATTCAGATCTTTTTCATACAGGTCTATCATCCTTCCTCCATCACTTCCTCCACTCACTAACCTCCCAGTGCATCGTGGTGACTCAGGCATGGTGGTGTAGTTATGAATCACTGTGCGCATGTTGTTGTGGAGGGAGAAAACACCTCCAATAACATAGTCTCCATCCTCTGAGAACACTGCTAAACGAGCAGTACCCTGCAGGTTACATTTCACAAATGAAGTTTGAGTGCTGACGCCATCAGTCCCAGCCTCTGTGGGCCCAGTCCTTTGTGTCAGACCAGTCAGAGACCCATCCAGGGTAACAACTGAGTTCACCTCAAACAAACTCAGAGCCAATCTCAGGCCAAGTAAAAGAACCTTGAGCTCCATCCCTCAAAAGTCTCTATGTGGGTGTACGGAAATTTTCATTAGTTTATATACCTCTTCATTTGTTCACCAGAGAGGAAAAATACCCCACCCAGTGATTTTTGATGAAGTCTTTTCATTCTATAATATGTATGTAATTTCTTATATATGATTTTTTTTCTCCATTTTACTATTGCTAATTTGTCTCTATATACAAAGTTAAATTATTTCAATCCATACATTTTTCTATTTTGTTCTATTTATAATATGGTTCAACTTTGCAAATGCAACCATGCAAATATCACAAAGTGCTTCACAAGGATAATAATAAAACATGATATAGATAAAAGCCAATGCCTAATAGTGATTCAAAAGTTATAACATAAAACAATAGAATTGAAATCAAAGGCAATCAAAAAATTAAATGAGACACATTTAAACAAAAGCCAACTTACGCATCTATGTCTTGGGCTGCTTTTTAAAGGTGACCACAGTGTTCACAGATCTTTAGTCCAGTTGGAGAGAGCTCCAAAGTTCGGGGCAACAATCTGAAAAGCACAGTTACCTTCTGGTCTGATTCGAGATTGATGGACATCCAACAACACCCGATCAAAGGACCTCATTCTCCTGTCCTGTTTTTGTTGTAGGCCTCCAATAAGTCTAACAAATGAATTGGGGCTTGACCATGCAAAGCTCGGAAAGTTAGAACAAGGACTTAAAGCTGAATATGAACAATTCATCTCTGCACTGCCTATAGTGCAGAAAATTTAGCAATGTTCCTTAGCTGGTAAAAACAGGACTGAGCTGAACTATTTACGTGCTGATCCAATCTCGAACCATGGTTCATAAAAAGCCCTAGATGATACAAAGATAGTTTAACTAAACATGACATAAATATCACAGTTCTCAATCACATTTGAGCCAAAGCCAGCAGGAGCAGAAATAAGCACATCACTTTATGCTTTTTGTTTAGCTGAAGAAATATATCATCTGTACAAACTTTTATGGACCACATGCCGCTCAGAAGGATAGATATTTTTGAAACATGAAACACAGCGGTTTGATGGTTAGCACTGTCACATCACACCATAAGGATTCCTGATTTGAATCCTTGCTGGGGCCTTTCTGTGTGAACTTGGCACTTTCACTCTGTGTAAGCATGAATAAAGGGTCAAGGATGTACCCTGACTAACCCTGAAATTGGGTCCCTGTGACCCTGGATTGTATTAAAAGGGTATAGAAAAATGAAAATATGGGTATATAACTGAATATCATCTGCATTACATTGATGGGATACACCATATACCAATACCAGCTCACTCCCTGAGCCTGTCAGTGAAAATGATATAAAAAAAAACCAAGGTTGAGACAACCTGCTCACGTGGTGTAACAGGGTTAGACCATTGTGTTTGGCTCTGCAGTACTGGATCCAAATGATTGCTAAGGTCCTTTATAAAAGCTGATGGTAGTCTAAAGCGTCTAAATATGCACTCATCACTCTGCCAATAAACCTGCATGTTCATTAAAGATTTGTTACCTCCGTCGGGCACAATCCGCACTATCTTGCATCAACAGTAAATATGCCATTTTGTGAGGAGGCCTGGGATGAAGAAAGATCACTTTGGCGTATAAATAGGGTGGAACCATGAATTGATTGCATGTTTTCCAATTAACTTAAAGTAAACTGAAGTGTTTGTATACTTTATTTATTCTAAAATAACACAATGCTTTATAAATTACCAATAGTTATAAAAAAAAAAGTCTGTATTACTGTAATTTTATTATTTAATTTCAATGAACTACACAACAGAACACAGAAACTTATTTTGTTTAAACAAGTCAGCACTCAAAGGTGCGTAAGAGTAATCCTGAGTGTTTGTCGGATTTGTTCTTAGGATTTGTTCAATCCCACATGAATGCTTTCATTAGGCAGAAGTGTCACGTAACGTGACGCAATCTGAAAGCAAACATCATGGTCATCATGAACGACTATGTGCTGCCAAGGTATCAGAGGCAACTTGGATGTGTGATCGAAACCACAGAAGGAAATTATACATTAGCTTTTTTATCAAGGTTTAAATGGGAGACCAGAGATCAACAAAGAAATACGACCATACTTCCAAGCCCTTGATAATTGAATGCCTCATTCATAAACTGGTAGTAGGAAAATAAAGAATGATTATCAATCGGCTTCTGTATTATACTGATATAAGACTAATAATGTCATAGACAGTTGTTGAGGTGACCTATGAAGCACTGGAGTACTCATCTTCTGTGTGTATGTGCTATGTTATGTAAAATTACTTAATAACTTAAAATAAACCAATGTTTGCTGTGTTAATGCAAATATTTTAAATCCATCTTGGGGCAACGATGACCACCAAGCTCAAAAATATGATCAGCACCATATCTTTCTGTTGTTTTTATGGTGCTCCGAATGACCCTGAATAATAATAATGAAAGAAAAATAAAATTATGTCCCTGTTAGAAGCTCCCTTCTCTTCTTATTGATACCATGGGCTGCGACAACCCATATCTCTAAATGTAATTTTATGAGTTAAACATTTATAACTTTCAAAAGCTCCGAAACTATTTCACACAAAACGATGTTGGATTTTTACACAAGTCTCAAAATAACTCTGTTGAATTTATTAGATCAAACTATTGTAAGAGAAAGAAAAAGTTATAACATGTGTTTGTGTATGTGAAAGATAATGCATGGATTATGTTACAGATTACAACTGGAATGAAGTAGAGCAATAGTTGATCAGTTGCAACATGATGCTACATTGTGTTGGAGGTAGAACGCAAACCTCATGTTACTGTTGTATTCTGGGTAGTAAATGACAGAAAGAGGCAGATATCAGCAGCAAGTGATGAAAAAGCAAACATGTTTTTCAAATCTTGCAGTTTTTGAAAACATTCACATTCCAGAAACTCCTAGATTTTTTTGTTCATTTTAAAGTAGTGTTAGGTCTGATAATGATAATGAAGAACTTTAATGAATCAGTTAAATATAAGCATTTTCAGTTATATTACAATTCCCATCTTGTCATACTTAAAAACCTTACATGTAGCACAATTAATTTTTGTTCATTAAATATTTCTTTGTGTTCTTCTCTGGCTGAAAAATTATGATGAAACACTTTGGAGCAAATATACACAATATGAGCCCAAAACTGGAGGCCAGAATGGCAAATATCTCCACTGCCACAGTAAATTTCCCTGGAGAGCTGACATATGCTGGGATGAAGGCGATCCAGACTGCACAGAATATCAGCATGCTGAAGGTGATCAGCTTAGCTTCATTAAAATTATCCGGTAGTTTCCGAGCTAGGACAGCCAACACAAAGCAAAAGACAGCCAGAAGGCCTATGTACCCGAGTACAGCCCAGAACCCAATAGCAGAGCCTAATGCACATTCCAGTATGATCTTCTCCTTGTAAGTGGTTAGATTTTTCATTGCAAAGGGAGGGCTGAGTACCAACCAAACTGTACATATTAAAACTTGAATAAAAGTGAAGAACACTACAGTCATTCTTTGCTGTGGTGGACCAAACCATTTCATCACATTATTACCTGGAAGTGTGGCTTTAAAGGCCATTAAAACTACTATAGTTTTCCCAAGTACACAAGAGATACAGAGAACAAAGGTGATGCCAAACGCTGTGTGCCGCAGCATGCAGGACCAATCAGATGGTTCTCCAATGAAAGTCAGAGAACATAAGAAACAAAGAGTCAGAGAGAAGAGCAGCAGGAAGCTCAGCTCAGAGTTGTTGGCTCTGACAATCGGAGTTGTTCTGTGACAACAGAGAACAGCTGTTGTTATGATGGCCAAACAGGCGCCACCCACAGAGAATACAGCCAGGATGATGGAGAGGATTTCATCGAAGGAAAGAAACTCCACAGGTTTGGGGAAACAAATGTTTCTTTCTGCATTAGGCCAGAATTCTCTGGGACACGGGATACAATCAGGAGAATCTGAAAAACACATCAAAAGTGCTGTGAGCGTCCACATATTTCATGTGGCAGATATACATGCAGACATTTTATTTTACCTGTAGCATTACTAATCTCTCCCTCGGGACATGGGATACAATCATAGCAGCAGATGGGTTTTCCTTTCTGCAACACTTTACGAGTTCCTGGAGGACAACTCTCAGTGCACACAGACACCGGCACCTGTCACAGAAACACAGGCAAAACAATAGATGAACACAGCTGATGTGAAGCAGTTCAGCAATGTTTCTTTTGCTAAACTGTTATAATCAGGACCATTACTTGTGTGCCACCCTCCACCCAGGACAGGTTCCTGTTGATACGGAACTCCTGGCCCATTGGCAGTGATGCATCATAGTACCCTACTGTTACCAGCTCAATAACTCCATCTTCAGTCTTCTGCCAGTTGACCAGCTCGTAAAAAGCAACAGGATCCCCGTTTGCATCAAATGACACATCATAGCCATTCTGGGAAAAGTTGACTTTCTTCAGCTCAGTTAAAACCTAAGAGGATGAAATAAAATAAGGCAGAAAAAAGAAGAGGAATACTCATTGAAGGCATTAACTAAGTTAAATCAAAGATAATTTCAATAATTTGATACTGATTTAGTTAAATCAAAGCAAAAGATGGATATTGTGATTTACTTTTCATTTCCACTTACCTGTTTGGACTCCAACCTGCTGTGTTTGTCACACTGAGTTGTGAAATTTGTTTCCTGACACACTGCATTGTGAATGGCATGTGCTATTGCATAGACAGCCTTGTACACCATGTTAGTAATTCTCAACTGAGAGGTTTCGGTGTACGGGCTTTGGAGCATCTTTATGTCTTCAGTTCCATCACACACATTCTCACCTGCAGCAGCACCTGCAGACAGACAGAGGCAGGCAGTTTAGTTCTTAATCTCTTCTTATGGATGTATTTTTCCAGATTTGTGTTAACAAAAATCACTGAGCCCAAAAAATATATATATACATACAAAGGTTCAAAACTTTTCAACTAATTTGGCGAAACGTAGAATATTGGAAAGTTAATATCTCATGCATCATTATGTGTCACAGTCATATTATGTCTAGATTTTATCTCACTGATACATAATCAATACAAGCACAGTTTTTTTTAAAAAAAACATTCTATGAATGGGTATAAAAAATGAATGGATGACACTGGGAACCCACAGGTGTCAGGTTTGCTAAAAATCTTTCCCCATGCTGCTGATCACCTAAGATTGAATTACATCCCATCAAAAGAATGCATTTTTTTCTGTCTTGTTCTGCTTCAGTATTCGGGTGGAAATGTATCTGTTCATGAAACAGCTGTGGACTTTCTTACACAGATATATCTACATGACAAACAACAAAACAAATCAACCACAGCAGCTTATGATGAGAAATCCCATTTGTTTCTGTGCCAATAAAAGTAACTTTCTCACTTTTTCTCAGTTTGCAGTTAAATGCATCCTCCCAGAACTCAGTTAGCAGTGGAGAGGCCGCCACTTCAGAGGGAGACAGATCCAGCAGGAAGTCTCTCAGACCTGGGATCACAGACTTCTGAATGCCAAATCCGATTGCCCCGGCACAGAAACCAAATGACAGTAAGTTTGGGTCTGTTACCCAGGCCTCACTCCCTATCCACTGACGAGGTGGTGGAGGGTCTCTGGCCAGCTCCTCCAACAGGACCTTCATGTCTCCACCAGATGTGAAGGCCACAACAACCACAGCAGTTGACCTGATAAGACATTATATAGTTTTAAAATTAAAACAACTTTTTTTTTTTTTATTTTGGTTCTTTTTAAAAAATATATATATATGTGACTTGTGTTCTTTTTTTATATGGGAAGAATACTATTATTACTAAAATAAAATATCATAATAAAATACCATTTTCCAATCTTATCTTCGAAGGAAAAACTTTGTAATAATTGAGCAGAGTCCACGAAGAGTGTCAAAACGATGAAATCAAGCTAAATCAGAAATGCAGTAACCTGCGTATAACATCAGCCACTCTCTTGATCTTGCTGCGGGGATTGGTACGATAGAAAGACTCAGAGTACTCCACACAGATTCCCTCTCTGTGCGCTGCCTCGAGAAAAGACGCCATGCCATTATTGCCATAGTCCGAGTCAGACCGGACAGCACCTATCCAAGTCCAGCCAAAGTATTTCACCAGCTTGGCCAGCGCTTCAGCTTGGAACTGGTCGCTGGGAACTGTTCTGAAGAAAGTCGGATACTGCTGCTTATCTGACAGACAGGCACATGTGGCAAAGTGGCTCACCTACAAAAAGAAAGAAAAGAAAATGCATGATAATGTAACCATTTAAAAGAAGATACAAAAATAAACACAGTCATGTTCTTAAACAAACAACAACAACAAAAAAAACATTGTAATAAATTAAAATATTTACTTGAGGAATGTTAAAGGACCCGATGATGCGCGAAATGCTGATGGATGGCGTGGATCCAGACTCACCAACAACACCCATCACCATACCAGAACTGGAGCAGTTTTCACCGGTGTAAAACACGGGGTCCTGGTCATTTGAAAGCTGAAACGCCACGTGCACAGCCACTGGCACAGAACCACACGAGTCATGGATCTGATAACCAAGCCTGATGCCCGGCAGCAGATCCGTGCCGTTGTTAATCTCCTCAATGGCAAAGATCATAGCGCGAGAGAAGCGCAGTTCACGGGCGTCAACGCTAAAAACAAACATGCGAGTGCTTAAGTTTATATAAAAGAAGATCAATTCACATTTTAACAGAAGTATACACAGGGAAATCTTGAATTGGAGCAATAATCAAACTATACCGCAGCTCCTCTGAGAATCAAAAAGGTTTTGGACAATTGAATTTAAACAGGTAACATTAGATTCAGTCTAAAAGTAACAGGAATGTACAAATAACTAATCTTTGTTTTAACCTAAAGTCAGAATGTGATCATATTCTTTTTTTATATTAAGTATAAGGGAAATTATTTCTCCTTAAAAAAATTCCAAAACGCGACAAAAAAACAGCGATAGAGAATGCAGGTCAGGTCTGTTAGTGCTTTAACAAGCATGCAAGGGTTTAAGTTATTTAAACATGAAAGAAGAACAATTCACATTTTTACATAACATGGAAATTGATTCATAGACAAACAAATAATTCCTCCGTGATCCACAGCAAGGATTTAAAGGCTTAATTTTCTCTTTAATACTTATGAATCAGTGGTTTAACAAATCATTTAAGAAACATCAAATATAAATGAAACACCTCTACTTTGGTTATCTCAGAAAATTAGTTTTTTATAAGAATAACCCACTTTCCCACTTCAAAGCAACTTCACAGCAATACAGTGCATCGCATTTCTATTCATCCAGGTCTATCCATCACTTCCATCACTTCCTCCTCTCACTAACCTCCCTGTGCATCGTGGTGACTCAGGCATGGTGGTGTAGTTATGAATCGCTGTGTGCGTGTTGAAGTGGATGGAGAAAACACCTCCAATAACATAGTCACCATTCTTTGAGAATGCTGGTAAATGAGCAGTACCCTGCAGGTTACATTTCACAGATGAAGTTTTAGCGCTGACTCCATCAGTCCCAGCCTCTGTGGGCCCAGTCCTTTGTGTCAGACCAGTCAGAGACCCATTCAGGGAAACAACTGAGTTCACCTCAAAGAAGCTCAGAGCCAATCTCAGGCCAAGTAAAAGGACCTTGAGCTCCATCCCTCAAAAGTCTCTATGTGGGTGTACGGGTATTTTCATTGGTTTATATACCTCTTCATTTGTTCATCAGAGAGGAAAAAGTCCCCACCCAGTGTTTTTTTTTAATTCTATAACATGTATGTTTTTTCCCATTGTTATTTTTCCTCTATAAATGATAGCTGTCCACATATTTTTCCCTAATCTATACAATTTCCAATTCATTTATTACATATTATAGTCAAACTTTGCACATGCATTTCCCCACCACTGCAACCCCCACTGATTGACTTCAGTAAATTAGTCAAATTATGTCATGTGTCTCTTTTCAAGAACAACTATCACAAAGTGTTTCACAAAGATAAGAACAAGAGAGATATAGATCAAAACAAAATGCCTCATGGCGATGAAAAAAATAAAATAAAAACATGAAACAAAACAATAGAAATAAAGGCAATCAAAAACATAAATGAGACAATTAAACAAAAGCTAACTAGCACAAATGAGTCTTAGATGACTTTTTAAAGGTGTCCACATTGTTCACAGATCTTAAGTCCAGTTGGAGAGAGCTCCAACTGGGGCAATAATGGGGCAATAATCTCAAAAGCACAGACTTTTTTTCGCTCTTACTCCAGATCGATGGTCATCCAACAACCCCTCTCAAACGACCTCAGGTTCTGGTTTCCGTTGTTGTTGTAGGCCTTCAATAAGTCTAACAAATAAAGTGAGGCTTGACCATGCAAAGTTCTGAAAGTTACAGCAAGAATTTTAAACTGAATCCTGAAGCTGATAGGGAGCTAATGTAAAGAAATCAAGACTGGTGTTATGTGGGACCTTCTGGATATTGTTTTCAGTGTGGCTTGGTATTCTGGTCCAAATGTTGGCAGCGCTGAGATGAGTTGCTCAGACAAGCAAAAACCTTGCACAGTATTTAGAAAAATAACATAAGTTTGCCTGAAAAATATTAATCAAATGTTACACTTTAAGGTAGCAATGGCAAGTTGCTATTAACTATTACACTATTAAAGTGAGGTCTTAAAGTGAGTCTTTAAACTTTTAAACCTTCACATCCTTTCTCCTCCTCCCCAAAATCTACCTATTTAGTATCTCCTTATGCAAGCATTTATGAACAAAAATGACATTCAAAGAATAAGTGACCTCCAGTCTCATTGAGAGCAACTGCATGTGAATTGTATAAAGGGCATCCATGACAGTAAGATTGTGTTGCATAAAAAATCCTTTTAAATCTGTATACGCGATAATTTTCTAACCTTGACGAGTGATGTTATCTTCTAAAGCCATCGAGAAAGTATGACAGTTTTTCATTGGATTGTGTTGTATATATGTGTAAATTATACAATATGTAAATGAGTAATTCTGCAATCAGTGGAAGAAAGAATACCACATGAAAGCTTTCACTGGACAGAAATGGCATGTAACATGATGTAATCTGAAAGCAAACAACACGGTCATCATTAAGGAGTATTTGCTGCCAAGGTATCAGAGGCAACTTGGATATGTTGTTGAAACCACAGAGGGAAATTATACCTTAGCTTTTTGCATTAACGTTCAAATGGGATACAGGATATTAACAAAGAAACACAAACATGCATCCAAGCCCTCAGTTATCAAACGCCTCATCTAAAAACTGGTGGTTCTCCTGAGAGGCAGATGAGTGGACCAAAATACAGACAACGGAGAGACGAATTAGGCACAGCCTGCAGATGATCTTTAGAGATTTCTTTAATGAACAACTGAAAAGTGAAAAAAAAACAGAGAAAAATAACAGGAAACATGAAATGATACCACATGAGCATGAAATAAGAAATCATCTGACACTGAGTGACTGAAAACCATAGAGTATATATACACAGAGGGAGTAACTGGGATGGAAAACGGATGGGTGACCTGGTGTGACCAAGAGGGAAGTAAAACTCAACAGAATAAACATGGGGGAAACTCGAACAAAATGAAACAGGAAGGAACCAAAGAACAACAAGGAAAACCACAAAAACACATGGATCATGACGAATACACTGATATCAGACTCATAATGTCATAGACAGTTGTTGAGGTGACCTATGCACTTTTGCATATAACTCATGCCAAAGCAGTTAATTTGTTACTGTCCTGAAATCATGCTTGATTTACTTAGTTTCTGTTCATTGTAGCGTGGTTTGGGGGGAGTGTAAATCACTGCTGGTTAACTGATTTGCACCCTGACATCAGAACTGTCAGAGTAGCTTGAACTGGAAGGCATATGGACAGATAATGCTTTCACTCACCAGATCCAGCAGTACAAGACATTTTGTGAGTTTTTTTGGATTTACTTTATTTTTGCGACCATCTCCATATTCTGTTTTTAGCTCAGATATGTATCAGTCAAGCGAGCAGTGTTCCACGTGAAAGAGATCAAATCCTTCCTGAGTTGCAGCTTGAACCCTAAGCTAGCAAAAAAATGCATGTGATGTGAAATGTGTATAAGATGTCATATCTATTAAGTTATTTAATACAATTTAATTTGAAGTTTTATTTGTATTTGTCACAAGGGGATGCCTTTGAAGCACTGGACTGTGTATTTTCTGTACATCTGTGCTTTGTCATAGAAAATAACTCGATGTCATGCTGACTGTGTTTGTTCCAATATTTGACATCCACCTTTGGCCTATGATAACCACCTTGCTCAGAAAGATGAGCAGTACTGTATCCTTTTGTTGTTATTTTTATGGTGCTCAGGTTGATACTCAAAACTACAAATGAAGGAAGAAGGCAGCTATGCACCCGTTGTTGTGTCACACAACAAGTGTCACACACTCGGGCTTCATATGAATCTAAATTTATTGATCGACATATCTAATTCGACATTCTAACTGGATCACTCTCTAACACCAGGGGAAGAAAACAAACATTTCTCTTAAAAAAAAAAACAATAGCCCCCATCAGTAAATGTAAAATTACTGTGTCAATTAATTTATTAATTAAGTCAATGACTCTACTTGAGTGACAATCCCATGATGCCTTTGATTGCATTTCACGAAAAACTCACAAAACTTTGGAAATGGTCTATGGTCCTATTTGTTTTTGTATAGTGGTTTTTCTATGTTGTTGTTTTCTTAGTTTATCATTTGTTTGCTCTTCTTCTTTCCCTTAGATCAGAATTGTTTTTAGTCTTAGTCCTTGTTTTATTCAGTTGCTAAGTTTCCTTATCGCTATCCAAGATATCCTCAGCTGCCTCTCATCATCTAACCACTTGTGCCCTGTCTTTGTTTCTCACCTGCATCCACTCACCAAATCAGTCATCCCAGCATATATAATGCTTGGTTTTAAGTGTCCATTGTCACATCCTTCATCCTTGCCATTAGCTTTTACATTGTTGCTCGCTGCAGGTCTGTTTGTTGCTCTTCTGGTTTTCTTCATTTGATTAGTTCTGTAATTTGTTTTTTTGTTTTCACCGTTTAGTTGATGCTTATCTGGCTTGGCTGCATTCTTGGTTTAATCTTTTATTTCTTTTTAAATGAGCTTTGAGTTAGCCTTCTAAGAGCCTTCGGTTAGATGTCTTCTTTTGCATCCTCTTCTTTCCACCACCACCAAATCATAAGTGATTCATGAATTATCAAGATTGTTGTTGTCCAATTTATTTGATATGTTAAAGCACATGATAAAAGAAATGATAAAACTAAAAAATGTACAGAAAAAGAGAGCATTCATACCCTTGTATGTGGAAAAAATGCATATGGATGCAATAGATTCAGTTCTGTTCAGAATTTGGAAAGAAGACTATGCTGACTTAATCAAATGTGAGCAGTTTCAGTTATATTGTAATTCCCATCTTATGATGATGATCTTACTTCCAAACCTAAGATATTCTACAACTGATTTTTGTTCATTAAATGTTTCTTTGTGTTCTTCTCTGGCTGAAACAATATGATAAAACACTTTGGAGCAAATATACACAATATGAGCCCAAAACTAGAGGCCAGAATGGCAAATATCTCCACTGCCACAGTAAATTTCCCAGGAGAGCTGACATATGCTGGGATGAAGGTGATCCAGACTGCACAGAATATCAGCATGCTGAAGGTGATCAGCTTAGCTTCATTAAAATTATCCGGTAGTTTCCGAGCTAGGACAGCCAACACAAAGCAAAAGACAGCCAAAAGGCCTATGTACCCGAGTACAGCCCAGAACCCAATAGCAGAGCCTAATGCACATTCAAGGATGATCTTCTCCTTGTAAGTGGTTAGATTTTTCACTGGAAAGGGAGGGCTGAGTACCAACCAAACTGTACATATTAAAACTTGAATAAATGTGAAAAACACTACAGTCATTCTTTGCTGTGGTGGACCAAACCATTTCATCACATTATTACCTGGAAGTGTGGCTTTAAAGGCCATTAAAACTACTATTGTTTTCCCAAGTACACAAGAGATACAGAGAACAAAGGTGATGCCAAACGCTGTGTGCCGCAGCATGCAGGACCAATCAGATGGTGTTCCAATGAAAGTCAGAGAACATAAGAAACATAGAGTCAGAGAGAAGAGCAGCAGGAAGCTCAGCTCTGAGTTGTTGGCTCTGACAATCGGAGTTGTTCTGTGACAAAAGAAAACAGCTGCTGTTATGATGGCCAAACAGGCGCCTCCCACAGAGAATACAGCCAGGATGATGGAGAGGACTTCATCAAAGGAAAGAAACTCCACAGGTTTGGGGAAACAAACGTTTCTTTCTGCATTAGGCCAGAATTCTCTGGGGCACGGGATACAATCAGGAGAATCTGAAAAATACATCAAAAAGTGCTGTGAGAATCCATATATTTCATGTAGCAGATATACATTGAGACATTTTATTTTACCTGTAGCATTACTAATCTCTCCCTCAGGACATGGTATACAATCATAGCAGCAGATGGGTTTTCCTTTCTGCAACATTTTACGAGTTCCTGGAGGACAACTCTCAGTGCACACAGACACCGGCACCTGTCACAGAAACACAGGCAAAACAATAGATGAACACAGCTGATGGAAAGAAGATCACAAACATTTCTTTTACCAAACTGTTCATCGACAGGCTCATTACTCGTGTGCCACCCTCCACCCAGGACAGGTTCCTGTTGATACGGAACTCCTGGCCCATCGGCAGTGATGCATCATAGTACCCTACTGTTACCAGCTCAATAACTCCATCTTCAGTCTTCTGCCAGTTGACCAGCTCGTAAAAAGCAAAAGCATCAAATGACACATGATAGCCATTCTGGGAAAAGTTGACTTTCTTCAATTCAGTTAAAACCTGAAAGAATGAAATGAAGTAAGGTAGAATAAAGCAGAGTGAATTAGATTGTGTCAAAGAAATGTAATATTCAATTTTCATGAAGTTGAATTTTAAAAAAAAGAAATTAGTTCAATTAAACCAAATCAAATACATGGCAGCAGGTTCACTTTTCATTTTCACTGACCTGTTTGGACTCCAACCTGCTGTGTTTGTCACACTGAGTTGTGAAATTTGTTTCCTGACACACTGCATTGTGAATGGCATGTGCTATTGCATAAACAGCCTTGTACACCATGTTAGTAATTCTCAACTGAGAGGTTTCGGTGTACGCGCTCTGGTGCATCTTTATGTCTTCAGTTCCATCACAAACATTCTCACCTGCAGCAGCATCTGCAGACAGACAGAGACAGAGGCAGGTGGCTTAATTCCAGAAAGTTGTATTGCATTAATGTCCATCTTCTTATACATTTAAATTATACAAACTAAACAAGAATCACTCGTCCAAAAAAGATCACAATTTCAAATACATATAGGTATACATAAAAAACTTAAAAACATAACTAATTTAAGAATGTTAGAATGTTTACTTAGAATGTTTACAATGACTAAATGATATAGATGGGATGATAATAACTACATTTTCTATATCTATTACATGATCAACATTAGCATAGTTTTTATTTAAATTGATTCTATTAATGAGAGTAACAATTTTTCAATGATGACAAAGTGAAATCGCTGTAGTCAGTTTCTAAAATAATTCTCCAAAACATTTGCACACCTAAACATGATTTGACATCACATAAAGTTTGAATAAAAATAGACTAAAAATAGCTTTCTTTTTCTCTGTCAGTATTCGATATAAGTGTGTGTTTGTTCAGAAAACAGCCATAGACTTTGTTACACAGAAATATCTACTTGACAAGCAACACAATAACCCAACCATAGCACCTCATGATGAGATATCACATATCATACTTTGCCACATAAAACAACTTTCTCACTTTTTCCCAGTCTGCAGTGAAATGCATCCTCCCAGAACTCAGTTAGCAGTGGAGAGGCCGCCACTTCAGAGGGAGACAGATCCAGCAGGAAGTCTCTCAGACCTGGGATCACAGACTTCTGAATGCCAAATCCGATGGCCCCGGCCCAAAAACCAAACCTTAGCAAGTTTGGGTCTGTTACCCAGGTCTCACTGCCTATCCATTGGCGAGGTGGTGGAGGGTCTCTGGCCAGCTCCTCCAAGAGGACCCTCATTTCTCCACTAGCTGTGAAGGCCATAATAACCACAGCAGTTGACCTGGAGAGACATTATATCATTAAAAAAAAAAACACTCAATATTTGTTTTTCATAAATATTCAATATTTTGATTTTAGAATGGTAATAAAACATATTTCTCAAATAATAAACGCATACACAATGCTACTTTTTTTTTGGAATATCTTTGTAGTAACTGAACAGAGACTAGACAGATTTTTAAAACAGTTAAAACAAACTAAATCAGAAATGCAGTAACCTGCGAATAACATCAGCCACTCTCTTGATCTTGCTATGGGGGTTGTTCCGAGAGAAAGACTCAGAGTACTCCACACAGATTCCCTCTTTGTGAGCTGCCTCAAGAAAAGACGCCATGCCATTATTGCCATAGTCCGAGTCAGACCGGACAGCACCTATCCAAGTCCAGCCAAAATGTTTCACCAGCTTGGCCAGCGCTTCAGCTTGGAACTGGTCGCTGGGAATTGTTCTGAAGAAAGTCGGATACTGCTGCTTATCTGACAGGCAGGCACATGTGGCAAAGTGGCTCACCTACAACAAAATATGACAGCGTTGTTATTTAAATTGACAGTAAAAAGAAAAGATAAAAACAGCACACTGATGTTCCAAAAACACTGCGTAATAATGTATTTACTTGAGGAATGTTAAAGGACCCGATGATGCGCGACATGCTGATGGATGGCGTGGATCCAGACTCACCAACAACACCCATCACCATACCAGATCTAGAGCAGTTTGCACCGGTGTGAAACACAGGGTCCTGGCCGTTAGACAGCTGAAACGCCACGTGCACGGCCACTGGCACTGAGGCGCACGAATCATGGATCTGATAACCGAGCCTGATGCCTGGCAGCAGATCCGTGCTGTTATTAATCTCTTCAATGGCAAAGATCATAGCGCGAGAGAAGCGCAATTCTCGACTGTTAATGCTGTAACAAACATGCGATTGCTTAAGTTTACATAAAAAAAGAACAATTCACATTTCAACACAGGGAAATATGGAAATGTCTAATAGATAAACGAATGATTCTTCCATGAACCAAAGTAAATACATAAAAAAAATAATTATAAACCAATAGCAAAACAGATCGTTGAAGTAATATCAAATGGAAATGCAATTCCTCCAATGTGGCTATCTAAGAAAAGTATTTTTCAAAATAATAACTTTTTCTGTACCGTTTCATAGCAACTTTGCAGCGATACAGTACATCACTTTTCTGTTTATACAGGTCTTTCTTTCTTCCTCCACTACCCCCTCTTCTCACTAACCTCCCAGTGCATCGTGGTGGCTCAGGCTTGGTGGTGTAGTTATGAATCACTGTGTGCATGTTGAAGTGGATGGAAAAAACACCTCCAATAACATAGTCTCCATCCTTTGAGAATGCTGGTAAACGGGCAGTAACCTGCAGGTTACATTTCACAGATGAAGTCTGAGTGCTGACTCCTTCAGTCCCAGCCTCTGTGGGCCCAGTCCTTTGAGTCAGACCAGTCAGAGACCCATTCAGGGAAACAACTGAGCTCACCTCAAACAAGCTCATAGCCAAACTCAGGCCAAGTAAAAGGACCTGAATCTCCATCCCTCAAGAGTCTGTATGTGGGTATAAGTGCATTTTCATTGGTTTATATACCTCTTCATATGTTATGTTGTTCTTGTTGTTAAAAAAAGCCCCACCTAGTGATATTTAAAGTTTACATTTTGTCATGGATATATTTATTCTCCCACATGTCCTTTTCTTCCTTGACCTCTTGTTAATTTTCCTCTATAAATGAAAGCTGTTTGAATACTTTTCCTAATCTATAAATTTTTCTACTTTAATTCAAATTCTAGTCAAAATTTGCAAATGAATTTCCCCACCACCCCAACCCCTCTTGACTGACTTAAGTCAGTTAGTAAAATTATTTCATGTGTCTATTTTCAAGAGCAAATATAAAAGTGCATCCCAAAGATAAGGACAAAATAAATAAATACAACAGTATATTGTGTTCAATTGATTTATTTAATTGCTCTACTTTACTGACAATCCCACGATGTATTCGATTGTATTAATAAAAAATTCTCAAAACTTTGGAAAAGATTAAGAAATTATCAAGATTATTGTTTTTTTTTCAATTAATTTTCATATGTTCAACACATGATAAGTAACATGTCAAACAAGGAAATTACAGCTACAGATAGCATTCATTATCCTATGTGTAAAGAATTATGTTTTTTTATTTTTCTTCTAATTTCTGTTCTGTTCAGAATTAAAAAAGAAAAACTATGCTCACTTAATTAAATGTGAACAGTTTCAGTTATATTGAAATTCCCATCTTATGATCATCGTCTTTTTACTAAACCTCAGTTGTACTACAATTTATTTCTGTTCATTAAATATTTCTTTGTGTTCTTCTCTGGCTGAAACAATATGATGAAACACTTTGGAGCAAAAATACATAATATGAGCGCAAAACTGGAGGCCAGAATGGCAAATATCTCCACTGCCACAGTAAATTTTCCAGGAGAGCTGACATATGCTGGGATGAAGGTGATCCAGACTGCACAGAATATCAGCATGCTGAAGGTGATCAGCTTAGCTTCATTAAAATTATCCGGTAGTTTCCGAGCTAGGACAGCCAACACAAAGCAAAAGACAGCCAGAAGGCCTATGTACCCGAGTACAGCCCAGAACCCAATAGCAGAGCCTAATGCACATTCTAGGATGATCTTCTCCTTGTAAGTGGTTAGATTTTTCATTGCAAAGGGAGGGCTGAGTACCAACCAAACTGTACATATTAAAACTTGAATAAAAGTGAAAAACACTACAGTCATTCTTTGCTGTGGTGGACCAAACCATTTCATCACATTATTACCTGGAAGTGTGGCTTTAAAGGCGATTAAAACTACTATTGTTTTCCCAAGTACACACGAGATACAGAGAACAAAGGTGATGCCAAACGCTGTGTGCCGCAGCATGCAGGACCAATCAGATGGTTCTCCAATGAAAGTCAGAGAACATAAGAAACAAAGAGTCAGAGAGAAGAGCAGCAGGAAGCTCAGCTCTGAGTTGTTGGCTCTGACAATCGGAGTTGTTCTGTGACAACAGAAAACAGCTGTTGTTATGATGGCCAAACAGGCGCCACCCACAGAGAATACAGCCAGGATGATGGAGAGGACTTCATCAAAGGAAAGAAACTCCACAGGTTTGGGGAAACAAATGTTTCTCTCTGCGTTAGGCCAGAATTCTCTGGGGCACGAGATACAATCATCAGCATCTGAAAAATAAATTAAAAAGTGCTGTGAGCGTCCACATATTTCATGTGGCAGATATACATGCAGACATTTTATTTTACCTGTAGCATTACTAATCTCTCCCTCAGGACATGGTATACAATCATAGCAGCAGATGGGTTTTCCTTTCTGCAACACTTTACGAGTTCCTGGAGGACAACTCTCAGTGCACACAGACACCGGCACCTGTCACAGAAACACAGGCAAAACAATAGATGAACACAGCTGATGTGAAGCAGTTCAGCAATGTTTCTTTTGCTAAACTGTTATAATTAGGATCATTACTTGTGTGCCACCCTCCACCCAGGACAGGTTCCTGTTGATACGGAACTCCTGGCCCATCTGCAGTGATGCATCATAGTACCCTACTGTTACCAGCTGAATAACTCCATCTTCAGTCTTCTGCCAGTTGACCAGCTCATAAAAAGCAACAGGTTCCCCATTAGCATCAAATGACACGTCATAACCATTCTGGGAAAAGTTGACTTTTTTCAGCTCAGTTAAAACCTGAGAGGATGAAATAAAGTAAGGCAGAAAAAAAGGTAATGAAGTTTTCACAAACTTGATTCAAATAATGTGATTTTTATTGAGTTAAATCAAACCAAATTAAGGATATCATGATTCACTTTAAATTTCCACTGACCTGTTTGGACTCCAACCTGCTGTGTTTGTCACACTGAGTTGTGAAATTTGTTTCCTGACACACTGCATTGTGAATGGCATGTGCTATTGCATAAACAGCCTTGTACACCATGTTAGTAATTCTCAACTGAGAGGTTTCGGTGTACGGGCTTTGGAGCATCTTTATGTCTTCAGTTCCATCACACACATTCTCACCTGCAGCAGCACCTGCAGACAGACAAAGGTAGAGGCAGATAGTGTAATTTGATAAATTACATTCATGAAATAATATAAAAATTATTGATACAAATTAAACCAGAATCAGTTGTCCACAAAAAAAAAATCACAATTTTACATACAAAAATTAAGTACTCAATAGGTCGAAACTGAAATGTTTATTTATTCTTCAGTATATATTACAACCTTATTATATCTACATTCTGTAACTAAAACATGATCAGTGTAAGCACAGTTTTCCAATTTCATTCATTGGATGTGGATAAAATGATTTATGAGTATTTGGGTAGAAATGTCTCAGTTCATAAAATGCCTGTGGACTTTCTTACACAAAAAAATCTACTTGAGAAAAAACTAATTAATCTAACCAAAGCAGTATGATGAGATATCATATGTTTCTTTGCCAATTAAAACAACTTTCTCACTTTTTCCCAGTCTGCAGTTAAATGCATCCTCCCAGAACTCAGTTAGCAGTGGAGAGGCCGCCACTTCAGAGGGAGACAGATCCAGCAGGAAGTCTCTCAGACCTGGGATCACAGACTTCCGAATGCCAAATCCAATGGCCCCAGCACAAACACTAAACCTCAGTAAGTGTGGGTCTGTTACCCAGTCCTCACTTCCTATCCACTGACGAGGTGGTGGAGGGTCTCTGGCCAGCTCCTCCAACAGGACCCTCATGTCTCCACTAGCAGTGAACGCCAAAATAACTACAGCAGTTGACCTGGAAGACATTATATCATCTCAAATCTAACGAAATTATTTTCCGACAATTATTCTATAGTTTTTACTTTTCCTGAAAGGAAAACATTTTATTTTGCCTGACAACAATACGTTTCAAATAATAAAGGCATGTACAATGCTGTCTTTTAGGAAATATATGTATGAAAACTGAGCAGAGACCAGGCAGAGTGTTAAAACAGCGAAAACAAGCTAAATCAGAAACGCAGTAACCTGCGAATAACATCAGCCACTCTCTTGATCTTGCTACGGGGGTTGGTACGATAGAAAGACTCAGAGTACTCCACACAGATTCCCTCTCTGTGCGCTGCCTCCAGAAAAGACGCCATGCCATTATTGCCATAGTCCGAGTCAGACCGGACAGCACCTATCCAAGTCCAGCCAAAATGTTTCACCAGCTTGGCCAGCGCTTCAGCTTGGAACTGGTCGCTGGGAATTGTTCTGAAGAAAGTCGGATACTGCTGCTTATCTGACAGGCAGGCACATGTGGCAAAGTGGCTCACCTACAACAAAATATGACAACGAAGTTATTTAAATGACAGTAAAAAGAAAAAGGAAAAAACAGCACACTGATGTTCCAAAAACACTGCGTAATAATGTATTTACTTGAGGAATGTTAAAGGACCCGATGATGCGCGAAATGCTGATGGATGGCGTGGATCCAGACTCACCAACAACACCCATCACCATACCAGAACTGGAACAGTTTTCACCGGTGTGAAACACACGGTCCTGGCCGCTTGAGAGGTGAAACGCCACCTTCACGGCCACTGGCACAGAGGCGCACGTGTCATGGATCTCATAACCGAGCCTGATACCCGGCAGCAGATCCGTGCTGTTGTTAATCTCTTCAATGGCAAAGATCATAGCGCGAGAGAAGCGCAGTTCACGCCCGTTAACGCTGTAACAGACATGCGATTGCTTTAGTCTACATAAAAGAAGAACAATTCACATTTCAATATAGGCAAATATGGAAATGGATTAATAGACAAACGATCAATTCTCTTGTGAACCAAAATAAAGATTTAAATGTGTAATAATACTTGTGAAACAATGGCTTAACACATATCGTAAGAAACATAAAATGTAAATATAACAGTATGAGTTTTTTTTTTTCTAAAAAAAAAACTTTTCCTTTACTTCTGTATCGCAACTTTGCAGGAAGACTCTGCAATGCAAAGATAACATTTGTGTTCATACAGGTGCATCACCCTTCCTCCATCAATCACTCCCCTCACTAACCTCCCTGTGCAACGTGGTGGCTCAGGCATGGTGGTGTAGTTATGAATCACTGTGTGCGTGTTGTAGTGGATGGAGAAAACACCCCCAATCACATAGTCTCCATCCTCTGAGAATGCTGGTAAACGAGCAGTACCCTGCAGGTTACATTTCACAGATAAAATTTGAGTGCTGACTCCATCAGCCCGAGCTTCTGTGGGCCCAGTCTTTTGTGTCAGACCAGTCAGAGACCCATTCAGCGTAACAAGTGACAAACTCAGAGTCAATCTCAGGACAAGTAAAGCAGCCTGAGTCTCCATCCCTCACGAATCTGTATGTTGGCGTAAGTGTATGTTCGTTGGTTTATATACCTCTTCTTGTGTTCCTCAGGGAGAGGAATAAGCCCCCACTAAGTGATAATATATTACATCTTTTAATTTATTTGACATATATGCATTTACTCTCCTATATGTGTCCTTGTCTTTGAACTTTTTGAATTTACTCGTCTAAACAAGAGTTAACAAATACTACTTCCAAATCTGTACATATTTCTGTTTGTTTTATTTCACATTAGTTCACCCCTTTGAAAGATTTAAATGATAAGTAATTGAGTAAGTCAGTAATTATTTTTTTCTCATTAATACATAACAAGTTTAATATCTTTTCAGGTAATATAGAAACATAATAGATACAACTACTATTTTATAGCTTGCCCAAGTTGTTTTTTAAAGTTCAGCTATGCTTTTTAGCCGTATGTAGTTCAGCAGTTAAGCATCACGTTTAAACTCTGTACTTTCAAGCAGTGGTCCGATTACATTTGGTTGTCTGATTAACTTTTATTCATTCAACTAATGTACGACCTATCACAGTATTAAAAAAATAAAAGTTAAAAGGTAAATTAACTTACCTTAGAAATGTTAACATACTGTTACACATTAAGGTAGCAATGCAGTTGCTATTAACTATTACACTATCAAAGTGAGGGTATCAAAACTTTTAAACCTTTGTACCAAATGCTTTGTCCTTCCTTCCCAAAATGGGCCTATTTGGTGTATCTTCATGCATGTAGATATGATCAGTGACTACATTCAAAGAATAAGTGACCTCCAGTCGTATTGAGAGCAACTGCATGTGAATTATATAAATGACACAAAGGACCAGCCTCCAACTAACAGTGGTATCCTGTCAGTTGTCTTCTCTCATTATGAACCTCTTGACTTTATAGCTTCTTTTATCCTGAGTGGAAATTGCATTCTCCGAGTTTTGTTGCAGGGGCATTGGATGGAGGGACAAACTTCATGCGAATTTATGCCCATGGTGGGACGACTAAAGAAGTAGTCTAGAAACACTGGGGGAAATGGATGTCTAATGCCAGTAGTAAAGGATATTTTGCATATTCCTACCTCAGGTACAAAGATCATGAAGGTGAAGTCCAATGCAGTCTTATAAAGGCCAAAGTGTGGGTTGTACCAACAACCGTATGAGCTTCCAGCTTCCTAAATTGGAACTTTCCGCAGCAGTTATTGCAGCAAGGTTGAGGGTTATGCTAACGACTGAAGTTGACATCCAAATCAGTGAAGAATTATTCTGGGCAGACTCTCGTTGAGTTTTGGCATACATCAAGACTGAAGCATAAAGACGTCATATGTTTGTTGCCAATCATGTTTAAGTGTTTCACCTTGCGTTTACGTAAGCTACTGTCTCTATTCTCATATACTTGTCTGTGAAGTACGCTTGTTACCGTAGGATTCCACAAGGGGGCACATCTGATCACTCAAACGGAAGCAGTTGCTGGATTAACAGGATGTAAACAGAAGAACTTTGGTAAATGGTAAATTTGGCGCCAACGGAAGAAGTTAGCATTTGTTGTTCTTAAGTTCACGACAAAAAAAATAATGATGGTGGTATCGTAGATGGTATCTGAGGCCCCTAAACCAAGAATGTCATGAGAAATTGATGATGAAAAACATTGAAACATCAAAAATAAACCTTAGGCTCGGTTGCCCACATATTGCAGCTTGTGTACACATGATGCTAATTTCTGAGGACGCACACAATCAATGCACCAATAGAATGCAGGATACACGAGGCAACCATGATAAACATGCGTACCCATAGTTAATGGCAAGTATATTTTCAGTCTTACTCATATGGGAGAGCCCAGACGCAGGTCATTGGGCTATGTTGGAATGGATTATGAGGAATGTAGAAAGGCTGCTGAAGTGGTGCTTAGTTTTTCAGCAGCCTCTTTTCAATAGTGAGATCTTTCTTCAAGTTCAAGGTGTCTTTGTTGTTTTAGCATTACTGTAATTACTTCTATAGCTTTGCTCTGCTATGGAAAAGACAGAAGTCAAGGTGGAAAATTATCTGCTTTGTGATGTCCTGAAACTTAAATTTAATGATGAAGATTATTCAGTGCAGCTAAGGTCATTGTTTTCCCTTGTATTTCTTTGCTTTTATTGTTTTTGGCTCTTTGTCATTTTGAAGGGAAATTAATTGTTAGTGGCCCCGTCTGGCTCAAGCCAGCCTAAGCTAAATTACAACCAATCTGATCAACACATAGTGTCATCACCAGGGCCTGTGCATTACTAGCTTTTTGGAGAACAGGTCTACCTTCATCAAAAAAATGTCAGTCTGCGAAGGCTGAGAGCACCACAGATGGACAACTTTTTGAGGGTTGAAAAACAGCCTTAAGAGGAGCTATTTACCAACTCTGCTGTGACCAGGACACAAACTTTGTAGTAACTAAAAACTTTATTCAAAGAAGCTTTAAATCCATCTGACACCAAAGCACTGAAAGCATTACTAGCAGAAAAATAGTTAAGAGTTAATTTACAATGCTCCTTCTGTCACAATGTGCTGAATGCCACTGCCGCCACAACCTGTCACTGCTCTTAATCCCAGCATAGAGCCATCTCAAGAGAAGTGCTTTTAATATCTCTGAAATTGTTCAAGCCAGGCCTGAATATACACATAAACAGCTGCAGAACTGCTTTCTATCTACAAATTAGGATGCGTTTGAAGATCAGGACCTTTAGTAGTACACAGCAGCTGTCCTGGGCGACATCAACTTTTGCACAGATGTTGTAACTGTGGATAAGCACAATTGGATTAATTTTAATACAGGACTGGATGACGAAAGAAGTTGTTGATGGCAATGTTTCATTGGCAAACAAGCTGAGCCACTTCTTTGCCCGCTTAGATGTGGAGCCACCAGAGGCAGTCAGACTACACCCACCAGCACACAGCAGTCACACCTTCATGGTGGAGGAGCATGAATTGAGGTGTAGGCAGACCAGCTGACTGGGGTCATCTACAGGATCTTGAACCAGTCCTCATCCCAGTCCTCATCACACTATTGTCCCAATGATGCCTGTGGTCCTATCTATGTAAAAACTTTGAAAATGTAAGAAAAGGTTACTATAAATGATCAACATCCACAGTATATTTCAACCTTTCCATTTCATTTAATATGGTTCACATATGAAAAACTGTTTGTTAAATAAGAATATTACAGAAAAAGATAGCATTCAGAAATGTAAATGAGTATATTCAATTATTTACTTCTAATTTCAGTTCTGCTCCAAATTAATAATGAACTTTACTAATTTCATTAAATGTAAGAATTTCCTTTTATATTACAATATCCATCTAATAATCATCAACTTGTCATACTTACAAACCTCAGATGTACTTCAATTAATATTTGTTCATTAAATATTTCTTTGTGTTCTTCTCTGGCTGAAACAATATGATGAAACATTTTGGAGCAAAAATACACAATATGAGCCCAAAACTGGAGGCCAGAATGGCAAATATCTCCACTGCCACAGTAAATTTCCCAGGAGAGCTGACATATGCTGGGATGAAGGTGATCCAGACTGCACAGAATATCAGCATGCTGAAGGTGATCAGCTTAGCTTCATTAAAATTATCCGGTAGTTTCCGAGCTAGGACAGCCAATACAAAGCAAAAGACAGCCAGAAGGCCTATGTACCCGAGTACAGCCCAGAACCCAATAGCAGAGCCTAATGCACATTCCAGGATGATCTTCTCCTTGTAAGTGATTAGATTTTTCACTGGAAAGGGAGGGCTGAGTACCAACCAAACTGTACATATTAAAACTTGAATGAATGTGAAAAACACTACAGTCATTCTTTGCTGTGGTGGACCAAACCATTTCATCACATTACTACCTGGAAGTGTGGCTTTAAAGGCCATTAAAACTACTATTGTTTTCCCAAGTACACACGAGATACAGAGAACAAAGGTGATGCCAAACGCTGTGTGCCGCAGCATGCAGGACCAATCAGATGGTGTTCCGATGAAAGTCAGAGAACATAAGAAACACAGAGTCAGAGAGAAGAGCAGCAGGAAGCTCAGCTCTGAGTTGTTGGCTCTGACAATCGGAGTTGTTCTGTGACAAAAGAAAACAGCTGCTGTTATGATCGCCAAACAGGCGCCACCCACAGAGAATACAGCCAGGATGATGGAAAGGACTTCATCAAAGGAAAGAAACTCCACAGGTTTGGAGAAACAAATGTTTCTCTCTGCATTAGGCCAGAATTCTCTGGGGCACGGGATACAATCAGGAGAATCTGAAAAACACATCAAAAGTGCTGTGAGCGTCCACATATTTCATGTGGCAGATATACATGCAGACATTTTATTTTACCTGTAGCATTACTAATCTCTCCCTCAGGACATGGTATACAATCATAGCAGCAGATGGGTTTTCCTTTCTGCAACACTTTACGAGTTCCTGGAGGACAACTCTCAGTGCACACAGACACCGGCACCTGTCACAGAGACGCAGGCAAAACAATAGATGAACACAGCTGATGGAAAGAAGATCACAAACATTTATTTTGCTAAACTGTTATAATCAGGATCATTACTCGTGTGCCACCCTCCACCCAGGACAGGTTCCTGTTGATACGGAACTCCTGGCCCATCGGCAGTGATGAATCATAGTACCCTACTGTTACCAGCTGAATAACTCCATCTTCAGTCTTCTGCCAGTTGACCAGCTCATAAACAGCAACAGGATCCCCGTTAGCATCAAATGACACATCATAGCCATTCTGGGAAAAGTTGACTTTCTTCAGCTCAGTAAAAACCTGAATTGATTAGATAAAATACAGAAAAAAGAAAAGGGAAATTACATAATACAGATAAAATCGAGATTTAAATTAAAGCAATATATATATGTACTATATATACATATATCTATATATATAAAAATAGTGAGTCACTTTTCATTTCTACTGACCTGTTTGGACTCCAACCTGCTGTGTTTGTCACACTGAGTTGTGAAATTTGTTTCCTGACACAATGCATTGTGAATGGCATGTGCTATTGCATAAACAGCCTTGTACACCATGTTAGTAATTCTCAACTGAGAGGTTTCGGTGTACGGGCTTTGGAGCATCTTTATGTCTTCAGTTCCATCACACACATTCTCACCTGCAGCAGCACCTGCAGACAGACAAAAACAGAGGCAGTTGGCTTAATTCCAGAAAGTTACATTGCATGAGTGTTCATCTTCTTTTACATTTATTTATCCAGACTCACGTTAATAAGAATCATTCACACAAGGTCACATTTTCAAATGTGCACATACATGCAAAATGTCAAAGCTTTGGTTTGACTCAGCATGTTTAAAATCCATAGAATAATACATATGTTTAAGTCACAGTTCCATGAAATAGATGCATCTTTTTTCTGTCTTTTTCTGCTTCAGTAGAAATGTGTTTGTTCATGAAACAGCTGTGGACTTTCTTACACAGAAATATCTACTTGACAAAAAATGAATCAAATCAACCACAACAGCTCATGATGAGACATATGCCGATCAAAGTAACTTTCTCACTTTTTCCCAGTCTGCATTTAAATGCATCCTCCCAGAACTCAGTTAGCAGTGGGGAGGCCGCCACTTCAGAGGGAGACAAATCCAGAAGGAAGTCTCTCAGACCTGGGATCACAGACTTCTGAATGCCAAATCCGATAGCCCCGGCACAGAAACCAAATGTTAGCAAGTGTGAATCTGTTACCCAGGCCTCACTTCCTATCCACTGACGAGGTGGTGGAGGGTCCTTGGCCAGCTCTTCCAACAGCACCTTCATGTCTCCACCAGCTGTGAAGGCCACAACAACCACAGCAGTTGACCTGGAGAGACATCATATCATCCTAAACAAAACTTTTTTTTTTCTTTTATAAAAAATAAGTATCACTTTTTTTTTTTTGGCATGACAAGAGGAAATACTAACCAAATTTCTGACCAATATCCAATGGTATCTTTTTTGGGAAGAATATGTTTTAACTGAGAATAATGTTAAAAAAGTGAAACCAAATCAGAAATGCAGTAACCTGCGGATAACATCAGCCACTCTCTTGATCTTCCTACGGGGGTTGGTACGAAAGAAAGATTCAGAGTACTCCACGCAGATTCCTTCTCTGTACGCTGCCTCCAGAAAAGACGCCATGCCATTATTGCCATAGTCCGAGTCTGACCGGACAGCACCTATCCAAGTCCAGCCAAAATGTTTCACCAGCTTGGCCAGCGCTTCAGCTTGGAACTGGTCGCTGGGAATTGTTCTGAAGAAAGTCGGATACTGCTGCTTATCTGACAGGCAGGCACATGTGGCAAAGTGGCTCACCTACAACAAAATATGACAACGTTGTTATTTAAATTGACAGTAAAAAGAAAAGATAAAAACAGCACACTGATGTTCCAAAAACACTGCGTAATAATGTATTTACTTGAGGAATATTAAAGGAGCCGATGATGCGCGACATGCTGATGGATGGCGTGGATCCAGACTCACCAACAACACCCATCACCATACCAGATCTGGAACAGTTTGCACCGGTGTGAAACACGGTGTCCTGACCGTTCGAGAGCTGAAACGCCACGTGCACGGTCACTGGCACAGAGGCGCACGAGTCATGGATCTGATAACCAAGCTTGATGCCCGGCAGAAGATCCGTGCTGTTGTTAATCTCCTCAATTGCAAAGATCATAGCGCGAGAGAAGCGCAGTTCACGCCTGTTAATGCTGTAACAAACGTATGAATGCTTAAGTTTACATAAAAGAGGAACAAGATATGAGATTGAAATTCTTCCGTGAGCAAAAATAAAGATTTTAATGTTTCTTTTTCTTCATATTTATATATAAGTGGTTTACATAGTTTTAAGAGACATAAAAGGGAAATTAAATAATCATAATTTGGTTACAGTCTAAGAACATACTTAAAAAAAAAACAAGAAAAACAAGAATCTTTTCTCCAACATACAGATAAACTTTGTAGGAAGACTGTACATAGCAAAGATCAAATTTCTATTCTCAGAGGTCTATCATCCTGCCTCCATCAATCACTCCTCTCACTAACCTCCCTGTGCATCGTGGTGGCTCAGGCATGGTGGTGTAGTTATGAATTGCTGTGTGCATGTTGTAGTGGAGGGAAAAAACACCTCCTATAGAATAATCTCCATCCTCTGAGAATGCTGGTAAACGAGCAGTACCCTGCAGGTTACATTTCACAGATGAAGTTTGAGTGCTGACTCTATCAGTCCCAGCCTCTGTGGGCCCAGTCCTTTGTGTCAGACCAGTCAGAGACCCATTCAGGGAAACAACTGAGTTCACCTCAAACAAGCTCAGAGCCAATCTCAGGCCAAGTAAAATAACCTGAATCTCCATCCCTCAAGAGTCTGTATGTGAGTGTAAGTTAATTTCAATCAGTTCATATACCTATTCTGTTTTTTGTTTTTTTATCAGAGAGGAACATCCCACCCCCCCAGTGATATTTAATTACATCTTTCCATAACATTTATGCAATTCCCCATATGTGTAATTTTCTCTTTTGAATTCTTCTTAATTTACCACTCTCAATGAAAGTTTATAGAATTATTTCTCCCTATCGAAATGTTTTTATTTATTTTGTATTTATATGATAGTTAAGCTTTGCAAAAACACTCCCTCACCCCCAACCCTGCTTTTGTTTGTAGGATTAATACAAGGCAAGATTCACGTGTCAACCTTGCCTAAGGTCTTTGTTAAAGTTTAACTGCTTTTTAACCGTAGCTGCATCTAATGAGAGTTCAACAGTTGAGAATTACAGATAAACTCTTTACTTTCAAGCAAAAACTGGTCTGATTACATTTATTTGTCCTGATCCAGCTAACATATCATCATCCTCTTAAGATAATGGCCTAAGTATTATTTTAAACTGATTTTTTTGCCAAAATCATCTCCTCATGATGCTGGACACCTCTGGTAAAATTGCCTACATCCTCAGTTGAACAGATATTGTGTTTCTACTCCTATATTATTGACCTTATGTCACACCTTAAGGAATCTTTTGGAGATGCTATTAACTGTTCCATTGTCAAAGTGAAGGTGTAAAAACCTTTAAACCTTCACACACTTTGTTCTCCTTCCCAATATGTGCTTATATGATGTCTCTCCATGCAGGCAGATACGACCAGTAATTACATTAAAAGAATAAGTGACCTCTAGTCATATTAAGAATAACTCCATGTAGATTGTAAAAATGGCACCCATCACAATACAATCATTTTGTATAAAGAATGTTTTTTAAGCCCAAACCACGATCATTTTCATAATGCACATTCTTTTTTAAAGCCAATCAGAAAGTGAAGATTTTTCATCATAATGTGTTGTATTTACATGTAAAAGAAGCAAGGAGAAACTGACGTCCAAGAGATTTACATTCATGTGGTAAAAATAGTGTTAGTAAGACTAGCCATTGTTGTTTTGCAACTATAATCAAATAATGTTATTGCTACAAATGCAGATATATATATCGGCCTAAGATTGGTATTGGCCAATATTTAGCTTGTTGACTGCGGTCAGCCCATTAGAGAACAGGACTATGCTGCGCCTGCAGTTTCAGCAAAATATCCAAAAGGTGGCAGCCTAATTGAATAGTTGGCAATTTATTTTTCACAAGAACATTTTGTTAGCCAGTCACATGATGAGAAGTAATTTAGTTAGTAATAGTTAAACAAGCCCCACAGTAGAATCGCTACCTTAACATGGTTGAGGGGTTTGAGTAACCCCATGATCCTGAGAGCTATGTTGGCGGGGGTGCTAGCACCTGGTCGGGTCTCCCATGGCAAATTGGTCACAAGGGAAGGGTCAGACTAAGAGTGAGTCAAAGACATCAATGGAGAGGCACCAGACAACAATAGTCACTTTGCCCAGAAAAGGCAAACTAGGGCACTCCCCCTAGAGCCAGGCCTTTGCGTGGAGCTCGCCGGGGAGTGTCTGGTGGCCAAGGCTCGGTTGGGCTCAGCCCTAAGAAGAATCAGGAAGCCAACTCCGCATAGGCCCACCACTTAAGGGGAGGATATTTGAGGTCAGGTGCAATGTGAGCTAGGCGGCAGGCTAAGGCGGGGGCTGGGGCGTGCTGATCCCCGACATTGCAAACTGGGTATAGGGACATGGAACGTCACTTCACTGAAAGAGCCTGAGCTGGTGTGTGAGGTGAAGCAGTATCAACTAAATATAGTTGGCTCAGCTCCACACACAGCATTGACTCTGGAACCAAATTCCTGGAGAGGGGCTGGACTCTCTCATACTCTAGAGTTGCCCATGGAAAGAGGTGTTGGGCGGATGTTGGGAAAGTTGACCTCCTCCATAATATAGATCTCCCTTTTGAGCGAGAGAGTTGTGTCACTGCAGCTGCAAGTCGCAGAGGAGAAGGTTCTCATTTTATTTTGTGCGTATGCCCCAAACAGCAACTCAGAATACTGGGTCTTCTTGGAGTCTCTGGGAAGTGTTCTAGAGGGGGTGTCAAATGAAGATTACATTGCTCTTCTGGGGGACTTCAATGCCCATGTTGGCAATGATGGGGTGACCTGGAGAGGCATGATTGGGAGGAATGCCTCCCTGATCTGAATTTGAGTGGTGACTTTTTTTTTAACTTCTATGCTCGCCATGGATTGTCCATTTCAAACACCACGTTTGAGCAAAAGGTGGTTCATAAGTGTACCTGGTACCAGCCCACATTAAGCCAAAGGTCGATGATCATCTTTGTAGCGATGTCATCAGACCTGCGGCCATATGTCTTGGACACTTGGGTGAAGAAAACGGTGGAGCTGTCAACTGATCACCATGAAGCAGTGAGTTGGATCCGTTTATGAGAACAAACTGGGAACATCTGGTGTTGTGGGCTATATCAAATCTCCTCTTTCGCTTCACCATCAACGTAATCATAGATGAAATAAGCTTAATTGAGAGGAGAGAGACATCTGACCCTCATACAAGAATGTACTTCTTCAGTCCAATCAGTAATACTAACGTCAACATTACCTTTAAATACAGGCTTTTTACATTCTCCAGCAATATAAAGGATTCATTCACTTGGAGGAACTCCACTGGAGGTGGAAGGTGAGGGTCTAGTCTAGGATTAGGTACCATCCATGGGTGGGGGTGTGGAGGGTTGAGCTGCTGCAGCAACCCACTCTTGTCACAGGTTCTGGTTTTCACCTAGAACTGGCCAGACACAAATCGCTCGCTGAGCCTGTTACTATTCTGTTGCTACTCCTACCCTGCTTCTCTCCCAAGTTAAAAACTATTTATTACACAAGAGGTTAAAACTACAAGTTAAAAACTGATGCAAATCTTGAAAAGGCTAAAAAACCAATAAAATTACTCAAAATTGTGCTAGCTCAGAGTAATCTGTAAAACAAAAAAATAGTAATAAGATAGTCACCATCTGCACACTGTGGGGAGGTACCAGCACAAGATCAGCACACAAATGAAAGCAAATAAAAAATAGCCACCAATATTCTCACCTTGCACAGCACACACACACTAGCCCCGACTGCTAAAACCAGTTAAATAAAACAAATGAAGGGCTAGTTCCACTGTATAGTAAATGGTTGACAAGGCTACTAGATAATTGATTTATTAAAAAAAAAACATTACCCAGAGGCAGAAGAAGAGGAAAGAGATTGATTTGTCACTTAAAATTTGACAGAAAACCATAACATTGTTGCAATACACAAGGACAATACAACTGTGTTCATCTACAATAGAAACAGAAACAGTAGCAGACTAATAACTTTATGTGTCACCAGACGACTGCAGCCCAGCAGACGTATTGTGTCAGTGTCTGGAGGAAATAAACAACTGGACGAGCAAAAAATGTCTGCAATAAAAACAGAAACAGTAGCAGACTAATCTTCCCTCCTGTTTGAAAAAAAAAACTCAGCCCTGCTCCGTGTAACCTTCATAGAAAAGCCCTCCTTAAGACTGTATTAAAAGCCAGAATAAAACGCCAAAAAAATCAGTTCAGCTGGGAGTCTGGCTAAAGAATTTCCTCCCCTACGACAATGCCCTCATAAAAACCTGTCAATTATGATGCTCAGCTGCCAAGCTACTAGCATTTCTCTTTAAAAAAAAAGGGAAGGTCTAAATGACAATCCAAAATTACTGCATATTTGTATAAATATATATACAGTAACATTGTTGTACTATTGTTAAATAGGTTCCATTCCATTTATAATTTTGAAAGACTTAATTGACAATCCCATGATGTCTTTGAACCTATTCAAGCAAAACTTAAAAAAAGGCGTTGTCAGTAATGAAGAACCATACATTTTTTTTCTCCATTTTATTGAACATGTTATTTGTCAAACACCAAACTACTGATCAATATAGCATTCATAATCATATATTTGAAAAAAGTATGTTATGTTTAAGATTTTAATACATGCAGTTCTATGAAAAATTAAAAATGAACTTCAATTTGTGTTATATTACAATATCCATCTTATAATCATCATCTTGTCATACTTACAAACCTCAAATGTACTTCAATTAATTTTTGCCCATTAAATATTTCTTTGTGTTCTTCTCTGGCTGAAACAATATGATGAAACACTTTGGGGCAAAAATACACAATATGAGTCCAAAACTGGAGGCCAGAATGGCAAATATCTCCACTGCCACAGTAAATTTCCCAGGAGAGCTGACATATGCTGGGATGAAGGTGATCCAGACTGCACAGAATATCAGCATGCTGAAGGTGATCAGCTTAGCTTCATTAAAATTATCTGGTAGTTTCCGAGCTAGGACAGCCAATACAAAGCAAAAGACAGCCAGAAGGCCTATGTACCCGAGTACAGCCCAGAACCCAATAGCAGAGCCTAATGCACATTCCAGGATGATTTTCTCCTTGTAAATAGTTAGATTTTTCTTTGCAAAAGGAGGGCTGAGTACCAACCAAACTGTACATATTAAAACTTGAATGAATGTGAAAAACACTACAGTCATTCTTTGCTGTGGTGGACCAAACCATTTCATCACATTATTACCTGGAAGCGTGGCTTTAAAGGCCATTAAAACTACTATTGTTTTCCCAAGTACACACGAGATACAGAGAACAAAGGTGATGCCAAACGCTGTGTGCCGCAGCATGCAGGACCAATCAGATGGTGTTCCGATGAAAGTCAGAGAACATAAGAAACACAGAGTCAGAGAGAAGAGCAGCAGGAAGCTCAGCTCTGAGTTGTTGGCCCTGACAATCGGAGTTGTTCTGTGACAAAAGAAAACAGCTGCTGTTATGATGGCCAAACAGGCGCCACCCACAGAGAATACAGCCAGGATGATGGAGAGGACTTCATCAAAGGAAAGAAACTCCACAGGTTTGGGGAAACAAACGTTTCTCTCTGCATTAGGCCAGAATTCTCTGGGGCACGAGATACAATCATCAGCATCTGAAAAATAAATCAAAAAGTGCTGTAAGAATCCATATATTTCATGTGGGAGATATACATGCAGACATTTTATTTTACCTGTAGCATTACTAATCTCTCCCTCAGGACATGGTATACAATCATAGCAGCAGATGGGTTTTCCTTTCTGCAACACTTTACGAGTTCCTGGAGGACAACTCTCAGTGCACACAGACACCGGCACCTGTCACAGAAACACAGGCAAAACAATAGATGAACACAGTTGATACAAAGCAGATCACGAACATTTCTTTTGCTAAACTGTTATAATCAGGATCATTACTTGTGTGCCACCCTCCACCCAGGACAGGTTCCTGTTGATACGGAACTCCTGGCCCATCGGCAGTGATGAATCATAGTACCCTACTGTTACCAGCTGAATAACTCCATCTTCAGTCTTCTGCCAGTTGACCAGCTCATAAACAGCAACAGGATCCCCGTTAGCATCAAATGACACATCATAGCCATTCTGGGAAAAGTTGACTTTCTTTAGCTCAGTAAAAACCTGAGATGATGATATAAAATAAGGTAGAAAAAATATGAATTAAATCAAACAGTGCCAAATTAAACTATTATTTAATTTAAATTAAAGTAAGGTAAATTCAGATGAAGATATTGTAGTTTACTTTTTGTTTCTACTGACCTGTTTGGACTCCAACCTGTTGTGTTTGTCACACTGACTTGTGAAATTTGTTTCCTGACACACTGCATTGTGAATGGCATGTGCTATTGCATAAACAGCCTTGTACACCATGTTAGTAATTCTCAACTGAGAGGTTTCGGTGTACGGGCTTTGGAGCATCTTTATGTCTTCAGTTCCATCACACACATTCTCACCTGCAGCAGCACCTGCAGACAGACAAAGACAGAGGCAGGTGGCTTAATTCCAGAAAGCGGCGTTGCATAAATCTCCATTCATCCTCATACATTTATTTATCCAGACTCATGTTAATAATAATCACTCATCCAAAAATAGCTCACATTTTCAAAGGCGTAAATATTTACAAATTTCACAACTTTGGTCAAATTTAGAATGTTTCAAACGAATAACTGATACATAAGTATACATTACAGGCAGATTAAATCTTCTTTCTGTAACTGTTACATGCTTAGTATATTTACAGTTTTTAAAATTGATATGGTATATGGTTGAAAATTTTAATCAGAAATAACACTGTGAATCCACGGAAGTCAGGTTTCTAATTAAGATCTTCTCCCATGCAGCTGAGCACCTAAACTAATTTGACAACTAATCAAATAGATGCATCTTTTTTCTGTCTCTTTCAGTAAATGGGTAGAAGTGTACAACATAAAACTTCATAAGACTTCCTTACACAACTTATGATGAGAAATGACATTTGTTTCTTTGCCAATTAAAACAACTTTCTCACTTTTTCCCAGTCTGCAGTTAAATGCATCCTCCCAGAACTCAGTTAGCAGTGGAGAGGCCGCCACTTCAGAGGGAGACAGATCCAGCAGGAAGTCTCTCAGACCTGGGATCACAGACTTCTGAATGCCAAATCCAATGGCCCCGGCACAGAAATTGAACCTCAGCAAGTGTGGGTCTGTTACCCAGGCCTCACTTCCAATCCACTGACGAGGTGGTGGAGGGTCTCTGGCCAGCTCCTCAAATAGGACCTTCATGTCTCCACCAGCTACGAAAGCCACAACAACCACAGCAGTTGACCTGGAGAGACATTATATTATTTCCAAATTAACACCTTTTTTCTCTTTCTCTCTTTATTTTTACCATAAGTATTTCATGTTTTTCCTTTTGCCTCACAATAATAACATAATATTAATTAATTTAATTTCCCATCTTTGACCATTTTAGTGATTAACTATTCAGAGACCAGGCAGAAAACAGGCTAAATCAGAAATGCAGTAACCTGCGAATAACATCAGCAACTCTCTTGATCTTCCTACGGGGGTTGGTACGATAGAAAGATTCAGAGTACTCCACACAGATTCCCTCTTTGTGAGCTGCCTCGAGAAAAGACGCCATGCCATTATTGCCATAGTCCGAGTCAGACCGGACAGCACCTATCCAAGTCCAGCCAAAATGTTTCACCAGCTTGGCCAGCGCTTCAGCTTGAAACTGGTCACTGGGGACTGTTCTGAAGAAAGTCGGATACTGCTGCTTATCTGACAGGCAGGCACATGTGGCAAAGTAGCTCACCTAAAACCAAAATATGGAAATGTAATTCTTTAGATTAACATTAAAACAAAAACAGAAAAAAAAATACATCACAGACATGTTCTAAAAACACAGTGAAGGAAAATAGATATCAAAATATTCACTTGAGGAATGTTAAAGGACCCGATGATGCGCGACATGCTGATGGATGGCGTGGATCCAGACTCACCAACAATACCCATCACCATACCAGATCTGGAACAGTTTGCACCGGTGTGAAACACGGGGTCCTGGCCGTTCGAAAGCTGAAATCCCGCGTGCACGGTCACGGTCACTGAGGCGCAGGAGTCATGGATCTGATAACCAAGCCTGATGCCTGGCAGTAGCTCGGTGCTGTTGTTAATCTCTTCAATGGCAAAGATCATAGCACGAGAGTAGCGCAGTTCACCGGCGTCAACGCTGCAGTAAACATGCAATTGCTTAAGTTTGTACCACCAAAAAAGAACATTTCACATTTTAACATTATATACACAGTCAAATCTGTAAGTGAGGAAATAGAAAAAAATGTGCCACAAATATTCTGTGAATAAAAATAAAGATTGCAATATTTACTGACCAATTGAATTGGAATTAGTAACATGAGATATGAGTCCAGATGTCACGGTGAATGAAATGCAATAACAACTTTTTATTGTGATATAAACTCTCAATGTGTTACCATTCTTTCCAATATTTATAAATCCGTGGCTGAACACATTTGTAAGAGACTGAAACTGTAAATATAATACAATAATTTGGCTACAATATCAGAAAAGATTTTCAATAAAATCACTAACCTCCCTGTGCACCGAGGTGACTCAGGCATGGTGGTGTAGTTATGAATCACTGTGTGCATGTTGTTGTGGATGGAGAAAACACCTCCAATAACATAGTCTCCATCCTTTGAGAATGCTGGTAAACGAGCAGTACCCTGCAGGTTACATTTCACAGATGAAGTTTTAGCGCTGACTCCATCAGTCCCAGCCTCTGTGGACCCAGTCCTTTGAGTCAGACCAGTCAGAGACCCATTCAGGGAAACAACTGAGTTCACCTCAAACAAGCTCAGAGCCAATCTCAGGCCAAGAAAAAAAACTTGGATCTCCATCCTACAAGTGTCTATATGTGGGTTGTAAGCGTATTTTTATTGGTTTATATACCTAGTCTGTTGAGAGAACACCACCTCTTTCTTCTTTCTTCTCTGTTTAGATATCTTAATTATTAGATATTGATACATTTACTTTAACCTATGTGTCCCCCTTTATTTTTTGTTGGATTAATACACATCAAAATAAAATAAAAAAAAATATGTTATAAAGCTTGCATGAGTTATTTGTGAAAGTTTAGGTGCTTTCTTAATCTTAGCTGCATATGAGAGTTCAGTAGTTGAGGACTATAGATAAACTCAGTTTTTGAAACAAACATTGGTCTGACTGAATTTATTTGTCTGATCAGCTTTCATTTATTTGAGCAATATGTAACCTAACACATTACATGACATGCAGGTTTATATTCATAAAAACAGTATGACAATGATCTTTTCTACTTCTACTGCGATTAACTGCTCCTTCCACCCCTCTCCTTCTTTCTTTCTCTTTCTTGTTTTTCAGGTCACCCTCACTACCTGTTTGGGTTTACCAGGTCTGTCTTGCATTCTTCCTCACCAGCATATCCACCTCACCACTAGATGGTGATTAATTGACAGTTTTGCTGCCTCTTCACCGCTGCCGAGTGTCCAAGGCATATGGCAACAGGTCTGATGATACAACTACAGATAATCATTGACCTTTGGTCCATGGGGGCCTAGTACCAAGTAAACTTATGAACCTTCAACTCATACCTTTGGAACAGAGTTTTTCTCACTTACCAGGGCAGGTTTGGGCCATCAAATGTGAATGGGCCTTGTTCAGAGCCTTTTACTGTGGATGAGGCTGCCAGGCGCTGTAGCAGAGGGTTCCTCATGCCTGTTGTGGTGGCAACTAGAGGAGCCGCTGATGGACACCAGCAGTGAGGGAAGTCATCAAGCTAAAGATGGAAGCCTTTTGGGCCTAGTTGTCCCGAGGGTCACCTGAACCAGCTAACAGATATCAAGTGGACAAAAGGACTGCAGCTGTGGTGTTTACAGAAGCGAGAACTTGGGTACGGGAGGAATTGACTTTTAAACCAAGCTTAAATTATTTTAATGTGTTTGGTCTTGTTATTCATGTTTGTTTAGGAATAAATCCCTCCAAACTGTTTCAAAATTGTACAACAGTTTCTGTAAATATTAAAATATGATTATTGATGTGCAATGTCGAACAGTAGGAACTACTAATAAAGACTTTGCATACTTTTGCCATATTTTTGCCATTCATGATGCCATTTTTAAATCTGAATAAACAATTGACACAGTATGTGATATTTGACTCACTTATTCAGTAAATATATCTCCATTTATGTTCAAGGCTTGATAATAATTCCATTATGTCTATGAAAACTTTAAAAAAGTTACAAAAACTTCAGAAATTATTAACAGCCGTTATATTTTCAACTTTTCCATTTTATTAGATATGTGAAGTACATGAAAAGTTATTTGTCAAATAACATGATCGTATACATTCAAATATGTATTCATTCATTCAAATTACATCGTAGCAAATTTCAAATTGTAATCAGAATTAAGAACAAACAACCTTTACTGATGGCAAAACATTACGCAGTCTAAATCATACCTAAATTCACATTTTACTATCATCATTTGGCTTTCTTACTTCCAAACTTCAGATGTACTAAAACTGATTTTTGTTCATTAAATGTTTCTTTGTGTTCTTCTCTGGCTGAAACAATATGATAAAACATTTTGGAGCAAATATACACAATATGAGCCCAAAACTGGAGGCCAGAATGGCAAATATCTCAACTGCCACAGTAAATTTCCCAGGAGAGCTGACATATGCTGGGATGAAGGTGATCCAGACTGCACAGAATATCAGCATGCTGAAGGTGATCAACTTAGCTTCATTAAAATGATCCGGTAGTTTCCGAGCTAGGACGGCCAATACAAAGCAAAAGACAGCCAGAAGGCCTATGTACCCGAGTACAGCCCAGAACCCAATAGCAGAGCCTAATGCACATTCCAGGATGATCTTCTCCTTGTAAGTGGTTAGATTTTTCATTGGAAAGGGAGGGCTGAGTACCAACCAAACTGTACATATTAAAACTTGAATGAATGTGAAAAACACTACAGTCATTCTTTGCTGTGGTGGACCAAACCATTTCATCACATTACTACCTGGAAGCGTGGCTTTAAAGGCCATTAAAACTACTATTGTTTTCCCAAGTACACAAGAGATACAGAGAACAAAGGTGATGCCAAACGCTGTGTGCCGCAGCATGCAGGACCAATCAGATGGTGTTCCGATGAAAGTCAGAGAACATAAGAAACACAGAGTCAGAGAGAAGAGCAGCAGGAAGCTCAGCTCTGAGTTGTTGGCCCTGACAATCGGAGTTGTTCTGTGACAAAAGAAAACAGCTGCTGTTATGATGGCCAAACAGGCGCCACCCACAGAGAATACAGCCAGGATGATGGAGAGGACTTCATCAAAGGAAAGAAACTCCACAGGTTTGGGAAAACAAATGTTTCTCTCTGCATTAGGCCAGAATTCTCTGGGGCACGAGATACAATCAGGAGAATCTGAAAAATAAATTAAAAAGTGCTGTGTGCATCCATATATTTCATATGGCAGATATACATTGAGACATTTTATTTTACCTGTAGCATTACTAATCTCTCCCTCGTGACAAGGTATACAATCATAGCAGCAGATGGGTTTTCCTTTCTGCAACACTTTACGAGTTCCTGGAGGACAACTCTCAGTGCACACAGACACCGGCACCTGTCACAGAGACGCAGGCAAAACAATAGATGAACACAGCTGATGCAAAGAAGATCACAAACATTTCTTTTGCTAAACTGTTATAATTAGGATCATTACTTGTGTGCCACCCTCCACCCAGGACAGGTTCCTATTGATACGGAACTCCTGGCCCATCGGCAGTGATGCATCATAGTACCCTACTGTTACCAGCTCAATAACTCCATCTTCAGTCTTCTGCCAGTTGACCAGCTCATAAACAGCAACAGGATCCCCGTTAGCATCAAATGACACATCATAGCCATTCTGGGAAAAGTTGACTTTCTTCAGCTCAGTAAAAACCTGAGATGATGATATAAAATAAGGTAGAAAAATATTAATTAAATCAAACAGTGCCAAATTAAATTATTATTTAATTTTAATTAAATTAAGTTAAATTCAGATAGAGATAATGTAATTCACTTTTTGTTTCCACTGACCTGTTTGGACTCCAACCTGCTGTCTTTGTCACACTGAGTTGTGAAATTTGTTTCCTGACACACTGCATTGTGAATGGCATGTGCTATTGCATAAACAGCCTTGTACACCATGTTAGTAATTCTCAACTGAGAGGTTTCGGTGTACGGGCTTTGGAGCATCTTTATGTCTTCAGTTCCATCACACACATTCTCACCTGCAGCAGCACCTGCAGACAGACAAAAACAGAGGCAGGTGGCTTAATTACAGAAAGCAGCATTGCATAAATCTCCATTCATTCTAATACATTTATTTATCCAGACTCATGTTAATAAGAATCACTCATTCAAAAATAGCTCACATTTTCAAAGGCGTAAATATTTACAAATTTAACAACTTTGGTCAAATTTAGAATGTTTAAAACGAATAACTGATACATAAGTATACATTACAGCCAGATTAAATCTTCTTTCTGTAACTGTTACATGCTTAGTATATTTACAGTTTTTAAAATTGATATGGTATATGGTTGAAATTTTTAATCAGAAATAACACTGTGAATCCACGGAAGTCAGGTTTCTAATTAAGATCTTCTCCCATGCAGCTGAGCACCTAAACTTAATTTGACAACTAATCAAATAGATGCATCTTTTTTCTGTCTCTTTCAGTAAATGGGTAGAAGTGTACAACATAAAACTTCATAAGACTTCCTTACACAACTTATGATGAGAAATGACATTTGTTTCTTTGCCAATTAAAACAACTTTCTCACTTTTTCCCAGTCTGCAGTTAAATGCATCCTCCCAGAACTCAGTTAGCAGTGGAGAGGCCGCCACTTCAGAGGGAGACAGATCCAGCAGGAAGTCTCTCAGACCTGGGATCACAGACTTCTGAATGCCAAATCCAATGGCCCCGGCACAGAAATTGAACCTCAGCAAGTGTGGGTCTGTTACCCAGCTCTCACTTCCTATCCACTGATGAGGTGGTGGAGGGTCTCTGGCCAGCTCCTCAAATAGGACCTTCATGTCTCCACCAGCTATGAAAGCCACAACAACCACAGCAGTTGACCTGGACAGACATTATATTATTTCAAAATTAACAACTTTTTTCTCCTTCTCTCTTTCTTTTTACCATAAGTATTTCATATTTGTCCTTTAGCATCAAAATATTAATTTATATCAATTAATATAATTTCCAATCTTTGACCAATTTAGTGATTAACTATTCAGAGACCAGGCAGAAAACAGGCTAAATCAGAAATGCAGTAACCTGCGGATAACATCAGCCACTCTCTTGATCTTCCTACGGGGGTTGGTACGATAGAAAGATTCAGAGTACTCCACACAGATTCCTTCTTTGTGAGCTGCCTCAAGAAAAGACGCCATGCCATTATTGCCATAGTCCGAGTCAGACCGGACAGCACCTATCCAAGTCCAGCCAAAGTATTTCACCAGCTTGGCCAGCGCTTCAGCTTGGAACTGGTCGCTGGGGACTGTTCTGAAGAAAGTCGGATACTGCTGCTTATCTGACAGGCAGGCACATGTGGCAAAGTAGCTCACCTAAACCCAAATATGGAAATGTATTCTTTAGATTAACAGTAAAATAAAAGCAGAAGGGGAAAAAAACATCACAGACATGTTCTAAAAACACAGTGAAGGAAAATAGATAACAAAATATTCACTTGAGGAATGTTAAAGGACCCGATGATGCGCGACATGCTGATGGATGGCGTGGATCCAGACTCACCAACAACACCCATCACCATACCAGATCTGGAACAGTTTGCACCGGTGTGAAACACAGGGTCCTGGCCGTTCGAAAGCTGAAATCCCGCGTGCACGGTCACGGTCACTGAGGCGCAGGAGTCATGGATCTGATAACCAAGCCTGATGCCTGGCAGTAGCTCGGTGCTGTTGTTAATCTCTTCAATGGCAAAGATCATAGCACGAGAGTAGCGCAGTTCACCGGCGTCAACGCTGCAGTAAACATGCAATTGCTTAAGTTTGTACCACCAAAGAAGAACATTTCACATTTTAACATAAAATACACAGTCAAATCTGTAAGTGAGGAAATAGAAAAAATGTGCCACAAATATTCTGTGAATCAAAATAAAGATTGCAATATTTACTGACCAATTGAATTGGAATTAGTAACATGAGATATGAGTCCAGATGTCACGGTGAATGAAATGCAATAACAACTTTTTATTGTGATATAAACTCTCAATGTGTTACCATTCTTTCCAATATCTATAAATCCGTGGCTGAACATATTTGTAAGAGACTGAAACTGTAAATGTAATACTATGATTTGACTACAATATCAGAAAAGATTTTCAATAAAATCACTAACCTCCCTGTGCACCGAGGTGACTCAGGCATGGTGGTGTAGTTATGAATCACTGTGTGCATGTTGTTGTGGATGGAGAAAACACCTCCAATAACATAGTCTCCATCCTTTGAGAATGCTGGTAAACGAGCAGTACCCTGCAGGTTACATTTCACAGATGAAGTTTTAGCGCTGACTCCATCAGTCCCAGCCTCTGTGGGCCCAGTTCTTTGAGTCAGACCAGTCAGAGACCCATTCAGGGAAACAACTGAGTTCACCTCAAACAAGCTCAGGGCCAATCTCAGACCAAGAAAAAAAACTTGGATCTCCATCCTACAAGTGTCTATATGTGGTTTGTAGGCGTATTTGTATTGGTTTATATACCTAGTCTGTTGAGAGAACACCACCTCTTTCTTCTTTCTTCTCTGTTTAGATATCTTAATTATTAGATATTGATATATTTACTTTTTCTATGTGTCCCCCTTTATTGTTTATTGGATTAATACACATCAAAATAGAATAAAAAAAATCTGTTAAGAAGCTTGCATGAGTTCTTTGTGAAAGTTTAGGTGCTTTCTTAATCTTAGCTGCATATGAGAGTTCAGTAGTTGAGGACTATAGATAAACTCGTTATTTGAAACAAACATTGGTCTGACTGAATTTATTTGTCTGATCAGCTTTCATTTATTTGAGCAATATGTAACCTAACACAATAAATGTTACTGTATTAGGTTACATTCTCTCCAATAGAGGGAAAGAGAGCCAATTTAATCTGATGGGAGGAAGTCAGCAGATAAAGATTAAAAGATAGACATGGGAAAATAATAAACATCAGATTGGATTTTACTTCTAGAAAGAGCTTTGAGAAAAAGAAGATGATAGATGGATGCAGAGTTATCTTCATTGTTGCTATCAACAAGAAATAGCTGATTAACTCTCCTATTTTATTGTGTTTCATTTGCTTGACTCTGTAGGTGAAGTTGCTGACATGCAGGTTTATATTCATAAAAATAGTATGACAATGATCTTTTCTACTTCTACTGCGATTAACTGCTCCTTCCACCCCTCTCCTTCTTGCTTTCTCTTTCTTGTTTTTCAGGTCACTCTCACTACCTGTTTGGGTTTACCAGGTCTGTCTTGCATTCTTCCTCACCAGCATATCCACCTCACCACTAGATGGTGATTAATTGACAGTTCTGCTGCCTCTTCACCGCTGCCGAGTGTCCAAGGCATATGGCAACAGGTCTGATGATACAACTACAGACAATCATTGACCTTTGGTCCATGGGGGCCTAGTACCAAGTAAACTTATGAACCTTCAACTCACACCTTTGGAAGAGAGTTTTTCTCACTTACCAGAGCAGGTTTGGGCCATCGAATGTGAATGGGCCTTGTTCAGAGCCTTTTACTGTGGATGAGGCTGCCAGGCGCTGTAGCAGAGGGTTCCTCATGCCTGTTGTGGTGGCAACCAGAGGAGCCGCTGATGGACACCAGCAGTGAGGGAAGTCATCAAGCTAAAGATGGAAGCCTTTTGGGCCTAGTTGTCCCGAGGGTCACCTGAACCAGCTAACAGATATCAAGTGGACAAAAGGACTGCAGCTGTGGTGTTTACAGAAGCGAGAACTTGGGTACGGGAGGAATTGACTTTTCAACCAAGCTTAAATGATTTTAATGTGTTTGGTCTTGTTATTCATGTTTTTTTAGGAATAAATCCATCCAAACTGTTTCAAAATTGTACAACAGTTTCTGTAAATATTAAAATATGATTATTGATGTGCAATGTAGAACAGTAGGAACTACTAATAAAGACTTTGCATACTTTTGCCATATTTTTGCCATTCATGATGCCATTTTTAAATCTGAATAAACAATTGACACAGTATGTGATATTTGACTCACTTATTCAGTAAATATATCTCCATTTATGTTCAAGGCTTGATGATAATTCCATTATGTCTATGCAAAACTTTAAAAAAGTTACAAAGACTTCAGAAATTATTAACAGCCATTATATTTTCAACTTTTCCATTTTATTATATATGTGAAGTACATGAAAAGTTATTTGTCAAATAACATGATCGTATCCATTCAAATATGTATTCATTAATTCAAATTACATCGTAGCAAATTTCAAATTGTAATCAGAATTAAGAACGAACAACCTTTACTGATGGCAAAACATTACGCAGTCTAAATCATACCTAAATTCACATTTTACTATCATCATTTGGCTTTCTTACTTCCAAACTTCAGATGTACTAGAACTGATTTTTGTTCATTAAATGTTTCTTTGTGTTCTTCTCTGGCTGAAACAATATGATAAAACATTTTGGAGCAAAAATACACAATATGAGCCCAAAACTGGAGGCCAGAATGGCAAATATCTCCACTGCCACAGTAAATTTCCCAGGAGAGCTGACATATGCTGGGATGAAGGTGATCCAGACTGCACAGAATATCAGCATGCTGAAGGTGATCAGTTTAGCTTCATTAAAATTATCCGGTAGTTTCCGAGCTAGGACAGCCAATACAAAGCAAAAGACAGCCAGAAGGCCTATGTACCCGAGTACAGCCCAGAACCCAATAGCAGAGCCTAATGCACATTCCAGGATGATCTTCTCCTTGTAAGTGGTTAGATTTTTCATTGGAAAGGGAGGGCTGAGTACCAACCAAACTGTACATATTAAAACTTGAATAAAAGTGAAAAACACTACAGTCATTCTTTGCTGTGGTGGACCAAACCATTTCATCACATTATTACCTGGAAGTGTGGCTTTAAAGGCCATTAAAACTACTATAGTTTTCCCAAGTACACACGAGATACAGAGAACAAAGGTGATGCCAAACGCTGTGTGCCGCAGCATGCAGGACCAATCAGATGGTGTTCCAATGAAAGTCAGAGAACATAAGAAACATAGAGTCAGAGAGAAGAGCAGCAGGAAGCTCAGCTCAGAGTTGTTGGCTCTGACAATCGGAGTTGTTCTGTGACAAAAGAAAACAGCTGCTGTTATGATGGCCAAACAGGCGCCACCCACAGAGAATACAGCCAGGATGATGGAGAGGACTTCATCAAAGGAAAGAAACTCCACAGGTTTGGGGAAACAAACGTTTCTCTCTGCGTTAGGCCAGAATTCTCTGGGGCACGAGATACAATCATCAGCATCTGAAAAATAAATTAAAAAGTGCTTTAAGCATCCACATATTTCATATGGCAGATATACATTGACACATTTTATTTTACCTGTAGCATTACTAATCTCTCCCTCAGGACATGGTATACAATCATAGCAGCAGATGGGTTTTCCTTTCTGCAACACTTTACGAGTTCCTGGAGGACAACTCTCAGTGCACACAGACACCGGCACCTGTCACAGAGACGCAGGCAAAACAATAGATGAACACTGCTGATGGGAAGCAGTTCAGCAATGTTTCTTTTGCTAAACTGCTATAATCAGGACCATTACTTGTGTGCCACCCTCCACCCAGGACAGGTTCCTATTGATACGGAACTCCTGGCCCATCGGCAGTGATGCATCATAGTACCCTACTGTTACCAGCTCAATAACTCCATCTTCAGTCTTCTGCCAGTTGACCAGCTCGTAAACAGCAACAGGATCCCCGTTAGCATCAAATGACACATCATAGCCATTCTGGGAAAAGTTGACTTTCTTTAGCTCAGTAAAAACCTGAGATGATGATATAAAATAAGGTAGAAAAAAAACTAATTAAATCAAACAGTGCCAAATTAAATTATTATTTAATTTTAATTAAATTAAGTTAAATTCAGATAGAGATAATGTAATTCACTTTTTGTTTCCACTGACCTGTTTGGACTCCAACCTGCTGTGTTTGTCACACTGAGTTGTGTAATTTGTTTCCTGACACACTGCATTGTGAATGGCATGTGCTATTGCATAAACAGCCTTGTACACCATGTTAGTAATTCTCAACTGAGAGGTTTCGGTGTACGGGCTTTGGAGCATCTTTATGTCTTCAGTTCCATCACACACATTCTCACCTGCAGCAGCACCTGCAGACAGACAAAGACAGAGGCAGGTGGCTTAATTCCAGAAAGCAGCATTGCATAAATCTCCATTCATTCTCATACATTTATTTATCCAGACTCATGTTAATAAGAATCACTCATTCAAAAATAGCTCACATTTTCAAAGGCGTAAATATTTACAAATTTCACAACTTTGGTCAAACTTAGAATGTTTAAAATGAATAACTGATACATCAGTATACATTACAGCCAGATTAAATCTTCTTTCTGTAACTGTTACATGCTTAGAATATTTACAGTTTTTCAAATTGATATGGTATATGGTTGAAAATATTAATCAGAAATAACACTGTGAATCCACGGAAGTCAGGTTTCTAATTAAGATCTTCTCCCATGCAGCTGAGCACCTAAACTTAATTTGACAACTAATCAAATAGATGCATCTTTTTTCTGTCTCTTTCAGTAATTGGGTTGAAGTGTACAACATAAAACTTCATAAGACTTCCTTACACAACTTATGATGAGAAATCACATTTGTTTCTTTGCCAATTAAAACAACTTTCTCACTTTTTCCCAGTCTGCAGTTAAATGCATCCTCCCAGAACTCAGTTAGCAGTGGAGAGGCCGCCACTTCAGAGGGAGACAGATCCAGCAGGAAGTCTCTCAGACCTGGGATCACAGACTTCTGAATGCCAAATCCAATGGCCCCGGCACAGAAATTGAACCTCAGCAAGTGTGGGTCTGTTACCCAGGCCTCACTTCCTATCCACTGATGAGGTGGTGGAGGGTCCCTGGCCAGCTCCTCAAATAGGACCTTCATGTCTCCACCAGCTACGAAAGCCACAACAACCACAGCAGTTGACCTGGAGAGACATTATATTATTTAAAAATTAACAAATTTTTTCTCTTTCTCTGTTTCTTTTTACCATAAGTATTTCATATTTGTCCTTTAGCATCACAATATTAATTTATATCAATTAATATCATTTCCAACCTTTGACCATTTTAGTGATTAACTATTCAGAGACCAGGTAGAAAACAGGCTAAATCAGAAATGCAGTAACCTGCGAATAACATCAGCCACTCTCTTGATCTTCCTACGGGGGTTGGTACGATAGAAAGACTCAGAGTACTCCACACAGATTCCCTCTTTGTGAGCTGCCTCAAGAAAAGACGCCATGCCATTATTGCCATAGTCCGAGTCAGACCGGACAGCACCTATCCAAGTCCAGCCAAAATGTTTCACCAGCTTGGCCAGCGCTTCAGCTTGGAACTGGTCGCTGGGAATTGTTCTGAAGAAAGTCGGATACTGCTGCTTATCTGACAGACAGGCACATGTGGCAAAGTGGCTCACCTAAACCCAAATATGGAAATGTATTCTTTAGATTAACAGTAAAATAAAAGCAGAAGGGGAAAAAAACATCACAGATATGTTCTAAAAACACAGTGAAGGAAAATAGATAACAAAATATTCACTTGAGGAATGTTAAAGGACCCGATGATGCGCGATATGCTGATGGATGGCGTGGATCCAGACTCACCAACAACACCCATCACCATACCAGATCTGGAACAGTTTGCACCGGTGTGAAACACAGGGTCCTGGCCGTTCGAAAGCTGAAATCCCGCGTGCACGGTCACGGTCACTGAGGCGCAGGAGTCATGGATCTGATAACCAAGCCTGATGCCTGGCAGTAGCTCGGTGCTGTTGTTAATCTCTTCAATGGCAAAGATCATAGCACGAGAGTAGCGCAGTTCACCGGCGTCAACGCTGCAGTAAACATGCAATTGCTTAAGTTTGTACCACCAAAGAAGAACATTTCACATTTTAACATAAGATACACAGTCAAATCTGTAAGTGAGGAAATAGAAAAAATGTGCCGCAAATCTTCTGAGAATCAAAATAAAGATTGCAATATTTACTGACCAACTGAATTGGAATTAGTAACATGAGATAAGAGTCCAGATGTCAGGTGAATGAAATGCAATAACAACTTTTTATTGTGATATAAACTTTCAATGTGTTACCATTCTTTCCAATATTCATAAATACGTGGCTGAACATATTTGTAAGAGACTGAAACTGTAAATGTAATACTATGATTTGGCTACAATATCAGAAAAGATTTTCAATAAAATCACTAACCTCCCTGTGCACCGAGGTGACTCAGGCATGGTGGTGTAGTTATGAATCACTGTGTGCATGTTGTTGTGGATGGAGAAAACACCTCCAATAACATAGTCTCCATCCTTTGAGAATGCTGGTAAACGAGCAGTACCCTGCAGGTTACATTTCACAGATGAAGTTTTAGCGCTGACTCCATCAGTCCCAGCCTCTGTGGACCCAGTTATTTGAGTCAGACCAGTCAGAGACCCATTCAGGGAAACAACTGAGTTCACCTCAAACAAGCTCAGAGCCAATCTCAGGCCAAGAAAAAAAACTTGGATCTCCATCCTACAAGTGTCTATATGTGGTTTGTAGGCGTATTTGTATTGGTTTATATACCTAGTCTGTTGAGAGAACACCACCTCTTTCTTCTTTCTTCTCAGTTTAGATATCTTAATTATTAGATATTGACATATTTACTTTAACCTTTGTGTCCCCCTTTATTGTTTATTGGATTAATACACATCAAAATAAAATAAAAAAAACTGTTATGAAGCTTGCATGAGTTCTTTGTGAAAGTTTAGGTGCTTTCTTAATCTTAGCTGCATATGAGAGTTCAGTAGTTGAGGAATATATAAACTCGTTATCTTTGGTCCAATGGGGCCTAGTACCAAGTAAACTTATGAGTTTCTATTAGTATTAAAATATGATGCTTGATGTGAATTGTAGAACAGTAGGAACAACTAATAAAGATTTTGCATACTTTTGCCACTCATGATGCAATTTTTAAATCTGAATAAACAATTGACACAGTATGTGACGTTTGACTCACTTGTTCAGTAAATATATCTCCATTTATTTTCAAGGCTTGATAATAATTCCATTATGTCTATGCAAAACTTTAAAAAAGTTACAAAGACTTCAGAAATTATTAACAGCCGTTATATTTTCAACTTTTCCATTTTATTAGATATGTGAAGTACATGAAAAGTTATTTGTCAAATAACATGATCGTATCCATTCAAATATGTATTCATTCAATCAAATTACATCGTAGCAAATTTCAAATTGTAATCAGAATTAAGAACGAACAACCTTTACTGATGGCAAAACATTACGCAGTCTAAATCATACCTAAATTCAAATTTTATTATCATCATTTGGCTTTCTTACTTCCAAACTTCAGATGTACTAGAACTGATTTTTGTTCATTAAATGTTTCTTTGTGTTCTTCTCTGGCTGAAACAATATGATAAAACATTTTGGAGCAAATATACACAATATGAGCCCAAAACTGGAGGCCAGAATGGCAAATATCTCCACTGCCACAGTAAATTTCCCAGGAGAGCTGACATATGCTGGGATGAAGGTGATCCAGACTGCACAGAATATCAGCATGCTGAAGGTGATCAACTTAGCTTCATTAAAATTATCCGGTAGTTTCCGAGCTAGGACAGCCAACACAAAGCAAAAGACAGCCAGAAGGCCTATGTACCCGAGTACAGCCCAGAACCCAATAGCAGGGCCTAATGCACATTCCAGGATGATCTTCTCCTTGTAAGTGGTTAGATTTTTCATTGGAAAGGGAGGGCTGAGTACCAACCAAACTGTACATATTAAAACTTGAATGAATGTGAAAAACACTACAGTCATTCTTTGCTGTGGTGGACCAAACCATTTCATCACATTATTACCTGGAAGTGTGGCTTTAAAGGCCATTAAAACTACTATAGTTTTCCCAAGTACACAAGAGATACAGAGAACAAAGGTGATGCCAAACGCTGTGTGCCGCAGCATGCAGGACCAATCAGATGGTGTTCCAATGAAAGTCAGAGAACATAAGAAACACAGAGTCAGAGAGAAGAGCAGCAGGAAGCTCAGCTCAGAGTTGTTGGCTCTGACAATCGGAGTTGTTCTGTGACAAAAGAAAACAGCTGCTGTTATGATGGCCAAACAGGCGCCACCCACAGAGAATACAGCCAGGATGATGGAGAGAACTTCATCAAAGGAAAGAAACTCCACAGGTTTGGGGAAACAAACGTTTCTCTCTGCGTTAGGCCAGAATTCTCTGGGGCACGAGATACAATCATCAGCATCTGAAAAATAAATTAAAAAGTGCTTTAAGCATCCACATATTTCATGTGGCAGATATACATGCAGACATTTTATTTTACCTGTAGCATTACTAATCTCTCCCTCATGACAAGGTATACAATCATAGCAGCAGATGGGTTTTCCTTTTTGCAACACTTTACGAGTTCCTGGAGGACAACTCTCAGTGCACACAGACACCGGCACCTGTCACAGAGACGCAGGCAAAACAATAGATGAACACAGCTGATGGAAAGAAGATCACAAACATTTCTTTTGCTAAACTGTTATAATCAGGATCATTACTTGTGTGCCACCCTCCACCCAGGACAGGTTCCTGTTGATACGGAACTCCTGGCCCATCGGCAGTGATGCATCATAGTACCCTACTGTTACCAGCTCAATAACTCCATCTTCAGTCTTCTGCCAGTTGACCAGCTCATAAACAGCAACAGGATCCCCGTTAGCATCAAATGACACATCATAGCCATTCTGGGAAAAGTTGACTTTCTTCAGCTCAGTAAAAACCTGAGATGATGATATAAAATAAGGTAGAAAAATATTAATTAAATCAAACAGTGCCAAATTAAATTATTATTTAATTTTAATTAAATTAAGTTAAATTCAGATAGAGATAATGTAATTCACTTTTTGTTTCCACTGACCTGTTTGGACTCCAACCTGCTATGTTTGTCACACTGAGTTGTGAAATTTGTTTCCTGACACACTGCATTGTGAATGGCATGTGCTATTGCATAAACAGCCTTGTACACCATGTTAGTAATTCTCAACTGAGAGGTTTCGGTGTACGGGCTTTGGAGCATCTTTATGTCTTCAGTTCCATCACACACATTCTCACCTGCAGCAGCACCTGCAGACAGACAAAGACAGAGGCAGGTGGCTTAATTCCAGAAAGCAGCATTGCATAAATCTCCATTCATTCTCATACATTTATTTATCCAGACTCATGTTAATAAGAATCACTCATCCAAAAATAGCTGACATTTTCAAAGGCATAAATATTTACAAATTTCACAACTTTGGTCAAACTTAGAATGTTTAAAATGAATAACTGATACATCAGTATACATTACAGGCAGATTAAATCTTCTTTCTGTAACTGTTACATGCTTAGTATATTTACAGTTTTTAAAATTGATATGGTATATGGTTGAAAATTTTAATCAGAAATAACACTGTGAATCCACGGAAGTCAGGTTTCTAATTAAGATCTTCTCCCATGCAGCTGAGCACCTAAACTAATTTGACAACTAATCAAATAGATGCATCTTTTTTCTGTCTCTTTCAGTAATTGGGTAGAAGTGTACAACATAAAACTTCATAAGACTTCCTTACACAACTTATGATGAGAAATCACATTTTTTTCTTTGCCAATTAAAACAACTTTCTCACTTTTTCCCAGTGTGCAGTTAAATGCATCCTCCCAGAACTCAGTTAGCAGTGGAGAGGCCGCCACTTCAGAGGGAGACAGATCCAGCAGGAAGTCTCTCAGACCTGGGATCACAGACTTCTGAATGCCAAATCCAATGGCCCCAGCACAGAAATTGAACCTCAGCAAGTGTGGGTCTGTTACCCAGCTCTCACTTCCTATCCACTGATGAGGTGGTGGAGGGTCCCTGGCCAGCTCCTCAAATAGGACCTTCATGTCTCCACCAGCTACGAAAGCCACAACAACCACAGCAGTTGACCTGGAGAGACATTATATTATTTCAAAATTAACAACTTTTTTCTCTTTCTCTCTTTCTTTTTACCATAAGTATTTCATATTTGTCCTTTAGCATCACAATATTAAGTTATATCAATTAATATAATTTCCCATCTTTGACCAATTTAGTGATTAACTATTCAGAGACCAGGCAGAAAACAGGCTAAATCAGAAATGCAGTAACCTGCGGATAACATCAGCCACTCTCTTGATCTTCCTACGGGGGTTGGTACGATATAAAGATTCAGAGTACTCCACACAGATTCCCTCTTTGTGAGCTGCCTCAAGAAAAGACGCCATGCCATTATTGCCATAGTCCGAGTCTGACCGGACAGCACCTATCCAAGTCCAGCCAAAGTATTTTACCAGCTTGGCCAGCGCTTCAGCTTGGAACTGGTCGCTGGGAATTGTTCTGAAGAAAGTCGGATACTGCTGCTTATCTGACAGGCAGGCACATGTGGCAAAGTAGCTCACCTACAACAAAATATGGAAATGTAGTTCTTTAGATTAACAGTAAAATAAAAGCAGAAGGGGAAACAAAACATCACAGACATGTTCTAAAAACACAGTGAAGGAAAATAGATAACAAAATATTCACTTGAGGAATGTTAAAGGACCCGATGATGCGCGACATGCTGATGGATGGCGTGGATCCAGACTCACCAACAACACCCATCACCATACCAGATCTGGAACAGTTTGCACCGGTGTGAAACACAGGGTCCTGGCCGTTCGAAAGCTGAAATCCCGCGTGCACGGTCACGGTCACTGAGGCGCAGGAGTCATGGATCTGATAACCGAGCCTGATGCCTGGCAGTAGCTCGGTGCTGTTGTTAATCTCTTCAATGGCAAAGATCATAGCACGAGAGTAGCGCAGTTCACCGGCGTCAACGCTGCAGTAAACATGCAATTGCTTACGTTTGTACCACCAAAGAAGAACATTTCACATTTTAACATAAAATACACAGTCAAATCTGTAAGTGAGGAAATAGAAAAAATGTGCCACAAATATTCTGTGAATCAAAATAAAGATTGCAATATTTACTGACCAATTGAATTGGAATTAGTAACATGAGATATGAGTCCAGATGTCACGGTGAATGAAATGCAATAACAACTTTTTATTGTGATATAAACTCTCAATGTGTTACCATTCTTTCCAATATCTATAAATCCGTGGCTGAACATATTTGTAAGAGACTGAAACTGTAAATGTAATACTATGATTTGGCTACAATATCAGAAAAGATTTTCAATAAAATCACTAACCTCCCTGTGCACCGAGGTGACTCAGGCATGGTGGTGTAGTTATGAATCACTGTGTGCATGTTGTTGTGGATGGAGAAAACACCTCCAATAACATAGTCTCCATCCTTTGAGAAAGCTGGTAAACGAGCAGTACCCTGCAGGTTACATTTCACAGATGAAGTTTTAGCGCTGACTCCATCAGTCCCAGCCTCTGTGGGCCCAGTCCTTTGAGTCAGACCAGTCAGAGACCCATTCAGGGAAACAACTGAGTTCACCTCGAACAAGCTCAGGGCCAATCTCAGGCCAAGAAAAAAAACTTGGATCTCCATCCTACAAGTGTCTATATGTGGTTTGTAGGCGTATTTTATTGGTTTATATACCTAGTCTGTTGAGAGAACACCACCTCTTTCTTCTTTCTTCTCTGTTTAGATATTTTAATTATTAGATATTGATATATTTACTTTAACCTATGTGTCCCCCTTTATTGTTTGTTGGATTAATACACATCAAAATAAAATTTAAAAAAATCTGTTATGAAGCTTGCATGAGTTCTTTGTGAAAGTTTAGGTGCTTTCTTAATCTTAGCTGCATATGAGAGTTCAGTAGTTGAGGACTACATATAAACTCAGTATTTGAAACAAACATTGGTCTGACTGAATTTATTTGTCTGATCAGCTTCCATTTATTTGAGCAATATGTAACCTAACACATTACATGACATGCAGGTTTATATTCATAAAAATAGTATGACAATGATCTTTTTTACTTCTACTGCGATTAACTGCTCCTTCCACCCCTCTCCTTCTTTCTTTCTCTTTCTTGTTTTTCAGGTCACCCTCACTACCTGTTTGGGTTTACCAGGTCTGTCTTGCATTCTTCCTCACCAGCATATCCACCTCACCACTAGATGGTGATTAATTGACAATTTTGCTGCCTCTTCACCGCTGCCGAGTGTCCAAGGCATATGGCAACAGGTCTGATGATACAACTACAGACAATCATTGACCTTTGGTCCATGGGGGCCTAGTACCAAGTAAACTTATGAACCTTCAACTCATACCTTTGGAAGAGAGTTTTTCTCACTTACCAGAGCAGGTTTTTGCCATCGGATTTTAATGGGCCTTGTTCAGAGCCTTTTACTGTGGATGAGGCTGCCAGGCGCTGTAGCAGAGGGTTCCTCATGCCTGTTGTAGTGGCAACCAGAGGAGCCGCTGATGGACACCAGCAGTGAGGGAAGTCATCAAGCTAAAGATGGAAGCCTTTTGGGCCTAGTTGTCCCGAGGGTCACCTGAACCAGCTAACAGATATCAAGTGGACAAAAGGACTGCAGCTGTGGTGTTTACAGAAGCGAGTACTTGGGTACGGGAGGAATTGACTTTTCAACCAGGCTTAAATGATTTAAATGTGTTTGGTCTTGTTATTCATGTTTTTTTTAGGAATAAATCCCTCCAAACTGTTTCAATAAAACTACTATAGTTTTCCCAAGTACACAAGAGATACAGAGAACAAAGGTGATGCCAAACGCTGTGTGCCGCAGCATGCAGGACCAATCAGATGGTGTTCCGATGAAAGTCAGAGAACATAAGAAACATAGAGTCAGAGAGAAGGGCAGCAGGAAGCTCAGCTCAGAGTTGTTGGCTCTGACAATCGGAGTTGTTCTGTGACAAAAGAAAGGTGGCGCCACCCACAGAGAATACAGCCAGGATGATGGAGAGAACTTCATCAAAGGAAAGAAACTCCACAGGTTTGGGGAAACAAACGTTTCTTTCTGCATTAGGCCAGAATTCTCTGGGGCACGAGATACAATCAGGAGAATCTGAAAAATAAATTAAAAAGTGCTGTGAGCATCCATATATTTCATGTGGCAGATATACATTGAGACTTTTTTTTTACATGGAGGACAACTCTCAGTGCACACAGACACAGTCACAGAAACGCAGGCAAAACAATAGATGAACACAACTCATGCAAAGCAATTCACCAATGTTTATTTTGTTAAACTGTAATTAGGATCATTACTCGTGTGCCACCCTCCACCCAGGACAGGTTCCTGTTGATACGGAACTCCTGGCCCATCGGCAGTGATACCTCATCATAGTACCATACTCAATAGCTCCACTCTCAGTCTTCTGCTAGTTGACCAGCTCATAAAAAGCAACAGGATCCCCGTCAGCATCAATTGACACATCATAGCCATTCTAGGAAAAATTGATTTTCTTCAGCTCAGTTAAAACCTGAGATGATGAAATAAAGTCAGAGAGGTAGAGAGTTCAAAATTTAAATTTAATTTAAGTTACATTTAAACAAAAGAATATAAGATATTATGATTCACTTTTCATTTCCACTGACCCGTTTGGACTCCAACTTGTTGTGTTTGTCACACTGAGTTGTGAAATTTGTTTCCTGACACACTGCATTGTGGGATGCATGTGCTATTGCATAAACAGCCTTGTACACTATGTTAGTAATTCTTAACTGAGAAGTTTCAGTGTACAGATTCTTCTTTATGTCTTCAGTTCCTCTGTCAGTTCTGCCTTTTTTTTCAGGCCAGTCAGTGACCCACCCAAGGCATCAAGTGAGTTCACCTTAAACCAACCTAGAGCCAATCTCAGGGCGAGAAAAATAATTTTGATCTCCATCCCTCAAATGTCTTTATGGTGGCCTTGTTTTTTTTTCTGTTGGTTTTTATAGCCCTTTTATTAAATATCTGGCTTTTGGAGGTGAGAGAGTAAATGCCGTCACTTTGTGTTTTATTCTTATTATCATTTAATCTTAAAGTTCACTGACTTCCACAATGTACCTAACTTTTTTCTTCTTAGATTATTGTCTGACACATTCAATTTATGTGAACAACAGATCTAAGGCCAACAGTACAGAAAATGCGTCACTTTTGTGCAACTTCCTGTTTCAGTCAGTCTTTCAAAGTCTATCTAGTATCTTGGTACTTATTTTCACAATTTTCACAACACAATATCCCAACCAGAACTGTATAGTTAAAGGAGGACAGGTATCTGTACACTGATGTAAAGTCTCACCGTGACACTATTATCTTGTGGGCGTCACAGTAAAATTTAGAAGTGTATGAAAACATTGAGATTCACAGATTCATTTACAGTTATTTCAAAATGGTAGAACTGATTCAGTGTTTTATATTTCTACAGCACCTTCACCTCAGAAACACACATGTGGAGGACCATGAATAATAAGACAATTACAGGCCTCACAGATTGAAACACTCCAGAAACCTTTTCTTGCTTTGATGTTCTGGAGACTAGGGGAGATTAAAAAAATGTAATCCCTTTTGAGAGTGAAACATAATGAAATGTGTCATTCTTGCAAGGGTGTGAAAGCTATCGGTTTGTGCTTTAAAGAAAAAAAGAGAGAGACACACGCATCTCTGACCACCTCGTCAGTTCACACTGAACATGGGGTTATAAACTTATGAGGCTTAATATATCGCTACCAACACGTTTTCGATCTCCAACAGAGATGTTTTTTCTTGTATTTCTTATATCATAGTATTATATATTTCTTTCTTTTTCAACCTTAATGCTGTATGAAAAATTACAACATGGTTTGGGTCAGTTGTGAGCAGATTGTGTTAGACTGGGTATTCTTTTCTTGCAATAACACTGTCGCTTTTTGTCACCATGCAGACAAAGTGTTGCATCAAATTATTGATAATATTGTATTATCATTTAAACAATGATTTAACAACAGTGGAGCAGTAGTAAATGCATCAGAACTCTGAGTATCTTTTTGTTACCAGAAAACATCACCATATTACTTTAGTAGATAAAGCTTTGATGAACACAAGGTTTATTATGGGTCCTCAAAGTAAGCAGCTCCTGGCATTCTATTATGGCAAAAATCTGCGTGTTACACAAAGGCAACCACCAGAGCAGTTGAACATGAAACCCACAGTAAAGAGGGAACCTCTGAGGTAGATTTTCTAGATTCTTGAGCTCAGGACAACACTGCACAAGTAGAATTCTTGTACCAGAGTAGTTGAAGTCTGACAAGTTCCTTAAGCACAGGGTTGGGAGAGATGGCTTACTCTGGATCCAGTAAGACACAATCTCGGAAGAATGATTTGAGAAGAAGTTATGGTCAATCAGAATGATTGAATATAGATATTTACTGGTAGATTTGGTTCTTCTTTCTATAAGGGATCAGTTGTGTTAATGTTAAGTCCATACAGCGGCTTTCTGTCACCGCTGTGAGTATATCTGAATGATACTTTGGATAACTAATGTACCGCCTCCTTTCAGTGCTTACAGTAACATTGATTACACTGTTGGCAGTTTGATCTTGGACTGCATGAGGGTATGGTGGTGTGCACAGTTGCCCCACAGCTAGAATCCCTGCTGGTTCAAATCCTGGCTGGCCTTTCTGTATGGAGTTTACATGTTCTCCCCGTGCATGCGTGGGTTCTCTCAGGGTACTCCAGGCTTCCTCCGACTATCCAAAAACATAAATGTGAGTTGATTGGTGTTTCTAAATTTAACTTAGGAGTGAGTGTGAGTGTACATGGTTGCTTGTCTTGTTTGTCTCTGTGTGGCCTTTTGATAAACTGCCGACCCACCAATATGCGCCATGCCTTTCGCCCGATGGAAGCTGTGACAAGCTCCAGTCCTCCTGCCCTGAATCCGATTGAGTGGTTAGAGAAAATGGATGGATGGATATATTAATTGTTTACCTTTTTATTTGATTTTTTTCCATTTAGCTTTCAACAGCTCACTGTTACTGTTACTGAACATTGTTAGTGGTTTGAAATATTTCTTGCCATTCATTCCATTTCACACAACTTGATGTATCTGATGAAAAAAATTAGAAAAAGAAGAAAAGATGAGGTTCAGCTTTAAGCGAACAAGAAGACCTTTGAAGAACAACTACAAAAAATATGATGACATACAGTATATGTCTTAAGTCTTGAAGTATGAAAAAAACAAACATGTGACATTATCATGGCATTTGGAGCTCATTTGGTATGCGTATGCCCTGCCCCAACTATGATGAAACCATGAAGGGTGGTAACTCTGCATATAAAATCCCCAGTTATGAAGATAAGAAACAGTGGTGTGAGGAGGAGATGCAGTTATGGGGGCATTTCACCACACATCACTGTCCTTGTATGTCTATTTTTCCTTATTCTCTTCGTCTTCTTCCCTTTTCTCGTCTTGCAAATTAAGAAGAAGGTTTAATCTTAATGGTATGCACTCTTCTGGTGATGTGATTCTGGGTGGACTGTTTGAAGTACACTACACCTCTGTCTTCCCTGAGCTCACGTTCACCTCAGAACCAAATACGCTCAGCTGCCAAGGGTAAGTGGTACACTCATGCAGCAGATGGCTGACAGGATGAATCACTGCAGCTTCTTGACACAATATTTTTATTTTTAGTGTTTAATTGTGGCATTTTATGTGTCAGCTTTGATCCTCCAGGGTTCAGGCATGCCATGACCATGGCTTTCACTATTGATGAGATCAACAAAAATACTAACCTGCTACCAAATCTAACTCTGGGATACAGTCTGTATGACAACTGTGCTACACTAGTAATTGGATTCAGAGCTGCATTAACACTGGCCAGTGGTCAACAGGAACAGTTTATTCTTCAGGAGAACTGTTTGGGGAGCCCTCCAGTACTGGGCATCATTGGTGATTCCTTCTCGACATTTTCTATTGCCACCTCTGATGTTATAGGTTTATTCAGACTGCCCATAGTGAGTTTCTTTCCCTCAGTCTTAGTTTTGTTGGCATGTGATATTTACCTTTATCTTTGCTGTTTCTCCATCAACCCTTACATTTTCAATGTATGTTTGTTTTTTCAATAGGTGAGTTACTTTGCCACATGTTCTTGCCTTAGTGATCGCCACAGGTTTCCATCCTTCTTTAGAACGATACCAAGCGATGCCTTCCAGGTGAGATTCAGATTTAGAGAAAAAATGCTAAATAGATATAACAGAAAGTGCATGGATATTTGTCTTTTTATTCTGAATGGATTTAGAACATTAAATATGATCAATGTGCTGTAATTATGATGTTACTAAGGGTGTAAAGAGGCTTGTCAATCTAAATATTTCCACTGAAAATATATGTTAATCCTTCATCTTTGTGTCCATGAAGGTGCATGCAATGATTCAGATTTTAAAACGCTTTGGCTGGACGTGGGTAGGTCTGCTGGTTAGTGATGATGACTACGGGCTCCATGTTTCCCAGTCATTTCACACTGAGTTGATTCAGTCTGGTGGAGGTTGTCTGGCCTACTCAGAGATTTTACCCTGGGGTGAAAACCCTGCTGAGCTAACGAGGATTGTGGAAGTGATGAAGAAATCCACAGCTCGTGTGGTGATTGTTTTTGCTCATCAGATCAACATGATTCAGCTAATGGAAGAGGTATTTTTCTTTCTATCTATCTATCTATCTATCTATCTATCTATCTATCTATCTATCTATCATGATAGATTATGGAGGTTAGGGTTATTGTTAGAACTATTTCTTAAAAGTAATATCCTCCGTACTTTTAATATTCAATGAACAGGTGGTAAAGCAGAATGTGACTGGTCTGCAGTGGATGGCCAGTGAAGCCTGGACAGCAGCAGCTGTGCTTCAAACACCTCGTTTCATGCCATACTTGGGTGGCACACTGGGTATCGCCATCCGTCGAGGAGAAATATCAGGACTTAGAGATTTTCTGTTACGAACACGCCCTAATTACAAAAGTAACAAAGAAAATAGCATGGTAAGATAACTTAGAACTGTGATTGCACCACTAAATACTGTAGTCTTGTTCAGACTTTGCTTGAATTACTTTTCAGGTAAATCAGTTTTGGGAATACACATTTCAGTGTAGATTTGCACCACCTCCAGCTGGTTGGGTGGAAGCTGGAGGTGTGTTATGTACTGGAGAAGAGGATCTAGAAAGTGTGGAGACAGAGTTTTTGGATGTTTCTAATCTCAGGCCTGAGTACAATATTTACAAAGCTGTTTATGCCCTGGCATTTGCACTTGATGACATGCTGCGGTGTGAGCCAGGGAGAGGGCCTTTTGATGGGTACAGCTGTGCCTCTTTGCAAAGATTGGAGCCCTGGCAGGTGAGATCAGTTTATAATCAAATGCTATCTGCCCTAATTATAGTAGGTTCAGCCGATAATAATTCATAATACTTTAATCAGCTTAAGATATTATTGTTAGTGCACTACAGAAGAGCCTTTGAATTAACATAGCAAGCATTTGGCACAGAACATCTGACAAGACATTATGTTTTATTTCCCATGTTACAGTACTGATCATGAACTTATTGCCTTCTTCTGCAGCTAATATATTACTTGGAAAAGGTCAACTTTACAACACCATATGGTGATCAAGTGTCCTTTGACAAGAATGGTGATGCTTTGCCTATATACGACATCATGAATTGGCTGTGGCTCCCCGATGGAAGAACTGAGGTTCAAAATGTGGGAGTTGTTAAAAAGACGACCCTTCATGGTGAAGAACTCAAACTTGATGAAGGAAAGATTTTCTGGAACTTTGACTCTAATCAGGTTCTTTTTAGTTATTGTTGTTCAAACATTAGTTTTGTGTGAAACAGCCCAACAGTGTTATAGAAAAAATATGATTAAATGTTTACTTTCTGCACAGCCGCCACGATCAGTGTGCAGTGAGAGCTGTCCCCCAGGTACCCGCATGGCCAGAAAGAAAGGGCAACCTGTGTGCTGTTTTGACTGTGTCCCATGTTCTGAAGGAAAGTTCAGTGACAAAACAGGTTAGTGTCATGGTTACCATAACATTTATATACAGGAATCTTCTCCCTCTTGATATATTGGTGTGGAGAGGCCAACCAAGGCATAATCAACAATTTCTCAAGCAATTTAAAAATTTTGGTATCTGACTAAAGCTGTTTTTAAATATTGAAAATATGCATAAAGAATGCAGGATGGAAATGCAGCTTTTGGAATATGCCCAATGCTCTCCCCAGACTAAGGGTCTATATGTGAGAAATGATTCAAACGCATAATGCAATAACAATGTGACATCCCAAATCATGACCAAAGGTAAAGGACATTTTCAATTATTTTATAGATTCTGTGGAGTGCATCAGTTGTCCAGAGGACTTCTGGTCCAGTCCCCAGCGTGACCACTGTGTTCCAAAGAAAACAGAGTTCCTCTCCTATCAAGAGCCTTTGGGCATCTGTTTGACAACCGCTTCATTGTTTGGTACATGTATCTGCACCATTGTTTTAGGGATTTTTACCTGTCACCGCAGCACACCTATCGTACGTGCCAACAATTCAGAACTGAGCTTCCTACTTTTGGTGTCACTTAAACTTTGCTTCCTGTGTTCGCTGCTGTTCATTGGACAACCCAGACTGTGGACATGCCAGCTGAGACATGCAGCATTTGGGATCAGCTTTGTGCTTTGTGTCTCATGCATCCTGGTTAAAACCATGGTGGTTCTGGCTGTGTTTAAAGCCTCCAAGCCTGGAGGTGGAGCCAGCCTCAAGTGGTTTGGTGCTATGCAGCAAAGAGGAACAGTTCTAGTTCTCACTTGCATTCAGGCAGCAATCTGCACTGCTTGGCTTGTCTCTGCCTCACCGGTGCCTTATAAAAACACCAAATACCACAATGACAAGATAGTTTATGAGTGTGTAGTTGGATCCACTGTTGGTTTTGCAGTGTTATTAGGCTATATAGGCTTACTGGCTGTCATCAGTTTTTTGCTAGCTTTTCTGGCAAGAAATCTTCCAGACAGTTTCAATGAGGCAAAACTCATAACTTTCAGCATGTTGATCTTCTGTGCTGTGTGGGTGGCCTTCGTTCCTGCTTACATTAACTCTCCGGGCAAATATGCAGATGCAGTGGAGGTATTTGCCATCCTGGCGTCCAGTTTTGGTCTCTTAGTGGCGCTGTTTGGACCTAAATGTTATATAATCCTGCTGAAACCAGAGCAAAATACAAAGAAAGCTATCATGGGTCGAGGTTCAACCAAGTAAGCAAAAACATAATACTGTAAATAGTACAATGCTGGGCTAAAATCTTGAGCTTTCTCTTATGTCTTTGTACTTTGCTTCCAGGGAATATCTTTCAAAGTTTTTCTTTTCACATTTGCTGCTTTTTAACTCACTTTCATTCCTGTCCTTGTTCCTGACCATTTTCAATGTTTTTTTTTTTCTAGTTTACTTTTTTTTCTTTTCTTTTGTAAGCCACACTGACCTGTCAATCAATCACACATTAAAAATGGCCCTTGTAAAAAATAAATAAAATAAAAAATATCAGTGTTGTGTCTGCATACAACATGCAACATAGCAAAGAACCAATTTCAAATTGTATTTCTGGGCTCTTTGTTAACAGCAGACACATTTTCTCCCATTATTTTTAGTTGCATCCGCCAAAAATGCAAAAATTACAGTTTGGGAACAATTTTGTTCCTGATTAAAAAATACTATCATATGCCCATCAAAGAGCTAGAGGACACATTTTTATATATCTTGGCATGGTGTGCAGTGTCCTTGAACATTTTGAGGGAACTCGACAAGTGGAAGGTGATTAAGAATAAGTAAATAAAGAAACAAAAAAGTTTATCACCTGCAGATGAACAGTATCTGAAGGGGATGTCCTTAAGAAACACCAAAAATCCCACAAAGACTTGAAACAGGACTGAAAGATCCATCAGACCCTTCAGGCGATCCATCTGCTGTTCATTGAAGCCTCAACAGTGATGGTCTCCATATAAGGTTGGGTGTCAAGAAGCCCCTCTTAAAAAAATGTTAATTTTTTTGTAAGAATTTATGAAACACTTATGAGTTGTCAGTGTCTTCATGACAAATCTAAAACATTTCAAAGCGATTATACTGCATCTGCATCAAATGGTTACAATCAAACTCAGTCCACATAGCACGGTTTTGTTACCACCCATGTTACAACCTGGACCTTGGCCTACTAACATGGTCAGAACACACCAGGGAATGTGAAAATGTTTTCATAAAGTAAACAACTGTCTGATGTAGAAGTGACATGTTGTAAAAACTACAGTATAGCTCTTGCTTGAATAGCTATGAAATTTGTAAGATGTGAGTAGTTTTACGCTTCTCATGGAGCCCTTTTGATTTGCTTTTAGCCTTATATGCTCATCAGGAATCTTTCTGCTTTTCCAAACTGAGAACTAACTGCCGTCTACTGCAGATGAGATACGGACTACTAATAAGGAAACCACACAACTCCAATTAAAAATATCTCTTTCAGGAAAGGAAACTGGAGGAAAATGCAGACATAAGCTAAATTACACAATAACTGTTTTAAAAATTTGTGGCGACGAGTCTTCTGGCTGCAAAAGAGAGTTGCAAAAGTGAGTGTCTAGAGCCATCTGTAAAACACTTTGCAAAAAGCATACCTGGACTGAAAATCACGCAATGATTCAATACACTATAAGCAAGAAATTGGCCTCCCCAGAACCCGGACCTCAACATTAGGGATACAGTGTGGGATAATTATGACAAAGAATGGATTAAAAGGCAGAAATAATCCAAAGCAGAGCTTTGGAATGTCCTTCAAGAAGCCTGGAGAACTATTCCTGAGGACTGGTTAAAGAAACTATAAGAAAGCTTGTCTAAGAGGGTACCTTTTATGTTGAAGAATAAGTTGATCATACCAAATATTGAATTTCAAGCTCAGCTGAATTGCACAAACTCTTATAAAGAACTGAGGGGTGGCTGAAATATTTTTGCGTAGTATTACTAATAGTCCAAAGAATATCCTCTATAAAACCTGTCTATTTAGCTTTAATTGGTCAAAAATTTGTCTGTGCTGTACAAAAAATAAATAACTGAAAAACAAAACTTGCACACTTTTTATATGATTAAGAATGTATGAGCCTTTTAAAAGCTTAATCTATCTCTGTAGCGACAGGTTATCAATCCTTCACTAGCTTGGTGAGCCCATAGAGGCATAAACAGTCACTGACACGTTGGGTGGTGTGCCGTGCGGGGCGAAGGTTTTTTGCAGATATCCAAAAAACTTGATTTATTTACAAAGTAAAACAACACAAAGCGCAGCTGAGCTGGAATACAAAAACCTAACTATGAATGTGGAAGAAACACAAGGACAAACCTGACTTAATATGTGATCAATGACAGTGAGGATCTGGCAGTGAACATGAGACAACCTGAAAATTAAATACAGAGGAAGGTGATTGGTGAGTGAGTGCAGCTGAGGGGAGAAACACGGGTGATGTGGATGTAGCTGATGACAGGGCAAGAGAAACTAAGGAAAACATGGTAAAACTAAATACTAAACCAGGAACTTAAAAAATAACACACATGTCACTCACACAGTTGAGCTTGAAGTCTACAGTAAAGAGGGAACCTCTGAGGTGGGTAGACTGGATTCTTGAGTTCAGGTCCAGACACTGCACAGGCAGAAGGCTTGTACCAGTGTAGTTGAGATCTGACAAGTTCCTTAAGCACAGGGTTGACAGGGAAGACTGACAATGGATCCAGTGGGAGACTATCTAGAATGACTGATTGGAAAATAGGGTTATGGTCAGTCAGAAGGACTGAATCTGAAAGTTCACTGGTTATATTGACTCTAACAGAGGCTTGATGTCAACCATATGCTTAAAAAGTCAGAGAACAGATGTGGTTTTAGCCTGCTTTTTGAAAGCCTCTGTAATGGTCTCTGCAATGGCCTCTGCAATGGTCATTTCTGAATCATAAACACGAGATTGTGTCAGACCTTCAGAAAGAAGTAAAGATTGACTGTGAGACTGTCTTTAAGTGAGCTGACTTGCATTCAGTCTTGAGAACAAAGAAAATATATCAACAATGTCAAGGAGCATCCGGTTGTAAGCTAATGCAGATCCAGGGTCAGTCTCAAGAGTACGCAGGTATGTGAGCTAACCTTGACTCAAAAACAAATAAACATTTTGCTGCTTCAAATTCAGGTGTTCAACCATGCAAGAGACCTGGACTTGGTGTTGTTCAACCATGAATACCACTTTTGTTTGTGTTGTCCAGATGGTGCCGCTCATGAACACGAACATTGTGCAATGTGAAAGAAGCCTTTCTTTGCTTGGAAAGTACCAAGGATTCCTGTGTGATCTTGGAGACGAATACAGGCCTTGCCATTAGTGTGATCTAATTTGGTTGATCTGTCCTGTGTCAAGGTTTATGTTTTAATTCTCTTGTTTTTCAGGTTATTTGTTATGTTTTCAGGTTCCTCATGTTTCCATGTTAATTTCTTGTCATGTTTTTTTTCCCCTGTCACTTAGTTCACTCACGTCACCTGTTTTCTGTTTCACAGCTGCACATCATCACCAGTCACCTAGCCACAGTATATAGTTTCCTGGTTCCTCTCACCCATTGCAAAATCCTCACTTTCCCTTCCACGCTCACGCCACAAAAGCTAAATCTGGTTTTGCCTCATAGCCACAGTTCATAGTCTTGTTATTCACAGTCTTGTTTTGCTTTTTTCTACAGTTAAGTATTTTTGATATCCAGCTTAGCTGTGTTTTCTGTTTTTGCCTTTTGTGCCCTTTTGTTAATAAAACCAAGTTTACTCTTGAAGTCTGCATCTGGGTCCTCCCTCCCTGCATCGTACCTGACATCCTGGAAAAGATAATGGTCTTTAATTTCCTCTTGTTGTACACAGCACCATGTTAGAATCATAACATAGAATAAATACAAACTAAATCGGGCCAAACTTTACTTTATCATCTTTTTTTGTTTTCTACCATTATTAGATGCTGGCAATAGAGAAAACTATATTTATTTAACACAGGTTTTCATTAAGTTTTTTTCGCTAAACTGCACTTCTTTGAAATACCCTTTGAAGTGATTCGTCTCTCTCCTGACAAGGAGATTCCCTTGATACACTATTCTAGTGGGTGTGGTAAATGTTTAGGCCCAGCAGCTTCACCACATCTGAATTTTATATGTGGTGCAAAGTAACTATTGAGAAGGTATGATGATTGAGAAATGAAGATGTAACAAACTGATGATGGTTAAATATGTATGCATGGCAATGTAACTGAAATACCACCTCCTGATAGTTTGATCTTGCCAGTATGTTAGACTGTTGATTTATGTAGTTATTGACTTTTTTATTTTTTCATCAAGGTTTTACCAGCTCAGTGATACTGTTCTGTTCTTAAAGCTTGTTGCTGGGATTGAAATATGCATGATCTTTCATGCTGTTTCACAGCCTGTGTTTGCTTTAGGAAAAAAAAAAGACAAGATGAGCTCCAACCCTTGAGTAGAAGGGTTTTAAATATACTATATATATATATATATATATCCCTATATGAACATATAAATATGTTATACATTTTAAATTACAACAGAAAAATACAAACATGTGACATTATCATGGCATTTGGAGCTAATTTGGTACGCATATGCCCTGCCCCAACTATGATGAAACCATGAAGGGTGGTAACTCTGCATATAAAATCCCCAGTTATGAAAATAATAAACAGTGGTGTGAGGAGGAGATGCAGTTATGGGGGCATTTCACCACACATCACTGTCCTTGTATGTCTATTTTTCCTTATTCTCTTCGTCTTCTTCCCTTTTCTCGTCTTGCAAATTAAGAAGAAGGTTTAATCTTAATGGTATGCACTCTTCTGGTGATGTGATTCTGGGTGGACTGTTTGAAGTACACTACACCTCTGTCTTCCCTGAGCTCACGTTCACCTCAGAACCAAATACGCTCAGCTGCCAAGGGTAAGTGGTACACTCATGCAGCAGATGGCTGACAGGATGAATCACTGCAGCTTCTTAACACAATATTTTTATTTTTAGTGTTTAATTGTGGCATTTTATGTGTCAGCTTTGATCCTCCAGGGTTCAGGCATGCCATGACCATGGCTTTCACTATTGATGAGATCAACAAAAATCCTAACCTGCTACCAAATCTAACTCTGGGATACAGTCTGTATGACAACTGTGCTACACTAGTAATTGGATTCAGAGCTGCATTATCACTGGCCAGTGGTCAACATGAACAGTTTATTCTTCAGGAGAACTGTTTGGGGAGCCCTCCAGTACTGGGCATCATTGGTGACCCATTCTCGACATTTTCTATTGCCACCTCTGATGTTATAGGTTTATTCAGACTGCCCATAGTGAGTTTCTTTCCCTCAGTCTTAGTTTTGTTGGCATATGATATTTACTTCATATCTTTGCTGTTTCTCCATCAACCCTTACATTTTCAATGTATGTTTGTTTTTTTAATAGGTGAGTTACTTTGCCACATGTTCTTGCCTTAGTGATCGCCACAGGTTTCCATCCTTCTTTAGAACGATACCAAGCGATGCCTTCCAGGTGAGACTCAGATTTAGAGAAAAAATGCTAAATAGATATAACAGAAAGTGCATGGATATTTGTCTTTTTATTCTGAATGGATTTAGAACATTAAATATGATCAAAGTGCTGTAATTATGATGTTACTAAGGGTGTAAAGAGGCTTGTCAATCTAAATATTTCCACTGAAAATATATGTTAATCCTTCATCTTTGTGTCCATGAAGGTGCATGCAATGATTCAGATTTTAAAACGCTTTGGCTGGACGTGGGTAGGTCTGCTGGTTAGTGATGATGACTACGGGCTCCATGCTGCCCAGTCATTTCACACTGAGTTGATTCAGTCTGGTGGAGGTTGTCTGGCCTACTCAGAGATTTTACCCTGGGGTGAAAACCCTGCTGAGCTAACGAGGATTGTGGAAGTGATGAAGAAATCCACAGCTCGTGTGGTGATTGTTTTTGCTCATCAGACTAACATGATTCAGCTAATTGAGGAGGTATCTATCTATCTATCATGATAGATTATGGAGGTTAGGGTTATTGTTTGTACTATATCTTAAAAGCAATATTCTCCCTACTTTTAATATTCAATGAACAGGTGGTAAAGCAGAATGTGACTGGTCTGCAGTGGATGGCCAGTGAAGCCTGGACAGCAGCAGCTTTGCTACAAACATCCCGTTTCATGCCGTACTTGGGTGGCACACTGGGTATCGCCATCCGTCGAGGAGAAATATCAGGACTCAGAGATTTTCTGTTACGAACACGCCCTAATTACAAAAGTAACAAAGAAAATAGCATGGTAAGATAACTTGGAACTGTGATTGCACCACTAAATACTGTAGTCTTGTTCAGACTTTGCTTGAATTACTTTTCAGGTAAATCAGTTTTGGGAATACACATTTCAGTGTAGATTTGCACCACCTCCAGCTGGTTGGGTGGAAGCTGGAGGTGTGTTATGTACTGGAGAAGAGGATCTAGAAAGTGTGGAGACAGAGTTTTTGGATGTTTCTAATCTCAGGCCTGAGTACAATATTTACAAAGCTGTTTATGCCCTGGCATTTGCACTTGATGACATGCTGCGGTGTGAGCCAGGGAGAGGGCCTTTTGATGGGTACAGCTGTGCCTCTTTGCAAAGATTGGAGCCCTGGCAGGTGAGATCAGTTTATAATCAAACGCTATCTGCACTAATTATAGTAGGTTCAGCCGATAATAATTCATAATACTTTAATCAGCTTAAGATATTATTGTTTGTGCACTACAGAAGAGCCTTTGAATTAACATAGCAAGCATTTGGCACAGAACATCTGACAAGACATTATGTTTTATTTCCCATGTTACAATACTGATCATGAACTTATTGCCTTCTTCTGCAGCTAATATACTACTTGGAAAAGGTCAACTTTACAACACCATATGGTGATCAAGTGTCCTTTGACAAGAATGGTGATGCTTTGCCTATATACGACATCATGAATTGGCTGTGGCTCCCTGATGGAAGAACTGAGGTTCAAAATGTGGGAGTTGTTAAAAAGACGACCCTTCATGGTGAAGAACTCAAACTTGATGAAGGAAAGATTTTCTGGAACTTTGACTCTAATCAGGTTCTTTTTAGTTATTGTTGCTCAAACATTAGTTTTGTGTGAAACAGCCCAATAGTGTTAAAGAAAAAATATGATTAAATGTTTACTTTCTGCACAGCCGCCACGATCAGTGTGCAGTGAGAGCTGTCCCCCAGGTACCCGCATGGCCAGAAAGAAAGGGCAACCTGTGTGCTGTTTTGACTGTGTCCCATGTTCTGAAGGAAAGTTCAGTGACAAAACAGGTTAGTGTCATGGTTACCATAACATTTGTATACAGGAATCCTCTCCCTCTTGATTTACCAAGACAACCAAGGCAGAAACAGGGGTATTTCTTTATATCAGCAGCACATTGAACATTAATGTTTTCACAGAGAGAGACAATATCCTTAATCGTGTTAAATAAATGTATTTGTATGGCTGTGTGATATTTCTTCTGAGTAGAAACTATCCATGCAATTTCTCAAACTATTTGAGAATCTTTGTGTTTCATTAAAGCTGTTTTTGAATATTGAAAATATGCATAAGGACTTCTGTGTACTATGCCCAAAGCTTTCGCCAAACCAAGGGTCTACAAGTGAAAAATTATTTAAAATAAACGTAATGCAATAGAAATGTTAATCATTTTCAATTATTTTTTAGATTCTGTGGAGTGCATCAGTTGTCCAGAGGACTCCTGGTCCAGTCCCCAGTGTGACCACTGTGTTCCAAAGAAAACAGAGTTCCTCTCCTATCAGGAGCCTCTGGGTATCTGCTTGACAACCACTTCATTGCTTGGCACATGTATCTGTGCTGTTGTCTTGGGGATCTTCACTTATCATCGCAGCACGCCTATAGTACGTGCCAACAATTCAGAACTGAGCTTTCTGATTTTGGTGTCACTTAAACTTTGCTTCCTGTGTTCGCTGCTGTTCATCGGACAACCCAGACTGTGGACATGCCAGCTGAGACATGCAGCATTTGGGATCAGCTTTGTGCTTTGTGTCTCATGCATCCTGGTTAAAACTATGGTAGTTCTGGCTGTATTTAAAGCCTCCAAGCCAGGAGGTGGAGCCAGCCTCAAGTGGTTTGGTGCTATGCAGCAAAGAGGAACAGTTTTAGTTCTCACTTGCATTCAGGCAGCAATCTGCACTGTGTGGATTATCTCTGCTTCACCGGTGCCTCATAAAAACACCAAATACCACAATGACAAGATAGTTTATGAGTGCGATGTTGGTTCAACATTTGGATTTGCAGTTCTACTTAGTTATATTGGCTTCCTGGCTATCCTCAGCTTCCTGTTAGCGTTTTTGGCAAGAAATTTGCCAGACAACTTCAATGAGGCAAAACTTATCACTTTCAGCATGTTGATCTTCTGTGCTGTGTGGGTGGCCTTTGTTCCTGCTTATATTAACTCCCCAGGTAAATATGCAGATGCAGTGGAGGTATTTGCCATCCTGGCCTCCAGTTTTGGTCTCTTAGCGGCGCTATTTGGACCTAAATGTTATATAATCCTGCTAAGACCAGAGCGAAATACAAAGAAAGCAATCATGGGTAGAGGCACAACCAAGTAAGCAAAAGTGTAGTTCTGTAAAAAACACAATGATTGGCAAATGTCTTTAGTCTTCCCTTATTTCTTCATATATATATATATATATATATATATTCATGTATCATATATATATTCTGCTCCAAGGAGTCAGGTTTTCACGTCATTTTTTAAAGTGGTCTTCAGCAACTGTTCTCCAGGCTTTCTCAATTTTAAAGGTGTTTCTTTTTCTTTGTTTTTCTTTGATTAGCATTAAGAAAGGGCACCTAACTCAAGAAATTAGTGTTTTGTTTGTATTTAACAGACAATTTAGCAAAGAATACATCATAAATTGTATTTTGGGTTCTTTGGTAACAGCAGACATATTTACTGCCATGTCATTACTTACATCGAGTAGTATAAGCAAAAGAAATTGGTCTACCCAGGAACAGATGTCAACATCACTAAAGCAGTATGAGGAATTTATGACAGACAATCAAACAAATGATAGCCAACATTCAAAGAAGAACTTTGGAATGTCCTTCAAGAAGCCCAGAGAACTATTGCAGAGGACTGGTTAAAGAAATTATCAGAAAGCTTGTCTAAGAGTGTTCCATGATGTTGAAGAATAAAGCTGGTCATACCAAATACTGACTTTCAAGCTGCGTAGAATTGTGCACACTGTATGTTTGCCTCATATACTGTTTTTCACATTTGCAGAAATTGCTAAGTCTTTGCACATATGACAAAGAAGTGAGAGTTGGCTTAAGACTTTTGTATAAAAGTAGTAGAATATATTCTGTAATAACTGTTTTATGGCTTTAATAGCTCAGCAGCCAATTACAGATAATTCTACCATTTATTTGTCTGTTTGTTGTAAAGATTAGGTAAAAAATACCTAGCTGGTTTTAACAATGCATGGTGAATAGGTGGTGCATAACAGAAACACCCATAAGACATAGGTGCTGATCTATTTCATATTTATTGGACATTGCTCTTTGCTCTCCATGTGCCTTTTATGTTTTGCTTGAAGTATCACATGACGAAGTATCACATGAGCTCATGCCAGTGCTTTTGGCCACCATTTCAGTCAGCATGATTTAACAGTTGTTGATTCAGATTAAATATTTTGATCAATATTCAAAAGTACAGATAAATTTAATGATAATCATTGTTTTTTGCTTTTCCGGGGTCGTGTTGCAGTGGCAACAGGTCTCGAAAAGAAACATCAGACATCTCTCTCTCCAGCCAAATTCCAGCTCTTCCTGGGGGATCCAGATACATTCCCAGGTTAGATGGGATATATAATCCCTGAGCTGTCAGATGGTTTGCCAGAACTTCCTTGAGCCGTATGAAAATTCCTCCAACACCTAAATTTTAGTTTCTGCAACCACTGATGCTGTCACCGACTTGGCCATTGTGTACCTGTCAGCTGCTCCTGGTGTCCCCTGGGACAACCAAGCCCAAAAGGCTTCCTCCTTCAGTTGGTGTCCTCCACTGGGTCCTCTGATTTCTGCCACGACAGGCACAGATGAAACATCTGACCCCAGCTCTGGAAGCTGCATACACAATGGAAAGGTATAACATGGCCCAACATTCCATGGTATATGTGAAAAACTCTCCTGAAGATATGAGTTGAAAATCTCCTGGACAGGGGCCTCCACCATATGTTCCCAGTTCACCCATAATACTTGTTTGGGTTTCCTGACTGTTTCTGTTTAACAGTCTTCCCTGCCACAGCATCCAACTCACCAATGGATGTTGATCAATTGACAGCTCTGCTGCTTTACCAAAATGTCTAAGAAATATGATTGTATGTCTGATGATAAGACTCTGCAATTGATTATCAACCTATGGCCTAAGGTGGCCTGGTACCAAGTACACTTATGAGTCAATTTATGCTTTAATGTGGTGTTTGTTATGATCAATCCACGAATCACACAAAAGCCCAATAGCAAAGTATGACTTGGATTCAGAGTCTCAGTGAGGCCATTCCTCCTATTCACGCCCCTCCAGGTCACTGTGTCATTGCCCATAGATACTGAAGTTCACCAAGAGAAAGAAGGAATCTCCAGTTGGCGGACCCTCCAAGAAACCACCCAAGAACTCCATAAAGACCTGTTACTCTGAAATGTAGTTCAGTACATGAGCATGAACAGTAAGAGCCTTCTTGCCATCTCTCTCACCAGGGAGAGCTCCAACACAGAGACGATCAGTGAGGGGCTTGTGAGTATCTGTTGAGTTTCCCCATATCCACCTGATTATTCTCCCCCTCTGGAGTATGAGAGAGTCCAGTTCTCTCCAGGAATTTGGATGCAGAGCCAATGCTTTATGTGGAGTTGAGGCCAACTATATCTAGTTGGCAATGGTCCACCTCACACACCAGCTCAGGCTCCTTCCCCTGCCATTAAGATGACATTCCACTTTCTATATCACTCCACAAACCAGATCAGACTCCTAAAACATTTTCAAACCTACTTTAGATTTTTCATTAAAGTCATTGTTAAAACCAGGTTTTATAGACAAAAAGAAAAGGAAACATTTACACTGAAACATTTCAAACATCTCTCAATTTATGTATGTGCCACTCTCATTTTCAAAGAAAAAAAACATGAATGTAAAATTAAATCTGAAAATATACAGCTTAATAGGGTTATGTTTCCTGATACACTGATGTAATAACTTTAACATCTCAATTTGAAAGTTGAAAATCAACATAATTAAATTCATACATGTTATGTCCTGCCCCCATAATATGCAAAGTATGGAAAAGTGATGACAAAGTCCTGAATAAAAAATCAGCTAACCTCATATGAAGAATATAAACAAGCGAGAAGGGAGGAGGACAGTTATGGGGACTTTCCTTGGTGCATGTTTGCTCTTGATTGTCTTTTCTGTATTCTCTGTGTCCTCATCTCTTATTCCATTTTGTAAATTATGGAGAAAGTTTAATCTAAATGAAATTCAAAAGTCTGGTGATGTGGTTTTGGGTGGCTTGTTTGAGGTCCATTACACTTCTTCTTTTCATGAGCAGACATTTACCTCAGAACCACAACAGCCCAGCTGCAAAGGGTAAGTACCTCACACATGCAGCAGATAATATAGATTTGTGCACATTATGCTTTTTGTTCAGAGTACACAAACAGAAAAAAATGACAATGCAGGACACTCTGTTAATCCTAATCAGTATAGAATATGAATATTATATTCTAGCATGTCACTTTAAAACTAGAGTTTACATACAATGTGATGTATAGATACTTTTACTTTATAATGGAAAACTGTGACATTTTGTGTGTTAGTTTTGACACTCAAGGATTCAGGCTGGCTATGACCATGGCTTTTGCTATTGATGAGATCAACAAGAATTCCAATCTGCTGCCGAATGTGACCCTGGGATACAGTCTTTATGACAATTGTGGTGCACTTGTTATTGGATTCAGTGGTGCCTTATCACTGGTCAGTGGCCGGGATAAGCAGTTTCTTCTTCAGGAGAACTGTTCAGGGATTCCTCCAGTCCTGGGCATCGTTGGTGACTCCTACTCAACATTTTCTATTGCCATGTCCAATGTGCTAGGTTTATTCAAAATGCCCACTGTAAGTTTGATTGTCATTGATCTTATTTGCTTTGTTCATCTTACATGTGTGTATATATAGAACATGTTTATGCACATGTATATACACGTTGCATGAGATCACAAAGTATGTATATTTCTTTATAGGTGAGTTATTTTTCCACATGCTCCTGCCTAAGTGATCGCCAGCGGTTTCCATCGTTTTTCAGAACAATCCCAAGTGATGCTTTTCAGGTGAGACACAAACTTGAAAGTTGAAAAGTATGTAGAAATTGTTCCTGATAATAAAAGTCTCCTAATTTTCTAATCCTTTTAATCGTCATAGATTAACCATAACTAGACAATATAGTATTTACAATAATGTAATTTAGTAGAATTTATTAGTCTGCACACTTCATGTTCTCTTGATGCCAATATATTCACTTAGGTGCGCGCTATGATTCAGATTCTAAAACACTTTCGCTGGACGTGGGTAGGTTTGCTTGTCAGTGATGATGATTATGGACTTCATGTTGCACGGTCCTTCCAATCCGACCTGGTGACGTCTGGTGGAGGTTGTCTGGCCTACACTGAGGTCTTACCCTGGGACAGTGACCCAGGTGAACTAAGGAGGATTGTACATTTGATAAAGAGATCAACAGCTCGTGTTGTCATGGTGTTTTCACATGAGATTCACATGATTCAATTAATGGAAGAGGTAAGAGTGGATTAAGAGAAATAATTAACTTTATTTTGTTCTTATTTATGTATAAAGTGAATTTCACTTTCCAGCTCAATGTCAGTCATTATCATTATTCTGAGACAGAGAATCACTTTTAGAGTGCATGATAATCACCACATATAATTACTAAGTTATAGTTTTACATTTTTAGAATGCCTAACCCACTAATAATCCACAAAGATCAGAGAGTCTACTAAAAGTCTCTTCAGGTTAAATTTATGTTATTTCTCGGTTGTAGAATTTAAAGCTTATCTAGAAATTATTCAGTTTTGTTTCTCCTCTGAAAAATATTGTATTTTCTATCAATAGAAGTCTAAATAGTTTGTTTTAATGTAACACACAGGTGATGCGACAGAATGTAACAGGTCTACAATGGATTTCAAGTGAAGCCTGGACATCAGCAACTGTGCTCCAGACACCCCATTTCATGCGAATCCTGAGCGGCACACTTGGTATTGCCATTCGTCGAGGAGAAATACCCGGGCTCAAAGATGTCCTCCTACAGATACGTCCTCGCCAAAATGACAACGATAAAAACAACATGGTAATCTTATTTTGATTAAATGACAAATTAAAAAAAAAAACATTTCCATTTCTGAATATGGCATAAAGTAATAGTTAAGGTGATGAAAGTGATGTATTATGCAAATGTTTTAAATTGTGTTTCAGGTGAGGCAGTTTTGGGAACACACATTTCAGTGTAAATTTGATCCAGCAGACTGGATGGAAGATGAAGGAGCATTATGCACTGGAAAGGAAGATATTGAAAGTGTGGAGACTGAGTTTATGGATTTTTCTAACTTCGGACCTGAGTACAATGTTTACAAGGCTGTATATGCACTGGCATATGCTCTTGATAACATGCTACAGTGTGAGCCAGGGAAGGGGCCTTTCAGAGGACACAGCTGCGCTACTTTGCAAAATCTGGAGCCATGGCAGGTGTGGTATCAACTTAAATTGCAATTACTTGACAAGAGAGATGGATCTATGGTCTACATGCACAGCAATATTCTGAAAATAACCTGATTAAGACCTCCATTTGAGAAAGACACTATCATGTAAACAGCATATGACACTTTGTATATCATATAAGTTATGTAGAGTATTCTGCTCAAACTCGCATTACATAAACATGTGTACACCTTAATTACATGATTAATTATATCCTTCCGGAGTTTCGCGTAATCTTGCCAAACAGTGTTGCTTTACAGTGCAGGCTCTAGGTTCCAGATTTGCCAGAGGTGTTTATTATAAGGGTTTGGTTTTGGATTGGGAACCCAGGATTGCTCATTTCTGTCTTGAGATCTGGTAAAACCAGCTCCAGTGGATTTCAGTGCAGAGCAGGAAGGCTGTGGTAAACAGAAAACACAGTTTTGGTGGAGGATAACCCAGAGTAGGTTAAGCCTTTTCTTTTTTTAATAACATGCATTTCATGAAGGCTTTGGATGGGTGCAAACGTTGCAACTGCAAAAGGGAATGTAATGTGGGTGTGGGTCATTAATATGACTATTATCTGTAACATGGAAACATAAATTTGAATGGTATCTATTTTATCTGCAAACTATGTAAAGACTATCATCACAACAGTCTATTTTTATGATTAAGGTCAGCAGGAATGATACTGGGCATATGCACAATGCCATTTTTACCTCATGATAAAACGAGGCTGGAAAAGTTTAACTTCTGTTTGGATGAAATGTTACTTTCTTGATATGTCTTTTCTCTCATGCATTTCTAGCTTGTACATTTTTTGCAAAAGGTGAACTTTACTACATCATTTGGTGATCAAGTGTCATTTGATGAAAATGGTGATGCTTTGCCAATATATGACGTTATGAACTGGCGGCGGCTCCCCGATGGAAGAATTGAAGTTCAGAATGTAGGGGAGGTAAAAAGGTCAGCCTACAGAGGTGAAGAACTCATACTTGATGAAGACAAAATCTTCTGGAACTTTGAATCAAAGAGGGTAAATTATCTTTTAAATTTTTTGTGGAACGTTAAAGTCAATATATACAAATATGAAATGACGGATTTAGTTCTCCTCATGCAGCCACCTCGGTCAGTTTGCAGTGACAGTTGTCCTCCGGGTACTCGCATGGCCAGAAAAAAGGGGCAACCTGAATGTTGTTTTGACTGCATTCCTTGTTCTGAAGGAAAGATAAGCAATCAAATCGGTCCGTGTTTCAGTATTTATTATCAGTGTGGACATGTTTATAGTCAGTTAGAAAGCAAGTAATCCCTTCATCTTTTCTTCTTAGACTCCTTGGAATGCATCAGTTGTCCAGAGGACTTCTGGTCCAGCCCACAGCGTGACCACTGCGTTCCTAAGAAAACAGAGTTCCTCTCCTATCAAGACCCTCTGGGTATCTGCTTGACAGCTGCTTCATTGCTGGGCACATGTATCTGTGCTCTTGTCCTGGGTATCTTCACTTATCACCACAGCACACCAGTGGTACGAGCTAACAATTCAGAACTGAGCTTCCTGATTTTGGTGTCACTTAAACTTTGCTTCCTGTGTTCGCTGCTGTTCATCGGACGACCCAGACTGTGGACATGCCAACTGAGACATGCAGCATTTGGGATCAGCTTTGTGCTTTGTGTCTCATGCATCCTGGTTAAAACCATGGTGGTTCTGGCTGTGTTCAAAGCCTCCAAGCCAGGAGGTGGAGCCAGCCTCAAGTGGTTTGGTGCTATGCAGCAAAGAGGAACAGTTTTAGTTCTCACTTGCATTCAGGCAGCAATCTGCACTGTATGGATTATCTCTGCTTCACCGGTGCCTCATAAAAACACCAAATACCACAATGACAAGATAGTCTATGAGTGCGATGTTGGTTCAACATTTGGATTTGCAGTTCTACTTAGCTATATTGGCTTCCTGGCTATCATCAGCTTCCTGTTAGCTTTTTTGGCAAGAAATTTACCAGACAACTTCAATGAAGCAAAATTCATAACTTTCAGTATGTTGATCTTCTGTGCTGTGTGGGTGGCCTTTGTTCCTGCCTATATCAATTCCCCTGGTAAATATGCAGATGCAGTGGAGGTATTTGCTATTCTGACCTCCAGCTTTGGTCTCTTAGTGGCACTGTTTGGACCCAAATGTTACATAATCCTGCTGAGACCAGAGAGGAACACCAAGAAAGCTATCATGGGTCGAGGCACAACCAAGTCATAAAAGCAACAGTGATAATTAAATTTTCACTTGTTATAAACAAGCCTGTTTTTTGCATTGTCCCATCAGTTTTTAGCCCTTGATATTGCTATTATACTGTGCTGTACAATGTGAAAATCTCTTTTCAATAAAAATAAAGAATTTAGAGGCACTTTGAAGCAACAGCCCAGCGTACTACTCGGACAGCAACGAAACGTGAATCGAAGTTTAATTTTGGTTGACTCCGTCAGTACCAGTCGTCAATCAATTTCCACCGGTTGAGTCAACAATCATTTTGTTAAACGTTAATTCAGTGTTGATTTCTCAATGTTGGATGCTGAACGTGTTATTATATTTATGCCGTAACACAACGTGGCAACACTGCACGAAGCAGGTCGTGCGCAGAAACAAAATAAAACACCCAGTTAATTTTCAAAATAATAAATCATTTTCTGTGGTAACTTGCCCTTACTTCATGAGTCACCATAATGGTCCTTCAAAAAGCCTCAGAATGCCCCATTTTTACCTCAAATTTCAAAAGCTCTGCACTGCCCTCAAGGTTTTTTAAGATTTCTGACACATCTGAAAGCATGTTGAAATGGACTATTTTCATTTCTATCAGTTTAGTATTTGACTGTGTTTATAGAGTCAAGATTCAAGACTTTTATTTGTCACATACATAATCATACATAGTACAATGTGCAGTCAAATTGTCTTTTTACGTACTACCAAGAATTAAGGATAAGAATTTAAATATGAATGTCAAATAAAAAAAAACCTTGGCACAATAATTCCACACAAAATAAGAAAAAGGCTTCAGTAAAAAAAGTGAGTATAGGGTATTAAAATTTAAGTATAAAAATGTACAATATTAACAATATTATTGACTTTAGCATTAAGGTTCAGGTGAGTGAGATAGTCCAGTTTTTTTATATTCTTCACTAAAGGGAAAACAGGATGGGGAGGAAAAGGCTGAGCCAAACCAAGCTCATCTTTGGGCCAAGCAGCAAGAAGAGGAACAGTGATAGAGGGTTAGCAGGTACTATAAAAGGAAGAGCCTATGCCAGACCTGTATACGTTTTAAAAGTCAGATGTAGAATGCATGATAATTGAAGTATTGTGTAAGATTATAATAGAAATGTGTTAAAAGCTGGTTTTCCTTAACAAGAGTGAGTGGATTAGGCACTATCATCAACATGATAGTGTAATAGGGCTTGAGTATCTATTCTAAATACTGAAGGAAATATGAAGCATTTGTCTATATTATCCCTCTGTACCAGGACAATTCATTCCTTTTTATTCCTAATCCATGAGTAGATGAAATTCGTTCTCCAGTTTTACAATGTAACTCATTTGCAAATCATTTAGGATGAGGCTGATGTTCTCTGATAACAAACAAAACAAATAAACCTAAAAGTCATTATGTTGTTTTTGTTCTTTTAAGACTCTGAAAATGGCCAGATTTAAATAACAGAATTAAAAAAAATTTCCAGGGGACCATGCCCCTGAACCCAACTAGAAGTTCTGACTCATGACCTCAGTTTTTTTTGGGCCCTGCATAGGGCCCTGATCCTAGAGCCTGGTGACGGTGTCCACTCAGAAAAACCAACACAATCACATAATTTGCAAAGAGCAAAGACTCGATCCTTACTGAAAGCGGCAGAAGGTTTCCACCCAAAAGGACTAAGTTTGTCATACTGTCAGCAATGCAAACTGAGCTCTCACTCCAGTTGCACAGGGACCAAACAGCTTGTGGTTTACAATATATAACATGTAATAGAGCGGGGGACAAGGAAAGAAGAAGAGTAAAGAAGAGGAAACAGAACAAAAATAGAAACAAAAACCAGACAACCAGCTGCTACACCTGTAAAAAACAAAACAGACAACAATCCATGGTCTCTGTTGCGACCACCAGCAACCCCCACGGAGCACAGAACCCAGGATGCCCACCACAGGGACAACTGCGCATCCACCCAGAAGACTGCAGAGGAAGCCCCCGGACAGAGCCCCCATAAGCATAGGGTAGAGGCCCCCCGGGAGCCAGGGGCAACAGCCCACCGACCCTGCCAGGCCCCAGCCACCCAGACATGGGCCGTGCACCAGACCCAGGCCCCAGGAGCTCGAGCGCCCCCAAACCCCCTGGCAGAGGCCCCACCCAATACCCGGGAGGGCCAAGCACCCCAGACAGCCACACAGTGGGTCAGCGCCTGCCCCAGCGCCCCTGGCCAAGTGCCCTGGGAGTCAAGACGTGCCCACAGGTGGGTGAAGTCGCGAGCAGCGGGGAGAGGCAACGCCGCCTCCCCATCGGGAGAAGCACACCAGGGGGCCAGCAGCCCCCCAGCCACCACAGACCCCGAACCAGCAGAATAATTAATTAATCCTCCTGGCCCCTCCTGCCCCGAGCAGCAACCAGGAAGCAGGGGTGTGAGAAGACCCCTCCCCTCACCCTTCTGGCTCTTCAATATTTTCTAATAGTGAGCAATTAAAATTGAGGGACAGCCAACCTTTTAGAACTGGGAGCGCGGCCCTCTGGGCAGCCTACATACCCAAAGAGCCCCACCCACCAGATGCCACTCAGTGCAACCACCCCCCAAGACCTAATGATTCAGGGGTATTGTAACAAAGTGGAAGCAATAGAGAATGACAGCAACTTAGCCACAAAGTGGAAGGCCATGTAAGATGACAGACACACTATGCGCCTCAGCATAGTGTGCAGAGGCCGCCAACTTTCTGCAGAGTCAATCGCTACAGACCTCCAAACTTCATGTGGCCTTCAGTTTAGCTCAAGAACAGTGCGCAGAGAGGTTCATCGAATGTGTTTCCATGGCCGAGCAGCTGCATCCAAGCCATACATAACCAAGTGCAATGCAAAGGGTTGGATGCAGTCATGTAAAGCACGCCGCCACAGGACTCTAGAGCAGTAGAGAGTCGTTCTCTGGAGTGACAAATCACGCTTCTCCATTTGGCAATCTGATGAACAAGTCTGGGGTAGCCAGGAAAATGGTATTTCTGACTGCATTGTGCCAAGTGTTGTTTGATGGAGGGGGGATTATGGCGTGTTATTGCTTTTCACGAGCTGGGATTAGCCCCTTAATTCCAGTGAAATGAACTGTGAATGCTTCAGCAGACTAAGAGATTTTGGACGATTTCGTGCTCCCAACTTTGTGGAAACAGTTTGGGGATGTCCCCTTCCTGTTCCACCATGACTGCGCACCAGTGCACAAAGCAAGGTCCATAAAGACATGGATGAACGAGTTTGATGTGGAAGAACTTGACTGACCTGCACAGAGTCCTGACCTCAACCAGACAGAACACCTTTGGGATGAATTAGAGCAGAGACTGTGAGCCAGACCTTCTCATCCAACATCAGTGTCTGACCTCACAAATGTGCTTTTGGAAGAATGGTCAAAACTTCCCATAAAAACACTCCTAAACCTCGTGGAAAGCTTGCCCAGGAGAGTTTAAGATGCAAAGGGTGGGCCATCGTCATATTAAACCCTGAGGATTAAGAATGCGTTGTCACTTATATTCATATGCGTATAAACGCAGCTGAGTAAATACTTTTGGAAATATAGTATGTGTGCCACTCTTATTTTCAAAGAAAAAAAAACATGAATGTAAAACTAACTCTGAAAATATACAGCTTAATAGGGTTATGTTTCCTGAAATACTGATGTAATAACTAATCTGAATTTGAAAGTTGAAAATCAACATAATTAAATTCATACATGTTATGTCCTGCCCCCATAATATGCAAAGTATGCAAAAGTGATGACAAAGTCCTGAATAAAAAATCAGCTAACCTCATATGAAGAATATAAACAAGCGAGAAGGGAGGAGGGCAGTTATGGGGACTTTCCTTGGTGCATGTTTGCTCTTGACTGTCTTTTCTGTGTTCTCTGTGTCCCCATCTCTTATTCCATTTTGTAAATTATGGAGAAAGTTTAATCTAAATGAAATACAAAAGTCTGGTGATGTGGTTTTGGGTGGATTGTTTGAGGTCCATTACATCTCTTCTTTTCCTGAGCAGACGTTTACCTCAGAACCACAACAGCCCAGCTGCAAAGGGTAAGTATCTCACACATGCAGCAGATAATATAGATTTGTGCACATTTGTGCTGGACACTCTACTAATGCTAAACATTATAGAATATGAATATTATATTCTAGCATGTCACTTTAATCAACAGTTTAAATACAATGTGATGTGTAGATTCTTTTACTTTATCATGGAAAAATGTGACTTTTTGTATGTTAGTTTTGACACTCAAGGATTTAGGCATGCCATGACCATGGCTTTTGCTATTGATGAGATCAACAAGAACTCCAATCTGCTGCCGAATGTGACCCTGGGATACAGTCTTTATGACAATTGTGGTGCACTTGTTATTGGATTCAGTGGTGCCTTATCACTGATCAGTGGCCGGGATAAGCAGTTTCTTCTTCAGGAGAACTGTTCAGGGATTCCTCCAGTCCTGGGCATCGTTGGTGACTCCTACTCAACATTTTCTATTGCCATGTCCAATGTGCTAGGTTTATTCAAAATGCCCTCTGTAAGTTTCAAGTTTACTTCTGATTGTCATTGATCTTATTTGCTTTGTTCATCTTATGTGTGTGTATATATGTACCTGTTTATGCACATGTATATGCACATTGCATGAGATCACAAAGTATGTATATTTCTTTATAGGTGAGTTATTTTTCCACATGCTCCTGCCTAAGTGATCGCCAGCGGTTTCCATCCTTTTTCAGAACAATCCCAAGTGATGCTTTTCAGGTGAGACACAGACTTGAAAGTTGAAAAGTATGTAGAAATTGTTCCTGATAATAAAAGTCTCCTAATTTTTCTAATCCTTTTAATCATCATAGATTAACCATAAACAGACAATATAGAATCTAAAATAGTTAAATCTAATGAAAGAATTTATTCATCTGCACACTTCATGTTCTCTTGATGCCAATATATTCACTTAGGTGCGCGCTATGATTCAGATTCTAAAACACTTTGGCTGGACGTGGGTAGGTTTGCTTGTCAGTGATGATGATTATGGACTTCATGTTGCACGGTCCTTCCAATCCGACCTGGTGACGTCTGGTGGAGGTTGTCTGGCCTACGCTGAGGTCTTACCCTGGGACAGTGACCCAGGTGAACTAAGGAGGATTGTACATTTGATAAAGACATCAACAGCTCGTGTTGTCATGGTGTTTTCACATGAGATTCAACTGATTAAATTACTGGAAGAGGTAAGAGTGGATTAAGAGAAATAATTAACTTTATTTTGTTCTTATTTATGTGTAAAGTGAATTTCACTTTCCAGCTCAATGTCAGTCATTATCAGTTTGGAGCACAAATGATTTTCTGAGATAGAAAACACTTTTAGAGTGCATGATAATCACCACATATCTTTCCTAAGTTACAGTTTTACATTTTTAGAATGCCAAACCCACTAATAATCCACAATGATCAGTGAGTCTAATAAAAGTATCTTCATGTTAAATTTATGTTATTTCTTGGTTGTAGAATTTACAGCTTATCTAGAATTTATTCTGTTTTGTTTCTCCTCTGAAAAATATGGTATTTTCTATCAATAGAAGTCTAAATAGTTTGTTTTACTGTAACACACAGGTGATGCGACAGAATGTAACAGGTCGACAATGGATTTCAAGTGAAGCCTGGACATTAGCTACTCTGCTCCAGACACCCCATTTCATGCCAATCCTGAGCGGCACACTTGGTATTGCCATTCGTCGAGGAGAAATACCCGGGCTCAAAGATTTCCTCCTACAGATACGTCCTCGCCAAAATGACAACTATAAAAATAACATGGTAATCTTATTTTGATTAAATGACAAATGGAAAAAAAAAACATTTCCATTTCTGAATATGGCATAAAGGAATAGATAAGGTAATGAAAGTGATGTATTATGCAAATGTTTTAAATTATATTTCAGGTGAGGCAGTTTTGGGAACACACATTTCAGTGTAAATTTGATCCAGCAGACTGGATGGAAGATGAAGGAGCATTATGCACTGGAAAGGAAGATATTGAAAGTGTGGAGACTGAGATTTTGGATCTTTCTAACCTCGGACCTGAGTACAATGTTTACAAGGCTGTGTATGCACTGGCATATGCTCTTGATAACATGCTACAGTGTGAGCCAGGGAAGGGGCCTTTCAGAGGACACAGCTGTGCTACTTTGCAAAATCTGGAGCCATGGCAGGTGTGGTATCAACTTAAATTGCAATTACTTGACAAGAGAGATGGATCTATGGTCTACATGCACAGCAATATTCTGAAATTAACCTGATTAAGACCTCCCTTTGAACATATAATACTTTGACTATCATGTAATTAAGTTATGTGGAGCATTCTGATCGTACTCGCATTACATAAACATGTGTACACCTTAATTACATGATTAATTATATCCTTCAAGAGTTTCACATTATCTTGCCACACAGTGTTGCTTTACAGGGAAGGCTCTAGGTTCCAGATTTGCCAGAGGTGTTTATTATAAGGGTTTGGTTTAGGATTGGGAACCCAGGATTGCTGTCTTGAGATCTGGTAAAACCAGCTCCAGTGGATTTCAGTGCAGAGCAGGAGGGCTGTGGTAACCAGAAAACACAGTTTTGGTGGAGGATGATAGGGTTTTGTTCTTTATTAACAAAGTCCCACCTTTAACAGAGAGAACCACATATGAGATCAATATTAAGTTCAGTTTTTGCAAAAGGGGAGAGCCGTCGCTGCTTCAGCCACAGGTGGATGTGTCAAAGAGATATGTCTATGAACTAGTTTGAATCAGGAATGGTGCGTTGTAGTTTGAACTCAGTTGAACTCTGTTGACCTCTGGAAGACTCTGTCCTGAGGCATCTCCCTTTGTTCATACGCACATACATTTCATCATCACATGATTGGAACTAATGCAGTATATGTACCATATATGGCACGTAGGATATTTATGGTATAGCACTTGAGTGCAATTAAAGCACAGGAATGTAATTGTAACACAGGGTATACCATGAGATAACAACGAAAAACGCTTTGGATGGGTGCAAACTTTTCAACTGCAACAGGGAATGTAATGTGGGTGTGGGTCATCAATATGACTATTATCTGTAACATGGAAACATAAATTTGAATGGTATATATATTTATCTGCAACCTATGTAAAGACTATTATCAGTCTATCAACAGTCTCTTTTTATGATTAAGGTCAACAGGAATGATACTGTGCATATGCACAATGCCAGTGTATTCATAATTAAACGAGGCTGGAAAAGTTTAACTTCTGTTTGGATGAAATGTTACTTTCTTGATATGTCTTTTCTCTCATGCATTTTTAGCTTGTACATTTTTTGCAAAAGGTGAACTTTACTACATCATTTGGTGATCAAGTGTCATTTGATGAAAATGGTGATGCTTTGCCAATATATGATGTTATGAACTGGCTGCGGCTCCCTGATGGAAGAATTGAAGTTCAGAATGTAGGGGAGGTAAAAAGGTCAGCCTACAGAGGTGAAGAACTCATACTTGATGAAGACAAAATCTTCTGGAACTTTGAATCAAAGAGGGTAAATTATTTTTCTTTTTTTTTTAATGAAGCTTCTTTTGTTGAACAGTCAATATATACAAATATGAAATGACGGATTTAGTTCTCCTCATGCAGCCACCTCGGTCAGTTTGCAGTGACAGTTGTCCTCCGGGTACTCGCATGGCCAGAAAAAAGGGGCAACCTGAATGTTGTTTTGACTGCATTCCCTGTTCTGAAGGAAAGATAAGCAATCAAATCGGTCCGTGTTTCAGTATTTATTATCAGTGTGGACTTGTTTATAGTCAGTTAGAAAACAAGTAATCCCTTCATCTTTTTTTCTTAGACTCCTTGGAATGCATCAGTTGTCCAGAGGACTTCTGGTCCAGCCCACAGCGTGACCACTGTGTTCCAAAGAAAACAGAGTTCCTCTCCTATCAGGACCCTCTGGGTATCTGCTTGACAGCTGCTTCATTGCTGGGCACATGTATCTGTGCTCTTGTCCTGGGTATCTTCACTTATCACCACAGCACACCAGTGGTACGAGCTAACAACTCAGAACTGAGCTTCCTGATTTTGGTGTCACTTAAACTTTGCTTCCTGTGTTCGCTGCTGTTCATCGGACGACCCAGACTGTGGACATGCCAACTGAGACATGCAGCATTTGGGATCAGCTTTGTGCTTTGTGTCTCATGCATCCTGGTTAAAACCATGGTGGTTCTGGCCGTGTTCAAAGCCTCCAAGCCAGGAGGTGGATCCAGCCTCAAGTGGTTTGGTGCTATGCAGCAAAGAGGAACAGTTTTAGGTCTTACTTGCATTCAGGCAGCAATCTGCACTGTATGGATTATCTCTGCTTCACCGGTGCCTCATAAAAACACCAAATACCACAATGACATGATAGTCTATGAGTGCGATGTTGGTTCAACATTTGGATTTGCAGTTCTACTTAGCTATATTGGCTTCCTGGCTATCCTCAGCTTCATGTTAGCTTTTTTGGCAAGAAATTTGCCAGACAACTTCAATGAAGCAAAATTCATAACTTTCAGTATGTTGATCTTCTGTGCTGTGTGGGTGGCCTTTGTTCCTGCCTATATCAATTCCCCAGGTAACTATGCAGATGCGGTGGAGGTATTTGCCATTCTGACCTCCAGTTTTGGTCTCTTGGTGGCACTGTTTGGACCCAAATGTTATATAATCCTGCTGAGACCAGAGAGGAACACCAAGAAAGCTATCATGGGTCGAGGCACAACCAAGTCTTAAAAGCAACAGTGATAATTAAATTTTCACTTGTTATAAGCAAGCCTGTTTTTTGCATTTCCCATTAGTGATTAACCCTTGATATTGCTATTATACTGTGCTGTACAATGTGAAAAGATCTCTTTTTAATAAAAATCTTTTCAATAAAAATAAAGAATTTAGAAGCAATTTGAAGCAACAAATAAATGTGTGGGGTTTTTTTGTGATACATTTTTCTGTTACCACTCTTATTTTGTGGCAAAGTAGCATGGCCATACAATATACTTTACCAACAAGAGCCATTTCCCATGCAGTGAAGTGAACAAAGAGGGATTCTGACCAATTACATCTTGATTTACAACCTGTTGTCTTTTTTGTCTCCCTTTTACCAAAGTGCACTGCGGTACAAGGGAGGAGGAGTTGGAATGCTTGGACATGGTTTCATGAACAGGTTCAGTTGCTCATGACCATAGAGCAGGGTTTGTACCCACATGGTAAATTAATTGGTTAATCAACAGCTTTGCCTCTGGCTCAGCTCTTTCCTCAATGTAGATACTACACTGCTCCATTCCACCTGCCAATATCCTACTTCATTCTTCCCATTTGTTAAGAAAATCCTTTTATACTTTGGTGCATTTTAAACTCTTCATCTCAATGCAACAAATCACTTCGGGAAATCAGGAGTAAAGACCCTTTTCCAACTCATAACCAGTGCCTCAGACTGGAGGAGCTAATTATCAACCAAGATGCTTCACACTCAGCTGCAGAACTATCCTAGTGCCTGATAGGGGTGTCCACTCGGAGAAGCCAACACAACCACATCATTTGCAAAAAGCAAAGACTCAATCCTTCGTGAAAGCGGCAGAAGGTTTCCATCCAACAGGAAAATATTTGACTTACTGTCAGCAATGCAAACTGAGCTCTCACTCCAGTTGCACAGGGACCAAACAGCTTGTGGCAAAGGGCCCAGTATAACAAACATCTTAAACACCTTCCACACAACACCATGGAGACACAGTGCTTAGCCTTCTTATACTCCACAAAACACATTAAAACTTATTGCACCCTCCAGTATCCTTGTAAAGCCACCATACAGGTTAACCAAACTCTGCAGGACTCCTTTGGCCTATTGGTTCTCTTCATCTGAGGTTTCCCCCATCGAGCTCTTGGGTTGCTGCTATGTTTGGCTTTTAAGGATGAAGTATCACATGAGATTATTCTAGTGGTCTTGGCCACCATTTCAGTCAGCTCAGACTCATGACTGTGGCCAACAGTTGTTGATTTATATGAAATTCCTTGATCATTATTCAAAACTACAAGCAACTTTAATGATGAAACATTGTTTTCCACTTATCCGGGGTCAGGTCGCTGGGGCAACAGAGGCATTCCCAGACTGGATGGGATATATAATCCCTGAGCTGTCAAATGTATTGCCAGAACTTCCTTGAGCCCAATGAAAATCCTTTCCCATGGCCTCACCAAATTCCTCCAAAGCCCAAATTTTAGGTTTTGCAACCACTGATGCTGTGGCCCTCTTGGCCATTCTGTACCTCTCAGCCCCCGAAGTTTCTGTTCCCCAGGAGAAAGAAGGAATCTCCAGTCCACAGCCCCTCCAGGACACCATACAAGAACTCCAAAAAGACCTGGTACCTGAAATGTAGTTCAGTTCATAAGCATAAACAGTCAGAGCCATCTTGCCATTTCTCTCACCAGGTGAGTTCCAACACAGAGGCGCTCAGTCGGGGCTTGTGAGTATATTGTGAGTCTCCTCACATCCACCTGACTATTCTCCCTCTCTGAGTCCAGCTCTCTCCAGGAATTTGGCTCGAGAGCCAATGCTGTGTGTGGGTGTGAGCCCAACTATATCCAGTCTATCTAGTATGTCAATAGGACCTGAACCAGTTAAGGACAACTCCAGAAAGTCCAACCCAGTTTTCCAGCCTGTGCAATTCTTTGATCTTTGATTCTTTGATCTACAGTAACAAACGCAGCACTGAGATCGGAACAGAACCAGAACTGAAGCATAACCAATATCAGGATTCAACCTAATGTCGTTTAATACTTTGACCAGAGCTGTTTCAGTGCTGTGATGATATCGAAAGCCTGATTGAAAGTTATCAAGATTTCCACTTTCATTCAGAAAGTCATTGAGCTTAAATACAACTTTCTCAATAATCTTGGATATAAAAGAGAGGTTAGAGACAGGTCTGTAGTTGTTCATCTTAGAGGTGTCTAGAGTTCTTTAGGAGTGGCTTAATGGCGGCTTTCTTTAGTGACTTGGGAAAAATGCCTGATGCAAGTGAGATGTTAACTATTTATAGGAAATCCCTTTCTACTGAGGTAAAAACAGTTTTTAAAAAGTCGGATGGTATTATGTCCAGAGTGCAAGTTGTTGATTTCAGATGCCAAACTGTTTCCTCTAGGATTTTTAGATCAACAACATTAAATTTTGACAAAACATCCCTTGAGGGGATGTCTGTCTGTCACGTCTGTTGGTTTTGTTATATTTTTAGTTCTTGATTTTTCTGTTATGACTTTAGGTTTTTCATGTCTTAGGTTTCTGTTAAGTCATTAATTTTACAATGTTTCCCCCTCAGTCACTCTTGATCAGTTCACTCAAGTCACCTGTGCTTTCCCCCTCAGCTGCACTCCATCACTAATCACCTCCCTTCAGTATTTAGTTTCCAGGTTCCCCCATGCACTCTGTGCATGCGATGTCACTTAAATTCATATGTGTGTAAAAGCAGATGAGCAGATACTTTTGGCAATATAGTATATGTGCCTCTTATTTTCAAAGAAAAAAAAAAACACGAATATAAACTAACTCTGAAAATATACAGCGTAATGGGGTTATGTTTCCTGAAACACTGATGTAATAACTTTAACATCTTAATTTGAAAGTTGAAAATCAGCATAATTAAATTCATACATGTCATGTCCTGCCCCAATAATCACCCCCCATATAGGGTGCATGAAAAAAGAAACACTGCTGCAACGTGTGCAAAAGTGATGACAAAGTCCTGAATAAAAAATCAGCTAACCTCATATGAAGAATACAAACAAGCGAGAAGGGAGGAGGACAGTTATGGGGACTTTCCTTGGGGCATGTTTGCTCTTGATTGTCTTTTCTGTATTCTCTGTGTCCTCATCTCTTATTCCATTTTGTAAATTATGGAGAAAGTTTAATCTAAATGAAATACAAAAGTCTGGTGATGTGGTTTTGGGTGGCTTGTTTGGGGTCCATTACACCTCTTCTTTTCCTGAGCAGACGTTTACCTCAGAACCACAACAGCCCAGCTGCAAAGGGTAAGTACCTCACACATGCAGCAGATAATATAGATGTGTGCACATTTGTGCTGGGCACTCTGCTAATTCTAATCAGTATAGAATATGAATATTATATTCTAGCATGTCACTTTAAAACAACAGTTTAAATACAATGTGATGTGTAGATTCTTTTACTTTATCATGGACAAATGTGACTTTTTGTGTGTTAGTTTTGACACTCAAGGATTTAGGCATGCCATGATCATGGCTTTTGCTATTGATGAGATCAACAAGAACTCCAATCTGCTGCCAAATGTGACCCTGGGATACAGTATTTATGACAACTGTGGTGCACTTGTTATTGGATTCAGTGGTGCCTTATCACTGGTCAGTGGCCGGGATAAGCAGTTTCTTCTTCAGGAGAACTGTTCAGGGACTCCTCCAGTCCTGGGCATCGTTGGTGACTCCTACTCAACATTTTCTATTGCCATGTCCAATGTGCTAGGTTTATTCAAAATGCCCATTGTAAGTTTCAAGTTTACTTCTGATTGTCTTTGATCTTATTTGCTTTGTTCATCTTACATGTGTGTATACATAGTACATGTTTATGCACATGTATATGCACATTGCATGAGATCACAAAGTATGTATATTTCTTTATAGGTGAGTTATTTTTCCACATGCTCCTGCCTAAGTGATCGCCAGCGGTTTCCATCGTTTTTCAGAACAATCCCAAGTGATGCTTTTCAGGTGAGACAGACTTGAAAGTTGAAAAAAAAAAAAAAAAAAGAAAGTTGAAAAGTATGTAGAAATTGTTCCTGATAATAAAAGTCTCCTCATTTTTCCAATCCTTTTAATCATCATAGATTAACCATAAACAGACTATATAGTATTTACGATAGTGTAATCTAATGAAAGAATTTATTAGTCTGCACACTTCATGTTCTCTTGATGCCAATATATTCACTTAGGTGCGCGCTATGATTCAGATTCTAAAACACTTTGGCTGGACGTGGGTAGGTTTGCTTGTCAGTGATGATGATTATGGACTTCATGTTGCACGGTCCTTCCAATCCGACCTGGTGACGTCTGGTGGAGGTTGTCTGGCCTACACTGAGGTCTTACCCTGGGACAGTGACCCAGGTGAACTAAGGAGGATTGTACATTTGATAAAGAGATCAACAGCTCGTGTTGTCATGGTGTTTTCACATGAGATTCATCTGATTCAGTTACTGGAAGAGGTAAGAGTGGATTAAGAGAAATAATTGACTTTATTTTGTTCTTATTTATGTGTAAAGTGAATTTCACTTTCCAGCTCAATGTTAGTCATTATCATTATTCTGAGACAGAAAATCACTTTTAGAGTGCATGATATTCACCACATATAATTCCTAAGTTATAGTTTTACATTTTTAGAATGCCTAACTCACTAATAATCCACAAAGATCAGAGAGTCTATTAAAAGTATCTTCATGTTAAATTTATGTTATTTCTCGGTTGTAGAATTTAAAGCTTATCTAGAATTTATTCTGTTTTGTTTCTCCTCTGAAAAATATGGTATTTTCTATCAATAGAAGTCTAAATAGTTTGTTTTACTGTAACACACAGGTGATGCGTCAGAATGTAACAGGTCTACAATGGATTTCAAGTGAATCCTGGACATCAGCAACTGTGTTCCAGACACCCCATTTCATGCCAATTCTGAGCGGCACACTTGGTATTGCCATTCGTCGAGGAGAAATACCCGGGCTCAAAGATTTCCTCCTACAGATACGTCCTCGCCAAAATGAGAACGATAAAATTAACATGGTAATCTTATTTTGATTAAATGACAAATTAAAAAAAAAAACATTTCCATTTCTGAATATGACATAAAGGAATAGTTAAGGTGATGAAAGTGATGTATTATGCAAATGTTTTAAATTATATTTCAGGTGAGGCAGTTTTGGGAACACACATTTCAGTGTAAATTTGATCCAGTAGACTGGATAAAAGATGAAGGAGCATTATGCACTGGAGAGGAAGATATTGAAAGTGTGGAGACTGAGATTTTAGATCTTTCTAACCTCCGGCCTGGGTACAATGTTTACAAGGCTGTGTATGCACTGGCATATGCTCTTGATAACATGCTACAGTGTGAGCCAGGGAAGGGGCCTTTCAGAGGACACAGCTGTGCTACTTTGCAAAATCTGGAGCCATGGCAGGTGTGGTATCAACTTAAATTGCAATTACTTGACAAGAGAGATGGGTCTATGGTCTACATGCACAGCAATAAATATTCTGAAATTAACCTGATTAAGACCTCCCTCTGAGAAAGACACTGCCATGTAAACAGAATATGATACTTTGTCTATCATATAATTAAGTTTTGTGGAGTATTCTCACATTATATAGACATGTACACATCTTATATTCATGATTAATTATATCCTTCCAGAATTTCAAGTTATCTTGCCAAACAGTGTTGCTTTACAGTGCAGGCTCCAGGTTCCAGATTTGCCAGACGTGTTTATTATAAGGGTTTGGTTTTGGATTGGGAACCCAGGATTGCTCATTTCTGTCTTGAGATCTGGTAAAACCAGCTCCAGTGGATTTCAGTGCAGAGCAGGAAGGCTGTGGTAAAAAGAAAACACAGTTTTAGTGGAGGATAACCCAGAGTAGGTTAAGTGTTTAATGACATGGATTTCATGAAGGCTTTGGATGTGTAAAAACTTTTCAACTGCAACAGGGAATGTAATGTGGGTGTGGGTCATCAATATGACTATTATCTGTAACATGGAAACATATATTTGAATGGTATATATTTGATCTGCAACCTATGTAAAGACTATCATCAAAGCAGTCTCTCTTTATGAGTAAGGTCAGCAGGAATGCTACTGTGCATATGCACAATGCCAGTGTATTCATAATTAAACCAGGCTGGAAAAGTTTAACTTCTGTTTGGATGAAATGTTACTTTCTTGATATGTCTTTTCTCTCATGCATTTCTAGCTTGTACATTTTTTGCAAAAGGTGAACTTTACTACATCATTTGGTGATCAAGTATCATTTGATGAAAATGGTGATGCTTTGCCAATATATGATGTTATGAACTGGCTGCGGCTCCCTGATGGAAGAATTGAAGTTCAGAATGTAGGGGAGGTAAAAAGGTCAGCCTACAGAGGTGAAGAACTCATACTTGATGAAGACAAAATCTTCTGGAACTTTGAATCAAAGAGGGTAAATTATTTTTCTTTTTTTTTTTCATGAAGCTTCTTTTGTAGAACGTTAAAGTCAATATATGCAAATATGAAATGACGGATTTAGTTCTCCTCATGCAGCCACCTCGGTCAGTTTGCAGTGACAGTTGTCCTCCGGGTACTCGCATGGCCAGAAAAAAGATGCAACCTAAATGTTGTTTTGACTGCATTCCCTGTTCTGAAGGAAAGATAAGCAATCAAATCGGTCCGTGTTTCAGTATTTATTATCAGTGTGGACATGTTTATAGTCAGTTAGAAAGCAAGTAATCCCTCCTTCTTTTTTTCTTAGACTCCTTGGAATGCATCAGTTGTCCAGAGGACTTCTGGTCCAGCCCACAGCGTGACCACTGCGTTCCTAAGAAAACAGAGTTCCTCTCCTACCATGAGCCTCTGGGTATCTGCTTGACAGCTGCTTCATTGCTGGGCACATGTATCTGTGCTCTTGTCCTGGGTATCTTCACTTACCACCACAGCACACCAGTGGTACGAGCTAACAACTCAGAACTGAGCTTCCTGATTTTGGTGTCACTTAAACTTTGCTTCCTGTGTTCGCTGCTGTTCATCGGACAACCCAGACTGTGGACATGCCAACTGAGACATGCAGCATTTGGGATCAGCTTTGTGCTTTGTGTCTCATGCATCCTGGTTAAAACCATGGTGGTTCTGGCCGTGTTCAAAGCCTCCAAGCCAGGAGGTGGAGCCAGCCTCAAGTGGTTTGGTGCTATGCAGCAAAGAGGAACAGTTTTAGTTCTCACTTGCATTCAGGCAGCAATCTGCACTGTGTGGATTATCTCTGCTTCACCGGTGCCTCATAAAAACACCAAATACCACAATGACAAGATAGTCTATGAGTGCGATGTTGGTTCAACATTTGGATTTGCAGTTCTACTTAGCTATATTGGCTTCCTGGCTATCCTCAGCTTCCTGTTAGCTTTTTTAGCAAGAAATTTACCAGACAACTTCAATGAAGCAAAATTCATAACTTTCAGCATGTTGATCTTCTGTGCTGTGTGGGTGGCTTTTGTTCCTGCTTATATTAACTCCCCAGGCAAATATGCAGATGCAGTGGAGGTATTTGCCATCCTGGCCTCCAGTTTTGGTCTCTTAGTGGCTCTGTTTGGACCCAAATGTTACATAATCCTGCTGAGACCAGAGAGGAACACCAAGAAAGCTATCATGGGTCGAGGCACAACCAAGTCATAAAAGCAACAGTTATAATTAAATGTTCACTTGTTATAAACAAGCCTTTTTTTTGCATTTCCCATTAGTGATTAGCCCTTGATATTGCTATTATACTGTGCTGTACAATCTCTTTTCAATAAAAATAAAGAATTTAGAGGCAATTTGAAGCAACAAATAAATGTGTGGGTTTTTTTGTGATACATTTTTCTGTTACTACTCTTATTTTGTGGCAAAGTAGCATGGCCATACAATATACTTAACCAGCAAGAGCCATTTCCCATGCAGTGAATGAACAAAGAGGGATTCTGACCAATCACATCTTGATTTACAACCTTGATTTGTGACTGGCTGTTTTGTTTTCCTTTTGCAAAAGTGCACTGCAGTACAAGGGAGGAAAAGTTAGAATGCTTGGACACAGTTTCATAAACAGGTTTAGAAAAATTAATCACAAAGTAAACCTTTAAGGCAAACGTTATCAACATAATGAATAAAATACATATCTACACTTCTAGCATTTCTAAACTGCTGAATTTGTTTTAATTTGGAAAACAGAGTAATATTTGAGTGGATTTAATTATCTTAGGTCAGAACATAAGAGACTACCATATCTAAATTCAATATGAGTCATTTGCTGACTTTGTTGTCGATGATAGCACCTGTTTTGCAGCTTTCGTATTGTATTTATTGCTGATTTTCAGAAATGCTCCACAAATGTCTTGATTTTTCGCACCAAATTTCAGGTAGGTGGAGTCATCCTTTGTCAGTTCACACCAACTTTGTGTTAAAACAAACAAATGCATTGGAAGTACACTGATATTTGGATCAGAAGGGAAAAGCGGCACTTGTAAATAGTTATTCTAAAAAGTTTTTAAACATTAACTTTTTACTCACTTTTGAGCAAATAATCCTTTATATAGTAATTTATATTACGCAATACACCAACAGCATTTATTTACTAATCTTGATGTGGATGCACCCAGATGCATGTGCAGCTTAACATGTAGCTTTGTCGCATTTCCCGGTCTGCCTGACAGGAAATGATGTAGTGTTTTTTAACTAAACTTAAGGTAATCCATTTTGAAAGTTCAATAAATGCACATTTTTATTTTATTTCTTGCTTATATCGCATTGAAGCAAACATCCAGGGGTGTAATACTAACGTAGGTATTATAACTCATAACTTGAATTGACCTAAAACATCAATTTATCTGGTGTAATCTTAACTTTGATTATCTCTACAGTTAAGAAAATCCTCTTGTAAAGTTAAAAAAATTTTAATGTTTCAAAGCTAATAATTATGTGTCAGTGTTTGGTTTTATGAGATATTACTATGAAATTAAACAAAAACAGGCACTTCATCACTTTGCAGCCCTGATTCGTGGTTCTTCCATGGAAACAACCACACATTTCCAGTTAATTGTAATAACACTGGATGTTTGGTTTCATGCAATATTGCCATGCAATTAAATGGAACCATAACTTGTCAGTTTGCAGCCATCATTCATTGTTGAATCTAACCTAAAATGCTATGGAAACATCATTCTGTATAACCTAAATAAAATTTTGTTATTACCACATCCATGCTTTCATATTACAATTTTTTTTTTTTTTAAAAAGGTGTGAACCTATATAACCATATTATTTTATTTTATAGTTAAGCTGCTATAGGCTTAGACTGCTGGGGGACCTCATCTGTCACACCTTTCCTCACTTTGCTCTCTTTTTCCCCCTGTTTAATTTCACAATTGATTTTATGTACATGTGACATTATTGTGGTTATTAACGTATGTTTCCCTGTTCCAACAGATATCCTTTGAATGGCGTTATGGTGTTTTTCCCCCCTCTTTTCGCTCTTTTCTGTCTTCTCAAACCCCAGCTGGTCGAGGCGGATGGCCACCCTTCCTGAGTCTGGTTCTGCCAGAGGTTTCTTCCTGTTAAAAGGGAGTCGTTCCTTTCCACAGTCGCCACAGGCACGCTCAGGACGGGAGATTGGACTGAAGACAAGTTTCGGTGCAATCTTTTGGTTTCCTTATTTAGGATATTAATTTTTTTAATTGGCTCTATATGAATTAATTGGATTATGATTACAATGAATTGAATTCCAATTGGCTTGAATTGGACTATATTACTTAAGTGCCTTGAGATGACAATTGTTGTAATCTGGCGCTATATAAATAAAATTGAATTGAATTGAATTTAATTGAATTTTTTAGACGGTTACCATGTTATTACCACAGTGTTAACATACTTATAGTGAATAACTATAAAGGAATTATTACCATGTTAACATCTTTAAATTTGTTTCCTCATTGTTGTTCTTGGTTTCAGGCCCCTTATTACTCTTAATTTTAGTTGTGGTCTGTTATTACCATGATGTACCTTTTGTTATTACCACAAATTACCATTACCATTACTACCATTATCTAGTTATTAATTTGAATATGAATATGAATATTGAATATGATAAAAAGTAAGCTATCTTATGACTTTTTAACTCCACAGATGTTGTCATGTTCCGTGGTTGATTTTGGCCTTTACTGAGCGACTGGCTTCTGAGCAACAGAACTGGAAAAATATCAATAGGAGGACCTACTAACTGCTTTCGATAAACTCTTCATCTCACAGCACAAACTGACAAGATAATGTTGCAGCTGGAAACTTTTTAATACTTGATTTTTAGAGCATATTAGGCCTTCAGGGCCTGGAGGGCCCTTGTGGTTCACCTCTGTCATATCGTTGATATCGTGATTGTACAGTTGCATGAGCAACAGTAACTGAGACACGAGATAACTTTTCTTGACAATAACATAGCATTCATTCGTTCTCGTGCTATTTTTTCACAGGGTATATACAAACTCACAATCCTCCTGCTGTGCAGCTACAGCAAATACATTTAATTCTATTTGATATACATGTGTAGAAAGTTTTTTTGTAGAAACATTTTTTTGTAGTCAGAGTCAGCTTTTCAAATTGGATATAATCCTACAGGTACCAATTATTCATCTCGTTTAATATGAAAAAAATATGTTTATTCACAATATTTCAACATGTGTATTTTGTTCTGCCCCTCCTTTTCCCCAGGGTGTTGGAAAAGATTAAACAATCACAGTGTCAGAGGGATGGCACCACCCCATATATAAAATAAAGCAACTTTACATGAAGAAAAGAAATAGATGGGATGGGATGAGAGCAACTATGGGGGCTATTCTGCACACATATGTACTTTTGAGTTTCTACTTTATTTTTTTATACTATGTGTCCTTTTCCCTTCCCTCAGCTTGTAAATTGAGGAGAGGGTTTCATCTGAATGAAATGCACAAGCCTGGTGATGTGGTTCTTGGTGGGCTGTTTGAGGTCCACTACACTTCTGTCTTCCCTGAACAGACATTTACCACAGAGCCACAGCAGCCCATCTGCAAAGGGTAAGTATCACATGCCTATGACAAAAGCAAAAATGCACAATTTATGATGTGTGGTCTGAGCATTCCTGAGACTGAGGATAATGATATGGTGCTCAATAAGAGATACCATTGAAAACTTTTTATGATGGTAAGACAAAATAATAAAATGCATCTGCAAATGTATCTGATTATTCAAACTGCATCATTTGTTTTCACATACAAAGTATATTAACTTCTTTCACTATCACTGGCACATTTCTCTTTAGAAGCTAACTGTGCATTTTGTGTGTTAGTTTTGACACGCTAGGCTTCAGGCATGCCATGACCATGGCTTTTGCTATTGAAGAGATCAACAAGAACTCCAATCTGCTGCCGAATGTGACCCTGGGATACAGCATTTATGACAACTGTGGTGCACTTGTTATTGGATTCAGTGGTGCCTTATCACTGGTCAGTGGCCGGGATAAGCAGTTTCCACTTCAAGAGAACTGTTCAGGGACTCCTCCAGTCCTGGGGATTGTTGGTGATCACTATTCAACATTTTCTATTGCCATTGCCAATGTGTTAGGTTTATACAAAATGTCCATTGTAAGTTTCATGTCTCATATGGTCTTTCTTTCGTAGAATTTAAATTTGAATGCAGTTTATTGTTTCTTTAAATATTTGGAATGGGTTTGACTTGCATCAGAAAGTATATATGTTTCTTCATAGGTGAGTTATTTTGCCACATGTTCCTGCCTGAGTGATCGACAGCGTTTTCCAACCTTCTTTAGAACAATCCCAAGTGATGCTTTTCAGGTGAAAGACAAATACCACATACAAATTATACAAAAGATCTATTTCAGACAATACAGTAAGCTGAGAATTAATGACACAGATGTAAATCCAATATGTATAATTCTAACACTAGTCTACCAAACTAATCTACTCATGTCAATATATTCACTTAGGTGCGCGCTATGATTCAAATTCTAAAACACTTTGGCTGGACGTGGGTAGGTTTACTTGTAAGTGATGATGATTATGGACTTCATGTTGCCCAGTCCTTCCAGTCAGACCTGGTTATGTCTGGTGGCGGTTGTCTGGCCTACGTTGAGGTCTTACCCTGGGACAGTGACCCTGGTGAACTCAGGAGGATTGTACATTTGATAAACACATCAACAGCTCGTGTTGTCATCGTGTTTGCACATGAGATTCACATGATTCAACTAATGGAAGAGGTTAGAAAAAAAATTTAATATTTCAAAATCTGTCAGTCTTGCAAAACATGTATAATTATTTTTCTTATTAATTTTCTTTACAAAATACTGGTATTGGATTCTATGAGGAAATTATGTTCAGTGATGTTGCCTATTATATATGTGTAATTGTTTCAACCTTTCGAAAATACAGCAATTTTAAGCTTTTCCCTATAATATAAAATGTTCAGTCATTAAAAAGCTGTTCCTTAACTATGAAATATAAATTCTGACAATTAGATTAAATTAGTTAGGCTACAAGAAGGAAGCTTGAAAAAAAACAGTGGCATTATGTAAGCATCCATTTTGCATCTTAGGAAAGTATAAAGTATAAGTATCACAAATGTACTGTTCGTTTTTCTCTGACTCAATAAAAAGTTATCATTTGAAATGTTAACTGCTTTGCATTCGATGACTTTAGGTAGTGAGTCAAAATGTAACAGGTCGGCAGTGGATTGCCAGTGAAGCCTGGACGTCAGCATCTGTTCTCCAGACACCACACTTCATGCCATATCTCAGTGGCACACTGGGCATTGCTATCCGTCGTGGAGAAATACCAGGTCTCAGAGACTTCCTGTTACACTTAAGTCCTGAGCAAAATGATAACAGTAGACATAACATGGTAAGACTCTAATAGTTTTTTTTCTAAAACAAATTATAGCATGTAATTATATAGCTATATCATAAAAGGAATAGTTAAGGTGATGAAAGTGATATATTAAGCTAATTTTTTAACTCGTGTTTCAGGTGAGGCAGTTTTGGGAACACACATTTCAGTGTAAATTTGATCCAGCAGACTGGATGGATAATGAGGGAGCAATATGCACTGGAGAGGAAGATATTAAAGGTGTGGAGACTGAGTTTTTGGATCTTTCTAACCTCAGGCCTGAATACAATGTTTACAAGGCTGTGTATGCGCTGGCATATGCTCTTAATGACATGCTGCAGTGTGAGCCAATGAGGGGGCCTTTCAGAGGACACAGCTGTGCCAATTTGCAAAATCTGGAGCCATGGCAGGTGTGGTATCAACTTACACTTCATTTGTATGCTTCTAAAAACCACCCTGATGTCTTTATTAGCACACATTTTTCAATCATTGCAATGATATATTTGCTTTTTGGTTTAATCACAGTCTTTCAAAAGCAGAATGTTCAAAATTGCAAGTTGCAAGATTAAACACATTTCCATCAATTCCAAAAGGTTATTTAGAAAAAATAAAAAGCCATAACTTCAATATATCTTAAAGAATCCATATTTTTCTAATTACACATTTAGAATTATTTTAATTTTGAGTATATTAAATATCAAGATATATTTGCAAGTACATCTATTGCAGTACAAGCGAATAGATGGCAGTCTGCCAGTAGTATAATATTAACTGTTGGCAGTGGCTGATATTTAGACTTTTAAAAGATTATTAGATCTTCATCATGCAAACTATTAAAAAGGAAGTGGCTGAAAATATCCAATAACTCCAATTGTCATTAAATGACATAAATGCTATACATAATTTGAAAATTGTAAATGTGATTCTAAATGTAAATTCAAAATCCAAAACAAGGCTACATGAACAAGGATTTTTAGCTCCTGTATCTTTAACGCCTGTTGAAACCTCCAGTTTGTTCTGACTGGTCAACTGGTCATTAATAGATTGCAGCCTATTGTTCATTGTTTTATGGAATCATGACCATAATTTAAATTAGAATGCATTTGCAGAAATGTTTTTTTCATTTTAAGAATGGGGCTGCATTATTTGACTCATAAATTAAATTAGTAATCAGTCATCCTATTTGCATTTTAATTTTCTTATTCAAGAGTGCTCAATCTTTCACTGAATTAAAATGAAAAAGAAATAGACATTTGAGATTTAATTTTCAAAATATGCCCCAGCAAAAAGATACCAAAATTAAATTTGAAATGTAAAATTTAAGAATGTGGCTGCATTATTGGAATCATAAATAAAATTAGTAAGCAATCATTCCATTTGCATTTTCTTCTTCAAGACTGCACATTTTTGCTTTTTCGTGTTCATGGCCTGCCCGCAAAGTACTGCCCATGATTCGAAAACGAAAAAGCAAACTGAGCAGCGCGGCAGAGTGACATCAGCTCTTCTTCAGCTCCAACAGTGTGTTACCTGGAGATGTAGGCACATGAGAGAAGAAAATCCAATAACTTAAGATGTGGCAGTTACGAGGAGTGTACTACAAAGTGAGATTAGTGGTTAGATTAGTGGTATGTTGAGCTGAAAGTCTTTCTCTTTCAACCTGGCTAGAGCACCATGGTAGCTTAGGCTGAACTCAAAATCTGCTCTGAAGGTGTTAAATGTTCAGTGTTTTGATGCTTCGTCTACCCAAATACACTGATCACCTGAGCCTTCATTCATAAGAAGAACAGGCTGTATGACTGGTGAATCATATAAAACATAAAGGAAAATACACAGTTGTTGCAGGTAAGACAAAATAGGACTGCTGCTAGAAAATTGTTCTTTGTACAAATTAGAAAGTTAATACACGCCTTCATTTTATATCTCAAAAACTTTACATTTGTAAGAGGTACATTACATTCTGCTGCTGCCCCATAATATTGTGGAAATCACTTAACTCATTGACCAAATTAAAACAAAATTTTATTGATTTGATATTCTAATTTATTTTCTAGAATATTTTACAACCAAAAAGATACATTATAGAACAGTTTGTTGGTAAATTGGGATTGTATATAAAAACAAATACTCGGTTTGCCTGACTTGACGAAGATCATGAGCACCATTGTGAAATCTCTGAGTAATTTAGGTTTTGTCACACGTTATATGTCAAGCCAGACTTTCTAGTTTGCTGATCTTTTAAATGTACGTGAAAGATAAATGGACCCAAGGCGATGATATTTGAAAAACAAATTAAAAGGACAAAATGTTGTGATTTTACAGGAAGTCATTCAGCTGAAGAGGTTGATAAACCTGGGTGTGTAAACAAAGTTTTATCCACGCTCCTGTTGTACTGTTTGTCAATCCTTAATTGTTCCATTTGATCTCTTCTTTATTTGTAGCTTGTACATTATTTGCAGAAGGTGAACTTCTCCACTCCATTTGGTGATCAAGTGTCATTTGATGAAAATGGTGATGCTTTACCAATATATGATGTTATGAACTGGCTGTGGCTTCCTGGTGGACATATTGAAGTTCAGAATGTCGGAGAAGTAAGGAGGTCAGCCTCCAGAAGTGAGGAGCTCATACTTGATGAAAATAAAATCTTCTGGAACTTTGAATCAAAAGAGGTAATTTATTTATTTCAGACATTTCCTCTTTTGGAAAGCAGATAGTAGCAGAATATAACCGAGTGATAAATCCATCTCTCCTCATGCAGCCTCCTCGCTCAGTGTGCAGTGAGAGTTGTCCGCCTGGTACCCGCATTGCCAGAAAAAAGGGGCAACCTGAATGTTGTTTTAATTGTATCGCTTGTTCTGAGGGAAAGATAAGCAATAGGGAAAGTAGGTGTTAATTTTTCAAAATTTAATTTCTAAATTTGACTGAGGGACATTGTATATATCTCACTATATTCTCTATTCTGTTCAGATTCTCTAGAGTGCGTCAGTTGTCCAGAGGACTTCTGGTCCAGCCCACAGCGTGATCGTTGTGCTCCTAAGAAAACAGAGTTCCTTTCCTACCATGAGCCTCTGGGTATCTGCTTGACAACCACCTCATTGCTGGGCACATGTATCTGTGCTGTTGTCCTGGGTATCTTCACTTATCACCGCAGAACACCTATAGTACGAGCTAACAACTCAGAACTGAGCTTCCTGCTTTTGGTGTCACTTAAGCTTTGCTTCCTGTGTTCGCTGCTGTTCATCGGACAACCCAGACTGTGGACATGCCAACTGAGACATGCAGCATTTGGGATCAGCTTTGTGCTTTGTGTCTCATGCATCCTGGTTAAAACCATGGTGGTTCTGGCTGTGTTCAAAGCCTCCAAGCCAGGAGGTGGAGCCAGCCTCAAGTGGTTTGGTGCTATGCAGCAAAGAGGAACAGTTTTAGTTCTCACTTGCATTCAGGCAGCAATCTGCACTGCTTGGCTTGTTTCTGCCTCACCAACTCCACATAAAAACACCCAATACCACAATGACAAGATCATTTATGAGTGTTTAGTTGGGTCTACTATTGGGTTTGCTGTGTTAATGGGTTACATTGGCATATTGGCTATTCTTAGCTTTTTATTAGCATTTCTGGCAAGGAATCTTCCCAACAACTTCAATGAGGCAAAACTCATCACTTTTAGCATGCTGATCTTCTGTGCTGTGTGGGTGGCTTTTGTTCCTGCGTACATCAACTCCCCAGGCAAATATGCAGATGCAGTGGAGGTATTTGCCATCTTGGCCTCTAGTTTTGGTCTCTTGTTGGCTCTGTTTGGACCCAAATGTTACATAATCCTGCTGAGACCCGAGAGGAACACCAAGAAAGCTATAATGACTCGAGGAATGAGGTCATGAGATTAGCGAATTCTTTAAATTCCACTTTGTATTTTGGATTTAGCAATAATCACCACAGTAAACCAAAATCAATAAAGAAATTTGTTTAAAATCATATATGTGAAAAAATGTCTGTGCATGTTATAGTTTCAAAGAGGTGAATAACAAAAATGTTTTCAAACCTCAACAATAGGTTGATATACTATATCAATTATTAGGAAATTATACTGCAATAAGCAGCAGCTGTTTATGTTCAGGAGGTAGAATAATTGTATGTACAGTACGTCTAAAGTTAAAGAAAATCCAACAAGCCACTAATTTTGGTCTGTTAATGACAGTTAATGACAGTTTACAGAAGATTAGCACTCCATCCTGATATATGAAGCAGTTTTACTTAGAAAGAGTATTTACTTACTGTAAAGGTAACTACTGAACCTTAATACATGAACATTTTAAAAAGACTAGAATACTAATTATAATGCATTTTGTAAATTAGTCATTACAAAATATAATTACATCCATAAAATCTGCAATAAGGAATGGCATCATAGCATATGAGGAGGCAGAATAACTTGTTGGAAGTAACAGCAAATACACTTCCTTCAAATTTTAGAGTTTAGGAAAAAAAAATGCAAAAACATCACTGCAGAAACCAAAGCAGCACCATTTTCACACTCACAGAATCTTTTCACACTTCATACCCCACAAATAACCTCACATATATGCACTCATTTATATTTGGATGAGTTTTTGGAGGAAATTTTCCATTTTACAAAGATGAAAAAGTTTGAAGCTTGTAGTACGCATAGAAATGCACTTAACAAGAAAATATCCACATATACGGAAAAATTGAACCTCAATCATTACATTATTCATATAGAACTCAAACTGGGATTGGTAATTTAAATATTGTCTTGGTGAGATATTCTCATTAATTAAATCATTATGAAATTTAAAGAACTGAGACTCTGCCCACTTTTCTTCATCTCTGATAGGTGGCGTCGGAGATGAGACAGGACTACAAGTCAATAAAGGCAGGATGACAAAGCAGTATTACCTATGACTGTGGTCAGAGAAAGGCCCATTTAGAAGAAAGTCATGTGGCCCTTTTTACACACAGGCTTACTCTTACTCATGTTGTCTTATTCTGTCCGTTATTCTGCTGCATCGTCCTCTCTGCTCTCCTCCTGTGTATCACAGGGACAGTTTCATCTGAATGGGATACACAAAGCTGGAGATGTAGTTCTGGGGGGGCTGTTTGAAATCCACTTCTTTTCTGTATTTCCTGACCTGTCTTTTACCTCCGAGCCACAACAGCCTACCTGCCATGGGTGAGTGAGTCAGGGACACAGCAAGAATCTAGTATAGCCGTTGTACATTTGAAACATTTTTGAGAAATCTTCTTTGTTTACTTTGTTATTTCAGTTGTATGATTGTTTCTAATCAGTTGGCTTATCTATTTGCTAGATATATGTTGTACAATGTCTGCATGTTACAGTGGATTCATATTGTATTTTGCTCTGTTAAACAATAAGGTATATTTGTGTTAGTTTTGATGTTATAGGCTTCAGGCAGGCTCAGACCATGGCCTTTGCTATTGATGAGATCAACAGAAACTCCAACCTGCTTCCCAATGTGACTCTGGGGTACAGTCTGTATGATAACTGTGTCAAACTTGGAATTGGATTCCGTTCAGCTCTGGCATTAGTCAGCAGTCAAGATGAGCAAATTACATTAAATGAGACTTGTAAAGGAAGCCCTCCAGTCCTGGGGATTGTGGGTGATTCTTCCTCCACACGCTCTATTGCCATCTCCACTGTCTTAGGTTTGTACAGAGTACCTATGGTAAGTTTTCAGCTTTATCTTTTGGTAAATCTTTTGGATCATTTGGATTTAATTTAAGATTTAACTTGAGCTGTAATCAACTTTGATGACTAGTAAAGGATCTGAATATTTTTAGGGATACAGAGTCTATGTCTTTCACAGGTGAGTTATTTTGCCACATGTTCCTGCCTGAGTGACCGGCAGAAGTATCCGTCCTTCTTTAGAACAATCCCAAGTGATGCTTTCCAGGTAAAGACTTTTTCTTGCAATAAGAAATGTGTCTAAAGTGAATAGATAAATTATGTTTTGTTTGAACTGTAAGGTGCTTTTAGTTATTAGGGACATCGTTTGGCTACAGAAAAAATAAAACTTAGAGGCAAGAATGAAATGGGATTTATTTTTAAACCTGTTTAATAGATTTTCCACTGTAAGATGCCTTTAGTATCTCCACTTATCCCTTTCTCTGTATTTACTTAGGTGCATGCTATGATTCAGATTCTAAAACACTTTGGCTGGACTTGGGCAGGTCTGCTGGTCAGTGATGATGATTACGGACTCCACGCTGCCCGATCCTTCCAATCTGACCTGACTCTCCTTGGTGGAGGTTGCCTTGCTTACTTAGAGGTTTTGCCTTGGGGTAAAGACTCAACTGAACTAAAGAGGATTGTGGATGTGATGAAGAAATCCACAGCTCGTGTGGTCATTGTGTTCGCACATGAGAGTCACGTGATTGATCTCATGGAAGAGGTTGGGCATTATACAAAATAATTCTAACTTGACATGTTTTATTTGAATTGAATAGAGAAGAACTGCGTCACTGTCGCTCCACATGTATATATACACTGAAATTTGCTATGCAGTATCTAAAAATGTTAAATTTGGCATTCCATACAGACATACTCAAGTCTGTTCACATCCATAATAAATAATGGCCCACTTGCAAGCTATGAGATAGAATTAAACATTTTAGAATGTAATCCTCTGACATGAAATATCCAATTCTGCAGTGTGATCTGAAGACATCATTAATTGTGAGAAGGGTCCCTCAACAATTCGCATAAATGCTCTTAAAAAAATGTCAATACACTGCTGATAGAGCAATGGAGCAAAGGAACTTTGGAGACTCTCTCTATTTCTTCTCCTTTGATGATTAAGGGAAAAGACTGTACACTGTGCCCCACAGAGTCACTAACTTGTTTGGGTTATTCATTGTAAGTTTGTTCTTTGGAAACCAGCCTGCTGTGTCATCGTTTATCTTATATTGTGTTGGAGAAGTGTGTGGAGTTGCAGTTTAATCTATAGAGGAAGTGGAACAGCAGACTCCAGTAGAGTTGAAGGTGGGATATAGACTGAGCCTGACCATCTACTAGATAGAAAGACATTTATCCACTGTTGGTGAGACTAAGGTCAAGAAGTTTGTCACTTTCTGGTTGAGGTGTGTTAGTGCCTCTATACTTTTTATATCACAGGTCCAGATTAGGGGAGAAGGGAGGATTGCATATACTTTAAAACTGAGTTTTGCTGGGGATCAGTGCCACTGATCTATAAATATTCTGCCAGCTGCACTTGGCCTACTTGGCCATTTGTATAACGGGTTGATTTTAAGCACTATGGTGCTGTGGCTGATGGGGACTTTTTAAGAATGTCTATACAATCATCTGAAAGCTGGTTGGCTGATCATTCTCCGTGATTTCCTATTAGCCCCCTCAGTCACCCCAGCATTCATAATACATACCTCACCTCTTGCGTCTGTGTGACTGAGCTCTTCTGACAGGGACGATAAGTGTCAATAGGTACCTCTATGTTCTTCCTATAATAATGTACTTGTCCCTCAACATTTTTTTTTCCTTTTTGCAGCCTTGCCCTCAAATGCCTTTTTTTTCCAGATTAGGTCTTTCAGCACTACATTTTTCATTAACTGATTGATAGACTGTGTTGTAATCCTTTGAGTTGGTCTGGAAATCATCCATGGTTTCTTCTTTTCGCAAAATATGGATGTTTGTGTTGATAGTTATCTTAAACATGGGCCCTAATGTATCACAGAAAATAATAAAGGTATAGACCTCTATATTTTAGTCTGAAAACAACTTCCAAAGAGAAGTCTTGCATTTGTAGAGATGCTTCTCCAAGTCAGATTTAAACAGTTCTAGTTATGGGCTTCAGATTGTAAATGTTAAAACTGGAAAAATTAAGTTTAAGAACATTAAGTGACCAGATTGTCCACAAATGAGAGATGAGATGTTCTGTATTATTTTGGCAATGTCATAGTAAACACAGTCAAGCAGTTCCACATTTAACACCCTAGTTGATGTTTATGTTTATGTATTTAGCAGACGCTTTTATCCAAAGCAACTTACAAATGAAGATATAACAAGCTATATAAAAAGCTAACAATAAACTACATAGAAGGTACCCACTAGTCAGACTCTGTCAGAGGTGACAGAGTAGAAATAGAGTGCAGGCATAGAGGAAAGTACAGAAAGATAAAGTGCAGAGATAGAGGGGGTAGGGAAGTACAAGGTAAGTTCTAGGATAGGAGATGCTCTCTGAAGAGCTGGGTTTTCAAGAGTTTCTTGAAGATAGACTGTTCGCTCGGTAGGTCATTCCACCATCGTGGAACGACACATGAAAAGAGTTTGGATTGTCTTAAGCGTGGTGTAGGCACTGCTAGACGACAATCCTGTGACGAATGGAGGGACCGAGTTGTGTCGTAAGCCTTTGCAAGAGCATTCAAGTAGATGGGAGCCGTTCCATTAAGCACTTTGTAGGCTATCATCAGTGACTTGAATGATGTACAAATTGTATGAATTGATGTACAGACTTTAGATTGGCATGGATAAATTCCACAACAATAATAAAAATAAGTCCCCTTGGATTAGTTTTTGCATTTTGTTGTCATTCCATATCTGTGAGCACACAGCTGAGTGGTACTTAACAGTTTCAGTCAGACTGAGAAGAGTAGGCTACTGTAACATATGATTAAAAATATTTTGTGGGTTTCTTCTAAAAAAAATTGAGCCAGAGCGGAAAATTTGGCAGGGAACTGAATGCATCACGCTATTTATTTGTTGTGGCTGCTCTTAATAAGGTTTTAGAGTAACTTCCTCAGATAGACTATAGTGAACTCACTTGTTAATGAGTAAAACAAGAAATCAACAACGTGAAAATGGGTTACTTTACACCCATGTATTCAGCAATTTAGTAGCATGAAATTTTAAGAACATATGTTTGGTCCATGAACAGGTGATGAGACGGAATATGACAGGCCTGCAGTGGATGGCCAGTGAAGCCTGGACAGCAGCTGCTGTGCTCCAGACCCCTCACCTCATGCCGTACTTGGGTGGCACATTGGGCATTGCTATTCGTCGAGGGGAAATAGCAGGGCTCAGGAATTTCCTGCTACAAACACATCCTGACCCCCATCACAACAACAGCAATGGAAATAACATGGTGAGCTTTAACTGTGCAATCTAATCTGATATTTGCACCAGAGAAACATAATGTTTATAAGATACAGTTTTAAATGTATCACAGGTAAACCAGTTTTGGGAATACACATTTCAGTGCAGATTTGCACTACCTCCACCAGGCTGGGTGGAATCTGGGGGAACAGTATGCACTGGAGAAGAAGATCTAGAAAGTGTGGAGAGTGAGTTTTTGGATCTTTCTAATCTCAGGCCTGAGTACAATGTGTACAAGGCTGTGTATGCACTGGCTTATGCGCTTGATAATATGCTGCATTGTGAGCCAGGCAGGGGGCCTTTCAGTGAACACAGCTGTGCCAATTTACAAACTCTGGAGCCATGGCAGGTAGGACTCATTCCACATGCCTTTATGAATAAATCCAGTGGTGCACACGTTATTTTTGAGGAATGGAGTTTGGCCTGTAACATTAAATAGAATGCATGTGAAATGTCTTAAATGACAAGCAATAGTTTCTGCAGGATAATCTATGTAAGTAGTAATGTGATGTCAAAGGTATTTAGGGAAATAATGTTTATTATGTGGTTTCATCATTGAATATTGGGCACTGCTACAGTGACTCTAGACTATTTAGATTCTAGACTTCTTTCTCATTTGTTCTTGTTTTTTTCCTCTTTGTCTTATGTTTTGTTTTAGCTTGTGTATTACCTGGAAAAGGTCAATTTCACCACAGCTTTTGGCGATGAAGTCTCATTTGATGAGAAAGGTGATGCGTTGCCAATATATGATGTTATGAATTGGCTGTGGCTTCCTGATGGAAGAACTAAAGTTCAGAATGTGGGAGAGGTGAAAATGTCAGCGTTTAAAGGTGAAGAACTCACACTTGATGAAGACCAAATCTTCTGGAACTTCGAATCAAAAAAGGTTATCTCTCATCTTTTTCACTTTTATAACTCTTAATAGCAGCATTAAATGGTTTGAAATAACAGAAACTTTTGTCCTCACATAGCCCCCACGCTCAGTGTGCAGTGAGAGCTGTCTTCCAGGTACTCGCATGGTGAGAAAGAAGGGGGAGCCTGAGTGCTGTTTTGACTGCATCCCTTGTTCTGAGGGAAAGATCAGTAACACGACCAGTAGGTGTCCATCTTTTGGGAATTTTTCATTGCACAGTATTGTTTTTTACTGCACAGTGTATATCATATTGTCTCCACTTTTTTTTCAGACTCTTTGGAGTGCATCAGTTGTCCAGAGGACTTTTGGTCCAGTCCCCAGCATGACCACTGTGTCCCAAAAACAACAGAGTTCCTCTCCTATCAGGAGCCTCTGGGCATCTGCTTGACCGCTGCCTCATTGCTGGGCACATGTGTCTGTGCTGTTGTTCTGGGTATCTTCACTTATCACCGCAAAACACCTATAGTACGAGCCAACAATTCCGAACTCAGCTTCCAGCTACTGCTGTCACTTAAACTTTGCTTCCTGTGTTCGCTGCTGTTCATTGGACGACCCAGACTGTGGACATGCCAGCTGAGACATGCAGCATTTGGGATCAGCTTTGTACTTTGTATCTCATGCATCCTAGTTAAAACCATGGTGGTTCTGGCCGTGTTTAAAGCCTCCAAGCCAGGAGGTGGAGCCAGCCTCAAGTGGTTTGGGGTTTCACAGCAGAGAGGAACAGTTTTAGGTCTTACCTTAGTTCAGGCAGCAATCTGCACTGCTTGGCTTGTCTCTTCCTCTCCAGCTCCACATAAAAACACCCAATACCACAATGACAAGATAGTTTATGAATGTATAATTGGGTCCACAACTGGTTTTGCAGTGTTACTTGGATACATTGGCCTACTAGCCTTCCTCAGTTTTCTCTTGGCATTCCTCGCAAGGAATCTTCCAGACAACTTTAATGAGGCCAAACTTATCACCTTCAGTATGCTGATCTTCTGTGGAGTGTGGGTAGCCTTTGTACCAGCTTATATCAGCTCACCAGGCAAACTTGCAGATGCAGTGGAGGTATTTGCAATCTTGGCCTCCAGTTTTGGTCTCTTGTTGGCGCTGTTTGGACCCAAATGTTACATAATCCTGCTGAGACCTGAGAGGAATACCAAGAAAGCTATCATGAGTCGAGGTAACAAGGGTATGGTTGAATAGTAATAGGGGGGTAAAAAAGATAGTTAAGCTCTATAGAAATTATTGAATGATGATTGAAGTTAAGGTTCGCTTTGATGAGTATATGCTGTGCTAAAAATTGTTGTGAAAACTGTTCCACAGAACTACAACTACAAAAAAAAAACATATGACACCATGCCCTGTGTGTACTTAGTGTATTGTTTCATGCATGCTGTATAAAATTAAACTAAGTGAAAATTGTACTTTCTTATCAAGTAAAATATTGCTGTCAGTGTTGTTTATAGTCACCATCCTATTCTCATAATGGTTGGCATGCATATCAACAAGCGTAACTGACAAAGGTAATTTAACATCAGTTTTGATGTTGTTGCCACACAGAATTTTGGGATGATATCATCTCTTTGCTTTTTTGAAGAATGGTACTGTGTATCCTGTACTAAAGGATAAAGTAAAGGAATTTTTTTATTAACCTTTATTTATACAAGTAAAATCTCATTGAGACCCAGGGTCTCATTTGCAAGAGAGACCTGTTTTGTTCCTTACCAGGAAGCTTTGTTCCTTACCAGTTTCAAGCAGTTTTTGTTAGACTTTCACTTTAGGTTATTAAGGAACATTCAGGCTGCTTTGGGGTCTGCTCCCCATGGCCAATTAAAAAGAGCAATAATGAGGGCATTGCACAGGTCCAATGCCCTCATTATTTCTGATCTATCATTCCACTGTCTCCCACTTTTATCTACTTACAGTATGGATTAATTATCCCCTGCTAGAGGTAAGGACCCATCCCTAACCAAATGGAAGCACTCTCATTCTGAGTGCCTCACACAAAGCTCTGAACTGCTCCCGTGTGTGCTGATGGTCAGGGCTAGAAGAGGCCAGAAAAAGCACATCACTGACAAAAAGACATCCATTGATCCACCCTCACCTGCTTAATACAATTAAGTGTTGTAGGGGGCTGGAGCCTATCCCAGCGGCCACTGGTTGAGAGATGGGGTACACCCCGGACAAGTCACCAGTCCATCACAGGGCCACACAGTGGCAAGCAACCATGCACACTCACAACCACTAATTAACCAAACATGCATGCTGTTGGATGGATATCTGGTGAGAACCCACATATGTTTGTAGAGGACATGTAAACTCCAAACAGAAAGGACCCAGATGGAATTCAAACCAGGTGCCCTCTGCTGTGAGGCAACAGTGCTAACTGTTGTGCAAGCAAGCACAGGCAACCTTTGAAGGAAAGGTTCTGTTACATTTGCAATACCAGTTTTTTGGTCACTAACCACAGCTCATGACAATAGAGCAGGGTTTGTACCTGAATAGTGCGCACAGGCCGCCAGTTTTCTGCAGAGTCAATCGCTACAGACCTCCAAACTTCATGTGGCCTTCAGATTAGCTCAAGAACAGTGCGTAGAGAGCTTCATGGAATGGGCTTCCATGGCCGAGCAGCTGCATCCAAGCCATACATCACCAAGTGCAATGCAAAGGTTTGGATGCAGTGGTGTAAAGCACGCCGCCACAGGACTCTAGAGCAGTGGAGATGTGTTCTCTGCAGTGGCAAATCATACTTCTCCATCTAGCAATCTGATGGATGAGTCTAGGTTTAGCGGATGCCAGGAGAACAGTACTTGTCTGACTGCATTGTGCCAAGCGTAGTTTGGTGGAGAGGGGAGGGGAGGTAATGGTGTGGGATTGTTTTTCAGGAGGTGGGATTGGCCCCTTAGTTCCAATGAAAGGAACTGTGAATGCTTCAGCAGACTAAGAGATTTTGGACAATTTCGTGCTCCCGACTTTGTGGAAACAGTTTGGGGATGTCCCCTTCCTGTTCCACCATGACTGCGCACCAGTGCACAAAGCAAGGTCCATAAAGACATGGATGAACGAGTTTGATGTGGAAGAACTTGACTGACCTGCACAGAGTCCTGAACTCAACCAGGCAGAACACCTTTGGGATGAATTAGAGCAGAGACTGTGAGCCAGACCTTCTCATCCAACATCAGTGTCTGACCTCACAAATGTGCTTTTGGAAGAATGGTCAAAACTTCCCATAAAAACACTCCTAAACCTCGTGGAAGGCTTGCCCAGGAGAGTTTAAGATGCAAAGGATGGGCCATCGTCATATTAAACCCTAAGGAATAAGAATGTAGGATTGGAGTGTCACTTAAATTCATATGTGTGTAAAGGCAGATGAGTGAATACTTTTGGCAATATAGTGTATGTGCCACTCTTATTTTCAAAGAAAAAAAAAACATGAATGTAAAACTAACTCTGAAAATATACAGCTTAATGGGGTTATGTTTCTTGAAACACTGACGTAATAGCTTTAACATCTGAATTTGAAAGTTGAAAATCAACATAATTAAATTCATACATGTTATGTCCTGCCCCCATAATATGCAAAGTATGCAAAAGTGATGACAAAGTCCTGAATAAAAAATCAGCTAACCTCATATGAAGAATATAAACAAGTGAGAAGGGAGGAGGACAGTTATGGGGACTTTCCTCGGTGCATGTTTGCTCTTGACTGTCTTTTCTGTATTCTCTGTGTCCTCATCTCTTATTCCATTTTGTAAATTATGGAGAAAGTTTAATCTAAATGAAATTCAAAAGTCTGGTGATGTGGTTTTGGGTGGCTTGTTTGAGGTCCATTACACTTCTTCTTTTCCTGAGCAGACATTTACCTCAGAACCACAACAGCCCAGCTGCAAAGGGTAAGTACCTCACACATGCAGCAGATCATATAGATTTGTGCAAATTATGCTTTTTGTTCAGAGTACACAAACAGAAAAAAATGGCAATGTAAGACACTCTGCTAATGCTAATCGTTATAGAATATGAATATTATATTCTAGCATGTCACTTTAAAACAACAGTTTACATACAATGTGATGTGTAGATTCTTTTACTTTATAGTGGAAAACTGTGACATTTTGTGTGTTAGTTTTGACACTCAAGGATTCAGGCTGGCTATGACCATGGCTTTTGCTATTGATGAGATCAACAAGAATTCCAATCTGCTGCCGAATGTGACCCTGGGATACAGCATTTATGACAACTGTGGTGCACTTGTTATTGGATTCAGTGGTGCCTTATCACTGGTCAGTGGCCGGGATAAGCAGTTTCTTCTTCAGGAGAACTGTTCAGGGATTCCTCCAGTCATGAGCATCATTGGTGACGCCTACTCAACATTTTCTATTACCATGTCCAATGTGCTAGGTTTATTCAAAATGCCCATTGTAAGTTTCAAGTTTACTTCTGATTGTCATTGATCTTATTTGCTTTGTTCATCTTACATGTGTGTATACATAGTACATGTTTATGCACATGTATATGCATATTGCATGAGATCAAAAAGTATGTATATTTCTTTATAGGTGAGTTATTTTTCCACATGCTCCTGCCTAAGTGATCGCCAGCGGTTTCCATCGTTTTTCAGAACAATCCCAAGTGATGCTTTTCAGGTGAGACACAGACTTGAAAGTTGAAAAGTATGTAGAAATTGTTCCTGATAATAAAAGTCTCCTAATTTTCTAATCATTTTAATCATCATAGATTAACCATAAACAGACTATATAGTATTTACGATAGTGTAATCTAATGAAAGAATTTATTAGTCTGCACACTTCATGTTCTCTTGATGCCAATATATTCACTTAGGTGCGCGCTATGATTCAGATTCTAAAACACTTTGGCTGGACGTGGGTAGGTTTGCTTGTCAGTGATGATGATTATGGACTTCATGTTGCACGGTCCTTCCAATCCGACCTGGTGACGTCTGGTGGAGGTTGTCTGGCCTACACTGAGGTCTTACCCTGGGACAGTGACCCAGGTGAACTAAGGAGGATTGTACATTTGATAAAGACATCAACAGCTCGTGTTGTCATGGTGTTTTCACATGAGATTCATCTGATTCAGTTACTGGAAGAGGTAAGAGTGGATTAAGAGAAATAATTAACTTTATTTTGTTCTTATTTATGTGTAAAGTGAATTTCACTTTCCAGCTCAATGTCAGTCATTATCATTATTCTGAGACAGAAAATCACTTTTAGAGTGCATGATAATCACCACAAATAATTCATAAGTTATAGTTTTACATTTTTAGAATGCCTAACCCACTAATAATCCACAAAGATCAGTGAGTCTATTAAAAGTCACATCAAGTTAACTTTATGTTATTTCTCGGCTGTAGAACATACAGCTTATCTAGAATTTACTCAGTTTGGTTTCTCCTCTGAAAAATATTGTATTTTCTATCAATAGAAGTCTAAATAGTTTGTTTTACTGTAACACACAGGTGATGCGACAGAATGTAACAGGTCTACAATGGATTTCAAGTGAAGCCTGGACATTAGCAACTGTGCTCCAGACACCCCATTTCATGCCAGTCCTGAGCGGCACACTTGGTATTGCCATTCGTCGAGGAGAAATACCCGGGCTCAAAGATTTCCTCCTACAGATACGTCCTCGCCAAAATGACAACTATAAAAATAACATGGTAATCTTATTTTGATTATATGACAAATGAAAAAAAACTTTACCATTTCTGAATATGGCATACAGTTAAGGTGATGTAAGTGATGTATTATGCAAATGTTTTAAATTGTGTTTCAGGTGAGGCAGTTTTGGGAACACACATTTCAGTGTAAATTTGATCCAGCAGACTGGATGGAAGATGAAGGAGCATTATGCACTGGAAAGGAAGATATTGAAAGTGTGGAGACTGAGATTTTAGATCTTTCTAACCTCGGACCTGAGTACAATGTTTACAAGGCTGTGTATGCACTGGCATATGCTCTTGACAACATGCTACAGTGTGAGCCAGGGAAGGGGCCTTTCAGAGGACACAGCTGTGCTACTTTGCAAAATCTGGAGCCATGGCAGGTGTGGTATCAACTTAAATTGCAATTACTTGACAAGAGAGATGGGTCTATGGTCTACATGCACAGCAATATTCTGAAATTAACCTGATTAAGACTTCCATTTGAGAAAGGCACCGCAATTTAAACAGCCTGTAATACTTTGTCTATCATATAATTAAGTTATGTAGAGTATTCTGATCATACTCGCATTACATAAACACGTATCCACCTTAATTACATGATTAATTATGTCCTTCCGAAGTTTCGCGTTATCTTTCCACACAGTGTTGCTTTACAGTGAAGGCTCTAGGTTTCAAAGTTGCCAGAGGTGTTTATTATAAGGGTTTGGCTTTGGATTGGAAACCCAGGATTTATGATTTCTGTCATCAGATCTGGTAACACCAGCTCCAGTGGATTTCAGTGCAGATCAGAAAGGCTGTGGTAAACAGAAAACACAGTTTTGGTGGAGGATAACCCAGAGTAGGTCAATTTTTTAATGACATAGATTTAATGACTTTGGATGTGAGCAAACTTTGCAACTACAAAAGGGAATGTAATGTGGGTGTGTGCAGGGGCGGACTGGTAATCTGTGCGTTCTGGAAAAGTCCAGAACGGCCATCCGCCCTGTTCAATAACCAAAATTTTCAGTCTATCAACTACCAACAGGTAGCGCTAGGTGGCGCTTTTAGGACAATCATTCCATAGGCCTAAAAACCAACAAGGAAGACTAACATTAGTGTCTGTCAACAGAAAGATGGCAAGCAGAAAACGTAGTACCCTAACGTCTAGGACCGTTTTTTGGTCCCAGTCCATCCCTGGGTGTGGGTCATCAATATGACTATTATCTGTAACATAGAAACATAAATTTGAATGGGATATATTTTATATGCAACTTATGTAAAGACAGTGATCAGAACAGTGTCTTATAAAGATTAAAGTCATTAGCAGAAATGCTACTGTGCATATGCACAATGCCAATGTATTCATAATAAAACAAGGCTGGAAGAGTTTAATTTCTGTTTGGATGAAATGTTACTTTCTTGATATGTCTTTTCTCTCATGCATTTTTAGCTTGTACATTTTTTGCAAAAGGTGAACTTTACTACATCATTTGGTGATCAAGTGTCATTTGATGAAAATGGTGATGCTTTGCCAATATATGATGTTATGAACTGGCTGTGGCTCCCTGATGGAAGAATTGAAGTTCAGAATGTAGGGGAGGTAAAAAGGTCAGCCTACAGAGGTGAAGAACTCATACTTGATGAAGACAAAATCTTCTGGAACTTTGAATCAAAGAGGGTAAATCTTTTTTCTTTTTTATTTCATGAAGCTTCTTTTGTGGAACATTAAAGTCAATATATACAAATATGAAATGACGGATTTAGTTCTCCTCATGCAGCCACCTCGGTCAGTTTGCAGTGACAGTTGTCCTCCGGGTACTCGCATGGCCAGAAAAAAGGGGCAACCTGAATGTTGTTTTGACTGCATTCCCTGTTCTGAAGGAAAGATAAGCAATCAAATCGGTCCGTGTTTCAGTATTTATTATCAGTGTGGACATGTTTATAGTCAGTTAGAAAGCAAGTAATCCCTCCTTCTTTTCCTCTTAGACTCCTTGGAATGCATCAGTTGTCCAGAGGACTTCTGGTCCAGCCCACAGCGTGACCACTGCGTTCCTAAGAAAACAGAGTTCCTCTCCTACCATGAGCCTCTGGGTATCTGCTTGACAGCTGCTTCATTGCTGGGCACATGTATCTGTGCTGTTGTCCTGGGTATCTTCGCTTATCACCACAGCACACCAGTGGTACGAGCTAACAATTCAGAACTGAGCTTTCTGATTTTGGTGTCACTTAAACTTTGCTTCCTGTGTTCGCTGCTGTTCATCGGACAACCCAGACTGTGGACATGCCAACTGAGACATGCAGCATTTGGGATCAGCTTTGTGCTTTGTGTCTCATGCATCCTGGTTAAAACCATGGTGGTTCTGGCTGTGTTCAAAGCCTCCAAGCCAGGAGGTGGAGCCAGCCTTAAATGGTTTGGTGCTATGCAGCAAAGAGGAACAGTTTTAGTTCTCACTTGCATTCAGGCAGCAATCTGCACTGTATGGATTATCTCTGCTTCACCGGTGCCTCATAAAAACACCAAATACCACAATGACAAGATAGTCTATGAGTGCGATGTTGGTTCAACATTTGGATTTGCAGTTCTACTTAGCTATATTGGCTTCCTGGCAATCCTCAGCTTCCTGTTAGCGTTTTTAGCAAGAAATTTGCCAGACAACTTCAATGAAGCAAAATTCATAACTTTCAGTATGTTGATCTTCTGTGCTGTGTGGGTGGCCTTTGTTCCTGCCTATATCAATTCCCCAGGTAAATATGCAGATGCAGTGGAGGTATTTGCTATTCTGACCTCCAGCTTTGGTCTCTTAGTGGCACTGTTTGGACCCAAATGTTATATAATCCTGCTGAGACCAGAGAGGAACACCAAGAAAGCTATCATGGGTCGAGGCACAACCAAGTCATAAAAGCAACAGTTATAATTAAATGTTCACTTGTTATAAACAAGCCTGTTTTTTGCATTTTCATCAGTGATTAGCCCTAGATATTGCTATTATACTATGCTGTACAATGTGTAAAGGACTTAATCTCTTTTCAATAAAAATAAAGAATTTAGAGGCAATTTGAAGCAACAAATAAATGTGTGGGTTTTTTGTGATACATTTTTCTGTTACTACTTTTATTTTGTGGCAAAGTAGCTTGGCCATACAATATACTTTACCAGCAAGAGCCATTTCCCATGCAGTGAATGAACAAAGAGGGATACTGGTCAATCACATCTTGATTTAAAACCTTGATCTGTGACTGGCTGTTTTGTCTTCCTTTTACGAAAGTGCTCTGCGGTACACGGGAGGGAAAGTTAGAATGCTTGGACACAGTTTCATAAACAGGTTTAGAAAAATTAATCACTAAGTAAGCCTTTCAGGCAAAAGTTATCAATACAATAAATGTATCAAATATATATCTATACTTCTATAATATCTAAACTGCTGAACCAGTTTTGATTTGGAAATTACAGTAATCTTTGAGAGGGTTTAATTCTAACGGGTCAGAACATACTACTACAGACTACCGTATTTTAATTCAATATGGGTCATTTGCTGACCTTTTTGTCTATGCTACCACCTTTTTTGCAGCTTCTGCATTGCATTTTATGAGAGTTAAAAATGTTCCACAAAAGCCTTGACTTTCTGTGCCAAATTCTGAGAATGATAAAGTTCCCATTCTGATCTTACAGCACTCCACTCAGGGACCCCAAGGAGACCGGCTGCTCTGAACCTTTGTTGGGCATATGAATGCAAGTAATAGACAGAACCTGATCCCTAACCTCAAGGTTCAGGGAAAGCATTGTTATGTCTGTCAGGTAAACCCCAGCACTTCAGTGCCCAGGTGGGGGGTCTATGAATGAGCCTACCCCTGCTTGCTCCATTTCACCCAGATGGTGGAATAAAGACCAGCTTTCTCCAAAAAAGTAGTTTAAAAAACTGTGCCGTGTCATAAGTTAGCTCGACTGTTTCAAGGTGGAAGCCTCAGATCACCACCAAGTCTCCACTACACCACATCCTTACAAAAGCTCCTGTCGGTGGTGGGTCCTCCAGCAGATGGTGCCATGTTGTTTGTTCAGGCTGTGCACAGCAAGAGCCATTGGGCAAAGGCCAGACCACCAAATAAACTTTTATCCCACGCTTGGTTTAGTTGGGAGAACCCAGTCTCTCTAATACAGGCAAGGTGTCTCTGTGACTTGTTGAATTTATAATGCCGGTTTTAGAATTTCACTTTGTCTGATCCTTTATCAAGGGCCAATGTGTTTTTGGTGACCCCTCCAGCCACTAACTGCCCAACAACATAGTTCTGGGACACCTTGGGCACTCAAACCCCTCCATCATGAAAGGTTGAGATTCACAAAAGGGGACAAGACACTCTAAAGAGTTCCTTTTGATTTGCTACTTTGGATTTACTGATGCCTCTCCTATGCACCCAGATGAGTTAAGTGTTTTTCTGTTTTGTGTTACAATGATCAATAATACATGTTATGATTTAAAATCATTTTATACCCCATGTAGAAGATTTAGTTGTATTAGACTAAAACTAAGACAATGAGGTGTCCTGCTTTAACCACCATTCTTTAAAGAATATGTACATAAGGTAGATAATTGAATAAAGCTCTTTTCCATGCCGTGCCTAACTTCTTGTTTTTGATTGTGTCTCAATATCTGCAGTGTAACCTCCAGCCTCCAGTATAAGAAACTTTAAAACACGTCATTCAGACTAACTCGCATGTTTAAAAAACACAAAACTGGGACTTCATGATGATGCTGATTCATCCAGCTCCAAAATATTACTTTCCAAATGTCTTTCATTGTCCTTTTACACAAGCCTCATTATTAGCCAAATAAAGAATACAAGGGGAAATCACTTTGGTTACCGAAGTGACAGTTGTTGTGGCTCCTGGATGTCTTTTGATCAATAAATACACAGTTCTTTTACTGCCAAGGAAATAGTTGTTTAAGAGTTTAGACAAAACCAACTTGTGCTATAAGTCTTGGGCTGAGACAGCAAACCCTTCACAAACAGAGGAGTCACAGAGGAACTATCTTGGCATGCTGCTACCATCTAGTGGACGTTTAATTTCCCTCCATTAATGTGGGAAATTAATGCCAAATACTTGAATGTTATTTGTGAATTTCGTGAGTTTAAGTGACTATGCTTCTCTTCATCTCTCACACACACACATGCACACACACCTTTATATATATGTGTAGGTATTTGTATATTAAAGAGCTTTTTGAAAAAAAGTCTATGTTATAAAAAGCCAAGTGTGAGTAAATGTTTAGCAGGAAGATATAAAGTCAGCTTTATTTACAACTGAACTTACATATTGTATTCCACTTAATGAAAATTAGATAAAAAACTCATGATATGGCAAATTTACATCTCAATTATTGCATGATTCAAATCTAAGATTTTAAAGTTCCTAATGTGGTTTTGATGAGATCATTTTTACAGTAATTATCTCCTCATAAAATCATTCAGAAATCAAATGGATTTTAGACTCTGCCCACTTTTCTTCATCTCTGATAGGTGGCATCAGAGATGAGACAAGACTGCAAGTCAATAAAAGCAGGATGACAAAGCAATGTTACCTTTGACTGTGGTCAGAGAAGGGCTAATTTAGAAGAAAGTCATGTGGCCCTTTTTACACACAGGCTTACTCTTGCTCACGTTGTCCTATTGTGTGCTTTCTTCCACGGCATCGTCCTCTCTGCTCTCCTCCTGTGTGTTACAGGGACAGTTCCATCTGAATGGGATGCACAAAGCCGGTGATGTGGTTTTAGGGGGGCTGTTTCAGGTCCACTTCTTTTCTGTCTTCCCTGACCTGTCTTTTACCTCCGAGCCCCAACAGCTTACCTGCCATAGGTGAGTGAGTCAAGGATACAGCAAAATAAAGAATCTGGAAGAAATCACTGCCATCAGCACAATATTTCTGTCTTTTATATTATTATTATTATTGAAGAGCAATATTTTGAGAATGTGTATACTTCTGAAACATTCTCTACAACCTCATTCGATTATTTTGTTATTCAAATTGTATGATTGTTTGTTTTCTGTTTGCTTGAATTTGAACTGTACAATGTCTGCATGTGGTATCATATTGTATTCTCCATGTTAAACTGTACATTATTTTGTGTTAGTTTTGATGTTCTAGGCCTTAGGCAGGCTCAGACCATGGCCTTTGCTATTGATGAGATCAACAGAAACTCCAACCTGCTTCCCAATGTGACTCTGGGGTACAGTCTGTATGATAACTGTCTCACACTTGGAATTGGATTCCGTGCAGCTCTGGCATTAGTCAGCAGTCTAGAGGAGCAAATTATATTAAATGAGACTTGTAAAGGAAGCCCTCCAGTCCTGGGGATTGTGGGTGATTCTTCCTCCACACGCTCTATTGCCATCTCCACTGTCTTAGGTTTGTACAGAGTACCTATGGTAAGTTTTCAGCATTGTCTTTTGATAATTCTTTTGGATAAGATTTAACATCAGCTGTAATCAACTTTGATGACTAGTAAAGGATCTGAATATTTTTAGGGATACAGAGTCTATGTCTTTCACAGGTGAGTTATTTTGCCACATGTTCCTGCCTGAGTGACCGGCAGAAGTATCCGTCCTTCTTTAGAACAATCCCAAGTGATGCTTTCCAGGTAAAAACCATGCAATGAGAAAGATGATGATATATAAAACTTTTCATAACTTTTTAAAACTTTTATAACTTTTTATTGCATTGTGTGGTGACAAAAAATAGGAAAAAGAAAAAGCTGAATGATAATGATTTAACAGGATTTATTGGAAAACCAATTAAAGATATTTTTTCCAAACAATGCCTTTAGTATTTCCACTTATCCCTCTCTCTGTATTTACTTAGGTACGTGCTATGATTCAGATTCTAAAACGCTTCGGCTGGACTTGGGCAGGTCTGCTGGTCAGTGACGATGATTACGGACTCCACGCTGCCCGATCCTTCCAATCTGACCTAGGTCTGTTTGGTGGAGGTTGCCTTGCTTACTTAGAGGTTTTGCCTTGGAATAAAGACTCAACTGAACTAAAGAGGATTGTGGATGTGATGAAGAAATCCACAGCTCGTGTGGTCATTGTGTTCGCACATGAGAGTCAGATCCTTAATCTCATGGAAGAGGTTGGTCGTCAAATGCAGCTAAATTCTAACTTAATATGATCATATTTTTTTATTTTGGTTTTAGAGATACACATCACCTTTCAATAGAAAATTTGTATTTCTCCTGTGAATAAGCATAAAATCCATTCAAACATGGTGACTTTTGAAATTAAGTTATTTAAACTCACGAATACTGGCATTTAGTGGCATGAAATTTTAAGAACATATGATTGGTTACATGCACAGGTGATGAGACGGAATATGACAGGCCTGCAGTGGATGGCCAGTGAAGCCTGGACAGCAGCTGCTGTGCTCCAGACCCCTCACCTCATGCCGTACTTGGGTGGCACATTGGGCATTGCTATTCGTCGAGGGGAAATACCGGGGCTCAGGGATTTCCTGTTACAAACACGTCCTGACCCCCATCACAACAACAGCAATGGAAATAACATGGTGAGACTGAACAGTGTGATCTAATTTGATATTTCTACCAGGAGTAAATTGTCATTGATTATAATGAATTGTTTTAACTGCACTACAGGTAAACCAGTTTTGGGAATTCACATTTCAGTGTAAATTTGCACCAATTCCACCAGGCTGGTTGGAGGCTGGAGGTGCACTATGTACTGGAGAGGAAAATCTAGAAAGTGTGAAGACTGAGTTTTTGGATGTTTCTAACCTCAGGCCTGAGTACAATGTGTACAAGGCTGTGTATGCACTGGCTTATGCACTTGATGATATGCTGCGGTGTGAGCCAGGGAGAGGGCCTTTCAGTGAACACAGCTGTGCCAATTTACAAACTCTGGAGCTATGGCAGGTGTGACACACTCTCCATGCTTATAAAAGTGCTCAAAAAGGGTTAGAGTTATGTCCCTGCAACAATAACAGTATGATTTAAGATGTGAATTAACATAAATGTGTGATTTAATGTTTAACCATTGACTACCAAACACTGAGTACATTCTTCTTCATCCGGCTTTATTGGTTTTCCTTAAGTTCTTATCATATTTTGTTTTAGCTTGTGTATTACCTGGAAAAGGTCAATTTCACCACAGCTTTTGGTGATGAAGTCTCATTTGATGAGAAAGGTGATGCGTTGCCAATATATGATGTTATGAATTGGCTGTGGCTTCCTGATGGAAGAACTAAAGTTCAGAATGTGGGAGAGGTGAAAATGTCAGCGTTTAAAGGTGAAGAACTCACACTTGATGAAGACCAAATCTTCTGGAACTTCGAATCAAAAAAGGTTATCTCTCATCTTTTTCACTTTTATAACTCTTAATAGCAGCATTAAGTGGTTTGAAATAACAGAAACGTTTGTCCTCACATAGCCCCCACGCTCAGTGTGCAGTGAGAGCTGTCTTCCAGGTACTCGCATGGTGAGAAAGAAGGGGGAGCCTGAGTGCTGTTTTGACTGCATCCCTTGTTCTGAGGGAAAGATCAGTAACACGACCAGTAGGTGTCCATCTTTTGGGATTTTTTTATTGCACAGTATTGTTTTTTATTGCACAGTGTATACCAAATTGTCTCCACTTTTTTTCAGACTCTTTGGAGTGTGTCAGTTGTCCAGAGGACTTTTGGTCCAGTCCCCAGCGTGACCACTGTGTCCCAAAAACAACAGAGTTCCTCTCTTATCAGGAGCCTCTGGGCATCTGCTTGACCGCTGCCTCATTGCTGGGCACATGTGTCTGTGCTGTTGTTCTGGGTATCTTCACTTATCACCGCAAAACACCTATAGTACGAGCCAACAATTCAGAACTCAGCTTCCAGCTACTGATGTCACTTAAACTTTGCTTCCTGTGTTCGCTGCTGTTCATTGGACGACCCAGACTGTGGACATGCCAGCTGAGACATGCAGCATTTGGGATCAGCTTTGTGCTTTGTATCTCATGCATCCTGGTTAAAACCATGGTGGTTCTGGCTGTGTTCAAAGCCTCCAAGCCAGGAGGTGGCGCCAGCCTCAAGTGGTTTGGGGTTTCACAGCAGAGAGGAACAGTTTTAGGTCTTACTTCAGTTCAGGCAGCAATCTGCACTGCTTGGCTTGTCTCTTCCTCACCAGCTCCGCATAAAAATACCCAATACTACAATGATAAGATAGTGTATGAGTGTGTAGTTGGGTCCACTGTTGGTTTTGCAGTGTTACTTGGATATATTGGTTTCCTAGCTCTTCTGAGTTTTCTCTTGGCATTTCTGGCAAGGAATCTTCCAGACAACTTTAATGAGGCCAAACTTATCACCTTCAGTATGCTGATCTTCTGTGCTGTGTGGGTGGCCTTTGTTCCTGCTTATATCAGCTCGCCGGGAAAATATGCAGATGCAGTGGAGGTATTTGCCATCTTGGCCTCCAGTTTTGGTCTCTTGTTTGCGCTGTTTGGACCCAAATGTTACATAATCCTGCTGAGACCAGAGAGGAACACCAAGAAAGCTATAATGGGTCGAGGCATGCAGTCATAGAAAATTACCAAATTTCATTACAGCTCTCAACACGTTGTATTTTCATTTCTGGATATTTATAGCATATGAAATAAAACAAGTGTGTGTTTAGAGTAAAGGAGTGTGAGGGTTCTGTATGTTGAGCTACGGTTTAAACTATATTACAGACATATAATGTCACTGAGAAAGGTGAAAACTGTTGCCAAATAAACACTTTTAAATCTCAATAGTTGTGTGAGTGAAAACCTTCAGTCAACAGTGACTTATTTTGCACTTTTCGGGATAAAACGTGACACTATCATGACACAACCTGTTTGACTCTTCATGAAGAAAATTAGCCTGAAATAATGCAACTCAGCTATGAATTGAATTTTCTTAAATTACAACTTGGATTCATCTCGCACTGTCTCATACATGCCTGTTTGTCCTTTCAGGTACTGATTTTGACTCACAGACAAACTTTGCAATTTGGTATTGCAAATTTAAAAACATTTATTAAAAATAAACACTGGATCCTATATATCCCTTAATGCAGCGTACAGCTCTTCATCAGGCCACCAAACCTGCTCTATGATGTTGCAGAAATGTGTCAACTTGTAGGGCCTCCTCCTCCTGCACAGTCTGTGCAAAGTACTGTTTGGTTTCTTGTGTTATTTTATCTTTACGAGTCAACAGTCATTTAGAAAACTTATTCCTTAGAAAGTCTGCGAATGATGCTTTCTTTTAAATCCTTGCTTGAGTTTTACACGAAAAAACCCACAATAACTATTTGTTGTTTTCTTCAGACATGGGTTTTAAAACCGCACTTTTTGCAAATAAACAGCAGATGGCAGCAGCAGGTTAATAATGTTGTGCTGGTAAATCATTTACAGATCATCTTGAGAACAGGAGACAACATATGAGCAGCTGAATAATGATTATGTAAAAATTGTCGTTATTAATATTGTTAGATGCTCAAATGAAGAAGCTAATGCCACTTATCCATTCATCACCAGTGGACATTAGTGGACACAGAGTCAGGGGCAGATGACTTTGTTCTTGTTCATAAGAGTTCCTTCAGTAATTTCTTTTTCCATCACTTGTAAGGAAGTGATTCAGGGACCCTGAATTTATGCTACAAAAAAATTCATAAAAATTAAGATATTATGGTGTTTCGCTGCCATACATTAATCCTTAAGGCTCTTTTTGATTGATTGTCTGTGCAATAGCTTAATTTACATGGCCTAATTTAAACATAAAAGGTCAGTTCTTGGTTACCTATATGTATTCTGCTGTAAACTCTTTAATCTTCTAATGTATTGTATGGAATAACTGTATTGCATAAAGAACAGCTGAATGTCCACAATAAAAAAGTACAGAAAACAGGAAATCCTTTTTGAATTCTGTTTATTGATGTAATTTCTTTCAGACCTTTTTTAAAAGCATGGTTAGTTCCATTATAAAATGTGAACTGAAAAAGAACATATTTGTATTGTCTTTATTGTACATGGGCTTGATTGATTTATTTTTTCAAAGAACTATTTTTTTTTTAAAGCCACAAAGAGAAAACAGATAGTAGCAGAAATGTCTTTGTATTTCTGTATAATATGATCAAACAATTTGTAACATTTCTTTTAAATAAAAAAGAAAACACTATTTAATTAATGAAACAAAAAAAAAAAATATCTAGACTCAATAGAAAGTTGCAATTTAGATGATTTAAAATGTCAAATTGGTTATTGTCTTTGCTACCGGGCCATCAGATGTTTCTTAGTGTTTTTCTCTGGCCTCAGAAGAATGATGAAACACTTTGGAGCAAAGATGCAGAACAGTAAACCGTAGCTCGATGCGAGGATGGCAAAAATCTCCACAGCTACTGCATATTTTCCAGGAGAACTAACATATGCAGGAACAAAAGCCACCCAGACAGCACAGAATATCAGCATGCTGAAGGTGATCAGTTTGGCCTCATTGAAGTTGTCAGGGAGTTTCCTGGCAAGAAATGCCAACAAAAGACTGGTACAGCCAAGCAGACCAATGTAGCCCAGTACTAGAGAGAAACCCACCACAGAGGCCATGGCACACTTCAAGGTAACCCTTAACCCCGGGACATCCAGGTCAGGTTGAGGCGTAGGAGGGCTGAGTGATAGCCAAATGACACATATGATAACCTTGATGGATAGAAGCATCGCACCTGTCATTTTAATCATGTAAACGTAAGTGAAGACTGATTATATATAAGATGATATATAAGAGTATATATATGATTGAACAATACCAGACCTGTACACACGTGAAGAAGCAGACACTTCCCCTCTGCTGTCCTGGACCGAACCACTTCATCAATGTCTCAGCACCAGGCCGAGCTGAGCGGAACGCTGCCAAAACCACAATGGTTTTGACTTGAAGGCAGGACACACAAAGTACAAAACTGATCCCAAAAGCTGCCTGCTGGAATCTACAAGACCAGACTGATGGACGACCGATGAACACCAGTGCGCACATGAAACAGAGTTTCAGTGACAGGAGAAGCAGGAAGCTCAGTTCCGAATTGTTGGCACGTACCTAGAATTACATTACATGTACATTAAAAGGACAAACCCACTACCAGGAAAGGGTAGATTCATTCAGATTATTTTAAGTAAATAAGCTTAGTTCTATTTACGCTGACACACTACATTGCAGTTTATTACAATGATCAGTTTTCTCACCACAGGTGTTTGACGGTAGCGAAGGAACACCACGAACACAGCTGTTGTCACAGTGGCACCAGAAACAGCTACTGCTGTGAGGGTAATGCCCAAAGTTTCATTAAAGGAAAGGAAGTCCAACTGGCGAGGAATGCAGGCGGTTCGTTCAGAATTGGACCAAAACTCAGGAGGACATCGCTCACAGTAAGCCGAACCTTGAAGACGGATAAGGCAGTAAAGATGGCCAGGTTTACTCTATACCCAAAGGTTTTGCAGCTATAGCACAGCTGACAAAAAAAAAAAAAAAGATCCTCACCAGTTCTATTGCTAATCTCCCCATCAGCACATGGGATGCAGTCAAAACAGCAGATAGGTTCCCCTTTTCTGTTGGCCATCCGTGTACCAGGGGGGCAGCTTTCAGTGCAAACTGAAGCAGGCACCTAAACAACATTTAAACCACAGTTTGAAGCATATGTTAATTACAGAGACTATCAATTCAAAGGAAGGTTTGATGAGAATAAAATTGTCCTACAATTGCACCTGATCGGATCCTGTGCTCCATTGAATAGCAGACTCATTGAGATGGATATCAAACCCATCCACACGACCAATCAAAACAAGTTTAAGCTGTCGCTCAGGGGTACTCTGCCAGTTTACAAGGTCATACTTTGCTGTAATGTCGGCCCCTTGGAAAAAGAACTGTTCACCCTGCGGTGTAGTGAAGTTCACTTTGCTCAGGTGTTGCATCAGCTGAAAGCATCAAAATATTTAAATGATAAATTAACCATTAAGTGCTGAAATGAAAATCAATGGTCAAATTTTCACCTGACGCACACAGAGCTACACAATTTCCTGATAATAGGTCTGAAACTAGCAAGCAAATGTCATGCAAGTCTGACAAAAGAGTGAAATAGAAGAGATTGCATTTACCTCGAAGGGTTTGATTTGTTTTGGAAAGGAGCAGGTGGAGATGTTGTTTCCAGGAGGGCTGTCTCTGTCAGGGCAGGAGAGAAGGCTGTGAAGGGCATGGGCTGCAGCATAAACTGCAAGGTAGACATTATATGTCACCCGTAGCTGGGAGGTGTCAGTAAAGAGATTATACACTCCCTCCAGAGTCTCTGTGCCTTTGCAAGTTGGAAGAGAAGCTTTATGAAGGGACCTGTCTTGTGGTGATTTGTTATTGGAAGACAGAGGAGTTTCCACAGGACTGCAACCAAACTCCTTCTCCCAAAATTCCCTTAAGAAGTAATCACCAGGGCGAAGGGATGGATTCAGATTTCTAACATAATTTTCAAATCCAGGCACAGCTGAACTTCGAATGGCCACACCAAGAACACCACTTGCCACTTTATGCGAGACAGCGTTTTGAAGAAGATCAACACTGGTGCTCCAAGCCTCGCTGGCCAGAAACTGTCTGTCAGTCACCTAGTGACAGTGATCAGAGTCAGCCATTTCAATGTCACAATCAAAATCAAGTAAATATAATTTTTCCTCAGTGGTAAATGTCTCCAACTTTTAATCCAATTTCTTAAATTTTCTTAAACATTTTTATCTCAGTTTCTTACATTTATCTTGGCTAGTTGCAGGAATAGTTCCATCACATCTGTGTACCAGGTGAAGATTAAAATCACCTTTGCAGTCGAGGCCTGAATTGTGAGTGCCGCTCGTCTGGCATCTTGCTCAATATTTTCCCTTTGGAGAGTTTCTATAAATGCCAGACACACCCCTCTCCCCTGAATCCCCTCCTGAAATACCTGACATGTATAATCGAAAAGAACCAAGAGGATTAGATATCTGCCAAGCATTCAAAAATGGCATTGAAGTAGATTTCTCTTATAGATCCTATAACATTTCCCTGTAAAATATACAGAAGATAAAGCACACCACCTTCACTGCCATACGGCCATAATCATTATTTGCAATCACTGCTCCAATCCAGGTCCACTTGTTGTGTATGGTAAGTTGGGCAATAGCCTGTGCTTGATAGATATCACTTGCCATTGTCCTGAAGAAGTTAGGATATTGCCGCTTGTCACTTAGACAGGGGCAGCTAGCTGTGTAGCTCACCTAAAAAGCAGAAAACATGTCATAAACAAAATCTGTTCTTAAATCTCTACTCTTGATTAAACAGTATTTTTTAGAAAACTGTATGTTCACCCAAGGATTGTGATCATTATTCTACATTTATATTTGACACCTTTAAGAATGTGAGTATAAAGAATAAAATGTATGGCTTGAGTTAAGAAGGGAGAAAAAGGATGAGAACACATCATCTTCTATCTAAGTAAATAAATTGAAAATACAATAACTTTTTAAAATGAATATTCTTTTGTTTTTCCAGTGGAGCTCACCAAAGGAACAGAAAGTGGTCCGAGGATTCTGGAGAGTATCTGGGCTGCCGTAGATGAGGAACCACCAATGATTAATGGAACAGGCCAATCACCTGATGCCATTACAAGATAGGTTGAAATAAGTCACTTTTTATATAAAAATCATGTTAGATTCCATGCTAAAGACAATACTGCAATGTTTATATCTATAATGACAGATAATGATGTAAATTACATCTATAACAATCTATATTAAATACCTCTCTTCTGTCTTATTTCCTCTTCATATCCAGCTGCTGGTTTACAGGTAGAGGTGTCTCCACCAACCAATGACAGTGCTGCCTGCAGAGCCCAAGCAGGGAGGGCGCAGCTATCATGAATATGATAGCCCAGCTTCAAACCTGGTAGCAAGGTGGAACTATGATTGATTTCCTCCATAGCAAACACCATAGCATAGATGTATTGTAATGGCAGATTTTGCAAACTGAGAACACAGAGGAAATGTAATTATACACATATCCATCAAATTTACCAAGCTATTGAAAAATTAATCAGCATAAGAATAATAATATCCCATTTTTAAGAAAAATATATAAAGGAAACATAACAGTGAACTGTGTTTGGAAACATAAAGTTCCTTTGTTAAACAAGTACACAAACATTTTACAGAGCTGACAGTAAACAGAGACTTCAGATTCTTACCCGGTGCAAGGTCTGATATCTGGTAGCTGGGTGAAGTGGTGGCCTTTATCTGGAGGAGAGTAACGAAGGCTAAAGAGCCCACCGATGATTACATCCCCATCCTCAAACAAACCCTTGTCACTGGTTGTACCCCACCGAGAACAATTCACTGCCTGAGCCATCTGTAAACCCACTCTTAGCCCCATCTGTCTGCCCAAAAGCCCCACAAGGAGCAGGGGTGGAGCACAACATGTCCACAGAGTGATGAACCAAGATACCTGATACATAGATGAAGCTGTTCTGGACATTTGAAACATGTAAAGCATACAGTATTAGATAACTCCTACTACAACATACAGACACAACATGTGCAATAAATTGAAAATCAGCTATCAGTTACAGAAATTATAAAGGTTAAATTGCATTGAATCATTTTTACACAACAGGAAAAAGTTGATATTCCATACACCTATTTCAAGTGAAGCAAAAAAAAATGTCATGAAAAATAATGCAGAATCAGAACAAACATAGCTTCCACCAACCACTAGCAAAGTAATAACTATGACATACCTCCCTCCTGCTCTGCACAGAGTCGATGTTGTTCTGAGTTTTTATAATTGCTGTGAAGCCCATGGCAGAAGCATAGTAAACAAGATGACATTGCATCAAATCATTTCCCTGAAAGGGGAGGGCAGAACAATCATGAATGGCTGCTGTGTGACACAGAAAAAGGAGTATGTACCTATAGAGTTGTAACTAAAGATGTCAAAACAGATTTTTATTTGTAATATTTTGTTGATCACTGTTGTGGGACTGGGACCTGCAGTGTTCAGAACCCCACTAGAACATTGAGCCATGAAGCAACATAACTCTCAATATACTGATGTAAAACTCATTCTTTAAACTTTAGTGAGAACCATTTCAATTCAAAAGAAAGTGGTGCAAGGTTTCATAGACCAACCTGCAAATCCTGGGCCATGTAAATTGCCATAATAAGAGTCATGACTATAAGAAAAAGCCCCACACATAATAATCATTTCCATGGGTATTGCAAAGCAGGTCCAGGCATACATGATGAGGGCTGGTAGGTGTTAGAAGTGCCTATAAACCCTGTGGAATACACTGAAAGAAGGACAAATTATGATTTAGATGGAATTCAGACATCATCAGATCTGAAGTATTGATTTCAAAATATGCATCCTGTCATTCATTTAAGACAAACCAGGAATACCAGAAACGTCATTCATGAACAACAATGGTTCTCCACTTCTTCCACTCCACTTCACTTCTCCAACTGAAACATCATTTAAGTTGTTTGCTTGTGTTTTTCATGCAGCTCATAATTACCCTTAGAGCAGTTTTGACCATGGGCCCTTACATGAAATTGCTACTAAAACACTTCTTGGTTTGATTTAGGCAATAATATTATTTGATAACGGGTTTAAAAAGTTTGTTTTTTTTGTTTTTTTTACCGTGCCACCATAAATACAAATTTTACTGTTCAGTTGCTATCACAATTACTAGAGATTGCATATTCTTTAAACATTATTATCAGCCCACATGAATAAACTCCACATGAGGAGGAGGGTAGTCTCTGATATATCTTTGACTTTAAATACAATTTTCAATGAACTGAGTTTAATGAAAAGAAATAAGTATAATAAATGGCTCACAGTCAGGCTTCCTATACTATCTTGCACAGGATCCTAACATAGCAGATGGTCATAAAGCCAGCCTAAGCAAACAGGTCAGGTGTACCCTTACACTAATGTCTGCAACTGTGAACCTCCACTAAGGGTAACATAGATTGTAAGTGTAACAATCTGCCCTACCGTCTTAGCTACTACATCTCAGCCACTAGGTTATACTCCTGCTTCCCCATCTTTTTTGCCAGCTACAGCAGATGCAACCTGTTTTCGCCATCTGTACTAAGACTGCCACAGCTATACTCTGATAAGCTCAGCTCAGCTTCTGCAAAACATACCAGGAAAGGATCATCAATTCATTAGCAGTTGTTGAAAACCAATCCTCTTTCAACAATGCATACATGTTTACTGTCTTTATAAATCTAACTGCATACAATTTAATGTTTTTTTATGAAGGATTTTCTTACCAGATCCTCTAAATCAGAAAACACAATAGCACTGAAAAGGGACAAGGTCTTTCCAGGAATAATTAAGATCATTTGGGTAAAAAATGTTACTGTTTGTATTTGCAAGGAACATCTTAATATTGCTGAATATCTAGTATCTGTCTCGTTTTCCTCTTTCCAGAGCTGAGTGAAATCAGACAATCTCAAAAAAGATATTCAAGCTTCAGTCACTTGTGTGTTGGCCTATCGATACTACATGCAGACAACAATGTAATCAATACAACCTGCCTCGAAGACCCCTGGTTGCTTACGTGTATGTTTACATTAAGAAGTAGGGCCGCTTGAGTTTGGACATTGCTCAGGCATCTTAAAGGCAACTTTTCAAAGCATTTCTTTTATTTGCAAGAGGGAATCCCGTTTGTTTTTATAATTTGGATTTAATCTGCAATTGACTTTCCATCAAACTCTGCATATTCCACATACAGCTGTTTAAAAAAAATACTTTTATTCTCAAAATGCTGATCAGAAAGTTGAAAATCAAGTAAAATCAAAATAAGCTCAAGATAGGTAGGATAGACTAATGAGCCACAGGTGTGAAAACTGTAATCTCAATCAGAGATAATTTCACAAACAATTAGATCTCATTATACAATTATGGTGAGGTGGTGCAGAGGGGCAAAAACAGACTGTGTGCATGTTTGTTCAGTTGTTTTCCTGGTTTTGCAGATCATAGATGACATTCTGAAAGCCATCAACATAGGCATTCTACATCAACATTATATTTATTAATATGGTTACCATCATTGTTATAATTTTTTACACTGACTTGAGTATAAGCAGTTTTTATCAACTATAAGATCAAAGCTGACACCTGGAGTTATCACTCTCAGCAGTCATCCCCATTAAAGCAAGAGACAGCTTATGTGAATGCTACACCTAAATTACACAAAATGAGACTCAATAAGATGTAGGCTCCAGAAAAATGTATTCCACTAAAAAATGCAGATCACCAAAAAAATTAGCAATCCATCATTTCTGGACATCTTTCAACAAACTATAGCACTACTCTTTGTCCGAAACATAACAACATGCGCAATGAATATGCTTTTAAAGAAAAGGTAAGGACTTATGACATAAATTAATTTAAAGTGATATGTTGCTTTTATTCTTTATTTCCAAACTGACATATGTTTGGATGAATTTCCTCATTGAAAGGCAGGCTGGACTGTTACGTTCCCTCTTCAAGGTAGTAACCACTCTAACTAAAGAAATTATGAACTGGGTCTGAGGAAAATGTACAATACTGTATACAGATATAATATAGACCAACACCTTATTCTCTATCCCATCTAAATATCTGATGTGAGTCAGTGTGAATTTGATGTTTAACTAGCTAGCCTGGTAAAAAACTTTAGTAATCTCCACTTTCTACTGTTATGTGTATTGTAGTAAGTCTCACTATCAGTTTTAAATCTTGCATTGAAAGTGCAATCCATCAGTTACCCATAGAGGAAAATACATTAAAAAAGACCAGATAAATGCTAGTAGAGCCAAAGATGGCACTACCTTATTTTAAAATGAAAAAACAAAGACATAGAAAACAAATGACTTAATAGGCGACTATTTTTAGCAGTTGACTTGTAAAAAGAAGCATGCAAAATTTTGCTTAATCCTTGTCTGTGTTTTCTTTATAGGGTGCACACAAAATTAAAGGGAAAAAAATGTATTATACCATTTCTATGTACGCTTAAAAAGAAATGGGTTTTCTCTAAGCCAAACATTTTTTTCATTGTAAGTCATTTATTCTAAATAAATTACTGATTATTACTATGGAAGCAAATTATTTCATTAGAGAAGGCAAAGAATAAGATGTTGCGCTGCAGAAGCTTTGGACAGCAGGAAATCAAAGTACCTATAGAATCCCCATTGAGGCTTAGAAAAAAAACATACAAACTCTACTTAGAAAAGTCCCCCAGCCAAGTTGCATACTGGTCAAAATATTTTTTTTACTGTGAAGCGACAAGGCCAACTCCTGTGTGTGTATCCAAACATATGGCGAAAGTTTGAAACGGCACCTCTTTTTTTGTAAAATCTTAAGAGTTATTCTGGTCCACACTATACAAGAGGCCTTGGTGAGGACTTCCATTTTCAAAATGCAAGTTTCTGTGAATTCTGGATTATAATTCTTGGAACTATCTCTAATTTCCATTAAGATAACACTATAAGCTATTTTCTGAGCCCCACTTAGCCACAACTTAAACATACCACCATGTTGTTGCAAGCATAACCACTACACAAAGGGAGTTCTATTGTTTTATCTAAGAGACATAATGTGGCATTGTGTATTATTGCAAATTTTGTATACAGAGCATGCTTATCACACACATAAAGTGACATTGCCATCATCAGATGTGGCGCTATAAGATGCAGTGTTAACTATGATAGAGGGTTAAGAAATTGGTCAATGTTTGATGGGTCTTAATGACCTGAAAATTGGAGATCAAACATGCAGTCATCCAGATGTTTATGTCTGTTCTCTGATCTCCAAGGTATTTGTAACATTTGACTGACCCATAAAACTAAAGTGTGGCTCTGCAGACTGAATCAGATATGGGAATTGTATGCCAAGAGAAGCAGGTGTGTCAATTGTAAGCTCCACTGTATCACGAGTCATTTCATAAAGAATTATAAACGATTATGTTCAAGGTGGTATATGGGAAATTGCGAGGTTGATTGTTTCTTGGTATTAGTTTTACCTGCATTCTTGACGAATAATCTGAAAAGAGATAATAGAGATAATAAACATGCCATTATTTCAAATCAAATATTTCAATATTTTATTGCATTGATAGGAAAATGCTCACAGTTCTCCAATGAGCAACATTACCAAGAAAAAGGATGGTGTAACACTGAAACAATCATTTAAAAAAGAAACAAGAAAAAACAAATGTGCAGCTCTGCTGCCCTCTTCTCGTCAGCCTTACCCTGTGCAACTGTTACTTTGTTTGACCAGTCCATTAAATTAAACAAAATAACCAGAAGGAACAAGAAAGTATTTTTGCAGTCTGTATCAAAGCAATTATAAAAATAAAAACTTTTAAACTCCAATTCCTTTTCAATTTTGCCATTAGATTTGGAAAATCTACAAGTCATAGAAAGAAACAAGTAAAAGCACTGAAGTCTATGCACTGTATTGGACCCAATACAAACAAGCCTTTGTACTCTGTTTATTCTGTGCAATTGCGTTAGGGTAATATAACATCTACTGTAGAAACTGGTGCATAGTCATGCTTGACATGTTCACATGAAACATGCACAAACATAAATGTACAATTTAAAACTGATTATCAACTGAATCCCATTTCAGATGAAAAATCATGTCAGGGATATTTGGACAACACAAATAAGGAAGTACCACCAAAAAGAGAAGGAAGACCAACATTTTATATTTGAAAAGATGAATCCCATCTACAAAAAGTAGCTGACTGATTATACTACACATTCAAATGATACAAAGACATTCCCTCTCTGCTTCTTCTTTTTTTGCTTCTTAGTCATTGTACGTAGATTGGACGGTACAACACAGGGACAAAGGTAACAGGTATCTGTACAATATGTCTAGGAAGCCATCTGGAGGGACTCAAAGTTCCCAAGTACATTTACACATTAAGCAGAATATAGAGAATACACAGCCAACTAGACCATTCACTAATGAATAGTGCACATTTCATACAAGAAAATTCATGCTGTCAGGTCCATCCGTGGATAGACATTTCACTAATAGTTTATTGTACAGACTAGAAACTGCCCAGACTGACGTTTATTCAACAGTTTGAGAGGAACATTTCTTTGTGACTGAACATGTTAACATACAATTGCAAATTTTTTATTTAATTGATCTTTTCATTTTTCATATAATTGAATTTAATCAAGTAACACAACCTGAACCTTAAGTCCACATTAGGTTAGGGTCAGAGCTAAAGTCTGAGCAGAAAGTAGACCTCGGGCTCAGAAGCTGAGTGGGAACTGTTTGTAGGTGGAAGAGAATCGTCTGTATAGTACCTGTCTACATAATGGTCCATATTGCCATAACGTAATGATGTGCAAGCTCCTTCAGGAAGCCCCCTGTCCTCCACTTCACCTAGGTACCCTGCTATGTATGAACCAGTAGAGTGTCTGTTAGTTGGAGGATTCTGCGAGGCCGGTTTATTCCTCAGAACCACCCCACTAATGCTGACAGGACTATTTACCACCACCCCTGATCGAGGTTTGAGAGCTTCTTGCTGCCTTTCACGGGCACGATTGTTGATGTGACGGACTCGGCTTTGGCTTCGAGAGGATAGACGACGGGTAAGGACCGGAGGGGAATCATCTATGTCTCTAGGAACAACTGGAGATAGACTTGTCGCTTGTTGTAACAACTGGGGTTCTGCTTGTTGATGCAGCTGGGAGGACCCAGGGCTTTCTCTGTCAGTATCATCTCCCTCCAGACTGACCAGCCTACGTAGCTGTTCTGTGAGTGGATCACAGGACTGTGAGTGAAAAGCTGCTTTCCCCATATTGCCAATATTCTTCTGCTTCCTCATTTGGGGAGTGACGAAACTGCGACTAATAATGTGGTATTTGCTCTGAAAGTTGCATGATATGTCTTCAGAAGTCAAGTCTCCCAGGGATTTGGACTTGCATGGGCTGGGGCCTGTGGAGTCTGTGTTAGCAGACTGAAGATTAATTGCTAAAGGCCCTAAATTTGAAAGAAGTGATGGTCTGGATGCAGCATGTGGCTGGTGTCTTGTATTATTGAGAAGAGCCTTATGTTTCTCAGACAGTTTAAGGTCACATGATTTAGTTGGACTTTGGCCATGGGGTTGGATGGTTCTAGAAGGGCAAAATGCGGGCATAATGCAGTCATAGTCCAGATGGTTGTATACTGCTTCACATTCTGAAGAGGGGGAATAAAGGCCTCTGTCTCTAGAGATGTTTACAGATACACCAGATTGACCTGTGAGGCCATTGTAGAAGCACCCCACTCGCTCCCTCTCTTTCTGATTGTACTCTGGTCTGTCTTGATGAGACCGGTTTAAGATCTGGCTTTCTTTGTAGCTCTTCTTTTGTGTGTAAATACTAAAGTCTTGGCTGTCGTTAAGAGCCTCAGAGTTTCTCTGAGATATGGGGCAGCTGTTCTGACGCAAAGGGCTAGGATTTGGGGGTCCGGGGTTGATAAATCTATGGCGGAGTGGCGGCTGAGAGTTGTCCTGTAGTTGATGGTGATTGGACTGCTGATGAGTAAGCTGATTCATTGGAAATTCTGAATGAGATGAATGTGTTGCATAATGTGGCTGTGGAAATGAGGAAGGCTGCTTTTGTTGGGAATGGCTGAGAGTAGAGTCATGGTTTTGGTAAATAGCATGGCGTTTGGTTGGATATATAAGACCCTCCCACTGACTGCCATGTCTTGGCGAAGTCAGCACCATTTCAGATGGATCCTCATCAACATTCAACTCCACTTCTGGAAATGCCTCTCCAGGCAAATGATGGAGACACTGGAAGAAGTTGTTGTTTGAAGAGGCGCTTGTGTACCTTTTAGAAGTATCCTGCTCTGTTTCAGGTACTGCTCCTGGGTGATCATTTACCTCCTCATATATCCTCTCCTCTGTCTCCTCCACGTCTTCATTTTCACCCCTTCTTCTGTCCACATCATTCCAGCTAATACTGCGCCCTTTGCCATAGCTCTGAATTGCATTTGCAGGAGAAAAACCTAAACTGCCTGAAGGTGTGCCCTGTGTGATGTCTGCCTGAACGTGAACTGTCTGTTTCCTTAGATTGTACACGGACACAGGCAACAGAACCTCTTCATCCAGAATGGTGTAGACCTCCTCGAGATCAGTGGTTTGTGGACTCGAGATGAGAGCTGGAGCAGGTGTATCTGACTGTGAAATCTTGCATGGTGAACAAGTTTCACGATTTACATAATTTGTTTTTTGAGCTACTTTCTGGGGACACGTCAGTAGATTCTTATTGGGAGATGATCTGTTGGTCTTGAGTGGAGACCTTAATTCTTGCAGTGCTTTAGTCGAGATGGACCTGAAGTTTGAAGTTTGGGAAGGGGCAATATCATGAGATAACATTGTGGCATTGTTTTGGTTTACAGTGTTTTCAAACTGACCAATCAGAGCAGAAATAGAGCCGCATGTGTCTTGCTCATTGTCTAAGGACACAGCATCAATAAGTCTGGAGATGGTGCTGTCATGTAAAGAGCTGGAACTCTTTATACTACAGTCCATTCTGACTGAAGATATTGGAGGCACAGAGGAGGAGGCAGCAGAGGAGGAAGAAGAGGAGACCGAAGGTGCCACTGTGAATGTTTTACTGTTTGATGATGTTTCAGGTTTATCCAATCTCATCTGGTTATTTGTTGAAGGTGATATAGAACAGTTTTTCTCTGTTCCTGTCAAGGTGACTTTTGACTTGTTGAACTCTGACTGGTAATTGACATAATCTTCTTCCTTTCTTACTTTTCCACCACCGATTACCAGATACGATGCCTCTTCTGATTGGTCAAACTCTTTATTTTTGTTTGTCTTAGATGGGGGAGAGATGCTGGCCTTAACTGATATTGATGATTCGATGAAGAGGTCAACAGAAGAAGACCTAGGCCTGTCAAATGGGCAAGCTCCTGTGGACACAGATAGGTAAAGAAAAAAGATTAATAAAGATGGGTTTACATACTAGATTTGATGCTGAACTCAAGCCAACAAACAATAAAATGACAACAATTAACAGTCCAGCCAATACAAGGCAATAGCAATACACAGACGAATGGATCACCAAGTACAACTGTGAAGGGGAAGCTGGAAAATGGGGCTGCTGAGGTTGAATAAAAGAATAAATCAATTTCAAATTATGTTTTCTAAGATCAAATTGAGAAAGAAATGATCAAATGGGATCAGATGGCACAGCAATAAATTTCACAGACCACTTTCAAACAAAATACACTGGGTGGACGAAATACTGGTATGTTTTGAACGATGCAACCTTCAGACAATAGGTATTTTAAATTACCTGCAGGAACATCCTAGTCAGTTCTCTACTATAAAGAAACACAACAAATGAAGATGGGACAGAAAAGGCATGTTAAAGTATCATGGAGAATAGGATGTGGTCTTTAAGTTCACATGGTTACAGTTTTTGAGTTTTAGGTAGTTGTAGCAGTAAGTAGAGAGAAGAGGAGAAATCAGAAAACACTCAATACACTCAATAAAAGAGAAAGAAATGCCAAAATGAAAACAAAAAACAAGAAAAAGAAAATAAAACTCTAAAATGTTTCAACTTGGATAGAAGTTCCCAGTAGTCACTGTGTTATCTGTTGAATTGCTATTAGTTGACAGAGTATGTATATTATGATTTTGAAATGGTAATTTGACAATAACAGATGTAATTTGTTTGCAGTTTGCAAAATCCACTTTGGTATTTTACTGGAACAAGATGAAAATACCCACCAATGATAGTGTCTGCACCCACGTCATGCTGTTCCTTGTCTGACGAGCAAAGGGACAGCTGCCCTTGCAGGAGTCTTTCTAAAGGCATTGAGATAGGCCTGTGGATAAGTGGGGCTCTCGGTTGGAGAGGCTTCTCCACCCCTCCTTCCTTCCCTGACACTCCCTCTCCTCCTGCCCCTGCACCTGTGCCATTCTTATGATCAGATATTGAAGCTACCGACTCTGAAAACGCCATCTTGGTCTTCTTCCGTCCTTTCGCCGGGGCACTGGCTGTGCGGCGCAGAAGGTGATCACTTAGGGAGCGTTTTCGAAGACCAGAGGAGCTTGTGTCCACAGATGACTTAGAGGAGCGGTTGAAGAAACCTCGGATACCCCGCAGCTGATGACCCTGACAGCAAGAGCCATAGCAGAAATTGAATACATTACCAACCAGAGGGAACACCCTGACATACTGGACACAAGTTTTCACACATAATGATTTGAAGTCTAAGTGTTAATCTTAATGAAAGAATTAGGGACTCATGTCATGTAATTAACTTTATTTGCAGCAAATGCAACAACTCCATGTTTTAATAAACATTGCCTATAGATAGCAGCCTTATGCCTTAGGTACTGAACAAAATATAAGGAGCTGCTGTTTTGTTGTTATGCATGCATGCTCACACTGTAACTGTTTTGTTGATCACAAGACAAAAAGAAAAAAAAAGAAAAAAAGAAAATAAAGATAATACAGAATAAAAGCTAACTTTGTAGGCAAATCATCAGTCTTAATGTCACCCAAAAAACACTGAAGATTTTGACCAAACATAAACTGCATATCTGTATCATGCATTACTTTTCATGCAGCACAACACAGAGCCCAGACTCTCAGTATACCTTATTAGCTCCTAAAAAGTGCATTATGGTAAAGCTGGGGTTCAGGACTAGAGGGCTCCACTAGAGAGACAAAGAACGGAAGGAGGAGAGCTTTAATCGACTGACGTGTTGAAAGGAACACAATTTCTGTTAACCGCCACAATATCACCTCAGTTGACAAAATGGCAAACACGGGGGTGCTACAGCAAACAATACATCTGCAGAGAGCTTACCTTCCCATAAACATCATGCACTGACACATGCACAAAGATAGAAGCCTCAGTCAGCCCCTCCAAGTAAACATGTCTGTAACCTGTTGTTCAGAGATGAGGAGAGAAAGTGTATGAGATGGAGCGTGGGTTAAAGAATGATAACAGCAGTCAGCAGACTTTAGATTGTGTAGTGGCTGCCTCGGGAGGGAGCATCAGAAGTTCAGGGTCAACTCTGGTGGGTTTAGATAACTAAATTAACCCACTAAGCCACAGGTCTTTTACATTATAAATCAGTCACATCATGGTACACAAGATATTTTGCCCCACAGCTACTGCACTGTCAAAGCCTTGAGGGAAATTTTGTATTTTAGTGCCTGTTTGTGTTAACTGTCAGTACTGTTAGGATTTTTGATGGCAGTGACAAGAGGTGTCATTCATATCCAAAGGGTTCATTATTTAAGACAAAGCTGAAAACATGGAAATTCTGCACAAACCAGGCATCAGGCTGCTGAAGGAAACAGTCCGTTGACCAATAAAATCTCGCCCAATCGGGTCATGGTCCCAGACGAGAAAACGCACAAGTGCCACTTCAGCCATGTGAAGTGTGAAGGACAGCGTCTCCTCCCATACGGGGTTAAAACCTGGGGGAAGCACACAAACAAACACGTTCATTTTATTTCATATTCACCTCTTTGGTAACTTAATTCACTACATAACTTTAGTACACCCCACAAAAATGACAGGAAAAGCTGGTTGGTAGAAGTACTTCAGTGATCAACGATCTGTGCACTAATCTTATAATACCAATGTGCTCCCAGGGCTCCATAACCTTTCCCTGAGGAAGTATTTCCCCTCCCCCTGCCGAGTGCCCCTGTCTGGGTTGACACGTTAGGGGTCACACAAGCAGATCCCTCTGTTCTGCTTCCTTTGTGACTTTAATTAATCAACCTCACTTTTGATCCCAACAGAGCTCCAAAGCCCAGAGTAAAATGCAACACATGTGGCCATGGTGCTGTTTCATCAATGCTCTGTTTTTTGGAGGAAACAAACTAATAAGATGTCACAACTATGTGATTGTATTATTTGTTTGCTATTAACACAATATAAATTGTGTACAGAGTATACATTTTCAAAATCTGACAGAAGCCCCCTTAGGGGGTCTCTAAACAATTTCAAGGGAGGCTCAGTGAATGGCGATGTAAATGTTACATTAGCTATTAAAAGAAGAGCTGTAAATGAGAATAAACACAATTGTGATCCAACAGGCATCTACAATATTAGCTAAATTCCGGCGGAGTAAGTGCTGGCTGTGTCTTATAAGATAATTCTTGTCTAAGGCTTTGAAAACCCTTGTTTGGAGTGTAATGAACATGGAGTAGACACCCTGGTCTATTTAAAATTCTATGAGGTAAAATAGAAAAAGTAATAAAAACATTCATAATGCTGGCCTTAACACAACAGCAAAACATTACATAAACCATATTGATGTGATATTGTGAAACTGCACAGTTGGATCTGTTTGTGTGTAACAACCATTGTCATCAACAACTCGTGTCTGTTCCTTGCAGCAGTCAACTGGCAAACCGATGATCTCCACTTCAACGAATGGATCAATGATCTATTAAAGGAGAGAGGGGTGTTAGAATTAATTACATTTGAGGCTATTACACTGATTATATTTATACTGAGAGCAGGTTGAACATATCTGAGCAGTCAAGTATAAAAGTGCAAATATGTGTGGATGTGCATGAGAGAAAGAAAGACAGATGGAGAATGTGAGAGCACTGTGCTTTTACCTCTCCACGATCCCCCAGCATGGAGTCTGGTGGTTTGGGCAGCTGCTGTCCACTAATGATCTTGAGAATGAGCTGCTTCTTGGGGTAAGCTGGAAGTGGGTCGTCACTGAATGGGTTGAAGGAGCCTAGAAGGTGTAAAACACAACAGAGCAGCAGCTTTAATTAATGTCATCAGTTGATCTTACGTCCAAGCCTACTGACACTGTTGCTTCCACACAGCAGATGATTTTTATTTATTTCCTCATGTTCTCGGCTGGCATCATAAACAGAATTGCACACTAAAACTGTGTGTAAAACTGTTGCAAACATCAATCATTTTGCCTCTCCACTGCAAAGCTAACTTTCCATTTGGATATCTTATCATGCGATGCCTTAAAATGATGGGGAAAATATACCCTTGTTAAATTTTAACTTATTTCTATTTCCTTTAAATGTGTTCCAGTACTGTTTGTCTGTGTGTCCATTTCTACATGAAAGCAACAATTACCTTTATATTTGGCACATTTGGAATTGCATTTATGTATGCCTGAGGTTGACTATTGATTCTCCAGCACATTTCCATTCCTATAATCTATTCCATACCCGAGGCCAAAACTGCCATGTATCACATCACAATAAATAAGGATTTAACATCTGTTCCTGTACCTTTGCACATGGGAGGAGGCTTGAGGACGTAGCCAATACCTCCATTCACCATGAACTTGGCTCTATTGAGCTGCATCATCCTCCCCTCTGTCTGATAGTTGAGGGCCACTGAAAAAAGAGCAGATTTTAATTAGCTGCACAATGTAACTTGATATTCACTCAGATAGCGCATCAAATTATCCAATTTCTCAAAGATATTTCATAATGGCTTCTGTTTTTGTATACCTGGTTCATTTCTTCAAAAGAAAAAAGACTAGATAAATCAATTTCTATAATCAAATTCTAATTAATTCTGGCATATTTTATTTATTCATTCCTTTATTCTTTCCTTCCCTCATCCTTAAAAATCCTTTCCTTTCCCTCATCCCGTTCTGAATGTTATCTAGATTAACACTCATGCACAAGATGCAAACATACAACACACATGTCTTGTACAAATATTCAGTCATTATCAAACATAATTCATAAACTACACAATGTTATATATTGGCATTGAAATATTTGGAAACCCCTGGTTAAAATCCATCCATCCTCCATTTTCTATACACACTAAAGTTTTGTTTTATTCAACGTTTGAAAAAGGAGCACCATGCAAAATTTAGGCCACGAAAGAAATTTGCTCTTGTGGGGTGGCTCATAATTCATCATCGAGATGGCTGTAGCTCTGAGGTAAGAGTGTTCATCTGCTAGTTGGATGTCAGTTGTTTGATCCCTGGCTCACTCAGTCCACATGTTGAAGAGATCCTTGAGTGAGAAACTGAACCCTACTTTGCCTCCAAGTGATTATGATAAGAGAAAAAAAGCCCTGTATATCCTACAAAACTATATAGTGTTTTTAGTAGGAAAAAAAATATATCTAACACATTAAAAATTTAAATGCAGCTATCAACAGAACTGGAAAAAACATTACCTACAATGTCTTAAAAACACTTGTGTAATGTGCAGTTGAGGGAAACTTTACAAGCAGACAGGATTTTCCTGTAATACCACCTTGTGCCACAAGATGGGACATGAGTCACCACAGTGTGTAGTCTGTCAACAGACGAAGTAGAGGAAGCAGAAGCAAAAAATACAAACTGAAGGCTCTCACATTTTCACCTACTAAACACCACTGAAAATTTGTGGACAGACTCTAAAAGAGCAGGATGGCTCACGGTAAAAAGGAACAGAAATGCACCCCCCAAAAAACTGAAAGACTTAACAGAAGCGTTTAAAAGCTTCTTGCCAAAGAGGGTGCTATTAAATGCTATTTTGAAACCAGAAAAGACAAATATATTTCATTTTTTAAATTAAATCATATTCTCACCACTAATCTATTCACAGTAACAAAATTTAAACATGGAATGCTAAATCATTTGCATACCACTGTATGCTAAAAAGAATATGTCATGTGAATGTCACAGATAAGTGCATGCATCAGGTATGCGATGTTGATTAATGTGAAATGGCAGACCTGTGACTGTTTTTAATAACAGCTTGAAGTGACAGACCAGCATCTTACCCAACTGGCAACCCACGTTCCAGTAGAATTGGGGGTTAAAATTAGAAGAGTCGATACGATAGGCTGAGGGATAAATCCGTGACAGCTGCCTCTGGTTAAAAGCCAAGAACTGTTCAGTCCTGTGATTGACGAGAGACTGTGCTCTGGTTTCGCTGAATGACAAAACGTCACCTGGTGTACCTGACAAAAACATAGGATGGACATGAGCAGATGTCCTTAATATGAACAATACATTGATCCTTTTTGGTTGTGTGTGTACGTGTCAGGGCTTTGGTTTTTCACCTTCACCTTCATTCAGGCATTCCTGTGAGGCAACAGAGTTGGTGAATACCACCAGGTTTGACAGATCTCTACTCAGTTTCATCGTCTTCCTCTTCCTGCCACCCCTACAAGATTTGCAAGAGAGATCATACAGTGAGATCATATGAAGATTCATCAGACAGGTTAAGTGAAATGTACACGATATAAGACATGCGCACACAGAATGACCCATTTACGGTGGAGAAACATGGTAGGATAGAGAGGATTGTCCATCAGTGGCAGCTTGCAAACCACAGGAAAGAGCATCAAAGGCAAAAAGCTTAACAGGGACCAGAGCCCATGCATTGCAGCAATACTCACAGTCATGCACACATACAGCTACATAGTGATGAGTTCTGAGACAAAGCTAATCAGTCACATAGCCAGTCCTATACACACTTGCTGAAATCTGTGACAGTTCCTGAGGATATGCATACATAAACAGGCTACCAGGAACAGAGACTGGAAGAGCAAGGAAGACAAAGGCCTTGTATATGCATCCTGAAGCTGAAGGAGGAACAACAATGCCGTGTACCAATGCTTCTTGCCCTGTGTTTACTCACACATAAAGGGGATTACAAGGAGACTAAGGTGGACGAGCAATGTGTGTGACAGAACTGGGCAGTATATACAGTATATTCAAACTGTATGTAACATTGATTCATTTCAAATCTTTTTTTTTAGTGATGGTAAAACAAAAGCGGGGGCGGGGGCGGGGGGGGGGGGGGGCAAATTTCATTTGGGATTTAAAAATAAAAATATATCACATTTGTGGTTCATTCCGTTTGAAACAACATAAATTAACGTGACTGTGGAATTGTTCAGTGAACTACATTATATTTAGTTTAATATCTAATATATTTTATCAGTCTTTTTTCTTTTGAAACATTGGTTATAGAAAATGGATTTCATTTTAAAGCAATGCCTAAGAACTAAAACTGTGACGATAAAACAACAAAAGCAGCTGTGTCAATTACGTTATTTATTTTTGACCATGATTTGATAAACCCAACACAGAACACTTTAATCACACGTGGTGGTTTTTGTTGTGGCCCAAATTTTAAACATCTTGGGATCCTGGTCTTTGTGGAAAGTTGGTAAATTGTCTTACTCGGCTAAAAAATTATTTTAAACGGGCATTAAGAGAGAAAACGATCATTTTAATTTAATCTGGGAGATTGCAGAGAGGAATCACAATTAATCTTCTCCCTTTGATAGTGAAAGCTTTGAGTCTGTCATTTCATATCTAAATGTACTCTAAATGACAGCTGGAGGGGCTCCAGTGGTTTCATGTGCACCACTTATGACCTAAATTGTTTAGGTTTCGCAGCAACCATCAAACCTCTCAGTTGACAGTGACGGTCAATGTTGGGGTGAAGCTGTTCAAAGTTCACCTGTTAAACTGTCCTCCGGCCTCCCTCCCAGACTTTTCCTGAACATCTTCCTCTTTGTCCATGCTTTGGCATGACAGCCTGGATTTGGAGTGCCTCTGGACAGTGGAAGCACATGGAAATATACAAACACACAAGTTAAAAAGCAGAAAGGTATTTTCTGAAGTATATGTTTGCCTGCTGTTGAGACCTTCATGAACATGTTAAATATACAGTACATCGTGTATGATGCCGCCTCCACACTCACTGCACAAGAATTCTTTCGTGGCCTGGGGTTGTTGCGAGTGTGTCTTCGGAAAATTGTGTATTGCAGCGAACTGGAGCTGCTGTGTGTTTCTGTAGTAGCAGCTTGCATGTGTGCTTGTGCATGATTGTGGGTGTTTTTGGTATAGTATATGTAATTATAGAGAGAGCGTATTAAATTATGTGTTTTTTTCTTTTTTGAGAGAAGTAACATGTCTATTTGAGCTAAGGTGGAGGTGAGAAGAGGATGAAGGTTTGGTAATTACAGAGTTTAGGCTGCTAAAGAACAGATTCCATGCAAGCACACACACACACAGCCATTTATATACATATATTCAGTGGCTCAAAATGTCTCCTCAAAGATTGCTTTACATTAGCATCTCCTCATCTCTTTAAGTAGGATTTACTCTAAATGAGAACAGCTACTGCTTCTGTTTTGATCACAGCGAAGTGATGGTAATTGGAAGAGACAGTTTAGCTTGTTTGAGCAGTTTGTACAAACCAAACAGTGTCAAATTTATAAAGTACACCTGTTCAAACAAAAGACAGTGTTAGAGATCTGATGTTTTTAAAGATGAATGTTGAGCACTGTTTCAGAAAGATGTTGATTCTAGTTTATGATAAATTTGTTACCATTTTTTAATCTGGTATTTCAGTTATTCCACAGTGTATTGAAGGGGCAAATTTAATAAAAATTGGGTCAAACTTAAATGTATACACTTAAATATTTGCCGCAACTTTACTGTAAAATGTGATTTTTGCTAACAGTTTCAGGAAATTAATTCTACTTCTCTTATGTCTGCACAGTGAACATATGGGAAATCTAATCATGTCATTAGAATCTCAAAAATTAGCATTTTTATCTTCATTAAAGCGGGAGAAAGGGTTGTTGATCACGTTTGCCTCCTCATATTCATATATAGAGAAATATATATGCCACAATTGCAATAGAGATGTGTGTCTGTGTGTTGGCCATACTGTAGAGGACAACTTCTGCTTGTAAACTTATACAATGTAAAATAAGAGATGTAAATCTCTGTACAATAACAACTGTAACTGCCTTATTACTTGGATCCTGTTCATTCTTTGCCAGAAATTGTACCTTCTGAACTAACAATTCCTGTGACATGTTGGCCTCATCTATGGCTACGTAAAGTGCAAAATTAGTCCATGACAGATTGAAGGGTCTGTCATTTTTTTTTTTTTTTTGCAAGAACGTTTTAAATTATTTGAAGCTAATTTGACACTGCACCTTTTTACCATTCAAGCCTGGAGCAATTACATGTCACATCAACAGTTTTGCAACACTCTAACTATAAGAATTTCTAAAAGAACATTGAATAACATGAGTGAAAAGTCAGTCATTTAGAATAAAAGTGATAGGTTTAACTACACAAATTATTTTCATTTCACGTTTCGTCAGAGGCTGAGAAATATTAAGTTTTTGGAGAAAGTTTGAACTTTTACAGAAAACATTCCAATTTTAAAAGGCTGTATTGAATTAAGTCTCAGGTTGTTTGTATATTATATAAGTCGTCAAATCCCTCTATTAATGAACAAACAAGATTATTTTTGTGTCCCAGACTCCAATTAAGAGAAGAACATCCAGTCACATGACAAGTCGACTTCTGTACGCTGAACAACACTAATGCTGCATTGAATGGGTACGTTTACAAGGAATCAGATGGTACAGAAAAAATGCATATCATTTTATATTAATACATTTGACCCTATTTGGTCCATATAATTGTCTTATTTGGTTCACTTATAGTAACTGAGTTTAATTCCAAAAAGCAACCAGTATTATATTCAGAACTAAGTGAGTTATTGTCAGTTTCATAGGTGTTTGTAATAATATTCTATTCTTCTACAAGCAGAGCTTGCCCTCCCCAGTAGTGGAGGACATGCAGATGCATAGCATCAGCAGCTAATAAGGCAACTATGTCAACTATGGATGTCTCCTGAACAAACTGAAGACAGAGATGTGGCTCCACTCTAATAAATCTCAGTGTGCTGTTACTGGTCAGCTCCAGAGGCCTGACAAGGCACCGCAAACAAGTGAGCGTTGGCTCAGCAAGTAACTGAGGAGATGAATAATAATTCTAAAGTTTTCAGTGGATACAAAATTAGTAAATGCCCTTGAGTGCAGGGGAATTATCAACATTTTCAAATAATTTTATGAGAAATAGCAAACTCTAAAAATACTATTAAAAGTGGTTGATCCAACACTGTATGAGCTGTGGCAACAGAGCCGATCTACCCAAATCTGAACATGTATCTTTCCAAGCTTTCCCAACTCTAAACACCAAACACGCCAGAGCGTCACACCAACTTTGTTATAAAACAATCTAACTAGATAACATTGTCGTTTCATTAGACGGAATTCTTTAATAGTCATTTTAAAGAGAAGACTTTCTCTTTTTCCTGAAGCAAATCTGGATTTACCACCACACAAACAGCAAACTGAAACGAAAAAGAAACTCCTTACCTTCTGTTTGAGTGTTGTGATGAAGGATCTGCTTTGGGATTTCTTTAGAACCCCTTTTGAACTCTAGAAAATAAAAGAGAGCACATTCAAAAGTTTTTCATATCTGTGTCTGCCCCTGTTTGCTCGCATTCAGGTGGTGTGAATCTAATACCACATTAGCACCCAGTGAGTCACTTAAACCTTAAAGCTTAGGAGCTGGAGGGGATGCAACAGACAAAAGCAAAAAACACAGCTGAAGAGGGCAGTGGGTGAGAAATAAGATAAAGTTTGGAACGCTTAGGGAGAAAAAGCATTTGCGAAAGAATGAGGCGAAAGGGATCACCAACAAAGTAGGACTACAGAGGATGGAAAGCTCTGATGCACTACACCCACTACATTAAAATGGCTGTCAGCAAACTGAAGCCTCTAAAAATAACACAAGAGGCAAGCAGGGAAATTAAATATTAAGTAACACTGCAGACATATAGTCTCTCGTCACTTTTACTGTTTTGACATGCTTTTGATGAAATCCACCGTATGTAGGTAGAAACACAGCAGCCCCTACAGAGAGGCCTGAAGAGGTGCTGTTTGTCTCTCAGTTTTAATCTGTTCAGTGGGTGTGTTTGACCTGTTAGTGCTGCAGAAACTAGTCAGCTCCTTTTTCTCTCCATCCCCCTCCGTGACTAACGCCATGGCCTAGTTTAATCCCCTTCTTTTTTGCCTTTTTTTCTTCATCTCTTAACAAGTATTACCCCTCCCAGTATGCAGCTCCACACAGTGCCTTTGGATTGTACCTGCCGCAGATTCTTCTGAAGGCCCTGATGTGTGGCTCGGAGCAGAGCTCTAATGCTGAAGCTGTCAGTGTCCTCCTTGTCTCCGATCCGAGACTCCTTCAACAGAGAGTCCAGTTTCTTTCTGATGTGAGACTCCACTTGGTGATGGCCATTCCCCTGTGTGACAGAGGAGGTGAAAGGGAGGACACTTATTTTAAGATGGGCACTTTGTGAAACCAGTTCAACACTTTGCAGCACCAAAATGCAAGAAAATTAAACCTACAGAGCAATCATTACTTACTGGAAAGAACTTCAGACAGCAGCAGCAGGAGTAAAGAATTGCAGATGTATAAGTGGTAAACATGTGCTTTCAACAAAAGAAACTCCAAACCTGCAACTGTTGTTCACTCACGACTATCGGTAAAAAAATGTGAATTTACATCCTGTGTCATTGAATTCTGGGTTGTTGTGTCTGTCTATGAGTCATACGGTGAGGGTCCTGTTTGCAGGACCATGCCTACTACCCATCACAGTCATGTTTCTGTGCACAGGCTGTAAGATTAGCCTCTAAAGTCATGTCTCAGTCCATTTCTACCAGATGTAACAATACAAAAAAATATCTATCTACTACAAATAAGAGGAAAAAAAGGTTTTAACTAGTTCAAAGATTATAAGAAATCTTTAGTAGCAATATAGCAACTCCATCAAATAAACAAACTTTATTTGGTTATTTGGTTTATTTGATCAAATGGACCAAGAGAGGTCATCAGATTTTAAAGGGAATCAGATTTTGGCACAACAATTGCTTGTTACTTAGCAGACCTCAGTGTCACAGCAAAGGTGCTCATGAGCTTCCAGGGTCAGTAACCCTAGCGTATAGATCTATGCACTTTATCTTGTTCCTTTGGTGAAACACAATTTGACTATTTTCTGTAAGGTATACTATTCTTTTTTCGGTCTTCATTTCTCCTCTTCTCCGCCAAACTAACCAGGTAACAACAATGGTAGCGGCAGATAATAGGAGATCACACCATACAAGACTGGCAACCAGGTTTGAAGTACCCTCCCAATTTCGGTAGCAATAGCATCTAACCATGTCTGGATCTGCAGGTCTGCAGTGTTGCTGCTTTATTTTTTCCTTACTGCAGGTGGCACAGGTTGGGCTGTGTATAAGTAACACCATAAAAGTCACTGTTCTCACAGCACATATAAAACCACTCCATGAAAGGTATATTACTCTATTACTGCAGTGTTAGTAGTGACTCCTGTCAAAGCACGCTGGTTTAATGAACTCAGTACAAAACCTCCCAGAAACCTGCCAGCATCTCTTTCAAAATGGCAGTGATCATCTGAAGTGGCATCTGCAGCTTTATGCTTCCAGCTAAATGTGGAGGAATGATGCCATATTGCGTGAGTGTTTTCCTGTTTTAAATTTAGGAAGAAGGACCCTGGCACAACTATATCATAGATGATGATGACTGAGAATGACTATATGAAGGGCACATGGAAAGCTGAGGAGTGATCTACATGTGTTAAGCTGGAAGTGGCATGTTTGACATGCTGCTGCACAACTTATTTATTACAATAAATAGGTAGTTCAGACACTTTATGGTCAAAATGTTTATGTGCATCATTAATCATTGGTTATTCCAAAGCATTATGGCAATAACTATCATTAAAATCTCACAAACATTTCAAGCCAGTTACTGTAGTCATTATCTTAAATACAACAATATCATTAAGCTCACGCTGCTTATGTATGGGGGAAACATATTTTGTTTAGGAAGCACTAGACAACAGATAAGCACAAAGGGAAACAAAGAAAAACTGTCCAGGCAGAGATTTAGACAGAATGTGGTGTCTGGAATTTACTATTCTCAGCAGTCATTCATCGTAGCCTCAAGAGTGAAGTATGCTTTCACAACATTCAGATGTGCACCAGCTGAATCTAAGCTCCCCGACCCGCCCAATTACCATTTATAAAGGCATATTTTTCAGGGGTAACTCCTCTTAAACCTCACCAAAGTACTTTACAGTAGATCACTCCAGCTCAAAAACAGGTAACAGGTAGCCTCTAGGTGCTCTCGGGTTCTGAGTTGTAAAGCTCCTTTGAAATCTAATTTTGACTTTTCAAGACAATCATGCTTCTCTTCTCTAAATCCACAAATATCTGTTCATTTTCCTGAGGGGCTTGCCCATAGTTCAAAGAAAAAGTAGAGCCATGTGAGTGAGGTTGTTTTGCCCACTATGAAATGTACACAAATTAAGCAAGTACAGTTTAGGAAAGAAATGTTTTCTTTAAAAGTTCTCTAAAGTCTCTTTAGTCATTTGTTTTTGTTTGTTGAGCTGTTTCTATTTCCAGTCAGATATATATATATGTATGATTTACATGTATATATCTTTACTCTCCATGCGTCAGCTTTAAAAGCAGAGGGTGTCTCAAAAGCGTCTCTTTTGGATGAGTTTGTTTTGTTGTGGGACACATTGCCAAAAAATGCATTTAATTGTGTATTTTAATACCTAACTAGGATGTTCTACTAACCTTAACCAAGATGTTTTAGTAAATAATGAAGTAATAGCAGAAGTAGAGACAAAGAAGTCATTTCTTCTTTCTGACACTTTTGAAATCAAACAAAAACAGAATTTCTAGCTAAGATAGTTGTTTAAAGAAGAAACAAAACAAATTATTTAAGTATAATGTATCAATGTAGCCTAGCAGTTTAAGCATTGTTTTAATTTGTCACAGGATGAATATTTTGCTTCAAAGCATGTGAGAGCATGTTGTTCAGGTATAATGCACATAGAAAAACAGATTTCAAACCTCAGTGATGGATGAATGATATGAAAATTCCAGCTCTGTTAAGCTAATATTGTAGTTCATCTTGCTTCCTGTTGTACTTTGTAGATCGACAGATCATTGTCTTTATTTTCTTTGTCATCACTCACCTCACCACTATCTTTCGGTCAGTTTGCCCTCTGTTTTCATTAGAGTTCTGTTTTTTGTTTAATCGTATAACCTTGTCTTTCCTGCCTTGACAGCATCTTTAGTTTCTTATATCTTTCCCCTTTTTCTTCTGTCTGTCCTGCATTTGAGTCATTTTCCCTCTTTGCTCCAGCCATGAATCATGACAAAACTGGTTATGAAATAATGAAAGTTAAATGGCATAATGGAAAATAGATAGCACACGAGTTCACGCACATAATATTCACAGCCACATTCCTCTATCTTACATTACTGGTCTTGAGTTTGAAGTCTTCCTCAATTTCATCAGCGCTGTCATCATCAGACACCTCCCCCTCCTCAGCATCCGCAGACAGATAGGCAGGCAGGCGCTTCCCCTGGATGGAGAAAAAAAATAGAGATTGGAGAAGAGTGCCAAACAAATTTGACCCTTGCACATGTCTAATGTGCAGCTCCATCTCACAAATCCTTTTCATACTCATAAATGCCCATACCTCAGTTTTAGACCAAAAATACCATAAAGCATTTCAACATTTTGCACAGCATAATGCACAGATGCATTTTGAATAACCTTTGTCTTTATGTAGCTCCCTCATCAGGATTTATAGAGTGAAAGCCCCTTGTGACAATTTTAAACATGCAAGAGGGTACAAAATGCACACTTATGCAAACACGCACACAATTAACTGCAGATTCCCCGAGCAGCTCTTTTAGCACACTGGAAGCCCATTAGTGAGCCATTCTAAAGGTGTGAGTGGGAGTGAAGATTTTCCAAGCATCTTTTTCTTATAAAAATGGGAGACTCAAAGCTTCCCACAGTACATTGAGTCTCTCACAGACTGACATCCCCGCCCTCACTTCAACCACTGCCACAAGCAGTCAATTGCCCCTCTGTCTGTGTGTGAGTGTCAAGAAACGTTATGACATATCTCTTTATTGTGTTGTCTCTGGTCTACTGGTCTGCTGGGGAAATAAAGGGGTGAAAGGCTGTCAAATGAGGCAGGGGGGAGGAGAAAAGAGACAGGGGAGTAAAGTGGCTTTATTGAAAATCAATAATGCTCTCTTATTTAGAAATCTGACTTAGAGGGGACAGAGCCAAGGCTCCTTCAATGTAGACTTTCTTCACACAGCAGATAAAGAAGATTTTATCTGGTTATCTAATAAATACTGAAAGCTTTTCCTCTTCCAGAGGTTCTGAAAGTCTTGGTGTCCTTTGTATGAATAATTCATGCTGTGCCAGTAGGATCTTATATCTGAGGCAGTCAAAGGAATAACTGATATTTTAACACAATCTCACTTAACAACATGTAATAGCTATGTTGGTCCACGGTGCAAAACTTAGCAGTTTCACAATAAATTATCTAGAATTGTAAAATTTCATGACTCAAAAATCTGCATACTCGAAAGTTTGCTTGAAAACATTGTGACCCGCTTTCTTTTTTTAAATACATTCAGCTGTGACAAAATTCCTGTTTGCCAGTTTTAACAAATACAAAATACATTTGAAAGGTGGCATATAGGTTTATGTGACGGCTGGCATCAACATAATGTTTCCAGTAACTTCATATTTCCACCTTGCTGGCACTTGCAAATGGTTAGTTTAGGTATCAAATTACATTTTTTTAATGGAAAGTAATTACAAAACACTTGGTTAGGATAGGTATAAAAACTTAAAGCATGAGAAACAATGTATGGTTTGGGTTCGCTGTGTATGTTGCCTTATTCAAAACAATAATGTTGCCATCTCATATTTTTCAAGTTTTTGTTCTGACAAAGTTACTTTTTGGCATGGAAAACAAACTCGCCATTTAACATCCTGGTTTAAAACTGGGCTGGATTTTTTTTTTAAAGAAGATGCCTATATTCTTGAGGAGGAATATCAATAAACGTGATTGACCATCTGTCTGGCCTTCGGAGCACAGTTGGTGCTACAAAGAGAACGTACTAGAATTAGACAGAGTATTATTTTACATTTTAGATATGCCTCTCAAGAGACGCCAGGCAGTCTGAGTCCAGACTGATGTTATTTGTGGCTGCACAATGGCGGAATCTGCTACAAAATTTGATCAGAGGAAATGCGTCTCTGTCTCTACCTTCTATAATCTCTTTAAGACTCACTTTTTCACAGAACATCTCCTCTCCCAGCACCCTAACAGGCCGAACTCACACATATTTTGCACTTCTTCACCTATTATTTTGCCCTTCAAATATTTACTACTTCATTCTTATGGCCAGATTTCATACTGTACTAAAGCTTTAATGGCGTTCATGACTTGTGAGCATCTACAAAATAACTTAATGTACATGTGAATGCAAATAAGCCCATAAAGTATAAACAGAGTTTTGAAATTTAATTCTACTTTGTGTGAAATACACATAATGAAATTGCACTGCTTATTGTCTATTTAAAGCAAACCATCTGACTGTTAAAACACACCTGACATGCTGGCTTAGAGGGAAACCATTTTCAAGGATCTTTGTTCCCAAAGTCTCAGTACAAAAGCAAATTTGTGTCATAAATCACTGAATTAAGACATACAGCAATATCAGCTTTTCATCCATTTCGTCTGCCATGATTGGCTGCATGGCTCGGCTGACAGGTATTCTTCATGGCCCTGAACTTTAACTCTGCATCCCATGATTTTCTCAGTACAGCGATAAGTTATCATGTTTCACAAGCTATTTGAAATAATGGGCTTCTGAGTGCAGGGGTGTCATTGTCACATAATTTTGACAAATAAGCAATGCTTTTTCGCTTGAGAGTCAGTCTTCGTAGATGTCTCCAGACTACAGGAACTTTTTTATTGCCCTTAAAGCATTTGGACGAAGAAGAATATCTTTTGTGTTTACACTACAGGAACCCATTATTATTGTAAATCTTAGAACTCAGTGTTAAGGGTCTTTTAAGATGCTTTCAGACAGCAGAAATCTTTTATAGGTCCTATTACTATTCTCTGAAAGTTCCCTATCTGTCCTGTGATTGTTCCATACAGTATACTATATAATTGCTACAAAAGAACCTGCCATTACAAAAACAACTTGTAAACATCAATAAAAAGTCAGTCTTATCAACAAGTCTTAACTTTAGTCACTAAATGAAACAGTACGGGGCTGACAGCGAAGCCCAGGGTTCATAGAGCATATATGTGATGGGAGAATAACAACGTAATTTTGACTTTTTTACCACCTGTCAGCCGCCAGTTACATCTCTCACCATTTCCGCCTGTGTTGCAAATGTGAACAGAGAAAAGGCCTGTGAAGGTAAGTCATACAGAGAGAGCCCCACTCCCCTTAACACTCAGACAGAGCCCTCAGAGCTGTTTGGTCTGAAAGCATCTTTTGTTTCACACACCCATGTAAAAAGAGAGATAACAGTAGAAACAATAGCTCTCATTGTTTGGCAGTACTGATGATGGCAACCTTTACCAAGACATTTTAACCTGAGGTTTAAGTTGAAGCCATACCTCTTTTCTGATTGTTACCACTGGTAGCAATTTAAAACATGAATACAACAACGCCAGATGAGTCATCAGTCAGGTTGTGTTTGAACTATATATACTAAAACATTTAAGCCAACAACTTGACATTGATTTAACATTTGCCAGCCACTCATCCTTCTCTCCTCTCAAATCTATGGTTAATATAATGACCTAGTTGTGTCCTCCCTTGCTCTTCCTTCCCTTGAACTGTTTATGGAAAGTAATTATTGGCCTTGTGTTTCCTTTCCCACTCCCTATGCTCAGGAGCAATGCACATCAAGTAAAATATTGTCAGATAATGAGCACTTTTCTTTCTTCAATGCAGTTAGGAGAGGGAACTGAGGAGGTGTGAAGTGGAGGCTTTCATTCACAAGTACAATAAGTGATGAGCTGTATTTTCATTTTAAAACATGTTAATTTAAGAATATAGACTCTCAGTCCATCTTGCATCCTTCTATCCTCTGATGCATTCTTACTTTGATGAGTATCTTTCCTCTCAGGCTGTTTGGACTTGGTAATGTTTTGGAGTCTCTGCTCAGCACATCTCCCACGTCCAGTTTGTCTCCAAAGATTTCTCGCAGGTACTGTGCAATTTTCTTCTGCTGCTGGATGCTGCAGTGGTTCTCTATAGAGAGAATCACTGGGTATCTGAGTAAGATTAAAAAAAAGAAGAAAATCAGGAACCAAACACAGGTTTTCATAAATTGTTTAAACCTTGCCAATAATCGGAATATTTTAAAAGAACAGATAGGAAGTAAATGATAAAAAGAAAGCTGTGTGCACCTTTTATTTTCAGTGGTATGGCAAGTGCGTGCGTTGGCAAGTGTGTTTCGTGTTGTTTGTGTGTCTTCGTGTTTTCATTTGGAAAAGGTGAAATGACTTGTGGCCACATAGCAGCACAGCTCAAATGTCAGGTTTGTCAGACTGACAGCTCTCCCTCAGGGGACACAGCCCTGCTTCCACTTCCACCTCTGATCTTCAAAACGCACACTGATATGAACAACCGCGCACACATACCTTTACTCATATTCACACACGAGTGCCAAAAACAGACAACAGTTATTTTATTTCAAAGAGGAATTAAGCTCCTCTCCTGTGAAACGGTGGCGTGTTTCAATTAGTTATGTAGCGTGTGTGTGAGTGCGACATGTGGGAGAGCGTAGATTTGTTACATTGTAATATGGTCCTGAGGGCTATTAATCAGATTAACAGGTGGCACTGAGGATGTAATGGTGAGTACTGGATGTACTGGAGAGCAATAAAGCACAATACATTCTGTTAATTAATCTGTTCTCCCAGTTTGCATTATTACAGATTACTAATTAATAAACTGTGAGGTAATGAGAGGCAGCAGATAGTTCTTATTTGCTAAATATGAATCTTTTCTTTCAGAAGACATGGAAAAGGAAATTAAAGCTCAAATAGTTGTTATCCACGATGAGTCTAGAAGTAACTTTTGTCTTATATTACAGATTAACCTGAGATTATAAGGGTGCCATGTAGCTCAAGGGGTTGCGCAGGCATCTCATGTACAGAGGCTGTATTTCCTCACACAGCTGGCCTGGGTTCAAGTCATGCCTGAGGCCTTTTGCTGCATGTCCCCCCCAACCTCCCCTCACTGAAAAAAAAACAAAAACCTCCAACCTGGAAACTGTTTTCTTATCTTACAATGAAGACAAAATCAATGTAATAAGTTGTCTGAGAAGAAAAAAACCCAAATGCCCATGAAGCTCACTAATTAACACATTAAATGTGGTTTGTTCAACCACAGAAAAAAAAGTGCAACCGGTAATTTGTGACTCTGCAGTGTTCATGCAAAGATAAGATACCTTGTTGTTGGCTAGAAATTTGAGAAAAACTTCTTATCTATATCTTAGTAAAAAAGTATGAAACAACTTCTTTGATATCTGATGTCTTTTAATTATGCCTCAGAACTGAGAGAGTGAATGACTTGAAGTTGAGTCGACGGCTAGAAAGAAAGACCTTAATCAGATGTCAGTTCAGTTTGCAAAAAGGTGCCAAAACTATAATACTTCTTGTTTGATTCCATAAATGGATTCTACTCCAATAATGTCTGTATTTGAATAACATAAATCCTATTGTAACACAGTCACTGCTTTCATACTGTAGCTGAAATTAAAGTCGGTGGGAGGTGAGGTGGCAGCAGGAAGCTGCATCATTCACCAATTTGTTTGGGTACTGTCGGGCCCAGCAGAGACAATCAGTGGATCCTCAGGGAGCCCTAGGAAACACTGCGTAGCAGATGGTTCAGTGAGAGGTGCTAATTACCTCAAGGAATCACTGATCTCTGAGGAACATGAATGTGGTCGTCTAACTTATGTGACTTTTTCCTCTTAGATTTCATAGTAAGAGTGAGAAATGGTAATGCACACAGGTCAGTCTTAAACAATTAAGCAATGTGCTCACTCAGTCTCTCAGAGCGAAATGAACCCCTCCCCATTTTTATATCTATAACTCATCTTCTCTGAGACGGCATTATTTATCAAACTATGTTACTCACTTGTTGCAAACTAAACTAATTAACTGTCAGTTGCTTAAGCATTGCACAACTTGTATTTGGTGCTCTTTTTTTTCACATCAAACATCAGTTAAACAGGAATTACAAATCATCTTTCTTTGTCAGTTAACAATTACCACATTATCCCAACTTACAGCTTCCATTAAAGGTGGGAAAGCCTATTCGCTCCACAGTGGGCCATGCTGCAGCAACATTAAGCAGTGATGAAATCAATTATATGAAATTCAGTTCGTCCTGAACCAGAAATGACATGTCGGAATCATGTATGTGAGTAAACTCATGGAAAACTAAATAAAATGGCATATGTGTTACATATTCAAGGTTGTTTTTATCCCACTACAATAATTACAGGATAATGGAAGAGTTTACCTTCCACTGAACAATCAGAAAAACTCACATCAAATCACACACACACATACTACGGGCAGCTTTAACTCACTGGTTATTTACGAAGGCGTATTTATTGATGGCCTCTATGACAGATTTGAATGTTATCTTGGAAGTCAGAGTGTAGCCGTGTTGGACCATCGGCTCTCCATCGGGACCATCCCAACAGTCCACTTTAGGGAAAGAAATCAAAGAAATAAGTCATGAACATGGGATATATGTATCTTTCTCTTATCTGGAAATGTAGCATTCTGTTGCTAGACTCTGAAAACAGTGCGAGACAAGTCAAAACCAGGAACTAGCATGTGAAAGATTGGAGCACACTGTGGTGCCGCATCTGCAGGTCTGTTTAAAATTGTATTACCAAATATTAACACATCACAATGAGGATGGGGTCACTGGTATGGTTTAAAGATGCAGCAGACATCCTTAACATAAAAAAGATCCACAGCAATAGTCACTATATTCCCTTTGTATTACAAAAACAGAACATCGTCTTTTCATGTCGGATGAGAGGGTGTTTGCTGCAACAAGAAGCAGTCAAACAAATCTCATCTAATTACAACCGTGTGTTTTCACAGCAGACATATTGATTAGTCCTAGTAAGAAAAACCCAGGTGTTACTAATAGCATGAAAGATGACACTGCTCTGTTAAGGGTCCCACTGAGCCTTGGCAGTTTGAAAAGTGAGACAGCACGTACAAAACTAGAACCTCGAGGCTGCAGTGGCTGAATTTGATTAAGTCATCATTAATATATTGTTTACACCTGAGCTTTCGCTGCTATTTTCCTCAAATCAAAATGTCTACTTTTAAAAGAAGATGTTTGTGTACCTTCCACACAGCGGCAGCCAGACTGCAGCACCCAGGCGTACATGTCAGTCTTGGAGTGGGAGAGGAGCTGGTCTCCAGTCAGGTAGGTGTTATGAGAGGAGGCGATGAAGTAGTTACACAGAGGCTGCTCCATGTCTTGATTCACTTCATGGTGCAAAGGATTGAAAATGTCACATGTTGGACTGCGCATGAAACTTGTGAAACCTGAAGAAGAATGCAAATAGAAGGGAAGAATCAGTGAGAATCACAAAGGCTGTGAGCTACTTGAGTCAATTTTATCTTGAAGCTTTTTACTTGTTTGTTTGCATATGAAGTCCCATGTTTTTGTTCATCAAGAGAGGGCCTTTCTAGCAATGCTCGACATGGTAATTGTCTGCGTTTACCAGGCGATAAGCTCAACTATGAGAGAGACAGCTGTGAAATTTTGTACAGACATTCTTTATTTCTACAATGAATAATGAATAATAATAGTATTGTTTATCCGCTGAATTTTCATCTTGATGTGTTTGGGTCAACATCATCAAACAGACTGATGCCACTTATCTCCTGACTCTATATCTAACACAAGCAGGAAGGTTTTCATCCATCCTGCAAAATCACTACATTTTCCTTGTGACATTCTCGTCTTTCTGTACTAATGCTAACACTGCTAACATACAATACCATAAGAAAATGGTTACAAGAATTATTACCTTGCAGTAGTGTTGTTGCCTCTATTTGTGAATGTGAGATTTATTTCCATGTTTGTTTGGACTCAAACTGTAATGTATGCAGGGACACCTTTAAAAAAGTGTATACTCAAGTCTATTACTCAGAATTGTACAGGATTTTTTGAATGCACTCCCCCACACTCAATTCTACAAGTACATCAGCTTCAAGTAATGAGGCATGGGTCAGAATAAGGATCTTTGAAAACACCCTCTGTTGATCCTCTCCTTTTATAAAAGAGTCAAATTTATTGAAGTTTGTTACATGCTTTTAAAACAAAATACTTTAGTGGTGACAATCTTGAAGAGTCCCTCTTAACTCCAAACTCTTATTGTAAAAGTGTAATATTCAGGCTCAGCTGGAGTTTCACATTCAGAGGTGGTCTAAGACACTGCTGTCGGCTTTTATTTGCATTGTCATGATAATCTGCATATCAAGATCCAATCACAAGTGGCGATCCAGGATGTAGACACAGTGTAATGCCAGTTGTGAACACACACAGACAATGAATAACATGTGGACAGTTATTCTGGAAAAGTGGTCTGTAGAGGTAAAATGGAATGATTTAAAGAAGATGTCATACACATACAGCATATGGGAAATGGTCTGCGATTGGAAATCAACAATTGGATTGAGCAAGTAACTTAAGTCTAGTACAATGTGGCTCAGTTTAGATTTTAACAAGACACTATCAAACATGAAATATGAACCATACTGGAGATATACCACATGTCTCCAGCGCTGTGAAATCTGTTATTGTAAATTTCAGAGGGCATTACTGTTACATAAATGGACAATATGTCTAGACATCCATGTCAGGGCTGCAGGGAGGGCATCAGGCATACTTGTCTAGTCAGTCAGACACACACATTCTTAGCCTACATGCATCAGATCACAAGATTAGTCTTCCCCTCTATTCTCCTCCTGTCTTCCTTTGCTCTTGTCATTTGTCACAGATAAATGTCTTTTTCTCACCATCCTTAGTCTGATTAAATAAGTTTCACACTACAACTACCCCTCCCTCCTCGCCTCTATCTCCCCCTTAAGGTTACCCTTTGGCTTCATGTGATAAATACTTCAAATGTCACTCAGACACTTTTTTATTTTCTATCCTAAGGGTTGGGATGTCCTGATAAAAATAAAAGAAAGCAAGATGTATCAGTTTCAGATAGTCTGATGTTTCAGTTAGTAAAATATAGAAGAATGTGTTTTGCTGGGCTCTATAAATATACTGAAGTCAGTGAAGGTTTGCCAAGTAAGGTCATGCAACAAGAGCATTATTCAGTGCATGACGAATATGTAGGACTTATGAGAACAAAAATCAGCACTCAGAGTTTACAACAAGATGAGCATTTAATGGAGGCATTATGCCTTTTTCACAAGTTGGAACAAATTCCTGAGTTCTTAATGAAATGTCTTATGTTTTCATCAGAAACCCTTTTCAGTCCTGTCTCTACTGCCCTGTTCACGTTGCCCTATTTCAGGGTGGAGTGAGCCACCTGTTTCAATTAAAGCTGGGGTGAGATAAAGATGAAGAAGCTGGATAATTCAATACTGTGCTATCCCAACTGTCACAGGGCAAGAGGGAGGAAACACAGTCCATCACAGTGAGAAAACAAATACAAACTATGCAGCGTGATGTGTGATGCAACCGCACCATGGAAATCTGTACATCTCACAGAATGACATACTTCCAAATCTAGCCAGCCCCAAGAAAAAGTGTTTTGTGTTCAGAATTACTTAAGACACTCAAATATAGTATCCTGCTTCACAGCTATGGTCACATCTTTAAAAAGAAGGGAAAAAATGAAAGCAGGAAAACCACAAAATAGTGAGTAACAATGTTGTAACCTACTGTAACGTAATGGTACGTGACAAATATGAGGGGAGACGCAGGAACAGAAAAAGATGGAGAGAATGTAAGATTTGAAATAGAAAAAGACTAATTTGATAGAGATGCGAAAGTTACCGTCAATCCCCATAACACCTCTTTGTTTATTTTCATCAGACACCTCGAACTTGTCGATGATTTCTGCAGCATTCTCTGCGGTCACAGTGGTCATCTATAGACGAGCAAAGCAAACACAAAAACGATGGTCAGGCTTTTTGAAATACAGAAAATAGTCAAGCAGGTGTACAATGCAAAAGAGCTCAGTATAATTTTCCATTTTTATATTGAATTTATGTTAAATTCTCCTCCATGATAAAGAAGCAGCTCAGTCAGACACCATAACTAGTCCAGAGTATCATGTTTCTGAGAAAGTGAATAAGCATGATTGCAGTTTCCACTGCAGTCTAACAGAGTGAGGAATGTATTCAAACGAGAAAACTTTTTAAGTGCAAGAGTTTGGCTTCGTGGAACATTTTCCTCTAGGCGGAGGGTTGAGGAGGTACATGTTGGGGTAACAAGAGGGTGAAAGAAATATGTAAGGTTTAACATCCTTTGCTGAAAAGTTGATGTCACCTGAAACCAGTGTGACTGCTTACCTTCTGCTCAATGCGCAGGAGGTTGGCCAGATCCTCTGCGGTAAGGTAGTCCTTCCTGTCGCTGTATGCCATCATGAGCAGGAACAGGTCCCGTCTCAGGGACATCATCTTGTAGAAGACAGAGAATTCCTCGTATGTCAGCGTGCCCTGATGATCATCAGTGTCTGCCTCCTAAAAAGATGAGGGAGTGATATTTTATAACCAGCCCAGTCTCACAGAAAAAGATGTGTCACAGATACATCTGTCCACATGTCCAAAAGATAGCAGTGTTGCTATTTAAGTGCAGACATTGTGATGGTAACACTTTTCATTGTCTGTTGTATATTGAAGCATTCAGGTGATCTAAGTCTGTAACCATGTATTGCCTAACTACATATTTTCTATGCCTAACCCTAACCAACAATGACTGACAGTAAAGACAGTAAAGGCAAAATAACACCACATGAGAAAATGCAACAACAAAATAGGAAGCATAACATCTCAAAAGACACGACAACTAAACAAAGAAAGACAAGAAACCCCTTCACAGAGAACAAGACAACATAAAACCCAACAATTTTTCAGTTTATGGAAAAGGAAAGGACAAAATTTCCTGTTTGTGGACCCAGTAATTTGTAAGTATATGTGTGCATATATTGTTGTGTTTTCTAAAATGTTGTGTATTTTCTCCTTTTTGTTGCTGTTCTCTTTTGGTGTTGTGTTTCTTTTCTTGTTCATAGGTCTGTTTATATGTGTCCTTCACACAAACAACCTTTCTATTTGCAAGCAGGCACAACCTATCAGTCTTTAAGACACCAAGAAATTACCTCCAATAACTATTTTTCTTCCCCTAATCCCAATATCTCATTAGACGTTGACAGAGGATACACGGCTCATTCTGTCCTACCGCCTATGCTCCGTCAGCTCACTGGGATCCATCATCTGATACTACCTATATCTCACGGGGGCCCATTCTATCTACCACCCAATCTAATAATACCAGCTAATTCAGCCATCACACTCCAATAACGAGCTCAATGTGGGAACTCGAGACTCGATCGCAGACAGAATCTACACAGAACCAGCAGGATAAATCATTGTGATGGACTTGGAATGCATGGCCAGAAAACAAACAGATTCAGGTTATTTTAAGCAACACAAGCTGTTAAAGTGGCAGTGGTACTGTCTGTCACTGCTTAGACTGCAGAAGACAAAGTGATAACATTTTCCCCTTGATCTAAACCCAAAAAGTGACTGGTTTAAGGGGAGAAAACCCTTGAATTTATGGGAGCTGGAGAAGAGGGGGCTTTAGGGGATAACTTTTATCATATCGAGGAATTTAGAGAAAAATAGATGTCGAGATCCCTCTGGGCTGATGATAGGATTTACTGTGGTCAGTGGGTTCTCACGAGACCCATTTAGAAGCTTAACGGCCTTGAAAAGTTAACTATGTCTCAGCTTCTAAGAGTAAGCAAAGGGTCCTATTTCACATTTCCGCTGTTAAAGTTGTTAAAGTGCCAAAACACAAGTCGGCACAAGACAGAAATTTGTCAAATTTGTGTCAAAATGTGGAGAGTGTTGATGAAGACTATACAAAGACTTTCAGTTGTATATCGTCAGACTGTAATGATGTAAGTAAGCGGTTCTCCATCGCCACAGAGCAGGATAAAAAAGGGCAGAGCAACAAAACAAAAGAGTCCTTTTGCCCCCAACTTTACACCCACATCCACAATGGAAATGACTATTACTTCCCAGCTGACAGCTTCTCACTTGCCTTGCCTGAGCTGCTGTCCTATCACCTGAGAAGTCACCTGTCACACCTGCTCCCCATGAGTCATTATCGCCAGTATAAAGCATTCTCTGCATCCAGCTTCACCGCGTTGCCATTGCTTGTTGTCTCAGCTGTTTCTGTGATGCCTGTCTTTTTATTACAGAAACTGAGACGAAGTTTTGGGTGAAGTAGGGGTTTCATTTTCTGTGGAAAGTTTAACTTATCCTATTTTCTTACAATGTTTAGCTGGGACCTTTCAGATGAGAGCTGCCATTGTCTCAAGCCAAAAACACTGAAGGCTTACATTGCATGTGTGATGCATGCTCAAGATTATTTTTTCATGTTCCGTACATACCTACTTATATTCATTCAAACAACTATTCTAAAACCTAATAATTTTGCTTAACTCAGTTTCAACCACCTGCTTTCAGCTTTCCGACTCCTCCAACTGTGCTAATGAGAATATTTTCAGGCTCAACCTCCACATTGTAAATTAGCATTTATGTTCTCACTCAATTGCAATTTTAAAAACCCCACAAACCTGCTTATGAGGGTGGTTTAAACGGTTCTATCAGCGCAAACCAACCGTAACATAAAGAAAGCTGTCAATCAGAATAACTCATTTTCAAATTTGCATGGCTGTTAAAAGACTGCCGTGTTTTGAGGAACATAGAACAATTTGCTTTTGTGGTCAATTGATAAAGCAGCAGATATGATAAGATACTCTATGAATCAATGTATTATTTGCTCATTCCATTAAAACTCATTAAAACAACAGACACATTGATTAGTATGGTTTATAGATCTTTCTTTCTTTGTTTTGACTTCTGTCTTAGAAATGATACAGTTTCTCTCCTCGCTTGATTTGTTTCTTCTGCAAGTGCACATCTTCTAGATTAAATATTTCTTGTAGATTTATTTGAACTACACATATGCACATGACAATAAATAAGATTGCAACACTAATGTGTGATTTTAGAGGTTATAAGGTGATTTTTGTGATACAAACACAAATGTGCTGGTATTCTACCATTTACAAATTAATTAAATAAGTAAGATGTGGAACTTGAAATGTCTGTTTCAGTTTGAGACTTTCATTTAGCATCCTACAATACTACATTATCATGAGACTACAGACTGATAAAACTGTAATTTCTAAAGTTTTGACTGTAATTTAGCAGCAAATGACATGGAAAAGGTTTTGCATTCTAACCTGAAACATTTGCTTGACCTTCCTGCGTGGCAAATTGACATTCAGCTTGTGAAGGAGCTGGTAGATCTCATCGATGTTCAGCAGACCGTCTCCATTCTTGTCAGCTTCCTCAAATGTCTGCTTCATCCACGTTGAAAAGGTACATTAAGAAAAATTAGATGCGTTTCAGAAAATCCGTCTGCATCATTCTAAGTATTTCAGATTGGGAGAGAGGCTTTAGCTACTGATAAACATATAACAAGATTAATCAAAAGTAACCTCTAAAAATATATTGTACTCAGTGTGGTTGAGTTGAAAGGGAAAAACATTGTTATTCGTATTCTGGCGAACCATTTCAATATGTGCTCTAAGATATAAGATTCACTGATTCCTACCTGGTAAAAAAATATCTGAAAAAAAATCAAATTATTTTGCTTATAACGGGAAACCTGAAGAAAGTGATTCTCGTGCAGCTCTCTGTTTGAAAGGATATTGGTCGTGTGTACGCTGCCGCTTGGCCAGCGAGTCCTCATCACTGATCCCAGCCATCAGGTAGCGGAGGCCAGTTATCCAGGTTCTGGCTTCCTCTGCGTTTGATGTCACCAAGTCAAGGGACTCCATGTGATTTCCATGATACACAGTGAAACAACAGGCCGGGTTGAAGCTGCCGTCTGCATGCCGATGGAAAATGTCGGACTGACCACCTTCTGTCACCTTGTAGAGTGAATCAATGGTGACTGATGCAGTGAAAGCAGAGGGAAAAAAACAACAACTGGTAAATATTTTTTAAAAAAGGACTAAATTAAAGAAATCCATTATGATTTCTGGCCTTAAACACCAAATCAAATGCTAAGAAGCTCAATAAGTAGATAATAGTATCCTAACAGTGGTGATAAATATTAAGAATTAACCTCCAGTGTTGTTAAGTTATCAAAAACGCATCCATAGGCCACTCCATTGCAGTGTTCCATCACTATGGCTAACAGGGGCACTGATTATTATGATATAATTTATCATGCAGAGTCCCTCTGCTACACATTGTGCAGCAAGACTGAATAAACAATCTACAGCTGAAAATGCTCTCACTCCTATGTCATACCCAGTATGACACAAGTGATGTCAAGGGTCATCATCACTTTTGTCATACTGGGTACCTCTAGTGTCAATTCAGTTAAGGTCTAAATAGGTGATGGTTTTCTCTCACATCATTAAGTGGAGGAGACAAGCCTGTCGTCTAACACATAAGGATGCGTTAAGGACTCAAACTTAGCACAAAAGTCAGTAAGTACAACATGTGCCGTACATAACAGTTCAGCTTTTTAGCATGGCTGCCGATGGTGATGATTCGAACAGCACAGCTGCCACATCACTGCAGAAATATGGCCATATGAAAATCTGATGGAGTTTTAAGATTGAAACAATTAAAATCCCAATGGAAAAATTGTTCAAATTGTTCCCATCAGGTCCAAATGTCAGCAGCTACTCTGAAACGACATATCAAGCTGAAGCTTAAATCAGCGGAAGGAAATATCTGCCAAGTGACTGGAGATAAGAAATTATTATTGGAGAGTATAATGGTCCAGGTTTCTGTAATTTTTTTTATGTATTTGACAAAATATGTGTTTTGAGTTGTGTTCTCTTGTCTGTGGCCCTCTGGTATTAAACACTGATTGATTTAATCCGGAAATATGCTTCATAAAAAAAGTACTATACTGAAAATGAGCTCACGGCAGCCCATTAAAAAAAAGACACAAGATATCAAATTAAACTAGCTCTTTGATAGCTGTGTGAAGTAAACTTTGAGTTATCTTTTTTGAAGTGTGACGTTGCACAACACCAATGATAACGGCCTTATCCTTTAATTTCGTAATCCAGAGCTCCCATTGAAGTGTTATGACAGAAAAATGAAGCAGGCTGAATGAGGGTAGAATATCTAAAAGGATAAAAGCAAAAGACTGGAAAAAAACATGAACAAAATTATATGAGTTCCTTGCTTTCTCTGCTTTTAGTCTACCATGTGTAACAATAAACAGAGTAAGCAACTCCTGCAGGCCGCAGACGTTCACGGTCTAATGAGATTGGTGTATAAACTCAGCTATCTTAGATTCTGAGTCTTTGTTAGGAACAGCCTGCAGTAAACTACGTCCTACTCCAGATTCTCATATGTCCTCTGCATGCTGTTTCACCTCTGTGTTTTTCATTTTCCTTATATCTGTTAGTGTGGTCCTTTAGCATGCTCATTCACTGCAGATACTTCCTGAACCTCATCAACGCACAATGTCTTTTTCTTGAAACCATAAATCTTTATGTTAAAATGATTCATTGCAGGATTAATGATTTGATTCAAATAATTGCCTTCTTATGTATCTCAGAATGTATTTTGTGATAATCCTTTCAAAAATCATCCATGTGCTTTTCCCACTGTGCTCAGTTCTCACATTTTATTATATAATGTGATATTGGAACTACTGCTGTGACTGAAAATAACAATGTGTCAGTCTTGTTTTGATCCTACATGGATACACACTCATTCAAATACTAAAACTGGGCAGCTGTTGTGTCTTTTTCTTATTATTTCAGTGGATAGGATCTAAGAGGCTTATCTAATATTGACAATTTACAAACGCACACACATTGTAATTTACAGTAAGGAGACAGATATATGCTTCAGTGGGTTGATGCATGAAGTACTAATGATAAAGAAGAGATGACAATGCTTTCTTTAAGAGGCATAGCAGTGTGGAAAACCCAGATTAAAAACAAGGTTAACAAGCTGAATGAAAAAAAATAGTACATTTATCCCAAAGAGAAGTTATAGATGTTATGTTAATATTTAATCTATGCATCCCTTGATATTTTTGTTTTATCTTATTCTATTCTATTTTATTTCATTCATTTTTTCAGGACAACTGGGATCCTATTCTAACAAAAAGGTTGAAGGTGGAGAGAGATAAAGCACATATTTTAGAGGCTTTAAAGCACACTGACCAGTGGGCTGGAATCTATAATGACACTATAACGACTTGAGAAAAGAATGTACTGTGAGCCAACAGGAAAACTTACAGTATCACAATATCTGCTCTTTTTTCAGTTTTAGTCTGCAGTTCCAACACAACTGACCCTACTGTAGCACCCACACAAACCTCGTTAAGAGCCACATGTGTTGAACATTATAACACCTAAAACTTGGCCGATGACAACTGAGCCAAAAACAATTTTACCCATGCCACATAGTTTAAAGCCTGACAGGAAGGATTATTTTGTGATCTTGCAGATGATGTGAAAATACAGATGTTTCACAAGGTAAAGTTTTTTAATGAAACTAAATTCAAGATCCCCTTCTAAACTTAGGCCAGTGACAGCCCCCTCGAGTGGCCACAGAAAAGCCAGAGATCACTTTTAGAACGGAGATGGATTCCATTCTAAAAAATGGATTGGTCGAGATTTGGATTTAACATTAGGGACTTTTGTTCTTTTCCTGTTTCAATCCATAGGTAAACATTACTTGTAATTATAACCTCGATTTGTACCTCTGTCTAAACCAAACTGATATTTGGAGAAGTGAAGAATATGTTATATTTACTGCCACTGGTGAGGATCCTAATTAGAGATTACTCTGTGTAACTGTGTTGTATTCATACAGCAGAGACAAATGACCTATTTGGAGGTTGCTGTTTGCACAGTGCTACTCCATGACATGACACTTCAGCTTGTTCTGTAAAATGTGGGATGACGGACAAACTATCTGAAGTTTAATTAGACAATAATTATCCCTACGGTGTTCATAAATAGTATAGTAGATAAAGACGGACTGTAGGATGGTTAAAAAGAAAGTGAGCATGCTTTGTTGCATTTGAGTGAACAGGTACATGCAGATGTGTGCACTCCTACTCACTCTTGGCCTTCTCACTCTTGCGTGAAGGCTTCCAGCGGATGCAGGAGCGATGTTCATCCAGGTAGAAGAGTCTCACCAGCCCTTTGGATCCTGTCTTCAGCTTCACCATCTGTGTCCCGGACTGCATCACGCACATACATCGCTCCACTGCGGAAAACAACATGAGCACAAAACTGAAGACTTAGAGTACTAATTTAAAACACAAAAGGAGCAGGTGTCTGGCTTTATTTATATTTTGTCAGGAAGAAGTAAGGTAGAGTGCCACAGTAAGTAGCGCAGCCAGCAGCTGACGTGAGTGAGCGTCCAAACTTCAACAGAGATGCTACTGTGTGAACACACAGGGCTGCTTATCTGTTACCCACTGACCTGCTGCTGAGAGCAACTCAGAGGAGGAAGAAGTAGAAAGGTCTCAAAGAGGGAGAGTCATCGGATGTGTAGCTCTCTGTTCTAAGTTCCACAGAAGGTCTAAAAAGCTTTCCCAAAAAAAAAAAAAACTACAGATCATTTTGAAACATGGGGAAGCTACTAATAAGCTCCATTCAAAACAATTGCATCGCTTACTTATCCCTATGAATAATTCTGATTTACTCTTTTTGGGGGATCTGTCTCTAAATAGTTCCATCTCTTCCCCTGTGTAACAAAGGTGAAAGCTATTTTTGTTGTTGTTGTTTGTTTGTTTTCTGGCAGGTTTGAGGACAATATATCTTTCCAGAGTCAGTGTTCCAACTACTCTGGATTATCCACAGGCCTCAAAGCAAATAAAGTCAATGGGAACAACCACTTTGGTACAAACCAGCAGTTCTGAGGAGTACAGACTTACAAAAAAATGTGTAACATGTAGTAAAATGCATTGTTGTCACAAGTAAGGGTTGACAAATCTTGAGATGGAAATCTATGCGTAGGTTGTTGTTTTGCGTAGGTGAGCACCCATGTGACATTATTGTAACAGTGATACGTAACTATAAAAATCTGTAAGTTCTAAATATCTTTTGCATCTATTCACATCTAACCTCAACAATACACTTGTAATACCTTTGTGAATTACAGTAAAGTAGAAGAAGTAAAAAGGGAAGTTGAAAATGCTGTGATAGATTTGATTTTACCCTGTGGTCTCTTGCATGAGAATCAGCAATCTAATTCCATTCCAATCTAACACATTGTGCATGGGGTGGAATTCAGATGGAGGGCAAGAAGTGAACTGAGGATCTGCCGTCTTTAAAAAAGCCTATGTTTTGTGTGGTTTATGGTTGCTCTAATCGTTTTAACGGAGAAAAGGAAATGGGTTTTTTAGAGCAACAATGCCGCAAAAAGTGGATTTTAAAACCTATGTCTGCGGTTGGGAGGAGCAGAGACTGCTAATGCCTGTGTCTGCAGCGGTGAAGTTCGGTTTTTGTCCTGTCCCCATGTCTTGTCTTGTCATTTCCTGTTTTATTTTTGAAAAATTAACTCTCCTCTCGTTTCAGGTCACTTGCCCTTCCTCATGTGTCACTAGTCGGATTGTCTTCCCTGATTCCTGATTGTGTCCACCTGTTTCCCATTGCCCTCATGTGTCTTATAGTCTGCATCTCCCTTTGTCTTGTGAGTGTTTTGTTCTGTCATTCAACCAAGCCAGCCACCACAGTCTGAATCCTTTTGCCTCCTTGCGAGTGATTTTTTTTTTTTGTAAGTTTCATAGTTTAGTATCAAAGTTTCGTAACCAATTTGATAGCTTCCTTTTGATGTGATTTTTTTTTCTTATAGATAAAGTTCATAGAGTTTGTTGAGCCTCCAATTTACAGGAGAGTATTATATTTTGTTTCTAGTACTGAGTTTGGTTTTCCTCCTTAGGGAGTGATTTTGAGTTCATAGTTTTTTGCTATTTGTCCTCCTCTTAGCAGAGTGAGTTTCTGTTGCTCTTCTTCTTTTCTTTTATGGTTATTCCTTTTTTGTTTATTAGATTATTTCTTCCTGATTATTTTTCTTTATTAAGTTTTATAGCCTTTCATAGTTTGTTATTTTATCACTCAGTGTTGGAGATATTAAAATAAAGTCTGCCTTAAAGGTCATCTCTCTGCATGTGAATCCTTTTAAAGTCCAGGACTGACAACTATATGTTTTGCCATAAAATCAAGTCATTCATCATTTTCTGTTTTGTTTCAGCATGACACAACCACATGTTAATTACAATGTGCTTAACAGCCTCACATTGAGAGTATGCAAATGGGAGCTCCCCAATGCACTGCTGTACTATAGATTGTATGCGCAACATATGCAGTGACATTTTGGCCTTTATTTATGGAAAAGATTCACATAAATGTACTTGAAATGCGCAGTTATATACTGGTAGAGGAAAAAGGAAAGGCAGTGGAGGGACTGAGTAGACTGGGAGAACTCTCTTTTTTTTATTTTACTTAGTGTGACAGTGATATGCAGAGATACAAATGTTGATGACAACACAGAGACGGTAAGATTTCCATCCTCATTAGTAGAGCCTGTGCATGCATACCTACAGAATGTATATGTGTAGCAGACACTGCATGCAAGATATTAAGTTGGAATTTGGAAACACAAAGCAAAGCAAGTTTCTCTGTCATTCCTCATTCTCTGACATCATTTTATGGTGCACAAAACATTGGGATCAGTTATAAACCCAATCTGAAAAGAATGGGTCCAATAACAGCAAATGTTTTCTTTACAATTTGTTGAATAATAATTTTGGCAGTCACAATGCGAAGTAATATTCTTTAATTCTGAAGTTAACAACAAAAAGTACCTGAACAGAATGGTCATATTTACAGCCTGCTCTCTGGAGCTGAAATGAATTCAGCAAATCCTCTGAAACACACTTCAGTTATTCAGATGCCTTTTAACACAAGTGCTGGAGCCAAGTGCTGTATAATTATGGTGATAATTCCTGGAAAAGAAAAAAGCCACACTGTTTATTTCCAATTCTTCTTGTTTATGTTACATAGACTTAATTTTTCCCGTTTCAACCAGAGATTGTCTTGTTTAGATACATGTGACAGTTCAAACCTACATATATAAGCAGGTGATGATGAACAACTTTAAAAGACAATACCACAAGTCTTTAATGGTAAGCAGTAATTACACATTTCCCTGAAGAAAACAGTAAGGTTAGTCCATTCAGACTAACACAATAGGTTTTGTTCTAGTGTGATGTAAACATGCTTAGTAAAGAAAATCTGCCCCTTACATACTTGTAAAGGTCTCCAAAGACAAGTCTATTATATTTGCCACTAATTAATTATCCATCCATGTATCTCGCCAACCATTGTCCATACCACTTTATCCTGTGGGGGGCTGGAGCATTTCCAAGAGGCAGGGATGCCTTGGACAGGTCATGAATTCGTCCCAGCCCACAAAGCTATGCAAATTTAAGGTATGACCTATAACATACAACTGAATGCATGAGAACCAATAAATATACAGGAAAATGTTCTGCATAAACCAAGGAGCTCAAAGTCTTTGGATTTGTACAGTAACTACAAACTGTAACAACCCATTGGCTTTGTGAAAAAAAATTTATTTTAAAAAGTATACTACAGTTGTGGGACATTAGTAAAGATACACCATAGCTCACAAATATAGAAATGCATTTTCTGATGACATGGGTGATTATCTTCAAAGCCAGCTAAAGTCAAACCTCTCATAGCTCTAAAATATATTTAAGCTCACTTGACAGCGCACACACGCAGCAAAGTGCTTGTCAACAGTCTCTCTGTCCTGAGGACAGGCTTAGCAATGGCATGAATGTTGTTTGGAAATCTAATGAGTTATTTCACATGTAAATGCTCACTCCAGGGATATTACCAAAGACAAGCAGACGCAGTCGTAAGCACTGGAATCCAGGGTTTGTGTATTACCCTCCCACAATACATGGCAGACCATAAATTCAACTGTGGCTGATCAATCTGCCAAGTACACAAACAACAGCATATTTTAAAATCAGTTAGTTTACTTACGTAAAGCTGTAGACCTGTTTGCTGCTATTTCTGGTCATTTTAAGCAAAGCAATGAAAATAGGAACAGATTCCTTTTAGAGTTATCTGGCAAGATCAGATGTTTAACAAAGGTTAATGGACTGCAAAGGTCAGTGTCTATAACATACCACTGATTATGTGCTTCAACTGACATAAAATATGAGGGATTACTGATATGAATACCAGATATTACAATTGGACGAATAACAACATGTTGTAGTAACTATAATTCATAATGGAAAACGTTTTCCCTGGTATCATATTTCTAAGTTAGATAAGATAAACTTCACAGAAAAAAGCTTAAAAGAAATATGGAAGTATGTCTTTTTTTTCAGAGATACAGGACTCACGTGCAGGTATAACTTCGTCATCTGGAGTACAATTTAAAACAAGTCTGCTTCCTCCCTTACTGCTTCTCTTTTCTAGTTTACTCTACTTTCTAAAGCTCTCACCCCTGCATACTCCGGTCAAGTTAAGCAAGACGTGAAACCTCCAATCTAGCCAGAATGAAAACTAAAGAGAAAGACGAGAAGTGCAAGAGTTACTATCTGTCCAGAAGTGGGGAGCTGGATCGTGATCATTGAAGAGAGTTAATGTAAGTGGCCCATAAAAAGACCGATGATGGTTACATCAAATGGTCCATGCCCTCAATACCTTGACAATCATGTCTTGTTTCATCTCCATTCAAGCATTAATCTTTCAGATCACAGAAGAATGAGAATATAAATTTATAGCTTTATTTTATTTTAGTTTAAAGCTACAGTTTAAGTATCTATCGTGCAGCAGAAAAAAAGGAGCCAGCGTCCCTTCATCCCCACCTGTCATGTTTGTGCAGGTTGTTCCAACACTTTTTCATGCTTGGTTGTCTGCAGCTTCAGAGTATGTGTTTTCCAAATTCCCTTCCTGTATCCTTCAGAAAAGGATTCACAAAGACAGTCATGCATGGCACTTTGACGAGTTTTTGTAAAACGTGATCTTTTTGGAAAGGTAAAGAAAATATAAGAACGGATAAAGCAGTTCAGCCCTTAGCTTTTGGTTTCCTTCATATTTGAGACAATCACTGTATTATCTACTCTGAGTGTGTGTGTGTGTGTGTGTGTTTATTTGTGTCTGTGTGCATACATGTGTAAAAACTCATCATCTCCGTCGGCACAGAGCAGAGAGTAGATCAAAGCTTTGTCTTGTGACAGAGACCAAGGCAATTCAAACACATTCTAATGGGGTAGGTGATGAAGACACCTCTGTGGTAACCTGATGAACAAAGCCCTTCTTCACTTAGATCCATATAATAAGGACCGAACACCTGGGTTGTTATTATCAACAACAGCAGTTTTCATTCGTCATTTTCAGTCTTAACTGTCATTTCTAATCATAATGGGATGTGAGATTCCTCTAAGCCAAAGCAACAGCCTAATTTCTATCAATGAACAATCAGATTGGGCTAATATTTCAATTCTTGAACACCTCTGAGTGAAATATCTGTTAATATCTGGTCTAAGGGTGACCTGAATGGACAACAGTCCAAAGATTTATCAGAATTTATTCACAACTACACCATATTCATATTCACGAACATCTGCCTTATCCTTCATGCACTATTCATGAGACAGAAGGCACCACAGCCTAACTATCCCATCCAGTTCAACTGTGGTGAAACACAAGAGGCACAGCAATAAGAGAAAATGCATTTGAATGAATGGAGAGTTGGTTTTGTCATTACTACTGTTCTGTTTTGCCTCCTGTGACCTGAGGGCTTGTCGCACACACAAGTTTAATCAAGCTATGATTCAGGTTCAGCTGACTGGCTGTCCACAGGACAAATTGAATGACATTTACACATGATTAGCGCAATGACAAGTGGTAAAATGCTAAATTAACACACCAACTAAAGCAGATATTCCCTGTGTCTAATGAGCTCATTAAGGGAAGTCTTATGCAGGTTCAAGATATTGTAGCAGAAAGTGAGAAATTTGATGATCCTCGGGATATTCCAATACATAAACATGAGCTCCTGTTGGTGCTATGAATAGCACTTGTGATTATATGAATATGATTATTTACATACACACATTTAAAGACAGATGAAACCATAACAACAAATCAAGAACAAGAGGTTTTACATAACATTTGTCAATTATAGTAGAAAAAAAGCGAAAAGGCAGAGGAAAGAGGCTCTCGTTCTGTATGTGTCTGCTTTGATCTGTAAGACTCCTTGTGTTATGGTGTCAAGAATCACGCACAAAAAACAAGCACACACATAGATCTCCTTACCAGTTCGTGTAAATCTGAATTTCTGTGGAACAGCCAGAGTGCTACCAATATGGTATATGTTACATGCCAGGAGTGTCGCTCCATCACACTTTTCAGCAGAACCATAAATAAAAGTGGATCGGACTTTATGACAAGATAAAGCAGTAGGGCCAAAAAGTGAAGAACAAATCTCCCCCATTTCTTCTGCCAGGAAATCATAAGCCAGCAGGAATTCAGCTCAGTCCCAGTACGCAACACGCTCAATCATACCTGTGGCTAAAACCCCTGAAAAAATCTCGAGCTTTTCCTCACTTCAGACTTGACGGACACTCCACACTGACTTCAGACAGTGAGCCTACACAATCCAAACAACAAGAAAGCACATTGAAACTCCTGCTGGTCATCTTCCTCTGCGCTGCGCTCTGATCTTAGGTCGTCCCCCAGTCTCGTCTGTTTGGAAACACACGCATACATGCACATTTCCACCTTTCTCTTGGTCATCTATTCTCCACTCCCACCTCTCGCTCTTCCCATCCAGCACTCTCTGATGTCTGCGGGGTCCCTAAGAACATGTGCAGCTGTATCAGTGTAGCTGCCAACATGCTACTCTGAAGCACAGATTCAGATTTAGCAGATCTGGTATTGTTGTTTACTTTATTCAGTGATTATGAAAAGCAGGGAGAGAGGGTAGTGCAGCTTACCAGCTAGGTTCATTAGGGTCAACTGGTGGAAGGCAGGGATAAGAATCATGACATAACATTCATGATAATGCATGACTGAAAGTAATATTTAATAGGTTGACATGTGGGATGAGTATGTCTGCTTGTGTACTAACAGAAAGGTCATACACTGCTCATCTGTCCATCTTGCATGTAATGCTCAGCTTGTTCACACAAGCTTTTCCCTCCTCTGGGTGAGGTCATCTTTCCACACTAAAAAATATTCTGTTCTTGTTATAAGGAAGGAGTCTATGATGTCTCAGGTGGAAAATCCAAGGCATGTTTCCTTTTATCTTCCCAGCTAAGGGCTGATGAAGCCTATAAATGTATGGATGATTTAGGAAGGTATTCATGATGATTTTATTTTTCTTTTGGATGTCTCCCCGGTTATTTTGGAGCACTCGTTTCTCTTTCTGTTCTACAGAGAGGAGTCATGAAGTGGCCACTCTGCCCGCTGAACAATTGTCTTTCTTGCTGGTCAGAATAGTTGCAATCAAGGACAAAAAATGTCCAAAGTCAAACACAGTAATTTCTCAAACACAGACTCTTTCTGTCAACATCTTATCTTTCATATCTGTGCATCAATGGACAATATTTTAACATGCTGGACAGACTGCTTCGTTCATCGTTGGATACAGGATCCCCACTTCCATCAACAGAGAGATACATTTGAGACAGTTTTCAACTATCCAACACAAGTGGAATTCTAGTCACGTCTTACTCAATGAAAATCTGGTCAGTAAGTGTAAAATTCCCTTGCATGAGGATTTTATGCATGTCATGCAATTTTCAGATTCAAGAAACCACTTCACTCCATTTGTGATGTTTAGACCACTCAAAGCTTACTTGAGAGGGCAGGCTATCATTGTGAGCCATTATCTTGGTTTTTTTTTGTTTGGGTTTTCTTTTTTTGTTCAATACTAATGTAACTGCAAGTGCAGACAATTTCTAAAAGCCGCTGTGGGTGTATGAGCTGCTGAAAATTACTACCCTACTCATGAAGTAATGAGTAAATAGGTCCACTTTGTCACACTTGAAATCCTACTGAAAGTCAGCTCGAAATTGCTTTGCACCAATATGCACCATTATGTACCTTTTTTTTTTTTATTTAAAAAATTAAGATCAAAGAGAAGAAGTATGTCACTTAAATGGAAATGGATCTCACAGAGGATGCAGGTCTCATGCCAGTGGATTTCTATTTTTTAGTCAAATACATTGAGAGGTATGAACAGTTCATGTAGACTTTCCATGGGACTGATGTCAAGTGATGTGTGATAAAAATGCAAAACTACAAGCATCAGAGGACTGTCAGTCATGAAAAATAAAGCAGCAGTTTCTGATATTAATGTGGGAGAAAAAAATCACACGTTTTCATCAGAATCTTATTGTACAGTGAATGGTTTCTGGTGAGATTCCTCCGGGGATCTTCAATGCGCAATCTTCTACAAATGAATTTTGTGGCTAATTTTGTGTTATATTAATTTATCTAAAAACATCTAATTTTATTAATCATTATTTAATATCACGAGAGAGAAGTAAAAAGAGGATGATAAACCCCAAATTACACCTTGTGTAATTCCATTGTGTCTTCATCTTACGTATACTCTGGAAGTTGAGGTTATGTCATCCAGTTTCCTTCCTGTTTCACTCTTCCTCCCAGGACACTCAGCAGCTTATGAAATTAAATTAGTCAAGCATATAGCTCTGTGACAGATGATGACTTCTGGATAAATGTGTTGGGAAATCATGGTGGGAGATTTGTGACACTACAAAGCTAGCACCTTGCCAAAATGTGAATTTGTTCACCTGCTCCACCAGTAGGATGGCCCACAAAGTGACTGCTGGGTGGTCATATTTGTTCAAGCATGAACACAATGATTATATGGCACGTCACTGATTCGGTTTGTCTTCTTTTTCTTTTTTTCTGTTCTGGTGGCTTTCCTAGCATGTGGTGGGTGGGGAGCAGGTAAACAGCCTGAATCTGTTGTCAACCAAGATTAATGCAGGCGAAGAGACACTTACATTCATACATGTGGGACAGGCTTGGAGCCTACAATCCACTCAATGTGTCATTGAAAGGAAACAGAGAAAACCAGCATGAACAGACACAACATGAAGTCTGTATACAGAAAGAAAAAAAAACAGTTGCATTTTAGCAGTAAATTTCCCTATTCTCTGTTAAAACCTGACCACAGATATATGTAAATAAATCCTCTAATAACATTGTTATTCTGACAATGCCTGACCAAAATGCTACATAAGGGAATTGCAACACATTTTTTTCTTCTTATTAGGAGTTAAATGAGATCTCTGAAACTATTCTGTGTATCTTTTTTTTCACACATGAACTCCCAAACAATGAGGGATGGGGCACATGCAACAAATTCCTGGGTACATGGCCATCTGCATATAGCAGCACGCACACTCAATTATTACAACTTTTAAGTCACACTCATCACACACCCCACCAAAGCCTCACTGACACACAAAGTATAGTATAACAGCCCCATAAACAATTTGCCATAAACAAATGTGAATAGCAGGGGTCTCTTAATGTGAAACATGCTCCCACTGAGGGAATAATGTGGAGTGGCATCTTAATAAAGTGTCACAAGGCTGGACCTGATGCAAAAAGTACCATGTGGAAATTCTTTTGTTTAACTTACTACACATCAAAGTTAGGGTACGAGGCTACTGACTGACAGTATGAATCAATATAGCCAGCACAAACACTAGAGTGTCCTTCATACAAGCGTCTGCTCTTCACATATTGAAATAAGATTATCACATACACAAAAGCTTAACTGGAAAATGCCTAGACATGTACAAGGCTGAAGTACATGTGTGAAAACAGGTTTTGTTTAATATATTAGCACAATCCACATCTGCTTGAATTAACTCATGAAAACAAGGGGGAAAAGCTCATTAGGTAAAACCTTTTTTATGTGCCAGCAGCTCTACATGAAACTTTGTAAATATCCCATATTGTGTATCTGTTTAAGAAAATGTGTGAGTAATTAGTTAGTTTATGTTAGGAGGGCAGAACAATGGCATTGACAGCTTTCTGTGCAAAGTGAAGTGGTAGCTGCCCATTATTTTCATCACTATGATGTGACACTGGTCCACAGATATGTGATTAATTTCATTATCTCAGCTACAAGCATGGTGCTGCTTTTTGGAAGGTGCGGTAAATCAGCTGCCAGTGTGTGACATTCTTAGGTGTCATCACTGTTTGGGGTACAACAAGGTGATAATGTTTCAAACTTTTCAGCCATCTATAGAGGGCTTGTTTGGTTTATCTGTCATATCAGCTTAGCAGGCACGACCTATATACAAATTGCATCATGCATAAATTGTGTACATAAAAATTAGTCTGATAACTTAGTTGAAAATAACAGCCTGCTGAGATATTTCTACTGCTGCAGATCCTGCATAGACCAGTTTTGTACTGATCTAAATTTGACTTTAATTACACAGAATATTACTTTAAAACCATGGTCTATTTGAGCAGTTTACAACCAACTATAGGTTTAAATCGGAAAAGTGATCCATGAAATCTACCTCAAAATTTTGCTTTGAGTAAATAATTTTAATATTTTGCAGCTTCTCTCCAAAGCTTCTCTCCAAATTCCCTCTTAACTGCTGACAACATTTAAAGCAATTGTAAAAAAAATACCCATATCCCTAATGATGGATTCTGCATGTCAATTAAGATGACAGTTAACAAGCATGAGTGTTTCCATGCGAGTACAGCTCCAAAGTTTTATATTCTATTGTAGTGCAATGACAGTCTTCACTGTCAATAGCTTATGGGTTATTATCAAATTAAAAAACCTGTTAAAGCTAATTATTTTAGCTACAACCATACGGAATAAGTGAAAAATATTCTGCTAAGCCCACTTATTAATAACATAAAAGGTTAGGAAATACAGAGGAATGAAGAGGAAAAAACGCACGCTCGCATCTCATTGTTACTCCCTTCACCTAATTAAGTACACTCAAGGCAGCACTCAAGTCTCCAAAGCTCCAAATGGGTTCCCAGGTCCCCCCAAGGGTGCAGAGTGTGGTGCTGTACCGGAATGAGAATAAACGCAAGACAACTGCAGCATGATAATGCATTCGCCAAAGATGCTACAGGGGGTTCCCCAAGTGGAGGAGTTCAACACTGACTTCAAAGGAGGGAAGTGAAGCCTGCATGCATTTGAGACCATGAGTGCATTTTTTTCACATTTCAAACTGTTGTAGACTGCTCCTGCTAGGTTACAGTTTCTTCTCTCTTCCTCCCAGAGCCAGGCTGGATGACTGTGTGTAGAATGAGATACAGTATCTTTGGCAGCAGAGCCAGACTGTCACGCAAACTGTCTGATCTCTGCTTCTTCACAAGAAATGTCAGTGAAGGTAGTCATAGCTTCTCATTTGGTGCTTCATTTATGGACACAAGAAAGACTAAAAGTGTTGGATTCAAGTGAAACAAGATTCTGTGAAGCTCATTAACTAGAGAGGTGATGAAAGGAAATTAAACATATCCCAATTTTTATGAATATTTTGCTCCTATTTCTCACTTAGATACAGGTATAACACTGTGAATACAATAACAGACTGCTCATTCATACCAATAATAACCTGAAGAATCCAATTAGATTTTAGCAGCTGAATTTCTACCCCCACAGGCTGCAAAATGTGTTTGAGGCAAGAACAAATGTGACACACCAGTGGTTAAGTCAGCATGCAGGCCCAACTACTGTGCAACATCAATGAAATTTTGTGTCATGCATATGATGGTCCTGAGGGAGCAAGTGGAAAAAGGGCGAATAACAAAAAAGTTATAATTCTAGGACCAAAGAAAAGGAAAGGAATGTTTACCCTCTTGGTGTCTGCTTGGTGTCTCTGCCCTGCAGCTACATTAAGGATGTGTCATTGTGGCAGATATATAACAGGGAAAAGAGAGAAGTCAGAGAGACCATGCTGAGATTCATCATCATCAGTACAAGAGAGACACATGAGGGAAAATACATTTTACATGGAGAAGCCATTCACTCCATGTGGAGGAGATTAGCAGCCACTGATATTCCTCTTGCGAGATTTTTTTCCTCCCTCAGCTTACTCTTATATGCAACTCATCGAGTACAAGTGTTACCAATATGAAAAAAGAGAAACCTTTTGTGTCAACCGAGGCAGGCAGTGGCCCTCCTCAAACCCCAATGATCACGAAGAAAGAACACACAAATCAAAGGACTGCAAGGGTGAAGACTGACAACTTGACACATTAATATGAGAGCAAAATGGTCACTCCAATAGACCAGAGAAAGCTTGGGCTTCAGCTTTAGCATCAAAGCTCTGCCACATTGTGTCGTGCTCAACATGCCCCGCCTGGATTTCAAGATGATCTGCTCAAGCCAACAACAATCCAGTCCACCTCTGTCACAGAGCAATGGCATGGGTTGAAGCTATGTTCTCTGTCAGTTTCTCAGGAAACGTGACACCGAGGCATTGTGATGACAGGACCTATACATCAATAATAATTATATATTTATGAACAGTGCAGATGATGCAGGTCTGTAAAAGATGTGGCAGATGTTTATGGACTGAGAGTGGACCAAGTATTTTCAAGTTGGCAAATCAAATCTTTTCTGCCCCCTAGTGACAAACACAAAAGGGGCATTTTCAGCACCAGGGACAGTTTCCTGCTTGCTCTACAGCTGCTCTTCATCAAGAGAACAAGAGAGAGGCCAATGTCTCTCAACAGCTTACAAATTCACTTGAAAATATATCCAAAATGCATACAAGTATCTGTGGAATTATTGCATAATGAACCCAAGATTTGAATTGACAATCCCCCAATTAGGATCCCTCTCTCGAGTGTTTGTAGCAGTGTGGGTGTTGAAATTCTCCACAACAACAAGCGCAATAAAGAAATTGGGCTCCAGGCTCTTTGCAACATGAGCGACGAGGCATCCAAATGAGCATTGTACTCAGATGAAATAACTAAACCACCAAAAAGGCTGAGAGAAAAATCACTTACCCCTCTCAAAACTCAGATTCCTGCAAACTTCGAGCTCTGCCATTTAAAATTGGAGTTGTTAGGATCACAAGGTCCCTCCATGCGCTTTGGACATCATTTTTATTTCCTACTGGTAGCAGCTTGAAATGCCCAAATGTCATAAAAAAATGCGTGAGTGGTCAATTTCCCCATGATGATTAGATGTTTAAAAGATGCGCACCATGAGAATGAAGTGTTACTTTTTTGTCCAAAAGCCCCCCCAAAAAATGGTCCTCAGCACCAGCCTCTCTGTGCGGTCTGCTGAGTGGATTCACAAACAGCCAAACCTCTAACATCCGCACACCCTGTGCTCTGCGCGCACATCCTCTCCTCTCATCAGGCGCAACACAGAGGCAAAACGATAAGCCGATTTCTCACGCGCCAGATAGGCGACTGGAGAGTGGATGGTAATAAGCGACAGTTTAGGACGGGCGTGGAGTGGACGAGAAGTACAGATAGCGCACAGAGCAGTTCAGCCACCAGAGTTGACCATTTTGACATTTAGTCTGCATAACCTCGCAGGCTCGCAGTTTTTACTAATTATTTCATGCCAAACTAAGCTTTTTTGTTCGTTTGTGAGCTACTATTATTCAGTGTTTAGAAAAAAAAGGCATCATTACGCATTGGTGCCAAAGCTATGATCCACTTTACGCCGTGCGTTTCTATCCGAGTCTTCCTCAGTTAAGGAATCAGTATTTACTCGGAGACACAATATGACAACAAAGACGCAGTTTACATAATGGAGCCCCCAAGAGAGAGAGAGAGAGAGAGAGAGAGAGAGTGAGAGAGAGAGAGAGAGAGAGAGAGAGAGAGAGAGAGAGAGAGAGAGAGAGAGAGATTGACTGGCTGTGACAAAGCTTGTTTCGTTTAAACATTAATTAATAGGCAGTTTTTGAGCTTTTAAATTGTGCATGAGCGTGTGTGAGTGAGTGTGCTTGAGTCCAGCCAGGAGCGTATCATCCTGGTTTAGTCATTTCCCTAATGAAAGTCTAGTCAGTCTGGAGCTCCCAGATTAGTATTGTTCATTGGTCCACACGAAAGCCATTTCATTTAGGAATGCAGGAGAAAAATACGGAGTGGCCGAGCTCACTCACTGCAGAGACGCGCACACAGTTCAAACACTGAAAGCCAGATGTTACCAAATCAATTAGCCAGTGCTGTCTCGATGAACAAAAAGCCATGTCTGAACGCCCCTGTCATCTATGCTTCACGTGTGTGCGTTTCATCTGCGGGTATGTGAGGCTTACCAGTGATCGCTCAGTTTGATTAAGTGTTCACCTATTCCTGCACACCTGCCTGATCACAGAGCTTCCGCCCAATGACTGATTCATCAACCATGGTCGAAACAGAACCCCTTAGCGATTCACAAAGGGCTAGAGGAAATTACTGGGAAAATAGAGAAAGCAATGCAAAGTCATGTGGAAAATAAATTACAAAAGAGACAGAGGTTTACTAAACGGTTTGGGATGACAAGGACAGACGACTGTCAGAGACATGAAGGAATTATTGCAGGCAGACAACAACAGGACCTGAAGTTCGGCAAAGATCCATCAGTTAATTTCCAGACACTTTGCTCGATTTTCTTCCCTTTATCCCTGGAAACTTCACTCTGCACAACCTTTGGAGGTATCACCCACTTTGACTTTGGGACTTCCACCCCATACTCTGCCCAAATGTTCCTGCTAGAACACTCAAACTCTCCAAGTTCAACTTGGGCCTCAATGAATATATTTAAAGATGAAAAAAGTAAAATTACCATTAACATGATTTTAAATGTGACATTGTCCTTTTTTCCAAGCATGGCAGACAACAAAACAGACCATCTGCAATAATCGGATGAATCCATCATCTACAGAAAAGTACTGAAGCAGTCAAGCCTTTTTTCTACAACAGCAGAAACAAGCAGAAACACACAGGAGTAGGATGTAAATGCTGGCTGCAGTTTATCAAAGGGAGACTGGAAATGGTCTATCTGCTGTGGGTGTGACAGCCACAGAGGCACACCAACTTATCAGATTTGTCACGGATTTGTCCGGCGGATCTGTCAGTGGGAAGCCTCACCATCTTGAAACCTGTAGATCAAGATCAAACTGATCCTGTAACATGCTTGGATTTAGTTCCGCTTTTAGGGAAGATAAAAGCAAAAAGGGGTTGTTTTTCTATCTGATATAACAAAATTGTTGGGGGTGTCTGCAAAAGTTGTTTACAAGAAGAACAATGCCAACATTTTCCCTGTGTGTGCTGAGTGATGACTTTTGTGAGTCACCTTAAAGACAAACAAGGCAAGCACATGTGTTTGTGAACTGTATGTATCTGAAACCGAGTCCTAAGAACAGTTTTTTAGTCACATCACATAACGATTGAGTGACTTGCAGAGGGCTTCGTATGCTGCAGTGAACAGTAAGATAATTTCACTGATCTCACACACTGTCTTGACTGTGTTGTCTGATACTAAAGAGTTGAGTATTTCAAGCATAAAGGTGGCACTGAGTCTCCCTCTAGTGTCCATCCAAATGACATACAATAATCTGAGACTATTTCAAATTGTGTTCAGTACCATTGCGTGACTCTCTTTGAGCTTTTTTTTTTTTTCTTTTTAATCCTTACCATGAAAGATGCTGTTGTCTGTCAGGAAGTGCCGGCGGTACTGTGGCTCTCCCTTCCTGTTCAGCACCCAGGAGCTCATGTTGAGAGGAGGAGGACAAACAACTAGCCAACCTATGAAGGAGAGGAGAATCAAAGTCATTCAGATATTTCTCTTTTAGAAATATAATGAAACTGAATTACTCTATTAAACATATGACACAGAAAAATTACTTAAGAGCTTGTACTGAAGTATAAGTCCTCTCCTAAATCTCAACACAAACTGAGATCAAAGACAAGATGCTATTTTTTAAAAAAAGGGAAAAAAAGGAACATGGTGGTTAAAGACTTTTTGGTATGATCACAAAATTCGGAGCATTTAAGATATTTTGCTCCAATAAGACCTGAAAATTGCAGACAAATTTTGCTTAAATGATGCACAAAGAAGATAAATGAGCCTTTGAAGGCACACTTTCAGACTTTAGTAAAAGGTCCATGTCTTGCTTTAATTCTTAAAACGTCTTCTTGTTTTCAATACTCTCTTCAAACTTGTGATATCAAATGTGACATCACACTCAGACATATGGCGTTACAATTAAATCTATGTAATAATTGTTATAACTTTGTGTATTCAAAAATGTTTTGTTCTTACATTTCAGAACAAACTTCTCACATTTTCTGTTTCTTTATTTCCTTTGAGTTTTTTTATTTGTTGTTTGCCATGTTTAGTTGTGTCTTTTTTTTCTGTATATCATTAACTTTGCATTGTTCTCTAACCATTATGCATAAATGTTTGTTTAGAGTCCATTAAAAGTGTTTTGATACAAGGAGTTTATCCAGATTTAATACTTATCATGTATAATTATATGGCAAGGACACCTTCTATCTATGTGTAAGACTCTTTTTCTCAATGAATTTGGCCAAGTTGAATTTTTCCACTCGGTCCTTTAACACATGTTGTCATTTATCTTCCTTCCGTTTCTCATCTCCATTATTCCAGGACAAATTTTCCGCTTTCTCCTCCTGATTTCCTTTCATTCCTCACACTCCCACTGCCAGTTCTTAGTGATTCCCCACCTGTTGTTCATCTGTCTGTTTGATTTACAGCTTCAAGCACACTATCTGTATCTCTCAGACACACACAGAAGATGTTTAGAACTGGAGAGGCTCGGAGCCTATTGGACATTTATTGGCGTCTGGTGCCTGCTGATCCAAGGAGAGGTGACTGTTGAACATCAGAGTTCAGGGGTCAAGTATCTTCGAGGTGAAAGTGCTTTCTTGTGACCCTGCTGCCGCCCCACTTTTAAACAGGCCTGTAATGTGCACAGTGTTTACAGCGGACCATGTGGACTGAGACTCATTGTTCTGTTGATATGAGACTCATGTCATATGAGTCAATGTAGATGTAGTCCAGCAATGTAAAAGTATTTTTGAGCCATTTTGGCAGTGTCATGATACAAATAAAATCTATTTATTGTATTCATACTGTAATTCTGGACAAGATCATTCGAATAAAACAAGAATTATGAGTAAAATGACTGATTCATTGTGAATTTAGCTGTACGCACTGGGGATATGTACGATTATTGTAGTATAGGAAGCTAGCACTGCAAGAAATTACAGAAGGGAAAATAAATAGCCAATAAACATAAAAACAAAAAAGCCAGAAGAATCGTATTCCCAACAAAGACATGGATAAAAAGTACTTATATATATATACACTATATATATAATATATATATATATAGTGATATTTAGTGGCTTAAATTGCAAATTACAACTAACTGAATACACCTTACCTTTCCCTAGTTTCCAGTGACATGGAGGTGAGGATAACCACCTGCAGTGGTTCTGGATATAAAGCTATATTTAAAATGTTAAGAAAACACAACAATTCATACACCTCCTTCGAAACTGAGGAAAGCATGGCTATAAATAGTATACTGAATTCCTGCCAATAGATCACCATAAATGTTACGCATTAGAACTAAAAAAAAAATCAATAAGTAATGGGAAATGTGGCCACTGCCTTCATGTTAAAAGCACAAAAAGTCATCTGAGGATTTTCCTCTCAGTCATTAAACTCTGCTACAATGTATCCGTGCAATGACTCATAGCTGCTCTGAACTCACAATGGAGCACAGCCTCATGTGGCCCCGCTGCTTAATTACACAATAACATCTCCAAATTAATATATGTTTTCATAACAGAGTCCAAATTATATACCTCAGTTGAGTGAGAGGAGCAGATCACTGGGGACATTGTTTTAATGGCATTGCAGCTTGTGATGCAGATAGATCTTTTACAACCACAGTGAAAAATGTAAGAAAATTGAAATTGGAAATCGAAACTGTTTGGTAAGGAAGAATTATCATAGTTAGAGTCAAAATACATTATTCTTGCAACGTAACCATTATTTTCATGGACACAATCTCTACAGTTCACACACAGTTGCTTTCACAACGTCTAAAACTTGCACATATTCCAAACGCAATTATGGGTAATTTTAGCCTGGATGGGCAAACGGCCCATAGGGACGTGTTTGGGAGGTGTACAGTTTCCATCATGTTGTCTGGTTATTGATTCTTTAAACCCTTAAACTAAAATTTGTTTCTCATTGTCCATTAATCTCATGCCGTGTGTTAAGGGCTTGGGCATACATTTACATTTAATCATTCAGCAGACGCTTTTGTCCTGTACAATTTACATGTGAGGAACAACATTCAACCTTCAGTATAGTAAGGAACCCTGGTGTAAACATGATGTGCTGAAACATATTTCAGGTACAGAGTGCAAAGACAACAGGTATAGAAGGGCAAAGTGTGGGTGTTATATCAGGGATGTTCTTTAACATAATGGGTCTCCAAGAGATTCTCAAAGGTAAAAACTGATGTCCCTGCTCTGGTAACATCTGTCAGCTCATTTCACTATTAGGTCTGTACAGAGACCACCTTGGTCGTAGGAATGACAGTACCAGAAGCTGAGAAGGAGCATAAGCCTCTATGACTGAGTATAAATAAAGCACAGATCCAGAGGTCTCACCCCAGGAAAGCATTAGTGACCAGATTTGATTGCAATGGCCATGGTTCGACAGTGGAGTTGAACCACGAAGAAGTGGGGTAAATTCAGATGGAGGGGCGCATCTGAATTTTGTCAAAAGATCTCCCAAAATGACAAACTATTCCTTTGATATCTGCATAATAGAACCATTGAGTTTTGAAACAATTTAATGGACAACACTGCACATCCCCAATGTGTGATTAAACAAGAGAGTCAGAGGTTTTCTTCAGCTCTGCTTCGATCAGGACTAGCAGTTCTTTCCAGAGAAGCGGCTTTACATAATTATCATTTACAATTACTATTTTAGATATAATGACCATTTTTTCCACTTCCTCAGATTTTTTTTTATCTTATTCTACTCGCCATTCATTATATTGTGACAGTATTGTGAAATTGTGTTCTATTTGGGGATTATTGGCGTATCAAACTATCTATCCATCCATTTTCTATGTCCACTTAATCCAACTCAGGGTTGTGTAGGGGCTGGAGCTTATCCCAGCTGCCATTAGATAATAGGCAAGGTACACCCTGAACAGGTCGCCAGTCCATCACAGGGCCACACAGAGACAAACAACCATCCACGCTCACACTCACTCCCAGGGTTGATCTAGAGTCCCAAATTAACCTTACATGCATGTTTTTGGGTGGTGAGAGGAAGCTGGCATGGGGAGAACATGTAAACTCCACACAGAAAGGCCCCAGCTGGAACCTGGAACCCTCTTGCTATGAGGCTGTGCTAACCACCACAGTATCATACTATTCTATTGATAATAACACCAACATATGGTTTAAGTAAGATTAACTGTATCCATGCTTTGGTGATATTTTTCAATGTGCGCATGCACTGTCATGCTCATGAGAGTTTAAAAAAAAAAACTCTTCTAACTGCATGTAACTTTAGTAGCCTTCTCATCTGTCCAAACCTGTCTACTCTTTCCTCTCTATTGGGCTTCTTACACAGAGAGAGCAGCTTAAAAATAAATATGCCACTGCCACACTGCCAAAGTTAATTTATCTTACACCCTGACAGAAAGTAGGTCAAGGATGCCTGCAAGTGAAAAGTTTTGTTGTTGTTGATATTGAATTCAAATATGTGACATGTGAAAAGAAACACACGAGTACAGCTTTGGGTGCTTCCGCTTGTACTGTCCTGTTTTTAATTTGTTAAGACAGCTGCAAATTCATTCAAATCGGTTTCATTCAAGTATCCACGTAGACATTTCTGCAGCTTTAATACAACTGTTTTAGCTGAATCGCCTTAGTTGTGTTATATCCTCTGACTATAGAGGCAGTGTTGTGTTTGTGATTTTATAAAAGTACATTCACAGAACATGAAAGGCTTTAAAAGATAAATTATACATTTTAAAAATAAAGAGTGATAGAGGAGGAGAGATACAGAGTTAAAGTGAGGCATCTATACAAATGCCAGTCAAGAGTTCAAACCTGTTCATTTTGAATGGTATTATGTCCGTATTTTTGTCTGGTACTGTATGCAGCTGAAGAGAAGTGGAGTCATATTCAACTTTAAGGTGAAACGGAAAACATTCTGCTCCAACAAGTCCCTTTCACTTTTCCCACCAAATACAACGGTAATCGCTACAGTAGATGAAATTATTTGATTCCATGGAAAATGTCCTTTTAGGATTTATTTTAAGGATGATGAAGAACATAACAAGACTAAATGTGAATGTCAGTTGAGAACAGTACAGCGCTTTTCTTTTACTTTCTTTTTTTTTTTTTTTTTTGCATCGTGATCCCAACAAATGCAGAAAATAGAAGACATTTAATCTAAGAGCGCATCTTCACCAATCTGATGATACATGGTAGCTTTAGACAAAAACTGCAAAGTGAGAAAATGCAAACAGTTAGAGAAGCATTGAAAGTGAGACTCAATAAAGACTGGAACAGATATGTTTTACATTTAAAAAAAAGAGGGAGCAAGAAGCCTTAATGAAGTTTTCCATGCTGTCATCTGACAGGGATCGAAACTAAACTTATAAACATTGTTTGCTTGTTTTATATATTTTTGTCACAGGATTTCCATATTAGATGTGATATCAGATGTTCAGTGTAGGGGGTTATATCTTTGGTTGTGCTTTCTCACCATGATCAGTTTTCTAAATAATGCTGCACCTGTGTTTTGTCTGTTCATGTGTGTTTTTTAATTAGTATCATGTTGACATTACAGTCTAATAGCAGTACTTTTTCTATTCATTAGGTTAAGCGATTATCTTATTAATTTTAGAAAAAAAAGAACAAAACTACAGAAAATATCTATTTCAAATGTAGGACAGCCAATTTTATTTAAAGTATTCTATTCTATATATATATATATACATATATATAATGAGAGTTCCAATGGCTATTCTTTTCTATTTTATGTGACTCAATAATGAAAAGTGAAAATAAGTTTATAGATTTAAAAAAAATGTTAATTAAATTGAATTTAAGATTTTAAGTTTCTATTCACATGTATGCATCTTTATACTGCATGTATATTCGAATATATCTACAGCGTTCACCTTCCATTCTGTGACAGACTGCCTTACCTCACTGTATACGAAAATATAATGTATAAATGTATACCTAAACTTTCAAGTCTTGTTAATAAATCATAGTCTCGAGTGGAGGGTCACATCTAGTACATTTATTGTTCTCCCTGAAGAGCTACCTTAACTCCAAGTCAGTTGATAATGGTAGGGATGCCAATAGCATAAAGGCTCTAAGCTAATTATGTCCTTCAGAGTCAATGAGTAGCTCGTAATTGCTTGCTACACAGTTATCAGAAAAGAGTAAACAGTCTTGGAGTGCTCATGACCAGACAAATGCTTTCACAAAACACACTGAGTGACTGGACTCAGTGACACAATAAAGGCTTTACCTGCAGAATGGGAAAGAGAGATGAAAGATGTGGTGTTATAAGACTTTAAACACAGTGTTTTACACTGGAACAAACACTGGTTTTAGATTTGGGTGTTTGTGTTTGCTTGTGGTCCAAAATTTAATCTTTTTCACATTAAAGACTGAGAATGACACAAAACTGAGCAGAACTGGAAATCTTCAGTTTCCAGCAGCACAGACCAAATACACAATACGTAAGCCATTTTTAAGCAGTTGTTTCAACTCTTCAAAAAGTTATATCATACAAAGTCAAGAAGGAAGACAAGTAGAAGAGGTTAAATTGTCCATACACTGCTGTTTTAGTGATCCTTTGACCTGTTTAGATCTGTTAGGTTGCTGTTATCTGAGCAGACATTACAGTGTCATAAAAACAAAACAGTGTTGAGGAACTTCTGCAGAGATATCATCTCTACTTTAAGATCATATCCAAATATCAAAAATAAAAAACTAGAATACATAAGTTAACAGGTTTACTGGACATAATCATCAAGAATGAAACATTATCAAATACATCCTAAGATTATGATTCTTAACTATAAGTCCCTACTGCTTATATACATATACATCACTGTTTCTTTTATACATGTATTATTTATTCTAAACCCTTATCTATACAACATTATCTGTGGTGTCATTTACCAACTTTCTGTGAAATTCTTCCTTCAGGACTAGAATACTCTACTTCCACAGGTGCGTTGGGCTTGTCTTGCTTTACAGTGCGATTGAGTGTTGGGAAAGACCATCGGTCAAACTCAAACATCTATTTCAAGCACCCCTCAACTCTCCCTCCTGTTCCTAACCTTTACGTCTTCTGTAGTTTCCAGATTTCAGTTTCTGTCAAGTGTCCTCATTAACAAGAGAGAGCTATCGCAAGGAGTGTGCTTTGAAGCAATAACGCATTGGCTTCAAAGGGGTCCCAGTACATAGACAGTTCCACATTTCATACTTTCTGAATGGACATGAAAAACCGTGTTTAGTGCTGTTACCTAACTACTTATGCCCACTTACACTCATTGCATGTTTGATACTATCCCAAACTGGTGATTCTTTTGCCTCTTCCCTTCCTCTCCACCAAGAAACTTCAATTATTCATGAGGGATCACAGCACCCGCAGAGTCATGTTTCTACTCCCACCAGCAAGCTGATACACTGTTCACAATACTTCCAGTCTCATAATAACAAAGGAGTCGCTTTACGGCTGATACATTCCTACAAATACACACACACACAGCCTCCAGAGTATATGTGGGTGTGTTTCTGAAAAGCCCCTCAGTGTTATAGATGCTTACCAGAGTGTGTTATGGGACGGCAGGCAAAACAACCACCTGCTCGACTTAAAGAAAAACTTATAACACAAGCAAACTCCTCATTAAAACTAGCCAAATTTAGACTTGAGGGCACACATTTTGTTTTGCAACTTTATGTAGAAAGGTGTTAGATGAGGGAGTATGAGAGATGAAGAGTTACCTTTGTGCTTCAGGATGCATTTCACATCAGTTGTCTGTCTCTTTAAATCTCCTTGTCTTTCACACCCGGTCAACCACACTCAACCCACTCAAATCAAATCAAAAAATCCCCAAGGACTGTGCTCTTGGATGGGGGAGTACCCACCTCTTTTCTCACTGGGATGGCTACCGGCTGAGTGTGATAAAGGCCTTTGTTATGCTGCCCCGCTGCAAAGCAGTGGAAAAGAGCACCAGAAGTGGCTGATTTGCAGCAGATATTTCTTCATCCATCACAATTATTAGTTATTGATCGTAGCAGCAAAAGAAGCCCAAGTACACGACAAAAGTATATAAATGAGTTCATCAGCTCAAGCAATTTGTGGTGGTCAAAATGATCGTTTTCAGCCTGAGTGGCTGTGTCTTACCTGGAGCGGAACAATAAAGATAAGAGCTGAAATGTCTTGAGTTTCAATTTTACAGAGCCCGTGTCCAGGAATACAGGTTTAACAGGTGCACAGCTGCTTGGATACTGCATTCAGTATCCTAACAACTGTAAATTTAAAGTGACAGCTAGATGCACGCAAGTTGAAACAGTGAGAAAGGTGCACTGTTAAAAATCAGGCCTTTGAGCCAAAATAAATTATATGAACTGCCATGTTTTTTCTCTAAATCATAAATCACACCAAGCATCAGTTTACTTACGTTTTTTACTTCAGCTTCAGCTTTTTAAACTATGTTGTTGGCTTCCTCAGAAAAGTGTCCCTTTTCAGCAGCGGACCAAGAAGCCCTCCAGGAACTGGACATCCATGGCATCAGGTATTTATTGAAAGCAGTAATAATCCCAGTGGTTTGGTTCCAGGCAGGGACGGTCTCAGCAACTTCACTGCGTGAGCAAGCACCCACTACTACATCAAGCATGGTGCCTTTTCAAATGCTGGTGTGGGACAGTGAAGGCAAAGCCTGGAACGGATTTGGGAGTGGACCACTTTTTTTTTTTTTTAAAAGCCAGAGAACTGTTTGTTTAAGACAAATATTCAGAAATCCCCTTTATATTCATGTGATAAAAAAGGAACCTGTGTAATTTAACTCTTTTGTGTAAAAAAAAAAAAAAAAAAAGCTTAAACAATGACATTTATGTCCATAATATTTTATCTCTATTAACTTTTTTTCAACCACTGCAGAAAGATTTTTTTTCTTGTAACTTGATGAAATGTTACATGGATCTATTTGTTAAATTCTATTTTGTTTTACTATGAAGAAATAACATTGTGGCTGGAAAACACCATCAGTCAGCAGCTCTGTCCCCTTCACTGATGCTCTAACATTTTTCTGCTTTAAACATGATTTCCTCATTATCTTATTAATAGCCTCTTTAACATCAGATCTAGTTCATAGCTAATAGTCAACACTGTATAACATAGTAAGTGACCATTCAGCACATTGATGTTAACATAACTCCTGCTAAATCATCCCTGGTTGCTCTCTAATTTGTACAATCCTTAGCAGGGAGAGAATGAACAGCACAGCCTCTGATCTCTAGTTTTGGAAGCACTGCTCTGCCTACCCAGTTGTTGTCAGCCTCAGCCGTGGTTTCCCATCCACTCTTCCCTCAGTGACAGTTCAAAGTCTAGTAGCAACAGCCATCAGCCCCAAATGCACCTTACAATTTAAACCAGCCCACCAATCACAAGCCTCTTTGGCAGTAACAGTCACTAGTAACATTTGCACAACAAAAGAGAAGACAGGCTGATTCATCAACCCCCTTTTTCTTCCTTCTCCTCCTCTCCCTTCCCCTTCCTCTGTGACTCCTCCTCTCCTGCCTTTGTGTTCAGACCCAAAAATCCCTTCCACCCCTGTGACCCTCCTCCCTCCTGCACTAATCTCCTTGTGCCCATTGGACTGACTGCTTCAGCACAACCTCTCACTTCACTGAGACCCCTTCACCCAACAGCAGGACACATCACAGTTTGGCCTCGTTTGCACACCTCCTCCTCATCAGCCCCACATGGATGAAGCACAGCGAACAACCATACAGCACATGGTGTCATTGTGGGACAAAACTTGTGTATTAAACAACAAAACACATAAGCACACGAGTACAAATATGAACAGTGCTTTAAGGCAGATGTTGTTGGTGTAAAACTAGCAGCTAAGATTAACATGTATGCCTCTGTTGTGAATGTTTTTCATTTATCTTTTAATGATACCATAGAAGAATTCCTTCATTCGTCCCACAGTGGAGAAATTTAAAATTTTTGTTCTGAAATCAAAGTTGCTCTCTTCCCCTCAGTGTCATAGCTTAAAGACTCTAATGTCTTGGTCACACATTACACTTAAAAAGGTCTGCTTTTGGAGTACTTAAAGACCCCCCCCCCCCCCCCACACACACACACACACACACACAGTCTACATATAAGGCTCCCATGGGGTCTGAGAGGAACCAATATAGTTTAGTCTTTAGCTCGCTTTGTGTTTCACATTTGGTGTTTCCATAGAGACAGAGGACAAGTGGACTCCCCCCTTCCCACACACACACACACACACACACACGTCCATTCTTTCCCCCCATTTTGAACGCCACTAACACACCCCGCCCCCTTTTTGTCTTTAGTGGGGTGTCCTACACACACATTAACTGACCGTGCTGTGCTTAGCTGTGGTTTAATGGGTAATGAATGCCGGAGGCTTATTTTCAGGTTTCAATGTGGAGCTTTTAACAACATCTTTACTCAACTCAAACTTTTAAAGATCCAAAAACACAGCACAAATAAAATGTACACCTTTGCAACAGGCAAAAAAGTTGCTTCTTACAGTGTCAGGTAAACTAGAATGTTTTCATAGCCAAAGTGGACAATTGCACAGTTTAAATGGGATGTTTTTCAGGTTTTGCAAGATCTCTATATTTACTCCAGCTCTGCTGTGCTGTTACAAGTGCATTAACTCCATTATGAAAATTAATTCCTACCCCTAAATGATGAAGACTTTCAGAACTCACCACCAACAAAGTCTTTGACTTGGATTAATGAGTTACAAGGAGCATCAAGTCCTTTTAAAGATCCTCCTCATCAGCCTGAATAAAGAGTTGTCCCAGACAGCCTTGGAAGCTCTCTCCCACAGGCTCTCCTCCTTCCACAGACCCCGACCCTTCTTCTCAGCTTTCACCTCTGCCCTGTGCAGGCGTTTGTGTAGGCGCCAGTAGAGGCGAGAGCCAGGCAGGACTCCTGTGACGGGCGCAGTGCGAGCCAGGCCGAGCCTGAGGACCTCTTCGTTCATGCAGTAGCTCCATATTGACCCCTGCTGGAGAGACGACGGAAGACAGGGAAATGACTAATGTCTGTAATCCATTAGGTATCAAGTGAGTGACAAATTAACCTTATGTGTTCCAAGTGTTGATGCCTTACCTTGCCATGGGACACCAAACAGTGCAGCGTGTCCTCCTCTCGACTGATAAGTTTTAGCCAGACAGTTTCGGCAGGTGCAAGAGTCTCCTGCAACCACATCTTTCCCTCTGGTGTCAGCTCCACTCCTGCAAGACGCACCAGCAGTGGCGACACATCTGGAGAAGGCACAGAGGGAGCAATTCAAGTATATGTCACAGTAAACCAGTGACTGGTTATCGCTGACCTGCTGCGTTTTAACTTTATTTACGTGGCCATTAATACATTACTGCAGTACAGTCATTTTTCTATATCAAAGTCAATATGATACCCAGGTTTTTGGTAGCTAGACCAAAATAGTGCTCCTTTTAATTTAACAAGACAGCCAAATTTTTCACATGGTAAATTATATACGAACGCATATATATGAATATATGATATATGGAGATTCTACAGGGACTCAAATACAGCAGAGAATACAAATCTAGACAGAAATTTGCCAGCTTTCAGTATATACTCTGTGTTCGGCTCTAATTTTGACTGTTGGAAAATGTGTATGGCATATAGCAATTTCTAACTAGGAACATTTATGAGAAATCAGTAGAAATTCACCAGATCAACTAATCAGTCTAACCAGCGTTGGAACATGGGAGTCAAGTAAGACAAATGTTGTATCTGAAACACACACTTCTCTCCTCATGCGAGTCCTTCACATGAAAATGACTGACGCTGCACTCTAAATAAAGGCTCCAGATTGTACTGCTCAGTGAGTACCATGATTTAATCAATCAGCAAACAGGCTTATTTTTCACTCAGTCATGACATGAAGAGGAAATTGATCTAACTTTTACAAAGTAAAAATGCCACAGTGACATATTTTGTGTAACAAGATTTTTAAGAAATGCTCAGGCTGTAGTTTATTACCCCACTAAAGTGATGGGAGAAGCAGTGTGTGAAAAAGGAGTTTGCTTTAGAGTCCTAATTAGCTGCTCTTGTGAAGGACACGCTCCTTTTAACACACAATATGTCAACGTAGGAATACACGCTGCCATAAATCACAGGTTCTCATCTGAATTTGGGTCATTAAAAGACAACTTGCTTGAGTGTCTCAGATTTTTAATGTACTTTATGTTGATTATTGAGGTCAAACTGGGGGATAGTGGTGATTAACTGGACTGCATTCCTTATAAATGTCTTCTACTTTGTCCCCCTCAGGTTTATTACAGGGGTGAATTACTGAAAGAAGAATTATCACTTTTACTTATTTTTTTGTGGGCTCTGTTTGCATTTGGCTGCATTAAATGTCACAGCTCTACCTGAAAAGGTGGGCAGTAACACAAGTAAACCTTTCACAGAGAGAGAAAATTCTGAGGTCAGAATTGCAGAAAAAAAACCAAGAGCTTTCATGATATTAGATTGAAAAAAAAAAGAATTCAAGGTAATATTCTTTGCTATACTCTCCAGGTACTCCAGCTTCCTCCCACCATCCAAAAACATGCATGTTAGGTTAATTGGTGACTCTAAAATTGTCCTTAGGAGTAAGTGTGATCGTGTGTGGTTGTTTGTCTCGTTTGTCTCTGTGTGGCCCTGTGATGGACTGGTGACCTGTCCAGGGTGTACCCCGCCTCTTGCCTGACGACCGCTGAGATAGGCTCCAGCCCCCCCGCGACCCGACCAACGGATTAAGTGGGTATAGAAAATGGATGGATGGATGGATTCTTTGCTATATCTTACGAAAATGTAAAACTACAACAACGATACCAGTCAAATTTGGAAAATGTCATGTCACTGCTAGCAACAACATATACATGTGACATAAACCCACTGAGTTTACAATTACAACCATATTCACATGTCGTTATATCGATGGCGTTAATGCAGCCATTCATATGTCCGTTTCACACCTCGAAAACAACACCTATGTTCGAATGCTGTTTATAGAATACAGTTCAACATCGTCATGGCAGTCAGATTTGGTTCCAGAACATCAGGCACAAAGACACTGAGCACTGGGACCCCTCAAGGCTGTGTGTTCAGTTCACTTCTGTACACCCTGTTCACCTGCGACTGCGTCCCTCTCAGAGTAACACCTCCATCATCACGTTCTCTGATGACACAACCGCCATCGGGCTGATCACTGGTGGAGAGGAGGCAGCTTACAGGGAAGAGGTGGCTCAGCTGGTGTCCTGGTGCCAGGATAATAATCTCTCTTTAAACACTGAGAAGACGAATGAGATGATTACTGACTTGAGGACGAGAAGAGACCAGTATGCCCCACGACACATTAATGGGATTCAGGTGGAGAAGGTGAAGAAATTTCAAACTCCTCGGCACTCACATCAGCAAGGATCTCACCAGGACTCACAGCGCAAGGCAGATCGTCAAGAAGGACCTCCTTAAGGAAGCTGAGGAAATTTGGATGATCCTCCAAACTCCTCGGCAACTTTCATAGATGCACAGTGGAGAGCATCCTGACAAACTCCATCACAGGGTGGTATGGGAACTGTGCCATTCTGGACAGGAAGGCTCTCCAGTGTGTCATTAAAACGGAGCAGTTCATATGTGGAGCGGCCCACTGCAGGAAGTTTACAATACCCGGGTCACAAAGAGGGCATGCAACATCATCAAGGGTTGCACCCACCCACAGCACGCTCAATAAAGCCGACCACCCACATGATTACCTTTGTGCTTTGACATTAACGGAGACAGAACTGGCAGGTAAATTGGCACATGGTCCACTTCAATTCCCTTCTCTGTGATGGAATGAACTTTCCCTCGAAGGCTGACGTTCTTCTCAATAAAACGAGCCGGGATCTCAGACGCAGCTTGAAATTTAGTGATCTGGGAAGATGGAAACGGTGACAACAATCAATAATCCATTTGGGTCAAATATGTGAAAACGCACTGCTTTCAACCAACCTGTGTGGCTCGTATTATTATAAAGAACACGGTTTGGTTTCAACCCAAGTTCTCTGAACATGTTGAATGCTTGATGCAAAGAAAAGAACTTGTGATTTCACTATTGGAAAAGTTTTCAGTGGGACTTAAACAGCATTGAGGTGGAATTCTGTCACAGCTCCCTTACCAGTTTGATGCTTCTTGCAATCACAATCACTCCAACGACAGCCAGTCCAGTACTAATGTTCTGCATGAGAAACAAGAAACCAGAGAGAGGGATATAGTTGACAGGATGACAGTGACACTTTACACCCAGCTGAGCCTCAGCAGAGCACTAAAAACTAAAGTGGACAACTGATGATAGGATATCTTGGTGAATCATAAGGAGACACCGTGTGGTATAGAGGAGCAGGCTTTGAGGGATTTGTTCGTGAATGCTCTTTTTTAAGCCAACATTTATTCATGCCCTCTTCCAACAATAATCAGGACACCACCAAATGAAGGTGAATGCTGCTCACACGCGGCAACTTGTGTCCACAGTACATTCATTGCCATGCGTCACTGCTTTCAAAGAAAATAGACTCCTACCCGCACAAGAGTCAAATTATCGTCTGCGAACTGCGATATTACAGACACGACGTTATGAGACGACTTGTTTCCTTTGTCTCTTTGTTGTCTGTGCCTTATTTCCTCCTCAGTTTCAGTTTCTCTGGCAGACGCCGGCATGTTGTTGACATTTTGTCGTTGCATCTGACGCCCCGCCTTTTTGGGTGGAACGTTCACGGAAGGCTTGTAAAGAGTCTCCGCCCGGCGGTCTGGCTTGGACATGACAGTATGGCGTTAAAGTTTCACTTCTAAATGCATCAAGTTTCTTTGAAAGCTTTAAAAAATAGCACGTGCCATTTACATTTCGCACTTAGAATGCTAAAGTTGGTGAATGGCAAGAGCTGATTTGGCGCTGCAATATATCGGAGGACACCAATGCACAATGGAGCAGAGCTTCCTTTTAATAACCTAATAAATACCAAAGGGATCGGCGGTAATTTGACATAGATGATTTCATATCTGCAGAATAAACCCATTGCACAAAGCGAATGGCTCAGTCAGATAATAGAGCTCTGATATTCGTGTTTATTAAAACTCGCAATCTTTGCAAGACAAAAAAATACAAGAAAAAGCCCCATTCCCATGCTGTAAACCTGAAATATTTCCCAGAATAGCCTCATGCATCAGATGTTGCACTTTGACTGCACCGTGAGACATGTTTAGTCAGAGACATCACCCGGGAGTGACTGTATGACAGATGCACTGGAGCTCTCGTCTTGTAAACTGTGAAGTCATGGAGCTACTTGAAGCCGAATAACGCCCCCATTACCACAAATTGGCCAATGGGAGCCGAGAGGCAGAGTTGTCCTCCTGGCCGCCATTAAAGAATTCAATCCATGAACTCAAATAATGGAAATCTGCAGGACCCATGGATCAGACAGAAAAGACCAACCGATGAGTAGTCTCGCAGATTTGGCATTTCACCTGTTTTAAGAGCGTTTTGACTATGACGGAACACCGTGATGGTTTTAGTGGAAAGGAGGGCGGTGTAGCTAATTGTTTTATTTAGCTAGCAGGCTAGCGTTGGAGCTCTGGTATGTTAGCTTGTGAGCTAGCTGGCTAGCAGAGATCAGGGGGAGGGGAGAGTTCCTTTGCTTTGAAATTGTTTCAGATGAGCTAGCTGACATTAGCATTAGCATTCAAGGCACTGGGATTTTGCGATGAAGTTTCTTTTAGTTTTCGAGCTCATAATTTTATTGCGCATATAACTTTTCTGGTGTTGGATTTAACGCTAGTTGTGTTAGTGAGGTTGTGTTAGTGTTGACTGTTTGATGTGAAGGTAATGTGACCGCGAGCTTGCGGCTAACCAGATCAGACAATACATTTCAAATAGGATTGATGAATCGAATAGCTAGAAGCCTACAGTTGACGCTATCTGGCTGCCTGTCTAACGTTAGCTTAGCCACTAGGCTAGTGGTGGCTATCGCCGGGTAGAAGTTGTCCGACTTGCAATAGCTAGCTGTAGCTAGCAGTTGGTCAGCGCTTTAACGGGGATCATTACAACTGAGTATAGTTTCGCTGGCGAGTTTCACTGATCAGCTAAAGCCTCGAAGGTGATTGAGACAATGGACTTTAACGTTACCACCACGCAGTGAAAGGATGAGTTCGTGCTTTGTACCAAACGGGGCCAGTTTGGAGGACTGCCACTCCAACCTCTTCTGCCTGGTAAGACTCTGCTCTGTGCGCTAGCTAGCGTTAGCTGTGATAGTGCGAGGCCAGAAAGCCATTTTGGCTAATAAGGCAACAAGCTTTGTAACGTCAGTTGCAGTCTGGCGTGAAGGCATCGGGCCTGCGACTTGCAAATCGTGATCCAGCTAACTTTCATAACAGAGAAAGCACTCACTGCACGGGAACTTCACGAAAAATATTTGTTTAAAAAAATGGCATGATCACGTCTTTACACTGCAGTTGTTACAAGATTATTGAGCGTTAGCTGCGTGATAGTAACAAACAGGTTGGCTCAACAGGCAATTATTTCAAACGCACCCTGTTATTTCTGAATTAAGACAGCCATACCTTCTAAAATGATATAGACAAGTTAAATCAAGCGTTTGTTTTTTGTAATTGCTGCAGCTAACCTGATTTTTAGACTCTGATCTTCACTTGTTGTCAACTTTAAGATGAGTTACTGCTTCATGCTTTAAGGCATAGTGTGGTGACAGATTATCGAAGAATTGCAGCACTTTTAATATTGTCTACAAGCCTGATTTTTCAAATTTTTCATATAATTTAAAAAGATTGTCTGTATGACAGTAAAAACTGTCTTCAGTTTATTCCTGCTGTTTGTATGTGTGTGTAGTGGAACAAATGCATGCATAGCTATGCAGTCAACAACTGACAATTGGCTTAATGCTGTATAGCTCTGGTATGTGTTCATTCACTCACTGTTTTTCTTCTCTTTAGGCCGATTTGACTGGAATAAAATGGCGGCGTTTTGTGTGGCAAGGACCCACTTCTTCGCCCATCCTTTTCCCAGTGACCGAGGAGGACCCGATCTTGTGTAGTTTCAGCCGATGCCTGGCTGCAGATGTGCTGAGTGTGTGGAGAAGGCACCACACCCCGGGTCGCAGGGAGCTCTGGCTTTTCTGGTGGGGGGATGACCCCAGTTTTGCAGAGCTGATCCACAATGAGCTCTCGAGTAAGTGAAGGCAACACTTGCATCCTTTCTGCAGGATTCACGATCCTCCTACTATCAGACTTTCGTCACGCCGAATGCACATTTCATTCATCCATGTAAATGCCAGCAATATTATGGCATCCTCATAGGGCTGGGTGATTAAGATCACAACGCCTGAGTTGAGATTCGTTAGGTTTTTTTATTTTATTCATTCACAACCATGAATTGTTCAGTCATAGACGATCAATGGTTTGAGTCACTTTTTTAAATTTTATTTTACGTGAACGGAGCAACACTTGCCAGTGTGTAGTATCAACAACCAGCAAAAGAACTTGTCGGATTGAAGATTTGAGTTCGAATTTCAAAGAAATCAGATTTTAGAATGGCAGTGATTTAGAATAAGATAAATCGACATGATTGGCAGTGACTGGAGAAATGTTTGTAATTAAATATTACAGGTGAAATCGTATCCAGCTGCACATCTATATTCTCTCACATTTGTTTAATTGGACCAAAAGAGCAATTCTGCCACCAGCAGCATTCGTTTGCACAGTGGTTCGTGATTGTTACAGGTGTTTAACATCCAAACAGGCCTAACATGAAACACTAACACTTCTGTAAGTTCCCTCCCTCGTCGTCCCCGTCTAGTCACGTGATCTGACTCCGTTGAAGAGACTCTCATTCCACCGCTCACTTTTGTTTATGGTGTTGCAACAGGTTCGTCGTGCTGCTACTATGAGTTACAGTAAACTGTTATGAAGATAAGAGCTCAGCTGTCAGTTCGTGCCTGATCTTGCATAGCTGAACCATTTTCATATCATCTAAGGTGACAAGACTGCCTTTCCTTGGTGTTACTTCGCGGTCTTTAACTGCTATTAATTAAACTTGTTTAAGATTAACAAAGCTCACACTCTCAGACAACTCCGAGGACAGGAAGAAACAGGAAGACAGCTGAAGAAACTGTCACGACGACAGAGAACATCTGGCGTTTGTCGGCAAAAGAAGCGCTTATCTAGATTTTACTTATTTTAAAAAACAAAAAAAAATTGGTCACCTCTCCACCTGAAAACAAAATGAACTAGTCAAACTAATTCAATACATTGCCCAGTCCCACATTTACCCTAAATCTCAAGTGTATTCACATCTCAGCTTGGTTATTGGCAGATTTCAAGAGCAATGGCTGATGCTGATAACCAACGCTCTGTAGAGCTGCTGTGCTGACGGTCACAGTTCAAATAGTTTGGTTTGTGAAAACCGTGTTCGTGTTTAAACATGTTAACTGTTTGACAGTAAGGCCAATCCTCCTGCTCCAACGAATTGGTAGCATTTGTAATGATGCAGATGTCTAATAAGTAATGAAAGCCCAAGTGATTTGAAGTCTTTAAGGCCCTGTGGGATCAGCTGGCTCTCATTCACAGAGGTACAGGCTTGCACTGTGATGCGAGAGTAGACCGTTCGGACGCAGTCTCCGATTATTCCTTGTTTGTTCCTGCTTTGTTGACATTTGTGTCGGTTCAAAAAAGAAATTCCCTTTAGGGGCTGACAGAATGACGAGGTATTCTGCGTCTTGTCCCGGAGAGGGTCATGTGTTGCTGGCAGACAGCAAAGTTTGGTCATTACAGACATGGAGGTGGGCAAAGTTTTCACAAATCTCTGTGAAGCTGCATAAACACTTGCTAAAAAGATATCAGCGACCCACCAATCTATCATGAATAACCGTCACCAGAACATAATTGTGATATTTTTCTTTTTAATATATACAAAACGGTTAATTTTCTTACACGTGCATCAGTAACCTGGTTGAATCTTTTAATTTTGGACTGTAACACAGTACAAATCTAACATGAGGCAGACGTATTTAGCTCGAGGTTAAACGTGTACAGCAGATGTACCAAGAAAAAGAGAGACGTTTGCTTGTTAAAATCATGTAATCTTGTGTCTGCCCTGTTTCAGGCGAGGAGGACGGCGAGTGGGAGAGCGGCCTGTCCTACGAGTGTCGAACGCTCCTGTTCAAAGCCATCCACAACCTGCTGGAGCGCTGTCTCATGAACCGTGGCTTTGTGCGCATTGGCAAGTGGTTTGTTAAGCCATACCAAAAGGAGGAGAAGAGCATTAATAAAAGGTAAGTTGTGTTTGCTAATGGCAGGCAACAAAGTTATGACATGCCATCAATTCTGAAGTTAAAGGCGGCCACTCCATGATTATTCTGGCGTCTCTTTGCAGGGATAAGCTGCCGTTGATGAATCGGAACAGAAATGTATTTAACTATCGCAAGAATATTGATCAGCTGAATTTCACACATTGGGTCACAATTAGGGAGCAAGAATGAGCTAAAGTCCTTTTCACGGGGCACGAGCCCGTCCCACGTGTCGGCCTACTTAGTCATTTTCTTTAAAACACAAAAGAAGCAGCAAAGTCACTGGCAGGTCGGTAAATATGGCAGCAGAGCAGCAGGTCATGAGTTGTGCTTGTGCTGACAGGCCAAACATTAGTCATTATCTGCTGTTGAAGTATTTGTCGAAGTTTTTTTTGGGGGGGGGGCTGGCTGGCTGACAATTTTCTTTACTCAGAGTTGGAACTACTGATAAACATGTTGTATTTGTTGGGAACATTGCTGCAAGCATGCGTGCGGCGTTTTCTACAAAGGCTGTCAAAGAGCGCTTGTTCTACGCTCGTGAAAGGCAGACGCTGGGATGTGTGTGCCAGTACTGTCAAGTTCTTCGAAATCTTTAATCCAGATAAGTGACAAAACTCTTCTTGACTAACCGTGAACTTGTTTTAGTTTTCAAATTGGTTTAAATTCTAACCAGATGGAAGATTTTTCAGATGCAAACGCGTCCCAGTAAAAAGGCTTCATTAGCAGCCAAAAGTTCTCTCAGACGAAGGCTGCAGAGCGGGCAAGTTGTGACGTAGTTGCTTTTGTATCGAGAAGCGAGACGACAGAACAGATCTGCAGCTGAGAAATTTGCACAGACGGAATAGTCGAAATCTCAACTCCGGTTTTTAAATCACAGTGTTCATCGTGTTCAGAGTCCTGGTGGGGCAATAAACATAAGTTTTGTTTCTAGGTTGTCACTCAGTCTATGCTCTGCACCATAAACACTTAATCTAAACGGCAAAACGCAAGTTTGTTGCTAGGCTACGTGTCGGGCTTCAGTAAAGACGCGCACTAAGAGCAGCTGCTGTATGAGCTGTGATCAGATAGCCCGAAACACTTCTTCTGGCCGTGGCGCGCTGTGGTTTTCCACCAAACTGTGCCGAGGTTAGTCTGTCGCACATTAGCCGGATGAGCGAAGTGGCTGGATGTTCTGTGGCAACCCCCAAACTCACTTATTCAGAGAGCGATTTCCTCTTTCTTATGTACTTGACCGGCAGACATTGCTACGGTTAAATGTCCGTTGTCGGCGTGCGTGGAACATTCAGTGAACCGAAGGAGTCTCTTGGACTGGGGAAAGTTTCTGAATCGGTGGTGCAAAATCTAACATTTGGAGTTCTGGTCCTTAAATTCATGGTGTTTTGGTTTGTGAGGCAGCTCTCTGTTCGTAATTGTGTCATGATGTCAGTATGGCCATGGAAAGTGTTGTAATGATGCACCTCTTTGCAATAAGTGACTTTTGCCGTAATTCTTATATGAATTTTGATTGTGAAGCTTTTTCTGAGGTGTGTGACTTGAAGAAAGCGCTGTTCAGAGAAAAAGTTCTATCGTTTGAGAAGTTATTTAAGAAAATGCTCCCAGCAGTGTTGTCGGGCTGTTGTTAACGCATTATGTTTGACAACTTGGACAGAAGGGAAAGGCTCGCTTGACATATGTTCTTTCGCTGTAGTGAAAGCCGGGCTTGAAAGTCGGCTCAACAGTTGCTGGGCTTTTGCATCGTTTTAATAACAAATCTCATTTGGGATTCAGCTGGAGAAATTACTGCAAGCTGTTTCACGGAAACCATGTGATTAGAGTTTCTGGTGATGAAACATAATCTTTAAGAAGGGGGGAAAAAGAAGCTGAAACAAATACAAAAAGATGGGACTCCATGAATTCTATTCGATGTGTTGGAGTATGAAAGGGTTGTTTCAGTGACCTTATTACACCGTTTGTTCGACAGATTTAAAGTTGGCTTCACAAATTGTGTCATTTGCCATGTTGCCTCATTTCTGCAGAATTTCCTGCACTGCTCTTTTCTTTGAATGCTCATTTGTGAGGGGGCCAACACAGATCTGGTGTCTTCTCCTCGATCCAGGGTCAGAGGAACCTTTAGAGTGTCCTGGCAGGCTGATCTCAACCGTACCTTTTGTGGTGACGTTCATCCAGGAATGAATTGTGTTTTAATGTGCGGCTCGCTGGTCCGCTTCCATCTGGCAACTTTCTCATTGATTTCAGAGAGTTTTGGTCGCTGTTAAAGAGCTGTTGCGAAAAAAGAGGATGTGATTTATTGTTCACTGGTGTTCAGCTTCTGTTATTATATAAAGAGGGCCACACGTATCTCGCTGTGTGTGTGTGTGTGTGTTAAGGCTGCAGAGCAGCACCTTTTAACAGAGGAGACTGGCAGTCTTGCTGTCGCCTGCCCTCTCTGGCTGGTAAACACAGCAGTCTTTGGAAAATGCTGAGTGTGCACTGTGGTTTTACAGCAACCATGTCAACAAGTACTATTTTAGTGCATTTAGCCGCCTGCACCTCCAGACATGGTTAGAAAATAAAGATGGACATTGTTTTGACATTGGCAATCATAATGCAATAATTATTTCCCACATTTATTTCTGACACATCTGTGCTCGTCTGTCAGGGTTTTTATTGATAATTCAACCTGGTGACACGGCGTTTAGTATATGCAGGAGGTGTAAACGCCGCGATTTGTGGAGATGAGCTCCAATAAAGGACTAATGCATTTCACACTATGTTCATGGTTTTTGTCTGTAATCTCGCTAAATATTGAAATGTCTGTCTTATCTTTGACTCTGCAGCGAACACCTTTCTTGCGCCTTCACCTTCTTTGTCCACGGCGACAGTAACGTGTGCACGAGTGTGGAGATTGCTCAACATCAGCCTCTACAGAGACTGGGCGAAGAGCATCTTAGTCTCGTACAGCAGAGCTCCAGCCCCCTGCAAGGTAAGAGGCCGTTTTGAAGTTGTGCTGCAGTTCCTCTTTTAACTGGGGTTTTTAACGGAGGTGTTCGATGTGTGCCGTGACCACGCAGTTATCCTGAGCCCATACGGATTAAACGGGACCCTCACCGGCCAGGCTTTCAAGATGTCAGACCACCCTACTCAGAAGCTCATAGAAGAATGGAGGCAGTTTTATCCTATTTTCCCCAACCCCAAGGAGGTCCAGGAGGACAAGATGGAAGACACAGACTGGGAGGATGACTCCCTGGCAGCTGTGGAGGTCCTTGTCGGTAAGGCGTACTAATGATTTGATGATGTGCCGCTGGGTGATGGGAATCCGAGCAAGTAAGTTTTCATTAAACTTAAAATTTTAAAGGACAGCTTTTAGTGATATTTAAGTTCAAGAGGCTTTTCTGTATGCCTTTTTTTAAAGATTTAGAAGAAAAGGGAGAAATCCTAATGGGTTTCATCACAGGCCTGGATTAGTTGGAGAGAATCCTTTGATTAAAACAATTTAAAAAAAAGAACAGGTAGCAGGTAACATGGAATATATTTAAAAAGGCACAAAAGAGGGAAGCTTTAGGCTAAAGGTGTTCCCAGAGATGGTGGTGATGCTGATGAGCAACTCAATCCCATTAAAACCCTTCTGAAATATCTGGGTTATTTATTTTTATTTTATTATTTTTTTTAATGACCTAAATTGCATTTTCTTTAACTTGATAAATGTGTTTGGTTTCAGCGGGAGTTAGGATGGTCTACCCTTCCTGCCTGGTGCTCCTCCCCCTGTCGGACCTCCCTGCTGTGGTCCCTCAGGGCTCAGCTAACACCCCAGGAGGCCAGTGTAGTGCTCAGCAGGGTCAGGCCGCTCACAGAGATCCTGCCATATCCTCTGTCACCCTGACTCCTCCAACATCACCAGAGGAGGCTCACACTGGTAAGACTTGGACCTGCAGGGTGAGCAGAAATAAACGCACTCGTACCAGAGTTTACCTAAAGATTCTCTTTTTTTTTTTCCCCCTATCTTTCTTCGGACTTCCCTCAGACTATCAGCCATCCCACAGGTGGCTAAAGTTGTCCTCTGCATCCGATTGCTACAGCTCTAACAATACTCTTCATGGGGGTAAAATCCCTCGCAGGCTGGCCAGCCAGATGGTGGAGTGTGTGTGGCAGGAGTATAACATAAACCGTACAGGGAACAAGTATGTTCAGTGCCCTCTTATCCAGAGAATGAGCATTTCTCATCAAAGTTGTATCTCCATGCCGACTGATAAAATGTCTGTCCGTCTTATTTACCAGGAGAAAGTTTACAACCTTGACAAACGGGGCCTGTGAGGAGGAGTCCGACAAATCTGGACTCTGGGATTTTGTGGAGCCAATTTACAGGCCACCTTGCAATTGCTCAAGGTATGCCGAGGGGCCGCGGATTCAGCAGTGTTTTATGATGGAAAGAAATTCTCTTTAGTAATCGTTTTATCCACATAGGCATAAGAGTCAGAAGCAGCGGTCCAGCAGCACCTCAGGACACCCGCCTTCTTCAGGCCAGCCTGCCCAGCCGGCCCCCAAGCACAAGCTCGGTGAGAAGATGGAAAAGGGGGAGAAGCAGCAGCGGAGGCCGCAGACACCTTTTCACCACCGCAACTCGGTAAGCGAGGAGCAGTCCCTGGAGCCGCAGACCTCTCGGCTGTGCCCCAGACCACAGGAGGAGGGCTCGTATCCCAGCCTGCACCACGTGGACACGGTAGCACCCAAAGCCCCCTCACTGCACGCACACGGCCCCCCCGCAGACCTGGTCGGATCCCCGCCTCCCCCTCCTCTCAGTCCACATCCCTGCGATCTGAGCGGCATGAAGAACTCTTCCACGCCCATTCATCAGCCGTTCTATCCGCCATCAGTGGAGCCATGTCTGGTGCCACAAAAGGGCTCATCTGAGGAGCCTCAGCTGGAGAACATGCCCTTGCCTTTGCCCTTGCCTCCAAACTACAATGAAACCTTGGAACCCACCATGTTTGTAGGCTCCGCTATAAGCCCCAGTGAAGACTCTACTCACAACCCCTGGAAGTATTTCAACCTGCCCAGGAAGAAGGACTCCAACTTTGTGACGCCCCAGCTGCCTGTGGATAAAGTACGAGACGACGGTGGAGGAGGAACAGAAAGTGTAGTCTCTGTCACTGAGTAAGTGTTTACGCTCTCATCCCTCAGATGCATTTCAACAAAGGTTGCTGTTTTATTGAAAAAGAATGTCCTCGCCGCTCTTAACAGTCTCCCTTCCCTCAGGCTGATGTGTGACTCCTCGCAGCCCCTGAAGGTGTCCCAAGAGCTGGTCAAGGCTTACGCCCAGCGGAGAAACAGCCACCTTGTGTCCACCACAGGAGATGGAGAGCACAGTGAGGAGCCAGACCCTTACGCCTTTGTAGAGGGAGACGAGGAGTTCACCTTTACAGAGAAGAAAGACAAAGCAGGAGCTGAGAAAGAGGGCAACAAGAAACACAAGGTTGGTTCCAGACATGGGTGGAGATGCCTGTTTATCACAGTTGTTGCTTTTGTTGGCCAGTAAAGTGATAAATGGACTTTGGTGTTGGTTCTATTTCTGGGTAGAAATCTTAGTCCTGGGTTAATTTCCCTTCCTTTTACTGCGTTAGTTGCTGCATATTTAAGTGTGTGAGCTGGGTATTGAGCAACTGATGCGTGCTTCATAATTGATCATTAAAATAATCCTTTAAAAAAGGGTTTAATCTGCGTTACTTATGGCTTCATTTGCTGTTTACTAATGTTACTATTAAAGTGTATTTTAACTATTTTGATGGGGTTTTTTTTTTCTTTTCTTTTTTTTAGGAAAAAGTATGCTTTTCTCAGTTTTTTTTTTTTTCTTTCAGTTTTTAACTGAAATCTGGAATATCTTAATTGTTTTCAAATATTTCCAATTTAAATTCCAGTCTCCCAACATGCAAAAGTATATTTCTTGTATATATTGTAGTGTTACAAACTTAAAGGAAGCTTGCAGGATGCGCAGGTGCGTCTTTGAGAGTGCAGCTCATCAGTATTGCTCTGCTGCTCTACTGGAGGTTTAAAAGATAACCACAAATTGCCTGTAACTTGTTGATTTTTGGGTCAATGTTTAATATTGAAGTTGGTGGCGGTAGTGTCCCTAAATGATCTGCTTCGTGTAAAATTGAAAAAAAATATCTTGTCTCAATAATTCCGGTCTTGTTTTCTTTCTTTAATTCAGTTGGACGAAGGGTCTGAAACCTCTGCAGAAGGTGAGAATGGCGTTTTTGTCTTTTTTGACATTAATTAGATAAGACTACATGGAGTTTTGTATCTCACTCAAGGTCTTCCCTCTAATTTGTTTTACTCTGCAGACGGCCAGGGTCCATCAGGCAGTAAACCTCCAGCCTCAACCAGCCTCACCCACGTGAACGACTTGGCTGTATCCTACAGTGACCTGGATAAAATCTTCAACTCGGACGAAGATGAGCTAACTGTAAGTGCATTAAGATGAAGTGTATGAGTACTTCTGATATGTTCAGGAGTTACTGCTGTGGCGTTGAAGCACTGAAATGTAACATGGACTGTTTTTCTCTGTCACAGCCGGGATCCAGAAGAGCCGGGGTTGGTACAGAGGACAAGTTTGGCTGCAAAGAAACTAAACCAGCGACTCTGGATCCCCTGTCGTGCATAAGTAAGGAACCAAAGCGTCAGCTACTGATGGTGCATCATCGTTTTGTTTCAGGAGAATTAACATCTTTTCTGTCTTTGGGGTTTTTTTTTTTTCTTTTCCTCCAGGCTCAGCAGACCTACACCAGATGTTTCCCACCCCGCCCTCCCTGGAGCAGCAGGGCTACTCCCCCATGAACTCTGGGAGCAAGGACAGCCTGGAAACGGGGGCAGGCCTCACCCTGTTGGACGGCAGCCAGCTTAACAGCCACTTCAAGATGGAGGTGGAGGAGGGTTTCTGCAGCCCGAAGCCATCTGAAATAAAGGTGCGACACATGATACAACTGCAGAGAAGGGCTGAAGCAAAAGTATTGAGACGCATCACTCTTTCCCTTATTATTTTTTAGATGTTTTAACTAAGTGCCTGTTTGTCTGTTTTCAGGATTTCTCCTTTGTGTACAAGGCAGAGACATGTCAGTTATTCATGGGCTGTTCTATGTACGCACCCCTCAAGACGCTACCTAGCCAGTGTCTGTTGCCTATCAAACTGCCAGAAGACTGTGTGTACACGCCGAGCTGGACAATGGGCAAGATGGAACTAATGCCTCCGGTGTCAAATGTCAATCTCCTCACCAAAGACAGGTAAAGGAATTTGATATTAAACAGGGGAGGGGGGGGGCGGGTTAATGGGATTACCATTCCCATTAACATTGTGGAAACTAAACATGCAAGTTTAAGTTATTACACAGTTACGAAGGGTGTGGGAACAAAACTGTAAGATTCAGAACGAGTCTGTTTTTCTAAATGCTTTTTAAATAACGGTTGGTCTCCTAACGCTCATTGCAAAGCCGACTGTAGTTTCCGACCGCTTACCGGTACTGTTGAACAGTGCTGCACAACTTGTTTGTGCGCACTACATGAAGTGGAAGTATAACTGTCTGCTGGTTCTGAGTCCATGTCTGTGGTGGTCACAGTATTTCAGTTGGGCTTCATAAGCCCACGAGTAGCCACTGTGGTAAGCGATCAAAATGGGTGGCAGAAGTCATTTTTATCTTGCTATGAAGAATGGAATTTAAAATAAATGTATAAATCTAATTAATGTTAAAAACTTTATCAGACGACATCAAATTGCAATGAATAATACTGATCAATATGCATCTCCCTACATGTTGGAATATCCAAGGGAGAGACTCACACCCATAATACTTCATGTTTCTCTAACCATGTGATGATGAGGCTGAAGTGAAGATTTGATATTAGACGACACTTTATTCACTTTATTCATTGTTTGTCTCTATGAAACAGTAACGTCCCGAGTGTGGAGCCCGACTACAGCCAGACCTACACCCCTCAAACCCAGACACCCTTTTTGTCCAGCAGTGCTCCTCCCAGCAACAGCGGTGCAGGCATCCTTCCTTCTCCAGCCACGCCACGCTTCTCTGTGCCCACGCCTCGCACGCCACGCACTCCACGCACTCCCCGCGGCCCATCCAGCGTCCAGGGCTCCCTCAAATATGACAACTCTGACCTTTACTCTCCAGCCTCCACGCCTTCCACCTGTCGACCCCTCAGCTCTGTCGAGCCAGCCACCGTGGCCTCCATCCCAGAGGCTCACAGCCTTTATGTCACCCTCATACTTTCCGAGTCAGTCATGAACCTCTTCAAGGACTGCAACTTCGAGAGCTGCTGCGTCTGTGTCTGCAACATGAACATCCGAGGGGCAGATGTAGGCGTGTACCTCAAGGACAACGGTGAGGCCCAGTACCCCTGCACTTGTGGCTTCAGCGCCGTCGCAAACCGGCGCTTCGGCCAGTCGGCTGGGCTTTTTCTGGAGGATGAGCTGGACGTGGTCGGACGGGGCTCGGACGCCAGTCGGGACACAGAGCGGTGTTACGAAGAGCTGAGAGCTACCACGACACACAAAGCTGGGAGTCTGAAGGAGAAGCCTCCAGATGAGCTGATCCTGCTGCTGCAGGATCAGTGCACCAACCCATTTGCTCCAATGGCCGGCGTGGAGTACTCCAAGGTGGGCTCAGCCCCCAGTTCATTCCTGAGGGTCGAAGAGAGAGACTGTTATAATGACTGCTACATGGCGCTGGAGCACGGCAGGCAGTTCATGGACAATATGTCGGGAGGCAAAGTAGACGAAACACTTGTGAAAAGCACCTGTCTTCATCAGTGGCCAAAATGCAAATGTATGTATCGTATGTCTCCTTTTTCATACTACAAGATGATCTCCTACACTTTGGCATCATTAAACATAAGCTTGTTTTTTCTTGTGATTCTTCTTGTAGCAGCGGACATGAGCAAGCTGTTCTCTCAGGACGTCCTGCGGGTGTTGTTGTCCCTCCAGCCCGTGCTGCAGGACACCATTCAGAAGAAGAGGAGTGTGCGCTCCTGGGGCGTTCAGGGACCTCTCACCTGGCAACAGTTCCACAAAATGGCCGGCAGGGGATCTTATGGTATGTGGGGGGGCGGGATCCCGATTCCTTCACAAAAAGAAAGAAATATTTCAAAACTCACGAGTCCCGTGTCCTCTTTTCGTCACAGGCACAGATGAGTCTCCCGAGCCTCTGCCCATCCCAACCTTTCTGGTTGGTTATGAGTACGATTTCGTGGTGCTGTCTCCTTTTGGGTTGCCATACTGGGAGAAGCTTCTTCTTGATCCTTTTGGTTCCCAGAGAGATGTGGGATACGTCGTTATCTGCCCAGAAAATGAGGCCTTGCTCCGTGGCGCCAAGACCTTTTTCAAAGATCTGAGTGCAATGTATGAGGTATGCAACTCAAAGTCTTCCTGTTCCAGTGTGCCCGCAAAAAAAAAGTTTCTCTGCCTAAAGATGTGATTCACACCGTTTGGTTATGGCGTTTGCTCTCTTTTATTTCAACAGGCATGCCAGCTGGGACAACAGAGGCCCATCTGCAAGAGTCACCCAGAGGGTATACTGACGGTTGGCACCACAGAAGGCAGGAGCATGACGGAGCAGCCCCTCAGTGACTGGTTCCTCAACATGGCTGCCAGAGAAGGAAACAATGAAGCCTTTAATAAGCTCAAACTCTTCGCTCAAGTGTGTCGCTATGATCTAGGTATATTTCGCCTCCTTTGATTTAAAAACATAAAACTACTAAGGTGACGCGGTCTATAAAAACTATGAATAATCTTTAACTATATTTATCTTGGGACCCATTTCAGCTCCATACCTGTCAGAGCAGCCTTTGGATAGCTCTCTGTTGTCCCAGCGCAGTCCCGCCACGGCTGCCGCCTCCTCCTCCCAAACCTCCAACTCTTCCGGCATCTCCTCAGGACTCCAGAGCACCAACACTACCAGCACCAGCTCTGCCCAGGTCAGCAGCACCCCTCCCTCCTCCTCGTCAGGCTCCCAGACTATCGGGGGAATGGCCTCCGCCAAACCAAGTTCCTTCTCGCCATTTGGAACCGCGGGCTTGCAGGGCAGCGCAACTCAGAATGGACCTCAGTCAAACCCACAAGGGGGTGGGGCCTTGGCAGAAAATGGATCCAACCAGCCTCAAGGGCCTGCAGAGACACCAGAGAGGTAGAATACCACTCGTTTTATATCAGCTAATTACACTTGTAAGAATATTTTCAGCATGTTTAACCACTCTCGATTCGCATGAGTTGTTCTATCTCAGCTGTTTTTCCTGACAGGGAAAGGTCTGTTTTGCTTTGGTTGTAATTTTATGAGCGTCCAAGCCTGTCCACAGGTGGCAAACATTCAGTCTGGTCTCAGTTTAAGCTTTGAGGAACGCTGGGGTCTAACGCTGCTTAACAGAGAGTGAGTTGTTTGGCTCTGACTGCAGCAAAGCTCACTTTCACTTGCATGTTTCTATCCATGTGGCAAATTGGCCGTGAGGCAGTGAGCTAACAGATGTGAGAGAAAAGCCAGCAAAAGCAACGATGAAGAAATGCCATTTTAAAAGCAAGCCAAGTGTTGAAAGCTCAGCAGCTTCGCTGTTTTGTTGTGTGTTGGCAGAACAATAGTTTAATCATCTCCAGAACAACTGATGGCACAAGAAGTTTGATAATGGCTGAACACAGAGTTCTACCTCAACTCAATTTATTATGTGCCTTTGAGGCGAGTTTCAGCTTATTTTGTTCACCGAGCCAAGAGTAAAGGTGAAGGTATTTTTTTTCAATTTGTGTGTCAACGGGATAGAATTCAAGCCTCTCACTGGCTGAATTTGTTATAAACTTGGTTGAGTTGGCAAAAGGAAGAAACCGTTAAACTTTAACACACATCTAAATTTATTTCTTAAAAATGTACTTTGGTATTGAAGGTGGCAGAACATGTTATCTTCAAGCGTTGTTCAAGTTGAGAATTGATTGTGTATTCGCATACTTTCTGCATTCATTCGTCTTTTCTTTTGGAACTGGACAAATATGAGGCTGGAAAGTTTCCCCTCTCTGGGTGTTCACTACTGAGGCAGGAATGATGCGCTCATCTTTCGATGCCACACTGTTACTGCACCAGAGCGCCATCTCCATGCGATCTGCGACTAATAGGAACCAAAATAACAGCATTTTAAGAATTCTTCAGAATTCTGTAAAAATGTACCAGAGGAAGAAGAAAAGAAGCAGAAAAACAACATAGATGCTTTTTTGGAGCAGAGACTGTTATCCACAGCTTCACAGTGTCCTGTGGACTGATTACATGCCCGGCTTCAATTACCCATAAAGTATGAACAGAATCGTGTGTGGGGTCCCAGTCAGTTTGCAGAAACTATGCACCCAGAGTTGGTGAAGACCACGGTGTGTGTTCTGGGTCTTTTTTATTACACCTAAAAGGCAGTTGGAGCATAGATCTGAAATGCCTTCATTAGCTCTGACTGTTGCTCCTCTAATGTCAGTTTGAATAGCTTCCCTGTGTCTCCAGATGGCTGAGTGTCACTTTACTTGGTTTGCATACTGTCCACATGAACAACATTATGAACATTTTGTGCAATTATCCGACTTTTCCTTACAGCACAATGGAGAGGGACAAAGTGGGAAAGCCAACAGACGGAGAGTCTCATGCCGTTTCTTACCCGCCTGCCATAGTGGTCTACATCGTCGACCCTTTCAGCTATGAAGACGCAGACAGAGACATCCACTCCAGCACCTACACGCTGGGCTTGCTGCGCTGCTACATGGAAATGCTCCTGTTCCTCCCTGCTCGCATCAGAAATGCTGTCTCTGTACAGGTAGCTGTTTCATGTGTATTAAGACTCAAAACTTGGGAGAGGGACGTCTGTCTGGCACTGAAAAGTGCCTCGGTTTGAACTGCTCTGCTCCCTTTGACAATTTAGTGAAAGCAGAGCAGGATACTAGCAGGTACATGTGGGATTAGAGGGAGCAGGGGAATTATTAGCAGTTGCTAACAGAGGTGACGACTGCCACACCTGTTGTATAGTGACACAAGATTGCATCAACTTGCCTGAGGGAATGTTGAAACATGAGAGCTGTGAATGAGCTAATGGTCTCAGTGTCAGTACAGCAGAGGCAACTCAGGAGAGGCTTTAAAATGCACTCAGTCCTACCCCTGCAAATGTGCGTCTTTTAGTTGGATATATTACAATAACTACGGGAACAGTGGCTGGACAATCCACTTTTGGGTAAATCACATTCTAGATGATTTTTCCTTTCATCTTAGTGAATGCAGACTAAAACTACTCTGTTGGATCCTGAAGTAACTGCTCACTTCTTTAAAGATATTCATGTTTGCTTTAAGATAATCAAGGGCCGCCCCATTTTATCCCAACAACAGTTCTTCAATAACTTTTTGAACACAAATCGGACGTTATCACAGAAAATGGAGCAATTGGCAGTTTGCATTGAGGCTGATGTACCAAATGACACGTGAAGCTTAAATATACACTTTTTTAATGTGCCCTTAGGTTGAGATTGAAAAATGAGACTTTATTCTTATTCCATGTTGAATTCCACCCCTCTTCTTTGTCAGATTGTTCCCTGCCAGTATCTGCTACAGCCGGTGCACAGCGGCGAGCGCCACGTCTACAACCAGCACCTGAAATCGCTGGCCTTCTCTGTGTTCACTCAGTGTCGTCGGCCTCTGCCCAACTCCACCAACTTCAAGACTCTGACGGGCTTCGGGCCTGGGCTTGCCATCGACATGGCACTTAAGAATCCAGAGGTGACTGCAGATGGTTGAATATCTGAATCTGCTGCATCCTCTGCCGTTGCTCTTGGAAACTAACAAGGTTTTTTTTTTTTCCTCGCGCAGCGGCCAGAGTGTCTGCGTCTGTACACGCCGCCCTTCATTTTGGCCCCAGTGAAAGACAAGCAGACTGAGCTCGGGGAGACGTTTGGTGAAGCGTCGCAGAAGTACAACATCCTGTTTGTCGGCTACTGTCTGTCTCATGATCAGCGCTGGCTGCTGGCCTCGTGCACCGACCAACACGGAGAACTGCTGGAGACCTGCATTATTAGCATCGACGTACCCAACAGGTGACGTGGGCTTATTTCCACACAAATTGTGCCTCAGTGCCACCGGATGAGTTGTGTTAACGATAAAGGGACATTTGTGTTCGCAGGGCTCGCAGGAAAAAGAGCTCCGCCAGACGAACGGGTTTGGAGAAGCTGTGGGAGTGGTGCCTCGGCCTGGTTCAGCTGACATCGCTGCCATGGAGGGTGGTGATTGGGCGGCTTGGCAGGATGGGGCATGGCGAGCTGAGAGGTACGCACTGTCCTGCAGGCAGAGCGGTTGACATATTTTACTTCCGTGAACATACACGCTGATGTGCTCTTTCTTTGCTCATGTTCCAGACTGGAGTATTTTACTGAGCAGGAGGAACTTGCAGTCTCTCAGTAAGCGGCTGAAGGAGAAGTGCAGGATGTGTGGCATCTCTGCTGCTGACACTCCCAGCATCCTCAGCGCCTGTCTGGTCGCCATGGAGCCACAGGGTTCCTTTGTCATCATGCCAGGTAAAGGAGGATTTAAATGTAGTCTCAAGAATGTATTAGTTTTACTTTATGAGCGTAAAAATCTAAATTCTGGTGCCTCTATTTTCCCTTTTGCAGATTCAGTGTCAACGGGTTCAGTGTTCGGTCGCAGCACCACACTCAACATGCAAACTTCACAGCTGAGCACGCCTCAAGACACATCCTGCACGCACATCCTGGTGTTCCCCACCTCTGCCATGGTGCAGGTCAACACTAACACTTCAGAGCCCATTGACATCAACTTCAACCCCATAAATCCTGGTAGGTCAAATTATTCAGTGAAACGGGCTCTTGGAGACATTCAAAGTAAACGGGGGAAGAATAACATGAAATATATCTCCAGATGATTGGGAAGAAGTGTGTAGAAATATATGGGAAACTACCTATTAAAGAGTATTCATAGAGAATTATGAGGTCAGTATGAAGAAGTGTTTTAATTCTGAAATGTTGGAGAAAATGGGAGGAACAGAGTTCTGTTATAGTATACATGATGTTTTGTGTTTGTATATTAGATCCAAAGCAGATTTGTCTGTGAATATTATGGCATCTTCTTGCATTTGATTGTTCAAGCTGACTTCAGTGTTGCGTTTTGCCAAAGTCAAACTGCTTATCCTTCTCTGCAGATGGATCTGATGGCATGGGCATCTTTGACCTGTTTGGTAACGACATGGATCATGACATGGTGGATCCAGACCTCATCAACATCCTGCCGAACTCCCCCACCACGTCCCCCGCTCACTCTCCTGGTTCCCACTACCATCAGGGAGGAGATGGAAGCAAGGTCCGACACCTTCCACAAAACCAAATGATAAAACAGCCGTAGAATGAAATGATAGGGCCAGACCATACAGATCAGTGCCTGGGTGTGAAATAGAAACCAAGCATGTTGGAATTTTAAGGTTACTCCAACTGATTAAAGGAAAGATCAGTGTCTCGCAGCCTGACTCACACGCTGAATATGAATAGCAACCAGTAAGACCTCGTGGCTGACAAGTATACAGTCGCCATCTGGTGGTTAACGCTTTCATTGTCATTGTGCAGGGTCAGAGTGCCGATCGTATGGAGTCCCACGAGGAGGCTCTGAACATCCTGCAACAGCCGATGGCTTTGGGTTACTTCGTCTCCACTGCAAAGGCTGGACCACTGCCCGACTGGTTCTGGTCGGCCTGCCCTCAAGCCCAGAACCAGTGTCCGCTCTTCCTCAAGGTAAAGATTGACTTCAAGCCACTTTGAACTGTCGTAAAGTTTGGTGTTTTTTTTTCCTTTTAATTTGCAAATTGTTGTCAGTAAAAATGTTTGTAACGTCTCCTGAAAATCTGTTGTGTTGTCAGGTGAAGCAAAACTAAGATGGTGGGGCTCGAGTTTCCTGAATATTTCACTGCTCCACTACTATTTTCTTTTGTATACTTTATTTATAGCGTATTGTATAAATAAGGTATACTAATTTTGTATTGTATACTTAATTTTGTTTGTATTGTAGCGTATAATGTACCGGACTGCGTTAACGATCTTCCCCTCCAGGGATGAATAAAGTCGGTCATCTGTCCATCTGTAATCGGAAGAAAAGTTGCCTCTTAAATGTAGTCAGTGGACTAATCAGTTGCCAGACACAGATTGTTAATCTTCCGATCATCCTTGAATAAGCACTTGGCATTCAGACAAATCAATCTGAAGACTTGGATTCAGTTTGTATCTCTAATTCTTTTCCCAGGCCTCTCTGCACCTACATGTGTCTTCTGTCCAATCAGACGAGCTTTTGCATAGTAAACACTCCCACCCCCTGGACTCTAACCACACCTCTGATGTGCTCAGGTATAGACCTGACCAAGCTGTCTTTCAAAATAAGGAAAATGATACCCGTTTTGCAGTCCTATTGTATTAACGTTTCTTTCTCTGCCCCCGACATGTTAGATTTGTTCTGGAGCAATACAACGCCCTCTCCTGGCTGACGTGCGACCCTGCGACCCAGGACCGGCGCTCCTGCCTGCCTGTTCACTTTGTGGTGCTCACACAGTTGTACAACTTTATCATGAACATGCTCTGAACTCGTGACAGAATCAAACTTCTGAGATCTGATTGGAGGAATCGCTCAGACAAACTGTGGATTTCGTGCTAATGAAGAATAAGGACCTCACACTCCATCAGGGCAAATGTGGAGGAGACACCTTCCTCCTTATCTTCCTCCTCCTCCCTGATGTATCTCACAGAACGCTGACTGGAAAGTCCCAATCAATCAATCAGATGCCAAGAATCCATTTAAGCATTTTGGATGATCAAGGGACGTTTCATAAGGAGAATAAATTGTCTTTTTAATGACTGTAGATGCAATCTATGAAATTTTATCTTAATGAAATGCCTGCATATATTATTTATTGTAAGTTTTTAAATGTGGAATTTTTAATGCTTAATATCTTTTATATATTACAAATCCTAGAGGGTGTGTACATCTCACTGTAAAGGAATTGGTTTAAAAAGTGTAATTTTCTCAATTACAACACGGAAAAACCTGTTCAAGTGAATTTGCTGTAGATTGCTTTTAGAATATTATTTTTCCAGAGGGTACAGACCTTTCTATTTGCCATGCTGTAAAAATGAAGTAAAAGCTGGCCTGGGCATTTGTGTCCCACCCAACAAGTGGATGAGACTTACCTCTCTGTCTGCTTCGAGTCTCTCGCACAGTAATTCAATGAGCTCTGAAGAGGAATAAAAAGGTACATTGTCAGATTATATATTTTATATAACAGATTTAGGTAATTGTGTGTATATGTGTACATATACTTGTGTGCCGCTACTGATGGTGCAGCTTACGTTTTAGGAATAAAGTGCGTCTACCTTACGGGCTTTGCTTTTGGCTGTTATTTGGCAGGTGGGAGCTAGTCGCAGTTTAGAAAGTGCTTCATTAAAATAAACATTAAGAGAAGGAATTTTAAAAAGATGGTAAACAGGAAAAGCCCTTAAATGTTGCACAGTTTTATTGAGGGCTAGAGCTGAAGTGATCGCTTTAAATGAAGCCATGTGAGCGGGTGCATGTACCATCAAAATACTCAGTCCGTGATAGAAAAAAAACGTGCTTAGTGCATAGCCAACTTTATTTGGTCTTTTTGCACACCGATGGAAGCGTACCAGAGACAAATCCTTACATCTAATATTTAACATCGCACTAAAGGTCACTTAAGCATTGAATTAGATAAAATGCAACTTAGAAAAAACAACCAGCAACATGTCGTACATTAAAAGAAAAAAGGCCTGCGGTTGTGTGATGAAACGGGAGGACGTCCATCCACTTTTCATCCAGTTTGGGCTCCGGAGCCTATCCCAGCTGTCATTGGGCGAGAGGCGGGTTACACCCTGGAAGGGTCGCCTGGGCACATGGAGACAAACGGCCATGAAACAACAAACAAGCTCTTCATTGTTATTTTGCAAAAATATAAAATACAGATTTCTAACCATTTTTATAACTTCCAAACACACGAACACCAAAGGCTATGAGGTATGCATATGACAGCAAAAGAAAATATTTACAACTTTGTCACATTCTTTAGTTTTTATTTGGCATTTCTTTGCAGCAATTTCTAAATACCTATCAACTGAACTACATGCCATAATTGTTCTACTGGTGAGTGAGAGTGAATAATGACACTATTCTCAGCTCAGCAAATTTCTTGGTTAAGGGCTACGAATATTGAGATTTAGATTTAAAATGCAAAAGAAGCATGTTGGCGGCTCCCTTGGTTAATCAGACTGGTGCTCAGCTTAAAGTTGAGAGTGGCTACTCAGCTTAGAAATGAATCATTCGCATTTGTACGGATTTCAAATAAACAAACGGATTAAAACACAATGGGTGGAGCACGCAGAGCATTTAAAGGCTGGTATTGTACTAAATGAGTCTACAGACGCTCTCATTGTCGCTCTTTTTGTAGGACGCTGCTGTGAGGTGTCTCACGAGTCTTGGCACACTGGTGAATTGTGGTAATGGATTGTTCGCAGGGTGAACAACGCAACAGCTTTAACCCTGCCCACACTAACAGGATTTGGATGGTTAGTGAGAATGGAATTAGCTAATCAAGGAGAACATGTCATCCCAAAGCCTCATCCAATCAGCACCTTATGTTCTGCTTAATGGGATCCAATTGAAGGGTAGACCACTTTGTCTGGGGCCACCAGGGACATCCAGCTCGAGCCAGATTGCAAAACTCAGAGGCTCGGTGTCAGTATTCAGAGGCATTTCACGAGGAACTTTCGAAGCTTTAGTGGGAGTTGAAGTGTCTGTGGCACAGAACAGATTTTCTTACACTGATTTTGATCCATCCGGGCCTCCATGTTTACCTTCACAGTGACCTTATATGCTGACCTCTGGCTGAGACACCTGCCATGTTTTTCAAAAAGAGCTGCACTTGCAGTTTGTTCATTTCAACGGTGTTACCAACAGCGCCGGACTGTCCAAAGTGCTTGTTTTCCTCAAATGATTACATTTTAAAGTTAAATAGAAAAACTAGAATTGTATGATATCAAGATATATCCATGCTGCTTGATGGGTGATCATTTCTAAAACTGTCAAAGTAACTTTCATAGTAAGTTTCATAATCTCATTTATTCCTGCACAGTACACAGAAAACAAAGCAGTTTTTAAAAAAAATTTTATATAGGCTGCACATTATGTTCTCATGCAAAGTTTTAACTTGTGATGTTTAAGCCAATAAGACTGAATCAAAAAACAAATTACTATGAATTGACAGTGGAACTGTATCAACATTATGGGAATTCCCATAGGGAGCATTTCTGATTACCATTAAAAGCTTTTACAGCTAAGTTTACAGATAAGGATGTATTGATGATACATCCTCATTAAAAGTGACAGTTTATTTCTGTTTGTTACATGAAATCGTTGATCTTGACTCTGGTTTTTACTTGTTATTAGACTAGAATTTATTTTGTCCATCTTTAATTCACAATTTATACAAAAAACACTTGAAAATACTTAGACTACCCAAGAGAAATCAGTAAATTGTACAAAAAACACGAATACAAACTATATGCACCCAAAAGAGTCAGCAGCAAAAATTAGTTAGTGCATAGTGCTGCCTTTGATTTCTCATATATTCCATATATATACACAAGGATATAGGGACTTGGAGGTGTGTTTTATTAATTTCTGTCAGATTATCTGTCTCCCCAGGGTCTCTTTGAGACTACCTCATTGCTCCCACATAAGCTGTCTTTCCCTAAACTTAATCAGAAAGGTTTAGGGGGGGTGATTGGATTAGCGTAAGCCATTAGCAGTAGTTAATGGTCTTTCCTGGTGTTGATAAGTAATACTCACTAATTGCCCAGGCCCAGCAGACAGCTGACACCAGCTCACAGCGACAGGTGGTCCCCGCTGAAGTCATTGCTCGCCACAACAAGCAGGGACAGATCAGCGCAGTCAGTGCGGCTGCGATTCAGACACAAGGAGGGACGTTTTACAAAGTTTAGGGGGAGCAGGATGTTGTTCTGTGAGGAATAACCTTCAAACATCAGAAGTGAATTCTCTTTCGGAAGGTAAGACATTCATTTGTGAGATATATGTGTTTGTTTTTGGAGAGAGGGGGAGAAAATACTTTGATATTAAATTGAAGCTGTAAACCTAACTATTGGCAGGCTATGTTTTGTTTCATTTTTCTACTAGTAAATTCTTGGGGAAAAAAGCAAAACAAAATATATCTTTTTTTCGCCGTTTTCTGCATTGATTTATTCATTTACTGAGAGAGTTTTAACTGCTTCCTGATGATGTACATGTTGATCTTTTGGTCAGTGCGCTGTGCACAAAAAGTGAAAGGTTTACATCACGAGCTCCCTGCGCTCAAGTTCACATCAGAGACATTTATCATATGAAAATAAGAAAACCATATAATACTGGTATTTGTTGGCTGCAGTGGTTCTAGAATCTTGTTTAATATTGATTCAGATTTGCATACCAGGGAACATATCAGATCAATAAAAAGCATCAGCACGTGTCATTTTCGAGTTGATTTCCTGCATCTTTTGTATCCTGTAGATGACGCGAAAAAAGGTTTCAGATTATTCAGATTCAGATTATACATTAGATTCGCTCTGTTTGTGCTCCGAACAAACTGCTCCGTTATGGGATTAAGAGATTTCTTTTCCACGCGGACATGGATGAAATTTAGAGAACGTGTGATGTGAAACCTCGGGCTAATCTTGCCTTTAGAAGAAAGGAGGGATCTGAGCTCATCAGAAACAGCAAAGAAATGTTTCCCACGTCAGCCGTCGCAGGAAAGGTTTGTGTGCCTGAAATTTAAACGCAGGAAAAGACGATGAACTCTCAACAACTGAAAACACAGACTCCACTGGGCACTAATATCCAATCCAAGTGTTTTATTAAAGATATTTTAGGAACTCAAAAATGACTGTAGATCATTTTTGAAAATCATAAAAGTGGTTAAAAGTCCCTGGATGGGAAGAAAAGAAAATCCAGTTGAAACTTTAACTTTACTTTGAGTATGCTTTTGTTTTTCATTCTATTTCTTTATTAAGCTCATATAAATGTGTGATACCACAGCATGCAAAGCATGTCTGCTTCTCTGTTTGGGGTTTGTGTTCAGCGCAGATATGCTGAAAATCACAGCGCCACTAACCTTGTGTCCTTAGCATAAATGGATCCTAAATTAATCAAATGGACTGGCACACTGAATACCTCAGCAGGATTACCAACAATAATGCAGTCTACTGTAATAAAATATTGTCATTTCCTTGAGGTTTTTAAGGCAAATTGCCCGAGGTTAATTTCCTTTTCAATGCTCTTTATCTGATTTTAAATGAAGCCCTCTTTTAAAACAGAAGTGTTCTGTAAAATAGAATATGAGAAAATAGCAACAATCAAATGCTGAAACTGAAAAATTCTGTCCCACAGAGGCTGAGTCTTACCACTCTGTGAGTAAATAGTTTAACAACTTAAGGGACTTTTCTTTGTGCAAAATTGCAAATAATTTGGGGATTTCATCAACCATAATACTTAATATCATTAAAACCAATTCCACAAATGCATGTAAAGGTACCACAATGCAAAAGTCAAACAAATAATTGTTGTTGTTTTTGTTTTGTTCTTCAGCAAGACAATCCCAGATGATATTTTGAACGGATTACAACAGAGTGGCTTCACAGTAAAAGAGTTTGGGAACTGAAATATCTGCCTTGTAAATCCAGTGAAAACTTGAAACACATATGAGCTGCTAATATGCAAAACATTTTACTCTCAAAACCGTAACAGTCAGTTCCCTAAGATGGCAAACACTTACAAAATGTTGTTTAAAAGCTGGTTATCTCTGAATGGGACTGAGCGGGTCTGATGAATGTTAAAGAACAAGGGATGCAACACTGCAGTAAACATGCCCCGTCCCAATTTTTATGAAATATGTCTCTGGCATCAAAGTACCAATGAGCATTTATTCAAATACAGGTAAATAAAGACAATGAAACATCTCTTTTCAGCATTTTGTAGATCTGTTTTTAGTACTATTGGTGATTACTGTCTCTGTTGGGTTGTATTCTCAGTATAAACAGTAACTGCTGGCTAATTGAGCACAGTTTAGTCACACAGTGTCAGCTAAGAGTCAAAATTTTATGATCCACAGCTGTTATATCGTTGTGTTTTAAGTTTTAATGTTATGCTGCCGAGTTGTTTTAGTTTGCTCAAAGTCTTGTGTAAATCATCGTCTGTGTATCTGTCTCAATAATCCGTTCCCGTTGTGCACAGCTTGGTTCATCAGCACCCACACATGCATCAGCACACCCGGCAGCATGTCTTCGCTCCCATCCTGCACCAACCCGCTCCCATCCCACCGATCATGATGAGAACTCAGGACAGAAACGTAAGGCTATGCGTCCACGGTAACTCTGCCCCTTCTTTGCACCTCACTGCCACTCAGCCGTCTTTCACCTTTTGCCACAGCTCAACATGCATCCTCCCAGACAAACACCCAGGACCTATTTTGCTCCTGTCAGCGTCATTCACAGAGCAACACAGAAGTCCTTCAGATCTACAGTGAGTCCTACAACGATCAAAAGAGACCAGTCAGTCTATGAATACAGCCAGATGACTCCAGATACCCTGAATCTTTGAATGCTATTATAAACAGTAGATTATAGAATATTCAAAGCCTTCACACTGTTACGGTATGAAACATTATTCTTAAATCGCTTCTTTTGTTTCTTTTTTTGCTCAACCTCAGCCTATCTTTATGGGATTTGAAAATCACTGCATTATTTACGTTGCGCACGGTGTCCCAACAATTTTGAAACCATGGTAGTATAATTTTTTTTAATGACCTTTTTTTTCTTTTCAGACACAAGGGAGATGGGGTGCAATGCATGTCTGTATTGCATGGAGGATTTACTACCACCAACAACTCGAGGTTTAACTTGATCCAGAAAAAACATATATTCCCCACATTATTCAGTATTCTGAGAGAATTTAGAATTCATTTTCCTCTTTAATCTAAGTGTGAAATTATTAAATCATGAGACTGTTTTTATGATAAGAAATGTTTTTATAGTTCTTATTAAAATGTTTAACTGAGTGCTATTTGCTTCCATGTATTCACTGTTATTTGTATACACAGAAGGTCTGATTAGATTAAGAATTCAAGTTTTAAGACTTCCAAGAAATGACTACACCTGTTTGATTCTTTTCACAATAATGGCGTGCTTTGTACTGTGTAGCAGTGTACTGTCTATGCTGTTTACTACACAACTGCTGGATTGTATATAATCTCTTATTGCACCATTGAGCTTTTTTTGTTGTTGTTTGCTTGTATAGATACACTTTTATAAACTGTATTTGATGCTCTATTTAACAGAAAATGAACCAAAACCCCAAAAGTCTTCATCGAGAGCTCTTACCCGAGTATTCAACCACAGGTCTACTTGACTCGGTGCAACCTAAAGAGTCACACCAACCATGCTGCTCATCTTTAGGTGAGTATGAGCCCAGCAGTGTAAGAAATGCCTTTTTCTACAGCTGTGTGTATGTGTTACGGTTTACTTCTCACTGTTTAGACTCTCCATGTGAGGTCTCGCCATTCGGAAACACCGCTGACAGGAGTGAAACTGGAAATATGCCGGCAAATATGAGTGAAAACAGAAGCCATCCCTCTGATCTTCACCCATCTTCATCAGCATCCTGCAGCAGTCACGCAACACCATTGAAGGATGTGGACCGACCTGCAAAGCGGCTCTGGAAGAAGAAACTTGACGGCAAAGAGAGAGACATAAGCAACCAAAAAGACGTAACAAAAGATTTACCCTTTAGGGACAAATCCTGGCATTCAGAGGTGATTCCTGAACCTGATGGAGGAGGCAGCGGCTCATTTGGCGGGAAGAGGAAGCTTGAGGATGACGACTTTCTTCAAGTGAAGAGGGTGAAGCAGGAAACCGAAGATAACCAGAGTGATTCTTCTTTGACTTTACACTCTGACCCATTTTCGTTAATTACACCTCATGCACATCCATCCTCACATAAGAGTATAAGTAGTTTATGTGTCTCAAATCCTAACGGTTGTAGATGTATTATCTCTCATCCAGGCACAGAGTTTCATCCCTACCAGACTCCGTCACGGGACCCTACCTGGAACAGCAGGCTGGATTTCCATTTTAGACAAAAAGCCCTCAAAGGTTATTTCTTCAACTCTTTTTATGGTTTCTTTACACCACCTCTTTATTTCCCCCTTGCACTGAGGCAGCAGGAGACGGTTCGCCACAGACGGACACAGGTTTTTTTTCCACCGCTGCAGATGTCAACTCCCTCTTCCTGGTCTTTTAGTAACAGCCTATCTGAACCTCTCGAGTCTCCAGAGTCTGCCTGATGATTATGGTCACTGGTTGTGCATTTTCAAAAAAAGCATGAGGTTCATTTAATAAATCAAGGTTCCGGTTATAGCTCAATAGTTGATAAAGCTCTTCAAATGTAAGAATTGAGACTTCTGAAGTCGATTTTACTGTGGCTGCTTTCACTCATGAGTTTAATGTTGGATTGAGTTTTAAATGAGTCATAGACAAGTCTAATAAAACTAGTGGTCGGGGTGTTCTGATTACTGGAAATACTGGATTTCAACTTTGACCCGGTAACAGCACTTAATCTATCCAAATCCATCCAATAACAGAGATATTTTTTTTCTTTTGTCTGGACCAGAACCTGGCTTATATAAAAAAGCAAGAAACAAAGAGACAGACACGGAATGTTATGTATTGAATAAAAAAAATGTATTTAAAATGTACAACATTCAAATCTGGCAATATTTCAAGGCTACAATAAAATAAATGTCCTCTGAAATCCTCTGCGGAGCAACGTCTCGCTTGTTCTGTAGTTTTGTAGGATATTATGTCTCCTCAGCAATTCATCAGCACCAGAGGTAGCGTTTTTCCACTACATACAGTACAGTTCAACACAGCACAGCTCTTTAACACAAATATATGCAAACAGAAAAAGAGACCAACCTTTATTTCTATACGTGCGCTTCAAAAGCAAAGCATCTGCACAAATAAGTTACCTGTGATTTTTGTGTGTTGGGGTTTCAAATGACTTCCCAAAATAAGGAAAAGTTTCTAGTATCTCTTCAGTTACTTACAATGACCTGCAGCGGCAAAACAAAGCAAAAAGAAAACAAAGAGAGAAAAGCCGACAGTACCGTACTATCCAATGGAAAAACTCCAAAAGAGTTGGTGAGAGCCGCAGAGACGATAGTGTGGTTTACAAAACCAGTGCAGGAATGACCTCAACGGAACAGGAACTCTGAGGATACGCCGGGATCCAAAGTGGCGGGTCGTACAACACACTTGCTGTAGTGATTGCTCTCAGATTGCCTTGGAATGTCACATGGCTGCATGTGCCAATCCTACAGCAGCGAGTTGCTGTTCTCGGATGGAGGGCTACTTGGATCAAAACGTGACACCTTTCCAACACCAGGAGCTGCCCAACTGATTCATGTATAAATTAAATGGCTATGACCACATTTTACTGACACTACAGTGCAATAAAATATGCTTGGATTCATTTTTTTATGACACTTTCTAGAGCTACAAAACATGATAAAAAAAAAAGGTCTGATTGGAATGTAACTTAATATGCTTCACTATGCAACAGGTGCCGATAGTTAGCTTTGATACTAAATAGCTGCAAGTTTATTGACGAAGATCGACGAAGAGTGGACAACCAATTGCAAGCAGTCCCTGCCTCTGAAAAGCCGCTTGTGACAAGTAAATACAAGCGGCACACGATCCACGAGCAGCTACCGACCGCTTCACAATCCGCACACGGTTCCTCACCAGGAATGGCACATGCTGATTCTGCAGTTATGCGCCGCTGCCAGGATAATATGGCGCCGGGATCCCTTCAACACAGAGCTCTTTTCTCCAGCAGCTGCTGCTCGTCATTGTTATTCGTGGGCATTTAATAACAATAATACAGATTTAAATAAATAAAACGGCTATACCTGAAATAAAAGAAGTAATTCTGTAGTTGAATGATGTGCGTTTAAATTGCCCGACTTTAAAATTCTTTAATAAATCACCGTCAGTGCCTAAAATACTTGAATATCCTTATTTTTTAGATATTCTATTCAAGGAGAGGTTGTATTCAAAGAGAGATTGAGCAGTCCAATAAATTATTTGAAAATGATAAAATATATTCATAAATAGAAATTTGACAAACTATTTCTGTTGACGACAGTGGCCAAGCAGTATCAGCCTGTGGAAAGTGATCTGGGTCAGTGAATCACAAGCACCAAAACATCTTTAAACGCCACATGACATCGACCGCTTTCTGTTTTATGCGCCACTGGAAAGCTTTGGGGAGAAAAACATCTATTAGAGTCCCGTCTTTACCCGAGCTCCACTGCAAAATACACAAAAAGCAAACAACCTGCAGCTACGCTGACATTTGACCCATCAAACCACATCCATGCCCAGGCCCCTCGCGACCTCCGTCAGAGCCTGGACGGCTCCAGAAGTCCCACCACCGTCGCAGTCCTCCTGGGACAGTCCTCCGGGCTCGTCCTCAATGTGAGGAATGGTGCTCATCACGCAGTAAACTGGAGAGTCGCTGCCTCTGGGGCTGTGCTGAGACGACACGTCCTCCCCTCCGGAGAGGTCCGAGGAGTACGAGGAGGAGGAGCTAGAAGAGGGCGAGGAGGATCCCGTGGGGGAGCTTCGGCCGCTCTCTGGCGTCACGGCAGCCCTCTTGTTCCGGCTGCTGGTTCTCTGACTTTGTCGAAGGCTTTGTGGCTTTTTGGCCATGTTCTTCATGATCTCCTTCGTCACCTCAACAGTCTCAAAGCGAACCATGTTTACTTTTAGGAAGCCGTCAACATCCTTCCTGTATCTGTGAGGAAAGCACCCAAGCAACCACATAAAATCTTTACTCATTTTGGAACTAATTCTATTGACCCAGGGAGCTGAAAAATAATGTGGAGATAAAAATGGCTGTTTTAATTGTAATCGGCTTTCAAAATACTCACCTGAAGCGGGAATGTCCAGAGGGCCATTTCAGCTCATGTTTCTTACGCAGATGAAGTGTGAGAGTGTAACACCATGAGAAGACCTTATCACAGATGTGGCATTTATATTTTGACATCCCCCCAACCTGTTGGAAAATGTAATGAGTAATGTTGATAAAATAATATACGAGGTTCCCATATGTTTTCCAAATCAAAATTCCATATTTTCCAGGCTCAAATTTCAAGAATCTGTCCATTTTTCCATCTATCTTCAAGATCCGACAACAAGCATCTAAATGGATTTTAAGTAATATGGTAAACATGAGTGTTACTTTCTGACCATATGTGCCATTATGCTGTGAAATGTTTCCTAGAAGATTGTAGTTGTGGGTGTTGTAGCACATACAGATCAATTAGGACTAAAATGGCCACACAGGATTGTATTCAAGGTGCAAAACAGTGAAAACACCAACATTTCTGCCCAAAGTGGAAGTAAACGACGTGGTGCTACCGAGTCTCCTGTTTCTGCCCCATAAACATATTGAATTTACATTAATAGATTTTTATAATGGTGTCTACTTTTCATACATAAATACGCAAAACGAGACCGATACTCCTCAAGACTGCAAAGCAACCCTGAATCTCATAGCGAAGCCTCAGTAATCACACCAGGTTGTGATGATGATCTGAATGTGGTCGGTTGGTGCTTACAAACCTCGTGGACTCTCTTGAAGTGGTGGCTCATGGTCTGGAATGTGTGACAGGAATAATCGCATCCCTCCACCGTACAGTGATACACGGTGCCTTCGTTGTGAACCTCGGTGTGCTTTTGGAGATCCCGCTGGTTCTTGAATCTGTCATTTTAAAGAGAATTGAGAGAAATAAATTACGACTGACATGATGGGAAACTATTTAGGGCTGACTGGAATATTTTGTGGTGGGTGTGCAAACAGTCCTGTATGTTATTAAGGTATTTCTTAGATACACATGAAAATTAGAAGATACTTACAAAGTATCCTCTGTCAACTTTAATGCTTTATTTTTAATAATAAACTGGATCTCCAACAAAATTCCTCTCATTGATATTCCATCATTTTAACACAGAAAAACAGTAATGGACACAGAACTCACAGATTTGATGTACTGTTGTTTTGGAAACTGGCTTGTAGGTAATGAAAAATAACATACCGTATTTTCCGCACCATAAGGCGCACCTAAAAGCCTTAAATTTTCACAAAAAAACTGCTGTGCGCCATATAATCCGGTGTGCTTTATGTGAGCACTGGCTTCCAAAATCTGTCACTGATACCACCATTTTGAATTTACCGCGGGGAGCGCTGAGCATTCATCGGGGCATTAAGCCCCCTCCGCATCACTCACCGCTCTCCGCCACGTTTACTTTTGCCGTGCCTCTTTGCTCTCGTACATTGGAAATTAATGGCAACTGGCCCGTTGCATTCGGTGTGAATCCAGGGTCAGGCGGATCCCAGCCATTCACTCTGAATGGGGCGAAGATTGTGTTGAGCTCGTACTTAGCGATTGAATCGTGTCATCATTAAAGCTTTTGCCCATGTCCCAGTGAGTGCCTGTTCTTCAGTCTGAGATGGGTGATGCAGATGTGCAGTTTATAAGTGTAAAAACGACAGACGATGTTGTCTTTGACCGTCGGACCATTTCCCGCTGACACAGGGACGTGATACATACACAACATGTGCTGGCAGCGATGAACCAATCAGAGAACATTAGGTAATACGTACGCCTTATAATCAGGTGCACCTTATGTATGGGTTAAGTACAGAAATGGACCCCAAAATTGAGGGTGCGTTTTATAATCAGGTGAGCCTTATAGTGCGCAAAATACGGTATATGATGCTGCAATTTAGAGATGAATGCTTCACTGAAATAGCTGCAAATTCACTTTTTAATGGAAAACTCATGGAAAAACTACGTCGACAGAGATTTATGTTCCAATTTTCGGACAGTTTTTTTTGTTGTAAATGTATCACACACAATCATCTGTTTATAAGGCCTACCTTTTGTCACAGAAGTCACACGGGAATGGCCGCTCATCACAGTGGCGGAACCTGATGTGGATCTTCAGGGCTGCCAAAGTGGTGCAGGTCATATCGCAGAAGGGACACTTCACTTGATTCACTGGAAGTAAAAGCAATAAAGCCAGAATGACTGAAAGCTGGTGAACAGATGATTAGCTTGCGTCATAATTCATTTCAGCATATATCACTTCTATACTTCTTCCAAAAGAAGTGCTCAAATGTATATAACTTTAAACTGAGGTGTTCCAAAATGAACAGAAATCAATTTGTGGATGACAGTCATGTTGTAATATGAGCGGCCACTAAACGGTCTTTACAAAGTCCCACCGAATTTGTGCAATGTGTGTGAAATTTGAAACTTCCCTAATAAACACCCCAAAAAGCACTTCAATCAAATAACTAAATTACAGTTTATATTTAGAAATTTTACTGGTTTTCCTCTACTTTATCGTCCTAAATGATAAATGTCAAAGTTGAAGCACTTGAAGGAGACAAAATTTAAAATATCAACTGTCTCATAACCAGATACAGCTGAAAACTATGGACGGTTATTACCATGCTGACGAATGTGATCCCTCAAAAGCCTCTCACTGGAAAAGGCTTTGCCACAATGTTCACACACCAGCGACTCTGTTGGGAGCACCAGGATCTTTAAAATACATCACATTTAGAACACCAACATCTCTTATATACGATTTCCCACAGAAAAATCCATTTCACCTATCGGCTCAGCCTGTCGGTGGAGGTGGTCAAACAGTTTTGTGTTGCTGGAGAACATGCTGCCACATGTAGGACAGGCGACAAGTCTCTCCTGAGTGTGACTCCGCATGTGCTCTCTCAGCCGGTACCTGATCTTGAAGAAGGCGTCGCAGCCTGTGAGAGAAACATGAAGCGTCACCCTGTGTGAGAGCAAACGCAGCAGGACAAACACCTGGTCATCTCCTTCACAGTCATACCTGCCCAGTTGCAGAAGAGCGCCTGCTGCTGCTGTGGAAGAGACTGCTGCTCAGCACTTTCCACATGGTTGTCCACATGACGGTAGAACCACTCAGGATTATTGAATGTACTCTGCAGAAAGATAACAAATTAGTCCCCAAATAACAGTGGTGTTATTAATATTTAAATAAACAATGAATAACTTAAACTTAAAATGCCTACATCACAATGCTCCCACTGGCAAACATATCCATCTGACCCTTCTGGCACCAGGTTGCTGCTGTGCATGCCTTGGTTGCAGCTGGGTAGGTCAGGACGGGACTTCAGCAGCTGTGACCCGACAAACTTAAGCTTACCGTGGTAGTTGTGGAAATAAGCATGCACCTCCAGCTCTGTGGGGCTGCCCATGGACAGAAATTCACATCCATTCCAGAGACATGCATATTCATCTAAACAAGGAGAGGACATTAGTGTTATGACAAACTGTCCATGTGATATTTTGATACTGTAATGCTTTCCTGACTCACCCAGCTCCTCCAGAGTGTCTTTGTCTCCCAGGTAGTCCTTTAGATGCAGGGACATGTGATCACTCAGCTCCTCCATGGTGTGGCCCTTGAAGCTGCACGAATCCCACTCACACACCACCTCAAAGTTGTCTAATCTCTTCGTTGTCATCATGGTGGTAAGTGAAGTGTTCAGCTGCTGCTGTTGCTGCTCACACCCAGTCCTGAGCAACTGAACACGAAAACACACAGCAACAAATGTTTTAACTCTGAGCTACAACACCTTACCAACACACGGTTAGTTAATCTTATAACCAACATGGACTAAAGTTAGCCAAAATCCTGCTGATTATATAGCACAGCCTTGTGTTTAAAGTTAATATTTTAGCTAACTGTTTCGCTACCGCTCAAACTGTCTTACGTCTGAACTGTTAGTTGGACTTTTCCTAAACATGACACATTTCTGTCATTTTAACCGCCAATTTACAAACACACATTAATGTAACTAAACTTCCTGCAATGTTTTTGAAAATGTCTCTTACAAATACTAACGTCTCTGCAGTTCTATCCTCTGGGTTTGTTCTTCATCTCCTTCCCTCCTCTGAGCTTGTCTGGTTTTGTTTATTTCCGGTGTGAGCGTCAAAACGGAAGTTCTTCTTCTTCGTCTGTTATGAGCAGCAAACTCAGTTCACCGCCAGCTACTGACTCAGTGAATTAAAGACCGCATTTACCGGTAATACAGCTACTTTCAGTGTACAATAGTGCGTTTATTTTTGTAATTAACGGTAAAACTTTACCAAAGAAAAAGTGAAGTTATCTAAACTCTAAACTTGAGTCTGTTTGATGGTCAGACATGTATACCCAAACAGTGCTGATTTTCGTTCTCTGTGTAAAGCACATGGAGAAAACCCACTCAGGCATCTGTAGTTGCACTCTACCACTTAATATATTAAACTGTTTGGCATTGCTGACAACCTCTTTGTGAGTGTGTGTTTATTGGTAAATCATAGATCAAATTAAATTTGCTGAAATATGTCATCAACATTATGCATGTGATTTCAGAATAAAGAGGGTTGGGTTTTCTTAATCAGTTCAACCTTTTGTGGCTATGCTAGTGTTACAACAGTCGTGTCCTTTTCAAATCAAAAACAGTTTCAGCAGATCCCTGCAGTGTTTTCATATTTATATATGGTACATGTGAGGTAGAGAACCGCAGCATCGCTCTACTCTCTTGTTTATAATGTTGTAACAAGTTTTTTTTTTTTTCTTTTGTATCACAAGATTTCAGATTATACCCACATCATTACGATTACATATTAACGTCTACTTAAGTTACAAATCTCACCAGCCTGAGAGCACCTTGGATGCTGACAAAAAAATTAACGGAGGGAAACTTAAGCTGCTTTGCTCAAGATTCACTCCTTTTAAATCAAGATTCACATGATACTGTGAGTCTGCGACAGATCATCCCCACCAGAGGTCAGAATTTGCTGACAATCAGTCCTGAGAGAAGCTTGTCCACGAAGGTGTGTCTTCTAATGTGAGGTCGGTGAAACACATACTTTCAGTGTACAATAGTACAATTTTGGTAATTGACTGTAAAACTTCACCCAAGTAAATGAATGGTATGTAATGCAAAATGTAAACATTTTTTATGTTGATTAACTGGAATCTCCCATCTGTGATGTTTATGGGCTGGGTGCTCAGATGCCATTTTCACATTGCCAAATTAACATAAAAGGCTTTGTACACTATCTGGTACTTATTCCTTTAAAATAATCAAAATGTTCATCAAATTTACACAACACATTGCTACACAGTGAAATAAATGCGTGAACTCTTAATTCCATCCAATGAACACAAACTAAGATGAGTCCCTGAGCAGACAGACAAGTCTTTTAGACACATGGGGCAGAACTTCAGCACGTTCAGTGCCATTGCTGAGCTCTCATTCAATATTTTATGCTTCTCTGCAAATACAAGGGCCCATAACCACTGAATTATTCATGTACGTTTATGTCTGGATGGCTGATTCACAGAAGAGCGACCATAAGCATCCAAAGAATTTATTCCAAAAATTGGGTTAAGTTTCCATTTTAGATTTTCTCTTGGTTCTGTACTTTAAAAAAAAAAAAAAAAAAAATATATATATATATATATATATATATATATATATATATATATATACACTATACTATTAATATAACTATAACTATTAATAATTTCTTTTTGGAGGGTTTGCATCTCTTGTCTAAACTGGGAAAAATAATGAGAATGATGACATATCTTACTTAAAACCTTCAAGTGGATGTAACAGTTTTGAGGATAGAAACTTCTTCATTTCTCACAATGTAAAGTGAATACAACAAAAGATAATAGACCAATTGAAACTGATTTTCTAGATTCAATTTCCCCAAATAGAACAAAACAGAGACAATAATTACCATAAGATAGTAATTTGTTCTCTTTATTTTTGCAGTTTAGCCCAAATATGTTTACAAACTAATACAGTTATTAAAAGTCAGCTGTGAACCTTTTTTAATTGTTTTTCATGTGAAATATAAATGCAATTTTTTTATGGAATAGGGAACCATCACTGTGAGAACAGTACACTTTAAAATTGCTTGAATAAGGAAAATATTGAGCTATTTTCCTTATATATTCCACATTTTTTTTCTGCTTTAAACGCACCATATGCTGGATTCTCTTTTTTCACAATAGTAATTACCCATTTCTGGACAATGACAAAGCAGAAACAGATTTTTAGAGTGTCTTTGCTGATTCATTAAAAATAAAAAAGAATTGCACGTGCTACTGAGCTCTTTTGAATCCTTCTTCTGTTAATGATCCTCGTGCTGCTCTTAACAAGAGTGATTCGCTAAATTCACAGCAACTAACAGGGAACACACACACATCTTTATTAGGTCTCACAATTGATGTCAGAGTGAAAACTAAATCATGATGTAAGGAAAATGGTCAATAGGCTTGCTAGATAAGATTGTGTCTAGGAGAGGGAATTAGTCAAAACCACAGCAGCCTCCATTCTTCTTAAATGGACGTAGTTGCCTTGACGTTACTGCCCAGATTTAGATATACTGAGTAATGAGGGATGGAAGGCCTTGATTTCAAACACGTAACCAACAAACAATGGTCACCATGAATTAGATACGGACTTCCTTTGTGGAGATGGGAGAACCTTATGGAGCAACCATCAGTGTATTACTCTACTCATCAAACCTTTAAGGTGCTTTCCTGACAGTGATTTCCTCCATGATCTCATGGAAGAAAGTTTGAACTTATTGGCCACTCTACTTAACAATGAGGTTGGAGGAAACTGAGCATCATCTCACTGATACCGTGCCTACAGTCAAACATGGCAGCAGTCAATGGAGCAGCATCAGGAAAAGTCAGCAAAAGAGCAGCTGCACACTGGACCTGAGACCTGTTGTGTTGGCAGAACCAAACTACCAGTCTGTCGTGGTGAAGTCAAAATGCTGAAGCTGTCAATTTACCCATTCATCTACTATCTGTTCCTCGTCTATTGTCATGAGCAATGGATAGTGACTGAAAGAATGAATTCGTAAATATAAGAGGCCAAAATTAGTTTCCCCTAAAGGGTGTCTGAGCTCACCCATCAGGGTAGGGTGAGAAGCTCAGAGAAGAGTCACTTCTTCTCTACATCGAAAGGAGCCAGCTGTGGTGTTTCCAGCATCTGGTCAGGATGGCTTCTGCATGCATCCCAGGGAAGGTGTTTCAGACATGTCCTGCAGGGAGGAGGCCTCCTCAGGGCAGGCCCATCTCTCAGCTGGTTTGGGAATGTCTTTGTGTCCTTCCCAAAGAGCTGAAGGAAGTGGCTGAGGATCTGAGGATATCTGTTTAGCATGCTGTCCCACTGAAAGGGTCAGAAATAAGTGGGAGAAACGAATAGATTCATGGATGATCTTGGATGAGTAAACAAAAAAACTGAGAGAAAGAGAACTGTGCTTTAAAATGATTCTGAAACATAAAATGTGGACAGCTTTGAAAGATCTTAATTCTTTTTTTTTTTTCCAGAATAATGGTCATTGTAAAATCATGACTGGGAACATTTAAGTGAGATTTTGGGCGTCACTTTGCCATATAATAAAGAAGCAGTAAGTAATAAGACAGGAGTCTGAAGCGCCATTTTAATGAGTTCATTCAGAGCAAGCTGGGAATACAAGCACAATATCACAACACATCTGCAGCGGTATGACACTGTCATATCATCACTTCACTCTGAAGCCACACGCAGTCCAAACCAGACAGCATATAGGATGAGAGATATAGCACCAAGGTGTTGGGAGTGCATAGCAGCACCTGTAGTGGTTGGGTCGGATTTTGTCCAGGCAGCAGGCTGAAGAGGTCAGACACACAAAAAAAGCTTCCCTGTTCACACACTCACACAGAGAGGCAGGCTCACGGTGGCTAGGACTCGACTGGATCCCTCACACACTGCAGTCACCAAGGCCGCCGAGGGTTTCATAGTAGATGACAACCAGAAAGAGAAGGCTGGGCTGACATTTCAGCTTGAAGCGCCTCATGTCATGCTCACCATGAAAACATGTGATTTCACACAGCAGCATTTTAAAGAGCTGAACTTTAAGTCCTGGCCCATTCCCTGTCCTTCAACACCTGGAGAGATCAGCCCATTCAGAGCGAACATTGTTGAGTAAATATAGTAGGTCTCCCCTTTTATGCCTATATGGATCATTTTCTAATAATTTAGCACAACTACAGCATTACAGCTTAAAGGAGAGGGGGGGAAACAATGCCACAATTTGCTGAGTTGTTAGAAAAACTGCAGTACTCATGTTAAATCAAAGGATTTAGACGGCAATAAATGTGTTTGAGTGAAACCATATTGCTGGTGTGTTTATTTTACAGCTTTGAAAGCTACTAGACGATGATTTTAATTGTATGTACCTTTTGGAGTGATCAGAATCTAGTTCTACACATGCATTATATTTGAAAAGATCTTCCTTTACATTTATCTTTACCTGCTCAATTTACAAGCTAGAATGTGACTGTGACATACAGTCTGCTAAAATGATGCTACTCAGCCAAAATCGGGGTCTTGCATGCAAGCTGTAGCAATTACATTACAGTTAATTTGGTTTCTTAGCAACCTAACTGATGAAACCAGATATCATCCAGAACAATGAAATGAAAACCAGGACTATACAGCGGAGGCACTGTAATTAGGAAACCATAAATCAGAGTTTGTACTTTCACAAAAAAAAAACCCTCATGTGAAAACAGTCTCAGAGTGAAAGCATCTCCTCGACTTTTTAACAATCATCTTTAATACTGATCTCAGTCGTCATCCATTCAGAAAAAGGTAAAAATGCCCTTTCATACACATATTGCATGTGTACTGATGGCTCCTTTTAACGTTTGATGTCAAGTCGAACTCATATGTGCAAATTATGTGCTCAATAATATAAAGCGGTTCTATACAAAGGAATCACATACTTCCATACACATTCACATACTCACGCATAGTTTACAGTGAAATTATTTGCATTATTCTAAAAGCTCGACATCAGTGCCCATTCAAAGGTGAACTAAGTATGACAGGACAACAGGTGAGGAGATAAACCAAAGGGAAGAGATTTGCCTAATTCATCACGTAGCCTGTCATCACACATAAAAGTGAACCTTTTCTACTGTTTTGCTTCAGCTAGTCTGTTGCTGATCTCTTTACTCTTCTTGGTCACAACTCCGTCTGGTTTGGGTTCTGGTGGACACACAGAAGGTTTCTTCTTGGCTGACTGAGAACTAGAAATCTGCTTCTCTTTGGCTTTTTTCATCATCTTCCCTGTTGTGGTTGTTGGTGTCTTTTTTGGTTTGGTGCGAGACACTGGTTTATCCGCCTGTAAGAGAGAAGAAGTGATCGCACTGAGATTAAACTGATGGTAAAGCAGCAGTTTGATATTTGGGAAAATGCATCAGTTAGCTTCCTTGCTGAGAGGATATGAGAAGATCAATATGACTCTCATGTGTCTCTCCACCAAACTGAGGCTGCAGCCAGCTGCTAATTGGCTTAGCTTAACACAAAAGCTGGGAAGCGGGACAGCTAGCATGGTTCTGTGCAGAGATACTGTATTACAAGGTAGTTTTGTGATGGGTTGGGGACAGAGACTCTCTGGAGTCTTAGCACAACTATGAGAAGTTACAACATGGTTCTCTTTTCATCAAATAATCGATTGCCATTTTGTTAAAGGTGGTGCTTTCCTTTGGCATTGGTGCTGAAGTGTTAGCCATGGTAACAACAGACGGCGACAATGTTAACGTTGGACGTAGACAAATGATACTAAATGTTACAGTCTCTATGTGTACAAACAAAGCGTTGGTATGTTCGGTATGAGAGTTTTGTTCAAAGCTAAGATAATCCGCTGCTGGCTGCAGCTTTACATTCAACAGGAAAGTAGAAAGGTTTCAATTTGACAAGAATTCTTGACAAGAAAATGAACAAGTACATTTCTCAAAATGTACCAAAAAGACTCCTCATCGAGTTAAAGTCTATTCTAGCATGCAATGCATACCTTTTTTTTTTAAAAAACCTGCCACTTGAAATAATGTCAGGCAAATGACACCATGTGGTACAGGTGATCTATACATATATATATATATATGGTTAGTGCAATGACAAGAAATGATAAAAATAAATAAATAAATAAAAAAATGTGCCTTTTCTTCGAAACAACATAGCAACTTCTCCTTAAAATCAACTTTTATAGAAAACAGCACACAGAGTAGAGTATATATATTAGTACATGATGTTAGTTTTATGCTTTTGAAGAACAAAATATTTAGTTTCAGTCATTATTAGTGGTGGCAAAACTCGAGGCTTAACAAGCAGACTTGCAGGTGGATGATTTCTGGTTGAAAGACCGACTGCAAAAATGCGTGTGCAGAGATGAATGTGGCTGTAAGCGAGGCACTTAACTCCTCTCTGCTCTTCAAGAGTTGCCTCAGCAATAACAGACTGATAGAGGAGCTCCTCGTTGCTATAAATAGGTAGGTGCACAGCAACAAAGTTGCAAAACATGCTCAACTTTTGCTGAATAAATAAACCATATATACTCACACGTTGCAAGAGATGGCTGTTTCTGACAGTAATAATGAAGGGCTCTATTTCTGTGACTTAAGGAGCCGTGGTGCAAATAAAGTAGAGTGTAGATCACAGCAAATTTTCTTTAGAAACCAGAAACTAACCTAAAAGCACTGCACTCCGTGTTATGGTGTTCAAAACACAATTCGTGATTCAACTTTTGGAACATATTCTTGTTGCTGTGGACCTAAAAGAGTAAAAAAATCATCTTGACGGCTTGAGTTGCAAACTGTTACCACACAAACGGACAAAAGCTCAACAGATAGTATCTGCAAAAACCCAAAATGGATAGCAACGGTTTCCACTACAGTGCCTCGCAATTATATGAATATAATAAATATGCAAGTCATGGACATTCATTTGGAGTGGAGCAAAACATTTTGCTCAATGTAATTTGTAATTTGCACCGTCACCAAAATAGAGCCTCAAACAAATGGGGAGATGATTTTTTTATTAATTTTTTTTCCCTTGTTTACCCGACCAGGAAACTGGAAAAACACAGCAGCCATCTAACCTTCCACCCTCCTTCATGAACTCATGTTTATGACTCATGTCAGTTGCTAAAACTACAAAGGCAGTGCAGGCTGAGAGGTGGGCGCAGAATGAACATGTGGCCATAGTTCTGGGAGAGTTGCATCTAGCAGCTGGGTGATACGCGTGACTGTGGCTTGCACGGCCCAAGATGCATACTGTGTGTCTGTGTGTGAACAGTATGCACATTCGTCTGAACAGTCTGAGGTCAGCCTCCATGCCTTCCAGAAGAAACAGAGAACACACCTGACTACAGCTGGTTTAGAACAGAGCTGCTCTCAGTCTGAGAAGTCCTACAAGAACGAGAGAGGGAGTGGCCACATGAACACAACACTGTAGATACACGATCAACCATTTAAAACCATTTGTTTCTACACTGTTGACTTCATGTAAGCTGACATAAATGTGCGTTAAGATGATCTTAATTTGATCTCGATATTGTTGGGAACCAAAAATGGGATCCTATTTATATCTCAAACAGAGGGATTCAGTACAGTACACCGAATTGTGTCATCATTGTAAGTTTTAGCACTTTACCAACTGGTTTATCTACATGACAGCGTTATAAGGATGGCACCGGCTGGAGCTGTCATGATATCAGATCTTTTGGTTCAATAAATTACACTTGAATAAGGAAGTAAAGAACTCTGAAAATTGTCCAAAAGTCCAAAATTGAAATCAATGATATTTTGGTTTTATTGGCTGAAATCAAATTATGAGTATATTTATATTACAAATGCAATACTCACCATCTAATATCATGATTATTGACAATACCCGTATATCAGAACCGGGGCTGTCGCTATACACTAGTATTTACTAGTACTAGTAAAGAGGGAAATAATTATATTATTTTTTGATAATACACATATGATAACATCTCGATTTAAATTCTGCTAATAAAACCAGAACATAACTGAATGCAGATTGGTTTCAGTATATTTTCTAAGATTTGTTACCTCATGTTTTGCAAGCTGACTAAAAAGGACAAAATAACCCCCCCAAAAGTAACTTTTTTCCTTTTTTTTTTTGTGTTCACAATTCTCTAACGATATCACCATAATGTATACATATATTGTTATCATGAATGCTTTTGTGGCCACTATAATCGTGTCGTGAAAATCTGATATTGTGACAGCCCTAATCAGGGAAACCACCAGTTACCACTAAACACAAAAAGCTTCATATTGAGATCTAGGATACAGCGGGGTTAACACAGTTTTAGAGAAGACAATAACGAAGGCACTATATGTCAGTCTTCATGCTTAGTGGAAATAATTGAATTCAGAATAGAAGTAGCAGTAGCATTTAGCAGGCGTGGACAAAAACCCATGGATCTCTCACCTTGGCCGGCTCCTTGCCAGGTTCGCTGTACAGGCTGCGTATCCTCCTGCGCTCCAGCAGCTTGTTGTCAGTCGACTGAGCCTTCACCTGCTCCCCCTTGAATGTGGCACTGTAGCTGGTTTCCAGACTCGTTTCCTCCCCAGGTGGTTTATACTGAGATGGAGCTTTGATAGGCTTCACTGGTTTCACGTCCTTATATGCCTTGAACTCAGTTCTAAAACGACACAAGGACAAATCAAATATCCTGAAGTCTGCAGCATATGTTTGTGTTCTTTAATGATTTTGTTGAGAGAAGACAAAGCATCCTCATACTGGAGAAGATGGAAACAATCGATAACATCAAGGATCCATGTCAGCTCTAACAGGTTTTGTGTTACAGAAATAGTTAAAAATGCACACTCTCTATGTTAGATATGGCTATTGAAGGGGAAACTGGTTATCCCGAGCAGCTCTTTAAATGTGGTTCATACACGCACTTACATGCACCCACACACACTAAACTGATTCATTAACTAAATGAGAGTTCATGTTGGCCATCCGCAGGAGAGTCCTCAGAACGTATCTTCAAATCAAAAGCACAGTACTAGATTCGCAGGTGATTTCTCCTCATTGTAGACCATTTTTTCTCTTGAATTTTGTCAAAATTACATTTTCAAATAGATCTCCAAAGTTCTGTAAGAGGCACATGGGCAGGAAGAAGGCTCAAATCTAAAGGCTCAAGGGCAAAAAAAAAAAGAAACTTGCAGGAGTTCTGTTGTATCAACAGGCTACAAAGGGATGATTTAACAATCCGCTGTGAATGAATGTGCATATTCATCACTCCTGCAGCTATTCCTGAAATATTGACGAATTTGTGCATTATTAATCCCATACTGTGAAGAATTTGTTACACTGACCTGTTTTATCAGTTTAAAGTAGTATTACAGTGTGGAATGCTTCAGTGCTTTAACAATTATTTATGTTCCTAACTGAAGGCACTGGCACTATTGTACTTTTTTTTTTTTTTGGTGGAGGGGGGGGGGGGGGGGGGGGTTTGGCTTATGTTTGGCTTGTCATGTCTTTATTGGATAGGACAGTTGGAGAGAGTACTGTACTGTACCTCTTTTAACCTAAATGTTACTACAGGGGAGCCAGAGTGAAGCTTTTCTTCCATGAGTCCCACATAGAATGTGTCAGGAGGAAACTCATGTAAGAAACACACAGGATTACATTCAAACCCTTTCACTGACATCGCTCATTCATGGCTGTGGAATTGATTTGGTAGTAAGACCAAAAAGGATAAGGCAGGGACAAAAAAAATCAATGTTGCAGCTCTTATCTGTGGTACTATGATACTTGTTTGTCTGGATAGGTTGCAACAAGAGACTGTGTGATCTCAAATATCTTCTGATGGTCTTCAAGTGATGCTTTAACACCAGAGCCTCTGTGGGCTGTTGTTTCAGACCCCTGTTGCTGGAAAACAAATGAATAGCTAATATTCAGATGGGTTTGAGTTACAGACACATGCTCACCCTCATACTTACCTGTAGCTGCTGGAAGTCGACATAACCTCTTTTATCTGTCTGTTGAGAGCGTCTGCAGCTGCTCTGCCTTTCCGCTGCTCTGCGCTCGCATCTGCGGGCATCTGTCCCTCCGTCTTCTCACCAGCCTTCCTCTCTGCCGACTTTTCCCTCGTCACTCCTTTCTTCACCACCACATCCTTAGACTCTTTCTCCTGCATTTTCTCTTCGATTTCGCTCTTCTCTATGCCGCTCTCGGCCTCGGCGGCCGCATGCTCTATCTTACCACTAGTGGTGGCGGTGGGACTGGGTTTGGGGATCCATGGATGGTCGTGCTTCTTGGGTATAGGCCACGGTTTATAGTCCTTCTGATACTGAGTTTCGTTGATGAACGGGGCTGGCGGCGGCGGCTGGTACTCGTTTCTGGGTTTGCAGCTGGGCTCGGGGCGCACTCTCCACGCCTTGAAGTCTTGGCGCATGACGGACGCAGAGCCATCTTTGCCCGCTGCGGCACCCGTCGCGGGCGGTGCCTTCACAGCCTCCTGTCCGTCGGGATGCGGCTGGGTTTCTATGGCAATGGCACCGACCTTCTTCAGTTTGGGCTGCGGGTGATGGGGCAGGTGTTGCACGTCGGCCACATCGGAGTATTTGGTGAAAACCAAAGGCACCGCGATGTCACCTTTATCCAGCTCGGTCCAAAAGCGGTTGATGCAGCAAGCACGGGTAATGCAAGGCCATGCCATAATGTTCAATTCTACGAGGCTGGTTGAGAAATACGTACAACAAAAAAGGAGACTCAAATTCGGGTATAAACGTGTAAATAAACGTCGTACTTACGACGTGAAACCACTCAGATTTGGTCCGGTCAGACTTAGTCCTCGGTTATGCAATTCTGTTGAACAGATCTGATCTTTGCAGAGACTGAAGGGAAAGGAGCCTGAACGCCTCCCTCTGTCTCCTCCTGCAGGGGACTTTTTAATACTTTGGGGCTCGCCGTGGAGCGCACATTGCTGTCTGTTTGCGCATCAAAGCGACCCCACCCACTCTGGTGTGATGCCCCGGCTATGCACTGTGTGTCTGCATGTTGAACTATCCTGAGCTCGTCAGCATCTGGCCAGCAGAAAGGGAGGAGACAGTTATTAACCCCGTGCTGCCATGTCAGAAACTTGAAACTACATCAGATCCAGCAGGCCACTGGTTCTTTCTGAAGGAAATGGCCACAGAAAAATCAAGCTTTGTCACACGGCAAGCTAAGATTTCCTGATGTCCGTGCTCTAACTCAGTCCCCGTTTTTAAAAAAGGAAGGAAAACACGACTATTTCAGATTTTTAAACGTTTTTTCTGTCTTTATAAAGTGTTTTATTGAAGCAAACTGAAACAGCTAAATCTGGGTGGCATCAGTAAAATACAAATCAATTACTGCTACATCTAAAATCTAAAAGTTCCCTGTTAATGCACACAATGAAGCAATCGTGTAACTTTATTTCACATAAAAATGGTATTTTCCTGTCCTTCGATAGTTAATTTAGATGGTAAGTGAACATACTTTGAACATGCTTGCTCTTTGAAGAGTCCAAATGATGACAACTAGGAAATTCTTGAAAAAAAGGCTTTAATTAAAAGCTTTCATTCAGAGATGCTGTTGACATGGATGTAACCACTCCCTCTCATCTCCACTTGCTTCATGGCAGATGGTACAGCTCCAGTTCGATCAACAAGGCTATCTGCCTCCATCATGTGGTTTGATTTAAAAGCACACACTGAAAACAAGCTAATAGTTCACTGAGGAACAAGATCAATTTACCAAATGTAGCAAATACAAAGAGAGAAGAAAAAAAAATGGGTAACAATATGTTTGTTTTTTAAATATTACAGCTTAATAACACGGGAGAATATTCTGATAACAAAACTTGATGCAGAACTTTCAAGATTTAAAGAACCCGTTCTTGATACCGTCACAACATTTCAGGGTTTTCGTCAAGAACTTTAGCTCCAGGTTTTGAATGACAAACATCAAGTGACAGTGCTTATTTTTCTGTGTTGTTCACAGTGATCTGCACTATTCTGCACATATGAAGCTTCACTTTTTCATTCAATTTAGTCCCAAAGCAGTAATTTCTGCTAACTATCAGATCACTTTGTCACATCTTACTCTGCCATTTCCTCAGCTTCAGCCTCAGCCTCAGCATCAGCTTCAGCTTCAGCCTCAGCCTCAGCCTCAGCCTCAGCCTCAGCCTCAGCCTCAGCATCATCCTCCGGGTAGAGCCGGCAGTATTTGTCCACCATGACATCCAGGTCATGTTTGACATGAGTGTTAATGTGGAGCATTGCAAGGCTTTTGTTCCACTGCTTAGCAGGCATGCTGTCGAGATAAGCCTGCAGCCGTTCGCTTGCTGTGTCACTTTTGCCATCTTCTAGTTTGAGCACCGGCAGGGTTGAGAGCACTTTGAGGAAGGAGTTGACATTGGGAAAGAACTTGACGTCTGGGAGCTGCAAGGTTTCGTGGATGGTGGTGGGCAGGCGCACCTCTTTTCCTCTGTGCTTCCACTTGATTCTCCAGCAGTGAAGCTCAGCAGGAAGTGTGTCAGGGTTGGGGAGGTCACTGCGGTAAACTTCCGCGTAGTTCTCCTCGGTGGTGTTGAACTTCATTTGGCCCATGACGGCTGGAACCAGAGACAAGCACTTGAGAGCTTTGAGGTTGGTGTCGGAGAACATGTCCTCCACCTCCTGCATGATGCCACGGATTACAGGTATGGTCACATACTCCTTGTAATACGGCTCCGCTTGGATTTCACCCACGTCAGCCGCTCGCTGTTTCCGGAGGAAAAGCCTTGGGACTGACACAGGAATCTCCATCAGGGTGGCCACGTTCACAGCCTCCTCGTACCAGAATTCATGGTAGACATCAATGTTGTCGTTGACTTCATTTAGAGAATGCAGGACAGCTGTCAGACTGTTGGCAGCAGAAAACACATCGAGTGTTTCCCCTTGTAGATTCTTTCCAAAAGCTCTGGTGAAAGTAAGAACATTCTTTAAGATCACAACGGTGACAACGACCTCAAAGTCGGCAAGAATTTCTGCTATTGAATAAGCATCCGCTGTGACAGAACAGTTAAACCGTCCACTGTCATTTTCCCGAATGCTGTCCATGCAGTGCAGCAATGGGGGCAATATGTCTAGCAGGACATCGAAGACGTTGTGCTGCCCCGTCCATCTGGAACCACAGGCTTCTTTTAGTGCAGCTCCTTTCTCCTCATTCTTCTGGTAGTGAGTCAAGATGGCTTTCTCTAATTCAGCCTGGGTTAACGGGCATTTAAAGAAGGTGCCAATCCTCCTGAGAGTTTCCATGACGACCTGGACATTGGGAAAAGGTAAGTTGTTGGCCAGGTGGATGTTCAATGACATGTGAGAGCAGGACATGTGCAGTGCGAGTGGATACTTCTCCATGAGTAGCACTGCCACAGCTTTCATCTTGGTGGTGGAACTCCCGGTGGCCTTGTGGGCCTGGCCGCGGCAGTCCTCCATGCTGAGCCCCCAGCGGTCAGTCAGCTGGGCCTCAAGCCTCTCTACCAGTCCAGACTCATCTCCATCCCCAAATGAAATGAAGTCCAAAAATTCCTCCCTGAGGACATTCTTCTGATTCACAAAGCGTAAAAACAGAGGAAGGTGTTTCTCCTTGGCAAACTCAACAAGGTCGCCTGTCACCAGGGAGAAGAAGCGACTTTCCCTCACCTCCATGAGCATCTCCTCTCTCACCGTGTTCTCACAAACGTCCAGCAGCTGACTTTGCTGGGACGCAGAAAGGTACTCTGTGTTTACAGCTGTCGCCTCAAACCGCTTCCTCAGAGCCTCATCTCCAGCATTCATGTAGTAATCCAGGAGGGCCTGGAAGTTGTTGGACTTGAACTCAGTGTCAGATACTTTGTCAGTCACTAAGGGGATTCCCTGTTTTGCCAACATGACCAGAATTTCAAACGAAGACTTCAGGTAATCGCGATACTCTTTCTCTTCTGTGGACAGTTGAGGTTCATCGTCAGTGACGTTTGTGCTATCTTCATCTGTTTTGGTGACAAGTTGTTCAGTAGAAGATGCCACTGGGAAAGAGAAGAGACAAAACAGGAGCATAGACTGTTCTAAGTAAATGAATAGTCAATAAAATTAACATTTAAGCAACAAACTATACAAACATATTTCCAAATAGCTTACATCTTCTTTCTTTCATCTTCTTTATATCCTCTTCAGTCTGAAATGAAAAAATGAAGTAAAGTGTTAAAGTAAAAAAAAAAACATGACATGTGGTCTAAAGAGTCAGTTTGTATTTTCTTACAAGTTCTTTAATCCTCTTGCGATGTCGGGTGTGAGGATTTTTTAGATGGCTTGTTAGATCAAATATGGTTGGGATAGCTGTATCCTTTAATACAGTCCTATAGGGACTCTGAAAGGCAAAATACTCATCAACAACATTCATAAGGGACAGCTCCCCCCCCCCCCCCCCCCTGTGAAATATGTGAACATATTGACATAGAACTTGACCAACAAAGTGATACTCACAGTTTTACACACCATGGCCGGGTCAAAGTGTTTGGCACATAATCTGTAATGCTTATTCAACTGATCAGATGTTTTGGCCTCGAGATCTGCCCTGCGGCAGTTCTCTACCCAGATTCTACATCTATAAAAATAAACAAGAAGCACATAAATTGGCTTTAATTGACATTTATGAAACTGTATCAGTTTATATGCAAGTAAGATATGACTGGAGAAGGCAATATGCGTACAAAAGCTGTTTTTACATTCATTACTGTCCCTCTACTCTACATAATAGAAAAATTAAGAAAATGGCTTGCTTAATGCGGTTAAATCAAAATGTAAAAGTAGCTTCCAGAAGGAGACTGTATTGACTTGGAAAAGTCAATATCTAAATCCAAACATCAAGGTCAATTTACAGATATTTACACAATAAAGAAATATTTTCTAACGAATATGCTTAAATGTGTATTCTAAATATTATAGACGATCTTAAATGCAAACATTTCAGTTTTGTATGGGATAACGCTTTGGTTAATGCTGTTATCATTACTCAGTAATTTAAGCTCAACTTCAGCAACGAAATCACAGTTAAGTATGGTACATCAACAGAGATGTGACTACTTGAAGTTCGTCAACCCGAATAAGGTTATATAAGCTGCCTTACCTTTCTGGGTCCCTTGGAAAGCGAAAGAAAGCCAAATCTGACTGAGTACTCTTCCGTGTACAGTTTGGAGCCGCGCAAAAATTCGGCATGCTTCAGGCTAAGTAGTTAGCTTAGCTTACTCAGCTGGCTATTATCATCTGTTGACTTGGATAATTTATTTTATGAAGTGAAGTCAACCTTAGTTGTTACTAAAAGAAAAAAACAAACAATATTATTCAGTCAAAAAGTGTCAGATAACTGTCATAAAGAACTATAACCTATTCAAAAACACACTATAACAAATGCACACAACGGTTGAATTTAAGCTAGTTCGTTTTCCAACGCGGTGTTCCGCCCACGACGAACCTGATTGGACGTACGTTAACTCCTAGACATAACTATTGGTCGCTCCATTTGCTCTATAAACCACTCATATGACAGCTAACAAGTTTTCTTCTTTATTCTCGAATGTAGTGACCCTAATGTCTTTAGGTACACTACTGCCACCCACTGACCAATGCATGATATCACTGGAGCCACCAACTAGCGGTTACCGAGGAAGACGTTTTCCTTTAATGTGTAAGACAATCAGTTGCATTTTTGTTGTCTGTATGAAGCTGTTATTTGTGGAACGGCTGCTTTTTAATAACTCAAATCTCAAGCTGGACTGAAATAGGATTTTACATTTAAAAAATAAATATTCTGCTTTCATTCATGGCTCGTTGGTCTAGGGGTATGATTCTCGCTTAGGGTGCGAGAGGTCCCGGGTTCAAATCCCGGACGAGCCCTCTCTTTTACCATATTGCCCATTAAATATATGTAGTGTTTACATAGCACAATGCTAAAACTGAAACATTTTAGAGATGTATGAGATTAGAATTGTCCTATGGTCACAATAGCAACCGTAATCAATTTGCTCAGCAGATTTAAAAGGATACGAACACATTTAAATGCACGATATCAATATATATTTTCAATATATATTTGTTTGCCAATAAAGGTATGGGTTTTAGGATGTACGTCAAAGCGAAAAGGGTTCGGGCTCGTCCGGGATTTGAACCCGGGACCTCTCGCACCCGAAGCGAGAATCATACCCCTAGACCAACGAGCCGGGTCATCAGAAGCAATATCACTATTTTTTATAAAAGAAATAAAAAAAGAAAAGACAAGAGAGATGGTCATCTCTCGTGCATCACGCTTGTATGGTTAGGCATATATTTTGTTGAATGGACATGCTCCGCTAATCTAGATATAATTAGTCGAGGAAACAATAACGACACAGAACACTTCAGTTAACTTCTTTTTATATATCATACATAAGACTGTCTTAATATAATACAAAGGGCATTGTCATAAACACAGCAAAGTCTTGACTAGATCTTACAATCTGTGGATACATGGACTTATCCTTTCCCCCATGCTGTTCAATTCTATAGTGCATGTTGCATGTACAAAAAAAGTGAAAAAAATGTGAAATCAAAAATGAAAAGGATCAATCCAAATTAAATAAAAGGATTTCAACTTCTGTTGGGTGTTCAGATATGTCAACAAGTATATGTTTGTGTATAACCCACAAACTCAACAGGTTTATGAAAGATGGAACCATTTTTCAACCATGTGCTTCTCATATAACCAAAAAGTAAGGTTTGTGATGTACATGCACTTACAATATACCCTGTGAAAATTATTAAGGTTTGAAGATCTAGCTTTCCCTGTTTGATTCAAACCCTACCTCATAGTGTTGTCCTGATGTAGTCAAGTACCTTTGCCAAAAGGCAAGGTTTTGCCACTAAGAAAACAGGAGTTCCTGCCCACTGAATGGTCACCAAATTGACAAACATAATCAACATACCAGCAGGAGCAAGGTAGTGAGTTCTATACTTCCTTTATTAAAAAAATATAAATATATACATAAATTCTATTTCAACTATTAAAAAGGGGCTGCATTTCATGACAACTGCTCTAAATAAGAGGTCAATCAGCATGATCTGAAATAGGCGCACACTTACGAGTCACTGCAGTCAATTTTTTTCTTTTTCAGTCTTTATTTTTGGAATGTTTAGTACCAGTATGAGAGCCAGTAATAAAACCACTGACAAGTTCTAAATGTCTCAAATTCAGCGGGGGTATGAAAAATGATTGCAAATTTGCAATTAACCTTGACATCCAGATAAAACCCCAATCTCAATATAGGTAGCTTTACATTTGTGTTTGTGGAAATGCCGAGTATGACTGCTTGCGATGGTCTCTCCTATAAAATGACGACAGCATGACCTTTGGCCTGCCCTCAATTTGCGAGGTGGCTGTGGGCAGGTTTTCTTCTTTTTTTTTTCCATTATTTTTTTCCTCCAATTTCAAAGCTGGTAAAATGAGCAACAGAAGAAAGAAAGCACTTCAAAATCCCTGATATAAAAAGAAAAAAGAAAAAAGAAAGAAAAAAAAAAAAGAAAAAAATCTGGTAACTGACTAATGTTTTGAAGACATGCATGTCTGCCTAGGCAAAGCAATGTGATTGTGGGCTGACAGACACCCTTTTCCCTTTGAATAGGACAACAATCGTGGGGATCTGACCTACCAAATCAGGACTATATCATTCAACACAAACTGATTTGCCACAATTATCCTTACCCTGGCAAGAAAATGACAAAGTCTTGCTTCGTGGCAGGAACTAGCCAAGTTGACCAAATGATGTATGAAAGGCAGCAACACCCTTTGAAATAGTATGATGGGGGCAAAAGAAAAAACGACGACACAGAAATAGAACGCATTAGTCTCCTTTTTTTTTTTGTGTGTTTTTGTTTTAAACCATCAGCCTCTATCTTGCTACTCCGGAGCCTGCAGAGTAACTACCAAATTCTCTAACATACCAAAGTTTTAAAAGACTCCCAAAATAATCTACCAATTAATATGGAAACAGTTTTGGTAAAACGTTGCAAACAAATCTGGCAAGAATACACAATAGCCAACGGTCTCGACAACGCTCTCCAGTTTTGCTAAAGTAATATATTGCAGCTGTTTGAGTTGACGTTAAAATAAGATCTTGATAAACTTTGCGTCAAAGTGGTGAACTGCTACATTATTGGTTACAGACACCTATATGCTATAAAACAACTGCTTTGGTATAAAAACATATCCAAAGGGAAAATAAATTCTTGTAAAATTCACAGCATAATTTGAGGAGAAAAAAGGCAGTCACTTAACTCGTTTTTTTCTTCAGTTTCCATGTTTTGGATGGAGAGACTTGTGCAGGTGGTTCTGATGAGGAACTACATGCAAAAGGGGGAGGGGGACCCAAAACAAAACAAAAACATAAAAGGGTAGACTCTGGAATAGATAGTTCTTTCCACTGCAAAATCCTTAACCGGTGAATTTCAAGGAAGTAATGTTTAGGAGGTTGTTGTGTACAATAAGACCCTGTTATGTGGGGCCCTGCTGAAGACGAAATCTTTGTCGAGAAAGGCCTCAAATTACCATTCTTATTTACCTTTTCTAAGTTGTTTTAATTTCCTTAAAGAATTAAGGGCTGTCTAGAGAGAAAAATAGAGAAAAGCCATCTTAATTCAAATGATAATGTCCAGCTCCATCCCATTCCAAGTCCATGAGTCATAAGGCCAAAGGGTTATCTAGAACCAGCCACTGACTGTCTTCCTTTCACTGGGCTGGATCCTTCGGTCTCCCATGCCCATCGCTGCTCTCGCCTGTGCCGGGCCCGGTAGCAGCTTGCAGGACTACGGGGCCTCTAGGCCTGAGGGGTGGTGCTTCCCTCTCCTTTTCCCCCCTGATTGGTGTCAGTATCCACCTGCGGGGGTCTCCTCTCCACCCGGCCAGCACACGCATAGGGACTCCACTGCTATGTGCTCCCCTTTAACAGAGTCACACAATACCGACCAACGACAAGAAATATCACCGCAAAGACTTCCCCTCATTGTCAAGCTACAGGATTTACAAGCAGCTTTAATGTGAAATTTCACTTAAAAAAGGGCAAAAATAATTAACAACCAGTGGAACAGTAATGTCAGGCAATCCACGGTTTGGACCGTAAGAGGACGCCAAGCATTTCATCACCAACAGCTAGTTGCGAAACAGCTTCAAACTTTGCTCTGAAATGCTCCTTAAAAGATTTTGCCACATAATACCATATGGTGATTATTTGGTGGTTACATGAAACTGGTGAAATGGTAAGATGGATGTCTCAATCTCACTATGGTTATTCTGCAGTATTATTTTGTGCCTAATGATTGCAAAAGAAAAACTGATGAAAATTACATATATACTTTTTAACAAAGGTTTTTCTCTGTAGTAGCGGTTCAGTGATATCTCCCTTCTGACGTGAGCAGCTTTTGTTCTCAACACACCTTGTAGTAAAAAACACCACCTTAAAAATGACGCACAGGGGGAACACACAGCCAAATGTCAGTGCAGTCACGAGCTGGCCATAGAACTCTGCTGCACACACACTCCAGTCATTGGAGACTCCTCCCGGTCCATGCCTTGCCTCATGCCTAGGTGGCCTTCCGCTAGGTAGTGGGCAGGCCCTGTGTTCGTGCCCATGGAGAATGCAGGATGCGCTGCCATGCCAGTCTCCTGCCGTGGGTTCGAGAAGGCACCTAGCCCCATGCTCAGCCCACCATTCTGACCAAAGTCAAGGGCTCCTGCGGGCAAATGGCGGAGCTGGTAGGCCTGGTTGCCATGGTTCCCAGTGGAAGAGGACGATGTAGAGGAAGAGGAGGCAGAGGAAGACAGGGAGGTCATGGACAGATGGCCATGAACCACCTCCATGGAGTCCTGTGTCGAGGAGCTGTGTGTTGGGGAGGTGTAGTGGCGTGGGCGTGGTCGAGTAGCCATCATCTGCCCGTGGTGGTGATGAGCATGTGAGTGAGGATGCAGGGCCTTAGGATGCTGAGGGGGAACATGGAAGGTGGTCTCCTGGACTGGGTGGGTCTCTCCAGTGACTGCCTCTGGTCCAACGCCACCTCCCCACACCAGTGGGGGTGGGTAAGGCTGTCTTGCCTGTAAAGCAAAGGCACGACTCAGTTGTGAAAAACAGCTGAACCATTTTAAATTAATTAAGCTGGCACTGCCTGAACATTCTGAGGTGCAACACAGCGGATTTGCTGCTTTCTTTTTAGCACATTTTGTGAAATTAAGTTCAAAGGTTCACAATTCAACAAAAAAGATAAATTTCTCATCATTACAGGCCTGATGCAGACACTTGATGACCTCAATATTATAGCTTTATAGCAACACAGCAATGTTAGTCAAATCTATATTTTAAGTGAGTTAACAGTCAAATTTATTGACTAGAAAAGATTCAAAATAAGCAGTTTAAAAGCCAAACAAAAGAAACGTAAAAAGACTTTCTAATAACACAGAAATTTAAATTTTCCCCAACTAAACACTTTTATTTGGTGTCAGATCAAATTTAAGATCTTTTGATGGTAACTTGCTGACCTGTGGACAGAGGCTGTCACCATCGATGGCAGGCATGGTCGTGCCAAAGTGTCCTCCACTGTGCAAGTGGTGATGGGTAGGGTCTGATCTTGCTCTGCCACTGGTACTCGTCCCAGATGATCCTCCTAGGTGTTAAACAGCAATATCAAAAGTAAATCTTCAACAGTTTCATATCAAATGCCACAAAAGGAAGAGCTTATGTTTATAATCAGACATCACAATGGATTTTAAAGGCCAATAACTATTGTGGTCAATAATTTGGACCCTTAAATATTGAACTAATAATATATAATTTTTATATTATCTTGAAACCAAAAAAAAATTACGTATTGATGTGTATTATGACTTCAGCAGGCCAGGAGTAAAAACTGACCATTACCTGAACTAGAGGAGGTGCTGGAGGTGGTTCCTGAAGACTGGGATTGCTCTAATGCGGGGCTTGTAGATACACTACTGCTTGTATTGGTCCCCTCGTCCGCAGTCTTCTTAAAGAAGCTGTGCTGCAGGGCATAGTAGGGCTGGATGCGGCTCTTAGGGTCATAGTCCAACATCCGGAGGATCAGGTCCTTGAACTTCAAGTAGTCAGCAACAGCATGGCCAGACTCCCCCGCCCGCCGGCCACCCGGACCCCCTGTCTCCACACCCAGGATGGAGTGGAGCTTCCGTGAAGCGGGAGGCTTATACTGTTAAGAGTACACGGACATTAAAAGATTAACTCATTTCCCATCTTTATCACAATACGTTTGTCACCGTTTCACCATAATCACCAGCCTGTCAGTGTCAAAATACTGAGCTCACCCTTTTGCCATCTTTGGTCTTCTTAACACTCCATGTACCATCCGAAAGCTTCTCGAAGAACTTCCTGGCTTTTGGGGCTAGGTCCATTATGTGATTGGGCGGGATGCCAAGAACCTCAACTATTTTGTTCATCTGGTCCACCTGAGAAAAATGTTAAACCCCATTACTTAACCTCAAAGCTTGGGATAATATAACTGAACTCTCATTACATAAGAATTTAATGTTAACTTTATTTAAAAGCTTATTATCAAGTTAAAACTATTGTCTTTTGACATTCTCAATTAAAAAATAAATAAATCACACTCCAGAACATAAGCAGTGTTTCAAATTGTTATACCTCATTGGCACCGCTAAAGAGAGGTTCTCCAGTGTGCATCTCTACCAAGATGCAACCCAAGGACCACATGTCGATGGCCAGGTCATAGGGCATTCCCAGAAGCACCTCTGGGGATCGGTAGAAGCGACTCTGGATATACTGGTATATCTACACAGACAGGGAAAGAAAAATAATAACAAAAAGAGACAGTGAGACTGACTATATACCTCTATACCTTGAATCACATCACTCAACTGCAACATATCTTTCTGGGACATTCTTGCATACATTCATTTAATTGCTGACATAGAAAGTTGCACTTAGATACCCTTTGTCCCAGTTGGCATGAGCTGCCAAAGTCCACTATTTTGATGGCACTCCTCTTGGGGTTACAGAGGAGGATGTTCTCAGGCTTCAGGTCACAGTGGATGATGCTGAGCTCAGGCGTGGCCAGGAAGAGTAGTGCCGTGCATAGCTGCTGGGCAAACTTCCGGGTGAGATTGAGTGAGACGCCACGGAAGTTGGTATTTCGGAGCAGGTCGTATAGGTTATAAGAAAGCATCTCAAACACGAGGCAGAGGTGGTTCCGAAACATGAAGTGACGCTTTAAGTGAACTGAAAAAGAAAATTAATCATGTTAGTCAAACTTGGGAAAAGCTCATTAATTGTATTTATTTAATGTGTCTTGTCTGATTGAATGCAAAGTTCTAGAGAGGATTACCAATGTAGTATTTCATCTCGGTATCATGTTTGTTCATGAGCTCCAGGAGGCGCACTTCTATCTGGGCTTGATTGAGGAAAGCTTTCTTGTTCTTGATGATCTTAATGGCAACCCATTCTTGCTCTGCTCGGTCATATGCTTTGACAACCTGATGCCAAAAAGAACACATTTCAATGTCTCCCACTGTTAAATGTGAACGTTTATAGAAGATTAAAGGGGAATTCCGGTATTTTGAAACCTAGACCTTATTTCTGGCATGAAATACGTATATCTACTCACCAGGAACAATTTGGCAAAAGTCTGCGTCCTTCGGAAGCTATTTAGATAACTTGCGATCAATATAACGGAGTGAACAAGGCAAAAACGATGCAGCCTCTAAATAAGGCATTATCTGTCTTTATTTCATATATATATTATAATACTTTAAGATGAATGAATGAACGAACGAACGTGTACTATAGCTCTGTTAGCTCATAGGTGCTGTTATGTGGCTACTTGCGGCTATAGGAGAGCTAACGGAGGAATTTCTACTCAGGCACTCTACTGGGACCACTTCATCCACGCCCCCCTGGAGCACAGTTTATTTACTCCTTGGTCTGTGACAGTCGGCTAACTTCACACGCAGTTTGCTACTGCTAGTTTTGTGCAACATGGCAGGATATCTATCAAAGTTTGACAATGTGAACGACGACTTTGAGTGAGATAGACGTTCTTACCAGAGTGAATGAGTCGTGCTGCAGCCAAGCGTGTCGATGAAGTGGTCCTAGTAGAGGTGTGTGTAGAATTCCCTCCGTTAGCTCTCCTATAGCTGCAAGTAGCCACATAACTGTAGCTATGTGCTAACAGAGCAACAGTACGCGTTCGTTCATTTATTCTTCTTAAAGTATTGTTGAAATAGAGACTGATAATGCCTTATTTAGAGGCTGCATAGTCTTTGCCCCGTTCACTCCGTTATATGGATATACGCCGATCGCGAGTTATCTGAATAGCTTCCGAAGGACGCCGACTTTCGCCAAACTGTTCTCGGTGAGTAGATAAACGTATTTCATGCCAGATATAAAGTCTAGGAATAAAAATACTTGAGTTCCCCTTTAAATATCAAGAAATCTTAGGTGGCCTAAAATATCTTTAGGTTATTTATTCAAAACAATTATAATCTATTTAAACATACTAATACCATTCTTTCAATCACATCTGATCAGATCATGTGTGTAATTTAAGATTAAGCACCTGTCCAAAAGATCCTTTTCCTATCAAGGAATCAATCTCATAGCGGTCCATCCACTTCTCCCCATTCTTGACGATGTAGTCATAGTTATCATCGTCATAGCCATCATTAAAGACTTTCCTCTCCTTTTTGTGACTGGAGTCTTCACCCTGACCCTGTTGGTGCCGTCTCTTCTTTTTTGCATAATACACCTGTCAGTTAAGGACATATATCATGTAATTACATGTAGGCCAGACAGAACTTGACAATGAGGTACAGATAAAATATAGAAACTTATCTTTTAAGAATTTTATTTACAAAACACAACCAATTTGATCATCAACATAGTAGTTAAACTTTCTGTCAATTGGCTAAAATAATCAATTGTTGCACCTGTAGGTGCATTTAAAGAAAAGAACAACAAACCTCATTGATGTGTTTGTATGTTTTGATAAGGTCAATGGAGAGCTTCCTCAGGGGAGCTGAAGTTGGGTCACGAAAGCACTGGGGCATGTGCCTCTGAAGTAGCAAAGGTTAAAAAAATAAATAAAAAACATGTCATGAATAAAAACGCATAGTAAGTGGGTAATTAACAGCTAAATATATATGGGTATCATTACATTTAATACAATTAATTTAGGACAATGTAACATGATTAGACTGAAAGAGACATTTGACGAGCAGCTACTCTGCCTAGTGACAGCCAAAAAAGGGGAAGCAGACTTTCATATCGCATTAAGTATTGCAATTCTTGAAATTCTTCTAACACCACCATGTGCAGGGGGGGTAGGGTTAGTATACCTGATTGGCAGTGAGCTGTGGTGTCTGGTCGCTGTACGGTAAAACCGTAACAGATTGGTCAGTGCTTGGCTGGTGGCGGTCACTGTACTGCTGGTGCGTATGGGGCATTGGAGCAGCCATCTGAAGACCAGCAGTGTGTAAAGAAAAAGAGGGCGCAAGCCGGACGGACGAAGGTTTGCATGCTGAAGTCTCTCCTCCTGGAAGAAATTAACTCTGTTAGGAGTTGCACATTAACTTAATGCAAAAGCACATACTGCAAAACAGAAAGGAGAAAAAGAGTAGCAATCTGGCCATGATTCAGCTTTATTCCCTCCTTTAAACAAGCTATTTTGGTCAACAAATGATATGGGTAAAAGATATCTTACTCAATGTGCAGATTATAATATGGACAGACATTTGCTGTTTAATGTAACAAATAATAGTACCATTAACACAAAAATATAAACATTTATCATCTAGAAAAGTAAATATTTGCAAAATGCAAATTGAGCATTTCTAGTATTTAAATGTATATTGAAAGAATCAAGCCCATGTCTTAAAGAAAAAAATATAATTGATTAGTAGTTGTCAGGAATAACAAGGATTAGTACATTGTTAAGATAAATGTAAGGTTAATACATAGGGTCTTTTGTTAAGCATGTAAAGTAAAACAAATGTATCAAAAGGATAACCAAAAAATAGAATACAACAGGAAGATATCAACCTTTGTGAAGAAAAGGGAGAAAAACAGCAGGTTTAACAGTGAAAAGGGGTGAAAATACAGCATCTCCACAATGTACAGTGAATCATCCTTCATTTTCAGCCAGAAGGAATCAAAAAATTATTAAATAGCATGTTCAGCTATCAGCATCTCTCACCAGACAACACAATTCACCAGTGCTACACAGTAACCACTATTCAGAATCCCAGCAACAGCACCTAATTAGCATAGCCTATCACCACAGAGATACAGCGTGATTTGGCAAGCCCATCAATGCACAGACCAATCACAACGCAGTATGCAAATAGCCTACTTTTGTTGCCAGGGCAGAGCTGCTCCCATTTTCCAATGAGAAAACAAGAAATAAACAAGAAATAAAATTGAACTTTGGCACACTTAGACGTTGCTTTCAACACAAGAGCCTGACAGCAAAATAGCTGCACAGCCCAAAACCTGCACTCCATCTAAGAGCGTTAGAAAGCTGACCCAGCTTTGGAAAAGCAAAAAATACACATCCTCTGACAGAAATAAGAGGAACTGTAAGATGATAGAGCACAGACCAACACTGCATTTTACAACTAAGACATAGGTTATTTTACCATCACTATATAACTGTATTAATATATACATTTACAGAAATAATTAACATAAATCAGACTGTGATTTTTACTTAAATCTTTAAAACTTTCCTATCAAACTCAAAGCATTAAAAAATAATAAAGATAGCATTTTTATGATATATATAATGTCTGTTTTAACTGCTTGTTCTGCTGTTTAAAATAAAAATTTAAACGATTTAACCACTTTGAGCTTGAGCCTTAAATAAAAAGTTTAATAGCAAAAGACAGAAGAAAAAGAGATAATTACTGTACTAACCAGTCTAAATGTTTCTACACTTTGGACTTTTCCTTACTTGATAGGGCCCAAAATTTTCATAGAAGCCAAATTTAAAGAAGCAACATAAGTGAAAGAGAAGATCATAAGTAAACTAACTCCCCAATAAAGGGTTAAGGGCTTAATATACAGCAGCTAACCTGGATGCATCTTCTGTAAAATTTCATATCATCCTGGGAGGAGAGTCCAGCAGCAAACCACAACCCACTACAAAGAATAAAAACACATTATTATCATTTTGCATTTTTAGTGGGATTTAAGGTCATTGTGGTTAAACTGAAGTTAAGAAGAAGGGACAGAGGACCATTTCAGAAGAGAGGACACCCCGAAACTTTTAAAAGTGTGTAGGGCATGACTGTATTTTGCAGATATTTAACAGCATAAAGCTCACATTTAAAATGTGGTTTAAAATCAATAAGATGAAATCATTAAAAGGTAAGCTGCTTGTGGTTCAGTCACAAATAGGTAAAGCCCAGGCAATTCAGTTTTCACAACAGAAAACATATGAAGTCACTATGAAGCTGCTGAAATATAAAACAGTTTAACTGATCATGTAAATTAACATTGTTATGGGCCTTGAATAGGCTCGCTCTCCTCTCAGCATATTCATAGTGAATATACTTTTGAATCACACTTACTAAATAACTGGGAAGGGTGACTAAGCCATGAAATACAATTAAAAAAATAAAATAAAATAAGCTTTTGTTAGCCAGGACCAAAGATAACAGACTATATTTACTGTACAGGTCTATGCAGATTTACAATAACCTGAAAAAAGAGTTTGATCTAACACCATTCTATAAACAATACCTAACATATACATATATATATATATATATATATATATATATTTAAAATAAAAAAAAATAGCAAAATTCAAAAATGCTGGAACAATTGAAGCTCCTGTGGATTGAAATAAAGCCATTTTCAAGTAGACTTGTAGCTGTTTAGACTCGTCTTAACATCTGATTATATTTAATGTTCAGTACTGACATATGAACAGTTCCTTTCCTGGCTCTAGTCATTATGGCATCAATGGGCCTATTTAGGTGTAAATATAACGACAACTAGCTTGATATTCGTAGCCATATTAAATCAGAACTGGTGTTTAAAGACCTCTGAAACAAGCCTGTGTGCCATCTTCTCACGCCCAACTGATTAGATCCATTCCAAAGCAGAATCAAACGTAACCCATCCAAACAATTAAAAAGCCTAACGTTCGTGTAAATACAGTCCCCGAGAAGCTCTGTACTTACAGATGATAGGGTTGATCTCGTCATGGTTGAAATTTAGGAAGCATATTCAGTTTTAATTTTCGTCCTCTCTTGTTACATTATCGTTCGTGTAGGACTCCAATTCCTCAAATAGATGGCAAACGTTTTCAGGATCACGTTACCGTTAGCAGTCTAACTAGCTAACGTTGTCGCCGTTACCCTGAAAACTGCGGGACAGGCGAGCATATCTCTCACCAGTCCAACGTTAGCTAGTGACGCTGTGTGTGCAGCCAGCGGGTTGTGGGGCCCATTCAGCTGGTTCGTCAACAAGTCAACGTTAACCATTAGCCAAGTTAGCCGAATTAGCTACGAGGCCAGGTTAGCATCTAAACTGCAAAATCCAAACGTCTCTGATATTAATATAGTTAGGCACTGCACTGACAGTAAATCAAATCGTGGATGTAAGCTAACACGGCTTCAATCTTACAATGACAGTCTAAAATAGTACGGTTAGCAATAACGTTAACGCCGTGCCAGTATGACTCTCCGTCCAAACCCACAAAGTCCGTTGGAAATAGCTCACAGTCAGCTGGACTGCAGCTCCCCTCCAACATTAAAATCCGTCCCTTGACCTACTGACTGAAAGCAAACGTTAACACAGGCTTCACAAAATGTTAGCTAGCCGCCACACCATAAGCTACCATTCTCAACTACCGCGTCCATCATTGTTAACCATTCACGCTGCAAAGAATATACATCCGCGAAAGCGTCAACGCAGCTGATAAATGCTAAATAAAACACATAACATTTGGAATTACTCACCTCTGATGGCACGATCTTCATTTAAAGTCCAATAACCTGTATGATGAGGAAACTTATCCAGCTTGAGATTCTCCCCTCCCTGCACGGTTAGCGAGTAAATCCAATTCCCGTCCTCTGGCCGGTAAACTCTAAAATAACTCGCCAGTCACATCTAGTACGCACTTCATGACCCAAGCTTTGACGAGCAACATACGTGATAAAAGTAAATTTAACAATTGTTATTATCAGCTGTTGACAAGCAACATGCTAACTAGCACGCACAACTTACTAGCTAACCTTAGCGAGCTGGCTAGCTAGTTGACAAAATGAACGCAGCTAACATTAGCTACCTGCCCTGGCTAGCCTCAAGCTAACAATTCTGGCTACCACTAAATAAACGTTATGCCAAATACTGATTAAACGCAGTCTTATCAAAATTTGCGTCGGTCTATTCGATAAGTGCGACAATGCAGTTACATCCAAAGCATTTTAATCACGGAACAGAAGCCGTGTCCTCTGATAATTTTGGTTAGGAATTTTGTGTCAATTTTCACAAAATGGCGCGCGGTCCAAACCTGCGCAGTGAACCGGCCCGGTGGACCAGAGACACGGACAACTGAGTTAGTGCGGCGCCGCCTAATTATTTCAACTATGTTAAAACGTCGGCCTCTTGATCTTCTTGATTCGATCCACTATACGCATTTCGATATCCAAAAACGTCAAACAAATATCCACTGACAGCATTATTCCGGCGGGAAGGGAGAACATTTGAAAAGACTGAGCTGGGAAAAAAACCCTCCTGACAAAATGGCGATGCTCTTGCTTGTTGCCATGGCAACTGTCAATCAAAAAAAATAAAGTACCCGGATGGACCAATGACGAATAAAAGCTGAACTGGCCAGAGTTACAGGACACACATAACTCCAGCGGTGTCTCTGTCTTTTTAACCACATTTGGCCTGTTGCTACCAGCCGGCAGTGATGTAAATCGTTGACTGTGCTTATTTTTGCAAATATTAATTTGAATATTTGGCTGTAGCTTTGCGATACCTTTCTTCTCTCACAGTGATGTATCTCTACTAAACATACCGTTATCCAAATCCTATCTCAATAATAATAATAATAATGATAATGATAATACTGACTTTAAAATATCATAATTCATCAAATCTCCTAAAATGCTAAGCCATTCAGGTGACTTACATTGTCACCCTAGAAGTTCTACTTGAAATGGTTGTTAGAATATTAATTTTGTGAGTTTTGTAGGCTGTTAAGATTTGCATTGATTGAAAACAGTATAAAGACAACATAATGCTAGTACAAATAACTCAAGTTGGGACAGGGATGCCAAAAGACTAGAAAAGTCATATCTTACTGGAAAAAACAAACAATAAGAAAAAAAACTGGTGGAACATCTCACAACTAGAATATAAATCTATGACATCATTATCAGATTCAGAGAATCCAGATAAATGTCTTTACACAAGGGACAAAGCCAAAAAACTGGCACTGACTTGCAGTGATCTTCAGACAGGCCTCCATTAAAGAACCTACATAACTATTTAATTACTTTCACTGCATAAGCGTGATCACCAGCATCGACAAGTAAAGTTTTAACTCAATCATATGAAGACAAAGAAATGGTGCTCCTTGTCTGGGTCTGACTTCTGTGACCTTGGATGGACATGCAGTGGAAAACTGCTCCGTGCTCTGATGCATCAAGATCTTTTGATTATTTTTTAGAATCAGAGGAGATGGACCATCTTGCTTGTAATCCGTTGTGCCACTGTGACAACAAAATTTAGTTTGTATGCTCTCGTTTTCCCTTTCTGAGATAGACGCATGGAAAGAGTGTGAAGGCATTTGTAAATATTTCAAATGCATTTTGGGAACATTGCGTCATACATCCAAGGAAACCTTGTTGCCTCCTCACCTACATGATAGTGTTTGCTAAAAAAAAAAAGGAAAAGATTATGAATGCAGTTCAGATTAATAGTGGTGCTCCCAAAACAGACAGAGCTCATCAAAACTGCATTGGTATTTTTTTTGTTCTAATTTTTCAGCATTCAGACGAATATGCTTTCTGACCTGCTGGACATGACAGTAAGTTATGGATAATTTTTGAGTCATACCATTCAGAGATAAATAGAAGGGAGAGTATCTTAAAGGATTTTTTTTGTAAACATTTACAGGCAGTAATAAGCTACATGTCAATCAAGTCAAGTCTCATGTGACAGGAAAAGGTGGGGGTGAATGGGTTTCATAGGGTGGAAGTAAAAATTGAGTTTTTTAAAAGCAGGGATGATGATGTCATACATTTATATAATAAGGTAACATAATAAGAAATATGCAAAAATCGAGTTCCACTGTGGCACACATAGATTATTATGTTGTAAACAAATGTTTTGAACAAGTTACATTGTAATATGGTTCTTTTTATTAACCCAGACAAGCAATAATGCTATCATGTTAGATATCAGTGCTGTGCAGTGGAAAGTATAAATTGTTAGCATTGAACAGGGTTGAACCAGAATGTTGAAACACATCACACTTTACCCATGTGTTTTCAGATCCAGAGCATCAGCTTTATTTGGCAAAAAATACATTCTTTTGTTCAAACTGCTTTAAAAAAAAAAAAAAGAAAATGGCCCTTTTACACATTAACTCTGTTTTATGATAATAAACCAGTTGTTACAAGGTCTGAAAAGAGATTTGGTTGTTCTTTTTTGTATTTCGGATACACCTATTCAGCACTGTGAACACAACAAATACAGTTCCAATCACTTTCTAAAAACCCACCAAAAGTTTTTCAAAGCTTGAGATAAAAGTTGTTACAGAATATAATTTAAAAAAAATCTAGCGTTATAGTTTATTCAAGCTTTTGTGATGAATTCCATGTGTCTGTGATTCAGTCAGTTAGTATGAGAAAGGGATGGAGAAGTTTGCACATGTAAATCATTTTAAAATCACAATATCCAATTAGATGTTAGCCTTAAAGAATCGGGTCTTGTTATTTTTGCTTTTTTTCCAAGTTTGCCTTTAAATCTTATTCAGGTTTTGTTTGCTGCAATCTTTGGCCTCTGTTACTGTCCATAGGCCCTGAGGACTGGAGTTGAAGAACACTGCTGTGGGTCATCATTATTCTGGTGTATGGCAGTCATATGTAAAATAGAGGTATTCTCTGTCAGTTCTCAGATTTTCCATAATAGCACATAAAAAAACAATCTGTTATCAAAAGGTCTTGAAGTTTGATGAATACAGTCTCAGCTGAAGAACAACAGATGACATGTCATTATTTATGTGACAAAAACAAAGCCAAAATGCAGAAGCAGTATGTGGAAAAACAAAGCAATTATTTTCTGTATGGCGGTATCAGTCTCCCACATCGTTGTGGAGGAATTTTGGTCCACTCTTCTTTACAACGTTGCTTCAGTTCATTGAGCTTTGCAGCATTTGGTTTTTGCACAGCTCTCTAAGGGTCCCACCACAGCATTTTTAATCGGGTTGAGGTCTGGACTTTGACTGGACCATTGCAACTCTTTGATTCTTTTCATTTTCAGTCATTCTGTTGAGGATTTCCTGCTGCACATGGAATCATTGCTCTGTTGCATTATTTAAGTTTAATGGCGGACTCAATGACTGCAAAGTGCCCAGGTCCCATGACTGCAAATCATCACACCTCAACCACCATGCTTGACAGCTGGTGTGAGGTATTTGTGCTGAATTGCTGTTTTTTTCTTATCAAACACAGTGATGTGTATTATGATTAAACATCTCCAATTTGTTCTTGTCTTTTCACAGGACATTGTAACAAAGGCAACCCAAATCGCTAAATTAGCCCACAATGCAAAAGACAGTAATGTCCCAAAAAGGCTAGAAAATTTTACAGTGACCACATTTTACTTACTGTGTTGCAAATTTCAGTTGGTGATTCTAAATGGGCCCTTGGAGTGAGAGTGAGAGGGCATAGTTGTTGTCTCTTTGTGGCCCTGTGTTGGATTGGCTATCCATCATGGGTGTACCCTGCCTCTCGCCCAGTGGTGGCTAGGATGGGTTTCAGCCTCCCAGCAACCCTGAATTGGATACAGCAGGTGTGGAAAATGTCTGGATGGATAGATGTTGAGTTATTTGTCAACACAACATAATCCACATCTCCATATCTATGTGATGTTCACTTTCTACATGTTGCTAATGATTACTTGGTCACAAACACCCAATGGGAGTAGGTGGGGATGGCAGAAGAGGTAATTGAATTAGAACTCAATCATTGTACTTTCCTACTTCTTTCCACCTCACAATTCTTTATTTTTCTTTTCTGCTATAGTTGGCGTCAGGTGTTAAAAGTACATGGCTAGTGGTAGAAATAAAGACATATTTAGGTCTACATGTTGCAAAATACATGTTCAGAAAGTCACACACATTTTTCAACTTATACGTCTCATTTCTAATAATGTCTCGTGAATGCTGCCCTACAGAAAACAGCAGCCGAGGAATATGTTACCGCCTGGAAAGTGGACAAGTATACACATTTGCCATGCCAGGTTCTTTTTAGATAGAAGAGGCTTTTGTTGTTGTAACCTTTTTAAAGAAGTGATCATTTCACAGTCACTCCCTTATTGAACTCCCATGGACATTTAACATGTTAACTGAGGCCGGTAGAATCTGAGAAGTAGCTCTTAGTTTTTTGTCTATTTTTTTCTGAGCATTGCAACTTCTGACCTTGGGATGAACTTGTTGGGACATCCACTCCTGGGAAGACTGACAACTGTCTTGAATATTTTCCACCTATTAATAATCTTTATCACAGTGGAATGATGGACCCTAGATTATTTGGAAATGGCCTTCTAACTTTACCAGATTGATAAGCAGCAACAATCACTCCTTTTTGATTATTGCCGATGTTTCTCCTCCTTGACACTGTGTTAACATACAACTGGTGTTCACACTTCCTGATGACCAATTAATCAAGTGAATTTGATTAGCAGCACCTGGCTGCTACTCACCCTCTCAGTTCCTGTGGGAGCAGCACGGGTGTACTTAGTTTATCACACGCTGCTTCTGTACATTTTTACACAATGTAATATGTCATGTGTTGCTGTTCTGCTGAGGTTGTATTTATCTAATTTTAAGATACACGTCCTGGTATGTTAAACCTTAGACATTTAATAAGGTGCACTTTCTTTTTACCTTAGCTGTATCTCTCTCTCTATTTAATCTGACAGGCTGATACACACTCTGTAGGTTTTAGCTTATTAATGGTAACATGTTTGGCATTTGTACAGGACTATAAATCCTGTATGTTGTTCTGGGTCTGCTTCATGCTTTGTGAAAATTATTCAACAGATTTGCATGTGAAGCCGAACAGCAATAGATCACTCAACCCTTATTATGTAACTGTCTTAATTCTTGGGAAAATAACTGAGGCCTGTTGTCATTCAACATTTTCTCAGGAAATTCAGGTAGGCCTGGCTTCTCATATCTATGGGTACCTTGTAAACAGGGTAGACAGTGAGGGTTTTGCAGTAGTCAGATCTGCTTACAGTAAACACTTACATCAGTATCTTTTTGTGGTGCTCAGAGAGAGATTTATGCCCTCTAGATTTATTTTTGAGTCGATGAAGTGCTGACATATTGTACTTCACCAGAATACTAAAGGTCAACGATGACACCAAGGTTTCTTTCCAACTGGCTTGTGGAAGGCATTTGACATTTTTCTATAGTACGGTATGACACATCTTCAACTCGCTTGACTCCCCTCCACTCTTCTCTGCTTTCCACAGCAGGTTGCATCCAGTCAAGTTGGAAAGCTGTTTGTAATTGTAGTGCTGTTTGAAACTCATACACAAATGAAATACAGACCTTCAGCCCATCAGTGGACTCTAACTTGAAACTGTATCTGAAGCTTCAGTTGTGGAAGAAGAATTTAGATAGTTGATTAAAGTGGAAAGAAGTAAAATTCACTAATTAAAGTTAAAATGAAGCTTTTGAAACTTTCCTAAAACATGTGAGTGCTTTTGAATAAAGAGCGTTAATGTACATGCTGCATTTTTCTGCTGTAGATGTTTTAAGTCCTGTGACGCCGTCTCTATTGTATAATGTATGCACTACCGCCCCCTTTTGCACCAGTGAATTATGTCTACTTGTACAGGTGTAAGCTGTAGGTCCTGACCAGCAGGTGGTAGCTGGCTTGGTAGCGCTGCCAAGTTTCCCCAGATACAAGTGCTGTGAGGAGACAAAGCGGGGAGCCTCTAGTTGCTTCTAGTTTTTTACATCAGTTTGGTGTTCAAGAGCCCTAAGACCTGTATTGCCACTGATTGAACCAAAAAACAAAAACAAAAACAAACCAACCAGATAACCTGGCACGGCCAGCACCAGTAAACAACACTTGGATACACCAATATAGCACGTCATAAAACTAATAAATAAAGTGCAAGAAGAGTAGCAGCTCAGCAGCATGAGTCAGTTTGTCAGTGCATTCATTGTCAGTGCATGTACGAGTTCAGCACACAGATGGCTATTTGGAAAGAAACTGTCTCTGACTCCAAAGGTGTGTGTTTCTGCTGATCTGTGTCATCTTACACCATGACGCAACACAGAGAATGATTGTAGACTCAGTCAAGACAAAACAGCACAACTATAAAGTCCAAGTCAAAACAAGAACATGTCAGTTAAAACACATTCACAGACTCACATTTACTTTCTGGTGCTGTTCAATGCTTGTAGAGAGGCTTGTAAAACTAAGTCAATTTTGTGACATGTTTGCTTAAAAAAAACCTTGACCCTCTTGACAAGCAGCCACCGGGTTAGGCTCTGGCCCATCTCAGGATAAACCCAGGATATGATAAGGTCGGTGTGAAGAATGGCTGGGTAGTTGGATGAGTTTAGCTGATAGTGTAATATATCCTCAATGAGGATTTCAACACCACAAATAAACAGAAGATGTTTGTTTTTTTTAATCAAATTTCGTACATTGAAAACTCTTAAAAATATATATAAATATGCACTTTCTTTCCCTTAATTTCTTCTTTATTTTTCCTCTTTTTTTTAACTTAAATATATATAGGCTAATTTGCAAGAGATTGTTATAATTCTTTTGAAGTTTTATGCCACTGCACCTCGCAATTACTTTCCCCTCCTTTCCCAGATCAGTTAGTAGCAGTAAATCATCACTCTTTCAGTAGATGTAAGTTGAAACGAATGCATCGCCCTAAAATGATGACATCTAGAATTCCTCACCCTTTTAAACCCAATTTTTTAAAAACCATCTTGGAACACTGAAGCACAAGCTTCATGAGAGTTGTATCTTCTTCTTGGCCATAGATCAGGCAACACTATTTAAGCCAAGGGTATTCAGTGCAGAATATCTCAGTGTGATTGGTATCAGTGATTGACTGACCATGAACGGTATCTCTTAATCTCTTAATCTATCAACATGCAGCATCAAACCACGGCATAATCTCATCAGTCACCACAGAGGCATTAATAAACATAAAGCAACAACGTTCTGCAAAAGGAATGCGTGACCAGAGTCTAACCAAACCTGATGTTCAAGCTGATAAATCTTCTTTTTTTTTTTTACCAGACAATTAGGGACTGTGGGAAACAAAGATTAGGTAGATTGTTTCAAATTGGGAGGGAAATTAAGTTTGAGTTAAACCAAGTTTCTTTCTGTTAAGTTTGTTATCTAACTTTTGATTACAAAATCCTAAAGTTGAATTGGCCTTCATGATTGCTCATAAGTGAGAAGCATTTTTGCACAAATATGTTCACGTCAGCTGGAGGAGAGCTCAAAAAGCACATATTTGGTAAAACTGCCGCGATGAAACCAAAGAAAACTGGAAAAGCTTGTCCATGAATTTGTTAAGTGAAAACTAAACTACAAACTTGAGAGTGAGAGAATGTGCCATAAGCTTTCCTTCATGTCACAGTACAGCACATGTAGACAAAAGATCACCACCACATTGCTTTGTGCATTCAATAAACCATTTTCATGATGATAATTCTTACTAAATTAAATGCTGTACTTGTTTGTTGGGCTTCACCATACTCACTAAGTCTCGTCTGACAGTCAGTGTTCACCAACCTCAGCGTTCATTTAAACATTCATTTAGGAAATTTGATTGAATGTATTTCAATTCTTACTTTCGAACTTTATCTGAGAAAGATGATTTTTGGTACTTTGGTTTTAAAGTACATTTTACTTAATTGCAAAACTTACCAGTGTCACTAATCTGGCTCCGAGATTTTTTTAAAGAGAAAGAGTCCTGTGAATAATTAAAGTCACTGTCAGGAAATAAAAACAGCTGACAGTACTTAAATGAACTGCATTCAGTTAGCTTTTCTGCTCAAGGTGCTTTACACGATTAGCCACTACACATGAACACAACTTTGGGGGTAATTTGAGTGTCATGTCCAGTGTCATCCCCGAGCACACTTCAGCACTCTGGACTGGGGAAACCAGGGATCGAAACGCCGATCTTTTAGGGGGCAGACCTCCTGAGCCACAGGAGGCTCTTATTCATGAAAACATTTTTGCAATAACTGATTTCATAAATTGTTTTAGGTAATCGCATAAGTGATTTTTGAAACTCCATCTGAAGTCTGAACAAGTTCTATTTGTCACCGTCCTATTTCTTTTTACTTTCCATCTGGGTCAGATTCTTAAATTTCAACAAACAAATGACACTAAAACTTTAAGCTCACAATAGTTAGAATTAAAGACATGTTTAATTCTGTTGCAAAATACATGTTCAGACAGTCACACACATTTTTGTGTCTCATTTCTAATAATGTCTCGTGAATGCTGCCCTACAGAAAACAGCAGCCTAGGAATATGTTACCGCCTGTGGACAAAGTGGACAAATATACACATTTGCCACGCCAGGTTCTTTTTAGAGAGAAGAGGCTTTCTTGTTGTAACCTTGTTAAAGAAGCGATCATTTTACAGTAACTCCCTTATTGAACTCCCATGGACATTTAGCATGTTAATTGAGGCCGGTAGAGTCTGAGAAGTAGCTCTTGGGTTTCCAAAATTCCAAAATTGTGAACTAATTATCACTTTTGTTCCTGACTGATGACTTCAATATTTGCAACAGTTTTTCACATTTTTCCTAATCATTTTTGGTATTGGAACCTGCAGGTTTTAATTTGTTTGTTGTTTTATGTAAGAATGCGTCACAATCAATTTCCTCACAGTGTCCTCACACAAGGAACGACATTCAGCAGTTGTAATTGTATGCAATGTACGAATTGTCGAACAAACAATCATTAAAAGCACTTCTCTTTTTGCTGTGTTATCATGTATCATCAAAAAGAAAAGCCCATCTTGTAGGTTGCATGTTCCCAGTGCTCAGATAAATCCTCATCCTGTAGACCTCTGTTCCAACAACACCAATCACATTATGTTCTTTTTGCCACATGATGGCAGCAGAAGCTTGTTTTAGCTGGTACCATGCAGTTCACAGGATTAAGTCTATGATACCAGTATTTCTTACAGTAAATGTCAGCAAATACTTGGTCCACTGACTCTGGGACCAATTATGCTGAACAGAGAAGTATCTTAAAGGTAAAGGACTAATTGTATACATTGGTTGACAATGCCTATTGGCCACCGAACCCACTTGTAACTTAGACTCCAAATGAGCTGCATTTCAAGATACTGTGGATACTGTTTGGAAAGTTTACATTTTACAATAGGACAATAAAAACAGGTAGAATTCTGTCATGGGAATTGCTGCATGGGCTCAGTAACACTTTAGGACAATTTATGGCTAAAAAAAAAACAATTAAAAAAGATAAAGTCAATTAAAATAGGTGATGTTAGCAGGTGATAGTAAACATAATTTGGTACATGATTTTGGTGAACTATCACACAATGGAAATGTACATTATGGCCAGATGAATCAGTGTTTAAGATATTTTTTTTGTAAGAAATTAATGTTGTGTACCAAAGTCCCAAAGCCAGGCTTCATGATATTATGGGATACTGATTAATTGTATTAATGCTCCTGGCAAAGTTAATTTAGATTTCTGTGAGGGTAACATTAACCTAGAGAAGTTTATTTAGAGCTTAGAAAGATATGCAGCCTTCAGGATGGCATCTTTTCCAGGGACATCCATGTGTTTTTGCATCAAGACAATGCAAAACCACATTCTACACACATTAAGAATGTATGGCTGTGGAGGAGGATCTGCATTATGGACTGGCCCGCCTGCAAGTTTAACCGAACCAAACAACTGTTTGTATTAGCGTCAAATGTAGTTGAATGTTGTAGAAGTTAAATTAAAACACTGGTTTGCTTATTCTGACTGAGAAGTTATTGTAAGTTATATCATTCATAACAAAAGTGAAGCATCAGTTTGTGAGCAGCATGTCCAAGTAGTTTTCATGTTTCTTTGGAAGCTGCGCCCACTAACCCATTACTCAACCCATTACTCAACTCAAAGTAAATGTGGGGGAGCTGGAAGGTCCAACAATCATATTAGAGTAGGTTGTAGAATGGGTTTGAGCAACCGCTGATGCAGTTTTATATACAGGAATAGCAAAAAAGTTATAGACACTTATTATAGACACTGACTACAGACAGACCTACATAAAACACCTACTGGAGCCTAACCCTGCTGTCATTGGGCGAGAGGCGGGCTACACCCTGAACAGGTCGCCAGTCCATAGCAGATAAAATGAACAAACCTGTGCTTTATCTCAAAAGATGCTCATATAGAAAAGTGTGACAAATTCAGTAGACATCATTTTCCAAATGTACACTTTATTTTAAACAAAAGTACAAAAACAAACATCAGATATTTACAATACTTGCATGGCAATGTGTTTACTTTCTTTGGTCATTCTTCCAATTTGATGTTTTTTCACAAGGTAAGTAGGCAAGAAACAGCAGCCTGGAGGTCTGAGATTACTACATGCTGGATATATTATTCAACCAGACACTGAGCTACTGATGACTGAACTTAATTACATTTTTGTACCATTTGCAAGCATTTATTAACCGTTTAGATCCAAGATATGAGTTCTGTGACAGTTATTGGCTTTGCCTACCAAGATATTTCATCATGTACAGTATAAATAGCAAAGAGAAAATTAAATTCACACACTTCACAACTACATCCTGGCCTTTTTTTTTTTAATTAGCAAATTTAGTAAATGCTCTTTAATGGACTAAAATTGTGACATTTACAGTTGCACGTATTCAATCGTATTCTACACAAGTTTGACATGATATATGAACCCTTGGGCACGTCACAAACTGAAGCAGTTACAGGTAGATTTTCAAAAGAAGGCAAACATATCATGAAGGCTACTTTGAGACACACATCCTGTCTACTCTGTGTCCTCGGCTACAAAGTAATGCCATGACTACATAATAAACTGACATTCCTCAACACTGATGGAGCACAAACTGATAATATCTGATTTACAGTCTTGACAGATGAAACATCCTTTCCTAACTGAAAGCTCAAGGACATTCTAATAGAAGAAGCATGGCAATAGTGTTAATGCAAAACATGTGCAGCAAAACTGAAGTGAGCTGGATGGTGCTGTACATTCTCCCAGTAATCTACCTGCTTGTGTTGTGCAGTGTTAATGTTGATCGTACAGTACTCGTAAGAAAAGATAAAGGCAAAATTAACTGTCATTTTCTCTCATTGTTACACACGATCAACCAAAAATGAAAATAAAAATCAAGTAACACCAAAAAACTTTGTGACACATCACCTAATTCCTGCAACGCGACATGAAAATCATATTACCGTCTATAACTAATGCTGAGTATTACAATATACCCTTAGCCCTTTCAGGAATTTCACCTCAATATCATTTTTTTTTTCCGCCAAATCATCTAACTGAGATAAATGCACAAATAAACAGATTCACTACTACTGCATACTAATGTTGAAGGCAGAGGTGGTTTGAGTGAGATGACACGAAGCTAAGAAGCAATGGCGTTAATGTTCCTTGGTCCCAGCTATGTCCTTGAGAGCCAAAGAGCCAAACACATACTAATGCAGGCCTACACCTCCTTACAGCAAAGGCAACTGGTCTAGTAGTAACTTTACTTGGATCAAGAAAGAAAAGAAAAGAAAGAAAAAAATCTGTTCTCTCACTTTCACAAAAAACTAACAAACATGAATCCTAATAGCAGACAAGTTTACACATGTATCAGTAGTGCAGACAGGTTTTGTATATCACATACAGTATCCATTGTTTGTTTTTTCATAAATGGAGGGGAAAGTTGTTGATAGGTGCAGGGGATGTCTGGATATGTTTTTGTAAAAGTCTCCCTGAAACCAAATCCAAGCTGTCTTCATCCCAATGTATGCTCTTTTATTTCCCCAAGACAGAGGTGAAGGGAAATGTGCAAAAGTTCTATATTCTCACTGGAAAGAAAAGACAAAACCATCTATTATCTGAAAAAGAGACATTTATTCAATCTTTACATCAGCTGATGTTCTGTTTTGTTCACTACCTTTCACTTCCCCAGTTCACGAACAGTTGCCATTTCTTTACACCTCAGCTTTTTGGCTGTTCTCCTCTACTTTCTCCTCCAGTTTTTTCTCTTCCTCTGAAGATCCATCCTCCTTCTCACCGGTCTTCCAGCTTCCTTGCCTGTCAGGATTACAATTTTGTTACATGACGTTCCACTAATCCTTCCCTCCACAACTATATGTATAGAAGAACAAACTGTACTGTATGGTACAAGGTAGAAAAAAAAAAAGGTTTTTCAGAGTAAGACTGACATAGACACTTAGCTAGTTCTAATCATAATGATGAAGTCAACAAATTAAGTTAGGAAGTTTGGTTGATATTTGATTGAGAGTATAAGAGTCATTATAATGCAAAATATTATGTGCTTATGATAAACCAAGAGCAGATTCCCTTAATTTGGCAAATGCAAGTGGGTAAAAATGACAACTGTCCTTCTGCTCTGGACAACAAGCAGCTGTAAAAGCACAGGTTAAATGAAGTGTTTTATTATTATTTCTTAATATATATTTTTGATGGTAAACCAAAAAGATAGAGGAGAAGCTCAACACCACAGTCGCATATGAAGCTGGAGTCAGTGGCTGTTAGCTTAGCTAGTGTCTGTCCGGATGCAACAAAAATATTTCCAAACTAACTTGTTTAAACACTTACTGGTTGTTTCAAGTTTCTAAGGTCAGCTAACCCTCTCCAACTTTAGCGGAACGTTGGGGGAATTATGGTGAAGCTTAACAGATCAATAATTTGATTTACAAAGGAGGTAAATGAAGCTTATATCAGAAGCTTTATGTCAAATTTAAATGGAGAAATGTTATGAGCTTGATTTCTTTCTGCTGCATTCATTAATGTATACATTATACATGCAAGTAAACAAAATCTAAATAAAACTTAAACTTAATCATAGAAATTGTTTTTTGGGCAGAACTGTCATCCATCATCATTTTCTTTTCAGACAAAGTAAATTCAGTAAGAGGCGACAAAACTGAATATAAAGTGGTTTTAAAGTGCTAATGACTGAAAAAGAGGAAGCAATTAGGAGAAAATTGGCTTATTTGCTCTGTGGGCAACTGGCACAGCATAAATTTACAAATTCAATAATCTTATGGTTGGAACAATAATCATATAATACATTTGCAGAGAGGTCCAAATGAAGTTCTTACTTGGATTTTTTCATGTAAACCCAATATGCCAGACCTATGACCACAGCAGCGACGAGGAGACCAACAACAACTCCAACCACTAGTTTGGTCTGGTCACTCTCTAAGTCGTCTGTAACAAAGACAAAACCCAATTATCAGAGATGCAATACACATTTCTGTATGAAAATTAAACCTGAATGTGTGCAGGGGATTAAAAAAATATCCATGTGCTATAAATGCATTGATGAATGGACACATCTGCACTGTGCATGATTATGAATTATTGATTTGGCTGTTAATGACAAGCATCCAGTTTCAGTTTGTCAGCCAATGGGACCAGAACAATGTTGACATCTTGTCAGGATGCTGGTAGCTCCATTCCTCTTAATCATTTATTCAAAAAAACACTCCGGCCAAACACTGATGCACTTGAAATGCTGAAGATAAATATTTGATAAAGAGTCTTTTTTTAGTGAGCAACATCTGATTCCCCCGTAGTCTTGACTCATAACCCTCCTACAGTTTCTAACAAGCAAGAAGACTGCTACAACTTACCTTGTATATCCATTTTCATGTCCTCAATTACTGAAATAAGATATAAAATAAAATTAACGTCCAACCAAAATGGAAAAGAAAAAAAAACGTTTTTCTGTCAACCAGAAAATGTGCTACTTTACGTCTATTCTAGTTTTGCATGCAGAGGAAACAGATTGAATCCAGCATCCCAACATACACAGACTGAGTGAGGTGGAAAACATATGTGAAAAGCTGTCCCAAACAGGAATGAGTAAGCAGGAAAAGGCACAGGATGATTTGTGAACACTGTATGCTTTTGGACTACAAGTGTAAAGTGCATGCATGAGCAACTTTTTGACAGTAATGGTGAGATCAAGGTGTATCAATTGTGACCTAAACAGGCAAACATACTCCAATAAAACAAGAAGAACTTTGTGATTTATAATCTCTAATATGGGCTACAGCACTAAATAAACTTATTGGCTGGATATACAACTTTCTGTCAACACCTCAGATGAAAAACCATAAATTAGGAGATCATTTGATTTGAATGTAAAGTATTGTGTTATGTCAGCATGCAGACACAGTGAGTTAGTGGGGAAAGTAGGAAAAATTTTAGAAAGACAGATTTCTGAGGAAGACTTTAAAAAATACAAAGCAGAAATGTGTATGATACTCATCACTCTGTACTTACAAGGAGACACAATTATAATGTCTTTATCAGTGCCATACTCATTGGAAACTGTACAAGAGACAGTTGTGTTTTCAGAGGGCGCAACTGTGATCTTGTGTGTTATCCTGCCATTGACGAAGGGACTCTCAGTAAGCTGAATAATAAGAGAGAGGGGAAAAGAAACAACACAAACGTTAGAGTTCACTCCTCTATTTGCACCACTAGGGAGCGATGTTGGACAGATAAGTGCGTCAGCTTTTCCCTGACAAAAAAACAGCTTGTGCCTGTGGGATAAAGACTCTTGAGTCTCAGAGGAAAACCCCAGACACAAAGACAAACTGCCAACACCCTTTTCACATCCTCTACATATACAAGCACATGTAGCGATACTGTAAATCCAACTAATCAGAATTTGTTGTAGGCTTTAGGGAACGCAATTAAAGTGGAGAAGTGTTACTTTAATTGTAGGAATGTGTTCCGTAAGTGAAAAGGTTCTGTTCACCTTTAGAATCGATAGATTAATGTGCACAGCTTTGAGGTTTAATGTAATTCATGTGGCTGGAGACCAGCAGGGAGCTGAAAAGAATCCTGCAGATACCCTGAGGTTCAGATGTAATTCACACTGTTTCTCCGAGAAGCTCGTCTATCACATGCACACAGGTGCCCCACAGAAACAAAAGAGAGGAAAAAAAAGCGTTTTTGTAAATCTGATGCAAAATATTGAGTTTAAATCTCTAAAAAAAAAAAAAAAATAAAGTCCTAGAAATGCTTGGATCAGTGATAGCTTGGGAAAACAATGCAGAATAACCTCCATGGATGAAACAAGGAGGGTTTATTCTCTCGTTAGGGGAAACAGTAGAGTGATTGACTCAGAACACTCTGACAGACTGCCTTTGTTTAATCCTACCTTCACATCACTGCTGATGGTTGTTCGAAGGGACACTTCTTAAGAACTAATGAGGCCCACCAGAGCTTTACCTTAAATATAATCAATTGGTCTTAGTTTCAACTACTGTAAGTTATGCACTGGCTACTTTTACTGTAGATGCTTTGGTCTAAAGATAGTCAAACCTGTTGCCAGCTGACATAGGAATACCCCTTTTAGAATTGCTATGACAACCGGTATTGATTCACAAATAAAAGTATAAAGCTTTTTGAAAGAAGAAAGGGACAAAAACACTAAAAGCATTCTTTTAGTCAGACCTGACAATTTTGTTTCAGATTGAAGGTAATCAGGAGGGGGAAGTGAAGAATAGACAGGCTGCATCTTGTTAAAACTGATATCTGTCTTGTTAGTTCAATAAATAATCTGTTACAACCAACTGTGGTGGATATTAACAAGCACATGGGGGAAACTTTAGCCAACAGTCTACCTCTGAAAAATTGGCTTGTCCAGTCTTGATAGGTTGCAACTGTCCTAGATGTCAATGACACTGTTCCGTTTCTGTAATTAAACTTAAGTTGCTGCTGTTACAGGTACATTTTACATGTTCTGCAATTTCAATTTCCAAACAAAAGGCAGCCAACATATACTCTTTCCATACTCTTTACCATCTCTGATATTTCAGCATTGGTATATTTAAATTAATCATTACTTTCCACAAGGCAGTTTTATTGATGGAGTTTGGATTCTAACTGTCTGCCAACACATACGGAGTTTGCAGGTAATTATTCATCATATGAACCAGCTTTACAGCTGCTAAATTGCTTGAAAACAACACAGTCCAAAAAACTATTTACCTTATAGGTAGTTTGTCCTTACTGTTAGATATATCCTAAATCAAATATGTGTGACTTGTTTCAAAAACAGCCACAGGGTGTTTACTGAGGTTGGATGAGTAATGGTGTATTAAAACCCATGGATAACAGTTAGGATATACCAGGCTCTGAACTCATTTTCTCTTGCTATTTAGTTTGGTATTGAGACCCAAGCTACCTGGTTAGGGCAGTCTAAGATCATAATTTGGGCTAAAATGCACACTTTCACAATGCTGAAGACACTTTAAAAAGCTTCCAGGATCACTTTCATTTATTTCAACAAGTGTTTTTTAATCCAAATACATGTGACATCAGCAGTTTGATTAATGCTCTATGGTGTCATTTTTAAATTTTTTTTTACTTTGAAGACAGCACATAAAATACTGCTCAAGTTGTTTTCTTTATAGGAGAAGTGTGTGGGGATTTCATGACATCTAGTGATAAAGCTGCAGATTGCAACAAATAAAAGAGATTGTCACGCCCTCCTTTTTCAAGTAGAAACATTGGAGGAAAAAACCCAAAAGACCCTCTTGGCCCCCATGACAGACTTCATGGAAGAGGCCTATCTGTCACTACAATGGGTTTGTTCTAAGTCTTTGAAAAGACGGGTCTTATTTTCACCTCATTCTACAAAGATGAAAGCCTACCTACCACCAGATCATGTGATGTGAACGTAACTGTTAATACAGTAAGATTCCTTCAAAGACTTCTTTAAGGCTCAGGGAAGAGAGTACACACACACACACACACACACACAAACCAACAAAATAAAAAAATAAAACTTTGACAGTTATGAATAAATGTATGTGCACTTCTATAAGACTGATGGATATTACCATCTGAAATGGTTATAATTATCCAGGAGTGACTTTAATGAAATTCTGATAAGTGTATGAGTGTGCATACCAAACTGCCATTGATGCTCCAGGAAACAGCTGGCTTTGGGGAACCTTCAGCTTCACAAATTAAGACTTGATTCTTGCCGTCTTCAGTGCGCTGTTTGTGCAGCTTCTTGATAACTGGGGCACCTGCAACAGCACGTAACTCTTCAGAAACTTCTGAATTAGAAAATGCCTGGTCATGGTTGTATTTCATTCATATGAGAAAAAACAGAATGGCTTGCACTCAGTAGGGCTCAACTTGTGGCTGTGCAACAAGGTGTAACATTTTGAGCAAAACAACTCTTATTAAACACTTAGCATGTGAAGCGACACGACTCTCCTGTCTTAAATGTCACCTTGGTGTAATAAATTAAGTGGAATCCTGCAGTCCGTGAGTCGTTTTTGTTATTTTGGTCACAGTTCATCCATATTTTGGCTCAGCATCTGCCACTTTGTTCAGTGAAGACGTGTGTTTTGTCTAATTTTGCATTTCTTTCATGGGTACACGCAAATTGACCTAAATTAAAGCACTTACTTTGGGAAGTTGCCATATTTACCTCCTGACCCAGAGTTAGTTAAATGGATTACTGCCTTAGTAATAAAAAAATAACTCTTTTGTCTTGTGTTGAAGATTAACTTGGACACAATAAGAAACAGCAAGTATGACTCTGTCTAAAGGAGGAAAAAACATACCAGTCCCTTCAAATGCTCACAAATTAACAAGCTATATCTTGGTTGTTTAATCATTGTAGAAAATAATCGTAAAAATGAGCTGTGACTGTGAATAACACTCTAGATTCTCCAGTGAGTGCCAGACGGCTTCTGTAAAAGCTTTGATTTCTGTATAAATTACACAAACACGATAAAATTCATTTGTGAGTTTTAGAGCTATTTTGAGGCTGCCTTTTTAAATAACTTTTCCCCCTGTCTCTGGTCTCAGACTGAGCGAACTGGCAGCTGGCTGAAGCTTTATATTTGCTATTCATACATGAGAGTGGTATAAATCTTTCCATGCAACACACAGCAGCTTTTAAATCGTTACCTTCCACAACAAGCTCAAACAATGCTTTTCGGCTGAGGGGCCCCATGGTCACCTCACACTCATAGAAACCAGAGTCTGAGTAAGCCAGCTTTGCAAACTTGGGCTCTTTGTCCAGTTTAGCATTATCCTGGATGAAATGAACAGAATATCATGATTTTCAATTGCAAACACAAACATTCCTACATAGATTTAAGCTTTGCTCCATAAAAGATTGCTTTTACCTTTGTCCAGGAGACCTTTGATTTAGCAGAAGAATCAATCTGGAGAGTCACATTTAAGAGGTCACCGGCACGCTTGACAATGCTCCCAGAGGGGCTTAAATTGATGTCAAGGTCTAAAAAGAAGAAAGAGGATGGTGAAAAGGTGGTTCAAGGGTTTGATAAGGGTTGAAACATTTCTGTTGTTAACAACACAACTTTGCACTTGGCTCACTGCCCTGCAGATGCAGCTTGTTAGAAGGATTGCAATTGACACAACACTTTTCCTCACAAATCACAAGAGGAAAGTCTGGAAAGGGGAGATATTAGGACTTCTTTTTCTCTAACAAATGCTTCTCGCTCTCATTGTAATATATAAGTCTACAAGCAGTGAAGGAAATTACGCTGACAATGACGCAGACGTGTGGAAAAATTGCAGTGATTTTTCACAAAATATGTATTTCTTACAGCTGACTGTGATGTTCTTAGATGCTTCCATTGAGGGGTCATCAGTTAGAGAGCATTTGTATTCACCAGTGGTGTCGCGCGACACATTCACGATGGTGTAAATGTCTGCGTTTTCCACTTTCACCAGCTCTCCCTACAAAAGACACACAATCAACAACTGCAGGTTAGCTCAGTTAGTTGATCTTTGAACAAAAAACAATAACACTTAAAAACGAAAGGCATTTCTGGGCAACTGATGTCATTATGATGTGTACCTTAAGGTGAAAGTTAAAGCTGGTAGGAGCTGGATTGCCATCTGCCACACATTTCAGAGTCATGTTGTCTCCTTCTACGACTGGCGCCTGACTGTTGACCTGAAGCGCAATGTTCTCTGTGGAATCTGTGCAGAAAAGAGCGGATAGAAAGACTAAGCAGTGGTGGATGAGAGGGAGTTACAAGTGGAGCGTGCTCCTGAACAGCTGACTGACCTGCTGTGTCAATACGCTACAGAGAGCTCCATCTTTGTGCCTCAGTATTGGTTATGACCAACCTCAAAATGCAGCTGACAATCCACGGCCAGACAATCCTTTAAAGGCTCAATATTTCTGCTCCATCTGATTTAAACTTTTAAAAATTTCTTGAAACAGATCAATTCCACTTTGGATTATAGTGAGCAGGTGACTTTAATACTTAATGCAGAAATCTGTAGAAATCCCACTGCAAAGTTACAGAATCACTCACTTAATTTTTCAACGTTTAACTTCGAAACTACCAGTTCTGTCTCTCCAGACAACAGCTGCAAAGAGTGACTGTTCATCGTCTGATGGGTCAGTAGCTGCTGCTGTGTGTTGTGATGGTGAAGCTGTTCATCATCATCAACTGAACAGTCAGTTTATAGAGGAAGCTCATCAGCAACAACCTAATGACTAAACCCACCAACAACTGCCAATATTCTCTGCTTCCGGTGTAGCCAGGGGATATCAGGATAACAGATATCTGGGCTGAGACCTTTCCGTACGCCAATCTTTTCTTTAATGCAGATAGGTTTAAAAAAGCATAAAAAACAAAACTGTTGCTAGAAAATGGTTTTAAGACTGTGGTTTTCTGCAGTGTGATTCTCTTTTCCTCTCCATACGACTGCTTTCATGCGTGTAACCAAATGTGATCGTCAAGCGAAATACAAACAGACACGACAAAGATTAATGTCCCTAAAATATTGTCTCCAAATTCAAATAACAGTTGTCTGACATTATTCTCCTGTTCTCTCTGACTGTTTTGTTAAATTCTTATTAGGCAGCTGTTTCCACCCAGAAAAATAAATCACATCAGCAGAAACATAACCCCTTTAATAACTGAAGCTTAAAAGCAAACACACAAACAAAGAAAAATGGACCCGATGCTTAATTTGAGTAAGCACTTTTCCGTTTACATGTAAAAAGAAAGTTTCTTGGGAAATAACGCACAGAAACTAATAATAAAAAAATATTTCCTAAATGGATCCACCTGCTGTAGAACAACATGGGAATTGGAAAAAGTTTATTACAGAACTTAAAAGAATTAGGAGTTATATTTGTATCTGTACACATTGCAGGAACTGCAGACAACACGCAGCTCTGCAGTGCTGCTTGAGAACTTGTTTTTGGTAAAAAATACATACCAGAATGTCCCTGTTAGACAGTCAGGGATGTTTATATGTGGTTTGTAGATCTTAACTAATTATTAGAAGAATGAAGCAATTCTGCCCTGTTCCACATTCCAAATCAAACTTGACTTTTTCTGCATGCAGATGCAGCACTGAGGTTGTTATTTCACAAAAAAGCAAAAGAAAAATTTGAATATGGTACCATGCAGGAAGAAGAAGGGAGAGGGATGCCAGAAGCTTTTACCAGTAGTCGACATCTGGTGCGTCAAACTACCCTTGAGGCTACGCAGCTCTCTGGGGAGGTCCACAGCGAGTAGTTACCATCAGGGAGTCCCCTGAACTGTTTGGTCTGAATCATTGGTGCCATATTTTCAAAAAATAGGACACATTCAGACAGCAAGTGCTTCTGATAAATTTGTGCAAATGTGTAAAAAATTAAACATCTCCTTTCTGCCACAAGACACCATGTTGAGAAATAATAAATAGAAGAAAGTACCAAACAGGAAACATCTTTACTTGGGGAAAGGAACAGTTATAAACATTTTGTAACACTACAACGACTAAATATGAAGTTACAGCAAGGAACCACTACTTCAGCTTAGTTTGGCAGAAAGACAGAACAAAGGTAACACCGCTGCCTCGTACCAACTCTAAATCTCATTTATTCTAATCTTTACATAAAGTGTGAAACTGAAGCAGATGTTAGGCAGGGCTCAGTTTGCTGCTTCCAGGCTTTAACGAACCATCTGCTGCCTGTAGCGTCATATTTAGCAGTGAGAATTAAAGACTGGTATCATTTCTCTCAATTAACTCACAAAGAGGCCAAAAAATAACCCTTTTAATAATAACCTCAACTACTCCTTTAGGATGTCTGTTCATAAAACTTTGTCATAAGTGTTTATCCACATCAGGATCCTAACCTGCTTGTTCTCTGGCAAACAGCCCAACTTTACTTTAAATAGTGGAAAAACAGTCATTATCCGTGAGGATATTGAAAGTTCCGACTTTCTGATATGGAGGAAAAGTGCTAAAATGCACTTGGACAACAGCTCAACTTCAAACAACACAAAGTGTGTTTAGCGACTCACAGGTGACGGTCAGCGTCACTGCAGGGGACACCAGCTCTCCAGTCGCAAAGGACCCAGTGCTGCAGGTGAACTGGGCATCTGTGTCTTCCTTCTCAGCAGAGTATTCCAGTGTGGACTTGGTGGTTGAGAGGCCAGTAGCGGGGTCTACGTCCAAAGATTGATTGATGACAATCCCTGGACACAAAACAAACAAGTGCTGCCTGAAAACTCTAACGAGGAAAAAACATGTGCAATGACCACACACACACACTGTCAGCAAGAGCAGCGCAGTTCAGAACGGGAGAATATTTTACACCAACTGTGCCAGACGTAGACAATGAAAACATCTGCGTATGTGAGATTTGTAACAATATGACGAATACACACTTTTCCCATCTGCCTCCAGAGGTTTATTGTTCTTCAGCCATGTGATATTTGCAGCTGGATTAGTATCTTGCGCGACACATGTTCCCAGCTGTGAAACAAAAAACATTAAAACTTAATAAACATAGCAATATATTCATTTAAAATAAAAAACTGCAATAAAAATATGTTTTTCATTCATCTTTTTAAATGAGTGAACACCTGAGCAAATTAGTTTTTTTTTAGTGCCTCTGCAGCAGTTGAGGAGTAAAGAGTTTTCTGCGCAGAAGACCATGAAATGCCCAAAGCATTTCTAAAGCCCCTCCAATCCTCTGAGTGCTCTAATTGCAGGAGGGGACTTTCTGCTCTTCACTAATTCATGAGGATCACTTCAAAGAACTCATTACAGTAGCAGCATGCATGGTCTCTGTTATAGGCCTCAAGATACCATTGTGCAAGTAAGGGATTTCCCTTGATGAGTTACTGCTTAAAACAATGTTGGCATGAGCGACATTTAGCATTAAAAACTCCACCTTAGTCAGTTTGCCAATCTCCAGCTCCTCGGCTTTGTCAGATATCTCCAGGCCTGCAGGCACCTCTGTAATACATAAATGTTAATGAAGAGAGTGTTAGTGCAGGCGAGGCTGCTGCTCCTGTCAGTCATGGCCGTGCTTTTTTATGCTTGCCTTTGGTGTGCTCCATTGCTTTTTTGAAACAAATTGTTACAAAACATGATGTTACCATAAAATATTCGCTCTTGACAGAAGACATTCACTGCTGAATAGTCTGAAACACCATGTTTGCTTTTTTCTCCTTTACAGAACATCATTATTCACAATGTAACATATCATATCTGTATATCTTATGAAGAGGGTTTCAGACAGGAGGTATAACAGCAGAGTACAGTATGAGAAAAACTACATATTCTTAGAAAAACTATTTGAGGAGAACTAACCACTCATATCATGGATCCTGTAGATGAACGTAACACATGCTGTTTAAACAGGACATGGGATGGAAAAAATAACTTTTTTTAGCTTGGGGCATTTATTTGAGCATCTGAAGTTACTGCCAACTCAAAAACTTCTCTGTACATCAGTAGTTCAATGTTTTTTGTTTTTTTTTGTTCTTGTTATTTTCCTTTGCTGTTAACAGCAAATTCTCAAATAATGGACAGTTGGTATTAATCACACTTTTAGCATCGATCCTATCACGAGTCACGTGCTGAATTGGCCCAGGCTGATAAAACCCAACACCGCAGAATGTCAACTGCCAGCTGTCAGGTTTATACATGAGTCAAAAATCATGTCGTAATTCCTCCACTAGATAATGCTGCATTCAGTGACAGTTAGAGGTCCATGTTAATTTTTTTCTCAGGTAGAAGGTAGAAGTTCTGACTTCCCCTTTGTAACTGAATGCAGCATTATACCAGAGCCTGCCATAACAAATACAAACTTGCAACATCAGTAAAGCTTTGTCTCGATAAGCAACTCTGAAAAATTAAACACAGAACACTGGAGCAACAGTGAAGCTCTGTTTAAGAAGTGATATCTGGCGGAGGAATTACAACATGATTTTTGACTCATGTATAAACCTGCCAGTGGCAGTTGACATTCTGCAGTGTTGGGTTTTACCAACCTGGGCCAACTCAACACGTGACTCGTGACGGGATTGTTGCTAAAAGTGTGATTAATACCAACTGTCCATAATTTGTGAATAAAATTGCCAGTCAAGTATCAGTTCAGAGGGTGGCGGTTTGAGATCTCAGGCTATTTACCGTGTATTCCCTGATTCTGTTACAATGTGCTTTCAAAGGCTATTGACTACTTAAGTACAGATCTCAAAAGAGACAGACGGAGGGGTGCAGAGGGGTGGAGTGGGTCACTCCACAGCCTAAAGTCAGCCAGTGTGACTACAGGAGTAATTTTGTGGCTCAAAACAGAGCTACAGTGCTGTCTCTCTGTATTGTTGTATGCCAAAGTACATCACAGGCGTTTTCTAAAAAACACCAAGATATTATTTTGAATTTCCCCCACGGCGGAGGAATAAAATATCTTCTATTCTATTCTATTCTATTTTATTATTTTCTATATTATGCCAACCTGTCAGAAAAGGGCACAAAATGTCTCCTTTAACTACAACCAGAAGATTACCAGTGTGTACTCACTCAGGATCTCTAGATTAATAGGATATTCTTTGATGTCTGAAGCAGCCACTATCATGCAGGTAAAAGTTCGCTGGTCGCTCAGTTTGGCTGCAGAAAGCAGCAGGCTGGAGTTCTCAGCCATGCTCACACGGCCCTCGTATTCATCTGTGGCGGAGATTTTGGCGTCCTCATTTGTCTTCTTGACCAGCAGGTCACCTGAAAGTCCCTCTCCTTTGTCCTGGAGAAGAGATCAGAGTTCACTTGTTACGCGTCTGTCACTTATAGCCTCCAATTCAGATAAAGCCCACAGTGTTTTGTTCCACACCCTGTGGCCATACAGTTTGCAAAGAGAGATGGACACTTTAATGCACAGCACATGCACTCAGACTGGGCGTGTTTCAGACATGATAAGTGGGTGTCAGACGGATGTCACCATTGTGAAACCATTGACCTCCACTGTCACTTACATATTTCCATTTAGTCATCACCACATCCTCTGGTTTAAAGTCGTCGTTTTTGCAAGGGATCGCGACTGTTTCCCCATACAGACTGGAGACAGTAGTCAAATCAGTGACTGTGAAAGAGAAAAGAAAAGGTACGCTTTTTAATCTGGCAAGCTTCAACACATTAATTAATACATTTTTTTTTGTCCAGAAAATACGAATCGGTTATTTTACAACCCTGCAACAGTACTTACTTAGTCTCTCCATAAACACACAAAGGCAGCAAATTCTATGGAGTTCCTATAATTTAACTGTTCCTTTCCTGCCCTAAAATTCATTCAAAACATCGCCATGGAGACAAAGTGCTTGAGAGGGGGATGGGAGGAGGGTGCCAGCAGAAGTGTCTCAACGGGCTACAATGAGGGGTTAGAGCCAGAGGGCGGCAGGGAAGAGGAGGCTGCCACAGCCAAATGAGGTGTTGCTCACTTTTCTGGCATTCACATTTACATTTCAGACCTCTTGAGTTCAGGCGTAGGTAAACGTGTGAGTGGGCGTGCGGAAGCATAGATCTGACAGCTAAAATTCTAAACAGCACAACAACAGATTGGCGCATGAGAACAAAGCATTGGCACGGTTCTGTCTGTTGAATCAGTTACAAGTCATGTTTGTGTATTTGCAGAAAAGAAATTTGAATATTGTGCATATTCAGCTCTGAAAATGTCTGATTATACTTGTGGACAAAAAAAAGTTTGAGTTTCCCTCAGTTCCACTTTTAACTCTTCAGTGCTTTAAAGGTCTCCTCTGAGCGGTGCAAAGTTGGAGTGAATTCATTTGCTGTGTGCATGATCCTCATTTGAATCCTGTTTGAATGAAAGTAAATGCTTTTACTATGGTTACCATTGTTCTCTTTAGGACAGAGTAACGACTGGGACCCTGAGGGATTGTGCAAACACTGTGATGTCAGGCTGAGGTGGCGCGTTTCGAGGTGTTTTGTCCCCTCCCCCTGTTGTCTTGTCTTAAGTTTCACATCATGACTTTCATAGCTACTAACTATGAACAGAAAATAGTTATGCTCCGGATTGATGCATTACTAAATGAAAGAACCAACTAAATCAAACAGCTTGCCTCGAGTTCTTGGCAATCATCCGAGCAAGTTCACACATCAACATTTGTCATTCATTATTATGAGCTGTCAAACAACTCGAGTCTGACTGTCTTTAAAGCTCCCACATGAAGAAGTTCACAAAAAACAGAACATTTAATCAAATTATTTTAAAGAGGCACGTCTGGCCCACAGCAAATTATTTTTTTTTAGGTTGTTTCTACAATTTTTGTGACTGACATGACTTTATTGCCCTGTGGCCAATTGTCTAACTTTAAAAGGCTGGCTCTGGAAACACACTTACTTCCCCTGCAGAGAGAGATAGACGACATGACAAGACTGATACCACTTGGCGACAGGGAGACAAAGCTTGTCTGGTGCTGTCTACAGGCAAACTCTGAAGCTCACTGATAAACGTGATTATACCTTGTTTATTTAACGTATAAAAGCCACAAGTCACGATTGTGCAGGGGCCAAGGCCAGGCTACCTCCTCGCCTTTATTCAGTTTTTCTGATAAGCTCACATTTTCCTGACCGAAGCTATTTATCTGATAGACACAACAGTCTCAGTGCAGATTTCAAAAGCAGTTCCTACACCTTTTCTCATTTTCACCCGATGTTTAGTTGTGTTTATGCTTAAATAAGTACTTGGTTAGGTTAAAAAATAAGTTTTGGTTTTCCTCTAAATAGACCCTCCAATGTCATTTACCATTTGCACCAAGGAAACCTCCAACTGAAAGCCATTACTTTGCAAGTGTTGTATGGGACATAAAATGCACAGTTATTGAGCATTTGCATAAATACAATGACTTCAGTTTGCATGGTTTTTTGTCTCATTTGTCTCTGTGTGGCTCTGTGATGGACTGGCGACCTGTCCAGGGTGTACCCCGCCTCTTGCCCGATGACAGCTGGGATAGGCTCCAGCCCCCCCACAACCCGACTGATGGATTAAGTGGGTATAGAAAATGGATGGATGACGGACAATGACTTCAGTATTATCTCTTCTTCATGCCTGAAGAGAAGAGCCGAGCAATATAGCCAAAAAATGATACCCTCTTATTTTTAGACAGAATGACAATAAGCAACATACAGTATATGTTGGTGCTTTCAAAAATACACCATTTACAAATATGTGTTTTGGAAAAAAATCTAAATCAATCCATTTAAATTCTTTGATATAATATTGCTATGAATTAAAGATGTGGTACACCATCCAGCCCAATTTGAGGCTGGGCTATGAAACAACAGCTAAGATACTGAACTACGTCTGATAGACACCACAGCTCAGTGTCAGAGAAATGCCGATTTTTGGAGTGATTTATTTATTTTTTTGTGTGGAGGGAAAGTAAAAGGAACCTTGGGTACTATGAACAATATAAATTGAATGTCATTTTTTTCCCAGATCATCTTGACACCTGCAAAAAAACGGGCAAACTTGATGGAAATAAAACATCAGGCACAGAATACGAAATGTGCGTGGAAAAGGACAAAAGCGCTGGAAAACAGTATGAGGTCGAGTATATCAGTGGTGGTGCCTATAATCAGCGCTGACAGCTACATCCATGAAGCGGAAACGGGCTACGTGAGCATGAAAGCCGAGTAACCTGCCCCCCCAAAAAAGAAAACAATTCAACAAACATATAGCGGTATCGGAACACTTCTCCTGCATACGTGCAGCCTCTGCATTTAAATGAGGCTCGGAGACACTCACTACTGTCAGCGAGTCACAAAACGAAACATCGCCACATTCATCTGCTGACAGTTTATCGAGAATTCTTCAGCAAACACAGGGATTAGCTCTGTCACTTGTCACTAGATTACAGCTCTTTTTTTCCATTGATTCCTTTCATTGTGCCAGGGACACCTGAAATTAGTCTCTCGAAAATCAAGTTCACAAAAATTATTCAAATCTTTTTGAAGCAACAAGTCATGTGTTTTTTAGCCTAAATAATTTATTTTAAGAAGTAAAAAAGTTGCCCTCTGAATTATTCCCCTTCGAAGTGTTCTCATACTTTGTCTTGTATTCATGAAAAGGCTCTTCTTACTTTTTGCATTCGCTGAAATTTTAATGAACCCTCATACTGAAATGTAGCTGCTCTCACTAAGAATATGTGCAATTGGTTGCACGTGTTCTCTGTGAGTGTACACTACACTCCCAGCTCCATTTGCTAAAAAATCTTAATTTTCGGCAACTTGGCGCACATCAGTATGATCTGCCTGAAACAGTGCTGCACATAGTTTGAACACAGCATGCTGATGCACACTCTGTTATTTGTTTCTCTGATGTAAATCTAATGAAACGTGCCGGTTTCTGATCCTGGCAGGAATGATTGCACACACTAGGTGGGAAAAAAAAGGGAAATAGAGGCATTGTGAATACATCAAGAGGTAGCTGTTAATGAGCTGTCTGTGTAAGACATGAGGACATGTTTTGCATATGTGTCAAATTTAATGACACCCTGCTACATACCAATTTTGGAGGTATTTAGCCTGCCAAAAATAATCTGTCAGTATTTTGATCATGTGCTACACCTGTGTATGTTGATGCCTGAATAATGTAATGTCCAATGAGGAAAATATGAATCTTTTTCTGAATCCAGTTGGCAGCCAGGTGTGCTTACGTTGTGTCTTAGCACTGAGAGCCAAACCTCTCAGGAGAAAATGCAGCACAACCTGCTAGGATGAGACTTACAATTGCTAAAAAAAAGAAGAGTAAGATATACTGAACATACATTGCAAGCAAAGCAGTATTGGAAAGGTTATCACTCCTCCTGCATAATGGACTTCTTACATTTCAAATTCAAAAAGAGTTTTTTTGACTATTCAAATAAAGCTGCCTTCAGTGTCTCCGACAACTTTAAAAGAGTGTGCAGTAAGGGAAACGAATTATCTGTACAGATTACACTACTACACAATGAAAACTAATCGCACATGGTGAGTTACAGAAGGCAAAGCTCCTGCTGCTTACTGAGATAAGGTAATCCTTCACAACAGAAGTAGGTGAGCGGTGAGTTCACAGTAACAAACACACGTTCACACAATGCAGACCTAAAGCCATCACCTCCAACAGTTTTCTATACGATGAGGGCGCAGTGGAAAGTAATAAGAGTTCAACACTGAGTTTGGCTTCATTATCTTCGTCTCGCCCTGATGGTGTGTACAAACAAAAACAATACTTTGATATATATATATATATATATATATATCTGCCACTGACCGGACCTTTGAGGGACAAAAACTCACCAAAAACACAAAACTTTACACAGTCATGTGAAAAAGAAGGTACACCCACTACTTTCAGTTCTAAGGTTTTATGCATCGGGGAATAATGAAACATACTCTGCTCATTAGCAGGTGATAAGAGCTTCAGATGAACAACAACACAACATGACTGAACAACTTGTAGAAGCACGTTCTTTGGCAATAACCTGAAGTGTTTTCTGTGTCAGTTCATTGAGGTTCGCAGGCCTTTATTCATGCACAGCTCTCCGCAGTATCTGAATCAGGTTTAGGTTTTGGAAATTGAATCGTTTGGTATCACTGTCATGCTAAGTTTTACCTGTCAGACAGATGGCCTCACATTTGACTCCAGAATACTTTGGTACACAGAGGAGTTTGAGGTCCTGTGGCTACAAAACGAGGCCAGTCATCCCATCACAGTGCTTTATATAACGTGTTTATGCTAGCATGCTGTATTTGATTTTTGCCAAATGTGGTACTGTACAAACATCTCTATTTTGGTAATGACTGTCCAAAGGACATTGTTCCAAATGTTGTTCCAAAACCTGAGCTGTGCTGCCACGTTATTTTTTAGACAGAAGAGGCTTTCTCCTGCTACCCCTTCAAAACAAGCCATACTTGTTCAGTCTTTTTCTGATTGGACTGTAATGAACTTGAACATTTAACATGCTAACTGAGGCCTGCAGAGTCTGAGATTTTTAGCAGTTTCACTGAGCATTGCATCGTCTGACCTTGGGGTGAACTTGATGGACCGTCTAATCCTAGAAGATTGTTAACCGTCTTGAATTAGAATTTTTTTTTCTTGGACTTAAATGATGGGCAGACAATGAAGTCATGTTTAGATCAATTCAATTCAACACACCAAGTGAGTGACATTGTTCATCTTGTTACAATGCAATGGTATTCAGGCAAAACCTGCATCCTGGCATTCACACGGATGTTACTTTGACATTTACAATCTCTAACACTTTTGCTGAGCATCATTTGATGTTTGCTTATTTTATCCCCAACTTGACTTGTCAGAGCTCCTTTGGTGTCATGAGGAAGACATACTCCATACTTGGTAGTGGTCATTATACTCTAGTAAATCAGTGAGAATTTTATTTTAAATGCCCAACTTTCCAGTGCTTTCATAACTCACCCGATTAAATGGTGTCTAGACTTACAGCCAAGCACATTATGTTTCAGGTTTCCAGATCCTTCCCTGGCAAGTCACCTCTGGTTCCAAACACCCAAGAAGGTGACATGGTTTAATGCTGAACTTCAGACCCCAAAATGGTAGTTCATAAACCAATGGGTGATGTCAGTTATCTTTTAAATATAACTGAAGCCTCAGAAATGTATCCTGATGTAAGAATCTGTTACACTCTAGGATGACGTCTTAAGATTTCTTCTTTTTCGCCAGCCAACAAGCCAATACCAAATATACTCAGTTAACAATAGCTCAAAAATGATTGTATTGTTTTCACCCTGAACACAGCTTGAACTGTTATTCATTTGTCATAATAGCAGAGAATTTTCTATTGACCAGCTAAGCACTTTAACTGACCTATTGGTGAAATTGTGTTAACAACAATGCTGCAAAGTGCCACAACTTCTGCTTCAATAGAGGCACTCACACTTACTGATGATCAATTAATCAAGTGAATTTGATTAACAACACCAGGCTGCTAATTACCTTCTTAATTCTTTATTAAGTAGAAAGAGTGTTCCTATTTTTCACAGACTATTTCTGTATTTTGGCTCAGTTGTTGGTAGAAAAAAAAAAGGACACAGTGTGATATCCCACGTATTGTTGTTAATCTGCAGTTTTATTGAACTAAGTTTAGGACCTTCTACGGCACAGATTATTTTTTTTTTATTATGTCCTGATACTTAAAACCCTCAGAATGAATGAGTGTATGTATATCATGGGATGCAAAAGACTGTAAATGGCATCTTATTGCCAGAAGGAAATTCACAGAATCAATAAAATCAAAATCCTCAGAAACTTTTAGAACCAACTATAAATAATAATATTCAACCATGTTAACAGCTAATACAACATAAAGTGTGTTTTTCTTAATCTGTTAGGTAACCTGATGTGCCAGATGGTTTGTTACATGAAGCCATCTGGGAAGTCATCATTGGTATGTGTTTATTATAAAAGGGCATGCTATTAAAAAAATACTTGATAGGCGATTAGATGAACCATCTGTATTTCACATGATAACTTCAACTAATCGGAACAACAGAGTGGAGGTTGTTGGTATCAAATTCTAAATGAGAACTTTAACAGTTACTCCTTGCTTTTCTTTCATTCAGGAAACACTCTCCACTTCTGCCATAAACATCTGCACTAACCTCTTCAGTTGCCATAACAGATGCTGAGGGGTCATCTTGCTGCGGCCACAGACAAACTGCTCTAAGCTTGACAAATGGATTCTCTCACGATTGTGATCCTGCAAATCTCTGGGGTATCCAGCCACCTCTTAAAGATATTGGTTTCCAATCCACTACATCTGTGTTTTTACAAATAAGCGAAGGGCACATTTGAACCCGAAGTAACTTGGCTCCCCAGGTTTCATGTGAACTCCTCTTCACTAAAATAAAAGCAGAGCTCTCACACTGGACAAGAAAAAAAAAACTTTAATACGGTTGCAGAGGTAAATCAGCAATAGGCAGGTGAGTGACAGAGACAGGAGGCAGCACCACAGGAGATACTTTCATGTTCCTGATTAAGGCGCCTCCATCCGCGAGAGGAGACAGGTGACGACAGCTCAGATAGAAGCTCACCGGGGAAATCAGCTACGTTGCCACACTAGTCTCTATATCCCTGTTTTGCTACCTTACACCTACCTCCCATTTGTGTTGGTGTTTGTGCCTGAGTGTGTGCGTGCCTTTCAGCTATGACATCCAAAAGAAAGCAGAGGTCCAAACTTATTAAGTGCCAAAAACGAGGATTGTGCAGTGAATGGAGATCCCATGGCGCATGTCCACAAAGACTTGATGGCAAATAGCCTTGCTTCAGAGTCGGTTCAGCAGTGAGGGGGCAAACAGAACCACTCCAGCTAGATCAATAATACTTGAAGAAAGGCCAGATTCTCATAGTGAACGACACTTGCCTGAGGAGAAAGAAATCAAAGAAAGCCTAACCTTCCGTGACTTTCTCCTTCTATTCTTTGTCTTTTCTTTTAATAATTCAACAAGTCTTGAATTTTGATTAGCCATATCAAGTACCCCAAATGAGAGGGATCAGTGATTTAATAAGCTCAATCTCTAAGTGCTAGCTGGCAAGATAAACTGTCGTCACACAGAAAGGTGACAGAGGGTTTTAGAAAATTGCACAGTCTACTGCCAGGGTCCCCAAAGCACCCTTGTAGCTATTTGGTACCATCTGAGCTCTATAGACTGCTTTTTTAGTCAGTTCCTTCATTCTGAACGCACCCCATCAGCTCATATGTTACTGACTCTGACAGGCACATGACTATATTGGGATTCTGCTACGGTATCAGCTCAAGCTCCAGAAGCATTCCACACCAGCTAGCTGGAGAGAGACATTAAAAAAACAAAAACACAGCCATATCCTCCGTATCTGTGTCTGTCTCTCTCTCTCTCTCGAGGGAAGAGGCGTAATCATGTCACTGATGGATAACTGACAGCACAACATTCCTCTCACACAGCTTCTCTTTTTGTTGCTGGCTGCACCGTTCCGAGCATCAACACTGTATGCTCTGTAATTTTGCTCTTTTCTACCCACTGTAATTGCCTGTCAATGTCTTTACAGCATAAAACTAAAGCCATCAGCTCATATTTTTCGTCTGTCAAGAGCCATTGGACAAAAAAATTGTCACAGCAGTTCACAGCTGAGTGATTTTTAAACATGTAATGACGAACTTTTATGGGTACTTTTTAGACATGCTGGCAGCATATTAAACAGACATGCAAGTGAGTTGGCCCACCAATGTGGTCCATGTTTGAGTATTTCAGAAACAAATGGATTGGATGTTTTGTACTTTCTGCTGTATTTGATGATCCCATGACTTTTAGTGTGTCACCTCCAGCAGAGCGACATTCGTGGTTTAAAGGGAGCCTCACTAATTGCTGTTAATCCTGCAAAACTGGAGCTGATTTGATCACGAGTGTCATTTTCATTATTCACAAACTAGCAGCTTTTCTTGATAAGTCACTCTGTCTTTTTTGTGGATGAAGTGTCAAAACATGTGATAAAATAGCTATTTAATTTTTCCTACGCTCCTGGCACCTTTTTTAAGCAATCAACCCTCATATACCCAGAGACATACTGTTTACTATTGCAACAAAGAAAAGGCAAGAAGTCCTCTCACTGCAGTAGCTGTTACCAGAAGATATTTGGTGTTTTGCTTGAGAGAATAAATGCCTATAACTGTTTATCACTTATGAAAATTAAGTCTTTTTTGCATAATTAAGCAGTAGGATTGAGTTTATTGTTGTACTTCAGGGTTGACTAAAGCTATTTTATTTTTGTGATGTGCAGATGTAAAAAACACTTGCCTGATTGTGGCACATCATCTGTTTCAGGGCAGAGAAAGCTACACAACACCCTAAAGATGTGACCCTCTGCCTCCTTGACCTTCAGTCTGAAAAGAGCCCATTTATGACCAAAAGACTCAAGACAGAGCTTTCATTTTCTGACAAAGTTCCCCAAAGGCTCTATCTGCAGCTTAGCTGAACAAGGGCTGTCTGGTCTTTTTTTGTTTTTTAATAAGTGATCCTCTCTATGGTCTCTTATCTATAACTTCCATAAGAAACGTTGACTGAAGTCTAACGCATTTATTAGTTTTATGATGGAAAAGATCGTAATATTGTCTGACATTAATATAACACTGCATTGATGCATGGCCCTGCTATGAAAAATGGTGAAATTAGTCTCAAAAATAGCAGGCCAATTTATTTTCACACTTATCAAATGCTGCAGTATATTCAGTGTGCCACGTCTACTCAAAATGTCCCTGTTCAAAACACTGACAAAATTCAACTCGCCTCAGTTAAAATTGCATTTTGTATTTATTCCATTTTCATTTTATTAAATATATACGCGGAAATAACATATAGTTAATTGATCAGTTATAAAACTGTTCAATAAACCAGCAAATGTTTTCATAAATAATTACTGATTTCATGATTTTAACCCAGAGTATGGAGCGAAGACGTGCAGCAGCTTCATAATGAGCCATTCATGAATCTGGTGTTGGAGCAGAAAAACGTGTACAACTTTTAGAGCAGGGGGTCCCGAGGACCAGGACTAGGAAAACACTGACCTAAAGTGGCAGAGATTTATTGAGACAATATCAGTAACAAAGTATCTGTTGTACTAGTTAATCGAGTCGATCACTTTTTTCATCTCTTATTCATGCTGGCTCCAAACAAGGTCAGGGCTAAAAAAAAATGTGGAGGTGCTTTTGGGGCTTCAAAAGCAAGTCAATCTACATGCCATTTCTATTCTATAATGACACTGTACTAACAGCAGCCATATAGTGTGATACTTCATCCTTACTTATGTAGCCTCACTATTCAGTGTTGTCATTCTTAAAAAAGTTGAGCCACGGTGAAACTTGTTTACATGTCGGAGCAGCTGATTGAGCTTTCCAAAGCCAGAGTAATCACCGCAATAATCCCTCAAATCCAGATTAGTTGAAGAAGAGATGTTGCAGGAGTGAAAGAGAGAGAAAAGAAGAGGATTTTTAAACTGTTTCTTCCCCTAATTCTCATGGTGAATGTGAGATCACTGGCAAACAAAAGGGACAAGTTTGGAGCGCAACACAACAGCAATATCGGGAGAGTAGTTTTATGTGTTTCACCAAAAGATGGCTGCATGAACATATCATGGACTCCAACGCCTCTTTACATGGCTGTTATGTTACAGAGACTGCAGACAGAGAAGTAAGAATAAAGAGGGAGGGATCTGCAGTTACTGAGAAGGAGCAACTTTGAGGCCCAGATGATAAACTGTTAGTTGTGAGTTTCCATTAGACATGAGACTTTACCTGTGATAACACTGCTCATCTTTTTACAACACAGCCTGATATTCACACGGATGTTACTTTGACACCTGGCACCGACCGAATATTATTGGTCATCACACAAGTCAAGACAACACCAAATGTCCCCATTCTAAGTGGTTCAGAGCTCTTTAGTGGTATGAGGAAGATCTAGTATATATCATGCATACAATGTTATGGTTGATCTGTAAAAATAAACTTGTTTATGGCCTAGTATACAAATGATTTTGGTCTCTATAGCCATTTTTCCTCATTGTTAAAAAGTGCACTACAGGTGAATTAATTCATTAAATTGTACTTAGACTTACAGTTGTGTGTTACTGTGCAGCTTTGAGTAACAGCAGAGTGCTATAACTGAATGAATGTGAAAGTCACTTCTGGTTCCAAATACCCAAGATAGTTATAGTTTAATGCTAAAGTTGAGATTTTAAGATGGTAGTTCACAAACTCATGGGAGATGTCAGTTATTTTTTACATGCAGCTTTTGCCTCACTTTTGTAACTTGATGTGACAATTTGTTCAAGTCTAAGATGGCGCTTCAGGTTTCCTTGTTTGTGTCTCACTAACAGCCTGGAACTAAATATATCCAGCTAACAATACCTATAATATAAAAACAATTAAACGTTTTTCCCTTTGAAGACAGACAGCATTAACAGTTATTAATTTGTTGAAAAAAAACCATCAAATCTTCTGTTTACCAGCTACTTTGCAAATCGACTGATTGCCTCAGCACTGCAACTGACCTTTTGGTTCAAAACAGAACCTCATAATCCAGACTGACATATTAATAAGTAAAAAACTCCTCACAATTTCCAGCCAACACAGTGAGAGCCATGTTTTTCACCTCCAGGCTAAACAGTTCTGTGTTATTGTAAGAAGGTGGATGGACAGCAAATAGAGAATTATGTAGAGTGTGCAACACACCGTATTATTTGGCTGAGTCTATAAAGCATTATGGTTCCCCTCCCTCACCCCAGCAACAAGGACACATTTTGAGACCACTGTGCTCCAAAACCAACCAAAGCCTTCTTGCTTGGAAAACACAACTCCAAATCACAGAATTCATGACCCTTCTGAATGTATTCCAGGCACAACATGCATATCTAAAGTGGGTGTTAGAGGTTTTAAAAAATATACGAATGCAGAAGCACACAGACTTACTATCATCATCAGGGCTCTTAATGCATGTTTACACTTCCTGAGCAATGAATGGCTTAACCTGCTTTAAACTCCTCTCTTGCCAGATACAGAGTGTATCTCCTGCTGTGAAAAAAAAACTTATTTTCTAGAGAGACACATAGAGAAGTTTCTCTTCCCCTGAAGCAAAGAAAATGTTCGTTACTTGCGTCATGTGTGGCCAACAGACACCTCTGGACCACAGCAGGCGGGAACAAGGCTAATGCACTGCCTGCAGTCTCACCTGTCGAGTTCCCATTGTTGCTTTGTGACTGGAAATGCTGCCTCTCTTTTCTCTGGTTTCAGATTTTTTTCTAGGAAGGCCCCAGAACCTGTGCTGACCTGCTCCAGAGGAATCGGGTTGCTACTTCTGCCTCTCATGTGGGATTGAGAGGAGAGGACAAAGAAAAAGAGGAGGGCTTACGAAGGAGGAGGATATTGTTTTTTTTTTTGTTTGTTTGTTTCCAGGCATTTAAACCCCTTGAGTGATTACTGGCTATCACACAAAAGATGCATGATGTTTTCAGATCTGCGATGCTTTAAAGACCATTAGAATATTTATTTCTAAGCAGACAGATAGGGTCATTTAGTAAAACAACAGTTTTGATTGTTTGAAAGTAATTTTCTTTACTTCTGGTTATTGTCACTGAGTGGGTTTTCTTAGTTGTAAAAAGATGATGTCACTTGGAAACGCTGAGGCATTTTTTTTGATAATAGAAATCCATTTGATCACTCAGATCATTTGAAGGGGAATTTTAAATTCAAACAAGGCAAAGTTTGCAGATTTGGCTAGTCCCCATCTTTTACCCTCTTTTTCTTTGAGACTATTAGTATTTTAAGGTTCATTTTAAAAGCATGAGTGACACATTCTGGTGAACATGACTCATATCATGGCTTGTTTGCTTCTGCTTCTGTGATTTCCTGCAATTCCCAGAATACCTGTTGACAATCCGGCGAGAACAGGTGGAGACACTTTGCACCTGCTGCGGGTTATTTGTGTAGGTGGAGAGAACAACAGCATGAGTACTGAAACAAGCGCAAAGAAAGACACCAGTCCTGTTCTGCAGCTGGAAACAGGATTTTCTCTGCCTGCAATACATTCTGCTGCATTAAGGATGATAATTTGCACTCTGCATCACTTTGTCTGAGCAATGAAGAATGCTGAAGGACTAAAAAGCACAGATACTCTTCCTTTTTGTTGATGCTTCAGATTGTAACACTTCCCATTCGATTTCAGTGAGACTGCAATAAACACTTCAACATAATGTCCCATTGCATTCGGCCTATTATCTAAGGTAATGAGAAGTACAGCATCAAACAAGAAGATGGGCCCCAGACTGGCAGGTAGAAAAAAAATCCTGAAACCTTGTGCCATTCATTTCCAGCAGAGAAAGCCCATATATCAGATTTATACATGAGTGCTGTATACACTGATCTCACTTCTGCTTTGAAGGTGAAAAAAACCGACATAACAAAGATTCATATCATCCACGAAAAAAAAGAAAAGAAAAAACTTCCACAGGTTCAAGAACATCTTGCATTTTTCCCTTTGATTAGTGAGGGAGTTTAATATGAGAATTTAAAAGGGAACCATTGTCAAGCATCTTAATAAATGATGTTCATGCTGACAGCACAATCAAAGCAGACAACTCAGCTTTGATTGTGCTGAAATGAAAAGAACTCCAACAAAAAACTTTTAGTTGGCATTGAAGTTAAAGAAGAACAAATAATGATGATAATGAAGGCCATTTCTATACAGTATCAGGAATGAAAACACACATATATTGGTATCTGTGAAAAAGGACCTACATTTTTTACACAGGGCATATATCACTGACAGTATCACAGTCATTTTGCTACATATTTCTGCAGGAAGGACCGATAGGAAAGATAAAAGCACATTACTGAATGGTGATTATCTCTCTAAATGACTTTCCACGAGATTTCCTAGAAATTGATCTTGTTGCATAATGATTAGTCTTTAAAATGTTCTCCTCTACACACTCGACCACACGCGTATCGGCGAAAAAACCTCTTAAAAAATGTCATAAATTGCATCAGCAGACGAGCTGTGCGCGGGTGCAAGAATTGCTCCTATGATCACAGCTGGCTGGAGCCATTGGGTGGTAAGTGCACTCTGAAATCATGTCCATTATGTTGTGAATTATGTATTTGAGGGGCGCACGCCGCAGGACCCTGGGAGGGAAGGAGGGTGGCTGTGAGATGCCTGTGGGCAGACTTGGGGCTCATCAAAGGAGAGCTCACTGTCCTGACTCTCAAAGTCCACCAATAACTCCCATTAATGACGGACCGTTAAAGACACCATTAGGCCATTAACAAAGCCCAGTCCCACCGCTTCCTGCTTATCCATTAACCCTTCCTAATGCATTTCAGTGGCAAACATGACTTCATGCTTTTGTTTCCGGAAAAGCATGCATTAGCTCACCCAAGTGCCTGGCTCTTGAGCGACCATGACAATAAAAGACTGTCACAGAGAATAATGGATCCACAAGTCTCAACTCAGCCCCAATGATGGAGCCTCTCACGTAAAAGTTAAAGCCCAAATCGCCACCCCTTGTACCATCAAAAATATTTCCTAAAAATAGACAAAGCAAACCTCAAGGGAAAAGGTGATTATCCAACTATTTCAACCTGCCGAAAATATAAAACTGGGCATTTTTCACCCTTAATCCTTCTGCTGCCGAGATAAGGCTAACTTTAATTAGGCTTGTGACGTGGAAACGATCGTACAATGTCTTACTGAGTCATAATTCCCTCAAAGAAATAGCAACGTAAAGATGGGTCAGTTAGGTGCTTCTAAAACCTTTTCAACATCTAAAATAACAACCTTAATATATAAATTGTGTGACCGAGTTTATACTGCTCAGTGTTTTCATCTATAAAACTGAAGTGCAATTGACCACTCTGACTCTGCTTTTCACCTCTGTATTTAAAAGCACCACAAAAACGAAATCTGTTTAATTTACTTGAGAGTTTATTCCAAATATTGGCTCTGTGCGACAGATAGAAAGGCTGTGGTCTATTAACTCCCATTTCAAGTTGTTCATTCTTAATTATTTCTCAGTAATTTAAACATGATAACGTCCTCATCGTGTGCTAAGGAGCCTTCAAACTTTATTAAACTGGAGGATCCTACAAGCCTTATTAAATTTGCTCTGCCTTTCTGTGTCTGAAGATGGGCTTGCATCGACATGCGGCCTCACTGCTCTGATCACACTGGCTTGTAGTTTAAGTTTAAGAGATTTTTCTTTTTTTTTTCTCTCCTAACTCTAAACAGACTGAGCCAGCTGCTTCAGGAGCACTGAAACATAACTTTGCACGTTTCTAGCACGCATAATGAGCAACATTACACAAACAATCTCACAGTCACGCTTTGGGTGTTTGGTAGAAAAGAAAGTGGGATGCAACACATGCCCAGAAAACAGCTCTTATTCGTGGTCTTATTGTATATTTTGTGGACTGCAGCACAAAAAAACAGACTCGCAGCCAGATCTGTGATAACAGGTATCTGATCGCATGGTTCATGTGCTCCCCTGGTGCTTCTTTTGAATTTGAGATGAGGCCCAGATAAGTGCTCGCAGTTTCTCAGAGGGCAGGACTTGCTGTTTGAAAACTCTATTTTTAGCCAGTATAATTAAAATTACAGACCCTTTCCTCTAGCGATCATAGGGAATAATCAACAGCCCAATTAGGGCTTAAAAATGCAGCCACAGAGATGATAAAATAAATGTTTGCCGTCTGATAGAATAAATGTAGGGGCTACAGAAGTGGAGTGGATGCTGTTATACTGCAGATGCAGCCAGCAGTGGGTGACTGTTTACACTGATGAGCATAGTTCTCTTTGAATTACTGAGAGTTTGAACTGATATAATCAAATATAAATGAAAAAAAACTAATCCTCAAGTTCTTAAAAAATTCCCCCTTTTCAGCATGGTTCATTCAAATGAGTTAATATGCAGCTCTAAAATATTCCTGACACACTCAAAACAACCTTCTTGACATCAAAGCGTTCCTCGTTTCACCAGGCCTCTTCATGAAGTATCACATCAGACAGCAGGTATCATTTTTTTTTGCATAAAGGCCATAGACCTGCCAACCTCACTCGCCTGAAGCAACCGAGCCAACCAGAGCAGGAATGACTTCCACAGTAAGTGTCCGCTCTATGGATTACAGATTGAACATCACTTATAATCAGTCTATTAATAGCTAAAGGGGTGCTGCAGCACCAGGAGAAAAACAGGCAAGACGGTTCTGGAACATTTGGCTAATTCATTGATCTCTAAGCAATCTAAATAAGTCACTTTTGCCTTTAGAGAGTGAGAAAAAACACTTTATAGATGAAAATGGTTGTCACAAATAAAAATAAAACGATTAGTTTACTGCAGATGACACTTGTTGCAGTCAAGACTCATCACTGTAGCCCAATTACTATTTCATCAGTGCAAATGTTACCTAGTATTTATTTTTCACAGATCAGCAAAAAAAGATGCTTGTGATAATTTAGGAATCGTGCCGTCACATAGTTTGTCTACCGGTGCAGCTGACACTTGCTTAAGTGCCAGCTAGTTTGTCAAATACATTTCCTGAAAGATGATAAACAATGACAGCATGAATTTCCTTTTTCAGTTTAACACCAGCATCCATTATGTGATGTACAAATATGTCAAAAAAACACTGATCTATAACAAGTATTGGACTGCAGCCGTAGTTTAATTGAAAAGTGATTTGATGTATAAAATCTTTTTTTTTTCTTTTTAAGTAAAAGCTAGAATTGCAAAACATTCAGTCATATTGTATCATTATAACAGATTTGCTGAAAAGTCCTTGGGCAGGACACAGAACCCTATGTCACCTCAGCATGTTCTTTGCTATGTGATTATAGGATATAATAAGAAGTGCAGACTAAGTGCTGCAAACTGCATAAGGATATACGTATGAAATTGTGTGGAGCCAGTGCATGAACGAGAAACACTTTATAGATCCAAGACAAGCGCTCTATAAATGCAGATAATTCATAACAATATACAAAAAAACGGCAGAAAATTCTTGTTTGACAAGCTGGGACTAGTTGGCATTCATGCTTGCAATGTGACAAAAGGTAAATTATTAGAGATCGATTTTTTTTTGTTGGGCCAGTAAAGTCACACAAAAAAAAAGATTTATCAAGTGGAAATGTCAAACAATCTTTGACCCATTATTTTTTTTGCGTTTTTGCTAAGGACCTTTGGGAAGATATATTGACGTGCTGCTGTTTTCCTCATCATCTCTGATATGACAGCACATATCTGTACTGAAAATAACAGTTAGTTACAGCCCTCACCAAGACCCTCATGTACAACATACTGAAAACAGACAGTGGCTCCGTTGGAATGTCAAGACATCCATGGAACCATCAGACTGAGAGCCCCCTCCTCCTCCTGGTTGCGAATTCAATGAATTGCTATTTTTTTTCTTTTTGAGATATTAGTTCAGCTGGCGGCCACAGATTCAACTATTTGCACAACTGCAACCAGCTTTTGTTCAAGCTCAAGCAGGTCTGTCTGCATGAGTGCTGCCTCTGCTGTAAAAGCAGCCCCACCCAGTCAGTCCCTGCCCCCACACCTTCCTTGGCAGAGAATGCTTTTGAACAAATGTACCCTCTTGGTCATGCGGGAGCAGTTGTGTTTACTATTATGCTATCTGTATGGCCATATTACATATCGTGTTGTGCCCGAGGATACCAATCAAAACTGCTGCCACAACAGGCTCCCGTTGAGGGTAAATGGATCCTTGCAACAAAACCACATGCACCCGTGAGCAGGACAGTGAAATAATAGAGAAGAAAACCAGGCCAGAGCCCTTCGCTTTTCTACAAGGGCAAACAATATTGTCTCTATTAATCAACCTTTAAGTGCTTCATTAGACTCTGCATAATGTGTGGAGTAATTTTCCAAATTTAAATCAGATGATTTATGGAAATCTGTGCAATGGTTTTATTTAACAGACAGAACTTCTTTCAGCGTATTAATGATGTCTGCCTTGTTAAACAACAGAAAACATTAGCAGGTAGATATTCTCATTTGTTCAGCAGATGACTCTCTGTAATTGCTGAGGCGAAGCTCATACTCTCACATTAGTTGAGCAGAATGTCGTGTGTAAGCTGTTGAGCACTCATAATGACGGAGCTGACCTTCTAACCCTTCACTGTGAAACAGAGCAAGCAGCACTCTCCATTACAAAAAAGCCTGGTTGGTGTTATGGTTTCAAATTGTGTCCTGCTTCAGCTTTTGGCTCTAGGGGGTTCCTAAAGCCTCTGCTGGCTAAACAGAGCAGAGACTGGTGGGAGGAATACGCGGAATGCAGATAATGCATACAAAGGATTATGTACCTGCGTGCACATCAAAACTCTGTGGCTCACATCTAATACCCACGGACCACCGTCTGCTTTGATGGAGCACTGTGAAAGGCTCACGATTAACATGCACCGTTACTCCTGCTTTAACTTCAGGACTTTCAGATTTACATGGCGGGATGACTGTGAACTGGAATTGGCTTGAAGGCTTTACTAGCATGAGTTTCAATGGCGCCAAAAGTTTCCTATGAAGGATTCTTTTTTTTCTTTTTTTTTTTGCTTGAGTTATCCAGTCTTTTAAATGACAACGTCACCAATTACGTTTCCTCTCTAAGACACAAAAGGAATAAAACTGCCACAACAAACCCAATGTTGATCTTTTGTCTATGCCTTCCTTTTGTTTCTGTAGAATGAGATAACCAATCTCAGTTTATGTAATTCAGCATATATCACAGTCACTCTGGGTACCCAGGACCTTTAATAATTTCATTAGCGGTGGCTATTAAATTTTCTTCTTCCATCATGACATGAGGAGAAGCCATGCATCAAGGTAAGTGCTTTTAACCATGAGCCTTGTTGTTGTTGCACGGTTTCACCACTCCCCTCTGACTCATGTCCTGTGCACTGCATCCCAAACATGAGCAGCAAAAGCCCTACAGATTCATCTGATAGTGAACTATTTTGACTGCAGTAAAACATCACTTCACAAAAAAAAAGAAAACTGTCAATAAACAAAGATGTACCAGCGCTGAAATATCTGCAGTGTTGCCTTAAGAGCTCAGCCTCCATGGAACTATTCCACACACTTTCCCCCTTCGAGCAGACTGAGTCAACACAGTGTTATGAGAGTTCTTTGAAACAAAGATCTGCCTCTACTGCAGGGTCAGATAAAAGCAAAAGCTCAGGGGCATGAGCTCTCATGAAAGGCCAGAGAAGTCTGTCAACTATTTGTAACCAAACAAAAACACCTCTAATAACTAGGAATACCTTCCTGACTTTGACCAAATATGAATGATGCAGATTTACATGTCTGTTGGAGGGTCGTGGTAACTGGACAGCCACTAAATTGTGTGCAGACATTTGAGTTTCTGAAATAAAGAGGTTATTTTCATCATGAGACATCACACTTTGAACTTTTTAGTGTTGTAGCTAAAAATTATAACGAGTCCTTGAAATAAAGAAAACAGTAATCTAGCAATCAATCATTTAACAGCACTGACACTGGTGGTGTGAGACGATTGTCTGCCACAGCCAAGTTAAAAGTTTATCTTGAATAACCTCAAAATTTGCAAAGATAACCCCAAAAAAGTTGATTACCGCTATTTGCAAAGATAACCTCAAAAAAGTTGATTACCGCTATTTGTAAACTTAACAAGCAAACGTTAATCGACATATTATGGTCAATAATTCAATTGATTATACATATATCGGTTAACAAGACAAAACTAAATGAACTCTAAGATTAAATGTCACAAAATGTGTAAAAAAGATACGCAGTAGTACCAGGTTGCTCCATCAGGTGGAGCCTCTTACTGTTCAATGAGTTGGAATCAACTGTATACTTGCTAACTGCTTATAACTCACATATCTATAAAACAAGTACAATTCCTTGTGGTTCATGTATAAAATAAGTCACCAGCCCAGCTGTGCTAACAGTATAAGCTACACTGATGAACTCATGTTGAAGATTTGCAGCAGAAACTATGCTAACCTAGGGTGTCCTCTTGCTGAGAGTAGCTGTAGCCACTAATGTTGCTAATGAGCATCCACATTCTGAAATGCACTTCCAACAACATAAAAAAAATTAATTACGTATATTGTCAATAGTTTAGCCACGGCTTTAAATACCAGCTGTCGTAAAGTTAGTGAGTTGTACGTTCACTTCAGTTTCAGCTGAGCATCTCTTTTCAGCAGCAGGACTAATATTAACCGCAGTGAGCAAGTCAATCCATCACATATCAAGTAAATATGTCAACTGTTTCATATATAACTACTTTAACTCAAGTCTAATGATGGAACAGGTGTAAGTTACAGGTAATTTACTCTTTAAAACTGAGGCTGGTGTCTCAATGGAAATGGAAACGGGAGATTCCCTTTTTGCTATTCTCTGATCAGTTAGTCAAAGAAATACTTATATTAAGGTACAGTCAAAATAATCATTAGTTCAAGGCCTGGTCCAGACAACTGTTGATATCGCTTTCAATAAAGTACTTTCAGCATCAGTTTGTCTTTTATGACTAAAGCCTGAAAAGCATCTTAGCATGCAGCTCAAGGCAGAGTTGACTAAAAGACTCAAACAACATTAACAAAAATAAGTTCTTGCAGGTCATCACTATCTTTGTGAGTTGTTAATATAATGAACATACACGCCAGCAGATGTAATAGCTAGAGACATGAAAATGCATTAACTACAAGACATTTCAATAAGAAATGTATTCATTCAAGCATGACGCGTGAAGAAATGTAGCCCTGAGCAGACAGATTCATCCACTTTTTTTTTTCTTTTTTTTTTAAAAAAAGACCTGATGGGAAATATTATTGCCTGAAAAAAAAAACAACGTGCCTGTTAGAACAAATTGTGGCTGTGATGTTTGGAGTTCCTGTTTGTATTGGCTCTGTTTATATGAGCGTGATGAGCATGCTCCGGCAAGACCTCAACAATAACACAAGTAATCCTGAGATTTCCTTGTTAAAAAAGTAAAAAATCTGAGCTGTTTCCCCCTACATGTGGCATTATTCTGCGTAGTTTTCACTCTAGGCTTTCTTGGCGGTCTTACACTGAATTAAACTTATGATCATGAGAAGATGAGCAAATAATGTCTCACCTCTTCTTTCCCATCTACTAACAATTAGAGGCAGCGGCACAGGTTATGGTATCTTTATTCCTAGGAATTAGGTAATTTCAAGTTAATTGAGCAACATTCTCTATCTACAGATGAGCCAGGCAGAGTAATATTGCAAGTTTTATGTGACAGGGTCCTGTGCTAACAAGCTGCTTGAGTTTACTATCAAACCCCCCTGCTGTTTTCTTTTGTGACCACTTTGCAGTCGAGTCACAGTGACGCTAGAGAGATACAAAATTAGCTCCTTATATTAATTTGCAATAAAAGACATCTCTTTGAAAATGTGTGTGTAAATCGGACCTGTGGGGTGCGTAATGCTTAGAAATTCCCCAAGGCTACTGACCTCTTAAGATGTCCCATTAAAAAATTAAGTTTTGCATCCAATTACCAGGCAAGCATCTCTTCACCTCGCTCATAAGGTCTGGCAGTGGAGCAGCTAAATACTTAACAGCAATAGAGAGTTTTTTTTATCAGGAAACATCTAACACATCCACAACTCAAGCATCTGCCAAAGCATCGCTTGTGGGGTAATTGCCATCCAAAAAGACACTACTTGACTTCTTTGAATTAAAACTGAAGTTGAATGAGAAGACGCCGTGCTGCCAGTGCTACTGATGAGACAAACTCAAGTCACTTAAAGCTGTTGTGAGGATTACATTTCCTCCCATTTAACCATGCTTTTTCCAAGCAGTTTCACATTAGGAAGGACGTGCCCTGAGGCCAGAGAGGAAGTCTTAACTTTTCATAGACTGGAATGCAAATAGGACTTGCTTTGAAAAGAAGAAGGAGAAAGGGATTATGATTTATATAGCTGGGTGTTTCAATCTTTTCCCAACAATTTTAGCTTCTCCCAGCTAATTATCTCATTGTGACTACAACTTTTGTATAATTGTTGCATCTAATTGTTTTGAGATAATTGACATGCTGACTTATTTTAGGTAAATATATCAAAATGTTTAGCTTCTTTTGTTAAAACATTATCAGCTTTTATCAAAGACGTATTTCAACACTTGGCTTAAAGGTGTTACAACAGCAAACCTAACAGAATGTCAAATTCAAAGAGAAATTAAAGAGAGCGTGTATGGTTGTTTTTTCCCAGAAGCACAATTCTAAATTTACAAATTTATAAAACATTAATCAGAAGTGTATTGAATGACCCAAAGAGATGAGCTAACCATTTTAATCCATTTCATGTCTGTTACCTAGAAACAAACAGAGTGACAGGCTTTTAATTGAAATCATACGTGTACTTTCTCATTCAGAGAGAGTCTCCCTGAATGAAAATTCCAGTTTCCTACAAGTTCAACTGTGACGGTATAATCAGAGATAGCTTCAGGCAATTCAGACTGCTACAGCAGTCTATGAAGGAAGGATGGTGGACATCAGCACCACACAAAGAACCAGCTTTCAGAATGGCAAGAATGTGAATGCTGAGGTCAAATGCCCACACAAATCTGCTCCGTTGAGACCCAAGCACGGGACATGATGGGCAGCAGCCCGGTGTTTCATGAATCAAACAATAATGGCAAGACTGCGTCAGAATGAATAGAGCGACTTCTGTGTTTTGAAAAAGAGCTTTGACGCCAACACGGGATGATTCAGATATGAAAAGGAAGACAAAACTCCAAGTCATTTTAGTAGCTGCCCCAGGGCTTGAAATGAATGTTTCACCTATAGCACAAAAGCTGTGTCAACTTGCCTGACTTTCTTGAACCTCTGATACAGTCAAAATAAAGGTTTGATACAAGAGAGCGCCAGTCTTATGGAGAGACTCTCATAAATAGGCAGAAGTAATGACTTTATGGGAGTGTAGGCACAAATATAAGAGGTTCACCCAGACTCTTTTTATGGGCCAGTAAAAGGGCCTGCAGCTGGTACACCCACTGACACACTCTGCTGTCAGCAGTGGTGCTGATTTGTCCCATTTTATCTATAAGGTAAACTGTAATGAGAAAAATGGAGCCCATTAAATGTACTTTACCAAAACAAAGGTGGCATTAGCACCCATCCAGCGGTTTCCCATATATACATGTGCCAATTTGCTGTATTCCTGAGCTACTCTCAGGGGCCAAATCATTACCATCTCAGATAATAGAGGCCACTTAAAGAATTCATTAAAACAGTGCAATGACTCTAATGGGGAATTTGAACAAAGATCCAGGCCCTGTTAAAGATGGGTGTGGCCACAGGCTTTTCATATGGAGGGGGGACTCCCCCTCCCCTCCCACTCCTCCAGGTTGCACATGTGAAGTGCAGGAACCGGCAGCAGCTACGCTGTGCCCTCTCCAAGGGGTGTGTGCTGTTCCATATTAATGACAAAGAAACGAGCGGGAGCAAGAAGTCGCTATCATACTCTCATTCGTTTAAAAAGAGCCAGTTTCACAATACAGTCGGCAGGAGTCCACAGGAATCCAGTGAAAGCTGGGGGATGCGTCAATGACAAAAGACAGAAACAACCTCACTTTTTTTGTCCCCGAAACAAGGGCTGCCCAATTTCAGACTGCCGTTCGTCTTTCACCAAAACCAAGGCCAGCTTCATGCATTTCAATAGGAGTATTCCCGCATAAAGAAGGAAGCAGCCCTGCTTAGCACACTCATCTCTCTCCTGTTGTTAGGGCTTTCTTTAAAGCTGAAACAATAGAACTCTGGTCCCTCCCTTCGGATAACAACTAACCATTACTTTGCAAGGCAAGAAACAAGGCAAGAAACGAGGCTGTGTGTGATTAGGAACATAAGGAAAAGGCAAAAAGAAAACTGAGACGTTACACCTTTTTAGTAGAACATCATAAAGCATTTACTCCCTTTAAAATGATCGAATCTCAGCACGTAAGCTATGACACCGCAACCACAAAAAGTCAATAGCGTGCTAAATTCTACCAATCTTTTTCAACCTGACCGGTAAATTACACAAGAAATGGGCTGCTGAAGAGGCAATTTTACCTTAGATTATAAAAATTGAATATGTCTCACATTCTGCCTCTGAAAGTGGGGCGAGCCAATCACCAAAGTGTAATTAAGATTCACTTGCTGCTGTTTTACTGATAATCCTGTGAGTAAAACTGTCACGGGCGAACAAAGGACCCTTTTCCTCATTGAGTCATTGCCTGAGAGTGATTACTTTTGCCACCCAAGTCTTTTCATTTTCCGAAGGCAAAGACACTCATACATCTCCCAGCTTGGTGAGTCCAGCAATGAGGGAATTGCTCTCTGTGACATGCAGGAAACTGTGTGACTTCATGTGGTGGCTCATATTTCCTCAGTAGAAGTTCGCTACATCTAATATAAGGGTGACGGTTGGAATAAACATAATATTACAACAAATCTAGAAATGTACTCACAGTGTTTTAGAACATGAAAAACTAATGAATAATGAGACTTAAAGTTATCTTTTGGCTTAACGTGAGTGATGGGAACAAGCTGTTCTTTCAACAACTGTACACACAAACAGGGATCACAAAGAGACTCCCTCTCCCTCACAGCCTCAAAAAACAAACACTCCTCCACCTGTTCAGTGTCCTGCTGGGGGTGGAGAGAAGTGTACACTCGCCGTGTAAGGGAAGACAAAGACCAAAAGAAATCATTACTGCCTGTCTGTATTGAGCTGTGTTACATCAGTTTTAATAACTGTGCCCTTATTCGCACCACCTAGAACTATGGATTAGTCCACCTTTAATTCTAGGTGCGCGCTATAAATGAGCAGGCCCAAGGCAGCACACCATATGGTAAGGATGCACATGTTATAAGCATCATTTCTCTGGGGACCAGCTGATGCATCGGCCTGATTTCTAAGAAAATCACATCCAAAGCATCTTCTCTTCACATAGAAGTGGAGCAGGTTAACGATAGACTCTAAAAAGAACTTTCTTGCTTTCAAATGTGCAATAAAACCTGCTCTTTGGTGCTTTATCAAAGACCAGGCAACATCCACGTCTTAAAGTTATCACATCTTCAAGTTATTTTCAGATTTATCTCTCCTTTATTTTTGGTCACTTGTAATTCCAAACTAAAGTTAGCATGACAGTAGTTAATCAAGCTTGATGCTCACATCCTGGCCATAAAGCGCTGCTGCCAGGGGCGCTGTTAGGAATTCTGCACCCCCTGATGGGACATGACACTGCGCTCTCCACCCAAATACTGCTCTAATTTACAGTATGACCTTGCCTGCCTGAACAGGCCTCTCCTGTTTAAGGAGCCTCCCTTTTCTCTCCATCAGCAGCACCTCTGCCTTCTGCTCAGGCTTCAACTCATTCCTTATTCCGATCAAGGCCAGAGGAGCACAAGGTGCAGAAAAATAAGCTCATTCTCCTCAGCGAACATCTGTCTCTTTCTCATATCTCACTTGCTTTGTGCTTCTAGGGTGAGTAATAGCGTTTGTGTCACTTTGTATGTGGTCTTTTGAATCCAAAACACAAGTGTACTAACTGTGCGATACGAGAAAAAGCTCCACTTCACACTCTTGGCCCACACAAAGGACCAAGAGTCCTTTAGAGCCTTTTCAGAGATATTATGAGCTGCCAAATTTGGGTTAAGCATCCAGCAGGATAATAACTTGTATAGATGTCACATTTGGGGGAATTTCAAGCACTCCTATTATAAAAAGTATGAAGAACAGTTGATTAATAGAAGGTTTGTTCCCTTTGTTATTTTAAAATGCTGTTAGTCAGATTAAAAAAGTTTCAAAGCCCGATTTGTTCCTTTAAGTTGAGCAGATCTGCTTGTTTTCTTACATTTATTCAATCTTGAATTGATTATTTCATTATGCTCTCCAAATAGTCAGCATGCCATTTCAAAAATGCAATCAATACATAGTTGTTGGAAGGGATGAAGGGTTAAAGTGAAAGTCTAGAATGAAGTAAAGATGCAGGATTTCGATTCAAAGCCACGATTCACTTCAGCAGCCACACTTCTCATGGCTGCGTCTGAATTCTGCATGAAGGAACACAATACTTTGCAAGTAACAAAGAAATCTCTTTCAAAGAGGAAAGAACTGCAAACAGTCTTCAAACGAGACAGAGAGCGCACAAATACACCTCGCAAAAAGATACATGTAAACCAAACATGCAATTAAAGCTGTTCCCTCCTTTTCCTGTGAATTAACATCACAACATTCACCAGGCAAGTCCTGACATAACCTAGTTAGAGATGAAAGAGTGGCGAGTGAATGAATCTCAGGTGAAATTGGGTGACCCCCTACACAAGAGATTAGTCCATTAGCAAAAAGGAGAGCCCCACTTGCCTGACAAGTAATACCAGCTGTGACAGCGGGCGCTTGTCTGTCTGCTCGGGAGGGGCAGTGAGGGAGGGGGGTGGGGGGGGTGGAGTCAAGGAGTGAACAAAAAAACAGATGCATCTTTATGGACTATTTGTTCCAGGACTAACTGTTTTTTCTGCTGTATCTGGCAGCTGCCACGTTTCACCTTTCCCAGTCAAAGCGTTGGCTGATAGTTATCTCATCTTTTCAGATTAAAAAAACCATAAGCTTGTTTTTAGGAGGGTTTTTTTTTTTTTCTAAATCCAAAACTCTAAACCCTACTGTCTCTATTGACCAAACTGGCAAGAGTTCACCCTTTTGCACTCTTCTTCTCACCATCTTGTAAGCAAACACACATGTTTAGGCCATCAGTGAACACACAGCAGTGCAGATGACCATAAAGTCAACCCTCATTACCAACTCAGAGCACTCTCCTCCACTCTCAAGCACACAGCACTGCAGCAGCACAGCGGTGTAAAAACACCTTAAAAGGGTTGTTCGTTTCCTCTCAAACAAACCACCTGAGCTTGACTGAAAGGTGCTGCATGGTGTTAATTTACAACAACAGGCGCCACTGTAGTGTGACGAGGCGAAGGGGAGCACAGTGGGATCAACTTCCCCGCCCTTTTCCTATCCCAGGAAGTGTACTGAGCTTATGGTTATGCTTTTAGCCTGACTGAGTGATGAGAACACATGGTGCTGCTACCTGTGGCCTGACTAAGCACACAATATGGAAATCTACAAAGAGACCTTCAATTCCTAAAGCTACAAAACATCTGCAGCAGACACGCAAACAAAACCCATACACACACACACACACGATGAAACACTAAAGGAAAAGTAATCACTACCCACTAATACATGGTTGCTGCATTGGATTCATATCCAATGTTTTAAATCAACTCACTAAAACTTGGGCCCATTCACTTGCACAACCCATTGCAACTGCCAATATCCTGTGTGTAATTACTAGACACAGCCTGTAAGGTATGCATTCCTCGCATAGGCAGCCCACAATTATGATAAATCATACAGAAAAGCAGCAGCCTTCAGCTCAGCAGCCTCCTTGTTAACAGCAGAAAATATGACAAAATGACTCATGGTAATGACATCATGGCAAGGCTTGGGGATGATGACCTCACATAGAATGGGCAGATAAGCAGTTCATACACAGAAAAAGTCACTTTTTTTATTATTTGGGCAGGAATTTCTTCTTATACCGTATAACGAGCCTCCTAATGAGGTGAGAGGAGTTATAAAACTATTTGGCATTGATTTTTTTTTTTTAGCTCTTTAGAGTTTTAGATTTAGAACGGAGGTGACCAATGTATCACAGATGGTCTACAACATCAGCAATTCATTTTTATTCACAAAAGGGAGGGGAAGTCAACCCTATTATACACATACGCAACCACGTTAATAACGCATCTATGACTGAAAACTAACAGAAACTGTACGAAGCCAAAGAAACTTATCAGTGAAAACTGTGGTCGATAAGCCGGGCTGAAGTTGTGGAGGCATCTGCAGGGACTCTCGCCGTTTACCTGAGGCTTCCGCCGCCTCCACTGCCCAGTTATCGAGACAATGGCTTACCTTGGCAGAAGAGCGCGCTGATGAGGAGGGCACACACGCAGCTGGCGGACAAGTGCATCCTTGCGAGTTTCACAGATCCTCAGCCGGCTCTGCTTGATTCAGAGGTTTGTAGAGGTAAAAACAGACTTGAGTTGCTTTATTAACAGGTGGATTAAATTAGATAGTCTTCGCGCGCCTGAAGCTGTGAAAGCAGTTCAGTTCAATTTAGGCTCTTCCTCCAACGTGGCATGCGCTCTCCAACTCGCGCTCACATCAGTTCTGGTGGAACAGGTAATTGCGAGGGGCTCACAGACGAGCGCGAGGGCGGAGGATACAGTCTGCAGCTCCGCCCCCCGATACCCTTCCACCCCCACACCTCCTCCCTTCCTCTCTCCCATACACAAGTGAACCCCACCCCACCTTTTTCTTTAAGATCCCTCCTCCACTCGCCCCTTTACTCTCATCTCAAGCTCCTCATTTTCTCTCCCATGCACCGTCATACATGCACCCTCATTCTCACTTTGCACACACACACACACTCGCAAGTACACTTGCGTACAAAGAGAAACCTTGAATCAAGCATCATCTCAAATTTAAACAAACCTTCCACCTGCATTCAAAACTTAACCAGCCTGAGAGCAGGATTTAGACGCAGATAAATTAGTTTTTGACTAAATCCTTTTGTTATGTCAAAGAAACACACCAAGGTGTCATTTTCACACTTTTTAGCTGTCTAAAGCTTGTCATTAAACTACTCAGTTTAGGGATTTAAAGGAGGAAAAGAGGGTGGACAAGAAAACTATTTTTCTACATTTGAAAGACTAATCACAAATCAAAAAACAGTTTTCTGTCAACTGGCTTTCAATGTCACAATACTGAGAGTCATGTCATGTAACCAGAGATTAAATATAGAAATTCCAGATGTGGTTCCATTAATGCTGCACACATACATAAGCAGTAACATCAGAGTGAATAACTCCTTTACTAAGTCCAATTCAATTTGTTTAGTGTCAACTGATCAAAAAAGTTATCTCTGAGTACTATATAAAGTAATCAAAGTTCAATTAATTAGTTCAAATTTGTGCAACAGTATTTATTAAATTTTCGGTTTGCAAGACCTTGACTTGCAAAGGAAACAAACAGATCGCAGTGAATCATCACTACACCCCCCCCTCCCCCTCCCCACTCTCTCAGAGAATGCACTGGGAGAACAGTGAAGTGGAAAAACTCTTATTATGAGACCTCCAGTGGAACAAGACTCAAGGAGGGTGACCATCTCCCTCGACCCGTTGACACAAACGCCAGGAAACGCTGAAAGGAATATAGGAAAGATGCCATGGTAAAAAATGTAATGGGTAATGAGCTCCTTAAAAGGTAATATATTAATTCATCTAGCTATAACATGTAACTTTAATTGGAATTTTAAGAATCCCAGAAGTAAATTGAAGGTGCAGCTGACACGCAAGGGCTTCGACGTGTGGGTTTCCCACATCAAATCTAATGAAAGTAGAAGCCTCTTTTAATGGAAAGTGCCAGAACTTTAAACTTGTGCTTTAGTGCAGTGTTTGAGTAGTTTTGTCTTGCCCCCTTTTCTGCATCCAACTCGTACTCTCACACACACTCACAGATGCACGCACACGCACTCATGCTGAGGTGTATTTTCAATCAACCCCCGCCTTAGACTTGTTTCATGCAGGAGAGTGTCACGCTGCTTTGAGCCCCACAGGCAAAGAACATGAGGCTGATGGTAACGCAGGCTATAGGATGGTTAATTATAATGAAGAAGAAATGTCCACATGAATTATTAAGTCATTATTAATTATTAAAATCCTTGCTCATATTTCCTTTCTTTTCAATTATTTCACAACACGGTCAAGATCAGTACTAGTATAATACATAATGGCAAGTCAATTTATAGAATGAATGGCTCTGAGGTTTGACTTTCTGCGCCTAACCGGGTGTTGTTTCAGTTGTCTATATTTACTTTGATATCATGACGCGTGCTCAAGTTAGCTTTCCTGTATGATGACACATACTTTAGGTCATGACTCTAGATAGGTTCTGTGGGTAAACATGCTTATAAACTGCTACAACAGTGACAGTATCTCAGTTCGTTTCAGAAGTAGGTAAAAATAACATTGGACCATGTAAAATGTCATTAAAACCACACTTTCTTCAAATAAAATTATTTACCACCATACTGTAACTGCATGATCATGCTTGTCTGATCACAGAACGTGTGTTTGTGTACGTTCCCAGTGTGTGTTGAGCCAGAGGAGAAATCTGTTGGGGCGAAGAAGTAAGTATTCCTCACCCCGGGTGTGAAATTCTTGTAGGTCTGTGATGGTTTGTGCAAATGGAGTGAGGGCACAGGCTGTGAAAACCTAATGCAATTTGATTAGAAGTTAACTGCAAAGCAATATTTTTCCTGCCTCAGTGCACTGAGAGAGAAAAAAAAGGGACTATTTGCTATTTTGTGTGTGTGAGAGTGTGGTGAAAGTGAATCAGACTGACTGATGACCAAGCCTGGAGCGTTGTGTTCAATTACCAGACAATAACAGCTCTGTCATAATTGGGATTTCAGGTGAGGTTGCTTGAAATATTGAAAATAAAAACAACCTGTGAGACGCCTGTGCTAAAACTTCATGTCATGCTTTTCTTTTCTCTGGGATCGACGCAGCTGAAGCTCGGGATGATTTTGTATTCACAAGAGAGCATTTTCAGTCAGTCCCCATGACTCGGGAGAGAGATTACACACAGAATAATGAATTACAATATATCATGTCATAGTGGAGGAACTGTACCAGCTCCTGCTGTCTTTCATTTGATGAAAGAATGAGCGCTCCTATTTTGACATCTTGTGAGACATCTTGTGGCACGGCTCCCGCTATGAGCGTGGAAACAAACAAACTTGTGTTGCTATGGACTCAGGCAAAGAAAATACAAATTTCTGACTTTAAGGGATGCTGCAGACGGCAGATCTTTTTCTTTCTTCCTCTATAGCTCACACTATAGATCCACACTAATTGCCAAAGGTGCGTACCAGGTATAAAAATAATTCAATCCAGCTTTGTCAGAATGATTACCAGAACTGACAGTGCAGCTCGGGTTATACTCCAAACAGGATACTCCTCATTTGCAGCCCTGCAGTAGTCAGTTCTCTTTTGCATTCCTTCATTCCCTCCCAGTTGAAGCAGCAAATATGGCACAGGCTAATTTGGCTCCTCTCCAGGCATTATGACAATCAAATCATGCCTCCATCCCATGGAGGTGTTGCCCCTTCAGAGACACTTGTGGGAGGCAAACGAGTGATTAGTCTCCTACAGATTGGGCTTCGGTAAACTATCTCCAGAAGTGAACACAGTGACCCTGACATTTTCAGTATGTCCAAGGGAGGGAAAGAGCCACTTAATGGCTCGTCCTGCTCCAGCCAGCATCCCCACTTTAGATCAATAATTGCTTCATTAGTTAATCTGATTGAGTGTGTGAGCAGCTTGTAGTCGATGCGAAGTTACCTCTCTTTCTGTGAAGAGTCTGTGTTTTTATCGATTACATTGTTCTCTGTAGAGCCTAACTTTTCCCCCCCAACTAATCCCCACATTTACACAGAGAAAGGAAGAATGGATCTCTTTGTTTGAGCTCCTCATGCCATCCAGGTTCTATTATATTAAAACCAATCGATAGAGACCGCTTCTTGATAGCAACAATAAAACTAATGATGAGAACATATCTCATCTGTTATGCTTCCACACTGGATTGAGAAGTGCGACAACGTCAACAATTTCACGACATGCAAACAGCCTGCTTACATTTCTAAACCGTAAACACAACACTTACTTATTATCACTTATTGAGGTGCTTTAATGAACCTGAAAGAATCAGTTTCTTGTCCATATATGCACCACTTCTTTTGTGTTGTATTTGTCCACCCAACAAATTAAAGTACTGACACTCATTGTGGCTCTGTTTGGGTTCCCACCCAACTGCTGTGGAAAATGGCGCCGGACACACCAGCTGCTAAGCGCTGCACATCATGCTGCCTGCTTTCACCAATGATGCAAATGAGAGCTGTGAAAGTGAACCAAAACAGCAAGGCTGCTGGGCTCAAAATAAAAGATGCCAAGACACTGAGGGGAATTGCAAATTCAGGTGCAGATACATAGTGCCATATGTTTGTCTCTCTGCCTGTTTATCAGCAGCATAATGCGAGAACTACTAGGCTGAATTTCATGACACTTGACATGACAACTATCTGTATTCAGACAGCAGGAAGCAGAGGCTAATAGAGTTCCACGGGAGAAATGTCAGCCCTGAAAAGGACCCTTTAAGGAGGTAGTACCTTTTAGACAACCTTGAGCTTTTGGGCAGAACATTAGTGATTGGTTAAGTATTCCCAGCGTTTTATTTCCATCTTTCTGTCTCAGTCATGTCAGGTTTAATAACCACAATTGTTCCTAGAATACAATACAATATAGCTATAAATAGCTCCTTGCAAACAGAAATAATAAATATAAGCAGTAAATATAAATAGCTCCTTGCAAACATAAAACTCAATCTCAGACATTCATTTTGTGAGCTCCAGAAAGGATGAGGAGACAGAGATTAGACTATGACAAGAAAGCAGTCAAATCAAAGCCATATAACATTAATCTCTGGATGTTTCACAGTGGCGTAAAGCAAAAATAAAAAACAAACAAACACCTAAGACCCTTCAGAAGTATATAGATAAAAAAAATATTTGAGTTAAAAAAGCTGAATTGCACTCCCTTGTTTGCAGGATGATTTGAAACTCAAAGCACTGCCACTTCCATGGTGGACAACTGAGGCAGCAGTAGTCATGATAACAAGATGCAAATAAAGATTTAAAGAAAAAAATGTTAATCTCTTATCTATTTCCCAGTAGTTATGCTCCAGAGCACTCGTAAAAACAACACAAATCCCATAGAAATGTGTAAGAAAGACATATTTTGTGTTATTACAACTGAGGTGGACTTCCTGGTTTTACTGTAGGCTCAGCATGGCAGCGAGGAGACTGCAACGAGCACTGACAGGGTGGACTGACACAATTAAGTTTGCCTGACCCACACTTAACATTATACCTACGTGGAAATTAGGTCTAAACCAGGGCTGAAATGACAACCCAGTCTCACCAGAAATTGTAAAATATGAACTCTTGTCCACACATCCAGTAAATAATAGATTCACAATCCAGGCTTCAAAATTGGCATTATAAAATAGTCATGTTACATGAATATAAAAGTTTGTGGTTCACAGCAATATAAATTTATTAACCCTGACCATGTATTGTTTAACGTTTTAATGCTAATCATGTACATAAATTCTAACGCTGACCATATACTTTTAACTCTGTGAGCATTAGCTGGTGTGAGCAAAGTAGAAAAGCAAACAAACAGGGGAAAAGGTTGTGAAGGACAGTATTTGGACCAATGATCTCTCTTTTGAAGGGTGGTGACTTTTGTCCCAGTCAAGAACGGCAACTCTTGACATTATCAGATCATGAACTCGAATGTGTGGAAATGTCATCAGAAGCACGATGGGAGCTGTATCACACTAAAGAAACAGCAGAAGCAAAACGTAGATGTCGTATAATCTTTTAGCCTTTATTTTAAAACTACAACATGTTTTTTTCCCTAGCTCCAGTATAAATGTTTTACAATCTTTCATGAGACTGAGAAAAGCTGTTTAGGGTGAGCTGTTTTAAGTTCTGGGTGCTTTTGGTTGAAATGCAAATACTTCTACAGATCAGGATCGCTTTGGTCAAACCTCTGAAATGTCACTGGGTGGTGGAGGATGTGCTCTCTGGGTTTATGAGCAACTACCTTCACATTTTATGTGGTAATTTTGTTTGTTGGTTTACTTTCTACTCCCTGGGCTTTTTCTTTTGAGCACAGAGGTGCATGTATTGACAAGTCAAAAATGTTTAGCATATTAAAGCTTCCATTTCCATCAGAGTTGGTTTCTTAGTCTTTCAGAGTTTTGAATAGTTTTCTGATGAGTTGCGCTTTATTTCGGTACAACTCATCTGATAATTGTACCATAAACATAATTAGTTTGTTTGAATTCTATCAAGATTTAGGTAATTGCATTGGTATGAGTGGGAGTGACAGATAGATTACCTAATGGACATTCATAGATTCATTGGATTCTTATGTTCTTGCTCAGATACATCATCTGTGAGTCACTTCTGCCTGTAAAAGCCCAAGATTACACCATAGCAGTTGTAGTCTTATTCACAGAGTTTGGTTCTTTAACACTGTATTGTCAGTTATTTTAATAGAGGTACAGATTGAAACAGAGAAGCAAGGATGTAAGGGCAATGCACCTTTGTACTCCCTTTGTGAAATTACCATTATAGAAAAAAAAGTCCACATGTATGACTTGAAAAGTGTATTTGACCACATTTGGATGCTAGAATTTACTTACAACACCTGCATGATTTAAGCTTGTTAAAGGAACAAGAACAAGCTGCAGGATTTTAGCCACCTGTAATGGTAAAAACTGTTGTTTATTTGCCATAACTGGTGCGTATTCTACCATTGACATTCTGCTCAGTTTTGAACATGTAATTGCACTTAAAAACTATAATCACGGTGCATGTCTAGTCATAGCATGTAGGATTTTCAGCCTGGCCTTGATGGATTAATCCTGCTTTGTGGAACTGTCTTGCAAGTTGGTGCAAATTTAGCAAGACAAATCCTGCTGAAAGCATTGCGCTTTGAGCTATAAAGTCAGTCCTACAAGCCTACAGCCTGATGCCACAGAGAAACTAATATAAGTTTAATAAGATTTAGCAGAGGAGTGAAATCTTCAGCACACTGAATGAAATAATATAAAATAAAATAAAACTTTCTGCTATTGTACATGAATGTAGTTAGATCCTACAACAGCTCCTCTAAAGAGGAAATTACACTATTAACTTGCTTTATTTCTACAAAGCAAGATAATATTCATATCAAGACTTCAAAGATGACAGTCTTAATCAAAAGAGATAATTCTGAGGAAAAACAATATTTTTCCTGGTATTATGTCATGTTATTAGAAGGAGACAGAGTATTAACACTGAATGAGAACACTGAATGGAGTAACATTTAGAAAATTAGAATTGGGAGAAATTATCAAAAAATCTGAGGAAACCAGGAAATTGATTGTGGATTAAACATGTGAAAAAGAAGCAAGAGTATAAGAGGTTTATGGGAGGAATGATAGCATTCAGACGAATAACAGGTGAAATGCTTGCAGTCTTCCTAATTTTATGCAGCTATTGTTGTGTGAAATATTTGACTCAGTCTGGCAGACTTGGCTGCTGGTTGTGTCTGCCCCCCCCCCCCCCCCCCCCCCCAAATTACCTGGCTGTGAGTGCTTAAATGTAATTCCCTTGTAACATGAAAGGCATCGAAATTATTCACAAAGAGTGCAAACCGGCCTGTGACAACTCAGGCATCTGTCAGGTGTCTGTATTGTTTATTTCTCACCTGAGCCTGAAACTATTTGTTGCTTTGTCAGTTAATGGTGGCGGCTTCTCACTGGTAGAAACAGCAGTGCTTTAATGCCGCCTGCTGCAGGCTGACGCTTTGAACAACAACCCGGAACAAACACAACTGGCATATTCTTGTTATCCCTTTTTAATATGGAAGTGAATATTTTGGGAATACGTCTCCTGCCACTTTCTCATAATGAGGCGCAACACTCAAATGTTCCATGAAATTAACTCTTAAACAAAAGATAAGTCAAGTTATGGCAGTTCTGCTGTTATGGTTTTAAAAAAAATTCTAAAACAGTGTCATGTTTCAAAGCTTTTGGAATACTTTGTGCTCCATCACTTGCCACTGACTTTTTCCTCTCTCTTTTTTTTTTCCAGCAATACTGATGTGAAATCAGGTTGACATTCTGTTTGTCAGGTAATCTTTAAAGCAAAAGCAGCAGATACCAGTGGAAAAACGATACAATCTGATGATATGTTCGAGTGAAAAGGGCACGTGAAGAATATCAAACAGGAGACGGGCTAATCAAATATGAAAGATTAACTTTCTTTTCCAACTCAACAGAATCAACTGGTGTCAATTGTGATCTGAGAAATTTACACAAAAATATGTCCAGTGCAGAGGAATAAGAAGTCCTGCTTTCAGCTGCTGAGGTCTGCATGTTCTGTTTCGGAGCTTTACATACATTACAATAATCCTGCTTCCTTTTGGCTGTTTGAATATGTCACCACACATGGTTTAACGAGTTTTAGAGGTTGTTCATTCAGCTGTGTGAAAACTGGTTCATTGACTGATTGCTGTCACTATATATTATACATATTAGTTTACTCATAACTGCTCTAACAAATGCTATAAGCAGTACCACAGATTTTGGACCAAATAAATAACCTCCCATTTAGAACATCATACAAAAAAAACAAGAAAAGAGGACAAACTGAAAAAAAAAAAACAATACTGAAAGCACTTTGTCATCTCTGTCTTCAGATCTGATTATGACAAATTGTTTCTACCTAAGTGTCCAGAATTTGTGAGGCACCGGTACCATGAATAGAAAAAAAAAGTTTTACATCATGGCACCTCACAATGCCCCACTGCAGTGTTGTGCCGGAAACCCCGAGAGGTTTTCTCGTGTCACCGAGCGCCTGAGGAGCATGGTTATTTTTACTGACAGTCAAAGTGAAATAATGATGTGAGATTCTGTGGTTCCCTTTTCAGAGTCTGACACTCATTTAACACTTAATGTGAAGAAGTTTCATGAATTTAAACTTTCATTGACTGATATTTTTATGGGAGAGCACAAATAAATACAGCCTTCGCCGTGAAATGCTCCAATATTTTCCCCAGCTAGTCGCTTAAAGGTAGTTCATGGCCTCTACGTCTGCCTATGCATCAGGCCTGCGTGACATAAATTTCTTCATACACAGGTCTGGAAGGGCCCTCTTGGTTCCTCTGCGGCCAACTGCGTATAGCTCACATATATATAACTGTGTGGACCGAGTGCACTGACTATGTATGTGCCATCCAAGCCTCTGCTCAGGATCGATCTAAGGAGCAGAGGAACAACATGGACGCTTCTTTTGGAGGAGAGACTTTGCCAAAAAAACACCGCTATCACAGCCTCTGCAATCTACTGTAGACAAACAACATGTCCAGGCATGGAAAGCGTAGGAGCAGCAAACCCAAAAAGTAGTATGAATTAGACACATGCTTGTCTGCAGAGTCTTAATTAGTATGCACATGTGGAATCATGTACTTGGCCTCAAACCCAGTTCTTCCCCTCGGCTTCTCTGCTTAGCTCTTACTCTCATATTTTCATTGTGGTAGTTGCTCCTTTTGCCATTGTGATCAAGCAAGAGCAGACAACTGGCTATCAGAACGGACTGTAATGCACGGTTGAGGGTGACAGATGACCACTTCGCCTTGATGACTGGAAAGAAAAGGGGCTACCTTTACAGAATGGAGGGACAGGGAGGCTTTGTCTGTCTCTGTTTGGTGTTAGCTGTTAGCTCATAAACAGGTAGTTTACTGGAACTGTTGTTGTTTACAGCTTACTGCTGGTGAGAGTGAACCAGCACGCTGTGGTACATTTGTGGGCCGCCACAGAACAAAAACAACCTGAAAGAATTATCAGTGGGTTGTTCACGAGGAGCGAGTCCTCACATTATCTCACATTAACAGCCATCTGAGCCACTGTGCATTTGAAATTATTGATTAAAGAAACTTTAAATGTCAGAGAATATGTTCTAAAACTTTCTCTTACATAAAAGAAAGAAGTAATTGATGAATCCTAACTTTTCTAGTTTAGTTTTGTTTCTAATCTAAAAACGTTGGTATCATTTAGATACTGTTGTATTAAATAATGTAGTATGAAATATATATAGTAAGATGCCACAATGACAAAAGGACTTTTTGAGTGTTCTTGCAAACTGGAATTTGTATATCTGCTTCAAACCAGAAAGCTGATGTCTTTTTTTTTTGGCTCTCTGGTGATCAGGCCCTCTCTACTTATTTAAACATATTATTAAATAAATATTGGTCGGTATCAGTTGTCTACAGCGTAGCTAGTTTCAGTAAGGGAATTAAACATCTGTAGTTTGGAAAACTTCTCCAAACTTCTCCTTGTCTTCACTAACAGAAAAATAGGACTTTTTATTCAGCCGGCGTGCCAGATTTCTGAATCCACCACTGCTCAAAGTCTTTGTTCAGAGACTGTCGCTCACAAAGAAAACACACAGCATGCATTGATGATGCTCATTTATTTTATGATAATCATTTGCTCAAAGGCAAATCATCTTTACCGCTTGTTGTTTTATGTCCATAATTCATAGTTAAATACGTTGCTACGTTTTCATGCAACGCATCCTCCATCAGACGCTGGTCGATTCCTCACCAGACATTTCTGATGGCTTAATGTTTGTTAGATGTCTCTCTGGCAAATCAGACAAAGCCACATCCTGTAATGAACAGCCTGTCACTCTCAATTTCCAGGAACAGAAACCTACCAACCGGCGTGTTCTTGCAAGCAGAGCTGGATTACAGAAATTCCCAGTATCTGAGAAAATTAAACTTTGTCAGAAGTCATAATGAGTTGTGGTTTCCAGATAAAACAAAGCAGCCTTCTACTGCAATCACTAAGATTTTTTTTTACCAAATGATTCTTCCTGTGTGAACATTGAGTGACCCTGAAAACGTCACTTAGATAAAGTTTGCTTACTAACTGATTTCCTAATGCCTTGTTTGCTGGGTGTGAAAGAAGCACCTTACAGGTGCCAGCTCACACTGCTGTTATTAAGACAGCCATTGTTTTGGGCAACAATGCAGATCTAGCCCTGCCTTCAATAGTCCGACACATAGATCTGATTAAGACTGTTTAAACACAGTCGGCTGACCTGGAGAGGAGGGACGAGTAAAGCCCCCTTACTCTGGAATGTGGAGGGATTGGAGGATCTTTGCCCTGGAGGTTTAATACCAGTCAGGAACATGAGCAGTGGTCTGTTTGTTGGTCAGAGCTGGGCTGACATTATCTCTTCAGTGCCCTCAGGCTCGGAATAGCAAATCGTAGAGTTTATGCGCACTGGTGGTGACCTACATGAACACAGTGCAATTAGCCCCACCCACATTTACGCCACATCTCCAAACAAACAGATGTTACCATAACAATTAGCTCTGTTTCCACCCAGCTCTCCCTTCACCTCATGCCGTGTCCATGACAATGCAACTTCAGCTGCAGAGAGGCAGGGCTTGGCGGTGCAGGGCTAGCTGCTGTTACAGCTCGCAGTAGAGCAGGGCATGGCGTTTGCCATTGTTTTCTTTCCAGGCCTATTTGAAAGAATGCAAATTACTCTGAAACCAGCCTGGAGCCATGTTACAGACCACAGTCACTTCATATCTAAGATCTGGCCCTGCTTACCTGGCCTGTGTGTTTTGTTCTGTTGTTTGTGTTAGCATTAAAACAATTGAAATGTTATCAGAATTTTTCAGAAAATCTGCAGAATAAAAAGCTAACTTTTCTACATTTCCATCAACAATTATGTAAAGCAGTTTTTAGAATAAAAAGTTAAAAAAGTACCAATCAAAACAAATTATGAATAAGTTATAATACACCCTGTAGTGTGGCATTTGATCAACACTATCTTATTCTTTCTGGAGCCATTTACACAAGATGGTGGAGCTGGACAATGATACTTGAAAGCTTGTTATACAAAATTACAAACATTTTAAGGAAGTATATCTCTGAAATTTAAGAATTATTTTTAGAAGGGCTACCAAGACTGATCAAAAGTGAATTGGGGCCAGAGATGTTTTGGAGACAGCACCTTGCAGCTGTCAGTGGTGTTTGACTTTAAGACACGTTCACAATTACTTTTATGTCTGACAGCAGATGGCTTGATCCTTTTGTTCTTCACCGTAGGCAGAATACATCACTCTAACCAGAGGTCACTGCTGTGCACAAGCTAGTCCTTTTAAAGCACACACAAGCACGCCACAAAGCCGCCTCTGTGTGGTACAAAGGTGTACAACGGCAGCTTAACTTGGATATTTTTCAGCACCGATGTTACATGAACAATGCTAAACATGCTTGGCAATCAAGCAATTTATTTTCTAAATCTGTTTCCACAACAGAAATTATCATTTACCTTTAGAATTTAATGAGAATATTGAGAATTTTTCAAATTTTGCACATTTTATTCAAATGGTTTTATGTGCAGATTGAAAATGAGCATAAAAACTATGTGTTATTGAAAAGGTTGGCTTGTGTATGCTTTGGGACACCTGTTTATTAGCGGTTGTTTTGGTCTCTATCATCCAAGAATTTATTCATGGTCATGTGATAAAGCCATTAAATTAGAATGATTCCCACTACAGTGAAAGTTTTTCATTAAGTTGTACAGAAGTTCATAGACATGAATCAGCTTTTAGATTAAACCTCTCCAGGCTCCATCTGCAAGCCTCCAATTAAGAAATAATCAACACAGTTCAAGTCACTCACTTTTTTCTTTTACTTTGGGCAAAAATAACTTCCTTGTGTGATTTCACAGGTTTTTTTTTACAGGGAAGTTCATTATTATAGTTGACATGCCCCTGTGTTGCTGCCTTCACTCTCATGCTTACTTTCTCCATACTTAATTCTAAACAATGACTCTTTCCAGCTAATTTTTCCCCTTTGTTGTGTGCATTTCATATGGAAATTAGCTTTGCCTCTCTATTCAACCCAAACCTGCTCTGGCGAGACCGCTGTAAATTTCATGACTTATTATTAGTGAAGCTGACTGGCACTAAATAACCTTACCAAAAGTAATGGAAGTGGCAGCAGGTCCTGATTTTTCTAGACATGCATGTTGTTTAATAGAAATACCTATCAAGGTATGGTACAACCATGCACGATTGTGTGCATGGTTTGAAGTTTAAGTGACAAAAAGGTATCATTAATGAGCAACCACTGACTGTATACCCTGTAATAGAAAGCTACATGGGTACAATTAAGTAAGTTTTAAAACTAAGAACTTTTAAAACAGTGGTTGTAACTTCCTTTTTGACAGAAAAGGCTATCATTTTCTGTCAAAAAGGAAGTTCATTTTTTTTAGCATTGATGCATGATCATTTTGAAATGATTTTATTACAAGCATGTTGCACCAGGGATGTAGCAACATCAGTATTAATTTGGAGTCTTTCAGTATGTTCACACAACAAGAAGAAAAAACAAAGCAAACAAGTTTATTTGTAGAGCACAATTCGTACACAAGGCAATTTAAAGGGTTTTACAGCTGCACAAAATCAGAAGAAGGCAAATAAAATCATTCCATAAAACACAGAAATAGTCATTAATTAATTGAATTAAAAGCAAAGAGTGCAGATAAAATACTTTCAGTTGTCATGTCATGTATCCAATCTATCCAATTTCTATACCCCTTAATCCCATTCTGAGTCAAGGGGTAAACTAAGGCCCATCTATGCCAGCTGCCATCAGGTGAAAGGCAGGGTATGCCCCTGAACAATCACCAGTCCATCGCAGGGCCAACATGGAGTCAAACAAGATAAACAACCATGCATGCTTACACTCTCTCCTGCAGTCAATTAAGAATAACCAATTAACCAATTGACATACATGGTTTTGGACTGTGGGAGAAAGCTCTGAGAAAACCTACGCATGAACAGACAAATAATGCAAACGCCACATAGAAAGGCCTCAGCTGAGATTCAAACTGGAAACATAAGTGCTGTTAGATGATGGTGTTAACCACTACACCATCTTATACTGTTTTGTAAAAACATTAATACAACTAAACTCCCAAAAAACTGCTCTTATTCACATATTTTGCTGTTTCTTTAATCAGACGGCTAAACACTTCAGAAGGAGACTGCACTGCATTTCCAGACTGCAGATCTAGCTCTGTTCTAATAAAATCCTGATTTTATAACCACAGCATCATGTGACAGAGTCACGATTCAACTGACTTGAAGATGACATGTTAGATTCGGTGCATGTAGAATGATCTCCCACAGAGAAAGGTAGAAGCAGCAGAATAGCTTAAATGTTTTATCACACAGCCCACAACTTTGCGGTGTCTGACATGCCTCAATCAATAAACTGGTTCCCCTCCAGTGCATGTAAACTTGCACAAAGGTAAGTTGTCCACTTAACTGGTTTAATTCTTGCACAATTTTGGTTCCCAAGCTAATAAAAGCTACAATAGCTCAGTCACACCAGAAAACACTGAATATGTACATTTGTCTACGTTTCTCATACATAGTAGAGTCAGTGGTTGTTTATGATAGTAACACCTTTCATGCAGCGCTTATGTGAGATGGCAGGGATGTTAGTGCATGAACATTTAAAATGTAAATGCAGTAAACATGTAGATATTTGGGAATGCGTAGCCAGATATTTTGTAAGCTGTACACCTAACTAAATGAATTCTAACATCTAACTTTCAACACCTAACCCTAACTATTCGCTGGTGGGAGAGCAGTAGAAAACTAAGGTATTGCAAGCGAGAAGGAAGATGAAAAGTACATGACTGCCGAAAATGTTTACAATGAGTCACACATCTGTGATCTCTTGTATGAGGGTGTTAAGAATATCATAAAGACCTGTTCCTTTCTCGAGTTAGATGTACCTATACGTAAACACCAGCATGATGTGGAAAATGGACGACATCATCAATAGGAAAACAAAAAAAGGTAGAGCGCTGACGTGCCAATTAATCAAAACTTAAGCTTTATTTGTGTAGGGAATACGTTCAAGGAAGCATAGCAATAGTCCAATTTGCAATTCTTTATTATGAAACGGCAATATTTTGTGTTGTTGACAAATGTAACTATTTCAATAATTGATACATTTTCAGAGTAGGCCCTATATTGCCATTGTAGTGGCAGCTGAAACCAAACCAGATTAAACCAGAACAATACAGTCATTGGCCAGAAAACCATAAGAATAGCATGTGTTTAGTCACTTGTCATAAGACAATAAAACCCTGCTTTGCCGATGGCAACAGCAAAACAAACTAATTATTTTTTGTTACTATGTGTAAAGGCTTTTATATTTAACACAGTGTTCTATTCTCTCCCTAACATAAAGATATGGAGTAGTTCAGTCTTAAATATAAACCATTTTCAATGCTGTGACTTCCATGTGTGGACACAGCTAACATTTCAAACTGATTTGCCATTGCCATTTAGACACAAGCTTAATATTACTGAAATGGAAAACATTTAGGAAGCCGTAAGTGTCTCTGTGGCCCATTATTAGCTTGTCGAGGTGCTGTCAGGCTGAATCAGGAGGTGCGGCTTATCATGCTCTGCAGAGAAAGTTTCTGCAGTGTCTGAGTCAACCATGCAAATGTCAGAGTCACTGTAAAGAAAAAAACAAACATAGAGCCCTGAAAAAAGACTCCTAGTCCTATTTTTAAAAGTCTTTCTGTGAAGGGTAATATTTGAGATATCCATCATAGGCTCTGCATATCTTAGCAATCCCCATTACAGCTGTAACACATAACCCCGCTGGTGCTTACTTAAATATCTTTTATTTCTGTGATTACCAAATCTTCATAATTTATTGTGTGAGTCAGTAATTGATTCAGATTAACCTTAATAACCATGCAGGGTCAAAAACAACCCTAACAATCAACTAAATGTGCATGTTGATCCACTCAGAGACTGCTTGCTGCTGCAATTAAGTGCAAGCAAATGCATTTGCAAAGTAAAACAAGATTAGCTGCCTCTAGCACGGCGGGGCGGTTCTAATGGTTGATGGGCTGCTCCCATGATCCTACCACGCCTCCAAGCATGCACAGCACATAATATGTAACATCAGCGCTAACGTTTCTGGTGCCCAATGATTTTCCTCTGCTCAAACCATGTTATCAGAGAGTCTTTTAAAGAATCATAATGGCAGTTCTGCATCTTACAACCCATTAGCTACAGATCAAGCATACTTTACATCACTGGTTATTCTCCAGAGCAAACCCCCAGATTGTGGATTGATTTCCTATCGTCTAGGCAGCCATTATTTTCCATTCATTTCAGAGCGCCATGAAAATAAGCTTGAAGAGATTTTAAACTTGCTCAAGACAAGTAATTAATCACAGTGAATAATGTGCTGCTTTTGATTTTGTCTGTGAAACATTTGCATCACATACTTCTAAAGGCTGTTTTAAAAACTGCTCTCATGTGCGTTCAAGGACACTGACATCTGACATTTGACATGTTGATTGTCAAACCGGAGCTGACATTAATGGATTAGTGGACTGAAACTCAATCAGCCATTATTTTGGCCATTTTTAAAGAAGGTAAGTCAAACACTTTCCGGTTCCTGGTTCTCCAACACATTGATACTTTTTAATCTTGGCTCTAGGGAAGGAAAGTTGGCCCAGACTATGGACTGTAGAAAAATAGATATATTCACTGAGTCTGAAATGTAAGACCTGTGTGGAAATGTTTTTAAGTGCAATCACGCTGAAGGTCACGTGCTGCAATAGATCTCCATTCAAGTCATTGTTGTGGCGGTGTCATAAGCCAATTTAGCTTCTTTTAATAAGTGAGATGGTGCCCTTTTGAAAGCAATACCATAATTAGGAAGATTAAACAGAGGTTTGTTTGAGGGTGAGACTGGCTTTAATGACATGAGTGGTAGAATGAGCACAGCCGACAAGCTGTTAGAAGGAGACAGGCCAGGAGGTTCATCCACTGGTGAATTTGTGATGCATGTTGTTGTGATTCATTAGTGTGACTCTATCGTCATTTGTCAGTGGAGTGAGCAATACTTTCTCCATAGACAGCCATACTGTTTGTCAGTTGGTTGACAAATAATGGACTAGTGGACTATAATTGTGGCTATTTCAGCACTGAACTTGACTCTCTTTTTCATTCCGTGTATGACTATATTTTTCAGATTGGCAAACAGCAAACTTTAAAACACTTGAAGTTTATCATATTTATTGTTTATCATGTCATATACATATTGTTCTTATTCAAATAAAAAGTGGTTGTTATCTGGTTTCAGTTCAGACCATTTTGATTTATGAATGTGAAATATGCTGAAGTATGAAGAGCTATATCAACATTTTTTTTAGAATATCTAATATGACATAACTGACATTAATGTCTAATCTAAAGTTGAGATAAGCTTGTCTATTTGTCCAAAACAGAAATGGTTTTACAATTTAAAGTTGAATTAAACAAGGTTTCCCTTTTCAAATGACAAAGATCCCAAACAGGGATGGGATTAATCTTGGACCACTCATAAACTTCTTAAACTAGATAAACATTGTCTAATGATTTCTTTTAACTTTAATTTTATAGCCAAAGCATAAATGTGTAAAACTAAACAGGCCTTTTGCCATTTCATATCACCAAATACTAACATCCAAAGAAATCTTTGCATCAGAAATCGTATTATGTTTTTACATATGTAAAAACATAATACATCGTATTATGTTTTTGGACCTGAGCGCTTCAGGGAGAAATTGTCTAGTTATATAGTTACTCTAGATGGTATTTCCTTGGCTTCTAGTTCTACAGTGAGGAACCTTGGAGTTATTTTTGACCAGAATTTATCATTTGACGCACATATAAAACTGGTTTCTAGGACTGCCTTCTTTCACCTTCGTAATATTGCTAAAATCAGGAACATCCTGTCTCAGGGTGATGCAGAGAAACTAGTTCATGCATTTGTTACTTCAAGATTGGACTACTGTAATTCCTTATTATTGGGCTGTCCCACATATTCTCTGAAAAGCCTCCAGCTGATCCAAAATGCTGCAGCCAGAGTTCTGATGAGAACTAACAGGAGAGATCATGTTTCTCCAGTTTTAGCTTCTCTTCATTGGCTCCCTGTTAAATTCAGAATAGAATTTAAGATTCTTCTTCTGACATATAAAGTTCTTAATGACCGAGCTCCATCATATCTTAAAGATTTAATTGTAAGATATTTTCCTAACAGAGCACTTCGCTCCCAAACTGCAGGTTTACTTGTTGTTCCCAGAGTTTCTAAAAGTAGAATGGGAGGTAGAGCCTTCAGTTATCAGGCCCCTCTCTTGTGGAATAAGCTGCCAGTAAATGTCCGGGAAGCAGACACCCTTTCCACTTTTAAGATTAGGCTTAAAACTTTTCTTTTCGATAAAGCTTACAGTTAGGGATGGCTCAGGTAATCCTGAAACATCCCATAGTTAAGCTGCTATAGGCTTAGACTGCTGGGGGACCTCATCTGTCACACCTTTCCTCACTTTGCTCTCTTTTTCCCCCTGTTTAATTTCAAAATTGATTTTATGTACATGTGACATTATTGTGGTTATTAACCTATGTTTCCCTGTTCCAACAGATATCCTTTGAATGGCGTTATGGTGTTTTTCCCCCCTCTTTTCCCTCTTTTCTGTCTTCTCAAACCCCAGCTGGTCGAGGCGGATGGCCACCCTTCCTGAGTCTGGTTCTGCCAGAGGTTTCTTCCTGTTAAAAGGGAGTCGTTCCTTTCCACAGTTGCCACAGGCACGCTCAGGACGGGAGATTGGACTGAAGACACATTTCGGTGCAATCTGTTGGTTTCCTTAGCTAGGATATTAATTTTTTGAATTAGCTCTATATGAATTAATTGGATTATGATTACAATGAATTGAATTCCAATTGGCTTGAATTGGACTATATTACTTAAGTGCCTTGAGATGACAATTGTTGTAATCTGGCGCTATATAAATAAAATTGAATTGAATTGAATTAAATGTTTCCAATAGGTTTGTTGTTGCACTTCTTGATAAAGTAACTCCAATAAAAATGTCTGTACAATGATTCACTGATTCGTTTATATTATTGTGTAGAAGAAATGGAAATTATTCACGCTGGACTTCATTGATTTTCATGTCAAATGTTTGTTTGCTTTTTTCATTAAGTAGATGTATTATCTTATTCATAATCTAGATATTGGATCCTCTTATAGCTTGAGCAAAGTCTTGTCCAAAGGAGGGAGGACAGTTAATATCCCAGCTAACATGAGGTATGGATACACCTTGTTAACCAAGTTAGCTCTATAGTATTAGCGAGAACTGGTAGCTTCACTTTTTCTTTCAAACATGTTCACTTCTGGCTCTACAAACCAGAGGGTTATGACACAGTTGTTTTGTCATCTTATATACAGTACAGGCAAATGTGATACACACTGGAAACTGTATCAATAGTGTAAAAATGCAAACAAAAGTACCAGAAGAACAATCCTACCAACATTCACTTTAGGGCCATCGTTAATGTGATTTGAGTTTATGAGTTTCATATGCTGACAGCCAAACTGGATACATATTCACTTGCCCCTTCAGAATGAAATATAGCAACCTGAAATGATGAGAACTGTATTTTCCATACTGCATTAATTCATTGCCAAATACCTGCATGACTGTAGACTTGGGGATAAAAGTGCTCAGTTGCAGACCCAGAAAACTGCAAGCACCAAGGACCGATCATTCTAATCTTTGATACCTCTCATTTGGAGAGATATGTATTTCCAGCATGTGTAGCCTCATACAGATAAAGTTTGTGGACAAAATTACACATTCCCAAAAGAGCCTCACACACCAACATAAATGTCAGCTGGACCCGAATGGGTAGCTGCATACTTATTGACCTGTATCGTATCATTACAGTCTACAAGCACATTATTTCTGCTTTAGGCTGTTGGTCAGACAGTGGATGCTTCCAGCAGATTCGGGAGATTAACCAAATTAAAGAAATAAGCAATTATATTAAAGCTACATCTTATAACAAGTTTTCTAATTTTGTCATACTATAATTTGATTTCCCAACAGCAGCACAGCTTATTATTGCAGCATCAGATGACTACTTTCTAACGCTCTGACTATTAGTACCCATTTGGTAAAAAATGGAAACCAAACATTGTCTGACAAACAATAAAGATAGCACTTTGGAAAATTGTTAGTAATAATCTAAACCATACGTCACTATAAATGGCCAATAATATTGACATACCAGCATTTTCCCTTTGTAATATCAAAGCTGTTAATATCGCTTCCAGCCCTTGTGGGAAATCAACACTTCCATTTCATACTGTCACTGTGCATGGTGGAGAAAGAGGTGAGGAGTATTGCAATTACTCACTCATGTCAACCCTGTTTTCTCATCGGGTGTCTGTATGGATTGGTGATGAAGAGCACTGCCTATCTCTATCTCTAATTAGACAGCCTCTTTAAATCTTTCTCTATGCTATTGTTAGTTTCCTACAGGAACAAGTAACATTTTATTCATCTTCCAGCAGCCTTGGCAACTGCCATGAGGACAACAAATCATTAATCTGGTCTAATACCTGAACAGCATAATGGCATGTTCACATGCCTGAAAACACCTGTCTGTACCTCTGCTCCCTGTAATTACTAATGTGTGATATTGACCAGAATACCAGAGGTAAAGCTATTCATCCTTTCACAGTGAAAGGTCTGTTTAATTAATGTGAGTTGAAGTTCCCACACCTTCAATAACATCTTTGCAGTGATTTAGCTAACATTAAAAACTTGCTTTGAACTTACACGTCACTTTTAAATTGGCAGTTTGACGCTTTGGAAAATTTGATATCTGCTCTCCTGGATGAAGAGATCTCACATCATGCCTGTACTCTGAATAACAACTATGAGGTTTTTAACTCTTAAGCTTAAGGCAAGATAGCAAAAAAAAAAAGGAAGAAAAAAATGAAGGTATTTCTCAAAGGTCGCCGTACTCCTTTAACACACTGCATCCTGGTTTCTTTCATGTTTGGAAAAGAAATATTTCACTCACCAGCTTCATAGCTGATCTGAGGGCTTGTGACATCAAAAGATGCCACAAGCCATCAACTCACACTTCTGCATGATCTTAAAAAGGTGCATTTCAGCCATTTAAAGATCATAGCAGTCATGGGTTTATGCTAAAGCTTCTTTATATTTTCATCTTATTTCTATTTCTTCAATTCAAACCCATTTTCTAACTTGAGGGATGGAAAAATAGAAATTAAACTTGAAGGACAATCCAGTCAGAGTAAAGTCCTCCACCAATGTGAATGTCCTCAATTAAATGGATCAAGATCCACATTGTACACCTTTCCACTAACGACACGAAAATTATAAAACAGCAGAATTAGGTTCAGACTTTGTCCCTAGTTGTCTGTACACACAACAGATTTACTATGGGATGTGCTCTCACAGCTAAAAAACTCCAGAGGCACCTGGATAGAGTGAACAGGAGGCAGGACTTCATTGCCAAAAGTACACTGAGGACCTCACAAAGTTTTGTTTACAGCATACCGAGGAGGCAAACTACTTATCCATAATGATTCTTTGTGCTGATAGCGACAATACTTCTATTCATGGCCACAATTTTGAAGAGCGGAAAGGAATTTGCAGATCATGAGGGGTACGAAGCAGCGGCTGCTATTAGTGCACAAACTTGCTTGCATTGAATCTTCCAGAGAATCACCTGCTCTATTCAAATATTGGCCCACTCAGAGATTTTCCAAACTTCATTCATTGAGAGCTGCTCCAGTCTGTCTGTCTGCTCTTCCAGAAATTTTCAGTTCTGCGACGCTCATGTGAAAATGGCTTGAATCTCACGTATTTCAGCCTGGTAGTATAAACCACACTGAAAGCATATCCCTCCTGAAGCTCTACACCTTGACTAATGAAGACGTCAACACTGGCTTGAAGCATGAGACAGGATGAGTGCCCTGATCTTCACCGTCAAAGTCCAACGCTTTGAACACCCACCAGGAGTCCCCAGCTGTGCTCTATTACCTCTGTGCAATAAAAGCATGTTGCACTTCTTCCATTGGAATAAATGTGGCATGTAAACATAATCCAGGAGCATAATAGTGTCATTTTTCATAGACACGGTAGTTCAGAGGTACAAAGAGAGGTAAACTTCAAGGTTCGTCTGCATAAACGTCCATGCTTATTGTTTGCTCACTCAGATGTCTGACCTTTACCGCGAAGGCTGTTTTCACATTTATCTGCTGAAGACGGATGGTGTTTCTTTGGGTTCAGCTTCATCGTAAATTTCAGACGTGCCCAAGCATGGAGCCGCATTCGGTTCACAAGAACCATGAAGTTGAGATATGAAATGAGTGCACTTACACAGATTTTCCAGTGAAGTAAGAAACACCTTGAGATTCAGATATGAATATAATCACCCTGGACATGGAAAAGGAACAAGAATGCCCCCCTTGGTAGAAAAATGTATGAGTAGTTTTTCATGTCCTAAAACAAGTCTGAAGGGAACCTTTTTTTCTTTAGAAAAAATTGCTTAAACTCTTAGATGTAACTCTCAGATTTGTAGATGTAGATCTTAGGCTCTTCCAACCTCCTTACTGAATCTGCTTTGACAGCTACACAGGACACTGAGTTTTTTAACCTTTATTTTTACTTCTGAAGACCTCTTCGGTGGAGAATAGTGAGAAACCGGGGCTTTGTTTTCAGCCTGTGTCTCATGTTTCTTGTTCTACTGCATTCTCTTCTCTGTTTACACTGTCCTGCTACTATCATGGTGTGAGCAAAATGGTATTGTAATCCTCAAGGAATCATGCTCTTTTCTACAAAAATAAGACATGTTATGACAAAACACAGTTTTTCTTAATGTCATGTGACATTATCTCTGGTAAATCTTCCCCACAGTGGTATTTCTGCTTCCAGACACATTTTCTTCGTTGAGGCCCCTGCATGGCCTTCAGGCACTTTTTCCTCCCTCCGAACAAGGCGCCCTTGCTGAAACTGGTCACATTCCTTTCATAAGGGTGAGAGGTCAGCTCCCTTGTGTTTTCTGAAACCTGACAGAAGATATCCTCTCCCACTTCAGCAAGGAGACCTCTATTTTCCGAGAAATCACAGCAACAATGATGTGCTTGTGGGCAACTCCATCAAAATTCCTGAAAAAACAGTCATGTGGAAAAGAGAGGAATCCCTCTTTTGATTTTAAGGATTCTAAAGGTGTAATATTATGTAGTTCTTTTTTTATATCTACATGTATATTTTATTTTTGTTTTAGTGTATTGTTGCATTTATTACTGCTGACCTGAGTTGCTGCCTATCTTGAACAACAGCATATAAAATATTAAACTGTGTCATGATTTAATGAACAAAAAATAAAACAAAATTCCAACAAATAGTGACGCCCACCTTTACTGCTTTCAAAGGAGAGTAAGAAGCAGTCAGGTGCTGATATTTCAAAAGCCTTCGATTAACTGATCATCAGTATGCATGAACACTTCTATAAAAGCAAACTTTTTAGCAGTGCTAACCCAATGTCGAGGAGGAAAGACACCAGCAATGATCTTCGAAAAACAATTGTTGCTACCTTTCAAAGGGTTATAAGGCCTTTTCAAAACTATTTAGAGTCCATCATTCTACAATAAGAAAGATTATTCACAGCTGGAAAACATTCAAGACAGCTGTCAATCTTCCCAGGATTGACCTTCTCTGTTTGATCACACCAAGGTCAGACTGTGCAAGGCTCAGAGAAACTACAAAAAACCCCAAGAGCTACATCTCAGACTCTACAGGCCTCATTGAGCATGTTAAATGTTAAAGTTCATGACAGTACAATTAGAAAATAACTGAACAAGCTTGTTTGGAAGGGTTGCAGGAGAAAGCCTCTTCTCTCTGGAGAGAACATGGCAGCACAGGTTAGGCTTGCATCTGAACAAACCACAAGACCTCTGGAACAATGTCTTTTGGACATTACCAGGACTGCAAACACAGCAAATCAGCACAAACGCCTCATACCAATTGTCAAGCACTGTGGTGGAGAGGTGATAATTGGGCTTGTTTCATAGCCACAGGATGAATTCCTCAGTATACCAAAGCTTTCTAGAGTCAAATGTGAGGCCGTCTGCCTGACAACTTAAACTAAAGTAATTCAACAGGACAATGTTCCCAATCACAGCAGCAAATCTAAAGCAGAATGACTGAAACAGAAAATAATCATTGTGTTGAAATGGTTCAGTTAGTCCAGACCACAGTCTGATTAAAAGGCTGTGGTGAGACTTTAAGAGACCTGTGCATAAACAAATGCTGCAAACTTCAATGAACTAAAGCAACATTATCAAAAGGAGTGGACCAAAATTTCTCTGACAGCGTCATACAGAAAATAATTACTTCAACTTATTGCTGCTAGAAATAGTTCTACAAGCTGTTGAGTCTTTGGTTGTACTTAGTTCTTTCCACAACTGCTTCTGCATTTTGGCTGAGTTTTTGTTACATAAATAATGATGCAGTGTAATACGTCCTGTGTTGTTGTTCATCTGAGGTTGTATTTATCTAGTTTTAGTTTTTAGTTTTTATTTTAATTTGTTTTGACAGGGAGGGTTTTTAAATTTTCATATGACTAATGAGTCATTGCTTAAAGTCATTGCATAAAAAACAAAGTCAGCATGAAGTTCAACCCTCAAAACTGCAGTAAAAATCTGAAAATCTACTCTTTGATGATGATTAAAAAGACCATCTGTATTGCCTCTTAAGGAAATATCGACGAGATAATTGTTTCACATCTCATAAGATAATTAATGTTTGGTTTGCCCATCTACAGTTACATCTCACAAGTTCTTAATATGGAACTTCTTAAAGGTTTTACTCTTTTAAACCTGTGGAGATTTAAAGGGCTGAGAGCATGGTTTGCATTTTGATTTTCTGATACAGAGACTAATTAAAAGTCACCGGTGTTGTTCGAGGCTGCAGGGCACAGACAGACTGATGCCCTCAGTACTAAACAACCCATTGAGGTGAATATGAACCAGCACTCTTTACAGCCAAATTACTCCTCTAATATGTCATTAGTTTGTGATTTTTGGATACTCTTTGGAAGGTATTTTGAGGTCTCGGGCCACACTTTTCATTGGCTTTTTCCACTCTCCTTCAACATGTCTCTCTTATCTCAACCCCAGTAACATTTTCTTTGAGTTTTTGCACTATATCCACAGAATTCACCCAGACTTACTACATGCTATGTTTACAGATGTAGAGCAATACCATTAGAAAACTGACTTGTACAACCCCATCCTCTGTTTTCGCAACACCTTGTGGCATTTGGTTTCAGAGTATCCATTATTGCTAAATGCAAATCAGCCTGCAAATTACAGTAATTATTTTGTACATACTTATTAAGTCCAGGACAAATGTGGGAGCGGAGGAAAGAATGGCAGTATTCTAGAGAATAATTGGGTAACAACTCTGTTTTAACCGTTCACTGTGTAAAACAAATGATTTTACTTTATTCAATGCAGTGCAATAAGATTGCCTGAAGGTAAGTCAGAGAAGATAGAGGAAACAAACAGAAAACTCCATGAAATTAATCTGGATGTTTATTTGCCTTATTTTAAGCTGCAACCCTTGGTCTTTGACTTTGTAATGAGTTTATAGTTGTAGACTAGCAGCAGAGTTGTGTCCTGCTGCCATGAAATCAAAACTCAGAGCATCTGTGTTGCCAGGCTACAGCTGCAAAGACAACTACTTGCTGTCTGAAAGCACCAATTACCCAACCATCCATCAGTTTTCAGCAGTTTATTGGAGGTCGGGTCATAGTGGCAGCAGAGAAAGCAATGTATCCAGATGTCCTCTAAAGAAACGTTTTCCAGCTCCTCCTCGGATCCTGAGGTAATACAATGTTTATTCAGTCAGGACCCCAAATCTCATGAAGTCATGTGGCAGTTGGGACATAGATTGATTGGTGAATTAAATACTTTGCGATCGTCTTTTACAGGATTTAATTCAACTGCATCAATTCACATGTGAATCCCAGACTTCATACTATTAGTTATGAACAAGAATCTAAAAAAAGGCTTTTACTCCTTGAGGCAGAAGCTTGCTCCTAACTCAGCAGGAGCACTCCACTGTTTTGGCCTCAGGAGGAGCTGACTTTCATCTCAGTCGCTCTTATGACTACAAACTGCCCCGATGCCTGCTGAAGGTCATGGATGATCAGGGAAGCTCCCGTTGTGTAAGTCGTTTGTTTACCAAGACTTGCCTGTAGCCTTGCTAGCAGCTCTGTGTCATGAATATTTGTACCACATATTATGGCAATTCATTAAGTAGTCACTGAGACATGTTATCTGGACCATAGGGGGATGATCAAACAGCTAACATTGAGCACCAAATATCTGATAGGGCAATAATATTCTAGATTTACATAAAAACCCTTTGAGAAATTACTATGTCAGATGTTTTGAAAAGTACATTTTTCTGTATTATGTTTGGGGAGAGCAAGCAGAAAAAAGTTGTAAAAGCTATTAAACATTTCTGGACCCTGAAGTGAATTTGTGTCGCTGCATGATCAGTCTGATAGCTAAAAGTACGTCTAAGAAGAGTAAAAAAAACACAAGGGAATTTCCTTTTGTCGCTCAGTTTAGGGGTTGCGGTATTAAACATGATGACTCACTGGGATGGTTCACTGGGAGGCTTGAATAGAAACAGAAGCTTTCAAAAAGTCATACTGTGAAAAGAAAATACAGTCTAAGATTATTCTGTCTGTTTACACAGAACTTACTTTGAAGTCCCTCCTTATGCAAATGAGTTAGCACCACACCTACGTGGATACAGCATCATCTGGCCTGTCTTTGGTTTGTTATTCTTATCAGGCTGAAAAATAAATAACAATACAGAGCCAGGGACGCAGGAAGCATACTCAAATGCTCCTTTAATGTTTAGGATTTTCCTTGTCGGGGGTTATAACATCACCTTCCACAAATTTGTTTTCACATGTGCTGTCATCTCTCAGAATAATAATTTTGTGCTTCAGGTTGTTTTCCCCATAAATATGTCTGGATTAGAAGGGTATATTCATCTAATGAATTTGTGCAGGAGCCACAATAGTGGACTGTGATTTACAGAGAGTGCAGAGCCATCCTCAATTCAAATGCAAATCTGCTGAATGGAGGCTTTTAAACATTTGTTTAGAAAAGATTGAAGTTCAACTCTGCACCAGTCATGTATTAACTGGAGATAATCCAAAGCTGAAAATCAGTAGAATTCTTAAAATACAATGTTTTTTTGCTCTGTTTTGATATTAGAAATTATAAATCAGGCCAACAGTGGCCTATTACATTCTTCATAACTCTATTTTACTTGCTAAAACCATATGCATTTATTAAAAATCCACATCTGGGTTGTTTGGAATTCTACGGTCGCAAAACATTTAAGACAGGAGCCACTCCTTAACTTTACACATTTCTCAGCAAAACGCAGGAGATAAGGTTTGCTAAAAATGAGAGAAAACATGTCTGAAAGGGTATAAATCTTTAATCAAACGGTGATGATGCGCCTTGCCTCCAGCACTCACAGTGCCAAGCTGGAGAGCAGATGCTGAGATCTCAAATCTTGCTTCCCCCAAAACAGGATAAATCCCCTTCTCCGCTACAAACGTGTCATGGGAGCAGCTCTCTGTGCACCAAAGCCGATGTGTTTTTGGGTTCCCTCCTCAGAAACTCCCACGGGAACCCTGCACTATTTCAGCATTTTGAAAAGGGTAGCGAACGGGAGGCAGTGAAGCACATGCTTAATCTTTTTGCCTCCAGTTAAATATCTAAAATAGTCCTCGCAGAAACATGCAGACGTGAGGGTGTTTATTGAGTTTACAGCAGACTGAGCACAAGCTAAAATAGAAAATGACACTGGAAATGTAAGTAGGATTAGAGAAATATTGTTTAATTCTATCGAAATAGATCTGTTTTTTAAAACTGCTGTATTTTTTAGTTTGATAAATAATGAATATTTTTATTATGCTCATTGAGTGCTTCCTGGAGCATCTCTCCTCTTCTGTAGTTTACTTCAGGCATCTTGACAGTTTATAGATTTTATGATAAGTGCTGCTCGCAAAGCATGCATTACAGCTATAGTAAAAGGAGGAAGTGGTTATTTATGAATGAAATGGATTCTAAGCAAGCAGAAATGGAAATTGTAGTGAGATAACTATGTGGTGCATTAAACTGTGGACAAGGTTTTAAATGGTGTAATAAGTGCCTCAGTAGGGTATTGTTTTATAGTATTCATGTAAAGGGTTTTTATATACTGTCAATACATTCATCATAGGAAGGAATTTAGCAGAAGATGTTAGGGTTCATAATATGATGAAACATGCACATGAAAAATGAAATATTATTCAAATATGCATCTTTTTATGTGAGATGGGAGAAAGACAGTCTTCCACACATTCTTACATCCAAACAAACACATAAAACATGCCATAATTTCCCTCAGTAACATGAACAATCACTTCAAAGAGCTTGCTCTCTGTGTGTGTTTACTTACAAAGCAATGCACATAGGCACCCAAAGGAGCAAACATGTAAGCATGAGACAGATGAGTCGAAGAAATGAACAGAAAATGAAATACATTTTTATTACCCAAAGAACACAAAACATGCATGTGAACGTGTGCTCATTTCATATGCACACATATGGATGTCGAAAAAGGGGGCTGAGAAATCTTGTACTTGGCCCTGTTGGCAAGCAGTTATTGTCAATAAAAGAGAGAGTGAATCGGTGTCATGATGAATAATCATGTACTTATTAAAGTATGCAGAAACTTTCCAAAAACTAAACAAAGAGACAGACTGAGACAAAAGGAGACAGACGCAGCTGCAGGAGTAAGGAAAAGGAGAGTCAATGAATGTTTTAACCTTAAAGTGAGAAATCATTCTTTCACACTCTATCAGAGAGAATAATGAGAGGATGTTTAAAGAAATGCTGATGAAGACAGAAGAGATAAATGAAGAGCATAAGAAGCAATTCATCATTCTGCTTGACTAAATGCAGAATAAATTGTTATAATGTGAAACACAGTTGTCAGTTATTATGTCTTCTGCTTGCCTCCATTGACAGATGCAAAGTAGTAGCTTTATTGTATGTCCTTCCTCTATTTGAAAAAGTCTTTCTCCAGATCCCAAACAATCAAACAAACAGTTGAAAGCTATGATGAAAAACAAACAAGATACATACAGCTTTATATTACATACAATTATTTATTGCAATTATAATGTGATTAATGTCCCACTAGAACATTTCTTTACCACTTTATGCTACACATGGAGGTCAAACTGAGTACCAGTGAGCTTCACAGCTGTCAGAATCTATTTTGTGGACACTGTGGCAGATTCAGATCCAAAAATTAAGTCTTCAGGTTGTGAGTTTGATCTCATTAGAGGTCAGTGCACATCTAAAACTGAAAAAAAAAGTGGGTGAGGGAACAAAAATGGGTGTGGTTGCACAAAACACCTTACCAAGTTTCAGATGATAAATACATTCAGCTGCACTTTTTACGTGTTTTACATGTTTTCCCTATTATTTCCTTAAAATGTAAATCTCTTAAAATGAGTCGTAAATGAGTCATCCTGTGGCATCTTGGCTACCAGCATAAGGAAAAAAAGGTCCACTAATGGTGGATGGCATTAGTCTTACTCGGTCTTGATGGCAGTGTATGGTAATAAAGGTCAGGGTCAGATTTAGGACAGATTTAGCACATTCACAAACAACATAGGTGACCAAGGTGCTTTAGTCAATAAGTCAGAGCCAAAGTGAAATTAACAATAATAGAAAATAACATACGAAAACACTATTAACAGGAATAATGAAACAATTAAATACAATATCCACACAAAATTATTTATTCAGGTGTTGTAGTCTACTCGGGCTGAAAGCCAAGGAGAACAATTGAATCTTTAGCAGTTAGCAGAATATGCCTAAAGTCTTGAAAATCAACCTTTCAGCAGTGGATTCACAGACCTGGGGGAAAAAAAAGGGCTTTCTCTGTGCCTTCATGACTCTTAGTCTGCCTGAGGGGAAGGGTCTCAAAAAGGCAATGGCCAGAGTGTATATATTAGGTCGATGCGGCTGTTGTCTGTGTTTTTCACCTGTACTTCTTTGCTTTTTATGGTTTTTGTTGTGTTGTCCTCTTTGTTATGAACATGGTCGATGTCAGCCCCTCCCGGCTCTAGCTGGCTCAAGCTAACTTTTAGCTTCTTCACGAGAGCCAAACTGTGAAGGACAAAATTTTTGTCCATCGAAGTTTAAAAGAGCTGTTTTATATCTCCATGCAGGTATAAAACAGCACTTACAGTGGTGTGGATATGAAGGACATAAAGTTGTGCTGGTCCACTTGAAACTTCCAAAGTAAGCACTAAAATGTTCAAATCTATTTGAAAACTGACAAAAAGACTGGGATGGGATGCCAAAACTTGAGTTGTGTGTTCACGTTGACGTGCCTTGCAGCTCTGCCAGACAATTCAGATTTTTCCAAATCAAAGTACTTCAGACTTGTTTTCATTATTATTCAGAAGGTTGAGCTTTATGCAGGTTTTAAGATCCCTTTCACAGCTCGTAGAGGTTGTGATGTCTAAATATGTCGGTGTAGCTTCTCAGTTACCCAGGTCATGATGATTCTAATCCTTTTTGCCCTCTTTCAACCGCTTAGGATTTTATCTGTCAAACTTAATGGAAAGATACATGTGGATATCATCAGCAAAACAGTGGAAAGGATTATAATTTTTCTTGAAATATAGTCCCCAAGGGCAGCATGTACAGTAAAAAGAGCAGTGGGCCCAAAATAGATCTTCAAGGCACTTACAAGTGGGACAGGTGGCTGAGGTGAAATCTTCCTCTATATGAAGAGAAAATTTCCTCTCTGTCAAGTAGGACTTGAACCAAGTCAGAACCTTTGATACCAACTGTTCAAGTTGTGACAACAGCATAATGTGATCCACCTCTAGGCTAAAGACAGATCTAAAAGCTCTGAAATAGCACAGTTCCCTGGATCGAAAGTTAGACAGAGGTCATTAAAAATTTTAAGGAGAGCTTCTTTTAAAGCTGCAACATAATTTAAAACAAGCTACAACTTGTGTCTACGTGTCTAAGGATATCTGAAGTTGAATAAAACAACTCTCAGGAATTAGAAACTGAAAGTATCAAGGGAAGAGTGCTCTCTGACCAGGAGAAACCAGTGATAGTTTATATTTTGTCAACTTCACTTTCAGATCTCTGCATGTATGAAGACATAAAAGAAAACTCTGACTGAAATATAAAATTTGGAAAGTCAAGACTGGTGTCAAAAAAAGGAAAAGGAAAAAAATGATATGCACATTTTTTGTTTTCATTAGTTTGTGTGACAGTTGGATAAAAACACAGCCAGTGTGAAGGTGCAGTTCAACATGTTTCGGTGAGAAGTACTAATTAAAAAAGTATGATTGGATGATTAACATGAGAATAGAAATTATCTAAATGCGCTCAGTGTTAATGGACCCGAGTCATTTGCAGACTAATTCTGTATTTTTCACATCATAATTTAATCTGTCAGCTGAACAAAAATCCTTTTCACAGAGTTGTGTGTTTTTAAATCTGTCCATGGTGGATATTTGCAGTAAAAGACAGAGCCATCAAGCAGTTAGGATTTTTTTTTAGGAGGAGGGCATTCTGTAAATTCTTAACGATAAAAAGTAAAGTAAAAATCCAAACACTCCAGTCTGGTGTTTCTGATAAAGGAGCTCCAAAATTTTTCCCAATCATCTTGGTGCTGGCTTTCAGTATGTCAGTGGTCCAGCTGGACCACTACTACTGGAACCGCACATAAAAAAGAGGAGCACCAATTTCCACAATCCTAGTAATCCTGTATTCTTTACATTGTCATTAAAGTGTTTAGTGCTGGGAAATTAAATTAATCACCTTATTAGGTGTCGTTTTGGTACATACAAATGAAGCTTATATGTATGGTGGTTCTGAGCACTCATGACTCTGAAAAGCATCTGACTGATGCAAGAAAAAAAGTAATTTACATTTACAGTGAAGATAGCTAACAATCTTTTTTAAAACACAGCTTGTTAAGCAGCTTATTGATATGTCAGACTGTCCTCCTTTCAAAACAGGAGGTCCTAAAACGGACTGTATTCCTTGTAATTCAAGGAATATGCAACTTCTAGTGGTCATGAGAGCAACTGCATGTAGAGTAAAAAAAAGTGGCGCCCATGAGGTTGAGTTGTGTTTTAAAAATTAGGTATCTTAGTCCTTACCATAATAATTTTCTAACTAAGTTTCATTGTAACATGCTGTGCTTCCATGTAATCAAAGCCACAAACAAAATAGTGCCCAAGATGGCGATGATTGCATAGTAAAGTAAGTGTATTTTAGCCAATGATTTTCTTTTTGTAACCATAACCAACTCAGTTTGGTTTCAAACTCAGCAGAATTCAGAAGTGAAAACAGTGCCCCGTGTTGGTCGAACACATGTTCCCCCATCCTCCTATGTCTTCTGAAGATGACTATGTGGCTTGTTGAGGAAAGCTCTGAGGTGGAAAAGCTCCTATAGTCATATCTGTAGGTGTAGTTTTTTAGTGAACATTGTTATGGGTCATATTTAAGGGTATGAAGAAATGTGAAGGTATGACCTTTTCAGCGACTATGATTTGATGACATATTGATAGTTTTCATGTTTATTGGCTTATGTTTAGTTAAAATTCTGGTCATTTTTCTGCTTAACTCGTGTGATATTAATGGGGGAGAATATCTAAACTTTTATCAGTTTATTTCACCGTCAGTGCTTAAAGAAAGAGAAGTTGGTGGGCATGCACGACTATCGCTTGCTCAATTAGGCGATGAAAGAAAAACAATTTTAAGAGGAAAGTCTTCACAGCTACACTTGCAGATATCTTAGTCTGAAGATCACTTTCATTGACATTACAGCAGTATTGAGTGTGAGATGAGACAGCATCTCTAATGAGATCGATCAAAAACAGTATTCCTGCATGATCTAATCTGTAGTGTTTCATTAACTCATGTCATTCAACATTTGGAGAATGTTTCTCATACCCCTTTTTCTGTCAGAAATCTCTCCTCTGCTTAAGGAACTCTTAAGCTTCTTAAAAGCCCTCCACTCTACTCCTTACATGTTTTCAACTCCAGAGCTCTCTAAAGAGCCGAGATGCCTAAATTGTCACTAACTTTATCTTTACCAAGATCTAGCCTTAGCTTTAAGGGGAGTTTCTCAGAAAATGTCAAAAATTCAAAAGCCTTTGTAGGATTTTGTTTCCAAAAGCACTTTTTTGTAAGAGGAAACCTTTTAAAACATGTATGACTGATGCTACAATCGTGTACACTTTAGAATTGCATTGGTTAAACATTATTACACATAAACTTGGCTTGTTGTTGTCTTGAATCTGGCAAGATTCCAGCTGCAATGCTTATGTATCTGAGAGTCAAAGCTTACGCATTGTTACACTATCACCTGCACTTGTCAGTGTTCTCTGATGAAATCTACTAGAAATTTTGAGACTTACTTAGGTTATTCAACAATAAAGATTTAAAGGGGTGCTGCAATTTTCTTTCAAAACATTCATGCAACACATGACATGCATCAACACACTGGCACAGTCAGACAGAGAAAGGAAAATTCTTGGAGTTACTTTGAAACATGCCCAATCGTGAAACAGCACACAACAAAATGAAATCAAGCCAAAACGAGTCTCCACTGGGACCTGAGATTTGGGTGCAGAACTCTTGACCTTACTTGCTTTGCTGTGCTGCCATGCAAACCAAAACTGTTATTCATTGAAGTGTAAATGTGCCAATGGCTAAATCTCAGCAGCATAAAACATTCCAACATGAAGAAATCAGACATCAAAGACAACCGCACCATGTAAAACAACAACAAACCTCACGTAATGCACGACTTAGGGGAAAACCGAGGAAATTAATTCTGGCTTGAGCCTGCTGTTAGCGTTTGTCATCACTCCTAGCTCTTAAGAATGCAGCAGGATTTACCGGAGAAGTGGGAGTCAGACTTCACTAAGGGGATTTATAAAACCTTTAGAGCAGTTGGTTTGTCACTGCTTTTCATCCCAGGAGCACTCTAGCTCATACAGCTTAATCACTGACCTACGCAAACACCAAGTGGAGTCTACTTCTTTTTGGAATTTTGCAATTACTTTGTATTCAGTATATCCTACCTGCTCAGGGACTCTGACTGTATGTGTGTGTGCGTATCTGACAAAGCTAATAATCCACATTCACAGAAGTTAAAAAAAAGAAAAGGAAAAAATAAATAAATCACAGACCATACCAGCATTTCACTCAGCCAGTGTAGAATGAAAAAGTGGTGGCTCATCCAGGCAAGCTGTGCTAGAGTTGTCTTTCTCTGGACGTCTGGCCCTCTCTATGAATTATGAACCATAATCACCACAGGCTCCCAAGGGGCCTTAGATGGATTGGGGGCAAAGCACCACATCTAAGCTAGAAGTGTCCACAGACATTTGTGCTAAATGAAGGGATTCAGTTGTTTGCGTAAGTGCTCCTTGTCCCCTTACCCTTTGTGCACCACCTTGTTCTTAGGTCGAAAGATGGGCTAAATGTGCCTGAAAGATTCCCACATATGAACAGGTGTGACCACTGTTTGCTCCTTACTAGTACTGATAAAATGATTCTGAAAATAAAAAAATTAATGAAATGAAGACATCTTGTGCAGAAAGGTGACCGGCTGGTTTTGGCCACCAGGGTGCCTCTTATGGGGGTTTATTCTTGGTCAGTACTGAAATGTCTAACCACTGTAAAGAAACAAAGAGTCACCTTCACCTTTGGTCCATGAAAATGTATTTGCTAATCAGCAGATAGCACTCAGAATAAGAAAAAAATCCTTTTATGGGATTTAATCTTATTTTGGAAACACTAAATAGGATTTGTCTTCCAACCAATGGAAGAAAACATCTATTTTTCTATGCTTCCAGACTTTACTGTATCGTGAGTGTTAACCTGAGAGGTTAATATAAAACTACTGAAAGCAGTTTTGCTCTCTGTTGGTACTAGAAACCTAATATCCTTTCCTGGTAAAAAGAAGAAAATACATATAAACTCTGCAAGCTTTCCCTCAAGGGCCATATCTTTCTACCTTGAAATATGTTACCCTTGGGCCACAAGAGTCAACCATATAAAATTACTTCCAGTTTTTACACAGATGATACAGTCGGCATATTTTGTCACACAAGTTGAAAATCTCCTGTTCTGTCTTCGTAACTTCAAAATTGAGTGCCATTTCTTAATATAGACAAATGTGACGTCCTTGTCGCAGAACCCAGTAATATGATTAACATCAAAAGCCATCTGGTACAGTCCCATGTCATACCTTCCTCTGTTAGCCAATAAACTGTTCCATACCCAGAGAGTCCCATACCATTATTTTGTCAAAATCTGTGGCATCTGCGCTTTTCCAGTAGTGCAGTATTAGTAGACACAAAGAGCTATTCTGGAGTGATTACTTATGGTGGAAGCAGAGTTTTCCTCATTATACCTTTTCTCTTCCCATTTACTTTTGGTCTAACTCACTGTCGGTTAGGTTAAGGAACTAAAACTACTTGGGAAGATTCAGTTCATGATTCTTCATGAAATTATTCTCTTCTCAACATTATTACTCTACCTTGGATAACAGAGTGTTACATTACTATAGGTGTGAGTATTGCTTGTATCCACAGTAGTGACTTAATGTAATGTAATGTTGGTCAACTCTGACTATAGCTGAAACCGTAATGACCACCATAATGTGTGGTTCATGGGTCCAAGACGATAAAACTTAGTGACTTTACTGTTGTAGACATGATGACATGAGATTCAACAACAACTAGATGGACTCCCACGACATTTTGTAATGACATATCAGATATTTACAGGATTAATTCAAATACTGGTGATCTTCTGAGTGCCATCATCTGGCCATCGTTCAGTGTTACCTGTATGTAATTATCCAAAAAATAGGCATCAATTTGTTTTTGTTACCTTGGAAGAAGCAATGTATAACTATAGAGCATTGTCACAACCATATATCAGTATACCAGAAGGCTCAAAAAGGCCTTTCACATTTTAAGTAGCCACTTTAGTTTAACTAGAGGGATTCCACTTAAATGCGACCTTCAGTGTCACCATTAGATGTCAAAAAGTCACCTCCTTTAATGTCTGTCCAAATAGAAGCATGACATTATCCTCATCTCTATTACAGACTATTTTCAGAGCTAATCCGTTAAAGGGGTATTCATTTTTTTTTCTTCAAGTAAGGCTCTGTGAGGAACCTATGAGTAGTGAGTGTCTTACCTGCATTACACAACTGTCAGAGTGCTCTCAGCTGGGAGAATCAGCTTTTTTCCTGAGCTAAAGCTCAAAGCTACTCAGAGGCTGCCAGAACAGCAATTTTTTTTTTCCAAGTAAAATAACTTGAACCTCAAAAGTTTCAAATTAACACTATATTGTGAATTTTTACACCAATTGGTTTCGGCATCACACAGTTCACTAGTACCTCTATGAAATGTTAGCATGATGAACTACAATGCTGAACATGGTAGACAATATATCTGTAAATCACAGCATTGTCATTTTGAGAACATTATTTTACTATTAGTGCAGCATGACAGTGCAGGCTGTACTAATAGTTTATCTCAGTTTAGTGAGCTTTCAAATATTTCTCACATGATACTTAATAAATATTTTAAATTCTGTTTTTACAGAATTCTGTGCTTCCATCATGTTGAATTGTATAATTTATTCAACTCATATCAAACATCACACCCAACCAGTGAATCAATAGTTTATTTTTCCCATTTTATAAAAGATGCTGATTAGTTTTAAAGCACATCTGACTTTATCTCCAGCTCGGGAGATACTCTGAGTCTGACCTCTGGGTTACTGATTAGATATTGTGCATAGCCTTAGAACCTTGTGTGGGCTGTTTCTGGTTGTTCAACTCATATCCGGATAACTTTTTTCAACTTCTCTCCGGATAACTTTTTTTATCTTTACTTTTAGTGAGGTCTAAAGCTTGGTTTTCCAGCCCCATGTTCACAGCATCTTACTTTATTACTTTCAGTAGGTTTAAGCTGGACATTTTATTTATCTCCCACTCTCTCTCTCTCTCAATAGGCTGTCTCTTTATATAAATATAGATTTGATTTAAATATATAAACAGCTTGCTATAAAAATGCCTCATTTTACACAGCAAACATTTTTCCTTTTTATGCGCAGTGTCTGCCATAGGTGATAAATCAAAAAAATTCTTCTTATCTTGCATTTGACAATTCTACAGCACCCGGTCTTCAATGTGAAGAGAAACAAAGCTGTTCAAAAGAACTCTCAGATATCCCGGTGGCTGTGCCAAACCACAATAAATAAAGCTATACCATCCATGACTCAGTGTGCAGATCCGAAGATAATAAACCAGTCATAAACTATTGCAACACAAAAATGACCCAAGCTTTTACAGAGCTCCCTCAGCAAAAAGGCCTCCTCAGCTGTACATTATTGATGGGGCTTAAATTGAATGTCTCTTTGTTCCTCCTCCGATGGACACCAGGCTCCTCTATATGGTGGATGGTAGTGAGTGGTGGGGGAGGGTTGCAGGAGTGTGTGACTCACCCCTATCCCATCATGCAGCAGGAGATTCATCCATCACATTAAGAGGTGCCACATCAATCATTAACAAGGAGTCCCCTGTTGAAAGGATGATGGACAGCTAGACAAATAAGTTAAGATGAAGAGGGACAAGGTGATGCTGGCCTTTTTCACTTTTAAGGCAATTTATTCAAGACACCACAATGGCATATCCAAATGCAGGCAATGAAATCATCCTAAATAGAAATTATGATAACTCTAAAAGGAACAAAATAATAATGGATAATGAGTGCTCAGTAAAGCTTTAAACTCAACTGAACTCAACTCACAGAGTGAATTTGCCCACGCTTTTAGGGAGCCTGAAGTGGTCAGGCACAAGTTCCACTTAATGCTTTTCTCTTGGGTGGCCAGCTACTCTTAAAGAGATTCCAGTGTTTTTAGCACTCGTGAGGTATAAGGGATGTGTACTCTAATAATCTAGAGGCCTTGGAAAACCTTTGTGGGGATTTTAACTGCAGGTAGGGTAGCCACTCATACAGAATAGGATTATTCAGTCTTTTGGAGGGATTTGACATTTTAGCCGTCTTTATGCTGACTGAAGTTTGCACAAAAAACAAAACTTCAGACCTGTTTGTCTTCAGTCAGCACACCAAAGACATGCACCTACTTGAAATGTTACCTGATGAGTTGTGTTGTCAGGCGCTTTTGACTTGAAACCACACTATTTTAAGTCTAGTGGATCCAGTAACAATGCGTCTTGTTTAAGAACTTCTTTTGCCATTATCCTCAGCTGTATGCAACATTGTGGCCTCCTTACATAACAACTTTCATTTCATGCCTTTAAACTTTACCGGTTTGGTTCACTGTCTTTACTCATGTTTCAAGCTGTGGCATGTAGGCAGATGTTCTTCACGAAGTGTTAACTATTTTTGATGGTGTAATACCCAGGTGTTTCCCTTACAAGTTGGCTAGAACTAAACTGAGATAATCAATTAGTCTGGCACAAAGATTTTCTATGAGCACTGAGCTTATTTACATGAAACCTAAAAAACAACAACAAGTTATTGTGTTAGCTCAACCAAAACTGGACTTTTGAAAAACATATCAGATTTTATAACTGCAGCTTCACCAGACAAAATCACAACGTCTGCACAGTAAATTCAGTTGTACGTACCAGTACAATCTACAACAGAGAATGTTAGAAGCAGCATAACATCTTGGATGTTTTCCTGAAAATTTTAATTGTGACTTTATTAGTGGAATGCATTGATGTGTCCAACAATACCTATTGCAAAATTTAGTATTAAAGGCAAAATACATTTTTGGCTCCTAAACCTAACCAACTGACCAACTAGTTTTGGTAAAACAAACCAAAGAGAGAAAAATAAATGGCCAACAAGGAACTGAATAATAGCTGCCCCAAACCAGTCTCCAAGACATGTCCTGTCCTCTAATTTTGCTTCTAAAGTTGTCTTATGAGAACCTTGTTTATCAGTAAAAAACTTTAAAATGACACATTTGCTGTTGATTTCTAACACAGTCACGGTAATGAAGTGCCAAAGGACTCCTCAAGATGTGAAAATGGGCTGCTTCCATTGAACAAAGAATGTATCAAAAACAGGTATTAAAGCTGGGATCTCCTTTCTGTGGATGCTGAGGTCACTTGTGGGCCTGTTGCCAATTAATGTGATTAGTTGCAACACATACCTCCAGTTGGAGCGCCTCCCACCTTTTAGGTGAGTGCCTTGCTTTTTATTTCTGGCTTACTATGGAGGGCTCTCAGAGAAATACCAAGCTGCAGAGGATGATAATACTGGGATCTAGGCATTGCGTGAAGAAGTGCTTAGTTCTACAGCAGCACTATAGCCAGAGGTAGCTGTAAAGAAAGCAAGAAAGAATGCAAGGGATTTAACACATAACTTCAGCACCTGCTTCCAGATCCTGCCTTCTGGAAGGAGATACGCAGCCCTTGTATTCAAAACAAACAAAGTCAGGGGTAGTTTCATCCCCTCTGCTGGGCCTCTTAACAAATGTAACTCCCCTGAGTCCTGTAGCTCCTTCCATTTTGAAAAGCCAGACATGTTGCACTGACATGTGCAGGCACACATAGGGATGCAGGTATTCATAGAGTCAGCTATCCACACATGTCTTATTTTTGATAGAAGGCACCAACAATTCATTAAATACAGCAGTAAAACTTGTATTTGTCAGGGACAATTTTTAGCTGTGTTGCAGTAGTAGCTATTAACAACAGAGGGAAAGTATGTGGTGGATTAATTAGAAATAAATTGAATTGCTCTTGTCCATCACGATAAGCAATCATGTCAAGGCTATGGATAGAACTGCAATACTTGATTGTCCAAGGTTGTTTGTTTGGTTGTTTGATCATTTTTTTACCTCTCTGAATACAGAATATCAATAGACTTATCTTTCCAGTCACCTTATGATCCAATATTTCTTCGGAGATGAAAATTATTATTTTTCAAGAGTGTTAGAAATATTGCTCAAGCTGTAAAAAGTCCAAATATTTTGCTCCGATGACAATCATTAGCACTTCATGCCATGACCTTTTTCCCTGTTGTCAAATCTCCCCACTCATTTAATTAAAACTCCTGATTGCACTCATTCCGAACCAAGACGTTTATCAAATCCATGGATTGAACATATTCCGAAGGTGAATTTTGGAACAGCTTTTAATATACTTCTCTCGCTCCCATCCAAATGTGTTCTCACAACTAATGTCACTATTGACATTTAACTAAGCTGAACTCACTAGAATCTGATTGGCTCCAAGTTTGCCATCTATCCCTCAAGTTATACCAGTCGCGTTTTTCTCTTGAGCTATAAGTCCTTCTCTGAATCTCCATGGCAACAATTAATGCTAATCAGATGCTCAAGCTCTGATCCTCACTAATATTAACACTTCAAGCCACATGCCAATCAAAGATTGTTCAAACTGCGGCTTAAAACTTCTCCCCGTTTCTTTGATCTTTGGTGGTCAACGATTGGAAATTATCTTATTCTAAGGCAGTTATGGACACTCACACACACACGCCTGGAGGGTTTGAGAGCATGTCCTACATTCGCTCTTGCCCTTTCCCACTAATTGGATCGACACTGACTCACACACTCAAGATATACAGAGCCAATACTGTACCAACACTCGGTACACGCTGCATTCATATTATATCACAAAACACTAGCTGCCTGCTGAGAACACCAAAGGTCTGTGTTGAAATCACGAAGAGTGAGTGTATGAGTTACACCGATGCTGTAGCTGATGTAGCAAGTTAACACCAGCAGAGATGAGGTTCTGTCTGACTCCTCTCCCTCCAAATTTGTTTCTTTTTAAGCATGTATTTTATTCACCAACCTACTATGCTGACTCATGGTGTTTCAGGCAATTTATCAGATTCGTGCAACTCCCTCTGGAGCCAGAAAGCCACATATTTTTCACATATGCAGCAGTACATCACAAGGCCTCTAAGAATGCTTTGATTTTGTGTAAAATCAGATGGTAACCCCTTAAAACTTTGCTTTAGTTTATCAAAACAAAAGACTTTTGCTGATATAACACAGATTTACCATTTGCAGCTCCAGCCAGAGAGGAAAAGCTTGGCACTTCTCTCCTTTCTTCTGTATTAAGTTATAGCCATGATACAGTTTGCACTAAGAACAGCCCAAGTAGAATAACAGAGATGGAAAATTAGAGAAAATTAACATACTTTGTCCAAAATACAAGAGAAGCTATATCTGAATGCTTCTAAATCTAAGGATTCAGTCGAATCGTCTATTTTGCATAGCAACCTTCCTACCTGGAGAAATTACCTGGAAGTATCTTAGTGGCAGCCAAGATACAATCTGTTCAAATTCTCTAAATGCTAAGCAAAGGGGGTTCAATGCTTCCTTTATGATCGCCTTTAGCATAGGATACACCAGACAATCCTTTATGATAATTCCATCCCACAATTCCTTGCGGCTGCAGCTTTCATAGCGTTGCATAGTCGTACCAACTCTGATTCATGTGGATAAAGATTGCAAGCTGATCAGCTCAGGTGATCTCAGGTGATTCAATAACATGTGAAGCTAGCTCTCAACATGCTTGTGAATTCAACCAGGAATCATTGGGGATTTAGTGTGAGTTAGTTGCTTAGACTATAAAGAGAGGTGCTCTGGCCTGCATAAGACCTCACTCTGATGGCTGTGTGAAAGCGACTGTGTCCTGGACTATTATGAAAGACCACCTACACAACTGATTCACACCTTGCTTGTGAAAAATGATTACATGTGTCCTGCAATCGGTTGTGCACCACTTGTTACTATTTATCTCGCATTGTAAAAGGTTGTTGGCAAATGTCTCATGTAAGACTAAAACACTTAATTTTGAATGACAGTCAAGTCCATGCGGGTTATGATGATAATAACATTTAACAATGTTTTTTGCACTGAGCTAAGCGTATGAAGGTCAATGTAGGTTTAATGTAGACTGTCTTTTGATTTTTAAAAACAGAACTGATTAAGGTCACTTGTTTATTTGCATAAATACTGCTTGTAGCTATATAAATACAGATCATTTATTTGTCCATCAACTGAAGCTAACAGAACCAGAAGAGAATTTCATTTTAAGTTTAGCATAAAGAAAACAGAGATGAGAGGAAATGTAGTTGTTCTGTCCATATATAATGAAATGTGTCTTCTTATGAAAGCCTTAAAATCTCACAACTGGGCTTATTTTATTTCTTGGAGTGTTTTCGGCTGTCATATCTGTCTGTTTGCTGCTGCAAATTGAAGCCAATATCCAGTTAGTTTGACTGAGCATGATGATTTAAAAAGTGGAGCTGACCTGGCTCCAGAGGCAACAAAATCCTCCAGGAACAAGTCAAAGAGCTGTATTATGGTTATACTATATTCTGTATTTAAACTCCATTCTACTGTATATATTTTTAAGAGTGTGCTAGGCCATTTCATAAATTAGCCAAATAAGATACAATTCATTAAGTGAGTTTTAGAAGTGCTGTTGCACAGATTTCGTTGCTTATAGAGTTGATAAATCCATCCTCGACTTCAGTTTAATAGCAACAATGACCTCATCATTTATCTCCACATAGCATGTCACAACAGGGAACCAAATTACTGCACTTCCTAAATTGTTGAATAATTATGTCAAATATATGCTGGATGTATTCAAAGGAAGGGGAAAAAAGGGCTGCGACATTCTCTTATTCTTATACTGTTCCTGGTCTGAGTCGAACATAGTATTTTTCCCTGCTTTCTAGCTTGACTGTTTCATTATAAAAGGTTAATGGAACAGCTGGACCTTCCTGCATGACTTCGCTCACTCAGCAGTCCAGTCCTGCTGCACCTTTGTGAAATTCACATTTACTTGCCTTGAATCCATCCATTTCTTATTTTTTCCAGAATATTAGCACATCACAGTAGCCCACTAGCAAGACTGTGACAGTGTTTATTCAAAGTATCATATTCTTCATGTTCATATGGTTGCCCCTAAAATACAGCTGGTCCATCAATTTTTCATGATTGGGCTGTCTACTAGACCTAATGTATAGCCCACAGACAGAGTCTTGCGCATAATAATTAAAATGGAAATGACAGGACAATTAGTCTCTCAGCTGAGGACAAACCGACCTGAAGGATTTCATGTCTGTTGCAGATAATAATCTAAAAGACACTATTATAATGACAGCAATATAAAAACTGCTTACAAAGATGCATCACAGCATGACTTGACTTTAAATAAGATTAGATGCAATAAGATATGCAATGTCAGGAGCAACATGAGGCAAGCGAAATACAAATTTCTAGCAGCTCCTCTCTCGAGCTCCCCCACGGCCATTAACATTTTACAGGGCAAAGCAGCTGGAACCAAAGGTTAATGTCCACACCATTAGTGAGCGACAGTGCACACGTTCATCCCTGTTGGTTTAATTAAATTACAGTGAATCCATAAAAGGGGGATTTATCCTACTCTTACAGTTACTGCAGTCTTAATGGAGCACTGCATCCCAGTTCAGCTGATCTACCTCAACCCCCTTGTGTTTCAAAGTGGGTCGACTTGTCATAGAGTTTGTCATGGCCTACTTAACAACACAGGAACTTGTAATTAGATCATTTGTCAAATAAGCTGATTGTCTTTGTTGTTCTTTTCATTGTTCTAAGGGGACTTTTCACTTGTCATTGCTTAGGTAAAATACCCTTTATATTACTTTGTAATGACCGGATAAACTGGATAAGCAAGCCGAATGTTGATTTTCTGGCTGACATAGCGTAAGCCTGTGGTGAAGTAAAAGCAGCATGAATAATCCTGACTAAGTCTGAAATCCACATAATCTAAGCTGCATATTGCTGGGTGTAAATCTAATAATGAAAGATACAAATTAATGACTCTGTGGACGCATAAGGTCTTGAACAAGCCTCAAAAATATTAGATAAATATGGTGATTATACACCCTCTAGTGGAGGATTAGTAAAAAAACAGACTTCACAAACCTACATAAACCTAGCAAAACACAACAAAGCTCAAACTTCCAAAATGCATGAATTTAAAACACTGATTTTCATAATGAGCAGATCTAATTTTTGTATAATCTGCGCACAGTTTGTGTGTGTAGGGGTGTGTGTGCCACTTTCCCTAAGTTTGATCAGTTAATCCTTTTCATTTCCTGGGACTCAAGATAAGCAAAACCCTCTTGTACATCAAGAATTGTGTCACATAGACTGTGAGATGCTCTCTAACACTGGAGATTCCATCATGTAGAGTCTACTTTTGAGTCCAGGTGGATGTCTGCTGTTAGAAGACACAACCTCTTGTTTCTATATCCTGTAGGCTTTAATTGTTGTAATGCATGCATGACATAAACAATGGTACAAATATATACATAAGTAACCAGTAAGTGCTGGAAATAAAACAAACTTTCTCAGAGCTGTTACCACAGAAGATATTATGTTCTTACAACAAACATTTAATCTAAAAGTTACCCTGAAACATACATTAATATAAACTTTTTAGAAAAATAAATAACAAAATCTATCCAGTCATTCAGTTGCATTTCTGTGGTACTGTGTGTGTTTTGAAAATCGATGTTGTCTGTATGAATGCAAGGTAGTGGTATGTTTATTTTGCAGCTTGAATTATGTTAATTAAACGTGCATTTCTAGATAAAATTGGCAACTTGCCAACTGTGATTGGCGCAAAAACAATATGCGCTGCTTGTAAAACCATCATGTTGATTAGAAATCAATAAAATGTGTTTCATCTGCTCTCTGTGTCCTCAATGTCCATTATTCATCCACAGGTTTTATTAATCTATTGTATGTAAACAAACAAAACAAAAATTGGAGCCCTTTAATTAATGAATATTTACATGCTGCAATATGTATTTTTATTTTCTGCCTGCTGCAAATTAAAAACAGCAGTTTTACATTGTGGAAAATTAGTTTATTCACTTCAGAGCCAGGGGTTTGATGGCACTGATAGAAATATACCCAGCAACAAACATATTTGGTCCAAAGGGAGTCAAATCTGCTTGCTCCTAAATCTAAACTCACATATTTGCATCTTTCTGTTATCTAAAGCTGACTAATTAGCTGACACCAGGAGACACTCATCTATAACAGCAATCTTATTGAATTATAGATAAAAGGAAAGCCATCAGCTTTATCTATGTGCAGTTTCTGAACTTCTCTGAATAACCTTTCTTTCTTGATGTTGAAAGAGCTGAAGTTAGCTCATTAGCTAAAGTAAGAGGACAGTTAGCCATTAGCATAGCATCATGGAAATAGAAATGGAGGGCAAGTCAAACAAAAAACAATGTCAATAGTTTTTGTCTATTTACAAAAGCTGCTGGGCTGTAGCAAGAAGACACCCAGCTATTACTGTTGTATAGCATCATAGAAACAAGGGGAAAAGCTTGCTTCACTTACAAAACTCATCGACTAATATATGATTTTGTGACTGAAGTTGCACAAAATGAAAGTGCCATGGAAAAAAGAGTGTTTCTCAAAATGTTGCAAACTGTTGCTTTTTTAAGATAACTGGATTTCTTCCTTTTTAGTGCATCATACGCATCTTCAACCTCAACAATCTACAATAACCTGTGAAGGATTGGAGAGAAACATTACAGCTCCAATCAATAGTTTTGATACAGTGTCCTACATATATACATCATGCACCTCCACCTATAAGGGATTGTCATGCCATAAAGCTTGCACCGTTCTGGTCTTAAAATATAAGTAGCCGCTGCTATCTGAGCTGCTTCAGTTTTCGATAAAAAGACGCTGCCATTAAGACGGCTGCCACACCCAGAACAACCAGGACAGCCACTGCAATTCCCAGGCCAACAGATGCACCCTTGTCCTCAGACTGACCACCAGACGGAGCTGTGCATAGATGAGAATGACACCATTACAGGATGCTTTAATCCAACAGACAACAGAAGACTTTATGGCTCGCTGCAGATAAGAAATGTCTTTCATTTCTGGAGAATCTAATTAGTAAAAGCCTCGTGAATAGTTGTTCTCATGGAAGCAAAGTTAATAAGTGACATACTTACTCTCCTCACTGGAAACAATGGCTGCAAGAAAAGACACAGAACGTCAAACATTCCATTATAAGGGATGAACTAAAACATTTGTCAAAACATTTAATTGGTAAAATGAAATTACAGGCAGAAAGTTTGGTTTTTCAGTGTTTTATGGGATTTATATTTTAAATAAATGAACCTGTATTACTTTTCTCATTTGAAGCCCTTTTTAGACACATACTAAAGGAAGCTCAGCGTTGCTTGTTTTCTGTTTTGCCAGAAGCTGGATACATCAGCTTTTTTGATTTGAAGTAGAGCTGGTTACAGACTTTGATCTATGCTAGAAACTGTAAAAAGACTGAATATAGTTCATAATAAAGATATGGCAATGTCATAATAATCTAGACCGGCTGAATTCCAGTTTTCAAATTACCTAAAATCTCTAATCGGTAAACAAATCATTGAAAAATGATCTGGTTATGTGTTATTTTTGAGGCTGGGAATAGCACTTTGGTGACACTGAAACCGCAGGAAGTCACTGCTAAACAAAGCAGTTAAATTGCAATGAGCTTCTTTTTTTTAGAGATTTAGTTGAATGCTGTTACCTTTGGACAGAGCTAGTCCAAGTGTTTCCTTTTGTTTTAAAGGTCTATGCAAAGCTAAACAACAAATTGCTGTAGCTTCATATTTACTGCACAGACATGAGACATCTGTCTTCTCATTCAGTTTTAGCAAGCAGTCAAATGACACTTGATTAACCTCTAATTAAAACGAAGATTGTTTGATCATGTATGCTGACAAGACTGTTGCCAGTGTAGAGAATTTTCTCTGCTATGTTTCTTGGATACTAATGATGTCAACATTTCTGATTATTTGGTACTGATGTTCATAACATCATATTTATAGTAATATTTGAGATGGACAGCAAATTCTCCAGCAACAAAGTCCACGCTAACTGGTTTGAGGAGTGGTGGTGGAAAAGCACAGATTTGAGTCCAGTGGATGGCTTTTTAAAGTGTGAGCTTGTTTCATTCAAATGTATTAAGATTACACATATTCCTGAATGTCTTTCTTGCGTTTGTAGATTGTTTTGCTCTTCAGTTCTAAAGAATATATTTCTTAGACTAACTGAAATCTACTTGGAGCTGTCATTACAGTGTAAAGATCTTTCACATGTCTTCTTTTCATGTTTGTACAAAAAGAAAAAAAACATACGACTCTCAGCCTTGGCCCTTATAGCCACTGTAAGCACAGAAGGCTCAGTGATGCTTTCCTGGACCACCGTGGCCTCCACGTTCCTCCTCTTCCTGCTGCATTGCTGATATTAGGACCAGGTTGAGAAACATGAGTTGAGGATGTGACTTGAATTGTAGATTTCTGCTTGACATGCAGGTTGTGCTTTCCTACCTTGAAGGTGCTGCAGGTGCTGCTCTCACACAGGCGGGTGATGCAGTGAAGATAGTAGGTGGAGATGGTCTCATTCTGCTGCTCGATGAAGCGGAAAGCTGGGAAGTAGAAGCGAGCCCTCTGACTGTCTCCATTCTCCAGCATGGTGGTCAGCTGATCTCGGGAGCACCTTTCAGTAAAAGACAAACCTCACAAGTGTCCCAACTGTACATCATACAAATACATTCAGGCTATGTAATAATGATCATAGCAACGGGAGGCAAAATCAAGATTAGGGCTCCCAGTGGATTTTGGTAGCTGTGGTTTGCTTATTAAATGGAACACAGGAAACCCAGAGGGCATGTGTAAAGGTTTAGATTCAAAGCTCGTCTGCTGGACTGAGAAACATATCTCATTATTAAGTCTTGAAAACCTGAAAGAACTCACAAGTTACAGTGGGCAGCTCACACTTTTTACACAGGATGTTTTTGTAACTTACGAGACAAACAGATTAAAGAAGGTGGAGTTGGAGGGCTGCGGAGACACTGAGGCGTAGCACCGGTCCAGCAGCACAAAGTACCTGTGGAGAAAGAATGAGGTCCCCAGCACCGAGTCAGAGACTCCTGGTCACAATCTATCAAGACACAGCCATGCAATAGGAGACTAGGAAAGATAGACATATGCCTTTTTTAATCATTATTACTATCATAACATTTATTTATTTATGTTTTTTAACCCCACTCAGCTTTCAAAGGTAAGGATGAAAGCTGTGAGATCATCACATTCTTCTACACTGGAAATGAAAAAGTTCAAAAGAAACTGAGTTGGCTGAGAGTTGATATCATATAATGACAGGATAGAAATAGGAGTGACTCCACATGTACTGAGATGCATTTTGATTGCATGTTTTTCTAAATGTGGAGTTGTTTTAGCTTGTGTATCATTAGAACAGCTGACATTTCTTAATACAGTTGTCAGGTTCCTTTTCTGTCCTGTTTCAAGATAGTTTTCTTCTTGTCTGGCTTTTAGCAAATATTCTCATATTTCATCTCGACTGGTTATGAACATTTTAATACAGGTCTCAATGTTTCATATTGCTTTTGCTGAAGAACATCTCCTAAAGGTTTTGTTCTCAAAATAATTAAGATTATTTCATATTTAGGCTCAATCATTCTCTATGATTGAATATTTTAGACCTTAACATGCTTGTGATTAATCCGTTGATCTCTTGTGAGCTGTTGTTCAGACTAAGCACGACTTCATTATTGTGTCTTATTCCTCAAATGAAATGATAACGTAAAATTATTAATACAACATGGTAGATATAAGAAGAAAATGAGTAATTTCTCATAATAGACTGAAGTTGATCAGTTATATTATCATGTTTCACATCCGTTATTGCTGTATCTTCTCAAATAAACTTTTTATTAATTCCACTGATTCCCATGTGAGGGAGGGAGGCCTCTAAAGGGTCACATGACGAGTATAAAAAGGGTCCTGAGATTATTATCAGAGATTAATGTAGAATAAATCTACATCATGTTCTACTTTTTATTCTACTTTTGTTTTACATCTCTAAGCTCCAAAGAATAATTTCATAGGGAACTTCAGTGCTTTGTTTTGCATTTCATGAGCTAATCGTATGGGGGTTTTCTGTAAAACATTACCATATTCAAGTAACTAGTTGCAGCAGTTGCAAGCTCAGTGATGTGGCAGGAGCAAAAAGTACAACGTTTGATTTGAAATTCTCAGTAAGACCAGAAAGGTGGAGCATATCACTCCAGGCCTGAGGTCTCTACACTGACGTCCTGTCCATCAAATAATTGATTTCAAAACCCTGCTGTTGGTCTATAAAGCTTTAAAAGGTTTGGGGCCAAAGTGCATCTCAGATCTTCTGGTACTTTATGAAAATTTTAAACATCTCAGGTCATCAGGCGCAGGTTTGCCTTCTGTCCTCAGAGTTAAAACAGAACATAAAAAAAGCTGCTTTCAGTTTTTATGCACCATATATATGGAACAAACTCCCAGATAACTGCAGGTTTGGTCAGGACTTTCCTGTTTACCACTGCATTTGATTAATTGATTAATAATTTTCACTGCACTCCAGCCCTCTGTTTTGTACATTTTGTTTTTAATGCTTTTTTTGTTCTATGTAAAGCACTTTGAATCACCTTGTCGTCGAATTTTGCTACGTAGATAAGTTTGCCTTGCCCATAAAGTAGTATAACATCTGATTACTTGGGTAGAGTACTAGTACTTGAAGTCTACACTGAAGAACAGTACTTAATCAAAATGATTCAAAGTTTGATAAATACAGATCCAAGTCTGAATAAGACAAATAAAGGCTGCTGATATGATATACTGTTAAAGTCTCTTACTGCGATGTCAGGTTGGCTGCAACCACCTGCACATAGACATTTGTTCTCAGTTCAATGCCCACAGGTGGAATGACGAGGGGCGTGGTGTAATTTGCATCCTAGAAAAGGAAGAGAAGTTAGAGCTACAGAATGTATGCCATGTAGAACTGTAAGTATGGTCTGTGAGAAAGGTGTGAGACGGCACCTTGTACAAAGTCATGCTGAGAGTGCTGATGAAGCTCCCATTGTTGTCTATTAAAGCAATGGAAGATGATGACCTACAAGGAGGAGAGAGCTGAGACCACACTTTGCACACAAGCGAAATGCCAAAAGTACCATGAAACAAAAAGCGCACATATTAAAATTGCGCACTTACACATCCACCTGGGTGTTGTTGATTAGATACTCCAGAGGATAAGCACAGGAGTAGAAATATTTGAGCTCTGCATTGTAGGTGATGGTCCCGATGGTGGGGTCGAAGGATCGGACCACTCCACTGATGTTTACTGACTGGATGTTGGAAAAGTCAGAAAATACTCCTGTCCCTTGTGAACTTGTGGTCTGAGGAAATATATAACAGAAAGATGATTATTTTAAGAATGGTTAAAAAATCCATTTTGGCTGACGTGCTTCACAGAGCATGTAGCTTTGATGAAATCACATCAAGAAGGTGACCTACCTTAACTTTCTCTGTTATTACATCAAGAGTAGAGTGACTGACCTCATTAGTGTGTGTTTTAGATTACTTTATTCCCTCCCTGAGAACTCTCATTTTTAAATCTTCTCACCTGGCCAACAACTCAGTACTCAGATGCTCTTTTGGTTTCCTAAATCTGATGTAACTCTTCCAAGCTAAAAGTTAACAAATCTGTTGTTCACCATCACTCAAGACTAGAAATCGTCAAATTACATGATAGACTCACCATGAAGTTACTTCCACAGGCGTTTCCTTCACTGATGGGGAAGCTGAACCTCACTACGGGAGGAACCACTGTGGTGTCAAGCGTCCCCTGACAGTCCACAATGTTCCAGATGCGGTTCAGGATCAGTAAACTCTCGTTGTATCCGGTGTACATGGCCGGGCAGATTTGAATAGCCAGGTCAATGGCAGATGTTCCACACACCACTGCGATATCTGTGTATTCTGATCACAGAAAGATTGCTTTGTTTTCACTCTTTTTCATGTAGTAGTCAACATACTTATGCTCTGAAAGAGAAATGAGCTAAATCAAATAAACACATTTGAATTGACAAAATAAATAAATTAGCTGCACCTTAACTCCAGTGCTACCATTTATGCAACTATAAACACAGTATTTTGTGGTCAAAATTGTTGCCATTCCTGTAGATTAATAATAATAGCATTTGTAAACCCCTTTTTCAGTTGGGCAAATTACATATCTGAGGCAAAATCCAGTTTGTTTCAAATAAATGGAGGATGGCTTCTTTAAAGGTCTACATTTACGCTAAAATCCAGTCCAAAACTAAAATCAGAGAGTGCTGTTTACAAGCATCTCACCGGGTCGTCTGGCATAAACTCCACAGTCAGAGATGCTGAGGGCCTCTCGGCCCACAATACACAGGGACGTCAGGATGAGGAGGATGAGTAAAGCCATCTCAACACTCTGCCCTCTGTGAAAAATTGGATGCAAACACAACAGATGTCAATCACTGAAAAGATATCCAGCACAATGCAGAAAAAAGTCCACTAAAAAAGTTTGATGCAAAAACAGCCAAACATTGATGTTTAGTCCACAGCTGTCAATCAAGCAAAACTTTGCTGTAATCTTTGACTGGATCTTACCTCCTCAGTCTCTTTCCGTGTTTATTATTAGAAAGCAGTGAGCTGTTTTATATATGAGGATCATAGCTGTTGTGTGGTCATAACCGCTGTAGGATTGGATGAAAACAAGGTCAAAGCTTCATTGGAGTGGCTGCTTCTGTTTGTGTGAACAATTCACTTTTTGTGGTTGAGGTACTACGTCCTTTCCTGGAGGCTAATGATGAAACCCAACACAGCCCCCTTTAAAGATATATGCGTAAACATTGTCCGCAAGGCTTTGTGGTTTTGTGTGTGAAATGCTGCCCCCTTTGCCTACTAATATGAAATTTAATAAAGTAAGAATATGTATGCTTTCTGTTCTCACGGGACCTCACACACAATACAGGAAGTGGGATCTGTTGTCTTCTGAGGTGTTTGGTGGTTTAATGTGACCTGGATGAGTCTCAGTTTGACAAATTGACACAAAAGATCTTTTATAGAAGTACTTTCAATGCTTATATTTCTGAGACAAATTATAAGCAACAAACAGCCCAACAATGTGATTGACATTGGTCATGCTCATGGCTTGTAAATGTTTGAGCTTTTACGTAAAAATAGCTAAATGTTCAGGTTAGAATATGGTATCTGTGTTTTTGCACATACTAGAAATTCCCAAATACTCAGAGAATCATTTAAAAGCTGGTCATTACTGAGAATTAACTGAGGGTGAAGGTAGGTGAAGGACAGCTAGAAAACTGATCATGTCAGATGAGCCACCTGGGAAGAGAAAGCTGTGATCAGGGTCAAGTTGGAGGATGGGCGTCTTTGTCAATCTTTTGTCAAAGATAGAAAACACACATCAAATGCAGGACACATTTTTACTATTGTCATGACGTGCGCATTTAAACATGCTAAGAGTCTTACTGTTCTCTTACTCAGACACACCCCCATTTATATTCCTCAGGTCTTTATAGAATTAATTCTCTTCGCTCATGACTCACCTGAACTCAGATTCAAAGTTCAAAGCCAAATCGCAGCCTCATTTTTATTTTCAGGAGGAGGGCTTAATCAATTATCGCCGATAGTAAACTGAGAGGGGGGATGATAGAATTCATTCCTCTCATTTCAGTTATCTGTGGACATTGTAAATGCTGAATGCATCACAAAATGGTTGTTGAAATGAGGGATTAGAGTGATGAGGAGCAGTGAATGTAGCAGAGACTACGGGGCACAAAAACAGCCTCGAAGTGTGACACGTGAGATGCTGCGGCCACCAACAGACATTCATTGAAGACGAAAATTAGTATGGAAAAAAAATCCTAAGATTAATTCAGGCAGATATCGAATGGGCTTTGGCAGTGCTTGGGGTTTTGTTCATTTTCCTGGAGATATGACACGCACAGGGAAAACTCTGACAGATTAGTGAGTTAATATGAAATAAGGACAGGTATACTAATTCATGAACAAAGACATGTAAGGTAAAATAAATCGTTTATAAATGACTACATATACCATTTGGTCACAAATGCTGTTATTTCTATGACAAGATTAACCAAAACCAGAATGCCCATATTAACTGACATACATGGTTTATTTAACAAGCGTTTAATTGGTTGCATGTTACATTTTATACACTTTTGATTTGATTTTTAGATTTAAATCAATTTGTGCATTTTTTTCCTCTGCTATGTCCTTGATTCTTCTCACCCTTTCTGCTTTCAATGTCAGACAGTAACTCCTAAAATGTGATGTAATGTAATGTAAAAGCTACTGATGATCTGAACTCATGCTAAATAGTGATGTAAAAAAATATCTGAAGACCAATGAATGTTCACAGAGGATTGTCAGTAAAATTGTCACACATCAACGACCTCTCTGTTGTGTTGCAGAGCAGTGTTGTGCTCTTACCTAGATCTGAGGAGAAATGAGCTGTTTTCAATAAATTCTCCCAGCAATTTCAACAACTGACAGATTTACTCATTGCTCTTGTTTATCTCAGCTGTCCTGAAGGGAGCTCAGCAGCACACAAAGTTTGTGTTCACTCCAAAAATATGTCTATCACTTCTGTGCTCATCCATGGCATTGACTGCTTGTTCCACTTGATCTACCTTTTATACAAACCCAACTGAAGGAAAACATATGAGGATGTCCAAAAAGGCAACAACAAATCAAATATGAAGCTTGCTAATTCCTCTCAGACGTTTATTAAAAAATCAAATGCACAGGAAACATTTCTCTCATATCTTCATTGATGAACATTGTATTTAGGAAACATACACAAGTCGAGAATGTGATGCTGGCAACACACTCCAAAAAATAAAAAAGTTGAGAGAGAGGAAAGGTTTATAGAGCATTCATGAGCTCCAAATGTCTACTATCGGTAGATTAATTGGTGACAGGTGCCAGGATTGTATAAAAAGACTTTTCAATACAAAAGGCCTGGAAAGTATTGTTGGACGGGATCTTTGAGCCTTCAGGTAGAACTGCATAAGAAATTGTCCGGCCATCATGATTAACAAAGCCACACGGGCCCAGGATTAACTTGGAAAACCATTTTCACTTTGCACAATCAGCCACTGCATCCAGATATGTAACCTGAATCTGTATGACACAAGGAGTAATTTATATATCAACCCTGCACACAAACACCGCCGAGATCTCTGTACACGAGCTGCTCATTTCAAATGGACAGAAAGAAAGTGAACACAAGTTCTGTGGTTAGATGAGTTCTGGTTTCAGCTGGTTTTGGAGAAATCGGATGTCTGGTTTCAGGCTATTATCAGAGAAAGATGCAAAAGCAAGCGTGTGATGATATGGGAGGGAATCAGTGCTTGGGGCATGGGTGATTTCACATGTGTGAAGGTATCATTGATGCAGAGGTGTACATTGGAATGTTGGAGAGACATATGCTACCACCAAGGTGACGTCTCTCTCCAGGAGATCAGTGATATTTCAACAGGTCAATCGTAAACTTGTTTTGCACGCCTTACAAAAGCAAGGCTTCATAGACACAGAGTGTGTGTGCTTGTTTGGCCTGCCTGCTGTCCACATTCATCTCTTATTGAAAAAGTATGGAGCATCATAAAGAGGAGAATCAGACAAGAACAACCTGCAGACTGCAGAGCAGCTGCAATCTTACATTCAGAGTCTTCAGAGTCTTCCAAAAATATTAAAAAGTGTAACTGTAAGAAGGGGAGGTGTAACGCCAAGGTAAACATGCCTCTATTCCAGCTTTTTTTAATGCTTTGCTGGCATCAAATAGATTTGTTTTATATTCTACAATAAAGTTGGTCAGTGAAGACACTGAAAATGATTTCCTTTGCATATTATGTGTCTGGTAGAGGAAGTTTCAAATTAATTAATTTCACATTTTGAAAAGATGGCAAACTTCATTTTTAGTGGAGCCAACAGCTTTTATTTCAGATCCAGACATAAAAAAAAAAGTTCATCTACATCTCAGACATATTATTTTAAATGCAATAATACAAATGAGAGCTTAAAATTGAATTCAAACGTAATTTTTTTTGTTTCCAAAACACTGCATCATATGCATTTCCTTGTCTTAACAATTTACAATGTTAAAATGCAACAACCTTTCACTATAAAACATATGTAATACAAAACAACTGTGTTTCTCTTTAGAGAGAAAAGTCAGAACTTTGGTTCTGCTATTCATTTTTTCTACCTAAAACAGACCAATATGATACTTTTTTGTACCAATATCCAATATGTGTTAAAAAGAAAAGGACAAATTATGTCGAAATAATTTGGGTAATTTCATAACACAGCAGTTTCTAAGAAAATCAGCTGCCCAAAAAGTTTTAAAAAATGAGGTATTGAAGGCAATAAATACCTAAAACATATTATGTATAACATGTAATAATGCGTGTATGAGGGAGACCAGACACCTGCAGCAACAGCTCTGTGAGACATATGCAAATATTATACACGAGTCACTTAAAGCTCGGGTTCCAAACACCTGAGGCTGCTGCTGCTGGTAGGCGGGACTTCTGCAGGAGGCGGACCGACAGCAGGAAGAAACCCAGACTGACCCCGCCCAGGATGACCACGCCCGAGATCAGTGCACTGGTCACAGGGTTCATTGTCTGAGAGAGATGACCAGGTGCTGATGGACGGAAAGATGAAAAACCAAACCTTTTCATTAAATGAACTTCATGACTTGTGTTTGTGTGTTTCTTCTTTCAACAAAAGAACACTCCTCATCCCTCTAAACACAGAAATTGATTTTCAGTGGTATCTGCTGCCTTTTCTGATGCTTTAAAGCTTACTATAACATTGCTTACCTAGTTGGGAGTTGTTGACAGGACTTTCATCTGAAAAACAAGGTTAGAAACAGATTATAAATGGCTCAGTGTATTGATCTACCCACTTAGCTGAAATACACTTTACACATATCAATTACAAGAATTACAACCAGATTATGACATTAATGTTTTTTGTGTTTCGTTTGAATTTAATCAACAAAATGTAACCTTTTTAACGAGTAACCCCTCCCTTTCCTTCAGGGTAGGGTAGAAAATCAGCACATCTCTAAAAATGCCAAACTATTCCTTAAAAAGTCAGTTTTTTGCTCATACCACTCCGAGTGATGATTGGACCGGCTGTGATAACGGCGTTCCCAGATGCCGCTGGCTGGGAATTAAGACTCTGCTCTCCATCCCGCCTGCGTCGCCTCCCACAAATCTGCCAGTCACATCATCAGATTTCAGTGCTCATCGAGGTCAAGAGGCACACACACACACAAAGGACAAAAAATCAGAGATTGTCACACTTACTGGCATGAGCATGATGCAGTCGTCTGCCCGGCAAAGCTTGGTAACGCAGTGCAAAAACACAGTCGACATCTTCTGGTGTCTGTGTTTCACAAACCGGAAAACCTCAAAGGAAAAACGTCCCATCTGGCTCTTCCCATTCTCAAAGACTGTCGTTTGTGGGTCTTTATAGCAGCTGTGTCAGAGCAGCACAAACACACATAAGCAGGAAGATGAACACACTGGAGGTGACAGAATGGATTTCTACAAGTAGATGTATACTTAAGCTACATCTAGTTGTTTGGGTCGAAAAAAGAACTGTAGCATTCATGAGGATAAGCCGTGTTGAGAGACTGAAAAGCTAATGACTCCCTATTGTGGTTTATCGAGTCATCATCTTGAACAAAAAAAAAAGCAAGATTACCCAAAGAAAAGGTCATAGCGGAGTTCATCATTAGGATTCCCTGAGGGGGTTGTGTAACAGTAGTCCATCAAGATATTCCATCTGCAAAGGGAAAAAACTCAGATGGGATAGAGATCTAACTGCTCATGGGAAGGCACAGGTATGGCTTTCTTTGCTGCAGTCTGGCGCCTTCAAGTCCAGAAAAAAAAACATAATGGCATAATGAATGTAGGCAAAGCATAAAAAATAAATCTAAATCTCTAGAAATTATGGTGGGAAAGATGTTGTGGGGATCATATCAGACATATCTTCTCTTGATCAACCATGTGGTTGTGTATTGGTAAAATGTGAGCCATGTGAGCAATATTTATTCAAACATTCATGATAGTCCTTTTGAAAAATTAGGCAAAATTGCGTGTAATTTGGTACCGTTTGTCTAAATTTGTGGCTTTCACAGCAGCAAATACTCTGGTTTTCAGAGCCAGCCCAGCCATCGGGATAGACAGAGGCTGATTGTATGTAGAATCCTGCAGCACAAGTGTTCAAGAGAGAAGAGAAAAAAATCAATTCTTATTGTTCAAAACATGAAACCAGAAAACTAAGAATCAGTAGACGGCAAGGAGTTTAATTCATAAGGCTTGTAAAATTCTGTATTTTTGTTTTTGTCAACCCCTCCAGTGAAAATACCAAGATTGTAGTTTCATTAGTGCTCGTCTGAACAATCTGTGGAGCAGAATATATTTATTCATACAGGGGACGTTTTTTAAAAAGAGATCAGGAACACAAGCGAAAGAACAATCCTTAACAGTGTTTAGAAAGAAATATCAAATATAAATATTAACAACAGCAGGGTGATGCATATGGGATTAAAAGTGAACAATTATAATATGTAGTTCTTAAAAAATGCTTAGTTAAATCAATTAAATGTTTTTTAAATTTGTTCTTTTTTTTCTTTTTCTTTTCTCAAAAGATTTAAATTACATTCACACTTTTCAAAGGATTGTGACAACAGCCGAGCCAGTACGATTCAAATAACGTGAAGTCAGTTTTGATTGATAAAGACAGTTCTGATCCTCACCAAAATGGAAATTTAAACCCAGCTGTGTACTCACATTGTACAAGATCATACTCAGCGTGCTAACAAATGTGCCGTTGCTGTCCTTGACAGATATAGCAGCAGAGGAGCTGTGAAGAGATGCAACATATTGGTGGGTGTTCATTTAGAAAACAGCATCAAAGCAGCAGTTTTGATGTAGAATACTGATGAAGTTTTATTTGTTTACTTGAATGAAGTACAAAAGTTTCGATAAAGTATGCATCTGAATTAGCATGTGGGTCATTAGGAAATTTGCATTTCCTAAAATAAATGGCTCTCAAAATACCACAGGACACAAAGCCACTAAGGCTTATGAACCACAGGCTTAACTGTCACCACAGATTTTGGGAAAGAAATAAACAAAGCTCTTAATCAAATGAATAAATCTTAACACCAGTTCAGTGGGTAACCCATAAAAACTCTGTTTTGGATTTATTTATTTTTTTGCTGCAACTTACGAGGCCAGCTGGGAGTTATTGACCAGGTACTCCAGTGGGTAGCTGCAGCTGAATTTATACAACAAACCAGGCAGGTAGCTGATTATAGTCGGAGGGTCAGGGGTGTCGATAAAGCCTGAGATATTCCCAATTTGTACCAGAGACATGTTCCCATAGGCGTTGGCTCCAAAAGCTGTGCTGACCTGCAGAGAGACACATCTTAGCCGCTAAGTTGTATTCTTCCCAAGCCTACAAACAACATGATGGAGCTGGATATTGATTATATTAACTCTATGTTTAGTATGTATTCGGTACTCTTTACCACCAGGCTGTTACCGCAGGCCTCAAGGGTGCTGAGACTGATGCTGAACAGGACCGCCGTGGGGAAGGTGTTGTTGTTGATGAAGCCTCGACACTGAGCGTCACTGTGACGGCCGTTCAGGGCCAAATCTGCGGCGGTGTAACCAGAGAAGAGCACCGGGCAGAAATTGATCTTCAAGGTGATGGTTTGAACCCCGCAGTAAACGCTGATGTCCCGCTCAGCTTTAGGGGCAGACAGAAAGGTCAACAGTGCATTTTAACTTTAGAAAGTTAAGCTGGGAGCTGAGTGACTGTCACGTGAAAGCGACAGGGACATTATACTCTTCATACTCATGCATGGGGAACATTTTTAGTGATTTGACAAGTGTCAATATGTGAACAAATCCAGGTAAATTTTGATTTTGTCAAAACGTTGCAGATCAAAGCTTGCTATTTTAGTAAAGTCCTGGGTTTTTTTTTTGTTTTTTTTTTGGCAGCTGTCTTGCCTGCCAGCATTTACTGGGAATAGCAGATACAAAACAGATGGTGGGGCTCAATTCCAGCTTGACTTGAGAAACAAAAACTGAAAAAAGACCTGTAAAAATAAAAAAAGACATTTCAGGTGTAAATTCTCAAAACTTCCCATAGGATTAGGAATATGAGATCAGCAGAAGCCAAATTACCCAAATTAAAGAAAAAGAAAAACATTCACAGACAATCTATTCCGAACAAAAGTGACCTAAAATTACATGATAAGATACGTTTTTACATTTTGCACATTCAAATACTTGCAGGTCCCACTGTAAACTTATTTGTCCAGGAATACAGGAACAAATATTGAGGGGGAAAAAAATCTGTGAAAAATGTCTGAAAGCTGTCTGAGTGTGGAAAGAAAAGTAGCCATAATAAACATTTTTCTGTTATAATTTGAATTAAAACTTGATCGAAGAAAAAACAAAACAGCAAATATGCAGAAGTGTGAACATTTATACAGATTTAAGAATTTTAGTTGTGTTTTGTTTTGTTTGCTGTTACTGTTTTTTTTCTTTTTGTGAAGTGTAAGGATAAAAATTGTCCTCATGAAAATCTTCATCTCTTCTATGTGGAAAGCAGACAGTGGTGGAAGAAATATTAAATTCTTCATGCAATCTTATATTTAACAGTTTTACCAGAAACTTTAGAATATCAAGTAGTGACAATTATCGTAATGGTTCTGCTAGTTTAACTTGAGCTGATTTGTTAAGTTTTCAAGCTACGTAGTTCTTGTTATCAGCCATATGAAGTGTTCCCACCTGTGGAATATGGATTGTAAAGAGACAACGTGGTGTGCGGTTTTCTCACCAGGAAACCTGCTGTGGAAGTTGGCATCACAGTTGTATCCATTAAACTGTGTGGAGACTGAGGTGGTGTGACTCATCAGCAGGAAGATAAGGCACATTCGTGCCATTTCAGCACCTGAGGGAGGTTTGCCCAGTGTCATCTTCAGAGGGTCAACATTGCATTAACCACATTCCTCAGATACGTTTAAAAAAAACAACACTTTTGTCAAAATTAGATGTTCAAAAACAATGCTGCCCTCCCTCCTCGACTGCTGCACACTCTGACCTCGATTTAAGTAGTTCACCCTTCTTTCTCCACGTCCCCTAATCCTTCTTCCACTGCTTTTAAACTGAGGTCACCCCTCTTTCCAGCTCATTTCATCCCACTCCCTCTTTTTTTGTGTTTTTGCCTCACCTGTTTACCTGTTTCCTGCCTTTTCCAGAGTAATTGGCCGGAACCCCTCTTCCCCTGATTTATGACGAGAGAGTAGTTCAAAACTGTGGCACGCAGTTTTGGTGGCATCAAGGAACTAAACCAAACACAGCGTCAGCCCTACTTGTCTCTCTTGTGTGCACATAGATGAGAAAGATACGCCAACAAAAACCTGCTGCGGTGCAGAACATGGGAAACTCCATCAGATCTGAATGGACAGGACAAATCTTTTCACAGCGCCAAGAAACCTGAGCGGACACAGTGGGTTCCCACTCATCTCTCCTCAGTCTGATCTCCGTCTGTCAGATCACACAAACGGTGGACCTCAGCAGGGGGGGTCCAGCCTGGGAATTAAGCTGTCATCGGCTACTGCTGCGGCCCACATTCACATGAACACAAAAGTCTGCTCATGGTTTGATGCGAGCTGTGTGTGGGTAATTGTGATGCGCAAGGCATCACTTAGAGTAAAGGCATTCAGCTACAGCTCGACCTGCACTGAGTTCAAGAAAGTAAACGTGGAATACAGAGAATGTTTTCCATTTGGTTGCTCTGCCTAGAGATAATACACTCACCTTTAATTTTACTGCAGTCCATCTCACAAAGCCCGAGTTTCTGCAGAACAAAGTACTTCTTTCTCCTCAGTAGATTTCCACTTATTTGAAAAACAGCCCATACAGAGTTGAAGAAGCATATAGAGAGGTACTGGAGCCTTAAAGAAAATAATTATTACTGTCAGTGAGTCCCAAAGAGATAAAGGAGAAAACCAATAGTGCAAGAGAGCAATCAAGTCTCACATTGAAATATGCAACACCTACATTGGTCCAGTGTGTCACAATATCGGTAAAATTGTGAGAGACCCACTTTATTTTAGCTACCTTTGCATGGAGGATGCGATGGATAGATAGATAGATAGATAGATAGATAGATAGATAGATAGATAGATAGATAGATAGATAGATAGATAGATAGATAGATAGATAGATAGATAGATAGATAGATAGATAGATAGATAGATAGATAGATAGATAGATAGATAGATAGATAGATAGATAGATAGATAGATAGATAGATAGATAGATAGATTTCATTTAATTATTTTTGTTATTTTGTTATTCAAATACTAGATTTGGAAAATGATCATTTTCTAGTGGATCATTGGGTCCACTATTTTCCATTTTTCCATGTTGAAGAATATACCAGTTCAAAAATAGGCTTTGGGTATGTGATGTCAGTTGATGTAGAAAGCACAAGAATCTGTGAGACTTATGACATGGAAGTGACAATAGCAGTGGAGTTAGACTTTGCTCTTTTTGTCATATTGTTCATGCAGTTCTTATACAGTCTAAAAAAACTGTAAAATGTTGAGCTCTTTCTGTGTTATAGACTGCTGTTACTGTTCTCATGATGGGCGTGGAGACTGAAACTCGAACCATGTGAGACCTTTCTGCTTTCTAAATTGGAAGCAAAATAATTGATGTAAGGTGGCTGAATTAACAAAGAAGCTTGCACAGCATGACTATCAGATGTAAAACAACCAGACATCCTGTTTGGCAACATTCCTTTGCACATTGTTTACAGTATTTCTACACAAGTAAGTTAGATTAGTTATGAAAATTATTGTTGTTTTGTGTTTGTACCAACCAGACAACTATGGCTCTGGTTTTTGCTGCACAGCTGATTTTGCACGCCTACATAGATGATCAAAGAAAATGTTTTATTCTTTTCTTTTCTTTTCTCTGTGCCCAAACTTGCCATGTTTGTTTTGGTTTAACAGTATGGCAACCACAACCCAGAACGCCATGCACCAAGATGACATTGCCTAGTCTTCCTGGCCGGGGTCAGGACAGGCCCATGTTTGCAAAATGCTCTCCCCTGCTAAGGTGTGGCTCACTGCTGTAATGTTGACAGAACTGAAATCTCAGAGAGTTACACTAAACACACTAACACCAACAGCAAGGTTAATCTACCCCTGTGCACAGCCTTTCAAAGCTTAGCTGTTCAGCACAGGGTTTCAGAGAGCAGAGGTTCACATGCTTAACAATGTCAGCTGTATTAGAAACATTTTGAACTGATGACATCAGATAGAGTCCCACAAAGCATGACACAATACTTATGTTTGTGATTTTCATTTTTTTCCATCAAGGAAAAATGTTAAAAACCATATGTTTCTATATGTTAAAAACACATTCGATTTTTTTCACTTGACTTAACAACAGCGGTTTGGGACCATCTCTTTATTTTGTCATCTGTATTGAATGAGCAAACTCAGTTTCAGGTAAAGGAAGGGTTTGAAATATGGTAAACTTTGCAGTCACTGTTATTTCTCTTACAGTACTTGTTTGTTTCAACAGAACACAAAAGGTAAAAAGCATGCTCTATCGGATTACAACGAAGTAAAACCCACATGTATCAATGTTTTGAAGACCCATCGTTGTGGTCTTTCAGGAAAATATGTATCAGTAACATTCGGTGTGTATGTTGAAGTATGAGCACATAGTAACAGTATACGCTTGGATTGCTGTTGCATTCCCACCCACGGTAGAGTTGCCCATATCCAACACATGTCCTGTTCGTCACTTGGCTCAGGCACATCTGAGCCAGTGGGCCTCACGTGTCACACTCACATCTGGACCTGAATCTGTGCAGGAACCTGCAGAGAGCCTGCTGTTTGCTATTCACTGCTGCTCACCTGCCTCTCTGATGAGGTATAGGTCTGAAATGAAATATGAAGTGCTATTCAGAGCAAATAGGATCAGATGGCCACATCTACATGAAATGAATACATATGGTGAACCATTGCTAACCTGCTTATTTTACAAATCCCACCAAGCAAATGACCTATTTAACCATGTGCTCCACTTCTATGCATATACCCATACACTCAAAACAATGCTCTGTGTGTTGTGTGTCTTGTTGATTGTCTTCACACGTTTTTCTTCAAAATTGCTGTTAAAGTATTAGAAGCATGCCGAGCTATCATATTTCACTTTATGCTCAACACCTAAAAACTTGCTTTATCCTTTGTTGTGAAGTCACACATCACCGGGAAACTCTCGTGAGCTTTGTGAACGTTTTCTGCAGGTCGTTGTGCTCAGAGACTTCTAATGGCGCAGGACCAGCCGCCAAACTTAGATCTCCCTGATAGAGTCGTCTCTATCAGATCAACCTGAAACTTCCAGATTCAACAAACAGACATCTAAATCAGACGATCTAAGCTGCAGCACAAAACCCGAGAGACTGGGTCTGTAATTTGATGCTCCAGTTTTAACACAGGCAGGAAAGTCAAGCCCTGATCAAAGGCCCCCCTGCCATTTGATCCTCAGTGAGTAACGTTTGTTTTCTTGCCACAGTAGAGGGGCAGATTTATAATGTTCTTTGGTAATGAGACTATTTATTTGTCGCTACAAGTAACTTTGAGAATAGAAAAAAGGAGGAAACCAAGACAAATTGCAATGTTCATTTTATTTTCCATGCTCTACTTATGTCCCCGTTTAGAAGGAACATATTTGTTTCTCACAGTGATTTCATCTGAAAATAGAAATGAATGAAGTAAGTCTGAGTCTTTACAAACAGAACACGTTTGCAGAAGTCTCTGTCAGTTTCTTTTGTTGGACTAGATATGTGAAAATTCCCAGATGAAAGGGGAAAACCAGAGAATTGTTTGTATATGAAACCCAACCCTATATTTAGAGAACACTGCGTGAGGATCTCTGCTGTCAGTACCATGACCTCATCAAGGATTCACAAGGAGCTGCAGTTATTTTTGCCTTTTATTCCTGTATCTGCTCTCGAACCAAAAAGCCTTAAAACTTAATTTAAGAAAGGATCACTTTTTAATACTTGTGGCAAAATAAGGCTAGAACTAACCAGATATAAAATCAGAGAATCAGGCTGATATCTAACGTGAAGTTTCCTAGAAATAACCAATCAGCTAGCCTAAGATTACAGTAAATATATTGGCAGTCAGGATTTAGAATAGTTTAGTGTAACATTACAATAGTTTTTTTTTTTATCATGCACTGAAATTGACAGCAACAACTGGACCATTTCAAATGACGTTTTTTTATTTTCAATTTGTTGATTTATGTTTAGCATATATTCATCTTAGGAAGCCAAAAAGGATATTTATTTTTATTAAAGCAATTCTTAAACATTTGGGTGGGACAAATCCACATGTATGGTAACATGGCTGATTTCCTGTCTCTAGTTGCGACACTATGCTGCCCCCTAGTGGTATCTGTATGGTAGTGCATACGACAGCTGCTTCTTATGAATGGTTGTTTGGTTATTTTCATATTAAGTTTAGATGTAACCCACAACTTGTCATTTTTCATTATAGATTAACATTCTTTCTGCTCTGCTCTTGTACTCTTTCCTACTCTCGGAGTGAGTTCGTCTCAACTTGTGTAGTTCTGTCCTTTCAAAACTAGAAAGCAGAAAGCTGTAATAACCCTCTGTTGTATAAAACAAAAGCTTAAATGATGAATAAAATGATGTAACAGGGGTAATTTTAAGTGGTTCAATCTGTACGGTCCACAATTATCCATAAGAAAAGACACTTTATTCAAAACAAAGTCACTTTCTGTACCCTTTTTATCCAGCTCAGTCACCTGGGACTGTAACCTATTCCAGTTGTTATAGGGTGAAAGGTGGGATGCACCCTGCAGTTCGCCAGTATCAAAAACTAAAAAAAAGAAAAAAGAAGAAAAGCTCAAATAAAAGAAGTACAAATCATGGTTTGTTCATATACCCCACAATAAAGCAGGGAAATTCTTACCTTATGTTTCCGGTGGATTGTGTAGTGGACATGCATTCTACAGGCTCATGTAAACCTTCCCGTTTTCTCAGCTGATATAAAAGTAGAGGTGAAATGGTTGTATTTTCCTCAGAAATTTTGATACGAGGATGTGTGAGGCTGTCAAAGATGAAATGAAAGCTAGAAGTCCTCCTTATACTGAATAAAATCTATGTTTACTGACGCAGAAATACCACAAAATCGATCATTTCTTCCTATCTCCTTTGCATTGTAGAGATGTTTAAATTTTCACCTGCAAAAGTCTGATTTCTTTAAAATTGTTGAAGTAAGAACTTCATGTTTAAAAAATATAGAGAACACATAAACATATTTGATTAAATGGCATAAACAAATATATTATATATGTAATAATAGCAACATAAAATGGTACATGTAGAGAATGGAACAACTTGCAGACAATCTTAAATCTCAAAAATATTGAAAATGATGATTCTAACATACCTATCTGTAGATGAAATTAAATAAAATTACAAAAACAGTCTCCGCGAACGGTTGGATGTCTTCTGCTCGGATCTCAGCTGCTTTCCTCCAATAAACAACAGAATAAAGAAGAGATATCCCTGAAAATGGGAACGTAGGACTATGGGTGACCCCTGATGGTTGTCGGCCGTTTATAACGGCAACGTAAACGTTCAACTGGGTTTGTCAGAGCGAGGTTAAAACTTCCACAGCAGACAAATAGGTTGAAGAAGGGGAATTTAAAAAATATATATTTTAGTCCCATGACACAAACATCTTAATGCACCATGTAATTAATTAGATTGGATACTCTCCTCTGTTATTTCATTCTTCACCCTTCTGCTGCAACTGTATATTTTAATTAATTCTTGCAAAAAGCTGTGACTCAAAATACTTCAGCATTTACATCGAAGTTTGATGAGAAAAAAAAAATGTCTTTCCCGATGCTATTAAGGGAAAAAAGAGAGAAGTAACAAGGTTGGGGAGTCTACACAAAGGGTGCACTGAAAACAAAGGTAACACAAAGCAACAACAGATTTTGGAGCTCAGCAGAATGCAGTGCAAGCTGTGGATGCGTGCTGTGGAGTTATTGCGTGCACAAAATGAGGGTCTATGTGGCGTGGCATGGTGGAAGGACACAGAGTGAGCAGTGTCTGAACTGGCTTTAATAACCTGAGAGAGCCATGTGAGCTGCATAAGCAAGCGATGCACCAAAGACAGTCGGTTGTCTTCAGAGGAAGAGGACGGCTGCCAAGACGATGGGAGGGGTGTCACAACCCTCCCTTTAGATCAAGGTTTCACATTTGCCTCTCACATCAGACAGTGGTGATCAGAGCCAGCTCTGTGCTCGTGTCTTTTGAGGGACAACCTGCATTTCTACAGGTCTGACAGCCTGACACGATGTGAGTTTGCATTGTTAATGGTGCTCAGCAAGCAGCTTGTGAGTGCATTACTGTCACCTACTGGACTGCTCACGTCTTATCAAAATGGCAGAGCATTTCTCGAGTCCACTGATGGCAGGATCTGTCCTGGTTCAGCAAGAGTTACAACTGCTGAATAAGCAGTTTTGTACTTCTTTTTTAATGATTTATTTTTGGGAAATTCATAAAAAAAAAAGAAAAAAAACCATTACTATATTAATACTTCCACAAGTGCCACTCATTTCATTTCATTATCAAGAGCAATAAAACCAGACACGAGACAAGCTGGAGAATGGGGTTAGAGTACGCGCCTGATAATCGAAGGTGGTTTCTGAACTCTGGACCGGTTCAGTGTAAACCTACATATCTGTTTGTGCAGAAGCAAACAAGGTGAGCATAGTCAGCAAAAAACAAAAGAAATTCAACCTTTGACCACGAATGCATGTCAAAATGTCCCAGAGTGAGAAATAAACTCACCACAAAAGTAACAGTAATAAATGTCACACGGCAGCAAACTCCTGATTGCTGATGACTGACTGGATACATACCCCCTAAAGGACACAATTTCAACTTTAATATGCAGCACTTTTCAAGCATTGGTGCAACTCAACATGCTTTACATAACTATAAAGCAACTTAAAAGACTCAAGACCACATAAAAAGTCTCAATATCCTGCATCACAAAAGTATACAAGTTCATTCAAATCTGTCTAAAGTTTTATATCTTTATTTGTAGAAGGCCTCATCTAGGTAGTAAAATTGCACTGTTAAGCCTCCTGTTTGACCAATAAATCTTTCCTTTCACATTCTCATGATGAAAGAAGCTCAACTTTAAACATGTAAAACCCACAGACAGATAGCCATGTTTATCGAGCCGATAGGTTGCTAACATACACAGCTTTACAAAATGTTAGAAAAACCAAATACCGGAACTTTTTAAAGACAGATTAATTGGTTCTAGTCATTTTTTATTTTGTTTAAAGTCATTGTTTTTTTAGAACTTCGACACATATCATCCATTAGAAATGTACATATGGTGTTTGCAACAAATCATACAACTTAAATGTTCTCTGTCCAAAATCGGTGCATTATATTGATGCTTATTACAACCCCAAATCAAACAAAGTTGGATTGTTCAAGAGAATGCAAATTACGGAAATAAATTCTTACATCTACTTTGACATTGTATTAACTACAGATGTTCTCTGTCTGGGTCAGACAGACCAGTTCAGAGCCTGTGCCCCCTTCCTCCTCAGCCTTGCCGTAAAAATGCCAGCAGAATGTGGCTTTCTATTGTCTTGCTTGAAAATGTACAAACGTTTCTGGAAAAGATGTCACCTTCAAGACACAATATGCAGCAACAAAATCTCAAAGAACTTTTCCGCAATAATGCTGCCATCCCAGGGGTGTAAATAAAGCCACTGATATAACCTCACGTCATCACCGAGCCTGGCTCTTGGACTTATTGCTGAACAGTCTGCCCAGCTTTGCTCCTCAAAGACTCAGCCTTTCAATAATTCTGCTGTAGCCAATCTTGATCACAATCACCTGTTGATGTCACCTGTTTGAAAAGACATCATCACATTTGTTTTAACCTCATTCCTAATCCTGATAGGCCTACATCCCAACTTTCTACAGAAACTAAATGAAGATGTAAGGACAAAATATAGGGACAACTGTTTTTTTAACCCCTCACCTGCCATTTCCACCAGCGAACAGATTTGGTCAAGAGTTGGAGTTTGCAAGTTCCTTGTGTTTTTGTGAGTTTTATCCTGGCTCTCTGGATTCCTTTCAGCACACATGGCTCTTTGTATATCTATGTTTCACTAACTGTAAGCAGAGATAGTGTCCAGACCCCCCATAACCCCCAATAAGATAATGTAATAGGCATATTTAGGTGTAATTGGGTTGTGTGGGGGCCTAGATTTGGAACATTTAGCCCCATCTGGTACGACAGTGGCCTCTATGTGGCAACCTGAATTTGGGCAAGATGCAGACCTAGTTCAGTGTCAGCATCCTCGCTTAGTCCTGTGTGCCCGGGCCAATTCTTGGGCCGACTTATTTCTCTCTTGTGCTGTGGGATTTGGGCCATTATAGAGCCAAATTATTTTTACCACCTGTGCTGTAAATATGGTGGAAGTAGACTTGTGCAAAGAACTCCCATTTAGCACCCTGAAAAGTCAGCGAACTGAATGCAGTTAAGTCTTTAATCCTGCTCGGGGGACATTGTTCTGAGAATAAAAGAATAAAGTTGATAGTAATAGGAAAAAAGGATGTGAGAAAAATCATGAAACTGACGTGTACAGTGTAATTAACACGTGATGATTTGTTCACACGCAGTATTTGTTTTAGTAACAGTGTGCAGGGATGGGGTGTTAGAAAACTGTCACACAGAGGTGAGTTGTTGAACAGTGAAATGGTGAATGGCAGGAATGATTTCTTAAAGCGTCCTTTATGACCACTTTCTGTGCTGTTTCCAGTGGAGGGGGTGGGAGAGACTGCCCATGAAGGAGAGCAGTTTGTTCGGCGACCTCCGCTTCCTCACTGAATCAAAAGTCTCTGGGTTCTAACCAGTGATGGTTCCAGCCCTCTGAATGAGGTTATTGATCCTCCTGGCATCCCTGGCACTGATGCTGCTTCCCCCTGCAAGCCACAGCACAGCAGATGCCACCTGCTACCACAATATAGCAGGATTACAGCGAGTTTTAAGTTCAGTTTTGGTGATTTTTGCAACTTTAACACCTGGGCGCCACAGGTTAAATCTCTATTTTCTAAACTCTTTCAGTAGCACAAGATGACTCTTTAGCTGTGTGTAAAGGTTGTAAAGACTCAACAATCCTAATTATGTTCTGTCTCATTCCTTCACTCTCTCAGGCCTGTTGCAGCCTGCTTTTCACTACACCGTGTGCAGCCCACAGTAAGTCCAGGCTCAAGCCTCCCATCCAGGCCTCTAATGATGACCAGTTACACCTGCACCACAGTGGAAATGGTGCAAACTTCGCGGTGCAGAATCTGATTAAGGGTCTGCAGAGCAGTGTGCGGCGCACACCTTTTCCCTTCGAGCACAAGACAGAGGAGCGGGCCCGCCATTTCCCCCACTCAGTGGTCTTTTTCTTTCATAGTGCTTTAAAGCCGAGTAACGGCGGTAGGAGGAGGAGGAGGAGGAAGAAGAGGAGGAGGAGGAGGAGGAGCGGCGAATAGTGGCGGAGCGGCGGAGGCAGGCTGGCAGGCAGGCTGGGATCCGGTGTGCCACATCGGGATGAGAGCGAGACAGAGAACCGGGTCGGATGAGTCAGCGAACGGAACTTGCCAGCCCGGCATTCCTGAAATCTGAATGAGTCTGGACGGAGCCGAGCGGCGCAACAGCAAAGAAACAATCTGATATATTTTTTGCGGTAGTTGTTGTCAGATTCCGCTTCCTTTTATTCCGCCCTCCCCTGGTCCGCGTCTGCCATAGCCTAGTTTTGATTTTCATTTCCACTGAGGTGGGAAAAAGGGGGTTCCGGAGAGGCTGCGGAGGAGGTGGAGGCTGTTTTTCACTTTTTAACGAACACATACAGGTGGATTTCGGGAGATAAACCGGTTCGAGGCTAGCATTTTTTTAGTCTTTTGTTGCGTTGAGTCGAGCGAAGATGTCGGGACAGAGCATTACGGACAGGATAACTGCAGCCCAGCACAGTGTAACGGGATCCGCCGTGTCGAAAACAGTATGCAAGGCCACCACGCACGAAATTATGGGCCCGAAAAAGAAACACTTGGATTGTGAGTATCTTTAAACAGCACGCGAGTGTTGAAGTGAGCCCTCCGTAGGCTCCTTCTCAATGAAACAACGCTGAGTTATGGCGACGGTGGAGCTACAAGGCCTCAAAGCCTCAGCAGAGGCTACATGCTACTGCCTGCTCATGTCAGGGAGATTATATTGTTTTTATATTGAGGACAGGCCCTGTTGACACAGTGTTGTGTCTCACTGAGCGGGCTTTAAAAGCATAACAGCCTTTATTGAAGCTTAATAAAAGTTATCCTCCAGTTTTATGTCGTTAGTTGCTGTCAAATTAGCCTGTCAAGCTATCAGGTTTTGTCCGTTGTTATCTCATATTGACTCATAGCCTTGAGTCTTTTGCCTAGATAAGAAGCAATCTATATGATATGACTGGATTATTACAACAATAATACAGATATGTGAGCTAGAACTCCCCTACACTCACAGGCCCTTAAAGCACATCTCCCATATGCACTGGAGTGACTGAGTAAGGTGATACCAGCTGTTTCTTGATGCTTTCGACACATTGAGGTGACACTGTAAGGGCACAGATTGTGGCTGAGGTCTGCAGGAGGAGTTTCCTTCCTCTCACAGACCATGAAACGGATAAGTTACATACTGTACGTGGCCTGACGCAAGCACAAGAGCCTAAATCCTTGTGTGATGGCACCATTAGTCGGAGGAGTCACAGCCTGTCAGTACTTGAAACGCATTGGTAGATTTTCTGTGTATCGATCTGCACTTGCAAATGAACAGATGCTGTCATAAAAGTGGTTTTATGAAGGCTCTGTTTGATGGTTAAAGTTCATTTGCACAGAACATGTGTGATCTGTCAGACTGCAACCTCATCAGAGTTCTTTGTGGATTCAAACAGCTGAAAGTGCTCCTTTTATGCCGGCCATAATGGTAATTGTGGCGCTGGGTTTGGCGTGGTGTTAAAAGTTGCAGGTTCTACACGTGTTGTGTGGCTGAGGTGATTCCCCCGTGGTGAGATGAGTGGAAGCTGGCAGTGACACTCTTTTTGGCTCATCCCAAGGCAGTCAGCAGTCCAGTGTGACTGGCACACAGAGCAGACAGCCGGTGTGTGCGCTTTGATAATAGCAGGTCCCCCCTCGCTTTATGTTGACACATTGGAGATGCTGGTTGGTTGGGTTGGCAGCCAGGATGAGTTTAGCAAAGGTTTAAATAATCCCTTTGTCTTCATAATGGTTTCTTGATGGTATTCTGTTCTAACACTGGAAAGGCAATTACCTCATAAAGGGTCTTAATATATTGTTTAAGTATATTTTAGTGTATTTCATGCCTTCAATAATCAGTTGACAGCATTACAAATGACAGAAGACAATTTGAGAAACTACCAGGATAAGTGCCGTATGCTGATTTATCACCTTTGCTAATTTGTCACGATTCAAAGATACAATAATTAGTTCAGCATTATCCATCAGTATTTTAGTTTGGCTGCAAATGCATGTTGGCATTGACGAATATAGTGTTAAGACTGGATGAAACGGAGGTCTGGTGTCTTCACCTGTGGTCGTGATTGGTTGGGTTGAGCAGACGGAGAAAAGCAGTGTGTTCTCGCATTAGAGAGGCCGCAGTCAATGATTGTTTTGCATTTCAGCTTAATAGATTACCAGAAATGAATGGACCACTCCTACAAAGTTATAAATACCTGATAGAGTAACAGAGGTTTGACGTCAATAGGGTGACGTTACTTGAGTTGGAGAAATACAAACTTGTTTTCGCGTCACACAGAGTGAAACGTGCAAGAACATTTTATAACGGTAGGTAGAAAACAGGAACTGGTTTATCAGAGGAGATAAGCAAACACTCCAGTTCCATTTGTTCATTGTGGGCATAATGTAAAACTCAGTGTTCCAGGTACATTTTAGTTTGTACTAAAACAGTATAGAGACTTGATAGCCACTGCAGTGCATGGCAAAGGCTGGTTGATACTCACAATATTTCAACATCGTAGAACCCCAGCTCACATCTAACAGTGTTTGTCATTTTTGAGCAAACGGTGGTTAAACATTTGGTCTACGTAGCGACAGAAAATGGTTGGAAAATGTCTGATAATTCCCCAGTGTGATGACAGTCCAAAACCCAACAGCAGTCATATATTCAGTCAAAATAAAACAGAGAAAACCAACAAACGCTCCCATTTCACAAGCAGGAAACCAAAACAAGCTGATATTAGTGCCTTTATTATGCTTTAGTTTTGTTACTGCTGCCAGAAAAAGGTAAGAAGAGAGTTACTTTATGGAAGAAAACAACCTTTTGCAAACACTGCTCTAAAAGTTTGATTGATTTAAGGAACTACCCAATGAAATATTAGGCCAACAGGACACTGAATTATAAAAAGACGCCACACACTTTTTGGCTCGATACCAAAGCAGTTCTTGGGTTTGATACACTGCCCATGTGCAGGTGTGGCTGCACATGGGTAGTGCTGCTGGGCGATACAGCAGCGTTACAAAGATGCTTTTACATAATAATTCACTCTGCTACACTGTAGTTGTGACACTTATTTGAAACAAAATAGCTACATTTATACAATAGTACAGTGAACGCTGTGATGGACATTGATTTCAGGCTCATAATGGAGACACCCAATTTAGCAACATCCCACTTCGTCATGACTATTACATGAATTAATTTGCGTCTTGAGAATTAATTCAGCAAGAAATCATTATTGTCGGCCGCTGTGAATATTTAACAGGCTGATTACAACATGACAGTGCTGTCATTCTTCCCCCATATTGTTCATCCTCCTCCTCCTACTCCTCCCGGCTCTTCTCCGTCATCCTCTTCTCTGGGCAGTTCAGCCACCCATGCTAACTGCTGCTGCTTCTCTGGAAGGTTATCCTGTCCTACTTAGAGTCCCCCGTCTTTTGAAAAAGTCAAATATAGGACAGAAAGGGAGGCCCACTTACCCTGTCAGTCCGATCACCGCTGTGAATGGCGGGGTCATCGGCGCTGATGGAGCCTGGATGTTCCAAGAAGCATCATTCAAGGCTGCTGGATGAACATATGAGCTGAAGAAGTGGGACAGAACATGAGTAGTTAACGTCTTAAAGCACTTAACACTGGTCTAAAGGGGGTATGTTGGCTTGCCGTGAACAATCGTAACCAACTTTATCAGCTTCAGTGAAACATGGTCGACACGAGATGATTTCTATTTATTATGCAAGTTCATTTTTTTGTGAAAAACATCCTCATTTAACAAGTTGTCGGCCCCTTTTACTTGTATTTTTGTAGGATATTGATTATAGTGTCTTTATTGTTATAACTCTGCTATACTCCAGGGCTGTCACAGCTGTTTTGTCATCATTACATTAGTCAGTTATCGGGGTGATTAGTTAATTAGCTGTTTTGTACATAGAATAACAGTATAAAAAAAAAACTAAGAAAAGGGGCCTCTTCTTTGGTCATTTTGGGGGGATTTATGATGCCATCAGATTACATTTACATGTGTTTCTAAAGTCTGATATATTTTTGTTGCATTTTTTTCTTTGCTGTTTACTAATGGATTACAAACTTGGAAACAGAACATAGTAAGGCATTATTTTGAAATAATTAGATTACAGGGGCATAGGAAAAAGGAGAGCAGCCACTTCTCATGAAACAGGTGTTGGAGGTCTGATAGCTTACATGCATGTTTTTTCTAGTAAAAACTGAAGCTGGAAAGGTTGACCTCCTTAAAAGGAGCCTACTCTGCTCTGATTGGCCAGCTTCGATGGCCTGATCAAGCTCTGCCCACCATTAAGCCAAATGTGAAATATACCAAACTGAAAATACTAAACATCCCAAGTAAACTAGTTATTTTTCGATTAAATCATTTTCTGAAATACCATAAAAAAGTCATTCTTTTGTCAGATCCTCTAAGAACCTTTAAACTCAGATCAAATTTTATTTCATAGAGACTGTATGGAGCTTTGAAAGGCAAATGTTTTGCAGATAGTTTGAACGAGACCGACAGCACTGAAATTTCTTAAATTTCTTCACTATCACTGAGACAGTGGTGAGAATATATCTTTATGCTGACTTGCAAGAAAACAGAAAAGCAGTCACACAAGCTGTAGAGCGACACATTTTTATTAGTTTTAGCATCTTTTGCTAGATTTTTTACTCTTTGCATAAGAGTATCGGTCATTATCGAGCTGCTTGGTGATCATAGAATGATCAAACATTAGATTATCTGAGACAAAAAGCAGAAGCCTTTCTAAATGAAGTTTAAAATGCCTCAGACAAAAATCTACCTGCTCAAGAGTTCCTCAGTTCAGACTGCTCAGCAGAGTCCAGACGCATCTCTTACAGTTAGTGTCTGAGCTCCCTGATATTCTCCGAGTTTTGTGTTTAATACAATATTTTAATCAAAACGAGGTTGCGATACATTACATTACAACTCGTATTAGTGACACATGGAACCAGTGTGAACACCGAGGTTTTAATGGAGCCCTGAAAAACAAGAAGAGGCGGTCCTCAAATTGTGGGCTATATACCTAGACAATATATATATATATAATTATCTTTTATTTTTCCTCAATTAACCATTTGTTCAGAAAATAGTGAAAAGGTAACACATCTGGCAATAATACAGCATTTGGAAGCTTAAATCACATATTTCAGTAAAAAAAAAACTTTATATAATTAATAAAAAAGATTTGATTGAGTACATGATTGATGCTTAACCTTTATCCATATATCCACCAATACCATCCCAATAATATCATTATTTGTTGAATATTCTTTGACTTAATTGCAGAGATGCACAGTAATGATTCCACGTGCTTTGTGGCGGTCAGCCTGTAATCAAATGATGTTTTTCATTGTTGCTTTTTTTCCCTTTTTTGTTTAAGATTTAATCCACTGCACCAACGAGATGAACGTGAACATTCCCCAATTGGCTGACTCTCTGTTTGAGAGAACCACCAACACCAGCTGGGTGGTTGTGTTCAAGTCCCTCATCACCACTCACCACCTCATGGTCTATGGGAACGAGGTGAGACGCCTCAGCAGACATCATCACCCCACCTTCACCTCCACGTTGTTGTCTTTAACCCTTTTTTTTCTCCTCATACAGCGTTTTGTCCAGTACTTGGCTTCAAGGAACACACTTTTCAACCTCAATAATTTTTTGGACAAAAGTGGACTACAAGGTATTATTATCATTAATATTGTTATGATTATTTTCGGCGTTGCAGCTGTAACTATTTTAACGACTGCTTTACAAAAAAAGGTCATCTTAAATTTGTGTTTGACATTGCAGGGTACGACATGTCTACTTTTATCAGGAGGTATAGTCGATACCTGAATGAGAAAGCCGTGTCATACCGACAGGTTGCCTTTGATTTCACAAAAGTTAAACGCGGGTAAGTTTTTAACAATTTTATGAATAGTTCTGTTCTTACAATATTGAAAATTGTAACCGGCCTCTGCTCTGCGTTAATATAGATGAAATAGGACTTTTTGATTAAAGGTCTTCAAAAAACTATTATATCATTTTTTTGTTAATTTCGTTTGTTCGATTTCAATCCATCAGTTGAAATGTTCACCTGGAATTATGAGAAATTCTGTGAAATTTGCGATGTTTGTTTAGAGATGTCTTCATGGAGCTTGCTTTGTTTAAACAACGGTCCACATTCACTGTATTCACTTCACAGTGATAGGCATGCTGAAAATATTCACATTTTCAGAATCTGGGAAAAAAGTGGGTGTGTTTGCCCTCGATACCTTTTTAACCAAATTACGACCATGGAAATCAACGAAGGTGGGGCCTTTTGACATGTGCCTTCTAAGCCGGGAACTGATGCACTTTGGTTGTACATCGTGTTATGTGTGAACGTGCAGAGGTGGCATGTGGGATCCAAGTCGATCCACCGCTGATGTTCCTTTGAACTGGCAAGAGAGGTAGCAAAGGAGGTGAAACGGGTTAAGTGTGTAAGGGCAAGCTGACATTGTGGATCTCGCCATTCTAACCGACACTGTTGTCCCTCGGCTGATTCCACAACGCCACCTTGATATGTTCAAGCACACACTGATTCGAGGCTGAGTCACCTCTCTCTTGGAATGGGCAAAAAAATTGATAACCCCTTGTACAATGTATTCTGGGGCAAAAGGGAGTTGTTCAGTTTACTGGACAAGTCAAGCTGTAATTGTGGCTCGACTTTAACGGTGCATGTAAGCGTGCTGACTGCCTTCTCTTCCGTTACCATGGTTACAAGCCTGCACAGGCCTCTTTGAAGGGATGGTTTTGGAGTTAAAGCTGAAGCACAGCAGAGAGGGATCTGCAAGACATATTGTTCAAAAATGCAATCAACCCTTTAAAGAACCAGTTCTCCTTTTAAGAACCATTTTGGAAATGATCTTTTACTTACAGAGACAGTGACTGCTGTTATACATCTATAGAGCTGTTTCTAAATTCATTTTAGAGACATGACACAAGTGCAAGTTTTTAAGCAATCAAAGGAGTTTGGAGATAAATCAGCAGATTTATAACTTTTTGACTGGATTTTCTTTAGTGTAACAGAACACAAAAACGCACTTTAAGCAAATTTTTGACTTGACCAGCTTGACTAATGTGTTTTAAAAGTGGCCCAGTCGCCAGTCGGTTTTATGGAAACCGTAAATCTTTGTAAACTGAATTTCTTTGGGCTTTGGACTTTAGGTGGTATAAAACCAGACATTTCCACTTGTGGCCTTGGGTAGTGGGAAATTATAGATGGCATTTTTCTTCAACCATCGTCCATTGTATAAGCGATTAGCAGATTATGAATCAAGAAGTGTTTGTTTTCAGCCTTGCAATCATTGTAAACCAGGAGTCCGACGGTTATATTTTAAGAGCTGCACTTATGGTCCCCCTGTCTCCTTTTTCCCTCCTTTTTGCCCTCTCTTCCTCCGACCCCACCGGGTGTCCACAAACAGTGTGGATGGCGTAATGAGGACCATGAATACAGAGAAGCTGCTCAAGACTATCCCCATTATCCAGAACCAGATGGATGCCCTTCTTGATTTCAATGTGAGTCCTAAGGTGAAGCCTCCTGCAGATCTGCAGCTTTTCTGTAGCGTACAGGTTGCGCAGAGGCTGCTGCATTTTCAAAACATACAAACCCAGGCTCTTTGCGTGAGAACAAATCTCTATGAAGACGTTTTAAGATGAATGTCTTGTCTGGGTGCTTTCCCTCAGGTCAATGCCAACGAGCTGACTAATGGAGTCATCAATGCAGCCTTCATGCTCCTCTTCAAAGACTCCATCAGGCTCTTTGCTGCTTATAATGAAGGCATTATCAACCTGCTTGGTAAGACCATTAGGGACCACCCCTCTCTCTTGGTCTTTCGTAAAAACATTTTCACAGCGTTGCATGATTTGTAGAAGCAAACCAGTGGTTTTTTTTGTTTGTTTTACCAAACAGAGAAATACTTTGACATGAAGAAGACTCAGTGTAAAGAAGGTCTGGACATTTACAAGAAGTTTCTCACTCGCATGACCCGGATATCAGAATTCCTCAAAGTCGCAGAGGTAAATTACACCACATTTTGTTCACACAGAAACCGGCTGCCATGATTCGGATGTGTCCCTCTGGTTCTTTTGCATTCATGGGTTTGTTTTCAAATCTAATAGCAGGTGGGAATTGATCGAGGCGACATCCCAGATCTTTCACAGGTAAGCACAGACTCCTCAAAGCAGTCTAAAAACACAAGATTTCCTCTCCTGAGAGAAAGCCTTGCCTCGCTTACTTTTCTTTATTTTCAGCTCCTTTTTTTTTTTTTTTTTTTTTTTTACATCAGCGCTTTCTTTGTCAGACTAGAATATAGACATAGATGCACAGTGCAGATGTTTAAGGCAAGACACTTTGCATGATTTCCTTCTTGGGCGCATGTTTGCCAGAGGGAGTGTTCCTCTTCTCCTCTACCTCGTTTCTCATACTTTTTCTTCTTCTTCTGCCTCTTCTTCTACTTCTGCTCTTCTAGCCCTTATCTTCCTCAGCAAATAAAGGTGTTAAGTCTACACTGTAGTTGCAGTCCATTGAGTAAATCTGCAAAGTGATGATAAAATGTTTCCAAATTAAACGATTAACTGCACATACTGCTGTGCACATCTGTGGGGACCAATTTTGCATAAATATTTTATCCCAAAGAACTTCAGTTTCAATGCCTTTCCCTCTGACTGTCACCACCTTTATATTCTGTATTTTCCCCTTATCTTTCCACTTTAGTTCACAGTTTGTGTAAGTACTGTTATTTCACTCTTCTTCTATGTCCGTGACTTGCCTCAGTGTTGTCTTTTTGCATGCCTCTGCCCTGACTCTGTCTCCCACATCGTGGTGAAAAACAGTTGAAGGAAAAAACGCTCGCTGTGGTAAATTCCGTTCACTTGGGATCTTGTAGTTGAGGTGAAAACCAGAGTAGCTCATCTTGTGTAAAATGGCTGCCCTGTTGTGCTTAGAAGCGGCCGATTCAACAATGGCCGAGTTGTTGAAAGTGCTGTGGTGCAGTACGTCATCCCACACAGATGTTACGCTCATCCAAAGTAGCTTTTTTGCTGGAATGCAGTCATTGATCAGTGGTGGGTGACTGATATCCCAAAACTGGTAGAAACCATGTAATCAAATCCATAAATTGGCCGAGTGCACCTGGATTTGACAGTATTTGATGGGATGTAATGTTTTTTTCTGCTCCACCTTGGTTGCCCACCACTGTCTGTTCTGGTGTTGATGTCTGTGCTCACTACACCGAGTCTCAGGTAGTAGCTGATTGTGTGCTGTCTGTTGCAACAGGCTCCCAGTAGCCTCCTCGAAGCTCTGGAGCAACACTTGGCCTCTTTAGAGGGCAAGAAAGTGAAAGACTCCACTGCCGCCAGCAGGTACATTAATCCTCTCACATTTTTGTTGAATTCCTTGAAATTTTTTCCCCTGAATCTTGGACATTGCTGTACTGTCTATCGAAGATCAATCATACTCACCAATCTGTGCTGCATCTGTTGTGAATTTGTGTTTCCCTGCAGGGCCAGTACTCTATCAAATGCAGTGTCATCACTGGCCAGCACAGGGATGTCTTTCACTAAAGTGGATGAGCGGGAGAAACAGGCTGCTCTGGAGGAGGAACAGGCCCGACTCAAAGCTCTCAAGGTTGGCGTGCTTTTGGAAGAAGATTTTTACATCTGACGTGCATTGATTAAATGTGTCTCTGTCGCTTGTTTGTCTGAACTGGACCCCTTTTATTCTCACAGGAACAAAGGCTTAAAGAGCTCTCTAAGAGGCCGTCTTTTGCCACCACTGATACATCACCGATCTCCACCACCGGGGGCACCATCAGCACAGCACCAACCATCGACCTCTTCTCCACACCCAGCTGCTCTAACGGGTACTTCTTAGATCTGCTGTGAATCCACTGATTACTTTTGAAAAGGCAGATGTTCCACGACGCTTCTTGAGTCTTAGTATATCTTTGGGCTGTTTTCATTTATCTCTTTATTTGTAGCCACTTGTTGCAGGTTTGAGTTCAGAGAACAGTCTAAATTCTCTGTAATTCCATTTCATTGAAGTCACGAAGAGGGAACAGTTAACTGAATAATAAATCAGGTGTTTGATTTATAAAAACAAAACATCAGGCAATATTTTTCAGGCAGTAAAATGCATTATTGGTATTCTTTGAGACTGCACTGAATGTGATGCTATTTATTTCTACATTTTTCTATATTTGTCCCATTTGACCTTAAATCATATAAAGTCAAACAATTGATAATTACTCTGCAGAATTATGAAGAAAGCAACCCTGCAAGATCTCTGTTAATTACACAAAGTCAAAACCCTCACGTCTTTGTTGTTGTTTTTTGGAAACTTTGTGATCTAGATTTTATGATGTCAGTACTCGTAAACAGTGGAAAATCTCTCTAATCTATTTCCCCGGTCAGATGCAATGTATTCAAATGTTTTTCCTCCACTGGCATCAGCAGGGCACGACACTGAAATATCCAGTTTATTATCTGTCACAGGACAAAGAAGACCATGTTTATACAGACAAACTGGAGCCTGATGCTGTTATGCAAATAGCTGCCATCTCTTTTTCTTTTTGAATGTCTTGATAAATGATGAATTATGTATGCATTTTGAATTATGTCTATGTAATGCTTTACTCAGTGTACTTATAAAGACAATTTCTGATCATTTGAATGCAGTTTTAAAATCTTTTTTTTTTTTTGGAAGCACTAAGCTGAAAAAATGCCAATTAAAGCTGTCTTTTTAGCATGTTTGTGTATCAGCAGACACAGTATACATAGACAGCCTTGTTAGCTGGTTGACATCAGACAAGAGCTTAGGGTGATGGCTCCAATCAAAAGGTTTAAAGGGAACTGTTAACAGTTGATTCAGGGCTTGTCTCCTGCACTTGTAAAGAGGCTGAGTATGTTTTTATTTCCTGTCTGCAGTGCAGTGAAGATGGAGAGCGACCTTTTTGACCTGCAGTCGACTTTCCAGCCCCCCATGCAGTCAGGCTCCACAGGGCTTCCAGTGGCAACAGCGTGGGCAGGTAAACTCATCTCCTCAACCCCTCCAACCAACATCTGTGTCTCCTGACTTGGGAGACTTTGTTTCTGCATGCTCTCCTTCTCTTGTTGTTGTCTGACTCTGACGTCCACCTTTTCCTCTCCCCTCCACTCTCTTCTGTCTTTTCCTTTTTCTCTGTGTCTCTTTTCTTCTGTCTACATAGATCCTTTCACCTCTGCTGAAGCTGGAGATGATTCCATGCCAAACCTTAACCCTTTCCTCTCAAAACTCGTTGTCGATGCCACTCACTTACCTGTCGTGTCTTCAGACGGTGTTAGCTTTTCCTCTAGGACATCTGGTCATGAAATGTTTGGTGGTAACAACTCATTTTGTTTCTCCTCAGACATCTCGTCACTCTTCATATATCTGTAGTTAATTATATGCATGAGTAGGCTGCATGTTTAATGTTTTAATGTTGATTATTTGTCCTCTCAAATGATCTCTTCCTGTTGCTGTTGACACCAAGCTCAGATTTGGTTGTTTTCTAGCCTTTTTACTTCTCATGCGTATCAACCAGGACCCTCCATATCCCAGTGTAGAAGCTGTTTTCGCCGTTTACTTTGCAGCTCCTGCTCATCCTCTTCTCTTGAACAGTTTGGTGTTGCATTTGTAGTGCAAAGATGCCGTAGAGCTTTAAGTTGAAACCTGTTCTCACACTATTTTTGATTCTCCAGATCGTTACAATCCCTTTATTGACACAAACTCATCAGTTTCAACCAATTACAAACGCACAGTGCGGATAGAACACTCCATCTCAGGTACTATGATGGCTCACCATCTCAGCCTATGTTTCCTGGTAAACATAGAATCGTATGCAAATCCCCCAGAGCCATTATTTTTATATTTATGGTAGACATGAACTAGTTTTAAAGGAAGAGTTTGACATTTTGGGAAATACTTGCTGGTGATTTTCCTGCCAAGAGTAAGTCTGACAGCTCGACATCACCCTCATACCTCTCTGCTTCATTTGTGCTTTTCTCTGACAATAATCAGAAAGGGAGCTCTCATCTCCAAGTTCATGCTACAAGTTGTCATAAAAAGAATCCTGAATAATAAATAATAAATATATTAAAGGTTTCTGGTCCTGAAATAACAGACTGCTACCGTTTAGATTGTTATTGTAAATAGGGATGGGAGCAAATCAATTCTTCGATGCACCCAGATGTAAATGTGGAAGATTCTGAATCGATTCACACGTGTAAAAAAAAAAACAAAAAAAACTTAGGAGTGAAGTGCTCTGAGACTGTACTGACAGGAAGATGGCTGAGTTAGAAATCTGAGTGGCACCCTCTGTAATTAAAGCTGGCATATGAAAACACTTTGGCTTCTATGAAGTGGAACGAAAACATTTTGAGAACCAGAGGTACCATCACGCAGGTAATCAAACCTTCATTCCAGCTCTGAAATGCTGATGCAAATGACCAGCTCCTTCGCAGCTTTTGTTGCCAAGGATTTGCTTCCGTACTCAGTCGTGGTACCGGGGCTTTGCCGCTATGCTGCACACTTTGGAGCTGAGACACGACGTTCTGTCTTCAACATATTCTATTGAAACAATGACCCCACCCACACCCACACACACACACACACACACACACACACACACACTCTACAACGAGGTCGTTAGTGCATATTTCATCCACGTGATTGGAAAATGCCTTCTCATGTTGGCCGAACAAGGGCAATGAATTGCTGAATATATTATCATGAGGACATTTGTTAGGATTACCTTTTTTATTTATTTATTTTTTTTACCAGTGATTCAGACTATTCTGGCAGCTGCATTCATTTAGTGTGATGCTTCAGGCATTTCCTGTTGGTTCCTTTTCAGTGCAGAGAAATCTGTTGGCAGAGGTAATCCTCCATGTAACTGGCCAGATCTCTTCTATTTAAACTGATAAAAGATTATAGAGTGTTGCTTTGAAAGTACCTGGGACAACTCAACGGGTTGTTTGCAAGTTATCCCCACGTCTTTTTTAATGTTCACGGGAAACTTTTGGCCACATCTGGTGAATAGTAAGTGATTGATGAGGCTTAGGAAGACGATGAATGATTAGATTTGGGGCAAAACTTGGAAAAATTCATAACTAAAAAAGCATTTAGAGTGGAGCATTAGGATTTTCCAGGGTTCCATTAACTCAATAGAAGCTTTCACATTGATTTGTTTTAAGAAAATCCTAGACATGAACTGGAAGGGGTTAGATACCAATATAGTAGGCATTTTGATGCAATATCATATAGAGCTTTGTCACAGTATGCTGTTGCCTTTTAAAAAGGCAGGGTAGGATTTTTCTGCTTTTTTTTTCTACGTTAAAACAAACTAACGCTCGACTGCTTTCTGACGTCACTTTTTCTGCTGCACAGAAAAACTCTTGGCAATTTCCCAAAATCTGAAACTATACCTTTAGTCCTTCCCTCTGGGTTAATACATGAATGTCCTGCAATATTTTATTGTCCCACATATTTAAGTGATTCCCTAAAAATAGAAAAATTAACTTCTCTAGAAGTGTTAGCAGTCTTCTTCTTGTCTGTATTGCTGTTGTCATTTCTCACTTGTCTCTCTGGCCTGGCCTTGAAATGCCATTTCCTTTTTTTTTCTTTCCTCCTCTTTTTCTCTTTCGTCTTCCTGCTTCCTGTGACGTGTCAGACTCCTTCTGTGGTCCAGTGTCCATTGCTCAGCACCTTCCACATCAGGCTCCCTACCCCACTGAGCCCTCTACTGTAGCAGGTCTATTCAGAGGTAGAGTACTGGCGGCTCACTCCAGCAAACAGCAGCAGATTGAAGCTAGTTTTCCGCTCTGCTCTGCTCTGCTCTGCTCCGAGAGTATCTAGTGATTTATGCGTGGAAACGTAGTCCGATGCTGTAACTCTGTAACTGCAGCTGTCTTTGTCTCTTTCTGAAGGATACTCAACACCACAGGCCCCTCCACAACAGACAGCGGGGGGACTCCAAGTGGACTTTGAGTCTGTTTTTGGAGCCAAAGCCACCGGCAGCAGTAGCCTCAACTCTGATGGTGAGGATTTTGCCTCTGTAATAGGATTCTGTCCTTTAGTTAGGTCGTCGTGCTTAATTTGAGTTTGTCAATCATGAAGCAACTGGCACGAAGCCGTCCTCTATGTTTAGATATACTGTAAAAGGTGGAGGAAGAGTCTGAAAGGTGCACCTACTTGTTGTGTTGTGATTCTTCAAGAAAAGCAACAACAGGCCAACAACAGATGCCTTTAATTATAAAACAGGGAATAAAGATATTAGACTTATGAAGGTTTTTGAGGTGATCATCAGTTCCAACTAACAGCTTTTCTGTTTTGGTTCACTTTCACTGAAGCTTTTTTCATTTGGGGGAAAAAAAACTTTGAATAACTCTGAAAGCCAGACCAGTTTTAGCTGTTGAAGATGAAGATAAACCTTCAGCAGCCAGAGCCAGATATCTCTCAGACTGATATTCTCAGTCATCCAGGTCATGATTATCTCAAGCGCTTGAATAGAATGCAACCTTTTTCTTTTTCTTGGTTTTTTAAGATGTTTCATCTCCCATCTGAAAGACCTCTTCAGATCTGACTGAACTGAGCTCCCGGCCAATCAGTCAGAACTGAGGAAGCGTCTCGTTCGAGAGGTGAAACATCTTTATGAACCAACAATAGTAGTAGCATTGTGTTCAAGCACCTGGGGTTGTTGGTAGGGACCAAAAACAGAGCTACAGAGGAGAGAATATTGGGCTAATGTTCGCCCGGTGGCCAGAAACAGGTGATGTTCGGAGCTATTTTGTGCCAACATGTTTTTTCCAGGTATTTGTGACGACTCTTACTCCTTTGTAGTAGTTAATACTTACCTTTAAAAGAGACTCTTAGAGCTTTGAGCGGAACAATCCCTACCAGTGACGTACTTTGTGATGTTATCTACTGTAAAATAAGCTGGCCTGTTAAGCCTTTTGCTGAGGAGCCTTAGTTCATGATAACAATAGTTAGCAGCACTGATGTGCATGTTGTTATTATAAAGGGAAATCATTTAATGCCACCTCCCCACTGCGGTTCATTTCCAACAGTACTCATGAATGGTAAAAATGATAATCATAGAAACACAATCACACATCTGGTTTGTTGTAAAGACACAGACAAGATACCGTAAAAGTTTAATGATTCATTAGTTTTGAGTCCCATTTGTCTCGTCAGATATTACTGGAGGCATCCTGAAACCGACCCTCGCCGGCGCCAACCTGTCGTCCAATCAGCAGCCAGAGAAGCTGGTGTCAGATGACCTCGACTCCTCCCTGGCCAACCTTGTTGGCAGTAAGTGACGCATCATATTCATTTGCTCTAATTAACACGCTTGTTCATTAAGGCACAGAATAATCACGTATTCGCAGACTAACAGCAGCTCGATGAATGTTCCTTTTTTTAGACCTCGGCATTGGAAACGGCACGATGAAGAAGTAAGTGATGTCATGTTGCTGTGTGCTTCAGCCGCTCGGTGCTTTCAGGCCACTTATGAACCGCTACTAACGCGAGCCTTCTTAATCCACAGTGACATCCACTGGAGCCAGCCGGGGGAGAAGAGGATGACTGGCGGCACCAACTGGCAGCCCAAGGCGGCACCGACCACGACCTGGAACCCCGTCTCCATGGTGACGCACGCAGACATTTTGCTTTTGTACTCATAATAGTGGCTTGTGCTGCATTCCCCTTTCATTTTACCTCCAGAGTTGACAAGGAACCATACCTCCTGGGTTCTGTTGCAGAGAGAGAGTTACGCCTGGAGAGTTTTTAATAGCTTATGTCACTTGTGTGCTGGACCTGTAGAAAAACTGTCAATATTTACTCAGGAGCCTTAAACACCAACCCTGGAACTTCACAGCATTTGAGATTAGAACTAGAAAATTTTCCCCATAGGAACACATCACTGTTATTTTTATTACATTTGCGTCTCTTTTCTGCTCATAAATGAATTATTGTTTCACTTTATTACAAGAGAAAAGTATTTTGTTTGTAATAGTGCACAATTTTTGTGTTCCTGAACTTTTGCTTTGATGCTGTTTTTCCAAATGATAAAATTCTGAATATCTTGACTAACTTGATTGTACAGTATTTGAAGCCAGAACGTTCAGCACTTTCTGATAGAGAAGCAGGAAGTAGAGTGTGCCACTGAATGTGCAAACAGCTTTGAAACACAGCACCAAAGCCACACGGCAACCAAAAGTGTCAGTACCTTTAAGTTGCTTAGATACTGGACATGGCAACATAAATTAAAAACATTAACATATTTCTTATTTGGTGGTTACCGTTACAGATACCAGGAAAAGGCCTTTACTCTTTAAGGAATCTGATGTAGCTCTGATTAGTTTACTTTGTCTTTGCACTTCTTCTTTTTTTCATTGCAGCCTGAAGAACTTGCTGTGTAGTTTCGGCACTAATTCATTTGCATGAGATGAAGTAGTTGCTATAAATGACTTTTTGTGTCTCTTCAGCCACAGTCAATCATGGCCTTCCCTGCCACCACACCCACAGGCATGATGGGATACGGCATGGTAAGTGTCATGCTTGATGTTGTATGTGGAGCTTCTGCTGGCTCTGCTTTGAGGTAACACCATTTTATTTTTCAAATGAGTTGGAAATTAAAGCTCAGGATGCTTTTGAAACATGTTTGATAGATGCGTTTCTGTTTTTTACGCAGTCACAATTAATTAAATCCACTTGAAGTGGGTCAAATGAGTCCAGCCTTTGCTGGTATGATTATTAGCTCAAATCATGAAGGCTGGAGAACATTCAGTAGTTCTTATTTAAAGCATATTCAGCTAAATGTAAATAGGATTTCACTGGCAGGCACCAAGTTCTTTTTATACTTAATTTTAGTCATTAAATCATTGAAGCTGAGTAGATCATTTGTGCTCATGCCCACATAATATCAATTTAATCAATAGTAATCATACACATTGCTGAAATCATTTTAGTATTAGAGATATGGTTACATTTAATACACTTCCAAATATATCTTAAAATCCTGCTGTTTCCACATGATATACATTATTTAACCTGAGAAACACCAGCAGCTGCAGTTGAGTTTTGTTGCAGAAAAATTGAGCTTCCGGAGGAAAATAAAGCTAATTTAGTCAGCAGTGTCCCCGTAGCTGTAAAGCAAGTTAAGTAACCCATCTTACCCATGTTTGTGCAGCCTCCACCAATGGGCTCCATGGGAATGATGAATCCACCCACCATGATGTACTCCCAGCCTGCCATGAGGCCCCCCAACCCCTTTGGCTCTGTGTCGAGCGCTCAGGTGGGTTCACAGCAGCCTCACTGCCGCAGCGCGGTGATGCACAGTTAATTGTACAGTTACCAGGTTGAGTAAATAGGTGTATCCATTGTGCTGTGGCGTGTACCATAGTTAGTCACTGTGTAAGCTTTGTTGGGATGATGACAGTTTGAACAATAAACCCTTCACTCTCTGGAGCTGAAAGCGACAAAACTGTTTATCATCTCCCTTGTTTCGACTCCCTGTTCCAAACAGCTCCTTTTTATTAACCCGTCTCTCATACATCACAGCTTCTCCAAACTAATCTCATCCCTCCTTCCGTCTCCGTACTGACTCTGACTTCTCCTCTGGTCCTCCTACTTCCTGTATTAGCCCTCCGCAGCCTCTAGTCCTTCCAGCCAGAGTCCTCTCCGAGCCCCTGGACAGGACCCGTTTGCACACCTCTCTCTCAAGGATTTCTTGTAGAGCATCTCTTTAGGTACATCATGCTGTTTGCTTGCTGATGCACCTGCATGCGATGTTTGTCCAAAGCTGAAACATGTTTGCTCTTGTTTTTATATTCGAATGCTTGACGTCCTCTCGAGTGATCCGATCCTACATGTATTTTTCTCTCGTGATTTGCTTCAATTGACCTCTGTTGGTTTGATGTTTTCTGACCATTTGTTCTTCCACTGCCATCTCATTTTGCTCAAACCTGTTTTTGCTGAAGCTTGAAGCCACTGGTGAATTTCACTAATTGCCTGTTTGCTAAGCTTTGTCTCCCCTACTTAAACGCAGTGTTCAATGGGCATTTTTGTCAAGAAGTCTTTAACTTCCTGAGTATTGTCCAAAGAAAACACACATTATTGTTCTTGTGTTTCAGTGCAGAGCTGCAGCCTTGTTTCTTAAAAAGTGGGAAAAATTGGGAAAAATATCAGTAAAAACTAAATCCAGTGAGTTTGGAAATCACTTAAACTTTTCTTGAACAGACAACAAGTCAGGTGCTGTTTTTTTAAGACAAATCCTTTTCATTTTGATGCCTGCAACATGTTTAAGGAAAGTTTGGATGTAACATTTTTTAATCTGTCGTCTGACAGAAATGGTTACGCTTGCACACCGAGTCCGATGCATGTTATTAAGCTTTTATTAAGTGTTGTGTGTATTAACAATACAAATTTTCAAAAATTTCAAAGACAATTCATCCATGTATTCCCACTCCCTGTTGCCTCCCTCTCCATTTCTGCCACTTCTGGCGGTCACATGGTCTGCAGATTACGCTTCATGTTCATCATGACCTCGACTGGCATCATACAACAGAAAGAGAAATGAATAAATCTGTCAGCTTCCCAGAACAAAACCACTGCTGTCTAAAATTTAGTGCATCCCTTGCCTTGTTGTCAGTATCCTGCCTAATGTTTCCAGTTGGGTAATTATGTTCGGGAGGCAGTCAGCACAGTTCCATGCACAGTTGAGTGGAACTACGATTAAAGTTCGAACACCGTCCTGGTCTCAGTAGGCACGGGAGGAGAGTCCCGTAATTAAAGTAAGCCTGACTCTGTGATGCTGTGTGAGAAAACCTTCAAGACGTTCTGCTGCCTCTGAAGCGAAGCTACTGTCCTCATTCACACATTTTTCTGTTTTCTCCATCAGGCAGTAAAACGTGTCGGAAATCAGCTGAAAATCAGCTCGTTAAGAGCACACGTCAACTCCAGGTGGCTCTAAAATCCTGATTTTTATAACCTCAGCGTTCTCTAACGAAGTCACGCTTCATGTATCTTAAAGACAACGTCTGTGCGGGGAATTCAGTTCGCCCAACGTGTGCGATGGTCACTCTTTAGAAATGCTTAGAACATGTCCTTTATTTCCTTTATGGTCTCTGCCGCTGGACCGAGCGTTTCCATGGGGAGAAGTTTAGCAAACGGCTAACTGATTTGCTTTTTGTTGTCCCCTGCACACGCAGCCTCTCTGACTTTGCCTGTTGCCTCTCTTGCAGATGCAGTTCATGTAATTTGAAGGAAGTGTCTCTCAGAAGACGAAGCACTTAGCAGCAAAACTTTGTCCTCGTTGCAGTCTAACTCTTCAGAGAAGCATCCACACACCCCCAAAAACAGACACGTCAAGAACACAACGGTGCAGCCACAGTCAGAAACCATGGTAACCATGTCCAAATGGCGTTTGGCGATAGCTCACACCCATAATTCTGTAATAACTTGTCCGAGACGTCGAGTGATGCTGCTGTCTAACCCCCCCCTGCCCTCCCCTCCTTAAGAGGACTCCTTATCCATTTTACAGTGTAATCTGTAAAGATAGTTTGGGTGCTGAGAACCTTAAATGTTATGTATTTGGAGATACTGTGGTTGGATGTAAAGGCTTTGATGTCCAGCGGGGAGGGGGGGTGGAAGAAAAAAAAAAAAGAGCAGCCCTTCCCTTTCTTGATCCGATCATCAGTCATCCATGCCCTGCAGTTATTTAACTGTCACTAAGTAGTGATGCTAATGACGTTTACACCTGTTTAGTTTTTGTCTTTTTTACCGTGTTTACAGTAGACATTCCTTGTGTGTTGTTTGTATTTATTTATGATTATTGGTTTAAGATTGGGGGGGGGTGAAATAATGTAAAATCTACAGTTGAACACATGTGGGAGTGCTTCAGCATTAAACAAGGATCTCAGACTATCATTAAGAGGTAGAGTTAAAAATAGATATTATATGAATTACACCTATTAAGCGGAATGATAGAGCACTAAATATTCTCCGAGTTTTGTGTTATGAAAACATTTTTTTACTAGATGAAAGATTTCACACTCTCCATTGTACTTACAGTGCAGGGGTTAGAGTACGAGTCAGTTAACAGTATATAGTCGATTCTGTGCCTAGGGTTTTACTTTGCAATGGATCGGTCTCCTGACTAGAAAAACACTTCATCCACAGATCTGAAGCGTCGCACTGGGTGGTGGGCTCCATTTGCTTTAAGCTTGGCATGCCATTGACTCACTGACTGTAATCAAGGCTGCCTTTACTCTGAATGTGAAAGAGTTGTCTTCATGTTGCACACATCTTTCCGCACTGCAGTTCCTCAGCAAAGAGGTGTGTCGGGGGCGGGTAGGTAGGCGGGAGGGAGGAGGGGCTTCTGCTTGCTGGTTAGCTAGTCGTCACGCCAGTGAGGGAAATTCAAGAGGGTCGCAGATTTGATGTAAATTAATTGTACAAAAGATCCCGAGGAGCAGGGTGGAGCGGAGCAGCACTGTTGATCGGTGCCCTGTGTATATAAACACTGACTGTTCTTTGAGTGCAAACGCGAAAGATGTATGAAATATGAAAGCAATTCAATCAAATTTGACTCTACCTAAGTTTGATTCAGGATATTCTCTGCGTTTGTCTCCGCAGATATTTTCTTTATGTAATTAGAACGTGTAGCAGACGATGACTGAAGTTTTTTTCTTTCTTTTACAAATAAAGAGCAGCTTCCACAAACAGTTGAGCGTGTTTGTTTTGTGAAGGTGAAGAGCCAAAGCTATGCAGCTCTATTGGTGACACACTTACAGGAATATTTATTTAAATTTAGAAGAACGTTTTATTTGAATTTGGTTTGGATTCTTCTTGTAGCATATAAAGTAACTCGACATGAGGTAAGGGTGCATCGTGCATGTACAACCACAGTTGTGTTAAAATACCATTTTAATGTCAAAAATGAAGATTTTTGGCTGATAAATTCCAGCAATAAAAACCAGCAACCATTCAGACAAAATTAGCACCTGGGATTTAACAGTTAGCTGAACTGCATCTGCAGTTTATTTCAAATGAGTTTCAAATTCTAGAACTCTCCCAGTTAACAGGCTTGGGGTGAGTCGACCTTTATGCCTGTCTCTCCCCGTCGAAAACAATCAACCGATGGGACTGAAAAAAAAAAGAAGATTGTAGGTGTTCACAAAGATGGAAAAGGATACAGCGAGATCTGCGGACAACAGGAAATCAGGTGAAGCAGTGGCAGTCGTGGCAGTGGCTCTGGGTTCAGGTTTTCAGCCCCCCTTTTAATGGGCTACTCATCTTTATACTCTCTGTTAAGTTTGTTGTTTATTCTGTAACACGCAAAGCCCAAGAATCAAACCCTTTTAGGACTTAAGATACGTGATGCACCTCTCCATCTTTAAATCAAACCCTGGAGTCAGGATCTTGATGGGCAAAGTTGCAGTTAATCAAATTCCTACTGTCCAATCCAACAGTTGCTTGCCTGGTTTAGAGCATTTCCCACTGATGAGAAGGATCAGATGAGATGATTTGAAATAATACATGATTAATACACAGGTTTATATTGCTGAGTCATCTTTAGTCACATTAAGTTGATTCAGGAAACACAAAATAAAAATAAATGTGCAACTGCTATACAATCAAAATTCTGATACATAATTTACATAATAATTACATTATGATACTTGGATTATTCCAGTATTGTAAAATTTGGATGAGGGGAGTATATCTTCATCTGTTAATGAGAAAAATATCCCAGAAAAGGATTTTTTTCCAGCGATTTTTATTTCTCTCTCTGAACATAAAACCGAGAAAGACTCTGGCGGCGGATCCATGGATGTGTCCTGAATGCCAAAGAGTCACATCAGGGTATGACTGTTAATATTTATAACACGTGCACTCCTTCATAAAGCTTCGAACAGATGGGAAAACAGTTTCGTGTCGCGAGCGTGTAATTACTGTTTGACCTCGGCTTGTCCTGCCTGTCGGGGTGCTCACACCCTTTAGTCAAACAGCAACGGGCGACACCTGCTGGACGCTACCTGTCATTACAGCCCAGACGGATCAACACGCCCAACTCCAAATTTCGCTTCAGTCGGCAATAAAATGAAACCTTACGCTCGCCGTGAAACATCCAGACCCACCTTAAACCAAAAGATGAAATAGAAGATAATATATTTCAGTATTTGCTGCTGGTTTTCCATCCTTCCTCTCATCGTTGATGCTCGTCAGATCATCCATACACTCCCCACCCACCCCCCTCCCCTGCTCATGTCCGAAGGATCCAGCGCATCCAGCAGCAGCTGCAAAACTGCGGAGGAGGGAAAACTTCTTTTTTTTTTCTTAATTCCTGTTGCTCTTTCACCACCTCAACTGGATGGAAATGTAATGAGCGGGTTGTGAGAGTCCTGAAGGTGTCCTGAGAGGTAGGAAAACACTATATATATGTTTTTCTCCCACTTACAGACCGTGAAGCGCGCTAGAATGACATTCAAGATATATTTGGGAAGTGAGTAATTTAGGTAGTCAGCTCTAAATTTAAATGGATTTTAGCTGGGTAAGAAAACAACATTTCCACCCTGTATATGCATTTCATTCACTTTGACCTCTTAATAACCACTATCTGCTTAAAGAAATGCAGGCTCTCCAGGATTAGACTCTGCAACTTTTTCTAGAGAGGATCAAAAAGTCAGTTTTTGGCTTACATGTTGTGTCAACAGTCTCCTCCTTAAATAAACTTGACAAAGGAATGAACATGGTATATTTCTGTGTAGAACAGGAGGTGGAAGAAAGACTCAAACCTTTTACTTAAGTTAAATATGCAGAAAAGCAAAGCGTGAGCAGTATTTTTTAAGCTTCAGTAAGTAATTACAAACTTTGAGGGGCTGGCCCTCAAATTAATGATGTTGCAAACAAGAAAGAATTAGTTTCACGAAGTTTGTCATCTTTCGTCTTTGTTTTAGTGTGTGAACTTCTGGATAATGTTACCTCTCTTATAATGCAAGTATGACGCTGAAAACAAGCCCTTTCTTACGAGTTGTCCGCTTACAAGAACGAGTTTACAGGAATGTAGCTCTGTAACTGTATGTGCCAAATAATGTAAGGTGGAAGCAGTGGATATGTTCAGGTAAATAGGACATACTGGCTTTGGTTCTTGATTTACATTAAAAGAGTGGCTTGAAGTCTTGCAGATGTTTCTGGAATAAATTTAGCTAATGGATGCCACTATTCATTACTCATAATCAGGAGCCTGTTGTGCGGAAGTCATCTCAGTTCACAGGCTTTGTCTGTGTGTCACTTACAATACTGTGCAGGAGTTTTGAGCTGCACTTCAGCCAAACTTTCTTTTAATCTTTTAAAGTGGTCTTGAGTGATAGTTCACCAGGTTTTCTGAAGGTCTTTCTTTGGACCTCGGCTGCTTTTTCACCTTTTTTCAGTCCAGTCCTTGTACCTCAACATTTTCAGAGGAATGTGTTTTTTGTTTGTAAGGCACTTAACACTGATGTATGACTCATTAAAGCATAAAAAAGCCTCCTGACCCAAAGGATGAACAATTCTCATGTTTAAACATCAAAGACAACTAAGCTAAGAACCAATTTTAAGTTATCTGTAGGCACTTTGTCACTAGCAGCCTGTCACAAAGACACACCGTTTGTTCCCATCTTCTATTTGCTGTATCTATGAAAAATGCTATCTCATGCCTGCCATGTTGTGTTTGACAGTCATGAAATAGTATGTTTGCACCAACAAAGGTATTCCCAAAGAGCTACTAGCTGAGAACTTGGCATATTTCAGCGTGGTGTGCAGTGTCTCTTTAAAGAATTGAGGAAACTGGACAAGTGGAGGACAAAAGAAGAGTCGTCCGGCTTTAATAAAATATCTACAGCAAATTAACACTATCGAAATGAAATTTTCTTAAGAAATAGGAAGAAATCCAGCACAGGACCTGAAAGAAGCATCTGGATCTTCAGTTGATCCATCTACTGTAGGCCGAAGCCTGATCAGAAATGGTCTCCATGGAAGGCTGGCTGTTAGGAAGCAGCTTTTAAGGAAGGGAAACAGGGAGAACAGGCTGAGGTATGCCAAATGACACAAGAACTGGACTGAAAATCAGTGAAAACGGGTCCTATGAAGACAGTGTTGAAGAATGAAGGTGATGCTAAATATTTACTTTCAAGCTTGTAGAGTTATACAAACTCTGTTTTTGACTTTTGCTTCTGTTACTCAAGACTTTTGCACAGTACTGTATTTTATAAACAATTGACATGTGACTTTGTTCCACAGATCCAGCATTCGTCCATCATATCACACCTGTCAGCTGAGAGAAGCAGGAGGTGGAAGCATGATCGACCTGAGCCACCTGACGGAGGAGGAGCAGGAGGTGATTTTGACGGTACTGAGAAGGGACGCTGAGCTGAAGAAGGCAGAGGAGGAGAGAGTCAGGTAGAAATTACTGTCTCAATCACATCTGATAATATTATGTTTAAAAAAATTCAGGCATCCTTAAGCAGTTGGAATTTTGAGCGCTGATGTAAGCATTTTTTTTTACTCGTTATTTATGTGAGCTGAAACATTTTGTGCCTACATTTAAGTTAATGTCATGATGTTGAGCTAATGTCATTTTATAAGTAACAATCCAGTCCTACTCCATGAGAAGAGGCATTTGTGGGACAGTCTTTGCTTAATAGAATAACACAATAACAGCTTTTCCGGACACAGGCACTGCTTCCATTGTGGAGAAACCTCAATGCGAGGTGAGCAATTAGATTACAGATAAATTGAAATGCACACACGAATCAGCTGGATCATGCTGGTACAAGAATAGAAACCCTAACTGATGAGACGCACATAGATTCATTCAGCAAATCCTTTCAGCTTAGAAATAAAGTATTGCAGCTTGAATTCAAAACCTTGTCCTTGTTTCCCATGTCCTGAAATAAAAGGAGAAACTTCTTCATTACCAGTCAGAATTCAACCAAAATACAACATTTGAACATGTATTTAATTTAGTTTTAAAGTCAGGTTTGCCACAAAACAAAGAGCTTTTCATGGTGAGTTTAATGGAATTGGCTGGCCGACCTTGTTGCCAGTGGGAGGCTGAATGCTCGCTGTGTCTTGCCCAGTCTAGTGTAAAAGGATTAAGCCAACAGCCCGTAATAATGCGCTACCCCTTTTTCACATGACAGCTGTGATTCCCCTACAAGTGGAAAGATGAGTTGGAATGGTGATTTTAAGACACAGGAATTTGTTTTGATCCCTCTTTGATTCAATTTGTATTTGATAGAGATATTTTCCGAATTCCACCCCTAAGATCGATCATGTGCGGCGGTTATGTAATGCTCACACTGCAGTATGAAGTGGAATAAGAAATGTTTTATTCCGTTAAACCGAGGTCCAAATAGTGGAAGCATAAAGTGGATGTGGACAAAAAAAATCAGTTCTCAAAAGTTCGGGGAATGAAAAATGGAAATCTTGTTAAACAAGGCCTTCGAAAAAGTCGGAACATGAATGACAATGACTTTTTTTTTTAACTTGCAATACTATTCAAAGGTCTTGAACCACCCCTTAACAGAACATAGCTGCAACGGTTTATTGAAACGTGCAAACATACATTATAGAAGACAAAAACAAATCTAACTACTGCTTTGGTAAATGTTTGTTATATCCACCATCGTTCTTCAACACAGCCTGAATCTTCTTAGACAAGCTTTCTTGTAATGTCTTTAAGTAGTCTTCAGGAATAGTTCTTCATGACGTAGTTGCGTTTTACTGCTGTTACGTACCACAGGCCCAGTACATCCATCTTCCCCGCTGCCTCCACAGGATTCATCCTTCCATAAGACCTGTTGCCACTAATTTTCAGCCATTTGGCATACCTTAGCTTTTTCTCCCTGTTTCCCTTCCTTAAGAATGGCTTCTTAACAGCCACCCTTCCATGAAGACCATTAGGACATTAGTTTCAGATGCTGTTCATCTACTGTAGATGGCTCTTTTAGGACTTTGACTTCCTTTTTTGCCCTCCACTTGTCCAGTTTTTTTTTTTTTTAATTTTCAAGGACACAATGCCAAGATATGCCAAGTTTTCAGCTAATAGCTCATTGGTACTCAGTTTGTTGGAGCAAAAATGCTTTCAGTCAGTGTTATCTCTGACATCTTTTGGAGTTGCAACTTAATAGGAACAAATTATGTGTTTCAAGGCAATACATGCTGCCATCTAGATGTCTTTCTCAGGGAAGGTCTTGCTTATTTCTGCAGAATGATGCCAAACCAAACTTTGCATACATTACAACAGAGTAGCTTTGTTAAAGAGTCCAGGAGGTAAACCAACCTGCCTGCTGTTCACATCTGTTAGCCACTGAAAAGATTTGGAGCACTATGAAATAAAACATGACAAAGTAGATCACGACCTGCTGAGTAGCTGCTTGAATGACTTGGTTTGTCTTCCCTTCGGCTCTATATGTAACCTCATATTTGGAAATTCAAACTGAATTAAAACGGTGTCAGATTCTCCATTCAGTGCAACAGGAAGAGGACATAATCTTGTTATTGTTCTTTTTAGGCCTCATTGATCATGAAATGACACTCAGCCAGCAGTGCATAAAAGATCTATAAATGATACAGAAAAAGCCCTTGACTTGAGCACTTGCACGTGTCTCTTTTGTGTTTTCCTGACAGGAAGCTTGAGAAGGTGCTGCACGACTGCTCGCCGTCAGACGCCAAGCTGAAGTATCTAACAGGAGAGTGGTTTTACGAAGCCAAGTCCCTCAGACACAATGACAAGATCCACGGCTCTGAGATCATCCTGGCGTCCATGAAGCAGGGGAAAGTGTCGGGTTTAGGTGTGTTCGCTCTCTGCTACTGATAAAGGGGTTGTTTTTAATGCCTCCCTTTTTTAAATTTGGGAAATACTCCATTTATGACCCCTGTACTTGCAGCTAGAATGTTATACCTATTTTGACCTTTAGATTCTAATGTTATAGATTTAAACTGGATTAAATATATATTCTTTTGTGGCCTGAATGGCAGAATAAGGCAAAGAAACATTTCCATCAATTCTGTTTTATCAACATGTACATGTAAGCTGTATTGTTGTTATTCTCAAACTTAAGCAAACTCCTTTCTCCTGCAGATGGGTCTCTTAGACTTGTCCGATCCAAGTCGCCCAGTAATCGAGGTTTAGACATCATAGCTCCCCCGAAACCTGCCAGATGTTTGGAGGCACAGCTGCCACAGCAGATAAAGTACAATGTTAATTTAACCTGTCTATCTATAACCTATTGATTTCTTTTACTTTCAAGTCATTCATTAGCTTAAAGCCAGTCAACACTTAGCAGCATACATGTATGTAAAACCCTGAACCAAAAATAGAAGACATGCTGTGTACAATCTAAAAAAACAGGATGAAGACAGAAAAAATTATTTAAATAGCTCAGAAATCAATATTTTATTTACACTGCAATATAGAAAACATTAACTGTTGAAAGTGAGACATTTTACTATTTCATGAAAGAAATTACATCATCTTGAACTTGATGACAGGAATATATCTCAGAAAAGTTGGGGCAGGGTCATATTTCCCTCTATATAGCATCCTCTGTTCTTTTAACAGTCTGCAAATGTCTGGTAACTGAGGAGCCCAGTTTGTTAACCTTTGGGAGAGGAATGTTATCTCATTCTTGTCCGATATGTGATTCTAGCTGCACAACAGTGCTCGGTCTTTGTTGTATTTTACGTGCTGCGGCTGTCGAATTCAAGATGAGCTCTTACGTTAGATTAAATAGTAAAATGATACAGTATGTTTAGCTTTTTTCTAATTTCAGTAAAATCGTAATTCATGAAAGTTGCTATGAGAATCAGACACTAACTTTGCAAAGGCATTCTGTGACCCTGACCAGATTAATTTGTGTTTGTTCGGTGCGTGGTGTCTTGTGACTCGGTGTGTGTAAACATAGGTGGTGCTGACTGAACATACACCGTTTTATAATCCAGCAGCTTCTGTATCCCTCACAGCATACTGCAGGGAGAACAGATAAACGGTTCAGTAAAGTGTTTAACTCTATTTAACTGGAATTACTCCCAGTGGGCAAGTGACCGTGCCAAGGGTCGCTTGAATAGAACAAAAATGTATAGTTCACTGACTTTGTGACGCTGCTCAGACTCATTCACAAAGCGTCTGTTACAGCAGAGTCAATATTTGACTTGGCCAAGCCTCTGAGTTTTTGTGGAGGTTGTAAGAAACTAAACCCTTCTCAGGTATTTACTCTGTCAAGGCTGCAGAGGCTGTGCAGTTTCTAAGTTAATTACTGCATCACATGGGCTTTAAATGCAGTCAGATAGATTAGATTTTATTCATTTTCATCAGCCGCAACATACAAGATATTTTGTTCCCTCAAAGCTTTGGAGTTTGTTTGATGTTTTTGTTGATTTGGTTGCATTTTTCTTTAATGTTGTCTGTTATAAGTCAGAAAGCCTCAGTCACGCACACTGTAACAAACCTGTAAAAAACAACACTTTTTTGCTGCTGAGATGTTTTGCAACAGATGCGTCATGTTTAATGTAGAGTCCTGATCAGAATTAATGGATTTAAAGCACAGAATTTAGAAAATCTTTGGAAATAAATTCAAATTAACTAGATCTGTACAAATACTTTGATAAAGTGTTAAAGGTTGTTGAGCAACAGGAAAATAGCTTACATAGCCGTGAACTATTGAAAACAGACACAATTACCCTTCATCGACATTTGGTTGCAGAACATTTAGCAACAATAGCAGACTCACTTCTGTCCAGGCAAAAACAATCAATCTTTCCTTTTCAAACTGTGTTTTGTCATGTTCAAAGACTCTATACCTTCACAGTCAACCTGGTTTCATAACACATGGTTTCACATTTGACTTGGAAATCTTCTGATTGTCTCACTGTTTTGATACATCCATTGCTTCTAAAACCACAGCCAACCAGAGCCAGCAAAGCAGCGCCACAGCAGACTTTTCCTGTCATTGCCTGTAAACAAACTGATGTTTGCCCTGTTTCCCCAATACATTTTCTTCACAGAACACAATCTAACAAAGACTGTGAAAAATCTGTGAAAATTTTTTGCAAACTTAAGCTTTGCCATCTTGTGCCTGTCTTTCAGTTGGGGTGACTGAACCAAGTAGGGGGTGTCCTCCAGGCCAAGGAGGACACCCCCTACTTGTATCAGTCTGCAGGCTACGATGTGGGCTGAAATTACTGCTCCAGATGGCTCTGGGTCAGCCTGGAGCTCTTTAGTTGTTGTTTGTTGCATTTTTCCCCAATACACACCAACCCAGATACCCTCTCTAATTAATTTTGTGGTAAGTTATTTTAAACAGTTTTATCCATTTAAATGGGTGTTTCAGGATCTCAGGCAACTGTCCTGTATCCTTTGCAATTGTTACATTTTATGATGAGACAATCTCTGATGTTCTCAGGCTGATCTCCTATCTTCAACACTGTGGGAAATTTAGTTTGAGAGATGTATTAAATTAATCAAAAGGATTATGAAAATGGTGTTCATCATCATTTACGGAATGAAAACCTTTTGCTGGTGTTTTGCAAAATCTGTGGGCAATTTCATAAAATATTGAGATCAGGACCTTGCCTCGTTATGCCACTTTATGCTTTTGTGTTTCATTCGTTCCATTTCACTTCCTTTTCTTCCGTCACAGTGATGCAGAAAAAGAGAATCGATATTCAGCAGTTTGCTCCCCCAAAATGGTAGGCATTTGAGTTATTCAGCAGCTTTCTTTGGGACTTTTTTTCTCTCTTTGGTGCAGGTTTATTGCAGTCAAGCCACAGCTTTTATAACGTAAATCACTTATTTTTCTTTCTCCTTCCAGCCGAGGCACAACCCTTTTAACCGTGCCTCCCTAATTGTTGTTGAGCCTCCTGAAAATAGTCACGATTCGTTAACCTGTGGGGACCAGGAGCCACAGGAGACAGGTTAGAATTGAGATTAGGACCAGACACATTTATAATGTTGTGAAGAAGGGAGTGATACAGCGACCTTCTTACATTTCTTCTTCCTCTCAGAGCCCATCTCGCCACTGAAGTATCCTCCAGCAAGTGAGTCCAGTCAGACTTCAGGGGGGTCCATCACATCAGAAAGCTCCTCTGTAGGTTTCAGGCCGGTGCCAAAGAAGAGGACGTTCCTCTCAAGACGTACCATCAGTCAGTCAGAGAGCAACGGACAGCTGGAGTTAGACCCTCAGGTAAGACCTGCAGTTATTATTCCTGCCCCAAGACGGAGCCTCCAGCATGGACCCAGTAGGAGTTCAGATGAGTCTTGCCTGAAGAGCAAAGATGAAACACCTCAGAAATGTGCCTCGAATCTGATGACTCAGTTCGCTCAGCCATCAAGACCTGCGGATGAACATTCTCTCCAGCCACTGTGTAATACATCTCATGATCCCTCTAATTCAAGTCTGGAGAGAGAAAGAAACCTGCCCTCTATAACAAGAGACAGGTCAGTAGACACATTTTACCCCAGGTCTATCAATATAAATCCTTTCACCCTTCCAAAGAAACTCAAATTCTGTTGAATTTCAGACCAGTTACGTACACCAGGACCGATGAGTCTGCTGAGAGAGAAACACCACAGAGGAGTGAAGCACAGGATGATCAAACCAATAGAGAGTGTGCAGCTTTCAACTTAGTAAGCTTAGCCAGCAGCAACATTCAGGAGAGAGAAATCATCAGGAGTGCGGGACCAGCAGGGAGACAGGACGAGCTGAGTTTGCCCCAAAGCACTGTGGGTGGGTTCACTTACATGACATCAATTATTTTTCTAAGCATTTTTTTTCTTGTGGCTTCTGAAATTTTCTCAGGATTATGCTTCGTGGAAATTGTTGTTCTGAAATTGTGTCCATTTACTCCATTCTTTCTCCATTCTACTCCAGTCTGCAACTGGAGTAGAATCTGAAAGGCACAAATATCTGGGAGAGAATGTGTGTAGCTGAGATACAAAAGCTTGCAACAGATAAAATATGAAGGTCCTACAGGCCCTCGCTGTTACACAAGTATTTTCTTCCTTCAAACTCTTGTTATATCACCATTTCGCCTTCACTCAGAAAAACATCTTCAAATTCAGTCTACCACAACTCTTCAACTGTAAAGCCAAACTGAAAAGCTTTGGGCTCTATTGATAAGGGACTGTAGCAAGAATTTTGAAATACAGTAATTCTTCTTATCTTTTCAACAGTACACATTAAACAGTGTTAGAAATGTACATTTTTACATTGGTCATATCAAAGCTAAGAATTAGAGAGTAAATAACAGCCTCTTAACAATGAGTCAGTGAATCTATTGTTAATGTTTCTTATTATTCTTATTTCTCAATAATTGACAAATTTGTTAAAACAGAAATAAAGCACAGCAAATGTTACATCCATCGTAATGATAGTAGAATTAGGCAGTGCCCTTGCCACTTTAACATGACACAGTTGTTTGCTTTCTCACTATGTTTTGAACCAAAGAACATCAATGTTGTTCAATCTCCTTGCTTGCAAGGAGGCTGCCCAACATATCCTTCTGCTGATTAGCTGTTACTCAAAATTCTGCCGGTCTAATCCCGAGACAGTGAAAAGCCTGGAAAACCACAAACAGTTAACATCTTTTAAGTCTTTCAAAAGTAACGCCCAGCAGTTAACTGTCTTACAAGTTTGACACATATCCTGATTGCTGTCATTAAATTAAGATGTCAGCCAATAATTGGCCATTTTCCAAATCAGATTTGATGTTGCACATGGCGTGACCCTTCTTACAACAGGGCGTGTTGAAAGGAGTCGCTGATCTCATTAGGCGGTTAAATTTAAGTCACTTGTAGCTCTTTATCCAACGGTTCACTCAGCTCCCTGCAAAACTTCAAACTTATCTGTTGTCAAATAATGTCCAGTGCGATTGTTTTTTAGACACACTAATCGCTCATTGACATTCCTGTTACTATGGTATCGGAATGGTTTGTATCACATGTACCTTAATAGAATTTTTATTCCAAGAAAATAACCACAAATATCCAGCTTGAGATACTGCAAATATATGATACTGTAATCTCCATTGTTTCTTCTTTCTGCAATATAGTTTATTCAGACAAAAATCGTTGAGACAGTTCCTTTAGCTTTGAGTAAATTCAGCTTTGAAATATGTTATAATTAAATGTTTAATTTGAAAGAAGATCCAGAACTGAATGTGAGAGGGACATTGCGAGTATTCTGACAAATATTCAGAAAAAAACACTTTAGTTGTGCTACTAGCTCTACTTTAACTAGGTACTGTAGCATGCTAGCGTGTTTACAATAGCAATGATTTCATTATTTCAAGCATAACTGATGATTAGTGTCCAAAAAACCCCAAAAGAAACCCCCAGAAATTTGACCAGATGTTGTTAAATTTGATGTCAGAAGATTCATCCTCTGTCGATCATGAATGACAACACAATTTAATGGCTTTTGCTCCAATAGCTGTTTAGTTTTTCAGTTTGGACTAAAGTAGTAAGCTAAACAACCCCGAGACAGATGATATGATCCCTCTCCAACCCTGGTTTCAGAGAGGGAAACTACACAGATGCTGTTTTATGATACCATATATTGAATTAGCGTAGGAGTCTGTGAGCCGTGTTATTTTAATTTGGAAAAAAAGAGGTCAGTGGCAGATAATGCAAACCAACCCTTCTGTTTTCACGTCTTGTTTTTCAGATTCTGATCCTCCTTTATCATACAATCTCAACTTCATTGACAAGTCTGATCCGTCTACCCAGCAGTCAAATCAGAAACATGTGTTTAAATTGACCACTCAGACCACCAGCCCCACTGGTGAAGAAGAGGAGTCTATTGCAAAGGTGCTGGACTGGTTCAACCGCAGCACAGACAGCAGTGATCGGCTGAAAGCAGACGACGGTCCAAAGGCCACAAAGAACTCTGAAAGACAAGCAGCTGTTTGCAAATTGAGAGTTAAAGATTCATTATCAGGAAATACTGCTGATGATAGACATACAAGTGACATAGAGAAGGAAACACTTGAAACAAAGAGGAGTCACTTACAAAGACCAACCAGTGGGGATAAAGAGTTAAGAGTGATTTACAGAAAAGACAGCAAGGAAGTGACAGAAACACATGAGGAGGCGAGGACAGACACCAGAGACATAATTCATTCACAAGAGGTGAAAGATAACGCTGATGAAAACCAACCACTGAAAATCTCTCATCTGAAGTCGTTCTGGGAGAAAAGCAACACAGGCCCTAAGATAATTATCGGTAAATCAGTGATGCCCAGTGACAAAGGACCAGACCCTGCTCACCTTTCTGCAGAGAAAGAGTCTGATATGCCCTCTGTTCAAATCCCAGTGCCCTCAAATCCCAGTGATAAAAGAGATCTGCAAATGGTGACTTCACAGACAAATATAGGAGACACCGTTCACTTAAATAATCACCAGCAAGTAGAAAATCTGATGATTAATAAAACCCAATGGAACAATAACGACTCAGTGGATTCAAAGTTGATATCCAGCCCACAAAAAGCTGTCAGAGGAGCTTCAGACACTGAGACTCTGTGTGTAACCAGACTGAGCTTATCAGAAAGAACAACCATCAATCCAGAGTCTGTGAGCATCTCTGTAGTCAAACCAAAGCTGCAACCAGACAGTATTTCAAATTCCAGAGAAACAATACTGCAAGAACCTCTGTCAAAGAGTAATACTGTGCCTCAGCTGGATACAGATCTCCAAACAAGGGTCAGTCAAGACTCTGAGAAGCTCACTTTGTCCAGAAACAGCCCATATATGGACTTAAAGCAAAGTGGGAATGATGTGCAAATCCACTGCAAAGGTTCAAGCGAGGACACAAAGAGGAGGGACAGTGAGGATAAAAGCGTGCATTTAAGCATGTCTCCTAAAAGGAAAGAGGATGCAGCCAATAAAGACAGGACTAATAGTCCACACTTAAACAGGCAGCCATTACCACATCAAGAGAGCACAGCAGAGAGGATAAAGCAGCTCAAATCCTTCTGGGAGCAGGAGCGCAACAAGCCCGTGTTTTATACCGGCAAGCCTAAAGCTCTTGGAGAAGGTAAAGTTGCTCGTGGAGCTATTCAGGCCAAACTGAATAAAAGATTTACAAAATCTGAGTTTGACCTGAGGTCAATTGGAAATGTATCAGGCAGTGATGACGAAGATGATAACAAAAATCATGCACATTTTACAGTTCTCCCCTTAAATCAGAGACTAGAAAAGGTGTCTCAGAGTCTTGGAACAAGTCGCTCACAATTTAACACTCTGAGGGAGTTCTGGGACGACGCCACATCCGACTCCAGGGTATCGTTAACTTTTGACAAACCCAAAAGCCCTAAAAGAAAAGAGTCACAAGGTGTCCAGCTCTCATCTCAGGAGTTAAAGGGTGCAGACCCAGAGATTTCTCGCTTGAATCCTGCAGTCGAGAAAACAAAAGCAGCTATTATGAAGTCGTCTTCATCTCCTCAGAATCGATCAAAGTCACCACATGATAGACAGACGGGGTCTGGGTCAAGAGCACTCACCGACAATCATGTCCCAGTTGAGTCAGTGCCACAGAGGCAATCCAGACGAAGCTCAAAAGACTCCACTCGAGAAGACAAGCCGACAAAACCACAAGGCAATTTATCCAAAGAGACACGACCTCCTAAGAGCAGAAAGGACAGCTTTAGCATTTCCAGCAGTCGGGGAAATTCTTTGCGCCGAGCCACGAGCATGTTCGCTCTGAGTGTTCCTGATGAAAAAGACTCAGGCCAGCTCAGACTGGATGGAAACCCGGTCCACTCCCAGAGCAGAAAACACAGGCAGAACACTGATAAAGGCAATTTGTCAAGGAGATCATCAGAGGACCACGAGACAGTGGCTCCACGTGCGCGGGCGTTTGTCCCCACAGACTACCGCCATTACCTGGGGATGACGGACAACACAAGCGTTCACACCTCACTCGCCCCGGCTGTGAAAGACGAGGGGTCAGAGGTCAAATCTGGGTATGAACTTGACCTGGGTGGACCAGTGAGGGCCAGCACACCAGTGAGCTCAGAGGAGCGTCACAACAGGAAGACCATCAAGATGAATCAGCGCCCTGTGTGGTCAAACTGCGGCGGGTCAGACACCGGTCAGGAGTCGTCCATCAGCAGCACGTCAGAAACCTGGTCCAACTCGAGGACCAGCTCAAACCGTGAGCCCCAGCCTTACTTTCATTGCAGTTCTCTCTAAAATGCAGTTTACTACATGTGAAAATGATTCCTGAGCTTGTGTACAAACCAACATGCACAGCGAACATTCCTTTGATTAGATCAGCAGGACTTTTCATGTTGTGCCAAAACAAGCACTTAGATTCATAAAAAAGAAAAATAGCCCAAATTTAAAAATAATAGAATTGACATTAAAGCAGCCACTTATCCATACATTCAAATATGTATGGATAAATGGGGCTATTCTTCTATCTAACATCCTCTTATCAGAAAGAACACAAGGTGAGTGAAAGTTTAGTTTTTGTCATGAATGATACTTGTAATAAAGCTAGTTCTTTGTACTCAGATGTTTTATGACTTGAAATATAACAAATTTAAACATATTTCAAATATATTTCTGACTGATCCACATGTTTAAAACAACATACTACATCTGAAACAGGTTGTCCTTAATAGTTACATTTGTAATAAATGTTAGAGAGATGGGACAAACTCACAATCTGTCATCATAAGTCCTAATTGAAAAAAAATATATATATATAAAATTAGTTATATTTTCTATATATAAAGATATCTTTATCCGGTGTTGTGAAGTAGTCACTACTCCTGCTGTTTGCTGACAGTTTACTGTCACACTGGGCTGGATTCAGCAGTATCCTTGATAACATGTCCGTGTTGGGTTATCTGTGTGTGCAGAAGCAAATCTATGTAAACAGTGTGTGTTCCCGCGGTCAGCTGCATGTGTTTAGTTTGTGGGTGGAACAATACTTCGTTTGAGTTTCACCAGTCGACACCTTGAGAGATTGTTTTATTTCAGGTTAGAGAATTTGTTTCCTTTCCCCATGTAGTCAACTATATTAGGATATTGTAGACCATTTGTCACAGATTTCTAAAGTTTTATAGAAATAATTAACATAATAATTTGTTAATCTGTTGTGTTTACCTGCTTTATTAAAACAGTAAAAATACCAACTCATTATTTAGTTTAAAATAACTTCACTATCCTTAGTTAAACTTATAGTCTGCTCAGTATCACTACTTTCTGCCCACACTAACAAACAGACCCAGTTAATCTGAACGTCTCCTCCAATATGTAGGTGAAAATGATGATGATGACCAAAATCCTGTCAGGAAAGCTCTGCGGCGAGCAGAAACTCGGCCTAAAAATCTGGCTAAAAGTATGGAGGACATCACGGCATCCATATCACCTCGTGAGCATTTTCTCCGATCCAAGTTAAATTTTCTTGTACAGATTTCTTTGGATGACTTTGTAAAGTTTCATATTTCTAACTGCAGGACAAGAAAGAAGACCAGACCCGACTGCTGATCTCAGGCGCGGCAGTGATGGTAAAAACTGTCTGATTCCCTTTCTCTTGATGGGATTTTTTGCAAGCATACTGGAAAATAAGGAAAAATTGTGTATGTTCTACATCTCAGTTAACCACTCTACAGTTTCAGCCATCACGTCCCCCTCTTCGTCCCTTTTTTCGGATCCAGACCACCTGAAGAAGATGAGCAAATCTGTTCCATCGTTCTTACAGAAGGAGGTAAAACTTCTCCCACATCCTTTTGTCCAGTAGGACAAAGCCTGCTCTGCATCCGTGTGCACAGAGCTTTCTGCACCTGCTGTCTGTGTTTCAGGACGATGGCAATGACGCTTACTCCACCTATGAGCGCAGATACCAACGAGGAAGATTAATGACAGGCAGCTCAGTGACTAACCTGAATAACTCCCCTGACATGGCGTCTGTATGTTCACACACCACAGCATGAATCACTTAAGCTTGAGCACACCGCTTTGCCTGTTGTCTTAATATGTGACTGCTTTTCTTTGAAAGATGTATGAACTTATAAAATCACATGACTGCTGCATTGTCCTGTTTTTGTGCATGCTGGTTCACTTTCCAACTGAACTGAGTCATCATCAATGTTGTTATTTCAACCTGTGCTTTTAATGTGTGCTGTGGAAACTGCTGCATCTCAAACTGATGCCTCCAGTGGTAGCTCCTCTCCAGCTACACACAGCCTGAATGAGACAACAACATAGCTCACAACAATGAGATGAAGGATGCATTAAAACTTAAGTCTATTTTTGAAGTGCCTTCAAACTGTTTTCATTACTCTCACAATGCCAGCTGGGACAGATCGAGTCCTCATGACTCCCTCATGTTATAGATAATTAATGGATGGGTGCACATTCTTCCTCTATGTCCCATAACATGTCTCATCACTCTTTAATTTCACATATAAATAAAGGATTTGACTGTTCGTTTGTGTGCGCTCTCAGCTGAGTGGAAGTGTGATGACCATGTACAGCGGTGACATCGTGGAAGTTCAGGGAAACATCCAGTTCTCCATCAACTATGTTCAGCGGCTCAGAGAGTTTCACATTTTTGTGGCCGAGTGCAGAGACTTGGCAGCAGTCGACCCGAAGAGGGGCCGCTCTGATCCGTGAGTGATGTACCTGTGGTTTGAATATCAGATGTGATACTGTATTAAACCGTGAAGTAACCAAGATGTCAGATCAGAGTTAACATTTAACATAAAACATTTCAGTTGAAACGCTCGCTTCTACAACAGCAATGCTACAGCCATGATAATCTTGGTTGAAATTTGACATCCTTTTACAGAAAGTTTGTGTTTTGTATTGACATTGGGAACGTCATAGTTGCAAAGCCCATCACATACAGATAAGTTGTGATGGGTCAGATAAGTTCTGGGATCCAAGATAGATTTAAGATAGTTTTCCACTCAGGGTTTTGATTCAAATTCCTTCCATGTCATATACACCAGGGAATTTGTGTAGATATCAGCTTTTCATCTATTTTGTCACTTTACTTAACTTTTGTAGGTGTTACTGCCAACATGTCTCTGTGGGAGTTTGCCTGGTAGCATTTGTGAGGACGTGAAACTATCTCTACACAGAAAAATGTGCAGTTAAGATATTTAAAAAGTCCACCATGATCTGCACGTTAATGCAAAGTCACTGGTGAAATGTGACCGCAGATTCATTTAAAGCTCCGTTGCCACATGGCCAATATGGCCAACATAACAATAAATTGCTTAGTTACAGTACAACTTAAAATATAGTTATGAATTTGTTGCATCTTATTTTCTCAGATCATTGCATTCTGGAGCAACTGTATTAAGAGGTCAAGTCTTAATTTACTTCTTTATCAAGTTATGCAAAATGAATTTTGTTGTTTTTCTTCTGAAGGTATGTTAAAAGCTACCTGGTTCCTGATAAAGCTAATCTCGGAAAGAGGAAAACATCTGTAAAAAAGAAAACGCTAAATCCGACTTTCAATGAGATCCTCAGAGTAAGACCAGAGACACGCGCAAAGATTTTCCCACACTGTAACACCTGCTTGACGACAAACAAAAGCAGCTTTTTTGTCTTTACAGTATCGTGTTCGCATGGAATATCTCAGAACCCAGACACTCATTCTCTCTGTTTGGCATCACGACACCTTTGGCAGGAACAGCTTCCTGGGTGAGGTAGACGTGGACCTCTCCAAGTGGGACTTTGACCACACCCAGATGAATTACTTAGCCCTGAAAGCAAGGGTAAAGACAAGCACACATGCACACAAAGACTGCTTTATCTGCAGAAGTTGTTTTCTCATCAAATAACAGCTGTTTATCTATGCAGCCAGTCTGCTCATTCATTTCCTTGAGTCTATTCAGGCTGCTTATATCACATGATGAGATGTAAAGTCTTCTCTGTTACAGACAATGCCTTTGATTGGTGCACCGTCAAATGGGCGAGGAGAAATGAGACTTGCCATTCGTTTCCTACCACAGATCACCCACAGCGAAGGTCTGCCCTCGACCCTTTTCTGTTTTTTAAAGTTTGGATTTGGGACATATTTTATTGGGTTAAGAATCTGAGCTTCAAAATGTAGCCTTACAAAGTCAGTGAGAAGTAACAACAGATGGAAAGCAGGATCTAAATTTACATATGAAATCGGTTCATCCAACCCTGAGTTGGCTTAAGCTGGTATAGAGAATTCATGGAATAGATGTGTTTTCTTTTCCTTTTTAAATAGTTTAATCATGAAAATAGAATTTAGTGCACCACTGTACTGTTTCACTTGGTGTTTACAGATGTTTACATTATTTGTACCTAAACAAATCCAATCAATAAATTATGAGCTGGAATGCTTATAAGTAGTGATTAAGTGGTTACTGACTTAACGGCACTAAAGCACATGAGATTAGGCTGATGATGTTACACAACACTAATAACGCTACCTTTACTAGAGATTTATTGTGAATTTCTTCTGGGTTTTTTTATAGAATTAGCTTACGTTGCAACCATTACGTTTTTCCCTCCTGGCTGTCTCTGTGTAAAGAGCTCAGTAAGCAGGCAGAGGAGTCAGAACTATTTTATGGGCACAGTTATCACTTCTGTTGGAACAACACTGCATTGATTTTAAAAGCCTGACTCGAGGCTTTCATCTAAAATGATTTAAAAGTATACAGATAGTGGTAGCTGGATCTTGGCAGACATCACAGGCATGACTGTCATCAGAAGAAAAGCTGAATTGAGCCCTTTTTAAAGTAATGTCCGAGACCAGGCAATTCTAAAAACTGGATTTTGCCTGGTTTCTGATTTATTAGGTAGACTCGATACTTTTTCTTTTTTTTACAACAATACAGAGATCTGATGAATCTGTTTCTTGCTGCTGTAATTTGAGTTTCTCTTAACTGCTGATTTGGAAATAAACTTAATCAGAAAAACCTACAAGCGAATGGGTGGGAATGCTGTAAAGCAAAATCCAACTATATGATTATTTTAATGAAGACAATTTCTACAAACCTTGGCTTGACAGACTCCAATACAAAATGAGAGCAGCTTTTTTTAGTGAAAACCAGAGGTGACTGATTTTAACTTGCCTGTATGTTCACACTTTGTACTCCAGAAACAAAAACGTCTCGCCGCTGTCCGTGGGAAAGTCTGTCGGTGCACGTGTGGCACAACTTTGTCAATAGTCAGATATAATGTTGTAGTTAATATCCCAACAACAGCCTAAACTGCCATTTAGAAGTCACAACTGATGGACATTTGATAATCAACAGCTTATCTCTTCTTTTTCCTATTCACACGCACTCTGATAGGCTCATCTTTAACCTTTTAGCCATTACCAGGAGACGAGGGACAGGAGGTTTCAGCAATCCCACCACAATTTCTCCAGAAATGGCAGAATGTGGTTTATAATTGCAGCATGAGGCGGACTTTATGCTGGGACCACATTATGAAACGTACTAGTTTTCCAACATAAGGGATTAGGAGGTGCAAATATGTTTAGTTTTGTGTTACAGTAAAGTGAAGCATTTGACAGGTGCGCACCTCTAACCCCCTTCTTGTTTATAAAAGTGCAATTTAAAATTTTAAATGAGATAATCATATCAGTGTAGTCACTGCAGCTGGGGTACTAAATCAAAACTTCTCTTTTTCCGGTTTAGCTTATCTTTGTTCGTAATAAAGAAAAAGCAGAAACAGCCCTTTTTAATGAAATTCTCAGTTTTATCCAATAAATTGGATGTTAAGTCATGATATTTGATCAGACACTTGTATAGTTGCTGAGTTTTGGCAGTGTTATCTCAGGCTTATCATTTTGTGTGTTATTTTTCTGAAGGTGTTGCAAAAGATGCTACCAACACCGGAGAGATTCACATTTGGGTGAAAGAATGCAAGAACCTGCCTTTAGTCAGGGCTACCATTGATCCTTACGTTAAGTGGTATGCACACAAACCTAACCAAGTAAAGAAGACATTTTCATTTCACGGCTACTATTCAGATAACCTTTTATCCTCCTCCCACTTTCTTTTAAGCTTTGTGCTGCCAGACACGAGCAGGAAAAGTCGTCAGAAGACACGTGTGCTGCGGAGGACAGTGGACCCGGTGTTTAACCACACAATGGTGTATGATGGCATCAGTGAAGTTGATCTGACAGAGGCCTGCGTAGAGCTGACTGTCTGGGATCGAGACAGGCTTGCAAGCAACCTGCTGGGGGGCCTGAGACTTGGAGCTGGAACAGGTATGGGTAGCAGAACCTTACATTGTGTCTAGAATAACTTCAGCTGGAGCATCATTTTGTTTCATGTAGAAACTGGAGGATTAGTGAGGAACTGCTGTGATGCAGAAACATACAGATTTAAGATGGGTCACAATGAACTGCCAAATTATTCACTTATGTGTTTTGCCTCTAACAAATACAGAGGTGTGTCTGTTAAATCATTTTGTGTGACTTTGTGGGCATTTTTGTATCTCTTCTTGGTTGTTTCTTTGTCTTATATTGATATTCTTAATGTGTTTGTGTGTATTTGGATTCATTTTTGATCATTTACAGTTATAGTTTGATTATTTTATAGCTTCTTGGTGAGGTTTTTTGCCCTTTGTGGTAATTGATGTCTCTTCAGATACCTCTCCTCAGCATTTGCATCTGGATATTTTGTGTCTCTTATTAGGATAAAAAGAGGTACCCTCTGACACATCAGGTCCATTTGTCTGAAGACAAGACACCCCTTTTGTAATCTGCCTATGATTGTTATTGGTTAAAAGAAATAGAAACAATGCTGTATGAGTTAGTATCTCAATGTCAGAGTACACAGTTATTGACCATCAATTTATTAATTTTTTTTTGCATCGTTGGTTAATTTTTTCACTAAATTTTAGTATTTACTATGATAATCAGTGGACACACTTTTGGCTCCATTTTAAAATAATTATTTTTCCATTAGTGTGCCTCTTAGATGTAATGGAAAGAGACAGGAAATGTGGGGAGAAGAAGAAGCAAAGGGCAGGCAGAAGTCTAACCATGGATGTGTCAGCTGAGGATGCTTTTATCTTGTGTGCTTTTCATTCTAATCACTCAGCCATCAGTTCTTTGTATGGGCTCTTCCTTTTGAAAACATTTCAGACAAGTCTAATTAGCTAAATGTTGGCTCTTATACTTGCTGTAAAACCATCAGAATAAATGCAGTAAGAGCTCTTCTGTTGGCAAACATCCTTCACAAAGGTAAGAATCTTACCACTGACAGCAGATTTATGTACCAAACACTGTGCAGGAGCAGATGCCCATGTTTGTTGACTAAGGAGATTGCAATGGTAGTGAATGAGAAACTGACAGCATAATCTCGTTCCAAAGCAGGGTCCGCAGTGTAAGTGCTGCAGTTTCACAGCAAAGGACAACAGTTTCACGGCTCCACAATCTTTGTATATGTGCATTAGCTTTTAAAAGTTTAACATATACCATTTGTTTAATGTTAAACTGTAAGAAAACTCCTGTTTGCCACAGTAAAGTTCCTCAAAAACACTCGTTAGGACGGATGTGGGGTTGGTTGTTATAACCTGCAGACTGCAGATTTAACACAGAGATTCAAGCACTATCTCACCTACCTTTTTCTAAAATTCTTTCACATTTCAGTGCTGCTGTAACTCACAATTAATTAGGTTTAGGAATCAAAAATACATTTCTAGCGTTAGAAATGTAGAAATGATCAAATAAATGGGGTGGGTTAGGTATCAAGACCAGATAATTAGTTAGAAATTACGAAGAAAAAAAAAAAACATGGTTTGGGTTTTCCTCTACAAAAAAATTTCCGTGTTGCAATTTTTGCATAATTATTGTGGCACTGCTACATTTTGGGTGATTTGAACAAATGTTGCTTTAACATGTTCTGAAGTGACACTGGGCCAAAACATAACCTCCTGTAAAATGAGCAGTTTACATTGAGACAAGGCATAGTTGCTGATGGAATATGGAGTATTTGTGGAGAGACTACCTTTGGACTGGCACCACATTTTTTAGAGTTGAAAAAAGCTGAATCTAATTTCATAAAAGAAAGTCTATAAAAGACATCAGAAACCTGAACCTGGTTGCACAGCGTGGTTCTGACCTATTTAAGCTCTGAATAATGTTTCTAGATCAAAGCTTTGAGAAAGAGGGCAGCGGCAGCCATGAGAGGGAAAATGAATCGCAGGAATGTCTAAATACAAAGGTTATCAGTGATTAAACATGAACCTGTTGCTTGTGTGTGGATGTGTCTCTCTGCAGGCAGAAGTTATGAAGCTTTGGTGGACTGGATGGACTCGGGTCCTTACGAGGTGGCCCTTTGGGAGCGTATGATAGCATCCCAGAATGAATGGGTGGAAGATGTGCTGCCACTGAGAATGCTGAATTCTGCAAAATCTGCTTTCAAATAACTACACCAAACAGCTCCAAGACATCAGAGTGAATCAAATTGAATTTATTTCTGCAGATAAAAACGTGGTGAAGTCTTTATTCTGAAGATTCATACATTTATTAAAATCAATCAGGAAATGTGTTTTAGTTACTTTAAAATTCCCATTTAAGGTCCACTATACATACTGGAGTAAATAACCTTATGTGTGAAGGTAAGAAAAACTTGCTTAGCTTATAGTTGCATCATATCATTTCCACATATTACACCAAAAGCCTGGCATTGAAAACACATCTGACAAGTCGAATTTGACTGTAACCAATTTCTAAGGCTTTCCTCCCAATGTCTTTTTGCAAAACTGCCAGCTTTTGTGATATAATTCAGGGAATTCAGACTTAAAACAACATCAGCACTTCTACCATTCTCCTTACATTTCTGCCCAGATGGCTTACCTCGTCTGGTCACGCTCTGTTAGTGGAAATTAAGACCTTCAGCAGAAAAAGACTCAGGAACAGCAGCCATTTGCTTTGACTGCTTTGGATGCTAGTGGACAGGACAGAGACAGAATATGCGAACGCGCCAGCCCAGCAATACTTGCACTAATGTCCGTGTATTTTTACATATATAACTCGAGCTACGACAGGAAAAGTTGAAAAAGGTTAAGCTTTGACTGCACTTCTATCAAATATGGTATTATACTCTTACATATTATTGATTAGTGTAGAAATGAAGACTATACTCAGTTCTCTGTGGACAATTACACTACTGGCCATCAGAGTTTCTATCTATGTTATGTCATTTCAAACTGTCATCATAGCAGCTGTATCCTCTAAAGATTTGGCTAAAAACACAGTTTTGACAGTTTTGTTATTAGTTGAACTACATTCACAAAAAGCACTTAATTATGTTAACCACAAATGGGATTAAAGAAAATATCTTCACTTTTTATTTATTAATAAAAATCAAAATAGTTGTTAAGATGCTGTTTTTTCTCTCTTTCTTTTTCTTTTACTGCAGCAGGTGAAGACTTTAAGTCACCTTCTGTAATATTTCAACATTCACTGCATTTGGGTTTTGTACAGATGCTGCTGTTTACAGTAAATCCCACAGATTTATTGTCATCTTGAGACACTCAAGTGAAGTTGACTTTTATGGTTTTGAGCAAAATGTCTCCTTAACTGTCAGATAGGTTGCTCTAAAATTTGTTTCGTAAATTTGTGTCCCTTTCAGGATGAATTGTAATCTCTTTAATCATCCATTCACATTATGTGCAATATTAGTACCCACACTCCATACATCCACTGTTTCTCACTCCTACATAACTTTGTATATACTCCTTTCGCTCTCTATACACCCCTTCCTATTTCCAACTCCTCTTAAGTTTTAGAAATTACAACATGCTGAAAGACTTTGTGTTCTCTTCACATCCAACATATTTCAGTGTTATATTGATCCCCTACTGTGTGTTAACATGCATATGACAAATAAACTTGAAATGAACTTTTCATTTGGTTACACCTTCTTTCTTGTATGTATATGGCCAAATACAAACAGAACTATTTATACAACTACACCGTTATCAGCACTGATGTGTTGTAGCAGTAGAAGTTGTAAGTGTAAGCTATCTATCTATCTATCTATCTATCTATCTATCTATCTATCTATCTATCTATCTATCTATCTATCTATCTATCTATCTATCTATCTATCTATCTATCTATCTATCTATCTATCTATCTATCCATCCATCCATCCATCCATCCATCCATCCATCCATCCATCCATCCATCCATCCATCCATCCATCCATCCATCCATCCATCCATCCATCCATCCATCTATCTATCTATCTATCTATCTATCTATCTATCTATCTATCTATCTATCTATCTATCTATCTATCTATCTATCTATCTATCTATCTATCTATCTATCTATTTATCTTTTATTTGAATACCTGTTACAGTTACCAGGGCATCATTTATGCAATTTACAGATGTTTTGCATTCCTTTGGCAAAGTTTTAGCTGTTTTTATTCTATTTTGTTTTTTATTGAGTTGTTAACATAAATTTCATAGAGATTTCATACAGTATATTGAAACCTGCTTGAACAATAATAATAAGAAGAAGACAGATTGTTGTAACAACACCTGGTAAAAAAAGAGCTTCATGGTTAACATGAAGGGGAATATCCAATATCCAAACAGTATATCAGGTATACGGATATGAAAGCTTCTCTGTGAATGGTGGAAAACGTCTCCAAACTAATTTAATCACCGAAAGACAAATGACACAGAACACCTTCCTTTCATATTTATTCTGTATTTCAGTGTTGTTTGATATCTGTGTAGTTCATTCAGGCCGACAATAAAATTAGCAGAATATTGCTGTTTAGATCTACGTCCACCAATCTAACCAACATTACTAATGTCAGTCAGTTATTTACCATTTTGCACAAACATGTTCGTCCTCGTAGATTCAGTCTGTCCAGTCATAAGTAATTGTCAAGCGATAAGACGCTCTCCTTGTCATTCTCATTTAAAACAATTGGAAAGAACATTACCCAACTTATTACCCAAGACGCCACCTCTAATTAAATACCTCAATATGAGTCTGATAATCTGTTTGAAACTAACATGTAATTACACACATACATAGTTATTGTAAATGTACTAAGCCTTCCCCCTCACTTCAAGAATCTATGTGATTTGTATTGATTGTGAAGCTGCAGATGGAGACCCCCGTATTGTGATGTTATGTTTGTGAAAATGAAAACCTACACTATAAAGATGTATGACACCATGATGCTTGTCACTATTGCTTCTAATGTAACATGGACATGCTTTGTAGATAATGTTCTATGCTCGCTGCTGGGAGACAGATAAAACGGCTCCACTCTAAGTCGGAGGATGTTATGCCATGAGATGTTTTCTTCGTCTTATGTAGAACCCAAAGTAAACAGTCAGGGCAGCAATGAAAATAGCAATGACGACAATGCAGATGATTATAGCGACCACAGGGCTGCTGTAGGTGCCCTCAGATGATGCAGCTGTTGGAGCAGGGAAGGAAATAAGCATTAAGGTTTCAGACAGTATTACATACATTATACACAGTACTATTTTCCAGACCTCTATGCTAACTTTTACTCTTTTGATGCTGTCAAATTTCTAATGGATATATTTTACATTATTACAGCAAATTTCCCCTTCTGGGAACATTTACATATACATTTATACAGACCGATATTCTCTAAAAAGGGCTCGCTTATAACATAGATTCTTACTTTGAGAAGCTGAGAACGGTTGAGGGTCTCCTGAAAAAATAAACCAATGAACAGATTAACATTCAGTACGATTCTATTAATATATAAATCAGTCTGATTGAATGGCAGGTTTCAGTTGTTATAAATACACTTTTAAAATCTTTCCAGGAAATGACAGACGCTACCTACAGCACCACCATTTTGTCATTGGTGGGGAAGATGCTGATGTACCAAAAGATGTCATGTAAAAACATTTACAAATCTAACCAAATTAAACAGACACTTAAAGACGCTGCATCACTTCAAGCTTTTTTTCCTCAGGTTCCTCTTATTCAGAAATGATCATCTCTTTTAGGAGTTTTAGGAGACTTTTATGATCTGAAGTGAAAATATTCTGAATATGATGTACACTTGAACTGATCCACATACAGTTTCATTAAGGTATTTGAACCAGAACTAACGTGTTAATGTACCACTCACACACAATGAAATACTAAAATGACAGAGAAGTGGTAGACCAGAGACTGAAAGATAAAATCTCAACTTTTGGCAATATATAAAAGGTCCAAACTTTAAAATCAAGCTTTGTAGGTCTAATATAAGTGAGAACACAGCAGCCGGATTTCTTATTTCTCACATTGAACCACATTTTAGCGGACTGCTCAGGTAAAGACAGTGAAACTTTACAAGCTCTAATATATTTATAGATTTAAAGGATGCACATCAAACTCTCAGCAAGAAAGTGAACAAGAACATTTTCAAGATAGAAATAATGATCAAAATTGTACTTTTCTAAATTCCTCAGATGATCAAAAATACCACCAACTTTAATGATGCCTTGTCCAGCATTTAAATCTGTATTTGCATGTCACAGTATTGTATGAATGTGTTTTTTTTATGCCTTGCAGACGTACCAGTGCTCTTTTTGCCCACAAATATAGGAGGAGAGGTGATTGTAGCGTTTGTCGGCACATCCTGGGCTTCCCTCTTTCTCCTGTTTTGAGTGGTGCTGCAGTCCTGTTGAAAAGTAATAAAGACAAACAGACATCAGAACAGTCTACCAACACTGTGTACCAAAAATTGGACCAGTACTGACAAAAAGCCTGTTACTCACAGGCAGTAATGTGCTGCACGTGGACACTTCACAAAGTCTGGTGGCACAATGCAGGTAGAAAGTGGACACTGTCCGATTTTTGTGCTCCACAAATCTGAAGGCCTCAAAAGAGAAGTGCGCATTCTGTGAAACTCCGTTGTGGTCCACTATTGTCTGTGCATCACGTTCACACCTGGGGTGCAACAAGACAAGAGCGGTTTGTCAAAGGGGAGGAAGCACAAAGATGTCCCTTGTTGTGACGACATTCATGCAACTCACCCCACAAAAAGATCATAATAGGTAGTTTGCATGGGATACGGGCTGGTAGTGGCATAGCATCTGTCCAGCAGCAAGTTGAACCTTTGAAAACAGATAAATTGCAGAACTCTTAGAGAATATCTGTCTTGATGTCACTGGTTTAGAGTAAACTGTCAAAGTCTAAATACCTGTCTGTTAGATTTGTAGCTTTGACTGCAACATAGATCTTGGTTTTAAGGTTAAGTCCTGTTTCTGGAATAGTCAACATCTCTCTGTACTCTGCATCCTGTTCAGTGGAAACGAAAATACAAAATCAAGTTATTGTTATTAAAAAAAAAAAATCTTTCTGTATTATCCAAAAAGCCAGAGATCAGATCTTACTTTGTAGAGCTGCATGCTTAACGTGCTTATAAAGCTGCCATTGTTGTCTCTTATGGCAACATTTACCCCTGATCTGCAATGAAAGACAAAGAAATTAATATTACCTTTCCTTATATTATGATGAATCAAAATATCCAGTTTTTATCGGTGTTACGTGACACTCACACGCCGAGTTTAGTGTTGTTTAGCAGGTACTGCATCGGGTAGTTGCAGGAGAACTTGTACAAGATCTGCGGGCGATAGGTAATCATACCCGCAGAGGGGTCTATAGAAGTAATAATACCGGAAATGTTTACAAACTGGACATTTGAGAAGTCCGCAAACAGTCCAGTTCCAAGCTCAGTGGTTATCTATAAGGGAAAAAAAAACATCAATATCCATCAATATAGAATATTCAGTTTCAATAAAATAAGCTCAAATTTAGAGTTTAAAATATAATAATTGCTAATCGTTGCTGTTTTCATTTATCAAAATGTGCCAAAAACCTAGATAACTTTCGATAATTTTTTTACAATATTCTAATGATTTACTGGAACATAGAATACGTTCAGAAAGACAGAATATGAACATCTATTCAGAATAAAATCTTCTGGAATAACATCAGAAGACTACTGAACAGAATACCTTATAGTTATTGCCGCAGACCGAGAGGGAACTCTCGTTTATAGGGAATTTGAATTTTAAAACTGGTGGGGTAACACTCCAGTCAGCAGCCCCAAAGCACTCGGGTTTGTTGAGCTGATTATTGAGGACCATCAGGGACTCATTGTAAAGAGCTTGGTACATCGGACAAAGGTAGATTGCCAGGTCCATATACTCGGTTCCGCAGACAACGGTTATATCCGAGTTTTCTGGAAGGGGTAAAAAAAAGAGAGGGTGTAAGTCAAAGCAGAGGTTAGAGAGAGAATGTTGGAGAATAGATCACTGAAAATAGCACAAACCTGGAGGTCTGTTTGTATCACTGGTAATACACGCGTCTGGTATCTGGGCATCTGCCTGCAGAATTAGGCCAAGCTGGCACACAAGGAAGACCAGCCTCATTGTTTTCTGTGCAGACCTGTGAGAAACAACAGAACAATGGGCACCAACCCATGCACCAGTTTCTTCCCTTTCAAAGGGAAGTGCTTTGAGAGAAAACTTTTCGAAAACAGCCAAATTTTTGGTGACACAGACAACTGGTCAACCTTCCTGAACAAAAGGGAAAAGCTTGTAAAGGCGTCATAGTTATATGAGCCCGTTACGCAACAGCCAGCAGCCACGAAAAAAAAATAAAAAATGCTTACTTCATGGTAAATTTCAAAGAAAAAAGTTTTTTTTTAACATGAAATACTACTATCCTCAAATTTAGTTCCATCTCGATCCCAATTCATACATCCACATAAAACACATCCAGAGCTGATTGATTTAGGTTGAACTTGCAGCTTTTTCTGTATAAATATAATATAATATAACAAAACTGTAAATTCATTGCATTAATGTAAAATATATCCATTAGAAACGTATTTTTACAATATAGTATGAATAAATACAATCTGAAGTATTGTATCTGAAGTATTGTATTGTATAGTAAAGTGATAGATTATTATTTTGGGACTCACCTGAACATCTTCATATTGTGTCTTGCTCTCAGTTGCAAAATCCCTTTATTTATACCGCCGTCCCCACATGGGAGTGGGAGGGAACACAGTGCTGTAACCTGAACTGGGTTTTAAGTATTAGGCGTACATTTTGATTTGAAAGAAAAATGTTTTTTTGTTTTTTTTCATCTGAGCATTTTTCTTTGTTTATATATAAATGCAATGGGGACATTTTCAGAAAACGATGATTTAAGGCTTCAGAATAAATCATTCTTAGTGAAAACTGTTGTCTTGTTTTGCCTTTTTAAAACAAATTTTTTAAATCAGAAATATTGATCTGAAAAGAACAGGTGTGTGAACTCAAAGGAAGTTGAGCTATAAAGGGGACAAATAATCAAGATAATAAGTACTTAAGTAACGATTTTCCCATGTTATTATTGCATATTCTTTTCCTTGTTAGAGTAACTGACATTAAGGACAAATTTGTAGTTTATTGGCAAGGATAAGGCAGAATTTTACTTTGATCGGCTTAATTGGAGACAATTAGAAATGCTTTGGGCTTTAGTTTAATTGATGTTGTGTAGCCTAGAGAGCACACAAGTCTTTAACCACGCTTTCTAAAGTCTGTTCTCTGCGAAAGAGAATATTTTCTTTGTTTTTCAATGCTTTTCTTAGTAATACAAGAAGCTAACAGCAAAATGTCAAAACAAGCCACACCCTTGTGGTGTTTTGGTGGAAGCAAAACATATCACCTACACGCTTGGTCTCCACAGCAAAGAGGGCAGCTGGGAAATAATCAGAGTCGCTCTGATTCTGCTGTCTGACTAAGATTTGAAATCATCTATAAATCTGAAATAATATCTCACGCTTACTGGATTAGAATGTGTTTACCTTCCCAAAGAATCGCAGAAATGTATGTTGCATAAAGATTATGACAGTTTACACTGACATTTGAAATATTCTGTCACAATGTTATGTGTCTCAATGAGGCCAGAAAGAAACCTGCATCACTCGAAAAAGAGACTAAAGGAACATTCTGCAGCAATTGCTGACATCCAGCGGTCAAGTTAGAGATGGCAACCAACTCAGATGTTACCAATACTCGGTCCATCAACAAAATGCTTCTGTTTTTATAGATTTAATTACCTGCTGAAGAAAAAACAAGCGACTTCAACGTCAGTCCGAAGACCTTTGTTTTTCCATCAGCAATTTCCATCCGAGACGAGCAACACCTGTGTTTATTCTGGTTTTTCTGCCTTCGCCTATCCTAAAATCGCTTTGCCTCCCACTCTAAAACGTGTCCCCTCAAACTTATCACAGAACAGAAGTTTGAGGGCCCTCTGATGGGTCCTCTTTTTATGGCAGAAATATTTACCAGTGTGGGATTGTTGTCGATGCACATCGTAAGTTTAAGAGATAAGGAAGATTTCTTGATGAGTTATATAAATTTAAAACTAATAATTTGTTTAATAAGTTATGCAAAAAGTGAGGTGTTTTGGTCTGTTACCTTGTAAACCATGGTTTGTTTCATTTGTATCACTTTGGTTCAGCATTGTTTAAATATGTTTTATAAATGAACACATTACATTAACACTATACTTTATATATTTGTTACAGTATTGAGAGTAACAAATGCATAAAAGTCTTGATTGAGTTCTTGTATGTGTAAGAAGAGCGTTGCATAGGAACTATGTATACACACAAACAATGCTGTGTTTTTCATAGGTCTATGAATGACCGAGATCAATGATCTGATCTCAAGTGTTCACCTTTGAGATCTTTTGGTGTGATAAAAGTCTCACTGTTACTCCTGAGAGTGCAAATTTTGTAATGGATCATTTTTTGTCATTACCTCTGGCCATAAACTTTAAACAGAAGTGCCAGCAATGTTTTTGTACACTCTGAGAACAAAAGACACACCTATCTGAGAGAAATCCAAAGACTTTTGTGAAGCATCATGACACGAAAAGGGACTCCCGAGTCCCTAAAGAATGCCAACATAATACAACATGAGGATACAGCTTGAATGAAGTCCCCGATAGACTTACTTTAGGCATATCTGATGTCAAATGTCAGTTTTAATCTCTCCATTGTTGTCAATAAACAGCATTTGTTTGCTAGCAATGCCATCAGTGTAACTGAGGGCACATTTTCACAAAGCCTGGACCCGTAAGCAGTTAATGAAGTCACCCTGGGGAAATACAATAACTGAAAGAGTAATGACCTATGGCAGATTTGAGTCAGGACCTGTACTCAAAAACAAAAATGTTCTGTACTTTAAAAACATTTCAACAGTCACGTGTTTCTTTAAAGCGTCCTGCTGAGAATGCTAAGTCTGAGGACTTAGCTTGAATTTTTTGCTAAAAACCTGTATGGTTTGATGATAAACTGAACTTGATTCATACCTGAATATGGAGCCACATAGACATTCAACATTAAATGTTTACATTAGGAGGGAACCAGAGACTGAATTGAGCAGTATTGCTGACATTGTTCTTTTCCAAGAAAACCAGGAACATCCATTGTGAGCTTTGGGAGGATACATAGATGCTAGACCTCCCTTTTCACTGATATGTTGGTATCACTGTCAGCATATACAAGTATGTAGGCCAATAAGTAACAAAAATATTGAAGAACAAAATTGGGACAGCTTGAGGTTATTTGATCATATTGCACCAATCTACTTGGCGCCTTAATATCAGACCAGTTAACGTTCAAGTGACACGACCATGACTCCAGGTGATGGATGCTCCACATTCTTGATGCAGAAACAGAAAAGTTTTTGGTAACCATTTTAAAATCGACTTAAGAAGTCCTATTATGCTTGTTGGAGTTCCCTTTTCTCTCTATCTGTGTTATTTGGCAATTATTCTGCCACATAAAAGATGCATGGTAGTCAGTACACACTTTTCTCCAACCCTGTCCATGCTGCCAATAGCTGCTTAATTGACTAACAAACTAGTAAATAAGTATAACAAGCTCTTCAAACTGTGATTATATTGATCCACCAATAAAAAAAATCTAGGTTTAACACTTGGTTCAGACACAAATTTCATTAGATTTGAACTTAGACACAATGAGCTGGTTCAGGAATTTCCTGTGAGAAATTATATCCACTATTATGATATCCACATGCTGGTCCAGTGGGTTTGTGGACCTTTCAGCTTGTCATGGTCCATTCTTGACTGTGACCCACAAAACATTATACAAAATAAATTATAATTTTATGGCCTACAGTTCTCCAAGGCCAAGCATCAGGATCCAAACAGGACACCTTGGTCTAGAATTAGACCTGAAGTCATAAACTAATCTCTAATGCAATCTTTTTTAATTGTGCGAATAAACCTAAGGTGAAACAATTCCCTTCATTTTTTCTCCCAGTGACAAACGCAGGGATTGTGATGTGTAAATAGTTTCTTTACAGGCTTTACTTTGGAACTACACATCCTTTACGTTTTGTTCAAATGTAACACGCGTCTCGTGTGTCCATTGATGTGACACAGAAAGATGAGGGATAGTTGACTTTCAATGCAAACAAAAGCCGGTATTGATGTTTACAATAAAGCAAGAATAGCAGCCATGGACCTGTTAGGGGACGGTTATGGTATTAGTAGGTGACATAGAAACCAACAATAACTGGGAAAATGCAGTTTATTATCAGCCTATTGTGCAACACAAAACAATGTCAAACACCAATTGTGTTTCTCATGATATGATATTATGCCTTTAGAGTCACTCAGAAATCGTTTGCACTTGTCATGTAGAGGCATGAAACAACCTGTCAGTCAAATGGAGCAGGTTGAGTGCAGATATAAAAAGATTTATGATGTTCCCTCATATCATATCACTATTATACGGATAATTTATTTGATCTCCCTGTCGGCAAGCTGGTTTTATGCCACTTATGTCCTCACAGTGTTACATATTATTGCTATCAAGACGATTTTCCCAAAGCATCATTTTATTGTTTCGTTTAAGTATGGACATACAGTCCATATCTTTTGTATCTATCTCATATCTTTTTTTCTTTTCTTTCCACTGCATCTTTATAGGGTCAAATTAAGTGGAAAGTATTGAATTGTTACAAAAGGGTTTCAAAGGACTATTGACTGTAACTAGACCATGCTGTACTATGAGTCATATCTGAAAATTCATGCAACACCTGAGCAGTAGCAGTATCACAACATGTTGTTACAGTAACATAAAAGAAGCCCTATTTTCTTTAAGAGTCATATCAGGACACATTTACTGCATTGTAAAAGTAAACCAATCCCAGTATTGGATATGACAATTATCTGTGACCTGCTTTAATTTTTTATTTAATTTTTTTACTTATCTAATTTTTGATTTTCAAAATTAAGCTTATTATCACAGCATTTATTGTCACAAGATTTTTCTCTTTACTTTGTTTTTGGCCTTGGTTCTTTAGTTTATTTAGTACCAGGCATCGACAGACACATTTAAGCATCTAATTTCTCCTAGAAAAGATACTGTCAATGAATGTGATGAGTTATATAAGATCAAGCGTATCCTTAAGAATAACAGGAGTGTAAAGACTGACCGACACAAGTCGGACTGCATTTTAACATTAAGGATGTTCTTACATTAGGAATAAAATGTGTCAGTATTTGGTCCATGGCTCAATTCTAACGTCAGTATCCAGCTGAATTAAGTTTTGCTGTAGCTCCTACACAGGATCAAAGCAAGACTCCCACAACATTGCCAAAGTAAAAGGTAAGTGTGTGGGTGTGCAGCACTACTTCACTGGCGCACGTTGACTGAGTCGACTGTATTTCACTGATAAACGTGAGCCAGACTTAAAACAGATGCATTTTTCCCTGTGCTATGAAGAAAGAAGCCTATTATATTCTCTTTTTTTATTATTATATCTACCGAAAGTAACAAATGAATCTTGATAAAACTTCCTCGTTCACATTTACAACTGAAAATATATATTCATGCCAAAGAAATGTGAAGAATCTAATCAAAATGAATTGTTCTATTTGAAAATGAATCACCCTGAGTTGCATCTGACCACATGTATCTAGAACTTTAAATGATTCTCCTCACATATAAAGCTCTTAATGGCGAAGCTCCATCATGTCTTAAAGATCTTATAGTTCAATATTTTCCTAACAGAGCACTTTGCTCTCAGACTGCAGGTCTACTTGTGAGTACTGTTTCTAAAAGTAGAATGGGAGGCAGAGCCTTCAGTTATCAGGCCCTCTCTTGTGGAACCATCTGCCAGTATATGTTGTATATGGGAACGGTATATCACCCTCTTCTCCTTTAATATTAGGCTTGAAACTTTTTAAAGCTTAGAATTAGGCATGACTCATGTGACCCTGAAACATCCCATAGTTATGCTGCTACAACAACAGGGGTATTTTTTTGGATTATATATATATATATGTGTGTGTGTATGTGTGTGTGTGCTTCTGTGTCATCTGGTTTGCCTTCAGAAAATATTGTCATTAAGCACAATGACAAAGCAGCTCTAACTGATGATAAAAAGATTAGTTACAGTGGTCATAAAAAGGCAAATGATTACAGTTTTCTCTAAATCTTTAGCTTCCCTCAACTGAACACAAAGTCATTTTCATTTCTCTTAATGTAAATAAAAATTGGTTGAGAGAGATTCTGAGGAGAATGAGGATAATTCACTTTGTGGACACAAATGCACCATATAAGGAGTCATAATGTTTTGTTGGCACTGCATAGATATTACGAATATGAAAGCCTGCATGGATTTAAAAAAGAGATGATAATAAGAAAATTTTAATGAAACATATTTGATTTAATTTCTAAATAGTTTAGGAGTTGCTCTCAAAGCGGGGGTCTCCAGGACTGCATTTGCCAAGACATGCCCACAAAAAAAGGACATTGTAAATGGCCACTGTCATGGCTCTCTAAAAATGGAGCTAACTTTTGTAATTCAGTGAAATCTGGGGGAAAAGCATGACACATTAAAAAGACAGTCACGGCAGATGTAGGAACTGGGGGCATATTCTGATTCGGCCCTGCTGCAGGTAACTTCTGCAGTGACTGTGTATGTCTTTCAGAGGCCCCAAGTGTGCAGAACAACCGGAGTACACCATGACCTCCTAAGCTACTGGATTTGACCTCCCATCCTCTGTACATTGCAAGAAACTCCACTTTGAAACTAACCAGTTTCATTTTCCTGGTAGCAACTGCTGTGGAAATATGCAGAAGATATTTCTTATTGGACCGTTTGTGGAGGCAGAGAAAGTTATGAGAGGATTGGCCAGCCTCGGTCCTCCTGTGTTCTAGAGGGTTCTGGGTGGGTATGTGTTAGAGGAGGCGCGGCTGCTCCAGCACAAGCCGATCGACCGAGCAGCAATCGATCAGACAAGCGAAGACTTGGCCCGAGTTACTGAGGGGAGAGAAGTCTACGGTATCAATTGCAGCCACAGTAAGCTGAGAGCACGACAGGTCTTAAATCTGAGCAGGTAAGTGGCTGTCGGTGAAAGGTTTGCGACGGTATTGTTTTGTGGTTACGTGAACGTCGCATTAACATGAGTTAATTATCGCCAAACGTCCAAAAACGTCACAGTTTCACCGTTACGTTTCTTAACGTTAGGGCTAAACTTCACCTAGTTTGCATTTGACACTGTTTAGCTCATTTAAATACTCCACATCCCAACTTTCATATCATTTTATCAGTGTGCACCGTATGCTGGCTCTGCTATGCTATACTGTTGCTGTGCTCTTTAACTTAATCTAACCGATATCTGCTTCTCATTAAAGTCACTCTCTTAACAACAGGCTTTTAACGGTGTCTTTTCTTTTCTTTTTTATTGAGATTGCGTCCTGTGTTCAACGAATGTCTGCAGAGTTGCAGACCTCGGAGAACTTTCTGGACCTTTGCCTTGAAATTAAGTGGCGTGGTGAGAAAGTGAAGCTCCAGAAAGTTCTCGGCGCACTGAAATGTTGCGGTGACGCGCCCTCCAGCGCTGGAGCTGCTGTTGATAGCCTGGGTCATGATGCAGCACAAAGCTGCTGCTCACCCTCTTCTTCCCAAGATCTGATCAACTTTTCTAACTAGCACAAATATTGGTTTGTTCACCTTAGAGTGTCTGTAGGATAACATCATAATTACCCCTTCGGTTATAAAGAACGGAGCAAAACGAAGTTTTTTAAAAAAAAAAAAAGGGAAATTGAGCTTGTCTTTTTCACTCAAGCTTTTCAGAAGCCCTGCTTTGGATGGTATAGTGTTAGATAGTAGATTAAACTAGCCTGTCAAAGTTTCCTTGAGCATGTCCTATTTGATTAACAGTTCAAGTGTTGTGTTTAATCCTCACGTTTGAGAGCTGGAGTGAAAAATGATTATTTTTCAGAGTGCCATTCACATGCTTCGTGCACCACCCAAAAACTGCACCTAAAACACGGACAAAGCTTGCAGACGCGAAGCGCTTTAAACCTGCATTGCTTCTTATAGCCGGCGAGTGGAGGCTCCTCTATGTGCACAAGGTTTTATATCAGACTGTGAGAAAGTATCCAAGCTCGTCACATAATCGTCTTATACGTTTCGTAAAGGTTCTCTTCACAGTGAGTTCCAAATTGTCAACACGGCTTGATGCCAAAAACTTTCCGTGAAATTAAACGGTTGTCAGCAACATAATGAAGGATTCACCTTCTCTACACTGTCTGTGACCCCACATCCGAGAACAAGAACTATCACAGAGGGATTAGTGGCAGTGACCCCACTCCCTCCTCTGTGTGGTCTATTATTAGGCTGACATTACAGTGTACTGATGATCTGCTGCTGTAGCAACAGTAAACATGCGGACTGTGCTCAGAAGTAACATCTGGATGGGTTGTCTGGAAAACCTTTTTGTTACAAATGAACATTTTTCAGCTTGTATTACTTGCCATGTTAACCCTTCTCTGGTTCTACATCTGATTTATTATCATGCCTTAATACAGTATATTAGTATGAATTTCACACAAAGTCCACACATTGTAGAAAGCTATAAAAAAGAAAGATGGTCATACAGGCTGCACAGGGTTTTGTTCCTGGAGCAGGCCCATGACTCCTGGTCTGTGGCTCATAAACAGGCGCTGTGGACTTCCTCTCCAGTGACGCAGCTTTTTCACACTTCTGTTTGAGCGGCTCAGATTCTGATAATAGCCTCATTAATTCGTACGTCAGATGTGCAAGATGGGAGCTACCCCTCAAAACTTAAAGGAGCTAAATCTGTCTTATCACATAGTGGCACTGAAGTGACAGTTGAAGTGTCCCCCCCCCCCCTCAGGAACCATGTCGAAGGGACCAGCAGTTGGCATTGACCTGGGCACAACCTACTCCTGTGTGGGAGTGTTTCAGCACGGCAAAGTTGAGATCATTGCCAACGACCAGGGAAACAGGACCACACCCAGCTACGTTGCCTTTACTGACACCGAGAGGTTGATTGGAGATGCAGCCAAGAATCAGGTGGCCCTGAACCCCAATAACACCGTATTTGGTACGATTCTCGTTATTCATTGTGAAATCGGGTATGATTAGTGGCCTTCATTTCGATTCATTAATTGCATCTTCTGTTTCCCCTCAGACGCCAAACGTCTTATTGGACGCCGGTTTGATGACGGCGTTGTCCAGTCAGACATGAAACACTGGCCCTTTACAGTTATTAATGATGCCTCACGCCCCAAAGTAGAGGTGGAATACAAGGGTGAGACCAAAACCTTCTACCCAGAGGAGATCTCCTCCATGGTGCTGATTAAAATGAAGGAGATTGCTGAGGCTTACCTTGGCAAGGTACTCTTATACAGAGAAAGACAACGTTGTACTGCTTGTGTTCTGTTTACCACAGCTCAGTCATTTATATAGGCTCTACATTTGTTCGGTCTTATTTTATTTGATATGGTGAAAAACTGCATAATTGCTGTTTTTAAAATGTTGGCAATGTCTTAAACCTTTTTAATGTGTAACTATTCATGTTGGCAGACTGTAACAAATGCTGTTGTGACCGTGCCCGCCTACTTCAATGACTCTCAGCGCCAGGCGACCAAAGATGCAGGGACTATTTCTGGACTCAATGTCCTTCGTATCATCAACGAGCCCACTGCTGCCGCCATTGCTTATGGCCTGGACAAAAAGGTACTGTAACCTCCAAAAGATTTGTAGTCACCAAAATACAGTACACTGATGTTTTGAAGAACGTCTTTGAGCATTTGCCGTGACATTCGGCTTAATTTATCAGATTAATTCAGAATCTCAATCCAGCCATTTCTAATTTTAGGTTGGATCTGAGAGAAATGTCCTCATCTTTGACCTCGGCGGTGGCACTTTCGACGTCTCCATCTTGACAATTGAAGATGGCATCTTTGAGGTGAAGTCCACAGCGGGCGACACACACTTGGGCGGTGAAGACTTTGACAACCGCATGGTCAACCACTTCATCTCTGAGTTCAAACGCAAGTACAAGAAAGACATCAGCGACAACAAGAGGGCAGTGCGTCGTCTGCGCACGGCGTGTGAGAGGGCCAAGCGCACCCTGTCCTCCAGCACACAGGCCAGCATTGAAATTGACTCCTTGTACGAGGGCATCGATTTCTACACCTCGATCACCAGAGCTCGGTTCGAGGAGCTGAATGCGGACCTGTTCCGAGAAACGCTTGAACCCGTGGAAAAGGCTCTCCGTGATGCAAAGATGGACAAAGCTCAAGTTCATGACATTGTGTTGGTGGGAGGCTCCACTCGTATCCCCAAGATCCAGAAGCTGTTGCAGGACTTCTTCAATGGGAAGGACCTCAACAAGAGCATAAACCCCGATGAGGCAGTGGCCTATGGTGCAGGTATGACCCATGTGTCTATAAACAAAACATTACTAACCTTGCAGTACTGGGACATTCCTCTGTAACTGATTTCCACCCGTTTGTTCTGCAGCTGTGCAGGCAGCCATCTTGTGCGGCGACAAATCTGAGAATGTGCAGGACCTGCTGCTGTTGGATGTGACCCCCTTGTCTCTGGGCATTGAAACTGCTGGTGGAGTCATGACTGTGCTCATCAAGAGGAACACGACTATCCCCACAAAGCAGACCCAGACCTTTACCACCTACTCAGACAACCAGCCTGGTGTGCTGATTCAGGTCAGACCACCATTGTTTTTCTTTTAATTACCCCCAAAAGAATGATGCATAACACTGAAGTATGAGATGAGTTGACCTTACCTGTCATATTTGCAGGTGTTTGAGGGTGAAAGGGCCATGACCAAAGACAACAACCTGTTGGGGAAATTCGAACTGACTGGCATTCCTCCGGCTCCTCGGGGGGTTCCTCAGATTGAGGTGACCTTCGATATCGATGCCAATGGCATCTTGAATGTGTCTGCGGTCGATAAGAGCACTGGCAAAGAGAACAAGATCACCATCACCAACGACAAAGGCAACCTAAAGTTTAAGCTCTTACGCGTATTTATTGTGAAAATTGAGGCGCAGAAGTCCAGTCAGTCTTTGGGTGGGCGTTTTTAAAAAAAAAAAAAAAAAAAAATGAATTCCATTCTTTTTTCTTTGCTGCTCAGGTCGCTTGAGCAAAGAGGACATTGAGCGCATGGTCCAGGAGGCGGAGAAGTACAAGGCTGAGGATGATGTGCAGAGGGAGAAGGTGACAACCAAAAATGGTCTGGAGTCCTATGCCTTCAATATGAAGTCCACTGTGGAGGACGACAAGCTAAAGGACAAGATCAGCGAAGAGGACAAAAAGAAGATTCTGGATAAGTGTAACGAGGTCATCAGCTGGTTGGATAGAAATCAGGTTTGTGTGGTTTCCCACCTTAAAATTTCACAAACATTGTCTCTGGATTTAAAGTGAATACTGACTTCCCCTCATCTGTTTCTTTCCTTCAGACTGCAGAGAAGGACGAGTTTGAGCATCAGCAGAAGGAGCTGGAGAAGGTGTGTAACCCCATCATGACTAAGCTTTACCAAAGTGCTGGAGGTGTACCAGGTGGAATGCCCGGTGGCTTCCCCAGACCCGGTGGTGCTCCTGGAGCAGGAGGAGCCTCCACTGGCCCCACCATCGAGGAGGTGGACTAAACTACAGTAGTGGCTTAACAAACGTGCATGAACATGTTCTCTCCTCTCATGACGTTGGTGTGAATGATATCCACATCATATTGTCAGCATTATCAAACTGCCACAAACAACCGCAGCTCTTTTGGGAGCTTGTCAATATTTTGTATGCCAGGCACCACTTGCATTTGTTTCTTTTCTTTTTTTGATAAGCAGTTCTACTTGGCATTTGTGTTCTTTTTAAGTTAAAGTTGTTGACGTTTACAATACCATAGGGTGTTTATCTTGGTTACTCTATGAGGCTGAAATTGTTTCTATTGCACAATGCTTTGCTAAATAAGACTAAATAAAACAATTCTCTCGATTTTGGACTAATCTGTTTACGAGTTTCTTTATGAGTTTTTAAAGGTTTTCTTGTGAAATGCTGAAGCGCTTAAGCAAGTTTTTTTTTTTTTTCCACTGATGCACAACATTGAGGTTTAAGTGGTCGTGTGACTTTTGCTCACAGGTTAGGCACCATAAAACTCAGTAGACAACGCGTTCAATAAGTTGTGAATAGTACTAAAAACTTAAAGTATCTGCTGATGCTGAGCTCCATCAGCAGCGGCAGGAATGTCATGTCAGTGTGATCATGTTCAGCAGTGCAGACAGAATTAAAACAAATCCATGCATTTTGAACATTTTTCTTTTATTTTGAATATTCATGAATTTTTAGGTTAGCAGGAAGTTGTTGGAAAGTTGATGTTGGTATTGGCTCCTCTTGGCCGTGCATTATGTTGTGAGTGACGTATTCGGCAGGTCAGCGAGAGTTGGAGTTTCTTGGGCATTCGTGCATCCGGTAGGCACACATATAGAAGATACCTTTTTAAAAAGAGTAAAACGGTTATTGATAACAAGATGCACAACATGCAGGTGGAACTACAAAATCTGACCGTAAGATGCGTACCTGAGAAGAACATGAGCACCACTGCCACCCAGCCCATTATATAGGACCAGGAGAACCGCCAGCTGCCATAGCGTTTACCATAGTAGTTCACTGTTACCCCGGTGTACACAGCCATCGCCAGCAACACAAAGAAGCCTGCACAAGAGAAAGTCAGGAATGATTATTCTTTTCAGTGCTGTAAAAAAAAGAAAACGGCGTGTCGCTGTGGAGGAGTAACTCACAGGAGATGAAGAAGAGGATGCCGGCTGCAAATGTCTTGTCAAACCAATCGAAGGAGGAGTAGTGAATGAAGGCCATGACACCAATCACAATGCCAATGAAACAAGCCAGCAGGGAGAGAATCATGAAGGCCCGAGTGGCATCCCAGTATGCTGGAAGAGAAAGGAGAGACCTGATAACTCCAGCAGAAGTCCTTCTACACAAATACATCTGACTCATTTTCAATACTCTATGCCTGTCCTCGTTCAGGAGACAGATTTTAATTTTACGAAAGAAAAAAGCCTCTTTCTATGGTGTAACAAATTAAATGCCTCTCGTCTTAAACATATATGAAGGAAAAATATTATTCTTGATTATGTTCATATATCATTAGCAGTATTTCCACTCTCAGCCATGAGAGGGAACCAACCCCAGTGTTGCTCAGTGTCACCGTCCGGCTGTCAGCAAACTGATAAATATACATGAGGAGCTGCCTTCCTGTGCATGAGCAGTGGAAGGCGAGCACACAGTCTCACCGATGCTGTCTGTGTGTGTCATGCATTTCCCAGGCAAACAGTACCGCCACAGGCCCTGGTGCATGTAATTGCTGGAGTGCCGATACTGCATCCAATAGTCTGTTGCCGTGGAGATAATGAGGAGTATGTTTCCGACTCCAGCGCAGAACAACCCACCTCCCATGAAGCTGTACATCCTGCCAAAATACAGTGACTGACACACGGAGAGAAAACAGAGTGGGTCAGGGCCTCACCACATCTGGCTGCCGCTGTTCAACCAATTACAGCAAATACTTCCTGTTACAGAGTGAGGGACAGCGCTGGATATGAATAAAACAATGTGCAGCAGTAGTCAGGAAATGGCAAAAAATGTCATGTTAGAGCTAGACAGGTCTGATTAGAGAAACATCCCTTCGTCGTCAACTGGGAGAAGCAGCTACCTCGGTCTGACAAGTCTTTAGCCTTTGACGCTGCCAGACAGTGGTGACTTCATCCTTACACACACATTTGGTGCTGATAAACATTTTTCAAAACCTCCTAATAAATAGATGGAATTCTGACTGAGTCGGATAGATTTTCAGGGATACCAAACATGGCATGCTAAGCAGGGTTAGCTCAAGAATTTTCCAGTTAGAGTCATTGGTGCGTCTGTAAAAACATGGCATCTTGTTTGAATATTTTATGCAAAGTGAGCATTTCCACTCTTGCTTTTAGGAAAAAAAAAATTACAATTCAAAAGGCTGGCTGCTGAATCAATTACAAAGTTACTTTTATATCCATAAAAATGCTCACCATTAAACAGGTGTCAATACGACAATCCACACATGATATTTTCATGTTGGTGACATACCTTATCTTTTTTTTCTTCAGAAAAAGTCAGAGAATCCAATATTCTGGCTTGTCAAGGCACAGAGGAGCCAAATGTTGCCCAGGATGGCAGGAAAGTTTTGTTTGTACATAGGAAACCAAGCGAACAAACGGGCTGATGGAACAATGGAGCATGCTGAGCCACAACCAATCACAGAGGATGAGTTTTGTGTTTTAGAGAATCTGCTGAAAATACAAAACTGTTAAAGCGCTGCTCACATCTCAGTAATACTGATGACACCGGGCTTTTCATTCAAAATGCTCCACAACCTCTCACAGTAGACTCATGGCCATGCAGTAGCTTTACCCATAATGTGGCTGGTAAAGAGTTTAAAAGGTTAAAAGTTTTGAATTGTGTCTGACTTGCTGTGTTGTAGCTAAATTTGCCTGCGTGTAATAATGACAACATTGTAACATTATATTCAGTGAGTCTCAGATCATTTCTACTTTTAAACACTGTTCGCTGCACTAGCTGGTGCCAAGATAACTATAATTGAAACTGGAAAATTTACATAAAATCAATCCAACATTTATTCTTTCAGACATGTGGTATTATTGATGAAGATATTACAGAATTGCACTCACTGCAGTGTCCTTTTAATGTACTTTCAGCCCTCGCAACAACTGAAAGACAAATTGTGCTCTTCAATTTATAATGCATTAAGTCTAAAATGTTCAAGTCCCTGTTTTTTAATTGGCACTCGGTCATCCCAGAGGAATTCATTTAATTACAGATAAAAAAAAGAATTGCTCAGACATTTGCAAAACAAAGCATATATATAATTAGGAAACTGAATGTCGCCAAACAGAATAAATTCTCAGGCCCACATGCATATGATTAAGTTGGCTGAGCAGGGTGTGATGAGTAGGGCTTATAAAGCTGTTGGTTTCTACAGTTTGGGTGAGAAAGGTGTGATAAAAGTGATTTATCACCATTGTAGCACTTTGCAAAATGAGTAAGGGCTGAAAGAGAGAGTTCTGGGCAAGAAACTACTGTTTTACTTTCTTGTTTTTATGGTGTGAGGTGGAAAGAGTAGTTTTTAATCAGGGTCATGTTGTCAGTGTATAAATCAGATCAGAAAGAAGATCTTCAAAAACATTTGGTGTGTTTGCTACTTCGAGGGAGTCATGGATAAAAGTTCATCACTAGTTTTAAGATTACTAATCAAACATGTTGACATCAAAAATCTATTGTATAACTAGCTCTCACGACACTGATATACTTAGGTCTCAATGATTTAAATGAAACTAAGAGCTGGACAACAAACTGTCAACAGTATGTTAAACCAAAAATACTGGACTTACCACACTTAGAGGGTGTTTGATCAGTTTCTTAAATTTGTAAATGAATTGGTGAATGAATAAGATCCAGATGTGACACAAAGCATTTCAGATCCGTATAATTTTTGATGAAAAATGTCACTTCTTGCTATTTTTTTGTCTGAAGAGCATAACTTTGGCAGTTTGAGGAACTCTTGTGCCAAACTGGGAGAAGTTTTGAAAGAAAAGTTAAACCCTGTGAAATGAAAAATAAAATGCTTTCTTTAAATAAATAAAAAAAAAAAACAATAGAAAATTGTACAAAAGGGTGCACAAACTCTGCCTCACTCAGTGAATCCAGCATTACCTTAAATGGTTCAAAGGGTAAATGCATAAAGGCAGATCAAACCCCCTGTTGGTAGGTTCTACAGTGCTGGAAGTTCAGAAAGGAAAGTTTAAAGGACAAGTTCATTCAGCACTGTTCACCTGAACAAAATTTTACAGATACAACATTCCTGAGCAGATAAGATCAAATTTGCAACTTTATTCTGAACTTTATCTGCAGGACCTCCAAATTAGTTTTTCACAGTTTATTTCATTATTTCTTTCTTTTAAAGCATGAAACGTATTGATAAAAAATTTACCACGTATAATGAGCAGAGGTCATCATTACTGGGGTAGTCACAATCCTTCTTCCTTTTTTCTGGTGCAGATTTAGAAAGAAAGAAAATCACATAATGGTGTTATTGTGAACTGGGGGTAAAAATGTTCGGCGCTGTCAGGGACTTGGTTTGTCTTACAGGGATTCTTGAACATAAACAGAGCCACATTTATGCATCCCTATGAACTTAATAATCTCCTCGTAAATTTCACAATTAGTCCACATCGTTTGAAGTTACTATCCACACCAGTCACCCTGCTACTCACAGTTACTACCACTAGGTGGTGCCTTTTATTTATACTTGAGTTACATGTTGAAATCAGTACTCAAAACTTCCCTCTTATTAGTTGGTTTGCGACTACCACAAATATGATAAATGCCTTTCTTTATTCAAGATTGTAGCTCTGTGTGTGCTTTCATCTCAACCAAAATCAATTCCTCCCCTATCATTCATTATGTATTGATCTAGAATGCTTTACAAAAGTCTCAGTCCTCCTTAAAACTTTTCCATTTGTGGCTGCTCTCTATCAGTTTATATTTGGACCTACTCCCTCATTCTCTGTTTATTGATATTTTACTCAGTTTGAAAAAAAAAAATTGACACAAATACATAATAGAATTATGTATTGCTTTTTGTTTAATATATATTGTTTCTTAATGCAGTTTGACATCTATGTGAGCATTTCATAATCCTATTTTACCTAATCTAATTTCAGTATATTTGTCAATACTGATGGCATCTGTTTCTTCTGGTTAGTTTTCGGATATTCCAGGCTGAGTAAAGAGCATCACACGGACCACATGACACATGAAAACACTGGCAGTTATATCCTAGATGGTTTTTATTATCTAATTTATCACATAATGTTGATTTTAAATCCCCATCGCACTCGGACCACTTTAAAGCTCAGTTTAAGCTTAAATATGTATATATATATATATATATATATATATATATAGGAGAAGATTTTTGCTCACATATCTGAACAGCCAGTTGTAATCATTTGGTGTGCAATGTTAAGCTCCTCTTATACACACACACACTAGTATAAGGAGATTTAAATGTATAAGGTCAGTTTTGGTGGAAGTAAGATCATAAAATGCGTTTGAAGTTGTCTGAATGCAACTGTTGACCCAGTGGTGTCCATTTGTAGATTTGTGAAGTGACCTCAATAGCAGACTGCAGCAGGTCAAGCTTAGCTGTGGGAAGGATGAGTGGACCACAGAAACCCTAATCCATATGACAGGCCTAAAAGCATAAAAATGTAGAACCCCCTCTAAACTGTGTAGCCCATTCAAATTGCACTGGATTACCATTATCTCTGTAGCCTGGCAGGACCCAGCGGGTATTTGTTGATGGCAGTGGAGTCAAGCTCACTTTACTGTAGTACTTCAACTAATAAGATCTGCACGCAGGAGGCTCATGCAGCACATGATGGCACAGACATAAGGAAAAGCCTTTCATATACCACTGCTGTCACATTTCAGGAGTCGTACAGTGAGATGACGGCTTCCTCCTCTCATTAAGCCACATTCAAAACCAACCTCACAGAGCTGCAATGTGAGGAAAGCATCACATCATACACAGTATCTTGAATCAGACAGGGCGTTTTACTGGCAATACGATACAACAAACTCAGTTTATTCAGACCTCAAGGTCATTAAGCACTGGCGGAAAAATATGAGCTCACTCTTCGGTCTTCTTCTTGTTTTTCTCTTCATAAAGCCCCTGAATTATCAAGTCACATTTTCTAGTTCACTTTGCTTGCATCACAAACTGGTTTTCGAACAAATAGATTAAAAAAACAATAGTTTATTTCCTGTTAAAAACAAAAATCCAACAAATTCATTCTGTAATTGAACAATCTATAAAAAAGCTAGCAGCTAACAAGTTACACGCCAACATGATCACATTGGTAATGCTGATATAAATTATTAAGGTTGTAATCGTACTATTTCCACTGTCTTAGTTTGGCGTGTGTCAGAAAAGTTTGCTTATTATCATTAAATAAAAGTCACAGCCAAAGAGGCCATTTCATATCAAAACTTCACAAGGAGAAGTTGGGAGACAAAGAGAACTGTTTTTTAAGAAGGAATGTTGTCTCCCCACTGATCGTTATCTTTATAGCTCCCCAAATAAGGAGATGCCTCCAAACTCAGGAGATATACCAGACCTGGACATATAGAGGATTGTATGTATGTGTGTGTGTGTCACCTAATAAAAGAGCAAGGGAGGCAACCACTCGTTGGAGAACTCTTGTGAATCTGCAGAGAGAAGGTTCGTGTGTTGTTCTCCCCTTGCAAGTAAAATTCTGAGGCCTGTGAGGGATTTCTTGGTTTCATGCCGTTGTCTGTTAGTTAATTTTTCTAACAGCGTGTTAGTATAGTAACATCCTGTAGTTTATACTGAAACAAATCACACGTTTCACAGGGTAGGACCTAATTTTCCAAGCACAAATTTTCGCTCACGCAATATGGGAATATGTGCAGCTGAATTCAGATATAGTAGTTTACTAGATTAAGCTTTGCCATATTGTTTCACAAGTTTTATTTGCTCATTATGTAACATCTGAATTATTGACTAAGGCTTTATTTGGATGGCTTACTGAGATGCTGTACAAATGGGTGGCAAATTAAAGGGAAAACAAATGGTGTATTAGTAGTAGGTTAAAAGTTTTGAGTATCGTGGTGGAGTGTTTTCTAACATAACATACAAACGACTCACATCATTTTGACACAAAATTATTCTATGACTCTTCCTTTTATGAAATAACTGATATCCTGGAAATGACAGCTCCCATCAAAAGAGAATAATTACAGGTCTTAGGTGATGACTCATATAGTACGATATGATATCAAATGATACTATGATTCATTACAATACGATACAACACGATACCATATGGAAAAATATGATTTGATTCAGTACAATGCCACTTTAATGTCAACATACACTGAAATATATTTCCTAGAGTTTTGTCCAAGAGATTTTAAAAAATGCACACACACACACAAATAGATAATAACATAATCCCAGAATTATCCTTCCTATCTACACATTGTCATACCCAACCACACATTACAGGAAAATAAAAAGATAAGACCTAAACAATGGCAGCAAAACATCTCTCACAGTATTTTCTCTCATTGGAATATCTAAAATACTGATTTATCTCACATTTATTTTGATCAGTGCCTCTTGTTTCTGCACCACTGAACTCTCAAATGCGCAATCATCTTTGTAACGAGATTTATGCACTGTTAAATGTTCACATTATCTCCTTGTTCATAGTCTGATCACATTCTGCAAAAATGTTGCCAGTCACCTGAGGAAGAGCAACTCAGCTGCTTATCCATACAAATCACAATTATGCACAAGCATCACCCTTATCAAATATGTGCTGTTGACTATAATTTTCGACCCTATTTAACTGATGTCTCGGCTATAGATCTGAATGCAGATGTCACTTAACTCACAAGCTGTGCATACATCAACACTAACATGCCACTAATAATCAGAATCAGAGCCCAATCAGAACAGAAGCATCTCATGTGAGCAACTCAATCAAATGTTTTGCAATGAAGGCTCAAATTGTGAAATTTCTACGCTTTTTGGCCTCTAAAGTTATTGTATGCCTACATCTACCTTATGTGTTGCCCATTGTACCTACTTTATAAAGCTACTTTTTTATTTTTTTTTACCTGGTTAATGTGTTCATAAAATAATTTTGTGTTAAACGACATATCATGAGTATGTTCTTCATTTCTTTAGTGTGCTGTCTGGGACATTGTGGCTCAGGGAGAAAAATAAGTCTTCTGCCAATAGGAAAGTTGATTGTGATATACCTGACTTCCCCAGTCTACATATCAAAGTGTCCGTGGGCAGGACAAACTCAACATTTCCTCTGATGCACTAATCAGTGTGTGAATGTGTGAGGGAAAAAAGCAATGTCTAACCTATAGGACTGCATGGACTGAGGTGCCATATGAATGTGTGTGAATGGATGAATGTGGCTTAAAGTTTAACAGAAAGACTAGAAAAGTGTTTGATAGATATGCTGGAATCTCTAATCAGGATCAGGAACTTTTTCAAGACCTCTTGGGGTTTCCTTCTGAACATTTTCAGACAATATTAACTGATATTTCTCAGCACATCTACGTAACTTTGAGTGGACATTAATGGGTCAGTAGTTACGTGCCTCTGTGTACTCAGTATTTGTTGCAGTAACTTAGAATTCTGGCCAAATAACAAAATTTGAGAATCCTATTATATAAATATAGTAAAACACTTTCAAAAGGACTGCAGATAATAATCATCAAAAAGCAGAAACATTAAAGAGTACAACATCCAAATTTTAGCACAAAATACAAAAAAAAAAACAATCTGCAGCACCCAGTGCGTCATCTGCACAAATGACCAATTGTTAAGCATGATTTACTCAATCGTGTCGACTATTTTTAAACTTGAATGTGTGCTCCAAATAAAAGCTGGCATTACCATCCCCAGAGTGATTCTGCTAAAAAACACAACTGCGATTCTTCTGTCACATTCAGAACAATTCACTCAGGGACAGAAACATTTTTGTAACAAATGCTTTATTGTTCATTTTAAAAATCAACACACACTGGTGATCTACAGGAGTACGACAGTACACAGCCAAACAGAAATGAGAGATAAAAACACTGACACACACAAACACTGCACACGCACACACACACACGCACACCAACATTATGGGCTATTAACATATTTTCTGCCTTGGGTCTTTTTCTGTCTTTCATCAAATACTCACCATAATGGTTTTTATTGTCAGGAGTAAACAGAAGATACATTCAATAATCCGCTGTACATCGATGCACTACTTAAATTTACTTCCCTGTGCCTAAAAATACAATATCTTTTTCTCCCAGGTCCATTTTTAGCAATATAACGGATCACATCTTTAAAAAAAAATTGCATTGAAGATGTTTATATACAGAGAAGAAGGGTGAGGGAAATCCCAAAATATAAAATGATTAGAATAATAAAAAAAAGAATACAGATAACTTGTGAAAAGGCAGATGGCAGGCCTCGACACTTTCCCTTTTGTCTTCAGTTTTTCATAAGAAGCCATGGCAACAGATTGATGGTTCACAAAGACAGAAACTGGTGGAGGAAAAAGGAGGATGTCACATCATGTAATCAGCTACTGTCTAGATGAAGTTCTGCGAATAAAACACAACAGAGAGAATAACTAGATGAGTGCAAACATTTCTACTGACATAAATGCAAATTACAGAGAAGCATGGAAGCTCAGAGAATCCATGCAGAATTTTTTAAATCTGATACTGATGTATTTTTAATTTCTATTGATATTTTTTGTCTTGTTAATTCAGCCACACAAAAGATTTGTCTTCGATGAGGAACATAGGAGGCTGGAAGCAAGTAATATCAGATATATCAGCATTAGACCATCTCAGTGTTATCCAAAGCATTAATCAGGTCTGGCTTCTCCAAATATACTGTCAGTTTCCAAGTGGTTTTCATTCAACAAGGTTTAGCTGCTGCTCATTCAAGTTTGTCATATCATTGTGCATTTTTGTACTACAGTTGTTTAATGAGCAGTGAATGAAAACAGGCATCATTTTACATTTTGCTTTCCTTCCTGGACTGTGAGGGTACCTTTTAGAATTGTTAGGTAAAAACACATACAACATACGATACACCTTAATATTGATTTATGTCTGGAAAACTTTTGTATTTCATAAAGAGAAAGGAAAATTAAAGTCTGGCCACATGGGTTAAATAAAGTGGTAGCTCGATAAATCTGAATGCTCATGTGGTGAAATTACATTACACAACCTAAAACTGTCAGACGCTGTCAAAGCTAGCACAAGCATCAACAGCAACAAAACACAAGACACAGAAAATAAAGAGACTTTTTGTACTTCAACTTAGCCAACAGCATCTACTGTTAAATATTTCTGACCTGAAAGAGTCTGGTTGAGAATGATAGGTAAACAGTATGTGACATGACACTGCACATTAGAGCTGTGGTAAAAGACAATGACAACATTATATTTCTCCTGTAAAGAACAAAAAGATCATGAGCTAAGAATTCAGTTAAGGAAGACATTTCAACCAATCCCATATTCATGAAATATGCTGTTGTCAATTAGGATTGAAAATTAATGTCTTTGTTAAATGGAGCTCTGACCTCTGGCCATACTTTCAAAGCAACATCCTAGGATCTTCCTGTTATTGTGGGGAGACTGCCGTCAAGAAAAAAAAAGAAGTAAAGAAGTAATGCACTGGCTCTTCATTTCTCTCAAATGTTGGGGATATACGAGACATTTTCTGGTTAGCAGAAGCAGCTCTTGAATAGAAATAGGGGACTGCAAGGCAACTACTCATTCTTTGGCATACCAGGCTAACCATTATGCATTACACAAATAAGTTACATGGTGATGTAGCTCAGATTGTATATTAATGATGGACTTAGTCACTCATTGTGAAAAGTGAAGCCAATTTGTGTTACCAAACTGCATTACCACGGACTTTCAGAGCTCAACTTGAAATCAGTGACAGGCTATAAAACATATCGGGCTCCAGCAGATTCCCGCTCAAGCGGCAGCTTCTCACATGACAAACCAAGTCAGAAAATCATGTCATAAGCTAATTAATTTCTTCTGCTCAGTATGCTGGCCATCTGTATGAAAATAATTCCAAAGTTAAAAAGGTATTGGGGTTTAAATGTACTTTTTTTTTTTTTAAAACACTGAACTCACGCTTCAAAACAGCAGTTCACAAATCAGCTGATGTCCAGAGGGCCATGTCATTTACTTTAATAACGTCTGTGATATAGATAAACAGAAGACTAAAACATGCACTAAAACAAGGCTTTTTATTGATCTATTGATTTTATTTGCATTGGCTTCACATCAGGTTCTAAATCTAGTTTGAAATCCCTGTTCTAACTTTCAGAGCTTTGCATGGTCAGGCCCAGACTTATTTAAACCAATTTGTTTAAATTGGACAAATAGCTGAATGACACACTGTAGGAGTGGGAAAATTACAAAATTATATTATTTTCAGCTCACTACATTTTCACTAATCTGTCATTTGTAAAATTATTTTGCAGACTACAAACATAAAACTCTCAAACCAACAGCAATTGAGTTTCAATCATAAAACAGGTTTTATGGCTTTAGTGCAGAATCACTTGTTTGATTTATTCAGTCTATTAACCCCTCAACCAGCTCCCATTTGTCTGGTCAGACATACCTCATCTCTCCTCCGGGCAGCAGTGGAAGGTCGTGGAAACGCTCTTCCACCAAGGGACCCGTAGCCCGACATCTGAACCTTGGGCATGATGCTTGGCTGACCGTATGGGATTACATTCTCATCTGCTGATGATAAACATGTAACTCAAAGTTACAGCTATATTTATTTATTAAACCCCAAGTATCAGGCCAGATTGAAAATAGACCTCAGTGACTCCTAAAAATGTCTTTGCACCTGTGGCAGTTGCTTTGTTTTTAAGCTTAAAGGGATTTGTATGCAGCTGAACAACAATATCAATGCACATCTATTTGAGGTCCAGATGTTGAAGCTACATGACATCTGCTACTGGTGTAGATATTGTAAGTGAGCGTAATGTTTTGTACCTTGTGATAACCATTGTGTAGGTCCTTCCCTTTGGGGCGACAAATGTCCCCCCCTCTTTGGAAGAATGGGCAAGTCGCTCCCCTCTTTTCTTTCACTGTCTGTTCGGCTGCGACTCAAAACATCTGCGAGCTGCAGGGAGCCATCTGTGGAAGGAGGGGTTGGTGGAGGTGGGAGTTCTGCATGTGATTGATCAGTAATGATAAAAAAAAAAAAGAAACAAAGGAATTCAGCTTAAAAGGGAATAGTTTGACATTTTGGGAAATATGCTTATTCACTTTCTTGCTGATAACTAGATCAGAAGATATCACTCTTGTGCCTGTGTATTAAACATGGAGATGCAGCTTTACATAAAGACTGGAAACAGTGGGAAACAGTTTCTGTGGCTTTGCCCTCAAGTACCAGTGACACTAAAGCACCCTGATTACCATGTAATACATGTTTGTTTAATCAGTACAAAAGCTGCAGTGAAAAAACAACCACTGGGCATTCTATAGACCATTATCTATGGCCATCATGACCAGTTGCCAGGCAACCAGAGGAGACAAGAGACTGTTACTGGTCCTGTCCAAAAAAAATGTCAAGTGCATAAAATGCACAAAAATTGACATATTGTCAATCAAGACATATTGATCAGAAGTGACAAAATTGTTAAAACCCAATTTTACAAAGTCAAAAAACAAAATAAGCAAACAAGAAAATCTGGTTTAAACAAAAATGTCAAAATTGCACATTCATATTCCTCTGGGGGAAAATGTGATCACCACAGTTAATTTAAATTCCCTTAGAAGATTAACATATACAATTCTAGGGCACTCCATTCAATTTATGTTTAGCTATTTCTGTTTAAACCGATATGATGAAGAGTTAAATGATTAGTAATACTGCTGTTTTCTTAACTAAAAAAGGAAATAGGATGAATAAGGTGCCACGGATCATACCTGCTTCGCTGTGCAACTCTCTCCTGTTTTGTCCATCCTTGGGGGCTCTTTTCTTACTCCTGGATCTGTGTGTGTGGGCTGCGGGGCCTGATTCTGCAGCTGCAGCAGGATATTGTACTGACAAGAAAGCATGCTGATGTCATCCTCAAGTAAACTTTCCAGATAAATACAACGTGATTTCCTTGTACAAATACTTTCTGTTAAGCTAAACCATACACAAGATTCTACATGACACTGTGTAGTTGTGTGCAGCCTACTCCTAAGATGTGAGGCATTAAAGTGAATTTAAACTGACCTTTGCTGAGGCTTTCCCCTCTGAAATCATCTGCCCATTGGCTAGAGACGTACAAATCACTGGCATCCCTAGCTTTAGTGTTGGTAAACAGATCAGGGTTAGACTGGAACACCTGGGAGCCCGAGTGGTGACGGGCCAGGAGGTCAAAGTGCTGCAGGTGTGGACTAGATTTCGATGCATCTCGCTGAGGGGAAGTTATGGGTGTTGCTGTGTAGGAAAGCTCCTCTGGTTTGGAGGTCTGGCTAGAAAGTTCCTCCCTGGAAGTGTCTGTCAGGTAGGTTCTGGCTGGCAGCGGAGGACACCAGTCATCATCTTCATCCTCAGAGCTAAAGGATGGATCATAGAGTAAGAGCAGCATGAGTTTATGCCTTTGAGGGAAACAAAAAAGATGTGAAATTTACTTGTGCTTCTTTATATAAGCAGTGTAGTGGTGAGAACATTGTGGAACATAAAGATTATTTTCACATTTCATCACATCAGTTTAATAAACTGCTGTCGGTATGAATAATTAAGCTTGAGAATGTCTGAAAATTTGTGCCCAGAAGGTGACAACTGAATATTGCAAAAGTTTGTCATAAAAATCAACCAAAATCAGTAAGAGTAAAACGTTTGTAACACAGTGTTACAAACACAGTGTCATGTTTAGCAAGCAACTGTTTCTAAACCACTACCTCAGATTTTACTGGTTCTGCGGAGTAAACCTGAAAGTGTGTGTAGCACAAATGCTTCCACCCAGAACAGGCACCGGAGACTGTCATTTGAACCCAAACATCTGGATACTATCACTGGTTGGTGACTACACATAGCCTGTGTAAAGTTAGCTCCCAAAATTTGTCCCAAACACAGAAAAATAGGAAGAAATATAGGAAACAGAGGCTGATGTGTCTCTTGTGGAATACACCACTATATGTGTCACAATATATGCTTGAGAAGAATTCTTTTGTATGAGTCAAAATGTTTTTTTTTTTATTTATTATATTATGCTTAGGATGCCTGTTAGTAAAATAACTAAACGCTACACAGTAATGGGTATTCCTCAGCTTTGGTCCTCAGGGGCCACTACCCCACATGTAAAAAAGATGTCTATGCTCCAACATACCCGGTTCAAATTAAATGGCTCTCCTCAACAGTTTGACCTCAAGCTCTTCACAAGCCTGTTAATGACCAGTTAATTGTTGAGGGAAAACTGCAGTAAAGGTACAAATAAAATAATTATATTTGGGTTAAAGTTTACAAGTATAATTAGGATTCAGGATATATTTTTTACTTAGTTTTAAAGATAAAAGCTCTAAATGCTTAAAACTGTCTCTAGTGAGGGTTGTACTATGATAAAACATACAATTAGACTAGAATGTTACTCTAGTTGCATGAGTTGGTACTAGTTTAGTAATTTTTTGTATATTGCTACAACCAATGAGAAACAACTAATTATTTACTCAATTAATTGATTGTTCGGTTTGTAAATATGCTGAAAAGAGGCTGCAGTGCTGTCACAATTACCCCAAAGTGACACCCTAACACTGTTTGCTTTGTCCAAACAAATATCCAAACCTCAAAATGATCAAAGATACATTACAGCGATTGAAATAATGAAATAGAACAGCAGCAAATTTTCACATCTGTGAAGCTGGAACGTTCAAATGGTTTTGCTTGAAAAAGGGAGATTAGCAAAGCATTTTCTGTCAACTGATTGATTAGCTGATTGTTTCAGCAGTAATTTCATGAAATTATATGAAGTTTGATTGTAACAAAATACCATGTTCTACAATCTATTCATATATTCTATGTGCAAACAGAGTTAGTGAAATTATTCTGATCCTCCTAACAATCTTGTCTAAATGTTGCAACACAGCAGGTCAACAGTGGAATCAATTAACCTTATCTGCACATCAGAAAATGAATATTATCTCAGTGCAGAGAACAAAGTAAAATGGCTCCTCAACTTTGTCTCATGTCCAAAATATAAAGAAAGACTCCAAATCTTGGATGGAGATAATGTTACGTCATAGTAAAAGTTTCAAACAACTATGACAAATTGTTAAAAAAGAAAAAGGCTGAAATGTGAGTTTTTCAGATGTAAAACACTTCAAAACATCTCATATCAGATGAGATGTTTTGATCCCTGCTGCTCTCATTGGACACATAGGTCTAGTTTGCAGTGGCCCTTGCAAACCTGAGAAGGCCATATCTAATTTGAATAGTGTCTTAAGCCTGAGCCACAGAGGAGAAACTATGTTTGACCTTATTCAGCAAGCATAAGCACACATGCAAGCGAAGGGTATGAGTAGAGGCTCGATCTTCAGAGTGCATGGTGGTAGAATTCTTTCTTGTTATGTTGCATTCTCCTTGCCGAGTTTCTGCATTTTCTTCAACACAATTTGACCTGATTTAAAAAAATTTCTGCAACAACAACCATTAGATGACAGCAAAACAAGATTACAACATGCCCACATGAATATCAATAAAGACATCAGAAATAAAGAAAAATGTTGATATATACAGGGTGACAAATGTTGATATATAATTAAAACTTAAACATATTTACAAGTGACTATGAAAAAGGAACCAGTAAAGGGTTACAGAGTATGAGATCCACCTCCCTGATTTCTGTTGTCATTTCAGTGCCATCAGGGCTAATTTAATAACGGACATGTCATTGAAAGTAGAACGTACTAATCCAGCCTGTCAGATGGATGCTAATGTCATTACAAAAGACACGGCACAGTCAGAACAGCCCTCCGATCCCACCCCGTTATGTCCGCAATCTAATGTGTCCGAGCTGGTTAGAGCAGACGCTCCTCTCTGCAGCCCCAAAGCACAATAGCCTCACTGCCTACAGACTGTTAATTTGCAAACTCCTCGGACCCCGGATTTCACTCAAGTTTTGCCTGACAGCCTCTACAATGTTACAGACCAGCTTTGATATGTTTCCTTAACTGCCTCTGTCACCGAAGTCAGAGGCCTAAGCACAAAAATAAATTTGTTGCTTGAGGAGTAAAAGAACCTTGAAAAACATTTCAAAGTGTGTCTCACCTGTGCTGTGTCTCTTCTTTGTCCAATGGTGCATGACTTCTGTCTTTGTTGGCGGGAAGAGGCAGCGATAAAACATCTACCCAGGTGAGAGGAGCTGATTTGGACGAGGACTCCGTAGCCCTCTGCTGAACTGGTTTGTCTAAAAACACAATAGAAAATGTCACAGTTTTGGGAATTTTGGCATATCTGGATAGTCTTGTTTTGTTTCTTGTACCACCTGCATTGCATCCATAGACACCTGCTACCACTTAATCAATCAGCCCTTCAGTATTTATACCCCAGCCTGTCTTTGAGCTACATGCCTTAGATTTGTAGCACTCTGTGTTCCTTTAATTCATTCTGCTTTTCAGTCTTTTGAAAGCAGTTGTATAATTCGTGATCACTGTGTTTTACCATTGCATTACAAATCATTTTCACCCTGACCCTGAAGCAGACACTGCAAACTCTTCTCCAGTATGCACGAGCATTGTGCTCGACAAAACGCAGTCTTCTGAAACCCTCTTTCTCTGTGCTTTGCCAAGAGTCACCTGAAGGACGTTCTGTCTTGTTGACAATTTTTTTTTCCTTGCCTTTGATTTTTTTTTTTTCCAATTGCAAAAGCACCTTGAGTTTCTGAAGATGCTCTTCCCATCTGACAAACTGCACTACTACGTTCAGCACTCTTTTATCTTCTTAGCTGTGGTATGTTTTTACTCAAAGTTGGCTCAAAGTTCCGGACGAGGCAATAAAGTCTGCGAGATAGCACATCAAAATGTATGAGACGTATATATTGCATTTGTATTTGTAGTTTGAATTTGATTAAACGTGCACATGTGGGTTAGGACCTGCATAACTCCCTTATTCTGAAAGTGGCTGACATAAAATCTGTGAGTTGACATTAAACACTCTTTTCTATCAATGTTCAAACAGCTCCTTGAAATCACAGTCCAATGAGGATGAAACTGGAGGATTCATTTATTTATGAAAGCTAACTTCATGAAAGTCAACTGCTACCCTTTTAGAGTAGCCATTAAACAATGAATGTAATAACAAACACAAACTATCACATTTCTTCCCAATTTCATAAAATGACACTTGATCGCTGTGAAAGTGTTTTGCATTCACAAAAGAAAAATCTATGTGGAGACTCTGCCTCTTAATATTTCAACTGGGATGTTAAGATCCTTATAAATCATTGCTACATATGAGAGGACAAGGATAGTGGTGTCTGATTTAATGTAACAAATAGGAAATAAATTGACTACAGTATGAAAATAAAAGCAGCATTTTACAGGACAGAAAGGGTAAATGTGCTGCTGCCAAACAGCATTAAACAGATCTGGTGGATGGAGAACAGTCTTTTTTTCTTTAGGAAAGTCCCTAATTGAGTGAAAAGATTTGAAAGTATGCCAGTGCCAGCCATCAAACAGCTGGTTGAATATTTCAAATGTCAAGGAAAGGAGCTTTGATTCTTCCTTTATTAGTTAATTTAACACAGGAAACACTGGACCATTCTATATGAGAGCCTATAATGAGGTTCCACAATTTCTTGTGGCTGCAACAGTCGCACTTAGTTTCAAACAGTCATACTAATTAGATACTTGTGGATAACTATGTGCACCATAGGGTGTATGTGAGCAACGACTGTCAGAGTGACACTCAATATTTTCCATTTTTGAGACATTTTCCCCTTTTTCATTATTTTTTACAACTACTACAAACCTAGGTTATGAAATATTATTTTCACTGGGTTGTGCTCGTGTACATAGCCCGCTTGAGACAACACAATAAGAACGTGCCATCCTTTGATCAGCTCTAGTTTCAGCATAGCAATCCCACATCAGATCAAAAGTGGGATCAGGTTTTCTTTTAACAGTATCCTTGTGAAGTCCTTATGAATTGTCATTCGCATCTGATTCATTCTATTTATCAGACAGCTCTCAGTTTTTCAAAGAGTGGGCCACAGCATGAGCCCTGATTTTTGGCTTAGAGTTTAGTCTAGAATATGGAAAAACTGTTACACCAAATGAGCTATTTCTATTGGGAGCAGTGACAGATATCAATGGATTGTTTTGATATAAAGAAAATCTTGAAAACCAGAGGATCAACTTAAGTTAGGATGCCTTTATGAGGTCGTACTCACAAGATAAGTACAAATACTTTAAGTTGCGAGACAAAAGAGACTCACCGTTGCTTTTCTTTGCATACTGGAGTTTAGCATATTCAGACCCTGACTGACCAGACTGGATGGTCCACCGGTCCAGGTCTTGCTCCAGACCCACCAGCCCACTGTTTGGCAGTACTGGGTTGCTGCTGTAAGGGTCTGGACCCTGGTTGAAGGACATACTGGAGTAGGTGTCGTAGTATGCCAGCAGGTCATCCTCAGCAGTTGTGTTAATGGTGCTGTAGATGGGACTCTCATTGGACGCCGTGCTACGTTTCTCGGTCTGGTTTGGGTAGTTGATCCCTACAGCTGGACAGCAAATGACTGTGTTATTCTATTAACAAATATCTAATCCTTAACATTTGCTGTTTCACTGAACATTAAACAGCCGTTACAACTCTTACAGTTATAATATCTGTCCGAGTCCATTTTTCCGGAGCAGCAGTTGACTGAGTCTTTGTTGTTGTGGGTGAGGTTTGGAGTGGGCCAGGAGTCTGCCAGCCAAGGGTAGTTACCCATATTTGATCCCAACAACCCAGGCCTGGGAAGAGAGATGAGAGTATACAAATGCTTTTTCTGTAAAACACAGAGTGGCAGCTAACCATCTGACTCAAACCACAATGCAAACTTTACCCTCCATTGATGATTCCTGATCCTTCACCGTGAGCAAAGCCAACTGCGTGAAGAAAAAGAGCAAATATATAATTCTTGTTTGGCACCAGAGAAGAGAAAGCTTTTGCCTCAAGACATTTTCATTTCTACAGATTTAGTACAGGATAAAGACATTTTATACAGAAACATTATGTTCCACAATATGATCCAACAAACAGTTTATCCCAAGCAAGGTTAACGAAAGCAGATTTGAATTGATTTCTATGAAAATACACTGTTGACCTACATACACTAAGAGGAATATAACATATCTTTAAACAACGCATTATGCTTGCAATACATAAAAATGCAGATGTTATTCTTCTGCCGTCTAAACTGACGTGATTGCAGTGGATTGCAAACTAAAAACATAATATGATACAACAATCACTGGGAAATAATTGTGACTGCATGTGTTTTGCTGAAAGCCTTAGGCACTAAACAATGATACGTTCGTGTGCTTATGTACTGTACCAAAGGCCATATTGTTGTGATTACATTCTGCATTGCATTCAGTTTGTCTCTGTTGTTTTTTTACATTTATGCCTTGCAAAAAACCCAGCAGGGATAAATACATTTTAATTAACCAAGTATGTGTTAAAAGCGCAAGAGTCGCTCTGCAAAACACAAACTGAAATTGAAAACATTCATCACTGCTGGAGATATTCCCAGAGGTCTATAAAGAGCTTTGTCACTGTCTCTGGTTGAAAACAAAATCTGATGGTTTGCGCTACAAGCTGAACCTTTTTTTTTCTCTATATCTTCTTCTTCATGCAAGATATGACAACTTTAAGTGTATCCAAGTCATGAGGCATGTCAGGTGTAATATTTTCTGCTCATCTGCATAACAGCTTAACGAAAACCCTGATCAGACAGATAAGTCATGGTCCGTTTTCTTGCTCACCTGCTGGTGTGTATGCGAAGGATGTGGTGTAGTGTCCCAGCTGCTTCCTCCTGCGGTGCCGACAGTAGAGCCATCCACTGAAGCCCATCAGCACCAACCAAGCAGCCACGCCCAGTCCTGCGATGAAGGCTGGCTGGCAGATGACGCTTGTGATCTGCTCCGCTACGCTGAGATTACCGTCTCTCTTCACCTCCAGCGGTTGAGCTGAAAGAAAAGTTAATACAACCATGTGATACAAAGATGAAACACAAGCGGCCTTGTTTGGTCATAAAGTTCCATGTCAAATGCTGAACTGTTTCTCACCTTCCCCCCGTTTTTATCTATAATTTTAAGAGAAGCGGCAGATAATGGATGGATGAATGGATGGATTTCCAAAAACTAAACTATTTCAATAGGTTTAGCGTCTTTAGCAGAGGAAGCAGGTCTCGCCAGCCAGCAATCCAGAAAAAGCATTTTAATTTAATATGTGAATTGTGTGTGTTATTCCAGTTTTGAGAAGCTTAGTTTTTCATGATATTGGTCAGACTAACATGTTTATGTGCATTGTAAAAGCATTGTTTTGGTAGGGCTGACCCGATACCTATTTTTATTTTTATTATTATTCATTAACAAAGCAGCCATGGTTGGTACGAAGCCACCTCTAAGAAAACTTATTCTTTTTATTGGTATAATTGACAGATCATTACAGAGAGATCTCAGTTTTCCTACATAAATAACATCTGCTGTGGCGCCATTAGTGCAACCAGGTATTTATAGACTATAAAACAACAAAGCAACAAATAATTCAACTGATAATAAAAATACAGATTGTTGTATTTTTTATTCTTCACATTTTCTTTGTCAGATTTAACAAGCAACATTTGACTCTGGTTATGTTTGCGTAGATTCTCAGTCATCAAGCTGATTGTGATCCTTAGAGTGCTTAAACAGAAGCTAAATGTTGGCTTTTTATTTAAGCTCTAAAAATTCGATCCTGAAATTTCATGACAACAGTAGAAATGAATGGAATTCATTTACATCCACAGAAGAAAATGTGTCCAAGTTTCAGTGGAACTTTTTCTATCGTCTGTTATTTTTACACAGTCTCTGACCCTTCATATTGTACTTTGAATTGGCTCTATATGAATGAATTTGATTTGTTTTGAAATTAATTAATTGGATTTCATTGGATTATGATTACAATGAACTGAATTCCAATTGGCTTGAATTGGACTACATTATTTAAGTGCCTTGAGATGACACTTGTTGTAATCTGGCGCTATATATATAAAACTGAATTGAATTGAATTGAATTCACCTCACTGAATAAGGGCTTTTGTGCTTCACTAACTGAACATGTGAAACACTGGATTCATAAATGGTTGTTAGAGGCTCTGTATCGCTATGGAAGAAATGGCAAAGAGATTGTGAATGTGATTGTGGATCAAAGGCCCAATACGGAAACATCTGTCCCCACATCCATAAGTCCACATCCATTGACTTCAATGAACAGTACTCCTTCATGAATCAATCTATGTTCCATCCTTTCTCAGTCAGCTCACAGGTTAGTTTAGTGTACAGAGACGATTATAAATCAAGAAATCCTCTATTCCTCTGAGGAGCATTAATCCATTTGTTCACACATGCTAATCACAAAACCGTTGAAGAAGGAACAAAGAAAGATAAGCATGCAGGTGTGTAATGAGGCTTGGCATTGTTTCGGGGACAAAGCTCAGTACATTCTCCGTTATCACTGCTACATGATGATGAATCTTCAACTGTTTCACCACCACAGTGATGAGTGTGAGACATGGACCTGTGAATGTATTCATGTGTGAAATTCCAGGTCTTTTATCTAAAGATAGGAGTTCCTTAGCCATACAGAAGGACTATTTATTGCAAGAAATGCTGTTAGCAAAGCAAATGGACTTTATCACAGTATTTTCCACATCACAGGAAATTTAGCAGAAAAGTGGAGACAACAAAGGACATTAACACAGATAAATAAATGTTATTAAAGCTGCTTTCATATTTTCATGCTTGGAAAATGCATGTTGATCACGCATCACCCTCTTTTTAGCCAAGTCACCACACTCCACATACAGATTTCACCTGTTGTAAAGTAATCCTGCTGGGGGTGCTTTTGCCATATTTCTCAATGTGTGGTAGCTGTAACAGTTTGAGTGACTCACTGAGAAGCAGGCTGACAGGCTGGCTTTGAGCGCCCACACCCAGGCTGGTGACAGCAGCTACGGTCACAGTGTAACGGACGTCAGTCAGCAGGTCCGTCAGCAGGATGGAAAGAACCCCTCCATCCACGGTTCGGTTTATCTGGCTCTCCTGCTCCATGTCACTGGCCACACACCAGACCTGACAAAACCAAATAGTTAGAGTCAGGGTTGACGCTTCAAATGAGACATGCCCTCTGATTATGATTAATTACAATAAAAACCTGTCGTTTTCTGGGACTAAAACTCAATCTGCGTTTAAGTGTAGAGCAGAAAATGGTGGTAGAGACACAGGAGACATTTAATAACCATTCAAAGACTAATTTAAAGCTCTGATGTTATTGATATTGAAGAAATTCCAAGATATTTAGTTTCTTTCGATTCTTGAAATACTTGAAATCAATGCAAGATTTAGCATTTTTTACTGTTATCTATGAATGTTAAAGGCAGGTAAAAAAAAGCCCAAAACAACATTTTAAGGCCACATTCTCATACATGTGTTTTTTAAAGCCACAAAACCCAACTCAACTTTAAGATGAAAACACTTTTAAAGCTCAGGTGAAACCTAAATTGCCTCACTGAGCAGAAAGCTAAACTTAAAGGAAACGAGTGAAGTTGAAATAAAAATAGTAAAGAAATGCAAATGCCCGATAGCAATGTGGTAGCAATAGAAACAGCAAATTTCTCTTTACATTAATTCAGTTCAGTTTTATTCATATAGTGCCAAATCCCAACTACTGTCGTTTCAGATTCATAAACTTTGAGCTGAAAAGATTTTCTCACAAACAAAAAGTCGAATAAACAGAATTAAAATATCTGCATGTTTGTATCTTGCAATCATTGCAACTGAGGAAATAAGGGCTAGGATTTAAGATATCATCTCATATTAGATATATCTGAGATATTCTAATAACTGTCACTCACGGTATGGAGGACTGAAACAGCCAAAGTAAAACATGATTACCAAAATGGCTCAAACTATAAGTGAAAAACAGCATAAATACTTTAGGCAAAAAATATAAATAAAATGGTAAATCGTATCATATCATATTTCTGCTATATTTTTACATGAAGGTTGTCATTTTATTTGAGCTTATCTGTTTTTAATCTTTGTATTTTCCCTGTAATTATTTCTTTTAAAATATATTTTTCATTTAATTCTAATTTCTAAAATGAATTTCTTCGTTATCTTTCTGTATATTGATATGTGTGTATTTGTTTCCATATCTTCATATATGTTCTTTTTTCTTTTAAATAGTCAGTGTCAGTCGTCTGTGGTAGTGACATTTACTGCACACAATGATGCTACTTTTTAATACGGTTGACAGGCAGCGTTACAATTTGAACGTCTCAGCAGCATTGCAGACAATTTCCATGACATGCTACTGCTAAAACCAGACCACATAAGGCTGGAACAGCAAAACACTCTCTTAATAGAAAGAAAAGTTCACTTAAAGATTAGAAATACATCTGCAGAACAAAAGTAACATTTAAACTTTGCAGTAATGTAGTTCCTTTCCAGTTCTGCTATAACCAACATAATCTATCTGTATCTGTCTGCAGTGCATAAACCTTCTATTAATTAACCTTTTGTGAGGTTTCAGGGATGAAGACACAGAGGGTTGGTGGAACAATTGATTCAATATTTCATTTCTTTACAATTAATCTTATCAAAGTTTATACAAAATGCTGCACGTAGTTCACAGAAAATGAAGTATTTAATGGAATTTGGTGTGATCCTTTTTTTTCTACGGGTTACCTTTAAAAGAATTTGGATTTTCATGATCCGACTATAAGATAATTCCTCACTTTCTCGATGTGAACAAATCAAAACAGTAGAACTAAACTCCTTCATGAAACAGCAGCCTGATGATTAGTAGTCAGAAAATCAGAACTTGTTGTTTTTTCACAGAGCAAACAGATGACATGGACACTCAGTATTCAGCAGAGAAACTGATGACAAAACAAGTACTGGCACCACATGAGTGACAATGTGTACAATTACTAATTGCTACTAATTGTTAATCAGTTTAGCTGATAATCATCTAAACAACAATTCTGTACAAAGCTGAGTAATGCCTGCATGAAAAAATACAACTTGTTCCACGTTGTGTGGCTGCATCACAGTCTCACAGTCTGACTTTAAAGCACAAATAAACTTCAGAAGACAAACAGTCAGGTGTGTTCTCACCTTAAACTCGCGAATGATGCCACTGTGAATATCATGAGGAGGCGGCTCCCAGGAGACGCTGATGCTGGAGCTGTTGATGAGCTGCACCACTGATACAGCCTGTGGAGCAGCACTTAAAGCTGGTGACAGAGAAATAAAATAGAGGCACTATAAGTGAAGTTAGAAACAGATACCAGTGATATAATCATGATTCATTTGAAGGTCTTATTTTCCAAAATGTTTTCTAGAAGAAAGGAATGGGATTTGGTACTAATCTTAAATAGCTTGGATTAAAACCAAAGTAAACATCTTTTATTAGTAATTTATAAGAACTTTAAAAAATAAATGTGTATACAGCGTTTATTTTGAAAACTGACAAATGATTTCTGTCCACTTTTTGACACTTAACAGACAATTAGTTGAAATTTATGGTCACTTTATTCTGCATTGTTTGGTTTGATTTAACGGTATTTTAAATGGTTACGTCTCGCTCCTCGAACGTGTCATCACAGTTTCTGAAGTACTTTTAAATGATTAGTCATAAGATTCTTCAGTGACTTAGTAAATCATTCAAATGTATTTGAATTAAAGTACCAGGTGTGGAGCCAAGGTTTCAGTTTTGGAGCGGAAAGGAGCATTTTGGATTGGCCTTGTAAGTATTTTTATTGAGCTAGATGAGAGAGAGAAAGAGACTGTTGGTTGAGGCCAAGCTGCCTTCTTGTGTGCAGCACGCTGTGCTGTTAATTAGTTATCTTGTCTCAGTGGAGAAAATCAAACAGAAATTTTCAGCACCGACTGTCTTATCTACGTTATTTTTGGGGGGCGTTTAATTGTCAATATGACAATATGACATTCTGAGTCAGATGTAAAGTTTCACTTTACTCACCATTTCTTATGATAATATATGCTTTGATAAGCAGATGGAGGATTGTGCCATCATCATACTGATAGCATTCTCTATATGTGATGCATTTCTAAATTGGCATCAGTGAGTTTTTATTGCTTCATTGCTTTGTTTTCATTGCTTCATGTCTCTCTCATATCAATGTCTCTTCCCCGACTCTCAAAATATCTCAACACTGGGACATAACTATTAATTAGTTTAGCTGTAGGTGGGAAAGTTTCTTATTCAGCCATCATTTTCTGCTGAACACACTCTGAACTGTGACGTGCTAGAGCAGACTGAACAGGTGCTGGCAAACTCAAAATAGCCTGTTTTGATTGTTCCATTTTCCCACGATAACCTCGTAAATGTCTCTTTTTTAAATTTTTTCTTTTCTCATTTTTCATATTTTAGTTGTTTTGTGAATTCAAATGTTTTTGGTAGTAAAAAAAAACTAACAAAAAAAATACGACTTCTCACAGTCTCACAGTGTGAAATTAACACTATTTGTATGGAGGTGACCGCCAGAGACTGTGTAGGAACAAATGTGGCTACAGATGTAGCACACAAGCAAATATGTAAATGGTAACACCAGGAGTAGAGACGTCTGTCTACATAAGCATGAGGTTAAAAAAGCAAGTGAATTCTCAGCCTTCCACTATGTGAAGGAGTAGTTTGCTCCACAGATTAGTGGGAAAAAGTTATGTTCTGAAAATAAAACAACCCCTTTCAAAATGACCCACTTTTATTTGATAATTACCATTCTTTGATACTGAAAACACTATCAGCGAGCATTTCTTACCCTCCTCGGGGGTATGCAGCAAAACCATGAGGCTATCATGGCCCTGTAGCTCATTGAAGTAAGGTCGTATCTTGACTTCATACTCTGTGTTGCTGTGCAGATCTACCAAGATGCAGCTGTAGTCTAACGTGGCCTCCACATCCTGGACCAGCCAGGTGCTACCAATCGTTCGATAAAATATGCGGTAGCCCTGAATGTACCGGGACTGACGGGCAACCTGAAGAGTTGGCAGGACAAACAGAGACATTTCACATTTACATCAGTGATCGGTGTGTCAAAGTGTCACCAGAAGAGCTTGTATTTCAAGTTAATCTGTTCACGTTACGAAATGAATGAGCTTTTGAAGATAATGATGATGAAGATTAGCTTGTCCTCAGCTCGCTACAAGCTGACTTTGAAAATTAGGACCTATTCTTTCAGTAAACTGGACTCACCGTCCAAGTGATCCTAGCGCTGTTAGGAGACAGAACGACAGGCATCTGCAGGTACACAGACACCTCTCCCAGCTCTCTCTGCACCTGTTTGTGGTCCACACCCTGTTCTGTTGGACTCCCATCTAAAACCACAAAGAAATCTATTCAGTTCAGGCCAGACAAAGAAGGAAAATAACAGCTGAATAGCAGCCATTCAGCTAAAAAAAAGGGAAAAAGACATGAAATTTAACACTGCTCACAGCAGGAAAGCATCATGCTGAGAAAGCAAATAGAAAGTTTTACATGATCTCTTCCCTACATCCAGGAGCTCTGATTTCTTTCTTTAAAAACTGAAACTAAAATACAGACTGAACAGTTAGACTCATGTACTGCAAAGGTATTATGAGAAAAAGGATGGTTTTTGCTTATGTAACTCACCCTGTGTCCTGACAGGCTCAGAGATTGGACTTGGATCACTGAGGCCATATAAGTTGACTGCTCGGACTATGAAGAGATAAACTGTGTTCGGGAAGAGTCCAACAACCGTGTGCCTCTCTTGTTTCACGTGGTCTGCGACGGTTTGCCAGGTACTGCCCACTGACTGGCTGCAGGACAAACAAAAGCATAATAAGTCTAAAGAATATAAGAACATTTAATCATCTAAAAGTCATGTGATCACCTGAGATCATGGTTTAACTTAACAGACCCTGTTACAGAGACATAATGAGTTAACCTGAATGTGGCGTAACTGAAAGATTTTGTTTTATCAGATCTTTATCAGGAAAATGTCTGCAGGCTCAGAAAGAACACAGAATTATTTTAATCTGTCTAATATATCCAGGTTCAGTCATTCACTTCTGATGACCTGATAGGAAAGACAGATGAAATTGGAACTGCCATTCAGAGGGAGATCTAAATTCTAAATAACACACAGTTGTAGTAGTCTTAGAAACAGATTAAGACATTTATTTCAAATCTTATAAGGATGAGTAAACATAATATGAAATCTCAAGGCCTGTGTATGACTCAGTTGGAGGTAAAATTATTTTCTCTATAATCGTGGTTGACAGTTGTTTATCTTGAGTAAATGATTATTTGTTAGTCAGAAAATGGTGACCACAGTCCAGAATCCTAAAGTATATATTTCTGATTATTCCTGAAATAAAAAAAAAAAAAAAAAAAAAAAAAAAGAAGCAATCTCTGTCACTGGGAAAAACAGCAAGCTACCCAAGGAGTAACTGTATCTGATGTGTCTGGCTCACACTTTGAAAACATCGCAATAGTTATCTGTAATTAAATAAGTAGTTCAGTATGTAAAGGTCTAAGTTTATACCATCCATCCATTCATCTTCTAAGCTCACTTAATCCAATTCAGGGTCGTGGGGATACTAGAGCCTATTCCAGCTGCCAATGGGTGAGAAGCAGGGTACAACCTGGATAGGTCACTAGTCCATCACAGAGGCACACAAAAACAAACTACCGTTCACATTCACTGCTAGGATCAATTTAGAATCAACAATGAACCTATCAACCTATTTTTGGACAATGGGAGCAACCCACACATGCACAGGGAGAACAATCAAACTCCACACAGAAAGGCCCATGCCAGGATTCAAACCTGGAACCCTGTTGCTGTGAGGTGACAGTGCTAACCACCACACCGCTGTGTAGCCCTATACCAACATTTTAATGTAATTCTTTAATGAATCTTATAAGATTTATCATACTTTGTTTAGATATATATGTGTGTAGAAAGAAAGTATCAACTTAATCCCCCACCATAATCTCTGTGAGCAAGCCCTTATGTATAGTATCAAAACAATCATCACCATGCCCATTTGATTTGCAATCTCAAGTTACTAGCACTTATTAGAGTTTTCAGTGAACTGGCTTTTTATGTCATCTGACAAATATAAAGCAATAACAAGCACCCAGTAACAAAATCCAGTTTCCATCACCTCAATGACTCATAAAATAACATATCACGCTTGCTTGATCGGTATAAATACCTTAGATAACTCAGATATTGATCTTTTTATTCATCTGTGAGCACAAATGTCAAAGGGTTCCTTTGCAATCTTTTAGCAGCTTTTATTGAAAAAAGCAAGCAAACAGATTAAAGAATGAATTATTTCTTTTCTTGGATCTTTAAAATTCTTTTCCTTTGATAACACACAGCAGGTCTCCACTTACAGATAAAGTTTTATTTCCTCCTGCAGCAGATTGTGTAAATGAGTCCGGTGAGAACGAAACTGTTCGCTGCTGTGCAGGTATGGGCGCTATCAAACAGCATGAGCAGTGTTTAACATTTCCCCCCACTCCATTGAGAGGAAAATGGCGAAGTAATTACATCACACAGGTCACAGATTTTTTCCATCATCAGGGGCACATTTCTCACCAAATATTCTCCGGAGAAGCAGTTGTGCCATTTAAATAGAGTCAAGCTGCATTTGCAAATTGCTTTTCAAGTGGAAACTATAGTGGAGGCTTTTCTATGAATATTCCATCAAGATTTCTTGTCTTTTCATCAAAAGCATAGATGTAGGCGATGGTGTGTATGGTATACAAGAAGAGATGTGACAACTGACAAATCCAGGTTTGGTGTATGGTACTTCTGTCTCTTTTCTTTCTGATGCCTGACAAATCTGCATTTCCATGCAGTTTGTAGATGGTGGAGCATGCAGTGGTGAATGGATCTTTCTATCTCATACATAGAGGAGAGAATGCTTGTGTTTGTGTCTGTACTCTCTATCTTGCTTCTCTAATGTCTCTGACTTGGCATGCATTCCCTCCCTCCTTTGCTGGAGGACAGGACAGAGCTGCCTGGCTGACCACTGCAGTAACTGTGTCCTCTGTCACTCGCTGTCTGTCTTGCTGCAGCCTCCGGTCAGTTGTTGGAGCTGCTACGGTTCTCCTCAGGACTGTGGCTAAACACAGAGGCAGCAAGTGTCACAGTTTCACTTTCCGACGTCACTTAACAGAACTGTCTCTCCCTCCGGCATGGATGAGTCATTTCCAAACTCTAACGACTCTAAATGAAGAAGACATTATTATTGGGGAATAGTCTGTCGACTACTGAAACCTTTAAGAGAGCTGGAAGGTTAAGAGGAGGGTGTCTGTTGAACTTTAAATCAGGAAGGCACTAAATTAGGTTAAAAGTAGTAAGAATAATACAAAAACACATAATTAATCTTCACTCCATGACACCAAGGCCAGCTAACCTTACCATGTTGGCACTGCAGTACTGTTCAGAGAAAACAACAGAGCAGTCAAACCAGGAAGTCAACAAGCCAAATATAAGCCGATACTGATGTTACACCACTATATCTGCACACCCGTAGTAGCAATAATATTTGGGCTACAACTTAAAGTTCAGAGGTTTTATAAGCTGCTGGGGATATTAAACATGGGTTGACTGAGAAAGAAAGACAAAAGAGTGGAAATGCTCAACCAATGTGAAATCTTCAGCTATGCAAGCCCCACCCTGAAGGTTCTACCAGAACTTCCTCCTTCTAAAGGTAATTTTCAGGAGAAAAGTACCTCCATGAAAACTCAGTTTAGTGCCTATTCTAAACGGTGGAAAGAATCCCATTCAAAAGACCTTCGTTTCTGGAAAAGGTTCCAGGTGTCTAATGGAATTAAATGGAAAAAAAAATCTTTATCTCAAAGGGAAATTATGATGTTGTAGTAATTACAGATTTTTTTCCTAATCAGTCATTATAATCTGTGATTATATGCGGTTGCATAAATGCTGCCTAATTAGTAGTGTAGGGACAACATTTTGTATTTCACAAAACCTTTCCAAAATAGTGGAGAATTGATACAAAACCATCAGAATGAGATGAAATTTATTTCCTTTTTTTTTAACAAAATTTAAACAGTAACAATAAGTACTATTAATTTATTCATGTCAATTTGTCCTTATTTTCTTAACATCCAGTCCTATAATCAGTTTGAAATGGTAGCTAATATTTTGTATGCCTGTAGGGAATATGGGACAGATGGTACATGTTCTTAAGGAAGTCTATTTTGATTCCAATCTTTAGCATTTTTTCCTAAACTTAATCAAATAGTTCTTAATGGCTAAAACTAACCTAACAGCAAATGAATAAAAGAGAAGTGTAAATTAATAGTTTTCAATGGGTGACTGTTCTCAAAATGCTGTTTTCTTAAGTTATTCTATGAAGGTATGTAGTAAATCAGCGAACCACTTCTTGGGAATACCAATGCCCAGAGTTTGAATCCCCAGCTGGCCTCAAACGTCTTGCCAGCAGTAGTTCACATTTCATTATGTGTAACAAATCCTGAATAGCACCTCCACTCAAATGAAAACTTACACCAAACAATAAACCCACACCTTCTCCAAACAAACATAACAAAGACAGCACCTCTCACTAACACAATGATTCTCATACTGGTTATTGAAGTTGGACCCTGGGGAGGGGTCATAGAGCCAAAGTATACGACTGCTGCTCCATTACGCTGAGCAGCTTTGGGAACATTCTTCTTTGCACAATCAGCTCCAGGGACCCCAGAGCAGTCCCAAGCCCAGAGCCAGTCTTCTTTATCAGTTTGTTCAGTTTCTTTGAATCTCTGGCCCTGATGCTGCTGCCCCAACAGAGAGCCGCAAAGAAGATTGCACTCTCCACCGCTCTCATACATTATAATGGCTTCAGGGGTTTTTGAATGTAACTTGCATCCAAATTTGCATTTACAAGTTACAATGGATCTAAAAAAATGTGATGGACTGTAACTACGAAGAGGCTAAAGACAGGACTGAAGGAGGAGCTGTTGTAATGGTCCTCTGTACTATTTTGACAGATCGATGTCACTGAAATTTCATAAAGACAACTTAAATTGTATTGGAGGACTAAATTGGTCCAGTGGCCTGTATGTGCATACCACAATACTACAGTGTCTTAAAAACATGAATCTTTGTAACCCAGAAAAATAATCTACCTCCAACAGTAAAGTTTCAAAATGTGAAAGAAAAAGGTCCTAAAAGCATTTCTCTGAGGTGTGATAATAACTAGTCAATAGTCAATAACTTAAAGAGAGAGGTTTTTTTAAATAATTTATGGGGAATATAATCCATTCTAATTAAAATCCTGCATTTTCTGCAGTGTGGAAGATAAGGCTTGGTATGATTCTTATAAGATAAAGACATAAAATTAGGCCATATTGTTAATTTGATCATTTATACACATACAGTTTTTATGTGGTGTGTGTTAGACAAACATTTCTCTGACTCAGACATTCAAAGCGGAGTGCTCTTTTATCTAAAATACCATTATGGAGGAATGTGAGTATTGTATTACTAACCTGAAGGCCTCGATAATGTATGAGGTGACCGCGGCTCCCCCTTCATGTGGATTTGACTGCCAAGTGAGGGTGACTGTGTTTTTGGTCACCTCTGTCACTATGGGCTTCTGTGGAGGTCCTGGAAGCTGGATGAACTCAGAAACTCTGGATCCTGAAGACGCTCCGTCCTCTATCATAAAAATAGCAACCACATCAAAGGACTGATTCTGACCAACAGTTTGGCTGTCACTGCTGTGGTTTCTGTCTCATTAAGGCAACAGATGGTGCTCTTATGAGAAACACCAGCAGAGTGTGTAGTTTCTTGAGCACTGAGGTGTTGTGTGTGAGTGACAGAGTGTGAAGTGTAACGAAGAGACAGTGTGGAGAGTTTTGGTGTAAGTACCTCTGACAGTTAGCATCCCGCTCCAGCTCGATTCCCCCGTGGCGCTGGATACCACGCATGTGTACATCCCTGAATCTGAGTCCTGTTAAACAGCAGTCAGCATTTATGACCATCACTAAAGATTAAAGTAATTTAAGTCAAGTAACTGCTGAAAGTACTTTTTTTACAAAAAACATTTTAAAGGTTGTTTTGGATCTATTTAGATGACCGAACAGTGAGATACACAATGCTTTTACTATATTTGTTAAGCAATGATTAAAAAAAATGCAATCTTGGTACAGTCAGTCTACGCAGTTGCATAATTTACTTCTACTCCACTGCATTCATCTGACAGGTAAAAGTGCTCGATATTTTAAAAATTAACATTCCACACGTAAATCAGGTCGCCAATGTGGTTTGATGTAGTTATAATGTAAAATATTGCATTGTAATATTCATAAAGTCAGTCATTTCCAAATAGTTTCACAACTTTATCTGATTCAAAATGAGAATAAAAATACCCCTGAGAGAACTGCTCCATTTAAACTCATTTGTTATTCTTTTGTTATGAATTCATAATTAGAAAACTGTGAATTTCCCATATAATACAATGTCTTTTTGTTAGCTGTGCATATCTGCTGCTCTAAGTTATTACAGCAATTATGTGTACCAACAGCTTATAATTAGCACAGAATTACATCCATCAAATTTCTTGGAAAATTACTATAAAATTGCTGAAGAACTGTTACAGCAAAACTGACATTAAAAGACAGCAGAAAAAGCTGCAAACAACACTAATACATTGTTACCTCATAAAGCCTTTGTTGGAATTTAAATAGATCCCTGTTTAAGTTATGGAGCAATCAGAGGATAGCTGCCTGACTCTGAGTGAAAGTCAACCAGGACCTTAACCCCGTAGGTCATGAAAACTGAAAAATGAGCTGAAACACATCAAAAAGGACAACAGAGCTGGAGGCAACTGCAGCATTGTGTAATAATTCTCAGTACAAATAGCACCTTTCTCTGCACGCACAGAACAATGATTCATTGTTGAAATAAAGCCACTGAGTCCAGCAGGTTTATGTAAAGGATCCGTATATTTCTTGACTAATTTAAATGTCATTCATGCTAATCTGATTTTCTCCACAGAAGCTGTCAGAAAGGGGAGTAACAAATTCTGCATGAGTCTTTGTGCATACCTACCCGTTTTAAACTCTTACTTTGGGATAGTCCCATTTCCTGCTATTTAAAACCCCTCTGTTTCAGAGTGAAAGCATGTTCAGATACATGTTAGGAAACAAAAAAAGACTTAACATCAATCTGAACACTAGTCACGTTCAACGGAGGCTAAAGTTAAACATCCTAAGTAACTTATAGTCCTTGAGAGGCAGCACCTCTATTATACACTGTCAGCTTTGTTTGACCAAAAATATAGATATAGCTTCTTGTGGAGACCAACCACCTTAAGCATATGCAAGTACAGTAACTTAATCAGCTGTTGCAACAGAATTTTAATTATTCCACTGTAATAGCTACAAGCTTTGCTTATGTTTATTTATAAGGTGCTGTTATTGAATTGTTTATGCATGTTGATTTTTTTTATACCTTACATCTCTGCCTCTATCAGTGCAACTAATATTTGAACACAGACCTGATAGATGTGCTTTGCAGAAGAATTAACATTTTAATGTGGTCTGATTTAAAAGGGCATTCTCTATGCTATATAACATTGGTTTCATGGTGGAGCAGCAGAATACAAAAAGCAGTGTTAACTTGTGTTATAGCATTGTACGTGAGTTTGCTACACACTATAAAAGGTGTGCAGCTCCCATAATAATTGGTATCTCTGCATGCTTATTCATGGATTGCATTCCTGGATTGTTTTGCTTCAGTGACAGCAGTTTATTCTAATGTCAGTTCTATAAACTTTGCCTATTTGACAAATGCAGCTTCACAATACTAGATGAAGTCTACGTACTTCATCTAGTCCATAGACTTCATCTATGGACTCTCTTATAGCTTATTCTTACAAGGCCACAGAGAGGAAGGCGGTTACATATTCATAAATGATCATCAGCTGTTTCCAGAGAAGAGGGAGAAGGCATTTGATGTTGTTTGGAACATACAGACTTTGATGCAATGCTTCAGAGGGATAATCACTTCACTGTTTATTTAGTTGACTGGAGATGTTTCCTCACTTTTTTTTTTCAGTTGTGTCATAATAATGTATTATAAATAACTATGTGGTCAAATGAGTACATTTCAACTAATGCATTTTTTACTCTTAACGGAGGCAATTTCTGCATTTTTCTCCCACAACATTTTCCTTCTGTAAAGAACATTAAGGAAGCAACAGTACTTTCATTTCAGTACCATCTTCCAGTACTCTCCTTCCTTGCTGGGGCTCCACTGCACCACACTCAACCTGTCTGTCTGTTTACATCATCAACTCTATGTGGCTGCACGCTTGACTGATACTTGTGGTGTTTGCTCTGGTGCTGTCCTGGCTGAGAGCCAGTCTGCTGGAACCACCATCAGACCATATGAGATCATCCTCCGCAGCGTTGACCTCTGGCTGACAGAAAGCGCAGCATGCAGGCAGGTGAACTTTTTTAGATGACTCCAAACTGCCGCTAAAATATTGATGGATGGTAGGGGCAACAGCAGGGTAAATATTTTTAGGCTCTGACTCGTCATCTCCATTTCCCCTCTTTTTTCCCCCTATGTCAACCCCTTGATGCCACACTAATGCATGTCTTCTGTTCCATTGAGCACATTGCCATGGCAGATTTCCCCTGCCTCAGCGGTGCACTAGACCAAACCCTAATGCTCCAAGTTTGCTGCACAGCACTACTGAGAAACAGGGTGGGGTAGGAGGTGAATAGGCAAAGTCCAGCCAGGAGATCTAATTAAAAGCCAGTTAGATGATTAATAAGCTATCACAAGTCAATTAATGAAACTGATGCTGCCTTTGCACTGTCCTGCATTCACTCACTGACCTCCAGGTGGGGTGACAATACAAAGGGGCTTCTGACTCCTCTTCCATCAAAGCAGAGTACATTAGCATTTATAAACAAGCGCCTTCATTAACATTACAATTACACACCGCATGAGCACATAATTGTACTGGAGAGATAATGCACCGCCTTGGAAAGACTGGTCTTTGAAACTCAGTCTCACCTTAATTTTGCAGGCGAAAATGGAATTTCTGATTGAAATGAGATAAAATCCTGTCACTACGTGGGCTGTGGGGAAGGTGACAAGAGGTCAGAGATGAGACATTCTATTATTCCGTCCAGTGTTTGTAGTTTCCATCAGGCATTCAGTCAGTTTGCTTTCGGTTTTAGGGCGGCTGACTTTCAATACTCATCCTTTTCAAGCCCTTTCCAATAAATACTCCACCCACATGCACACAAACACACACACACACACACACCTTCATGTCTGCGATTTGCAATGTGCCATTCTCCATCAAGGTCAGTCGAGGTGTATTTCCCTGAAGTCGCTCCCCATCCTTCTCCCATGAAATCTTCACTGAGGTACCTCCGACAACGCGGCAATGCAGCTGCACTGTTGCACCACGAGATAGAGTCTGGTTGGCCGGGCCTTGTTGAATGATTGGCGGGATACGACCTGAAGGACCTGGTAGTTTAGGTGGAAAGGAAGCAGAATATTGTGATAAGGGTGTCATCTCTTTTCAAACAAGAATATAGAGAAGAAAAGTGGAGAAAAACACATTTGTAAGATGAACAAAAGACAGAAAATACGATTATAAACTTGCCAGCTAAGGGTGCAAAGGTTAAAATGCCTAAGTGCTTAACAGACAGAAAACAACAGGTCACATAAAGACTGGCAAAAAAAGCATAAATCTGTTGTGTATAAGCTGCCCGGGGAAGAATATTAGTCCTTAAATTCATTGCTCATCCAACATGGGTCTCTATCTGTGTTTTCACTGCCTCTCTGAGCCTTATTGTTATGCACCCACTAAGTAATTAATATGTTTCCCATCATTAGTTAATAGTATAGACTAAACCTCTCCCAGGCTTATATGTGACCATGCGGATCCAAGACTTACCCCCTTCCACCTCCAGGAGTGCTTTGGTTAAAACACTTCCTGCTACACTGATGGCCTGGCACACATAAAAGCCTGAGTCCTCAGGGTGAACATCAGTTATGGTCAGCTCTCCGCTCATAGAAACAGAGTAACGTCCAGACTGCGATGGTGGCTGGCCAGGGAACAGCAACATCTGAATACACAAACGAAAAAGGACACATTGAATAAGAGTTGAAGATTTTCTTTTCATTCAGACCAAAACTGTGTCATCAGCTTGACTCTGTTGTTCAAGCATACACCCAAAAATGTCTGCTCGTACTTCCTCCCACTCTTATTGCATTCAAGCTCTTTTATGTTTGCAGTACTCCTTTTTGCAATGACACACTTCAGCTCCTCAGATGATTTCAGTGGGAATTAGGTCAGAAAACAGTGTTAACCAGTCCTTCTTTTCCTTTTCAGCCATGCTTTTTAATGTGCACTTTGGGTTTTCTATCCTGCTAAGAGACCCTCGACCTTCCCGGAGACTGGGCAACAAATTTCACTCTAAAATGCGTTAGGATTCTTCTGATTTCATAATTACCTCCTTTTTTTGAGGATGAATTCAGTGAGTTTTGTACCACAGGCATCAAAACAGCCCCACTGCATGATTGAACCTCTACCGTGCTTAACTGTAGGTCTTATGTTCTCATCCTCATGAGCGTCATTCTGCCACCTATTAACAAACTGATGCATGACATTCCCAAAGAGCTTTAAATTATCAGAGAACATCGTCTGAGGGTCACTTAAATTATGAACTTTCTTTCATTATCAGTGCTCTCTTTGACCTTTTTGCCTACAGAGGTTGACTTGGTTAAGTGTGCAGTGTGTGAAACCCCCACTTAATCACATCAGATCCAGCTTCAGTGTTTTTGCACAATCAGCACAAGCACAAGTCTCATTTTCACTTTTTAGAACTGTGAAACTTTTTGATGACATTATCAACAGTTTATCATTGCCAAGTTTATTTTTCAAAACTGTTCAAAATAAACAAGGGAGCCTCTTTTGTTGTAGTAAAACCATTATACGTGAACACAACATTTGGCACAAATGGTTCTTCCTATTCTATTCAAGAGAGTACCAAAACTGGGTCAAAAATACATTTGATTAAATATAGCCTTAAATATTTGTAATCAAAATATTCTGATTATTGATTTATTTGCATTCATAATTTAAGAGTATTCTTAATTTTGTGCTTTAAATTCAAATTCTGAGCAGTATTATAACTTTGCTGATCCTCCGATTTCTTGTCACCACCATCACCAACTGGTTTGAAATAAAGTTTGTCACTGAGCACAGATTTGTGCAGCCATTCGTCTCATTTGATAAATGACTCGAAAAAATAATCACTTATTTAATTTGTTGACAAATACATCATGATCTATTTCACTATTAACAGACTAATTACTCCATCCCTGCTGGGTGCATCATTTAGCATCCAAAGGACAACATATCAACTCCCAAACACAAAATGAAATGAAAAGAAAAGGGAAAAGAACAACAGATGGGTTGTTTTGGAAGATGATGCCCAGTAACAGACATTTTATAGTAGTCTCATCCTGTTTTTCTATGACTGACGTGGATGCGAGCAAGGGGGAAGGGATGCATCAGTCCATTCAGCCATCCATTTCATTCCTCTAAGAGGCTTAGATTTCAGTAGACGGACCAAGGTTATAAGGCTAAAGATAATCCCCCAGATACAGCAAAAAGCTCTACAAACAGCCAAGCCATGCCAATAGCACCCTACAGACAGTAGCTTATTCATAAATATTTGTAGCTAAACAACCTCCTGAAAATGTCTGAACCTTCTCCTCTGACTCAGTGATCCCAGCTGCTAATTGAGAGACACTGTGTTAAAAGGTTGGAGATAATGTGGAATGAGGGCAGTGTTTATCTGCAGGTTTGCCCTGGAGATGTAGTTTCAACACCTGGCTTACTTCCTGCAAGCCCTCCCTCTTTCACCGACTTCATTCCTCCACTCCCATCCCCTTCAGCATGCTGTTCTCGCAAAGAGGAGGAACATTTCTCCATTTCTCACCAGCACAATACAGTACTATCTTCCAACACATTGTCTCTAAGATACGGCTGAGCCAAATGAAAGTCTGCTGCATTCGTATCTTGAAAATGTGTCTTGAAGCGTGTGGGCATTTCAAAAAAAGGTGTCATGATTAGATCAGACAAAACCTGCTTCTGTTGTGGTGACTCGTTCTTTTCTTTAAAATGAAGAAGGTGTGAATCTCGCAATAAGTAAAGTATACAAAACCAAAACCAAGAACTAATGCATACATGAGAACTTGGAACTGTGTATTCGTAATCACTCATTATGAGATTCAATAACTAGAATACACTTTCCTGGGTGTCTCTTCTGTTCTAATATTTAGCATCCTACAGTTTCCCATGCTGTGCTCCAGTCTCTTACCTGGCTGCCCTCTTTCTGCCAGAAGATGGCAGGTGGAGGGTTTCCTGTAGTTCCACATTGGAAGGTAATGCGCCTCCCCTGGGTGGCAATCTGGTCTCGGGGCTTTGTAACAATCTGAGGTGGTACTGGAAGATGAGAAGGAGAGCAATCATCCATTAAAAGGTTTACTTCGGCATGAAAGTACCTGCTTGTCTTTCATTGTGTCTTCTCAAAATATAAACAACTTTATTCCTTAATCTGGCGGGGAAATGCTCATCAAAAAAAACAAAATGCAAAAATATGGAGGGAAACTCTTCACCACTTCTGTTTACACCGATCTCGAGTGATAAAGCCCTGATTAGCTCTTAACAAGCAGGATGTAGAGCTGTCTCTTTAACCTTCTAAGTTTTTTGATCTGCCACTACACTACCGTTGCTCTCTCATCTTTAATGAGAGAAATCACCTTCAGGTCCTCTGAGAGAAAAAAGAAAATACACAAAAAAACAACAGATCATAGCAGCAAAAGCTGATGACATTTATAGAGTTATTTTGAGAAAGGTCTCTCCAGATCTGCCAATTTCCAGCTTAGGTCAGATCACTGCGTTATCACATCCTCTGAAGATTTACACTGTCCACTGCCTGCTACCTCCAGTCTGAATAATTGTCTAACATTCTGCACTGAATGAGGAGTTTATCCAGCCTGGTGTCATCTTCTCTACACAATGCATATGCACACACACGGCCACACACACAGGGTCATATATTCATGGCACAAGGAAACATTAAACAGACTTTACATTAATTTCCCTCACGTAGCTATTACTTGTTTATAACCACCTGTCTAACACACACTTAAGAAATGTCCCCACAGCAGAAATGTGTGTAAAAATATCTGTGACCTCATAACATGAGTAATACTTCAGAATCACACAACAGCACACAAACACACATTTGGCTCAGGAAAACGAGAGAACTGAGTCATCTGCATCGTGTCTTAATACTTTCACTGAAAACAACCACAGAAGACACCTCACACTCTCATCAACATGAAAGTGATGAGATTATGTCTTTTCATCAGACGCTCTAACGTATTTCAACAAATGGGATGTCTCAGTCACACAGAGTATTAGATTTCTCTCAATTATTCCAGTGTTTAAGTTGTTAGGATGTTATAAAGGGGTTCAGCTGAGGCTGCTTCTAGGAGGGAATCTTCTCAAGAACTCTTATTGTCAGGTTTATGCTATAATTTCATAATTGGTGTAAGATTTTCAATAAACTGAGACTAATACCTGTTATCAGCTTATTGATGTTAATTCATTTGGCAGCTAGATAGTATATCAGCTGATGTAAAACAACCTTTGGCCGTCTTTCCCCAATTTTAGAAGCTCTGATAATAAATTGTGCCTACAGTGAAAATGATTACAATACTCGAAGGACTTGGTATCTGGTTTATTGCTTATCTGCTGTTTTTTGAACATTATCTGATCAAACCGTATTTGAACACAACATCTAAGATGATGCTTACTTTCACCTGGAAAATGTGGCTTATTTTCTAGTCAAAATGAATACTTTCTTCCCACTTTATCACAACCTGATATTAGTGTTGTTCAGACTCTTTTCAATTAAAACATTTTTTAGTCTCAAAGAGGATTTTCTACAACACCAGTTCTTAAATGGTTTGGATGCAAAATGTAAATAAGACAGAGTGTAATTATTTGGAGATCTCATAAAATGATACTGATTAAAAATTGAGCATAGATAGGAAGGATATGAAATGTTGAAAGTGACTAAAAAAAATTGGGATATGGTCCTGTTCACCACTGTGTCACATCCTCTCTCCTTTAAAAACAGCTGGGACCTGAGGAGACCAATTTCATAACTTTTGGGAGAAGAATATTGTCCGATTCTCGTCTGATATAGGATTTTATGGGAGGTGACAAGAAGCCGTGCTATTGTAATAGTTGTCTTGTTGAAATAATCTGGAATTTAATGAATTGAATTTGATTGGCTTACAATGAACTGGATTCTAATTGGCTTGAACTGGATCGTATCTTTAAAGTTCCTTGAGATGACATTTGTTGTACTTTGGTGCTATATAAATAAAATCTAATTGGTTATGATAGAGGGCAATCCCTGAAAAAGACACCATCTGACCCAGAGTATATATTGCTATAAACCTGTATACGTCTCAGTATTGATGGTGTATTTTCAGATATGCAAGTATCCACTTACAAAGGCACTAAGATAACATCCTGCCATCAGAGATGAGGGCATTTGAACTGAATACTGATGGTCTGTGTCACGGACCATAAGACACAGATTCAGGGTCGATTTCAAGGCAAGAAGGTTTATTTGGAATAAACAAGTTGAGGATCTCCAGACAGAGCAAAAACAAGGGGCTATGAAAATCCTAAGCACTCTCCTCAATAGCTATATATGAGGATGGTGCAGCTGTGAAAATTATCAAAACAAAAACTCTCTGCCCGCCAGGAGGAAAACAGAACAGGCTATGAACGATTACAAAATAAACTTTCACAATCTCCTAATGAGGCGGACTTAAACAAAAGACGCTCACCTGATAAACAGGGCACAAACGCTACAGAACAAAAAAACTCTCCACGAAGGGAGGTACTGTAAAACTTAACCATTAACTAGAAGCACTCCTTTATCAGAGGCACAACAGGATCTCTGAAAATCAAAACACAAAATCAGTCCACTAGCGGAGGACTATGAAACTTAAACAATTGCACGACGCAAAGCTCCTCTAACGGAGGTGTCTATGAAACGGTTACAAATCAAAATCACTCCAAAAGGGAGGAACAAAACAGACTATGAAAACTTACCGAGGATAAACTAGATCTATGGAATAAATTACAAACAAAAATAGCACTGTAGGTGGATCGCTCAACTACGGGCTCGTGGATACAAGACTGTGGATTTCTGTGGGACAAGGCGCTAGAGTGCAGAACGTGACGAGTTACAACACACTGGCACAAGACAAGGGAGACGCAGACTGTTTGAGCACATGAGGAGCCATGGGGAACAGGTGGATACACTTTGGAATCAGGGAAGACAATCAGACACTTGACACAGGAGGAAGGGCAGGGTACCTGAAACGAGAGGGGCAGTTAGTATTTCAAAATAAAACAGGAAATGACGAGACAAGACATGAATCAAAACCTAAAACGTGATAGTCTGATGGTCCATCTGCACTTTAGAACGAAGGATTTGGTGTCCATGATTTCCAAAAAGAATTTCAAATTTCGATTTGTCTGTCCACAGAAGAGTTTTTTCGCTTTGCCTCCTCAATTTTGGAAGAGTTCCTCAGCCCATGCAATGATTTCCAAGACAGAATCATATCTGATTTTAAAGCAGTGGTGTGGAGTGACTGAAGATCACAAATCTTTTTTTTTTTTTGGCTGTGTCCCTTGCTCACAGAGCTGTCTCCACATTCTCTTAGTTTTTTTTTTTTATTATTCCTCTTATGTAGCTATTGAAGATGGAATATTCAAAGTCACCACAATTTTAAATAGAGACGCATTTTTCTGACATTGCTCAACAATTTACAGACAGTTTTTTGCTTTTATTTTTGCAGATAACTTAACCTCTACCCATCTTTATTACTCTGACTCTCTATGGTGCTCTTTTTATTTTTATGGTGAAATTAAAACATGTCAAAAAATGTAAACCAAGAGTAGAGCAACTGCTCTGTGCTGTGCTTTGTAAGTACAACCATATCTCCTACAGTATGACTTAAAAGGACACTTTAAAGAGTCTTCACATGAGGGTATAGTTAAGCAACTATTTGTTTGTTTAATTATAAATGTTTTACTATTCCTAATTCCTATTTTGCTCCTTTGTATAATTCTTGAGAATTAAAAAAGTGTTTGCTTTTATGCTGCGCTTGATGAAAAGGAATATGCCAATCCTACTGTGGTCAGCCGCTGTTCTCGAGCAGTGCCCCGTTGCTCTTGATTGGTATGCTACTAGGATTTTCATGACTCGTGACATTTTCCCACAGCATGGGCAGTTTGATTTTGAATGACCATTTCTGTCTAGTTATCAGATTGTGCCATGACACCTGCCTCCAAATGTGCAAATTTAATAATATCTAATAGTAGTGCTGTAAAGAAAAGCATAATTTTTTATTTAATCTACAAGTGTTTACAGGTTACTGGGAAAAGTTCTTACTGCTATATACAATTCTTTTCAAATCGTAAAAAAATATCCATGAACTTCTATTTGTGAATGAGACCCTAAAATGTGCTTTTTAAAAGGATTTCTTCAAAAAAGGAGAGGACAGCTGCTGGGAACAGCGACCAACGCTAATTTACATGCACATATGCAGACTATCCTTGAAACTTGTGGTGATATTTATTTTGCTGAAAGATGCCAATGAAATACTTTTACACAAACAGCACTACTAATGGGTTTACTAAGGGGTTGGATATGGTATGCATTTCCATAATGTCATTAAAAACATTTCTGAGAGACTAAATAATAACAACGAATATTTTTGGTCTTACATTGATTGAATGTTTATTGCTGAATGAAATAATCAGAATTGTGATTGAAAGCTTGAGCTCTCAGTTGATCATTAATTAAACAGCCTGGCTATGTGGCAAGGCTGACGACATACCAACTAAATATAGCTCAATAAAGCACTGGCTGCATCGACGAGCAAGATGAAGTTCCTTTACAATCAGATATCTTTAAAGGTAATAAACTAAGATAAGGGACCAGAACATGTTCAAGTTCCCATATTTTAAACGCACTGTTTTGCACCAAGTAAACTGTTAAGGGACAGATGACAAAAAAACGTTTGAGAGCAGTGCACGTTGTAAAGTTGGTTTTCAAATTTGCATATGTGTAAGGGGACGGGTCCCGTGTAACAGCTTGATTACAGGAAAGAAAGTGAGTTGGAAAGTAGCACAACAGTCGACAGCATCATCTCAACACAGCATATGCCACTGTATCAAGAGTGGCATTTCATTGGCCATTTCCTGGTGCTACTTGTGGTGTTTTCTGTATGTGCCTTCTTTTGAATTCAGTTTTATTTCTCCGTGTCTGACATCTTTATATCTACTCAATATGTCTGTGTTCTGTGCTCAATATTTTGTAAATGCACTCTTGAGAGTACATTTATTTCCCTCAGACTCTATATTGTGTTATCGCTGACAATGTCACAGTGATCTCATCAAGGTTATCCTTAGTGAAGCCTGAGGCTATGAAAAGAAAGGGCGCTCCAAAATTAGGGAGTAGAAGAAAGATGTGGTGGTTTACCATTAATGGAGGCAGAAGTAGAAAATTCTATCGGACTGCATTATGGGAAATTGATTTTGTAGATCTTTCTTTTTTTTTTTTTGTCTTTTAATCACTCAACAGCTAGAAATACCCCTTTAATAGGAACCTCGTATTTCTCATATGTAAAAGCACATGTGCATATCCATCATAGTTTAAGGTCAGTAATGCAGCATTAGGGTCAAACCACATTCCTATTTAAGCCAAACAGGTTAGTTTAATTGTGAATAAAAGCCTTTCAGCTGCATTTTAACTGCTCTAGCTGTGAATGAGGAAAGGATTTACATGTCACATTATCATGACACACTCCCTTCAACACAGATGAGTGTATGAGAGGAGTCCTTAATCTGGTGTACAATAAGTCACTCTGTCCGAGGCTTATTTAATGCCTGACTGCAGCAACAGGAATGTTGTCAACATGTCAGGACCTAATGGAGACACTTATTTACGCTATTAAGCACTGATTGTTGCTTTTAAAAACCATTAAGAATACGAGACAGAAATTAGCTTCTTTTTTTTTTTCTTTTGAATTACCGAGTAACATGAATGCCTTATTCAGATAAGAATTAGATAGAGAGTGAGCCTACGGAATGCGCCGACTGGAATGATGACAGGGTTTGAAACATGATGGAGAGAAATGGAAAATTAATTAAATGGATAAAACAAAGAGCCACAAAACAAAAAGCCTGATGTAGTATGAAAAGGCGTGGAAACAAACAAAAAAGTGAGGAGACTGAAAACGCTGGGTTTGGATTTCATTTGCACTGATAAAGGCATTAGTGGATGAAGTCATCTTAGACATTCAAACCAAGACAGAGAAAAAAAAAGGGGCACAGAGAAAGGCGGAGAGAGGAGGGAGATAAAGAGACAGGAAGGGAGAGGGGGAGTCATGTCTTATTAATACCGTGACTGCTCTCTGGCAGTGAGTTAAAGCACACATCTACCAAACATCTGTCAAATGGGGTAATCCATACGGTTTACCATAAGCTCCTGGCACCACCCCTGAGCATGGACTCACACAGATGCTCTGATATAAAAACACACAGCCCATTGGATATCGTGTGGGAGCAGGCTTTCTGTTGATGCTGTTGTTATGCGACCTAACTTTACCTTGTGAGTGAACACAGCCTTGGATTGAGAGCTGCTTTGTGCATACTCAGGTATGCGTGCGTCCTCAAATTCAATATGCATGATGTGTTTCTTACCGTGGACCTGCAGCATGGCTGAGGCTTCTGTCTTGCCCACACTGTTCTCAGATGTGCAGGTATACGTGCCTTCATCCTGCTCTTTCACACGGAACAAACGAAGGTTGTTGCCATTGCGGATTTCAAACCTGGGAATAAAGAAAGTGAGATAATAAAAGGGCTAACAGGGCTTTGCAGGAAGATAAAGAAAAGAATCCCCACACTATTCTGCACAAAATGAAAAAATCTATTAGTGGTGCAAGATAATATCTTCCCTTTCCTTGTCAATCATCTTGTTGCCAGGATTTTCTTTCCTATCAGATAGTGTCATCTGGAAAAACAGTGTGCCTTATCTGCCTTAAATATTGTCACAGACTCCAAGAAAATTCTCAAAACAATTGGGAATCAAGAAACAGGTGGAATTAAGCTCACCTACCAAGAGATTTTCCATTTGATTATATAAATTTTGATTTTCTAACAGCATTTTGAATACAAAGTCAAATCAGTCTCTGCTTTTGCAGAGAATTATTTAAATTATGAAATATAGTGTTTAAGTCCTCTGTCATTGTCCATGCAAAGCATCATGTGAATCAAATGTATTTATTCATTTTATTTACTTATTTTCACTTCTTTTCATTCCAGTTTGACTTTTTTAAGAGGAATTTGTATTTTTGTTATTTTGAATCATTTAAGCATAGAATAAACACAGAGCTCAAGGAATGATCAAGTCTACAAATAGCTATAAATGCACAAAAGAGCAATATGTGAACAAGAGATAGAGAAACTGTTTTTCATACTGTCCTGAGACACAGTCCAAGTTCATGCCACCATGGGATTACCGTGGTTTCAAACAGTATGTGAGCAAACTAAGACTAACTGGAGCCCTGCTACCAGCTGGGGCCAGAAAGCAAGATAGGCAAAATGCAGATTTCCAATCTGAGGGGAGTAAACGTGAACAGTCACCTTGACCTTAACAGAATATCAAATTAAATCATGGAATCAACACCTACAAAGTGCTTATTTTCCACCACAATGGCAAAGCTGTATTTTTGATTCAGCCTGTGTATCACCTATATGTCTCTCCACTGCTCTGCACTCATGTCTATTACTCTAACCTTCCCCGGGGAAGCTCTCCTTCCTCTCTTCGCCATCGCACAGTGGGAGCAGGATTCCCATGGACCTCACATAAGAAGTCAACAGTCTCCTCCTCCATGACCACCTGGTTCACTGGCCTCCGAACCAAAACAGGACGCTCTGCAGGGTATGAGAAGGTTTAATGCACATCTACTTTATGCTGCTGGAAATACCTATGTGTAAATATATAGCTCACCATACACCACCAGCTCTGCAGGATCGCTGTCCCTCTCTCCAACCATGTTTGTGCCCACACAAACATACATGCCAGCATCGCTCTTACGGGTGTTAGAGATCATCAGTTTGCCCCCACGTATCTAAACATGTGCACAGTAATTAGAGCTTAAGACATTATTATTTTGTAAACCCTGAATAAAGATAACACATGTTAATTATATCATTTCAGCCCTTGATGGAAAAAATCCACATAATCCACATGGAATAGACTTCCAGAGTTATCATGTATCAGAAGTTCACAATTAAACGTTAGTCATCTGTAAGTGGTGGAGTGCTCTTTACTTATAGTTGAGGATTGATGTAATTCTTTACACATAATTCTTACAATTTTATTTTCCAAAAATAATGATGATCCTCCGCCGTTGCTTGTATAACTGCTGTTAATCCTTCATTAGTTTCAGCTTGTCACCTCTGAAAAAAAAACCTTTCAGCATTCACAGATTCAGTTCTTGGTTTTACACATGAGAGGACAAAACAACAGTGACACAAAGAATCAAGGAATCAAAGATATGTTCCAGTCCACAGCATACCAAGATGTCTTCCCTGAATTATAGTCTTTTGAAACCATTGTCAATCTAATTCAATATCTCTCCCTCTTGTATAATAGATTTCTCCTTCAATGTCAGAACATATGTGAGACACTAAGGAATAAAGTGTAAGCTTGAGTCTTCTCCATTGAAGCCAGCAGTTGCAACAAAACAAATAAAACATAACCATAAACATGTAATTTTCATTTGACAGAGGTACAAAGAAAAGGTTGTATGCCAACAATACACTCCATTTTGTTCCACCATCCTTCCTTTAAAGACACTTTTTGATTTTTTGGGAACAGAGGATGTGAATTGTTGCAGTTTTCTCAGAGGAATCTGTGTCTGTTCCTACAATACAAGACTTTATCTGCACTGCAGGCTATAGTTGTTGTTGTCTGATTCTCCTTTTCATCGTCCTCAACATATTTTCAATCGGAGACTGATGTGGACTGCAGGCAGGTCAGTCTGTTTCTATGACACCACCTTTTTGGAGGTTGTGCAGAATGAGATCAAGCATTGTTCTGATTAAATAACCACGGACGTCCTAGGGAAAAGACGTCTCTTTTATGGTAGCATATATCTCAATGATAATCTAAATTCTAGCATATGCCTCTGCATCTATGGTACCTTCACCCATATGCAAGCTTCCCATGCTATGGATACTAATGCTGCCCCATACCGTCACTAATGCCGGCTTTTGCAAAGTTCTCTAAAAAGTCTCAAAGGTCTTCCTCATCTTTGCACAATGAAAGCAGACATTTTTTCCCAAAAGCAGATTTAATGCGTCCGCTTTCTTTCTGTACATCTGAGATTAGCTTGCATCCAGGAAACTCAGTCGGAATTATCTGCAGAGCTGCTATATAGCTTCCTCTTTGTGTAACACAGTTTCAGGCTACATTTCTGGATGCAGCGGCAGAGTGTGTTGAGTAAAAATGGGTTTCCAAGGTACTCCTGAGCCCATGTGGCTTTACTGGTCATGGTGTCAGGAAGGTTTCTCATGCAATGCCTTAAGGGGGATAAAGGGCTTAAAGGTCATGCACATCCTTGGCCTTTACGCACTGGGATTTCCTAAGACCTTCTGAATCTTTTCACGGTAATGCGTACTGTAAAGGTTAAAAGACCATTTGGTTTTTTTTGTTGCAGATTGAAGATTCCCTGACAGAGTTTGGCACAAAGTGATGAGCCATGACCCATACTTGCTTGAAAAGATCTGTTGTACAATCTGCTGATTGTACAATATTTCAGGACACTGTTACTTGTAGATTCTATCAGTTTTTCTGTCTTTCTTTTCTTATATTGCAAACATTTTTAGTGTGTTGTTGCTATTAAAGTCTAACTTTGTTTAATTTTTTTTCAAATGCAATGAAAAGGGTGATTACAGCGCTGAAAAAAATCCTTCCTGCAGTACTTGTGTCTGTTACATAAAGATTCAACTGAATTACAGTAAGAGATTCAAGATTTGTTTGCTTTTTAGAAGCCCCAAACATGCTGAATGTGTCCTCTACCACTCTATTAAGAGCATGTGTTGTATAGCCACAATCTATTACTTAATGCTAATTTGAGTGAAATCTGGTCTAAACGTGAAAGTCAACAACTTCCATGGTTGCTGAGAAAAAAAATTTTCACCATGATGTCTTTATTTGTTTGGTTTTCACTGAATTCACTTATGACGATATATCATGTATTAATGTATTATGTATCAAATCAACCTAAATCCACCTTTACTGTTTAAAAATGTAATTGTGTGTGAGCACTGTAGTTGTGCACTTCACTTCATGCATTTCTTGAAAGTTTAGCAGGTTATAGTTGGAAATGTAGGCCCCTAAATCTTCTGTATGAATGCTGAACTCACGGAGATGCGTTCATCTTTGGTGCTGACTCGGACGTTGTTGCGTTTCCAGGACACGGTGGGCTCAGGGTGACCACGTGGAGGCACACACTCCAAAACTGCAGGCTCACCAGCAGCCACTACCACATCACTTGGGGCCTGACGGAAATCATCTCTCAGGACTAAGAAGAAAAGACATACAAATCTAATTAGGCTGAGAGGCTGTGTTTGTCTGATGGATTCTGTCTGATGACTTGAAATCATACTAGTGAGAAGCAGCACAACCACATAACCAGTATCATCAAATGAAATGTCAATTTGTCTTCAAATATAATTGAGACTACTTTTTCCTGGATGAAGCATCATTTCACTGAGGGTAAGCTGCATACAACCTGAATGAGACTAAGCTCATTATTATGTTGGCATATGCATGACTGCTCAAATCCCCAGCAGCATCCTATTAGACTGTGGTTTTAATGTTTTCCCAAGTCTGCGTCCTACTCCTCCTGTCTATCCTGTCAGAGCAGATGAATTATGCACGTCTTTCAGTCCGACATTGAGTAAACAAATAATATCACATTCATAATTTAGCCCATGTTGGAGGAGGAGAAAATTGCCCTTGCATTCAAGAAAAGATTGTGTCTCTGATTTGAATCGCTATTTTATAAATCTTCAGCACAGTTCTAGCTCAAGTGGAATCAGCATTACATGCAAAAAATTATCCTCGTGTCAACGCTGAAGTTTTGGCTCCTGCCACCCTCTAGATGAGGGCAGGATGAGAGGTTTGACATGGCGACCTTCTAATCTTTTGCCGTGATTGACAGATGAAAGCCTCAATGTGAACTGTGGACTGAACCTTCTCATGAGACCTCCTGTACCATGGAAACTCATACTTGGACACTGACAGGCTCACATTTTCAAACACACAGACAGACACACTAAACGGCTTCACTCGTCATGTTGGACCACATCCTGTAGCTACAGCCTGCAGGCTTTTTATTTCAACCAACGTGTATTATCCCAGGCTAATCAATCAATGCAGTCTCATTTTACACTGTCATGAATATTTCAGAGCTGTCTCGCTGATACAACAAAAAAATATCTTCTCCTTTTCCAGCCATATGCAATCTGTGGCAATCTGTGGCAAATGTTAGCCCGTTTACACACCTTTGAGTCAGGTGTTTCAGTCTGGTGTTTACAACATTTACACTCCAAACAGCCCCAAACTTGTCTTAGATAGAATCATACTTCCCACTCATTGATTAAAGCTATAAAACAATGGTTCAAGTTATGATAGCATGTGGAAATATTTAAGACCTGGAAATTAAAATACTCAAAAAAAAAAGAAAAAAGAAAAAGGTAAATGAATTTGAAACTATCATTTTCTTCCATTTTCAGACTGTTGATGGACATTCAAAACATGTAGCACTCAAGGCTGTTAGAGCCATCAAGCACAAGTATTGTCACAGGAGTAACACTGGAAGGACAAAAAAAGTCATTTTATCATCAAAGGTGGGAAGTTCCTCCAGTTTTCTGCGTAAATGTGATTTTTAATTTTCCTCTGCAGAAAATTATGGATATTGCTGGACTTAAGATCCTTACTACATTTCTTACCCTGAAGTCATATGAATATTTTTTATGACTTTTTAAGAGACTGTTTTAATAACATTCTTAATAAATTACAATGATACTGTTTCTAACTCAGCAAACAGTGCTTGTTCCTTTATGTTTATGCTAGGATTGTGTGTGGGACATGTAGCTTTTGACCATTTGAATGCTTTTGACTCTTTTCAGAGTTCTAATTTTAAATCGGCTAGAGATAAAGTTTCAGCCCAGTCTCTCTGCAAGACATGTAATAGGTACATGTATCTGCAAAACGCATTTTTACAATGTATACTTAGCAGGCTGCGTCGTGGGCTAGCATCCACGTGACATGGTGGGAATCTCAGACCATGTACAGATTTCTAACCATAACTATGTATTTCTAACATCTGACCCCAAAGTAAAAAGTGGAAGGACTAGAAAACATTGCCTAGGGCAGGTCTCAAACTCTGGATTCTTGGGTGTTGTTAGGGTCTTGAAGCAGTGTGAGGCCAAGCCCATCACAGAAATGTTTTGAATTTTCTCACACAGGTTGCAAAAATGTAATGTTATTTAAGAGAAAAATCATTGAAAGCTGTTTTATCAAGTAATTTGTATTGTCTTATTCTTCAACATAAAATCAAAACAAAATTAGTACAATCTGAAGTTTCAATTAGAGTTTTAAATTGATAACATTTGTATGCTTAATCATGTTACTTTGTCATTAGTTTACAAATTCACCAACTCATGCGTCAGTTTCTGCTCCTAACAAGGACAAGTGTTTATCAAATCTATGACAAACTTTTAGCTATTGGTCTCATCCAACACCCTCTTCTTCTTCACCTATCCGCCTCTGTTACAATCTTCACCTCCTCAGCTTTTCCTGCTCTCTTTCCCATCTCCCTAGTCCTGCTTATAAAACTGAAGTATTCATATAGCAACCAAAATGCGATCAATTCTATCATTTTTAATTAGTCTGATGACGAGGGAATATAAACTTTAAAACTGCTATAAAAATAGTCTGCCCTCAAACAAATCAAGTTTATCTAATTCAGATTTTTGCTCTGATAATTTAACAGAGAATTAGTTGTTTGTTCAGAGAACTATAGTTGTTTGTTCAGCTTTGCACATTGTATTTCAGACAATGTTGTAATTTGTGAGTCAATTTATCTTGATGATATTTTTTAAAAACAATTTGTTGCTCATCCAGGAAAGGATAGGTAAAATATGACACTTTATGTCATTAGAGCTATTCAGCAAAACTTGGCTTGGTAGCTCTATGGGAGCAGCAGCATTGATTAACATAGAAAAAATATGCCACTGTAAACGGTTGGTACAGCACAAATTGGAAACACTGTATTTGCACTCTTGGATGTAAAGTGTTTGGTCCATGGCAGCAGTTTGGGGTTGGGGTGGAGTAGATAAGACAGGCTGACTGGTTTGTTTTCTGTCTTCAGTGTCTGTGGGGTAATGAAGTCTACAGCTTTGGGGAAGAGGCTGCTGTTCCTCTGTCTGACTCTGTTCACCCTTATGGTCCTGTATCTTTTTTCCATATGGGAGGGGGGTGAAACATCTCTAACATGTATGGGTTGAGTCCTTAATAACACTGCTTCCCCTCTTTTGTTGGTAGTTTTCATAAAAATGTATCCAGGTCACTGGAAACTTGGGGGATGTACATAAAAATCGGACAATAATCGACAAAAATAGGATGCTGAGTGTAGGACGAGTCATCAACATTTTAATTGTTTTCCAAGAAATGGAAAATTATACTACCACTGAAAATGCCCATAAAACAGCTTTCAGTCATTATTGGGCCAGATTCAAGTGTAAAGGTAATATATAGAACAGTTCATATTTTATAGAAATATCAAATGTCATTCTATGAGAACAGAAAATGCTTCTCCCTGCCTTTTAACCAATACACACCAAATTTTAATAAAAGCATCCTAAAACCTAAAGATTTTCACAAATGTTCACCAAATCCTTAAATTCTCTGCTCCTGAAGAAACTGGGAACTTGTAACTAAGGTTTACGCAGCAGAAATTTTAATCTTTTATGGTCATTCAATGCTTTTGTCTTTACAAAATACATCAATGTTTGAAAAAGACTCATTGATTACATTTCTTGAAAGGGGTAAAAAACATATGAAAAAGCCGCTGTTGCATCTGGTTTGAAGCGGAGAAGCACATAAACACCATTTTAAATCTGAAAGGGAGCATCCGGCTGCAACTGGTCTTAATGGGTTAACAGGTGAGATTGTCCTCGGTAAACAGCAATAAATATTCCAAAACTTAGCGAGGCAGCAGACAGTTTTCTCTTTGCGCAATCCATTTACCTTATCTGCACGCCTCTTTCACTCAGACAGTGATATAACTTAACTTTATTGAAATGAAATGGGAGTTTACCCTCTTTATTGTGAAAGAAAATTGGATTTTCCTTCTTTTCATTTTTTTCAATGCTGTGACATTTGATAAACAAAACTGAGAAGTCTGAAGAGAATGAAAACTTATAACCTGTTTAACAAAATCAAATTTACATTAGGCTTCGGAGATAGCTTATAAATATTCATGGATGTAATATGAGTCTGAGCAGGTGTCAACGGACCAATCGGAGATTAGCGGGGGATTGTCATCTGTAGAGAAGTGAAATACATCCCCCCAAAAAATCCTCACATGACAAGACAGTTTAAGAGTCCTTGCAGGATTAATAGCTATAACCACTCAAGGTTCTAACACTGCTTCAAAACCACCAAATCACTTTGCCATTGTTGACTTGGTTTGCCTGTTTCAGCTGCTCTGTCGAGCTGAGGAGCTCAATTAAGGCATAGCATTATTTTTAGATCTGTGAGGCCTGGTTAGATGGGAGACCTTTGTTTCCATGTCATAGTGAATGAAGAAATAAATTGTGCTCAGTGAGCTCATCCTTGAAGTGTACACTCGCACACACCAACAAAAGTCACACAGAAGACCCATGCACTCACACACCTGTAGCATTTGGATCCCAGAGTCCCCTGGGCACAGACCCTTAGAAAGTGGGACATTTGATGGTTGAAACACATGCCAGGGAGCAGAGTATATTCTTGACATCATGTGCCACAGAATTTTCTTTGAAGCTGTGTTAAAGTTAATGTGATCTTTCCTTGGCTCTGGCTTTAAAGTCTGCCACGCAGAACAGAGCTTCCCACTTATGTTTCTGTGCGATGACGGCTCCACTATGGAATCGATCCTTCTCCATAGACACAGAGACAAACTCCCCCTCCCGAGGGGGCTACCGTTCACAGGAACTTCCCAGACATAAAACAACTGGGTTTGCCAAGTAATCTCATCTTGCTCCAGCCCATCCACACTGAGCTCAGATAGGCAGCACAGTTCCTGCAGGGAAGCTAAGGTTTAACCCTGACTCTGCAGAGACAAATCCTCATATTCCCCAAGGCACTTCCTGTGAGCTTAAACAACAGCAAAACAAACCAAAAACAACTTTGATCATTGTTTCTGTGGACGCTTTTCAGAAAGCATCCATTCATTTTCATTACTTTAATATTTCAGGGATATACAGATTAGGAGATTTAATCTCTCCGAGAATATTCATCACTTAAATTCTAAGTGATATTTAACTCTAAAATACAGTGTTCAGCTCAGGAGCTAAACACAGCACAAAGGCCATCTGTTGGTGTTTGTAGAGAAATGAACAATACAGAGGAAAACACAAAAATGACTAGGTATTGTTTTGGCACTTTGGTTTGCATGGGTGCAGGTGATAAACAGTTCACAGACAATTTGAATGTACTCTCAGTCAACAGGGACATGATGGCTGCGTGAGACAGCCAGGACAGTAAGTAAAAGCATAAAAACATGAGGCAACAGTAAGAGAGGTAAGCAGACAGTGAAAGCCAGACAGATGTGTGAATAGAGATCAGTCTCTGTGTGTCTGTAGATGACAGGGGGGAAGGTGGAAAGTTTAAAGGCCAGCAAAAGTGCACATTTTTGAATCTGAAATGATCCTACTGCATCACTCCAATTGTTCTTTTATTTCATGAATGGTAAACCCGTTAGGGAGGTGGTCTAATCCCATTGCCATGATACTGCCCTGTCATAGCTAACGGGGGCTTTGTCTACAGAGAAGAGATATTGCTTTAATCCACCCATTGTCTGGATGTGTTGATGGGGGATGAGAAGCTACTTGAGAGCAAACAGCCTTTATGAGAGACGTTTGGTTATAAATTCTTCCGTGTTCCAAAAAATGGGATCATGTTTGTTAAAAAAAGACACCTAATGAAGACAACACTGTGTAATATCAGTGACCCTTGACTGGTCTCATAGAAACTGCATACTTAGATATACCCTTAGCGCACAGCTTTCAGCTTTATTAGGGATGATAAATACCTGCTGACGCTCTATAATGAAAGGAGAACACAAAGCTGAAGGAAACAGAAAACAAGCTGCTTTCAGAACTTTGAATCCTTCATAATCCCTCATCAGAAGTAAGAGGAACATCTGGCTATAAAGCTTTTTAAGCAAGTTTTATTTTTCATTTGTCCTACTTTATTCTAATCCTTGCACACCATGTCACTGTCTACTTTCTGAAACAGGAACACATTCACATTCATGATTTTGAAACTGCCAGAACTACCGTTTCCCCCCCTTCCCCTGAAAAAATAAAATAAAATAAAAAATCCAAGAATAAGGGAATAGATTTCAGTCCACTCCCACTGCCTCATTAGTCTGGTTTTACAACAGCCATGCAAGTCAGCCGGTTACTGGCAGCCTACAGTGAAAAGCAGAAAAAAGAAAGCTAGAATAATGAGTGCTGCTGGCATTCTGAGCAATGCCAGCTCCTTACTATGACATACTCTACAAGGGAGAAACAACGGCTATACAAAAAACACAACATGTGGACCTTAGGGCACACAAAATGCATTTGAGCAGAAAGACATTATTTAACCTGCAAATGTGCAGCAAACAGGGACAGTCTATGTTCTTGAATCGTTTAAAGGAATTACGCTTTTATGCAGACCTCGTGACTCAGGGGTGAAGTCATCATTTGTTTCTGCTAGGTTATCTCCACATTCAGAGTCTTAAATCTTGTCTCATTCCTTCTGGAAATGATGAGCAACATTTCCAGTTATCTGCTATGAATATACATTTGGTTTTCCTCCCATTTTTGGGGAATAAAAGATGAGCTATAACAATGTGTCACACTTCAAAAGAGCCAACGTGATCACACCTCATCCCTCTCCTGCACAGGGGTGGGAGGATGAAATGATAGAAATGGCCACACACAGCAGAAACCGATATGACAAATATTACGGTGACAAGCCACACTTCACAGATTCACTTTGTGAAGCTGAACTAAATTTGTTTTTTATTCAACACTCAATATACATGGAAAAAAGGATTTTTCATGTCAGCAAAAGTTTCAATTGAGTTATACCACCTAAAAAGAAATATGCCTTTGAGCACTTTAGACAACAGAATCATTACAATAGAATCTTTCTGATCATATTAATCCAGTTAAGAAAGGAGAGGTAATGTTCAAATATCATTCATTTCCCAAAAAGCTCTCACAAAAGGGATTACACATGGATGGCATTATGGATTTCCAGGCTATAAGCGTACATGATGGTCACATGTGAGGTCTGGATAAGGGTGTGCGCTAGTTTCTATTAGACTTTGAACACACTAATGATTTAAAGAAATTTAGCTATTTTATATCTGGTAGTCCACAGGAAAAAGCTGTTGTATGTCTCAGAAAACATACCTTTTGTGAAAGACATTAACATTTGAGGCACAGATGGGTAGAAAGGGATGCAAGTTAGCGGTTGGTATGATTCCTTATGTAACAAAAAGGGAAAAAGCAAAAGTGAATTTTGGTTTGGCTTCTTCTAGACAGGGTTGTGTTACTCCTTCATTTAAAAAATAAAAATCAGTTTACTCTAACATACTATGCAGAGGATGCAGAGTATGTCTCCACTAGGATGTATCAAGGAGAACTGACTGCTTGCCTCCAAGATGAGCCCAAATGTTTTCTAGTTTCCTGGTTTGCTGTGTTTTTTTCCACTAAAATTAAACTAGAAGTTTTTTTTTTTTACATTCAGGGCTCTTCGGTTGGTTTAAAGTAATCTGACTTTTCTCTTTGGCTAGAGGTGCCTCGGAAACTGGTCGGTTGGGGAAAACACTACATTTTTACAAAGGGTATTTATTTGTTTTTTTAAATTTTATTCTAAATCAGTGTTTCTCAATTCCGGTCATGAGGACCAGAATTGAGAAACACTGTTTTAAATTAACTACTTGGGAACATTTGCAGCAACTTGATGAAATGTGTCACCCCATCCACCTCGTTTTACTTTGTTATCTCTAAGATTTTGTTCCACTGGGGAACAGAACATCAGATCTACTTCACTCTAATTTAATCCCAGTGACAGCTAACCACATGTATGTGTCATAAAATAATGAAATAATTTAAAGTTGGGAACAGATTGTTTATTTACATGCCTATTGGGTGCTAGAATATAATTTGTGCCAATACTACAAAATAAACCATGCCTCAGATGTTAAGGAAATGTAGAAAAACTTCTCAGTATGAGGTCTAGGCTATTGCCGGTTACCCGTAGCACCTGCAGTTTCCTGGAATAAGTGCTATTTGTGCCAAATTTAGAGCAAACGAATCACAGGGCTGTAAAGTGTGTGGCAGTGTAAAAGTCTTGGTCATGCAGTCCAAAGCAAAATGCACCACTGATGGGAAAAAACCTGAAACTAATGTGGTTAAAACCAGGTTAGCATCAGCACTCCTGGCGCCTCGTCTGAGCAGAAACAGTCGAACAGATGCATCAGTATTAATTACTGCTCAAAGGGAATTTAAAGCTCTTCTTCTGCCCACCTGTTGTTCCTCAGACCCTTACCTCACACACAGCCTCAGCAAACACACATTTCTGCAAGACCACCAGCTTAAAACTGGCCTCTCATTAACACTGCATACCCCCCGCCCCCTACCTCCCTGCCACTGCTAATTGGGTCACTGTTTACCCCACAGTCAGCACAACCTCACACTGAGGGGAGGGGGACTCTAAGACCACCACCATGCTACCTTAGCATATGCCCTCAATGGCTGCAAGCTGAGAGATAAGAACAAAACAGGCACTTATTAATATTGTTAGTCACTCTGTGTCTGCAGGTGAATCATCTCTTCTTCCATATGACGGTGCTGTAATCTGCAGCAGCACACGATGCTAAATTTCATTATCAACAATTCAAAAGAGGCAATATGACAGTATACACACCCTATCTGCTCCCAGCTTGGATATCTGCATGAGCTGCAGATGCTTATGCCTCCCAATGTACATTATATCTGAGAGGGCTGTCCCTATTTTTGGACACAGCTGCTGATGAGGTCAGCCAGCCATAAGGACAGACACCCACACACACACACACACCTACACGCATACACTGCCAGTAAGGAAGCCTTAGCATGGTGGAAGATAAGGCAGTGCTCAAATTGCTGTTTTGTATGTTTAATGAAGACAATTCGACCTTGCAAATCTGTTTTGCTCCTTCCCCTAATCAACCCACTGACTAATCCATTTCCTCAAGGCAAGGATCCCAGAGCTGAGCCACACTGGCACAATTAGCAGGGAGGGATGACAATTGCACGTGCCCTGGCACTTTCACCAACATATGAGGAAGATCACACTTCCCCACCATACTCTTCAGCAGCTGACGACAAAATGTAATGATATTCTAGATGTCCAACATAACTGATCAGTGATCATTTATTTTCTGCAAAAATCACAGCGGTTCACTGGTTGGAGTTGCCCAAATGCTTTTGAAAATATGTCTCTGGACAATGAAAGGCAGAGGATCAGTGAATGAAAACACACGCTCTAGTCGTCTGTGCTTTGGAGTTTTGTGTAGAGCTGAACTTTGTCTACTAATTTTCAACCGTATTTCTCATGAACATGACTACAACTTGAATGCAGGTAGTAAAATGGCTGCTTCAAGCCGCTGATTCTGAATTGACTTTCGGTCACACAGAAATGAAATCTCTGAAAATGATTTGTGTGTAAATGACCTTTTTATGGAAAGCTGCGTGTTCAACTTCTTGTGTGCTGAATCTCAACAACAAAGATGGAGAAAGCTCATTCAGCAACTGGACTTATCATTAAATGATGGCACGGACACTTGCTAATGGGACTTCAAGGAGGCATGTTTAATTGATATTAACAAGTACATTTCCTTCAAGTACAATTAGTAAAACACACATCAGGGTTAAGCAAGTCCAGCAGAAGTAATCTAAATGGAAATACCAGAATTAGTGACTCTGGAAGTTATTCTCTATTGGTAACTCGTGCTTTCTACAACTCTTCAGTTTAATAAAAGTTACCTTAAACACAGTCACGGGACAGTGAACAGATTCATTATGACACAAAGATGAAATTTTACAGGCTCTTTGTTGATTTTGTTAAATGTTTTTGGATGTTACAGGAGAGCTCCAGTTATTTATTGACTGCAGCAGATGAGGCTTTTTTTCTTTCCAGATATGGACTCCTCACTTTTATATAAGTCTTAATACACTCAAATTATTGTGTAAGCTAGACCTAAGGCAGACTTTTACAGGTGTTCAATGCAGAAAACAATGTTGAAAACAGCACAATTTCAACTACAGCTATCAGCAGAACTGGAAAAAGCAACACCTATGATGTTATATGAAAAATTATATGCAGTTGAGATTTACAACTGAGAAACTTTCCAGGCTGACCAAACTGCACTTAATCAAATATCTGGAATGGAACTAAGACACCCAGATAATGCAGTTATGCTTAAATTATACCTGCAAATATATGTTGAGCACGATTCAAATTCACCTCAGCACTCTGCGGCTCCTGCTCTGGGTTTTGTCGCAGTAGTAACAGAAAAGCCAGACACTGAGAATAACCTACATGCACCTTATTTGTGAAAAACAAAAAGCATACAGCTTGTGTGAAATGTCAAAACCTGTAAAGCTGGCCAATTCACAGCTTGATTTGGTTAATAATTTGCCGCTAGCTACATTATTTGTCAATTGTCTGTAATTTAATAGGTCAACCGGAAAAAGTCCAATACTCACAAGCAGAAAGGGGTTGTTTCAACTCCTAGTGTAGTGAGTTCAGACTAACTTTGGTGAATAAATTGATTTCCCTCTTGTACATGTGTACTAGTACAAGGAGAGGAGTCCAAATGCGTGGACTTGTCAAGCAATAACTGTGGCTCAACTTCACTGTGCATGTAAATGTAAAGATTGTAAAAATAGTTTGCCAGTATTACTCAGAAAATGTACTTAAGGGATTAAAGCAACGCCAGATAAACTTGTGAACCCTAAAACTATGTGCTTATGACTAATTTAGAAGTACATTGACTTTTGTTGTATACATTTCTGAGCATGAAAGTGCCCTAAAGTCCCCAGGGGCTAAAATACACAGCATCACACTACACAGTTTCGCTTTGTGGGCCTTTGGTGGCATTTGTGTTGCCTCTTCAACACCACAAAAATGTTGTGTGTAGGGATTACATGGAGATTTGTTTTCATGACAGTGGTGTTACATCCCACAACTGTAGGAAGAGCCAGAGAGCAATGTCAAATTCTCTAATGTCACTTTTTGAGAGCTTAAAAGTATGAGGAATGCAAATAAAGTGATCTTTTCTACAAACTAATACAGATTTTTTTTTATTATTAGTGCTTTACTATGTGAGAACAGCTCAGTTTGAATTATTTTACAAAAATCTAAAAGGAATCATTGTTGTTTGATTTGTGAAGAAAAATAATTTAATTTCAAATTTCCAAACTTCTTACTTCAACTTAACACAGAAAAAACTACTTCAAATGATAAGCAGCAAATTTGCCCACGTTAGAAGCTGGAACTGATCGAATTTTTTACCTTTTTAAATCTAAAATTATCATCAATACAGATGTAAGTTTTTTTGTCAATGAAAGCATGGATAACAATTTATCGTCAGGTTTACATGCTTTCAGTTTAACATTTCATCTTAATTTACAGGCTCTCCATGTGTTTTGTTAAGACTTTGTAAAAGTCTTAATTTGTTATGCAACAAGAGCTAATTTCTGTCATAAAAAGGCGATACTTTTGCATTAAAGATATTGACTGCAGTATTGTGGCGAAGCTAGTGCAGAGGACCCTAACTGCCATTAACTGAGGTAAAGCTGAAAGACTGCTGGCCTTACGTCACCTCTTTGTTTAAGACACAAGACAACAAGAAATGTCATGGATAACTGCTGATGGTTTGAAATGACATGTGAAACGTCCTTAAAAGTCACAGTTTCTGATTAAAAAATTGTGTGTCATGTTTGTTTTTTATATAAAACCAAAGCTCTGGTGAATACAAGCAGGGACTTAAAACAGCATTTTTGCAAGTTTTCTGCCATGTAGAGAACAAACACAAAATGCTTTATTGTCACCTTTGCAGTATAATCAGTCACAACACTAAAGGCAAGAACTTATTACTAAATATATTTCAGCAGTAGTTGCTTCCAACAGTCTGGCTATCATTTATCATTACTCTTATATACGACTCACCAGCAGACAGCTAAAAGGATCTGGGACACGACCATGAAACCTCTGTTTACACAAATTATATAGATGTAATCCAAAAAAAAACACAATATCAAGGTAATTATCAAGGATACAGAGGCTTACCTGCAACTTCCAGTGAAGCATTCCGACTGATAGCCTCTCCCAAGTAGTTGCGGGCCACACATGTGTAGACTCCCTCGTCTGGTTTGCTCCGGCGTCCGTGTACGATGCGCAGGAAGAAGAGGGAACCACTGGGTAGGAGCATGCGATGAGAACGGGGGTCATCTTTGTCGGTCTCCACACGCTCACCATCTTTATACCACTCTATGCTGGGGGTTGGTCGGCCCTCTGCCTTGCAGTTGAGGGTGGCAGGCTCCCCCTTGGAGACAATTAAATCTGAGGGGTCCTCCGCAATCCGTGGAGCGCTGTCTTCAAACCGTGTTCGGGATCCTGTGAGTAAAAGAGAGGACAGATGTTATATAGCCAGCTGACCACATACCATTCATACAAATAAAATATTCTAAAGAGGACAGACAGAAGCAAAGCCATCTGAACGATGGGGACATCCCGCATTAGATGCTCTGGAAACATTTGTGAGTAACAAAGCAACATGTATTGGCGATTTCCTCTTAAAGCTTGACCTCACATTTTCCCATGACTTTTAGAAACATTTGATGCCTACTTACTCTTCCCCTATCTGCACACAGCAGGCACAACATACATAAGCTTTATAGGGAGTGAAATGTTCTGCTGAAGCCACCACCTGCTCCTAGGATCCAATCATCCATGTGATATGGAAATGGCTAATCTCCATGTCAGTTAGGATTGTTGCAGATGTCGAAATAACAGTTGATGGAAAGTTGAGAATAAGACGGGGAGTTCTTAGTATTTAATAGGGGAAAGACCCAAATAGAGAGAAGGAGCGATGCAGAGGGATAAGGATAACTTCTCTTCTACATAAATCTGTCTCCCTCGGGATCCATTACAATCTTGGCTGTGAGGGAAAGGTGCGCTGCCTGGAGACCTGAGGTAAGCTCTTAGAGCACTACCAAATGTCTCCAACAATGTGTTACAGTCAGAAAAATGAATAATTCAAAAGCTGCTGCTTCTAGTTTGGTTCTGAGGAGCAGATGGTCTCTACCTCACTTTTTTTTTTTTAAAGGAAGGAAATAAAATGGTCACTGTGTCACTGATTATTATGCTGCTGCTGAGACATTAAAGTCAGATTCTGACTGTTTAAAAATTCTCTGTTATTACTGTAGGGATGCAGTCAGGAATAACCTAATCACACACATGCTGCTATTATATTATACTCTAGCTAGGGGGCATCAGGATGTACCAGCACTTTTGCTAAGGAGATTTATGTCTTTTCATGGACTGATTTGATCCATGCGGACAAGGAGTCATCATCAGAGCATAAGCCTGAGGTAAACATATAAAGACTGATCTGAGTGCTCCCAGCTCACACCCCGGGGTCACGAAGCAGGACAGCTCGAGACACTAATGCAGGATGTGGTTGAATACTAATCGAGCCACTAAAATGTGCTATTGCACCTTCAGAGTCCTGGTGTAAAAAGAAAAATAGAACGTGTAAGATATTCCTTTAAATAGCATTACATGCTTTCTTTAAGATGATATTTCATCATGTCTGTCTGTTGTATGTGCAACTGCAGCCAGTACATATTTATGTATTTGACTGTCCACAAGAAAGAGTCTGCACAGCTCAGTGATGTGTTGAACCATGGATATAAAATACGCAAAGGATTTCAAATCCCAGCTCATGTAATTCAGTTACATCACTCAAAGGTCCTCTCTTCCTCAGCGGTAACATCATTTTACCACACACATAAGAAAAAAATATACTAGGAGAGAAAGAGTTGACCTCTTTTAAGAGTCTTCCTGTAGTTTAGATTCACATTGACTTTGTATACTTGGAATAAAGATTCTAAAAATTTAAGCTAAAAAAAGGAATAAAGGCCAAATTCTCTGGAGCTAAAACCGAGATACTGATATAGAACAACTTCTGATTTAAGCTTCAGAAAAATGTATCCAACACTTCCCTCAATGTAACTCAGCTGCATCTTTTAATAGATCTTCACAGATCTAGTAAAAATACACATATTTGCAAGTACTCACACCCAGTTTCTACCACTGGTTTTAAACATGAGTACACAGTATTAAAAGAAACTGGAAATTGGATTAAAAGATAACACCCCATTCATTCAAAGACACTCAGTGGTGCAAAAACACCTAAGATTTGCCAGGGTCCTTTCATGAGGTTTGTGCAGGTCTCCCAAACCTTCGTAATGTTGAGTCCACAGCACAAAGCATCCCAGACTCCAGCAGGCTGAGAGCACATGAATGGAAGAGAATAAAATATTCATACTGACTTTCTAGACTTGCCATATGTAACTGGAGCAAATGGGTCACAATCTGATGATACACATTTACTTCACAGCATTTGGAACACAAATGGTATTCGCTGTGTTTTGGAAAACATTTTGGGTCAGTATGAATCATGTGATGTACAAGGTTTGGCTGCCATGTCAATGCCAGTGACAGCACAGCCCCGGGCTTTCTCCCGGGGACATGGTTTTAAATTTTACATCCTTGTGCCAACGCCAAGAGAACCCACAGACAGAGGTCATTCTCTTAGGCAAAGATCCTCCAAAGTCATTAAAAACTTTGAGCACTGCAGCTTGCCATGCAAAAAACAAACTAACAAAAAACTGTGAACTCAGTGAAATCACCTTTTAAGTATCTTCTGACTTCTGCACAAGTTTCTATCCCAATAAATGGGCTTTACCACACAAATCAAAAGTTCAGCACTAAAGCTAACTTTAATTTGATATGCTTCAAAAAGTTAATTAAATATTTGGATCATGGGCCACAGATTATTTTACAAAGACAGCTATGTTTAGCTTTCGTGGTTTCTTTTTTTTCGTATTTCAATTTGGGCTTTACAGATAGCATCATAAAGGGATTTGCTTTACATTTAAACTATCTAAAATGGATTTTCCTTCATTAAAGTAGAGACACTGAAGCAAGTTGTGAAGGAACCTCTAACTAAAAAAAGTACAATTTTGCAAGTCATGCTGGGTGTCACATCTGCATGAGTCCATTTTGTTTTGAGAACTTACCGTGAGACCAGGCTGAACTACATGTACTTCTGCATCTAAACATGCAGTATATATCAAGTAACATTAACATTGACTTAGTCTTGTCTCGGCTCCTGATGAATACAAGTCCAATAATCACTCTCCTTTCAGCTCTGTGTTAAGTCTGTTTCAACTCTGCAGGGAAACGTCTGCCTCATTAGCTATAGATGCTCCACTTTGTTCACCATCTAGTCTCTAACTGTGTCAGTCTGCTGTTCAGAGCTCTGCAGGTTGGCAGTCAGGGTGGCTCTTGGAGCTTTTTTTTTGTGAGAGCAGCTGCCCACTGAAGCTGGAAGCAAAATTGATAAGAGTTGTAAAGCAGTGGGTCGACAGCGTAATAATGAGTTGAAAATGCTCAAGCTGAAGATGAGATGTATATAGACGACGGACATTCTTTTAGTGGATTTCTCATTAAGGGCACCACACGTCATGCTGCACATACACTGTTCACATTCGAAAATCAGAAGAGCGATTTGCTGAACTTAAAACTGCAAAATACGGTAATGTTTGTGATTTCGAGACTTTTTTTGACAACTGATGTGAAAACAAGTAAAAAAATTATATTATTTTGATTTCCTTAATATTCAAATTGTCCAAACTCTCAAAGGAAAATGGAAAATAATTTAACATTCAGGGACTCCTTTTAATACTGACAAATGACTATTTACCTACAGACACACATGCTTATCGAGTTGATTACTTCATCATTACCAGCACCCAAAAGAACCATTTGTCAGCTATTAACAAAGCCATCGTTTATTATCAACAGGTCATTTAAATTCTTTAATTATTCTAATTTATAACCACTGTAGTTAAGACTGTTTGTTCTGTACTGTTCAGCTGTGTGTGGGCAATTTCTGTGAAATCCTTGTTATTTTCAGTTGGTCCGAAGAGCACAAATAACACCATGACTAATTCTGTGCACTGATTTTATTCTATTCAAGTCAATTAATAGGATAGCTGCCTTTGAAAATATCAAAAGCCATTTAAACGCCTCTGGATATGCGGCCACAGTCCAGCTGAGAAATAAAATTGTGTTAAAAACACTTTTTCTTACTGATAAAGCCAGTGCTGAAATTATCAATGAGTCACTTACTATAACTACAGCTGTCGTGCAAGTGGCACAATGGGGCACCATGCTGACATATTACAGAGAAAATAATCTTGTCAAAAAAAAAGAAGAATTACAAACAACTTCAGGTGGCCGAAGTGACAAGCATCAACTTGTTCATGTGACAAGTGTGCAATCAGCCAAAAGTCTGCGTCACTTTGAGCAAGGCCGAAACACATTTTCTTTGTGAGAGTGAATATTTTCGGAGTAACGTTTGCCTCATGACAGGAAGATTGCAGTGCAGCACTTGAAAGCACCTTTTAGCTAAAAAAGAACTCTGTCAACCCTGTTTGTGTCACAGAAAAATAAATGTCACGGGAGGCGATGGGGATCTCTAAAGGTATGTGTTTAGTCGGATCATAAACACGGCCCATTAGAGCCAGAGCTGGGTCCTCAGAGATATCTGTGAGCATATGGAAACCCAGAGAGTGACTTGTGTGAAAATTTGAATCTGGGGCATTCTGCTATGAAATGACTTTCAAATGTACAAGGTATGTACAAGCAGGGAAGAACACATAGAAATAGGAAGAGATGCTTTAGAAAGTTCTCCTCACGTTCACCAGAAATACTGTTACAAATCATAAAATGCCCAGCAACAATTCGATGTGTTGTGTCGAATTACAGCACTTTTTAAACTTTGACAATTTACATATAATCATTTTTTTTAAAGACTTTAGAAGAAGAAACAGGTGCCTCAGCAGACTGCTTCAGGTGCAAATACAACACACCTGTGGGTGTCAGTGAGCTTGTGCAGCTTCAATCCCACTCTCAACAGATTTACCAAGAACTTTGAAGTCAACATCAAAATAGGATGCTGTGAAAAATGGAAAATAAAATGCAATTATTTGTAAATCCAAAAATCAATATTTAATTCATTATAGAACAAAGAAGATATATGAAATGTTGAAAGTGAGACATTTCACTCTATAATGAAAAAAATGAGGTTATCTTACATTTGATTGCAGCATTTGACTATTTTTCATTAAAAATAGTATAATGTCTCACATTTAATATCTGTTCTTTGTTGTGTTGTGAATAAAATTTTGGTTAATGAGATTTGAAAATCACTGTACTCCGTTTTTTGTTCACATTTTACACAGTATTTCAACCTTTTTGGAACTGAGGTTGTTCAAAATAATACACTGTTAGACTCCTGTCACAAAGCACACTTCACCTCTATACTGCGGCGTCAGAGCTGACAATTCCATTAAAATGCACTAACTTCTGCGAGCTTAAGGAGCAAAACAGAGTCAAGATAAGCCATAAGAGTGAATGGCAGTTAACCTTGAGCTGTCGCACAAACGGAGGAAGCTTTAAGGATGAGAATGTGCCGAGCTCACACAAGGTTATCGCTCTCCAGTACACTCTCAAGGCCATCCAGTATACAAATGAATGTGTCTGAGTGAGAGTTGCTTCTCAAAGAGAGATGCAGCACATTTTGTTAAACAGCCTCATTCATTTGAATCACAGCTAAAAATGTATATCACAAATTTCTTGTAATATTCTAGAGAGTACAAAATACCAAATTACTATCAGTGCTTACTTTTTTCTTCTTACTATGACTTTTTAATATTGTGAGCATTACTTCTTCTTTCCCAGTTGTAGATTGCCATGGGGCGTCTTTTTCTACCTCCCTGCCATAAACTACATGGTGTAAAGAGACAGATTTGGAGGAAAATCTCATTAAATCTGATGTCCCTCCATATTACAACTGCTTTATGAAGTAGTCAATAACTTTAAACCGATAAAAAAACTACCTCCAATTCCCCAAAAAGTCGGGACACTGTGTACAATGTAGATGAAACAGAATACAATTATTTTCAAATCTCATAAACCAATAGTTTACTCGCAAAAGAACATAGCAACAAATGTCTCAAATATTGAAAGTGAGACATATATTTCATGAAAAATAATAGCTTATGTTGGATTTGATGGCAACCACACATCTCAAAATGTTGGCAAAGGGCCATGTTTACCACTGTGTATTATGCCCTCTTCTTTTAGTCTTACAGTCTAAACATCTACGAACTAAGGAGACCAGTTGCTGAGAGAAATTTTGTCCCATACTCATCTGATATTGGATTCAAGTCCTGGGCCTTTTTTGTTGTATTTTGTCTTTCATGATGCTCCAAATGTTTTCAGTTGGTCTTTTACCATAAAGTAGTGCAGTTGCCGTTGTAATAGATGCAGTATGTGGCTTAGCAGTGTCTTGCTGAAATATTCAAGCCCTTCTTTGAAAAAGACATCACCAGGATGGGAACTTATGTTTCTCTAAAACCTGTATTTATCTTTCAGTACTCCAGATGTTGCAGAAGTTGCAAGTTCCATAGGCACTGATGTACCTCATTCCATCAGAAATGCGGGCTTTTGAAATGAGTTCTGATAACAAAAAGGAAGAACCCCATTTTTTTTTATTTGGAAGATGCAGCATCCTTGATTTCCAAAAAAACTTGACTTTTGATTCATCTGACCACAGAGCAGTTTTCCACTTTGCCTGGGCCCACTTTAAATAAGTTTTGGCCCAGAGAAGACATCGACTTTTCTTGATCATGTTCACATATGGCTTATGCAATATTCTTCTTCATGGATGGTACTGTGAACTGTGTTCACAGACAATGAATTCTGGAGGTGTTCCATAATCCATGCAGTGATTTCCATGACAGAACCATGCCTGTTTTTACACACAGAGATGTCTCCAGATTATTGAAATATTTTAGTTGGGATATACCAAGAATTTTAAAAAATTATCCTAAATGTAATTAAAAAATACAAATCCAGTTGACAGTGGCTGAACATCAGCAGGAACAGAACAAGGGACTATGATGAGGATCTTACAATGACTAAAGGAAACCAAGGGGAATCAATACTGACAGAAGTAATGACAAACTAAAAACTCCACAGGTGTTGAGCAATCAGAAAACAAAAACTTGGTGTGAAACAAGGGTGGGAAGCTAAACTAACTGAGGCACACAAATAGAGGCTGGTTCTAAATTAACAAGAGTGAAGGCATACCAAGACCTAGAACATCTAAAAGTACAGTTAACAGAAAGAAACAAGCCTTAAAAGGCTCCTGACTAAAAACAGAAACATAGAACTAAACCAAAACCACATATCATGAGACTGACAAGCAGGTTTAATTTGGAGTCATGTTTCTGTCACTCTCAATTTTCAGCTCTGTTTTTGGTCTCCCGCAACTCTTGAGGGAAATATGACTCTTCAGATGCCAAAGACGCCTAATCAGACAGTGTACAGAGAGGTAAAGTACATTTATTGACCAGACACATAAACAAAAAGGGTTTTACAAAAAGAAGGTGAGCAGCAGATAATCTTCTGCACGTTTATTATTTCACATCATCCAGTTATTTTTATTCTGTTGTTTAATAGGTCACTTTTCATCAGGTTTTTACAAAGTGAAAATCCGAAAAAACATCTGATTAGCAGGAATTTTTGTTTCCTTTTTTAAATGGCGTTACAAAGATTGCAAATCTTTAATGCAGAAACAGTTTTGAGTTCCTATGAGTTGATAGTGTGTATTATGATGACTAGCTGCACAATATTCTCATTTATTCACAAAGGAAATTAAATTAATTCCTGCAAAAGAGAGACAACTCATTTAAATTAAAGCCCATTAGTGGCACACGCAGCTCTGATAGACAAGTTACTGCATTGGTCCTAATTGCAAACTCTGACATACACCCACATGTTTGCTCATGGCGTCTCCTAATTTTTGCCTCATTGAACACACAGCATAAGCTTGGGAAGAGTCGCGAGGGAGATCAAGATCATGTCTTGAAAACCCAGTTGATTCAGGTCATATCTGGCGTTTCTTGGCTCCAAGCTGTGGCATTACGTAATGAGGGTGGGAGGGGTCTGAGTGGGGACTTTCATTAATTAGCATTTACAATTATTAACCCTGCATCATCCCCAGGGGCAGAATTGTACTGCTGTTGTGTTAATGTGTGAAAACATGGAAGCCACAGAGGGGACATCCTGTTTTGCCTCAGATCTCCTGAACCTTTTAGCAACTGCCAAGCGCAGAATAAAGCAGATACAAGAACCTGGACCTGTCTGAGCTCACAGCTTCATATCTTAAGAAAAAACAACAACCTGCAGAAAGCTCAGAGATTACACTCATGCAAGTTAAAGCGAGACAGGACCAGAAGGCTGGCAGCTTGCCTGTGGGGCTGGTGGCTGTCTGCTGAGATTTCTTTGTGTTTTTTTCAGTTTCGCTTCATTTGCATACTTGAAAAGGCCAAAAACATTCAGTGAGTTCTTGTGACATTGCCAAGTAATCTCTAACGTGCCACTGCAAACTTCATTTCAAAGCAGAGAAGTCAAGTTTATTTATTTTTGGCCCCACTTGTAAAACACAACTGCTCTCCTTGTCCATGATCTAATATTTAAGTTGTGTCATCAAGCGCTGCAAAAGAAGTGGGACACCATCATCATCCGGCAACATGACTCAAGGCTGTGGCACATTAGATGACTAACCAGCATCTACAGTGGTTTTATCATCCACAGTTGTTTCATCAAGCAGGAAAGTAACAGGCTTTAGTCAGTCTTCAGCCGCATGTGTCACTAAGTAATGATCGAAAGGACAGAGTGGACGCAAACCACCAGCTAAGAATTGTTTTCAGCATCGATTGGTTCCACAGTGAGCACCACAACAGCTGAGTGAATACATCTTCAGATAACTGAAATTTCAATGGGATGTTTTGGAGTGTAATAATTGAGATTTGTTTTGTGTGTGTGTGGAAGAGCTGAGCTGCTTTGAAGGAGACTGTTGTTGTTTTCCTCTCAATCACACAGAGGTTTGAGAGAACATGGACGATACCTTCTGCACATTATCTCAAAACCCACAGAGAGAAATTTATTGACGGAACTTTAACATAAACAAAGCCTATCTTGCTGCAAGTGTCACATTTCAACTGGACAGTATCTGCCAGAGAGTGGCCATGTGGCTTTTTTGAATCCTCTTCTTTCAAGCACTTTGTGGAAATTACACACATTACCGCTGGGAATGTGCACAGTAACAGAGGTGAGTTTGAGAGGAGATGCTCACTCCAGATTAATGGATGGAGGCAGTTGGTATGGGTGTTGACAAGTGCCTTTAATGTTGAGAGATAGTGAGAGTTTATCCCTCACAAAGACTGAAAACGGTGCCGCACTTCTACAATCTGCTGCATTGATAAGTATCAGTTGATATTTGCTTACTTTGCTTATCATCAGTGTCAGTCCCAAAAATGAGAGACAACAACACAAAAATACACAAGACGTGTTCACAGGTAATTCAGAAGAAGTAGAGACATGCGGAGTCTGATGCATAAAACTGTAGTTTTCATGAATAAAACTGTGTATGCACATTCTTTATGCAGGATTATAAAGCAATAGGTATGGTCCTCCTACAAATTTAAGTCACCCTGAAAGTTTACTCACATGCTCTAGGCTGATTTCCACGCCCATTTTTAGCCTTGAATCCCGTAATTAGTCATTTGCATATAATTACATTGTGGTGCACCACAACTAATCAAATAGGACATTGAAAGCAACAGCAAAGAAGAAGTACAGTTTTACTCAATGTGAAACTGAGACCTTCATCAGTGATGTAGAGAAAATTAAATCTGTTTTATTTGGTGGTCTGAGTTCTGGAACCACAACCAGAATAAAAACCGCTGGGCAAATCAATCAATCAATCAGTAAACAAACCATTTTAACCCAGCAGAGATTTTAAAAAAGAGAGAGATTTAGAAACATGAGGTTAGAAACAAGAAGTCCAAAACATACATCAGTTCTCACATAGTGAAAATAAGGGCTATGGGTAACTTCTTCTTAATCTTCAATAGATGAACGCATAACCTGAACAGTATACAGGGTTGCAGTGAGAAGATCCAGAGGAGTGAGACAGCTTAACAGACGGAGCATTATGTTGCTTTTCTTAAACAGCCTCTGGAAATCTGGAATCAATATTGTGCTAGAAAATCAGAACAATCTCTAAGTACTCATTATTGTTTAAAAATCTAATTTCCATCCTGATGTATAACCATGGCGCTGTGGTTATTTACAGCACCCAAAATCAGAAACGAATAAGACTATATTATAAAAGCTGAGAAATATATATATTTAATTATTCATTTTTGTCACTTTTTTTTCCAAATGAGGCTTAAATAGCTCTAAGTTGCTCATGTTTACACGTGTAAACACGATTTGAAGAAAGATTAAAACTAATTGTTGAAAATACGCCTTTGCATGTAACATAGGGCATAGTATAAGCATGTTTTTTGTATGCAGCATTTATGCAAATGTCTCTAGGGCCTTGTTTCACTTTATGGTATTTTAAAACAATGCTTATTGGTTTAGTTGCCCATGGTTTTATGGTTTTGGTTCATTGCCTTCAAAATTCTGTTTAGTACAAATCTTAAAGCAGAAAATGTTGGCAACTATCCTATAAGCATGCTGGAGCAAATAGCAGCTGAATATATTCATTGTAGGAGTTGGTGGAGACTCCTACTAGGTAAATGAAGAGACGTTTTCCCTGTGAGAATTTCTTTCATCTCTGGAAATATCTGGAATATTGTATCATATCTGGGTTCTTTTGCCAACTCAGACCAGAAAAAGCTTATGAGTCAGTTTTATTTCAATCTTTAGGTTTCTAAAGTTGTTTCCACTCTCCCTGACACACCTGAAGTCTTCTTTGAAATATGCAAAAAAATCACCTCAAACAAGCACATAAACATTTTGTACACTCATGGAACTTATCTCTACCATTTCAATGCTCCTTTTATTATTTGTGTCTTTTAACTGAGAATCTATCAAAGGGAACGTGGCCACTGTTTCTAACCTGAATGCATGCCACGTGTTATGGGTATTGAGGTGTAACAAAAATGGCAGCGCATATCCGTCTTTGAAATGTAAACCTGCACTGCTTTTATCTGATATCCATCTTCTTCTTTTCTGTCCATGTTTATTTGTTCATGGGAAAAACCATAGGAGTATATAGAGTGCTGAATATGACACTACCCCTCAGCCTTATTGCAACCCCTTTCCCAGCAGTACTGCTCGCATGACAGACAGTCATGCAAGAACCATCTCTAAAGCTTTCAACAGGTCACCCCCAACTTCAGCAAAGGTCAGCTTTACTCTTTTTATTGTGATTTTGTCAATCCACAAAAGCACTGTATCACTTTCCTGGAGCCTAAAAATATTTACATTTTTGCTGTAGGTTTTGCTGCTGAGCCAGAATGTCAAAAGCATCTTGAAAATCTGGAATTCAGTTCCCCACAATGCATCCATGCTCAAAACTCCTAAGAGTTGCAGCTGAAAGGGATGCACCATCTAAATATAGACCATGCCACAAAATGTAGGACCCATGTGCAAAAACACTGCTCCATAGCACTTGTAGTGGTTGAAAACCTTACAGGGTACCTTTAGGGCATCGTGAAAAATACTGTCCATGCTAGGTTTTTCTGTGACACAGTTCAGCTAATGTACTTTCTTGAAAATGTCATTTATGTTCCATTGTCTCAGTGCCGTCCATAATAATCTAGAAACAAACAGGCTCTGGTTTAACTAACATAAATATTCCCCGAAGTTAATAACGGAAACCTAACATTCAGTCCCATCTGAGAATGAAAACACAGTCTCCACACACATGAGCAGTTTTTCTGAGCCATGATTTCTCTTGCGATTTGGATTAAGGCTTGGGAATGTAATCTCACATTAAAGCAATGGTTAAAATTAATAATCCCTTTGTGAAAGACAATCAAAACTGAGCTTTTAATTATTTTTAAATAATATGTGTACCAAAGGGTGAGGGGAGATGTGCACAGTTACATTAAAAGAGAGAGTTACTGATTTAATTTTTTCGATGTTGGTCTCTCCTTGGGGGGGTGGTACTGTGAGAAAATGTGAATCTTCTTGGCATTCACACTTGGTATTTCAATATTACACAACTCAATCTCAGTCCCTGTTATGATCCATTTTTGATTGGAGGATGTGCTCAGTTCCCATAAAAACGTATAAACGTATTGGAGTGGCAATTAAACACATTTACATCTATCTAGAGAGACAGAAAACACGATAAGACGTGTCAACTAGGCTTCCTATGAGGCATTTTTGAGTGGGAGTGCATGCGAGTGTGTGACAGAAAGAAAATAACCAGTAAGAAAATGCGCCTTTTCTTTTTAAAAGGGAGAATTCCGTTAAATATTATAATTATTTTACCTGAAGCGATGGCGAGGATTGAAGCAATCACAAGTAGGAAATTTCCAAAGTTCATCTCCACACTCTACCGATGCCAAATCCGGAGTCTGTAGCCTCTTGACTGTCCACTCAGCTTCAATTGATCAATTAAACCAAACCTTCAGTCATTGAGCGGGGCGCAGATTTGACGAAAAACGAGGCCAGCGGAACAAGTTTGGAGACAGAGACTCAGCTGGAACACTTCAAGCGAGTAAAATAACCCCGAAAAACTTTGATGCCCCTAAAAGAAGGCCATGTCAGCTGCAGGATCAGTAGCAGCAGCAGCACCGCCCCGGAGAAACCTAATAACTAAACTCAGCAGCATCACTTCTTCACTCCCGCATGGTCTCACACACACAAACACGCTGACTTTCTTTTTAGGATGCCCCACTGCTTCTTCTGAAAACAACATAAAAAGGAGGCCTGGCTATATTTAGCCCGGTCCTAAATGAAACGATTCCTCTCCTTTCTGCGCTCTGATCCGGCCAGTAGCAGGTTGCGTCGTGAGTTTGAGCGAATATGAAGCGCTCCACACGGCGAGCGGGGCAGCGCACTCCCAGCTTTCCGCGACAAATCCTCCCCAACCTTCGAGAGTCTGTGTTTTAAAGAGACAGACACGATAACAGAGCTCTGAATTCTGGAGTTAAATAAACTTAACTAAAGATGGAAGCCTACCACAGCCTATCTGGGGTTACGATTTAAAATAGTCAGTTGAGCAAGTGTCCAGATTGCAAAAATAAAAACAAACTAGGAATAGAAATTATTCATATTTGTTGCCTGTTTGGTTGAAGAATGATATGCTGGGTTGTTGCTAAAGGCAGTATTTCAAATTCAGGGTCAATTTGGTCACAAGAAGAAGATCATAAAAGTCTGAAAATATAGACTTAGGGGAAAAATGCTGACCAGTGATGACGCTCAAATAAAGCCAGAAAAGAAAATGAAGAAATCAATCAGTCAATTATTTGTTTAATAATACACTGAAACTTGAAATTAAACAATCATTTGAACTTTCTCTTTTTTGTGTTCAGTTGCTGTTAACCTCCACTTCCAGTCAGTGTTTAGTTAGATTCAGTCAGTAAAGGCTATGTGTTTAGCTTTAGGCCTTTAAAAAATCATTGACTAAGTTTAGGTATTGAAAATTGCTTGAGGTTAGGAAAATGTGTTTAAACTGCATAAATAGGTGTCGATTCAAGCTTTCTTTCTTTTTTTCTACTCCCTCACTGGTTCACCTTTTCGTCATGGCTAGACCTAAGATACACATTATGTTAACGCCAAAATGAGTCAAAAAGATAAACACTGTGTGATGGCAAAAATTCCCTACAAAGATGCAGCTTGTTACAAGTTGTGGGTGAGAATGGGCTCACCGCAGAGAGATGTGTATTTAAAAAAAAAAACAACACTTAAAACCGTCAGGACTTCTGTTGTTCTCAGTCACGCATACAGCATACTGACAGCTCCTCGTGAGTATACTTGACACCAGAAGAGAAGACTGTACTTTCTTCCCAACTGGTGTGCTGGCATAATTTTATTCCCATGTCAGCACATAAGGTACACCAAAAAGTCACAGTGAGATTAAAAGCATACGTTTTACACCTTAAACACCAGATAATGTGTTGGCTTTATCCCCATTGTAGCACTCTTTACTAATGTCCAGCCATAACTGCTCAACTTTCTGCTCCCTTTTCTTAACTGATTATGAAATAACACTGATGTGAATATGACTCAATAACCTTGCCTGTGAGAGCTACTCTTTCTCTTCACATTTATTTACTTTTTTTTTCTCACGATAGAAGTTGTAGAATTTTCTGCTGCATAAATGAACTTGACAAGTTCCATTATTTGTTCATGATAACAGCAACACCTAAACACAACTGCAATCATTTTCACAGTTTCATCATCATTGCTGCTCAGGATGATGCTAATGGAGAGTGTCAACTGTGTGTGCTAACACATTCTCAGCTCTCTGCATTGTAGCAGTCTTGCAGTTTCGCATCAAACCTTAGATTCTGAGGTGATTTATCCAGCAGCTGTTGTTTTACACCCACTTCTTCACAAAGCTGGCCCTTCGGCATCTTCTGGTGACTGGAGTGGGCTTCCTCTCCGGGAGCTGTGGACACAAACAGCTCCCTGGGGGGCAAGAATTCCGTTTCACTTTCTCCCCCTTCTAAAACACTGACCAGATCGGTTCCTCTATGCAGTTGCTTCCTCTCCCTCCTCCTCATTGTGTTCATGTCAAGCTGCAGGGGTTCAACATGATGGAGAGTGACTTTTGGATGGTCAGACGCCTGCTCTTTGTCTCTTTGAATAGGACTAGAAATTGGGCAACAGAAGAGGAGTCCAGATGTCTCCCGCAAAGCGTGACGCAAAGCGATGTCCTGATGTCTTCAATCTCAGTCTCAGTGGAGTTGTAGACCTTATGAAAGGCCACAACAGCATAACAGGCATGAAATAGAAGCATCTCAACTGGAGAGTGGCTATCTTGGAGGTGTCAGATGTGATTTGTCCTTTTATTTTGAACCATTAACCTCAGAAATTAACCTTTGCTGTGCCTGGCTGCATCCTTCACTGTTGTTTTTTACACAGGTAGAGACAGTAATAAAGGTATTTAAACACACTGTATGTGGTGGTCATCATTTTGCTTTTATTTTCTTTGTTTTTGTATTGTGCCCGACTAGAAGCTGGAAATTGGCCATATTTGGTCAGTGTCTGAGTGCCTCTTATGCATGAAGGATTCTGGGTTCTTTTTTTATGTTTAGTTTTGTTTTAATTTTTTTTGAAGATAAGAAGATAAGACACTGTCCTTTCAGGGCCTTCATTTCTAGTCTTTCTTTTCCAAGTGAGTATTATAACTTGTATTAGTGGCTGGCAGTCGTGGTAACAGGTGCATGTGAAAAGTCCTGTTTGACATGTAACCAGGGAAACCCACAAAGTGGCGTCATGTAACGTGCCATATATTCCGAGGAAGAATGTCTTTTAGCTTAAACACTGATTCCTTCTTAATTCACAGAGTGGTTTTACCCAGAAGTCCAAACTAGACAAAGTTGCATCATGTGCAAACCTCACTCAGGAGAGGACACGTTTCATCCACATAAAAGCTTAAGTGAAAAACATCACATTGCATTTTATGAAGGAGTTTTGTGCAAAACTGTCAAACTTGCACAAATGTTTGGCCAGCAGGTTTCAGTTTGACAGTTGTATTGATTTTTAACTACTCTAACAAGCAAATAAGAAATTTCTCTAAAAAATGTAACAAATGTTTGATAAACAGGATGTCAAGTTGAACTTTTTTCTTAGCTCTACAATTAAAGCCTTTTTGGCACCAGAGCTTCAGAACTCATCTCTGTCTTCTTTTCCTCTCTGCTGTAGGTTGGTTAGTGTGTGTATGTTAGTGGGTGTTCGCAGTACAGGGAGGTACAGATGGTCGGATGTGGCAGTCTGTCTGACAGCAGTAAAGAATGTGAGATTCAGCTGTTGGCCTTTCACCCCCCAGTTCTGACCTCATGTGCCTCTGATCACCGTCTGGCTCCATCTCATTACAACAAACTTTATACTGTTTCACTCTCTTATTGCAGCCACAACAATCACTCAACCCCCCACCCCCACCCCACCCCGCCACACCACCAAAAAAAAAAACCTTCACCCAAGAGGGCTGACATTCCTCCCAGACATTTCGATCATGTTCTGCTGCCTCTAATTGAGCTCCTGTTTTTTTTCCTATTCCTGATTGAGGCTGTTTGTTTTTTGACCTCCCAAGAAATCTTGTCAGCAGATTTTGTTTGTCACAGGAGCAGAGCTGTTGTTTCCCTGCCGTGTGTATATGAGAAAGTGCAAAGGAGCTCCGGATAACCGGGATGACTCTGGAGTGTATTTATAGGTTTAGAGTCAAAGCAGCATGTGGCCAAGAGAGAAAGTAATTTACATTCAATGCACCAGAGTGCAAAGGTAAGCAGCTGCTGCTATTCAAAATGTATTTAGTGTTAAGGCTCATCAGAGGGAGCAACATGCAAACACAAACCCTCTTTTTCATCTTTTTAAACTGCAGTGTTACAAAGACTACACGTTGTTTGTGCTGAGCCATGCAGGTGAAAACTGGAAAACTTCTTATAAACATCAGCTCATCTGGAATTTGATGCCAGTACTTTGCACCACCTCTCTTTTCAATTAACTTGAAAGATTCGGGAAGTGAAGAAATCAGCTGTTCTGAGCCTCCTTTTTTTTCCTGACATGCCAGATGTTTTCAGTAGACAACAAGTCTGGACTGCAGTCAGGACAGTTTGTCATCTCTTACTTCAGAGCCATGCTGCTGTAATACACGCAGAATGTGGCTTTGCATAATGTTGTTGGCATAAATGAGACCTATGAAAGACTTTGTCTGGATGGCAGAATATGTTTACCCCAAACTCGATGCCTTATAAGCACAAGTTGTTCATTTCTCAAGAATTTTTACGCCCTCATACCTTCATGGATGCTAGATTTTTAACCTGTGCACTGATAACAAACAGGATGGTCCCTTACCATTTTAGCTCAGAGGACTCAGCATAAATGATTTCCAAACCTCTGAATTATCTGAATAGGAAATGTATGGTACTTATAGGGCAATTTGCATTTCAGAAGAGTCCCTGAGTCCACGCAATGATTTCAACAGCATCAGGCCTGTTGTTATAAGGACCATTCAGTGCTTGCATTCAGGTTTGTTCTATGTGTACAGAGATTTCTACCAATTCTCTGAATCCATTATTGATTTTATGTACCATAGATAACTTTAATCGATCTCCATGTTTACTTTGACTTAGACATCACATTCAATCCCCCTTTTAGCCAAAGCAAACACATATCCAGACTAGTCTGAATACATGATATGTGATATGTCCTGAGGTATTTAACGGTTTCTGACTTTGGTGAAAATAGTCAGCCTCCCCATAACTAATTAATTTGAGCTCTTCAACCACAAGTTTTTTTCTTTTACTAACTTATGTACTGTTTCATCTCCTCTATTCACTGAGCCTCCCCTAAAACTGTTTGGAGCCCTCTTGAGGAGACCTCTTCCACTTTGAAATCCTTTCCTTTTAGAAATGTACAAATCGCCACAATATACCTGTATTTACATTTTCCACAGCATCAGAGCCTCTCTTTTTAAACATTTATCCATCCAAGTGCTATGTCACACATTGCACTGCTGGGATTGGTTGTAACAACTTTTTTCTGTGTTTGTTAGTAGCACTTCTCGCAGCTTAATTCATCTTTGCGTGGAGATGCCAGGCAACAGTATTTCACTTCTGAGCAAAGAATTTTTATAATTGTATTATTTTTACAAATGTCAAATTGTTGATCACAGTTGTGTCCCATTTGCATTCTCATATTGCATACTATTAGTTTGTTACACCGATCGGCTTCTTGTTTGAAGTTAACAGGCTGTTTTAGCTTGATTAAAATAGTCTTCAATTTAAAACTCAGTCTGATTTATTTGATTTAAAGTTAATAATAAACTGAATTCATTTGTTGGTTGTTTGAACATTAACATTCAATTCAAGTAGATTTTTTTATATACTATAACTATCAATAAAACGTAGCCTTGGGAAAAGCTCAATTAAGAAGATCTGTAATCTCAACTGCTCTTATTAACTGGGGTTTGGGATTCCCACCTTTGTTTTTGTCACCTCCGCTTTCCCACAGTATCAGATTCACCTCATTCTTAATTTGATGTCGCTGCTTTGGCCCATTGATCTTCTTGCATGCTGTTTTTCTTTAATCAGTCAGAAAGCTAATTCCAGACAAACTTTCACGCAACCAACCTTCTCCCCATCTTCACCTCCCTTTGACACCAGGTGTCCTAATAAGAAGTCATTTTTTCCTTTTCTCAGGTCATCTACCACTAGCATCAAGACTAGAACAAATGCTGTTAGAATACGTGCTAAAGTTGCCTGTGAAATGTAGTGAAAGAATGACCAAACTCTTCTAATTGTCATGATACTTTGACGTTTTTTTCACTGAATTAATGAAAAGAAACCAAACTCTATCTACATTATCTTCAAACTGCACAAAGAAAAGTATCTGGAGTGCTTTAACTTTATAACAATGCTTGCTGAGACATATGCTGATGTGCTGGTTTTCTTCCTTTAGGAAAATGACTCAGAGAACTGCATGAATTCTCAACTGCTTGTTCAGTCAACTCACCATTTCAAGGCAAAAAAATGCTTCTCAAATGAAATATTACCTCTGAATACATGCTGGTAACATGGTAACAGCACACAATAATATCCTCATTCTGGCACATATGAGCTTGATTGATAAAAGTCCAAATTGTATGTTTTTGTCTTTTAATTAATCTGTCTTTTAGTTCAATGTATTTTTTATGCTGAAGCAGTAATATCAACCAAAATAAATCATGATTTTACTTATCTACTCATGCATCTATAGCCCCACCTTTAAATGACTGAAATGGTCATTAACTTCACATTTCCATGATGCATACAGTGTAATTAGTGTCACTAATTTGTTGCTTCAGACAGCAGTGTTTACTGGTTTTGAAGTGTTTGGAACTTTAGATTTTGTTTTGGGAAAATCACATTTTACTGAAAAGCAATTAAAGCATAGCTTGCCTTGTTGGACTGAGACACAGAGACTGCACGAGATGAGCTCCACTTAACAACATTATTCACTGATTCTGATATCTCCACAAAAAAATGTATTCTCCGTTTCCACATCTTCAGCTGCTGATTGCTCTGTACAAATAGATCTCTCGTGTAATTGCCACTTATGCTTAAGAGCTCATTTATCTGAACTGCCAGATTGCGTCACAGGCCTCAAGTCTTGCTTCTCCTCACTGTTTCAGTTATGAAAATATGTCAGAAATGCTCTTTATGAGCTAGGGCTTGCACACTGTTCATCTATTATCGGACCTAATGTTTGTTGTTTGTCTTGTTTATACTTGTGTATTCCCTTTTAGTCCAGCTGTTTCTTATGTGCAGCTTCATCGACACGTTGAACGCTTCAACAGCAAGTGAAAGCTTGTAATAACCTTGCTCAACACCACTTACAAAAGGAGCATTGAAAAGAGTGAATAACAAAGAGCGAAAAAAAGAATGATTTAACATTGAAAACTGGTCAAAGTGGCAGCTGATTCTGGCAGAAGCTCACTGGGGCCATCTGCTGGTGTTAAGACATAGCTGCATAACTGTATCATTATGGAGGTGCTGGCGATGAGGCTGGTTTTAAAATTAGCCGTAGCTCTTGGTTTGGCCACTGTAACAAAGTATATCAGCCTTCGTACATTTAAAATGTGCAGTAACTGAAATAGACAGTTTATTCACACTGAAGTTATGTGCAACAGATAGCAGCATGTGTACAGAAAACAACAGGGTACATTTCTGTTATTGATTCAATTTGAAATTTGAAACTTTACTTGAATTTCTGTTATAAATATTAGTTTTTAAAAAAAGAATACCAAACTAAAAGCGGCAAAATGTGTATAAATCCATATTCTTATGTGAAAAAAAATCACTTGGCAGAAAAGGCTAATTGATACTTTTATCAGCTTTATCAGTCTTTCATTTCACTTGATGTCGGTTTTATTTTATGTGTTTCACTATTTTTGGCTATTAAAAGTTGTTCTTTACCCCCACCCATTTTAAATCAGACCTCTTTTTATAAGGCTGAGCAGCACATTCAGTGAACAACACACCATCACTATGTAAAGAGAGTTAAACACTTTTGCTGGTGACTGTACATTTCTGCTGAACGTGTTTAAAAATGTTCTTAATTTTCACCCAACCCACAGAGTCAAAGTTAGTTCAGTTTGGTTTTACAGTTGAAGCGGACTCTGAAACTTTAAAAAGTGGCCATGGGCTGAGGAGGTTATCCTATTCTTTTCTTCTGCTCTTTTATTTTGTCATCATTTTGTGTAAATGATTATGCTTTTGTGTGTTTCTGCAATTCATCAGTAAAACATTAACATAATTTGGTTTGAAAATGTATCTGGGTAAAAACTACAGCTGAAGTGGAAAGCTGGAACAGTCCTAAACCCAGTATGGACAGTTGTATGAAAACGCTTGGTCAATGATGCAGGAAATATTACACATTTTGCTGATATGCAAAGCAACACTTGAGGATTTGAGTAATCTTTTTAGTCTTTGGCTCCCCCTATAGTTTTGGGATGTAACACCACTGTCATAAAAACAAATCTCCATGTGAGCCCATCACATACAAGGCCATACACATGAATTTTATGTCATGTTGAAGAAGCCCAAAATGTGCCATTAATAGCCATCAAAAATGTCAAGCAACCATACAGCAAAACCGTGCGAGGCTGGAAAGCAAAGTCATGGTGCTCTAGGGCAGTTAGGCACGGGAATGTATATAGTAAAAGTTAACATACTTCAAAATGAGTCCGAAGCACATCATTTTGAGGTTCACAAACTTCTAAAGGCAATCCTCATAAAGATAGTAAAAGATGAGCCTTTCTTCAAATGTTACACTGTTCTGTATTTTCTTCTGTTAACTTTCAAACACAAACAGCAGTCATCACATGTGAGTTAGTCTGAGAACTGGTTTGTTTGTGAAATAGGTGTAACGTCATTAGACTTTCACTAATTCACTCATTACAACTTGTAAGGGAGGTCAGGAATTGCTATAAGGACTCTGCTGATGACATTTCTACAACTTGAAAAATCTTTGACTCTTCAAAGCTTGTGGTAACACTCACCACTGCTGAGCAACTGACTGGGGATCTGAAAAGAAAACTAATTGATGCCAACAAATCAGTGAAGGATTTAAAAAGGCGTCAAAGTGCCTTCAACTTGCAGTTTCCACTGTCGGAGAGATGGTAAGAGATGGCAGGCAAGGGGAATTATAGAAGTCAAGATGAGGCCTGAAAGGTCGAGAGAATTTTAAGATGAAACTTCATGTCTGTTGAAAGGCAAATCAAAGGTGCCAAATAACTGCAAAGGAGCCATGGGAAGTGTTACCTGAAACATCAGAGGTGCAGCAATCTTCCACGGTGCAGCGCTGATACATACACAGAATCTACATGGACTAAACATGAGAAGTAAAACTTAACAGCAACTTCATCACATAATGTATTTATGGAAAGAAACATCTGGATGAGACAGACTACTTCTAGAGACAAGATGACAAATTAAGCTAAAATTGAACTTTTTGGTTGGAATCAACAACATTAAGTTTGGAGGGGGAAAAATTTAATTAGTGAAAAGGAAAATTCACTAACCGTTAAGGATGATTTAGGAAATGTTTAGCTTTGGGGCTCTTTTATTGCCATTGGGACATGAAAGTGAAAGTGCTTCAGAGTGGTGATTCCACTCATTATGTTATGCTTGCAGATGAGGTCAGTTGAGAATATGAAACTGAAAACCAGCTGCCTTCAAGGCTGGACAATGATCCAAACTGGATCTTAAGATCTGCTGAGAACACCTGAATATCTTTGTGTGAACAATCAAAAAGTTGTCACCTTGGAATCTGTATCTGGGGTGGACATTTTCCCCATTTCTCGACATTTTGCAATCCAAATAATTAATGGCATACTGGTTTAAATGGAATGACACACAATGAGTATTTTTTACTTGGTTATGGACACAGTCTATCAGTCGCACCACTGCGTTTTCATCAAGGGAAAATGTTATGATCTGGCTAGATTGCTGGAGCGGTGGTTGGGCTGCATCATTGCATCATATAGTTTATATGAATAGGATTATATGAAGACACACAACAAACATCTTTTTGAGCACACACAGTTAATCCTTCATTATCTCTCTCTGCTTGTTGTTAACTTCTTTCAAAAAAGAGTTCAATCTCCGGGTTGCTATTATTACAGAAGTCGCGTTTGGAAAGAAAAGTGATACTAATGAGGCTCATGTCTTTAACACTTTTTCATGCTTCTATTGCTGTGCATTGACCTTAATCCACTTAGACTATATATAAAAGAAAGTATTTGCTCCTACACAGACTTGGATTCAGTAATAGAAAAGTGAGTCTCATGTAAAAGGTTTGCTGTTTTCAGATCTATTTTTTATTGGCATGGCTCTCATATGCAGAATCATTCCAAGAGATGTGACAAACCGTGACACAAATGTTCACGTGAGGTTGTATTCATCCAGTTCTAAATCATGCTAAGGACCAGATAATTTCACACACACACACAAACACATTTTAGAGCAACATAATCTGTCATCCAGAATATGTTGCTCCAAAACATAATATGGATATGTATAAAAGATCTTTTTCAGAGAAAGACTTACTTATTCCAGTCCAAACTTCATTCTGTATGTATTTTAACAGTGTGTCCTTGTAGTAAAAGAGTCCAGGTATAAAACTGGCATGTCTGCTGCTCAGACCTGTCACCTGTTAAAAACATGAAACACAAGGTGAGCAGCTGTTAAAACTAACAGATCAGTGCTTTCTGTTTTACTGACATCTTAAATTATATTCAAACATTCCTGTAAAAAAGATTGTTTTTGTGATAAAAAAACAAAATAATGGGTAGATTCAAACTTACAGAGAAAGGATGCATGAAATAAATGGTATCATCTCCCCCTGAAAAATAATACAATCTTTGTCTCCAGCTTAGATGAGGTCATATTCACATTCTTTATTCTCATCCAAATCTAATATCCCCTGCAATGACAGCGGAGAGTTATAAATGACCAAAGACCAATTACACAGAGGGCTCCTACATCTTAATGTGGATGACATCCAACCGCTCTCTCGCAGACACACACACAGATAATTCATAGACTGTCACTGTGCTGTGTGTCCATCCTGCACAAATGAGCATGTCAGTGTGGCTTCTGAATTTTTAATGGAAATGTAAGAGGAAAGCAGTCAATGTCCAGAGAAAACTAATAGCTCCAATTTCACAGTAAGAATCCTTCAAAGTCCTGTCACCTTCAAACTCTGATGTTTCCAGCACATTGTGTGTGAGAAAAGACAGCTTCTGCGTACCAGAGAGAGGGCTTAAATTAATAGAATTTAGTGACACCAGAGAAAGATACCCAGGTAAAACTCAAAAATAATTCCAATTTCACTCAAGAGAGGAAAAGTGCTTTTATTTGCTTAGCCTTTTTGCAAATGAATATTTCCAATTTAAGTCTTTGGATGCGGCTCCTAACTTCACCAACTTGTATATTTTGATTTTGTGCTCCTGATGGTTTAATGTAAGTGGGTGTGAAAAGTGTTCAGGTGTAATAGAAATTCAAAATGTCATCACCATGATGACTGGTTGCTGTATATTCACAGCAGGATATGATTTACTGAAGAGGTCACTGAACTAAAAAAAGACGACATTTGTAGAAATTTGATGCAGATGGATTTTAAAGCCATTCACCAAAATGTCACCTCGCTTGACGAGCTATTTGATCAGTATCTTTTTCAAAATGACATGGCAGCGTGGTCAAGTGTAGTCGAAAGGCGATGTCCATTGAACCAGAATCATGATGACAGTATCAGAAATGAGGTGTGTTGGAGTTTTAGAAAACGTATGGGACTTAGAAAAATGCTATACACTTAATATGGCCAAGTCACATTAAGCCATTAAAGTGCCATTAAAAGCCATCAAAGTGACAACTTTGTTAATGTCCCACAGCAGTCCTAAAATGTGTCTTATATTGATGATTATAACAGTTAAATGTTATATGCATGCAAAAAGGTTTTTTGAGAAATGCAGTGTGATTTTTTTCTTGCGAGGGAAAAGAGAAAAACTGAGTTTGAAGAGTTTATTCCAGGACACCAAAGCAGAGTGGCCAAGCTATGACCTCCGAGAGATCAGTTAAAACCGGATGAAATTGGACATGCCATCTGCCTGAAACTGCTTACAGCAGGGAAATTTCCAGAGGGTGATACCAATAAACTCTTTGGGACTTTTCACGGTGCGTTTTTAAAATATTGAGATAGGCTCACTGAAGTCTGCGCGTATAAGATGAACAGAATATCTCACAATTCTTTCTTATTCATCCATCTATCCATTTTCTATACAAGCTTAATTGAGTTCAGGGTCGTAGGCATGAGCCTATCCCAGCTATGATTGGGTGAGTGACAGGGTACACCAGCCCATCACAGGACCACACAGAGACAAACAAACAGCTGGGATTCTTCCTGTGAGGTGACGGTGCTAACCACCATATCTTCATGTCACCCCAATTCAAGTCAATAATACATTGCTGCATGATCGGTTCTTATTAAAGATATACTATTGATATACCACTGATTTAAGATTTGAAGGGTCTGTATTTTTGAGCAATATCACCCACTGTGGACGAGTTTTTCTACATTGCACGTATTTAATGTGGCCTCATTAAAGAAGCAGCTTAAGACTTTTTTTTATCTTTCAGATAAGCTTTTAGTTGAAAAGGGCTTTCATGGCATTATGTTTAAATGTTCTTACGTCTCTTTAAAAGTCTTTTGCATCTTTTTGATGCTTTTATGATTGTTTCAAATTCTAGCAGTTTATCATGATTATCTACCACATAAATAAGCTCTCCTTACTGACATTACTTATCACAAATCAGTATTTAGAACTCATGCTCAGACAGAGTCCTAATGGGTTGAACTCTGATGATCTCTTTATCTCTAATCTTAAAGTGTCTAGCATCGACATATAAATGTCACGTGAGACCTTAGGGAGCTCCTCAGTCCCTGTGTTCTCTGTATTTTTAAGTCTGTCTCTGTTTTAACATGAACCAAGAAATGATGAAGAAGCATGAATCAGACTTTTGACTCACAGTTTTCACATGTCCATTTGTTATGTGCATTGAATAGTTAAAACATGCATATATGAGTTCACAAAATGTGTCTCTGCACTCCAGAAGTGCATTGTTCTGATTAGATACATTCTCTGTTTGGTTCTCGTTATAAAAACACACTGACATGGAAAAACACTGTACCTGTTAGCATTTATCTCACAGGCACTGTGGTAGAGTCATTACAGTATGTTTGGAAGAGTCAGACCTGACTATTGCTTTGTACCACAATGAGATGATCTAATGCTGAAATAAATGATAGTTTCCTTATTCATGTGTTCATATATGTAAGTCACACTCCAGAAAGTCTAAGAGAACTTTAAAAAGAACCATATATCAAAAAACAGAACCTGAAGACAAACATATTGTTCTGCACGTACATCTGGGTATAAAAAGCAACTGGCTTCTTTGTTCTTTATCTTTCATCTTTGCTATGCATGCTGTATGATCCTGTGTACAAAGTTTGAAAGAATATTCTCCACTAAAGATGATTGTCTTCAGTCTCAATGATTCCATCCTATGGTGTTATTTTCTTCTTGGTACTGAAGACATTAGAACATCTGCCCAAAGAAACCCTCCTAATAAGCTACTATCGAGAAAATAAAATTAAAAAAAAGATAACAACATCAATAATTAAGAATAAAATGATAGATAAGAGTGAGCTAAAAATAGACTAAAATAAATCTGCATGAAAACGCTGTTGTGAAATATACAAGAGTTTCTCTGTAGGATAGTTGCGGATTGAGTTAAGATCTCTTTTTTAAATAGTTTAATATGAAGTTTTGAGGGTTTCAGCACTGACTGGCTTCATCAGATTTCTTTGTGATAAAAGTACAATTAGATTGGCCAATTAGACATGAGAAAAGCAACTGTTAGGAAAAAGAATATTCTTTTAGTTTTAATTTAGTTTTAATTTACAGTTTTGAGGATGACGTCATTTTTGTTCTGTTGCTTCAGTCTACACACTCACCACCAGATGTCACTCCTTCCCTGTCACAGTGCCTTTAAAGGAGTCAATCAAGTGGCATTTTCACAATGATTTAAGTTAAGATGACAACTAAAGGCCTACAGATCTAGAATATAAAATATAATATCAGCAATTACATCCTGAACAGTTTTCCATAGAGGCCGAAGAAATTGTGAATTGATATGTGACATAAAAACTGTTTCACTATCATTTCTATAATTTTTCTATTTCACTTTTTTTTTTTTTTAATTGCTTTCTGAGGAAACCGCAGTGCGCGTCTTCAGCAGGATCATATGAGCTTTAGGGTGGGTGACACAGAGAGGTTAGGACGATCGGGGGCATAATGAGAGATGAATTCATGTTTGTCCTTTTCCTGGGATTTATTGGCAATGAACAGATTTTAAATGGGTGGCTGAAATAAAGCCATCAGTTTCTCTTAACAGTATTTCATTGGTAACGAAGGATCTGAAGGATTTGATTATTTGACATCCTTTGTTGTGGGTCACAAGTTAGAGAAGTTAGTTGTGGCCTTTTCTGGGCAGACATTACACGTTCCCACATGAATTTCCTTTGGATTTTTCCTCCGTCTTTCCAATGACGTGCAGGTCAGGAGGTAAGACTAATTACTGACAGGTGCCAGGTGCAATCATGAGCGTAAATGACTGTTTGTCAGTCTTATGAAACACCACTAGGTGGCATAAAAGAATCAACAATGCTTTGCTCTTTGCAGGGTGATGCATGATTCTGCTCTCTTCACTCTCTGTTAAATAGATGCAGACAGAGAGTAGGAAATGGTACAACAATGAAGTACTGTCAAGCTATCCAAGGGTTGACTGTCAAGGGTAGGTTACTTTTAACCATCTGGCATTGAGCTAATGTCTGTGCTTGCTTTAACAATAGATGTATTCAGGAAAACCTGAGGGAGAGTTCCTGCTCATAAAGATAGCCACTGAAAGTAACACAAATCAAAGAGATACTGAAGAAATCCACCTCAGAAACATTTCTAAATGTCATCTAAGATTAGATTCTGTTCTGTCAGTGTCTTTTCTTGCAGCAGTTTATCATGTGCACGCTGCATGGAAGTGCAGGTAGTGGAGTCGTCTGTAACATTGCTGCTGGATTAACCTCTAAAATGCACCTGACCTTGTGAAAATTTAGCTTTCTGAAGGATAACCTGGCTGGAAAGACCTGAATGTGCAAGCCGTGCAGTTTTAGATCAGTGCCTCTTTAAGATTTAGACAATCAGTTATTCACACCTGGCACTGAGATCCATACTTTTCATTCACATGCAGACATGAAAGTTAAAAAAAAGGATCAATTTTGATTTTACACTAAAAGGGGACCTGGAAATGAATAAAGCTACTCTGAATCCAGGACTTAGTATTCAGACTAACGTCTGCTCAAGATCACAACGCATCTTGCACACTGCAGCTATTTTTTCCTCAAAAACTGCTTCAAAAACATGCAAAATAGTTCATTTTTCATCTTTAATGCTACAGTGAGAAATATTCACATAGTTTTTGTGTCCTTTTGGAACATTTATTTTACACCTGGGGTTTCTTCAGAGCTCTGACTGTTAACTGGTTGCACTACCACCTCACAGAAAGCAAACATGTCTTTATTTTCAATATTTTAGTGCAGATAAATCTCCTGCTTTCCTTCACAACTAAAGTTCTCTCTTTATTAAAGTAAAGATGCTCAATCTTTGATGAAACTGGCTCACAGAGGTACAGAAACACATCTCAATGTAATGCAGTTTGGATAGACAACAGGCCAAAGTGAAGCCAAAGGACTCTCAAGGTGAATCAAGAACTTTTTTTAAACAGTGTCAGCAGACACATACTTCTCAGGGGCACTGATTTGTAAATATAGCCAAATCTTATTTTAGAAAAAGAGAGAATGGAATTATACTCTTGAATTTTTGCATACCTTCTGATCCAGTAACAACTGGGGAATTCTACTCAAACACATGTTATGTTTCCCCCCTATTCCCAAAAGTCTTGTCTTATTTCTTATTCTCTCATTTATTTTTCAATAAACCCCTGACTCATGAAGAGTAGAAAACACAATCACATACAAATTATATGTAATTTTATCCCTTTAGAAATGAGTTTTGACACATCTCTTCTCAGTTGTTACCATGTACAGTAGGAGCACTTAATATTGATCTAAATGCAGTAAATAAAGAATAGATCAACTTAATTGCAAGCTGCAGTAATACCAAACAGACAGTCTGCCCTAACATGTGTAGATATTCTGGTATGTCCCAGCTGCAGCATCATTTATACAAGGTGTCATGACTTATTTAGACTGAATAATGTTGGGTCATATTTGAGTTCTGTAAGGATGAGACAGAGCTCAGGCAATATTTTCTCCAAAAATGTCACCAACGTCAGCCTTCAAACCTGACAACAACAGAAGAAAAACAGACCGCACAGTATGGAAACACCATAAATAAATCAGAGAGAACTTCCTGTCTGGTAGCAACTCTGCGGAAGTACAGAAAAAACAGGCTGGGTGGCTTTGGGTGTGTTTAACTGTGAAACTCGGTGTGCGCCAAAATTCAGGGAATGTTCTCGGTAAAGATGCAATGCTTATGCAATATTATGACAGTAATACAACACATTGATCCACCTGCAAATAATATTTGATCGTTTTGTGATCTGTGCCACAATGTCAGATGTATCTTACATATATGATCCCACAGCAGCACCTGTTCTCTTGTATGAGCTGCGCAGTGTGTCACTGTTTGATGTGTGACGCTTTATTCTGCTACGAGTCAAGTCATGTGTGGTACCATTTTTGGGGTTGTTTTGAGGGGAACAGTTCAATGTTTCTGAATACAGTCAACATTTTTGTACTTATAATGCATCAAATAACAGAATCATGTGGAAGTTGTTTAAAATGGTTTAGTAATGATTTAATCCTAATAAGGATTTTATCTAATTAGGCGAGTTTTGTGACCTGTATTTTTACTGTTTTCACTCACTCTCATTGTGGCATCTGGCTATTTTCAGTGAAAAAGCTCTAAAAAAAAAAACCCCATACGCAAGAAAAAAACCTCCTCAGCATGAACAGCAGTCACAGTCAGGAGCTGGTGAAAACAGAGAAATTGTTTTCAGTTGAATAGACAAACATTGCTCCAGAACAAACTCAAAAGAATTGCTGATGCTGTTCCATATCTGTTGGAAGTCTAAACAAGCGACTGTTCTCCACCAAGTAAAGAGTAAAAGTTTAAGAGCCAATTAACTACAGCTGAAAATTATTTATTACAAGCATAAAGCATTTTATTAAAATGTCATGTGGCAATGTTCAGAAAACAGCAGCACTGAGAAAACAAAGAAGTCAAGTTCTTTTCGTGCTCATATGGAGTTTTCTGTGTGCTAATTTGTGAAACACTGAGCTAACATCTGGCTTTTGAGAGCAATGGTGTGTTTAATCTGCATTCAGTGCTGTGTCCAATGAATCTGCAGGAGTCACAGGTTTTTATCTGCTCCGGCTCACCAAAGTACTGATGGGAAAACAGTACACGGCAAGTTTCAGTGAAGATGCTGCAGTTTGAGCTACAGGAATGGGCACAATTCACAGTTTACAAGACATATTGTCTCACATGGAGGCTCTGAAGTTTATAACAACAAATCGCAGACAAAAAGAGATAAGACTGTTGATTTCCAGCCCTTTGGAAAATAGCTGGAAGCTTACTCTCTGTCCCTCTCTGTGGGGTTGACGTCCACAAAATAATAAACTAGCATTCTCATTTCAGAGTTGTACTTATCTGTGGTCTAACTGTGAAGCTGTGGTCCAACACAGCCCGCAGGATACAGGCAGGAGACAGTGTAATGGCATCCCTTCATGTTGTTGTGGGCTTGTCCCCTGGGAGATAATAATACTGGGCAAGGTCTAAATGAGTTGTGGCCCTCAGAGCCATGAAGATAAGCAGTAGTATCAGCAATGGAAAAGGAGTTCATTTCTAATTTTAGTGTTTATACCTGTACAAAAAGGAACTTTTGGTGTAAGAACATAGACTAGCAGAGCCTGGAACCTGAAACTGGAGTGCACCCATGTCAGTCCAATTAAATCAAAACAGTCTTAAAATAACTTAAAGTAAGTTAACTTAAAGTTAACTTTTCAGGGTTGGCAATGTTGAATCAGATTTGATCTAAAATTGGCATCTGGCAGGACAGTATTAGGACAGTCTTGTACTGTCAGAAGTCTCTTTATATCTGCACTCCCATGCATCCCAGTGTGAGGTTCTCTATGGGTGCTTTGCTCCTCTTATTCTGTTTTTTGTGAATTTGTTTGTTTTGTTTTTTTGATAAACTCCTCAGCTGGCAGTGGGTCCCACCTGATGGACCCCACCTTGGTATAAGCCTGCACCAGTGAGGAGAAGTGTGGCTAACTAGTATGTTTACAGGATACTACAGTAAATGGGGCAAAAGTGTGATGCTACAAATATTTAATTTGAAGGCATAAGAGATCATGGAAAGCAAGTGACGAGATACGTATTATTGATGAACAAATTTTAGAGACCATGTTATCGCAAAGCTGATGCACAATCTCACAGTTTTAAAGAAAGCCATTCACCCATCCACTTAATTTTATGAAATTCTGCTGGGGAGTTTTTGGCTTACATTTCAGACACACACAAAAAATCTGCAAGGCCATTACACTTCTTCATGTATGTACTCGTAAACTACTGATAAACACATTGTATATTTATGAATGTTAATTTACTTTTACTTCATATATCAACTGATATGCCACCAATTTAGCTGGCTTCCACAAATACTGATTTCAGAGTGTAAGAAGGAGCTATAACATATGCCTACCCAGCTACCAGAAAATTGACTTACTAGTTCTGATCAGTGGTATAGACGCACTTAAAGATTTGAATATGACAAAAGGTGTAGAACGGCTTCAGTCAGGTGTGCAATGGTTCTGGTCTGCTGTTGTGGCATATTTAAGTATCAGATGTAAAGTTTATTAAGAATGTCTTGAATAATGTTGTGGCTTTCCACACAGACAGTTTTAGTCTGTATTGTTTTGGGCAGCAGGGTGTTTGTATGGACCTCGCTGTGTTTGGGTGGATTAATGAATGTTTCCCACAGAAGCATGCAACAAGGGAGGAAACGTACAGAAATAACTTTGTTTCATTGTACTTTTTGGAGCCCTGATACTTTTTTCTTTCTTCGATGCACAGCACAATTACTGTTTGTTGCCAGGGGGCGACACCGAGCAGCTCAGATGGGTGAATAAGCTCCCACAGTTTACTGTAGATCAGAGCAGTGCAAAAGGCAACAGCACACACACCCGCTGAGGACCCGCAGCAGAAGTACAGGTGTGGGTACCTGAATTCAGAGCCTCGAGAAAGAAAGAAAAGAAAACTTGAACAGTGTGTTTGCCTCCTCCGGTTTGTGCTGTGAAGGAGCGGAACCGCGGGTGCGCACTGCCATGTCAGCCGCTGCTTGCCGGCGGGATGGCAACAGGAGCGGGAGCTTTACTTGCAGACGTCGCCTCGCTGCTTTCTTTAGCGGACAGTTAATTGTTACCTGAAGACAACTAGAAGCAGCAGTTTCAGGGAGTGCGGCGACTGTTTGGTGCCAGCTTTCAAAGAAGCTGCTGGAGCAGCCGGTGGATGTTGCGCCATGGAGATGAGGAGGGGATTTCGGGCCATACTGATGTTGATGTGGATTTTTCCAGGTAGGCTAATTAATCAATTAATTTGACGATCGAAATGCCGCGTGACTCTCCAGCAGCAGTTTGTTAGCACCTTGAAAAGTGTTTTGATTGGATTTATTTTTTAAAGAAAAAATTATGGTTTCTATTGAGTCAAGACTTTCCTTATAAAAGCTTTCTTCAAACTCCACATTTGAGTAGAAAGTGAAAAAAACCCCACCAACTCAGCTTCCCTTTTACCCACCTTATTCCCTACATAACACTAAGTTTTAATGTTTAATTGTGATGAATAAAGTTGATAACTTTACTCTGACCCCATGGCCTGTACACTTGTCTTCTCCAGATTTCGGTGCAAGTTATTTTAAACCCCAAAGGAGTGTAAATGGATTCAAATGCATCACTCACATTAATTCCCGCAAGGCTTTTAAGCATTTAGTTGCCAGCTCAGATCCCAAATAAGTGTCTTGGGGAGCCCCAAGCTCTTCCTCCTTCTTCTTCCTAGAACTTTTTTTGAATATAAATGCAGGAACAAGCTTGCAGACAATTCATGAAATAAGCCCTATGTAATTTTCATTGCCGTGAATTCCACTGTGGCTGTGCCTGCTTGTGCATGTGTATGTGTGTTTTAACAGGGCTCCCCTTTTAAGCTCACAGCAGAGTACTCTTCATCTTAACAGGGCATAATGTTGCTGCACGGTTGAATGCTCCAATGAATTTCAAGCAAGTCAAACATTGTTACTTTTCTGCTTTCTTTTGACTGTTATTGTCCCCTGTGAGGTTAGAAATAGCATAAAAGCATGAGTCCACCTGAAGGAGCAGAATGTCATTAAAAAAGTCCAGCTGAGAAATCCCAACTGTCAAATTAAGAAGGCTTACTTAATGGTATTGGTCATACAGGTTCAAAATCCTGCACAAAGCATTGGCTTTTAACTGGTGTGGCTTGTGGATAGCGACGGTACATAAGAAATTAACTTCATTTTGGAGAAGATCCCTTTTAAAAATGTTTGGCAAAAAGAAGCATTACAGTTTAGATGCTGAGTTTTAGTTACCATTGATTTTCCTCTCCCTTGTGACCACATGCTGTGCATCATCCTCTGCTCCAAAAAATTTCTCTGACTTGGCCATTCTTGTTCCTGTCAACTGTGCTGCCGCATAGTTTCTTAGTTTCTTTCTCGCCAGATGTTGGCGTCCCCTCAGTGTGGAAATCAGACGTTGTTTCAGCTTGTGTTTTTTATGTAAGGATTTGTTTGGTTCCAGCTGAAGATCTGACCTAAAGCAGCATCAGAAAACATAAAAAATCACAGCCCTCTTTGAGCCCTGAAAAATTTAGACATTATTTTCTCTCTTAGCAAAACAGAGGATACCTGGATTAGAATCTGTGGCTTGAATAAGAGGCTTCTGCACTGCAAATTGCTGTCGTGTGTTCATTACATCTGCCTCGGCTTGATTTGTGCTAAGTGGAATGAAACGAATGAACTCAGCTTGCAGCTCACTGAAGAGCAACTCCAGCCACTTCCTGTTATGATGATCAAATGGTTTTCTTAATTTGGACCATGGATTTCGTCTTTCAGTTTAGCAGCATGTCAGGCCGGTCCTTTGCCTCAGTAAAGTGTCTGTCCGAATTGAGTTAAGATGAGAAAAGGCAGCCCAGCATGTACTGATGAATCAACATAACTCATTGGCTTTACATGAAAAGAACCATGACTAATTGGTCTGTAAAATAATTCTGTTAATACTTGGCTGCCTTTGGGATCCTGTTTTGTACCAATTAACTGCAGTGAATCTGGTCCTAGCTGTACCATTATGTAGCTTATGTCTGTACTCAGACACAGACATACTGCTGTCCATCAGATAGCTCAGATTGACTTGAACATAGTGAAAAGGTGACTTGGTGTGCCAAACTCGCCTCCCCCTCTTGGGCCAGGCTGTTAAAATATTGTCGTGTCTTCAGCTGATGTGTTCACTGACTGCTGATTTATAATAAGACTGGAGCCACTTGGCTGTGTTGTAAGCTGATGTTTGTGAGCCAGCTATATCCCCTTTCAGAGAAGAACTCGCGGAGCTTAGGGTAATTCTGATTATGATTAACTAAACAAGAAATTAGTCGGTCATGGTCCTGAGTTGGAACAAACAGCATTCCCAGCAGGCTGCTGCACGAGAATTAACTATCAGTGCAAAGCTTTGGCAGGCCTCAGCAGCTTCCAGTGGATGGAAATAAAGAGCCTTAGTCCAGTTGGGCTGGATGATATTTACAGTTGAATTTATACTGATGCCAGTGCTGATAAATGGCATTTAATACCAGCCTCTATCAGTACCCTTGTCACGGCTTTACTCTCTATGTAATGGAGAAGAGTTTATTTATTGTAATGTGCTGAGGTTGGAGAGTAAAAAAGAGCTCAGAAAGAGCTCAGAGGATGATGTTTGTGTCCAAGTCTGTTCCTTTAATGTTTATGTGCTGCAAGTCACCACAACGAATTAATGTTAAGGAAAGACAGCATTGTCTTGACTGTGTTGGATTTCATCAGCCTGGTGTGTGTGTGTCAGCCAGAGTCATGCCTTTTCTGTCCTTACTTACACATACTCTACTCTGGTGCGAGACTTAAACCAAAGTGACAAACAGGAACTTAGCAGGCATAGTCTGGTACAGCCACAAGGCATATTTGGTGTTCTTAACCCTTGCTGCCTGATGCATTTCCCTGGTTGGTTCAAAGCTGGTGCCTAACATTAGTTTTGACAACCAAAGAGCAGTATTAGACCAACTTTTTGCAAATGTATAACCTGGACCTGCGTGCAAGATTGATGAAAATGCACATTTCTGCCCTGATGAAAGTCAGAAACCTTTTGCACAGAAAGACTGGATCGAAATTGGATTAAAAAAAAAAACTGTCTATGAAAAATCTTATTTCTTTCTTTTGCTACCTTAATTTGACACCATTTGGGCTGCTGCTTATGCTTGAGCTCATAAAGACACATAGGCCACAATATTGAGTGCAGCACAGAGCCCCCAAAGACATTTGGAAGGATTTGTTTTCTTTTTTTTCAGTATAAAATGGATTCTCTTTAGTCAGCCCATCATGTCTGTTTGATTGTAAGGGATATACTGCTAGTTAGTGGGTTTTATAAAATAGGTTTCAACCTCATTACATATTTCAAAATGCTCATGTTTTAGTGACAATTACACAAAACAAGTAAGATGATTTTCCCTGTCTGCATGTCAAGAGCTATAGTCCTTAGAGGCAAGACAAACATTGTGTTTGCCCTGAGTACAGAAACAAACAACTGATAATTTGTTGTTAATATTAGATGAACCTTGTTCTCAGTGGGCTAATTCTCTGATGTATTAATCTTTCAGGTGGTGTTTAATTATGTATCCATCTCTTTAAAATGTTCATTGTCACGCTGTAGGTCCATCGTGGAAATACTCAGCCATGGAGGAGGAGTCTGACAGCATGTAAATAAAAGAAACCTCAGGGCTTGTCAATGAGGTTGAAAACTGGATTTTCATAGGAGGTCCTTAATGATAGCAACAAAAAAAAAAAAGACGTCTTTTTTTTCTGTAAGGGCACCTCAAAAGAGGCTATTCTGTGAGACTATAGTGTGTGAGTATATCTTTATTTATTGATTTGGTGTTTCGTTTTGTTGATTGATTCTGGAATTACCCGTGTTTGTCAGTTTTGTGTCAGTGTTTAAAAAGAATAGACACAAAACTTAAAAGATTCCAAAGGTTTCTCGCTTGCTTTCACTAGCTTTTTTAATACAATACCCTAAAATATTCAGAGCACAGTGATCTCTGATAATAAAAGATATGAATCTAAACATTTAAAAGCCTTGAAGCAGGGAACATCTGGCATTTTATTTCTGCTTTTGTTTTAGAAATGACCTAATTCAATCCCAAAAATAGTTGCTGATTACCTTTCTGCTGACAAACTCGTGGATTTAATGCTGTTCGCCATTCAAAGTGCCTCAGCCTTCTCCCCTCCTGCAGGCTAATAAGCAGAAATAAAACATGTGAGCGTGTTAGTTATCGCTCGTCCTTGTCAGCTGCCAAGAACAAAAACCCTGGTGTTGTACATCTTCCGAGGCCCTTTATTGGGCTGAATTTATCTTTTCTGGTGTAAGTTGTTAAATTGCCACCAGTTTCATGCACTGTTACATCTGGGAGGCTGACACATACCTCAGTGTGGGTGTTTGATGAGGGAGCCTAATTGACCATAGTCCTCTCTGCATGTCATGAACTCACAGAAGACCCCTGCAGAGGGTACAGAAAGACAGGAGTCAGAAAGAGCCAAAGCTACAAAAAGGATTCTATCATGTAAAACTAGGTCAAATTAATTGGCTTACGCTCACCACACAATGAAGAGAACAGTGGCGAATAGAGATATGTTCCCACGCACAACAGCTGCTGTATGTTTGACTCCATATTGACATGGCTGTATGTGAACATCAAGTTAACGGTGTGGACAGTTGCAGCAGCAGAGGTTGACAGGCGTTGATTGAAGCTCTGCATGCCGGCTCACTGAGCTTGTATGTCTCTGAGGCAGACAGTCTGTGATGGAAGTAAAAATGATGTTAACTCTGATGTAGTACATGCAGGCACATACAGGCTAATCCAGTTGCAAAAAAAAGAACATACTTTATATATTTATATATGTGTATATATATTGCATTCTGCCATTGTTTGTTACGATTAACCATATGTGTTTGCTTCTATTATCATATCTGGTCATGCACATTTTAGCTGCACATTTTCTCCCAACAGTGGGAAGAAAAACATGGCACACAATGTGAACTGTTGCACTCACAAGCTATTGTGCATTTTCCTTGTTGAGTGGCTCACTTTGATGTTTGGTACACTGACTGCATTAGTGATTTTCTGTCCACTGCACACAGTCTAGTAACTCTCAACATTGTGCGGCTGTATTCTGTTTAAAAAGGGATCATTTAAAACAGTAACTCAACTACAGAGAAAGTGGCAAAGAGTGATTACTTTATCAGCTTGAGGGAAATTCATTTAAATGAGTTTAATCTTTAAAGGACAGTTCTGGAGTTTTTAAACCTTTGCCCTATGTTCCTGTCTTGTTTCTGTCTTGTCTTGAATGAGCAAAAATGAAGTGGAATTTCTATAACCAGGGGAACTCAAAGTAAATGCCCTGATGAAGTGTCTGTAGAATATATTTGCTGAGTCAGGTGGCAATTGGTTTTGTTCCATCAAAGACAACCGGACTTGATTTCTTGGTTCTTGAATTTGTCCACCTAAAATCAAAAGTGCTTCTTTTCAGGCTTATAAGCTGTAGTTGTTACATTAACACTTTTAACCCTGAAACTCCTCACCAGTCTGACTGAAGAATTAGCCATGTGCTTATTACTTTACATCCATGTTTGTATTGAGGTTCAGGTTGGGTGTTTAAATGCACCCTGACTGTGGGACGTAGCTTTGGTTTAGATGGACTCGTTTGGAAACATCTATTGAGCTTACATGTAAGGTAACCCCAGTGAAGTTACTCTACTGTTGACATCTGCCTGCTGCTTGCGGTGCTAACACGATCTGGTAAGTTCCATGTTTTATGTTTATACTATTTACTCGTCTGTCATCTAACCTGTATATGAAGCCTTGACCACTCACGTTGCCCTCGAACAGGCTTTCTTTCAGATGGTGCAGCGCTTTTCTTCATTTAACAATGAAGATCTGTGTTTTTAGTCACCACCGAAGGGACCATTATTCAGAATGAATATCGGCCTAAAATGATCAGAGCACCCTTAATGTAGCATAACCTTAGTGTCTGACCACATTATGAACCTGACAAATAACTGAAGAGAGGGCAGGGGGTGACTAGTTGCAGGAGGACATAAGTATAAATATATGGACAAAGCTTGCAAGATGGTTGAGTTTGCAATGGACTTTTCTTAAGTGGGATGATTACTGTCAGTCAAATAAGAACAGGAAAGGCACATTTTCATTAAAGTGATAATCGACAATCGTATAAAACCACTGCATGTCACACTTTAGCAGCTGCAAGTCCAAAGCAAACACAGCCAAAACCAAAAGTAAAGCCCAGCGTGCAACCTTTCAAACAGGTCATGCATCTCTCTATGAAGGAAAAAGCAGATGAATAGGGACTCGGATTGTATCCCCTCCTTTTTAAAAGTTTTAATTGGCTTAATTTACTGTGAATTTAATCTGAACAGTCTTGCCCTGCTGTTTTTCTACCTACTGTTTCATGTTTTATTTACTGCTTCCTATGCTTGGCAGTTTTTGTGTTTAATTCTTGAGAGTATATTAACATTGCTTGATTAATCAGTCATGCATTTGTTTTTATTGTGTTTGCACTTCGTAACACTGCTTTTTTGATAAGTGCTTTTCAAAGAAACTTTATTACAGTCATTTTTTACTTTAACAAGGATCGTCAATATATTGTTAAATCTTCACATGACTAGTTGTGCTTTTTTTGCCATATTAAAGTTTAAATTATAATACTTGATATTGTTCTTATTAAAGATAGTTTCAAAACCCAAAAGCTTACTTATCAAATGGCATGAAAATTATTTTAAGATACTAGTAATACAGCCCACCTGGAGGAAACTGACTGCTTGCTGGTATTTGTTGTTCAGACAATTTTCCCTGTAAGAGTCCAACAAAGATTTCAGTTTATTTTAGGAAAAAGGGAATCTGTTGTGTAAGAAACAGTTAAATTAGTGCAGTTGCAATCAAAGTCATGAAGAAGGCACAAAGCCAATCACTCAGACTTTTATCATCATACTATGCAGACGGTAAATATATGCAGGGAAACCATCTTGGTTTTAAATGTGTTGATTTGTCAGTATCATCAGATTCACATGAGAAAAGGGGGATCCTTCCAGCATGAATAATTAGAAAATGTACGCTTGGATACATGTAGCAACATCAACATTTTACCTCAATGACAGAATTTCACCTCATTAACTCCGACTGCTCACAGACATGAATCGATGTCAGGCACGCTTTGTGTCAGACTTTGTTAAAAAGTAATCGCTTTTGGCGCTTTATTTCATTTAGATTCTCCTGCCTACGGGTTGTGACTTTGTTAAATATGGGTTGTGTAAATTAAAGCATACATTTAAAGCAATGAGACACAAAGAAGCCTTGACAGACAGAGTGTGTGGGAAAGCCTAACAGTTGTGCATCGCCATCACACCGCTGTCTGTGGTCACTAATGATGTGGCCACCAGTGACCATTTTGCTTCATCCACCGGGAGAGGACAGAGTCTGCACACATTTTACCAATTACACTCATTTGGCTGTTCGATCTCACTTCAGATATTTTGCCCTCGCAGCTTCTGAATCGCAGCTGTGCGAAGGAAAAAGCATCCAAATGAGGCGAGCTGTGTTAGTACCACCGCTGGTGTCCTTGCTGATCATAGGCGATAAATTATGAATCTTAGCGGAGTGTGTCATTTGCACCCTGGGTGTGGGCGAGGGTCACGATGATACAGACCAGGTGCACTCTGGGAAAATGGCACACACTAATGAGATACGATCCCTCTGTAAATGAGACCTTTGCTCTGGCTAGAGTTGAGAGACCAGGCGTACACACACACACACGCATATGCACAACACAAGACTAGTAACTATCATCTGCAGCAGCAACTGATTTGCCAAAAAGCATTTTGGCAAAGGTTTCAGACAAAGAAGGTCTTTAATGCTGTGTTCATGGCTGTGAAAGCAGCTTTGAATGGAAATTGATTGTGTTTGCAGTTTTTCACAAATGCTTCAAACTGAAAATAGCATAGAAAATGTAATTAAAGAGGCTTTTTGTTTTTTTTTTGTTTTTTTTTTCAAAAATACATTTTAAAATGTTTTATTTTATCCAAAGAGGAAGATTATTTTTCAGGGGTAAAAGGCATGAAAATGCCTGACCTCTTACAGAAATGAAACACCCTTTTTTTTTTTTACTTTGAGGTGCAGGTTTGGAAATTGGTTGTCTGGTGGGCAAATGAGTTTTGCACTAAGACGCTGAAAGATTATAGCTCTGTGAGGCTGTTATAGGGAAGGAGATGGGTTTTTTCTTTGTGGCGTTGGATGGGTTTTCCGCTAAGCTGGATTGGTGATAGGTTAGTTTTACAATGCAAAATGATAGCCCTGTGAAACTGGTGATATTTTCTTGTGTCTTGTGTTTCAAGAAGTTACGGATGCGTTTGGTAGGTTTTAGTCCGAGCACAGATGAGAAATTAGTATTCATTGAGGAGTCAGAGGCATCGCTGTTTCTTTCTGCTGATGCTTGACTGTCTCGGCAGATGGATGGGAGGGTTGTTGTGGCCAGATTAATGCTGTCATTTGGCTGAGGCGTAACCTTTTCAGGCTACGGGTGCAATTGTGTGAAGCTAAATAAGGTTCCTCAGGTCAATCCCTCAGTGAACAGGCAACTTGGATACAGAAGCTGCAGTTTTTCGGTCTCAGATTAAAAAAAACTAAATTATAGTGTGCCTCTGCAGTGTCTTTCCCTTTCACGAAGTGCATTCTGCAGGAAAAGCCTTCCCTTTTTCACTTTACTAAAACTTTAATATTTGACTGGGGAATATGTGTTAGATCGCCTGACTTTACCAGGATTGTGATTCATTGTGAGTTAACCGAACATCTAATGGGTGGAATAAAATTTGCTGCTCTGCTGGATGAATGTTATTGACTTACATTTTCTGCCATCATGAATTTTGGCGTGAAATGAATTGTTAATTTCCCCATACTTTACATCTAGAGCCATTAGTTTGGTTTCCATCAGCTCTTTGGATGTGCACTTTGAAGCCGTGCCTTAGAAAAGGATGATGGAAATGACAATTTTGAAAAAGAAATCTCAGTTTTAACTGAGAAAGGCTTGCGTGAGGTGGTTTTTGCCTTTTCAAAAAAAATATTTCTGATGCATTAGGGTAAATTGAAATGTCAAATGCAGATGCAAATGCATGTTACTCAAATGACCGTCACATTAGCTTTTTTGCTTTGAGAGATAAAAACCTGGTCAGCACAGAACAGAATATGCCCAGTGTAAAAGAATTCTGAACAAACTTACAATTTTTCTCTTTGATATTGTCAAAGTAACTTGTGACTGCTTTTCTTTGCATTATAGCCATTTGCAACATAACCTTTACCATCACCTGATGGTGACAGTTTGTATATCCAAACTGGGTAATGGAAACATATTTTCCATGAAGCATCATTTCAGAGGTTAATCTCAACTTCACTTTGCTTCAAGATGGGAATTGCCTATTATCAAGATCTCAGATTGTGCTCATGGTAAACATTACACCTGCTAAGCATGGCTTTCCAGCTTCTCACTGCAATGTTAGCATGAAGAATGAGTTCTATTCTGCACTTTTAATCTATAACGTTTTATTTTGTAGAGATGCACCAAGAACAGTGATCAGCCACATCACTTAAACCCCTTACAGGTGAAATGAACAGGAATGATGGGGCAGCTATAGTTCAGGAGGAGCAGTCGCCTGTCAACCCCACATTGCTTACTGATGTCTCTATCTGTGTATGAATGTTTGTGATGGACAAAAAAGCACTGTGTAGCCTGTAAAGACTGTATAAACTAAGATATGCTGTATGATTGTTTGAGTGAATGTAGCATATAGTGTAAAAGCGCTTTAAATGGTCAGCTAGACTAGAAAAGCGCCATATGAGTACAGTCTATTTACCATCTGGACGATCATCTCATTGCAATTTTCTTCTTGCAAACCTCGGTTCTTTGTCTTTGTGCGGCTGAATCTCCTCACCTACACATTTCTCCAGCAACCTCCTCCAGCTTCTCCTGAGGGATCCAACGTTGCTTCCAGACCAGCTGGAAGATGTAATCCCTTCAGGAGTCCTGGGTCAACCCCAGAGCCCCAGCTGGCCGGGCCAGTTAAACCTCTAAGAAGGGGCGCCAGGAGGGATCCGCATCAGGTGCCTGAACCACCTCAAATGGATCCTCTTAATGTGGAGGAAGAGCAGCTGGTCTGCTCAGTGCCTGTGACAGATTTCCAGAACTTCTTAATATATCTTGGAAAGTGGAGCCACCATGGGGAGAGAACTCATTTCTGAATGTTCAGCAACATTTCATGATTTTTTTTTTTTTCCAATTTCACTCCAGTTAGAGTCCATCAAAGTGACATAGTTAAGAGGTGGAACTTGATTGCGTGTTTATCCTGCGCACTGATTTTGAATATATAGCAATTTATGCATAAAAGTGAAAAAGACATTGAATCTTTTTCAGAAGAAATCTGCCTTCTGAGTGACACATATTAACAAAAAACTGCCGGTGAAACCTTTTGATTGTAAAGGCACGGTGTCCGGTGGTTTACCTAATCTGCTCACTGTGTATGTCTCCCTGAAGGGGCCTTTGTTGTTCCATAAATCCCCCTTGCCTTTGGTACCTTTCTAGCCCTCAGGTGTTTATTGCAGTTGTAACATCAATTTAGCTTGTGAATCAAACTTCCGCTCCATATGGCCGCTTGGAGCTGGCGAGGCCATTGACATTAGAATTAACACCCCCGGGTGGTGATGGTGAAAATAGAAAGAACCTTGCAAGCAGAATACAAGGCGGTACCCTAGATTGTAATCTCAGTAGTATGTCAAACCGAGGCATATCTGGGTCTTTGGGATGATTGAGGATTGAACTCAGCCAGGGTTAATGACCTTACCATCACCTGAAGTGACACTGCTGTCCGTAAGCCTCTCCAGGTGCTGTTGATTTGAACAGAGACATCTAATGACACAAATTTCTCCTCAGCAACACGAAGAAGGACTGTGCGCATATTCAGAAGAGATTCATATAACTGGACATCAAAAGAAATCTGCCTCTCTGCAAACCAACAAATCCAGGAGAAAATTGCCGTTTTGCAGATTACATTACATTCAATTTCTTTTTGGAACCTGTTCCACACATAAATGAACATCAAAACATCAAAGTCATCTTTAGACTGCTGTGATGTTCCAACAAGAAGCATCTGAACCAAATGAAAAAGAATTGGCATGAAATGACCTTGCTTCAGTTTACGGATGATGTAGAAGGTCAGAAAGGTATTTTGGTACATTGTCACAGATCCTGAAATGTTACCATGTCTGGACTTCCATTCCACTTAGACTCCGTGTTGGTTGAGGAGTATTTTTAACTGAGACCATTTTTGAAATGTCAGTGCTCAGAACATCCATATCAGAGATTTTTTTTGTCCTCTTAATCACTGTTGATGTCGGTGAAGCACAACTGTAATTTCTGAGTCTATTACTTGCTGTTGTTTAGTGGAATTGCAGTGTAATTATCCTATAAGGCTTGTCCTGGGTGAGACACCGTTTCAGCTCATTTACGAATGAAAAGCTCTTTTGCTTCCTGACTGATAAAACACCGTAGGAGAGTCTTAATGAGGCTGCTGCTGGCTCTGTACATCCACACACATTTTGATTGACTAGACTGCCAACAAACAAATTCAACCTTTCAGTCTGTGAGTAAATACATCTTTAATCAGCCTGCATTTAGATATAAAAAATAACATAATATGTGTTGCATGTTTATCTGACGTGTGTTAAATTAAGCATTTTGTGACAACTAAATTCATTAATTTCACTTTTAGATATTGTCACAAATTGACTGAAGATAACTGTCATGTATTTTGTGTTGATATCTGTATAACAGGGGTGTAAAGGTGCACTGACTTCACATTATATTCCTGTTTTTGCTGTCGCACTTAACCAGGTTTTCTAGATCTTTGTGATAGAAACAGCACAAAGAGGAATGATAAAAACAGCCACGTGCCAGAACTCAGAACATGCTTCTAGAATCAGGAGATGAGCCATCAGCTTGGTGAGATTTTAGTACAAAATAAATAGATTCATTTAAGGTGTAGAGTTTTATTTGTAGATCGTATTCATTTGATAAAAATGTGCTTCATTTGCAACACTTCTAAAGAAGGCCAGTTTTAAGGGAAAAACACAACCCCTCGTTTTCATTATGGCAGGAAAAACAAAAAAGCAGAAAAACATTTTGGTAATTTATGATGAAGCGAACACACCTTCTGGAACCTTTGATTAGCCATATTTTATGAGATGATTCCAATTCCAGCATTCTTTCTCTCTGTAAACTTTAATTGTCAGTCAGTACAAGTAAGGGAGCTGTTTTTTGCCTTGAGGTGTTTATCTCACACCAATCCTTTAAACTCTTCCTCAGCACACAAACATTCTTAGTTTAAACTGTTTAACTTGCTGTAATGCTGTCAAGAACTGAAGAGGAAAAAGTGATCCGAGCTGTCACCGATGACCTGAGTTTGTGTTTAACAGGAGCGCTCTGAAAATGAGGTCATGGTGCATCTTGCTTTTGCTCACTCGCTGGGTTACAAAATGAAGAGTTCAGGGTAACGGGGCAGATATTTTAAAAAACAAAGTGGAAATAAAAGGAATTGATTTATCATCCATTTCAAAATGACGGATAGCAGAGTTTGTTTTGCCTTTTCGCCACAGTTAGTGTTGTCACTTTGCAGGTTGTCTCTCAATGTCTAACGCTTGATAAGTTTTACTAATTGACAGCTTTGTGTCTTCCTATCACTGAAGAATTTCTCTTCTGCAATGTGTGTATGGGTGAGGCTGTGATGTTTCTGTTTGTGTTGCTGTGTTGATGATAGGAATCATCCTGTGGTTCATATGTGCAGAAGTGACTGGCACAGAATCACCTGACACCAATCAAGCTCAGAAGAGGCTAATAAGTGTATCTGGGAATAATTAAGAAAATATTGGATGTGTCTTTGGACAGACTTAGTGATGGACTGATGCCGCATCCTGCCTGAGTTGTTTTTATGCTGCAGCTAAAAACAGTGGCTGGACTGTTGGAATATTTCTGATAGAATGAAATACAAAATGTACAGTACTCATGGATATTTAATATGCTTTGAGACCTTTTTCAATACAACCACAACAGTCCTACATGTGTGTGAATTATACTTAAGTCACAAGAAAGAAAAACAGTTATCCATAAAACCCTTTGATCTTTTTCTGGGAAATTCCTTTTTAAAAAAGTATGTGGTTTACGTTTTATAACAGATATTATTCTTAAAACATTTGTCTTTTTCAGGCTGTCTGTTTGGTGAGTTTAACTGAGATCTAAAATCCTAAGAGCAGGTTTAAAGATAAACATATCAGGATTTTAACAAACACAGCTCAGTGTTTCTCCTCTCTCTTTTGCATTCACGGCTGTGTGACTAATACACCTCAAATTGTGTGAACAAAAGTGCTTACACAAGAACAGAGTGGCAAAATCATCAGTTTTTGAAATAGTCAATATGCTTTATTTTCAATAGCCTGAAGTAAAACTAGAAGAACACGACCTGCTTTGTTAGGCTCTCCCCTGTATCACTGTCAGCAAAATGGCAGCAGGCAGTCAAGCATTAAATTACAAATGGTATGATCTATACAGTCTTACCTATATATTTTTTTTTCAGTGGGAAATTTGCTCATTTCCATTTCAAGCCCAGGGGTTGGTTGGTCCTCTAAATTGAACTGGTGAACAGCTGCCTCTCAAAAACCTGCTCAGACCTGATAAGCTCAGTAACCATGACACCCTTACCGGCAAAGCTCAGACATCAAATATGCTTCATTTCAAATGGAAAGGGGAAGTCATGAACTTTCCCAGGTAACAAATCTACCCCACCACCATCATCCGCCCACCAAAAAAATGTAGAAATTAATCTGACACATAGAAATGATTCAGCCTCGAGAACTTCACCTCAGTGTGGACAGTAGCTCCGGCTGTATTCAGTCTGTCACTGCTCTAAATCACACGTGTTGGCCATTATGCGACCCTCACATTTACATTTCCCTACCTGTATTTCCCTCGAACAGAAAACTATCCGACCATATTTGTTTTCGTTATTTACTTTAATACTTTTGACCTAAGCTCCAAACCCTTAAACATCTCCCATGACTAGAGTAATAGAAACTAGATGAAAAATATCTAATCCTAGCTTGATTCATTCTTTTAACATTTTACCTCAGCAGAATATTATCTTTACCTTATCCAATCATCTAGAGGTGCATCAGAAAACAGTTATTACCAAGTGAAATCTTTTGTATAAGAGGTCTCCGACAATTGCTGTCGATGTTTTCACACCAATAGGATTCATAGCAAATTGAGCCCGGAGGTGGACTGATTAATGCCAAATGTCAATGGGGCTCCTGCAGTCCAGGATGTTCTAGTTAGAAGGGCCTGACTTAAAGAAATGTAAAAGTATCTGCAAACAAATTTGTTTTATAATAGGTATGTGATTTAAACTGGAAGGTATATTTTTCAATCAATTTGAGCAAATCCAAGTGCTTGTATTTGTTAAAAAAAAGATTGTTGTGGACTAGTTTCTGGTTTTATTTGTCCCCTTGCTGTGGTGAATATTTGCTCAAAAGCACCCATTTAGCAGGATTTCCCCCATCCCTGGACAGTTTGACATGCTCGAGTAGTGGTTTCTTGGAGCAAATGGCACACAGCTTCATCTAAATTGACTTACGTTTATCATCTGACCTGAACCCAGAATGCTCCCACATAAGTAGTAAAGCAGTAACAAAAGTATAATTGATGTTCCTGTGTGTTGATAGTAGTTTAAACAGTATCTTGCTCAGTTATGATGCAAATAGAGTGTATTTAAACCCCTCTGTAATAGAATTGTGATACTTGATAAATATATATATTTTTTTATTACACTATTTTTTATATTTGACAGTATTTGACAGTCTCCTCTTCTGCATCAAAGTCAAAGTCAAATTTATTTGTATAGCACATTTCATGTACAAAACAATTCAAAGTGCTTTACATAAAATAAAAGCATTGCAGCGGGGAGGTGAAGAAGCATTAAAAATACGTAAAAGAATATAAAGAGAAAACAAATAAAATAATTAAAATGAATAAAAACAAGCAACAATTGATAAGTTAAAAGATAACATGCAGATTTCATGCATAGACACATGAGAAAAGAAATGTTTTTAACCTGGATTTAAAAATGTCTACATTTGGTGACAGTTTAATCTCCACTGGCAGTTTGTTCCACTTGTTTGCAGCATAACAGCTAAATGCTGCTTCTCCATGTTTAGTCTGGACTGTGGACTGGACCAGCTGACCTGAGTCCTTAGATCTAAGAGCTCTGCTGGGTTTATATTCTCTGAACATATCACAGATGTTGTTTGGGTCTAAACCAGTCTGGGATTTGCAAATCATCAGTAGGCTTTTAAAATTTATTCTGTGACTGATTGGAAACCAGAGTTAAGACTTTAAAACTGGTGTGATGTTTGTGTGATTGTTTTAAAAAGTTTGTCCATACTTGTTTTTGTGTTGTGCGCTTGAATATGTCATCATCTATTCGTATACAATTGAACCCTCATTCTTTGTTTTGTTTTTTTGCGTTGTAAATATACGTTTTTGTTGTTGTGCTTTCAGTTTATTAAAATGAAGCCCGCAGACTAAAGAAGATAAAAGTAAATAATTTCCTTCAGCTCCTGTTTTTAGGTCTTCTGCTTTGAGCAATTACAGAGGCGTCATCTTGAAATGTGCACCCTTTATGCGTCGCTTTTATTCTTAGTAACCGTGTTGACTGAAAACAAAGCGAGATTAAAAGCTGCTTAAAAAACGCTACAGATATTTTCATTAAAGGAAGCCTTTCTATTCTGGTGTTGCAACAAAAACTGCAGAGAGTCTCACCGTCTACATTGTTTGATGATAAATAATATTCTAAAAGATTCCTGGTTTTGTGACATTTAAAGGTTGTTTTTTTTTTTTCATCACTTGCCTGTTCTCCTTCACATCAACACTGACCAATCAGCCAAAACAAGAAGCTAGTCAGATTTTTTTTTTTGTCTGAAGTTTTCAGCGCTTCATGCATTTTGATCCTCTAATCAGAGCACTGTGTGTCCTCTCCCTCGAAATGAGAACATTACCGTAACTAATGCAGTCACAGAAACGGAGCTGCTTGTATTAAATGGCGTTTAATTTGAGAGCATTTTCATTTTGAAGTCAAAACCCAAGTTACCTTGAGTTAAATCTCAAAGGAAAAGTCATGGAGTAAAATGTTTAATAGTTATAGTTTAATTTATTTTATTATTTTAATTTATTTTGACATTGTCTGATAAGAACTTACTTTTTGCTCCACATAAGAGAAGCTGCAGACTCAGTCATTTGCTGTTTTTCCAACTCTACTGTATTGCAGATAAAGTCTTTCATTATAATAAGAAAAATGGTTTGTTTCATAGATGAATGTTATTTTCACACAATAGTCAGTAAATCTCAGTGTTTCTTTTTGCATTGGATTAGATTAATTGGCCGACACTAATGAACATTATTGGTGACTCTGATGTGACGTTTGAACTAAAGGAGTTAGGATAAATTCACACAGCCTAAGTTCTTGTATTCTTCTTCTGCTGACACACACATGTGCAACATGTCATGTTTTACATATGTTTGACAATGTAGTCAGCTAAGTCCTCTTATCTTGCATTCTGGTCAGATTTTGGACTGTAGGGGCTCAGGATCGCCTGAATGAGCCTTTCATTTAAAAAAGTACCAATTTTTTAAATGGACAAAAGAAAAAGAGTGTGAGTGACGGACTCACTAAATGGACACAGAGGTGGTTTGGCAGTTAGCCTGCAGTATTGTACTAAAAGATGTTTTTTTTTTTTTTTTTTATAAAATGTATTTAAACTACAGTCATAGGAAAAAAAGCAGAACGAGAGATGAACAGTTTGATTTAGAGGATTGTGTGTGGCATTCCTCTGGCAGATTCAGGACGTCCAACATGTAGTTCTGGATATTTTTTTCTTTAAGATTAACGTGACAGGATAGCCCCAATAAGAAATCATTTTACAATTTTCTTACATATATTCTATTGTGTTATTCCATTTAAATTCTTCCCATTCTAAGATATAAACATTTTTATAATAAAAATATATGTATTTTGCTGTATTCTAAAAGCTGTATTAAAGGTGCAACCTTTGTTTTTTACATTTGGTATGTTAACATGTGCATGTGTCATGTGTAAACAACTATATCAGTGTGTGTCCAGTGACTGCTGCCCTCTCTGTGACATTTGACTGCCAGTCATGTGCAAGCACACGAGTGCTTTGTATGGAGGCTCCTTACATTAAGTCAAGGTGATGCTTTAGTACTGAATAATAAGATTATCATTAACCCTAAATCAGTGTCAGCTGAAACTCATTCATTTGAAGAGAGCTGAGTGAATGTTGCAGTAATGGCTGTTCAAAACAGATTTGAGATCTTTATTGTTAGCTTGTTTCCCTTCCCTTCAAACAAACAACATGGCTATTAAAACATAAAGAGGATAGTGTTGGTTTATACATTTTAAATTGTTCTATACTCAGTGTTCCTTATAAGTTAGCTACTTCCTGCTGCCAAATGCACACTTACCTGGTGGGTCATGGATACAGAATGTCTGTAGAGTCTATTAGTGGTACTGGGACATTGGAAGGGAAATTTATGGGCTGTGCAAGTTGTGGCATCAGGCATGTTCAGGTGAGTCTGCTGATGCTTGATCAGACTGAGATCTGGGGAGTGCCCCAGCTGCTCCTGAACAACTGCAGTTTGGTGTTGCACATTGTCCTGCTGAGGGAGGCCGGTGTCCTCAGGAAGAGCCTTTGCTGTGTGGAGTAAGCTTGCATTGTAACATAATTACAAGTGTTTTTTTTTTAACTCTAATGGTTTTAATGTTGTGGTTGATCAGCTTAGACTGTCTTCCTGACAGTTTAAAGAAACAGCTATTTACAGTTCCAGGTGTATTTATACTTTCTTTGCAATGACTTGATGGGATGAGAGGTCAGCAGCCATTGTCCAACATCTAATTGGTTTAGCTTAAGGACAGAACAATGGTTTGTGCCCTTGGGAGAAGTCTTGCACAAGTCTCTACCTGGTAGGCTGTTATCTTTGAATGGCATGAAAACCAAGTGTACAGCTCCAGTTGTCCTGTACCTGGTTAGTGAGATGACATAAGACAGCACAACGGCAGAAGCTGAATGTCTGATCTAGATCTCATTTCCAGATGTAACGGCTTGTGTTTTCATATTGTGCTAAAGGTGGAGAATTGGATTTTTACTTTAGAAAGACGCAATGACTCAATTCCAGCGTAGACTATCAGAGTCTTTTTGACAGATAAAAGATTAAACCATTGGATGCAGCACTCAGTAATATCATGCATCTCTAAAATATGCTGTTTTCAAAGTCTTAAAGTACAAACAACCTCAACTTTGAAACTGCATACCAGCATAATTTGTATATTTTCAAGTACTATGATATTGCAGTAAGTATTTATTTCATGTTGACTATTTGACTTTTGTCTTTATATCCAGCTTTCTGTAGATTGGACACTTTTAAAGTGAGCATTTTATAGGTTAAACAACACCATCAACTCTGCTTCCTGCTGTAAGGCGATTGTCTCATGACTGAAGTGACAGTGGTCATATTATGATGTCGTCATGTGTGCGACTTTTGTGCATCCCTTCTCCCTCCCTGCTAAAGCCAGCTTGGGCTGATAATAAGATTAGAGCGTGGAGAGGCAGCTTAGTGACCTGGCTGAAGAAACAGTGATCGTTTATCTGCAAAGCTGTGGCAGATAGACATGAGTGAGGTAGGAAGTCTGAGAGCAGACAGTGAGGCTGCAGGGGTGAAAGGGCAACAGGCGCCGCGCTCTCGCAGCACAATACATCTACGAAATCACTTTCAGTTTGTCTCTAACAGTTGAAACGTAACAGTTCTAAGAATAAACATGAGACTGGTACTTATCCTAGATAAAACCTCTCTGCAGCACCTGCATACATGCAGCACTGAGGTTGTACAAAAACAGTACAAATAAACAAAAAAGTTCAAGTTCTTCCCACGACAAATCCTGCTCTTTTTTTTTTTACTCCATTAATGGCCTCATTCATGCAGACTAATCAATGCTCTGTTGAACTTTGGCAGCATTAGAAGCTTACTTTACCCATTTGCTGCCAATGTCCATAAAGAGCTACAGAAGCTATTGCATGTATTAAGCTACCTTTGGCATCTTTAAGATACTACTATTCCAAGGTTTAGACCATTCATTAGTCATGCTCTGGTTTGTTTTGATTTTTAAAAGCCTCTCAGCTGCAGAGGTTTTGTTTACATGTTTCTATTTGGCAGCAGAGAGAATGCTAGGAAAGTCTCTTATCTGCTAATCGCATTAAAACATATCACCCACAGTCAGGTATCATATTGAGATTTAGAGCTAGATAAAACACCCAGAATAGCCTCCAGATGTTGCTGCACTTTGTTAGTTTGTGTATTAACTGCAGATTAAACAAACCAAAAAAAAAAAAAAGCTAAAGAAAAGCTTTGGTGCAATTATTACTGTGACTCTAAAGTCGATGTGCCACAGGAGAGCAGAGAAGGACACTTTCAAAGTCACTTTTCACAACAACAACAGCACAAATGGACATCTGCAGCTGTCATTTATCCCCACATCTGCTCTTAATGTCTTGGGACATTGTTTTTGTCTTCTGTCTTTTAATGTAATCAATTTGCACATGTAAAGAAATATTAGCATCTGTATATCATTTGCAGGCTAAAATATGCCAAATACTTTTCCTACTATATAACACTCCCTGTCTCTTATGTATTGATATATTTACTACATATATCACGAGGGGTTGTCATGTTTTGCTTAAAATTTGAACAATCAAATACATTTAAAAAAATCATGGTATGAAGTGGTGTGGAGAATATATAAAAGTTTAAAAAATGCTTGCAAGTAAAGTATATTATACAGCAACCACAGAAAAAAAACAAAACACTGGCATTAAACATGAGTAACACTTTGATGTTCCTCTGACACTTAATAAGTAAGCCTCTTAACTAATCATTTTTTAAGGTTGGATACCAAAATACTAGTCTGAGGGCATCTACATTCTAATCAATTAGCACAAGCATTTATCCAGAGATACGTACAAGTTAGGAATGAATTGGGGTCAGTGTGGACTTTGGCGTAGTTTCATGTCTCAGTCTGAGAATCAAAGTTAGATGAACTGCTACATCCAGTGGAAACTTTTGGATGGATTTTGTGCAGTGCCACAACGAGCTGAGGATCACTATTTTTCACATGGTAGATTCACAGACTTCCACCATCGCTGCATCGCAGTCGGACAAACCCTATAAGTTGAGACAAACCCTATAAGACTATTAGTTGAACAATTGAATGTTACTAACAGAATCTACATCTTTCTGCTGTGTGCTTTGGTGATTTCACATCCATCCATTTGTTTTCTCTTTACTCCAGTTCATTTGAGCTGATCTGAGAACTGACAGTTAACACCTTTAGTAGCCATGTGTCTAAGCACAAAGCACTGCCTATTTTTCCATAAGTTTGAGACTGATTTGACACATTTGGTAGTTGTTTTAGACATTCATGTTCGACTTGGAGGTTAATAACATTCTTCAGAGTGCATACGTATTTCTGTTTCACTCAGACTTGAAAGACTATTTAAAAGGTGTAAAGATAAAAAATGCAAAAATGCTTTTCTGTCTAAGACTCAGTGTTGGTGGAACATTTTTTTATACTTTTATACTCGACACAAATTCTTATGGCAGTTGCATTTTCAGCGGCACATTTGTGATGAGAAGCCCTTTAAATTGAAGCCTACACTAATTTCACACACTTCACCCATTTCCTCTTGGCTCACTTAGTGGTGTAAATGTCACTTGGCAAACCTGCTACCAATTAAGGAAGCACCTTTTTAGCTGTCAACTTTGCAGACAACATTAAAGTAGCTCAAGTGGATTACACATAAATCTCTTTTATATGTGTTTGACCGTTACACGGAGACACCACACAATCCATCTCATGGGAACAACTGTTCTCCATCTAATCCCAGCACTGGGTAGAGTCCTTTTTACAAAAGCACAGAAAAGCAGTGGACCCTCAAGAGGCCTTAAAAGCCTCTTCTGCTTAATCTGCCCTGTCAGGGTGCAGGGGGGTATCGAATCCTTTCCGCTTTGATATAAACTGTGTTGATTACAGGCCACTCACCTCTACTAGATTACTGCTTCTCTAAATTGTGTTGAGTGTAAGCAGAGATAAACATTGCTCCTTAAGTGTGTCCCATCTTTCTGTCTCTATCTCCCTCTGTGTATTGGAAACTGTTATATTTGATTGTCCTGGAAATAGGAAGGGTGAGTTTATAGCTGCATTATATGTTTCATCATGTTACAACCGCTTTGCTTTGTTGTGTCTTTGTAGATCTATTTGTTACTTAAAGGGAGTCTAACAGTGGTTGGGAGAAAAAAGCCATTTTCATCTCCTTTAACTTAACCACTCAGTCTAGCCTGCCCTCACTCACTAATAATCATCCTGTGTGTGCAGTGTGCACTCTGACTTGCTGGCAATTTAAAGGAAATGTACAAATTTACAGCCTTGAGGAAGGAACCACCTCCAGTCAGCAGCTTATTTGCCTCCTGACAAAGACTCCAGAGCTTTAATTAATGACTATTTTTATTGATATCTAAGCTGTGTTTTTCTTCCCTGAGAAAAAATGTGATGGAAAATGTCCTTCACAATTTTTATTAGACATAAGTAAAGGTTGTTTTTTCTGTGCTTTTCCTCTCTTCCTAACACATTTCTCTGTGCACAAGCAGAGCCTGCACGTCACTCATTAGCTACAAACTCTGAATTGTGCTTCACCAGACAAACTTCTCATGTAAAATCTGAATCTTTTGAGTTTCATTTTGTAAAAGTTGTAGTTTTAGGTGTTTGAGGTCATTTGCCCTGCAATGTGACTTTAGTACAGCCAAACATCACAGCGTCAGTGCTGAAGCAACATGTCACGAGCCCGACTCTAGATTAATCAAGAAATTATTAATGAGAAATTTTAGCCAGTTTTCAGTAAATAGTTGTCTATAATTTAGTTTTTATTTGTCTGTGCTTCATGTTTTCTCACTACTAAAGTAAAGAACATCATCTATCGAACAAGTAAATTAAAACCTACTTAATCTGTCAGTTAGCTTGTGTTGTGTTCTTTTTGCTGTTGAAGCTTCTTGGCTGAACATAAGCATACCAGTCATCATTTATGACTAAACTATGGTAAGTAGAGAGGATCAAAATTCTACCAGGAATCATTTTGAAAAAATGTAATATGTTAGCAGTGGACAAATTTTTATTTGTATTACAGATGACCTGGTTAGATCTACTTGATTTATTTGACTTTTATGGTGTGGTTTATTGTGTCGTTTATGGAAAAAAATTGAATCAATGGAAATTATAGTTTCGATTTAGAAAAAAAGGGTATTAGATAATATAGTTTTATGTCTTATACTTTATTGCATGCAAATGTACTTACTTAATGTGGTAAAAAGAGCTGTATTAGGAAAGTCAAATTATATTAGCTCTACTTTTCCTAACTGGGAAATGTGGTTCAATTGTAACACCGGGCAGATCTTGGCAGCACATTGAGTTTGGTGACTGTCCTTCAACTACTGGGCGACATGTTGGACAGCATCCTTCAACACGACATGAACGTTTACCAGAGGCAGGGCAGTTCTCCTATTACCGACCTTCCACTTAGACCTGACTGCGAGGAGAACATTTCCCTACAGGGATCAATAAAGTGTCACATTAGCACAGTAATGCACAGCAGGGAAGTAAAGCAAGGCGAAAATTACCTACACAAATCACTGTGCCACATCACTCATGCTGTGATTTGCGAGCATGTCAGACAGGTGACTATGAGCCACTTCACTGAGCAGAAGAGCGTTATGTGTGAACTGCAGACTGCAACAGAGAGAAATGCTACTGAGACACAGAGCTGCAGTATACAGTGTGGAGTAAAGCTGTTTTTATGCAGTGAAACAGAATCCTCTGAAAATGTTAAGGCTCATGGGGGGGGGGTGGTAAAGAAGTTCACAATTTGACATATTTCATTGGGTTATAGATACAATGATTGACTGACAGAGTCTGGTTATAACCGTCTGTCAGTCTTAGATATTATTTTCATTTTACTACTGCTTTCCTCATCTTTCTCAGCTGGGAAGGTGTTGGTCGACCAGTAAATCAAGTTTAGCCTGGATTGATAGAGAAGAAAGAGAAAAATAAAAGTATGTATTTTTGATAAGTATAAATAAAGATGTTTGATTGAAATTTGTATTTAAAAAATCGTTTACATCCTGCTCTGTTGCTGGATTGTTTAATTTCCTCATCACCACTATTGAGCTGGACGCGGGTAATTTCCTGTGCTCTCAGCTGCATCGCTCACCTTTGCCGATGCCCCGCTGCTGGATTGTAGGTGGACATGTGGGTGGGTGGGCCAGAGGGTCAGTGTGGTTCATCTGCATCAATCAGACAGCTGGATATAATGAACAGTAGGATGAGAGCCAGCAGAGCCATCGCTGCTGACCATCTGAGCCTGCATCAGAGTCTTCCACATCAGGCTCAGAAGAAAGAAGTTTGAGGATTTGAAAGCTTGCTTTGATGAAATGTATTACTGGCTTTGAAAAGGTAATTTGTTCTCTACAAACATAACACTTCCTGTTTAAAGATGTATTTCTAAATAATAGTAAATAATCCAATTTACCAATACCTACTTTGTTTGGATAAGTGAAGTGATTACCATCTGCTATATTCTGACTACATGTTAATATGACTTACTATTATTAGCATTTCTGTAAAATATTGATTTAGCCTATGTAATGACCAGTGCCCCAGGTGATGTTAATTATTAATCACCTAATTTCTCTTCTTAAGGTAAAGACAGACATTGAGATGTTGGGTGTGATGAGCGCAGACCTCTCTTTAATTTAAATTAAACCTGGGCCAGTTATATTGCAGAGGAACTTGGGTTATAAAATCCTGTACATTGCTTTTGAGTCATGTTACATCAAAAAATGGCTTCTTTGTTAAATCTTATATATTTGTTTTAAAGTAAAAAAAAAAAAAATACAAAATCCACAAATTTGGTATTAGATGCTTTTCAAATTGGTCTGGCTTTCAGAGTGATGAGGACCTAAATGCCTGGAGAACATATACTGAAGGAGATGATCACAAAATAAATGGTGGATGTGGGGCTCAGCAACGGAAACCAGGTGTGACACTGAAGCTGTAAAACGAATGGAAGTGAACAAAAGAAGGGATCCACCAAGATGAAACAGGAAGTAACTGGACATGAAAAGGAAAACACAAAAACCCATGGATCATGACAGGATCTGATGAAGTCATCAGTTTTGAGTTAAATTCTTCTGTCTTAAGTTTTTTATTGTTTTCCTGCTCATTGTTTTGACAAGTAGTCTGGGCATTTGAAAAGGTGAGTTAATCAAAAGGCTGATCACAGAATGAATCACTACACAATCTATAGGTTTTCATTTATTGACAAAAGGCACCTAGAGGTTAAATATTTTACCAAGAACCTGAATGAGTATCTCAGCCCTGGAACATTTCCATTTTCACTGAGGTCTATGGTACATGGTCTTACCCAAATTAAGGCTGCTGATAAGGTGAACATCTCTCCGCCGACGCAGAGTTTAACGAGTAACGCGAGTCAACATTACATGTGTCTGCAAGTTTGTGGGTGATATTATTTGTACCATAGAGCGAACAACTGTAAAACAATCAGAGATTAACATTTTATTTGTCTGATTCACTGCTTTCTGGTCCAGTTGACTGAAGTGGGCATGGATAGCTGGGTCTGAATATTTTGTTCATAGAATAGAAAATACCATTACTGTGGTGCAACGTTAACTTAATGGATTTCAGGATCTGTTGTGGATATTAAAAGGGACATAACTGACACAGAAAGGTGGAATACTTGGCAAATCAAAAATGTTCAGCTCTGTCAGCCCCACCCTGAAAGTTCTGGGTAATCTAAAAGATAAGTCATTCAAAGAACATATTTGGCTCTGTTTAGTCTCTGTTACCTGTATTGGAAATAGAGGGGTTGAGAAGAGGAGCCTCCGAAAGCCCCTAGTCCTGAGAAAAGGTCCCTCCTGTCAAAATGCATTGGGCGGCTTGGTAAAGGTGGGGTGTGGTTATACATAGCTGTGGTGATTGTAGATGGAATGCAGCTGGAGTCCAACACCCACACACCAGGACAACAGCTATAATCAAACACAGGGGCGGTGGAAGGAAATCAGAGTGGACCAGCTTAGAGGAAGCTGAGGCAGGAGATATAACAGCAGGTGAACCATGTTTAAGAGTCAGATAGTTCCTCTAATTAATGTTACTCTGTATGTCCTTCTACTGCCGGCAAATTGTCACTAAATTGGAGAGATTAAATTGTCTTTAGTACATTTTTCTGAAGCAATATAACATCTCTTTGGGGTTTGATGTGATGCGTCTTCTCCACAGAACAAAAGACTCAGTCCATAAAAAGAACCATTTAAATTATATTGATTAGTAACTAAATGGTCACTTATATTGACTGCACCAAAAACATATTTTACTATTTATCATTCTCTCTTCATACTTTTATACAGAAATACTTCTGATGCTAAAGTCTAATGCTCAAGGAATCTACACTATCCTCTTTTGGTAGCTGACACTATAGGAGAATATTTTGTCCAAAACAAAGGTGACTTGGCCCCAAGTGCATTGACTGGCACTGCAAACCTTGAGAGGATCCAGTTGCCTGTCAAGGCAATTATCCACCATGCAACAAGAAATGTTTAAAGACATTGTTTGCCTTTGAATTGGAGACAGGCTAAATCAACCAGGCTGGCATACTGACATCCTAATAAATGATGTGACTTTTTACAGGCCCCAGAATTCAGTCATGATTAGAAGTGTAAAAATGAACCAATACAAACTGGATTTTTATATAGATATAACTGAATGGCATAGTATGAAATGTACCATAAACAAGTCAATGGCCCAAACAAAGTCAGACAAGAAGAAAATCTGTGCAAACCTCTTTTTTTAGCTCCATCACTCCATCATAGCTAAGTATTTCTGGTTTGTATAGAGATATAGGAATCTAAACATTTCCACTCCTCAAATATGTATCAGAATAAAACTGTAAAAAAATCTTAATGAGATTTGATGTCAGGTAGAAGTGGCGTCTCAATACCAAAAAGTTCTGCCTAAGTTATCCCTATAACAGTAAAAAAGTCCTCTTAAAAGTTAAAGATAAGCTGTAAATCTCAGATCTTGATTTTTACCTGACAGTGAAATCAAATTGAAAGAGTTAGCGAATGCACATGTTAAGATAATGCTTATGAAATGTTGGTGTTTCATCGGTCACATTAAATCATAACACTGTGTTGATTCAGTGACACTTCTCATCTGCCAAGGTCAGCAGTTCCTTTTCCTGACCACATGTAAAAGAGTCCTTGGGCAACACATTGAACCCCTCATTGCCTTTGAAGTGTTCATTGGTGTGTGAATGTGTGTAATAGAGAAAAAAATCACTGCATAGCCTGTAATAGTGTGTAGTCTAAAACGTGTTGTATGAGTGTGTTTGAATGTGGGAATGAGGCTTGTAGCATTAAAACAGTTTGAGTGGTCAACAGCACTTTAAAAATGCTGTGTTTACCTTTTAAGCTAGGTTGCTGCTTAATTTACTGCACATAAGAGAGCACTGCCAAAATCTTAACCTATTGTATTAAAAACACACAGAAAAACAACTGTTTTACTCTACAGAAGTCAAAACATGCATCCAAAGGACATTCTCATCCTGCACCTATCATGATGAACTTGGGAGGCATCCGATGTTGTGTACAGATTATGAGCCTCATCCTTTAATTCCTCTCTAGCGAAAGCTTGGTGGAAGTCTGAAATCAGATCACTCAACTTCTTAATTACGGTCTCACAGCATTAAGCCCTCCCCTCGTCCCAGAGGCAGTAAAGTGGCGAGGCAGTCGGGGGCCACATCATTCGACTTGAGCAGGAGCAGCTCCATCAGCCCTCACTCTGTCACTCTTGTCAGCACAGCTTGCCTCGTGCTCAGTAACACATGACAGATCTGGGAGATAAAACGGCCAACCCTCGCCCCGTTGCCACACTAATGGTTTATAAATATCTTCTTCAAAGACCCGAGATGGGCTGAGGGGTGGCATGGTGGTTATGGGCTCTGTTGTGGTGCAACATTGCAGACCCATTTAAGTTCTGAGTTTTCCTTTCATTCCAAGCCAATAAGACTCAAGAGCTGGCTGGAAGAGGGGTTAGAAAGGGCACTGTGGGACTTGTGAAGGACAGCTGGAATGAAAAAGGCTCCTGGCATTCATGAGTTAGAGTCAGACTGACCAACTCATCAGAACTACCAAAAGAGAGCAGCTACTGTGGCCATGTCCCGCTGTTTGTCCAGTTTAGAACTTAAGAAGTTTGGCATTAGCATGTGAATAAAACCTTAAACACAGCACACACTCTTTCTCTGTGTTCCATTTGTGTTGTGCTGCATTCAGCTCAAGCACTTTGGTTTAACATGTCTGATGTCAATGACAGGACGAATAAGTCAATTCTATTTTATTTTTATCACACCAAATCACAACAAATGCCATCTCAAGGCACTTCAAAGATTCAGTATAATTTGAGCTATTCGTTATAATACAATCATAATCCAACCAAATCCAACCTTTCCTCGATTCAATTTCTGGTTCTGAGCGTGCACGAGGCGACAGTGGAAAGAAAAAAAACTCTCTTTTAACAGGAAGTAACCTCTGGCAGAGGGCGGTCATCTGCCTGGACCGGTTGAGGTTTAAGAGGACAGGAAAGAGAGGTAAACACCTCTAAGAAAGAGAGACACAAGTTAATGACAACAATAATGTCACATGGAGAGTAAATAGAGGGGGAGTAAGGAAAGGTGCATAATGGGAGGTCCTCCAGCATTCTAGGCCTAAAGCAGCATAATGAAGGTTCACCTGAGCCATCCCTAACTATAAGCTTTATCAAGAAGGAAAGTTCCTCGAGGTAGAGAGGGTGTCTTAAGGAAAGCTCTTTAATCTCCAACGTAGAGAGGGTGTCTACTTCCCAAACCCAAACGGGCAGCTGGTTCCACAGAGAGGTGCCTGATAACTGAAGGCTCTGCCTCCCATTCTACTTTTAGAAACTCTTGGAACCTCAAGTAGGCCTGCAGTATGAGAGCGAAGGGCTCTGTTTGGAAAATATCACACTGTGAGATCTTTAAGATATGATGGAACTTGGGGCTTTATATATGTGTGGAGAAGAATTTTAAATTCTATTAAATCCAACATTCAGTGATATGAGGTATTCATCATGTAAACACGTCCGCCTCTGTTGCTATAAGTGCATGAACATGCATGTGCTAAAATGTAAGGAGAGTCCAAAGTACAAATGAGTGGCGTGTAAAAAGGCTCAGAAGGTTTCTGATCTCCGGTAAGCTCCTCTAGAGAGGAGGGGAAAGACTGGAAGTACACAAGTCACACATGAACACATTATGCAATAGATTCATGTATGGTCAGAGATGTGACACTTCCTGATGACTATCAGGTTGTATTGTATTGACTATCAGGTTGTATGTGATGTATTTATATAGATAGTTTCAACAGTGAGTAAGTACAGAGATAGTTGTCTATAAATCTGGTAGAATCTCACCTTACATCATGTAGCATTCATCTTAGTCTTTATTATCAGCCGAGCCACATCCCTCTACCGTTGTTCAGGCAGACAACAGCAATGACAGTAGGTGATTTATATTTTTTGTTTGGTGGCTTTTCATTTCCAAAGTGGTTTTGTTATTTCTAATATACTTCTCCTTAGTAAAAGTAAATTAAAGTGTGATAAGTGTTTGTGTATTAAAAAATAAAATGTGAATAATCTTTTACAAAAGCTGTAAGTCAGGGACGAACTGAAAGAAATTGTTGGGATGTGCAGCTACAAACCATTTTTATGAGGTTTAAAAAGAAGACCGATACTGCTTTTGTGACTGTAAAACTCTGTCTGGAGATTAGCTTAGCTCAGCTTAATAACAGGAAGCACTTAGACTGGCTTTGTTTGAAGTTCACATATCTCAAAAGCTTTGTTTCATCCACTTAAAAACAGGAATCTGAAAAGGTCAGTTTGTGGTCTGAGGGCATGTTTTGATATGTTCTTGGCAAACAACAGCTTGTTGAAGTGAATGTTGCCAAGCAACCAATCCTATCGTCAGTTATGGACAGTACTGGGCAGGTGGAAAGTGTTTACTTCCCACAAGTATCCCCATTAAAACCAGAAATTGCTTTGATTTTCCCTGATTTAACACAGAATAAATGAGCATGTTACACATAGCAGTTTATACATCATAAGTCCATAGACTATGTCAGCAGAATATAAAAAAATGTGACGTCTTACGATACTGTTTCAGTCAGAGGCAGTAAATCTCATTCACATGTTACTGAACTACAGCAGAGGAAATCCATTAAGTCATTAAAAAGCTGTAAACAAGTCAATAAAGATACCTATGATAGTTTCACAAAATGATGGTGATTGTGATTCAACGATTAAGTCAATTCGGTTTCATTTTTACAGCGGCAAGTTACCGAAAAAATCATATTGAGGCACTTTAAAGGGACAGTTCAATTCAATTCAATCGACTGCAATTCAATTATAATCTAATGTAATTAGATTAGGCCAATTCTGAGCTAAGGAAAACAACATATCGTATTGAATCTTTTCTTTAATTCAATCCCTGTTGAGCATGCACAAGGCGATATGAATTACAATCGATTTTATATTTATAACAGACCGAACCGCTAACAGTAAAATGCTCACACTAACATTTACAAGCCCATGAATCAGAGCTGGGTAAGGTCATTACCCAGCTCATTAAGATGACCATAAATGAGCAATCAGCCTCACAGTTTCTGTTGGCTGATAAAAAGATGTGTCTTTGTGTGCTATAAAGCAAGACTTTCATCTGTAAACTGGGTGAAAAATACATTCATATTTATTGAGTGAAAACATGATCTCATATTGTTCAGGTGTGGTGCAATTATTGTTCCCACGGTTACCAATTAATTTTTGACGCTGTCCCTGGTGCTGAAGTGGAAGACACACTGGGTTTTGGTTGATTGGCATTTTTCTTGTCTTTGATTGATCTCCATCAAACCAAAACACAAATTAATTGTAAATATGCAAAATGTAAACGAATCTGGACTGGCAGCTTGACACTTAAACTTCAAACAAGCCTGTTAACTACGCAAATTGGTCAATGGTTTGATTTATTCTGCTGCGTCATTTTCTCCTCCGGACCCCTTTTTTAATGTCAAACAGGGTGAAGCCTATATATGCATGTAATAGTTACTGAAATTATCATCTTTCTAGTTTTCTAATATGACGTAATTTATGACTTTATCCAACTAATTTGTCTGCCACTTAATTTAATATCTGATATCTAGCTCATTTAATATTTGAAAAAAACTGCTCCTGTAAGCGTAAAATCATGCGACTTGACAGCAAGAACCAGGGGGAGATGACTGTAGTTCGGATCCATGTGTGCAAGGAAAATCAATTTGAACATAATCTAAAGTTAAGAGAGATTAAAGCCACTGTGATGAGATAGCACTCTCAAAATGGTTTAAAATAGCTACAGCGATTCCACAAATGTAATCCAATTTAAAGGAGCCTCCCCCAAATATTTATTATTGAAGCACCATCTGCTTGACGCCTTCAGGACCAGCCTAATATACAGTCTTACACCAACAAGGCTGTTTTGTTGTCCTACATTCCTGCCTATCCTGTCTGTCAAAAATTCAGGGAGTAAACAAGTCTTTCTCACTCAGTTATAGTCTTTTTTCACATTTGTAATCATGTGACTTCAACAGATCTGAAAGATCATTTAGATAAGTTTGTAACTTAAATTCTTTATTATCAGTAGGTCTTCCAGATTTCACAACCAGCCACACTAATGAAAGATTATAATGAGTTGAAGGAATTTGCTGCTTAAATAATTTATGATCATGTTTTTCTTCCTTGCTAGCCTAGACATTTATGAGGTCACTTTAAGACTTTGTTAACTCCAGACTGAAACACATTTTAGCTCAGCGAACATAAAACCAGCTGTGGAGCCCCAAAAAGTGTTTCATCCATGATCTCAAATATGATAACAGACTATTTTTAATTTTTTTAAATCTGCTTGCTGTGACGAAAGTGTTAATACTGATTGTATTGAGGTACTTGGATCTGTTGAATACTCAGTGGATTTTCTTTAAAAAAAAAGTTTTTTTTCTTTTATAACAGATTTCTCAAGTCATTTTCCGCAAATGTACTTTATCACAAATAAAAATGACGTGTTACGTTAAATGAAAAAAATTCTATTTATTTTCTACCTTTATGCAGCGTCAACTATGAGATCGCAATATGTGCTCCACGATCCAGATGCTCAGTGATGTTTTTTATACCAGGAGAACTTGAGCCGATGGACATAGCCACGTCACAGCTGAGCGCTGTTCTTGGTGGCTTGAGAATCAGGCTGTTTTTTTTCCTTTAAGTTAAAAAATCTGTTCAAACTTTGTACCCCATTTGATTTGAAAAGAATTACGGTCTCGTATCATCTCTGCCTTATTCATGTACTGGTAGTCAAAGAAGCTAATGTCACTAATGTTATGTTGCTACGTTGCTAAGAATATGGAAAAACTTGTCAGCAACACCATCCTTGGATGAAAATCACAACACCAAATAACCTGAGAAATGGTCTTTGAATATTTGGAATATTTCATTGTAGATCGTTTGGTGAAGATAAATACGTAAATGAGTCTATTCAAAGATATGCATGTTTTTTTCAAATTAGATTTTTCTTAGTTTTGGCATCAACATGAACCAAAGTCATGTCCTTGTGACATCTCTGGTTTTATTTTCTATCTAAAGTTTGTACATCTGTTTGAAATGTTGGGAAACTTTGAACCACAGTTTGCCTTTATTTTCCCCTAAGCTGCACCAGAACATGTCACGTTTTAAGTTTTCTTTTGTCATGTTTTCAGGTTTTTGTCATGTTTCCAGGTTAATTTCTTGTCATGTTTTTTCTCCTGTCACTTAGCTTCACTCAAGTCACCTGTTTCTGTTTCACAGCTGCACCTCGTTACCAATCACCTTCCCAGTATTTAGTTTTCAGGTTCACCCACAGTCACTGCTAAATCCTCACTTTACCTTCATGTTCATGCCATGTTTAGTCAGTCTAGTCAGGTCAGGTTTTTGCCCCATAGTCTTGTCTTGTCTTGTCTTGTTTGTTTAATTAATTCATAGTCTTGTTTATTTATCCATGGTCTCGTTTTGTCTGGTCTTGTATAGTTTTTTTTTCACAGTTAAGTTTTGATATCCGGCTCAGCCGGTTCTTGCCTTGTGTCTTTTTTGTGTGTAAATAAATCTGGTCTTTTTTAAGTCCACATCTGGGTCCTCCCTTCTCACACCAAGAACTGTGACAGAACATTTAAAGTAGTTTGCCTTGTGGTCCAGCAGAGAAAACTCTAAAATCAGCTTGACCTTGCCGTGTTGACTTTTTTTGTAAAGTAAGCTTATAGTGTTGCGTGTTGCTATGAAAGCGTATGAAAAGAGTGAAGAATATCCCAATTTTGTTTTTCTAGGTGCAGTTGACTAAAGTGAGTAGTAAGCCAGTAAAATACTTGCTTTTAACGATGTGCATTTTTTTAATGGCTGCCTCGTGTATCCTGTGTTTGTTTGACATGTTGTTTGTACATGTCCTGCAATCTGCAATATTTAGGTGACTTGTAGGGACAGTGTAGGACCAAATTTCACTGGATGTCGGGTCAGAGGGTTTGCAGGGGAAAAAAATATGCAAAGTTTTGAAGACAAGCTTGTGGAGGAGACTGCCATTACTCACATCTTTACGATATATCTTTGCCACTGCACAGTGAAATAAAACTTGTCAAAATAGCTGGTGAGAGATTGTACCACTTTGGAAACATTCGTGCACGGAGACAATGACTTGGAATGGTGCTGATGTTTGTTTTTTTTCCTGTCTGTGTCATCTGGTGAACCCGCTAGTGCATAGATGTCAAACTCAGACCCGCAGGACAAGTCTGGCCCGCAGTGTAGTTATATTTGGCCTGCGAGATAATACCAAATGTCTACTAGAGTTGGACCGCCGATAAACAGTACATGTACATACTACAAATGCCAGAATGCTCTGCTGGTGCCTTGGTCAATCAGGACGCACCTCATGCGACCAGTCGTAGCGGAGCTTTCTCAACAGGTGGGAAGCAGAATATCTGTTTACAAAAAAAATATCATTATTATTATTGTTAGCCTGTGAAAAAAGGTTGCCATTGAAATTTAACTCAGAAGGCTACAAATAGAGAAAGAGGTTTATAGTATTAAGCTAGGCTTGTTCCAGATTCAATGTTTAAGCAGTTTGTTTCCATATGAAAAGGTTCATCGTTATATCTGAAGAGAAGGAAAAACTTCCTCAATTGTAGACATTTTTTCAGTAAATATCAAGTCCAAGTTTGTCCAAGTTTTTTTTATGCCCTCCATGCTTTTGAGTTTGACACCCCTGCCCTAGTGGAATCCTCCAATAACAGGTGTAGTTAGCAGGCAAGTATGTGAACATTTACAGCCACGACAGAGCAAATTGCTTACGCGAACATGTGATTAAAAAGCAAGAGTATTCCTGGCCTGAGTGTCTTACCTGCAGACGACAGGAATCAGTGAGATCTCAGTTTGAGGGATTAGCTGGCGTTCCTGACAAGCACACCAAGCTAACTCCTGGAGAACAGAAAAGTTCATTCATTTAAAACAACACAAATCAAAGAAATATCACAGTGGTTTGAGAAAATGCTATATTGTGGATTTTTAATTCCACTTCTATTGAATTAAATGGTTATAGCGACAGGGAAATTCTTCTTGTCTATTGCGGTGAAGGACTAGTCACAACACAAATCAGAAACTCGTGCATGCATACTTTGATGCTCACAAATACACTCAGTAAGATATTCTAATGCACATGATATCACTAGTAAAGGTTATGTAATGTATAACCCATTCTCCAGTAGAAAATGTGATTTTAATCTTATCCTCATGACCATCTGATGACCCAACAAAATGATCTTGCAACCCCCAGCTGAGAATCACTGATTTAAGTAATCAGTTTATTTCTAAGGAGACAGGACCATTGCATTGTATCAGTGGGGAAAAGAAGGGGAACAGGTGTAAATGGAGAGTAAATCTGAGCCTCAGCTAAAGCTTTAGCTCCAGAGAGAGACTCACATGAGAGAAAGACATGGGTGGAAGCAGAGATTACTCTGGGAGATAGAGTGCGGCTGGTTAAAGAGGATCAGTTTATCTTCACACAGGCCTGCGTATCTCCCTGAGGGCTTTGAGAGAGGGACTGACTTTTTATCTTTTACTTGATCATAACACAGCAGCTTTAGATTTTGATGCCTTGTTACTCATGCAGATTTTATGCATGTTTTGCAAGTAATGAGACACATTTGTTCATTTTTTGGCTCATGCATAGCTTGTTCTTTAAATTGTCACACTTCTATTCATTTGTGGAGTCTTAAATTCTGAGGTTTTACGTCTTGAATATGTGATGAGTTCCACTGTGGTTTTATCTCATAATCAGATGATATGTTTTTCATAGGAAGGTGCTTCCCCCTATGGTCGACACATGATACTACAGAAAACTCGCATTTGGTCTAAAATGTGCCCCAGCTCAAATATGCATGGCTTACTCTGTATAAGTTTTTTCTCCCTGCCATCTTAGATTTTTTTTTGCAACCGACACTTGTGCAAGATGCCCTGCAGGAAAACATAAACCACTGTTTATTCTAAAGAAAACATTCCAAGTAGCAGATGTAAATTGTGGCTAGACTGAGTTATAGCCTGTGGTGAAATGTAATTAGGGCAGAGTTTAATAAGGACATGTAGTGTCATATCAGTATCTTCTATATAGGCATCTCCAGATTTTTTTTTTTTAAAACCTCTGAAGGATTTAAGTTGACTTAAATTCCATATCCACTTCTTGAACTGCTGTTTCTTCACACACACACACACACACTCACGCACCCCAGATGGAGAGGACAATGGATTAGTGAAGATTTTGCTTCATTTAATAAACAATTGAATGACACAGTTCTGAGGATAAACCTGCTCGAAGAAACACAAGAATAGTCTGGATTCTGGAGTGAGGACACTCCAGGGCATTATCCTACTTCATCAGTGGGTATCTTTGATGTATTTAGAATTGCTATCTGGACGCGTCCATCAGGTTGCCAGCAGCAGATTTTCATTCACTTCAAGAGGCAGAATAGTCTCGTCAGCATACAGAAAAACCTGATCCTTTCCAATTGTATCTCTTCTAATCCACGCAAATGTATATCACTCAACATGCAACGCCTGTGAGGCGCTTTAAACAATGTGTTCTTCGCATCCACAGTTATATTGTACGTCGGTGCGGTCATATTAAAATGTGACCGTTCAATCAGTCAGCAGTTGTTCCCGGCTCATTGTTTGGTGTGACAGCGAAGACAATAGTGGATGGAAATTAAATCAGAGCACTAACAGGATTTGGAGGCAAAAAAAGCGGTGCTTTTAAATTGGAAAATAAACATTTCATCTGCAATCTGGGCTGCTCTGCATTATCAATCAAAAAAAACACGGCAACATGACAGGGATAATGATAAAGATATTAATCTCATGCATACATATCCCGTAGGTGACTTTGTTGTTCAACACCACTGACATGGGCAGACAGGGAATATGAAGCCTTATGATTACAGGCCGGAGGATTTTTGCACAATCCACATCACGGGTCTCGTAATCTTTTCACTTGTTGATTATTATTTATTATCCTACACTTCTGTGTTTAGATACTCCAGCCCTGTTTTTTTCTCAACACCTCCAGCATTTTTATGTTTGTAGTTCTGAGTTCTGTTTGATAACATATGGTCCTCCCAGAATATTGATTAACAACTTTGGTCACTTTTCATCTGGTGCCATCATCAGGTTTTGAATTTAACATTTCCATTAACAGGACCATGCCCCTCACAGTTTCCTGTGGGACGTGCTTCAAGAATATGGGGTATTGAGTCTCGCTACAGGCCATTCAGTCCCATACAACCAGAATAAAAGTTTGGTTTCCATTAGGGAAGCACAATATTAGGATAGTATGCACTATGAAATATCATGGTTAAAGGTTATGATGGCGATGTGACTTGCAATATATAACCAAGTATCTGTACTTCACTATACGGTGTGAAGCTTAGGTTGTGTATTTATGAGGGCTTCATCCTGGATCTCATCTGTGCATGCTGATTAGTTGAAAAATGTGCACAAAAGCACAACTTCCTCCAAAGTTTAATGTAGCCTATATTAATACAACTTTGCTTGTCTTACTATTTTAACTGTTAGCTGTTTCCGTAAGTGTTGGACCTACAGAGATGCCTTTTGTCACAGATTCTGTCACAGATTCCAGGCACAGCCAAGGAGCAGAAGGTTTCCTGTTCAGTTGGTGTAGGATTACATTTGATTTTAGAAGGTACTGTCTGCTTCATCGAGCAGAGACCTCCAGCAGATACTGGGGTAGTTTGTAGCCAAGTGTGAAGCAGTGAAGACGAGAGTTAGCACCTCATCACTCAGAGAAGAAATAAGTTTTTAACTCAAATGAAGGAGTTGAAGTATTTTGGAGTCTTGTTCAACAGCAAGGGTAGAATGAAGCAGGAGATTAACAGGTGAATTGGAGAAGCATCTGCAGTGATGTGAACATTGTACCAGCCTGCTGTGGTAAAGAGAACACTAAGCCTCAAGGCAAAGCTTTCAGTTTACCTGTCGATCCACACTTCAGTCCTCAGCTAGGGTTATGAGTTTTGGGTAGAGACAGAAAAAACATAAAAACAGCTAAAAGCTTGAATTGGCTCTATATGAATGAATTGGATTATTTTGAAATTAATTAATTGGATTTAATTGGATTATGATTACAATGAATTGAATTCCAGTTGGCTTGAATTGGACTATATTATTTAAGTGCACATCACCCATGTAGTTTATTGTTAGCTTTATATAGCTTGTTAAATCTTCATTTGTAAGTCACTTTGGATAAAAGCGTCTGCTAAATACATAAACATAAACATAAGTGCCTTGAGATGACTATTGATGTAATTTGGCGCTATATAAATAAAACTGAATTGAATTTAATTAAAATCAAGTTCCTTCAAAGTGCATATTGGCTTACCCTTTGGGATGTGTTGAAGAGCTTGATTATCCGGAAGGTCTCAGAGTAGAGTTGTTGCTCCTCCACATTGAAAGGAGCAAAATGAAGTGGTTCAAGGATTTGGCACGGATGCCTTCTCAAGGTGTCTCACCAGGAGGAGGCCTTTGCGCAGACCCAGGATCCATTGGAGAGATTATGGGGGCTTTCACATCAGAGCTGTGCGGTCTGCTTCAAACCAGAGTTTGTTTCCTCAGATAGTCCGCTTCGTTTGGGCAGATGCTAAAGCTCTAACGACCTCTGGTGCAGACCAAACAAGAAAACTGTGGTCCGCCTGAAAATGCGGGTCTCAGTTCGCCTGCAAGTGAACCCTGGTGCGGTTCGCCTACAGTGGCAAATGCAAACAGACTATCCAGCGAACTAAGGAGAGGATGTGAATGAAGGATAGGAAGTAGGATACTCACTGCCTCGCCTGCTACTCATACTCGGCAGCTACTTGTGAAAAAGCAATTAGGTTTGAACACCAAAGTAAAAACAGAAACCCCAAGACTGCAAACATTTAGGAGTTGCTCCATTGTTTGTTTTTGTTGTGAACAAGCTGGCTAAAGGAGATGAATTTACATTTTTGGTCCTGGCCAATCAATGAGCCAGGTTTTCTTCTTCCTCATGCTTTTTTCCTTCCTGGTCAGTACTTGTTCCAGGCAAAACTGCCTCAAACACGCAGCTGTGAGAGTCAAACCGAATCCCCCACACTATCCTGATGTGAAAGCGCCCTGTATCTCTTGTGTGGGTTGGGAACATTTTGGTGTCCTCGCAGCAGGGCAGGAGAATGTGACTGGGGATCTCTGCTCAGACTGTTGTCCCTCCAACTCAGATAAGCAGATGAGATGGATGATGGAAATCTCCATTAAATGATCTAATGGAAGGACAACTAATTATATTCCCATCCACCCAAATTTGTGAATGAATTTGCAAATCTAATTAAGCTAGTAAACATATCAAACATCACATCTGCTAAAACAAGAAGTTGATTGTCAGCATGTTTTCAAGTACTCAGAAATATGTTTTCTGTTTCAGCCCTCTAAGGTCAGTCTCCTTCATTTTGTTTTGTCATTTAGATTTCAGCCAAATGAAACAGTGCTGCAATATGTTTGTTATGTAATATCATTAGAAAAATTACTTCTTTCCTCACAAACTCTTGAACGATTGTGTTCACTCCTTTCAATTAGATTTGAGTGCATGGCAATTTTTGCACTGATTTATCTACTTTGAAAAGACATGCATTGATCTTGAACAAAAAGTTGAATTTTATTTCTAATTTTATCTGAATTTTTGAAGCCTAAGTGACCAAAGGCTCTCTTTCCATCATATTGCTTTCAGCTGACCTTAATTTGTTGAGCAAAGAGGGAGATTGGGATTTTTGACGGGCCGAAAGCGCACAACTTTTAAAGTGAAGGATTTAACGGCACAGTGCTTATTAGAAACATTTTGACTGTATAAATCATTGCTTAAGATCCTTGAAAAGTTGCTTTTTGTACCATCAAAGCATTATTAATACATTTGCCTCACTTTAAACTCTTGGACCATATGGAAGCCACATCCAGGCTTAGCAGAGATCACGTGGCATAAATGATTAAATATGAAGCAGAGTGATCTGCTAATTGTAATGCAGAGAGCATACATGCTGTTCTGATTATGATGGCGGCAACAGAAGCAGTGTGGCAAGTGACCATTTGTTACATAATATCTATGTCCAGCGTATGCTCACGTGAGGTGAGAGGACTGAGCCTGGGATTGTTTGGGGATTACTCAGCAGGATTTACCAGACTCAGAGATTCAGAAATGAAGGTACCCTGATGACGGGATCATACTGTCCCAGGAGGAATAAAGAAGCTACTGCCGCAAAAATACATGTAAAAAAAAACAGGTTCTGCGTCTCTGTTTTCTTGTACTTTCTGCCTCTCACTGAAAACACAATCTGTTTCACATACACGTGTACATTTTCCTGCTTTTCATCTATGCACACCCCACCCCATCGCTCCAGTACCACCCACCGCCTAATTCTCCTGCCTCAACCAGATTTTAGTCTGGAAAAGAAGGAAGGCGTGCCAGGCTGAACAGATGTGGAGATTTCAGCTGTCTATGGATCATATCACTCCCTCTCTTTCATCTCTACCTACTCGTGATCCCTGTCCAACTAAGCACATGAGACACACTTTTCCCAGTTTTCTTCTCTGCAGCTGAAGTGGCAGCAGTAGCTCTTTTTTTTTCATTTCTTGCTTTAGTTTTTGAACCAAGCTTCACACTGGAGATACAGATGGACCCCGGCTGCTGGGATCAGCTGATCCAGCTTCAGCTGTCCGGTTCGGGTGACTGGGCTCCCTGTGAGTTAGATCTCCTCCTTGTTTAGTTTTTTTTCTAACCTCATCAAATTCTTCCTCTTTTATCATCAGCTATTATAAGCTTGACCACATCCTGGTAGTTGAAGTCATCTTGCTTTATCTATGACATCTTTCTTTTGCTCAGTTGAAAATGTTTTGGATTCTTTCCTCAACAGGTTGTACCAGGTTGACTTGGATGAATTTTCTTTTTTTATATGCATTCTTTGGCCAGTGAATGTGACTCTTGTTTGAAACTTTGGCGTTTCTGAAACCAAATTTTGATTTAAATCAACGTGGAAACCAGATTTGTGATAAAAAATTAGAGACGAGGCAGTAATGGTGTAAAAGTTTTTGTCTGTTTCAATTGCTTGATCAATAAAGTTTAGCTAACATATTTTACTTTTCCAACAAAACAATTCAGTGATTCATTTGAAAGTTTTTTTTATAAACCTGCAGTTCAAAGGTCAATAAGCTAACTACTGTAATTAACTGAATAAATCTGAAATTGATTTGAATATTTTCATTCACTTTTTTTTCTTTGATGCACTTTAATCTTCTTTGCATTGAATTAGTGAAGAATTAAGTCAATTTTAAGCGTATTTGACATGTAGAATAGTATAATGCAATGCAGGAGCTATAACATGAATATTGATAATCCTGGAATGAAGTCTTAAATTTCTTATATTTGGTCTTAGATTTCTTTTCTGGAATTAATGAGATCTCAACTCAGTGTTAGCAACAGCTTCTTGCAGTATGTGATGGTCATTTTACTTAGATGAAGTAGCTTTATTTAACAAGACAGAAAGTAAAGTTCATCTCCTCTCTATATTTGCTTTTGTCATACTCCTGCTGGTATGTGATCTGTTTAATTTGCATGATTACCTAGCTTTAGAGATGGAACCCCAAAGTGTAAAGAAACCAGATGGACAGAGAGAGGCTTTTTAAAAACAGCTGTCAACACTGGATCCATTGAAAATATGTTCCTTCACAGTTTTACTCAATTTTTATATTCTACTGTGTTCTTTGCAGCACGTTTGTTATTGTAGATAAGAATAATTCTAATAGATTTAAAATCTAGCAAGGAAAGACAGAAAGCATGAAAGAACCAAAAAAAAAGGAAACTGTAAAACTGGAAACTGGAGCTATAGCAAATTAACTCAGCCAACTAATTGATCGTCACCTCACAGTAAAAGTATTTTCACTTCTAAAAGAGAGGATTTGCTGCAACTTAAAAAACTGGTAGTTGGTTAGCTGACTAATTGATATGTTTATGATTATTAGTTAAGAAACAGACTATAACTCAAAAGTAACACTAAAAAGGTGTTGTTCATAAACCTGAGAAAATGTAACTTCTGTCCTTGACGATTCCTCAGAACATCCATCAATGCAGCTGTGCAGCTTCTATTTAACATACTTTGTACTCTTTTTAAAGCCAGATGGGCTTGTGTTGTTATTGTTCCAGGTGACACCCAGAAAGTGGAGATGCCCAGCAAAGAGATGGAAGTGGTGAAGGGCCAAATGGTGGTGTTACAGGCCTGGTACAGCCCCAGTTCAGACATTTCCCAAAACACTGTAATTTGGCATTTCACAGGAAATGATTCCAAGCAGGTAAGAAGCTCAAATCCAAAACAGTAGAATGTTCATGTGCATGCTCAACCCATTATTGGTTATTAAAGACGTACATTCACACTGAATAAATAAGTTAAAAAGTGAGTCGTCTGATGTTGAAATACTACGTTTTCAGGATATAGACTAAATTTTATGAGAAATAACTGAATAACATATGCTTTGTAAACATGTTCATTCTTGTGTGGGGGGAAAACTTCACAAAAAAAGTGGCTACATTCCTTTACTTTGCAACAAGTTGGACAGATGTAGTACCCTTGCCAAATAAAAAAGAAAAAATGAACAGTTTTCTCATACATTTGTAACTTAAATCTCTACAAATATTGTCATTTTTTTAGTTAGTTAACTGCTTTTATCCAATGTGTAGTGCAACGCTGTAGAGTTTTTCTCAGAACATCATCCTACTTCAGCCGCTCCAGAATTCTATTTTGACCCCTCCAATAACCCTAAGATGTCGTTGTACATATGACCCTTTTCTAACCTCACTCACGGTATAAAAAGTACAGCTTCTTTAGGGATTACAAATTACAATAATGTACAGAATTTGCTGATCCTCAGACCACTTTAGAAGAGATCATCAAACTCAAAAATACTTGGCTGAAAGCACAAACTGAACAGCTTTACGAAGATGCATTTCGTCATGCAGTGTAGTATATTGAAAAATAATAATGTTCACACCTTTTTCTACATATTGTTCCTCACCTTTGAATAAAAAAAACAGAACATTATTGCATGATGCTGTTTATACGCATACATATATCATGATTTCTATGTGTAAAAGGATGATCTGTAGAGTTCAGGAGTATTGCAAAGATCACTGTTCATGTCTAATTAACAGTAGAAGAAAATAAGGGAGGAAGGATGGGCATCATAAAGGAGAGAATGCCCTTAATGACATTGTATCTCTACTTTTATCAGAGCTGCTTTTATGTAGCACGAGCTGCTTGTGAAACTGCACATGCAGTGTTGTGTGTGTGTGTTTACGTGATTAACATAATCTAAACAATCTCAGTGTGCGATGCCTGTGAGCTTATCTCAATCAGAAAATCAACCTGAATTTCAACATCCACCATCTGTACATGTCAGGATTATCGTCATGAAGGACGTTTATTCTGGTCGTTAATCTGCACATCTTGACATGGCCGTGACAAATAGAATTAAAACTATTTAATAGGAATGAAAACACGCTTTCATTTTTTGCAAGACATTTTGTGAAAACACTCCTGTCAGTAGCAAAAATGTTTTTCACTAACTGGCAGTGCAATGAACCTGTACAGCTTTAAGGTGTTTCCATTAACTTGTTGTCTTTGTGCAGGTGATAAACTTTAGCTCAGGTAAAGTCGGGCACGGACAAAATGAGTTCACCAAAAGAGTGGGCTTCAGTGTGGCCATGCCTTCGGCCAACCTCTCCATCTACATCAACAACACCCAGGAAACTGACTCTGGTCTCTACTTCTGCCATGTCATCGTTCCTGGAGGTCATGGCATTTCTGGAGAGATGCGGCTTAATGTCAAAGGTAACGGTCCACGGCATCAGAAGAATTTCAAAGGTTAGAAGTCTGTAGTGCGGCTCAGTCTTGTCTTTGGATTTGAAAGTACCGGACAAGTAAATGCTGAGCACATTTTGAGGGAGTTTTGATTGGAGTAGTCTGTTGAAAATAATATATATATATATTATATATATACATGTGAGAAAGCTCTGTCCAATTGAAATCCATCTGCTGTTAAGGGATCCAATAGGCTCTGCAGTCATTATGTCATCCCCCAGAAACAGATGGAAACTGTTGCCGGGTGGAGGTCAAAACATCTACTTATTTTTATGCAATCTGGCTACTGCCCAGAGAAATCACCAAACTGAAAGCAGTGGATTAAAGCTATTGCATACATGTTCAGGAAGCGGTCAGCGATGTATATTCTTATCTTACATGTGTTAGCATACAGTAATAACCCGGACTGTCTGTCTGTCCAGTCCCTCCCTCTCCCCCAGTGTGCAGCATGACAGGAAACCCAGTGGTGAAGGGCAACGTGACTCTGAGCTGCAAGTCTAGTTATGGTAAACCCATACCTCATTACAAATGGACCAAGGCTGCACCCATGTCTGAGGTGTTTTTCTCACCAATGCAGAGTGAGTATGTTTTAATAGATGGTTACTTTAGCACAAAAGGACACACACAGTTACTTTCTCATTATAATATCTTTCTTTTAGATAATGTTTTTATTTTATTGGCCCATATTTTGCATCACCTTTTGTTGTCAGTGTAATGTTGAATTCTTTAATTGTTTTAATGCCATAAGTATAGTAAATTAAATCATATTCGCTATGTTTCTATTTACTTTAAGTGTGTAACAATAAACAAGGCTGCGGTAGATTTAGACAAGCTAGTTCCAGTGCCCAGTGGTTGCAGATGGTGTTTGGCCGTCATGCCTTTATGTAGCAGCTAATGAAATGGGCAGGTTTTAATACAATGTGCACCACAAAATGATATAGTATGAGCACAAGATGTACTTTGTTCCCCCAGTTCATCACATTTTAATTATTTGTGTACATATTTTAATCAGTTTTTTGTAGGTTTTGCAAATTTATTCAATTGAGAGAAGTATTCATACAATGGCAACACCAACAGACCAGCTTAAAACTTAGATGCGTCACTGTGCAATACAGGAAGCTGCCATGAATAAAATATGAGCTTCCCATGAAACATGATTTCTGGAATTCTGGGAGGTCTCTAAAATATTGACAATGTGTTGTTTGGGCCAGGCATTTCTATATTTCATAAATCATATGTAAAATCAGAACGTGATTGTTCTACTAAAAATAGAATGTAGAGCTATTGTCTCTGCACAGCAGATCTGCACATCTGATGGAGTACATGGCAGTAATTTAATCTCTTTACTTGTTCTAATAGTTACATACTATTCTTAATCAGTGCAAGTACAAGAAAACAGAAAGTTTGCCGTTCAGGTACGTCAACACAATAAACATCTCACTGTAATGTAAACATAGCTATAGTTTGCACTGTGATTATGTCCAATGTGTTCCAGGAAATGGATCATCCCGACCCACCAGCTCACAAGAGCTTCACCCTCTCTTTGTTCCAACACTAATTTACTCATTATGCACTGAGCATCAATGATGAAACAGACTAATAGCCTAGATAGTCTATGAAAAGGAATGATAAAGATCAAAGATCAAAAGTTGGAAGAGTGTCAAGGAGTGAAAAGGTCTTTATTTTCAGAACTCAATTTAGGTTTGATTTTATACATTATCCATAACAGAATCTCTTTATTTTTCAATGATTTAGAAACTCCCCAAATTTACACAAATTATATTTTCTGGGGAATTCATGTCATAAGTTTAAAGCTTTATTTAACCAGATAAGTCAACTGAGAACAAATTCTCATTTACAATGATGACCTGGCATGAGGAGACGAGCTCAACTCTTGTCAACCAATCAAGTGTGCACAATTGAACTAAAATGAACAAATTGTGTTTCGTGTGCTTGTCGCTGTCTCAGGCTCCTTTACTGCTGTGAGTCTAAAAGGCTGCGTTGGGTCAAAATGTACTTATTCATTTGTTTGTTTACAGATTCTGGTCTGCAAATCTTTCTGAATGTTATTGTTATTAGATGGACTTTTCAAAATCCAGATATAACCCCAATCCCCTAAAAAGCTGGGGCACTGTGTAAATTGTAAAAAAAAAAAAAGCCAAATGCAATTATTTTCAAATGTTATAAACCAATAGTTTGTTCACAATAAAACATACAAAACATGTAAAATATTGAAAGTGATACATTTTACTACCTAATGAGAAACATGATCTCATCTTGGAACATTTGATGGCAGCAGTATGTTGAAATCTTGAGCCTGGAGGACACAGTGTCCATGTTTTCACAAAAAGAATTTCAGATTTCAAATAATCTGACTTAAAAGCAAGTTTTCATTTCTGGCCTCTTTAAAAGAGTTTTGGCCTAGAGAAGATGGCAGCATTTTTGGATCACTTTCACATTCTTTGCGTAATAGAGCTTTAACCTGCATTTGTGGGTTACATGGAGATTAATGATTATGGACAATGATCTCTAGAATTGTTCCTGAGTCTATACAGTTATTTACATGACAGAATTATGCCTTATTTTAATGCATTGCCGTTTTAGGGCCAAAAGATCACAGACATCCAATACTTGTTTTCAGCCATTTCACTTGCGTGGGGCATTGATATGTGTCCAGATTTTGTCTTTGGATGAGATGAGTTTTCAAAATTTCATATTAAGGAGTATTAGTCTTAAATCGCTTAACAAATTGTAGACACAGTTTTTGCAGTTTTTTGACCCTCTGCCCATCTTTACCTCTGGAGACTCTGCCCCTCTAAGGTTTTCTTTTTAATGCCCAATCATGTTACTGATCTATTGCTAATTAACTTAATTAGTTAACGCATGTTTCTACTGCTGTTTACGTTAAGTTTCATATACTTTTCCAGCCTTTTGTTGCTCTGTCAAACCTGCTGCCATTAGATTCAAGATGAGCTAATATATTTTGGAAATAGTAAAATGTCTCACTTTGAACATTTGATTTATTTTTTTATGTTCCATTGTGAATAAAACATTGGTTTGTGATATTCAGATCATGGCATTCTCATTTATTTACATTTTGCACAGCATCCCATCCTTTCTACGAATTGAGGTTTTAGAGGGAAGAGAAAAGCATTGGCTTTGTTTTTCTGAATTATGTCTCTCCAGCTAAATCCACAAACCCCTATCTCACTGATGGAGGCTTTTTGAAATATATGCAGCTTGAGAGGAAGATGATAGCAAGTAATGCTAAAATAAATGCCCTCATGATGCATGTGTCCACTCTGCTAAGTTACAGAGTGTAATGAACTGGCACTCCTGTGTTATGCCAGGCATGGTTTTGCCCTGTTTGCAAGGCAAAGAGAAATCTAAAGATTTTTTTCTGTTGGAATGCCGTCAGTTTTTTGTGGTGGGATTCAAAGAAGGCAAAGGAAGGACAGAAAACTCAGAATATTAGTGGCTTTACACTTCAGGGAAAGACAAAATTTCCAAAAGAGTAGTATCTTAAGCTTTTCTGGCAGTACTAGAACGAATTTGGAGGCCATGAATGCAAATTGTGATTGAATATTACTTTGGGAATCTGATCAGTTTACATTTACATTTATGAATTTAGTAGACGCTCTTATCCAAAGCGACATGCAAGGAAGAAGACTGTTAATTAGAATTGCTACTCAATACAAAACCAAAAATTAACCATCAAACTCTCTGACTGTTTACCAATGCTTTAGCTGCTACGGTATATTTATTTTTTTATATATATATTTTCATCACATTATTTTCAGAACCTAGAATAAACATCTGCAGGATGAGTGGGTTGAATAATTTTGCCTACTGCTGAGGATACTCCAAATCTACCTTAGAGAAAGATTCTTTATTTTCCATAACATGCAGCGTAAAATCTTCTTTACTGACAGAGACACGCAGCATCCTGCTCTTAAAGTGCTGCACATGCAAAAGAGGCAAAAGGCATGTCATGCGTTATTTTATATATTCGTATTTTGAAATTATGTTGCAGAGAAAACACCATCTGTTTCTGTACAACAGGACTTAAGTTGATTGATTGCGTATTGACTTAACTGCTTTGATCCCCAGCCCTCATCTCTTTATAGCAGAAAAGTCCCCAGAATCATAAGATGAAAACTACTCCCTTTGATTGTGCATTAATGCAGGATTTTGCCGTATTGCATATAAACTCATGCCCCCATCACGTGTGTGTATGCATTGTCTCGCATGCATTGACACTCACACTCAAACCCAGCGCATTTATATGCACTTTTGAATTTTACTCTACCATCACTGCTGATCTCTTCCACAATCTTTTTCCTAATTTCCTGTTCATCTTTTCAAACAAACCCCATGTCATTTCTTGGTCAACCCCTCCAAGAAATATAAGTTCAATTTGTGACTAAGAATACAGTACTTCTTACTCTTCCACCCTCTTTCCATCAGTTTGCACCACTCCTTCCCTACCTCTCATTCATGCTTGCTGTCTTTCTGTCATCTTTCCTTCTCACAAAATCCCAGAATGGAGAGTCTGTCCCCAGCCCATACTTGTCCTTGGGTTCATGGGTAAGGGTTTTCATTTTCCAGTTACTTACCCTAGTCCATCCCTCCCTCATCTGCAGTCCTTGACATTCAAATTAACCATATTTTCTAGAGTCAACATTATATTTGTTGAATTGTAGAAAAGCTTTAAAGGAAAAATATCAACCCAACTTCGAGAATGCTTATGTTTCCAAAATGATTACCTCAAAAAAGGCTTAGTCGTCAAGTCTCAAACAAAACTCCTTCTTCATGTCTTGTTTAATCTTTATTTTAACCTTTAAAAATAATGAACAGATGTTTAACATTGTAATTTTTTCCTGAAAACATACCCATAACTAGAACGTAGATTTTCAGCAATGCATAAAGTGAGATTACAATGGATAGATAGAGGGGTTGAATTTGTCCTTTAATTCTTTACACAGTGTATGTTGTGTTAGAATTAGCTGTAAATCTATTTATTCAGTCACTGTATGATGTATTTTGACACACAGTTAACTATATATGTGTATATATGTATACATATATAGCCTATTACCCATGTCTTAGTACTTGTAAAAATTAGCTTTTTTCTTTCACTTTTGCAACAAATTGGTTTTAGTCACTATAGCCTATAATAAAGACGTGTTTACTCTTAAAACATAACTGAGCCTGTGAAATTAGTTTTCTTTTTAATTTGCAGTGGATAGTAAATATGTTTAGTGTGTGGTTATGAACAGTTGATAGGAACTAAGATATGATTTTAGAAGCACATGTTTTAGAGCAGAAACACTATCCTGAAATTAGAATTCAGAGTCTGTGCATACAAAAGACATCCTCAGAGAAAGCAAGTAGTGTCTAAACAAACCAATTTCCCATTCTCTACACTGTGTATTTTATCATCTATGTAAAAGTCATCTTTATCCTCATCTACAATCATTGAAACATGTTTTTTTTTTATTAATTATCAATAAGCAAAGCAAAGATTACTGCCAGTAACTTTAGCCTTGATGTGTCCAAAGATAATAAACTCACTAAGACCTCACACATTAACAATTGTATATCTTTTAAATTAACAAGCTGAAGTTAACCATGTTTCAATTACCTAGCTAAATAGCTGTTTTACCAGTAGACCTGCTTGTGTCAACTTTCACTGCCTGATGTTCTGATAAAGCTAGGCTAAGCTAACGTTAGCAAGTATGTTTCTAATTAAAACTGTTTTTTTTTTTCAAATAAGTGTTAGTTGTTAGTTGGTTTGTGACCAATATTAACAATTAGAGAGAGCTAGCTTCCTAGTTTAGCAATGCTCTGTTTAGCTAATTAGTTGCTTGACTGTAGCTTCTTTGTTACATATGCATATAGATAGTTTTCAGTTATCTCATTTAATTCTAAGCAAATGAACAAGCATGTTTTTCAGAATTTCAGAAGAATATGATTGTATAAAATTCTGTTTGTGTTTTGCGCCATTTGAACATTTTTAAGACAACTTTGGGTGTAGCCTGTTTGTTGTAATTGGGGCCCTACTGCTTACTAAGGTCTTACTTTGTAAAACTGATAATACCATATGAATATAGGGAAATAATTAATATGTAATTTGTGTCTTACATGGTCTTGTTTTATTTAAGTCAGTAACTACTCATTGTTCCTCTTAGTTTTAGGATGTGCTTTTCTCACTGTGACTGGAAATATTTATGTGGTTGTTTACAATTATGAAAATCAATTTCAGTTTGATGATCATTTCATGTTTCATGTATACTATAAATTGCATACAAAATGAGCTGATTTGTGCAAACCAGCTAATTTTCTATGAAAAATCCCTCTAATTTACCTTGCAGTGATGGCAGCGTAACATGAGCAATGCTCCTATCTTGAATTGAAGCATATAGTGTGTTCGTATCCCATGCAGTTCTGATGCTGTTGGGATCTAATCAGGCTTAAACTAGATCCAAGCTCAAAGTTAGCTGAAATTCTGGGTTTGGTTCTTCACAGCTGGCTTTCAAACCAGGGAATTAAATAATCAGAGAGGGACAGGTGCACACCCCGCTACTCTCATGCACTCATTTGAGTTGGTGCTCGCTTGTATTTTTATCCTTGTGACATGATTTGACCTTAGCAGTAAAGCATAGGTACAATTGTATTGTAAACTTCTTAACTGCAGGTTAGATAATTTTCTTTTGGTTTAATTGGTCAAATTAAGGTTTTTAACATGTAAATAAATTTGCGTTTTACATCATGAGGAATGTGTTAGTTCTTCTACTTTCAACATATTTTGCAAGCTCAGGATCTTTCATCCACCATAATTTTGGTATCACAGCTGTTTGGACACAATGATTATTAAGGATTTTCTACTCTCCTGCATTAATTTGTTGCATGGCAGCATCGTATGAACCTTGATGTTTCATCTAGGATGATTTAGAGTCCCTTGGTTGCATTACTTTTCTCGCTTTGGGGATTGACTTTTTGCAGAGGGTAACAGACATGCATTGCACTCGCCCATCTGATCAACACATTTACAGCAGAGTGCAATTTCACGAAGCACACATGCACACACACACACATCATTTACTTATGTTGCCACAAAAGCAAAAATGCATCAGATGAAGACATGCTGCAATGTGACGTCTAAGATTGGATTTCAGAGGATTTGTTGTGATAAGTCCCTCATGAAGCTTGTTTATTTTTCTACAGCCTGTGTTTATAGCACAGCATTTTAGAGCCAGATGTGCTAAGCAGAAGAGATTGTGTGAAAGACTCAATGAAGTGTCATTACTATACAGTGAGAACATTTAACAAAGATGACTGACCAACATGCATAATTACTGTTTTGCTGTAATTGTTTTGACAAATACACCAACATACAAAAGTACAACCAATTCAAATGTTAAACAGTCACCTGCTGCTGAAAAACATGTGAATGTCACTGCAATAATGATTTGATTTAAAGACAAAATATATAGTCAGGGTTAATACTTTGTGGGATAAATTTGTGTTCCTTTGGCAAAGTAGTGTCAACCCATGTTGTTCCCTCGACTTGCTAACTTTCATTATAAAAAACAAAGAAAAGATGCTGGTGAGGAGTTTAACAGTGCGATTGTTTTTGCAGATGAGAGACACGGCACCCTCAGGCTCAGCAACTTGACCAAAAGCATGTCAGGGAAATACATCTGCCGAGCCAGCAACACAGCCGGCTCAGACACCTGCTCCATTAACCTGGAGGTTATCACCTGTAGGTACCCCTCAGAAACTGTTGATACTCTGTTCCACACACCACAGCTGTGACACTAACAGTGTTGTGCCTTCCAGCTTCCAATGCAGGCATGATTGCAGCAACTACTCTGGGGTCAGTCGTGGGACTGGTGGCCATGGTGCTCTTCCTCATATTCATACTGAAAAGGAGACGAGACTCCGAAGAGGAGATTGCCAATGACATCAAGTGAGAGTTTAACTGTACACACAGTTGTCAGTATCAGGCAAAGATATTTGTGTAATCCAAGTCCATATTTTACATTCATGAAGCTCATCTTTCACGGTCTGTAAATTCAAGAATCTTTTTTTATTCCTGTGACATGATTAACAGTGATTTTGTTCATTATGTTAATATTTATACTCATCTACACACATCAGCTGGGAGGACCCTTTTGAAACCCCTCAGAATATAAAGCTAAATCATACAATACAGTTCTCTGCCAGTGTCAAAAAAAGACTTTATACACATCAGATGACATTAAATGACATTCTCAGAGGTGTACCTGATAATCTGAACCCAGAACATGACAGCCATCACAGGTTATTCACTGTGCAGTGGTGAAAAGAAGGCACTGACCTAAAGTGGTGTAACTACATTTTGAAGTACAGTATTTGTACTTGAAATGGATGTTATGTTAGTGTTTCTTTACACACAATTAAGAAAGGAGCTCATTGGTTTTATCAGTTTGTAAATCACTCACATTTCTGCAATGCACAGGTGCTTCACTGTCAAAACTTAGAGTGAAAAATACTAATACTATGTTTTGCTTGAGGTGTTAATTTTTTAATCAGTTTTCATTCTTTTTCTTTCTCTTCCAACCACAGGGAGGATGCTCAGGCACCAAAGCGAGTGTCATGGGCAAAGAGCAACACCGGCTCTGACATTGTGTCCAAAAATGGCACGCTGTCCTCCATAGCAACCAGCCCTCGATCACGAGACCCCCATCAACCCAACTTTCCGTACCCATACTCCCCCATGTCGGCGTCAGACACAGGCTCAGTGATCAACGCCTTCCAGCTGCGACCTGGAGAGGCCAACTCCTTACAGGGGCTTCCTGGATACAATATGGGAGGCACTCCGATACGGAAATACAAGCGGCCTCTCAGTGCAAACGGAGGCCCTCCGCAGCTTCACAGAAGTCCCTTGGTCAGCATCGCCAAAAGGACTGAGGGGGCTCAGCCTCAAGTGCCACCTCCACTCACCGTGTCCCCACAAATCAGCTCCTCCACTCTGACACGCTCGGGAGCCGTTACTGTCATGGTGCCTGCTCAGAGCCAAGCCGGCTCACTGGTGTAGCAGCTCTGATGGGACAGAACAGGACAGACGGAGAGAACACCTTGAGCTGGAGAGCACGTTCTCCACGAAGACCTGAGAGGTTGTCTGAGAAGAAAACATCGTGTAGTGGGTTTGTGCTTCATTTGCACAAACCGTCCCTTCGGTTTGTTCACGATATCGACTCCGTGCAGTGTTTCGTTGTCTTTTTGGTTTCCTTTTGGTATGCTGCATTCAGACTCACTAAAGAGAAAAGCATTTTTGTTTAAACGCTCACAAACAAATCATCAAAATAGACTGTTCAGATTCTCAGGCAGCATTTTGTCTTTATATTGTACGCCATAACGAACGATCCTGTTTACTACAAGTTTTGCAGTTCTTGCAAAATATTTTTGGCTACATTTGTAAGGTTTGTACGATAACCTGGACAAAGTTTTTTTCCCAAGCATTTCACTTTACCTGTGTGGACCGTACTTCAGTCACTTTTCTGCACTAGTTCTGAACAAAACCCACAATTCAGGTACTCTTTCAAAATACTTTACTTTCTTTGACCCACATTTACATCCTGTTCGCTTAAGGGTTGTTTATTTAACCTGTTATTACAAAGTTGGTCTGACTTCATGAAGTGTACTGAGAGTTCATTCTTCATTGAGTATTTTGCCTGTTATGGTAGCTGGAATGTAGCCAGAGCAGTGAATATTATGTTGTTAAAGTTGATGGATTTATATATTTTCTAAAGTACTTGGTTAGAGTTAATCACTGCAAACACAGGAGGCCATTAAAGGAGTATGAACAACAGAACAAAGCAGCAGATTCTCCCCGATGACCGACGAGCACACCTGCTGAACTCTGGAATAACGTGGCAGTGATTTGTAGATGTTGGAAGGCTACTTGTGTCGCTTTTAATGCAGTTCTGATTGTTGGTGGATTTTTTTTTTTTTTTTTTTTTTAAATAAAGTGTTTGGGAGTGTTTGACTGCGTTACAACCATCTCACTTACAAACAGTTATTGTGAATGTAAAGAGCAACAGAAATGAGAGTGCCAAACAGCAGATGGATTATTTTTTTTAGCAAAGTTGAGATCTTTATTTTTTTGGAGTGTGATCGCAAACACAAAAGAAAAAAACACAACCCATGAATTTCTATTATTTTGCTGACTACAGACAAGAAAACGGGGTAAATTACAGTCATAATGCAGTAACCATGATAAATAAGATGTGCAAGGCCACTTAGGAACAGAGATGCTGACACTGAGGTTGAATCACTTAAAAGTATGAGGTAAAAAAAAATCTTAATCTCTCCTCATAAACCTGTTGTTGAACTACTGAACCTAGATTATGTTTATGCATTTTGGCAGACGCTTTTAAACAAAGCAACTTACAGGTAGGCTAAGGGGGTCTTGCCTCAGGAGCCCTACTGGAGGTAGTACCTTTCATGCAGGGGATTTGATCCCAGGTCTCACGAAAGGTGGCAATCATACCACTACACTATCACATAGGTGTAGCCAGAGATAGAAGCTTTTATCAGTAACAAAATGAAAGTTTTCTTTCTTTCTATCGCACAGCAGACATAGTTTGACATTTTACACGCGGCTCAGCTTTATGGAGTTGGTTTTCACATCTTACACGCACCTCAGCTTTATGGAGTTGGTTTTCTCCTGTTGCAATCTCTACTCACAGAAAATCTGCTTCGTCTTGTTTCGTTGTACTTACAAGCTGAACGGTAGTGATGGTGTGACTGTGTATAATTTTGATGCTATTGTAGGATTAAAGTGTCTCTAGAAAGTCTTTCTTTACTTTTAAGAGTGCTCAACAAATGGACATTTGGGGGTGTGGGAGTTGGCAGTGTTTAATCTCTATAGGCAAATATCTGAGTATGAATATGCAGAATCGGTGGCCGGATTTTGGTACGAGCCAGCCTTCGTGTTTCTGTCTGGAGTCTGAATCCCCCCCCCACAAACGTGACCTTTGCTCTCAGAAGCTGAGGCATGAAACAATAGCAGATGAGCTCCAGAGCTTTCCATTCTCACTGAGGTATGAATGAATTTGTATTTTAGCCTTGAAAAATCTGTGCAGCTGTTATTGAGATTTTTTTCACTTTGCACCAAGGGTTAAACACCAAGTTTATTATTATATTCCATCTGAAAAACCTTGTCTAAACTGCAACTAAAAACGCAACAGGTGATCTGATATTATGCTAAAAAAAAAGAAAAATACTATGTTTATTTCACTGGTTAACCATCTGTCTTACAGCGACTTTAACCCCATTTGGAAAAACTGCTGCACAAGGCAGTTAAGGACCAGCCACACGGTAACAAACCGGATATGAAAACCACAACTATGTGCTTAACTAAAGGGGAAGATCCGGAAGAAGAGGTTTATCACGACTCTGTCAGCAGATTTCGGGAAATAATCATCCTCATCACCTCATTGGTTCCTTTCAGGGAGACAAAAAAAAGTCACACAGACTGAATATTGAATTGGCTCTAGCCTTCTTAAATGTAAACGGAGGGAAAATAGTCTGATCCTCTAATCTTCACATACACAGAAAAGAGAATAAAAGCTTACCCTCCAGGATCTGATGGACTCTGATGTCCCGCACGAACTGCTGCACCGCGTAGTCTTTCAGATAGCCGTACCCACCGTGCATCTGGAGAGCCTGGTTGCAGATCTGTTGAGCAAGAACAGGGAAAAACTGTTGACACAAACTCCTCATTTGGTCTGAAATATATAAGAATCATAAAAAAAGCCTTAGAAAATGCATCATTGAAAGGTTTGCTGGGGAGTGAGCAGAGGCAGGCTCACTACAGAATAAGGATGCAGGTGAGGGCGCTGCTGAGGCAGATTTATCAAGCCATTAGCATTTCAGACGTAGACCAATCAAATAATCCTGCATGGAAGTGATGACCAATCAGTAATATTACATCCCTATAGGAGAAAGAGTAAGAGGTTTAAAGTATATCAGAAGAGAAACCTTTGTTTTGGATTCTGAGTCCACGTGTCAGATTTGTGTTTTGTACTCTTTGTTGTTTCACAAATAAAAGCTGAGTAACACACGAGTGGAGTTTCTGATCTTCTGACATTTTGTTTTAACTTACAAGTGGATACTTTACAAAAGTCAAGAAGAAATCAGGCACATCCACTGCACAACAAAGAGTTTATTTCAAGATTTTTGTGAAAATAAACAGACTGCTACATGGCACCACTCACATTAAAGCACTCATCCGTGACAAAGAGCTTGGCCATGGAGCAGAGAGAAACCGCATCCGGCCGGCCCTCCTGTAACGCCGTCGCGGCTTCACGCACCAGAAGCCGAGATGCCACCAACTTGGTGGCCATTTCTGCCAGTTTGAACTGGAGAAACTACACACACAGAGGCAGAAGACATGCTCAAAACAACGATTCATAAGTGCTAATTTCTTAACATTTCTGAAATCTTGCACAGGTACAAAAATGCGAGAGGCTCACCTGGTTGTTGGCCAGAGTTTCTCCGAACTGCTTGCGCACCTGCATGTGGTCCCTCGCTAGCAGCACACTGGCATGTGCTGCCCCCAGAGAGCAGGAAGCTGAAGACAGAACGAGGGGTGCATTTCACTGCTTCTGGATTCAACTTTTTATTCAAGAATAAGAACAAGCGCCTGCTAATCCAGTCGTACTAAAACCATTCGTCATGCATTCACAACCTCAAGACATCCCTGCAATATGCACTTGATTTATGCAAAATATACCCCACGGAGCTCATTCAAAGCTGATTAGAAGACTGATTATCCATAAAAGCTATAATTGCATTGAAATGTGAGGATTAAATATTTCAACCCTTAAATATTTTCTTAATCAATCTGAAAATATCAAAGTTAACTGGTTAAAGTTTTTTAAAAGAAATAACTGGACAGGGGCTTGTTTACTATTGTGCTGCTGAAAGCTAAATGTTTCTCTCATTCTTTACTTCAATATTTCAGCTGCTCTTTTGTCATATCTATCGTTTCATAATCATCCAAATATTCTCAGTGGGTAACGTCTCAAACTCGGACGACGGCGCGGCCAGTTGGGCTCTTTTTCAGAGCCACGCTGTTGTAATGCCTGCAGAATGTGGCTTAGAACAGTTTAATCTCTGTAAACCGATAGATATCCGTACGTGAATATGTCAAATCTGTAAGCAAGAGACGAGATTGTTGGTACGGCTTCTATTGATCGTCTGCTTGTAGTCAAAGTAGCTACGTCCGAGGCAGCTTCGGTTTCATACTGAGAGCAAAGGGTGCAAAATGCATTTTCTGAAATACAATCTCAGATATTGGCTATCAATTGACAGTACTATTTAACTATTTTTTTCTATTAAATATATGGTTTCAGTGGTCTGTGAATCACTGTATCTCACACAGTGTCCAAGCTTTTTTTTAAAAAAAGGGGTTATACAATAAACTACTGTGACTAGGGAATTATTTTCCTTCTCACCAATATTAATCCTTCCTCCGTTCAGGCCTTTCATGGCGATGCTGAAGCCCTGTCCTTCCTCACCCAGCCGGTTGGTCAGTGGAACCACACAGTCTTCGAATGTCACTGCTCTGGTAGGCTGGGAGTTCCAGCCAACCTGGAGGGCAGAGAGGTAAACAGCTCAGTGACTGTGGCTCAACTCTGCCATCTAGTGGTTTCCTGAAAACACTTCAGAGAAGCGCAACTGAGCTTTACCTTCTTTTCCTTTTTCCCAAAACTTAGGCCAGGGGTTCCCCTCTCCACTACCAAACATGAGATACCTTTTGGTCCTTTACCACCTGTTCTGCACATCACAACATAGACATCTGTGTCTCCACCTCCACTGATGAAGGCCTAACAAGTCAGGAAGACAGGATTCTGGCTGTCATTTTAGTTCTACAGACCAGAAACTACATGAGAACAGAGACCGGTTAATGTACCTTGGAGCCGTTTAAGATGTAATGGTCACCTTCTCTCTTTGCAGATGTCAGGAGCGAAGCAGCATCACTACCACTGCCTAAAACAAACATCTCCCGTTTAATATTTTGACAAAACTTCCAACTGAAGTTGTCAAATATCAACAACAACAAAATATTTTACAGAAAAAGAAAATGTCAACTTCTGTAAAGTCATATTTGCACATTTTTTTTCTATATTTACTTTGCACACATAGACTGACCTGGTTCAGTGAGACAATAAGATGCAAACTTTTCCATCGAGCACAGATCAGGACAGAACTTCTCCCTCTGCTCATTATTGCCAAAGGTGTCAATCATCCAGGCACACATGCTGCAAAAGAAGGAGAGCACAGCAGATTGGTTGTTTGCTTAACTTAAGATAAAGTATGCATGTTCTAACAACTTAACAAAATCCCTAAAATTTTGAATAAAGATTATTATATTTTCTTAATTTTCTCTATGTTGTTTAGTCTATTTAATCAAAAAATATCTAATCTAAACCACCTCTCCTCAACATAGAGGTGGGGCTTCACTAACTGCATTCTCAACCACCATTAAAAACAGTAAAACGTATATAAAAGATGAACGTAACCCCCAAATCTGAAAGGTGAAGCAGATGCAAAGTGCCATTAAACTGCAATCTCTACTATGGCCAGCAGGGGGTGATGCATCTTAAATAAGGCAGACCGTAAGAGAAAAAGCCTTTACTTCACTTGAAAATGTGGTCTTTGTCACTAATTTAAGTGTTTTTCAGCTTAAGCTTTAAGGTTAGGCTAACTTGTGAAGAGTCTTAGTAACTCAAAACCGCTCAAATAGCCAAAGAGCTGGACTAAGTGATCCAAAATGGCTGAAAAACCAAGAGTTGCCATCGTGCATTTTTAAAACCATTTTCATATATAATCTCTATAAAAAGTATTGTGCTTCTTTAATCGATACATTGTACCCTGCATGCCATCGTTGCTATATGAGAGGTCCGTACTTGTGGATGCTGATGTAGGCCGTGGTGCTCACGCATCCCGTGGACAAAGCCTCAAAGATGACCGATGTGTCCAGCCGAGAAAGGCCTGAGCCTCCAACGTCTGGCTGTACGTAAATCCCACCAAACCCCAACTGGGCGGCTTTCCTCATTGTCTCCACTGGGAAGATTTCCTTAAAGAAAAACGGAAAAAGCATCGGTTATCACAGCGTGTCCAGTGATTACGTGATCAAACGTCACCAAACGTCACAACGTTTTCTTGTACATGTCGACATCTGGAATAAACTCATTTTACTTTATTACTTTGTTGAAGACACTTTATTATTTTATTAAAAGGCACCTGCGAGTCAATAGCGATTAACATGAACAAAAGAAAAGAAAAAAACAGAGAAAAAGGGTGAAAAAAATAAAGAAAATTATGTTGATGCCAGTGGTTCCACACGAGTAGAATCTGACTGACAATTGACATTTGTCAGTGTTGAAATTATGCTGTTTGCAGAATCACTGCAAACTGTGACAGAGTCCAACAAGATATATATACTGTGACTTAATATATGATGATTCACAAATAACATCAAGCACACACTTCCCCCCCAACAGACCTGCAACCTAATATAGAACAAAAAAGGGTTTTCGTCAACTAGCTTTTTGATTAATCAACAGGAATACATCTTAATGAAGACCTTTCAACGTCTTATACCAGTTATACCAGTATAGAAATAGCTGCCACATACCTTTTGGTCCCACTCCGCCATGTGTGGAGCCATTTCATTGGCTGCAAAGTCAAAGGCCACTTTTTGAAACTCCTTCTGTTCATCTGTGAGCCCATAAGCAGCTGTCAGCAGAGAACAGAGGACAGTCAGTACATACAGAGGGTGGAGTCGGCAGGCATAGTGTTTTTAAACATTTTCTTAGTTATAGATGCTGCAGACCTTTATAGTGATTTTACGTGCACGACATAAGTGAGACATTTGCCCTGCAACGGCGTTGTCACAGTGTGGATCAAGAAAACAAACCACAGCTGCAGAGCCTACCTCTAATATAGCTTGCGTAATTGAAAACATGACAGCAGATTACGTTTTTAAATCAGGCGAGAGACTAAGGAAGGTATAAACTCACTTAACCTCTAATTTGAGAGGAGGGGCGGTGTTAAGGAGGGGCGTGTAGCCTCTTCTGATTCCCGACTGGAGGACCAGAGAGCCTAAACTAGCCAATTACAGCCAGCTGAGAGATGAATGCGTGTGAAATGCAGTTATTTCCACCAAAACTCCTACTGTTGTTTTGGGTGCAGCAGGACAATGTATGACATTAGCTTGTTGGCTAATAAAGTTAAAGCATCCATTCAGAAGTTCTCTTTAAACACAGCTGCCATACAAGCGAACCCTTTTCCTGAACTTACGGTCGATACATGAAGCTATTCCTCGTCTCTGTGAGCTTCTGCTCAACATCAAACGATGGTTCCGGCAGATGTTTGAGCCCAATCTGGCGATTCTTGATAGAGATCCCACCACAGCCATCTTTACCTCCACAGTGGATAGTTATGTCAGCGAACCGCTGGGGCTGCTGGGTAATGCAGTTTTATTCAATACGGAAGCAAGAGGCGGGGATTGTTTGATGTCCATTGCCCAGCACTACTGGATCGTCTTTCGTTGCTTATTCTCCAGTGGGATAAACATCACAACCAAGCCATATTTTTACAGATGAAAATTAGTAATAGAATATCTTTCGGTACTTCTGTACAAACATATTTAATGTAAATATTTTGCAACGTCATTGTAACTGGTACAGATACTGTTACTTGCTGCAAAATATTAAGCTGCTAGTTTCCTGTGAATACATATATTTAATTTATAATAAAACTAACACCTTGTTGGATATGCTTCAGCGGGTCAGTGTGACCGGGGCAGTTACGTACGCGGCCAATGGTGTTAGCTAACCAGTTAACGGCGGAAGCCGGTAACAGAATTAAGTGCACCGATAAACTTGTTGACGTCACGTGTGGTGGGCTTTTCGCGGGAGTTGATGGTCTGATGCACTGTCTCGTTGAAGGTATGGCTGTGAGCTTTAGCTACACACCAGAGTTGTTTTTTAACGGGTAACTGTAACGTTACGTGCGTTAAGTTTACGCTGACTACCTTATGCCACGCGATGTCTGCTTTACTTTGCTTCATGTTGCTTCAGTCTGTGATGATCATTATGAACTGGCTACAAGAGAGTTATTAAGAAAAGCCATTTCCTCTCGCTTTACAAAACGTTTCAAACATCTAGTTCGTTTTGGTATAATTTGGTGCAAGAAGTAAAGCAAAACCGACAGAACTGATTGAGTTTTCTATCATTGAATCTGTTATTACTGATTAAAAAGATCTGAACGAAAAACACTGTATGCACAAATTAAAGTCTTCAAAATGTTAATGAAGTTGAATAGACTTCTCAAGAAAAACCGAAGCTACTCCTCTTCATATAGATTCATATTGATTCATTTAGATTTATTAGTTTGAAATTGATGTAACTATCATGGAGACAATTAGTTGTCGTCTGTCATTTCTGTAACAAGGAAAGCAAGCTTATCATGCTTTTCATCATTTTTTAATTTAATACATACAATTATTGATTGAATAGGAAAATATTAGCCGCAAAGAGAACAAGAGGCCCTGCAACAGAAGGCATGCTGAAGCCCTGAGTCATTCTTTGATAACATAAAGAGACTACAACAGAACTGACAAGATGCTTGAAACTGCACTTTGTTTGAATTAGTTTTTGGAGGTAGCTTCACTTCACATTGTGTTCCTAAAACTGTTGCACAAGAGTGTGCAGTGTGATTTAAAAAAAAAAAATCCTCTTTGAAATAATGATTGCAAATGTCCCACCAGAAATATATACGAGGTAGAGGTAGAGCAAAGGTATTTGGCTTAATTTGATATTACAGCACTCAAATCTGTGGATCTTTACAGACGGAGAGTGATGTCACCCAAGAAAAAGGCCAGAGTGAGTAAAACAACTGCAAGTTCAGGTAAGAAGATAAAATCCTTGTCAAACGTCTTGTCTGGTGGTTTTTCTGATGACTGCTGGGACCTTGCAGGCGAAATTGACTTTGGAGAAACAGTTTCTGTGACTGGCAAGAAGAGAAAAGCTGTAGCTTCTGTCGGGAAAAATGAGGAGGGCTCCAAGTCGGCAGGCTCTGCAGACCACAGCCACTGGCTGATGAAGTCTGAGCCCGAGAGCCGCATTGAGAACGGCATCGATGTGAAGGTACAAAGCGGCGCGGCCTCTTCTCTTACGGTAAAAATTGATGGCTCTTGTGTGACTATCACGCTTCATTCTGCAGTTTGGCATAGAAGATCTGAAGGCTCTGCCTGATCAGACTGGCTGCTGGGACGGCGTCCGCAACTATCAGGTACAGCCACAAAACGTTCATCAGAATACAGGGGACCAGCTCAGCACTACACTAAAAAAAAAAAGCTTGTCTTGGCTTAACGCCACCACCATTTTGTCATGAATCTGTCTAGAGTAGAACTGATTTGCTCAGCCTGTCACCTGCAGGCTCGCAACTTCATGAGGCAGATGAAAGGGAGGGCAGCTGGCTTTCTTTTACCACAGCAACTGCAAGAACCCAGGGATTGCAGGACTCATGAAGGTGAGTCGCTCTTCCTTCGTTAAAATAAACCTCCTAACAGGCTTGATATTCAGCCATATTTCCTTGTCCAGATTGTGAAGGAAGCATATGTGGACCACACTCAGTTTGACAAGAAAGATGTCCATTATGACGCATCCAGCAAACCAGACAAGCCCAAGTGGAGCATGGTAAACCAAGCACATGTTCATTCAGCAGAGTAACTGGTAATGACGACAAGGCTTCACAGGCTGCACTCGCCGCTTCCTCCTCTCAGGTAGATGTTCGGTATCAGAGAATGATGAGGCGTTTTCTCCCTCTGGCGGAGCTGAAGAAGTACCACCTGCAGCATCGGGCCAGCGGGGGGCCTCTGAAGGACATGGCGCTTTTTACGAGGGCCAGGCTCTCTGTCCAGCCCCTCGCCTCTGGTATGTAAGAACCGGCGGCGCCGCTTTGTCCTGCTGTACAGCTGTGATCGGGTTTTTCTTTTCTGTCCGCAGAGGAGTTCGACTTCATCCTGAGCCTGGAGGACAAAGAGCCTTTGTGAAGATTTTCTTCATGCTGCAGTGAAATCACTGGAGAGAGACATCTACCATCAAACTAGTGGTTATGTGGACTGTAACTGTTGTATTCTTTTATGCTAATAATATAAAATATAAATGTGTTTATTACAGCCAAAGTTGAATTTGTCAGCTTCCTTTTCTTGGCAAAAAAATAACATTTAAACTGTAGGAAGCGAATGCATCGCAGTGGTGTGACATCATCTGTAATCTGACTGGTCTTGTTTTACTGACACTAATCATCGTTTAAAACACAACTAATCACAGCATCACACAGCTGGTTAAAACATCAGAAAGCATTCAGCGCTCTGTGAAGTTCCACAGTAAGCTTCATTTGTGCGAAGTGGGAACACAAAAGGTGTCTGACATCCTGCCAAACTCAGTACTGTCAGCTTTTAACTCAGGGAATCATCATAACCCTGCTGTGCTCACTCTCCGGTGAAGATCTGTTAAAGTGAACAGAAAGATGTCTCAGATGGTGTTCCTGCACAGATTTCATGTGCTGGAAGCTGACGGCTGCCTCGATGCTGAAAGATGCAGTGATGACTGCACTGTTTAAAGTGAAATCTGCTTTTTACAGTCATAGAAGTGATGAAGTCCGGCGCAGCTGGGGAACCTCTCATCTGTCCTGTTAAAGGTGTCGGGCCTTAAGTACTGATTGTTACAACCAGATAATAAAGTTTAACTGCAAATCACTTTGGTTAAAAGTGACTAAACTTGTGTGATGAAGTCTTTTTTTTTTTATACGTGAGCTCTTTAAGCTCTAAACAGGCTGTCTGCTGTCACCAGCTGTAACATCACTGTAACAACACTGCAACTAATTAGACTTGTTTCTGTGATATTACGATCATTGTGTTAGTCATAACTTCAGGGTATGAAAATGTATAGTCAGTGAATGTTGGGTAATCCTATCGATCTATTTAAATATTGTCTTACCAGAACTGATTTGATATGAGCTATGAATCATTTCTTTACTTTACTTGGGTCCACCAGCACCAGTGTGAGGCATGACAGGCTCCTCCTCTGACAGGAGTGGCTGTCCATGCCTCTGTCAGAGCCGTGAGGAGCTGCCGTTGCATTTTCTGACGTGTGGATGCTGTCAAAGTTTCTTCCAAGATATTCCCTGCGGCTCTGAACCAAGTGTTTGGGGGGGCATTTCTGTGCTGGATCTCTTTGTCAAGAACTGATGACAGTGTCTTTTTATCGTGGTGTCAGCAGTAATACCGACGTGGCATCAAAGAGCTTTTTATTTCATCTGAAGTACGTATGGACAATACAGCCTGAGACGCTTTTAAAAAATCCATGTGAACACATTGGTTAGACCAAAAATCCTACAAAAAATAAAGCTTTTCCAAACTAACACGCCCAGATAATGTGGCTGTAGCTTTTACTCCTGCATTTATACATTAAACTAGAGTAAAAAGAGCTTACTGGCTCTTTACATGCTCAAAGTCTTTATGTAAACATAAATAGTGCAGCAGAATTGCCTTGAAAGCCGCTCTCATTCACATATTTTCTTGATTCTTTTGTCAGAGGCCAAAATCTTCCCAGAAAATCAGCTCATTTCGACGAGGTATCCAAGCACCTCCAGACTGTCGCTCTGCTCTAATAAAACCTTAACTTTAAAACCGCAGCATCGTCTGACAAAAATCAGCATTCAAGTAAAGAAGACCGTGTCTGAGCAGTGAATTCAGCTCTTCTTACAAGTATAATGATCTCCCACGGAGGACACTGTGGAATGTCTTCTCACATAATCCACAGTGATATACACAAGTCAACAACCGGATTCTGCTGCCATGCGTGTAAACTGTTAAATGGTCCAGTTGAGCTGTAATTGTGACTGCACTGACAGGCTCTTTCTTATTTGAAGTTACCGTAGTAACCACTGCTGAAGGGCTCAGCATCAGTGTTGCACCACTGAAGTTTATCCACCTGCGATGGACTGTGCAGGACCCGGATACGAACAACCCCTCACTAGCTTTGCTTTTCTTGGATTTTTCTCGGTGAAAAATGTTAACGGATATTTCTTTAATTAAAATATCAGCGTGTTGCATCGTTAAACTCTGTGAGCACTTTAAGAATATGTTGAACTATACTTTCATTGCACGCACGCACCCCCCCCTCTCAAAACATTTGTGCTCAGGCTCATAGCGACACATGGCAACAAACTCCCTCATTTTTGCAACACAACAACAGCGGAGGTTTTTCCATTTGGCATCAATTTATTGGACTTCATGGAACAAGGAGTTATCGATTAGCATTTTGCAAAAGATAGATAGTTCTACTGTCATTTTTCTCTGGTTAAAAGGCTAAAATCATGTTAGAGGCAGGAAGATTTAATTTGCTTATTACACAACATAGGCACAACTTTTCAAGTCTCTAATAACGAGGATAGAGAAGACTCTGTAGGATCAGACCTTGATAAAAACACTTTGACACCGTCCCCCAACACCACTGGAATGCTGAGGTAAAGCACATGGACATTATAAGTCATTTTGTAGCACTGCGTACTGGATATTCATTGTATACAAGCTGGAACAGGATAACAGGTTTAACTGGTCTTATTTACATGCTTTTGAAAAAAAAGAAAAAAAAAAAGAAGGTGGGATAATACTTTAGGCGTCCTACTCAAAATATTCCATTTTCTACCTCCAACATTTTGTTCAAACACCACAGAGAGAAAGCGTGTTCAGCAAGATAAACCAGTGCAAAGTTACCTCTTTTTTAGACCCTACATCAATGTTAGGAATGCATTCATTAAATGAGGAATGTCAGATTGGCCTGTTGGAAATCTCATGATAAATCATTTGTAATAATAAAGAGACCAGAAATGAATTAATCCCAAAAAAGCGTTAGAATGTAACAAACAAGGCTTGAAAATGGTTGAAAGAAATTTCATATGATCTTACTCAGCAGACGTGGCGACAGGTGATTAGTTTGATTCTCGTACAGAAACACAAAACGCGTGAATGAAGAAGGACGTGACCAGCAGCCTGAAGCTGCTCTGAACGCCCCATGCAAACGCTTTCATAGTTCACACACAGTGTTAGTGTGTGCGTGTGTGTGTTGGTCTCCCTTCTTCCTCCCTTCACCAGCAGCAGCTACAGCTAAAACAGCTGCCCCGCCAGATGTTGCACAGTTGACGGGTGTCGCCGCCACTGCGGCGCGGACGCCGACGAGTCTTGTGAGAGGAGGGCGGCGGCTCTAGCCGCTCTCCTCCTTTGCAGCCTGTTCCAGCGCGCTCTCCGAAGCAGCCGAGCCCTCGAACCTCTGGGAGGCGATGGCGGCCTGGTGAGACATGCTCTTCCTCACCACATCCCCTTTCCTCCACAGTGTGATTTCCTGCAAGGGTGGAGGTAATAAAAGGATTGGAGGTTTAAATCTGTGTGCGTTGATGATATTTGTGTCTCCTTATATCCGTGAAAGCTTAGTGAGAGATGATAATTAACGGCTCAAGAAGAAACAGTTGTCTTGTCCTAGATTTACCAGCCGTACGTAAACATCACATCAAACAATTTCTGAGTAATAATGAAAATTTTTATACTTGATGCTCGCAATGCTTTCAGTTATTTTAGCAAAGAAGCACCCAAGAGACACCAAGGGAAGCTGTGCGATGGAGATGACTACTTCATCTCACCAGGTCAGTAATGGCTACGAAAAAAGAGCATTTCAGAGAACACTGGGATGAGTTCACTCTTCTTTCTTCTTTGCTATTCAGCGCATAATTGGAGATCTCATCATACGTTATGAGGTAAAATTAGACGACTCAGTGAATCCAGACAAAACTCTAAACATCCTTGTAGAAAAAAAAAAAAAGAGGTGAAAACATTAGCTCACTGCAATCTTCAGGCCTTCAGGTGGCAATGTGTTAAAAATAAACACGATTTTCTCGTGGAAGAAAACAGCCATTCCCACAGCGTACATCTGCTTCATGTCCTGCCGCCTGCGCGTCACAGACCAACGCTTCCGCCAGCGCCCTCTCATTTCACGCTGTGAGAGCGCATCTCCAGCTGGAAATGTCCCGCCGTGATGCACATTAGCGAGGAGCAACTGCAGAGAAGGCCGAGACCAAACTTCCGTAACATCTCCAGTGTTCATGAGAGAAAACAGCTCGAGTGCTGTTAAAATAGGAGGTGACGCAACACCGTGGTGGGTTTTTTTTTCTTCAAACACTTTTAATATAGGGTTTAAATGGTTGCCGATCATTGCCTTCTACCGCACAACAACACATCACCTGACCCACAGAGAAAGGCTAACCTCCATTATGATGCAGTTTCATCTATTATGCAGCAGACTGCCACTGGTTGTGACTACGGTGGGAGTCAAAGCATCCTCCATCAGGGTGCACCACTGCATAGCGAGAGAGAACCAGAGTGTAGCAGTGATGACACAGATGTGGCTGCTCCAGCACAGACAACATGCAGCTACTATATAATAATATCAATATTATAATAATATCATTGTGATGAAAATATGTTTTCAACACATTTGTCACAGCAGCTTGGAATTTATCTGCGAGACGAGTCTTTAAAAAAACAAACGAGTAGCACTAAATGCAGCATGTAAAGTGTGACATCATCTCTTTTTATTAGCATCGGCGGGGTGTGTCTCTTTAACATTAGAACTGCACCAACACACCAGCCGTTCATATTGATCAGATGTACTGGGAGACTCATTTTTAGTTGACATGAGTTCAAAAAAATTCAATGGGCTCCAGAGGATCGATTTTATAAATCGATCCACCTCCATGTGGTGGAACAAATATGTTTTTTGAGGTTAATGACTAATCAGTTTAGGCCAACAGGAAACAGTGTGTGTGCGCCAGCAGGCGTTCGATTCAATTTGACTAGAACCACTTGCTACTCACTGTAAGTCATTCAGTCTTTCTACAATGCTCGATTCCACCTTAAATCGTCTTAGGTCTACCCAGTCTACCCTAAGAACAGGCCTTAGACATTCTCTAAGGCCTGAATGTCATCAGGTCTCTTAATAGTATTGGAAAAACAAGGTCTCACATCCATGGGAATGTTTTTAAGCAGGTAGAAGCAGGACAGGATAATGCTCTCAGGATACATACAAACAATGGCTGACTTGACTTTCTGCTTGGAGCGCCATCTCTCACCTGCTGTTTGAAGTAGCGTCTCTCCTCCTCATCAATCAGCACCAGGTTCAGGTAGTAGCGCACAGAGAACTTCTTGTTGATGTCTCGCATGGTGGGAGTCAGATCATATCCAGCCAGAAATAATCGAATGGGAATGGACTCCCCTAATAGATTTAAAAAAAAAAAACATTGCACAAGGTTGGACCATATCTACGGCTGAAGAAGGACTGCCGGTAGTTTTATGTTTGACATTTTTTAACATGATGAAGAATAAGTGGCGTTTACCCCTGACTGGTGCTCCATCCATGATCTCGTACTTGGCAATAGTGTCGTTTTCGTGGTACACGCTGGGGCCGGTGCCCGTTGTCTCACGTTTGATGATGTCAATCTCCATGTGCTTTATCTTAATCCTCACCAACAGGAAATAGATTTTTCCCACTATAACATCTTTCAGATGGTACCTGTCAGAAAAGACAGGAGCATATGGTTTCTCCACTGTCAGGATGCCTAACATCCTCCCAGTGAGTAGCATCTAGAACAATGATCAGCCTCACACTGCGTTGGTGTCATCATGTACTGCAACTCACAGAGGATGCATCCTTCTTTTAATCTATACAGGAACACTACATCCCTATACATGAACATATCTGAGGATTAAAGGGGTTCCTTGTCCTCTCGGTTTTATAAAACTTTCTTAAATTCCTTACAGATTTTGTCCACAGCTGCAACAACTGCTGCATTCAGGTCTTACCGAATGTCCGAGGTGAGAGTTACATGATCACACGTACCCAATCTTACAAGTCAAAGGTCAAAAGGTATATTTTGTATTGGTGGAATTCATTATCAACAGAGTAATGCCCACAGAAATAAGATTTACGACAACAACAAAAACAAACAGTACGTTTGAAGTTTTTGAGTTTCAGCTGCTTCAGCGGTTCCATTCAGTCGTTGGGCATCCCTTTTTCAGCTCAGCCTGAACTTTTTCCATGAAAAATAGTTTAAGAACAAGGTAGAACTGTCATACTGGACCGCTTGGAAATCAGATAAATCTAAGAGCACATGTTTAATTTGCACCTACAGAAAGCATCTGGCATCCCCTCCAATTCAGACAGATTTCCACTCGCCAATCAGATCCAAGTGGAGCAGGTTTGATACAGTCAGACCAAACTGGCCTATTAGGCTGTACTCAGAGGTTCACATTTACACTTTGCTTTGGTGACGCCAGGGTTCGTGTTTGGTGAGAAGGCCAACAGATCTGCGGCGGATGCTCACGGATAGCGCGCCCACAGTTTGCCTCAACAGATTAAGCCAGTTACAAAGACTAAAATTTCCTTTATTCTAGATGGATGAAAATCAACCATACTTTCCATACTTTAGACATAAAGTTTAGCCATCGCACATTTTCTGATTTCACAACAAATTTAAGGAGTTGACATTATTCTTCAAGCGTTCAGTCATGAAGGTTCAGAAGCTACCGTCGCTTTAATTTGGAATCAAAGTTTCAGGCGTTTCTGTAAAATGGGGTGTGTGAAAGAGATCAATTAATTCAGTGGAGTGTATATATACTGATTGATTGTTTTTTCATTCTTCAAAAACATTTTATTACCTCAGTTTTGAAAAGTGCCCTGAAGGCAGGATTTACTTCATGGAACGGTTAACTGGGGAACTGAATAATCAATGTATTGTTGATCTATTGATAAAACAGCTATAGCTATACAATCAATATCATTTAAATATATATCGCTGAAATGTTTTTTAAGACTCATCAACTCAAACCAACAAACTGGAGATCCCACTTCATTTGGCTCTGAGACTGTCAGATGAACCTTTTCTGCTAAGAAGGCTACGTGGAAAATAACGATTTGTTGCATTCTCGCCAGTCTTACTTGGATTTGTTATACTCAAACTCAATGTGGAGGCAGTCCTCGATTCCAACTTCCATCTTGATGGAGGAGTTGAGCTCGGGGTAGGTGCTCAGCGTGTGGACCACAATGTCCATCTCTTTACTGATGTCATTTAGTCTTCTGACCACCGTGGCACGCAGAAAATATCTGAAAGTCGAACAAACACACACTTGGCATCTAGCTCAAGAAAAGTTCATGTTGCAGGTGAAATGTAGCTCACATCAGGGGTCAAACATGCAGTTTAAATGTAACTCACATGACAGGCCGGTTAAAAAGTGACTCTTACAGTCCCTCTTCTCACCTATAAAGCAGAGTCAATAATCAAACTTGCCTTAGCTTGACATTCTGGCCTGTGTAGGACTCGTAGGGTTTCTCAACATGAGTGAACTCAAAGTCGAAAGTCTGTGACTGAGTTATTTCTCCAGGTCTCGCAAGATCTTTCACCAGGGAAACGAACTCGTGATGGTTTCCTCTGTCGTAATACAACTCTAGAAAACAGAGATGAGAAAGAGTTAAATTGGAAGAACTCCACAGTAAGATTTAGCTTTAAATGTACCCCGTAGTGAAGAAACATCCAGTTTTATTTCATCTAACATTCAAAGAAAGTGTGTGAAACATGAAAATGTATTTACAATAAAACATCATGTTGAAATGGAGAAGAAAATCGAACATTAATACATTAAAACAGATCATTGATTCTTTGTGTTTACGGAAACTGTTAAATCCTCAAGAGAAAGCTTCACTTCACAGAACAACGTTTTTCCTTATGGGACAGTGAATGTTGTTGGATGGAAGGACCTGGATCCTCTCCTCCTTGTTTTCTTTACTTGTAGGTTATCATAATCAACAGAAAATGAATCCACCAGCAATGATGTTGAAGTACTTTGAGATCTTGTAAAATGATGTCACTATTCTCCTCTAAGTTAATGTGAAAAGGCTCAAAATAAAAAGTGAGTGCCTCCGATGAGTTACCTTTACAAACGTCCTATTTTTAAGATATTCATAAAACTCTACCTCAAAGACAAGCTCTCAAATAAATGCTGTGTTTGAGTAATGAAAGGAAAAGATTCTCTAGCCTGCTTCCTAAAACTGGTGACTGGGTGACTTGGGCCAAATTCAACAAATTTAGATGACTTTTTTTCTTTTTCAATATCGATGCTCTCATAATGACTTTTAAATGTGGATGCAGCTCAAGCACAGCTGCAGTTAAACAATCAGAAAATAACTGTTCATGTCTCCTGTTTTTTGCTCTTACATTTATTTGCCGCCCCCTCTTTTCATTCATTCTCCAGCCCATTCCATCGCTGCAGTTGGCATTGTGTCTCTTCCCCCAAATGACTGAAACGGGCACGATTGGCTGGGTTTGTTCACGTGTGAAAACGCAACTTCAGCTAAAAAGACGGCATAAACGCTGTGGTGGAAACTGACTGTGAGATGGCTAAGAGTGTCCATGATGCGTCACGAATGCTCAGTCCCACCCAGAAAGTGCCAGTTACAATCTCCCAAACAAGGCAATTCTAAGGAGAAAAACCTCTTGCTGGTACTTTATTTAGTCTGATTCCTAAAGAGGGGCAGGGACTAGAACCCCCTAAAAGCCCAGAGTCTCCTTGTGAAAGTTCTTGAAGTCAAAAAACAGCTATCGAAGTCTTAAGAAAAAACGATTGACTTTTTGGATATTTGTTATCTTTTGTTATTTGTAATCATTATCAAGAAGGTACAATTGTAAAAGGCTTGTGTACTTTTAGGAACAATCCAACATTAAGCCTCATGAGTCAACTATAATGGGGGAAAAAAGCAGTGCAACCCTCCTAAGCGTTTTAGGGGTTTCTTACGATTGCTCTTGTCAAAGAGGAAACTGAACCATCTTCTCCTATTAACGAGAAGCACCATAACACACCAGCCTGGCACATCAAATGTGACCTCTTATAACTAAAGACACAGATATCTACACCTAATTCAGAACAAAGGAGCGTGGAAAACATTATTTGAGCTTCTCTGTTTATCAAAAGTTTGATTACAATCCATCTCATCCCACCAAACTGTATGCACAATGAAGCACTCTTTATTTGTTAGGCCTCATGTGTCGGACAGACCTGTTGACACCTCTTCTCTTCTTCTGTCCCCCTGTTAAACCACTGTCTTGATCTAACTCAATCTGGAGCAATTCAGTTTTATTTTGCACTGTACTTTTCTTGTTTCCTTTGCCTCTAATCTGAATGCCTTGCATGCCTTCTGCAAATAAAATAAACTTGCCTTCATGTACCAGAAATGTCCCATAGACGGCTATGTGTCTGCAATCTACACGCTGAATCCTCGGAACTCCTGTTCAGTAGAGTAAACTGACTAGTTAAAACGTGTCTGTGTGGTGTATTCAATGGGGTGTTACTTCTTCTACCCACCTATTTGGCCGACAAACTCAATTTTGATGCCGAGATGCTCCAGCCTCTTCCCGGGGTTCTTCAGAGTAACATTCACCTTCCCACTGACAGTCTCACCATCGTAGAAAAGAAAGTATTTGTCTTTCTTCCCATCCTCGGTCTTGTGTTCTGCCTTCTTCCTCGTTTCAGCGTCATTGAGGACTACATCGATCTCGGCACTTTGTCCAAAACCAAAGAAACTCATTATAACGCTCCGTCTGCGCTCTCTCTTATCGCATGCAAGTTAGTCTTATCGCAGCGTTTCTCCGACTTGTTTAAAAAACTAGTGCAAAGACCCTGCCGATGTTTCTAATGAGAAAACAAACACACACCAAGGCCTGCGGGGTGTGAACTGAGAACTGCTCAGTTCTCTCTTGGAGCATACAATTACACGGCCAGGCATAGATAAAGTCCCCTGATATTTAACAAACAAAAACTCTTGAACTTTAACTACATGTCCATACTCACGGCAAACTAGCAACACGACGGCAAAACGAAAACGTTCGTTAACATGTCCATCAGCCAATTAGCCGTTTCCTTTTCTCTTTTTTTTCACCTCTGCTGAACTTACTGTCACCATTAAACTGTCTCTGACCAAATAAACCTGCAGCCGACACAATCCACTCAACGTTAAATGTATTTTACATGTTTGTGCTCTGACAGAGAAGACAGCGATTGTTGTCAAACGATCAAGATGCGACGTTAGCTTACGCTACCTGGTCTGGCTAAAATACTTCCGGGTAGAATTTTCCAAAATAAAGCCGGAAGTGAGAGATTTGGAACTGTACAAACGACTGAATAAATGTTCCCAAACGGGCTACTTAAGGGCAAACGGTTAAATGCCTTTTAACACGAGCGCTATAATGTAAAAGTAGTCCATTGCAATAACATATTGGAGCATTGTAATTTTTAGTAATCTGAGTTGATTACTCATCAGTTCATTTCTAACCTCCTTGCACAATAGTTCCCTCTTAAATGTAGTGTATATATTAAGTTTATCACAGCAAGAATAATAGATATAATAGTTAACCCCTTTCACACCGTTATTTATCTGAAAACTAAAATCACTCCTTACCTCTCTTTTTAAAGGTCAAAACAGAAAACAACACACATAACATGATTATGACATACAATTAAGTTGTACATCTAATTATACGGCAATATATAGTTGCTACTTCCTGTGCATTTCAACCAGCAACATTTAAATACTGCTTGTATTTCATACATACAAGTACATTTTGCTGTTATGTCGATAGCTTTTGTGCGCTTTTGTAATTGTACCTTTTATTTGATAGTGATAGAAAATGTTAGGATGTGGATCCCTGCTTTAAAATGATAAAACCATCTGAATTCATCAGAATGAGACAAAAAAAAATATGTCAACCAGCAACTGTGGCCTCGCTGGCAGTTGTGCTTGTTAAAAAACAACAAATAAATCCATAATTTTCAGTGCGATAGCGTTTGAACATTTTTCCTTCATTGCCCAGATGCCTCATTATATTTTCATAAATAACTTATTTTCACAATGGCCTCCCTCTGTACAGTTGATCCGTTATGAAAATTATTTTCCGCCAATGAAATCTGACCAAAACATTCACACAACAAACCATCTGAAGCATGTACAGTTCAAACGGATTTAATAGTAACAAAATAACAGTAACGTACAGCATTAATATCAAATGAACAGCAGATATTTTACGACAGTTCCTGAGTTGTTACACAAAACATTGACACAAACGTCTGAAAGGACATACTGTTGTTACCGACGGCTGCAACACTGCAAAAACACACTCAACAGTAAATACTGTGAATTTATTTCCAACAAACAGGTTATTTCAGTATTTACAACAAGGTATGGAGTGCAATGCATTAAATTAAACGGTAAAAAAAAAAGTATGCATGTATGTGCATATAATTCAAACTGGACAATATGTCCAATACTCTAAAATAACTAGTAAAGCACAAAAGGTCACTTATACACAGAAACAGCACTCCAAAAACTCATACTTCACCATTTTCATAGTAATTATTGACTTTGCAGCATAGCGGGATATAGGATATTCAAATTTATAATTTAATCTGTACTTGTACGTATTATCCCATTAGCGAATATATTAAAAAGGCTGATAAATTGTGCCTCATGACTTTAAACTGACCAACCTTTTACAGTCTGCTACTTACTGCCTCTATATCTACAGTATATACAAAGACAAGGTTTGACTCATCTGCATGTGAAACAATTACGGACATGTTCATCAGGTGACGAGTTCCCCCAAAACAGTAAAAAATTTCAAAGTTATCAAAAAGGACGTATCCAAAAAATGGTGAGGGAATGTAGTTTACAGTAACCTGTGATAACACCGACAGCCAAATATCAAATTTCACAGCTTTGAAATGCTTATATTGTAAGTTACAATTATGTTGGAAAATGAATAATGAATAATTTTTTTTTTAAATTTAAAAAAAGGAGCAAGGAACCCAAATACTTTAAAGGAAATCAATACAAGGAGAGGAAAATTTAATTAATAATACTTTGGCAAGTCAGTTGATATTGATGTGCATCAGAGAGTAATGTGCCATGTTAAACCTTGAACTTCATCAGCTCGAGCATCATTGTTGCATGTTAACCAGAACAGCTTTTGTTTTTGTCTTGTTAGATTTTATTCTCTGCGCCAGCTGTCAAATGATGAAGGAAGACTTGTGACGGAAATGACCCTGTGAAAAACAGAAAGCACAGAGTTAGTAAAAAAAATACCCTCAGGACAATAACGTGTTCCTGGTGAAGCAAGCTAGCGAGCTAATGGCAGCTACAACAGTGGTTATGATCGTTCTCTGTTAACCCAGGCTTTCCTGTTCAGGCTCACATAAAAAATAAGTGGGGTTTGACCCCCTCATTGAACACATCTTTGACACTAAATACAGCGTTGTGTGAATGGAGTGAAGAATGTAAAAGTCATTACTTTAAAAAAAGGCTGCAAATTAGGACAAGAAGAAACTGCAATTAAATGTAGTTTTTGATTTTGCTGTCTGGGGTATCGTGAGGCAAAGAATCAGTGAAAGGATGGTGCTGTTTACAAGCAATCTAATCCGAGCAAGTTACCATGGTGATCTAGCCGAGTTAAAAGAAAGCCATTGGTGTGACACTGAAAACTCTGACTTTAGGTTAAACTTCACTAAGCCATTAATCCCACTTCAAAGCACACCCCCGTGCAGCCAGTGCTGTGGTTTTGTTTACCTCATCTGCATCGCCGTAGTCAACGGCATCGTTCTGTGCCGGCCAATTGTAGCTGAAAAAGATGAGCAGAAAACCAGATAAAATGCTATATCCATAACACACACTTAAGGATTTCATACCATTCTGTCTGGCCTTCATAACTGCACGTTTTACTCACTTATTCTCATTGTGACCTTTATTCTGAACGCACACACGTCTAAGAGAATACAAGCAAAGGACCAAACAGATGAATACAGCCAGTCCACCAGCTGACTTGAGGAAAATGCCAAGGATGTCAACATCATCTGCAACGGCACACAGAAAGAATAGCTTGAAGTCCACATGTAATCAAACATGCTTTGCTCCATAGGTCACCTACGCGCTAGTATGAGGCCAAACGATAAGAAAGACACTTTAAATTTCCCGTTGAGGTTTTTAATTTCCTGGAAAGTGATTGAATAACTGTTGATGATTCATTTTGAGCACAGACTCATTTTGCGTCCAATGAAAAGCTTTCTTGGACAGGGGTTTTGTTCTGTTTTGTAATTGTTTATTCATCTTGTCATTCTCTTCCTGTTTAATGTTTAAACTTATTTTGTCTTATTCTTCGTGAGAGGTCCAATAAGTGTATGACCTTTCTGCCTTCTGCTTTTTCCCCATAGTCACTGTTTGCTATTGGATTTTCAACCCTTCCTTGGTAGCTGGATTCCCTGTTTGCCTCTTTTCTGTGAAGTTTGCTTTATGACTCCTGTTTAGTTAATAAATCTGCCTGTTGGATTTTACCTGTCAAGTTGCGCTGCATGAACCTACTTTAAAGCTGACCTGACCAGAGGAGGTTATTATGCGTTCACTTTTTCAACACCAAAATGTTGCCTCTGCTCAGACAACGGATGTTTTAAACTCTTTGAGGCTAATTTGTAAATTGTGACACTGAGCTACGTAAGTATGCCAAAAATACTCTGAGGTACAACCAACTTTCATTACCAACATATATATATATGTATATACTATATATTACATCAGTGGGACTGGCGACCTGTCCAGGGTGACCCTGCGTCTCTCCCAATAACAGCTGAGCTAAATTGGATTAAGCGGATATAGAAAATGGATGGCTGGATGGATTACGGTACATCAGTGGGATGTTTGTATGAGTTCTTCTCAGTGTAACCTTGCGAACACAACTGGACTTTAATACACTGCTGACCCTGTGACACACTGATAGCTTGACAGCATGTAAGTATAAGCTCTGGCTCTCCAGGACCGATAACAAAAAAAAAGACATGTGTAAAGTGGATCGAATGAAGGTGGATGTTGGTTTTTAACACGTTATGCATGTTGTTTTAGTGTTTGACCTTCATTCTCACTTTGTCCACCTCCCTTTTACCTTTAACTACCCCTTTCAGCATCTCTCTTATTCAAACACATTGTCTGATTCTGCTTTAAGGTTGAAAGCCAAACTGTGTGTCTGTGTGCATGTCACTCACAGACTTCCATAATTTGTGGGGGGCACTGTGCATGCCCCGCATCATTCTTTGCTTGGCAGTAGTACTCCCCAGCATCTTCTTTCCTCACCCGTCGAAATTTCTGAGGAGACATTTTTAGAAAAGTGTCAGTGCTCTGACACACGGCGGAATTGTCAACACAATGCTATGAGATGTCTGGCAGTGGGATGACTTCATGACGGTCTAAATACTGTGCGGTGACAATTCACCATATGGACGAGACAATAAGCTTGGTATTATGGTCCCTAGATTTCTGACAACTGCCATATGTTAAACTTTTATGGGGATCTGATGTTGTTAAAGTAAATTATGAACATGCCAGCTTGGCTTTGAATGCAGCACTATCCTGCTTTCATATGCCAGTGTTTGGGTAAGCCTCCTCACTGGCTATCTTTACACACAGGGATTAAATTGCTCTTACTCATTCCATGGTTAAGGTTTTATTCTGGTTAAGCTGTTTACTTTATATGAGCTGTAATTGACTATATCCTTAAAAAAAGAGTCCCATCCAAAAACTTCCAATTTACAATATTATAGTAATAATAAATAATTCTTACCATGCTGCCAGTGATCGTTTGTACAGACTAAAATAAAATAAACAAGCACTTAATGTTGTAGTAGCAGGCAAGCTTGTGCCCCTGTCTCTCGTACCAGGCCTCCAGTGTCGGGGTTGATGCTGTAGGAGAAGTTGACAAATCTCAGGCTGCTTTTGGGGTCCTGTGGAAGCTCCTCGTTGTTGTGGAACCAGCGGTACTGGGAAGCAGGGAAGCCCTCGTTCTCCAGACATCGCAGCTCGGTGGACGTTCCTACTGTGACAGCCTCCGGCACGCTGCACCGCGGTACAACAGGCTTCACTGCACACAAGCCAGAACTCACATCAGTCTACGACAGCTTGTTCAATCTTTACGCTGCGCACTACTGATACCACAGCGTAAGGCATAAAGAGCCAGCAGTAAATTAAGTTTATCCAGGAAGTTTGGATTCTTCCATTATGCGTGAATATAATTTAACACATGGTGCATAAAATGTGAATAGTGATAAGGCAGACATCACAAGACGTACAAATTCACTTCCTTGCTTGGCGTTAAATGAGAAGGTGAATACAACTGTAACAGAATAGCTGTGGATCATCAACAATGACACCGACTGCGGGTGGTTGTGCATGTACAAGTTGGAGGGATTTCACGTTTGCTGTCCCAGTGACTCACTGAATTGATACAGCTCAAAAGCGTCTGAGTGTGCCTTCAGTCCATTGTATATTTATGCCTCATGCAGCAAACACTGCTGACACTCTTCCTTTTGAGTGCCAGACCGTGTGCGTGCAACGGTCTGCTCCAGGAGCCGTGTCTAATGTCAAGGATGTAGTGAGTAGCCAGCCATCGGGTGATCAAGCAAAGTTTCCCACTGACTGCAGCAAACAAATGCAGCAAACAGACCCTAACCCCAAGGCCTTTTCTTCTGCTCGCAGTAACTCTGACTGTTCTCCTGCTTTCAAACAGTTACTGTACATTTACAATATCTTTAGAAGCAACACATATTCCACTCAGTTTGTGTGCTTATTATACAGCTACAAGCAATATTAACACCTCTTGTGTAACGTTGTCTTTTGTCTTCTCCTGGGTCTGGTTGGTAAGCGGTGAAGCTTACAGGCCCGCTGCGTGTCACTGCAGATTTCTGTCCCAGCAGCTCATTAGTTTAAGCTACAAGCAACTCTTGAAGCAACAACTGGTTGCCAAGCAACCCCACAGTTACAACGGTTGAATACTTTTAAAAAAAGGGAGCTATTGATCTCTTGATCTAACCCTGGATATGAAAGCGAGGAAGTGTACATTTCCCAAAACGTCAATGTAGAATGTCAATGTATAGAAACAAAAACTATAAATCTGCAGTAAATCTCTTGGTGGTATACACGTTTTAGTCAGTCATGAACAGGTCAGGGATGTGGTGTATCTGCTCTCAATACCTCTAACGGCAAGGCTAATAAGTATTTCATCAAAGTCCCTTTGATCGTCGATGGCGGCCACCTCGCAGCGGTACTCTGCAGTGTCTGATCGAGTGGTGTTGAAGATCAGAATGTTGGCTGGCTCTCTGAGTTGAGCTCTGTTCTCCAAGTCCCCTTTTTTTTTAAAGAGAGAGAGAAAAAAGAGAACACTTTACAATTGCTCATTCAAATACACAGTGTGACTCCACAGTTCAAAAGCAGAGTTTGGTGCCAAGTTGTTTAAAGGTACCATTCATTCAGCTGAGCTTTGAGTTCTGAGGCATTGCCTTGAAATTGCTGTGGTCTAGTGGTTGATGGGCAAGAGATTTACCTGCTACCCTGTTCTGAAAGTACACATAACTGGGGACACCATTCTTTATCTTTTTCCATTCGATCCTTGGGTTGTTGGTTGAGATGGACTCTATCAAACAGGTCAGTTCGATGGCTGTGGAGAAAAAGCAGGATGCGTGAGAGAAGGCGAAAGGGAGTCGAAATCGTCAAAATAAAAAAAGGAACATTGTCTAAATGGGCTAGAGTGATCCTTCAACTTACGCTCAAACTCATTTGCCCACACAATCTTGTCTGTGGTTCGGAGGATTACCCCAAGCGATGATGGAATGTGACCTGTTGGAAAATATAGAAAAAAAAAGAAGTGACAAACTAAACACTGAGTGACCCTGGTTGCACCCAAGCATTTTCATCAGCACACATTATCAGCTGGGAAAGTTGCCTAATAACCAGTGGATTAGTCCGATAAATAAGAGGAGCCTGAGAGCCTTGGGATCTGACTTTGTGTAAAAACGTCTCATTAATTACTTCTCATTTCTATTTAAGGAGACATACGCCTGGGGCCGAAACGACTAAGTTCTACAGTTTGTTGAAAATGTGGATCACACAGAATATATCGTCAAATTAAACTCACTGAAATATTCTGTCGAAATATTTCATTTGATTCCTCTCTGGTGGTTTATGGCATAATTGTCTCCATGGTGACGAATCATTAAAAAGAGGGACGGCGAAATATTAAACTGTTGCAATGACAAGATTAATTCAGAGGTGCCTGTAAATATCTGGACAGTGACCCAATTTCTTTATTGTTTTGGCTTTAATCCAACACACTGTATCTGAAATGAAACGCCAACTGAGAGCGTTGAATTTCAGCCTTTTTTAAAAAAAGATTCTTTTAGAGGAAGTTTTAAGACGATGAACTTGAAACAAGTCACGTGTCAAGACATGACAATAGTCTTCTTTCTGTATTAATACAGAAAACTAAATGTCACAATGACTTCGAGGGATTTGCTTGTTATTGAATCATACGTTAGATCAAATTGATTTTGCATGACCTCATAAGAGAAGAACAAATGAAAAGGAATTTGTTTTATCAACTTAAAAATGATCTATTCCAGCAATGCTTAATATCTGCCAAATCACAGTTGTTAAAATGTGATCATCTGCATCACTAGTTCCTTTCGCCTCACTAGCGTTTGGATGACGATATGCCTTTGAGGAACAGCTGGAATTGATCAATGATGTGCCACCCATTAAAGCAGACAGCTTCAGTTTCTTTTTCATCAAATGTTACCTCAACGTATGAATAAACCAGCAACAAAGCCCACAGTCACAGGAAAAAGTGATTGCTTGGGTGAAAGAGTGTGTTGTTTATCGACTTGGCTGTGATAAAAATGTTTATACGCTGTAAAAGATCGTGAGATCCAATTAATTTAATCTATAAAACGTCCGAGACTTTAATCGCTAAATGTTCCACTAATGCATCCTGAGGTTTATAAAATAAAGAATTCATCCAAGTCCCAACACAAATCAACGAGTAGAGAAATAAAATAGCTAACAGTGGGATTGTGCTCATATTTGAACCATACTTAAATCCCCCATCTAGTTTTCCCTCTGGCCCGAACACACGTGATGCTGTACTTTATTTCAACTTCAGTGCTTAAGTGAACCGCTTAAAGCAATCAATGTTACTTTACAAATGCCAGACTTTAATGGCAAGTGGTATAATTCACAAATTCTGTCAAAACTGGGGCAGCAGATTTAAGGTGGAAAATGTGTACATTTGGGGGAGAGGAGTGTACAGTGTCACAGCAAATGAAGAAAATCTGAAAATTGCTGTTCATTGTGTCTGCTTAAAACTGGCAAGTATAAATAAGTATTATTCTGCCTTCCACTGGTACCCTACACTCAACCTTTTTTGTCTGAGCCACATCCAAATGCAGTAATTGCTGGGTACACATGCAAATAACAGCACCCGTGCTCAGTAATGAAAGCATTCCTGCTCCCTGTGGGGGGAGCACAAAGGGCTTCAAATGAGGGCAGAAATAAGACAATAATAGTCAACCGAGCAGCTCCTGAATACAACGAGACAAGCCTGCGTGCCCCAGGCAATGTGCACTCAGAGGTATTTATTCAAAGGAGCCTTGTTAGCAGGCGACTGACCCTGAGATGTGCTGCACAGAATGACAAAGGGAGCTAGCTGATGCTCAGCCGGAAAATGAAGAAAACATGGGTCCTGCCACAGCGTCCGGTCATAGAAGCACAGCCGAGGACACTGATGGGATTTGACTCCCAGGTCTCAGCTTCCGTCTCTGTTGCTGACTTTCCCACTCTGTACATCAAGATCTATTTTTACCACCGCTGTGACTGGACATCCTGTGAGACATGAGGAGAGCTCCCTCGGCATATGCACGTACTGGGCCTTGAGGTCGCTTTCTAGCCTGTTTCTTGCACAGCTCAGACACTGCAGAGCTAAATCAGGACTCATTTTTAGGTAGGAAAGAAGAAAAAAAAAACTGTGGCACCCTCACAGATTAAAACATTTAATCAAATGTTACGACAAGAACAAAAAATCAACGGCTTTCAGGTTGCAACATAACTGTGTGTCATCTGTTATTCTAAGTTATGAGGAAACACTTTAGATTTGTTAGAGAACATCTGTTTTGATAAGCACTGAAACAAAAGGTCATTACCCCCATGTCCATTTAGACAAAAAAAATAGACAAGATTTTAGTCCTTCTCATTTGTATTACACAATTTTTGGATTGTGGTTGTAGGATACATTGGGCCATGGGTCAAATGCAACAATATTAACATATAAGAGGTTTCTTTTCATCTGTTACCAAAAAAACAACAAATGGAGGCCGTGGGAAAGACTAACCACAGTCAATTAACAAGACAATGTGTAACTAATTATTAATGCAAACCTAGAATAAAAGCCTTCAGACAACAATGCTTTGTTGTCCCCGCGTGACACAATGTAGGCTAAAGAGAAGAAAGTACTTTCTGATTTATGAAAATAATCTCAGTGCTCGCTGGAAAGCAAACAAAGCCTCATTTTAATCCCTCTCTTATTGTAAAGCACACACGAAATGGGTCTATAGCCCGGTCTAAGAGAACCCTGCTATTAAATAGCCAAATTCTGCAATCCTCTTATGTGCGTAGCAGGAAAACAACCACCCATCCCGATCCAAGCAGCAAAAGTTGTTGAAGCAGTGCATCTAAAAAAAGCTTATTCCCAGACATTCCAGTGCAGTCGCTGCACATACGTGCTGAAGGCTGACGATGGGGGCAAGGACCACTGGGATTCACAGCATTCTGGGGTGACAGCGTAAAAATCCTTCCGCTAAATTAAACTAAAACAGTCATATTGGGATTAGTTCTTAAGGGAAATGTAAGAAAGAGACATGTGAACTCTGGTCCCCCCCCACCCCAATCATCGGAGGCTACAAATATGACACGGGTGAAGAAAGCATCACGGCGGGAGCCAAGAGCAACAAGATGTAGCTCCAGTATGTTTTACCCCTGCAGCTCAAACATCCTGGTGAGGCAACGGAAAGCAAACTCATGATGATCTTAAGCGGAGATACAAAGTTTTTCCAAAATACCAATTGCTCTCATATTCATCATGTGGGGGTGTGTCCTTGTTGATTTGTTTACATTTTTTTCCACTTCAGCATGTAGTTATTCCCATGGGCTTACGTTTGTTAACATAACCGCATTCAAGATTGTTTTGTCTAAAGTCACCAGGACGACCTTTGTAGAAAGCAATCAGCTGGACACTTACAGCCAGTTCCTACTCAAGATGGCTTCTGACTGATAAAACGTGTTTGACGAGGTAGATTCAAGAAATTCACCAGGTGGGGATTCTTGTGCTGAGAGTCAGAATCAAAGGGGATGAATACGTAAATGAGATAAAGGTCTTTGACGGTATGCAGGAGTCTGTTCTGCTGTCTTGGAAAATGTGAACAAAACCTCAACAATGTTGTGATTTGGCAGAGTTCGTGGCACATGATTTCAGCGAGTTAGCCAAAAGGAAATTAATCTCTCATGACAATAGTTTAATAGTCTCTAAAACAAAACAAAAAAGCCAAATACTCCAGTGGTTCCAGTCTCAAACGTGAGGATTAGGTTTGGTTATGTTTGATTTTAAATGGCATGTCACTGGCTTTCAGAGGGACCTGGATATATGTCCGTTCTGTGTTCTCTGGATCTCATATTTCCTCTGCGAACGGTGTAAGCTAGAGTGGAATGGCAGGATTTTTGCCATCAAACTCAAAAGAAAGATGTAGAGATACAGTTAAGATGAACACTATGTTACTCCAAAGTCAGAACAAGAACAAGGTACCAGCATTATTTTCAGCTTACTTAACCCAAACATTTCAGCCTTTTCTGCATGAATTAAACAATACCGGTTCTCTTCCTTATTCATTATTCAAACATAACCGCAGTTTAAAATTTGAGGTCAAAACTTAGACTGTTAATACTGGTCTAAAAGCATGAATTTGTATGATTTCTCCTGTTACTGTGGTGGGGAACTGCATTAACCCACTTGCACAGTCCAATTCCTGGGTTTTGGGACCAGAAGAGCTGTTATGTCAGTAGGGATGCACAATATTCCATTTTTTGCAGATCTTAAATATGCTGCTACACTCCATAGCATTTTGGCCAATGCTGATACCAATGGAGGCACCTGTTTTTTCTTCCTAATTGCAGACAGCTTTGAGCATTTTCAACCAAAACAGATGATGCTCGACCCTAGACAATATCAGAGCAAATCTGACCGTCAGAGAATCAGCTTTGATTTTGGATCAGATGATGGTGCATCATCCTAAAAGCCAATACCAGTGAAATGCTGATCATCATTGTGCATCCCTACTCAAAAGCTTAACAAATGAGGCTCTGCCCATCAGTCATGCAGTCATTGGGGCCAAAATTTAAACTCTAAGACACGAGCCACCGCTGGTGTCTTTGAGGGCAGATAAAATCAATCACCAGCTGTTGCCGCATATCATCTTCATCATGCCCTTAACCTGCCTCACTACTTACTCCCAACTCAGCGTCACATACGCCACATAATCAAGAAAGGTCAGTCAAAACTTAAACAGGATCCAAGCAAATCATTTGCATTACTCTATAAAGTCGCTGTGTCTAAAATATAGGATGCGGCACACTGTAGCTTAAATATAAGCATGCAGCAGATGTATTGATGCTCTTGCGGGCCTGGGATTTCTGAAACCCAGGGGTCACCACCATGTGGCTGTCCCTTTGCATTTAACAAAACATTGCTTTTCAGTCTGGAAATTTCCCAAGACACAGTCGCCTGAGACAAGCAAACACATCTGCTTCAATGTTTCTGCAGCAAATGAAAGAAATACAGAAATTTCTTCTTTTTTTTTTGTCCTTTTGCTGTAACGTTAGCAAACGGTTCGATTCAAAATGCCCTCACGTCCTTTTCAGCTTAAATTTAACGTTTGTTTTAGTGAGAAGACGTCTGGCTGACAGTGAAACTGCCCATTAAAACAATGCACTACCAAACAACGAAGCTTTTTTGGTATCTCTAAGCCTCTTCGTTTCAAGCTAACGTCTGGTCTACCGTTAGCACTGACAGTTCCGTCATGGTTCTGATTTAACTGAAGGTAGCCTTCCCTTGTTAAGCGCGCCTTGATAACAGCCATGTGAAAGGGGAGAATAACTTACCAAGAGTGGTGTAAAGAACAAAACAAGCTACGAGTCTCGCAATCGCCATCTTGCCGTGTATCATTTATCGGTTACAGCTGCACACACTGAGCACCTCTGAGAGGTATGAGGATGGGGCCAGAAAAGACTGGTGGATGTTGCCATCGACGAGTTTCCATAGCTACAATGCCTCTTCTGTAAAGGTACCCTGAACGCTGTCTGGGAGGCTGGAGGCGGTGCCAAAGATGTTCTCCTCCTCCTCCTCCTCCTCCTCACACACACACACAACGCTCTCTGAGAGGTATCGTGGGAAACAAGTGACCTGCGCCATCTAGTGGTCGTGTTTTTTGAACGTAAAAATTAGAAGAACAATGCCAGTGATTTAATTTTCACTATTCATCTTTTATCTTTCATATCTTGTCGTGTTCAAAATCAGGTTTAAGAACAGATTACGAAACAGCAGTGCACCCTGGGCACAAAGTGTAGAAAGTTCGCACTTCTACCGAGGACAACACCCAGAAGACTCAGAAATCAAAAGGAAAAACAAACAGACTCTGGAAGTCTTTCTTTTGTTGTTGTTGTGTTTTTCTCTCTTTGAGTGCGTGTCATTTTGACAATTTCTTGTCATTTTGTGTCTCTTTGTGGTAACCCTCACTGAGATCAGTTGCTGTCACAATCAGGTTATTTCATCTCATTTCTGTCATTGTTAGTTCGCAGGAATTAATACTTTTTGTTGTTTCACCTGTTAATGAAAACAAGTTTAAGTTGAAGGATATGAAATTCCTTTAAGGGATTAGAGGAGGCCACTCCAGTCTGTCGCAATGACTCAACAGAATAACTTCTTTTACATTGACTAACAGTTATTATTCATTAATCTGTTATTGATCTTTATGCTGCAAAAAACACTTCCGTCTTTGGTATTATAGTTATCATTATTATTATAATCAGTAGTAGTAGTAATCGTAGTACGGTGTGACCATTTTTTCAGTATTTTCATGTCCTGGGATTTTTGGTATTAACAAACTTTGGGATATACAGTATTTACCCTTTAAATGTTAATATGAAGACATATCTCGAGCACATATGTATAGGAAGCTTCCACTTCAGAGGAAAGAAATCCTGTAAACACCTGAAAATATACAGCTATAAATAAAAAGCTAGTCTTTACTGTTGTCACATTGTTGGTTTTGAACTCAAATTTTAAATGCCAAAAACGTGTTTTTGGAGGATTCTATCCATGTATCTATGGTTATTGCCTGTAAGACCACAACGAGGGGCGTCAACTGCATTGATTACACTACTTTAAAAATCACTACAAGGGCATCAGAGCGGAAGATGCACCCTCCACGGACCGGAAATGCCGTTGAATCCTGGTGCCAAGGCTCTTTTTGGTCATAATGTCAACACCTGTCCCGTTTCCTCCAGATCAACTCTCATCAGCAGAAAGAAGAAGAACAAATATATACATATATATTCATGACTAAGCAAGGCAAAAGGAAATTTTTGATTATGAAACATTTAAAGAAGACTAAACCAGGATATGTTTGATTGCAATGTTTGATTTTATTCAAACACTGTAATATCACCTATGAGCATATTTATAAAGCTGACAATGAAGCAAAATTCCTATATACTATGAAAAAAAAATTGATTGAACTCCTGAGAGGAAAAAAAACAGTAGGTGGCAGTGTATAACCAGAAATTACAATATCAGTGAGCCCATAAAACAAAAATATCATCTAATGGAAATGTATGGACAGCATGGTGATGTCATAGTATCTGTGGTATTTTTTTGCTCTTCATCAAAAACATCTGCAGTTTCTTATAATCACAATAAACAGAAACTCATCTGACTTCAAACGCAATGTTACAGTCCGCTGAACATCCAGATTAACCTTTGCATTCAACAATCTTGTCCAAACGCTCAAGTGAAAATGAACCAGTTGGCCTCTTTGAGCACTCCTGCGACATCACAACATCCTGTCCTGTTGTAATAAACGTTGCTAGGCAATCACTCCTAGGCTGCAAAGCCCCTTTGTGGTAACTCTTTGTTGAAGCCCCGAAGAAAAATGTGTTTTTAAATTAAGTCACACAACAATTAAACATGCAGATTTGTAATGTTTCCTTCAGAATGACTGACTCCAGGAGCTCCGCAAGCTTTTCTTTTTTTAGTAATAAATGCAAGGACATCGAGGGAAAAGAATCGTGTGCAGAGAAAACTGTGATATTCAAACATTTAGAGATTCATTTTAAACAGTGGCAACCTCTCAGCATGACAGTGAGTCAGGTTTGCAGCAGTATATGACTGTTGTAAGAGGTGTTTGTGCCACAACGGATTATTTGAGTATGTAGCTCTGTGCAGATATTATTAATGCAGTATAGTTAGTTTGGGATTTGATATCAAGCGTGTATCCAGTCGCACAGCCATAAGCGCCCTTCCTGCAAGCTTGACAGACAGGTCTAACACCAGCCGAGGTCGAGTTAAGGTGATGAATAAGCACAGGATATTAAAACATATCAGCCAGCAACATTTTTCCTAACCACAGAAAGAGTGCACTGAAAGGGTTTGTGTCTGCTCCATAAATTAAGAGTATATTGCTCAGGTGCTACTGGCTGAATATATGTACACACTTTATACATTCTTAGTTTTAGCATTCGCGGTACACCTATTTGAGAACACAGACAAGACAGTTTTGCCCTTCAGTGAAAACCTCATAAGAAAAAAAACAAGAAATTGATCAAAAATGACCATTTCTTGCAGAGTTTCACTTCGTGTATCTATCTGCCTGCATGCTGCATTAAACAGTAGTGGTTTGTCTTATTCTTTTTTTCATGACAGTTGTGTGATTCCCTTTAAATGTAAACGCTCTGAAGGTTCTTCAAAAGACTGATCGTACATGATCAAATGCATCTTCTACTTCAGGCGAAAGCTTTAGTCAGTAAATCAAAGTCAGAAAAATTAAATATTTTGTCATTGTTTGAACTGCGAAATCTTTAGATGTTTGTTTTTTTTGACACTGCAGCAATCAATCCTTGAAATGTTTCCTACATTCAAAATCATTGTTCTCCTCAGCTTCTTTGTTGACACGGACTGCTTATATCATTACACAAAGCTATGACTTTTGTCCAGACTGATGTTGCCGTGCCACACAGAGCTATCCAGATTCCACTTTTATCAGCTGGAAAAGGTTTACTGGGAAAAGTCAGTCCTGTACACCAGTGAACAGATAGAAAGTGTGTTTTATGCATTTCAAACCTCAGTACTCAACAGACAAAGCTCTCGTTATCTCTGTGAACATCCTACTGGTCAGCCCAGAGACTTTGGTCAACATCTTATCTGCTGTTTTTCTACTTCTTTGTGATGCACCGGGAAAAAAATCTCGCTCTGCAGGTGCAAGCATCCCTCTACAATAAGCACCTGTGATGTCCTGCAATGTTCATGGCGTCTAACAAAAACATTAGATCTTATAGCTCATAAACCTTTCTTCTCCACACTGAGAAGAACTGTCCAGTCAGAGTCAGTGGCAAATCTGGTCCAACCAAAGGTGGCACAGCGGTGTGGTGGTTAGCAGGTTCCCCCTGAGATTATGGGCTTTTTCTAGGTACACCAGCATCTTCTCGCAGGTCAAAAACAAGCTCATTATAGCTCTGTGATGGACTGTGCAGTGTGTATTCCAATTCTTGCCCAATAACAGCTTGGATAATCTGTAACAAGCCTGAACAGGGTGAAGTAGGCATGGAAAATGGATGGATGCCCAACTGAATCTCTTTTGTTTACAGTGTTACGCTAATAACAATATTTGGAAAAGCTGGGAAAAGTTAGATGTTTTAGTGCCGGAATATGTGTTCACACTACTACACACTACTACTACAGCAGCTCACAAAAACAAGAATGTTGCTGCGTCTTTCAGGTCAAGAAATTCCTGTGAAAGTAGTGTCACCTGGAAGGTAATTTGATCATTTATCCAACATAACATTCCACATTGTGGATATATCAGGAGCATACATTTATGTCTAATAGAGTTAGATCACAAAATGGCATATTTTGAATGCAATTCTTCAAACAACTTCAGAATCTGTGAGGAATGACTGAGGATCAGAACGCTGGTTTTGATAAGCTAGCTGTGCAGTGGTCACTCTGCACACATTTTCCAAAACACATGTAATTTGCTTGTATGATAAGACATTCAGTAACTTCTGAGCTACTAGTTACACAACACAGAGAGAGGAGTTTGAAGAAGCTAAATTATTATTGTAGAGACTTCTGCTGTGCACCCTTTAAAAAAATACTTTTTTCTCAGTTCAAACAGGAAGGAACATATACAGCAGCTATGCTGCAGCATTTCGATAACACACTGTCACACAGGTCTGCTTCAGACATTCACAGACTAATAGACAAACTAATTGTACGCTCTATACAAAGTAGACGTGTATTTTTTTTCACTTGAGGAAGCCTGGAAGTATGACACATATTAGGGTGCTTCACAAAGTTCACTCTCAAGATAAATGACATGCAGGTTGGATAGATTAGGGTATATCATGTCTTCAGAGATTCAAATAAATGCTAATGTTTGCTATCTGGATCTGTACTGGTCATGACTGTCACTTTTTCTTTGATAAATTTTTACATCTCTAAGTAACCCTCTGTGAGAATCAGAAGGCTGCTCCTCCAAGATTCCCATAAAGCCCCCCCACCCCCTCTTTGCAGCTATTATTAGTGCGCTCATGAAGCGAGACGTCTCCCTCTCCTCGCAATATTTCTGCCGCTTATTGTTCTTCTTAATGTGAGTGTATCTAAGCTGCAGTCTGCACTTGGAACTTTGGAGATTCCCAGGGCTATGTAGTGTTTGAGTTTTTATTCTGCATATTGTAGACTGCAACTGACACACATTTGGCTTCAGCTTTAAAAAGCTGCAGGGCTCCTGAGAACAGGAGAGAGACTTAAAGAAGCAGCTTGAGGTTCAGATAAGGAGGCGGCTCAAATTCCCAGACCTGACAGTCAGATGGTAGAGGCAAGCAAATGAACAAAGCAGGGGAGGTTAAAGTTTCACACCATGGTTGACTCATGGGACTCTTTCCATCATCTTATTCACATCACAAGTGCAGGATGTTGTACCAGTATGACAGGGTGTTTTAAGCCTAAAACTTTTATCTCTCAGTTTGTTTGGCATGTTTGGTCTGAAACATCTGTGGGTTGTCAAGTTACCTCCTCATATATACCAGAACCTACATTTTCCCAGTAGAACATTACATTGAAACTCAATGATGCATTGTCCTTTTACTTAGAATTAAAATTAGCTGTCATCGTGTACTTCAACTCCATGGATTTCAGTACTAGGCATAGACATATATGCAGTTCCAAGTTACCTTTCAGTCAATAAAGCATGGACTCAAAAGATGAGGCCTGTATCCACCCAGTCTTTTGACCCCAGATACTCAGATGTTTCCAGTGTCTTAAAGATAATTCTGTTGTCTGTGATCAGCCATGGTGACATGAACTCTTGAGCCTAAGTCAAATGAATTGTAGAACTGCAGCATGGAGAGAGAGGGGGGGGGGGGGTTAGATGCTATCAGAATGCTATTCCTACTTCTATTTTACTCCAACATAAACTGTCCTCCATCAGTGTTGTTCTACCCAGTCTTGTTGGAGTGTGATAATAACTGTGAAAAATCTTTTGTCAAATTTATTTCAGCTTTTCTAGCCACAGCCTGTCAACATATTCAGTCATTCCTCTACATCAAAGATTGTTGTGGGGTCTCGATAAGACAATAACAAATTATACAGCTAGACAATTATAATGATGCATAGTTTAGTTCTATAAAACTGTAAAGCTGACATTTGATATTCCTTTGTCACTTGTCAAAGCTATGACATGGCACTACTGATGACACCATCATGACACAGCAAATATTGAATATAAATGTTGTCACTGAGTGTAAACTGTGTAATTGGGAGAGTATAAAATCTGTAATACCAGCCAGCATAATAAGAGCCAGCGTAACTGTCACAGCTACTGTTGGAACAATCATTCAGGAGCACTGTTCTGATCACATATCTGAATAAGAAAAACAGCAGAAAGCTTACTGTTTGCAAACGCTCCGAAACAATAACTGACTAAATGCTTTCCCTAATCTTCTGCTCGCAACCACACAGAGATTCTCCACACGGCAACAGCAGCTTGAACTCCATCTTATTGTGAAGATAAAAGATGTTTTCAACAGAGTTCTGCACACAGTGAAGCCCATTGCATTCACAGAAGCTAAATGTCTCTGAGATGACACACAGATCAAGAGCCTCTACAGCTTTTTTTTAGTACTGTGGTATTCATAGATTTCACAAATGAGCAGAGAGAAGATGCACAGATGGAAAAGATGGCTCTTTAATCTCAGTGTGAGTAGATGAGCTTTAAGTTAAGATTTTTGTTTAATTTTCTTAGAGAAGAAAAAGACTGTTATGTGCTTTTGATATCAACAGCTAGGTGTGTTTTAATTAGACTAAGCTTTAAGACGTGATATTTCTTATAACAACATACAAATGCAGAGATATGTGAAGCCATGGCAACTGTCCATATTACCTGCACATGAATTTGGTTAGACGTGTTTTAATCGAACACAAACAGGGACAAACAAAATGAATGGACATTTGCTCAACGTTCAGTTATTAATAGGCACATGTGCATTATGTTGACTTGTAGGATGCTGTTGTGATTTGGAGCGTTGGGGAAGACGGAAGGTGGCGCTTCACTGCTCCCATATTTTTTCCTTCAGGTCCACTATTTTGTTTGGTTGTTCTGAGACTCTACTGATGACCTCCGAACATGACGAGTGATTCTCATATGAGGAGCACTGCAGAGAATCAAAGTGACTTTGAGGCTCTGAGCTCTCCTGCCGCTACAGTATTTGTGTCTTTGACAAATGCTTCACAGATGAGGAGAGACAAAGACACAGCGATGTTGACTTATTTATGTCCTGATATTCAAGGTCCAATTTAGCATTCGTTAAAATGCTCACACACACACAGAAGTTGAGGGTGTAACATGTATTTCACTACGGACATCTATTTTCTCTCTGTTTAAAGTGTACTTCTGGTTTTTGGTCCCAGACTTTGCTCTGATCAGCTTTATACTGTGAACAATCCAGGATCACATCAGGATACATGTTCCTTTAAAACTTCAAATTTTAAATTTCAGGTGTCAACTGAGAAAAAGAAACTGTTAAAAAATAACACCCATTCACTTCACTGTCAATCAGATTGTGCCCTCGACGTGTTATTGTTTATTATTGATTAATATTATGATGACATCACCTTCAAAATATATATATATTTTTCATAATCACAGGTATATCTATAAGAGAAGAAGGTATGGGATAATCAACACTGTAAGGAAGATTTCCTGTGTAGCCGCTTTATTGTCAGCAGGACCAAGAATCAAAGTACCGGTAGATGAGGCTGGAATCAATGAGACAAGAGAGAGAAGCAAGAGTCTTTAGTAGAGAATATTCTTTATCACAGTGTACACCAGGTCATACAGCTTGCATGCATCAGAGGTAAGACCTCGAACAAAGAAACCAGGTCCTATTTATACTCTAAAGTACGTGCAAAACAACACGTCTGTCTTGTCCAGTTGTCCAGACATCTTGGTTCCATCTTGACATGTCATAAGTTTTCTCTGAACCTCCTAGTACCATATATCTCAAGACTGACTCTTCCAAGGTCCTGCAGCATCGATCAAGCTTGGCCTCTCCCAAAACATACTATCAAACACTGAACTTGTCAAGTTCAAAACCCATAAATAAAATACATAAAAAACTAATAACCACAAAATAAAGGAATAAATGATCACATATGATCTAAATCACAGACAGCGGTGTGTGTTTTTATAGAAACTTTAGTTTGCCCTGAATACCATTTTTAATTCAAATGAATTATGCATGTATGTATATTTAAAAAGATATCAAATAAGCTAACATGTAAATCTAAAAACTGAAAAACAAGACTTCTCCCTTTAGTAAAACACTGCTGACCACTACTGGCCAAGCAGGAATTCTGCTTAGACGGAGTGTGAGGCTTTGGGAACACACAGAGCTCATAAAACACCATAAACAGACATGGAGCAGACCATGTGCTCAGCCGCTGGCATGCTGGACCGGCTGTGTGCTGCAGGCGGACTAGCGAGCTGCAGGCTGACTGACTGATGCTGGATGGGGCCCCCAGCGTACACATCCATATTTCTCTGTCACTAAAGCATCTTGCTCCATGGAAGCACTTGGGCCTTTGCGTAGTCACACACAAACAATTGTAAAGAACATGAGAATAAAGGAGCAGTGGCAGAATTTTCTGTCATCTTTGAAGACCATTATGGATCGCAGATGCCGCATCCACTGCACTGTAAAGTTCTTATTCTGTTTTTCTGCTCTGGAGGAGATAGATTAAAGGCATCACCGGTGTAGACATCTGAAAGTTGCCTGCTCACTGTGATGACAGACTGAAAAGATCCCTCCGGGCGACAACCCTAAAAATAAACAAGCGCGATGCTCTCTAAGACAAATATCCATAAATTTTTCATTCTATTAGTTTTTTCAGGGCACCAAAGGAGCAGTTAATGCAGAGATTTGGATCTTACCCTAACCCAGAACTTATCAAAAACAATAAATAATGCGTTTTTTAAAAAAAATATATAATTTCTACTCAAAAAGAGTCTGAGCTACACCTTATGATTAATGGAGGTACTATTTTTTTTAAATAAAAGTTCAAAATGACTCTATACCAAGTTAAAGTCCATTGGATATCATTCATACATTTTATGAGCACCATGAGCTTCAAGTATACATTCATGATTAGCCGCAGCAGCTGCAGGGTGGCACTAGTTGTGTCAAATGGTCTCCAAACTAGGGATCAGGCCCCTCATAAGAGTCACAAGACAAATCTGAGTGGTCAGGAGGTGATTAATGAGTCTGAAAAGAGGAAAAAACAAAGCTCTGCTCTACAAAGCTGCTTTGATTAGTTGGATTATTCTCAGATCTTTTCTTATTTTGGGGAAATGTGAGCCATTTTATCTACTTGGACCTCAAACTGTTACTTAAATACACATGTTTACAAAATTTATGACTCGAGATCTCACTTTTGTTGAACTCAAAAATGACTTGTCCCTTAAAACATAGTGGGCTCAGTGTATTATATAAATAATAGAAAATAACCGTTGCATCTCGACTGGACCACGCTGCATTTAGAATTTAGAGACATTTCATGCTCCTGTTGCTTTGGTAGCAGCATCCCCAGCCTCCCCAAGCAGAGCATAAATCTAATACTCGTAGAGTTACATAAGAGATTATCTTAACTGTTCTTATCTTTTCTCTGCCCTGGCTTGTAGAAAATCTAATTCTACCCTGTAAAAAAAAAAAAGAAGAAAAATCTCCTGTGGTGATGTGCAGCAAACGTGACGTGGAAACAGACTCCAGGTACTGAAGGACCTGAACGCCACACTGTGTTGTGGTGTCATGTCAGCACTGCTGTAACTTTAGGTGAGGGTTGGAGAGGGTATGTTGGTAATATGACCTTGTTTTGCTGTGCAGCAGTTGGTAGGTGACAACTCCCCAGTGCTGCATGCTCTATGAAGAAGAATTTAAAATGTAGAGGTATGAGCAAACAGCGACTCCCTACCACACAGCTATTGATGACTATTTGTAATTTATGACTCATAGCATCCACTGTTTGTGAGTCTTTCCCTCCGACTGGAGTCATACTGCTCCATAACAGGCACAATGCTATTGGTTTTCTTTAGCATCCAACGCTGGAACTCACACCTGTACCTGCTCACACTCAGAAATCAATGCAGCATGATGAGACTTGCTGTGAGGGAGGAGCAGATGGTACCTCCTCCATATCTGCTCATTGCCACATAAGCTGGCTTTGTCTGGAAACCTTTCAAAGAGCAAACTTGCTTCAAGTTTTTCTCTCACGACCATTTCAGAGTTCAGGCATTATGGAGCCTTGCAGAATTTTTTTGCAACAAAAGCAAAGATGACAGAAAAGTCTGAAAATGAACATCCTCTGTTGCTGTTTGTAAATTTTGTAAATTTTCCAGTCGTCCCTCCCTGACAAAAAACTCCAACACAAAACAAATTACACAATAAGCTTTGAAAAAACTCAACAAAAATTGTCTGTTTTGCTGTTCTTTTCCTTTTTTTGTCCAGTTAACATTTTTCTGTTTTGATGTGCTGTGTTTTCTGAAAAGTTACTTTCTGTAAAATCTTTTCATGTCTTGTGAAATGTTGTTTTCTGCTTTGTTTTGTGTTTTTTTTGTATGTGTGTGTGTTTTTATTTACATTTTTCTGTTTATTTCCTGTCTGTTGTTGAATCTATTGAAATGTAATTGTTTCGTTCTGAAAGGTCTCTTTGTTTTGATGAAACGTTGCTGCTTTTGTGGGAAATGTTCTTGTGTTTTCGTACTGTGAAACATTGTGTTTTCATTTTTGTGAGTTTGATTTTATTTTTGTTGTTGTTTTAATTGGCACGTTTTGGTGCAGTTTTTGTTAAGCGTTGCATTTTCTTCTTTGCTGTGATTTGTTTCGTTGCCATGTTTTTATTGTGTGCTTTCTGTTTGTTGTGTTTACGGAAATGTTTATTTCTCTGTTTCATTATGAAATGTTGCAGTGTCTTTGTAAAATTTTACACATTGTGTTTTTATGCTTTGTTTTCGGTTTTGTTGTGTTTGCAGAATGGTCGTTTTTGTTGTATCTGGGGTTGTTATTTGTGGGACCTGTTAGACACTCATCATCATCAAAATAAACATTATTTTTGCACGGATTATATTCATTCATCTTGAGCTCCAATCTCTTGGAGGTTACATGTGAAGGAGGACTGTATCTGCACCGTAATAAGATACTAAATGACACTTTAATGTGTCACTGCTGGATTTAACACACAGATGGAGCTCACATGAGGGCTGAATGGATAAAGGTTGAAGGGTTCATTGAATCCCAGTTAAAACTGAGCCTATTGTCTCCTCTGATTATATAATTTAACTGCAGGGCTGAAAATGTATGCAGACAGAACGGAGGGTGTTTTATTTTTAGTCTCACTTTTATATCTTCTTTGATTTCAGGCAGGAAGATGACAGCCTCCAAAAAGAAGGGAGGAGTAGGGGAGACAGACAGGCAGAAATGTCGAGACAAATTCTGATGGAAGATTATCTGGTACATAATATGGTCCTGAGATTTAACTCGGATGTCTTAAATGATAAATCACCGACATGTCTATATTCCAGTAACAGGGCAGCAGGAGTAGGCAGTGTAAACGGTGATATTTGGGGGAGATCTGAGCTGATGTCGGGCTGCCAGAGGCGCACAGGCGTTATGAATCCTCTGTGGTCATGCATGTAGAAAACAGAGGGAGAGAATCTAAGGCAGCCTTATCACTGCTAACCATGTGTGCGCACTGGGCAGCGTGATGAATCTGCATGTCCTCGCGGCCATCGAGGAAAAACAGGCGAACCGTGTTGTAAGTGTGTAACCACACCCATCACATACAGCCAGACATGGCAAAGTGGCGGAAAAATGAGCGTTTTCTGTCGGTGACATGACAACAGCCGAAGGCGGATGAGTCACACACCTCCATCAGCGTCCCCCCTTTTCATCACTGATGCAGTAAACCTGCAGCATACATGTCAGGGGGGTGCCAGTGTTGACATGAGGAATAATGCAAAAGGGCTGCGTGGATGAATGGATGATGGGCGGTGATGGTGCACGTGGGGCCAGTTTAGGAGAGGTATTTAAAGATGTGGACACGGCTCTCTGTCAATGCGCATGATACTGCGGTTCCACTACTACGGCACGCTCCAACTCACCTTGAATCGGCGCACGGCCGCTCAGCTGTCATTCGGGTGCGGGGTGTACGGAGAACCAATACACGCCCCAAAGCCTCAATCAGCAGCCAATCCAATGACAGAAGAGGCGGACCTGTGGCTGCATTCTCACACTTGGTTTCACTATGCGCTCGTAAAACGGCTCCGTCTGCTACAAACGCGGCGGTGCAGGTGCTCTGTCTCTTCGGGAGAGGATGCGGATGGAAGGACGGGGGAGGGAAAGGATGAAGGGAAACGCCACGAGGAAAGAAAATAGGATATGAAAAGGGGCTTTTGCTAAGAGACCGTGAGGTGCAAGGTCGAATATGAGAGATTGGTTGAACGGGGCACTTTGCGTGGTAATAGCTGGTCGGCAATAGTACTATGATTTGGTATGTGGCCACTCTGATAGCAAGTGTATTCAGCACCAGAGGAACGGCCGCTCAAGGTGAGTTGAAGTGCAATTTATCTTGTGCTGCTCGTAGCGTGTGGTTTCTGCTGTGTGCGCCTGGTGCTGCTTTTTGTCACCGCATGACATTTTTTACATGTTAGGTCATATGAACTGTGGGGCAGTTTCAATGTAAGAAATGGCTGCATATCTCATTTGTCACGTGAAAGTTCAGCCCTGATGAAATCCTATCAGAGAAACAACAACTGCCTTGAAATGGCCATGCTCATATTCATGACATCTGAAAGGGGATGATTCACATGTCAGTGATACAGATCCATGTGTCCACCATGATAGATCACAACAAAGATAGCCTGATTGATGCCGCTGCTGGAAAGGCCGGTGTATATGATATATGTGAGGCGCATTCATGTGATAAAATAGCGAGTGAACTGGAGGGGAAATGTGTGCATTGTATCATAGCAAGCAGTCCCATTTGAGTTCTCCAGAGAGGGGTGTGACCGTCTCAGCCCTCAAGATGGAAAAGTAGCTAAATAATGCATCACGTGTCAGATGAAATGCACTCTTGAATTTGATAGAGCCCATTGCTGCATGCATGGGATTGAAATGCTGAATTTTTACGCTGCACATGGATGGAGTCACAGTGCTGTGCGTGACGCACTGAGCACCTCCAGCTCACCCTGTGCTGATCTAAGAGGTTCACAGAATAGTCATTCCTGCACCTACAAACTGCACAGTATCCATTTTGTTCATATTTTTTTTCCCTGAGCACTCTGTATTGACCCATGTACTTACTTAACCTTGCTTTTCCACTTATGTCCAGAGGAGGGAGACATGTGCCAAGCTGTCGCCTGGTAACTGATCCCAATAACCCCACATACCCAGTCAGAACTGGTCTGCATACAGGTCTGACTCCTCCTGTGGTACCAGCCAGGAACAAGATAAGCACAACGCAAAGATTTATAGTGAAACACGTTTGATCTTTTAGTAAAAGAATAAAGCATCTCGGAGTGGGGTCATAGGGGTCTTAAGCGCACCTTAAGCAGGCGTAGATGTGGCTAAATCATGTCAGTTCAAAGGTGCTTTGTTGTATGGGTGCTGTACTGAAGGTAAGTCTTGCATACTGGAAGAAAGAGTCACAACTCGCAACATTGTCTATAAGTAATGACAAGTGAGAGTTGGTCAACTTTTTGCCAGATATTTTACAGAAAAGAACACCCTCATACCAGCTGTGACTTACTTTTTAAGCAGGTACGCTGATGGTGTCAACAGCACACAAACCTGTTATGAGAGGTTAAGGATTTCTGGAAACCGCTATGCAGATTTAAAATAATGAATGATTTTGGAAAAAAAGATACCTGACTTGTAGTAATAGGTGTATAGTTTAGCATTAAGTTAAAATCTCAAGATAAAATGTTTACTTTGGCACCCTGGTGTGCATTTTTTATTTGTACAGCTAATTAGCTAAGCTAACCATCTGCTGGCTTAACCTTCACGGTTAATGCATGAGACATGACAGTGGGATTGATTTCCCCATTCAACTCTTGGCAAGAAAGTGAAAGAAGATATCTTGAAAAAACTTGGTTAAGCTTTCGTCTTCATAGAAAGCTGCAGTCATGCCTTCCTGCTGGTCCTGATGGATGGTTCTCATACCAACAAAGTGTTTGGGCCAAGTCTGACCTTCATCTACCTATTAAAAATTGATAACACAAATCAAATCTTAATATTTTAGAGTAACTTCTTTGGCAGCATGGATAGTGTAATTCAACTGTGTTCATGTCTTCCTTGAGTGGGGGCTGTGGGTCAGACTTTCAGGCTTTAACTTGCTCCAAAACAAAGAAAAGTTGGATCAGAGCAGCTTACTTGAGCTGAAACTTGGCTCCTTTCTCTAGAGTGGTATTTTGCTGCTTGTGCACTTTGCTCAGTGTCAGGATTGAACAAAGGATCAGTTAGTCTACAAATAGAAGTTTTCTTTTAGAAAATAACATTTGAAAGTAGCTCCAGTTTTCTAGAACAGTTGATGTTTGATCATTTTGTTTTTGCAGACATCATAACAACTTCAGTATATGACTGGACAATGTAATGTTCTATGAGATATGATAATTGCAATTTTAGAGCACCATGATATACTATTGATGTATATTTTTACTCCCTTTAGACACATTTCCATGTTGAGACAGTTGTAATTATGAGTTTTCAGCAATAATCAAAATTAGAGTAGATATTTGGATAAAAGCCAGCAGAAATAACTTCCAGGGGATTAGCTGAAAAATCGAAACACCATCATATTGTCATATATCTTTAAAATGACTGTCACAGAGATGATGGATTTAGTTTTGCTGAGCTTGTTTAGAACGTTGCTGTGTGTGTTCTCAGATTTAAAGGCTGATGGCACTGCAAACATGAACTGAATGTGAAATATGGATATTTGCACTAGAAGTACCATTTCAAAATGTCAGTTATATTGGTGATGTAGGTCCTGTTCCTTCCTTACACTGATTTAAATCATTATGGAAGGCTATAAAGGTGGTGTCATCTGCAAAGATGTTTACTTTCAAAATGCGAGGCATGTAAAGGCGCAGATACAACTGGCATGAAAGAATTCATAAGAATGCAACAAGTATTTGATAAACCTCTTTTAAGATCGTTGTGGATTGATAAGTTTTGGTCGTTACAAGCTGTTCTAGACAAATGTCAGCTCCTTTACAGAATGCATATTGGGCCTTTTGTCGATTGTATCACCAGTTAACCAACAGATTAAAACACAGTGACGCCAACACGATAAAGTTTTCCTGCATCTGTTTTTTTAGGAAATACCTTCGAGCTGATCTTTAAAGTCAGAAGTTGAAGCTCAGGTGGTCAACATTTTTAAACTAGAATTACATCTTCAGAGATTCACATGATGACTGGCTTGGTGTTAACAGCACTTGTCCATCTTTGATTGGATTAGCTAAATCATTTGTGTCTTTGTGTATTGTAAGATATGGATTCAAGAGAAACCAGCTCGTTCTGACATTACCAAAAAACACAAACCAAACACAACTTTTTTGATGGTTTCCTCTGAATCAATGCACCTTCCGGTTTTCTTTATTGTATATCATGCTTAGTACCGCATCTCACGTGCTGGCGTAAGCTGTGTGTGCTGACCAGTAGTCAGAAGTCATCTGTGCTACTTTCTTGCGCTGTGCTCGTCCGCCACCGTTAGACCAATATGAACGACCAGAGAGGGAATAGTGATGGGTTGACAAGGACATTTCTTTTGCATGAAAGACACACAAGTGAAATAAGCTTGAAATATGCTGCTGAATTCCTGCTCTGTAGCCCTGTCAGTTCCCTTTTGTTGTTTAGTTGCTGGATTTGTCTTTTGTGATTGCTGCAGTATCCACAAGGTCTTCGGGGCAAAAGCCTCTAAGTCATAAAAGGCACCACCCTTCATCATTTAATGTTTTGCATCATATAGGACAGTCAGCTTTTGCAGTAGCACACATATAAGCAGTTACATGTTCCTGGAGGATTGTTGTGTTATATATTTATATGTTTTCAAAGCCCCTCATCATAATGTTATTAACCACTGTGCAGTTATTAGGAGTCTGATGAGGGCTGCTGATCTTTTACTCAAGCCGACCGCTCTCAGTCATATTTTGTCTTGCAGCTGCTCTCTAAAATAAACCGTGTTCATGCTGAATGTTGGGTAATTGGTCCTTTTTTTCCTTATTTTCAGTAAGCAGTGTGGAAGTCTTGGACTTTCCAGTGAGATGTTGTGTTATCCAGCAGGGAAGATGTAGATACATTAAAAAGTGCTGCAGGCTTTCCTTATTTTCAGATTAATTCATACATGTGTGAAGAAAACTTAGACCTCTTAAAAAAGCCCTTCACGGATTCTGCTGCGAGTTGTCCTCATCCTCCAGTGATGCACACTGAACATCTCAGGTATGGGCAGTCAGCCGCAGTAAATGAACATTCAAAGACATTGTTTTGTGCCAAGTGCCCATCGGGAAGACAACATATGGTTAGAGACACCCAGGGTTAGTTCAACAAAGTCACCGGTGACTTGGCAACCAATCAATGTGGCAGGAGGGACTTTAACAGCAGTATAGAGGTAATTAAATGTCATTGGCAAGTGTTGAGAAGTGGACTATTTTTTTAGCTGTAGTCACTGATGGTAGATTGTATTTTCTCTCAGGTATTGTGCGAGGACTTTGTGCTTTTTTAGTTTGTTGAGCTGGCTTTTGGCCAGCTGGTATTCATCTGTTATTTTCTCACTGTGAGCTGCCTCCCTGGTTCACAGGACCTAGAGCAGCCTCATGAACCACACCTGGCACACATTTTCGTTAAGGAAAGAAATGTAGAGCAGAAACTTAACTCACGTATCAGAGGCGTTCCATCAGAGCCCGGGATCAGTGAAAGAGTCCACCTTCTGTTTCTGTGGGTCCGGCTTCAGATTTTGGTTGACATAGATGAGTGTCTTTAAAGCTTTAAATGAGGCTGTTTATGAAAATGTTTTTGACAGCTAAATTTGAATTTGTGTGACATTTGCAGTGATTCTGCACAAGGGACATGTCTTCTCTTTAATCTTCTGCTATACACAGTGCAACTTAATTATGTTTTATGTGATGACTGCTTTACTGTATTTGTTACAACTACAAAAGCAGAGTAGAATGTTTTATAAAAACTGCTCTTATTGAAGAATTATTAGAAGTTTTCTGGGAATTCCTTTTTTAAGCATTTGGCATTGGGATTTTTTATTTCTTTGTCAACAACATCTATGAGAACCAAATCCCTAGCTATTATACAGTCTTGTGATTGCTGCTATATTTTTTTTTAAATATAAAATTGATCAGTGCAACATTTTGATACAGAAAAAATAATATTTGAAGAATAAATTTGGTTTCGATTTCCATTTTGCTTGACATGATTTTTGATTTGTCATGATTTCTTTTCTTTTTTTATTGTAAAATGAGTAAAACTAGTCTTGGTATTCACTGACTAACCTACAAACACACACACACACACACACACAAAAAAACGGGTTGTTTAGCTTTGTGTGACCAGGAAGTTAAAAACCTAAAGTTAAAGGCAAAGTGTGGTAACCCCCAGAAGTTCAGCTTCATTTAGTTAATATTTGAAGTTGTCATGCTTCTGATCACACATGTAAAACTCCAGTGAACATTTCAATAGTCAGCGCCACAACACATGTAAGATCAGTGCCAATAGAAATATGCTGCTGTTAGCAGTCATGAAACGTCAGTGGATGACATGGATACTAAGTGGCATACTGCAGACTTTTCAATAAACCTGCTGTTATTCACATATTTCTCTGTTTGTGCTGTCAGATGATGAAAGCGGCCCTGTAAAGACTGCATCTCAACCTGTGGTCACTTTCAAGTCATTTTCAGACACTACGCTGTGGTCAAACCCAGAATGAGGTCAAGTAGTGTTTTATGATTATGAACCTTCCTAACTGAGTGAAAAGACCCAGAGTAGTCTAAGTGGCAGCCTTGATAAGAGCCGTACCATCCTGTATGAAAGACAGGACATAATTCCGTCCCTCAGTTCCTTGGGATCGCAATATTCAAATCGTTGCTCGATTATTTTCATCCATTTGTATGAAATGTGATTCATGTCCAAGGAAAGGTGCTTCAGAAAAGACTCAACTCAGCTTTATTTGCATTGCACCTTTCGACCTCAAGCGCAACCCAAGGTGTTTTAAACAGAATTCAAATAAAGCAAATATATAGAATAGAGGACAATATAAGAATTAAAAGAAATATGAGTTTTTTTAATTAGAAAATGAAAACGTTTATAAAACAAATTGAAAACAGCAGTAATAAATAAAAAAAAAAGTAAAAACAATCTGAGTTAAAAAATATTCAAAAGAAACATATCAGACAGTTAGATTTAAGCTCTTTCAAAGAGGTATATCTTGAGATTTATCTTAAAAATAGAGAACATGTCAGCATTTTATCACCCAACCTGCTGGTTTGACAGGACCTGAAAACTAAAAACTCTTTCTTGCTCTAGAAATGATTTGTACCACAAGCAGGCCAAAGTTTTGGGAGGCAGGTGGGAACAAAAAGATCTTCTAGATAAGGTGGAGCTTTTCTGTTTAAGGGCTTCAGAAGCCCTAAGTCATCAGAAGGATTTTAAAATCTATTCTAAATTTGACAGTGAGCCAGTGTAGAGAGGCTAACACAGGAGAAATGTGATCTCCCCATGGCGGTACCAGTCAGTTCTCTTTGGATCAGCTGAGGAATTTTAAAGGGAAACATTTTGGCATCCAGCTGCAATGGCATTACAGTTATCCAGCCTAGATTTGAAGAATTCATGTACCGGTTTTTCAGCATCACTCTGGGAGAGGACGCTCCATATTTGTTTTATATTATGCAAATGAAAGAAAGCTGCTGCAGAGACCAATTTTACATGAGAGCTAAAAAACAATTCCTGGTAAAAAAAAATGACTCCAAGGTTTCTCATAGTAGAACTGAAAGCCAAGGTGATGCCATTTAGAATAACTAAATGATTGGCTAGAGAAGTTCTTTCAGAGCCAAGATTTTTTTACTGTTTACCCTGGATTTAAAAGTTTAAAATGACAGACAATAGGTTAGAAAATTTTTGACTATGCAACTTTACCTCATGATTTTATAACCACACGATCAGCTGACTAAACCATCATCCAACACCGACTAAAGAAATCAGCTTTGCTCTGATTTTGATTGTATTTGCATGTACAATGATCACTCATAGAATACAAAGACGACACAGGGCGTTATATTTACTCTCGCATGGTTCACCTCCTAACACATCAAAAGCGAAACACTGGATGTACAAGCAGGTCATAGCTGCTGCTGCTTTTCTCTGCCACTGACAGAGCACAGCAGAGGCAGAGGAAGTTGTTCCTGCAGCAGGAGGAAGACCTCACTCTGCTGCTGCAGCACTACCAATGTTTAAACGAAATGTTGACTGATTTGTCGTGAGATGCCTCAAAAGAAAACTCAAGCGGCTTAAAAAGTTGCTCAATCGAGTGACAAAGGCAGTAAATAGGAAACTGTGTTAGCAGCACCATCGGTACTGATGACGTATTCTCTGACCATGTGTTTGTCCCACCGGTGTCAGCATCTCAACCTCACTGTATCCATGTTTAAAAAGAAAGCTTTTTGCACACATCAACCAGAGGTAACATCAGTGAATCACATTGATAATATTGTAACTATTCAGTGTAGTGCCTGGAAACTTTGGATCCTGGTATCATCGTCGGTGCCGCTTTGGCATGCACCACTCACATGAACCCCGTTACAGGCCTCCCTCAGCAGGACAACGAGCCCCACAGCAATGTAAAAACTGCTCAGGAACGGTTGGATGAAAACAACAAAACACTCCAATCTCTCCAGAACCCAATCAGAGAGAAATTACTACTTGTGTTGCCAAAGCAACAAGAGCAATACAATGATTGAATCTTATGTGCTGGCCAATGCAGTGAATGGGCTCATATTCGGTTGTATTGGGAGCTAGAAACTGTGTGATCATGCTTCCCCACATTGATTTACTTTTGTGTTGACAATAAAGCAAAGGAAGTATTCAGATACTTTACCACAATGTGTAAATGCTCCACTACAGACAGGAGTCCTGCATTCGTGTTAGTTGTAGCATCAGTGCTTCTTTTATTGGATTGTTAGTTGTGAGTTTTTCCTGTTGTAATAGGTGAAGTCTTCTATCTCAAGACAAACACATTACATTTTCTAAAACTATATAAATTATCTTAGGTTAATTATATAAAAGCAACCAGAAACCAAAAGGAAAACTTGTGAAGTTAAAGAATGTAAATTAAGATTAAATGTCCGGAGCTACTTCCCACTCTTCTTTATCTGTATAGTGTATAGTATAGTATATGTTTAGTTTCCAGACACATTAGAACATGTGAGCATATGAATAAGAAGATAAAAGTAGGATTCATTCTACAGTGTGTGGTTCACTTTACTGCAAGGGATCTGGACCAGGACCGTCTTGCTAAAGATAAAGATGCTTGTCGATCAGCTACTGCGTTTAACAAGACAACTGTTGGAAAATGTGAGCTTCATTTCAGAACGCCAGTGTGCAGTGGACTCGATAGTTGTCTTCTTTTTAGCAGCATTCTGCTGTCTTTGCTCAGGTGTCTAGTTTTCCAAAATGTTTGCTCAACAAGCCTGTCACGCCGTTCTGAAATTGTCGCCTGATTTGGTCCAACCAGTTTTCTGTTTTCCTGCAGAAGCACAACTTTACCTCTCAAACTCATTTTGTCTCTGCACTGTACTTTATCATGATCGTGAGAGTAAAGCTTAGTAATGAGCTTAGAGGAGGGGCTGTGCACAAGCTGTGGATGGCAGACTTTCAGCACTGGGCATCTGCCAGTTCTCTCTGGCAATGCACCCTCCTCCCCTCCCCTCTGTCTTCCTCTTCCTCAGTCAGTCCAGTCCCGGCGGAGTCTTCTTTGCAAATAAAGCCTGCAGCATTCTGGGAAAGACAGTTTTTCAGATCATGTGGTTTTGGTTTATTGGACTAACTCTAGATCCTCATCTCTTTGAACACATGTAGGTGCTGTTACGCTGATATGACACTTGCAGTGGAGCATCAAAACTGTCCAATGTTTCTTTCTCTACATGCAGCTATGAAAAAATGTGCCTAAATGTAGTACTTTGAATTTTACATGAATTTAGGACATTTTTTATAGAAAGAAATTTAGAAAGTCTGCCTTCTCTTGTTCACATTTACAGTATCCCGTTGACATTATGGCATTTCTATTGATGTCAGAAGAAAATCTAAATTCCACAGTATCTTGTACAATAGCAATAAAATTAGTTCATTGAAAAATGATTTGCAATTATGCTCCAAAGATTTATTGATAAATTGCTGTTTATATAGTCACACCCGAAATGATTTTCGCACCTAATCTAGCTCAGTAGTTGACCAAAACTCATATTATATTTCATTATGTTTTTCACTATCCTCTGGTATTTAATAGATGAGTAAGTGAAAAATAATAAGACTTTTTTTTTTTTTTAGGTGTAAACGTATTAGGGAGATAACACTTGAGGATTTACTCAATGTGTATTTCATGTGGTCTCAGGCAATGTCTTTATTGTTGAATGATAGGAAAAAAAACAAACGAGTTGAAAAATTTATGAAAAAATCTGTAAAACCGTAAAAAAATCTGCAAAGACTCATATCAGTCAAGACTGGGCTGGAATGAACATAAAGGTGGTGATTCCTCAGTAATAAAGGCAGAGTCTTTCTCATTTATTATGTACAATATGCTACGTATCGTGTGAGGAGTTTGATAAACTGAAAAACAACATAAAACATACCAGAGACTGTTACACACCTCACACCTTGTTAGTGATGAAGTAAAGGTAGCTCAGCGCACCCTTAATGTTGACCGTTTTTTATTACATTGACCTACATTTGGTTCAGACTGGTTTTTCTCTCTGTCAGCTTTCAGTTAAGCTTTTGAAATGTGCCACATTTGTCTGTAGGCAACACCTGCAAGTGGTTCGGGCATCATTACTCAAATAACCCTGTCATGAGAAAGAAGAAGCGCCATATTCACTCAGAGACTTCTGTATTTGGTACACCTGTGAGATCGAGTGCAGATACAACAGCTATTCTGTCAGTAATATTGTAGCTTTTATTGATATTGTCAGAGAGGTGACAATGCTACTAAACACTGTGAAAGTAGCATCTGCTCATATTCAAAACGTATGTTCCTGATAAATTACTCCGTCAGTTTAGCATAGAAGCAAACTGTTTAATTTTTGAAGTCACAAAAGCAAAAATAAAATGCTGTTGGTGTAATAAACACAGTGTTCCAACATATGAACATTAATATTCTTATTTTCATTATTGGTATTAACAAAATTGATTGTCTGTGCAGAATAGGTATGTCAGTTTATCAGCATCAAAGCTTCATTTTACTGAGTGCCAAGTTCAAAGTACAACTTTCTTTTCAGTCTTTTTTAAAATTAATATGAAACTTTGTTTCCATTCCCAGTCAGTGAAGGAACTCAAGCAGCACTTAGGAATTTATACAGTTTTCTTTTGCTTATTTTTAACCGTTTTAATTCAATGTAAAATGTGCTATTTTTCAGTTACTATAGCAAGTAACTGCATGTTATGGGATAACCAACAGAAGAATCAATACATTAGAACAAATATTATATCAGTTTAGTCTTTAAACACTACGCTCACAAGATGTTCTGAACATTTCTTTGAAGCCTTTATTTTATGGAAACGTACATCTGCCCAAGAACGTCCAGAGAGAAGTGTTGAATTTGAAGTCAGCACACTTATGTTACACTGAACTGAAGCCTGAGTGCAAGAGTCATAGAAAGAGGAAGTGAGCGTGAAAAATAATGGACGCATATAGGAATAACATGGAAATGGATATGTTGATTGAAACATACTGCAAAAGGAGCTGATGTTAGTCTGTGGATGTCTGAGCAGCTAATGTGCAACGCAGGAGCTCTGAGCGGCTTTGACTTTCACACTCTTGGTTATATGGTTATATATGACTTATCGATGCTGAATAAACAGTCTCATAAGTAGCTGTAATTAGACAAGCAACTTGAAAGCACCCGATAAGCGTTGTAGCAGCAATATGCCTCTTTGTATAATTACTATAAAACACCTTAGCAGAACCATTTATAAGTCATCTAAACATTGCTTTAAGCGACTCTAAAAATGTCTGAATCATCGCCGGAATGAGGAATTTCTATGACTCACAGCTCCTGCACGTCTGGCAATGCAGTGCCTAGCAATGCTGTTCGCCCTCTGTGCCTTTGGCAAGCCAAGTCCATTTCACACATCCTTCATTTCTTTTCTCTCTCCTTGCTGCACGTTCGAGCAGGTGTCAGCACATCCATTGCATCCCTGACTGAGCATTGCCTGTCAGTGAGGAGAGACTTTGCCAATAAAGAGAGCTAAATAATGAAGAGGTCAGGTCTGTATAGGATTGTTCCTGAAGACACAGCAGACAGTGTTTCAGTGTTGAGTGGAAACAGAGTGGGAACATAAAAAAGAAAAGCTAACAAAGTCCACAGTTCTGCTCAGATGTTTTGCTGCAGTGGAGTTTTTGATAATAGACCAGTGTGGGGCGAGCTTAGACACAGACAGTGGGTCTGGGAAGCACTTGAGAGTACTGGTAGAACATTTATACAGATGATCAAAAGGTACTGAAGAGACAGCAACCCATTGTAATCAATGTGTGGGTTGAGGTTTGCATTTAGATATGAGGGTCTAGACAAAGAAATAACAAGATCAGTTCATGTTGTCAAAACAGGAGGGGTGGGAAATTTTCTCCAGACTTTGCTTGATTAGCTTTTGTGAACCATGCTGACATTATAACAAAGAACATCAAGCGATAGGGAGACTATCAGTTCTTGGAGTGAGACTATTTAGATATCACAAAGATATTTGACTGAGTATAGAATAGTTACAATTTCAGAATCCATTCAGGTCCACGATGTGCAAAGCAAGCAGAAGCTTGAAGGCAGAATAAATTGTAAGTAAGTTGAGTTGTTTCTATATTTAGAGAGATTTTATCATCAGATTACAGGAAAAATACTGTTGAATCTAATCGGCTGCTTTGTACACAAATAAAATATGTTTTATGTTTATGTATTTAGCAGACGCTTTTATCCAAAGCGACTGACATTGGTAGGCAGTCAGGGTAAGGGGGTCTTGCCTGAGGACCCCTACTGGATGTAGTGCCTTACATGCAGGGGATAGATTAAAAAAATTGATTAAAAAAGGATCTTTTTCCCCAACAAATTAGAATTCTTGACACATTTTTTACTCGTATAGTGACAGCCATCTGTTTGCATTACAAGGGCGCTTTCCCGTTATTTTGCCTGTAAAATCAATCATAACTAGCTTTTTTTCCCCCCTGAACACTGAACAATAAAATGCACACCAAAGCACTTGCCCTCACCTAGAACAGGACTGGCTGAATTTCCTGCTTAAAGTTCTTGCTGCTCCGTCTTACTTAAACTACCGGCTCTCCAATAGTTAACTTTAGCTATGACCGACTTTTATTGTGTTGTATCGACAATGTCTGGAAGTGATGAAGTCAAAAGAGGTACACAGAGTGTGTTTAAAAAGAATATGTGAGACTATAACTCCTGTTGGTGAAACATGATTGCAACAGCAGTGCTTTTAAATATTTTTTTATGCATTGAGCTGAATGGCCTTCGATGGACTGGTGACCCATCCAGGATGGACCTTGCCTCTCGTCCAGTGGCAGCTGACATAGGCTCCAGTCCCCCTCAACCCTGAATTGGATTAAATTCATATAGAAAATGGATGGATAAATTGGGCTAAATTTAGCAGAAAGTCTGACTTTAGGTGTAATGCCCTGCTGAATACTCAGCTGTGGCCTGCATGTCAACCTGTGTTGGGAAACACCTTTTGGTTTGTAGACTGCAGACTGTGTACAAGAGAACACTTTGCACATACTGGTTGCAAATGAAGTCTGTGCATTTTAATTGTTTTGTAGAGGTAGTGTTCTCTGACTCTGCTAGATGTAAGTGAGGAAGCTGGTTTGGGACAGTGGTGATTAGCTATGACTGATACAGTAGCAGGAACCTGAACCTTATCCTTTTCCTCATCAGGGATAGTTGCTATTCTATTGTGGTTTAGTTGGTGCTGGTTTTAATATTACAGATTAACACATATAAGACACACACCTGCATACTGCCACACACACACACATACTCAGGCCATTCTCTGATGTGACCTTCAGCACATGCAGGCTGGCATTCAATTACCACCCTGTCAGTGGCCCATCCAGCCCAGTGGCTGCACGTCCTTGAAATTCTCTCTGCAGCCTCCGTCCAGTCTATATTCCATTACATCCTCCACATCAGGAGCTCTGTCCAGCATGAAGTGCCTCTCATAAAGCACACAAATACACATATGTACAAATAGCATTTTAACTTATGATGTATCCTTTACAAAATCTGTAGCCACAGTGAGCCGTGGAGGTCCTTGTTCATGCAGTGAATCAAATCCAAGCATGAAGTAGATATTAGATTTTAGTTTCTCTCTGTGAAAGATTGTGGGAAAGAAAGAGGTTGAGGGGACAAGGTTTGGAAGATTTGAGCACTGTTCATCTAAAACTGTCTCTCACTGAACTGAATTTTGTGTTATTGCACCTTATTACTGTCAAAACATTAGCCTGCTCTGCTCTGCCTGATTATTATCCCAAAATTGCCTTGAGAGGACTATTTACTGTACAAATCTGCAGTCATTACTGAAAGTACAGTGTAGTGTGCTTTTTGTGCAAAGAGCCATTTTAAGCGGCTGCCTCTCGAAAAAAGTAGAGACCTCTTGCGGCTTTAACCCTGCGTGCTCCTGCTGTGCTTTTGAGATAATTTGTCAGCTGTTGTTTGACCATGAACAGACGTCTGCTGTTTGTTTATGATGCTTGTGACATCTTCTTGTGAGTATCAGTAAATATCTTTCTTTTGCTGCTTGATATTTTTTTTGTTTTTCCTATAAAGCACTTGAAAACACTGATTTGATTAGCCCCCTATAAATGAGATTTTTGACTCAGTCATTACAGAAGCAGAGCTCTTTGAAAAGCTGTAACAATTAGTCAAGTAATTGATTTGCCAATCAACAGAAATTTTATTTTATTTTTTTTCATTTTTCACAAACTCTGCAAACACTATTTACATTTGAGGATTTGCTGTTTCATGAATCAAATATAAAGGGTTAAGAGAACAAGTGTTGTCCTATAGTCATTTGAATTCTAAGCTCATGCTTTCACTTCTTTTGTGAAATGCCTGATATCTTAACCACTTTGTGCTTCAAAATGGGTTCAAATGGGACAGCCTGAGAGATTTAGATGAAGCATCTGAAACCGGCGAGTCAGATGCTTCCCTATGGGGGATCAGGAGGCAAAAAGTTGAGACATTACATGGAAATTTGTGGCTTTTGCCCTTTTGATTCAACAAGATATTGTTAAACGAGCTTTGTTCAGCTAAACAGCTGTTCCTTTTCATTATTTTCTAACATTTTGAAGCTGAAACGATTAATCGAAAAAATAATTAGCCAATTGGTCAATAATGTAAGCAGTCATTGCTCAAAACCCAAACACTCACTCTCACTGACTTATTGCAGTACTGCCTGTTTAACCGGTGCCAAACAGGGAGGTCTTACTCCCTCTGTATGATGCTTTTGTGTCTGAGCTGTTTGCCATCCAGGTGATTTATCTGACAGGTGACTGAACTGCTACCCTTCAGGAATTCACGATCATAGTAATAAATCCTCAAAAGGCTGAAAATAGATACATAAAAGTAGTGGTCTGGAGGATTTATTTGAAGTCTGATTTATGTAGATCTTACTCAACAGATTTTTACCTTCTTGTGCTTGGAGAGGTTCTGTCTTCACTCACATTTACAGTGCCAAAGCAATCACAAGTTGTAGCATCTCTCTGCTGTGTTGATCCCTTAATATCTCCAATGCTGTTTATTGGGAAGATCTTAAACATGCACCCATGTATTGCTTTCACGACTTGTTGAGCACATAAATACACCCCCCCCAAATAAGCTCCCATAAAGCCTATCGGGTCACTGTGTCTCCATTAAGGGAATGAAAAGCAGTGACCAAGTCGGTGCTGATTGTTGCCTCATAAGGATCTCATCAAGGAAATGGGAAATTGTTAGCCCTGCAATATTTTATGGTCTTCAAAATTAATTTGGTACCCAAGACAAGGTATCTCCCTGCCACATGCATCCAAAAATAATGTAAGCTAAACTTGTTCAACATGAACTGTCTGCAGAGAAAACAATGGCTTTCAGCAGCCTGCTCCCTTGTGCCACAAGGCTTGAGTGTGTGCTTCATGTCAAGTGACTCTACTTAAACCAAACAATGTGTCCAGTGTTTTTCATTATGCTCTCCTTATGTTTTTTTTCTGGAGGCCAAACAGCACATTATAGTACAAGTGCTGGACTCCAAATGTTGATACAAAAGATGGGATGTGTCTATAACATTTAATTCCTGAAAACAGCGAGTCATAGACTTCTCTCCCAGTTTCCATTGCTGCCAACTGTGAGCTTTGGTCACTGGTCTTAACTGCAGCATAACAGCAGTTAATCAAGACTTTTGCTTAGGTTTATTTGTATATAAATTGTTTAATAATTTTGATTCTAATGATCAAACTACCAAAATATAAAGTTGTGTTTAACTTAAACGGTACCTTGCTTTTAATATAGTCAGATATTTTAAAAGTTGTTCCTAGATGCTTTACAGCCTTACCTTAAGAAGATTTACTTTTTTTGCACCATGAGTTAGATAAGACGATCAACACAACATCCACGTCTGGAGAGTAAATATGAATCTACAGCCAGCAGCCATTTAACAAAACTCAAACTGGAACCAGAATCCACTAAAATGGCAAATCTTGCCCAAAAGTAATGAAATTTGCCTACAAGTAGCATGAAAGTTATTAAACTTTCGTGCAAATTAAACCAACTGAACAAAGCTATGGTGTGTTAATCTCCTGTTTGAGCTTTAGAGGCTCTCACAGATGGATTTTGCTATATTTCAACGAAGCCAGGCTTGCACTTTTCCCCTGTTTCTAGTATTTATGCCAAGCTAAGCAAGCATTTTTATCTAAAGCTGTAAGAGAGCCACTAGATGCATTTTCCTAAAAGCCATACATTACTTTTGTGCTTTAGGTTGAGTCGTATAGCTCCCCCTTCTCTCCTAAATAGAATTTAACAAGTAAACTGTCATAAGACTCAGAATAGACTCCTCATGGGGTGTTGAAGGGGGTTATTATAAAGGTGTGCAGTGCTGCAATGCAACATGCTCAGGTGTGAATTTCAGGGGCTGAAGGGATTAGTAAAGCAGATTTATGGGTTTGTTTTGTTTTGACCATCTTTATATAGATCTTGACAGTCACAGCCCCAAACACAGCTTTCCTCCTGATGAAAAAAGCTGCTTCATTACTGGCATGATTAAGATTGTGCAAATAGGTACATGTTATTCTTTCTTTGATGCCAGCTTGTTGCCTGCTTGATTGCTTGCTTGTCAGTCAGAACAAAAATTCAGCTTCTTGCTTTTAATCTAATAGAAGTGGCTGCAATTATGTTTTAGGTATTATTCAGACCTCTTGTATACTTGTGCTGGTCTTTCAGAGGGTAATGTCGGGTTTACACATATTTTTTTGTTGCTCTTTGGATCTCAGGGTAGCATTGTGGGGGAATTTCTTCTTCCTTGTAAGCAAAGAGGCTCAACAGCAATACAGATTCCAGCACAGAGGCCTGTCATTAGTAGACCACCTCTCCACTTTAAAAAGTGTAACTTGATTAAATCTACTCTGTTTCTGTCCTGAATCTGTGCTGGCTGACAGGACTAAAGTGGATTAGCTCTGTCACAGTAACAAAGACATGCATACGGCCTGCAGAGGTAGAGTTAAAGTTTTGTTTTTCAGGCAGAAGACCTAGGTGGAAATAGTTGGATTTTAATTTCAGTGTGCAGATTTGGAGAGGCTGTACTTGCAGGTCATTTTAGCATTTCACACAGCAATTACAGTCATCACTGCAGACAGTAACAGCAGTCTTGCTTGAGTCCATAATAACGCCATGTCCTTTTGTTTTTCAGTAAAAATTATCCCTGATGATGCAAATGATACTGCTCACAAAAGCGTTAAGTTATTCAGCTGGTGGTCCTTAGGAGGGTACCGTCAGCATCTCTCTTGATCCCTTAAGCGATTTTACCCCTGGACGAGGGCCGGTAGTCATGCTCGTGCTCCAAAGATGGAGATACAGTCGGCTCAATGAAAGCGTGGGTGGCAGCTGGAGAAAATCCATTCCCAGAGTGAGTGTTCTGCTGAGGCAGGTATGCCGACCTTTGAGTCATCTGATAGGTCAACTCTGGCATCGCGCCAGGATATTCGTGGCGAAACGCCAATCCTGGTGGTGCTTGTAGTAAAGCTCATCTGAGCAGCAGCCAGCTATGATCAATGGAGCTCCTTGGCAGCTCGTTTGGAGTACAGTATGGCACAGCCACAGCACACTCACCAACAGATGCAGGTGACAGATGATGACAGGACAATAAGATGAGGGAAAGCTGATGAAGGGGACAGGGTTTACCCATGTGCTGCTTTCTTTGTGTACAGCACTGTAGACCTTAAGCATAATGTAGTTTTAATCGATTAGTGTAGTCAATCACCTTTATTTGGCGCCCAATTATTGTTTGGGAATTTGTCTTGGATGACTTGAATGCAATGAGATTTTCCCGCTTGCTCTGCAGGAATGCTCTGCACGACAGTTTTTTGCACAGTCTTCCCCTGCATGCCAAACTCCAGCACTGATTGGCTTAACGTGGTTTTTGTCTTCTCTCAGGTGCCCACGGAGTGAGAGAGGAGCCCCGGTTTGTGACGGCGCGCGCTGGAGAGAGCGTGATCCTGGGGTGTGACGTGTCCCCTCCCCTGGACGGCCAGCAGCCCCCCTATGTGGTGGAGTGGTTCAAGTTTGGAGTGCCTATTCCCTTCTTCATCAACTTCCGCTTCTACCCTCCTCATGTGGATCCAGAGTACACTGGTAAGATTGAAATAAATCAGCGTAATTCACTTCTGAAAGAATGCAGACATTAAGAATAACAAGTCTCATCTGTAACAGATGCTGTGTGAAATGTAAATAAAAACAGAAAGCAATGATTTGCTAATCTCAAAAAAACTATATTTTTGTCACAATAGACCATAGAAAACATATAAAATGTTGAAAGCGAGGCATTTTACAGTTTTATGAGAAGGCTCCTTTGGAATTTGCTAGCAGCTACACATCTCAAAAGCACTGATCTTAGCCTTCATATCAATTTAGTACAGATAATTATTGCACATTTTGGGAAATGCGTGTATATGTTCAGTCTTACTGAACATATACACACGTAACATTAATATCATTATTATGTTTGCATCGTAAACATTATGTTGAAAACGGCCAGTTTCGGAGACAGGACAGAGGTAGAACCCTAACATGGCTTAAAAAATCTAATGTAGAACCTTTAAATAAAGCAAATGTTGAGCTTTGAGTGTTTGCAGACTCTCTGAAAACTTCATGCTGACAAAAGGATATTTAATCTCAGCAAGAGATTGTTTCTTAAATCATCTGTACAACTGAAATGTCTCTTTTTGACTCTTTTGTGTCTTTCATGTATAAAACAAACAAATGAAAACATGGCAGTAGGTGTGCCATTGCTGTACAGCCAAGGTGAATGCTTTGCAGAGTTTCAGCATTTCCAGTTTCTCCACATTTCAAGCTATTTCAAAAAGTGAATAATTGTATTTTCCAAAATGACAAACTATTTGTTTAGAAAAAAGATTATACAGAAAATGTTATTTTGTAAGTTGTTGTTTCACCTTGTTTAATGTGTTTCGTCTCTTTTTAGCATGGGGTGTGGTGCACGCCTTAATTACAGCTTACCTCCGTAAGGCTGTCAAACTGATGGCTTTAGAAATGTTTATTTCTCAGAGAAATTGCAGAGTTAAGCTGCATAACTACAACCATTCCTACACATTTTTATAAACATTTCTTTAAGTATACAGGCTATAGATTCCCCTGAACTGCTGCAGGCCTAATTAGGAATTTTTGGCTGAGCAAAGAATAATTTCTTACAACCAATTTTGAACAGTTGTAGTGCAAAGCCTTTTTCATTTAAGCGACTGACCTGCAATTTCAGCATGATCTGGGAGTTTTTCTCTCCAGACGGTTTTTCAGCTGTTTGGGCTGTAATTATAAAGCGAGTAAACCACACTGTGGCCTTTATGTAGTAAGATTGGCTGATTCCTAAACCCATTTCTGTCTGTGTGAACATGCCATTCAGGGCTGGACTGGAGCCTTTGCTGCATCTGAGTGATACATTCATGACTTCCCACACACTCCAATAGCACTGCAGCACAGATAGAAAACCTCCACATGCTTTACATGTGGAAAATTTAAAGTGGCACTAAGCTTGATATATTTTCTCTTACGAAGCTATAAGTAACAGTATAAAAATTTGATAGAAAAATATTAATTTGATATATCAAAACTGAACGAACTGTCCACATGAAGGAAGAGGTAGCAGCCAGCTACTCACCCACCCTCAATGAAAGATGGAGTGGACAAAATGATCATTTAAAAGAACACTTGTCGTCCTGTGTACTGCAGTACAATTCAAACCTTCATCAAACTTCATGAAGGTTGTTTATTTGCACAAATGATGTTTTAGACTGAATTAATTTTATATTATGTCCTTGATAAATCTTCTTCCTGTGAGTTCTTTAGTCTTTTAGAAGAATAATGTGAAATTATCACAGTAGTACTTTATAAAAGATGGACATAGTCACCCAATGGTTTGTCAGCTACCTTTTTGAGTTTGGCAGTTTGTAGTTGCAATTTGGATTTTTTTGCAGGCAACTGATCTAAGAACCTGAAGACTCAGTGCATCTGTTGGCAAGTGACTTGCCAAGCTGTAAATATGTTAATTTTACTTAAAAAGTGTGTGTGTGTGTGTGGGGCGGGGGGCTAAGGAGATTAACACATTTTTGTAGCCAGGTTTTGGCTTAGGTTTTCAGATCGTCGCTCGGGATCAACTTGAGCATTACGTGCAATATTAAGTACGTTTTATTTTTTTAGTTATTATTATAATTTTTTTTTTGTCTACTAAGGGAAGCATCTGTGGAGCAATGATTAGCTAAATGCTAATTATTAACTGTCTGCTGTTTGGTCCCTGGCATGCAGATAACAGCAGAATCCTGTAGTTTTATGTCGAAAACTGCGCCCCATCGCAGCAAAACTGATGCACTGAGACTGTCGAGAGTTCAACTGTGTGCAGTCAAAAACAGTGATGCCGCAAAGCTCCCAAGAGCCAAACTGAACTGCTGAGTAGGGCAACTCATTTCACATTTGATTCACTGTTAATGTAAAAATATTGATTAGAGCAGCTTTGGAATTAGGGCAACACATTCACATTCATCTGAGCAGCACACACACTTTAAAAACTCCCTCTCCTGGCTTAGACATCATGCCTGACTCCTTACAGCAGGGAATAGGTTCTTCTGATGTTACTTCAGTGTCTGTGAAAAGACGGGCAAGCTGTCAGAAGAAGATCAGAACTGTCCCTTCCTGCTCCCACCACTTTGCTGAGCACAAAACCCCGACCAGAGCAGGTAATAAGCTGAAATGAAGGCACAGCATGGTTTGCTGAAAAGCTGGGGGATTTACTTCTGTGTTCTAAATGTGGACGTAGCAGACTTTCTGTGTTTTTATTTCCATGAATCGTGGGAGATTGTGGGAATAATTTTGAATCGACTTAAATTTCTCCCTTCTGGCTTTTCAAGCAGGGTGTTCTTTGCAAAAAAGCCATGACTCACTGTCTTGGGAAGCCTCCTTTTCAGTGTGTAGCGACCTCAGTAGACGTTGTATCTGCTGGAGCATTTCATTGTTTACTTTAACTTCCTGACTAACAGCCGGGTTTGAACGAACAGCACTTTACAACACTCCCCTTTGCTCACTTGGATTCTACTAGTGGGCGTCTGCCATGTGGCATTGAGTCCACTGTTGAGGAATTGTCAGCGAACAGATGCAGGATGAATATGACCATTCTCATCACATAGATTAAAGTGTATTCTGGGGATTGCATGTGCATGGTGGTGCTGGACTCTATTAGATGCTTGTTTGGGGGGGGGGGTTAATGGCTTCATGTGGTCTCAGAGCTCATTTAGATTATTCCCATGAATTGTTATCACTCAGAATAAATAAACTTAATGAATAGAATACTTGTGATTATTCATCACACAGCTGCTACCAAAACAGAGACGATTATCTATGAACACTATTTACAAATCCAGATATTTTCACAAAGCGTCATGTTGCAGATTACGTTTTTTGATTTTAGAAATCTTTTAATTTCCAATATAGCTGTTTTTCAGGGTCAGAGAGCATTACTGTTGTTCACCAGATTTTAAAGTTACCGTGTGTAAAAAAAAACAAAAACAGAGATCTATGAGAAAAAAATGTTCAAGCACTATCTAATCACTTAAATTAATTGTAATGTTTTTATCAAAACAGAATGAACCACTTATATCTGTTTGTGCAGCGGGTTTTTCTTTACCAGAGAATGGCCATATTACTGCCAGGAATGGTACCGTTCAGAGGATGACAAAAAATAAAAAAGTTGAGGAATCAGCTGTTGATACTGTTTGCTACAAGTTTGAGGGTACATTTAATTTCATAAATAGGGGATAATACATGTTACATAATGCAAGAACAGGCAACTGAGCATCAATCAACCTTGCTAAAGCAGAGGCAAAGTGAATTTGGAATATGCAAAGGCACAAAACAAATATAAACACTGATGTGGCTTTTCCCAGAAGGAAACAGTGTGATGTGGAAGCATGTTTACTTATCAACATATACTTTGGTCTAATGATATTAGTCCAATTTAGTGCTCAACAGTGGGTGGACATTTTCTATCTTCAAACTGAGTGTTAGATGTCCCTAACTGTTAAACACTGTTTCTTTAATATACGCTTTGAATCTAAGGAAAGGCATTTTCTTCTTTCAGCTGCATATTTTCCCTTTGTAATTCACCGCAAAATTAGATATATGGTACATACCACCCTGTTATCCTAGATCATTTTCATGGTTTGCCCTACAGCTTTTATGGAAATTATAGCTTTTAAAAACATCTATTTTTGTTCCCACTCCAGCAAAGATGCAATCAATAATTCAGATGTGCAGCTTGTGAAATTTTAGTGTCAGATCCTGCTGCTTTGGGATAAGCTGCTGGAAAACTAAATCCTATCTCTCTTGCCACCAGGCTTGGTCACACAAATCTACTAATGAATTATGTTGATTCTGTTTGTATGTTGTGTCATTTTCATCATCTGCAGACTTCAACAAAATGCTACATTTTCCCCACTTCTTAAGAGAGAGATGATGATGATTTGATTTTCATTTTGAAGTTCAGTTGCTAATGAATTTTGCATGGTGTTGAGCATGTCATCATAGGAAAATGTAATTGTAATTACAAGCAGCCACATGGGGAATAAGCATTGAGTTTAGTTGTACACCCAGTTGGCAATTGCTGGAATTTCTCACGGAACTTGATCAAAAGAATGATACATGTTGATAAGATTTATATTTAGCTCTAATTAAGCAAATTATAAAGAGTCTTCCACTTCTTTGGTTTCAGCTTCAGCAACTTAACACATTCTGAAGATAAACTATGTCTAGTGTGAAGTGCCTTTAGCAGTGCTCGCACCGGCAGCCTTCTATCTTTGCAGACTACCATCCACCATCTATCTACATCTATATATATAGATATACATAGCTCTATAAATAGATATAACCGCGGCTTCCTCCCACACTCCAAAAAGATGCATGTTAGGCTAATTTGTAATTCCAAATTAACCCTAGGAGTGAGTGTGAGAGTGCATGTCTCGTTAGTCTCTGTGTAGGCCTGTGATAGACTGGCGAACTTCCCAGGATGTATCTCGCCCAGTGGCAGCTGGGATAGGCTCCAGTCCCACCCGCGACCCTACACTGGATTAAGCGGGTATATGGTCCGGTCGTTCTAACTTTGTTAGTTTGTCTTTTCTTCCTGTCTCTTTAGCCTGTCTGCTTACCCTACCACTTGCTTAGCCATTTGATCCATTTGATTGGGCGTTGAGGCAGCCCTCGGCTGAGTCACAACCCTTTGCTTGTGGCTGGCTACTAAAATGATAGAGTGTGGATTAGGAACTTGTCAAAGGTGCTAATGTTTGAAATTATATCAAATTTAAGACTATTGTGGATAAACTTTAATGTTAAAAAAATCATAATGATAATAGTGTTGTTTGGAAATGGACTCTTTGATGTCCATCGATGAATTAATGGAACACCAGCCAAAAACATAATGATAAATGGTCAAGATTTGTTCAAAACAGAAATGTAGGGGCATTAAGTGAAACTACAACACTGGATTAGAATCAACAGATGAATGACTTGAGAATTGAGAAGCGGATGGTGATAGAGGAGAAGAGAAGATGTCAGATGTAGATGGCTTTATTAGGCTAATGTATGTTTTTTGAAGCCATTGTTCCAATAAAAAAGGACAAAAAAAGTGTTAAAATGTTTATGTGATGTGTATCAACTCCTTGATAAAAAACAAACAAAAAAAGACATTTATGAGTTTTCGGTGTAGTGCTCATTCTATATTGAACACATTGCAACTTTAACTCAACTACCTGAACTCATCCCTTCGTGTATATCTTTCCCCTCCTTTACAACTGAAGCTTATTTGGTTTAGAAATAATGTTTTCTACACTGCGTGTGCCATCTTTATTACTCTGGATCTTCAGTATCTATTTTTCAATGCTTTCCGATTTTCCGAAGCCGGCGATGTGATCTGATCAAGGTGTTGGCTCCTCTGTTTTCACAGGAGACAGAACCTTGTTCTGTATAAGTGGTCTATGCCCGGGGGGCCTGTCCTGACGTGAATACAGTGCTGTTAACTGTGTTTACAGCAGCACCCTCTCACTTCTTGACAAATGGGAGCTGAGGTTGATCCCTACCCTTCACACCACCACACACCTCACTCAGCACTTCAGTGCACAGACAAAAATAGACCTGACTTTTTAAAGACAAGCTGCCTTTTTACTGCAAGACTGCAATCCTCATTCCTCCCCCTTCCTGTTTGCCGTATTGATTTCCTGCTAAGAAAAAAACGTCAGTTTTTTACCCCAACCAGGACAGCAGTCTCAGAGTTGGGTATCTATCAACTCCATTTACGTTGCTGGTAGAGCAATTCAGCCTCTGCTCATTGTCAATATATTTACCTGACACTCAGTTTGATGTAACAGGAAGCTGTGCTTACAGTACATCTACACATCAAAGTTTGGAAAAATGCTCTATTTCTGAACACCCATCAGACGGGGCAGAAGCAAATGTTCATCTGTCAGAGGCAGCCATGTGAGCAGCGGGCTGCAGGCTTGAAGCTTAGCAGTTGAAGATTTCACTATGCCTGATTATGCCTGAATGTCTCTCATCCCCTGTGATTTCCTCCTATTAGAATTCCAGTTTATCCCTAGCCTTGAAGTAACAAGAGGTAGGGATGGCAAAGTTTTTATAAGAAATATGACTTCTGTGAAGTAGAGGGCTGATATTTTTACACTGTGACAGTCCCCAGGTTGAACTTGATTTTAATTCAGCTGGTGTGGCTGTTTAATGCATAAATCCTACATCTTCCAGCCAAATGGGGGTTAAGTTATATTTATGAACATTGTGATATTTCATTGGCAAGTTTTTGTTCTCCGCCTGTGTATGAGGACAGCGATGACAACAGAACGGAAACCCTCCTAATGATCGGTTAAATGAATAGCTATTGCTATAATTACTATGAAAGATCTATTTTTTTTTTATTTTTTACTCTTTAATTTGATTTTTTTTATATGAATTGCAGCTTAATAACAGTTTGTGTAATTGTCACAAAATATATCTGTTAATTAATTTTTTTTTTACGTGCTTTTTATGTCCACATGAGAAAGCTAGAGGTACTGTATGTTCATGGAATAATATAAATGATTATTTAGAAGACCCAGGGTGTCCTGTCACAGGCATACGCTTAATTTTGTGTTTTTTATTTTCATTCAAGGTTTACTTTAGTTTTCTTGTTGTTAGGTTAGATTTAGCACCTAAGAACCTGATTATGTTTTGGAATTCAAACTATCTTGTTAAGTTTAGGAAAATATCGTTGCTTGACTTAAAATGGACCATTTAGCAACTTCTGGTCCATTTTCTATTGCTAACTTGAATGGAGCCTCATCTGAAGACCCCCCACAAACTCATGCCAGCCCCAAATGAAAAAACAACCACAAAAGAAACCTCCCAAGTGAAATGCTTTTCATGAAAGTTGTGAGACCAAATAAAGGGATAATTTGTCTTACCTGCAGGAATAATACATCTTTATTGACCATATGTATGAATGTACAGTAAGTGTTTTCAATTTTCTGCCCCTATTAGTATTATGAGAGCCTGCAGCATCCAGAGTGTCAAACTGCCTGAATAGGAAGAAGAAGTGAATAAAGAAAAACTAACAAATTTATTTGTCATAGCTATCGTACACCTGAAAAAGCTTGTGCTTTTAAAGAGTTGTTCAGAGTCTCGAGTTTATAAAGGCTGTGCAGTAAAAAATGAAAACAGAACAAGTAGAGATTTGTTGTTGTACTCAGAGTAGAATTATTCTCATCATCTGACCCACACTTGAAAATATTATACCACTGTGATGTATAGACTAATGTCAATATAAAATTATCCAATCGTAGACTCGTAGCATTAAAAAAAGATATATATATGTATATATGTTTTGGAGCTTTCCTCATTGCCATTTAGGCGTTTTGATAGATATATTTGCATTATTGCTGTTTTTATTTCCCCCCTGTTTGCAGGTAGAGCCTCTCTGCATGGGAAGGCCTCCCTGCAGATTGACCCAGTGCGCTCTGAGGACCAGGGCTGGTATGAGTGCAGGGTCCTGATGTTGGAGCAGCAGTACGACACCTTCCATAACGGCAGCTGGGTGCACCTCACAGTCAACGGTGAGTCATCTGACTGTGGAACATGGGTTTGTGAGAGTGAAAGAGGGGGACAAAACAGACATTATGTCTGACACATAAGTGTCATATGGAAAACTTACAGCAGCATTTGTGAGAAGGCATTTTGAACCCTGTTGAAAATAAACATCTGGTCATCATCTACATGTGTCATTGTTATTTACAGAGAATATATTTCAGCTCAGTCAGTGATTAAAAAAAATATAAACTACTTCAGGTTTTGTAGTAGGTACTATAGTAGGTATGGCTGTGATAGAAATACTGGTGATACAGAAATGCAATAATATTTATTATTTGCCTTTTACTTGTAATTTCTGAAATGTTTGAATGGTTTTTGGCATCAGGTTTAGAATTCAATCAACATCATAATCAACAACATTTAAGTCTCTTATGTGTTTTAGAGTACAGTACATTGTGTTATAACAAATGTATTGTTTCTTTTCAACCAAACATGCAAATAGTTATTATTTGTAGCAGTTTGAATATGTGTCTTTGTAGCTTTTTATCTCTTGTCATTAAAAATTCAATATATTGATTTTATATTTTGATCATTTTCTTTATATATTCTAACATATTTTGTGCACGCTTTGAACTTATTGGACTATTGTTGTCTTTAATTGTTCTTTTTCAGCTACTCTACTATACTTTTACTCTCTTTTAGTGTTTTTTTATTTATTTATAATAGTTTATTGACTGAATAAAAATAAGTAGGAATGATTTGTTGCAGCCTTTCAGGCTATCCTGGTCAAATATCTGACTCCCTGGTTCAGGGGATAATACCGAATTATAGTTTTCAAAGTTTTTATTAAGACTGTTGACTGAGGCTCGGTTTTACATCACTCCTGCAGCTCCCTTTTTAAAAGGCTTCGGGTAAAAAGGAGTCAGAGGCTGGTTAGAGGAGGATTGATTGTGGCTAGTTTCAGGCGGTTCCGGCAGGGATCGTCTGTGATAGTCTGAAAGCTATCAAACTGATGACCAGGCGGAAAAAAAATCTGCACCTTTGCATTTCCCAGGAATGCCCCAGTGGCTCAGAGAATCCTGTGTGAGGTGCGTCTTCACATACTTGCAGAGCACCAGAGACAGTGATGCCTTAGTGTTTTATGCTGTTAAGCCCTGTATCTGTTTTATGTCAGGAATGCTTTTTGACACTGAGCTGCTGCATATGTTTACAGTCAGGACTGGTGACAGATGTAATAAAGAAATGGCAGCAATACTTTGAATTTTGCAGATAATTGCGTTCATCTGCAGTTCTTCATCGGCTTTTCAATACTTGGATGAAATTAATGTAATACTCGAGCACAAGCAAGAAATGCTCAGACCAGACGTGACGATTTTATTGGTGTTGAAGCTTCACAGGTTTCAAACTTCAGAAAGCTGTAATCCTTCGTGTTGTTAGAGAGACTCAAAGAGCAGAGTACTGTCAAGCTCTCTCGCATGTATATTTTTGGTCTGTGAACTTATGAGTGCTGTGTGAAACTCATGAATATTCGATTTGATCATGCATATGTTTTACAATGACTGCAATTTTCCTACTTGAATAATGGTCACAATGCACTGTGGGTGAAATAATGTGTAAAGAACCATTTATAAAGTCCATTGCACAGCATAATTACTTTAGGAAAGAAATGCTGATCTGTGTAAATGGTTATCATCAACGTGGAACATGATTTCTTTTTTTGTGCATTTGTGTCAGCTTGTATTACCACACTAACCCGCTGCAAATTACTTTCCGCTTTGAGTTCTGTGTATATTACAGTGACTCAAGAGTGTCTCAATACATATATTTGTATGTAGGTAACTGTTTGCGGGGTTGATGTTGAATCTGATGAATAAGTCATTTTTGTGTCACCTGTACGCTCTTGTGATGTTTAGAGTTTGTGAACATCTGTAGGCGTGTGTGTAGATGCTTTGCTGTGTAGGCATACTGCATCTCTGTGGCCGCCTCATCAACATTCACTCTTAACCGCTCCCTTCCTCCACTCCTGTCAGGCCTTTCGACAGAAACTGAGCTCTTCAGACTGCAGCAACAGAACTAATAATATCCCTTAATGTCATATGTATTTCGCATTTTAAATTTTGCCTTACAAAATTACATCAACTCATTTCCGTGGTACGTCTTACTATTAACATGTAGTCGGCCTGTTAAGTGGAAACAAGCAGGTGAACACATTTTACTGGTAAAACACTTTATTTTTATGTGAATAACTTGCCGACATTAGTTGAAATATCAAAAGTTTGTTCAGCTTCTTCACCTCCAACAGAGGAGTTAAGGTTTTATGGTTCTCTAAATGGGAGTCTTTGAAGGAAGCAGGTGCCATTTTCGTCTGGCGTCCACACAGACACTAAGGATACTAATTTCCTTTGGCCGTTGGTATTTGCATACACTCCTCCTTTGAGTTCCTGTTTGTTGGCCTCAACTTCCTGCCAAGCGGACAGGGAATTTGTGCCCACTCAGTGGCAGGTGTCAGATGGCAAGGCCTTGTGCCCGAAAAAGACACTAAGGCCAGTCTCTCTCTGTCCTCCCTCCTTCTTCTCCTTTCTCCTCTCCTCTCTTTCACCAGCCTTGTCTCCCTTGTTTTCATCTGCTTTGTACTTTGAAAGCATCAGCAAGCTTTTTACATGATCATAAGTTAACTAGCTACAGTATCGATAAACCTAAATAATTAAACCTTGCCACTGTCTCACTGGGTTAGTGATCTGATGGATTTTGCAGTACAGTTTACAAGTAAATAAAACTCTGGTTTCTGGTTAAAAGCCTGTTAAAATATAAAAATCAGTCTGTTGGAACTCTAACACACCTACTACTGATGGGTAGACACCTCACTGCAGGCGGTTGAGCAGTTATCAATATTTTCAAGGAGGTCCAGTTACATTTCAGTTCCGCTTGCTGGTGCAGTAACGTCATAGAGACACTGTAGTTTTTTCCCAAACCAGCCTCAGGGTTTTTATATACCAATATACTGTATGTGGTATTTGGATGTGAGACTAAGATGAGTGTTCTGATGCTTGGATGAAATGGAAGATAGTATAGTGCACCAAATGTTAAGTAGGGCTGAATTTTACATTGATGTCAAGTTTCATGTGAACAATGATTTTTCTGAATACTTGATTTAAAAAAAAAAAAAATAGATTTGAGCTTACTGATTTGAGCTAAAACAGTGTAGTTTTAGTCTAATTAAAATAAAATGTAACACCTGTCAGGTTTCAGTGTTTTTGTACCCACATGGTCCACAGAGTGCAAGCCGCAAAGCAGAGCCCAGCTCCACTGTTGAGCAAGGATGAATGCGCTTAAATGATTTTTTACATATTAACATTGGATAACGTCAGGAGAATTTAGTGCGTACTTTGTTTGCAGTTGTATGTTCACACAGAGCAGGAGAGCAACATATTCTCAGGGTAAGATTCGTTGTCACAACTAGAAAACCAGTTCTTTCTGTTACTGCATTCTTCTGGGAGCACAAAGAAGTAGAGAAAAATCTAGGGAAACAAAATAGATCCAAAAATCACTTTCAAGTTAGCGAGCTAATACCAGAAAAAGATAAGCCTTCAAAGAACAAGCTGAACGGTGCGTCTTAACATTTCAGCCATCTGCTGTGCTGTGTGGTCTGCAGAGAAGAACAGGCATTTTTAATGTATGTAATTGATGAAGGGCTGCGGTAAGTAGGGCGAGGATTTGATGTGCAGGTAGCTTTTTTTGAGGTGCAATTCCCAGGTTTCCCAAACCACAGTGACACTTTCTCTGTGAAAAGCTGTAGCTGACGATGTGAAACAAATCCCAGGTGGATTGCTGTACCAGCTCCACCACGTGTACCATCTACTTCCTGTCAGCTGATGCTTATTCTCTTGAGAAAAATCTGAATCTGGTTTATAATTGATGGCAATATTTGAAGTGGTGGTAATCAGGCCCTTTACCTGCGTGTAAAAACAACACAGAAACAGACTGGAAAGATGCTGGAAGTTTATTGACAATAATTATATCAATAATTCTAATGCATCAGTGTAGAAGCAGTGTTTCACTCCACTTCGTAGTTTTGTTCAGTTGTTCCCACGTTAGAGTATCTGGATGTGGTTGTTAGATGAATAATAAGGTAAGAAAGTGGGCAAAACGATGTTTTTGCTCGACAAAATTTTTCTTTTTCTAAAATTTGGCATATTATGGGGAGGAAAAATCTTGTTTTTAGACCTGGTTCTAGTCATCCAAGCCCAAACTAGCCACTACTGTGGGTGACGATTAAAAAAGAATGAGATCCTTTGGTTAGATTTTTAACAATGTATTGTATTTGTTTGCCTTATTGTGCAGTTTTTAATGAGAATCAGTGAAGCATATCTGGAAATAAAAGCAAAAATTTATAGCAGAGCAATTGGACAAGGCTGCCTCCTAATAACTAAAACGATGTATCATGATCAGTTTAATGTTGCCGTTGACCCAACAACTGCATGAGCGAGGGACACATGAATCAGTCGTGCATTTTATTACAGTCTCAATTAATCTACTGTATCATGAAATATAATGAGTGTTAGGGAGTGAAAGGGCAGTACGGACAGGCAGATGTCTAAATGTGCTAATTTGGCAATTTGTTTATTCCATGCCAGGTGCTTGTGTGTAATCTGAAGTGTGGCAGCACTCCCAGCGGCAAGCATTGACCCACTTGTACCACAGCAGCGCCTTTTTTCTATTTAACTAAACACAGTACCACTATTTAGACTCAAAATATTATGTTGAGACAGAGAAAGCAGCTGGCTGAGGAAGCTGCAGTTTTCTGGCCTGCAGGAGATGGTGAACTGCTCCCTTGTGGCTCTTGGAGGAGCAAAAAAAAAAAAATCAAGTGGAAATGCAGTGATGTTGCAGTGGCTTCTCTTGACTTTATAAAAAAAAAGGCAGCTTGCAGGGCCATTGTTATCAACCTGGTTGCATGTCCACCAGGTTGCCATTGGTAGTGAGCACATCTCCCAGAGCAACAATGTGGATGCAGTTTTACTTGGATGCCTCCTTCATACTTCATATCTGTTGAAAAAACGGTACCACATGCACCAACAAGACAACACGTCTGCAAAATAATGCTTCCTTTATGGAGGTTGCAATGCTACAATGCACTGACCTCACGGCCATTTTGCAGCTTGTGGCGCTGCAGGACATTTCTCAAGAGGAGAACAAAATATCTCAATGAATTGTGACAAATCTGCGGAGCATCACACACTATAGTTTTCAAGGTGAATCACCTGTTCTAAACCTTAGAAATTAAAGCTGAACCTTATAGAGAAGTCAACAGCCATGTTATCAGCTCAGTGTGCTTTGGTCTTTGCTGATGTCGACATACAAACCTGCACTAATTGCTGCTAAAATGCTGCTGTGCGGAAGGAATATTGGCAGCAAGTCCAACAACCGAACTACCAATACTGTTTGATATTACCCATGTTAGAGTTCTATCATCACACAGAAGAGCACTTTTTTTTCAAATCCCTGATGTTTTTAACTGCCAAAAAGTAATTGTGGATTTGTTGCTTTGGTCTTCAAAAGTTACCTGTGATGTTGAAAGTTGGGAGAAACTGAATGTTTCAAGCAGCACAAGTGCCATCGAATCAAGTAACTGATTGCACAACTAATCTTTAGACTGATCATCGCTGCTTCTCCAAACAGCAGGCACACCCATCATCAAGCGTTAACGCTTTAATTCCATGGGACTTCATCTTGAGTCGCAGGTCTTTGAATCAGTAGACTCAAGTTTAGGACCATTAAGATTTTTTGGGTCACTTTGTTTTATTTTTGGACACAAGTGTCACTTTTACTGCATGTTTGATGAGGTTTAGGGAACCAAAATACTTGGTTTGGGTTAGGAAAATCTCATGTTGGAGTTTGACTTGACTCCTTCAGATGTTATACACCTCCATTCACCAGGTTGTCTGGGTTCCCAGCAAATTCATTATCTTTTCACTTTGACAATAGATTTGTTTAAAACACTAAATCCACTGCACAAAGGACATATGCTAACATACTTTCAGGAAGATATAAAAAAAAATGTAAAGCTGGCATTCATGTGAAACTAATCAGCCGTTTTCAAAGTTTATCCTGTGGGAGATGTGAGTTTGCACCAAATCTGCTGGTGATGTTTTAAATAACTCAACCAACTGCTTCTTGGAAAAGTCAGAGAATTATCAAATATCATCACCCTGAAAAGATGAAAAATCATCTTGAACCATATGTGGCTGTATGCAATTGTTTGGCAATCCAATGTATGTAAGTTGAGTAAAAGTTTTTATCTGCTGATCTCGCCTGAGGAAAGTGAAGAAATTACAGTCACAATGATTAATGCTCTCAGGACGAGTGGCCCAATGTTAGATTAATATTTCATGCAGTCATTTTAGAAATTGTTGAGGTGTTTTTGTATTAAATAATAGAAACTGTTGTGATCACAATTATTCATTTATCTTCACAGCCCCACCATCATTTACAGCGACGCCGCCGCAATATGTAGAGGCAAAGGAAGGGGGGAGCACTCTGCTTAGCTGCTCTGCCCAGGGAAATCCAAAACCAATCATCAGCTGGCTGAGGGAGGGGGAGGAGCTCGTAACCAACACAAAGTACTCGGTAAGAAAATGCGATGACATAAACTCAGACTTATGATTGTTTACATAAATAGAGGCAGGCTTTGTGCACAGATGGTGGCAGCACGCCTCACATTTCAGAGCCCTCCCTGTTGTCTGGTCATGTCTCATTCTCATTTCTTATATCTTAAAAAAAAACACCAGAATGACTGATGACAAGACAAGATGTTTCTGGCACAGCTTCAGTGTGGTTTGATACCCGCAATACTCATCCACATATTGCAGTAGCATTAAATAGTAAACATCAGGTGTGTGTTGCTGGTGTTAGATAATTTAACACACAGAAGACGTTTAACAAACAGCTCCAACACAAATGACTGCAAGTGATGATGTATAACAGCCACATGATGTTGCATCTTTGATAAAAGGTGCAAATGTCACTTTCTACCTCTCAAAACTCTATCAAAAACAGTTTCATCCACCTACATGTTTAAAAAGGAGGTTAACTGAAATAAAGAATTCAGCCACAACAGCTTATTACAAAAAGAAGAGCTGGAACAGAGCAGCTGTTTAACAAGCGCATTGAGGGGAATTTTTTTATAAGTGGTTGTCGCCTTTCTTTCCGGCATGCCTTCACTTTCTCATATGTTAGTGATATTGCAGTCTGCTGCAGGCGGTATCGAGTCTTCACAGCTGCTTCTGTGATATACTGTAGAGGAAGTGACAGGAGCATATAGAGTCTGTTAAGGGCCTCTTTCCCTTTTCTCTTTCATTTTGCTTCACTGCTCCACCATCCCTCCCTGCAGTCCCCTCTTTTAAAAACCGTCCTCTCAGTAAATGATTAGACAACACTCTGATGCATAATTAATCTCTCTTTTTTCATCAATATTACATAAGTTCTAAAATGAATGTTACACTAAAAAGGAAAATCTCTCACAAGATGCCATATTTCTCTAGCCACTGCTTTTACTGGCTTCCATCACGCCATTTGCCTGCTCTCAGTGTAGCTCTCCTAAAATTTGGGGAAGCTCCTTCTTGTGGTAAATATGTCTGATAGTGAGCATGAGGGTATATTTTCTCACCCACATGCTCAGATCCATGGAGACATCATGGAGAAAGGAAGGAATGTGACAGACAGGGTTGCTGTTGAGCAGGAACTCTCTTCCTTTCTTCACTTTTCTTCTCTGTTTTTTTTATGCAAGCAGAAAAAAGGCATTAAATAAAAGAATTAAAAAGTAAAGGACACACGCCAAGATGGGATTATATGGTCTTCTCAAAAATCGCAAACAGAAAGAGGCAAGCAGAATGACAACCAAAGCCTCCAACTGTTTAAAAGTGAATATCATTCTCTGATGTTTCAATGAACTGAATGTGAAATTGAGACTCTGCCTTACTTTACCTGCTGCATGCTTCCGCCTCCTTTTCTTTTATATTCCCTCACCTTGGATTGAGTTCAGCTGTGGCACAGAAACTATTCAAACAGGCTGATGGCCATTACACATCATCAGATCCTTTTATGTTTACTGTCCTGGACGTCTACTACAATCACTGCCGCATTTGCAGTGTGTAAGAGTGTAATGGTTTCATCCATTAGGGATTTGATTCTTTGATTTTTAAAGATTTAGTGCAACGTTAAATCCCAGGATTTATAATAAAAAAAAAGAAAAAAAGCTGCACAAAATCCCCCACTAATGTTTTCTCAGTCCTGATGGTAAACAGCAGAAGACCGGATAAATCTTGCAGGATGTTTGGTGCAGTAGTTCATTATATTGAAGATTTAGCTGGATCTTAGCATGGGTAGTTTGGTACAGTGAAAATGATTACAAATAAGACTACAGTCATGGCTTTACATTTAGTTTTTAAATTTTTGGTTAGGTTTAGGCACTGAACAACCAGGGTTAGAAAGTCACCATGATTTACCTTCTCACTCCATCTTTTGCATATTTGAAATGTTGTTTTTGTGGCACGAAAAACATCCACAATTCATTTACATCTGCACAAAGATTTGTGCTTATTTCTCTATGTTTGATGAGACGGTGTGAAGTCTTACCTGTGGAGACTGAGGAAAAAAAGATTGAAATGAATATATACTGTATTTTCTCATTCATCCCTGTGCCCGGTCTTTTCTCTCTGCCATGCCCTGCACCCATAACGGTTGTGCTTAAGCTCCAACAGCAGTAGTCTCATCCCATCAATTATTCCTCAGACAAGGACATAGAAGTCATGTTTTGGAGCACAAGCTCTCTAATGCTAATGTTTATTGATCTCCAAATTAAAGGTTATTTATCATTGTTTGTTCTACCTTGCGAAGCAGCTGGTCTCTTGAGAGAGTCACACGAGATCACAATCCCAGCAGAATCCTAACTTGCCAGTCCTCGAGCTACTTTAAGTGTTTGTGGATGAGGCACAGCTGTTTTGGACTAATTTGTAAACTACACTAGCAGCCACTGGCTGATTTTTTGAAAGTCAACAACACCCTAAAGAGGCTTGCAGAAACTCATGGAGTCAGTCGTTTTAGAGCTGGAAAGATTTTCCGAAATAAAACGAGGGCAGAGAGAAATATAACAGTAAGGGCTTTAAGTGGTAAAGATTACTTTCTTCTTCTTGCACAGTTGTAGAAGACACACATCTCAAACAACCAAAAATTGCTCATATATTGTAAAATAAACAACCTGCACATGATCTGCTGCGTACAGCCATGGTATACTATTGTACATTATTATCATATACATCACATACACCTTACATGCTGCATATAAGGTCGTCAGCTCTGTTGTTGCCAAGCAACAAACACAATACCCCAATACTGTACATTCTGGAGATTTCCACCACACCTCTCTCTGCACTTCACTTGTAACTTTCCAACAGTTTGTTCTTGCTCTGTACTGTACAGGATTCTGATGAAATTGTGCTTAGTGGCACTTTGTGAGTGTTTAAACTTGTGGTCTTGGATGAATGGGATGTAGAAAATAAGCAAATATGAAAAAAAACATTTTCATTTTCCACTCTATAGAAGTGTGAGCACAGAAAGTTAGGACTGAACCTAGTTGCCCAGTACTGAATTGCTTTTGTTGTTGGTTTATAGCTCAACACAGGCTACTTTTGTCAATTTATTCATCTTCTTTTTTGCTTCATTATTCTGTCTGACACCATCCGACATCACCTTGGTTATGTTTCATGTAAAATGAGCTGAGGTAATCCTCATGCTTACCTCATTATGTGCCATGGTCAATTGCACGTTTATGGCTCAATGGTAAGTTTAGTGTGAATGATGCAATGTGAAATTTAGCTTTCTTTCTTCTCAGCTCTATTTTTGCTTGCATGATGGCTCGGTCATTGGCCAATAATCTAATTTATTTCAAGGCCTGACATTACCTTTAAATGTTAGCAGATCATTGAAAGTCACTGTCACATAAACCACAGCAGTGAGACTGTATTAAAATGAATACAATTTGACTCTTTTCCAACTATTTAAATTATTGCACGAGGCTTTCCAAACTTCACAGTGCTTTTCAACAGATCTCTGATTAGTTTACACTCCCAGGACCCGACGTGTCACACTTGTTGCTTGTTTACAGCAGTGACACACAAAGTGTTATCTTGTGATAGATGATGACACAGTTTGCCAACAGACTTGCAGAAGTTAAAAGCTGCTTTGGTTTATCTACCAGCAGCATCTCTTGGCTATTAAACGTTTGAAAGACAGATGAATAGGAGTAATTCTGCAGGCGTAGCAGATTCCCCCCTCAGCTGTGTGAATGGACAGACTACAGCTGTGTGTGACTTGAATGGACAGAGCCTCTCGCAACCTGTTGCATAATTTATGAGGGCATTTCTATTAGGTTTGGGTAATGTGTTTCTCCGGCACTTATTGGTTCTCATCAGTGTCTGCTCACAGGGACACGCAGGAACAGAATTTGATGTTTCCAAGGTTAAAGAATGCAGGAATAAGACCTGGAGTTAATTAAAGTGTGCCATATTCATGACTTTTAGTGTTTTGTTGTTTTCTTTTTGAGTTAATTCCACAAACTTACTTCCAATAGTTGGGAAATTTCGTACCTTTGACCTGTTGTAGAGTTAAGAAATAAAGAAAAACAGGTCCCAAATAAAAATTTGAGGTATGTTTGAAGTATTTTCCTTTTGTGCAGCTTCACATGTGGATATCACTGCAGTGAGAGGCACGCAGGTAATTTTTTGCCTTCCTGGAAAAAAAAAAATATGATGCACTTCACTTCAGGATTTATAAGTGAGTACAGTATACTAAAAAAAAAACTAAGAATAAACTAAAAACTATGTGGGAGGAATGTTTGGTTTTCACCGACTTCTTCTGCTTTACTTGGCACCGTGTAAGACAGGTATATTTCATGGTACTGTCTACTGACAGTTTTTTCCTCTATTCTTTGCATGGTGGGTTGTCTGCACTCATGGTTACTTGTGGTTTGCTCTGTATGAGAAAGTAATCCGCTTTCCCTTTTTTTGTTTGATCTTTGTCTTCCTCTTGGCTGACAGTCAGAGCCTTTGTTATGTCACGCTCTAAAAAATGCCCACCATTTAAACTATGCACAAAAGAAGAGGAATTTTGTTTGAGAGGACGTTCTAAACTTATTTACATAGGTAATTGCCTTTGTTTTGAAAAACTGAGTGTGCACAAAGCACAGATATATTAAATATAAAATGGAAAAAAAGTCTCTTTATAGTTCTATTTTATGATGATATAATAAGGCTGTCAAACAGTCGCACAGCACACCAGGACTTGCCTCATTACTGGCTTTATCTGTTGCTTATTTTCACAATTAATTGAATAGTCCAGCCAAAAGAATGTTGAAAAACGGTAAAGTATCTCCACTGTAATTTTTAAATCCAACCCAAAAATGTTTTCAATTTACCTACTAGGTCTAAACGTAAGTCTCAAACTCTAAAATATTAAATTTAATGTGACAGTAGATTGAGTCTCTTGATTTGGATGATGATGATTTGGATCATTTTGCTGAGAACATTTTTGGAAAATGTTCTGTCTGATCTAACATGTTTGTCATATTGTTTTAATACTTTGTGTCAGAGGTTAGATGTTTACTTGGTTTTTCCTTCACACTGAACCACAGGTTCATGATGGCAGTCTGACCATCCTTGGTATCACCAGAGATGACAGAGGGGCGTACACTTGCAGAGCCTACAGTGACCAGGGAGAAGTGCTCCACACTACCCGTCTGCTGGTACAAGGTAATGTTTCCATAGATTATAGAACATCACATTGCTGTTTGTTATTACTGTGAATATCGTTGAAAAATGCATTTAAACAGATCGTCAGTATTCTAAATGAAAAACCTTGCTCCCCTCTCTTGACCTGTAGCCTCCTGATGAATTGCATCAATGCAGCGGTGATGTTTCAGTGTTTGGACTTAAAGCCTTAAGACATGCAGCTCTCTAGTTCACTGATGTGTGTAACATACCTTATGGGGCTGTGTCAGGCAGTCCAACAGTTCAGCCTGGGGCCTCTTTACAGTATGTACACGTGTGCACGTTCTTGTGCACATCCATGTGTGTGCAGCAGGATCTGTCGACAAGAGCGTCACTGTCTGACTCCGGTCCATTAACCAGGCTCTCTGCTAGACACAGATCAGAGAGATAGTTGTGATACCAGCCTCCAGTTCCACACAGTCTTCTGATACAGCAGGGCTTCAGGGAGTTAACGGTGTGTGTTTAACAAGCAACTGAGCATCTTGCTTTTATGGCAGAGTAGGCGTCAGGTCTATTTTAACGCTTGACTTCTGTATGTGCAAACAGCTCTTCTCTGTGTTCACAGCACAATATATGTAGGTACACACACACACAATCCAAACACACGTTCAGCAGTGGTTGTGTTGTAACCACGTTTAGAGTAGGCCTAGTGATACATGTGGTGCAATTGCATTAAGGCAGCTTTAAGCACAATTCACTGCAGCAGAGCGTGATCTTCTTGATACAACTGCATAAAAAACCAACAACTGACATAAACGAAAATGTACAATTTAGTATGTGATCATTGCACCAAAAATAATGGTATTAAGGTACAGTGTTGAGGCAACATTGTTGTAATATAACACAAAGATTTCAAGTATGAAATAAAAATATTATGAGTGGAAAAGTTGCTTTTCTTCTTTTGAATACCAAACAAATGTCAAGAACCAGCAGTGACGACAGAACTCTCCGTTGTCTCCCCACATCACCAGCATCTGGTTAAGAAAACCCCCCAAAAAACAAGCTGCAGACACCATCCAAATGCCAGCTACGATGTTCGCACAAGAGAGTATAACTTTGCTGTGGGGGGAGGAGTGTAGAAATGATTTATTAAGGTAAAAAAACATGTTTCTGTAAAGTCAGGCCATCATTAGCTCAGGTTATAGTATCCAATATAGTTCTATCTCATTCGGCTGTGTTTAGACTCAAAAACTAGTTTTTCAATTTAAGCTGACATCATCTGGATTATTTTTGTATATATATATCCTTTTGGTCGACACTGTCTGTCAGATGTGATACACCCCGAAATGATAAGAGAGAAAGACCTTCACCAACACACCAGGCATTCCCAACAGCCAATTATCAAATCCTAAAAGGTTAATTGAGAACTAAATGACGCATAAAACAATCGTGGACTCAAACTGGTCCCTGCTTGTTTTTATGCATTGAAATCCGATAATTCAATAGTGTAATTACATTTGCCGGCCAGCAGTAGAATAGAAAGGTGAGTACACTCAAACCCTCTGCATATATCGGCATTTCCAAGCAGGCCTTTTTAATTCACAGGGTGGAGTTGGCCCAGGTGAAGGCGGTAATTTTGCTATTCAGTTGTTTGTACCAGGATGAAGTAGACGCATAGGGCCGTCACAATTATCACATAATCAAATATTGTAATTGTCATCATTTTGCATAAGCATAATCACTGTCTTCAGTCACCTGCATGACAATGGCTGCGTGAAACTAATAAAAACATCATACACTTTCTACAATGTTGCCGGTATTTTCTATCATTTGACAAAAGTTTTGAGTTTTTTTTCTCTTTTGTTTACAAAGAGAAGACAAACAAACATAAAATTGTGTTTTATGTCCCAGTGTTTATTGAAAAATTAATTTTTGTTATTATTCCTAAGGCTTATCCATATTTCTGGATGTAAAGCAGGCTTAAAATAGTGTCATAAAAATGAACAGCAACTCAGAATTTGTTACTGGCAATTATTTTTATGACTTGTCAACTAAAATGTCATAACCCAAAGCACAAAGGACACCTTGAAGCAACATAAAAAAAAATTAAATTGACATAGAAGGGTTACAAAACATAACATTACAAACAACAAAAAAACAGCCAGCAGAACTGGACCATCTCTAAAATTTTACTCAGGCAGGAATAAAAACTTTTTGCCCTTTTTTTTTTACACACGAAAAAAATGGAACAGACTCAGTGAATAATCCCTATAATCCCTATATAGACCAGTGAGCAGTGCTGACCTTATGTCATTGGAGTTTCAGGTGGGAACCTCCTTTCATGAGAGTTTCATCCAGTTGGGCCCACAACACCTCCAGTGATCACTGGCATCCCAGAGTCACTACCCTAAAGCCAGCCATCACTGCTCCTCACACCACAACAACCATCCACTTAACTCTAGCTTTCTGCTCCATGTTTCTCTCTCTAACTGGCCTATTCCCCTCAGTATCAGCTGGAACTTCCTCCTCCACCTCCGTAACTGTGTTATTGATATCCTTCGGACTATGGTTTTCTACCTGCCGCTGGACTTCATCCGACTTACTCGATTGTCTTTTTAAAAAGTACTGATCAATGCGGCCACACTGCCCTTCTTTTACCACACATCTCTTTCTTCCCTGATGCATTTTAAGGCCTCTAACTGATTTATGTTACCTCAAAAAGCTGCAGAAGAGGAGATATTTGAAGAATATGCCAGCATCAAAGCAAACACAACATTATTTCTTGTAAGCTTTAAATCTATCTCAAAACTGAAGGCATAAAGTTGATCTCATAAGGCTTTTTTAATTGAAGAACGATTAAAAGAAGTCTTTACTGTTTATGTCCACCACAGTCACCAGCCATGCGAGATGCTAATGTTTTAATCTGAGCCACTGCGACTCCTCGTTAACCTCTGTCATATTAATATCAGAATAATGCCAGTAGGATGTGGGATTGAAGCGAATTTGTTTGCGGCGCAGTAGAAATGAACAGTGTAGCATTAATAAAACCACAAAACAAAATGTTTGTGCAGGAGTTCGGTTCAGTATTGCAATGAAAAGCGCTGTGAAATAAAAGATGTGATTACTACTCACACCCTCAGCAATAACAAGCAGATATCCGAGGAGCCATGATTCTCTCTGCGGTGATCTGTTTTTAATTGTTATGTGAGGCGCCTGCATCGTGCCCCCAGTCATCCCAGCTGAAGTATAAAGCTGCGCACAATGAGAGGAAAATAACCAGTAAGTTTGTATCTGGCCCCTCTCATAAAAGACAGCTTACCTTTCATGGCTTCTGCTGTTTTATTGGGAGTTTAGAGCAAACCGAGAGTGCCTCAGGGGGTGGAGAGGTTACAATGTGAAGCACGCATAAGCTGCAACTCTGACTACTATTAAGGTTACAGTAGCTGGCTGCTCACTGTATTTTACTTCAGACTGTTGTGAAATATTGTAAATAATATGTAGCGTGTGCTTTTTCTCAAGCTGATTTGTTGCTGAAAGAAAAGAGTTGACACCTTAAAAGTGGAAAAAGTGGACACCTGGTGCAGAATTATTTTCAGTTTAAAATCCTCTTTTTCTCCACCATTTCTCCACCTCAATGCAAAGGAGCATGTTATAAGTTGTAATATGTTTGTACAAAAATAAAAGCTGAGTGCTTACCAAAAAGCTCAGTGCCTCACAAAGTTTTCTGATCATTAATTACTCTCACTGTGATCAAATGTAATCTCTTTCCACTGTGTATTTGTTGATTTATTGAAATCTTTTTGGTGTTTTTCAGAGTCTTGAGGTAAATCTATAGATGTAATGTAATGACAGTGATGTGTGTTAACCACCTGACTGTGAGCACTGAATTACTAATATGTACGTTCAAGATATTCCTATTTGTTTAAAAAGTTAGTGTAAGACCTCATGAAACATGTGAGCAGGTTGGACTTGTACACAGAATGCATTGCATTCTCTTGCCTTTTTTTTTCTTATGACCTTTAATATATTTGGTAGATATTTTCTTCAAAATGTTTCATATACTGGGTTTTAAACACTACAGAGCGCCTGGAGAGCCATTGGTGATACTAAAAAGAATAATAGAAACTGTGACTGATTCTTGAGACTCTTGGGCTCTGTACTTTCGAAACAATAATCTTTCACACTTTATAACTCTTATGAACAGAATATGATGGTGCAATCAATAAACTATTGATTTGTATCAACTGTTAAGGGCTCTGAAAAAACACGAGGCTTGACGTCTTTTTTGATGTTCACAGAAAAATGATTTGTATGTTTAAAGGCAGCTGTTTTTAAATGACCCTGTCGCAGGATCATTTTTCATGGTGGGGACGTTTCTTGCAGCGCAACACCTGAACCCGCACAGTCTTTTACAAATGCTAATTCATTGCAATGCAAGTATTGTCAGAATGTCTTGATTAATCATTCCCATGCTGAAGTGAGGTTTGATTAAAGCTTTTCTAGCCATTGTTTAAAAAAATATGCATTGTGTTTACAAGACGTAGAAAAGATTATATACATATTGCCAGTGACACTACAAAGGCACAGTGAGACACAGATTTTTTGCAGTTGACAAATAAACTTTAATATATAAAGATGAGCTGGGAAAGAAAGATTTCTTGTGTTTTTAATAAATTAATTGATCAATGACAATGTGTGATATGAAAGAGGCCACTCAGATGACTATCACCTCCCTCAGCTCCACTGAGCATCTTTCAGCTCATTGTTTTGCTTTTACAACCCACACATTTACTGTTTTCTTTTACTTTTACCATAGCAGCTGTTTCCATGGTCTACAGAATTAGCAGCTGTACACCAAACAATAACACTTGCTTTTGTTTCTCTTAGGGCCTCCATACATCGTCTCACCACCGGAAAACGTCACTGTAAACATATCCCAGAATGCACTCTTCACCTGCCAAGCAGAGGCGTATCCTGGTAATCTGACCTACACCTGGTTTTGGGAAGAGGATAACGTCTACTTCAAGAAGTAAAGTTATGATCAAGTTTGCTTCAGTACATTAGCAGCAGAAACTCTGTGTAGGGACACTTCTGTGAGGTTAAGACTTAAGAGCTTCTGACATTTAACTAACCACCACATAGACAGCATGAGGCCTTTATCTCCCGGCTTCAGTGTTGTGAGTGACATTGTGTGTCTCTGAGCCTTTTGCTGTGTATTTTGACTGGCTGTCTAAGGGAATTAGGTATGTCTCTGTGTGTATGTATGCGTGTGTACGCCCTGTCCTGCTGCGGCCTCAGAGGCTGCTCGAGTGGGCCTGTTGGGGGTCCGCCTGGAGCGTGCCAGGCGAGTTAGTGCACTCTGATGACAATATCACATGACTCAGGCCTTGTGTCATCTATATGCCCCATGCAGTGATGATCTGAAGTTCAGCCCACAGCTACAGGCTCCCAAGAGCTTCAGAGGCATAAAGGTTTACAGTGAACAAGTGACAGACCTAACAAGAAGAAGAAGGGAGAAGGAACCAGTGAATGGTGGTTCTGAATGGTAGTGAAAGAGAGAGGCTGAAGAACTTGAGTTTTTTTTTTTTGCTTCATAGATAATGTAAGATTTACACTATGAAATGTGAAACAGTCTGTTAAATGTATACACCTGAAAATACTCTAAGTCCCAACTCTGGACAACTTACAGCAAAGTGGAAGGGTAACTTCTAACAGCAGCACAGATTGTCACATGACTGATCATAAATGCACAGAGAAAGGAAAGGAAAGTATGCCTTATCATACTTTTAGTACTTATATGACACTGCCCCCCACCCCCCCCAAACCATGACTTATATTTAATTATTACTGAGGAGAATATATTATACATGTTTATACATGTTTATACTGGTAGCCTAAGTATATGAAATCTTTCATTTCTTCTTGTTACACTCAGATAAATATAGTAACAAACAAAAAATGGGTTCTGTTCAAATTTGAATAACGTTCCGAGTTTCTCCTAAGCTAACGTAGTATGGTTTAAAAGCAGCAAGAACTTTAGCTATCATAAGACAACATGACTCAACATTTGACCACCTACAAGGAATTTATTTTTTGTCAGAGGAACAACAATACACATTTATACAGTTTAAACAAATGACAGGTTACGGAAGACGAGCAAGCAGCATGCTTTAAGTGCAGGTGTTGCGCTTGCGGAGACAGCAGGGACTGTGATGCTATAGTGCTGAATCACCTGCAAAGCTGAACAGATCACTGAATGGCATATTTTCAAACCCCAGACAACATGCCAGAGTTGAGTTTTTGGGTTTTGGGTTTTTGGTTGTGACTTTAGATTCTCAAATAAATTCTCTCTTTTTTTTTTTTCGTTTGATATGTCCCTTTACTGGCTTAAAACCACCCCTGAAATTTGTAATTTTGTGTACTTTTTTTATGTACTTTGTATAATATGCATGTTATACATATTAGCTGCACCAGCTATGAGGAAAACTGTATCTTGAATTTATTTTCCATTTATTCTCATATATTATACTGTATGTTGTTCACATCTGCAAGTGTTGCACTGCAGAATATGTATCCACAAATGTGGTGTTGTAAAAATAGCATGTAGATAGTCACTTTTTATTTAGAAAAAGAAAGAATATTCCCTTTTTTATCATTAACTCATCCCCGTGCCACTAGGACATTTTAACTTTTCCATGTCAGCTAATGGATCAAACAATCATTTCTAATAGTAAAAGTAAATACAACAGCAGAAATGAAAAATATTAACAACAGAGATCGTTGATGGCTGAAAATGAAAGGCAGAAGGCAGAACATGATATTTCCCTCTTAACTAACAATTATTTAAATCATAGGTTTATGATCTGTTGTTAAATTGTTTTTGATTGGGTTTTATTTGGACACTTTTCCAAAAGTGCCATTTATGGTCCTGTCACTCACAGTCAAAAAGCTCAATAACACACAGTATCTGCAGATCTTTACATTATTAACTGAACTGCAATAAAGCCATATAGTTGTTAAAGTTATGACATATGAACCTTTAATAAAGCGGTATAGCTTTATTTTAACCAATTTAGTTTGAGTTTTGGTTATGTGGCATATAAATGTTAACTTACTGTGTGGACAAGAACTACTGCTTTGTTTGTAAGGCAAACAGAATATGTGCTCTTATCACAGTTGGGTTTTGTTGTAAATGGTGTGAAGCAGGAAAACATGAAGGCAGTGAGCAGATTTATTTGAATGTCTTGCTCAATACTGTGTGTCCTCTGTATCCCTCTCTGTTGGCTGCTTTTTGGCTCTCTGCTGCTCTCTTATGGCACCTCGATGCAATTCAGCCCAAATGAAAAAAGAGAAGAAATAGATGTGTGCCCTGCTCTGTTGGTGTGTTTCAGCAACGCGGTGTAATAAGAACATGTGGGTTTTCTTGCAGTGATCTGAAGCTCCGAGTCCGCATCCTCATCGACGGCACCCTCATCATCTTCCGGGTCAAGCCGGAGGATGCCGGGAAATACACCTGCAGTCCGAGCAACAGCCTCGGTATCTCGCCCTCAGCATCAGCCTACCTGACTGTTCAATGTGAGTGTTACCGTGGAAACAAAGTGGAGGGGGAGGGGTGGGGAGATTGTACAGCGAGCTGTGCGAGGAAAAGGGAGCAGCAGCAGCAGCAGCAGCATAAAGGCTGCTGTAGTTTTTGGCAGCGATGCTCCTCAAACCCTCTGTAATTTGAAGGTCAGGCATTACAGAGAGGCAGCTTCTTGGTTTCTTTTAAATCTGGTTCCCCTGTATGAAATAGTTAGATTCTTCTGCATAAGCTGCCACTGATGAGCAGCATTCCCCACTGAATGACGTTTCATCCACAGGCCTCCCTGCTGTGTTGAGCTAATTTACTCCCAAGTTGCTGCTGGTCATTGATTATTGTGCTACAGTATGAGAGAGAGCAGAGGATTTCACAGCACTGCAGGCATCAGTGGACTCACATACAGCCAACTGTAAAGGAGGCAGTCTCTCGAATGCTACATGCGAAATTACCAGAGGCTTATTATTACTCCCCGGAAAGAGTGAAACTCTCAGGATTGCTGGACAGTCATCCCACTCTTGATTTAAGCTAAAAATTGGACTTGAAAGGCACATTCAGATTTGGAACGCAGAGATTACCGTGAAGTGTAATAGTTTTCTGTCAGCAAAGTCTGTACAGTTGATTAGAATTCATGTTAATATTAACAAATCTGCATCGAACGTTTGCATGCTACTCATCTGGTTTGACGAATGTGATATAATGTACATGGAGAGAAGCTTGCGAGGACCTAAAAACCAGCCTTTTGCAGATGAAAAGCTGCACCACATCAGGCACATGCAGTGACTCGCTGAAAACTCTCCTTCTAAACTTCTTCTTCTAATCTTCTCCTGCATTAATTCCCCTTTCGGTACTCCTTTTCAGAAAAAATATGTATTTTCATGTCACCCAGTCTTGAGCATGCGGCTTAAAAATATGAAAGTATCTATTAAAATTTTAAGCTGCTATAATTTTTTAATTAATGGAAAAATAATTAGGTAGATCTAAAATAATGACTTTTTATTTTGATGCAATAAATTAGATATGTTCTTCATTATGCGAATAAAATAATAAATTGCAAATGTAATTAAATAGTCTAGTTGACCGGTCAAAGCTCTTTTACACTGTGAGCAACGTTTATCCCATCACACACACACTCACACACCACTTCCAGTCCAAACAGCGTTTCAGGTTATGCAGCACTTTTTACTCTGTCACACATGTTCACTCTCCACTGGACGAAAAAGAGGCAACGTGGGGTTCAGCGTCTTGCCCAAGAACACTTCGACATGTGGTTGGGAAAACCAGTGATCAAACCAGAACCTTCCAATCGTTCAACGATTGTTCTTCTTCCTGAGCTACAGTCGCCCCCTGGTCTGTTATGACAGCATGAAAATGTAGATTCTGATAGAAACGTTATTGTTGCACACTGGTTTGTACACATTCCTAAAACATTTCAAGTTGGAAGTTCATCTAGCGAATGTGAGTTTTTTGTCATAAGCGTCATATAATAAGTTAATTCCTGTGAATACAATGATAACTCTGTCCGCAGATGCACTGATTCCCATCTCCAGGACACTCCTGATTTGTCAGGACACCTCTGCAGTGCACTTTAAAAAACGCGAGTTAAAGAATTGATAAAACAAATATATCTGGTACATTGAAGTTTTCACCTTCAGGGACACTTAATAGATGTAGTTTTCTAGTCTTCTCCATCAGGTAGTTTCGACATTTCATGACACATTAGATTATATCAACTTTTTAATTCCATTGCCTTCTTTATGTTCAGACCCTGCCCGTGTGATCAACATGCCCCCAGTCATCTACGTCCCACGGAAACTGCCAGGCATCATACGCTGCCCAGTGGACGCCAACCCACCTGTGACATCAGTGAAGTGGGAGAAAGACGGCTACCCACTCAGAGTGGAGAGGGTCAGTCTTCGCTCTCTAAAGTTGTGATTATGCTGTGATTTTACAGATGCTTCAACTGCATCACATTCCAATATGAAATTTAATACCTTTTGCTCCACTGCAGAAAAAATAGACTTTAAAACACTATCAGATGTGAACCAGTTTTAACATTTTTTCTGGATTGTCAGAAAAAAGAGAATAAATGTGTCCCTCTGAGGAGATTGTATCAGCTGTCAACTTTTGAATCTCAAAAAACCTATAGTTTTTACTACATGAATCATTTTAATACTATTGGTCTACTCTAGCTAAATCTATATCAATTGCCCACAACATTAAAACCACCTGCCTGTTATCGTGTTAACATTGTGTCATAGAACCTCCTGTGTGTCTGACGGTGGATACTTTGGGTCCTCTAGTTTGCGGAGCAGAGCCACAGTGTTCATGCTGATCTGCTGATGCCTGATTGATTCAGATCTGGGAAGTTAATAAAACTGGATGCTCAAAGTCTCCATTTCTGTGTAGAATTAGATCATTTTCATAAACATATACTCACTGACATGCTGGCCTATTACATAAGCAGTTACTCCTGATTCATTTGAGCAGTTCAAAAATATTCATATGGGACCCTGAGAGTTCAGTAAAACCCCTGAAAGCATTTCAGTTGCTCCCTTGTCTTGTAGTACCCTGGTTGGAGCCTGATGCCTGATGGAAGTATCCGGGTGGCGGAGGCCACAGAAGACTCCCTGGGCACCTACACCTGTGTGCCTTACAACGCCCTGGGTACCATGGGCATGTCCCCCCCTGCCACTTTGGTGCTAAAGGTAGATCATTGCCCAGGTTCTGTCATGCGTGCTGTTCATTTTCTGCATGTTCCTACTCCTTCTTCTGCATGATTGTGTGTGTTTATCAAGGATCCCCCTTACTTTAATGTGAGGCCTGGGGGGGAGTACCGTCAGGAGGCTGGGAGAGAACTAGTAATCCCCTGTGCTGCTTCTGGAGACCCTGATATACCAACCATCACCTGGAGAAAGGTGCTGTAGCTCTACAAACAGTATATGGAGCCTTCTGAATGCAAACAGTCTCTTGCTCGTTTTTGTCTTTACCAGTCATGCTCTTTGATATGTGTTTTTCCCACTGCTTAATCATGGTGCTGTAATTTTCATGTCCATTGAAGGTGGGGAAGCCAAGCAGGAGTAAGCACAACATCCTACCCAGTGGCAGCTTACAGTTTCTGTCCCTCAGCAAGGAGGACCATGGAGAGTGGGAGTGTGTAGCCACCAATGTGGTCACAAGCATCACTGCCAGCACGCGTATCCTAGTCATCGGTACAAACTGTCTGCACAGCGCTCTCAACTTGCTCACACCTTTGTCTAGTTATTTAGAGTTCACTGTGATCCCGGTTTGCTTTGGGTCTTCGTGTGACTTGAACGGAGTCGAAGTGGACCTAATCCCTCAAACTCCACGCCTCTACCCAATTTCTTTTGGGTGTCATGAAAATTTAATTTGATCTTATCTGTCAGAGCTTTATACGGTTAATTTAATGTCTGGATCTGTAGCTACAATATGTGATATCCGCCACACTACTGGAAAATTGTCCCTGCAGTCTTTGTTTATTGAGTCATTTGACCAAGGGCATCTCTTTACTCTTAAATGAACTGACAGAAGTGCTGACAAAGCTGGACAGGCTTCTAAAGGTCTGCATACGAACAAGGAAATTGTTTTTGTAACAGATTTTGATAACTGGTCATGTTATTTATAAGTAACCTTGATAACTGTAATTTTCTTTAATCTTCTTTAGACAGAGCATATCACAGAAGATTTTAAACAGTGTCAGTAAACTGCTTAAACTCCCTTACATGTAATTATTATGGCAAATGATGAGGATTGTCTAACCAAGGTGCAGTTTTTTCCACGTTACAGAAATCATTATTTTAAAAGAAAACATCATACTGAAAATCAATGGAAGGCACTAAATCGTTGTTCCATGTAGGATAATTTTGCATGCCTCTAGTCTAGACTTCTTTTTTTATGTGGATTATTTTCAGACAGTTTAACCTTTACTATAGTTTTATTAAGAGACTTGTGTATGAGTGGTTACCCCTTTAGGCGTCTTCTTCAAAGATGAAGAAGTTTATTTCACTCTCATGGCGTTAAACAACATTCTTGGAATTGGGGGGGTATGGACAGCATGCATGAGATGGTAATAAAAAATTATTGATATGCGCACATTTTCATAATTTGTAAAATTGTTTTTGGCTCAGTAAATGCCTAATCAGATTTATCCTATTATCATATCCTATGTCATAGTTCAGAGTTTTAAGATAGACTCATGGAAAAATATACCCTGGCAATATTTCTGATTGAACCTTCGTGTTTTTTACCTAGGTGGTTTGTTTCTGCTCTACCTATTCGACAATATCAGCAACACGGTGGTAAAGTTAGTTTCACAAGGCCACTTTACAACTGCAAGATATAACAGAAAATACACAGACTCTAAATATAGTGTTCAAGATATGAGTGACAGTAGCTTAGTGTAGGACAGAAATGGATTACATTGTTAGCTTGGACCACACCGATTATATTGATAGATTTATTATCAATTATAGTAACTGATAACAGCAAATTTTATTCTTAACAACAAATGACTAGACATTTGCGAGTGAGTAACTGCACGGCCTAATTCACATATCATTAAGCCCAGTGTTCATACAACGGTAAATCTGAGTTCAAATTAAACTTTCTGTGAATATGATTATTTCTAATTGATTTAGAAAGTGGAAAATTTGCTTTTCTGGCAGCCCCACTCTTGAGTAATGTTTCGCTTTAGTTTGCTTGTCGGGAAAGCTTCTGATTCTCCAAGAATTCTCCAGAGAGCACTGACAGATGTTCATGGTATGTAAGACATTGACTCCTCTTATACAAGTCACACAACCCACTTAGAAAAAAAAAAAAGAAAAGAAAGTTCCATTTAATAATTCATAGGAACCAGAATGTCCCAATGATGACTTATGTCTGACAGGGAAGTAAGCAGCTCAGTAAGTCTGCCGCCATGGTTGTTTGTTTTGTGCCTGTAGAGTTGTTAGCCTGTGGCACAGCCGCCAGCCTGGCTGCGTGTGACTAGCTGTCAGCTGACACAGGGTCACAGGGCGGTGCAGACAGCTGCGCTCCTCAGAGCACGCTCAGGTCTCTCTTTAATCCCTATGAGATGTTACTGGCTTCGAGCCACTCTGGACAGCTGTTAGGTGGGTGGGATGAACTTGACCTCATGCTAGTGGGCACCTCAGCCAGCATCACGTTGCTCAACGTTCCAGCAATGAAAACTGCAACCAAATTCTCATCATTTGCTTTATGATTGTTAGTAAGATACGTGTAAAAAAAATGGACAGAATGAAAGTGTAAGCAGTTAATTATTTGATTGATAAAACAGGTTGTGTGCATTATAGATTTATTCCCACTCTGTCTCTGTCTCTGTGAACTACTCAGGCACCAGCCCACACGCTCCTGGCAATATCCATGTACTGCCCTCAACAACCTCTGCTAATGTTTCCTGGGAACCAGGTTATGATGGCGGCTTCGAACAGACATTCTCAGTGTGGTACGGTCCAGTGTAAGTGCTTTTAGTCTACTTCAAATCAATGACTGCAGCTTGCAGATGTGGAAACATGCTGAGAGGTTATCAGTGCAGTTTGACAGTCAGTTGAAGGTCTTCTGCACTGAAACAGAATTTCATTCAGAAGCCCACAGCTGAGTTGTTTTGCCTGCTGATTTTTCAGAAACGATGTGCATGTGTATTATTCATTGATCATTCATGGAATCTAATAGAATGTAACGTGCCACTCAGAGTCAAACATGTTTGGTCAGAAATGAATATCTTTTTAGTTTTGATGATAACAGACATCTCAAATACATCTCGCATTGTAGAGCCAAACATATTTAAGCCCAGTGAAATGGAATACTCTGAATGTTAACACGACATAAAACTGTGACTTTCACAAAAAAAATAAACAAATGAGTTGGTTTACCTTCTTACAGTTATTTAGTTTCCTCTAAATGTCTAAATTTGCACAAACCAAACAACATTTTAAGAGAGTTTAAGATCAGAATTTTGTTGCTCTTGTGGTATTATTTCTCAGATGGACCAGTAAATTAATTCTAAAGGTTAGTGGTGGATGCTTGAAGCATTAAACACTTGTGAATTTAGAAACTTTTTAAATAATTGCAAGTGTAATAGCCATTTTGTGAAGGGATGCTGTTTTGGATTTTTTTCAAAATTATGAAATTATATTATGTTGAAATTATATCAGTTATTAAACAGTTTTATTGTTGTGTGTTTATAACTGCTGTAACTTTCTCTTTTCTGTTCTCAGGTCAAAGAAAGTAGATTTTGGTCCTCATAACTGGCATTCGATGCCAGTTTCTGGTGCTCAGACCTGGTTGATGGTTCCAGGGTTGGAGGCTGGGACGGAGTACCAGTTCAGTGTGTTGGCACAAAACAAACTGGGCACAGGCCCATTCAGTGAAGTTGTGACAGTCACCACTGCAGGTGGGTACCACTTATCAAAGGTTGTTCCATCCATGTTCGCTGCTTCTTGCCTTCAGAATCAACCCAATGAGCAGCACTGAGATGCTTTTCATGGTTTCAGACTATCATCAGGCGTGGCAGACGCTATACTGCCCTCTGGTGAGATCTAAATGAATGTAAATGGGCGTAAACTCAACTGGAAACGAGGCGGGTGCCTCACTTCTTTAGATAACTCTAAACATTGTTCTGACGGTCCAACTAAGAGATGATCTCAGTTTAATTTTTGTATGCTCATCTCAGCCACCTTAAATAAACACGACATAACAAGCAAATGCAATCAGAATGACTAATAGTGCTGTGTGTTGTGATATTTGACATTTAGCAGCAGAGCCTTTAAGTCCTATAAAATCCGAGGTGTGGCCTCCATGGAGCACACTTGTTTTCCTAGCTCATCCCACTGATTCTTCATCGGACAATCTGGTGAAGTCAACACCTTAACCTCTGTTGTTTCTGCAGTGTTTGCAATGGGAAAATGTTGTTGAATGGTTGGGGTGTGGGTGGTCTGCAATAATGTTTAGATAGGTGGTATGTGTCAGAGTAACACCTACATGAATGTAAAGGTTTTCTACCAACATCATGCTGTTTATCCTCCTGCAGTTCATACTGCTCCTAAATCTTCCTCAGGTAAAAGACGCACACAAGCACCTGGCCATCCACATTATGTAAAAGAAAGTGTGATTAAGTAGACCAAGCCACCTTCCTCCACTCCTCCAATGTCCAGTTGTGACCATTTTAGCTGCTTTAGCTGTTAACAGGTGTCAGTATGAGCAGCCTTCCCATCAATGTGTAATGAACCCTGTCCTAACATATTTCTATCATAGCCAGCATTTAGACTTACAACTATATGATTGTTATAGTTCTGCTATTGGATCAAACCACATGGGCCAACATTCTTTCCTCAGGCATCTCACACAAGGTCTGCAAGTTTTTAGCTGCTCTGATCCAGCCATAAAAGCATCACAAAGTCAAAGACACGTAGATGTTTACATCTTTGCTGACTGTTCACATTTTGCCTAAGGTAGCCCACCGCAGGACTGGTGCCATTGTAACAATCAGTTTTATTCACTCGTCCTGTGATGTGGCTGAACGATGAATGTGCCTCACAGTTTCACCAGAAGAAGACAGTGTTTGGTGCACAAAGTGTGTCTGGAAACATGCTGGACTTTAACATTTGCAGCTGACGGTCATTAAGTTGTTTCACAGCAGTGAACAATGCAACAGACAATTCTCATTGCAAACATTTGAACTGGTCACAGCGGGAAAGACAGATATAACTACCGGCATTGATTATGGCACTGCTCCATTTATGTGTGGTAATAAGCCCAACACCAGAGCCGTCATTAATGCTATTAGTTCCCCCTGTTCGACAAGACAACATGTTTGAAAAGAGGAAAATCCTTTTGAAGAAGTTACTTGTCAGTGAATCCAGCTGAATTTAACTGCTTTTAAGAAATCCATTATTAGATATCAAGTGAATCCTTGTTTCTGACAGATTAATCTCTCTTTTCCGCCTCTCAAAGAGAAACTGAACTAAAGGTCTGCAGCATTAATAATGTCTAAGCGAGTAAACAACGATCAAGAAGAAAAGAGCATGGCTGGATATTGCATCATATAATTGGAAAGAGCAAAGAAGAAAGCGTTTTGAATTAAACAATGCAAAGAACTACAGCAGTTAGACCTCAAATAAACTCCAGTGGACTATTTGAGACTATTTAAAACTGTACTGTGTTTTATGCCGTGTAAATGCAGATACTGGAACCCAAACCAACAAAGAAGCTTTTCTTCTTTCAACAAATGTTAAATGAGGCTTGCAAAGATCTGACCTAATTCGCACACTCGGATGCCGACCTGTCAGTGCATGCCAAAAAACATCGAGGCTCCTTCTGTGCTGTTGTTCCATAAGCAGTTTTCAGGTTGCTTTTCTTATCTCAGTATGTTTCCATTTGTGGTTTGCTGTATTAGAATGCCGCTGAGCTGCATGACTCATTCGAAAGTTCAGTCTCCCTCCAAATTTGTAATTTATTTAAGCCAGATGTAAAATTTTTAATTTAGATGCAGTTGCACAGCAGACAAATGTATTTAGACTCACATATCTATATTTGTCCACTGTGATGGTTAAGTGACAAGAGAACTCATAGCAGCCCTAATAACTCTGGTGAACCTCTGACTCTGATTTTCAATTATTCTGTAAAACATCAACATTTACTCGAATGATTGGCACAAAACTTTGCATAGAAGTTCATGTTGCCCTCAGCAACATAAGCTGAGCTGCATTTCAAGACCTGGTTGCTTTACAGTCACTTAGTTGACTAGGAACTCCTCTGTATATTAAAGTATTCTAGAGTCAAATGCAAGGTCATCTGTATGACACCTAAAGCTTGACTGAAACTGGGTCATGCAAGAGGACAATGATCCCAAGAACACCAGCCAATCTACAACAGAATCGCTGAAAAAGAAAAAGAATCAAAGTGTTGCAATGGTCCCGCCAAACTCCAGACTTCTGCCTGAATAAAATCCCATGGTGGCACCTTAAGAAAGCCATGCATAAAGAAATGCTCCAAACCTCAATGGACTGAAACAGTATCAGAAAGAGGAGTGGACTATAATTCCTCCTCAATTATGCAAGAGTCTACTAAGTTAAAACAGAAAATCCCTACCTTAAGTCATTGCAGCAGGTCCTGCAAGCTATCAAATCATGGGATGTTTTTCTTATACTGCTTCTGCATTTCGATATCCACACATAGGTTTTCTTGAATCAAGAGCAACACATTGTTATATGTCACATGCTGCTGTTCATCTGAGGTTGTATTTACCTAATTTTAAAGATCCGGTAAGAACCAGATGATTTGTATCTATTATGTTCTGACACATAAAACCTTAGAATTGAAAGAGCCTCTTCTTCTTTTTTCAGATAGTTGCATTTCACTAACTCTTGGATGGATTGCCATTAACTTTCTCTCAGAATGAAACTGCATTCACTATGATGATGCTTAATTTTTCATTTTTCACTATCCTTTACTGAAAATGTCATTGTTAATATATTCTAAAAAAAAAACAAAGACATTCTCAGCTGTCTCACCTGTAGTTTGTGTTTATCAAGATGAGGTTCCAAATAGACTAATGATGGTCAGTCTTGTACGCTCTTAGCATCTGTACGTTACTGTTACAAACATAAGGACGATATTAGTATCATCATTTGTTTTCGCATGTTAGAAAGATGCTTCAATAACCTTTATGGTTATCAACAGTGTTGATCAGCTCCACCGAGCTGTCAGCATGATGGTTTTTTGTTTTTTTTATTTTGTTTGCACGAGTTGGTTTTTATCAAAAATACTTATCTAAAATTGTGATCCACAGGCTCTCCTCTGGGTACCCCAGAACCACTGGTGCTTCTTACTCCACCACGGTGCCTCACAGCCAATCGCACGCAGCACGGTGTCCTCCTCACATGGCTTCCTCCAGCCAACCACTCTTCGCCCATCGACCGATATATCATGGAGTTCCGCCTTGGGGAGAGGTGGGAGGTTCTGGATGACTTGATCCCATCCACTGAGACTGAGCTCATAGCAAGAGACCTCGTTCAGGTCAGTTAGTGACACAGTTTTGTGGTAGTTTTATTTATTTCAAAGCAAAGTGGCAGTAGGGCACTGTTTTGGGAATGACCAACAGGAAAGTTGATTGACTGTAAACCTTTTTGTATACTAGATCCTCATTTTGTAGAGCCAGACTGTTCTATAGAAAAAGTCAATTTTTTATCAATCACTGTAACATTTTTTCACACATATTTTTGTGTGCTTTTCAGTGCATTTTTGTAACTGTTCAGTATCAGATAAAACAATTGCCATGTGCTTTATATTATTCCACTCTGTTGTCCACATCGAAATGCACAATCTCAAAGTGTTTTGATTCTATGATGCAGTGCTAAAACACAGCAAATGACATGAACATAAGAGTGTATTTGGTTCATCGGTCTGACAGGACTCCTGGTATGAGTTTCGAGTGATGGCGGTCATGGATGACCTGATCAGTGAGAGCAGCAATGTGGTGGGAGTGTCCAGTACAGGTGAGTGTGCATACACAGACACTTTGTCCTTTGTGAAATTTACAGTAAAGTGCAAAAGTCTTGAGCTACCCTTAGTTTATTTTGCTTCCAAGGAGCTAGACTTTCTTGTGATCTATGAAAGTATTATTGATCAATAGTTCTCCAGGCTTTTTCTGGAGGTCTTTTTATATATTTTTTTTACATTGGCTGTTTTTCACTTATTTTCAGTCCAGTCCTTGAACGTGACTATTTTCAGAATGTGCTTTTTTTGTTTGTTTTTAAGCCATTATGCACCATAAAATACATGAAAAAAAATTTTTTGTACCAGCAATGTGATTTCCAAATATCTATTAGCTGTAAACTTGCTGTGCATTGTGTCTTTAAAGATTTTGAGGAAATTGGAGAAGTTGAGGAGAAAAGTGGCAGGCCCTAAAAAACTATCTATAGGATATGAACGGTATCTGACAGTGATATCATTAAGAAATTGAAAACAAATCCAGCAAAGACTTGACACAGGACCTGAGAGATGGCATCTGGAGTTTCAGTTAATCCATCTACTGTTCACTGAAGCCTCATCAAAAATGGTCTCCATGGAAGGGTGGCTGTCAAGAAGCCATTCTTAATGAAGGGAAACAGGGAGAAAATGCTGAGGTATGCCAAATGACACAAGAACTGGATTTAAAATCAGTGGCAACATGTCTTATGGAGGGACGAATCCTCTCCAGAGCAGTTTGGGATAACCTTTTCAGAAAACAAAACAAGAGGCAGCCAACATCCAAAGAAGAGCTTTGGAATGTCCTTCAAGAAGCCTGGAGAACTATTCCTGAAGACTAGTTAAACACATTACAAGAAAGCTTGTCTAAGATGATTCAGGTTGTGTTGAATAAAGGTGGTCACACCAAATATTGACTTTCAAACTTCTTAAAACAATTCTTCTCTATGTACTGTATTTACATTTAAGTTCTAATAAATCTTTGTATGTATTTCCCATTTTCCCATCAATATCTAAAGAAATGAGGGGTGGCTCAGGACATTTACACAGTACTGTAGATTTGATAGATTTTGTCTTTCTAAAATTCTTATTACCTCCTCGTCTGTCTCAGCAGACCCCTTCCCTGCTGCAGAGTTGCCTGAGGAAGGGCTGGCACGGCCTGTGGTGGCAGGTGTTGTGGCAACTATTTGTTTTCTGGCAGCAGCAGTACTGTTCAGCACTCTAGCAGCTTGCTTTGTCAATAAGCAACACCGTCGAAAACTCAAGCGTAAACCAGGTTGGCCTCCCTCTAGACTGAATTTGCATGTACAAATGATAGACTGCTGCAAAATAATCTCAACGTGTACCAGATTGTTTGTAGGGAACTTGCTTCTTTGGTGTTGGAAGGGTGGCCTTTTTTGTCTTTACCTATTTTTTCACAATCTGTGCTCATGTCTGGCCTCCACTGACGATTTTAAGCAAAGGAAATGCTGAATTTAGATATGTTTGTCCTCTCAGATCCTCCCTTGTCGGTGACGCACTTCAGGAAAAGCATTGAGTCGCCGTAAGTAACGACGTCACAGAGCCCTTTCAGTCTGCAAGAGGTGGCTGCCACTGTTCATCTTCTCATACACCTTTTACAAAAGCTTTCTTTCAACGCATGCTATGACAAGGTTTACAACAATTAATAGCAATAATGCCTACAAGCAAGGTTTTCTGAACTGACAAATGGACCTAACCTAGTTGATGGTGCTGATAATTACACACAGCGTGCTTTCGCCAGTTGAGGTAAATTGAAGGTGAAGTGAAGGTGCAGCTGATGTAAATAATTAAAAAAAACATAGATCAGGCTTCTTGGAAGGTGTGGAAGAACATGTACAGAGGCACCTCTGGCAGACCAGGGCAGACTAAGCAGAGTTAAAAGCAGCAAAGTCAGCATTTGAAGCACATTACCCAGAGTTCCCCAGCTGCTGTATATGTATCGATTTTTTGATCCATCTGTACTTTAACTTCAATCGCTGTCTGCTTCCTGCATGATTCTCAGTGTTTAATGGTGTACAGTATCAGCTCTGTGTGTGTATTTGTCTGTAATTCTTGTGTACACATATGACTGCATTTCAATCTCAAAAGAAGCTCATTTCTGGCAATGATGTGTGTAAACCCATTCAAAGTGAAATGCTTGTGAAATTAGATACATGTAAATCATCAGTATCAGATCACTTTTGTCTGTCTTTTTGAAATGGTCCAGGCAGGTCAGAGAGTTTAACTCTTTTCTGCAAGTAGCATAGTTAGAGATGAACCAGGCCCATGTCGTTTGTCTCCCAACGCAGGCCTCCTCTCACCCCCTTGCCAGGGGTAGAGCCCTGCTGGGAGGAGCCTGCCAGGAGCAGTTTCTTGCCCCCGCCGGCCAGCCCCCTGTGAGTGCCTGCCTGCACCAAAATACAGAGTGCGCTGCACTGCACTGGCTTGGCTGCATGGTTAATACATTGCATAGAATAATCAACCGATTACTTGAAACTGTAGTGGAGGCCATTCCTGGTATATATGCATGCACAGACTCTCATACACCATACAGGGAGTAAATTGCATTAGCTCTGTTGCATGTGCAATACAATACTGTGTATATGCACTCATTATGATTTGCAGTAAGGCCCAAAATTATTCATACCCATCAGGTCATTAAAAATTCTGATGTATTTTGAATTTCTTTTTGACCAGTCAGTTTCTCCTGAGTGGAATTGATGGATTAATTACATAGAATTACATAGAACATCATGCTAAAGATGCCATCACGTTTGCCATGTTTAGTTCCCTCCACAGGCTCTGGGTGGGATGAAGACTTGCACTCTGTCTGGAGCACTCCAGATTGTTGATGTTGTTTCTTATAAACCATTTCTTGACCACCCCTGGATTTTTTGGATAAATGTCCAGTGGAGAGGTCGGGTCCTTGATAAAGCTAAGTCAGTTCATCAGACTGCCTGATGTTCTTCTTCCACAGACCACTATCAAAGCCATCCTGATGGTCAGGTACCAACATCTTAAGGCAGACACTGCCTCCATGGACACCAACAAAGGAGCACTCATTCCCACAGGACAGACCTGTACAGTAAAAGCTCACTTGGACAAATAAGAAAGCTTTTGTTTATTAATACTGTGGTTGGATGACACAGAAACCAAGTTGTTTGGACATAGTGACATGGTTTTAATTTGTAAAAAAGATAGAAAGCAAAGAAAGGCCAGTATTTGTTTAGTTTCTCCTGGGCTGTTGTAGTAACATGGAATAACTAAATTTGAATAGAGAATGTGAAAGAACGTCATGCTGTGTTGCATGCTGGGATGGTAGCCATCTTGTCAGGATTGCTCCCACATTATATCTGTTTACTGCTGCTGTTTGTTGGTTAGTTTTTGTTTGGCTAAAATGGTCAAGTATGATGGAGGTGGGGGCTGCATGGTGGTGTGGTGGTCAGCACCATCACCTCACAGTGAGAGGGTTCCAGGTTCAATCCCCACTTTGGGGCCCTTCTGTGTGGAGTTTGCATGTTCTCCCGCGTATGCGTGGGTTCTCTCCAGGTACTCTGGCTTCCTCCCACCGTCCAAAAACATGCATGTTAGGTTAATTGGTGACTCTAAAATTGTTCTTAGGAGTGAGTGTGAGCATGTGTGGTTGTTTGTCTTTGTGTGGCCCTGTGATGGACTGGTGACCTGTCCAGGGTGTACCCCGCCTCCCACCCGATGACCGCTGGGATAGACTCCAGCCCCCCCGCAACCCGACCGACAGATTAAGCGGGTATAGAAAATGGATGGATGGTGATGGACCTTACTGAGAGAAATTAAACTGTCCAGAGACAAGATTTGCAGATGAACAAGTATTGTTCTGAACTCTGAACCTCCTGCAAAATCCAACCCCCTATATCTTGACAAAGTTCTTAAAGTGAAAGAAATATAATTACTCCAGAAAAACATGAAGTGGTCAATCTCCATAGAAATTGCTCATTATAAGTTAATGAAACACTATGATTTTTTTTTTTAACTATAGTGTTTTTTGGAGCAAAACATCCAGCAGTCTGAAAAAACAAAAATGGCCATGGGCAGTACACGTGGACAACAAAGCAATGATCTGAAAAGGATTATAAGTGGCCCAGGCAGAGTCCAGAGCTAAACCCCATTTTAGAGCATAGTGAAGTGAAGTCCTCCAGCCTAGAAGACCCAGAGATCTTTGCAGAAGAGGTGTGGAGACATGCAAAAAAGTAGCCACATTGACTGCTGTGATGGAAAATAAAGGATCTTCCATTTATTAATCATAAAGGGTATGAATAATTCTGGGAATGACAAGTTGTAAAAAACAGAAAAGATTTTAATTGAAATTTTAGAACAATGTCTTACTCTCACTCATTTATCTAATTTCCAGCCCGAAGAAACTTTTCGGTTAAATATAAATTTATTATAAATCAAAATTGTGGCATGGGTAGAATCATTTTAAGCTTAATTGTACCCCTTTCTGATGCATTCAGTGACCCAGTGCAGTAAGTATGCTGCTCCTGGTGTGGGCAAATGAGGCCTGGTTAGATGTCATCTGCTTTCCTCCTTTCACCATTTAGTGCAGCATATGGAAATTGGTCTGATGTCTGCTCAAGGTGTAGATTCAGTAGATCTGTGATTGTCATGGTTGCATTGTGTTTTCTCCTCTCATCCCATTATAGTGGCTTGGTTCATTAGCTGATTCCTTATACGAATGCTGTTGTCCCCTTCAACTGGTCATTATCATAATGTCGTACTTCGTGGCTGCCTTAATCAAGTGCTTTGGCTTTGTATTGTGTCATCTGTTTAGAAACCACAATCATTCCTTTTTTCTTTTTTTTTTTACAGCATCAGAGATTTTATGGTTTGTTTGCTTGTTTTTGAAATACTCAACCCACTCTCCCTTTGGGTTTCATAAGATATGTGTTAAATTAAGCCAGTGCCTTGTGTCTGCAATTTTCCCAGGTTATCGTCGGGGAAGATAAGTCCTGAGAGCTCCCCTCCTTCTCGGCCACGCTCTCTTTCATCGGAGGGTTCCCATGGTCCAGGCCTGTACGTCAGAAAGTTGCCCAGCCCTCAGAGAGAAAGAGACAAAGAGCTCTCCTTCTACAAGAAAACCAAGCGTGCCATAGCCAGCAAGAAATACAGTGTGTCCAAACATGAGGCAGAGGTTACTACGCCTATTGAGCTAATAAGTCGTGGCCCTGACGGCCGCTTCGTCATGGAGACCAGCCCACCTCACCGCCGTATCCAGGGCTTCCCCTTCGCAGAGGAGTCTGACATGTACCCTGAGTTCCGGCAGTCTGATGAGGAGAATGATTTTGACCCCGGGCCTTTGCCGCCCATCATGCCCACCCTGCGGCCACAGCTCTCCCCAACGTCCTCCAGCCTGGAGTCAACGCAGCCCCCCACCTACAGTCCCCGCCTACACAGGGCCATGGAAGGTATGAGCTTTGCAGAGGGCAGTGCACTTCACGCCTCAGGGCAGGCCCCGTCCTCCCGCTACAGGGGCTTTCCCCAGGGCCCATTCTATGGGTATCTAGGCAGTCGTGCTGAATCAGGGATTCCACCACCATTCTACATGCCTGACATCAGTCCGCGTAGCTCTGCTCTGTCCTCCCCACCAGGCACCGCTGAGGGGCCCTTTGGTTACCCCTCTATCCCTGAGGAGAGTGGAGAGATGGAGCACCATCAGTACACTGCCTCTGGCCATTCTCTGTCTCACACACACAGCCCTCCTCCCCGCTCACCTGAAAGTTGGCAGCCTCATGAGTTACCTTTTCTTGGTCTAGAGGGCCCGCGGTTCATATACCCACCTCACCATCCCTTACATCATCCCCAGGACCTCCCTGACCCACCCCCATACCCTCCTCACTCTCTCCCCTCTAGTCGCTTGCACCTCCCTCCCCTACAGGATCCAATGAGTCCTGGACTTCTGCAACTGGAGGTCCCTGTGGCTCCCCAAGGCAGAGACAGGCCTCCGGTTAGGCGTTTAGCTATGCAACAGGCCCAGAGTCTCGGCCAGCTCAGACACACGGCCCACGGTGTGGGTGTACCAGTGTTGCCTTACCCTGACCCGGCAGCCCGTGCAGGGAGCCCAAGCACAGCCCCCAGTAGTAGCCCTCAGTCCTGGCTCAGTCCGAGGGCAGGGCGCCGGGCAGATCCCAGCCTACCCCCGCTAGTACTCCAGCCCTCCCGTCTCTCTCCACTCTCCCAAAGCCCCCTTAGCACCCAGCCAGGTTCCCCAGATATTCTAGTGCGGCCCCCTCCACGCCCCAGCATCCTCCGCACCTCTCGGTCTCTGGAGATGCCTGAGATCACTCTGCAGCCCTCGGCCACTGTCAGTTTCTCCCGGAGGTCGTCTTTGACCACCTCTCCCATTCAGAGCCAGGGCGTCAAGCAGCCAAGCCCCAGTTATCACGCCCATATGTCCTATGCCTCCACTGCAGCCAGTTACCCCTCCCAGTCCCCCTCTCCCCCTCCAGAGGGCAGGGATGTTTTCGGGCAGAGGCCATCCCAGAGAAGGACAGAGGAGGAGATGCTACCCTCAGAACCCTCCCAGCTCCAGATATCAGCCTCAGGGTAGGTGATTCATTCCAGTAGAGAATAGTCATATATCTATATAAGACGGAGACTTGTCTCCTCGTCTGTTCTCTTTTCCAAATTTCCTCAGTATTTACCCACACTTTTACCTTGATGTTTCCATTTAGAAATAAGACGCATATTTAATATGCAGAAGGCATGTAATTGCATTTAGCACTTTGATGTGCCAGTTCATGATAATGAGAGCTCTCTAACTTTGAGAATTCAGTAGTGTGTCAAAACTCATGAATTTTAGGTCAGTGCATTTGTGTGTTTATTGTTTGATAATGCACTTTTAATCTCAAACTAGTGATGATAATGCAAATTAACTTTTAAAGAAAGATTTGGATGAAGCACTAACTTACTGCTGACAGAAGCCATCGAGTTTAGGGTTTTTAAAATGATAACTTTCTTCTTTCCCCCACTAACATTTGATTGAATGTATTTGCCACAGCTGCATATAAACTAAATTATCTGATAGATATTTGATATAAGTTTGAAAATAAAACCTCAAGTTAGGCATTTTTAGATTTATATTCTACAAAAGATGTATTACTTTTGAAGTCACCCCTATAGCAAATATATAAGCTTGAACTAGGGCTTCATTTATGGTCAATAACTAATGCTTTATTGAACTTTTATTTATCCAATCCCTTCTGCAGGACATGCGATTTATCCTTTTAGCTGTTTAATAAGATTTCTTAACCAGAAAAGGGCTGAGCATCTGGACCAGATTTCACTTACTTTTAAGTTTCACTTATGAGCAAATGAAGAACGTTTGACAATTCATAACTGAAGCGGTGGAAGTTTTCAGTATTTTTTAGTTAATTTTAGTTTTTTCTAACTAAATACAGGGTTTAAATGATCTGCAAATCATCAATTCGTTTTTGTTTTTTTTTACTCAGGATTGCAACCTTTCTGGAAGTCGTATTGAATTTGCAATGTTAGTAAGTCATAAATTGAAAATAAATACATTCAAAGTAATGATAAGTTGTTGAATGTATTGTGGTCCAGGTGCTCTATAGCTCTTTCCCAGAGGTTCAATGATCCATCATAACAACTAAAGACCTAACAGGAAAAACTAAGTATTTTCTGTGGGAAGATTAAAAGATAGCATCAACTTTGCTGTTCAAAAAAGTTACTGTTAATGGTTTTAAAAAGTTTTCAAAAAACACTGAGAGCTCACTAACCTCTAATACGAAGTATAGTAAAGATAAAAGGATAAAAACTGTCAGAACATTAGACAGTTTGTATAACATCCAACATTTAGGTAGATCATTCCCCATATTTAGTTTTTCAGACACAGCAAAGAAATTTTAATGCTTTTATACCTACACTCCTGAGCCCCTGACACCCACCTCACAACCCTAGAAGCTACAGTCTTATCGTAGCTAAAACCACAAGGCAGAGACTTGCTCCTGCACTATCACTGCCCTTTAAGGGAAAGTAGCTTTTAGGGCTGCTGCTTTATAGAGGGTAAGGGTCTTACCTGATTTGTTTTTGATTGATCTCAGCTATCTGGGCAGCGTTGTTGTGACCCGGTCCCCTACGCCACAATAGGTAAGGGTCGGACCCATGTCTGAGAGGGGAGGGGTCAGCAGGGGGAGGGCTCTAATCACTCTCTCCTTTAAAGGGGAATCGCTTTGGGTTGTGCCTCTGTGCTGGATTCAAGTGAAGTACAACTAATGGTAATGACTGCAGGACACATTTGTCAATACAGTTCCAAGGCACAGTCAGCCTGCTGTGGCGTTGGCCACAGTAATTAGGCTTGTGAGCAAGCTTGAGGAATGGTTTTGGACTGTAGAGAAGGATTTGATTTTGTCTTTTTCATTGTTTGAATACAGACATGTTTCGCTACACTGAAAAAAAAAAAAAGAAAAATGACAAAAAAAGAAATTAAGCCTTGAATCAATAGAGGACGCACATGAATGATAGACTGGAGTATTCCCCTTTAAAGTTTTGTTCCATGTGCAAAATGCCATGCATGCATTCTCTAAACTTCTCTCTTTGACCAAACAAATAACAACAATTCTCAAACTAAATTCTTTGTTACATCTGTTGTCCTAAGTGCTTTCGTTTTTCTGTCATGTGACCGTTTTTAATGGCCATTTCCTCTTCCTGTCATGTGACTTGTTCTTTAACGGCCATTTCCTCTTCCTGCCATCTCCTCCCGTCAGCATGGTGAAGCCTCTGTACGCAGTGTTCATGTTTCTGAAAGTGTGCTGTATAGTGTTTATGTCTATTAAAATGTACAATATTTTAACATAGTGTGGCCTCTGCACACAGTTCGTTTGATAATGGAAAATCCTTTATCTGTCCAGGATTGTTGCAATTCTCAGATTTGTCTCCCCCTCTCTGCTAATGGCTCTCAATCTCTCTCTCCACAGTGACATATGATGGACAGCATCTCTAAAGCTTTGTGTTCCTTTGCCTTTTGAAACAGTACATGTTTGGCACAACCGCTTGACTTAATGTGAGCATTAAGTCAGGGTGTTGAAGCTGTTTGTGTTCAGTGACTGAGCCAACACTGAGCCTCATGAAGCTGAGCTTGAGTGTTAAGAGTTTGAGATTATTTATTTTCATTGTATCTTTTTATGAGAGATGGACAACAAAACCAGAGTTTTCATTGTGAGGTAAAGCTGCTTATAAAACAGACTGTGAAAGTGAACATACTTAAACTTGATATGATTTTTTTTCCGCTGACTAGACATTGACTGTTTTCATTCAACTTGGCATGTATCACTCATGAAATGAAAATAGTTCAATCTTCAGAAACACATTTCTGTTTATTTTCAGTGGATAATTCTAACGTGAACTTTAGAATACTGAGCAAACAGTCAGTTTAATCCTGAATGAATGAACCTACTTGAAGGGGTCGGCAATCTTTTCATTTAGTGTCAAAGCATTCATTACTTAAACAAACAAAAGGACTTTGTGACCTTGTTTACTGCAGGCTTATTGCATAAGATCTCCTCACTGAGTCACTCATTGATATTTGTTTTAGCAAAGTCTGCTCATGAATAAAATGTACATTGCATCTATCTGCTTTATAGAGATTCATTATTTCAATTGCAGTTCTCAAAGTTAAAGGCGTGAGTTTAATTCTCAACACAGTGGCTTCTATTCCGGCACTCTATCTAACCAAACTACCTTAGTAGAGGCAGGAGATAATATTTTGTAAGATAATTTCTACGAATAAAGTAACAAATATATGGAGCAAAATCTGAATATTCTCAGACATTAAGTAGGGTAATTATATCTCCTAAAAAAAAGCAAAGTGTCTGAGATTATGAGGACAACAACTGTGAGATTAAAGTTAAAAATGTATGCACCTGTTCCACAGAAATGCATGAGATGACTTTGAAATGAGTGCTGAATTATAAACTGGTGTGAATAACATGTCAGCACAACAGAAAGCAACAAGCTTCTCCTCCATTTATATTGTTACTGGGGTAACAAGGCTGTCTCAGACGGTTGTGAAGTGGGACTGTCAAAGCAGATGTCTTACTCTTCGAAGTTCCAACATCTAATTTATTGTGGGGAAACTTTCAATGTCAGTAAGCTGCTTGGATTCATAACTTACAGTATGTAAGTGCTTCAGGACGTTGGCTGTTTATATGCATAAGACCGTTAGAGCGAGTGTTACTTATGAAGCAGCAGAGGGTGCTCTAATTTGAAACTGGCCTATTGCATACCCTGGTTAAAAATTGGAATAAAACATGCTACTGTTTGGAGTGTTTCACCAAAAATGTAACCAATGGAAATTTTAAAAAGCATCCTAAGAAAGCAATAAAAATTTTAATTATTCTGAGAATGTTAGGGGTATGCGGGGTATATTTGAATACATCCAACATATTGCATGTTTATTTCAGATTTATTCAAACTAAATGTCTGTCCTGGTGTGAAGACTCTGCTCTGGTCAAAAGGTTGGAGATATTAGTTGTTACTTCACCCGCTCTGGTGTCCCTTTCAGCATGAGCTGTGTGCTGTCAGTGACAGTTGATTCAATTGAGTGTCAGCTCTCCTCATGCAGGTTAAAGCTCTTTTATCATTAACCTAATTTTGTGGTTTTTGAAATCACGTGTTGAAGGTTGTCGACCCCCGACCTACATTGTACCGAGATTTGTGGTATTGGAGGATTTCAGGAGAACCTGCAATACATCTACATTGTTACAGGAACAGCAATTTTACAGTTCCAGAAATTATTTTCATTTTATGAGTTTTATACAGCAAAGAGATCAATATTGCCCGCATTTCTGAAGCAATCACTGTTTAAAGACCCAAACCTGAATAAGTGCAGTTACTGTCTACACCTGAAAACATTTCCACTTTTTACCCTTGATGTAAATTATACAATTATAAAGAAACTGATTGGTATTCAGAAAAAATCCTTGCCTGAATTCCTGTCATTTTAATATATATCTTGGACTGGGTCTTTAATATTGTGACTGTTTAAGAACAATAATAATTCCACCAAATCCACTACCATCTTCTGTCAACTGCTCTTTCTTTCACTTTCTTTCTCTTGTTCATCCCTTCTTTGTCTTTCTTTGTATCTAACTTTTATCATCCATCAAAGGAGATAGAAAGTGGAATTACATCATCTTAGTCAAACGGCTGTCTTTAGAAGTACAAGAGCTCATCAAATCATATGATAGCACCCACTGGAAATAGCAATGAAAGTGCCGTTTTTTTTTTCTTTTCACTCTGAGATGTGAACAAACACGACTGCTGGATTAATGCAGAACAATGTATGCTGTGCTGTTTTCTCAGGGAACCTCTAGGTGTGTCTAGTGATACTGCCGGGTCTGAGAGCCTACCAGCACTGCTACACCACTGTATTACTAAAGCCAAGGGCGTGGCTGCGAACAACAATAACAACACAACATCCACAAGGAGAACAGGTTAGTTTGATGATCAGAGAAGAAGGAAAAAAAGCGGAAAGATGGATGACTAAAAATGAAAACGTTACTCCCGTGCCTCTGTTGCAGGTGTGTCTCCCTCTCAGACCCAGCAGCAATCTCAGACAACCCAAGAGGGAGAGGATCTCAGCTTCCACAGAAAGAGGAAAAAGCAAAACAAGAAGAACCCATACCGCTATCTAACCTCCCTCCTGCACCGCAGGCAGTCTGAGGAGGACCAGACAGGCATTTTGGCCAGTGCAGACTCTGAGGGCCCAAATTATGGGACTCTGCGCTGACTCCGGTGCCCATCAAGCCATTGGACTCGACTAAACTGGCCCCTCCTGAAAAAACTCCACCTCGGTTCTCCCTGCTCCACCACAGTAACGAACAAATATGTTTCTTATAATCTCTAAAAGTTGATCTGTGTTTGAGGAGCAGTAAACATGGCGCTGAATTCTCCGGGGTTGGAAACCTCAACCCGAAGACAAGAACAATGGCTTTTCTGAGTTTTCACCACTACTCCTCTCTGAGGAATTTCACATGAAAATGCTCTGAAAATATATAATGTATATAAATAGTAAAACAAGGGAATTAAGCTTCCTCTTACAGTAATAAAATGTGTTGGTTGAGTACGTCACAACACGTTAAAGTTTTTCCACACACTGGTCATTGAGGGGTCCATGTCTTTAGGTATTTCAGTGATACAGCGTACTGTTAAGCCTGGTGCGTCCTCGTACAGGGACATGAGTGTACCTTTCCTACAATACAAATAGTGTCAGTATTTAACACAGGGTTCTTACCACAAAATATACCTCAGAGTAAACGCAGAGTTGCTGTAATTCTTGTGGTATACTGTACGTACTTGACCTTTTTACATGTGAGACATATGGATTAAAAAGGTTTATATCACTCACCACTCATTCAAATGGATAATATGGCCTAACTTTATCTAATTTAGAAACATTTTATTATTGGTAATAGCCGGCATATTGTGTTTACTTTGGTTTGTGATCCAATGCCAACCATTAGAAGAGATTGTCTTAACTTTAGTGCTTGATGGTGCGGTGTGTTTACGCTCACCATTGCAGCACGGCATTAAGACAAAGATCATAGCCTTCATGAGATCTCTCAAACTAATTTGGGACTTCAATGCTCGGCAGAGGTTGGACTGAAGAGCAACATGACAAATTGTGAAGTGTATGTACGTATTTCATTATTGAGGAATCGTTTATGGAACACTGAACATCTCGAGGGGCCTTTTTTTTGTTTGCCTTTGTTGTTTTTTCGAACATAAACTGCCTTTTTCCTTTGCCTTCTCATATTTGTCCCTCAAGGGGAGTGAGGGACTCCAATATTATGTGTGATTTTACTTTTTCTGCCAAGGACACATGAGAGAAAATGCTACAGAGGATGCATTAACTCTTATTTTTTTTATTTTAAACGGTAACTGCTTCATCAGTGTACGCAACAGGACAGCACCAGAATACTTCTAAAAATGACAATTGGAAAGTCACATGATTAAGAAACTACAAGCACTGTACATGCAAATAGGACAGACTGGTACAGTGGGGATGTTAATGTTCAACAGCAGCTATTAGAGGAGAATTTGACTGCTTCAGAAAGCTGTTAACAAGCAATGGGAAATATTCAAACATATGGCCACCCTGACTGTTTATCTTTAACTGTATATTACTTGCTAGCTACTTCTCTGTATGTTTGTTTATTTTAAACACTAACCGATAATGAATGTATGTTTTGCTGTACAGGAAATGAATGTCCCAAGTTACAGTGCATTGAATGATGACCCATTACATTGCTTATAGTGCAGCTGTGATTGGTGAGATGACCAGTTGGCACATTAGGTCCAGATTCCTGTATGCGATCCCACACAAGCGCTGAGCCACGTTCCCTTTGCTCTGTCGGCTACTGTAATAACATTTTTCATTATGTTGCTAAAGCTAGTTCAATCACTCAAAGACATATCAAACAGATTTCCATCTCTTACTAACAAATCAGAGGTTTTTCTGCTAAATGTCCACATGAATGACTATGAAACCTTTAGACAGGTGAGAAAGTGGTGACTGCCTGAAAGTGAGCATCAAAGTGCATATTCTACTTTAACAAATTGGTTTCGTGTAAGATATGAGGAAAAAAAATCTATATTTGTTATGTACTGTACATGGTGTGTATTGTATTTGTAAAGATAAATCAAACCATGTTTTACAGGAAGACCTTCTCATATGAGTATGTATGAAAAGACGGGAAGAATCCCAAGTAAAAAGAAATTAGATTATATATCAAACTATTTGCTTACAGTACGGCTTTAAGTGGATAATGTTTTTAAAACATTTTAAGGTGCCTAATTTGTCATACTTTAGCAGACATTATTTTATCTGAGAAGAAAAGAAAACTTAATGTTAGTACCGTACAGTGTATTATTGCCATAGCCCGCTGGCTGCACAAGTTGAGTAGTATTTTCTCTGATGTATAGTATGTGGATGCCCATTGGGGAAAGCTTTAGAAGCAGAAATGTGTTGCCCTCTATTATATTTCTGGAACAAAGTAACACTGTATTTTGCCCGTTCATGAGCACACATGTAGATTCGCTCCAGATCTCTTCGCCTTCACGTGTCCAAAGCAAATAAACTGAAGGAAACTTTTTTCTAAGAGTAACGAACATGCTATAGTCATGTACAAAGTGTGCTGTGGAGGAAATTGTGTTTACATTAGCTCGATGAAGAAAAGTGCGGTAGGGCATAGTTGCTTTGAACATTACGACTTGGTGCTATGTTTAACTTTGTGGTGCTGTAGAATAGAGGTCTAAAGATTTTTTTTCTGTTTCCACAAGCAACTTTTCCAGCCCTGTGTGTTTGAGCAGCTAAACTAGCTCCATTAGACACTATAGGTCCTTATCATAACTGTGTGACGACAGTAATAGACAATACTGGAAAGTAGACGTATAACCTCAAATAATAGAGACTTGTGACATTCAAATGAACTCAAAATTACCTGTTTTCTATCGTGTGTTTGCAATGTCTGTTTGTGCTTCCAAGGTACCCTCTCTAAAGTATATTTGTGATGATACTGAGAATATTAACCCAGCCTAAGAGGAGAAACATAGCCTGACTTAGATTAGTACTCGCCACAGGACACACGGGGGAGAATCTGAGAGCATCGTCAGGTCACGTGAAGATCTTTTCTACACACTTCCTGTAGGTCTTTGGTTAACAGCACTGTTTTTCAAGCACACTATTGCAGGCGCGTAACCGTCTCACTACATCCCACCACCTTTTTCAAGAATGAATTCCTATTAGTACTGTACAGTATAGCCATGAGTAGTCCACATTTGTATTTCTTCTCCTGGTAGAAAGGTATTGGGAAAGCTCACACATCCTCCTCACTGGTTTTTACAAATGGATGCCGTCTTCCGGACGCTTTGTTTTTTCACATATTCAACAGAAACATGTACAGTGTTTAAGAGGGCTGCTTTGGACGCACTATTAGCTAAGTTTTCATATCTGTTTTTTTTTTTTACTTGTTTGTTTGTTTTCAATTTTTTTTCTGCTTACAGCTTTTAGTGCATCACTAGTTGCTGGTAGGATGATACTTAGAACAGATTTGATTTCTTATTGTATTAATCTTGCATGTAGAGACAATACAAAAATGCCTATTTAGCAATCATTCATTGACATCCGAGCTGGTTGTTATTGGACGGAAACTAGAAGTATGTAGTATTTTCTATATTCTCTGTTTTTTCATGTGTACCAGCACTGAGAAACTAGAATGTATAATTATCGTAGGCTACAATAAGCACTACATCGTTGACTGTTTTAGCTAATGCTCATTATCAATTAAACCCAAGTAGTGCTAAAAGAAAGAAAATTCACCACATTTCATGTCATTTTCATCCACTCAACTCTGTGCTGTACATCACATGTTTACATTCTGTATTATATGTTTCTGTTTTTGTGCATAATCTGTCTCCATAATGTTCATATGTAAATATTTCAGAGATAAAACCTTTTTTTCTCTCTTTTAATACGATAACCTGATGTTTCTGTTTTCTGCCAGTTTTTTAGAACTGTCTTTCTGTTTTGTCACTGCATCAGGTATTTACGCTTCACTTAACTTTTTGTGAGCAATTAACTCATACTGTATGGTGCTGTACCAAAGCCTTATGTATAATATTTGTATTACTTTTCTCTCATTTGCCACTGCTTTTCAGTGAATTCTGTATCATCTGAGGTCATGTCTGATTCACTCTTCATGTTCAACTGCCATGGATCTTGTTTCTTTTTTTGAGTAAGCAGAAACCTGAACGAACTATGATGTTAAAACACTCTGGCCTGTTAACCAAACTGGCCTGGATGTACAGCAACAGTCGCCATCACAAGCCTTTATAGGGAAAATGCACAGGCTCACTCCTGGTGGCTCATCATGACGTAGACATGGGCCTAGCACATGATCTATGCTCTATCTATGGCATGTCTGTGAGAATATGAAAGCAGTGTTGTATTCATGTCACCATATCATTTCAAATGCTTAGTCCCATACAAAATTTTCCTCTCAAATTTTTGTATTTTGATATAATAAAAAAATCAAAAGAGGTTTCATTTTTGCCGTGGTTTTGTCTCCAGACTGTAAGTGTGGTGGTGCAGTTCAGACTCTGGACACAGGGTGTAAGTGTTGGGCAGAAAGTGGGAAAAATAGTGTGGCAATAGGATCTTCTTAATCAGGTCAGTGGCTTTTTTGTTTTTTAATTCTGGGACACACATCCGGGGGCAAAGAAGTGCCAGGTTCCATATACATTTTTTCTTTTAAAAGGCAAGAAAATATGATTGTGCTTTAAATTACTCTTAGATCTTCATCCTTACACAGAAAAAGGAAGATGAGAGACTTTGTTCAGAGGCAAGCATGTTATTTAATGATTAATATTTAGACCTCAGTTTTGCCACCATTGCTTTCAGATGTTAAGGAGTGAACTGTATGGCAGCTGTGCTTCAACAAGGAAAACAAATAACCTGAAAGAGGATGCAGTCTGACCTTTGTCCTTTGTTCAAATTCCCTGCAGCAGGCTGGGAAGCAAACAAATGAACAGCTATCTGCAAACACCTGAGGAAAATGAGAAGTTCAGTTAATCCTCTAGTCAAACACTCAGACACTTTGAGGCGATAACACTTAGATTTGAAAGCAGATTCTTGAATTGGAAGGCAATTACTATCTATCATGCGTTGTTATTCCAGCTTTAGATTTTAGCTTTCTGGTCCATTAAGTGGCAGCCCGTCAACTTTGGATATCAATTTTACACAGATTTAAAACATGAAATACACTATAATTTCAGGTAATTATGTTTTTTGTCAGTAATTCTGATTGACAGTTAAACAAGAAAACATAAGATAAATCAGAAATCATTTTGCCCACCAGAAGTACATAAAATGGAGTAGCTTGCCTAACTTAGTCTGACAGGTGACAACCCTCAAACAGCAAAACAGAAACTCAAAGATCTAATTTGATTGTTTGCTTAATCTAAAAGAATTGATGGACAATTTCCTGACAGGAACTGAAGTCGTACTGCAGACCTTTCTTCGTCAACCCCCTGCTGTTCCTCTTGGGTGATTTACACATGCCGGATAGAGACGGGACACTCCAGTCCCGTATTGGAGTGTGCTTACACACATCAAGTCAGTGTCCCAGATGAGTAAGATGAGTGACAACAGCATTGCTGAGTAAAGTAGTGAGCTCCACAGTGCTGGCTTACCATTTCACACAAAGCTAATTTCACCTCTATTACTGCCTCCCTGGCTCAGGAGCAGATCAACTTCAACCCTCCATACCACCTCAGTTTTTTCACACGACACTAATGTGCAACGCAGGTACATCAGTGCTGGCTTGAAAGGCATATGTGAAAAGGCCTTCTGTCAATGCCAACCCAATCTCATTGTCAGGACACGAAATACTGCCTTTTTGCCAAAACCATCTTTGAAATACAGAAGGTTCAATGACTGGAGTAACAGAAACCATCAAATATTGGACATCTGCTGTAGCTCAATATAACCTAAATACTGAATATATATTGGTACATAATTTCTAATCACTTATATACCAAAACCTAACCTTTTGAACAGCAACAAATATTTGGGATGAAAATGAAAATTTTTTTGAAAAGTTGTTAAGAAATCAACTTCAGTTGATTTTGGAGACCAGATGCATGCTACAGAGTTTTACCTGAGCATATGTGTCTCATATTAAGCATCAGGTAGTGACAGACCTGACTAATATTTTAGCTACTTCAAATTGTATTCACAAATCTTCATTTAGATTTTAAAGTAGCGCAAGCGTCTATTAAAATAACTGAAAAAAATTGAATGATTTCTCTATGGACTTCTAATCGGATGCCTTTTTGTAACCGCAGGTGTTTCCCCCTACTGGTCATTAGATATAATGCAGACATGGTACCTCTGCATTGGCTTCATTGCTGCACGTGGATGCTATAAGCATATAGGGTCCACGGGACAATCATTTAACACTGTTTTCCATATTTTCGCTCTGGTTTCGGTCTAGGGGACGTGGCTAGAAATGATGGCATTAAACCTCTCAACGCAACCCTCTGAAAACGTAAATTGTTAGTTTATTGTGTAAGTAAATATATAAAGTAGACACAAATGAATCAGACACCGAAAATTCAGCGTACGTTTGCAGAGACGAAGTTGTGGCCTCAAAGGAAAGGCTACATTTAATATGTTATCCTTCAATGGACAAACACAGTAAGATGATGTATGAGAATGAGCGATTTGACCAGTTTTCACTCCTCTCACTGTTACCACCCACCTACATTAGAGCGTTATGTAATTCTGTACCAAGCATTACCTAACACCGCACAACTGCGGTTCGTCGAGCTGATGAATATCATCCTACTGAACAGGGCTTGCTTGCATACCCTCACGCCTACTTCATATATGGGTCCTTGACTTTGAAAAGGTCTGGGAACCCTAGAGGCTAAAACATCCCAGGCGCGGGCACGTTACCAGCTCGCGCGCTCCCGGCGCAGAGTGCACACTCTCAGCTCCCCGAGAGCCAGTTGCGGAAAGACTTCCACGCTTCCTCAGCGATGCCGCACCCGATCGGGGCTTTTCCTCCCGAAAACATCTACCTCAGACTATCAGCTGTTGCCAATGTGCGTGTGTCCGAGCCGTCCGTTTCTGCCGTGCGATGCTGACAGCATGTTTCCTCGTCGAGAAGCTCAGCGCTGTGCAGCATAGAAGAGGCAGCAGAGTGAAGCGGCGTGCACAGTTACAGGTAGGCTGTTTGAGCACTGACTGTACGGTCATAACCAGACTGGTGTTAAATCTGCTGGCGGGGACCTGAAGGTGTGATCGCAACTCTCTTTTTTTTTTTAAACGGATCAACCACTTCACATTGTTGTTGACAAATGATCGGTTGCGTGTCTGTTTGCGTGGTTGTGTACGTGTGCGTGTAAGTGTGTTTATGTGTAGTTGACTATGATCTGTCAGGCCCAACAGGTCAGAGTACACCAGTGGTAAACTTTTCCCGGTGGATTCCAGGAGTCTGTTTAGATGACTGATATATGCGTTTTATTGCGTGACGTGATGAAAACATGTAAGTTCATCTGTCAGGAGGAATTTGATGCTGCTTCCGCACTATCTGATAATGATGAAGATCTGCAATCTAGTGCAAATGCATTGTGCAATACTGTGTAATAACTTTTAACATAATTAAAAAAGCTTCATTAAGCATAATAATTTAGTTCAACCAGTAAAAGTGAGCAAATGGAGCATATGGTTATTTCTGAAGCTTAGTGTAAATTCATGTATGACAAAATGATTAAGCAGAGCAGTGACATTTGAGCAACTATTTTGGTCATGTACTGAATTTGGCCAATTTCTTAGCAACAAAGTCTTCCCTTTCTGCCTCTCTATAAACCAAGATGACATGACTGTAGACTGATCAGTGCAAAACTACAGTTGTTCTACTTCTGTGGAGAATTTTTCAATCAAAAAATGCTCAACATTTTTATTAGTATTTTTTTGTCCCCTTAAATTTGGAGAATTTTCTGCTTTTGTTTGAGTTATGTAATTAAAAACTAAATATGGACTATTCTGAGAACAAACCAAGGAATTATCTTAAGCTTGAGGTAATTGTTTCAGGCATTTCTTCACACTATAAATAGTAAGTAAGAATTTACAGGAAAGAACAATAGTAATTTGTTTTGATGACGGTTCAATAGTCAAAGTAGTTTTTCAGAAAGATTCCAAAACCAACTAATATTGGCTTTTGAGATTAGATTAATTGCCTCTTTCTGTGTCATATGGGCTGTAATTAAACTAAATATCTTTGTACAGTGGATGGTTTAGGACTAAACATAGACTCAGAGAAGTTAATTGTATCCATCAATTACCACATAATGTTTACCACACTTGTTTGTGTGTTAAGGATACAGAAACTGGTGCGTTTTAGACAGTTCACACAAGCTTAAATGATTAGTCAATTAGGTTTGAAAAGTTAGAAAATGGTCTGTTTAATAATAGATTAATATTAACACAAAATTCACTCTTTCCATCGTCTAGAAAATATAAAATGAGTTTGTTTCTGTGACATCTTTGATAGTAAAATTAATATCTGTCATTTTGGGAGAAAACTATGCATTTAAAGCCATTATCCAGAGAATTTCTTCTTTCTTTGTTGACACTTTGCAACTGAAATGAGCGACTGAGAAATGAAGTGGATTTACTGATAAAGGTAACAATTGTCAGCTTTAGCACAAAATGGAGAATCTATCAGTTTGGGTTGGGTTTTTTGGGCTCAATATAAGAAAAACATATTTGGTATTTTTTTATGATGTAATGCATTCCAGTGCCATGACACAATGCCCCCTCGTTAATAACAAGTGATGAGCTACCCTGCTGTTGTAGCTGTTGTAGAGGTGTTGGATTAGATAAGAGTTAGATTATACAAATGTCTGTAATCTTGTGTTATTGTATGAGAGCCTCAGTATTAAGTCGGCACAGTTGTATGTCTGTGTTCTTGAGCATCACTGTTATGTTCTTAAAATATTTGTCTTACACAATAAGATTTTCTCTGATTCGCTATTTTTAGAACATCGTTCTGTCTGTTTTAGATGGAGTAGATTTGCCCTAAAGGCCTGTATCTTAGTCTTGGATTGTCATCTGTAGTGACAGATCGGCTTGTTGATTGAATATTTGGATCTAAGTCAGCCTGCTGTTCACCCGCGCTCTGGCCTTCATCAGGGATCACTGAGTCAAAGATTGAGTGGTGACATTGCCTCGGTGTGGGATGAAATAATCTCACTCTGGTAGATTTCAAGAAGATTATAGGCTCAAATGACCCTCATCACCAACCCCGCCTTGCAAAGAGGTGACACGAGAAAGCTCATGCTACAATGGCTGATTTTGTTCTGACAGCAGCACCTGACCGGCTGCCTGAATTCTGCAGTGCAGAGCAGCGACAGCCACTCCTCAGGCATACCGGCTGACAGTGTGTCAAAGCCTCTGGTCAGAGGTTCCTCCGAGGCTTCATTTGCCTCCTTGTTGCCACCTCATCCTCGGTCTGGAGGAGTATCAAGTCACGATGGATGAGAAAGAGGTTACCATGGCAACCACTGGGCTTTCTCCACTGTGTCTCTCTCTTGTGTTGACTGCAGTCCGGACCTCAGAATGAGATCATGACACTAACTTTCTCCTTGTTGACAGCAGGGGTCTGCCACGGTCTCTTTGGTGTCAATAGAAAAATCAAAAGCTGATACAATGAGTGTTTTTGTATGTGAAAGGAAAGAATCCTGGCTTGACATTTAACTCAGAGTGATTATCACCAAACGTTGCATATGGCCTCGGCCTTTCAGACAATTTTAGCATCTCTCAATTCATTGATTTGTTTTTTCTGTTTAGACTCAGGATAAGTAAAGATGGAGACAGGGTTTTTTCCTCTTCCAATCCTAAAAGATTAGTTCCACACATAACTCGTTTACAAAAAGATCTTTGTCTACATGAAAATGCAGAAGCACACGTGAAGCTCGTTTGTACAATGTGCATGCGACTGTTTTGACAGGACCGAAATGGGACCGCGTAACAGTTTCTTACCCTTCTATGTATGGGGTAAAGCAGCTCGGTCAAATGCAACAGGGTTGCCAAATTTCTCACCATTCTTCAGCAAAAAAAACACCTCATTCTCAAAGTTATCCCACCAGCTCAAGGTCTAATTGGGTCTGGTCGTTGGGTTATGTGTCACTGGAGTGTTGTTTTATTAGGCAGTGTACTCCATAATACATTCTGATGCCTCCATTGCTCTGAAAAGCCAGTCAGGAACTATACATCCATGTGCAGTTATGTAACCGGTCGAGGCAGATAGCTGTCCTTCCTGAGCCTGGTTCTGCTTGAAGTTTCTTCCTCTCCACTCATGCCTCGTGCATGCTCAGAACGGGGGATTTGTTTGAAGAGTTTTGCAATTCATTATAATACTGTCTTAACTGGGACTAGAACAACCCGTTCTTTAATGAATTGTTATATGAATTAGACAAATTTAGATTTTGATTAGTTTGATTTTATGGGATTACAATGACTTGGTTTACAAATGGGTTGAATTGGATTGTATCTTTATCTGCATTGAGAGGATTTTTACTGTGTATTGGAGCCATATGAAATCCATAGATCCATAGATGAGCTGTAGATGAGCTGTATTAACAATAATGTGATGGAAAAAGGTGAAAGGGCAGCGTTTATATTCATATTCCCTCCCCCTCTCCCTGGGTTTAATCGGTCCTCTGTCTCTTATGTGATAAACTACCTCTGACTCATTTTCTGCTGCATGTTTGTAGCTACAAATATGTAGGCGGCCATTTTTCTTGTCCACACACCTGCTGATACTGGCCTCGTGAAGAGTGTGTAGGACTGTGTCGGCTGCCCTACTTTCCTTGAAAATGCCATGTAGGCCATCTGATTCTGGGCAACATCCTTTTGTGTTTGCTGCTCTCGTCTGCTGGCATCAGAGCAGCGCCTCCCCATTAACGATGACAGGTAGAGGGCCTCTTTATTCATGCATCCAGAAGAGTTTTGTTTGATACTTTGGAGATGACTGATGGAGAAGGAATGGAAACACGAGTGCTGCTTGATTTACAGCAGCTGTGTATAGTATCATCTCCAAGATTTTCTACAAAAGAAAGCCAGCATATGAGATTCTGTGGCAACTAGTTTAACATTGTTCTGCTACTTGAAGCATTTCCAAAGAAGGCGATTACTATTGTAGTGATTTTTTATTACAACACTCGCTCATATACAGTTTTTTATCCACAAATTCTTTCAAACAAAGACAGAAGCCTGTGAGGTTTCTGTCATAGAGGCAGGTTTAAAGCGCATAATTAGCTGGCCTCCTCTGCAACATGCAGAACAACATGTTCCCACACTTGTGTCTGATGCGGTACCATCAGCAAGGTCAGGTATTGTGCTGTTTACTGTGCAACACTTTTCATCATGGACAGGAATCTCTGTCCTACATTAGCACCACATAACCAAAATATTGTAAAAGATAATAATGTAGAAACAGTGCTCTCCATTAGAGTATTGGTATATGCAGTGTAGCATTGTTTTTGTGGTGTTTTACAAGTTTAAGATGTGCAAAGAGGATCTAATTATATTATTAATTATGTTAGTTATTCTAATGCATGCAGTTTAACAGACATTTAAGATTACCTGGTGACCCTCATAAAACAAGACTTTATTTACCAGTGGTAAACAGAAAATGTATTTGCTGGGTGTGTAATGCATTTGTCCTCCTCTGGCAAGGTTGCGTTGTCTATTAGAAGAGAGATATAGTATGAGATATGGATGAAGTGGAGTCCGACCTGGCCCGTATTCCTGTCTGCATGTTCACATTCTGCTGAGTCAGGTGGCTTTGTGGAGGTTCGTCAACAGCAGCTCAGTGGGGCTCTGGGCCAGAGGGGCTAGTGGGAAACTGCTACTACAGCAGCGGTCATTTGAGGTTAACGAACTTACTCATTAGTGTAAACATTTCCTTGTTGATCAGCAGAAGTCTTAAGGGAAGAGGCACAGTAAACTTGCTCCTGCATTAACTGGAGAAGTCTTTGTACTGCTGTATGTAGAGGTAAGAGGTTATAAAGATAACTGTTTTTGCACCCACATGCCCTTAAAACACTATTTAACGCTAAGCACCCACATATGTTCAGAAGCTGGTTATGGGAGGATTGTAAAAGAAGACTCAAGTCTGCTTAATCGGGACATTCCATGTGTTTGTTTACAGTACATAAGGAGAGGAGTAGTATTAATGGAATTAGCGAAAGACTGATAGGGGCCGTCCCACATCATACATTTGAAGAAAGGCGCATTGCCAAGAGCATGAAAGATAACCCCAGATTAAAAGAGCCCAAAAGTATCAACATTAACTAATGGTTTGTGTATATGTGTTATCCCAACAGACTCAAGGAGGCTTTCTGATTCCAAACATGTTTCATAAAGTTGCGACAGGGGCATGTTTACCACAGTGCTGCATCACCTGTTTCTTTTAAACAACACTGTCAAAGCCATTGGGTAGTTATAACAGAGACAAACTGCTGTTGTTTTGAAATAGAAATATTATTTTTCTTGATTCAGGATTTCTGCTGCTCAGCAGTTTGGGGTATCCTTTGTCACAGGTTCTGCTTTTTGAGCACCAATAGTTTCTCTTGGAATCACATATGTTTTTAACATAATGTTGTCTGATGCTTTTAGAACATCTGCATCATGTGCTGTAGATTATTAAATTTCTTAATTGTTTCCAATTCCAAGCTGAACTATTTGCCTTTCGGCCTTTCAGAGACTGGTGAACTTCTCCTCATCTGACTTGTGACAAGCTCTGCCTTTTGCATTTGAACTCTTTTCAATTAAGTAAAATACTCTGTTGGTATTTATTTCACCGGCATTTTTGTAGTATGGAACCCATTTTTAATGCATTAAGACCTGAGATCATGTTTTGTTCCTTTCGTGTGTCCAAGATCAGAATGACAATAAAGCGTCCATGAGTCCTTGAATCTTTTAATGGGTTAAGGGTTTCAGTGATTTGTACCATTGCTTTCTGTTTTAATTTACATTTGACACATTGTGTGAACCTTAGAATATTTTTGCCTGACAGGCGTAAGTGGAGTTGATTTACTTATCTGGTAAAAATGAGGAAGTGGACAGAGCAACACAAATCTACCGGTAATACTACAATGTGCCTGGGTAAAACTAACTTTCAAATGAAACTTAGAGGAAAAAAAAGAACTTTAAATTTGCTATTTTTCACTCATACTGAAGCCGCTGCGACAGATCTGACATTTCCTTGAGGAGGATAGGAGAGCGTTTTTCAGCAAATACCTGTCAGTACTATCAGAAAAAGAAGCTGATATTCTTGCGAAACCATCCTATGAATTTAGAGCCTGACATGCTTTATCACTGAGCCCCTGACTCTGTTGCATGATGTCATTGCAGATTACAGTCTGGCCTCTGTGGATTGTAGCCTTGAGAATTGCGCATGCTGCAGCCTGAAGTGGGTTAACGTCTGGCGGCTTCTTAGCTCCGGACTTGTCTTCCCATCCTCTGCTCTCTTCCTCACCCACCCTTACTGTCTCTTCTTTCTTCTCCTCCCACTCACGTTTCTCTACAGCAGGCTGTTGCAGCAAGGCAGCATCATGGAGGCTGGATGTGTGGTTGCCGCGGTGATTGAGAATGCTGTCTCAGGACCCCAGGGAGAACCAGGAAGTAGTGACGTCCTTGAGGGGTGAGTTACTCTTTTTTCCCCCTCTTTGTGTCAGGTCATCTAGCTCATGAAAAAATATAGATGGATGTGTGCTAAGAGGTGTGTGTTTGTGTGTGTGTGTGTATATACGGTATGTGTATAGGTGCTTATGGTTTTTTTTACATGTGCATTTGCATTTAAGATGCCACAAGAATAAAAGCATGGGCAGTGCAATGTTAAAGCTAAATGATGACCTAGTTATTAGACTGAGATAATGACACAAACTTGTCAGATTTCATGATTGTCCTCACAGATGTACTTTTTCTGTTTATGCAATTTGTTGTGTCATTGTTGAACACGTAAATTACTTTGTGTGTCTGTGTTCTTGGCCATAAGTGCTGATCTCATCAGGCTGAATCACTGTAATAAATCCAAGCCCTGTCTCTCCTCTCTCTTTGTTGCTTATAAAAGTTTGCCTGAATGGACCTCACCCTCCACTCCCGAGCACATTGAATCACATTTCAAGTGAAGGTTTTGTAAAACACTCCCTTGTGGGTGGATTGCCTTCATGGCTCACTGAATAGATGAGCTTTGAGTGCACACAAAGGACCCTGTGGCTTTCTCCTGACCCCACAGAAGATGCTAATATTTTTCAGACTGAGCTAAAGGATGAGTTGACTGCAGTTGTTCCTACCTGGAATTGACTGAAGGAAATCAATTTTCCCTTGTGTTTTTTGAGGGCTTTTGTCATTCTGAAATCACAGTCCAAGTGCAACATGTTTTCTGGGCCATGCTGGTGCATTGTCATGATCTCAGCCCAAGCCACATGACGAATTCTCCTTCACTTGCTCCCCCTGGTGTAGTTTTAAATAACTACACCTCTTGATTTAAAACCTCAGCCTAAATGACACTGTAATTGACATAATGAAACTTTTTACATTCCTGGCCTTTGTCTTTCTGCAGGGATGTGCTACCATCTACTGACCTGGACAAAGACGATGCCTTACCTCAAGCTTCTAATACCAGTCCTACAGAAGAGCAACAACCGCAAGAGACATCCATTGCCATGGTACACACCCACACGCACACACCCACACACACATGACTCTGACTCATCGGCAACAACAGAAAATACATGAACCCCAACAGACATGTTGTCCTTCCTCTATGAGGCTGCTCGTGGTTTTTAGGTGATTCACACCTTGATGTCATCTGAGCTTGATGTCACCGCAGTCATGTCACTTGAGGGTCAGCCTGTGCAGTAACAAAAGTCTGAACATGTGTTAATTTGCATTAGTTGATGTATAACCTGAGAGTGAGGTGGAGAGTTTCATAACAATTGAAGTAAATTTGTAAGGACAGCTTGTCACGGATACATAATGTATGTTCTGGTCACTCCTCAGGGCTCCTGTCTTTATATCTTTATCTGTGTGGGAGAATTGTTTTGTAAAACTATCAGGTTTTGTTAATGAATCTCTTTCTATTTTAACTCCCTGTATCTTTTTAACATTCAAAACTATGTTTATCTATAATATACAATTTATATTTCTGCAAATACTTTGCTATTCACAGAATTCCAAGCTCTCATTTTGATTTTCAAAAAACATATCTCACACTAATTAAAAATTGGGCACCAACGGACGAGATCTATACATGAAAATGTAGTGCATGTCACAAACATTGTTAATATATCAATGACAATGTACTGCTTTACACTTGACTGACAGTTACGAACATGTCAAAGGATTCTTAAATGTCAAATAGGAACATAACTTAACATGATAAAGTACAGAAGCCAAAGAAACATGTCTTTGAAATGTCACATATTGGAAGCATTACATATCCTAACATATCATAAAATGGTATGCTATAGCATAACTATGGTATCATAAAGCTAAAACAGCTATAACAGAACAGAATGAAATATCATAATTGTAGTGCAGTAATAAACCTTTGCAAGAAATGTTTGTGGCCCTTTTGGAATGACCAGGATTACTCAAAATGTGGTCTGATCTTGATCTTTGTCATAATCACAGACAAACACAATCTGGTTAAACTAAACTAACAGAGCAAAACAAAAACAGTTGTGCTTGTCACAGATTTATTGAATATATTGAGCTATCACTTGCGGCAGGGTTCCCTAACCACTGTCATAGACTGCCGTGAGGTACATGTTACAGGGCCGTGATTGTCCAGCAAAATTCATAAAACTAAAATAGAATTAGATCAAATAAATACCTTCACAATAGCACATAACATCAAACACTAGCTTTAAGGTGATGACACTGAACACAGTATTGTCACACCCACTACATTTACAGGCAGCTAAACTGGAACTGTTGGGACAGCAGCTGGACAAGGGCATATTGGACATCTTCCAAACAGTAGCTCCGATTTTGAATGACACTGGTGCTGGACCACCCATATCTGGGTCGGTGTCACTTGCTTTTCTGGAGCATCCTATTGATGTCTCTGTCTCCCATTGTCTCTCAGTGGAACTGTCTAGTTGCAGGAAAATAAGCTTAGTGCCTCCCCTGTTTCACAAACCGTTGCAGTTTTCACATCTTTATTGAACAACGCTCCAATGATATTGGTGTGTTGCAGTGGTGTCAGTCAAAGAAAATATGTCCTGTGTGTATGTTATGATGACGATATGTACAATGCCTATCTGAATAGGGCTACAGTTATTAAGAGATTTGCTTGGGAAATGCATGTCTGTATTAATATGCTGAATTTTTTAATTTCCCCCACTGGGGATGAATAAAGTATTTTTCTGTTCTGTCATCCCCCTCCTCCTCCTGGACAGCAACACCATTCTAAGTAGGAAACCGAAAAAATTAAGTGAACTCTTGAATGTGGTAATTCATTGAACCTGCAACCATCAACAACATCCAACAACCACCATACAACAACCTCTCCATCCTGGCCACGACTTCTGACCAGTCTATGACATGAATTGTATCTGTGTGAAACAATTCTGTTGTTGATTTACTTGTTACTCATCATCTTTGATGCATCATCCAATATAAACTCCAAACTGATTTAATCCATTGTTCCCTCAACAGCTGAAGGATTACCTGCCCCCAAGATAGCCCAATACCATGATGCTCTTTTTATCATGCTTTACACAATGTTTTATTTATATTATTTATTTCTCTTTTAGGCTTTTTGCCTCTTCTGTCCACAGAACATCTAATTGGTCATAAACAAGGTTTAACTAAGATCATATCAAGTTCACAAATCCCAGCAGGTGTATTGGTATTTCGCTTGGATTCTTTTTCTCCTCTTGCAGGATTGCACATTGCTGCTTGTCGTTGGATCTTTGCTGAATGCTCACTCTTAGTGAGAGTATCGGTAGCTCTGGATTTAGTCCATTTGTAGACAGTTTTTCTTGCTGTAGTTTTACTAACACAGGTCTTAAGTAATTGCTTTATGGCCATGTTCAGTATAATCAATCTGTAGAATTTATAATCATTCAGCAGTTGTAACACCTTTTTCCAGCCTGGATTGTAAGTGTTTTGCCAGTGTGTTTAGAAGCACCGTTTTCTGGCTTATTGGAAAAATTTGTACTAATGTAGAAATTCCAAGTTTCCTTTAACTATCAAAGTTCTTTTTTTTGCATTTTGAATAACACAACATACTACCTCATCGGAATAATAATGCATTACAGCCAATAGTTAGCTGTAGTTAGTTCTCCATCGAACATCCTGTTTCTGACTGACACTTAATTAATATCTGCTGTCTCTGTTTGGCAGGTGAGGAGTGATGACATCACAGAACATCCAGCCGAGCCCCTCTTGCGCTCCTGCGTCAGCACAGCGAGCATGAAGGTCAAGAACATGAAGAAGTAGGTGACAGTGTTGGTGCTATTATGGGCTGTAAACCAGGGCTCTTATTCAGGCCACTGAAATTAGGACCTATAAAATGATGGGTCCCACACAGACAGACGAATCGGCCTGCTGCATTTCAAACACTGCTTTCACACATAAGCCTAATCTCTCCCTTCCACTCTCTTCCTTTCTTTCACTTTGGTCCTCTCTTCATCACAGTGTCAGTGTGTCTTGAATGCTGATGGGATGCTGTTCTGTGTGTTTTAGGTTAACGTTCCCCAGAGGTCACTTCCCTAGACTGGCAGAGTGTGCTCATTTCCACTATGAGACTGTTGATTTTGGCAACGTTCAGGTGAGAATCTGAAAATTCTTGTCGGAGATTTACTGTGTTTTCTAATTATATGTTTGGCTTGAGTCCAGTGGTCATTTTGGTGTGCTGCTTCACTCTTAAACTCCATTGTGGCAGTTGAATCAATATCTTTGTTTGTCTTGCAGTCTATTGGTTTTGAAATACTACCTTAGGACTGTTAGACAGCTGATTCTCATACAGAAACTGTAGAACTTGACAGTAAAAATGTTCCATGACAAAAACAAAAACTGTTAGGGGAATTTGGCCTGAATCCTCTCCGGCATTAATATGCATCTTGAGAGATCTGTACTGCCCCTCGTTCCTAACCTCAAATATTTAAGAGCTGAGACATGCACATTTCTGGTCCTCATATCTGGTCATTTATTGAAACATAGCAATTTTAATGAGGTGGGAATGTGTTGTTACATCTTACAAGATGCACACGGACAGTGGATGTATTGCAAGTAGTAAAGGTATCTTTTTATAGAGCGAAGAGAAGTCTCTAGTTTTTCATGCAGTCATTTAAATTTCTGCAAAGGGACACAGGTCCATGATGGAGATTCAAAAGCTCCAGTTTGTGTGTCTTAAGGTGCAGACGCTTATCCAACATCACAAATCAGTCTTTTTAGGATTTTATTTCATATCATATCATATTAACATAACGAAATCTCAAAAACCCAAACTAATGTGACTCTGGCAGATCTGACACTTGTAGATTAATGTGTGAATCCATAATATCGCTCAAGTGTCACTGGATGTAATTTAGGAATTTGTCGAAACATTAGTTGATATTTTGAGATTCAATTCGTCATCCACACTCTGGTATGGGACATGTTTATGTACGAGAGACGAGATCACAAGTCGTTTTTTTGAGAAGAATGTGAAAATAATTGCATACCAGGTATAAAAAGATGCACTTTTCATATGATTTAATCAGTTTATACCAGATGCTTTGTATTGCCAGCTCTAAACACGGTCTATTTGGTAAAAACATTATAAAGTAGGTAGATGCTAGTTTTATGACTTCTTTCAGAATATTTCCCTGACTGAAATGATCGATACATAAGCAGCAAATATGCTGTTGTTGGTCCATTGCTTTGGGAAATATAACACACATACTTATGGTTCCCAGAAGAGGAATCCTGATTGCTTTGTCATTTAGTTAATTCTACATTAACAATTTAATAGAAATGAAGTTACAGTGTATCGTGTAATATTGTCCAAATACCTTCAAAACTAATGACATTCCTCAGGTATTCTGATTTAGTGCTTGTTAGCATTTATAAGCATGCTGCTAGTTAAACTTGTGCTACTTGTTACATGTCAGCATGTGAACACTGAAAGGTTATATTGGCATGACAATAGTAGGCTAACATAGATAAGTTTTCCAATACTAAGTTTTCAGTCACATTGGTTTTGGGGATTTAGAATAAAGTTTCAACCATATTTTCAACATTTAGGCTATTCTTCATCCGAAAATGCTGTTATCCCTTGGAGACTTAATTTTATTGGGATTTTATATATAGCGTACAACAAATGATTTTGATGGATTATAAACATTTTTTATGCTTAATAAAGAGCAGTAATAAACAGAAGTAGTGAGGCCCTATAGGTTAACTTGGTTGTTAACTGGCTGCTGAACCTTGATGCAGTTCTCTTTGCTCACCAGCAGAGTGCATCAGTCATCTCTGCACAGCCATAAACTACCAGTATAGCTTAACACAAAAAAGTCCCTGACTTGTGCATGATGCACTTTGCAGGGTTGAATTTGTTTATGTTCCTTTAATGAGCTATAGTGTAGTTAGCTGGTCTGTAATCCTAAAATGTTCCCACTATGTAGGCTAAATGTCCTGCTGTGGTTGCCATGACTGTGATGGCTTTATATGTATTGAAGAGGGAAGTGAAGCAAAACAGCACTTTCAGTGACCTTGAGAAGCTGTATAAGAAAACAGAAATGCTGAGTAGAGCAAAAAGTGAAATATCAAACTTGGAAGACACTGACATTGAAGGCTGTGCTGCATATGTACAGTAGCTAAAAAACCACTGTGATGACATTTCACTGTGCAATGTGCTGAATCTATGACTTAATCTGGGATGAATCTTTGTTCTTCTGTCTCCTGTCATGCATATGTCTGTCTCTGCAATCACAGACTGTAGCTGTAATGAGGGATGGTAGTGATCAGGTCTCATGTGTCCTGCTTGCAGAATAGCACAAGGGCAGCAGACAGCCTCTGTCTGTAGCCTGCCTGACTGATTCCTCTCCAGATTAACTCCAGTCTCACATGAATGAAAACCGTTTTGAAATGACGAAGGGTTGTCTATCCATCTTGTGCCTGTCTATGATGGATGAGCTCGTGCTTTTGTGTGTGCCGGTTGAACCCATTTACTGGCAAAACCCCCTTTGTCACCGGAGAAAGGAGAGTGGTTAAGAGGGAGAGGGGGAGGGTGATAGAGTACAGGAGAAGGAGGAGGGGTAAGAGACCGAAAGAGGGATTCAGGAAGGGGGGATAAGACACACAGAGGGAAGCATCCTCGTCTCATATTTTCTGCTTTGAATAGAGCACCAGCGTGTGATGATCCAAAGCCCTGTAAATAAGCTTTTTGCACGAGGCAGCAGGGGACAGCGAAAAGCTAGCAAGTAAAGAGCAGCATTTTAAACTCTGTTACCATCAACTAAGATTTGGTTTGCTGGAGGAGATTACTATGGTCCAGGACTGCGGCCGCACACAAAGAGAGAACCACTTCCTTCACCTGCAGATGAATATCTGAGATGCCTTAGTGGGAGGTAACATCAAGGGTTCTTTTTATTAGTATTAGTTGTATGTGCTTTGTTAATAAATGTAATGTGGGTTTGTCTATGTGCAGATGTGTTTGAGATCCATCTCTGTGTTAGGATCTTTAGGTTTGAGAGGAGGTATGAGCATCATTAAGGTAGTGATGCCAAGGAGATGATTGTTGTTTTGTTTCTTAATTTTTCATTTTTATTAAACTCCTTTTTCTAGAATATGTAATTCTGTGTATGATCCTCGTTTCATAATCCCATTGGCCTATTGACCCTCTTCAGTGCTTAATCTTGCTGTTTGGTTTGGACTGAAATTTTAAACTATTGCAGAGAAAAAGAATCTTTCATCGTGACTCATTTAAGAGCAAATTTCTCAGTCTCTGCTCTTTTTCAGTCTGGTTTGCTGTTGTACTCTTGTGCAGTAACTAGGTCGCTTCATGTTACGTAACAGTGTATCTAGATGAGATGCTAACAGTTATAAATAACTAGAACTTCCCTTGGTTTGGAGGCCTTTGAAGTCAATTCTCTAGCAATGTCTATCAAGAAATTCCCAAACTACTGTAAGGCTGTGATCTTTTCAGTTTTGGAGGATATGTTAGCGAGAAGGAAGAGGTGCTAAATATACGCCGCCTCCAAGCTCTGACATCTTAGCGGCTAATCTATTATACATTTCATACTGCAGGATTTATGGGGAAGTAAGAATATAGATGACATCTAAGCTGGGGATGGTCACATTTCCTAAATTTCCTATATTATCTTAACGATGTTACTGTCATGGTCAAAGAATATTGTATCCATCTCTCTTAGACATTACTTCCTGTGATTCCATGTTGTTTGAGTCTCTCCTCTTCACTGCTCAGGGTTAAAGTATTTTTTATTATTTAATGAAAAATGGGTTTGGACAAGATGTTCTCCTTGCATACGAGGTAAAATACAGAGAGGTTTTTGTATTGCATTCATCTATTATTTAGTATAACCATCCTCTCAATGTTACCCATCTGTTTCTCCTTCTTCCTGGCTCTTTTCCTCCATAGTTGGCCTTCGCAGACGGGCAGAATGATGGACCGAAGACTGGTCTGGACTCCAAAGAACTGGTCTTTCTAGTCCAGATCACTTGCCAGGTAACATGACTTTCATTTCATTTCTGAAAGTTGTGCTTAAAGGTCACATGAAATGGACAGCAGACTGCTACTTCTTTTGATATATTTCTTGTAAAAGCATAAGTTTGCCAGCTTTGGTAGATCAGCAGCTGCCCTCTTGAAAAATATGGTGTGAACTGAATGGTCAGTTCCACTAGCGATCCAGAGTGTAGGTTGATTTGTCAATGATTTTCCAGATTTCCAGGAAATTACTACACTCTTGTTGAAATACCATTACTTTGAGTTTTGTGATATTTTTCTTTGTCAGGGTCGAAGCTGGCTGGTGACGAGATCTTATGAAGACTTTCGTGTGCTGGACAAACACCTGCACCTGTGTATCTATGACCGTCGTTACTCCCAGCTCACCGAGCTGCCACGATTCAACACATTACTGGACACTGTTGAGGTACAGTCAGCTGCTTTATGTATGAGATCTTACTCATACTATAGGTCACTCATTGTAGATGAATTATATTTTATCTGGAGATTTAACTGTCTTGTATGGTAGCCTTGCCTGCAATACTAGATTTTGATGTTGTTATCTGGAGCTGTTATCTGTCAGCTGTTTTGTCATCCCGACATTTCTCAATCTCATGTTAGAGCTTGATTTTGTGTGATAACAAGTTAAATGATCTTGTTTTCTCGAGAAATCTGTCTTTTGTTTTCTCAGGATCACAACATGTTATTGTAAGAATATTAGCTTTGGTTTCTCTTATCTCGAGACGAGACAATATTCTCGGATCTCGAAATAATGACATTATTAGAAATATCTTTCAAGCATGGCCTCTTTCAGCTTCCATCGACATGGTCTGTTTGGTGTTTCCCTTCATGTGTTTTAACTTTTCCAACTCTTGAATTTAACGTGTTTCCCTTCAGTCAGTAACTACCATGTTGGCAACCTACCTGTCCCGCTTCTCTGCCATCGCTGACAACAAGATCAACTGTGGTCCAGTACTAACGTGGATGGAGGTATCAATTTTTCTTGTCAGTGGTTTTCCAGCATTAAATTTATTCTGCAAAACTGGAGTGATTGACTTTTATATATATAAATGAACGTCTTTAAAACATGAATTTAAACTTTTAGTGTGATATGTGATGTGTCTAATGAAAATTCATCTTTTTTTGTCATCTTCATGAACTTAGAATGAAAAACTCCTACCTCATATAACTCATATCCAAAGTTGTTCACATAAGTCTGACAGTAATGCATAAACTAGGAGCGATAGTCCTGCTGTAGCTTAAGGGGTTAAACTGTGCATCTAAGAATGCAGCAACATTATTTTCAGTTTATTCCTTGTTACTTTCAGAGGAAGGTGACTAAAGATCAGCTTTAATTTTCACTATTCAATATCTAAGTTTATCTTTGAAGTCTTGTGTAGATGTAGTTTGAGATGTTTAAAAATCGTGGACAGTCTGTAACAAATACAAATTGTGAGACGCTGTTAGAAGTACTATTAACTGGAAAAAAATTATTAAAAAAATCATTTTACCTTGTAATCTTTCTTGCTGCTTCCTGCCTGTGTCACTTTTGCCTGACCATCTTCCACTCCCTGCCTCCAGTTTTAGAGCAAGGCCGAACCAACACGTCTCTGTTGTATTTATTTTTAGATCGACAACAAAGGGAATCATCTGCTGGTGTCTGAAGAAGCTTCCATCAACGTCCCTGCCATCGCTGCTGCCCACGTTACCAAACGTTACATGGCTCAGGCCACAGACGAGTTAACCTTTGAGGTGACTGCTGTTACACAAGTTGTATGAAACACACTTTCACTTGGACCACTCGATTTTCTCTTTTCTTCTTTAAGTAGATTGTTTATTGGATTTCTTGCCTATGCAAATTCTTCATCCGTCTTATTACCTTCAATTTGAGCTTAGCTGTGACCAGACTTTTGCACTCTTTCTGATCCAGGTGGGGGACATTGTGTCGGTCATTGACATGCCTCCTAAAGAAGACACAGGCTGGTGGAGAGGGAAACATGGCTTTCAGGTAAAATATCTGCTGTAGACTACTTTCATTGTGTAACAATGTTGGCTATTAAACTGCTACATCTGAAGTCAAGCAGAAAATAATGATGAGCAAACTGTGTCCTCTTCTTGAGTCAGTGAGATTCGTACAGAGAGATCTTTTCCTATTTTGTATGTTTGATATTGCAAAGAACACTGGATTTGATTATTTGGCTCAATAATGCAAACTAGCAATGTTGGGTCTGAGGCAGCTTGTCCCTCATGCTTCCTGACTTATTTCTTCATCTTCACCAAACAACATTCTACGAGAACATGAAATACCCCCTTTGGTCTTTTTAGGCTTACAAGTGTAACACCATCTCTGTCTGTCCTCATTTGTCAGATGAGTCTCTTGTCTCTTGCCTTGCAGGTTGGCTTCTTCCCCTGCGACTGTGTTGAGCTGATAAATGATAAGATTCCCCCCAGCGTTCAAAACTCTGTGCCGAAGCCAGGTAATCTGCAGTGTATGTATGTGCTGGATGATTTATTCAAAACCTGTTCCCAGGATGTGAACCCGATTGATTTTAAAGTGACCTTTATGCGTGTTTGTGACATCCTAATCAGTGTGTAAGAAGCATGGAAAGCTTGTAACGTTCCTGAGGTCTTTTATGAAGTCTCGGCCACCGCCACAGAAGCTCCGCCAGCGTGGTATTCTCCGAGAAAGAGTGTTTGGCTGCGACCTCGGGGAGCATCTCCATAACTCAGGACATGAGGGTACAATAATCCTACAATTGATATTCTTATTTCTTATTTTCCACTGTGTCATTCTTGCCTGCTGGTAGTTCACATTCAGTATAAACTGCCAACAGGTAAGAAGAGATTACTCTGAAACTTGATGAAATGATGGAGAAAATATTTTTGGATTAAAGCAACACTTCTTTCTCTCATGCATAATGATTTATTTTCTTTATGGATATGCACATTGTGAATCTGACATTAAACGAGCAACTAATGACACATACTTATGGAATTTGCTGCTTAGATTGCAAAAAAAAAAATTTAAAAACGGGTTGCAAATAAATACTTTCAGTTATTGAAAGTGTCCCATAGCAGCTAGGGACTGTGTGCTTTTACAAATGTGGTGCATGGTGCATGCTCATTTGGTTTGCTGATAAGTATTTACAGCTTAAGGACTTTGTATTTTGGGATTCACTCAAAATAAACTTCTGTGCCTGTATTATTAGCTGTGAAGCAGCGTGCCATCCTATGCAGCACTGTGTGCCAGTCATGTGTTTGAGATATAATTGATCTAACGTTGACTTCACTGGCTTGAAGGAACATTAGCTGGCCACCAAATTTTGTCCTTTAACATGTTTAAAATAGGTCATGTTATGCTTTTTGAGGGTTTCCACAATCCCTCAGTGTGTTTATAGCTTTCTCTGCATATCAGAGGCCTGCAGAGTTATAAAGCCTTAAATCCACACCGAAGGGAGTTATTTCTTTTCACAGAAGATTCAGCTTCTTAACTGCCTAAAATGCCTGATTTGTAGCTCTGTTTTTTCCATCTCCAGTTATTTACATCACAACTTAACACACTTGCATAAAGCCTGCCGTCTGGCTAGTTTGGCATGCCTCAAAGCTCATCTCGGTTGTCCAAAGTGTGCTTCCTCCTCTTCTCTCTCCTCTCTCCTGTTATCTGGTGAAAGGTTAATTTCCTAAAACACACCTGGAGTAATGTATCCTATATGCAAGGATACACCGGTCTTCCTTCATGGAAGACTTTTTGGCATCTCTGATGTGTTAGAGGGCTCTCATATTGTAAAATCATATTTGAAGTAAGAGGGTACTTTGTCACCCAACAGAAATGATAAAATACAGCGACATGCTGCAGATGTGTCACATGCACATTTAACTGAAGTTATTTTAAAATGATGCTCCAAAGCAAGAGTGTGCCATTCTGCTTAGTGCCTGTTACATTAAAGCATGTAAACCCACTCTGTAAGTAGAACTTTACAATGAATTTATGAACCCTTGAAATGATCATAATGTGTGATCTGTAAATATAACTTAGAGCTTACAAGCACAAGTTTTGTTTTTAAATTCTTAATATGTTTTTCTAAGGATGTCCTAAATAGATGAATGGCTGAATAAAATCATGTTGCTGCCTGCCTTTTGTCTTCTGTAGTCCCACAGGTGGTTAAGAGTTGTGCTGACTTCATTGAGAAGAATGGGGTCGTGGACGGTATTTACAGACTCTCAGGGATCTCCTCCAACATTCAGAAACTGAGGTTTGTACTTCATCCATGTTTGATACTGATTCTAAACAAAGCTGAAACAACGCCTCTGGCCAAACAAGTCTAGACTTTTTTTTTAGAGCAAGTGCAAAAACCTATCGTCTGCCGTCCAAACATTTAAATGATTCTTTTAAACAGGATGAGTAACGTCAGATTCCAGATGTGTTTTCATGGCCAACGTCTTATGTGATGCTTGTGCATTGAGAAGCAGCAATTAGAAATATAGAGATAATCTAAATGAAATAGCTGTAGCGCTGACTACCAACAGCTGTGGATGCTGCTCTCCAAGTGTTGTTTTTGAGCTGCTTCTCCTGAAATCCATCAATTACAATTAGTTTCAAGCTGTGCTGCTTTGAGTGGCTGTTTGGTCCTCTCATCTATTTTATGCTTGCCAGGAGGATATTGCGAAACAAACTCCTATCAGTACATAAATTAAGAGGCATGCATGCTGATGGGGTTTGACAGCTAATCAAATGCCCTCACTTGAAAAGCTTGGCTCTCAACACATGAAAAGATGTTTTGACGTTTTAGAAAATGTGGTAAATGACGTGGTAAATGATCAGTTGGCCCATCATAGGACTTTTTGCAATTAGATGCAGGATTGACTTCATGATTAAGGAACAGTTGTTAATTGTTGTGAAAAAATATGATAGTCCTCCATTATCAAAATATGTTCAGTCTTGAAAGACATTATGTCGCAAAAAGTGGCTTATAAATGAAAAAAATGTTGTGTTTTTGTGCCGACAGATGAGAAGTAGGATGGCTCCCACGCTGTTTGTCTCTTTATCTTTTTCTCTCTGCCTCCATCTAGGCACGAATTTGACTCTGAACAGATCCCAGACCTGAGCAGAGACGTTTTCCGACAGGATATCCATTCAGTTGGCTCCCTTTGCAAGCTGTACTTCAGAGAGCTGCCCAACCCTCTGCTCACCTACCAGCTCTATGACAGATTCTCAGTAAGAAAGTAGTAGAACTGATGCTTGGACTAATGCCTGGGAAAAATATTGGACTGGAAGCATCCGGTGGGATCAGGTATCATGAGGAGAAATAGCTGCAGGGAATATATTTCCAGTCATTTAGTGACAACAAAAGAACAGAAACAATTTCAAAATGCCAGCTCTTTTTGAAGTGCTACTCAAAATGGGGTCATTTTGTTGTGCTGAGCTTTCTAGGCACAGCAGGGAATGGGCCCACTTATACCAAATGACAGATTAAGCGAGCTGAAACGGAGGCAACTCTGAATATAAAAGAGAAGAAGGGAGTAGGGATGTTCATGCAACTCCCTTTGCTGTGATAATCAGCCTCACAGTGATGTACACTTTGCGCTCTGTTTCTTCACAGGAGGCCGTGTCTGCAGCCACAGATGAGGAGAGGCTGGTTAAAATCCATAATGTCATCCAGCAATTGCCTCCTCCGCATTACAGGTCAGGTTTTAAGCTCACTGCTGCACCCTGGTGGCTTGAAGTAGAAATGTGATTTACAGATACAGATGCACCAGATCAGAGGGGCATACTGTTTTATGTGAAGCTAATAAACAGTTAAAGACACTTCTTCTGCACAATCTTGTTTCTTACCAACTGTATCAACTGAATTTTTGTCTTTTTCTTTATCTGTAGGACTCTAGAGTTCCTCATGAGGCACCTCTCCTGCCTGGCCACTTTCAGCTCCATCACTAACATGCATACAAAAAACCTTGCCATTGTCTGGGCACCGAACCTCCTCAGGTGACTTTCGCTACCATAGCTGTGTTGGAATTGCTTTTTCTTTCTAGCCCTTCTGTGACAGTGAACTGGGGCAAGTCTCAGTGGTCCGAAGCTGTGAAATAGGTCACGCTGTGCTGTGCTTCGTTTCAGGTCCAGACAGATAGAGTCGGCCTGTTTTAGCGGCACAGCAGCGTTCATGGAAGTGCGTATCCAGTCAGTGGTGGTGGAATTTATCCTCAACAACACTGAGACTCTCTTCAGCTCAAAACTGAATGCTGTCATAAGAGAAAGCACTGGTAGGTCATCCACGCGCAAGAAAATTAAACAGAAAAAAAGAAATTATATGATTTTATGCATCTCTACCCCACTGTACTCATGTCAACATCTCAACTTCAGGAAACAACACCTTATCCAGACCAAAGTCCTTGATGGTCTGCTCCCCGTCTACAAAGTTGCTGTCTTTAGAGGAGGCCCAGGCTCGTACTCAGGCACAGCTTGGCTCCCCAGCTACAACCCCTTGCCTTACCCACAGTGACTACATCGAGGTTGGTGAAGGACCAGAAGCTCTCCTCGGCAAGTTCCACACAGTCATCGAGATCCCAATGGAAAGGTAGATTTCTGAACTTCCCTAACTGTCCTCCATGTTTGTTCAAATGTAAATCCTCCTGAATCTGGAATACCCCTCTTTGAATTTGTTTTTTAGGTTGCTCAATGCTTTATATTGCAAGCCTTAGTTTAGTTAGTTTATTTGCCATCTTCTGTGCTGAAATAGTTCTGATCTTAACACATACAGGGTGATATAAGTAAACTATAAAATACATTTAATGGAACAATTACATTAATTTATACTGCTTCTACGAAATTCAGTTAAAAAAATGAAAATCGACACTGTAGAGTTGATAAAGATGAGCTAGTTGTCACACACTTTTAAAAGACTTTTAAAACGATTTTCGAGGAATATACAGAAATCGAAAACACCTCCAAACTCCGCAAACAACAGTTGTGGGAAATTAACGGGTATCACATCAGGTAGTTGACTATTGATCGCCAACCATTATATTGCATAATTCCTCCCCTTACTTTTCCCCCACATTGCCTTTAATATCATTTCAAGTCTTTTTTTTCTGATTTTTATTCTGAATGGACATGACCCTGCCATGGCTACAAGCTGTGGGACATTTGTAGAGCCCTACGTCCTAATTAGCTGAACATGAGCAAGCTGCAGCAAACCTAAAACTGTCACAATGTGAAAGCTTTTGATATGACAGTATTCAGAGTGATTTAAATAGAAAAATAGGACTGGCAAATCGTTCTGGTCATGTAAAACCTTTAGTTGATTAATGGATTAGTAGAATGACAGAAATCAATAGACAGAAGTTTTGTAAAAAAAAATAAATAAATAAGTCTTATCTTCTAAGTTTTTGGTGTGTTTTTGGTGTGGCTGATAGTTGTAGAAAATAAGTATTTGAAGATTTCCGCTTCAGTTTCATTGACTAAATGTTTAATTAGAAAAGAATGCGATGAAAATAATCAAAAGTTTGAGCCCTCTTGGTCTTTTTATTTATGACTTTGTGTGTGGGAACTTGCTTTTGTGAGATGTGTTAAAGATGATCTGCTCTTGTGTTTCAGCAGTAAGCGGCCTCCTGCTAAGGCTAAGAAGTCTCCCGTGGGGAACTGGCTCTCCTTTTTCCACCTGGGCAAGTCTCACTCTGTATCCAAACGCAAACTGAAGCGACACCCCAGTGAACCTAATGAGATCAAGAGCATAGCACTGCCAGGTCAGCTCATAGCTGCTATTATGCAGCCTGCAAACATTAATATTCTGTTCCTTTTTTTAAAGCTTTTTAATCCATGTGGATGTGTCAGTTCATTCCTGCGCATCTTGACATTTAGATGTGTTGTTGTTTTAGAGCTGGGGAGTAATTCATTGAGAAAAAATATTTGCTTAAACATTTGTAGGTGGACGGGGCGATAGCGGCACGTTGCGCTCGACTAAAAGTGAAGAATCTCTCACCTCTTTGCAAAATTTAGAAGGTAAAATAATTCAATAAATGTCATTAAAATTCATTAAAATGACAAACGGATTCCCAGCAGAATACATCTGCATATTTCCGAGAGATAAAGATTAATAATGAAAATATATTTTCTCTTGCCATCTCAGGGGAACCTCCGAATTACCGTCCCCTCAGACCTCGTTCGACTAGTGAGGCCATTTCTGCCATCAACAGAGACGTCGTACACTACTCCAGAAGTAAAGACGAACACAGAACCCACGATGTGAATCAGAGTCATGATGATGTCAATCGAGTCCGCACTGCAGCATGTGTTTCCTCTCCACATCCAGAGGACGATCTCGACCTTTTCCCGCCAGCTGCAGGCATCTCTACTTTAGACTTTGACCCCATGTCTTTTCAGTGCAGCCCGCCTTCAGCAACTCCTGTACTGCAACACAGCAAAGACGGAAATAAGTGGAGGAGGAACGTGGGGTGTTCCAGTGAATCAGAGGCCATCTCCTCTCCTAACAACAACATCAGCTGCTCACACTCTCCAGATGTCAGCCCAGTTCTCGGTAAAGGTGGAAAGAAGGTGACCTCTAAGCAGCTCTCTCCCAAACTGAGGAAAAAATCTGTTAAATTGCAGGCAGATGTTCAGAGTGCATCCGCCTCTCTGCCCACTGTGCCGTCTTCCTCTCCCCAAGTGGATAAGTGTGAAGCTTCAGTGGCAGATGGAAAAGAAGCCAGAGCGTCTTTTCAACACTGCAGTCCACTCAGCACAGCAAGTCAGGCATCAGCCATTACAGAACTCAGTCAATCTGCACAAAACCTGCCTGATCCAGGTCAGTGGCGCTCCTCTATAACATCACAAAATATTTTCTGTATTATATATAGTTAGCATCTAAACTATAATGCACTCTAGTTTCTTATGAAAGCTTTTGTGTCCTGTCCCATCATGTCTTACCATAGCTTTGTTTGTCCTGTCATACTGTAGCGTTGTTTGTCTTATCCCTCCCCAGGAACAGATAGACTTATGAGCTCAGTGTCTGTTCTCCCTCCTCACCCTCCCTTGACGAGTGCTGCACGGAAGTTGGCTTTGGCTCTGGCTGAATCTGCCCAAAAGGCCAGCAGAGGCTCTCAAAGAAGAAGCAACGCCCCATTGCACCCTCTCCAGAGACAGGAAGCACCTCATCCTCACGACAGACTGCAACGGCCCTCTGTTCTTGATCTCAAAGCGCATCCACAGGAGTTCTGTGGCCCTCATGTTTCCTCTGTTTCTCAGTGGCAAGCTTCAGTGCACAGCCCCTTGGAGACCCACTGCTGCCCTCATCCTGTTCATTTTCTACCTTCGCACCTCTGCTCAGAGTCACTACAGGTCACTGATGGTCAGGAAAGCGTGTGTAATTTTACTCCTAACGTCAGCCCGCTCGGGTCAGGCAGCTTGGATGAAGGCAGTGCAGAGGGGAAGGACCACAGAGAGGAGAAAGAGCCCGTAAATGTCACACAAGAAGAGCACACCTATCAGAGTGTTGGTGTTTCAACACCTTCTCAGCCTGTCTGCTCAGCTCAGAGCCCATCAACGTCTCCCATATATGCCAACACAGACTCTGTGGATGTTTTTAATTTCCGTGCTGTTCTCGCTGAGTCTTCGATGCCTGCCTCCATTGAGGAGGTTTTTCCACGTCCATTACAGACCTCCTTGGCTCATAACTACAGCCCAGGAGAGGACAGACCTCGAGGCATGGCTGAGAATGTCTACAGTAATCATCATCATCATCCCCGGTCAATTAATGCAGGACGAATGCCTGCATCTCACTGCCCTCGGCCCAACGCTCTGCCACTTCACCTCTCTGGGCCTAAAGGCTTGTACAGGCAGTCCTCTGAGAGCCGCTACAACTCTTTAGCATTAAGGCACCCTTTGTCACCTCAGTACAAACGTTACCATAAAGATGAGCACCTTATCAGTCGATTCCACAGGCAAGAAGGGCAGTGGGAGAGGTCAGAAGACAGAGTAGTTGGTCATCCGGCTATCCGGAGGGCTCGCTCCTTCCATGCTCCCCAAATTAGCCACTACGAGCTGGCAGAGACAGAAGTCCGACCCCCTGACACCATGTTTTATTTCGAGCAAAAAACAAGGCAGGAGGCGCCCTATCAAAGGCTGATACAAACTGGCCTTCACCCTGTACGGCAACAGTTTGAGAACACACGGGCTGAATACAACTACAGCCCTTATTCAGATAGGAATCCAGTAGATGGCTCACGTTGTTTTATAGATCCTTGCCGGCAAAGTGGTATCCATCATAGTCAGTCTTACACCATCCGTTCCACAAGAGAAAGTGGACAATCAGATTACTATAACTATTCTCCACACCGTGTCCCTCCTGTGAACAGAGAGCTTTATGTAGAGAGCAGGGACACTGTTGTTTACGAAGCTAGGGATGCAGGAGTTTTTGAAAGAGTCGTATATCAACCAGTCAAGCAGGAAAATAAATCCAGACACAAAAACACATGTCAGGCTGTGTCTCCCTGCGAGAGTCAAGTGTCGCCAACTGACTTAAGAAGCAGGGACATAATGCACACAAGAAGCAAGTCAGATCCTGGAAATGCCAAACTCCTCTCAGCTGGCAAGACAGAAATCCAAAATGTAGTAGTTACATCCCCGACCCCTGCAAGGTCCCAACAGGCAGACCTTGAGGTCACCAGACTGCACTGCGGTCACCGCTCCGGTGCAGACTCGGGGGCAACTAAGAGGATTCAGATCAGAGACGGCTCCTCGCAGCAGCCACTGCTTCGCAAAGTCCCCTCACTCCCAGAGCGAAGCTGCCCAAAATTTAAGAACATGGAGCACAATGACAGAAGCCATAGACGAGGTCACGACCAGGATCGATTAATGATGCCCAACGCTGCCGACAGCTACTCTGGTGCTGTGAAACCCAGCATTCTCAGGAGACCTGGGCGGTCACAGAGCACCAGAGAACATCGTCACTACTATCATTATAACACCAAATCCCCTCTGGATCCTGAACATCTGGAATCCTTTTCCACTCAGCCAAACAGAAGAACCCAGAGCACTAAAGTCAGACCCACACAATATGACCACATGGAGGGGTATTACGCTGCACCCAGACCTAAACCCACAAGATCCAGTAAAGCTGTGGCAGGATATTTACCGGGCCAGAGCTGCATGTCTCCCCGCGGCCAGAGACTGTTGTCCAAGGCTCTGGGCCATGAGGCTTTTTATCATGCTGCACTGAGATCAGAGGCTGGGGTCTACGAGTGATTCAACCACTGCATTTTATCTGATTCTACATGGGGCCAAAGGAGAACTGCACTTTATCCTCAGCCAGACCAACAGACTGTTGTGTTGATAGTGTGTTTGTTTGAACCTTCGGGAGCTGCTAAGAAAAAGTGTGAAATGGGGCTTGCTGCTGGGGCCATACTGTCAACATTGCTGGTAGTTATATATTTTGCAGTGGCTTCCAGGGAAGTTGAAAGGGAACAAATGAATTGTCTGCAGATAGAGTCCTTAAATTTAAAGATCTGGAAGTAACTGTAAGAAGTGTGTTTGAGAAAAAAAAGACTTCATGACTTAATGTCTAAACTACATGAAAATGGAAGACAAGGTAAATTAACTGGTTTTATTTTGTTTTTAAAGTTAAGGAATGTGTGTAAAATAACATACATTTTAAATGTATTATATTTGTACAAATAACACACAGCTAACATGTGGCCATGTACTGTACATTTTGTTTTTTATCCTAGTCTACTCAGACTTCAACAAGCACTTTTGAGGATAACTGTGTATGAAACACATTGTCTTAACGTGGTGTACATGGAGCCTATTGATATACAGCTTATATATTTTTTCTGTAAGAAACAGCTTGCTCTGAATTATTGTCTAATGCTAAAAAAGCACTTTTGGGGGGAGGCAGGAGGGTAAAATGGAAGATAACCTCGTGGTATCTAACTTTTTAACATTTTTCTTTATCATACATTGTATAATGCAAACTTAAAATAACATTGAGTGCTATGATTTCTGTTAAGGTCAAAGCTACCACGGCAAAATATGCTAAATTTAAATGCTAATCAGCTCATGCAGTTAGGTGAAAAAGTGTATTTTGTATGACATTGTGGTTTTGTCACAGAAAACTCTTTCCTCTTTGTAAGGGAACTTTTACCAATTTGGTGTTTTACATGAAATATAATGTTTTATTCATTAAAGATGCTATTTCAAATTCAAACCTGTAGATGAGGACATTCTGTTAAGACATGTTATATGAGTTATTTTAGTGAGAAAATAAAGATATATTATCAACGATGACAGTTTTTTTTTATTCTTGTGTCATTTGCAGATTTTATAGGAGAGAAAAAAATGGAGAGCAATTATATCTCTTTTCGAAGCCGCTTTACAATTGAATTGGCAGTGCTGTAAATGGACAGGTTTCTTACCTACAAACATTATTGGATGTGTGCACATCCAGGGGACAAAACTGGCTTTGGCTCTCATGAGAGTGTAATAAACTTTTTCGTAAACGTTTTCCCCGACAGTAAATTTGATTTCAGTAATGAAAAAGCTCACTAAAAACACTATTTCATAGATTTGATAAAGCCTTGTGGAAATATTCAGATGTTAGTTGTGTGTTTCTGCACCTCTAATGCTTAATTGTGCTAGTTTCACTGCGGTCAAGGAGAAAAAAATGGTCATGACAAGGCCACTGTACTACATTCAACAGAAATGACACTTACTGCAGCCAACTGTAAAAGACACAGTGGCAGCAGCTTAGTCAGGGACAGTGACTGGCACTAAATGTCAGCTTGAACAGCAAAGAATATATCATTGCAATCTGTTGGCAAGGCATTTTGACGTGAATAACTTTGGACAACAGTAACAGTAAGGAACAACAGGCTACTGCAAAGTAGAATAATGTAATTGTTTACAGTTTAAGCAAGACATAAATTTGCATCTGTGCCCAAAATGTACTTTTTAGAATGACTGGGTCAGTACATATATATCTTAAATAAGGATTAACGGGTATTTGGAAGTTCATACAAAGTGCCCTGCTAGGACAGCTGGACATTGGCCATGCTTTTTTCCACATAACATAATCCCAACTGCAGAGAGAGCAGCTAGCTGAATATTGTGTGAAGGGCCTGCTGTGCTCACCTTGCATTGGAATCTTTAGAGCTTTTAGACAGCAGACATTGTGACTTGTTACTGCATAAAATAAGCACAGGCGTAATGAAGCACATTAACAATGGCTGAGTTCCTTCCATTAGCACATGAAACCTTGATAGAACCAGCATGCACAACAGCATTACCTTCCCTCAAATAGAATGAAGCCACCATTAACAAACCAGCGCCTATTCTTGCTCTGTCATATTAAAATATGTACTGTGACGAAGGTGTTATAGCAGTCACTTATGTTGTTCAGCTTCTGTCTAAATTGGACACATTTGCAGTGAGTTCTTGGGAAATTGAGATAGGCAAAGCACTGCATCATGCCCGGCAGAGGAATTTAGCAGAGTAGCCTACAAAGTACTACACTAAGAAACTTTTACTCCAGTTTCCCCGGGGTTACTGGAGTCTTTGAGAAACCTCGCTGGACACAAACAACCCCATGTTTCAACCTTTGTGGTAGTTGAGGCCCTAACTGTTAGTGAGCAACTACTGTCGGCTTGAATCCTCAACTTTAGACAAGCTGTTCCAATTTCAATAAATTAAAGGTAATTTTTTGAAGAGCTCCAGCATTATAAACAGATCTTAGTCGTAACAGTCCGCAAAATGCAATGGTGAAACGCCAAGCCGTCCTGTGCAAGAGTTGTGCTCGAGGCGGTTAAATCAGCTGCTTCCAGCTGAGACGACGAGCAGTTCAGGATAAGGCTTCAGGTCTGGTAAGAGAATTCCTTTTTAACTTATTTTACTCATGCTCGTAGTTTCTAGTTTTTCGCAAAACTCATAGAAGCAATAAAGTGACCTCTGTATTTTTACGGTGGTATTTCAGACGGGATGTATCATGTCGAATAAACGGAAGGTCGTCTGAGCAGGCCTCAGTAAATAAAACTTTCAGTAGAATACTGAACGAGGTGACATTCCTCAGTTTTTAGTGACGGTTTTAGGGTTCTTCGTCACATAATTCAGAGGGGTTTCTAAATGCTTTGTTTTCTGGTCGGTCAACGCAAGCTGATCTGCCTTGTTGTTGTTTTAAGCGTTGTTTATTTCTTGTTTACCTAAGTGACCAATACTTTACCAATCCCAAAAAGGAAATATTTCTGTTTTTTAGGGATGTTTTAATGATGGGCTACAGCTACTGCAGCATTGGATGGATTGTGATATCCATTATAATGCAGATAAGTATAGTATTATTAGAAATAAAGCGAGGCACCGAATTCTTCTTGTTTGGTAGCCTACAGCCCTTAAGGTTTGCTATGAGATCAGATATTTATTTAGACCAGTACATAACATGTTTCAGATGATAAGAGTGATAATGGACAGCAGTCAAATATACACAGAAGCAAATATGTTTGCTCTTAAATGTAGTGTGGCAAATGACAGTATGAGGCTGCAGCACAAGCCAAATGTTTTATGTTAATGGATCTTGGTGATTGCAGGAATACTCGTAAGAACTAGCGTTAGTTTTCAAATGATATTTGAGCTTTGGAAATGTTTGAATTTCCAGTACCCTTCAAGAAAAAAAAAATACTGAACAATATTTAGAAATTCTGTTAGGTTTTCTTGCGTCCTTAGTTTGGGAGCCACTATCTGTGCAGTTTCAGTGTATTCTGCTGCTCACCAGGTGGCACTATAACACTTTAAAGATGGCAGAACCCTCTACTGTTTTCAGGGGAGATCACAGACTATGATTTGCTTTCCTGACATCCCAAACCTGTTCAGGAATACTGCAGAGGACCCTGGCTATTTTATATTTTTTTGTATTGCTTTTGAATTGTTAGAAAAAAATACCTAGATTCAGTCTGGAAGTGGTCAAACCCTGTTTATGGGGTGTGCTAGATCCCACCAGTTATAGGTTACAACAGGGACTACAGCTGTGGACGACAGGCTCTGAGTGTGAGTGTGATGTTATTCATCATATACTGTAGGCTTCTAGCCCATTCAATCATGGATTAAAGAGAGTTGAGTGGCTGGAGGATAATCAGAAGGAATCAGCCAAGGTTGTCCAAAGTGTCTGGAGAATTGTTGCTTTGTTAGAAATTATTAAAGTGTTCCCCTCCAGATCAAAACAGCCTCCTATTCACAGATGACTGAAAGGCTTGGTCTGTGGCAAAAACCATTAAAAGAGCCGGTGGACTCAAAGCAATGTCTTCTGGCAGCTCTGCATTGCTCCTGGAGCAGTGAGCCATTGTTTATTCATCGCCACATTGGCATTCAAAGTGCATCCTCACTGTTCTCTCTCATAACCAACAAGTTGCAATTTTTATGCATGTGAAGGTTGAAGGCAAATTATTTATGGGAGACTGGACCTGAGGAAAGAGAACAGCCTCTTACGAAAATGGTTTACGTTGAGAGCAATCCTTTTCTATAGGCTATAGAATTTGCTGGATCACAGAGATATGCATGTATTATTCAGCTTTTCTGAGAAAGAATTGTTGCCCTGCTAAACAGCCTTCTGCTTTTTGGACACTGTGATGCATTTGAGACACACCACCTTTCAGGATCAGGCTAAAGTCTTATTTTTCAGCATGGGGCAAATGAAATGAGTGGAGGGAGCAAGTCTCCTCTGGTGTCCCTCGCTGCAGGTTTTTACCTCCCTGCAGTGCAGTGGATGTTTTCAAATGAGAAACGCTTCAGAAATTGCACCAGCGTGTTTTGATGTGTCTAAACTTAAGAAAACGTTGAGCAAGTTGTGGTTCAGATTCGAAGGAGAGGAACCTTTCACCTGTATGAGAAATTGTTCTGCAGCATCTGGTGTTGTCCAGATGCAGAGATGGAATGTGTGAGTGTGTGGTGCTAAACACCAGGTGCAAGGTGAGAGGACTGTCACCTTTCCAGGGGCAGGTGATTTGCAGAATAACAGTTGCCCTACGCACATATGGAGATACATTTAGAGTTGAAGAAAATTGTGCATTACAGCTCTTTAAATTCTGGATGAACAATTGACAACCCTTAATGGTTCCGAGTGTGACTGCAGTCTGCGTATCTGTGAGTAATATAACACATGGCAGTAGCTGTGTTTCTCTGGTTCACTGCACTTTAGTGGCTCCATAAAGAATGATTTTTGGTTGTTCACTGCAGTGTAATGTTCCATTACAAAACATTATTGGAACTTTATGAATGTAGATTTCCTCATTGTTTCTTTTATGGATCTTGACTGTGAACTGCAGAGCATATTTAAATAGTAAAATAGTGCTGCAGAAGCCTCTAAGTCTAAAATATTCTGTTAGAAAGATGAATCCTGCTGAGGCGTATTTTGGAATTCATATGAGTCTAAATATGGCTTGACCCCCCCCCACACTTGTGAATATGTATAAAGAATTGTTGTCTTTTAAAATGCCACCGTATCGAGACAGCAGTGTGTGATGTTCCTTAAAATAGATATTTTTGTGAGCACGTAAAGCGGTACTTCACCTTATTACAAGCTAAAACATCAATTTCTGATGCTTTTCCTTTGTTTGTGCAGCAGTGGAGGAGTCTAATCTGCACTCCGCCACTTTGGCTTGATGCCATATTCTCTTCGGTGGTAACAGGGCACAGATGAGCTTCACGAGAGCTACACAATAAGATGGCAGTTTGTACTTTTAGGCAGATTCTTGTCACCCTTTCAGCGTCTCACTGATTTTATGGTTTCGAGAAGCTGCAGCTCTCATGGACTCGACCACCACTGTATACTTGTTTGTAAAATGCAGTGTAGTGCCACTGGTGAGAGAAAGTTCTTGGAGATCATCTGTGTCTCACTTAATTACATACTTAACATGACATTGACTTCCTATTTAATTAAAGCAACCAAGGCAACCTTGTTAGTACTTCAGATAACCAATTAGGCCCTGACTATGGGTGGAAATATGTATTTTATTTAAGTGTATCCATGGTTTTGGAAAATGAAAATCAGCCACTGTTTAGAGATGGAAATGGTATCAGCAGCACAATGCTTGGTGATGGAATAAGTCATTAGACCTCAGGTTAATACAAAGAATCCTCACTTGCAGTAATGGCTGCCTATTAGGGCTTAGTTCTTTAATTTGACATTCACAAGCATATCAAAGTGACTAAGCAACTAAAGACTGTGTGCTGGCCCATAAAATTCAAGGCTCAGTTTGTGTTACAAATAATGCTCTTGACCTTTAACTGATGAATTACAGCCTGAGAAACAGAATGCAATTATCCAAGGTGTTACAGTTGGCTCAAAAGGTAACCACCAGTTGAGAAGGCTTTAGCCATGTGAATCCATTTGCAGCATTTACTTGTAAATTATACATCTGTTATTTTGGGGCTTGGCTCTATGGTGCTGAATACAGTTCAGTGATTTTGAATTTAGCAAAATCTAAAACCATAAGGCATCACTAATGAGGAAACGGGAACAAAAGGAAAGCAAGTCAACAGGTTCCACGTTGCAGAGAATGGGTTTTATTCATCTGAGGAAGAAGAATGTTTGTTTAAGGCCCCCCATCTGGGTGACCGAGCATTCTGTGGAATCATCAGATCAAATGCCAGAAACAGGCTCTCACTGAGCCGCATGGCTGCCAATGCTCTGCCATTGCTGTAGATGGACATGCAGTACAGCATAGAACTGTGCTTTATTGATTTATGGTTGGTCAGTGACCCTAAAGTTGGACGTGTTACATAACATTTGATATATGGCTAAATCACAGTCGTAAGATTATGTCATATGTTGAGTATGAAAAACTATAAAAAAGTAATTACTTTCATGCAATCATTTAGCACAGCAGAACAGAGAGCCAGTCTAGCTCCAGGCTCCACCCCCAAATGTATGCATTTGGGACCTGAATATAATTTCTACATTAAATAACAAAACATTCTCGGAAATAATTATCTTCCTGACATGGCCTTTCTTTTAATTGGCCTAAATTAAATATGCTTAAGGGTGGGAGCAAAATATTTCTAAAAAGGTTTTAAGAGCTCATCCACAACTAAACCGTGGGTTGTATTGTTAACAGTGAACTAATTACATTAACTGCCCCATCTGTTGTTTATCTGTAAAGTTTTTTTTTCCTAATTTTCAGGGTTAAAATGATAGTGGTTTTCTTAATACAAGCCAGTAAAAAGCACTTCAATCAAAAATAATTTGCTTTTAGAGGTAAATATTACATATTTGGATCCATTTAGCAGAGAAATTAACTCACATTACTAGATGTTTTCGCTCATGTACGAAGCAGTAAGTGCCAAACTGTTTGAACTGAATCGAGGTAAAGGACCTAATGATCTGTTTACTGGTAATTATCAACATAACTGGAGAGTGTTCCTTATCCTCACATTTGCTATAATTACTCAAGGTCTATAATGAAATTCTGAAAATGACACATTATTATTGGCACAGCTACCATTTCTCCAAACACTAATTAACCATAGTAGTAAAAGTGTGTTCCATCTTGTTTTCATTATATTGTCCTTTTTGTTCTTCTCTGCACACATTTTTCTTGTCTCTGCAGCTCTGTTGTCTTTTGTTCACATCACACTGACTTGGTAATAGTGCACCAACACTGGGTGCTTACACATCTCAAGCTCAGGCTTTCATGTTTTAAAATGAATACGCTGTGATGGCACAAGAATTATTCTTCAGATGATGGCTTTCCTCATCTCGTGGTAGTTTGTTGCGCTGCATGTGCGCAATCTCAACTGTTGTGTCAATGTAGACTCAGTGTAGATATGGAGCAATGACCACACAGGCAACTATATAAACAGCTCTGCTCAGCAGTGTTTTACCAGCCAAAAACGGAATCCTTTGCACAGCTGAACAAAGGAAATGAATCACAAACATTTCTCTGTATTTGTCTGTAAACCTTTATATCCAGACTTTCTTGATCTGCACTGCCAAGCTAAAATGCAATACTTACACTTGCTGAAAATGTTCTCTCTTTAACAATGTAGCACATTTTATAAGCTCAACTCCAGACTGAAGGCTGCAAATCATGCTTGTTGAGATTGCTGAACCTAGTTTGCAAATTTCTGTTGGATCAGTTTGATTCTCTCTATCAGTAATAAAGTTCCTTATACAAATATAAATAAGCTACTACTGAATCATCGTTATGTGTCAGCAAGCTCTATGTATACAAAGTTTCAGACTCTTGTGGAATTCATTTGAATGTATTCAGTTCATGCTTACTTGATGGTTACATCCTTAAAAAGCTAAATACTTAAGAAAACATACAATTTGCTTTTTTAAAAATTATTATCACCAATCTGCACAGATATATGCTGTTTTTGTCAGCCTCTTAAGGGAATTTTATGGACACCTTCAGCAGAGACACGTCACACAGTTGCATATGATGATTCCCAAAGACAATGGAGTGTTGGCAGTATATGGTGTGAACGAGATATAGTTTTGCTCCCACACTGTCAACGTTAACTCTTCTGATCTTCAGGGAGACATTGGTTGTACTTTATTTGCAAAAACTGTCGCCCTCAGTAAGCCTCAGTAAATCCCTCGGACAGACTCTTTACTCCACCATGTTGGACTGCAGTTGTTGACGAATATTTTCCTTCTGCAAAGTTATGAAACAGTTTTCGACCTGCTTTAGATTTATTTATTTATTTATTTATTTTTTTGCTTTAGATTCTTGATGAAGTCGCCCTCCAGCTTACAGCAGATCTCCTTCAGCACAGAACGGTTACTGCTATAATTTGTCCACTAGTCAAGAGACTAACTGAAGAGGCAGCTGAATAACTGATAATAAGGATCAACACTACAGAATCTTGTCCATCCTACAGATAAGCAAACGCTAGGCAGGGATTCAATTTCAATTCAATTCAATTCAATTTTATTTATATAGCGCCAAATTACAACAATTGTCATCTCAAGGCACTTAAATAATATAGTCCAATTCAAGCCAATTGGAACTCAATTCATTGTAATCATAATCCAATTAATTCATATAGAGCCAATTCAAAAAATAATATCCTAGCTAAGGAATTCAACAGAGTGAAACTTGTCTTCAGTCCAATCTCCCATCCTGAGCGTGCCTGTGGCGACTGTGGAAAGGAACGACTCCCTTTTAACAGGAAGAAACCTCTGGCAGAACCAGACTCAGGAAGGGTGGCCATCCGCCTCGACCAGCTGGGGTTTGAGAAGACAGAAAAGAGGGAAAAGAGGGGGGGAAACACGATAACACCATTCAAAAGATACCTGTTGGAACAGGGAAACACAAGTTAATAACCACAATAATGTCACATGCACATAATATAATTTGAGAAATTAAACAGGGATGAATGCTTTGTCGCAAATTCATTTTCAAAGTACAATACTGTTTACTGTACAGGGCTGCGACAAATAAATCGGTTAATAGGAAATTGAATTGCATAATATTACTACTATGATTGTTTACATAACTAGGCAGCCCACTCAAAGTCCAGTGCAAAAAAACAATATTACTTTACCTTTATGTTGGATGAAAGTGTTTAATAAGCTGCGCAAAAAGACTTATGTATTCAATGCTTAATTAGGTTGAGGTAGCGCAAACATCAAACCATTTTTTCTCACATCGCCTTTTTGTATTACTCGCTGTGCAGTACAGTGTTGATTTTCCCTCTTTCCTTGAATTTAAAGTAGAAATTTGATGCCTCGATAATTTAGTGATTGTGTTTGTCCTACTTAAATGAAGCAATACCAAACTCCTAAACCATCAAGGCTAAATAAAATCTATCTGGATTAAAGCTAACTCTAGCTCCAAAGGCTTCTCTGGAAAGGATCTGCAGGAAAGCCTTTTTTTTCAAAAAAAGCATCTTAATTATGTTTATTTTGAGTTTTGAACAAATTGACGAGAGTTTGAATAGATTGAGAAAAATGCTGAAACACGTTAATAAACCTGCTGAGTTTTCCCATGCCCCTTTGAGCATTGAAGCTTGTTGTGCAAGTGCTTTGAAAGTTTAAACCCTTTTTGTCACCTTCACTTCGGCCGACTTTGTCTTTGTAAGAGAATGCAGCATGTCACTGCTTCTTATTACTGTTCCTAAAGAGAATGACTTGAATGGTTACAGAGCATGAAACAGATAATTTTTAACTTATCCACATCTTCCCAAATGGAATTGAATTTGAGTTGAAGCTCATTCAAGCTGATGAACCTCTTCCAAAGATGCCTTTCTTTACAGGTGCAGGCTCTGTGTTAGAACTCAATGGCAATTTAATTAAAACATGTAACTTTTAATTACCTAACTAATTAATTTAATAAATGAAAATAGACTCAGGGTGATAAATAATTGAGGTGGTAATGTTCCTGCAGGAGCTCACCAGCTCACTTGCTCCATGTGACAGATTTCAAGGCTTTGTATAGAGATTTTTTTTAGAATATAACAGGCTTTCCAATGAAAATAGAGCTCTTTCATATGCTAACAGCAGAAACACACACACAACAGGAATTTCAGTATGTCAGATAAAAGCTGGATGACTAAATAAACTTGAAGTGCAACAATAGCATTTTTATGACTATCTTATAAAAGATAATCACAAATGGCGAAGTGATTCAAATTAAGAACGTGCTTTAAATTAAGATTAATCATGCATTGACAGTCCTAACTATGATAGAAAGATTACATGCAGACGTAGCAGAATAAAAGATAAGAGAAGAAAATTGGGAAATGTTTCCTTTGCTTATTGTATATGGGTGGTGGCTATGAAGCGGAACATCGACGTAAATTTGCCAAAAGAAAACTTTTCCTTGCTCTGCTGTGAGGAGTCACCTTGAGATTTGGTCCTGGGAACATCAGAGCATGCTGCTTGAAGCTTGAGCTCAGAAGATAATTACAGATTTCCTATCTGCAACATTTAACCTTTTTTAGGCAAAAAGATGGGTCTTTCTCTCATTAATAACATCTACTATAATTCTCCCACATCCACTTCTAGCATATTTCTTCCCTCTGGTAAATATCAGTCTTAGATTAAATATCAGAATATTAAACATCAAGCAGCAACATCCCTTACATCAGAGCCCATAGTGCTGTTCACAGCATCTTTCAGGTTTTGGAGTTAATCACCCCACAAACACAAGTCTCTTCTAACTGACACTTGCACACAGGATTAACAGGCGGGCTGTGTGTGCCTTAATTAATGCAGATTTCTCTGGGTCATACTGCAGCAGACTGAGATAATTGTGTTGTGGTTATCACAGGCTTCAGGTGCTTGTCCTTCATCATTGTTTGAAGCAACCAGCTCATCTGTTTCATGGAACATGACTTAGCATTTCCTTGAACATGAAAGTCAGACGGTATTCAGTAGAGAAATGAAAGACCCCAAAGATTCAGGTATCAGTTGTTCTTTTTTTCCCCCACCTCACAAAAAATCTCTGATTTGACACTTGAAGATTGGGTTTATGTCTTCTGTTCTTAAATGTTGTCCTTTTATAATTGCTTGGTCTCTGTGTGGTTCTTACCCAAGCAATAAATTGTTTCTTTATGCAAAAGAACTAAATCTGGTGCTTGATCTTTAAAATACACATTCACATTGTGCTTTTGACCACACAACTCCAAGCTCCACAATAACTGTTATCTAAATGTTGTTGATAGTGTACATTATCTCAGGAGTGGAAATAAACACCATGTTGAAGCTAAGTTAAGAGCAAGTTATCAGTACAAGCTACAATTACTGCAGCAGACTATCAGGCAACTCGATGTGAAGACACTACACCACACGTGCTGCAGACAACACTGTTTTGCAAACAGTGGATTATTTGCCACTCTGCTGGACAAACTATGTGATCATAATATTTCTAAATGACCTCAAGCAATCTTCTCTGCGTTATGTTCTTTAAAGAAACAGTTATCATTTTGGCTTATGCTGACAAATGTCTGTGCCAGTACAGAAATATCTGTGAAATTCCTTTTTTTGGCAGACAATATTCGATTTCTAAAATATCAGTTGGGTGCTTTTTCCTGTAACAAAGATATTTAGAATATCAATGTGTTCATGTGACGAGGCTAAAATAGATAACTGCTCTGAATCTTTTTCAATACTGACTTTGGGATAAACTTGACGTCTTCAGTCGTTTCTAAAGTCTTCACCTCAGAGTCAAATCTGTGGAAACAAGCCACTATTTGGCACCATTATTTAATCATGAGCGCTATATTCAAAATTGCAGCAATGATGAAAGGTTCAGTGATAAACATGAAGTTGCGATACTCTGATAAATACACTGCTGGAGGTCTTACTTTTTTTGGTGTACATGTATTTACTTGTATATTTTGTCTGGTTCGCACTCAAGAGTTTCAAAAAAGTGATTTTGCAAACTGAAATGCTTTTGATGCACATTATTTTAAGGTACAGATGTGTTTTTTTGTTATATATTTGCTACATACTGCTCATGAATTAGTCACAACATTAAAACCATTGAATGTTAAGTCAGTCGTAATGATAATCTTTTTTCAGTGGTACCTGTCCAATGGTGGGATATATACGTTTTTTTGGGTCCATCTGACATCGGCAGATAAGATCGACAAATGTACCTGCAACAATAGTTATGTGTACATAACTTTAAAAAAAACATGAACCATGTTTAAGAGGAGGTTGTATGATCCACTGGTGTCACCCTGCATGTAACCTGAGCATAAGTACATGACTAAAACTGTGTGTGCCCCCCCCAAGACAGAAATGTGCATAAGCATTCTTCATACGATTCTTTTTTCTGACTCTCATTGTGAGACTAAATGCACGTGTACAAACCGGAATTTGTCTCCCACATTTGGCAAAGAATGGATACAGAAACTCCCCTAACTTATCATCTGCTTGTCAAGACTTTGTTTGCATCACAACTAAATAGATACGATAATGAAATCAACAGCAAAAACCAGTGGAGATGAGGAAATGAAATCTCATATACATGTTATCTCAGTTCTGTAATTGTGAACAGAATAAAAACTGCTGAATGGAAAAAGTAACAGTGGATACAAATTTACAAACAAAATTACAAACGAGAGAAAAGTGTTGGAGCTCACACAAAGACAGCATAAGGTGCTACGGATGGAGGACTTCTGCTTTATGTGGAGTGGATGAATGCATAACCTACACAGTATTGCTACACTTTAGTTTGGAGATGATCAGGTGTGAGACACACATCACGTAGATCATGGTATGCGCGCCAGAAATAGCTTGGCGTGAGCTCTTGCAACGACTCGTTCTCCTCAGAAAGGTCTTTCAGATCCATCTTTACGCAACTGTGATGCACGACAGCAGTAATTTATAGCACACACACAATTAGATAAGATTATATTATTAACATTTGCAGCAAGAAACAGAATACAAACAAAATTCACTGAGCAAACTCCATGAAATTGCCAGTTTGTTTATTGGTAAATTGTGTGGCCTCTTTTTCCATTTTCACCCATACCAAGGTTAAATTGCTCTAAAAATGTTTGTCAACATAGTCTAAAGACTGCATGGGGTGGACCATTCCCACCGCACATTCGTCCTTTATAGATACCCATTTGTGTGAAGGAAAAGGTGTGTGCATGTTTTTTTTTTTTTTTGGGTAAACTACACATTGTTTATGCATCTGGCCCCTGGAATCTCACGTTTTATTGGGTGCAGGTCATCCAGCTGAACCCAGAATTGGATCCAAGTCTGCTGAGGATGCTTTAATTTACCGTGATCTTTTTATTCTAGAACAGGTTGGCTGCTGACCTTTGATCTGTCACAACTATGTCTGCATTCAAAATTAAGCCTAAATACTGTGTGGTTAATTTCTTTGGTTAATTACTGTGTGTATTAGTTTGCATTTTGCGAGTATTGTAATGTCTTTTATTTGTACAGTTTTGCTGTTTGTATTTTGGTGTGGTATCTTTGATGCATGTGATTGATGATGGATTGTGTCTTTAATGTAAATTTCATTGAATTTACATATAGCGAAAATGTGCTATTTAAATTAGATTAGCCATTGTCTGTTGGAATGGTGGATAGTGAGGGTCACATTAGTCCCTACACAGTGCTGTAATTTTAAATAACATACAGCTACCTGGCTGGTGACCCCAAATTATTTATCTGCCAAGCTCTAAGCTTCCACACATTTGGCCATTGGTGAATGTAACTTTTTAAGAATCAGTTCTCACTGATGTAAAGTTCCCTCAGTTATTGCAGACAGAACAAATCTTTCTCGGCTATAAGCTGTCATCAGGGTGTCAGATGGCGTTGATTTTGGACCCATTAGTCTTTGATGTGCATTGGGGGCAGATGCTGGTCATGCAGTCGGACAGCTAGGTTTGAAATAATTCTTCAAAAACATAATTCTGACTTTGATTGAAATAAGTTAGAACATGCAGTTTAGTGCAATTTGCTGCATATGAGGATATGTGCATTACTTGCAGAACGGTCAAGGTGCCTGTATTGACCCTGTCCACTAACCTACTATGGTCCCATGAGTGTCAGAACTGAACCGTGGAGAAGTGGAAAGGATGACCTGATTAAATTAAGCTTCTTGCTTTACATTTTGTGTAAGATGGTGTGCACGTGCATTGTTTATCTGGGGAAGAGAGGGCAGCGAGATGCACAGGGAGAAGAGGGAAGGCAGTGTGATGCCCTGGGCAATGCTCTGCTGGGGAAAAATCTGTTGCGATGTCAGTTTGACAAATTCTCCTTTACCTAATTGTTGCAGACGTTGTTCACCCCTTCCTGACATAGGCATGCCCTGATAGCAGTGGCTTCTTTATACTGAAGGATGAGGCACTCTGCCACTGAGCTAAAATTGCTCAGGTATTGTTTGAGGAATATCACAGCTATATCAAGGTGACCCTGGTCAGTTCAGCCATGTGTGACTGTTGCGCTACAGGATCAACAAATTTGTCTTGTCCGTTTGAGAAAAAGGCTTCAGCTACCATCTCAAACTGCTGTTACCTTTGTGGAAATACACGTCACTGTAAAATCAGTGAGGATCCATTTGCTTGGTTGTGGGATCTGTTTGTGTCATCCCTATACCTTTTACATAGAGCTTGCCACAGATGAGGAAAAGTATACACTCACTCCTTTGATCAACTGCAATGCTTTGAGATGAAGAAAACGTCCAGTTTTTATGGTTTGACATGTTGAGTACTAAAGATAGAATGAAAAGTTTGCTGGTGCCTAGTAATTAGCAATTGGACTAGTAATTAGCAATAGCATGAAGCACCACCAGTATTGTGGTGTGGACTAGTATTTTTGTAGATCTGTTTTGCAGTTTATTGATGGAAAGGCATAGCAACACTGCAGTAAAATGCTAGAGTCAGTTGATCTGTTTTCTGTCCTGTGCATTAGATAAGGTGCCCTGTTCCAATACATCAAATTCCAACTATGCTGTATGTGGCTTAGATCCACCAGGAATTATCTTGCAGTAAACTGCAACTAGCCCCTTATTTGCCCTGGAAGAAGTCCAAATTTCTCAGGCGGAAAGGAAGTAGTACAAAGGGAGCTTGAGCTGTTCTGAAAGTGAGACCAAAATGCACTTTAAAGAAAAACATAGTGTAGGGATTTGTCTTATTTCTAAGAACTGAATCTGATAATAAATGTTATCCAAGTCCTTGGGAATTTATACCAAACAAGAGTGATGCTGAGGGAGATGGTTTGCAGACAGCACATGTTGGATTTTGCCTTTGTTCACCCACTATTTAATCCCACATCATTTAATTATACCTCAGGCAAGCCAAGTGGTACATGCCATCAATCTCAATCAATCAATTAGTCAACTAAACAAGCCATGCTCAGACATTCGTTCGCTCTCAATTTCCCCATTGTGCTAATTACACCTAAACATGTCATTCTAAATTAAAATTGAACATTTAAATGGGATTAGTAGCATCTAACTGAAACATCACTCTTCCACAGTCGTGCCGTAATGATACCTGGACAGCTATGAACAGCAAATGCGTGAAGTTGCTATTAATTCAGATGATGTAGTTTTTAACTTAAATCCTTAAAAACCTAAATTCAAGTTGAATGAAGGGGAAAAAAATTTAGTGGCATTCCCAAAATCTGGTATGTTTCACAAATGATGAAAAGGAAATTTTAAATCAATACACAGCCATTTGATGTTCCCTGAGAGAGACATTATATTTCGATGATTGTATGAGTAAGGGAGAAAAGTGGCTGGTTTCGAAGGTTAAACTACTCCCATTAAAGTTTGAATAATGTTATTGACCTTTACCTGAGATGGATCACTTAAAGTAATGGGAAATGGCGGCACTGACAGAATTATGATGACAGAATAGCTTATGGTTATGAATTAGGTCTTGTTCCTCAAAATGCCTATCAATTTGTCAAATAACTAACATCCACGTATTCAGCTGGAAACCTTAACAAGGGCCCCCAAGCCTGTCGGTGTCAGTCATTGTGTCATTTTAAGTATTTCTTGCCTCTATCTGTACCACAGCACTTGTGCCAGTCACTGATGGCGGTTCAGATTGCTGCCACTCACCCGCATCGGATCTACACTGGTGCAGTATTTTTGCCTCAGCTCAAGAGCTTTTTTTCTTTGGGATTTTGACAAGTGAACAGGTTCAATCCAGCTAATGTATTCAGTGCATTAAAGAGGAGGAGTAAATATGACAACAAATATAAGTTAATTAATTCTGTTCTGTCTCAGAGTGGGACAGGACTACAAAGTGAAATCACACATTTGATAGAGTCACAGCACAACATCTCTTCAAACATTGATATCTTTTTATTAAGACAAGTACTCATCTGATTTTTTTTTTCTTTTTGTAAAAATGTTGGTGTGAGCCAATACAAAATATGCATGGTCATATGAGAAACATCCTCTTCACTACACAAAATAAAAGTGTCACCTGGAAACAAAGAGAAATTTAAGATTCAGCAACAAAATCAATCATTTTGGGGTTATAAAATAACCAACCCCACCACCCCCCACCCCCATCCCGAACCCCCTCCTCCCTCCCCACAAGTTAAACATGAGTTTCATTCAAATACCCAAGACATTACAGATCATTAATAAAATTCATGTCACAGTAAATACACCATCTTCATTTATGAAAAAATATGCACGAGTTGACTGAATGCAAACAGATCCTTGATTGACTGTCTGTGGTCACATCCTACAATTACTAAACAACTGATACTGTATGAACAAATTGTTACAGTGGAAAGGAAGTCTCATGAACATTTTTGTGGTTTTGTTAACACTGACTGTACATCATTTTCATCTGCTTAACAAATCTAGTATTCTTTGTGAACTAGGTCTATGCAAAATAATATTTAACATTTACTGTAACAGTGCATCATATTAAGAACACGTTAACATGTACAACTGAGAAAAACATGTACATCTTGTGATTTCTTTATGTTTTCAATAGCTGTCGTACTACAGTATATACTCGGGGCTTAAAATTTGCATTCTACCTGAGATGCAAAACACAACTATTAACACTCATGAACCTGAGAGAGTGGAAAAAATAAAAACATACTAAACATCATGTATTTAAAAAAATAAATCAAAAGTTTGAATAATGTGATGCCTCTGCCCATTGTTGAATGTTCACTCATTTAAAAGTGACAGTTACCATTTAAAGATATATATCAAAGCCCAGAAAAACATTTGTCATGCACATAGCTGTTTTCCATGACACCCGCAACTCTACAATCCTGAAAAATTGCTTTTATTGTAGCCTATTTTAGCCATCAGCACTGTTTTCCTCTCTAAAAAATTCTATTTAATCTTAACCCTGAAAGTATCCAAATAAATAACAAGTGCAGTGAAGCTGGCAAAATAATTCTGGCCAAATTGAATTTTTTTTTTGTCATGACATACCATTCCAGTCAGTGGAAGCTGCCACACCAGCTTGCTAAACAAAGAAATCCTTTTTTCCAACTAATTCCAGTTTTTCTATGCCGAAGATCCTAAGTGGGATGCAAGTCTATGGGTGCGTGAACACAGACAACTTGGCAGAGTATTGGACTGTAAGTTAGAGAGGACAGATATATGTACAAGATATACTGTAAGAGTGTACATGAGGGTACTGTAGGATACTAACCATATGCCTCAAAATCATAAGAAGAAGGCACTACATTAAGTCCTTCAGTCTTTTCCTTTGTAATGATGAATAACAGAAGATATCTTTAAGGCAGTGGTTATACTTTTTTTTTTAATCTAATCTGGTGGAACAGATTCTTTTTTTCTTATTCGGATAATACAATGAATTTACTCCCTAATTACTTAACAGGTTTAGCTCTCCTAGCTGTGGGTCTGAGAGGCATAGAGCATATGTAGAGTACACATTACTGATGTATGATGGTAAAAAAAAAAAAAAGTGTAACACATGACGCCTCCTCTGTGAATGTTTGAGGCTGCGAGATGATGGTAAGAAAGTAATTTTTTCCAAACTTTAAGTCTAAATCTATACACACATTTCTGGGAAGTTGTGAGGGCCCTTGGCCTTACAGATAATCAAAAACAGCCTAAAAAAAAAAAGACTGTTCACAGAGCAAGGAAATATGACAGATTCATATTTGCTGTGATTGAATTTCTTGCAAATGGGTAAGGGCAACAAAAAAAGTGTTTGGCAAGGATTTTCAAGCCGGGAAATAGGTTATGAATGCTTTTTTTCCTTCTTCTTTTTTTTTTCTTCTTTTTTTTTTTTTTTACTAGATTATTGGTGTTCAGACGGACATACATCACTGAAAGTAAACATTAGAAGTTTAGCACTCTCTCTTCTCTTTGACACAGCACAATCAAATACAAGTTAAAATCCAGAAAATTATTAAACCAGAGGCTTTGTAACATTTCTCAGTCAAATGATCAAGTTGCTGTACCACCAGATATAAAATAAATTATTTGGCAAGGAGCATTCTGTGAAGTTTCTTTCAACTTGCTGTTTACAAATAATATTTACTGCGTATTTACACAATCATATACTTATTACTTGGGTCCTGGGTCGACCATGGCATGAAATTATAAAAATTGAGGATCTGATGGTGAGTGATGCATCACCAGTTGTCTTTTTAGATATCGTAGTCTATGTATGCCAAGAAGAGCCAACATTATGCCTATCATTAGATTTAGCGTACTTTGGGACTGATAATTAGGGCGACAGCTAACCTTTAATAGGCTGTAAATCTCAGGCTTGTCGAGTCTCTATTTCCAGTAGTAATGCAAAGCTAAGTGGCTGCTGATTATAGCTTTGTATTTATTGTTCAGATGTTAGAGTGGTATTCAACATTTTCTAACCATAAGCAAAGAAAAAACAAAGTGTTTCTCAAAATGTGGAATAGTTTTCTTTATATTGCCAGCTTTTTTGATATACTGTTTTTCTCAATCACAAATTCATGATAAACAGTAAAACAGATAAACTGCCATGATTTTCTCTGTGGAAAATGAACCTCCATATCATCACATATTTATGGCATTATTATATTGAGATGTCTTAAACTGAGTTCTGCAAAGATATTACTGATCTCACCTATACGGACCCCAACATTTCACTGGGTCAGGCTGCATTACGGCCACCAGCATTTATCACAGTCGCTTTAGACAATACTTGTGATTCCGCCAGACGTGCCGCAGTGTGTTTCAGGAGCGTCCCCCGTTGCAGCTCTCTGCTTAGCTAAAATTACAGCATGGTCTATTGTTAAGAGATGCCACAGCAAACTGAACACAATGGATAAGCTGGAGAGGAAGTCGGTTACAGGGAGAGAATAGAGAATCCAATTTTTCAAATATAACGGCTTGTATAGACTTCCATCTCTGTATTACTACATGAACATAACTATAAGCACTTGGCCAAAAGTCAGTTGGTCAGAGATCGACTTTTGAAGTAGTAGACGAGAGGTGTTATATGACACAACAGATCAATTTTATGAGTACAGCACTAGAAAGGACAAGAAATAGAAATGAATTACTAAAATGTTGGGAGTTGAGGATGATTGACCTTGTAATTAGATACCAAAGAAATACTTTGCTTTTCCCAAATCATTGTGACTTGTACAGTTGAGCATGTAAAATGGCTCTGCCAGTGTGGTATGAAACAGTTGAAGGTTGGAACAACACTGCATCACTGATGAACCGCCGTAAATGTCAGATATTGAAATCACTACAGGGGCTGTTGTACTTTTATGTGGTTTGATGTAAATTTGTACATGAAATACTACACTTTCATGTGCAAATACATTCTAAGATGAGTATGGTTACTCACAACTGTTACAACATTAAGGTCATCGTCGCAAACCTCGATTTTAAAAGGGCTGAGTGAACTGTGATGGAAAATGTCAAAACCAATCAGACCTGCATATGAATGTGATAAACTTGCAGGCACCGTAGGACTTTTTCCCAGCTGGGAGAGTTCTGTTGACACTGTGTTCTATTCACAGAACTCTGGAGATGACTTAAAAAAATAAAAGTGCAGATGAACTTGCTTCTCATATCTGTTTACATTAGCTAAAAGCTAGCTGCAGCACACATAGACAAACACCAGACCCATTTAATCTCCTCTGAAAGCCAAAAGCAACAACAGATCAAGTGGTGTACATGATGAAAAATCCAATCCAACAAGCATGTGAAGGGAAAACAACAAAACAAACAAAAGAAATAGAACAAGGCACAAAATTGTCTGTAAAATAATTGAACTGTACAAAGTAGGACCCAGCAGTCCAGGAAGGGTCGGATAGGAGACTTAGCAACATTTCCTCTTACCACATGGCCATGCCAGTCCTACTTTCCACATTCTTCCTTCCTCTCCTTCTCTTAAAATCTTACCCTCCCCACCCCAAAGCCATCTCCAATCAGAACCAGTCAGAGTTGGACATAATGCTTCCACAGCACCACAAGCCGCAGTATCCTCACCCGTCTTTCCTGGCCTGTCCAGTTTAGATATAATACTCTTTCTTCTCATCTGTGTTGTTGTGCCCCCCCTCCGCATTAATGATGGCTGTGTCTGCATCAGCTGCATCATCCGCCCCTTTGGCTTCATGTGTGAAGTAAGTTCCTGCAAGAGAGTATAGACAAATTAGCCACTTGTGTCCTGTACATTGTCATCCTGCTTAAATACTAATAAATACTATACTTAAATAGTAACGTAATACTTAAACTCAAATGTGTTCATAACAAGTGTGATGGCAATGCATGTGCTTTACCTTTGTGTCTGGCAAAGTATCGACCCAGAACAATGAGTGCACAGAGGATTGCAAACATCACCACAGCAACCACGCCTCCAATGACAGCATGGTCAATTTTTTGTGGTGCCCCCTCTCCGGCTCTGGAGTCTGAGAACAGGACAATAACCAGAAAGAGTTTATATTAGCAAACCCTGTCAGCCAGAAATCAAACTGCGCGTGTGCTTACAGTGTCACTGGGAACTATGAGCATTAAATAAAAAACAAAACTTTTTTGTTTTGTATTCAAGACTTTAAGCATGACCTAACCAAATAAAAGGCAGATCATAAATATGCAAACTTTTGATGAATATTGATAGAAATTAGATGGTACTGTGGCATAAGTCAGTCCATGGTGGATGATGTATTGTTCACAGTAAGTAATTTCATATCTCATTTTTGCTCTCACAAATCCTGCAAACGTCTGCCAACAAATCAGTCTGAAGCTTTCCAAACAATGCTTTTGTCAATTAAAAAACAAAAAAGAAATAAACTTAAAAATATTTTTGAGAGATGTCCTTGGCTGACTGATAAGTCATATTGATCTAGTTTTGTTTTTTAATGAAGTTGAATCAACATCATATCTCTTTAGAATAAATGTTTGCTTTACCTTTTTTTGTATTGTTCTCATAATATATTATTTAAAAAGATATATAGAGAGAATGAATGAAAGCCTTGAGCATCTAAAAAGAGCATTATTTTGGGTTCATGCACATTTTTATTACCAATAGTCTATTACCAACAACAAAAACAATGGAAGGACATTGTTCAATAATCTGAGGAGATCACAGTCTTTTAACAAGAACAGAAGTAGATTGTGTATTTAGGCCAGTAAAAGGGCAGACTGTGGTCTCACAAGTCACAAACACAGCACAGTCTCTGCAGCATCCACTTCTTGTCTTAGAATGCAAAACTTTAATCCCATGTCACAAAGTTTTATCTCTTGTAACTACACACAGAACATACATATGCATGGAAGGATTTGTATGCAAGCAGATTTTCCTTTGTATAAACACTGGATTTCTCAGTGACATGCGTGTCAAGCCGTGCAATCACTCACTTAGAAATGTCTAACCTCTTCAACTAGTAGTGTTGGGATTCGGTTCTCAGCATATTTGATAACAAATTAATTCATATAATCTGCTTGAGCCAAGCTAATAGTGTAAGTAATAGTGTAAGTTCCAGCCACTGTCTCAGAATGAGCTGGGATCACTGTGTCATCTTTTGTAAAATGTAAAGTTTCCTCGTCATGGATATTTTTACTTAGTGAGATCAGGGAAACTGAGGTTGCCACCATGCAGCTGATATTGTCAAAAAAGCAGCAGTGAAGCACACAACAGACATAAAAAAAGATGATTAGAAAATAACTTTCTTTCAGTTTTTCTCTCATTTTCTAGTTATTCTATCTATCTGATCTACCTAATCTATATTCAATGTTTATATCTATATTAAAACTATGAACTTTGAAAGTTCATAGTTTTATGATTGATTATTTCATTACTGGGTCAACACGAATTTTCCAAACAATTAGAAGCCTTATTAAATATGTTTATTACACTTTTGTGGCTGCCAGCAGTGGTTTTGCCTCCTGGATGCATGTGCATCCTGTAATGTTTGTAATCGAGTAACATGGATTATTGTTGAAGCACCCAGTTCCGAACACTAATGTCTGGATCGCTTCTATGCTGCTCAGGCTCCTTGAGTGAGCAGCATTGAAAAATGTTCAAAGACATTTATTTCACTATGAAACAGTAGACGTTGTCTGCAATTTCAGTGAGAATTCACACACTGTAGAATACACTGTGATTTAAGAGGCCATTTCTGGAAGTTATAGAGCTCAATCATCAGAAATAGACACACGTCTGGAGATAAATGGGTGCCCGTTGTCCCTGTGCAGAGAAATACATGGCTGCCTCAGGTGTCAGAGAGTGTCACTGTCCAGCACTTAGCCAGATTTATCCGTGCACCATAGAAGAACAAGGTAAAATTTGAAGCTTTTAAATGTCCAGTCTCAGAATAGTTCAGAGGCATTTTTCAGTAGTCTATATCTGTGCACATTTGGACTGATTGAGGAGTGGTGGGTGAGTGAATGGCTGCACTTTTTTTTGCTGCATGAGAGAGCAGCTCAATTTTCCATCAATCTCGCTAGTCATACCCTAAACTTAAATGATTTTGATAAAAGACAAGCAGAGAGTGCAGAATTTCTCCACACTCCGAGGCGTAATAAGTTGAGTTGAAGAGTCAAAGATGTGACACAGTCACATCTTCACCTAAAAACAGCGTCTTATTCAAACTGCAGACACACAACATGGGGGCATGTTGGTACTGGTGCTACAATGAAACTAATTAATGGAAAAAGTTTTGTTTCAGTTGAGCGCCCTCTTAAAATGGACAAAGTAATTGTTCCTGTGTGTCGGCGTGTGCAAGGCAGGGTTGTGCAAGGCACAGTTTGTTTACTATATCAGGGACGTCAAATAGCACAGCTCATTCCCAGGGGAGAAGGAACGGCCCATGCTCCATGCTAATGAACATGCACCCAGTAAATGGCCTGTGCACAGTCCTGTCTCCCCTCCCCTTCCCCACACCCTCCTGCTCTCACCTTGCTCCCCCTGTCTTACGTTTGACACTCCACAAGGAAACATGCAGGGTCTCAGCTGCCCCTGTGCACCCAGGGAGTTTTTGATTTAACAGGTAGAAAAATTCCTCCAGAGTAAGCAGCAAGACTCTATCACATAAATGTCAGATAGACTAAAAATCCCATAACACCTACAATATCAACTGTTATGGTTGGTCGCATCTCATGTTGCCTGCATTAAGCACACTACTGAAGGCTGGTTTCCTTTTATATCAGGTCTGTGTTTACTGTAGAGGTGGGTTTCAAATTAAGTGTAGGTAAATACAGTAAAGATTGCTTCTCTTGATCATTCTAAATAATTTTGTTGGGTTGATGTAGTTGCAATATATTTTACTGACATAATGAGATGCATTGCATTTTCACGTGTACCATATCACTGCAAATATCCATAATGTTCCATTCAGAGGGGTGATGTGTGAAAACATTCCCTCTGGAATTCTTGCTTCAATTTTCCAGCTATTTCCCTACTAGCCGAATGTGTTTCTGAATTTAGTAACAGCCCATTCAGAGCATTTACTGCAAGCAAGTGTACATACTGGAAAGGGCTTTGATAGTGAGACCCAGCTGTGTTGAACCAGTCATAAATCATGAATCCTATTGATTCTACTTTGAGACATTTTTTTTGGCTCAAAAGGTGGACAAATTAGAGGCAATATAATCACAGTAACAATCATTGCAAACTTCTCTTAATTCAGCAGCTTGATGAGCTGTCGTTCTGGGCATGTTTTTCATATGCCATATTTTGTGTAAAGTGAGTTTTCAACTACAAAAACACTAAACTGTTTCCGGCTCTGATCTGTAACTTTAATAGGAACAGATTCTCCTTGTAAATTGCTATGTCATTTTCTGTGTATTTCACTTTGTCAATCAGCTCTCAACAAATCCAGGACCAAGATTCACTGTGGTCATTAATGCTCAATACACTGCCTTTGCATTTATTATAACAAAAGGCGATTAGAGCAGGAAAAAAATCTCCAAATGACAGAAAGTATTATTATAGTAGCCTTTGTGTCCTCGCACTTCAATTAAGTCGAATTTGATTATGTGTGTAATGTGGTTGGCTGGTGTCCATATCGCCACAGCTCTCTCTGCTCGCAGCTCGATCTGGAGTGCTGACATGCCCACACCGGCGTCCTGACAGGATGTGCACAGCCGTGGGGATTTATGGGGGAATAAAGAGGATTTGCAACTGATGCCTGTGTCTGCACTGTGGTGAAATCTGCTCCACTGAAGTCCCAGTGCTGCATGCCTTACAGTTGCACCTTTTCCATCTCTGTACTGGGATGACTAATTGCTGCTCTGGTCAGTAACAGAGCATCCTATTAGACTACTGCTGTCAGCGAGAAAATCTGAACAGGGAGTTTGTCGCTTGGTTGATTACAAGGACACATAATTTTAGTTTTCCCATCTTTTTCTTTTTAATAGTTTTCCGCTCGCATAACAAGGCCCATCACCCACACATGGGCCAACAACCACACACAGACTCATCAGAATTTATAGATGTAATTACATGGCTGTAATTGAAACAATGACTCACTTGCATTGATACAGAAATACCTTGTCTTTACTGAATATACTCTCAGTGTAACTCTTTCCTGGACAGTGGCAGGACAAAGAGGCAGAATAAACTTAGTAGTTTATAGCCTTTTTGCATCATTGAACTGTTAACATCTGTGGGTTTTGCATTTGTTGCTTGTTAAAAAGAAAATGGATATAATGAGGTGAGCATACCAGGACAATCTCCACCAAATCATTTTTCTTATTACTGTGGTAGCACACCATCAACTCCTTTGCCTCCTTTGAATTCCTGTGCCATTGCTCATCCACTAAATATTTCCCAAGTCCATTGTAATAGCCCAAACAATGGTTTGAAGATGTATGAATACAACAGTAACATTCACCTGAGGTGCTGAGATGCAGGTGAAGGTCTGAGTACAACTAAATGGAAATTATTACAGCAAACTTGAGCTCCATTATGGCAATTTATTGTATCACTTCAGAATGGCAGAATTATCCACACAAAAAAAGAGTAGCACCATTGACAGGTGGGACCCCTGTGGAGATCAAAGCAAAGGAAAAGGTTGACAAAACAATAGATGGAGCTGCTGAGGTTTTCTTAGAAGCTGACTTAATGTGAGTTCATAGGCACATAGCATTCAATCTTTAAACTCCAAAGTGCTAAGGAAAGCTCTCGTTATCACTTACAACGACTACATGAAAAAAGTTACAACACTACAGCAGCAAAAATACTCTTCAACTTTAGAGTGGGCTGGCACTGCTGATCTATTCCCAGGAGACCAATTAAAATGGACCATTGCAATATTTTCTTTCGTTAATAATTGTTTAAAAGGGGAAAGAAAATCAGCAGGTCAGAAGAAGAGACAAAAAAAAAACAGTCCTGACTGGGAATCAGAGTAAACAACCTCGAGAAAAAAAAAAAACTAATTAGCATTTCTAAATGATTCTTTAATTTTTCCAATGAAATACTTCAGAGTGATGATACATGTGAGAGCTAAAACAACGCTGGTTGGTAAATGTTTAATGACTAATTATGCTGAATACTGAATGCACTCATAATAGTCTTTGTTGTAGTCAATAGTGTACAAAGAGTCAAAAATCTCAACATTAAACGGCCGTGGAAATCTTAGAGCTGAGGGAACAAACGGCAAACAAAAGGAGCCTCAAAACCTGCCAGAAATGGATTCTTAAAATACCATCTGGCATTAAATCACATGATTTTCTCTTGGGCAAAAACCCCATGTGAAACAAAAGCACTGGAATAACCCTGAAGTCATGTATATATTCTGTGCACTACGTCTAAAGGTCATAAAGATCCACAAATCTCTCACACTCTACTTAGCCAAGACAGCAATAAAAACTATATAACTGTTAGTAGTACTATCAAGTCTGTAGGGTGCAGTACAGAGGCCAGACTACAGTTCCCATGTACTATAATGATTGCTTGCAAAGCTCTTATTGGCAATTAATCTACAGCTTGAGCCAACGATAAACCATCATCGTTTTATCAAACTCAGATCTTAAGAACGATTTCCAGACCCCTCAGTGAGCAGACAGAAACTTTATTGGAAAGAGGGACAGACATCAGCCCTGATTCCATCCACGTTCACCCTTTGCTTTTAGATTAATCAGCGGGTCCTGCTGTAACATGATCTGCAGAAACATAGGGCATTCTCAATCAAGTCTACAACATAATTCCTTGTACTACGTCTTTCTTCTGGCTCCACTCGATAAGGGGGTTTACTGGAGGCTTACCCAGGATATGATGTCCCCGCTTTGGATCATCTCTGAGCATCAGAGGAGCTCAAGCATTACTGCCACAGACTTATTTTATTCCTTCAGAGCTATACATTCTGGTTAAATTCCCCTCTCTGTCCAGTAGAAATAAAACCACCGAAAGAACTATTGACTAACTATGTTTTGTTTCTTTGCTGTAAACATCTACCATCCATCAGGAATAAAATATCCTGTTAAATTAATACTAAAATGTGTCTATCAGAAATACTGAAGTATTCATTGCAATATGTCTGAATCTGGTATTTGAATATGTGAGGGAGAATGTCATAGATATCTGATACAACTTTGTCTTGATACAAGACAACCACTGAGAGACATTTAGCTTTCAGTAAATGTTCAATAAAAAACACATGGGGAGAAAAAAGGCCTGAAAACTTTCAAACACATAAGAGAAATGTTCAATGACTTATCTCTCCCCAGCGGTTTACTCACACAAACACCCACACACACATGGTCTCTGCCTCTCGTAAGACACTGAAAGACCTGACGATATGAACTCCTGCAGAACATTTTGAACATGAAACAATACAGAAGACAAACAACTTTGAGTTCTGTGCTTTATCGTCACATTTGCTCCCCCACTGCACAAAACAATATTTAGATATAAAATGGATGCTTCTGAGGTTACAACAAAAGAGAAGACATTACGAGCAATAGAATCTTAACAAGAGAAATTAAAATATTTCTGAAGTAAACATCTACTTGCATCAGTTGTGAATCAAGAACAAGAACAGGGGTGGATTTTTTTTTAAAAACTGATATGCTTTCTGCTACTGCACCTTCATTCATTTGCTTTTGGTTTATATTGATGAAGGACAGCAAGCTTAGTTTATTAATTTATAAGTTCTTCTCTGACATAAGTGCTCTGTGTTATAAACCGCATCTAATAGTAGAATATTTGACTCAATCATGGAGAAAAGTAGAGTTCCACCACTAAAATGTATGTATTTGTTTTACTGGATCTCCTTTAGCCTCCGTGATAGTAAATACTAACCTCACAGGTTCCACACACTAAAAGGTTCCTGGAAATACAATAATGAAACCAAATATAAACCTACATACTAATGAAATAAAAAGAAATGGAACACAATGAAAAAGAGAACCTCTGACAACATGGCCATAAATAATATAACTGCATTTTACAAATGAACGCATAAGAACGGATTACATAATGGTGATTAATTACCACAGTATGTGTACATAAGAGACCTGATACACTGATACAGACATCTGACAAACTATCATTCAAAGTAAGAAAACGATGAATAATAAAATTCCATCACTCTAACAGATTATTGAAGCCATTAATGTTACATTTCTTTTATTTGAAAAGCGAAGGCAGAGGTTAGCAGTGAGCAAAGACTACATAAGATGCTTATTGTTTGTAAAATCTGCCTTGCAAAGAATGCTGAATAACCAAGGTAGCTATTTTAATTATGACCTAACCTCTGCAAACTCAATAAATGTAGTCAGCAAGAGTATTCAGCTGTAAGCCTTTCCTTTCAAATCTGTGGCAAATGTCATAGATAAGGATATGTGGATTAGGGAGAACCCATGTTTGGCTACCTGTTGGAAGACCTCAGAGCAATAGTGTTAGCTTAGATCAGTCACTTCACTTCTTCTGCATTGTCTGCACTTTACAACCACAGTAAGCCCAGGTAAAGAACTCAGTGAGTAAGATTTGTCAAGTTGTGATTAAATGTGATTGTCTTGTTTACCAAGTGTACAGTTCTCAGTTGGGTCATCCAGACATGAGGAATGAAAGGCTGGAGCATTCTATTTTAGATACAGTTGTCCTATTTAAAAAAACAAAAAAACAACATGTTTTAAACAAGTGGGGAGTTTGAATGGATCTGAGTGCTTTCCGGTGTGATAATTTTTTTATGGCTCCAAACACGGTGCCTTTTTTTAAAATCAGGATCACATGCAGCCATTGTTCAGTGACCCCTGATTACAACAGAAAATCTGAGCTGATGGTGGCAGTGGTCATTGCCACTCACACTTTAGTTATAATATGCGAATAAGAAATTGTGCTGTTTACTTCCTCATTGTCAAGAGAGAAATGCTATACCATGCGGTTACACTGATTAAGGTTGTGCAAAGCAATCTACCGCAAGCCAGCTTAGAATTGCCCCATTGACAGGGTATTTAGAAGAGTAGTGAACTGAAAGAAAGCTCAATTACATCCTCCCAGCATGTTCCCCATAAATCACAGTAAATCCTCTTTCAAGCCTGTCTTTCGGAAATTACTGGAATGTTACAGCACAAAACACAGAGATGGCTGCATTAGTGCGACTCTGAGGAGAAGAGCTTATAGAAAACTGCAGAGCAATGCACAGAAGTAAGCAACTTCCTGTTTGGCCCTGCCACACCCAGAGGGAGTCAGAGAGCTAAATGAAGCTGCAACCATGCAGCACAATCACTGATAAACAGTGCTGCAGATTTATCAGCTGAGGAAAAGTAGAGCACATTTGAAGAAATTTCAAGAGAATATCAATTTAAACATGCAATAGCAAAGAGCTGTCATAGTGAAAGGAGACGGAAAGAAGAGACCTCACAAATATGACCACATTTTTAGTGCACAATGCAAACACAATGCACAAAAATTTAGCTAAAAGGTCAGTTATATCAAATGAATGCATAAATGAATGCTATCTGAAAATTGCCTTATTAAAATGTTGAAGCTTTTGATGCAGTCTCAGTCTTGAGTTTCAAACTTATTAGATGTGTGTGGTTACTCTGGATTTTTATGACTATATGAATTGCAGTGTGCTCATGACAAAAGAGCAAAATTGCCATATCTCTAAAGCAGCTATTGATAAAGCGATCTATTCTTGAAGGATAGTTTTTGTATTAAAATGTCACATTCTGGCATATCCAAATGTCAACTCCCAAGGTTGCCTCGCCATCTATGTAGCCTTAACGTTGCTTTTGAAATAGTAGCCATTTTAAAAAAGACGGGTTATATTGAAATGAATTTTTGAATGAACAGAGGAAAATCAAAGTATAGAATAGGCTGCACTGCAGGTGTCAAAAGTTGTTGTATTTGAAACCTTGCAAATGACCTACCTCTCATTCAGTTCATATGTATTTGACAAAAAAAGTTATCGATGTTTTGCAACCTTGCAAAGACCAAATGTAACTGACATTTGTAGAGGAGATGTAAAGGCTATTGTAATATGATGGATGAGGTGGTTGAGATGAAGCTCCAGATGCTGATAAGATAACAGAGCAGCAAAGAAGTGAATGGGAAAGACTGTGGCAGGTGTCTATGACCTGTCCTCATTGTCACCTATCAGCAGTACTATCTGATGAAAGCTGGACCATCCACAGTCTCTCTTTACTGTAGGTACAAGCCGTCATTTTCTCTTTCCTCGAACCCCTTATGGAACATGCATGCAAGCTCACACACAGGCACTCACATGGTTGCTGAGAGGGACAGCAGTGGGGGAATACAGTACCTTGCGTGTTGACTGGGTTGGTGGTGGGTGTGGGGAGAGTAGTGGGAGCATCTAGATGAAAAGAGTGAAAAAATAAAGAACATGTATAAGAAATAAAGACAAGAGTAAAGAAAGAGACAAAAGTCATTGAAGATGAGAAGCTGTACTATAAAAATACCATGCACATGTTTCAGCTACTGTGTGAGTTCAGACCATGTTAGTGACTGTGAAGCCGCACTGGCAATGAAAGATTCAAATTTTTTAAGACTATGCTTAAAAACAAATGTCAGGTTACCATGGGAACATTGAAAGAGCACTTGTTAAGTATAACAAGACCCCTTTTTGAGAAGAACAATGGCTCATACTAGCTGACTTTACAAGGCAACTATTTAAAAATAATTCTTACATCTGTGAACATTTTTCTATTGTATATGACTGTGTTGTTTTTACTTATTAAGAGTTTTGTTTGTTTGTTAGTTAGTTGCCGGCTGGACGCCAGCTATAGCCATGTTGAATGTAGCCTTCATCATCTTCTGCAAATCACCCTGTGGCCTTGATTATTTATTTCGAAGCAATTGAATAGGCTAAATTAGTATTTTCCCTTACACAAACAGTGTCAATCAGTTTTTTTTAATTTTCTTCTATAGACTTGACTTTGCATTGTTGTTGCTAAAATTGATTCAGAAGATTAACTGAAATAAGATTTTAAAAAAATCTTTTTTGCACAGGATCAAGATGATGGTTGGAAATAAGGAATCTCTCAAGGGCCGCTATAAACTGGACAAAGGTTAACATTAAGCAAAACACATTTTAATGTTCATCCGGGAACCTGACATTTGTTTTAAGATAGACTTGGAAAAATAAGTAAACATATTATTTAGGCAAGAGCAGTTCTCTGTGCTAAAAGCTAACAACAGCATGCTAACGTGCTGAAACAACAGGAAATATTTTGAACCTCGTTTTCCATCATAGTTTAACGTGTTTAAGATTTCAAAATTTGCACTGAACACAGAGCAGACACTGATTGGAATGCCGCAAATTTTTTAATTTGGCCATCGCACACCAAATCACTGAAATATATGAAGGCATGGCTGATCATCTGGGGATCATGGATCGCTCAGCTAAGTTTTTTTGTCATTCCATGTGTTAACATAATTTAGTGAACATTTTGACACAGAGGTGGTACTCTGTGAAGTCTGTGAATCACAACTTTTATTAGGATTAGTCCTATGGAAACCATGCAACCTGATACCACGGAAAAAATATGTGATGGACTCTGAGAAATCTTTTAGACTCAGATATTTGTGTTTTGCTTAAATGCAAGATGATATGTATGATAGTTTCCTGACATAGCAAAGAAAAATGCTTCAAGCAGATTGGCGGCATGGATGGAAGGATAGGTGGAATGCTTTCTTTTCACTGTGGAGACTGGGGTTCATCTACATTTCATTGGACTGAACCATAAATTACTTGACCAATTCATATGATAAATTTTAGATAATTTCATGTTCATTTCATTTTAAAAATCATGATAACAATACAAGACAAATCAAAGGATCACCAATGTATTTAGCTCATACCATCTGGGGATCATGAATATCAAAAATATATGTCAAATGGCAGACCAATTCAGCAACCATTCTCTCCATAGAGACACCCCTATGGGGCCCTAATATTTCTCTGTGCTGGGGTTGTCATTATGTTAAGCTTTTGTATTATTTTTGTGGTTACAATTTATAATTAAGAATGAATAATAATGTCTTGCATTCAAGGAAAGTTATTGCTATTTTCCACAGTCTCAATAATTAAGTCAAATTGCAAATTAAACCACTCTGGTTTCCTGCTGCAACCCAGCAGAGCCCTGAGCTGGATTCTCTGCCCCGCAATGTACTGATTAGACCTGTCACTAACCCCCAAACAAAATAATCAGAGAGACAAAATTGTTGGTAATTCAGGTATGCAATAGTACTAAGGAGGGCTGAAAGCTCTGCTCATCAGGGGAATATATGCCTGGCTCTGGTGCAGGGGGAAGATAGCACGACCCCTTGCTGTGGAAGAACCGCAGCAGGGGAAATTGGCTGGCTGTTTCCATGCCTTTACTGTCTGCACTCCATCAAAAGACAGCAGTGGGGGACCACACACTCCCAAACTAATGATAAAACATCAAGGACAGCATAATGTTGCCGCCGGGGATGGAGTGTATGGCGGAGGATGATGTTGATGGTGGTAGGGGGGTATCAGGGTATCAGGAGCAGATTCTCGTCCGACAGTATTTGAAGAGGGGGGTGGGCTAGATATCCTTCCCTATGACCGAAGGCAGTGTGATAGCTGAAATGTCAGTGTCTGGAAGAGGGAAATTGGCCATTCAGGGATGAGGGTCTTCACAAAGGCTGGGATAGGATGTGGCACATATAATATCCAGACGAACAACAATTCTCCATGGGCAATTTCCAGGCTGGATGACTCTAGGCCCAGCATTATGAGGGCTGAAATATGAGTGTATTTTGGAGATGCCATATTTTCAGGGAGCATTTGTATCAGTGAGGAATTTGATATGAGAAAATTTAACCATAAAGTGAAACAATGTAGGAGAAATTGTTTATCTATGCCTACTTAAACCTGCCTGCAAACACGACAGCAGGGGAGGTGTTTTTCTTGCTTTTGTTTAGTCTATTTATTTCTCTTGCTTAAAAGTTCCTTTTATATGAGGTTTTATGGTGTGCTTCAAAAACAACAACAAATGTCTGTAAATGATTTTGTATATGTTACTATTCATGTTATGAATTCTCACTATGAAAAACAAATTATCTGCTTGTGAGGTGCTGGCAATCGCTCCACACTGTGTTGCTGTGCGACTCACACAGACACAGTTTCCCAACAGACTTTCATAAAAAAAACATGGACACCTCTGCGCATGTTATGTCAAAACCCTGGCAAAGCCTAAATTTCCAGTGCCATGTGAATCTTTGACTTTTTGTCCATCGAGGATATATGGGCCAAAAAGTCAATTGTAGGCTGACGCGTGGTGGTAAAGAGGGCGGCAGTGTTACTTATAGCACCAGGTCACCTCTGAGAGTGAAAGACTTCTCTCTGGCCAGTTCTCTCCCATACCACACGCCAGCCAGGGGGCACAATTCACAAGCTGTTGCAGACAGACCCTCGTGGAGAACAGCATGACAAGCCTTTTTCTCAGCCTTTCGACCAGCCACATATAATACAAGTAGCACAATAGGACTTGATTTGACGCGGATTTACATCAGCCTCCCACCTGTCCAGGCTGTCGCACAGTGAAAGGTCATTAGTCTTTTTGAAATAAGAAGAGCCTGAAGGACTAGCAGAGGTAGAGTGTGGTGGGAGAATGAAAAGAAAATTGATGGACAGTTTCACCCTGGCTCTATCAATAATTCTCCCAAGCAAATATTTATCTAGAACAAAACAACTCATTAAGAAAAAAGAAAACTACTTTTTGCATGCTCTTACTTAAACAAAGGGCTTTATTTTACAGCTATGTGACAGCTTTAAAGGTGCTTGTAAACAACAAAACAGAATTGTTGAAAATGCCTGAACAGAGAGAAATATTGGACTAAAGATGGCAGCCTTGGAAAGGCATGCACTGGTGAATGGCTGAGGTTATGAATTTCTACTGAAAAGCTACACAAAAATAGTGCAAAATTGTCACGCTAATACCAATCAATGTTGCTGCCACATGCACTAATTAAGCTACTGTAGCAACCATGATTAATCTGTGGCAACAAAGGCATCAAATATGTAATTATATGCAGTTTGAGCACCTTTTACCAATCACCTGTGTCTCATTACAGACGGCGGAGGTCATACAGCTTCCAACGCTCACCCACCAGAGAAATTGTGTTGAATGGAAGTTTTTGGTAAAATATTTTGATATAAAGTTAGTAATTGAAAGCTTAGCGTTATGTCCAAAGGCACAAACATTGATAATATAGATTAGGATAGGTAGATTTTATTCTGGACCAGAGAACCTATGCTTCCACTTACTTTCAGTCATTCATGGAAGTTTTATGGATGCACCATGGATCAAATAATACATTCATTTATCAGCATTAGACATATGTCATACACAAGTTCATAATGCCCACAGGCAGTTCAGTGAAAACTCCTGAACTATTAGAATATTAAGATACTAATATACTGTTCTGTGCAGATGAGTAACAAACACGTTTTCCCTACTTGTTTGGAATCAGAGAGGATTTACCCAAAGACAGAGTGATAATTCCTTGTTTCAGGAGAATGTTTACTCATCTCTTAGAAATTTAGTTCTGATAGCATGATAATCTTCCTTGAGTGAGCTATTTGTTGGCATATGCTGTCCTTTTGTTTGGGAGTGATCATTATGGGCCCATTGGGAACAAGCAGATGTCATCATCTGCCTGGCAGAGCATGATGATGAATAACCATGGCACCATAGAGTTATCAGAGTCACAGAAAGCCTATGTTAATGTGACTAAGTCTCATGGTTTGACTGGGGAAATAAACAGATTTTTTCTCTGAAAATCATCCCAACCTATATAACAGTTGAATGTTCGACACATAATTATAAGGAAATATGTATAGCATATTTTAAGTGGATGTTGGAAGTTCTATTTTTCAAGCAACTGGAAAGATTTCAGCAAGGACAAACTCAATACCGGTGCTTTTCGGAATCTTTTGTATCCAGAAGATTTGGATGAGTGGATTCCTGCTGTTTTTGAAGCCTAGACATTTCTAAAACCCCACATGGCTATTCTTCCTGCAAATTTGTTCCTTGAATAACATGCTGTAAACCATTCTGGGGGCTGTAATTTCAAAAGTTTCTGAAAATTTCCAGGTGTAAAAAATTCAGTAAATCCCGCAAAGTCAAACCAACTACATTAGTCCAGGATCCACAACTCTCCCTATTTTTCTCCTTTAATAAGTTTTTTTGCCACCTCTGCCCAAGACCTTGCCCTTCCATTAAAACCCTATTCAGTGCTCACCCTGTAATTGGTGAGATGGTGTTGATGTGAAACCCATTACTAATGCATTTATTTTCACAAATGCACATTTTCGGCAACTGACATAATGGGTCATCAGCTGGACAAATAAATGTTACTTTGATGGTTTTGACGTGCAGTTCATGGCTGTCAGCATGACCTAAACAAGGTCCTAAACTGAGTAATAATCAGAACAGTTTTATCACTCTAAACGTTGCAATCAGCGTTCACACAAAACCCACAAAAATCTCTTTTTCATCTTTTAGCCAACACTCGGAACGTTTGTTGTTCTCAAATGATGCTGCTGTTTTGGCATGTAATGTTTAAAACGAGTGTCGGTGTCTCAACTGAAACCAAAACTAACAATCTGCATCAACATGATGAATCACATGTAATTCATACCAGAGCATGAATCTCTGTTTTATACAGAGCAGCCCTGTCTCTTTTTGGTTTTAATCTGAAGAGATCAGGCTATTTTATATAAATAACACGATTCCTGCGAATCCTAAAAACTGCAAAAAACTATTCGAGTTTTTTAATTTAAAGTTTACTAAAAGACACTACAAAAACATTCAGAATTCAGATCATCAAGTTACTTCGTACATCTCTGCTGCCAATCAAGAAGTATAAAGTATTACAATAACTTATGTCTTGAAAATTCCCTAGAGACCAATTGAAAGACAACAAAAAAAAAAATTCTAATTAAAAAAGAATCCACATTTCACTGATGTGCAAATTGAATTAATTGCAAAGGTTATTTGTGGATGAGGATGCCTCTTCTTTCACTGTAACATTTTCTTGCCGCAGGTTTGAAACCAGAACTAGAAAAAATTTGTCCAAAGTGACAAAATCCAGTATATATGTCGATATCTGAGGCTTCTCACTTGTTGCAAAGATAATTTATCATTGTCAAACTCTGCGTGTGAGATGTTTAGCACAGTGAAGTCCAATCATCCATGTGGAGTACATTGAGCAGAAGACATCTATATGACCGGAGGAGAAGTTCTGAGGCTCTAGTAAACCCTTCATTTGCTACAATATGATTCCATATACAGATATGGCTAAATGTCCATATATTTAATTATTTAAGTCAGTCAGGTTAAAGGGGCAAGGAACTCTAATTCTCTTCTCAACATCAAGAAATATTACTATTCTAAATACTGACATTTCTTTGTCACAGAGTTGTACAAGCAACACAAGCTAGACTTTGAGTTGAAAGGAAAAAATCTGTTTAATCATGTTCACCTGAGATGCAGAAATATAGTTTTTCACACATTGCTCAAGGACCTAAATATCATACACCCATATTCCTGATTTCTGGTATGGTGGCTGGCAGATAGTGTTTTTTGCTGGCACTCTAGGAGAAGCAAATTGAAACTTGGGAGTGAAATACAAAATGTTTTTTTTTTTAAACAGCAGGGAGCAAGTGCTTCATGGAGAGAAAGCTAAATTCACCAACAATGGCTCAGCCTGTTGAAAATTTATTTTCCTCTCATCTCCATCACCCCTGCTGGCCATCAAAAACAGGAAATTAAGGTCCAAGGATTGTGCGATTCTCCAATGTCATATTACAAGGTTCTTTGTGCTTTAGAAATTTTAAACAATTACCTCCTGCTCCCCTGCCCGTGTTTTCAAGTACAAAGAATCTTGGTGTCTTTCAAAAGCATATTTTGACTGGAGAAAAGATTTCGGTATGCACAAATGCATCCTTGTAAATTCTCCAGCAAGTGCAATACATATGTATTAGTTATTGACTCGGGGTATTTTAGCTTTGTTTTGTAGTAGAAGTTGTGATGTGTTGGAAAAAAAAGACAGAAAAAGGAGAAACTGCAGTTATGAAATAACAGATGTGAAATGGATGACAGTCATGTTAATATACAAAGAAAATGAGGCCTGAATGAAGAGAGGTTAACAAAGAGCAGCCAACTGTCTGTGGCATTTAAAGTCAGGTCCTGAGAGAGATGGTCCCTCTATTGCCCTTTACCGATTGGCTGCAGAACACACTCAAACTCCACCAACTTTAGTGTATTTCAACAGTCAAATAGCAATCGCCAATATAATACATGGTTATATGATAATCAGGATCAATGTTTGCTCTTAGCAACATACTCTATGACGGTGAAAAATACAATATGAGTGTAATCCTTCTCTTAGCTCGTAATGCAAAGTGCACAGTCACACTGGTCTTTTATGCAGCCAATCCATCCAGAATAAGACTGCGACAATAATTGAACAGATAGAAAAAGAGAAGACAAATATATGTTTGTGAGCCGAGGGTAACCAACTGTAAATGGTGTAACTCAAATGTAATGCCGTGTAATGCTATACAAAACAAGGTGGCATGTTGCCAAGTAATGACTTGTCCTTATTTTGACAGTGCAGACATAAAACAAGTGATAACCTAGAAGGGAAATTAGAAATACCAGTTAATAATCAAAGTATTTATAGACAGTCAGTGGCCTGTTTGTAGGCATGTTAGCATATTAAAGTGCTGCCTTAAATCACATAAGCAAGCCAACACTGGGTGGGTTTGAAAAATACAACTTTACAGTGGTGCTTTGAAGTTTGTTAACTTGTGTTTTGCATATTTGTGTATGAATATGGTCTCTGTCAGTGTTCTAATCTTCCTCTGGGTCTGCTGGCAATAGAGCATATGGCAATATATGATGTTTTTGTACAACAGATTTCACTTGGTTCATTTGCTGCCCTTCTGTTGTATCAAAAACATAGATTTACCATATAATATTTGTTTTTTTGGTATTTTTTCCATATTTCTGTTTTAATTAGGGTTCTAAGTGCCACCTGGATTTCTAACATGCCTGCAGGTGTCAGCTTACCTCAGTCATTGTCAATAAGCAGAAATTCAAATTGTCAGTTGCTGTCATGATCTGCGATTTACACCCTGTGCTTCTCACAATAACAACTTAAATTGAAAAGTGATTTTCTTAGTGTGTGAAGGTTCTGTGAAATAGTCTTATTGTTGAATTGGGTTTCCTAAATACCAAAGCCACTGTAGGCCTCCCTATACATGCAGCAGAGACTGTAGTTGAACTTAATAGTGCTTAAAGTATAAGAAACTAAAATCAAGTTCACTGAATAGTAAAACCCACCATATACATAGAGGATGTAGTCATCATAGGCCTCTCCTACAGCATTAGATGCCACGCAGCGATAGGTACCGTTGTAGGACTTGTTGAGGTTCTCAATGTAGAGATCAGAGCCGGTGACCACAGCGTGAGGTGGCACATCCTCTTCTACTCTCAGCCAGTTGATCTGATGGGGACTGGGGAACATAATTTCCACCCAAATCACTCAGGTGCTGTCTATCCATGCTAAAAATCTCAAATAAAGGTCAAATCCGAATTTGGCAGAGGACCATTTTTAGGCCCTATCTAACAATGTACAACATGCTAACAACTGGTCACAATTAAATTATACAATGAGACGTAAAGCTTAAGGGGTGTTTTGAAATGGTGGAAAATTTTGAGTCCTAAAGTTCCTCCTTATGTGTGAATGCTTACTGTGGTTTTCCTTCAGCGATACATGTCAAATCTAGATTGTCACCCTCTCTGGTCAATCCCTCTGGATATGTTACCACAATCTTCACCTCTGGTTTATCTGAAAGTAAGAGAAGAAGAGTGATAAAAATACTACAGCAGTGTAAGAAACAGCAGTCTACAAGTTAACTGATTATTGAACTCAGAGAAACAGGCTTCTAAATAAAGGTATAACGGCCAAAAGTGAAACACAGAGAATTATGAAATGAGTCTTCCGGGCTCAGTTGTCTTCCAGTCAGTCTGCAGTACCTTAAAGCAAAACGTTTTTTTTTCTCTTATCAATGCTTGCAAAAGATTACCAAAATGTCAAACGGCTCCAGTCAAGCTTTCTCTTTTTCCTTGAAAGGTCAGACAAAACAGTTATCTACCTGAAAAAAATTAATATTCGACACAGACTACAAAAGGGTACCCTAACCTTTCTTTGATGTTTAACAGTGGTAGGCAGCTTGTATTACCTCTTCAATCAATGCATTGTTTAAAGAATACCTTAACATTATATGACACCTGAGCAAAACATATTTTTTTTGCCCCTTACTTTGAGCAAGTACCATTGAATAAAGCAACAGAGCATTCTAAATACATCATGATTCATAAATAGGACAGTGCAAAACATATGTTGCATTTTAGGTGTTGTGACATTGTAATAGATCACAGCTTGGCATGAGTACAACAAACTACACATGACCATACTTAAATGTAATGCTATTTTGAAGAGGCTGAAGTTGGGAATGTTTACTTCTAGCAGATACTCTGTATGATAAATGTGGCTGCGGTGACTTCATGGTTTTGTAGCAACTTTATACTCGCATCCTAATTTCTATTTATTTAAACCCAACTCAGCCGCAATGGTTTTGAATGTTTCATGTAAACCAGAAATCTTAAGGCTAACATGATCTAATTTTACGAGATGATCACCATATATGTTTCTTTTGCACTTCCACCCTGAAGCTTTCTGTTCTAGTGCCAGACTGTATGAATATGCAACCCACCACCCTTTGAAGGTTGCTAAGTGTGGCAATTTCAAGTGTAGAGGCCGACTGAGATGGATGTAATTTTGTTTGTTTAAATTCTTTCGAATCTAATTGAGTCGAGTCGCAGTTGAGAATGTTTAAAACAAGATCTCTCGTTTGCTATTTATTTCACAGCTTAAGCAGAAGTGAACATTTTAAACTAATTTTTCCTGTTTAACTCTGGCTTGATGATCAATGTATATATGTATATAAAAAATAAAGAAACCTAAATAATTACAAATATTATGTAATAGATGGCTGAGTATGTAGACAAGTGGACAATCTGAACGCAACCCAAGACAATTGAGATATATTTTGACATTATTTCTTAGAACAGTGCACAAATGTCCATCTAGTATCTTGTCAAAGGACAGTTTTTGTGGTCTTTGTGTGGCTTATTTAGCTGTGTAATTTCTTTATTATTCTTCCAGTAAATTTGACCAAATGTTCTGTTTATTAGTACTTTTTTAATAAACCATTGAAGCCCCTTGGTAGTCCTAGGTCTCTTGCAATGTGTACAGGGGCTTGGTTAAGTTCTGGCTTTCAAAACAGGCACTTCTGGGTCACTTACACAGCACTTCCAAGTGTCTTTGGACCAGGAGGTCTTTCACAGCTGGATGGTCTATGATGCAGTCCACTGGCTCTCCATCGTCATCTTTAGTGACAGAAAACGTCACCCGGCTGGTGACAGTAAACATCCTATCATACATCTCCTCAACTGTTGTTTCACCTAGAAAATCACCAGAAGCATGAGAGAAAATAAAGTCAGTACCCGAAAAGTTTGAAATCAAATCTCAAATCTTGCAGCAGCATCAGCTGTAGTGGCTGTAATGGGCAAACAGTCATAGCTATTAAGAGCATATTACCTGTCAAAGTGGAGTACTTTCAGATGGCATTTACATTTAATTTATGATTCAGTGATGTGGTGCCCGAACGAGACTTTAGAGGATTCAGAGAAGCCCGAGGCCTTCAAATCTGACGAGAGCAGCGAGGAGCAGCTGGGTCATATCAAGCCTGATAATGAATGCTTCTGCTGCTCTAGGGTTGAGCATTGTTGGGGCTAACCCTGCAGTAATCTGCTGCCCACTAAGCCCAAGGCTGTCAGAGGGGCATTCATTTAGAGAGCATTACAATGCCACAGGGGCATCACATTAGCTGCAGTGCTGAGTGTGATGGTTTACTCGCACTTAATGAAGTGAGGAAATAATTACAGCCCCACGCTGACCTGCAGCACACTTCCATTTCAGACTTGTCACAAGGGAGCCCAGCCGGACTCAGGGAGGGCAAAACGCTGTTGTTCCACAGTTGATGATCACCAATACACACATATGTGGCCCCTTGATGGGCATTAACCCCGTGTAACATACACCCAACCATGACAAACCTGCCCACATAAAATTTAAAGTACTGGGACCAGTTAGTGGTCATTGCACTTGTGGTCATTAAATTTGACGACTCTGCCAACTGCAATGAGAGAACAGAAAAGCACACGGACTGTTTGAGAAGTCTAAGTGAATTAAACATTAAATAGTAAATGCTGTTTGTCCACACTGAGTGAAGAAATTGGAGGATATAAAACAAGTACTGTATTATTGCAATAAGAATAAACATTATGCATCCGGATGTGCCCAACTGTCTGAACTATGTACTGGGACCAACATTTGTGTTCTGACTACTCTTACAAGACCAACAAATGAGCCCCTCTCTTTCATTACAGAAGAGTTCTAGGAGATGTGTAACAGCAGCAAAATGTTCACATTAACCCTTTAATGTCTAGCTCTGCCATTTGGAGTATATTTTTAAGTCATTACACTATAACATAATTAAAAATCATGGAGGTAAATCTAAATTAGCCATTTCTACCTCTCAGTATAGGTTTGTCATACTAAAAGTGAGTAGATGTTAATTCATTACTTTTTCAAATTTTGATGGTTTTTGCTATGGAAGGATATCTTACTGATTAAGAATCAAAACAATTTATTCTAATTCCTTCCCCAAGGAAATGTAAAAATGCAAAGAAACTATTTTCTATGGCTTTTTTTCTCATTGTGGACATGAAAGGGTTAAGAACTCTTTTGTCACCATGCAGACACAAGGGCAAAGAGCAGTGCATCAAATGCACTGTACAAAGCACATTTGTACGGTCAGAGAGGGTATTTAAAGGCATACCTGCCAGAAACAATGCTATACGTGCCAAACAGCCAGGTCAGGAGGAGTGTGAATTGGAGTGATGCGGTGATCATATGTTATTCTGTAAGTCACTCGCACTAATTGCTTCATAACAATCCCAGATATGCATTTAGATTGCTACAACAAATGTAATTTAGTTTTACTATACTGTGGGTGTCATGCTTTGTTTGATTACAATAAAATTCTGATTTGCAGTCATTGCTAGACAATTTAAATCTTGTCACATGGTTCTGTAAATGACCAGTGAATCGTATCAGTCCAGGAGGAAGCACATGAGAGCAGAAACACTCGGTGTTATCTAAAGAAAATAAAATGTGTAAAATATGTAATATTGTAGCTGGCTAGTATGTAGATGAGGGTTATAGCAGTGGTAAAGTTGTCATTTTTCAGTGATCCTCAGAAAAATGAGTTTCTTATTTTTTTTTAATAGGTTAACTAACGTTAATTAACGGATTGACAGTATAGAAAATGGATGGATGGGTTGGACCAGTCTGGGTTAGACAGACTGTGCACAAATTAAGGGAAATTTAAGACTATAGTTATCCTTCTAATCAGTGGTCCATCAACAATAATCACTCCTGTCAGCATGATGTGCAACAGTATACAAGGTCACAAAGGAAGGCAGGATACTGCTAAGCAACTAAAGGCCATTACATTGGGAACAATCAGTCATTATGTCATTATGACTTTAATTCTTCAACAACTTTTAAAACCTTTAAGACATTTTACATTGTAACAAACCACAACAGACACTATCTTTTTACTCCGAAAAGTTTTAACAATGGGATCTCACTGTGATCACAGTTGATTTCTTGTTTTTTCCAAAACAGTTAACTTATTACTTATATAACTTATAATTTCAGAAAAACAACAGAAAACAACTGTGAAACTCCTTGTTTTTCTACCTTTTAACACCTCCATGCACTGTAAAGGCAGAAGAGGTACATAGGTGACGTTGAAAGATGTGTTTTAGGAGTTGTATTTAGTTTAGTAATATTCTCTATTATGTACAGTTTCTATTTGCTGCTACATAATTAGTAAAATGCAAGTTTCAAAAAGAAAAGACGGTTTTGTATTTTGAATGATTCAAATTTACGCTTCATGTGGGATATTATGATTAGAAATGGCAAGTTTTTTTTTAACAACACCACCACTTGATATGTGCAAATAAGTGTATTTGAAGGAGCCCATTTCGATCAAATTAGCACCATCTTGACTTCCAGCACTTCCTCTAGATAAAAGAAAGGATGTTATATGTGTAGCATAACAGAGGGTCAGGAAAAAAGCATTTCAAGGACAGGGAAATATCACTAATTAAAAAGGTCCTGATTTTAACTTCTTGTATTAAATGATACTGACTGTGACTCATTTTAACAACTTACTTAAATATGACAAAACGGCAAACTTCAGAAAGTTCTGTATCTTGTTTTGAAGATCAGAGCAATTATCAATGTTCAGGCCAACCAACACTTGTCAAATATCAGTGTCATCCACACGGAGATGAAGAAAACAACTGTGGACCAGGTCACTGAGGGACTCGGAGCTGAATGCAGAGGAGATTTGAAAGTTGCAGCACAGATGTCAAATCAAATGCTCTTTTGAATATCAAGCACTGATCAATCCCACTGCAATCAAGCACAGCCTCTTCTCAGGGTGACATTTTCTTTCACTCAACTTCTAACCTGAGTCCTCTGCCTTCCAATGCACGTCAGTGTTCAAGCTGTTTCAAGATGCCTTAAGCATGCACTTCTCCAGGGCTGGTATTACCATTAGTGAAGCTAAAATGAATAACGGAAAGACTTTAAATTCACCCAACCGAAGGGTGACTTTTGCAAACTAAAAATTATAATCGTTGTCTTCTGTATAAAGCATTAGCAAACTGATTAATGTCAGAATCAATCGAGTTATTTATTGCAACTCATAAATCCTTTGTAAAGTAGCCTGGAATTCAAACAAATCTAAGGGAGGTGTCCTGCAACTTCTTGTTCAAACAGATTCCTATCCGGCCTTGCCTGAGCAGAGCCAGTCACAACAGCTTATCTAATGTTGGGCATGTTTGATACGATAAGACCACTGAGTCCTGTTGCTCAGTTGCTACGTCACACGATAAGTTGCACTGATTGGTTGGAGGTCTGTTTAACTGTGTCCAGAGGCATTTGGGCTGCGTTTGCTGATAACGGCCTTTGGAAATTAAAAATGAAAATAGAATATCCATACTAATTTGCATTTGTCTGTCATTGCCAGGCTTTTCATAAAGAGCATTCCTGGGGAAAAAAAGGATGTTACTTAGCTAACTTCAATTTACAAAAGCAGCCCCTATAAATAAAATATTCTCACATAAAAATGCACCGAACCTTTGATTTTTAAAAAAAATGTTTATTCTCAAATTTGATTCTGCAAGGTCCAGTGCAGAGTCACACTCAAGCTCTTTGATTTTATTTAACAGGGTTAAAAACAGCTGAGATTCTTGAAATGATTTTGCCTGAAAACTCATTCTTATTCCAAACCAAAACTGTGAATGGTGAATTGGAAATTGCACCTATAATGGTTGAATCCTCTTTTAAAAAAGAATATTTGCAATTTATGAAAATCCTTACTTAATATTCTGAATTCAGCTACATGTGTTCACATGCACATTTTAGAAACTCACAAATAAATGCAGCTGTCTGATGGAACAAATCTCCCCCTGTTTGCACTTGAGCAGCAGTAGCAGCTGACTACTGGTCCCTAGTACATTTGAATATTTTCACAGCTGTCATTTATGTTAATTTTTGCCACCTTGTGTGCTGAGTCTTGCAGACCAGAGCCTACTTTTGTTCTCACTTCTGTACCTGTTGGCATAATGAATGTTAGAAAAAACTATTTGGCTAATTTGAGCTAATTTTTCTTTCTTGCCATTAAGACTGCATACGTTTCATGGAAACTGTAAGACATACTTGATCAGGCAGATTACAGAAAACCAAAATCCACATCCATATCCACAACATGTGCAGGGCTAATGACTGTTTACCCGTCCACAATGAGAGATGGTTTGTGTTTCCTAGGGTACACGAGGACGTGACTTTCTGGCTCTCTTTATCTGTCCACTGCCACTATAGATTAGCCCTGCTCAGCATGTCAGTGGCATTTTGCTGATCTAACCATCCTGTCGCCTCTCCCTCCCCTGCACAACACTCAACAACTCATAAACAGAAATTGACTTTGACTCCTGTAGGGAACACTGGAGGCACAGATGGCATTTAGCTTCAGATTCACTCTTGTCTAAATATTTCATCTCTCAACAAGCCAAATGTATCCTCTCCATTCTAATACATATATGATATGACACCAGCTCAGAGACATCTATTCTGTGTAAATACAATATAACTAAAATGAATATCCTTGTTGCTGTACAGTAAGTGTATAATGAATAATTGATAACTCCTAATCATAACTGCGAGGTAATACGATTTTTATTTCTATATTGTATTCCCCTTTCTGCAAAAACCTGCCAGCGGCCAAATGCAATGAAATGAAGATAAAATGCACAAATAAGAGTTTATAACTATGTTTATGTGTATTGTTGGTTTGAAGTAAATAGAAATTTAGGAGTTGGATACTTTTAAAAACATATTACATCAGCAGTCTAGGTTTAATCAAATAGTTTTTTTAATGCAAACATTGGTATCTGAAATAAAATTATAATATGAAAGTAGCTCTAAGGCAAATAAAAATTTATGAGAAACATAACATGAGTCTTAATTGCAGTTTGAAGGAGTGGTTTGTAGCTTGAACAAGCAGCCCAGATGCAAGAACAGGGGGCTGTGCTCACAGGACAAAAAGTAAGGAGGATAACACTGTGTCCTCCGACTGTATATGGCAGGCGGGATTATCTTCCTATGTACATACACCAGTTAACATTATCAGTATAACACATTTAGAGTAGAACTGCATTTTCCTCACAGAGAAGGAGCCTCTGGAGACCAGGACTCGTACTGAAGAGGACAGGCCTGCAGCATGTGAAGCAAACTGGGGTAGAGTGTTATTCTACCGACCTGTCAGTTCTTCCTCCCCCTTCATCCATCTGATGGAGGCCGCTGGCTTGCTGCCCATGGCAGTACAGGTGAACTCCGTCTCGTTCCCCTCGCTGACCACATCCTCCCGGCTCTCGATGATTGAGCTGCCTGGCGGGACTGACCCACAGCAACAGCAATAGTCAAAAAGACAAAGTGGCTTCACTCATGATCCCTTTTATTTCATGTCATAAAAACAACACAAATATTTATGTTGGGTGTGAATAACTGTTCCTAAGCATTACAAATTAATTTGCTTTGCCTAATATTAGAACACTATCTGTTCACTTTGTGTAGCTTTATTTATGAAAGGCATCAGTCAACCAGATAACTCAAAAAAGGCTGATCTTACTGTGGTCGAGGCATAGCTTATTTTACTATGATATAAAAGACAAAATCTTGGAATTCAGGGGATCACAAGTCTAATGGATTCAACATGATGATCTACTGTCAGATCGTTTTTTAAACACTTCATTCTGGATTTATTTGGACAGACGGATCACTGATCACATAAACCCATTGTCAGTCATGATTTCTTGTGGGTGAGCCAAAGCATTTGATTATACATTAAGACATTCAAGAATTCATCCTTCAGCATCACTTAGTTATGCATTATTTGGCATTTGTTTCTCAAAATGCAATTCAGGAGTCCCTGAAATGTATGCAATTCAGCCCTGTGGTCACACGGATGTAAAAACTGGATACGGAACAGTTCTCCATCATTTCTTGGATTAGTCATCACAGCAAACTTGAGCTGAACCTCACTTACTTGAAAGCAAAAAGTCACCGGGGTGCTTATTTCAAGAGCTCTCTTTGCATCGGTTGGTTCAGAAATACTGCAGCAAGGTTTCAATTGTACAACTGGAGTAATTACTTTAAAGTGCTTTTAATTCCTTTCAATCCCCCAGGATGTCTGCATGTATAATAAAGCTTAACTAGAATAATTTCTCTCTAAAGCATCAAAGTGTGGCACAGCTGACTCTCAATAGGGAATCGTTTGGAGCAGCCAAGTCAACATTCACCAGGATTCACAGAGTCAACACAGCTGCCAAACCAACACGGTCTGAGCCATCAATTTCAGCATCTGCTCGTTTTCGTTATGCTGTTGAGCACCACAAGAGCCTAATTGGCTGGCGTTTTGTTTCAGTTGCTAAAGATAACAGGATCAAAGATTACTATTATTTCATATTCACCATCTATAATCGAGCAAAATACAATAGAAGTGTGTATTTGAATTTCACACATGTATACCTACCCAGGACAGTGATGTCTGCGTAGGCTTCCTGAGGAGGATCTGTGTAGAGCTGGCACACGTAGCGCCCCTCATCGGCGAGTGACACATTGGACAGAGACACCCGGAGTTCGTTGTCAGAGAAATTCACCAGCTGGAACCGGCTGTCCTTGAGAGCTGAGGGGATAAAGAGTGCAGGGACACAAACATAAGACATGGGGTGAGAAGGAAGAGGAAAGGGGCGGGGGGGTGAGAGAGGATGTAGGAAGACGAAGGAGACACTAAGAGAAAATTAGACAGAGGAGGGGAGGGGGAGTGGAGGGCAAGTGCTGCCCTTTTGTGGGCTTTCTCCTTAATTGAGTAAAAGAAAAGTGAGTTTTAAAATGATTCCTACCAGTTGATTTATAAAGTACCTTTACAGTCCACGGAGCACTTGGAAAGAAAGGAAAGTGTGAAGAGTGCTCATGAAGACTCCTAACAAGCAAGGGAACTCTTAAAATGGTTTGAGGCTAGTCATGGATGGATGCTTCAAACTCACATATTCCGCTGAAAGGAGAGGCATTCAAACATACATAATGACTTGAATCACAGTGTAGAGGAAGAGAGACTTTGATGCCTGAACTGTAAATCAAAAGTAGCCTGGAATCTGTGTACTAATGCCTATATGGATTGGCTGAATTTTCTTTTAATGTCATCAAACTGGGTTAACCATCTCTCTCTGACTTTACTCACAGCTTTTCATTTGGGTCAGCGCTCATTCCTGAGCCCTCTTTTCCATGAACAGCCTCGGCTGATTTGATTGGGAGGCCTTTTGATGTTTTGACCTGCCTTCTTTATCAAGTCCTCTCTGCATCTGTCAAGTTAACAAACCCTATTCAGCCCTTGTTTAAAGCACATGGAGTTTATTATTCCCATCAGGCTCAACACTTAGCGTCATGATCATTACTCAAGGTCTCGGGGCAGTGTCAACATGAAACCTCATCCCCCAATATAATCGGAGAGCTCTTTGGAAGTCTCACCTCAAAGAGAAACAATGACGCTGAAGCACTTTGAGAGTCGAAGCACCTGCTAGGGAGGGAAACTCTTCACTTCTGAGATGCTGACAATTCTGTTTCAGTACTGTCTGATTGCTTCCACAAGAGCACAATGTCTACTGTTTATTATGATGTGTAAATTCTGTGGTCAAAATGTCTATTATTCTGATCAAATTTAATTAATCTTAAAAAACATTTTTTAAGTTAACCTTTTGATTTATAAAATAAGAAAACAGTGGACAATGATTTCTGAATATAGAAGGTTTCAACATCCAACTTTGATCCTTTCGGTTTCTTCAACCCCAAAGTTGGCAAATTTAAACTCAGGATAGAATGGGACTTTTTCAAATGCTTGAAGCTGAAGCCAGATTATCAATTCATTCCATGGAGCCAAGTTAAACAGTCAATGTATTTCTAAAACTTTCAACTGGCTGATTTTTGCTTCAACTAATTTTATAACTGCATCACTCACTGCACGACAGGTTTTGTATAACATAAACGTTTGAGACAAGCTGAAGAACAAAGTTGACATTTATTCAACCAAATAGGCAGACTTTTCCATCTGAAGACCAAAATCACTGTAATAGAGATGAAAAGGTGACCTGAATGATAATGTTTCCCTGTATCTGACTGATATGGCTTTTCATCAACTCTTAACTGATGAATTCGGAGCCCCAGTTATTGCACATCAACTATTTGTGTATTACATGCCATGGCCTTTTCTTTTTGATTTGAAGTAGGCCTGTCACAAAATTACAGCATTTCAATTGCAATCATTTGAGGTGATTGTGGTTATATCTGCATAATCATCACAATCGTTTTTTTTCCTGTAACAGAAATGTCATATTTCCACAATGTCTTCAGCTATTTAAGTTCACTGACTGATGTCAGAATTGTGGCTTTTTAATGATGTCATCTTGTTGTGTCCCTGTCCTCTGCTGTGGACATGTCAACATATGAGAAAATAGCTATAATTCACTGCAATTGGCTTCCTTATGTCTGACAAGCTGTGAATGCATAATGTCCATAGGATCTCCCTCAACAACATAGCAAACAGCAAACATGTTAGATGAGTTTTTTTACTCTGGAGCTTTTTCAGTGCGAACAATTACTTGCTGTGGCCAAAAACGTCATCGTGAACTTGATGAAAGTGAACAAAAAAGTAAAGTTTTTGAGCTGAAACTTGCTGTAAGGCTCCATAAAATCAAAGGGAGCTGCAGCTTCTAGAAATGATTGTCTTCAAGTTCATTTTCACATTTTCAGGTGATTCGTCATTACAAAAAATGATGATCATAACTGCTTTAAGAATTAAGACTGGGCTGCCTGAGACTTTAAACCTACAGGGGTTTGATAGAGAAAGGCAGCTTTTTTTGGCAGAGTATCACTTTACCATTAAGTAAAAGTAAAACATCTCAGCAGAAGAGATGCAGTGAATAAATAACAGTTCTCTATTGAATCACCATCCAAAGGGTTCCACCTTCTCTGATAAAGGCTCATTTTTCCCATTTCAAATGACAACTCTGCCAAATTGCATGTCATTTGGCATATATCTGGAAAAATAAATGCCTCATCCTAACAAAACTCACAAGGCTCTTACCTATGACATAATTCATCTCTATTTTCTGCAAAAGAAATTGGTTTATATAGCCTTCACTGATACTGTAAAGCTGTTATTATTCTGGTATATGTGTGTGTGTGTGTGTGTGTGTGTGTATCTGTTTCTGAGGTAGCCACTTTGTTTGTCACTGCTGTTCCTGCAGCTCCTGGTGTGCCTCTATGTCACTGCTGTTTACCTCCTTGTATACAAAGATCTGCCACTGTGTCAGCTGGCCTTGTTGACAGGTAACAATGCCACTGGCTGAGGGGGGTCCCTGCAGAACCGGCAGTCCTTTAGGAACTGAGCCTAGAATAACGCTGCCATGGGGTTTACCAGACCCCATTACCAGAAACACAAACACGCAGCAGTGAGCCAATAAAACTTAATCCGCCTGTCAGAAAGTCTGACATACATTCACATCTAATGGTAGATAAACAACAGTGTTTGTTTTCTGTTATTGTATTGACTTTGGCAGAGAAAATTGCATGTTTGCAGAAACACATGGAGCAGTTCGATAAAGAATGAAGATGAAAAGGTTGTCCTAACCTCCTAGCAAGATTTCCTTAACATTAATTATCACTATGATGTAACTACTGATTAGTCATTGCTGCTTTTCTTTCAGTTAATTTTTGTCTGAGTGTATGTTTGCAAGGTATAGAATGTAACATAATCTGTGTTGTACATCACACCATTCTTCTTTGAGGCAGCCTTTGGTATTTTGTACAAATATGACTAAGATGTGTACTCAAACTCCCCTGACGCAAGTGAGAGAATGGAACAAGCGTCTCGCTACCTACACTTATGAAATAACAGCTGGGATGCAGTATAGACTGAAATGAAAGGTGCGTCTCATTCACCTTGAAACTTGGCTCTGATCCATGATATAAACAAAGTGAAAATGCAGAGACAAAAACTAGGTTCAGACTTAAAGTAGCCCATATGCTCATGCATAGTCATAATGTTCAATATCCTAATCTAAGAGATTATCGTAAAATCGAACAGTGACAAGGACAGAAAAGTATTCCCATTATGGTAGCTCTGTGAATTATCTCTTATTAATCTTGCAGCAATCTGAGCTTAATGGATTGTGTAAAAGAGCCAGAGAGTCAAGGACAGATGGAATCATGTTTGCAGAGAAAATCTAACATAAAGCTGGAACTGATGTTGAAGTCATGTCTGATACCTTCACTGTAATTCCAAAACCAGTGGTTCCTTTTGTTCAGGACGCGCTGACAGTTGCAATACTCTTCTTGTGCAAGACAGTATTAACTAAAGTGGCAAAATACACACAAAGTGTAGATAAGACATGGAAAATGTTTTGGGAATTAGAGGGATACTATAATTGATCTAATTTTAAGCAGTACGAGAACGCAATGCTTAACCCTGATCGTCTGACAGATGTGAGTTGTTTGAAATATCAAAAACAGTTGAAAAGGCTCCTGAAATTTCAAGTTGAGAAACCATTAATGTTTGACTTTTTTGCTTAAAAAATGCAATAGTTTCTGATTCATTTTCCAGAGTCACCTAAAACAATTATGCAACTACCCATGTTGGCTCTACTTCCGTTTAGGTGATAAATGCTAAATTAGACATTTAGACATTTAGACACCATAACAACATTCTTTTGTTTGATTGTAGGACACTCTGTCATAAATAATAACATTGATTTCTTGTCATTGCAGTTGATGTTATTGCAGTATCACAACAGTGACTATTGTAAATTAAAGTACACTGCAAAATTCTCAGCAAACAGCTCTGTAAAAAGTATTATTTGTATATTTCTGCAGGGATTTCAGTGAACTAGGTATTTTTTTGTGATATTTAGTGGGTTCTTTTACAGTTTGAAATATCCCTCTTTAGGTGTAGATTGCTACTTTTTTTTAGGAATTGAATTGCTTCTGTAAAGGGGAGTGTAAAACAATGACGTAATGTTTAGTTTAGGAGGTAAACTTCTGAGGGAGTCTTGGACTAAGAGCCCTGACGAAGCTGTCCCTATACTTTCATTTACCTTTAGCCTCATTGTAAAAGTAGTAGTAAACGTTGCCAAAAGATGAAATAAACAAAAATAAAATAAAACGAAAATCGTGTTACATAATCACAGGTAAAAACTGCGAAAACAAACCATTTCTTGAAAAAAAAAAAAAGGAAAGATTTTTTTATCAAATTCATGAGTGATTCTTGGTATAAGGCAGAAATCAAACCCATGTAGGCAGCCAGAAATGAAGAAAATTGGATTGCCACTTATTCCATCCCCTTGTGGTGACGCACACAGTTCCTCTCAGGCTGTGACTCTGCATTTTAAAACTTCAGGAGATGTGGTTAACATTGTGTCTCGGGTACCAGCACTTACGTCGAACATCTCTGAAGTAGATGGTCTGTCTGTTGGGGTTGAGCAGTTGGATGACGGAATCGTCGTTGTTCTTCACTCTGCAGCTAATGGTGGCCGTTTCCCCCTCGATGACCGTCACGTTGTCAGTTGCCAGGTTCTGACTGTCAACTGCACAACACAAGCAGAAAATGCAGATGGGGCAAGTGATATTTCAAGTGGGAAGTAGACATTCTTGACTAGATATTCAAGAGTCTATTAAATATTTAGATTTCTTACAACAGATACTGCATGTCAACACATGCAGCAAAGATATGAAAGTAGGCTGTGTAGACTGTCTGTTTGCAGCCATGTCTAATCCTTTTAATATAAGAGCCATGTGCAGTGTTTGTCACTATTGATCTTCCCAGCTCAGAGTGGGCCCTGTGAGCCAGTGCCAGATGGGCTGTAAGCTCTGCTGCCCACGAAGATACAAAGTGAGGAGAGGGTAGGAAGAAAAAGAGACAAAGGACAAGTGTAAGAAAGTGGCAGGTAGTAGATATGGGTGGGGTGGAGGAGGTGAGAAAAAGAGGGGGAGTTAAACAGAGAACAAGAGAGAGGAGAGATAGATGAGCCAAGCTGGATGATGTTTATGGTTAAGCTTTATCAGAGCTCTCCATCTGAGGTTCCATGTGACCAGTGTGTGCTCAGTGTGTTCCGCGGTTCTGTTCTGTATCTCCTGGAATACAAGCATTTGAGTCACTCTGTACACTGGCATTGTTGCCTCTGACAGACTCTGGACCTTGTCATCGTAACTTACACCCCACTAAACCCCCAACACAAAGACGCCTGGCTTTGTTCCACCTGTCTTGACAGGGAAAGAAGGAGGGAATCAAAAGTCACCTTGTGCTATATTTATCTGGCAGGATCCAAAAAAACAGTGTAAAGAGAATACGTTTAATGCCTTGGATTCTCGCCAGTGGAGAAACAACACTCCCAGCTACAGCCTCCAAAAAAACATCAAAAGCACATTTGCATGCCTGGGTTGTCAGACACCTCTATTGCATTCTGACATTTACAAAGTGGAGGAGAAAAAAACCACCCAGCATTTTCAGATAGAGATAATGGGAATAGACAGCCAAACTAACATGATTCAAAATGAACTCTATGAATGCAGGAAAGCAATAAGAAATTAACCTCCTGTGGAGAAAAGCTCCTCAGACCTGTCTGATGCAATGAACAACCCATTTCATTCCACTCTGCCGTCAGGGCGCAGGTTCAGGACAAAAGGAGGGTAATAGGTAAAAAGAGACAGATTGTGTGAAAAGTACACAGTGCAGCCAATTAGAGGTTAACAGTAAGTCCACAATGGGCTTTAATGCACTTTATGTCTACTGCATTTTATTGTGCTAGAGATTAGTTAAAGAATGTTGAATTGTGAAAGAAGATGATGGTGCGTCACGCTCAGTGTGCTTCTGAACAGCCACCAGGGGCAGATAGAACACTAATTATTTTTGTAATTTTGTTTGCCTTTTTTTATGCTACTTTTTTTACATTTATTTTGAGACTCCACATTCTAATTTCTGTGAAAACAATTGTTGATATTGGTTGATAGGTTTGCTCCTTTTTTTACGAAAGGAAACAACTATGACTCAAAATTGATTAAAGTTATCGTTATTTGTTTTATTCAAACTGCTTTTGAGATTTAAGTTGCTAACTTGATTTAATAAGCGGCGTTTAATCTACTCAGTTTCTCATTTTAATTCACATTTGATCAGCTTTGACATTTTTATGATTGAAAGAAGTCTGAAAATAAAAACATGACAGATATAACATATATATAAATCATGTAAATTAGGAAAGATTCATTTAGAGCATATTTTTTGCTTCTGAATTTGCGTGTCTACAATATTTGTGCTTTGAATATTGATTAAGTTGAGAGCAAGACTGCGCTTATTGCACATGAGCCTTGTTTAAAACAGTAGTTTGACAAACTCAGACAGAAGCTTGTTTTACACATGCACTGCACTCATCAAAGTTTGTAGACATTTCTATGATGAGCTATGTACAAGAATATGTTCTGCTGATTAATGCTTTGTTTAAACAGTCAGCAATGCTGTAATAATTCCATGAGAATCTGTGGAAAGTGCCTTGAGATAATGTTGTTGTGATTTGGTGTTACATACTTGAAACTGAATCAAATTCAATATGTTGCTTTATTCTCTGTGATATTAGAGATGCATCCAAACACATTTGCATTGACTGTCCTCTTGTGCGTTTACCCAGGCCCTACTCTAGTGTGAGCATCTCCAGTTGTCAGAACTTATCCATGTGAATAAGCAGCTACAGCGAGTCCCGATTCTCCAGACCTTTTCTGGAGTCAGGTAGCGTTTTTCTACAGTATAGTTTGTTATAATAAGAATCCCTTTGCATGTGTGTCATTTTTTTTTTCTAATGGGCTACACTGATTTAACAACAGTTTCCATATTCCAGGGAATAATGATTGCACAACAAAGCTATATTAGGCCTTAATAACACCTTCCAAAGTCATATAATAACAACAAATAAGTAATTTTGCTGCGGACATGTGATTTGTTTGTGGAAAGATGATAATACGTTTGTTAACTGTAATGAAGCCACTAAATTACTCTAAGGTTTTGTAAATAAATCAAGTTACCATTGTTGTCTCTCGACTGTAGCTTCATAATTGATGTAAAATGTGTTAAATACTAAAATGGGGATAATTGAGTGCTTCATATAAAAATAATTCACAGTATATACATGTGTATATATTTATATTCTCTCATATTGCCTCCAAAAAGCAATATGCAGAGTTTTGATGTCTTTTTTAAAAAAATGTTATCACTGTAAGAGTAAAATATTTGGCAGTCAAAACAGCAACACAGTGCCGCCTCAAAGCAAGGTTACTCTGCTCCCAATCTGTTGGACTGAGAGAAAGGCAACGGAAAAGATAAATTCTCCATAAGGTTTAGCAGCCCCAAGCAAGGTTGGCCCCCCTCCAATATCCCAGCCTAGGCTCATCTCCAATTCAAAACACACATAAATGACGTTGCTGTGATTAGCAATCCCATCAAAGTGAAAACAGGCCACTTTGTGGAACATGGAGGGTTTTTGCAATTGAAGTAAACATTTTCAATTGCCTCGGCATCCTGGTCATGATTGGGTGCAAATGAGGAGAGGCAGTCATTAATTCTGGGTGGTGGGTGGGGATGGAGGGGGAGTGGGCAGAGGCATAGCACAGATGACTGGCTGATAAATTCACACTCATTCCAGCAGCTGTCTGGGAGAGTAAAGTGCCTGTATCTCTACACATGGCTGCCCTCCTGTTCCTGCATCACAACATAGTGAATGAAACAGAGGGAAATACAGACTTTCAAAAGTCTGTGTTCTCTCTCAAGGGACATACAATCTGGCATGAAATGCCGGACATTGAGGCTCAGCTCATCAGCCATACTCAAAATACAAAATGGCACCAGCCCCCTTCCAATTTTAACAAAAGTTGAAGAAATCAGGAAATATTAGAAGACCGGCTCCTACATCAGAAATTCAGATGGGCACCTTTTGAATTAAGTTGGCTCGCTCTTTGAACTTTTCTGTCTTGTTTTCACATCAAAAGACATGAAAGGGGCAGCAAAAAGCAGAACAGCCAGCCCTCTATTCCTCTCTCTCGAGTCACCACTGTCTGCAGCAGCAGTCGTGTCCTTTCAAGGAACAACCAGACCGTCATTAACAATAAAAGTTTCTTCCTCTCCTCTGATTCTGCCTTTTCTCCCTATATCCTTCTCAGTCATTAAATCTTGATCCTCATGATGAAATGCTGTTTTAAGTGTGCTCACAAGTAAGAATGGTATAATTAGCACCACACCATTTCTCCTACATGCTTTGCTTGGAAAGGTTTAAAAAATTCAATACCCTCTAATTATTAACTCATTATATTGTTGGTACACCACTACTATTGAAGAATGACGGTCATCCGGTCAAATTTTCAGAGTAAACTCAACATCACTTTCAAAGGTTATGTAGCCTCCTCAATGAATGTGTGGTCTGAGCTCTCAGACTACTTACTGTATACTTTCTCATATCCTAATAATGACCCTGATGATGTAAGGGGTGGAGTGAAGTCACGGCTCACTCCATCTCCTAAAATGATCCTCTTGAATTGAGATATAAATAATTGGAAGAAAAAGGGGAAGCTGTAGTATCTCTCTGTCTTATTTTGATCAAAGCGTGTCACAGACGACCTCTGGAAATTGTGTCCGCTTGTGAAATCAAGGCATAGTATGTCTCCTTTAATAATCCTTTTGAATGGTGTTTATTTCTCTTTCATAAGAGGGTTGTCAGCTAAGAACTTTTTCAGTAATTATCAGTGGATTAACATTTTTTTTGTAACCAAATTTGATTTGTTGTATAATTAAAGTTCTGTATTTTAAACCCAAATTCACCATCGGTATATACAATAAAGTTCTTGTGTGCTAGAATGAAAATACATTCAAAAGGAGTTGTTGTCTCAAATAGAGGGAGATCACAAAGTTCATACATGCAGATACAAGTGTGTTAAGTCGTAGTAATAATTGTGGCATTTAGCTTTAAAGATGTTATGACTTAATCACAGTAATCACACAACACACTTTTTGAAGCCAAACATGAGAGGAAGGAGGAAACAGACAGCCACTAACAAGTTTTCCAAAAAGGATAAATGTTCCAAATACGTCATCTAACAGTATATGAGAAAGTTATAAGTTAGCACTGTACTGGTTTGGTTAGCTGTAATGCTTTGCAATCAAGCTTTCTTCTCTCTCATACTATTTCTCTGATTTCAGAGGTGATGGTCAGGTTCAATTTTAGCCTTTCCAAAACCTATAACTTTCGGATTTTGGAATAACTTCATATTAGATCTACAGGGCTTAATCTAAAAAGTTTGCTTGAAAGAATGTAATGCAAGGGCACAGCTACACTCCTTTTTATAACCAGCAGAAAACCGTTTTACTCCACAGAACAGGGGAGTTCCTCATCTACCGCTGCCTTGATCCGTCAGTTTGTAAGTGTTATTGATTGACAAACAAATGAACTGTTAAAATACCCAAAAGGAACATGTTTGGGCAGGAACACCTGTGGTTTACAGGGTAAAATTGCTGTCTGAAAGCAAGGTCCTTTGTAATTTTATCACATCAAAATCTGTTGAAGTGTAAGTGTGTGTTTAGAATATTTTCTCTTCTTACCGTTCTATTCTATTTTGAAGCTCAAGCTAACTTTTGAAAGAAGATACAACTTCTCACACCCCCTGATTAGCAGATGGGAACGCCTTAATGCCAGGTATATTTAAACTGTCCTGCTGATTTGTTTTAAATTTGTAAAAACATATGAATTACATTTGTTATTTCCTGATGATGTAGTACCAGTGCTTCATTGAACTTTTACTCTGCTCAGCTATTTCATACCATATTTGTGCTCAACTGTTTTTTTTATTTTCATTTGTAGTGTTTCACCATTAACAATACAAGAGTCTTTTAAGAATAGGGCCAACAAGGACATTGGAAAACATGATGTTATCATGGATAAGGAGTTTAGCAGCAATCTAATTTATAACAGGAGTTACCACTGTAATTATTTACTCTTGGATAAAGGGACATCCGAGATGAGCCTCCATTCAATGGGCAGATACTATATAACTGATGTTTCTATTGTGACTAGTCCACAAAATAATAGAGATGGCATTATAGTTGTGATTTGATGAAACATTCTTGGCATGGAGGATAATGTTGGGTTAGTTTAGCTGGCTGGAAATGCTAACACTCAACGCAAACATATTGTTTAATCCATTCATTACACTTATGCTCTTTGGGTTTTGGAAAAGCAAAAGAAGATTGCTAAACTGTTCATTTTTACAGTATTGGATACTGAAAGGAAACCCAGTGGATTGAAGAGAAATTGACGGTTTGAAGAGGATTGAAGGCAGAAATCTGCCTTTACACATGGTGAAATGTTAATTTGAGAATTACATAAAAATAGTGAATCAGTATTGTGAATGTAAGGCTATTCCTACCCTCCTGAAAAGAAATATCAACACAACCAGTCATTCATGTAAATATGCACAGATGAACAGGAAACGATGGGCAGCCAATCAACAGAGACAGACGCACAGAGGCAAGCACTTCCAAATGAACAGCAGGTAGCAGAAAGAAAAAGTACCTGTCACGGCTTCAGCAGCTCCTGTTGCAGCGCAGGTGATGACGAGAGCAGAAGAAGAAAAAACAGACAAGTTGTGAGTAGAGAGGATGCAAGCAGAGAAAAAAAAATATCATAATTGCTGAAAAGGCTTGTTGATATTCATTAAATTCAAGTCTCACATTATATTTGCGTAATTTTATAACCAATTAAGAAAAATACAAAAGCCATCATAGTTAGCAAAGTAAGTGGGTGTGATCCCAACATAATGATGCCCTTCTTCTCCTGTCATGCATTTTCCTGCATGTTACATTAAATGGGGGAACAAAGAGAATGTGTGGACATTGTTTCTCCCTCTCATGGCCCTGATTGAGATTCCAGCCAGGCCCACTGTGGAGCAACCACTCTCTAGAGATGCTCCCTCTGGACCCACAGAGAGGAGAGCACCCATTCGGAACGGTGCCCACCCAAACTGGCATCTCTCAGGGCATGGGAGACTGGCATGTTCCCAAGTCCCTGCAGCATTGCTCAGGGCCTGTACCCTTGGGAGAGCTTCCATAATTCATTGTCTGCCATTCATAAGCAACCCCCTCCCAATGCACACAAACGCACACTTTCTCTACTGCCTTCTGCTACACATCTACATTTTTACATTTCACACACCATACTTTATTATATTGACATTTCACACAGACTTTGTGGCTTCTTTACTTTGGCTGTGAGAAGTAGGACCATCAGAGTTAGGTGCACAATATGTTGAAGTGACTGCTTGTCTCACTTGTCATTGTCGGTATAATAAGGGTGTAAGGTATGACACATGTCCTTGTTATGCTCCTTTGTGCATTTTCAATCATGTCAGCATCTCCCTCTGGACTAAAAAGTGTGAGTGACAAATCTCACACAATGGGGAACAAATTTTGAACGTGGTCCAGGAGCCTGCTGCGATATCTTGCTGACTGTATGCTCCGTTCCTTTAAAACTTCAGGTGTCAGTCAAAACTTTCTTATGATAATCTAACATAATAAAGCTTCCAGGTGTATTAAACTAAAAGGAAAGGTTGATAGTCAGACTTGAGCTTGAATGAGCACACCGTTGTCCCAGTCTAACCAGCCCCCAGGACAGCCCATAATGAGGCTTTTGAGCTGCTTTAATTGCCAGGTAATTATAATGTTGTAGCAACATTATGTAAATGACTCATTATCATTTTGTATGTGTAGTCTACCTGCCCTCATTTTATGTTACTCTGTCAGAAGTGTAACCCAGAAAAATGTATCATCTAGCTATCAGGACACCTCATTGTTTAATCTTGTCAACAGAGACCTATATCTAAACAAGGAGACTTGAAATAGAGTGTGGTGACACCTTCCCTAACCCCCCAGTATGATCCACTTCCTTCTGGTGGCCTCTGAAGAGGCTATAAATAGCACTGTTATGGCGGTGGTGGCGTTGTGCCGTGCCCCCCTTCTCTCCTCTGTACCTGCAGCACATTAGGTAGAAGTTATGAGGTGCCAGCTCGCCTGTGATTAGATGTCATGGCTGTCACTCTGCTTAGACAGGGCTGATAGACGGATTTCTGGGGAAACGTGTGTGACAGCATTTGTGAAAGTGCACCCATTGCACCAATCTGTCAATCACTGGGGATGAGAGCAGGCAGGCCAACCATCGCCCAAATGATGTCTGTCCTTGCCTCCTCACCTGATCTCCTTCTCATCCAGATTTCATCCTCCTGCTCCACACAATGAGGAACTTTATGTTCAGAAATGGAAAATCTCTCCATTGACAGTGAAGTCACATTACCTGCTGGAAATCGGCTCGTTGTGAGCATTTGAAAGGCCATCTTCTTGGCACTCAGTCATTTGTATTCAACCTATTGCCACGCCAATGATTCTATAACAATGTGCCGTATTTTTTTTTTTTCATTGCAGAGGCACACTGAGATCCAGGAGACAAGATATATGTGTGATAAGAGTAGCATATAGCCTCTTTTTCACTACGGCTCAGTAAAAGCAGTAGGGTAACACTAATGAGGCAGCATTTCTTCTCAGTACTAGACTGATGCCTTTGAATTAATGCTCTGCCTTTCAGGTAAAACATTCCCTTGCTTATTTGTGCATATGATCTGCAGTATGTTGCATGTCAGACTAGAGTGTGACTGCATAAGAGGACACAACAGAGTTGGACGTAGGAGTTCTGTGTTGTTCCTTATGGAGACACCCACACTGGTTACTGTCATAACTGTTTGTGTGTGGAGAAATGCAGTCTTACTGTGGATATCCGACTGTGTTTTCATTTAATTAGATGGGATCAGAGGTGCGTTTCAAACTTTTTCTCTTCAATCAGATGGAGACGTGAGCTCCTGCAGAGTGGACCCAATAAACATGGCAACTTTTGAGGTCAGTTCAGCTTCACAAAAGAAACTAAATCAAAGACTTTCAGCTTTCCCAGAGGAATAAAAAAGTCCAACACCTCATGGTAGTCTTTGTTGTCGGGCATAATCATTTTCAAATTCACATTAAACAATTTTCCCACACATTTGCTGAGAAAATGCCCATCAGAAGTCATAAATGTTCTATTTCAAAATATCAGTCTTCATGCCAATTTCAGCCTAGTAGAGAGCTCTACTAGGCTGAAATGATAACTAATGAATTATCAAGAGAAAATTAATCAGCATTTTAGTAATCGGGGTGTAATAGTTAACGAGGGATTATTCAATGTTCAGGTTAATTTGCTGAATGCTACATTTCCCTCTGTGTGTGTTTCCCAGGACTTTCTCAGTACTATTGACTGTTAAGAAGATACAGCATAACAACAAAAATAATCTAAACTATTAAAATATGTTGTAGGAACAAACTCAGAATATTTATGTTGTTTAACTTGCTTAGATTTTTTTCAAACTGCAGGCATATCACATTTGTTTTGTCAATCAGTCTTGTAGGGCAGATTGATCATGTGGTTATGTGCAGCTTATTAGATCTGATTTGCTCAGACATCTCCAACATAGCAGCATAAAGTGTGTTAATGAGGTGGCTGTTAATAACTACATTCCTACATTTGTGACTTGACTTTCTAACATTAGGTTCCTCTCAGCCTCGTCTGTACGTGTCTCATCGAAGTGTCAGCAGATGGTTGGTTTTAGCATCTGTCCAAGACTGTTGTTCTCTATAGCGCTCTAGTAGTAGCATTGTGGATTTCACTTCCATCATCTGGATTTGTAACTGTAGTTTTATTCAATGGTGAAAGTGGTTCAAAGACATCTTAAAATTGCCAACCTGTCTGTCAAAGTCTCAGTTCTATATGCATGTTAACATGCAGTGGTGGGGGATCAACATCACAACGAAATGTATTGGATGAGACTAGGGCACAAAGTCTCTTAGCATGCTGCAATCCCTAAAACTTAAATAGGAAGGACCGTATATAGAGTGATAGGAGTATTTACAATGGTATGTTGGAGTGTGAAACACTGGGCGTGTGAAGTGCAGGTACTAATATTGCACATAATATAAGTGTAAAGCAGTATGTACAGCGTGAAAATATTCACACAGTTGCCATGTATACGTGTGATATCAAGTCATAAAAAATAAAATAAGCACAATGCATATAAAATATGTACAGCTGACAAGTCTGACGGCTTGATTAAAAACTGTTCTGAAGTTGTGTGGTCCGTGCTGCCATGCCCCTGTGCCACTTGCCTGACAGTAACAAGAAGAACAGTTGGTGTGCAGGATGACTGCTGCCCTTGATGATGCTGTGTGCCTTTTCTAAGCATCGCTTGTGGTGTATATCCTGGATGGCAGAGAGAATTATGCCTATGATGTTCTGTGCCGATGCCACCACTCTCTGTAGTGTTTTGTGGCTGTACGCAGAGCAGCTCTCATGCCATACCATAACACAGCCTGTCAGCAGGCTCTGGATTGTGTTGCTGTAGAAGTTGGTGATGATGCCGGTATTCATGCCAAACCGCATCTGCATGCAGAGTCCAGAATAGGTCCTCTGCGATGTTCACTGTGAGGTATTTAAAGCTGTTGACCCTTTCGAGTATGGCACCGCTGTTGTAGGGAGCCTGGTGTCAACCCTCTTGCTCTCTAGATTTGTAATAATCACATTTCTTGTGTTTCTTTGCCTTCTAGCCTTTCTAAAAAGTGTCTCCATATGTCAAAAATGGATATGAACTGGCGATCTGATAAGTGCCTTACTCCAGTAATAGCAAAGAGAATATCGCTCAGTTTTGAGCCAAGAAAGAATAGATGGATAAGAGGTCACTTTGTACCAAAGAAAACTGTGCCATGCATTTTCTGACAAATAATTGACTGTCTTTACAAAATACTGATATACCACTTGAAATGAATCTGTAAAGAAAGTGTCCAGTGGCTGATTTCAATGCAGTTTAAAAAAAGATAAGACTTGAACATGAACTGGGATTACTTCATTTACTAATCAGATGAGAAGCTTAGAATGTAGAATGAAATCATGATTAATACTGATCTTGCATCCCAAAATTTGAACCTGATTGACAAGTGAGCAAACTCCATCCACCAAGGAATATTGCATTGAAAGCTCTGGAACATAGTGAGAACAGCAGAATGTTGGTCGTCCACTTTTAACTGAAAAAAGCAGTTTCTTGCATTTTCTCTCTCTAAAGAACAGCATGAATTCCACTGCTGTCTTTTGACGCATTTAACCCACATCCTTTATTATCAACACTCAGGTGCCCAACCAGCCAGTAAGGGATCACAATATGCTCACCTGTGAACACAAGCAGGAAGATTCAGATTAATTCTCCCCAGAGTCAACTGAGACATAATAATGAGGTGGGCTTACAGGAGATGCAAAGCATGTTTCTGCTTGATAAACTGTAACAAAATGGAGATTTTGCAAATATCCCCACAGTGGTGGGTAATTGCTCTGTGCTAATACGATATGCTTTATACATGTCCAGTTCGTGGCTGAAATGAGCGAACAAGCCAGAGCGACATGTAGCTGAAACGAGCCTTTATGGTGCAAGATTAATGGGAAATCCTTAAGAGTACTGGCAGATAAAAAGAAGACTATTGAATTTGGTGCCCTACCATCTGCAGTTGCACACACACACACACAAAAAAAGTGATGATATGAATATAAGGCTAAAATTGGAATATGTCAGCTTTAGAAAAGCCTTTGAAAATAAAAGTAAAGGTGTGCAATCTCATCTGACTTGGTTCTGTCATTCACGGTACACATTAGATCCATCTCTGCAGCAGACAAAAAGCACAAAAAAAGCAAAACAGAAAACAACAACCATCCACTTTAATGACAACTCTGCACAGCTCATGTAGTTTTCATCTCCAGCAGTTGTGTCAAGAAAAAAAAAGCTGCTTTAACACGTTTCTGACGACTCTAGACGCCAGACTGCTGCTCCACGCATGATAGGCACCTAGCTTTCTCTGTTACGCAAATAAAACAGCAAGAATAAAAGTGAAATAAAAGAAGCAGCAGTTGCTTAAGACTCTGGTGACACATCCATCACAAGGTAATGTGATGAAACAACACTATTCTACTAGGCAGAACATCTCAAATCAACATAAAATGAGGCAGGAAGAGCGTTATAGTGACACAAGATTAAGACATGCTGATTGTGACAAATGCTGCAAGAGTAAAGGTCTATAAATCATGAAGCAGCTGCTTTTGCTGGGAGGTACACTGATTTCCCTTTTCCTACCAGGCACAATAATCCACTCTGTTATGTTAACAAGACTGGTTGACTGAGCATGGACTAAAGTGCAGCAGCAGCAGGGAAGCGATTCCCGCTTAAAGCAGAGGCAAAGCTTAACCTCTGGCAAAATGACACATCACATCTCAGTCACATTGTCTATTTTGGGTGACGCTGCAACATTTTTGTGTTTTCCTCCTCAGAGGCAAAGGACACTACAAAAACCTTTTTTTTCCCCAACATGCCCTCAGTTCTTTAAAGAAAGTTGCAGTGGGAGTGCTGCGTTTCTTCCCACAGGAGGGAAACCGATGCTCAGATCCACCAGGGATCAAAATGCACACACAGTGTATCGAATCAAAGTCTCCAAAGAGTCTTGAGGGAGAAATCTTTGCTATTCTGGTAACGCTCTAATGCCTCACCTATATTGAGGTCTCTTGCCAAGAAAATTCACAGGAGTAATGTTCAGGGTTGTGAATCTGATGCGGTTTCTAACATGTCTGCCAGCATATCTGCTTACTCACTAGGAATGTATCTACAACTGCACAAGCACCTCGTTATGTTTGTGTGTGTGTGTGCATGTGTGTGTGAGGGGTAATTAGGACATTAGGAGAAGCTTCTGACAGGCTTGTCATCACCACAGCTTGCCCAGCAGAGAGGAGGTGGTCAGAGGGGTAAGTGGGGGTGCACCAGGGTCAAGAGACAGCTGCTGTACCACCACTCACTGTCTGGAAGCTCTCAGAGAATATTAAACCACTGGGGCCTCAGCCAATTCGCTCCCTTGTTTATGGAATACACAAAACCTTTCTGCAAGGAGGCAGCGACTAATTTATGCCACTGTTAAAAAAAAAAAGGGCAGGTTTTTTTTTTATTCCTGAAATGAGAACATAAACAGAAAAATACCCAAATAAATAGTGATGGCACTAAGGTAATTGAGGTTATTTTGCAAATCTGTGGATTTGCAATGCCACGACTGTTGTTTTCATTTTCACGTTTACACTTGTGTGATGATAAACCAGTGTGGTCTCACACCTCCTGTGTATATGTCTCCAGCAGAGAGAGGCTCTATTATTACAATATGAGACATGTTAAATTGATCCCTCAAGGCTGATGACCTTGGCTATGACATACCATTAATTGTATAGATGGATTATTATCATCATAACAATAACATGGCTTCTTTCCAGCCCAGCTCTCCTAAACACCTGTGCCCATTCTCTGGCTGCCTCCACTCATACGCTCATAATCACTTCTATCAGCCCAAAATGTTAACTGCATCCTGGGACACTAAACACGTCTATTTGTTTGCAGTTGTAATGTCTTTTGTGCGCCTCAATCAGACACCTGTCAGACACACACCTGCTACCTCAGAGCTAAGAGAAAAGGCCTTTTGTTTCTTCACAGAGTTTATAATCAGCACGTTGTTTCCAATCTTCCTTCTCCATTTTTCAATTTCCCATTTCCCTTTTCTCAGTCAAATCACTGCTATCAATCAGGTGCGTGTTTGAGAGGGGGGAAGTTCCTTGATGGAACCATCTTCAGCCCCAGGCCTCATTAGTCAGAGACTGCAGGAGGAAATGCGTGTGTGAGTGTGAGCTGCGCAGGCATGTGTGGACGTGTGTGATAAAAATGAATTCTGGGAGAGTGTGTCTGTCAATATGAGGCCATTTAGCTTTTCCTATTCCATCCAAATGATGCACAGTGCACATTACGTTCTATATTTGAGTTCCTCTAAATGGACACTCAGCCTAGTAAGTTCTATTATGTTTTGCTCTTTCCCTCCTCTGTGCTTACTCATATCATGGTGGAAGATGACCTGTAACGTCTCAAAACAATTTCTGTGCAACCATGACAACATCTCCTCCGTATCAGCAATGAAAACATCTCTGAAATGAATGCAGCAGAATGATGTGGCAGTCGATATGAATGAAATCATAACAGCTGCATCGGCACAAGCTATATTGATTAACTTGACAAGAGGAGCTCTAAGTGCATCGACTTCCTTGAAGAGAGACAGCTAAGTCCATTTGATAGTGCTGAACACACTATCACAACAGAAATAGCACAAAGTCTTCTGTTAGCATTCATGAGGCACAAATTAGGCAACAAATACAAACAATAAATTAAGGATTAGCTAAGACAATGAGACCAGATTTTTGCTAACGTGACAATATGTTCAGTATTTTACTGAGTATTGATTAAAAAGGAGATCTATTTGAAATGGCCCAGCAAAATGGCAACTATAGTAAATTCACAACTGCGGGGTAATATACAGCTTCACAGCTTTCATTTATTCACAGCTTGACATTTCCTCCCTCCACAGAGTGTGCTCTAACTGTGTGCCAATGGCCACATCATTTAGACTGGACCCGCATGAATATTTAACATTAGTGCCTGGCTCGTAGCTCACAGAAAATGAATTATTTTTACTGGGCTTTGCAGAGGTGCCGTGAAAAACTCTCACTCAGGTGATGAATCGCTGGAGAGTTTATGTTGTATTAAGCAGGCAAAACAAATGGCTATCAATCATTTGACGCTTTCCATGCTTTCCAGCTATGCATCTCTACCCCCCTTTAAGAGATTTGGTTGGTTTTTGGCTGCAAGCCTTGGGAGTCTAAAAAAAAAAAAATGGGGGGGTGCTCAACCTTTAGTTTACCATGTTTATGTCTCTGGAAGAGAGATGGGCTGAGTTCTGCTGCAGCTTTAGGTATGCGTTAGTAAAAATGTAAGCATATTTGGTAAGCTATTCTGGTGCTAAAACAAACTAAATTAAAACATGATGATTTAAAGAAACTGCACTTTCATGTTGCCTTCTTTTATCTGGCTGCCACAACTTCATGATCTCCTTCTCGTCTGATTAGGTTTTTCTGTGCACGTGGCTTTCCGCTGCACATTGGACTGAAGCACCACAGTTTAGTACACATCCTTTGTATCAAGGAAAATGCCTCCACTCTGATCATTTAGTCTGACACAAATTGTGCACAAGACTTGCACAAGATACAGTTAACAGCAGGTGAGGTATAATGTCTTATATTGTCTGCAGGAGACAGTAGCTATATCAGCTGTGGTAATAAAACATTTTCTGGCAACAGCAAAAAACTGAAAATAACAGCAATCAAACATAAAACTGTAAGTACCGGTAATTAATCTTTCAGAGACTAGTGCCTGAGAGCTTTGTTTTCTCTAAAGAGTTTTTAAAACTGGAAAACATCAAGTAAAACTGGAAGGAGAACAACCAAATCTAAGTGCAGCCAGTAATCAAACCATGTTTGATGTTTGAACTAGCTAACCTCTCAAATCCCACCATTCCACTGTTGACAGAGTGAATAAAAACTCTCTTTATGCAGAAAAACACTGGAAATGGGGTTTTCATTATTTTCTAAAGATGACATACCAAATGTGGCATGAAAGGTGGGATCTTGTGTTTAAAATGTACAGCAGGCACCCAGAATTGGAATAAATTGTAAGTAAATCTCCTTTTATTTTGCAACAGTATATGGTCACATTAATAATGCATCGTGTCTAGCCACTACACGCACAAGCTCTGCACACCTATAAAACCTTACAACTGCATGTGTAAGATTGTTTTTCCAATTGCAAGAACCACATATAAACACAGGAATCAACTGATGTGGCCATAAAATATATTTGGACTCTATACATGCACTTTGATGTTAAAGGGACAAGGCATAATTAGTGTCTCATTTTTGGATTTTTCTGTTAGTACACTTAAATGTATTAGACTGTGTACACTATGCGCTAACTTGCAATGTGCATGAAAGTCAACATGGCTGTGCACATACCAGAAAAGACAATTACAGTGACTATGATGGTCACGCTAGCTGCCATATTCACTAATACAGCCAACTTGTCTATACTCTGACGACTAATATAACACTGGGGATTAAAAATGGAACCGTCATTAACTCCAAACAAAACCAAACACATGCAGTATAAGCTAGCTTTAGCATATCATTGGCACTGATGACCTATTGTCCTACATAACCGAGGTGGGCACTATAGAGAATAGGAAGTGTCCTCCAATCTAAACATTTTTACTTCTCTGAGCACATGTTTGTGGTACACATTGAACACTACATAAAGCCATACTTCTCTCAAAATTGGAATTTTAAGTATGAAAGTGCCTGATTTGCTGTTTAATCGGATTCAAATCAAGCATCATTTAGCAGTTGTGTGACCTATTTTGGTCTCAAGGTTGAGAAGAATTCTGTTGTCAGAGCAACTGCAGCTGCATTTCCTTCAAGCAAAGATACATGAAAAGAAAACATGTAATAGTGTGTTTGTAAGAGAAAGCTTAAGGCTAACGTTTGAGTGAATCACCAGTTGCGTAGATATTTTGAAATGATTTTTATATCAAGAAAAGGCTTAATAAGTCCAGATAAACCCCTGCCAAGGCTGCTGGTACAAAGGTGCAAAATAGAATTTAAAGCATTAAAAAAAACTGAAAAATGAAGGGCGCTAAGAGATCAAACATGAGAGTCCATAAAGGAGTTGTTTTTATAGATGATTAAATCAGCTCTTCATGCTTCCCCTACCTGCTTTGAGTTTATTTGATTGGCTATGCAATTACCTTAACATTGGTTAATTGCTGGTTAATGTAGCTCTCATAGCAATCACATAACCCTCTAGTCTGCCAATCAGCAATTGAAAAAGAGAGTCACATTGAAATATGACTGTCGTGTGTGTGTGTTTCAGTCATCTGAAATACACACATACGCAAAAGTCAGTGCCCAACCGATGACACACACAGTTTACAGATTCTCGCATTTCTTGAGAGTTTCATTAAGACAGATTACTGTGACCCTGAAATTTTAATCTTCCTGATAAAGTGAAGCTGTTTTTACACCCATCCTCAAGGATGCACTTCATTTCCAACAACACCCAGCCTGAGATGAGATTTGGCCTTCTTCAAATACAATCTCAATTGCTTCAATTGGTTAAACAGAAACTGGCAGGCTGAGCAGAGCAGAGTGCAAACTCGTCCACACAGCCACTGGCAGCTGTGGACACAAGATTGAGGGTAAGATATCTGTGAGTGGCCTGGCACCTGAGTCTGAGAGATAGTCCTGCTTTACTTGGTGAGGGAGGAAAGCAGGGTCAAATTGGAGACAGACTGGGTGGTCGGGCCTGTGTTTCCCCTGAAGGTTAATATTTTATGGATGTGTGATTCAGTTCAGATGGCAGGTTGAGATGACTGAGAGGTGCAGGCAGCAAGAGTTCAGCGATTTGTTAAAAAAAGGGAGGGAGTGTGGTCGTGGAGAGGTGCGGCTACATCTGTGAAATGTGTTAGTGGCTGTTAATGTGAGGAGTCTCAAAATGTGCGCAAATGTTTGTGCTCATACGTGCATTCATGAACACGTGTGTGAGATGAGTTCCCTGCAACCTGAGCCCATTAATAGCAGAGGCACTGGCAGTACAGATGTGTCTCTCTCTGAGCCCAACATGAAACACAGGAAACGGCCTCTTTGATCATTACCTACCTGTCAGTCTGCCCTCCACAGGGACCGCCTGTTACGACTGCTGATGTGCTGCACTGACAGGCCAGAAACACACATGCAAACTTAAACACATCAAGAGGAAGAAAAAAAACGGTGCTGCTATGAGTCTGACTCGTGTTGGAATTAAGACTCTTCCCTGAGGAGGTATAACCATGACGACCAGTAGAGTCAGCAAAGCTCAGGTTTATTATTCTATATTTGGATTCCAATTAGCCTCAGTGACTGTGAGGGTTTGATGGGGTTCACATTTACATTCAACGGGCAATTTACTCACCAATCCTCATCATGTTTGTTGAATGTGGGATGTAACGGGCATAAACCCATGTGATCAAATGGAGGGCATATCGAAGGGTGACTCAAATGCAAACAAACTTGTCCAGGTTCATTTATTTGACTTTCTACAGTAAATATCTTCTACAACTTGCCAAGAATGTCTGTAGACTAATGGAAAGACAAAACAACTACATATAGAGTGTCTTGATAGAGTGGGCACCAGTCCTTACTCTGGTGATTGCCCTTTTTCTTTTCTTTTGTTTTCAATCACCATATATGGCAATGGTGACTGAATTTAAGAACAAATCTAAGTTGTCATTTTCCTTTAGAAATGTTGAAGGTTTTTTAATGTATATGGCTGGGATTTAGTTGAGTGATTATGTTAACTTACTAATTATTTTTATTTCTTATTTTCAACCACGCTTAAAAAGAAAAAGATTTCTCTGCTATGGCAGACAAATGTGTCGGGTTGGCAGCTGCTGCAAAGGTTGTGGTTATGATTAATAAAAAGGTCTTTGATCAGAGGCAAAGTCCAGTCTCCATCCTTTAATCCTCCAGCTAAGCCTTTACAACCTGCCTCACTAGATAAAGGACACCCTGATTCTTGCACCGACGATGAATATTTGTACTGAACGTAAATTGTGAGCTGTGGATTAATCCACCGTAAATATCATTATTAGGGATACTGGACTGGACATTTCAGACTCTGCTTTTTCTTGTTTTCTCTTGAAATACAAATAATTAGTTTCTATGAACAACTCAAACAAAGTTCTTTAAACTTCTGTTTTAATTGTGTGGAAGGAGACATTTCAAAATCTGAAATAAAGATAAACTTTTGATAACTGCGCCATTTAAGGCTGTGACGATAACAGCTGTAAAACAGGCACCAACTGAGCAAAGACCTGTTGGATTTGATGAATCCAAACTCCACTGCGTACCTCCTGAAGTGAAATTTTCTCTTTTTTCACGCATCTGTTGGTGCCAGACTGTTGGTCATTATTTTCAAAGGAAATTCTTCAGTGACTCAGTTTGCTAAGCTTGTTAGGAGGATATCAGTACTTTCATGATCAGTCTTAACAGTTCTTAATCTTCATACCCTCTGCTGTAATCATATTTACACCCGGCTCCTTGTTGCTCTGACTCTCTAATTCCCTTGTCACTGCTATTTTCAGCCTCTGTAGGTTAAAGTCACCATCTTTTAAATCTTCGTGTGGCCCCAATGGCACCCACTATAAACAAATGAACAACATAATGCAGATGCACAAACCGATTTTAAATGCAGAGCCGTGTTTGTCTGTGTTTATTTTTTAAGTGAGGTCGACCTCATTGACAGTGTTTCCCCCACATACCTTGAGGTGGTCACATTGTGTTGTCGCAATTTACACACTTTAACATTTTAATAACTTTTCCACACCTTTCTCAGAAACAGCTAAGGCACCTCTGTAACTACTTTGGGAATATATTGTACAGCCTCATCTCAGACATAATTAGAATGCATGGTAATGTCAATATAAAGGTGATATTCTAAGCTTTTTCTAATTGGAATGAGTCAAACTGTTCAGGACAGAGTAGGACAGAGTAAATGTGTGGCTATGATGGTGTGACGATTCGAGTGGAAATGTTGATGTAGTCCCACATAATGTCATCTCTGTCATGCTCCAGATCAGAGCGTCAGATCTTGCAGCACAACATCAAAGACTTCTCACCAGTAAAACACGCCAAACATACCACGGTTCCACAGACTGACACACTCACACGGTAGCTTGTTGCATCTGCAGCTACAGTATTCAGCAATCTGTGTCTACTTTAAGGCAGAAAATATGATCATCTCACATTTGGTCAGCTCTTTCTATACCACTCGCATCAGATAGAGACAATGTCCACCCATCACTGCTTCATAGCCTTTAAAACCTGAACCCACCACAGTATGTTGCATATAGGATATTCAGAAGGAGACACGGATGTATTATGAGTTGCGACATAAAGCTGCCACACCCCTGTAAACTCACCGTTTACTTTTCAACCTACAGTGAGCTGTAGGTTGAAAAGCTGTGTGGTTGTTTTCGACGATGGTGGAGCATTTATAAGAGACTATATTTTCCGGCAGCAGTTTGTGGAGATGAACTTAGCAAACAAGAGAATGAATATTCATCACATAGTTTGAAGCATGACTCCAAGAGAATGCTGATGTTGCTTCATTTCGAGTGGATTGTTTGTGAACAAGTTTGCTAAAACAACATAAAGGATTAAGGTGATGATGTTGATTGTTAAGGTTGTGTTTACAGCTTGGTGTGCTACTGCAAAGTGGCCAACGAAATAAATTCATGCAGGTGAAAAGCAAACAAATGTAATAAATATACAGTTTTACACCTCAACCTTTTGCTGAAGTTTTAAGTGAGTTTTATCAGTCAACTTTTCTGTGAATTAAAGCTAGAATGATTTTTCTTTTCGTGCCCGTGGGGTTGGTAATTACGATGGATTGTATGATATTCTGTCACATCTTACATGGACATTGAACGTCTCTCACTACAGGAACTTTATATCTTTGATTGCTTTTGTCCAAATCCCAAATAAAGGTATATGATGGAAAAAGTGTATTCCACTATGCTCTTTAATTGCTTCTGTGCACCCACTTAAATAAACAACTAGTAGATGTTATCAATTTAGAGTATTATAACAATTTGATAGATTATTTACTATATGTGTGAATATGATCAGATGCTACAAAGATGTGCATCTGCCTATCAGTCTGGATGTAACAATATCTTTCTCCTTCCTTCCATGCTTTCAGGTGATGTCAGGACTTCATTGCTTTAAAGTAACATGGCCTTGTTTTTTGATGAATGTAAAGACAAAAAAAAAGGTTTAGGCTCTATAATGTTTTTCATTTTCAAAAAGCCCTCACTGTTTAGGAGATTTTTTTTTCAAACAGTAGATAGATTTTCACTTTTAAGTTTACCTTAATGGGTTGACTAAAGTGGCAACGCATGGTGTCAATGCTGTACAGACTATTTTGCTTTTCCAAACCTGGGATAGAATAGGATTAACCTCTTAAGCTCTCGACTGTTTGCCAATGTCCGCAAATTCAGGAAATAACAAATACACAGATTTAAGACCAAACTGAACTGCCTTGGGCTCTATTGAGTAGAGAAACTCATGCAAATTCTAACTCAGTGAGTCTCCCTATCTCTTTCTCGAAGCAAGATTAAAATTTGAGAAACACCACCAACGAATAATTTTTACTCAAACCTAATCAAAAGTGTAAATTAAAAAGTAAATAACAGCTTGATAAAAGTAACTGTAAGTCTGCCAAGTTTGTTGCACCAGAAATGAAGCACAAGAGATGCTCGGTCTGTTTTAGTCACACTAATAAATACTGGATGTCCTCTTCGGTCTGAATGTGCCTGTGCAATCCCTAGAAACCTTTGAAAAATGCAGACGGTTACACTTTAAGATTGATATTGCCAGACCAAGAGGGAGCTGTATGGAGCAAAAGGTTAAAGGAATATTTGTTTATTTATTGTTTTGTTGAAGGTGTGAAAGTGGAGTTCTGTGAAGTACTTATGTGTATTAGTGTCTTACCTACAGTTTATAGTGGCACTGACAGGCAAACCAAACTAACATCTCCTTGTCACTTTTACTTTAGATGGTTGTTTTCTTAGTAACTTTGTGTTCAACTGAACGTCTGTGTGTCTATGCAGAACTGCATAGTGCAGGGTTCTTCAACCCTGGTCCTCGGGACCCACTGCCCTGCATGTTTTCCATGTTTCCCTCCTCTACCACACCTGATGGAAATGATCAGCTCGTCATCAAGCTCTGCAGTGGCCTGATAAGGAGACATTCATTTGAATCAGTGTGATATTTGAGTTGTCCGCCCACCCCCTTCTTATGTCTGGTCCTAATTTCCATGGTCACCAAACAGTTGTGCAGGAGGTTTGTGTAAATGTTAGCGTTTATGTGTCCATATAATGTGTGTCAGCATTCATTAAGTTTCCATGAGTGTATGATTTTAGATTCTTAGTTTCTGTCAGTGCAAAAATAAGCTTTGAGGTCCAATATCAACATTTAATGTTCAGGTCAGGTCTTCATATCCTTGCAGTGTCCATCAAAGTAATACTAACATCACAGCTCGGACAAAACAATTGTGGTAAGAGCAGCAATCTGGTGGCTGATACCGTTTCTACAGCTAATAATGATCAAATGTAAATGTTGCACAGTGGTCCTTGCCAGGGGGAGGCAATGAAGAGAAGACAGTCATTGAGGAAATAAAGAGAAAGCGTCAGCTAATCCATGACACAACACTGACACCTCAGAAGATTAAAGCTGCCTCTCAGTCTGAATCCGCCTTCTATCTTCATGCTTAGCCCCATTACTTGCTTTGTGGGGTACTGCCCTCGGGGATGCGCTACCCACACAACGGTAGATGTGAAGCTGCAGAGCAAGAACACACACACTAATGCAACTGAATGTGCTCTCAGTCACACAGTCACACTGAGTGAGATAAAGATGAAATGAATGAGATGATTGACGAGGACAACGCAGGGAAGGCTTTAAAGAACAAGTCTGAAGGTTTCTGTGGGCTGAAACTCCTCATGAATCACTGCTCAAGAGTTTCCTTTCTTTCATATTTAAGTGCAAACTTTTATGCCTCAGTCTCAACCACACTGCTAATACAGGAGTGCACGCTGTCTGAGCTAAAAATACCATTTTAAGGAATTTCTGCCAAACACAAGACACACTCAGTGAGCGTGTATTTTGGATGAAGACCAGGATATGCATAGGGTATTGTTTGTCTTGGGCAGATAAGAGACTAGGACTGAAATGCCACTAAATATGTGGTTTTGTCAGTCCGTTGTGCAACTGTTTGGGATCCAGAGTAACCACAGGATCAGCTTCACAGAACATTTTATACCCCAGCTTCCAAACCTACTGAGCTGCAGCTATGCATCCTCTATTCCTCTCCTTGCCGCTCTTTGTTGTAAGCCAGCTTCACTCCTTTAAATATAACATTCAGCCATTCAGGTGCTCCTCGTGTAAGGGTAAATCTGCGCAAGGGTGAAGAAAGTGTAGGTCTCTGATGAGTTTGGCTTTTTGTTGCAATATGAAAAGATGATAAAGGTATTTCTAGCTAAACATCAGAGCTTATTAAGTAAATTTGATCAAAAAGCACTTGCATATAAGTCACTGTTCAGTATAAATTTGTACCTGCCCACTCTGCTTTGTGTTGAGGAAGAGAGTTGTGGGGTCATACTGTTGATATTTTAAATTAAATTTCTGGAGTCAGTTACAAGGATATTAAATACCTCACATACAACCTGGCAATAACACAGGCCTGTATAATGAAGTAAAATAAAGGCTAAATGAATCCAAATCAGCAGCAGCAGTGGGACAAGGGGAATGTGCACAGTGAACAATTAACTAGCTCATCCAGCATACAAATCAGCTCCTGGCACATTACGTGCATACTGTAAAGCTCATTACTTTTGCGAAACACACAGTCAGTCGATCAAATTCAGGGACGGAGCAGCGAGTGAGCTCTGTCAGTATCTGTCTGTCATTCAACTCTATAACCCGCTGTTGCAGCCCAATCACTCAGCGCAGACAAAACAACGGCCTCATGTTGTGTTTTAACAAGTCATGCTTCGTTATGTGCACTTTTGTGTGGACTTTTCCCAGACTTTTGTGCTCTTCGAAGGATGGTGACTGTTGAGGTGCTTTCATCTCAAAAAAAGAAAGAAAAAGATTTCTTCAATGCAAACACCCATGGTTAAACATAAAAGGGTTGAGATATTTTAAAACTGACACCACTTCAAAGGCATTGAACACATTCAAAGGGTATCACAGGAAAGAGATTCAAAAGCCTGCTAGTCACCTGTAATCCACTGCTAATACCTGGTCCCCACAACTGCATATTAACATTCACACCATTCACAAAAGTGCTGGTTCAATGTATAGACACACACAGGCAAAGGGATATTAATATTCAACCAGCTGCAAGAATTTCCCTCATAGAGTTTTTGTAGTTACTTTGTCTGTATTGATTCATCATGCAAAGGGAGATCTGGACACATATACAAGGATTACCCAGCGAATATATCAGTGTCATCACAGATCAGCAGCTGTGTTACCGCAACAACTTTCCCGTTAGACAACAACCGCCCGTCTTTTCATTGCTGTTGTCTCTGTGTCTCATTCTTTCATCATTTCAGCTCCTTGTCTCCTATTCTACGCTCTTTGAGTTTGTTGCAAGTTCACTGTTAAAAGGTAGCCTGTTAAAAAGAGCAGTCTTGCTTTTAAGTAAAACGAGGAAGGAACTGTACCTTCAAAAGGCTTTTGTTTCCTTCCACAGAACATAAGCTTTTTGAAAGTTTAAGAAAGCACCACTAAATCATTGATGCAGCACAAACAAGCCTTTAAAAGAAGAGTTTGTGATCGCAGTGCTGAAGGATGTTCACTTTGAGAGTGAAACCACAAGTTATGTGGCATATTTTGAAACAACAGGAAACTGTGTGTATTGTCACTGGCCGTTTATGAAAGATTTTTAAACTGTAATAATTATCAACATCTATTCGTATTACTTTATCTTTTCAGATCAATTCAGATCCAAACAACACAGTGACACAAGAACACAAACAAAGTGTTGCACCTACACTACTCTGTGAGATAAAATTACTGTTTTTTTAATTGCAAAAACATTCTGATGGCTTTGAAGAAAGCTTAATATGGCTTCAGTTGCCTGCTGGTAAAGGCTGCCTGACAGCAAATAAGGTGAATATTGAATAGTTCAAATATAGCGCACACTTAAACTGACATAAACTTTGCATGATGGGCTTTTTATTTCATTTATTGTTTGTTTGTGGTTGAAATACGTTTTACTGGTGATTCAGTGCACTGCTTAGCTCACAGGCCGGTACGTCTGTTGGCCTCGTCAAACTGGAGATATTGCCAAATCATGTACACAGACCAGTACCTCATAATGGTGTTGCGTGGTCAAGATCTCAGGAGACAAAAAAAAGAATCCCAAAACAAGCAAGTGACAGAAAAAAAGAAAACAAATGTGTAAAAATAGCCACCATAACAACCGTAATGTGTAAAATGTCAGTTGATCGTTTTACTTGCATTCAGTTACTAGATGATAGTCACAGCTATGGTAAAACTAATGCAGTCTCATATGTCAACCCTGTGAAAAATGATTATAAGAAAGAAGGTAAACTAGGGAGCTGTGGCTTAAAGCGCTTCCAGGTTATGAATAACAACTTTTGCTTATATTTTTTATTTATTATTTCACCTTTAAATACATTGTCAGCTTTGAGCTTTGAAACGTTGATGAAATATTCAGAAAATATTTTGCAAGCATCGGTGTGATGTAAACTTTGTCAGTTCGTGTGCAGACGTCTGCATCTGTAGGTGTATGACAGTTAATAGATTAATTTTAACGGGTTTTCTCAGTTTGATGCACACTGCAACTGCTAAACAATTACTGCCAGAATTTTATTTTTGTCTCCATACTTTATATTACAAATAGTGGAAAATGTATGGATTATAATGGATAATTTAAATAGCTGTTGTGTAGGAGCCTGGTTTAAAGAATGGTCAGCTGCTTATTACAAAATCTTTAAAAAGGAATCACATGATTACTTGCAGCTGTTTGTTTTGTTTAAAACAAACATTTAGTTTAGGTTCACATGTTCAAAATTGTGATGAAGTGTGTTTGTTTCAGTCAAAGAAAAACAGCACTATTGTCTTGTAAAGTGGACATTAGGCACAGTAAAGGTATAAACAATGCACATCAGAAGAAAGCTGTGGACATCAGCCACTGTGCCCTCAGTAGGGTCACCATAAAAGAGAGAATCACACATTTTGGCAGAATACTTACAAGTGCTTTAAGAAATGTGATCGTAATCTTTAAGCCGCTTAAATGTCCATTTCCATTTGATTGCTCTCTCAAACTGCTGCATATTAGTTTGGCAGAATAGGCAGATAGAGTCAACTCCATAAAACAAATCATTAAAACCTTTAGTTTCTGGCAATCTTCACTTTGACCCAAATAAACAGCAGATTTTGTGAAAAAACAATTGAAGCAAGCAAAGAAATTTAAGAAATAACTACATGATAAGTTCCTTGCTGGAGTCACCCCAGATAATTAAGAGGAACATTAGCGATTCTTTGTAAGGTCTCTGAAAAGAGGGACATTTTCACTCTTAAATTTCTTTGTTTTAGTTATAACACACACACACACACACAAATACATGCATATGCTTCTCCAAAAAGTGGAAAATTAAGGCAGCACTGATGTCGGTGGTTATCTGAGCACTGGGGCGGTGACCCCAAAACTGGGAGAGTGGCTCCAACAGGCTCCAGGAACGACATTTGGATTCTGTCTCTGTCCAGCAGGGCTCAGTTCTGGGAAAAGCTAAGATACTGCGTAGAACACAGTGGGACCCAAGCTTTAAGGCAGCTGTGCCTGTGGACTGTGAATTCATATTCATTCAAGGCTTTTACCCATGGTCAATCAGAATGCAGAAATGGCCCTTACGTCACTTTAAATCTTTTCATTTTGCTTTAGTTAGCAATTATACTTCCATTTCTCCAATATTTATCCAAAAAGTACTACTGTCCTGTCTCTATTTTAAGCAAATAGCTGTCGATGGATCAAACGTGACAAATGAGAATAGCTTTGCATACCCATGCAAACTAAAAGCGACCAGTCTGCAGGTGAGGTTGCTTTACCTTAGTTGTTGCTGATCATGATGTATGTCTTTGTAGGATAGAAAAATAAAGCTGAGAGCTGCAAATCTCTCCACTCTGATTATTGTTGTCACTTTAGATTTATCCATTGCATGTGTGCACATTTGGCAGTCAATTTCATAGCCTTAAACACAATCTCCCAGGAAAATGCTAAGGTCAGGGAGGATCCATAAATAATCCCTAAGTCTGTGACTCTTCCACTAAGCGTTATTCAAAGAGGATCAATACGGTGTTGTGATTCAAACACAAAAACCTATTCTTTTCCTTATCAGCAAAGCTCTCTCACAGCACTTTTGTGGTAATCAATTATTAAAATCAACTTCACATGCCCCCCACGTGTCAACAAAATGGGGAAATCAGATTTATTCTATAGGCTAAGACTTTTGAGAGGCAATTTTTCACTGGAGTGGCCTTTAGCATTTCTTATTAAAATACATTATTGTTCTTGTAGATTTATTTATTCAATGTGATAGCTCATTAGTCAGATTAATGTAATGTACTCCCTTCTCTCTCGAAATGGTATGGCTGCAAATAGGTCTGTGTTGCTGTATAAATAAATGACAAAAGGTAAAGTTCAAGTCTTCTGCTTTTTGCTGAAACACTGACTTTCATTATGCGTCTATTTTTAAGGATGGGGAGATGCTAAATTTAACTTTAAGTACAACAGCTAAGCAGCAGTTCAGATCAACTCTCAGCCTCACAGTTCAAAGAAGATTGAAGGAGAAAAAAATGTTACTGGTTCAGTAGGAGCTAAATTTAAGCTAAAGTATTATATTGTGTACCATGAACTGTTAACTATATTACATTGCATCATTGCAATATAACCAACTAACTAACTCTGTGTCATTCCTCAGATATTAGTTTGTACCAACTACATGCCATGTGTGAATTGTGTGTTGCTATTTTCCTGAACAGCTTTACTTTATTTGAGTGAATAAAGCTTGTTTAAATTAAAATATTTACAACTCCCCAAACCTAGAAACAAAAATAATTGTGACATGGCCATGTTTACCACTGTGTAGCGTCCCCTATTCTCTCAATAACAGTCCGTGAACATCTGGGAACTGAGCAGTATTTGGTTTCGGGTTGTCTTGCTGAAATATGCAAGTCCTTCCCTGGAAAAGACTTTGTCTCAGTGAGAGGATTTGTTGCTCTAAAACCTATATAAACATTTCTACATTCATTGTGCCTCTGCAAGTTGTGAGATCTATATGTACTCATGCACCCCCATACCGTCAGAGATGCTAGCTTTTGAAATGAGCACTGATAACAAGCCAGATGGATCCGCTCCTCTTTCGGTTAGAGTGCGCAGCATCCATGATTTCCAAAAAGAATTTCGATTAATCTGACCGCAGAACAGATTTCCCCTTTGCCTACTCTATTTAAAGTTAGCTTTATGAAATTTCTGTGACTTGCTCTGATCAAAATATCCTTGTTCATAGGAACTGGGCATGTGATGAGCATGGGATGAGCAGCTTGACTCCAATCCACCCCTCTCTTCCAAGAGGTGTGCTGGGGATCTGTCCTACAACTTTGAGCTACCATGCAAATGTGAATTTAGATGTAAATTACAATCATTAATGCTTGTATTTTGTTATACCATATGATCACATTCAGTACCTAGCAACTGTAAAACTAATTCTCATCAAATGCTTCCCTCACTGTATTATTCTCTATGATTTACAATTTCTTACAAGTTCATTGAGACAGAGGCAGCCTCAAACAAGTGACAGGGTTGTGTCACTTGTCTTTGAGTTGGTACTAAGTTCTGACACCCAAATCAATGCTCATAAGCACAGTATTTTTCTAAATTTTCTTTAAATAATAAAATAATGTAATATGTTTTTTAATATAGACTTTTTTCCTTTTCACAGCCATTGACAAGCCATGCAGCACATTGTTAGATTTTTTTCACAACAATTCTTAGTGGCCATCGATTTCCATTCTGCTTCATTCATTTTTGTACAACTTGAGTTCTTAAGAGGTGAAGCTTATGTTTTACTGAAAAGTATAACTCTAAAGCAAACTTGATCTCCTCTCAGTACCTGATGAATTACTCAAGTAAAGCTTCAAGAGTCTATTTATTGTTTTTTTTTTTATAGTGTGCAAAAGAGAATAGAAAACAATGGCAGCCTAGAATTGTAAGAATTAAATCATTCAGCTTGAGCCTTGAAGAAGAATTGCATGCATGTGAGAATGTCAAGTGCAGAGGATTTCTTTTTTGTGTGCCAAGTCCACCTCCACACATATTGTATAAGTTACAAAAACTCAACACTCCTGGACTGAAAGTGCTAGGTTGTGCAAGTGGATAAAACCCAGTTAACAAATGTGTTGATTTTCACACGTAAAAGAAAAACAGTGATTTGCACATGTCCTGCCAATGCATGTTTGTTGTTTGTACACAAAGCACCTGGGAATCAGCCTACTTTGGGTTTGCCTTCTGGCACAACATAAAGACTCTGTTTCTAACAAAGCCTTTCAAATTCATTCCTGGGCAGTTTTATTTATGTTTCTACTAATTCTGAAGTGTAAAACTTTAATAATCTAGCTCCACCTCTCCAATTACACAACCAAGTATTTAAAGTGTCTCTTTGTCTTGTGCAAAGTGGGACACAGCGTCACTCTGGGGAAACACTGCCCATCACTACAGCTATTTGTGGAACAACTCCCAAAGGTTGGATTTCTGAAGTCAAAATTATTTGTATAAAACGTAGAACTGTGTCATCTCCACTCTAAATGCCAACCTCTACTCTAGAAAAAAAAAAGGTAAGAGGATGTCGTTTGCTTTCTATTATGTCACAAAGAAAGTCAGCGATTATAGTTAAACACTGTTTACAAAATGTCATAATACTGGCTGTTTGAGATGATGTGATTCCAGTGTTTGATCACAGTCCGAAGGCGATTTTTCAAATCTATCTGCACTACAAAACAGTTTGATGGAAAACACATTTGCTGTGCCGTGATTACAGATTATTACAACCCAATGAACAAACATTTGTCTTGTCAACATCTCCAGTATGAGCTGCTTCCTTCTCATTGTTAACCTATTTGTATTTTTGATGTCAAAAAGTCACTCGTATGTCTATTTCTCAATCAAACATGGGAACAGCTGCTCACAGGGTGCCCTGCCGACCACAGGGTCTGAGGGCGCGTCTAACCACAACACTGCACCATACAGCCTGTATGGTGAACAAACTGTTTGGAAGTCTTTGTTCTACAAAATTGTACATTTCAAAGATTCTGCCACGGGCAAAAAACAAACTCTAAAAGCTTTAAAATAGCTTTGGTGTGACTCTACCCTTTCTGGGGTAGATGACTGTTTTCCACACAGAACATGCGGGCTGTCTGACTTTGCCTATCTGGGACTGTAGGTGGTGCTCTGCACATTCAAAGCAGAAATCTCAAGCCATAGCATTAATGCTTTGCTTATTATATGTTTTCTAAAGCATAAAAAACATTTCATAAACATAGAGATGGCAGACTTTAATTTTGAGCTTTTACAACAGTTTATTGATCCCTATCTTATCCGTAGATCACTAGGGTAATCATAGCAACGTAGGCTTTGCACATAGGCAAGATTCACAAGGACGTAATGCGTTGATGCTTGACGATGGATGAAGCTGACATCTAGTATTAAGGCAATAATCAATCAAGAGGTCTGTCATGCTATCAGTCAGCCAATTTGATTGGCTAGTGCCTGCACCGTTGCTGAAAAAAACATTCTTAACTTTATACCAAAAGGTACACTGGTGAAGCGAGCAACCAAGCCAGAATTCAATTTGGCAGCGCAAGAGTTAACTTAATTTCAAGTGAATGAGAGGTGCGACTGTTAAAGCCTGAGACAGGTACGTATGAATCCAGCTTTACCACCATTTTTGTGTCAGGTGTTTCAGCAGAGGGATGTGGTTTAGAGATTGAGAAAACCTGGAAGTCTGCTGACTCCATTCTGATCGGCAGGAAGTCCCACAGCACTAAGACAGAAATTAAAGAAGGTATACTTCATTTTTCACAACTGCTCAGAAGCTCTAAGCTATCAGTTTGCGTAAAGGTTATTCATTTTAATGTCTGTCTGTACAAAGCCAGATTTAGAGGAAAATGGATGTAGAGAACATCTCTGGCTTACAAAGAGCTTTGACTTTGACCCCATGCTACATTTTTAATATGAACTCGAGTGCTGGCCAGAAATGATCATCCAACATCAGTATCTGATGTCACCAAAGCTCTTGTGGCTGAAAAGGAAATCATGCAGCTTGGTTATCCTTTGTAAAAGGGTAGATGCTGTCATGGCATATTGGAATGTGGAGACTATCCTCCCCCAAACAAGTCAAATCTGGCATTTGCTCATGCAGGCACATATGGCCAATAATTCAGTTCAAAGAATATTTAACTTTTAGTGGTTGTGAGAGCAACTGCATGTGAAGGGTAAAAATGGCATTGTACAAAGAACCATGATTGTCTCTGACTTTTTCAACCAAAGACTTGAAAATGAAAAAAATTTATTCCCCCTTCTTCTTTACAGGATGCCATTATGAATTGTATTGAGGGGTATGAACAAACAAATTATATGACCATTTCAGTTTGATGTCTTGTTGGAATGTGGAGGCTTGGAGGACATGAATCTGGAAAACCCATTCGTTCATGACCTTTTTTTATACTATCGTCATTGTGACATTTCATGGAAAATAAAAACAGAACCTTAATTTTCTCTCTGACAACTTTAATAAAAAATATACTCTAAAGTTACTGTAAAAATGTGCTTGTTGATGCCATAATTTTACTTCCCAACCCTTAGTAATTCATGTTTCTCTGTTCATGCTGTATAATTCATTGAGAAGTCGACAGAGTGATAAACCCATAAATATCACTATCTAGACACCTGTCAGCATCAGCTCGCTTTTTTCATTTCCTTTGCAGTCATCTGAATCTGAAACTCTAACCCTCAATGATTTGTGTAGATTTCCTCCTTTGTGTCCTGATACATCTTTTAACAAATGGCTGCTGGTTTGAAACTAGAGATGTGTTGCAGTAAGAGTCACTATGGCCTATTGCATGAAGAGATTTTTATCTTATTTTTAGATCCTTTATTTTGACAGCAATAGCAGAAAGACAGTAATAAAACAAACAGGGCATCACATTACAAAAGCATGTAGAGAAGGAGAGAAAACAGTGCCACAGCCTGGGAGATAACAGCTTATGCAAAACTACAGTTCCCATGGGATTAATCATATACAGCTCTAACTGGGACTTAGAATTCAGTGAGATATTAATGTCTAAAGTATCAAGTTTTTTCTGCAGGCGATCCTACACAGAAGATGAACCTCAGGGTCACTCAACTGAGCTGAAGAACTGAGTTCCACTGTTCTCCCCACTGCTGTCCTAATAATAAGAGGGCAGCTGTTTTAATAAGTTATGGCCTTGCTGCTCCACTAAACTACACGCTGACTCATCAGCTGTTTTAGATTATTCATTCAAGTATATTTACAATTCAGTGTTAATTAGGTATATTTCAATAAAACAACATGTATAGCCGTCACAATTTTAGTCCTAAGCTTTATTTTTGGTTTTATAAATGTCTGTTTCCTTTAAGTAATTCTGCTATAATGTTTTTTTTTATGAGATGCTGCCCACAATTTAATTTCACAGAAGACTATTTCTGAAAAAAATCATAGAAAGAAAAGTAGCATTTAACATGATAGGAAGTAAATTTCTCGTAGTAAGGCACATGCACCACGTCAATAACGGTTCCTTTGTTCTCAATATTGCTCTAAACATTTTTATCCCTTAAGACAACATAGAAGATATTACAGGTCAGCAGCTTTATGGGTTTGGCCTATCACTAACCACTGATGGGATGTTTCACGTTAAAAATTAACCATCAGTTGAATTCTCGTACACAAATATTTAAGTTCCCACAACTTCTTATATGAGCAGCTCAATACATATCTATTTACTGTCGAGGAGCCAAACATCGTCACAAACCCCCCAGAGCTCCAAGTCTCCTTCCTGAGGGTACTAGTTTGGTATTCCTTGTGGAGTCCCCCCAGTTAAGCTCAATGACAAACACTTCAGAAGTTGAAGTGGAGAGGAGTATCTGTGGGAGAAAGCATGTGCTTTCCCACATTTTACCCATTTGTTGCTTTTACAGAGTACTTTCTTATTTTGCAGATTGTTAAATGTTGTTAAATTTGCAGATTTTTTTAAAACAGTAGTCACTTCATGAAATATTTTATAACCACAATTCCAAAAAAACAGTCAGGAGCCTGTGTAAAATGTAAAAATTTGACGGCAGGAACATGTCTCAAAAAGAGTTGGGACAAGGTCAACGTAAGTTATAACCTTATTGTTGGCTACCTCAGTCCCGTTTCATACGGGCTTGTATATAATTTAAATTTTTTTAACTTCTTGAAGTATTTGAATTTTCCATCCTTACGAAAGGTTTTGTGTTCACCTACAATACATGGCACTGTAATATATACAGTGTAAATTACTGTTGTACCTACATTGTTTTCACTCATACATAACATTCAAATCCTTCAAAAATGCTGATCATTTTACAGATAAACTTTAAGATTTGACACGGTCTCGTTTTTGGTTTTTTTTATGAGCATGTTTGTTCATGTATCATGGTATATAAAAACACGAGGTCTTATTATTAGGTCCCACAACATTAAGCTATATCATTGTTTAGCATTTTTGGTGACTTCTGTTGGTGTCTTTACTGGCTTTTGTGGCATGATAACGAATTCACTTGTATGGCTGGGCATGTGCAGGACTCAGACATGGATGTGTTTTTACAGCAGTGGTGTGACATCAAACTCAAGGGGAAGCCAAAGAACAAAAAATGTGCCAGAGTCTCTTTTGATGCTTTCATAGTAACATTCATTTGAGCCTATTATTCACTTTGCTTTAGCTCAGTCATTTTTCTCTACCTACCCCTGAGGGAATATGTGGCTGTTAAAATGCTAAACGCTCCACTGTGTTCACCAGATAGTCACTAATTGTGCCTGTCTGCTTTTGGTACAGAAGCTTTTTCTCTCAAAACGGCTACCCGTGGTGTCCAAAAGCAACACTATGAGAGCAGTGCTGGACAGCCAAAAAATTAGCTGAAACTTGATATAAATCTGTATAATTTTAAATGGACCTGCAAAATTTTTGTTTAGATTTCTGTTAGATTTCTTGTCCACTCATGTCAGATTGTCATCCTTACAGATTAACTGCTAATCCTTGAGGTCCATATACTTTTGCCACTCACAGATATATTACAAATAACTTACAGAGCATGGCTATGTCTCATTTGTTTAACTGGCTTATCTTTATCTATTTTTAAAAATTGGGTGAAGATGATGTTTCAGGATATTTTTGTGCAGAAATATAATAAATCATAATGCCTTCTAAACTTTCTAACAGGACTGTAGACATTTGCGCCACCACTGAGCAGCACATCCTATAACCACAAAATAAATACTTGGATTTGGGGAAAGTCCAAGTCAAGTCAACCTCTAAATCAATACAAAATTTGAGAGGTCAGCTAAACAGTGAACTTAAGCTTGATATCTGAATAAATTCACTGTGAAAATAGATTGAAACTTCTTATGGTAGGACTTGTTCAGACTGACAGAGTAAGCAATGCTTGAGGCACTGCTGCCATAGAAGTGCAGTTTAAAACTTGCTTTTGCTCCAGCACCAAGATATTTCCCCCATTGGCTTTCTAATTCAATGTATGACCTCACGCCAGAGAGTTTTTAAAGTCTTCAGGCAATGATCCAGCAGCTTTAAGTCTAGCCAATGACAGATGAGCTGCAGAGGCAGAACCAAGGCAGCTTGCCCAGGGCAAACCACAGAGCTTTGGTCAGCCTGCAGGGGTGAACTTCTGCTGCAGTGAGGGAAAGGAAAGAGCTCATACAAAATTATTTTCACTCTACAATATGGTACTGTCCTTTCAGGCCAACCTCAAACCACAGCATGCATTATGAGTGACTTAACAGTAGGAGATCATTATGATACAGGCAGCTTTCCTGTCTGATTATCTGCCAAAACATAACAGAGACCATAACTGGAAATTGGGACAACTCATTTCTATACCCAGGAAGTGGTCACCTATACAAATGTGAGCACAAACACAGTAGGATGCTTGTTCTTCACTTGAATGGAGACAAGTTTACAATTAACAGGATGATCAACACAGATCACAGTCCACAGATTCAGTGGTTAATGACACCAAAGGGAGACATTACGAGTGCAACAAGAACACAAGCCATGCTACCCTCTGGTGTTACTAATTGCTACCACAGAGTTGTTGTTGTTTTTTTTTTGTTTTTTTTGCAAAGCTCCTTTAGTAATTGGATATGCAAGCAAGAAAGTGAATAATAGATCTCAAGAAGTAAAAGGGCTGTTTTGCATATGAGGGGAAGGGACTACTTTGCATACTGCAAGAAGTACACTTGTGTATGCTGGTCATTTTGTTTCCACTGATGAATAAGATTTTATGTTTGTATTATGTATGACACGCACGAGGACACCTGTTTCATGATTAAAAGGATGTTTTAATCACAAATGTTTTGGTTTTACATAGAAAGGATGTGTTCACTACAACAATTGAATGCATTAGATTTAAGACATGTAGATGAGAATATCATGTAGTTTAGAGAACCTTAGAATCAAACTGACCATTTAAAGCTTTTGCTGCACTTCCATTATCACATTTAGCATTGTATCACATGATCAGTAGACTAAGCACATCCATGTCTCAGTAACTGTTTCTGTTTAAGTCATGCACACAGTAGATCTTCGAAAAGCACACTGTGTGCCCATTGTAGCCGAGTGCTGATGGGAGCCTGCCCTCCAGTTATGCCATTATCAAGCCAGTTGATAAAATGTTAACAAAGAAGACATTAGAAAGCTAACGGGAGACAGCTGGTGCAATCTTAGCAGAGCAGCAGTGGAGATGTCAGACAGTCATTCTGATCTGCTGCCAAAAGCCACAATATGGTCACTAGAATTGCATGGCACGGACAATTTGCTTTTCATTGCAAGAAAAAAAAAAGACTCTTGAAGACTCCAAAGAACAAAAAAAGATATTTTTGTAGTTCTTTTCTTCTATATTTAAGTGTATAAGCCCTCTGAAATTAACAAAAAAAATGTCTTGCTCTTTTTAAAAAAGAAAACTGTTCTCCAGAATGTTTACTTTCTATTTGTTTAAGAACTTTAGAACTAATTTTTTTTCTGACAACAGCCTCAAAGAAGAAATAATGAGAAATCACCTTAAGCTTCACTGATGATCCAAACGTTCAAACATGTAGGAGTCTAACCTAACACCTAGTTTAAAATTAGGGATGCACATACATGTTAACCTTACCATGGCATCAGCCGTTATTGAGCTAGTTGACTATTGACCTATTGGCAAATAGGAGAACATCAACCTATTGGCAGTGGACAATATTCATCTGGTGTGTCCTGGTTGTGTTGCATTGAGATTTGGAATTTATCTACATTTGATTCTTTTGGGCACAAAAGAAATGTGTTGGGTCATGTCAGCTCTAAAATGTCATTGAGTTGGTAATGGCTTAAAGCTAAAAAGTATTTTTTCTTGGTCAAAAATAGCTTGTTGAAGTACAGAAATGTGTTAAAACAGTTCAACACATTAAAATGAAACTTATGTTTAGTAATTTAAGTAAAGACAACTGGAGTTTGTACTAAGTATGAGCAAAATCCCAACTGCTGTGGATAAAAAAAAAATATTCCTCCAACTTCTAAGGCTCTTCTCTGCAGCTTCTGCTTGGTACACTTTTTGTTCAGGGGTGCAAATAGAACAAGTGTGAAATCCTCTTGCCATCTTGTTTGATCGCAGGTAGCTGAGGAAAACATTGCTCAAAGTCAATTACTGACGGTAATAGATCATGTGGATGAAAAAATAACTTCTGTGATATAATTTTACGGTTCAGAATCTCCACTTCCCAAAGGTTAGCTTACAGAAAGCTTAATCAATTGTGAACAACTCCTCTCCATCCTGTTGGTTGTTTCTTTGAGTTTATCTTTTGAGCCAGCAGGACCAATTTCTGAGCTGCCCTGCAGCAGACAGCGGTGGGTGCCTGCAGTGCACACTGCACATTTGTCATAATTGTCTGCAGGCAAGCCCGCAGCATTCGTGTTTACAGTTGTTGTGCTGGTTTACTGATTTGACAACTAAGCATATTGTATGTGGACACACCCAACTGCATGGCTGGCTGGAAGCACTGAGCTGGAAGGCATCAAGAAATTCAGGAGCGAGTCTTTAACTAGAAACATGTATGTTTTTCTGCATAGTTTGTTGTAGTTCATCCTTAAAAGTGGAAATACAGGTTATATATTAACAATACAATACTAATGGTATTTTGCTGTAGTCACTTATTAATTCTTTAAATTTATGTAAAATAGCATTCCAAATCTATGTGTGCTTTTATTAGCAGTTGTAATATTCTTGTGTTGAGACAGATCTGTAATATCTTTTGTTGCATCATACAGACTGTCATTCATCAAAGCAGGTGACCTCTGGCCAGTGCCCTTAGCCACATCCATAGAGTCTAGCTATGATGAATGCCTTATTAGAGTCTTTTATTAGTGTACTTTAGCCGGGAGATAAACTTTGTAATTAATGTCTCAGTTTGGGTATATCTCATTTATTTCAATCGGATAAAGGTGACTCTTCCAGCCAACCGGAGAACAATGGCCATCTGAGGAGACAGCAGCTTGGCAGCCGAGCGGAGCCCAGGAATGCTGAATAACAATCCCATCATCCATCATAGTATGCTGGGAGTCGGTAGACTGTGGTCGTCCTGAGGAGAAACTCCAAGGAGCGGTTCAAAACCATGAGGATTGGCAAAGCGGAAAGCGACCGCTTTCCCCCTTCAGTCTGCTGCACACAGTTCAAAACCGAACAAAAGAGAAGGCTTGGACTTCTTCACCTAGCTTCACAGTCTTAAGTTCAATTAGAATTTAAAACCTTTTAGCAGCGAGGGGTTCCAGCATGTTTTACAGGCATGCTGCTGTAATCTACTGTTCAGTATTACCCACGCATCATTAAAATCAGAGCTGATAAATGACATAATGATGAGAGCAGCCTGAGCTCTGCTCAGCTACACTCTGCAGTGATGGCAGTAGTAATTTTCCTGTTAGGTTGGCCCCTCCTGTTTACTTAACCTTTCCACAGTCCTCATTAACTCACCAACACCAGCAACTATGTTGGGTTGCTGGGGGCAAACACAGTGGGCAGATGGAGCCAGACTAAGACCATCACTTAGTTGGGATGAGGTCACTCTGCTTTCCTGCTGGTCCGAAGTCCTCACTCTGAATCTTAACATGTCATTACATTATTCCTGCTTCAAGCTATGCGACAAGCAATAACCGGTATTTCACAAGCTCTCATTCTCATTTACGGGGGAGCCCAGGTGAAAGTCAGCAGGGTGTTGAGTAAAAAAAAAAAATCTCACACTATTTCCCTCTGCTGTAATGGCACTCTGAGCTGTTTTTTTTCTTTAAAAACACCCTTCAGTAAGGCTCCACGAGAGAGAACAAAATGCAAACCCAGCACCGGAGGTAATGGGATATGCAGTCATTCATTCTGCTGCTGGTTCATACTCTTTGGCCAAATGACGTCTTGGAACATGGCCACACTGATACAGTAGCACCTTGAGAAATCACAGTTATTATTAATCCAGAGTAGGGAAGCAGTCTGATTATGCACTACCATAAAAAAAAAACCACACTCACAAAACATACTAAAAGTTTGCTGTGCCCATTTATAAAGAACAGCAGTGAAAATGCGCAACATCAAATTTCCAGAAAACCAATTGTAGGGAAAAAAGCCCATCTTAAAACAGCAATCTGTTACTTTCCTTATATTTAAATCGAACACCCCCTGTTATATTTTACATCTGTCATCTTGTTGTTTTTGTGAGCTGTGAATAATGAATATATAATTTACAGTGATTAAGCTATGCCAGCTTCACACCGGGAGTGTGTCGTGCACCTTCTAGAGTTTTGGTGAAATTTATTATATCATGATCAAGAATATGCTGCATTTGCCAGAGCAACACAAGCTAGTGCATCGGGATCTACTGTCACTGACTCCTTTTTACTGCATGCTGCTGTATAGAATTAAAAACATATATATCAAAACATTATCTTATAATTAAATAGTCAAACAGAATCTGAACAGAATCTGTTGGACCAGTGAACTGTTGAGAAAAGATTAATTGCTTTGGTAACTCTTCAAGCAAAAATATGTCCTTTCCTGAATCCAAGTTCTAAAATGTGATTATTTGTAGTTTTGCTGTTTCTTGTGCTGCAAAATTTTGCATGTCTGGGCTGTGAAAAACAAAGAGGTCATATGCGTTTTGAATTTGATTCCCTTACACTTCTTTTCCTGTGTTTGTGAGCACTACAAGCCTCTTTTTTTTCAAGGCTGGAGCTAATGTAGCTGCTTGCATACTTTAAAGTACCTGTATCTGTGATGGTCTCCCAGTCGACCGGTTAAAGCAGATGGTCAGTAATGTCAGCACATGTAGGAGCTTCCTCTCTTAAGCCCAATTCCGTCTCTGCTGGGTCCCTCTAGTTTATTTGGAAACGCTAACCAAAGGTCACGTCTGCCATGTAAGAGTAAACAGGAGGCCGTTTATAGCAGCATGTTTTGTCTCTGTAACACTCTCAGTGGGATCCACACACTGTTTGGTTTAAGGGGGCCTATCTCCAATCAGTTAAATCAACAGCAGCCATTTGGAACAGGAGCAGGAGTGACAGGTGAACTGTGGCACTGTCTGCTTTGCCTGCCCATGTTATCAGCTCTCAGCTTTGTGAATGGCAGGACTTGAGCCACTCTTCTGTCGATAGTGGAACAACCCACAGGGACACACAGTAAATCCATTAGCCTAGTTCCGCTGTTTGACATGCTCCGAGTGATCTGCACCTATCCTGACACACTGCCATGACTGGATTACAGAGTGAACTGAGGTAACAGAATGGGGAGAATACTTGAATCATACCAGTAAACTGTTAAAAGGTTTATTCCATCGAGAAAAAGAAAAAGTTTTGTTGCATTAAGCAGAGGTTCTGAGTCTTGAGACCAAGGGGCTTATCCCAGCTCAGAATGCTTTATTTTATATACACCAGTTGCATCATTTTCAAGATATCCAATAATGCAATTAATATAAGATTTTACTACATTGTACCAGTCTTTTGCATGAGCTGATTTTTACAGCATGAATTCAAAACGACAAGAGTGGGTCTGGGTTCTTGTTCAATTTTGTTATGCTTTTTAAAAAGACTGCAGGAATAAAGCACTAAAAAGAAATTAGAGCCTTGACATTAACAACAGCCAAATGCTAAGTTGTATGTGGTTTTGTTAATTATGTTTTTTATAATAAATGTTTTTATTTTGTAGCCTGACCAACTCCTGCCTGACAGTTTCTGCTCTTATCTGATACGCTACTTTTCTTCACCGCTCCAGCTCTTACACTCTCCCATCTGTCTGTTACACTCTTTATCTCGTATGCTCTTCCTACTCTCTTCCCTCCAGGTTGAAATCACACGGTATCCAAAGTCTACTACCTAATTCTAGATTTTTTATTGGTCTGACAATTAGGCTAAAACATGGTTTATTTTATTCATTCGTCTTATGTGTCCTTAGTTAAACTAAACATTTGGAAAAAAACAGGTTTGCCTTTAAATAAAGACAGTTTAACCCATGGATTATTCCTGCTCCAGTAGCGTAATTTTTGCTGTTTGTTTAGCTTTCTGCATTGTGTGTCCTGAAGTATGTTTATTTTACAGGTTATTGTTTCATTGTGAGATATTTGATCTTAATTAGATTTTTGTTTTAGTAATTAGCTGTTTATTTTTATTTATTTATTTGTTGAAATAGTTCCCAGTTTGTTCAATCTATCCTACTTAGATGTAATTATTTGTAAAGGTGTGACTTGGAGATACTTGTTTTGACAAATGGCTACCATGGTTACAAAATGTTTAAAAATGTTTCTTTTAAAAAACTGAGCAAGGCTAGCTGGATAAAAAGTCCTCCTCTTAAATAACTTCAGTTCTTATATGAAGCAGCAACTTTCCACTACAACATTTAGAAGAGACAACTTCCACAACTCCTTCAGGCGCACCTGCAACTCCTTGCCTTGCAAAAAATGTCTAATATCCACAACACAACCAAGCCACCACTCCTTGCCAACAATTACCAGCACAGTGTGTGCACTCACCCTTTCTCCCTCTGTTGGGGTGTGCAAGATACACGCGTGCCTGGCATAGACAATCTATGGTGACAGGTGGTCTGAAGCAGATGCTGCTTCTATGGAATACAGAGATACTGAAACATTGCTGGCTTGTGTTTTTGAGTAATCATATTATCACATTTTTTTCTAGGGGTTAAATGAATGGACGAGATTTGTTTTTAATTTCTTTAGATCCAGAGCTATTCAGAAAAGATATTACACACAGTCCCAGCGACATCATAGTTATTAGGTGCTACCAAAAAAAGGATATAAAATTAAAATATGAGTAAAACATGATTAGTGGCTATTATTAGTCATTAGCTTCAGTTAATTGGTCATGCGAAAGTGAAGCACTTAAAGCCGTTGAAATTTTTCAGACATGTTCTGGAGGTGCTGCACGTGAGCAGGTGTGTTTGCAAATTAAGAGTTACCTGCTCCACGATGGCGTCAAGTATCCACTTACTCACTTGTCATGGATATATCTGAAAATATGTGGTACTGAGAACAAAAACAATCTTCATTACAGATAGGGAGCCTCATGTCCCGCCTCCTGTGTGCCATTAGAGTGCAATTACGGCAGAGAATGTCCAGCAGCAAGATGCATCTGTGAGGAGCAACGGCAGAGAATTTATACCCAATTCTCTGAATATTCTTTGGTGTTCATGTGTGAAAATGACTTGTGTGTTTAATCAGAGGTCGGTTGGACTTATTCTTATGGGTGAAAGCAGCTCTGGATAATAATAATACTGGGTAATAGAATGATTTTAGATCTTAGCAATGCTGGTGGAAGAGGAAGCAGGGAAGATGCAGGCTTTGAAAAATTCTCAACAGATTGCTGCTCTTCTTTTTTCAACATGCTATTGTTTTTTTTTAAGCACATAAAAACAGAGCTATCTGCAATGATAGATACAATTGAATTACTTTGGAAATTTTGAATTAAAAAATGTTCTTAACATGGGGTTTCAGCCAACAAGCAGATAGTTTAGCTTAATATTAAGACTTAAAATGGCAGCCTCTAAATCTCACTGTTTGTATGGATTAAGAAAACAAGATATTCATCAGTGAGCTTTATAAAGCAACTTAAGTTTTGAAATGTTCGGTGTTACCAGTAGCAAATACTTTTAAGACTGTAACTAAAGTGCTCATTAAGAAAGAAAATATATACTTTTGTAATTAGATGTATAAACCCTTTAATTGTTGACAGTCATCCAGCTCAAATAGCAGCAGCTATTAGAATACCTAGTAACACAAAAGTTGCTTCATAGAGTGACTGTGGTTGTGTTCGATGCACCAACCTTTCTCACCACTTTCACATCAGAAAGTAAGGACAGTCCTCAGTTAATAGGCTTGCAGTTTGTGAGGGATACAGGCTTGTGACTTTCATGCCATCTGGTGACCTCCTCAAAGCAACTGAAGAGACATTTCTCCAGTGGCAGCCATGCAATATAGCACCTCCGCCCGTATTATTGGTTATATCTCTGCAGGTGTCCTTCAGCCCCGTTTAGGTCAATCTCTCCACTGCGTTATACAAATAAAATTACGCACAGATTGCGATGCAACTGCTATTTCTCCACTGGGCAAATTGCTAGGAGGCCAGGAGAAATTGAAAAAGCTGGCAAGGTCTCAGCTACCTGACAGTGACTGTGACTATGATGAAGTATCCTCCTGTTACCACTGTTGACTTTGCCAAATATCTGAGATCTCCACAGTCTCCACCCCATGCTCTGGGCTCGCCAGCTTTATAAACAGAGAGGAACCAGTGCCAATATTTTTATTAGTAACACCCACAGACCAGCCTGTAGGATCATGCCACTCTAAATATCTTGCTGAGAGGTTACATTGTCTTCGTGTTCTGTGATTATCCTCGCTTAATTTTGAGATTTTGGGAACAGATCTCCAGACCTCATTGGCTTGGAGCGATGAGAGTTTGCTAATCTTCATAGAAAAATTGTGAATCAAAACAATTGGTCGCAACTCTTAGTGTTAAACACACAGAGTTGGGGAAAAAATCACACTGGTGAGGTGCTGTAAGACACAAAAAGCATGTTAAAAAAAAGGTGTTCTGCTAATTCATGCAAGTCAAATCTGACAGTGTTTTTTGTTATATCATTGTCTCATTGTTCATTGTGGCGGTGTACTGTTTTGAATTTGAAAGTTGTCTATATGGTTACTTTGACACTGAATGCTGTAGTTACATTAAAAAAAAGAGATCTAAGGTTACAGAATGACCCATTGCTGTGACTGGCTGGTCATCTTCTGTCTGACTCAAATGGTAGACTAAAAGAGACAGCTAGCATCATGTATCCTCCCCTCTTTCCAATGTATAATGATCACAGCATTGATTGTTGGGGAGCTGCAATTGACTCGGCAGGTGTTGAAATGTCATGCATGAAAAGCACTAGTCTATTCCCTTTAAAAGTAACAGACAACAATTTCCTACAGTGGGCAATAATTTACAATTTACAATTCTAAATTGCAAGTTTATATGACCATTGCAAGCTTTTTCAACCAACATGTTACTCCCAGTGCATATCACTGTTTGTACAGGACATCTTGGCCCTCAGACTAGAACACACTGAGTAACCTTTCATGGTAATTTTTCAGAATACAGTTTCAACAGTGTGAAAAGGTACATTTTTAAGATATTTTGCTACCAGCATTCAGTTGTCTTTGATACAGTGAGAGAATGGGTTGACTATTAAGCACTGGCAATCACACCACATAGATGTATTAAGGAGCACAGAGCCTTGGATTACAAGATGCCTCCTCATTCATTTAAATGATAACAGCCCAGTAGCACGTTATGCATGTTGTGAAATTTTCCAAGTTTCTTCCATGGACTAAACAGATGCATTTGGGGATACTAATTTGCAACCTTTTCATTCAAGCCGAAAGAAAGTATATACCTCTTAAATCCTGACATCTCACATTAAAAACTGTAATAGCTGATCTGGTCCACCGCACCAAGCATACTGTTTTAGTTTACCAGTGAACACTGTTAAACTGGGAGGTGTTCTAGTTTAGTTAGTAGGCCTTGTATTTTCTATTTACATGCATCCACATACCACACTGGTCAAGTTTTTTTTTAAATGAACATTGTTCAGAGGTGGACAAATTGATGGTGGTACAAACCAAATACAGGACTTTTACTCAGGAGTCTTTATTTCATGTCCCATCTGTTAAAGGCAGTGTATTATTATTCATCTTTGCCTCATGATTATGCATGATGGGTATGATGAGTTGATTTCAGTAGCTGTAGTTATGTGGTCTGGACATTAGGCTGAAACCGATGACTCAATGCTCTTAATGTGGGCTTGGGACAGTACACTGTTAGCACTTTATGGACTTGTTGAAGAGAGCAAAATAAGCATGCAGTATTATTCACACTTGTTGTGTCTCCAGGCATTGATAAATCTTATGCTGTCTGTTGCCACGGGAAACATATAACAGTATTTTAATACATTTGAATATGATCATAAAAAATAATAACTGCATTATATTTTCTTTTCATAAACAAACAAAAAAAGATCACTCTTTTGTTTTTTTTTCACTTTAAACCCAGTCAAGCCAGATTTTTAATCAAAACTTAAAGATCCCTAATACATTTTATTGCATTTTATAGAAAATGCATGCAGGAAGTCTACCTGAGTATATACATGTCAAACAATGCACCACCACACAAGATTCCACATACACAATCACAAGAGCTGAACTCAGAAGCAAAGACAGGTTATGACAGGAGTAAAGTGGTTATCAGAGATAAGAAACGTCTATCCTTCAACTGAAAATCATATTTCCCTCTCTACATTTTATCTGTGGGCAACACCTGTTGCAATAACAACACGTCAACCGGATACCGACACATGAGCGGTATTTTCTTGTCAATATCCTTTAGATCCAGAGCAGGAAAATGAGGCTTCACGGTAATCCATTTAATAATCACCCTTTGATATGCAAATTTGTGCGACGTCACATGGTGACTGCAAACTGTATGTCACTCTGTTAACTCTTGAGCTGAGCTGGTTCAAAACCACAGCTACCACAGGTGACACTTTAATCGAATCCCATAATAACTGAGACTCAAATCTCAACAAAAACTCCCCACACTTCATTTCACTAAGCAGGGGAAGAGAAAATCTGCACGTCAGTCCAGAGAATCCACTGTAATGACCCCTTTGCTAGTCATCAATCACGTCAAACCTCTCCTTTAACTTTGGGACATTTTGTATTTTGACAAGCCTCACTAGACCAAGCACCCTGTATTTAAGGCTGAAAGCCTGTGTTTTTGTGGCTGTTGGCAGACTAGACCCTGAACTACATGTGGCGTGGAAACCTGATCCATTTATCTATTGGATTGTGAAGATGCATCTGACCTTGCTGCCCTGAGGAAATGTTGATAAAGCTTTTTACTTCAGAATCATGGTTGATAGCATTAACTTGCACTACTGCCTTTGTGTTTCACCTCAGCTAAGATGTGCAGAGCGGAGAGAGTGGTGAAGGATGAGACTGTGTGTGCAATATATGCTGGCTTGAAATTGGATAAATCTCAGTCGTGTTTTATGGCAATATATTGTGTTATTTTGAAAGATGCTGAAATGTGCAACTTCTGTGCTGGACACATGACAGAATACTCTAGATTTTCCTTTACATCATTCTGCATGATGCATCTCAGCCGTTAGTACTGAAAAATAACCCAAAGCATCCAAATATATATGTGGCAACCCCACTGCTTGTCAGACAGTTGAAATATCTGCCATGGATGATAAAGAAATGCTATATGATAAATTAAAGTGTCGACCATTGCGCGTTAATTTTTCTTTTCTTTCTTATTAGAATGACGAGGCATACGTGTGTATCCAGTTTAACTTGTTTTAGTTTGTGCCCTTAAAAGTCTATTTAAAGCACTGCTCACTTGTCTTTCTCATTTTAACTGCCCCTCCTTTTCTTGGCAGTGATAGGTAACAACTACATACATTTACTTACATTTTAAGCTCTTCTTCACCATCATATTGTAAGGGACATATTCAACCTTTCACAGCATCACACTTATTTGACAAGTCGTCATTTCATGTTCTGCTATTATTGATTAAAAGTCATACACACCTACAGATGTGTTTTCAGTCATGCAGAGGTTGGAATTGTCTCAAGCTCAGCTGGGATTTACACGCGGTTGCCAATAACAATGATAAAGTCAACCTGCCCTCTAACAAAACTGCCATCAAAGCCCCTGAGGTCCTGAAAAATTATTGTTATTGATCTCCTTTTACAAGACAATATTGTATGCCCACATATATTATCAGGTGTATATAAGAACTAAAAAGATCTTTCAGGACCTTGGGCATTTCAGAGGCTGTTCACTGATGTGAAAAACACCTGGCTTGAAAGGACAGCAACACCTTTGAGTGGATCCCGCACAGGTCACAGCATTAGAGGCAGCACTTCTTAACTTTTAAATAACTTTTTATTGCAGTGTCTCTGAGCAAACTCTTCCTGCTCATCATTCAACTGGACAGCTAGGACGAAGCACTATTCTAACTGAAGCATTGCTGCAATGGTTTGCTTCAGAATGTATATACTACAGTGTAAGATAACAGTGAAATATGTGTGGAAACGATTCACATAGACTCTAGTGTCTTTTTAAAAAATAATTATTTAATTTGATTTTATATTTGGTTACAGCATGCGTCAGTGGGAACGTTCCTGTTTTTGTGGGATTTTTACAGTTTATACCCGATAGCTACTCATCATTTACAAAGGGCTCTGCTAAGTCTGCACTTAATTCATATTAAATCCAACACTTCTCCTATATCAAGACATTGACAAGTAAGCTATTACTATGACTAGCTTTGTGTAGAACTGAGTAATATAACTGTAACATACAAATTTAACAGCATATTTGTAATCACTGACATTGATGCGCAATTCATATTCAATATCTTAGCTAATACAAATGGAGCTGTTGAGAATTTCAGTCAAAGATCAGCCAGTTTCCAGCCAATTTCAATCATTGACATAACAGAGAACCAGTTGGGAAGTGGCTGTATCTTACCTTTTATCTTAGTTTATCTTAAATTCTCTTTCCAGCTGATCAAGTGAGTCAGACGGATTGGAAACTCTGCATCAATTATGATGAACAATAAATAGAGATCGATCATGAAAATTTTAACTTTACACATTCTCAGTGATTGTGAAGTCTGAGGTAGATCATTTTTCACAGTTGGTGTCAGAGCACAAACCTTCTGATTTGTTAGCTCTGTATAGCCTGCAAACTGACATCAACCTTCTTACTTCCAAACTGTGACTGCTGTCGCACTTAAAATATTGTGTAATTGATTAAAAAAATCCTGACTGTAAATAATCCTCCCAGCTATCCCTCTAAGTCTCAAGTCCTTCACCAGGATACACTTTTCATCTCATCTCATGTCATGTCCCCACTATGACTTTCTTGCGTTGATGCTTAGAGTAGATTTCCTTTGTAAAGGGAGTGGTGCAGCTTGGTTCCATCTGTTGACCTCTGCCTTCATTTACACATCTCTGTGAGGTTCATTCCATACTCATCCCCTCCCAACAGGAAAATGGCTCTAAATCTGGTGCTAATTGTCCCTACAAGTCAGCATGGTTTATTCAAGGCTAACCTCCTGAACGAACCCTCTAACTAATAGGTAAACAAATCAATATTAGGTTCCCCCTTTGTGATCAAACTCTGCCTGCTCCTCATGAGAGGAGGCGGTCATCATGCCATCAGAGCAAAAGTTGGCCAGTGACTGGCTTTGCCTCTTCATTCATGATCTAATTCATAACTTTGCTGCCACACTGCTTTTGGATTTATCCAACACCCTGCCACCTACAATAAGTCAATTTCTCCTCTGTGACTCATGGATGGCTCTGGTGCTTACACATCTCCCAAGACAAATGGGAGCATTAGTCATTTTGCCAAAAGCAACATATGTTTAGTTTAAAGTGACAAAGTGATTCTTGCCCTTCGGGAGCAAAGGAGGAAGCAATCATGAAGTTATGAAGGCTGCGGAGGAAGAAGCTCAGGGAGGTTGAACAGGGCAACTACAGTACAAGTCAGATACAGTAATATTCACTTCTTGTTGTGTTCTGATAGTTAAGGTTGCGGTTTTATACTTTAGGATGTCTGAAAAAAACTGTCAGGGTCTGCTCATTTGACTTGTTGTGTGCATTATTGAATGTCTTTCATTAATCTTCCAACTAATGTGCAGTTTATTGTTTTTTGTTGGAAAACAAAATTAACCACTCATATCATTTCAATCTTTTGCTTCTTTGTATGACATTGTCTGCAAATGTTTTAATATGATGTTGAAAGAGGCAATTAAAATGTCCAGCACTCATCCTGCTGTTTTCTTGCTGTTTGGACAGTAGATGAGCTCAGTGGCTGTGTAGGGCGCAGGAAACTAGCATTAGCACCATGCAGAGCAGCAGCACTCTGATTTACTGTTCCCAGGGCTGATTGAGGAGAGCATTACGTCACAGCTGATAGATCAGAGAGTCTTACAGCAGAGTGGAGCTCCATCAACTGCTGCTGACAGTAGCGTTAGTGCTGACAACCAGTGAAAATGGATTTATGGAGAAAAAAAAACATACTCTATGCACTGACACAAAACAGTGTGAGAGCTTACGGCCGTACATACACACATACATACACCGCAGCTCAGTTCTGTAAGGGGCCATAATTCTTGAGGGGAAATCTACACACATTCAATAAAATACATGAAGACATTATTGCAGAAAAGCCAGATCTGCAAAGCACAGATGCTCCAATAAAATGCTTACTAGCAAAGTAAAACACAGAGTAGCTAGACGAATGTGCAGGGACACTTTAAGCTGTCAATCTGAAGTGTTTTTGTGTTAGTTAATGGATTTGTTATTTCTTCCTAGGTGGCAGTTACTGCCTTCTCATTTTGGCTTTTCTCCTAAAATCCAATGACAAGCAAGGTTATGGGACCTGGAGACTTAAATCTGCCAATAGGTGTTCTTGTTTTTAATTTGTCTCACCCACACTTTGTGATGCTTTGTTTATGTGATATACTGTGCTGTTTGCTGTTTTCCAGGCCTACTCTGTCAGCATTTTGTTACTACACATTTGCCTTTTCATAGGTGCAATCTGCTTTTTACTATACGATGTGTTTTCTTACCTATGGTTACTTCTTTCTTCTCCTTTTCTTAAATATATATGCAGTGCAGCCATAACACATGTAACAGCCTGTAGTCTGTTTTATCCTAAGGCAAAGGTTTAAGTGGCTTTAAAGTGTTTGTCCTGCTATAATTAAGATGTGAATCACACGTATCTAGATTATATGCTACAGTTTGGGTTTTGTTAAATCTTTTCCTGTTTTATATTGAAGGGGCCGTCCCCCTTGTAACTCATTTGGTTTTACTTCTTGTGTCAGACTGTGTCAGAGGAATCTTGGACAGTGATTTAGCTGTTTTAACCATAACCTTGTAGGAGACAGCAACAAAAAATGATCCCAGAGATGAATCTGGTCAAGTAACATTGCTGGTCTCCTGAATAAGTTTGAAGTTTTTAACAAACTGAAAACATGTCCAGATTGTATATTCCTGAGATATTCTCTGGCGTCGTGTGTAGAATTTGCGATATACAAAATAACTGAACTGTTGCATGTTCCAACTCACCACTTCGCAGGATGGTTTTTTTTTTTCATGAAAAATAAAGACTGCTTGCATACCTCTTAAAAGTTTGAAAGATGTGTTTAGAGTCATGATTTATTCAAAATGCACCATCTGAAACTTTGATTTTACAGCAGCCAGAGGCGACAGTTACATAAGACTAAGCGCACTGAATAAATGCATGATTTGGCTACAGTTATTAACAAGAAATGACAAATTTTAGTCTTAAACTCTAATGGAATTACAGAACTGAGAGGCATTTCCATTAGTTTGCTGATCACAGTAACGTATTGGTTGTGAAGCTGGAATGAATCATAAAGGCTGCTGTGCAGAGTTTTGGCTTATGAATTCTAATTCATATTACATTGAGTATATTAATCCATTAAGCAACATGAACCCATTTTGTTATAATATGTAATGTGATGTGTATTTATCCTGGAACCTCGGGAGCCAACCATCTACCCAGCAACAACGGCAGCAACGCGAATGCTGTAGGCCCTGCATGCCAACTGCTTATCAACACAAATGCTAATGTGACCTTTAATATTAGAAACAAAATTATGAATGAGATTCAAATTCAATAGCTGGCAGACATGAAGCATATCCTCTATATCCATGAAGCAGACATACTGCTTCCACTCTGTGAGTGGTCTAGGTTAATTGCAGTTAGCCCTTACGAGAAATACGAATGGGTCACTGGCTTAACAAAGGAATACAAATGTAGATGAGTTATGATACGCGTTCGTGTTCAGACATCTTACTTCGTTAGAAGAAATGTAGAAGACATACTGCTGAGTATGCTGGTGCTTTAAGGTTATTTCTATTGGCTAATTCAACTGAAGAGAAACATTCTAGAAGCTCTGCTACTTACTTATCTTTTGTCTGCAGAGAGAAAAGCTGACAATTCAACAAATATAGGGTTTAACAGATGGAAACTACATACTCTCACATGTCAGACATAGCTGAAGACAAATTTTTGCTGAATCCATATAGTAGTGTATGATTACTGTCAGACGTGTTATTTTGAAGGAAGAAGGAGAAGACAGACCACCTCACGTGGGTGTGGTACACAGCTCTGTTTAACATCTCATTTATCAATTTTAAAAAAAGTTGGCTGTTTACCATTTATTGCTAACTAACTACTTTAAACCTCTGATCAATGTTCAACAAGCTGGTTGTAGGTTTAGCTGACTATGAAAGAGATTTTTTTAAGTAGATACTCTGATGCAAAAGTAGCCAGTGTAAAACAAATTATATAGCATTTGCATGAACTGCTGTAACATTATTAAAGTTTGAGTTGTATGAAATGGAAAAAAAATCCTCTTCTGGTGGCCACCTTGTAGAGAGCTTTAAGCTTCAGCCCATCCATCAGGAAAGCTCCTAATTCTCCAAACTTAGAGTTACTTAAGTACCTCACAAAATACCACTTGCAAAAAAAAAGCCGTTTAACGTGGCTTTCATACTGTTGAATGTATGTAATGAATGTAACTCCTACTTGGTAAACTAGTTTGGGATCTGGGATTTGCAAACACGCTTTTATTGCTGCATTTTTTTTTCCCCACACAAAATCCAGTTTTATCTGTAAAAACATACCTTCCTAAATGGTGAGATTATTTGGACAAATTGTGATTTTCAAAGGCATGTCCTCTCCTTACTTTATGTAACTGTGGTTGTGTAAGGCATCTGTGTGAACTTTAAACTATGAATTTGGATCTTATTAGTTAAAGGCAACTGTGGAAATGGCAAAGACAAGTGAAATAAGCTCAAAGAAAAAGGTCAAGTATTTTTTGTTTACATGACAAAAAGACTATTGTGCTCAACAGATCAGCAAAAACACTATTCTGTGATCCAGAGTTGAGAGTATTTCCAACAGTTCACAATGGACAGAGAACAGGAGGTGCAAAGGTAGAATCAGAAAAACTCAACTGTCAGTGAGAGTGAAATCAAGACAGAAGGGTGAGAAACAGCAGTAAGAATCGTTTCAAAGATCAACCAGAATTAACCGGATAACACGCAGTTCACAGAAATAGGTTTTAAAATTCATTTGAAACTTTTCTTAAGCTCAGAGACAGAGTACATTTGCAAAACAAAGTGCACAGCAGCTTCTGGAGATGTTATTGTTATTTTTTTCTGATGTTTCAAAATCCAAGTATATCCAGGTAAAGTATGGCAAAGCATGGAGCTGCTACAACCTTAGAGTCTGAGGCTGCTTACTTGACGGTTTACGCGGACGCATACTTCATTGATCATTATTTGTACAGAGAAAATTTGTGACAAAGAAATCAGCCACAAGTGTTGTTTAAGCAACAAGGGTGGATCTTTCAGCAGAATAATGATCTAATTGCACTCCACTGTTGATAGAAGAATCAAATTACCCTGGCCTAAATCTTGTAGAGCACCTCTGGGATGCTCTGAACAGAAAAAAAGTCAGCATGTTATTCTAAAAGCTTTTCAGGCTAATGCATGGAGGAAACTACTAACACTAGCTGGTTCCCTCCCCAGATGCTAAGCAATTCTGGAAGCTAAAGACCACAAAAACAGTGTAACTGTGATCTTTACCGAGGTAACTGGGTGCACAAATACTGTATTTGGAGGTAACACTAGGCAGTTTTGTCGAATGTATCACCACTGTCATGAAAATAAATCTCTGTGTGAACCCTGCACATGTACAACCATACACAAGAAGTTGTTGTTATGTTGAAGAAGCCACAAAGACGCCATCAGAAGCCCACAAAAATGTCAAACGACCTTAAAGAAAAACTGTGTGGTGCAGGGCTGGCAACCAAAGTCATAAACTAAGATATCTCAGCCTCCAAACGCTTGAGGGCAGTTTCAGGCCAGACAATGTGCATAACAAAGGTCAGGGTGCTTCAAAATGAGTAAGACGGACATAGTTTTTGGTTTACAAACTTCTCTAAAGTTGCTTTAATTTTAAGCTGTGCATTTACTCCCGTTTTTATATCATTGTGAACATTAAAGTCTTACTTTTGTAGAGTGTTCTATTACATGATGGCAACAATTATTCTGTTTATTTTTCAATGATACACATCCATCCATTCTCAACTTAAGACCTCTATGATGGTAAATGTTCCGAATGTAACTGATTTAGTGTCTGTCTGGGATGAGCTGGTCACATTACCAATTACTCCACAGCTGCAGAGCAGCAATTTTCTCTAATCAGATGTTAGGAATCAAAGCATGTCTTTTAAGGATGATTCTAAGATGTTTCAATGATGACATGCTTTGTGCAATATGTATTTGCAGTATACTACATGCCTATTAACAGTAATCTATAGACTTTTGAGGGAATTAGGTCAAGGTGCCTGATTAAAACATATGGCTTCCTGGAAGAAAAGAAATTGGAAGAGGGGTACTTAAGTATAACAATCACCCTGAACCCCCAACTAACAGTTATGTAAAGAGATAATCTCTTCAGCTGTACATATCCACACATAAAGCACTCTGCTAATCTCTCAAGGTTCCTGCCTCTTGTTTTGCCTTGAGCAAACTATTTTCCAGTGTGATGAGTCCTGCTTTCCAGATTGAGGTGAGGGAAAGGTTGGTCTCCTGCCTCCAGCACCATCTGCTCCAAAAGGCCACTTTTAGACATGCTGAATAGACGATTATGTACTTGCAAACACAGGTGGTCATTATCAGAGTCATTACATCATCAATACAGACAAGACAGGAGGGCAATCTTCTCTTTTAGAGATGACTGGCAAAATCTAGGATCTCATTTATAAAATAGTTGTTAGATTTATACTTGAACTTTGTCCTTATATCATTGACTACAGTGTTTAATACAGAATACTGTTGAGCATAAGACAATTCTTTCTAAGCAGATTCTAAAGCCCCTATTCAAGGCAGCACCGCATTAAAAACAGGCATGATTCTGTCATGGAAATGGGTTCAGGAACACTTCCAGAAGTTGCTGTCTATAAACATGTTGTCTATAAACACTGTGCCATCCACTACTGCAGATTAAAGCTTGAGCTAAGTTTACAGGGAAGGTTGCCAGAGAACAACTAGGATTATCTCAACTAGATAGCGGGTTAACAAACTAAGCCAAATAGAAAGTTTGAAATGTCCAAAATGGGGAAGAAAGAACTATGGCTGAATCCTCAGACTTGTAAAAAGAACAGTCATGGCTACATCTTTCTAATTTAATATTAGACTATAGAACATTAATTCCATCCCCCATTCTCTTTATTCTGCTTATCTGTGACCAGGTCTGATCAGTAATGTGCATAATGCATGTGCTTATTTTTTCTAAAACTACATTTCAGATCAAATTGATTCTAAATAGGTTTTATAAATGAGTTTCCTGAATCTTATTCTGTAAGTGCATCCTCATAACTGATTCACATTTGTGACTGTGTTGTGCATGAACACATTGAAATAAGCAGGTTCTGTGAATTTTTAACCAAATGAGGCAGTTTATAACTGAGAAATGTGAAGTGAGCACAGCTCTCCAGTGTGACATTGAACAATGTTCTTGTCAAAAGTGAACGCATCATGCTAAATTGTGGCCGCATGCACCCCACAGGTGTGCACTCTGGCAGAAGCACAAACACTGCAATGTTTTTGCTCTCTTCATGGGCATAAATTCTGTATATATAACTAATGCAGTTGTATAAAGACATGTAGTTATAGACATGTGTAGAACTGCGCAGTTACTCGGCACACAAAGTATGTTTCAGAAGAGAGCTGAAAAGGAGTGAAAACAGACTGAGGCCTGCCAGCTGACTACGAAGAATGTGATAGATAACTTTGCACAGGAGAAAACCAGAAGAGAGTTGGTTTAACTTTTGATTTGGCCATGGCATAGACAGCTGTGTGTTCAACAATTTTGTGCATGATTGTATATGCTGTCGTGCTCCCACACCAGATTTTGTCTCAAAGTTTTCTTTTAGGCACATCACATGTTGCTGCTTGTTTTTTAAGTTCACTTGACGTGTGACGTTAATTTTGAGACTGAAGTGTTTGCTACCGGGTCTATGCTGGCTAATATGCTTTCATCAGTGCATGAAAATTATTCAATAAAATTGGCCACGCATTTAAAACATGCTCTTTTCATCACAATTTGTGATTAAATGTTTTATAATGAAAAAGATAAGTGCAAAGACTAAATGTAAATGTATTGGACATGGTTGGTTCCAATGTTCCAGTACTTCAAAGTACTTCATAGCATTTTGTACTATTTAGGTACATGGCATGTGACACTTCTTTGTATTGCACTCTTTGCAGATTCCTGCATAGCAAAGATCATGTGTTTTTATGAAAAAGCATGCTCCCAGTAAACATTAAATTCTGTTTGGCGTTCCACAGAGTTTGAAACTTGGTCCACTCTCTTTTTAATTATGCATGCCTCAGTAAGCATGCATTGTAAGGTTACACAGTGTAGCACAGCTATACCAACAACTGTAAAGCTTCACAGATTGCCAGCGCCGATAACCGTAAGAATTCTATCTGACTCAAAAGCATTAGTTTGGATGTCCCACGTCTGATTGAATGTTAAATGGGACAGAAACCAAACTGTAGTTATTGGTACTGATTCATAGAGAAAAATTGTAAAAGGTATAAACATTAAGAAAAAATATGCTTGCTTCCAAAAGTGTGTGTGTATTATCATAACAATAATTTAATATGTAAGATGTCAGTACATCTCTAAAAAGAAATGTTGCTTCTATTATCCTTGTGAAGTCTCTCTTACAACACTGTCTATGCCTAAAATGAATGAATGTAACTTTCCAAAATCAGCTATCCAACATTTACACTCTCCTCAGGTTATTGACCTGTTGAGCAAATATGAGAAAGAAGCAGTTTGGACTCTTGTTTGTCTCTCATACCTCCCTTTGCTCACTTGATACCACTTGAACACTACCGCACAGGAGAGACTGTGAAAATGGGTGGCCACATCTCCACATTTAAACAAATATCACATGCAGCAACATCACAATATCACATGCAGCTCCTCTGACTCTTAGAACTGGATTTCTGATGCGGTCAAATAATGTGGTTCTCTATAGTATGAGAAAAACCAAGACCCCTTAGGGGGACTGATCTCTCCAACTGAGAAATATTTCAGGGAAAATTGTTCAATATCTTGGTCTGCCTGATGCAAATAAATTGATTCCTAAGTTAGCTTTCCATCTTCTGTTCTGCAATGGTCTTTTAAGTGGATTACCCCAAAAAAAGCAATAACCATACTTCAGCTTGTTCAAAACGCAGACGCCAGAGAAAGTACATTACACACCATTTTACAATGCCTGCACTAGATTCTTGCATCCTTCAGAAATGGATTTTAAAATTTTACAACAAGTTCACAGGCCTTGAATGGTTTAGCACTTCCATATAAAAATTATGAAACACTTAATCATTAAATGGACCAGCAATAAAGACAAAGAGGCATGGAAAGGCAGCTCCTTTTAGGGAATTCTTATCTGCTTTTATCATCATTTAAATATGGTAATTGATTTATAATGTTTTAGATGTTTTTAAATAATTTGTTTAAAGTATGTGCCACTGTTTCTATTATAATTTAAAATAAAGTCTTAACTACACAGAATGCGTTAGATACTTCACCCTTACACCAGCTTAAGCTGGAAACAGCCGGTGCCTGGGTAGAGAAAAATGGCTTTCAAGCTATTAGATCAGAGCACCGGTCCAACCTTTGAACCAAGGAATGAAAGAAACCAAGCCTCAGAGGGAGAGGGGACTATTGACCGATGGGAGAGGCACGGCTGTGGTAAGTGGGCTCTGAGGTGGGAGTTTCTGTGTCAGTGGGCTCATCTTACAGCCTCCCTGATGGACGACAGTGATGTCCCCCAGGGTCCAGATGGGATTCAGTGGTCAGCTCGGTGACAGCTGGTGAGGGGTGGTCAGACCTCATGCATAATGGAGGCTTAGCAGACCACACCACAAGCTGACTGTTGCTCAGATGTGGAAGTAGTTCCATTTCAGAGTCAATACTGCAGGGTTACTGGAATATCAACTGCTTTTCAAGGTCTACGCCCTGCTATTAGTACAACATTTTGCTTGGATTTGACTTATCTCTTGTTAAAAAGAGATTATTTTATATCACTTGACTCTTCTTAAATATCTTACACTTCATTTCTCAACGTTAATTTGTGGTCTGGGATTATTATCAGTACCACAATATTGTACTCTGTTACTGTGCCATGCCATATGGGTCAAAGTTTTTTAATTTGTCCCTGTTTTTTATGTTTTACTTCATAGTTCTGCTTTTGCTTGATCTCTGCTTTGAATATTCAGAGAGGGTCAGATCTACTGTATGTTCTACGTAGATTAAAGGAACCAAACCTGTTTAATTTACAGCTAATTTGAGTGCTCTCTGAAGAACCAGTGAGACGAGAAGCTAGTGAAAGCTATAGGAGAAATTGGCACAAGCTGAGTGGACAGGGTAGTGGGTGATTTTTGCTCATTTCTTTTGAAGATGAAATACCTGACATGTTCAGTGTGTGACTATGATAGCAAAAAATCAGATTATGCAAGCCTTCGTGTCTTACCAAATGTCAACCTTTAACAGAAAAGGATTCCGTTTATGTGGGGACATTGCTGTGCCCTATTAGAAATACCAGAAATGCCAGCTATGCAGATATAAAAGCATCTTACTTTTTCTGACAGCTCCTTCAGAAATTTGATCTGAAAACAGCTGGATTTTGCCACAAAACTAATTACATAGTCCAGCGCCACTCCAACCATTTATCCAGGCGTAATTGCAAGTACGAAGCCATCTTTTTCGTCTGTATATGTTTTCTTTCTGTCCAGCTCCCATTCTCTATTCCTACACTCAAACAGCCACTCTCTTGGTACATTGAACTGTGATTTGCTGCATTATCAGCCAGCAACCCAACCTAGCAGCCTGAAACCTGCTGCCTGTGTCTCACTGCAAATGTATTGATTATAAGCCGGCGGCGGTTCTTATGTACATAGCCCATGAGTGTTGCTTGCAATGCATGTGAGTTAGCAGGCCTGATAATCATTAGCTGTTTGGTCTTACAGAATGTACTACCAAACGACTCAGAACTGGGAACAAGCAGTTGTATTATTCATTAGTGTTACATTTCTGATATTGTTGAAAGCGAGTCAACATATTATCATTCTGATACTTTAACTTGCATGTGACCTTGTACAATTTAGCTTCCTCTGCTTGAGAATCCATCTCTTATTCAAACATATATGGCTGAGTTACCCCAAGGATTGAGCTCGGCCTTGTTTTGGTGGCAAAAACTTTAACGTAAAGTCCCACTTCAACAGTTATACTCTACTAACTGCTGAAGTGGGACTTTGCGTAAAAGATTTACTTGCTCTTTAATATTAAGAGTAAAATTACTTTTACTATTCCAAGATAATTAAAAAGGGACAAAAGTTTGTCCATTGACAAGCATCACAGCCTCTAGCCAGGAAAGGGTTTTCAGTTAAATCAAGGACCATAGTAAAACCTTCCTCTTATGCTTGATTTTAAACTGCATTTAGGATCATTATCCTCATCTCAGCTACACCTTTTGTGCAGGTGATGCTGAATCCATTCCTCTTTGTACCAGTGAAATGTTCATTGTGCCTTTTTTCATGACACCAAACACACAGGTACATTAGCTCCTTGTTACCAATATGTTATATTTTAACTTCAATGGTCCACAGGATTTATTTCCAAAATGTATCAGGCTTATTTGCACATTCATTAGAAGACATCTGATGCTGACTTTTGTGGTGAGATCATTTTTGTGTGGCTATAACAGCACAGTAAAACAGTGCACCATCAATAAAGAGTATGATAATTTTTTGCTGTCCAACAGGGGCTTTGATTAAATGAATTTGACAGCTACCCCAAAACACTTTATTGTCTTCCAACAACTTCTCTTGCTTTATGACCAGTTACTTTAATTTCAGACTTTAGTAGAGATCAATTTATTATTCTCAACAACAGAAGTATTAACCAGCTTTTGCATCTCTTTGTAAGTTTGTCCTTATGCCTGAAGGTATGCTGACAGCTCACCAGCAAAAGCAAACAAAAGGAAAATATGAGTTTACCCAGCTTCCATCTCTACTGTTCTGTTAAAAAGCATAATAAAGTTGAAAAATGAAAGTGTGCATAGCAAAAAGAGTGCATCATTCACAGCAAAAAAACAATTTTAAGATGGACAAATTTCAAACAAGTAATCTAACTGTAGAAAACTGTAGAAAAAATTGCATTCACACAATACCTCTAAATCAAATATTTCTTAGGTTTTCTGTCTATGTTTCCAGGTTCCCCGTCTCCATAGAAAACATCAAAATGTTATGCAGCAAAAAGCTCCACTTTGTCCACAAGCAAGTTGCTAATGTTGTCCATGAGCCATCTGTTGCTGAGCAGGTAGTGCAGGGTGCATTTATAGGAGCTTTTACCTGGAAGCAGCTGTTGCAGAAAACAACCCTGATGAGCCAAAACAAGAAAGTTGAAGCCATAAAACCAAAAGGTAGAGTTGATTGGTTCAGTAGAGTCTGAATGGGGACTGCAAAGTGATCATATTGATTATAGCAAATTCAAGGTTATTCAAAATGTAGGCTGGGCCACAAGTGGAATACTGTGTGCTGAGGTAGATGGAGGCCTTTTATTGAACTTTCATTTAATTTTTGTTTTATATTCAAGTCTGTGTGAATTCTAAGCCTGAGTTAATTTCTCCAGAGAAGCAGTAAACCTAAAGCATATTTTTAGTAAATGGCAGTTGATTAGGTGATTAGTTGATGGCTAATGTGACTCACCTTTGAATTACTTTTTGTGCTGCATTTCCAGTTACTTTACATCTATCCAAAGTGTAAAAAATGATGCAGGTTGATTGAAACTCTAATTTTCCTTTAAATGACCTAACTGGATGGACCACTGGTCTGGATATAAGTAGAGTAGTTCCCATTTTCAGCTCCCCATGTCCTCACTTGTCAATGTGTTGAGGAATCAGCCCTAGTAGCTATTCTGTTGTCAACGAATACACTGCAGTACATCACCTCAATCAGTCATCCAAGCCCTTGAAGGCAGCCACCACGACTAGCGACCCGACCCCCATCCCGACACAGCAGCAAGAAAGTGCTTACCTAGGAGAAAAAGACACAAGAGGACATTAAATCAGTGAGCATAATATTCTAGTGAGCACTAGACTTGCTTTCACAGATTAGCCAATCTCTCCTCTGCACAGTGCACTGCCACAGAGTTTTAACCCTCTCTAGCTTCAATTGAAATGGAGAGAGGGGAGATTATCCCATATATTCTGCTGCTCAGCATTTTATAATGTTTCTACATGCAGGGTGTATGCAAGTCGATACATGTATTTTTCTCCAGCATCAACTACACCTCTCAAAATAATTCATGACAGGTATGAAGCCCAGACTGTGGTTCTGCTGTCCTGTGTGTCTGAATATCTGCACAGTGAAAGCCAAAGCTAAGAGATGAAAATGAAACAGGCAGTTTCTGAAGATTTTGCACCTTGAAAGTGTTTTTTTCATTTGGTCCGATCAAAAGACAAGGAGGTCTTCCACTGCGGGACGTTACATCACACAGCTTTATTCTCCACACTGTTTTATCAATTTCTCTGCTTATTTGTACCCATTTAAGTCCTGGGACGTCACAAGCCCTCCACCATGCTAAGCAGGCTCACAGAAAAGGCTAATGAACAATCAGAGAGGGGACGCTGCACAGAAAATAAATGGAGATGCATGTCATGTGTGAAGGACTTCAATGAGTGGGAACTTGATCAAACAAGTACCTGCTGTTGACTTGGTGTAGCACAAGTGCCTGTTATGCTTCAGAGACAGCAGTACTGTGTATGTGAGACAGGATTTGCACATCTGAAGCTATGAATTATACAGGACAATGGCATAAGTAGTGAGATTTTAACTAATATTTAGCATTTATAATCAGTATATAGATTTGTATTTGCATTACTTTATATATATATATATATATATATATATATATATATAGAGAGAGAGAGAGAGAGAGAGAGAGAGAGATTATAAACATAGAATATAAAAGTGTCTCCCTATAATTTTTAATATAAGATCTAAGTAGACCTGCAACAATAATGTGATTAATTCAATCAGTTTACTAAAAGTGTCCATTGTTCTTTTTGAGAAGAAAAGCTGATGATCCAGGCTGTCAAATTTTCTTCTTTCTTCTGCCATGCTTTTCCATATTTAGGATAGTTGGTGAACAAAACACAAGAAATTCACTAACATCATCATTTGACCTCATTAAACCGGACCATCGTCCTTGTTTTGTTGAGCAAAATCGAGTTATTGACTAAAGCGAGTCCAACTCTGCGAGGCTGTGGACTGTGTGAGAAAACCCACAAGACATTCTTTGTGGAAGTTGGCAATTGCCCTATCAATAGAATTGGCATTGGTTCTCTGTGAGAAAGACAATCTCAAGAAAGTAGCAGCTTTCACGTTTTACACACCCTGAAATAATAAGATAGTCAGTTAACAGTACAGAAATGACAAGCTCAGTTTAGCCCCTCCAACTTTTGTTCCACTTCTTTCTGTGGTTCTCAGAGCGGCTCTTTCGTCGTTGTTCTGCAGCCTTCATGCAACAAATAAAAAAGACTTTATCTTTCCAGCCTTGAGAAGTGTTGATTTCGAAGATGCTTCCCAGGCTTACATCTACTAAAAGTAAGCGGACTTACTGAGCAAGAACACAGCTTGAACAAAGTTACACAAATGCTGATAGAGAGGTCATTCAGTTAGTTCCCACTGTTACAGAAAGCTACATTAATGATAAAACACTGAGGTAGGATTGGGCATCACGCAGGGGACAACATTCATTTCAGAAGGAGGGGTGCTGAAAATTAAATTTGTAACATTTCACATAAAAAGCACAGAATAGTTAATTGGACAGAATAGGAAAGGAGATCGGTATGCCTTTGGACTGAGCTAAAAGTGTAAACTTTGCAGAGGTTTTGGAGATGGCAATTAACTGTATCTCATTGCAGTAAAGACATATTATATAAAAAATGACCATGCAGCAACCTCTTATGCTAAAAAAATAATTGAATGCGGCCACTTGAGGCTGGCTCCAAATGTAAATCAGTGCACGACTTCACAACGGCACAAGCATTTTTGTAGACCGATACAAAAAATGTTTTTGGTCTCAAAGGGTTTGTTTTTTTGCTATGTCACACCTTCTCAAAGCTCAAAGTTATGTCTTAATATGGGCTGGACCGATCTGAGTGACAGGAATTACTCAATGAGTGTGCGGCTCTCTCTCAAATCCATCCTTTGCGAGTAATTTGTGCAGCAAAGACTAAAGATGGGGATGGCTAAACACAGAACTCAAGGTTTCAGAATGGTAACCTATAAAGCAGTGGGTATGTGAAGGTGGCTACCTCAATCTTCTATATAGAGCCTGTTATTTTTGTATTCGCCTGCCCTATTTTGCCCTATTTTAGAATGACTGCAACACGGGTGATTAAAGATGGGCAGCAGTGTAAACCTGATGGGGCTGAATTCTTAGATCTCCTACTCTTTGGTGCCCTTTTTAATGTGATTACAATAATCAGTAGATGGATGCATTTGTCTTCCATCAATGATCATTATGATAGTTAAATTTTTAAATTTCTGGTCCTGTGAAAATCTGCAGTATGGTTACTGCTGTCAACCCTACCCATTCGTGGAGGTTTAATACCATGAGACTGTCAAAGAATTCAAAGACTGTGTAAGTCAAATAAATGAGGTAGGAAGTAATAGGTTAAAATTACGAGACAAATGATGAAAAATGGCTTATTCACCATTAATTTTACACAGTGTTGGATTATATATTGTATGCAATTTTTTTCCAATGACTACAGAGTAAAAGAACAAGGTCAGTAAAGAACTCTGTTCTTCATAAATAAATGCAGATAACATGAATAATTACTTACTGCTTTAACATCCATAGAAATCTGTTAAATTTGCTGAGAATTTAGAAAAGTGTGATGGTTTCATCTTAAGATATGCAAAGCACACAACAGTATTTCAATTAAAAAGCAAAGGTTTGTCAGCTAAAAGCCATTGATTAGCAATAAATCAACTGATTAATTCATTTCAAATCTAAAATAATTACTTAATCCCTGTAGGTGAGACCCCGAGCTGTGCAATGATCATGCTGTGATTGGCATACCTTGAAAGTTATATATTTATGATTTAATCAATACAATAGGCCAGTGTGTGAGAGTGTCAGTTCACACAGCAGCAGCAGATCTACTGCCTGGGTAAACTGACACTGCTGGGGAACTGCATGCTATTGAAGTAAAGAGGAAGGTGCTTGTTTGGATGTTTCCTCAGGCAATGTTATGCAAAACAAGCCTCTGAACCCTGTCAATGCTGCCCTCCCGTTTTCAACTGAAGACTTTGAGCTCGACCAGGGTTGTCAATCCATAGCACAGACTTACAATTTGCTCCTTTGTTGAAAAACATATACAAAAAAAGAAAACAACAATCCAAAGCTGCATAATTTCAGAGAGAGACAATGGCAGGGTGGCAGCTGCAGAGTGACATGGGCAAGGCGGCACTTGTGGGCATTGTGCAGCATTTTCAACCACCGAAGCAGCTTCATTATTTCTGAAGTTTTCTTTCCAAGAGCCACATCTCCCCCAGGATCACATCAGTGTCAAGTCATCATCTGTGGCAGCAAAACTGCTGCTGCTAAAGACATCCAGTACCAGTAAACACACTGCAGTGACGAGGCACCCTGCGGTTCCACTTAAAAAATTTAACATCTTCTGACAAAAAAGTTCGACCACATCAATTATCAATTACACTTAATGGTGGAGGAGAAATTAAATTAAAACAGAGTCACAGGTGACCAAGGGATACGAAGAGATATTGTTCTTGGCAACAGCATTCTATTCATTCATCATTGACGTAAAGGTAATAGGACTTCAGAGCTGTACTAATGACCAATGACAGCCTCTCTGTAAAATAGATGAAAGGTGTGCCATTATGGGGTGGACTCATGAGAGGAGAGGCCATGCGGCTAATGACTCATTAGAGACATCTATAGCCAGACAGGCTGGAAGCCAAAAGGCCAGGAGTTCTTTTTAAAGACTCAATACCCCAGCTGACACTAATTGTAGCAGTCAGGATAGCATGGATTTTCATCGCAGATAATAGCAGTCTGCTCCCCTGACACATCTTGGACTGTTACCCATAACTGGCACTGCCCAGGTCTGTTACAACTGTTTGCTGGTGCACAACAGAACCACCATAAAACAGCAAGCGCTCTGTGCGGTAATGACAGCTTTAAATCTGATAAGATGCAAGCCATCCAAGAGTGAGATGCTGCGGTGCTGCTCTGGCCTAAAAGGAAACGTCAGAGAGAGTAATTTCCAATATTCGTGTTGCATCATTCAGCTCCTGCAAGCACCTGCAGTGTTGAGCAGACACATCTCTCATTTGGACAGAGGCAAAGCGGGATGTTTTATGGTCTAGTCATACTCCCTGTCACTGTGCTAATGTGATTCAGTTCCAAAACAGTCAAAGGAAATGAGAAAAGCTACTCTTCCCCACAATTGCAGCCCTCAGAAATGATACACATGGATCTTTGTACTGCTAGCAGGAGAGAAAAGATTATAAAACCTTTCATGATGCATTGTCATGAGGGGCGAAGAGATACTTACCATTGACTGCAGCAGCAGCGTGATATTCTTGATGCTAGATTTGAATGTTAAGAGTTGAAACTGTGGAGGAAAGATTGGTGGCATTTCATTACACTTAAAACTGAAAATGACTGGCAGCGACACTCCACAAAGAACAAGAGCTGCAGTTCCGTTTTTACAGATGACAGACTGCTGGCGGTCAAAATGCTAATCAAAAAACATTCAGATGAAGCTTCGTCATTTTTTTAAGGTCTGAAGAAAAGGTGTTAGAGAAAGCTTGGTGATAATCAATTGGCCACAATACCTGCAGTGTTCATTATTAGCCATTTATTAAATAACTTCCCAAATGCAGGGAAAATCTTCAGACTGGGAATAAAAATTCACATACACAGGAAGCCGTGTAAACCTTTTCAGCTCTCTGATTGTGCAGAATGTATGTTTTGACTACTTATTTCTAACAGCTCCCATTAACCTCCACAGCAGACAGAGCCAGGCATGTAGGCTGTTTGAAATAAGCTTTTATAAAGGACAAATGAAGATTTCTAAGTCCTCCTGTTTTATAAGCATGCCTGCTCATATTTCAGAAGCATACTTTCCTCTATTTTTTCCCTGTCATTTGAAACAGCAAAATTATAGTGCAATGATAATAATGGTTATTTCCTCAGAGTTGTGTTTTGTTTCTCTAAAAAGCAAGCTCCTTCATTTTGACAGTATTATAAATTTATGGTATGTATATTTTAGTTTTGGTGTCTCAAACTGAAGAAAAAAGATATTAACCACTGTGTCGCAAAGATGAGGGCTGATTGATTGTCGTCTTTGTCCACTCTGGCTTTAAAATTGGAGATACTGTACCCATTGTTTTTAGGGGGTGGGGCATAGTATTTGGGCAGATCTCCTTACCCCTACAAACTATAGAAAATTCTGCAAACATGGTCAATGTTGTGAAATGGTGTTGGAAATGATCTTCTTGTAAACCAAAACCTGACTAAATCTTGTGACACCCCATAAATATCCCAGCAGTTTGTTCGCCTCTGCATAGAAAATATTCAGTTTCAGCTTTACAAAAAAAAATGATAATGTGGAAACCTCTGTATGTTCAGTTCACAAAGAGGAGAACCAAGATCTAAAATGTTGACATACTCAATGCTAAAATGTTACTATATCAGGCCACATTTGATCCAGAACATACCATTAATTAAATTCAAGAAGTAATTTGAGAATTAGATCTGCAACGACAGCTTTTTGGACTCTTTGTGCCCTAAAAAGACCAGCAAGAGCATTGTGTGTGACCAGTCAGTAACATCTGCATTTACAACCCTTTATAGCCTAGTTTTACTCTCGCCTCTTCTCTGTTATATTAAAGCGTCAGAGGCTTTGTGTTTGTAAAATTGGGTGTGCTTGTTTTTTTAAAGGTCTTCCACCCGTAACTTAGAACCATCTCAGTCCACCATCTTAGTGTGAGGAAACAAATCCATAACTACTAGCTTTAAAAGGCCACAGGACCAACAAACCTTTTAAAAGACCAAAAGAGGTGTAAGCTGAGAAACAAAGGTCAATCTAATATGGACTTCTTTAACGATTGTTTCGCTCTTTGACTAATTCCCAGAGGCAAAAGAAGAAAGACAAGAGGGAGGGGAGGGAATGTGGAAAGACTCACTTAACTGGTCCACTTTCTCTGCTTTTCACTGCCTGTTGAAAATATGCCACAAATATCAGTGGGAATTCAACCAAGATGAGCTTTTTTTCCCACCTATGAAGTGCCCTTCAACTAACCTTAAAATTACTCTTAAAGCTAATGTTCACAATTTTCTTAAATATTTCAAGGTATGCCAATGTAATGATAACGGGGGCAAGGTAAGTACTACCTTGTGCCTGCTATTACGAGGCTAATCTAACCTCCCCATGAGAATTTCTAGATTTAATTTAGGCATTTGGGGATGATGCTTGGCGGCGACAGGGGCCATCCATCTTCTCTTAACAGTCCTAATCTTTATAGAGGCTCCAGACTTCAGGTAGCGCATGTGATGGATAGCACCTCTGCCTGAGGACAGTCCATTAGTAGGAAGAGAAAACCACAAAGCCAAGTTACACTGTCTTAAGTGCAATTCAGAGGTAGAGGCAGTTCTGTATACTGCATTACTGATAAGAAAAAAACTAAACTAAACAGTGTCTTGGAACAAATGTCCACCCCAGTTATCCATCCAGTAACCCTCATAGGTGAAGATTATTCAACCGTAACTCGGCAGAGTTTAACTTCAACTGTCACAGAATTCAGCAGCCATTAAAGAAAGGTGACTGAACTCAGCAGTGGGAATATAATACTGATGCAGAATCAGAAGCAACCGGTGGCAGATGGAGTGCATCCACTTCATTTTGATGCTTCAGTCACAAATAAATTTAAGACATGTTCAAACGTTTAGCCCAAAAATAAATACTCTCAGCTCTGACTGACAGAACTCACGATACCGTCATTTGATTGACAGCACCTGACAGCTCAGACAGTGTTTGATATCAGTTGAAGTTAAAGTGTTTCATGAAGATTGACTGAAACCGGGTCTATATTTTGGATTTCAGAAGTATGTGTAGGCAGAAGAAGAAAAAATGCCTGCAGGACCCAACCTTGAAGGTTAAAGATATATTTTCGAAGTCAGCTTTAAAACCCTGGTAGCGTTTGATCATTGCTAAACTTTTAATTTATAACTGATGCTAATTTGAGCATAATATCTGCAACCTTGTATGGCGTGGCACTTTTGGGATGACGTTACAAACACAGTAAATAAACAGAAAAGCAAACTTTGCTTGTTAATCAGTTCAAGTGAAGATGATGTGTTCTGCTCCCCCCATGATGTCCAATTAGGAGCCATGTTTATCACTGGAGCTCTGCAGTGGAGCTTTTTACAGGTACCTACTGCTGCTGCCACCACTTTTATCTGCACAGACAGCAGGACACCAGCTCAAAACAAAAACATGGATTATGTATAAAGTAAGGGCGGAAAATACACATTTGCAGAGACTTGTTTGTTAAATCACTTTGAGTAAATACAAAACAGGGTTTACTAGACATTTATTTTGCATCATAGCAAGCCTCAGTGCATTTTCACTGAGTAAATAACGGGAAGATAAAATGCAGTAATCCATCACAAATCATCTCAGGCCTCCCGTCATCTCTCACAGCATGGTAGCCTGCCTTAGCTTTAATTAAGTTATTCTGGAACTGCTGACATCAAAATAAATAAAGAATTGGAGGGGAAAGGGAGAGGAGTGTGAAGTGTGGGGAGTTTCTATGGAGACCTCAAGCATCTGGCTTGATACCAATAGTTTGTTCTCTGCTGTCTTGAACTCGTTCAGCCTTTCTCTCTCAAACAACTTTTCACTCAAAAATTCTTCGATCATGCACAAATCCTCCCCCGGAATTATAGGTGTCACTCATTCTTTTAGCATCCCAACACTGCAAAGCATGTAGGTGAAATTAATTAATTTAAAACTGCTTAAAACCCCAAAGTGTTAAACTCACTGGAAGCTATTTAATTAAGTTGAATGTTTTCTGACTTCAGCTTTATGCAAACTGATTGAAAGTTTTACTTTTAAGATGTTTCATAAATCTGCAGAAATACATGCTAAAGCAAGATTAAATACAGTGTGTTGTTTTGTGCTCTATATATGATGTACTTAATAATTTGTTAATTAAAAATCTGAGGATCCTGACCTCTCTTGTAGATTTCATAGCCAGTCCAAACTGAGCTGAACATATCGTTTTTTGTAAAAGACATTTCTACAAACAAAATGTTCAGTAGTTGCGCTGAAGTCTTGCAGTAGGAATGAAGAAAATGTCATTAATTTTCCAGATTCTGACATTTGATAAGGGCAAACGGTGAATATTTAAAGACAACATATACTTTCAGATTTTTTTCTTTTCTGCATATAATATTTTTTCCACTTTGAAGGTCTTTAAAGTACGAAGTCCACACTTAAGGTAATAATTTTCTCCTATAAGAGACACTGCCCCTGAATTCGACACCTTTTGTTTGTAGCCCATGTTTTTGTACCATTACAAACCAATACCACCATGTAAAACACTTTAGACCATTTAACCTCTTCTTATAAAACAAAATTGTATAGCAAACAAGCATACTGTGATATTGGTTATTTAGAGGAAAGCAACAGGTTGATTTTGCAGTAATTCTTTTTTTACGTGGGTGCAGCTGTGGCTCAGGGAGTTGCCTGGTTGTCTTTTAAGCAGGGCCAAAAGTGGTTCAATCCCCAGCCCCTTCAGGCATGGGAGTGTTTTGAGGCACTATACAGTGTTGAACCCCAACAATTCCCCAAATATGCTCATTGGTATGGAAGAATGTACCACAGATATGGAGTGCAAATATATATAACAGCAAGCATTGTGTGAGTGTTAGGGTGGATGGCTGAATGAGAAACACGTTGCAAAGCATACTGTCAAATCTAGAAAAGGTTATAAGGCATTGAATAAGTTTGGACAATTTAGCTTGTAGTATGAACCATTTTCTAATGCAGCAGCGAAGTAAAAACAGCATAGAATTGGAGCCAAACATTTTTATTCCATTTTTGCAAAGAGAAACACTGTCATAAGCCGACTAATTGGAAAACTAGCTGTTCGGATTCCTTAGCCAAAAACACAACTATTAAAAGAGGACATCAACCAAATTCATCAGAGCGACATTTTAATGAAAAAAACAAACCAAAAAAATGAGTACACTTTCTTTGTAGTTTTCAGCTGTGCCCATTTCTGGCTAGACATTGTGCAGCAGGATAACTTTAAAGTGTTAAAATGTGTCACTCAACTACAGCATTTAGTCTCAATCTGGAAGGTGCAGGAACCCTTAAGGCTTGTTTCAAAGCGATTTTGGCGGAGGTTATAACTCTTCTGCAGCTTATTTTGGGAAGAGACATAAGGGATGACAGATGGATGAATGTTTATATTCAAGCCAGTGAAAAGCTGAACACAATAAAACTGCATGCAGTCAGACTGATGTTAGATTCGTCATATGGTGAGATTTAAGCTATCACATATCAGCTTTAAAGTTTAGTCTTCACCCTTTAAAGAAACAGTTATGGTCTTCTAAAGATACATATTTGTTAAGCATCTGAAGTGGCTCCGATGTTGTTATCTGAGCTGGAGTTCAATTCTAAGGTTTGATATGAGTGAAAATGCCAAAAATGTTTGAGTTCCAGCTTTTGTATATTCACTTTGTTTCACATCAGCATAAATTCAGCACCTTTAACCTTTTGCGCTTTCTGTGCTGCAAAACTATGAATCTTGAGAATTCACTTGAGCTCTGGAGAATTACTAGTTAATTGAGAAAATATTTGGCAGATTACTTGAATTGTTGGTTTCAGCCCCAGTCAATAGACTAAAGACTGTGTAAGGGATCATTCAGTGTAAGGGATTCAGTGCATTTCAATTCAGTTTTATTTCTATAGCGTCAATTCACAAAAATGTTATCTCAAAGCAATTTGAAGATCCAGTCCCATTATAATCCATTTCAATCCATTCATTAAAATTAAAATTAGTCAAATCATACTATGCCAATTCATAAAAAGTTTCTTAGCCAAGGAAAACAACAGATCACATCAAATCTTCTCTTCGATTCACACCCCATCCTGAGCAACCCTGAGCATGAGACAACAATGGAAAAGAAAGCTGCCTTTCAAACTTGAAAAAAAAGAGAAAAAACCTCGACCAGAATCAGACTCAGGAAGGGCAGACATCTGCCTCGACCGGTTGGAGGTTGAGCCCCCTACCAGGACCAGGCCCACTAAAACTAAAATGGTTTGAAAAAAAAAAAAATTGCCTTTAAAACAGTTACAACTCTTGGGCACAGTTATTCAAGGTGCTCAACAGGCAGGCTGTTCCGTGCATTTTGCTAAAATTGCAACATATCCTCAGTGGGTTTCGGCTGTCTCAGTTGCTGTTGTCTCTTCATGTAATCCCACATTGACACAGTGATGTTGAGATCAGAGCTGTGTGGGGGCCATACCATCTGTTGCAGGAGTCCTTGTGCTTTGAGTGGTTTGAGTTAGTTCATCAAGACCTTATTTGGACGCTTGGGGCTGTGTTATGCTGCAGATGTCGCACAAGCAGGAATATAAACATCCCAAATGCCTAAAACTTCCAGCCCAACAGGCAAAAACTGTGTTGACACATAGAAGAAGGCAAACATTTAAAGTAAAAGACCTCATTAGTGCCAGTACAGTAGTCACTTTTGTTCCATGATGCTAAATTAGGTTATATTTGAAATGGCAATGCTACCACTTCAGCTGCTGCTTCGGAATACATTCATTCATTAATTTATCATGAATTTTTGTTTACATTGTGCCCTGCACCCCTCCCTCTTTTTGTCGGCAGCTAAGCAACAAAATTCTGCATGAAGAAAAAGAGACTGGTGTCAGAAGACATTAGCTGGATAGTGGGAAATCATTTAAGACTCATTAGAATTGAGGGTGCATCAGACTGCCTCAAGTTACACGTGGCCCTGAAAAACTTCAAATTTGGCATTTGTACAGGAAGAATAAGCGTGAAATGTTCTCTCACATCATAATGAGTGGGCACTTTGGCAGATTAGATTTTTTAAATAAGACAAAACAGAATCGAATATTTCCTCACGGGAAGAGAAATCTTGGCTCATAACTCCATCCATTGTCTCTGAGGCCTTTATTTTCCTCTACTTCAACACAGGGATAATCTGCTTCAAATGACACCATATTGTTGATAGCAGAGAGGCTTATTGTCCTCCTTTCATGTCTCTGATAAAAGACACAGAGAGCCACTGTTCCAGCCACCGGGATTGAGAGGAGGGTACCATTACACTTCCTCATCTCCATAAAGCTTCCATTCATCCATTTACCTCTCAGGACTGTGGGCTGCACCAGCCTGGAGGAAGAAGCAGTTGAGTGCAGAAAGCTGCTTCACTTTGCTCTGCTCAGTATGGCACCCAGGCAGACTGATGTGCTGAGTAGTGACAGTCAGCAGATTCGCTTTGTTGTGCACTTTCATTTAGGTAACAAGGGGCTGCTTTTGTTAAGTGCAACTCACTAGGATGAAAGAATTAGAGTTGGCAAAGGCAGGCAACGTTAGTTTTACTCCATCACTTTGAAATCCCGACTATAACCATCTGTCTAACTCGCTGAAGAAATTCAAGCCAGCAAAACAAGGAACAGAATATTCATCGCAGCTCTTTCATTAAACACAGCTCTATATGAAGCTTGTCTTTGGGGCACTGGCACACTGTATTAATATTACTTAATGATCCTTCAGCGGCAACATCATTGCAAATATTGCTGATGGGAATGCTTGACTTGCTGGAGCATTTTAACATCACACATGTGGGCGAGAAACTCAGAAGAAGAAAAAAAGATGTTCTTAGATGCATATTTTTTTCTCTCTCTCGCATAAAGCCCGCATGGAAAACTGTTTGAAAATAGTTCAGTGTCACAGTCAGATGGCTCAGAGTTTGCAGGAGAGGCTGGAGCCTCAAACCTGAGAGACTGTCAATTCACACTGACCTAGCTGCCCACCACAACCAAAGTCCTCTCCACATACACACACACAGAATAATGTGTGTTTATAAAAATAAGAGCCCTTGAGAAACATAATGGATGGCAAAAGCTTTTGTGAGCTATGAAGTGAGGGGGTGACTGACCCTCACTTGGCCGTCTTCATTAAAGCCTCTCACGGAGCAAAAACGGCTATAGGCCAATGCTGGAGCAGAGCAAGGCTAACCAGTGCTCTCCCACACATGTGATTTATAGAACTACACAAGTACACACAAAACATTCACACACACTCACATTTGTTTATCGGGAGACAATGATCAGGCATGCACACACTGTCACAGTCTATTGTCATACTATAAAGGTCATATTCACAGGTGCTAGGATTGCCTAATTGCACTTTTCATACGGTCTTGAACCTCTGAATAGAAACCGCAAAGGCATGTCTAAAGATAAAAAGGCAATAAGAGCTCAGAATATTGTGTTTCTTTCCAAATATATTTGTTGGAATCATTGGCATTCAAATTACACAGTATATTTTCCAGCTGATATACTTTAAACAAGATAATCATCAGCAGAGGGAAGTGGGGTAGAAATTTCATTGAGCAAACAATGATCATTTTATTCATAATCCTGCGGAAAAGAAATAGGGGAAATATGAGATGAGACGATTCTGACTGAGGCAAGCTGGGAGCCACAGAGGAGTCGCCAAAATCAACTGTACCGTCGAAAAATAAAAGGAAAACAACATAGTCCTGTAATCAATAAGATGAAAGGAGAGAGCACATTAGCATATCGAGCTGGACAATATGTTGATGTTATCCCCCCCCACATGGCCATCGCATGACAACATCCTCTTATGAAGATGCTGTGTTTCACACCATTTGTGTAAATGAACAACAACACGTTTTATGAAAATCTGTCTCTGCATGAGTCCTTCAACACTTCCCATGCTTTTTTATTTTTTCCTTTCATGTGGAAGAGGCTGTTCCGGATTTGGCTAACATGACTCATCGAAGCACCCTGGAGCTCTGAAAAAATGTTTACATTTACATGTGAAGTTTGTCTTGCATCTTGTTGGAATATTTCTAAAAATAGATGCCTTTTACATAAATATGAAAAATTCATTACAGGCAGATTTCTCCCTTGGGTATAAGTTAAGTAGATGGGCCCTTCTCAAACACTCAGGTGTTACTCATAACTTTAACAATGCCTTTTGTGAAACCTTGAAGAGTGGCTGTAACAGCCTCGACAAGAATCCCCACAATTATATCTGTAAGGGGAGAAATCTCAGGTGCTGCTGGGGCTTATACAGCTGGGTTTGGGCAGGCACTAACAGGTTTTATTGTAGAATAAATGGAAGAGTTTACAGAGTGACTTAAACTTGTAAAAGGAACACTGCTGCCTTTTGAAATGTAATTGCACAGATAAATAACATTCAAAGATAATCTTGCTAAATCTGTTAGTTTTTTTTTAACATTAAAAGGCGTCCAGGTGGATCTTTTGTTTGTCTTTTCTGTTGTATATTGCTTCCTAATGATCGATCAAGTTGTTTTTATGTTGCTGCTATAACATCTATGTTTTTGTATCAAGCCAAAAAGATAAAAATGTTCTATTCAAGTGTTTCAGTGAAATGACAGAATGACAGTGATCTAGTATGCACAATATGAGGACCATGAAAGGGGGCTTCCAGATTAGGTACGATTAATATGTAGCATGTCTGGATACAATTGCCCCCTGTCTCAACTCCCCTGCTGCCTGCCATTCACATAATACGCGCTGTGCCCGAGTACGCTTACATCATTATCCACTTGGCATTTGTTTACAGTAACAATATGCAGCAAATCCAATTGATACAGTTCTTACAGCTAACTTTACAATAGACCTTTTTCACACCAGTCATTTTGACTTGTCACAGCAGCCAAAGCATATGTGGAATTAATGATGGTTCGGTTTCAATAAGTGTCCTAGTGAGCCATGACAGTGAGCCAGCATGCACAAAAGCAGGACCCCTCCTAAGTGGAATACAGCAGTTATTAATATGCCTGTGCCTTCCCTACTGTGACCTGTCAAAATGTGTGCCATGAAAAGAGCCTGTGGTGTGTTACTTTATGTTGCTGCAGATTTTTTCTTGCCTGCTCATACAAAACAGAGGACACTCATCCTTGTCCTGTCTTTATAAGGGTTCAGAAAACAGATTTTTGTGGCGATATGTGGTGAAGAATTCTGTTTTTTATGCTTGAAAACATTGACAGGCAGTCAAGTTATGTAGATGTTATCATGTTATCAGGACCTGAATCTACCTCCTCTAGAATGGGCCAGTCTGGTTTGTTCACATCAAACATAGACAATTCTGTGCACAAATGTACCTCAATACAGTGTATCAAAGCTTTTTTTTAATACACTGAAACCTTGACTTTAAACAATTACTGCATACCAGAATTGTTAAAAAAAAGATTTCTAAATGTGTATTTTACATCAGGTCGTCAACACAGATCAGTTGAGTTTTGTCCAGAAAAGTCATCCTGACATCATTCTAGAGTTAACTCTATGGTGAGCAGTACAATTAGATCACAGACGCTCTGTATTTTGAGAAAAATTACTTAGAGATGTAAATTTGGCAGATGAAAATGTACTTCGCATTGCTGGACTGTTTGAAGAAACAGGTGTACAGCTCCATGGATGCTGCCTTTTCCAATGGGAGATATTTTTTGAGGGCATTGCATATATTTGTAGTAAATCTTTGAGTACTTATTACCATGCATAATTCATTGACACCAAATGATAAATATGGAACCATTTTGATAAACGATTCACTCTTAAAGCAATATGGAAAAACATATCAAATAAAAATTCTGCCATGATAGCGTATTGAATTTGTTTTTCAGTCTCTTGTAACAGATTATGTATATCAGATTTTGAGCTGCTTATCAAATAAATCAAGATATTTGAATTTATATACACAATGATCAACTGAGCAATCAAATAGTTAACAAAAAAAAAATCATGAGATAAGGGGATGTTGAGAAAAGTACCTGGTAAGCAGGGGGTTTAATATCTGCAGAGAGTTTATTTACCGCACTGTGATGTATATTTAGTCTAATGAAAAGCCAGAAGAACACCACACTGCCGATAGAAATGTGACATTCATTAACTACTGAACAACACATTTATAAACTAGCACAGTTCTAATTTGACTGAAATATCCACACTGTTGAACCCCAACTTGAAACATGTCATTCCTATGACCACCCCTTTAGTTGTTATGACAACAAATAACTATGCAGTCCACACATAAATCAGAGATTTGATCTTATAATAATGTGATAAAAAGAAGCTTTTCACTGGAAAAAAAAGAATATATGTATCAGCTACAACAGACATTTTACATGAAACCTGGGAACGGCTTTGAATGCACAGTTTGAAATGAGAGTTGATGCTCAGTGCAAAGCTCAGTTCTTTCTTAGTTCTCCCCAGAATTATAGGTGTCAAAACCTCAGCTTGTACTTTGTATAAATATCTGACAGTGTCAGCTGCATGAGTGAATAAAAGGCTTTGTATAAAACTTTGTGTTACCTTTCCTTATCAGTACACTGAGTCACAGTGATTTCTGAGACATGAGGTCAGAGCTGAAACTGTTGGCTTGAAGTTATATGGCATTTAAATCTTCTGAAACAGATTCAAATGCAAAAAGAAATAAAATATAAGAAAATTTGAGGTCCTCAAACCTCAAATCTCTTACTCTTTGTGCAGCACAAGTAAAACTGATTTTAGAATTTAGCATTAAAGTTTAATTGGCTCAATCTCGTGACAGAAAGTATAATAGCTGTTTTAGTTCACAGCACCAAAACATTGCAGATTCATAATAAAGGCTCAAATATTGAACAATGGTGTCACTGGATGAGAAGTCTCACCAGCAGATTTCAGGCTGTCCACCCAACTGTTCTCCAGATGTTCCAAAATATACCTAAAATGTGACTGCTTCTTGGTGTCACCAGTAAGATTTGGCTTTGAGGATGATGAATGTCTGCATAAGGAATTAATTGAACTGTTGTTTACTCTGGTCTGCAGTGATGAACCAGCCAATACTACCAACCCTCAGGCTGTGCTGTTAGTGTGTCAGGAAATTATATATTTTGTTGCACCAGATGGAAAGTGAGAAGTGTAGAGAAGTTTAAATTGCAGTGAATATGACCTGCATTTCTTCTCTTTGTAATTGTGGAAGAGCACTGAATTCATCAGTGTTGATGTTGTCTGGCTGTTAGTGTCTGTTTGCCTCTGATTTTGTCTAATTATCTTCTGTTTTATTTTTGGAAAAAAGGTCTTTGGGTTAATGTGGAAACAATTTTATTGCATGTCAAATTTAGTAAGGTGAACTTTACTAATCAGGTCCATTTAAAATCCTCCCACCCACGAAGACTGACAAGCGTGTGCCTTGGATCGCACCGCTGAGCAGATAACACCGCTGCCAGAAAGTGATTCTAGATCTCAGTAGAATTGGACAACGTTGGCCACAGTTTAAACATCCTCCTTCTTCTTCTTTGCCTTGTTTTTTCTCAAGCTTATTTAGATCATTAATTCTAAATCTTATTTACCAAAAAAGCAAATGTTTTGTTTTTTCCTCATGCAAAATCATAGAATGTAGCAGCTGAAATACACCCGCAGAGAGATGAAGTGCACATTATGGTTATGCTCACTGCAGAATGGGTCAGCATGAGCAAAGTGAATTCCTCTGACTGAGGCAACAAGTCATTAAATCCAACCTACTTCAAAAAATCAAAGTGGAAAGGAAAGAAGTCACTCCTCCTGGCTAGAAATCAGAGACGTCTTGTCGCCACCGACCACCCAAAACAGTCTCATTAAAAAATAAATGTATATTTCAACACAGCAGAGTCAGCTGAGCTTAAACTAAGAGCCACACCGGTGAGGCAGCCTCCATTTCGTGAAAGGTGCACACCTGGAGACAGCTTCGAATCTCAGCGACTGCCGCATCAAAGTACCAAATAAAACAGACTTGTACATCATAGCTACAGAAGTCCCTCACGAGCATCAACATTTCCTTAGAAGGCTGCTTCATTTATTTTTCAGCCATGCATATTTAACAGTAGCGCTCACTTGGGGAAAACAGACCACTTCATAAAGCTTGTTCCAGGAATTCATCAAGTCTGTCAAAGAACATGGCAGCCAAATATATCTGTGTCAGAACTGCATCAGGGAAAAAAAAGGATCCTGTAAAAAAAATGATCAACTGCTCAAGGCAGGATTAATGAAAAAAGAGCAAGGAAATCAGTCATTTTTTGCAGTCATTCAGATATTGCATACAAAGGGTATACTTTAAAAACTAAATAAGCAAGCCCCTTGCCACCATACATTCAAGATGACTTCCTCTCTTTGGATTGTCAAGATCTATCAGGTGTTCCACTCTCTTTTGCTGCCGGGATGTTAGGATTAATTATGCCACACAGTCTCTGTCGGCATTGAACTGAAATTCCTGGAATCTAATCCTGTCAAAAATCTAAACTAATTAAGATATTAATCAGAAATTTAGCAGCAGGACACAGATGGTAATGCGTATCTAACGCTTCTACGCTTAATTTCTAACAACTGCTACAGAACAAAAGAAAGGCTACAAAACAATAACAAAAAAAGAGTATTTGTCAGAGTAACATGAAAGCGCAAGTTCAAAGGAATATGGACTTGCGGTGTGTTGCATCATGTGGGGGCACACCACAGAGTCATCTGCCACCGAGCTCATCCCAAACCCACAGCCCAGTACGTGCGAGAAAACAAGGACATTCACCAATGTCTTTACTCTCCATCGCCTCATTTAAACAAAAAGAAAATTTCTGCATGATATTTATGAAACACAAAGAAAAAGTAGATGAATCTAATTTATTTCAGGGTCACTTCCATCAGCTTCCAGTGTCGGTGCAATCAGCAGCACTGAGCACATTGTTCACTTAAAGTAAGAGCAAAAATCTCCACAACAGCCAGTGTAAGATCCAGAGGAGCTACGTGGCTGCAAATTAAAGGTCTAATTTAGCCTGTTTTTCTAAGCAAGAGCTGCATGAACACACCCCCCGATTGCCACATGACCTCCACAAAGAACTAAAACACAGGGTGTTTTCCCTCAGCGCAGCCATAATGATACATTGCTATTTATGTTCCGGCAGCTGGTGGGTGGCTGTGCAGAAAAGTCACTCAGTCTGCCTTCTTTTATTTGCCCCCTGAATCTTGTGAAGCACCACGAGGTTCAGCTATATGTGAATACCTCTGTTAGTTAAGATATAATTTCCCTCTGCAGGTTGACTGATGGCTCAGAGTGTTGTTATGCTATGAATACAAAATCCTCACTGAGTAAATAACTTCTTTGACTTAGTTTTAGTGCGGTTCTAACTCGGTGTTTAATGTAGCAGCTGGCCTCTGAACTTTATAGGAAGAGCAAAGTTGAGAGGAGAGCGGATAACCTGTAATTAAGTTGAAACAAGCTTTTATTCTTCCTTTATATATTCTTTTTTAAAGCAAGAATGCCCAGCAGCAGGTTTCATATCCTCTGATGTTAGCATTTGCTGCTCTGTCACATACCATATTTAATATTTCCAGAAAAAGTGTTAGAGGCTATTTTTGTGCTTCAGTTCAATAACATGCACTAATTGAAGCTCCACAGGTGTATCTCCTGAGTAGAATATTAATGTCCCTCCCGTTTATCACTAAACTATTAAATATTCAACAGCATTTCTGTGTTTAGAAGAAAAATGTTTTCATTTTTATATTTATATATGTATACATTAATATCAAAGCTCAGTGCCTTATCATTGTGGGTCACCATGTTCTCCCTCTCAAAAACTGTTTGTCCTCTGCTGCCAAGGGCACTGCTCAGTGTAATGCAGCACAACACAGCAAGCAACCTCGGCACATGACGAGAAGTTAGATATGCTTTCTTTAGGCATTAAACACTGCATGCAATCAAAGGTGAAATTATCACTTCCTGGTTTATTAATTCTCACAGATGCAGTCATTCTGCTTCTCCACGTTTGCTTCTTACCTCTGTCACACCTCAAACTACAAATTAATTAGGTTTAAATGCAAAAAAGGTTGCACTTAATTTTTTCTCGAGATTTCTTTCAGATAGGCAAAAAAGTTCACACTTTCACTGAGTGAGAGTTATCACTTGATTTCCAGCTGTTTCTTGTTCCCTGAACTTTTATTACAACCAGGTCTGTTAACCATCCTACACATTTATATGTGTATATTTTCTCCTAAAGCCATACAGAAAATGTGAGCCACTTCTCCACAGACAATTAATTGTGAAATGTAGTTACAGCGTGACAACTTCTAAGAAAAATCTCCAGGTGTAAAGAGATAATTTTTCTGGTTCATAACAGCAAATATCAGAAAACATTAAGTATACATGAGGATATAAATTCTTCAAACGGTTCACAAGTTATTCTTGTACACCACAGCACAGTACAAGATTAAATATGAAAGGCTACATAATGGAATTTTATTATGTTTTGTGGTCTACAGCCTATTGCCATTTTTGTATTTGCTCTTATATTCAGTACTATTCCCCAGTGAGCAACGAAGCACAAAGCAAACACAATGAAGGCACATCATATTGACGTTTGAATTAGTCAAACCACATATATATATATATATATATATAGAGAGAGAGAGAGAGAGAGAGAGAGAGAGAGAGAGAGAGATACATATATTTCTCTCTCTCTCTCTCTCTCTATATATATATATATATATATATATATATATATACATGTATATTTTCACATGTTAGGATTTATACATAAAAACACAAATGCACTCTTCTTATGAATACATCATACAGTAATTGTTATTTCTTGATATAAACAGTAAAAATATGTAAATTATTTTCTGGACTGATTAATTGAATTCTTTTTTAATTCATTACATTCATAAATAATTATTTTATTGTATAGGCTGTAAATAATAAAAAATATTTTGTTTAACAAGATAAAGAAAAGCATTACATTCACATCTAAGGGCATGAAAAACCATAAGTTTTGTTTATTTTTTTCTTTAAGAAAAACACATTACTTTAATTACGTAACACATTACGTTTTAATGACTAATTCATGATCATAGTATCTTGACCACTGACTGCAATAATGGTCTGTTGTCTGCTACAAAAACAAGTTGGTCTGTTATTTCCTCATACTCACCCCACACAGACAAAGAGATAAGCCTCTGTTAAATATTATCCAAGTAAAGTAAATAGCTTGTCTAAGTTCAATATTGATTTTCAGCTACCACAGATCTCTAATATAAACTTTGTCTATTTATGCACCTGAAGACTGGGTGGCATATACTACTCAGTCAAGTTTCATTTAACAGGCCTATGCTATTAAAAAAGCTAATAAGAAGGGCAGAACAATGCTTTGGTTGCTGTTAAGTTGAAAGAAAAAAAAATCTTAGAAATCCTGAAAATTGTAAACCTTAATTTGCTGATGCTGCTGCTTTTGTAGTTTGAACCACCTGGTTGTCAAACATGGAGCACAGCTGGTCATTGGCATGCGGTCAGTTGGATACAGACTTTAGTAGTGGCAAGTGTATGTATGCTTTGCAGGACTACATTGTTGATACTATCAAGGTTGCATACTCACATTTGCAAAAAAAGAAATGCAACCTTTAGTATAAAGAGTAAAATGAAAGAATCATCAGATATGATCACGTAACCAGAGTATGTTGGAGATGGGTGATACATTTTTATGTGGGAGTTGTGTTTTAGTACTCTTTTTATTCTTATATCTTTCAATTTATTGTCTTAAATGTGCAATTGTCTTTATTTATATTTATAAAACCCAATTAAATACAGATGTAATTTAGGCTCTGATATGTATTTTATTTTAAAATACTGTGAGTACTATCCTTTCCTGCATCCTCTTTGATTAATTCATTTTTTTAAAAATCACGTAAGGGAAAAACAAGAGATTTTCCTTAAAAAATTGCAGAAATTAAACCTGAGAAGCAAACTCAGGGGCCAAATTTCTTCTTCACTGTAACTGCTGAAAGGCCTCAATAATAGGCAAAAAATGGCTGATTTAAAATTGTTAGTCATACCGTAGAAACACAACATGGACAAGTAAAATAAAATAAAACTGTGCTAAAGAAGACAAATAATTTAAGAGATGGGGATATGGACTATTATATGTTGTATTAAACTTGAGACATTTCCCTTACTAACATACCTATCACCAAAACATTTCTTATGAAATAGTAAAACATTTCACTTAAAAAGGAAGGCAGGCATTACAATTCAAAAGCCCTTCCTTGTCATACAGTTTCATCATGTTCTGCAAAAGCAGCTTAAAGAACTGCTAAGATATCACTTAAGTTTTTAAAAGTCACAGAGTTTGATCATTCAGGCTGTGCAACCTGGTGACAGATGTGGGCAGGTCATGTACTTCGCTTGAGCTGACGTCTGACCCAGAAAATTGGACTGAGAATATTCATGTCTGCGTCCTTGGAGAGAATTCCAGTGAGCGTCTCTTTGATGACCGTCATACGACCCTTCCTGTAGCACACATGGGCAAACTGCCACACCATACTGTAAAAATGCTACCAGATGGTCCCCATATCCTCTTACCGCCTGACTCTGTGGTTATGGGTTAACTGGGTGACGCCCACTCCAAGTATCTTATGTGCTTGGAGCTGATGCTGTTAAGACACAGACTAAACAGTGATGCAAACCTCCCAATCTGCTACACAGTGATAAAAGGGGACCTGAAGATTTGTGGATCGTTTGATTTCTATCTGGATAAGAAAATAGTCTGTCACACGCAAAAAAGAAAAGGAAAAAAAAATTACATACTTTTGAGCATTTTTATGTTACAATCTCTTAAGATGTTCTCTGAGATAAAACCATTTACCACTTATGGTTGTCATATTTTTACTCTTATGGCCATTTGCATATTCTATCTGTGATAATGCTTTTTTCCCCTCATCCGACTCAAACTGTCTTCCCACACAGAAGGAAGCCATGAGAAAATGATCCACTAATTTTCTTCATTGTACTACTTACACCTTCACATCATGTCAGAAAAGGGTTCATTTTCCCTAATCCAAAATTAACATTTCTAACTGCTGCCTCTCAGCCAGGTTGCACATCAACGTGGGTGATGTGCGCTGTGTATTAGGGGGGAAAGTAGGGCGGGGGGGATTATCACCTTATCAACTTTGAAAAAAATTACCTTTCTAACGTGTATTAATGCTATCAAGGCATGATTTGTTTTATGAAACTTAGATTAAATAAATAGCAAATGAAAGCTAAACCAGGTGACCAAAGTCTAATAACAAAATTAAACTAAGTCTAAAAAAAATATACCAGAGAGACATGGACACAAAATTATATATTTAATATCCCTATATGTGGATTTTTTTTTTGGTATGTCTAACTCCAGAGAAAACAAAAAAAACCTCACACCAAGAGAAAGAATGTAAGCCCGTCAGTGTTTTACAGCCTTTTTTTGAGTTGTACACCAATGTAACTATTACACATTTTTATAAGACACTTGGTTGTGCTGCTCCACATTAACTCTTTCAGCCCTTGTCTTAAAACTTCACTCATTAAAATCTTCCCAACAAAAAAGCCAAACCAAACAACTTGTACCAGTTCGGACATGAGAATTCTGAAACGCAGTGATCTTATCTCCACGCTTTTGTAAGACTTGAAAAACCTCCAGCAACATAATTTTCCACCATCTCATCAAATCTGTAGAGTATTAAAAAAAAATAAATAAATCTAAATATTAGTCAGGGACACCGATGTTACTGAGACAGTACCTACTGCAGGATTACCATATTTGCTACAAATTCTTCTTACAGTGGTGTTTGCGTTTTATAATACTGGAGGTAAAACCTCTGATACACTAATGTATTGTGTTTGCTACTTCTAACTGATTATTCACAAAAGATGCTTCTACAACAAATAAACAAAAATCCAGTCACGTCTGTCATTTTTTGAAAGCTGCTGGCTCATCAGTTTCAACTACTGCCAGATGTAATTTAGTTAAAAGAAGCAACTGCAGTGACGCCCCCAAATTCCTCACCCATAACCTACTTCGCTTGACTCTTGAAAGTGTTTGATTTATTTTTTTTGGCTGCACTGTAAACACACTGGGTTTTTGTTGCCTTTGACGAAGGGTAATTGTAGCTAAAGCTTTAACTGCCCGGGCGCTGTTACCACAGGGAACCACAAGAGTCCTGCCAGCTCAGACTGAAGTCTTACAATGTCAAGCTGCAGCTGTATTTCCTGCTCCAGGAAGCTGGAGATGGACTTGCTGGTGTTGAAAAATGCAGCAAAACTTAGTCATTCTGTATGAAAATATTTGATATTGAAAGAAACATTCAGCTTATGACATTTTTATTTCAGTTCTTGTTGTAAAAAAAATTAAAGAAACAAATGTTAAACTTGATCTAAAGCAAGAAATCATGATTGTTCGAGAGATGGGTCATCCATATGGTTAGAGGAGAGTAAGGACTCAATCTCACATTTTCTGTATTTTCACACTTTCTCTTGGCTATTTACTCGCAAATTAAGGCAAAAAGGCAAAGAAGAATAATCATATAACAAGATAACATAAATGCCATTTATTATTGATACTTAGCTAACTTGCCTTTTAAGGACTGTATTTTATGTTTTTGTCAGATTTAACTTGGTTAACTACCAAAGAAAAGAAATCAACAGGCAGTGGGTATCACATTCACACCCAAATGTTGCTACATCCTGATATGTGTAAGGAGGTGTATGACATCACTTTTCCCCCCATGTGATCCCCATCCCTCAAGAGAAAACCATTCAACACAGCCTTCTAAAAACAAGTTTGTTAAAATAGAAGCCCATCCTTTAAGGCCTGAGACGTGACTCTAATGGTAATAATTATAATAATAATGTGGTTTCAAGCCCTACATATTTCATATTAATCAAGTTGAAACAGTCTTCGAGCTGCATAACTGTCTACTTCTGCAATTCACAAAGCAGAGGGGGCAATCAGCCGCATTCCCAATAATGCACTTAGCGCTGCATCTCTAAACTGGAGCGAGGATGAAGGATGTCAGTATAAACAAAACAAATCAGGACTAATTGTATCTTAAATTAGATAACTGCAAGACAGGAGGATTTGTAATGGCGAGTGAGGCAGGGGCTGAAAATGCAAATCAAGTCAAGATCATTGAGAGGTGAGTAACAAAGCCCTGCCAAGCTCTAAAAAGGAAAAAAAATCCTCACCTCAAGGTTACAAGCAGCCAAGCTATGTGCAGCAAATGAAATACTCAAGGAAGACATAAGTCTCATTAAGGCCCATAAAGGACATCCCTAATAAAATCCTCAGCCTGACATGCAAGAGCTCTCCAGTGATGGCTGATTAATTGCCGGTGCAAATGAAAGCATGAGACTGAGCCGAGGCTCTGTGGCTGTAATTTATCCTCTCCTGTCCTGTCTTGTCCTCACAGCCCGGGGAGATCGCCCAAGAAGACAGGAGATGGAGAGTGGGTGGCTTGTTTGGAGGGGGAAAGGGGGGGGCACAAGGTATCAACTTCATATTATGTGGAGGAAAACATGTTTAGGTGACCGGTGAGATCATTTGTTTAGATTGTTTCAGTTATAACAAGCTGTATGTGTTGACATTGGGGTGTTTGAATGGGGAGAAAAATTCCCTGAGCAGGTCAGACTGATAATGATGACTGCAACATGTTCTGTGAAGAAATATGGTGGCAGCAGAGATGACCCAAAATATATTCTCAGCAGTCATACATCAAGTATAGAATAGGCTACTTTATGGCAGCTTGCTCTGTAATCCATCAATAATAAAATCCTCACTGATTTTCAGGCAAGATGTATTTTTCATCATTTCATTGTCTCTGTTTATCAGATCAGATCTGTGTTTATGATTTATAGAGAGGTTTCTAATGCCAGGAGGGCATACTTGTCAAACATATGGCTAATAAGTGAGTGATTATTTCCATAAAATGCTTTGATGCGTTGCCTTTGATCATCTCTGAATCAGACCAAAGTGGATTAATCAGTGGTGAGGATAGCTTTAAGAACAGCCAGTGATGTATGGGGCTGCCTCAGCCGAGGTCACAAGACAGACATGGGGGTCCAAGGACAATCTTGGCCAGGATAATGCCCAGCTGAGGCCAGACACACCTGCCCTCTCACTGTAATAAGTGATGGTGGCACATAAAGGGAGAGGGGTGCTGACAGAAGTGAAGGGAAAGAAATGAAGAGAAAGGAAGAAAAAAACATGCCCTTGTGGATACCTTTAAAGGAGCTGAGGTCCCTGCTGTCCTCATGGCTGTTTGTCGTATGGATTAAAAAAAGCTTTACCTGCATACATTCAAACTTCAAGAAACTATTTCAATGTGGCATCGCACAGCTCTTTGGCATTAATACTGGAATTTCTTGTCCCTCTATTAGAATCTGGAAATAAACCTGTTTTTCTTTATTTTTTCTAGCACCAGAACATGAATTTTTTACCACTTCATATTGAAAAATATCTTGTTACTTCGCTCATTCTGATGTTTTACTGACTGTCAAAATAATGAAGGATAAATAGCTTAATGTTACTATCAACTAATCTCATAATGATTGGAATATTCTAAAGATTCAGTAAAAAAAAAAATTATTTTATGCTTCACTTCCATACTTTACAGTTTTCTGTGGTCCATTACTTCCCAATGATTACACACATCCATTACAAATAAATCACAAATACAGAAAACCATTTGCTTGAAAGAAGAGTCATTTCTTAAACCTACGGAGCATCACTCCTTTGATCAAACAGTCTATTCCCAAACATCAGATTAATATAGATCTATGGCAGAAGGATACTATTTGTGGGACTGACTCAAATTAAACAGAAAGCACATGTTAAACAAAATGAAGCAACATGTGCAACGGTTTATCATCATTATTGTCCAGAAGGATTTAAAACAAGTTCTGCATGCCGACAAAAGGGAACTTATGATGTTCTCAAATGCAAAATCAGAGCTTATAAAATCTTCCATCTATCACTACATTTTAGGGCTTGGAGATTGAGCCAGTACCTCAATAGAAATATTTGTGAATTCTAATCAATGATTCTCACTCTTACATGTCACATCATCATCAAGTGTTGAAAGAAATGGAAGATGAAACGTTTTATTCGTTTTAATCAACTCTTGCAATTCTTTTCAGTACAAAAGGAGGCTTGTTAAAACCTTGGGCTGAGTGTCCGTAGAGCATTTCTCTGTGAATGTTGGTGGATTTTTTTTTCTTTTTTGGTATAAAGACAGGCCATATGCAGTCTTCTGACGAACATCTTTTTAAGAGTGCATCACATTTCTGTGTGATATCTCCAAGTGCTTTTTGTTAAGAATCTTTGAACTTTTAAGAAAGGTGTTGTTGTCACCGTCACCCCTTGTCAGGAACCAATCATCTGGCCAGAAATCATCACCAAGGTAACCATGAAAATGAAGGAGAGCTACTTCTGTCTATCCTGAGCTGTATCCCATTTGTAGGAGCAGACAGTGGACGTTTCACGAAAGTGATGGGCTCTAATAATTGGACAAGTTTCAAGCTTGTCAGGCTTGTTGTCAGAGCTGTGAGGTTCACACTTTTATGAAACTTAAAAAAAAACAAAGTTTAGATAAAAGAAACACATCTTTTATCTAACCTTAACCCCAAGTCAAATACAGAATATACTGCTCCCTTCACTTGGATTATCTGCAAACCATCTGAATCTTGCGTGGAAGTAGTCTTGCCTCATGGATTCAAGCAAATATTAACTGATTTGGTCTTCAGCACATGTGGCTGCTGATGTTGTGGTTGACCGCTACTGCCTCAGTTTGAGCTGCGCTGATTGTGACAATAAACTGAGTGATATCTACATAAATATGTACATATATATATATTCTTTGTAATTCCAGAGTCTCTGTACTTGATTTTTATTTGTACATGTACCGTATCACTTCTGTGTATGTAGCTGTGAGTCTATTGTAGGATAACTATTGCTGATTGGGCTGCCGGCTGACTGGACCCTTTTGCAGAAAACATCTTAAATCTCAGGAGTCCTTTTATTCCTGGCTGAGTTGAGGTTGAATTAAATTGTCTCCTTAGTGGCAGTAATAATCATAGTTTATTATAACAACAGAGTTTAAATAACAAAGAGCAACAAGTTAAATTAGATTTTGGATACAGTTAAAGCACACAACTAATGCCAAAACAAAACTCATTAAATTAAGCAGTTTCACAAGAATAGCCATTTACAGCTCTATAGTTTTGTGTTTCCATACATATTTCATCATTAAACCATCATGAAATAGGCTTCAATAGAATAGGACAATATTATTATGCACTTATTGCACAATACAACAAATGCATTCCAATGTGTTTCAAAACTATGCACGAGGAGATCAAACTCTCATATAAGACAACTTCACCTTTTGAAGTTTTAATTTGATCAAGTTTCATATTCATCTTCTAGAGTAATTAAGTGCAATGATCTTCAAACTCTGATTCCACTGAAAAGTCAATGAAACATACCAGTTTCTCATAGGCTTGGCCAAGTTCACTTTCACTTTTACTTGAATTCACCTGAGCGATCAAAGTGTCCTAGTGGCTTTGAGGTCTATGGATCATGTGATTGCTGCAGTCTTCTGCATGATGCACCCATCTCTGCCTTCTCATTTCCTGTCATTTCTGTACTGTCAACTATCAAAACAAAGACATAAATGCCATCTAATTTGCCTATGAATTTTGCCTGTCTAGCGGTGCCATTATGTCAACACTTAAGCTTTTAAATCAAAAGTTTTCTGTGATCTGCACAGCTTTAATGGACAATTTTTACAAAGAAAGTCCTTCCTTTAGCCCCGTTATTATGTCAAATAGTGGGTTTACTGTGTGAATGCAAAAGTTGCTGTGCTTTAGCAGAACAATGCCAGACTCATTGTCACAGTGCTGGCGGCTCATATGCTGCAGCTCTAACAGGTGATATATCATGTGAACTATCATACAGCCGGCAAGAGTGATGATGATTTAAAAGGCTTGGTGAGAGGAGACAGCTTGTCTGAAAGCATTGTTTCACTGTGTCCGCAGTCTGATGTGATGCCTCCCAGAGTCACCTTCAATGCAGCCCCTCTTGACTGAACGTTTGATGACTCTCATAAATACCAATCGTAATTATCATCCAGCAGCAAACAAACCTCCATTTTTCAAGCCATTCTGATAAGATCTAAGGGTAAACCAAGTAAGCCTCGCTGGCGTTTTACATATCTTCTCTGACTGATATGTCATTGTGATGGTTTAATACTACGTAATTATACAGCTGTGGTTGTCTGATGGATGAGTTTGTCTTGGTCGGAGTGAGATGTCTTGCTGCAAACTGTTTGAGTGTCGGCGACACAGGAGGCGATGAATGTGTGAAAGAGGCTTATTCAACACATGAGCAATGGTGGGGAAAAAAAGTCAAACGTGCAGTTGGTTTGTTTGACATACGTCAGACACGTGTTTAGGTAATCATTAAACATAATTATGCTCAATGATCGGTCGAAAACATGTCACCCATTATGGTAATCACTTGTTTACCAGGAATATTTCACCTCAAACATTTACATGTTACAGAAACAAAGGTGACACCATTTTCCAAATAATATCACTTATACTTGCAATATGTTTTGACAGACAGGTGCTACCCCAAAGCACGCCGACTGTCATTCAACATTTCATGTGGGCTCAATGTGTCACCCAGTAACCATGCAAATTCCCTCTGTTCTCTTTTCCCCTACATGTGATGCTAATCATCAAGTAATCATGTCAAAGACACAAGCATCTTTTTCATGTTTAATATATAGTTATATATATAAATAACTTAAACAGAGGAGTCAAAATTAAACTGATTATACCTGGAGTTTAAATTCCTTTACTTGAGCCAAACTAAAGGGATTAGGAATCTTCCACCAAGCCAGAGTAGAGGCATTTGATCACCAGTTTATTTCTGTATCAGACTATTCTGAACCTGTGTTATATTAAGTATTGTGATATTACAGTTATAATATCATTCTCAATTACTGCTGCAGTTTTCTCAGCTGATTCCCATTTGTAATCTTCTTTCTTCACACCTCTGACAGAATACACATCCATTTAAAAAAAAAAAATGTATATAATGAATAAAAATATCACAGGTATCAGCCTCTATGAGCCCAAATAATTTAATTTAGGCGGATTTCATTTTTGCCCTTTAGTTGATTTGTAATTTTGTGATCTAATGATAAAATTGGCTTCACTTGACAGAATGCTGGTTGTATAAATTAAACTAAAGAGTGTCTCATTAACTTGATTAAGTCTGCTTTGAGCCAACAGATAACAAAGACACAAGGTTGCTTTAAAAAAAGTGTTGTGACAAAGTAGTAAAGTTGTGTAATTACTGTGGTGTCATAGCCTCAGAAGTTGCAGTTAATCAGCTAAAATCCATTTTGATGTATAAAACCCAACGGTGAAGTGTGACTGAGATTAAGGGTACTATTTGACCTTAACTGAAGCACAGCACAATGCTGCTTAATTCATTTTATACAGATGCGTCCCTTACCGCATATTCCAACCTTGAAGTTGCGCACAGGCATGAAAAACAGCTTCCTGCTCTCCCACACACACACACACACACACAAGAAATGAAAAGCTGAGATGTGTATGAATGTGAACACTGAATACAATGGCCTAAACTAAAGACTGCAGTCACTGTAAGATGGTTACCGAAACACGTCTTATTCTCTGCAACAAATGAGGAGTGGACTCAAATGTCATTTTTAAATAAGAACAGAATCGAAACCATATCTATACAACTCAAATAATAGATATAAAAGTCATATACAGCGAGGAAAAGAAGATAAAACCTCTTGACAGAATAGTAGTTTCCTTTTTCACATGTATGCCATTTATGTCATTTGAATAGCCTTTAGTCTGCTGATATCTGAACCAGAATAATCCACGAAGGGCAGGTTGAGTCTCCTTATTTATTCATACATTGTGAATCAGCTTTTGCTTCAACACTGCCTTTGTGCACTCACTAACTACAATATCCACTTGCTCATTCAAGCAAAACTTTATGCTAAGTAAATAATTTAAATGAGTATAACAAAAGTAAAGAATGATTATCTTCCCTGTGAGCTGCAGATATAGAGTATTTCTAACAAGATTTTATAAATGAAATGAGCTACGTTAGATTCGACAGTTCAAATTAGGTTTTATTTTCTAATAATATAAAATAGTACATTTAAAATACCAATAGAAAAGTCGAGATGTAAAGATCAATCCTAAATGACTGAGCAACAAAGATCTAGCTTCCATTAAGTTTTGAATCAATAGGTTGGAATAAAAACATCTGACAAAATGTAATACATGAACTGCAGATACATCCTGAAAATGAATGATTGTTGCTAAATGAAGCTATTGTTTTTCTTTTCACTGTCAGGTGATTGTGTTTTATGGTATTAATTCCCACTTTATTAGAATGGTTTCCTGTTTCACATGTAGCCACCAGAGGCTGTGTTTAAAAAAGCTTCCTGAAGCCTGGACACTTCTGGAAAGCTTAACTGTCTGTAAATCTTCTTTTTTCTGAGCCTTTGAAGAAACCAAGAAATGAGAATAAGAGAGGCTGAGAGGCTAAACATTGTCCCTTACTTTAAATCATTGTCTTTGCCCTTGTGGTTACAGATATTTTACAGGAAAAATGACATGACACACATCTTGCACCAAGCTTGAAGGATAAATCATGTATATAGAGATGCACTAATTGCTTGACGATCAACCCAATGTTATTTTAGTCAAAAACATTAAAGTAAACACTGCCTATCAATAATTTTACATTTACAGAACCTTATCGCTCTCTCACTGTAAATGCAGAAGATCAAGCGCTCCATGTTCCTGGTTTGAGATATTTGTTCAAAATTCAACAGAAAAGTGTATTATTACATCCCCTTTTATGCACCAGAATGTAGGTCCTTAACCTTCTCTCTTTTGTATACATCTTAAAGTATTACAGGGTATTGGAGAGCATAAACATGTTTCTAACCTAACTTAAAATATAGCAATGTATATGTTAGGAAAAACCAATGTATCAGATAGTAAAAACAGAGGAATGAAACAAGATACCTCTGGGTAGTTGTCTACAAGTGTAGACCCAGTGTGATTACAATAACTGCTCCCTGGCAAGTGTCTGTGGTTGTCACTGCATGACTAGTGTGTTTACTGAGGGTTGAAAAAAAAAGAAAATCTGATTTCTCAGTGCTACGGGCTTGGTGCATCGACTGACCAAAATCAGTAAAAAGAACTAAATTGTAAAAAAAACAAAAGAATTTCCCGCTCAGAGCCTATTGAGTTGAAAATGGTTCTGTTCCGATATTCGGCAGAAAAACTGATGCAGCTCTATAAGTACAGAATGCACGAGACGAAAATGTGTTAATACATAATAGAAATCATCTCATGTTTGATGTGTCACACGAGCATGCCTGACAGTAATGACAGAACGGCTTGTCGTTACGTCATCAAAGTGGGAGGAGTTGATCGTTTTGAAATGCTACAGATAAATACAGTGTAAATGGTGTGTTTTGAATAAAATGACCACTTTCCCTAAACCTAATCTTATCACCTGAATCTAATTAGGATGTTTTGTTGCCTAAATCTAACCAAACAAGTAAAACTGAAAGTTTACGTAATAAGGGAGCTCAAAAAGAAAAAGAAAAGTGAAAAAATATCTTTTGCAGCTTCCCTCCAATCTTACCAAGAATGACGTTAGGAGGCCCCAACACATACGTTCAGCAGGTGTTCACAAAACTGCAGTCTGTGACCCTCAGGGCAAAGTACGGGTTGCTGCAATACATTTAGTTATGTGAGAGGAAATTTCCGACGGTCTTAAAAATGACTTAAAGTCATTTACAGCTGCATCAGGTACATAATATATCTTTTACCATATTTTGATGCTGAAAACACAGGGGCAAGAAGATCACAATAAAGTCAATCAAAGATCTTTACATTTTTTCAGTTCTGTTGGTTAGAACTTTGCAGAATGATATCTGCTGCTCCACTGCAAGCAAGACTGCTTTCTGATGATTCAAATCATCCCAGCCCTTCTCTTCCAATGGAACATTTTGATGGATTATGCAGTGTCAACCTTCACCACACTGAACACATTTGAATAAATGTAGATTTGAGATGAGGCCAACATGTCAAAGTGATACACAACTGAATGCAAATACTGTGCACTTTGAAGCTCTAGCATGTCAAAAATGTAGGTTGGAATTTTACAAACTTGCAAGCACCAAATCCAGAATGTTTTCTGTGCTCATTTAATTTATTCAGGTTGTTGTCACACCACATATTGCATATTGTCAAGCACTAATGGAGGTAATATTGATATGTATGGGCTTTGACATCCATTGTATAAGCTGTCTTCATTACAAAGTTCACATTTTGCCATCATATCATTAGAAATTTAATAGAAATACTTTGAAATGTGAAGTGGTTCTGTTAAATTGGCCTGAACGTAGAATATAAAAAGGCTGAGAGACTAAGACAGTCATTTGTGCACACAGTGTAAAACAATCACCATAAACCTTCCAAGATATGACATTTCAGTACAAGTGACAAAACTAAATCATGTACAACAATCCTATTACACATTTTTACCATATGACAACCCTTAAGTCTACTGATATTTGATCCAGAATAATCCACATTGTGCAGGTCCAGCCTATTTATTCATGCATAGATCGTGATCCTCTCTGGCTCAGGAAATCAGCTTTCGTTTCAATATCGCCTTTGTCGCGCAAATACTTGCCTGCCGACACTAACTACACTATCTCCCTGCCTGTTCAAGCAAAACTTTATGCAAAGTAAATCATTTACATCTCCCAAGCAGCCTATCTACATTTTCCAATAAAACCCTAAATTGATGGATGTCATCTTAGTCCTCACAGGCAATAACTCCTGCTGCTTCAAAATGACAATATGTTTTGGTTTTATGAGGTCTAGACATGCTATTCTTTTTAATGACATCCCTAGGCCAGAGTTGTTTACATTTATTGATATCCGTTTTTAGACTGGAGCAACTCTGTCCTCGTCGGAGGTTTTCTGCACAGAACTAAGTTGGACTTATGCAGCCTAAACAAAACTTTTCATTTGGCAAGTATAGACTACAGAGTGAGGCTGTAAAATATGTAATTAATTTTTATACTCAGATAAATTCTGCTGAGATTTAAGACATTCCTATTATATTTTATAATTCATAATAGACCAACTGAGTTTGATGGCAGAAAATAACATCTGCTTGGATTTATTTCTCCTTTAGAAGTTCATTTGGTAAACAAATTACTTGAACTAATTGTTGCGGGTTAAGACACACATATGGTTGTATAAATACACTTTATTACTGTCAGCAACACCACATCTAAAGCTAGACGCAATTGTTGTTTTATTTCTGTGCCTAAGTGTAGAAGCTTACAGAACTCTGAAACATACTTCTTCGATCAGTTTCTTCTGCTCTTCTTCAAAACATGAATAGTTTTAGGTGTGAGACCTAAAAGTGTGAGTCTCTGGGGGCAGGGCTCCCCAGACAGGGATTCAGTCCAAAGCTATTATCATACATTATCAGTGTGTTTGCAGCTGGTTACAGTCGGGGTTAATGATGTGAGGTCCTCTCATCTCTTAAAAGCATTGCTCACCCATGGTAAAGTACTACGCATTTGGCAATGTGAGGGGAGTTCGGAGAAGTTTCTCCAGAGTGAAAATTCACTGCGAGCGTGACAGAGTTGATTGTGAACTCATGCAGCGAGATAAACATCCAGAAGCCAGATCTACATGAGAGGGTATTAAAGGGTAAATGTCAAAGACTGACCAGATATGCAGTTGCAATTAATTCAGTGCAAGGTCAGATTACTGTGTTACCCACATACCTTAAAGCTCACACGCAGGTGTTCGGTTATTGTGAAAGTATAACACATATAGAATGTTTGCTCTGAAAAGAAGACCTGAGTTTGAATTTCAGCTGTGTATAGTTAGGTTCTTTGGTTAAAAGACCAAAGAACACACACATCTGACCAGCTACCAGAAACAATCGTTTTCAACGTGAACAATACCTTAAAATGCAAACATACAAAAATAAAAAACATTTTGGGGGTAGCTGTTTTGCCACCTTGTTACATTTGGATACTAAATTCCATCAATCCATTTTCTATACCAGCTTAATCCGTCGGTCGGGTCACGGGGGGGCTGGAGCCTATCTCAGCGGTCATCGGGCGAGAGACGGAGTGCACCCTGGACAGATCACTAGTCCATCACAGGGCCACACGGAGACAAATGAGACACACAACCACACACTCCTAGGGACAATTTTAGAGACACCAATTAACCTAACATGTATGTTTTTGGACGGTAGGAGCAAGCCGGGGTACCCGGAGAGAACCTACACACACTTTATTTGAAATCTTATCAATCAAATGGCTAGTTTAGCCAAGAAAATTACTTAGTTCAGGTTAGGAAATGATCATGGTGTAGTGTACAGTCTTTTAAAGCTACTCGTTCCTCCATAGTCTCACTGGTTGATGAGGTGGGAGGGGCACTGCATTCAAGAGTCAATTTCACATGATACGTATCCATGGCTTAGAAATAAATGCTGAGATGATACACACTCTGGATTTCTAGATATGAAAACTGAAAATGCTTTTCTTTTGTAATGTAACATCAGACAAACACATTCACATAGTGCTTTTAAAAGTGGGACTGCACACACAAAATCCTAATAAACATAGAAAATGTTTCATTTTTGCAGTTAGTCTTATTCACATTCATTAAGATGTGGTTGGATCTACATGCAACTAAATGACTGCTACCAAACTGGGAGTTAAAAGGTGTTTATTGCTGCATAAACTGGAAATTTCAGTAATGATCCAGTTTATGACACACAAATAATGAACCTGTTTATGAGCCACAGTGCCTCAAGAAAATAAGACTGCGAAGTCACGCACTCATCAAGTAGTTCACAGAGAGGAAACAGCAGTGCGACACAGGGCACACAGCTTCTGTACCTCCGGTTAATGGACTGACAGTGTTCACAAGAGAGAGGGCAACAATGAAACTTACAGGGAAAGAAATCTATATGTGGTTCATGCACGACTTGAGGGACAGAGCAAAGTTCGGTTTCTGCTCACAAAGGTTTAGCCTTGAGCCACTCGGTCCACACATTTCATGAGAAACTGTAAACTCCCAAATCCTAAAGCTGGATCATTACTGTGCTTCAACATCCAGGCAAGTCAAAGAAGGTAGGTGTTGAAGCTTTTTTTGTAAATAGCCGCTGTACGCTAATGAGTGCTGGCAAGTGTTCTGCCTCAGAGGATGACAGAAAACCCATTGACAGACTTTACAATGACCAATTAAATTCATGGATTGTCAAAACTAAGTGAGGCCTGATTGCAGAAAAGAACTAGATGTGCCTCAAAGAAAGGAATGTACTTGTTCCTCCGAATGCATGCATATAAATTTCTGCTTGTAAGACAACACCATCCAAAGACTCTTCTTGATCCACAGCAAAACTAAACTCACTAAATTTGCTTGTGACATTCTTATTATTTACCATGAAAGAAAATACTGCCCTAATGTTTGAGCTAAATGACCACAGTGTAGTGCAATATACAGTATATATATATGTATAGAATATGCTGTATTTTTTCCATTAAGGGCGTGGTTCTTCACACAAAGCCATAAAACTTCAGAATGGATTCACAAAGCTGTACTAAAAAGAGTGTGCTTCTGAGTACATTTGCTAATATAACTGCACTTCCTTTTTTGCCATAACTGGGAAACTGGTGGAGCAAAGAATGAGGAAAAATAGAACAATACACTTGAGTGAAAACCTGACAGGTAGAATAAGCTTCTGCTGAAAAAATTTTAAACATTAATGGAACATTGCTGCTCAGATCCATTTATAGTAAGCACACCTAGCATTACAGCTAGTTTGTACAATATAACATAAGTAGCAAAAGACTTTCAACAGGAAGGCAATAAAGCAAGTGCTTTAAAGTAAGAGGGAAAGAAAAAATATCTCTCTCACACACACACACACATACTCATAATAATGGAAAAATGTGGATTGTTGACACCTTTATTGCTCATAGCTCATTAGGGGAGACTATATCTCTTTTGGACCCCATTAGGAAAACAGATGAGAGAATACAATTTAGTGAGAAGTTACAGAAACTGTGTGCATTCCTTGCTCCTTGCTCAATAAAAGCTTTTGGACACTCCTCATTCTGATTTAAATGCCAGACCAGGACACTGCATGCAGGGGAGACAAGAAAACAATACATGTAGTAACACAAATACTTAAATAAATTTCTTTAAATTACTCTGCGTTATTGTTATGTTGATGTTGTTTTTTTGGCACCTGGAAAAGGCCAGTCATAACGTACACCAGATAGTCAGTTAAAATGACTTAACTGATTCATATTTAACTTGTCACATTAATGCAAATGCTCTGCAAAACTATCGTACCTAAAGTAGTGCACAATACTAGAAACACAACAGAACATGAGCTATACAATTCAATAAACCAGCCAGGATGGAAAACTATAACAGAACTGTATCCATTTAGTTCTGTGTAACCTACTTAACAAAAGGCATGGGGTTACACTATGACAGGGTGGCAAAGTGAAAGCAAGATTTTGAAAATAATTAAGTATCTTAATACAGTTTTCTTGCCAAGATAGAGCGCTGGGTAGCTCAACTGGTTGAGCAGGCACCCAAAGTGCAGAGGCTCCTCGCGGCAGCCAGTTTGAATCCTGGCTCGGGACCTTTGCTGCATGTAACCCCTCTCTCTCTCTCTGCCCCCTTCCTGTCAAGCAACTTTCAAATTAAGGCCTCAAGTGAATTTGAAAGAAGCATTTGAAAAAAAAGAAATAGCCATGATGACCCAGAAAAGTTTATGAGTTTGACAAATGACCTATTTTTATTGCAACCTGTATTCTTTTTGTGTAAAACTTAATTCTCACTAAAGTTTAAAAATTCTAAAAATCATATTTGGGACGGCTATAATTAATTGCAGCTTTTTTTTCATTTATTGATTCCTGTAAAATCACTTTAATCGTGTTTTTCAACATGTTCACACTAGAAAATTGTAAATATAAAGGCAGAATGTTTTGATTCTAAACGAGAAAAACTGGCCTGCATTCATCTCACCATCTAAACTGCAGAGCAGCTAACTGTTAAGCAGCTTGTTAGCAACAGATAGACAGCTATTTGGTAGCCAATGGATCAAGACCATATTTCCTTTCAAATACATTTACCTGTCATCTTAGATGTAAACAATGTGACTTTGAGTTTCCCTATTCCATTAGCTCTATTGCCTCCCATGTCTCTCCACAGTGCAATGACTCAAGTATGAGAAGTAATCAATAGGCCTCCGGTTTGGGTGAATGAGTCTTAGAGCTGGGTTTGCACAGTCTTGATCAGGCTGACAATGACAGATTATAGTGCTGCATGTGAAAGTAATTAAGATGGGTCTATTGCTACGCTGATAACTCAAGAGCATGATGCCCCTGAGCAGGCAGCACCAACCTGTCAGACAACAGCTCACTGCTAAATAAACAGCATAAAAATCTGTTCTAATTCACCTTGAGAAGAGGCAGTGACTGTATGTATTCTCTAACAATGATCAGTTCAGTATAATTTTTAACCACAAGAAACTACACGAATGGCAAGTAGAAATCTAAGTAAACACAGAGTGTCTGTGATTGAAAACACTCTCCTCTTAAATTCTCCTAGATCCACTTAGTGTATCATGCAGGACAAATTAAGCATAAAAAAGATGACTGAAATCAGACTGGGTTCCAGAAACACTGCAGGAGATTTTTATTTTTGTAATCCTGGCAGTTCGGTAATACCCCCGTAATCTTTAATTTATTTTCATTTTAAACTTAAAATCTCCATGAAACAATTAGCTCAATGCTATTTTCTTCTGCATATTTAAGTGTTTCTTGTGAAACAGAAACTGTTGGGGCAACACCCTTCCAGAAAAGGCCAGTCTGCCCTGATTGGACAGCTCAAGTGATCTGATCAGGAATCATCCACCATGTACTGACATTTGAAGGGATGACAAAGAATTTCCTTGGATGAAAAATTAGGATAGCCTCTGAGTGCAACACAGGCATTATTGAGCATCTATCAGAAAATTAAAAAAAGTAAAAAGTATGTGGCCTTACTTTTTTTGTCACTTTTTGATGAGTGGGATGCTGATTAATTGGCGATGTATACAAGGTATATAAAAACAATTATCATTTGATTTGATTTGAAGAGGACTTTAAAATCAGAGTAAAGCAGAAAAACTTTGTGACATCACAGAAAAATCATGAATGACTGAAACAAAGTATATAAGAAAATTAGCAGTGCTTCCTGCTCTGAGATGTGTGAAGGCACTGACTGCCAGATCTCAGATCAGCTCAAATGATCCACACTATGGGCAAAAAGAATTAACCGTACAATGTTTTAACCAAACTGAAGGGCTTATCAATTATCTTAGTCACCTTCCAACTGTGGACTATCAGATTATCGATTGGTGCAATGTAAGCACACCAGCAATGGAAGAAGAGACTGTTAGACTAAACCCTGTTGTCTTCAGTAAAGGTTTGTGAAACTGCAGGTGAAAAATGAGCCAGGTGTTGGCAGTGATCCTAAACTCTCTATCACTGTGGCTCAGCACTAAATCAAGCCACTGAGCATCCACTGGTTGTAGTTACTCTTGTAATTTAGTTCTGTCAGTCATGCACATCACTCTGGACTCAACTTTGCACTGCTGTCTGTCAAAATGAATGAAGGGTGTGTAACTCGGATATGTCGACATACAGTCCTGTAACATCCACAGCACGGGACCATTAACTTGGTCCTTCCATCCACTGAACATAAATCTGACTTATAGATTTTGTGTGTTGTAGGATTTTCCGTGTTGAATCTGTGTGTGTTATAAACACCCTGTGACCCCAGAAGGAAATGTTGTTGTTGCTTAGTGTGGTGAGTACATGGTGGCCAACCTCATGTAACAGTTACCCGGACGGTTATGCAGACAGATTAATGTAGGCTCTAGTTGTATTGCCCAACACCTGTATGTAATATTGCTGCCTCTGGAGAAAGAATAAAGATGAGTAAGAATGTCACAGTGTTCTTCCCGTTACTTCACAATCCAAGCTCAAGCTGAACCGGATGAGATCTAGTTATCAGCTGGATACGAGCCGAGTAATCGTAAGCTGTAACACCATAACGTCTTCATAGTATGGTTAGGTGGCAAAAAGTCTGAAAGGTAACACTTTCTGCAAATTCTGGCATCCAGTGAAAATACATTTATGCGATGAAGTCAGAACATTTAACTAGTTCATTGTCAGATACACATCGAGATGACCTGGTTGTCTAATATTGGCAATATTGTTGTCAGCCTATTTAAAACGGTACCATTAGCAGAGTGACAGTCAGTTGCAGCTCAACTGTGTGACTTAACTGGACCATTGTTGTTGTAACAGTATACATTCACTGGAGCAGAACAGAGTTATTACACGAAGTCTGACACCACGACGATGTGAAACTTTCTCCGTTGGAGACCATCTTACATGTAAGTATAGCTGAATTTACTGCACAGATGTTTTCTTTTTGTTACTTGAAAGGTAATTTTATCAGATGATGCTGCGGTTATATATCAGGGTTTCATCATAGCAATTTTAGTCATGTTTCAAATGCTCGGCTTCATACGATTTCAGTCAGGCTAACATGTTTACAAGCATTTTAAAAGCTTTTGCTCACTTTCAATAATGTACTAAACTTTATCCCTGATTTTAAAACAGCCCTCAAAATTCACTCACTATGTGTCCATGTTTTTGTCTATTCCCTGCTTTGTTGTAACACAGGCTTGGCTGTATTCAGGGATTTTTTTTTAGAATCCTTTACTGACAATCTTTTCAGTAGCACCAAGTGTGTAATCTAGCAAATTTTTGGATAAACATTAACTTCCAGTTGATGATTGTCCACCCACTCACTGCTACTATATACTTAGTGAGCGGCAAAGATGGATGGTAGCCGATATAGAAAAAAAAAAGCAATTTGTCTCCAACACAGCCATGTAATATTGGTATTCACGCCAACCTAACCTCAAAGTCATAACGGTAAATGTAAATATAACCAAAATCACAGCCAAGTCACTTTCCTTATTTTCAAAAGGAACAGGGATAGGAGCTGCTATGCTTTTTATTTATAGCGAACAGTTTGAGAGGAATAAAAAAATGTCTGCAGAGATGTTAGAGACTTTGCAGTTTTCAGCAGATGAAAAAATATATGTCAGATATATGGAATCTGTGAATGCACAAGCAGGCTTCTTTTGTGCAACAAACATATTTTTGATGATGAATTTATCACATTTGCCCTTGATTTTCTTGTTCAAGCCTCTCAAATAAGAGGATATGTTACTTTTCTCTGTTTTGAAAGGCATTTTGAAGAGTAAAATTGGGGCTTTGAACTGTTTTTTAATTTCAAATAAACAATATGTTGGTGGAAAATGTAGCATGCCATGAAAAACTAAACATTTTATGAAGCAGAATTTATTTCAGGGTATTGCTTGAATAAAACGTCAGAGTTTCTGGTCCTTTAGTTTACTTAGTGTTGCTTTTTTCAAAGACGTGTTTGTTCTTTCCAGCTGGCATTCCTGAATGTGTTGTTAAATAAAATCACTGAGACATTAGAGTGCATTGAGGGCACTGCTGAATAGCAACACAATAACTTGGAGGGACCAGGCTATTCTAATGTCAACCCCAAGTCTGGCTGTATCCTGCTGTGTAAGGGAATAATATTTCATTCGGCTAGAATAAATGTATTTGCAAACAGCATTCCAGCAAAAAAGGGAGTGACTGATTCCTGAGAGTGGTGTAAAGCACAAACAGTGCCTGTCCTGATATATCACTGTATATAAACAAAAATCTCACGTTATCTCAGAATAAAGTATGGCCACTTCAGCAAATTGCTTTTCTATTAGCAGTGGAAGATTTATTGATTAGTGCAGTGTTGGCATTCTGTAGGTGCTCACTGGTGAGGAATACTTGCACTTTGATTTTGTACAGTGGCACTGCACTACTTACTCCCGTCTGTTGCTGCTCACAGTGGACTCCGGAACATAGTGGTTATTTTATCAGGTTTAGATCTGCCCAAACAAGCCGAGAGTGGAAACAAACAGGCACGCTCCTCTCATGTGGCCTGAAATATAACTGAGCACAAGGATGAGCTATTGCCTTCCAACTTCTGTAAAAGTGAGTGACCTGCCATCAAACCATATTGGACACAGTCGATACAACCGGTCCAATTGCAGCATGGGTAGCTGACGTATTGATATGCCTCCTCTTGGTCATTTTTCTGTGCAAACCAGACAAAATCCCATTCTTTTAGCAGGCCAAACAATGCAGGTGTTGAATAGAAAACATAAACCTTTTTCATTCCAATTGAAGCAGTGGATTAGTGGGAACTCAATAACTAGAGATGCGGTCCTCTCTTACAGAGATAGTCCTTTCTCCTCCATATTGATCACCTGTTATTCAGTCTTCATGTTCTGGTCTGAGTGCCATCTGCTGTTGAGGATATTGCTTTGTTGGACTCCTCTTTGGCTATGACTGACCTAAACACAGGATAGTTTTGCTCATATATTTGAATAATGTGGGCTGAAGAAAAAAGGAGAGAAAGAGTAGATTCAATTAAATTCAGACTGTCGCCCTCACAAAATGTGCTCATTTGGCTTTTGTTTGTGTGAGTAAATAAGGCCAGTAATTACATTCATGTAACCTCTTAGTAGTCATGAAAGCAACTACAGGCAAACAGAAAAAGTGATGTTACAGTTGTGTTGTAAATGGAAAGTTTTTAGCCTTAACAATGACATTTTTCAAGCAAAGTGTCATCAATGAAAAATATTGCATTTTACACCTAACCAAAATCATTTTTTAAATGTAACTAAGTAATGATATTTCTCAACATAGTGACAAAACTGTTTTTGTCAAGTGTTGATCTCAAGCCACACCAAGGCTCTTAGTTGAAAGTGCAGCTTTTAGATGCTCCATCCAACGACCCCTTCCTCCTGTTATGAGGACTGAGTGGCATTAAAAATAAAAGTCTTGAGAATGACATCTGCTCTGATGTGGATCTGGAGCAATAGTTTACAAGACGCCATCACGAGCATTGTTAAGGAGTATGAACAAACAACCTATGTGACTGTTTCAGTTGGAGGATTTGTTGATTAAAGCCCTCTCAGTCATATTCTATTTTAGGTTTTAATAGTATTTCCTCTTGTACCTAAAATTAGCTTTTTTGGATGCTTTAATGCTCTGATTAATTACACAATCTATTATTTTTCAAATAAAAATCCCAGATACTGACAAGTTATGACACGCAGACGACTGAACTCATTTTGTGGAGTGGCCCTTTGGGGTGATCAGTGTAACTTTTGATGATGTGAAACGCATTCAAAGTTTTAATCCAACAAGAGAATAAATGTTGTGGAAACCATTTTTAGCCGAATGGGTTCAATTTTTACAACGCCATACAACATAGCATTATAGCATATAGATTTTTTTTGATACAGTATGTTAACAATGGCCCAGTATGTCCGATGTCAATAATCACAGTCACCAATGCTATGCTATAATGTGTGTTCACATGTTGATAGTGAGTTAATAATTTTCCTTCAACTTGACTTTTTTGGTTCACTCTTGATGCTCTCAAAGCTGCAAAGGAGTGCTAATAAATTCACTGCACCCTACCAGCTTGACACCAGAAGGCAGACACAATTAGAGATGATTTGTTGAACACAGTGAAGAATTTAGCAAGGAAATAGGTATCTCTCTTATTACCTGCTCTTGTGATCTCCACCAAGTTGGCAACATGTTGGTATTTTGGTAGAGACCAAAATAGAGCTTAAAATGAGTGAATATTGGACCTGCATTCCTTAGAGGGCCAGAAACACAACTCTGAATTAATCATAATGTTGCTTAGTAACTGCTGCATTATAAATGTTATATCAACATGCCTCAAATACTCATGGATTACAATTTCATGGTTGCCCTCTATGTTTTGTCAGTATTTATATTTGATATAATCATTCACTTCAAAAAGTCTTTTGTTCAATTTTGTGTTTCTATATCAGAGAGATCCTAAAGAACAGGGTAAAGCTACAGTAAAAGTTTCAAATATAAAAGTTTCAAATATAAATTTCACAAAGAAGAGCCCTTCTTAAGCCACACAAAGCTATGGAGCGTAGCTGCTTGAATATTTCTGCTGTTAAACCTGAACAAGTGTCTCATGGAACATTTATAAAAAAGACTGAGACATTACAACAGTGAAAAGTCTGATTCTCCATCTACCGTATTTCCAAAAAAGTTGGGATGCTGTGTGAGATATAAATAAACAACAATTCAGAGTCTCCTCTGATGTATTTTTTGTTTCATAAAGCCCCAAATGTTTTCAGTGGGTAGCAGGTCAGGACTGCAGGCAGGCCAATTTAGCCACTGGGTTCCAGCAAAATGTGTTTTTCTCTCAGGTGGGTCCCTAATTGAATGAAATGACCCAGAAGTACATAAGTGGGAGCTATCATAAGAGCTGGTCGAATTCTCCAAATGCTGAAGAAAAGAAACACCGGTGCAATCTTTATGAAAGAGCAGAAGATTAAGTTCTGTCCAACAATTCCTTGCAGCTGCATTTTTTAAATGCTGTCATACTAACTGTGATTCATGTAAATAAACAGAAGGACAGGACAGTAAGGGTGAGCAGCATTTGACAACAATGTCTGTCACATCTGTCATTTTTTCTTTCCTTTCTTCAATTACCAACCTTCATAGTGAACAAATGCTTTCTATCATGTTTAAACTAACATTAATTTATTAGCTTCAGTAAAACAACATAAGCGCATGTTAGGCTAGTACAGGGTGAGGTTTGTGAATAATTATTTAACAGTTGTGGTTTATATTATCATCTCTTTATGTTTTATTATGCAGACCCACATAGCAGTCAAGCGAAAGTGCAGTTTCTGTGGTCATCTTATCTTACATCCTTATCAACATATTTACCATATTTCCCTAACCTCATAACATTTGCCCACCAGGCTCCAGGAGATTTGCTTAAGAGAGGACAATAGAAGTTATTTTTCTGTATATTTCTGGACTTCTTCTCTTTAGCCTGGAGAATGCAGTATCCATGATTTCTGAAAATAAATATTCAAATTTTGATTCCTCAGGACTATTTCATACTTTGCTTCAGTCCATCTCAGATGAGCAGTGGCATTTGGATCTTGCTTGTATGTTTTTTATTTGCATGGTGGACTTTTAACTTGTATTTGTTGATGCAGCAACACATATTCTTTACTGATAATGGATTTAAGAAGAGCCTATGCAGCATTTTTTACGCACTTCTGCCTGGAAACCATAATGTCATAGGATATGATCTAGCATAGATGACAGATTCAGTTGTTAAATTGTCTCTTTATGCCGTCTTTGACGGAATTAATCTTCTTTACTTCTGTAAGACTCCCTGGAATGCACTTTTTAGGCCCAATCATGTAACTGACCTGTTGCTAATTAATTAATTGTGAGATGTTGCAACTAGGGGTGGCGATGTATTGAAATTGCTTCATATATTTTGAGTTATCCCACGTGAGATGCATTATGCAACATTATGCAAGTACAAACTGTCATGACAATATTTTAAGAGGCCTACATGGGATTTCCTTTGGAATTGCGCTTCCCTCACTGTATCTTAATTCCCCTTTCAGAGCAGACAGCACACGTCCCCACCCATCTAGAAAACTGTCCTGTGTGCATGCATGTTTTTTATAACCAGAGAGAGGGAAAGACAGCATGGACAAAGCAAAAGTAACGAGTAAACTGCTCCTGCAAGTTTATAAGCATAGAGAGATGGTAACTGAAGATGAGACAGACGACTTGATTCCGAATAAAAACAGCACTGCATCTATCATTCGGTTCAGATTTCGCACGGAAGAGTTGGAAAAAAACACGTCTTTCTGCAAAATATGCCACAAATCTATAGCCACAAAAGTTAGCAGCACCATGGCTCTGTTCCATGACTGGAAATGCCATTGGGCAGGAAAGGACGCCTCTAACTCTGCATGTCCACATTTCCAACCTCACCGAATAAAAGGTCAAATCAACCAGTAGCGAAAAAAAATGACTCTGGTTTCCTCATTCCAAATCAATTTTATAGGACAAAAAAAACATCCAAAATGGAGAGAGATCACAGCCACAGTAATGGAACATAGTTTAAAACATGGCTCCAGTTAGTGTTGTGGAAAAGCCAGGATTAAAAATTCTCATTAAGACACTTGATCCGGAATATTTTTTGCCTGGTCACACATTTTTCACAGAGAGAGCCTTACCAGAGTTGTACATTGCAGTAAGAGAAAAGAAGGCCCACCAGCTAACAAATGTGCCCCTCTTCTCCACAGCAGAGTGAAGTGTGGCACAGCAGAGTCGGTGGTCCGTGTCTCAATACGACGATATGATTTTCGTCTTTTTAGATGGTCTGTTTTTACAAACATGATCTAGTGGAAAAAATGCTCTTCACCTGGTTTTAAACTGTCTTTCTCAAGAATTCTTGTGAAATGCAGTTTTATTTTTCATTGTCTCAGAGAACTTGGTCTTGGTAGGAAGATCTACTATGTCATTCAATTTCATTTGTTAAAAACTTCTGAGTGCTGCTGCCTGGTTGAAAATAAAAAGCTTGTCAAATCTAACTTCATCGTGATTTTTCCTTTTTGAATCATACTGTTTTGATTTATGTATCGTGGGGTTGAATTTCCTATTCATGCAGTGATTTAGGTGAGATTACAAAATGCTGAGGTATACAATGCATTATATCACAATGCAGCCCAAAAATAGTTTGATATCTTTTATTGGCCATACTATCCAAACTTGTTGCTGTTTTTCTAGTCTTTTGTGGCACTTGTTTAACTTAATCAAATACATGTTTCTGGTATCAAATCTTAAATGAGCAAAGTTCGGCAGTTCTCATAAACAACCTTTGATAAGTTGTCTTTGCAGTATTTTCAATAAAAGATAAGGCTTTATGAATTGGGAATCATTGCGTTCCTTTTTTTTTTACAGGAAAAAGAGCTTTTACACTGTGATTAAAAGCTTGAAAGTTTAAAAAAAAACTGATTAATAGCCTTATACACTATAAAAACCTCAATTACCGGCTATGAAATTATTAAATGAAATAAAATGAAATGGGAAAAAATACTTTTTTAATCCCAAAGCGAATTTATGATCATGTTACGTGTGAGAATTGGACTGACAATGGGCGGCAACACCACACAAAACATTACTGCAGGAAGAACATTAATAGGAATGGACAGGACTGTGTCTCACCATTTCTTTGACTCACTTCATGATTGTGAATATCATCTGCTGTTTTTTTTTCATTATAATTTGGTGCTAGTTATGGAATATATCTACCCACTGGAGTTTTTCATTTAGAAAGTACTGTGCTGTGAGCCTTAATGATGGCTTGTAATTGCTCCATCACCCATACTAATGTGCACTCTCGGTCCCTTTCAAAACAAAATCATTGCATTTCCCTTTTTTTTTTTTCATTGTCACCGTCTAAACGTCATAGCGAACAGGGTAAGGTCTCTCAGATCCAGCAAACAGAGAAAACAATGTCATATTCAGAAGCGGAGACATCAGCTCTTCTCCTCATTACCACAGCACTGTGAATGGAAGCTTCTGTCCCCACGACCATGAAAGAACCTGTCATCTGTCTGTTTCTCCTAATTGACTGTTTACTACATTTCTGCACAGACAGACAGATTTTTGATCGTCCTCGGTTTGTCATTCAATGTGGCACTGCAGTACAAATGGAAATGTCCTCTGAGTTTTTTTTGTTTTTTTTTTCCTCGTGTTAACTACAAGACTCACAGTGATGGCATGTCTGCAGCTGCACTCTGTGACCTTGACAAAACAAGTAGATACAGTATTGACTCAGAGGTCCCACTATAAAGTATGTGAACAAAGCTCTTCCTGCCCAGCACCCAAGGTAATGTTTTTGAGGAAAGATTGGAGTCTTTCAGAGACTGAAAGGAATATAAAGTCAAGGATAGACAGAGATTTTCAATGTATTCCGCCATGAACCTCCGTAACCATCTCCTTTCTCAGTGTGTCTTGGCCAACTTGCTACAACATCTGACTTGAAAGGACTAATACAAAAGTGAAATCTGCCTGTTAGCTTCTATGCTGTAAGGACCCTTCATACTTAGATGTATTTTATAAGTTTGCTCAGAGTGTGTCTCTTGATAGAGAACACACATTGCTTAGCACACAAAAGGTAGAATAGCTTTAGATTCATTGGATTTACAGCTGAGAACATGCATTTTACTGCTTTAAGTAAAAGTCTTGGTGGATAGAGTAAAAAAAACAGCCTAGGAGTGTGACATCCTCAGTGAAATAATATCATAACCTCCACGACTTTCTTTGCTACATCTGCTACAATTGGCGAAATTCCTTACATGCCTCGGCTGCCAATTCTCTGCCAGCCACTCGCTTTCTAACAGTGAGATTAGCTGCCACCACGTAAAGTAGTGCCATGTATTATCCAGCAATTAGAGCGGGGCTTATTAGGCACAGTTTAATGTAAATTTAATGAGCAATAAATTCAATTTCTTTAAATAGAAGAGTATATTATTGTTACAAATGATGTACTATGGTGATCTCACAGAGGAGGCGATGAAATACTTCAGATATCAATGGGCCATTAAGTGCAGTATTAAATCTATCCTGTACTGTACTTAGAGTGCTGTTTCATACAGACAGTAGAAGAAAGACCATTTAACAAAAAGCACTAATGTGCCAAGAACTGAAATGGTTATTCAATTAATCGATTTGTGGATTGACAGAAATCCAATTCACAGTTCTTTTTATAATCAGTTGCTTGTTTCAACCACAAATGCAAAATATGCTCCAGTTTGCCAGTTGTGAGAGTTTTTTTTTAATGAAAATAAGCTAAACATATTTAGATCATAGGCTTTTAGTTAAAATCAAGTACTTTCAGAGAGTTACCATGAGACCCTATCTCGCTTTTTGAAATAGTTTAGATCAGATATTTATTAATTTGTATCAAACTTAACTACAATTTCCTCTACTTTAACATTCAGACTGCTAAGCTTTGGACTTTCTGTTGCCATGGTAATCAATACCCAAATAGGAGTTGGACTGCTTTGATTTTCTTTTTTTTCATTGTCATTATTTTACATGTATTACCACAAAAACACTTAGCACCAAGATAAAAAAATTTGCATCAAATATCATTCAGAATGCATCACCATTAATATTATCAGTTATTCTCACGCAAAGACACTCAGTGTGTCACAACCTTCATATATCAGTACTCACAGGGAGGAGGTTTCACCCCAAATGACAGGTTAACAATTTACAGCTGCACAAACACAGAGACAAAACAAGTCAAGCGTCTTAATATAGTCTATGAGCTGCAAAAATGTCAAACTTTGCAAAGATGACCTCTAAGAGGTGGATAGTTATCACAAATAAAAAAAAAATCAAGTTTTAAAAATTACCTGAAAACTGTCATTTATCAGTTATAGCTAATTTGTTTTGAATTTGCAACCTGGATTCAATTGCAGTATACTGTCTGCTTACCAAATGTGGCTACATGTCATGAACTGCCATGCTATTGTCGGTTCATCTCTTACTCTCAGGTTTGAATAAATTTAACTCCCCAAGAGTAGATAAATGTGACTCCACCTGGTGAAACTGCATCTTTATAATGTAAAAATCACTAAACATCCCTGTACAAAGTTATATTGCTTAGTAAGAAAACCCTATTTGATTTTCTGTTTCTGCATTTAATTTTTAAGTGTCACATTTTAACACACTGGTTACCCTTCAGTATCGTTTTTCCAGACTGCATGGAACTGGTTGAACATAAAAAGCTTGTCAAATCTAACTTCATCCTGATTTTTCCTTTTTGAATCATACTGTTTTAATTTATGTATCTATGTATTTACATGTTGTATTTACATGTTGCTGATTGAAAGCTTTATAAAGCCAATCTGACCTTCCTCGTTTGTGATGATGTGGAGATGTGGAGGTTGGAAGTGTGGAGTAATATTAAGTTAAATAGTTTCTACTCCTAGGACTGGTGTAGAAATGTCCACATGAATTTCTCTTTTTTCTGTTTGGTTAAGTTTAGGAAAACATGTACAACACGTGATAAAAGGGCATAGCCTTTCCTCAATTGGGTTATCTTAAAGGGTCAACAACTGAAATGTTACCAACAAAAATAAAAACATTTAGCAAATTTCCCTGTACATTGACACGTGACACTACTGCTGCAACTTGACGCAAAGATCCAAAGTAAATGGTTGTTAAACACATTTGACTGTTTTAAAGTTACAGATTTACAGTGTTGCATTCCTTTTTACACTTCTGTTTCTAGGTGCCATTACTGCCACCGGCCTAGTGACCTTATCTTTAATATGCAACTCAAATATGCATGAAAAAGTATGGATGTACGTCCTGGAGGCACCAACATTCACCACTGCCACAGGGCGATCATAAAACACAACGAGATCAACGCTTGTATGATAACAAACGAAATAAAAAAAAGACATCCACCCAGCAGAATACAAAGAGACACCAATTGAGGGCATAGCAGCACACTGTGAGCGGATTTCAGCAGTATCTTTTTCAAAGTGCGAGCCCCACCACAAGCAGCCAGAGACGAACATCTTCAATCACTCCCTGGGTCACATGCCAGCTGGCAACCAAGAGCTCCGTAACAACTGTATGTTTCCTTTTGTTTCTCCCAGATCCTGTCCTTCAGCAGCGCCTTGAGGCTTCATGACAGCTCGTATTGATCCACTTCACCATCACTCAGTCCTGACGAATGGCTTTAAACTGGCAATAAGTGGGATCATGGAACCCTCTGAAATTCAGCCATCTGATGCGCTACAACAGGCCGGGCCCCAGGAGACTCAGGGAGAGGAATACTGCTAAATGGATTCTCTATTGAAATGCAGAGTCGCATCAGTTCATAACAGGATGCTCAGTCGTGGCAGCTCTTTAGTTTTATCACTGCCGCTTTACACTATGCGAGCAGCGTTCTCTTATGATGTCTGGGACCAGATGTGTCTTCATCTCTCTTTGTTTAATTCATCCTCTTTCCACCCACTGTGGACGACAATGTGATTTGTAACATCCACTTAGCAGAACTGTGCTTCTTTCAGTTCAAATTCACCGATTCTGGATCAGGAACTAAGAAAAACTGGAATCTGCTAAAAAAGCAGAATGTCAGCACAACATAGAGAGCTTGGGCCCTTTTTTCTTTTCTTTTTTTTTTGCTACTAAGACACACACACACAAACAGAGACTGAGACTGACTTAAAACCAATGAATTTCAATCTAGGAGACTTTACCTAAATGACAAGGCCACATCACGTCCCCACGGCCACACAAATCCTCAGTATATTGAGTCTGAGGTTATTGCGCATTCATGCTGCATTATTTTATTCGACTGAGAGGTTAATTAAATTAATGTGACAAGGAGATGCCAGACAATGCTGTAAATGTCATTCAACTGCTATTCAGCACAGAACATAATAAATTCAGCAAGTGTGAAATGAAAGCCTTGTAAGCGATGAAATGCAAAAAAAAAAAAAAGAACACTATCTAAAAATTCCTTTAACAAGCTACCTCATTTTGGGAGCAGGGCTACACTAACTGCACACACAAACACAAACACACAGGTGTTGATGAGTTTCTGAAGACCTGTTGATGTGTGATGTAGAAACCGCTGTTGCACATACCTCTAATGCCAATAAGAGAGAAAATTAAGCAACTAAGTAGTCCTCAGGTGTAAACCTGTCATCGCAACTGTTGCTTGCCTTTTTAACTACCCAGGGATTAACATGCCTAACCTTACCTTTGGGAGGGATTTAAAGTGGCTGTAAACTGACATTTCAACCGCTTCGCATGCGGCATATTATTAAGGAAGGGGGAGAAAAACTGACTTGTGCAACTCTGATGCAACCTCGGTGGAATAACGGCTGGGAACTGCAATGGCCGGCCGCATTAAAGCTCTCTTGGTTAATGCTGTTGCACGGTCTAAAAGTCTCACAGCGACAGAGCAGATGTTAATTTCCAGCCTCACTGGCTAGAGGAGAAGTGAAGACTGCGGACTGGGGCTGCAGTTGTGTGACCAGTGGACACTGTGCGAGACTGGAGCTGCAATACGTGTTTTTCTCCAAAGCGCACCTGAAGCGCACACTTGAGAGATTTGTGGACAGTGGGATGAGGAGTGACTGTTTGGATGTATGCGGTATAACTAAAGGATATAAGTAAATGTGAGCCGTGTTCTTGTTGTGGTTGCTGCCAGTTGATACAAGCAGCACGTTTCACTTGTCTTAGGTTTAAATACTGTACGACCACTTCACCCGATTATCGCCGGTTATACTTTATCTCCGCCTGTGCAATTGAGCAGCACTAACATTACTTTTTATGTCAGTCCTCCGTAGCGTATTGCAGTAAAACGCAGGACGATACCCCTTCAGTCAGTGATAAAATTACAAGATGAGCAGCCTAACAGTGTGGGGAAACAGCGTGAGTGTTTTGGAATCGGAGCTACAGAAAGTGACGCTGAGATTTGAAGGGAAGCTTGTGCGCATCTAGCGCGCAAAGCACCACAACTTCTCCCCGGTAGCAACTCCCCAGGCTTCTGCTCTGGAAACGGGGAATTCTGCATCACAAACACACATAAGAAGCCATGAAAAGCTTACCTTTCGGAAGAAACGCCGCTGAAATCACGAAAACACAGACAGAAATAGCGAGAGATCCGCTCCCCGTGATCGCCATGTTGGACACCTGCTTGAGACTGGCGGCGCTAAATCACCTAGAGACGGCCATGGGATGAAAATGTAGACACATGAGAGGCGGAGGGAGGGCGCAGGCAGGGAGCCCGCTATCATATTGGGTTGCGTTGCAATGACATCTTGGCTTGTAATTTCCAGAAATATTACAGTGTACCTCGGGAGAGTTCTAAAAATGTAAATAATGTGTTATTGTCCTCTTATATAGCCACTATATCCTTACTGTAATTCCCAACAGAAATATTGAGGGAATATTAGAGTGGGTCCTTAAAATACCATAAAACCCCGTTCGGTAAATTCACCATTGAGAACCAAAATCACTTTGTGGGAATATCATTGTAGTTTCTGGGACCTACACTGTTAGTTAGTTAAGAGGGTCAACTTGTACTGGATTGGCTGTACTTTGGTTTTATGGCTGAGACAATTAAGACTGATAAAAACGACATTTCCTTTACGTTTATTATGTAGTGGTTATGCTATAAGCGGCACCTGTGAGAAAGGTTGCATCATTTCTCCTCAACATCATTTTAGGCTTCATTTAAAAGTAGTACAAATCTATGTGAAATTTCAAATTTTAACATATCTGTGTTCAAATATCAGCGGTGTTGGTGATAAAACTTCATTTAAATTGATTATCACTAAAGTTTGCTGCTACTCTAGGTTCTCAAGCGATTTTGCCCAATGCCTACTCAAAGAGCGCCCCCTTTTCTCCAAACTGTGTATTGCATCTTTTAGTTACAGTTTAGGTGACATGCTCCCCAAAATGGGAAAAATGTCATGTCAGAATGTAACACAGTAAAAATCCCACAGTCTGAATGAACTATTTCAGATTATTATTAAGCACAACCAGCTGAGCTCTCTCTTGATCTGTCTCTCTGTATTCTATTATAGCTCCTCATGTCTCAACTTATTCTCACCTAAGGTACAGGAGGAGTATCTTATGAGAATCACAGAGCTACAGAGAGCTGTGCATGACAACGTTGAATCTCATTTCCCTTTTTCATTGTGTCAAAACAGCACAAAGGCTGCTAATTGCACAATCTATTCTCTGAGGCTGCGTGTCAGTCCTCATTCCATGGATGAGTAGATAGCATTTAGAACTTCACTCTAATGCTGCAGCCGTCCCTATCACTACAGATTGAATTCCACACATCAAATTTATTTCAGATGTTATTATCTGTGGCAGCTTGCCAGTTCTGCCTGCCACTCATACAGTGTCTCCACAAGGTGTTTTCTCCTCGCAGCAGTGGCCATGCTGCTGTATTTTCTGACAGCATAGCACCGGTGGGCATCAGTCTGCAAAGTGCACCAGGTGGATAAATGCTCACAAAGTTATAATGTCGCTTATCTTTTCTTTTTTTTTATATATTTGGAGCTTTTATTTTTCCTTTTCAGATTAGTGGTAATTTGATTTGGTGTTTGCTTGATGGTTCACTTCACTTCTTATGCACCCCAACACCCCACACCCTCAACTTTTGTTTTAACACCCCATCTCTATATCTCCTTCAGTCTCTTGCTGTCTCGGTGATTCACTTCACTACTGCTTGGCATTTCCTTTGCTCACGAGAATAAATGGGGTTCCTGGGTCTCTGTGAGAAGAGAAGCCCAACATTTCTGTCTCCCCGAGCTGGATGAATAATGGATGGGAATGGATCAGATGACTGAACTGCTTCATCTGTATCCTCTGTAGTAATGGCCAGCCATAGATTCTCTGTGTATGTGATTAAGCGTGTGCGATGTGATACAGGAGGGGTTCAGATTTCAAACAGTTAAGTAGCTTATTTTGGAGAACCAGCATATGAGCACTAGCATTGAATGGTGGTGGTGATATTTAATAGGGCAGCCATCAGCATTCTCTATTTAAATTAGTGGAGAAAGTGGTAATAAAAGATTTTCGCCCAGGCCTGTTTTTCAGTTAATGTTTGATTAGAAATGCAATGCTTTTAAATTAAGATTTCTTTTCCCTTTCGGTATGAAATCAATCAAATTAACGGAAATTGAATTATTTGAGATGGTAATCTATTTAGGCAAACCATTCACCATGAAAATGTTTTTCTCCTGTTGTGAAAGGAAGAATAATTGAATCAGACCCTTGTAAGTGACCCCCAGTGGCTGAGCCAGAACAAGACTTATTGTAATAAAATGTAGATTTTCTCATGCTTGGACCACACAGGCGAACATGGAATTCAATTTTCCACACATACAACATGTACACGGACTCACATGTTTAATGGACATGTATCATAGCAAGACAAGACCTAGCAGAGCGTAATCATGTATGCAGAAATGTGTGTTTTGGTCCAATTATCCACTCAAAGTCTCATGCACATAGGGGCATTTATAAAGAAGATGAGTATTACAGCAAATTTCATTCTCTTTTGTGCCCCCCATAGGAAATTATTACAGGAAATGATACTCCAAATATATCACCACAGGTCATCAATTCTTCTTGTCTCTGAGGGACAAAACTTGTTCGCTCAACTGGTTTCCTGCCTCATATTTGTCACACTTTTGTACATGTAGGATCCACTTGTAAATGACATTTCTGTGTATTTTCAGAGAGGAAATACTCTTATTTGTTTTGAATACATGTCAAAGATCATTGTGCTTTGATGCAGTTAAGTTGATGATTACCCACTAGTGTAAAATTTAGACATAGAAAACAAATGCAACTCCATAAAAATGCACTCTATTTATTTTTGTGTCATTAAAAGCTGCGTTTTCAAATCGCAGTAATTAATTGCTTGAGGTAATGATCTCCATTATTCTCCCCAACAGAAAACAGGCAAACACTTAATTGTTACACACATGCTACACCTTTTTATCAGCCAGTGCATGCACAGGCAATTTTGCATCTGCAGACATAGAGCAGGTGATTGTAATAAATCATGAGTCACATGGTTCCTCGCAGAGGTGTAATGGTAATAAATTTGTCTGGGTGTAGTGTATGTCAAGTTCCCTGGATAGGCCTGAGTGTGCCTTTCTTGTCTCTATACAGTATGTTCAGAAGAAAAAATATTGTTTCAGTCCTCCCATTTATATCAGTCTGAACTCTGAGGGACTGCAGGAGCTTGCACTCCGCATTTCGTTTGGATAATTCAATCCTCTTTTTGAGCTTGAAATGATCTATTAACCCAAGTAGTCCATTAAATCTATCATATATATAACTAAGGGCACCCTCTTTCCAAATGCAAGTTGATAATATATTGCTGTTAGAATATTTTGTCATGGCGTTTGGATTTGGTTTTAGTCACATTTGTCTGCATTTTAGCATTTAACAGTTTCGACTGATTATTCACATCATGTATGACAAAGAGTTGCCCTCTGTCCTCTGTCTGAGGCACAGCTTTAAAACTGTTTTAAGGTTTTAATTTTTAAAACCAATTTGTAGTTCCTATTGCCTTTTTTAAGTAGTTGGGCTATTGAACTTTTCCACATAGGCCCTTGGCAGCTGTAAAATGATTTCTAGTCGAGAGGGTCTCGAAAACTTATACTTTACTGAGATGTCTAGAGTCCTTTCCCTTTACTGGTTGCAGATTTTAAATTGATTATTGATTACTGGCATAGAGCATTCCTGTACAATAGTTTTACCATGATTATGAGTAGCAGACATGCTCATAATCGCAGCAAAAGATCATTTGATGAATGTACTTTATTGATACTGCAAGGGAAATTATGTCACTGTAGCATCAACAAAAGATTAAAAAGAGCAATGACGCCTCTTTATGAGCTTATGCAAAGAAAAATAAAGGAGAAGTCAAGAAAAACAGGAGGTTTCATGTTCCAGCAGCCGGTGATGTATTGGTTGTTACGCTTTAGTGGAATTATTAGCACAGCTGGAATGCTTGGCTGAAAATACCCACGTACAGTAGACTGAACAGCATAATGCAGATCCAGGATCATTAGCATCAAACTGTCCGTGTCTATTTCTGCTAGGAGCCAAACGACTGTGGCTACCCGCTGTTAATGAAGAATACCATGCCTATAATTTTCCACATTAAAGCCAAAGTCAAACTGATGATATAATACCAGTCATGATATTATATTCATACAGTTTAACAGAAACCATATGAAACCATATTTAGTCATCAATGCTTGCAGCTAACTCAAGATCTTAAACGTCTTATAATGTTTAGAAATAAGGCCGCTAACTGCTTAAAAGCAGGAGTTGAAAATTTTTACCAGACTCGGCCTAATCAGTGTGAGGACTTTACTGCCTCTTAATGACCTTAAATCACATATGGATTTGCACATTCATTTGGTGGAAAAATCCCCCAAACTAAGCTTGCATCTCCAAAAAATCCAGATAAATGATTTCACACATATGCCTGTTTGTGGCCTTTATTTTGGTCTCAGTCTATGAAGGCAAATTGTGCCCTGAAGCAAAACTCAAACAAAGTTCATTTATTCTGCTCAACCTTATTCAGATCAGAATAAGCCAATATTTTTTCCAGGGCCCGTTCTATGGTTCCGACAATTACCCTCCAAATACACATCAAAGATCAACTAAGCCTAAATCAGACCTCAGAAAATCCAAAATAAATTTTTAACCTTCACAGAGCATATGGCAATCGTCCGTAATCCTATGGGATACACAAATTAGTTTTCCAAGACTAAACGCTCTCGCACATGAAAGTGATGATAAGACAATATCTCTTAGAAACATCCAAACACTTCTTAAATCTTTTAAATTGTAAATGGTAACAGTCTTTCAGTCTGTTTCATTTGGACATAAACACTTAAAGCAGATGATTATACTAAAAGCAAAATTTAGTTTTAAAACAATATTGGTGAACATGTTCCTTTTGTAAGAGAAGAAACAACTACAGCAACAAAAGGCTTTCAGCTGTATAGATCCAGTCGGCCGGTTTATCTACTCCAGTTGTATTTTCTATAGATTACATTGACTTCTGTCAAAGCAATGACCGTTTGACCCCAGATTACAATAGAGCTTTAATTGAACTCTTAGATTCACAGAGAGTCCTCGAGAGGGTTTCACTGCCTCGATTACTGACCAAGGTGACGCACTCAGTGGCTGAAAGGTGTTGAAGAGCATGTCTGATAGATTATGATTTCTGCATCTTCTTTTAAGTTAAAAAACTTTTTTTTTTCTTCGTGAATAAGGCTTACATGAGGATAAGCTTTAATTAGATGGTTTAATTAGATAGTCAGTGGCCTGTAAACTGTTAATTGGGCTTTATAGTGTTCTCATTTGTATGTTAATCTGTATTGTTATGATAATACTACCCTACAATGTCTTGTGCTGTCTGTTGTGCAGAGCATATTCTCATGGAGATAAAATTACAGAATCTTTTTATCTTATGTGAAATTCTGTTAAAAAAAAAAAGGCGGGGGGGGGGGGTTTATTTAAACTGAAAAGTTTTTCAGTGAAATTCTGGATCGACTTTTTATTTATGCTATTTCAAGCTGCAACACATTTGCATTGATTCATTGAGATATAACCAGATGAGTTAATGCATTTATGACATGTTTACTATGCAGAATATAAAGTCATGTGAAAAATAAAGTATACCCTGTAATTTCAAAGGATTTATGTACAAGGACATTATGTGCAAGGATAATCTGGTCCTTATAGGTCTAGATGTAAATTATGTAGATTTGAAAAAAAAAGGCCAAATGCAGAAGCAGTGTGTGAAAAACTCAAAACATCCCCATGATTCAACACTAGAGCAACCTTTATTATCAATAATTTAAAGTAATTGTTTTCTGTATGATGTTATTAGTCTCTCACATCATATTGCATTAATTTTGTCTCACTCTCCTTTGTAACATTGCTTCAGTTCATTGCATTTTCAGCATTTCTTTATGCAGAGCTCTCTTAAGGTCCCACAATAGCATATCAATTAGGTTGAAGTCTGGACTTTGACTGGACCTTTGCATACCATCCTGTCCTGTTGAATGACCCAGTTTCAGGGTTTTAGCTGTCAGACAGATGGCCTCACATTTGACTCTAGAATACTCTGATATACAGACGAGTATGTGGTCAACTGTATGATGGCAAGGTGTCCGGGTTCTATTTCTGCAAAACAAGCCCAAATCAAAACATCAGCACCACTATGTCTGACAGTTGATATGAGGTGATCATGCTAATAATATATTGTATATAATATGATATATATGATATATATCATATTGTATTACATATATGATAGAATATTCTTCTCCAAGGTCATTGCTGATGTCTTTTCCTCCTTGTCATTGTGTTAACACATCCCCAAAAGCTCCAGGCCTGCAAACTGCCGCTTAATAGAGGTGCTCACACTAAATGATAATCAATTATTTGTGTGCTTTTGACAACTTCCTTTTTTACAACGATAAAAACACATTTTCTTTACAATAAACAGCAATATAATGAAAGCTGTAGTCTTCCATCCATCCATTTATGTGCCCCTCCATTCAGGCATCCATCCGTCCCATTTCTTCAACTTATCTGAAGTTTGGTTGCAGAGGCAACAAGTCCAAGAGGAAACTCAGACATCCCATTCTCCAGCAACACTTTCCAACCCAAGATGTTGCCTGGCCAGGTGGTATATTCAATCCCTTCAGTGTGTTCTGTATTTGCCCCTGGGTTTCCTCCCTATTGGACATCACTGAAAAACTTCCAAGTAAGATACCTAAACTACCTCAGCTGACTACTTCTGATGTGGAGGACCAGTGGTTCTATTCCAAGTTCCTCCTGATGCACAAACTCCTGACCCTATTTTTGAGACTGATCCCGACCACCCTCCAAATTAAACTAATTTCAGCCACTTTTATCCACAATCCAATTCTGAGATCACTACCAATGAAGATGGACCAGTAAATCAAAAACTTTTCCTTTTGGAACAGCTGCCTCGTCACCACACCTGACCAGAGCAGTGTCCATCTGTCCTTTTCTTGATCCAACTTGCCATCACACATGTACAAGATCCAAAGATACTGAAACTCCTCCTTTTGAAGCAAGGACCCATATCCAATTCAGAGGAAGCGCTCCACCCTTTTCTGGTTGAGAGCCACAGTCTTAGATTTGGAGGGGCTGACTCCCGGTCACTTCACACTAGGCTGCGGACCGCTTCAGTGCGTGCTTGGCTTGAAGAGGCCAACAGAACCACATCATCTACATGGAGCAGCGGTGCAACCCTGAGGCTTCCAAATCAGACACCCTTCTCTCCCCGACTACGCCTTGCTATCCTGTTCATGAACCTCACATACAGGATCAGTGACAAGGGGCAGCTCTGGTGGAGTCCAGTGCACACTGTAAACAAGCTCAAATTTGTGCCAAGGCTGCAGACACAAGTTTTGCTTTGGTTATACAGGGATCTAAAATTCCACAACAGCGACTTGGTTCTTCATACACCCTCAGCACTCAGAATAAGCTGAGTCCCACGATTGTAAGCCTTCTCCAAGTCCACAAAATGCATCGAGGTTGGATGGTCAAACTCTAACATATGGTCCTCTGTTCTGTGATCTGAACAAAAACTACATTCCTCCTGCTGAGCCTAAGTTTCAACAATCAACCAGCGCCTCTTTTTTAACACCCTGGAGTAAACTTCTCCTGCTGTAGAGCTGAAGCCTTATTGCTTCATCTTTATTGTCATATTAAAACAACACAGAGCACCTGACTTAATTTTTCTTAACAATCTCTTTCATTTCCCAAAAGCCAACGAAGAAACAACACAGTTTCAATCATTCATCCTTTAAGACTGCTGTAATTCAAATCTTAAATCAGTTCACTGCAAAAGACACAGCTCGTCAAGCAACAGTCTTAGCATCACAGATTACTTTTCCTCCCCTGTGGTTAAAAAGTTCCATTATTTAATGAATGAATGTGAACTGCAGTATGAGAGTCTTTATGAAAACAGACAGGATTTCATCAGGTGTGAAAAGCAGTGTTTCAGCCAGGCTTAATTGGGTCTCATTTTTATTTCTCCCTCTGATTCTTTCAGTATAAAGAGATCATTAGGCAAGTCTCACAGAGTTGAATGAAACTTCTTGGATTCTTGCAGTTTCAAATTTACCAAAACTAATCAGTATCAAAAATGTTAATCTGTTCATTTCTTAGTTCTTTACATAAAGTTGTGCTGCAATGTTGAAGTCTACTTACAATCATAGTACTTAGATGCCTTCAAATATTGTGTTGTTTGTATTAGATTTATCACACATATTTGATGATGTATGTCATCATCAAATTCATTTAAAATTAATTTAAAATCTTTATAGACCAGTAGAAAAACTCAAAAGAGTGATCAAATGTCTGTTAGTTTTGACGTAAATTAGGCTTTTAACCATTTATAAAATGTTGTATTAAATATTAAATTTGTTGAATTTGAAAAGCTGCAAAAAGAAACAATGAGTTACAGCCCTCCTTTATTCTCTGGGATTTGAAAGAGGAGTCTGCAGAGATTACAATTACGAAGATTAAAATTGTGACTCTGTTGCACAGAACGTTTAAACCCATCTGATCTAATTTATCGAATGGCTAGTGAGCATTTCATTTGGTGGATTATGTACCACTGAGTACTTACTTGACTAGAATAGAAGGCTAAATTCCTCATTTTAAAAAATGTATTCTATCTTATCAAAGCACTGGATTAAGCTATGAGTGCATACAAATAAAACTGGTTCATAATGCCAAACTGACCTCTTAATGTAAATGAATTAAGCTGGCTTTGAATATACCAATTGTTCATTTTACATTTCTGTATACAACAATTAAGCCTTACTACATCTCATGAATATTACACCATACACTTATCACAGGACTCATTACTCCCCACTAAAGACAGATTCTGTCACTTTTCAAATGAAAATGTCTCTATATTCATCAGAAATGACATACAATGTCTTGTTCATTATAATTTCTGTGAGAATGTCAAACCTCTGGATTTCTCACAAAAGCACAAATTCAGTCAATTCAAGGAGATATGTCTTCAGTTAAAATAATTTATTTTCCAACACTGTTCATGGTCTCGCTCAATAGTGGGGAGCTTGGCTCTTAAATAAAAGACCTTCATCCATTCGCACTGGAGCTACTCTAATCCACACACCACGGAAGATTTGAATCAAATGAGATCAGATTTATTTTTACAGCAAATTCAAAGCAGCCACAGCTGAAAAACGTGCTGTACACAACATTAACGTACAATCACAAGAGTAAAATCAAACCAAATAAGCAGAGACAGATTTAAAGCATGAAAACACAATAACGGAGAACACAAAGCAAAACCTGGTTTGAAAAGAAGGAAAAATTATTAATTAAGGAGTAAAATTTAAAAACAGTCAAACTATCAAAAGCATTGAATGCAGTTGAAAGCCAAGGATAACAAATAAGCCTTCAACTGTGCTTTAAAAACGTCAATAGAGAGGGCACATTTAATTAGCAATGGAAGGCTGTAACACAGCTGTCGCTGCAAAAGGATGATCGCTCTTATTAACTAACCTCTGTTGGGGAACAGCTCAAAGCGGTTGTTCAGGAGAGGTCTGGAGTTAGAGTAAGGGCAGAAGAGTTCAGAAATATACCCATGAGAAGCTCTAAAAACATACAACATGTTTTAAATCCATTCTGTATTTAACAGGTAGCCAGTGGAGAGGTGGTCGAACAAGGGTGGTACAGTTAGGAGTCAGCTGTTAAACTTTGAAGCAGCTGCAGACAGGCTAAAAGGGACCTGCCGCAGGCAGTCACTATAGGCTGTGATTACTGTCCTCAAGTCATGACCAGAAAGGATGGATTTTAGTTTCCAGAGAGAAAGAAAATAAAACTTTTCCTCTGAATTTATCTGTCAAATTATAGATCAGAATCACATGTGACTCCCTAACTCTTGGCATGAGTCCTAAGACTAAACCTTTTGAGGAGTTAGAGGGCCCAAAAATAACCACCTCAGACGTACTATCATTTAACTGAAGCCAATTAGCAATCCAGAATTTCACCTCTTTGATACAGTTTTGTATGGATGTGACCAGAGTGGACTCCTGAGTATTTAAGGGCAGGTAGATTTGTGTATCCTCTGTGTGCCAGTGGAATGAGATATTGTACTTGGAAATGACATAGCCCAAGGGAAGCATATACAGTGTGATTAAAAGTGGTCCCAAAATGGGTCCTTGAGGATTTCCATTAGTGCCTGGGGCTCTTAATAGAAGAAGTCTTGCCAGTTAAGTAAGAGGTAAACCACCAGGGGACAGTGCCTTGTATGCCGACCTGGTCTTTAAGATGAGAAATACGTGGTTAACTGTATCAAAAGCTGCACTAAGTTCCAAAAGTATTAAAATGGCACAAATATAGTACCACTGTCTAAAAACAAAAGCAGGTCACTTTAAGCAGGGCGTATTTTGTGCTAAGATGAGCTCTGAAGTTTGACTGAACATTTTTCAGAAGTTAATGCTCTCTGAATGAGGCAGAGGCTGTGTATCGACTTTTTTTTTCCTTTCAAAAATTTGTACAGAAATGATGCTTGGAAAATGTAATTGGATCTGTAGTTAGTCAGATCCCATTGGGCTTTTCAATGAGAGGCTGGATTCTTGGATTCTTAAAACAGAATGAGGCTGCTACCTATACTGCTACTTGTTCCCATATAATGTTTAAAAGTGTTTAGGAACAATGTCCAGGGAACAGCTAGTGACATTTGTGCAAAAACTTGTGAAATGATACGCGAAAAAGTTGCAGAACAAGAAAAAACTATGGGGAGAATAAATAGTTGAACAAGTCCAAAAAAAAGGCTGCAAGACTGATAATACGTGTAACAGTATGAAAAAGTACTTTAGGACTATGAACGTTTTTTGGACATGATGGAGGCAAAGTAATTGGCTCCTGCAACTTTTACAGCCTGCTGATAGTTTGTCAGATAGCTTCTAAATCTCTGTAAGCAAAATAGAAAGAAATACGAGGTAGTCAAATAACAACAGAATGAGGTTGAGTGGAGGGGCTGCAGCTACACTGCTTCTATGTGTATAGCTCCAAAGAGGGAGACAATATTAGAAGACTAGACACAGCCTTATTGATAGTTGTCTCTGCATATAGGTAGAGCCCTGCTGTCTTGTGTGTCATTCATCCTGTGGTGCAGTACCCAGAGGAAGGTAACACATACAATAAGCAAAGTCGATCCACTTCATTTATAGACAGTGAAATGAGTCAGTTGTCTTGGTTGCACTCTTGTTCTACCAAAATAAAACAACAGGGAATCAACAGAGGAAGAGTGTTATATTGTATACAGTTTGTTGTGAGTACCTTCAAAAGACTATGGCTTCATTTTCGTTTGTCTACTTGTCCAATACATAGTAGTTTAACAAATGATCATAACTTTTTGAGATGGTAATTTAACCCATGGCCGTTGTTTTCTGTTGGGCAACATTCTTGTGAAATAAAGGGAATAGTGGACATGAGTAGATAAACCTGTATGCTGCAACCATATAGATTGTTGAGAATGTCTATGTGTTTTGTAATATTTAGCATAACCATGTACAATAACTCCAGCCCTAACAATATAATAATGAATTAAAACTTAATCTGCATCTGTTGAGGCACCACAGTAAGGAACACGTGATAACTGAACCATTTTTTAGCCTTTAATGTGAGAATAAAACTGTCTGCATTGCATTTTGCAGGAGATCAGGTTGAACTTTTCACTGTGGTGTGAGTCACAACAAGTTACTAATGGAAAATCTGCAATCCCACCCTCTCATTATCACTCAGAGTGCAATGAACCAGACAGCAAATGACCGTAAATTAAAATAGGCCACATAAGAAATGAAATACATTATAAACTGCCAGTTCAGTTGGTTTCATTAACACACACTGGTTTATTCAAATCACAAGCAGGGGAGAGGGATAGTTTCTGTTTACACGGTGACCTTAATTATCAAAATACTTCATTAGCAACATGCACTGTCCTGGTATGTCGGCCTCAAAATGTTGTAATGTCTGTAAAAATAAAAATGGAGAACACACTAATTAGTCCGTATAAAATTGTGCTCACACGTTTTCAGCCTTCCCAAGCCTCACTAATTTACCCATAATTCCCTTGTATCTTGAAAAAAAATGCCATGTTTTATCTAAAACAAAATGAAGGGGGGGGGGGGATAAAAAAGAGCACTCATAATGCATTTGTTTTAAAAAGTTTGAAGAAAATCTTTGGAAAAAACATTTCTACAGTCTGACGGGAAAATAAATACATTTCCCCCTTAGTTTTGTGACTTTATAAATGTTCCATTCAAATTTTTTTTTTTTTTTTAAATCTAAGATAGGCTACATGGTGGTTTGGTGGTTAGCACCATCGCCTCACAGCAAGAAGGTTTCAGGTTTGAATCCCAGCTGAGGCCTTTCTGTGTGGAAGTTTGTATGTTCTACCCATGTATGAGTGGGTTCTCTCCGGGTACTCTGGCTTCCTCCCACCATCCAAAAACATGCATGCTTGGTTAAGTGATGACTCTAAATTGTCCCCAGGAGTGAATGTGCATGGTTGTGTGTCTCGTTGTTCTCTGTGTGGTCCTGTGATGGACTGGTGACCTGTCCATGGCGTACCCTGCCTCTCAGCCAGCTGGGATAGGCTCCAGCCACTCCTCCCCTGCGACCTAAATTGGATTATGCAGGTAAAAAAAATGGATGGATGGAAAACTTATCATTCAATTAAAAACATATAAGAAGTAAAGGAGGTTCCTAAAAGGGCTTTTAAGTTCTGCTTTTAAAACAAACACATAACTGTCCATAAAACAAAAAAAAGTATTTTTTTCTTCAAAATAACTGTGTGCACAGCTTCCTTCCCAAAACATTTACTTGAGGAAAATAAATAACGCTTGAGTAAGCATCAGGGAGGGGACGATCTGCATTGAAATGGTTAGTCACGCTGGGCTCTGCACTCCTTCACTCTGACTGGCCTCCAGCTTGTGTCTCAGACCTGACCTCTGGTTTGATGTCTGACGTTCAGTGGTAGGCTTTTAAGAACAGAAAAAGTAGCGAGCAGTGTGCCTAGATATGAACTGGATTTTGCTTTGTGAAATTTGTTATGTTAGGTCCGTACAATTATTCCATTCATCAGTACTTCTAACCTGGAAAAGCTTGAGTGCCAGGACTTTTGTAGATTTATAGAACTGAAGGCTTTGAGAAACAAAACTCCTTCATGGCGCTTTAGCATTGCTTATTTTTTATGTGACCTTAATCCACATCTATAAATACTCCAGCAACTGGATTTATAATCTAAAAAAACCATTCTGCTAAATTCCTAGAAAAACAAAAAAAAAGCTATATGCAATTTTAAATGAAGGTCAGTTATTTGGTTTGTAGCAAACATCTAGCGAGAATGAGCACATTTTTGACTTTGTAATATTGTTATGTTTACTCACACAACAATATTCTGATATTAACCCCATTCAGACTTTACGCTGAATCAGACGCTGACAAGTTACATCACAGATTACATCGCATGCTCTAGACTTGAAAGTTGCCAAATCCAGTTATTATGAGCAGCTTTGGCCTGCTTTTTTAAGATCCCTATCACTTAGGTTGTTTATTTCTATAAAAAGATGTGGCAACACCTGGCAGCGTTCAGTGCACTGACTGCAATGACTGTGCTCTGTAACATGTAAACAGAAATATTAATGGGATATCCTATTCGCAACATACATAAACACCATGAACATAATATTGTTCTGAGTAGATTAAGGTCAGAGGTGAACATATTGCTGTGCATGTACACATAGCTTGTGACACACAGAGCAGTGACAAATCAGAGTCTATAATCATGTAAGCAACTCTGAGCCAGCACACTGACAAATTTTGTTTGATGAATGTTTTAAGAAATGCCCAAATTAACTGAAAATCAATGGAAAAAGGAGCCCAAAATAAATTGATGCATTGATGAATTGATATTAGTTTCTGAAAACAATTCTTCAAGCTCATAAACTGAACCATTCACCACATAGGTCTCTTTTCATAATGGTGAAGACAAGATATACATTCATAAAACTACATATATATTTCAAGCATACATCCATCAATTTTCTATATTCAGTTAATCCAGTTCAGGCCCAACTGTAATTGGGCGAGAGGGAGGGTAGACCCCAGACAGGTCGCCAGTCCATCACAGCCATATTCTTATCACACAAAAGTGATTTATTTCCCTTTGTTTTTTGGATATTCAAATTCCGTATATACAGTTCAGGGATGAAAATAATACCAATTAGGGCTGTCGAGCTCAAATACAGAATTACAATTTTTTTTCCTTTCATACCGTGTCTTAATAAAAACAAGTGGAAGTAGTGCTGCATGAGCCACTATCACTTGCTTTCAGTATGTAATGCTTAAAGTGAGTGTGTGTTAATCCAGATTGATACTTTTTCCATGAAGTGATATCTCAAACATTATTGAAAACATTGATTATTGTATTTCTGGCCTCAAGGGGGAAAAAGGTAAAGACACATTTTCCCATTGTTATTTTCTCAGTGCATACAGGGAAAGGGAATATGCAGTTTTAAAAGAAAAAAATGTCTAATCCATCATGTTCCATCATGACAGTGTGTGATTTGTGGGGTTTATGTTAGAAATAAATGGACTAAAAAATATTCCGCATATGAAATTTCCCATGACTTCCATATTGCCTCGATGTTAATTACCCACCCTGATCATGAGTTGGGCATCTTATCTAGGCCCACTTGGGTCAACCTAGGCGGGCCTCCTATGTCCTACATGGATCACAAATGGGAAAAGTGTGCATGGGTTTGAAATAAGCAACTCAACTGGGTCCACTTTGGAATTCACAAAAAAAGGGGAGAAACATTTGGGGCCCACCTCGCACTCAGTGTAATCCTATAGCCGACCCACACTTGCATTTGACACTGAACCAATATGGAACCTCCTGGACAATCCCATACAGGGCATATTTTTCTGCCCATTTATTCCTTACATGCTGGATGTTCAGATCTTTCCTTAGATAAAATGTAGATATCTGGCTTGTTACAAAGGAAAAATCAACAACTCACCAGTCCTTACCATGCTTCTTCTGAGGATCTTGAATGTCAGGACAAAACTTATTAGCAATCTATCAAATTGTTACATCTCTCAGAACACATTTAAACATAAGTGCTCTGCATCTTTCTTGTTTTCTGAACTGACTTATAAGCTATTTGCAAAGAGAGAATGAGCCAGTGTATTATAATCTACAGTGGAATTGAATGAGAAAATGGAAGTGAATGAAATATGCTCTCCTCTCTCTAGTGGAACTTAATAAAACCCATCACTATAGCTTACACACCATCAATGAATGTTCGGCTGGGGATGAATTAAATTTCCTCCGTCTGGGATATTAGGTCACTGTTACAGGCACGTATGACTAGTATGCCAAATACTTAAAAACTCCTGCAGAACTTGCCTTTAAATCTTGCCTTTATTTGTTTCTATACTGTATGTAAAACTATCAATGATTAGCAAGTGAGGCTTGAACCAAAAGGTAGGGATGTACAGTTAGCGACACAGAATATCCTGAACACTAATCTGCATCTAGTAAAAATGTCAGTTTCAAAAGCCACATTGTTATTCTGAAATGATTTATATTCCTTCAAAGATGCTATCCAAAAGCTCTCAAAATAATTTCAAACATTCAGGCTTTCATCTATGAGAGGTGGTCACAAATAGATTCTGTGTTGTTTTATCTTCAATTATTTGTCTGAGACTTTAAGAGAAGACGCTTGTTTCTTTCCTAAGGCTTCTACCAGGGGTAAAAAGATCTTATTATATAGACTAGCAAAAAAAATGTCATCAGCTACCCTTGGACACCATTTCCGATCTTTATGTTTACCTTGGCTAACTGGCTGCTACCACATATTTACCCTCCAGACACAGCGGTGATATAGATCTTCTCATCTGACTCTTGGCAGGAAAGCAAATACGTATATTTCCAAAAACATCAAACTAGTCCTTAGAGGGGTCACAAGAAAAAGAGGTCGGGAACCCCTGTGTCATTTAGATGCTGTTGGCTGATCGAAATCTAGCTCTGATAAATTTTGATATTCTGCAGAAAGTGGAGACTGCATGAACCCTGTGTTCTGTCTAAACCCTGCAAACCCTGCCTACAGCTGTACAGGTCTGCACTCAGTCCGGTCATGTTTGCTCCAATTAACACAGTAGGAAGTTGTGAGTCAAGTTCATCTAAAGTATAATATAATCAGAACATTGATTATATTTATAGAATTCATAATTATTCTAAAGGTTATTTTTGACAAAGATGTCTATTTTTCAGGAAATTGTTGTGCCGCACATCTTCCCAAAAAGGGTGCAATATTCTTTGCCTAATAGTCAAAAGAGTGACTTTGCGTGCTCATTCATCCATTACAAAGGTGCTTACAACAGACTGCATGTATTAACATTCAATCTGAATGCATGAATACCAGTTAATATAAGATATCTTTATTAAAACACGTCAAGGTCTACAATCCAGCACCTGCCTATTGAACAGTCACATGCTGTTCATTAAGCCTCTCTTTTTTCTGTCAGTCATATCTTACGCTGGCTGTAGCTCAGCTGGGGACAGGACTGATAAGAGCACTATCATGGGTCTTTTCAATTAGTTTCTGTGATGAAAAAAAATGTAATCCCTCATCCTTCATGCCAGGATGCTTCGCCAGATTACGACACAATCTGTATTAGTCGTGAAATTTATGAACATGAAGTCTGTGCTTATACAGAGCTGCCAGTCATATTGTCTGGCTCTGGGCATTGATATGCACAAGCTCCACAAAGACTATTTCGTGCTGAAGAGTGTGTCCATGTTCCACTTGATGGGTCTTTTATTTCAAACAATAAATTCTAAAAAAATAAAAAGAGAAAACTAATCAAAACACTTGAGACCCTGAAGCTGCTGGCTAAACATTTACCAGAAGTAATATTTCTGTTTGTTTAATGGCTAATTAATATTCACTCCATGTGGCTCAGTTAAAGGAATATAAATGTTAGAGACAAGCAAGTAACTACATGTCATATGGAGCTTCACAGATTTCTCTGCTGCATATTTGGAAATTTGTCAGTCATATGAAGGTCAAACAAGCAAGGCTACAGTATGCACTGATCAAGAAGAGACTGATTATTTCATTAGAATAACACAGATAAGTGGTGGACACTGCAGTGGTACTCGTGCTGATGCTCTCCCATTGTCTTGAATGCTTGAATTTTACAAAACAACCCCTGATTACCAGTTTATCTTGGAAACTTTACAGAAATTCACCTAAAATGTGCACAACAAATTAAAGCTGAAGTTTCTAAACTAGGGCAGATGTGAGGCAAGAACAGTTCATCAGGCGCACGCTGATATTTTGACAACTCAAAGTAGGTGTAATTGGCGTGTTGTTTTGGACTGTCTATGAACACCATGTGCAACTAGAGCAGCAGCAGCGGTGGCAAAGCTAAAGCTAACACAATGCCATTGAAGGCATTTAAGAAAAAGATTGCTGCTGTTTGTGTCAAGTTAATTCCACTGAGCACAATATGCTGAAAGGATAGATATACTTTTTTCTTTCTGGTGATTTAGTTTTTACTTTGACCATTTCAGGAAGGTGTCAATACTCCATGGCTGCTGACATATTATCTCATTTCCTGTTTTAATCTTTGCCATCAATTTAGATTCTGGTTGTAATGCGAAAATTTTCAAAATTCTATCGAAATACTTTTGTGAAGCTTGGTATGAGGATCATTGGTGGAAAGTGTAAAACTAAAAAGTGCTGGTTTAATGTTGGAAAGCTATGCATTTTAAGCATAATCACAATCTTTTCCTAAACCTAACCAGGGGCCTCATGTACAAAGACTTGCGTGGATTTCCTACTGAAACATGGCGTATGCTCAAACCAAAATGCCCTCCAACGTACAAAAATATCCGGATGTATCAATGTGTGCTTACACATGAATCCAAGCTCATTTCGTTAGTACAGCCCAATCAACGTGGAATTGAGCGCACATGTCAGAGTACCCGACTCCTCCCTGTCCACGCCCCTACTGAAATATGCAAATAATATTTAGATAAGCCCTGCACCTGCGATTCCTCTCTCTGCACGATCAGAAAAAAAAAAAAAAGAATGAGTAAGATGGGAAAAAGTATAACTTAATGGAAAACGAGATGGAGATGCTACTTTCTGAAGTGGAGGCCCGCAAAAATGTGCTCTTTGGCACACAGTCCTACGATATAAGAAGCAAACGTAAGAGGAGTGGGTGGGAGAGTGTGAGTGAGGCCTTTAATGCTGTGGGGTCTGAGAAGCACATACAAGCAGAGGTGAAAAAGAAGTAGTCCATATTAAGGTGGATGTGAAGTGGAGACTGGCTGCCCACCGCCGAAGTGTGGCCAAAACAGGCGGGGGAGGCTGTTTGAACACTGTGACACTGTTACATTAGAAAAAAAAAATACATTGAAGCAGTGGCTTCAAATTGCGCTTCAATGTTGGCCTGTTCGACTGCATTGTGGGAATTTGATATACCTGCTGAGATGCAGATAATTCGTCCCACTAGGCTGGCATGGCTCGGCTCAGGGTCGACTGGAATAGTCACAATCTCTTGACCAGCTCCCTCTGGAATGCCACGGTTGCTTAAACCCCAGTGTGCACATCACCTGTGGCACAAGCAGTGCGTGGCTCCTTGCTGTGTTGCTCCAACGCCAGCCGCAGCTCTGCACACAGTTCCAGGAGGATTGCCCTCAAAACGGCTGATGAGCCAGTTGTCATCATGTGCCAGCAAATCCTGTCAGTCTCTGAACACATGCTTTCTACCAATTGCACCATTTACAATGTCATTCAATACCGCTAAAGCATCCATTGTTTTTGATGGTATGCATTGCAACACTTTGTGCATGCTTTTATATCCACTCCTGTAATTGGGTGTGTTAATTGTTCATGTGTCTCAAATGTGCACATCACTCATTCTGATGACAAATTGTATTCACATTGATTTATTACAACAGTTTCCCAACATCACCTCTAAGTGTCGCCAAAGAATCATCTGCTGTAGAAAGGTGCGTGCGACAGTCCTGAAGTTGGCGTGAGGCACCGTACATTTCCGCGGTTATTTCGCTCTCGATACATCTGTTCGTTGACGTGAAAAAGTGCGTACGCCACTTTTTTTGTGTGTACGCACCCTTTGTACATGAGGCCCCAGGTGTTTTTGAAACCAGTAATAAACAGGAAAAGAGAAGAAAAAAGAAGATAGGAAAGGAATGGCACAAACTGGTTTCAAATTGAGGTCTCATGATTCAAAGTCTTGTGATTCTTTCCCCCTTAATAGTCATTTTCACTAATTTTTTTAGCCATGAGTGGAAAAGAAGATCTCCAAATTGATAATTTGCATCTGAAAGTATTGTATAAGCAATGACAACCTGTAAAGAAGAGGCAGAATTATACCAAATGTAAAATTGAAAGACTTGTCAGTAAGGAAAGGAAGATAAAATGTCGGATTACAAACAAAAACAAAAACGCACATCAACTCACACAAAGACACCATCGGAGCTATGTGCAGAGGATCAGCGGCAACACTGGTGAAATCTTTGTAATATAGGCTATGTTTGTGTTTTTTGTATGTACGCATCAGTCATGCATCTGGCCACTTGTGTGTCTCTCGGAGATTTTGACATAATGAGTTGATGTGTCTTAAGTTGTAGATGTCACACGGTTTTACCACACTTACGTGATTAAATACCTAAACAACTGTTTATGCTAAATGTATTTTTATCTTATTGTAACTTGACGGGGGTTGAAAGGCAGAAAAAACTTTTTGTGCTTTTTTTGAACTCGGGTCTCAAGTCCATGTGCAAAGTTCGACCTTTATCTTTGTCCTTAGCTTTGTTACTTGTGACAGAAATAAATCATCCATTTGTGAACCTTTGCAACACTTGGACAAAAAGATCATTTTCTTTCATGTCTTAGATAAAAAAAATATAAATATAAAATTCACTCTGTCTGAAGGTGTTTTCAGACTGCTTCCCAAAGCCCAAAGTCTCCTTTGTACAGCTGGAGTTGAAAGAAGTTTGTCAGCTTCATGGTAATGAAGATTTTTAACAAATTCCCCAAGGTGCTTTTTTTTCTCCCCCCAACAAAGATCTAAATCATAGATCCTTGCTTGCATTGTACAAAGAAAACATTGCATCATAAATTTCTATCCCTGTGCCAGGTATCTGAATATATGATGCCACAATGAGATGACACAATGAAATTAAGTGTTGTCAGTCCCAGTAAGACCCTTACAGATACAGTAAATTCTTTTGTTTCACTTTCTTTTTTGTTGTTGTTGCAGAAATAAACACGACAGCTGTCCTCTAACATCTTTACCCAGCTTCACACAGAGCACAAAGATCTGCAATAATGAATGAAAAGAGGTTTAAGCGAATCTAAAAATAAAGCATTGAATTTCGGCGATACGCCACACAAGACAAGTTTGCCGTGTTATCTTTTTTTGTGTGGCTTAATAAAGGAGTTTCAACAGAGAGACGGGTCTTTTCTTTGTTTTCTTTATTATGCAGCCTGTGGGACACACTCTCTCCAGCTTGATAAATATTCTTCGAGGAATCTGAAATCTTTGGGAAATCTTTTTGAGGCTGATAACGGTTGTCAAAGGGCTTGATGGTTTTTCACTCTTTGCGACAGAGTACGAAACGTGAACTGGGTCAAACAATGGGCAGTATACATAAGGACTGTCTGTGTGACCATGACGCTGTGAAATGCCGCAAAGTTTACTGTGTTCTGTCTAAACTGGTTATGAAACACTGGGGAAGTTATCATAATGGCATTTTCTTTCTCAAAAAGCACGACAGCTGTTTGAGTGATCTGCAGATCAAAACTGTGCAACAGCTAAATTTAGGGCCGTCATTTGGGTTATTTTTCACTTGACATATTTCATGTCACTCTTTGTTCTATCAGCCACGATTCAAGTGTAACTATCTGACAGAGAATACCAAATGTGGTAGTTCTGTCTTTTCCTCTTGTGATGAATTGAATCAGGCAGAGGCGACATGGTTATAAACACAGTCTGAGCTCAGACAGAGAACTGAACTTTTAATGTGGCAATTCAGCTGAGCTGGAGGAGCTCTGTTTAAAGTGGGTGTGGCAGGGGTGCTTTATTTTGTTTCTTTATTTCAGATTTGATCATTTAAAGTCTAATATAATAGCTCACTGAAAGCCATCAGTTTTAAAGAATGTAAGCTGAATTAAGTGCAACATTTATGTCCTGACTGCTTTAATTGTAGAAATGCTGTGAAAAATCCACTCCCTGAATTGAAAGTTAATGGTCCAGGAGGATACATACAGACTGGCAAGCCATCAGGATGTGTAATTAATTTGCACACAGCATTTGCATTCCCCTCTGTCAAAAATGAGGGCATTTTACGCTGTGAAATGGGTACAAAGACAGATTTTACGGAATATAAAAAAGGAGGGGGCTGGCATCGTTATGCACTGTTTGTCTTGACTGATGCTCCTTTATCGACTATCTTCTCATCACAAGTATAACAAGACGCCTAATTCTTTGTTCTATGTCCAAGACATGCCCACGATCTTGTTTCTCTGGTATTGGAAATGCAGAAATCTGTGGTCTGGTGCAGGATGTGCTGGATAACGTGTTAAATAGCAGACTTTACTGTAGAGGCGCTGTCAGGTGGAGTTTGTCAACTTTAGACAAAAGCACTCGTGCTTTTTGCTCCCTGTTTTCAGTTTGGATGTTGAGGCAAGCAGCTGCTGCTTTAGCTTTGTATTTGGCATACAGACATGAGAGAAGTATCAAGCTCCTTATCTAACTCTCAACAAGACAGCAAATCAGTGTCTTTCTTAAAACTTTTCCTTGGCAACAGACAAAACATTTGCTTTAGTTTGAAGAGTTTGGACAATCTTGCTATCGTAATGTGTTGTTTTTACAAATTTTTTTTCAGTGGGAATATAAGGAATTTTTCAATTCATATCTTTAAAGGACATTTTATATAAAAAAAAAAAACATTTTCACACTTACATTGTACTTTTACCCATCAAAATGATCCGTTTCTACAGTATATTCAGTATATTTTATGTTATTTATAGCTGGATTTATTTAACATTCAATTCCTAAAAACATGGTTCAAAATGATTTCCTATCAATATTGCCCTCTGTAAAAAAGCCTTTACGCTCTTAAATATTGATGCGAATTTTGAATGGTAATACTTTTAAGAAGACTTGCAAAAAAAGTGTGATCCTTTTTAAGAAATCCACTGGGGAAATTACCTTGTGAGGTTTATTGGAAAAAATTCAACTTATTCACCTATATTTCACCATTTAATACACGTTTCTTCTTTGTGTAATTGTTGTAATAAAACAGTTAAGGATGTATAGTTTGATGGTGTACTTTAATCATTCAAGGACATTTAAACATCCCAAACATTTTTTTCTGTTACTTGTGGATTAATTGTTCCTAGCTTTATCCCCAACTATCCCCAAATATATCCCCAATATCAGTACAGCTACTAGAACTGATCGCTGCACTCTGTGTCATCCATTTGTTTAGTTCACTCCTTTTCCATCTCTGCATGACTCTGGCTGATACAATGTCTTCATTATTAAAGCCTAACGAAGATCAAACTGTCGAGGATACATGACTTAGATGTTTACACTGTTTAACATAACTGTCATTAGTGTTTAAAACCAATATTGGGCTAAAGTTTACAGTATGATTTCTCTAATTATCTCATTCTCTATTAACATAGTTATGTGCAGCATACCAAGAGCTAATAGCATGTACGTAATCATTTCAAACACAAATTTGTTTACTGTATACATTCTGTGAGGAAAATCAACTGCCAAGGGTGAGGCAATCATTGAATATGACTTTAAATGTTAAAGTATGAAAACGGTATGAAATTTCTGGCCTCAGATTCAGGTGAAGGAGCAAAGCACGTGGAGTCAAAAGGAATGAAAAACAGGCTAAATGTCTTTTTTCTTATTTCTTCCTCATACAATCAATGAAAAAAGATCACTTCCCCTTCAGAGTCCATTTTATTCTGTTTGAAGCTTATGTCAAATACAAGTTATTATGCCAGAGATACTTCTCTGCAATCCGCTCCTCTGATATTTGGACCTGTGCATGTCGTGAAACAGACATTTTCCCAAACTTATGTCTACATCAAATAATTTTCAGTGATTAAAAAACAAACAAAAAAAAAAACATATTGCACTCCTATGATGATGACAGTATGGTAAAATCAAAGTGTGGTTACAATTATTGCTGCTTCTATGGATGGAATATATTATATTTCAGAGAATTATAGACTCATTAAAGACATTATTGAACTAAAGGATCTAATTTGTTCTTTGTCTTTTCATAAAGTATTCATATAAAAAGTGTTGTGATTCATATTCAGTGTGTCATGACAAGTTGCAGTGCCTCATTGGAAAAAAAGACATGAATTTTCTTATCCTTGAATAAGATATCAGCAATAATTTAGTGTAAAATAATGCATGCATTGCTTTCTTGCAGAGTTAGTCGATCAATTCCGTTTTCATATAGTCCATTAAATGACCATTTGATTGGTTTAGCTTATCTTCTTTCTTGGCTTGGTGTAGTCATATCTTGGATTTTCCTCTGGTTGCCTGGCAACTGCTCAAACCAAATAGTAACCCCTTATAAACAGCAAAAGGGCTATTTCACACTTGTACTGACCGACTGCGATATAACAGCTTAATGTGAGCTTTAGAGGTGCCTGGGCAACGGCTGAATTCTTTGTCCTCTCCCAGGTTTACCAAATACCACGTGATCTCGCTAAATTTAATTAGTGCTATGATTCTAACACAAAGAAAAAGTCCTCATTATGACCTGGAGTCTGTGACAAAGGGCTTCTATTTTTGAAAAAAAAAAGCATATTCATATAGCATATTGTCACCTCTCATAAGCTAATGCTAGGGAAATTTGGCTATTTGTTGTTATACATAATCATATGTAAACAAAAAGTCAAATTGTGCAACAAGTTTTCGAGAGCTTTCGAGTGTTAATGCTGATCTAAGCCAAGTGGCTGCTAGCTGTAGCCCGGGGTTGGACAACATTTTTTTTACAAAAGGCCATTCTGACTTGATTATAGCAGCCTAAAGTTCACACGTTTAACTAAATTGAAACATGAGCATGTTATGCTATCTGCCTGCATTGTGCAGTCTTTTGTCTTCTGTTTTGCTCGTGTGATAGCATGTTGCTAACTTTCTTACCAATTTGTGGAGTTTTGAGACCCTTTCTTCCTTTTCCAACAATATGGAGTTTTTAGCATTTTAGTAGGCATGCTTGTTTGATAATGTCTCTTGATGTTGTACTCGCAGAAAACAGTAATATTATCTGTAATAATATCAAATATGCTGTCTGTGAACCGGCTCTTGTGAGAAAATATTTGGATGTCCACTGCTGGTGAAAAAAATGCAACATTTAGATCAATAAAGACTTAAGTCAGACATTTTACAGAGTTCTCTGCTACTTAAAAGGCAGCATAAACTATTCTTTCATCTGTTCAGCCCAAGGAGTCTTTCTGGGGTTCCTGCTTAAAAATGACCTGTCCAAAATGAATTGAGTATTTCTCTCCAATTACATTCTTGGTATCAAAATAAAACTAACACTAACACAGATCAAACCGGATGTTCCCCTCCCGCCCCTGGTTGAAGAGGTTAATAAAAATGTTGTTTTTTTAATAGATTCTTTTATCTTTTCTTTGGTTATTGTTTTTGTTTTCTTACCTGACTGTCAGTGATTGAAGTGGTCCATAGGACTCCTCTGGACCTCGGGCCATATTCTGTGCAGTACATTTCATGGCAAACATGAAAGTTATATTAATCCTCTCATTTTACTTAGTGCGTTCTCCAATTTTCTAGTGTTCAGAATACTTTACCAAATAATTGGACTTTGAAGTATATCTTATGCAAATAGCTACCAGATAGCTTTCTTTAAGATACGGGACATTTTAAAGAAACCCTACATTTCTAGTTAATTTCAAATCATTTAAAAATCACATCCTTGATTTCACTTGCTGTCAGACTTGGGTCAGACAAGAACCATAAGTTTTTTCTTCAATAAACTTCCTGCTACTGAGTTCTGTTGAGAGTTGAGCTGAAAGTTCTATTTCAGTTCTATATCAACTGGAGTGTGCCTTTGTTTAACACATCTTATTTCCAGCAGAAATCTACAGGCACATTGAAAACCCAGCTAGGTTATAGCAGAGGCTGGAGCCAACCAATCGCGGCAGAGGAAACTTCCAATTTGGCCCGCAAAGTGACAACCCCAGACCCTGCTGGTCTGGAGTTGGTTTTCAAGCCCCCAGAATTTGTACATATAAACAACATACAATGGAAAAGCTTTTAAATTTAAGACTAAATCAACAAAACTGAAAAAAATCAAATTCAATTTGCAACCTCCTAACAGCTGCCTATTAACTCCAGTATGTAACCTCAAAGTAGGTATTTTAAGACATGAAAATAACACATTCCTTTTTGAGCTATGGCACTTAAATATAGGGTGCTCATACAATCAATTCTGTGACGAGTTTTGAATAAACTCAAATTGTTATAAGTGTATACCATTACAAGAGTTACCATGCAAACAATGACTGTTTTCATCAGTCATGTCTTTTTCAGATCTTATTTTCTTCCTTAGATGTTCTTAGGTGTTTCAGTATCGCACAGAGCGTCCTGAAAGTAGCTTGTTGACTTAGACCAGTGTTGTTCTTGTAGTGTTGGGTTTTAAATGTGGTTGGGTAAGCTTGAGGTTTGTCATACATCTTTAGTCAAATCCAAAGTGACTTTCTTGAAGATCTGATGCGTTACTGTCTCTGCACAGTGCAGAAGCTGTATGTTTAAAATCTTAAAATCAATCTGTTACTATTGTCATTAACAGATAATGCCAAGTGCATTTGGAGAGGAAGCTGTTCATTTTTTCTTTTGATAGATTTTTTAACACTTGTCAGCTGTTTGCCACCTGCTTAGATAGCATCTGTGTTGAATTTCTTTACTGACATTCACAGATTGCTGCTTTGTGAAATTTCAGGGATCTTTCACAGGCTTTTGCCTGTTATTGTGGTGTTGAAACTTTGCACGTGTTTTAATGATTAAAACAGTGATAAATGTATTAATAATCTGATCAAGCTGAAAAAAAGGGACTTTCTTATGAGAGGCGAACATCCACAACAAACTGTCTGAAAGCAGAACACCTGGAGTTAAAAGGGATTTTTATTAGATGTAAAAAGCTTTCTGTTCTGCTGCTGCCAGTTTAGATTTGATTAAATGTATCCGTACACTGGTAAACCACAAAGACAAAATGATTTGTATATATGCAATTTGCTGCAAGGGGGAAGTGATTTTCTTTCTTTTCTTTTTTCTTTTCAGAGAACAGAAAATATATCAAACACTAACATACCAAATTCAGTACATATCACTGCAGTAGCTTTAGTGTTGAACCTCCCATCCAGCAGGAGGATTGGGTCAGAGTCAAACAGTTTAAATGCCATTTTCCAAATTACATATTTTACGGCACAAAAGTGATCAACGTGACATATAATTCTGTCTTACTTACCTTTGTATACAGTCAATGCATGAATTATCCAGCCAAAAAGAAAATCTAAAAGAAGAGATATGCTGCCCCCACATGTCAGATAGACCCCATTACATGTAAAGTGCAATTTTTCTGGATGAGTTGACTTCTCTGGAGGACTTTATTTTCATGCTGTAATATTTCTTTATCTCTAGATGGCAGCAGAGATCAGAGAAATATTTACAATGCCGTATTGTCGGCTTGTTTGACTCAGCTTATGCTCTCTTCTCCACTCTTATGGTTTATCTATCACCTATTATGACTTGAAAACTTGAACTCTAAAAGTATTTTTTTCCCCTTCAACTTAAATATATTTATCTATGGAAATACTTAACATGTGCTTGAGTTGCACAATCTAATGTGACGTGTAATGTGTGTTTTTGTTTTTAAATATGATTTACTGTGTCTGTGTGATTTCTTTTAATTAATTTCCTTCAGCAATTACGATTCAGTTACATAATTATGTTTGGGGAGCCACACAGCAGGACTCCACCAGACAATTTTCAACATATAAACAACAAAAATGCAAAATATGTCCAGTATTGGCCTTTCCAAACAGTTTTAACGGTTTTCACTTGGAATTTGACTTGTTAGTTCCTCCTTTAATTTAATTTTTTATGGGCTTTTGGTGATTCTGTCAATCTGTGGTCACTGAATATTTTTCTTGTGTTCCGGGTTATGCTGATGAGGCAGGGGTGAAAAGTTGTCACTTCTCTGGCTGGGAAACACTGTGGTATAAGCCCTCTTTGTGCTTGGTGATGATGAAAGTTGGCTGGCGTTGCAATGACATCTGGCAGTGACACCTAATGTCAACAGCGGTGACGACAGACCTGCAGATTGAATGGATTGTGTAAATCATTTTAGAAGAATGAAATCTTTATGACGGAAAAGCTGCATGGGATTGGACAGTGCATCCTCTCTTAGTGCTGTTACATAATAAATATGCATATGGTTGAGTCTGTGTCTGTGTGCCTCTGTGTGTACTGGTGTGTGTGGTTATAAGTGAGCTTAGTCAGAGTCCTCCAGATCTCTGCCTTTGCAGATTAATATCACCAGTCCACAAAGGAGCCTTGTGTGCTTCGCAGGACAGACTCTCAGGACAATGAGTCCACTGTGTGACAACACCATCTCCCACTGAAGCTAACCGATACGCAAATCCTTGGCCTGCAATTAGGCTTTCTGCACTAAAGGTGGTAACTGAATGATGGAGCTTTCCAGATTTTCATAAAGCTTTTTACAGAATCGTTCAGCTATACTGCCAAACATTGTGTTAGAGTAGCCCGAAGCTCTGACACCTCCAATTTGTGTTGCTTTTACTGCCCTAACATCAAAAACCCTCTTTACCCTTGGCTCGTTCTTGTAAAACACATTTTATATCAATTCATGCTGGTTACAACAAATTCTGAATTCTCATTTATCACAGCAAACTATTCACGTTTCAACTGCGATCAAGGTCCTTAAAAATTCTCAGACATGCAGGTTTACTCCTGAAATATCTAGGCCACAGATTATTTGTGATGTCTGATAAATTGACAAATTACTCTCAAGGTAACAGTAAGGAGCTGTGAATCAACCACTGACAAATCAGCCAATCAAGCTCGGAAACTTACAACACAAAGATTTTCCACAGAACACTTTCTACTCTTTCTGAAGATCTAAGAAAGCCCCGAACAGCAGCCACATGCTCATGGAGGCAAGGCTAATAATGCAGGGTGGCGTCTGACAAAGAACAATCAAATTCACCGATAAAATTGGAGTCACACATGTGGAGCATGTCAAGACGTAGAGTGTGGTCTTCCGGTAGAAGCGTCTGGTTGAAGACTACGGCATATCAAGATCAAATGTGGACTTATTGTTTCCAGGTCCTGTAACATATTGCTATGCAAAGTATTTCAATACATACAACAGTAATCTAATTCTTGTGAACTTCTCTTTTGTTGCCTGGGTGCAGACCTATTAATTCAACCTCTCCCTCTTGTTGCCTGAGACCAGGAACAAAGTGTCACGACTTGGCAGTTCTGTCTGATGTCAGACAGACATTGTTGCACAGTCTTGGATTTTGCCTGTACTCTTATATCTGCTCAAGAAAGCTTATTGTGATGTAGAACAGCATTCAGGCAGACAGAACTGGCATCCTTATGATGTACAGTAAGCTGTGTTAACACAACGAGAACAAAAACAGAGATTTGTATATGAGGAGGACATCCAGTATTGACTGCTGACGTGGTAAAAACTTTGAAACATTTTAAGCAGTGCAGCTCACACAGTCACCAAACTGCTTCGCATTTTGCTTGTTCCAGCCAATTTACTGACTAAATAACAAACCTTTGAAGCACAAACACAATTCCTTTCACATTCCAACAGTCCCATTAATATAGTTTACATGGTGTTCAGTCTCTTTCAAAAGAAAAACTGTGAAAAAAGAAATGTTTGAGTTGCAATAGACAAAGAGTATAATATCAGTCAGAGAACTGACGTCCGCTGTTTTCACACACTGTGGTGTTGAATTTCTCCCAGCCTGCAAATCCAGAAAATTTGTCGATTTTCTTTTGTCTGAATGTAATTGATTATGTAATTCGAGTAATTGTAGCTTTGCTGTTTCTGTCTTTAGTCACACTGTTGCCCACTGAGCATATCATAAGTGTACTCCTCCACACGCTGCCGACCTCTGTTTTTCGATCATGACCCAGAAACATTGAACATTGTTCACATCACTACTGTAAAGGGGCCCTCTACAGTGGTGGAGGAGGTAGCAGAAGCTATTTTAAAGCCTCCCACGGTTGAAGATGATCATGTAAACCTCTTCTGGCTATATGGAAAATGGATGGATGGATGGATGGATGGATGGATGGATGGATGGATGGATGGATGGATGGATGGATGGATGGATGGATGGATGGATGGATGGATGGTGCTGCATGTGTGTATGTGCATGTAGGTGTGAGCTGTAGAGTATGCATGTGTGGTCATAGCTCTGATGGCTAAAAGAGGATGAGAGGAGGCAGGAGAGAGGGAAACTGTGAAATTGAAGGTCAGAAAGAAGAGAAAAAAACCATACTCTCACATGTCCTGGTGTGTGATGAAACAATGAAGCAAATGGAGATTAACCTTCAGCATGTACTGTTTCCTGCTACTTCTACCACCACTACTGCCACTACACATGACGGATGAAGCCTAAACAGATGTTGGCAAAGTATTCCTGGGGAATCTGGGTAATTTGAGCAGATGAAGGAGCAAATGGACAGCATATCTTGTTTGACAAAATTGGAGATGATAGCTCAAAAGGAGTGCATGAGCTAATTTTCTGTTTCACCGAAATAATATTTTTATGAGGAAGATCAGGGCATTTGGCAGTCCATGCTATGCTGCCACACGGGAGATGAGCATAATATGAATCAGATTACTACAAAGTTAAAAGCGTGACACTGTTGAACTGTTGGACAGATGTCTCAGATGTTAAGATTTTGCAAGTTTTCTGCAGACTAATTGAAAATGATGTCTTTTATGTTTTTTATACAGAACTGAGCTGGCTAGATTTCTGACATCCCAGAACTGTGAATAATTTCTCAGGCTGTAGATTTATATATTTATCCTAGTTTTCATTATTTAAAAGAAGCTGCTTGAAATTTTCTCTGGAACTCAAATGTTGCTGAGCTTTTACAAGAATGCCTTAAAACAAGAACAAGTTACGTCAGCGTTTCAACGTCAGTGCACACTGAATAAAACACTGCTGTATATTAGGGAGCATTTATGAATGAGTCATCAGCTGAGTCATACTTTTCCTGTCTGATGCTAAGGCACAAATGTCAGTTCCCTCTACACTTTACCACCACTGATTAAATGTCCCAGTGCGCCTTTTTTCCCCAATTTTCTAAAAGTTACTTCTTTGCCAATACAACCTCCTGACAAATTGTAAAAGCTCAGAAATTTGACAATAGCTACACTCAGTTATTTTCTGTGATATAGCTCCTGTCACACTATTGATGACTTTTCCACTCCTGCCACAATATGGCGCCTTGACCCTTGATACTGACAGTTTCCAAAGTTGAGGAGGACAAAATTCCTATGTAAGGGTGTTGGTAAGTGGTGTAAAGTTTTGCTGGTTTAAATCTTTACCTGAAAAAACCTTTCCACAGTCCTTTTCACATTTCTACCTCCGCAAATACTTACTTTTATACATGCATTGTTGAATCGATCTACAATTACTAGTTGATTTGGCCGTTTAATTGGACCGCCATTCATTTCCCAGTATACATGCACAAGAGGGAAATGACTGAGATATGTCTGATGATTGATTGTGTGAAAAAATATTCAAGTTTTCTGCTACTTCTAACTTTCCATTCCCAAGATCATCGTCCAAGTAAGAGTAGCCAAATTCACTGGATTTTATTAGAGCAGAGCAACACTCTAGAAATGCTAAGCAACCGTAAGATGGCCCATTAATCAGTTATTGAATATTGTGTATTAATTTACTCTTTACTATTTTTTCCATGACTGCACTGTTTAATACTCACTGGTTGTGATCCCATTAAGTGCTTACAAAAATATTGTCATCTCACAATTTTCAAGCCTGGATTGTGAAACTACTATGTATTGGATGTGTGGACAAACTTTCCTATCTCACAATTTCTGGTGAGACTGGGCTGTCTTAGCAGATGGCTGATTAGAGGAGAGTGTGTCTGTGCACATCTTTGGGGCTACACTACTTGTGTTGGTATGTTTGGATAGAACATTTTTAAAAGGATGGGCTGAGGGAAATAGACGAGATTTTGACCACAATACATTTTCAGCCAGCCCGCAGATTGATTCGGGGTTTATCAGATTTTGGCCCATTGCATCTCTTTGCAGGCCAGCAGTGCAAATAAAAGGCAAACTGCTCTCTCAGGGTGCCCAGTTCTACAGTATGATTTGTCCCTGCTGTGCAGGCACTGAAAAGGCACTCTCTTCTTTTTCCTCTCTGTTCTCTCATTCAAGTTCCAGCCTGACAATGTGTGCTGCATGAAGCACTCTCACTGGTCACTGGTGGGGTGAGAGGGGTCAGGAAAGTATGTGACTAACAGCAGCACTATATACCAAAATGAGGAGAAAATTCTAGTGGTTTGGCTCTCTGTATTTCAATTATGTGTGAAAGTTAGTACTTAATGCAGTATTTATGGACACAGTTTTGCTTTGTCGTGCAGAAAAAAAAGTTGAACAAGATTAAAATAATAGTTTTTTTTTGCTTTTAGATAAAAACTAACCTTTGTTTAATGACTATCTTCATTTTTTATATATTTCATCAAGCAGAGGCTGACAAACTTACAATAAATGAACACTCAAAGTATACATTTCTATTTCTGATTTAAATTACAACAACATTTAATCAGTGGTTTTGTCATCTGGGCTATAGCAATTTGCAGAACAAAACACAGTTTTTGTTAGATGCTTTGGTACATTGGCAAAACAGTGAGTGCACATCTCAGTACAAATCTTTTAAACAGCACAATGCAATGGATTACTTGCAGCTTCTTCACAGTCATCCATTGATTACTATCAAAATGTCAACACTTCCTTCAAAAACAAGAAAAAAGGTAATAATGAGGGGTATGTTTTATCTAGTATAAGCAAATGTATTAGCCAAACAGAACAGGAAAATTGGATTTCCTGAGACTTTTTTAAACAGATGAGATTTTTAGCCTCAAGGACCTCACAAATAGCTTAAGAATAGAGTGAGCAGATCAAAAGAAGCACATTTGTTGTTTTATAAGAGATATATTCAAGACTGATTTTCTACTTTTTACCTGTCTGCCTCATAAATTTGGTGTTTTCAAAGTAAACATTAATTTACCATACCTAAAACCAGTCATACAATCATAGTAACAAGTTTGATGCAAGTAAAAGATGCTTATAAAACCATCATCTAAAGAAGTTATACCCTGTGTTGCCTTGATTTAACATATTTAATCTTACTTAGATTTCAGTGTTTGCTGTGAAAAAGCCCACTGATGTAGACCCAGTCATTTCTGCTTGACCGGTAAAGACTGGACCTTTCCTGTAGTCGTGTATCAGTTTCAACAGGATAAAATCCCTCATTGTGGAAAAGTGTTGTTGAAACATTGAATATTATTTCCATTTACACTTATATTGTTTGCGCTGCAACTGATTGACAGACCATTATTGAATGATTTTAGACACGGTTGGCTACATTCAGCTGCAGCTGTCCACCTGCCATTCCAAGGCCATGGTTGTCCACAGTTGAGATCCTTATTTAATCTGCAGCGAATCTTCATTCTTAACCTCTTCTAACCCTTACTCCAATCTGCCTCTGTAGTCTTCCACACAATCTTGGAGCTGCTGTTGACCCAGTTATCTTTATTGTAATACGATGTTGTTCTCTTTTCATACATGCTTGCCAGTTGAAGGAAGACGTGCCTCTCAGTGGTTTCAGGAAACCAGTTTAATCTTGGTGGACCCAATATGACACAATGTCCCTATCAATCCTAAAAAAGCTAAATCCATTTGAGAGCAAGCAATTAGGAAACATTTCAAACAGAGTTTAACATGTATGTATGGAAAAGATGCTGGACAAAATACAACAAGTGGCTCAAGTATTTACATATAATTATGTATGAAATGCCTGAAGGATTTGGGGGTGAGACTATTCAACACGGGACCAATATTTAATCAAATTGACATAAGCAATACAACTGTGATAACAAAAGCATATATATATATATATATATATATATATATGCTTTTCTTGCATGGATGTACATTAATAAAATGTGTGATAATGCCTCACAGAATTTCCAGTTTGTCCAAAAGAAGAAACTAACTTAAAAATGATTTTAAGAGTTGTATGTTCTGTATTTTGATGCATCCTGAAAGACTATGGCATAAACCGTGACTCTGTTGATTTATGCTCTATTTATCAGTTTTAAAAAAAATCAGCTGTTATCAAATTTGGATGTAATTCTCCTGACTATGTTTTTTTTTTTACTTGAACTTGGTTAATAGGCTTTCACCTAATTAACTTTTTAAAATCTACAACAGTTGGTGGTTAGTAATGAATTTCAGTACATACGGAACAACAGACAATTGCTTTCGTTTTTGTTCAAATTAGTTTAGACTTTTAATTGAATTTTAGAGGAGCCAACCAATTAATATCTTTTCATTTACTGACTAATTTATCTCTACTGGCAACCCAGTGGTCGTGAAAATGGCTTCAAAGTGACAAAAATACAGAAACAAAAATACTCTGTATATTAAAGCCATCACTTACAGTAGCTCATAACAGAAAATGACCCCCCTGAAGAGCTATTGACAAAATAACATATGAGTAATTTTGGTCACTACCTTTTTCAAAATTAACAAATATATTATTTTGTATCTCACATCTATCATTTTTATCTCCTTCAACGCTAGGCAAGCGCAGCATCATCCTTGCTTTGCTGGTATTTCCCTATGACAGTGCCCGTCTTTGAGCGCCGCGCACTATTCAGCAAGAGATCCTTCGTGCTGCCTGTGCGGAGTAATCCACGTGTGTGAGCAGGCTCCGCTTGTCAGTCAGACTTTGAACTGTGCACTGGCGCTCATCACTGCTTATCTCTGGCTGCTGCTTGTCATCAAAGACGCTGCTACTGACACTCATCGCCGACGAGATCAGATATATAGATTAGGATGAACAGTAGCTAAAAAAGGCAAGAAAACCCGAGGGTAGCACTGTAGTGACCGAGAGGAGATTAAACGTTAGCTACGCCGCCTAACGTTCACGCTACTCGGGAGTTGCGATGGTCCAGTCCAGGGATATTTTTTTAGCCTTACTTTTTGTGGGCTTTACAGGTAAGAATCTTCATATTTGAACCAAACTCTACGATTTTAATCTGGTCTCGGTTGTGTTGTTGTTTTGCTGAGAGTATCCCATCTGTTTCCAGCCTTTTAATTGTGGTCAGGACCGCAAGCACCCACTTTGCCTCCTCCGCCCTCAGGCACTCTTTTATTTAGCAGGTGCGACGGTGACGTTACTGCGACTGCTGCTAATTAGCTTAGTGGCGAGCTGTTTGTCAAGTAAAGACAGCTTGCTTGCTAATGTGTTATGGTGCCATTTTTGTGTACACACACACACACACACACACTTAGCGGGCTACAAGACGATGCTCTTTGCGTGACCAGACTTGTACGCTGACTTGACATTATCGCACATTAAATAAAAATATGTCGCTGAGGTACAGGCTTTAGATTTGTATTAACGTGAATGTTGACAGCGCGTGCATAAGAACGTGGCTCGGGGATTACGTGTCTCTGTATTTTGTGGTCGTGTAGATGTGGGCCGGTGGTCTCTGCTCGGATGGGACGTGCTTGTTGTTGATGGGGAGTGATGCTGGACTCCGTGTATTTGTAGACGCAAACTAAATCTTCTGCTTTGTTTCGCTCTCTTGTCAATTGGAGGGTGTGCAGCGCAAAGCAAAATAAAGCCCATCTCGGCACGCACCTGCTCGTCAGTGCACTGCGATGATGGCACCGTGGAGGTGTTGTTTACGATGGACACGATCCACGTCGAGGATCCGTCGGGTTATTTGTCTCTGGCACACTCCTGCTTTGCAAGCACAACTTCTCTACTCTGAATCATCTCTTATGTAATCTGATGCCACGACACAGGCTTTGAAATGAGATCCCCCCCCTTAAGTTGTTAAATGTGCCGTTACGTAAGTCTAATTGAGGGAGTTTTGTGTGAAATTACGTTTTAATAACATTTGCACGCCTATCCTTGATTAACGTCAGTAATTTGACGAGCGAGGTGCTTATGTTTGAAGCACCACTCTTAGGCTCAGGATTTTCCGTGGGATAGCCTTTTAATCCTTCATGTACAATCCGACGTGCAAGGGTGTTCCTCGGGCAAGAGAGGAAAACGCAGTGGGAGTGGAGCCCTCACTGCATTGTGATGGTAATATATTCAACCCCCCCCCCCCAAAATATCGAATTTTGCAAGACTTTTTTTTGCATAATGCAATCTACTCCTATTTAGATGGGTCTTAACACTTGTACTGCTCTTTATTTTTTTTTAACGCACCTAAGCACCAATTACATTTCAACTCGCCCTTGAAATCCAGCTTTGTCCACAGGTTACCAATGAATAGTTTAATAAAAACCTATTTATTTCACAGAGGCGTTAAGATGAGATCTGGAGAGCAAAGTGCAGCGCTTGAGCCACTAAAGAGGAGTGTGTTTGACAGGACCTGTTTTTTGTGCTGATGATGATCTTGTTGGAGGGATCTTAAGCTGTTAGGAATGTTGTATCGCTTTTAAGTAGCTTTTTAATACTGTAGTATATTAAGTTTTGATCAATTCAGATAATTCCATTGACTGCTTTTCATTCTCGTCTGCAGTCAGATAATATATTTGATGAGGATCCTTTCATTTATTCAATTAGTAGTTTGTATTAAGAGTCGAGATTGAATATTTGGTAAAGTGGACATTTTATGGTGAATGCGGATTAGTCAGATTTAGGGCAAGTGATATTTTAAGGATATTTGGCACTTTTTCCACTGCAGGTTGTTGTCACTTTTTGGGTGCAATGACATTAAACTCATTTTTGACCAATTGCAGACCAATTTCAGGGTCATTTAGGACCTGCAACCAGTTGTTTCAGCTCTTCTGTACAACATAATTAGGTTTTGGTTTCCACGATAACCTGGTAAGTATTGTTTGAAATATACACATCAGTGGACAAGTTGGGCTTGATACAAGTAAATATATATAGCAAAGTGAGATTTTTTTCAGTTGAAATACACAACAGTTTATTTCCCCATTTGTTGATTCCCACGGTTAGTTTATGTGCCATTACACAAGCTTAAAGTTTTAATCAAACCAAGTTTTGCAGCGTTTGTAACACAGTACACAAATGTGACAAATAGTGATTTGTATGACATTTTTAAACTTTGAGTGGCTGCATGTAAATAAGAAAAAAACAATATTTTTATTGATGATTTTAGGGCAGAGTTGAAGCATTCATGATTGAACAGACACTGAGGACGGGATTCACACTTTCTCTGTTCCCTGTCCTGGAATTGATTGTCTGTCAGCTGATAACTTCCGTACAGAAACCTCTCCAGTAAAATAAAACCCAGCCTGAGAAAACGAAGCAAACTAGGCAGGATAAGAGATGAGTTCTAAATGTCCTCCACCTGTGAGGCTGATCAATAAGTTGAAGCTCCGCATGTCACCTCACCATAGGGCTTGTGTCAACAGGAAAATGCCTCTATGTGCTTTACAGTAGGATTTTTCTTTTTCACTTTGTCTGTGTTGCATCATCAGTCACGTGGAACTCATGACGTAGCTCCATGGTGCTCCATTTACAAAGCAAGATGGAAGCATGGCTGACTGCAGGCTGATATGTAAAGGCTGCAGCCTTCCCTATGACTGACTTAGCTCTGCAAGGATGGAAATCGATGCTGGCAAAAGTGATGGCAGCGAGTCCAACAGCTCCAACTTGACAAAGTGATTATTTCAGAGTGTGCACATAATGTACTGGCAACAGAGCATCCTATATTGATGCTTCACTGTTGCTGTTCTTTAAGTCCCATTATCACAACCAATCATTTTTACATGATTAGATAACTTACACGAGTGTAGAGGGTTTTATAGGCTAATGAGACTCAAAGTATCTCAGCTCAGCATGATTGTACCTTGTAGACGGCAAGATGTACCGTTAGAGATTAAACTTATGCTTATTTCAATAATTGATGATGGTCTGTACTTTATATAGATATTATATGAATACATGTTTATCCATAAAGCACAGAAAAAGCATCAAATAAATTTTAAAGAATTATAAAGAATCTAAAGTCGGTAGATTTTCACCATTTTTCCTGAACAAATTACCTCAGTGTTTACCAGCTTGTAAATTATTCTATTAATTTATTTGATTGGACTGCTTAATGCTCACAGCTTTGTATAACACAGCATTGCTACAGGGTTTTATTTGACCAGTAATTCACAGCATATTTCAGCATCCTATTAAAACCGTCACAGATAACCGGCATGTTTGTGTGCCAACCAGAGGGACAGTTTCTGAACCCGCGTTGCAACAGAGCTGTTACTGTAATGTGCATCTGAAGTCTTTGTTAAACCAGGCTGCCCTCTGACTTCTGCTGTCAAGCACCACTCTGGCCGTACTGAAACCTTACACTTGCACAAAAGCTATTTGTGAGGTCCAGCCAAAGCCTTTCACCTTGTGTCTCTTGTTTTTGTTTCATCTTATCAAGACATTAAACCTGATAACATCAGAATATCGACTGACCATCTGCAGCTAAGCAGGAGGATGTTCATTGGCCCAGAATTAGTTTCAGACTATAACTGATAATGAAGATGCACATTAATGGAGGTAATTTCAGGGAAACTACTCTTATCTGTTTCTATTTACGATTCCCAAGTATTTGAGCTATTCAGGCAAGTAATCTTAAGAAATAAATGTTATTTAGACTATGATGCCAGCTGAATACACATTTCCTCTGGATCAGAGACAATCACTTGCTTGCATATCGCTTGCACATCGTTTTTTGACATTTTAGCACATTTTAAGGTTTCCATCAAGAATTAGGAAGAGGCAAGAGGGAGGCCTAGGTTTTGTTACAGCTCGGGCTTGACTCTACGGTGATGGCTACTGGAACAGACAGATCCAGGTCTGAGAGGGTTCAGAGGAGATTCATTGCCTAAGGATTCCAAATAGATGACATTACATGAGCACGTGACACTGTGTGGTACAGCAGGAGGAACATAAACATCCTTTCCTAAGGGTTTGCTGACAGAAGCTGTGGGATTAGCAGTTGTTTTTCACCGATTAGCCTCTGCAGTGGTAGCATCCTTATGCCATTCCTGTGAGGTTTGGCTCATCATAATGGGGATTAATGTTAATGAGATTTAATTTAAGAGTATAAAACAGGTTAAACACAACACTGAACAGACACAGAGCTTTGTTTGTTTCATGTGTCTACTGTTTGCTCACTGAAAGCCTGCTTTTCAGACAGATATCGCAATCATACTACCTTCAAACTATGCCTGCTTTTCTCTAAATTGTCAACCTGTTCAGATCGTGTCACATGCCAGGAAATCAGAGCAACGTGTCCTTGTCATTCATGAAACGGGGTGGGGGCAGCCACTGTGAATACAGGTTCCCTTCAGACAGGTAACCCTAGATTGGCAAACTTTTTCGGCATTGTGTGGCTTCTTTCCACTTTGATGCTTTGTGAGACCAAAGGACTAAAGGAGTGTTTCAGACTGACAAGGTTTTCTCAAACTCTCTGTTTTTCTATAGATAGATCACTTATGTAGGCTCCACTGTAGGTTATGTGTCAATGTTGCATTGAGGCATTTTTCTTTTTCTTTTTAATTGTCAGCTGATGAGTTCAGATTTGTCTGTCCAGACATCACCGGCCTATCTGCTGTAACCACGTTGGCTTCTTTAACAACATAGCTGTGCTCGTGGCGGGGCCATCCAGCAGGAGGTCCTCTCAAACATGCAACGCACAGAAGGATCCCAACCAAGTGCCAGAGGGCAATCTATTTTCTTCAGAGGTTCTTGTTTTTATTTTGCTATTTTGACTTCATGGAATCCTTCTAGATACAGTCAGGCTATGGAAAAAAAACACATTCAGTCTGACACCTTGGACTTAGCCATTGAACCATTTTAACATGGCTGTTTTCTTTTCTGCTCCTGTTTGTCAGTTCTTTATGTAAATGCTTAGTGCACTCACAAAATATATTTGCTTTTCTTTCAAGCTCATTCACTTGCAAATAAAGACCGATTTCCCCCATTTGCTCAGGCCATTATGAAGCGAGAGCGCCTCCTGGCTCCCTTTGGTCTCTCTGTCTCCTATTTGGTAATGAGAGAATCAGGGAATAGACAGTCCTCCTGTGACCTAAACTAAGTCACCACAGCCTTGTCTGTGGCCCATGTGTCCTCTGAAGGAGGAGGCGAGCCGACCATATTTTCCCTGTCTGTGATGGAAAGAACTGTGTACCACTTTAACGAGAGATATGGGTGAGTCTTCTTAACTCAAGCTCACAGTCTTTTTGAGCTTGCAGTATGTCTGATATAAGAGAAAGAGTGTCTCATCTTAGCATCATAAAGCAACGTGCTGTTGGCTAGGATTAAGCTTTCAACTTCTTTTGTGTTGTGTGAAGAGAAGCAGCGTGTGTCCCCTCATGCATGCATGCATGCACATCATCACATCATGGTGCATTCATCACTGAAACACTATGGGATGCATCACTGTACATAGAGCAGAGTAGATTTATATTATAGAGCTATACCTCAGGGTTTTTTCAATGCAGTCACTGAGATGTGCAACTCTGTAACATTTATACTTCTCTACCGGTTTAGTTATTGTGATTTAATGTATTAATAATCTCTTAAGCTAGTAGTCGACATTTGGTAGTCAGTCATGTACAATTCTGCTTTTTCAGCTGGGATTTTCTTTAAACTGCTGTAAGGTGTAAAAGCTCTGCCATATTAGGATGAATTTGACTCACAGACATCATGTCCTCGTGAAACTAAACGCGCCGCTAGCAACGCTCGGTATGGTTACAAGCACAGTTGAATTGAGCTATTTTTACAGCTCCACATAGCCTTTTAATCTGACTGCAGGAGGGGAATCAAGGAGTTTTAAAGGAGGAGTTATTGACCATGTATGTCCAAAGCCACGATGCTGTGTACTGCATGAGAAAACGTTGGAGACATTCTGCTGCTTGTAGCTTTCTTTGTGGGAGATAATTGTACATGCGAGGGCAGCCCGACTCACTGCACAGCCGCTGAGCTTTTTAAGTTACTTGAATGGTGATGATGTTGCGTTACTGAAGTCCGGATTTTTTTTTTTAGAGCAGAGTGACAGTCTGCAAATGCTCTAAGTGATCGTGATTATACACAAGGCCTCCATGGGCTGATTTTCAGTCGTAAAAAATGTGAAGGAAAGCAGCATTTTTCTTGGGAATTCAATATTAATCCACACTTAAAGTTGGCTGTTTTTACAAAAGAATAAACTGTTAAGTATGTGTGGAGCATCTAGACCCTGTTAGTCTGTTGGATGGCTGCATGCAGAGTTAATCGACCCTCAGCTGTATTTTCTGGGTGTATTACTCTGGGTTTGAAAAGCTGGATCATCAAAAGTCTGGTTCAGGTTGGATTATCACAGTAAATCGATTACTGTTATACACACAATGGGAAGCCCTAATTACAGAATGTAACTATTCAACTGCAGAGCTTTCAGTCAAAGTGATGGCAAAACGATATTGTACTGGTAAGTCTTTCAGAAAGTAACAGTAATAACTCCCTGGAAGTTTGTTTATCAACTTCATTAACTAGATTAAGTAAAAAATTAAGAAAAAACCTAGCTGAATTATCTGAAGTTGGACTGTGGAGAGCTGGAATGAATGAATGTTCTCGGCTCACTTTCTTCTCGAGTCCAGCAGTGAACCAGCCCAAGTTGGTAAAACCACCTAATAAAATCATTTTCTGACACTTTCTTATTGATCGTGTATCCTCTGAGGCTGGTGTTGGATGTGAGATGCATGCACCTCAGCACAGCTGACAGCAGAACATGTCCAGACAAATCTGGCCTCGTTGTTCTGCAGGTTAAATGCCAGCAGCTTGGGCTCAGAGTTTGTGGCCAAACGGAGGAGGTGGGATGTACTTTACAGGTTACGTTTTCAGTTGGTCGTGACTTTAAATACAACAATGTGGGATCTCAAGAACAGAAAAAGTCACCCCCTCCAATAATATGTTCCCTGGCAAAATTTCTTGTTTTCTGTCTTTCTCAAGACAGAAATGGGCACATCCGCCCAGATTAAGTCACAACTTGTTTCCTGCAAAGAGATCTTAAACCCACTGACTGAAGGACTAATTCTCTGGATGCCAGGTACATTCAGTTAGCTAAAGACTGTGCCAAGCTGCAAATGAAAATTGACAATTTGATCAACACATTGTTGGAGAACAAGAGGTCCTCCACTTAAATCTCCAGCATGCCCTGTATCCACGGTACTTGGTTTTGCTCTCTCACTTCTTATCTAACAGATGTAGAATGCCCACGTTCAGTCCTTTGGTAAACTTCACCTTTTTCCACATTTCAAACAAAAAAAAATAAAAAATTTAATGCCAGAAAGAGGAGAATCCACAGAGAACAGCACAGAGCTGGGGAAGAATATGAGAAGGCAGAGATATTTAGCTGAAACTGGTGGAATAAGTTTAACTTCTCATTTCAATTGGATTTCTACAATTCAGTGAGTTTAAGATTCACTAAAAAGATGTACATTCAGACGCTAACCCGCCCCCATTCACTGTGTGAAAAAACAAATTAAATAGGGACCCACATCTATTTTTTTACTATATAGATAAATTGAATGGTCTTTGTGTTACTAGATAATTACTAGATAATGCATTTTAAGTACCGCCCACTCATACTTACTGGTCAGAGATATATTGCAGTTTTTTTAATGTTTTCATCTGTTAGTGAGTTCAGATTCAGCTGTGAATCTACAGGCTTCTTTTCCGGTGCCTGGGAGCTGTTCAACACCCATGTTGAGCTTTGCAGGAGGATGCATCATGTTCAGTGCGATGATGTCAGAGCACAGATATTAAAGAAAAAAGCTGACTAACAGTTTATCTGTCGTTGCAGTAGGAGACGCGACACGTTTTTCCTCACTCCGTGTTTAAGACGACCATTTTTTAAAGTATTTTTATTGTTTTTTATAAAAGAAAACATTTAAATGAAGTCTGAGAAATCACTGAAGTAGTGCAGTGACATTCTGTAAGTTATTTTTAAATATCTAATTAGATCACCGTAATAAGGTAGAATCTCCTGGGGAAAATTAGCCGCTATAACTGTGTCTGATCCATTCAACATGCAAGATCCACTTTGAAATGATGTCAGTGATTACTGCATGCAGTCGATTCTTGGCCAGCCCTCAGAGGTATTTCAACCGACACACCAGTATATTTGATCTGGTTTAAGAATGCTGCATATAAAAAGCTTCGACTAATGCTGTGCATTTTCAGCATCTTTTAATTTGCATAAAAACTGCCAATACCTGAGCCAAATGGTCATTGTTCATTAATACTCATGTATAATAATCACCTTTTTGAAGTTTTATTAGCTTACAGCTTCAGGGGTGACCAGAGTGTTCAGGTTATTATCAAGGTGGTTATGTTTGTGATTATGAGAGAACAGAAACGCTTAGAAAGGGCCATTACTGAGGATGGGGAATCAACCCAATTTCATTCTCATTCATGCAGAGTAATCTGAAATGATGTCACAGACATGTCTAAAGGTGAAGGGGAAACCTGCTTGGCAACATGAACCATCCCTGTAGCTCCTGCCACTAAGAGCACGGACACAATGAATAATTTTTATGTTAGATATTGTGGAACATTTAGACATATTGTAAGATTTGTTTATGTACTCTAGCAGCCCCTTCACCACAAAGAGTTTAGTTTAATTTGATGAATGTACATTTCTGTTTTAAAAGAATACTCTGGATTGTTTTAGATTCTCTCCTTTAAGTTTGAACTTTATACCGGGCTGATGACTTTACACAGTGCAGTCTGAGATCTTTGCATCCACGCTGACCTTTGTTATCTGGACAAGCCTGTGGCAACTGATCCCAATGAATAAGTAATTAAGGAAATTGCACCATCACTCTGACATTTACTTTCCTTGCTGCTTGCTCTTTTGTGACATGAGGATTTCTACCCATTTTAGCCCATTTGAACAGTTATTTCGCCTCAAAGGGGTGTTGATAATGACTTGAATGGTTTTATCTATATTTCCGCTTATTCACATCGCGGGTAACAATTGTTTCCTCCCCTACAGAGTGGCTTTTACTCGAAGGATGCAACACATATAGAGACTCGCTCGATTTACTGCAGAGCCAATCCTTTTCACAAACGGACACCATAACTAATCTGATGTAGCCACTGAAGTTTGGGCGTGGAGGCAATTTTCAGAGGCTATTACAGACCAATTTAGGTTATTTTTATTTAGATTTGTGGATTCCTAACATTAAGTGGCAATATCAAGGGCTGAGCAGGACACTTAGCGGGATTCACAAAGCTCGCACTCATCCATTGGATGGGAGGCGTAGTTGGAAGATGTCTGAGGCAGAGGTTTCTGGAAGACTCCAGTTAACTCCTCAGTGGCACCGTGCCGGTTATAGATGAAATTTCAGCTGAAATGCTGTTTGGATATTGCCAGGCATGGTAACAGCTCTCACAGCGAGGGGAAAATAAACAAAAACAGAAAAGCACGACAACGTCTTCATTTTCATTTCTGGGATGCTGAAGGTGTTGGATATTGTTGGGCTTTGTTATAGCTGCCTTAGAATGTGATATACAGATGAAAATGTCGGCCAGTTAATAGCGTTGATGTTTTCCGCTTTTATAATCGGCATCAGATGATCACAGGACAGTTAAAAATCAATGGCCAGGCTTCGGCGTGCCGACAGTGTTGCTGTTTACTGCTCCACTGTACTGTTTCTGTTGGGTCAACTACAGACAGAAAACACAATAGATCTATTCAAGCAAAAAATGACGGGTTGAATAATTGTCGGTTTAAGATCTGCAATTTGGTGTCTCACACGTTTATTGTAATTAAACCCTTGTGTTTTGTCAAAGCAAAGTACCTGCAATGATGCGTTGTTCATTGGCTGCTGCGCTCTAGAAGTCATCAACATTAACATCTGCCATTGAAAACCCTTGCAGGTCAAACACTGCAACCAATATAAATCCTTAAAAGCCTGTTGTCGAGTGCTGGAAATCAATGCTGAGCTATTGTTGAATCCTCCAGCCCCGTGTGGGAAACGTCGGTCAGCTGTTAGTCCATCTCAGTGTCTGCTTAGGGCTTAGGGAAGTGTTTCTTTACATTCTGCAGGCTCGTTACATTTTTACCTTTGCCTCTTACCTTTGTGGTCACTTTTTCTAGCTGTGGTAAACTGAGGTGAAAACCTTCACCACAGATTAAAAAGTCTTTGTTAGTTGCAGATAACACAACAAGCTTTCCTGTGTGTTTGTATCAGTTTGTCTCTGCGGAGCAGAACATTCATAACACAAATTCATAATCACCTCGATCAAACAGAAATAGTTGTTTTTCACATAATTCTGTACCGCTGGCATCACTTCATTAGTCTGAGTAACCTCTAGCCAGTTGCCTTAGTCAGTGCATTTTATATATTTTTTATCTTTAATTCATTTTTATGTCATTTATTTCTTTAGGCAGTTATTTTTCTCCCAACCACTTGTCTGGAGCTTATTATCTCTGAGAGTTGTAAACATTCTCTGGGTCTTGCTGACCATAAAACCAGTTTTAACTCCTCACAAATGTATTTCCGCTGTGGCTGTGAAAGAAAATAGGAAAAACTGAAAGCGAAATTACTGCAGATGATGAACTGCACGGTTTAATTGTCCCCACCGAGCGTTTTTATGATAACTAAGAGACGGCTTCGCTTTCTGGTCTCTCACTCACTCAAGATGCAGCTAACACACGCTGTTCATCACTCCCACGATGTGTTTCATAAGACAAGCCATGATTACATTAAAAGAGAAAGAAAACTGGATATTTTCGAGTCACAGTAGTTCAGAAATGTTGCCACATTATCTCTAAAAATGGTAAAAACAAAACGGCGTAGACGTGGTTGCAGTCTCACGAGCGATGAGAACAGCGCTGAGTCGGTTCTATGCTGCGACAGCAGCCAGTTCAGTGCTGTGAACCCCACATCTGTTCATCTGCAGCAGAAGATGGGATCGATACTGTAGAAAATAAATGTATGTAATGGGTTACTATTTTTTAGTTTTTATAAATATCTGAATCTGTCTTTTTTTTTTTTTTGCTGGTCAACATTTACACATTTTTACACAGGCGTGTTGTCACTGAAGCCGTGTCTCCACAATACTTACTTATACTCATGCTTTTGGATAAACAGACGCCCAGTTAAAGTTTGTTTCAAGCGTAGCCGCTTACTTTTACCTGTCCTGCAGTTATGGAGCGACTTCTTTTTTTCTTTTTCTTCACCACGTCTGTCCCATAATTTGTCTCCTTTTTTCTTGTTTACATTCATGTGTGTTACATAACTTTTTCAACTTTGGTTTAGCTGCAGCTTAGTGAACAACTGACTGTGCACAATAATTACTTTTATTGCTAAATCGCCTTTTTGATGATGGCTTTCAGCTATGGACAATTGCATGGCCAGTCGGCCCAGCACTGCTTTATGCATACTATGTCCCACTAGTGTGGCCTGCGGACAGTAAGAAGGATGCCATTTGGTTGGAAATTTGACATAATGAAATGGATCGAGAACAGATCTGGGAGAGCTCTTAAAATTAAATGCATATAACCAGATAAATAATGGGGGTGAGCATCTCTGGCAGTCTTGCAAAAATTCTAACTGTGTCATGTCTCAATACAAAGTTGATTTGATTCCCAACTATTTATTCTGCCTTCCAGATATGGTATTCTGGCTCTTATCGCAGTGTAATGTGCAAACCACTGACTCCTAAATTGGATCATCCCGCAAAGCCAGGCAGAAAATCTATGTGCGGTCTTAATTAATGTGACCAAAACAGATTCTTTTTTCAATTAAATTATGACCACAAAAGTTTATCAGCTCATAACTGCAAAATCTGAGATACAATTATGTGGTGAACCCAGACAGAAAAGGGATGATTGGGATTTCTAACGCTTAAATTTTGAGGAGTTTGTCTTCCGTGTTTGACCATGGCCGATCAAAGCAATAACATTACACATCCAAATACTTCTCAGAATGTGTCTGTGTGGTATCAAGCCATGTCAGAATAAAACGCCATTTTGACAAATGTGAACCATGATTTTCTGCTTATAGAAGAAACTTTGTGAATAAAACATCCCACAAGTTATTATTCATGAAAATATGTTGTGGAAAGGTTTGGTTCTAGTAACTAATAAGTTTATTGCATTTTATAAACCATAAATGCACAAACCCTTTAATCCCAATAACATGTTTAAGCAAGAAGATTGTGATCTATTGTAGAAAATGCAGCAGTGAGATCCAACAAGACAAGCACAGACTCAGGTCCACCATCAGAGGCCAGGATGGAGTAGTGTTGCTTTGTTACACCTGATCCCAGGGCTTTAGGTTCTGTTTTGTGTCCAGTTTGATTCTTCATGATGCAAAGGCCACCCCTGGTTATGTTACCCTGATATGTGGCTAACAATGGATAGCAAACGCCAGTTACTCACCAGTGGCTCACTTCTCCTCTGGTTTCTCTCAGCATTCATTATTTCCAAAACCTGCAAGTTACATTTGGACTAAAACAGTTGCTCATTGCTCTTCATTGTTTTCCTTCCTCTTATTTAACTGATGTGGAAGAAGTATTACAATTGCTAACGGTTCTACACCTAAATCCTATATCTGAGATCATTGATGGATCCATTTCTAGTTAGAATAGTAGATGATAAATCAGAGCGTAAAAGAGATTTGAAAAGTTACACATCTGAACATTTATGGTAAATACATGAATCACATTTACCCGATATTGAATATGTAAAATTAAAATGAAATGCGAACAGTATAAGCTCCATCATTTTGAAGCAATCGTTTCTTTGTTTGCACTGTGAATTGCAACTTTTCTGCTTGTCTGTCATGGTCTATTTTACCAAGTCTCTCACACTCCTCCCCAAATGATCTCCTCACAGTATGATTCATTGACTTCCACTGCCTGAAAGCCATCTTGCTTTCTTTGCCAGCACAAGTCGGATGTGTCATGAGCCCCGTTGTGCAACTTTCTAATAGATGCCATAGAATGCGAAAGCAGATGACAAGCCATCTGAAACAGATGAAACTATCAAGTCATCAGTGATAAGAACCAGGCCACTGTAGACACACTTTATCGATGAAACTTTGAAAATGGGGAGAAAACAGTAGAAGGAACCTCCCAGCGGTGTTTGGTATTTACATTTGGACGTGCACGTGTGCAATATCAAGTCGGACTGTTTTTGTTTCAAACTCGATGTGCTGCAAATTTTTTGCTGCATGCTGCTGACAAAAACTCTGTTATTAGTTTGCAGTATTCCCTGTATCTGAGAGAGAAGCCTGTCTGAGAGAGAATGATTTACTCAGGCGTCAAAGCTTTTTCATATGGTCACGTTTTTTTAAACTTCACAAAACAGAAATCGGTTCTTGGAAAGAAATATATGCTGAAAATAAATGTTTTGTTGCCAAAAGAAACTGAACAGACTGGAGAGATGAGTCAGTTTATTCAAACTTGGAACTGCGGAGCCTCCTGTTAGAGGGGACGATATTCACGCTTTTTACCACGAACAGTGGAGATGTTAAAGAAAATGCACGGAAAATTTGGTTTGGACTCTCTGCCGGAGATGTGCGCTCACGGCTTAAAATGTGAAGGAGGGACTGGGGGGGGGGGTCTGTTGAGAGTGCGTTAGGAAGCAGGACAGGACTGCGTTTCCTTCACAGCATGTCGAAAACAGTGGCTGAGGATCCTCGATGTTAAAGGTAGACTGAGATTAAATTCATCTCAATCTCACATTTTCAGTGGAACCACTGATGGTTCAAACGGAACATTTCTCGATTGCGATAAAAGCTAATGTGTCTGACCATGATGTCAAAATACACACCCATTCATCACCATGAGGCTATAGGACTGACTGCATGTGGGGGAGAATGCGTCGAGCCGAAGGGAGGCACACAAGCAGGGGTGGGAGAGACTGTCAAGAACTGTAACGCATCTTTTCAACCCCTCTTTCTGTCTTTGACAAGCGACCCACACATGCACACGTATGTAACGTAACGATGTCAAATGTAAATATGGATAGAACTATAAATACATATGAATACAGCTACAGTGACATTGTTACTCTTGGAGATTGATGGCATAATCGACCCTGGAACAACTGGTACATCCCTGGAATATTTTAGGACTGCAGTGCATGTGTGAAAACGGCCGGACAGAAATGAAGCGGCTGCCTGGCTGCTTGCCCAGGTGTCCTTAAAGCCTTTCTAATGGCCTCACCTGTGCCTCTGTCTTTGCAGCAGGGGGGGATTAGGTGGATGGACCCATCCTTTCACCAGACAAGTGCCAGCCTCTCCAGGCTCATAGCTACCCAAAGATTTTCCCTTTCGTTTTGGACTGTACACTAAGAAAGAGCCGCAGTTCTGCCGTGAGCCTCCAGTGTTGTGCGCAGTGCTGTTATCAACAGCACCGACGCTGACAGAGTAGCATTTGAAATGGCCTCACCCACAAAGAAGGGAGGAATATTACAGCCCCTGTGTTTGGTGCCTTGGAACACGTTGCACAGCATTTAAAGTTCAAGTAAAATGTTTTGTTTTTTTCTTAGTTTTAGTACATACCAAAAATAAGCCAAGTCCTTCTAATGCTTTACAAATGCAGCTATTCAAATAATAATGCCATTAACTTCTTCAAAATGTGTTAACAATGCAGAAAGAGAGTAAATTTAGACAATAACGTATTCCTCAGCTTCACTTTGTAGTGTCTCAAGCTTGTGAGTTTAAGTGTCGGCATTGGAAGAAAACTCATTCAGGTAAGCATATTTAGATTCCTGATAAAATAACCAACTGCATTGACTGTTGGTGTAAAAATGCTTTTGAGTGTGCTATATGTATTCTGTTAGCAAACAGTGATCATCCTCTATTCCCAGTGGCATACTGTTGAATTGTGTACCTGTTCCCACTGGAGGTGTTTTCACAACAGCCGTAATAAGTGAGAGAGGGGGAAATGCCTGTGAAAGACTGTTCTTTACTTTGTGTCAGCACATGGCTGCTTTCTCGCCTGAGTAGCCACAGTAACACACAGTTAAAACACATTTTGACTGAACGGGGTCAGGGCACTGTTTTACCAGAGAACATAAGCTATCTGGGTGGAGCCTTAAGGATGTTTGACGTCAGCCGTTATGGTATTCAGAGCATTTGTAGCTCTGAGTATACCATACTGGAAAATTTGTTCCCATATTTTGAAAAGAAAAGGAGACTAAGTCCAGCTCTTCCTGACTAAGCTCACTGTGTGCCTCCTGTCTGGATAAACAAGATGGCCACCACGTACAGTCATGTATCCGCTGGGTCTTCCCTGGTTACGTCTTAGTGTGTAAAATCTAGACTGCCCCATTGGTGTTCCTTTGTATATGATGCAGCAAATCTTCATATTCTTCATATTAGTAAGAAAGTAAAGTCTTTAGATCATTGAACTGCAGGGATTTGAGCACAAATAGCAGATACTAAAAGTGTTATGCAAAATATGTAACTTTGTTTTTAAGCTAATTTTCTCATCAAACCTAATTGGAAAATTAGCTTAAAGGAATGCAGTGTCCCAAATTGTTCTGTAACATGAGACCTTGTGATTGGACAGCTTCATCATGAAGCTGCTATGTTGCCTCAGGTTCTGGATATTTATTTAATGACGGGGGGACATGTTTCCCCTCGGTTATAACACAGTGTGGGCTGAAGCAACTGCGGTAAGGCTCCTGGTGATTTTGTTTCAATAACCAGAGGACAATTTCTGCCCTAAATAAGTGGCAAGCACCCAGAGGTAAAATACTGTCTGCGTTCACTTACACGGGCTAACTGGGCTAAGGTCTTCTCAAGTCAATCTATTTCTGTGCACGTTTGAGAGGCTGTGACATGTGTGGCTCTGATCCGACATCAATAGATGATTACCATCCAAAGCATATCTGTGCATGTGTTTTCTATGCCTATGAATTTTTTTCTTTTTTTTTCTTTTTCGTTATATCTCCTGTCACATCACTTGGAAGAACAATTCAAAGGGATTGAATAGTAGCCACACTTTCAGTCTGAATTTATTAAATGTTATTCCTATAGTTCAGGTTACACGATCTGGACCAGAACTTCGAGTGAACTGCAGCTTAAATGTTGTTCTGGTGCCTAAATTCTGACTGAATAGAATGACTGTAGGGGGATATCAGTCTTTAGTCATTGGATTTTTATTATCTCAAGGTTAAAAGATCAAAAGGTTTTGAGATGCACCAAAAGCGTTCTGAATGCAGTTGATTTGTGGAAAATACGGCTTCTAAATCCGTTTTTTTCCTCCATTCCTGTACGTCTTCTGATAATGAAATCATCCCATTCCACTTAACTGCAACTGGCACATAGCTCTGTTTCACGAACAATGAGCGGGCAGAAAATAAATCATTCCCTGTTCTAATCCATCACAAACCGGTCTCTAAGTGCCGTGATTAATTTCAGTATAAGTCTCCCCCCCCTCTGTCGGTCTCTCTGGAGACTCTAGCCCCAAGAAACAGAACTGTCAACTCTCTGGAGGCTAGCCCTGGCCCAGTGTCTATTTTTACAATCCTGTTCCTGATTGGCCAACAAGGTGTGTGTGTGTGTGTGTGTGTGTGTGGACACTCATGTCGTGTCATAAGGTGCCTCTGTGCCATCTGTCGGCCTTAGTAGAGCTGTTGTTATGACTGACCACGCCTTGCCAATCTGTCTCAGAGAATGCAAAACACAACATTTGGCTTTCCTTGCTCTTTTGTAACACTGTCTATATTAGAAACTTTTGGGGGAAGCTAAAAATGAATAATAATGCTAATTATTTCAGGAGAATAAGATTCACTTTGAAGCCGCTGTTTCAAGCCAACAGCTGTATGTGGTTGAATGTGAACGTTCAGAGTTGATTCCAAGTATTTATTGGGTGTGTTGTACTGCATAGGATTTCTGGAGAAATGAATATCTTAACATTACAGAGCAACAGTAAACGGGAACAGATTAACTTGGCAGGTGTAGTAACAGGTTGTTCATGAGTCACTACTTGTCTGCTCTGTGAGTAGAATATCAATTTGCTGTCTCACAAAAAGTGCTAAATGACTGAATCATGTTTGTGTTGGAGACTTGACTGAGTGAAACAAAGCAGAACACTTGTTAATGTTGACTGACCATGACTTGTTGTAACTGCCGTTCAGCATAAACCTCATCATTCTTCTCCTGCCCCGCGTCTCGGAAATCTCGTGACTGACCCAGCACAGTATTGTCCGAAAGAAAATAAAAAGTCCCTCATCCAGTTTCTCTAAGTAGTCAGTAAGTGGATATTCTAATATTCTGGATATTTTGTAAGAGCATAGTGCTTTTGCTTAACAATGCAAATGGCCTGCTGTTATGGCTTAGCACAATTAGATGTGGCATGGATTAATGAAGGATATCATGGATGGCCTTGAATAACAAAAACGGGCTACAGGAGGACCGAGCATGACTGTGTCAGAGAGCCGAGAAAGCAATTTCCAACCATCACATCTGTCTGAATGTGAGATGAGAATTATGAGCATTTCCCTGGGCACAAATAGTATAAGAATGCTTCTAAGGTGACACATATTCAGTACAATAGAGATAATACAGACCCTTTTAAGTTCGTTCAAGGGTTAGGTTAACTAATCGTTCTTGATTAACCAAAGGAATAAGTGTGAACAGGCATTGTTATTTGACTAAGTGTGATAGGCTTGTGATGAACGGGCAGCCTGTCCAGGGTATACAACGCTTCTCCCACAGTGATGGCTGAGATAGGCTACAGCCCCCTGTCACCTGTAGATGGGAGGAATCTGGATAATGAGCATTCCTTCGTCTGTATAACGCCTCACAGTTGATGGTGTATGGAGGAGAGAAAACCAAGCCATGGAAAATTATTCATAGACATGCAAGACGGGATTGTGTCATGCCACAGATCAAAGGAAGTGTGCTAGAAAATAATCAGTGTCATTTCAAATGCCCCAAAGCACCGTGTACATCCTTCATTCTGAAGTGGAAGAAGTTTGAAAACGCCAACAATTGATGTTGATTCGGTAATCAAGGACAATGGGCCTTTGTCAGACAGGTATTCAAAAGCCTAATGGTTCATTAGTTTTTCTTTGTGTGGACGATAATGCCATCTCTTCGGTCGTGGGGATGGCAGCATCATCTGGTGGTCTGTGGCAGGAATTGGGGGACCTTTCATGATAAGGTAACAGTGGAGACAGGAGAGCAGATAACTTTCTCTGGAGACTCGCTCTGGCTGGCTCTCGCAGTCACAGTAGGAACGCCTGCTACTGTTTCCAGCTCGGTTCAGCAACTTTTAGACCTCTTCTGAACTGTTCAGCACCTTTTTTGCAAAAAAAAAAAAGCACCCCCAAGATGTAGCAACCACTTGAGCACACCTTAAATACTTCTGTACAAGACTGTGTGCAAGTCAGCTGTCATGTGGTCCTTGTTCATTCTGCGGCTCACTCAACGGACTGCAGCCGAGGAGTCGGCCGTCACATTTAAGTGACACTTTTTAAGGTAGTGCAGCGATACACGGTCTCCCTCACTGTGCTACAAGCAGCACACGGGACAGGTAGTCTCACAAAGAATGTAATTAAGGTTTGTTCAAAAGTTGCTTTTTTTTTTTTTACATTTTTGCTGAATCTAAAAGTCTAAAAGGTCTAAAAGTGGCTAAAGCCAGTTGGTGACAGTGACGAGCGCCCCTACCGTCACTGTGACTTGATCAGGCACATTTGCATTAAGCACGGAGGCTCATGTACTGAACCTTAACCTTTGACCTTAATGGTAAATGATTGATTTTGCTCTAATGTTTATCTGCATTGTTCTTAAATACTGACAGTGATTATGCAAAATTATGCTCAAAATGACTCAGGCTTGAAAGGGAAAAACACGCATGTGTTGCAACCAGTCCAGGTTAAGATTATTCGGGGAAAAGTAAATTAAAGTTTGTTTGATCCATTACCGATTAAGTTAAATTTGGAAAATGTGACACTTTCTCACTGCATTAATCAGAAAAATGAACTAAATATTTATGGTAATGAGCCAGTCATGTCAATCGATAGTTCCTTTTACAGATATCATGAGCATCGAGTTTTATGCTCTTTCTGCGTTTGCATGTGCTTCCTCTGGCTGCTCGGATTTACAACCACATTGACATTCACATTAGTTATAAGGATAGGGGTATTATAACTTTTTGCTTTGCTTTTGCTGCTGACCAAGATAGAGGCTTCAGAGCAGCAGTTGGTCCCGAGGTACTGCCTTGTAGTTGCACAGCCTTCCTGTGTTAAGATGGATCACAGTCAGGGGGCAGATTTCTCAAGGAGAGCATATAAAACTTGTATAAAGTGGGATAAAACGGATGAGCTTCTGCGTGATGCATGGGTGACCCCTGTGTTATGATCATAGTCTTTTATTCAGATATAGTTAACAGAAGGCCAATTTTTCAGCAGAGAAAAGCACTGCAGCTGTATGTCATGAAAATGAACCGAAATGAAGGCTTTTCAATGGGAGCCGTGTGAGCAGGATAGGGCAAAGAGACCTGTGGACGTCGTGTTGCAACTGGCCACTTGCACACAACAGTGTTGCTGTTTTGATATTCCCTGTGGCCTTTTGAAATGACAGTGGTTTATCAGGTCATACGCAGCTTGTGCCATGTGCTTCCACTTGGAATCCTGCATTTTCAAAGCTAATTTTTAAAGACCGTGTAAAGTGAATTCAGTCATTTTCTTCTGAACACATTAAATAGGTTATAAATGCATTTCTCAACAATGTGTGAAAAGCATTTCAACCATTTAGATTGGAATTGTGGAGCGAGGCTTCACAAACTGTGTTTCAACATTTCTGTGTCAGGATTTAATGGGCGGGTCTCAAACCACCGCACGCGGTGGTGTTTAGCATAAACCCGCCCTTGCTGCTGTAGCAGCGCATTAGCCTCGGTGGTTTTCCTGCTCGGTCTCGAGTCTCCGATAGCGTAGCACAGTAGTTTGCAGCTAGCTAACTAACTAACAACTGTAACTAACTTGTCATGCCTCCTCCTCGTTTGTCCCTGGATGCCACAGTGTCCAGGGTAGTGGCTCCATTTCTTTATTTAAATTTCCAACTGACAACGACATCAAGAAACGGTGGATCGATTTTGTTAGGAGCTACTGTGTAAAGTTAATAATCACCACCCATCTCTGCAAGGTCTACTTTACCCCCGATAGTTTCATCAAATTTCACCAGGAAAAGTGTCCGACGAGGGCTGCTGATGAGCGATTGCTAACTTGTGTAAATAGGAGAAATATGTTACCATTCTGTTGCAGACTGTGAGGCGCCAGGTTGTGCATTTTCATTGTCTGACTCCGAGTCAGTGTCAGACTCTGACGGCTCAAACATGTAGGACTCGGTCACTGCGGTGCTGTTGTTAACTCTCGCGTCCATCGCTGCTGTTGCTAAGTTACACGGAGGCGACCCCCCTCCCGCATGTGGGCGTGGTTCCAGCACCTTCGGCGGACACGCCCCCACAGTCCTGGAGCTGAGAGTACTGCTCATTTTTACTTGATTTTGACCTAATTTGGTTAATAATACTTTGTTCTTTAGTCGGACAAACTCAAAACACATTTATTTTCACTTTACACGGTCTTTAATAAAGGAAATAATTTTTTTAATTATCTTTCACACTGCAGTATTGCAGTATTCTAATATAAATCCTTTTTTATTAAACAATTTCTTAAACTGTGAAATAACAGCATAGAAGTTTATTTTTGGCTCTGCACAGGCAGCTGATCGGTAACTTGCTCGACGTATTTTTTTTGTTGGTTTGATTGGCATACAGTTGCACATGGTGTATGATTGCCAGTCAGCCAGGTCTCTGCAGTATTCTTCATGACATTTTCATGACATTACTGTAGGACGTCTGGTTCATGTTCCGGCACACTGTGTGTTATAGTTGAGGGGGCGGGACTCGGCAGCCAATAATCTAGGAAAAGGATGTCCTGATGTGTTGTTTCTTTTTTTTTTAGTGTCTCACTTCACACAATCTAAGCCACGTAGCCTAACTTGTATTATGTAAAACTGACACACAACAGCGGGTGAAAAACACATGGAAACGTGCCAAAATGACAATTCGCAGTAAAGTTACAGTTGAGAAAGTACTCTGACTCGGGTCTTCATCTAGCGCCGGCCTACACCCCCTCTGTCCAAATGCATACTGTTTTGCCCGTTCTATATGAAGCAACAGCTCATGTGTGACTGATGGATCAAGTTTTAGTAACAAGTTCATGTTTTGCTGGGAGACTGCGTTGGTCCAGCAGGGACATTATGTGAAGACAGGAAAAGACCAGCTGAGGCATCATTTTCATGGCCATTGTGGTGAGTGCCCCTTGTTTATTTACTACCAATTAATAGTTGGCAGGTGTTTTCGACCCTGTTAGTATGGGAGGTGGGAAGTCTGTTTGTGATTGACTGCTGGTGGGTGACGTCCAAATGCTCAGCTGCAGCCAGCCGTTTCCATGCCAGCAAGTGAAGAGAGGGAGACGGCATGGTGAACATTCTCCAATATTTATCTGGTAATGGAATGGGTTGAGGCCCCCAGTACCGCGCTCAGGTCCCCTTCTTTTAGCCAGCACATCCTTAACTCTGTAACCTTGATGGAGAAGCACTCATGTCCGGTTGTTATTTTCATTAGTGCTTTAATCCAATTACTGTGTGGTCTGCCCTAATCACAGAGGAGTTTGCATCATCTTTTCTACGTTCCCAGATCATTTCAGAAGTGGCTGCACACTGTGTCACCCTACACAGCATAATGAGTGCTCAAGTGCTGCTCTGCCTCTCTGCTCTGCCCCTTATTCTGTCTGGCTGTATACGAAATGGTGCATTCCCTCCTATTGATCCTCTTCCTGGTGGAGTCACAGGCAGGCTTATCCGGCTCTTCCCAGCTTGTCTGCCTTATGAATGGACACACAGAGAGAGCTGTGTGCATGTGCCAGGCTTCGGGGTAATGTGTAGTCACAGGCATCTTGTGGCTGAGTGGTTATTTTGGCTCCCTCCCTCCTGCCCTCCTGTCCTCCCGGTCCCCCTTTTTGCCTCATTGCTGTTAAAGTAATAATTATAGATGCTGAAATTTGCCCACTTTACACAGCCTCTGTGTGTTATGTCCCGCTCAGCTTTAATGGCTTTCTTGCAAGTAGCGAACGGGGAGGTTGCAGGTTTGCCGGCAGTGTGTCGTGACTAGCACTAACAGGGAAGTCACCGGAGATCCACAGTCATGATTAATCTTGAAAAATGAGCATTTTTTTTTTGTTTTTTTGACAGTCTGTGGTGATTCATTGTGTTCACAGAGAAGTTAACATTTCTGTCATTGTTCATGCCACTCAGACTCTCTATTCTTGTGTTGTTTCCGCCCAAGACCTGAGCTGAAACTAAAATATCTTTGCAGACTCCCCAGAACTCAGCCTCCAAGAATCTTTCCATCTCACTGATTATGCATGTCTTTTTTAGACATAGTGACAGATTGCTCTCTCAGTCTTTGCACAGGTTGTAGAGCTCTGCTGGAGCCCCAATCTGGATGAAAATCAAACTGGAAATTTCAGGTGTAATTATTATCTCACTCCATTGGATATCTGTCTTATATGACAAAACACGTTTATCTCTGAAATGTTGCGGTCTTTGTAGAATTTGACTTGCAAACAATTAATCTCTTTCTGTTTTTTAAATTTTTTTCTCCCTCCCTTTATATCCTGGCCTGCCTTGTTTTCAACCGTATGAATACTGACTCATTACAGGAGCACACAGCATTGCATGATGGGTCACAGACGCTCAGCTCTCTGCCTCCCTGGGCTTTTGTTATGTGGTGCACAGCTGAGGCAGATGCTGAGGGGCACTCACAGTAAATTGCCTGAATGAGGGCAAATTCTGTCGACCACTGAAGTGGAGTGCACCGTAACTCATCGAGTTGCAGCTTATCTTCAGCACAGAGAGGAAGGGGAGCGTAGCTCACAGAGGCACATACCCATTAGAGACGGATCATTTTAACTCATATTTTGGCTGCAGTTTGGGTCATTATGTAGAGTATAGATCTCAAGGCTCGAGTTGTAAAAAACGTGCTCCGTGTCTTTTCTGTCCTCGTCCTCAGTAGTTTGTTTATGAAAAAAAAAAGGCATTTGAGATAAAATTGTCTAAAAACATGTTAGATTCATGCACAACTGTATTTCGCTTGTGAACGAAGGGAGAACACGTCATACCGCGTCTGTGCTTTGAATCTCCTAACAGGATGTTTTCCACATTAAAAGCTTGTACGTCCCCATGGGATTTCTTAATGTTGCTTTGAGGTTTGGGTCGAGGTCGGCACGAGTGTTACAGATTTAAAACTCTTAAAAACAAGACTTCTGTTTGACTTACAATTTATTTAGTGAATCATATTTACAATGTTGATAAATATTTATTTATTGATAATTTCTTTTTACATATAGCTAAATCTTTTGGTATAGTAACTCACACCAAGCTACAATACATTGAAAAATAAAGCGTTCTCCTGGCTAATGACAAAATATGAATGGTTCTGTGGCATCATTTCAACATATTTTCATCACAGCCTGACACCTTTCAAACAGCTGCTTTTTTTAATAAAAGATACAAACCTGAATAGTGTCCACTGAGGCAGCTCAGCAGCTGCTGGCTCAGCCTCTTATTCTAATGTGTTCTGCCCTATTATATAACTCATGAGCTGGAACATTACGTCAGTATTTCAAGTGATATTTTATTTTTATTTTTTTCTTTCTTTACATCTAACAGTCCAACATCTAACAGTCCTGGTATCTGCGGACTGTGATAACAAAATGTTTTTAATTTTCAAATATGATTAATCTTAATCTATAAAAGAGATTTCTGCACATATGAATTACATTGTAAGCCTCTCAAAGTGGAGAAGATGCCCTGGAAAGATGATTCAAGATTAACATTTTATTTTACAAGAGTAATTTGGACCGTAAGCTTCGCAATAGATATAATTAAGATCCTGTCAGTGTCTACATAATTGTACGTTCTTTTGGGTTGGTACATAAATATTTCTTTTAAAGCCAATGCGCAGAGATTAACTGTGAGCCACAGGCCATCTGTTATGGTCTTGCATTTAAAAAGTAATACAGAAATGAAATGCTGCAAGAGTCTAAAGCCAGGCAGATATCGATGCCTCAGCCTGGGGCTATAATAAGGGAAGCACAAGCTGAAAATCAAATTTAAAAAAAGAAAAACAAACTTAGCCATGATTAATAATATTGAATGATAATATTCTTCTCCATTTGTATGGTTAACTCATTCAGAATTTGGAGTGTCATACCACCAATTGCATAACTAGTGAAGGCAGTCATCGTGATCGGTTGAAATCATTTGTGCTGTTTTCACACCTCTTCAATGTAAATAGTCAGTCTTCTGAGGCTGCACTGCTACATCCAATCATACAGCCATACGAGGGAGCGGGAGAGAGCAAGTAGTGATGTCAAAATAGGGGGAGAGGGGAGCTGGGAAAGACGTTTCCATAGCAACTAGTAGAAATTAGTATAACTGTGGCTGAGAGGCATGAGCAGCAAGCAAATAACCTCTTCTATCTTAAAACTAGAAAGTCCTGAACACAAGCCCCGTAGATATGCCTCCTCACTTGGAGACTGGGAGCTCAGTGCTGAATTAAACGCTTTCTGGAATTTACATTTTCTTTATAGTAGCGAAGGGTCTTGTGCACCGAAACACTGGACTTGTGAGCCTGCCCCTGCTTTAGTGGAAACGGAAGATGTTTTAAACATCAACTTGGATAGATTTTCTGTTTAGTTCCCGTTTCAACACTTAGAATTTCCGTGTGAGTAAACTAGTTTGCTCATGCTACCAGTAGCAAATCTGTTTGAGTTTTTTGTTCACGATAGCAAATCAACACCATAAATTGGTCGGAATTGGTGAGTTATATGCAGCTTTTCTTTGCTGGATAGTGATGGACAAATCATTTCTAAAGTGTAATATGTTCTGAGTCAGTTTTTTGCAGTACATCAGGAATGTATTGGCACCATTACTGAGTCAGAAGCACTTCATTCTTGGTGACATTTGAATTTGTTCAGACAAGGCTATTTGATAGACGGACTGGCTTCACACATGTATTGGTGTGGCTGTTTGTGTGTGTGCATCTCTGTGTGTTTTCGTATCCTTGTGGGGGCTGTGAAACAATTGATTGGGAACTCGTTCACTATGTGGATCACTAGGTCCACTGAGGTGTTCATGTTGGGGCTATCGGTCAGTTTTATTTGGGTAAAGAGCTTAAAAATGCTTTTTCTGAATGTTACATCACCTGCACAAAAATGATACTGACCAGCTGCAACACAAAACCGTCTGACAGGAGAAGGGCGTAACTATGATAATCTCTTTATAATCTAATGGTCTACCAGGAAATCTGGAGTCCAGGCGTTCATGTGGATTCTACTTTGACATCAGCCACAGCTAAAAGTGACTAAGTCCAAATAACATGAACAAATTCCAACTTTATGTGTCTGCTACATTTATGATAGATGCATATTCCTCCGATAAGATGACTGTTGGGAAGGATTCGTGGGTAGAGACAGTACCATGAGGCAAAGTACCTCCTGAGGCCGGATGCAGTCGTCTTTAGTGAGAGTAAAGTAACAGGTACAGGCAGTGGCTCTCATTAGCCAAAGTTAAAATGAACTAAAGAACAACAAATCTAATATCCGTGACACGGTAGATGTGAATGCGAGTTGTCTGTTTTTGTGATTGGGCGGCTGATTGTTTGTCCCAGGTGTTAAACGCTTCCCCTTTCTGAAAAAATTCCGTGCGTATTTGCACTTTTGTGTAACTGAAAGTCAAGTCTGACAAATTTCAGGGACTCTTCTGTGGGTCCCTCAGTTCTACAATGTTAGTTTGCACATTCAACAGGAGGGATTACATCAGAATGAACCCGAACTTTTCTCTGAGCAAACATTAAGGTGGTTGTTAGGATCCGCCTCCCTCCTGTTCTCTGATCTACGACGACAGGCTCGGTCTGAAGGTGAGGTCTGCAGGCACTGAAGGTTCTTTGAAGCTGTGAGTGGCGCAATGGGCTTTTATACGTTGAAAGTCCTGATATTGATGTTTTTCTAAAATGATGTTTGAATTTTGAGCTTCAGGGAACTGTGCTGCATACATCGTGCCATAGAAAAACATCGTACTGTTAGAACTGTTGGAAATGGAGCATAGCTGTTACCCAGCAGCACCTAATGATCATTTTTACTTTATTTTTGTATCCAAATGTCTACGTTGATTAGATTATTAGGAAAAACAGAACTACACATCCTAAACAGTAGACTCTATCTGTAATAAAGCATTGTACCATATTTCATAAGCTGTTGTACATTTTTGTAAGTGAAGAACTAATATTTAGTGACAGAAGCTATCAGTGAAATGCAGTAAGGTAAATCTCTCAGAAATGAATTAAATGGATGGATAGTAAATCACATTATGCTTAACTTTTTTCTTAAGTTCAATAAGAGAATGACAGTGATTATGGTTTTCTGCTGCAATTTGTCCCATTTGTTTCCCCAAAATTCACTTAAAGGTTAAAATTGAAGGACTTACTGTTCTAAATTTTCTTCTTAATTGTATGCCCCGTACTCTGCTGTAACCACTAACTGCCAGGGTTTGATACCATCCACCTAAACATTGTGCAGACCACCCCCCCCACCCCCACTGTGACAGCACTCCATGACTTCAACATGGCTGCAGCCGGGCAAAAGTTGTTCAGGAATGGCCTGAGGAAAACAAGAAAGAGCCACAGGCATAAGCATGGTTTCCAAACTAATCAGATCACCCATATCTGAGAAGCATCTGTTGGATGTGCCAAAAGCCTGAGCAGTAGAGGCTCCACCCCACAGCCCACAGCACACAAACAGTCTGCTGCCACGCAGACCGCAGGACAACCGCAGAGGTTAAGTTTCTGCACCCCAAAGGCTTAGACAGGAGCAGGTAGATTTAATATTTGGCTGATGCCTATAGAAATTCTGTGTGACCTATTCCATGTGGCACAAACCCTTGTGCTGTTATACACTCATTTTAATGTTAATGCTCATGTTTTTTTATTTGTTTTTTTTTTATTTTCGAGTAATGTATAATTAATGACTCATTCCCAGTCCAAGTGTTTGGTATTCTGTTTATTCTAAAGACGGGTCAAATCCTTTGTTTATTTTAGATGAGAAATGGTAAGCGGGGCTTTAAACTGTGACTGTAAGTGTGGCAAGCTTAACGTTTAAGTTGCTCTCAATGCTAGTGTGTGTGTTTTTATGCTGGCAGAATAGCTAATGAGCATAATCCCACACAGCAAGTGAGCCGAGTCGCTGCTTGGGTCGAGGCTTACTGCAACATCCCAAAGCTTTGACTGCAGCATCGAGGTGTTCTAAGATAACTACAGAGGCCAGAGGAAAAATGCCAGGCTCTGCATAAACTCTCATCTGTATGGTATCATTTCCCTTTATATCTTATCTGTTACTTCAAAAATAACAGTGTCTACCTTTGGGTAACTTACATTTCAGATCCATCTCAAGCCTGAAAGGATGGTTTTAAGCTACAGGAGACTATTTAAGGTCTCCAGCTGCAACCACTGATTACTTAAGCTCAAGGACATCAATGTACACAGTTTTCATTCATGAAATAATCCCCCTTCCACCAATATCGTTACACAGTGAGACAAACGCATCTATACTCGTGCAAGCAAATGTGCGTGTACTGCTACGAAACACTTCAGTGCAATGCCTTATAGCTACGCTGAAGAAATAATTGATATTCCTCCTAAATAAACAAATATAACATAAACAAAACATTTATGTGAGAACTGGGAATAGCACAGTCAAGTCTGCTTCTGAGTTACAGCTAAAGGCCGATGGAGATCATGACATACAGTTCTTTCCATTTCATTGCATCATACTGTGAGCTGCATTTAGATGCTGTAGAGAAATTAACTTTGAAAAATGTAATGTTATCAACGATAAGAGTGTTTTTGCTCTTGCAATGAATTTAATTTTCTCTAAGATTCTAAACCCTGCGGTTTTGGTGATGACCTGCAGAGACATGTATTATTGACAATGCAAGCTGTCTCTTACAGTCATGATCAGCCTGCATCCGAATATGACTTTGCCCACAGCTACACTGACTGTTGCATCACAAATGAACTGCTAATGTCAGAGCTACTGTTCCTGTATTGCATTCTAAATTTTATGCCTTTTGCTTTCCTACTTGGTTGCAGGAAGAAAATAAAAACAGGCCATCATCAAGATTAACTGGTGATGTCTTCTGGGCATTTTCTTCTCATATTGTGGTGCAGTTTTGGCTGACTGTCTCTCAGTGCTTATAAATTGTTTGTCAAGTTGATTTAATGTAAATAAGACTTTAATTTGCAGCTCACACTCGACGATCTGAATCTGTCTTTTGGCATCTGATCATAAGGTTTGCAAAGACAAACTGTTTCTTCAGTCACTCCTCTTTCTTATTTTTGGAATTATTTCTGTGAAATTGATTTTAAAGCTAAACCCTTTTGAATGCCTCTGGTTATTTTCCTGACAATACATGGCCAGTCATGGCTCAGATGGTTGAGAGGTCTTCTAATCACATCTGTTTCGATCCCCAGCCCCTCCATGTATTGATGTGTCCTTGACCAAGACACTGAGCCCTCAAATTTCCCCTCATACACTCATTGTTGTGCGATTGCAAAGAAAAAGGAGCTGCATATGCAGACTTGAATGAATGAATGAAATGAATGAGAAAAGCCTTAATTATTTTCAAATCATTAATTGATGGATTGCCACCTTGTAAACCGTTGGGAGTGGATGAGATTTGCTCATAGATGCTAAAGGATATGGTGGGGCTGTCTTGGCTGACACGCTTCTTCAATATCGCATGGAGGTCTGGGACAACGCCAGTGGAGTGGCAGACAGGGGTGGTTCCCATTTCTAAGGAAAGGAAAGAGTGAGTTCTAACTACAGAAGAATTACATGACTGAGCCTCCTTGGGAAAGTTTACTCCAGGCTGAGGAGTCTCTGTCCGATTGTCGAACCTCTGATTCAGGAGGTGGCGTGGTTTTTGTCCAGGGCGTGGAGCAGTGGACCAAAGTATTACCCTCACAGAGTTACTGAGGGCGTCATGGGAGTTTGACCATCGAGTCTACATGTGTTTTGGGGTCTTGGAAATGGCTTACGACCGTGTTCCCTAAGGGTTTCTGTGGGGGTGCTGCCGGAGTATGAAGTACCTCAATCGCTTTTACAAGCTGTTCAGTCCCAGTATAACCAAAGCAAGAGCTGTGTCCTCAACTTGTTTACAGTTCTTGTTGGACTCCCCCTTGTTGGGCTGCCCCTTGTCACCAATCCTGTTTGTGATTTTCATGGATAGGATCTAGAGGCATAGTTGGCAAGAGGAGGGCATCTGGTTTAGAAACCTTAGGGTTGCATCTCTGCATTTTGAGGATGATGTGGTTCTGTTGGCTTCTTCAAGCCAATACCTCTCGTGCGCACTGGAGCAATTTGAGGCTAAGTGTGAAGCGACTGGGATGAGAATGAGTTCTTGCAAATCCGATGCCACGGTTCTCAACTGGAAAAAAATGTAATGCTCTCTCTAGGTTGAGGGGTGAGTCCCTGCCTCAGGCGGAGGAGTTTAAGTAAGTCAAGATCACGAGTGATGGCAGGTTGGGGCGACAGATGGAGAGATGGATTGGGGCTTCATCAGCATTAATGATGGCGCTGCTCTGATCCGGTTTGGTGAGGAGGGAGCTGAGCTGGCAAGGCTTTCAGTTTACTGGTCCATCTATGTTTCAGCCCTTAATTGTGGTCACAAGATCTGGATAGTGACCAAAAAAATGAGGTCGCGGCTACAAAGCGACTGAAATGGGTTTTCATCGGAGGGTGACTGGTCTCAGCTTTAGAGATCAGGTGAGGGGCTCGGCAATCCAGAGGGAACTCTAACTGAGTAGAGCTCCTCCGCATAGAAGACAGTCAATTGAGATGGTTTGGGCATCTGGTTAGGATGCCTCCTAGTTGCCTCCCTTTCGAAGTTTTTCAGGCAAGTCCAAGTGGGAGGAGATTTCAGGGCAGACCCAGAACCTTCTGGCCTGGGAATGCCTTGAGATCCCCCAGGACGAGCTGGAGAGTGTCGCTGGGGAGAGAGATGTCTGGGTTTATCTCCTGAACTTACCCCAGACCTTCACACATTGTAAAGCACATTGTAGAGCCTTCACCTTGTTAAATGGTGCTATAAAGGGGTGGACCTTTTATACCTTTGCATTGTAGCTGAATGTCAGTGATTCGATTCCTTCTGTTACAGTTGGTCAGTGCAGGTTGATGTTAGATGAGGTCCCCCCCCTTTGGGAATTCCTTTTATGTTCATTTTTGTAAAGTCAACAGAACGCCAGGTTCAACTGCAGAGAGATTAGATTATATGTTCTCCCAGAAGTAGGTCACTCTTTTCTACTTGAATTGTTTATGCCTTTGTAGGTCCATCAACCAGCCTTTTTTTGGCTTCTTTCATCCTTATTTTCAAGTACTGTCGTTTCTCCTTTTTAATTTCTTTTTAACATCCAGACTTTGAATCTCATTTCTTGGACGGATTACAATTTGCACTTTTAGATTAGCATTTCTTGGATGGAGTACTACAGTTTAGGTTTATTATTTTCAGTATGCCAATTAAGAAAAAAAAATAGATGGCTCTAATTAGTGTTCTGCAATGTTGAGAAATGAGGAAAACGAGAACTGAAATGCTTGGACTTAATTACATACATTCTTATTAGTGAATTTTAAGGCTTTGGAACTGGCCAGTTGATTAATCATGATGCTAAGGAACTCAGCTGGTGGTAGTATCGGTCACATCACAAGAAACAGAAACATACACCACTGCTTTCTTCTCAGCAGAGCCGCAAATACATATTTAGAAATGTAATATAGGAATTTGTTTACTCATCATTTTAGGTCACAAATCTTCAACAATGCCACTGGCTTTGTGAGGTAGTACTCCTGTAGGCTCTGTGTAGTATTAAATGCTATAATGACAGCGGGTCCTTTAAATCCTGTGGGTTGTGGAGGGTGCTATTTGTGGATCAGATTTATTTCTATGAATTCACGGTCAGATTTTGATCTGAGGAGTCATTGCTTTGGACTTGGTGACATTCCTTCAGTTGTTGCCTGACAGTTTTTGCAGACTGACAGGGTGCAGTGGCCTGCTGGGAGACCGCGTGCTGTTAGGAAGTTTGGGGTTGTCCTTGGCCTCCACACAAAGTTTAGACAGTGGTATCTGTCCAAGTAACAGAGACCCAAGGTTTCACAGCAAATCATTTCATTATATTGAGATGGCAAATATCATTCAGTTCTACTTAATAGTTTGAGTAGTCAGAAGTTTTGATGTTGGAACTTATCAGCATATAGTGCACAGACTCAGCCTTGAGTTTGACACAGATCTTGAATGCATATTAAATTTTTAGACCTCACGCTTGCTTCTTGTAATTTGGCAACCCCTGCTTTAAAAGAGTTTTTTTTTTATCCTTTAACAAGACATGAGCTACAGTATCCTGTTAGCTTCCCTTTTATATGTAAAAAGTAAGCTGTTGGTTGAAGAGCAATTAGCCTGTCTTCATAAGCCTCAGTGAAGAGGAGCCACAGCTTTGCCTTCTATCTGAGGGAGCCAATTAGTGTTTAGTCTACACAGCGATGTAGTTTGGAGGACTGTGCAGGTAAAGAGCAAAACATTTGGGGATAGAGCCAGAAAAGGACACAGGATCATGTGATGGAAATTCCCTGTGGGACCCTCGCTCTTCTGTCAGGTTGCCTGGGGGATGGATGAACAGTTTTGTGTTGTTGGTTTTAATGGGAAAAGCAGTGTTGTGAAGTATACTGGCGGGTATTAAAGCTTGGCTTACTGCTCTGTGAATCGATGACGTTAATTCAGTGCATACAGGTAATCCAGTTTGATGAGCATGTGTGATTTCTAAATGCTTAAAAGTCACAATTTTTTTCTGATTGTTAGCAGTTCAACAGTAAAGTTTATTGGACCTGTTCCTGGACTCTTACCTTCATGAAGGTTACATGAGTAAGTTGTTGAATCTACTGTCATTCTGCTACAAGCATTTTGGATGTTATTAATGATTCCACAGCTTCTGCATTTCTGCCATGTTAAACCCTTTACTTTTGAGGAAATGTCACTTTTATAGAAAGACTTGAAACAGATTAAGAAGAAATGCTTGTTGAGTTTTTTTCCCACTTGATGATGGCCTTATGTGACCTGACCTCAAGCATAATACATTTCCATTCACACAACCATGCTCATTTTGTAAGATAATGGTGGCTTTTGACCCCACTCAGTCATGCTTCTTAGTGAAGCAATAGAATCCTGATTGTCCTGATGGGAAGTTCAACAGCAAAAAAGTGCTGATTTGTTCTGATCATGCACGATGGTGTTTCATTACATACTTCTGTCTGAGTCAAATAATAATAAAAAAAACGTCTTTTTCATCAGTCTCCGAAGTGCAGACTCTTACTGAGAGATGTATTGCATTTGTCTTGCCCTACAGCAGGATTTCTGTGACGTTGGTGTGCTTCTCTCTCAGAGCCCAGCGTAATGTATGAATGCCTGTTTTGTACAATGTCATTGTTTTCAGTACAGGTGGCTAATGAAATGCTTTATGATGTGCTGAGAGCACTGATTAGAAAAATAAAAACAAATGAAATCTCTCAATGCATTGATTCCCCCACGTTTTAAATGGAAATTCATGCTCCTCTTAATGTGGAGAAGCGTTTTTAATTGATTTTTTTTTTTTTCTGAAGGTAAATTAGAACTGTGGCTCTGGTTCTTCCTGTCAAATGTTTTGAAAGTTTTTGTCATCTCTGTTGAAACGACACGACTGCTGGAGATGAAGGAAAGGGAAATCTTCATCCTTTTGTTTGTAGAGCTGCAAGACGCCAGAACTGGCATAGTTATCGGTGTGTATGGGCACACATTTATTGGTCCTTCTGTTTATTCAGACTTACTGAGAATCCAAATGTATGTTCAAAGGTGCAGATGTTACCGCTCTGGCTATAGTGGTGAGGGAATTCCCCCACAGGTGATTGTGGGTGGTTCAACAGCCTTTTATTGGATGTTATGTTACATTAGCATCACTTTATGTTCGGTCTGCAGGTATGTTGAGTGATCGGGGCATGCTGCACACTCACTATCCAGACCTAGTTCAGTTATTTTTTATTGACTGTTTATTCAACATTCAGTGCATGCACATGCATGCGTGCCTCTTTATTTGATATTACATTCTTTTACATATTTTCAGTTATTGTTCCAACTCGAGTAGCCACCTAAAAGCAAGGGAAGTTGCAGGTCCTCCGGTACCATCGGCAGGAGAAGTGGAGCAGCTTGATTTTTTTCTCTTCTTTTTTTCTCAGTCATCATTGATGTTAACTGTTGACTAAACTATTTATTTAGCTTTCTATTCATTCATTCTATTTGACTGATTTAATTACACATACAGTGACCGTCGCTGTGGTTTTCAGTCTTGGACTTGTCCTATTCTACTTCTGATGATTAAACTCAGAGTGCACCTTCAGCTAGATTCTCCGTCCTTGAGGACATCACGTACATATTGACACTCCAACAATGAAGTTGGGGCTCTTTCAAAATCCATTGGATGTAAATGAAAGAGGTGCTGCAGGTGGCTGCCGGTGATGTTTCCTGCAGATGGCTCACATTAATATGTCAACACGTTCAGTTCTAATTAGCTTGTGAATGAATTGAATTTTGATCTATTTCCCTCTTCTAGTTTTGCTGATATTTAATGGTTTTCACTTTTTTCATCTGTAGTTTCACTGGAGGTGCAGATCACACCAACTTTTGGAGAGATCAGTCTTGGAGAGTCCAAATTCTTCATGTGTGAAGGTAAGTTTAGCACGCTGTCCTGACTATATTATTTGTACCATTCAAACTTGGTACTAGTTACAAGTGTGTTGTGTTCTGTCACATTTTCAGGTAGCATAAAGTGATTTAAATGGACCAAAAATGCTTTGAGTAGCATTGATTGTTCCAAATGTTATTATCAGTTTAGGAAATAAAATTAAGCTAAACTCAAATATGCTGCTGACTGGAAGTTTTAGGATTATTGTCTTATTTTGTGTATTTTTCAGACTCATTTTAAAATGGATCGGTTTGATTTTATTCACAATAACAAACAGTTTTTCACAAGACCAAAAAAAGCCCAGATTTGTGGGTGTTTTGTTCTTGAAATACGGACATATCCTATTGTTAGGAACCACACAGACGGACCAGAGAGACAGGGGCTTTAGAAAATATATCCCCTACTTTTAGTTACAAAAGACAAACCATGAGTTTCAATGACAGTAACGCATGGGCCCATAAAAGAGGTCAACGAAACAAACGCCAACGCAGGAAACTCGAGCTACTAACTGAAAACCTAAACCCTCCCGCTGCTGCCAAAAGAACTTTGTACAGTCCAGTTAAGGATCAAGGATCTTATTTAGAGGATCTAAGGCTCCAGGGACTTCTCTTGTAGGTGGGCCAAGCAAAGAGTTGCAGCAACATTACTGGAAACCCAAAGAGAAATATCTCGATTTAATGCAAACATGTTATCTAACTGTGGCAAAGGTGACAAATAAAGTTAATCAAATGTGTGCACCTTAATAGTCAATTTAATTCTCTAACCTATAAAGTTAAGCAAATGAAACAAAATGGTTGCCAGTCTGACCATGGTTAAGGGTCCTCATGCTACCATCACACCCAGAAACAAGGATTCAAACTCTTATTGACGCTGTGTGATGATTTTACAGTTCGACAAAGTCCACCTTTGCCTGAATGAATTCAACATAATTAAGAAAGCACACATCTTTCTATCTAATTCATTCAAGTCAATACTATTCAATCCTACTTGAATAATCCTGGAAGAAAATGATATTGATGCATTATACTTTTTAATAAGTATATGATATTGTGATGGATAAGAAAATCATCTGACGAAAGTTTTTAAAGTTGAAGTGCAGCACTGAGAGGTGTGGTAGAAATCTGCTCTCCCAGCTCACCCATTTTATCCCACAGTGGGGTCACACTTCCTGTGAGGCTCGTGGGAATAAATGGTTTAAACTTCCTCCTCCTTTCTCTCCAGTTTGTTCTTGCTCTGCATCCACAGCACCTCCTCTGTAGCCCGCCTGGTTTTGAGGTTTTTTGGAGCCATTATTTGGGCTTTGGAAAGCCCAAACAATTTTCCCGTTGCCATAGTTACGCGTCGTAACAGAAATGAAAAAGCTCCGCATTGGACAAAAAATCAGTTTTTATTGAACAGCAAAAATCTCATTAGAAAATCTACTGAAGATGTTAAGAAAGGCACAACATGTGCAGAGCTACTGCAGCAGGCTGCCACGAGGGCTGAGTGTTAAACATGTTGAGTCGTTTACCTGTGAGGCAGGATTTTGTCAAGGCACAGAACATTACTGCTGCATTTGTAGCGCAGAAAAGTGCAAATAGCCTTTAAAATGGATGTCTGGAACCACTTACAGGTGTAGCAAGTAGCAGTTTGAAAAGCAAGACCAAATCCACAAATACATAACCTTCACCGTCTTGTCCCCCGTACCTTCTATTGCTTAAATTGCTGTTTGAGGCACTCAAGGAGCGTTAGAGAAATAGTAAAAGTGAACTGAAGGGCCTTGGCTCAGGGCATGAACGTAAACTTGGACACAAGATCAAGATTACATGACATCATTAGAAATGGAGTGATCCCTGTAGAGGAAAGCAGGTATTTTATCAGGGTTTTTGTGGTGAAATGCACTTGTCTGAGTATAGGTTAGGAAATAGCTCTCGATGAATAACATCTGAAATGCCTGATAATGCTGTCATTGTACGTAATGTTGGTTGGGGATGTGTGGATAGAAGCACACTACTTGAAAGATGAAAGATGCATTGTTTAAAGTTGCTCAGGTAAGAAAAGGACCGGAGAACATGAGAAGACGATGCAATCATAATCAAGTAATCATGCTTCTTGTAAAAAGATTTTTCCTCATACTCTCAGCTGCAGACCAGAATGTGGTTCAGTTATCCAGGTGTGAACCTGAATGTAGATTATGACATTCATTACCCCCCTTTGTCTTTCCATGTGATGAAAATACTCAAACACAGGCTCCATTGCATGCAGGAGCGTGCACCACCCACAGCATTCAGTCTGTTGGCAGTAGTTCACTTCACTCGTGGTCCCTTATAGATGCTTGTTTTCTTATCTGCTCTCTCTTTGCCTTCAGTTGTAGGCGTTGCCAAGCAAATAGACTGGTTTGGCCCAAATGGGGACAGGATAGAGCCAAACAGACCAGACATAACGGTAACCCGTAACGATGAGTCATCTTCCACCCTCACACTTTATAAAGCTGGGACTGAAAATGCTGGGACGTACAAGTGCGTCGCTACCAATGGAGACCGGCAGGCAGAGTCAACCGTCAAAGTGAAAATCTTCCGTAAGTGTCCCCCCCCCCCCCGTGTGTGCAGCAAATCACAAATTTACTGAGTGATATGAACAGAAAAAAAGAATGTTTATTGAACTCATGGTATTTTATTGACTGCTCAAGGGCAACACATTACTCTTTTTCTTTTCAAGTGAGGATTTTTCATCAGTTCAATAAATGGTCGGAAGACCATTAGAGGGCTGTTTAATGATGCTGTCTGTTGTGCAGTTCTTGTGAGTAATGGCTTTTATTTTCCAAGAATGCCAGGCATCAGCAAATGTCCATCAGAGATGAAATCCTTTTCCAAATAAAACTTTTCTCTTGATATTTCTAGCCTTACATTAGCATCGCTCTCATTTGCAACGAGTCTTCGCGGGAAGTGGTCGACCATCAAAGCTTTCCAAAGCAGCGTTTTACTAAATAGGACGGCAGCTTTTTTGCCAGTTTGGAGTTTGGCTCAGTCCATAATTAAATGAAGCTTATAGTACTAACAAACTCCCACAGTCTGTTTAAATAGTTACTCCCACTGTCATAGCAGCACATGCCAAGTTTTACCATCTAAAGGAAGGGAAAGTAGCAGCTTCAGCAGTTTATAGGAGAGATTATGTTAGGGCTGAGCAATAAAACAGATTAATCCAATGTGTAAACTTTGTGGTCGTTGTTGAACGCCAAAACAGGAAACGCGACTAATCTGTTTAATCACCTGAAAAGGCGTGTCCCCAACAACTATGCAGAAAGCATGAAAATGCAAGTATCGTTTCATCATTTGTTGCTGCCTCCCCGTGCGAAAAGCATCCAGAACGAAGCGAGGAAAGAGATTTCAACGGTAGTTGAATATTTCATAGCAAAATACATGTTTCAAATGTAAGTATGTATGCATATTTAATGGGAATTTGTGATTGCAATCACAAACTTTGGTTTTACATTAATGGTTTTTATCTAAAACTGTTTCTAAGTATGTTTGCACCTGAAGCTTGTATCCTCAGATTAAGTCCCTAAGGAAATGGTTCTGAGCTTCAGTTCTGGTAATTTGCTTTGGGTAATGAAAAGCTTTGGCAGTTAAAATGGTTCACAACTACATATTTGAGTCACTTTGATCACGCTGTTGGACGTGCAGTATCATTTTAAAACAAAGGCTTTAAAGCATCTGTCTGTATGAAATCCATTTTCTTGTTGATTCTGATCCAACAGTCACTCCAGATGAGGGCGTTTTGATGAGACGAACCAAATCCTTGAGTGGAAAATGTGTTTTTCTTGTTTTATTCCAGAAAAAATCACCTTCACGAATGCACCGTCCCCTCAAGAGTTCACCGAAGGAGACAACGCGAACATAGTTTGCGATGTGGTCAGCTCACCCCCACCCACTGTGCTGTGGAAATATAAAGGCGCCAAGATACAAATGGAGAAAGATGGTAAGATGTTCGTGAGCAGCCTGAGATCCAGATTTAATTTTCGATGGATTTGGTGGTTGACTGCTGTCAGCTGTTGCAATTTCAAAACTTTTTCATTTGAACAACTCTAAATACTATAAACATTATTTTAGCTAATAAGCATGAATGGAACTTGTTGTTCTGGTAAATGTAAACTGAAAGATCTACAGTTTGGTGTAAAAAAAGAAAATATTATTGACCAATGAAGAGCATAGATAAGAAAGTGGAAGTGTATGAAAGCACGCACACATGCACCCAGAGATGGGCTGCTTAATAATATATAAACGTTTTCATCAGTATTACGGACTCAGAATTGCTCACATGCTGCTGCTGCCGCTGCCTCTCATCTCTCGGGTTAAGCTTGTGCTTTGAGAGGAAAAATTTATTTGGTTTTAAATTTGAAAATGCAACCGACTCCGTTATTCTATTTTCACACTGAGCGATATAATTATGGCAGCGTCGGTGTTGCTCACTGGAAAATAATAACGTTGGCTCATGTGTGGATTGTAATGGTGTTTTGGATTATTACATGGGCACATTTTTCCTTTCCCTTTTAATCTCGACCTGAAGGCGATACATGTTGCCTCGGGTCATATTTGTCCTTGCCTCAAGCTTGTTGAAGCGGTGTTGAATGTAATAATGTGCACTGACCGAATGGAGATGGAATGAATTAATTTCAAACTTTATTAAAGATAGAGTTCACGGGGTAGGACGATACAAGTAAGAGTAACACCTTCCACAATTATTCACAGACAAAAGCAGCATCGGCTCCACATTCAAGACTCAAACCTGACTGAGATCTGTTGAAAGTTGGATTGGACAGAGGAATGTCAGCAGATTTAAATGACCTGCACAAATATCTACAAATGCTGATTTATATTACAGCAGAGACACACCGAGGATGGCAAACATCTGGTTTGTGCTTGGACTTCAAGGGGCTTTCAGCAGCAGCCTCATATTATTATTGTAAGCCCCTGTGAGCCTCTAAGCTGCCTTTTTTCTAACAACATCACAGGTGAGCAGGATACAAAAAGCTCCATAGTCTCTGTCCACATACTTGCTTTATAAGCAAACATTAGCTTGTGCATATATCCAGCAGCGTTGTCTATAAATACCTTATCATCTGAGAGATCACTTGGAACGTAGTGTCCTGAACGAGTGAATGTGTTTACACACCTTAAGGCAGGGACAGGAAGAAGAAAACCTCTAGAAATCACAACATTACTCTGAGCTTCATTTTACCGTCTCATGTTAAAAAGTGCACCTCGTGAAAAATATAAAATGAATGAAAAAGTTGTTGAAAACTTTAAAAAAAGTTTAAGGCAGATGAAACTGCACGTATCTTTGCAAAGTGCATGATTAAAACCAAAGTTCTTATCAGTAATAAGGATACACTGCTCCTAATCTCAGGAATTCTCCCCAGTGACAGACTTATTATCCCCCAGTTCAGAGAGTGCATCTTGAGCCTCTTGTGGGGTGACAAGCACATTACCTTTGTCTTTGTCTTTTATGTTACTGACTGAAGCTGCTGTGTTTTTGCCACAACGGGAGTTTCATCTGAGACACTTAGCCTATTAGTGCTCCACATTAAGGCTGTAGTACAGTTGCTCAGAACAATGACATCTTTTCAGTAACTATTTTCTCCCTGCTTCTCATTCTGTCATCAGTCTAATGACATCTTTGATACTTGCATTTGCACTCGTCTTCTGTTCATTCATAACATTTGTTATGATTCATGCTTTTGCCTTTCTCGGTTCAGTGTGTAATTCCACATTTCCATTCCAATTTGAGAAGCTCATCTTTTTCAGCTTTTCCCATCTTTGGCTGTACTTTTTCATAACAACAACAGACATATCAGTAACGCATACGTCTGTTTTGTGTGAAAGGAGAATTTAAATATTTAAGTATAATTACACTGAATCATTTATTGGTGCATTGCTACAGACTAGAGTTGTCTTTGTTCATGGTGGTGTTGTATCTGCTTGTTAAGACAATGACGGCTGTCGTTAACTAACAAATAAACACACCTGATGATTCATTTATCCTCTGCTTTCTTTTAGTTCGTTTCAAGGTATTAAGCAACAATCACCTTCAAATCCGTGGCATAAAGAAGACCGATGAAGGCTTTTATATATGTGAGGGTCGCCTCATGGCCCGCGGCGAGATTGATCTGCGAGTCATCAAGGTCGTGGTGAATGGTTAGTGGCTCTCTCCTCCTCACTCTGGTTCCTCTCCCTTTTTGTTCCTGAGAGCATGTTTTTGTGTAGCAGGTGTCCCATGACGCTGAAATGAGGTGTAGATCCTTAGAGGCGGCCAAGGTTCAGCGTTATTGTGGAAGCGGTTTCCCAGAGCAACCGCGTATCAAAGATATTCCGCACTAATGAAGTCTGTTTTCTGCAACTTCTGAGCCCCGAAAATTAGTTTGCCCTAAAATGAGTGCGTCACTGCTTCCCTGCTCATTCTGCATGTGCAGGGCCAGACGTTGGACTGGTTGTGTATAATTAATTGTCTGTTGGACTACATTTTTATGTGTCTACCTGCTTTTATTTTCTTGCTGCATCATTATTTATATACCTCTCTCTATCAGTGCTGCCGACCATTAGGATATGGCAGTCAGAAGTGAATTCCACTGCAGATGTTGGGCAGCCTGCCATGCTGACATGTGCTGTTGATGGCTATCCTGAACCAATGGTGACCTGGACAAGGTAAACCTCCCCAGCGAGTGTGGATGCACATTTTCAGAGTCCTAATGTCAGTAACAAAGTAACGTGCCATTAGCTTTTAGCAAAATTTCAGCTTTTTCACTGTGACATAAACATAATCTTCACCACCTTCATTTAGCTAATTGGCTAAAGTTATCCTGGTCATAAACAAAAAAGTCTGATTTTACAAGGTAAAAGAATTAAGCCTTTACGAAAGCTGGCACAGTGAATTTGATGATAATTAATGTAATAGTTGCTATTACATATTATTTGAACCCAAAACTAGCTTTTCTCTGAATCAGTCCAAAAAAGAAAAGAAATAAAGGACTGAACTGAACTAAAATCCTAAGGATACAGGAAATGTTTTGATCCAGAGAGCCATGTTGATATTGTGCAGTCATGTTTCTTGGAACCAGGGTTCACTTGCCAATTATCGTAAACAACACCAAGCAGTTGTTGACATATATCATCAGTCGAGGTAAAAGCTGGAGCAACAGACTAATGAGGCACGGCTAATCAAAAATAATGAGCTGTGTGGGTTGTACGCGCACGAAGAAAATATCAGTTAATTGTATCTTTAAAAATAAGCGAACATCTACATCTTAAGATGGAAGCAACGTTATCAAGTGGCTTGTGTCAACGCATCACCACCTCCCGCTTAAGAAGGAAGGATCCGTGACATTCAGTAGAGTCCATTACAGTTTTCCATCTCACAGCAGAACTTCATATGACATCATTTTACTCAAGATCAGTAACTTACCGCTTTAATATCATTGTTAGAAAATCATGAAGCTATGCTATGAGAAAAGCTGTAATATGTGATGGGGGGGGGCTTCCTGCTATCTTATGGTTCTCATAACATTGTGTAGCTTGTGAGATTGTTTTTTGACAATGAACTCAATGTCTCATAACATTACTGTCTGAACTCGATTTCCCATAACATTGTAAGGCTAATGAATAGTAATAGCATCATTTTTTGAACTCAGACAACTCTGGGCCAGCTTCCTGACTTGTCTCTTTGCTGCAAGAATAAATGTTTTGTGTTAATTGTCTCCAGCGGCTCTGAGCCTAATTTTGACAGAATTGATCTGACAGTCATGCATTGTTTTATTTTGTAATGATGTAAATAAAGCAAATAGTATCCTTTTAAAGATGTAAAGCACGGGTTAAACAGAAACAAAACGCATGGTGTACAGCTGGAAAATATTTTGTACCCCGCTGGTTCCATTTATCGGTCTAAGATCATCTTTCATAGCTTATCAAAGTAAAGGTAAAGGAGGTTTGTTTAACAGCCGCTTTTTTATCGGTGCTTTTTGCAATTCCAGTGTTACATCAGTCAAACTCTTAGTCTAATTGTTGGGTCTTTGTTGTATCTGTATGCAAGACACTCCAAGTTATTAGAGATTTTCTACCGGCTGATTTATTCATTGAAATAGGACACTTTATCGCAGGGTTTCAAAGGTAAATGGTGAAACCTGAAGAGCAGCATGTCAACAATACCCACATTATCTTTGTATCTGAATACAGCCATTGATAGGCTGCTGCTTTGTTAAACAGTTCCCATTCATCTTGTTTCCAAGACCACAATTAACTCTGCAGATAACTTAGCTCCAGGGTCACAAAGTTCAAACAGCCTTAGAGCTACCGTTGGCCTTGGTTTTCAGCATTTTGTTATAGTGAAGTTAAAGTGCACCAACGGCTTCCACAAGCTTTCGGAGATACATAACAAGCTGTCTCACACAGGATGTCAGATTCAGAGCAGAGGGCAGAAAACAGTTTCTTCTTTTAACTGCCAGGCAAAGGTAATCAGCAGTTTGGACTCAACTCTGAGAAAAAGAAAACGCATTACACCTTTGATTAAAACTAACTGCAAACATCAAATGTCAAAAGGCTTTAGAGAGGAAGCTTTTTTTCCAGCTCAGATAGTTTCAGCTTTCCTCTTTTTCATCGTTTCTTTTGCATTTGGTCTCTTGACTTTTGTCAATTTGCCCCTCTGGGATCTAGATCTTTTCTAGAGACCTTGGGATCGTGATTTTCAGCAAAAAAAAGATAAACCGTGGTGTTGACTGGATCGACTGATGTGGTGTATCTTGTATAAAGGAATGGGATTGACCTCGAGGCTGGAGAGAAGTACAGTTTCAATGAAGATGGCTCCGAAATGACAATAATGGATGTTACCAAGCTGGATGAAGGAGAGTACACCTGCGTTGCCAAGAACAAGGCGGGGGAAACTGACCAGGAACTCAGTCTGAGAGTGTTTGGTAAGACAGATTGATTTTATATACAGTACACATCAACTAGAGGAAATATAAAATGTTCCAAATGAGTGGGAAAGAAGCATTTGAGCCTATATGTGGGGGAAGAACAATGATTTGATTCTTTGTCTGTTTTCCAAGTCAGACAAGAATAAGGTGTTGTTTTGGTGTGGGTTGTGATTTTTTTTATGTACCAATGGAGCTTAAGGATTTACAGAACTGGACAAGTGGGAAGAGCCCAGATGAACTCTTTCAAGTTTTCCCCCCCGTTTTTATCTTTATTTTGTCCCATCACAAATGCGATATTTCCAGATCAAATCGTGTTCATTGAGTTCATTGTTCATCAACTGAAGAGATGCCCGTTGCTTGTTGCTTCAGAGCAAACCATTTTCACAGAATTACTTAAGACGGCTGCCAAAGCACATTGTTTATCTCATTATCTCAAAGATTCCCCCCCTTTCACAAAGATCTGGTTCCCTTGCATCAGTGTAGAAAAAGCTGCTGCTGTGTTTCTCTTTATAAGCATATTGTCATGTGCAGAAATGCATTTGTCTTGCGAAAATGCAAATGTGGACTTTCATTCAGTGTTTCCGTTTTCCTAACCCTCTTTGGTATAAGTGCCAACCAATATGTTTGACTGAATATTTATACTTCATAAAGTTTTACAGTTGCACAAGGCCCACCATTTAAACCTGGTCTCAAATCTAAGTATGTCTTTGTAACATTTCACCTTTACTGACTTAAAACACCAAAGGTGAAGTTCTAAAAGAACCAAAGTGATATTGATTAGGAATGACAGACTAAAGGAAACAAGCTCCAGCTGGGTTCTGTGTTTTTCTTGATTAATTTTTTCAGTTTTATTTTTCTATAGCACCACAACATTACCTCCTGTCACATAAAAAAACATATTAGAACACATTAGAGTACTATGGAGAGATTGGCAACAATACACAGATTCAAGAACAAGTTTCCTATATTGGAGCCTTTTAATAGAAAATATCAGAAGTGTTGCAAGATTGGGGCGGGGTTTATATGTGATGGTCAAGATTGCACTTGTTTTCATTGACAAAATATTACACAAAATATCTCCAGCCCAACCCTGAATAGGATCAGGCAGGCATAGAAGATGGATGAATGGATGGATTGATGGGTTCATACTACACTGAATGGGCTTCCATTTCTGGAAAACCTTGTTTGATCCTTCACTTTGTGGATGAGAGCACGGCTGAATACTGAACTACATTCTTGTGAAGCTCCCTCCTGTGCTTTCAGGTTAACTCTGGTGTACTGTATCTTGACAGTTACCTGAAATGTAAATAAAAAATGGAGGCTTCATCTTTGAGATAGGCTTCCTAAATTATTCAGTGTTCTTTTAAGTTTGGATCCAAACGGGGTTATCAAAACGTAACCACACTGGGGAAGCTTAAACAGAGCTTTTTGCTGCCACAAAAATCCCTCTCACCTGTCAACGGCTGATCCTCATCCTCCCTTTGAGCCCCTCCGAAACGCACGCAGTCACTCTTTGTGCTCCTTCTGCCAAACCACCTGGCTATCTTCTTATGCAAGAACAGTTTTTTTTTAAACATATGTTTTGTTTTACAGTTAAGCCCAAGATCACATACATCGTAAACCAGACCACCTCAGAGATGGAGGAGCAGGTAACTCTAACCTGTGAGGCATCAGGAGATCCAACTCCCACCATCAGCTGGAGCTACGGTGAGCGCGTCTTCAACGAGGGAGAGCAGGTAAAGTCACGAAGGCAGTGTGGATGAGCTGAAAACTCAATATGTAGGCTTTTGAATTCTGATCCTTGAGAACCGATGCCCTGCATGCGTTTCACCTCCTGAAATGAAGCACACTAGAGAAGTGATCTATGAAGCAAGTTCAAAACAGCCAGGTTTTCTTTGTTATCTTCACTCAGAGATAATGGGTACAACGGGGATTATGATGTTTCTTTGTTAACTCGGTTTTTCCTCCTCAGGACTCTTAACACTCACTGAATATTTTCTGATATATTGGCCAAGACTTCAATATCAGCAGTAGGCTTTAGAACAAATTTGTTGGCAAATTGGGGCAAGATTTGAAAACTCATAACTCATTCTGACTCAGCAGCTGCATCTCATTTCCATGGTAACAAAGTTCAAAGCCTACATGTGGCTTTACTGTAACTGCAAAGCTTCTTTGGTGAGTCAACAGGTTTGCGTGTTTAAAGCGTTTCTTCAGCTGGGAATCTGTGCTGCAGGTTGCACTTCACTGAGTTCTGGTCAAAAGGAAGGATTTTCGTTAACATTATAATCCATGGTGCTGAAAAGATAACACTGAATTTGGCGATTAGAAAACCAAGATTTGATCAACCTCTAGATGTGAGACAGTGATGCACTTTGAAAATGACAGTTTAGTTATGGATTTTCTGTCACTATTTAGGCTATTTAACTATCAAACGTTAGTTAAACATCAACTATGAACCTTAACTTTTGTGACGATGTCAGAGATCAACTTTCTTTACTCTTCCTGACAACATCATCATCAACAAGAATCATTAAAGTCTGTCGCTTTTTTTCAAGCGATTTAATCCAAAACTCTGAACATAAACTGCAGGTTATAAGTTCATCCTAAATTACCATGGTGATATGGCCAGATTAAAAGAGCCACTGAAAACTGACTTTCTGCTTAATGTGGCTCTTTAAGCCACTAAGCTCGCTTCATAGTTTGCCTCTTAGGTGTAGAGGAGACTGATACAGTCTGCCTTACACCTACTTACTGTTCTGTGATCTAAACCCTTTAAGGTTTCAGTCAGTAGTCTGGGGAAAAAACACAATATATCACGAGGAAATTTGTTCATTCTTGCGGCATCACAGCAAACGACCCTCCAAAATGTTTGTTTTCCATTCAGGTTTCTGTATTTCCAACTTCTAGATAGATTATATATTTCTAAAGTAGCATCTACATGTGCACCCCTTGTTTTCCAGCGTCAAGTAAATGAAAAAAAGTACATTTCTTGTATATTTGCTTCCTTTTGAATGTTCCTGTGATGCATCGGTATGTATAAATGGGACACACTGAGCAGGAACCACCAGGGAGGAACACAAACCCGGAGGACACAGGTGTCTCAAGGAGAAGAATTGAATACCTTTAACCTGTTTTCAAGAGGTATATTGATTTGGTGCAGGTGGGGGACTTGTGCACTTTTATTGCAAAGTGCCTTCAACAAGGTTTCGAGGCTGATTATTTACTCTAAATTAGTGTTTGCTTTGAGATGGCGCAGTGGATCTCGTGTAATTATCTCAGTGAAACTGAGCCAGTAAACTGGAGAAGACTCAGATGTGAGCTTTCCCCCATGTAAAGAAAACCATTTTCAGAAACTCAGTCATAACTTTCCCAAAATAAGCATGTAAATTAAGACAATTGAACTCTGCTTCATATTGTATTTGCTAGAATGAGCACTTGGATCGTCCAAGTGTTTGTTTAGCATTTTCAATCACGATTGTCATTACTCTGTTCATGCCAGTGATTGAAACGTTTTATTAGCATTATATCTGTAATAGTTTTGCTGCCATCTTTCAAATTCCTTTGTGGTTAAGAGACAACTTTTTATCTTCCATTACATCCTGAATCTCCTGTATGTTTCCTTTTGTAATATCTTCTACATGATCCCATGTGCAAACCATCAAAAACAAGGAATACCTGATCAGTATTCTCATACATCTATTGCTTCTTCAAGGGCTCTGTGTCTTGCTACAGTTGAGAGATAAAAAGGGGGAAAATACTCAAGACATACTTCAGTTCACAGAGATATTCTGGAGCCAGTCCATTACATGCACTACATTTTCTCCCTGCAGGCACATCTAAACAGGATCTATCAGGTATGAAATCCGCGTGGCACAGAATTGTACTGGAGTAGTGTGTAAAGTATGTCTTCATTTATGGCAAAAAATCCCACTGAAATCAAATCATCTCCTTTGTTGAAAATTTCCCAGCTGCTCCTTAAAAACCGCAGGGATTGATCTCATCAGGGTTCATGAAATCGATTTGACTGCTGCATGACTTCAAAATATGGCCTGAAAACTTCTCTGATCTTGCGACAGGGAATGTGTACAGCCTTATCTGACAGGATCAGATGAAAATTTGGTTAATAATGCAATAAAAGGGAAACGCCATTTCTGTGTCGCTTTTGCCTGATCATTTCGAAACTTTCCATCACAGCATGAGGTTGCCTGGACTCAAGCTCGGCTCCGTCTGTCTGTCACCTCCATGACTCTGTAGACTGTCTAACATTTATGTCGGTATGAAAATCGAGGGAAAAAGCGCTCCACTTAAAGTCTATCTTTTGAATATCAAACCTCTACCCCCTGCAGACAAAAATGAAACATTTAAAACATTCTGGTAATTGAGGTGACCGAAAGTGAATAAAAGAATGAATGCACTTTTTTTCCTCCCCTTATCGAGAAAACTGGTTACTCTTGAAATCCACTGCAACTCATATGAATTCAAGCAGACTGTATGCAAATGGGACATTTTACAGCCAGCTGTCAAGTCTGTCCGATATTTAGAAAATACACTTTGACTGGAGCCTCACTCTTAAGTGCAAAACACACTACCATCATACAGTATGACGCACGTCACGACAAGCCTGTTTTTCTTTTTCTTTGCAAGTCCACACCCCCACAGTGGCTAAGCAACCTGGCACACATGGACGCACCACTGAGTAACAGTCTACACCTCAGTCCTATTATCCAGTGTCAAGCTCCCATGAGAAGCATGTGTGGAGAACAGCTCTCCCATCTGGTGTACCTCAACTTCCTCTACTGCCAGTGCCAGATTGGCTTTATCTTTTTTTGTTGTTGATCTTGAAGCTGTCATAATGGATGAGGAGAGACTCATTACTGGGGCAGAATAACACTCAAAAGCTCCACGTCGCACCTTAACATTGTAAAAGACATTGCCTAGGAAACTACGCAAACTCTCGGTGTGAAAATGGACTCTGCAGGTGCAGGGCTGAACACAAACACACAGAAAAACAGGAACATACGCCCAACACTGTGCATTGCTCGTCCATTTGGCGCTTTGCATTTTCTTTGTGCCACACCATAACATGACACATGTCAGGTGACACCCTGCTGTGCAGTGGTGGCAGTGTGTTCTGCGCTGTGTAGTACAGAATCCTCTGGGATCTGTAGCGTCTCTTCACAGCTGTCTCAAAAGAAATGATTAGCAGCCTTACTGAGTCACATGGAAGCACGTAGTTTTCCATTTTCTTTTGTAGTTGTGATTACCAGCGAGAGAATTATTTTTTTCCATGGCCGGCCTGCAATGAATGCACGAGGAAACGGCTGCTAATTGTTTAGTTTTCTCCTTCTGTTTGTCCGTGTCTGTTCATCACGCTATCTGTAATCATCACAACAGCTGTATTTCATCTGGGGTGAGTGTGACCAAATGTTCCAACATTTATTTGGGGTGAACATGGTGAATTGAAATACTTCAGAGGATGTGGCAGGAAGCATGCTTTCAGTAACATATTCAGGTGGCATTTTCATATTGGTCAGAGAAGCAGCAAGCTGTGGACTGTGTTTTCAGATGTGTGAGGCTGGTTAGTGGACAGTATTAATTAGCACTTAATTTGAATGCGTTTCCCCTTCTTTGGCTCTCGAGTTGGTCAGATGCGTTCATATCCTGTTATATAGTTGCTTCACATTATCAGAATACACAGACACTTTATGCATAATCATCATGAAAAATAGATTTATCCACTTCTGGCTCATCTGGCATTGCTGCACATGAGAACATCGAGAATAAGTCATGCTTTCACCAATACTGTTTTTTTGTTTGAGTCATCTGCTTAATACAATGGGTCGATTAACATTTTGTGTTTCTTTCATGCATCGGTGCTCAAGAAAGTGAGGATAAAAACAAACTTTGGGTGGGTTATCAGAAGCCACGCGTACAGTTTTGTTGTTCTGACTCACTTCACTCAGAATACAGCCTCGATGAACCCAGAAAAACACGTCTGCGCTGCCCTGTGGAATAATCAAACGGGGTTTCTGTTTACATTTAGTGATATCCACCAAAACGCTGTCATCTGTCGATCTTGCAAATGTGTGGACTGCATTTACTCTCCTTTAAAGCATATTTTTCTGAAAACATTCATTATTTGGATTGATGTTTATTTATTAGCGGCGGTCTTCTGTCTTGCTTGTCTTGCTTGTCTTGACATGTCGGTGGAAGCCGCATCTCATCACATGACTTCTCTGTCTATCTCAGAGTTGACATGAAGCTGCCACAGATGAGTCTTTCATTGTTTGTCCGGACGCAACAGAAGCCCTTTTCTGGCGTCTTTAGACTGTTCCCATTCCGCTTTAGTTTTGGATTGTTAAGGTTAACTTAAAGAGAAGGTAGTTCACTCTGAGTAACCCCTAAGCAGGCGCAAAGAGCAGCGCATTGTGAGGATTGCTGCATCATACAATGGAAAACTGTGGCACTGCTAACGACAGAGACGGGATAAAAGGAGCGTGTTCAAAAAAGGTTGTAGACTTGTGGGAGAGTGCCTGTTCAGAGTTGCATTTCAAATTCAAATTGGTGCTTATCTGGGGATAGTTTTGTTTTTGTTTATACAGCTATCAAAGTGAAGTGTTCCTACATTTATTCAAAAACTTTCATCAACTTTACATGTGCCATTGAGTTCTTTCAGTCCTTTGAATGCATTTGCTCCAAGTCGTTTTAGATAAGTGTGTCTGTTTGATAACTGAAAATTTAAATTAAGTATTTATCCGTGCTTTGTACATTATCTGCATAATGAATGTTTCGCTTATTTGAATACATATTAAATATTCTCCTTGTGTTGGAGCCACATTTATCAGGAAATATTCTGACCTACACAGAAGGCAGATGTCGTGCAACGGGACTAATTCTAAAACTTAAAAGAACGTAAATGCTACTAGTTGATTTGGTTAACGGGGTTTGTTTTATTATGAAGTTCAGATTGGCATTATGAGTTAAAGACTTGTGAGGATATTGTGATTATTCTAGCAGTAATGAGATGCTAAAGGAAGCTTTGGAAGTCATGTTTCATGCCTGCTTCCAGTGTTGCATGTCAGTGCAAAAAGAGCAAAAAAGCCGACTCATTTACAGCAAGTCTGCTGTGTCAAAGGCGGTGTGATGTGAGGAGGTCGTCGCTAAAATGCCGGGTTTTCTGTGATGCTGTGGAAAGGGTTTGTTTTTTTTCTTTGAGTCTGCTGTTAATGACACAGAACTGTGACAATATGCATAATCACGAGTTTTCAGTCTGGGGACGCCCAGCACTGCGAGGGTTCTTTTTATTAATGTGGTTAGCGTATACATCTCTTTTCCCCCCTTCGACATTGGCCTCTTCACGCTGACATTGCAGTTTATGTAAGAACAAAGAGTGTTTTACTCTCTATAGAAGGGAACAATAGTCTGGGGAAAAATGATAAGTCCCAAGGGAGCCGTCACCATATTGTTCTTTGCGTTTGCTCGGAGGAGTGATTGCGGTGGGGTGTCTTCTGTTTTGCATGCTCCATCTGCAGTTGTTCATTGTCCTTTTCGTCTCAAACAAACACCTGTCACAGACATGACAACGGTACTTGTCATCTCACTTACTGCTGATGCAGAGCGGAGTACGAGGACCAGGCGGTGATGTTCCAGACTGTTCGGTTGCTTGTTTTAATTGGTTTACTGCTCTTTCACAGAACTGTGATGATATGCAGCCAACTGCTGTGTTGTACTGAACATTGAGCTCTGCACAAATCTCTCTTTCTCTTGCATCTTATTTCAGTAGTTAAGGGGGATTAATAGTCAGTGATATTAAGAAGCAAACTATTGTAAAGCCGGAATAATTCAAACACATCGTGTTTACTTCATAAACCTTCTGCTGACATTTTGAGGATGACATTGGTGCTGTAATCTGAATATTCAGATGTGAATATTGATGGTTTGATTCACTGTTTTGCCCCATAATTATTCCAGTGGATTGCTTTCATTTACCTGGCATCTTATAGCTGCACCTGATGAAATGGCTGTTTTCATTCTGCTTGTTGCGCTTCAGTACTTTTTGGCTTTGTAGGCATCGCATCCCATTCTCATGCTTAACATTTTCTCATCAACATCATGAAATCCACAGAGCATGCTGTCCAAAAAAGCCTCCCGTCTTTTGGAGTTTCACAGTGTGGTGGGTTTTTTGAATGGATGTGGCATGTTGTCTTCATTGGTTCAAAGTGTGTGTTGTCAGAGATTTGATCTGCTGTGATGTAAAAATATTTCTGTTCTCAGATGTTAACTGTACTGGAGGGTGATGATGTTGAAAATCAGTCATTTTTTAAATATATTTTGCACAAGTTTTCAGTAGTTTGTGATTTAACAAGTTAAAATGTTAAACGTATTTGATTGATTGAACTCAACATGAGCATTTAAGCCTGACATTCTTTGTAATAGTAATAATATTAGTGTTTGCTAACATTTTCAAAGAGACCAGAGCTTCATAACGTCCGTGAAAGAACACCAATGATGATGAAAACTATGTATTATTAACCCAACTATAGTTCTATTTAAATCTAACATATCTCACTCTTTGAATGCCATCGTTTAGAGGAGAATATCTTACTTGTAGACCATCTTTTTGCATAGAAATATTTCAGTTATAATGGGGTGTAAGAAGAGGTTTGACTTAATTACTAAAGAAACAAAACGGTGTTGTTTAATGTCTTGAGCCACTATACCACTGACTGACGTTTCTTGTGGTAGAGAAAGGCTTTTTCCACAAATAAAGACCGTGGTCCCAGAGTCAAATTAATTGAGTCAGTAATTGCTGGCGCTCTTTTTTTAAAACGGAGGCTGGCATATCTCTATTGCTGTGCAATTGAGTCGCTTCTTCCTGATAAACTGATAGCACAATTTCTTACAGATAAGAAGGTTATCATGATGCCAGTAGACTTTCCTTGCTCCAGTGCCCTGTTGTCGTGTAATAGGCTTCATATTAAAGGGAATCCGAAGCATACCTCTTACTCAAACTGAAGGCGGGAGCAAATTCAGATCAGCTTTTTTTTTTTGGGAGCACAGAAAACTAACAGTACACCTAATACCTGCATGCAGTTATCAGCATCCCAGTTTTGGGAGGATGAGAATTGCTTTCTAAGAATTGCTTTGCCTTCTGTCTGTTGTCTCTCTGTCCTCTACAGGCATCATGGACTCGGCCTGAGCAACACAAGGTATTCTAAATGCATGGCTTTTTCCCTACACCCATCCATCACTCGTGTCAGAAAGGTCCAATTCAATTCTGGATGGATCAGAATTCTATAGTATAAAGTCGGAGAATAATGCAGAAGGAAAGCAGGGCAGTGAAAATCTCTCTTTTGTTTCACTTCTTCAGCACTGATTGAATATATCTTGGTTGACTTCAGTCTGTTCTTTCTTTCTCCCAGACCTCTAACCTTCTGTACTCTGTCACCGTGGCATCAGAATGTTTTAACTGCATTATTATTGTGGCCAAAAGCATTCGCAATAACAATATTATCGTGGATGCTTTTTGAATCTTGAAGAGGACAAAATGAAAATTGCTGTCAGCTAATTTATATTAGATATATCGCCTCTAGTTTGAACTTATTTAACTGATTTCTTTATGTATCCACAATTCTGCTACATTCATAAGCAGGTTGTCGGCCTAAAATCTGTTTTATTTAGCTACATTTCTTCTATATAATATAACACACTCAGTTAGTTCTAACAGTAACTTCCAAATGTATATCTGACATATCATTCTTATTTCTTTGACTCGAGATGGTGAAATGTCTGCGCAGCAACAGTGTGGGAACAAGGGATTGCAACTAAAAGAAAGTGAAAATTGGGTATAGAAAGAACTGCCTAAAAAATGCTTTTCTTCCAATTTCATTCACTATCGAATATGTCTCTACGTATGTGATAAAATTGGTGGGAAATACTGTTTCATATCCAGTAGCTCTGCTGAGTGAAGGCTCGAGGATGGAACCGATTCAAATTAGATTGTGGGCTTGCGTCACAATCAGTCCATCTCCATTTTAAAGGGTTGCCGTTGCTATTCATACTTTGTGTATTTTTAGTCCAGTTGTGTCCCCAAATAGCCTTGCTATTTTCAAATTGCAGGAAGCACACTCGATGTTTAATCACGTCAACTGCCAATCTTTAATTAAATTATCAACCGATACATACACCATCAAAAAGTTTAGATCAGAAAATGCTCATTTTGCCCTCCTCACTGCAGGAGAGATCCTCCCTCATCAAGCACATGCTGACAGTAATTACCAGGTTTGACTTAAACTGGAATTTTCACTAGCTTGTACAAACAGTGTTGTGCATCCCAATTTCTAAATGCCTTTCAGCTTTAAGAAAGATGAAAGCTCCCCCGCAGGACTTAAAAACGAAGTAAATGTTGCATTTTAGTGCGCTCTGGTCTGGGAAATGACATCTCGGCAGTATATAGCTGCAGCACATGCGACGGCCGGTCATGAGTGCGCTTGTTTGCGTTGACCGAGAAGGCAATAATGATCTTGATGTTCTGATATAGTGATATGGTTTTTAAGTTCACCTGCGCTGTGAGCAGATCAGCGTGTCTCTCTGCAAGACATCCCATTATAAATCACACAGGAAGAGAGTCTGAGCATGAAGGAGCACGAGCATACTGAGTATGTTAGTGTTCATTTAATAAGCCATGCAGTGGAAGGTAAATTTGTATGCTTGGCCATTTAATATTTGATGAGACATGAGTTTAACATGTCCTCAATGCAGTGTCGATTTTATGCTCTGAGGTCCCATCAGTGTGTTTCTCTTCTGTTTGTGCAGAAGAAGAATCTCTTCGGGCAACTCGACTGTCAGTTAGGTTTTATTTTTAAAGCACAATTCTCGAGTCTTCTCCTCATCTTTTCCACAACAAGTTTAATGTAGACGTTTGAAATGCATTACCCGTTTTTAAAGAGGCAGGAAAACGATCACCCCTCTGTACTGTTTGGGGATCAATTTTGTAAATCGGTTATTAAAAATACGTATAAAAATATTCAATAGCAGTTAACTAATACATTTCCATGCACGATATATGAAGTGAGAGGCTGTCATTTCTAAGAAACTGTCCATATTTTCCCCTGCGCTCCAAAAACCTGCTTGTGATGGTTGCACGCTGCGAGGCGTGTTGCACAGATACAACAGTCGGAAACAACGGAGGTGGACTGAGAATGCCATCTGCAAAGGGGTCAGAATAGAAGGGTAGTGTGTGTTATGTAAGTGTCTTCCTGGTCCTGCGACCCGCTATGCATAATGAATGCCCCAGACATGCTTTGTGTATTGAATTAGAATACAAACTAACTCAGGTTTCTCTTACACGGCTGCTCAGACAGGGCCCCAATTCAATATGTGTTAAAGCACTCTGCCATAGCTTCACTTGCAGTTTAGATCAAAGCCATGAAAGCACCCAAAAGAGAAGCTTACATATTCAGCTCTATAGCAGCTTGTTGACAAAGTAACAGCATAAAGGAGCAGCGTATAAACACAAATCCATCAATTTAGCCTTAGAGTTGCTGCATTTGGGATTTACTGAATTATTTTTCACCTTGAATACATCGACTGAGTCTTCAGCTGCTTGAATTAAATGTGAATTTAAGGTTCTTTAATTTCTTCTGCGATAGCGTAGCGTTTAAGATGGTTTTTTTGTATCGTCCCTCTGTGCCAAATGTTTCTGTAGAAGGAGACATTTGGCCTGTCTGAAATTTTACACTCTAGCAGTTTAGTGTCACATAACAACCGCAACCACACACAATTGTTGACCTTAACAGACAGGAAGTGAATGAGTCATGTAACTGAACATATCAAGTTCAGGAAGCCAGGTCTGTGTAGACGAGAAATCTCATTTACACATATCATTAGAAAGCTATGTGCCTGGTTTCAAAGCTATGCAGCATAGTCACTGTTAAATGAAATAAAACCCCAATAACAGGGGCACCACCCTTCAGCAGAAGGAACATTTTCATGAATTTTAATCAGTCTTACAGCTACTTACAAGTTCTTGTTTGAATTGACCGAAGTTACATAACGAAACATTCAACAACGACTTGTTAACTATGAATGAACTATTTATTGAAAGATTTAGCCAAAAACATGAACCTTGAAGCCCCAAATGGAGAGGTGTGTGGCCTTTAGACTATATATGACAGTGTAGAAACACCTAATGGGCAAGAGAATGGAGAAATGTAACGGAAATGCTAAGATTGGGTATTAATTTTAGTCCCTATTTATGGTTTAAAGGCTGACAACTTTGAAGGCATTTATCATTTTCGACACCACCCTGACATCTGGAAAAAAGGATAAAAAGATGACCGACCTCGCTTTTGGTTGGCAGTAGCCCTGTTAGTCAGCTTCTGAACACACCAGGTGGACGGCCTGCGGTATCCCAGTGGGTCTCTGTCTCTGGGATTTTCTCAATTTTCAGCTGTTTGTAGATGGGTTTCCGTGGGCTTCCAATGTGCCTGGCAAGTTGTGGGCCTCTCTTCTCCGCTGGACGTCTCGTTGCCAAGGAGACACAGAGGCTGGTGTCAAGGCTTCACATCAAAAATAACAAAGCTGTAGGTGTGTTCACCTTGGAGTGTCGGAGTAGGTTTGTTTGGTCAAATAACCATTTGTGGTTACTCAGAGGCGGGGCATGGCGTAGGCTTTAGGCTTAACTGTCAGCCAATAGCATGTCTGTAAACATTATGGCTTTTGCCTTACTGTAGAAAGATTCCAGTGTCAAGAGTTTTGATAAAACAAAGAAAACTCCCTTTCTCCATTCTTTTGTCATAGGGTTCTGAAAACACCACACCTTGTTACGATATAAAATAACGTCATAAAATAAAAAGGGTATGAAATAAACGACATACTCTGAACGGATAAAAGATGGATCACGAGTGGGAGTATTGAATACCTTTTGAATTCAGATGGATATCTGTACAGTTACAAACATATGAATAAAGAACCAAACAATGTTCACGACAGCACGTTATCTTCATCACTGTAACTGGAGTATGCTTGTAATGAATGAAGTTTCACAGGTTTTCTGCAAGCTAATACACCCCAAACTAGCACAAATGAAGAAGATAAATGGGAACAATGAAAGCTATTTACTTTAAACGCCATCATTTGGAGTGACAGGTGTAAAAGTGCAAGCATGGCACATAAGGTAATGTTCTGCTGCGTATGGTTGTGCATCAGCATATTTTACAAATTGGTAATGCTGCCATGTGAATAGCTGAAGATGGTTTCTAATGCTGTCTGACATCAATTTTTTATCAGCTCTCCTGCCCTATCATCTACATCCTTATGTTTCCACATCTTTGTTAGAGCACGGTTTGCCTCTTTCCTTAATTATACGTCTACCGTTTTCATTAAAGTTAGACTTTCCTTCTGGGTTTTTTCTGTTTTCAGGTCACATATCTTTCATCAAAGTTGTACTATGCAAATGTGCAATATGGCTGTGGAAAATAGCTGATTTGAATGCTTTTTTTCTCTCTCTCTAAACATGGCATTTTCTGCTGTTATTAGAGTCTGGATGGAAATGTTGTGGTGAGGAGCGATGCTCGTGTGTCCTCGCTCACTCTGAAGTACGTCAAGTACACGGACGCTGGTCAGTATCTCTGCACAGCACGCAGTGCCATTGGAGAGGATGATCAAAGAGCTTATCTGGAGGTTCGCTGTAAGTGGTTCCTCCTCGTTATAGTGTTCAGGCCTAAAGTATGAGGATGTAGCTGAGGGTTTTGTTAAATACATGTTTATTTTCTAGACGCTCCTAAGATCCATGGAACAGTGGCAGTGTATACCTGGGAGGGAAATCCAGTCAATATCAGCTGTGAGGTCAAGGCTTTTCCCAGTGACGTGTCTATCACATGGCTAAGAGACGGACTGCAGCTTCCCAACTCAAACACCACCAACATTAAGATCTTCAGAACTCCCTCATCCAGCTACCTCCAGGTACACACTATACACAATAATAAATGTACACATTCACACAGTTCAGTTCCACGTGCAGACACACCTCACCCCCACCCCCCCCACTGTGTCATCAAGATTTCATGAGCCTAGACTTGAAGTGAGGGTTTTTCTTTCAGCTTCATTGTGAAAAAAAAGGACATGAATAATTCAGCAGCAGTAAAGCTCACTGCAATGTATAAAAATAGGCCGCTCTAATGGGCAAACAAAAAGGTCACCTTCAGAGTCTTTGACGAACACTATTTTCATCTGTTTTGCCGCCCTGCCTTTCATATATTTCTATTTATTGCTGCTTTGTTGTTTTTCTCCAGATTACCCCTGAGTCTGAAAATGATTTTGGAAGCTATAACTGCACCGGCTCAAACGAGATGGGCACCGAGTCAAAGGAGTTCCTGCTCATTCAGGCTGGTTAGTGACCATGCTGTGATTCAGAATCTTGTTTAACATTGCAATATAATTGTTTGCTCTTGACTTGTAATTGAAATTCAAACTGGCCTGTTCAGATGGTGGGAAAAAGCTCTAATACATTATTCAGTCAAAAACTGAAGACCGTTGAATAATATCAGTAACTCACAGCTGATATCTATGAAGAACTCAGAGTATGAAAGGGTTTTCTTTCATTTATTTATTTTTTATTTTTTTACAGACGGTCTTCAGATGGATAATACATTCAGGCTAAGTACACATAAACAGGGATATTTTTTTAAAAACAGAGGTTTTCTCACCTCCATCCCTGAAAAAGACTCAAGAAATTCTGTCCATAAAGAAATGCAAAACACTTGACAACTAACTGCAGATACACGGTGCAGGTGCTAATATTTACCTTACTGTCTCATCAAAAATCGGGATAGTTAGCGGCTGGTTTTGTGTTGGTTTACAGAGCAGTGGAATCAGTGCACTGAGAGTCTGAGAGTAAATGTATATTTATGTGTACAAATGGAAAGAGGGCTGTGAACAAGGTTTGCACTGGCATTACCCCGTTGCCATGTCAACTAATTCTGACATTAGGCCAAAGTGATAGCGATGCATGATATGACACGCAAGGCAAAAACAAGGTTTTCCAGTCCACATAAACATCAGAAGCTGTGAAAAGTTTCACTCTAATAAAGTTCGGTTTCAGTGCCCAAAACTGTGTTTGCATATGGACGACAGGTGCAAATGCATGGGAAAAAACTGAAATCAGTTTCATGTACGGGGCCTTAAATAGAAAATTAAACAAGCAACCCACGACAGTCGGTCAACATTTCTTACCTCTAGTTGTTGTAGATCTAAGCCTCAACATTTTACTGAATGCAGTGCGAAGAAAAATTCAGGCGTTGCATCATTTTGTTACCACTGACTTCATACTCGCCAATAAGGCAAATGGAAGCGAGAGCAGAGGCATAACGCTGGCCTTAAACCTCAATCTGAAGTGAATGAATTGAACACAGCACATTTTTCACTCTGAGCAGAACATGGGCAGCCATGGTAATTACAGCGTGCTTCCCAGATCAAAGTGAAGCAGTACAGAACGGTGCTCACACAAGAGTGTGAGATTCCAGAGCAGCCACCAGCGCTCAGATATGGGCTATTTCTGACGGGTAAGTAGTTTGAATAGAGTCATTTTCTCCATAATGGGGAGAGAAATGGCTGGTGAACTACATATATATCTTTATCAATTAAATTAGACAAGCTGGAAAAGTAACTAATTGTTATTTAATGTTACAGTAACCTAAACTTTAAAGACAGTATAATGTTGTGTGTTTGAATACGTTTTTAATTTAATTTAAAATCGTATTTGTGTATATATATAAAAAATGCACAGTACTAGTTCCTCTATTCGTCTTTGTATGGCTAATGTCAGAGACGGACATCGGAATGCGAGGGTCAGGGCTTGAGGTCTCTGACATGCTAAAAACAGAAGGAGCCCTCATCTGTTTACAACTTAACACGAAAGACTCACAATAAAACATAATTAAAACAAATCCCAAAAATGACTTTTATACTTTCTGTGTCTAAAAGTCAGAAACTGATTCCATACAAGCAAATAAGACATTTTTGAAGGTTATCTGTCATCAACGCAGAAGACAATGTGTCTTATTGTCTTTCGCCACCGGCCGGATACTATTCCTCTGGTCTGAGGATGATCCTTGTCTGTTAGGGCTAATCCTGGATTGGAGACCTCAGATAAAACTGGTTTATTGAGCTATTCCCATTTCTCTCTTTCCAAAAAAGGCAGAATAAGGAAGTCCGCCTCACACCATTTCAGTTACAAACACCCAAAAGGTTACTGACTCTTTTCAGTAGTTTTCTTTGTGCAGTCATCATCAATAAGGCTTGTTTGTGTTGTTTTTCTTAACCGTACCTGTGTTTTATTCAAGAACATGCAGCATTCAGTGCAACTGACACAGCTTTCCTGTCATAAATCCTAGATCTTCTGCACAGATGAAACAGTTTTTGGATGCCTTTTTGGACCTTTTAAGAGCGGTCCGTCACTTTTGTGGAGCAGTGCAGTCTGATGCTGGTCGTGTGCTGCAGTTTTACGGTTTTTGTGGTAAATTCACTGGATTTCCTCCCCTTTACAGAGGTTCCATCGGCTCCATCCATAAATGAAGTCAGGCCCTTCTCCACCACTGCACTGATCCAGTTTGAGGAGCCAGAATCCACTGGAGGCGTCCCTGTTCTGAAATACAGAGCTGAGTGGAGGGTCCAGGGCAGAGGCAGCTGGGTGCAGACGGTCTTCGAGGTCCAAGATGGTAAAAAACAAAATCTGATGGTGTTGTTTGTTGTTGATTAGCTCTTTTTTTTATTTCAATGCTATATTAGAACATTATCCTTGTCCCAAAAGTAGCTGACACACTGACGGGGGACAAAATAAGCCAACATGGCTGTTTTGACATCTAAGTTGTCCAGTTTTAGAGCATCTCTACAGTAAATTGTCTAATCAGTTCTAAAAACAATGTTTGATTGAAAGAAGATTTAAGCTAAGCAGTGTTTGCTTGTGAAGGGACTTAATCATGTGTTTTATTCAAAAAGGGGATGTGTTTGTTGCACCGCTCACCATGATTATCGAGGGGTTCTAAAACGGGGACTGATATTTTTACAGCCCGCATCGATGACGCTACGATCACGGGCCTGAAGCCGGAGACCAGCTACGAAGTGAAGTTGTCGGCCGTCAATGGCAAGGGTGAAGGTGAAAGCAGCACTGCTGAATTCTTCAAGACGAAGTCTGTTCGTAAGTACACCGTTTACAGCTCATCGCAGAACTTTTAGCAGAACATCTTGATTTCTGTCATCACCAACATATGGGCAGCAATTCCCAGCGTGTCAGACCTACGACTGTTCGGACAGTCCAAGTCTGACATCTGTTTCTATCGACAGGAACCTCCACCGCTGTCTTTTTAGAGTTTGTTCTTCTTCTTTAAACTTCTTTAAAGTGAGCTGCTGCTATTTTGCACATGGAATTAAATGCTGATTTCAGCACAAAGCACACTTGCTTAAAACCTCATCATGTCATAATTTGTCTGAAAACCATGACCAGCCTTGCATCAAATCTCAAACTCATTATTTAGTTTGTAGTGCCATCTGTTGGTTGGGCTGGCATATTATCCGAGGAGAGTTCCTCCTGTTGAGGGGTATGGTTTTGTGTTGTCTGTGTGCTGATCGTCTCATATTTCCATTTTACACTTTTAATAACCCATCTTTTTGTATTCATTTGCTCATCTGTCTGTTGTATCCTTCAGGCCCCACTTCCAAAAGTAAGTGATTCATCCCTCTTTGCTCAGATCTAGGTTTCATTTTCTTCTCTGTTCTGGTGATAATGTATTCTGTTTAAAATTCTGCTCAGTATTAAACTAGATAAACTGAACAAGAATGACTGTAATGATTTTGTAAATGGACACGACAAAGACAGTAAGTCAGCCTCTGTTGGTTTTGATAGTGTCTGTGTAAGAAGAGGCCAGAGCACAACAAAAAGGAGATTTTCTTTCATGTTATAACATTTTTTGATAGAATTTTATTTCAATAAACAAATGTTGCTGTTCTAGTTCCACACAGTAGATTCAGAGAGGCTCATTTTCACCTCCTTTGAACGAGTGTTTTTCTCTCTCTGCTCTTGATCTTTAATGTCAGTCATTAAACTTTGTTTTTTTTTCCTCAATCCAGTTGTATGACAGAGATTTGCAGGGTTATTTGTGCAGAAAACTGATTCTGATTGCTTTTCTTGTCTCATGTCTCCAGATGACATTTTTCATTTTTTCACCGAAGGCTCAGGTTTGCGCAGTAATGGCAATCATAGAAGATTAGTTTTCAGTGCCGTAGCTGTTTCTTTCCCTGCAGGATAGTCCCGTCAGCCCTGTTGATTAGCAGCATAATGAGCCGTGTAGTTCATCTAGAACCCATGTACTTGTATGTCCTGACATCACTGCAGACTCCTCACTTGCACACCCACAAGTTCCCAGCTAAAACATCCAGAAATGAATAATAATGTTGCTCAGAGTTGTAGCTTGTGAAGTAATTGGCTTAATGACAGTGTGATGGATGAATGTGAAATATCTGCATTTTAAAGCTGCATATTTTTTCTCTGGTTTCAGCCACTCGGTTGAGCTGAGGAATGTTCATATTTGGATTAGACCCATCACTGTAAATTAATCACTTGCCTTGCAAATGATAATTTCTCTTAAATCAGGAAGACGATGAGAAGAATTAACGAGCAGTTTACTAGTATGGTTCTAGCTTTGCTGTGATTCACAGTCCTCCTGTTTTAGCTCCACCCCTACCTGTGTTTTCTAGTCTTGTTTGCCTTTTGTGTTGTTCTTCCTTTTCCAACGACTCACGTGTCATTTCATGTGTCTGTGACTGTTATTTGGCTTGCATGGTGCCGATGAATCCCTCCACTCTGCAGAAGGTAACTTAGTTGCAGGTTCTCGAATGACGAATCTGATAATTTAACAACACTTTATATGCTTCTGTGCTTTCATGTAATATATTAATCCGTCATGTTGACATTCGCCTCAGCAGAATAAATGAGAGAACCAGAGCTTTCCTCAGTGTTGTATGCTTGCATCTTCCTGATATTCTGCTCTCTGAGGATGTTAGCTCTTACTTACTTGGATGTTTTCTGATAAATCAATGCGTAATGTGTAATAAACAGATTTGTCTAATCACAGGAGATTCATGGTCCATATCCTCCCTGAACATAAAGCAGTTTGCTCTGGTTTTCTTTGAGGGCTTTTAATATTCACGCCTGAAACCTGCTTTGCGCTGGTTAACCCTACAAAGGCTCAGATTCCGAGCTTTAGAGGTCAAATCAACTAACTGGACTAATTCTTCTTCAGGTGTCAACACTAACCTGTAGCTGTTGAATGTTAGTAGTTACAAAAAGTCTTTAGGGCTGCAGTGTGTCGCTGATGGATACCTGATGATCAGAAAAACTAAAAAACAACTGTTTTAAATGCTGAATTTCAATGTTCCAGCTCCTCAAATATGGTGGTTGTTCCTGTCATATACTAAGCTGAAATTCTTGATTCTGATTTTTTTATTCATTGGTTAGACACAAAGAAAAACAAACATCTTTGACAGCTGATCCTGAGAGCTTGTTTCAAGCATTTTTTACGATATTTGAACCAAATATTTATCTGTCAAAAAATCTTGTTGAAGCCGTTTGTACTCAGTTTGCTGTTTGCATCGTCTTTACAATGAGGGAAAAACCCCAAAAGCTGTGTGTGGTATAAAGAAATGGATAGAGGCAAAGGACACAGTTGCTACTTAATGTTGATTAATATTCATTATTAATTCAGTGTTCCTGAAATGAGATTTGTTTGTTCGTTTCTTTAAACACTCTCCAGAGGTAGACCTCTCTGATTTCTGAACTTATCAGGTGGATACAAGCTGGAGCCTCAGTTCTGACATCAGCAACTCAGCACATGACTGTTTGGAAGTAGACAAGCAGGGACTTTTGCATCCATGATCTATGATGAAAATGATGATTTCTCTGTAAGAGTCAGCTGAATTTGCACGTGTGCTGTGAGATTAGGACGAGAGTTGCAGCATGACAGTTGAAAAGCTCCGGGTCAGATAAGAAGGATCCGGCATCTTTGTCAACAGTAAATAATAACAAGTGACGGAAGAATAAATCTGCTTCGATGCAGCTGACATTTGATCTTTGCTCTACTTGATAGAGTTCAAGAAAGACAAAACACAACAGTGCGTTGCACTCTGTTTTCACACAGTGGACATCTTACTGGCAAACTTATTTACTGTGCTGTGAAATGTGACCAACACGAGCCTTGTGTCACCAGCGGGATGTCACTCAGCAACGGCTGCAATACACAGCCACTCCGATGAAGCAGATAAGCATGTGGTTGTGCGTCACTTGCTAATTAGTACGACTGGACACGGCATCTTGAGGCGTGTTATTAAAGGTCAAGTGATCTAAGAGGACACCAGCAGAGAAAGCTGCCAGTTTCAGACTCATTCATTATTTAAATGAGCTTTTAAATAACCTCCGTTTTGCTCTCATGTGCCTGTAGGGAATCCCAACCCTCCTAAACTGGAAGGGGCACTGCAACCTAAAGGAAACTCCCTCAAAGTCAGCTGGATCAAGCAAGATGATGGCGGCTCTCCCATTTTACATTATCTTGTCCGTTATAAACCAGTGAGTAATTCAAGCAGCTTCTTTCCAGAGTCACACCAACACTGCAGTGTAACTTTTAGGGTGGAATGCACTCTAACGTTCAGGTCCCAAGATGCTAAATGAGGCTGATGAAATGTGTTGATGATAGGTTAATTGATCGTAAATGATATTAGCAGGCATGAATAGTTTGAAGTTTATTTTTGTCTGTGTCCTTAGATACAAGCGTCAGACTGGAAACCTGAGATCCGGCTGCCCAGTGGCAGCGAGCACGTCGTCCTCAGCGGGCTGGAGTGGGACACAGAGTACAGCGTCTACGTGGTGGCAGAGAATCAGAAAGGGAAGTCCCAGCCTGCAACCATGTCCTTCAGGACGTCCTCGGAGCCAGAAGCCATCCCAGGTAGCCAACTCTCTGGTCACGCTCACTAAACTTCTCTGTAACAACCCGAAAAGTGAGGAGCCAAACTCAAAGCTGCAAACCTGAGTGTTACAATCTCTTTTTATTTTTCTTAACTGTAGCTCTGAGAAGTGAATGACGGCTAAATAAATCTACAAAAAAATAGATTTCCTGAACGTCGGTGGACCAGAAATGATTTTCCGGTTGAATTTTCTCACTTTCAACTTTTGACAGGCCTTGCTGAATGAGCTTGAGTTTGTGCTCATGGAACTGGGACAGGCACTTTCCACAGAGGATGAAAGCATTCCCTCTAAACGACTGTGCTTTTCCTTTACCTGTGTTTACTGTGGAAATGATCACTGGGACGAGCATTTAAAATGACTCCTAACTAACATTTACACTGAGGGCGTCGCTGCAGCTGAGGGGCTTTTTACTAACCATCGATAACCCACACGTCCTGTCAAAATTAGTCGAGCGCATCACAGCAGGCCATGATGTCTTCCTCTCACTTTTTTTCTAATTCATCTCCCAAACTAAAGCATCTTCCGCTCACCCACCAATGAGTCACCATCTAATCTACATGGTGTGGTTTTCCTTTTTGTGCTGTGCTTTTGCTTTGATGTGTTGCCGTTTTTTTTGGTTGGTTTTTTTTCCTCCGTCAATGCTAAAAATCTGTTTCTTTATTTCTTTATTTTTCACTTTTGGTTTTCAGACCTGACACATTTTCACTTTCTCTCTTCCTCTGTTTTCCCCACCCTTTTCTTTTGTTTCCTCTTTTTCCCCCCCTTCACCCCCCCCCCCCTTCTCTGCCCTTTCTTCTCTTTCCCTTTTTCTTGTCTTTATCCCCTCTCAATGTTCCTGCTCTCTTGCCTGATCCTGGACATTGGTGTGGTGGACCACGTGAACATGTTCGTCCTGACCTGTGTGCATTTTGGTCTGGGTTGTGCTGTCTCCACCCTCAGCCACTCAGGGCTGCTCATCTGTGACATGCACTTTGGTATCACTCATCTTGTCCCTCATCACTGTGCTCCTGCTATCATAGTTTACATGTGGGACTTGCAACATAACAGTCGAGGAGGGCTTGCCTTTTCTCTGGCCTGGCTGTCTTTCTGGACACTTACACTCCTTAAAACAGACTTTGTCTGTAACAGACGCGCGTCTGTTATGGATGAGAAAAGGATGTCGTTGCTTCAGAACAGACCAGACAGACGTATTGAACCAAAGGCAGTGGAAATCCTTCGCCTCCCACTGATTCACTCTGCTCAGCATTAGCACAGCTAGACAACAGAAGAGTGCCGGTTTACAGTGATGAACATTAGTGGAATCAAGATAAGATTATTTTAAAAAAGATAGCTTAGAGCCAAGTGAGAGCTGAGTACTGAACCTGTTCGTTTACATAAACACTGTATTATACTATTTCTCACAAAATTATGCAGATTTACTGTAAAGGTTTGCAACATTAACGTTTACATTATCCAGAAGAACAGCTAACAGAAAACTAGATGTTTGTAATGTTTTTATTGGCACAGATTGACAATACAGAGTTATCATGAGAAGACATATTTTTGTGCTGATTACTAAAACAAATGTCCAAACATTTCTCGTGCATGTGGTGTTTATCAAGCGTCATCAGGAATTGCAAACTCGTTTTTATACATTTATAATTGGGAGGTGCTTCGCTCAGCTGCATTTTAGTACCTAGCAGACTTTGTTTACCTGTTGAGTTAAATTTATCTGTGTAACAAAAGATATTTTAGAGAGTTCTGCAGAACTCTTCTTTAATTGAAATGAACTTTATGCAAAGAATGAAGATGTAAAAAAAGCGTTAAATCTGGAAAACCTGAAATTCACTCTGTGTCCACAAAATATCTTGCATGTAACCAGCAACACATTGTAAGCTTTGGTTTCCTTGTCTTTCTAATATCAAATAAATGGGTTGAATATATAAGTACACTTTGTTTGTGGTTTTAAACAACAGCTACTTGCATTTTAATTCCTTAACATGCCTCATGGTTGCATGGATTTAAATGAATAATTGACAGCAGTCTTCGCACATATGACAGTTCACTTTAGTGTGCCACAGGTAAGTTTTTACTGTTTACACACATTCTTGGTTACAATGGAAGCGCAGAAGTTTATTTTCGTTGTTCCTGTGTGTTCCCCGCTCTCGTTGCTCAGTCGTCTCTCTCTTTCTTGTCGGGCAGATTTGGGTGATGACACTGCTCTCTCCATGGGCATCATGCTCTGGGCAGGGATCCTTGTTGTAGTATTTGTACTCCTGCTGTTGGCTGTGGATGTCACCTGTTACTTTGTCAACAAATGTGGCCTCATCATGTGCCTCTGTGGCAAATCAGGGACGGGAACAAAAGGCCACAACTTGGAAGAGGGCAAGGCGGCCTTTGTGTGAGTATCATTTCCATACCTGTCACCCATTTGTTTTAATCTGACAGCTCTGCAAAGGATGAAAATGTGTTTTTACTTCAGTCAAATGACCATGTGGAAATTGAAAGGTTGCATTTAATTGACTGACCTAAAATATGTTTCTTTAGCTCTGGTACACTGAATGCATAGAAACTGCACAGCAACAAAGAGCAGCTACCGGAGCATTTAGCTGTTTAAGACTCTGCTTCTGGCTGACATCTGTGGGAAATGTCTAGATTAATTTTATAAGATGAAAATATGTCGGTGTAGGTAACGATTTAGGGAGCTGCTAAAGTCGATTCAGGTTTACATAAGAAGAATAACTAAAAAAAATAGTGCTAAAGAAAAGAAAAAAAGAATCATCTTTATGTTGTGGTCACACTGCCCAAAGGCCAGAATACACTCGCATGCGTTTTGATCAGTGATATTAAGTCTTGGAAGTATCAGAACTACCTTCACAGTTAGTTGTTTTCTAACTTTAAAGAGCCTTAACTTACTGTGATATTCCATCTATCCATTTTCTGCCACTTATCGCCGGGGGCAACAGTCTAAGCAGAGATCCACAGACCTTCCTCTGTCCAGCCACCTCCTCCAGTTCTTCCGTGGGTGACGCCGAGTCATTCCCAAGCTAACCGAGAGATGTAGTCTCTCCACTCATTTTCACCGCTTGTATTTGTGATCTTATTTTTTCGGTCACTACCCACAGCTCACGACTACAGGTGGAAGTTAGAATGTAGATAGACAAGTAAATCAAAAGCTTTGCCTTCTGACTCGGCTCTTGAGGATCTTAATTCTCATCCTGAATGCTTCAAACTCCACTGTAAATCAACCCAAGTGCCTGCTGGAGGTCTCTGCTTGATTAAGCCTACAGGACCACATCATCTGCAAAAAAGCAAAGATGCAATCATAAACCGACTGAAAAGGAAATCCTCCGACACTAGAAGTTCTGTCTATAAAAGTTAAGAGCAAGAGTAGCCCTGGTGAAGTCCAGCACGCAACCAAAATGCGTCTGACCTCCTGCTTTCACTCTGGTTGTGCAGGGACCGAATGGCCCATAACAAGAGGCCCAGTACCCACAGGACTCGGTCATAAGCCTTCTCAAAGTCCTCAAAATACATGAAGACTAGTGGGCAAAGTCCCATTCACCCTCCGATATCCTTGTGAGGGTAAAGAGCTCATTGACCAAAACTCATTGCACCCCTGAATATGAGCTTTGACTACCTGTCAGACTTTTCTCTCCAACATACCGGCATAAACTTTCCCAGGTAGGATGAGAAGTGGGATTCCCCTGTAGTTGGAACACACCCTGTGGTCCACCTTTTTGAATAGTGGGACCACCACATCAGTCTGCTAGTCTAGAGGCAGTGTCCCAGTTGCGTAGGGGTGTCAACCTTCACAGCCCAGTAGCATCCAGGCCCTTAAGGAACTCGGGGTGGATCTCATCCACCTCCACCCACTCCACAAAGCACCAGACCCTTGCGGCACCTCCTGCAGGTGGTGGGTCCACAGGAGGGTGCTCTCATGTAGCTCCTTTGGCCCATGGGAGAAGCTCCGACCACCAGGCACTTGCTGACGGGGCTTTCCCTGAGGCCTGTCGCCAGGGTGAGGCCCCGGTCTCCCTAAACCGATGAGAAAACTCGACTTTGTGAATTTTATGTCATTTGAATCTCACTTTGTCTGACCCCTTACCCAGGACCAGTTTACTTTGGGAGACCTGTCCGGGGCCAAGCAGCTCCTGGGATCCCGCGAGCACTCGACTGCATGGAGTAGATATGGTTGAAAAAGGTGGAGCAGGACATAAGGACCATGTCAGCAAGTGTTGCATGGCTGGCTTATAATAGAAAAAATAGGAGTGACCGTTTTCATGCTTGGTGTTGGTGTGTTCTGGCCTTCAGTCTACCTAAACTTCAGTGCTTATAATTTAATTGCTGATTTCTTACATTCCCCATATATGTCTAACTTTTTATTGTGCAAGTTAAACATTGTATACATGCAAATCTTTCGGTATTTTATGCCCAGAACACAAATGAAAGAGAAGAAACATCTGTGGAATGTGAAATATTTTTGGATAAAACAACACATTTGTGGATTGTCTTGTGTGGGTTTAAAACTATTAACGTCGGCTTTAAAAACTTCAATTGCGATTAAGCAATTTAAGTGAAACTCTGATGTTTAAAGTTGATCAGTTTAAAAGAATTCTGGCTAATTGTGCTTCTTCAGAAAACGTCATCTCGTGAGTCCATTCTTTTATCTGCTCAGCCTGCATCCAAGGCACAGTGAGATTACATTTCACACTGCCTTCTTCATGAGAACAAAGCCAAGCAAACTGCTCACGTTAATAAGTTAATAAGACCTGAGTATTCAGACAGGAAGGGAGGTGCTTCCCTTACAGGTCATTGAGCCAGTAAAATGGCGAGTCAGATGACCTGTTGCCATTTTACCAAGGCTGCCGTTTCTTCTCCTGCAGGAAAGATGAGTCCAAAGAGCCGATAGTGGAAGTCAGAACAGAAGAAGAGTGCACTGCCAACCACAACGCAGCAGGTCCGACAGAACCCAACGAAACTACACCTCTCACAAAACCGGAGTGAGTAAAAGCTGACAAACAGCACCCAGCCTTTTTACCGCTTACTGTAAGTCTTTTTAACTGTTGGACAGTGCACTCCACTTTTAAGAATAGTCCTGTTATTTAACGGGACCGATTCTGACCCTTGATTTTTTTTTTAAAGTCGAGGTCATTCTTGAGTGGAGTCCACTGGACTGCGTTGCTTTTCCGTTCCTACTCCCTGCCAGAGGGATTACTGTACTTTGTGTTTCTTTTCCAGCTTTTGGAGATTTTCTGTCTCATTTTATGAAGGTTGAAGCAATACCAGTTAAAGACACACAGGCTTCTGTCCTCCCAAGTGTGGTCGATTAATGAAGCCATTTGACAACCACAGCAAGCCATCTCATGACAGCATCTTGAAAAAAACCCAACCTAGATTGTGCAGTATGACATTGTCACTGGTACTGTTTAACCCTTATAGGTGGTCCTACGTGGTGCTGTAGTTTTCTGCAGGAAGGCTGGTGGCTTTTTCAGTACATTAGTTTTCCTAGTCAGTGTATTCCATGTTGGTGTGTGTATGGGATGTATCCTTTAATGTTCACTCACAGCATGACGCCCTTTTTTCTTCTTTCTTTTTCTCACTAGGCTTAATAGTTGCTGTTTTTTAGTTGCTCTGTCTGTTTGTGTGAATTTCTAAAGCCAACTAATCCCTCTGCATGCCCTCGTCCGGGCCACCCTTCCTCTGTCACAGTCACCCTGGTGTCTAGTCTGTGTGTCTCTGTTTTCTCCCTGCTCTCTCAGGCTGGTGGCTTCTCTGGCACTGGACACCCCCTCCTCCGTAGCCACCAACTCAGACACAGCCACTGCAACAAATGACCAAGCTCAGGACAGCCCCTCTAGCGAGACCACCACCCTCACGTGCAGCCTGTCCACCCCAGCCAACGAACCCTCACCCACCCCTCTCGCCGCGCCGGCCCCGACCCCAGAATCGAACACAGCCCCACCAACTCCCGTCATCTCTGCGACTGCTGTTGAAGCTAAAATGGCCCCGCTACTTGAACAAAGAGGAAGTAACACCCCAGAAGAAGAGGAGAAAATAAATACTCCTCCCTGTACTCCTGAACAGAATAAGCCTCATAAATCTGGAACACCAATACCACCGAAGCGCAAACACTCTCCCAAACTTGCTGCTCTGAATGCCAAAAATAGCCCCCCTGTTTCCCCTCTTGCTGCATCTTCTCCAAACACCAAGAAACCTGCTCCAAGCCCGCCGGTTACCAAGCTCACCACACAGCTAGACACTGTAGCCTTAAACACAGACACACCAGCACAAGCTGCCGCCACTCATGCATCTACTGCCCCTCCGAATCTAGACCTGGATTCTAACCCGGCTCCCCCGCGTTCCAGTGGCTTTAGCTTTACTGCCTTTGACACAGACAAGCCTGTTGACAATAACATACCCACAGCCAAAGTTGTTGCATGTAGCTCTCCTTTAGTGATCCCCGGTGCTCTTGAAGAGGCAGATACAGAGAAACCTGCTTCTTTAGTTGCAGACCTTCCCCCACCTTTACCCGTCACCCCGATTACCTCGGCGGTCGCGAATGATTTCCTCACACCTGCGTCAGACGTGTACGACTTAACAGCCCCAGATGTAAGGCCCAAAAATGCATATTTAGAGCTGGAGCTGACAAACGGCTCAGGAAGACCCTCCCGGCCCCTCTCAGATCTCATTAGCTTAGAGAGCCCACCCGCTGCCCCCTCTCTGGCCAATGGAGACGGAGCAGACCTCCCCCCCTCAGGCTCAGTTGTGGAGGCTTCAGAGACTCTGGCCAAGACTGCTCCTCCTGTCAGCGATGAGTACGGCTCCCTCTAGAGGTTTATCTGTGTGTGAGTGTGTGTAACTTGTATGCCCATTCATTCACCACCGCATCTTGCCATTGACCACACAATACACATTATTAACCATTACATGATAATACTGTAATGGTAAACTGTGGTAATGACATTGGGATGATTATTAGTGGAATGGCTGCAGACAGAAGTGATACGTTGTCTAATTTCTGCTTGTGTGTGACAGTTGTTCATTTTGGGGTCTATACTTTTGTAGCATTCACACCAAACATAGTTGAGCCCCTTTGCAGGCATACAGCCCATGACATAAATATGTTATAATAATCCCCCAATTATCTTGTAGTATTTCCAATTTTTGGGCTTTAAAGAGTTGATGTAAAATCCTCCAACATATCAGGAGTCCAAGTCGAACGCGTGTCAAATTCAAACGAATACAAAGACGCACCAACACTGTTTTTAGCAGCACATCTTAAAGATCACAGGTAAAACCCTGTGGATTAGTCCAATGAGTTCAGTTGCTGCGGAGCTTCTAGTTATTTCAAATAAATGTATAGATAATTCAGTTTATTTTCTTATTTGTTTAAGGTTAAATATTCTAATGGATAACAACTTGTGTTTTATAGGCTGGATACTTTATAAAAAACGATGACTGGATAATGTTTAACAGATAGGTGTAGCCTCAGGGCGCATGTCCAGAACATCGATGAGCGGACATTTTCTTATTCTGATATCCTTGTAGTGGCTCTTTGCACGACAGTCAGGTCATTTCTGATTGCAAGCATCTTTGGTGACACAGTCACTTACGGGGCAATTCCATTTCTAAAATGGGCTTAATCATTACAAGGCGCTTTGTTTCAGGCTGTAACTGTATGCCTCTGAGAAAGCAAAAGCAAACAGAGGCTCAGCTGTGGCGTTTTCCTGCTCACCTACCACAAGCCCAATTTTTTCCTCCATCACGGCCTCTTTGAAGTAAAAATAAAGTGATTAATACTTTATATTTGCTAAACATTTCCTGTTTTGAGTTTAGGAATGCTACTCGATACGGGATGTGGGTATGTCATCTGCTTTCTATCTGACTTTTGTCAAGGTGGTGAAGAAATATGTAAGAAGACCTCTAAACACAGCGTCCTCCTACATATTGAGTGAAGATGTCATAGAGAATAAATGGTTAAAATGTTTAACTAAAATGTTTGTTTGGTGAGATGTTCTTGCCACATTTCTAACTTTGAATCGAATCTTCTTTCCACTGCAGGAAGAGTTTTGCTGATGAGAAAGGCAAACTGGAGGAGGCAGGCTTACCAAATACCCTGATCACTGCAGCACACAATAGTGTGATACAGACAAATACCACCGAGAGCAAAGTATGATGGGCCGGGGCCAACCCCAGCCCAGCCCAAAACATTTTGGAGCAGCAACGGGAGGGAAAACACTGCAGGAGTTATGATTTCCAGTGCTCTTAAAAACACATTCAAACCACACGCATATCGATCTGTTAGAGCGCACTTCGACTGTGTTCATTTCCTGTTTTATTCACAAAATGTTTACCGCGGCCGAGGAATTCATCTTTAGGTCATACGAGATTTATTTCACCTTTTTTTTTTTTTTATTGTTGTTCTCATCTTATTTAACCAGTCAGATGATTTAGAACAAACTTATTTATGATGATAACCTGGGTTAAAAAAAGCAAAAAAACGAAACTTATTGTGCTTAGAATTACAGTTGCGCACAAGTATTGGATTATTATGAGAATTATACATGTAAAAAATGATTATATATAGAATTTATTTTTCTTATTTTAATGTTCTAATGTGCAAATGTAAAACTGTTTGCATTTAGTTTGTTATTTTTTACGTTTGACTTCTCTTTGTGGGCTAGTCTCATTAAGAAGATTGTTCTGCATGTCTGACATGAAAAGTGGTTGTAACGTTTTTTCCAAATGTTTGTTGTTTCACTTCGTCTGTTACGGGGGGGAGGGGGGGTTTCATCTCCCACAGATATGCTGACGTTGATTGAACAAAGGTGTGAGTTCAGTGTTCGGATTATAACAATCGTTGTTATGGTGAAAAATAACTAAAATGACCAGAGCAGCTGCAGGAGAAGAGAGACTTCCAGAGAGAATTGGACCATTTTAGGATCAAATTTATTCAGTCTGTCACTGCCTTACCATAGTGCTGTTAATATATTCTGATTCAATTTATTTAAGTAGAAAAAAAAAGAAACTCTTGCAAAACGCAAATGTTCACACGAAGACGAAAACCACCAGCAGAAGTGCTGGTTCTCAGCCAAGGGTCGACCAACGGTGGAGGAAGTGAACGTGGCGTGCTCCCGAGCTAAGTGTGCACTACGTATTTGTTTGGGGGACATCTACAACAGCTGTAGTTCGTCTTCTTCCTCACATTTATGCAGCTCAGAGCTCTGGCTTCATCATTTGGGTTGTGCTTTGAGGCAAAAAGAGAAAAAAAAAAAAGTTCTAAAAAGCATTTTTGTACTATTTAAAAACGACAAAGATTTCTTTTCGATTCCTGCCTGCAAGCTTGTGCACTGTGCCTGTGTGTCGGTAGATTGTCTCGTCATCGGTTTCTATGATAATCTGCATAGCTTATTGTGAGGGATTTAGCCTATTCTTTTTATTTGATGTATTATTAGAACAAAAAATATGATAAGTGGACTAACGTGGTCATTATAACACATGTAGTGTATTAAACTGTCCGTCTCTGGTCACAGCACTATATATTGCCAGCTGTAGTGAAGGAAGGTGTTTTTAAGCCTTGGCATGAATTCAATCAGTACTTCATAACGTATAACTACAAGGCACATGGACGTGCCTGCGTCTGTATGGGGAAAACTGTTCTCATATTGATTTAATGAACGTTATCTGCGGGGCCTCTTCTGGCATAATTACACATGGTTTTTATTTCTCTTCGCTGGTTGTTATTCAAGTGTTGTGTAATGTGGTCTTTGAATTTCTTTTTTTAGTTTTTGTCTTTTTGTATGAAAATCACTCACCGAGAGCAACTGTTTGACAAGTTCAGGATGGCAGCGGCAGGAAGCAGGGTGGTCCACCTGAGACGCAAGAGCAACGACTTTAAAAAAAGTTTTAGATGATAGATGTAATGTCGAGCAAAGTGTCTACAGATCTGAAATGTAAAAGAGCCCAAACTAAAGCTTTACTCTCCTCGTCCTCCACTTTCTCTTAGCAGACCACCTTGCTCCCTCGTCTCTGGACTCTTCTTTTGGTTTCGTTGGGTTCAACTCAGAAAATATCTGTTGTGTACAGTCTGAGTGATGACCCATTTACAAAATAAAATAAAAAAGATTTCCGAATCTAATTTTGTCGTGGCCTGTTTTATCATTACATTCATGTAGGTTTTCTTGTTTCCTCCTCATTACCTCTGAGCTCTGGTCTCTGATTAGATTCCTGAACTCAGAGCGTGCAGTGACGCGTTTTGGACAGCAGGTGGCAGTAAAAGCCAATGTTTTTCATTTAGATTTTTTGGATTCTCTTTTGTTTTGTTTTTTTCCGCCGTGTCATGGACACGAGCTTATTTACTGAAAGGTTACAGTACAAGTAGGTTATGTTCGGTCTGGAAATTCCGGACTCCTATTCAGCTACGTGATGCGCTAACAATCATGTGTTACGTGACGCATGTTTTTGCAGGAGTAAACTTAATACTTGCGGGCTTGGATGTCAAAAAACTATCTCAGCGAGTGATATTTTCAGCTGTGGTATCCCCCCCCCAGCCCTCCCCAGTACTTCTGTTGTGACATAAACCCGTGTTGTGTCAACGGTGTGTCAACAACCACACTGACCCGACCTGGCCTCCAGTGTCACTGACTGTCCCTCTTGCCTAATTTTATTTTTCCCGGAGCGCTGGACTGATGTTTATGCAGGCTAAACTGACCAGCTTTGTAGCTCAGCTTCTTATTTTAGGACAAAGAACTGGTCCTCACCCAGCAGCGTCTGAGTAGTTCAGATTTCCTGTGGATGTCTGAGTGCAGCTTTGATGGAGAGACGGATCATTCAGATCCCTGACGTGCCCCCGGTGATGATTTGCAGCCTGTCATCTCTGCAGAGATGATGCCGGAAGTAAAGCAAGTGACCTTCACACTAAAACGGTAAAGGGAGTTAGAAGAGAGGGAAAGGGATTTTAAGTGCAAAGGGAATCCCATTAAAACATGGCAACAGAACAGAAATATTCTTTTTTTTTTTACGCAGAGCTGCTGCTGGCATGATCTCTATATGATCCTTTTTTCTGTGAACATGCCATCTTTCCATCATAGATATGCGGTGAAACGTGTCACCTAAAACTGTGACGCGTGTCTTAACAGGGTATGTATCATACACAAACATGTACAACATACAATGCATATATAAAGCTACAGTTGTTTAAATATAAAGCAACATATTTAAATCAGGAATTAAAGATTTATTTCTATGCAGCACCGTTTGTAAGCATTTACAGCAGAAACAGACATATTTCATTATGTTTCTTCTTTTTTTTTTTTTAGGTGGCTAAATGAGTAAGAAATTGTGACTGAAAACCGGTCCAATAAAACGTCAACAGTCAAACACATCACCTGTCAGTCACTTAAAGCATTTCCTGTCTGTTACTCTGCTCAAATAAAATCCTGAGTTTATAACCATCTGATGAAAATCCCCAGTCCGGTGAATTCAGCTTTTCTGACGACAGATTATCTCTCAGACTAAATTAGACGTAGCATGTTGTCTCGTGTGTCCTCAGTCAATAACTCGACTCCCCTCCTGTGTACTAAGACGAGGCTGGTGGTCCAGTTACGTGGCCAGAGTGGCGCAGCGGGACATTATTTGCACTGAAACAGATTTTATTGAGTGTTTTTGTGAAGGTCAAAGGTCAGGGTCAGCAGGGCTCATTTTGAAGTTAATCTGTAGGGGTAAGCATCCATCCATGCATTTTCTAAACCTCCTTAATCCAATTCAGGGTCGGGTGGGGGGGGGGGGGCTGGATCCTATCCCAGCTGCCATTGGGTGGGAGGCAGGGTACACCCTGGACGGGTCACCAGTCCGTTGCAGGGCCAACACAGAGACAAATAACCATGTATGCATGCACTCACCCCTACGTTCAATTTGAATCACCAATCTACCTAAAATGCACGTTTTTGGATGGTGGTAGAACCCACACATGGAAGAAAATAAGAATTATTAGATATTGTGGCCGGTCCACCTGGAGCTATGTCTCTTAAACTACTTACTAAGCTGTTTTTAAGCAGGATTTCATAAGCTTATTGCATTGTGTGGTTAGTTTGTTAGATTCTAGTCTGCAAATTCTGGGAAACAAATCAAATTAAATAAATGGGGCAAAATTTTTTCTTTTAAATAAAAGAAAACAACAGGCAGGTAATGCTTTTTTTTTACAGTTTAAAAGCTTACATGTGGTGACTATTCAACACGCCAGTCGTCGTAGTTTTAGACATTTGGGTTAGAAAAAAATCCAAAACAAAGAAAATGGATAAACTGTTGAATGTTGAATCCATTGCTTGGACTTAGTTTTCCGTGTGTATTTCTGAGGCATTTTCACTGTCCACAAAGAGAGCAAAAGATTAGATGCATTAGAAATCCTTGAATAAGATTTAAACCACTGACAACATATGTCTCAAAGCATTAAATCATCAGGATGCCACATCCTTAGTATGACAAAATACTATTCCCACAGGGCTGTTATCATCTCAAAGTCATCTGTTGAACCATTTGAAATCAGAAGGTTCAGCTGTGATTTCATCTGATTTCCTCCAGTCAAACACTAGTTTGAGTTATGTCACTCCTTCTCCCCTCCCCCCCAACTTGTGAGGCTTTCACACAAAAGAGACATTCCCAAAGTAACGACGTGTCTTTAAGGACAGAAATGAACATTTCCATTCAGTGAAGGAACAGGTGCATGAGCCCAGCCAGAAAGCAAAGCTGGATTCAATTTTCTTTCAGCAACAAAAATGAGTGTTGACAGATTGGGAGAGGCGCTGCAACTTCTTCTGGATTTGACTTAAAAACCCGACAAGTCTTTATGACAATGTAGCAGTCATCACTTAAAAATACACTAAAGTTTTGTGAATATGCAAATAAAAATTCCAATTAAAAGCCTCGACTACAAATAGACCGTTATTCCACCAACACAGTGATCCACAAAGCACATTTATTTAAAGCACTGGCCTCAGTATCATGGTGTAACACTGCCATCAAAAAGTACCATTTTTTCTCTTTTATAGATGTCTAAATAATATATAACACTTTAACTTTAGTTGTAATACCGTCTTTAGGTTATCTGATGACTTTAATCTTACTCCTAGTCTCGCTTCCAACATGTGGTTTTCTGGAAGGGTTTTTGTTTTGAAAGTCCTGCCCGGAAGTCTTGTGTTGCCCCTGAAAGTTTGACGTGTCGTGGCAGGGTGATGATTTGCTTACTTGGAGCCGGACTGAGTTTGGAGCGGGTACTGTGAAATGTGTAAGCATGATGTTGCCTGGATAATCAGCGGAGGACGTTAGGAGACGGAGGTAAGACCAGCTGTGACAGCCGCCACTCTTCTTATTCCTGATTATTTTAGTACGACGATTTCGCTCCAGTGAACTACTTTTCAGTCTCAGACTTATTTTGATCATCTAGATATCTAAATAATACCAGTTCTGTGCAGCTTTTTATGAATTACTCTCGCGACAGACATGTGGAAATCGACCCAACTTTGAGCGCAGTCGGATTTCGGATTTTACAAACTTGATTCCGCTCAGACTGGATCTCAGACTGTTCAGGTCATCACGAAGATCCATTTTACATAAATTAGGTCTGTTATTTTTGGACTGGACTTGCCGTCTCAGACCGTGTAGTCAGTGAAACGAGCGCACAGACAGCGGGTTTGTTTGTCTCACTGCGTTTTGGATAATAAAGGCGGATTTGTGCGCCTGCACCTGATGCGCTCCGATGTTGCGGTTAGTTGATGATGCCGCCTGTCAGCATCACTCGAGGTGCAGCCGAGTGGTCCGACAATACAAAACATCACAGGGCTTAATCATTATTCAGACAGTCAACCCGGTATTTAAATATTGCGGAGAAAACACACGTCCATGACAGGGTTGTGCGTTATTTCCAAGCTTGGATCATTTTTGGTAGTTCAGTAACTTACTGAGGCTTAATCGTCTTCAACTAATCGTGAACGTGCGCAGCTTAAATTAAGTGATAATCAGTCCTTCGAGGCGTTTGTTAATAGCAGGACTACCTGTTGAGGACAGGGTTGTATATGTGAGAGTGTGTGAGGAGCTTGACAAATTGAACCATCACCTCTCAGTATGCAGACGCTATTACAGCGACGTGACCGCTCTCAACGAGACTTCAGACTAATCACCTGCTATGGTAACTGTTGCTTTGCGCTTATCGACCTGCTGCCTGCCTTTGATTCTTAATTAAATACATAAACATGGAGGGTGCATCAAACAAAACCTCTGAAGATACATGAGATGAGGTTTATATTTGACAGAACATGATTCATATTTAATATCTTGCCTGATGTTATTTAAAAAAAAAATCCCTTTGAGAATGGATAAAAGTGTTCATTGGAGTGTAATTAACAGCCTTTTACATCACATTGAAAGAAAGTCTCTAATGATCCGCTGTCCTTCCTCCTTCAGCCAAACCTCAGAGCTACAACCAGCTGAAGGCAAGTGAAGCAGGCAGGTCAGCCCCACCTCATGCGTGGGCTCAGTAAAGGTCCGAGTGGATACGGGTCTGACAAACATGGGTGTGCTCCAGCTCAACAATCCCACTCACTCCAGCACGCTTCTGCAGCGAGCCAATCAGATGCGTCTGACTGGCACCTTGTGTGATGTCATCATCACAGTGGACGGCCAGGAGTTTCCGGCGCACCGCACCGTCCTGGCCTGCACCAGCAAGATGTTTGAGATCTTATTCCACCGCAGCAGCCTGCGCTACGCCCTGGACTTCCTCTCCCCAAAGACGTTCCAGCAGATCCTCGAGTACGCCTACACCGCTTCGCTCCAGGCCACAGCCGAGGACCTGGACGACCTGCTGTATGCTGCAGAGATCCTGGAGATAGAGTACCTGGAAGAGCAGTGCCTGAAGGTGCTGGAGACCATCCAGGCGGAGGAGAGTGAAGAGGTGGCAGCGAGGAATCACGGCTCTGGAGACCACAGTGACCACAGCCGGGCCAGGCACTGGAGGCACATGTTGATGTCCAAGAAGCATTCCGTACAGGATGGAACCAACTGCACCATTCCCACTGCCCTGCACCACCTGGCACTGTACCACGTGACAGAGAGGAGTTCATCTGGTCCAGAGCCGGAAGCAGCTCCTGAACCGAGCCCAAAGCTGGACACCGAGGTCAATATGGAGGGTTCCCAGCAGGCTCAGTATCAGAGTGCAGACGTGTCCCAGGACTCATCCCTGGACCCTGCCAGAAGTATCAAATCAGAGTGCATGCAGGTGGACGATGCGAACGGCTGCGAGGGCAGATCCTCCAGCACTGGTGAGGGAAGCTGCATGTCTGACCAGCCAAGAGACGAGGGCCCGGGGACGCCCCTGAGAGGAAGCGTGATCACCAGTGCCCGAGAGCTGCACACGGGCCCTGAAGATGCAGGACAGGTGGTGGGGAATGCTCTTGATTGTTTTCCTGGGATCGCTGACAAACACCTGGCCTCCATATACTCTGTGGCCTCCAACCACACAGGGGAGGGCCTGCCGGTGTCTGTTTCAGTGACCCCGTCTCTGACGGTGCCCCTGGATCCCAGGGCCTACAGCGGCCTGCTGCATCAAGGCTTGCTGCACAGGGAGCTCCTGAGCAGGCTGGGCCAGTTTGCAGCAGGGATGAGGCATGAGGGCCAGACTCAAGGCCAGCAGTGTTGTGGCGAATGTGGCCTTCAGCTGCACAGCAGGCAGGCCTTAGAGCAGCACAGGTAACATCATTTTAGACATTCTGCTGAAGCTTTACTGTATGTATTTATCATATCTAGGGTGGGAAATCTAGACCTGGCTGCTAATTATAAAGAAATAATTATAAAAGAGTGATAGTTTTGGTATTTTTCAAATCAAGGTTTGATGTTTTGACTGTCAAACTTGCAGAATGTAAACTAAAAGATGGATTAGAGGGATATGATGATGAATATGAGATAAAAAGTTGATTATGTTGTACATGCCTTTTTAAATTGAATTATTTCTTAGTCTTGCTGCATTTTTCCCATGATGTCTAAACTGTACAACTTAAAAGCTGGGAGGAGCAACAGCAAATATGTAAATTTATTCTCAGGGACACCTGCGCTCATGTCTTAACAGTGCGACGTGTCGGGAACTTTTGAATTGGATCTTTGTGTTGGGATTGATATAAAGAGGCCTTGGAGTCGCATAACGCTGCGATTTACAAAGCTCTATTTTTTTTAATTCCGTTTGATCATTTGTGCAGACGTGTGCCTCACACAACAGACCGTCTCTCAGGCTATTTGATATGCATTCCTTTGCATCAGCAGAGAGAAGCCTCTCAGCAGGGACCAGGCTGGACGCCTCAACAGCATGATGGATAACTTCTGCTTCACGACTTGCTATGTTGTTGGTGTCCTATTTGTTGAATTTTATTTTATTTATGAGCTTATCATTTTTCCATCTCGTCATTCTGCGCAAAAACTTCGCAACTATTTCCATGAACAGCTCATTAACTTGATTGCAGAGGCTTATAATTGGGCATGCTTGGCAGTATTTGACTGATCACTAATCATTCGAAACGTGTCCTAATAAATGTCCTAATATGCTGCTTACCCATGTTTAGGATCACAGCCTTTCCCTAAGAAGAAATGGAAAAGATAGAATAATAATGATCTTGTAGGATTGGTATAAATCCTTGTTCCTGACTCATAGAGACGAACAGATATCTGCAGGTTGAAGGAGCTGCGTTGGTGGCACTGCTCGAGGATATAATGAAGTTGCTGTAGGTCTGTAACCAGGTCACTGAGCATACACCTGGTCTGCAGACTGACATTTTCTGGTGTTGCTCAAGAAGCATCTCCTGCCACGGCTTATGGTGGAAACACTGTAGAAATGCAGATTATCTGTTTGGAATAAAGGAGACAAGAACTACAAAAAGTCAGATTTTAATTATAATTGGGTAGCTGGTGATAAAAAAAAAAAAGAATCAAAACAGTTCTGAATTCAGTTGAATTATATTTCCTAAACCACATGATAAATACAATTATGAGGCTCTTTCTTGTTTTCAGGAGTCAAATGAATTCTCTAAAAATGATTTTATAATGTTAATGAAATGAGGGGAGAAAGATGGGAACTAAAGTGAAAAACTAAATGCAACAAACTCAAGTCCCAACTGGAAATCTCCCCGGTCATTACAACACCCAAAATAAAGAAATACCGTTTTAAAGTAAGATTTCATCATTGGAAGCAGGTCAGATCTTACATCTTGTGCAAAACGCCATCACAGTTCCCGATTTGTTCTCCTTATGTTGCCATTGTTGTCGTCAAGTGTGTTAAATCACATCTCAGGTGTTACTCATTTTATCCATCGAGTGTGTTTAACGGCAGACTCGTTTTAGGCCATCAGCTCTGCTGTTGGGGGGTGATGTGGGGATAACCGTACAGATGCCTTGCATGCTTGGATGTGTGTGATATGATATGATAGGATTTGCTGCCGGCGGAGCTTCAGCGAATCATCTCCTTTTCATTGCAGTCATAGGAGAAATGTGTATGTGTGTGCATAATCTGTTACATGCGAGTTTACGTGCACGCTCTTAGTATGTGTGTGTGTGTGTCTCCGCTGTCTTGCAGTGCTGGCGGGTGGAGGCACGCGTATGTCTGCACTCTGAAATTAGCCAGATATCCTATTGTCTGTGTTCTTTTAGCATTCATGCGTTGTGATTCACAACTCCAAGGGCCTCTTACTCTAATGATGTTGCATTCAGCGAGGGATTCTTGCTGGAATTAAAACATGCTTCCCTTGTTATGAGAACAATGATGCTTCCAGGTTGGGGAGGCCTTGAAGAAAAGCCACAGAAACGAGACGCTACACCCTCGGGCTAACTCTAATATACTGTCATTTTTCAGTTGATCAATGAGCACTATTCACGTTAAATAAATGAAATCCTCACAAGTGAGTTCTCACTCAGTTCTCCTTTCCATTAACCCGCTCACATTAGTGTTCGTCTTTTCACAGGAGGCTGCATAACAAAGAGAAGGGCAACGGCTGTGAATACTGTGGCAAACACTTCCAGGACAGCATGCGGCTCAGGATGCACATGTTGTCTCACACAGGTATTCTTGTAACTCTCACACACCCTTCTCACAGTGTTCAGTGCTGATCAGCCCTCTTGATACAGTAGTGCGGCCTTTCAAATGCACCTGTTCACCCTCCCCCCTCTCCCCCCACAGCAGTTAGTGCTGCTCCGAATACTTGGATCATGCTTTCTTTTCCACGCTTACACACCCCCCCCCCCTCTCCTCTCCTCTCCGTCTCTCCATTTGAATCGTTTCTGTGTTTTTTTGGAGAGTCTGGCAGCTCGCCAGCTCTGCCCCTTCTGAGTGATGACATCATCAGCTGCCGGCAGGCCTGGGTGTTCTGCCAGTGTTCCGAAGCGTGTGTGATGGCTCTCTCGCAGATGTGTGTCCAGGAACACACTGTACCCAAATGCAGACTTAATCAGACCTGACTGCTCTCCCAGCTACTTTATCCAAAATAGAGGAAGAGGGGAGAAGGAGGGAGGGGGATCAAGGACTAAAAATGAAACTAAAACAGAAGCCTCAATTTGAATATGTGTACAGACAAGGCAAAGTCCCTGTCCCATCTTCGCCTTCTCTCCTAGGATTGTTCAGGAATGACAGTCTGCTTACAGATGACAGAGAAAACTGCTGCTTTAAACTTCACCCGAGTCTTCCATTTATCCTCTTCTATACCCTCTGCATAACCCTAAACACACACGTTGTTTTGCATTACTCTCAGACCTCCACAGCATGCTTTGATTTTCAATTCACAGTGACATCCATAACAACAGAACCTTTAACTGAATTTAAATTTTTGCATAAACCCCCACCCAACCCATGTGTCAACCTATAATACTACAAAAAAAAAGATGTGGATCTCATTTCTTTGTCACTGTGTATTTCAGTATAGCAGCCTTAGATCCTGCTGGTTGCTAAGGAGCGAGTGCTCCACCGCTCTAATGGGCTGATTTGGTATTCAGCTCGATGCTGGCTCTTATTTTGGTATGCCAGACAAAGTGTTTTGATGGAGGACGATTGCAGCCGTGTCTGGAGACAGTTTGATGGTTTATGGATGAGAGCACACTCCGTGCCTTTGACTGCACAAGACAATGCACTATGTTCTCTCCTTCCCTTATCACACAATCTCACACAACACACCACACTGGACAGCGTCAAACAACATCAGGATCTACAACACTGTTTCAGTGTTACTACCTCACAAGAATACACTCAAGCAAGTTTTATTTTTGTTCTGTGAAACAAAATGTGTCGTTCCAAAAGAGTAACGGTTTGTTTTCAAAAAGTGTTGTTTTTAGAAATGGAACAGATTGGGGCTTTTTTGTTATTTGCGTGCAGCACTGGGAACAGTGGCACACTGTCTGTGCACAGAGGCATCGGAAGAGTTGAAAGAGGACCACATTTAGGCTCTAGCGCTCAGAGTTCCCAAAGCTTGTGGGTGTTTTAATGAGTCATTTTAACTTCATTTAAAGCCAGCTGAGCAGAAAATAGATCAGTGAATGAGCCCTGGGCCAGTATGGATCTGCAACCGATTTACATCTCAGTGAGAGCCAACCCACATCCAAACAGCTGCGTATGAGAGAAAGTGTGTGTGCATATCTGTCCTATGTGCAGGTGTGAGGTGAGAGCAGAACAAAGACTGAACGTTTCTGAAAGCTGGATGCATACTTGTCTCTTTCATGTCTTCATCAGAATAGACAAGGGCATTCCAAAGGTGACCTGGGAACTGTAGTTACAGTCCATGTGATGGGATTTGGGGTGTTGACTCTGAAGTGATTATTTAATTTAATTTTTTTTTGATAAAGGGATGTGCTGCAGGCGGGAAGCGTCTGCTGTTCAGAGAACACCCAGTCCTTCTGTGGCCTCTCAGGCAGACAGTCTGTTCACTGTTCAGAGACAGATAACAGGCCACGGTAAATAAAACTCTTCAGCACTGCTCTTTTTTGTAAAGAAGAAAGGCCATTGCACCCTGTCTGGTGCTTTTGTTTGCCCCCAGTTGTGTTTTTACGGCGCTTTCTTCTCCTCCATTGTACTCCGCACGTTTGCTTCCTTGTGTTAACACCTGAAAAGCATAAGTGTGTGACAAGCAGGGGCTCTTTGGTGACTCCCTAGTTGCTTTTTCCACCCTTCTCTTTAAATGAACTGACTTGCCCAACACTCACACTTATGTTTGTGTTTGTGTGATCGAGATACATTCTGATGAGTTTGATGTCATCTACAGCTCCTGCAGAGGCACTGGTGTGCGATCAGTGTGGCGCAACGTTCTCCTCAGAGGATGCTCTGGAAGGCCACAGGCAAACACACACAGGTACTTAACAAACATGTGCAGATGCCCTGACACTTCACACACACACACATACACACATTGTGTTGAACTCGGACAGCATGCACTGAGCTGTTGAGTAAGCCGTGACTACGAGACTTGTGATCATGGGTCTAAACTTGCTCGTCATGCTGGCTGGGTTAAACTGTTCCTGTCATGATGCTCCATAATTTATCAACAGGGAGGTGGGAGGCCCTCTCACATATCACCCACTAATATTTCCTGGCATCCAGACCCACCGCATGCCACTTTGCCACAGCCTCAGCTTTACAGCGGGAGCGTTACAGTTTCACAGACATACTATTCTCACCTCCCTCCTGACAGTGGCTGTGAAATTATTTACCTTACACTCAACGACGACACCTTTGTGTTTTCAGTGATCACAAATCAAGAATAAGTGTATATGAAACCCTTTCCACGTCCGGTGAATGTGTGGCATTAACAGTTGGCACCAAGATGAGTCAAAATCATTTTTTTCCCTTCTTATTAGTTGTGGTATTTTTGGCTGAGTGGCTGCACAAAACCTGGATTTGCAATCTGGGATCTTAAGACTTTGGAACAACCTGCTCGAGGAGCTGAAGCCGTTATCAAAGTTGGAAAATGATTTACAGACTGATACAACCCGACAAATAAGGCAAGAGTACAGCTGATGAAAAGAAAGACACAGAAACTAAAATAGTACTTTTTCAAGCAGAATATTCCTTTACTCAGTAAAGTTTTATTTTTATGATTAAGGACAGACTGGAAAATGCTTATTAGCTGTCAGGAAAGATTTCAGTAATAGTGGATAAGTTATAAATGTATGCTTTCACTATCAACTTGAAAAAAACGCAATATTGTTGTCAGGCGTTACATATGCCCGACAGTGTCTGAATCCACACCTTTTCTGGTACTGTCAGAGAAAGGCGATAACCCTCTCAAGAGCACTGGCACGTAACTGTAACTGCAGGTGGCACACACAGTATGAATAGTTAATGGATGTGGACATGGAGGGGTGTTAACGATGCCCAGAAGTTTCTACCCTCATCTTCCCAAGTTGTAAACACGCAGCGCTCGGTTTCAGCCTTGCAGTGTTTCCAGAGCAGGGTACAGGAGGGCATTACTCTCTCATTTTGTCATGATCTCAGCTTGGTCTGCTGTGACGCACTCTCACGGCCTTCAACGTGAGCCACAGGTAATTCAATCAGCTGTGCTGAGGTTATGAGAGGAAATGCACCAATTTAACACAAAAATGTATTTCAGAAATCACCTGCGTTCTAGTTCTTTTAAATCCTCAGGATCTTTCACCGGGTATCATGTAGCCTCTGCTTTAATTTGCCACGTGACATATCCAGTGAGCCAAATGAGTTTTCTCTTAGCAGATTAACACTTGTCAGACCTCAGCAGCTGCAACACTGCTGTCCACGTCCTCTGGAGGGGAAATAATACTTTTCTGGAGACCCTTTTCTGAAGCAGATGGGTAATTCTGGTTGCAACGATAGTTTACAGTGAAAGACTCTAGACATTTTAATACGTCAGAGGTGAATGGCCATGGGTTGCTGAAGTTACAGATCAAAGAGAGGGGAGGGGTTGGATTTTGGGGGCGGGGTAGGCTGTGGGAAGGGAATGAGGGGGAGGGAGTATGTGAGGGCTTCCTGAGGGCAGGAGGATTGCTGCTGGTGTTGGATGCCAGGAGTAAGAGGAAAACAACATCATGTGCTGCTGTTTACTCCTCACCAGAGCACTGTCATAGTCTCCTCTGACCTACTTGTCAGTGCCCAAAATAAAAGAATGGATCCATCTCTGAATTGCTCTCACAACAAAGGGGTTTGTTTCATCACAGCGAGTCAAAGCTGTGGGGCACTGAGCTTTCAATTTTGGAAAACCCAAGACTATGGCTTATCTACAGCATGCACGGAAATCAACTGTACATGCTTGAAAACATACTGGCAGACCATTTTGCCTTTAGGAAAGGACCATAAGAGTGCTGCCTTTGTGTACTCACAGCAGCTGCACTGTATCCACACATTACAGTCTGCTTCATCAAGTGAATATTACCTTCTGTCCAAACCCTAATTAAAAAGTCGCGTAGTCTATTCAGATACAGCCCTGGCTTTCTAATGCATTGCTCTTAATGCAGACCTTTTAGCTTGCCTAATTGCGCGTCCGCCATCACACTGCACCCTCCTGTTAATACCAGCTGTAAGCCTCAACTAAACTGAACTGAGCTGTGTTTGGCCATTATGTCCCCAGTATTCACTGACACCTACTCTTAAGATATACAAAGCTCCAAGATACCCTGCTATTTAATGTAAAATTAAACATGGTAGTTGTATAGAATATTGTAAAAAAAATATAGGAATCGATGCAAATGAAGGCGTGTGTGTGACCTCAATAAACCAGACCATGGAATGGTGCTTAAACACGAGCAACGCATCTCTTGTTGCATTAATTATTGAGTTGGTTGTTCGTCACTCGGGTAGATTAGCAGTCCACTGATGAGGGGCCGGGGTTGTTTAAGGTACTGTAGCTTTGTGTGTTTGTTTGTCAAGCCACGTCTCGGAGGAGCCGTCTGCATTAACACATACAATAAGCATGAATGCACAGGGTCATGTGGGGGCGAAGACACAATGTAGCCTGCATGACTGTGTATGTTTAACTGGTCAACACAGTAGCAGTGAGCCAGCACACAGTGTGCACACTAAGAAGGGCTTGAGGGCAAAGTTATACTGCTTTCACACCGCGCACTAGTGGACATGATCAGAATTGATGAAACATTGTAAACTGTGAAATCTCTGGGAATTTCCTGCTGCAAAATCACTATAGATATCTCTATAGAAATTCTGAAGACATGTATCAACAGAATACCAGTCAATTGCTAAATTTCCAATTTCAGCAGATATAAAAAGGAATTTATCCCAAACCAATGAGTTTAACCGATGGACTCTGGACATTGAAGTTAAGACTGGCAAAGAAGAAAATTATACAGATTTGCAGTCATCACTGATACAATCTTTTGTTCGATTTGCAGTGGGTTTACTCCCACATTCTCAGGGTGGGAAAACTTTTGTTTGCCCCTTGAAAAGAAACAGGCTGCGCTTATTTGTGAATGACAGGATTAGCTTGAACACTTCACCCCAACAAGGACCATGATCCTATCTGGTTGCCTAGACACATGGTTTTGTTTCTTAGGCAGCGTGAGAGCCTGGCTGGCTCCCACCTCAGTTGGACTGCATTAGTGGCAGATGTATGAAAGCAGACAATGTTAAATCACATGAGCATACATGTTGTCTTGATAACGATATGCTGAAATAGCACAACAAACTCAAACCGACCTCAGTTGCTGCATTTGGTGAGCAGTTCTGTGATATAATTCACACAGTAAATGCAGAATTGCTTGAAAGTAAATGATTATTCCAACTGTTAAAGCTCCCTCCCACTGATCACAATGCTCAGTCAACTCTCCAGCCTTTGAGAAAATCCATTGATTACATGGCATTTACCCCACTGAGGGCCAAAGGTCAGGGGGTCAGCCTGTGCCTTAAAAAGCCAAATCCCAAGCCCATTGTGTGGTTGGGGGTGAGAAAAAAAAAAAGAAGGGCAATGACAGCCAACTTTAGAGCTTTTTTTCTCATAAAGAAGCTCCTCTGCACTCATTACCTAAGCTTACTGAAAAACTCCATGACTGCAAATCCTTTTTGTTTGATAAGTTACCAGAGCGCAGTGAGGTGAAATGCCACCACTAACACATACCAGCACTTCTTTGGTTTTTGTTTACACTTCAAGATACGATTTGGTATTTTTATATTCAGCCTTGGTTCCGCGGAATAAAACAAGCTGTTGAGCTGCTGTCAGTGTGCGTCAACTTGAGATCAAGAGTGAGATTCTTGTGACAGAATATTTGTCATTTCTATTCTCAAGTTTCTGCATTGTTGGTGACAGAAGGATCAGGATCTACATCTGTGAGCGTCTGCGAGTGTGTCAGGGAGTAACGGTTTACCTCCACAGAGAAACTAAACTTTCACAGCAGACGGAGAAAAGTACGCAAGCTTGTCAGGAACAGACATTAACAATATAGGATGGTTGATAAAGAGAGTGCAGAGAGGATAATTAAAGTATCTTTGATGTATCTACAAGGTGGATAATGTGCTTCTCAGTTTGTTGAGGGCTCTGCATGAAGCTACAGTAATATGGTCAGACTAGACCAGAAAGCACTCCCCCTGCTGGCTGCAGCGAACAGCATGAGACACATTGGTCACAGAAGCATTTTCTGCTTCTTAAATGTATTTAGTCATTTTTAGATGGCTCATTATCCAGCCTTTACTACTGCTTAGTGAACTGGCATTAGTTAGGTATGACTCAGGCTGAAAGTGAAGCTAGTTAGACAGTGAAAGGATTTCCTGTATGGTCAGCAGATGCCGGGAGTAGGGAGGGTGCAGAGGCGTTGACAAAGCAGGGTCTTTTGTTTACAACTAAAATATTGTGATCCACGGGTGAGAAAGGGTCCTGGTCATTAGGGGACAGCATAAAGACAGGGATTGTAGGAGTTGCATGAGGAGCCTATGACTAATGGGCTTGGTCAATAAGGGCCTGAACCTTATTGTGTGCCTTTTGTGCAAAAATCCTACGGACTAAAGCCTCCGAACAGGTGCAGTTCATTCCACTGGATCGCTTCTCTGAAGGATTGTTGAGATCAGGGAATGTCTTTCATCCGATCCTCCGTTCTGTTAATTATTAGGAATCAATGTTTTTAGGGGAGGACTTCTCAAATGTAGACTCAAAAAGAGGAGCTGTGATTCAAAGAAGAGGCTGTGTGCATCTTTGCCAAACTGCACTTATCTTTGGAATGTCAAGTCTTAAAAGTGTCTTTGAGCAAATACTGATGCATTAGAAGACAATTATCAGTGAATGTGTTTGATTTACACCCTGAAAATGTAAGTTTCTTGATTTGTTTCTTCTTCTTTGTACAAGCTTGTCTGCCTGCTAACTTGATTGAACCTAAAGCAAGTGTCTGACACTCTTCCCTCTTAGTATGAGTGTGCTGTATCCCTTTCCCTGCGTTAATTCCAATTTAATTGCCAGTTGCCTCAAGGCACTTCAATAACAGTAACAAATGATTTGATTTAGTGGACCTCATCAGACTGCATTTTAAATGCGACACAGCAACCCCACTTGAATTCCAATGAAGTGCTGGCACAGTCCTCTGTTTACTAATGATCCTCCGCTGGAGATGTCTGATTGAATCTGAGTCAGGAGCAATGGGACCTGCTCACATTGTAAATGATCTGCAACCTGAGCAGACAGAGAAATAAGGACCTCATAATCTCACATTAAAGCCTCACTCTCCAGGACATGCACATTATGTGAATGTGGCTGATTAACCAGTGCCTCAGTCTTGCCACATACATGAATTTGCATCGGTCTGAATGCCAGAATGGATTTGAGTGCTGGCGTACACAGCCTGTAGATCAAGTGTTGACTGTATGACAGCCAATGGATCTTCTTCACATAGCCATTTTGACTTAAACTACCCTGCCAGCGACTTCCTATCTGTATTCCTCTCCACACTCTTTGCAACAGGAAAGCAGCCCCAAAGAGATGCCAGGTCACACACAGGATTAAACTGGATTGTGTTTTTTCCTGCAGTCCTGCCTTTAATGGCTTGATATCACTACTTAACATTCTGCACAGATCGCATAGCGTAGGCATCATTTAGGGTGGAGCTACTATCAGCTGCTCTTTGAGCACAGAGACAGAGGACTTCACAGGCTGGAGCTGACTCCTGATGGGGAATGAAGAGAATAATTACACATCTAACACACCAGGAAGGAGCAATTGATTGTGTGATTGGCATGCTGTGCGTTGTGTGGGTAAATTCTTAAAGAAAACAATCACTTTCATGATTTAAAATAGAACGTATAAAGACTCGCAGCTGAAAGTGCCTCAGGGCTTTTAGGGGAGTTAGTTTAGGTAGAGGCACTTGCTCTTTGAAAGAAGCTTTTTTCACAGAGGACTCACACAAAGTTGAAGTGACCCAGTTTCCCCACTTAAGGCCCTGTCTGTGTATGGTACTGAAATAACTATGCGTCTGTGTCTTGTGTGATCTCCAGGGACTGACATGGCGGTGTTCTGTCTGCTGTGTGCAAAGCGCTTCCAGACCCAGAAGGCCTTGCAGCAGCACATGGAGGTCCATGCAGGAATGCACAGCTACATCTGCAGCCACTGTGAGCGCCCCTTTCCTAGCCACACAACCCTCAAAAGACACTTGCGCTCGCACACGGGTAAGAGAGCGTTTGCACCATCACTGCTATCTGTGGTGTCAGCTCCTGTCATAAAACATGAACATGCTGGTGTAAAACGCATGCATATGTTGAAAAAGCAAAAAGGACAGCTGGGTTTATTTTTGTATATGGGTTAATTTCCTGAGGTTATTAGCTGTAAGGTTTTAGTCAATTTGCATGCATCCTCTCCCACTCTTCCTTCTTCCTCTCCATAAGGTGACTCATCTTTGATGACAGCACTGTACCTTTATGGCCGGTGAATATTTTAGGCAATTTCATCCTGTTTATATTTTGGGTTCTTAGACAGCCTTTGGGCCTCTGCAATTCATGGCTGTCACTTCTTGTGTGGTTCACCTAAAATGATAGAGGAAGCCCAAATAAATATTGAAGGAAAAGCAAATGGAAATGACTTGTCTCGGTGTTCTAGCGAGGCTGAGTCTTAGTGCCGCGGGAGAAGGAGAGATATTTACTGAAAAGATGTCCCCTTTTCTTCTTTTACCTTAAATAACACTCCCAGCTGTCAGGACGGCTTGATGTCTAGACAGGAGAAATACATAATTGATGTGAAGAGACAGAAGTGAAGGGAGTTTTGGCCATGGCAGCGTATCTTGTTTGTTTGCCATTCTGCTTGGAAGTAACATTTTGTAAATGTCATCTGCTCCACAGTGGGGTGGGGGATTGGGGAGAATCGGCCTGTAATGAGGAGAGCAATGTATCCTGTGACTTGGCTGTTGCTGTGGACACTGAGATAATGAGGCACATAGGTCATTGGAGATGAGTCAAACCCTCAGCCTAGGAGAGAAATAGATTAACTACAGTATAGAAAACAGAGCAGCACATGCCTGGAAGACTTTTATTAGCTATTAGCAGACAGCCAAGAGGAGTGTCCTCGTGTCTTGACATTAGCAACGTCTGAAAGCACATTATTTCCCTTCTTGATATGCATGTTCAGAAAGGCCTGTGTGATTGTTTGACCTATACAGCTACATATGCACCATGTCATGTTGTGCCAAAGATACAGTTAGTCTGTAACAATAACTGTCTGCGTTGGTGTTGCGGCTGCTGTTGCGACACGCTTGTGCTCTCAGGCGATCACCCGTTTGAGTGCGAGTTCTGCGGGAGCTGTTTCAGAGACGACGGCACACTGAGGGGCCATAAACGCATCCACACAGGAGAGAAGCCTTATGAGTGTAACGGCTGTGGGAAGAGGTTCAGTCTGAAACACCAGCTGGAAACACATTACCGTGTTCACACAGGTGAGGGATCAAAGAGGAGAGCATGATAAAAAAAATACTGAACAGAAGAGACTGAATGTCACCTTAAAGTAAAATTAGTGTCACTAAATGATATTTCTTGTGGTACATACAGCCAATATTTTTCCCATTAATGACCAAAACGAGCCTTTTTGGAGGTAGAGGTTGACATTTCCCAGAAAACAATTGAAAAATGTTGAATCACCCCGCACTTGGAGGCCTTTATTATTTCTTTATCCAATTAAAATATTCTGAAAATGTTTCCATTTTAACCTCCCCCCATCGACTTGTTTTATAGAAACTTTACAAATAGGTAAGTACATAAAGCTCTACTCGCCATTTAAAGCGGACTTTAAGGGTGAAATGCAGCTAAAGGAGGAGATATTTCCATATCTTAAATTTCAGGGCTCAACTTGTTGAGTGGGTGCAATGACTGCAGCAACAGTCTTTGGAAATGAGATCACCATTTCCAGGAAAAAAAGAAAAGCAAAGTTGGTGATACTGTTCAAATTAATAAACAATAATATGATCCTACTAAAAAACTTAGACAAACACAGCAACCATCAGTCAGAACTTTGACAAACAGTACGTTTAACACATGGACAATTCCATGTTGTTTATTAAAAGTCGGGGACATAATGTCGGCGCTCCCACGGTCTCATGTGAACTGACAACCAACAGCGATGGTAGTTCTGTTCAGAAATCACTTCATCAAGAACGTAAACTGGACTTATAAGAAAGAACGCGTGAAAGATGAGGCATAGGTACGGCTAATTTATGATGCAAGAGATTCTATGGAAATGTTTTGAAGAAACGATTTTTTCGGGTTACACTAAACTAAGCTGTGTCGATGAAGAAGAAAAAAAATACGTATTTTTAGTTGGGTTTTTTTAGGCAAGTTGCCTCCATTTTCTGACCTTTTTGTTTTGAATATTGCCAGTGCTGATTTTACACGTTATAGTCACAGTATTGTAAAATCCATCAAATCACAGGAATCCGCGCTTTCCCGCAGAATGTCGCCTGTGCACCCACTTATAGACAGCATTTATGGATGAAACAGCTGACATTAAAAGACTGGCTGGTCCACAGACAAGTCAGGAAGTAAGAGAACTAATACGTTTAAGGTTCACGTTAAAGACGGTAAAAACAGAGCGCTCATGATAAAAAGCATCAGGAATTCAATTAAAAATGACACTAAGGATATTATCTTAACACAACATTTAGATCAGTTTGTAGAGTTCAGCTTTTTATGGATACAATGACAGCTTCTGAATGTGAATTATTTCATGTGAAACACAATTTAACATTTCAGAAGATTCAGTACACAGTATTCTAAACCTTAAAACAGTCAAACTATTTGCTTTGTGAAGATACAAAGTGCAGATTAAGAGATACACCTGTAGCTGTGTAATGATTATCTTAACATAGCATTCCTTTGTGTATCTTGTCTTCGAATGCAGTGTAACCTGATGTAGCTGCACATGCAAGTTCATGCATGTGAATCTCTGTCAGAGAGAGCAAAGTTCTAGGTTTTCCTCCACTGAATAAACCACGTTAATAGGTTGAGGACTCCTTCAAAGACAGATAAAATCAGAGTCTATATTGGTCTGTTTCTTCAGAGAAATCTATGAGCCGTTTCAGGAGCTGCAGGTTAAGTTTCCTTTTTGGTTTTGGCTCAGGTTGTTTCATTCCGAGTTGCTTCTGCAGCTTAAGTGTGACACCCAGTGGTTTCCCAGTGTTGTATTTAACCCCTTTAACGAAACAAATAAACTCTACAGCAGAGTCTACATTGTATTTTGATGACCTTACACAGAATTTTTGTTGGCTGACGTTGACACGCTCGCCTCGGCGTCACCTGGCAGGCTCCACACCGGCTTAACGCTACATTGTTGAATTTTTTAGGTGAGAAGCCATTTGAGTGTAAGCTGTGCCACCAACGGTCCAGAGATTACTCGGCTATGATCAAACACCTGCGCACGCACAACGGAGCGTCTCCGTACCAGTGCACCATCTGCCAGGACTTCTGCCCGAGTCTGGCTGCCATGCAGAAGCACATGAAGGGCCACAAACCCGAGGAGGTGCCTGCCGACTGGAGGATAGAAAAGACTTACCTGTATGTCTGTTACGTCTGAGCAGGACTTGGACCCCAGGCACAGTCTGACACACACACACACTGTCACTATCGGGTGGAAACTTAGTAACTCTCATGTTGCTGATTTTAATACTGATGATCCTGTAGGGGTATTTAAAAAGAAAAAAAAAAAAAATCTGATTCATGTTTAGTCAAGTTGTCACTCGAGGAGATACCAACCCAACAATGAGACATGAGGCATGAAAACAAATATGCGCACACATTAGGGCTGCAATGGATTCGTTTCATCATCAGATTATTTTTCCTCCAAAGAATGCTCAAAAGTAGACATTTTGCGCTGACATCTTCAAATGGATCATTTTGTCTGACAAACAGTCCTCCTCAAAGAGATTTATTAACAATTCTCTAAAACTCAGATTTGCACATTTGAGAGGCAGAGTGCAGCTTTTTCCCCATAAAAAGTTTAAAAGATGAACCGATTATCAAAGCTTCGTGATGTTTTCTGATGACTATTTTAGCCCTAACGCACACAAACGCGCACAGTTCCCATAACTATGTCCCTAAAGGATCCTCTGTGGTTAAAATCAGTGCCACAGTGCTGGCTCTGACTGCCGGCCCGCATGTGCTTTAGGAGCATTTTGACTGATTGCTGAAGCACCAGGCAAACTGAGTCATCTTCAAGGATTGTGCAGCAGATGTTGAAAATAATTCCACAAAGGCTTGATTGGCTGAACTTTGCGACACTTCTCTCCTAATTTCCTGTGACTTTTTTGTTTTCCTGCTGTTGGTTTTTTTCTTTGGGAGTCGTTTATTTGTTTGCATGTTTTACTTGAATGGCTGACCTCATGAGCTTGATCTCTTTAATTGCCTCGTCTATTTTGCGGTGGGTGTTATCGTTTTCGAGGTAGCTCACTCACAATTTGAGTTTCTCTTGTAAAAGGTTTTGCTATTTATATGTTGTTTATTTGTTACCAAATATGTGCTGGTTTTCATCACACAGTCTGTGTCTCTTGGGATGTTTTCTAGTAGAGCAAGCTCTACCTCTTCCCACAACTCCACTGCAAATTATTTGTCCATCAGTAGGTCTAAATTTGGTCACAAACATCACAATTTACATGGTCAAGCAGTGTGTAAAAAAAAAAAAAAAATGTGAGAAGCCTCAAGACGGCTTTTAAGTGTAGTTTTTTAACCATTGCTTATATATAGATGTCTTATAAAAATCACAGAATCAGAATTTTCTAGAAAAAAATGAACAACAACATGAAAATAAGTTGTTATTTTGTTTTGTTTTTTTTATAAAACATGAAGAGAAAATTCTGACATTGAATTACTATGAGCAGGTTATCGTCAGTCGTAGTGTAGCTGTAACGTACAAACTGTCATGGTATGTGATTCCCATATGTGAGCCTAACACAGGCCTTATAGATTGAAACATGTTGTATTTTTGTATTACAGTAATTTGCTATCTGTTTACATTTGGTATGATTTGAGAAACATCTTCGTGTGTGTTTTATAAGTCTCTGATTTGATTAAGATCCCTTCCTCGTGCCTCTTTTATAAGTAGAGCATTGATGTGCTTGAGTACATGGGTCTGTGCTTTTGGTAGGTGTTTCTGGGTGTTTGTTTATTGTTACTTAATTAAAGATAGACTGCCATGTAGATTCATTTTGTCTGAACATTGCAACTGGAAGCAACATACTGTGATCGTGGCTGATAATCTGATGCAAGTTCCAAGCAATTTTGATGTAATAAGTACACGCTTGTCTCAAATTGTTCCCTTCTGAGTGACAGTGGACTGACATCTTTGAATGAAAACTGTGTGTATAGAAAATATTGGCATCTGTGGGCATTACCAATGCCTTCTTAAGTAGCCAACAACACTCGGTGCCATGAGAACACGCATTCACTGTATCTATTCTACATGAACATGCACTATAAATGGATTTCCTCGGTGGACCAAAAGAAATAGAGCACTTTTGTTTGAAAAGGGTTTTTTCTTTGATCTTTGTATGTTGTGATAATGCAGCTGTCTTTTATTTGATGTGTCCTAGAAGGATGTGATTAGCATTGTTTAGATTATGTCACTGTCTGTCTACCTCAGGGCCAGATCAAAGCTCGACCTGGTGTCCAATCAGGGTTGTTCTTCTTGCCATGTGTGCAGTAAAATCCCTCTTCATTACAGCTTTGTAACACAGTGTGTGAAAGTGTTTTCTCAGTGTGGATTCAGGCACAACTCTGTATGCGTCAGTGTTCAGTGGCATGGTTAAAAAAAGAATAAAACAATTTACTATTTTATGCATCCAGCCTCATTTGCCTGCTGTTTTTCTCCGTCTGCATTCAGCAGAGCGTCTGTGCTTCTATTTGTTCCGATATACCCCCCCCCAGGCGCTTTATTTACACCACCTGACATCTTCCTAATGTCAGATATGGGTTTATTTTAGACTGGCTGTCATTAAACAACAAAAAAATACAAGAGTAAAGTGAACTGCCCATGTTTAGACTGATCTGGTTCACTTTGAGTTGACAGCTGCTGGACATTTAATTCTATATTGTTTAATTGTGCAATTTAAAAAGTTTATTCATTAATTTTAGCCAATTATTTTAGCCTTTCCCATTATTTTTGTCAGTGATAAAAACCCTTAGAATCTTAAATCAGTAAATGTACTATTAATATTATTAGTATTCATTTACATTGCCTAAACCATTCCAAATTCTATCATTAGATTATGGTCCCTCATTATAAAAGCAGGATTTAACTTCCGTCACCTGTAGTTGTTTGAGGTGGAGCTAAATTCGATGAATATTTTAAGGATTCATTCTGATTAATTTTTGTCCAACCAACAGTCCAACTTTAAACTGACTAAAAATGCTTTAAAAATGTTTTTTGGAACAGATATCAGCAAATCTTCACTTCTGTAAAGCAGAAACCTTGTAGGGATTTCATATTAAAACTGACAACGATCAGCGAATCGCTTCCTGTCAAGTGAAAAGTCAAGTCAATCTTTCCATAAGTACGTTTGGAAAAATAAGATTTGATCCAAGTCCTGTACAACTAGAAACCATCTATCAGCTGGAATTCTAACTAGAAACCTTCTTGCTGCAATGCCAACTAAAAACTAGAACCCAAAGGGCACTACAAGTACAGAAAATGTCAAGATTATAAAAAAAACTAAAAAATCTCAGCCCGATTTAAATGCCAAAGAATAAAAGTAGGTCCTCAAACAGGTTTTGCAAAGTGTTTATTGTTGGTGAGGTCTCAATGTGATGGAGATTGTTCCCAAGTTTAGGTGCGACCACAGATAAAGACCCATCTCTGTACTTTCATCTGCTTCTCGATAAAACTAGGATCAACAGCTAGGTCATCAACTGTGTTCATTAAGGCTTTTTAATTCTTTTTTTTTTTGTATCATGTCAATTCATGTCATGGGTTTCCTTGAAAAGAATCATATGAAAACATGTATTTCATTTAGGACCATTTTGCCCCAAAAAATCATTTCAACAACCTAAAATTATAGTTATGATTTACAAATAGTTTATATATGGCAGTTTCCCTCTGTTTTGTTCCCCATCCCCCTTCAAACAAACATGGACTCCATGATGTCAAGACAGCAGCAGCAGAGACCCCCGAGGTACTGATCGGAACAGCATTAATGACTTTCATGTCAGACACAGTTTAAAATGGAGGAGCTAAGGTAGAAGTGGTTTGCGAAATGGCATTCGGAGGAATTAGCAAATGTTGGAAGAATGGAAAAATGTAGAGTGCTGTATAAGACTTGATGACTGAATGCATAAAAGAAAAGCAGAGGATCGATCTGCTGATGTGGCCTGAATTTACTATGTGCTGTGTCTGAATTAATGCTTGGCTGAATTAAGTTTGTAAGGCCTTGCTAAATACTAAACCTCCTCTCCATAGACTTCTTCAGTTATTCCTTTGGCCCTCAGAACAGAGTCTAAATCAATAACTTCTGAGCCTCACAAATCACTTAACCTATGCTGGATTGGACTGAGATTTGCACTGAAAATACATGACCCACCCAATATATATATATATATCCATCCATTTTCTATACCCACTTAAATCAATTTAGGGTTGCTGGAGGGCTGGAGCCTATCCCAGGTGTCATTGGGTTATAATAATAATAGTTAATAGTTAATCCTATAGTTAATAGGAATAATAGTTCCTGAATGATTTACTGTAATCATTATACTCAAATTCCTTCTATCAAAACTAAGAGATGAGCTTTTCCAGAATGTCTCTGAACTGTTATTTTTGTCTTTTCTAATCAGCTCAGTTTCAGTCTTTATTCTACATGAGATCATAGTACATTTGAGATGGCACGCTTTGGGCATGCCTTGTGCATGCTCCAACTTCTCTCTGCAGCCTGACACCCCAACTCAACTTCAACAGTTCACTTAAAGAGCACTATAGTCCCGCCAACAATCTACCATGTTGGTTTTCAGTTTTAACAGGTTATCTTGCAAGAAGATCCTTCAGATTCTGTTTCAGAGCTTTGATTTTTCCAACAAAGTCGCCCAAGTTGAGATTATTTGTGACATTCTTGTTTTATCTACTTTTTAGCTATAGGGCTTCCAGTCTGCAGTGTTAACACTGCATGATTTGTACTGATTTGTAATCCTTTGTGTTTTTTAAATTCCCAATTTCATCACTTCATTCAGTGCTTTTCACAGGATAGCATAAATACTGTATATGCACACTGATCAGTCACAGCGTTAAAACCACCTGCCTGACATTGTTTAGGTACTCATAGCTACAAAACAGTTTTGATTCATGACAGCTTTAAGCTCTGGGCGTGTCCTGCATTGCCTGAAATCACTGGCAGGGCAAACTGTTCTGGTTAAGACCGCTGCTACTGAGGGGGGTGATCTCATTCTGCCACGTTTAGATGGATGGAACATGTCAAAACGAGGGCCATAAGAATGACATGAGCTCTTCATGTTGTATCAAGACAGTGTTTCTCAATTAACCTATCAGTGGTTTACATTTCATGTCTGATCTGTGTGTCTGTGCAAGTACTTCTGACACCTTTGTTAATATTTAGAAATGTTGTAAGTAGACCCGCACAACAATGAGCTCCAACATATGCAGGATATCTTTTTTTTATCTGGTTGAATAAAGTAGTAAGTTGAAATCAGCGTGATGACACTGGTGAGTCAACCCAGGTTTCCTGATTCTTGATATGTGCATGTTTATGTAGGGAGCTACCGGCATCAGATGACCAGCCACAAAGTTGGATCTAGTGTTGCATTTTTCTCAGAGCAAACTATCATTCCTAACAGCTATGCTAGCAAGCTCTTTCAGTTTGCTGTAATTAGACCATTTCTTAAAAAAATAATAATAATTTAACCTCAACAATCCATAAAAAATGTTTTTAAATCAACTAATCAGCCTCTTCCAGTGTGAAAGTCTGTTTAAAAAATGTCAGCCTGGATTTATTAGTAAACCTACATTAGTTTAAGTGACCTTATTGCCACAGACTTGGTCTTGTCTGTGCTTGTCCCGTTAGATCTCAGTGCTGAATTTAACTATACTGACCACAACATCCTGTTAAAAAGACTTTAAACATATCATCAGGGTCAAAGGTACTGGCTTCAGACTGGTTTAAGTCATATTTATCTGATGGATTCCAGTTTGCTCATGTACAATATGTGTCTTTTAAACATGCCAGAGTTCCTTATGGTGTTCCACAGGGCTCCAGACTGGGACAGTGTTCTATCAATCATACATGCTTCCTTTGGGCAATATTCAGGAAACACAGCATATATTTACATTGTTATGATGAGGACACCCAACGCTATTTATATATGAAACTGGAGAAAACTAATCCGTTAATGAAGATAAAGGCTTGTTTTGAAGACAACTAGGCCTGGGTGACTTTTAATTTTCTACTTTTGAAAATCAGAGACACCGTCTAATCACATTGTTACTCTGGATGGCATTACCTTGGCTTTGAACGCTACTGTTAAGACCTTGAAGTAATTTTTCATCAGGATTGGTCTTTTAACTCACAAATTAAACGAGTCTCTCAGGCGTTTTTTTTCAATTGCAGAAAATAAACAAATACAAAAGCATCCTGTCCCAAAGTGATGCAGAAAACCTAGGCTGGACTGGTCCGATGCAATTTTAGCTGGATAACCAAACAACTCTCTGAACATCTTTCAGCTGATCCAAAACATTTCAACCAGAGTACTGACTGGTGCTGCCAAAGGAGATTCAATTTCTCCTGTTTTAGCCCCTCTACACTGGCTCCCTGTTAAATTTAGATTATAATCTTAAAAGCCTTACTGTTTCCATACCACCCAACAAAAACTCTGCCTTCCCTGAATGCTGGCCTGCTTGCAGTTCCAAAAAATTTCTAAGGCTCAAACAAGAGGTAGAAGTTTTCGTTTTCAAGCACCTCTCCGGTGAAATCAGCGGCCAGCTTGGATACATATTTTGCATTTAGCAGTTTTGTGTGCATTATCTTTTATTTATTCCTTTTAAAATGTTCCTACTCTTACACTCGCAGGCGTAACACAAAGTTGAGCAGAACTTTATAAATGTGTAGCATAATGCAGTGTGACAGCAAAACCAATAAGGAGAATTCCAATAAGAAACCAATAAGAGAGAAAAAAAAAAAAAAAAAAAAACCTGTATACATGTGTGGACTAATAAGCTTATCCATATCACTTTCCCATTATTAGAGCATGAATAGCTCTGATAATTACATTTGTTCTTCATTAAATCAATTTGTTGCATTTATACTCTTTTATTTAGTAGTCTTAGGCTTTGAGATGCAAAGCTGGCCATTTTACATGCTGATTAATGCTTTTTAAAAAAAAAAATGTAGCTGATGTCTTAGAAAGTTAACGTACACAGATGTGTTTTGAAGTAATTTGGATTAGACCACCTGAACCTTCTGGAGTATTAGTAAACCATTTTAATGGTTTACTAATATTGATGAAGAAAATATGTGCTACTTTCACATACTTGAGAGGTTTAGAGTACCAAGTCTTTGTTTTAGAAGCATTTCTCTCCCCTGAGATGTCTCTTAGGATAAAATTCAAATATATGATGGTGACAATCAGTCGAAGAGGATTCTAACTCAGAAGGACAGAGAGAAGAGACTAATTATTCCTGCAACACTTATTTATCTATTTATTTTCTATTCATTTCACGGGAAATGATAGGTCAGGAGTCCAGTACTGTGTCTCAAACATCATCTGCTCTGGATTAAGATAGGTTTCCAGCATAAGTTGCCATGCCAATATGCCTTGGTAAGGAGGGAATCAGCTTCATCTGAACAAGGTTAACATAGGGTGTCTTTTCTGCACAAAGTTTGAAGTGGTATTAGTGAATCTATCTCTTTACTGTGGTAGGCTGTATAACATATTTTCCCCCTATGTATTCTGTTGCCCATGTGGTTGTATCAGCTAATGATAAACGACAGCTCTTACAGTGCTTTCTGAAGGTTCAAAGATGGGTGTCAAACAGACTTGCATCCTTATCCTTTCAGCACTAAAATTCCTCCAGATTCATTCAATTGTATAACGATATATACTGTAGCGGAATAAATTTGCAAATGCTCTCCAACCTTTTGAGAAAAATTGTTGTCAAACAACCCTTCATGGATACATGTTTTGTACCAATTCACAGATACATGTTTTGTACCAAATCTTGGTTACCATCAGCTGTTGACAACACCTCATCACTAGTCCTTAATTGCCCCCCTTGCAATTTTTTTGTAATACGTTGCAGGCCTGCAATGCAACCAGTAAATTCATGCAAATTAACAAATAAAAACAAGTTAACAGGAGAAATTAAGAAATACCTTGGGTTTATAGTTTGTACAATGTACATCCGTTCAGGTTTTCACTATGACAATGATTTCAATGATCCATGAACCTCTTCCACTGGTATGCAAGTGGTTTTTACCTTTCCGTCATTGTTGCATTCAGTTAGCAAGAGTGACAGATTTCAGCCATTCATGTGTTTTCAATGGGATTATATCAGGAATCATCAATTGTAGTTATAGCTGGCTTAGGTGACCCTGAAGCATTACTTTTGTTATGCTGCAGCCCAGTCGGACACAGTTTGACAGGGTAGCTCACACCAGTGGCTGATCTTGTGGGAATACAATTAGTGCATTACTTAAAAGCTCTTCTTTTGGTATGAATTCTTTTCCAGCAACAGACGCCTAAATGGAGGCTGGATATATAAGACGGTATATAATGGAGGCTGTATATGTTTTTTGTTTTTTTTAAAAGCCCAAAAGATGGTTTAGTACTTATACATTCAGGAAGATTAAAGAATAAAGATGTTGTACATCATGTCCAAAATATGATCATTTTATTCTACAGTGGGTGACTGAAAATATTAAAACATAAAACATGTCTAAAACAGTCAACATTAAAGCTTTTGCAGAGCTTATTACAAGGATACATTTTATTCACCTTACAATGAGGCTCTGATGGAATAAGTATACTCAGGTGTCTAGTTCTATATCTGAGAATAACCTCAAGGGCCATCTGTGAATATATGCTTCTTTTTTCAACTGAGCACAGCTCATACAACATTCCTTTTAGACAGTAAAATCCAAATCATTCATGCAACATGAGGACATCTGTGGAGCAAAATCATAGAATAGCATGCCTTTTATCATATTCAAATACAAATTCTTGTACTGAAGAAAGTTCATCCTAGTATCTATCAAATTTACAAAATAAATGCCTCTCTAATCCAAATCACAAAAAAACCATGAAGGTCTCCTCTTAGACAAAGTATAGCTGTTATTCAAGATCAGAGAGTTGTGTGGAGTGAGACGATGTCTCTAATTGAGTTTCTAGTTCAGGAGGACTGATGAGAATATGTTAACAGAAATCCGTCATAGGTAAGAATATATATGTCCAACTACAGTTGCCATTATGTTCAGGACTTTTGTAACCTGATGAACTAAATTCTGTCGCCCCGTGTATGCTCAGGATGGAGGGTTGAATTAAAGGGAAGATTCAGTGTGATCTGTTGGTTTCCTTAGCAAGACATCTTTATTAATTTAGATCATATGCGCTGGTCTAATTTGGATTTATTCATTTTATCAAACTAAATTTGCCTTAGTTGAATAAAGTGTTATACACAATATTAACACACAATGAAAATAGTAAAACAAAGAAATAAGCAGAGACTTGAAAACGCATATCTACAGAGAGAGAACACAAAGTAAAAATATGAAAATGGGTTCCTTAAAGATGAAAGCTGAAAACTAAATACTAAAAGTGTCAAATGCAATTTAAAGCCAAGAACAAATAAGGTTAAATGTTCTCATAAGAACATCCATGAAGAGGACAGAGAGCACATTTAATTGACAGTGGAAAACTGATCCACAGCTGGCTGCTGAATTCTGAACCAGCTGCAGACGGGACAAAAGAGACTGGCCGCTGCCCAAGTAGTGGCAGTTACAATAATCCAACTTTAAGGTGATTAAGGCTAGGATTACAGTCTCAAGTCATTACCAGAAAGATTGGATTTCAGTTGGGAAATGTTCCTCAACTGGAAAAAACCCAACTTCTTAACTACTGAAGTGATCTCTTATGATAATCATAACCAGTTACAATGAATTAGAGATATAATCCAAGTCTATCAAATCATATTCCAACATTCCTTGGGATGACTTTTATTCTAAATGAATGCTATATTAATAAACTGAACCACCTTTTCTATTTCAACCATTCCTTTATGTCATAAGAAATTCCCTTTGACTGTTGTCCTTCTAAAAGACCCTACGACTGCCCCCTTAAACCTAGTCTATTTTTCTCCTTATAGGTTTATTTTAGTCCCCAATAAGCACATAATGCAGTGCATTCCCAAATATCTCTAATTTGGTTTCCTCTGTCCAATGAAACCCCAAAAGACTGTGGCTTATCTATGAAATATTTTCCAAAAAAAATTTTTTTTAAATGGTTTATATCTATTGAAGATATTCACAGTCTGGATGATTTATCTATACATAGTTGAATGGTCTGATCATTTTCTTGCTCAGTTTAATTACTCTTTGTTCTTCAGTAATCAATTCATTACTTGAAATGTTTTCTGAGTCTATCATACAGAGTTTTATGGTAGCTCCAGCAACAGAGCTGAACTCAGAAAATAAGAGTGAGAGATCTGCTCGGGTTCTAAAATAAATCCAGACAAAGTGTATAAGTCTTAATCTGAAAAATGACAATCACCTCTGAAACCCTGTCTTCAGTCCAAGGCCACGCTCAGTGGAGGAGCTGATTGAGTGGGAGCCAGTGTTAATACAATCTCCTCTGTTTAATTAGAGAGAGTATGGTGGGCAGCTAAAGCAAACCACATTACTCACCATCTGGTGGGGAGCATCTCTGCTCTTAACCACATTCACCATCATTAGCCTCTACAAGACAAGATACAAACACATACATGACAGCCATTTATTCATCCTGCCACTTCCAATGGAGATACAAACACATACCATTTATAGCGCTTAAAGTCCTGTCACAAAGTCACTGTTCTGTAATTACAATTAGCCGCATAACAAAGCAACCAAATTAGAGTTGCTGTCAAAGAGTAATACAATAAAAGCCACAAAACGTTCAACACGTGTTCTTCAGGCCACTTTTCATCAGGTGTGACCTCCAACAGACAGTAGCACACAAAATACTCAATGTACTAAATAGATCTTTAACTTTTAGATAATCTTCACAAAAAACAAATACAGCTTTAATCAAACTACAAGGTCGAAGCTTCCTCAGCAGATTTTAAATGTAGATGTTCATCTCCACCACAAGAGGGCAGCATGTGACCACAGCTGACTGCATGAGAGAGTTCGTGTCAGTGCCTGGTGATGGAGATCTCTCTCTGTGCTACATCTTTACAGTTTACAGTGTTCACAAAGTATTTTGTCATGACAGTAACGCCACACATAACAGACATTCTGTGCCCTAGCATAAAGATAATTCAGTCGTTTCTGAACATGTGAATCTGAAGCACCTCTTGATAAAAGATGTTTTGGACCCGTCTGCAGCTGAGAGACTTTAAGAGAAGGGCTCTTAATGCTCTCTTATGTGGCACAGTTATTGATCCCATCCCCTTGACAGCTACATTCGGGATGAGATAGCCAGAATGAAGAGGCTTTCTCTACCCTTCTTGCTCAGTGACGTACTCTTCTCAATTGTTCAATCGTCTTAATGCCTGACTTCAAATATATCAAATAAGCCAACTATGTTAAAGCATTTTATTTTTGGGTGATCAGAAAACCGAGCATTTGAACCTGGGAGGTATCAAATCTTATCAGTCCCATCTTCACAACTAAAGGAATCCTCATCGTTCTGTGAAGTGTCAAATATACTGTTTCAAAAACTAATTTTGTTATTAAGGCTGTGTAAGGGCTGTTTATCCTTTTATTGAACATAGAAATACTTACATCAGTTCGTAAAAATATCAATGGGAAAGAGTCTGCCTCTTTTCAAAGGTAGTGGTCTTCATCATCTGTTCATACAGCACAGACACTACAATGGCATTTAAATGTTTGAGCAAATTTCAGGATGAATTCATGAACAAATCAATGAAACAAAAAAATGAAATTAAAGATTAAATATTTTTCAACAGTCAGTCGTGACAGTACAATTATTTTTGTTTTCTACAACATGAGAGAGAGAGAAAGAAATGGAGCACCAGGGAAAAGATTCACGATGCAAAAATCAAGGTTTAGACTCAAATAACTTTTTCCAAGGTCTCACACCTTAATTAGCTTGTTAGGGCTGTGTCTTGTTCACAACCATTGTTAGAAAAGGTCAGAACATGCTAATTTAAACATTGTGACTACACAAACCTTAACCTAACAATCAGCAGCCATGGCATCCGCCAAGCAGCTGCCTAGCACTCTGAAAATTAGAATAATTGATCCCAAAAAAGAGAAGCAAGATATAACAAGCAGTGCTTCAGGTAGGTGTTTCCTAAGTTTGTAATTTAATTAGGAAATAGAAGTAAACTGGAATGGTAAAGATCAATTTAAGGTCCGGAAGACCAAGAAAAGTCAGATTAGTTAGATGTATAGGAAGACAAATCAAGTCCCCCGTTTTACTACAAATGACCTTAAGCAGGATTCAGCAGACTCTTAAGTGGTTCTACTGTGCAGCAAAACTTTCATAAAGATTACCTTCATGTTGGAATCAAAAGAAAAAGATTTGTCCTCATCGTAGTAGGAAGTTTCAGATTAACATCAAACAAGCTTGGTGCATTTTGGAGACAAATCCAGTTTTCAACCAGAATGGGCAAATAGTATTTAGGGGGGATGCAAAACTTCATAAAAACAACATGTTTCCAATTGAACAGCACAGGGGCGAGTAGATGCTTTGAGCTTATATTGAAGACTTCATACTACATGTTTTATAAACAGCGGAAGATTAACAGAGGATAAATGGATAATGATTCTAAACGCATCTCAAAATCTGAGCTCGTATGGAAGGTGTGTGGCTGTAGACTAAACCAACGATACTTCAGTCTGCTGAGCCAACAGCATTAAAACACATGACAGCCCACATGTGAGTGCTTCAGTTTTGAATGGATCAGTGGGCTGGACTTTGGCAAGAAGCAGTCAAGGTTAATACCATCAAAAATGTTTCTCTGTCTTCTGCTCAATCCCCGGGGGGAGGGGGTTCCAGGTGGGCACCAAAAGATCATATTTGATGTCTAAGGTTTTGACACAGCACAAAGACACACATACTAATGGCTGATATTAGAGCAGGGCTGATCAAATCCAAGCACACTAAACAGGGATTGAGCAACCCCCCCACATAGGAGGGGATAGATGCAATTCCAAACTGGCCTGCAGCCAGCCTCTTCACAGATGGGCCGTAGACTGAAACACGAACAAATTAATGTGGTTCACACTGGGACCGCCGTTACTGTTGTGGTCACTTTGGAGGCATTGAAATTTACATTTCTGATCAAAAGCTGAACATGAGTCAAAGTCTGGTCAAGACATGCCACAATTTTGTTTTGCAGTTGTCCCTCATTATAATGACTGATGTAGAAATGGAGGAAAAACACTTCACCCCTGCTGAGAGCAGATGGTAAATTTGACAAAATCTTCATCTGAAATCTATAAATTGTTAGTCGAATCAAAATGCATAAAAGTTTTATTCAAATAATGTTATTTAAGAATACGAAATATTTGGCTTGTGTGTTTGCTTGGTTATGAAAATCATTTATCCTCTGTTGTTATTGATTAACCGACTACTGCAGTGGCACATCAAACTGCAGCCGCTGAATTGAGCGTAAAGCTCTAAACACCCCACCACTGAAAGTGTCAAAATTCATTTAACTTTATCAAATTTTACTTGGCTAAATAACAGGCAGTAATAACAGTTTGAAGTAAACCTGTCAGCTATAAGAAAAACTGTACTGTACTAAGACAACATATTGAATCTTGAGTTTAATCTTTAGTGTTGTAATACAGTATGTACAGAATATGGTTTGGCATCATCTTGCCAAAAATAAAATTAAAAAATTAAAATTAAAATTAAAAAGATTGATTGCAGCATATGTTCCTTTTAAAACCTTTTCCGTTTAGTCTGGACCGTTTTCTATGTCATCACAGAACATTTAAAATAAGCTCGGGCCCAGAGAAGGTGGCAGAATATCTTGATCTTAATGTGTTTTTTCTCAGCCTCATTGGGATGTTCCACCATTCTTTAATTTTTTTTTATTATTGTTTTCAAAAGGAATACACAATTTTTCCAGTTTTCATCATGTTGTCTCTATTCTAACTTTAACGAAATGTATTGCACAAACTTTTACTTCTGTATTTCAGGTTAGTCCTTTGAACTGCATTGATTTTGTATTTACTTGCTTTAACAGACTGTTTTATCCTCAGTTTAAGAATGAAGATACAGTTGACTGAAACTATAAATCAAAATGCTAGAGAATACCTTTAAATATATTAAGATATGATATGCAACTTAATCTGAAATACTTTGCCAAAGCAAATGGTTTATTACAAAAGGTATAAAGCCCTGAATGAAAATGACTTTATCCCAAATTGCAGACAAAGTGAATGTATGTATCTCTGTGAAATCAGCTTGCTTTGCAAGAGAACAAATTTCACGAGAAGAGACATTTTCACTTGGGAGACATCAAGTTCTTGGGAAAATTAGCAGGCAGCAGCTTGTATGTTCTTCTCACTCTTCTGTTTGCCTCTGCAGGAAAACAATTCAGCGCAATGCTAACATCATCAAATATTATTAACCTCACCACGCCGATGATGTGACTTTCAGCTGTCGCTCCATCACATGCAATTTACACTGTTGTGTTACTCTGATCTCCAAATAATTCCACACGACACCTGTTAGATGAGCCAAATAAATCTGGGTCATTTCTTGAATTCAGGCTTGACAGTCAGATGAGGAAGAATAATTTTTCCTGGCAGTTTATGCCTTCATCTGGACTCTGGCTCATCCCGCACCATGCATGAGACATACATAAATAACTCTAATCAAATGTTCCTTTAGCAACAAGGATCTAATTAACTGTCTTTTCAACAAAAATTCAATACATCTTCCAGGATATGAAGCGATGGCAGGCTTTGATCTCCTATCTGACTGAGCTTAAGATATTTTATCACCATTTTCAAAAAAAAAAAAAAACACATTCTCCTCATCTCAGTTGTTAATTATATTTCTTTTATTCTTAGAGTCAAAAGCAGCTCGCAGTGACTCTACTCACATTAGCAATTAAAACAAAAAAATATATTTCTACGAGGACAGTTCAAGCAAGAGGAAAAGGAATCAGTCCAATGGCGAGTCGTTAAAAAGGGAGGGAAAGTCTCATCTGTCAGCGGTCAGACTGAGCAGACTTCATTTCATTTGTGAGTGCTGAGAGACGATAGCTTTGGATTTCAAATGACGGGGTTTGACATGATATGAGACTTTTCAACAATCTGCAATAATGACCTTTTCTCAGAATCTACACTGTCAGTTAATAACGTGTTTCAGGTGAAAAAAAAAGACAATCTCTTGGCTCAGGTAAAAAGTGTTACCTAGCAACCCCCCCGTGCCCTATCAATAGTCAGCTTGGAGGCATCTCTGGAGATGCTCCCCCACCTACAAAGACCTGGTTCAGCTTGCCTCCACAGGTCCCATGACCTCCTGGACAAACAACAGCCTCATTCTCTACACCACTGCTGACCTCATTGTCTCTTTGTGAAGGGAAAATCCGGAGTTGCATTCTGTTAAATGGTGCATCAACTGCGAACAGGACAGACCTCCATATCTCCAGTGCAGGCCTACAGATGAGCACGGATACCGCTGCCTTTTCCTCAGGATTGTACGCAAGGAAAACATGGTAAGAACAGGGAGACTAAACATTCATGACACCTTGCTCCATCTGTTTCTGTTGCTCCTGACATCAACACCTTTTTTTAAAATTCATTTTCACACTCAGTTTACAGAAACAACTCCTCTTCACACGTATGGTATTCACATTAAACCTGAATCACACTAGTTGCTTTCTTACGTCCAACATTCAGCAGCTGATCTGAATTTCAACTCATGCTCCGAGGCCAAAACTGAAGACACAGGAATGCTACAGATTTGATGTTTTTTGTCTCGATGGATTTTGCAATGTAATTGTATAATATCAAATCTATTATATCAACAATCAATATCAACTTTCGTTTATTGAGAGCTTTATTCTAACTACCGCAATGCTCTTCATATATTGTTTGTAGAAACAGTAGCTTCTTGGGGAGTTGGCACCATGAACAAAACAAACCAGAAAATAAAGATAGTCTGAAAACATAAACAGACTTTGGCCTGAAATTAGAATGTGCTGCACGAGACACAAAGCAGACAAACCAAAGTGTCAACAAGCTCATTATACTTCAGTCACTAAGAAGAGCTATGACACACACACACACACACAGACAGATGTTTACAGCTCTGACTGCATACAAAAACTCCTGATTAGATTGGACAGAACCCGACAGGTCTACTGTTGTTCAAGACCAGATGGTCAGCATGGCTGCCAAAACTTTGTCAAATGGAAAATAGTTGCAAATGAGATCTGATATGAACACTGTATTTCTTATAGAGTCTTAATGGAGACACATTATCAGTGATTGAAAACCCTGTGGCTGTCAGTCATCCTTTTCACTCAGAGACAAAAACAGGAGTTTCAGGGACCAAAGGCGTCCAGGGCTGGTTAAAGGGCATTCATTCCACGACTCACGGTAAGCTCCAGAGGAGCACCACACAGTGGGCACCAGACATCACATTACTGCAGCAATATTGTTTAATTGTACCGTATCAGTGTCTGCTGTGCAGGGACAAGAAGTACAGAAGTGCTTCTTTATGAAAATGATACCATGCAAAGTTGCTTACTAATACCTTCGTGTCACACATGTATAGAATAAAGCTTAATCATTTCTGACTGCTGTGTGCACACTGTCTGGTTTATTCAACAGCTGAAATTTGACAATTCCTCCCAGCTCACATTGGGGTTCAAGAGGCATTAATTCCAGTATTAACTGTTGCTTTAGCTCACAGATTGGTGAGGCTGCTGGCAGCGGTGTGTGCGGTCGGACTCCTGGGAGGCTTAGTTGTAGGTGTCTGGTTTCTAGGTGAGTCAATGTCTCTGAGAAAGAATCACTAAATGAGCTTAGCTGGAGCCAAGCAGTGGAAACAAATGTGCAAAAGGTCTCGTCAGAACTACTCAGGCGTCAGGAAAATCTTAGGGGAATACTGATTTAAAGAAAGTTCAATACTGTTTGATATTAGCATTTGATAACTTAATATCTTATACAGGGATGTAATCAATTTAACTAAATTATTTAGGGTGATATATTCAGATTGTTAGTACAAAACTAAAAGATGATTAAGATAGTCTCATTTCATAAGATAATTTAATATACAACATTTATTCTATTTTAAAGTTAAAAATAGAGCTGTCAGTGCTCTCTGCTGGACAAACTAAGAAATGTGTTAATTATTCACCTTATCTCTGGAATATCTATGCTGAACTTTTTTTATATTACTTATTTGCAGACATGTTAATATACATGTGACTGCAAATACCCTGTGAGGGCTGATCTCGTTGCCTAGCCAATTAATCCATCTGGCACTACTATTTGAATCTAAATGAGTCTAAATCTTCAGATGACTAATTATTCCTATCTTTATTAGAGTAAATTTAACAGGATTCAATGTAATTTGGTGCTTGGCAGCTCATAAAAGCAAAACTGATACTGCAACATGGGATATAAAAAGAAGGATCTTTCATGTTAGGGTTCCATGGACTATAAAATGTGGATATTAATAATTTTCAAAGCATTATTATATTATTTGACTTTGAGCAGTTTCCCTTTTTTTGCCATACTTCTCTTAAAGTCCTGCAGCTTTATGGAAGCACATAATCAAATTAAGGTTTAGAGGGAAGATTTTGGAACAGACAAAACCTAATTTAGAAATCATACTAAATATTGTTTTACTTAGATTTTTATCTTATTGTCTGTCTTTCCTGATATGAAATAATTTAATTACACCGTCCTTTGTAAAGTAAGATTCCACTGCTCCAGAGGCGTTCTGTTCAGAATGCTTTGTGCTGATTCATATTATCTGGTAACATTTACCTTTTTTTTTTTGCTAGTCTCACTGGGTGATTAATAGACTTATTAACTACTCCATGTCCTTATCTACATTTAGTCAAACTTCTGCTGAGGCCATCCTCTTCCCAAACTCCAGGAGGGTTTGAGGATACAAAGGAGACATCTTTCTGCAATGTGACTGAGGATGTCTCTATTACGGACCCAAGGAAAGGTATGTGACCCTTCCTCTGCTCTGGGTTTGTTTCTGACAGCTTCATCAACCAATCGGGTCAGAAATGTAAGGCTGCTTATCTTGGTGTTATTTGATTCATTACACAGGATCATGGGTCAGAACTGAAATTATTTCAAGTTTAATAAAAGCAAACTGAATAATCAGCAGCTGCTTCTTGCAGTCTTTGCTCACACTTGAGATTCCCATTGACTGACATGAAAACATCCCATATAATGACCTGTTTGTATTGACTACATTAGCATAGATATTTGTGCTTTTCCAAGTCATTGCCCACTTGTAGAAGACGTTTGCTCATTAGTGTTGACTGAGAGCCTGTCTCTGGAGGGATTTTCAATCAATCAGGTTCAGTGTTTTACAGAATCAGCCAAGAGAACTCTCTCCTGGAGATACAGCTGGAGAAGCTGCCGACATGGCTCCCGGTGTGCTATGAAAGGTGGAACTCTTCGCTGGGAAAACTAGTCTGCCGACAGCTGGGTTATCTGAGGTGTGTCTGCACTCCTGGCAGGATCACACATACCTCCTCAGCTTATAGTGCTCAGCCCTGAACACAGACTGAGGCCAGAATTCCATCTTACTGGGTTTAATTTTAGAACTGCTTTGGGTTGCTTGGCTTATTTATGATGCATCAATATTTAATTTATGATCATGTTTCACAGTGTATGAGCCTAATAGTTTTTTTTCTTTTAATGACCTATTTGCATATGTTCTCTTACCAGACTAACCAAGCATAAAGGAGTGAATCTAACAGATATCGGGCCAAACTATACTGACGGCTTTATACAAATCACCTCTGAGCACAAGAGCAGTCTGGAAAATATGTGGCAGTTCAGGTGAGGCAATTTGTCTAAGGACATGATATTCATAATGATGCATGGAAAATCGTGGCTACCAACACATTAATTATGCACCATTAGTAAACCGATTTATTTTCATTTAGGAAGAGCTGTGTCACAGAGAAGGTTATCTCCTTGCAATGTTTTGGTGAGCAAATTAATCTTAACTTTTAGTGTGACTTTGCATCTAACACAAGGCCTTTTAGTAACGTACATATCCAATATTTGTTAAATGTTCCAAGTCTGAGAAGAATTAATTACAACATTTTCTGCAGTACTTTTTGACCAATCCAGTTCAACTCTTTTTTTAATAAATTAATTTCTATGTAGAGTGTGGGACACGAGCAAAGCTGCCCAGGATAATAGGGGGAGTTGAGGCCACGCTGGGCAGGTGGCCCTGGCAAGTCAGCCTCTACTACAGCAACCGTCACCACTGCGGAGGCTCCATCATCACCAGTCAATGGATAGTAACAGCTGCCCACTGTGTGCACAAGTAAGGCTCCTGACCTTAACAGTATTATAGGTCAGAGGTTGCAGTCGCTGCGAAGGACAACAATCAGTCATTAACAGCTGCTCAATGCAATACCATCCCTTTTATCAATGCCCGCCCTCTGTTTTCTTTTCTCAAATGTCAGCTATAGGCTACCTCAGATATCCAGCTGGGTGGTCTATGCAGGCATTGTGACCCGCAGCTCTGCTAAAATTTCTCAACACACAGGATATGCAGTGGAGAAAATCATCTACAACAAGAACTACAACCACAGGAGCCACGACAGCGACATAGCCCTGATGAAACTGCAAACGCCACTCAACTTCTCAGGTATGTCTTTGAGTCAGCTTGAACTGAGATATCACCAAATAAAAAAAGAGACGGCCATAGAAGAAAGTCTTCCAAATCACATTAAAAAGAAAAAAAAAAGATTTGAAATAGTAATTCAATTCAAATTAGTTGTTCTGTAACCTGTCAGATTTGTTGTGTTAAAAAGAAAGAAAAAAAAAAATCTCTTTTTCACCTCAACCAGATACAATTAGGCCTATCTGCCTGCCTCAGTATGACTATGATATCCCAGGTGGTACACAGTGCTGGATTTCTGGATGGGGATACACACAGCCTGATGGTGGTAAGACTAAGATGCTGCTGCACTGCTCTAAATTTTACCACTGCCAAGTCTAATTCAAACATGGTGACAGAGTGTGACAATGTTATTGACAGAGCAGCCATAAATGCATCTTTTCTCTCTCAGTTCACTCACCTGACACCCTGAAAGAGGCGCCAGTTCCTATAATAAGCACAAAGAAATGCAACAGCTCCTGCATGTACAATGGAGAGATCACTTCACAGATGCTATGCGCAGGATACACCGAGGGGAAAGTGGATGCATGTCAGGTCAGATGCATCCTTGTAAACTACTTTGCAGAAGTCTATTAAAGCTTAATCCTCTCTTGTGAGATTTGTTTTTGCTTGTGGTGATGAGTTTCTGTGTTTACCCCTTCAGGGCGACAGCGGGGGTCCACTGGTTTGCCAAGATGAAAATGTGTGGAGGCTGGTAGGGGTCGTCAGCTGGGGGACAGGCTGTGCTGAGCCAAACCATCCTGGGGTTTACACCAAAGTGTCTGAATTCTTGGGCTGGATCTATGATGTAATTGAGGTAGATTTATTTCTTTTTTAATGACATGCTGGAAGTTACTACATATCTGTAAAGCACAGCGATCAACCACAGTGTATACTCTGCTAACTGTTTCTGACAGGTACACTATATTTTAAAAAGGAAGAGGTTTTAGAATAATCAATCAAACAACATTTATTTATATAGCACCTTACAACAATCAGAGATTGACCAAAGTGCTTCACAATTCCAGAAATAGTTTTAAAATAGATTTCATATAAGACAAGAGAACAACAAAAAGGTGAGCCACAGCTTCAGTGAAAAGCAAGTTTAAATATGTTTTTAATTTGGCTTTGAACTGAGGTGCTCAGTGGTGCTACGTAAATCAGAGGGCAGAGTATTCCAAAATTTTGGACCTGCCACTGCAAAAGATCGGTCACTCCACTGCTTACACCTGCACCGGGGAACCTCCAGTAGATGTTGACCAGCAGAGGAGAGAGCTCTGCCAGATTGGTGGAGCCTCAGGGTTTCACTTATGTAGGGGGGTACAAGACCATTAACTGCATTGAAAACAAATAAAGGTTTAAACTGGATCCTAAATTTTACAGGTAGCCGGTGGAGGGAGCAAAGTACAGGTGTGATGTGGTCATGTTTACGTGTGTTAGTTAGGAGCCTGGCAGCAGCATTTTGTACCAGTTGTAGGCGGTGGAGAGATGTTTGGCTAAGTCCAATGTACAATATATTGCAGTAATCTAACCTTGAGCTAATAAAGGCATGGATAGCTGTTTCCAGGTCACAGCGGCTCAGAAACTTATGCAAGGAGGCGAAGCTGAAAGAAGCTTGCTTTCACTACTGCATTAATTTGTGGGTTAAATTTAAGAATGGAGTCAAATTTCACTCCCAGATTTTTAACAACATTTTTAGATGGAGGAAAACAACTTTTTCTAAAACTTTCGACAAAAATGATAAATTGGACACAGGTCTGAAATTTGACAGAATTTTAGGCTTGAGGTTGTTTTTTTTTTAGGCAAGGTCTGACCACAGCATGCTTGAATACTATTGGAACAGACCCTGAGCTGAGGCAATTATTGATAAATATGAGGACACTTGGACCCACTGTGCTAAAAACCTGTTTAAGTATATGAGATGGAATAATGTCCAGTGGGAAGTTGGTGGATCTTATTCCCTGGACCACATAATCATCACCTTATTAACCACGTTTTATATTGGATACGTACAAAAGGTTCAAATTAGCACCTCTGTGGTCAGCATTAATGGTGTTTATTGAGAATCAAACAAACATGCATCAATGATAAGATTAATCAACAGCATATCACTATGACAAGTGTCATCTTTCTTTTGTGTACCTTTCATTTTCAAACATAAAGGAAATGAAAGCCCCTCTTTTCATAAAGCGTTTTGAAGTTGTATGAAAAGAAGACATACCTTACAATTATCAATAATTTTTTGTCAGTAACACAAAGAAGACAGAAATTGCACGGTTTAATCTAAATAAAATGTACAGCGATGTATGATTACTTTCTCTTTGCAGAATTACTGATGGCTAAAGAAACAAGAAGAGGATGCTGGTGATAAAACGGAGACATTTAAAAGCTATTTATATTGTATTTATACTTTGAATGTCATTTATATAACGTATATATAAGAGTGGTAATATCAAAATATCTTTTTATGTTATTTTTCCATGTATCGAGTAAAAATTATGCCTCTGAACAGCTTGTTGTGTAATTATTGAGCTGCAGCTGAAGTTTTCGCCGCAAGGTGGAGACGTCATGTTTTATGTAGTTTCTATAGCAACTGACAACATTTAGCCAAGCTAGTTTTATTGTGACAGTCATTTGACATGATTTTAAAAGCTTTTAGGTAAGTGTGACATTGCTCGATACTGCTAACATTCCGAGTGTCTTTAATAGGAGCTCTGTTCTTCAGGGCATCGTAGACAAGCTGAGTTTCACTGGTAAATGCGCAAACTTCACGAAGTTATTAGCTCGCGATTGGTGCCACTTAAAGTTGCGTCCCAAGACATTTACCTTAAGATGTCCACCGCTGGCAGTACAGAGGATGTTTTACGGCAGGTCAACCAGTTCTGGTCCATGCTTGATGATCTGTCACAAAATGACCCCGCTGCCTACCGCAAGTTCATAGAGAAACAGATGGAGGAAGGAGCTGAATTCAGTACACCGCCCGAGCTCCACTCTTGTTTGCGTACCCAAATACTGGTAAGTTACATCGATAGTAGCACGTTTAAAACTCCCAATTAGTTCACTTCACTTTGGACACAACACCTGCTCGAGAAGGGAGACTCTCGACAAACATTGAGTTCAAGCAGAAAAGCACAGGTGTATCTAATTAACAAAGAACACCCAGCGTTGGGGTCATTTGTCTGACACACCGATGTAGCGGACAAATCTGTTACCCATCAGATTTAGTGGCACAGTTTCTAAAGGAATTCAGTTATATTCACGCCAAAGTTATTTTTCATTTAGAAAAAAAAAAATCAGTGATGCGTTGTTATTTTTGGAAGTCAAATTAACAAAGACCTGCCCTTCCGTGGTATTTTGATAATTTAAGGACTAAATTCGATAATAGCTATTTAATATAAGGTATATTGAAAATAAACAAAGTAAAGAACAAAAAAACAAAACAAAAAAAAACTAAACAGTTTGATGTGAAAAAGAAAACCGGGGAACCATTAGATTAAATGGCACAAAAAGTGCTCATCACCAACAGCCCGAGATATATTCAATCCTATATCATCAAAAAAGTACGTAAATCAAAAAGTGCTTGATTTTGCTTTTGGTAAAACTGAGCCCTGTGCATTAACTAAGATTAAAGTTCCTGCCAATTAATCTTTAGTTTACTAATTGACCAATAGCTTGTTGTGACTCCTCATAGAAAACTGTGTCCTTATCAGGAACCCAAAACAGGCTTGCTGTACATTAATATATGCAGCTGGAAACGAGTGCCTGCACCTCAGGACCTAAGCAGCAGTTTACCAGTATGCGCAGGAATACTGGACACGGGCACAAAAGAAAGTCAAGGTACGTCATACTGTAAGTAACTGAACTTTCTTTTGTATTGTATGACATAAACAAGTAACAAGGCTTTCCTCCGCAGGCTGGTATGCTGTGTTGGATGTGGCATTAAATCCTGCAGTGCTACAGGAGAGCAAGGCAGATAAAGCAGACATTAACAATGTCTATATGCTGGCTCTGAGCTTTGCCCAGCAGCAGCATGGGATGCGGTTATCTCAAGAGCACAGTGTCGTCAACTGTAGCCCAAAAGGTAGCCCAGATGATATACACCGTCGGCTTGGGTTTCAAATACGACCCAACATCTCCAAACAAACAGAAAGAGGTACAGTAAACAAGCCTTCTACCCATGATAAGCTGCTGCAAGCCCTTTATGTTGGACACATTTTCTTTTCCTGTGAAGGTGTATTATCTGTACCTTCCCAACAGTTTCTCATAATCTATAGTCCTTCTTTGTACAGTCAGCCAGACTCCAGTTGCCCTCTTGCGACAGATCTCCTCTCTGCAATCGGAGAAACAAGACGAGGACTGCGCAGCCCAAATTATAAGTAGACCCGTGGAGCACATGAAGAAGGATTTGATCCAGGTAATCTCCACCACTTTTGTGGAGCCTCAGAAGCCAGAGTATCAACTTGAGGTGAAGACTGATACAGCAGGAGTTCCTCGCAGCGTGGAACTGACAGTGGAGCTGCCAAAGGTTCGGTCTGTGTCAGAGTGCCAGCTGAGAATATCCAAGGTTAGTGGTTACACACTCCCTTGAACAGTTATAATGAACCACTTTAGATCCCAGTGTGCATCAGTGCAAAGCTGGATGTCATAAAAAAAATGCATAATTGGTCGATAGCGAGTTTCACAGCACGTTGAATGTGTTTTGCTCTGCAGGATGACATCTTACTGGAAGTGGAGGATGTTTACTATTTACTTCTGGACTTACCAAAAACTGTCAATGAGGACACCGCCTCTGCCATCTTCAACAAGAAGAAACGAAGGCTTAGTTTAAAAGTTGATGTTTTGTGACCACTTTCCCTTTGTGGGGATAAAAAAGACGAAGGTGACGAAGCAGGAGGACATTTCAACTCTCAAAGAACCTCACAGTAAATAACCAACACAACCTTGTTATGCAATGTGAGAAGCAAGTGAAGCTTTGCTCTGTCTCACACTAACAACAACAAACAGCTTCCCTGGAAATTGGTCCATTTTTAAAAGCAAAATATTTTGGTGAGACAAATGTCTAACCGCAGTCGTACTAAATTTAATTGTTAGCCCCCCCCCCCCCCCCACAAAAATTAATTGACTTTAATGACAATCTGCACTGTCAGTTTGCTAAAGTGTGGGTGTGCGAGTGGAGGTGTATAATAGCTAGGAGCTGGTGAACAGTGTCATTACCATATGCAAGGGGGAATAATTGTCAGCAAAAGTGATCCATGCAATAATTTATGTTTATTAAAACATCAAAACTGATGCAGAACAACAGCATCACTGTTTGGCAATCTGGAACATGTGAAAAATGTTAGTAAACACTTTCATTTTGAGGTGCGAACATTATGCACCGATTACAGCCTTTTTGGAAAACTAACACTCTCGTAGCTCTGAGCTTCAAGTATCACAATACTGACCATTAAATTGTGACTTCATATGTTGATTTTTAAGCAAACAATGTCTAATATGCATCCTATTAAACAAAGCAGTACCCAAATGTGAAGTCAAATTCTCGGTATGAAACATTCACTTTTAAAACATGGTTGTATATTGAAAGGTGTTATCTCCATTGGTCCCAGTTAATTATATATTAGACATTTCTTTTGGCATCACATGTATTTATAGTGGCTTCCTGGTCCAGTGGGAACAACTGAGGTTTGCTTTGGAGAGCTCTGGTTTTCTGGGGCTCTACCTCCGCTCTCCATGGTCCTCCTCTACCCACGCTACAATCTTCCCCTCCCAGCCAGGCACAACTGCTCCATCGTGAAACACCTGAACAGCCAAAATAATTTACATATATATGAGAGACTTGCATCTAAAGTGTACAACACAAAGCTTTGGATAGGAAGTGAAAAGGAAAAAAAACAAAACACTTAGATTGCTGTGAAAAGATGTATGGACTGTAATTTTACTCCCACACTTACCTCCTCTTTCACTGTGCCAAACTCTGGGTCTAGGGCCTTAAAGTGGTATCTGAAATTGCCTTGTCTGTCTACGGCAGCCTTGAAGTCTCCGAGTGTCACTTCACCCAGTCTGTAAGCACACACTGTCAGTCACGATCTATACATTCATACACAAACATAAGCTTTTATAGGATAAACATTGAGCTATCGAAGTGCCCACATTAAAGCTCTGGTCCTGCCTCAAATCAGCTCTAACCCAGACTGCAATGTGTTTAAAAACCATGCACCGTAGGGGAGAAAATAAACAATAACACTGCTACAGAGACCCACCATTAAGTGCATTTTATTTTCACCTTTTCGGGATGTTAATCAGAAATGGAGTCAGTGAGCGATCTGTGAAGTAGAGCACTTTAGTGTAGACGGCTGCATCCAAACCCGGGCTGCTGTGTGAATGTGCCATTTCTGCAAATGGAAATGCAAAAAAACCAGAAAATGTTATTTTTAACAATCAGAGTCTGAGATGACTTTAAGCCTTACACTCGGTAATGCCTTCTCTTTACATAGCTGTGCAACTGAATGGGACAATTAGATTTAACAGCCTGGTATGAGATGCTGCAGAGGATGACAACTACTAAACAAAACAAAGATTTTGTTTTTCTCACTTGAGCTCGGTGGCCACGAGTCACGGTCTGTTGAGTTGGCTCTGCGTCCTGGTGACTTAAATTCCTCCTAGAAGAACAGGCAGTTACTCATTGGAAACAGTCGAATGTGTCATGTTTGCTTCAGTCAGCTTTTTAAATGTCCTCATACACAGTTCATTTAAAGGTATGTACCCCTCTGTCTTGTCTGCGCTGGGTGTCCAGGGAGAGCAGTCGATCCATTAGACTGGCCACCCCCTGTTCCAAAGTGTCCAGAGTGTGATGTTGAGGGTCGTGGCCCGAAAAACTGTCCCTCAAACTGCGCAGTGCTTCTCTAACAAGCTGCAGCTCCTCACCCTATGATAAACAGCCTTGTAATAGTCAAACAGTTTATATATAACCATCAGTTCCAAAAAGGTCTAAAATGTTTAAAATGTGAATATACACAGAATGCAGTGACTGGCAAATCTGATAAACCATTCAGAATAATTGAGTCTGGGGCATTTTTTTTAACCCTTTTTTCCCTGCATTTCTAACCAAAGCAAGCTTCAATACAAAAAGATACCAAAATCAATAATCTGAATGATCAAAAGGATACGTACCGGTGCGTTGTGTTGGAATGCTGGAGGAGATGTTGACACCACTGAGTTACTGTAGCCACCACTTTCACTCCTAAATGACTGTCAAACGGAACAAGCATATGTAAATAAAGATGGGTGAGACTAAAATTCGAAATGTTCTATGAATACTTTATTATTAGAAATTTGCTATAAAAAAGACCAAACTGTAACTGTAGCGAAATCAAAGCTGGATGGAGCTTAATATTATGAATAAAAACTGTATTGTTGGCCAAAAACTATTAAGAACACATCAGTGACTCGCACTGTTCCACTAGTTGACATTTTTATTACAATGAACACTGCAGCACCATGGCTTGTGTTGTCATCCTCATATTCACTATCTGTAAGAAAAGCTCATTGGTGCAAGAAATCTGTATTAATCTACTGCTGAGAGTAGTCACTAACAAATGCTTTATTTACTCTATTGTGGTCTGTAAAGGCTACAATGCTGAGTTGGAAGTATAACCTTCTTTTTGATTAAGGTGCTACCTCGACGCATCAGTGGTTTTGGTTTCATCAAAGGAAAGAGATTTATTGACAAAAGAAAAGCGAGGGCTGCCTTGTGTGAGGTAGTGTGTAACCATGATTTGAAAAAAGGATCTCTAAACATTATTATTGAGGATATGTGATTTACATCAAAACAAAGAGTTTGCTGTGGAAATACTTGAAGCATGTCATGCTCAATACCCGCCCATGGCTGACTTCATGTGCTTTTTGTTGAACCTCTTCAAGCTTTTGCTGCTGTTGCTGCAATATTCTCTCCTTCCTCCCAAGTTGCTGCTATTGTGACAAGACAGATACAGGTCATAAAGTAAGCCTTTACTCACATGTGTGCAGCTACAGAATGCACTGACACGTAGATTATAAAAGACTATACCTCATATTCACTAAGTGCTTTGTTCCTTTCACTCAGCTTGCGTTTGAGCTCTTCCTGCAAGAGATAATGTACCATGAGTGTAATAGAAAAGTTCTCATATAAACCAGCATCCACTGATCAAGCAGGTTGAATATCTTATCATGTCAAAAGGAAATCATCACTTGTCTCACATTTTCTCCTTCAAACTGATCTTTGGCCATGTTGCACCTCAGTAGTTCCTGCTTTAACTGCAGAACAGCATCTTCCTGCACTGCCAGGCGCTGCTGCAGAGCATCCTAATGAGAAAGAAGGGGAGATCAAAGCAGAGAAGTTACAAATATAGATCAACCGCATGTACCTGCCTTCACAGAGGCATCCAGTCACTTCTGATTTCTGTTGTTTTCTTTGTAAAAAACTGAGAAGTATTTGTTGTATGTGTCAAAAATAGTGGAAATAGATTGGGACGGTGCAAAATGGAAGAGACTGAATTATATTGTATCTATTTCAACTAACAACATAAGTACAGAATTAGAGTGAGAGGTTTACCTTGATGGCCTGAATGTGCCGTGTCTCCTGTTTGTGTCTTAGCAGTTCCCTCTAAGAGCCATACACACAAACAAAAACATTAGAAAGAGGGAATCAAGCCATGAGGCAGCTCATCTGTATCAATTCTAATTGCATTTGCTTACTGTACCTTGAGATCAAGGACTTCCTCCATGCTTTGGTCCAAACGACTGCGGATTAGAACCTTCAAAGGGAGAGAGAATCAGCAGGATAATTAGAGAAAGGAAAAATGTCAAAAAGTATGAGAAGACAATGGAAATACACAACAGTCAGCTAGCAGATAAGAGAGAATAATCTGTTCTCTGCAATGAAGAGCAATGAAGGCAACAGAAGGCCTGACATGGAAACTTCACACAGCAAGTGCTGCTCTCTAAAGTTAGCAATGAAAGGGCACTGTACTGTACCAGCTGCTGTTCAGTGCTCGCCCGGTTATCTCCGAAGCTCACAGATCCATCCTGGTCTTCCTCGGGGAGGGAGCCATGCAGTAGCAAAGCCTGAGGACAGAAAACCGACAGATTCCCAGAGTGAAGGCAGGAAACAGTCATGATGAAAAAATGTAGTGTAAGTGAAGCCCGATATATTTCTGCGGTGTAAATCATAATTGTTAAACGTGGCTGCACAACTAGTCAGGGAACTGAACTAAATTGAAATTAAAATCACCCTGCAAACCTGTGGGTGTGCACACTAACTTGCACCATAGTCATAGATAGTTATAGAGCGTGTCGTTTGTGAGAAAAGATATTTCTGTATCTTGTAAATTCTCTACATTGTGTTGACCTTTTGCAACTATAAGGTCACCTTACAAGACAGTTAAAAGATTTATTGTCTTTTTGCAATAAAAGACAAAAGCAGTTTTTCTCTCTTCATTTCAAGCTGCAGGACAAACCCGTCTTTTACGTGTTTGGTGAATAAATTAGAGAGGAATATATTCACAGTAACTGCATTGTTTAATATGGCACACTGACAAACTGGTCTTGCTTTTTTGTAATCGTCCAAAAATCTGAATAGATTGTGGGATTTTGATGACGTGGGAGCGCTTTTTCATTGATGTGTTCTAAATTATAATGTGTTAATTGCATATAATCTGCTTCATACTTTATTGCTGCAAGTATGTATGGTGTAGCATCTGCAACTGAACAGACTATATTATGGAATTCCTATAGTAGATCCCTTATCATAGTGCCTGTTTGAAGACTAGATTCCCACAATATACAGATATCAGCAAATGAAAAAATGTATTAAAAGCAACTGGCCTGTGACTTAAATCTTAACTACTGAATTAAGATTTTTCAGAGGACAGACAGATAAGCTTGTTGAACTTGTATTCTAAAGAAATAAATTGAAGAAATACTGGTATAGAGTGAACATATTGCAGATTTTGGCAGATAATCTGACCTGGCAAAATTTTCTCTTGAAGCTGTTTTTATCCTCTTATCTTCCTCTGATTTATATGCCCTCTGTGTACCCTCATCTTTAGGTATTTAAAGCAGCTATGCAGATTATTTTGTGTGTGTTATCACCCAGAGTTACCTGTAGGCGAAACACCATCCTTCTGGCTTCCTGCATCTCCTTTTCCAGCTGCTCCTGGTGGGCATCCAGCTGCTCCTCCCAGGACTTTTCTTCCTCCTGTCCATCATGCCCAAGGGAGGGACACAATCCACAGAGAGATACCTCCTCTAGGATGAAGAGAGAGACAGAGGAAATTAGTCTAAAGAGCTGGTTTGTTTGTTTTACAAGAATTGACGTGCAGCCAACAAACCTAGGACAGATTTCCTCTCTGTTGGCTCAGACTTGTTATCCTGACGTTCCCCCTGGTTCTCAGACACATCGTGGATGGTTTCTTCTTTAAAGGTGTCAGTGGACTGGGTGATAACATACTCCTCTTTCGGGGAGTGAGCAGGGCTGGCTGAGCTGAGACTGAAACAGATGGCGGGAACAGGCAGGAATAAATGTGTTTATATCCTGCCAAATGAACAGCCGTAAATAAACCTGCTACATAAATTGAAGATTTACTCTTTGATAACTCCCAGAGGACGACCAAAATGGGAAATAATCCCATCAAAGCAAAATATTTCAAACCCAATCCATTTTTAACATGATACCCCTGAAAACATGAAAACAGAGTGTGACGTGGAGACTGCTGTCACAGACACATTAATACAAATGATAGAATGAATAAAAATGCACGAGCAGGAATACATGCAACCTGGTCATTTTCCTTACAGGAAATTCTTTACATATTTTGCTCCCCCTTTGGCCATAACCCTGAAACATCATTCTTGTATCGGGATAGCTGCCTGATGAATAGAGGCTTGTGCTTTGGAGACCAGCTGTCATGGTCACTGTCCTGTGTTTGTAGAAATAGGATACAGTTACTAAGACAGGTGAAGTACAGCATTATATGCAATCCCAGAACAGGGCATTCCTTCTTTTTCCCTGTGCATCTGCATGTGAAAACAGGCGAGTAACTGCAGAAACAGGTCTAAACTCTGAGCAAACAAAACCATCAGAATGCATCACACTGCCCCTGAGGCTAAACAACCAAGAAGCAAGAAAATAGTTTGGGGTAAAGCTGTGTTTAGAAACCAAAAAATGCCCTGAAGGATTAATTTGCACGATTAAACATGTTCCTTCCTTACATATGGAGCAAGATTTAGACTGTGACCTAGGGAGCTTTTTACCTTCTGGCATTACTCAGCATAAGCTATTATCACACACAAATCATTTGTCACTCAAAAGTTCAGAATGCCTCTGTAAGGACTAAATGTGCATGTATTCCTGTGACAATTTCACAAGCCCGAGCAACTTTAAGTTGTTAGTAAAACTAGACTGAGGTGCAACTGGGAGATATATACTAATAAAGCTTAAAATGTGCAAAAAATGACAATGATTCTAACATGCTGATATCCAATGGGTGCAGTGTTTACGTGCTAGTTTAAGTAATTCTGACATTAACGAATATAATCTACATGCAAATTACAAAGGAAGATAGTAAAGTCTCTTTGGTGGTGATATAGGAGAAGAAAGATGGCAGGATTCCTTGTCTGTAACACCTCATATTGCAATTATTCCAGTAGATGTTGGGATATATTCAGCACAGACAACGGCTGTGAACTGACCAGGCTTGACATCCTCCTGCAAGGTAGCTACTAAAATGGCTGTAAAACATACACAAATTTAACTTATAGAATTCATATTATAGTCATCAACAAGATTAAATATTCATATTAAGGATCTACTAAAACAGTTTAACTTTCTCAAATGTCAAATGGAACTGATTATTTCTCGCATTTCCCTTTAATGCTTTGTTTAAGCTCCTGCCTCTTTAAGATCCAAATGCTGGAACACAAAACAACTTCTCATTCTTTGTCTGAGGGATGTCAAACCACAATTCAGCCATTATGCAAAAGTGTCACAAGGTTATGTCATAAGGGCCAGTTCAGTCCTGGACTGCACTGGGAACTTCATAGAGAATGTGAGGGTGAGACAGATGGTAGCAGGGCTAAAATCTATGGTAGACAACACCTCTTGTCCTTTAAATGGCACTGTGGTGGCCCTCTGCAGCTCTTTCAATAACATATTGCTGCATCAACAATACAAGAAGGAAAGGTATTGCATATCCTTCATCCCAACTGCTGTCAGACCCTCTAACACCAGAGGGACATTTAACCTAAACCGTTTACAGTCTATTTGTCTGTCACTTCAGACTTGTCTTTATTTTGGCTTCTTTGGCACAAAGTACACACTTTATAGTGTTTTTTTACTCCTTAGCATAGATAGTCTCATTATTTACCACCTCATCCGCCATACTTTTAAGTACATTACACAGTATAAAGACTTTTCTTTATAATTTAGTGTGCAATACACTGTATTTCGTCATGCCATAATGTGCAATAATGTGCTTCAATACTTTGGATCTGGATATCTTGTGCATATTAATAATTTACACTCCTTCTGTGTCTATACACAACTCTCTCTTCTTTTTCTAAATATCTTAATTAAAAGATCTATCTTTAAGATCTTTTCCAAATATCTGGCTTTTATCTGTTACTGATGCATCAATAAAGGATTTATATCTATATCTGTTACGTAAAGGAAATTAAGCCTGGACTACAAATAGAGCCTTTCAGTCCTGTGCAGTGTTCTCTGTAGGAGAGAATAACTTTGAGTTTGTATCTCTGGAGACCTTTATGCACAATAACACAATTAGGCTTTGATAAAAACTGAAAAAGCGTAATATAGCCTCTTTACAGCATTACATTTTTCTGGTTTCATTCACAACACTGATAATGTCTGATAATTTGATCCTCCCTGCCGCTACCACAGTTATTTCATCAGTTCACATTTAAAAAGGTGAACTGAGCAGCTTATCAGATGCTGCTGTAATTAACCTTAAGTGTTTTCTAAAGCGGATCAAAGAAGTGGCCTCTTGCTAATCTTGTCACTGTACATGGTGACATTATTGGAATAGCTTCTATTATTGTCTCAGGGAGCAGTTCAAATAAGTTTTGAAAAATTATTTTTGATATCAAGTGCTGATGTTGAACCAACAAAAGTCATACATACAAATATGGAGCATATCGGATTAGCTAAGGATTAAGGGCTGCATGGGATTTGTAAAAGAAAAGCCTCACTACACCAGATCAGCAGTGGTGAAAAGCTACTGGGGACATGCATTTACCAGTTTACTAACCTAAGTATTTACCTTTTTTTGTTTTCTTCACTGTTGTCATTTACTTTTTATGCCTCTGTATCTATTTCCAGACATGGCTACGAGTTGCTTTTTCAAATTAAAATTTTACATTGAAAAAAAGGGATAATTTTAGATGAGAGAAATAATCAGAATAATAATAAATATTCTAATTATCATTTTTATTATGACAATTTAGAAGTGATTCTCATGAAATCATCTTTGTTTAGCCTCTTGTTTTAAGGCCCAGTATTCCAGAAAGCTAAAAACTCTGTGGCTCGATTTAGTTTTTTCCTCACATTTCATGTTCCCTCAGATTCACAGTAATACCCAGTTTAGGAACCATGGATTAAAAAACTACAGGAAATTATAAGTGATCAACACAAATTTCATCTCACCACTCAACAGTAAGTTGCTTCTGATTTATACATCTGTATCAACAATCTAATACTGTAATAATATTACAGTCACATGGGGAATAGTTTTGATGTACATTTAGCTGTTAAAAGTTGATAGTAAGATGACAGGACATATACTTGCATTGGAGTACATTTTTATATTTTTTGCTTTTGCTTATTTCACCACCGCTGATAAGTATGAAGTATGAAAAGAACATAAAGTAACATACTTACATTAACGTGTCAGTACACTTTAATTTAGCAGATAAGTTTACATCATTAGTATAATATAGTAGCACATGCTGTAGTTGGCTTGACTCATGCATATGGACTGGATAGTGTAGTGGTATGATTGCCACCTTCCATGTGGGAGACCTGAGTTCAAATCCCCTGCATGAAAGATACTACCTCCAGTAGGGGTCCTTAGACAAGACCTCCTTACCCTACATGCCTACCTGTAAGTCGCTTTGGATAAAAGCGTCTGCTAAATGCATAAACATATAGTACAAATCTAATGCAGGAGAGAGTGGCTTTGTAAAATGTACCTACAGGGCAAATGTGTCTTTGTTGAACTGTAAATATCTTTCTTTTTCTAATATCACTTCAAATATGTGTCATTAGCATCTTAAATATATCATGGGAGAGCCAGTAAAGGCAGTTAGGCAGTCGTTGCTAGGCAATAGAAGCTCAGCTCATAGACACATAATGGGACACACCCACACCTCCTGCACTGTAAACACCAAACAATAACCTGCACAATTTGGGTTTCTAAGTCTTGTTTATTAACATGAAATTGATTTCTAGAACTAAGATTGATGATAGATACACATGCTAATCAACTGAGAGTTCTGAATTTAAGATTTATGTACAGAGCATATCTGCAACTGATGCACTAGTTGTATTGTGATAAATATAGCAGCCGATATTGGCATCATGTTATAATAACTACAACAAAGAGAACGGCTCTTACCATTTCATTTGTTTCGCTCCCATGCTGGTGTTTACAGGCTTAACCTCCCTTACAATTAGAGCCCTGCATCAGGGTGATGCCCTGCTTCTCAGTCAGGACCATAGCCCAAACACAGCCGGAGGTAGCAGGGAGGGGAGCAGCCCTGAGAGCAGCAACCACAGCAGTCTCCACGTCACACACTGTGTTCAATCAGAAATAACAGCACGTTCAGATCCTCTGCAGTAGCATATTCCTAAAACATAAAGCTCCAAATCCTAATCAAAGCACCAAACCCTTCCCCTAAATCATACCAAGGCTCAGTCCAAGCTGGCAGAGAGAGGCAGGGAGGGACAGAGGGAGGGAGGATTGGTGCTCAGCTATACCAGTGACTGAAGTCTGCCTGGTTTCTCATTGCACTCACCAGCTCCAATTCACGAACACAATGTTTTTTGTTCCTTGCGGATAAGAACTGATGCAGCCCTTGTGCATCTCTTTCACCCCTGTTTCTCTGCCAGCCTTTTTGCATTTATTCCCTCCCTCCTGTCTTCCACTCTTTCTCTTCTGCTTGGCCGTACTCGCTTTGTATCAGTCCCTCATTCTTTCAGCGAGCGTGGATGTCAGACATGGCTCGGTCTAGAGTGTGTTTACCCTCCCCCTTCTCCTTCATTCCTCCTACCTCATATCCCTACTGCTCTCTTCTTTCACAAGGAGGAGGAGGGAGATTTTCTTCTTCTCTCCCATTTTTGCCTGTTTTTTGTCTGCTGTATGTCACTGCAGCTAAAATAAGAACTAACCAATGGATTTTTGAAAAGTGTCATTACATTCTGTAGTCTTCTGTGACACAAGACAAGGCAAATGAGGGGACAAAAATATATTTACACAGGAAGGGGAAGCTGGGAGTTACTTGAAGAGAAAATTGCATTTACAGAATGGAAACATCCGTCTATAATTACAGCTCTGCTGGGAAGAAACAGAACCCAAAAATAAATAGTAAAACATGAAAATTTGTCAGCTATATGATTTCAACAACAGGCAACAAAAACAAAATGTTTTCTCTAAATGTCCTGCTCTTGTTTAGCACCCCTCTGAAAGGCATTTGGTCTGAGCACACTGTCATTAAGTTGTTACAAATGTTGCTGATGTCATCAGCTGAACTGTGAAGTAGCTCCCTACGTGGCAGCTTGCACTTCCGTCCAGAACCAAATGAGTCTTAAATTCTGTATGGGCTCCATCAATGCATGCTTCAGTGGGCTACTATGCTGCAGACCCATGAATATGTATGTCCAGCTCCAGACTAATTCAGCATTTGATTTAAATAGAAAAACGGCAGATGCAAAGTCTTTACTGACTGACTGCAGAAGGACAAATATTAATGCCGCTTTAAACTCACGTTGAGTGTTTTGAAAACAAGGAAACAAGGAACAAGCAAGGAATTAATACATACACATGAAACTATTCTTGGGGAGCTTTATTCAAGTATTTCTTATGTGGAATAAAATACAAAATAAGCATATCATTTAGGATGAAGGTTGTTGCATTTTTATCAGTATCAACGATAAAATCTCAATTTTTGAACATAAAACCCCCTAAAAAACAAAAGTATAAGTAAGTAGTATAATTGCAGTATACCCTTTTCCCAGGTTTTTGCTGATATCACCGTATTGTAGTGCCAGCATGATAATGCCACAGCTCTATTCATTCCCATTCTCACACTGTACATATTCAAAAATATTTATTGGTTTCTGGATCTCCTGAGAGAGAAGAGTTACATTAACTAAAAAAAATAAAATAAAACAGATTCAGAGACAAACATCCAGCCAAAATAAAGCTAAAGTATAGGCGTTAGACACATTAAGAGGGTAATGACAGTCCAATCTCACAAGAAAACATGTAATAATTGCATTTGTCCAGATTCAAAAGGTGAAGTAGTGACACAATTAAGTTGAGATGGTAACATTTCACCTTACCTGTTGGTTTTGGGGGCAAAGTTCGACTGACATGATATGAACCTGTACTTACTGTTTATTAATATCATAACCTAATTATATATTTTATGTCAAACTATTGGCTCAGACTGGGCTCGACCTTGGTTGCCTGGTGTGACTGTCCACAGTGTCATGCCACCATTCACCCCCTTTGTGACAGTTTCATATAACGCGTAACAATTTTGGAGGCAATAAAGTGTTTTACTTAGACAATCTTTGGTTCATTATTGTGAAACTGCGACGTTTTGCAATGTGGACTAAAATAGCTATTACACATTCTGTCATGGAGCAGTGTTGCCACAGCAGTTAGGATAAGAAATATTGACAATTATTAGACAAGTTGAGCCACTAAACTATTTTACCAACTGTTTAAGAGTGATTCATTTATTTATAAAAATTAAAAGAGTAAATATTAACACACAATATTAAACACCATTTTGAGATGAAAGCAAACATATGATCTTAGAGTTAAAATGATCAAGAGGAACAATTACATCCACTAGTAACTTTCAAGATGGATGTGAGCATGCAGTAATTATCTTAGGATAAAATGAAACAACATATAACAACATTAGAATGAACAAATAATATCACCATGCAGATAAATTATTGTGACACAATACTAAAGTTGTTTAATCATAACTGAATCAGTGAAAAGATTAAGTTAAAACCACCAAAATGTTCAAATGCATTGATATATTTCCCTGACTGTGTCTGTTTATGCAGGATAAAACAAATGTGTCCTTTCAGGGAAGTTAATTGAACACATTCTATGTGCACAAACACCTATTTGCTAGTATTAGGCAATAACTCAAATGTCGTTCTGTCCACAGGAAAAAAAAAAGAGGCAATTTGTGAAGAAGAAAGATGCTTATCAGTTTGGCATTTTCAGCATCTTCTTGCAAAGCCCTCCAGTTTCCATAAGGTTCTTTTTGTTTCCTCTGTTCAATTCAGTTTAATTGTGTCTGTTTCTGCTCAAATAATAAAAAGACAAGGACAAACTTAGGCTCCAAGCAGGGAGACAATAAAGATTTGGCTGACTTCAATGTGACTGAGGGAACAGGGGGAAACACAGTGTTTGTGCATGGAGATTATGGGACTCTTGTATGGATGGTATATAAGAAGCAAATCTGTCTTTTTCAAAGAGTGGAGGGAGAGTCATTCCACCACTTGGGGAGACAGGAGGTGAGAAGAAAGCCGGTTTGCCACAGGGACAGCATGCAAGGAGGCAATTTGTAAATCAAATGAGTTGCTAAAATAGAGCAGATTGTTTGTGTGGTCTCAATGGATTCTGATTGCATATTATGGCAGTGTCTGCTATGAAGCGTGGGTTATTAATGTTTTTCATTTCAGTGACCTTCAAACAAATATGCATGAAACACCACTGATAAGAATTTTGTCCCTGGAAGTCCCATCCATTCTTATTGTCAAATGTAATTTAGAGAAATTTCAATGTTTTTTTGTTTGTTTTCTTTGGGAGAAAGTAAAGGATTCAAAGCCACTCTTTGTTGTAGAAAAATCAGCTGCTGTCCAAAATGTTAGCAGATTAGATAACTGCCACTATGATGAATGCAATTTTGTTGTAAAATGACAATAACAGTCAAAAGTTTGGACACACCTACTCATTCAAAATGAGGTAGGTATGTCCGAACCTTTTACTCAGCCTGGTGCTGCTGCATCAGTGAGAATAACTTCCCAAACTTTTTAAAAAATATGTTGGTGAGTAAACAAGGAGGAAGCAGACCATGCTCAGTCATGAAAAATATCAAGAATCAAAAAGAGTCATCGGTTACTAAACTCAGAACCTGAAGAGCCTTTTCAGGCATTCCAAAAAACATTAAAACTTACAGATACAAAATACAGGGATGGAGAGAAAAAAAGTCCAACGACGTCCAGCTTTTCATTAAGAAATGTTTTTGACATAAATATCAATGCTGAAGCATCTTAGGTTACTGAGCTTTGTATAAAACAGCTGGAGTGCAGGTGAGCTACAACCTAAAAGCGTTATTTCTGATTTATGAGTGCACAACTCTGCTGCAAAACACATCTCCGTCTCTTTAAAGCACTGTGACACAAAGTTGATAGACAGTTCCCTACATTTAACTGTGTTGATTTAAGCCACCAACAAGGTTTCTGATTAATTGAGCAACACCTTCTCTTGATGTTATTATGCCTTTAATATTACATTCAGGATATGTTTAAACTTTAAGAACCCAGACCCTTTTTTCCTTAAAGAAAAATTGAGTACCACCACCAAGTGTCAAAGATATGTAATGTTTGTTACATTGCCAATTTTTGGAGAATTTATTTTAGTTTCAGCCGTTTGTTACACCTGCGTCACCATGGGTTCTTATGGCTATACAGCATATAGCATCATGTGCAGCTCTCTGAGGAGTATCTAAGCGAAACTGGGTTACGCAGAGAGTACCTGTTTTCAGAAGAAGCTTGTGTTTATTTGGCTCAGATATGAGTCAGAACAGTACATGTCTTGGTTCGTGTATCACATCTACATGAATCTTGTTGTATGCTTTTGGATTACTATTGTTATTGAATAAATACAGTGCTCTCAGTGAACCCAAAATGTTTTTGAACCTTAGATCTGAACGTCTAATCTCAGAAAAGAGAGTTTTGTCTTCCTCAGAGAAATACACAAGTATGCACAATATCTATTGTGTTTTTATTTTATTTAGAGTAAGTGTAACAAAGAAGAAACACAAAATGAAAAACATATTGGACCTTTGACAAATATCTGTGACCAATAATGGCACCTTTCTTTTTAAGAACTTCCAAGGGTTTCCATCCACAGAGTCTGTCAGTTTCTTGACCTGTTCACGATCAGCCTATCTTGAAGCAGCAACTACAGGCTCACAAATTCAGGTCAAACAGGAGTATTTTTTCCCCCTTCACTCTAAATCTATTGAATGAAAAGGTTCCACAAGTTCCCAATATGATTTAGGTCAGATATGTAAGGAGGTGGGTGATTATCCACTTATCAGCCGCCCCAGCGGTTCGTAGCCTCAATATTAATCTATTTCAAGAGTGTTTGTCTTAAAAAGCATACCATAACTGTTTTAACCTGTTTTGGTCCACTTTTTCTAGGTAATGAAGCCATCTTATGAATATGCACGTTTAACTTAAAACTCAGTATGTTTTGCTCTTGTTACAAATATGGCTGGCCTTACATTTTCTGTTTGTGACTGTACCGGCATGAAAATAAATTATATAACTTATACTAAAATATTAACCAATGAGAGAATTGGATTCAAGTTATTTTGTTACACTGTCTTGTTTCCAGAAAGGAAATGGGTCTGCTTTCCCAACCCTGATCCTCAAGGTGCACAGCCCTGCTTATTTTGCCATATGTCCCAGCTCCAACACATGTGATTCAAATAAATGGGTCAGCTCTTCAGCTTTTAAGCTCTGCAGAAAGCTGATGAAGACCCATTAGATCGAATCAGGTGTGCTGGAGCAGGGAAACATGAAAAATCCGGATTGGGAAACATTGACTTAGCTGAAGATGCTGTTCCAATCACTTATCCAGAGGACAACTGAGTAGAAGCAGATACAATGGTTTATTTGTAAGTTTATTTTTCTAATGTGCTATTTCTCTGTTATTTTCCTGCTATTTCACAGTTTATCTTTAGCAATTCCAGCACTCAAGCCATCCAGACAGTTCTCTGCTGGCTGGGGCTCATCATTTGAGACCAATTCCCATGTTGACTGACCAGGTTTCAGTAATTAGAGCTGGAGGTTGTGGTGGCCAACTGAGAGCCTATTGCCCAGGTGACTTGAGTGCAGAAATTACTGATGATAGCAGAGCAGAGACAACACATTAAAAAATAAACTTATTGGTTGCCTGACATGCCTGCTTGTATTTGCAGTGTGCTGACTCCCCGCTCTCACTGACTCTCTGCCCCGCTTTGCCTCATTCAGTGAGGCAGGGGGCAGCTCTGCCAGCGTCTTACTGAAAATGAATGAGGACAGGCTGGCGCTGCTATGAAAAGCCCACTGGCCTCGTGCTCAGTGAATGACAGTTAGCAACACTGATTATTATTTCATTGCCCTTTGGTTTTAACAATATGAGGGCAGCAGAGCCAGTTTTACACAGTCATAAATATATCCAGTCATAAAGCTTCATTGACTGAATTTTAGCATTAAAAGTTAAAAGGAAATCTTGCCGCATCTATAAGATAGAAATCATTGTGATGGCATGACAGGAATTTCCACATGAAATACATCCCTCAGGAAGTCGTGCTCTAATATGAACAAAATCTACATTTTGTCTTGCACAAATAAGATGCATTTGGAATAATTTTGTGATATGACAAATAAGATGTCCTTGCTGTGGGGCTGCCGTTTTAAAGGCATGTGAATAAAATTACATATGACACAGTTGTATCATTTATAACAAAAATTCTGAAGTAATTTATAATGTGGAATTAATAGGTTTGCCCCCCCCCCCCCGCTCTATTCTCATTCTTCTACTTTTTCTCCTTCTTCTTCTTCTCTCTACATATTATGGATACTTATAGCTCCACAAGCAAGCCTCCAAAGCCCCCTCTCCTTTCTCCTCCAGGTGCATTTTTGGAAATGAGGCATCCTTAAAAATCTTTTGCTGAGATCGATTTTTGGGTTACAAGCAGGAAGAAGAAGGAGGGAGGAGGTGAGAGGGATGAATGAGATGAGCCTAGAAAGTCAAACATGGAAAGTCTTCTTCGGAGTCTTAAGGCACTTGGCATCCTTTGAGTTGCATTACTGCCTTCTTCCGGGAGTTTATCCACCTTCTAAAATCCTTGTTATACTACACAGAGTCTATTACTTAGTGTAGTTGTTGAAAAAAATCTAAATATCCTGTCTTCCTCTCTGTCTCCACATTCCAGAGGGTCTCTACATATACCTTGTGCCTGTCCTCTGCAGACTCCGCACTATATTTCTTGCATGAAACTAAAACAACTTCCATTGTCTCTTTTTCTCAACGCTCATTATAATGCAAGCTTAGAGGATATGGTGACAAATGTGCTGTACAGGATGACGTGAAGTCTTACCACTCCTACTGTATTTTGGAATTCTTTCATGTTAACATTCATGTTCCCTCTATTACTAACCCCTTTGCTATCATATCTGCTTTATCATTTCCTGCAATTGTCATGTGTGTTGGTACTTGTATGAACACTATTTTATTCCCCTGAGAAGCTAACCTTGAAGGGAACAATATTCCATGCATTTGCTCTTCATGATATCTGGCTGATCCTGTTTTAATACTTGTCAATGCTGATAGTGAGTTACAAGAAATGACTATTTAATAGCCTTCCTCCTACTAGCTGACACTAAAGTATCTGATATTTTTTTATAAGCTTACATTTGTTGCCCCAATTTGAACATCCCAGATCCCCCAGATCCCCTTCGATGGGAGACTTTACTTCTGTCCCCTTAGATTTATTCAACAGTCGGCCTTTAGGAGCACTCACTATTGAAAAATTCATCACTTTGATACAGATTCTAAGTGCACATCTCTGAATTTAACCAGCCTCTGATAGAGTTGGGTGCTGACCCATACTCTAGTAATCCTAGTAGGTGCATCGTGACAATAGCCTTTTTACAGTTTTGTGGGAGCTTTCTCCAAATTAATATGAAATCAAGGTGTACAACCAGAACAGAGCAATTTTTTCTTTCCAGATTATTTTCATAAAACTTCAACCTCTTTTCCTCCTTAACTTTATTTCTCAAGAACAAAACTTTGTTTTTTTCCCCCACAGAAATTCAAATCCCTATTCTCTTGATTTATCCCTGCTTGTAGCTTTTTTTCTCTGAGTGCTAAATCCCTCTCCTCCCCCACAAAGCCCTATCATCTACAGAAAGAGATTTGCTCCTGCCTAAAGGTGTACTTTAGAATATTCATAATAACTGAAAATAAGATGATATTTGCTATGCTCCCTTGGGTGGTAATATTTTCAACCACATGCTTTGCTGACAGTTCTAACCATATCTAAATCTGAGAAGTCCTTACATTTAAGTAATCTATAATCCAATTGAAAATATTTTCCTCAGTTCCCATTCAGTGTAACTTTTTCAAAAACTCTTCACTGCATAATAATATCTAACAACGTCTTTTCCACATCAGCAAACACTTTAGCCACTCTTTTTTTTTATACCTAATCTCATCTTTTAAACACTAAACTGGATCTATTGTTTTGGGAACTCAGAAAAAAAATCGACCTTTCCAAAAATATATCATATGCTTGTTGAAAGGAAATATAAAAAATTATACATAGATTCAAAAGTATAGATGTTATTTTTTGTCACGTTATAATAAAAAAATCGTTTTGTCTTCTCAAAACGATCATCATCAACGAAATAGCTTAAATTGGAGAGCTCCACATCAGCAAGCAGCTCCGCTTGTACTACGGCCCGTTGTCCAATCAGCATTCAGATCGTCCAGCATTCAGTGACGTATTTTGTGCGACAAGATTGCAGCAGAAGTACCGGTACAGACAGGGGGCTGTGTTTTGTTCCTCTTGAATGCTACTTGTTTCTGAAAGATACAGCTTGTACAAATTCACCATGTGTTGGTAAACGGGTAGTTTGAAGTTCCCCGGGCAAACTGCTCGAAGGAGATTAAATGGGAAGATTTAGTATTGTTCTAACTGCATAAATAACAGTGGTAGCTAACGAGTTGAGCTAACGGGTAAGCGTTCGAGCTATTGCTTTTCTTGTGTATTTTGAAGAAAATCTGTTGTTTCTTCTCCCTCCATTCATTATTTTATTTATATGAAACAACGACCGGTATTGTCAGTGTTTGACTTGCCAGTGTCTCTTGTCAGGAGTCATCATGTCAAAGCAGCCCTTGGGGAAGACGTTGCTGAGGAATGTAATCCGGCACACAGATGCCCACAATAAGGTGCGTTTGTGTACGGAAATGGCAACTGTAGTCTCATAACTGGCTACATAAAGCTACTTCTCTTTAGATGTAAAAAGTAATACATTATTTAGATACCACATGTAGGTGTATTTCTAACATATTTTACTCCCTCTTCTCGAAATCTAGAATAATATTATACTAGAATTGCAATCCATCTGACAGTACATGTTCAAAAAGTCAAGACACTAGAAAGGAGAGAGGGAAAGAAACTGAAACCTTGTAACTTTAGATTTTTTAGTTTGTTTAGGAACAAAACTAACAAGGCAGCGAAAGAGCAGTCATGGTTTGATAGTCCTGAGAGGAGGGCTGATCACATGAAATAAAGGAAAACACTTGGTTGAATGGACCACAGTGCAGTAGTGGAGTGACACATGAGCATTTCCAGCTGCAGAAATTATTATTAATCCTCTGAGGGGGAAATTCATTTTCAGAGCAAGATGCTGGAAGAAAGCAGATATTTATAATCCGTTGTTGGCTTTTTTTTTAGTATTTGATCAAATGCAAAAATTTATAACAAAAATGCACACAACATTTTTTAACTTAAGGCAACATTTTTGTAACACTACGACTGTGTTCTTGTGTTTTTGTAGATCTGTTGTGCACTTTACTGTGCTCTAGTTTCAAGGGTAACAGCAGCTACACTGACAGTGGTGCCAGCATTGCAGATGTCTTAAATTCTTTTTTTGTTTGCTGGTCTCCTGAAAATAATAAAAACAGACCTTGACTTTTATCTCAAAATGGCAAAAATATATTGATCCATCCCTACAAAATGGTACTTTTCTCTTCTGAAAAATACCGAGTTGTTGTGATAAAGGTGTTTTGATTGAACCTTTCCAAATAAATTTGGAATGCTGTGTAAAATGTTAGTATAGATGTATATAGAAGTAATTAATGATATCATTCAATGATTAAGACATGGTTGGCTGAATGGTTTGTGATCTCAAAGAGATATTAGTTTTTAGATATTTAGTTGTGTGTCTTACCTGCTGTAGTGGTCAGAGCGCTCTCACTTTGAAGATGCAGGGTGCAATTCTGACAGCGGAGCTGAACAAAGAGCTCTTCAGAAGCAGGACACAAAAGAGCATGGAAGACCTCCAAAAACCTGCTGCACCAATAAATTAATAATCTAAGTGGGTATATTTACATTTTTGAGCTTACATGTATGGATATACAGTATGAAAGTGTTTAATTTTGATCTATCCACAGAAAAATTTATTACAGTCAAAAGCCAGACATACATACATGAGTGTATGTAAGCATCCAAGCAGAACTACACAAACACATTATTGTTGACCCACTGCAGATCCAGGAGGAGATGGAGATGTGGAAAATGCGAGACTGGGAGATCCAAACGTCCCACCGCAAACAATTTCCGGATACAGACAGTGTGAGGTAGGAGCAGTGAATGTCCCAGTTCAATTTGAACCATCTTGACATAAAATCTCCTTTGAGGGACACACTGAGTAGTTTGGAGATGTGTTAGTGTATTTTGGCTTTGTGATTTGTGGATAATGGCTGTATTCCAGAGGGCAGATGCACTGTGATCGAGTGTCTGATCAACCTCGAAGCAAGAACCGAGTCTCGGAGCACGACGACAGGGAGGCTCGATACTGGACCCGCAAACTTTACGAATTTGAGGCCAGTGATCCTGACAGGTAGACGGCATGACTACATTCTGTTAGGCTATTTTTTGACATGCCAATTGTTTTCCTTTTTTCTTTTCTGTTAGTGACAGTGTGCACTTATCCATACGGTAACATGATCATAGGTGACTTAGATAAGACTGCAACATGTACTTGTCTCATGTTCATATCACAGATGGGGACATGGCGGCTTCAAGGAGCTTTATCCTGAGGAGTTTGAAAGTGACGGGTAAGCAAAAATGTGCATCTGTCGCAACAGTAAAAATGAGATGCGTATACAACTTTGCTTCCTCACAGTAAAACAGCAAGTGATTCCTCAAACATACACATCTTGATCATTTGAATGCTTTCACTGTCATCCTTTATGAGATGTGAGATCCTTCTTCCCTCTTTTCCTTCTCTAAGCTGAGATCACCCTGGTGACTTCCTGAAGGGTTATTTTTCTTTCAACTTTCTAGAAAGCTTCTGGCAACTAGACAAAATGATAGATTTTTACCAATCTGATCTTTGTGGTTAAAAGGATGATAATGAGGACTATCCCTTGAAGGCATTATGTTGGAGCTGAAATTTTGTCAGTGCTGAACTACTTTTATGTTGTCCGCTTTTTCTGTAGGGAAAAAAGTGGCGCGACAAAGAAAATTGGGCACCACAAAACGAAGAAGTCTAAGTCTGACACTGAAGCGTGCCTGTCAAAGCGATCAAAAAAATCCTCACGGAAGAAGAAAAAAAAAAAGAAGAAGAAGAAAGCAGATGATGGAAAGCGAAAGAAAGACGAGTCCTCGAGCAGTGAGTGCAGCAGTGATGACAGCAGTGCCTCAAAAGACAAGCAGAGGAAGAGAAAAAGGATGAAAAGTCGACATAAAAGCAAGAAAAGTGTGAAAACCAGACTGCGAGATGAGGACAGTAGCTCAGGGGACAGTAATGATGAAGAGAAAAGGGAAAGACTGTCTCACAGTGGTAAAAAGAGAAAGCAGGACACCCACAAAGACTCGGACTCTGGGCCAGATTCCAAAAAGAAAAGGAGGAAAAACTGGAAGGCAGCAGATGAGGAGAGCTCAGATGATAGTTCTGCAGACTGAAACAGAGACACACAGCTAATGACCAAGAAGGACTACAGCAGATTCTTTTGTTCACCTGAGTGGCACAGGGGGCTCTTCACTGCAGGCCTGTTCTGTGTTGTGTTTAGTTCGACATCGACGTACCTGTGCTGTTAGTCCCTTCTGTGGGTGCTCTGAGGAGCAATATCTCATCAGCTCAGCAGGCAGCTGGAGGAGGGATGGTGTGGTATCCACCACCTGCCACATCAGGAATCCTGTGAGCCGCAGGCTTATTGATTGAATATTGACTCGCACCTCAGACCTCTGTCCTGAAGATAAGACTTTAAAAAAAAAATATCAATATTTAAGAGATAGTGAAATTATGCAACTTTCCTCATCTGTTAGGATAAGACTGCATTTGCTTTTATTCACATTTTCTAGTTTTATAAATGCCAACATTTGTCATAAGTGAAAAATAAATCTATTTTGCAAGTGTCTTTTTATTGAAAAATATATTTTTTAAGATGTTGGAATATTTGAAAGGATTCGCCTCATGATGTATATTTTCCAGGTTGTCCAAGTATTATCCGTGCCGTGTAAGCCTCGCATCATTTTCACTGCGTCAGTGTAATTGTATGAAGGATGATGAAGAGATCAAGTAAAGTTAAGAGATATGGATTTGCACACAAAAGCAAACCCCTCACACTCTAGTTCTTAAAGGTACTACACGCGACTGAGCAAGTTTTGGCTAGTTTAAATATATTGTGTGAAGTTTCTCTTTCAAAGTCTCGATGGGATTAATAATCCTTGTGTAAATTGATGTTAAAAATGATAAATCTCACCATGAAAATATTTGGAAACGGAACATACAGCACACTTATAAATGATCACTAGAGCCCCATAAAATGTGTCCTAATCCACTGCTGAAAGCGCTCCCTAATAAATGCTCTGCTAGTGCTTACTCTTACAATAAATTAGTAATGAAAGTAGAAATGTCAGGCAAATCATTTTGAGAGTACAACACAAATTAACTTTTTTTTTGGGCGATTTGTTGACCTTCATCTTGTAACAGAAATGCACGTTCAAGCACAGATTTGATATTTTAGGAACATTCCTTAACATAAAGCGCAAATGTAAGTACAAATACCTTTTAAGGTAACAGTCGCTTCATTGGAGCCAAAGAACGGAAATGCGATGGAGCTGTGTACATGTGGATAACTGGGTTAATAATTCATGTTTTAATACCGTGAAATAATCTCCAGCAGAGAGAACAGCATTTTCTGTTAATAGAACTTGTGATTATTTTGTTTTGTCAAGTTGTTTGTCAAGGAAGAAACGGGGTGGCTTCATCTCTATGGACAATCGGGGATCTAACACCTTACCACAATCCTGCCTCAGTCAGAAAATCCAGTCTTCATGAGGCAGAAGATAGACGTTAATAAGCTGCTTTTTTATGATCAAAAGGAATACATTTAGTGACTTGTCAAAGAGCTCTTTTGTTGTTACACAAGAAGTGGCTCAGCTCAGTGCTGATGAGCAGCAGACTGCCTTCAAGTGTAAGGTGTTGCTGCTTTTCTTCTCTGCAGGAGAAAAGCGTAGGTAATAGACAAGACAGTTGAAAATGATCACTGCACTCATTGATGCAACTATTCTAACCATGTCAGGATCATCCTCTGCGCAATTCTGGTAACAAATCATAAGCCCGTGTCATCTGGGAATTCGAATAATCTGATGCCAAAGGAAGTGTTGGTAAACCACTTTGAGATTGTGTGCTCTGCTGAAGTCTGAAGCACTTCGCTAAGTCTGTGTCAATAGGCTAAGTGTTCTCCCCAAGCAGCAGAGAGTTCAGCTTGGCTGCAGTTGCCCAAATCTTGGAGATGCAAAAAAAAGGAAGGGAAAGAAGCATCAAATTGGTGTTGACAGAGTTTTTTTTTTTAAACGCTACCATGCTACTAGACATTTTGGCATAAAGGGCAAAATCCACAGTTCAGCATGTTTTACAACTGGATTTACTTTAAGAATACGAGTTATTGTGGTTTGAAATGGTAATGAAAAAAATATATTTTGCTCCTCAAGTTTTTCAGAGAGCCATCCCCAGACTATGAGAGAAGTGTTTTGTACCGTCAGATGCTGCAAGTATTCCTGTACACATTGCATGGCCAGTAAGAGTGTTGTTTTCGAAAGTACACAAGTTCTTATTTGCAGTTTTGAGAGCTGCTTATGGACTGACAATGAATGGCATTGACAGTCTGTTAGCTAGCCCTGGTCCAGACAGAAACATCTCAATGACAGACTGGAACAAAACTTTTATTTTGTTAAAGTCTGTAGAGATTCTGCAGAAATTTCTGGTTCAGAGATGGGTGGGTAATTACAATCTCAATATTTTCCCCTGAGGTTCCCACCCTCAGTAACATGTTAGCTCTGTCAATCTGCATTTCTTCTTCAATGGTCCTCCAAATGAAAAAAAAAAGGGATTTTTATTCTTTACGTCTTTACTCCATCTTCTTGAACACTTATTTTGGAAAGCTTCTCGAATGTCTAAACAACTGACTCAGACTCATCTAAAGAATTCGATGACCTTAGGTTGTTATATCAATTTCAACATACTCTTTTTTCAAAAACAAAGAAGATACTTTGCACATCTACAGGCACATCTGTGTGTAAGAGAGGGACACACCTTAACAGAGAGAAACAACAGAATCAACTGCGTGCCGGATGAAGGCCAAGCCAATTTTTAGGACAGGGTGAAAACTCAGCCTCCTCCCACCTAAGCAGATTTGGTCTTGAATAATGGTCACAGATAGAAGCGGACAGAAACACTTCCCCTGCAGGGAGAAATGGTCCGCGGCACATTTCCTGGCTGTTAAGTGTCGGTGCTTAATGTAGAGATGGATGGGGGGTTGAAAGTTTCAGTGACAGCTGAGCATTTACACCCTGAAGTTTAGTCGTCCTCTAACTGAGAAAATATAATTAAGGCTTTGTAAACATGTGAATCATCTGGATAACAACTGTCTGGGTTGGATGAGGAAAGTTGAAGGGATGACCCCATTCTTGGACTCAATCTTCCTCATCACTGAGTTTTCAAATCGTAGGCTCAAGAGGATTGAAAGCTTCCAGCATGACTTCTCTGTCTGTGCCATGTTTTATCTCTCTGCTGGCCATGCAGCTTGGTTTTTATCTCAGTCTGTGCGACGCAGCCGTAATCAGAGGGAGGGGATGTTGTCTGTTGTTACACAAAACTATCCCTCATCTATCCTGATTGTACCGTTGTCAAGCTTTCTTTTTTATTATTATGCTTTTATTTAACATGTAACAACAAGCATATTAAGTGTGTAACAAACAATTTAAAAATTGTTACATTTTGTAACGCAGTCATGAGAAGATGTAACAATATTTCATGTTTATAAATTAATTTTATATCAATTGGAATTTCTTTACATTTGGTTATCTCAATTTAAATTGACATTAATCTATTCTGTTAACTAATTATGCTGTTTATTGGTACTACATGTGTCACCGTGACAATGGGTTAAAAAATAAGCTTTTCAAGGCCATGAGATGCAGTTGACTGAAAACAATTATCAACTGTTTTAACAGAGATTTTCATGTGTATAAGAAAGTAACGCAAGCTTTATAAGCCAGTGTGATAATTTGTACATTTTGCAACAAATCCTTACATGCGATTACTGCTGTGTTATGTTGTTTTATAGATACAGTGTCATAAACAAGCAGCAGAGGCTTCATAGGAGGAGATGCTGATATATGCAATACAATGTGTTATGATTGATAAACTATAAAGTATTCAGTAAATACAGCTTTTAAAAAAATAAATTAAGTGAAATCTGACACCCTTGTCCAAAGCTAAAATGACAGTTTCACAAAAACTTGATTAATGCATCCTCACTTTGTCTGAAACCTTGAAAAGTTTTGTCTCCCCCTTGTGGCAAGCATCCGCTCTTACAGCCTTGCATAATAACAGCTGGCTGCATTTGAATTCAGCACCATGTCCAGCTGGCATGTCCCTCATCGTCCCACATCCCACTTCACTCTGATGCTTTCACAGGCGCCTTATAAATAGCACTGAGGAATCAAATATTTATCATTTTAATTCATGTGTCCCTAGCTGCAGTGGACACTCCTGCAGCACAAGAAGAAAACACCACTGATACAGTTAACCCACACAAAAAAATTTAATACCCTTCGCGAGGGGATAAATGGTCCAAACTTTGACATACTAAATAGGGAGAGGTGTGATGACACAGGTTTTTAATGTAAAAACTTGCAGCCACCACACAAATGCTCTGTAAAAAGTCATGTGACATATGACTTACTTACTTACATAGTTAGTACACATACACCAATGTTTTAATATACTTATATATGTCTTTTTTGTTTCTTGTCTTTTATCTAGACCAGCCAGATACAGTACTGATTAATATACAGTCACATCTGGAACAATACCTATTCAACATCATACAGTCCAACCGTCAGAGAGGAATCCGTGACAGGTTTCCGAATCCATCCTCTCTAACGCTAACGTTAGAAATCGACATTTGAAAACTTTTCTCTTTTTAAAGTATTATTGTTGTATAGACTGGCGGTGATACTTGTCCTCGTATCTCGTGTCTTCTGTGCAAAAGTTTTTTTTTCTTTTTCTTTTTTTTTTTTTTTTTAAAGAACCCAAAACATGATTGACATAACAGGATACCTGGCTGTTCACTTTACAGTTACTGCTTGATGAAGTTTTTCTTTTTTTTCTTCTATTTCTTTTTTTTTTTAACAATTAAACAGTCACATCCAAATGCCACACTCCCACTGGTGTGTTACAGAAAACAGTGGAAAATTAAAAACTAAAGTAAAGCTTCCCATTATCAGAGTGGGAGGCAATGACAGAGAGGAAGGTTTATGACTACAGTGAGCAGCATCCTCCATTCATACACTTTAAGAATAAGGCACCGCTGCATAAAGAAAGGACATGGCCAACAAACCTCTCTGGGAGTATGACGGGGAGGCAGGATGAAAGGAGTGTTTTTCTCCAGCAACTCACAGAAAGTTAGCTTGTGTAAGTAAATGTGCTTGTTTTCATCATCTGCTTTGCGCAGGGACACTGCGTTATACAGTATGGCGTGTAGATGTGTGTTTTTACATGTGCATGTTTGTGAGAGCTGAACCAGTTTTTTGGCTACACTGTTTTCCTCACACTGTGCTCTCAAGCATCCACTCGGTGCTGCTGAACGTAACTCTCCTGTTGGCGAGTGGTGACGATTCCACGTTGAGCTGGTTGGTGGACTTGTGCCACCTTGTCCTCGCTCTGCGTGGGTAACTATGACTCTGAAATATGGAGTAATCCCCACCATCAAAAGAGAATCTGTGCCTAGTTCGTGCCAGCTCATTAGGAAGCAACCCTACACTGGCCAGAGCACTTTTCTTGTCCTTGAGCCTTGGAGCCTCTTTGGTGCCAGCATTGGGGCCTATGAGACACAGGGACATGGTGGATCCTGTCAGGCTACTGTCTGTCTGAGTGTCCTCAGATGGTGGGCCAGAGTGCTGCGCATCCATGCTGCTTCTTCTCTTCATCTTGTCTACATTTGGAGGCAGCTCCACCTCCAGGATGGCAGTGGTGGCTACTGGATCATCCTTCTTCTCACTGTCCACCCTCAGCACCAGCGCCATGCACTCTTTTGGGGCCTGAGCTTCATGCTGGTCCTCATCAGACGGCTGCTTGGAAGTGGAACGCTGAAGCTGCTGCTGGCTGCTGTTGGTCTGCGAGTGCATGCTGGAGCCGACCTTGGCCTTGGTGTCAACTGGGCTGCCATAGGCCTTGTAACGGATCATCAGGATGATTATAAATACTAGCACAGAAGCAACAATAATGCCGCCGATAATAATTATCATAGTGCCTCCCAGGAACTGGCTGTGCATGAACCGGCACTGGCTGACCTCACTGGCGGTGTGGAACTGCACACAGCCGACCACACGTGTGGCTGTTAATGATGTGATGCCGTCGTCATAAACCGCCAGCACGCAAAGGTCGTACTCCCGTCCTGCAGCCAGATCATTGATTAAGAAGTTCTTGTTGGCAGATGGGATCATTCTGCAGAGCAAAGAAAAACAGGCTGTGGTGAAGATGTAAAGCTTTAATAATGAGGATCACATATACTGATTTGTATAAGGTCTACTAAACCACACAAAGAAAAAGGCAGAAAGCTTTTCTACCATTAAATATAAGTCATTCTAAAAGACAAGCATAAAAAGGACCACTTATAAGAAAAAATGCTATATCATAAAAGAGCTGTGAGATGGGCTTTATGGGCTTTATTTCTTATAAAATGACAACGGAGGTGATAAACAAGGTAAAAACAGCTCACTGTCTTGAGAACACACCACAACAGCTGCAGGCTGCAGGACAAGGGATGCATGTTGTGAAGGCAGTTTTGATGTGTGATTACCTAAGGTCACAGTGTGTCTGCAACCATGAGATTACTCTAAATACACAGGAGAAAGGCATTGTCTTCAGGTCAACATTGGCGTTAATATAATTAGAAGCTTGTTCCTCTTCCCTAAAGGGGGACTTTGATGGTTATCATTTGGAGGTAATAATGTACCACCTCAAGACAAAACAACACCCAGCTCCATGCCAAAACAGAATGAGAAAATTATACAGGACAGCTACACATTATATCTGATGAAAGCTTAGAAAAAGAGAGAAAATGAAAGAATGTCAAGCACTATTATTAATTTGCTAAATTATTGAATGCCTGTAATTTTGATAATTTGTTTAATATATCATAAGAAATATTTTACAGTTTAACATTTCATAAGAAACACTTTTTCCTGTATTTTCAAGATTTTCAAATTATGTTTTTTACGCCTTTTGTTCAAGACTGAGCTCATTTTCCATGGACATGAACCTTTTTAAATTGTCAAAATGGTTGTTTAAAATTTTCCATTTTCTCTTCTATATTAGCAAAAGAATTGCACTCACTATATGCGACATACCTACACTGACAACTGACAACAAATCAACAAATCTAAATTTGGAAACCAAGAAATTATGTGAAAATAATGATATAACATGCTTGGTGTCATTATGCTAAATCGGTAATGTTATTTTAATTGTGTTTTGTTGCAAATACTACATTAGATCCCTTACCTTAATTCAATAAATAAATGTTGAACTGTGAATTGTCAAAGATTGAACCAGGACTTCCCAAGCTTTTGGGATAGTAACCTCTTACAAAACAAAATAAAGCAATAAAGATTAAATAATAATACAACAAAGCAACTAATTTATTACTTAGACCTTATTAATCCTCTCAAGACCCATTTAATGAGTCCAGACTTTTACTACCACAGAAGTGCTTTAATAATGTTGATTTGTTACATTTAACTTACAATAAGAAAATGATCTGAATACTTCAGACACCACTACAAAAAATCCAAGACATAGTTAATCCCACTCTGTACTGCGGCCAATTAATGTAGACGCTTGCTAATGATACAAACAGTTACAAGCAGTGAAATAGTTAGACCTCATGTTATTGTTTTTGTCATATTATACTCTAATGATGCTGACAAGACCATTTAGTCCTTGTGGTTACTGGACTTGCAATTAGTTCAGCTGCTTGCAACAATCCACTCAACAATCCACAGTGTAAAAATACATTCTTGAAAAAGTGAATATCTGAAGTGTACTACACAAGTTGTGTGTACTATAGTAATTTTGATGTTGCCTCAGTTTTTTTTTTTTGTTTGTTTTTAGCCAGGCTACACGATGGAAGTTCTCCTTATTTTACTTCTACTTAATCGCTTTGCATCTTGGGATCTGTCTGTCCGCAGTAATGGACCGCTGCATCATTCAGCAGATGGCAGCTCCATATGCTTCACCTTTGCTCATGTCTCTGCTGCACCACCCTTTTCTCCCAGCATTCATCCCACTTCCACCACAGCTTACCTGTACACCAGAGTGTCATCTGCTGTGCTGTTGTACTGAATTTGGTACATCCTAATACCGGGGATGTGGCGCTCAGATGGCCAGCGGATCACAGCGGAGGAGGAGGTCAGTTCCGTGACCATCACCCTCCTGTCCTGCTTGTCGTAGCCTTTGGAGTCATTGCCAGATTTGGAGGAAGTGGTGATGTCCGAGAGGCCGGGGTCCTCACGCATGTGGCCTGTGTTGTTGACATACAAGGGTAAGGGAATCATGTTGATCTCAACAGCAGCTGTGGCAATGCCTGCAGCATTGGACGCCACACAGTTAAAGGCCCCACTGTCCTTCAGTGTGGTGATGAGAATATCAAGGGTGCCATTATCATACAGGATGGTTCGGGAGTTATTATGCACCAGCTTGCCATCTGGTGACCGCCAATGAATATCTGGATCTGGATCACCCACTGCTTTGCATTTAAGAGTCACGCCTTGTCCTTCCATCACGTAGGGCTTACTGACAATGTGTTTGGTGATCAGTGGGGGGTCACAGATAAATTCCTCCTCTTGGATAGACCAAAAGTATTTGTCCATAAGATGTTCTGGTGAGGCACACGTCTCCAAATCATCCTCTCTCGTCAGCCTGCGCAGCCAGAGCAGCTCACAGTTACAGTGAAGAGGGTTTCCACCAAAACTGACAGCAAGAGTAGATGAGCTGGAGCCTTTGGCATCAGACAGGACCTGAGCGTGCTGGAACAGGCTGTCTGGCGGCAGCTTCTGCAGCCTGTTAGAGGTCATGTCCAGGCGGACTAGCTTAGTGAGCATGGTAAAAGTTCCTGCTTCAATGTGGTCAATCAGGTTGTGGTCCAGGGTGAGAGTGTTAATGTTGGTCATTCTGGCTATAGCTTCCCAGGGAAGGCTGCGGAGGTTGTTGTTGGAAAGATCCAAGTCCTCAATAGTAGAAACAAACTCATCAAATGAGGTGGGGGCCACCTGGTGGATCTGGTTGTTTCCGAGGATCAGATGCCGTAGATTGATGAGGCCTTTAAAGTGGTCGCTTTTTATCACACTGAGGCGGTTCCCATCCATGTGGAGTGCCCGCAGGGAACGTAGGCCCAAGAAGGCATGGGGGACGATCTGGCTAATGGTGTTGCGGGACAAAGTTAGGTGGACCAAACTGGTCATGTTGAAAAAGTCTTTCTTGCGGATGATGGTGATGAAGTTGTCTGTGAGTCGCAGTTCGACAGTCTTGCGGTCGATGGAGGGGGGTACGAATAACAAGCCAGTCTTAGCACAGAGGAGAGTCAGAGTGGGGGAGAGGTGCTGGCAGATGCAACGGCCGGGGCAGCTATATCCCTTTACAAAAGCTGCACAGAGCAGCACGCACAGAATCAGCCGGTCCATTGTAGGTTAGTGTCCAGGTCCTGTGGGCGAGACAGACAGAAAGAAACAAGAGGGATAGTGAGTAAAGAAAAAAAGAGATCCTTGAATTAATAAATAGCCTCATAGCCTATATGAGAGCCTGCTGCAAACAGGTCTGACCAAGATGGCTGAGACAGCCGGTGAGGCATCAATCACAAAATGAAATAGAGCTTTGCTGAAATAATGGCACCTGGGATGATGAAAGGCTGCGCCAACGCTCTAAGAAGCCCATGTCTCTGCAGCCTTTTAATGGAAATAACAGAATGTTTTTTGTGCCACCAGGATGCATCACCACTGGATCATATAATAGCTTAAATGATCACCAGTACAGTTTTTCTATATTAGGCAATCTTGCAGTGCACATGCCCATCATATAACAAAGCTTGTGTGTTTTCTTGCTTAGAATTTCACATCAGGGAGAATTAAAGCCAGCAAAGGGCACTTGTCAAACAGAGCTTGAGGATTTTTATAACCTTTTCATGCTCAGCCTGTGCTTCTGCGATGAACTGCAAAATTAGATAGAAACCTGTCATGTAAATCACAGCCTCAAAAAGGTGAAAACAGTGAAAATACATCTTATTTTCAGTCCATCCAGAGGAGGCATTACTGGATGATTCTTGGATTTTCCGGATGTTCTGATTCTCCGATTACCATTTAGAGGTATTGATTTTAGCCTCTGAAAGAACACGCCTGTGGTGACAGGGGGAAAAAAGTGATCCTTGGTTGTAATAACCATAAGACACCCCAGTGGAACATCAACAGTGATGTGCTGATTTCATATTGCCAGTTGTTCAAACCTTTTTGGCATCAGTCTTAACTCCTAATGCCTTAAGCTTTACTGCTGATGTGAGAGCCTGTTAATGCTGATTAAGTAGAGAGATGACAACCCACTTTTCTCCTCTAGGTTTAGAGATTGACATAAAAGGTTGCTGCGACCCACCACTCCTTCCAATCCTACAAGGTGACTCTTTTTCTTCTCTACAACATCCAGTGTTAATCAGCAGTGTCTCTTTTTCAGGGGTTCAGAACAATTATACCTTAAGAGCTGCCTGTGGATTTAACACAAATACCGTCTCTTTCAGTTTCTGCAATGTTTTATCCAATTCGTCATGACTAATTTTAGAGCTCCTTTATACATGTTCCAATACGTAAAGGTGGTGCTGACGTCCTTAAAATTGCTCATTTATGTGCCTGTTGTGCCCATAGCAAAAGCATCTAATGCTGACAGTACCAATAGCTATAAATCAGATTTAATTAAAAAAATCCTGCAGCAAGATTCATGCAATATTTCAAATGACACATGTTGAATTTCATCAAATAATGGAATACCAGCTGGTTCTTGTTCTCCAAGATTCACCATATTCATATGCTCTTCACAGAAACACTTATTTTAATCACCCCTTAAACTTTCAAAACTTGATGGAATGATACACTACTTGTTATGCATGTTCATAACACTAAGAAGCAAGTAAGACACTGTGAGTGCATTGCTGTCATTTTGCATCGACCCACGGAGTATTTGCCAGACAGCATTTAAAATTCTCTGTTGCTTTTCTTTTCACGCTCTTGCACACACACAAAAAACACACATGCACACACAGATGTCTGGCTGGCAACTGCCTGACAGACAACAGAGCATCTTGTTAGCTATGAAATAGTTCTGTCCAATCAGAGCTCTCATTAAAATCAGGGTTGGTATGATGTCATTATCTGAGGGCAGTGGAACAGCTTGAAGCACAAGTTCAAACCAGTGGGATAGCTCATCAAAGACTGCAGATCAAATTTACTTAACACAGACAACAAGGATTCTACCTTGTACTCCTTTCTCTTGGCCATTATCCTGCATTTAGAAGAGACACTGAACCCAGACCTTTGCTTGTTTGGTTTTGCTATTTCCTCTTTTGTTGTTATGACTCTGCATGCAGACTCGTAACTTCCAACTCCAAGATTGAGCCACTGGACTGCAAAATGCACACATAGTTGCTTTCTGCGATCAGTCAGAAATATTTTGAGGTTAAATCACTACTTTGTGCAACAACACTAGGTGGTATACTGTGAAAAATGTGTATTTGTTCAGCAACACCTTTTTTTTATTCTCAGCAGCAGTGTGTGTCCTGTCTAATCTAACTCTCAAACTTTCCTTTTTGAAGACACAGGGGAAGCTAACACCACACAGTAAGTTACAGCAATGTACCTCTCTGTGTATCATATTCCTTTATCAGAGCTCATTGTTCAAGTTTCAATTGAGAGGCGACCTTGCTTAATGGTGTTAGTATTCAGATGTTAACTAGGACACAAAGCTCATGGTTTCTCTGAGGACCATATGTGCCAGAGCATTTCCTGCCACACTGTCGAGGATACTCTATTGATCTTTCAGCTTCTCAGGGAGGGGGGAAAACTTTGTTGCCACGGCAACTCTGGTGTAGAATGTAGGTCTTTGAATTGCATTAAGATGAAGTTGAGCTGCTTTGAAAAGCGAGGCTTCAATCCTAAGTGGTGCAAAGAAAGTAAGAGGGGACGTGAATAGATGTATCAATGGCCAAATAAATTAAATGAAAGGGCAGCTCCACCTCACATTTGGTTTATTGCTTAATTTAAGAGCTAGCAACTGAATCAATATGTAGACGCCAGCAGAGAGCACCAGGTAAATTGGAGTTTAAAGCCCTTTTTATACAGGTCAAAAAATCTATTAACACCTCCTAACATCTGGCTTTTGACTGCAATGGCAAAGTGTTTACTCTGTATTTAGTCCTGTGTAAAGTGACCCTCCAGTAGCCACAGATTTTTACCGGCTCCGGCTCAGCACAGCATTGATGGGAACACAAAACCCAGGTTACACAGACAATGCTGTGGTCCATACCACAAATATGAGTACAGCTCACTTATTCCTTACAGAAACACGTTTCCAGACCGTAACGTCTCACATGGAGGCCCTGAAACTCAAAACAATAACTGGTCAACAAGAAAAAGATGAGATTGCTGGATTATATTGTATTATTGTACGACAGTTGGCATCTTACTCTCAGTGCTGCTGTGTGGGGCTGTTGTCCATGATCCCTCTAAACATAATAAACTAGCATTATTATCTCAGAGAACTGTGATTATCAAATACTGTGGTCAAGCACAACCTGCAGATTACAGTGTGATGTCATCCCTTTATGTTGATTAGGTAATAGGCTTGTCCCCTAGGAGGTAGTGACCAGTTAAAGCCCCTCTTACTGGCAATGGGAAATAATTTAATTAACTTGTTTTAGCAGGTGTATCTGCTTTTAAAATGCCATTTAAACATGCTTCTTCTCCATCTTGTAAAGTCCTCCCGATGAGCTTATTTACAATAATAGGGAATAGAAATTGTTTATTTAGAGTTTATAGTATAATTACTACCCTAACCCCTCACAAGCGACAGTTGGTTACACTGATACATATTTTCAAGCTTGTAGTTAGAATAAAGATCAGCTAAAAAACTAGAAAGAACATTCAACAGGAGGTTGTATAACATAGTATGAAAAGTTCTTGAATTTTGTTGTAGTCTTATGGTGATATAGCGGCAGATATTTCTGTAATGCGTGCCAGACAGTGACATGGTGTGCAGGCTGTGACTGAGATGTGTTTTGTGCAAAGCTCAAAGAATACATGAAAAATGTTTAGTAGGTGGGTACCGCTGATGTTTGGTGCATTTTTTAATACCTATTGCTGCACCTTCCAATGTTAACAGTCCCATAGCAGTTTGAAATGTTTCCAGATAGGGTTCTCTCCCACTGCTCATGTGTCGAAGTTAACAGAAATTTGGCTGGGGAGCTTAGGCCTCCTAAGTTTCCTTGGTAATTTCACCTGTTCATACCATATGTGCACAAGCATATGGAGTTGTGAAGCAAGTTGCTTAAAGATTTTACAACAGCTGTTACTGGATGCAGAAGGCTAATGCATTTCATGTCATGTCTGAAAGATAGAAAAACCTGCAGACCTCTTATAGAATATGATATTTTATATAAAGAAAATATATTATTATAATATATTATTTTGATAAAAAAAAACCTTCAGCCTAGGCTACTATTTCTAATACTGAAGTTACTCTGAGTTGTTAAAGAACCTATATTATTCTGATTTCCGTTTAAATTTTGGTGATCCCCAAGTATAAATTGATATTTTTTGTGATCTCCTTGTCTTATTCTGTGTATTGCTGCTATGCTTACACTTTAACTCAGCCTGAAATGCTTTGTTTTAGCTTGTATTTCTTAAACCTTTATTCTGAAAGACCGAGTGTGCTGTGATTGGTCAAACACTGCAAAAACAGCTGCTCCCTCTTTGAGGTGTGCCAAACTAGCCGCAAGGTATGCATTATGCAAATGTGTTTCATGGCAATGTTAAAGAGTGGAAAAAAAGCCTGGACTACAAATGAGGCATTTCAAGCAGTTCAGGAGCTGTGTCTTCTGTGGTTTGCACACAATCATCATCTTCAAGGGTCAAAATGAGGCTACGTTCGCATCTTTGTATAAAAATTCAGCAGATGCCAAGTAGAGTGAAAATTTCATTAATGCATGCTTTTTACATAAAGAAAAAAGAACCAAACTTTCCCAAAAATTCTAAAAACCATGTGTGAGAAGTACATTTTCTGAAAAAAGTGAAAGTGAAAGTTTTCTGAAATATATTGATATACAGTACATTGAGCGGTATTTAATTAAAATTCCGATGAAAGTTTTCTTTCCTTCATGTTTTATTCAGTTTTTCTTCAATATTACAGCTAAAAATGTACAAAGGATTGGGGAAAAAAAAAACTTTTTGTACACAGGATGAAAGCTAAGTACCTCTCCCTATGAACAGCAATGACTGATGACTCATCTGTATTATAGGTGTGTTTGAGTGGGTGGAAAAACAAGCATAGATCAAATAACTTCACATAAATGCTGGAGGGTGTGTGAGAAAAGCTGCTTTGTTCATGGCGATGGCGCTCATGATGATGCTCGCTACATAGGGGAAAGTAATCAAGCATCAGGACGTCCTTTAGGATTTTTTGTCACATTATCAAATTATTATACATCGGTTTCGCAGTTTGACAACAGCAAAAGCAAAAGGATTTATGGTGTATTTTAAATCCAAGTGGGAAAAATCGACAACCGAACAAAGAAACATAAAAATAAAACAGCGCATAAATGCTGTGACTGATTTCAAGCTAATCAAAGCAGCTCAATGACAGACATCCACATCTGCAGACAACTTATGATGGATTATTATGACAACTAATTATGATGGAGTCACAGTTAACTTTTTAGTGACACCTGTAAAGAATTTAACTTTAACATGATGACAGCAGAGACATCATTTCAGTGCACATCTCTAATTTAACAGTACATTAATATGTGTTATATCAGTATTTTTAAAGAAACAAGGTTTTCACATAATTTTAATAGTATCCACCTTCCAGGATGTTGCCATAACAGATGACAAAATCATCTACTTCAACACTAATTTCTATGAACTGCCATGAATTCAAGAAAAGAACATCTAGAGAACCCCAAAAAAAGATAAACCAGGGGTGAATAACTGTACTTTCTTAAGTAAGTTAGGTAAGTTTTAGTTCAGCTGCCCTAGTTAGGATTAGTCTAACAAACCAAAATCAGTCATTATTTAATTCTTTACACCATAAAATTATTATTAAATTTTTTTTTTGTTCTGTTTTGCTATTGTTTTGAGCACAGATGCTCACTAAGACTGCATTGCATGAAATCCATTTGGAGGATGGGGATCCTTCAAATCCACCAGCACTAAAATGGTGATTGATCAACTGAACTCATATTGTCAAAACTTTACAAATCATTTACGAAGGTAAACAAAACATAACCCGGATAATCAAACTACAAACATAATTAAACAAAGAAAACCAAAAAACACATGTAATTTAAACAAACTAAAGGCTGTGTTATTAACTCTCGTGATCTCTGATCCCAAACACAATTATTAATGCTATCATTCACAAAACAACAACAAAAAAAATGCACTCATATTTCAAACAAGCCTATTTTTACACAAGGCACGTACATGTGAGTGCATTAAAACACCCACAGATACCCCCCCCCACACACACACGAGAATACATGCAGAATAGTAATTGTGCATCTTCACATCGATGCACACACAGGCAAATGTAATGAAGAAAACAAAAATAACAATAACAAAATGAGTTGTCAAGAGGAAAGAACAAAGATAAGAATAAATGAACACGAGATGAACATTTTTCAGCTGGGTTTTCCAGCTTAGACTAACGCTGGAAGACGTGTGTGAACAAAAGACAAACTCTGCTGCCACATAAAAATGGTTCACAAAGTCACCACAGGGATTATCTAAATCACAAAAGCAGGTATATTCTTAAAACACTTAGCTGCTCAGTTAAAATGGGTAAAAATAAGAGCTTGAGGTGTCATAAAGAACACAACAGGAATCAAACAAAACCTCAAAGTTGCAGTCTCAAGCAGCTTGTCTTATTTTTGACTCTGAAGCTGTTCCAAATGCATCACATCCAGTGTTAGACATTAAGCAAGGTGCGCAGCTGCAGGGATCATGGTGCATCTTTGAAACTTTGAAACTATGTCGTGAAATCCATGAACTCTGCTGTCAATCTTTATATAAACATCTATAGGAGAAAAAAAAATCTTTTTCACCCACTCAGTGTCAAACACCAGGTGTAGGTCCTCGAATCTCCAGGATATTTCAAGATTAAATAAGCGCTTAGAAATAAGGATGTTACAATCCCATAAATCATGCCAAATGAGACAAACAACCATGCAAAATCACACTCACTCCTAAGGACAATTTTAGAGTCACAAATTAACCTAACATGCCTGTTTTTGGATGGTGGGAGGAAGCTGGAGTACCTGGAGGGAACCCACGCATACACGGGAGAACATGCAAACTCCACACAGAGGTGGGGATCGAACCTGGAACCCTCTCGCTGGTGATGGTGCTGTCCACCACACCACCGTGCAGCCCCTCCAATAAATCAGTTTTTACAAATATTAAATAAACACATCATTTAGTGTGTCTCTAAGAATGACCCTTTTCTATCTCCTGCTAGGTTATATTAATTCAAACTGAAATCCGGCTTTATGTAACCTTTAGATAATAACATGGGCCTGCAGGTCTATTTATAGGACAACCTTATGTGCGTGTTTGTTGGATTTTGGGGGACTTTGAGCTCACAACTGCTGAAATCTGGAATCTTAAATTACAGCTTTTTGCTTTCTGCCCTAATTTAACTGGTGATTGTTTTTAGTTTTGCTGGTTTATTGCTGTTGTTCTTTGTCTTGTGCAACAGTAAAATGGATCTTGGACTTCCATCAAGAAGCAAAAACAAGCAAATTGAGGACATTGCAATCAATTTTTCAACCATGTTCTGACGTTTCATGGACCACAGAATGCACAATTGTCTCAGCTCCTCGTATCAGAACAAAAGTACATTTGCGTTCAGGAAAATAATCATCAATTTAGTTAGTAATGAACAATGAATATAATGTTCTGGGCTGCCTTGGATTACAGTGGCAGTGCAAGATGGTTGAAGTATGTTTGGAATATGACATTGAAGCGATTGTAAACAATGTTGCGGTCTGCTCTTACCTTAGAGAAACATCTGCCCAGAGCCACTTCATTGTAAGGACATTTTCTGGACACAACTTTGTCACTCAAAAAACTATAAATGCCAATTAGACAGTGCAGGCAGTGAACTGCCAGCTGCCCTTGTGTGACTCTTGTCAGGAAGCCGGCATAATTATTGACAGGCCGAGTTCATCTGTGTCAGTTCTGTCTCCTCCAGTGAACGCTAATCTGAGGCTTCGCGGCCCCAGGGATTTCTGGTACCCTCTCATCAGGGTGGGGTGGAGTGGGGTAGGGGGTGTTGTCGCAAACAGGAGGACATTTGCATATTATAATTATCTCTGCATGCAAAGACAGTCTTCTCAATTAAATCCCGTTTAAAACCTTCAAGTGAGAAGCACAAACTATTGCAGCTCCATAAACTTTAACTGTGAAAGCCTTCCTAAACAAGAAAGAGAACATTAGCATGACACTGGCAGTGCATGAGTATATTTATGCACGCCACTTACTGTCTGAACATTTGGGCGATTGATTGCTTTTTACCTGATTCCTGTTCTTTTTTATTTGAAAATCTCCCCTCAAATATATAATCAGCCCTTAATAGCAGCTTCTACAATTATAAATTACTGCAAAAGAAATAAACAGTTCCAAGCTGAAATAATAAAAAGGTAAAGGTTTGGTACCCAATTATCTCTGACTGCAAAACTGCATCCCTGGGTATTAGTTGCTAAATGATAAGTAACGTTCCTTAATTGGATGACATACCTATGATTAGTGTTAGTTTCATCTACTCTCTTTGATAAATGATTTAGTCACAAGAGTGAAAATTTCTGGCCATGATACTGTCTTACTTCCCCAGACCTAAGATGTATTTCCTTTTTTTTTGCATCAAAAGCCAGAGAGCTGCAACTGCTACAGACATTTTCAATATAGGTTTATAAGAGACTCAGATATCTGATACCTCACCTTTTGTTCAATAAATTCTTTACAAAAGACAGTTCTTACTATGTAATGCCACCAAGAAATGTCAAACCTCTTGAATAATCAAATCTGATTTACATGAATGACATAGAAATGCTTTCACTTCATGTGAAGTGATTATCCCTTGTTTTTTTTAAAGTATCCCAGCCTACATTTCTGCTCAAAGTGCTAATAACTGTATACCTTCACTGAAAACACTTGCTAATCACAATAATTCATAATGCCATCAACAAATATGGTTTTGTTCCATTCAGTCAATTTATGCACAAATTGCATCAACAATGGAGGAAAAATAAACAAATCACAGGACTGCACTCCATCTGCAAGCTGTCATGATTAACTGAATCAACTGGACAATGCACTGCCCTGTGACTTACAATGGCCACTTGCTGACTTTAGATTTGCTTTAGCCATGAGAGGCTTTGCAGAACTTCACAGCTAGAAAGGAGGCTGGTTGTTCTGATGTTAACACTTTTGACTGAAGAGATTGCAGCAAATATGGCAAATATAAGCTATTTTTTGTTTAATGATATGAGTGAAGTTTTCACATCTAAGTCGTGAGTAGAAGATGCAAGAAAACAACATGAAATTATTGTTGTAGTCTGGAATAATTGCTTGTATGGTCAAGAGTGTAATGTACACCAGTGGCCTACAGACACACACAAAGCTTGGTTTTCACGTCATTGGCTGGGTGCACTATGGTGTGGTGACAGCTAAACTCTCTCAGTAAAGGATATAGAGGGATTTCTTCTTTCTCATTTGGGTTGGGCTGTTGGGTGGGTGGGGGAAACTAGTGCATTATCAGTCTCAGCTCAGACACAGACTCAGCATCAGGAAACTAATTCTACATTCACTGGTATTAATGAATAAAAATGACTTTTGAACACAATGACAGTGATGCTTTAATACATTTTTCCAGTTCTAACTTTGACAGCTCTGGTAAAAATGATCAACTAAAATCTTTATTTAAAAGCAAAGAGTGTTTTAGAGGGACAGTTTGTACTTACATTTACTTAATGACTGGTCAAGGTGGCGCTTTTGATATTAACATAATACAGGATCCTTCCGTTAATAATTTTATTTGTTTTATAGTGCAAATACAATTTGAGATGATCTTTTTAGTGTTCTGTGATCTGGGCTAAAATATACATATGGTACTGAATTTATAAACCAAACCAATAACCAGTAGCTATACCATTAAAGTACCGGAGTGATACACAGTATTTGTAAGAACTGTAGTACTTTTACTCTGCAAAATAAGGATCTCTACCAACTATTTGTTAGATCTAAGCTTACATGCAAGAATTATTGCAGAAAATTGGACCGTTAACTTTCAGGATTCCACAGACTGACTACCTCTTGAAAAAAATTGCCCTCAATTTTGAAAAAAATGATCGTATTTAGGTTAACTGTAAACCAAGTTATGTCTAACTTGTTCAAATTAGTAATGATTACCTTTTAGATGATGAAGACCGAAGGGTTTCATTTGGTCAACATAATGCTTCCATATAATCAGAATTTAAAACCATTTTTTCAAGAAGTGCATGTGGCCCAAGCTGACACGTCTGAAAAGTAGTTAAGAATACACATCAACTTCCATTGTGTTTGATTGTAGATGAGAAAATGTGTCAAACATAATAATCCATCATTTTCATACAGCTGAATACCATCCAACTGGTATAGCAACCGTAGTACTTTGAAACCATGTTAAATAAATGTAGCTACCAGTTAAATGATGCCTAAATATATACATTTTCTACAAATATAGAGGATATCATGAAGTTCAAACAGTTCAACAATACAATATGGCACTAAATCATTTTTTTTCATGTTGTAGTTTCACAGACACCTTCCAAGTGATTTCTTAAGTACAGTTGACATATTTGTCCAAGGGGAAAAACAAAAAAGAATACAAACAAACAAGCCATGATAAAAACAAAAAAGTAGGATTTGCTCACAAACAATGAGGGGGACACACATTGATTCTGAGTGACATTCATCTTCTGCGCTTTTTATTTCTAGCTGCAGTTATTTCCAAATCCATTGAGGGTCAGAGACAAAAAATGGTGATTTAGAAATGCTGGAACAATATAATTGTCAGTTCTATATTTAGTTTGTGCATGTTGTGACAGGTTGTTGTTTCCTGTTGATGTATGCTTGCTTGTCTTCTAAATTTAACATTTCATCCATTGAGTTGCTTCTTTTTATTATCATTGTCCTTTATTATCATGATCATTGCCCTCCTCACTGTTGGGGCAGACTGAATAAAACCTCTGTTTTGGTGCTTTGTGCTGCAGTGATTCTGAGGAATCCACACTTGGTTTCAAATCCTCATCCCTAGGCTCCTACACTGCATTGATCCTAAATGTATCTACCCTGCTCTATATGCCTGTTATGTGCTCCACTGCCACAGCAGACTCTCGTGAGGAGCTGATTTATACTCTGGAGAAAAAAAATCTATTATGTGGATGAACTACATACTATTCACTGTTCAACCAATACAACCAAGAGCAGGTCTATCATTAATATAAACTATTTTCAAGCTGATTTCTGTCCCCCTCCTTCAAAAAAAAAGAACCTTCTCCATCATAAAATTAATAATGTAGACCATTCATTGCTAGTCTTACTTCTACTAAAGCTGTTGAATTTGTTCTGCGCACCAGTTGCCCATGCCAACCCTTTAGTACACATTTATTGGATGGATCATAGTTCCTAATTACTTTACTGTCACATATAACTTAAAAAAAACTCTTGGATGGAAAAAACATAAAATTCAGTACAGACGTTGTTATTCAACTTACTTTGACATTTGCCTCTGGTGCCATCATCCGGTCTAACTTGTATATGGCATTACCATCAGCCTCTGCTGGGCTTTATGTTTGGTGCTAACTTAGCAAATTAGCATGCTAACACATTAAATTAGCAGGTGAACCTGCTAAATATTACAACACATCACTCTGAGCACATGCGCATGCTAAAATCTGCATTTAGCTCAAAGCAGCTCGGTTCTCTTCCCAACCAGACCTTCAAGATTAAATAACCACATTCATCATTTTCTAAGTCAAATAATTTGTAAGTATCCAACATGTGCATTCTCCTTTTTTGACCACTGTATCATTTAATTAACAAATACAATTGAGATTTATTACCAACAGGATCCACATGAATAAATCTTTTGAAATAATTGGATCCAATAATGGAAAATTCATACACCTCTAATTAATATAGAGGACAGTGTCCCAAAATCACTCAAGGCTGTGATACTTATAAGCGGGTGATACAACCTTCGAGCGAGGCAGCAATGGCTGTATGTGATTCACTGAGTGCATGTAAATAATGGACAATAAATAATGGATAAAAATGGTACAGCTTTAATTTGACACACTTCATAGCAAAGCCGGTGCAAAGCAGGTTTAAGCAGAACGTCTGCCAAACATATATTTAAAGCTTTACTAATCTTGTTTCTACATCAAATAAAGCAAACTGAAATGTCAACACATACAGAGTGGCAGTGGGCCATCAAATTTACATCAAGTGTGTATTTATCCTCTGTTGGGATTTATAAAGTGAACAAATTAAACTGATCCCTGGCTGCATTTCATCACCACCCAGTAATTATGTTCCATGACACTTTTTAGATTTGTGGCATTCTACTAAGCAAAAAATGATTGAATTCTGTGCACCAGTTGTGTAATTACTTAATAAGCATTTGCAGATGTGCAGTTCTTAACTTTTGTGCCATCCTGGTCTTGTTATGCTTTTGTTTTGTGGTTGGTGCATCATGAAGAAGTGCTGACACGCCTTTGTTTTTCTCCAGCGTTTTTTAAATGTAATTCTTAAAAAGCAGATCTGTATTAACCCACTATGTGATTCCAGAGCAACAACAAGCTGTGGCATGCTGCTGAACTCTTCCTCGGAGGTCTGGAAACTGACCAGCTTCAAGGTTTGCTGTGTGTCAGCTCTTGTGTGATTTTCTGATAATGCATGAAGTGGTTTGATGTTTAATTTTCTCTTTTGCAAAGAATAATTAACAAAGCCTTGACTTGATTCTTGGTTCATTACTATGTCTTTGTTCCATTTTTTTGGGGGGGGCTCTAATTATTTGAAGAAATTTTAAGAAAGGCACGAGAGTCATCATGGCCGCTTTCTTCAGGCAACCAATTATATGGACAGAAACTGTCACTCTTGTAACAAGAAAAATTGTTACAATTGAGGACAGCAGTTTCCGTCTGACCGTGACATGTCCCCAGAAGTGATCAGAAAAGTCTATTTGTGGGAGCATGTCCCCAGAAGTGATCAGAAAGGTCTATTTGTGGGAGCATGTCCCCAGAAGTGATCAGAAAAGTCTATTTGTAGTGTGATGGTGACAAGTAACTCTAAAACCCAAAAATCAAATGAGTGCCAGTTTTGCCCACAGTTGATAGCAGATCAAACAGGAAATCTGCATGGCTGATTGTCACCTCGAATCCTCTGAAATTACTCCTCCAGGAAACTGTCTCTTAGTTAACCCTAAACAGTCCAGGAACTGAGCTTCTTCTTGTAGCCTCACATGAACGAGATTGTGATATTTATTGTATCTCTGACAGATTGTGTCATGTGCTGACCTCTCCCTGCACAACTGCTGTCAGATTGAGTTGTGACAGGCTCAACCGTAGTTAGTATGATGGCAAGTTTCCTCTGTTTGGTGCTCATAGTGGAAAAAATATGTTGAACACAGAGTAGATTGACAGATAATACAGACCAAAGGGGGTAAAGCTGTTTTTTCAAAAACAGTGGTTAAAGGTGAGATTCAGGCTTGATACTGTTGAGATATTGTCGTCATAGAAACAACAAAAATGCTGGTGGGTCTTACTTTTTCAGTGTCAAGCCAGCTCTTTTCTACCAGATAAAGGCACTATGTAGACATAGAACCTTATTTTTCTAATTTCCTGCAGTCCAGATTTTAAAAAAAATATTCTTAGAGGAACTGTAGAGTTTGCTCCAAAGGAGTCTATACAGCCTATATTTAACACAAGACCTCATGAATAAGTAGAGGCTACAAACAAAAGGCCCCTTACATTATATATTTTATTGTGCTTTTGACGTAGTTTGCCATTTTCTTTCTGCTGGTAAAACATTATTACTTCGTAATATTCTTGTGTTCTCCGAGGCTTAATTCCCTTATTCAAACTAAATATTTCCCTCTTCATAAATCCTTTCAAAAGATTAGATCTAAAAGAAGTGGAAACCTATATTTGGTTCATCCATGTTTATTTGCAGTATAATTTTCATTATACTGCATTTCCATGAAGCTATGCAAGCTTTATAAACTTCTGATTTGTATGTAAAAATGGCAGAATGGAGGCACAGGAAAAAAAAGATAAGAAACATTGCAAATACACTTATAGGTCTTGGAAATTCTGTTCTATCAGCAACAAGTAAAAGCAAGTAACTGAAATGTAAATGTGTTCCAAGTTCACCACATAAATAGTGATGCATAGATGTTATGAGTTGTGAAAGCACAAAAGGATGTGACCAGAACTCTTCCAAGAGCACATTGTTGTAATATAATTTGTATGATTCTGACCATTGACAGTTTGTTTTCTTTCATTTAATGCTGGGCAACATTTAAAAGTTTTTTAAAAGGTATTTAAAAAAAGGGGTTAACATTTTCGATACAGTTAAAAGGTATATTTGGTTTCATAGAAACCTTTTGCAGAACAGAAACTATGGTTGAATTAGGATGACTAAATTCTAAAATGCAAAACGATGAATAATTCAAACTTCACCTGGTTAGGATTAGAAAACAAATAAACAAAAACACAAGTTTGGGACTAAAATCCTGTTTAACAGTGGTTAGCATGACCTCAAGAGCTTGATTATTCTACAACCTTAATTAGAAGTTGTCTCGATCACTATCTCAAAAAAACATCCCTTTGGGGTCTGCTTAAAACAAGTGATTACACAAAGTAGCTCATATGAAAATGACAATAACGTTTTAATGTCTTGGGGGAAGAAAACTGAGGTGATGACCCGCTGTAAGCTTTCAAGTTTAACCTTAAACAGTCTGATATGAAAGACCTGTCTCATTGCATTACATGCCAACACTTTATCAGGACCCAATGTAACACTTTGGGTAGCCTTTAGCATAGACATTTCAGAGAGCGCAGCAACAACCAACAAGGGTTTTTTTTTCTAACCCGAACCCATTATTCTTGTTGTGTAAACCAGGCCCAACAGCAAATGGAGGGTAACACGTCACCATCTGGACACCTTGTGCATATCTCAAAGATAAAACAACAATATGTAACACGAATGAGAATGAATTGGAAGTGCATGATTCTCTGGGTCAATTAGATCCCTGTTTGACATTCCTGCATCAAATTCCATTACTCAGAGAAATAAGGTCAATGTATTTAATCCATGACATATCAGTATAATTAGTCATTATGTGAATGAAATGTTTAGAATGACTGAAAACAAGCTCATGCTACACTTTATAAGTCCCTAATCACAAACCTGTCAGGGCTGCTATTTGAGGCTGAAAGACACATTTTGCTCTCTTTGTCACATAATTCTAATTGTTTTTTTTTTCTATGCATTTTTTTATGGCTGTGCACAAAATTAATACGGCTGAATACTTGTGGAACAGTCAATTTTGCTCTCTATAATGGAAAGCTAATGTTACACAAAATAGATTTGCTGCTGTGTAAAACTGCTGATGTCTTACCAACTTCCCAAAATAAATTAAACTGCTTAAAACTGGTCGGACATTAAAACCTCAAAATCTATCTTTAGAATAATTCAACCACTGTGATAAGTTTATTTTACAACTGTAAAGTAACAAAAAGAGTCTTTTGAAGGGAATACTAGTTAAAGATATAAGGCATTATATTTTGACTTTGAGACCAGCTGCAGCAAGTTCATTATAAGTCACTGCGGTTGCGTCTGTAACATACATAATTAGTTCATGACCTATTTGATGGAGGTGGTTTTATCAGCAATTGCTCTTTATTTTTTGGCTGTGTTTAATTAGTAAATTTGATACATTAGCTGGTGAACCAAATTGAAGTCCAAAAGCTATCAAGTTAGAAACAAATTAAGCTCGAAAATGAGTAGATTAGAAAACATTCAGTCGAACTGGGCTCAAAGTGCTTTCTTGACTTTGTTCCCTTTTGGAGGGAAATGTGACTTTAATTCTTAAACTTACAAGGGGAAGATTTCACACATAGTCAGCTACTCTTCCATGTGGATGATGCAGCCATGTTCAAAAGCAAACAGCATTTCAATTCAGAAAATGGTGTAAACAATGCTGCTGCTTAGGATTTTAATGGATTTTCAAAGGAGATTTGAAGATCACCTTAGGTTTGAAGTGGGATCTGTAACGGAGAGGGCAATGCAGCAGCTTGTGTGTTCCTGTCTTTATGTTTGATCCTCTGCCCTGGCCATTCCTTGTGTTGTTTTAGCTCATTTGTTTTTGCTTGCGTGGGTATTCTCCTGTTGTGTGATCTTTCATCTGAATGAATAACAGGGAAATCAGTTGCTTATTAGTGAAATACATAACAAAGGGTGTAGTTAGACAAACATCTAATTAATTTGTAAAAGTATTGTGACTGATAGTCTTCATATTCTGGGAGGAGACGAAAGAATCAAGAAAAATGCAGCTATAAAGCACACAACACTAAAACTGAAAGTGAATGAAATGGTTTCCAACTGTATAACTGTATATCTCAATAATTAGTTTCATGTACAAACACCTGCTCAATCCTATTATTGCACTTTAATGTAGCTCTGTCCATGTCACTCGTCTGTAATACTACATCCTGGCAGGCCCATTGTGCTGCCAGGACCACTTATAACATCCCTGTCTCATGTGCAGCTCCTCCTCCTTCTCATTCTCCTCTGCCTATGAGCCAATGCAAATTACAGTAACAGCTTGGACGTGAGTATAATCTCAAGTGGTGCGAGCTGGGCTCCATTGCAAGGCATGCAGGCAGATGGAAGCAGAAACTCTGCCAGAGCTCTTTATGGGCTCCCACTCTTTCTGCGGCATGGTAGACAATGGAGGAGCTGTGGCTCATAACCAGCTATTTGTCTGCCACCATCATACAGCCTATTCCTATACACTGTATTGGGTCAATTATATTAAAGGAAGTGGGAACCTGTCATGGCCTCAGACCGATTGGTATATGGATAATGATACTGCCAGCATTACATCATTAGCCACTTAGAGCACACAGCACAGGGTAGAGACTTAAGGAAGGATGTCCAGAGGTTCAGATTTATGATGACTGACAGGCAGAAAAAGAACACTGGGTTGAACTTGTATGTTTTTCTGTACAAGAAGATGTATAACCAATGCTTCATAACTATAAATCATCATTAAAACAAACAACTTATTCATTTGCTTGATAGATTGTATATAGCTTTAGTGAATTTAAATTACATTAAAGAAAACCAGTTAAGATTATCCATACAGGTGGCTCAAAAAGAGTACAATATCACTTCTAAAACTGTACCGATGTGTATGTGAAGAGTCTGAATTGCCCACCAAAACACACTTGAGCATGCCTCTCTCCGTAATGCTGAACTTTCACCACTTACTCCAATCTGAGTAACTACTGCCAGGACTGAAAGAGAAGATGTTCTCCTGCTCAGCAATTTGTGATGCACCACTGATTTCTGCAGCAGTGAATAAAATGATAAATGTATGTAAGAGAGCTGCAAGTGGAGAAATTTTCTGTTGTTACCTTGTTATGTGGAGAGTCTGCACTGCAGTACAAGTTACATCAATAATCAATTTTTTATTTTGAATGAATAAATTCAAGGGTATGCACGACAACACAGAGATCAGAGATTATCTTGTTTTGCTACATCAGGATAGAGTTTCTGCTCACAAACACTGCCATTCTTGGCCATTAATGTAAATGGATGTCTAAACTCAGTCACGGCCCTTGTAACTAATGAGGATGCTTACGGGATAAAGTTGCTCCTCCGTGTGTCATTAAACAGGCCTCTGCATTTTTAATCTGAAAAGCAGGGAGCTATGAAGCAGACATATGAGCAGAAAAGCTCAAACAATGCCCTTTGTGCCCTGTGTGCATACATAACAAACAGTGCAAAAGAATATGATGTATGGAGAAATCAATAGACAGTGAATCAGCTGCGTGTCAAGATGTGGATGTTTAAGTGACTCAGTCTCCGATGTGTTGCCAACCCTGAGTGCATCTGCACTAACAAAAAGATATTTGACTGGGAGAGAAAATGAGAGCGAGCTCCAAGACGCGGAGCACAACTCCCCTGAAGCTATGCGTCTTTTGTATCTAACTTATGCTCATATGCATGCAGGTGTGTTTGATTTCACCACATTTCCCTCCACTATTATTTGAAAAAGCTTCAGGTAGAGCATTTCAAATGTACAAAGCCATTGTAATTCTACAAGGCGGTAGATGCACTGGGGGATTGCTTAATTTCTGTGGATGATTAGAGCTGCAGAAACAAGAATCAGATGCAGAGATGATATCTTAACATGGCGAGATGTGCTGTAACCCTCAAGAATACCTGGAGCTGCCACTCGACACTGCCTGTCACTGCTTTCAACTTAGTATTCCAGGAAGCACTGATGGAAAGATTCAGATTACTTTGACAAGAGAAGCAGACCACAAAACACAAGACAGGGGAGGGGAAGCGTGTGCCTGAATTTTAAGGTAGCTTAACCCCCTCCTTACTCTCACCACAGTTCTTGATTGAATAAATATATTCACTGCCTTCTTACAGAACACTGGGTTTTCAGTTTGTAGAAGCATCATTTTACACAAGCACAGATAAACTGGTGGCGAAACTTGCTGATAAGCAGATTATACAACATTCAAAATGTCCAGAGAATACATATGGCCAAAATCACTACATTTTCATACAACCCATACAAATTTAACAGAAACTGCTTTATCTGACAGCAAAGGATTAGAAAATAATCAATGTGAATTATTTTTTTGGACACAAACAGAACAAGATGTCTGACTGAACACAAAATATGCAGAGTTATGCAGTGTGCATGACTGCTGTAGACGCTGCTCGTTAAGTGTATGAAGAGCAGGAGGGGGAACAGCAAGTTATGTTCAATTCCGTAACACAATCTGGCTAATTAGCATTGCCATACCATTCCTTTTGAACCATAGGAGAACAAGTGGGAGCCATCATATTTCTCTGTTCTAAGCACTGCGCGATTCACCTTTTGACCACTGAAGCCACAGGAGTTCTGACCATTCAGGTTCAGAGGTAGGCAAAACAAGCTCACCTCAAATCCTCTTTCTTTACCTAGCTCCCCCTGGGGAATTGCTCAGACCTTTACCTAAAAGTTTGCCCTTAACAAAGTATAGTTGCTGGCAGTGAGGTGGATGAGATATAGAGGCTAGATGCAGTGCAATGACATTTTCAGGATTGAAACTGACTCAGAGGGCAGCAGACAGATACTAAGAGGATACAGGTAGTTTCTGCATTTCAGACTTACACAATCATTGTTGGCTCACTACTCTCTGAAGATGCAGCACAGATCGTTAACTCTATCGTGTACTGAGTTTTAATTGACAGTTTCATACTACACTGTATCATGTAAAAACTGAAACTGAGTTTATGCACTGCTGCAGCAGTTTTATGGACCATTTTAGATGCAGTCAGTTACAGTATGAGCCAGACAGAGGCTTTCTTGTACAACATAAGCATCACATCACTTGAAACACTTGATTTAGTGTTAGCCAAGTCAACATAAGGTGCTAAGTGGGTGGGGTTTGCTTTTTAGTCACTCCACAGATAGGAGGGTAACAATTCAAAGAAGAATCAGTGACAAAGGTTATCTCCCCCTCTTTTTTTAATAGCTTGTTTTTCTATCGTACATAATTGATTTTTGTGTTACTAAAGTAAATACAGTATATTATGTCAAAATCAAAAAGAAAAATTAACTAAGATCATTAAAAGACTACAATAGTAACTCACTCTTTCATAATAGTACATTTAGCCAGTTGGATTACTAGAAACTCATTGATATTTTACAATTTTAAATCTCCTTCAGGTGGACATCACTTTATTGTAAAGATTAACTAAGTACAAGTTTACAAGTTGCTATAATCTGAATATATATACATATCTACGTCACTGGGGTGCATGGTGGTGTGCTGGTTAGCACTCACACCTCATGGCAGTAGACTCCCTGGTTGAATTTGACTGGAGTCTTTCTGTGTGGAGTTTGCACGTTCTCCCTGTGTATGTGTGGGTTCCTTCTTGATACTCCAGCTTTTTTCCACCTTCCGAAAATATGCCTGTTAGGATGATTGGTTATTCTAAATTGATTTTAGCTCGATGGTGGTTGGGAAAGGCTCCTGCCCCTGTGACCCTGAATTGGATTAAGCAGATACGGAGGACAGATGGATGGAGGTTTCTTCGTTGCTGTTAAGCTACATCCTTCTCCTTTTTTGAGCTCTTATATTTCCTTTCCCCCCCAACTTCACTATTGCAAACATTTTATCAGATACTGTATGTACTAGAGTTTCAGATCAAAGGCACTGGTGCTCCCAATTGGACATCTTTGGAGCACCAGTACAGAGCACACTTAAATCAACTTTACCGGAACAGTTACTTGACTGCATTACTGATACATAATTATGTGGTTAATAAGTGATAGTATAAAAAATATATAAACTATTTCAATTTATTTAGCCTTTTTACAAAAAGGGAAAACTTTTAAAAACAAATTATGCTTTAAGAGACTAAATCAGTTAGTTGAAATGCTCTTTTTTACCATACTGTAGATGCCATAAATGTATCACAAACTCCATCCATCAATTTTTTGTACCCGCTTAATCCAACTCAGGGTCGCATGGGGGTTGGAGCCTATCCCAGGTTTCATGGCGGGGTGCATCCTGGACAAGTTGTCAGTCTATTACAGGGCTACACAGAGACAAACGAGACAAACGACCATCATCACTCACACTCACTCCTAGCGTCAATTTAGAGTCATCAATTAACCTAACATGCATGTTCGTGGGCGGTGGGAGGAAGCTGGAGTACCCGAAGAGAACCCGCGCATACACGGGGGGGAACATGCGAATTCCACACAGGAAGGCCCCAGCTAGGATTCAAACCAGAAACCCGTTTTGCTGTGAGGTGACGGTGCTAACCACCACACCACCGTGCAGCCCATCACCAAATCCATTCCTTTAAAATGAAATTAAACAGGGTCTTAATATTTCTGTAAAATATAAATTGTATTTTTCATTAATCCTGTTAAGATGGAAGAAACAGAATTGCGTTAAGTTGCATGTCAACTGTTTGACACACAACATGTTAGTTAATCTAACAATAATGTGCTGAATGGCTGCTTTTTCTTTCGGCGTACAGTGTGGTAGGATGTACTGAATTTATTAATTAGCTGTTACCTGTCTGCTGCTGGCAGATGTGCTGTAGTTCCAACACTGCATCTATGCCCCAGAGTTAATGAAACACCCATGTCATAGTGCTTAACGAGTGTTTCATGTTTAAAGTTTGTGGGCATGTTGACAAACTATTTTCCCAGCAGATGTTGGGCTACAAAAGTGGTACATGGAATGGATGACATGCTTGCGTGTTTCATGTTGGGATCAGTTGAGGTGTTTTCTTTTTCCATCAGCTGATTCCACACTGTATCCTCATCAGAAATTTGAGGCCGAAGTGTAAAGGAAGGGTCTAAATGATTTTCTATTTTTTGAAAAATGTCCAAACCGTTCAAATGTTTTAATCTTCATTCAGCCAACAACAGCAGAGCAAGACAGGCCGATTAACAGGACACAGGTAGGTGACAACCCACATAGGTTTGCCCTCACACAGTGTTTGTTATGATGATGACAGACTTGCAAAAACTTACTAGTCTCCCTCCATCACATTAAACAGATGCACATACATTATTGTTCACTCCCTTTTATTGCTTCATGAAATATAAAACCATCCATACATTTTCTATACTCGCTTAATCTGTCAGTTGGGTCGCGGGGGGCTGGAGCCTATCCCAGCGGTCGTCAGGGTTGGGTACCCTGGACAGGTTGCCAGTCCATCAAAGGGCCACACAGAGATAAATGAGACCAACAACCACACACATGATCTCTCCTAAGGACAATTTTAGAGACACCAATTTTTGGACTGTGGGAGGAAGTTTGAGAGAAGCCACGCATACACAGGGAGAACATGCAAACTCCACACAGAAAGGCCCCAGCCCAGAGTTGAACCTGGAACCCTCTCACTGTGAGGTGATGATGCTAACCACCACACCACCGTGCTGCCCAAAATATAAAACCATTAAAGAAAAAAGAAAAAATTAAATCAAATGTGTAGTTACAGTGACTCCAGAAGATGGTTGCAAAAAGCAAAGCAACTACCCTGTGTATCATTAGAAAATCTCAGCACATTAACACCAAAACATCTAGTGTACTTGGAAGCATGATAGGCAGATTTTGCACATACAGTCAATTATATTCATTAGCGTCAAATATAAAAAGAACAAGCTTCATAGACAATAAACTACCACCTTTTGTAAACATGCAAAGCTACTGACTAATCAGTAACTTTAATTAGTTAAAGAATAGGTGGCCACCCTCTACTGCACACTCTTGCAATGTATATAACCTTCTATATTTCCTTGTCATTCACTTGTTGTATAAACACAAATTGTACATTTCTTTTTCATATGTATATGTGTATATATACACATATGTATATTCATGTTAACGGTTGCATAACAGTGTAAAATACATGCTTTCCCACAACAAAGAAAAAGAAAGCATACTTGACCCACTTCTGCACCTGTGATTTTTCTGTAAAAAATTCCCACCGTTGGTACTCATACTGCTGCTTCTCAAATTTGCTGATGCACAACTGCTAACACAACATTTTCAGCATAGTTAGAGCTGCCTGAGCTCAGGGGTGCACCTGAAACTGCTCACCGTTAATATGCAGTCACTTAGAAAAACAGGACAAGCTCACCAATTATTAAGCCCTGGTCTCCATTACAGGTTCCACATCAGCATCCTGATGAGGTGGTGCTCAGAGAGTCAGGGTGGAGGAAGGCCACTCCCTCTAGTGTCACAGGAAAACACCAACTAGAGGACAAAAAGACATGTTGAGTCATTTTTGTTACAGTGAAAAAAATGAATAAACACAATAAAAATAAAAACCTTCAGGGGAGAGGTTGTTTTGAAATCTTTTAGGATGTTAACAATGTACTTCAAGGCAGCATTCAGTGAAGGATGCAACATTTCTCAACACACTAGAGAAGCAGTCATACATTCATAATTTCATTGACTGAGCTTGCTCCCTTTTACACTTGGCAGCTTTGGGTGTGATATGAACGCTGATCTGATTATGGAACAACAGGAAGAAAGCACAAGCAGCAGGAGAGGGACCAGAATAACAAAGCTGTAGATACCATGGCTATGAATATGTGCCCTATCATTAATATTTTCATGCATCATTGTAGCTAAAGCAGAACAAAGTGTAAAGGGGAGTGTGATGAAACATTCATTATATTTTGATACAGCTTTGGAACTCATCTGTATATAACCAAAAATCTGGTAAATATTCAGTTCAAGATGAGATTTTGCAGCTGTAAAAAATACAATGATTAATGCCTCTGAAAAATTACTCTATGCTTTAACTTGAGATTATTGCAAGCGCCTGATGAAAATAGATGAGGATATCCACAACAGCTATTTTTACTGCAACATTCTACTTTGCTTTCTCTAACACTAGAAAGATGTGAACGCGAAGGTCACGGGCATTCACTTTCTCACTTGTCCTCAAAAAATTCAAAACAAGATATGTGACATGTTACAGCTCTGCTTGCAGTACGGCGGCACGCAACCCAAAAGAGATTACAATATCACTCACATTTGTCTGCTGAGAGCCTTCATGCATGAACAAACAGAATTCTGCACTTAGGTTCCTGCTTTACTGTACATCAATTTGTATTCAGAGAGGGATCCAAGGCTAGTCACCTTCAGCTATTCATCCAACCAATGAAGTATTTATGACGGAAGCTTTTCCTTTTTGATAGGCCCTACCAATTCTCTTCCAAATCCACTTCATCTTGTGATAGAATTATGGCAGAGTTGAAGAAATGAAAAACTAAGTAAGAGTGTTTGTGCTGATGGCGTTCCAAAAAGAAGATTCTCATTGGAAATTCTTCACTTTTATCTTTATCTCCAAATAGCAAATCATCACCTGGCCTAGAATAAACAATCTTATGTCTAAACACGCTGGCCTTACTTTATCTCCTACCCGTCTCCCCCTCATCGAATAAAACATTTTACTTTCTCACTCTATTGTCCTATAACAGCCACAACATTTGACCTCTTTCTTTAGGTATAAGAAGCAAAAAGACCGAAAAAAAATCCTCAGTGCCACACAATTTTAGCCAAAGGACGTACTCCGTCAAGTTGTTATCCATCAGCTTGATTCCTTCCTGCGTGTGCAAGACAGAGGCAGTTGTTAGGGAAACAGTCACCCTCCTATGCTGCCAGCGCTGTTACTTAGAATACTCAATGTGACAACAGGAGTGACTGAGACTTCTGTCTTTGGCTATATTCTGTCACTCAGTCACTCAGAGAAAGACTGATGTGGGTGGAATCAAAAAGAAAGAAGAAATATTCAAGAGGCCAGTCAGGTTACAGGAATGATGAATCATATTTCCCTCAAAACAACTTCAACCTTGAAATTCACCTTCCAGACAAACACACAGTCATTAAGGACACGCAATGCTGACATTTCTTTGGAGGGAAATAGTTACAAATGTACCTGCAGCGAAAGCATTAGTATTCAATACTTTGCTATTAGTTTGCTAGGAGAAATGCAAAGACAGAGCAGGGGTGGGGGGTGAGGGTGAGGGTATTTTATCAGGCAGTAAAGGGAGATATTTGAATCAGTCTTTAAGTTACACGACTTTTCTTAGAGACAAAAGCTCTACTTATAGCAATCAGAAAAGACATGAGTAATTTAATTTAATTCTCTTTAGAAATGCAAGAAGATGGTGTAAGAGTGATATGAGTCTTGTCTAATGTATTTGGTTTGTGAAAGTAACAAACAAATCTGCAAAAGCCGAAAGGTACATCTGATCCTGTTAACCATCCATGAGGGGGGAGAAAAAACAACAACACGCCTTAAAGCTGCCATCAATAGTAGAATTAAGTGAATGCATTCATACTTGAGACAGATGCCTTTCCTTGTGCTATTCCCCAGATATCAAAAGAAGAGGCGAACGACAATTCTTCAGCTTATACCGGCAGGTGAGCAAGGACCCATAGAATTTAATAGACCGCAGCAGTTAATTCAGCTGAAGCCATGAGAAGGTGTGTGTTGGTGTGTATTTATTCTTGGCTTTAATTATCTTTAATTTCTCTGACTAGGGTAAAGGTTTGGGTTAGAATGAAATTTTTCAGAAAGAAGCTATGTTCTTAACTTGTAGCCACACATCACCCAAGATCAAGATAAAGATAAGCAAAAAAACCCAGCCACAGCTGTAACACGCCTGTCAAAGGACATTCTCAATGTCATCGCAGCTCAGGAGAAGAGCGACAAAGCCACTCGTTCAGGAAACGGTGATGCTGTCTGGAGGTGTAGAGTAGCCTGATAGCTGCCATAACTGTGAGGTTAAACTCATCCTCAGCAGATCCATGAAACCGCAAGGCAGCAGACCATTTCCTCCTTTTCCCTGGCTTTACAGTCATTTACTCCTCAAGTCAGCACTTTGATTAATGGCTTGCTTTACACACAGAATCCTGTGCACTGTATGGTAAGGTATCAATCATAGCACTGTACACATTCATGGATTTTCTACCACTGTGTTACCACAGTCAAAAACTAATTACATCTAACTAATAGAGGTGACCTAAAGCTTTGACCATATTGGAAAAATGCAATTTAGTGTAGACTTAATGTGTTTTAAAAACATTTACTATTATACAATGTTCAAAGTTCTCGCAGTATTCCAGAAGAGAATATCACTGATGATCTGTTGACTTTGTTTGACACCTCTTCTTTCTAAATCTAAAAAAAACCAGTAGCAGACTCAATAGCAGACTCAAATAAATGCTTCCGTCCTCCGGCCTTACTCGAACCGAGCTCTGCTCTTCACTTCAAACTAGACAAAACTTTTTTTTTTAAGGAAAACTGCTTGTTGGAGTAGTTTCATTGGATGATTTGCTTTTTATTAGCTTCAACAAAGCTGTCTCCATCAGATCACATGTGGAGGTCCTCAGTGTATAGTGTTAATGTTCGCTTTTTACTGAGACTTCTCCTGTCATGTCAACAAAGATCAACTTGAAAACTTAGACAAGCAATTAAAGTTAGCTCTTTTATGTTCTGAAAAGGAAAATTAAAAGATTTTTCCACCTTGGTCTTATCCCCCCTGCATATGTGTAAAAGAATCAGTTATGAGACCATACTGAGCAAGAAAGCAGACTAGAAAATGACTGGAAACCATATCACGGCAGCAATGTAATAACAAAGAGGACTTGTGGGTGGCAAAGTGGAAGTTCTTATATCTGCAACTGACAAACTTACATAGTTATACATAGTTATATATGAAATTTTGGAAACAGTCTGAAGCATCCCTAAAGAAAAAAGGAAATCTTGTGATGTGCACAGAGAAAAGAATAGAGGCAGCAGTGTCTAGGAAGTGTGGAGGCCACACAGTTGGCGTGCAAAGAATTGCTTCCTAAAAACTGTGGTTTATTGTTTGTGCTTTTCCACACTGGAAAATGTGAAGTCACATTTTGCAAAGCTTTCATGGACCACCTGTGGGCAACTGAGATACTCTGAAGTTGTGGCTAGTTGTACAAAAATGGAGGTAAACATCCTTCTTAGTACAATGCAGTGAAAAGGAGAAGAAATTAAATGATTCTTTCATGGAGAAAATACTGCTCCAAGAGTGGAGAGACCTGCTGCAGAAGTCTAATTGTATCTCTCACCCTTCTACGTCAAAACATTTTTTAAGAGCTACCTCCGGTTACCACAGTTCAAATAGATAAGAACACCCATCAAATTCAAAGGCCCCATCCGAATAACAGAAAATTAGTGACACGGCCCTGGCATGAGGAATGATGCTAGCAGTTTTTTAATGTGCGAGGCCATTGTTGATAGAAATGTTCATGTCTGATTAAAATCATCACATAACACACCTGCAAATAGCACAGACACTGAGAGGGAGACCAGCAGGAGTGAAAAGTAAGTCGTCCATTCCATAATGCTGTCAGACATCTGTAATAACTGCTGCATCTGAGCCTGTCAGCTGCTAATACACAATACTTTCACATAGCAGAGCACAACCGTCTCACATTATATTTATATATCAAATAAATTTTTTTTATTCTTATTGCACACTCTTATGTAGTCTTTAAAGTCTTTTAAGTTTTTATGTTCTCTTGTCAACATTTGTAACTTTTACTACTAAACATCTATCTAACTGGTATATCACAATCAACATGTGATAGTTGCAGTCTTGTTCTTTAATGATTAATATTCATGTGGATGTTGAAAATGACAACCGTGATATCGTCTTTTAGACTAAATTGACTTTTCTTAAAATGTACACAGCCCTGCTAACACTATTCACTCATACCATTGATTTTGTTCTAAAGTGTGACTGTCAAAGTGAATAATTAACAATTAACAATGAATTAATAATTAGTATAACATCACCATCTGATCACTTTTTGATAACCTGTGAGTTTATTTTACTAAAATGCTGGAACCAAATTAAAATAATCAATTTCAGTCTTATTTTCTTCTATGTCATGTGCCAAAACAACAGAGGGCAAATACCTAAACTTTACTCCAACACAAGCTGGTTATCTTGTCGACAGAGCAACAGCTTTAATGCCTACACACATTGGATGTTACCCTTCTAAAAAAGAAGAAAATCAGTCAGAAGAGGCTGACTTCTTGGTTTAATTCACAGCTGGGTGCTTTAAAGAAGACCTCATAACAGCTGGAATGAAAACAGCAGTCCACTAATTTAGAAAAATTCCCTTTGTCTAGAAACAACAACCCCAGGTTTCCTTTCAGCTCTGTAGACTAGGCTGACTCAAAAGTTATATTTCTGTGGAGCCATGTATTCTGTTAACTCTCCGTGGTGAAGATTTCATGAGCTTTTTTTTTTTAAACTTACAAATAAAATAGTTTCTGTTTGAGTGAAAATTAAAGAAATCCTTCACACTACTGTCCCTGATATATCACCAAGAACAGCAGCTTTAAATGGGTCTGTAGGATCTCATTTATGTTTAGACTGTCTTTGTCCAATCAAGCTCTCTGAGCTGATGAGAATCATAGCTTCAGCTAAACCATCAACTTGAATTTTACACCTTATTCCAACTAGTTTTGTTCTTTTTGTCTTAATTATCACCTCAATTAAAACTTAATTGAGTTGACTTTATACATGTTTATGTGCATTTAATATGATTTTTATTTATTGTCTATTGACTAATTGTCTATGAGAGCTTCAGCTAAATCATCAACTTGAATTTTACACCTTATTCCAACTAGTTTAGTTCTTTTTGTCTTAATTATCACCTCAATTAAAACTTAATTGAGTTGACTTTATACATGTTTATGTGCATTTAATATGATTTTTATTTATTGTCTATTGACTAATTGTCTATAGATTGCTTTAAGATTAATGAAAGATTCCCTCTTCAAAATATCAAAATAACTTATGTGCTTTTATCAGCATGTTAATGGCTTCATTGCCAAATAAAGTGCTTTAAAGACTATAGTTGACATCTTTGAAATATACAACATCATGTAATTTTGTATGATATCCATACATTTGCTTATAAATATAGTGCAGTGTGTTCTTTTTGCTTCATGCCTATTCATAATGATAAATAAGGGATACTAGGAAAAAAAGAAAAAAAGAAAAAAGTTCCAGCCATCAAAAGTCCAGCATATTTACACATATGTCATATTTACTTCAAAAAGTGCAACTGTTATTTTATTGATTAACCCTAATGTTTGATATGTTTAGCTCTATGTGCAGGAAGGAGAAGTAATAAAAGAACATTATCATGTAAGCTTAGAACAGTCACAGCCACAGTAAATATACAACAACAATATGCAGGCCACATTATGAACAGTGCAGAGATCTCATTATGTTGTAGCCATGAAATGTCTTTGAGATTATTCTGGCTCCAGTTGCAGTTGAACACTTTAGGGAAAAACTGGACAAGTTTTTCAGCCAAAATCTTGTTAAACCATGTTGTAGGTCACAGTTTACTAAACATCAAACATTCTAATGTGATATTAATCCACAGCAACTGGAGAGTGATGAATTATTAAAGGTAAGATTTCAGTAGGCCAACAAAAAGTCATCCTTTTGCCTTTGAGTGTTTGTTTTTTTCCATTTTTCAGACCACGAAATAAAAGGCATCACACAGAGAATAAAGCACAGTAATTATGTCTTTTTTGCTCCTTAATAATATACATTTATTTGAAACATAGTCATTCTTGGCCTTGTAGATTACAGGGGCTGCAAACTTAGTTTCCTAGAACATATGAACACATGTGTTTACAAGAAGGTTCAGTAGCTCTTGAAATATAACCTTTCAGCAGCACTTTTAGAACATTTTGTGTTTGCTGGCAAAATGATCAAGGCGAAGTCCCGTTGTTTTAAGTTTTGACACAATAGCCAGCCTATGGTGCCATTTTAGAACATTACAAGGTTTGATTTAGCCATGTCACATCAACAAAGAAAAATATTACAACATGATATTAATATAACTGTTATGAACGCCCCCCACGGTTCAAACAGCTCCTATTAAGGCAAAGCCAATAAGTCATTTTAAAAAGTCAATTATTTTCATTGCTCTGGACTTGCTTGAGTGGGTTTTCATAGAGAATGAACAACAGCACATGATGAAAAATTATCCAAATTTAGATCCTTGTTTGATTGTTGAAAAACAGTGTGAGCTGCAATGTGGAGGTCTCATGGCATTAGAGTGCAGCGTTGTTTCAACAGTGACACTTAGAACATTTTGTGCAGCCATAATAAGTAAAGACATGGCTGATATACTAAATTAAGGTTTTACAACTACCTCTGCCCCATTGAGCTTTAACCTGAAAATGCAAATGGGCTTCATAAAAACCAAGTGATTTCATGGTTCACTGACTGCTGCTACATATGCATATGGTCTGCAGTCTAAGGAAAATGTATTACAGAGGGAGAGGGGGAAATTACGTTAATCTGTGGCTGTCCATTTTGGAATCTTTCAATCATATTTAATGCACTTGTATGTCTGTACTGCAGCATTGCAGGTTGCTGTGTTAAAGTCTTAGTCATCTTTCAGAAATCCAGAGGAATTAAAACCACTAGTCCCCACACAGCTACAGTACACAATGCTGTCACATCACAGTATGGAAAAGACATGGTCCTCTGTTCACAAATTCAAGCATGAAGATTACAAGCGGCTTAGCATGACAAGTATTAGCATATCCTTTTCCTTACAAAGCTCTAAACAGGGGTAGGAAAGAGTAATGGAGCTCCCTCCAGCTGGTTGAAAATTAGTGCAATTAATTGAATACTGAAAAAGAACTGCAAAAAAAGAAAAAAGAATTGGCACCTTTGCTGCATAATCCCCTCACAAAGATCAATGATTCTGAGGCAACTGATTTGAGAACTGAGAGGAGCGAGGGCACAAAATAATAGATTTAATTATTTTAGTATCCTCTCTCCCTTGCTAAAGTGGGAGGAGAAAACCATTTTACATTTTACACCATTTTATTCAGCAAATTACACTGTAATTTGCTAAATGAATGTGACAACTTGTCTGTAAACAAGAGCAGGGAATGACAATGAATTATAGTAGCTCCAAAGACATTTTTCCTTATTTACCTTTTGGAACTAATGTCAGAGTTGTGCCTAAGCGCTGTCAGAGCTGTTACTTTGGCAGGTTGTGGAGGTGGTGGTGCAGCAGGGACCAACAATACAGGTTAGAAAACAATAGCTCTTTATTTCTCTCACCTTCTGAAAACATCCCGATTCTCTCCATGTTGGCTGACACTTGGGTTTCTGTAATTTCTGTTGTGTTGAATTTATTGGCAAATATAACGAGATTTATCTGCCAAGACAAGAGTCAGAACGAGGAAAACAAACAGGAGAGGAGAGATGTGATAAGATCGCTTCCAACATGTCAATGCAGGAATACAGGAAACTTATCTGATTTCATCAGCTGGTTCTTATTTCACTTCTGTCATATTACCAAAAATAAAGTTATTTCATCTTTCCTCATGATTTTCTCAGAACACTAATTCAATTAACCAAGCAGCACTACATGTACACTGTGCAGAAGTTGAGTTATGTCTCTATAATTCAAGTTCTATTTTGTCAATAGATAGCAATCACAGTAGGGCTAGTACAACTAATTGATTTTATTAATAGTTGTCAATTTAATCATTGATTAGTTGGATCTATGTTATGATAGATGGCAGGAGCTGTGGCAATGTCTCTTACAGCGGAGGCTTTAAGCACGGTCATGCCTTGTCAGATAACAAATTGCAGGCCACGCTGGTCTCCTTTGTTGCTGGAGTAAACATTTGAAAAATGACAATGGCAGAGGCATACAATACATGAAAAACAACAGTTTTCTCTGCAAGTCTTTATTTTCATCTTTTTCTTTTTTTTATGATTAATTCATAAAGCCAGACTACAGCTGAAGAGATCTAAAGAGAGCTAATGTTTGCTAAAGTTAATTGTTCTGATTCAACAAAGAGTCATTGAGAAAGAGAGCACACTGTGAGCATTTCTGTCTCTTTCATTTTTCTTTGTTACAGCAACCTTTAGTCATAGATTAACATAGTTAGCAGTGACAACATCAGACTTTCTGCTTTATCAATCCAAATTTAGGATTGCCACTGTCCTAAATTACAACTAGATATCAATACCAAGAAAAACACTTGATAACCGGTATCACAGAGGGAAAAATGACAAATTTAGAGGCATAAAATATTTTTGATGAACAAGACTTCAGAGCAGCTTTTTAAAGTTGTAAATTGATTTTTTTAGAGTTAAAAGAAGCACCGCTTAGAAAAACTTTAACTCAACAGTTTGATATTCTTTTCATCCTCATTGCTGGTTTATACAGGATTTGATCATGAGTCTTACTTTATAAGAAAAACATCTTTAAGATAAACAGTATTGTCAAAGACAGAGGCCAGATTAATGAACATATCAAGGGACTTCATTGGTGTGAAGTGAACTTCACTGACTGACTTCACTGACTATCTAACTGAACAGATCTGTAGATGAATCAGTAGCTTGGTGCGCCACATTGTCTCCAAATATGAGATGAAATGGTTGCAATCCAGAGCTTTTAAATAAAAACAGTTTAAGTTAGTTTTATGCTGGTGAAATTGTGTGTCAACTGGAGAAGAAGGAGGAGGAGGAAATGTTAGCAACGATATTGTAGGAAATGAGTATCCAATTTGTCAATCAGTATCTGAGTGTGATTTATAATCCAGCCATCCATCTTCTATACCGTCAATCCGTTAATCGGGTAGCGGGTGGGCTGGAGCCTATCCCAGCAGTCATCGGGCGAAAGGCGGGGTACACCCTGGACAGGTCGCCAGTCCATCACAGGGCCACATAGAGACAAACGAGACAAACAACCATGCACGCTCACACTCACTCCAAAGGACAATTTAACCTGACATGCATGTTTTTGGATGGTGGGAGGAAGCCGGAGTACCTGGAGAGAACCCACGCATACATGGGGAGAACATGCGAAATCCACACAGAAAGGCCCCAGGCAGGGATCGAACCTGGAACCGTGATTTATAATTTTTTTAAAATTCCTACCTGAAATATTTTCACGATCTTCATTAAAGTGACTAAATCTAACCAAAAGCATATATTTGAACTCCTACAATGTTGAAATTCACTGGAAAAATGTTGCCCGTGAATATAATACAAGGGAGAATCTCATCAAAAATACAAGTGGAAACAAAATTGAAAAAAAATATTACATCTGGGCTTCAGTTTATACTGGAAGTGGTTATAAAGCATTTCATTACTTTGCAATGTTAACATTCAAACAGCATCATACTCAAGTCAAAGTTGTCTCTCAAGAAAACAGAATTTTAAGTGAACAAAATCTTTTCTGGCCAACTCTGTCCCTTTCAAATGCATGAGGACATTCTCTTAATCTGTTCAATAAATGACAAGGAACTCAAGATAAAAAAGTCTCACACAAAGTGTTGGGAATTCAAAATATCTCCTAATGTCTTTAGAACAAATACTGGGTCTTAAAACTGCCTGTCACAAAACATCAACTGTTAATCATATCTGACGCAGGGTACTTAAAAGCGAAATACTGATAACACCTCAGTGCTCTCCATTTTATTATTCATTCATTTTTAGTGTGATTTCCTTGTTTTAGCATTGCTTTTACTACATGCATATATTCCCTTTTGCAATACTTCAATTTAGTCGGTAGATTCTATTTCATTCTGTATGGTAGATATCAGTAGATATGTTTCAAGTGATAATTTTTTTTTTATTATTAGAATAATTTTGTTAAAATTTTGTGATACTTATAAGTTTTCTATAGATATCTGCGCATTTAACAGTCAGTTGAGTAATGACAGCTGAACTATTCTGGGAAAGAGGTTTTGTTCCCAGCATCATGATAAACACTCCTAATTTAGTAGGTTTAGCTAATTTTGCTTATTTTTGTGTTCATTCTTTCTTTTTTTTTCAATCACTAATAAGTGATTTCAGGGGGAATTATGTGAGAGAGAGGCTTGACTCTGCCCCACATATATTGTACCTTGACTCTCGATCAACATATTGCACGAATAACATGTTGTTGAGGTCAGAATGAACCCTGTCTAGATAATGACGAAGATGCAGTAGCGTCCTCAGACAGCAGGTGCCAAATAGAGATTGGGTTTGGGCCACATACACACTGAATGATATAGAAAGGTATAAAGGGCAAAACTGAAGTCATTGGGAATTTCCATGTATGCTGAAATGTACATGTCTCTGTGACGGTCTGTTCAATAAATTCCCCATAAGAGGCTGACCACGACGTGTCCGACTACTCTTTTCTCCACAACATCTTCAACTACACAATTAAAGGGAGCTCACAACAGTTTAACGGCAGGACGGCTTTCATGTACTTCACTGTGATCTTAGAATCTCTCACCTCATGCATCATCAGCACGGCTGGAGCGGGGACAATTTTCAGCCTGAGAGTTTTATGTCCGAGACAAGCCAACTTCCTTTCAGTGTCGAGGAAACTAGTTAAATTAAACAACAGCTCAGTTCTTACTTTTTATTAGAAGGCCTTATTTAAGCATAAACAACTTTTTCAGGGTCGTGATCATTCTCAGGGGTGGCTACTCAAAGGCTTGAAAAGATTTTAATGAAGGAGTTATGCACACACAGTTTGTGTTTAAAATTTTTCCCAGATCTTGTTTCATTTTTAAAATTCAATAACTTTTGATATTGGTTTTCATCATGCTGACAATGTGTCATTTTATCATTTTACAGTTATTACCAGATTCATTATCATCACCTTTTTCTCTACCTTGAGTAGCCAGCCTGTCCTCTAATTATTTTAATCACAAAGTTAAGGCAAAGCAAGGCAAGGCAAGTTTATTTGTACAGTACAATTCAATGACAAGGTGATTCAAAGTGCTTTACAGAGACATTAAAACAGTAGAAATAAAAAGCATGATTTAAAATTTAAACAAAAGAAAGAAATAGATCAACTTAAATAACAATAAAGATGAGATTGAATAAAAATGTAATTAAATGATATATATGAGAGATAAAATCAGTAGTTAAAATATGATTCTGTTTTGAAACTCAAGCTTATTTGGAGCTTTATTCAAATGAATACCAGCTACTTCTGTTGTTGTTCTGATTTATAATATCTCTTGTTAAACTAATTTACAAACTGAGTTGATCTGTCATCTGTAAAAGTAACCAATAGTTTTCTCACCTTTTACTGAAAACAAAATGGACGACAACATCTGTCTTCTTCATGTCAGCCAGGTTTTACCAGCGAACTAAGCTGAGACTATTTTTTTAAGAGTCGCAAAAAGGGAAGGTGAATCAGACACATTTTCATTGAATGGTATTAAGTGAAATAATTACCAGCATAGTGCCATCTGAGGTGGCACCGGTTGTAATTCAGTGGAGGAAACACTTTTCATGACCAGGAACTGGAGCGCTTACCATGAGCAGAAAAAAAATAAAAACTACCGTGTCGGAAATCCACAAGAGGAAAATTAAGAGAGCTGTTCTTCAGGAATGACTTTCTCTGGGAATCACTGGGATATTATATCATATCTGGGAAGATGCCAGTCAGTCACGTGAGTTAGACTGGAAAAAGCCGGTGAGTCATGTCATGTTAATCTATGCCAGGTCAGAGTTGTGCAAAGTTGTTTCCATGCCCCCTAATGTGTTTCACATCTTCTTCAAAACAGGCAAAAACCATTGCAAAAACAAGCACACGTTTGAGCAGTAGAGCAAGCTTTTTTTTAAAATAGATTTTTACAGTTTACGTGCACCTTTTCTTATTCATAGTCTTTTAAATGAAAAAAGAAGAAAAAGGAAATGAAATCCAAGCTGGGTTATTGTTAATCCGCAGAATTCAGAATGCGGGTTTATATCACATGCAAATTAAAGGTTTTGCATATTTCAGCTATTTGCAGAAATAATTGCTTTGACTGAATGTTCAAATGGTTAAACGCAGCTTTACAGGAAATGCACAAATTTGAAAATAAATCAAATGAACGTGAAAATCCATTTGCCCCTTCATCACACTGCGTAATATTGCTGGCACCACATTGGTTGCCTTATATTGGATTCAATGCACATGAACACATTTATCTCTGTATGTTTTATTTATATACTTGGTAGATAGTGTTACAAAATGGTTTTCAGGATCCATCCAGCTCTTATGGATAACCACTTTTTCAAGACTTTCAGTGATCCTTCTCGGTGTATTTGACAGTTGTAAACATGTACACTGCTGGCATGACTGAGCTAGCCATCTATAATGGATATACAAACAGGGTGGAACGAGTCACCTCTAGTGAGACACTGGGACTTTATAAAATGTTAAAAGACCTTTCCAAATATGAATTCCCACAAAAAACATCCAGAGCTTAAAGTGTAAACACATTCACTGCCTGCCTTGCCTTTAGAGATATTACAGAGCAATTAGAGGAGATAGCTCTTTTAAAGATGTGTCATCCAAGATCTGTTTCAAAATGATGTGCCTCACTCAGTATTTAGTAACCTGGACTAAATCTTCCTCCTACTTTAAGACATGCAGACCACCATTATCTACAACACAATTTAAGGCAGATTAAAAATGTACTTTAGGGCAGCAATAGTTTCCCTTGAGCTGCCCTTGTTTGTGCTTGCCCTTCACTTTTTGAATCCTTTTTGATCTCAGTGAGGCAGTTGACACCACACATCAGGTCATTCCACTTGAAAGCTTCGAAAAAGTGTTTATGTCACAATTTCTGCCCTTAAAATGGGTGCGGCCATAACTTGCTGGTAGATCATTTCCTGGAGGTAGAGCATCCTCTCAACTATATTTCATGTTTGATGTTTCCCATTTATTGAATTCTGCCTTTTTTATCAGTCCATAAAAAACACTAATCAGTATAGAAAATGTTTGCAATATGGCTCTGAGTATAATTGAATCATTTAGGGGAAATGTTCCATCAGAGTTCAATGGAACAGGATTAATCGATTGAACTACTAAGAATGAGGACAAGTGAGTTGCTTTCAAACCTTTCGAAAAAAAAAAAGAAAACTATACTTTTCACTTATAAATAATTAATATGATCCTTGTAGCATGATTAATTGTCACAGTGTTCATTATAGGGTGGTAAATAATAGTTTTCATTACCAGTTACTGTATCCAGTATTTCTGTCTTTGATTATTTGTTCAGTGAAAGTGAAAGACCTTTGCTTTTATAGTCAAACAAACACTGAAATCATGCAGACAAAACCGATAATAGCTTAACAGCTTTGCTTTCTAAACACTGAACACTGAATTTTTTTCATGATGCTTAATTTTGTGATTATTATCAATCTATTTTCTATCAACACACCACTTTTCATCCTAAAATAATTATCAAATTGCCACAATTTTCTCAGGATACATCTGACTGTTTTCCTCTCTTGCGGATTAATTACTATTGAAAAGCCTCAGATATGTTGTTGCATTTCAAGTTAAAATGGAAAAATTAAAATAAAAATGTCTTTTTTAAGATGTTTTTTTTTCTTCATTTTAATGCTATTGGCCTTTATTTGAAAGTAGATAGATAGAGACATGCAGGAAAGGGCTCCAGGCCAGCTTAATCAGTTAAGCAATACAACGCCCCTTAAAAATATTTTTTTATAAAAATCTTACTGTTTTTGATGGTACAATATGCTGCCAGCCTGATACAGAAGCCCAATCGCTGACCTATGTACTGCAGAGCAGTGTATTCCTGTTAGATCCTTGCCTACTGGGACAAAGTCAGAGAGTAATGCCTCCGAGTGATGATGAGTAAAATATGTGCATGGTGCAATGAACCATCTCGTACATGTCACCTGCTGTTATGCTAGTCACAATTAATTGAAGCTAACATTACTGGTCCTTGAAGCTTAAACACTCAAGTTTGCTGTGTGTATCAGATGGAAGGTCACCTAAGTCCAATTTATTTGCCAAAAGGAGAGCACACAGGGGAACAAGCAGAGGCAAGGAATTTAATCAGTGTCACCATGATGCTGACACCTGGTTCTGCTTGGTGAGCAGATGACCCACACATCTGAATATGGACAGCAGTACATGATTAATGATCAATGACTGCGACAAGGAAACCAGATAAGTTTTATTGAAGAATCTTTTGTTGACTAGGTGGACTTCAACATACTCTAAAAACAGGTTTCCAAGATGATAAATAGGTTGGTAATTCTGGAGGTGTTCATTAAATTAAAAAGAAAATAAAGAAAAGATAATTCACTAAGTTCCTATCATATTGCAAACCTGATAAAAAAAAGGACTAAAATTAAATTATTTTCATACACTTTTCAATTTCATATTCAGTGAGAAGAACAACAGGCAAAATCACAGGTCTTTATAAAAATAACAAAATAATGACATTTTTTTTAGACAAGCGACAAGAAAATGAGAAAATGAAAGCCATTTTTTTTACCTTTTAACCTTGGAAGACATATCGTGAGTGAATGAAGCTGAACATTTCCACCTGGGAACTGTAGTGTACAGTTAACTGTTTCTACAGTCAAGAGTTGGCAGGATGGAAGATAGATCAAAATAAGCCAGTGTTTCATACTATAGATGAGAAATCAAAGGATCTGCTCACCTTGAAGGCTGTTGCTAAATTCTAAAAGGCTCATATCATATGTGCTAACTCTCATTTTGATCATGTTAACTCAGTGTGAGAGTATCTCCTGCTGCTTTTCTGCTCTCTGATTTGTTTCACATGCATTTGAGAGAGTTTGACTCATCTGCTATCGTCATGAACTGCAGGCTCCTATTCTGCACTGTGATTGCTACGCTGAACCTCACACGCATGCAGGGCAGTGACTTCAGAACACTTGGTGTGTATTCTTCTGGACTGCACCACCCCAAGTGTCATGAGGGAAAAGAAATACTGCAGAGTGACGTTGCGCACAGCTAGCCAAACACATCAGGGAAGATAGGAGGAGAGGAGGGACAGGTAAAGTGAAGATTAGCTTGCCACTGCACTGTAAATGCAATGAAAGCATTAGAAGCTTCCCCTTGCCAATTAATAAACCCTCTGTGTTCTCTGTACCTCTTCACTTACAATTATACATTGTTTTTTTATGCAAAAATCACACATCAGGGGTGGTGATTGGCTCCCCCAGGGGTGGGGTTAATTTACGTATATATAAAGTGCCACATACTAAATGAGGCGAAAGTGTAGAGAACTACATAAGGGATTGACATCCCTGCGGTCTAAAGGGGACACCATACAAATCTTGTCATAGTGGGCAGTTTTAACGTTGCTGCGGCAGATTAAGGGATTGAGAAAACAGGCCTCCAACACAGATTTACATCTAAACTATTTTGCAGCACAAAGTCATTATTATTTTAATGGAAAAACATATATGTGATTTCAATGAACAGTGACAGGTTTTCACATGTTTAATCAATGCCCTGAGATAGACAGATTTGTCACATAGCCTTTCAAAGAGATTTGCTCTTACTTTTATAAACACTGTACAGTAATTATAGACTTTTCAAGCTGCAGGCTTTTAAATGCATGTTTTAATTTTAATTTCAACAAAATAGTTATATGTCCTAAGATTTCACTGTTGGTTGTGCAACTACAGTTTAATACAGTTAGGTTTAGACACAAAAGTAAGATGGTTAGATTTAAGGAAACGATTATGGAGAGGGTGGGAGTAGCAGTTTTGAGTTAAGAAGACCATTTTAAAGTTAGACAAACTTTGTCATCATATTTGCAAAAAAGAAAAACATATTCAAAGGTTGTGGAATGACTGTACTTGTGTAAAAAACTTGACTACTGGTTAGAAGTAAAATGCTATCTTCTGTTTTGTTGATGCATCCATCCACCCACTCCCTTCTCCCTACGCAGACTTTGTCACTCTATAACAATGTCACCTCACTCTGCCTCCTTCGCTCCCCTTATAATTATCACAGCCTTTACAGGGATTTGTAGCCTAGAAGTACACATATGTCTCCTTGAGTCACTTACAGAAATAACTGATGGTGTCTTTCTTCTGGAAAGTACATTCTGTCTGGATTATTGGCATGTGTTGCTTCCTATTATCATTTAAGTGTGTGTAAAGATAATCCACGCTAGAATGCCAGACTCTACCACTAGTAATAAAATCATTTTACTGATGGATGATTATTGCATGAGATAAAAAGGTTATTCCATGAAAAAAAATACCATCATACAAATCTTAAAAATATGCTACATTTATTTACACAATTTACAGCGTGAGTCTGATATTTTTACAAGAATCTACGGTCACGTGCCTTTTTTCAGTGTCATGAACTTCCATCTTGAAGAAATGAGTGAGCCCTCAAACAGTATCGGCAGCTAGTCTTACAGAAGTTAGCATTAAATCCTGAAGAAATGCCTCACAGAGAAAGCATCAACCATCTTCCCTTTTCCTGGCAGTCACAGTAGCCAACCTTGCATCAGCATGAATGAAGGAACAGCAGTTAAGAAAAATGACATGCTGTGCTGTCTGAGGGGAGATGTCCTTCATGGATTACAGTACAGCAAATGATGTTATTATCTATGACCACTGCATTATGTTGTTCCTCTCTCACCTCCTTCTTAGTTGTGCATGCACTCTGATGAAGAGAAAGCCATATTTAACCTTGTTATTTACATATAGCTGTAATAATCCTCTATGTTCCTCCCCCTTCGCAATCATTTTGATATTCTACAGTATTCACGATAAGGGGCTTTGCAGCGAGCACCCCGAGCGGGAGGAGGGTAATGAATAAATTAAGAATCAGAGCGACGGCAGAGTCCTACTCAGAGGTAACAGGCAGATTACTGAGGAATACGACAGAAGAATGCGTCCAGTCAGATGCAAGTGAGCGGCTGTAAATGGGCAGCCATTGGGGAGTACCTGAATAATTCATTGCTCCTTTTGTTGTGCTGCACAACAAACAAAAGGTACATAAGGCCAGTTACAAAAGTCTGTTATGCTTTGTCTCACCATGTCATTTTTGTGCTCTATATTTGCATCTGCATCAAATGTATTCCATTTGATCAACTGACTTGCTGACAAGCTCTTGTAATTGATGCAGGTGAGCATGCTTTGAGCCAAAGATATTTGAATTAGAGAGCAAATAAAGTGTATTTTCGGATATTCTTACTCTGCTAACTCATCTTCCTGCAGTTGGGGACGTCCCACTTCGTTTGCCTCCAGAGATGCCAGGTCTGACACGATTCTCAAGAGGAATTCACAGTATGAGTCGGTAAACACGGCACTTCTGTAAGACATCATACTGAGAAACAGTTTGCCTGTTCTTACTCCTAACTTCACAAGCACGGCTAAACATATTTATTATCTCATCTACGGTGCTCGAAACAAACAAAAACAGACACGCAGCTTGTAAATTTACAATAATATAAGTAAAGGAAACAAATATTATACCAGTATGTAATTTGCATTTCTGTAATTCTAAAATGTCTCATGATTTTAGGTTTTGACAATTGCTGTGTGTGCCTGTTCTATAATCTTTTACAATACCAGGCGTAACTTGTGTCTTGCTGTATGTGATTTGATTGTTTCTCAGCTATTTTTACGTTCAACATCAGCATGATAATTACCTTTTTATTCAAGTCATGTGCATTTACATCATACTGATGGTATCGATATGGTGTTATACCTCATAAATTAATGTGTATAGCAAAAATTGATCTTGCATATGCACTTGGTTTTTCTCCTTATTCTGCTACAATACATTGCAAAGACTACTCTTCTGACATGTCATCCATTGTATGCAATGAGGCTTCCCTTTTACTGTACATTTCTGCAACCACCAGTCAAGTAATAAATGTACCTCATTGTACACATTTATTGCAATCCTAAAACATGTGAATAGAGTAACGTATAATACTTTAAAATAATATAACATATTTGATTTTCTAACAGATATCTTAAACTTGGAAATAATATGAAAAGTCTGAAACACATCTAAAACCAATTTATCAGTTTAGTCAAGCTCAACAAAAAGACGAACAGATGGTGCATATTCATACAGTCAGGACTCAAGTAACGCTATCAGAGGGCAATCAGAATGAATCTAATCTTCTACCTAAAAGCTTTTAACTGGTAATAATTTATTAGGATAAAAATGAATGTGACATACATCAGATGCATCATACAAGCGCATTACAAATGACAAGGGACAGAGGAGTAAAACAGAAAGAAGCCACAAACGTTAACTCTACAACCATGGATCAGGCCACCTATCCACACTTTCTAACTTGAATTAATCTTGAGCATTACCTGTGAATATCAATCTCTGTAGCTTCCACACTGGCAAAGTTTGGCTGCAGACAAAAAAATTGCAGCCAAACTTTGCTGTCTAAGTATCAGGAGTAGGTGTCACCAGGAGCGTATTTTGTCATAATCACACATATAAACACAGACTCACAAAGTAAGCACAATACCAAACAAAACCAGCTATCAAGGTGCCCTGTAAAAACTCATCACAACGATCGGTTTGCTTGTTAGCTTCCATTTAAGTGATGACATTCCTGTTTATGCCCAAACACAGAGGCAAGCATTAAGAAAAAAATCATTCAGCATCTGCACCAGCTTTCCTTTTGACGGTGCCTGCCTGCAGAGAGCTTTTATGTAAAGCTTCCATCTTGCTTAGCCATTTTTATACTGATCAACAGGTTTTTAAAAGTTAGCTGTAAAAAGTCTGTAAAAGTATTGTACTACTCTTATTGCCACTGCTATAACAAATACAACCACAACTAGAAAATTCAAGCTGCTCAACATTATTCATAATGTTGGTTTTCTGTTTTGCAACCACATCTGTTAGCTGTTACAGTTACAACCAATATTACAGTTTTTCCTTTAACTAACACAAAATCTTTTTAAATACAGCACAAATTTTACTTCATTTGCTGATACAACAGCTCCTCTTTTTAGAGCTATAACTGTAACAGGAGGTGAACTAGATTTGCTTATCTGGAGTGTGGTACCAGAGACTGTCCAAACATAAGAGCAGGGACATCAACCTCGTGAAAAGTCTCAGAAGTCAAAATGACAAGTGAGGCACGGAGAACATGTGAGGAGGATTGAGTGTGTGCCTATCACAGCCCCGCTGATGCGAATCACAAGCATGGATAGTTTTGTGCTGCTTGTTAGCATGCTTTTGCATGATGTGCCAGACATTTTTTATGCAGGGATTTTAGACTATTTGAACATCCTACCCCCATACCGAATGGGACTGTTGTTTGTTGTAATGTTCAGACATCCAACTTTGACATTTGACATATAAATGTAATTTCATTCAAATGAAATTACATATAAATCCCACCTCAAATGAGCTTTTATAAGTATTTGAGAAATTTAGCCCGATTGCTGAATTTTGCTGGCAGCTAAACTAATTTCAGATTTACTAATTCAATTGACCCAAACTCATTTTTCAAGTAGACATAGCACTGCAAAATTTTCAGGCATCAAAAGTACATGTATAGCGCTATGGAAAAGTGTTCCGACACCCCTAATTTCTTTGTTTTCCCTCCAAGGAGCCAGAGTTGCTTCCGATCTTTTAAAGCGGTCTTGAGCAATAGTTCTTCAGGCTTTCTGAAGGGCTTTCAAAGTTTTTCTTTGGAAATTGGCTGCTTTTTCACTTATTTTGAGTCCAGTCCCTTTACTTGACCTCTATCAGAGGAATATATTTTATTGTTTTTCATTCAAGCATAAAGAAGCAACTTAATTTAACTTATGAACCAGTGTTGTGTCTAAACATAACAAACAACAAAGAAACATTTTCAATTTGTACTTTATGCACGTTGTTACTTGCAGCCTGTCCCATAGATGCATGATTTATTCCCATTTCGTTTATTGCATTAAAAAAAGGCCAAAAATGACACAGTTTGACAGGCTTTAAATAGTTATTTGCTACAATCAAGGTTATTCCCAAACAGCAATTAACTGAAAACTTGTGAATCACAGCATGGTGGTCCTTAAAAGGACAAGAGAAGGCTGTAGATGGTTAGATGAAAAAAAAAAAAGATTTCTAGCAGATGAACAGTATCTAAAAGTGACACAAAAACCTGACACAAGACATTAGAGAGGCATTTGGACCTTCAGGTGATCCATCTGCTGTTCACTGAAACACATCAGAAACAGACTCCATGGAAGGGTGGCTGTCAAGAAGCCATTCTTAAGGAAGGGAAAATGGGAGAAAAGGCTGAGGTATGAGACACGACACGAACTGGACTGAAAATAAGTGTCAACAGGTCCTATGGAGTGATGAATGCTCCCCAGAGCCCAGACCTCAACATTATCGAAGTAGTGTTGGATCATCTTGACAGAACTGAATAAAAAGTAGCCAACAGCCAAAGAAGAGCTTTGGAATGTCCTTCAAGAAGCCTGGAGAACTATTACTGAAGTCTACTTAAACAAATCTTGTCTAAGAGGGTTCGGGCTGCTACTTTTCCAGCTTGTTAGAATTTTAAAAACTCTTTTAAGAACTTTAAAATTGTATTTCCATTTATGTTTGCACACATTTCAATCAATCATTTGGCCTATTTTCTGTTTTTCTAACAATAAATAAAAGAGTTTTGCACAGCACTGTAGTTTTTAAACAGTAAAATTGCTTCTCTCTAATTCTTCTAGAGAAATTGTTTCACAATAGTTTATCTGCACCTCAGCACTGAAATGCTGAATATGGGGTCTATAGGTAACAAGGTGGATTACACCACTTGTAGACTAAGATGCATTTCATTCCTTCCTGTGTGTTGTGTGGACATACAGGGAGTGCACCTAAAGTTCAATCTGAGTTCTACAAAGACGTCCCTTCATGTTAAAATGACCTGGGTGGCAAAATAGTCCTTCCACAGTCGAATAAGTTCACATTCTCCACATTGACAGAAAGGAGATTCTGCTTATATCCCTTGTCTGGAACCATCTCTTTTCTCTCATCACTTCCTTCCTCCTATATGTCTCTGTAAGTCACCTCTGATTTCTGATGCCTGTTGTTCTTTTTATGGTTGCCATGCAACGGCAGTGTCATTAAATGAAATTAGTAATAACATGGTGAACAACAACATGACCCAAGTCTGACAATACCAGCAAGCTGAGATGGAACAGCTAAGAAAAAGTTACCAGCAATAAGTCAAACAAATTTGAAAGAAATTATTTGATCAATTAAAATTGTGCAAAATAATTAAAAGCAGTATTTTGAGTATTTATTTTTTTATTACTAAAACAGCATCATTGTTTTTTTTAACATATTTTCAGGTGAGTTAAGCTCAGAAGCTCAGAAAAATGCCACAGTCCTGGTCTGGTTTCATGTTGTCTCAGTGTATCTGCATGTAATCCTAACTATTCCTCTTGTCACAGTTAAAAGTTCTGCATCACTCTAGTTGAAAGCTTTGTCTCGTTATCTTGATGGCAGGATTAAAACGTGTAAATCATGAGCACACTGACCACAATTAGTGTTTTTTATTTCAAACTATCAAAAGCCCTGAATGCTTCATTCTAAGAGTCCCTTTTTTCGCTTTTTGTTCAGGCGAATTGCTATAAACCCTCATCTGTAAACAAGGATATTGCTGTGCTTGGAAGCCAACTTCTTGACCTCCCTGGTAGGTGGGCAAACTGCAGATGAAGTAGAATCAGTCTGGGTGAGCTCTCATGTTACTGAACTCAATGGGAATTTTCACGTCAGATATTCACTTGTTATGTTAGTCAAAGTCAGGCTGAAAGAGGCATCAGATCCTCTGACAATACAGAATTGTCTTTGAAATGCAATTAAATGTGGATTGCCTATAAATATTGTACATATATATAATGTATATAATGAAGTGATAATAAATTAGCTGTTATTATTCTGGGAACATAGTTCATTTCACCTTCTATTCAAAGTGAAAAGAGCGATTTGCCTTTTACTGTTAAAGATTCAAGAGGATTACATCCCATTTGCAGCTTGTCTTTGGGATCAAACATTATTTTGCTGCTGCGGGAGATAGAAAGTCTTACTGGGTAGTATATGTGAGCAGCGAATGAGAATACTGTTTGCTCACCTCTCCATCATAATCTGTTGCTCATCAAAGAGATCTATTTTCTGACCCCTTTGTACCTTTTCACTGGGCTGCAAACTCTGACAAAGTGCCTGAGTCCAAGCTCTTTAATGATGATATATGAGAGTTGTCCTGAGGATGTTGTCAGATCTGGGGAAGTGCAGGAGCTGTAAACCTGGGGGGCGTGACACATGAAAGGTAGATAAAAAAAATATGGTATCTTCTGTAATTTAAAAAGATAACGTTGTGAGGGAGTGCTGCCCTAAAAATGTCAGGAAACAAGTGCACAAACCTTGAGGTGCTCTTTTAAATTGATCTTAACTTCGAGTGTTAACCTCCATTTTCTAATGCATTTATCTGTAATTGAGTGAGTCATGACTTAAGACATTACCACAGGAATGGATGAAATAAGCTACAAAGCAGACATCAGCTGTAACATAACCATTAATGTGCCTCCGAGCAGCAAGTTTGGATTTACAGGTGGCTGTACATGATACCTGTTTGTATTAGATAGAAAATGTTTAAGCATGCTATTCAGTAAAGTTTCACTGCACTTTCAGACATCTCTGCTGTTGTGTGGTAATGAATAATAATTGACAGATCCTTAGATAAACACTGTTTTAAAAATGGATTCCATTGTGCGTGAAATCTAGCTGCTGTTCAACTTGTACTGCTTCGGCACAGTGCGTCTTTCATTAGCCATTCCTCAAACTGACACAGAATAAAGAAGGGATTTGCCCTCCTCCTGCTTAATTGTGGAGCCTTGAGAAAAGCAGCAGATGCCAACAAAAGATCTCAAAACAGTTATTTGCATTGAGAAAGTCAAATTTAAACTGATTCAAAAGTTGAAATTTTGATCTTGCTGATATATTTGTCTTGGGTCTTGTATGCATAGAAATAAAAAGGTATGTACAATAACATGAGAAAAACATTTAGACACGCCATAGGAACTGTAATATTTAATCAAAAAGTCATAAATGCTAAAGTTATTCACCTTATTAAAAAAAATACATACATGACTCTCTCCATTGGTGTTTATAATCAATCATTTAGAAAATGCCATGCTTAGGGCAGGTTCATTATATCAAGCATTATGGTAATGATTACATTCTATACAGAAAACACGAGGTTGAATAATAACCTGGTGTAATGCTTATGAAGCCTTTATCAAACTTAAAGAAGGGAGAACTGTTAAATAAGTATTTTAAGAGCATCCAAAAGCAACTATAGTAATTAAATTACTTGATATTCATTTATTTACTTGGTTATTTACTTTGCTGCAGCCTTAGGTTAATTTTCTAATTTGTGTTTAACATATTCATAGCCATTACGACTTTTTAAAAACTGTCTGAAAGCAGTTGCACTCAGGATCAGTTATCCAGCTCTCACAAGGTGCTTTTGGAATGCAAGTGAAAACCAGGAGTGGTTTTCAAGCCAAAAACATAAAACCATTTCCAAACAGGAACCACATGCCAGTTGGCTCCAAACAGGACTCATGAAGATGTCGGTGTCATGAACAGGCACATGTTCCAAACAAATAAGACAAAAAAGCAAATTGGCAAAAAACTGGTATAATTTGTAAGTTTGCCACAGGATGATTAGCTCTGTGCTTTACAAACAAAACTATGTTCTCTGTTGGTTGAAATACCATAACCTGATTTGTTTGAACTATGGTATAGACAACATTTAAAAAAGATTAAGGGAAAAAAGATTTATTAAAAAAATTAAATAAAACATACATTTGTCTTGTTCAATTTCATGATGTTTTCAATTTTTTTTCTCTTTACAGTAAATACAACTGCTTAAACACAAGAATGCATTTGCACAAACATGGACGTCTGAAATGAATTATATGAGCTGCACAGCAGTCATGACTTATATCTGTGTGTTCTCTGTCTAAAACCACTTTTAGAGAAACTGATGTATTGTAAGCTGGATGTCAAGTGTAATAAGATGTCAAAAGTACAAACATTTGCTGGAAGCAGTTCACTAAAACAGACCAAGATCACATTCAGAAGAAAAATAAAGACACATAATAGTCAGGACCACACAATCAACTTGTCTATAACACCACACACTAAATCTCTTGTATGCTAAACCAATTCAAAGAACCACACTCTACTCAACCCATCCTCACTGATGTCATTTAACATACGAAGCTCTACATCTTCTTTCACGTATTACTAGGTGAATTAAATTTGCTAATGCAATGGTTTTGCCTTCAAAGGCCATGTTATTGCTCATACTATGGATTATTAACTTTCTATTTCATCCAAATTGCCAAATTATGGTCGATAGCTGCTTTCTGTGCAGTGCTAAAACCAGACACTCCCCTTGAGCAGACGAGCATCCTGCGGGACTGCCAGTTCAAAGCAAGAAAAATCAATGTGTTCTCAGAGAGCCACATTATGTAAAGCCCAGCTACCTGAAAATGATCAGAGTCGATATGTGCACTATTAAGTGTCCACATGTGTTGATATCTCGTGCATATCATGTTATGGTGCCTGTTCAGCAATGAATATTTTTTTAAATTTCTGCAGTGGCTTAGAAAACAAATTTTTTAATGTATTCATTTGTTTAGTAATTTTACACAAGGGCTAAAACCAGTCCTAAATTTATTTTTTGCAGTTTTTCACTTGAAAGGCAACAAGGAACTTTCCTTCACAGCTTTCCTGCTGGTTACAAAAGGAGCAAAGACACCTTTCTAAAGGCTGTGGCTGTGTTCTCACCACATCTTCCCTAATGCACGAGTGCTACTCGTTGTAATAGAAGACTGCTACTAAACATAATGTAATCATTCGTCCTCTCTGTATCCCATTGTCGTTGAACAGTGAATGTACCCTTTAACAAACTTTATCACTCCACACAGAAATCCGTCCATGTAAAATTTCAAAGCAGACACACCCCTACTCACTGACACAAAGTGAGCCTCACGAATTGGAACATCTCTTAAACTTAACACTGTTCTCAGCTATTTAAAACTTGAAACCAATAAGATTTTTTTTAAAAATTCATAAAAACACAAAATGACTATGCATCACAAATAAAAAAAACCTTAAAAATCCCACCCTTTCTGACCATATTCATTTCAGTGTTCGTTTCCAGAAATGTCTTCAGTGTTGTTTTCACCAGTTGTGGCGCCCTGCGGTTTGAATTGAAATGACCAATCAGACAGGCATTCCAGCCAGTTGAAGTCATTAAAGTAATAACTGCAGCAAAAACAACAATGGCGGCCTACGAGTGCAACACAAACTTGGAACATTTAAAGTCCGTCAAATGTCACATCTGTAGAACCGATACTAGTATTGATTAAAACCTACAAGCCATATTAGTCAAGGTTCCTTTAAACACTTTATTATACAGTGGAAGCACTTGAAGGGTCCAAAATACATGCGGAACAACCAAAAGAAAAAATATTCTCTTCCCTTGAGTTTAATTTTATGGTGATATATATGGTTACAAGTGATACCAGAGTGATGAGTCCCACCCCAGGTGGTGGTGAGAACAACATTGCATCTATCAAAGGTCAAAGTTGTATACATTATGAAGAAAGCAGAAATGTAGGTCTATTTTCATGTTTCCAGGTAATAGCTGACTGCCTCTACCATATAGGTATTTCCTAACCCTAATCAAGTATAACAGGTGTAGAAACCCATCCGCGCAGTTTTATAAAAAAACAATCTATATTGTTCTTGCAAAATTGTGTATATATATATATATATATATATATATATATATAAAACACAAATGCTGACATAGGAATGACAGCCACAGCGCTTTCCCTTTGAAAGTGACTCAGTTCAGCACATCTGGTGCCAAAACAACAACTACGAGACGGTAAAAATAGATGATTACATAAGAGAAGACAAAGACATGCCTTTTTCTAGAGAGAAAACAGGATATCTGTATGAGCAAGAAGAAAAATGTCTGATAAGAAACAGAGGAGAAATGGTAGAAGCAAACCCAGGAAGAAGATATCCAACAAGTTCTGACACAACTTCTTAGGGCCTCTGTCGATCAGTGGCAGGATGCGCTAGGCAGATGCAGCGCACGTAGTGATGCGAAGCAACACAGACGTTGTTCATTTGAGAAAACAGTGACAAAGTAAACAATGGTTGATTTAACTTTCACTGAATCGCTATGAAATTTTTGACGTTTGAGTCGTTCGGTGGTGAAAATTGGGTCTTCTTTTGTTCCTGCTTTCCTTCCTGCTTCTCCTGCTGTCTACTGCAGGAAAGGTACAAAGTACTCATAAGTACTTCACACAACCCCACTTCAAATAACCTGAAGCATCCCTTCAAAACTTTTGTGGTTGTAATAAATTAATTTTTATGTATTAGACTACAGGTAGAACAGCACTACCATAAGAAAGTGAAGACCTGTCACTCTAAAGGCTAGAAAGCAACTTAAATTAATATATGAAGCTACATGTCTTCTTTGTGTGAACATAATACCCTTTGGTTCAGGTGCTGGGCAAACTGACAACAAAATTATTACTCTTGTGGTCTTTTCTGACATTGATGAAGGCATTAGCAAAGGGCTCAAAAAGCCCCAACAACTCAGATCTTTTGATAACATCACAGATTTTATCAAATCAAGTGAGAAAGAAAATTCAAAATTGTCAAAAATAAAGAAAACATAGGAAACAAATGGAGAGACAAATCTAAAGAGATGTCCTAGTCACAAACTTGGATCTTTTCTTTGCACAAGGGCATTTAATGGAAACTTCTCATTAACAATAAGCAGCTGTTCCATTTCCTGAGAGGTGATAATGTGCTCTCGCATGATTTTTAACAATATGATCATGCTGAGTTTATGTCATGTGCGAGTACAGCAGTTGGTCGTGCAGCTATTATTAAACGACAAACAGAAGCATGAAGACAGCTTGTTCTGTTTTAGAATACTGGTGGCACATATCAGATGTTTGCATGCTTGACGGCAGCCTCATAAATAATTGCCTCAATATACAATGTGATGGTGATGGGAGCCTTCCTTCCCTAAATAACTGTTTACTGTATGAAGCAAATTTCCTTGGTGATCCATCTGAGATTAGTACAACATATTTTTATAAGAGACTACAAACATAAATAAATTTATTAAGCCATCTTTTGTATGTATTCTGAACCCATGTTCACACTGGCCCAGGGTGTTTTCTGCTGTTCATCAGAGGGGCTGTTTTCCATGTTGAGATAAGGAATTAAATCTGCAGGAACAGAAGATGCTGGGTTTGCTGCAGGGTGGCAAAGCAGCAGCTCTGATAATGGAGCCGACTCCCATTGCGCAGGCTATGAGGCAAACAGCCGTGGCGCCAGCCCAACCCTGCCTATTTGAGAGGATAGCTAACAGTGTCACTATGCGGAGGCTTTCTCTTTCTCTCCAATGTGAACATCAGGTTAAAGCAGCATGTGACAGAGGCGAGGAAAAGAGTGAGATGTTCTTTTAAATTCCTATGTGGCTCCATTTCTGTTAATATTTGGGAGAAAAGGCAGGTATACACTGAAAACTGCAGGCTTTGTCTTTGTGCACAGAGTATGCCTGCACGATGAGTCAAATATGCTGACTCTGAGTGGTCGGTCACGTCAAAGGGTGCCAACACACTTTCATGTATTGCTATCAAAGTCTTTCTCTTCTGTAAAACTGCAAAATCACCTTCTGCCCATGTCTAAAGTCTGAATGTGTGGTAATGTGTGATAAAAATGTAATTCTTATTTGAAAACTCACCTGAATAGCACGTCAATTTGGATGCTCCTCACTGAGATTACTTCAAAGCAGTCTGCAGAGAGAAATAACAGGCCACACTTTAATGTAGAAGCAAACAAATAACACAGAAGGCCACACGCAGCAGTTTCAACAGTGTCAGAATCAAAAATGTTTCATTTAGAATTGAATCCTTGATTTCCTTCCAGACCTAATACAAATGATTCGGTATTTTTTAAGAGGTAGAACAATAATTTTCTGCCAAGATGAAATACATTTTCCGACAGAAATATTGTTTTACCTCCCTTCTTCTGTAAAGACAATTTCCTGCTTTATATGCATAACTAATGATTTTTCGTGTGTGTCTGTCAATAAGATAATTAACCCGCAATCGTATAGTGAACACTTCCATTAGCTCGAGATAGTTTTTTCCTTCAAATATATAATTTTCCATTACACTTATCAGATGCAGTGAATACATTTGAATATGGAGGTTTAGGGGTTTTCTTTTGTGCTGTACAACAGAACCTGTACAATACAAACAAAAACTGCCTCATTAGTTTGTCAAATGAAAAGAATCCACATATTTTCCATAATGTTTGATTTAGCCAATAAACTGAACAATGGCACAGAAACATTATAAGGTACTGTGAAGAAGTGAAATCCATTTCCATTAAATGCAGTCCAAAACTACAACAGCATCAACACTGACCATACAGGCTGAAGCTTATATGAGCTGCGGTCATATTACCCATTACAGCTCATTAGTTTTAATTTGTAACACTTGCTTGTTTATTTATTAGATGTTCATTAAAATCTTAATCAGATCATTAACTCATTAATTAATAACAACTGTTCTTATTCTGCTCCTCTGTCAAATATGCAATCCAACCTTTCAACCACAGCATCAGCAGTGAAGATAAAAATCACAGTTTACAAAATCGTCCAACTGAAAGGTGTCGAGTCAAGCTACATAGACACTCTACAAAGTCACATGGATTTTAATGTTCCTTACTGATAAAAAGTCTGTCAGATAAGTTGCTGTTGCTTATGCTTTCAGGCCAGTCACACTGGCCTGCATAATTTCTTCCTGCTGAGGCATGCCAGCATAGTAAAAGAAATGCTGCCAGGGTCTTTACCAACCACAATCGTTAGTCACTCCACCTGTTGTTTACTGAAGCAAACCCTCCAGTCCCCAAAAAATAGTATTAGTATTTTCCCTAAATAAAATTGTTACATAAGCCACACGTGCAAGAATAATGTAAGACAATGCTTATGAGGCTATAAAAAGATAAAGGGGTTTTCTACAGTACCTGCCAACTATCAGCCATTGTTAGCTGTAAGCATCTAGCTGCTTCTCTGTTACTATCTCTGCTGTCATCTATTTCACCATACTATAAATAAATTCGTCTTAAAGCTTCATTTACATTTTCTTGATTTTTTTTCTGTGACATGCTTAGTTGAGCTGAGATATACTTACAGCTCAACTTGACAGTTTAATGCAATCCCCATCCCTGTCCCTGCATGCACAGGAGAAGAATTGAGCCGTTAACCAAAGTATAGCCGATGCTATGATGCTTTGGACAGTATGAGAATGCCTTTACTGTTTACATAAAAAGATGGAAGATGCCACATGTGTGTGCCTTGGTCAATCTAAGTCTAGTTGAGAGGATACACATAGGAGTGATTTGACCCCATAAATGGATTATCTGGATGCTGGAATGGCTTTAAGAAGCTTGATTTAATACATTTTCCGTTGGACAAAGATGTTTACATGCATTCTATAAGTCTCGTGTATGTAATCTCGTGTGTTCTCAGGATTTTTTTCCCCTAGTAAATTTATAAACATGATGTCTGATAAAATATCATGATTTGAAATCTATATTTTGATTTCAGCAGTACTTAATGTAAATTCATCACATGCACTGCTCACAGACAGCGGCTTCTTTTATAGGTAGACAGAAGTGAAAGTAGAAAAGGGAATTTTCACGCTGTTCTGGCGACACCTTTCAATGGCATCTAGTCACAGTTTGACCGACATGTTACATGACTGGTATGAAGAGTCGTTTGCAAATCAAACACTTACAATGGATAGCAGGGGTTAACTTGAGCTGGAGCAGTGCAGGTCTCAGTCTTTCTTGCTGTCTGACAACAATAGAAACATTAGAAGATCCAGCCATCAGTAATACATAACCAGTACACAAATAAAAAGCTTCAGTTACACTTTACTGCTGTTCCTTTTCACAATGAGTTGCACTAGACTCCTAACGCAACTATCTTTTCAGTCAAAGGAAAATTGATCAATTTAACAACCCACTACACTGCAGTGGTGGGTGGTAGTTGCAGCAGAGCCAAATAAGAAAGTTGTTGGCATCATCCTCCCTCAGAACCACAAAACCAAGGTACATGTGCTTTACTATTATTCCTTCTAATCCAATTTTTTGCAGAGGAAAACTTTCTTGCTCTTCACCCAACTTCATTAATCTAACAGCTTGAGTTGTTAGTTACTTTTCTAAATTGGATTTCATCATATAGAACAAATTTAAGTTGAATCTTACATAGATGTAGAAGTGAATTGCTTAATTTTATTTTACCTAACCACAAACTATCTTTTATAACCAGATTTCGCACTGCCATTTCCACATGCTTGTAAAGATCAAATATTCTTATGAGTTCTCTTTGGGCTCATATATTATTTTTCTGTAATTCTGAATTAATCTACCGAAAAAATTTGCAATTTTGTGACAATAGTAGCATTCAGAATATATGTGATGGAACAGTCCCTACAAGTCAGCATATGTCACGGCAATGATCCTACTGTCAATTAAACTCTTCACACACAATACGCAATACTTTGATGGAATATGTTACCATGCTAACAACTTTACGGTGACAATAAATACAAAAACATTCCATTTTTCATCTGAACTGTCTTCTACATGCACAAAGGACCGTGGGTAGGCCTACTTAGAGAACACTAGGGATACACAGAAGCATCCTTGACATCTCACTAAACAAGGGACTGAGTCCTTCAAATGTTCAGAACAGTCCCTTGACAAAATGTTATCCTAGAAACTTAGCTGTTAAGCATCCCACCTCGACTTTGAGGAGGACCTAGAGTGTTAGTTGTGATTACAGCACGTTGTCAGAACTACACAAAAGCAAATTTTTCAAAGGCTGAGGTTTATGGCTTTATTAGTTGATTGTGTTGCTAGTGTCCTTGTTAGCCAGACACTTCAGAACACACAGTGTTACATCAATTTGTCATTCTTTTCTGCATTTGGTTTGGAGAAGCATTAAAAACTGTACTTATCATTTCAGGTTTACTTATGACTTCAGCAAAATGTTTTCTTAGGCTTGGTCTCTATGTCTCAGATGCAGTGTTTAGCTTTAGGTAGCATCAATTTCACATGCAAAACGTTAAATCTTTTCTGGTCAGCAATGAAACAATAAAACTGATTTGGTGTAGAAACTATTCAAAGCACATAACCACACTAATTTAATTAAACTTCAGTATTGCTGTTTGTAGGCTAGAACTGTTCCAGGGAGCCACTGTTTCTTCTCTCTTTCCAAACTCCAAAACCACCGACACACGGGGTTAACACACTTAATAGAAACTTTTAGAGATTAAAAAAGGGGACTGTTTCCTCTTCTTTTTATTTTTTCAGACATAATTAAAAAACAGAGGAATAGCAAGAGGAATACTGTTGAATTCCCTCTACAAATGTAATTGCAATAACCTCAATTTTGATTATAACTCAACAGTCACACTTTTTTTTTCTTCATTTATCTCCCCCAAAGGCAGCACTGGGTGTTTGTCCAAGCAAGACATATTTACCAACCCCTCTCTTAATTACAAACAAGGTAAGGCTTTTCAGAAGACCCTGACATTGAGAGCAACCTTAGAGCAGCAATCCATTACATTCAAAGGAAACACATTTTTTTCAGTCTGTGTTTGTAACTCACCTCCCTACAAGAGCTTCCTTAATGTAAACCATAGATGATATTCAATCTGAAGTCTTCAAATAAAATCTAATAGAGCTTAAAACCTTTATTTTCAACATGCATTGCATCTAAAGGCAAGCTTTCTGGCTGACCTAAAACGGTGATGTGAGAAGTGCAATTTCATGGATGTCGTACCACCCTGAGATGTCCATCCTATGTTCATGTTCTCTGAAGCACTCAGCACTATGGAATTGATTAATACACACATAGCACACATAACTCACACTACACTGGAGCTATTCATGCTCCTGTAGCTGTCACTGGACATATTGTGAGTGCATGCTAACTGACCCTGCATCTACTCATCAAACTCCTACGCAGACCCATCAAACACATGCACTACTTGCATATATGGTTAAACCAAGTTTGAAGACCAGGTTTGTAGGAGGACTTCCATCTCTATGTTTGAAGTTTTGTCTTTTTTTCTAAATGAAAACACTGTGTTGGATTGTGTGAATACAGAGACAGATAACACCTTTTAAAAATCAAATATTATTAGGCCCAAAGCCTCTGGCTAGAGCTTTATTTCTGCTAAAATAGATGATCTGCAGCTTGTGAAGCATAATTCCTTGGGTTATTAAATATCCATTACTATGTCAGTTATTTCCTCGGTTTTTACAAAATGGTAACAAGTTCTGAAAATAATTACTCAGAACCTGGACTGAAAAGTCTAAAATGCTATCTTTTACTTGACCACCTGTCCAAAATCCATAAATACGATCATGTGAGAAATACAAGAATGTAAGCATTTAAGGAACAGGGACCCAGAGAATATATATATATATATATATATATATATATATATATATAGGGACAATCATATACTGTATATGTATAGCCCATGTGTGCGTGTGTGTGTGTTAGCCCATGATATTATCAGCTCTGCAACAGCTTTATTTAAAACAACCTATCAACGTAGGCTCTTCATTTGCAGACTTTCCTCAAGGACATACATCTATTTGTTCAGTGTTTCAGGGATTCAGTGTGCAAAATAAGGTAGCCCCTTGGAGAACTGTAAGCTTGTTTTTACCTCACATGGTAACAACATTTTATTTGGATCTTTCTACATTTTCATTTAGATGAGCTTTCCATAGAAAATCTAACCGTTCCATGCTGAAACTGAATTTGCATGTATTTTCAGCAACTGTGGCTTACTGGCGTATGACCAGAGGCCAGCAATGTCCATAGAAACATTATCATCTCTCAGTCGACACACCCTTTAGAATTCCTAATGAAGAGTGAAAAGGAACCTGCTACAGGGTGTCTCTATAGCAATGCCTAAACCATGTGTGAAAATGCTAGGCTTATAACACATCCATTTCTCTATTATTCTGCCTGACTAAAATATAAGCATTTTGAGGATAGTTGTCATGCTGCTATTATATAATCCTCAAAAAAAGGGACACTTCCTAAAGGGAGGTATTTTACCATCAGAATGAGTTTCAAACAACAGAAAAAGGTTTGTTTATCACTTCTGTGCAGGTCCGTTTTTTTTTGTCTATCTCATCCGCTTGTCTCAAAGTGATGCATGTGGATTACAAAACATGAAGTGGCATGACGAGAAAGACAAAGATTCAAGAAATACCTTCTAATCTAATCTAATCCCCTGCATGCTGGTGTGCAATTTTTTGGCTCTGTTCTGCACGTTAAGCATGTTATGAATTTCACTATACCAAATAGCCATATTACACTGCAGCCTCCACTGGGTGAGATTTAAAGTCAGCATATGGTCCTTTAAGCATACCCATAGTTGGCACACTGGCCATTACAAGTACCCTCAGGGCGACCAATGTGACCTCCAGAGCTAAGAGAGATCCAGACAAAAGCAACAACCTAAGGCAAAGCGGAAGCCTGAACAGCACTGTTGAGCTGGAACACATGAGTGCATAGAGATAATTGTGGGGGTGTAAATTGATGACAAAAAGATGTGTTAATGTTTTACTATCAAATTTAGTATGACTGGGATGTTGTTATTCCTTTATTTTTTTTCTTTGCTGTTACTTCTTTCTTAAGGAAAGAAATCTCCACAAGATGCAGACAGTGACGGTGATGACGCTGAGCAATAATACAAGTTGCCTGAGAGAATCACATCAAATAAGATATGCTCTAATAACTGCTCTGGTTAAACAGCTATTTCTGGGGGCAGTTACATTAGCAAGTCTGTTTTTTACGAAACCATAAGTATAAATTAGTGAACCAATGAGAACACAGTAATAGAATAAAGCACTTCAAATAATCTAGTAAAAATAATTATGCAATAAGCACAACGCAAAGCTGTGCTCCAGTGGTCAGAAAGGTCAGCATAGTTATCCATGAGGCCCTAACATGCAAACCAGGAACATGCGAGGGATAAGAGTTTCCTTCAGTTCTTGATGACTCAGGGAGGATCATCTCTGCTGCTCATGATCTGATGCTCTAGTGTAAGCTCTTTCGCCTCTCCTCTCCCCCTGTGAGCTGCAGTCTTTGATGATGTCCATACTGCTATTTATACACTTAGGCATGCTCAGCACATTTAGCAGGACTACATAAATAATCAGTGAGTATGAGAGACAGTGTGCAAGAAGGATGGGTTTGTTTTAACACAGCAACTGCTGGTTTCCTAATTCACAGAGCAGAGCACTATGTTTAGGACTATACAGTTCTGGCTACTGCTATTCCATTTTTGTGTGATCCTCATTTTTGATTTCACTTCTGTACTCAGCCTATGGTGTGGCCATCGACAACTGTGACCAACCCTCTTGTTATGATGTGTTTACACAACATACTGATTTGCAAAAAGGGAAAACTTCCATGAAACAAAACAAAAACTTCCATGAAACAAAACTGTCAGTCATTGAGAACATGATACCGAGACCCCAAAATGATGAGCAAATCTGTTTGAAACATTTATATTTTAGACAGGTTTCCAACATGTGGTGGCATTAAAGAAAAGCTGTACAAATAATTGGAAGTACAAATAGGCATGTTTTTGGCAAAACCTTTAAAAATCATGAGAATGGCATACTTTTACAGTTACTTTGTTACCTTTGCTAGCTTTTGTGTTGCACAACGCCTCTCTCTAACCCTTTCACTCACACAATCACACCAGCGGTGGCAGAGATCCAATTGAAGGTGATTGTCTGCCACAGAGAGCAACTTGGTGTTCAATGTCTTCACTGAGAGCACTTCTGACAGGTGAAAGCTGTCAGGAACAACCCTCAGACCCTTTGGATTGGTGGACTGCAGTTTACTGCTTACTATGAGACCAGGAAATGTGGCTTTTGTAGCAGGTATCAGCAGGCCAGGGTGATAATTACTGATTACCTAAAGCAATACATATGCAGTCAGATGGGGGAGAGCCACTTGTCATGATTTACAAGGTGAATTCATCATCCATAAGGTACTAATTAATACAACAAATCACCAAACACACCTCTTTTTGAAGTTCTCTGCTGATTACTTAACAGCATGCAATAAACAAACTATGCGTAAATGGAAAACAGCAAAGCTTTTTATTTTATGAAAAATCTGTAATAATATAAACACAGATACAAATACACATCTGCACATGACAGCAGCATAGAAGCAATTCATGCCTGATCTTGTGTTAATCTGCCTGAGAAGCAACCTGAACCAACAGAGCCAACTGATACTAGTATTGACGCACAAAATAAGGCTATGCATTGTCTTTTTCCTTTTATTTCTGGAAGGATTGATTCAAATTTGATATCAGTTACAAACAGGAAGAATTTACGGTAGTGTTTTATAAGCAGGTTTTCTTGGCATAAGCTAATGTAATGGCAGATCATGTCTGTTCATCCAATTTAAAAGGAGCAGACTATCTTCTAATGGGCTGCAAGGAGAATCCAGTCTGGCTGCTCATGTGACTGAACTGTTCTTGTGCAGGAGGTGCCAAAGCCCAAAGCACAGATATACTGCACTGTGAATGCAATTATACCACACTCCATGTATTCTGCCAGTGGCCTCTTTTCACATTTGTGTGATACACTGAGATTTAGCATTCTTTCTAATTTTCTTTGTTGCATAATGTAGTTATTCACCAAACAATGATGCCATAAGGTTACAAATAAAGTTACTGGCATAAAAGTTAGAGGCATGTTTGACTGCTTGAATTCACATTTGTATTCATTATTCTTACAGTATATATATGTTTGCAAGCTTAGAATGCAGTTTAGGAAATACTCTGCTGCAGAAGCACTTTGTGAGTGTCTGTGAGGGTTTCTCAGTTAATGCATACGTTTACAACCATGCATTTGCTAAAAGTATGCATTTTCATCCGATATATAAAGTTGGATGTACACCTAATTTTGCTGTATTATCATAGTCCTTTTGGATCTTGGCACGGACACATTCGCTTCATTGCCACTCTGAAAATTAGATTCTTAAACAACATCAGCGCAGCTGTCATTACATACGGCTGCAAATATTAATAGCGCCGAACTGTTAATTTATCCCATGTACCTGTAAGCTATCATTGATGTGATATTTAACTCTTCCTCATATTAAATGTCAGAAGGATGATCTATGATTAGTTTACAGAGTTCATATTGAAACAAACTTGAAGAGCTTCACGATTTAGGATGAAATTAGAAGATCATTAAAACAGGAAATGGTTGGTTAGTCAAACACAAATAAAAAGAATCATTCAATTTCAGGGACTCACAAATGATTAAAAAGTAAACTTGTAAAAGTGCCTTTGATTGACAAATGAATGTGTAAGCTGGAAAAATAATAATACTATTGTGTAATTGGCAATCAAGCAATACAAACAAGGTATAATTAACCGCTCACCTTAGATTTAATCACATCACTCACAGCTGGCAGTAGTAGACTGCATCTTTGCCTACTGTATGTCTAATAAAAACATGAGCTTCATTCACTCTTAAGGCACACTTCTGTCTTTTCTAAACCACTGCTGGTGGAAGTAAAATGTTGAGTGCATCCCAAATTCAAAAGATGCTCAGCAGGTTCTGTACTATCTTGGTAAAGCCTGCTGCCATGTTATATGATTTATTCAACTCATCAAGACAGCAACACGTATTGTTTTGTGTAATTTCATTCTCAATACATGCAGTACATGCTTTAAATGAGCAACTACAGTTACACATATTTAACTGAAAGAGGATATACTCGTACATCCCACTGTATTTACACATTACAAATTAAAAATAACCCATGACTTGAATAATAATCATACACACTTTTTTCTAGACTTTTTTCTACAATAATTATCTTAAAGTTTAGATGAGCTTTGTTATTTAAGCTATATTATTAGCTATATTATTTAAATCAGAATTAAATTGGATAGCATATGAAACAAGAAAATGTGAACACACCTGAAAAGGTTTCTGTTGTGATTTTGGAGAAGATGATTGCATTGTACTTTCATCAACTCAAGCCATGTAAAACTGTAGAGCTTTCTTTTGGATATAGAGGTGGTGCGAAGAAATGCATTCACAGTTTAATGTCAAAACTGCTGCACCTACTGGTTTACATAAACACAACTTTAGCCTACGTGTGTAATGGTTATTTTGTTACCGCACCAATGTGTCAACCCAGCTTTTTTAGGGAGCACATTGTCTTTTCACCTCCCTTGTTTCAATCAAGCTTGAAACACAGGAAATAAAAGCAAGCTGTGTCTTCATTTGCACCAGCATGGAAACAAATCAGCATGCCTGTTATCATTGGCATTGTTTTTATGACTTCCTCAAACATCTTTTTTTTTCCTATGTTGCTACCAAGGAGATATGATTAAAAACAGAAAAGAAATATTTGTTGCAAACAGTGCTGCACACAGGTAGTCATGTCACTGATCAGACTTACCATTTAATGTTACATGTAACTGTTCACTGGAAAAAGCAAAAAGCAAACAGTCTCATCTCAGGTTCTGATGAGATATTGCCTATAGCACTGTCAGAGTTGAAAATGGGAAACCAAAACATTTCCTTTAATGTCTGCTGCAGAGAAAAAGATAAAGGCATTTCAAACCCAAATCTGTCATTTATTTGCCCACGGCTTTTTACCACCTAACACGTGATGCAAAAGATATTATTTCTTTCAAATGTTCAAAATATCCAAACATAGTTTACAATATTAAATTATCATCAAACAGGTATAATATAATCCTCATAGATCAAATCTCAATAAAGACGACAAACACAGTTTTCTTGCAGTTTCCCTTTTCCATAATCATCTATTTGTTCCTAGAGCACTTTATACTTCACTCACATAAAAAGCTAAACCCATTTTAATTGTAGCTCACAAAAAATACTTTAGATTCCAATTGTAATTACAGCAACCTTCAGTTCACTAATTCAGTTTAAACTCATTTAAAATGAGCTCCCCAACTTCAGTGATCAGTGTTTTCCTGGCTTTCAACACATGAATGCTTTTAATAATGAAGCTCCAGGAAAAAGAGTCTACACAACATGTATGGATGAATGGATTTTATGTACTTAATTTCCAACTTCAAATGTTTCACACTCAAACATTTAAAACCTTCATTTTATCAGTGGAACCTTCAAGCGTGAATATCCATAAACTGAAGAATCCAAAGCCTATGATAAAGCCATGTAAGATGAGATACAATGAAACTTTAATGAGCTCCATGGAGGAACAGGGCTGCTGCAGCAGCAAATATTGATAAGATATAATAAGAACATTCTGAAATATGCTGTGTTCAACACTGAACGTAATTTCCAGTATGTTTAATGCAAAGGCTCACAAAGGCACAAACACAAAGCCATTTTGAACATTTTGCACCATCTGACTGTGTAATATCAACAATTTGCCTGAGCTTTCTTGCTTTGAACAGTGCTTGTTTTCATTGCTGCCTCAGACAGTCATGTTTAACTGGACTTGGACAGTCTTGCTTTGTCATGCTGACAGAACAGTGTCCACAAAACACCAGAAAAAGCCCTAATATGATCCACAGTTGCAGTCTCATTTGAAGTTGGGCACCAAATGTGCAGAGAGTGTCACTGTTTGTTTAGCCCCTGAGGTGTGCTTGAAGTTCCAGTTTCGTATGTTCAATTATTTGCCTCTGTATCTGCAGCGCCCATAAATCCCACAACGTTGAGGGGCAAACAATAAACCATAGCCTGACACAGCATTTTATCTATGGTTTAAATATCTTTTATGACTGTGTCAATGGATCTTCAATAGCTAATAAAAGCAATCTGACAGCTACCACAGCAAAACCTGTGATGATGTGTGAGAAACAACAGAAAGCTTAAAAAACCATCGTATCCCATCTATTTATGTCAGCGTATTGACATGCTGATATTGAAAGGGATTAAGTGACTCAAATCTGCATGTTTTGCATGCCTGAAGAAGTGTTCTACTTGGATGGAAGCTGATCTTGCCGTGCCAGTCAGCTCTGTCTGACTGCTGACTTCTTCCTCTGCAGATAATCCCATGAAAAAGACAACTCTTTAATGCCTAACATCCCTACCACGGTTCTCTCAATTCCTTGAATCAAAATTAGCCACCATGGATGCTCAATCCATTTTGTGCTTCTGTATAGACCTTTTCCACATGCCATCGAAAATGTGCCATGAACATGAATCAGAATTAACACGATAGGGATAAAAAAAAAAAAACACATCACTGATAAGGAATGTGGCTTTCTGATAGGCATATGATGATTGTTTTTCAAGATAATTCATCTTCACATAGAGAAGTGATGTGTTATAAAATCTAATTTATTTGCTATTCATCTCATGTTGGGTTAAATAGAGATGCAGTTTGGGGCATCTCCTGGTCTTTGCTGCAACAAAGAAAGCAGCAGATTTCCATTAAGATAAGCTGGACAATGTGTGTAGAAAGGCCACAAAAGTCAATGCTGCAGAGTTTATGAAAAGACAAAAAAACAAAGTTTTCTTTTTATTGTTTAATAATAAACCTGCTTCTTGTTATTTGTATTGTAACAGTTTAAATATAAAGAAACCTCCTGTCACACATTTGTGGTAAGTGAATTTACCTTTTATTGATAAAATCTGATATTTTATGTTAATTTCAGTTTTTGATGTGTGACATGATACAGTGAAGGGAAAACTCTTGTTCTCTTTCATATATTAAGTCCTCCATACAATTTTAAGCTGGATCCAGCAAGGACATCTGTGCCTGACAAAAATGAAAGAGAGAGAGGGAAAAATATGGGCACGTGTCTGCATGAGTAAATGACATTACTGGCCAGATGTTCTCAACATTTCTACCAGATTCTGAGGAGGGGCAGGGAAAGGCAGTGAAAAGGGACTGCAGTCGAATAGACTGTTTGATAAGAAATGTTAATCAAAATGTTATGCCCTCAAGTGCAGGTGCAGGTATCTCACCTGCACAGGGAGCTCACTTTAAAAACAAAAAGACAGTCAACAATATATCCAGTATACTGACACCACTTTTCAATGTATTGTTGCATTAAATGCTTAGAGTAGTAATAGGCTTAAGACTGAAGCATTAAAGCAAGTACCGGTATAACCAATAATCAAAGTGCTTTTGAGGGGGAGGGAGGGTGGTTCTTACGTTGAAAGGTACTTTATGCTCAAAATAAACATAACAAGTAAACCCGTAAATACAAGTGCCACCACACCAGAGTAATGATAGCTTAAGAGGAAGAAGTGGAGATTCTGGAGGAGCTTGCAAGTTGGAAATATCTCTAAATTGAACGTATCAATCATAATCTAAACTTCATCTTCAAGGAATAGTTGAATTTAAGATTTGGCATCTTACCAAGAGTAAAATGCGATGACTAATACCACTTTCATGCTTTCAGTTCAAAACAAATCTAATGTCAGGATTTGGTTAACTTAGTACAGTTAAAAATCAAACCGTTAATGGTATTTTATGCCGTGTCAAACAAAGCATCTCCTGATTATTACATCAGGACTTGTACGTATGGAAAATGCAGCAAGCAATTACTCATGTATGTAAATGCTCAGAGGGTTCCAGGTTCAACTCCCGGTTGGGGCCTTTCTGTATGGAGTTTGCATGTTCTCCCCGTGTATGCGTGGGTTCTCTCCGGGTTCCTCCCACCACCCAAAAACATGCATGTTAGGTTAATTGGTGTCTTTAAATTGACCCTAGGAGTGAGTGTGAGCGTGGATGGTTGTGTGTCTCGTTTGTCTCTGTATGGCCCTGTGATGGACTGCTGACCTGTCCAGGGTACCCCGCCTCTCGTCTTTTTTTGTACAATAAAACCTAACTTTAAATTGATAAAAGTATATCCACCATATTGAAAACGAACTATTAACAGCACCCCTAGAAGAGCAAAGGTTTAATTACTTTTAGTCAGTGTTTCCCCCGCAAGGTTAATTGGACAGGTTTTCCGGTTTTATTTTAACAGCTGCACATGTATTTTTGGCAACCCATTCACACAATCATTTTTCTAATCTTTCACAATCCAAAATAGAAACATCTTTTTTTACAGTGGAGCTACATGTGGTGCAATGAGTCAGAACCTCCCTCTGTCACTCACACAAACACTCATGTTACATTGGCCGTTTCCCTCTCAATGTACTGGGAGGAGGGCTTGTGTTGGTGGGCACTTGAGAATTTTTTGCTGCAACATTTAACTGCCTAAGTTTAGGCAGCCAATTTTGCAAAGTTAGAACTGATTTAACCACAGTCAGACTTGGAGAGAACAAGGAGCAGCCCGCCAGCTGACATCTGGCATATGATATGACAGAAACAAGATGCTGCCTCTATTGTTTCTTATGTAATGATGTGTACAGAAAATCTGATTGTAACTATACAAAATAGCAGAAATATAGACCTCCTGTCAAGTTGTAGTGTTGTATATACAATTTGTAGATACCCTTTATTTGAGTCTGATAACATCCTAAACATGGATTAAGATGGGTAACTGCCACCTTCAGATGACAGTGACAGACTTTAAACCCATTCACTGTTGGGATTTTGTTTGTGTCTTAAGAATAAAGTAAGGATTTGCATCAAACACTTTGTCTCATTACAGTATCTGGACAATGTGCCATTCAGATTTTTTGATTTTTTCAGAAAAAGGTAATGCTTTCTTTATCATCATCATATCATAAAGGTTGTATCTGGAGGGAATTCAAACAATGTGATTAATTTTCAAAGTTGGTTTAAAGCTATTATCTGTCCAGTTAGCTTGCCCAGGTGCATATTAATCCGGCTATCCTGTCCTCATCCCAAAAGCACCGAAAAATCATTTAGCACTTAGTTTTATAGAAATTTGACATATTTGTCACATTCTCATTAGGGACTGAGCACCTGTAAAGGTCAGATCCTAAAAATTGCTCCTTCTTGGCAGTCTTGGCAATAAGAATGACTTGATTTCATAAAAATGATGTCATTGCTAGTTTTCTACCTTTATAAAGATGGAAGGAGGTGTCACCTGATAATGTAAAAGCCCTTCAATTGTTGTTTGAAAGAAGTTTAAGTCTTTGAGGCATCAGCAGTTCACTCAATGATCAAAGGAGAAAGGCTGCTCTGTTGTGCAGGCTCCTTGAGTGTGCACATGTCTCATTTTTAATAAACTAAAACTTAAGAACAAATTGGAAGCTTTAAGTCTTCACTTACAGTGAAGTCTCTGTTGCTGTGCAAATTACATAGACCAGCTCATGTGTGTAATAATGACCTGGATAGGAGCTTGTAAATCTAAGACTGACTATCTGGTCCCCTGCTATGGCCAGTCAAGCTGAAAACTAGTTGATTAATGATTGATGCTGAATGATTGTGTATCTCTAGTATCCATCTTCTCATTTTACACATCAAGAAACGTTTAAAAATGTGTACTTCCGATTTTTTTAAATATTTTGCTGTTCGACAGTTGTTTTCTTACAGTATCAAACAGTATTTTTCACATTTCTTACATGGCTGATCAAGAGCAGTCAGCTCTTTCTGCCTCCAGATAACAGACGCAGCCAATACTCATGGAGATGAAATAATAAACACAACATCACTGGTTGAATACAATTTCCGAAGATCTCTCCCCATTTTCCTCTTTTTATCACAGCCACACAACTTAGCCCATACCGCTAATTAATTCACTCAGGACCAGTTAATGGAAACAAGCCTGATGCAATTTTTTTTCTAGAAAGCTACATTTCAAAAGTTAACTTCCAATTTTGCTTCGCTGCTGGCAAGAAACCCAGGAAGTGAGAGATATCGTCAGTTCCACAGTCTCATATAAGTTAGATAAAAAAACCCTGGGTTGTGAATAATATGAATATTAAAAACACTTTGTTAAAGGGATGTAACAGAGCAGTTGCAGCCCTTAAATTTCTCTGAAAAAGACATTTGGGTGTCATTTTCAGTGAAATGAATGGTAAAAGATCTGCAGCAACTCTCGAATAATGTCATCAGATCTGATGGTCAAAGTCATATTTTTTGCTCTTTTTGTCTTTTGGCCCATTCGAGACTACAATGACTATAAGGTTTAAAAGTTTCCTGTAAATGCTGTGTTTTTATGGGTATAAATGATGCATCTGTTGAGGCTCCAGAATCCATCAATTCTGGATGAAGATTCGCCATCTAATGTCATAAGACTGTAGATTGTATTGTGTCCAAGGCTTTCTATATTAGGAGGCTGTAAGGTTTTATCTAATTTTGCAATCACTGCATTATTTGATCCAAACTCGCTAGTGTGATTGAACGACTAATCATTCTCAGTAAAGTGAAGACAGCTGGAGAGCCTCTTATCAGAGCGGGGTGACTGAATTGGGAAAAGTTACTGCATAGACTGTCATAAGTTAACTTAATAAGTTAGTATAGTATAGTAAAGTATCTCCTCCAGAGCCACATGAATATTTATTCTTTTAATGCATCAATATGAAGATAAGATGGTAGAACCCCATGGTTGATTATCGTGTGAGAGATTTGCACAGAATTACTTTTCCATGCTTTGCTCAATTTATATATATATATTTTTTTTTCTAAGGAGATTATTATGTTTATGCATTTGGCAGATGCTATTATCCAAAGCAATTTACAGAGGGGTTCTTGCCTAAAGACCCCTACTGGAGACAGTACCTTTCATGCAGGGATTTGAACCCAGGTCTCCCACAAGAAAGGTGGCAATCATACTACATACTACACTATCCAACCCCTATTACCAAGAGTTTCGCACACAACCTGCTGTATACAGGCAGAACCCTGTTGTTTCAGTTGGGCAAGGTTGGGAGGGTATTTGTCATGGCTAAAATATATATAATTTGTTATGTTTGGATAGCTGATGAATTTCAAATGATGAAAAAGAAAGTACATCACTGACTGCAACCATTTACAGCTTTATATACAAGCTACAAAATAATCAGAAATCAGGTTTAAAGGATTAAATAAATGGTAAAATTTGGTATGATTTTAGATAGGTCTCAATTGAGCTGTATGTGGACACACAACTGCGCACATTAAAACTCTTTATTATGAACACTGCACCTATATTATTTTTTATATAGCTTCGTGACGAATGGCAACTCATTCTGTCTTCTCTGTATGCAGATTTAGAATAAAAATGGCATCTTAACAATACTTTTTTATTTCTTTTGAATCTGTTACTGCAAAAGGGATTACCATATAATACACTGTACATGTGCTCTACTCCTTATATTAAATGTCTTTTTTAGTCTAGCATATCCCAATGTAAGATATGACTGATGTAACCTCTGCAAGGATTATCTCTCAATTCAGCAATGCTGTTGACGTCTTTAGTGTTGGTTCTTTCATCATGCCTTTATTTTCTTTTAAATGATAGGTTAGCATCAGCAAAAGATGGCTCAAATATAACATATATGGTGTTTTTGCAATGTATTTTTGCAGCCAAATCCAGTCCATTAAAGCGTTAACGTTTACTGTAACCCCTAGATAGGAAATAATTGAATTCATTTTAATTTCTGAAGCAATGAGGCAGATTTACTTTAATTTATTTATTTGCTAATGTAAATATGGAATACAGAACCTAAATTAAATCTAGGTTGAAAATTAAAATCAGACAAAAGCCGCACAATCAACAGCAACAGGTGCAATGTTCTTCCACTTCTAATGACAATGAATAACAACTGACTTCCCTTTGACCTCTGAAAATTGTAAGACAAAAACTTCATAGATTAATAAATTTAAATATGTGTGTAGTAACATTTCTCACTGCATTCCTACAGGTAAGCTCAAAAATAAATAAAGAAATAAATTCTACTTTTTTTAGAAGAATAAAAACAAACTAGATGTCCCCGTGTCATGTTGCCTTGAATCACGAAGAACAAGAGATTAAGCAACTGAGGAAAAAAAAGAAAATCAAGAAAGTTCACTGTCAATAGTTCTGGGAGCAGTAAGAGTAAGAGCAAAGGGAAAGAGTTTTTATTTCACCAAGGTCAATTGTCCACGCTGATTTCATTATAAAGTGGAAAAGAGCTTGATAATAAGCATAATAGCTGTGTTTCCAAACTTTCTGCTCGGTACTACAAATAACAGCAGAGAACATATTGTACTTTAAGTGTAGGCATAGACCAAACCTATTTTCTCTTCGCTGGCATAATACAGTTAGTAAAAGCTGGACTGTTTACAATACAGGCGCAAAGTCATTTGGGTACTTTGCCAGGAATTTGAGCTGTACATGACAGCGTCCATTATTTATGACAACGTCCTCTAAATATTCTAACAGTTACTTTAATTAACATGGTTAATCATGGTTATTCGTGTCTCGTGTATGGTTTGTCAGTTGTGTTTTATGCTACTGGAGGCATCTTGACCAGACTGGCACAAAATAAGAAGTGCATGCACTAAGCTATTTATCACTAATTTGTCATCATTTATATTTAGGCTGGAGAAAGGAATTTAATTATGTAACCAAAGCAATATATTATCCCTTATGGGACTAATCAGTGAAGAAGATTTATACTGCATAGTTTAAAGCTAGATCTCAGACTGGTGACACTGTGGTTAATCCCATTAAAGGACCAAACAGGAGCCAAGGAGAAAGAAAGCATATGCATACAGAGAAAATGGGGTCAGGACAGAGATTCAGTCAACCAAGCCATACATAGGTGAACTCATGGTTTAATGGATTAATCCCAGTCAAGTCATGATGATAAACCTGACCCCTTGTAGCAGAGGTGCTCTCTTACACCTCAAAGCTTGATAAGTATGCGTCTGTTTTCAGTTTTTTCCTATACAATCAAGACATGATGGAATCTTAACTGTCAAGCAATCATGGCCACCAGACAAGGCCCTTGGACACCCTGCAGATCCATCTGCGAAAGGCAGATGACGGGGGAGTTTGACTCGTACAACACGCTACACCATGACTCACAGATGGGAGCCAGCTCAGGCAGGATTTGTCACCATAATGGGAACGTGTCTGTATATGGGTGCTGTATGTGTGTGTGTGCTCTTGTGTGTGCAAGTCTTGTGAGGATGTCGTGAGTACATGTGTGGTGAGACTGTGGTGTTGACTCTCAGCGGAAAGGGGGTGGGAGGAGGAGAGGCGCTTTGACAAGTGTGTGATGCACGCTACTGTGACGGCAGCAGCCATCAGAGAGCACTGGAGTTGTCAGAGACTGATAACCCAGACAGGAGGAGTTTCCAAGATCTCTGCCATCAAACCTTACACACAATAGTCTAAGGGGTAAGATACTGTCTCTGATTTTGCACATTAAGAAATGTAATAAAATGTAGACTAATAAAAGGTTCTGTTTTCAACTTACTCTACAACAATGCCAGTGGAAGATGGATGAAACACCTTGTGAATTCATAAGTCATGTGAAAGTAAAGCTTTTCCAAGGGGGCCCAATTTCCATTCTAAATGCACTTCACAGAAGAGTGTAGAGTTTGGGATTTCTACAGACATGACTCCCAAATATCTGCATGAATAAATCATTTTTAAGTGATTATAGCTTTTTTCACTTGCAGTTTAGTATTTATGAGGTGTAATAGGGCTAACTGTTCACAGATGGGCATTTGTTTGGTTGAATTGTTCTCTAGTTCTAACAATTACCAGCCAACCATGATCGCTGATGCTCATCAAAATGAAGTCTAATCTAGTCTGTTAATCCTATGCATCTAAACACACATCTGGATATGTCTAAAGGTCTTTTCCATGTAGATTCATGCATGAATTTTCTCTTTTAGCAACACTTGTTTCATAAATTATTAGAAGTAAAGTTTGAAAATTATGTCACAAAGTAAGTCAATGTTTTAGAGTTGTACAAATCCACAAAGCCAATAAAGTCATCCGTCACATCTGAAAGTGTTTGGGTCTGTGTTATCAGCTCTTTCACTCTAAATGAGAGAAAGGGAACAAACCTCTTTCATCCCTGATTTACATCATGCACTTGTCATCAAATAAGAAATGCTTCACTGCTCTCAGTTAACTCAGAGAGCTCTGCACACCTCTCACAAGAAAACTCAGGTAAAGTCTTTATATCTTTATTTTAGCAGGGTTAGCAACAGCAAGCATTTTGCTGTAAATAGGCATATGCATACACACACTTTTATACCTCCATATTGTCTCATGACTGACGGTGAGTGACAGACTGTAAGGCTTCTGGGCAACAGAGCCTCGCTCAAAGGGGGAGAATTAGTAGCTTCTTTCATTTTTGTTGTGATGTGACATTTAAAAAAAAATGTTAATGTTTTGGTTTGGGTGCTCTACATCCAAGATTAGACATTTTTTGTTTGTTTTATTTTAATTTATCTGCAGATCTGAAGACAAATAATAAGAAGGAATAAATGTTTTGGAAGAAAGGTAATACTGATAGCTTATTGGGAGGTAATTTAGCAGGCAACTCTAAATCCATTTATTGTGATGCACTGCACATTACCGAATGGCAAGCAGATTGTTTAAAAGAAAAAACACTCCTAGCTGCATTTTCAATGCTGCAATACAGTGTTCAAGAATATTTGTAATTATGATCATGATAGACCTTATTTATAAGCAAATCAAAGTAGGAAGGCAGGAGTTATAATTAAATAATTAATTGACTTCAACATTCTACATCCTGGCCCTTTAAATGCCAAGTAGTCAATTATTCCTGTAGTATGTGAAAGCGACAGTAGGACTTTCCTGAACAGGCCTTTAGCTGCCTGACTTGAGCATGAGAATTACAATAATTAAACATCCCAGATCTCCGCTGTTCTCTGAAGCCTTACATGTACAATAAACAAGAAGAGTTAAACCCCAACAAGGCCTTTAAAATCTTCGAGATGCTTTAAAAATTGCTGCAAAGCTTAAAGAAGCTTATTTATGTTGATGAATGTCTTCAGAGAACAACAGTGGTGAATTTCTGAGTGCCGCTCTACTCAAAATACTATTAAGTGAGGATAAACAATGGCTGGTTTTACTGCATTTTTAATGTCCTGTGTAGCAGAAGACAGGTTTTTAAAAGCACACGAGATGGAAGTGTTCACATAACTACACCATGCACAGGAGATAAGGGAACAGTTAATGCCATGTAAAGACTGTGTCACAAATTGCTGCATAATAAGTGACAGAAATGTAGCCGTATGGATCAAGTATGATCATATAGTACTATGTGATATACATAGAATACATAGGAAAAGAGTCATCTCTATATACCTCACAAAACAAAATTTAAAAGTAGTTTTCCTCTGTTGAAAATATGTTCAGTTGCAAAGAGGTAAAAGTGCATTTTTGTCAAGTGAAAAGGATTTAAAATGAAAAGAAGCATTAGTGGTATACAGTGACTGGAGAAACATATTCACAATGAGTACACATTGTGCACAGCAAAATTCTTTAGCATCAGTTTCACTATATGACACCTCTTCTAAATATTTACAGGTCAGTAATTCATATTTAGGGCAAGTTTTTTTACATCCTCACAATTTCAGCCTACAGTTGTTTCCTCGATATGAAAATGCAAACACTTACTTTATCTCCCAGCAGTGCCTTGTCTTTCAAACAGACGCTGGTGAAGAGACATATGTTCCACCTCATGCTTTTGTTTCTTGTACTGAAACAGCTTTTTCTCAATACTGCTTCAATATACTTTCTAGAACCTGTACACAGAACTCTGTTCTGTTACAAGTCAGACCTGAAAAAACTAAACCACTTATATATCGCTGAACTAACATGGCTGCCTTTGGTTTTATTCCATCATCTTCAATTACTGGAGGTGCCATTATTCAAGCCTGCTGCTAATGAGCAAAGCTCACACATCTAAGCACCTCTAAATAGTAATGGTGCCGGTCTTTGAGTAACAGCTAATATATAACTGCTCTGGGATTAGGCATTTTTCACATCAGTAAAAGAAAAAAAAAATTCTATAAATTCAGTTTGATATATCTAATTTGAAGCATTGCGTATCCTCACCTGGCTGGAGATTAAACTTTATGACTGGCTCATGGCATTATTGGTTGCTATAAAATTCGAGCATAGGCACCTTTTCTGACATGATTTTAAGATGGACAGAACAGAATCGTATCCCTGACAAACGTTAAAACAGCGAGTGAGCACTTAGTTAAATACTAACATAAGATTCACGATTTCATGTGGTCTATTGCATGTGAGAGCTGAGGCAAGTCAATGTAGTTTAAGCCACATTCTGGTGAAAATGTCAGACAACAAACCATGTAGATAATGTTGCAGGAGGGAATAGAAGAAAAAAATATATTTTAGGTAACTTTTTTGTTGTCTTTTTTTTCTGTGAAATTTGATTTTGTAATCCATTCTAACACCTGCTTGACAACCTCTGTTGTCAGTGATGAGGGCAAAACCTACAGCAACTCTGAGTCTAGAGAAGGTGCCTCATTCTATGGCTAACAAGGGGTGTCTTATCTTAAAACATTTAACACAGCCAAAGATTCTGAAGTGTTATTCTGACATTGCTAATCTATTATGAATGCTGTAAAACTTATTCCACTGAAAGTCAAACACCAAAAGATCTTGGCAACATCCTAATACAGATTTACTCATGAATATTTCTTTTTAGTAGAATGAAAATTCAAACAAGCCTGGACACACTGTTAAAAAACATACAGAAACAATTTTAGGTTGCTGTAAGTCAAAACTTTGTGTCACATCATTAACAACCATAGCAAGTCCTCGGTTACCCACAAGCACATAAACAAGTCGGTGTGGGAAAGCACTGACAGTAATTCAAACACTCTGCATGCGTTCGAATAATTTTCAACTTCAAAAAGTGGCATACCGTATTAAGCACTTAACATTAAAGAGTCAGAGTCGGACTGTAACAGATTCCAGTGGCATGTGAAAGGAAACTTTGTTGTTCAATATCTTGAGCAGGATAATGAATTTAGATTTGGTTTTTGGCAATTTCTATATATATAAGCACAGAAACATTGATGGATACTGCAGGCAAAAAAAAATTGTGACTTAAGAAATTACTTTTCAAAGGTAACTTTTAGTGATGGAAAAGTTACAGCTTTCTAAGCACTAACATCTTAGTCCTTGTCTGAATAATCAAAACAAAGAAAACTACATCACTATATGTTATGATATTCTTATATCTAAAATAACAAACAAGGACTATATATGGTTGTTTGATTTTAAAAATGCATTTTGGAAATCAAGTAATCATTCACTCAAAACTTAAGATTTACGCTATATGCACATTTGCAGAATTCCCTGAATCTGCTATAATGACATTCAAAGCTCAAGACCTCAAAACCACACTGAAAAGCATCTGTAATTCAATTTAAATGAAGATAGCACCATACAGAGGACATCCCTGAGGTTACATCTATCTATTTCTAGAGTATCTCACGGAGAAAAAAATTCACCCTAAAACTGGAAACCCAACATAGTGCTTAAGAAAGAGTTGATGAGTAGGTAAAGAAAATCTATGAAAACAAATCCTGTTGTCTGACCCATGAAATGACCTGAGCAGCATGCTGAGTGAATTTTGTTGTTTTATTTACTCCACAGTCAGGCTGCTGCTGCCGCAGTAAATTTTCATGCTTGACAAATGACTCTGTGGTTTGAATGGACTCAGTACTTCATAAATCTTAACCATTTCCTTGAAATCTAAGTGGTTTCACCAGACCATAAAGATTTTTTCCACAGTGCCCTCTAAACTTTTGGAGTAAGGCCAGCTTTGAGTATATTGCGTGTTTTGTTTGATGATTTTATTGCTTACCCTGAAGGCGTGCATCCCCACCCACAACAATGCTGCACCTTCATAGGAAAGGACACTGGCTAACTCTCTAAACTGTTCTATGTGAAATGCAGCTCAAACTTTAAGAATTTATTTTAAAAATTTATCCTAACACTTATGAAAGCCTCAACAGTTCACCTATTCATTAAATTATAATTGATGTCTCATTAAGCTTTTGAAAATGTCAATCTTAATAAAATCCACAGATTTCGTCAAAATATTTACATGTGGCTTGGATATTCTGCATTTCAAAATCCCCATGACATTGACTTTCAGGCTCACTTTGAATTTACACACAACATGACGTCTCTCTGAAGGAATCTGAAAAGGAAGAAAGCTGGATTCTGTCTGCCATGGAATCAAGATTATCTGCCCCTACTCTAGAAGCTGTATTAAAAAGCACACCATGTGACAAGGAGTGAAACAAGCTTCATCTCTGACAATTTCTGAAACAGATTCAAGAGGAGCTGCACTGCATATGCAAACAATGGCAGAGTCCATACATGGCAAACAATGTATATCTGAGAAAAGAGATATGTGGGTGTAGCACTAACAGAGTGCTCCTCTGACAGGGAGCTTTCAGAAGTCTTATGCAAGCAACCTGCTTTTTCCACAGTAGTGAGTAAAGTGGTGTGTTTGCAGAAGCATGAAAAGATTTAAGATTTCTGTTCCAAGAATCGCTCCCGTGTGTTTCAAGGTGCCTACACACTGTTGTGTAATGGGTGTCTGGTCTGTGTTATTTCCTAACCGTCTTCCACAACAAAACAGTTACATGGTAGAGTTATCTATATACAGTCCATCAGCAATAGCCACTTAACCACTTTGTTGTGACAGTGATATTTTGAAATTGACACTTTGCCTTCCCTTGTCTAACACCGCACATTGTCACAAGTCATCTCAGCAGAGTAAGTCACACCTCCCATAAGCTTAGTGGCTGCGAACACATTGTTAACTGTGTGCTGAATGCAGAGTAAGCAAGAACGAGCACGTCAAAAGAAAACTAGTTCCTTGACCATCATTTAATAGACCTATTTCAGTACTAAGGAAGCAGACACATTGTCCAGAGTCCAACTGGATGAATTACAGTATGTTGTGGCATGCAGGCTCGCCTCACTGACGGAGAAGGACAGTTTCCTGGACAAAAAGAGATGAGACAAAAACAGCCCAATGCGAAAATTACTCCACATTTTTTCAAAGAGAGCTTTGAGTTGAAGTGCACTACATGCTTTTAATTAATGACAAAGAAGAGGTGGATGGGAGCAGACGGGGCAAGAGAAACTACAGACAATCAACATAAATATCCTATAACGGGGTCTGAAGGGAACATTGCAGCAGGCACTGGACTGTCAGCTAAAGGCCTGATTAATGACAGCTCTGTAGTCTGGAGGTGTTTTTTATTCGCAGTCATGCGGCTCTTCACTTGGCCCCAAGCATCACAAAAGTAGATTACTCTTCTACAGATTCACTTATTATAAATCAAACAGCAGATCTTATTTCAAGGAATATATTTCCTTTGTCTACACCTCAGATGAACATTTATTAGAGAAATATGTTAAACTGTAAACATGACAAACTGAATTTGCCTGTTAGTGAATGTATACAGGGCTGGAGGGATGATGATCTTTTACATTGCATAACCACAGTGCAAAACGTTGTTTTCTGTCCAGCCCTCAAAATATAGAATAAGTACAGAGATATCAAAGGCAAACATTTTGACACTATTGTGTCTTCATCCGAGACTGGGCTGGACTTCTCTGATGAATACACAGTAGCGTCAAAATTTTAGTATCATATCTTAAAGATCCCATAGTCAGATATTTTCCCAACAGAGCTCTCATACTGCAGGCATACTTAAGGTTCCTAGAGCTTCCAAAAGTAGAATGGGAAGCAAAGCCTTCAGTTATCAGGCCACTCTCTTGTGGAACCAACTGCCAGTTTAGTATCAGGAAGCAGACACCCTCTCTACCTTTAAGATTAGGCTTAAAACGTTCCTACTTCATAGAGCTTATAGTTAGGGATGGCTCTGGTAATCCTGAAACATCCCATAGCTATTCTGCTACAGACCTAGACTGCTGGGGGACTTCCCATGTTGCATCTTTCTGCACTCTGCTCGCTTTTACTCATGATGTAGATATGACATTATTGTTGTCTTATATTTCTCTTCCTCAGCAGGTATCCCTGGCCTGGTGTCATGGTGCTTGTTGTTCCCTCTTTCCTCTCCTCTCAACCCCCATCAGGTCGAGGTAGATGGTCACCCTTCCTCAATCTGGTTCTGCCAGAGGTTTCTTGCTGTTAAAGAGTTTTTTGTTTCCACCATTGCCTTGGGCATACTCAGGATGGGAGAGTGGATCAAACAGAAGTTTCGTTGTAATTTCTTTAACTGGCTTTGTATAAACTAGACTGATTTGAAATGTAATGAATCTGAATTGAGTGGATTATGATTGTATAGCAGTGAATTGGATTGGATAAAGTGCCTTGAGATGACATTTGTTATGTGCTGGCACTCTATAAATAAAACTGAATTGAACTGAATTAGTCTGTTTGCACTTTTATAAATTGCATAAGCATCACTGAAATTCAGCTTTCTATTATTCTTTGATAGTTGATTGTCTTTCAGCTGAGAAGCACCTGATTCAAATGCAATCTGTTGGAAGATGTGAAGACATTTTTGTTTTTCATAATTAGGATCAAGTTTTCTTTCACATTGTCACATTCCTTAATTTCTCATGCTGCACAAAAGCAGAAATGCTTGGATTCGTAGTGGTGCAATAAAAATCACAATGATAAAAATAGCCACACTGATGACAGATGGTAGGAAAGATTGGAAAAGGCTTGCTATGACACACTCTTGAATGAAGCAGTACATTTGTAATATTTGAGCGGTTGACTGTTACATTAAATTATTGCCATATGAATGCTGAAATTGTAAACAACCTAAAATGACCATTCTACATGCTATATATCAATATGACATGACCTCTGCACCATAATCATTTATTTTTCTTGGTTGATGCTCGCATATGTGATCTGATTTCAAAGGGCAGTCTCAAATTTGGTTGACACATTGAAAGAAATAAAAATGAATAAAATATTCACAAAAGTTTATATACACCTGTTTGAAAAACCTGATTGTTGGCAAACGTTTTTCAATATTTTTTGTTTTTCACTCTATCCTTTGGCTTCAGTCACTATTTTGAAACACGATTTTCTGTAAAAGTGTGCACAATAAACACAGGCATTGTGCAGAGGGTGGTTCACTCATACCAATAGTAAAGTAATTCTGAGAGAAAATTACTTAATTTGTTTATATTCCACACAGCTCTTCATGTGAGATTACTGGTATTATGTGCAGGTGCAGATAAGATGAACAGCCCTGAGTTACGAGCAGCAGTAAACAGAGCTGATGCACTACGTGCGGTTGGTGCACAACTGTGTATCACATGCATCTGTAGTGTTTTATCTCATCACTTCACCTGTACAAGGCTATGTTTTTTTTTAATTTTCAGCTCACAAACCAAACTCCTGCTTAGTGTTTTAGTTTTACTCCCAGCCACTAAAACCTAATTGAAGCACTTCAGATACTCGCAGTTCTTGCTATCGTCTGATCCATCCTACTTTCTTAGTGAAACAATTGTCTCACTAAGCATTAGTAGAGCTCACTGGCATTATTCTGAGGTGGCCTCACAATAAAGGCTTCCTACTGCTCTCTAACAAATATATTGATAAATTAAATGCTGGAAATGTTAGGCTGTCAATGGGAAGCTTTCTAAAACAGTATTTACTTACTTCAGCAAATGAAGAAAGCAGAGAACAGGGAGGTATCATGCATGGTATCATGACTTTAGATGAAGAGATCTATAAGGATTATTGTACATAAAGGTAAGATGATCCCAATGTGCCAATGTATGCAGAAGGAAAGTCATATTGTCATCATCATCGTACTTAGATTTTAAAAAGAAATAACATTTACATGGACTTTGTATAATCTTTCACAGTGAATTACCTAACTACTAATTGACCGTACTTTCTGTCTTAAAAATCCTGATAACCTGCATGTAAAATATTAGTTGAAGCTTAAAATATGGAACAAAAAGTCAGTGTAGAGAATATAGATTTACATGCAACATGTACAGCAGTAAAAGCCCTGTCTTTGACATGTCCAACTCAGGCAATGGCAGTTCTCATTGCCTCACTTGAGTCATAAAACATTCAGCTCATTTGTTCTGAACTTGATGAACTGAAAAAAATACAAATATGAATGGTTTCCTATTCTGATATCAAACTGTTTGGTTAATTTCCCCTTCTCATATCTACAATTTAAATCACTTAAACAACATTTCAGATTTTGGAATCTTGTTTGTTTATTGATTTTATGGTGCTGCACTTAAAAATACATACATTTTAAAAATGCCCTTAATGCACAGTAAAGAGAAGTTTCTTTCATATAATATTAAATTATGTGTTCAAAAAGTTAGCATCAAAGTGTCTATAACAGTTACGTGCTGTAGTTTTGAATATGAAATCGGGTGCTAGATGCAAAATATAGAAAGTGAAATACAGTTAAATAGATTTCAAACAGCTGGATTCCTCCCTAGTCATACCTTCACTCCAGGCTAATTTGAATACTACATCCCAGCATGTACCAGCTTTAAAATTATTCAGATTTCACTAAGTCACTTAGCAGCAAAATGAGCTTTTGTGTTCTGACACAATCTAATTTTGTTTCAAGTCACATATTTCTCATGAGCAGCAGGTCTATATAATATATAACGGGAAATGCAGTCTTCCTGTTAGTGCTTTGAGGTTGTCAAATATTTAATGTGTCTGACTATATGTGTTGTATTTCATGTTCTAAAGTGTGTAAGAACAGCAATCTATTTGCTGAACTGTCTAAATGTTCTGGTACTGCACTTACAAATCAAGACCTAAATGTTTCTTTCTGCAAAAACTCCTCTTGTGATTGGCCTGTTGAATATTGGAAAGAATTTGAAACCCTTGGCGAGACTTTGCATCATGCACATATACATCAAATGAACACAAAGTCAACTCAACATCAAAAATGTTCTGTAGCACTTCCAGAGAAAACAAAGTTTTTAAAGGAGCCTCTACATCATTTTGGATTCATGGCAAACAAACAACACCGTAAATTTAAAGCTATAGCCTTCATTTAAGCATGTTCTTATCCAAAATCATTTATATGTACACATTCTGACAACCTTAGAGTTTTCAGTCACTTTTTTTGACAGACCACAATAAGATGCTAACTTGAAAGGTCAAAAGTGTGTTTCAACAGACAGCTGATGGCTTTTACGTCTTTCAAATGTGAAAGAAGGTATGTCATCCCTGACATGATCCCTCCTCAAGTTGAGAGATTTCATTTGACGGTGATGGGAGATGTTGCCCCACTTTCAGCTTATCCCCCATGGGAACGGTCCTCACTCTTCCCTCCTCGCCTGGTTGAAAACAGAGAGCCAGGCGCAGTAAAACAACTGCACTAAATACAGCCCTGCAGTTACCATAGAAACCAGTGCTGGTGCATCCCTGACTAGTCCCACTGTATTTCATTTTGCACTTGACCCAGAAAAACATTAGGAGGTTGATGTTTAGTTTATACAGTCAAAATCTTAGGAGTATTGTTAATATAACAAGCAGCAACAAAAAGCTTTACAATGAATGAGAGATAAGCAAAAAATAAATGCATTCAAGATGACACAGAAAGGAGAGATGGAGGGGTGTGAAAAGAATATAGACGTATACACGTGTGAGCAAGTGATGATGCCAAAGATGCTTCAGGGAGAGTGGATTTACGCTGACAACAAAATCGAACACAGCTGTAAAGCTGGCCATAGCTACACTGAGCAAGACAGTGCGTGATCACATTTGAAAGTCCTACTTGTGCTGGCACCTTTCCGAAGATAAAGGACATAGCGACATAGATTTTTTCCTTTTTTTTTTCCCATGGAATGGTGTGGCAATGCTGTTCTTAAAGTTATATAAGGCAAGGTGCTGCATTGCATCAAATGGCTTTGTTTCAATGACTGTCTACCACTCTTTAAATTCAGACACAGGTAACACCATTTTTTGAGGAGAATACCTTAGTTCTAAGGAGACACAGATCAAAAATCAGAAAGGATAGTCTTTAATGACATATTTTTATTTGCATGTTCCTGTACTATAGGACACTATACTGTCCAGGCATCTCACCAAGTTAACTCATTTATACTGTGCTTCTAACTCCACTGGGACATTATTATAGTGTTAAAATAGGTCATGGGCAACCCATTATACTGCAGCCAAGCTTAATTCTACTGAATACTATAAAGCCTCTATATCATTGACATCCTTTTTAATAATGTCTTTAAGTTAGTCCATTTATAATCTTTTAAGAAATTCTCTGTCTGTAGCAGCTGTCAGATAAATACAGCCACAACAAAAAGGAGCACAACCGAACAGGCATGATAATTGCTAGGGTGCGTAACGATTAATCAATATGAATAGGGACCCGAGAACATTAAAGATGAAACTGCATTGCTACACAAACCTCGGGATCATATATGTGCAATAAACCAGCTGATGGCACAATTCAACCATTAAAATCCAGGTTTTGCTGCTGATTTTATACAGAGTCAAAGCATCAACGTCAGTGAAAAAATGTCAGAGGTCTTCCTCATCATAACTACACTACCTGTTTGCTGGCTCCGTATAATCTTAACAGTGTATCGGTCCTCCTATCAACTGGATTCCAGTGGCCAAAGTGCCATAAACCCACCAGTTGTTGCTTGTGAGCTAAAAACGAACATTTCCAATTGCCCAAACAGACAAGGTTTACAATGCACCACCAAATCTTACATTAGGAAATCATTTGGATTTGATCTGAAGTAAAACTGAACACTGGACAAAAATCTGTGTCGATTATGTACAGCGGTAGTATAGCAATAGCAGAAGCCATCAAAGACATCAACAACATCAAAGACATCTACAAAATGTATTACTTTTACCACAAAAATCACATTTAACAACAATCAGCAACAAAATGTCATCTCTCATATCACTGGAATTTTTCATTTCATATAAACTAGCATGCTTGAAGGATCCTTGGACATGTGAAGTCTCTCACAACTCATTTTTTCAGAACAGGAAGAACTCAATACATTATGAAACTACATAACACAGAAGAACAGCTGCAGAGCCGTGAGCACCATCTACATGCAGAGCCACAAGCCACAATTGATCTGTAAAACCCTTACATTTCCAAATAATTACTGCCGCTACAATCCAATTTTGTGCTTGTGTTTGTGTTTTATTCTGCGTGTACAGAAAAATTATGGTGGGGGGCTCTCTATATAAAAGGAACTTTTGCAGTCAGCAAACAGCATAAAAACAAAATTCTAATAAGGCAATCCAAGAAGACAAATGGGGGTCTGCTGAATATATTTTACATGATAAATCTTTAAAAGAAACAAGGAGGTATTACTCCGAAAAATGGTTGAATTCTGAATTACAGCAAGTTGGTAAAGCATCTATTTTATACACATACTGTATTGAGTTTGTGCTCCTTGAAGTTTATTAGCCTTTTGAGGATCTATTTATCATCAGTGCTGCTTGGTGGCTAACTTTTGAGGGGAGATGCTCACAAGATTTCAGTTCAAATAAAATTTTAAATAACTATATTTACGGTGCTCTGTGACGGACTGGTGACCTGTCCATGGTGTACTCTGCCTCTTGCCCAATGACAGCTGGGATAGGTTCCAGCCCCCCAGCGACCTTGAACTGGAATAAGCCATAAAATAAACAAATGAATATATTTAGGATGCAAATATCATTGAAAACATCCAGACGAGGTAACAATTAGTGAGTCATCAAGCTACTAACTAGGAATGTTACAAATATAATACATTATATAATATAGAGGAAATGCAGTGTCACTGCCTTTAATTTGGTTATTGAGAAAGCAGAAGGTGGAATTTGGTTATATTCATTACTTTTGCTTGAATGTTTTACAAGATTAACTATCATCAAATTAATTGCCAGATAATAATTCATGTTGACTGACCAAAAAGTAAATCAATTTAATTTAATTTCTAAATAAATAAAATAAACGATTTTCTCTTGCCCTCTTTAAGAAGGGCAAAACATAGGACAGCTTTACAGAAGCCCCTTTGACACTGATATTCTTGCTCAACACTGCTGAGGCCAAAGAGAGTTCTTCTCATTCCCCCACATGTGAACAGACTGTGCAGGGATTTGAACCCCTTGTACTCTAACCTTTAGCTTCCCACCACCGTATTATCATTCATCTGAAATTATAGTAGGTACGTACATACCTTACATATAACAGCTTTCCTCACAGGTTGCTGAACTTTTAAACAGTCTATTCTTCTGTTGTTGTAATAGCCAAGCAGACATTAAGCAGCTTTAAAAATCAGGCCAAACAAGCTTGTAATTGAACAAATGCAGTGGCAAATTAGACTAATTCACTTTCAATATTTTTTTTTTGTATTGAACAGCAGGGCACACTCTTATTTGTGTCTTTAATGGTAATTTGAACGGTGCTGGCATCCATGTATAAGCCTATCCTGCAGGATGGGGCTGAGCCAGTCTTCTGCACTTAAGACCTGACAGCATCATATTACACTGCAGGATTCTTCGGCTAAGTGTGAGTACTATAGCATGAGACAACTGCTGTCTCACTAAGCGTCATTGTTATGAAGGAAAACACACAAGTCATGAATATGTCATAACTAGAGGGTGACGACAGTGTGGAGAAGCCAACACAAAAATTGATATAAGTGTACTTACACAACTGGTGAATTTAATCCTAAAAAAAATCACTTCTACCAGTTGAATGCTATCTGAGCACAACAAGCACAGAAACCAATCGTAAAGGGCCAAGCCCAGCTCCTGAAAAACAACCCCACACCATAATCCCCCCCTCCACCAAACTTACACTTGGCATAATGTAGTTAGACAAGTACCACTATCCTGGCAACCACCAAACCCAGAGTCGTCCATCAGATTGCCAGATGGAGAAGCGTGATTCGTCACTCCAGAGAACGCATCTCCACTGCTCCAGAGTCCAGTGGTGGCATGCTTTACACCACTGCATCCGACACTTTGCATTATACTTGGTGATGTATGGCTTGGATGCAGCTGCTCGGCCATGGAAACCCATTCCACAAAGCTCTCTACACATTGTTCTTGAGCTAATCTGAAGGCCACATGAAGTTTGGAGGTCTGTAGCGATTGACTACAGAAAGTTGACAATCCTCTGCGCACTATATGCGCCTCAGCATCTGCTGATCCAGCTCTGTCATTTTACATGGCCTACCACTTCGTGGCTGAGTTACTGTCGTTCCCAATCGCCTCCACTTTGTTATAATACCACTGACAGTTGACTGCGGATTATTTAGTAGCGAGGAAATTTCCCGACTGGACTTGTTGCACAGGTGGCATCTGATCACGGTACCACACTGGAATTCACTGAGCTCCTGAGAGCGACCCATACTTTCACAAATGTTTGTATAAGTAGTCTGCATGCCTAGCTGCTTGAATTGATACACATATGGCCATAAAAGTGATTGGAACACCTGAATTAAATTATTTGGATAGGTGAGAGAATACTTTTGGCAATATACTGTATTATAGAAATACGCTTATGAATTTCTGCATGATAACAGACATCCAGTAGAATGTAAATCATCCCCACCCAACTGTGGACTAACCATTCCACAAGTAGCATGTATTTTACAAACTTTCAATCCTGCGCAGCCGGAAAGAGCACACAGAGAATTAAACAGGTAGTGATAAAGGTAAAAGGAGCCTTCTAATTTCAACTACATTATTTGATGCAGTAACTGGGCAAAAAGTTGCCAAATGATCATGTGACCAGGTAAACTTTTGACTTACACAAAAAAAAAAGCATACTTAATTGTGCTCATTTTGGTTGCATTCTAATGCTTTGTCCTACCATCCAAAAACATGCATGTTAGGTTAATTTGTGACTCTAAACTGTTCGCAGGAGTGAGTGTGAGCGTGTGTGTGGTTGTTTGTCTCGTTTGTCTCTGTGTGGCCCTGTGATGGACTGGCAACCTGTCCAGGGTGTACCCCGCCTATTGCCTGATGACCGCTGAGATAGGCTCCAGCCCCCCCGCGACCCGACCAACAGATTAAGCGGGTATAGAAAATGGATGGATGGATGGATGGATAACTAAATAAAATTAGGAGTATGGACTAAAAATTTATCCTAGGAGTGAGTGTTCATGTTTGTTTATCTCTGTGGCGCTGTGATGGACTGGCAACCCCTCCAGGATCTCTCACCCCATGGCAGTTGGGATAGGCTCCAGCCCCCCTGTGACCCTGAATTGGAAATGAGTGTATGGATGGACAATTGTTCTGAGGAAATACCTAGAAAGCTTTATTGTATGTCCTAACAAATTCAACATTTATAAAGTCACTATTTAGCAGTGCCATATTCTTTGTTTTCATGGATCTAAAAAAAAAGTCTTTCTCTCTCTAAACCATTTAAAAAAATGTTTTTTCATAAGTTTTCATAAGTAAAAGATGTCATGTGACTTTAACCTTGAACGATTCTGTTCTTTTTAGGTACTTTCTTTTTTGTTTCTTGTTTAAATTAGGGATTAGAGATCGGCAGGATTTGGATTATGTGCTTTCTGCAACACTAAATCTTTCGTGTTTAAGTGTATCAGAGACTATTTTATCAGCAAGGGTTTGCAAAGTTTGAGTCACAGTGTATACATAGTACATATATATATATATTTTTTTTATTACTTTTTTGGGTCATTGGTCAGAATGTGCAACTCATTGGCTGACAGCAAAATACCTGATCTGACAACTGACCTGCTGTGACGTTACAGTACACAGTAATCTGTGGTTTATATTAAAGCTGTTCATTATTGGCTGCTTATGTACAGCATATGGACTCACAGCAGATATAATTAGCATGAGTGATTAACTAGATAGGTTAAGTGTCTTGCACTAAAGGCCCTTATGAAACTATCTGCCTCTTGGGATCAGATTACCTGTACAGCACATAATGTTATCTGCAAAATCAGCGGAGCAGCGCCAGTGCTAGTGACACATCACATCTACTCTGTGACTTTGTTAGTGGTTAAATGATTGAACTTGAGAAACAATGAGGACAGTGTCACCAGAGACTATGATGGGAGAGATGTGTCACGACAAAACCACTGAGGGAAGCTGTGATGATTTTACTTGGATTAAATCACACAACTCACATTCAAATCTAATGAGCACGAGTCATGGAGAGTTTGAGGTGGTCTTAAAAAGATGGCAGCCCCAACCCATTAAAGCAACTTAAAGAAAATCAATTTGGAATCTCAAGTTCAAAAGACTTCTCAGTCGGTGGTTGAAGGTGAGCCTGAGTGAGCTGGCACTGGGGTTTTTTCAATTCCTTAGGAGTCTTTCAAACACACACAAAAACACACATTAGGTGACAGATGGTAATTTCCTCAAGTTACCACACAGTGCTCCTGGGGTTATATTTAGAGTCATGACACATAATTATCTACTGTATACTTCTGACTTTTCTCTTCCAAAACTGAATGAATCTCAAAAAGAAGGCTAGTCAACAGAGTCTACTGTTTTTACAGGTGAGATGTCACAGAACTACTCGAGTCCCATTTCACTCTCTGAAGCCATAGTTGCAGCTTGGCCAGAGTAGATGTGGTTGGAGAAAAGGATGCTTTCACCATTATGTGGTGTTCTTGTGTAGCTCCACTGGTGCCTTTATGTGTCACTATAGGTTTTGAGGAAGGTGGAGATCCACAGTAAAGTGAACTTTAGACTACTTTGACTTCCTTTAACCCACCAAATCCCTTTCTGTCTGCTCGACAAATGACTCCGTGCCTAGTCTGCAATGTCACTCTGCTGTTGATGTGGGGCAGTTTAAAGCAACCGCATGACCAGTTCCCATTTTCTCATGTTGTTTACCCACTGTTACACTGTATAAACAGCAATGACAAATCCCTCCATAACCAAATCCAACCTGTTCTCAGAAACAGCGGGGTGATGAATATGTAACAGCATGACGATTCATTAGCTGAATGTCAGCCAGTAAGTGTGCACTGGCAAGGCCATGCCTTTCAGCCATAGTTCACTGCATGAAAGAAGACCTTTAGTTAGACTTTATTCATTCACAAGATAATTTGATAACTCTCTGTATTTTTACAAGGGGTTTTCACTGAAACTTCATATGTGAACCCGCTAAAAGAATATTTATTTTCTTGAAATAAAATGTTCTCAAAATGAGAACATTTCATTATAAAACGAGAGCAACTTGTGTCCTTCATGGAAAATATTGTGGGTTCTTACTCAACATATAGATACCTAATCCCTCATTGTATTGATTTCAGTTACATCAAGTTTGTATTTGAATGTTTAAAACCTACCTATCTGTAGACCTAACGTAAGACAGATCAGATCTACTTGAGCTGTTTTGTGCTGAAATGGTCTCAAATCATTTTATTTTTTGTATGGCTTTCAAACCGTTAGTCTTCAAAGGAACAAGTGCATCTGCATGTCATCTGCTATAAACACTATGATACTTGCATTGGAAAGCTGCTTCCAGCTTATCTATGTATTTTTGTATCTGTCACTATCAATAAATCTTTAATAAATAAATAAAATGGGGAGTAAGGAATAAAAATGTATCCTAGGAGTGAGTGTTCATGTTTGTTTATCTCTGTGTTGGCCCTGTCATGAACTGGCAACCAGTCAAGGGAGTATCCTGTCTCATGGCCAATGGCAGCTGGGATAGGCTCCATACCCTTAGTGACCCTGAATTAGATTAAGCTGATATAGAAAATGGATGGATGGTAGTTACAAATAAAAAAAATAAGAGAATGTCGGTCAGGGGTGTGCTGTAAGACATGAAAGGGTAATGACCTCATTAGCCTCCCTACTTCTGGTACCATTTACTCAATAGCCATATGTTTGATCACACCTGACTTCCAACTCAACCTTCATTAACCAGCACTTTCACTCTGATCTTACTTACACATCTATAACAGGTCATGACTGCAACTTCCACTGTAGCAACGACATTGTGTGTACATAATCTGACAACTGACGGATAAAGAAACACCTGTCAAGTTACTAAAGACCTTTAGTCTTCTTTATCAGCTCACTGTACTGTAATGACACACAAACGAAAAATACTTTAGAGTTTCAGCTTATTTCAGATAGTGTTTTAGTGTAGGATAAGAAGACTAAACTTTTTTTACGCTGTGAGTCTGTAGCTCAGCTGAGTCTGTACTAAGACCAGCCTGTATCAGTTGCTGCAATCATTTTTAAAGGTTGGGAAACATGGCACATTCAGGAAAGACTTGGGCTACTGTAACATAAATAAATGAAGCATTTGTTGTGCTTCATTTTTACATCAGTGAAGTTTCAGTTAAGAATTTCTAGAACATGTTCAACCAAAGGTTTAGCTTATAATTTACATATTTCATTATGCAGATGTAAAAATGTCAGCTTCTGCTGGAATATTTTCAAATATCACTAGCCTGGTGATGGAGATAAGGAGACTTTCCATGTGTCAAAATCCCCCCAAATGTCCGTTATCCATTGAGCCCAAGGCTGTTCATTTCAGCTTTAGAGTGGTGGAGATGTCACTTGTCTGAATTTGCGGATGTTTTCCTCCAGCAAGAATTTTAAAAAATAGCCTGAGGTCTGAGGAGCTGATCAAGTCATGAAAGAAAATCAGAACATCTACAAATCTGTAACTATACAAACTCCTGCTGATGTAGGTTGTGAGATATAATCACAAGCTCCACAAAAGCTACATAGATGGGTTTAAGGTGAGATTCTACTGCCAGTTGATGATTCAAAGCATTCCTTGTATTTCATATACCCCTAATAACACTGAGCTCCTTTTTCATTATAGTGTATACTTTAAAGAATTGTGGATTTCCTCTGTTAGCAAAGATTACAATAACCTTGCTTATATATTGATATATATATTGAGTTTAAGAAAGTATTTCAGTGAGTCTCCTTTCTTTATAGTTAATTATTCACTCAAAAAAACAAGACAAGAAGATGAAGATGAAAACATCAATGTTACAAAATCCTTGTCTGTCATGCACAGACAATTTCCTTTCATACAGAGAAAAGCCTGAAATTTTCAGCAAAGTCCCTGTGGCCATTCTGTGCAGTTGAAAGATTCGGAATACATTAGAGGAGGCCAGAATTCTGTTTTTAATACTTAAATTTGAAGTCACTGCTCGTAAGTAACTTTTGTGCTCTCTGCATACTAATTTGAAGAAATGTCGTCCTTGAGAAGCACATGATTAATAATGGATACGGTATGACTTTATGCCCATGGCTAGGGCAAGCTGTAGAGCAGTGAACTGCAACACTGGGTTTAAAAATGTGCTTTCTCCCATCTCCACATTTCAAATATGGTGGGTTTAAATTAACCGAGACAATCAGAGTTAAATTTTCCCTGTGCTCATTTGATCCTTTCGTGCCATTCTGCTGCAAAAGGATCCAGGAAATATGTGAAACTTGACAATGTAGTCAATAGAAATGTGTCTGCATCAGGCAAGTAAAGAAAACTATGTTTTGCTTCAAGAACATGTATGCCATCTCGACAAAATGTTTATGATAATTGGAGAAAAATATTCTTAATACATCAATGACTTCCTGTTTTTTTAATCATTTTGGAACATTGTGTTGTGTTGGATTTCTCATATTACTGTGTATTTAAAAAACATCTTCACTTTTCAAGATTTCAGATTCCATCTAAAACCCTTTCTTTGTCCTCTCTGGGAGTCTATGTATAGGATATGTTTCTGAAAGGATATATATGTGACTCCTCTCCATAAAAGCAGGAAAGGGTCTGCCAATAATATCATCTGCATCAATACTCCTTTAGGTGCATCTCCAACAGTTGGTGACACAATGTGCTGAAAACATAGCATTGTGTTTTAGCCTGAGTGTGATCTAAGAGAAAGTCTAGCCTACAGAGCAATGTCAGTAAATACTGTATAGAGTGCAGCACAAGAAGAAGAAGTGCATTAACCAGCTGTAGACTCATTTGCTGGAGGGCATTTGCACATCTCAGCAAAGTTTAAACAGATAGCAAGCAAGTTAAACATCCATTATTAAACAATACGCAAATACTTTTTGAAAACCTAACAAAGAGGGTACTGTATCTGGGCCAGAGACAACATGAAAATACTCATGTATGTTATATTTAGGTGCTGATAAAGATGCACAGTAAGTCAAAATATTAGAACCCTCTGTGTTTAATGAATACCTGAATGCCTTCTTTGAGGACTAACACAGAGGAGATAAATTATCTTCCTCTGTGAGGTATCTGAGACATACCATTTTATATCTTCCTCATAGCTTCTCCAGTCCTGTAATTAAAAGAAGACATTTGAATGTTTTCTTTCTTTTTTCCGTACTGTACTCTCAAAATGGTCAGACAGATGGAGCTTTATTGTAATTCTAAAAAAGTCCATATGGCGTAATTGTGGCTGGCAAAATCTCTGCCTGAATTATAAAAAAGTAAATTTATTGGCACTTAGCTGGACACTACATGACTGCAGTGACATGCACCATTTGTTCTAATGGTGGTGAAGTCTTAATTCACTGTTTCCTAGGGATAGAAAGGCTTAACATTTTTATTTTGTGAAATAGATGATGGTTATCGACAAATTACCATTGTAATCATCTGAAAAAGTGTAATATACCATATTGCAGGTGTTTTACTTAGTTTGGAAAAACTAAGTATGTGACAGTCTTGATCACCACTGGAAACAGACCTCTATACAGAGGACAAAGGCAAGCCTTGAGGGATGGAACCTGCCACTGATTCCTCGTGTGTGAAGCCACAAGACTCACAGCCCATGTTGATTTACTGACAAAAACAAGCTCCCCTTCTGTGTGAGTCGATGCTTGTGTAGAACACAACACTCATACAGGAAATTTCACTCTTTGCTTGTGCTCATCTCTCAAAGGTAATGGCTCGGAAAATCTGGAAATCTTTAAAAGGTAAAAGCAGCTACAAGGCCATTATACATTTGACTCACACTGCCATCACAGCTTGGACAAGCTGACAGAGGGTCACTGGCTTATTAGTTTCTCTTAAGCGATAAAGTCCAAATGAAAGGAAACAGAATCAAAAAGGCTTCATTCAGTGAAGGCTGTGAGTGTAACCTGTATATGGCAGTTTGAAACAATATCCATTTCACTACCGTTTCAAACATTTACGGGACGTGCAAATAGAGTCCTAACAACAGGAAGGGGGTGAGTGAGTTCTTTATGTGCAAGAGCATTTCCACAGGTACCTTTTCCTTCTTCATGATTTCAGGTTCAGAAAACCCTTAATCCGATGATCAGACTCCAGCAAACCACCATAAGATTCTGAAAATACAAGAACGTGTGGTCAATAGTCGGTGTACATGACTTACCTCGCTAAGCCGGCTTATACTTTAGCTCATAGCACTTGTAAGCTTCTTAACCAGTCAGCTCAAACTGAGCTAATTATTCATAGACAACCTCCAACTCTGGGAATACAACCAAGGATGAGTCCCTAAAATCATGAATTTTTCAATTTAGCATATGGAAAGTGTTTAATTACCTGCTTCATAATCCAAGCAGGGAGATTTGGCATATTCCTGCTTTATTAACTGTAACTACCTTCTACATCACCCCTTTGTCAAACACAGGTCTTTGCCTCTAGCTTGGCTTGGTGAGCTCTAATTGTTGCAGCTATGATATTTTAGTCAGCTGGGGTTGGAATTTCTTTAATCTTTCCAAAGACAAGCCTTTGTCTCCAAAGATTTAAAAGCTGACTCATACTGCTAAATGTTATTCATCTTAATGGCTTTTATATGGGCCTTTGTGACTTTAATTTAGTTCGGAGTCAAAAGTCTTTGCCACTGTGCTTTTCAGTCATATTGCTCATGGTCACCAGAAATGGTAACACTGTAGAAATCATGGTAGAGAGATTTTCTGTAAGATTTTATTTTCTGATTATCACTATTTAATAAGCAGGCAAATGCAAATATGTAAATATCACTTCTGTAAATTAGTAGTGCACAATGAAGGGTAAAAACATTCCATTGACATTTTTTCTCTTGTTCATATGATGATCAAAGCTGTGAAAATTTTCTGAAATATAGTTGCAGCTGAGTTCAATAAAAGCACTATTATAATGGCATACCATCAGCAGAGATACCTCATTAGATTTACATTCCCAGTCCTGCTTATTTTTTTTCCTTCCCTGCTGGTACATCCACATTGATTTCCCCACATAAACAATATGCTTACTGAGGCACTTCATCACCTGACACACTGATAGCTTTTATAACTTCATCTTGCTTATTAGCATATTACCTAAAAACTCATTTATGAACGACAATTTGAGCCCCTTTGAGGATCACTGTTGCATAAAGCAAACATAATTGTCAAGTAAGATTCTACAGCAGTTTGATCCAACATGTTTAACAGAGAGTTACGAACAAAGACAAGACCAAATAATGACATCTTTGAAATATTCAGACTCAATCAGAATGGCAAGCCAAAAATGGCAAATGGTAAATTAGGTATTTTTTTATACAAACTATGACTACATCAAATAGAAACAAAAATCTGTTTGATAGAGTAGATGTAAAACTAAAATATGATGCTACAGTACAAGATAAATTAAATGCAAATGGTATGCAAACACTGAAGAGAAAAATCAACATCACCTTTCCACGCAGCATGGCTATGTATCAGAGCAGAGCACACATAATTTGAAAGCATATATTTACTCCTGAAAGCAAGTGGAGGTAATAATGCATGAACTAACATAAATGATGTACAGCTCACACCAGAAAGAAAAAGTTCCAACATAAAATTAAAACTTTCATATAATTTTCAGACTATTAACAACTTTGAATGAGATGAGACCAGCTTTCCTTCTAGGTTACATTGTTGGTTGTGCACGTACATGTCCACAGGTAAAGGTCAAGAAAATGTAATATCACAGTGAGCATATATTGTAGGGCCTTTACTTTACTTTTAAATGGCTGAGAACAAAAATAACATTCAGGATGTTGAGATTTGCAGGCATAATACGATTTTATCTGATCTACTCTATATGTAAACAGAAGGAGGAAAAAAACCCAACACATACATCCAGAGTCATGAGAAACCATCTTCAGAAACAAGAAGAAAAAGAGTCCTTCAGCAGATGTCATGGGCCACACAGAGTCCCGTTCCCAACATCTGGAAGCCAGTATGAGATTACGAGAGGTAGAAGTAACAGTCCAAATCCAAAACTGTGACAAGCTCTCCACGGTGCCTCGCAAAGCCTGTCAGAAACTTTGGAAGACTGTAAGCAAGCCTGGCAACTTAGAATTGGTGCTTTTCATTTTTGCAAGCATTCTCACTTTACTTTTAGTACTTAAAAGTTTTTACAGGAAAACGGTTATCAATCTGTTGGCTGTATTTGAGCTAACAGTTTAGGTTCAAAATATGACTAACACAAAGTTACAGCTCAGCCTCAAATGAAGATAAACCAAACGCTATTCACAGTCCTTCAATTGCAACTGCTGCTTTAAAGGATGTTCTTTTGAAATGCAAAGTTACAGGAGAGAAACAACATTTTACTTGTATTAAATATCTAATTAAATCAGTGTAAAGCACGGTACACACATTCTATCACTACTGGAATAACATGACAAAGAAGTAAGGCAACTAAAAATTGAAAGGTTACATACCTTTAATTTTGCACCCAAATAATTGAAATTATTTTAAAAGCTGAACTACTATAGCTAAGGTGACTGCAATTACTACAGAGGTACTCTATGTGTCTTATGTGTCAAGGTAAATCTCCTGTAATAGGACCTCGCTGTTACAGAATATATTTCACCTGGAGTCTTGTCATTTGCTGTATATTAAGTGAGTTTGGACCAGAGTTTCCCGTAAGCTAAAACACAAGGGTGTATCTGTTTTGCATAAGGTTTGTTGCCCAACTTGAAGTATCTCTAATGTAAATCTAATAGAAACAAACAGTTGACTGTTTGCTAAGATAATGTCCTGCTCCAATATACAGTAGTTGAGGCAGCAATTCATAATTTTTCTTTCAACCTTTAGGTTGAAACAGAATAAATAACTTTAAGACCATCCGCCCACTTGTTGAGCTTTTTACTGGAATAAATATTATTTATTCTTTTTTGATTAAACAGAGTGGAAAAGAAGGGACAGAGAGATGGGCGCGACATCTGAGAAAGAATCCCTGCTGGATTCGAACAGTGTATCACGATTACATGGCACACACTGTATCCAGCTGAGCCACCAGGACGTCACAAACTCTTTTGTAGGATGTTTGCAACCATGACAACACAGCAAATAACACCTATGTGTATTATGAACAAGCCCACAAATGGAAGGAAACCAAAAATCTGGAGCCACAATACCACACAAGTGAAATTAAGTTAATGCTATTGTCAACAGACTCAAAAGTGGTCTGAAGAGAGTCCCAGGAAGGAAATCTACTTAAAGCCCTATCATTCCATGTTATTGCAATAAAAGACTTTATTGCAGACTAAAAAAAAGAATACTGAGGGAAAATATCCTCTCCTTATCTTTTACCAGACGTTGTTCCAGATAAACGTCTGCAGTAAGACTGGTTGTGATTTATGATCAAGCTTTAGTGTAAAATTAATGCTAGATTTTGTGATTTTAGATGTGATGATCACAGGGGAAATCACTAAGGACTGTAAAATGCTCAGTGGATTTCACTGTCTAATGTAATGAAGCCTGTTTCCAAAAGTGACTCAAGTGACAGACAGCTTTCAGGCATCTCACTTGCTCAGCTGTCTAATCTCAAAATCACTGACATGTCAAAATTCAAAGATCTATAGAGCTGTGGAGGTACTCATGAAAAATTCTTCAATTTATGTTAGACTGTGACACTGAAAGGCTGTAATGTACTCCATATTCAAGATGAAAATGCACCTCTTGTATCTTGCCAATGACAGCACATGTGAATTAACAAGGTGAAAAATTTCCCTAGAAGATATGACAATGAAACATCCAGTCTATTAAATATATTATTCATGAAATTAATATGTTTCATTGAGGTATTATGAAAAAATATGAGCACTTCAGTGTCAATTTAGCCATATGTCTTTTGCACTTTTGAAACATCCATTGCTTTAAAAGCAAAGAGGATTTCCAAGCAATGTTTGTGTTCTTTCTGTGTCCCAAATTTAAGTGCATATTTTTTGTAGACTCAAGGCCACAGGTGGTGTATTTGGGCAGAAAAAATCCTGTAACAATGGGTTCAGTATAAAAACAAAAATAAAATAAGTCATACAAAAATACAAAGTGGTGTATTAACACTGTTAAAAGTGAAGATAACTGATCAAGTAACGTAATTTTTGCAACTAAGATAAGCTGGTTATCGAAGGCTGTATCCTATATAAATACATTCTTATAGTCACTATTCATCTTAAAGATAATCCTTCTAAATGTATGAAAGTTTACGCATCAGAGGGAAAATATTTAGCTAAGGGGAGATGCTAATCCTGCTTAGTGACTCCACTTATCCTGCAGGAGTTTTTATTTCATCTACTGTAAAATAAATTCTTTCATCCAAATTTAGGATGCACATTGATTTGTTTAATATCTGGAGAGAAAACTAAAAATACAGTGTATCAAAAAAATTAAGTGTCAACCCCTTGGTGTTTTCCACAGAATGAGGTTACACTCGTGGCAGTTTGGAAGCAAAAGGGTGAACAGGGCATTATGATGGTATTTTTACTTTTACTTAATTAATTAATATTTTCCTTCATTGTTATTTACATTCCAACAGTCTGCTGTCCTGTGGAATTGTGGTCTTAACAGACTGCGAAGGAGTAGTTAGCCGCTACATTTAAATCTTTATTATTATCAGGAATGCAGCAATACAAGGTTTCCCATGATGTGCAGGGACAGACGATTAGAATTAATTAGAAGTAATTAAGGTTTGTTCCAAAGGTTACATCTTTCACTGCATGCTTTTTTGCAAAATAGCACAAAAAGGCTCTGAAAGGAGAGTTCTTTCCATGATTGCACCTTTTCCTGATGTGTTTGAATTAAGCAGGCAGGGGTTAATGTATCATGTGAGAGCAAAGGGCAAAATCAAAGCGTAGCAGCGGCTTTACGGTTGGAAGTTTCAATCCTTAGGATTGTAAAAAATAAAAACATGAGTGGGTTGTCAAAATTTTTGGGCATTTGTTTATACACTTGTGCAACCCACCCACATATTAAACATTGTGTGTGAAACCCTGCACAGAGCGACTCTTTGCTAATTTGCATTGCAGAACAGGAAACAGAAAACTCGATAAAGCCTGGGTCATGTCAAAGTCAAAGGAGATACAGAGGAGATTTGGGATATTTCTACTTGTCTCTACATAAATAAGAAAACACAGACAAAATCAACTTTAACTGTATTTATGAGTAAAATGTTTTCAAATACATGAATGAAATATGAACAAACTCCTCTTTAAAACCAGTCTGGTTCTACTGAGGAACTAATATTTCTCAAGACAAATATTTACATTCATTCATTTTTTGTTTGTAAATTCTGAAATTTTATTCTTACAATACAATGTACAAAATGTTGACAAATCAACACTTACATGTGGATTTTGGATGGTTTGCTAAAAAAGCAGTAAGCCCAAAGTCTCAAAGTTAAAATTAACTGTAAGATCCCCCTTTTAAAGCAATGACACACAATCGTGCATATACAGAAAGCATTTCTACTTTGCAACATAATGAATGTTGTAATTCACTTTCCATCCCCTAAATTTGTTTTACTTTATTTTATAATCTGTCTTGCTACTTGTGGGAAGTGCTCTGCAGATAAAGATTATTATTATTGCAATTTGAATAATAGTATGATACATATGTCTGTGGATTTCAAATATAACTCAGTCAGTACGCGATGCAAACGTTTAACGGCTGACTGCCTTATCAAAGTCACTCAATCGACTTCTTCTTCCCAACCGTAGATCAAAGAGGTATCCATCTGCTATTGCCGAGCTCATGCCACACGCTCTGCCAGTTAGAGGATTTCTCAGACATTATCTCCTTTTCATCCTGAAATGGTGCGTTTTTTCCTCTGAGACAAGCACCAAGCACAAAGCAGCACCCAATCATTTAGCAAAACAAACAAAGTATGTAATAAAAGGAAAGGGCATTTCATTTTTCCCAGTTTGCCAAATCAAACAAGCAACATTTTGCCAATTAGGTCATGTACTTATGTCAGATAGAGGTGCTTTATCTGGAAGAGCAAGGTGACAGAGGCCAAGTGAAGTCAATAACTGTTCTTGCTAAGAATCATTTCAACTCAAAAAATCTTGACAGATCTAAGTGTCCCTTCAGGTTAGGAGGATTAAATAGAGATTGACAGCAAAATGTTCAAAAATACAGTAGATGAGCGAGACTTTTCTGAATCTATTAAAACGATTAAGATTAGAGAGGCACTTTTTTTTTATCTCTGCAGTACAAATTTTTGAAGTTATGTCTATAATCAAGATTATTTGGAATAAGAGGAGGTGATGATACTCTCCAAAGAATATTTTAGATATGGAATAAACATGAGCTCATCATTTAATTAGAATTGCACCATTTTCTACTTGTTACATGTTACATGTTACAGCATGCATTACTAATGAATTCATTTCACTTTGAAAGTTCAATTGTGCTTCTACAAAAAAAAAAAATAGAACTAATAAGAACTTTGACACATTCTCAAAAATTGCAATAAACTATTTGTTGACCTCAACGGAATACATTTCAAAATAAACATTAACAAACAAAAAATAAATGTGTGAGTAATAAATGCTTTTGGCATTCAGACATGATCCCACAACAGAACTTTAAACTAAAGCTAAAAGACTGCAGAGGCTGCTGGCTTGTGGTTGGCTCTGTGCTCTCATTTTAGTTTGAAAAGATTTGCATTTGAAAGCTTGAACATGGTCAGCACGGTGCTGGCATTTAAAAGGTTTGATTACATTTCTTGTTTCATGTGTGGCCTCACAGGGCATCACAAACTGTAAACTGAGTTTCATCCTTATTTACAGAGAAGAACCTCCACGGTCTGTTATAAAGATTTAGTCCTATGGATCATGGATTTTTTTAAGGGCACACTATGCAACAAATTCATATATATTCCTTGAATCTTCACATTTCGCTGTATATCAGACATTTCTGGGCAACAACTTTTAGGCAAAGGTGTCGAGACACCAGACCAATGGCTTTTCTTGGCTAAGGGGACTAAAAAGCAAACACACAAAAAAATTAATTTAAACTGAGAAAGCAGCAGATCCCCACTGAGTTTTGTGGAGATGTGTACTTGTTTGTGTTTTAGAGAGTAAAAGCTACTAAACAATCAATAAATTAGGTTTTATTTCTCTGATTCATTATCTTATTACTCCAAACTTTTTTTTCTATCTCCATTATCTTCAAATAGTAAAAGTTAAAGAAAACAACCAAAACAAGTTGGATTTCTTGGTCTGTGATTTAAGTAAATGTGTTACTAAATTGTAGCTTACAGTTCATATAAAAAGCAATTTTGTCTTGACCACAAGGTGAGAAATTGGTTTAGATTTAGAAGCCTGACGTCTCATTTCTGAAGTACACTGAATGCAGCATTACTGACAGCACAGGGTAGGCATCTAGAAAGACTGGGTTCACAAACAATACTAGGCTAGCTTAAAAGCCCCCCCAAAAGAAAATATTGCTTGTTCCAGCTCTACATCATCAGATAAAGTATGACCACAGAGTGAGGCTAAGTAGCACAAAACATGTTCATGTCCTTCACTAATTTCGTTGCAAATGTCCATCATGAATAAATTTCTCCACGTTAATTATTCATCTCTTCAAATACCTACACTAGTGCAGTGTTCCATATTGCAGTTTGAAGAAGAAAAGGCAAAAAACTTGCACAGTTACTACATTTTCCATAGTTTTCATTTATTAGTACATCAACATACTACATCTCCACACTTGTTCCTATGTGATGAATTCCATTTTCCATGTCTCACTAAGTGTTCATAGGCCACACTTATACTGTAGACAGAGGGGATTTTGGAAGTCATTCATCCATGAACCATTATGCAACACATTCTTAAGTTAAGACTAGTCCTTCCACAGTCATTTAACTTTTCTACTCCCCTCTCACAATTCCTTTTTTTCTACTATGCTCTCATCCGTGAATGATTATAATAGGATAAATTTACATGGTTATGGTTTGATTTCACGAAAGTGAATGGTTACAGAATGACAAAATTCTACAGACATAGCTTACAAATTTTCCTTTTTATAAGTCAGAATTACCCTCGTGTCACATCGACATGAGTTGCCATCTCACAATTTGCAACCATGGACTGTGACAATAGTTGAATTTGGACATGTTGACAAATGTACCTATTACATGGTTTCAGCTGAGACTGGGCAGGTGTATAACTAAGCAGTGACATGTACTGAAATATCATGAGGAAAACCTCTGAATCTTGAGAACAAACCTTTTGGATTCTTAGCGTTCAATATTTTCCTTTTAAATGTAGTGAATTGAATATATTGCCCCCGTGCTAATGGTGAAGTCAAGAGCAAACCGGGAGTCTTTAACCATCCATCCACCCAAACTTCCTGGAGGATGCTGACAAGCTTCATGAATGTCCCACATCACTAATCGTGCTCACCATAAATGAGGCCTTTTTAGTCAACAGACACACTGCCTTGAGCGACTATGTCCAGTCCTCATCTATCAATTCTGACAACAGAGAAAGTATTTGTCAGTCTAATCTAATGAACTTATATCACTGAAGCATGTCAAAAGGCATCATCAGTAAATGTGAGGCTGAATGGCTCTGAAGGGCTGTAAGAAAATAAAAAATCTTTAACAAGATTATATTTACATTGCTGGTCTGGCTGCTATCATTTGTAACACAGAAAATTGTCATTAGCATCAAACTATTAAGGTTTCATGTCGTTTCATGTCTCAGTGCACATGAACCTGAGGTACAGCAGACCTGCCGTTTCTGCCGACACAGCTTTAGTTGGAAAGTCTCAATGCATCGTCACAGACAGGAATGCGGAGAATAATATTGATAAGAAGTGGATAACAAAACAAAGACAGTTTGGAGAAGAAAAACTTTAAAGAAACAAAAATTTAAAAAACAAAATCATTTCTGGAAGAAATATTGCTTTTCTTAAAATTGTGCTTTTTTCCTTTAGTTCTGTTGTCACAATTGTTGTTCCCTATTCTGTTTATGTTTTTCTCTCTGAAATGTTGTGCTGATTTCTGATTTCTTGTTTAGCTTTGCATTTTAGGGTCCCAGTATAAGACCTTACTTTCTGTTTCAATGGCTCCCTATAATAAGCAAGCCTTCCACTGGCTTTAAGCTCGAGTAAAGAACGGTGTTTGCACCAATACAGTCTCTTACAGGCTATATTTGGCTGAAGATGCATCGTGAATTGGCGGAAGCTGCAAAAACCAAAGTCTCCACTTGATCCACTTCACGAGGCTCTGTTCCGAGAATAATAAGATATGATATTTTTTGGATATTGTCAGTTCCCCATGGAAGAAAAGAGGCACCCTCAAAAAGGTTTTGACAGAAATAGTTTTTGAGGAATTGTTTTCTTGTTTTATTGGAAGCATCTCCTGTTGTGAAAAATATCTCTGGTAACTGTCAGAAAAATGGTGTAATACATGAGTGTAAATCACATCACATTGTGGCATTAAACACAACTGAACCATATTATAATTACAGTCTTGGGTTTCTCCCTAGCTTTTCTCATTACTAATTAATATAGGCTGTTAAATGAACAAAGCTGTCCAGAAACTATGCTAATATACAAACATTAAGTCTCCAGTAATACCAAGAAACAAACATTAAGCCTTATTCATATAGCATTTTTTCAATACTTTTTCAAAGTGATATGAAGCAAATATTAAGAACAAAACATTGATGTACATATTCTGGGGGATTTGGTGTCATTGTTAGGCACAATAAAATGATAGGTAGCTAATTCACCCTCAAGTGAAAAGACATTTCAATGTCATAATGCTGGGGAAAAAAATAGCTAAGGTTTTAGAAAAATAAGTCACAATTCATTGAAAATTATGTTTAGTTTTTGAGTTAGGTGGAAACAAATTTTTGACAATGCAATGAGCTAAGCAGGAAATAGAGCATCTTTTCACAGCTTAATATAATGAATGGTAGTGAGACATCCTCAGAAATATCTGGGATACCTAGAAAGAAATAGCTTGGAACAACTCTTTAGGAAGATGATTTTGGATAATCTTTGCGCGGTATTGTTTCCCCAGTGGGACTGTCATTTAGATTTGAGATTTGCTATGCGATGACTGACATATTGTAACTTTTTCTGTTAGCCTGAAATGGGGTTAAGGTTAGCAGAGCTTGTAGGTGTGTGTGTGTGTGTGTGTGTGTGTGTGTGTCTGTGTGTGTCTCCTCAGGCAGCATACCAGAGAAATCCTAAATAATACATACTGTATACAATCAGTGTGGCATAAAATTTAGATATATTATAAATATTTAATTTTGTTGTGGGTAAGTGTTTCAGATCTATTATCGAGAGCTGTTTGTGTTTTGTGTTTTTTAGGCTTGGTTGGACTTATTGGAGGACTTCTGACTTAGACTGCCTTAGTTTTATCAAGGTTGTGAGAGTTAGGTAAGAGCGACTGAAAACAGATTATGGATGACTAGAAATTGTAGGTGGAAAACATTGAAATAGGAAAATAAAAAAAAAGCAAAAGCTAAAAAATACAAAATAACAATAATACCCTCAACATGGGAACCCACTGAATCATACAACACATAAAAGATTCATATTCTGCTGGTTTTGTACGGCTTAATAAACAGCCATTCAGCCTGTGGACACACGGCAGCAGTGGTATAAACCCCTTAGGTATAATCGAAATTAATCATTACTAAAATGAAATCGTTAGAAACAGTAAGGAAACGTCAGCTCTTCAAATTATGAACTTTTGTGAACAATTAACACAGACTGAAAAACTGAATAAATGAAAGAATGGTAAAGCTCGGTATCAGCAAGAAATCCACCCTGGTTAAGTGTCCCTCTGATTATGTGTGTGTAACAATGTGCTGATAAAAGTGTTATACTGCTTACTGAAAGAAAAATACAGCCAAATAAAAGGACTGCACTGCACAAACACTTCATCTTCATCTTTGAGAAGGTTATACCAATTCCTTGTAAGAAACTGACAAATTTCTCTTATGTCAACATTTACATTTGGGAAGAAGATAAAACGTCAAGTCTAAAATCCAAAATGTGCTTATTATTTCAAAGTAACAATGATGTAAAGCATCAGAAAGACTGAAACCACAACTATGTGCCTTAGACAAATACAGCTTTTTGCCCATTTAGACAAACCTGCAAATATCACATTCACCAAAGACTGCACCAAGAAAGAAAAAACAGTTTTTCGAACCTGTGAAATGCTTTCCAAAGACATTAAGACTTTGGAGAGACTTAGCTTAGTTGGGTTTCCAACTTTTAAATTCCAAGCAAAAAATCATTATGTGTGATTGTAAATCTATCAAAACTGTACATATTTGTTGATTAAGTGTTAAAAAGAAAAAGTGTGTTGGTACATTTCAGTTCCAACAGCTGTCCCTGCAACAATATGCGCTGGGAGTTTGAAAAGACAGCTAGATAAAAACATTTATAACAAGATGGCATTCACAGACGCCTTGTTTTTTCTGTAGAGCCCTAGATTATGCATCTTTATTAAACCCCGACACTCAAGCAAACATAAAAAACAGAATGTGAAGGTTGAGGCTCTTAACCATCCACTTCACCAGAATAGTTAATGCTTCTGTTGTCTCCAGCCTTTAATAGGCTGCAAACTAAGAGATTTCCAATGCGGCTGGTGCAGTCAGATGAAGAGCACCCAATATAACTTTCTGACAAACGAATCAATGTGTCAGAACAGAATGAACTCTCATCACAGTAGCATATTCAGCTGGAATAAAAAAAAACAAAAAAAAACATTATCTTTTTGCTAATGCCCCAGTCAAGATTAAAGAGTGCATTAAATCCAATACATTTTGTCCATCGCTTCTTAGTTTAGAAAAGAAAGTCTTAATAGGACTAGTGAGAATCGTTATATAAAGCGCTGTACAATGATATATCATTCTTATGCATTATTTAATGGGACTGTGGGGAAGACTGTGTTTGTGCACATTTCAAATTCTGTATAAGAGCATGCAGGTCGCTTAATTGGCTTGCTCGGGGCAGCTAAGAGGAATGCTGTTCTAGTAAAAGATATTGATCAGTATGACCAGATGCAGCTACTGAAAGCATTAGCTAAATGGCCTAATGTCACCTACAGGTAAACAATAGAGGATCAGACGCTACCATTTCAGACATCTGTAAGGTTGCCATTATACTCAGCCATTGTTTCTTGTTTACATAGTATCACTCTGACACAGAGTCAGGAGCAACAGTTTACAGATGCCGCAGTGGCGGGATGACTGCACAACAACTCTTCTTGAAGATGACAGATACCGCCAATCATTTTCATACCTGAGTCAACAGAGGTAAAGGGTGATCAAGCTGGGGCTATGCAGTGAATCTCAGGGGTATACAAAGATGCAGTTTGAATGTCGTATTTTCTTCAGCTGGTTTGATGCTTTTCCCAGCTGAAAATTTGCGTCAAGTTTCAAGCTTCTCCAGACAAGCTGAATGCAGTTCTGGATTATAACCGCTGCTTCCCACCTGACTAATCATCATTATTCAGCCGATCACAGTCATTTTGAGTCCTCGTTAAAATTGGTTCTCTTCACCTGAATAAAACCAGCTGAATGAGGCCAACTAAAGTGTCAGACTTTCTTCACTATCTCTATTTAGTGTTGACAGTTTGAAATGTGACAGGCATTTCTTCAAACATGTTTCTTTGGATAATTAGCACCACCAACTGTTTACTTTGAGGCACTTAACTTCTACTGAACAACTGCCAGTATTTTGATGAGCAACTATAGACATTAAGGTCATGGACTTCTTTGGAAAACCAAACACCAGCATGGCTGTAGGAACATTTTAGTTATAAGCCAAATGAAAAAGGAAAGCCCAATAACTTTTGTTGACTTTTTAGCAAAAAAAGGTGTGGGTCAGAGGCTAATACCACTGATCTAAAAAAATGCTCAGACATCTGCCAGCTTACCAGTGAGTAAGAAAAGACAGCAGCTTCATTTTAAATCTGATCTTCACTTTTTTCCTTTTTTTGTACTCAGAGCACTGTAAAAGCAAAGAGAAATGTCATTTTCACTTACATTTACTTACAATTTTCAATCCCAACAAACATTTATTTTTAGGTGTAACTCTCCAACCATCCTGTGAAGCTACCTGAATCTTTATTCAACACAGTGGTCCTCTCTCAAAATTGGCATGCTTTCATCATAATATTTTTAAGGACACCTTAAAGTACAACAAACAACAAAATACAACTGTACAAATGTTTCTCTTCTCTTCATTTTCTCAAAAGAGGTTCAAAAACTTTCTGAAGGACCAAACACTTGATTCACAAAACTTTATCACAAAAATTAAAATATGTTTCTGCTTCTGTGGAGAAAACATAGTCAATGCTTGCTGGCATGACGGAATAAGAATACCAGAAGATCTCTCTTATTTTTTCTCCTATATTTGGTCGGTTTTGTTTGCATTTTCTGCCTCAAGGTATTGCTTTTATGGATAGCAACCTATATGTATATAACATGGCCTAACTCCCCAGTTCTTGTGACTTTTCTATCTATCAAAGATGGGAAAGAGCATATCAAATCAGGTTAACAACTGGATGGAAATACAACTAACAACCTTGCTTCCAGTTAGACCCTATTCATTTTACATGACAGTGATCACATACCACCAAGAAGGTCATTCTGAACCTTTTTCATCTACTTATCTGTCGTAGTCAGAAGTAAACCATATGAACTTAGCCATGTCAGTAAAAGGCACACTCCAAGTGCGCATTTATGCTTTTTGACAATAAATGATAGTTTTCCTTATTCAGATATACCATTAAGCCGTGTGAGGCTGAAAGCCCTCAAGATCAAAGGAAACATGCAGCAATCATTATTTCCTAAGGTACCAAGTCAGAGTACAAATATCAGGATGATATACAAATATATGACAAATAAGAAAGGTAGTTTTGTCCATGTACTTTGATTTATACTGATTTAAATAGTACTTTCAAAATGCTTTGAGCAGTTTTCTGTTACTTTATTTTTTACTGCAGTATGTTTAATCTTGATTTACTAAAATTTACTATATAAGTAACTATATCTGAAGCAACATTAGCAACCGAGTAAGAGACCTCTGGAAAATAATGTAATTCACAGATCCATTTTCACTGCTTTGGCTGCTCTCTGTTGCAGGAAAGAGCAATCTATCCCAGCATGCAATGGATTAGAGGCAAGGTACACTCTGCACAGGTCAGAAGTAACACTTGCAAAGTCACATTCACCTTCAAAACAGGCAAAATTGTTTCTAATTCAACAACCAAGCACACCATCTGACTTCGGATGGGCGTATCTTGTTGTGGGTGTCTCTAACATGTGCACACATATCCACTGTCCTGTTGTTGTGAAACAAGTCGTATCTTTTTTTGTCCACAACTCACTGCCAAATAATTCACTGTTTAATGATGAGGGAGAAAATACTATCTATACGAGCCGTGTCAATTATCTAATAGAAGTAATAAACAGCTCCATATCATGACTTTAACAGTGTCACTGCAGTAACTGTTAAGTGTAATATTTTATAGGGCTGACCTTTCCCTCCTTCTGAATTTCATGATGTAGCAAAGTTGAAAAGTGGATAGTGTTTTCTGCCTCTTGAGGCCTTTGTGTTATTTACCTGTTACCTCCAGTGATCAGTGCTATGAGTGCACGGCTGCTCCTTTTTGTCACTTTGTTACTTTCTAACCCTGGACAGCAAATTTAAAGAGGAGTTCTAGTTTAATTACTTCAGCCCTTTGGTGGCTACTCCTTTGATCTTTTTTCGTAATTACACCATTTCTTGAACTTTTTTTCATGCATCTTGAGCGCTAAATAACTTCACTTGCCTAGAGAGAAACATCTATCTCACTCTGTCGCTGTTAACAACTTAATTGGCACTTATTTTCTCCTTTTCTTACTAGTTCGTGTCTGCTTGCTGGGTCTAATATTCACTTTTTAGTCACTGACACCTCTTACTCTAAATCTGTCATGGGTTGTATCACATTATCCTCAGATCATTCTCTGTTTATGTTCAAGTGATACATGAAAGCAATGACAGATTAGTTTTAAGGCCCCTGGGCGTTTCTAAAGCCATTTTCTCACATGAACAGTGAAGACTTTCAAGAAAATGTGCAAACAGTTAGATCTAAATTTTCCCTTACTTGGTGTTCATACCTGCAAGACACAGCTGAAAATACGACTGAGGGGGTGCATCAGAATGTCTTTTGAGAGTACATGGAGACAGATCATGACTAAAAATCGTGGTGTTTTGTTGAGAGCATCTCCAGAGTAGCAAGTGAGGCTCCATGATGTCAGTTTTTGTGTTTCTATCAATACATGTATCTGAAGGCATCTACACCTGTAAGAAATTAGCAGAATGAAGGAGCAGCTCTGACCAACAGATTAGATGCTACATTTAAGCTTGGTCTCTACAGAGATTTTATTCAAGAGCTGGGTGGGAAATTGTCACAAGAAGTCTGGAGAGAATGCTTCAGAGATTTACTTTCACATATGTTAACCCACCAGATTATCTCTAGATAAGTTCAGGACTGCAATGCATATGTGAAAATGGCTTTAGTCTGAACAACTTTTACATAATGTTTGGATCAGCCTTTTATCTAATTTCATTGCATTCCCAAATCACTGCATAAGATCATAGGCACGATGAGATGCAATGTATACTTTGTCTGATTTGTATCGACGTAGCAACTTTGTTTTCTGGAAAATAATACTTAAAGAGATATCATTCAAAATCAGTCTGATCACAAAATTTGCCAAGCAAAAGCAGTTTGGACTCCACTGTAACAAATATTGGTAGAACTGCCAAGATGAGCGGAGTTCCTGGTAAGTTGATAAATACTCTTATTTGAAAGTCAAGGGCTCATCACTTTCCCTTTTCAGCGCAACTAACATGCTGTACTGCAAACATGTACAGTACCAGTCAAAAGTTTCAAAATTAATAGGTAGATGTGTCCAAACAAACATCAATTGCTGAAAATTGTATTACTATTTTAATCATACAGTCACAGTTAATGATGGTTTAAGAGGTCACATTTTCATCCTGAACCATCACAGCATGATCATTACATTACAGTACATGCATACATTCAGAATATACAGGATATTAAAAATGATGTGAAAAACTTCTCCTTACCGCATTCAAGCTGCCTTTACCAGTATATTCAGAGCATGCCAAAGCAATAACTAAAGCTATAGAGAAGGGACTTAGGCATATGCTTCCACACAGTGCGAGAGCACCACTACAGTATATATTCTTGTATGATTTTTTGGCCGGTCTGTTGTGGCTGCCTGAATAAGATATTCAAGAAATGCTGATCTATCTTCTCAGCAACCTACAAAATTCAGCACTGTAATTTAATACTGGAACATAATGATAGCTTTGGCAAACACAAATCTTAGCCCAAACCGAGACTTTATTTCTCACCATAAATAAGTTGTTTCAAACATAACCCAGGAAAAGAGCTGCCTAACAGTAATCAAGTAGTTATGAGACACAGGGAGCGACTGAAACCAAAAGAAGAGTTGATTCTTCTCCAACTGATGTACCTCAACTGAAACATTGAATTCAATTGTCCTATCCACCCCTCCCATCTTGCTCATTGTGGGGACTTTGTGGCTTTTTCAACACTTCATAATCACATTTGCTCTGTTTGACAAAATGTAAAGGTGACAACAGTCTGCTAGTGGGCACATACTGGCCCATATATATGGGAAGAACATGCAGTGATAACACCTATATAAAGTGATATGACAGCAACAATATCGTGTGACAATAATGAACAGACTTCAGGGCTACAAAGAGCAGATTGAGAACGCTCTAGCCTGCCTGATGAAGGCCAATGAGAAACTGTTAAATTGTATGTTAACACCTTGTAAACAGGGACATAAAAAGGGAAACATATCTGTATTAAAACATACAAAACTGTGGCATATACTGAGGTGGGATTTTTGTAAAAAAAAAACCTATAGCTTAGAAATTATCAAGAAAAAACGTCATCTTTAGAGAAAATACCTCCTGAAAATGTCAAGCTGCCAACATGACTCACTGCAAATGGCTATTTTGAAATATATTGTACATACAACAAAATGTGGTCTATATACTGCCTCACAATCTTTTATACTCCAGAATACAGATCAATAGCTTGTGTTTCTGCTCTCTCATTCCAACAGTGGCTGATAACCTTCTCCTGGTCCAGATTTCATAATGAGAACACATGACATCGACTCCAGAGCAGCTGCTGTAACACAATACAATGGAATGACAAAGTAGTGAGACCCCATTAATCTCACCTCATGGCCTGCATGCAGCAATTTAGAAAAAAGAAAAAAAATCTGTATACACATCTCTTTTTATGCATTACCTGCTGAGAAAAGAAATTGTTCTGTAGTTGTTTCCTGCCTGCATTAGCATTGCTCAAGATGGAAGTGTTGGCAATAATACAAAATAATGATAATGACCATCCTGTCTGATTTCATTAGGCAAACACATGACAGCCAGTGCTCTGAGCTTCGGCTGGAACGTCACGCAACATACTGACAAGCCAAAGAGGTGATTATCACCACTTACAGCATCACACACAGTTTGTTAAAAAAAAAAAAAAAAAGAAAAGATGTACATTTATAAGTGTCCTGCTACACACACTGCTAATCTAGTTCAAATTACAAATCCAATAAGGCTCAAGGGTATTAACACTCCTATTAAAAAAACTCATTAACCTCTGTTTTAAGGAGCCCTTTCAAGTTCTTTATTTTAGAACCTGTATGATGCTGTGTCAGTTTTAATTTGATGTATTCACTCAGCACCTCAAAAACACTGGATTAAACCTTTGCTTAAAATAATAACAATGAGCAAGGCCCCAAAGATAGTGCAATAAAATTGGGCTTTACATGTCTAAAATGCCAATTTTATTGCTCTCAGTCATCAGTCATATGTAGCACTGCCAACATCTTGTGATCACTGTCATGTTTCAATTTACTATGAACTTCAGTCGACAGCCATAAAGAGATGAAACACTAATGGTAAAGAGGGTGTGTACAGTAGATGCAGCTGGTACTCAGTGATTTTCAACAGCACTGCAAGCTGCAGTAACACTCATTGTCTGCCCTGATGTAACCACACAGCTGGTCAATACTGACATCTTCCCCATGGGGAGGCCTTGGAAGGTATTGTGTGGATTAAGCAGGTCAAGATGAGGGATGTTCACTTGACTTCCGTGCAAGATATTGACATCAAACCCCACCTCACTAACAGATTTTCAATCTCAGCACCTATGTGCTGGAGTCTCAATTCTCCTATGTGTTCTTTTTGCCCCCTAAGTAATGAACAGATATTTCCAGAGATCACTCTGATCTCTTCAGCCCTACACTTCAAAATTAGGATAACCGGCATGTAAACAACTTCCCTGCAAATGCTGGGTTGAAACTAAAGAGACTGATGAGATGACATGAGCTGAAAATTCCAGCTGCAAACGTAATCGGCATCAGTCACTCATAGTGAGATCATTATCATGCAGCATCAGTGCTTCTGTATCCCCTTATCATCTCTAAGCCCTCTTAGCTGATTGTCCAAATCCAATGTGATGTGCGTCCAACATACATTGAGAGTGCACATATAGAAAGATGAGGCCTATAAAACCAATCATCTGGCAGTATGCCTTTTACTAGTTAACACTAACAAGTTTCCCTCATCACCCAGGCTCTGTGGATCCACGGTAAAACTGTCCACTTTCCGAGCAATGGGCGCAAATTTGTTCTGATAGGAGGATTCAAACAGCTGCTGCCAATTTGTGAAAAGTCTTGGTCTCTGCGTCGTGTTGATGCAGACACGCCCGGGCCATTTCAAAATGCGCCTCTGTCTGTGGGAATTTAACTCATGTATCACTGTTTAACTATCTTCATTGCATGGTGGGGAGCCAAAATACAGTGCTGCTGTATGACAGGGCTGTTTTAGACCCATCAGGCTGTTAAACAGAACAAATTTTAACAGTCAACGCTCCACCAAGTGAGCACTGAAAACATTTACAAGAAGAACATATATAATATAGACTGATATATATTGCAGTTTCATTGTTCTATTTTTCTTGTTAATCACTGAGCTCGTTTTGAGACATACATTTCATCCACACGTGTTAGAGCTGTTAAACTCAATTCCCCATATCTCACCAAGTAAAAGGGACTTACCTAAAGTGGAACTCACAAACCAAATGTCAAAGGGTTGATCCCAGTGCACGTGATATAGCTGGTCACACTCTTGTTTCACTTGATAAATTCACATCGAATCGCAGATGATGTCGAGAGTTCATTTAATCCAAATTCACACGTAAAACCTTCTTATTAAGAAGCGCTGTGCTGCAAAATCCAGAGGACGTGCTGAGCGGTAATCTGCAGCTGAAGTGTCATAAACAAGATACAGTAGTGTATCTTCAGTTACCTGCGTCGGAATAAAACCCCACCTAAAACCCCTCAACAATCCGATTGAGGCTTAAAGGCAAAAAACACAAAGATGAAATCCCCAAATCCAGAAGCTGAGGAGAGTCTGAGGGTTGCGTCCGAGCCGTCTTCAAACGGTTTCATGCGTGTGTACGTGGTAGTATCAAATCTTCCGCGTGCGGGTTTATGCTGTGGGTTAAATTTCCTATAAATCTCACGCCTCTAGTGAATTGCAATGGAGATGGTGTAGGGATAGAGAACTGCAGTCCGGGGCTCTTTTCAAAACGATTGTTTGCACTCCTGTAAAAGCATCTTGTGGTTGAAGGTTGGCATCAAAATTCTGGCTCAAAGAAAAGTCAACGTCCACACCGGTTTTCTTGATCTAATCACAGCTCCACAACGCAGTCATCACGCATGTTTTGCTGCCATCACTGTCGATATTTGTTGTTTCAACTTCCACTGTCTGTGGCGCAATGAAGGCATCCCATCCATGCACTGATAACGTGTTTTTTCCCAGTTTCTCCTAATACTATACGTACCCATGCGAGCAATTAGTTTTTCATATACGACTTGGTCTGTTCGCTCCTTTAAAACAGCAACGCGGTCGAATTCTCCAGACGGGATGTGGCAGGAAAAATCTCGCTGTATCCCAGAGAAAGGGCAACCTTTGAAAATGCGCTTCTGGTCCTCATGAAGGCGCCTACCTGCGTAATACGAACACTGTCGGTATTAAAGAATACGCGCCGTCACGCCATTATGTCTGGAGCGGAGCAAAAGCAAGTCGCCAGTAGGAAAAGATGTTAGTTATCACAGGAAACGACTGACACCTTTCATGGACAGTGCAGCAGTGCAGCGATGTGATGTCATTTGGGCTGCGTTTACAGCAGACACGCGGTAAAGTGAGGGATTCTTTTTCAGTGGTTAAGAGGTGAAGAGTTTAACATGAAGGTGAATTCATACAGAGAGAGGAGGTGCCATGAGGTGCGTGTGTGTGTGTGATACTCTGGGATGGGCTGGTAGCTTATGGTCCAGCACAATATGATACTGCAACTGTGCACAGGAAGGGAGGGAGGGAATAAAGGAGGAGAATGAGGGGGTGCTGCGCTTCAAAAAACACTATGATCACTCTACAGGCAGATGATATCTTAACTGCTTTGTATTTTCTTACCCTTACTGAATGATGTTGATTTGATGATAATAAGCAAAAAGCATAGATACCTTGACCACCCACGTTTCAGACAACTCCTCACGCATCCCTTCCCTTTAGGATGAGCACTCCACTTTGCCAACAGACATGGGACATCCAGCCCACGGAAAAAAAATAAACATGAATATTTTCTCTCCAGAGAGAAAACAAGACAATGGTTAATCCTCTAAGACTTGCAAAAGAAAGCCAGGGATCGCCCATTCTTCATCATAAAACCAACACCCGGAACTTGCTGTGAATGTCATCTTTTGTTCATATTTATCCCCTACAGTATGGTCTGCTTGTCTCCCAACATGAGAAGAGGAAATCCCTTGTGGTAGACTTGACAAATCCTGTCCAATCAGACTGATTTGGCTACAGGAGCATCACAGATACTGTACTGCAGACTTGCAAGGTACTGTGTATAAAATGGGTTTTAGAAATCTGAGGCATAAAGACACTCAAAGGAGAAAGTTCACCTTTAAAGTACCTGTTGATTTAAATGTTTGAGCCATTAAAAATTCCCTATCCTCAAAGAAAATGTAAGACACAATAAAAGTTACACACATTAAATGGTCTCAAGTGTAACACTATCTTAACAGAGAATATTATAAACTGAAATGATAAGAAATAAAAGTTCCATAAATAAAAAATGGTTCATAAATAATTAAGTTCATTCTAACACATAGGTGCCCTTTATGGCCTTAAAATTAAGAGATCAAGAACAGAAATTCTTTCTTCTAGTTAACGTTAACAAAACATATCTTACTAATGATGAGCTGCAAGTTTAACACCATCTTTGTTTTACTACTGCAACATGACAGGGTCACAATTATTGGACACACTGTTTTTTGTACTGGAGGAACAGCTTGTTGTAATTAAAGGGCACTTGAAAATGGCTGGGTGACCCCACATTTAATTTTCAGACAAAAACTCCTTAGACAGCAGATGTACTTGCAAAAAACATGCTATTTTAATAAAAACCTACATGCTCAACAAACACAGAGCATAGTTATTTAAATTGGTTAAAACCACATAATCTTAGGTTCAATTGCACCATTGACCTAATTTTTGTGCCTTTGAATGGTGCCGTAAAAGGTAACTTTCATTATGAGATTACTCTGAGCCTGATCTGAATGTGTGTTCATGAGGTGGGTGAGCGCAAAATACATGCAGCGAATACTGATGGAAATTGAAAAAGAGGCATGAAGGAAGCCACTTTGCTATTTATATCAGGCTGCCTTCCTAAGCTCCCTCTCACAGTAATGCACTCTAAAAGTGATTGATTAGTCTGTTATTGAGATATTGTCCATTTTAACAGTCCTCACTCCCTGAAGTGATGAAATTACCGCACAGTACTCTTTGAAAGCATAATAGCAGATTAGGTCAGTGTGATCCATCCACTCTAATCAGGAAACTTGCAATGTCATAAAATGCAAAACATGAGAGAGGGGGTCTGCACTCAGATCCAATACACACCATCCAGCCACTAAAATCTCAGAGGTTAATCTTATTGACCTGGAACATATTACATGCTGAGGTTGCTCAATTTAAGTCCAGGTCAATGTAGTTTTGTATGTATCCGTCTCAAAATGTCACTAAAGAAACAAAACAAAAAAACACACATGCCCTTGTTTTGTTATTTTAATAAACTGTTCAGATAAATTTCCATCAAGAGAAGCAGAATTCCCAATTTCTTTTCCCTGGCTTGGCCCAAAGGGCTCTTAATGTGTTGGTCCATTAACTCAGTGTGTGAGTGAATTATCTTCTGTGTATGGCTTGAATTGGGATTAAAATCAGCTCAGTGACAGGGCCAATAAAAAGTTGATTATACAAAGAGCAGCGTCATCAGAGTACATACAGTACAGCACAGCATAACAGATTATAGCAGTACTATTCCAATCACCCAGGGAATTTCAATAACACTAAGGAAAAAATAATTACTGTCTTAGTCCAACCCAAACAAAACAAACAAAATGACTGAAATCGTACGGAATTGAGCTTCTTAAAGCTGGAACAAAAACACCCAGAAAATGTGCTTGAGAGTCAAACATATTTGGAAGTTTATGCTCAACTAAACTCGACTGAGCCAAGGTGCTCCATTTATGGTCCAAAGCACCATCTTTTGGTACAAAAATTAAAGCATATGTGTTCAATTTCCCAATAAGGCTGCTCACATTCACATATTTTTCTATTAGTTTTGTGAGAAAGTCAGACATCTCAGAAATTGTGACTGAAAACCAGTCCACTGGCTATACTTGCATGTATGATGATCTCACAGGGAAAGAAGCAGCAGAATGTCTTGAATGTTAGTTCATACAGTTCAAATCATCTTAGCATCATACATACTTCAGTAAATAACTTGAGCCCCCTCCCTAACATGTGTACTGGGGCAAGGACAGTAGCCCCATTAAATCGCCAGGTCGAGCTCACCTGTAGCTCAACTCAGCTGTGTATGTGATTTTATCCTGAGCGTATTACCCTATATTTTGGTGCTCTGGTTTATGTGTCCTGTAAGTTTTGGATGTTTGGCTGAGGAGTAAACAGCTATTGAACCAGGAAAGGATTGTTTGATGCATTCTTTAACAGTACCATTTTTTTTTTCTTTTTTAATTGAGTCTGTATGAATAACTTCTTAGTAGTCAGTGTCTTTCACTAAAAGCTACTCAGAAGCGGGCCATGGGGGGAGCAATTTAAAAAAAAATCTAAAACAACTCAAATCTTAAAGACTTAAAGTGGTTCACGCAAATGCTAAGTTGTGTATTTTCAGAATTTTGGATCAGACATTTACACTGTGTTGCCACATGGTGTTTCATCCTGGACTGTATTTCAACAGACTGTGGACCAAGTTATTACTCAGAAATGACAAAGAAAATAACTGTCTTATACAGGACGGACGTGTAGAAACTTACAATGTAGCACTTACTATATTTGAAGTAGAGTTGTTTTAACTGGTGAAAAGTTTGTTCTTCTCATGGCCCTCTCCCGAAAAACTTTTAGCTTTAGCTCGCCCATCAGGATTCAGGATCAGGAGTACTCTGATTGATGTTCTTCACACAACTCCACAAAAAAATCCAAAACCCTTTAACTGAGTAACTCTAATGGCTTACCTGAACAAAGTAGTTTGGAATGTGTAACACAGTGATGAAAAAGTGACCTAAAACAGGAGAGAGTGACAGAATCCTAAAATCTAATTTAAAAGTAAAGCATCAGTGGTTGGGGGTGGACGTGAATTGGATTTTTGGCTTGACAGTAGAAGTGTGGAAATGTACAGATTGTAAGATGCACCTTGATGCAGATGTGAATAATTCTGCGCTGATACAGTGACAGAACATAATCAAGGGAACAAGATTAATAAAGTTGTTTACAGTTATGTTATGTCAAACTACTGTAAAACACCAAAATAGAAGAACAACTCATTAGCTCTAATATTATTCTGATGTTATTGTGATATGTCAGTGGAGAACACATCAGTGTGTATTAAAAGCAGACATCTGAACACAATTCAGATTGCATTAACTAAACACAAAGCACAGATAAGACACACGTAGTATGTCAAATCCAACGTACAAGAACGCAATATCACAATAATATGAAGAACAAATCTGCAACTTTAAGTAGAGTACATACAGTACAAAAAAATCATCAATACAATAATAAGGTGCTGCCAACTTTGTCCTCCAAAGGAAGAGAATCAATAAATCTGCAGCAGCTTTCAGAACTGAGGATCTGTAGACTTAAGTAGCAGTGAACCCTGGACATTATCCCACTGTTAAGGACCACAGCAGAAGCTCCCATCTCCAACTAGACTTTTTAGAAACAGCTATACCTGCGCTCTGCAAGCACACTAAAGCCTACGTAAAGGCCTCAGTGAGTAAGGTTAGTCAAGTTGCCAATGAAAATGACCTGTGGATTTAAAAGGCAGCAGACCTGTGTGTAACAAACATTATTCACAGCAGGAGGGTCATTCAGACACCAGTGCTAAAAAGATTCAGCTTTTTACATTAAGGCAGTAGTCAGCTTTTTGAAAGTACCAAATAAAAAGGAAGACGAACTGAATGTGACCAATTATATTGACGCAAGAACAGAAATATTTCGGTATATAGCAATTTAAGGACGAAACACTGAAACTCATCTTCAGAAATGCATCTTCATCATTAACAGATAGATGAGAATGATAATGATTCTCAGTTATGTGAAGCTCCATGTTCCATCTCTTCCAGCCTCCATATGTGGAGTTTGTGTCTGTGTTGCAGACTTCGTTGTTTCGTGACTTTGTCAATTTCACATTTTTCTATGTGATTGGGTGGCATAAACAGTGGGGGGAAAAAATCCTCTTAACGTGCAATAGATGTGATTACTGCAGTAAGGACCTTTAATTGGCTCATCAGCAGTTCTTTTATATCACAGTGAAAAACAAGGATCAGCAGGAAAAGGACTGTTCCATACTGTATATATGTATGTTGTTTGAATGCGGAGCCCTCTGTGTTTCTTTGAGTTATTCTAGCTGGTTTCTTTTTTTCAAATCCTCAAAGTATGAAAATTGGGCTGAAGTCATCATAAAAAACTGTCTTGGTTTAGGTTGCAATGAAACGTAATTTGCTGTGAGTACAACAAACATCAGAACTCCCCTGCAACTGCTGTTGGCTCAGCATGAAAAATGGTTCATACTCAAGGTACATGTGTCACAACAAGTAACACACATCTTTTGAGTTATTCCACTCCTATCAGTTATATAAAGCAAGGGAAATCATACTTTTATGTACAACATGTACAGTATGACAATCTACTCTACTCTAAATAAAACTGGTGCCACTTTCCAACTTCAAGGACTCTTCAATGTGCCCTTGTATTAGATATCTTAAAGATAGACATGGGCCATCTGGGGAAGTGTGCGGTCACTGCTGAAAATCTAAAAGGATCCTGCTGTTTTTTAAAAACATAAGACAAGCAAAAAGAATAAAGATGATTGTGTTTCAGTCGTGGAGGCTTTCTTCAGTGTTTCATAACTCATCAGGGTAATTTTAGGGATGTACTACGGCGATGCTTGTATTTAGAAACACTGAAAATTATATCCTTGGGTGTAATTAAGGACCTGACATTGTATCATATTAAAAGAGCTAGAGGATATGTTTAAAAATCAGGTCCCCCATTTATTCATCTTGGGTTAAGACTTAATAAGGAAGGATTCAAAAGGTCATTCTCCTTCTTTCCTAATGAAATTTAAATCACCTCCTCATGGACCAAGACACACCTTCTCAATGGCAATAAAAAAAGAATAAAAAAAGCAGACTTGGGGTGTCTGGCCTCTTTAAAGTGGCTTTCTATATGATTTTTCATCATCCCCTCTCTTAATGTAGCGACTGCACTCAGTAATTCCATATTTCAAAGAGCACTCTGTTTCACTTTCCACAAAAGCATGAAATCATCCATCACATTTGTTGTTTTACAGCTAATGAATCTCAGCGTGCCTGCAGTCTTACAAATATTCTATGTTTTTCTTTTATATGGTCAATTAAGCTATAGGCAATTTGGATGTTGCTGAATATCTTCATGGTTGACTGCAATTGAACATGTCATCCTGACAAAAGGCTGAGTGTGATGGTTTCTGACAATAACGATTTGTCTGTTCTTCAGCAGCAGTTGGAAGGTTTTATTCCTTTGCTTTGTTTGATCCTCGTTGCAAGAAGGAATGCAAGGCTGACAAAGATGTTTGTTACCCAGAACATAAAGATACACATCAGTTAGCAACATGCTTCTTAAAAGAGACACATATATGGATGTGCCTACACATTATGTTTGACTGTCTTTACTGTCTTACATTACTTCTTTGCCACGCATTAAAAGAACTTGGTTAAGGTTAGGTGATTAATGTACTCAGTTAAAGTAGAAAACATCATGGTCAGTCATGAAAATGATCTACACAATAACGTGTTTTATTGTGACAAGCTTTACTGACATTTTCCGAGTTACCCGTGACTTGTATGTTATTAGCTGGGAAACCCTGCATGTCCTTGAGAGTAACACGTGCACTGAAAACCAATGCAATGAGCTCCTGACCAAGCATCAGTATGTAGCAAGTAAGGATAGAGAGCAAGCTGAACGATATAACACAAAGATGTTTCAGTAATGTCATTAAGTAAAAACAGAACCCAACAAATTGAAATGAAAGAAAAAAAAGACATTTTAGAAAACAGACCAAAACAAACAAGCAAAAAAAGTTATTTTACATGTTGTTATTAAGGCCGATTTGTGGTAGCACATGAGTGTCTGCTTTGCTCTCAACCGATGGCCTTATGTGCAGACCTCGGAAAAGCAAACAACATGTAGCCTTTACAGATAATGCAAGGGTCGTACGCCTATGTCTTTGGAATGAATTTACTTGGACAGATGTGATATTTCATCAACCCAAAACTAATGACAGGTCTGTTAAATTATGGACAGTGCTGGATGATGTGTAAAGATGTCCATTTCCATATCTTAAGGATTGCCCAATCGTTTGGACCTGTTGGACTGAAACTGAAACATTATCTAACAGTAATGGGTTTTGTGAGCAAACATGATTTTGCACAATATGTCTCAGGAAGAATCTTAATTCTAGTTATGAGTGTATTATCAAAGTAAAGATGTCTGCCAGTACAAAAGCCATAACAAGAAAGTTGCTAACTAGAAATCCCTGTTTTTTTTTTTAATTAATTGGAATTGTTAAAGAAGTGTATAACATGGGAAAGCTAACTTTCGACAATGGTCAGATTTACTTATTACTGAGAAAGGTGGATGACTCAATTTAATCCACTGCCACCACAATATGGCAACTTGTAATTAATGAAAACACATGTATGTATGTATATCCGTCAGAAGATATAGATGTTTATACATGTGAGTGTATATTACATGCACACATGTATAAATATATGTAAATATTTATAGACACGTGAATATATAAAATTTGTAATTCTTAGATATGTTTTGAAGTTCAACAACCGCCTTTAACATATACAAAAACTTCAACCAGCAGGTTTATACACCTGTTTGGGAGTTTTATGTAATATGCACTCCCATTGTTCACTGTGAGAGCTCTCAAAATTAGCTATATCTTGAATAAATGGAAACAAATGGATCAAACAAGAAAATGAACTAACAAGGATTGGGATGGATCATATAATTTCTGTATTTGGCTCCTTCTCTAATGTGTACAAATGATAAGAATGTACCCTCCACCTATCTGATATGTTGTATTTATTTTTCTGTGTTTGATTGTCTGTGCTTTTTTCTCTTCTCCCTCTGTATCTCATGAAACTTCAATTCAATAAAAATGAATTAATAGAGAAGTCAAATTCTTGAGCGGTCCAGTGTTGTTGTTTTTTATTTCATGTTTTTCTCAGCATTTCAGAATGAAAATAAGGATTTAAATGGAATTTGACAATTGCATTCATTTTTACCATGTTCTGTAGATGCTCTCAACAGCACTGTGAATTAACTGTACCTCATAATGGCTTGGTGTTGCAGCCATATTGTCATTCATGAGAAATGCTATCTGTAGTTCAAACAACTCTTCTTCAGAAGATATATCTTCTCATAATGATAACAGAAAAATAAGATTGAAAAAAATGATAATGTGCGACGCCCACCAGTGTGTGAGTCCTTGCCATCACGTGGCCTCAGAGTCCTCATCCTCGGAGCTCAGTTCCCGCATGAGTCAAACCCAGGCTGTTAAGAAAGTAAGGCAAACACAAAAGGCCCCTGACTTCACTTCTTAGGGAAGCTTTTTGGGAAAAAAGTTCAACCAAGAATTCACATCTGAAGCCCATCCTATTTGTTTAGCACACAGAGACTACTTCATAAGTTCTGTGTACATGCTATGAGACAGATGACAGAGATTTGAACTGCTGTCTCTGATGGTGTATCTACAGTCCAGCCGAGAGCAATCTCTAACCCCAAACTTACAGACAGACTTAAAATTTACAAAAATCTAGCAGAAGTTACACAGCAAAGAATTAATTATTTTATTTTCTAGTTTTACATTAAGTGATAATTTTGTCAAATTTTTTATCCAAAATGATATGATGAGAGGTAATAAGACAGAAAAATGAGAATTACTGTCTTAAGGAGGAAAAAACCCCTGCTGTAGATTTTTCAAGGTACCATGGCAACAGAGCATTCAGCGAATTTTGATGAGAACAGCAGGCAAAGACAGCCTGATTACAAGGGAGACAATTTGTTACTCCAATTGCAAGTGCATGAGAGGCTGACTACATACATAAAAGCATTGTAATGTCTTCTCCATGTAGACCACAGTGCAAAAACCCTTTTTCTCGTCCATCATGGCCCGTCAGTCAAAGGACGAGTGAGAGCAGCTGTATTGCCTTGGCATGGAGATGAAGAGCTCAGTCAAGAGCTCAGCACACAGTTCTCTTTTTTCCCTTACCTGAAAAAACTTCATTTCAAATCACACAAGAGGAAGTGGCAATCAACACAGCGCTTCAGCTGTCTATCTTGGGTAGCCATTCTCAGCTCCCAATCTCACTCTCCAGTGCTCGGCAAACAGACTACCGTTCTGACAAACATAATCAGTCACAGCACAGATTTAGAGAGCATCTGTCAGTGGGAAATAATATTAAATAAAAAAAACTCTGCTGAACACCTTTTTTGTGCTGAATGGACAACTCTCAGCTGTACATTATTGGGTGATAACTGCTTTGTAAAATCCCCTAAGCTCAGAGGTACAACATTCTCAAATATTTACGTGGACACTTCAATTCCAGTGCAGCAGAGTCAAAGCAAATCCTTGATAACGTATGGGTTGAATAAATACTTTGCTTGATGTTTTACTTGAAGTATGTGGACACAGATTTTATTTCATGGATGTTTTGATTTGAAAACACACATTATCACTTAGTGACACTCAGTAAGCTTGAGTTTTAGAGTATGTCAACACCAGTTCATTTAAGGTGCCTTTTTTTAAACAGGAAACTCAGCTGACATTTATCAGCAATTGAGAAATATATGTATGGTCAAAGAATTTTAACAATTAGCAACATCTTAATTAGGTTTTGTAAGATAATATCTCAAACTCAACTGTGGTACTGTAATTGCAGCTAACAAGCTGCAGAGAACATAAAGGACTGTCATATATAACGGTTATTACTATGCTGAACAGCAAGACACACAAAAGAAATTTGTCATGCAGCCTATCCTTGTACTAATACCGATAGAATTATAGCTGATGTGAATATAATGTCTAGCATATGTCTGCAGTAAGGCATTCCTAATCTATATGCAGAAGTAGATGCATCTTGAGCCTGCTATTGCGCAAGTTTATCTAGGTGACTTTTAAGGCTCCACACCATGGTGTTGTACTGTAGAAAAGAGGAGTAGTAGGGTTCAGTGGGTGTATGAAATAGAGGCTACCAAGGTTGAGATAAAAGAAGGTTCCCGGCAAACATACAGAGGACGGGTGGAAGTGACTAAAGGCCCTTCCTGAGCACAGCAGCACCACAGAGTAACACTCATCTCCTTCTCTCAGGGCAACTCTGATGGAGTGTGTTATCAGTCCAGACAGGCAGGCTAAATCACTGGTTAGGTAAAGGTTAGAGCTACTGGTCTGTTTCTCTGCCCACGATGGCAGGAAGGTGAATGTCACAGCTGCCTGAATCACAGGGGAACACTCTGGGGCAGAGGGTGAATCAAGTCCCAGGAAAGGCACAGATTTATGCATTACTTGTGTTCAATGGTGCAACTCTATATTAAACTGAGCAGCTCATTGATGAGTAATATGTCATACATAGAGAGTATCAGGTTTCCAACTGCTTTTACACTGTTACACACAAGTGGCCTGGTTTTTCATGCCGGATGTTTGAGTTGGTTAAGTTGATCAGATAATTTAATAAACGCAAGGTAAAGGTTCCGGCACTCAACTAACACTTCAGCTGTGACAGAAGTTGCCCAGCTAATCAGTGAGGAAGCATAAGGAGAGCAAGTATTTTATTTCTTTTCTCTTATGAGATGAAAAGTGTTAATGCTAGGAAACAGAACGGTATACTCGTGCAGTGGCACCCAACATGGGGTCCTTGCCCCTTGTGATGAATCTAGAGATCAAGGAACAAGGTTTTGCCTGCACAAAATTATAAATCACACATGAGCCAAATAAAAACACATTTACAGGATGATCAAAAGTCTGTACAAGGATGAAGCACATAAAACACTATTGTTACACAGAGTCATAGATTTGATAAGCCCTGATGTGTTTGATAGAATTTCAGGAAATGAAAGATTTATGCTCATGCAACTCAACACTTAATACCTCATAGATACATTCACTCTACAATTAAAGATCATACAGTGCATAGAAGCACTTCATGCCATACCATCAAAGATTCAGCTTTGTTTTGTTTTGTAACTGAATGCTGAGTACAAGCTGGATGGCCCATCTCTTCTTTAATCCACAGGAAAAGGCACCCATTAATTCCAAAATAAATTTTTGTTGTCCAGTTAGTTATTTTATCATGTCACTGACTTGTTGCCAATTAATCTGTGTCTTTTAGCCTTGTAAATATATATATACATACATATATATTGATCTCTACTTTTACATTCTCTGTTTTTTATGAATTCATAGAAAAGGTTTTGGATTGCCAGAGGGCCCAGTGTTACCACCCCAGACTGGCCAAACACATAGTTTTAGATTATTTTACTGTTTAGCAATATGTACCTGTAGGTGACAGCCTTAAGCACCTTTTAATGATATAAACAAATAACTGGAGGGCTGACACAAACCTCACATTTGATATATCACTCCTCGCCAGATTTATACAAACTTAAGGTGCCTATTGGTTACTTTTAGAAAAGGCAGACTGATTGTAAGGATACAGGGAGCCAATTCAATTTTGAAGGTTATTCTTCCCATGTGTGTGCATGTGCCCTGTGATGGACTGGGCATCACAGGGTGTATCCTGTCTCTCACTCAATGGGAGCTGGGATAGGCCCCTTCCTTCTGGGAGCAATAACACTTTTACCTCCTATTTAGCTTTTATCTTTGGGCCAGTCAACAGCTGCAGAGTAGTGAGTACTATCCAACAATGACGTCTACATTTTTTTCTACACCTTGTAAGGCCTAAGCTTCCTGGCCCCACATTCACATCACTTTTTCTTTGATGGTTTTTCAACAAATCACTGCAAAGCCTCGATGCGATCAGTGTTTCAGTCTCAGATTACCTGATACCCTACACAGCATAGAGAGGAGATTCACCACTATAGAAAGAGAGTGGAAGCTTTTACGGCTTGTCACATTCAGCAACTCTTTAAAGTACACACACAACACTGAGTGTCAGTAGTTTGATGCATGTGAGGCAATGTGTGTTGCAGTTAAAGCCTACATTGCAAAAATGTCCTTTACTATGCAGATTTGGCTACTAGTTGGCAGACTACAATTTGCTGTGTAGAATTATGGTACAACAATAAATTGATCTGATATTGATGATCCATAGGTTCCTCTGTGTTTTATTGCTGGGCTCAGTTGGGAAATAAAACTGTAAACACAATGTCTTGTTTTCCACCTGCCACTAAGAGTGGAACTTGGACTTGGTAACAATTAAGACAATGCAGGATTCCAATGGTACATCTGTCTGACAAAGATGCAGTCTATTTCAAGTCTCCCTGTTACAACAATCCCCCAACACAAGATACCACATTTGATATTATAGGCTTGAAGCTGAATGTTCTTCCTCTCGTGGCATGCTTTTGTTTGGGATTTTGCAACATATGCTAAATGTAAGTTTAAGAGCAGCTGTTCACTCTTTGAACTTGTTGTTTAACATTGGACTAATGAATGTGGTGACTGCAACAACTTACTCTCTTTTCTACAGTGGCAGCCCTTTATCCATAAATCCCTCAGTTGGACGAAAGTGCTTCGAGTTAAACATCTGTTGTTGCTCTTTCCTCAGATGAGTCAAATGTGTACACAGGAAGGAAAGAGAAAGAGTTGGTGTTGAGCCTTGGGCACCTGCAGCTCTGCAACTTCAATAGATAACACTAAGTATTCTCAGCATTTCTACCCCCAAAAGCCCTTTTTTCCCCTTCTGTCCTGCCACCGTCATTTTAACTAGACTTGTGATAGAGCCTGTTTGCTCTGATACCACATAAATTTCCCCTGGGGTCGACCATTCAATATTCAATACCTTGTGTTACGCAGCACCAACTGTGGATCTAGCGACAGACTGCTTTCCATGACCAATCATCAGAGCTCAAAACAATCTCTGTCAGGGGATCACAAGATTAACTCAGGATACATAAATAACCCTGTTTTGAAACATTCTCTACCTCTGTTGTTTGCCAGTGTAGCTCAAGCTGATGGAAAATTCTTCAACTAACTTAATATACACTGAGAAAAACTGTAAAGCGACTGCTCTACTGGGTAAAATATAGGCCGACTGTGAACCATTTTAATGGGCTGATTTTTTTTAGGCATATGTTTAGAAATGGCACACTTTACGATGCGCAAAATGCTCCTTATGCCTGAGAAAAAACAGACAGACACTGATGTATTTAACATGTCCTAAACCAACCCCAGTGTTATTAAATGCAGCAGATGTTACAATAGTCAAAGAAAGACTATGCACAGATGTCAGATTTTTAAACCAAAGATACTGGGTTTGTATTACTCTGCCTGATTAATGTTTTATTGAGCTGTGTTCAGAAAAAAAGACCAACCAAACTGCAGCTCTGTAAAACAGTGAGTGTGATTAGCAGTACAAACTAATGCCTGTTAGTGCCATTCCAGAATATATTCACTGGTAAACGGTGTCAGTGTAAAGCATGAGGGGGAAGATCAATTGCTGTTTAATCCTGTTTGGGTTTAACTGCACAGGGACTCTTTTGAGCAATTAACTCCAGCAATAATAGTTGAGACACTGTGAAATCTCTTTATACACCATGACAGTGATGTAACTATTCAGAAATGCATCAATATGGAGCCAATAGAGGCTTCATGTTAGTTGACAGACTCTACAACAATGTGTCAGAGGTGACCTGTAGAAATCTCATTAATACGGTCTTGAGAAAAATAATAAAAACAAAGCCAAAATGCAGATGCAGTGTCCATCATTACTTCTTCCACCAGCATTAAGACAGTGGGTAGAAGTCAGCTGCTGTTGATCAATTGCACTTGATTATTTGATCTTCAGCAAGTGTGATCATCTCTTTAAAAGCATACATTTTTGACAGTTTCCTAGTCTGGATTATTCAGGTGTTTATTCACTTAATCATCAGCAAAGATCTTAAAGAAGCAATTGTTGCCCATCTTTGCATCGCAGCATGTTCACCCAAGGTCAAACCATGCACTACAGAAAGAAATTGCAAAAAGGGCCTCTGTTAGCATGCCAATTATTACAGTTTGTGACAGTTAGAAAGGGGCGGGGTCTTCTCTCTAAAAAGTAAAAAGACAGACAAGACCAAAGTGGAGATATATGGTAATAAGGTCTTTCACCATGATCGATGACAACCAAACACAGCATATCAACACAAACACCTCATACCAATTCTCATGCATGAAGGTGGAATGGCGATTTGGGCTTGTTTTGCAGCCACGAGACCTGGACACCTTGGAGTCATTGAGTCGACCATTAACTCCTCTGTAAAACAAATTATTTTAGAGACAAATGTGAAGCAATTTGTCTGACAGCTAAAGCTTAACATCATGCAGAAAATGGTTATTTCTATTCACTGCTGGACTACTACACTACTGAACTGTGGTTCTACAAGCTATTAAATCATGCAGTGTACTTATTTATTCACACCCTGCTTCTATATTTTGTCTCTGGATCATTATCATCACAGAAATACATGAAAAGATCAGAACTTCTTCACACATCATGTGGTAGAGATGTGTCATTTGTTAAAACTTTGCGCTGAATGCCAATACCACAGATTGTATCAAACCTTTCCTCTGACGTCTCAATGTTGCAAAAAATGTTGCAGTTTTATATATTTCTGTGACAGTAGTCTGCTTGGTAACCAAGGTGACAACACCACCGTCTTTGTGAAAAGGTTTGAGAATATTTTCTTTGAAAGGAGAGAAAAAATCAAGTTGTAATATTGTTTTCCAGGCAGCTGTCTGAACCATATATTATCCAATCCCAATCCAAGTCTTTTCTAGCACCTAAACATAACCAAACTGTGTCTGATACAAAAAGTGATAATACCCTGAAAGATATCTGCATATATATCTAAAGATATATCTTTAGATGTATCTATATATATATAGATATATATACCACAATGAGACAATGTATGTTCTCAGCAATCAAACCAAGGTCTCTTGTTTAAAAGTATTGCAATTCTGCTACTCCATCCCCTCTTCTGAGAATTTGTGCATTTACTACAACAAAACTGTACTGCCAGTGTTTCTATGAGGCAAACTTATAATCTCAACACATTGCCAATAAATAGCACTTTCTCTAAGGTTGGGTTGAATAATAATAGCAAGAACGGAGCAGGAAGCACTTTTTCTCCCCCTGACAAATATAGTCCACACCAGAAATTATAAAAATAATGTCTCTAGTATAATCCAATGACAAACAAGATTTTATCCCTCTATCCATCCATTTTCTATAGCTGCTTAATCCAATTCAGTGTCACGGGGGGGGTGGCAGGGTACATCCTGGACAGGTCACCAGTCCATCACAGAGACAAACAAGAAAAACCACCATCAACACTGTCAAGATTTTATGTTTCTGACAAATCTTGTCAGTTTCAGTTTTCATATTAGTACAGGGTTTCAGGCACCTTTGGATAGGGTATTTGTTCAGGCCACTGTGAAAGCAGTTTGAGAGTTGGATAAAAGAGCCACGACTGTGGATTATAACGTCTGTTTTAGTAGTTTTCAACGAGACATGAAATCTTGCAATCTTTGATCTGAGCATTTGGAAATCAGCTCAGAGCTTTAAGCTGCTGTTTAAAGAGCTTTGAATTATCTATCATCTATCCACAATTTACCTCAAAGTTAAATAGAGGTTTACCTAAACTAAAAGCAGAGGCAGGTTACATTTACATCTCATTAAAATCAACAAACCCTCGTACTGTGTTCTCTTTGTGCCACTAACCAATTTATGTCTTTCCTGGGCAAGAGATTTGAAGGAGAGAGCTTTGTATACAATAAAAGATTATAGGCGCTAGGCCTGACTCATGCAGCACTATCATCAAATCCACATTTCATTGAAAATAGGGGTTCTTTCTGAACTACTTTTATTTGTTAAATACTGCTGGCAGAAAAGATGTATACTTCAAGTGACTAAAGAAAGAGCATAGTTTGAAATGGGAAATCCTGAGGGGGAAACAGAAGATAAAGAATGTTAATGTGTTAATGTGGAGAAAGCGAGATGGAAGCGAGGGCAGACTTTAACAGCTCAAACTGACCTTGCAGTACAATTATTTTTAGATTACATTTACATAAATAACTTTATGTAAATTGAAGCTACATTCAGTAAAAGCATAGTATTTATTTTAGTATTTCATATAACTTTAGGGAAAATAAATTTCAAAACAAGGATGAAAAAAACCGAAGTGCAGTTTCAATGTAATGGTGCACGTCTAAGTTTAACCATCACATCTTTACATTAACATAAATAAAAACATATTGTTGTATGTTGGTGTTGGAGATTCCAAACTTGGTGTCTACACAGTTTTTCTATTGACATGATTTTAAGAGAACTGTTCTTAGAAACCATTAGAATAACTAGTGTGATGTTCTCACATGGAGGTGTTGAGGTGGTGGGTATGTTGGACTCTGTTCAAGTTGTTATGGTTTGAAACACATGACTCACACTATTTTTTACATCTCCAGCCATTCTTCTTCTGATTCCAGTTTCTAACTGTAATAAAGGTTGAATGTTCTCCTTCCAATGCAAATAACCCTTGATAAATGTATCTGTTAAATTATTCAATGCAAAAGTAGATATAAGAAAAAAGACAATAAGTAGTATTCCATTGACACTGGTGTATTAGGGTAGAGAAATTGCACTGAAACATTAGGTTGTCTCTTGAGTTCTTGAAGCTCTACTTGTTCAATTTGCTGCAATACATTTGTTTTGTTTTTGTTTTTTTTTTGTATTTTTGGGGATGTTTAAATGAGTGACAGCAGTGTTAAGGATAGTGGGCCTCAATGGCCAACTGTTGATATTCAGAAATGTAGTCATTTTTTTTCACAAATACTCCTACATTTACTGATGTTATCTAATTTAGATTTGTTTTTACGTGAATGATAAATCTATAAATCTACACAGAATGATACACTTGTCTACGTCTATGAGGTGTAATATCCACTGCTGGTTCAACACTGCTCTCATAGCAGCACCATAGACCCCATGCACACGCACATTAAAGCCAACTCTCAAGATTAGCTTCTATATCTCCAGCTTCCCAGGAGGTACACTCAGTAACAACATTTTACAAAGCACTTCAGCAGAAAGGGCCTCAAACAGGAAGTTGCCATAGACACATGGCTCATTGGGATGTATCGCTGGGCAATTATAAAATTCAGTAACAATAGGTTGCTATTCCCATAACTAGCTTTATTATGACATCAAGCATATGCAAAAGAGAGCCGATAGACCACTTCAGCCAGATTATGTCATCACAATCTATAACCTTTGGGCTTATTTCACTATTAATTATAGCTTACTGTGTGTTGCCATGAAACATGGCTACTACTTCAGCCTCAGCTAGCAAATCAACATGCACCTTTTGATACATTCCTGAGACAACACAACTGACTGTGAAAGCAATTAGGTGCTTATATGTAAATAAACTGCTTAAAATGTTATTAGACTTTTACAATGTAAGTAAAGAAAATAGTCCATAACTTAAAGAAGCAAATGAGTTTCAGTTCATTTCTTTGTGTTTGATTTATAATTATTTCTTTTAGAGACTCCAGTCAGTGTTGATGTTATCTCATCAACCGTCATTAGATTTTGTTCCATCATTCATGACCATTTATATTCTTTTAAGTTCCTTTGGTGATTTGTGCGTGTTCATTCAATCCTGCAGTCTCATGCCCTTTAATGGGGACAAGTGAAGCATTTACATATGTTAATTAGGAACAACTGGCAAGTGTTCAAGGACATTAGATTTGTCATCATAAGAATCCATTTTATTCTGCAGCAAAAGTATTTAAATTTTGTTAGAAAGAAATTGATGATATTGGGTCATATTTCTTTTTGTTTTTCTTGAGCAAGAAATTATACTTTTTTGTATCCAATTGTATCCACATTTCATTCTATTGATTAACTGATCTGTTATGTGATAGTTGGGGATATTTTTAGAGAGCCCCTGCAGACTGTGTGGTGCTGCAGCAAGATTGGTTTAACTCTACTGCATCTAATAATTTGTCATTTTAATTGTCTGGCAACCTAAGTGACATTTAATAAAATGTCAAAATAAATTAATATTGCAAGTTTTTTTCAGAAATAACTTGGCATTTTGAAAAATTGTGGTGTACTCTATAATCTTTATAATATAAGCTCATGGTTTGTGGTAGTGGTCCAGCTAATACATTGTAATGTGTTGAAGTAGAAGTTTCATCATTCAGTGCAATGTTTTTATCATTTGGTGCAATGCAGCCTCATTCTTACACCACAATGGCTTTGAGTACACTGAATTCAAGCGCTGCTGTTTTGAAGTGTGGCTTCTAGAGCTGAAATCCATGCTGACTGGCAATGGCTACAATATGTCTGATAAGAACACAGTGAGACAAGGTCCATTACTTAAGATTGTTTGAGGGACCAATAAAGAGTGACTTCAGCTGCGAGTGTTAATGACTGACTATGATTCTAAAAGTAGATGTGGGTGAGCAAGGGTTATCTATAGGAACCAGCAGGAAAACAGCAACACCACATAAAGATAATAAGATAATAAGATAATTTAGATGATAAGCCTGCCTGTTTTTCTATTTTAGATACTTTGCCACAGCCAAAACATACAGTGCCTTCAGAAAGTACTCAGACCCTCTTCACTTTTTCCAATTTTGTTAAGTTGCTACAACCGTTGAAATAGATTTTTTTTTAATTAATCTTCACTTTACACCCTTTACTCAGTACTTAGTTGAAGCACCACTGGCACAAGTTACAGTCTTTTTGAGTTTGATGCGACAAGCTTTGCACATCTGGATTGGAGGATCTTCTGCCATTCTTCTTTGCAAATCTGTGAGCTCAGTCAGATTGGATGGGAACTGTTGGTGGACAGCAATTTCATTTCTCTGCAGAGGTGTTCAATAGGGTTCAAGTCAGGGCTCTAGCTGGGCCCCTTTTGAACATTCATAGAGTTGTTCCTAAGCCACTCCTGTGTTGTCTTCACTGTGTGCTTAGGACCATTATAATGTTGGAAGGTGAACCTTCAGCCCAGTCTGAGGTCCTGAGCACTGTGGAAGAGGTTTTAGTTGATAGTATCTCTGTAGTTTGTTCCATTCAACTTTCCCTCAACTCTGACCAGTCTCCCAGCCCCTGCTGCCAAAAAACACCCTCAGAGTGTGATGCTGCCATCACCATGTTTCACTGCTGGGATGGTACTGGACAGGTGATGAGTGGGGCCTGGTTTTCCTCCAGACATAACGTTAAGAATTAAGGCAGTTTGATGACCAGTTCTTTAACTTCTGCCAAACTCCTGCCAGTTAAGAATAATGGAGGCCACTGTGCTCATGGAAACATTCAGTGCAGCATTTTTTGTAGCCTTCCTCAGATCTATGCCTTGCAACGGTCCTAAGCTCTGCAGGCAGTTCCTTTGACCTCATGGCCTGGTTTTTGCTCTGATATGCACTGTCAGCTGTGAGGCCTTCTATAGAAAGCACAGCCATTCAGCCATTTGTTTTATTTAAAACAAATTTCACTTCCTTGACGAGAACCAGATGAAAAATAATGATTGAGGGCACTTTGGCAGAATATAAAGATTTAAAATGACAGTAAATTAACATCTGGAGGCCATATTGTAATCCTAATATAAAGTATTTTAATATCATGTCCAATCATTGTTTTTTGTAATATATATGATAAAACAGTCTTGTAAAAAAGACAGTTATTACAAGCCACATTCAGATTCTCACAGCATTTCATTTTTACACTTACACCCACACTGATGAAGGCATGACTTGTTCAATATCTTCCCCAAAACAATTCAACTGGAGAAGTCAGCTGGATTAAAGCTGGAGAAGCTCTGACCTTCCACTAAATGTACAACCACCCACAGGAGTCTGATGATATCATTCATTTATGGTAAATTTTCTTTATTCTAGGCAAAGGATTATCAAAATGAAAGAGGACGCTTTTTAAAGGATATCAAAGGTCAACGTTTTAAGTTTTATTACACTTTAAAACATGATGCTTGAAAGCTCCTTTTGATCTTTTGACACTACATCAGAAATCTTTTAATTGAACAGAAATAAAAATAGTGACCATAATAGTTTTGACCACAAATGACCCACCGTGACCCACTTTTAGTTTCAGCTCCATGACATGTTCGAGTCGAGCAACTTTTCCCTGTGATTCTGCAAAAAATCACAAACTCATCCAATTGCCAACCAATTTGTTCAGACGGTCTTGGAAAGGTCAAAGTCTCTTGGCAGCAGCTGCTTCCACTTCAAGTGTTTCACACAGAACAAGTCCGAGAGTTTCAGAGTTAGTGAGTGATTAGGGCCTGATGCTGGAAAGCAGCCAAGATTGGAGTAATTGGAAAGACAGGTGGGACATAAATTCTCTTTGTTCAATCCACAATACCCATCATTCTCAACCCCTCAAGTTAAGTGATTTTTCAATTTGCTCTTTGGCTATGAGGAGTGATATTGTCAGATCCCATACAATATTTGATATGATATCTCATTTAATCACTGATCAATCTATCCTCAAGGTGCTTCAGTTATTGATGGCACAAAAGGAGCTGACAACATCTATGACTAAGACTTCTTTTTGGTGTACTGGGATTTATTGATTCGATTATTTCTATTGATTCATTTATTTTTTATCTATTTATTTTTTTTTAGTTGAAAAATATTTTGTATATATAAGTACATATAAGTACAGTGTAAATTAAATATGAAGCTTAAATTATGAGACAAATAGATCCATACTGTGTGAAAACGCTTTGTAATATCCATCCATCCATCCATTCATCCATTCATCCATCCATCCATCCATCCATCCATCGTCTGTTCCAATTCAGGGTCGTGGAGGAGCTGCCAGCTGCCATTTGGCAAGAGGAGAGGTATACCCTGGACAGGTCGGCAGTCCCATTGTAATATTACCAATATAATCTGTTTCTAACCTTTACGCTTAATAAGCGTTTTATTTTGTTATTAACCATGACTACTGAATATTTAACAATGGCTTGCGTTATTTACACTGGAAAGTTGGCACCGTGGAATCGCAGATGTAGTTAAGCAATTGACTAATATTTGGATATATTTGAACTTTTCTGCTGAATCAATATTAGATAGAAAATTTCTAATTTAATGTAATGCCCCAAAGCAAAAAAAAAAAAGAAAAAAATCATTCAAATAAGGACAATAAATACCAAAGGTTATTGTAAGTCAGTGATGTATAAACAGAGATAAAGAGAACAGAGATCTAATCTTTGGCCAAGAAGGGGATGGTAATTCTTGAATAGGCAGTAAGACCTAATTCTGGTTTTTAGCTACTGATATATTTTCAAAATAATTCAGTTTTTAGGAAAAATGAAAACTGTTTAATGCATTTGGAAGTCACAGTAGCGAAATAAACACAATTGGAGCCCTCAAAGAGGACTAGATTTGTATGAACATTAATGACAGCCAAGAAATCTGGAACAGATGCCAATGTGTGGGTACAAATATTTCTTTCTTATTCAATTCTTTATGTGGATCTGAAATCAAAATCCTAATAATATCACATGGCTTTTTACTGTTTGTATCTTAATTCCACTTGAATTGTATAGTCAAAAGTAGTGAGATGCACTTTTGTGTTCTTGGTTGAATAGGGCTGTCATGATTCAGCATCAAATTGAGAGATATTTTAATTCTGTATTTTACATGTTTATTATTTATTTACTTTACATTACTACTTATCACTTTATTAGTTTAATTTTAGTTTAGATAGTTGTATGTTTCAGAGTCGGTGGCACACTTTAGAGAAGATTCTTATCTGTTTCAACATCACAACACCATCTCCACAAAGCAGGGGTCATAATATAGTCTCAGATTTGTTGTGGAGGAACTTGACCCTGACCTCGACCGTTTCCAACACCTTTGGGATTAACAGCAACACGAGAAGTCTTTCTTCACATGGAACACTAACTGCGAGCTGGGCCATATCAAAAAACATCAGCACAAGACCTCACTAATGCTTTTGAGTCTGGATGGGAGTAAATCCCCACAGTCTAAAATGGAAGGAGTAGGGCCTTATTGCCCTTGGATTTGGAACTAGTACGATAAACACATGCTTTTATACATTTAGTGTTTGCAGTGACAAGTTTCTACTACTTTAGAGTAGGGTTTCACTTCCATATGGCAAAATTGTAGTAATATGTCAATATAAAGGGGAACATATGAATTGCAAAGCACTATATCAGTTTATTAAAATACACTACCTTTTATTCCGTTCTCTGACAAGACGATCCTACACTGCTTCAATGATGTTGAGTTCCTGAACTCTGGGGAGGATTCATCACTCCATGAGACCTGTTGCCACTCAGTTTCAGTCCAGTTCATGTGTCATTTGGCAGACCTCAGCCTTTTCTCCCCGGTTCCCTTCCTTCAGAATGGCTTCTTGACAGCCACCCTTCCATGGAGACCATTTATGATGAGGCCTCTTTTGTTGATGCAACAAAATAAATGGGAACAAATTATGTGCTGCACATAGTGCCCAAAGACAATTAAAAAATTGTTCATTATATGTTGACACACTTGTGTTAGGTGCCTTTCTTATGCTTAAATGATTCATAAGTCAGTGTTAAATACCTTTAAAAACAAAACACACATACCTTGATGTAGCACCACTGGACAAAATATGAGAAAAAAAACTGAAGATTGAAAGACTTTTAGGCAGCCTGGAGAATTACTGCTCAAAACTGCTTAGGAAGAATTACAAAAGTCTTGGTGCATGGAAGCAAAATGCAAAGAAACGAGCAGTGTCTCAGCACTTTTACACCATAGTGCATGTTTGATGTAAATCTAAATATGATCTGTGCAATCAAGGTTATTAATTTTGTGGTTTCTGAATCAGTGGTAAATTGGCAGTGTCTGCAGCACAGCACAGATTATCTGCACCAAGACTCAGAAATATGGTTCTGCATCATGCTGTCAATGAAAAACAGGCAGGCAAGCCAAAATTCCTAAAGAGCTTTTCTATTCAGTTTCCAGTACCACCTAAATATTTGCTTTCATGTTATTAAGAGTTGGATGTATTCAACAAGATTTAATAAAAACAACTTCATAATTTTAGCTACTTTAACTATATACACCAGAAAAAGAGAGAAAATGTCTTTGGGTGGTATTTAAGCATTTTTAGCCTGTAAGAGTCTTTAGAGAGGTGATTTTTTTGTAAGTGGATCATAATTACTTGCAATTTGCAGCTTGCAGTTTTATGAACTGAACATGATTCAGATGAGTATGCGGTGAGCTTTCAGTTTTCTCTCTGCTTCCATCACATCTCAGACCTCGAAATAAAACACTCGAAAAAGATGAAGGGGAAAAGAAGGAATTATTATTCAGATAAGTTACTGAATAATCCTAATAAACTTAATTAATATATCGAAAAAAATCTAATCTCTTAGGCATCTTTATTATTTTTTCATGAAGAAATTATCATGTTGGATCCTGTCATTTTGCATTTAAGTGTTATTCTGCAGTAAGACATCTCTTCAACTGGTTAATCAAAATTAATGGTTTCACAAAACTTTGAATGTGCTATTTGTGAAAGAGATGGGCATCAGATTTTCAATAAAACATGTTAGATCAATCAAACACTGAACTTATTCATGAATCACTGATATTACCACAGGTTAACTAATTGAACTTTTATTGAGTTTGCTTATGGATCTTCTATAAATGACAGTAGATTACTCATTTATTCATTAAGGAGATCTTTATTATTGATATCATGATCATCCCCACAAGCAAAAATCAAGATGTTCAGAAACTCATTTGTAGTGATCATCTTCACAGATTATTTTTAAGCATCTCACAAATGAGAATGAATTATCTTAAGCTAAGTGTTACATTTCTAACATAGCTGAAATATTGTCTGTAATTCCTTTAAAATCCACAGATGTCTGTGTAGACTGCCAAAAATTAATTAATGATTGTTAAGGTCAGGAACCAACATTAATCAAGATTACATTTCCCACCTCATATTTCATCTCCAGTGAACTCGCAACCTGTCCAGCCCTGGCCCAGAGTGACCCTGATCAGCAAGAAGCAGGTATGGAAAATGGATAGATGATTTTTATCTCCACTTTTTATCACCAGCAACAGAGGCTAGAAAATTCCAACCTGCCCTCATTTCTGCAGGCTGGCAGCATATTTCTGATACAGAATGCACAAATGATTGTGCATTGGGGCTTTAACCCAGTAGCCGGAGCAACACTGGGAAGCAGGACGTAGAGCAATCAGCAAAGTCTTTATGAGTGATTAGTAGGGTCTGTAGTGAGAAGAATCCCCATACTTTTGTCATAGAGACTCAAATAAAACTTGGTTCTAGTTTCATTCTTAGTTGCTGTTGCTCCAAAAACAGTCTTGCCTTTGGGAGCAAAACTGCCAGGTATAGGCATCTAAAACAATTTGTTAGGTTTGGGTAAGGGAAAAAGCAGAGTGTGCATAAAAGATGAATGTGCCACCATATGGTTAAATACTGGATTGTGGATCATTATTTGAAGCCTAAAGCTTGGCATTGAAGCTCTGAACACATTAAAACAGTAGCAACTTGTCAGTAATAAGGTGGTTGTGCCTTAAAGCTTACCCCTCTTCATATGTTTCACTCTACTCAGATCCATGATGTTACAAATGAGTAAAAGAGGGAGACTTGAGAACTAGTGATTGATACTATCAACTCCTTACGGAAACTGTTTACTGAGATAACAAATTAAAACAGAATTGCAGCATGTCTTTTTACAACCACAGTCAACCTGCTTGTCATGCTGAATGCTGATTTAAGGCACTGCTGCACTGCCTTGATTTTTCAGATCTGGAGGCAACTTGTCTGTTGACACTGCCTATGCTCAATGGTGCAGTACCCTGTTTCACATTTTTAATCTTGCATGTTGCAAAATGCAGCTAAAGGGAAACTTGTGCATTAGTGTGTCTACAATGACCCCTGAAAAAGTGACTGTAAGTAATGTGCAAGACGTGAGTATTTGTGACTTGGAAGATTATGTATATGCATGTTAAAACATTTGATGCATATAGCTCAACCTACATTTTCCTTTTTAAACATATGATATACAGGAAATTTATTTATTTTTTAAAAAAGATTACAGTTTTTTTATTTACCTTGGAGGTAAAAATATAACTGACTCTAGATCTCAGCTCTTGAAACAAAATATTTGCTCCGCCTGATCAGCCTGAGTTTCCTCTTGGAACAAGTAGCATTGAAGTACATACATTACATAAACACAAGAGGCTTTTGTGTGGATATTTGACAGCCCTACTTGGAACAGTACAATACAATATATCAAAAAGAGAAATGTCTAACTACAGATCTCTGGTTTAACTGACAGCCCAGCTTATGTCTTCTGAGAACAGCACACTGACATTTGTTGGCTGGCTCCCTCTGTAAAACTGACTCTGCCTTGCAAGTGACCTTCCAAGGTCTATTTTTGTCAGGTAATGACTGTCATTATGAATGTCTTTGATTTACATTGCTTCTATTGCAGCAGTCCTGCTCAGATAGAGATGTTTAGACCACAACAGTGTTACAGCACCGATCCCAATGAATCTGACCAACATCCGTGGGATAGCTGATGGATTGTCAGGTTTCCCACATCCTTTTTCAGAATAAAAAGGTGGAGGTGCTACTGCCTGATCAGAGCGTGCTTCAGCGCCTCCAGAAACCTCTTGATTGCCTGACATTCTTTATCAACAGTCAAGTAAATCTGTTCCCTTGGCAACAGTTTCCTGCTGATACAAAGAATCAGGTATCACCTTGAAAGTTTAACAGTATGGTAGGCAGCTGCAATTTTTTCATTTGCGTGCAGCTGCACCAACATTTTCTGAAAATAAGCTAGGGTTTAGTATTTTTTATTTTTTTTTCTTGTTGTAATTAGGTTTGGGATTTCATTTTTGTCCCTCTACCGACATTCAGGTCATGATATGCTTCTCTTTTTCCATATTTAACATCTCTGATCACTCACTGCAGTGCTACACAGCTTCAACACAGAGATTCTCTGTCTGCTCTTTTTCAGAGAACTCTATTCATGTGGCAAATCTTATATTGCCACTGTAATTTGATTTATATTTTCTAACATAACTATAGTGACTTCTAGATTAGTTTGCTCACAACAGCCTGGCTGCGACATTCAGTGGCCCTTTCTGAACTTTGGGGGATTGTCATGATGAATTGGAAAATGTCATTTAAATTGTGCCATTAACTCCCTGACGGGCACAGACACTGCATCAGCCCTGAAATGGATAAACAATATTTCAGATCAGCACAGGTTGGCTTCTTGCAATATTTCATTTCATTTAGATTTTCATATATATTACATGCTGGTTATTGTCTTAGCAAAAAAAATTCAGTAATCTTCATTCATTGTCAGAAGATTGAATATTATCTGGCCATCAAATGTGATTTCTTTCTCATAAAAACATTTGTATTTGCTTGAATTTTGGATTCCTAAATTGTTTGCTTTTCTGGAAAGCTTTTACTGACTACATGTGAATCATGTATTTCCTCACTACTGTGTCATGCTCATATATTTATGAGACAGTTAGGCGAGTCAAATTAGTCAGTTATAGTTTTTGACATGTTAGATTAAAGAAAAAATAGCTATTCAAAATATTTTAAAACACTCTTGAGTCCAGGGATGTGGGTCTATAAATACAAACTCCATTTCCAGAAAGGTTGGTGTGTTTTCTGAAATCAAACAAATCTTTCCTCCGTAACTCATTACCTTGTTTAAACCTTTTAAAGACCGATGTCATTGCATTTACAAAATACATTAAACGTTTAATTCAATACAAGCAACACATTCAAAAGTTAGAAAAGAGGGTTGTTTAGCATTGTGTTACACCGGCTTCCTGATGAGATTTTTTTTGGGGATAATTTGGTAAATGAGGATACTAATTGAGTCTTGAAAGATGAATCTGTCTTCATTATTGCTGAATATATGATTTCAGCTTCTCAGCAGTCTGTGGTGGTTGTCTGATCCTCTGTTTCATGATGTTCCCTACATTTTCAATAAGAGACATATCTGGACTGCAGGCAGGCCAGTCAAGCACACACACACACTGTGTCCATGAAGCCAAGCTGTTTTAAGGTGTACAGAATGAGATCTGACATTGTCCTGCTGAAATAACCCTTCAGGTAAAGATGACAGTTTGATGGTAACATAAATATCCCAACAATTTTGATATGTATCACCGCATCAATGACATCTTGAGATATATTCAAGTCATCCATGCAACGGACCCTGATGCATCCCCATATCATCACAGACACTAGTTTTTGCACCTTTCTCCATATCAAGATGATTTTTTTCTCCACATTTGGTATATAGAGCCAAATACAATCCCCACCCACAAAAGAAGCTGAAATTTGGACTCATTTGTCCTCAGAATGCGTGCCCACCATCTTTCTGTTCATCTGAGATGAGCATGTCCAGAGAACTTAACGGTGTTTCTGCACACAGCAGAGGTATGGCTCCCTCCTTGTCTAATACAGTTTCAGGTTACATTTCTGGATGCAGCAGTAGACAGTGTTGAACACTAATGGTTTTCCATGGTATTCTTCAGCCCATGTGCATTTGATTATGGTGGCATGACGAATTCTCGTGCAACGTCGCCTGAAGGCTCAGAAGTCACACGCATCCAACAATGATTTCTGTCCTATTCTTGCTTTGAACCTTTTGGTGAATGTCCCTTTTCTACACAATCCAGAAACTTTCACTTATCAGTCAATCTGCTGACTGTAGAATCGTCCAGAGCAAATTTACTCACATATTGTATAAACTTTTCAGTCCATCTTTGCCTTTCCCCCAAAAATGAGATATTAAGATAAATATTAAGATAAAGAACCTTAAAAAAAGAAAAAAAATCAAGAAATGTTAGATTTAATATCTTTGTAACTTTCTAACTTACGGAGCTTCTTTGCGTGCAACAAAAAACATGTCAAATGGTGGATGTTTTAGAGAATAGAGAATACTGCTGCAGAACATCAAATAAACAGCAAAGGAAGGAAGGCATGGGTTTTTCCCTTATTTTAACTCTTAATCAGACATTAACAAATAAGCAACATAGTCTATACATTAGGTCACTTCATCATCTCAAATTTTGTAACACTTCAGTATGATATATTTGCAAAAAATTAAATGCTACATAAGATGCTGCTGCATCAAAACTAGTTCACAAGGTCAACTGATAGTCATGGGTCAAAGCATTTGTAGTATTCACTTATGGGCTTGCACTTCAGGTGCACTCATGTGCAAAGACTGAGGAGTGAAAAGTCTGCAGCAGCTGTCAAAATACACTAAATGTGAAGAGACACATATTTTTGGCTCTGCAACCCTTCTGAATCAACTCAGGCTAAAGCAGAATGTTAATGTTCATTTGTAAGAATATACAACACCAACAGAAAATAGAAATATTAACTGCTTGACCAGTCATTTAAAGATAACGCCTTCCTAAATTAAACTGCATCCTCATTAGGGATATAAATGGAGTACTGCCTGGATATATGACATCCTCGAGTCATTCACTGAATACTTTTGATTATGTGTCCAATGTTAGATGGCTGTAACTGTGAGGCAGAGCTGGGTCACTATTGGGGCCAATGTGAGCAAATGCCCTTCAAACACTTGAAAATATGATTTATACTCCAGGGGAGATTTGTCAAGGCAGCATTGATTGGAACTGTGGTGGGAAGGGTGACATGCACAACATGCTGAAACAAGCATCTTCTCAGCCCACAGCAGCAATACCAATTTTTCATCCTGATCTCTTTCCAATAGGTAGCTGCAACCACAAGCACGGACACACCTGATTTACTGCAGCTTTAAAATCTAATTATACATCCTGACAAACAAAACCTCTCATCCTATCATTTGGTCAGTGAGTGTGTTATGGGTAAGAATCCTTCATATATGGCACAAATTTTCATTTTTCATTCAATTTTTTACAATTAAGGGTGTTACATTGATCATTGTGAATGTAATCAGCAGTTCTGGCAGTGTGATTAGTAAAGACAAACCTCAACAGTTTGCTCCAGTGCAGTCTTCATTGTTTTGTTCTGCAGAGGAGATCCTATAAACCAAACTAGTGTCTGAGCAGAGTTGTTATAATAATGCAGTTCAGTTTATCAAATGATGTCGATGGGGTTTTATCAAAGCTATAGCCTCTGTGGAGCCAAGAAATAAGCCAGTTCCCCTTGCCAAATGCTTTCTAATGAACCATGCTGAATTCCTAGAGCAGTCGAGAGCATTGCAAGGCATTCAGCACTGGGCAAATGAGGGACACAATTACAAAAAAAAAAAAAATGAAGGAGCATTCATAAGGTAAGAAGACCATTTTTGTGCCATGTTAAAGTGGGCAGTGTTTTTCTGTTTCCAATAAAACATCTTCATTCATGAGAACACAAAAAGATGCAGATATTAGGTGACAATCTTATACGGTTGGCTGCTTTGAGATAAACACTGTTCTTATGCAAGCTATCCTTCATCTATATATTTATGCATCATTTATGATAGATGATAATGATAATATATACATACATATTTCCATTATATACATACATATAGAATAATTATTTAATTTTTATTAACCATAATAAAAAACAAGGCAAAGTGACATTTGCAGGTTGTGAACATATTCCTTTTCTTGGACTTGATGGACTGATATGCATCAGCAGGGCAATTAAATGGGAATATGTGGACAATTAAATTAAATGGCACTAATTGCTTCAATCATTACTCCACACTTCACACAGCAAAATAGCCATGAATTTATTCATCTTCTGTTAAGCGTCCAGTAGGAGCATGAAATTTCCATTAGTAGCCACTAAACCTGTATTTTTAATGCTGATTGCCCGCTTTTTTTTCCATGTGGAGTCTGTGCTGCTTTTTATAGCCTTATATGTGTAAATATTCATGATTTACTAAGAAGACATAGGGAAAAACGAAGAGCAGGGTTTTTTATTCATCTTTTTTGTTCTGGATTGTTGAGCCACCTGCACATTCGAAACAAGTAGTTGTTCAGACTTTTGATTATTGCTGTATGTATATAAAAAAAAGTGGTTTCCCTGCAAGTTGAGGTTTTATTTCACAAAAAATGTTATCCTCGCTTTAGTTCAGTGTCATGGGAATATAAAGCACGAATGTCTGCAAAAAACTGAAATATACGCATTATCCTGATAATGCTACCCCCTCCAAATCCGGTCCTCAATGGCTGTTGTCCTGCAGGTTTCAGATGTTTCCCTGCTTCAACACACAGATTCAGATGAAATAGATCTCTTCAAAAGATTGTTAAGTTCTGCACAAGTCTGCTAATGATGCATTGATTTGAATCAGGTGTATTGAAGCAGGGAAACATCCCTGCCTTAAACCTTTAAATGTCAGTTTCTGAGATGCTATGTGTTAATCAAGGTAGCTATCCTCCTATTTCTGTCAATTGTATGTAAAATTAAGACTGTTTCGTTACATCTCAATGAGTTTTGTGTGCCAGTGTTTTTTTCTTATTTTTCTATCATTGCCCTATGTGCATAGTTTGATCATCCTGTGTTGAGGTCAAACTGTTGCAAAAAGCAACTTTCACTGCTTTTGGACATATAAAGAAAACCTCAACCCTCTATTGATCCATCTTCTTTCACTTATCCATGATCAGGTCACAGTGGCAACAGGCTTAGCGCATTTCAGACATCTTTCTCCCAGCAACACTTCAGTTCTTCTTGGCAGATCCCAAAGCACCCCTTGGCCAAGAGATATGTAATACCTCTTGCAAATTCTGGGTCCACCCCAGGTCTTCCTCCAAGCTTGGCATGCCCAGAAAACTTCAAAAGGAAGGCTCCCAAGAGGCATCCTAATCAGATTGCTCAAGCCACCTCAGCTTGTTTCTTTTAACTTGAATGAGCGGTGGATTAAATCCAAGCTCCTCGTGGATGTCAGAGCTCCTTTCTTTTTCTCTAAGGCTGAACCTTGCAAAGGAAACAAATTTCTCATTTATACTTTTAGTCTCTACATAGAGTTTTTTACCAAAGGTAAGTGTTGGAACATAAACAGACTGGAACCCCCTCTCTTCACCATAGATGTAAAACACATTACTGTCGAAGCTGCACCAATCCACCTGTCTATCTCACAGCCAATTTTGCCCCAACGATACTTGTACTCTGTTGCTTGGTGAAGCAATCACTGCCTGGAGCCTGGAGTGAGCAATCCACTGTTTTCCGGGAGAGAATGATTACATAGTACCAGAGCTGGAGGTGCGGACTCTCATCCCAGCTACTTCATACTTGGCTGGAGTGTGTGTGCTGGAGGTCACATTCTGAAGAAGCCAATAAAATCATGCCATCTACAAATAGAAGAGACATGATCCTGAACTCCCAAACCGCATGGTTTCCTCACTGTGGCTGCTGATGAATAGAGGCTACTCTCAACTCGATAGCTCTGAGTAAACAATGATAGTATACTGACTAAAGTTTTTAAATCAAATTAACTCTGAAGATTGTAATTAAAACATCAGTAGATAAGGTTGTGCTTTGGTCTAAAAGTTATACACATCCACAGACCCTGGAGCACATGGTGGTTGAAAAATCATACTTAACAACTTTGGTTTTGCTGTGCGATACCACACAACGCACCAGCAACTAGATAACATTACCATAATAATAAATATTAAAAATAAATAAATAAATAAAAAATGAAGATAGTGTCGCTTACAAATAAAATTGGGCAGAAGCATTGCTGTTGATTAATATACAAAAAAAACTTCCTCTCATGACAACACTGTGAGAGGAAGTGAAAAGAAGAGAAAAAATGTACATGCAAGACACAAGACAAGAATAAACATCAAATTGGATTTTACTGCTGGAGAGAGCTCAGAGAAAAACTTCAGGATAACAGATGGATGCTGTCTTAGCTTTATTGTTGCTATCAATTAATAACAATTTGCAGTTGCAGGTTTAAAATGACGAAAATATCTTTTTTTTCTGCTCTATATCAGTTGTAAATCAGAAGACTGAAGCTGTGGTTGATTCCTATAATAAAACTAATGAAACATGTTTATGTACTAATTTCCTTCAGTGCTCTGTAGTATGTCTAATGGGGAATGCACAACATTACAACAGTAGTGTGTTGATGTTATGTTACTTGAAACGAAAGTTAATCTCTTTTGTCTCAGATTAAACCTCAGTTAGCCACCTCAACATGGAAATAAGTTTCTTTCACGTACAAATGTTTGTTCAGTTTTAACAAATTTCACACCAAAATCTTGGAAGTTTGCCTTTCAAACTGCTGTCTCTTGTCTTTCAGTACATGGCTCTGTGATATATACAAGGCGCATTACGTTGCACACATTTCACACATACACCACTTTCACATTCCTCAAAATTTCAGTCAAACAAAGCAAACTGTATTACAGACAAACAGGAACATTTAGATTTTTTCCTTTCTTCTTTTTGTCTTTTTGAGTGCATGTTTGTTCATCACATATGTCAAAGCATATAAAAGTATGCAGCCTTATTCTTGTTAGGTCCTGCAAGATTATTCTATTTTGTCATTTGAGATATTTTGTAGATGTTGAAATATTTTTTGCATGTGTATAGCTGCACATTTACAGGCTTCAGACTCGTTTGTTGTTTTTCAATATTCAATATTTCAATATGAAATTTCAATTTCAAACCACTTATTTCAATTTCAATGCCGTAATTGCAGTCAGAACAAAAAAAATTGAATGCAATCGTATGTTAGAAAATTTAAAAAGAACATTAATTACAATAAAATTCAATATAAAGGTTTATCAAGATAACGGTATAGAATCTGGTATATATTCTGTGTGTTTATGTGGCTGCTTAGTGTTTGATTATTTGATTGGCGATCCCTTTGGAAAAAAACTTAATCAATCTAAACAAATAAAGTTTAACTAACAGGAACTGTGTCACAATACATAAATCAAATCCGACTTTAAACTCAGTTATAGTTACAGCTCAGACTGCAAACATCCAGTGTACATTTTATAAAACTTAAACTTTACAAAACTCAGGTAACCAATGTTAAGAATTTCCTCACTGTTTAGAGTCACAGGGACATCAGCAACACACTTTTCACCACTGAGAATGACAACTTAATGAAACCCACCTGGCCGTGATGAGGAAAAGTTTGCATTACTTGAGCCTCTAATCCCAATTTCTATTTAAAATGCATGGTCAGCATTTTAAATTACTGTGACTGTTATTTTTTATGATAATTTTCCTTTCATTTATCAGTCATTTTGATGTTGTTATTTCTTTTTATTTCATCCCTAAAATATAAATGAAACTTTCCACAATTGTCATGGTTCAGCAGTCCCATGGATTGAAGCTGCAAGTCCAATAACACATCCTGTTACTTATCACAGCACACAATAATCCCCTGAATTCTGGGGTCTCAAACTTTGCCTTTTACAAATGAAAGAATAGATAAGGATGTCCAGTGAGAATGTTGCTCAACTCCGGAGCCCTTCCTCGCTTACCGACATTTTAACTTTATTAAATCTGACGTTGGCCTGAAGTAAATGGAGGGGGGGTCATCTTTGTCCAGAATTCTTCTGTCAGTCAGCCTCAGATGAAAGTTAACATCTGGCAATATTAAGTAACAAATCATTTCAATATTTCATCAAGCTAAGCTTCTGTTTTCAGCTCTTATTATGTGAACATTGTTCTATATTTCTCTTTTTGTTCCACAATGAATATCTTCAGGTTTTGGACTGTAATAAGAGTGTTGTGAATTTTGTCATTTTACAGTATTTTCAACCATCACTCGAGAACCAATATATTTGAGCAGCTATCCTGTTGCTGCAGGTAATCATCATTGCCTGCATGTTGAGATCTCTCAGAACTGATATGAGCTGACTCACACACGCTGTGTTGAAGAGGGTAAGCCTGTCTGTGGCACTTAAGGCACTAAAGTACTCCTTTTAGTGTTATGTTCAATTCACCACACAAGCAGAAAAAGATTCTGAGCAATAAACTGTGGTTTGTTGCAGGAAAAGATATACATATCTTCACACAAATGTATACAGTGGGAGTTCAAAAGGTTAATGTGAAGCAAATGTGTAAAAATATCAGATTTGAGATTAAGAAAATGTATAGAAAACTGGAAAGATGAATTTAAGACCTGTTTGACTGGAGAAGATTTTCAGGAGAATTTGGTCTTGGGGGGCTGTGAACTAAACTGTGAAACCCCACCTGCATGAATACTACCATCATAGAGGAATCAGAAGATAATCTTTCCTGCATCCTCATCCCAGAATTTGGCGAAAAACATTTTAAAAAAACATTTAAAGAAATCTGATGCGTTTTGCTGACAATACCTGTGGTAGGTGGTGTTGACAATAATTGAGTAAAATCTTCAGGATGCAAATGGCATAGAATGGCATAGGGCCGCCAAATACAACCCACACCAGTATATCGATCATGTTTAACAGCCTAAGTTGAGGTCGAACAGGCATACTAAAACGTTACTCAGCTAATAGTATTGCAGCCAGCAAAACTTTGCCCTAAAATAGAAAAGATGGAATTAAATCAAATCTTTGAAAATCTTATAATAAAACAATACACCTAAACTTTTTTCTGATAAAGAAAAAAGTTGGTATTCATTTTGGATATCCTTTGTGGTTACAGGCTTCTTTCTCTTTCTCTTCTTTCTCTATACTAAACCCTGCCCAGAGAGCTTGTCTGAGTCTAGTTACATGCAGGACCGATTCGTCTCCCAACTGCATTATCATAGTATGTTAGTCCAGCTTTGAGAAGTTTGATTTTTGGTTGAGCTAATATGTTTATATTTACTTCTGAAGTCTTACTCAGATTAACAATGATTAGTTTTTTCCACTGTCATGTAAACGTACTGACAGTTTGACACTGAACACAGCACTGATTTCATAATGAACTTCTTCAAGAGGTGTAAGCTAAAGGTTTCACCACTGCCCTTACAGTTCCTTGACTTAAATTAGTTAAATTAGCTAAATTAATTGGTATAAATCTGTGAATTTCTGCCATACTGTCCTGTAGTATGATCTGTTCTTTATGACTCAAAAAGAGAAATTGCAGGAATTTCAGGTTGTGTGCTGTGCGGAGTGATAGTTCCCCTCTGGTTAGTTTGAGCTGTCAGTAATCTTTGAATGATGGCTGCGGGAGGTGAACCCCCTGAACTTTTCCCCAGCTAAAAAGAAGACTAAGCTGTCTGTTTGGGCATTTCATGTTTGCACCAGAAAAAAAAAAGGTATTGTTTAATAGCATTGGTGAAATAAATAGCCTGAAGGCTTACTACAAAGCAAATTAACGAGCTATCATTAACTACTTCAACAGTACTAACATTACTCAACAGTGTAGATCAGATAAGCAGTGATTTTTTTTTCTGAAATTAGTGCTTTTACTTTTACAATTTAAAAAATCACAAAATCTTAAAATAGCACACTGGCTCTCTGCTTTTCTGACTCTGTGTTTTAAGGAGACAAAGCACAGAATTTTTTTGTGTGTTTATGTAATACATACTCGAGGCCTCAGGGATGGTCGCCTTCAAACAGCCAATGCATAGACGGTACAGGAAGAACTCTGCTGACACCGACTTGGTCGAACACAGAAACCTTTTATTGCCAGCAAGGTCCATATCAGAATTACAGATTGATGCATCAAGTCTGGAGAGATTTTCAAAGCCCAAAAGTCCATGCAATCTCTGTCTCACTGTGGGTGCTGCTCCTGTTAAGTAGGGTAAAACCTTCCCCTATTTGGTAACCCTGACGATGCTGCACGTCCTCGTCAACAGGCACATAGCCAGAAGATAGTTTATACATATCTGGTGAGCCTCCCCTGGACAGCCTGACTGAGGAATGTGTTTTCCTCAAAATGTCCATGTTTGACTATATGTATCTCTTACCTGGGACACATACTGTCCCTGACGCTCTTTCGAACATCTCTTAAGTATCAGACACTACATGCACACTGACTCTCTGCTTTAAGAAGACAAAGCACAGATTTTTGTTGTGTGATTATGTAATACATAGTTGAGGCCTCCTTATTTATATGCGGGCATCCAAATTGGTGAAAAAAATCAATGTTACTTTATCTTTTATATTGATTTTTTGCCTTAATGAAAATGACTTTGGTCATGTTATATGTTGTTTGAATATATGTGTGATCCAATACTATACATACAGTATGCTATAACTTGTTTGGGGAGGTTTGGTCTGGGATTTCTGTCTGAACTTGACAATATCAATAATGCTCTAAATGTATAATATAGGGTATAATGTAGGTTTTTAAACTGTCTCATTATCTGTTCAAATTTTAGAGAACATGTTGAGAACATGGCCATCTGCCAGCGATCTTAAGTACCACACAAAATCAATATTACAAGCCTAAAAGGCAACTTATTACAACAACGGAAGACCATGAAATTATCTTGGCCTACAACAGCTGTGTGATCGCCAGCACAGCCATTCAACCAATAAACGTGGATGACAAATCAGTGCTCGTAAAGGAAGAATGGGGACACAGCATTCACAGCACAGCATTAAAAACTAATTTGACAGAATGTCCATTTTTTTGAAGAAAGATTTCACAGTGGTCTGTATGTGTTGAATTTGACAGGATGAAGCTTTTTCAATCCAGTGAGGTTTCAAATTATCAGCCACGATGTTTAGGTGGATGGTATGTGTTAATGTAACACTCACATGAATGCCAGGACCTTTGTTTTGTTTTGTTTTTTTCACCTCACCTGACATTGTGTTTGAATTCTTCTAGGTCCTATTCCTTTTATTTGTTCTCTAATGTCTGTCAAAGACAGATGTTTTTTTTCTCCATTAGAGGGATAACTGTAAAGAAGACGTGGGTGCACAGTTTTAAAGGTGCGTAAAGAATCCTCTCAACTCCTGAAAAGTGAGCCAACACCTCTGCTAGTCATCAGCAACAGCCTTTCCTTTCCTTTTTTTTAATAAATTTTATACCCTGCTGTTAGCCCTGAACAAGTTTTCACCTTATCCAAGGCAACATCAAACTGTCAGACCACATAGGCGATAACTGTGAAGTTGTACAGCTTGCAAATGAGTTTCCTCACCATCCTTTCAGTTAAAGTTGAAGGACCAGCCCTCTCTTGATAATAATGGCAATATTGTATTTCAAGGCTTTTAAGGAGTATTTAAAGGAGGAAAAAAATCAATGTATCAAGACATTCATGAGTAAAACAATGTAGCAGTATATTCCATAACCCAAATATTGTATGCTGTGGGTACGATATCAACATGGCACAAAGCCTAATTTGAGAGTAGCAGTTAAATTAAGGATCAGACAGCATAATCCAGTTTGAGGAGGTGAGTGTTTAGGCAGGATTTGAAGATGTGTAGGAGAGCCTATGTTATGGACGTCTTGCAGAGAGAGTTTGAAAAGCAGGGGGGCAGCACAGCTGAAGGCTCTAATCCCCGTGGTAGGTCGAGTAGCAGGGAGTGTAGTGAGGAGGATGCCAAGAGGATCAGAGAGAACAGAAAGATGTACAGATGTGAAGAAGCTTAGAGTCATACAAAGATGGATGGTTATTTACGGCCTTCAAGATGAGAATCAAAATAGTTTTTCAACAGGAAGCCAGTAAAGATACTGGAGAACAAGGGTGATATGAAAGGCATTCTGAATATGAATTGAGACTTCAATTCTGGATTACTTAGAAGTTTGTGATGAAGCTTGAGACCAAGACCCAAGAGCATACAGTTAAAACAAACAGTACAAGAAGTGTCAGGGTATGTGTAAGAAAGGCGGTGCTGTTAGATGTAAGAGTCAGATAAACACAATTGATGTGTGGGTGAAAGTATGACAAATTTAATGAAATTACTGACTTGTGTTGAAAAGATAATGTACAATTGACAATGACACCCGCCTTTTAGCCTTAGGGGTTAAAGAAATTACGGAATTATTAATACTTGAAGATATGTGGAAGAATGTGGAATGACAATGTCTTACATATTTATTGGTTATGTTTTGAAGGCACTTATTTAATTCCTCACAGACTGTGAGGAAAAAATGGAGTGTCAGAGTGAGAAGAGGCACAATAAGCAGATGGGAGGGTATCAGAACAGCAATGGAACTAAATACTGAATTTAATGAAAACATGGAAATGGGTTGAAAAATTGTTAATTTACAGAAGATAGACCCAAACAGAGCCCCGGGGAACATCACTGGAAACTGGAAAAGATGGATCTTAGAAAGGATGTTATTGAAGATGGTATCAAAAGCTGCTCTCAAGAAAGATCGTAAGGGAATCAGCTGCCAAGAAAATGGTGATTTTGACCAATGCTATCTTTGTACTACAAATAAAGTAAACCAGTCTCAAACTGAAGTTGTTCATCTGTTCTGTCAGTGTTAAGCTGAGCTGCACCTGCTTTTTTAAAAACTATTTCAAGGGAAAAGTTAACTTTGAAATGGCTTGAAAATTATCAAAATGTTGAGTGTATGCACCAGGTTTCTTTAATACTACAGTTATTGTAGCTGTCTGAAATGAAGGAACAAGACCAGAAGTAAAGGAGGAATGTATGGTGTAATTTATTTGAGATGACAGGAAAAGTAGAAAGGCTTCTACTTGACAAGCAGGAAGGGGATCGAGTTGGCAGGTTGAAAATTTGGATTTTTAAATGAGACTCAAGATTTCAATGAAAGTCATCTTTCTGACATTAAAAAAGATCCTGAAAGTAATATACTGAGCACCGAAGCATAGGGGAAGTGCTAGAATATCGGGTGAATGCAGGATGTTATTAAATGTGAAAAACAGGTCTCTTGCATTTCTTTTGCCTGGCCTAATTATATCTGCATAATAAGTATGCTGTGAAAAGATCATCTTTACAATGACAGTTGTGGTCATCATACATATTCTTATGTGGAGCAAAGTCTGTTTTTGGACAGAGGTGTTCAAGAAGGTGGCATTTAGCTTCATGCTGCCATAATTCAGCAATAAACCTGAAGGGCACAGTGGGTGAAGATCAGGTTTTTCTTTTTAAATAAAGAGCATCAAAAATCTTTCACCATAAAAAAAAACTGCAAAATGGTTCATTTGCTGGGGAGGTTATCGATTCAGCTGGAATGAGCAGATAAGTTCATATTCTTGATGTCAGTAGAATGGCACAATGGAGGTTTGTTTTGGATTATTTTAATTTGATAATGAGCATCACGTTTTTTATTGTCATATGTTGACAGGTCAGATGCAGTAAATTCACTACACAATCCATCAAGCAGATGGGATCAAGTATATAGCCATTAGAGGAGACCAAAGGAAAAATTAAGGGGTGTAAACTAACTCTATCAAGGTGCGATGTACAATACTTTGCCAGGGTATGATTGACTATCACAAAAGTATCACAAGAAGATAAAGTATTTAAGGTAAACAATCTATGTAAGCATCCTGATGAAACATTGATGAATCATTACTGTACCAAACCTTGAGAATGGGAAAAGTAGCTGTGTCAGGCAAGGAAACTAGCAGCTAGGTATGAATCACATATATTGGTAGCTCTAAAAGACAAGATTTATCAACTGTCAACAAAATTGAGAAAACAAGTCCCTGACAGGAATTGAACATTGAACAATTGCTCAACAGAGGGGAAGCAGAGTAGAGATAACAACAAAAAGAAGCCTCCTTAGAGCAGCTGCAATAGCACCAGCATTCCCTTTCTATGAAAAATCAAGTGATGACAGCCTTTGGAGATTAAATAACACAAAAAAGTTACACACAGCCAACTCCAGTATGTCCTGAGCACAATCTCAATATTGACCTTTTCAGGTTTTGAAATTGAATATGGGCTTACCATATATCCTCAACAATCCAATATTGTAATCAATAATTATATTTTTGCCTGCCCCACTATAGGGGAGAAGAAAAAAGGTAAATATATCGGTATATCACCTAAAATAAGTTAGATGAATGATCAGCATATCAGATAATCAGTTTCCCCCCATTTTTTCACCTATAAATGTACAAATAGAATAATGTCACAAGGAACAGAAAGCTGTTTATCTGGCAAGGCCAATGTGAGGGTTATGTTTAGGAGGAGATAACAAGGCAGTAAGTTTTAACAACCACCAAAAAAAATGAATCTAGTGAATCTGGTCTGAATCTAGACCAGCAAAAGGACGGTTTGGGATACCTTCAGACCCAAAACTCTGATTACATTGGACTTTCTCTCTTGTAACGACACAGAACATGATTATAAGCATGTAAGTGTTTGTAAGCATATATATTTTCCAAGCCCCAGGCCTCTCAATTAGACATTACCTAACTATACAAACTATGCATTAACAATGTAATCCATTCCAGCCACTGTCTCAGACTTATCTAGTTGTAATTCACATCTTGTTTACTATGTTTATAGTAGGCATACTTTCTGTTAAATGCTACCACCATGTTGCTAATATAGTCAAATATAGAGAACAGAGACACACAACCAATGTCAAAAAGCACGTAAGATGTCAGCATTTTACGACCGAGCTGTTACAATATTATCTTGTGTATTAATAATAATTCTTGATTTCTCCGCTGGACACACCTGTCTACGTGAATGACACAGCTGTGATTTATTTGTTCTTTGCCTTTCAACAAGGCACATCCTCACCAATAACCCCTGTACAGTCTTCTCTCTGCATTACTCTGCAACCATGGAGGAATATGTGTCACAGACTGGTTACACTGAATTAGACTCACTGTTTATTCGCATAATTTCAGTTCATGTTTTTCTGAATTCTAAATGAGCTGTCAAGGCCAATTACCATATAGAGCCATGTATCAGTTAAAAGTTGGCTGCTTACACCTCACAGTCCCTGGCAGGGTCCCTATGTCAATTTGTGCAAAAACTCTGACAGGTCTGGAGAAGCTCCCTGACACACAATGATTCTCATTCAGAGAGGAAGGGCAAAAATGAAGGTTGAAGAAGGGAAATGTAGAATGTATACTCGAGTGGACTTTAGCATGAGGTCACAAAAACTGTTAACAGTCCAGGCACTTGTTCTTCTGCAGTATATCATACAATAGCTATGCACCTGCCACAGCAATTTCATTTACCATCGGCCTCAGTTTTATAGAAGGGATTCAGAGCGTGTCGGACTTCCCCTCATAACTGTGGATCGAACAATTGCAAGAGAGATGCCTACACAGCTGCAGTGAAACTGTTCTAATGCTAACACCCCCTCTACTAAAGACAGAATAATCACTGTCAAACAACTTACTTTCTTCTGCTCTCCTCCTCTCCTGCTCTCTGAGTCGCCTAAGGGGTTGGTGTGTCATGCCCAACACAAATAGAAAGCAGCATTTCCATCTGTCTGGTAAACAAGCTGGCTAAGCTGTCACCTCAGTTCATCCATTTTGGATATTTCCCATGGATGAGGAGATTCAGATGCTTCCTGCTGCTCAAAAGCATTTATCTGTGCAAGCTCGTGTGTTCATTTCCTCTAAAAAGAGCTACTGTGTTTATTTTTGCACTATAATGGCACTAAGCAGTTGTTATAGGATTTTAAAAAAGATCCTTAATAAAAATCCCATTTTCATGCACAATCCTTTAGAATCTATCTTGAAAAGCTCAGAATGACTAAGCTGATGCATAAGGTGCTCGTCTCTGAACAAAGAAGTGAAAAAAGTTTATAATTATTGGTGGTTTTTAGTGCAGCTGCATAATAAGTTGGAGAACAGCTGGTATAATTTCTGTCAGTTCACCTTTTTAAACTTCTTAAAGGTCTCAGCTTAGTACAATGGTTTCTTTGCCCAAAATTACTAATATGTTCATAAATGTTCCAAATATGCAAATGCTTCCATCATTTTATAATAAAAAAAACATTAATTTTCTCCCAAGTACACTTATATTAACAATACATTCACTTAATGTATTGTTGCATGTGTTAGTCTGTTTGAGAGGATTCACAATGTGGGACTATGGTGAAATGTATTCTAAATGCTGTACAGCAGGCTTGGTCAGTATCACAGTATAACAGAATAATAGGGTATTTAAAAATCCCAAGGGTATAATTCCCAATACAGTCAAAAATACAGGCACATTTCTCTCCATTAAATTGATACGGAGATGCAGCATTAAGATGATGCAGTGCACTGCATGCTACACCAGAGACAGTCAATATTGGTGGAATAGGCAGATGAGCTTTGTGAGATGGGTCCGTAAAAAGAGAGACAGTTCCGAAGGCCATCAATATGGCAGCCCGGCAGGCTATCTCCCACAATGCCCATGGGCAGTACCCCACTGCCACCAACTGTAGTTTTTGATGGAGTGCCAACACATCCTGGCATGCCGTTTTTACTGTTTTAATTTGCTGAGTTCTTGTTCAGTAACCCTGGACTGATTGTTGATCTGATTTGATCGTGATTGTTGTCAGTTGTCAGTTAGCCAGCGCTAACTGCATAGTTTGAAATGCATGCAAATGTCTATGAAATATCTGCTTGGTGTCTGATGACTCCTCTGTGATGGTCTTACTTGCACAGAAGAACAGTGCACCACCACTCCAAAGTCAGCTAAATACTGCTGAAGGTTTTCTGAAATCAAAAAGGAGTGTCATTTAGTTTATCCAACAATCCCACAAGCAGTTATTTCAAGGTTTTCAAGGTTTCAAGGTTTTCTTGTTCTTATAGACTTTAACTGGACCTTATATGTTCCTGTTATCTGCCTTTTGTTAATTACATTATCAACTGAAGCAAAAGCCCAAAAAACCCTCTCCTTTCATGCTATAGCCTTAATTTACCTTTTAAAAATAATTACCAGTTTTTAGAGATACAGGTAGCTGTTTGAGGAATTGTCTGCTCATTGTTGGGACAAAGTTTCTGCAGTCAATATTTATCAAGATTTGACATTTGCGTTAGCGTATATCACCAGATAGCATTTACTCTGGTCAAAAGTAAGAAATGTACGAAGCAAAATAGATATTACTAAGGCCCTTTATGCAAAGAAGTAGAAACTGGTAGAATTAGATCTGCAGAAAATGAGTCACAATTATTTCAACAAAGTTTCATTGCAACAATATTAAGTCTAATTTCTGTAGCCATGTTTTCATAGAATTTTGTTTTTCATACCTTTTGTTCCCTTTTATTGAGAATAATTCAACATCTGAACAGGTTTCCAACTGAGAAATGAGCCAGTTCTGACTGGACAATTTATGCATTTTTGACCCCCAAATCATCTCTATAGCAGTGCAAATGAATTATTTCCAAAAGAAAAAAAACATTCTCCTGTTAAATCTAGTGCTTGTCAGCAATTACAGACCAAAGCAGCCTTATTAACACTTTGTATGAAACCGAACTGATTAAATATGCATAGAGAACAATTATAAACTCTAAGTCCTCATCCTATGAAACAGTGAACAGAATCTTGATTCATCCACTTTTATTATATAGATGTTCCCTACATGATGTGATGAAACATTCATCATGCACAAAGTAAAAAACTGAACACATATTAGAACTGTCAAATCTGTTATCAACATGTTTATTTAATACTGTGCTCTAAGGAGGAATGAGGTTGATCAATAATTCTGCGTGCACACACACAGTCAAAAACAGACACACATGTCTAACCTCCTGTCAAATCATTTTACAGCTTCATAAACAAGGTGCAAATAAGCACCAATACCTGCTACAAGAGCTGTAAAAACCCGCAGCTGTGTTGATCTCTCCTGATGGAGAGATCGCGATGACTCCTCTGCAGATAGCACAGTTATCTTTACACAACTGATTAACCAAAGTAATCACATTGCATTGCTGCAGGTAATCAGTGCAGACAGGATCATATGGTCACCCATTTCAGATTCTGTCTGCAGGAATATGACCTGAATTTCTAAACATCTACATCAATGTACACCATACAACTGTTTTCTTTCAGGATACCAGTGGTTTATTGTGAAAGAGAGACTGATTTGATTTAGCTTGTTGAGGAAAAGCAGCATGTTGTACATTTTCTCCCAACCCAACATTCATTTTTGTGTGTGTATGTGTGAAATCAAATTTATTTCTCATTACAGAGGCAAAGTTTTAAAAAGTTGCAGTGTTGCATAACCATGGGACAATGCTGGAAGTTTTGAATAAATGCCTTTGTCTGATATTTGCTTTCTGAAAAAAGAGTGAAAGAAGTTCATTTCACTAAGACTACCAGCTTGAATATGAAGTCGTGCGGCCTCAATGTAAAAAAAAAAAAGACATTTTATTGGCTTTATATGACATGAGCAAACAAATGAGTTAGAAAATTGTTTTCTTTTAAATAGAGGAGAAGAAAAATGTGAGGATTTCACTGTTCTCAGCCTCAGATACTCTCTCTGTTTGGCCTGATAAAAAGGAGAGGCAAGGCCCTGTGCAAATGTGACATGCAAGGTATGCTTGTACACATGCATGCACGCGTTTCATGAATAAATCTACAAGTTCTACTCCATGCGGTTTTAGTAAGCAGCATTTGTGAATATCTCAACTACTTTAATTATTCAAATAGATATAAATCAACAATAAAAATATTTGCTTTACATCATCAGTTCAGTTTGGCTGCCATTTTATTTACGCATATCGATCGCTGACCGTTGCATTTGTATTTTAGCTGTAAAACTTGGATCATGTTATAAACTGGGCATTACACATTTCTCACAGATATTTATCAAGTGACTCTAGAAGCCCAACCACTGATTACAGGGGTTGTTTGAGCTTTTCATAGCAGATAAGCTGTCAAAATGAAATGTTTGCATAAACAGAACATTATACTGGTTTAGAAAAATTGTGTGACGATGAAGTACATCAAACACCGCTGTAACTCATAGAGGTGTGTTAGATGACAAGTGCTTGAGCATGTGACGCATCTTAAAATGGTAAACCATACAGACACATTCACTCTCTACAATAAGACTGAAAAGGTGAATCGGGATTCTGAATCCAGCATCATACAGTGCAAAAAAGCAAACAAACTAAAGCACAGAGCTGGAAAACATGGCAAATGGAGAACCACAACTACATCTGCTGAGGAAGAAACAGTCCGGAGGCAATGTGCATGTGCCTTTACACGCCTACAGTAATCAGTCATTTGAGCTTGCTTTGGTACAAAATTACATTTGGTTTCACAGATATGAATTATTTTTATCAACATTTATCATGTGTGTTGGACCTCCTCATTTCCTGCGTCGAGAGCAGAATACCTCTGCAGTGACACAGTTAGAGAGAATTACTTCTGTTCTTTTAAATAAACAAAGTATCTGAAGCCTTATTTGTGCAGTTTGGAATGATCACCATAAATATCCTCAAATCATGAAATACATCTCGTGTGTTTATGTCTTAAAAACTGGATGTGGATCTGGCCATCCACACGGCTGCATTAATGTGAGACCTTGTTCAGTAGCACAGCTTGCACAATGCACATGAAGGTTCTGCTGTATCCAACATACTTTAGTCATGATCAGAGAAACACAGGTACTGTAAAGGGTCAAAGGAATATTCCTATCATGTCTTCTATGACCAAAGATGTTTTCACTCTGGACAGGAAAGTCTTGATTAAAAGACTGAGGAAGGAACAAGTACAAAAGATTTGTGATTGCTGCAGATAAGACCTCACACAGTGAAACAAAGCATTCTATGTATTTCCCATGGTGGCCACTTATCTTCTGATATGTTCAAAATATTATCAGTTGACCTTTCTCGAGGCAAGGATAATATCTTGAGAGCAACCTTTGTTGTTCCCGCTTTAAAATCTCACCAGATGCTGCATTGTGTATTAGCCTTTGACTGTGTTTACAAGGAAATTAATGCAGACATCCCATCTTCCCAGACCAAGAATAAAACCTACGGCCATTTCAGTGTCAGACACTGATTCCAGTATCAAACTCGAGTTGCATTTGATTTTTTTTTTTTCCAATCGTTCCAAACGGCAAATAGCTTCTGGGTCATTTCATTTTGAATGCACAATGTGATGACAGAATTTATTAAGCAATTTGCTTTGATCTTGGTGTGTTGTCCCCATTTTACAGGAAGCACCTGCCTCAAACACATTTAGAGAGATTAGGAGTGAGCTGGTTATCTTTCCACTCCACGTTTGTGTCTTTTACAGGACTGGAATTTCAATGCAGGACCAGACACTGTGAAACTGTTTTCACAACCGGCAGAACACAGACGTCGTTCATTTGTTGTTGAAATGTTGTTCAGTCACATCAAAGGTCTGCGCGTGTTGATGAATTCGTGTGAGAGGTAAAGTGTCGCAGGATCTTTAAAGACCAACAGTTCAGCAGTAGATGAAGTGCAGATCAAAAGCTCCGCAATATAATTATGTTAAAACAGACAGAAAGTAAGCAACCTAAAATAAATCATTCAATATGCTATTTAATTTGGTAAATCTTTAAAATTCTAGCATTAATGCCTCCCATAAAAGAACACATATGCATATCTTAATCTTTAATAGGTTTTCTGAATATTTGTGGATACATTTTTATGGAGAGATGAGTTTTAGTCCTTCACAATCATAAAGTTTACATAGAATAATTACTCAGAACTTACAACTTGTTTTATTGATGTGCAGAATGTATAAATCCCAAACCAAATTTCAGCGAGATGGACAGTGATCTCATTACCAAGGAGAGGCAATAGCTGAATATGATTTTCTACACCACCACCAACAAAAAAAGCTCTCTTGTCAGCTGAAATTGTGGGCATCCCACAGGAAAATCATTTTGGGTGGTGAGCGCTCACTGATAGAAGTGATGCATTCACTGTCATAAAGGGATCTCAAAATATCTGATATGGAGATAATATATACATATAAATATATAGCATTGATTTAGATTTACATTTCAAACAGAGATGCAGAATGTTGACAGCAGGAATGGCTGGTGCTTAAACCACATTGAGTGACTATGTGACTCTTTTCAAACTGATTTTAGTATTTGTACTTGAGAAGGAGGTGTAAACTGTAACAGATGGAGTTTCTTCTCATGGGCTCCTACTTTTTCTTTTACTGACTTTTGACACGTCATTGTATGCAAGTCCTTCTGGCTTTATTTATTCCTTTATCTATCCAGCTATTTATCTGCCTTTTTATTTGTTTATTCATTTTCATCCCTACCCTGTGTTATCTCGCAGTCCAGTGTTTATCTGTTCTCAAAGCTTGTGTGTTTGAAGTTCACCATGGTGCTCTGGATACTGTGAGCTCCTGCTGGGTGCTTTGTGGGAGGGTATTTAAGTTATTTTGAAGTGGGGTTGTGTGAAGAAGTCATGAGAAGTCATTGTCTCACCTGTAATAGACAGCGGTCAGAGTGCTGTCAGAGCCACAGAGGAGGGAAAATTCCCCCTCTTTTTTGTCTTCTCAAACCCCAGCTGGTCGAGGCGAATGGTCTCCCTTCCTGAGTCTGGTTCTGCCAGAGGTTTCTTCCTGTTAAAAGGGAGTCTTTCCTTTCCACAGTTGCCACAGGCACGCTCAGAACGGGAGATTGGACTGAACACAAGTTTCGGTGCAATCTGTTGGTTTCCTTAGCTAGGACATTGTTTTTGAATTGGCGCTACATGAATGAATTGCATTATTTTGAAATTAATTAATTTGATTTCATTGGATTATGATTACAATGAATTGAATTCCAATAGGCTTGAATTGGACTATATTATTTAAGTGCCTTGAGATGACATTTGTTGTAATTTGGCGCTATATAAATAAAACTGAATTGAATTGAATTGAAGCCATCAAAAATTCCATACTACTTAGATAAAAAGCTACCAAACGCCACAGTAAATTTTACTCTGCATCACTCTATTTTCTCAATATTTTCTCAATGGATGAACACGTTGCTAGGTGCCATTACATGAACATAAGATAAGGTAAGATAAGATAAGATATTTTATGTTAGCGTACAAGAATACAACAATATTGTGTTGATTTTGCATTAATTGGATAGATTACTACTGGGCACTAATTTTGTAAAGATTGAAAAGATAATAGATGATTGGGCTGCCTTGATATACATTTATTTGTTTTCATTTGTAAGTCAAAGTTGATCAGCGGCAGGATACATCGAACCACTATGAAATGGATTAGATTAGAGTTGTAACGGCAGTTATATTTATGTTTCGCCACTAGATGCAGCTATGATTTTATGGCCATAGATAATGTCCATATAACACGTTTGTAAGTGTTTTGATGGATATATTTAATTTAGCAATGTTTAGAAGATATAGTTAATAACATTTGGTGTTAGGTAAAAGTTAAAACTTGATAAGTTTAGTTTAAGGTGACAGTGACGTCACTTCCGGTTTCAAAAAGCGGTCCGGTAAACTGGTAGTATTAATATGGATCCAATTAAGAAAACAATCAACGAAGACCATACGCGGTTTCAAGTTTACAGGTTTGTCCACTTGCAGGCTAAAGTGGTATGTTAGTTTATGTTTGGTGTTATTGCTTCTTTCTAGTACTCTGGCTGTTTCTTGCATATATGATATAATCTTGTTTGCTATATTTGTAATGTGATGGCACTTTAACAAGGCTTTCTTTCCCCTTCTTTGTCACTTATTTTGCTGCCTTGCTGATCCTGTTGAGTGGAGCTAATCAGTGCCACTGAGGGACCTGTTAAGTACCAGGAGCCTTCTAAATCAGTTGTCTCAGTCTGCCTGGTCCCTTCTCTCCAACCTGTTGGCACCATGTTTTGTTTAGCTGGTGTCGGGCCATGATAGTTTTGGTTTTACTCTTTTACAAAATCCTACAAACACTATCTAATACTCATCTATCTGCTGACAATACAGACATCATAACATTAACTTATGAGCTGGGTCAAGAGAGTAAACACTATATATTTGCATGCTTCTAGCTTGACTTGGCAATTTAATTGATTTACTGTCCAACTTTGCTACGATAATAGACGCTATACTCCTTTCATCTTGTTAGTACTGGAGTTTTTCAGATTAACCTATTATATTACAGACTAAAACAACTGACAGATAATTTGTCTGAAAATTGGTACCATGTTTAACAGCGAATTGGACAGCTTTATTGCTCGTATATTTCACACGTGCTGTACAATACTTCTTCTTTTGTACCAATGTCTTCTGTTCATTCTAGGTCAAATATGTGGAGGAAAATTGTAAATAATGGCAAAGCTAGTTTGACTTTCATTGAATTCATACATCCAGGAGTGATTTGAACCACAATAAATCTGTTTGTCTGTGTTATTCCGACATTAAGAAGTTCAGTTTAGTACAGTTCCACAAGGACTAACATGTTTACATGTATTTCAAAAGTCTGGCTCTAGTCAAACAAACACAACAATTATAATTTTTTTTTCTAAAATCACGTAAACAGACTGTTAATGCCAACACCTTGTTTGAGAAAAATCATGAGGGACATCAGATTACTTTTGGTTTGGGAAGTAGACAGATTCATTTGGAAGGGAAAGGCCTGTAGTCCCCAGCACTTACAGAGTCAGTGATAACTGAGAACATTATCCCTAAACAGGAAATATTCCACTTAGATATGATAGGAAAGAAATGTGATGATAGTAGGCCATCAGCAACAATGATGACATTATCTGTCAGGACAACAGCTTGTTTAGCTTTTAATGTCTCCAGTGAAACTGCTGCACAGCCCAGAATGAGATAAAAAGTTGATTTAACTGGAGGAAAACAAAGATGCTGAACATGAAACACACAGAATAATTCAAACATGATAGCAGCAACAAATTCAACTGAGGTACTGTGAATTTAGATGAATTTAGTACCGGTCAAATTTTAAAACTTGCCTTTGATGCCATACACGACATCACATATACACAAACTAGCTAACCTTATCATTACCACTAAGGGTGTAAGAAAGTTGAAAATGACAGTATAGAAATAGAACAGTGTAACAGAAGGACATAAACAGTCAGCTATCACAGTTCTGCAGCCTATCACTTAGTCTTGTCTGTGTCAACCCACTACAGTGATCTTAATGATATCTTACTGGATCCTGCCAAAGGTTAGAGCACGTTGAGCCAGACTAGGCCCATGCCTTGTAGATTTCATTTGATTTTCACTGCTGATAGTGGATGCGGCAATTTATGCCAGTGCTCATTCAAGTAGATGGAGATCAAAGAACCTTGTTCTTCCCCTCCCCTCAATCCCATCTCTGGTTTCATCAGATCCACAACAGGATCCATTACAGAGGTCTCCTGATTCATCCACTGAATCGCTAGGGGTCACAATTCATTCCTGCAATGCAAATCTGCACTGAAAATCACATGCTTAACATCAGCACTTCAGAAATTTGCATGCATTTGCATGTTTATCACGCAATGAGAAATTAATCTTTTCCTAAGACTCGAATGTGTTAATATAGAAAAAAAAATGCAGGGTTAGGTATCATCTTCCTGTCCAGACTTAGAAAAGACTTAGATTGAGTGACAGTTATCATTTTCAAACATCACAGAGCAGAGCAGCACAGATAATTCCATCATTTTGTACAGACAAACAATCACTCCCTGTACAGAACAGGTATGTGTCTGGCATATAATTCATTATGAAATATCAGTTTGGTCGACATCTTCTGCACAACAATTCTACTGAGGGAATAAAGACAATATGTTCAAATTAAGTGTATCTCATGAGTCTTTATAGCTGTCAAAGCAGATTTTGTACCAATTAGCATACCTTATGAACTGTAGCAATTTGTTTTAAATTATGCCATTTGCCTGGCAGCCTATTTATTGTACCTCTTGTTGTCTTAGCAAGCCACCTACACCGTAACTTAATCAAACTTACAGCAAACTAAAAGCAAACAGGTATCAGTCTAGATAAGGTCATATTTGGATTTTGATGCTACAGGCCTCAGACAGGTCTCTTCTCTATTAATTTTTGATTCCCTCATAAAAACCCATCTTCTCTCCTTCGGCACAATGTCATTTGTTGACATCATTATGATTATATTTATCTTGTTCTTATTTTTTATTTTCATTTCAATTCACCTCTATTTAAGTATATTTTATTGTTTTTATTGTATGGCAGCAATCTTTACTTATGTGTTATGGCTTTTGATTGACTTATTTTTTTTATTTATACAGCACTTTGCCACACATCCATCGTTTTTTTAAAATGCTTTATAAATTAAGGTGGATTGGATTGGATGCACAGTATGTGAAGCACCATCCCAATAAAGAGCTAATATCTTATAAAAAATGAGCATGTGGCCAATAGGGATTGCAAATTAATCATGAAATTATCCTATTCCATAATAGGCTTTAAGTGGAACTGCTGTCAAGTCAGCTTTATTAATTTTCTGTACTTTATGTTTATTTTGCTTCTGTTTACCTAAAAAAAAAAATGAAATGCTGCTCTAAGTGCAGTAGCCATGCTGTTCTAAGAGGAGCTCATGCAGCTTCACTATGACAAAACCTATTCTGTGTAGAAAGTAAGTAAGGTGCTGTGTAACAATAAGCATCACAGTAGAAAATCTGTTTCTGTAAGACCATAGATCTCCAACATCATAATAATTTAGTCATGCGTTGCAATGGATGCAAACAATTAATCCTTTACAACTTCTGAAAAACACCTCTCGGAATTCTTACTTTTTGTCAGACAAAAAAAGTTATACTCTTCCAGTTACATAGCATGACAGCTTCATGCCTCTAATGAACAAAACAAACTATCATTTGTGGGGGCAAGAAGTATCATTAAATCCTCATTCATATTAACAGCACAAGACATGTTCAACATTAGTCTAATTACTGAAAGAAAGGCTTATGCTGACTGCTGCTTTAATTTATTAATAACTGTAAAGATATACAGATGAATATTCATAAATGCATTGGTGATGAAATGCAAATAGCATCTGTGAAATCTACAGGCTCCATTCTTCTATAGAGCAGTTACTCGGGGAGTTTAGCTGTTAGAAAAATATCATGAGGTTATACTATAAGAAAAGAAGTACTGTGTGCAAGAATGTTTTTTCAGGTGTTGGAAGATTAAGGGGAACTGTGTGCTGGGGAAACCTCCTCCTATCTTGTTAGTTTAACCTTGGATGCTCAAGAAAGCCTTCTATTTTTGCTTGTTCACTTCTTTTGTGAACTAAGAAGTCTGTGAAAAACATGATATTTACTACACTGTACTCATCTTACATAGATAGTGACAAGAGGGAACTACAGGAATGTCTCATAATGATTTTGTAGCAGAAAGCATAAATGGTAGAAGTTTCATTTTAGAACTCAGACAACCCTGTGTCAGCTTTGTGATATGTTGTGTGACTCTGAGCCTCCTTGGGAGAATTTTCTTAACATTAGCCAACAATGTATACCAATGCAAAAGGAATGAAAAAAAAAACACACACACATACATGTCAAATGTGTGTTTATCTGATAGTCAATAGCAGACCTGATAGAAAGCAGCAATTGCACAAGACAGGTTGCAGCCAAAGCATCTGACTTGACAAAAACCAGCTCCTCTGAACCAGCTCAGAACAGTGAAGTTAATGCTGCATTGAATGTCTCGGGAAGTGAAAGTTGGTACCTAAAACCATTGTAAACAAAGCAGTGTCCGAGTGTGCTTTGTTACTTTTCTATCCAATATAAACACTTTACAACAAACATGAACTTTGTAGAAGAAATAGATACAAAGGCACAGAAATGGCTTATTTGACGAAAGAATTTGTATTTATGTCAGCTGCCTTTTAATGGAATAACATGCAATTTTGGAAACTATCTGAGTTCGTTAGGTTGTCACTGTCTAGAAATTCAGAGTTCCAGCTGGCAGCAAACGCAGCATAAAGCATCATGATTTCCCCTTCTATTAGCAGTCCACACACCCACAGGAACACACGACCACTCTTCAGCTTTGCTCTGTGTGTGAAATTGCATCCTCAGCACTACTTAATATCTGTAAATGTGGCCATTTATAGCAAGTCATGAGACTACGATGCAAGTGTTTGCCAGGACTAAATAGAGCAGGAAATGAAGCAGGCAGGTTGAAAAACCAAAATGTATGCTTCCATTTAAAGCCTGTGTAGAATAACAAAAGACCAGGGATCAGATACAGGAAACTGTGCTTAGTTTCATGAATAAAACTGTGCACACACAAAGGAAGAAATGTGCACATGCTTTTTCTTCCTTTCACATTTATGAAGTTGTGTGTAGGAATGGTTCTCTCTTTAAAAAAAATAAATAAATAAATCATAAACTATGCACAATCATAGCATACACATGATTTCCACCGCCCGTTAAACAATGAATGAATGCGGAAACTCAGTCAGTTAGTCCAACCAAGTAATTTACTTAAAAGAATTGTTAGCACCATGAATTAAATTAATTGAATTACTGATGATAACCCTTGAAAGCAAATTATAATGTTGCAGTATAAATTATTGAGTAAAAAATAATTACATAAGTAACTGAATAAAATATATGAAAATCAGTTGACAAACTGATGTAAAGCTTTGCTGTAGCAGAAAGAGAGGTGCATTGGAAATCTCCAGAGATCACCATAAATGCATTGTGTTTTTTAGCTTGGTAACACGTGAGCTGAAGACACTACATGCAGCCTTGGAGGTGAAAACAGATCAACTCTCTTGGTAGACAACATGTACAGAAATTCATAACCAACAATTTAACATCCGGGGTATAGAGACCCTCATTCTCAGTGACAGGAGATTACACAAGTTAACAAGTACTGCAATCCCTCCTCAATTAATACTTCAGCTCTGACTGCAGCCTCTTGTCTGCTAATATACGTCTTACAGCCAGGTAGAGAGGGGTAGGCGTCTCAAATATGCTCCTGCAGTCCTTGTCTTGGTGAAACATATGATACTATATTCCAAATATTCCTTCTATGCCCCCATCAACGCTCCAGCTCATCTATTTTATGCACCAGGGATTCCAGGCACTAGGCTTTCAACAGCTCAATCAGTTGTAATATTTCTTGTTGACATGGTTAGTAGTCAGTAAAGAAGTCCAGTTACACCAAATGTAAAACTGAAACATTCACCAGCGAGGTAAGGAGAGGGAACCCACCAGGCACGTCAGCAGACACTTTCTTACCAGGGCGCGTGCCCCTGTAAACGTGTTGGGCCCCTGTAAAACATCATTCAGACTACGCTACGACTGATGTGCCAAGGGAGGATAACATAGGCATGATTTTCCCAATTTCAACCATATAACCTACTTTAGCCAATGCTGTATAGGTCTACCAAAGAGTGAAGTGAAGAGGTTGTATTCACAGGCATTGGGTGCTTCTGTGCATGTTCAGCGAATGGACCGTGTGTGACGCGTAGTGCGCAAAATCAGAGTTGGAAGCAAGATAGTGCAGCCCGCACGTCATATCTATCAGTGGATAGTAGCCCACACATTTTGCCAATCGAAGCTTAGTAGGCTATATGAATATGAACCACTACACATTGATGGATTGCCGTCATCGTGGTCATGGACATAAGGAAATTCTTTCAGAGGAGAGTCAGGGACAGAGAAGCAACAAGGAGAACTGAGAATGAAGTGGACGGAGGTAAGAGATTTGTTTTCTCTGTTGTGTGTTGTGTCGACACCCATGCTAACCTATAGGCCACTGTAATTTCTTACTCTTAATTTAAGATTTTGACTTTTTATCTTGCAATATTCCCTCCTGTAAAAGTATTCATTGACTGTGCTACAGTAAGATTAAAAAATGTTCAGTACCTGGACTGAAATATTGTTCATTATTTTGTATCTGTTGAAAATTGTCATACTGTGCACACTGTTTTTTTTTAGTAATATGGCTTTCTTGATTATGTTTGATGTGCTACAGATGGAGAAATTGAAAAGCTAAACGGCTGAACTCAAAAGTGTTTTTATTTGCTTAGATAACCTATAGTTCTGTTAAACCTGTTGAGGTTCATACAAATTTGAATAAATGTTCTTATACATCCTGTACAGGCTAATTTTCTGTACACAGTAAGGCAGTATTGGTGGTGGTGTTCTGGCTGGGGGCCTGTGCCCCTGCGCAGCTGTATGCGTAGCAACGTCCCTGGAACCCACAAAGAGAATAAAAATTTGCTGTATGGGAAAGTAACAGAAATGTGCAACTCTAAGTTCAGAGTAAAGGACCTTGCAAAGACAAAGAAAATAAATAGTTGTTGTAGAACAAAGAGAAAAAGGTGCAAGGTGCATCAACTCACACAAATAAGGTAGCCTGTATTTTGGGTCCACTGAATATTTATGATGAAAAGGGTAAAAAATGTACAAATGTGTCATGTTTAACTCTTTTCTTTCATTGCCATTGGAGACCAAAAATAGCACGAACCAGAAAAACTTAACTGTCTCACTATGTTTGTTCTTTACTTAAAGTCGCATTAGAGATGTAGTCCAAAAATGCCAGAGCAGTCATCCTCAAGCATGACTCTTATGCTCAGCTATTATTTATAGCATCCACAACTAAATAACAGCATATAACAAAACAATTATAAAAAATAAAACTATGTTAAGTTAAATCCTGTCACTTTTTACCACTTCACCACAGGCTTTAGATTGATAAAAATGTGTGTGTGCATGGTCTGATGAATGTGTGAGGCATGGTAATTATCACTGAACATCCTTCATTTATAAATACCAACATGTGTGGAGAAAAAGGCCTACGCCTTGTTTACTTGTGTGTGCATTGATTATGCATCTGGCCCCAGGTGAGTAACACAACATAAAGACTCTGTTCAAAATCCAAAAACTAAAACTAAAAAGAAAAACTGTCAGGAAAATGGGGAAGAGAGGAATGGGAACCACAGGAACTAACACAAACTGAAAGAATAACCACAGACAACCTGACAAATGCTGAGGAGATCACACAGATCAAATGCACAAAGGCCCATCGAATTTCCATATTCATGTATTCAAACGGAGTCTCAAATACGCTCCTGCAGTCTAAGGCCAAAGGAGAGTGGAGTAACAAGAACACAGGGGTGTTCTATGAGGAGATTCTTTTTGGTTTGTGAGGTATGTTGAGCCTAAAGTCTTTTAACCTCCTGAACAGGATGCAACATTTTGGATTAAATCAGTTGTAAAAAAGTATCTGTCTTACTTTTCCTGAGGAAATCCCAGATACCAAAATCAGATAGAAAGTATATCAAATGTCATCTGGCAGAAGAATTGAATTTATAAAGCCTGACATAACAACTAAAACTGAAAGTAATTGTTATTATTGATGTTTATGATGTCCAATATTCAAACATTACCAACAGTCAACCGATTCCAGCATCAACATAAAAGATTTTTCAATGTGCTGAGGCGATGTTGATGAAATTTTGCCTTTTTAGTCTTCAAATTTAACCATAATAAAATGTTGCTTGAGTGACAGTCTGGTCGATATGCCACAGGTTTTTTGATCAGACATTTAAATATATATATCATTTGTGACAATAATCAAAATTCTTACAGGTGTGTACATACTCAATTGATGCAAACCTGTTCAATCATAAGTTAGTGATAGGCAATAATCATACAAAGCAGTATGCATGTGCAGCTATGGTAAACAGTAACTTTTTCATTACCACACAAAGCTACCTGTATTCAACTGGTAATAAAAGAAAAAACAACAATTGGGAAGGTATGTTTGACTACACTGATGGATCACGGATTTGCTATTAAATTGTCTGTTGGGGTTTTGTTGTACACCCTTCAGATGAACAGAATCAACCACAGGGGCTGGAATTAAAACCATAAAGGTAAGAATTGCTGAATGATACAACCAAACCAGCTAACAAAACCAAAGGCAAATAGAAATGATCTGTTTTTAGGTTCAAATTGCAAAGAAGAACCTGTATTTGACTTTCAAGTTTTTATCAAATCTTGATTTGAGGTGTGATGTATCAGCTCAACCTTTTCAAACCTCAGGTGCATCCTGCAGGCCACGGTGTTGGCAGAAATTACTGCAGAATAGTTTTTCCTCGGATATCAGGAACACAAATTTAACAGTTTAAATGTTTAAAGATTTTCAGAAGCATTTCATTGACACACTTGCTGCTTCTACCGTCTTTGTAGAAAAGCACGCATATGTGCCTCTGTTACACTGTTCTACACATCAGAAGAAAACAATGATTTTGTTAGACAGATTTTTCCCAATATGATCTCTTACAGCACTTCCTTAAAAGGATTCAGCAATACAAGCACTGCTCTTCTTTTTCTTTTTTCTTTTTCACTTCTTAGCTATAACTATGAGGATTGGGTCTATTTTTCACAGTTTTTGTGCTCTTGACTGAGTCACAAACAGAAGCTTGTTATTCATAATTGAGAGCTGTCTGTGGAATACCATTTTGTACACAACCCTGAGTCCTGTTTTTCAGCCAAGCTCTCTGAAAATCCTGTATTACACTGTCCTGTCGTCACACCTGCTGGAGGGCATGTTGCAGCTGCAGAGTTCACGGTCTGCACGCCACATTTTAAAGCTGCATACAAAACAGCTGAATGAAAGAAGAGGTCTGTGTGGTGACCCCTGTTACATGTATCATAACTGCTGTTCTTTCTTCATCCTTTTGGTTATCCTTGCCAGATTTTATCCAGGCCTACATCTGGGAACTGAACTCTGCAACAGGGCTTACGGAGATAGTCAAGGGTCTCAATTCACAAACGCCAGCAAGAAGTGGCTTATCAGGCTCTGCAGCTGCTGCTACAAAATGCTATAATTCTTCCTTTAGCATTCCAGGAGGTTTAAACGGTCATGTAGTAATGAGAAATGTAACCATGAACATTTATTTTATAGTGTAGGTTACACTGTCAGTAAAACCAACACAACCTGGCCTGTGATTTGATGCAGGTCTTGACTTTGAACTATATATTATATGCAGTATTGGTAATGAAGCAACCACTTAATAACCAGCGTATGTTGGAGACATCCCACCACTAAAATTTACTAACATCCACAATGATATCAAATGGCTCACATGTAAGTCAACAACAAGTCAATAACAAGGATAATTATTGAACAAAATACTTCTGGAACAGCTGAAAGACACAGTTACAGCCATTTAGACAGTTATCTAAATCACCCTGTCAGCCGGCTCTCCGCATATGATTTAGAACCTTAATGGATGTGCATAATCTCATTTGCAAACATATATACTGCTAATTATACACCACCAATGATAAAGAGGTAGAATCTCATGTTAAAAAAATGCCGTGTTGGCATACATGATAATGAGCATCCTACATTTAAGACAACAAACTGATAATAGCCTTTTTCACACAATGTTTGGACGGAGGTGTAAAAAACATTTAAAGTGATTAAGGAGCATAATTCAAATAAACCTGCATTGTTGAATAATTCTTATCAGTGCAAGGCCATTCTTTCCCATTAAATTACTTACCGTTCATTAGTGTCTATTGTTGTTGGGCTCAAACTCCAGACTTTTCAATAAGTCTGGTAATTACTTGTTCGAACTTTGTTGTGCCTACACTGAGCTGGGTAACACTGTTTTCATATTGCTAGTCAGAAGACAGAATTATGCGGTAGGTAGCTTCCTGCTGTTCTGAGAGGATTGTAATCAAAGCAAAGAAGCTCAACACAGGAATTGACGTTTGTGTAGCGAGATGCTTGACATTGATGATTTCATTAACTTTTTAGCTATAAAATATGTTACCACAGGTAAACTTTGCTGACATTTTCACTCCGTTGTCTTGATTCTGTCAGTTTATTTTAGTTTTTCTTTTTAGAAATGACCAGATATAAAGTAGTGCAAAATGAATGCTGTTGCTATTCCACTATTCTGTGAGCAGCTATAATCCATTTAGTTCACTTATAAGTGAAAAAATAAAAAATCTGTTCATGAATCATATCACAAATTTATTTATTTTTTTATCTGAATAACGCTGGCTTTGAATTGAAGAAGCACATAAACATTGCACATTAATTCCTTTGAAAAAGAGGGGAAAAAAGTACACAAAGGAAAAAACAATTAGACTGACACAAAGATGGATGTGACTACAAGTGGGTAAAGAAGTGAATATAACGATCATATTGAAGGATTTCTGACTTTCCTTCTTTCTAATTTGAGTGCTTCTGGATCAGAACACAAAATTTGATCTTCCAGCTAAGAACTTGGCATAACCAGGAGGTTGTGGTGTGAAAAAGAAGAGCAAACAGAAGAGGAGGTTGAGGACGCGCACCGCGGAATTCTAACCACTGTATCGTTCTACTGTTCAAGCACCACTGAAGCATAATAAAACTGTTTATTCTATTTCAGGATGGCGGTGTCCTCAAGGTAGAACTATCTCCTTAATTGGGGATTTATCTTTATCACACCAAAGGTCAACATCACCCAGTTAATTTCCAGGGGGCAGGGAGTTAAATTTGTTACAACAGTGACATGGGTTTTATAAAGGCTTCTGTGTGTAATCTGTGTTATGAAAATATTAAATGGCGATGACATGAGATCTAAGACCGGAGGCTCTGGTGCCTCTGACTCACGAAGCAGGGCTCTAAATCCCTGTAGCTCTTTTGGTTTTCTCAAAGCACAAATTTTGTGAATCAAATACTGTTTTCTGCTATAAGTTTTTATTTTTTTTGCATCTTCATCAGTATCCAAAACTTATCTTTAAAGAAAAATATTTAAAACTGTCGTTTCAATGCAACTAAGAAAATTAAAGTAATTCGCTTATTAAATTAATTTAGAAAATGTTTAGTTTATCACTTGAATCGTATACAATGTACTTCCTGTATTTTGTTCTTTTAACAACAAAGCAATAATGTTTTCCCAAAAGTTTATATACTGTGTAAAATTTAAACAAATGCATCGAATGCATTAAATTACAAATCATCTAAAGTCTATATTTAATTGAAAGCAGTACAAATTAAAAAATGACATTTAAATTAAGGATGTATTACCTCTCTTAAACTGAAACTGAAAGTGAAATATTTCCCATTCTTACTTGATACAAAATCTAAGCTGTTCAATTGTTTGCAGCTGCTTATGGTGCATTTTTTGTTTTAGAAGGCACTCATTTTTTGTCAATAGATTACTGATCTTGGCGTCAGGCATTAAGCCATGCTGTTGTAATATATACCGAATGTGATTCGGCATAGATTTTCTGAAATAAGCGAGTTCTTCTGTGATAAGACATCACTTGAGTGGCAGCACATGTTTCTCAAACACTTTTTTTTTTAATCTTGGTCAGCCACAATGTTGCCTTTCCAGTGGTGAAAGTAACCCATGTCTTGAGCACCAATGTTGTGTTCATCAGCCTTGGAGGACTTAACATCCATGAAATTTAAAAATAATTTTACATTTTGTTTCATCTGACCACAGAACTCAGTGTTACTCTTCAGTCTTTTCCCATGCTATCAACTTTGTATGTATGTAAGATGGCAAGATGTTCCACCAAACATTTGAATGGGAACATAACTTTTCCTCTCATACCATGTTGCACAAAGCAAGCTGGATAGCTTGGTTGATATCCAGATATCAACCAAGATATCCAGACAGGTAGCTGGGTAGATAGATTAACAACTATAATATGTGGTCTAGCTGAGATCTTAACTACAATCATTAAATGCTGTAAATGTGGGATAAAAACTGCCAAAGGTTTCTCAGAGTCGATTGCAAGGCAGGTGGTGATACGCAACATACAGTATAAAGCTATAACCCTGACAGGAGAGGGAAGTCTGAAATGCCTTCCAGATAGCCTTCTCCACACAGTGACTTCAAAGAATCAATATGAGGACTGACCTTGCACTATGAGTGGGCCAAAGTTAAGCCAGAGAAAAGGGCCACTCAGTGGAAAACTGTAAATCTCTCCTGTATTCTGCTACTTTATATGCATTGTGCATTATGTTGTAGATGGGCTGCATGACACCTAATCTGTGAGTTTAGTTTTGTGGATGAGATGCCCTGAGATTACTGATTTAATCTTTTCTCTGCACAAAACTGAACAATAAAAATGCTGAGACAAGTATGAATGATCTAATCTCATTTTATTTTAAAAGGTTGGCCTTTCTCCATCTCTTGGGTCCCTGGCAAGCTTTGGACCACCAGGTGTCCCAACTTCCCTTTCAAAGACGGGCAATGTGGCCCATTTTACAAGACATTTAAAAATGTCACAGTCATTAACAGTATAAAATCCAACCTAACCTACCTTTTTTAAAAAGAGGTTAGTACACATGAGGGGATATCACAGGTTTTACGATACATTACCCAGCAAACTCTTAACCCAGAATGCTCTCATTTATCTATAACAGCCATTATTAGACATCTTTACACTGCATTAAATATTTAAAAATTAGCTTGGATAACATAATTTGGCACAAACAAGATTTACTTAGTATTTTAGCCAATGATCAGCCCTATTTTTTGCTGAAGAAATCACATAATACCACCTGTGAGCTTGTCATTTTAAATGTTGTTTCCTTGAATAAAATAGCACAGTCATTTAAACATGCAAATTACTTTCTGTTGAAACATTACTGATCCATTACTGATTTATATTGTAGTCCAATTCTGTGCTTTTGTTAGGTAGTCATGCTTGAGGATACAGAGATGATGTGTGGTGTGACACTTGTATATATTCTGGCTGTAGTAACGATAAACAGACAAGTGACAAATCCATTATGTCTGTCTGAGGCAGGGAAGTGACCTTTGGAACTCATCCTCTTGCACACAGATTAGAAAGTGGAGCTCAGATTCCTCTTTCTGTCAAATAAATGCATATGAGGTGTTACTCACCTCACAAAAACAAATAATCAGACCCCACCTGAATAATCAGACAACAGGATTAACGCTGTTGAAAAGGAGATGTTAAACTAAACTTCAATCTGCTGTCAAAGAACTCACTCTGCAAATGATTGCTCATTCACAGACACACAAGGCTCTATATCACATTTTGTGCAGAGGTGTGTGGGGGGTGGTAAACAAATGTCCATGTTTGAATGAATGAAACCAATCAAAGTGAAACTGTGAAGTCACTGCAGTGTGCATACGCTACCTCAAACAAATGTAAGAGCCAAAAAACTGTCCATCTTTTTCATATGCAACTGTCTTTTAAATGTGCCATGTAACTGCTCTAGACAAATTAGATCTCTCGTGAGGTTGAATATAGTGCAAATGAAATGGAAATTCCAAGAATTACATTTTGAGTGTAAACTTGGCTGGAGGTTTCAATACTAATTAGGGGAAAAGCCAGTGCAGGGATTTGCTACATTTAAATCAGCTGACTAGAAGGGCTGGTTGTTTTTGAGTCACAACAGCAAGGCCAAGAGGTAATTTGACTAGACACCCATAGGGCATACTAATGACTGTCTGTGCTTCATTACTCCAGGCTTGAACTACACTGTTAAAAAGTCTATTACTGAACAGATCCTTCTATCATCCTACCTTTTGTGTGATTTAAGCTCCCTCCTGCATCAACTTCCTCTTGACTTTGGTGCTTAATATTGTGTGCATATGTGCAGCCATGCAAATTTCATTCCACAATTCAATTTTAAGAATGCCATTGCAATCTCATTACTACTGCTTTCTCACTACATTTGCCAAGGCCTGACTTGACAGCGATACGCTGGAATGCAAGTCCCCGCTACTGAAGAGATGGAGATAACAGGATGATTCATAGTCTTTCAAAAGAGGTCACAGCTTCCTGTGCTTTTACGACGGGAATTTGGGATTCCCTTGGTGCACACAGTAAAAGGCAGCAAGCCAAGAAGCCCAGTTGGCATACAGAATTAGTTGTAGCAATGGATAAGAAGCACAACTTATATCCTAAACTGTTTGAAAAATCTACTCTTTTTGATGAGCAAAAGTGTATTTAGACGACTTTATAAGGCTTGTTAATCCAGACCTGTATTTTTTTTTAAAGAAATATAGTCAGTACTATAGAAATAATAGTTTATGATAACAAATAAATTTCAATGTTTATATCAAGAAAGATCCTTTTTCACTTCTTATCAAACAAGAGGATGTGAAGGTTAAATGAATGCTCTTCCCTCCATCCTCCCTGTTTCTAATTACTGAGCAAAAGCGTGAGAGCACCACAGTCCTGATTGCAGCATCCTGGTGACTGCAGCAGAAACCAAATCTTTTCTGCTGTCTATTAAAATGAAATTGACCAAACTCTGCAGTGATCAGTCAGTAGTTCCAAAAGGATGCAATGATGTATTTTAAATTTCAAAAACCCCTCTTGATTAACTAAACACATTCTTACATTTCAGCAGAATGATGAAGAGCCACACAGGTATATTGTTGACAATGTGTAAACATGCAGGAGCTGAACTTTCGCACGTGATGACACTTGTAATAAACAAAGAAGAGAATTAATTAAAGGTCTACGTTAATAAGACTGCCATTGTGTCCAAGGGCTTACAGAATACACCAAGAAATTTCATAGTTCATTACCATTTTCTGTTGATCAGTTTCTGGTTTATCATGTTGTACAGTGATTTGTCAGACTGGTGTCTAACAGGTGTTGTTATTTGTTAATTCTAACAGTTGTCCAGTGTCATAAGTAATGTTGAAATGTCTTTATATACAGTATTTCACACACAATGGAATTTCATGGCATCACGGCAAAACAGTTTAACCCAGCAACCTAATATCATTCTATGAGTGATGCAAAATTTTAATTAAGGGATGGATTTCAAAGGCAGCTCATAATGAAAAGCTTGCAAATCAAACTGCTGCATTAAATTTTAATCTTATCAGATAGATTGATATGCAAAGTTATTCAATAGATGTAATCAGCTTCTAACTTAAAATGTCCTCACATGGAGTCTTATAAGACCACACTCACAAAGAATAAATCAAAATATGACATTGTGTGACAAGAGGCAGTGGGTGCATGTAACATGGAGTAACAGCTTTTTTAAATATTAAATATTAAATATAGTCTAATCCTTATGTTCATTTCATTGGAAAAAAGGTGTAAATATCGTCAGAGCCACCTCCCACCAAGTCAATGGACAATGGCAAAGGAATTTTACAAAAGATGTAGTTACAAAGCAAAACATTTTTAAAAGAAAAGAGCTCCAATCAAGCTTGAAGTGTCCTTTAATTCATTCATTTTCCCTTCTGACTTAATTACATCCTCATCAATAAAGCCTCGTACATGTGGGGTAAAATACATCCACCTTTGCAAGACACAATAAGCCGTAACACACCACACAATCAGACATGTATATCTGTGTGGGGATGGGACACCTCAACATGAATATTCCAACCATGAGGTGAGAGATAAGCACCAAACCTTCCCTGAGACAGCTCAGTATTGAGTCACTGTGACACCAACCCATTAAATGTTACTTTTTATCTGTAACCATGCTATCTTCTAATTATCTGTTGTCTGAAACTCACACAACAGTGTCAAGTGTGGGCAAATAAAACTCTTTTTGACAGTCACAGCTAGCTGAGTTATTTGTCCTATTTAAATGGTAAGTTAAAGATGTAGAGAGAAGTATGCTCTTATTCATTAAAAGTGGACCAAGTCAATGCTCCTTTAGAAGCTACATCGCCTATTCATTGTTTTGTAGCCATGGCAACGATTGTGGTTTCTGATGAAAAATTTATATTTTTGCCTCGTATAATGTGCAGATAGATTAAAATTTTAGCATAGTTGAAGTACAACATGAATTATAGTTAAGAATTCTGATACGATACCTCAGAACGAATATCAGATCAGGATCAAGGCGATTTTCTCCTTTTTTTTTTTTAATGATTGATATAAGGGGTTAAAGAGCATACTTCAACTCTGGTCTCCATTTTACATTAGCTGCGCCATAATGTGGCTGCCCTAAAATACTGTGGCAGGACACTATGAACCTGTCTGCTTTTAAAAAGTCTAAAATAATCTAAAAAACACTGTTAATTTGAGCGAAATGCGAGACAGTGGAGACAGAGCTTCAAAAAAGTAAGCCCCCTTGAACATTTTCTGAACACTTCTAAACACAGCTAAAGTTCCATTGAAGCAGACACTAAAGTTGGCTTTTGAAGAAGGAAAGGGACTTTCATTTTTCTTTAACAACCAAATGGGAAGCTACGAGTCAGAAGTCAACTCAGCATTGTCGTACATAAAACACACTTTAGGGAGGCGGCTGCAGCTCAGAGGGAAGAGTGGTCAACCGCCGGTAGAAAGGTAGGTGATTCAATCCCTTCCCATACGTCAAAGCATCTTGGGCAAGACACTGAACCCAATGTTGCCTTTAAGACATCCATCCGTATGGCACTATATAGACTAAGAAGGGCTGTATGAGTGTTTATGTTTATGTATTTAGCAGACGCTTTTATCCAAAGCGACTTACAAATGAGTGTGTTCATAGCTTGTGATGTAGAGGCATTTTGAGTTGTCAAGAAAATTAGAAAAGTGCTGTATGAATACAGAAGTAAGTTTCCATAGGGCGAAAAAAAAAAGATAACAGAGAGACAGAGAGATTCCCCACTCTGGATGACCAGCCTGTCACTATGGTGGAAAAGTTGATTTTTTTTGTCAGATTGTGAAGCCATGGTACATCCCAACCTCTTTAAACTCCATATCTGACACAACACTAAATGAGATGTACAAAAAAAAAAGGTCACAACCATTAAGACTGGCTATTTGTCATATAAATAATTGCAATTAACAATTGCAACAAACATTTTAATATCAGATTCAGACTAAAGACCTTTGAACACTAGTTGACTAGTAAAAACCCATTAACATGTGTTGGCTTTTGGGTGCAATGTGAAATGTTTATAATGGCATTCAGTCTCACATCAAATGACTCAGCTCTAGCTTGACTCGCCATAGGTGTTAACACAACACCTGGGTTTATGCATAAATTTTCACAGAAATGTTGCAGATAGAACAACGAAAAGGGGAAGAGCATATTGATATGTTCTTTACAGATACCAAGTTTATCAAGAGTAGCATCTCCCATAGAGGATCTGAAACTAATAGCAACAACTTAGACAAAAAGAGAGGATATCGACTGATCCCCCCACAATGCTTTTTTTTTCTTCACAAAAAAAATCAAATTCAATAAAGAAAAAAAAAAAGAAATTGATTAAAATTACTCCCCCTTCAACAGGATATTGGGCTTTCTGTCTCACAACATTTCTGGTTCCTTGAGAGACAAACCCAAAATGATGTCACTGTGTATAAAATGGACAACAGCCTCAAGCAGGAGATAAACTAAAACTGTATGCCATCTGTCCTGTGCAAAATGTCATCCAGCCAAAGAAAACAAAGCCTGAAAGTCATCGTTTTTCCCCCTCTTGCTTTCTCTCACATATGCAAAGTCGTGCTTTGTGAAGAGGAACACAGTAACCTAGAACAAAATGTTCACAAGGACTTTTTATTTTAGGTTAATAGAGACTAAGCACTAGTGTCTTGGACAGACAAATTTTAAAAGGTGCATAAAGTCATTAGTAGTAAGGAGTACATCGTGTATGTGCTGCTTGACTACATTTACAGGTGTGATGGATGTTAAAGGCAGACAACCACATTGTACACCACTCTTATCTAATGAATAAAAGAATTTTGGCTTTGAACTAAACTCAAAATTCTGCTTAATTCCACAGCTTGCATATTTCTTCCAAAAAAGTCCAAAATCTTCTCTCACAGGCAAAAGGTCAAGATTCAAAGATTGAAATAAGTGTTCACCTGAACCTTTTGGTTTATTCATTTATTTCTGGATGCTGACAGTAAGTAGGACTGGCTAATGGGACTGAAATTAATTTCACGACATTAAGAGAATGTCTGTTGTCACGTCACAATATAATAAAAGCATTAAATGTCACACAGACTTTCAGTCTCCAAACAAATGTTCAGTGTAATGAGCCATGTTCCACTGTAATGCGATGCATTTGAAACTTTTCAATTTCATCACATCTTTTTTCTTTTAGATGCATTTACATATCACCATAATTCTCCTTTAAGGAACACACACACAAATATCTGTTGTCCATCACATCTCATATTTTCTCATTTGCCTTAGTAATGTCTTAATGCATTCTTTTGTGCTATTTCTCCCCAAACTCAATTTGTTCATGTTTACTCTACAGCTTACTGGGATTTAATCCACCTGAAAAAGTACATTTTGTTAAACAGGATTGGGTTCACCATAATCGCTAGAATTAGTCACAAAAGCGGTCCTGTGATGTTTGTTTCCCGCCTCATAAACCACGTTCATCAATCTCCACGTTTTCCAACTGTGTGCAACTGAAACATGAGTTTCTCAGCTTAAGGACCATAAACTATCAAAGAATAAAAGAAGGCTGGAGCTCACCGATTCTAATTAAATTTTTTATAGTGCAAACAGACTGTGGTTTTGACGCGACATTAAAAAACTGCATAAAAAAGCAATGGGCTCCAGCCCTCTTTTATTCTTTGTGCCTCACAATAAGTGAGGAGGAGAAACGCACACACAGCAGAGACTCCCCAAGCATTTGCATTTATCTATATTTCTGGTGTGTAAACATTTGAGATAAGCAAACATATCATAATTACTAGTTTTAATACCGCAGTATACCATGAATTGCATCTATTCTTACTTGATATTCCATGACATACACAGTATGTAAATCTTTTGACTTCCCTCTTGCTCAAAAAAGGTTTGTTGCCAGGGTTCATGGTAGTTCATGGTAGTTTCACAAATGTACAAGTGAGAAACTTGAGGGGGGGGGGACTAACATTTCTCAAACCAGCTTGTGTTTAATATGGATTTTCATAAGTAGACAGTAGAAACACACTTTCCCTCAACATGCCACCAAGAACACCTTCATTCTTCCCCCATGCTCTTCGATTTAATTTCCATCACAGCTGTGTTTAGATGAACTAATTTTCATAATTATTCATAATGCATTTCTCACTTATTTGGCCTCAAACAAATACTGCACAGAATGCTGTTCTACATTTCTATAAAGCCGAAATAAAAATCCTGAAAAAAAATCTTGGATTGCATGCAAAAATGATGGTAATTATCAGGTCCTGAAATCCATATAGGTACATGTTCAATTTATTAAAGAAGTCAGTGTTGGTCAAATCAACCTGGTCAATATTTTGGTTGAACATCCCCAATTGACATATCCTTATTAGATGGGCACAGTCAGACTGTCACTGGTTTCTTGTTGAAAAAACATGGTCTTGTCAGTCAGTGGCAACCCTTTAGCTACAAGGCGTCAGGTCAATGCAAGCTGCTACTGAAAAGTACTTCTGGGTAATAACTGAGCAAGTGACAGGCTGATTGGGGAATTTGTGGAGGCAGCTTTTAAGGCAATATTGTAGTCACATATGGTATACAGAGAAGTGAATATAACCTTGAGCTTGTTCTACCACATCACAATAGCTGCACAATCTCAAAATGGACGTTTATAGCATTTACTTTCGTGTGCAATCAATACCAAAGAATCTTAAAAATCAAAAATATAAACTCCAAGGTAAAAACTCACTGCAACAAAAAGAAAGAACCTGTGATCACAGGTTAGACAACGTGTGATTAGAAAAGATAAATTTAATGCATGTGATTTGTAATTGGCCTATCTTTATGAACATGGTTCTAAAAAGGCTTTTGACACAAATATGTTTAACAATTCAGGGACATCAGTGGTAAAATAAATATCAGTGAAAACAGATGCAGTAGTAATTGCAAAGGAATAGATCAAGCCATAGTGTCACTAATCAGAGCAGCAGTGGCCATTCACTTAAAAGATGCCATTGACAGTGTGCTACTTCACCGATACAGCTGTAAAAAACAGATGGGCAAGTGCTTTAGACTTGGCACTGGGGTCATTAATGGGAACTGGAATTTCTGTGACAGCTCAGACAGCTCAAAGGACACTGCATAGTTGTAGCCAACTTCCAGGGAAAAGAAGGGGAGAGGAAAATGATTGCAGCAGGTGTTGAGGATAATTACATATGGCGCCACCAATGCTTGAGGTCCACGATAATACCTTTTCCTAGCCTCTAAATGTTTTGTATAAGAGAGCATGATAAAAATCCAAAAAACACTGATAAAATGAAAAAAAAGACTATTGTAAAAAGCAAAGACTGTGCTCTTATAATGAATGCTGGTTTACTGAAATAGAACAACTTTGGTATATTTAAAACATGCAGGTCAACATCACATGTCCAGCAAAAGCAGCTGAAACAAATCCCTCACCTGAAATTTTTCAGGAGGATTAACTTGAACACTTCACAAAAAAAAAATTTGAATATCAGTAAAATGTCTAAAATGTCTATCACCTCGTTTTCAAGATGTATTGCATCAAACTCGTCAAGGGATAATTCTGAATCAGATGTTTACATGATATTACACAGGGTTGTACTGCAACTTGGATATGGTTTCTATGAGATGTTTCTAGGGACAGTTTTAAATAACTTAAAGGGATACAGCTTTTGAGGGATCAGACCTCTTTGAACAGCAAATGAGGCACCAGGGAGAGAGCTGTCACTATAAATGTTTTCTGTTTAGCCAACTTCTTGTATTAGACACAAAATGCTCAAAACTTTGTAGGCTATGATGCAAATGTACTGTATATTGTTGTTCAATTAAGGGTCAAATTTATGTGAAATTACATGCGAACCAGAGTTTTTAATGTTATTCCTATTCTTTAATGTAAGACAGAATGCAGATTTCTCATGATTTCAATGCTGTTCTGAGTAATTGAAGACAACACCTTGAGATGGATTTCATATGTCTTCAAACTATCCATCCTCCTATTCATACCCACCAAATCCAATTTAGGGTCGCAGGGGTCATTGGGCAAGAGGTGGTGTACACCCTGGACAGGTCGCTAGTCCATTACAGGGCCACACAGAGACAAACGACCATGCAACTAGGAACAATTTAGTCATTAATTAACTTAACTAACCTCAATAACATGCATTATTTTGGACAGTGGGAGGAAGCCAGAGAACCCACGCATACACGGGGAGAACATGCATACACCACACAGAAAGGCCCCAGCCGGGAATCGGACCTGTAACCCTCTTACTGTGAGGCGACAGTGCTAACTACCCCACCACAGTGCAGTCCCCAACAACTATCTCACAGCATAAAAACTTATGAAGATACAAAAATAGCAAAAACATTATGATTTTTTAATCATACTTGGTTGTTTCCTGCTTCTCCATTTCTGAGCAGATGAAGATGAGAAAAAAAAGTTACCCCTACAGTGGTAAGAGTCACAATAGCCTAAATAATTACACAGTTCTTTTTGCACTTAAAACGTAGAACACAATGCTGGCAGCAACAGTGGGATGATTTGTTTCTACTGTTATGCCAGGCCACAGGAACAAGAAACTGGCAGCTGTATTGAACTTGTCTGCCAGAGACATGCCATAATGCCAAGCAATAATGTGATCACATTTGCCTTTCATTGCTTTGCCACACCCATACTTAATTAACATTGTACAATCTGTCTCCATCAATGCTAGTATCCAGCGAGAGCAGTGTCCTTTTTTCTGCCAAGGATTCACACAATGTTACATTGTAACCTTGGCCACCACAAAAATAAAACCATCCTAGTTTCTAATTCTGTTTAAAGTGTAGAACAATTGATAATGGAAAACACTGGAATATGTCGAGGGTAGTCGGAAAAACAGAGACATTGAAAGAGCAGCATTGTTTGATAAGTGGTTCGTAAAGAGCAACTAAAAGAAAATCCATAACTGACTGTGCTATAGCATCTTGAACTGGTATGTTCAATTTCAAGTACAGATTATTAGCAACAGAGGATATCCCAAGATGCCTCGTTGCATAATTAATAGTGGACAGACATGTATCCAATTATATTTCTCCAATCAGAAGGCCACTCAAGGAAAATTCGAGATGATTCTATCTGATTTCAGCTTTCAGAAATCACTGATCATGACTGTTGGAGAGGGCTTATAACTGAACAGCACGTAGAGGCATAAATGTGTTTTGTTGCTTGTAATACTTATTATATAAAGACATTAGTGACTAAAATCTTTTTCACACATGAGATACATTATTGACTGCATTAATCTTTTAAAGCAATGGCCTTTAGACATTAGTTACTTATTAACGTTCTTCACATTTCATCCAGACATACCTATGAAGGAGATGGAAGGAGCTAAGATGTAGACGCTATATTTGCAATTTGTGCAGGATGGGATAGTGGATAAAGTGATAAAACTGTTTTCTCACAACAGCATGTCTACCATAACAATTCACATCAGCATGCCAAGTGGTAGTGTAAAACATAGCAGCAACGGATGGAAGTACCACTTTTCTTCATGTTTAAGCTTGTTGAACTGTCAGTGCTATAGTGAGGCTTTAATTGTGCTCACAGTAACAGTATAGCTATAATCAACTCAAGCAAAACATCATGTTTACTTCACCTGAGCACACCACCTCCTTAACAAAAATTTCTTTGTCAAAGGAAATCAAATGTTAAATAATCTGGCAGCATGTGGCAGCCACTGAAAACACTGATATGTAGTCAGAGAGAAGAAACTCAAGCTGCACTTTAAATACTTTTCATTCATTCATTTGGTTCAGATGCTGAACCCCCAAAAAAAGCACCCCAAAAAAAGGTGCTTCTGATTATCATAGATAAAACCATGAAGGAGGAAAAGTTTATCAACGCTGATAATACTTCATAGTGTCCAGCTGAATATATATATCTATTAAAATAATTCATTGCAATAGTTCTTGTTGGTCCTTTAGTGTGACTGCGGCATTTCACAGTTATACTGTGTTGATGCAATCTTGTTGTCAAAATAAAATGAGCTTTGTTATCTTGAGATGACAATGACTTCCTCATAATCTTTAATATAATGGCCATAAAGTCATTATCAGGTTCCAAATGATGGGCTGCGACCTCGATGATCTTCTCCACATATGTACAATAAGAATGAAAATAGTGCCTTTACATGGTGGGATGAAAGGAAATTAATGCCTTTCTGCGTTTCCCAGTAAGCCTTCTCTTTCAGTGATAAGGCATGGGTAGTGGCAAATGTCCAGAGGGTTATCTGCATGGACTAATGCAGATAACATAATTTAATGTGCATCATGCCGGCTAACATGAATCATTGCTGACACAAGTAGAAAAGGTGAAACCTAACAATGCTTTAATATGCTCTTAAATTCAGTTGAGAAAATATTCATTCCTCTGATACATACATTTCTGAGACCTTTTGCATCACCATATGGTAAAATATTTACTTAGAAAAAGTTAATTATGAGAAAGGGCCAAAAAAATTAATAAATAAATAAATAACTGTGTCCATTTTTTCTCTTGGGTCAGGCATTACAGGGTCACAATGTTTCTTAGTCCATTCAATTGAAATATGCTGGTTTTTGGCCATTTAGAGATGTTGGGAAGGGGACTCTTCATACCACAGAAGACATAAGGACATGAACAATGTCTATTATAAACATGAAAACAGCAGAGCTAGTCTGATGGCAGTCAAAAACACAAATATAATGACTGGGATAAGTCTGACCCTTGTGCAAATATCCATTAGCTTGTCAAAGCAGAAGCGGACAGGGTGAAACCAGAAAAAGTGTTTCCTTCGAGACAAGTCGGAGGGGAAAAAAAACAAAAACACAAGACTGATTGCTGGTGTGCTGCCATTTTAAACATCTGCTGCCTCAGCATCATGGCTCTACTTGTGGATCACCTCTAAAAGGTCTCACTGAACTGGACATTCTAATCTAATAAGCCTATTTCAATCTATTATTGAAAAGGGAAATCTTTTTAATACTAATTAAGCTGTGCAAGTCTAAACAGACTTTAGAAAAAAAAGATAAAGGTGCTTTAATTTATTGCTGAAAACATTTTAATTTTAGCTCTTAACAATCAACTGCGAGACATGAAATTATTGATGAACTCTCTTCAGTCCTTTCATTAGCCTAAAGCTCTAGTTTTATGTCCAAAAGAGCTACAAGCGAGCCATAAGAAAAAAAAATCAGAAGTCAGAAGAAGAAGGGTCCAACGAAGAAGAAGCATGGACAAAAAGAGAAAGACCCTGGGCCCTTTCACAGGTCCATCATGGGATAACTTTAACTGTCTTGAATCTGTTTTGTGAATCTTGGACTCATCTGTGTTCAAAGGACTCTCTTTTGTTGCGAGATCTGTTTAAATTTTTATGCAACATGCATTTAAAGGATTTAGAGGTGGAAATAACAAGTGCACCCTTGGAACAACAGAAAAATTAGCATCTTTAATCATTCATTTCTACATAACTCACTAGTAACTGGAACAAAGTGTTTAGAGGAAGAAGTATTGTTTGCACCGCCAAACTGAAATAAGCTCATAAAGACTTATTGTGGACAAGTGGAATAAAATGTTGAGAATATTCTTAGAAATAAACTCAAACGTCACAACCAAACAGATGACTGTTCTTATTTCTTTGTGGAACAAATTTTTTTTTAAAAACAGCTGACATAAGAGGTGCAGTGTAGTTATTAAGTTAAGTATGTTGAAGAATGTCCAGACCTAATTTAAACTCAAAAGTCATCCTTACCAAATCTAAAAATGTAATAAATGCAATCATGTGTGATCTCTCCACCACTGTGCTTGACAGATATTATGAGGTTTTAGTTTAGTGTTGATATGTCAATATATGTGAAAACCTTTTTTTTTCTTCATTCTGTCATCTCTACTTTTATAGATTTCATGGAAATATTATCTTCCTTCCTTTGCAAAAGGACATGGCACTATAAATACATAATCTGTTGACCCTCTTGTAGGTTAGGAGGACCTAAATTCAGTGTCCTTTGATTTAAAGGCTTGAGATCCTTGTACATCAATACCTTACAACTGAGATATCGAGGCCTTAGAGCACTTTCTTTTCAAACAATTCGACAGGAAATCCTTGACTTGAAAGATAACCATTCGGTGCTCCACAACAGATAGTCAAATGGATTTGATTTGATTTATTTATTATTTATATCACCCTCTTTCTTTTATCTGTACTTTAGCTCAATTAAAGAGACATATATTCTAATTATGGATTCAGCGAGACTATGTTTATATGGAGGAGGTAGATTGGATCATGTATTTTGAGGTTTGTAAAAGGCAACTTGAATGAATTCCTACATCTCAACTAATGCCCTAATGTCCTGTTTTTAATATGCATTATAATGACAAATGCATCAACTTTCTAGATTTGTGGATCATAAGAGAGAACAATCGTTTGTAAACATATCAGTAAACAACAACAAAAAAAAACAGTTTTATCACGGGAATTCTCAGATCATCCTTTACCACTAAACCCTTTCCTTTAGCCTGTCCTGCAGACTAAAACGCATTTGTCAGTAAAGCAAAGATTCTGACAGGAAATTGCATAACGTAAGAAATGAGTCTCAAAGAGAATAGAAAATCTGAAATTTGTCTAAAATAATGCAAGGGAAAAAAAGAAGCGTGTCTCCAGAGTATTTACAACAGATTTCATAAGGTGAAGGACGGGAAAAAACATCGTCTTATTCTTGAAACTGACAGCCAGCTCGATGCATTTACAGAACAAGCTTTGAATAATATAAGAGAGATAAAAATCTGAGAGATCACTGAGCACATTCATTTTTATCAGGATGTGGTTAAACTCTGTCAATAACAACCATGCCTCTGGCATTTCCAGACTCAAGAGAAAGAAGATGTGGAGAGTAACCAGGAGCTTTTTTCAACAACCAGGTGAGCAAAAGAGATTGACTTTTTACTTTTTTTAAACCAGGAATGGCATGATCATTTCCAGTCATTCGCTTCTTAATCTTGAGTACCTCTAGATTAGCTTTGTGCACTACATAACTTGGAACAGTTGTAATTAGTTTGGAGCCAAGGAGATCTTTCTACTGAGGGAAGCATCCGCCCAAAGAAGAGAGGATCTTGCTAAAGTGACTCTGATTGATCAAATTCTTGGAGGTTTGCCAAAGACAGGGAAGGGGATGACGGTGACTTGTGGACACACAGTCCGGGTCGCCAGCAAGGAAGCAACGACAATATATACAGAAAACCTTTGGAGAAGCACATGTTTTCAAGCATTACAACACAGGAGATCCAGCCGTACATGTTCGAGCCAGAAAAGGATCCAGAATATCCAACTGATCAGTACGACAAACTGCCACAACAAGGTTTACAGCAGGAAATCTCTGCTTGTGTGTGTAACTCCGCATCTCTGAGCAATTGTAGAAGCAACAAATGGATTCGTTCAGTTTTCTTGTTTTCTTTCTTTTTAGCATCAGTCTCCCTGCAAAGCCACTATCCTGCTGGCTCTTTGTTCATTTAACTGTTGTACTTGAAGTGTAGCAAACAAACCTTTTCGCAACCGTGTTGCTGGTCAGAAAAATCAAACCGCTCCACTGATCAAAGATTGCTGGACCTCTGGGAAAGATGAAGAGCCAAAAAAAAAAAAACACAACAAAAAACTAATTTTCTTGGAGGCATCTGTGAAGCATAAAACATGCTCTGAAAAGTACTAGTGGATCACTGCACAATATCTTCCCCTTTTAAAAAGCTCAAGATGGATAATTGTACGTTCCCATTGGTGCACAGTGCCAAGAAAATGTAACCATAAAATCAGATCCTAAACTGTGATGTGTGAGTAAAAAGAACGTTTAAATATACAGATACAGATTAAAAAAGTCTCCCAAAGTTGGACATTTTAAGTAACAATACATAATTGTAACACTGCAGATAAGCTAGAAAACATGAAAAAAAACATGCTGTGGGACTTTTTTTGTGAAGTCTGGTGAAAAATCATGTGGTGAGTGACCCAAGTTACCAGCAAGTCTTGTAATATTGACAATTGCTTTTGTAATCTTAATAATTAATATTTCAGATACTGCTAATGATGGTGGTTTAGAACTGAATTTGCTGCGCTGATCCACTTGAAAGAGAAATATGGATTTTCTTACCAGTGGGATGTGCCATGGACAAAGAATGGGTAAATGTATGTTTGTCAGTGTTGCTTTGCCCCTTATTTTGAAATAAAATGACTGTGGTTATGGTGCTTTTAGATTAGTTCAAAGCTCTTCTTCATCGTAATGGTTTTGAATTGTATAAATAATAATTAATAGATTTGAAATCCTATAACATAACAACATAAAATATGTGACTATGGTGTGGCCTGTGTAACATGCCAGAGACATTGTCTAATGAACACTTATTCTGAGGAAGGCCTCTGGGCTGAAACGTTGATCGATAAAGTGGAATGCATGTGGAGCCTGAGTGTACAGCACATTATTAGTCTCCACTATCTCACTCCAGTCCTTGTTGTGCTATTCTACTGTACCATAGGTGATTTGACTTGTTCACTCTGTAGACAGGTAGAACATATTTTCATAGAGCTTTACGCCAACCGCTCAAATCGTATGTTGCACGTAAAACCGAAACAAGATTTATCAAACTTTATCTTTCAAGGGGAAAAATAATAATCCAGGGTGTTAATAAAAATAAAATAAAATAAAAAACTTACAGCTGATCTTCACTGAATGGGTCTACCACTGTAATAAAAAAAGAGACATAGATCCAGTTAAGTCATGGGAGAGTCCTGCCTTTTGCCTTGTGGGGGAACTTAAAGGAAGTAACACCTTGAATTAACAAACAGTACACAGACACTGTCACAGTCTTTGAACCTGGTTTTAACATTTGAGGTATGAAGCAGAAGTGATACCATAGCAGACTGACTTAACTATCATCATGTTATGCCCCTTACATAAGCTAGGAAAACATTTGAACTGCCATAAAAAAACATTCATACTTCAGCATATCTTCAAGCCTGCCACCTGTCAGATGGGATTCTTCCAGGACCTATACTGAGGTTTACATTGTGTTTTAGATTGAATAGTGATTTCTTTAGCATTCTATCACAGGCTACACTGCAGTTGGGGATATGAGTTTTTTTGTTTGTTTGTTATTTTCTTTGTTTCAAGCAACGGGAGAAGGCCTGTCAACATCTTTATATTTAAGATGTTTGGGGAGATTGTTTCTTGTTGGGTGATAGTCCTTTCTCCCAGAACTACTCAGGTGTTGCCAGTTTGCACTTGATTGACATCTTCCTCATCCCCCTGTTGAATTAGTTTCACCAATTCAGGAAAAATTACACCATTGTCAGTTTCTGACACAGCTGACTTCCACCTGACTTCCACCTGACTGTCGAGCTAATCAGCCAGGGTTATTGAAAACACCTGTGCTGTAGTCACTATCAACGAAAAAAAAGCCATTTAGAGTCCAAGTAGACACACTCAGAAAAGTCCATACCTGACTCCAGGTGTGTTTTCAACTGGTCATTTAAAAAAAGGACTGACAAACAATAGTTTGACTGGAAAAACTGAGGCAAAACACCTGCAAAATATTGCAGCTATGACACATTATTCAAGGAAGGACTCAACATTTTATTGTCATGTGTACAAAATATAACAAAACATATTCTTACCTGAACGTTCCCCAAAAGACTGAAGCAGTGCGACATTCCGATAAAAGCAATACATCATAGAATACAGCGGAAAAAAACACAAGATACTGACAGGCATGAGATTTGCATAACAGTGTTTAGAGAACATATTTTTAGAGGATTTGAGTCCCTTTCATGTCACTAAAATGAGAGTAAAGTTAGTTGTGTAGTAGTAGAAACACAGGTAAAAAATAATGGTAATTTCTGGTTCATTTCATGAGCCGTAGGTGGTGTGACAGCTCACAGTACCAAAAAACTAAATCAGCGAAAGTGAGCTCACCCACTACTTTTATGCCTGTACTTTTCACACTGTGACCTGTCAAAAATGTCTCTTATAGAAACTGCACTAGAGATTTGGACGTTGTCTTTAAGTTACTTTAAAGGTGATCTTGTGAGACAAAGCTGCGGTTGTAGTTTCAGGATTTAATTAAAGCAGAGTGACAATCTGGAAAGGCTTTGAGCAACTGTACTTTAACACATTAAGCATGTTTATATGACGTAAAAAAAAAAACACAAATTATTGTGTTAGTCGAACTAAAACCGGACTTTTAAAATGCCTGTTACTCCAACCAAAATTGACCAAATTGGAGCTTCTGGAAACTGGACTAAAACACCCACATAATGCAGTTGGGGTTTGAATCAATTCTGCATGTATTTGCTGAACTAGACTCACACAGGCCAAGGCGCCTCAAAATCCTTCAAATTTCCATCTCTTTACTTATACTTTTTCTTTCGTAAAAACAGTAAATCTTGAGTGTATAACAATAGAGCCAAAATCCCAATAAAGCTGCTATTATTAAAAAATTTTTCCGGGTTTTATCAGGCGGCTAAATGCATCAGTAATTGTGACTGAAAACTGTTGGACGAGCACAGTCATTTGTTTTTATTAGTATAAGTTAAACATGCCTAATGATTTCTGACATTTTAGTGAAAGTGAAAATCACTGAATTAGTTTATTTGTCTCAAATGTATTCTCACAGCATGCTAAGATACAGGACATTTTTTCCCCCAAGTTTAATAAGAGAATCCTGATAGATATATTTAATGAAACGGATATTTAAAAATCCAAGCCCTGAGTGATGCGTGATTGAGAAAAACATCAATCACTGAAAAAAAAACTACATGACATAGTAGGTCAGCTATTAGAATACAATAAAGCTCAAATGTGCAAAATGCTGCTGCCTGCTCCCCTCAAGCTGGTCAAGCTCACAACCAAATATGTGTCACTCATTTTGACAAGAATGACGCCTATTTTGAAGTAATAACTTGGCCTAAAGCATCCAAAGGAACTGAGGAAGCAGACAGACAGTTAATAAAGGTTGAATTTAAAATCAATACCTTTTCTGAAATAGTCATGCCACAACACCTGTGCTAACAAAAGTGTAGTCATTTTAAAATCACTCGTGAAAAAAATAACATTATGTAGAAAGCACCTTTGAGCATACTTGAATAGCAGTGTAGCTTGGAATATGATAAGGGCTTAATTTTACACATTTTGGCAGTCTGGTAAGCAAAAGATAACTACACAAATGGTCTAAATTAAAGTGGCATGCTCAGCACAAGGAGCCTATGGGGCAGATCTTTTTATTAACTAAGACTGATCCCAAACAATAATCAGAAAAACCTGAGCAAAGCCAAAATGTGACCGAGCTTCAACAGTGAAAAGCGAAAAATAGAATGCTGATCAACAAAGCCAAACCCATGCTGCCAAGAGCAGCAATGCATCATTCAATTTCAAAGAAAGACTTGCTTTCTCCTGGGAATTTTTGACAGAGGCTCGAGATCACCCGAGTGGGGCTCTGTTCATCTCATCGTGTAGCACATCTTCCATCATTATTGAAATGGTCCATTATGAGCTCTGCAGCATTGTGAGCATCTGTTTGTGCCGATTGTTTCCTTTTAAGAGGCTTTAGTGGCGTTCTCTCCTTGTCTCCATTATTCATATCTGTAAATTTTAAGGTTTATCTGACACTTCGGTCCATTATATCTTACAAATTTGCAGCAGAAAATCTATTTCCTCCTCTGTCACAGCTGGTTTGCAGCTTTCTGCCTTCAAAGTAAGCAGCAATGGGACATTAACTGTATAATGTCAAAACCTGGCTTTTAAGCAGCAACAGGTGTTAAATTTGTCCCTTTTTAGATCCCTGTAAAACCAAAAAATCTGGATATGTCAGAGTGCGTGGTTTCTCGCCCCACAGTTTGTGCCTCCTTGTTCCTGCATTTGACATTTCTGGGACAAAGCTAAGCATCCGTTTTTCACAAAGATGATTGGCTAGCTACAATTCAAAACACCAGAACCCCAACAGAGCTACTACCTACTAAGGCTTTTTTGAGGATATTTCCAGACACTTCAAAGAGTCCCCTGTCGGGTTAAATAGCCCACCAGGACGCATTATTTGTAACCAGTGGAATTTAATAGTTCAATTTTTCCCGGACATTAAGCTTGGTGCAAAATTAAATCAGATGGAGGTAGATCCTACTTTGCTATGATTGGTTATTTCAACTCGAGCAACAGTCTTGTTTGATATTTTTGTTAGTTTAAACTGGTCATGTAAAATAATGTTTACTTGTTTTTAAGAAAAGTTAGAAATCACTTTTGCCAAGACAGCCTGTTCCCCACTGTGAAACAGACCAAATAATTTGTGCTTTCTTTGTTTCAAAGCTCGACTTATAAGTATTCGGCTATGAGAAAATACACAGTGCTTCGAATATAATCATTAACACGAGTTGCCATGAGACTTTCGAGGGCTGTACGATTACAACTGCCAACTCTAAACTTGTCAAGTTGTCCAGGCACAATAAATCCTTATTTCTTCTTATCATCTGCATTTTTGACAGTGTTATTAACGCAGTCCATGCTACAGTTGAATTGGTACAGGTAGTCGCTACGGATGAGTAAGCCTCCCATGATGGAAACATGTTCTTGGTATCTGTGTGTACTTCAAAATGAAAGTAATCATGCTGCATACAAACCAAACCAATTCACTTGTTGTAGTTTCAGCCAGTCTTAAAAATAGCGAGAGTCACTATAATGAGCACTTGTATATCCTCTATAGACATTTGGCTGCATGAATGCAATTTGAACTGGAAAATTAAGAAAATAATGACATGCTGTAGTTGTTAAAAAAACAAAAAGCATGTATGTTGTTCTTTGTCTGTTTAAAAAAAAGCATGGGTGTAATAAATGAACAAATTAAATAATTAATTTGCAAGACAACTGACGTTAATAGCATCTTAAATTGTGTGGCTTGCGTCTAATCCAAATAATTCAGGTGTCTTGCCTCCACCAACCAGTTATTCTGTTTGTTTCATTTATCCTCTTCATGGTGACATGTTTAAAGGATAGAAAAAGAGCACCTGAAAATGTTACTTGGTGTGAAAGATGCCTATTGAGAGGAATGGCACTACTTGATGAGGGCTACACATTCCTGGTCACTGCAGCGGTTGTGCAACAACCTAATTAGTCGCAGAGCAGGTGTTATGCAAGGTAATATATCATTTATGAAATCAGAAATTTTCTCTACCTTTCATCAATGATGTATGGGCCCTTTTCGCAGTGACTGTAAAGCCTTTCATAATCAACAATTCTCAGAACAAACCATGCCCATCTGTAACTGTATCTGTGTATTCTGTCTCCGCTGCAGTGCACTTTTACTGTATAAAGACATTATGCTACAAATTAAAACTTCAATTTATTGTCAACTACATCCTTTGTTAGCTTACAAATGTTCATAAACAACCAAAAAAAAATCACAGTTTGCCTCCTTGGGTTATTTCCAGGCTGTTGGTTTCATAGGTTATACATACAGTGTGGGCTGTTGTGTTGGATTTACATCTAAAATATCATTGATTGTGTTGCATCAGGCGGCTGAATTGTAGCATGCCCTCCTGTTTTACTCCAACAAGCTGGCGATGTAGAGGAGAGTGAAAATAGAGTCAGCGGGAGATTGAGCACTATCAGATCCAAATTAGAAGAACGATGTTGCAGAGTCCTCGCATGAGTTCCTTCATGCCTCGAAGAAACAGAATTGTGGATTTAAAGAAGGTGTGAAAAGAAATATTGTACTGTCAAAGGCTTGCTCCCAGGGACACAAACTTCAGTCTGCACTATGTCACGGTGTGACTGTGTACCTCCTGGGCAGGAATTGTGAGACTTTCAAGAACTGATATAACTCAGGAATTAGGCTCCTTGGGTTTATTTTTTTTTATTTTTTTTTTTTTTTTTAAAAAGAGGCACTTCTTTTGAAAAGGAATCTGTAACTAGTAAAATAATGTTCTGGTTCATACACAAGGTCGTAATTATGCTGGATTCATTTTCTCATCTAAATAAATCCAACTGTCATTCTCATCTGCTGTGTGTCCTCTTTCACAGAAATGTATTCCTTCTGTCTGGATGGATAAGGAGAAACTCGACTGGCTGTATGCATCTTGAATGAATTTAAAATCGGTTTGATACACCCTCCACAGAATAAATGGCCCAGATACACACTGCATCTCATGGCAGTTCACAGTCTATATGGGTCTACTTACAGCCCCAAAAGCGCAGACCTACTAAAAAAAGGCTGAGCTGTTGTGGAGGTTTTTGGTCTCAAATAAGACCAATCTGTGCAGTGTCGAGCCTTTTTGAGGCAGTTGTTAGATTATGACTGGCAGATTACAGTATTTGGGAAAAGTAATTGTCCCCAGGTGTTATGATCATCCAAAGCTTATTCTCCACCCCTGTGATTCTCAACAGTGGAGATTAAGCTCAGAGGAAAATCTCCTCCCTCGATAAAAGGAAGGGAAAAATAGGTCCAAACAGGTACAAACACACTAAGTATGTGTAGCCAATCAGCCTTCTGCTTCGCCTCAGCATCATGTTCCTCTGGGCCACTTGATCCGGGAAAAGAAAAGTCCTCTTTTTTCCCCCCGGGGTCTGTAATACCTGCATGATAACCGGCCCGGTGCTGCCAGCTGCAGCAACCAAACTCAACCCCACCATCTCAATACCCCACACACACACAGAATGCACAAGCCCGAGAGCAGCCCCTCATGACTCGGAAGCTCTTTAGAGCCCCCTGCTGTGCTGATGAAATAAATTATTTTACAATAGCAGAAACAACATTAAATGAAAATGTAATCTGTATGTGCTAAAATGGAAAGTTATTTTCTATTTTCTCTAATTGCAAATTGAACTGGTTATACTTGAGTTTACAAGTATATGATTTCCTAATAATGTCTCAAGAAAATTCAGTTTCAAATTATGTAGTTTAGCGGCACGCAATTATAGAACACACTTTGGGTCATTTTATTGCTCTCTTAATCTAAATGTAAAACAATTGTTTGACATAAATGGGCACATAGTGTATGGTGAATGTTTTGGTGGTGGGGGGGTGTTGCCTGTGAGCAAACATTACTCATTATATTTTTGGCTGATTTGCTGTTTAAAGAGTCTCAAGGTCACCCTAGATTTACTGTAAACCGTTTATTCCAACAGTACCAGTTAAAAGAAAAAAACAGTAATAAATACCAAGTTACGCACTCCTCTCTTACAAGCTTCACATGTATCTACTGATACAGATCATGGAAGAGACAGAAATTCACAGAATAAGTCACAAAATGCGGTCCAAACAATGATTTGTGCCAGTAATGCGAGGTTGCAGTTACCACTGAAAATACAGTGTATAAGCCTGAAGCTGGCAGGGGACTGAAATTGCTTGTGTAAGGGGTTCATAGCATATTCCACACTTGTGCATGCATGACAGGTCAAGTGTCATCCATCACTGTAAATCTGATTTTATAGTTCAGCTTTTATTGTGACTTAATTAAGAATACAAAGGCCAAGGGTACTGACTTTGCATTTTGAAAGCAGACTTTAATAGCACCTTGGAATCGCCTATTCAAATTATAGCTGCTTCTTTATTGGATGAGCGCTTGTCACGGATTATTTACATCCTGCATATCAAATCAGCCATCTGAATGAGAGAACAGCATCACAGTGGTTGAGAAGATGAATGAGGACCCATTCTCCATGCTTTCCCATTAACTGGGGATTGTTGTTCTTTTTTGATCTTGCCTTAGAGGAGACAACAATTAGCCATTGTGTTCTCATCAACAGCAAAACGCCGACGTCGCTGCCAAGTTATCAAACTTTGAAGCTAATCATTCAAATACTACACGATAAGGTAAATGAGCGTCCATATAGCGTGAAATCCTTCACTTGTGTGGTGAAGTCATTTTTGTCACATATACAGACTGATGGTACAATGTGTCAATTCATTCAGACCACTAAAAATACAAACCTTATTGACAAACTTGGGGTAATATCATTTTGGAAAAAGGTCAATTGAATCGTTTTAATACTCATAAAATCGATCTTGAACATCGTTCAGTTTAACAGCTATTTGTGCATTTCTAAGTGATTGTCTTTTAATTTTCCTGGGAATAACAGAACACATCCAAAACACGACACCGCAGCCTCAACTTATACTCACTGTGTCTTCAGCTGTGCCTCTTCTCTGCGGCTTCACCTTGTTGATACCAGGACAAAAGCTTTTCAAAGCGTGAAGATTTTTGTCTCCATGACAACTTACGTGTCAATCCCCTAGAAATAGCTCAAAATACGTTCACTCTCATCTCATTTCTCCTTTCATTCAAAAGATTCACCTGAACCACTTCATTATGGTAATTTTGTCATTAAAGCAGAATGGAAGATTAATGTGAAGACCGACCACCTCTTCCGAGCAGCAGGAAGTACAGCAAGATCATTTTGTTCTGCAAGGACCTGGAGCTTCACAACATAATTAAATACAAAGCCAGAAAAAACAAAAGCCCGACCAAACCTCTGGACTAATGGAGCTGGACAGCTCGACCGTTACTTTGCATTCTGATAATACAGCTGCATCTATGGTGACAAGTTCATAGAGGTTGCATTTGATCTTCTTCTTCTAAATTAATGAAGACAGCTGGCTCAGGCTGCATACAAGTTAACCTCATACGAGAACCCACAGATGGTTATGTGACATCAGCTGAAAGCAGAGCCATTTGTAATTATTTGTGGAACAAAGCTCTATCAAAAAAAAAAAAACCCTTATCACCAGACTGATGAGAAGTGTTTTATTGCACGATTAGGTTGATGTCTGTTTCACGTCTGCCCGTATCCGGTCCCAGCCCTCGTTGTGATTGAATGTGGCCAAAAATGTGCTTAGTTGCACCATTAACCACACTTAGGGTGACAACATAACGTAAAACTAAATATCACTGCAGCAAGGTGAGGGACCGGACTGGAAGACAGTAAAAGAAGCACTTCTGGAAGTTCAGCAGCTGTTTGATTTTCAGTTTTCCTTTCAACCGATGCACAGCCCTAAATATTAATGAGGATACAACAGCGGCTTCAGAACACCACAAGCCTTCCTATTTTTAGTAAGACAGAGCAAGATTTGGGCCTAAGTCTCAAACCTTCTGATCAGGCCTGAGCGAATGTCACAAGAAGGAAACCTTGTCAGTACAGCATGTGTTTCACCTTCTCTGTGTGTGATTGATGAACAACTCCATGATAATCATACCCCCTATCATCGTATAGTTAGGCTGATTGAGTCACACTTGAAAACACAAATGAGATGTAGCCCGCTGAACACCACAGATCTTAAAACAGTTGGTTTAATTTGAGCATAAGGAACTCTGAGTGTGCAATATCAGTGAGATTACATTTTGTCTCATCAGTGTGGTTTAGTACAAATGTTAAGACATACAGCAGGATTAAAATAAATAAGTACAGTGTAGGTTGATACAGCCTTATAGAGTGAAGAACACAACTCACGTTTTAGTCCATTTAGGGGAGACTTAAAAAAATGCATTTGGTTATGTCTTTCAGTCTTTTTGTTCCAACTGTTTTTTTCATTCCCACCACGTATCCATCCGCCGCACACGTACTCTCTGTTTATAGTGGTACTCTTTCAAGTGTTTTTTCAAAGCATTTGGAATGGGAAGCATGTTAATGCCGTCATAGGTGGTACAGCTGCTTATGACTGCCCTGCAGATGCGCTGCAAGCTAAAAGGCTGTGTGCGGTGGATGGGGTTTGAGAGCAGGGGCTCAAAGAACATGCAGGAGTTTGGATCCTTGTAGTGCTCTAACAATCCTGTAACAGTGGGAGCGTGAAAGACACTGGGGTCGTGAACATCAAAGCTAAAATTGTGGTTCCACTGTTCAATACGAGCATGTAGCGAGCGGCCGTAGCGTCGGAAGCTAACAGAGAAGAGGTACTCTTCCTGGGCAGAGTCGCGTAGGAGGAAAGTGCCCTCGGGCTTTCCCTCCAGCAGCGTTTCTGCCTCGTAGCGGTCCATGACTCCCCAGTAACAAGGCAGGTTGGTGATCTGCAGCAGGTCTGGAACTAAACAGTGAATATAATCAATCTGAGTGTGAATACGGTAGCCATCGTGAATTTTCTTATGGTCAGTCGGAGGAAGTACGGCTCTAGAAGTTAGATCGGTCGCCGTTACCTCTGGGTCAACCAAAGGCTCAGAGGCCGTGTCGGAGCTGTGGACAGAGGCCGACGCTGAGGCCACAACCTCATCAAGCGTGTCCAAACAGCTCTGTAGTAGGAGTTGGTGTTGCTCTTGTCTTTGGAGAAGAAGCTGCTGCTGCTGATGAGCAGAGGCTCTCTCAGTCCCACTTAATTCATTCATACCATGAGCCAGCTTAGGGCCATGCTTGTAGAGAGGGTTAATTTGGGCCGTCACCTCAAACGTATGGATCTCTGCATTGGGTGGTGGTTCAACGCCTTGTTCAATGCTGATGCGCCTGCGCTCTCGTAACCTGTCATCCACGTCCTCCACCACAGCGGCCATGGTTGAAGTTGGAGCACTGCACACTACCGGAGAATCTAGGAGGGGCGGCTGGGTGATGGGGGCTGTGTGTTGCTTAATAAGATACCATTTCTGAGCCAACTCTGATCCTACAGGGAAAGGACAGTCATCCAACATCAGCTCACTGAGATGGATCTTCCGCCTGGAGGAAGCGCAGGGAGCAGACGATGAAAAAGCCGGTGCTGTTGACACCGGTGCTGCTGCACTGTGCGTCTTTATCGGAAAACACTGCCCCATAGCATCTTGGATTTTTTGCCTGAGAGTACGACTGCTGCTGGATCCTCTGCCATCTGCTTCACTGAGAGAAGGTAACTCTGTAGCAGAGCTAACTGTTCCTGGACCTGGCCTGGCTGTAAACCCTTCTTGCCCAAGTAATGATGCTGCAGCATCCAAGCCCTGCCATTTCCAACTCTCTTTTTGAGGAGAGGATGCAGTTTGGTCCCCAGCGTCCAGTTCACTTAATAGTTCGCTGTACTCAAACCCATCACTCACAGGCCGCTCAGCTGCTTTTTCATGGGAAGAAAGGTTTTTTTTCTTCCCCTTTCCACCTTTCCGACTACCAACTGCATCTCGTCTCTCCTCTGACCGGCTTTGTCTCACCTTTGGACGGGCTCCCCTCTCTCGTTCCTTCCCTCTATTTCCTGACTCCTTTGGTAATGACATTATGTGGCTGTTCCACTCCAGGAAGTTGCCAAGGGAAGACTTGTGACTGCAGTTATCTTTTTGCAAATTTTCCATCCATATTTCTTGCTTGAAATGTCTTGATCATAATCCAGGCATAGAGGCCAGTCAGACATTAAATAGCCTGCAAAATAAAAAGAAAGCGCTGCTTAAAACTCAGATTTAACTTTCTGAAATAACTGTAGAAGAGATGCTTTCACACTTTTGGTGATGCATACCTGGAAGTTTATTGCATGTACTCATTTAAAACTGATGCAATTGAAACAGCTCAGCTCACAACTGTGACTTAACGAAGGCTATAGAGTTGTTTTAGATTAGTTTACTTTTGAGTTGCAACTGACATTTTCATAACTGGGTCATGTGCTGATTATTTTCCTCAGTTTATGCACAAGTCTCTCTGATCAGAAAGTGAAAAAAAGAAGTCCAACATAAACTACAACTGGGCCACTTATGGTGCCAATTTGTGGAAGAAAACTAATGTTGTTGACTTTTAAGGCTTAAGCAGTTAGAACAGCTGTTACACAGATGTTTGCATGTTATCTTATCTTTGCTTTTAACAGACCTGTGTCTGTGGTTTATTATTACCACTTATAAAATTACATATTCTACCATGTTATGATAGTAACATAATTGGGTAGCAACCATTTCCATGTGTTCAAGATTACATAATCTGAATGATAATTAGATTCTTATAACATTGTGAAGGATTACTTCTAAGAAACAATGAAGTATCAATTTTCAGGTGGCCAGTTTAGTTGAAAGGTAGCTTAACTAATACTTGTTTTAGGCTTTCAATGCGACTTTTTAGATGATGATTTACAGTGAAATGAATATTAATATTAGGTGCCCCTCTTGGGTTTCATTTTAAAAAGCAGAAACAAAAAAGTTAAAGTGCCCCACATGATGGCAGATGAACACACCATACGTGTATGTTTGCACAGGTCTGGTATTGTAAGGGTGATGTGATTTGACTAAATGCAAAGGACTATGCAAATCGTATTAAAAATGCTTTGGACAAATGTTGTGGCCGCATTCATTTTTTTGGTATAGAGTGTAATTGGTCACTTAAGAAATTAATCTAGAAAGTAATCTAGTCTATCCTTTGGGGAAATTGACATTTCTATCAAAGTTGACAAGTTTCCTCCTTAATACTTTCTTTAAAACATCAGCAAATACTTCAAAAGTTTTTTGTCTTTTTTAAAAATACTATATTTTAGATTAAAACTATGACAGACTTATCAAACCTACCACACTACAGTATCTGAAGTTTACCAGTGTGTTACTTTTCTTTTACTAAAATACTACTGATGCAAACAAAAGCTTAGGTTCCCTTTATTTATCGTTCAAAATGAAAGATTAAGTTCATTCTTTTCAAATCACATCAACTGGCTGCTATCGAGAGATTATGGACTGATAAAACTAGAAATGTATGAACTTCTCCTCAGAAACAAAACTAGTATTTATTGGTGTTAAATAGTTTAGGGATCTAAAATTATTTTCGGCAACTGCTGACTCAACTGTCACTTTGCGGTAGGACATAAACAATCCTTTTAAGATGTGCTACCAAGCTAGCATCTTAGCACGCAACTGTTTACTGTCGGAAACAGGCTAAGTTAGCAAAGCAGCTAGCTCTAGTTAACTTGGATAGTCTCTACTCTTAGAGAAAAGGCTCGACTGTGTGTGTAGACCCGTAGATTTATCGTTTACTACCATAACACGAACTGAGAACATACCTTAAGCAGTTGCAGAGAAGTTTATCACCGAAACAGCTTGTGTTCCTTCTTTGATAAACTAATGACGTTAACAGCAAGGCGGCTAGCTAGCATTAGCTTGACGAACCACAGATAGAAAGTTTGACCCGGAAGTAAAGACAACATGGATGGTTTAAAAATGTGATAAACGCAAGCAATAAACACCACCGACCTTTTTTTTTTTATCCAGAAAACGACGTATCTCATGTGCAACAAATTAAATGGACACAAGCACAGGCCACAAATGAAGTTGCAAAAGAACTGAACCTCTTTATTTGGACTGTCAATGATCCGATGGATGTTGCACTTCAGACCATTCACACATATGAGTGACAGTAAAAAAGAGTGTAAGCATGTGATGCAAAAGGTTCACAAAATATTAGAAAATGTTTGGGGACGTTATTAGAATTAAATATAAATTGTACAAGACAAACATGTGCAGTGTAACCTACAGCTGGCTGCATTCATTCAACAATTACAAGCCTGGCAGGGACATTAACACGACCACTTGGTAGATGTCTCCATATGACACAGGCTGTGTACCTCCGACTGGATGACTGGTATGTCAAAATACACCAGGCTGAACTTATGAAGTGCATTTCCCAACTCATTTCACGCATCACTGGAATGTAAACATGGAGTAAACATATTCCTTGGCCTGTTATTAGTGTTCCGTTTACTCATTATCACATAATTTGTGGCTCAGATAAGCATCGTCATCCCCTGCTGCATCATTATTATGAACCCCCTTGCAGAAATCTATATTGTACCTCTGTGTTTATCTGAAATAATAGGTAGGCTGTCAAAAGCAACAGAGGCAATGAAAAGGATAATCTGAGCCATTTGTAACAACACAGTTGATACAGTATAGTGAATAGTTAAAAATAAGACAGCGAGTCTTAAAGCCAGCATTGTTAACTCACTGTAGTCCTTTGTGGACATGAGTGTGATGCTTTTACTAAGTCAGATCTATCCAAGAGCCTGCTCTGAAGAAATCAATGACTAGAATACAACCACTTCTAAAATAAACATAATGAGCATACTGGAGCTGAGCATTTCAGGCACCACATGAACAGTTCATCAGGACATTACAGCTAACTGTTTAATCACAAGGCCAGAGAAGCTGTTTGTTCTCATCACCGCATGACCAAAAAGCAGGTGTTACATGCCTCATACAGGTACAACTTGACAAAATCTACTGAGACTCATATGGAGTCCACAGATTAGGGGGGTTAGAGGACTTGTTTTCAGGCTCTACCCAGCCACCTCTTGTGTGAGAAGGCTTCAGTTCTTTAATGTGTTACATAGTGAGACAATGGATTACTCATGAAAACACATAAAATGAATTGAGCATTATCCCAGAGAGATGTAAACAGTGACATTTAGGCGATATAAACATACAACATTAGTTGCAAGATTTCTGCTCTCTAGCTGGTGGTGACACCGGGCACCATCAACCATCATGTCCTCTATCTACAACAGTGCTGTATTAGTGTGGCAAAACATGCGATTATAGAAAATAAGCATAAGTTATCAATACCAAGGGAGTAAAAAATACAATTGGAAAAGATATCTGTAAATAACCATCTTTACTAGACAGACCTCCTATGGCTCTGCTGAAATAATATGTGAATGGTTTTCCCTGCCTTTTGAAGCAACCAAAAGTGATCCAAAGTTAAGACCATATTACACATACATGCACCTCCGACTCTGCCACATTCAAAGACAGAGGCTGAATAAGACAGTTTTTCGATTGAACACTGATACCACATGATAATGTTAGGGGCTCCGAGACTGAAACACACAAACAGAAAAAAATGGACATCATCAAGCACCTTGAAAAGAATGATTCATCAAATCATCACATTGGCCATTTTAGGAAGAGGGCACTGCGAGGGTGAGATTCTGCGCTCCGAGCATTTATTACAAGATCAGGCTTCCTTTTGCAAAGCCAATCAAAAGGCAGCCAGAGGGCTGAGGCGGGTTTCATTTAGCTTTCTCTCACCCAGCATTAGATTGTAAATTGAAAACACTTCAGCTTCTTTGCTTTTATCAATTCAATATTAAATCAGAGCTCACACAGTGCAAACCTCACCAGCCCTTACTCACCCCCCCTCTGGGGATTCCCCGGCACAAAATGAGATTCATCATCATTTATATAGTGGGGCATAAAAAAAATAAAAGAGACAAATTGCAGCTGGCATTAATTCTTCAAACCGCTGTTCTTTTATATATAAAAAAAAAAAAAAAAATGTATACCATTCTGCCGCATTTCACAACAAATATCTATCTCAAATTAACAATCGCACAAACCTTCTCTTTGGCTTTGTAGAAGTTTAGAGGACAGTGACTTCCACTTTGACTACATGTTCAGGGAAACCAACCAAGAAAAAAAAAAAAAAAGTTGAATTACAAACTTTTCAGTTCTTTTGGTCCTCCCTTTTCTGACTTCAGACGTGAGGACAAAAAGAACCACGACAAGTAATCCAAGTTTTAACCAACACAAGCCCTGATGAGCACTGCTTATAGGATTAGTGTGGCCAGAGAGGTCAACACCCAACTACAAGTGGAACTTTAGTATGTACCATGAGGCCAATAAGTTTAGTGCCTAATATCAACGTTAATTCAATAAAAGTGCCTTATTTCTGGCTGCACATTTTCTAAATCTACAAATTATGTGGTGTGCGGGGGAGGCTGTGGCCATCAGTGTGTTGTAGATAGAAAGCCTTGTTCCAAGGCAGCAGGAAAAGAAGAGCAATTCGGGGCAGAACCCTTTAAAGACAGCACCAACCCACTGTTTATCTCGCATCATGGTAAACTGAGCCTCTGCACTTCGTGCCACAGTCCTGCAGGTGACACGGCGCAGTGGACAGTTAACCTTTGTTTCTGTTCTACAATATAATATTCTTCTGTATTCCATTTTAATAAACTTAGTTGTATATAATAAAGTACAAAAATATTAGAGAACATATACACAGTTTTTTTGTCATATTGTAGTGACTGCTTTGCCTGGGTGTTTGAAGCATACATATATCTTTGTGCTGAACTGAACAGGCCTCAACCGAAGTTTTTTTTTTGTCTCTTCTTTTCATATTGTCGATGTACGGTCTGTTCCATCTAAGAAGAAGAGAAGACACAATCAGAACATGTCCCGACACACGTTTCAATGTTACAACAGAACTTTGTTGGCGTTGTGAAAACATAACTGACATTTTATTTCATTTGTCCATTAACTTAATGGCTTTCATGTACTTTCAAGGTATTCCAGCCTCCGAACATATGTTAGAGTAACTGGAGCCATTCATAGAGAAGTAATGGCTCCTTCCATGGGGATGAGAAAATATTACAAGTTGTGGTTTTTTTTTCCTCAAATAGTTGTCCTCCTCGTTCATTTAGGAAAAAAAATAGTTAAACACTTAAGCGTTTAGTCTCTTCTTTAACTTGAGCAGGTTTGCAGCCATAAATAAATATCAGGGTCAGAATAATACCACTTCACTGGAGCAATAGAACAAAGACATATTTAAAGTTTGCAACAGTAGGGGAAACTATGTTGCATTTGGTTTAAGATTGTACAAACACATTAAGGACCTTACCTTCCATGTCTCTGAGAAAGGGGAACAAACCGTTTTAATACCCAAAAGGACACTTAAAAACTTAATACACGATACAATATTACAGAACTATTTAGCTTTAAACTTGTGGAATGACTTTGTGTAAATTAAATAGGCAATATCTGCCATATTGTGGTTTGATATTGGTTTATTCAACACATCCGCCTGTGCATATAGGTTTTCCACCCTTAAAAAGCAGAACATAATGCAGAATAAGATATTCTTTGCTTACAGTGTTCTCAGCACTGTCAGAAGCACATACGACCAACACAGATCACAACTAAGCAGACAACGCTGCAGAGTAAAACTTTTTTCAGGAACACATTTTTGGGAAGTTAATTGCGTTAACGAAGTTAAGTGTTTGAGAGCGCATCAGTTATAGTCCCTACTTAACTGTGTTGATCTCTATTCACGCTTTGATATAGATTATATATAGCAAAATTGATGGGTAAAGACCATCCAAGAAAAAATAAATAAATAAATAAATAAGCACATGTTCTACAAAGACACATGAATGGGAATTATGACTGGTAACGTCTGTGAGAATGGTGCCAACATTCTCACATGCAACTCCTCTGGAACATTTCAACAAACTCTCAGGGCTGCAACAACAGCTTTTCTGTGTGTGAAAATCAGTAATGGCCCCAAGAATCCAGTTAGCGTTTGAGCTTTACTAAACATAGCACACGGAATTGCACAGGGCAAACTGGGTGATGTACAGCCATCCTCTCATTGAGCACATGTGCAGCATCACCAGGCAGTGCTGCCTAATTGGGTAACTGCAACGAGTTGCCTGTTTAGTATTGAGCTGTGAGGACACTCACCCCCTAAGGCATGCTCCGTCATACTGAGGCACAGTGACTCCAGCGTGGGGTTGATCTCCAGGTCAGCACCTGGAACTTGGCATTCTTAGGAAAAGAAAAACAGTCTTAGTCATCAAGAACTTCAGGAATTAAACTACCATGTTTCCTTTTGTTTGTTTTCTCTCACTGAAGTAAAACAAAACAAAAAAACAAGACATTCTACAATTTCATATGTCTAAAGAATATATATGTGTAGTTCTACTTTCTACTACTATGTTAGGAGAGAAGTACGCATTGATTGGACTGTGTGTGTAAATACATCTTTATGTCAACTTATCTGTCCAAAGCATGCTGTGATCAAGACTAAACGCATCAAGGGAATTTTTCTGCAAATTAGGATCAACCAAGAGAAAAAGCAACAACATAATGCAAAATCAAGAGATGATTACAAGTAGCTTGCACAGTTAGTTGCTTTAATCTGTCCCATGTGGATGCAGACGTGGTGTATAATACTAGTTTTAGAAAGGACTTTGTACACCTTTAGGTAATTAACGGGACCTAGGATGGGGTCCCATGAATTAAAGCATTCATGTAAAAGGAAAATATTTATGACTCGACTTTTCAAACATTTGCTGTGCAAGAGGAACATCTGTCGTCTTTTTGTAAGTCATACGAATGGATATGCAATCTGTGCACACAGATGGGACGACACTGTCAGAACAATGCAAAGAGACATTGCAGTTGCCCTCAGGTGAAGGAATGTCTCTGAACATAAAATATAAATGGAAAAATGGCTGTGGTTTAAATAAGCATTTTCTAATAACGAAGCAACAGATCCAAGCAAAAGGTTTAGTGCATCCAATCGTTTAGCGTCTCATGTTGAGCGTTAAAACACGATGAAATACATCACAGCTGCACAGGAGAAGGTCACTAAAAAAAACTAAAATGTTATATATATTGTGCGAGAAGGAAGACTTTTGCAACATGCAAAGTTATCTTCTCTATGTCTGTGAGCAGTTCTTTATTAAGACATCTAACAGAGTTGCAAGAATTCTTTTTTCTTTTCTTTAACAAAAGTGTTTAGCTTGCAGTACACGAATTAAAATGAAGGCTCTAAATGAGCGATGTGTAGGTAACACTAAATGTGGTTAGACAGGGAAAGACATCTGTAATTAAATGTTGGTACAGAATATGATATATTTACATGTCAACAAGGACATCGATAGCCCGTGGCTGAGTGCATCATTCTATGTCAATGAAAAATATGCTTGACCTTGTACAATACCTTGCTGCTGGAACATGAGCATAGTCTGTGGGGATGTGTGGACTGGGAGCGAGTGCGTCCGCTGCACTGAACTGCGACTCTGACTTGGCATGCTGTTACTGCCCCCAGGGTTGGCAAACCACAGGTTCTATAGAAAGAAAATCCACCATTTCTTAAAAACTTGAGGAGAAAACCAAGAAAAGTCTGACCAATATACACTAGTTCTATCATTTATGTGGCCTGGAAACATTTTGTTCTAAATACTCTAGATAATAATAACTATTTCAACTTGTGAACCAAAGTGAAAAATAATCTAAAAACTAGTTATTATTTTCCCTTTAAATACAGCGCACATGATTAGTGTGTATTAAGCTAAACATACATGTCATCATGAGGTGCTTAAACATCTACCCAATGGCAGCAATACTGACTTGTCTACCCTGGCCTGCAAGTGCAGGATTAGTGAGTGTGTGGCGTGGAGATGCTCCCCCCATCCCTCCAGGAAGACACATGCGCCCAGCTGGGAGTCCACGAGGGGCCATTTGGAACTGTCTTTGGCCTCGCCGCCCAACACCTCCACTCACAGAGCCTGCTGTGGGGAGGGAGTTTGACCCATAGTTCCAGCTGGAATAGCAAAACAATAAAAATTAGACAGAAATTAGAAATCAATAGAACAAAAAAAAAGGATCCGTCAACTGCTGTAGCTATTCCACAAGAAAGCATAGTAATGATTTTAATGAGGAAGAGAGGGTGAAAGAGATAAAAGAAGGAGAATCAAAGTACCAGAAAGTAGAGACGAGTGCAGGAAGAGTGTTACAATAAGCCAATGTGACATCCTTGCTCCTTTAAAGGGAGATCAAAGTTAAGAGAGAGCCAGCAGTCTCACCCTTTCTGTCGGTACGCAGGTATGTCCAGCATAGCTTTCCGAGGGAACAGGCGCAGCAGCTTGAAGACCTGCTGCTTCCAGGAGACCAGCCTTTTCTTGTGAGTTTCAGTGAAAGCCTGACAGACAGAATAAAGAAGAAAAAAGACATCAGAAAATAGGCTTTCATAGATTATTCTGGAGGTGTGATAGGTGTGATAGGGAAGTTTAACTCTTCATTTTAAGGAAGAAAAACATACAGTTATTCAAAATGTAAATATGTGGTTCCTACTCCAACTTTAAGGAGACATTAAAGATCACTTTGATAGCTCACAACAATGTTTTGGGTGTCACACGGACAAGTGCATGTGCCATTTATGGAACTGCAGGGTGGAAGTAAGTGATGCATTTCAGATTAGAATTAATAGCAGACAGGCTTTGAATTGATTTTTAAAATGTTTTGGAACCACTGATCTGACATTAAAATTGACAGACTTCTTTTACAACCTTGAACAAAGGCTTAATGGCCAGCATGGCCAAAACAAAACAAAAAAATTGAGATTCTTTATTATTTAAATAATAAAATGATCTGGGGTTGATTTAGGTGATCTAAAATAGGTTTGGCAATATGATGCCTAAAATCTAGGTCACCTGACTACCCGATTATATTGACTGACCAGGATTTTCCAACAATAGATTATTCTCTCCTCCCTGATAACACAGGCATACTCAAAGATGTCCGTGGCAAAATTATCAGCTTAAATTGTGAAAAAGGGTAGTTCATGGAGCATGAAACATATTTTAAACATATTATGAAGCATATATGGCCGATACAGAGTCCAGACCTTAGGGCAAGCAAGAATCTCTGAGATATGCTGACTTTAAGCAGTGGTCCAACTCTCCTATCATCAAAAGATGCCACAAAGAATGCTTGCTGTAATCAAAGTTAAACGCGGTCCAACAAAATAGTGACTTTTATTTATTTTTTTTTAGCCCAAAAAGGGAACAAAAAAAAAGCTTCTTACCTCATGTGTCAGACACTTCTCAATGAGTTGAAGGTAACAGCTGATATTTTCCTCATCTGGCCTCGACACCAGCAGCTGGGTGCACACTGAAACAGAAAAGTAAGGGTTTATATATCCATGTCCACATGGTGTGTGTATATATATATATATATATATATATATATATATGATGATCAAAACTTTGTTCGAACTGTGTTTTACTTTCAAAACCAACACAGACATAAAATGCTCTGACAGCTTTTATTGCAGAATTTTGTTGTTCCAATGACAGTTCCTTAGGTTATATCCGAGTTATGAAAACAAATTACACAACCATCAATTTAGAATGCAATCTGCATCCAATGAATCTCAGTCTAAGGGGGGAAAAACCCCAACAACAAACATAACATGATTTTCTTACCTTTACCCATTACACGGGTGAACTGTCCAGGAATGTCACCGTCTGAGATGGGAGTGACGGACGAGTCTCCATCGCAGGGGGTTGTGTTGTGGGACTGGAAGCTTTCTGATCCCGGCTCTTTTTCTGCTCCCGTTTTTGTGACGTCTGGCGGGGAAGTGGCGTTGTCTGAGGCAGGCTGGGCTGCACTGAGAGGACTGTAGGCCTTAATTGGTGTGATGATGATCTGCTGAAGCTCCTGGAGGGCATTGCGCAGGTTTCCCCCTTCCAAAATATCCTGACGAGTGGACAATGTCAGTATTATATGCTGTGTAAATTATTCAGAAAAGTACACTTTTGAGTGGAAGGAGGGGATTGCAAGTGGAGCAAACGCTTTTCTGGCTGCAAACCTGTACGCAAGACTTTTGTACGCAAACATTTGATCCAAAGTAACGTTTAAGATGAAGGCTAAAACCCTACCAGCCCCACTCTATGCTTGTTTCTATGCCAACTAGCAGAATGGGAATTTCCCGATGGAGTTAAATCAAGTTTCACATGATCATCACCCAGAATACACAAAAGTGTTTGTTGTTGTTTTTTTTTCCCATCAGCACCACCGAAAAAGTCATAAGAAAAAAAAGTGTTGCTTCTTTTCATCACAATAAGATGATCGCACAAATTACCTTTTCCAAAGACTTGAGTACGCTCTGCCTCTCTCGCAGCTTCTGGATACTCAAGGCAATCTTATGCCGCGCTCCTTTAGTGACGTTCTAAAATGGACAGATAGGAATTAACATGATGATAAAGGAAGTCATCTCGTTTAGGGACACTAGGCAGTTTACAGAGTTAATAAATAACAAACCTAATCACCATCTGTTTCATTAAAGCCAAAGGGCAGAGTCAAAAAGAAACACTCCATTTGTATTATGTGTGACTAGCACAATATAACTGTAGGGTGCATTGTTTAATTTCATGCCTCATTGAGAGCTGATGTATCATCAAGTTTGAATAAAAGAAAGAAAAGGCCTGTAGAGAATGAAAGCATGTAGGTAACTAAGAGGCTTAAACACCTGAGACTCTAGATGCTGCTCTGTGAGAATCATCATTTCTTCATAGGTCATTTGCGAGAATAGTGATGCATATTTATGAAGGCGGAGACTCTTCAACCACGCAGGAACATCTAGAACAAAATAGAAAGAGAAAGTTTGAACAAATTTTTTTTTTTTTTTTTTAAAGAAAAGGACATCTGTACCGTGGCTTATATTTCCACAGTTGTTGGGTGTGCATGCACAACCTTTACCCAGAGCTAGGAGAACCTTTGCCTCAAGACAAGTAATGAACTCTGACCTTTCATGCCACTGCCATCCTCCTGGAAGGTGTTGCGAGTGGAGCCCTGATCTTCTGTTTGCTCACTGCCTGAAGAAGCTACACTGCTCTGGGGTGAAAGGGGTGCATGGTCTGTTGGGATGAAGTTCTGTCGTCCTCCTGTGTCTTCTTGGCTTATCCACTCAGAGCCACAAGCCTGGGGGCTGGGAGGAATAATGGACATGGACTTCTTCAGAGGGCTAGGCTGCATTTGCCCAACCAGACCTGGAAAGGGAACAACAACATAACAATACTCCTTGGTAAACAAATGCATGTAAATGATTACAATTAAATGGATTGCTTGCAGAATATAGATATGTCCACAATGAACACGCCCCATTATGTGACAGCTTAATGATTTCCTCTCGATGTGTTCTCAATTAAAAAGTAGGAGTTAAACATTACCTGTATTATTGCTGTTAATAGGTGAGGACATCCCGCCTTGGAAAGTCATATGTCCATTCTGGCCAGCTGGCGATGTGTTGGATGAAGAGGACTTGTCGTGCCACGCACTGCCAGGGTCCAGAGCTTCAGCAGAGCTTGGCCATTCATCTGAGCCCTGGCGTGGGTGGTAGGGGCTGGATGGGGCCCGAGGTGCGTAGCCACCTGAAAGGTGCTCCTCCAGATGGTTTAGCCACATGGCCAGAGATGTCCGGTCATCCAGTGTGGTGGCAGGGTGGATGAGAGCGTAGGAGAGCAGCTGTCTGCTTTCTTCCACAAAGAGGCTACTCTCAATAGTGTGACTCAACACCTTCTGTAGCAGCTTCATGTACTCACATTTGGCCTCGCTATTACGTGGCTGCAGCAGCGGCAAATGGGACAACAGCAAGGAAACCACTTTCTCTTTTGGCTCTTGATGCCACTGGCTGACAATTGCTGATGAAAGAGTACAGACGTCTTTTATTAGACATTCATCTTATTTTACTCATTCAATAGTGTTCTTTAATATTAGAGAATAATGATTATTTTTATCATCTTAAATAATCGCTACCTGCATTGTTGGCCTCTGCTTCAAGGATGTGTATCTCTGTGCAATCTGCCAGCCAGTGTTCAAGGCAGATGTGTAGGAAGCGAGCCTGGGTGCGGGACACTCTCTTCAGGAGTGACAAGAGTGCCACCGTCTGTTCACACTCATTCCAGCCTTTGAACCAATCTGTGAGGATACCTACCTGGTCTCGGAACATCATGGCGCGTCTCCTGGGTCAGGAGAACAAGAATGTGTGGATGCGGATGGGGCTACTGGTTAGGCTGTTTTCTCTGACAGAAACAGAACGAGTCCAGCCCCGCACAGCGGGGTTATTGTTTCAACAGTCCTGGGATCCCCTCAGACTGGACCGAGGGGCCCTCACATGGTTCAGGTGCTGGAGCAACTGCAGACAGCAATGACGTGTGGATTTTAGGGACGATGTCTTGAGGCTTAAAGTGTGTCAACTGTAGTAGGTAATGACACAAACAAGAAAAGCGCTTTTTACTCTGGCATGTTCAGGTCACATCATCTGTGCCCTATTAAATCAACAAACAAACAAGGAGGAATTCTTAGATGACAATTCTATAAATGTCTGCCTCAGTTTTTAAGTCAAAGTCGATACTTATTCAGTGTAAATCCATTCCAAATGTGTTTAGCTGTTCAGGTTTTAGTGCATTCATCATGACACAAAACATGTGTTTATATGTAAAGAGGTGCACTTTAACAAATTTAGTTTATCCATCTTTTCCACTGACGTATGTGTGCAGTGCATTTTTGTTCGGCTCCAAGTAGTTTAATGCTGGGAGAGATTTTTGCCCATAAGTTAAAAACAAAGGAACAATGATGATGAGGACAATGATAGACTAAGTGATAACACCTCAAACAACTACGGCAATGCAGACCAACAGCTTATTACAAAGGATAGCAATAATAAGGAATGCAACATAAGAGAACTACTTCACAGTAACAAAACCGATTCTATATTTGTGTACTTCACCTCAGTGACTCAAAATAACATGCGATATAAGAAATATATGTGATAACAAGTTAACTGAATGTTGACGATGCTGCTTGTGTCATGTCATGATGACAATGGCGCACACATTCACAGAAGGTGTGCCAAAGTCGAAAATCAAGTGAATAACGCTGACAGGAGAGCCTAACACCTAACGCAGCATTGTGCTGCAATAAAAAAAAAAAACAAGGATGCCCTGTATTTCTAACATATAACTAAAATTAATTTTAACCGCAACTGAGGAAAATAAGCACAGCTATTATGTATAATCACAAACCAGCAAAGGGTAACGATAGCATTAGTTACATGTCAAAACAGCTAACTCCCAACACGGCAAGCAGTAGCTCATTTACCGTTACAAGCCGTAATGTTGATTAAAATGAACAAAACTGGATGTTTTATTGTTGTCAAATATTTGATCAATAGGCTGTTGACGGGACTAACTAACACTGTGAGGTTTATCAAACTGAAATAGACGAGCTTTATACTCGGCAGTTAAGCGTTAGATAGCAGTTAGCTGGGGTTAGCTTGGTCGGCCTAGCCTGAGATGAGGGGCTCAGGATTTGTATTGTTTTTCGTTGACGCTATTGCTACACCTTTCCCCCGTTGCTCCAGTCTTTGTGGTGCAAACGTGACATTTCAAACGCATCTCCGGTCGTTAACAGGTTTCAGACTGATAACAAGTCGAACATTCATGGATGGCACTATACTTAATATGAACTCGTAAGGTTAGTTGTTTACCTTTGTCGGTTGTCGCTGGTTAGCGAGCTAGGGTAAATTGCTAATGCATAGCTAGCTCGACGGTAGAGTGGAGATAGCAAGGAGGTAGCGCTAGATTCTTCGCTAGCAAGTTTTGCTAACAGATGCAGTTACGATAGTTTAACTGAAAAAATCATAGATTTTCATCCCATTCGCAGTATTCCTTAAGGATATTCCTTTACAGCGGTATGCCTATTTTGCTTTAAACATACCATGTTAAAGAACGTATGTACAAAAATGTTTGGAATACAGAAAATAAGGAGTGTACGCCTAGAGAAATCCACTTCGATTTTGACTTGACGTAAGACGTGGGCACATCGTAATACGTCTCGACGTACGTATTGTTTTGTTCCGCCCACAGTTCCACACATGAGAAATTCCCTCCACTGATCATTAATTACACATTCAAAGTGGTACCAACTGGCACCAGGATCACATAAAGGAAACAGTGGGAGGGAGGACATTATTATCACTTATTTTTTATTTACACTACTCATTTTATTTGTCTTAGAAATACAGGATTAAATGTATGTATATACAACTGTGACCATCAGTGACTGTTTATGTCAGTCAAATGACCATAAATGCACATATTTTTAATGATATTGATTTTATAGATACTTGTGTAAAATACCTGCTGTGTTGTCACTACTGGCCAAAGATGCAACATGCCTAAAAAGAGCTGCAGACCCCAAAATATATTTGAAATGGGAGACAACAATAGTTTGCACCTCAAATCTGAGAATATTCCCAGGTCGTGAAGAAGGTTATCACTAATGCTGTGCATTAATTCAGACAAGAAATGGTGCAGAGTTTTCTGAGCTTGACAGTTGTGTAATATGTGGATGTGACTTAAAAGCAGATATGTCCAGTTTGAAGTGTGTTGTGAAGTTGTCCAAAATGAGAGGCATCACATGATCAACGATTTCTGGGTATAAACAATTGAAATCGACTGATTAGAAACTGATTTACTTTAAGATTATGATGTACAAGGACTGTTTTTTCTTCTTACTTTGCCACATCATTCTTATCTTTATTTATCAATGTTATTGCTTTTGATTGTTAGGTGTATTACAGGGCTTGAAATAGTATACTTTGACTTACACTTCATTTAAAGATTGATTTTCTTGTGGTACTGTTGTTTTAGGGGATCTGAATACATTTTCCAATGCTTGAAGTTTACGGGTCCATTAGAGGGAAGTGAAAGTAGCTACAACCAACACCTTGATAGCAACAGAAAACATATCATGAATTTAAAAATGTATGACTTTGTTATGTGCTTTTCATCCCAATGCAGTCAATATACATTAATATTCTGCCTGACTGTTTAATATGACATGAGCTTGCTTTCAGCTTGCTGAAAAGAGGAAACAGCCCTCTCACTTGCTCTTGCAGGTTGTCTGCCCTCCCCTTGCCATCGAGAGGAGGATCTCTTGACAGTGTGAAAGTAGCTCTTCATCTGTCTGTCTCTGCAAGGCGGTGTCACTCTGAAGACACAAAGGCAGAAAAGGATTCATTGAGAATGGTAAGCAAAGCTGATGTAATGACTTGAAAGATCTAGCTTTTCTATTGAAATTTACTGTATTTTATGAACTGTCATGTATTTGTATGAATATTTATACATATTTATTTTACTTAACTATTGAGCCGCAAGTCGACCATCCCCCCTTGTTTTTTCAAACAGGAAACTACATTCTTCCATATTGCAGAAAAACATTTCCTGCCCTCAATATGTCAGAATAGTTCTATGAAATTCTGATGCGTCCATGCAACGTAGAAAGATCTCCACACCTGAGTAGATTGAAGAGAAATGTGACTTAACTCTACTTTATTTTTTATCTCTGGTCTGTTGACTGATTCATTTCCATTCAAACAGAAGCATGCACACTGTGTGACATATTTTGGTAAATTTTTCATAGTATTTTATATCTTTTTGGCATATATTTGCAGTCAAGCTCTCTGGTTGTGTGTGAAGTGGATGAAAGTCTGAAAGAAAAACTGAGAAAGTTCAGATTTCGAAAAGAGACCAACAATGCTGCCATACTAAGTAAGTATCACATACTGGTACCGAATGTTGCGGTTATTTGCATATCGTCCCTTACGATTCAAATCCAAAACATATTTTATGACATAAAGGAATATAAAACAGAGCCAAGAGCCTAAATAATATTTGCTCATTTTCAGTGAAAATAGACATGGAGAAGCAACTTGTTATCCTCGAAGAGGAATATGAGGCAAGTGTGTGCGTGTTTGGGAGGTGGGTGGGGGCTCATGCTGCTTTGAAAATGACTTACGCTCAACATTGTCTTCCAGGACATCTCATTGGATGATCTGAGAAATGAGCTTCCAGAGCGCCAACCCAGATATCCTTATTGAATGTCTAACGATTGACAACATCCATCCATCCATTGGCAACAGCTGTTTCACAAAGGGTACTGGGGGCTCGAGTCTTTTGTCAGCCAGCTGACAGATGGGCAAAAGACGGGGCAGGCCCCAGACAGGCCACAAGTCCATCATGGAGAATATACACAAACAGACAGACATTCACTCTTTCACTTACTGTATGGTCCGTTTGGGACCGCCATTTAAGATAAGAATGACAGTGAAAGTAAACCAGAGCACTGAGAGATAATCTAAGCAGGCACAATGGCAATATGCTGTTTCCACACAGAAAGGCTCCAGTCGAGGTTAAAACCCAGAACCATTTTGCTGTTAGGTTATAGAGCTAATCGCTGCACAAACATACCAACTGAGTAGTAAAATTCTGAATGTAAGACTACACTATATTTACTAAAACATCTGTTTTAAATCCAAGACAAACAGTTAAACCTCCTTGACAACAGTGTACATTCATCGTCTACAGCTACAAATATGTCCATGCTGATGGGAGGGTGTCTTACCCGCTCTGTTTCATATTCTCCAGTCCAATGGGTAAGGAGTTACAGCCACCTAAATCTAAAGTTAAACTCTCTCTAAAGTTAAACTTTCTCTTTAAACTGTAAGTTGCACCAAGGATACAATTCTCTTGACCAACATTTTGCAGAGGCTTTGGCAACAAGAACAGCCTTTAAATGCTTCTTTCAGGCATTTTGAAGTTTCTGCTGGTAGTGGTTGTGAGTGCCTCTCTTTCATTGATATTTGTTGATGCTTTTGCTGGAGTCCTTGTACATTTTTAGCTTCCTTGAGCTACTCTTTGATGGTGATGGGTGTGCACTTCAGGTAGTTGCTCTGCTTGAAAAGCCCAAGTCTTCGCTATAAACTTAGTTAAAATGTGTAACAAATCTTGCTCAAAAGTTTTATTATCAACTGGCTTGCTACCTTTATTTCTGCTCTCTAAAACCACTCTTATACTTTAGCAGACACTAGAAGAAATAATTTGTCCAGTTTTATTATCAGTTATTGGTAAATTCAAGCTATAAAAACAACTTTTATTTAGTTAAAAGTTTGCCAGTAACTATGACCAGTAGCTGTTCTCTGCTTCTTTACTTATTTTTGTGAAAATTTCAAGGCCAATTGAAAATGTCTCATGATCTCAGATTGAATTCACTTATATATTGATGTGATGAAGATAGCATTTATTAGATTTCTTGAGGTGTACATGATCAGATATCATCAAAAAATATGTCAATTTTTTTTTAACAGGGTGTAAGCCAGAGCAGCAGATGATGTACGCAGGCAGCAAGAATCAACTCGTCCAAGCTGCAGAGCTCACAAAGGTAAATATGACATCATGATCAGATCTCATTCAGCTAACTACTGAAGAGTGACTTTGAATAATGTGATTGAGAAAATGGATTAGGTTGAAACATTTAAGTACTTTTATTCAAAAGTACTTCTAATTCAAAACCTGCAAAATGCTAATTGAAGGTCTCCAAATTTGTGACATTGTCTACTTACGCTTGTAGGTCTTTGAAACAAGAAACGCTGATGACCTGACAGAAGAATGGCTGAAGAACCAGCTGTCGTTCTTTCGCTGAATATGTGTCCACTGAATATTTAAGCAGCCTGTCTTTGAGAAACAGGACGATCAATTTGATTTCCATTTGGGTTATTAAATCATGAACTCTAAGCTGTTCGCTGTTGTTCTTCATTCAAGTCATTTTAGAGGTGAACAGAACTTTCTTTTAAAAAAAAATCATAAGTCTAAACTGAGATAAAAAAAGATATATAAATCTGATATTTTAAGTATTAATTATATCCTAAAGTGTTGCATTCAGTTGTATTATTTAAAGGTTCCTTACTGTAAATCTGAATTAGGGAGAAAAAAAAACATTTTTGACCAAATGTAATTTATTATCAGCTTCAAAGGCTGTGTAACAACAGTATGTCAAAAGCAAAGAGAAAAGATATTTTTACATGATCCTGTACTGACAGACAACACAGAGGAATGGTGTACAAACACCTACTGGTGCGTGATTTAAATCTACAAATAAAAACTAGATTGAAAAGAGATGTCTCTTGTCCGAAAGCAAAGAGCATTTATGCACAAACATTTGCAATCATCAAGAAGCTACAGCCCTGGACTATATTATTTGGCTGAATGACAGAGTATGAGGGCCACGTTCGGAGCTGAACACGCATGTAAGACCGGAGGTTGTCACTGAGCTGTCTGGACAGCAGGCCTTATTCACTGTCACTGGCATCACTGGAGTCCGAGCCTCTCTCACTTCCACTTCCACTTTGAGCGTGCGTCTCTGAATGATCACTGCTGCGGTCGCTGTGCGCTGGAGAAGCACTGCGACTTCTACTGGCCCTTCTGTTCTGCCCTTCATCCTCACTATCACTGCCTTCCTCCCCGCTGCTCCTGGCTGAATTCTTTGGCTCGTTGTCATCGCTGTCATCATCACTGCCAAAGATCTCTTCCTCATCTCGCATTTCTCTGGTCCTCTCCTCCCCACTCTCACTACCGCTCGCGCTTGCCTTCCTCTGCCTTTTAGCTCTGTCCTCATCCTCTTCTTCATCGTCTCCGCTCTGTTCATGGTCTTCACCTTCCCTCTCAGATTCACTACCAGAGTTCTCTGCCTCACTGCCGCTGCCCTTCTCTTTCTCATCACCTGGAAGAAAAACAATTTAAGTGCCACATAGAGTTAATTTGATTCAATTCAATAACACAAAATGTCCAAAACTGTTACGGTAAAGACAACTAACCAGAATCCTGCATGTCTTTGTCCAAGTCCATGTCTTCCTCTTCATCTTCTGGCTCATGGTTCTCCAACTGAGCTTTACGTGCCTCCTGATAATCACAATGAAGGGAAACAGAAGTGAACCATACATAACTACAGAGGAATGAGAAAAACCCAAGCGTACAACTAGTACTATGCAACATACGTCGAGTCAGTTACATTTTTTTGTTCAGTCATGCTGCAATGCAGCCTTAAATATGTATAGAACACAAAATACATTCTTTCATGCATCCAACACTGAACACATGCCATTTTATTCAAATCTTACACCAATGCTGGGATTTTTACAGATTTTGCACCCGTTTGCTCAGCAGCTGAATTTGTGGCGATTGTATGTAATCCACATAAGAAAAGTGTAAAGAAAAAAAACTTCATGGATTTTATTTTTAGTACATTTAGTTCCAAAAGAAATATAATCATCATCCTTCTGTAATCAAAACCTTCTGTAGTTGTTTTTATTCATTCATTCATTCATGCTCCAAGTCACTGAAAACTAAACCAAGAAAAAAAAAAAAAAAAAGAAATAGAATAAAAAGAAAGAAGATAAAAAAAAATGAAAGGGCACTCCACTGACCTGGGCTTCCAGCTCCTTCTCATTCATATCTCTGTGCTTACACACAAGCACAGCGTTTGTAGTGGACTGCGCTCCAGCCTTGGCTCTTCTCTTGCTCAAGCGCACCCTACAGGCCAGAGAGAAAGTTGTTGAAACCATTCTAAAACCCAACCCAAAATCTTTTTTTTCTTTTTCTCTCTGAACAAGTGGGTATCTTCTTTTTCTGTGTCAAGATGCACAACAGAGCAATTTTCTGACACGTTCCTACCTTGTCTCCAGCTCATTGTAGTAAACACCATCGCCATCTCTGAAGATAAAGAAGTAGTTCTCCTCGTAGCCCTTGCTGGCTTTGTTCTTAACATTCCAGTTGTATTCTCTCGCGATCTTGTAGTCATACCTAAAACACAGAAAATAACATGCATGAGTTCCTATATATTACCAACTATAGCGACATTTATTCTGATAAATTTGATTCATATTTTTCTTGATGTGATAGTCTCACTTACACATCCTCTGCCATGTAATCAACGCCCTCGTCGCAATCCCGTTTGCGCTTGCGAAGAGTTTCCTCATTGGGCAGGAAGTAGGCCACAAACTGATTTCCTTCCTCATCCATCATTCCTCTTTATTATTCAACAGACAACAAATCAATGTTTATGAAAAACGCTCTTTACTGTTGGAAGAATCATCTGTGGAAGATATTTTCTGTAGATACCTGATCATGGCCTGAGACATCATTTCCACTCCTGCTGGCGCTGATATGTCTTTGGGTGCAGGATCTGAGTCAAAGATGACCTGAGCACACGGGTTGATCCACATCTGAGGAAACAGAAGAAAAAAAAGAATTATAAAACATCACTGGTCAGTAACAGCATGTACAGTTCTGTATTTTAAAATGAAGATGTTATTCTTTCATTCATGTGGTGGTTATGACGCCCCGTGTTAAATGACACAAAGACCCCAAACACAAAAAGATAACAGTTGGCTTACCTTAAAGTCAGGGAACACTGGCAGTACCTCCACAGGAGTGACTCTTGGTTTACTGTAGTGTTGTGAGATCTGTGAATGATGAACAACAGCCATGTTGTGTTTACAAAGCATGCTCACAATGACAGTTTCCGTTTGACGGAGTAGCATGAAATACACTCCAATCTAAATGACGCGGATCCGGGGAGCCTAACAATATCCTCATTCACCGATTTCTGTGCATCCTCAAATGTCTTCTCAATAGCTGAAATCTGGCTGTCTCTATCCTTGTAGATCTCTTCTTCTGTGAACTGCTGTTTGACAGACACTCCAATCCTAAACACAAAACATCTCTGGTTCAGATAAAGACTGACACACAAATATATACATATAAGCCATTACAAACTGTCAAGGTGAGTCCATTTATCAAACTTACTTGACTTCCACTTTCTCATTAGAGACACCGTATCTGTTAAACTCTGTGGAGATGTATTCTGTTTTTCTCATCCATGGCACCACTTTGGCATGCTGTTGTGACCTAATAAAGAGGAAAACATACATACATATTTTAGTTTCTGTTACACATGAATGTCAAAAGCCATCTATGTAGACGCTTCACCTCTTTGAACTGGATGGAGCCTGAATGTCCTCTTCCAACAGTTTTTCATCGGCAGGGTCCAACATTACTGAAAGTACATTTCATAAAATATTGTCTCAGTAGACAAAAACCATTTGATTTAGCAAATGTCATTATTGAGATATCAAAGTTTCACAGACAGGATGTGGCATGAGCTCACAACTGGAGACTTACTGTTGGGGTCGATGCGGTAAGTGTCTGGGTTGATGAGATCAATGGTTACACCAAGGTCTGGTTCAGTCAGGAGCTCATGTTTGTGCTGCTTCTCCAGAGAAGTGGCTTTATATTGTACAAACCTGCCACCACAGAATGACAAATGTTATTTGTCTGTATGTAGTTTGAAGTGACGGTCAGCTCTAAAATGCCTCAAACTTGTAGCAGCTTGTATCTGTAGCACCACTTGAATTTTGTCATTACTTATAATCTCTTGCATTTTTTTCTTTTGCGCAGCCTTTCCTGTGAGACACCGTTTTGTGAAAGATTTCAAGCGTAACTCTTTTCCTATCACAGGAGAAGATGCGGTAGAAGAAAACAGATACCTGGGAGTTTACCTGGACACTAGAAATCTTCAATATTTACAGTAAGATAATGCATATCATCTAAATAAATGTAAAAAAATAATAAAAAAGGAACAAATTTTGTAGTAATCAGAGCCAGTGACTCAAAGAAACTCAAAGAGGATTGGCTCTGTGCTTAGGACTGCTCTGGAGCTGACTGACTGCACAAGCTGTTCAACATGATTGACAACCCCATACGTACAGCCTATAACACCATCTGTTGTACTGTCCCGATTTAAAAAAAATGGTGCAATCTTCAGCATATTTAAATTCCCTTTGGGATTAATAAAAGCACCGATGAATTATTTTCAACAGAGAAACAACAGAGTGAACATAATTACCTGTGCTGATCAAATGGATATGTGATGAATTTAGGATCAAAGGGGATGTCAGGCAAGCTGTTGCAATACTTCACTCGACAGACAATTCCTGACCTGCCATGGGCGAAGAAAAAAAAAATTCAGTTAAGAGTAGAGGCAATTTTTGCATCCCAAGGGCATACATTAAATGAATGTACCCGATAACAAATCTACTCACCTCTCTGGTACGGTTCTGTGAGAGGACGGCCTACTGGAATAGAAAACAGATATTTGTTAAAAATGTGTAGCTATTTCTCATTGAAGGGTGACATAAATGTTTCATAGAAAAGCTTTTAACCTTCTGATACTCTACTTGGCAGGTAAGAAAGATGCTGACATTGTATCATGCCAGTTGATGGCTAAACCAAATTCCTCTGTTGTGCAAAGCACTGAAGATCAACGCTTCATTAATTTCCCTTTTGCAAATCATCTCCATTTACTGGCTAATCTAGTCTCTAAATGATCCGCATTAGGTTTAAAAGCATATTCAACACTAAACCATATTGGCAGCAAGATACTGCCACTGATGGGACAAACGCATTACAAATACACACGATGTTTTGGCCAGGTACACTACGGAATACTTGCAGCTTTTAAAGGTTGTTACGTCATTGTTAGGGACTACTGAAAAGAACAAGACTGAAAATAGTTCATATTTCAGCACTGCAGTCTGCACAGTTTAGCTCATTTAATAACTGAGGTATGACTTTAGAATTTTCTTCCGCCAAAACAACCAAACAAACAAGAAGATGACAACATCAGACAAAACATTCAGAACAGACAGTCGGACAGCAAAGTGAAATAAGCAATGAGTCACATGGAGGAGCAGGAGGCTCTTTATGGTGGCGTTTATGATGAGATGAGTGACTTCATGCATACCGAGTTTGCGACAGAAAAGAAACAAGCGGAAGGAAAATGATAACGATAACGGGTCTAACTGTGCATGTAATAATTTTGTTGCTATTCCAAACTGAAAACCAAATTAATATAATCTATACCATTTCCAGAGACTGAAAATCTCATAGAATTTGTAATGATATTCTGGTTTTCTGACAGATTTCTGTTGCAGTTATAACAGATTTACTCAACCAAAAAGCCAATTTGCATCGGAATTTGCCCCTCGGCCGTTTCTTAAAAATCCCAAGTAATGAGGCAAAGATTTTTTTTCCTTATAAAGTTCTACATATTTTAAACCAGAACAGATGCTAAATAAAATAAAAAAATTTAGATTTTTAAATTTAAGGGTAATCATTTCAAGGTGAAAAGTGACCCAGCTACTAATTTTTTGGCACAAAACTGATATATATATAATATACACATATATATATATATTATATACAAATCTCTTAATAATATTAATAATCAACAATAAGGTAAAATCCTAAACCACAAAGTAACTACGTGACTTTCCCACTTAATTACTTAACAACTATTTTATGTAACATAAATTCTCTGATTTAAGGTAGGATCTATGTAGATTTCTGGAAGAAAATCTTAACATTAGATGAAGCCAGGATCAAAATTCTTGTTTACATTTACTTTTTGTGTATCAAAATCATGACGTGGAGATTTGTATCTGAAAGTATAACTGACTATTCATCCTTGATATAGCAGTCTCTAAAAATGTATTGTCAGTGGAAAGGATCTTTGGGTAAAACTTATTAAAGATAAATATTTCAGTTAAACCTCGCTAGGTTGTTAGTTTGAACGTATTGACATTAGGACAAGTTATCAAAAGTGTTGTAAAACAAAGGAAAATGCACTCCGAAGAATAAATGATTAAAGAAGTAAACATGAAAGTACGATTTGCCAAGTACCTAATAGACAAAATATAACAACATGCAACACTTTAAAGTGTATTTTGGATGTTTTTTTGCCGTTAGCCCACACATAACAGTGCTAATATTTACATTTTCCCCTTAAAACAGAAAAAAAACATACATATTAAAAATTTGTAGATGTGAACCCCTTTGACAAGATGTGCGACGCCCCGTATACTTTGCGTAAAAGAAACTGAAAGACCAAACAATTCTATAAATCGTTCAAAATTAAATTTTAAAAAAGTTACGTTAATGGACCGTTAAGATTTTTATTTTAGCTAGAATGCTAAAGAAGGCTAATTGTCGGCTAATGTTGGTAAGCACAACAGAAAACCAAGTAGGCCTTTAAAAGTCTTTAAACGTCTCGTAAATACATTCATCCCCAAACATTTACAGATATTACCCAGCGCATACAACTTATTTAGATTACGTTTCCTGCAAAGGCAGGTTTGAGTTTACCTGTGGCCGTCCTCTCGTTGAGCTTGTGTCTGAATCGTTGGAGCCATGTTTACGAGAAACCGCTCACAACTGAAAGCAAAGCGGTTTGTTTACACAGAAAACCCACACAAATCCGCCTGATAACGACCGCAGCCCTCGCCTTTACAAAATAAACAACAATTAAACTAACAACGAGCAAAACTAAGGACTACTCATTTTTTTTTTTTTTATTCCCTCACTGTAGGACGGGATGTTGACCCGGCGGTGAATCGAAACATCCCTCCTAAGGAGACTTGCTTTAAGGTTAGCGCCCCCTGCTGTCCGGGAGTGGGAAGTTCAGCGTAATAACCGCAACCACCAAAAACTCCACATACTTCCGTTTATTTAGTTTATAGAAACAACACAGACAGTGATTTTGTTACAAAACACTCAAAAGGAGACAAACGTAAAAAAAAAATCCATAACCATAATAGAATTAATGGATAAAACAAACAAACAAAAAGAGTCAAAATATCTCAGAGGCTTCAGAACGTAGTGTGATATAAAGATATACTTTCTCTTTTAACTCTGACATGTGCATTTTATAAATGCACAAACCATCTATATATGATTTTTTTATACATTTTTTCATCAACAGGTGGATATATTCCTGTTGCAAACATATGATGTGACTATTAAAATTATTTAATCAGAAGGTAAATACACGACAAAAGCAAAATCGCTACAAAACACTTGCCAGTAAGTGAACCAAACTGGAAATATTTCCTGGTTCAATAATGAATCCTCAAGCTCAAATAGTGTTTTCATAATATTTGTGGTATCAACGAGAGAGCTAAGTGATAAAAAAATAAGTCACTCTATTCTTACATTCAGCACACTGCTCCATCACATCCAATATTCAAAAAATAGTTTACTGGTACAAGTCGTAGCATCAAAAATAAACCAAACAACTGGTAACTGTCAACAACATTCAGGTGACACTCTGGTAACTGTTTTGATTGCAATCTGATATCTGAAACACAAATAACGCTGTGGATAGCGACATCTGTAGTTGCATAGAACAGGCAAAGACGCTATCTTAGCGCAAGCGTAAAACTGAGCTTAGAGTGGAGTAAAGAAATTAAACAAAGAGCGCACTGTGAGCTCTTTGTGAGCCAAAATTTCTTTAACATTCGATTTGCCCCCACCCAAAAAAAAGAATTTCTCGCAAATCATGTACATCTTTTATGCGCCTTCACCCAAGCTGCACCTCTTCTCTTGCTATCATTAAACGTGGGCCGTGCATTTCACGATGAGAGGCAGTGCAAAAGAAAAACAGCGAATGCCTTTCATCGTCCCTTCCCCAGTCAGATGACTGCAACAACCCCCGCATTGGGAGCGGTCCCGGTGAACGCCTCGACCCATTTCCACCTCAGGTCTGGATCTCTGTCTCCGCAGGGCTGTCCACTCTGAGAAACAATACAAGAGATTCAGAGCTTCATTTTTAAAAGACAAACTCTTAGAAACTCCTATTTAGGAGTTCGTACCTGCTCAGCATGTATATCACCTGTCCAGGATCATCTGCAAACACCCTGAAACATCAAATAAAAGATTGAACAGTCTCAGTCTTTGTTTTCTGGCTTTCTCAAATAAGTGGTGGCATTTTAACTTTCAGCTTCACAAAGAAACTCTTACCCATCTCCCCAGTGGTAAAATGCTCGGTCCTGGTAAAACATGGACAAAAAGAGCCACACACTTATCGTCTCCACCCAGAAGATAACGAACAAGAACCAAAGCGATGACAGAAGGATTTCACACAACATCATGGAGCTCTGTGAGAAACAAGTGACACCTGGTGGTGAATACTCATCAATAAGATTCCGCCTGAAGACGTCTGTGCAACTTCCTTGAAAGTTCACTCAAGTGCAAACTAAAAGAGAAACAAGTAAGAAAGGTGGAAATGAAAGAGGACAACAAAGAACGTCTCATCTTATCTCAGCTTTGTTTAAGGACAAAGTGCACACCATCCCAAGATGTGCCAAGATTTCTGTGAATATTTAATGGTGCAAAAATACAACAATAACTGCGATATCTTTCACATTTTACACGGATGCAACTAAAGTAATGGGAACAAATAACGTATCTTTGCAGATTGCTAACAACAAAGTGTGAAAAGATACAGTTTAAAATGATTTCCTTGCTACTCAAAGCTGGTTCGTCCTGTGAGTTTGGTGCCTTTTTGTGCTGCAGTGATTCATGGTTCAATCCTAAGTGGCTTATGGGGAAAAAAAAACAAAATTTCTCCTTAAATGATCAGGTAGCAAAAAGAAGCAAATGTGAAAAGAAAAAAAAGACCTTCAGAGAGAACTATTATTCAAGACCACAAGAAAGTCAGGCTCCATTAAAGAAAAATATAAAGACTGTAAAGCACATAAATCACTTTTGTTGATCACTTTAATATCAAAGACAATCCATCTCATTGTTTTTTCTCTTACATAATCTAATTGCACCGAGCTTTTTTTCTCATACAATATGACAAATCAATAACGCTACAGTGAGTTAGAAAAGATTGCTACACGAACTAAGCTAGCAACAAAATGAGGTAACATTTAATACATGTCATTAGAGTTTGGCAATGTAACGCTGGCAAGTCCGAAGAGCCAAATAATGTACAAATCTGGGTGTCGTTACAGCAACTAGTTCAGCACCCAGATACCAGGAGATGGGTTAGGTTTAGCTTGCTAGCTTGGCACATAAGTCTTGCTGCAGGAGGCGGTGCCACCAAAATAACTAAATACAATAAAGTGTCTGTAATGTGTGGCTATAAGAGTTTACCAGTCTTCTCACTTAAGCTCAGTGAATGGATTACCACAACAAGGAATTTAAATGTGAAATTATCAGGTCTGCCACAAGATGACAAACTGTAACCCATTTCTTTTCGCTAACGTTACACTCGTCGCATACAACATGTACCTTTTGTCATCAAGGTGAGCACGAAAACGTGGATAAATAGTCTGACTTTGTATCTTAAGTCTATATACTCACTCAAGTCAAACACAGTTGAGACGGCATAACTTTCACGGGCTAGCTCGTTCACGACTGTTTACAATGCTCGTCACATCTCACGTTGCGTTCACTTCCGCTCATGGAGTCGGTTCTTCTGTCGGTGGATGATTCCGAAGCGGTGGTCCTCTGACCCCCAGAGGTCCCGTCAGGGGAAGCGTCTGTGCAGGCAACCTAACGCTGCCTTCCATATAAACCAGGAACCATTAGTTTTTGACTGCCAACTTAAAAAAAAATGTGAGGTTGAAAAAATCAAAGGAAATGCCACAAGAAAGTCAGATTTCCCAAGGTCCATCTTACTTGTCTAATTTGTGCCTCCTCCTCTCCCCTCTCTTTCTGACTGTGATTTGGAAGTTGTTTACGGCGTAATATTTTCAAGCATGTCTGCTAGAATATCCCTAAAATACACCAAGAGGGGCCACCAGTTAGCTACAGAGGCTTAAGATCCCAGGCTCGGTGCCCTTTGCTGCAGGTCCTCCCCCTCTCTCCCATTTCCTGTCAAACAACTTTTCAATAAATGCCACCAGTGCCAAAAAAAAAAAAGAAGATTGCTAAAGCATCTTTTATGGGAGTTTTTGCAGGATCCACGAAGTCTGACCAGAGTGCACCATTTTCAGAGTCAGAATATCCTTTATTGCCTTCATTGTAGCAAGTACAACGGAATGAGGTGCCAACATATTAAAATGCAAAATTAAACAAAAGTAAAAGCAGAAGTTGTCACAAACAACTTTGATATTAATGCCGCAAGAAAACAAGTTTGATTATGCACCTGAAGGTCATTATGACCTCACATGTCATATTTCATTTTCATCCATTTAAAATGATGTCTCATTTGGTTGAATGCTTGGTACCTGGCTTCCTCTGCTTCCATATCAGGTGGGAGGGACTGAGGCCAGAAATATACTAACTGTTAATTAAAGATACGTGATTTTTACGGCCGCCTCTCGTATCCTGCATTTGTCTGGAGTGTTGTTTGTGCAAATCTTCAGAAATGTATGCAATGCTTTATGTAGTAGGGGCAGTGTAGGGCCAAATTTAATCATATGGTTTATTTTCTTTATGTATTGAAAACATGAAAAAGGCCGAACGAAACAGAGCACAACATAAATACATCAGTAGCTAATTTGACCATATGTAGTAAAAAAGGGTGGGAAGTTATGAAGATAAGCATGTAGAAAGGGTCACTTATCCCTAACCGTACAATGTGCCTTTGCCACTGAAAGGTGACAAATATACTTCTAAAAATAGCTGGGGAGAGATCAGAACCATTTTGGAAACGACCGTGAATGGAGAAAAATGTTGGGAGAAACTGCTGACGGCTGATTTTTACAGCCCGACTCTTCTTGTGTATCCCCTAGTGGAATTCTCCGGTAACAAACATAGCTCACAGGCAACTATGTCAACAATTACACCTACGACAGAGCAAGTTGCTTCGGTGAAGGGGCGTTTACAAATCAAATCTATTCCTGGCCTAAGAGGCAAGGGGAGAAGTCGCGTGTGTGCAGTAGCTCAGGGCAGATTTGATAACCCCAACGTCTGCATTTAAATATTTTCAGAAAGAAGCAGAAAATCAGGTAAACTTCAGAAATCCGTTTGGCTACTTTTTTCAAAATTTCTAATGTAACCGTTGACGAAGCACTACTTTAGTGAAACATGCTTATGAGAAATAGTCATTGACAAGCCTAAAGGCGGCTGTGTTTTTTCCATATCGAATGAACATGTGAATTATTGAATGCAGATACTCCAGGGCCTAAAAAAAAGAAAGAAATCCCGTTAAAACAACAACACATGACAAGTTATACTAAAATTACTTTATTACAGCTGATTTCTGTTCAATATCCCTCCGCCAACATAATGGTAAATACAATACAAACAATATAGTAAATTTGATCCTGTTTTATTGTTTCATCTCTTTGTCAAACAATTTAAACCCACTTTTAGAACTTTACCAGTTTGTAGTTATCTTCATAATCTCTGACATTCAACAACAAGCTCCACTGTCTATACATTTCAATACAGGTTATGAGTTGTAGTGGTAATGTGCCAAAGAATACTGACATCTTCAAAAAAAAAAAAAAAAACCTTTTCATCATTTATCCGTCACCCCATCATTTTTTTTTTTTTTCAAGCCTTTTCACTTTGGGCCCTACACCAGAACCAACTTTTGTTGCTATGTTTCATACATTTCTCGTCATTAGCCCAACAGCAGGTGAAACATGGGAGATGAAACACAATGCAGTGGTGTCTGGGCCTGGCAACTCGGGTATGGCACAGTGTTCGACCATAGCAACAATCACTATTTTCAGTTGCCGATCCTAATTCAGTAACCCACGCGCTTTCAGTCAGTAGGATAATATCTGACACGGAAGTTAAAGTGAAACAATGAAAAAAATAAACTAAAATACAGACTGGTGGCAAGGTCTTATGACTGACAATGATATCCAGATTCATTCATGCACAGTTGTGACAAAAGTGAACCAAACGGTCAACACAAACTTAAAAGTTGGCATGTATGTGAGGTTTGTTTGGCCTAACATTCAAACACTTGGCTTTTGACTTATTGTAACAATCCAGTAATGTTAAGTACATTCTCATTTCTGTATCAAACATGAATAAATCAGAAAAGAATTAAATATAAACTGCTTTGTTACAGTAGCTGGAGCTTAGTTGGCATAAAAAAAATAAAATTAAAAAAAAAAGAGTTTAGGGACCAAATAAAAGTGGATTTGATGCCCTCGCTCAAAGATGGGATCTGTTGTACGGTAAGTTCAAATGTAACAAAGGAGGAAATAGATGCCAGCATTCTCTGTGTCCTCAAAGGTAAATACCATCTGAAGAGGTTGCTCTGAATCAGACTGGAATGAGGATACGTGCCAAAAAAGGTGCTCAGCGGGAGGTTTCAAACTCCAAGCACCAGCACTGATGGGAAACAGCCAGTCAACTACACGAGTGGCATTTAGAGGAGACCACAGCAAATCCAAGGAGACGAGGCACCGGGTCTGTGTACGCCAAATCAAGAACATCTTGACTCAGCACCGCTTTGAGAACAAAAGGTTTAGCTCGTGACAGACATTCTCTGAAAAACTGGATTTAGATTCCAAAGTTTGTGCTTCAACAAAACACAAATATAAACATTTAGTTCCAGCTTCGAGATGCACCTTCGTCACTTCTAGAGAATTATCCTTAAAGGCCTTTTTAACAGTTTTATATTTGCTGTCTGGACACGGAAACTCTCTCTTGAGAGGGGAGGCTGATAAAGGAGCATATATATACTTGTCCGGCGACGTTTCATTAACAGCAAACTGTAAAGACAGGAGAAAGCTCAAACTCAGAGAAACTGTTAGAGATGTAAAAACGACCTAAGTGCTTTTGCCACCTATAGATTGCATTTGGCTGTCAGAGCGTGCATTTACTCAGGGAGACTCATGCTGTAACAGTTTCATTTCAGCACCTTTTAGATTTTTAGTGTTATCTATTAGGGCCCCAACTTTTCTGGAGTGATTTAGCTCAGTAGTGCCAAGCCTGCTGTCATGGTCACGCCAATCACCTTCAGCTACCTGCTTGCACATAAAAGACTCTTCTCAGTAAACTTTGTTCAGTTTGTTTTCTGGATATTGCTGCTAAAACATATCTTAAAAACACCGTAGCATGTTTACCAAAATCTATTCAATCAAAGTTAAGCAAAAACATACACACCCACACACACACACACACACACAGTCAAAGGCAATAACCAAAAACAGCTACAGTCTCAAAACATAGTAAAAGCTGTAAAACTGGGGTAAATGCTTTTCTATCACATTTTGTTTGTCACGTTCCACTCTGCCTCATCTGTACTTGGGAGAACGCTCCTAAAGATCGCAGGTCAGTTTGACTTTTCTACACACGTACCAATGAAACATTCATCCGCCAGGAGCTTTGCAAAAAGAAGTAAAATACTAATTTTATACACATTAAGCTGTATAAAGTGCTTTGAAAAAGGCAGCAGTAATAAAAGGCACTAATAAAAACAAAGACATGAGCACTTTGATTGTTTCTGAAGGCCAATAAGTATCCTTTTTTTTTCTTTTTTTTTTTTTAAACAGTTCCTCCCGTGAATGTGAACAGTGACTTTCTCTGCTGAGGTTTCAAAGTTTACTCCTCGAGTACCACCTACAGAAATGAAAATGCAGTTACTGATATACACAAGTAACCTTTTTATTTATCAACATTTCTAAGACGTAAACCAACTTCACTGCATATTCGGTGAATGTAAAAATTCTGTGATAACACAGCCTGAATTAAAACACTCACTGATAGGAAATGGATCACAATATTTAGATATGGACATCTGAAAGTGATTCAACTTATAAAAGCTTAAAAGGCACGGTATTAGTAGTAGCATATGCCTGAAACGGTTAGGATGGGTTTGTTTGGTTCAGCTTTTGTTAAGTCTCATTTTGGTTAGTAATCAGGGAATCAGGCAACAAAAAGATTTCTGAATGAAGAGGCCAAATCAAATTGATCACAATGACCATTACAGCAGGCTGGTAGGACAACGGCAAACCATCCTTGGTTAGATCTGCTGTGTTTTTGCTTTTCTTACTATCGTCACAGAACTGGCCAGTGTATTGTTGATCATGAATGGAGGGGGAAAGGAAGAGGGTCCTACACCAAAATCCGTCGAATGTGATTGATTGATAGACTTTTAAGGACATAGTTAACACGTGTCAAAGGCTTTTTAACAGTGTTTTATGTGCAAAATGAGAGCAATGGCTGTGAATAGCACAAATGTATATTATCAAAAGAAAAAAAAAAAGAAAAAAATCCTCCGTAGGAGAGAACTGGAAATAAAAGCAAATGGGATTAACACGTCGACACTCAAATTGCTTATGTGACATAAAGTTAAAGAACTGTGTGTGTGCCGATAAACTGCCGTGAGGACGGGCTGTGCCTCTTTTCAGCCCTTTTGACCTGAGCAATATTTATTTTAATCACACATCCACATCTGTACATGGGAGAAATAGTGGAGTAGTGTCAGAGACAACGCTGTGTCCTGCTGTATTTGTTGGATTCTACATTTCTGCTCAAACTGACTCCAGGGCTCACAAGGAGTCTATGTGTAGGACAGGTGTGACCCGTTGGATATCTGAGAGGTGACACTCGTACTCCTGCTCATACCCTGCTCACCGCGCCCTCCTGAGGGTGTCCTCCCCATTGCTTGGGGGCTGTTCTGTATACCTCCACTGCTGCGGGAAACCAGAGATGCAGGTGATTGGTGGCCCCACGGTGGTGAACCTCCTTGCATGCCCTGTCCCCACCCTTGATGCATAGGTGCGCCTCCTGGACTGGAGTGATAGTGGTGACTTGACCTTGCACTCGAACTGCGGCTGCCCCAGTGTGGCCCTTGGGAGCTTCCAGAAGGGTGTAGTTGCTGATGGTGACTCCAACCCCCTGTAGCCCCAGGGAAGCTATTGCTGAGACCCTCTGGAGAGATGTTTGATAGCACCATGTTGCTGAAACCCAGGCGCATACTCTCCGAGTCAAAAGCCTCAACTTCTCGGGCTTGGCGCTCAAGCAAGCTCCGGGTTCGTTCTTGACGTTCATTATCCAAGGACTGCATCTCCTCCTCAATCTAGAAGGGAAAGAGAGGGGGAGAGTGATGAGACAAAGAAAAAACAACATTCATATACAGTTCATGAACACATACTGTAAATTTGGTAGATGCTCAAGGCAACCACGATAAAAAGATACATAATGGATGTAGGAACAGAAAGAACGTCTTTCCCCCCCAACATGTTCAAGCATTTTCAGATTGCCAACAACAAGCATTCAACCAATTCAAACTCCACATGAGAATGAAGTAAAGAAGCGAACCTTTTGCTCCAGCAGGGCCCGGCGCAGTGACACCCTTTGCTCTAGCTCCTTCTTCTCGCGGTCATGCTGGGCATCGGTCTGCATCTTGATTTTGCTCTGGTAGGCATTGAGAAGCTCCAGCTCCTGCTGTAGCTGTATTCGTAAGGCTTGGTACTGAGACTCCTGAGTCTCGTCCAGACGTAGCTAAGGACAAAGAGACAAACTGGACTAAAAATCCAAAATGTAAAATATATGCACGACAACATTTGCTAGAAGTGCCAAAATGGAACAATGGGAGGAGTTTGTATTAGTTTTAGTGTTACACTCCTGGCATTACTATACTCACCGCCTGAGTGGAAAGCATTTCATTGATGGATTGGTCATATTGCTCTGCCAAAATGGCAAGTTTGCGATGTTGCTCCTGCTTCAGCCGCTTAAGGACAGCTTTGTGCTCCGACTTTGGTGTGGTCTCCAGCAGATGGTTCCTTAGTGCTTTATACTGCCTGGTCTGGATCTTACATGTGTCCTGGAACTGCTTCTTGATCTGTAGCTCTTTGGACTACGTAGAATAGAAAAGTGATCTAATCTATAATGCATGTACAACTGCATCATTCAATCAGTATTATACACTTCCATTTTATGGGCTTATTAATTACCAAGTAGAACCAGAAAATCAGGTATTTTGCATTAAGGAAACCGTGTGTTTCAGCCAGTCTCCACCAATACAAGATTGAGAGTATATCCCACTGAGAATCAGTGAAATTAACATTTAAAAAAAGAATCCAAGCAGAAACTCTTTACTGAAAGAAATGGGCTTTCTGACTCTCAACTGTTCATAAATACTCAGAAATGTCGACTCACCTTGAGGCTCTTGGGTTGCTGGCGAACCTCCATGACATGTTTGCGTCTCAGTTCCCTCTCCCTCCTCTTGTTGTACTCCTGCTGATTGGTGAGCTCCGTCTGGTGCTGCAGGCGGATCAGCTCAGTCCTCGTCTTTTGGATAGTGTTAAGCTGACGGAACTCCAGCTCTTGCATGGACTCATGGTGACGGAGAAGCATGGCATGTTCCAAGTCCTTCTGGGTTTGACGTTTGTTTAACTCCTAAGGTCAAGTACAAGAAGAGATTAACAAGAAAGAAAAGAGAAAGTCCCTCACCAACACCAATTTAAGTGACTAGTTTCTAACCCTGAGGCTTAACAGAACTGACCTCTCTCACTAGGTCCCGTTCAATGTTGTGGCGAGCAATCAAGATCCTTCTTTTGAACCTGCGGCACTCCAGATCCAGGTACTGCCTTTGCCTACGCTGTAAGTTGGCCTCCTCCTCTGCTTGGAAGTGTTGGAAGTTTTCCTTCTGCTTGGACAACCACTCCTGCTTCTCTTTCTTGGGTGTTGACTGGTTTTCATTCAGTTCCTGAATGGAAGAAGGCATATAAAGTTTACTTGCCAACTTCAAGTTGCTGAAAGACACACTTAGAAAACAGGAATTCGATGAATCTTCCCACCTCTTTCAGTTGCTCCTTGCGGCGTTTGTATTCCCGTTTCTGGGATTCTAGAAAGCTGTTAAGCTCTTTCTTCTGCTGACTCTGGATATGCTGCTGGAACTTCTTCTCATCGTTGCTAAATGTTTTTGCCTGATGAACAAAGGCACATAATTATCACCCTGAATAATGCAACAAAAAACAAAAACACACACAAACATAAAAAACAGCCGATGTAATGGGACTGCGGCTGCATTTCCACCACAAATATCCAGAACTTTTAGTCCCAGGGAGAGAGAACAAAGAGGTTTCTTCATGCAGTGGGCTGTCAGTGTTCAGCACAGTCTTAAGACCCACAAAGATAAGGTACATGAGCCTTTTGACGTATGAAAAGACAATCAGTGTTTTCACACAGCTTGTCTGCATTCGACTACTTACTCCACTCCAGCAGGGTGCTATGTTGAAGAGGACTAGAAAAACAAAAATCACTCTATATAATGCGATGGACAAGGGACACAGCAACAACAGTATGCTCTGAGGAGATTAAAACGGCGTGTCTTGATAGCGATTTAATGATTTGCAGATGGTATCACTGAGTCAGTGATAGAAAATAGGTATGCTGTTGTGGCAAAGCTGATTGTCACTCGGGCGTGTTTCAACAAGGCTCAATTTTCTCTTCATTTGGGCGTAAAATATCGAGCACTCACATCTTTGTAAACAGACCCATATTGAGCAATGACCAGCAACTGCTAATCATTCCATATGTGATCTAAAGGAGCATCTGCAAAGTAAAAAAGCTGTTTGCAACTGACAGGGTCAGACTGTCATCATGAAAAGGATCTCTAATGTAGCCTCACTGGTGGAAAAGTGCTGAAATCAGTTCACATGCAAGTTAGAGCAGAGGCCGCAAGCTGCTCTGGGAAGGGTATTATAAGGTTGCAATACAAAATGCAGCTTTTTCTTGTTTATACTCTTCTAAGCTACAGCAAATAAACGCTGAGACACATCGTGACTACTTGGGGGCAACTAAGAGATTCAGACATTATTGCAGCTGGTGATTTTTTTAACAGATGTTAACATTTGTGTTTGCGCTGCAACTTGCAGTCAAATGTTTACCAGAGCAAATTTTGCCTGAGGTGGCAACTGATGGAAATGAAACACCAAGGCAAGATCAGAGAGATCTTTTTCTAGTCTTTAGGGGAAGTTCCTGCAGTAGAAACACAGCAGCCTGAAGTGAACACATGAAGATAATGCGAGCATACATCTTTCTCCATGGATGCCTGGTGTTTCTTGACCAGCTTCTCCATTTCCTGGGCAAAGCTATTCCTCTGGTTCTCCAGCTCTTTGTCCAGACGGAGCCTGTGCTCATCCATTTCGGCCTTCAGCTTGTTCTCCAGAGCTGCCAACTGTTTCTGATGCTGCCGCCTCATGCGCTTGTAGCCCAATATCTGCTCTCGTAACTCAGAATCCTGCTCATGCTCCTTAATCTGGCGAGTGAGCTGGAAAACGGAAGACAAAGATTTTGTTACGCTTATAAGATAACTTGTAGGGTATAAAAGGTTACGATGGCAATGTTATACGTAACATCTAGCAATGACCATAAATGTTTCCTAAATGGACTTTTACACATGAAATAACAGTGTTGTTACCACTGAAGCTGTGCGTATAGTGGCAAAGTGTTCGCGGTTTCTTCTTGGCCTTGGAGTGTGTGCAGGAAGGGACTGTGGCTCTGTTGGCCGGTTGTGAGGCTCTGTTGCTTCATTACCTCTCTCTTGCTCCTAAAAGGTACCAAAAAGAAACATGTCCAAAGCTAAATAAGATACTGCACTGCAGTCAGAAATGATTCATGTAATATCTCCTGCTGCAACTCATAGAAATAGTCATAGTATAAAATAATAGTACATCGCTCTACTAGAAATAGTTCAAAGTATATTATAAAACAAGGCTCCACAGAACACATGAACCACTTACAGGTTTGAGATGTATGACGGAGCTGTTGGACATCACTGTGTGGTCTCCATCCATGTCGCCCTCGCTCTTGTCGTCGCCTGCATCTGTTAGACTATTGACGGAGCTGCTCTGAGAACTGGCACTGATCGACATGCTGGGGATGGATTGGTTGCTCCCCACGCTGTTCACCGTGCCTGTCCTACCCACATTGTGCTCTGGCTCCTACAAATAACACACAACAGGAAGTCACAAAAGCACACCGTGACAGACTACTTTAAAGCCAAACATGCACAATCAAGCAGTTGAAACAGTCGCATGACAAACCTCCTCTTCATCCTGCACCTCAGTTGAGGGGCCATTGTGGGCCTCCTGAAACAAGATCTTCTTCATTTTACGATACTGCAGATTGTCTAGCTCCCGCACTGCATCTTTAGTCCGATTGATCAGATCAATTAGAACGGATTCTGGTCGCTCACGCTGCACAAATGCATGCTGGAGGAAGGACACAGAAAACTCTCTTGTTAAAAAGGCAAAGTGTTATGTCGCTTTTCAGCACTGATCACAAAGGAGTCGCTCCCATGTTTGATTCCTACCTTTAAGAGCTCCTCAGAGTTCGGCCTATCCTGGGGAATTTTCTGAAGGCAAGAATCTACAAAGTTTCGGAAATAATCCGTCCTGCAGTTGAGTGATGAAATGAAGATTCAGTTTAGATTGTGGTCGTACATGACACCGAGCACTTCAGCTTCATACAATTTGCTCTCTTCTTTACTCACCATTCACTAGACTGCAGTGTGGGGCTCTCATTCTGTGCTATATGGTATAAGGCACTCATTGCATTCATGTTGAACAGTGGAGGCTTCCTCTCAGCTATAAACCGAGAAGCAGATTGCAATAAGGAGACATGAAGGAAATAAAACAGCTGAAATATTTAACTAAGGAATGACAAAGTGAGGAAAAACAATACTGGCCATGAGCACCTTCTAAAACATTCAAAAGAAGAAAGAGATGCAAACAGTGCAACAACAAATGAGGTCCTGATGTTAGATGTGATTAAAGCCAAAGTGACTTACCCAATTCAATGCAGGTTATTCCCAAAGACCAAATGTCCACCTTTCCCTCGTACTGACCTTCATCCATAGCTAAAATGACTTCTGGGGCCATCCTGAAAAAGCAAACATATACAGCAGAAAACAAGTATGTCAACAATAAGTTCATGAAAATTCTGGAAAAGTGTTCTAAGAGCGACTCTAATATTAAGGTCTCCTAACATACCAATATGGGGTCCCAACAAAGGAGTTGGCAGGACAGGCAATAGAGGCAGAGCCAAAGTCTGCAAGTTTTACCTGACCTGGCTCCGTCAGTAAGATATTTCCTGCCTTTATGTCTCTGTTCAACATAAAAAAGGAAATGATTAAAGTTGTACGTAAAAATGCAGAATGTCTGAGGGCATAATACCTCGGTATGGTCCTCCATACTTGCAACACTCACCGGTGAATCAGGTTGTGGGAGTGAAGATAAGCCAAACCCTGAAGAGCGCCATGGGTAATTGCAGCTATTTCAACTTCTTGCAGAGGTTTCTTGTGAACTGGAGCGAAAGTATCATCAGTGATGTAAAGCAGGACAAAAGGTGACAAAGACCAACATAAGACGGAAGGTTAACTTTCAGTCACGCAGCATCAGGCAGTCATTTTGAGTTTAAAAGGTTGTTGACTGACCTTCTAACAAATCTGAGGCTGAGCCCAGACAATACTCCATCACCAGCTGCAATGAAACAAAGTTTGTTGTGTGAACTGGCTTTTGTGCCTTATTCGCAGAAAAAAAACGAACATTTCTGTTGTTTCATTCTTTAAAGTGAAATGTTTACCCAAGCAGTGTGCTCCCGCAGGTAGCATCCTTTGTATTCGATGCTGTTTGGGTGTTTTATTCTCTGCAGAAATTTCACTTCCTTGATTATGTCTTGCCATTTCTGGGAAGAAAAAAAAAACACAAGTTGCTAAGTCTTATTTCAATTAAAAAATACATTCAGTTGATTTTTTTCCCCATGAATCTTCAAATCCTTCTTTAAAATGCCAAAGCACATGCAGGTTTTTAGAGTATTTTGCTTCTGTCAGCGGTTCCTGCATTGCCTAAAAATGGACAGGTATCAGCTTGCATCCACCCAACTGAATTCATTTCTGGTCATAATTCAATTCTAATGCCAGTCTAGACAAGATCTTACAATGAATGTTATATCTCGCACTGAAAACCGTGCCGTAAGGTAGAGATCACTGTCTACAGACCCCAAAAACATGACTTTGTTAACCGAGCTCTAAGGCAGAACATCTGAAAATGTCTGAAGCCTTCAAAGTGCCCAGAATCACAGCAGCTTCAATCACTCTACAATTAAAGAAACTGGGAACCGCTAACAACTGACTGGATCTCACTGCCCACTTTAGTTATCAGCGATAAGGAGCCTTGGTAAGACAAGTAATCAAAACTTAATGATCCCCATAAATTAGCTCCTATTTCATGATGGAAGAGCTATGCAGAGGAAGAATTAGCACAACTCCACTAACCAAGCCTTTATAGTAAAGAGGCCAAACAAAGGTCATTCCTTAAAGGCATACGACAGTCCAGTGGGGGTTTACCAAAGGGCACGTAAATAATTTTTTCAGCACGAGATCTTAAGTGCCCTGATCAGACGAAACAAAGACTGAACCATTGAGCCGCAAATACAAATGGTGCATGTATGAAGGACAGCAGAAACAGAGCACCACCTCATCAACATCATCGGGATACAGTGAAAGATGGATGCAGACGAATGTAGAGCCAACTTGAGTGAAGACCGTTTTCAAAGAGCTTGAGATCTCAGGCTGTGATCTCAAGCCCTTTGAAATGGACACAAAGCATGTGTTAAGATAAAAATAAATTAAAAATTAAAAAAAAAGAATGGGAGAAATTTTCAATGGAAAGGTGTGCCAGGCTAACAGAATCATTCCCACTATCGCCATCTATTTTGATCAAATACTAAGTGTAAATGAGTTAAAGAACACTCATCTTCAATGAAATTGACTGCCACTGTGAAGGTGTAAGTAGACCGAGGGGAAAACTTGAAAGAAAAATGACAAAAACTGACTTTGTTCATGACAGTCAGGTTAGTAAATGCTAACAGACCTCAGTGGACTGCTTCCCACTATAAGACATCTTCTTGATGGCCACCACATCATTTGTCCGCACATCCTGTGCCTGAAAGATAAAGATATACATATTAATGACTGGTATCTTCATTGTGTAATTCTAACAGTCATTTAAGATCTAGCTTGCTGAATGGACGGCATTAGAAATGTTCTTTTTGTTTATTTTCAGGTTTTAAAGCAGCCATGATAAAGCTTTTTTGTTGTTGCTACATTTGCCTGTCAACATTGACTTATTCTCACTGTCTGCATTAACAGACAGACAGTAAAAGTTAATGCCCCAAAGCATCACAGTGAAACAGACTCTGACTATGCTGATTCATTGTGGCTGCAGAGACAATATGGCACTGTATGACAACGATATGGAGAACAATTCTCTGTCAAACTCACTGACTGAAAGCAGTGCTTCACACTGCTTTGGAATATCATTGATGCATTATAACCCCTTATGTAGATTAAATCGAGTAAAAGCACTGCGTTGTAAGTCTAACCGTTATCGAGGATATTAAGGACGTTATTAAGACAATGAAACAAAATCAGCACCATCCAAATGGTCCTGAGGGTTACAAAACTACACTCTTCAGGAAATTTCTTAAAGAACCTGGCAAACACACTGATATCAGACTTTTAGTTAGCAGTTTATGATACAACAATTGCCTTATTATATTGTTTGGGCTTTCTTTTAGTCTTTTAGTCTCGTTTTTTAAATCTGATAAACAAGTAAAACTTTTAAACTGGCTTAATCTGACATATCTAACATTTATAGGTGACACTTTATTTTCTATTTTATGTGTCAGTCATTTCAAGGCCCAGTAGATGTCCATATGTGCCAACATGGTGCTGCCACTGAAGTGAAGGAGGATGCTGCAGCTTCTGAGGAGACTGCTCAGAGGTCAGTCTGAAAAAAAGGTTTTAAGGCTTGAACTATTCATTAGCTGTTCTAGTGGAACACTCACAAAATAAACAGCACCAAAGCTGCCATGTCCAATTTCACGCAGATCTGAGAAGAGCTTTTCTGGATCCTCCTTGAAGAAGAGTTCTGCAATTTCGGGGTCCTTCAGGCTCCCCGCCCGACTGCTGTTGGGCATAATGGGGAGTTGGGGGCAATGCCGCTGTCGCCAGGAACTATCTGGGTCTGCGACAGCGACGTGAAAGCCCCCTCGGTTGGCTCATCTGCAGGACAGTGGTTTCATATGTGTCCAGAGCTGAAAATACAAGACAAACAAGAGTGAGCTAAGTGAAATCAGAAAACTTCAGATACCTATTGATCCCCCATATAGATTTAGGGTTTCTCTTCTCTTTTTAAAGCTGAATGGACAGCAGTGACGTCCTATAAACTGCATCAGAGGGCTTGACTCTTGTACTTTCAGAGTTTGGTGTTCAGATGCCCACTCTGTCTCCATCACCGTTAATAATACGCAAGAATACTAATAACATTTCATCAGTGAGTGAGTGTGACTGGTGTTCATGTATGAGCAGCAGCAGTGCCCAGCAGAGTGAGAGAAGGCTATGCAAAACATTAGCTGAACCGTAACGTCAGGTGCAAAAGAGGACGACAGCCAGTTTGGCAGCATGAAGTAAGTCTCCTGTTTCCATAGCAACAGTAACTACATTAATGAGGCCAGTGGGCTATGTTCTGACCGCCGCTCTTCACAGTTTCAGTGGTTGGTATATAGAAAGATGTGCAAAAGATACAACTGTGACTCACAGTTTACTTAGTTCACGAGTTTCAGCAAGATCACCATGGTAACACCAAGATGCTTCACTGCGTGAATGATGCCTGACTCGAAACAAAGGCTTCCAGACAAAATACTACTTCTTAAACCCAGGAGTACTTCGTGAACACACGTTCTCATAATAGCAAACCCTGTACATGTAGTCTTCCAATAAGTGTTTTTTCTATTGATGTTCTCTCAGTTAATTTACCAGAGCAGCAACTTTCCATTACAATGTGAATAGATCGTTTGTGTTTCTTCCCATGTAAAAAAGTAAAAAAAATTAAAAGGCACCATACTTATCTAGAATTTATCTCCCAAAAGAAAAACCAAACTGGAAATACACAGTAAACATAGGAATGATATCCACAGTATAATCTGTGTATTAACTTATCCACAAAAGCAAACAGCATGACCACAGGTGATATGAGGGAAAATGTGTTATTTCTCTTTTTGTTTTTTTCTTCAAATCAAAGTGCAAATTCACATTTGGAGATTATGAAGAGAAAGAACATAGCAGAAATCTGCAACTTCACTATCAAACCTAAACTTTCCATTCTTAATTGTAATTGCAGCCTGAACAATGTAGACTGTAAAAGATCACTGAGGAAAATTTACTGAGTCCATGTGGCTCAGATGATCAGTTGCAAACAGATGCAGAGCTGGCGCTAGAGTCACAAGACTTCTTTCCCAGCCTGGGAGAAACAGCCCCCAGCTCAAGCAGACATCTTTTGTCTCACAACAACACTGAACAACCCACTATTCTACACAGATGCAGCCACAGCCCTGAAATAAAGCCTCATTACCATGTGAGACTGTGCCTCTTTATTGCCATTGTTCTTCATAACATTGTTGCCACTCAATGAGCTTTGTTGTCATATTTCATGATAGCATTCTCAACCATGGACACATGAGGAGAACAGCGAGCGATGACAACTGATACCTTCATAAAAACACCCAAGTGCTTCAACTAGCACATACGCATGCACAAGAATGCAGCAGGACAGGACAACAAAGCTGGAGGGCTGGAATTCCCAATGTATGCCCTCACTGTGCTGCATTTCTCAGCATTTCCTGTTCGCACAGCTAAAGGGAGGTAGGGATGGGCCCTGGTGAGCATTTTGACAAGTGATTATCTTACTTCCTTCACATAACAGCGAGAGCAAGGATGCACTGAAATTTTACACGGAAACGTAAAAACTTCGAAGGGAAGACATTGCAAACAAATCTGCTGGTTATTTGCATTCAGCGAGAAGTTGAAACAGGGCAACACCCAAGTTGCTACAGATGATGTGGAAAACCACACAAAAGTAGTCCTAGTCCAAGTTATCAAATGGTCATTTCATTTGTATTGAAATTTGTAAACTAAAATCAAACGCCTCCCAGCTTTAGTGCTTCCCTTTAAATCTTTAATACCATACAGATTCCTTGTCCTTACAAATATTAAGCTACCATCGCTTTTATGAAACCAGAGCACAACTAGATTTCAACTGATCTGGTCAATTGCAATTCAGTCATTTTACTACTCCAATCACAGACCAATAAATACATAATCCTGCTACTCTCACTGAGTTTGATAGCAGCTGGGTCTGAATTTGTCAAAATCCAGCACTGTTATTGGTCTAAAAAATAAATAAACTGTACATGTTCAAGGTTTACCTCTCAGGAAGCCCCAAAAAAATAAAAATATATATTTTTTAAAAATCAACCCCTCAGGAGTGACCCAGCAGCCCAGTCTCACCTGCGTCGTTCCAGCCCAAGTACTAAGTCTCATCACTGGAGTTAAAACATAAGATGAAGAAGAGAGTGTGCAGGGGGGACTTGGGCTAAAAGTCGTGACTTATCAACACGTGTTTCACGTGTCACCCGAGAAAGTTAAACTTAACAGAGTCTAAAACATGACGTCTCAACCCGAGGCTCAAATGTGCGCAAAGAAGTCCTTCGTTTAAAGAGATCCCAGCAAGCCAACGTTGACTGTGATGTTAGCGACACACCAAACTTCACGTTAGCCAACTTACGTTTCACATGATGAAACAATCCAACATAAATCCATGTCGTGTTTATAAGAGGAACAGCTTCAGGACTACTCGTGTAAAGTGAAATTCAACAACAGCTCGATGTCACTTAATAGACATGCTGTCAGAAATGTTACATTCGTAACGTAACCTGTGCGGTGTTTGCTAAGTTAGCTTAGCCAGTTAGCTGAAACTCACCCTCTTCTGACAGGCCAGCTTTCAGCGATGTGGAGAATGTCGTACAATTCAAAACACTTTGGGACTAGAAAGTATTCCTTCCGTTTCATGCCCAGCGCGACAACTTCTTGTGTCAAATCCTTGTGGCTCTATGTGCTGTCAGTCGATTATACTAAATACATAAGTGAATTATTAAAGGTTCAAATCCCCACCCTTGAAGTAACTGGGGTGCCACAGTACTTAGATCCCACTCCCAGGCAGGTCCAAAGATGGCTGCCGAGCGCTCCACCGCCGCCTCCCTTCGCGAAAATACGTTAGGAAAACCGTGAGGGAAGTTCAAACACCTCCAAAACACCCATAAACAAGCAGCGTTAGTATCCGCAATGTCGTTGGACCCACTGGGTATTTAAAGTAGCTCAGTGGTACCTGATTTATTAAGTTATATGTGTGTAACTAACTCTGCCTGAGCGTCCGTCTTCCTTCGACATGCTGCAAACAGCAGTTCCGCCCTGCCTGTTGCAGTAAACTCTGTCTGACCCAAGAACATCCAGAGGCGGAGACGTGGAAGCATATTATAAAAACACGAGACCTGCAATATTCAACCTACAAATAACTAACTGTAACAAAAGTTATAAGCTCATCAGTGATAAAACCATCAGTGTGGTTTAAATCTATATCTTTTTGTGAACAGTAGGCCTGACACATGGTGAGAAAAACGAAAATTTAACCTGAACACTTTCGGATACTTTTTGGATTACTTAAATATATTTACAGGCAACATTGCAGTTTATCCCGGGTATTTAATTGACGGGTGCTTTTGTTGGGGCTGTTTTTGATCAAAAGGCAAATGAAGGAGTATCATTAGATTAACAAAAAAATATTGTTCTTCGGTTTTCAATTAAAATATAAAGGAATTAAAAGATGATTTGCACAATTCTAAGTTTTTTGTTGCACTTTTTTTTAAAGTTGTTTTATATTGTGTTGAACTTGTTTTAAGTGTAATTAAATTGCCCCAAAACGGGGACAAAAACTCAGGATAACAGCAGGATTTGTCTGATGTCAACATATTAAGTTATGAACAGATAGATTTCTGTTTAAGTCTTGAGGATACTGGGGCGAATGCTTTTGGCAACGAGAATTTTTCAGTGAAAATCAGATACCATGACAGTCCTTGAGTGTGTTGTTACATATCAAACATACAGATAGAAAAAAAGTGACTACTGACAGACTTCTTGAGCTGACAGGAGATATTTTTATTTATATGTCACGTAAAAACATAAAAAGCACTTGGAACTCATCGCATCAGTTGGCCATTACAAAAATATGCTGGTATACACATCGCCAGTTGTGCGGAACAGTTTCTTTTGCTCAAGTTTTCGTATCCTAATTTCAAATGTGTTGAACTTACCATTATATCGGGGTTTACTGAAAGCCCCAAACAGAAAGAAATCTCTCTTGGAGAGGACAGGCATGGCTGATGGATTGTATGTTTATCTGCCAAATAAGTTCCTTTAAACCATTATTGATATTATAATTGTCATTTTATAATTGCTATATGTTATGTAGTTCTTATTTACCACTGGAATTTGTGGGAATATGGAGTGTTACAAAGATGGCCACTGAGTGACACTGACATCATAGGCCCATCAGGGCATTAAATACATCAGTTTATTGGCTTTTAGACATTTTGATAAAACCATTTCTGATAAAATAATTAATCTGTCTGATGCAAATTAAATTGCTGTTTTATTCTGGAGTTTTAGACTTTAGTTTTAAGCTTGTGTGTTTAAAGAAACATTGCATGTTCAGAAGCTGTAAATAAGCATCAGTGGATATTCAGATGGGACAAAAACAATCTACAAGTGCAATTTGCTGTCATCATGTACTTACTGAGAGTTGCACATAATGGGATAATACTTGTGTGTGTGTGTGTGTATGTGCAAGAGTCTACAGCCGTAGTATTTACCAGTGGAAATGCAAGTAGTCTAGTAGTCTGTCTTCTGAGCGCCGCTGAAACAAAGTGTTGTGTGTTTTGCCTGTATGGTTTTGCCTGCGGGATCCTCAGCAGGCTTGTTGTTGAGAGGTCAAAGAGAGGATTTTGAGGTCTTGAACTGTATTTTCCCCAAAGTTTCAAACCTGCAACACTGCAGGCTTCTCTAACAATGAACCATGACAAATAAACAGAAAGACAATTCTGGAAAAGAGACACTGAAATATTTTCCAGAGTTTTCTCCAGCATGAAATCTGTTTTTTGATCAAGATCGACCATTATAAAAAAAGATGTTTTGTTTTTCAAGGCAGTGCCTAAAAGCCATCTGTATTTGGTGGTTTTGTGTGTAAAATGACAAAATCCACATGGCTTCTGGTTTAGGTGCAAACCTATTTTAATCTATAAAAAAGCAAATAAATCCCTTAGTATGAAGCCTTCGATATATTTATTGTAGTCTGAATACATCACAACAGCAATGTTTGGCTATCTTTGCTCATTTGTAAGCATGTAAGGATATAAGGAACAAAATCATGATCCTATAGGCATCCAGCACTTCAGCAAATGAGTAAAAATGAAGAAAGTCTTTTCTCCAAACTTGTTAACAGGGGATGTTACTGTCTCAGACTAAAGCCCTGCTCTAGATGGTTATCAGGGTCCGTTTGACTTCCACACTGTGCAAAATACAAAAGATATAGATAGATAAAGAAAATAAAAATATAATGATAACATCATCTTAATTTTGAAAAATGAAATGAAAATTAAACTAAATGACGAATGTAATGCTAAACTAAACACCAGGTGGAACATCTGACAGCATCAGGTTAACTGCATGAGGTCAGTGTCATAATTAGATACAAAGAGAGTGTTTAAGAGGGGTGGATCCCCGTTAAGAAAAGCTTCAGAGGGGTTCACCACTTGGTGAAAGAGTGTCTGGGCAGATTTAGGGATTTCATCATCTATGCTACATTGTACAGTAAAAAGATTCAGAAAATCAAGACATATTTCTACACATGTGATCTTCTGGCATAAGAAGAAGAAATTCATTATAAACAGAAATATTTCTGTAATTACCTTTTTAGCTCAAGGGCACTTCTGAACACCACAGTTCATCACTGAATGCACAAATGCAAAAAACTATATCATGTAAAGGAAAAAATATAATTTTTAAGCTAAACATAGAGACAGCACTACTTTCTCTTGACCATAACACATTTTAAATGGTCTGAGGTGAGGTGGGAAACTGTGCACTGGGGTAAGGAAACAAACTTTGAACTTCATTTTGGAATTCGTAGACACAGCGTCCACTGTGTTGAAAAGGAAAGGCACCATCCGGCTTGTTATCAGTGCAAAGTTCAACATCTAGCCTCTGTTATGAAGGAGCATTAGTGCACACACATTAGTGGAACACATGGGCTCATCCAGGCAATGCCTTGTTCAGGGAAGGTCTTCCTTTTTTCAAGACAATGTCTAATCGCATTCTGCAGCTATTACAGCAGCAAAGCTCTAAAGTAAAAATGTCCAGGGGCTAAATTGTCTTAAAAATAAATAGATAACAAGCATTTAACTTTCTAAACTGCAAAAATTAATCTATATATAGATACATTTTATATATAGTTATATGCAGTCATACACCAGTCACTTCTCCCGCCCATTAACTACCTTAAGGATCATAAAATGTAATAACAGAAGCTTACCAAACAGTATGTCAAACCTATCAAAATATCAGATCTCTATTTCATCTAAAGTGTGGAAAGCAATCAATGAATTTGTTGACTTTACAGTCACATGATCTACTTGCAGGTGCTAACAGCAAGCTACAGAAAAAATTATCATCATGATAGCGTAACATTACAGACAATTATACTGACAATAAAGTTTTTATCATCATTCTTACTATTATTATCCTTATTATTAATATTGTTATCATTATTATTATTGCTGTTGCTGTTATTGTTATTATTTCTTGAGGTTAAAATAAAAGACTCAGCTACACAGAAAGACGGTCTTTTTTTTTTTTTCAAGATGAGAAACTTTTAAATTTTCTTATTTCCTTCTTGACAACATTTTTACTCCCCATTTTCCTCTTACTCCCTCCAGGTGAAATAAAGTATCCTGTTTAATGAGGAGTATTCATCTCCTGGGGAACTCCAGAAGTGGATAGCCTGACTAAATAAAGCATCATCATATTTTTTTTTTTGGTGATGAAGAAGATTAAATCTAAAAGAAAGAGAGAAGTGATAACTCTTGCCAGGACGTGATGGCAAAAATCAAATGAATGCGGATACATCAAACACAACATAATTAGTGGTCATGTTTATCCCCATTTAGTATGATAGAAAACATTTCAAAGTATTGTTATCATTCTTTTATCTTTTATTAAGGGAATCTCTACTGTCGGTGTACCCTTCTAAAGCGTGGACCCCTCATATGTTTTGCAACTCATGTAATGCATCGTACCTCATACATAAAATAAGCTACAGCCTCATTTTACTTGTGCCAAACTTGAACTGTTTTGTATCTAAAGCGTAAAAGACATTTAACGCTCATAAACCAGACTCTTATTGGGAAGGGATAAAAACTTCCGGTAGACCAGAAGACACGCCTCTTTTATGACGTCATCGACATTGCGGAACTAGATTAGCTGACATTTCCACATGGTGAAAATGGCTGCAAATGTGGAAAAACAACAGGGCCACAGATCAGGCTCATACAAACAAAAAAATAAAGGACACAAACATGGTAAACATCGGACAAAAGGTGAAATTGAAAGAGAAAACAAAGGTAAGTTGCGTTCAGTTACGAAGTGTTACTCATCGTTGTGTAGCTTGTGGCTGTTCCCTCTGGGAACACACGTGTCTGCGCTCGTTTAAGCTTTAAAATAGGTGGAAATTATGTTACTCACAATCAAGTCTTTTTTTTCTTTTAAAAACCCTCTTTTTTTATTTATGTACATTTTTTTTTTTTTAAATTGTCATCTCGTGTTGAATCTCGCGTGGCGTTTGTTCTAATTCGTCAGCGTTCTCCACTTCATCTGCAGCCATTTAAAACTGCAGATAGGGGGTGGGGGCGACTTACAAGATAAAGTTAGAGTGAGCGAGATCATTGTTAGGAAATGACCAGTTTTTTTTAAACCCACAAACACGTTTTAGGGAAAACATGCATTAAAATGGCACCATTGTCCATTGAAATGCCATTTCTCACGACCGTATTATTGTAGCTTGTTCAGCTGTTTGACCATGTTATTCTTTAAAGTAACGTTTCAACATTTTTGAAAATGTAGGTACACACTGAATATCTAAGCATGGTCAGCCTAATAAGAGTGTTCCTGATGACAACAAACACCAGCAAAAGTGGCAAATCCACCAAATCTATTTGACATTATAATCGAGATTCCACTAAAGATGTACAGAGACATCTGTAATAAGGGCGAATTATATCCAAGTGTTCAGACTTAGTCTACAGTGATATAACTATCTGTAGACTCTGATCTAATGCCCAATATATCTCAAGCTTAGTAACTTGTGTAAGTATGACATAGTTACATAAAAGTTCCTCATTACAGTGTTTGTTACTTGTTTATTTATAGAAAAACATTGTATGTAATTTGATATGGAGTTGTTTATACTTGATACTCTGCATTTGTTTAAATGCCTGAAAGACATTTGAGAAGCTGTAATAAAATCTGTCATAGTGACAACATAACAGGACATGGCCTCGAATTCTTCTGAATTAATCTTGAATTGCGCTCAGTTATAGCCGTCGATCATAACTGCCATTTTTTTTAATCGCAGGCTGCACACAAATATTGGCAGTTTAAACTCGCATCGTACATTTAACCACAAGGATGTGTTGTAGTCCAACAACTGCTCAAACGCAGAGTTTGTTGTCATTTTGCGTACTTTAGCACGCTGCTGCGGAGTGGTACATGATGCCGAATAAAAATGGGAACGTAACAATATATTTGAACTGGAAGCTCATTTCTAAGCAGCATGACTCTATTTGAATTTTTCTGTTTTATGCAGTGCAAACACTTGAAATGAAATGCTCAAATCAGCTGTGTGCCTCTCAGTATAAAATATATGTATAATATAAACTACGCTGTAAATATTTACCCCTTCCTGTGGGGATCTTGCACAACAACATCCTACATTATTCCCTCTTGGTGTTGAACTCTAACAGGTAGAGTGTCGGTGACCGCCCTTACCAAAAAACAGAGGAAGGAGATAAAGAAGATGGACAGAAGGCACAAAGCTAACCAGCTACGCAGAAATAAGAAAGACATGGTAATTTTCTAAATCTCTTGAGCAAAAGTAACCCTTAAATTTCTTGATTAATGTTGCAGAATGCTCACGTGTTTTGCTGTTGTAGGTCCTGACAGAAAAGCGGCGTCTAGGCAGCAGGGATGGTCCTCCTCATTTGGTTGCTGTTGTGTCCCTACATGCTGGAGTGGATGCTGGTGTCATTACCAAACTGCTGCGTGGAGAGGGTGCTGGAGGGGTTGTACAACAGGAGCGGTGCATCACAGGTGTCAGTGACAGTTTTGGGCTGATTCTGCCTCGGTTTAAACAAAGGTTCATCTTTCTGACCCAGAGCACTGGTAAGTTTTTGAGGGATGTGGAACTAATGTTAAAATGGGGGGTCAAGGAAATGAAATGGTAAACCTGGAAATATGAATGAAGTTTTCAGAGTCTGTCTCACTATGTTCAGTGGATGGAATAACATTGGATTTAATGTTTGTGTTTACATTTTCTAGTAAAATCTTACAATTTATATTGTAATTTGATTTAATGATTTACACGCCTCTCTGTATACAAACTTTAGTTTTTTGTTCTGCTGGTGTTATGATTCATTATGATGCATTCTTTACCCGTTCTGAAGCTTCCATAATTGTTTCTTTTGGACAGCTGACATGCACTCCCTGCTGGATGTTGCAAAGATTGCAGACAGCCTTGTGTTTGTGCTGGACTCCACTGAAGCTTGGGACAGCTACGGAGACCATTGTCTCTCCTGCCTCTTTGCCCAGGGTCTCCCCAGCTATGGTGAGTATTTCTGTGAACACAATACTTTCAGACTCCTCCACTAACACAGATTTTTGTTCAACGATGTACATTTTCTAATTCTTCACCTCCCAAATTCCTCCCTTGCAGCGCTGGTGTGTCAGGGTGTGTCTGACATTCCTGTGAAGAAGAGGGTTGAATCCAGAAGAACTTTGTCTAAAATCATGGAGGTCCGTTTCCCCGATGCCCGTCTTTTCTCTCTGGACTCTGAACAAGATGCCACTCTTCTTCTCAGACACTTGGGCTCTCAGAGACGGAGAAAGCTGGGTTTCCGTTCCAGACGTTCCCACCTTTTAGCACAGCATGTGACTTTTACACCCAACAGCCCAGCTGAGGGGACAGGCAGCGGGCCTACCGGCATGGGCACCCTTTGTGTTTCCGGGTACGTCCGTGGCCATCCTCTGCGGGTTGACAGATTGGTGCACATCAGTGGACATGGAGACTTTCAGCTTAGTCAGATTGATGCTCCATTAGACCCTCTTCCCCTCAACTTAGCAACGAGACCCACAAAGGCTGGCAAAGGAGATGTTGAGATGCAGGTAGGTGTTCTTTGGACTGGGAGTTCCTGCTTATAAAAGGCTCTCGACTGCAACCACAAATTGTGACCATTTAGTCAGACTTAGAGACGGTGTGGTTACATTTTTATGTTTCACTTGGTTAAAAACTAGTTTACTGACTCATCCAAAAACTTAAAACACCAGTCAAGATCAACAGCAGCAGGCAAAAGCAGCATTTCAAAGGCAGGAATCATCTAATTGGTCTTAGTTAATTAATTACTACCCATTTCACTATGAAGGGGGAGCATTGACTAGTTAAAACATTAGCAGAGACAAGACGTGTGGGCAGTTCATCGGTAATGACGCTTATATGCTATGATGTTAACTTAAATCGATAAGCAATGCAACACGTTCGTGTTATTTCCAATTTTCTTGCATTACTCATAAACAGTTTACAGAAATAACAAAAGGTCATTCTTTTAAAGGAAATGGTCAACATTGAGGGATAATTTGTTGAGTGTCTTGGTTTCCATTTGACATAAAGAACATGTTTTAGTTTGTGACCTTTTCCCTTAAAAACAATTTATTTCTGTAATTATCTATATATTAACAGTTCATCAGTTAAGCTTGGGAAAAAAAAAATGTTTCCTAGAAATAAAACGTGTTTATGAAGTGTTCTGTCAATTCTGAAACCTGATGATAAAAAATAACAGAGCGTAGTTAAACGAGAAGTGACTGGAGTTACACAAGTGAGCTTTTTTGCTATTTCGTGTTAAAAAGTTGAGTTTTTTTTATCTAGAAAATATAATTGAGCTGCATATCAAACAAAACGGACGGATACTACGAAGTGTTGTGGAGATTTATTCAAATTTGGTAAAAAAGAAAAAATTCTTAAGCTGGTTTTAACCAGGTAATCCATCAGTTTGAACATTTACTGTTGGATAAAAAAGTTTTAGACTTTTAGCTTTAGATGTGGTTCATGCAGTTAGTGTTATAGTTTCTCCTTTCAAAGTAATCTTTGTGTCCCATAGGCAGGCCATGAAAATGAGGCTCCAGTGCGGGTGCTCATGAAAGCAGACCCCTCCTGCAGGGAGAGTCTGCAGGCAGAAGCTGAAGTGGACCCCATGGACGGAGAGCAGACTTGGCCGACAGAATCGGAACTGCTGGAAGCTGAAGGTGCAGCAACAGAATCTGCATATATTGGAATATTATAGGACTCTGTAGTCTCCTCTTTGCACAGTTTCATGCCACATGTCCATTTTCTCACACCAGTCTTTGTGACACTTTATCTCTCTGTGTGACCAACAAACATGTCATTAAGGCTTAAAATCGTTCAGCTGCTGTTTTTAAATGAGTTGGATGGTGATTTTGTGTGATGATGATGCTGTGGTTGTAAAATTTTGGATTATATCAGAGCAGAACAAAAATCACAAAATCCCTGAATGGGGACTGCAGGTTAACATGTTACCTTAGAAGTTGTTTTTGTAGTCATAGTTTCACATTTGTTTCACTGTCTGGAATTCAACTATTACAATATAAACATTAGATGTGAGCACCGCGGTAGGAGATGAGAGCATTGCACTAAGCAGAATGCAACTGTAAGATGATGCAGTGATGGGTAAGATGAAGACATGGGGAACATAAATTAGGCCTTGCTTGTGTTAGGAGTGACGGCTCATTTGATGAGATTAAACATTTTATCAATTGACATGTCTCCTTAGCAGGCCCCCAAGGGCCCATACATGCTGCGATGCCTTGATATGACTTCCTTTAAATCTAAATAGACTTGATGGATAAACACAACAAGTCTAGTAAACAAAACAAAAAAAACCTTCCTCAGCTAAATGAAGCCCGACTTAGCATTGTTTTATGTACCTTCACATACCTGAGAGAGCTGGTGTCACGGGATTTAACGCTCCAAAAATAAACGCAAGCCTGTAAATGCGTCTTTCATGTTTCTCTTTGCTGTTTAGAGGCCAGGAAGAACAAACGCGTGATGAAGGTCCCCAAGGGAACGTCGGCGTACCAGGCCACGTGGATCGTTGATGAAGATGAGGAGGAGGAGGAGAATGGTGACATAGATGAAGAAAGCAGTGATGATGATGATGACATGATGGATGACGCTATGGAGGGAGACGATGAGAATAACTCTCAGGTACACATTTACAGCATGAGGCACTAAAAAAATGATGAAAAGGACTAAATTTCCAAATGATCATTTTCAAACTGATTATTGTCAAAAGAAAAAAACCGAAACAGTGATTTTGGTTCTTATGATATCATAATAACAAGCTTTTTTGATATTATTTGAATGAAATTTTCTTTAACTTGCCGCAAGGACAGCCTTAATGGACCTCCAGGTTAAGTTTGTCCAGCTTCACCTTGTTGTTATAGCAACGGTGAGGCTGATGTTTGACAGTCTAATCCTATAGAGAAACGACGACGGCAGTAATCTGAGTCCATGGAGCATCTGCGCTACCGGAGCTGGAGTGGTGCATACGTGACCCTCAGTCAGTGCACCTCGCTGCTGAGAGGCACTGTTTGTTTTCTCAGTGTCTGTCTCTGGCCTGTAGTGCCAGGCTGCTTACCACACCGCAACAATAGTGTTTGGAGCAGGAGTCCCGAGAGAAGCCTCTTGTCTTCCTGCCTTGTGAACAGAACTTCCCGTCTGGACGAAGGGAGGGGTCGACCATTTATTTATTTCCAGCTCTGCTTGAAAAGAAGTTAGGGAAACTCTCCTTATGCAACGGATTCATTACGATCTCTAATTGTTATTAGCATGCCATTGATGTCGAAGTTAGCACACTGGAATACGTATTTCGTAGAGGGTAACAATAGGTGAAGGGGTAGTTCAAATGATAATGATTATTATTATTATTGTTGTGGTGAGGATGTTAGAGAGGTTGTGAATCGGCCCCATGCTGAGGGCTTTCCGCTCATGTGTCTGGCTTCTTCTGTAATTTATCAGTAGGGTGACTGGTAGGAAGCAGGCCTTCTTTGATGACTTGTTTCCTTGTACAAATGTATTGTAAGTGGAAGCTGAATATCTATATGTTGGGATGGACAAGGATGTCCTATTTTGTCTGTATTCCAAAGTACTACATGTATATTTATGCAATCAATTCTTTTAAGCTCCTTATCACATTTACCAATACAGATGCAGCGCCTATTCACTGTCCACAGTTTATTTTTCTTGTCTCTATTGTGGTGTTGGTTATGTTTAATGATAATACAACTACTACAGAATCTGACTGACTGTACCTGCAGTCACAACATATGTTTGTTAAATAATGAGGCTGAAATTTAGAAAGTAGCAGTGGAGTGCAGCAACAGTTTTACAAAGCAAAGTAAGAGACTCGTACCTGATTTGCTGAAGATGATGGACTGAAAGCTTGTACACTTTGAGATGGATGCACTTCTGTGCTGAAAAATGAATGTCAGACAATGTCTGAAAAACTGAGACAAATTAAGCAGTAACTGTCTGAGGCTACATGCAATTACGGCGAACTAAATGATATCCGAAACTTAAGTTTTTTTCCCCTTGTGGCCTTTCATCGTAATAATGAAGAAAAAAAAAGAGGAAAATTGAACTAGTGGAGGACAAAAGAATCCAAAGATGTATTCGAAAGATGTCCTTAAAAATAGGAAAGAATGCATCAAAGCTCAGACACAGGACCTGAGAAATCCATCTGGGCGTTCAGATCAATCCACTGTTCACTGAAGCCTCGTCAGAAACGGTCCCCATGGAACGGTGGTTGGCAAGAGCCATTCTTAAAGAAAGGAAACGAGGAGAAAAGGCTGAGGTATGCCAAATAACACAAGAACTGGACTAGAAATCGGTGGCAACAGGTCTGAGGCTGGACCTCAACGTTATTGAAGCAGTGTGGGATCATCTTCACAGAGAACGGAACGAAACGCAGCCGGCATCCAAAGAAGAGCTTTGGAATATCCTTAAAGAAGCCTGGAGAACTGTTCCTGAAGACTAGTTAAAGAAACGACAGAAAGATGTCTAAGAGGATTCCGGCTGGTACTAAATCTTAACTTTTAAGCTTGTTAGAATTGTACAAACTCTATTTCTGCTTTTTTATTTTCTCTTTTTGTTTCAATAAATTGTTGCACCCATTTTCCTGGAAAAATACACAAAGAATGAAGGCTGCTGGAGACTTTGGAAGTACTGTCTGGAGATGCTTTTTTTTTTAAACAAATTATTATTGTTTTTTTTTATGGTCACAAAAATGTAAAACAGTACAGTGATCTAGAAATGTATGCTTACTGTCAGATAGCCACTTGTATTCCTTTTTAAATCAGATGTGTACCATATCCTTCCTGAACAGGAGCCTGGATCATGCTGTGCTTCAGACGTGGATGAAGAGGAAGAGGAGGAAGAAGAAGTGTGCTCCACAGAGAGAGGTGGTGCAGATCAGCGGTATGATGAACACATGGATGAAGCAGCAGAAGAAGAAGGCCTTAAACGCTACCGGGAGGCACGAGCCCATGAGATATTTCCTGATGAGGTGGACACACCCCTTGACACTCCTGCCAGAGTCAGGTCAGTGGTTCTTTTTGTCGGATGAGAATTAGTTTTCAAATAGGATAACAAAATATTATTACTAACAACAAATAATTCGTTAAGTTTAACAGCGGTTGAAAATGGATAATATGTTTCTGTCCTTTACTTTCAGGTTTCAACGCTACAGGGGCCTTAAAAGTTTCCGCTCCTCACCCTGGGATCCCATGGAGAACTTGCCTCTCGACTATTCGCGGATCTTCCAGTTCCAGAGCTTTGAACGCACTCGGCACCGCATCCTTGCAGAGGCTGCAGCAGAAGAGGAAGGAGCCATGGTAAAAGAACAGTAACTATCGTTATCTGTTGGTGCACACTTGCTAAGATATTTGAATTGTTGTTTCTCTGACACTGCTGTTTCAGGATGGCTGGTATGTCACGCTGCACATTAATGATGTGCCTTTCTCTGTGATGGAGAGCGTCCAGTCTGGCAAACCTCTGGTGTTGGTGTCCCTCTTGCCTCACGAGCAGAAGGTATTGCCATCCAGAAGCCTCCATTTGAGGCACAGTAAAGCAGACTGCATGGCAATGTCATTGCAAATGTCTCCGGGCTCATTATTTTTCATTTGTGAGCAGATGTCAGTGATGCATGTCTTGGTGCGAAGACACCCCAGCAACACAGAGCCAATCAAATCTAAAGAGGAGCTCGTGTTCCACTGTGGATTTCGAAGATTCCGGGCCTGCCCAATATTCTCTCAGCACACAGCAGGTAGAACATCTGTTAATCAAGCAATTTCATATCTAAGCACACCCAATTTCAACTGTGATTTCATCTAAATCAAACTACTTTTTAAAATCAGCCTAATAAATTCAGCACAATAATTGAGAGCTATGAATTACCCTGCTGCACCGTAGCTTGTTGCATTGAAAGCTTTAAATGGAAATGATGCGATAACAGCACTGAAACAGAGATTTTTATTCAAATTCTGTTTCACTTTGTGGTTTATAGCATGAGTCTTGATGTAAAGTCAATTTTTATTCAACCACATTCTGAGTTACTTCTATTGGAAAAAATCTTCCAGTAAAAAGAAGTATTCCCTGTTCATACAATAGAAAAAGCATTATTGAGCATTTGTCTCTTATGCTTGTCATTCTCTAGCTGACAAGCATAAGATGGAGCGCTTCCTCCAGCAAGATTCCCCCACCGTGGTGTCAGTATATGCTCCAATCACCTTCCCCCCTGCAGGAGTCCTGCTATTCAAGCAAAGAAATGACGGTGAGATAACAAGTTCTGTTTTTTTCTTTCATGTAATTCGATTTTGACCGTCTGTTCTGCTGTCAGGTTTTATTTGATTTGATTATCCTCTTAAGCAAGTTTAGCACGAGCATTCAAGCTTGTGTTGTGTCTAATTATGTCTTTGTAGGCATCCAGGACCTTGTGGCCACTGGCAATCTGCTGAGTTGCGACCCTCGGCGTGTTGTGCTGAAGAGGATAGTACTGAGCGGACACCCATTCAAAATTAACAGGCGCTCGGCAGTTGTCCGTTACATGTTCTTTAATAGGGGTGAGAGCATGTCCTCATACTTTATTTAGCACTATAATGTGGGACATCTTTAATGCTTCTTTTGTTTCTTTCTGTAACAGACGACATCATGTGGTTCAAACCAGTGGAGCTGCGGACAAAGTGGGGTCGGAGAGGCCACATCAAGGAGGCTTTAGGTGAGAAAGTTACTAACTCGCTGTCTGCAGCTTTTTCTTCAGGCATGTCTCTTTTCTCCTGTGAGTTCTCACTGCATTCTTTCAAACTTTCAGGAACACACGGTCACATGAAGTGTGTTTTTGATAATCAGCTGCGCTCTCAAGACACGGTCATGATGAATTTGTACAAGAGGGTGTATCCTCGCTGGACATATGATCCATATGTGCCTTTACCTTTGCCTTGGTTCAAGAGAGAGGTTACTGTGAACATGGATGACATTGACATGGAATAGTTCGGGGGGATGGACAACGATGCAAGAGAAACAGATTTTGTGTTAACATCAAAATGTTTTCATGACACTAGAAAAGTGTAATATGTATTTAATAAAGCAATTTTGATGCAAATAATCTCCTGCTTATTTCCTGTTCCACATCCTGTTTTGCTTTGAAGCCTTTAGTTGTTGCTGAGTTTGTTTTCACCACTAGATGGCAGTCACCAATAACTATTAACAATACTTCCTCATTGAAAAGGGTAAAAAAAAAAAGAAAAACATGGACTAATAATACCACTGAACAAATAGCGGTGTGTTTAGCACTTAAAAGATTAAACAAATCCTAGGACTGTTACCACAACAACTTGTAAAAATGTGAACATTCAGTCATGTAACATGCTCATTACACTGGCAGTTCTTTGAAGTCATGCATGTGTGGCTAAATGCCTGCAGCCACATTAAAATGTAAGAACGGGACAAAATAATTATATAGATGATGTGATATTTGAGGAACTGTAATCATGGAAGAAGAACTCCCAAGTTGTACTTAAAGCAAAAATCTTTGCCTGCAGTTTCTCAATGAATTACTTTTCAGATTGGGATAAATAGCAGCTGTCAGATGTATTTATTTATCTTTTATCGCAAACATGCCTCAGTGAACTTTAGCGAAAAAAGAGGCTATCGAGAAGTAATAAATCAGCAGCCTCAGAACGAGTTTAATGTAGGAAACGACAACAGCACAAAATGGAACAATAATCTGTTTAAGTTCTTTCAAAATACATGGCAGTGCCAATATTACATCATTGTGCAGGCAATAGGGCAAATAAAACTGTTAATATGATTATTTTCCAAGCAACAGCTTCTATACACCACATTTCCCAAACAAATGAGGTGCCAAACATCATTTGAAGATCTAAAAATATAAGTACTGATAATGCTTTGCCTCATATCAGCAGTCATATACACGCACAGGTCTTTCATTCTCCATGGTGGTCTTGGTCTGACCTATAACCTCTCGCTCCAATCCAGTCAACACACTCAGATCATGACCTCTCTGTTGTTTTGAAACTCAAGCTGAAATGCTCCACAGTTTTGCGTCCTTTTCTGCCCCATACTTTATTGCTTAGAAAAACATTGATTTATGACTTGCAATATTTATCATAAAAACTGAGCCCTTGCATGCCTGCAGCAACATGATTCATCACTGGACTGAGTTGGGACTGCACCACAGAGGCATGCCAATATGTCTGGGAAACCAGAAGGTGAAGACTTTGGGATGGAGAGGAGAATATGATCCAAGAAAAAGCAGGGGATCTAAAGTTCACTCTGTGCTTTTTTTAAAATTTATTTGATTACAGTGGAAAATGTGGACGAAAAAAAGATAATAGAATTGAGATGGATGAATGTCTCTATTGCCCATGGGGGGCAATCTGGCAGTTCTGGATAGTTTTGTGGTAACACTCAATTTATTTCTTACCTTTCTATTTGTCTAAAACATATTATAGCAAAGGTACAGTAACTTTGATGTGTTGAACACATCTTGTTAAGACAGAGTGGAGGGGTGTGCATTGCTGGCCGCTAGTTCATGGTGAGGGGAGGGAGCTTTCGGTGCCCAAATGATGGAGAACGCTCTTACAATAACACATACAAAAAAGGAACTGAATTCGGATGTGCACTCTGCATGTTTTTCCTGACACTATCAATTTGAAACAGATAAACATTTAGCTGCTTGGGGACCAACAGCAACGTGGTAAGACTGATTCCAGCCCATAAATGAAGAGTGTGTTTTGCACACAGAGAATGTGAATGCTGGTGACTTAGTGCTGTTTGGATGAGGAATGTGCTGTGGTTCCCAGTTCACTGCCACCACACTCAGTTGGCTCTCCCTGAAGATATAATGGGTGAGAGATTTTTCCGTTGGATGTGGATAAAGAAACGGAAGGAGAGAAAAGGGGCAGGGAGGGAGGGAGAGATAAGGGAAGAGCAAGCTGATGTTCAGCAGAAGTAGAGGCAGGAAGCAGTCAAAGGAATGTAAAAAAGGGGGATGCATAGAATTAGGAAATTAAAAATACTGGTGGGTGAGAAGGCGAGAGTGAAATGGAGGAGTGTGAGAGTCTGAGGCAGTGTGGGCGAGGGAGTAGGAGAGTGAGAATGGCTGGCGTTTATGGATTGCAGATGTGGCGCATTGGGGTTTTGGCAGGGGCCGTATGCGCCTGAATCCTGCACTGGCTGGGTGGCACCGGGGTGAGAGGGAGGTCAGTGCACCGCAGCACACAACCCATAAAATAGTGAGTAGTGGGGGAGAGGAGACAAGGACTAAGCCTGAAATACACACTAACCCAGGACTGAAGGGCAGTAGGTTCGAGCAGATTATACTTTGGGTTTAATCACGCACAAGCGGGACCCAAATGTCCTGTATATTGAGTCTGGTTGCCAGGAAAGTCATAGGTTAATGCATAATACTTAGCGTGACGCTGATAAGCTTATCTCAAATTAAAAGGATGAGCTCCCTGCAGATGCCTGCCTCAACCATGACAAATCACACCATCTTCTCTGGTGAAGAAGATGGTCTCTGAAAAGTTTCCACTCATTTGCTTATTAATGCAAAATTTATTACAAGTGCTTTGGACAAGGTTACTAAAACAAAAACAAGCCAGTCAAGAATGGAGACAAAGTGTTTGTCCATGAGCATTCCATTTCTTTATGCACATGCCTTTATGTCCTCGATGGATGGTAAATAATGTTACTAAAGCTGGTCACACATACCAATCACACATTAAAAACACTTTATTTTCCATACGTATATTCCATATATTCATATTTTCTGGGGATTAATTCAAATACTGCCACAATTTGCAAGTAGTAGGAGGAGGTTGAAAGAGTTTAAAGTGTTGCTCACACATTCTTTGTAATCTTTGGCTTGAACGCTTATTGTCATCTGTACATTTGGAAGGTAAATTAAAAACAAAACTTGTTCCTTTGAATGCCCACTGGCTATGTTTATATCCATGTGTCCCCTCAGAGGGAAAGGTCACTGCAAATAGCTTTTTTTCAGTGACCATCCTCATCCTACAATGATAAATTTTCTGTCTCCTCCTGGATGACAAACCCTGCTGCCACAGAGCAGGAGGAGTCACTGAGTTCTTGGATTAGTCAGATTTAAAAGCCTTGTTTAATAGTCAGTCACCTAATCTGAACCCAACTGAACACCTTTGAGAGATTTTAGACTGATGTCACACTTAACTTTCATTGTCAAAGCAGCAAATAAAGGAATATCTTTGGAAGAATGGTGTTCTATCCAACCAATAAAGTCTTCTTTTTACATTGATTTGTCTCCCATCCATATCCACAACACTTGCCCAAATCTATAGATAATTTACTGTATATTTGGTGCCAAAAACTATCATTCTGTACTCAGTGAACATTTTAGTACATTTGACAGTATTCTAATCCTTGGGGAATGCAGGAGCAACCAGCTGCTATTGGAGTTTGAAGGGGGAAAAATACTGCTAAAATATTGTGCAATCAACTACACATTGGCAAAAACTGTAAGTCAAACTGTAAGTCTCCAGCACTCTGCTGACTACAGAGAAGAGAAGCAACATGAAGTAATGCTGGATAAACGCTAAGAGGCTGTCTAACATCAAACAACAAAAGTATGAGGCTCTCTGAACAAAAAGCATTTTCAAATCTGATTACTATGACAAATCTATCAAGAGACAATAGAAATATGTTTTGAAATGGCAGCCTGGATTGTCTGATGAAAAAAAAAAGATCTGTTTTTCTTTCTGAATATTTACCACCCTGACTGATTGAAAGGCAAAAAAACAGATAAATTCTATCATCTTCACTTAATTTATGAGAAAATTAAGTGCTGATTTTGATGTAACAAAACAACCAAATGGCAACAATATCACCACATACTCAAAAGAAAGGTTCAAATGTTTTAAGAAATATACTTTGAGCCATTTTAAAAACCTCTGAAAAACACATCTTATGGTCTACTGTTTATACAGGTTCTGCCCTACAATAATTGCATTTTAGGCCAGCTCTGTTTTTCTCTTTCTTTTGTAATATCTTTCCTTCTCACTGTTGTTCCCCCTTTTCTCCCTCTTAGCCTGGTCCTGACTCCCTGGTTTCTGGGGCTTGGCCAAGGCCTACGTCCCTGGAGGAGCCAGAGAGGAGATGGAGAGGGGGCAGCAAGGGGGTTCAGAGACCGACTCCAAAACCACAGCTGCATCAACCCCTCCTCTCCTCTCCTATCCTCTTCTCCTCTCCTCTTCTCCTCTTCTCCTCTCCTCCTTCCTACTTGCCTGCCACACTCCCCACTTCTGCCATTAATCAGATGGAAAAGGGTATTTCAGTACATGTGCGTTTGTGTGTGAAAGAGATGCTGACTATGTGAGTGTTTATGTGTATCTGTGTATGTGCTGATAGAGAGCTGGATGGGTCGGTGGTGATGGTATGGAGACCAGGATCTCACAACAAAGCCTGTGAGTTCACCCAGAGAACAAAAGGGGTGGGAGGGAGAATGACAGACTTAAAGCCTGGTGAGCAGATTGGAGCTTCCAGCAACTAGGAGGAAGATGATCTGCAGAGGTTTTTAGCATCTCAAGATGAGACCAAGACATCTTAATATGACCTAAACTGTGCTTATAATTATCTGCAATCCCTTGGATTAAGATTCTCTTGAGACTTTTGGGACTGAAAGCGCACCTGCGCCTGCACAAAGAAATGTGTAGCAGGCTTACGAGGTCAACAGTCCATGACCTGACATGTTCACAAATTACATCAAGATTCCCATCAAGGTGTAGCTGTCTCTCTTTCCCCGCTCTGATTATCCAGGTGGGATTTGAAGATATATATAAAAAAATAAAAACCAACCTGCTCTGCTTCCACCCCCCAATGGGCCTCCCAGAGTGCTTTTCTGCTGACATCACTTCACAGAGACCTGGCAAGCCAATCTCTCTGCTGCTCTATCATTCCCTTCTCCCTGCTTCCTGCCCTGATGATGTCACACACCATATGGTTTTCAGCAGCATTAAGCCGGAAAAGTGATTTAGTCAGTGGAGAGGAGAAGGAGAGAAGAGGAGGAGGGCTGGAACGGGGCGCAGGTTAGTCACAAAAAACAAAAGGCTCGCTCTTCCCCTTGTGTGCACTCTAAGTGGAAGGTGCGAGGCAAAGGAGAGCTAGTGTAGGAGGTGAGGAGACGGGAATGGTTGCATTGTGTGAGGCTAATGAGGAGGGAGCAGAGACCGTGCACTGGACAACCATGTGCTGCACAGACGCCCATTGGATTGGCCAACACACATATTTGATGATGAGATACACACATCATAACATAGTCACACACACACCTGGCAAGCGAGGTTGCTTGACTTCCTCAGTTTCAATATCAATAAATACTCCCATGTAATACCTTTACATGTATCAGAGTATCAGTCATTGTCTTATGTGGCTATAATCAATAGCTTATAACGCTGGATAACATAACTACCTGTTTGTGTAATGGTTTAACTTTATGCAATAATTTAGTATCTTTCAGGTTGTTATATTGATTTAGTTTCAGAACTGCTCCATTCATCTGTTTGGATTCTCACATAATGTAGACGAGTGCTTGAAAGCCCAGCAAACTGACTGTGAATCTGCACAGCATCACACAATAAAACTGTCAGCTATCTTGTAGACGGTACAGAACTAAAAGCTAAAATACTAAAAACACGTGACAAAAAACAGCATCATATTTCTTAGTAAGGTTTCAGGCCAAAACGTGCCACCAGAAGAGCTTCAGTGCGCACTGACCTCCAAATACAAGAATGAAACATCATTCCTTCAAAAGATATTCCCCAGTTTGGCATTTTGATGATGCTGGAGTGAGTGGTTCTTTGGGTGGGGAGGACATAGCATATAAATCGCATCATACTAATCAAAACATTCAGTGGTCACTTGTACTCGAAGGATGGAGGATAGGCATCTGGAAATCTATCATCATAGGATACAAGTGATGATTCAGAACAACTTTGTTACCACTTTCCTCTAAGGACAGGTGGACTTAAACAATCAGCGAAATGCCCCCCATATCACAGAACTGCTTAATTGTGCTTCGGTTTTCCCTTTGATTTGTCAATCACCTGTATCTGCTAAACAGCCAGACAACTCCGCAAGGAGAGGGCTGAGATGTGATCACAGCTAAAAAGAGAGCGAAATGAGTTCACATTCTTGAAGATTTAAAAGAAAGCACATCAACATCAGTATTGTGTTATAGGCAAAATGTTGGCCTGTTGTTTGTTAAAGGCTGCTTTGGCTTTAAAAACAGCCAATGCGGTCTCACACCAGAATGTTTGAAATCTATGTTGGTGCAAAATGTACAAGTTTCACAACCAAGGCTCTGGGATTGTGAAATTGCTACTCTGTCCGGGGTACAAAGTGCCTACTAGAGCTGTCGCATTATCTGACTTTCAATAATTCAAAAAATGTTCTTGTCATTACATGAAACTAAATGAGTATACTGTAGTCTGCATATTATCAATATTTTATTGTTTTTATATCATGATTATCATCAATATTGGAATATTGCAGCACTTCAAATCCTTATGTCTGTGTTTTAAAATTGTAGTATGTCTACATTTTGCATTATGTTGAACTGTCATACATACTTAAAAATTGTAAAATGACGACATTGTCAAGGCTCCAAAAACATTACGTCATATTTTGCAAAATGTAATATCATGATAGGAATTCACAAAAATGTGATACAAATATTACAAGTTCAAAGATGCTTAGAATGCTAGCAGAGGTGTGACGCTGTAACCTGTTAAGCAAGAGAACAAAAGTTTGAGTTCCAGTATTGTCCCAACAACTTTTTTAATTTTTCTACTTTGCTATAGTTAGGCTTAGAAAAATACAGTTGTAGGTCTACATATGATTGAAAATATAGTTAAGGTTAAAAATGGAAAACATGTAGGGTTAAATACATGCATACAGGTTTGCATCACATTGCTTGAACGCTTCCTTATGCAAAACAACATACATTGAAAAATCAAATGATAACAGTAGCTGTTTTGGAGTTGTTGGTTTTTCTTGATTCAACTGAAAAAATCGAAACCTTTAACCAGAAATGACAATTACACAAACCCCATCAGCTTCCCTGGCTGGACCTCTGGAGTACCCCTTAAATGCACCTTATGAGAATGCTCTTTAGCTCGTTAGCTTTTTGTTCCACAGTCTTTTTTTGACATGCATAGTAGCCAAAAGGATAATTCTTATATATATTTATTCTTATATATATAATATATTTCACTTAAGTCTCAAATGTGGCACCATTGTGAGTGTAATCAGAATAAACAAAGAGCATAGCTTCAACACACAGCTCCCCAGATGTCTTCAGGTATCATTCCCCCTTCATATATGAAGGTTTGCATTGCTATACTGGCTGTTGCTTCTTGTGTACCATGTTCAAAGACATTATTAATCTTTTTGTCTTAATATTGGCAAGAAAGTCCATAGGCATATTTCCCAAAAGTGACAAATGTCTGTCTTTTTCTTATATTTCAAATTTGAGTGTAATTCATATTTACTATGTACATTTCAATGACTGCTTGCATGACTGTACAATTAAAACGGCAACAACATTAAATCTAACTCTAATGATGGAAAGAGGAATACATGGCATGAATGACCACAAACCAGGAGCGATTTTACATTTATCCACGTTTCCTTTTGTATATAATAAATTCAAGTATTTCTTATCTGGCACTAATCATGGCATGATAATTGTCCATCACCGCCAGATGGGCAAACTAGAATAGCGACCGAACGCACACAACAGCTCAACTCATTCAAATGACATGCCTTTCACGCCTATGCACTAAAACTGTCGCAAAGCTGCTCATTACAATGAATTAAGAGAGGTCTGTGTGTAAATGTTGAGCCTACCGTTCAATTTTTGGTGGTGAAGGGAATCTGAAGCTGGAGGGGTGTGTGTCTGGTATGGTGGGGCGGTCACAGTAATCATCTGGAGATATGTGTGGCCTTGTCCTCTGGAAAGAAAGAAAGTAAAGAGGGATGATTGATGAGAATGGAAGAAAGAAGGGAGAGCTAAAGGCTTGGTGTGAAAGGTTGAGAGATGTGGCATGTCTGTCTGCAGGTGATAAAACTGCTTTTAGACTGTCCTGTCTATTGTCCTGCCCTACTCTGTCTCTCTGCTAGTAGGCAGACATGGGACAATAATTAGGTGACTGAAATGTTTGTCACTAAAAAAAAAAAAAGAGTTGAAACGAGGTGGTTTGGGCCTTAGAGAAATGGTGGCCCTGTAACATGTCTGATCACAGTTGTCTGAAAATGTTGGCCACATTCAGAGTTCTCACCCATCCATTGTGTTTCCATTTTTGGTCGAGATTCTGCAAGATATGCCACATGCAAAACTTACAATCCTCACACTTGGAAAGAGGTGTGCGATTTAGAGGGTGACAGCACACTGTTAAGAGATTTAGCTGCTCAGCCTGCCTTATCTCCAGCTCTGGTTCCTGCCTGAGCAGCGGTCTTTGAAGAAGTAGGCTTGCACAGGCGGTACAATGGGCTCCCCGAGCCATGTTTGGGATTCAGCTCTTGCTGTTTTAATTGAATCAATGCTTACAATCAGTAATTTGGAGGCTTTTTTTTTTGGTTCATCAAAAGTTCAGCGCAGTTTTGCTGCGTGCCAGATTTTGGTACGTTAAATTGTGTTTTGACAGGCTGAAATTGAATGTCCAGCGCAGGCCTCGGGGTCTGATTGATTACTGAGATAAAGCATGTCTGGGAAGACAATGGCTTTACCCAGAGACATGCAAAACAACACAAATGTGGCAATATGTCCATAGTTTTAAACTTTACAGAAAAAAAATCATTTTGGGGGCATTTTGCCTTTATTGGACTGTCAGCAATAAGGAAGCAGACAGAAAACATGGAGTGGGAAAGGGGAGTATGACATGCAACGCAGCCCTCCAGCTGGAATTGAAATAGAGACTTTATGAGTCTGTGGGCGACTATTCAATTATCCAAGATACAGGGTGCATGCACTGTTAATCATATCAAAAACATTTTATTTGCCTTTAATCATGTTTGTCCCTGCCTGTGGCTGGCGATCAGAAATCTTATCACTGGGTCTGTCTAAAAGGAAAATGAAATATGAGGATTGTCTGTATGTGCTGTTATGGTGCTCCAAGCAGCAAATGTGATAATATATATATATATATATATTTTTTACAATGCTTTTGTAAACTCTTCAAATTGCAAGCTTTAAATCTATACTATGTAGACTTGTGATTTGAGTTGCACTGGTATGAAATGTTCATAGTGTGATTATTGTCTTGGAAGATATATATTCTTCACAGTAATCGTGTGTAAGACTATTTGAAGAGGATATTTACAGCTAGTCACAACAAAACACAGATTTTACTCACATTAGATTGATTATTGTCCTGAAACGATTCCAATAAAACAATGCTTTTAGGTCTGATGTCTACACAGGCGTAATCCCTCAATTTGAATACAATTATTGACATTAAGTATTTTAGATGCATAGAGTTAAAAGAACAACACAAAACAGTGGACCTGAGGGGGTTAATAAACACTGGCAGACACAGTTAAAGATGTTATATGTGTCTAAATTACAAGAAAAAGAAAGTCACCTATGTAAAAAATCTGACAAGCAGTATAATACATCATTATGTATTTCCGCTTGTGAAAATTATTTTTGGACCATGAATTGAAAGGCTCACATCCGTAATACAAGATATCTATTCTCCTACACAACTCTGCCTACCTCTGTCTGCGAGGTTATCATCAGTTCATCAAGGGAACATGGAAGTGAGAGACAATACCTTCAATTCCTCGACTTCACCAGACTCTTGGGGTGGATCGCATCATTTCAATGAAACACCAGCACCTTGAACTCGCATAATTTAAAGAGGAAGAGACTCTGCATGCTTTATGAGATTGTCAGCTGCTGTTGTGATCAAAACAAACACAAATAGACCTGAGAGTGGCGAGCGTTTCTATGGATCCCATTGGCTGTCTGCACCACACAGTGATGGTCAAATAATTAGTCCCATCAATTTCAATCTGCAGTCTTTCAAACACCTCTGGATTGCTGTGGAAAGACTTGAGTGTGAAGCCTCAATAACACAATCCATCCAAATGTAGCAGATTAAATATGAGTTAGAGTTAATGTTTATAGAAAGCTAATGACTCGTGTTAACTACAGTGTACAGACAGAGAGAAAATGTGCTTTTTCAGGGACACTGAAGCCGATTACCAGCAAGACACATTTTTCTGTATATATTTCACGAATGACTTCAACAATATGAGGCATATAACCAAATTTAAAATGATGGATAACAAAGATAAAAGCTCCACATTATGTCAAAGGACATCTTTTGTTAATGATGACATGGAGGGGAATTGATTTATAGACATTTATTCACATACTTTTGAGGGAGATATTATGTTTTCCAGTCTACCACATTTATTTGACAGGATTAATTTTCATGTCAGTTGTTTAGAAAGAAAAGACATAACGGCTCAGCAGAAATGTTCTCCAACTCACCCAATTACAACATTAAAGAACAATTTGAATAACAGATATGGCTACTGTATGAGTTAGAAGTTGCAGACTTTTTTCAAATTAATTTTGTGACTTGAAGGGACTTTTGTGTACTCTTCCTGGGATGTGTTTACCTCCACTATCATAGCACATTTTCTTTTGGTTACTAACTTTATTGCACTTAGACTAATTTGACTAACTTTTAATTCACAATATTTTGGTAATTTTGACAAAGTTTAAAACTGTTTTCCTGGATAATCTGACATCACGTTACTGATAGGTTATTGTGTGTGTGTGTGTGTTTTTTAAATTATATATGACTCAATAACACAAGCCGTGGCTCTCCTCCGTCTTTTAATTTGCTTTCATATCGTTGCACCACACGTCCTCCTTTTAACAAGGCCTGTGGGACTTGCTGCCATTGGGTGTCGCTGTGCGCGTAGAGTCTCAGCCAGCGGCGTGTTTGGTCCGATCGGACCCCAACACAGCCTGAAGTGTCAGATAGTCTTGTTAACACGTGAGAAATTCTAAGCGTGGAAGAGGCTGAAAGGGAGGCCGCGAGAGGGAGGACCGCAAAATTACGCGGAAGAGAGGTATTGAGAGAGAGCTTGATTCGGAGGCAACGGCGGAGTTCTCGAGAAGGGAATGCCGAAAAGGAGAGGAGACGCGCGGCCAGAGCACCAGACATGAGTCCGAGGTAAGACGGGGATACGGCAGAGGGACAGGGATGACATCCAGTCAGACCTGTGATCGCACATTGTGTCAGAATGAGAGCTTAGTAATGGACTGCAATGATGAGTTTACTCAGCTACTCCTCAAGTATTTTCGTTTTGAGTCGATGGATGTAGCCCGAACTGACAAAGATTGTATGATATGAGATCTGACTTTGACTCATACTTTTGTTTTTTTTTTTATTTCCAGTCTCTCAGTTAGTCTTTATATCATACAGATCACCCAAGGCATTAGGAGGCTTGTAAAAGAGCATTTTAGCCCAACACAGTTTTAAGCCTAAAATCCTAATTGATAAAAGGTAAATTACGGTTTTGATAGTATATATAATAACCTACTGATTAGGGTAACTGATCATACGTACACAACGAGCTCTGAACTATGGTACCAGCTGCATACTCTTTCCAGATCATAAGAATATTATGACAGCTACTTCAGGTTAATGCAGCCAGAGAAGGCCGTGTGTCCTCTTTAAGCCAGTTTTCGGTCCCCAGTCCAGGTGACGACCGACGGATTTTACAGCACAGTAGGCGTTTTATCTTTTTTAAAGCGTCAGAAAGCGCTTCATCAGGCCTCTTTTTAGTTCCACTCCTTGCTGAATATTCATTTAAAGCTTTCCCAGGGCAAACTTTCATAGGGGAGGTCTGAAGAGGAGAGGAAACAAACTTTCGTTTCAGTCATTTAATCCGTTTAAGATGCTTTATTAGAATATTATTAAAATATGATAAATCTGTTTCTCATAGATGAAAAACAAATTTGATTCAATTTGATGTAACGGCGAGTTAATGGACAAAATTTGATCAAACCTGGAGCTGTTTCAAGGAGGGGATCTAATTCCTTTAAGGTCTTTGAAACTTTTGCTGACAATCGATGCAAGTCATTTCATAAATTCTCCAAGGTGTTTCTGGGCTACCTGATCTGAAAGTGCAACATTCACGTATATAGGCAGCTGCTGCCTGTCTCTTTAAGAAGATGTGTTGAGAAGTTCACGTCGGGGTCACTTGAAGTTCCTGCCCTCGATTTTACCTTTTAGTTCTATTATAGACTGACATCACACGGGGCGCTAAAACACTTAGGCACATAGAGGCTCCATTATCATCTCGTTGCGCGTTATTGCTCAGACTCAAAAATAGCAAAGGAAATTACGAGAGAAAAAAAGGAGGAAAATGATGCTGGTCTAAGCACGTATTTTTTTCTTTTCTTTCCTCTCTCTCTTTTTTTGGAGGGGATGAGAAAGAAGGGAGAGGAGGGGCAGTTAGAGAGACAGAGGGAGGAAAGTGGGTGGGAGGACGGACCCAAGGAGCGAGAAGAAATTCATATCAATTAATAATCATAAAAAAAGAGCTGGCAGACGCGCTCGGAAAACTGGCATGGTTTTTTGGAGGCTGGCAGTTGAGCGCTGAAACGTAAGATATGACTCCCAGAGATTGCTGAGATGATCATTAAGGGAGACTTAGATCGGATGGCAGAAGACATCGGGCATGCAGGTAAGAGCTGAGACGCCCAGACAAGAACAGTTGAAAGGAAGATGGACATTTATATGTTATCCATACAGCTGCAGAGCGTGTATGCTCACTGAAACTGAATTTTTGAAAATGTATTTACTATAAAGTAGAACTAAATTTGACATCCTTTAACCTAGATTTTGTTCTAGTGTAATTTTGAGGTGGGCTCATTCTTAAATTTGCATTTATTTTGAATCGACTAAAACATGTAGCGTGTTTCTTTTATTTATTCAGTCATTCAATTATCTGGGGCATTTGATTGAGTATGCAAAATACATATTTAATTGGGGATTTTCTTACGAATCAGGCTGATTAATTTCCGAGTTTAAATGCTTTCAAAATCGGGCAAAATCATTTAAAGCGTTTGGAATTCAAGACAAGGCTCTGCGTTTTAGACATCTCGTCCTTAAGTCTGAATTGAAATCCCCTCCACCCTCCACTCCCTTTAAGCTTCACCTCGTTGTTTCTTGTTGAATTAATTTACAAGGCTACAGCCAAATTGTTAAGATCATATCAGTACAATTGGCGAATCCTTGTGAGTGATAACGTCTTTTCCAAATTAACGCGAAGAAACCACGATGAGCGACGTTTTTAACACTACAAGTAGGACTTCTAGTGTATGTATTTCTGGTGACGTTTGTACAATAGTGAACAAGCCGATATTTAGAGGAGCGTCTCTGTGCTGGTGACAGGTCTGACACGGAAAAGAACTGGTAGCAACTTCTCTCCGCTACACCTTAGTGTGGCGAGCTGAAAACGGTCCCGTCTCTGGAGGTGAATTGAGGCGTTTTTCTTTTATCGGACATAAGTGGACGTAAAGGATGGAGACGCAGCATTTCAGAGAGGCGGATTCACTCGTGATTCGGTTTTCTGCACAATAAGTGAAGCGCAGAGTAAAACAGATTAGAGGACGGGTCCTCCCGGCGACACTCAGACAGCACTTCTGTTTGGTTGAGAAACGCAGCCCGAAGCGCAAATATTTGACAGTAACTTTTGAAGCCCCCTCAGATGTGATTCTGTAATATACTTGAACAAATTCAAACGCAGTTTATTGCAGTTAAAGCTGTGAATTTTATTTGTTCATAAACGCGTGTCGTTTATCGATGCTTTGGAGCAGGGATTAGATTATTAAAAGTGAAAAGATTCTCACAATGTGTAATTATTGTTATCCAAAGTTAAGAATCCTGCCCGCAACTACCTGAAATATACTTGTGACCTAACAGTAGTGTGGCTTTCCTCTTAAGAAAAAACGTCTCAAGTTGGTTTCCATGGAAATCAAGATGTTACTTTTAGACATATATCAGGATTTCATAAGTATGTGATGGTTTGTAGATGTGTGAGTGCAGCAAACAGGAAACTGACTGTGCTTGTTGTTTGCTGATCTGACTAAAAAGAGAAAATAACTTTATGTGCAACAAATGTCTGTACAGTTCTTACACAAAAGAAGTAAAACTTTGCACATAAACTAATACAGTACATGCAGATTTAGTCTGGTTTTGTGCTGCAGCAGCGCCTTAAAGATTTAAAACATAGTCAAAAGGGTTCTAAAATAAACAAAGCTGGATGAGTATGGGAAGCAAAATCAAATGAGAGAAAATCAAATGTCAACACAATGTCTTTAGCAGATGTCTGGAGTGTTTATGTGACTGAGGCTGAATGTAGAGGTAGGAAATTTAGTCTTTTGCTTCACCCCAAACCACAGAATGACAAAACAGACAAAACTAAGAGACGATGAATATTAATCTAATGCAAATAACTGAGTACCATCACCGTAAACTACATCGCCATCGTCAGAGTGTTGACGGGTCATTAAAAAGAAGGCTGTCAGATGAAAACAGCCATACATCCCAGAGGGACTCGAGTAAGCTTCTCTCGAGCGACTACACCGTGTGTGCAAGCTTGAACAATGATTTGATTTACATGTAACATAACTAAGCAACGAAACAAACCATAGTGTAGGCTTTGGATTACAACATTTGCCCGCAGGTCTGCTCTGAGATGTGCTCTGTGACAAAATATCATTTCAATCATAGATAGCTTCCTCACAGGATGCAGTGAGCTGCAGATCAAGAGATTCACAGGAAAGATTTTACTGTGCTGTTGAATTTTCTGTCAGTAGGTTATATTAAGTAATGAGTTTAGATGTTTTAAAAAAAATTAAGATGCAGTCTTTCAAATGACTCTAAAAACTAAAGAGCAGTACTCCTTACTGTTATTGATTGGAAACCCACAGTCACCAAGACTGTCATTACCACAACACATTACTGGAGATAATTTGTCGTAAGCACAGCACATTTCAGATGTACTGAATGCTCTGTGGATTATTTTTTGGTTCACTGATATAAATCAGAATTTAAGGGTTACATTTCTTCTTGGCTTTGTGATGTAACAGAACTGTATGGCGAGAACATGCAGGCGAGAATGTACACCGATTGTATCTGTGCATGCAGTCTGACAGCAAGCATGAGCACAGTGGAGACAGAAGTGCTGCAAGTATGAAAAGTTGTATCACATAAACTTCTTAACATGCACAATGTGACAGACGTTGTAATTTATAGAAAAATATCACCGCTGAGTAATCCAAGCCAGACAGAAAAAGAAAACAGACGTGGAAAAAGTTGTGGATGACAACTAGGGACACGATGGACTGGGATCTCACCTAAACTTGCCATACCTGCCTTCTAATTCTTTATTTGTAAATATGATAAGTCATGCAAAGCACAGAGATCATATGGGGCCAACAGTTTTTTTTTAAATTTACCATGAAAATTAAAATAAAACTTCTTTTTAATTTTTTTTTGTGTATTTCAAAGATATGTTTTTCTTACGTATGGATGACTAACGCCGTTTTTTTTTCGTCATAACTGAACTTCACTGTGACTTTCCGTTTTCCATTTATCAGTGATGAGATTTTATTTCTAAGCGTACTGCTGCACATGCATTTTCAGAAATAGCTGAAATTGTAATTGAAGAAAGCAGTTTCTGTTGTGGAAAACTGCAAGAGAAGGAAATGGATTTTGTGAACAACTCTTCTGAGTTTCTGATCAGTTTACACATCAGGCTTTTTTTTTTTAAATGCATACTTCCCTATTCTTCAACTGAGCGCATTTGAAATAAACAAGAAGTTGTATGAGCTGGTGTCAGGAAGACTGATCAGACAAATGACATGATATTTATTTAGATGCTTGTTTCCCATCAGTGAGACGAAGCCCTCGGGGACAGTTTGAGGCGTTTAATCTTATAAGTAAACTATCCTCAGTTGCTACTGCTTGAACAATGCATTGGTTCCATGCATGTAGCTGATGTAGTTTATTTTAGGCTTGATGGAACAATTAATGTTGATATTTGAGTGTGTATTCATGCGTGTGTGCTCTCACATTTGTTCCCTGGAGCCTATCTCAGTGTAAAGTATTGAACCATCAAATGCTGATTTACATCTTATGTGCTCTGTGTTCCTTATATGACTTAACAGAAAGCTGAGCTGAGGCCCTATCTTTTTTTGGATGTCTTTCCTCCACAGGTTTATACCTGCGGTTCATCACACTTGTGAAACATTCATCCCTCACTTTATTTAAAGCTCTGCACTTCTGTACTTCTGGAATACTTTAGCAGGATGCCAGCATTTAGAAAATATTTATCTATGGTCCTATAACTTCAGCTCTTTCTCTCTGTTTTGCTCACTGCAGAGGAACTGAATGAAAAGACTTGAATTCCTGATAATGAGAAAACCATTGCAACCACTCACCTTTAGCAAAAGTTCAGTTACTGAGTGGCTTTCTCGTGCACTTCCCACATGTTAGTTCTGTACTCTAATTGTGTTCCATCATCTGGAGTCTATTATTTGAAACCTTTGTTATGATTTTAAGTATTTAAATCATTGATTAAAAAAATTAATTAGAAAACAAGAAAAAGAAATCTGACATTAAATCTAGGATTTTATCTGCATTTGAATGTTCTGATGTTTTCAAAATCAGTTTCCATATGCTAAATCATTCATTCTTTTTTAGTACTCCACCAGTCAATGTTAATGCCCTTTAACGTGATGTAAATTCTCATGTGAAAATTGTATTATTTCTAGATTAATTTTGACACATCGGTCGATATTGCACATCATCTATGTTTTTGTGACGTAAAATGCTGACTGCTGCATGACGTTTTACAGATATCTGTTGTTGCAGGTGGCGGACTGAAGACAATGCTGGATGCCATGGAAGTTCCAAGTCATGCTAGGGATCTCCTCCTGCAGCTCAACAGCCAGCGCACCAAGGGCTTCCTGTGTGATGTTATCATTGTGGTGCAGAACGCCCTCTTCAGAGCTCACAAGAACATTCTGGCTGCCAGCAGCCTCTACTTGAAGTCTTTGGTGGTCCATGACAATCTCATCAACCTCGACCACGAGATGGTGAGTCCAGGGGTCTTCAGGGTCATTCTGGACTATATCTACACAGGGCGCCTTAGTGAGGGAGACCCCACCTCTCCCACTGAACCCAATCTAGGGGCTGTATTGGCAGCAGCCAGCTACCTGCAGCTACTTGATTTAGTGGCTTTGTGCAAAAAGAAGCTGAGAAGAAATGGAAAGTACCCTCCTCGACCAGGTCCTGCATTTTTACCCTACTCAAAGATGGGTCCCAGCAGCATGGGTTTAGGGACTGGTGGCAGATATAGGGTTTCTACTCCTGTAATTCAGTCCTGTCCTCCAGGAGGAATTCTGAATGCACCCAGGGCACCATCACTAGATGAGCTTGTTCCCCACCGACTAACCATTCATACTGGGGAGCTGTATGCTCCTACATCCAACCAGAGCTCTCAGGTGTTCCCAGCCCTGCAAGCCGCTCTGCCTGCCCAGCTTGGGCGCTCAGCCCACCCTGAGAGAAACTGCTCCCCCAGCTTTGGCCTTGATCTTTCTAAGAAAAGCCCCAGCTCCCATTCTCAGCTCACATCCTCTCAAACCCATCTGGCAAACAGTCACAATGATGAGGAGCGAGATGGGACACTGAGCGGACGTGCCAGTCCCATGCAGGGTGCAAATGGAAGAGCCTTTCCATCTGAAAAAATGGAGTCTACAGACCAGGCAGGCTCCCTCTCTCCTTCTTCCTTCCCCCATCTCAACCAGCCTTTAGGTCCCCACCTCCCTCACCTGCATCGCTCAGGTTCCCAGGCAACAGACCGCTTCCCATGCCCCCCCAGCCCTGATACTCCCACAGAAGGTGTAGAGGCAAGCAGAGAAATGGGCAACATCTACCGCTGGGTGAAACATGAGCCAATGCCATTTACAGCTGAAGATGAAGATGAGGATGAGGATGAAGAGGAAGGAGGTGAAAATGGAGATCAGCATCATAACCATCACAAGCCGGGGGAGGAGAGTGAAGGAGCAGATGACAAGAGCGGCTCAGGCACAGAGGAAACAGGCAGTAGTGAGGGTCGTCCGTCCCCCACTGGAGCGATGGGGAGGTTCCACATGCCATATGAGCCTGAGAGTTTCGGGGACAATCTGTATGTCTGCATTCCCTGTGACAAAGGCTTCCCAAGCTCAGAGCAGCTCAATGCACATGTGGAGACACACACAGAAGAAGAGCTGTACAGCAACTCTGGTGGAGAGATGGGAAACAGCAATAACAGCATCACCAAAAACATGAGCAGTAACACAAATGGTTATGGGAGCCTTAACAGCAGCAACAGCCTTAACAGTCTATCCCACCTTGAGACCAAGTCCAACCATGGACTGAGTTCAGGAGCCATTGGAGAGATGATTCGTCCATACCGCTGTTCCAGCTGTGATAAGTCCTACAAAGATCCAGCCACTTTGCGCCAACATGAGAAGACCCACTGGCTAACACGGCCTTACCCCTGCAGCATTTGTGGCAAGAAGTTCACACAGCGTGGTACCATGACGCGCCACATGCGGAGCCACCTGGGCCTCAAACCTTTTGCTTGTGACTCCTGTGGCATGCGCTTCACACGCCAGTACCGCCTCACTGAGCACATGCGTATCCACTCTGGAGAAAAGCCCTACGAATGTCAGGTGTGTGGGGGAAAGTTTGCCCAGCAGCGCAACCTCATCAGCCACATGAAGATGCACAGCGGCGGAGGGACTGCTGGGGGCCTGATCACAGATGGGAAACTCAAGCTGGACTTTGCAGAGGGGATCTATCCCCTGAGTAAATATGCAGCAGAGCACCTGGGGCTGAAGCAGGAGAAGGCCAATGAGCTTCTCATCCAAGCGCAGCAGCAACTAGTGGCTGATGCCAAAGTCATGGAGAGCCTCTACCCACTTTCAAAATTGGCCTCGGAGCACCTTGGCCTCACCCATGACAAGATGGATGTCCTGGGCCAGTCACTGCCCCTCCCACCACAGCCTCTCTCTGAAGCTCGCACTATTGACCGCTACTCACCCAGCTAAGACATATGACATGTATAAATGGCAATCATCATTAAGTCTGTGTGCACACACAATTTGCAGTATTCTAAAGCCATTCACCTCAACCCAGTATCTCCTCTGCACCTCCGACCGAGGCCAAGTGGAACTGGTCTGCTAATGCACACCAAAATGTGTGACTTTAAGTGCCTTTCATGCATCTAATGTATCTTTAAGTCCTCCTTTGTAAAGGAGCTTTGTGCTTTTACGTGACCAAGAGACACTGATTTAAAGACCTACAGTATTTATGTACAGTGTATGCAAAAAAAAAAATTAATTCCAGTCATTGAGCCAAAAAGACAATTTGAAAGCCAAAATGAAATTGTTTTATTTATTTTTGTATTATGAGGAAATCCAAAGAAAACACATTGCAAGAAAATTTTGCAATCGGTCCCTAAACCTGTGTACTAGTTATCTTTGTACAAAAAAAAGCAAAAAAAAAAAAAAAAAAAAAAAAAGCACATAAGGACATGGTTGTCCAGACCTGAGCAGAACTTTCAACATATGAATAAGCCAACTCACCTGGACTTTAAAGTAATGGGAGTATATATTTTCTTTTTTCTTTTTTATTCATCATTTCATTTGAATTTTATATTTTTGGGGTACTGGACAGTTTATGTATGTTGCTCTCTGGCTTTTTCCCCATCATGTGAAATGACTGAATGATAGGAGCAATTGTCCCAGTATTTTAGTTAAGTGTCTTGTGCTTTATTTTGCCCACATTTTTTATGGCGCCCCACTCCCCCACTTATTTGTGCAGGTAAAGGCTCATACTGTGTGACAGTAATGGTAGCTTAAGCAGCTTTACACTCAGCTTGCAACCATTCTTGAGCTGAAACTTCCTTCGGAGTGTGACAAACATCTCTCAGCTTTCATTTGTTATTGAGATGCAGCGAACACAGCCCTGTGATCTCATAAGTGGGACACGATTGCACATACCCAACTCATGACACACTAATCCCTGTTCATGATGAGTGCAGCTCCGACTCATGGTTCAGATGAAGCGTGACTGTTTCTTCTGACATTTTGTTATATTCACAGTTATGGACACCGCTGAACAGAAAGGCGGAGAGAGAGCTAATGACACAGAAATCTGTCATTTACTGTAAACTCCATTAATAGCAGTGCAATGATTAATTGTAGAGTGGCAGTGGTTAGAAGCCCTGTTGGACACTGTTCCACTCCACAGTCCAGTCTCTCATTTGACCTTCCTCTTTTCTAGTCTGTTGTTTGTGAGCCCAGCTACTGTTGACAGGCCAAAGTGAGTGCTGTATTCAGCCCTTTGGCTTTGAAGCACTCCACAGACTGGCAGGATGTTCGCTCCACACACTCCACACTGCTAATCTGTCAGTGATATGAACAGAAGTAAAAGTTTGTGGGCCTTCCCTAGAAGCCAGCGGGTGAACAGCACTCCCCAGCTGCTGTGCTTCGGTAATCCCTGTGAAATCTCACTTTCTCCTGGACAATTCACACTGCTCGCCGGCATGATGTCCCATTTCATGCATGCCATCTCACTCCTCTGATCCTCTTATAAACATTATTTCCAAGCCGAGCAAATGTCTACTGGCCTCGCACCCCCCACCCCCCTTCCCTGCTTTTATCAAATGCGGAAACAGAGAAATTATCATTTTCTGGGCTGACTGACCAGCAGTTCCTCCAATTAGAAAACAAAAGAGCACTTAAAGGTTGAAGGCACATTTTTTTGTCTGTAAATCTTTATTCCAAAGAACCTTTCCTTTTTTCCCTTTTTCATATTTACTAGTCCTATATTTAGATTAGAAAACTTTGACCACTATAGTGCCAATGCCAACCTCAGAGGGTGAATGTGAAGACTAAAGCCATAAATACACTGTGATAGACGTAGTGAATCTAAAAGGCTTAAAAAAAACAAACAAACAATGTGCCTGACTTTAAGGGCTTCCTTTTTGTAGCATATGATCATATCAAACATGTTGTTTCTTGTCACTTTCTTTTCTTTATTTCTTTAAATCTGAACTGAAAGCAGCGCACGTGAAACTGGTGCTTACCTCAGGACTGAACCCAGCATGGGGAAGCTAAGCTTTTGTAAACCTTAGCTCAAATATATCAACACACAGACACGCACACACTCACATACACACTTTTTTTTTCTTTTTAATCTCTTGTTAATGGGGCAGTTGTCCTGTGTTAAACCTGTGTTTTTTCCTGTGTTTAAACATTACTTTTTACAGTTTTATGGTGGACAGAAAACATGTGATATTAACATTTCTATTTTTAATTGAATTAAGTCGTATACATTTTTATTGTGTCTTCAGAGAGGCTGATCGCTTCCATCATTTTAACACAAGGCTAATGGTAACTTTATTATTTGTGACTTTTGAACCACAATTTAGTAAGTAAAATGACATTGGCCTTTGGTTTCAGCCACATATACAGTAATAACCAGAACAAGTGTTGTGTTTTGAAATACATTCATGCACATAAGACATGATCAGCACTTCCTTAAGCAGGCAAGCAGTTGCTTAAAACTCAAGCCTATTGTTTGGCTTCTTTTCTCCAGAAGTTAGTGATGTCTTGGCATGAGCCAGACGGACGTCGTTCATGCACACAAGCTCACAGGAAGATGACTTGCTTTGGTTGGTGCTCCAAGTTGGGGGACTCTGTTATTTAGCTCTGTGACAAAAAAAGGATTTAAAAAAAGATTAAATGAAACACTGGTGGTATCTACTTGGTGCATAAACAAGGGCTTGTGTGATAAAATTGTAGGAACAGGCAGAGTTGTGGGAATTTCTCTCCCATTCATGTTCACATGCAAGTTCAAATGAAAACCTGTCCTTTCTTTTTCCTTGCCAGCACCACTAAAATAACACAAAATGTTTCGTACGTCACATCAAATCTGTGCAAGAGGGAAACGTAAGATAGTGCTTTAACATTTCTGTAGGATGTGCAACATTTGAGATGAGCTTAATTGCATTAATATGTACAGCAGTAGGAGGAAGGGTTTGGTATCTATAGAGAGGGGAAGCATTTGCTTGTCTGTTTGTTTGTCACCATGCTATTTGAGTCTATGAGGGGCTGTTAATACATGTCCTGGGAATAGGTTTGGTGTGAAGGAGAAGCGCTGAGGAGCAGGAAGTGAACTTTTGGCTGGTGTGTTGTGCTGAGCAGGATGTGCCGTGTGTTTCTGCTCAGAGGCAGATAGAGCGACGGAGATTGGGGAGGGAGAGGAGCAGGGAGAGCCCAGCAGGGTGGATGCAAGCCATTGTCTCAGTATGAAAGCTTGTTCATACCTCTGAAACTCACTATTCAAAAAAACAAGTAGACTGTATCTTCTCTTTTCCTTCCCCTTATTGCTCTTTGGGAATAAACCTCTGCTCAGTGTCATGCTGATATGACACTGTGAGCTTTCAAGGTTGAATGGGGAGCCATTCAGATATTTTGACACCCCCCCACTCTATTAATATAGAAAAAAATGTCATAATGTCTATATTTTGACATATTCTAAACTGGAGGCATTATTTAGCCCTGGAAATATCATGTATATTATAAAAAAACAAACAAACCAGATTGCTCTGTTGTTGTTTCACTCAGTAAAATTACTGGACTCTCGTTTCAATTTGCTGATGTAGCTCTTTGGGGTTTCTCACCATAAGCCTTTGTTACTGTTATTTACATGCCGAGCCAACCCAGAAAACCCTCTCAGTGCCACCAGAGTGGTTTAGATGAGATGTTTTGAAAGTAATTTGATATGGCCATTAAAACAGACTCTCGTCACAACAATTAGTATAATAAAAATTAAAGGCTGGCATAAATGAGTGCAAGAGCATAAACGATGAGATGTGGGTTCATTCTTTTTTTAAAACCTCTTTATTCCTCTCAAATGTTGTTGTGGAAAGCATGCCAGGTCTGTAAATATATTTTATAACATGAACAGTACAAAAGTAAAACCGGTCTGAATGAGCTCCAGCGGCACTGTGTAGACCAAAAAAGGGTTTAGGTTTAATGTTAAAGAATTCAAAGCATCTCCTTAAGCTTTCAACCGGCAGCAGCGGGGAAAGGTCATTGATGGGACTTTGACTGGCTGAGTAGTCCTGCGATCATACCACTGTTAGACTTTTATTGTATTTTACAACTTGTGCCAGAAATACTGAAGCACTTAGCAGACATCACAGTCGCTCAAAGCAAAACTAAACCACTATTTTTGTGGCTTTAACGAGTTACAATGTTGAGCTAATTCTCTGACGATCTCGGTCTTGTTATGAAACTCATTATCTTTATAACTAATCACGAGAAAACAGTGCAAAAAAGTTACTATTGCCCAGTGTAAATATTTCTTTTTAATAGAACTCGTGTTTAAATATAAAATACATACAAATCATATCAATAATCAAGTCTTCTTTGGATTTTTAAACAAAAACTGACTCAACCAACACAAATGTGCCTTCTTTAGTAAATTATACTGCAATGTTTTGTATGATTGTACTTGTATGTAAGATAATCCAAAGTGTTCACTTTATGCACCTGTCCGTCTACATGTCATGCCTGTCCCACCGTTCAGCAACGTGAAGTACAAGGGAGATATTTGACACTTTCAAGAGTCTTTATTACAAGCAGCTGCTTTAGATTTAGTTCTCTGAACTGCACTTTTCTGGAAAAATCATTGTATTGCGATTTTTTTTCTTCTTTTATTGCTCTTATAATCCCCCAAAAGTCCCACAACGGCCTCCCCTCTGCCACTTTGCTTCCTTAGCCTCCTCTTCCTCTCTCCGATGCAGAGCTCGGCCATGTCGCCCTTTTACCCTTAAAGAACAGCCTCCCTCCTCATCTCTCTCAGTGCCTTCTCTCTTCTTACACTTAAAACAAACCGCTGACCCACCAGCACCCGCTGCCTCCCTCCTTCCCCATGATTCACTTACTTCTAGCTGTTTTTCAGACTGAAGAAGACAGTTGTCTAAATCTTTATGGTAAGAGCTACTTTTTTTTTTTGTTAAGCCCTGATCAATTTCCAAAATGAACTTTGTGGCATGTGTTAAAAAACAGTAGATGATGGGCCAGATTAGAAAAAAGAAAAAGAAACAAGAAAAAAAATCTTGTATCATTATTGTATTTTGATCTTTAGGCCAAGGAACGGCTTACAAAGGGGAGATTAAAGACAGCATATTGTTGTAGAGGAAATGCAGAATAATGTGAGAGGAAATGTTCAGGGGAAAATATGCTCAGAAAGATGCCAGTAAAGTAAACATGTATGAAATTGCACAATTGAGTTGGGCCTCAGCTGCACCAGCCAAGTCATGCGCTGAGATGGAGAGAACAAGTAAAGGAGAAAGGGTTGAGAGGAAAAGAACCAGAACCAAAGAGAAAAATAGCTTGTGCTCGATAGTCATAACCGTCTGTAAATAACAAAGGAAACCTGGCTACGTTGTGTGTCTGTTCACATCTTTTTTCCACGCCTGTCTTGTGAGTTTACTTTTTAAATTCCCTCTATGGGTAAATCTTGTGAAGAAATACTTTTTGCCTTCTCATTGTCGGTTGCTGCAAGCGATTGTCAAATTTTTTGATTGTTTGTATCAGCGTGGCCTCTAAGATGACATGCGCTTTCACAATTATCTAATCAGCACACAGCCCACAGAAGGCTCTTTGTAGTTGAATAGTGATGGGGTTTCTGCGTTTTTTGTGGTGTGCAACTGTTTAGCTTGGATCTCTGTTTCTGTCTCTACCTTGAGCACACAGACCGAGTGGACATTGGCTTGAATCTTTTAATTTACAGTGTACAACTTCTGCTCTAGAGGTTTACATACAAAGACAAACAAAGAGCAAAGGGAAAACAAGCAGGAATTTGGAGGAGTTCAAACAGATACACACACAGGCACACACAGCTGGATGGCAGACTGCTGGTCCAGATTAGGTCAGATTTAATTAGGTTGCCCTGCTCCGTTTGGAGTGTCGCTCCTTGTAGAAAAAGCCATTTTTAAAGAAAAGGCGATTCCACTGACGGCTTCCACTCGACAAACACTGCAACCTGTGCCAAAATTTTACAGAGCCTCAGGGTCCTTACATACACATACACAAATCATCTACTATGGTTTTGGAAAAAGGTTTCTGTGTTGTTATGGTAGATTCAAATCTGATGAAGATCACTTTCGAGGTGGTTGTAGATGACTGTGGCTTCAGGGACAAGAAAGTTCGGCAGTAACACAGACTGCCACGCAGACTGTTGTCGCTGTAGGTGAATGGGAAAAAAACCCCAAAAAACCCAGAATAGATTTACAACAGAAATGGGATTTTTCAGGATCATAAACAGGATCTTATTTTAGCCGCCGGCATTAAGACGACATTTATGAAACATCAGTTGATTCAAGTGTTTTCTCTTTTGTGGTCTTACAACAGTTTATACCATAAAGTCAAATAAAAACAATACTTTAAACCAAACAGTATTTTATTTTTCAAATTGTTTTTTTTTTTTTTTTTGCATTTTATGCATTTCAGTGTCAATATTGATCTTCCTTTGCTTTAGTGAAATGAATGTATTTATTGCATGTCAAAATGTTTTATAGTTTTTTTTTGTAAATTTCAGTTGTGGGTTTTTATAATAAATTCATGTAATGATGGTGTATTGATAAAATCATGTTGATAAGGCTTTTATTTTTCTTAAAAGCCAATGTGAAAAATGTTGTGGTTTTCTTTGTTTGCTACTATACCCAAAATCAACTTGGCAATAAAGCAAATTGCATAATAGATTAATGTGTAAAGGTGTCAAATTATTTTTTTTTGCACTCTCAAAAAAATAATAAAGCACAGTTAGTTGCAGAAATAATGCTTTTATATGAACTAAAGTTATATTTTCTTGGACTTAATCAGCCTTGATTTACAATGATTTTAAAATCTGTGTAAGTAGTAGACCAATGCAACCACTTGTGCCTTTGGTATATTTATTGTGCATGAAATGGGCTTTCATTAAAAGAAAAATGTGGGACAAATAAACCACAATGAAATACCATTTGATAGCGATTATAACCACAAGAATGAATAACTTAAGTTAATTTTCCTACAATCCATTGGCCTCCACGTTTATAATCTTCCATATGGAGACATGTGAGTGCCTCATTTAGGACAGAGAATTTCAAATGAATCTCATACATCACACACAGTCCACATGCAACAATGAACAGATCCATTACTCTGTCAGCAGGAGCAAAACTAGCCAGGCAGACGCACACACACACACATGCGTCCTTTTCCACTGCGTGAAAACCACCTTATTATCACCAGCACATAAGAAATCATAGTGCCTTCCAGATGTTTGATATGAATCAAGCAACTTTCCACAAATCACATCTTGACGTTAAACAAATTAGCATTTCTTCTCTCAGGTGTTGTAAATCATCAACATTCATGAACTGGAGGTGCTTCCCAAGAGAACCCATTCACCAGGTGTAATGACACACATCATCCACTCTATGCTGTTTCACCAGTAGGTGAAAGCAAAAGAAACAGTATGACATCCATCACACGTCTTGCTTAATTCTGCTTCCTAAACCTGGAGCGCAGGAACATTTTTCTCTCTCTGGCTCTAAATGCCAGCATTTTACAACACAAGATAATAAGGATGTTTCTCATCATACTCACTGAATTAATCACTTAGAAATGTTAACATGGCGACACTCATACACATGAATGCGCAAGTATTCAGATGATCAGACTGATTTCAAACACATCAACAGTTTATTCAGTTTATCTAAACCAGCTTTTTATGAGGTCAAGTGGGTGCTCAGTCAGACAGCACTGCATACAGCATGTTGTTTCAGGTTCTATTGCATGAAAAAATCCAGGAAGTCCAGTTTGAATAACAGATTAATGTATTTCAAAAGCTTATCAAAGCTCCCAAAAAACCCACTGCACAGCTGTTTATACTCTGAGCCTAAATTTTACAATTATATAATTACAAATAGTATTTTATCTTTCATCTGGATGATTACATGCCAAAGAAAGGAACTATCGTGCTCATCGAACAGGTTTATTCATGTGAAAAATGTACAGCGTCTTTCAGTTCATGATGAAAACTCATCAGGTTCTTATCAAGTTGTAAACTCAGGGAAAAATCAAGCTCAGATTAAAAACAACACATGGCATATTATAAAGTGTCATTATTCTTTCAACGAAAACTAAGTCAAAATGCAGAAGTAGTGTAGGTAAAACTAAGTACAGACTTACTGCTTCCATGGGAATTAAGGGGGTAAGTGGCAGCCATGTGCTGCTAATCAGATGCACTTGATGAATTCATCACCAGCAAGTGTGAGCACCTCTATAAAAGCATTAGTTTTGGCAGTTTGCTCGCCTGGAGCATTCAAGCATTCATTCTTATCACATTGCCAAGGAGGAGAGACATCAACATTGATCTTAAAGAGGCAAATGTTACTGCCCATTAATCTGGGAAGGGGTATAAGGCTGTTTCCAAACAATCTGGAGTCCATCATTCAGACATGCAATGCAAAAGACCCAAGAGCATCTCGGTGTCATTCACATGTTAAATGTTAAAGCCTTAATGCAATTCAGTGCTGTGAGGGCTACCCCAGCTGCCATCAGGCGAGAGGCGGGGTTCATCATGGACAGGTTACTAATCATGTCTGTAGGAACCTACACCAACTATTCTTCAGTGCGTGCAAGATGGGGCTGTACAGCTAATTTGCTTGGACTGGAAGAACAAGTTTGAATGAGATGCTAGAAAGCTGAGGAGAAGTTAGTACAGGACAGGTCGAGAGCATAGCAAGGCTGTGCCAAAGGACATTGTGAGCAGTGGGAGGCAGCGACAAGCTTGCTCCCTGTCAAATGGGAGCTAACTGTGGAAGCCACTATCTAACCCGGGAGCAAGCAGAAGCAAAGCCAAATAAGAAGCTGCGGCATTCTCTGAGCTGGGACTTCGCTCTGCTAGCTCCTTTCTTTTCTTCTTTTGCATTGAACTTTATTGAACACACATTGATAATAGACTATATATATACAGCTGAATTACACCAATATTAGAATTGATCATTTCTCAGCTAACACAGGGGAGGATATTATTAGCTGCTAGCACATGGAGACACCTCATACCAGCTGTTAAGCACAGTGGGGGAAGGCTGGTGATTTGGGCTTTTTTTAAAAGCCAGAGAACGTAGCAGACCTAACGCTCATTGAGTTGACGATGAACTGGTCTGTGTATTGTATATTCTGAAGTCAAATGTGAGGCCATTTGTCTGTCTGACAGCTGAAGCTTGGCTGACACTGGGTCAGGCAACAGGATAATGATTCTTTTTTTAGATTTTATTTTTGTATTTTTTTAATGTCCTGTTTGTAAATCCTTGGAACTGAAGAACGTTGTACTGTCCTTTTAGTATGACCACATGCTACCAAAAATGTTTCTATGTACTTGATGTGTTGAAGTACAAGTAGTCTGGGCAACTCTTGATGGAAGAACCTTAGTATGATTGTAATGGCTTAATAGGAAAGACTGGAGGTGTTGTGCTTTTTTTTTCGCACAAGTGTAACCTCAGTCTGAATTTGGCTTGAAACCAAAACATGGTAAGATAATCTCTCCCTGCATTAGAAAACCAAATTAAGAAATAAAGGGCAGTTTGAGAGGGAGCTGTCAGAAACCTTAGTGCCCAGTGCTTATACTGAGAAAGCACGATACTTCTGGCAACAGGCCTACCTACAATGTGCTCTGCCTCTCTGCCACTCTGAGGAATCACATATTAAATGGCAAAGGTCTTAAGTGTCTGGTTTCCCACTGTGGGTGACACAGGTTGGGTGCCAGGTCATAGTCACCCCTCCAGCCCCCCTTGTGTACTTCTATGATGAAATTTTATGTTCTACACATGCTTAAACAGGTTGCTGCTCACAAAACATTCAAGTCAGATCAAAATGTTCACAGGTACGACTGAAAAAGTGAGAAATTGTCAGTTGTCAGTGTTTGTGTCATGATGGAATGGTTCAGGATGTTTTTCCACACTGGGAGCAATGTATGTTGAGAGAGGCTCCAGACCTTTTTCACCCCGAGCAGTAATAATTGAGTAAAACATGAATGATGAGGTGCATAATCAGTAGGTTTCAAGTGGATGTTTGTGTAACCTGGTGCCTCAAATGGAGAGTAGATGGGACATGAGAAGGGCAAAGGTGTCAACTGCAGAGTCATTTAAACTCTGAGGGAACACACAGACATACAGCAGCGACACTGCCTGCGGCAGATAAAGAAAATTGTTGACACGTATACGTCTATATCTAGATCTGTATGCACCTTTTACAGATCTATTCCAGCAAAAATTTGGTTTGACTACTTTGGCCGTAGATTTTCACGGGGCTGAATGTTTCCTGAGCATTCTGATGCAGTTTTCAGTGTCATGTCATGATCACTTTTGTTTCACAAAGTTGCTCTTGACATTTCAAAAACAGGTAACAAAATCTGACCTTTGAATGTTCAGTGGTTGAGCTTTTTCAGCAAAGATCAAAGAATTGAGATGAGATAGGATGAGGTGTCTGAATTTCCTGTTTCACCAATATTTGTATATATTCTCTTTTATGTTAAATTTTCAGTGTTTAGTTTACATTCTCTGAGTCAGCAATAAGACACAGTTATCTCTTTTTAATCAGATACAACTATCAAAAAGCCAAAAACATTTCAATGGGTTATTTTTCATTAATTACGCAAGATAACTGGATTTGAGACAATACGTTTTAGAAAAGTGAAGCAAGTCACAGTAAGGCACTCAACCCTGACAGCTGCAGAGACATATCTCAAATGCTTTCTAAATTCGTATTGTAGATGTATACAGTCTGCGGCCAAACATGAATTTCTAAAGGCTTCCATTGTGTTTTAGAAAAGTCAGTACCTTTTACCATACTACTACAGTAATTGTAGAATGTGGACTAGTAAAATGAAAGAAGGAACAAAAGATGCAAAAAGTAAACAGATTTATGTCAATAGATTTCTGCTGAATGGTTTTAAAAGCTCACAAATTATCTCAATAGTTATTACAGATCCTCAGGTTTGTGCTTAAAGTTGTTGATTTTCTTTCAACAGGGACCATGAAGCTACAGAAATATGTGCTTATGATAAAAAATGAAGAACTTATTAGATATTAGATATTAGATATCTTACCTAAAACAATGAATCACCTATTTTTTTCCAAACAAAAGGAATTCTGAATCTGGGAACTGATCAACTATAGCCTAATGCTTCAGTGACCAATATTTTGATGCTTCCAGTGCATCCAGATAAAACATAATGACTATCTGAGCCTAGACTTCCTGTTCCTTGTGGTGGTCAGTGTTTGTATGTAAAATAATTTCAAAAAGCTAATAACATTTTTGGCAGATGGTAGCTACTGGTTTTGAGACTCTATTTTGACAAATATGTTCCGCATCTTTTGCTTCCCACATAACTTTTTATGTGCGTGCAACCAAGGCCTGCTCAAACATGATTTGTCGATACAACTATTACGGATTAAAGGCAAACCAGAACGTTTCCACATGTCACCTCAATTATTGCTTCTTGCATACACATTCAACAAATTCATGTGCAGATATCTGTTCTTAAAGATTACTGAGTAAAGTGACATCTCGAGGCAGAATTGCAGACAGAGCTGAATAACGCTTAAATTGACTTTCCCTTCCAAGTTTGTAAGAGAAACCAAAAAAATGCCAAAGTCCCTCTAGATCCATCATTTGATTTGGCCTTTTTGTAGAAACAACATTGCAGCATGGTAAACTCTGTGAACCAGCAACAGTTGAAGATCTGAATGGCTAGTTCCAAAGACTTTTATCTTCACACGAATCTACATTAACAAACATTTAGTGACCGACATTAAAATACAACTCTGCCAATAAATTCACTCTAAATGATACACACTACAAAGAAGGAGATCTTCAGAGTGATGGGTGCAACTATGAAAAAACACCAAGTGGAAAATATTGAGATAAACAAAAGGGAGGCAGACAGACAGAGCAGTCCAACTAAATGTCCATCAACATGACCTTTACATGAAGTGTCTCACACCATGTTTTACTGTCACACTCCCCAACCTCCTCTTCTCCACTTCTCTTTTTGTCTATCTAACCCACCCCTGCTACATTTCATTGCCTTGACTCCCACTGAATGGAAAACAGCTGGGTCAGGGACTGCCCAGAGCACATTATGCCCAATTCTTCAATGAATTCCCATCCACCTCTCCCCTCTCCTTCTCTATCCAGTGTGCTCCCCTGCTCCCTGTCCTCATTTAAGGTGGGGCTGTGCAGCTGAAACAAAAGAAAAACAGCCTGTATGAGAACATGTTTCTCACTCACACATATGGTACTCTCTTCCTCTCCTCCTTTCTGTGAATTTGTTTCCCAACCCTACTCCCTGGTGATACTCTGGTGTTATGGCTGGTTCTGCTTTTGACAAGCTGAAAAACACTGAGATATAATGCAGCTGAGCTGTATGGCCAAGAATGCATAAAGTTGAGTAATGTATCAGAGTTATTACTTTGCCCTGATACCCAACCTAGTTCACCTGCTGTGGTAGACGTGGGATTGTGAGGAGACAAGCAGACATAAAAACTGTGCTTGGATTTTGTGAAAATAATTTTGTTTAAGGTACATACAACTCAAACCATGATAGAGTGTTAGGGTTTAAGTGCATGTTGGAGTGTGTTGCTTAAAAAAATCCTTTTTTATGCTTTGAAAAAATCTAAACGTGACCTCAAGTCTTTTGTTAAACGATCACTTCCAAGGCCACGAGTGAGCCTTCATGTTGAAATGCAATCATTCAAGTACCTCCAGTGAGATGATGGCAGAAAGAGGTTTCTGAGTGAGGGGGTTAAATTGTCAGCTGAAAAACAGCTCTTATTTGGTATATTTTTAGCCAGAAATGAAAGGATAGATTCCTAGTTTACATTTTTTAATAAACTAGTTTACAATTAGTACAGAAAAGTCTTTTTGATGATAAAAATTAAATTGTCATGTGCTATTGACTGCTTCAGGTAAGATAACAATCTGCTTTAAAGCGTCAGCTCAGCCTCACATAACGGTGTAACAAAAACTACAAATTTTTACAAACGTTCACAACCTCAATGAAAAACTCTGAATCTGAAAAGCAACACTGACATTTTCTGCGTCCTGTTTTCTGCAGAAAGGCACTATAGATACAGCACTGGCACCCCCTGTTTATTTCATCGTCTGCATCCATGTACTGTAGACTCTGATTATAAAGGCTCACAACAGAATGAGGAGTAGTGACACCGCTTCACAGCAGAAAATACAGCAGTTCCACAATATAGTTTATACATTTTTCTGGGCTACAGGTCGGACCAGTAAATCACAGATTCCTACAAAGACAAACACCTATGCACGATCCCAATCATTGGCAGTTTAGAATCACCAATCAGCCTAACATTCAAGATTTTGGATGGGAGAAAGCTAGAGTAGAGATTTGAACTAGGAACCTTTCTTTGAGTTGACACTGCTCAACATCTCACCAGCTCACAAACTTAACATGTCACATGTAATCACTTCTCGTTTTAAGATAAAACAATCTCATGGTTGGACCTAAATTTCAATGACACACACATTGCCTGAATGCTGGCCTTTACGAAAAGCAGGAAATGAAAAATTTTACAACTTCACAACTTTTGCGCTTTTATTGTGGCATCACTATGTTTATCTAAGATGATGTTTGCATGTCTCAAATGTCATTTTGTGAGAGTGGGCAGTGATAGGCCGGGCGCTGTAAAGTCTGAAGTGGTCATTGTAGATTTGTAGCTCTTGATCTCCTAAAATAGCTAAAACTCTCTGAACTCCTGTTTTGTCCTGAGGAGATTATGAACCCACACGCACTTAGCTTCTGCTTGCCTCCTCCTTAGTAAAAGTAATGCCAGGGCTTTCCTCTGAAAGTGTGACTGATACATCTTACATTTAAGTCTGCAGCTAGAAATCCTAGCTACTTGCATGTGTACACCCTTCATCTCCCGCTCTGCACTCGATCCTTAAAGTTAACTGTAAAGACAAATTGTTAATTGCCTCACCTACCTGACCAGTCAATCACCACATGCCTCTGATTTTGTTGGTGTTGGTGCACCGGAAAATTAGCTGTCAATTTGGATGGGTCTATCTCTTCTACTATCTGAGCGTTATGGTTTTCAAAATCTCAATTGCCGAGGGAAACAACAGCCTCAAAGCAGCAACCTAAATGTTGAAAATTACAGTTTTGATAAATACTTGGATCATGCAAAAAGACAAGTCGTCCTGCTTCTTTTAGTAAAAGGTTATAAGAAATACAGAGGATGGTTTTTTTTGTTTAAAAAAGCCGCCTTTTCATGTTTACCAACTGGTTCAGCCAAAACAAGGTCCCCTCCAGACACAATGTCCTGGGGTACTGACCCACGATGGTGATTGGTTTAAAGAAAGTCAAAGGGCCTTTTTCCCCAATATAACAAATGACAATGGGTCATTGTCAAGTGAGTCAAGTGTTACTGTTACAATGATGCTCCGACTCAATATAATCTTGGGAAATTTAGAGAAATTCATTGTTTAATCATCTTTTCCCTGACAGTCACATGGATAGTGGCCACTGTTCATAACTTACTTAATCACACTGAGGTGAGATGATGTTCTAATTATAGCATGCCTTATAAAATTGTAAAATCTCAGGTACACATAATAGGATAGATCCTTTAACTAAAGAGTGTCGGCCCACCTTGACTGGTAATCAAATGTTGAAAACAATGAAAACAATGTTTAAGTATGTTATTGGTGAGTAATATATCTAATTTGACGATAAACAGCTTGTTTAAAGTGAAGTCAACTGCAAAGCTTAAAAACTGAGACTCTGTGTTCGTGGAATAGAAGAAGTAGAATGGTACTGGGTACTATGACGTTATCAAAAAGATAAGGTAAAGTTTGAGTTTCAGAGCAGGGTCAAAAGAAATGCAAGAAGGAAGTATTGCTTAAGAGTGCTGCGGGGGCCCATGGGTGACAACTTGTGTATATTGTGGGCAATGCGTGTGTTTCTGTGACTATGCCAGTGCAATTTCCTGCCAGCAGATTGACTAACATGTGGGCACCTGCCCCGACATATCCGCCCATCCTGTTTTCTCTCACTTTGTATGATGCATTACTTTCTGCTGATGTTGCTATTGTGTCAAAACAAAACAAAATAAAACATATGATTAAAAAAAAACATGCAAATAAAAGTTTGAAGAACCATTAAAAATGTAGCTATTTGTGTCTCTGGACTGTGCATCACCACCAATTAGCTGACCCTAAAGGATGACCTCAACTTTGCTGGAACTTGGTGTTTTACACCATCCCACTCTGTGATAAATTAAACCTGTATGATAGACTCATGTATTAGTCATTCACAGATGCTGAAAGTCACAGAGAAGCACATACACAAAACTAAACAGGAACTTTACATTACAAATTTTTGCACATCTAGCACAAAGTACTGCAGCGGGCAGACAAGCCTGGACAAAGCTGTAAGGCCTTGGGGGAGAGGGGCTGACAGCCAGCATGGCTGCACACATACACAGAAACACACAGATAGATATAACTTGCACAAACATTAAAAGCAATAACGTGATCTTTATCTACAGTATTTGGTGTGACAGAGAGAGACTTTATAGTGTTGGCCTTGAGGAGAAAAAGTTGAACAAAGTAATTATTTGGCTTGCAAGCAACTGCACTTCAAAAGGTGATCTACAAAGAGTGAGACGCATACAGGTTTTGTGTGTTGGGGCTTTGCAAGCTGTAACCTTTTATTCAACAAGAGACGTCATGTGAAAGTGTTAGCAGTGAGGTGTCGTCTGTGTATGAGACAAAGTGTGAAGGTGAGGCTGCCGAATTTGTTGCAAATACAGTGACGCTACCATGTTTGGTGACGCGTTCTTAAGCTAACACTGAGCTTGGGCCTGAATGTGCATGCATATGTGTGTCTGTATATTACTTTTTGTCGCAGACCAGAGAAAGTCACTGACCTGTTAAGAGCAGGGTGTCCATTACCCACTCAGCATAGAGTTACACACTTAAAAGCACTCCATTAGTATTCTGTTCAGTTTGACAGAGTAATAAATTACTGAGAGCTTCATTACTTTCACTTTGTGTGTGTTTTTGTGTACATTAAATTAGTGTAGATGTAAGGACTCTAAAGGTGAGAAGAAAACCAGGGTGTCTCAGTCTCTCTTTTAGTGTCTGCCTGTGTTTCTACCCATTTACGTGCAAACATTTTTTTTTAACTAAGAAACTATTCACAGAAAGGAAATATGGCTGGAGGTAGTTCAAGTGGTATAGTAGATTTTATTAGTTGGTGTTTTAATAGGTTGTTCTGTCCACATGTTGGTAATATCCTTGAGGAGGACACTGAACCCAAAATAGTTTATGTGGGGGGAAAAAAGCAAGATATTTTGGAGAAAAAAAGCATCTGCCAAATGAATGTAATGTAAATAATGTAACTTCCACACACTCAATGGTCATTACATAAAGTATGCAAGTGTATGAGAGTATGTTGTAAAAGCACATGGCATGGAGAGGTTTCTTGCCTGTTTAAGAAACCAAAAATATGAGATGTGTATGTCATCCAGCTGTAGATTAGAACCCCATTAGCCTCAGTGGCTGGTCTGCTGTTTAGACTGAGTATAAACACAGAGGGAGGGATGGCTCGACGTCTTGTCTCTCCATCCTCAACCTCCAGATAACACTTGCACACACACAAAAACATGTCTGGATAACCAGACTTCACTATGCCACGTACTGTATGTGTGTGAACTGAGAGGTCTCCTGTGAGACTCGTCTCTGGATTGCTCTCTTGCCCTGCTTTGGCATCATCCTTGCTTCCTGTACCAGCTGCAGCTTGTCTCCCCCTCCTTTTTCTCTCTTTTTCACTCTTCAGGCAAATTGGGCTCTTCTTTCATTCCCACGATCACTTAAAAGAAGAAGTTTTCCTCAGCTGAGTCATGAGCACAATCAGTTATGAATACCGATAGCAGTATGGTAAGAGGAAAAAATGTGGTCGGTAAGTAAAACTGAAATGAGATAGATTCTGTTGGAACTCGAAAAAGTAAATATCCAAAGAGGCTTGGTTGCACAATTTACAATAAATGATCATATTCATATTCAAAAAACGGAATACAAAATTCCCAATATAAAGTGAGGATAACTTAGAAATTCCCAGAGTTACTATTATGAGAAAAAGTAGTGATACTATCTTTCAATTCTAAGGTTTTAGGTGTAAAGACATAAAAAAATCACCAGGTTATTTTTTTTTAAATGACATAAAACAAACTCAAATGAAAAAAAAATATGATATTCATGTCATACTCATTTACAATAAACTAAGCCCAAACACTGAAGCAGTGGGCAAAATGTACACACCACAATTCAATAGCTTGTACTGTAGGCATCAGTCTCTCACATCGTTGTAGAGGAATTCTGGGCCACTCTTCTTAATAATCTCACCTCAGTTCATTGAGGTTTATAGCCATAATCGTATGTACAGCTCTTTTAAGGTCTCTCCACATGATTTCGCTGAGGTTGAGGTCTGCAACACCTTGATTCTTCTCAGCCTTTCTGTTGTAGATTTACTGATGTGCTTAGAATCATTGTCCTGTTACTTGACCTTATTTAAGCCAAGGTTTAGCTGTTGGACAGAGGGCCTTGGAAATACTTTGGTATACAGAGGAGACTGCAGAGGCTGTAGAGGAGGCTGCAAAACAAGCCCAAATAATCCCCCTCCCAGACACTGTGCTTGACAGTTGGTATTAGGTGTCCATGTTAATATGCTGCGTTTGGTTTTCGTCAAATGTGGTAATGTGCATTAAGATCAGACATCTCAGCTTTAGTCTTATCAGTCAAAAAGACTTTGCTCCAGAAGTCTAATGATTTGTTCAGTTACAACTTATAAGCCAAAGCCGAGCCACCAAGCTTATTTTTCTTTTTTAGATGAGATGAGGCCTTCTCCTGCAACCTCTCCAAACAAGTCATATTAGTTTGTTTTCTTGTTTTGTTTTTTTCTTTATAACTATTCCATCATGAACTTTAACATTTAACATGTTACCTGAGCCCTGTAGAGTCTGAGATGAAGCTCTTAGGTGATTTGCTGTTTCTTTGAACATTGGACAGTCAACCTTGTAGTGAACTTGTTTGGATGTCCACTCCAGGGAAGACAGACAACTGGTTTGAATGTTTTCCTCTTGTAAATAATCTTTCTTACTGTAAAATGATGGACTCCAGATTCTTTGGAAATCACCTTATAACCCTTCCCAGAGCGATGGGTAGCAAACAATACCTTTTTGGCTTCACCTGCCAGTGTCTAGTGAAGAAAGGGAGAGCAGAAATGGAGAAGCAATGCTTGGCTAAAAACAAGAGACCCACGAAAATCATTTGTCAAAACGTTCAGTCATTATTATAGTTATTTTGCTCATAGTTTGGCTGTTTATTCTTAAACCATATAAATGGTATGGATGGCAATTTTTTTTTTGTTGTGAAGCTCATCTCTATCTGAGTTGAGGCGTCTGCATGCATCATATTAGAGTCCGATTTGTACATAGACAACACACCAAAAGAGCGGACATCTTCAGCCAGTTCTGCCCCAGTTTACTGGCAGCGGCCCCACTGTCTGTGCTAAAAGTCACGTCGCGAAGAGAGAGAGGAGCCCAGAGAAGCGGGGTAGGAAGAAGGAGGGGGCGTAAGGGGCACAAGGAGCAAGACACAGGAAGTGGGGAAAGATGAAGAGCCGGGAGACAATGTGATGCACAGGGGTGCTGAACCAGAGGAGAGGAGGAGGCAGAGGAGGAATGCTGGAAAAGGAGGAGGAGAGAGCAAAAGAGGGAGAGCACAGGGTGTGTGCATCTGGCACTGGGAGGCAGGGAAAGATAGCGTGGGCCAGGCTGGCCGGACGTGTGTGTTTGTGTTTGATTGAAGAGGGATGTGAGACAGAGACCCCTCACTGGCTCGGTTTTACTGGAATGCTGCCATGGAGAGATGGACGCATACACACTTCCACGCATTTTTACAGTGAGTGCAGGACATGGAAAAAGAGTGACACCACTTGGAGATACAAGCTGAGGAAAGTGATTAAAGTAGATGGTTAAAGTAATGGTTAAAGTAGAGGGCATCTTTTGTAAAATCAACTCAAGCAATGGGAACAGTAATCAAAGTCATACTGTGCAAAACATTCCGAGCTTTATTTGCAGTTCTCAAAGTTTCCACAGATGTCAGATACGCCAGAATATTGAATGAATATATAAAAAAAAGAATATTAAATATGTAAACAAATATGCTAAATATACAACAATACTATTTGATCAAATGGTTTAAACTGCATACAGAGCCAGAACAAGCCAAGATAGAATACATGCATTATGTCATTATGTCAAACTGTTTTTAAACAGAGAAAAAGGTAATTAAAATCATAGTTTTTGAGAAATGTAGTTGAGATTGATAATACTTTGTCATGTTTCTAAGAAATGTTAAGCTGAAGCTGACTGCTGCATATTTGAGCAACGCATTCACTGAAATAAGAGGCAAACAGCTGGAAGTGAATATGACTTGTCACAGACACATTCACAGACACCAATCAGTGTCTGAATGCCATTGTGCATTGACATTGTGCAACTACTCTCATAATATTCAACATGTTTTGAAATGCAAACAGGTGCAGCTAGTGTACTACCAATTTAATATTTTACCAAGCAATTAGGTTAAACTGTTCAGCAAATAGTTCGGGAGTGTTTTTTAGTTTTCAACTTTTTGTTTTTCATTGCATGCTGTGAAATATATTTAAAAAAGCACAGATTGGCAGAAATGAAAAAGAACTATCAGTTTGTGATTTGCCAAAAATTACATCCAAATTCTCTTCCTAAACACCTTTCCTTTATCTTGAAAAAAAAAACTACAGTCAAGGACACAACCTAACAAAAGAGAGTCAAATAGCCCTGACAGTAGGCTACTTATTGCTACACAGAAGAGATTTCCCTCTTGATGTGTTAGCTAAGGTTTTTGAAACTTGCTACCACAAGGAATTATGGGAAGAGATTATCTCCTTTAATATTTGAAATGGTCCTGTGTGCGTTTACTTTGCAAAGCAGCTGAATTCTTATGAGATTCACAACAGTTATAGGAGAATCAAGGCAGATTAATCTGATTGGTAGAAGTTTGCTCATGACTTTGATGGACTGAAGATTCATCTAATCAACCTACTTTTTCAAAGCATTGGTTTTCTTTTAAAAAGAAAGATAATTCAACCAGTTGTTTTGATTATTGGCACTTAAATCAGTTTAGAACCTTTCTAAGAAAAGGCCTTTTTGACCACCTGTAAGGGTTCTGTGACACAGCAGTAGCAGTTCTTCAGTTGGCATTCCGATGTTACACAAAGTCAGGATGAAGGATTTGGTTATGCTTATAAACTGTATGAAAAAGATGTTGGCAGCCTCTAACTCTGAAAAGCAAAACCAATTTGAAAATGTTCTAAACCTGCATTCTTTCTGATGGTCAGCAGAGGGCAACTCTTCTGATTGCCTAAAGTTCTTCTTTCAGTAACTCAGTAAACATATTATTATTATGTTCATCGTCTCGATCAAATCTTTTACACCATGATGATCTTTTTGTAAGTTATTCTTCCATTCGAATCAATATACACATTGAAACAGATTGATACATGGCAGAATTACTGTAGCATGTGACTGACAAGTTGCTTCCATGCCAGTAAGCAAAGTTTCTACAAATACTCACTCAGCTCCATCCCTCACTATTAAGATCCAGTTCAGAAAAAAAAGGTTTCCAGCCAACCACTTTTATTGAAGAATGCCAGTGTTATGTTCTGCAGATAATCCTTGCTCAGAATAGCTGGACTGCAGGAGATAAACGGAAATCTGAGGATCACTTTTGCCATAGTGGTAGACTATTATGGAGGGAGAGTAATAGATGGACAATGTTATGAATTTAAGCTTCTTAGCTGATCCCCTTATGTGACCGTAAAGTTTTTTTCTGAAGCAGGAAACCAGTGCAAAGATAGTACACTAGCAATGTTCAGTTATCACTCGCATGATAAAACTAGACAACTGAAGCAATCCTGACATATGCTTATTGTGCCGGGCTGTAGCCCAGACTCTGTCCCTTGAAAGGACTTGTCCAAAACAGTTCCACACTATAGATAGCATAGTCTGCTTACCAAAACCCGTAAGGCTTCATTTATAACACCAAAGGACTGATATGTCATGGTTGTGTTGACATATTTTCTGGCAAAGAGTAATTTTTGAGTCAATCAGTTGAGAATAGGGAATTATTGGTCATTATTATGAGAGGTAGTTCTGCTAAGAAAAGCTGTAAAGTTTTACACAGCAGTATTTGTACTTGAAATAACAAATGTGACATATTGTACTGTAGGTGTAGGGTTCTGTGCAGTGGTGAAAAGGGTAGCAACATCAATTCCAAGAGAGAAGGTTCTTGGTCATTCTTTCTGGGGCTTGCTTTTTTCCCAGAGCGTCAGCTTCCTCCTACAGTCCGGTTACAGATAATTTGTGATTTGATATTGTCCCTGTGTTATACTGACAGCTTTCCCAAGGTTTAACTTGCCTATCTGCAAATGTCATCTGTGATAGGGTCCAGCCTTCAATGACCATCTTCAGGGCAGAGGTAACGCCTGATTGCTGGATGAGTACAATGTGTTAATTGCTGAACCAGCCTTGGCTAAGACAGAGATAGTAAGTGGTTTCAACACTCATCATCAATCATAAGATTGCAAACAAGCTTATTTCTCAAAATGGCAATTTTTTGTTTCCAGATGCAACAAAGAGAAAAAATACATGCTCTGCAATCTCAACTGAGCGGACAGGGAAGACAAAAGGAAAAGAGAAAAGAAAGGATGAACTAATGAGCTGTCAGTAATGTTTCCTCCTAAACAGTTATGATAAACGTATGTGTTTTTACCAGGAAAATGAATTCCAAGGTTGCAGTCACACACCAAAACAGGATGAACTTTAGATCACAGAATCAACTCCTGTTTGTGTGCTACTGTAGACACCAGTCCCTTACAGATTGGCAGCAGGATGAACACACATAGATAGGCACACAAAGCTGACACAAGGTGCACTGGTTATGCAGTGTACTGCTTACATAACCTGATGAGTTAATGGGTCAGTCAGAGTTGGACAGGATTGATGTAAACGTGTCTGCTGACAGGCAGAGAAATCCTGTCCAAAATTTCTTGCGCACACTTCTAATGGCATATTTCTTCAGTTGTAGCCCACTGTCTGAGAATTCCTTTGCCCTTACGAGCAACTTCCTGTCCACAGAGGCACAGTGTCTCTATCGCCACGGAAACTACAGTGCAAAGTGAGTGCAGGCGACGCTAAACATTCTGCTTTTCCTTATGGGACTCCAGAGGCCAGATGGACTCTAAGTTGAACACACACACACACCTAAATGAGCAGCATATCCAATAATGGCACAGAGAGTGTGTGCGCGGGGAGGATGGGGGAGGGACATGGGAGTGGGGGGGTGTCCATTGTTTCAAACTCGAGGGCAGAAGTTTTGGGAGGGGAGAGGGAAAGTCAAGGGGAATCTAAATTTAGAGCACCTCCGCTGAAGTATTTCAAATATTCTTACGTGTATTTGGATGCTCACGTATACAGTTTATTGCTTAATCCTTTTCCAAGAATTGCATCATTATGCAGCCTGACTGTCGTCACTGATTTGAGAAACTTTCCTCTACATAAAGTCGCACGTCACTTGCTTCAACATTAAGAAAAACAATCATTGTTTTAGATTGTTTTATTGACACAAATTGAAATGCTCACTACAAGGAGAAGAGAACGTGGTACATATAAGAGTTAAATCTTACTGCTTTGGGTCATTTCCTGGCTAGCTGTACAGCCTTGACCTGCTTGTGTGGACCTGGCCACACAAACCCACACGTCCAGTGCTGACCTATACTTCCTGTCAGACAGGGACATCCCCTGATGGGATGGGGATGGGGGGGTGGTGATCTGTCTCCACTATGTCCCCTGTAGAATCTCCTCATCCAGTTTTGTTCACTGCATTGTTAGTTTCACACTTCAGCATGATCACTGGGGACCTTCCAGGACTAAGTGGACAGCCGCGTCTTGAACAGGTGTGCCCAGATATAGAAGTGTCAGACATTGTTGGAGGTGTTGCTATTGCTGTTACAGTGAAATAAGCAAGTACATGAAAATTTTTCAGCAGTACACAAATGCACTTTAACATAGAAGGCATAATAATAATAAAAAAGATACAACAAAGATTAATCAAAACACATCACATTAATGCTTATATGCCAAACACCTGCTTTATCACAAAATAAATATTTAAGTGCCTCCATGATAAAAAGTTTTTAGTCTGTTTAATAAGTCCAAAAGATGTTTATATGTGTTACAAGCCATATCGTGAGTAAAATCAGCCATTAGTGCTTTGCCTAAGGATTTCTGCTTTGAAACTGCACAGTAGTCAAGTTTGCCTTGAATTGGATTGTATCATTGAAATGCCTTTAGATGACATTTGTTTTGATTTGGCACTATATAAATAAATTGAATCGAAATTGAATTAAAGTACCACTGGACATATTACAAAGACGAGGTCAGAGAGCCTGTATGTTTGATATAAACTATTTTGAGAAACTAGAACCAACCAACCCTGAGAAGCTAGCAAGCTGAGGAAAAGTTATTACAGGATAGATGGAGAGCAAAGAAAAAGTAAGGCTTAAGATGGAGCCATAGCAAGAGTTAACTATGGAAGCGGAAATGCCAGGTAGGTTGATAGGGTATGGAACTGTGTTAACCAAAGTCTTTGCACATAAGAGAAGCAAAGCAAAGCAAAGCAAAGCAAGAAGTTGCCACCATCTGTGAGCCAACCAGAAGTTTGCTTGCCCCATCCGAGACTTCACTCTGCTAGCTCCCTTTCAGCACAGCCCTTCTGGAGCAAGTGGCTTCTGTAGCAAGTGGCTTCTGCAGCGAGCAAACTGAGGCTGACTTGTTCTCAGATGAAACTTCACTTTGTTAGCTCCTGGTTTGCCCAGCACCCCCGAAGCTTTCTTGCTCTCAGGTTGAAGAGACATCATGGTATCAGCTGCTATGGCTAGATATGTGAGTAGGGCCACATTAGCATATTCATAGATCCCAATTCTCTGAAATGGGGAGGTATAGTCATTTCCTGAATAATGCATACAAAGATATGTTTTTAGGGGATTACTCAGTGCAGGACTTGGACTTTAAATTCACATCCAACCTCTGCTGCAAGGCTGCTGTATTCTTTTTGTTTTATTCTTCTATTTTCTTTGATTTGATTATACTTTTTTTAAAGAATAGTTATGTTGTTCCTCTTCTTCCTCTAAGTTCAGTAGTAGAGATCTATTATATTTTCAGTAAGTGCATATAGTGTGTCTGGTATGCATGGGTGTGTTTGTCCAGCGCATACATCTGGTTTACCTATCACATCTCCAGTGTCATGTCCCTGACCTAGTGAGAGGCACAGCTGGCTACGTGTATAACGTGTTTCCGTCCATCGCTGGGCAATGATGTCACTTTGTAAGGTGTTGAGGTCCAAGCAAACACACGGAAAGTTGAATGGGGACTGTTTGAGAAGATAGCAAAGAGGAGCCAGCTTGGAGAGCGAGATGTAACGGCCTGACTCAGAAATGACTGCAAGGAGAATGCATAAAGGTTTGGGTGCTTGGGGAGCACATTTCTAACAAGGTTTTAATGACATGCTGCAAATGGCCCATGACCCTGAACTCTACAGAGACCACAGTAGGTCCCACTCACCCTGCCCGGGTTGTCATACATTGGTCAGCTGTTAAATCAACTTTCAGTTTTGGAAATTAGCCTTGCGCCCTCCAGGCTCTCTGATTTCTACCTCTAACACATGCATCTCCTCATCTTGTTGCAGTCAAAACGACCACATGCTGCGGTCTGTGATTACAGCCAAGTGTTTACAGTCTTCTTATATTAACACTTGTGTTAAACAGCATGGGGTACCATCCTGAACTACTTTGTCTTTTTTTATTATTTGGAAGAGGCACAAAATTGGGTTTTAAGTTGACACCATTACCCTGATGGCACCTGCCAAATATGCCTAAAAGTCTTACATGGTTTTACTGGACAGAGTTGTGTAGTAAAGACATTTTAAAAAAAAAATCTGATTAATGCAAGTGTATTAGAAACATAAGACCCTGTAATTAGCACTTTATACTGCTTGTGGTTTCATTTTAGAAAATATGGTCAAATTTGCATTGCAAGTATACGGAGGAGTGTGCTGTCTTTTTTCTTAAGAGGGCTGTTTTTTTTTGTCTTTCACTTTTATACTTTATTGTTGCCTCATTTATCCAGTGCTACAACTGCCAATGCCTAATTTCAGAAAACACAGGTAAATTGAAAATGGCACTTCGGGAGATTGCACAAGTCTGAATCTGCATCTTTGTATGTGTGCTTATGTGTGCATGTGCACGAGGGTGCGAGTGTGTCCTGGGTGTGCATGTATATGTGTGTAATGAGAACCAAATGGTGGGGTGTGTGAATGCATGGTTTTTCTCCCCCATCTCTAATCAGACAGCCCCCAGGAGTACTGTGTGAGCGTGGACTCGAGGCTTAGAGTGCTGAGCTGCTTCATAAATCAGCTCTACCCATGAAGAAACCTGGATACATAAGGACTCCTCTGACCCTCTCTACAGCGAGCTACACGTCGTCCTGTTCTGGTCACTTTTGATTGTTTTTTTCTTTTTTTGATTTTAAGTTGCAATTAAAGCTGTGAAAAGAGAAATCCTTAATATGTATTCAGGTCTTCAGTAATGATTAATGCTGTGAAAAGAGAAATGCTTGATTTCAATTCAGGTTTTCAGTAATGCTTAAAGCTGTGAAAAGAGGTGTGAAGCTGCAGAAATAATGAATTTGAATATTTGATGACTGACCACATAGGGACGTAGTTTGGTCTGTGTAGGTGGTCTCTAATGACATGGCCATGTACTGACTAAAGAGGGACGATTTATGCTAGTTTTCTTACAGTAGATTCCCAGCTATGTTGTTGCATCTTTTGTGTATATGTCCTCTCCTTCCTTTTCTCCATCCCCTCCTTCTCCATTTGCTGTTTAAATCCTCATTCCCCGCAGGAGGTGGCCTCTCCCTGTCTTCCATCTCTCCCTCTGCTGCCTTTCTTTCTCTTCAACATCTGGTCAGGCAGCTGTGGCTGGCCAGGGTTCAGTGGGGTGGGAAGGTGTAGAGGGAAGAGGAGGAGGAGGAGGAGGAGAAGGGGTGGTGGTTTTGAGGAGGCTATCAATTGCAAAGCCCAGGGCACAGTAAAAGAAAAAAAAAGATTTGACACAAAATGTGCACTGTGAAAGAAACAGACTGAACCAAATCTCTTCAGTTTCTCTCAGTCTATCTATCACACTGTCTCCCTGTGCACTATTAAACTCTATTAAAGAGAACAGCAGTGCAGGGAAAAGGGGTGAGGGAGGCTCAGGGTTTAGAGTGAAGCAGGGGAAGAAGGGGGAGGATGGTGAGGGCAAAGATTTCGATATCTGATTTCCACATCTTAAATACATTAATTTATCTTACCCTGGGGCTCTTTTAAAGTCAAGAGAAAGAAGAGGAAGGGATGGGAGGAGGGAGAGGAAAAGGAGCAGGGGTACTTATGACATTTTCATTGTGGAATCTTGTTTCTATTGTTTCTGTGGTCAACATATTGCCCAAAGATTCCACATGCCATCATGGCCACACAAGCTCCGAGCTGCTAAACGGTCACAGATGGCATTACACACTTTGTGCACATAGCGATGACTTGATTCCTGTCAGACTAAGATGCTTTTTTTCTGCAATATGCCAATGTCAGCAAGTGATTTACCGCTAACTAGTGCGTCATTGTGTTCCACATTCCAGGATGTCATTTCAGCTACCTTTTTGCCAACTAGCCTCTTTGTCGATCTCCACCCTGAGTGCCAGTTCCTCTGCACTCCAACTGAAGTTCATGACCCTTCAGAGTTCATGTTAGGACGAGAGCCTTTCTGAGGGAGAATGAACTCTTCGCCGTGGTCTCACGTGACTCCAGCATATGGTAAGTTACCCCTTGAGTGGAAAAAGCTCCACTTTCAGTCGCTTGCAGTTCTTTCCAACTCATTTTATGGCCAGCTACAGATCATAGGGAGCCAAACAAACAGAGAGGGATAGATGGTCAAAGTAAGGGGCCAGAAACACTGAGACACAGATGGACCAAGTATTCAACATAAGTAAGTAAGAAGTGAGAGATGTGAGGGGGCAATGGGGATTGAAGGCGATAATGCAGGTGTGTGTGAGCATACGAAGTGAACATACGTACACCCTACAGGTGTATATCACATTTTCTGACACTGTGCATGCATGTGTCTCTTTGTATATAAATGTGTGGTGTTACAGTACGGGGTAAGGTGAACCCAGGCTTCTCTCTGTACAGGAAGCCCCTGATTAGCACTAACGAGAACTGCAGACCATATTAATGCAACCACACACCTCTCCCTCTCTTCCTCCTCCTTTTCTCTCTCGCTCTTGCCATCTGCACTCTCTACATTCCCTGCCAGACATCATAAACCCACTGCAGAGCTCTGAGACACACCAGAGCACTCGAGGGGGGGGGGCTACCATGCACTCAGCCCCCTCTTCCACCATTCAGCCACACTCTTTATTATCTGAAGTAAATCCATATGGTTAAACATATAGTACACAGACTCAAGAAATCTTATGAAAGAACATTTTCACACCTGAATGAACACAGAATGTTCGATGAAAAGTGAGACAGCATACAGGTGCAAACGTTCACTTTTTCACAGAAACTTTTTTTTAACTTTCTAGCTCACTTAATTTGCATAGAAAAGAATTTGAACTCAGAGATCAAAGATAACAAGATCATGAGGTTGGGTAGATGAAGAAAGAAAAAGACGATAGGAAAAAGGTCTGCTGGTGTGCAAGTCTTATTAAATGTTCCTGCAGATGGACAGACAGGGCGTTTTCATATTGAGACATGGATACCCTCTCCTCTATTCTCTTGACTCCCACCCACACATTAACATGTGTTTCACATTCAAAGCGGAGATGTGCAAACCAACAGCCAACCACTCAGTGTGACTGGCAGGCTGATCTCTCTTGCTCTGTCGTCATAGAAATGGACTTACAAAACACCATGATGCCTATGCGTTTCTATGTTCTCTTGAATAAAATCAGATCAACCTGTATACTTAAGAATATTGCAATGTTACAGAATTATGTAGGAGACACAGGTGAGATCGAAGTCATATGGAAATGGTGAAAAGAGGTGTGAACCAATTTTATTGGTGAGGACACACACCATATGAAAAAAATGGCCCTAGAACATAACCATAAGCCCAATGAATGAATGAATAATTGTTCATAACACTGAGGCACAACAGTTGTTTTTTTCAGTAGTAAAATTAGTCACCCTTAGCTAACATGCTTTATTTCGATAAGTTTTATTCAGAGTTATGCATCATGATTGTTTCGTGGAATACAGTAATGATGGTGTCCCTTTTGAAAAAGGAGGACTGAATGGTGAATCTATACTTTATGGGGATCACACCTCTCAGCAGGTGTAACCCAGGACATGAGAGAGGGGAGAGAGTCCCTCTGTTGAACCTAAGATTCAAAAAGAACAATGTGGTTTTCATCCTAGTTATGAAATACTTGACAAGCTTGTTACCCTCTCAATGATACAGGAAGGTGCGTGGGAGTTTGTAGAATGAGTCTTTAAGTGCTTTGGGGAGTTGAAGGCATGTGACCACATCCTGAGGCGTATCTTTAGGGGGTACTTCTAGAGTATGGGGTACTGTGCCTCTGCTCATGTCCATTCAGTCTCTGTACAACTCTGTACAAGACTGAGATCCATTCCCATTGCCCTTTGCCAGAGATTCTATTCATAACTCATGGACAGAATTTCTAGGTGTTGCCAAGAGACTGAGGTGTTCTCAGTTTGGTGGTCTCAGGATTGTAACTTTTTTGCAGATGATGTGACCCTGTTGGCTTCATTGAAAGTTGACCTCCAGATCACACTCAGGCTGTTTGCATCTATGAAGCAGCTGGAAAGAGAATTAGCACTTCTAAGTTTAAGGCCATAGATCTTGGCTGGAAAATGATGGATTGCTGCTCCAGGCTGGGGATGAATTGTTGCCTCACATGAATGAGTCAAAGTACCACAATGTATTGTTTACAAGTTAGGGAGGAGTGGGGCAAGATACAGACTGGTGGATTGGTGCAGTGCACCAAAAGTTGCAAGCAGTGGATTTTAACAGAATTAGACTGCAGATATTTGTGGGGGAAATGAGCATCCATCAAAGGGTGTCTGGACTCACCCTTTGTGATATGGTGAAGAGCTCAGTCATTCAGAGGGGGCTCAGGAGGGCTGTTGCTCTTCTGAATTGAAAGCAGCCAACTGAATTGGCTCAAAAAATCTGTAAAGGATACTTCCCGAATATCTTCCAGGTGTTTTACCAAGCAGAACATGCCAGAAGAGATTGGAATGATGGAGAGAATTAGCCTTTTAGCTGGCTTAGGAAAGCCTCTGCATTCACATGTGTCTCTCATGTGCTGTTCAAAGATTGAGTGAGGGAGGTCTGAGCATCTCAGCTTAGACTGCTCCAAAATCATCACAAAAAATTTGTTGAAACACCCATTTTATTGTGCTTTACATAATCTACTATAGTACCTCGATATAGTTTTGTCTGACAATCTTACAACACTGAGAAGCAGTGTTGTAAGATTGTCAGACAAAACTATCTACACAATAATTATCAACTATCTTATTGAGTTCATAGTTTCTGACAATAATGAATGCTTCTACATGGCAATAATTTGCTTTAAGTGCAAAAAAAGGCAAACTCCTCTTGCTTGTTTATTTTTACATGTCAGTGGGGGGTCACTGCTTTTTGATCACATTCAATGGAGATGCAAGGTCAGAGTGAGCGGATGAGGAGCAGACATACATGCAAACAAAAATACAGACACACTTTAAAGAACGGGTGAGATAAGGATGGAGAGACAGCATGAGGAAACACATGGCATTATAAGTCAGTGACTCAGAGAGGGTAAGTGGTGTCCGTAACAATAATTGTAATCACAGACAAGAGGGGATCGAAGAAAGGGGCCGGAGGACAAAGGCGGTGATGAGGCGGATGAGCGGGTGGAGGTCTTTCTTGGAGTAGTTTACCCAGCTGGAAGACTAAAAGACCCAGACAGAGCCCTGATGTCACCCGCTGTACCCTACCCTCCCAATTCCCCAATTTCCTGGCTTTGCTGAAGTGATGTCACAGGCCAGCTGGGGATGTCACGTCCAGACCCTCCTATCCCCTCTGTCTATCCCCCTTCTACTCTCTCTCAACACGGCTTCAATCTGCCGTCCCACTGAGAGTCAGGACAGTCAATAAAGCACGTACCAGACACAGAAATGCAATCATGCAGACAGTCCATACACGCAATATTGTGCATGTCCAAAAAAAAGAGAAAAGTTTCATAAATAGTAAATAGAATACTAAACATGGTCACAGAAAGCAAATGAAATGCAGACAAACTCAGCAACAAAACCAGTATAACAGTATAATTGGTTTATTGTCTTATGTAATTGACTTTTTCCACTTAGTTTATATGAAAGCACAAAAGGAAGTAACTCAATCTTGTGGAAAGCAGCTAGAAAACACTGTAACACAAATGTAAGATATACACAGGATCCAGCAACTTCTGTTCTGAAAACTCTGTGCCTCACAGTGCGCGAATGATCTAAACCAGTCACAATTTGTTTCGCCTGCTCACAAAAACAGGTGCAGAACAAGTGAACCAAGGTGGGAAAGTTAATCTGTGTTTGCTTTTCACCATTTATGAATACTTTTGACTCATAAACCACTAATGTTTTTTTATAAAATAATTGAGGTTAGAGGAGTTGTATTCTGAACAGAATTCAATAGTATCTTAAAACAGCCCCTCTAAAACAGCATAGGGGAAGTAAATGACAGATTTATGGTCAAATGTGACCATAAAATACTTTCAAACATGTTCAGCTTCTTTGGTCCACCTCAAAGTAAAGAAATGCCAGTGAATTCCTGATAGAGAGACTGACATCTGTAACTTTTTTTAAATACATTTTTGGTGTTTATTGACAACTGAAACAGATACTATGTGCCGTTTTCATTTTGTGTTTCCTGTTCAATGTATGCACTCAGAGTAGAGAGTTATTGGAGCTGACAGGTTCCTTAAACTGATTACTGAAGGCGGACGGTGAGCAGTTCACACTGCTGTTTCCTCTGGTTGAATGTTTAACCTATAGACATCCACATATTTTACACCCTAAAACAAAATGGTCTGCAATGCAATTTTCAATTATCCTTATAAGCATGAAATCAGACAAAACACTGTTAAAAACATCACAAGAAAATCAGAAAGTAGAGGAAAGTAGGAAACAGCATTTAAGAAAACTTTGCACAAGTAACTTCTCAAAAAAACAAGATTTTAGAGAAACTGAGGACAAAATAAAATGTCAAACAACAACATTTCAGAAAATACAACTAAATAAAAACACAACACTTTTCAAAAACCACAATAAAAAATAAATTTCAGCACTTCAGAAAATACTTCCATAAAATGAAATGCACAACATTTTAAAACACAAAAGAGTAATTCTATTGCTTTGTTGTGAACGCCTATAATGCTCTAGCAAGTAATCAAATGCACCGGCAACAAAACAGTGGCCAACAGTTGTGCCACAGGTAATATCTAAATGATATTGATGTAAAATGATGGTTCCTTGATAACCTTGATTCCTCTCTCCCCGTGTCTGTTCTTACCCTGTCTGCTTGTGTCTCTGCTTGCAGAGACTAAGATATAAAGAGAAGAGTTGAGGATGTGTAAATTGGGCAATGAGGTAAGGGGAAAATATAAGACAAAACCACTAAATGGCACAAAATATGACAACAAATTAAAAAACACAACATTTGACAAAACACGAAAATGTTCAATATGCAGATAATTTGATTTGTTTTGTTGCTGTGTTTGTCCTATTTTATTGTAATTTGCATTTCAGGGCCACCAAAATTACCAATCAAGTCCTCCACTCAAAACAACCAGATGGGTAGTTTGTTCATACACTTGAATAGAACCTATGGGGATGTCCACTAAAGTACCACCAATACAGGGAACAGGAAAAACATTTAACTCATGGAAGCATTTCCACGTGGGCGCTGAGGTCATTCTCAAGTGTTTTCTGTTATAATTTCATGAGCTAAACTGTCCCTATGAGGAGGAAAGAGAGGGAGTGGGTGGCATGATTCTGCACAGCACTTTCAATCATTAGATGCTTTCAACCATAGGATGTGACTTTAAACCCCCGATATAATGGGTAAATGGAGTTAATAAAACAGAAACTTTACTAAAACTGTTTTGTCCTCTCCTGCTCGTGCTTAGGAAATAACATCACTTGATTAGGGTTAGACATCAAAACTACTCGGTCAGTTTGATAAAAAGATGTTTCTTTGCATACCACAATTTAACGGATGCCATTTTAACGCTTCACATGTAGTTCCTCTTACAACCACATATTCTTTGAATGTTTTTATAGTCATTGTTGCCTGCATTTCTCCCACTGTCCAAATACATGCATGTTAGGTTAATTAGTCATTCTAAATTGCCCGTAGGAGTGAGTGTGAGCATGCATGGTTGTCTCGTTTGTCTCTGTGTGGCCCTGCAATGGACTGACGACCCGTCCTGCGTGTACTCTGCCAGGGTGTACCCTGTCATAGAAAGTGGATGGATTTATGTTGCCTGCATGAATAAAAGAACCATGGGGTCATTTTTTGGACAAAGACAGTCTCAAAACTCATAGTGACAACATTTGAGATCAAGTTTACTGCAGGTTGATATTAAAATATTTAGAAATCTTGAACAAATTTATGTCTCAATTTAAATAAAATTCTAATTTGCCTAAAAATCAACTGATATAAGGGAAAAACTGAACCTATTTACTTCTAATGACCTACTGATCAGTCGTGTATGATTACTATACCAAGGTTGAATTCGTACCTCTTGCATTAATTTTACACTTCTGGTGTACTTTTCCTACTCTACTGAAGCTTCATTGTATTCCTCCCCAGTAAGTCACTATGGAGAAAAATGTCTACAAAAGGAGTAAATGTAAAAGTAATTCAATTGTAAATGGGCATAAGATTGACTTGAAACCAAAGTGAGACTACATTATGGTTATGGAAGGTGCCTATTTAAAAGTTTCTCATGTAATGTTGAACCAAAAGCAATCGCAGGGCGGACAAATATCTAACTGAATTCACTTGATTTATGTATTTATTTTTGTTTTAGATGAGCTATAAATAATTAATGCAAGCTTTTATAGTCATATCTTTAATATGTTCAGAAACAAGCCAATATAAATGTTTCAGTCTAGTCCTTTCCTGCCTTTCATTCACTCCGAAAGCTATTGAAGAATACTGTTATATATCCCAGCTCATTTACAGTGAAACACTGCAAAGCTCTGTTTCATTCACTTGTTGTATGTGTGGGTGTTTTCTTTATTAATATTATGGGGACATAAATCTATTTACATAGTCACTGTGGGGACCCACCTTCCATTTGGGGACAAAAAGCAAGTCCTCATAATGTAAATCATGAATTTTTAGGGGGAATTCTGAAGGTTTAAGTTTGAGGTTTGGAGTAGAAAAGTAGTGGTTATGGTTAGAGCAAGTCTCCAGGAAATAGATGTCCTCTGAAATGATGGAAGCATGACTGTGCGAGTGTGAGAGACAGAGAGAGATAGTGCATGACCCCCACCCACACATGCACACACACTGTGTTACGTGCAAGCTGACAGGACCCCCCCTGTAGAAACTGAACACCATAATCTTCCTCTTCCCTGCCCTGAACCCACCCTGTCCCCTGCTGGCCACTGTCCTTAACCAAACACACAATACACAAATGTGCACAAAGATGCGCGCACACTGTACTCGACTTTATCACGAGCTGCACCAACCCACACACGCTGTACAAACACTCTCTGAACTTTAATATCGGATTATGTTTCACTGATGCACATGTGTGTATGTGACATGCAAACGCACACACGTTCAGAGCGCTGGGCTTTCTGCAAACACATACATCCTTTCAATTTCTTTGATGGATGAGGAAATGCTCACACAAACAAATAAACAAAACCTCCATCCCAAACCCCATTACATCTGTATGCTTTTCCTAGAGCTTCACTTGAGTCTTTCACGACCTGATGCATCGAGCGGCTCCGCCTCCCATCCTATCCTCTGTTTCTCTCTCCCGGCTCAGGCCCTACCTGATTGTCTGCTTGTTTTCCCTGGCGGCTCCCAGCTTCCGTTCCCAGGCTGGGAGGTGGGAGGTGGGAGCACAGTCTACGACACATACTTTCCACCCTTGAAGGCTGAGGGCCAGCGGTGGTTCCTCGTGTCTACTGGCCCTCCAGAAAGCACTTCAACCCTGCTTTTGCCCGACAAATGCTTCTTCTGCTTTTGGTTCAGGGTGGAGGGGGTGAAGAGATGGGATAGTTGTATTCGATAGGGATCAAAAAAGTGCAGGCATTTGCATGTTCAGTCTACAATTTGGTGTAGAATTTTGTAAAGCAGTGCCTGCAAGACTGTAAAGTAATCTTTCTGCCTATGCTGGCCTACATGGAAATCAATCCCTTCAAATGCCAATACAGCCAAAAAAAAGGCCACAGGTCTAAAAACACACTAGAGGCTCCATAGGCATGCTGATGTTTAGCAGATATGTTTACAGGGTTCATCCCCTTCCTCCACTATAAACACAACTTAAGTACTTGTATAGATTAAAATACGAAATGAAAATTGTCTCACATATTTCTTTTTATCTTGTTATGTTCCAGTGCAGTAAATGCTGAGCTATTTGGTTGGTTAGATTAAATCTTTGACCTGCTAGTGGTGTTCAAGAAAGACAGATGATCAACAAAAACATTGAGGAGTAATCCTGTTTGCACCCTGGGTATGTCACTACTGTCTAAGAGTCCAGGCCAAGAGGAAAGGAAAGACATCATGGGCAGGGAACCGCTTTGTCGCACAGTATGTGTGCTGGGGTAAACAGTTTTTTTTGTCTTCTGTTTTAATGGCGCACCTGCATGTCTCTATTTCCTACCTGTCTCAATAGGACCTCTTGCATCTATAGAGGCACTACACGGAGCCAAGTATCCCTCTCCGATTAGTGCAAAGATTAGTGATTCTCATCATGTGGTGATAATAAAATTACATGATGCAAAGTGTTGCTCTGCACAGTAAGTGACAGAACTTGCACTCCCACCAGCCTGTGAAACTTGTTACTCATTTGTAAAGTGGATTAATTTTTTCCCTCTGTTGTTTATTTCTGGGCTTTTTAAAGCTGGAGTTTTTGTGCTTGGGGCTGAGCCATTCTATCACCACAGAGCATTTGATGTAGTCAGACACAGCGGTGAACTCCAACAAAGACTGTGAGGCTCTCAAGTTAGATTAGTTCTGTTTTATATAAAATGAGTGTTACGGTAATCCACCCAGATCACATAATGGTAATTTCGTACCCATTTCCTCATTCAACATGCTTTTATGTAGGCCCAGTAATCAGCTGCAGAGAACATGAACTGCACATTACACCACTAAAGCTCCAAACCAGCTGTACAGGCCAATAAAAAGACAAGTAAGGATGTGTTATTCGGACTTCTCTACCATGTACTGGTTGAGAATAGCGCTGAAAAGCAGATTTCTACAAAATATGACAGCCGGTTCACTCCAGTGTTTGGATCTGTTTTAGTACACATTTTAGACACTTTTTTAGTAGCCACTTTGTAAAACATACATCTTTGGTAAAACATTTTGTAGGTGAATCAGTAGCAAATCAACAAAGAAAAATCCAGTTTAACAGCAGAAAAATGTCAACTGTCTACGTATTTCATTGATGACAGAATATCATCATCGTTAGGTTGATGGTAATGATCTGATGGTAATCATTCTTACGGTTAGTCAGTTGAGATATTGCTCATCACATGACATGATAGGGGCATGACAGTGATATAGATGATCAACAACTGTGAGGCTTCCGCCCTGAAAGACTTTGCTGATACCAAACATTCCAAAGAGTCTTCATGACCAGCGTGCTTTGTGATATGAGGCAACACAGTAAATCATGAGATGAGGAGATTTGTCAACCCCCAAAAAGTTTCAGTTTCTATCAAGGCAGCAACACTTAAAAACAATTTCCAAATTTAGCATTGAGGTAACTTTATGCATCTTTGATTCCTGGCAGAATACATTATATTATCATTAATGAGAGGTTACTGAACATGACTGCTGATAAAGGACAACACAAGTACAAGAATGTAGAGCTGGACTTTTATGTATAAATATTGTAATACAACTAAGGTATGAACAGCAACCTCAATGAAAGAAAACTGCAATTCTTTGAATACTGGCTCCATAAGGCTGGCTCCAAGTAAGTAAATCCCTATCTTAGAAGAGAATTTTATAGAACATAAAACACCCACGGTACAAAAAAATGTTGTGGTCTTCCACACATAAGTTATCCCTTCATGACAACTGTAAATGGGATAATACTCTTTGCAATTAGCCCATTTGAACAACATTAAGAATTAAAAATATCAGAACGGGGAAGACAGCTTTAAGTCAATTGCCCAATGGATATACACTGAATTCTCAGGTTCTGGTTTGGATCCATTGCACATCACTTCTGGCAGCAAAAATTCAAGATAGTGATGGCCAAATGCTGAACTTGAGGCTTAGAAACTCTGGCAAACTCTACTAATTCTTGTTTGTTTGTTATTTTTCTGGCTTTTGCCTGGTTATTACCTGTGACCCTGTCTCCTCCATTCTGATTGACTGTCCATTAATTAATCTTTTGCCTCTCAACTTACAATTTTGTTGCATTCGCACAGTGATTGATGACTGTACTGTCTATATTACAGCTGGCTTATTTAGGTTCGGGTCATTTATCTGAATTCCAACATTGGTCTGCAATTTGATGATTGAGTTTAAAAAGTTTTAACTAGGCCTAAAAGGTAGCGTTTGCCCATTGCATAACAAAGCAGTGTGTGGCTCTGTTAGTCAGGCAGAAAGTCAACTGCAATGAAGAGTCATTGATTTCAAAGTCCTGGGCCAATGGTTAGAAATCCACAAAGAATTGTACTTTCAAAAGTTTCGCACCCAGGGTGCAAAAATATTCAATGTATAAATATTGTTTGCTTGTCTTGAACATGGTGATGCAATGCTCCTGTAGCATAAAGCTCAACAGGTGAAAGCACACAAACTTGCTCCAGGTCTAAAATGGACAAACATGCTTATGTTGAATCAGGTTTGAGTGGGTTAAGGCAGGCAATGCAATTACATGAAGACATAATGTAAGAGCAACAATATTTACTGGTTATATTGATATATTAACATCTGTCTGATCTCCCCCAGCTGCATTATTGAATGTAAAAAATCCCTCAATAAACAATGTGGTATTTTGCCTTGTTTTCCCACAACTGCTTAGTGGGTTACTTTCACTCTTTGACAATTGGTGCTTATCTGAAGCGCTGCAGCCCATCATGTCTTGTCAAGTGTTAACCTCCCTAAATTCTCCCAAATAACCCAGCCATCATACAACAGCCAGTTATACATTATACTGGCATTTGTATTCAGGATAACCAAAGACATATCCAGACCATGATTTAAAAGTACACTCTGACCTGAACAATATAAAAAGCTACTACTGTATGACTGGCTCTACTTTGACTGCAACAGTCTGGCCATCTCTTGGTCCAGTTTGGATTCTTTTGGCTCCCTTCACACGAATTAAAATTGTAAAGTTTCTCACCACATATTAATACAGGCCAGGGAGCTATCTCCATGGACTTCACCTCTCACCCTAACCTCCAGCCCTCCAACCCAACCATGACCCCATAGCTTTGAACTATGGTTCACATCCTGCATGTCTTCAAACACACTAAATGGACACACACAAGTGTATGCTCAAATTATGTGAATGTTGTTCTTAATATAGCTCCATTCCTCGTCATTCTTTTCATTAAGCAAAAAGCATTTACCACAATAACATTATTGCAAAATCAACAAAAAATTCTCAAAGTAATTGTGGAGCATTTTGTCTGTTTTTTGGCAAATTAGCTGCACTTCAAATACGGGGTGGAGAGTGATCATAACTTAAAAAAAAAAAGAAACTGTAAGTTAACTACAATAAATATTACTTTGATTTTGTCAACTTAGATCAAGCTACAATCAGCAACTCTGCATTAAAGGTTATTTTGGATTCAGTGTGATTTGAACGTTGAGCAGCTAAATTTGCATTTCCTTTTTTTTTTGTTCTATTCCTCTTTATCAGTTTTCAAAGCCACACGTAGGAGTAGCTTACCGTAATATTTAATAGTGTGTCCTCTCGCCAAAAGACTACAGGAAGCAACAGTTATAATAGGTTATTCAAAAAAATTGGTCACCACCACTGTTTTGAGAGAAGAGAAAGGCCCTGTCCAAAAATGCCACCCTGAGTGAAAGAAAGCTGAATGAAAGCAGCATATGAACACATCTGGTGATATCTTCAGTCAATTGTCTTTTGAAAATCTGGTTTGTTATGCAACATTGTACAGGGCATGTGTATTCAGTGGGCACAATATCAGTCATTGAGCATCTTACCTGTGACTGCTGGTTAAAAAATAGAATCTGAAAAACTATTTGTTATGAACTATGAAATAGATGTGTGTCAGAGTGTCCCTGGAAAGAATCATGTCTGGATATAAAATTAGGTTGAGGAGAGACATACACTTAAAACTCAGTCCTCTCTTTTACTATTATTAGAGGCCATGACTGAGTGGACTAACCCTGATTGAATTACATTGTAAACTCACTTGCTGGGTATCCAGACCTAAGACAGTGTCCTCTGTGTACCCTCCACTCTGAGCAGGAAGCTGCCAGCCTTTCTGAGATTAGGCCTGTTTCCTCTCCCCACAGTGCACTCCCAGCGACCTCATGGCCCTGTGACCCAGCAGCCTTCCTCCCAATACGTATGGCATTCACACCATCAGCCAAAGAGCGTGCCAGCTGGCGTGTGACACACTCACACAAGCACATAAATCACTAAATCATTCCTCAGAAAATGACACTTGAGTTCAATTCAAAAACAATATGGTCCTTCCTGGCACAGGACTGGAATGCTGAAGTGTTCAGCAGACACAACACAGTCACGTATGTCAATACTGTATCCATACACAGCACCACTCCTGCCCCCCTCCCACCTCTGGCTAACAAATCGTGGCAGTAATTTTTCCCCTCTTGCTGAGCTTTACGAGCCATAATGTGAAGCACCTGCAGTTGCAGAGAAGCCAGACGATGGATGAAGGAATATGTCTGTGACCCAACATCAGTCCAACAGGACACAAACTTGCCCATTTTTATTAGTCATGCTAAAAGCATGGTTATAGGAGTGGCATGTCTGTCATCACTTCACTACTTAGGTTTATTGTCAAATCTCTCAACAACCACAGAATTCAAGTTTCCGTGAAGGAGCTTAAGTTGATGATGCTCTTCTGTATTGCCACCTTAGGGGTCCTTTTTTCATTTTCATTCACAGATTCAGATGAAAGATCAAGCATTATTGTCAATCAACAAATTGACAGTAATGCTGAGTTTGACTAGTTAAACAGTGGAAAAATATTAATTTTAGAAAAAGCAAAAAATCCACCTACTGGAATATGAAAGATAAGAATATGAAGAACTGATAAGACTTCCTCTGAAGTGGTAGATGCAGCTTGCAGCAATAAAAATAAATATATAAAAAACAACCACACACGGTCATTTTTTGCTGTTTAACTAACGTGAGATTCCTTTCATCTGACTGTGTATGTGTGTACAGACTTGTTCAATTTAGGCCACATGTAACACCCAGGCACTCAGCTTGCTGTAAAAACAAGGGGTCATTAAACAGAGCACAGGGCTGTAACCTGCAGTTCTGTGAGGTCAGATGCTTTCTATTACCTCGGCATGTTGGGGTGGGGGTGGGGGGCATTGGGAGGTATTGGGAGGGAGGCACTTGGTGCAAACTGAGAGCTTGTTAACTCTGACAGAGTGTCAAACTTTGGACAAAAATAATGATGCGGATGATGCCCGATTGGTTTGAGTCACACAGAGAAAATCCTCAGATGAGAAGTAATATATGCGTATATGTCTACATGCAAAACACACATAGTAACCCAGTCACTACTGCAGTACTTTAAGTGCATGAAAACAGCTCGAATCTCACACTGTAAAATAATGGCACATGCTCCTATTATTTTTAGTTAACCATGCAGAAAGCTCATGCATGTGGTTTCTGGACACATCGTCTTTAATTATCAGTTAGAAGTCATGAGCGAAGTGAGCACAAACTCCTATTTAATTTAGCTAATTAGGGCACTGTCAATTGACTCGATTGCAGCAAGGGTATAATTGCCTTAGGAAGGCTTTTACCACAGTTTCACCGCAAGAAATATTCAAAGCACTGACTTATGCACAGTGGATGTTATGACTGTGCTGCAAAAATACAAAGGTGTGCGTTTGTTTTAACATTGTCTGCGTGCTTTTTTAAGAACATTTACTCAGAATACTTTCGTATTTAGGTCATAGTTTTATTTTTTTAAATGCTGTTAGAGTCCACCAGACTGCATGTGTGAATAAAAGTCACCCAGCTAAAGATATCAGGCTGCCTCAGTATGTTCACCACAAATGTCATCTAGAGGTCTGAAAAAGGAAGACTGGAAAGGGAGAGAGCTGAGGAGAGCTCAAGAAAATATTGACAAGACTAAATTAATTAAAGATGATAAAATGGACACAGCATTTTTTTATTTATAAAGTTTTATTATAAACCTTACAATTTTTTTTTATTACATTCAGCAACATTACTGACATTTAAACTCCAATTTTATGGTCTTTAATAGGGTGCATGCGTATTAGTGAAAATCATGTGGGCCCATAATACTGGGAGTTAAAAGTAAAAAAGCAGGATCCCAAATGTTGTTAAAAGAAACAGTTTGTTCATTTAGATATTTTTACAAGAGCTCCTTGGCTCTATCCACCTGTGTCACAACACATTTTTTGTTGTTGCTGTTTATCAAAACACTCAAGCTACATTATGAATTTGGGAAGAATTCACAAACAAATGGGAGATTGAGTTTTGAAATTACAGCTCCTTGAGAACTTCTTCCATAGGGGTACACATGTAACTGAAAGCTAATTCAAAAGAATATAAAACTGTTCCATATTCCACGACAAAAACACAATATTGAGCCGTTAGGTTAAGAAAACAGCAATGTTACCACCATGCTTCTGGTAAATGTATACTAATAGTGTCTTTATTTGAAGCGCTACTAACTGCTGCCTACCAAAAGTAAGGCTGTACTTGTCATTCCAGAAATTTGACTACAACAATTCCTTGACTGAGTTGCTCAGTGATGCAGTGATTAACTTAGTTGCTTCATAACATCAAAGTTCCTGGTTAAAATCTCTGCTTTGGCTTTTAAGTTTGGAATTTGTGTTTCGCTCCTGTGTCTGTGTAGATTTCCTCCCAATGGATCGTAGGTATGAATAAGAGTGCACATGGCTGTCTGTCTCTCTGTCTTAGTCCTGTGATGAACTTGGACAGGCCTGAGACCACGTGTCCCTTAACAGGATAAAAGGGTGGTAGCAAATGAATAGATGGATTCCCTGGCTTTAAATGTTTATATGCCTAAATGTTTTATCCATTTATATGGAGGATTGTTTTATTGATACATAGCTGTCACTCACTGACTTTTACATTTTTCCTCTTTTAATTAGGATTGTCTTCAGTACGTTCATTTTTGCGGTTGCAGTTGTGCATACTCACACACACCACCACTCTTTTCCTTTTCACACCTGGTCCCAACCTTTTGTCTGCGGTTACTTTGGCCTTGAGCCACAAGAGCAAAAGAATCTCTGTCTTGTAAGTTTTTCCAAAAACTTGTTTTGATCCAGGTCCAGTCTATTGCGTGAGGAACATGCTCAGTCAATGGAGATGCATCTGCAGGCCATTGTGGCTTGTTTGAAATGGAAATGAGGGCTGGTTCATCCTCTGTTTGCCACCACCATAGGTTACAATGGTAAATCCCCTACTAATTTATTAGTGTGAGTCAAATCCAAATGAATAGATTATTTATTTAATTTTTTTCCTCTTTCTTTCTTGTGGATGGATGCCAGCTGTATTGCTTCAAAGAGTTGTGTGAGGCTGAAGAAAATGTGTTACAGTGAGGTTTAATGGTAAACCTGGGCTTGGTAGAAACACTTAAAGCCTGTGCTAAACATTCTTATCTAAAGGTGAGTTTTTGAAATATGATCTACTTAGACAGAGCAGAGAGCCTAAAGCATAAGTGTGTGTATGTGTGTCTATTACTGTAATGATGGTTGTCCCCTCATTGCCCTTTATTCCCTTCATCTGGAGCACTGAGGGCCTGTTTTATCAGCTTCACTACTGCAGCTGACAGTAATGAGTGCCCACCCATGTAGACAACTCTCTCTGTGTTGATGTGCTTCAACTCTGTGAATATGTCTTTCCAAATGAATGTGTGTCAGTTCGTTTATGTGTGTCTGTGTGCCAGCCAGCAGGCTGGAACAATATTCTAAATATCTTGGCTGATTTACAGAGACTCCTCAGGCTTTTGGAGAGATTGCCTTTATGACTAAAGGCAGTGCAGAGTCTGTGCAGGGACAGCCAAGCTTAATGACTAAGCTTGAGCCAACTCAAGAGCCCAAATGTGTACAGGTATGACTGGTGTTAGTGTGCACAAAGCCAAACACAAAAAATCATTATTATCAATCAGATCTAAATTATTTAATGTAAAATACACAGGGACTGAAAGCAAAGCAAAAGTAGACTTCAACTTTATGAAAGCACCAAGAATAGATGAGTAAAATCTGACTTATTTAACTGAGGAACATTTGATCCTTTTGGCACATGAAACCACAAATGTTCAGTCCCAAATTTTGGCTTCCTAAGTTGCGGTTACACTGGCTTTTTATTATTTTTCTATTAGAAATCTTACTTCTTATATCTTATTTCTATTTCTGACAAGGCACGCACTCAAATACGTAGATAGCATTGGCAAGGTAAAAGCATTCTATCTATCTGTCTATCAGCAAGCTTTATCAGCTGACACAATTTACCATAAGACATGATACTGTAATGATGGTCATTAACCTCAGTCTACACCACAATAATTTTTTTTCCAAAAATTGCAGATTTGACAGTTTATTTTCCATTTTCTTACAGTCATTCTATGCTGTTGCTACTTTACAAACACTGTACTTTGTGAATAGAAAATGTCAATTAAATAAGATTTTCAAAAGCAACAGAGTGGGATATATAATGCAACAAATGTTGAGGGATTTGAATGTGGTGTATGTGTGAAATGAATACATGCGCAACATTATGGGCATTGAGTATACTACAGCGCCATGGACTGCAAGTTAGCTGCGATATCTGATAAATAACACAACACAAATTAACACACTCCTGGTAAAATGTGCATTTATTTACAGTCATAATACAGAGCACTAAAGTAAATATCTGGACTATATAAACATGTTTCATAAGTTTTATTATAGGAATCAACAGGAAGAAATGATTGTGATTGTATTATTTTCATGAGTTTAAACATGCACATCGGCAACTTATCCGATCGAGTTAAGTAGACATGACAAGACAAGAGAGCTAATCTTACCAGTGGCAGTGGGTGATTCTACATCTGTCTGTCATTCTACTGTTTCTCTGAGTTTACTCTAGCAGTAATATTTATTCTTCACCCATGTCTTCCTCGTACACTTTATCTTCCTCACGTCACTTCATACCGTTGTCCCAGATTTGCTCCATATGCCAAGGAGTTTTTTTCAACGCTTATTTGTATTGACAACAGTGCTATCCAGTTAAATATGGTGAAAATATCCAAAAGTTTTCATTTAATTTGTGCTGTTAAAGATATTGAAAAAATAGATTCATCTTTTTTCATTACCCAACAAGTTTGAGGAGTGTAGAAATAGTTGATATAACTGTATTTTTGAACAAAGTGCATGAGAAACAACATAAATACAGATGAAAATGTCCTGTTATCATATAATGCTTTCTGCCCCATTGCCAATAAAAGCGCTGACTAAGCAGTTGTAAACTGTTTTGTAAAAGATCGATCCATCATTTCAAGCCTTAGTATATACAACATATAACCTCACAATACACACACTGATAGAACTTGGAAGTGTGACTGTGTGTGTGTTGGGGATTAAGGCTGCCTCTTTCTGTCTTTTTTCCCTAAAATTTATCTCTATAACTTCTACCGGACAAATGAAACAGAGCTCAGTTTCTAGCTAACTATACCCCATGACTGTGATGAATAGAATTATAAGCTTTCTGTTTAGCATTCACACAACTCTTCTACACCATATTTTCTGTTCCTTTCATTCTTTAAAATAGCATGATATGTTTCAAGTCATGAAAAGTTAGCGAGCCAGAAGACTAAACAATTGCATTGATTTTGGTTTCCTGCATATTTCTTGCTTTTCATTTTGTTGCTGACAAGCACAGCTTTACAGTTGTTTGTCTTTCTGTTGTAGCTTTCTTCTGCCTCATGGGTACACTTCAAAAATATGTGGAACAACCTGAAATGTAGGCTGATCTTCATCATGTCTTGGCCATTGTTGCTTCTGGCCCTAGCATGGGAAGGAGGTCATTGTGAAGAAAGAAGGCTTTGTGAAACCAAACAAACTGCTCCTCAAAATGGGATATTGCAGCTATCGTTTGACCTTTTTCTCTGTATATCTTCATACTTTGTTCTATTTTTGTTGTTTTGTTCTTTTTACGGTGACTTGAATTGAGGCCTTTCCCCTTCCAGTTGAACCTAACACTGTAACCAATCAACATTCATACTATATACTTACCTCCATTGCCACACAATTCTCTTCACTTTGGCTGAATAATGACAATTTGACTCTTTATGGGATGAGAGCTGTGTATGATATAAGTGTGTGTTTCTGCAAGTCCCACTTTAGCTGGTGCGAGCTAACTATTTAACAAAGAATGTCTTCTTCTGTTTTTCGAAAATTCAGTTAAGTTTATGTTACCATTTATATTTAATTTTAATTTTTGGAAAAGTTATTGACACTCTATTAACTACTTCAGCAACACAATGTTAAGCTGTAGCTATGCATCTCCTCTAACACTGATGCGCAACAGGGTTCAAAGTGCGGGCTTGTGCTTCTGGAAACTGATCTCTGTCTGCAAATTTATAAAGAAACCAATAACACAGAGAAAGCTGTGTGACTTTCTGAAGTATGATACCTGACATAAGTACAATTATATGTTTGCTACATGATAGATAATATAAATCACTCATCCAGCACATGCACCCTGCAAATATTTCTTAGCAAGTGATTATTTGCCAGGAAAATATGAATATGGACAGTTTAAAGCTAGTGAGGCATCCTTAATGTTTTTGTTTTACTTTCTGTCATTTTCTAAAATGATGTTGCTCTCCAGCCTGTGATTGCACATTGCATGTGAATTCTTATCAGCTTAAAACTGGTCCATTTGGGTTCCACCCAGGCGTTCAGTGAGTTACCACATGGGATTTACATGATTCACAAACAGGGGGTGGGGGTATACTGGAGAAATTCATTAATCTATCTCCTGAGGCCTTATGTGGTGTTTTATTGGAACCATGTCAGTTCTTGGGATGAGAAGTCTACCCAGCCAGATATGAGAGACCTCTGAACAAGGCACAGGGTGACAAAAGGTTGGTTGAGCACTGAAAGATGGAGGGAGATAAGAAAAGGAGAGGGTGTTTGAGGTGGAAAGAGATCATGGAACTGTTTTATAGCTTTTTCTTATGCCCTTCCACAGGGATGAAGCAGAGGGTATTTTTTTTTCAAACACATAAACTTTGAGATTTTGATGATTTATAGAGAAAGGAAGAGAGAGAAAAAGAGAGGAGGAAAAAGGGAGGGGTAGTGGCAGGGGGGTTTAAACATGATGCAAACCATTTGGAGTGGGGAGCGGAGGTTGCCAGCACAGCCTGCTCTGTTTAAACTGGAGAGGAAGTGACCGTATATACAGCATGCCAGCAAACTCTCCCTCTCACTGTCTTTCTCTATCTCCTCTTTCCCTTCAGCTCTCTATCTTACTCTCATAGTCACACACAGAGAGACACACACATCTGACTCTTATACTTTCAGAAGCTCCAGAGAGATTGTGTGCACACGTAGGTACACACTCACATCCACAGAGGTCAAATGATGGCCAATGGTTAGAGAGTGTGTTTGTTATTCTAATATTATGTTTCTTTACATCACCGTCACCAGGCCCATCACCATTATTATCATTATTTCTATTATTACAATCTGGAAGACAGGGTGTACAAGGGAGAGGGAGAATAAAGGAGCACTGAGGGAAGAAAAGAGCCAAGAAAGAGAGACTGAAAAATGAAAGATGGAAGAAAAGGGAGGAGAAGAGGTCAGCGTTTTCCCTCAACACCCGTCCATGACTTAATCTTATTCTGCTCCATTGAGACCATCCCAGGAATGAGGATTTGTTGTAAGAACTGAAACACACAAAGAGACAAAAAAAAGTGAGAGGCAGATGATATAGTGATGCGGGTGAGAAGGTAAAAGAAAAAAGAAGCAATAGAAAGAATTAGAGTATGATGTATGAGGAGGTTGTTGGTAGGTGTGATCCCACATTTGCTGAAGATTAACGACCAGCCAGCCTCATCTTTAAGGATAATTATGCTTTATTACTTTTTGGTGTTAATCATGATTTATATGATGATGTTCCTTCCTGTGACTCATCCAGTCCACATTATCAATATAACATAAGCTACATAAGTTAGGGCCTGTGAAATGACACATATAAACTTATATATCTTTCTAAGATAAGTTATAAAGACACCGGCCTTTGTCTTTAAAAAAGGGTATATAGTATCTGAGTAGCATTTGTGAAAACATGAGATGATAATGATTAACTGGTTAAACTGTCTCATTTAAAAACTCCAAAATGAACTGATCACTTTAGTGTCTTCCTGCTTTTATTAGAGACGTTGTATACATGCACAATTATTCAGCGATTCCAGTAGTTCTAGTATTGTGTCTGATAATGGGTTATTTAGCTACTTGGAAAACAGCTGAGCAATCAGAGCTCAGTACAGGTTTATGAAAATAACTGAGTTGTCCTCTTTGTGCATATAACAACTCAGCTAAGTTCACAGTGAATTTGTCTGGTCAACTGTAGAAACATAGCAGTACAACATGGTAAATTCTGAGCATTCCTGTAATATCTGGAGATATGAAAGGCTCATTCTCAAGTAATGAAAACACAACTTTATTTCCACACTACTTTGTCATGATAAAACATTAATACTTTATACTGCCAATATTGTCGTCCTGCCACAAATGTGAACTCACTCATAATTCAACTCATTGTGTCACATTCTGTAAATACCACCCAAAGATACATTCATTGTTTGTTGTGTATGTGTATATGTGTGCAATGAAAAACAAGATTGTGTGATGTATTTATCAGTCATTACCTTACTTGCAGTAGGCAACTGTCAGAGCACTGTGTGTTTGGAGAGGCAGGGAGGAAATTCTAATGGGGGAGACAGGCAATCAGCTACTAAGAGCAGGGTACCCACGGCCCTTTACAAAAACCCAAACTATCCCTTTAAATGGCCAAGGCACTTCACAAGTACTCCAAATATATATTAATACACCCACATTCTCAATAAAACTGCTCTCATTTGCAAATTTTTCCCTCCTTTTTTTGGCAGAAAGCTAAACATGTCAATAACTGTGATTACAAATCAGTACGTTAAGACTACATGTCAACTTGTGATTGCTTTAAGTATTTCCAAACCGTCAATCTTCACTAGTAAAATCCTGCTTTTTTAATTGCAGCATCATATTTACATATATGATTATCTTCCAGTTTGCATGATCTCCCCGTATATGCGTGGGTTCTCTCCGGATACTCCGGCTTCCTCCCACTGTCCAAAAACATGCATGTTAGGTTAATTGGTGACTTTAAAATTGTCCTTAGGAGTGAGTGTGAGCGTGCATGGTTGTTTGTCTCGTTTGTCTCTGTGTGGCTCTGTGATGGACTGGCGACCTGTCCAGGGTACCCCGCCTCTCGCCCGATGACCGCTGGGATAGGCTCCAGACCCATGGATTAAGCAGGTATAGAAAATGGATGGATGGATGGATGGATTATCTTTCACGGAGAAAGTCAGAAGCAGCAGAACTCCATCCCCCCTCTGCAATGTTAAAATGGCCCAGTCTAGCTGTTACTGTGGGTCAACTCAGCAATTGAGGTTACGAACCTGAGGCTGAAGATCATAGAAAACGGTAGAATTATTGCTTTTATGTATTTTTACCAAATTTTCTAAATGATCTGACACTTGCTGTGTTGTTGTTCACTCAATATCTTTTCTATGCAACTTTGGTGAGTTTAGCCATGAGGCTAAAATAATTAAGTTTTAAGTAACATGAAATCAACACTCTCTTGACACAATGGGTTGCTCTGCCATTAAAAGTATGGCAGGGAGGATATGAGGCTCATCATAGATTAATTAGCGCAAAACAAACAAATAAAAACCTTCCAAAAAAGAAAAAAGAAATTAAATGAATGTTGTGTGTGTTGCATGTCATCAGAAATAATTCTGTTGGTCTTAGTTTTGTTCTTGGCTGGCATGTGATATTGTTGGCTGAATTTTACCAGTGATAACTAAACTCACTAATTCCAAGAATTAAGAGCAATTTCCCCTTCCTGATCTGCATGTTGCTGGCAGACAGTTCTATGGTGCTGGAAAGTTGTGGTTAATTTTTCACACTGAGGCTCACTCAGTAGGATCTGTGTTGCATGTGGAACATGGAGATCGGGAACCTAATTATACAATTATTGCCAATGATGCTGAGTTTTCTTTCTTACATTGACAGTAAAGTAAAGTTGTATTATTAACATATTAATTTAGACAGCTCTAACTTATGCTGTATAAAATAACCTTACTCATGTTGAAATGAATTTGAAGTAAAAGTGGTCATTCCTATTTGCCATTGCATAGTTTCTACCACGTGTGCTGTAATGGTTCTCAATCAGGCGTGATGAAAGCTAAATTTGAACTGATATTCTCTATCCTCTTGTGTTGGGATTTTTAGAAAGCAGACACAGGCTACCTATTTTTATGGTGTGTGCTTCAGCTGTGGTAAGCCGGTCTAGACCTCACTAGACTGGAGCACTGTGGTCGGGTGATGTCATCCTACAAAAACACCATACAACTAATTGGTTTATGATCACTTCAAAATTAGCTCCCGGTGGATTTTATCAATTGAGAGGCCAATATCAGCGGAAAGGTTATTTGGCAGTACAGAGGTTTGACGAGCTGCCCCTATTTTCCATATTTAGTTCAGACAGAAATAAAAGCCAAAACAGTAAAACGGTATAGTGATGCATCAAGTGCTCGTTTTTAGGTGCTCGAGGTGATGTTTTGTTTTTCCATATAAATCTTTGAAAGGACTGTCATAAAATAAAACTCAAGATTTAGGTTTATTAGAAATGTAAAGTTGGTATTCAATCATTATCGCTGGATTTGATATTTTTTATATTAAAAAAATATGTAGGGCTTTACACACAAAAGATTGTGTGTAATCCACCTGAAAACATCACATAACCTAAATGAAGTCACAAAAGAAACGTTAAAAACATAAGATTACCATTGTGTGCTATGATGTATCACAGTCTCTATATTGGTTGTAAGCGCAAGCTTTAATTACAGCGTATACCCTCCTCCATTAAAGTTCTCTACATAAGGAAGAACAACACAAGCTGTAAATGCTTCAGTATGCAAACACACGCCCACACGTGTGTGCGTTTCACTGTGTCAGTGAGTGTGCGCAGTGCCGTTGTGTTGCTGGTGGCTCGACTTCAGGATTGTGTCGAGGCTGTCTGTAATAAATGTGCCCAGGCGAGTTGGCCCAAAAAGATATATCACAAACAGGAGGGGAGGCAGAGTGCACTGGGGAAGGAAAAGGATGGAGCAAACGGGGGTGAGAGGGGAGCAGAGTGGGAAAAGACACGGAGAAGAGGAGAAAGGAGATCAGGGAGAAAGAGGAGGATCGATTAATAAGGAAAAAGAAAAAAGGGGGGTAGGGGCTGTTTCTCCTGGGTCCTGCTATGTTTCCCATTATGTAAGCCCTGGTCACCGGCAGCATGCCAGCAGGCAAAATAAAAGAGTCTCTCTGGCTTGGCATGGCTCGTATTTTCCTATCCTCGGCGCGGGGTCAGGGAGGGGTCAGGCAGCTGGATGGGGCGCTGGGGGGATTGTGGGGTCTGGGCTGGCCTCCAAAACCCAAAAGGCCCAGGGTTCAAGTACCAGCTGAAAGCAATCAGGGGGAAATCTGGGAGTGCCACAGCTGCTCGCAGCAGCGTTGTTCTGTGGCTCAACTCTCTCCTTCGTTCTCTGACTCGCTCTTGTCCCACTTCTCCGCTCCCTCCTCTGTTGCCTGTTTTCCCCCTCCTCTTAGTTTTCTTGACAGACTCACACACAAGAAAAAACTGCACACTTTAAACATGAAGCCAGAAGTACATGTCTGCTGATGTGTGTGTGAGCGCACACACCACGTGTGTGTTTACATCTGTGTGTGTTTGTCAGTGTGTAAGTGGGGTCAATGAAAAGGCAAAAGGGATAAAAAACAATAGTAGTGGTCCAGTCTGCCTCAACCACAGCAAATTGTACACCGCAAGACTGTATGAGTGTTTCACCACAGAGCCGGGACATCTAAGTGAATGCCTATGTTTACTGCTGTATCAGGGTGTGGGTTTGTTCGTAAGTCAGTTACCACAAACATTCAGTGTCATGCATTAAAGGATAATTAGCGAAGGTGTTTAGTATTATGACTCTTCAATGAACCTATTATATGCCTGCTATACCTTCCAATATCAGAGTTGCCAGCTTAAAAAGAAGGATTTCTGAAAGCATGTGGGGTGAATTTTCCTGCTCTGGTTTTGGTCTAATCTTTCCCTCAGAGGGCACGATAAATGCCAACAAATACAATACCATTCCCTGTGATTACTTCCATCCTTTGGAAAGTTTGTCTTTATCCTCTAAGATGACAGCTATATCCACAGGACACAAAGGTTGCTGAACAGTTTGATGAGCCTGAAAACAAAGTAAAACAGTGCCAGCTGAACAAAGAACTCTAAACATCACTGAATGACTGTGACTGATTTGTGAAGTGTATTTAGGTGCATTTCCATCAATGTTTATGAGTATTTCAATTCAGTTTGTGCAGGACAAAACTAAATTAAAACGTCAGTGTTTTAGTTACAATGATAAGAAGAAAACTTGATAAAGGAAATCAACTTTTGATCATTTGAGCATTCAACTCAACCAGATTGCAACCACAGACATATGCATACTGCTTATGTGCAACATTAAAATCACTTACAGGTAATGTTCTGGTGGTAAAACCTGCATTTTGGCATTTACAATAGCAGCGTTCCCCCCAACAAGTCAGTAGTGGGCCTCAAAAAACTGTATAGTTCAAAGAATATCACAAAGAGTCTGGGGGTATCAGGAAGCTCCCCAAATAACTATCTGATGTCCTTTGTGGGGAAGCAAACCCAATCCACAAAGATCCCACCCCGCAACTCGCAGACCCCAAAAAATATTGCCAACTTACCAGCGCCAGACACCCCAGGACACCTTTAGATTTTCTTTGTCTACACAGACTGGTCAGAGCTCTTTTGGTGGCACAAAATATACTTTTATATGAAAGTTGATTGACATTAAACAAGTAATACTTTTTTTTTGCCAACAATAACAATAACAGGAAATTCTATCTATCAAAACAACCAGAGTGAATGGCGACTGAAGAGCTGCACCTGACTTCTGTATCACAGCACTTGAAGTATGATGTTGTTGTATGTTGAATGTGTTACAGACACATGTAAATTTCCCCCCAGTGTGCAATGGAGCTGGTTTGGCAGATAGCAGCTGCTACACATCCCATAAATACACCTTTGACTGTTATTTTATTTGCACCAACACTTACCTGTGAAACCTTGCATAATAACATCATCTTATGGGAAACACTTGCCTTGAAACCTGTCATCATCTGAGAGTAGTTACAGGCCCATTAAATTTAGTTTGAGCCATTCATCTCATAATGGACCAGAGATAATGCAGAGCATCTCTCAGAGCTATTAAGCTTTGCATAATGTTTATGATGGGTCATGGATCTTAGTTATGTCTTGCTTAATGTGCACAGTAGATTGCCTCCTGTTGTGTATCCAACAAGCTGGCACCAGTGCTCCTGCCAGAACAAGAACCTTCCTTATAGACAAGAAAAGCCTGCAGCCTCTGTTATCATATGCATTCCCTGTGCTTGTTTCTGCACTCCCTCAACTAATGTCCCCCATTCAGACACCTGGAAGGAGGAGGAAGAGCAGGACAGGAGGCTGGGTATTGTGGAGGAGGCAGAGAGATAGAAAGGCAGTGTGACTAAGAGTGGTAAAAACAGAGGAAGTGATTGAGACAGAGAACCAGTCAACCGAGCAAAACCCCAGACACAAAGGGCCAGGATGATACACACACCTGCGTGCAACACACAAATACACTGACATATGTTCACTTATTGTCCAAGAAAAAGGGGCACTGACAGATAAGACTTGTGCTGGAAGAGACATCTACAGTGGTTCATGGATTGGTTCCCTCACTTGGAGTGACGGAAAGAGCACGGCTGGCTGTCGTCAGCCTGGCCCAGAGCAGGAAGTGTGCTGGGGATAAGGCGGCCATGTGGCAGGATGTTATGGATTTCTAATTAGGGCAATTCATCTGTCAGCAAGGGCATGCTTTCACTAGAGCTTTCTCTGGCGCTCCTTTCGTCGGACCTCCATACTTCACACTCCCAACTGTACCCACACTTTACACACACACACACACACACAAATTCCTCACCCAGAGTGAGCGTGAACCTTCATGTATTTCCTTAGAGACTTCACAGTCATCGCTCGTCCAACATACTTCATCTAGGACTGACTACACCAGAACTAATCTTTCAGTCACCACCACGAATATCAACCAAACAAACGAAGCAAGCTGAGGGGATCTCTTGAGAGAGCTCACTCTTCAGCAGACCGTGACTTAGATAAGGACTTGCCAATGTAAAAGGTAGAGACGGTGAGAAAGAAACCAGTTGCCTGAAGACATTTACAACACAAGATGTAGCTTTCTCAGCTTGCTTTAAGCAAATGTCGAAGAGAATGTACTGTTCCCTGGACAAAGCAAGTATCCTATATGGATGTTCCAGTGGCCTTACAGTGCAAAGCAGAGAGCTCCCCGGGGAACAGACCCTGCTATTGTGTTACACCAGATATCCTGCTGCTGCTCTTTTGGACAAGAGCTGATAATAATACAAATAAACAAACAAAGGGAGGTGTGCTATATGTCTTACATGTGTGTATGTCTGCGTGGGTGTGTGAAACAGTAAGTGATACTGTTGTAAACTACTGGCATAATTAGTGGGTAAAAATACAAATGACGGAAGAAACACCTGTGCAGATATATGGCTTCATAGCATAAATTTTAACAGTTTATCAATACATATGAGATTGTATGACATTTTGTGTTCTGTCAAACTTGGATTCACTGTCATGGAAATTCATATGGACATTCATGCGCAACAGATGACAACCATTACAATGCCACCGTTACCTTCAAGTATGTAATTTTGCATGTCGCTCTTAACTTTCAGTGTAGTATCAGAAATTACTAGAAACTAGAAATCTAGAAATTACCACTGGACATCTTTCCACAGATGTGAAGTCTGGGCTTTAGCAGGGACATTTGGGCTGTTATTTGACTGGGGAGTAAGCCTTGAATTCCACCAAGCTCAGGTCTATGATGATGTGTCTGTGATGCAGTTTTGTTTCATCCTGTACAATTCATATCCCAGCAGGAATATTTCAGAAGCAGACAATTTTGTTAACTTTCCTATATTATAATAGTTATTAACAGCATTGACAGGAGAGTGTGAGGTCAGCTTTAGCAGCCTTCATCATGTTCTAGCAAAAGTGGTTGAATGCACCAGAATCAAGTTGCCTACACACCCTCTGCATTATTTTCTAGGAGTTCTCTCTGTTTGAGTACATACTCACCATGTTCATGCATCTGAGAAGAATCTTAATGCCTCCACCATCATGCTTAAGCATTGAGCAAGATATTCCTGACACTTATGTCATAAATGTCAGGAATGTAGTAATTTCCCAAGCATTGTTATGGTGACCTCTGGATTCTGGATGATCTATTTAAACAAGTCCCTGCTGATTTGATGAATCCTGGTGGCTCCAAACTTTCATTTCAGAATTATTGAGGTCCAGCTTTCATGTTCTTGTCTTTGTTTTGCCAGAATTTCATCACACAGGGGTCTACAGAGAATTATGGTGGATTAATTCCTTGTCAATTGGCCTCACATATGTTAACTGTGGGACCTGTGTATTCATACAGAAGAGTGTACCTTAAACTATTACCACCCACATTCCCTCAGTTGGATTCCAATCCAGATCTAAACACATTTCCAGGATAATTCAAGCAGAGGATACATCCTCACCCTTCACCCCAACCGGTGGAGACAGATGGCCACTCTGGTTCTGCCAGAGGTTTCTTCCTGTTATAAGGGAGTTCTTCCTCCTTATTCTATTTGAGTTAAATGTTTGCTCAAATGGACTTGTTGATTTCGCTTTACAATAGTAAGGTCTTGACCTTACTCAGTGCCCTGAGACAACTTTTGTTGTGATTTGTCTTTAAAAGTAAAACTGTCTTTAAATTAACTGAACAGGATTACAGTAAAGTTCTTTGGTTAATTAACATGTTAACTCAAGTCTCTACATTGTGATGATGATAAGGCTACAAATTACAACACATGGTGGTAAAGAATTAAACTACAAAATAAAAACACACCAGAAGAACCTCTAATTGTCTCCTTGACTTTAGAAGGACTTTGATACAGCAAGCTGTATGAAGCTCTTATGCATCATGACAAATGTAAAAGTAAAAGTGCAAGAGAAACTGAAAGATAAGAAAAGATAGAAACAGCATTATGAGCATGAGAAGAAGACTGGACACTGGTTGAGGTAAGAAGACAGTGTGCATAAAATGAGAGAACGAGAGGAGCAGAAAAGGAAGAAAAGAAGGTCGGCAAATAGAAATAATGAAAGAAGTCAATGGTGATGGAGTGATAAAGCAGAAAGAGGGTGTGAGAGAGAGCCAAGTGAGCCAAGTGGGGATGAGACGGGTGATGGAGGAGGAGGAGGAGGAGGAGGAGGAAGAGGGGCAGAGGCTGTGCAAGGCCGGGAACACAGAGCAGCGGCCGGGGGGATGTTTAGATAGGTGCAGGCTGCCACTAGGAAGTCCACGCTCCAGTATAAACAGGCCGCCACACAACCCAGCACTCCCAACTGTGGGAGAAATCTGCCCTGAGACGCATGGAGTGGTGCTGGCCAGCAAAGCGAAGGAGGGAGGGAGGGAATAGGGGTCTGGGTGGTGGGAGGCAGGGGAGGATGGGTACATGGCCACTTTCAAATTCCCGCAGAATATATACACAGCTGAATCTGGCCTCTGGACCCATTTCCTCTTGCTTCCCTCACTGAGGTCCACACTGGACTCTTGAGGCCATTTCGGTTGCTCTTATCTCAATGGAATCTCTACCTCACATACTACAATTATATACACACACAGATAAACTCATACTTGAATAGAAGAGCAAATGCACATTCTTCGCGGTGCACACATTCACACGTCTGTATTGTTTACATTCATTAATCTGTCAGATGCTTTCAACTGTCTTGCTGAAGGATACTTTGACATGTGAACTAGAGAAATCCAGGATTGACACCTGCTTTCTGACAGACTGAGCATATATCTCTTGCAAGGAACACAGAAGTTCAAAATTAGAGGTTATCTGGTAAAGTTGAAGGGCTGTAATTGAAAAAGAAAACATTTATTTTTGTATGTTGCTGGAAACATACACAAATAGGGCTTTCAAGTCGAAGCATGCACTGGTGATTTCCTCATCTCAAACAATTCTGCTCAACGTGAATTGACTTTCATCAGAGAACAGCCCTGAGTTCCACTGGTTCCTCGTCCAGCGTAAATGCTCCCTGACCCATGCAAGACGATGACACCTGTGCCTGGTGGTGTGGTCAGATAGTCTTGCGGGTATCTCTGTTGCAACCTGCTGGTGACGCTCTGTGGCCACATCCATCTGAGAACATCCTGTTTGAAGCCTTGCAATGGCAAGGTACTATTGTTCAATTATTCGATTTCGTCTCGGTCTCATGATGTCAAAATGTGAACAGCATGATGAGGAGGACTGTTTAGATACCAATTCTAATTAAAAGAGGAAATGTATTGGTCAATTCATGGATCAAACACCTGTTGTGAATTTTGCCATTAGAGAACAGCAACCTGTGCAAAAAGTACTGAAACACTGAACAGTTGGACGTGTGTATTCAAAAGTTAACAGAAGGTTACATTAAGTTCACCTGTAAAAGTTATTATGCATTTTAGGTCCATCCTGAAATTTCACCCGAAAGCCGAATAGCCCTAACTTTTTGGATTCAATTCGGATTCTCTACATCATGTTTTAAGATTGATAGATTTGATTCAAAATGTAGTCAAAGTGATCTCAGTACAATATAAAAGTGTATTCATTTCAATAACTCTTACACTGTACACTGCAAGGACACTGCATGCAAAGAAACCAAAAGTAAGTTTGAAAGCAGAGTGAAGTCCAAAAATAGTTTGGATTCATTATATTTGAATAATAAAAATGTGAAAATAAAAATGTGAAAATAAGTGGGCTAAAACGGTCCGTTCATAGTAATACAAGTTCTTCAATCAAACTGACGATATTGGTCGTCCGTTCACACCTCTAAATTCCGCCCATAACGGTATTCCGTAAAGTACTGATGTTACAAGCTGGGGAAAGGACATATGATTCATATGTTGAGGGTTGAAATGAAAGGCCTCCTGAAGTATTTTGTTTAACAAACCACAAAATCTGAAAAAGGAGGGAGAGGGGTGGGTTTGATGACTCATTGCATACAGTTTTTTCAATAATTTCTGCTTTCATGACTCATGACACGTCATTACAACGCCACTGTTACGAAGTATGTAATTTTGTAAGATGCTCAAAAGTTGAAAAGACAGTATCAGTGTAGCTAGAACCAAGAGACAGGTCTATAAATGGTTAATGTTTAGAACTGTAACAATGTAATCATAATAGGATTTACCTTTCACGCTCGTCAAAGCATTTAGATGAATTATTATCCTAGTATCTCCCGCTTGGTCCAGCCAAAAGCTCTGACCTGAAACAAGATGGACAAAATAATAATTTTTCAATCCAGAAGTGCAGATTTGGCCCTCCAGAGCACAGAAATCCAACACCTACACATTTACTAGACCACTTACCTTTTTTAAACAGACAAGCACGCACATGTGAAACTTTTGTGGTTTTTGCATTACACAGAGGGTTTTCTGGGGAAATTCTTTTGAACATGAAACCTAATGAAAATATGGACAGTAAGTGAAGAGAAACATTGAGCATTCCATGAGAACCAACACCATGGTAAACCCCTCTGTCAGACTGAACACACCAACTTCCAACTGACATCATGTCCTGTTAGGTATCACGTTGCCATCCGCATCACCTGGGGAGCAGGCAGAGACACATTCATAGATTACACCCTTCAAGAGATTTCATCTGCACCTGGCCCAGACACCTCGGAGCTTAGTTAGGAGAAAGGCCAGTCTCACCATGTTTAGTCTGTTCTTCTGGCCTTTCAAAGTATGACAAGACCCATGAGGGGCTGAGGAGTAACTAAGGGGACTTATGGTGACATGACAGATATACAGCCCTTCTCCTGTAGACTTATCTTCAGTGGAATATTTACTCTGTCTCTGTCATTGTGAAATACTGTAGGTTGAATTAGGCTTGGAAAAAGAACATGTTTAATGTTAAGAGTTTTCAAATTTACACCTAAAGTATGTTATCAGACACACATACAGTGCAAAGTAATTACAGAAACTCACATTTGTATGGATGACTAGTTTACTTGGATAAAAAGTTCTTCATGCTCTGTGGAACTGCCCCAAAACAGCAGAAATCCAGGGTAAGTCAAGCCATTTTAAAAGAGTTTCAAAACAAAATATTGATATAGTTACATGAAACAACACAGCCAATACACACAAATATGAAAATAATTAAAGAGAAACAAACAAACACAACAACATAGCACCTTTATCAGTCCAAAGTGAGGAATAGACTCATTGGTCCACTTGACGATGAAAGACACTAGAAACTAGAAGTTATCTATTGTAGTTGCTTAAACATTACAAGACAGAAAGGAAAGAAAGAAAGGAAAAAGCTTATGTAAAATTGAAGTAATAATAATAGTAGTAATAAATGTTCAAAAACATAGCTCCAACATAGGACTCAGACGTCCAGAGACAATTATCTCACACTGGACTTGAACCTGAGCCTCCTGGACAAATACTAAACACTGACACTGTAACTACAATCCCTACAAGCAACACATTCAGACTCGTGCCCTTTGAGGAAATAACACTGTTTGTTGTTGTTATATACATGTTATGCGCAGGTTTGAGAGTGTACTCACTTTTGAACCTCACAGTGTCATGGGCTACTTGCTCCACTAGTGTAATTGTTATCAAACTTGCCTGTGTACAACATGTGTTACCAGAAGCTTCCCCTCGGGGGTACACAAGCTAAGTCCGACCATACAGAACTTCCCATTTTTCAGGATGTAAACAGTAAAAATGGATGTAATAAAGGAAACTAGTATTTGGTTGATGTTAAGATCCTGGCAGCAATCGCAACAGTCTCAGAATTGCAGACAGTATTGAAGGCATATAAATAAAGGACATTGGATATCCAGTCACATTTTCCCTGTACACTGCCTGTTACAGTCATCTCCATTTTGCGTCTTGTATGCCTCCAGTGTTAATTGCTGATGACGTCCACACCTGACGCTCCAAACAAATGCTGAATACATGAAGTAGCCATCATAAACATAAGAACGCACTATCAAAAGCAAATATATTCTCAACCTGAGACATGTAAAATGTAACACAAGCTGCATTTCCATCCAAATCCATCTTAAGTTTGTATAAATACGCATTCCTAGAAAATCTGATAAAAAAGGAAAATTATACATGTTTCCATCCCGGACTGTTGCATGATTAAAGGGTGATTCACTGAGATATGCTGTCAGGACCCTGAATTAGAGCAAAAGAGGAACAAGATGACACAATTAAAAGCAAGTCAGTCAAACATCAAACAAAGAAAAATTCATCATGAATGAATTAACTTGATGAAAAGACAGGTAACATAGGAGCACTGACAATGGAAAATCACTTTTCAACAACTAAAATAACAAGTATGTGGTCTTGGAAGAGTTTTGGTCATGATACCTATTTTTATGCATGTGCAGTTGAGAAATATTTATGTAGAAGAGTGTGACTTCTGAAACTGACATGTCACCATCTGCTGTAGAGTAGAGGCATCACTCTGTTGGAGTTGTTGGCTCAGCAACATGGCTCAGAGCCACTTTATAAAGTTGTGGCAAGATTCAGAGGAAGAACAGAGGAGCGTGAGGGCAGCTGAGAAAGTAAGCATAAGTGGCCAAACTAGAGTGGACCAACACCCAGGCTAGCACACTGATGCAAAGATACACAATACGACACACAAAAAGGCTGCCAGTAAACACTAACAAGTCCAGCAGTTCTTCCTGGAACAGCACCATGAAACAGCTGTGAGTCCCAGCAGAGCCTGACTCTCCCACTCGCTGGGCCTCTCACAAGCAAATACACACCCATGCCCTCACACACTGATATACATACCACACACACTCACACAAAACCTCACATACACATTGTGCGTTTTCTTTTTACAGGTTTCATATCATTTAAAAAAAATTTTTTTAATGATTTGTTCTGCACTCTTTTGTAATCACTCAAAAACCCAGATGTACAGACTGTAAATGAATGTGGGATTTTTATTATTAGTTTTATTTGAAATTTAGTGCCAGATCATTTTAAGAAGCAATTCCAGGGCAGCTCAATGACTGCTCAAAATGCTCAATGCTTTTGAGCATTTTACAACAAACTCAATTGAGATGATTTAAATGTAACAGTTGTACATAACTAAAAGGTAAGGAGGACAATTGAGACTGTCCTCCTCCCAAATACAAGATTGTGGTCATACAAGCCAAAATGACCTACATGTCTGTTGGAAGAATATATTACTTCTGGTGATCCTGTGACAAACTGCGTGTGATCTGTAAAAAATGTTCTGTAAAAACATTCATGATGGTAATGGTTACGTTGTTAAAAAGAATGTATTCTAGCCAAAATCATAATCGTTTTAAACATTTCTGCCTTAAAAAAGCCTTTCTGTGGAGACTTCCTCTCCCCTTTAAGAGACTTCCGCTCCACAGAAAGGCCCCAGCAGAGATTCTAACTAGAAACACTTTTGCTGTGAGGCAAAGGCGCTAACCACCACACCACCGTGCAGCAATAACCAAATGTACTAACCCAAATTGGGAAATGAAGTAATGAAAAACAAAGAGATTCTGCCATTTTCCTTTATGTCAGTTTATGTACAAAATGTACAATGGCTGTGATCATTAACCAGTAAAATGTGCTGTATTTAAGATCATCAACATGAATATTTGGATATTCATAAAATCTTCATAAAACACTAAGAATAATAGCATTGTATAAATGAGGAGCTTTCTTTCTCCTCTTCACTTTAGGATCAGTGTAATGACAAATGTCAACTTAAACAGTTGCTGTAAAGGGTAAACTAACTAAATATGGCATGTTTGTCAAAAATGTCAATATGAAACGTCAGTTTCTAGATTTTCTACGTCCATCTATTCTGTACGACAAGGCTGTATTTTTTGATTCAGCATCAGCATTGTTTTAGATGTCAGCTACACTGTAAAACTTAGGTGGAAAGACAGTTAGAAAGCAGGTTGGGAAACAACTAACAATTTAAAGACTGCTGTATGCAGGTAAGTAGAACAATTTAATTATCTGTATGTGCATTTTAATTTTTAAAGCCTTCATTTTAGTCACCTAACACCTATTAAGAATACTATTGACCATTCCGCGGAAAACAAAATTCAAGTAATAATCAAACTGTGTCTGTTTGCCCTTTAGGCTTTTTAAACAAAAATTCTACATGAAAAACATGACCCAGGGACACTTTTCTGACCACCAAGAATTTCAGTTTCATTTCACTCTCATTTGCTCTTTGTTGTGCAGCTTCTTCTTTTGTTGTTAAAGCATGAGAACAAAGTGAATGATTAGCCCACAGATCCTGAACAGAGTGTGTTTGGAAGACTTAGCACTAAGCATCATGGATGGTTGGTTAACGGCTAACAGAAACAGACTGTGTTTTCGAATTAAAGCTTTTTCTTTTCAACTTACTCAAAAACCGTGAGACTATCTACTTACTCCCTAACAGTGTTGTTAACCTGGACAGGCAGGGAAACATTCATGTCAAGCCCTGTTACAACTTGTCAAGGTATCATTGCCTAATGCATCTTCTTGTTAAGGAAGCTACTAGGGATGTATTGGTTTGCATTACATTAAATCTACCTATCAAACCCCACATTCATGTTGTATTTGGGTTCATTACAATGTTTTAACCTACCAGTGATTTGACACCACCTACAGTAGAAATGTTAAAACGAAGAACATGATACAGTACTCCTCTTTGCACCTTAATGTCCAAGATTGTTCCTAACCTATGAAAAACCTATAAAAAACTATGACATGGAAGGTCACACAGTATACAGAAGTTGAATTGAAGAAGTGTGCCCACTCAACTGTGAAAACACCTAAAACTTGTCATCTGTTTCTGGCAGACATTTGGCAAAAGCAATAATGGTATTTCCAAATTCTGCCAGTATCAATGTTGACTCACAGCGATTTGAGTCTTCCAAGAAAAACACCTCATGGTTCTGCTGTGAACTGTTACAGTGTCTTCCTTAGAGTTTTCACACAGCGTATTCCCCTTGTTTAACTCAGTCAGGAAAGAATACATAGCCTATACAGTTGTGGGGACAGTGAATGAGCCAAATAATCATTTACATTTACATTTAAATCAATCATCAGTTTATCTCTTCATGTAAAATGTAAGATATCTTCTTACATAAGTAGTTACTGCTGAGTAATTTTCCTGGTTTAAACAAAAAGTCCAAAATTACATTTTTCCATGACCAAGTTGGCCATTTTAAACCACAAAAAAATGGTTACCTTTTTGGTTAAGTGATTTGAATATACCAGTTAATGTACAATGAGCTAAAAGTCAATTAATCAAAACAACCCGTTCAAATGCAGAGATCACTCTCTTTGCAAAAAGCCAATAACTGGAAGATTAATGCACAGAAATTTCCAAATGCTTCATTACGTTGCACGAAGAGACTTAAAGAGGATGTAAGATGAACTGCTGCACTTTCAGTGACACAGTTTCCCAGGCTTTGCTTCGGTGAGCGTCTTGCGTCACTGCCTCATAGTCTCATGTGGTTTTTCTGTGGTTGCAACTGCTCCACTTTACAGAGTGAGCACTCAGCTTCTAAAACTTCTCTAATGATAACAGATCCATCCTTGTTATACTTACTGACTACAACACATTAAAAAAGCAGCCCTTGAACGGACAACATTTCAGATCCAAAATTCAAATCTGGAAATCTCTCCAGACTTGTCTGAAGTTCTTAGGCTGGTGTTCAAATATGCTTAGTTCGAATGACCTTTGTAGATGCTTCAGTCCTAACCATGGAGTCACAGTGATACTGTCATGTGCTCTGACCGTCCTCTGTGCTGGTGGGAGCTGGAGCCATTTCATTACACACACCTTTGTCCTGCGGGATGCATTGTTAAGTAGCACAAATTGATGAATCCTGTTCCTCCCTAGAATATCTGCTCTCTGCCCATACTGAATGTGCTCAGAACAACAAGGAGAGACTGCAGGCATGCAGAGATCAAACAGTTCTTTGACTACATGGTTCAGAAAGGAAGAGATATAGAAATGTATATGTTGCAGTATCTTGCGTTTCCTGCTGTTTTTTTTTCAATGATTTTTCTATGCATGTCTAGAAACATGTTTTGAATATTGACATGACCTGACAACAGTACCAGGAAGTCATGGCACAAGTATAACTTTTCTGTAAAAGTCTCCATTTACAAGTGCAAAAATGCAGTAATAAGCCTATTAACTTAGAATTTACCTGAGAACCCAGTGTAATGCTTGAACTGTTATGATAAAACTCTACCAAAAAAAAGATTCAAAATGTTTTCTTGTCACATCTTCTGAAGTATGAGGTTTTTCTGCGTTTATAATATACTGATTTCTTTTTCTTTTTTTTTTTGCCACATCATTGCTTGGACAATACCAGTTGTTTCAAGTGGGCACCTTGGGGTATTATAATGGAAAAATTAACTACTTTTTAAAATATTTAAGATTTGACCCCAAAGCCTTAAGATTAAACTAAACCTTTAGCTGCTAATACTAATATTTGCAGTAGAAACATATTATTTGATGCCCATGAACAGGAGAGTGTACTTAAAGATGGGCTTTATCATCAAGTAATTTTCACTCTAACACATTTAGAACAGAGTGTTGTCAAACCTTGCTATAATTTATAGAGAGTCCTCAGTAGAATATCAGGCAGATCTACTCTTTATCCCCTTGGAAATGAGATATGGCTTATTTGGTAGAAAGTGGTACTTTAACTATAGGGATGGGAGTTCTGATATCAGTTGAGCAGATTTTGATAGGGGTTCTGGTATCTTGCACAAGGACACTTTAACGTGTGCACTGAGGAACTTGGGGACCAAACCTGAGCTACAGCAGCCACAGTTGGATTCTTAAGCACAAAACAACACATCCACACCACTCGTTTTCTTTTCTGTTGTTGACTTCACCAAGAATATCAGTGTTATCACACACAGCTGAGTGACAGGTGGATGGAAGGGGAAGGAGCTTCAGCTCAGGGATCTGAAACAAGAGCAGATTCGACATCTGAACAGTAAGGTAAGGTGAGTTGTAGGATGGCAAATGCAGTCTGGCAGTGACTTTGCACCATCCAGGCTTGAATCACAAAACAGATACTGAACTACTAAATAGATGGTATCTCGATTGGGAGGGGGCGAGGATGGAGGACCCAGATGCGGACACAGAGAGAGAGCCAGGAAGCAAAATAAAATGATTTATTTTAATACAGAAAGCACGGTAAAGACAAAACCAAAAGACTGATAAAACCAGAAAGGACTAAACTAACCAGGGAAAACAAAAATCAAAATGCTGAGAAAACATGGATAAACTAGACTGACATAGGCACAAGGCCCAGTACACGAGAAAGTAACAGTGAGGATCTGACAAATGCTGAGAACAAAACGGGAGACTAAATACTGTGGGGAGAGTGATTAATGAGTAAGTGCAGCTGAGGATAACTGGACACAGGTGAAGGTAGTGGAGCTGATGACTGGCAGGCAGGAACTGAGGAAGAAAGTGAGGAAATGGCAAAACTGAGACCCGACAGAAAAAAAACACAAAATACACAGATAGTGACAAATGGCTTCCAAAACTGACAGATACTCATGATGTGTCTTAATCCCAACTAAAAAGCTGTTGATAGCGTTGCACTAGTGGCAGTCTGTTGCAGTAGCCATGGAGTGTTCTTTGTATTTTTTTTTAATTTCTAAATGAGCTTTTTTGTGATTTTTTTAAACATTATTCTACACTCTTTTTGATGCAAGTCCAAACTACGAGCATGTATTTACTAGTCAAAGCTCAAGCTATTTGTTATATTTGTTTTTTTATTGCTTTTGTAATAACTTGGTTATATTGTGCTTCCATGGATATGGCTTTTTAAACAGCAAAAGCCTACAGGCTTTAAATGTATGTGTGCCCCAATATAATCAGCCATTCAGACACTATAAGTAAGGAAGAATTAGTTGGTCAATTTTACACTTGCCTTAATTTACACAACGAGAACCACCTGCTCTGACAGCAAAACACCCAACTAGGATGAGCTATAAACTGTTCACTTGATGAGGTCTTTGTCATAACTCTGAGTGCAAGGACGCATGCTTCAAATGAATCAAAGATAAACACAATAAAGGTGCAATTCTGTCTTTTGTAAACGGGTTCTCGAACTTGGGCGCCCATTCGGACTGCACAGTCAGCCAGGCTGAGCTATAACTCCATAGAACAAGCCCATCGACCAGCGCATGTTTCTGTCCTGAGCAGTAAAGAGAACAGTGACACTACCCAGTGACTGCAGGTTTATAATCAGTCAAACACAAGCATGTCAGCCCTGCGACACTGTACTATGCACGCTACATCGAGCTGGCGGCCTGGAGAAAGCCTGCTGAGCTCTGACACTGAGCCTTGCTTTTCACTGAACTAAGTCAATTCACTTTCACGACCCGTGGAAAATCAACGTGACCCATTTACGAGGCTGTTTCAGTCATTCCTGTCAGCACAGCCCCTCTGTTACATCAGGCAAAGATACAGGTCCTACAACAGATGACAGTATGGAATTTAAACATGTCAAGCCATGGAAAGTGTAATATTAATTTTTGCCGAACTTGAGCCATATGGGATTTGGCACAGTCATCACAGGGACAGTAGTTCTCGGTATTTATCACAACTCCACAGTTGTCCTCTATCTGTGTAATACCTCATGATGCTTATCATGTAAAAAATGGATTTGATTTTGAGATTTAAATAATCAGAAAACTCTTTACATCTTTGACTCCGCTGCCTCAGACAACTTCTGCACTGATATTTTTCCTATAGGTTGTAAATGGTAAGACTAACCTTGCAGGACAGTTTCGGGCCTTGTTTAAATTTCCACGCTACAAAAGGGTGAGAAGAAAAATAAGCTGACAGTGAACATGAAAAGGAGCGTAATAGATTAAAACAGTAAATGGTAAATAGCTGAGAGGGATAAGAAGAAAAAATAGAACTAAGGATGGCCACTGAGAAAAGGGTAATTTATGATGGAAAATCCCGTTTTGTCTCGCAGGTTAATGTTCTGATGTGCTGAGAGGCAAATTCAGATGTGTTTCTCATGTCATAGCCAGAGATAGCTGCAGCTCTTGTCTCTATACATCTGAATGCGTGTCAAGCAGGTTATCTGCCTCAATGGAGAGAGTTATTCAAAAGCCAAAAAAAAAGCATGTAGCTTGGCTCCGATGTACTGATAGAAAATATACACGTGTACAAATCCACATGTTGGAGTAGAGTTATGAGGCTCTCCAGAGGAAACAGTGCACTGCGTACATGCACACAATGCATGTTGGCTTGAGTTTTGTCTTGTGTGCTGCACATTCATGTGTGTTAATATGTGTGATTTAGGCTGGAGGGGGTGGGGGGGGTTGCAGGTGGCTCGCCCCGGTGTTCTGCCAAGAAAGCAGAATGCCCTGGGGTGGGGTAGAATAAATGAGAGTGGGAGAGGAGCGGGAGTGGAGCAAGAGGAGTACAACAAGGAGGAAAGTGACTGGGCGACGGGGACTTGATTTAAATTGTGATTATCATAATCGATTAAAAATTGTTTTTGCTTTAGTCTCAGCGCCCCGTGTCTCTCTCTGAGGCCTGGGTGTGGTTTCCACAGAACGGCCAGGCCAGATGACTTCATTGCCATATGGTATCTAACCTCTCAGTCACACTCATTTACAACAATACAAGCATACCCATTCTCAAAACCCTCCCTCTGTGTTGCAGAATTCTGTAATTTTGATAAGAACCATGCCCATACACACCGATCAGTCAGTCTAGGTGTAACCTACAGTAAGTGGCTTCCAACCACAGTCAGCCTCCCTGCTGTAGAGTGATTACTGGTAACTCTTGGGAGTCTTGGGAGATAACTTCAAAATATTCACACACTCTTGCATTAATACACTTAGTCACTTTTCTACTTCTTTTGCAATATATTTTCTTTTTTCTTCTGAAGCCACAATTTTTGCTGATAATCCACATTTCAAAGTTTGAATTTTTTGTTTTTTATGCAGAACAGTGACCAGATTAACCAGTTTAGAGGCCTTTAGGCTCCAGTGTATACCAACAAATTCTGCCTTTTGACTATTGTATATTAAAACCCTCAAGCTAACATGCAAAATGTATTGCTTCTACTTTAGATTGTGGGTGTGGGTGAGTGTTACAGTGGGTGTACCAGTGAAAACATGTCACCAAGCTTGCTAATTAGGAAACATATAGGCAGTACATGTTCTCCTATCCTTGATAATGAACATGCAGTAATAACCCAGACAGTGATCTTTTCTTCCTACCTTATGTGGCATTTTTTCAGGGTCACATTTTTCAGCAAACCACAGAGCCTTTAAACAACATTGGCATATGACATTCAAAATTAAAAATATAAGGTAATAATATAAAAGATATTCATTAAAACTATGGATACAGATAATCTGAATGGCTCTAAAATACAGTAATAATCCCTGAATCAAATGATGATCTTTTCTAATGCTTAACCGTGAAGATTTGGTAACTTTGTGAACTAAACCTCATCAGACAATTGGTGAGAATAACGTTAGCAAACAAATAAAACTAAAAATCAAACAAAATATAATTCACAAGACACTGGAAACATACTTGTGCATGTCTCCAGAATATTTGCTGAAAAACATATTTATGGTTACAAGAATGCAAAATGTCAACCTGAGGACCATTGAGATCATACATATATGTGGCTTCTGAAAACACACAATGACAGTTTGCTCCTGTTGTTTACTTTATTGATAACCCATCCTTTTGTTGAGTGCAAACTAGTTTGAAATTAATCATATTTTCTGTTCATTTTATTGTCTTTGATTTTGTTTTATTTTTATTTTTCACAGCTGACTACTAGCATCCACTCCTGTCCTGGCTGTTGTTTACACCAAAACAAATACAACCACATAATTGTGCAGTGCAAGATATACCTGAGTGTGACCAAACACAAAGCCATATATCCATTCCAGGTTCCAGCAACAACCTCAACTGCAGCCATAACCCCAAACCAAAAGATCCCAGTGCGACTGAGCATGTAGTTAAAGTATCACATACTTGTGTAATTACTGTGTGTTTAAACAAAATGTTGCCTCTATAGAAGTCAAAAGAATTAGGACTTACAGTAGGCTGTGTATATTGACAAGGCAATGGAGAGATGAGAAAGAAAAGCTTTGAATTGCTAGTGACGGCAAAAAATATGGAATGCATTACGGAAGTGAAAGAGTTGAGGACGAAGACACAAACAAACACATAAATCGTCAGACACATAGATGATTGCGGAGACAGACAGGCACCCTCTGCCATTGCTATCTCTCTACATCTGCTTCGTCTCTCCCTCTTTCTCTCCCTCTATCAAACCATCTTGTGACCTCAACCCTCACTTCCATGACATTGCTTTTTACCCTTTTATGACTCAAAAAATCTACACGGCCTTCTTTGGTTTCCATCTTTAGTGACCAGGGTGGACAGGGTCCCTGCTCCTTCTGTCCATCTTTCTGGTCTTGTTTTCCAGCCTGAGGCCCAAAGAAAGACGCAGAGAAAGTATGTGCCCTGTCTCTCCTTTTCCCTGGCTGTGTCTTGGCTGCTCTATAAAGGTTAGTGAGAGCATGGTGTGGGTGTTGGTGTCTAAGGGTGAGTTATGGGTACTATAGCCAGGGGACCTCAGACAGAGCCAAATGAGTGTACTGTTGGGAGAAGGATAAAAGAGAAAAAGAAAAGAGGGAGGGATGAAGGGAGGGCAATTTAAGGGTTCAGAATGCCAAGTGCTGATGTGTTTGTTTTCCATCACTGCCGTTCCGGGCAATGACAGAAAGAGAAAACAAACTGCAACACTGATATATTACATACAGACTTTCAACTCTATTCTCAAAGCACTAATTATACAGTGAAAGTGTCTTTCTTATCGCCAAACCTTGGTTATCTCTTTATTTCAAATCTTCACACGTGGAATCTTTGAAAAAATGAATAATTTCAAACACAACATTTGTTTGCTTGCAATAAAGAAGTGAAGGAGACTAAATGTAAAGTATGAGCAAAGTAAGCTTTTATCTGTGGGTGTGCCTTCACAGCGAACTCATCATCACATCAGCACCTAATCTGCAGCTGCAGAGATGAACATGAACTGAGAAGTGGTGTTGGTTACATTAGCCATCTCTGTGACTTGACCAGAGAATCCACATATTCACGGCATGGCGTCTGTTCAAATCTGTGACTTTTACTGTATCACTCCAGCTGTGTCTGTCAACTTTTACACTGTGCAGTGGTGTTTTATGCTAAGTGTGAATACCTGTCTTTATAAGGTAGTGTGTTGCTCCTGGTGCATGCAGAGACAGCTCCAGGCACGCAGGACTGTTTAGCCCTGGTGCTTTAAGGTAACGTATGGGACAGATTGGAGGGTGGGGGAAGAGGTGAAGAAACGAGTGAGAGGAGATGTAGTTCGACTCCACCAGACCTTCATGCACATGCGAATGAGCAGACTGATATGGAAGAACATATGGAAGGAAAGATTGAGCGACCCTCCTCAAAATTTCTGTTATATGAACAGTTCAGAGTGACATATCCTCAAATTTTTTTAAAGTTTCTTTTTAAAAAAAATTTCAAACAAAAATGGTGTAGGGTTGGTGTTAGGATGATTCTTTTGCACCAAGTGAAAATAGTGAGAAAGAAAAAGAACACCATGCAAACATTTAGGCACCCCAGAGACATTAACTCTCAGGTAAAATCTCAGACCTCAATTAACTTAGAAATGACAGTTATCAAAGAAGATAGGGATCAAGTTGAAGTCTTCCAAGGAACTGGTATGATTGCCAGAAAAGCAAATCAAACAAACTTACAGGGAGTTGAGCAAATTCAGGATTAGTGGTGCACCGTACTACTTTGCAATGACTCCTGCACAAATTTGACCTTTATAGAAAAGCAATTCGAAGAAAAACTTTTCATATTTTCACATCAGAATTAAGAATGAGTGCAGAAACAAACCTGACATATTTTTAGGAACATGTTCTGTGGACCGATAAAGTTAAAACAGACATTTCTGGTAGACACAGGTCTCTATAAAAAGAACACCCATTCAGCTGTTAAGTCACTGAGCCTGTCACAAATAGGTGTTCAACACATAAGACTGCACTGGAAATATAACAATGAGGTTACAGTACTGTTTACTTTGTGTATGACTGTAGCTAGCATTGCTGCAGTGTTGTTTTTTTCAGTAGAAAAACCTACTGTTTAGCAGGGAGACATGTGCACTCCAACTACCAAACAGTTTGCCGCTGTGTTGACGTCACAGTCCGTTCATGCAATGGTCCATGTGGAGAGTATAAAAACAGTTTTAATGTAGTTATCGTGTGAAGAACGGCTTCTCCAACAAATACATTTTGCATTAGTCCTCACAGTCTGTCTGACCTAAACATATTTCATATCGTGGAATTGTACACAGCCAGAGTGTACAATAGTTAAAATTCCACCAAACAAGCTTTGAAAAGAGCCTAGCTTGATAGAAAATGTGTTAACAATTTGCAGAAGAGTTAAAATGGACTTAAAATACAGGAGGCTCGGTTAATTTTTTTTCTTTTTTCTTTTGAAAGTTTAAGTGTTACATATTCAACTTCATGCATGTTGGCATCTTTTACTCATTCTAAGTAGATTCTTGGCTATAGATGCACACATTTTTGCATCTCCTTGTAACCCCAATGACAAGCCAGTGGGTCAGCCATGACAAACTCATGCTGTGTAGCCAAACAGATGGAGATCCAAGAGTTTCCAAGGATACCAAATATTACAGGCTGAAAGCAGGCATGAAATGATGTAGAAGTTTTAGGTTTGCATAAACATTTTAAAGCTTCGGTGATGAGCTGGAACCTGCTGACGCAGATTATGTGAGATACTTTCAGAGAGAGTGACAGATAGGCTTTTTTCAAACATGAAGCTCCTTGATTGGAAATTAAACCAGAAGAACTGGATGTCAGGGATAGATTAGAAGAAAAATCTGTATGAAAAGTCAATGGGACAAGGGGACAGAGGAAGGGGAAGACCCCCAGCAGCCCACACAGACCCAACCTATTTGCTGTCTGACCCACAGCAGTACTTATGAATGGAAGGAAATTGTCTCCTGAAAAAAAGAAAAGAAAAAACTATTTAAAAACCATGAGCAATAATAATAGAATCAGGCCAGCTTCTGAGAGCAGGATAACACTCTACTCGAAACAATACAGGAGCAAGAAAGAGAAAGAGAGAAATAAAGAATGAACAAGCATTAGAAAGGTAAAATGACAACAAGGGAGGTTTATTTTTAATAGCCTTTAATAAATATCTGACAGATTTCCTGAGGAAATATCGCAGATCACATGTAAAATAGTTTAAGACTGATGTCAACTGCAGCAACATATGAAATCTATTAGTGCAGAGCCACAGCAGACAAGGGGTGAGAGGGAGTGAGAGAGCAGCAGAAGAACAGGGAGTAAGAGAGAGAGAGAAGGAGCACTGCTGAAAGTCATGCAGGAGAAAAAATCTCAGAGCCTTTCCAAATTCTTCGAGAGGTAAAAAAGTCAGCCAAGACACAAAATCAGAAAAAGGAGGAAAAAAAAAAAACAGAAGCACATGCTCGCGCTTATGCACACACACGCATGTACACACACACATACACACAACTGAGCACTGATCTCCACATCCTGCTGGGTTCAGGGCCAGCAGTGAAATGAGTGCCCAGACACTGCTGCCAGCCCCAGGGAGGGATGGAGAGTGCAGACATTCACACACACACACGCACAAATGAACACACACACTCACATTCAGAATGATGGACAAAAGAAGAAAAAATTAAAAGGATTGGCAGAAGGACTGGCCTGCCAAGAGTGCTACCATCTGTAAAATAAGATGGCTTCAGGGCAATGTCTTCAAACTTACCTCTTTTTTCTTCAACTACTCTTGTTTACCTTTAAAATGTGGATTCACTGCACATCAATTTATTTCTCCTACATGGCAATATATGCCCGTATTAGTAACTCTGAATGAAACTACAAGTTTTTTAAGTGCAAATCCCAGAACAAGAAAAATGCTCTGTTCAAGACAGAGGCCCAATCTTAATTACTGCACAAGTCTGGGTTACTCCACAGTCCTGCAATGCATATGTACAGTAATTATATCTGTTAGAAAACTCATCAGTTTCAGACTGATTATACTTAATGCCATACAAGCAATCAAGTAAATTTATCTATGGTTACACACTCAAATTCCCACCCACACACACACACACACAGTGGTGGTTCCATATTTTGGAAAGAGGCACTTGTACTGGCCCGGTGGTGCCAGTATGTCTGTGGTAGTGTGGCAGCCATGGTGTTCCACCACCCTCACCCTTGCTCTTCACCAAGACCCAAACCACAAGCCGATACCCACAAGCTAGTAAGGCCTGGATGAATATACCCACACACACACAAACACACACACACGCACCTCACACACAGTCAACCAACCACACATACCAAGCAAAGAGGTAGAGTTCTGGAAAATGAGAATGAGTGAGGTTTCTGTCTTTCTCTGTCTTTTCTTCCCCCTTTTTAATCATCCAGGCCTGAAAGGGCACTCAGAGTTCAGTGGGGACAAGGAGGTTTGTAGGCGGGGTGCTGCTACTACAGAGATGAGCAACGAGCTTACTACACTGCTTAGCATGAGAAACTGAGGTAATGACTAGTCTGACATATGTCTGTCATAGGGCACGCTGGTTAAAGTGTGGGGGTATGGTCAGTGAATATTTAGACTCTAAATGGCAAGCTCCATTAGAAGTTAAAGCACACTATTGGGAGAATGTTCTTCAAAACAGCAGCTTGAATTAGTTGATTCATTCTGGTGGAGTGCAGTATTATTTTGTGAAAATTAGCCAATGTTGCATTAAACGGCAGTATCTATGAGTGAGAACAGTATTGTCTTCGAGTCGACGTCTTGTGTGTGTCGGTCTCTTCTGTCACAACCACACGGGGGCACCAAAGTCAGAAATTTTGTAACTAGAAATAATTTTTAAGGAGAGCAGGACAATCACAAATTAAAAATATTCCATAAGATTTGCAAAATACTGAAAGTTTTATGTATCATTGATCATTACGAAAAGTACACAATTTTGTATCTATCTGAATTTTAATGTGTTAACAACGTGTCAATATTTTATTGTTTAGTGGCTTAATGGTTGTTGCAGAATCTGTTAAGTCAAACCAAGAAGCTTTATATATTGTTGGATTTTTACTTTAGAACTAAATTTTGTTATTCTATTTGGTTTGCCGTGTGTTTTGTATGAACTTAAGAAAAGTACAGCACCTACAGAAATGTAGTTTAAACTTGAAGTCTTCTCAACATTACTCTTCTAGGATGTAGATCTGTGGAATCAAAATGGCTTATTTGTTCAACTCAAGTCCTAGAATATCAAATTTGTAAAATGTGCTATTAAGGATTTGATAAAGGATTTATTGACAAATGAAGGGACTAAATGACATCATTCAAGGTGACTGAAAGGCAGTTCACAAAATAATACCCCCAAAGCATTTAACACTGAAATAAAATCTAACTAATGTACCGTATTTTGCGCTCTATAAGGCTCACCTGATTATAAAGCGCACCCTCAAATATGGGGTCCATTTCTCTAATTAACCCATACATAAGGCGCACCTGATTATAAGGCGTATGTATTGCGTATTGTTCTCCGATTGGTTTATCGCTGCCAGCACACGTAGCGTATGTATTACGTCCCTGTGTCAGCGGGAAATGGTCCAATGGTCAAGGACAACATCATTGGTCGTTTTTACACTTATGAACTTATAAACTGCACATCTGCATCACCCATCTCAGACTGAAGAACAGGCACTCACTGGGACATGGGCAAAAGCTTTAATGATGACACAATTCAATCGCTAAGTACGACCTCGATACAATTTTCGCCCCATTCCCAAGTGAATGGCTGGAATCCACCTAACCCTGGATACACACCAAACGCAAAGCGAGCGAAGGAAGTGGACAGTTGCCATTCATTTCCAATGTTGAGAGCGAAGAGGCGCGGCAAAAATGAACGTAGCGGTGAGCGGCTCGAAGGGAGAGCGGAGGGGGCTTAATGCCCCAGTGAATGCTTGGCGCTCCCCGCGGTAAATTCAAAATGGCGGTATCCATGACAGATTTTGGAATCCACACATAAAGCACACATAAAGCTCACTGGATTATATGGTGCACGGCTGTTTTTGTGACAATTTGAGGCTATTAGGTGCTCCTTATGGTGCGGAAAATACAATAAAATTTTTTAGCGCCAGTTCAGTGGTAATTCACCAGCTTAATGTATTTGTAATTTGATAAACATTTACCTGCTTCACCTAACAAATAGAATTGTAGAATTGTAGTAAAATGTACAATGGTCGATACTCAACTGTAGTGGGGTAGAAGGTTAATATCCAAGCTGACTGCAAATTGCTTAAAAATTTACTTTGAAACAGTGGCTGGGTGAATATTCTCAGTTACTTTCCATTTCCAAGTCTAGTTTGAATGTGTTTATAATCAGCATAGCAGAATGAACTCTGCCTGCAGCGAAAGCATCACTTCACTGGAGCGTGGAACAGAGTGTACACGACCCAAGGTGTCCATTTAAATCTTACACCCACAGCTCCACATCTCACCACATAGTGTGTATATGCTTGAGTGTGTATCTTGAGTGTTGAAGGTTAGGGATCCTGTATGTGTTCCCCTAGTGGTGTAATGGCCCAGTGGAGTAGAAAGTGATGAGAAGCTGGTGTTTGAGCCCAAAGCAGGCCCTTATATGGAATGCTGGAGCTGTTTTCTCTCCTCTCCGCTGTCTTGCTTCTCTCCAAAAGTGCTACAAGGTCGGAAGAGAAGAAGACATCCTTCCAAGTCAACATATTTACATATTTGCAGTGATGTGGGGATATTCAGCTGAGTGTTGGCAGGCGCGGCAGTGGTCAGTCGGGACAGCTGAAAGTGGACATCTGGGCCTGGGCCTGAGTCTGGGCCTGCGCTTGGCTGCGCCCTTATCACCATATCTTTTACAGACGAAACATTACACATTTTGAAGCTCAGTGGACTTCTTAAAATGTTATCTTTAGCAAAAACTTAGAATGAACTTACACATCTAGAACCCAATGTAATGTATGGCCATCATCCATAATATACCGTGAAGCTATCAAGAGCATATTTTATGTTTAATATATAGTTTTACAACAAAGATTTTCTTTCATGATCATTACACCAAGTCATGTCATACCTTGCAATATCTTATACATCTTTTTTCAATTTTCCAGGGAACCCCTAATCTTCTCCTTCACCCACCACCTCGACACACACACACACATGCACACAAACACCTATATTTTCTCTCTTTTTCTACCCCTTTCCTCCTCTCTCACCCCCATAGCTCTTGAAAGGAACACAGCACCATGTTTCTCTTGGCAGAACTCTGCAGGCTGTCCCTGCGTGCCTGAAAAACCAGTGTTCTCCCCCTCATCCCTGCAGCCAACGCGCACATTTCTCACATTTTCTGCCTGCTCTCTGTGAACAGTTCACTTCAGCCTCCGTAGAATATTCAGGCTCTCAGGCACTGCAAGCCAGGGTGGGACAGATATGTCTTCTCACTTACATTACATCCACATCCTCCCTGTCTATTTTCCTCTGTCTCTAATTCACTTGGACTCTATCCCTCTCTCTGGTGGTTACTTGCCCTCTTTGCTTTGTTTTAAAAAGCAAGGTGTGACTGCATGAGCTCCATTGTATAATGAAGGAAAGCTGCTAAAATCAAAGTTTCTGAGCTAATAGGGAGGAAACTGCATGTCTAGTTGTCACTGTCTCAATGACAAGTCAGTTTGGGGGCACACAGATGTCTCAGCCAGACTTTCAGATCAACGCAGTTGCACAGGTGCACCATAGAAATCAAATTCAGGAAGTGGCGTATACTGTAAAGAGGAGGGTGAACTTACAAAGCTGAATTAAATACTCAGAGGCTGAGTGAATGTGTGGTCGCACATATGAACGTCTTCGAGATGAACTGTGTTTAATTCAAACAGCTGGAATTGAATCCATTTGCTTTTAACTACAGAGGATGGATGTTTAACCTCTATCCCACACACCGGGCTGTTTGGCCATGGATTACTGTTGTATTTATTATTTGATTTATTTCTTCTAAACTTTAATTTAAACTTTATTTCCTCTGCGAGTCTGGGGTCTGGGCATTGCAACATAAATGAACGTTCTGAGAAATCAAGGAAAGGGGGAGAAACAAAGGAGGGGGAGTGAGTGGGGAAAAAGAAGAAAAAAAGTGCAGCTTGTCTCTTGGGTGCCCTTTTTGCCATCCCATTTCCTATGCATCTGGTCTGTGTTTGTGCGGAGAGGGAGTGGGGGAGCAAAAGGGGGACGGCCGTCTGGGGCCGATTAATAACCAGTGATTTATAGGAACTTTTATAGAATAATACAATAAAAATGTGTGCGTACGTGTGTGCTTGCGCATGTGTACACATGCATTTGTATGTGTGCTTGTCTCAGTGAAAGAGCACACAATGCTTTTCTAATTCTGGGGAATCAAAAACAAATTATCTGGAAAAAACACAGGCAGTGCTTGAGATAAATTGGGCACAGATGGAGGCAGGAAATAAAAAGAGCAAGGAGAAGACACTCGGAGAAAAGAGCCCAAAAGGAGGACCATGAAGGATAGAAGGGGTACCAGAGAGAGTGACAAAGTGAGGGCAGGACAAGGTGAGGATGTTATGGAGAGACGTGAAGAAGAGGGAAGGGAGAGGACAAGAGGAGAAAGGGTGAGCAAGAGGACAGGGATGATGTGGAGGAAGACAGGGGAGTGGGAGGAGAGAGATCAGGGGAGTTCCCATGCCCTGTGCAAAGGAAATGGGCTTAAGAGAGGGGGTTAGTGTATATTGTATGCGTGTCTATGTGCGCGAGTGGGCAATGAGATGAGCAGACCTCTCTGGCACAGGACAGTATTTCTTTGCCAAAGTGTGATCCCTGTTCATCCCCATTCATTTTCATCATTCTGTTACACATAAATACACATTATCTAAATAACTGACTGCCTGTGAGCTGATGGTTCTTTTTGTCACACCCATATGGCTTTTACATTAAGCTCAAAAGACTGATGCTCTACCACTAACAGCAAGAACAGCTCTCTAACTCGTGTGCAGGTATGGAGTTTGTCTAATATTCACGTTTACATTAGCAGTCCAATTCATTTAAGTTTTGAGTCTGGCTCAGGTCATCCCAGTCCTGCAACAGTTGTTCATCCATTTTCAATTCAGGGTCGCAGCGGCTGGAGTCTATCCCAGCTGCCATTGAACAGGTCACCACAGAGCCACATGGAGACAAACAACCATGCAGGCTCACACCTAGGGTCAATTCAGAGACACCAATTAATCTAACATGCATGTTTTGGTGGATGGTTGAATGAAGCTAGAATACCCAGAGAGAACCTACGCATACACGGGAAAGGCCTGAGCGGGGATTTGAACCAGGAACCCATTTGCTGTGAGACGACTGTGCAGCCCATGCAACAGTTGGAATTAGTTTCCATGATACTTGTTTCAAATGTTGTGTTATGTGTTGATATTTGTTATTGTAACTGGGCATGATCATTTCTCCAGACACAACATCACCAAAGAGCAAATAGATAAATGTAAAATATTGGACTACATGTTTTGGCATATCCATACTCATCTTATTAGAGACATGTGCAAGTCATTATGTATGGTTATCAATAAGTAACAACCCAGTTTAAACTTGAGTAAGCTCTGACTTCACTCTGTTGTAGACTGTAGGAGCTGGCAACAAGCACTTCCCTATATAAATGACTTCCTGTGCTGTGGACCATGGCATCTGTCGGGCCTCCCTGCCATGTCACTCTCTCCTCACAGTCCAGTAGAACTCTCTCCACTCGCGCTTGCCTTCTCTCTTCCCGTATTAATTTGCCCTCTTGCCCTCACACACACACACACACACACCTAAATACATTGCTTGATTAACAAAAAGTTACACTCGGTTTGCTGGTAAATTCTTCCTCTCTGCAGGCCACCAGTTTTCTCCCACCTTCCTGTTCTTCCTCTCTTCCTCTCCCTTCTCTCCACCATCCCTTGGCACTGCCACCCACGCACTATTTCCTGTTGATCCCTCTGACTCCCTTGCCTCCCCCTGGGTGTAATACTGGTTGCCCCTGGGTAAGGGCTAAAGCCAGGAAAGACAGAGAGGTTGGTGGTTCTTGGCAGGACAGTAGAAAACTGAGAGGGCCTTCACTGGAAACTCCATCAGTGGTTGAATCACTCTCAGCTGTGCTTTACCAAGAAATAAAAGGCTGGCCATGCACTTCTAACCCTGAGCATTTTTCTTTTTGTTGAATTTTGATGTCTTTACTTCTTGAGCAAAAATGACTTGTTGGGAAATTATTTATACAATACTTCCACAGAGGAAGATTATGTGGCTTTAGATTGTACTGTTGATTCACTTAAAGTGTGAAAAATATTTTAACTTTAGGACTATTATAAAAAAAAAAAAATTGATTTGTTGTAAAATGCATAGCCCTACTCTTAAGAGTGTCTTTGAAAATAACAATCACTCCAAAAAAGTATCTTGTGACAGTTTTCACATTCTGGACTGTACAAGTTCAAATGTAAGGTGAGAAGTTTTTGTTTCTCTTTCCACACTTTCTCTTTTGTATCTTGAGGCTCAAAGTTCCATTCATTCACTCATAAAAGTGCTGGGAGTTACAGATCTTTATTATAATCAGCCAATGCTTATTATTGAATACAAGAACTTTTAATCTGTGCAAAACAAAATTCAACCAGCAAAGTTCAATAACTTTGATTCTTATAGTTCTATAACTGGGATTTTAAATCATTGTTGTCACATGATCTTCTGTAAATTAGCAAGGTGAATTTATTCTTGGAATAAATATCTCTACACAGCTCGATCCACAGAATGTGTATGCATTATCATATCAACTGACCTTAGGTTGACACTTAAGCAAGGCAATTAGGCAATGATCAAAACAAAAAAAAGTTGCATGTCTAGTGGTTTCCATGGTAAACGCTGGTAACAAACACTAGTTGAAAGGTTTTCAAACAACTGTTAAACTGTATTGTGGGTTACTTTGGTCTTACAGTTTCGTAATGAGAATATATTGTCTTCTGCAATACATGACATGTGAAAAAACCTGCAACTCACAGTTGCAATCAATATTCTCTCTTTTACGCTGTCTTTGTTCTCACACTGATAGAGCTCATGACTTGGACGTGGACATGTTTCTCTCCCTGTGAACCACAGAGACAACTGTTATCTTTCTGCCGATGTAAAAGACAAATCATGCTGCATGTAAGGCATAAAAGTGAACTTAGCTTCATAATCTTTGACAGCAAACATATCTGAGAGTATGTAAATTTAGACACACGTGCATTCCCATGCAGAAGTAGCTGCTACTAGAAAGGGGCAAAAGAACAATACGTGCACAAATCACATTGACTACGTGATGACCTGCCACTGTGTGTATACGAAAGAGTGTGCTTATGACTTTTAGCCCCAGCATGATAGCAAAAGTGCACATATGGGTGACCACAATGAAGACAGCATGCCCGCCACAAAGATAGAAAATGAGAGAGAATTGGAGAACAAAAAGGGAGGCAGGCGTCAGAGTTGCAGTAGAATGCTGTCTGTACAAATTTGGGTATGAAAAGACACGTATCGCCACATGTTTGGAAATACACACACAGCAGGTTAACACAAAGCCACACACCCACAAGTTTCACTTCTGCCTTGTGTGGCAGCACTCTTGAAACACCAGTGCACCAAGGTTAAGGTTCATGTACAGGTCAGGGCACACACACAAACACCACACAAGAGTAGAAAAAACTTATTGAGGTCTATATTCCATATACTGCAATTATAGTTAGGGGTGATGCAAAGCGTTGAAATAACATACCAGACAACAAATGTGAAGAACTGGGCACAGACACAATGTTTCACTTATAAGATATGTGAATCTAAACTGTCTGCGAAGCACTTTAACTAAATATCTGTCAGTATAAGAGGGGTGAAAGACTGCAAGGCACCACAAGAGTCTGAAAGCTCACACAGTGAAGAGTAACTGCCACTCACACACACCAAATACACACACATGAAGGCCAACAGAGGCATGTGTTATGGTGCCAGCATGTGCTCATTATACAGCAGGATAGAACAAATCTGTCAGAATCAAAGTTTGGGAAGCAAAACTAGTAAGGGTGCTAAGACTTGCCCATATTGCTACAGGGGGAAATAAGCATATGAGAAAATGTGTTTGTGGTGACGATACGCAACTATACTGAGATGGGGAACTTGACCCTGGGAAATAAGCCGGGGCTATGCTGAGCCTCATTTGCATGGTCACAGTATCAGACTGTTTCTTAATCATTCACACTATCAGACTATTTTCTAATCAACCCATAGTACTTATCTGTAACTTTATGACCTCTGGCTGTGGAAATAAATTCACTCAAATAAGTACAAAAAAGCTGGTTTTGTCTCAACTTAGTCACTTTAACTCTAGTCTAATGTACGTAGGCGTTTGTAAGTTCCTGTTTGTGTTCAGAACATGTGACAGACAAAGTGTATGTTAGACAGTCGGCAGGGGTTAGAGCAGCGCTGGTTGGGGGAAGAGGCTGTGGATGTCGGGGCGGTGGACAAGTCTTTCTCATGGCCTCTGAGCCCTCTCTGGACCCAAGTATCATCTTGTGATTGGTTAACTCCAAGACACAGTCACTGAGCCCAGACAACACACATACACACACGTCAGAAAGAAAGAAATAGAGGGGAGGAAAGACAGAAAAAGGAGAGCAGCAGCCAGGCAGGCCGACACAAAAGCAAGAACACAGACAGAGAGAAAGAGCTGAAAAAAAGTGGGCTAAAATGAGCTCAAAATCAATGTTTAAATGTGTCAATCAGTCTCACAGTATGTGACAAAGCTGCCAGTATGGCAAACACCAACAGACACTATAATCCCCAGTTAAAGGAAGAGTCTGCCCTCTGCTGATAACATTTTGAACTACACAAACTGGTATCAAAATTAAAATTTTGTTTAAACCACATGTTGATCATGAGACAAGAGGGGCTGTTTGCACCTTTGAAGTAAAGAAAATAAGGACATTCCATTTCAGATATCAAAAACTCACAACGTGACAGCTGACCTACTCTTATCTCAAGTCCAAGTGAAGCTCTGATCGTGGCAAATTTAAACTTGTGATAAATCATTAAACATGGAAATTTTTAGGTGAAAAATATTAAGCAAAAGAACAAATTTGAACTCCAACGATATATTTTTTCTCACTAGTAATATTTTAATAAAAAATGAACTAATCTACACAACGTATAAAACTATAGATGATTGATACTAGAAATTTCATCTGGAACATATAATTTTTTTGTGTACAATAGTAATGGTTCCTGAAGTTTTGCTTAAGGCAAGTGATTTGAGCTCTCAGACAACTTTCTTCAAGGTCTCAGACTTCATTGATGGAAAGATGATATGATGCAAATCTCAAACCTTTATAAATGCTCTTACGCCTCAAAGTATGTCCCATCGAGTAAGCTTTGATGGACTCTAAGTAGCTCAGTAACGCTCTGTTATCTAAGCTAAATTAGGAAAAATACTTTTTTGAAAGGTTTGTCAGAAGTTATATAACATCTAATAATCAAGCTTTAATCAACATTACAGCATCATATGTATAAATGTGACCTCTTTCCCTGCACCCCAACATAAAATTCTTCATGAGTAATTTGCATATGAATATTTGAGTCTGATGCATTTCGAAAACATCTTTCCGCCTGATTAAGTTAAATAGAACATAATAGGCACAGTGAGCAAAGTCATGTTTGGAGAAATTAGGACATATGATCTCATGAAATAACTCACTTTCAACTGTTAAGCACAGAGGTGGAATGTTCATACTTAGGACTTGGGTTGCAGCTAGAGACATGGGGAGCATTTCATAAATGGATTAAACTAGATACCAACAAATTCTGGGATCAAACATCACATTGTCTGACAAAACTGAAGAAAAAAAGCATGGTTTGAAATTGATTCTTGAAATTGATCTTAGATTCAACACACAGTAATGATACTGCACTTCACAAGGTTCAAGCTAAGGGGTTTTGTGATGCCCTTGTAATCCCCTACTCTAAATATTGTCAAATGTGTGTTGATATACCTAAATAAAATCAGTCCATGCAGGATATCTCAAGAATCACAGCTTTAGCTTTCAGTGCTTTTTTGTTGTTTTAAAATGGTAAAAGTGTTGCATGCTACAGTATGTACACTTTCTCTTGGTTTTCACAGAAAACACAGGTGGAATATTTTTGTCATTGTGTAACAGCACAAGGCTGCCCTGTAATTTCTGTTTCTCCAAAAGTAAGTGAGCAAATAAAAATGTCTGTCAGTGGAAATTGAAAACCTTAACAGCAAAATTACCCTTCTTTTAACTGGAAAATGTGAACAACAAGCAGAGCAGCACACTGTGGTAATACTGCACCTTAATGTGTCTGACACAGCGGGGCCCAAGCCACATCAGAAGACAGCAGTCTGTTTAAAGGTAGCCTTGGGCACAGAGAACTGGCCATTAGTCAAGAGCTAATGGCTCTCTTTAATATGCAGAGTCATATAGACAGACATTAACAAGGCACTGACCCACAGCAGGAAGGATTAAAACAATAGTTTATACAGTAGCCTCTGTTGAGCTGCACATAAATCATTTTCAGTATCAACACAACATAAGAGTGTTTCTATAGATTATACACATTCACTTGTGTGTGTGTATACACTCACCCTCAAGCAGGTCTGGCACTTCACTGTTAGTGCGAGCAGTGAGGTGTTTATCACAAAGACAGCTGGTAATACCTCTGTTAGGTTAAGTGCTGCCCTTAAAAGTACGAGATTTACACATGTTGTATTTGGGCACACACATAATACAATGTATTCTAAATAAGGTAAGAGAGTGAGAGCCTTTTTCTTTCCAGAGGTCATTCTAATTAACATGGGTTAAAGTATATGGCCAGTGTCAATAAAATCCTCAAAAACATCAAAATTATCAGTTGTTACTCCATAACTCAGTACTTTCTCTGTTATCTAAGAGGCTCTTCGCCTTGGCATCACGTGAGCCCAGTCCTGCTAATGGCCCTATTCTCACTACACTTTAACAGTATGCATTATTTATAACTCCTTTCAATGCAATCATTATAAGCATTTCACACAGACAGACTTGGACCTATGCCAGAATCTTTCCCAGATAATTTTCATTTCCTTGTTCCCCTTAACACAGACCTTACTCATTATATCACCTTTTACCTATAGCTTTTTTAATGTAATCAAAAACCTTATTGTGCAGTAACATCCTCTTTACAAAGGTGGGAAACTTAAAACATTTTCAGAAGACTTTAAAAGCAGACAACATGTAAACACATGAATTTATTTCGATATAGTGTGTAAAAAATGGGTTTTCCATGTCCATCCCACTCATTTAAAGGAGTACGCTGGCCTTGCCTTTGTAAGAGCAACAGTCATGTGTGCTTTCTGACGAAAGGCGGTCACCCTGGCAACAGCTGCTAAAGTGCTGCTATCTCATCTCCCTGCCCACTGATACCCATTGCTTGCTCTGCCACTCTCTTGCTGACGTGGTGACTCATGACGGTGATCATCAGCTTCCTGTGCAACAACTCACACAGTGTACCAAAGCGCACCAAAGAAATACTCTGCATTGTGCACTTATACTTTTGCTGCAGTGACGCTTTAAGAGTTTTGCTTGTGTTACTTTATGTGTTTTATTTGTATCAATTTACGTTTCCTATTACCAGGAAATGATTAGTAGGTCAAACATGGCATTCTTTTTTTTGTGTTTCCCAAAAAACTAAACTGGAACATGAAGGTCTTTACTTGTCTTTAATCATGAATTAAAGAAGTCACCCTCAGAAGTTTTTTTACAGCATCACTTCTTTAATATGGTTTTCACTCTGACATTTCCCACAACAGGAGACAAGTGGTATACACATCTTGAATTCTGTGTTCCACTCCCACACAGGCAAACTTAAGGTCATCACTGCTAATAGATCATGTCAAGACTTGATTTTTACAACAGAAGATGATACTGATGGAAAAAAACTTTAAACTTTAAACTGCCCAAATAAAACTTTTACATACATCAAGTCAATCCAAATGTGATCCTTAACACTTATAACAAGCATATAAAATCATTTAATTGCATATTCTTGTAATTTTATGAGTACTTGCCTCATTTCAATCATTTCTTTACTTACGTTTCCAAGTATTTTTCCTCTCTAGTCCAGCTGTCCATGTGTCTCAGCGATACATGCATACAGGTGGAAGATTGTTACATTGTTATGAGCCAACACTGTGATCCAGGGGTTTCCAGCATCCGATATGCAGAAAAGATAAGGTCTGTTTGAAAGGCCAGCCACTTAGCCAAGGCCCATCCATGGCCAACAACAGCTGGCTTGGCATATGCACACCTTCATCTGTCTGATCTGGCCCCAGACTCTGACAGCAGATCATAATCACATCCATTCAAGATTCAATCGCAGTTTCTGGAACTGTGAGAAGAGTGAATGAAAAGTATGCATTTTGGCCGAAGCACATGTGTTTCATTGATGTTGAATGACTTCTTAGAGAAAAGTATGTTTTTATTGGAGGAGTACAGGGATTCAAAGTCAGTGGAAGTCTCGATTGTGAGTATTAGCTTTGTGCACATGTGTGCACAAAGGCAGTAGGCCACACACATGTGCACATATGCACAAAGCTAATACAGTTCAAAGAAAACCACACTGAGGCAAAAACAGGTCACCAAATGTGACCAAAGATAAGGGAACATTCAAACTCAGAGATGCCAAAAAGATGCACTGCTTCCCTTTACTCAGAAACACACAGAGATGGTACAGTACCATTGCTTGCTTTATGAAGAGAATTTTATGTACATGAATGAAAAATACCCTAAAATAACCCTTTGAAGTCTTTCTGATGTTTTTCAAGGGTTAAGATTTCAAGTGACAAATACATTTATTTCATGGACAAGGAAGTGTTATCAACACGAAGATTTTCTTTATGTTACATTTAAGGTACAATGTGTAGACTTTAGTGATATAGTGTGTGATTTGTCTGTTCTGAGCTTCTGTTAAAACAGAGCACCCAAATGGACAGCAAGAAAGGGCACCTATACCATCTGTATATAAATTGTTCAACCTGAGGTCATAAATGAATGATCCTTATTTTGATGTGATTCCACATTATTTCACACATAATCATGAATATTCTATCGCAGTTCTGCCCATGGATCTGTAAATGTTGCAGACTGGAACTTCTAAATAGTCAAATAAACTGTGTTATTGTTATTTTTCTTTCGCCTCCAGATTTGTCTCAGGCCTTATTTAAAACACTGACATTTCTCATATAACCTGCTCAAAGACTCTCTGATAATGATTGGCTGATTGTTAACAATTTTCTCTGGTGTAAAACAAAGTAAGGGGGAAAGATCTGAGTACTCTTCCACCATTATTCTATCGTCCTCAGATTATTTTTCTTGACAATAAAAAGACAAAACTAAATATACTAAATGCAGATGTTTCACAATAAGGACTCAAAAATTGTAACATTCAGAATTGTAACTTACTGTACATTTTGCATTAAGTAAACATATCGTGCATGCTGAAAAATGGTACAATTACTACATTCTTAAGATCCAAAAATGTTGCAATTTACTTTGCAAATTGTAAAATGCCCATGGTTTTTATCACATAAATCCTCAACAAATGTTGCACAACATTTATATTTAAAACTACTTGTGAGCTGGTGGGAAAGTGGAAGCTTGTGTTACAAAACTGATTGTCTTGCATGAGAACCAAGTCTGAAAATATTGACAGCTGTTCACTTTTCTACTTAGCTGTCAGTCATAGTTCATATTAGGCATACAAAATACATGGGTTACCTTTGGATATTAGTAAAGATATGGCTAGATTTAGGGATAAAAGTAACTCGCAGACGGGTTTAAATATGAGCAAATATGTGATTACAGGTTCATATCTCTTATGTTAAATGCTGCCTCATACAAAACTGTATTTAATGAAAAATGTTACCATCTAACAATTTTTGGGCCTTTAATATCCATCCATTTTTTTATACCCAAGGTACACCTTGGACAGCTCGCCAGTCCATCACAGGTCTGACACAAAGACCAGAAAGACAAACAACCATGAATGTTTACACTATTTGTTAATCTAGAATCACCAGTTACCCTAACATGTTTTTGGACTGTGGGAGGAAGTCAGATTATCCAGAAAGAACTGGTCTTTATTGTGTATCTGAAATTTATTCTTGACCTATCAACAAATGTATCTGTCAAACGTTTTCTTTTGAGACATGGATGGTTTAACACAAACTGAGTAGAAAAAAGGTAACAGAAATATTTTGTGATCATGGATCAAATGTTTAACAGCTACATGATATATATTAATCTATCTATTAATCTCATCAAACTCCTGAAGTGCTGATATCACAGTTTTTTTTTTTTTTGCTAAATTACGCAATTTATACCTTTCCCTTAGATATAAGGAACTCAGAAAAAGCACACGATGCTTTCCTGAGTCAAAAAATATCAAAATTGTCTTGTTTAAACATTGACTGAGATATTTCCTTTCTGAATGCATTTTCTTAACGCTGAAAATATGCTTAATCAGCAAAACTATCCCAAGCTCATTTACAAAATGCACATGCAAATACAAAGAAAGGCACATTCTCGACATGTCTGCACAGATTCAAAACTCATGTCTACATCCTGTGGAAAAAAAAGAGTATCACAGTGAGACAGAAAATACAGAGGATGCTGCTGCTGATTTTAGATTATCTTATTTGGCTCATGGCGACAGGTTCGTATATCTTGTGAGAGAATATTGTGACATTTATTGCAGGAAGAAGGCCTTCCAAAGGTTTGAGGGCATGGCAGAAGCACAGAGATGGAGACTGCAACTGAGGCCAGGATAACGCTGGAGCTGAGTGGGTTTGGGACCTCTGGGAAATGGTGAAGCCCTGTGGAGCCAGCGGTGGCTTAGGTTTTTGCCCTGACACATTTACAAACGCTGCATAACCATTCACATGCAGGCGTGCAAACAAATCTTAGCATGTGGTATCATTGATGTTCTGACGAACAAATGTCTCAAACAAAGATACGACTTTATTCATTTCATTTAGGCACAAGGATAGACATAGACACTTAAGTTCATTTCAGTGTGTGTAATTGTGAATATATGGATGGGTACAAAGAGGCCTAGATTTAGCTTCTTCACTTCATAGAAAATGAGACCTGTCAGGGATGATCTACACTTGTGGTGCAGTATTCCACGGACTGTAATGATGTATAAAACATCCAACAACCACTGATTTACTTTTGCTTTTAATTATTGCTTGGCTCATACACCGAGTGTGTGTTTGCGTGTTCAAGTGTGCATGTGTGTGTGCACGAGATTGTGAAAGTGTGGGAGCAGGACCCACAGAGTGCACTTACAGGGCAGAGGCACTTCCACCCTCTCTTGCAGAGCAACCCATCAGCAAACCACAGAGTCACTTCTGCTACCTCTACTGGAACAAAAGGTCAAATATGATTTTGAACCTACTTTCAGTCAGGTCCAGTTCCCTTAAACTGTGATCTTGTCTAAAATAGGTGGGTTTTTTTTCAAATTGATACATTTTCAAACCATTCTTTACAATGCTTTATAAAACATTGTACTGACATTTAAAAATGTGCTTTTGCAGAAGTTGCAGAAGTTTTCACAGCCCAGAATAGTGTGACTTGTAATTCTGTTTTACTTCTATATTTCTGCTTTTTACAGGTTTTGATGATAGTTTCTTACCATTTCACCTAACTAATGTGTTAAAACTGACACAATATTACACCACTTTATTCTAGTGATCAGTGAGTATTAGAAAAACAAAGAAAACAAAAGTTCTTTTACAGTCACAAGATCCGGTGAGATGAGCAAAATAGGCTTTCATAATAACTACATTGTTCTCTGCTCAGTTGAAGTGAAACTGGTCACAGACAGAATACCACAGCAGCCAAAAGTTGAAGGTCCTGACCCCTGGGTCAGCTGAGCTGCAGCATGTGTGGGACTGAGAAAAGCAGCAGTGGAGAGAAGCATCTCGACACTGTCCGCCTGTGTGGCTTCCCCATCGGTTGCTGCTTCCCTGTCTGCAGGGGAAGCAGGACAGTGCCAGGGTGCAATGTTTTATGAGCTGGTCACAACCAAACTCACCACATTCCCACAAGCATTGCACTGGAGGACGTGACTCTGGCCACGCAGATGCTGCTGCCAGACCACAAGCAGCGTGCATGGAGCATCCTAACACATACACATGCACACATACTGTATACTTTATACTTCCAAGTGCACTGTTCCAACTCTCAAGAGGTTGACCCACCAGACTGACCAATAAGAAACAATAAGATCAATAAGAAACACAAGCAAATACTGCTTTTTTGTGCACAATAATGACTCAAATTGTTTACTTTTTCTTTTTTAACAAATGAGGAAAGCTTAAATCATTTGACCCTTAAAATAATGAATTTAGCCAATCAATTACATGTGATAGCATGAACCTGTTTGTCAGTTATATATCATAGGGGAAATCTCATTTGGCATTGTTTTACTGAACAAAACAAAAGCTACCATGAGAGAGGCATTGTTTTGATGGAAGATTATATTGTTAAAAAAAAAAAAAAACGTATGCAACATTCAGCCTTAATGGTGCCTTCATACATCAGAAACTGATGTCCCCAACCAATGACAATGGCTTTTCAACAGTGCTCTGATAACAAGACAGATGATCATTGGATATGGTCAAATAAATAATTAAAAAATAAAAATAATTTCTTATCGTCTTCTCCTGAGATCTTTTCCCTCATCTTCTTGGAAAAGGTCACAAGGTCAAGGAATAAGGGGTAGAAGAAACTTAACTTGCATTATTCCAAACGGGGAGGAAGCAGGAGTACCTGAAGAAAACCCAGGTGCACAGGAAGAACATGGAAACTCCACACTGGAAGGCACCAGCTGGGATTTGAACATCAAATGCTGTTAGGCATCAGTATTAACCACACACACACACACATACATGTGTGTATATATATATATATATATATATATATATATATATATATCAGGGCTGTCAATTGATTAGAATATGTAATTGTGATTAATCCCATGATTGTCCAGAGTAGATATGAAAAATAAAGACAACTGCACTATTTCTGTCCTCTAAGTGCACCTTAAAGGGATATTACTCTTATTAGAATAGGATCAGATCACTATGTTTGCTATATGCAAAGGCATATTATATTTATTCTTGCAACAATCAAAAACACATTGTCCTGACAAAGACTGTCCAGAACATTCTTCAGCATTCTCAAAAAATATATATGCCGAAACCTAATCATAGCAAACTCAAGTCCAACAAGCAACGACAGAAGTGCATATTGACTTGAATGTAGCATTCTTGCATATGTGTAACATTCACACAATAAGAAAATAATCTTACACATTGTGGCTGTGTTTAACCTTGCTGCGGGTAGAGTTATCCAGGTGTCTCTGTTGTAAACTACTCAACATTGTTTGCCTTTGGCGAGAGGGAGTGGTGATCTGTGGATTAGCTGTGTGTTTTGCTTGCAAGTGATATCTAGACTTGACTACACCGATAATAGCACAATTCACATAAACAATAAAGGCAGATAACATTGGTCTTGTCAAGAGAACCATCTGGCAGGGTTTTAGAAATCAACTTGCCAATTAAAAAGACCCTTTCCTTTTTTTAGCTTCAGTCAACATGATTAGGCTACATTCCCTCTTAGTTTCCTGCTGTACTACAGGGCAGATCAATGGTCACAATCACAGAATGTGCCTGTGTGAAGTCATATTTGAATGTTTTTAGAAAATGTTTGTATGTAGCTTAAAAAATGCCCAAGTCAAATAGATGACTAGGGCAGATAGTGATTTTGGACTCTAAAATGTGTTCTGATAAGCAATAAGGCAGGGTGATGCAGCAGTGGTAGGAGAGTAAAGTTAGGCAGATATCACAATTTGGCCAAAAAATAACTTGGGCAATTATGCTATTAGGCTAACGATATATTTCGTTAAGAAAAAAGAAGACTGCACCAAATGGAAAAGAATTGTTACAGACTGCTCACACCCACTCTCCTCTCATCATATTTTTCCACAGAAATTCCAATAACTTCAACTGGATAAATACAGCATACAGACTAGTCATATGAAATTTTCTGCTGAGAGTTTACCATGCTTAAGGATAAAATGAAGGAAAAATTGAAGCAACAACATTCATAATTTCCATGAAAAGAAATGTTCACTTACTTGTGCCCAGTCACAGGACAGTTTTGCCCTTTGCCACAGCTCATCTTAAAATGATCTCACATCCACAAAAGGCAGCAGTATCTTTGAATCTTTTTTTATTTCTTTAAATGATATTTCTGCAGTTATAAACACTTTTCAGTGACAATGGTTTTCACATGTTTCACCAAGCCCAAGCACCTGGTGTTGTTGTTTTTCATTTATTATTATTGTTGTTATTATATTTTAGTGTGTTTAATATTTTGTTGATTCCTGAACTGTGTTGCTGTCCTGAAAAATACATTTTGTCCTAAAAAAACAAAAACAAACAAGATTTCTCAATTTCTTTTTTACAATTTTCAGTTACTCATACATCTTATAACCCTAACCCTTATTTTATATATATATAGAAGCTAGAATGCCTTTATTGTTATATTTATATATGTACATATATAACCATATATACATACATGTAACTACATGTAACTAATTTCAAACCCTATGATAAAGATGTCTATGTATTGTTTTGCTGAGATGTCCACAGGTGATAACCAAGTACTCCCTACCCATCCTGTTGAACCACTTTGTAGCTCAAGATGCTGCAGTGAGTCATTGTGGCCTCCTGTCTTCTTTAAGTCTGCCTTGAGGGAAAGATGAAATGGTACTTCCAAGAGAGTGTCTTTTTTTATACCATTAATGATTCAAATCGGTTGTCAATCAAGTTGAAAGACAGGAGGTAAATCAATAGAACCAGGCAAATACAGGAGAACAGACTGCTGGCTACTGTTTAAGCTGCAGGACAGCTCCTCATTCACTTCTGCTTCCTGCCCTTTGCATATGGAGTCCACTCTCCCAGGCCTAAGGCATCAGGCAGCACTGAAGAGCAAGCTGCGATCATAGCTCACCAAGTAGATTTCATGCATGTTTGTGGTCAAATTACTTCTGTTCCCCAGCATAGTCCAGCATGAACATATGTAGACATGAAAAGCAACCATTGTCCATTTACCATAGAACATAGTCTGTTAGGCTGAGAATTAAAAATAGCACTCTTTAAGGTTTGAAGTAGCCACACAGCAGTAAACCCCTTTAGAGAAAGTACATCTTTTTTTGCAAAGTGTATATCAAGAGGAAGATATTATTTGAATCTAAATATTGATATTTATTAATGTACATGAGTATGAAAAGAAATAAATGAATCAGACTCTGATCAAGCATCATAGCTGAGTGGTATTTTGAATGATGGTTGAGAATAGAACAGGATCCCAGGAGTTGAGATGCTGGTGGTAGGGATTTGAGATTGCTGAGTGAGGATGAGATGCTCCAGAAATTGAGGTGGAGATGAAGAGGAGGAGGATTGTACAAAATATGTTTGAAAGGAAGACTGACAGAAACAGCAATGATTTTAAAGTCTGAGTAAAGTCAAATTAAATATATGTTCTCAGTGTGTCACAACACTCCACCAAACATGAATGATTACATCAGAACAAGGGATTAGGCCTTGAGAATGATTCTCTACTTTAAGACACTGAGGTTGCACATCATCCTGACAAATAAATTTCAGGTCATCTCAAAGAAACATACAGATCAAACAGAGTTCACTGTAAGCATTCTGCTTATATCCAGAATGCCCACTGAAGAAACAAAATATTTCCATCACCCTCCAGCTGTTGACTAAGTTACAAACAATGCTCATGGCCGCTATGTCCTAGCTGTTGAGGATTCAGCCATCATACATTGGCGCTGCGTGAACAAGAGTTTGTTTTCGTTCGTTCGTTCGAACGTTTGCTCAAAACGAATGTTTTGAGCAACTATCATCTTACACACATAACTTATTTCTGTGCATATACTGGATGGGCTTGCAGAATGTAAGTTTGAGAATCAATAGACAAGGGCTGTGATGATAAAATTGAGAATTTGAGTTTAATAGATTGGGAAAATTTAAATAGTGCTGTTGTAATAGCTCATACATCTGGTGATGAAGACAGACAAGAGGAAACAGGCTTTTCTTGTTGAAATTGCACAAAAACGTCATCAGTTTTAGCTTTGAATATACCCTGTGCACTGGTGAATGGATGGATTGATGTGCTCTGTGCAATGCTAGCTCCATGATACAAACAGTAGGCTACAGTGCCCCATTTTAATCACAAGTGTGTGCATATAAATGTTTGGTACAACACAGGTCATTTTCCTGCCAGTGTTGATTGACAGTTAGTGGCAGAAATATGCTAACAAATGTACATGTGCTTGAGCAAATTAGTGAAAAAAGCAGGGAAACTTAATGAACTAAAGAAAATATCAAGAAAATTAATAACATTTTTTGAACTGGTAAATGCACTTTAACAGTTTTTATACCCTAAATGATTCACACACTGCATTGTGGTGAACACACAGTTAAGTAGATTTCAGTGTGACATTTAAGCTCCAGAATTTTCCTTTTTATTTGGTATATAGAAAAATGTTCACCTCTTTAACTTTTGGAGAATTCTCTGTACTTTGAGTCCTACTAAATCGAGTTTCCAACAAGCAAAACCTGCTCTAAAATTTATGACGAGTGGACATGTATAATTCCAGTGGCCTTTCCAAGCTGTCACATATCAAGCGCCATATATTGTAATAAAAGGAGGTTTCCATGTTCTGCTGCATCACTGAAACAAAACGATAAATACAGTTCTGTGAAAATCACAAACACAAATCCCCACAACCCTCTTATGTGACTCTGCTTGCAAATTTTAAAGGAGATTTTGAAAAAGAAGGCATTCAGTGGGTTTCAAGTGTGTGTTGGCATATCCTGTGTGAGGTTGACCAGAGATAGATTACACACCCAGAGTGTGTGGTGACCTGTGCTACAGCCAGCCAGCAGTGGTTTAGATTGCAGCACTAAATCATTTCATATCATGGCCATATCTGCTCTTCCCATGGCAGTTATGAGCTGCAATCTTAACCCACACAGTCACTAAAGGAATGTCCAACGAGACAAACTCATCTGTCACAATTTAGCAAATTCAAATATTTCACACACATAAATAGAATTAGTGTATAGTACCTTAGACAGAATACGAGGGAAAAAATGGCAGAATAGAACAATATGCAATTACAATGTGTGTAATATCAAATAATGCTAAACATGTAAGCAGCATGTTTCCACTGTAGGTCCTGAGCATATAGGGGCATCATAATGTTCAAAGTATATCTTACAACCACACTAAAAATGTAGGTGAATCAGCTTGGGTGAGATTGTTCAGAACAAAAAAAAAATAGAGATTCATGACCTTCTGTTTATGAATCATGATGCAATAATTTAGAAGATGAATATGTTTTTTAAATGCCTATCGGTTTTGTGTTGTTTTTTTTACACAGATGTATTAAACAGTGCACAACATACAGCAGCTGTCAGTAAATTTATTCTAGTCAACACTGACATCTGTTGGTGGCCTGATCCCTTACATCAAATGTTGCTCTTACAACAAAGCTAACGCCAGCAAATATAAAAAAGATTTGGCATAGCCTTTAAGATAGTTTACAGAGTTGAAAACATGCCACAGTAATGAAGAAATAGAAGCTGATCACTCAGGGCACGTTTATAACAAGTCAAATCATTTCTGAACCAAAAAGTTAAATTATATTAGTTTTCATTATACATATTCAGAACTTTTTGCTTTAAGTACACATTTTATTTTAGCATTAAAGAAAGGAATTCCCGAAATATACTCAAAGCCCCATAATGAAAAAGTAGGAATATGTTTCTACAGATTTCAAAATCTCTGAATTCTAATTATCTGTAGAAACAAACATTTAGGTCATTAAAGGTTTGAGAACTTTTTTTGTGAGTTATTACACACAAATGGTTCCTGCTGAGTTTTGTCTTATAACACTGGACGCATCTGTGCCATTTTGAGGTGTTTTCAAAGATGTTATATGAAGATTCAATCTGGACCATTCAGGAAAAGCCAGACTTGTCCAATTGTCCCTGTAGTACTGCTTTGATTGTATGATTTTATTTATTTTTTTTCTGATAGGTGAACCAACAACCATTCTCAGATTAAATGCATGCTTGAGTATGTTTTCTTCAAGGCCCTTTTCTTTATTTTTCTGCATTTTAACTTTCAACTCAGACAAAATGTATTGCCCTTGCTGCTGAGCCATAATACAATGCTACCACCGTCGTACTTCAGTGTAGGGATGTTAGGGACATATTTTCTGGTGTATGTCAAACATAGTTCTTGGAATACTGCCTAAATAGGAAACTGTTTCCCTTGTGCTCCCATGGCCCCTCTAATACAGCTTGGCAAATTCCATGCATGCGGCACTTTGGCTTTGTACTCCTTCAGGTGGCTTCTGTCGTCTCAACTGATGCTGAGGTAGGTGTCCTTTCGGAGGTTCTTCCATTTCTGTGGAGAACTTCCAAAGCTCTGTTACCAAGGACTTATTGACTTGGTTACTCAAATTGGTCAGTTCTTCTGAGTCTTTGTGGTTTAAAATTTCTTCTATACCACAATTATTGAGTTCCTGACCGCCTGAATAGAAATTATTTCACGCCAATGCCTTGGCCTATTCCTAACCACAGTCATATCATGGTGGTCATCTGAAATATCTTCTGACTTCTTGGCTTGGTTTTTGTATTGATATTCAGGATAAATTAGGTGTGTGCTTTTTTTAAACACAAACACACATGTCAAATCCCTTCACTTTGCCAAAGAGTACCCATACCATGCTTGTGACAAAAAAGGAATATTGTGCACAGATGGCCAAACAGTAACCAGTAAGCAGTAAGTACTTCTGATAGCTGGGAGGTAATAGTTTGTAATAATTACTTTAATAGCAATTAAATCTACCCATTATGATTTTAGGTTGTTATTCGTTTGGAAAACTATTAAAGGTATGAATTACACACACACACACACACATATATATTTATGTATGTATGTATGTATATATAAATATATCTGAGGAAAACAAACACTTTTTCACGGAAACATCTTGGTTTAATAAGATGATTCACATTGTGCTGCCTTAGCCCTTCATCATCAAATACATTTGACAGCAAAGGGTATTTTCAAAAGGGCAATGTGTGCAGATACATTTACAAAAATGTTAATATTTTTAGGCCTGGTCCATGGGGCACTTATATAAAACATGGAGGTTGCGTAAAGCAGCAGATCTCCAGCTACGTCTTACAATACCGGGCATCTTTCTATGTTCTTCAGTCAAGGTTAGTCAGGGGAGATAATACAAAGATGTGTGAGCATGTGCATGTGGGGGAGGGGTGGTGGGGTGAGTCATCTGGATGAGTCATGTGCAGTGTGTGTGGATCCAAAGGATGGATAGGGAGAAGGCAGCTCTGGTGTGGACTCCAAGGTGTCACAGAGCTCCAAATTGAACTAAAGCAAAGGAACAGATGTTTTAGTGTCTGACATTATTCTATCAGGAAACATGAGCATAGTTTATTTGTGAAACCTGAACCTACTGTAAGCTCTGCCAGAAACATGTATTCCTGAGAGACAGAGTGACAAATACAGTTTAATATCTCTCAAATGGGCTCAGACTTGTGATATTTGTTCACAACCACCAGGGGGCCTCTAAATATGCAGATTCAAGGCCAAAAGAAGGAATACTGTAGATAACTAGAAAAAGTCAGGAGACTGTGAGAAAGTTTCACCAAGTAAAAAAAAAAAGGATGCCATTAAAGGTAATAAGATTACATGTTTGGAATTCAGGTTTCAGGAAGTTTTCATGGCTGCATTATAATGAGAATCATCCAGGGTTTTCAATTTTTTTTCCGGAGCTCATACTCAGCCTCACTCTCCTATTTTCTCTTTTGCTCTATCGTCACTCATTTTCTTCCCCATGGAGAATAGATTCAAATCAAAGACTGCTGTATTCCCCTGACACTACAGTCAGTCCATCTTATACTCATAACCCACAGTATAGTATGGTGGCCCACCATCATTTCAGACAATATTTTACTCAAGGTATAAGAGAAAGGAAATTGGTGTGACATATTACAATGACAAAGGCAAGAAAACATTACGTGCCAAAAGCGCGCTGCTGTGCTTAGATATGTTTAGTTTGAAGAATTGTGCTCAGCTGAGTCAGACTGCAGACTTTGTCCAAATGTATCTGGTTTATCCTGAGTGAGTCAGTTAATTTCAAGTACATACCTCTATAAAACAGCCCTGTTTTAAAAGGATCAGTGATGAATACATGTGTCCATGAATTGTATTGACAGCATGACATCATCAAGTTTATGCATGAACATATTTTACAGCATAAAGAGAAACCTCTTTCAGAGGAGATACAGAAACAATTCAATTCTTATTGAGTCCGCACCTGTATCACTACATGAAGACTCACGTCTGTTGAAATCAGACTAGCTTTGGGTGATTCTGTTTAATTAATTCTCTACCACTAACACTGGTTTTGCAACAAGGAGGGGGTGAGGGAGAACTGTGGAAAAAGAGGGGGATGTGATGAAAGATTCATGAGCAGTGGTGATGTTAGAGTGAAGATAGGGGGTTTTATGTCAGTATAAGTGAAATAGATGCTGTAACCAATAGATATGCATGAGAGCCAAATATGAACACATCACAATATATTTACCATAACTCTCAGAAGTGAGTGTGTAATATGGTGTTTATAGCAAGAATTGTACCCCTATTGATTTATCGCATTGTTGATGCGAGCAAAGGGGAATTCCCATTTTTAAGAGTAGCACCACTGACATGACACCAGGCCCTCACTTTTAACAAGCTGCATTCTGGAAATGTAGTTGAAAAATTGTATGTGTTGCATGTCAGTGAATGCAAAACTATGGAGTCGTTGCAGACTAGAGAAGGCAGGGGGAGAGATAACGACTAGATGGGAAGGAAAAATGAAGAAAAGAGTAGAAAGAGAAAAAGTGGTCAAGCAGAATACTGATGAGTGATGTGTGAGAGGGAGGAGGGGAGTCATGGGGGGAAGAGTGGTGCTCCGCAGGTGAATACTGAGCTCTGTGGGATCTTTCTCCATCTCTTTCTATTAGCTTGTATAACCTTCACACTGAGAAATGAAAAGACATCGACCAGATGGGAAGACATGACAAAACAGATAGAGGAGGAGTGTGAAGGACAGCAAGAAAATTAGTTGTGGGGAGGATCATTTGCACTTGCAGAATGAAAATGACACAAGGAATAACACAGCACTAACAAAGACATTCCCTGAACATGAAAGTACTTCTTCACAGTCCTACCTTTTCTCTTTTCCTCCATCTATCTGCCTTCTTCTGTTTTTCACATATGCAGCTGCTGCATTGGAGAGTGAATTTTATTTTATTTTTTTTCAGAGTAGAATTTTAGTTGAGCAAGGGCAGATGGAGATGATACTACTGTACATCATGAGAAAAGAGGGAATCAAAAGCAAAGAGATGTGAGATATAGCCTCTGGGTGAAAACAGAGGGGTGGGGTAGAGGGGGTAAAGAAGCGTAAGAACATGAGGTGCACTGAGATTTTCACTCCCAGTGACGTATTACTGTTTCATACTTAATTCATGATACCCTGGTGTGAAACATTGATGGCTGGTTCTAGCATTTTTGTGAGTAAGAACACTGACCAAAGTTATCTTTGATTCTGTATGACTTATTAATATTTGGCTCATTCGTTTGTATAAGTCATCATCTTTAGCTTTCTCATTCAGACACGACTTTGGAGAGTGTTGGGCCTTATTATCTGATGAACATGTAGAGGGAGGTGTGTATGTGAAGGGATGGGTTACAAAGACTGGCCGTTAAGTTTCTAATACAATTGAATAATCAGTGAGATCTTGAATAAAATTCACCATGCAAGAACATATGTTTAGGTGTGGTGTTTTGATGAAGCTTTAATATATGTCTTCAAAAACCATCAAAAGGAAAGACAAACTGACAGCAAATAGATTACTGAATCAAGAGCAGTGTCAGTATATTGACCTCAGGGTTAATGGGGTTTTGGGGATGCTATGATACAATTAAACAACAATACAGTTTCTTTGTCAGTGTCATATTGAAATTCTGTATTTTTGCTTGTCAGTTTGAGCTACACAGTATGTTGATTTTGACTTTGGTTTATGAAAACAGCAGTGGATAAGTGTAATCAGAACTGAGAGAGTCAGAGCTGACATAGAGAGGAAGCTCTACAAAGTCTACAAATTTGATATCACTAGTGGATATGCCAGCTGTCAGAAATATGTTTTATGAACTGGTTACATAATCTTTGAGGCAAAAGTGATGACGGGTAAGCTTATCCTTAAATCCAACCCTAAGTTTCAGGACAAGAGAAACTGCCAAAATGATTGCACCACTGAACAGAACATCTTTAAACTCAGCTCTGCGGTCAACCTGGTCACCAGCAAAACACATGCCAAGTTTGAAGCATACTGGATATGTAATGGTTGAAATGTGCAAAGAAAAGAGACATTTTTAGAAAATAAAGTCAGTATACAAATCCTGTTCTGTTTTTCCAGCATGGAACTCATAATTTTTAAATTGTGTCAGTAAAGCATTGCTGTAACTCATTGACATTTGTTGTGTTATTAAACTGTGCTTTTCTCACGATGTACACACATCATAGCAAATTAATTAAGTTATTTTCATTCTTTGCATGTACACAATTACTCCCTTTAAAACATAAAGTACCAGCAGCATTCTGTGCAGTTGTAGCATTTGCATGAAATTAGTTTATCTCAATCTGTTTGTCAAAGATTCTTTATTGTCCTGAAACCTCTACCTGAGTACAACAGTTCAATGAAAGTGTGTCTGGAGTGGAATGAATCTTAAGTATGTTCTGACCTTTTTTTAAAGCCATATCTATCCTTGTAAGATGGGGTCAAATGGAATCCTTACAAAACTAAATGGTTTGTTCTTTTCATTAGTTGCTTTGCTCAAGGTTTTTTCAAAATTTTTATCTTTTTATAGTACATAGATTTGCGCTGGGAGGACCCTCCAGATCCATTTGAAATTTTCAAGAATTTAGAAGATCCTGAATGTCTACATACACTTCTCAGTTAAGCATTCTTGAAATCCTTAAAATTTTGTATGTTTCCACCAACCAAAAGCCGAAATACTCAGTTTGGTCTTTTGAACTTCTCAGGTAGTTTAGTCTACATATGTTCTTAATTCGCAACCGTGCTCTATTCCATTTGGTAGATCCAAAACCAAGAAAATGTCTCCTCTTAAAAAAAGTAAAGAATAAAACAAGAAAAATACTATCCATCCATCCATTTTCTGTACCCGCTTAATCCGCTGGTCGGGTCACGGGAGGGCTGGAGCCTATCCCAGCGATCATCGAGCGAGAGACGGGGTACGGGCTAAGGCACCCTGGACAGGTCACCAGTCCATCACAGGAAACAGTATATTATGCAAATAAACCAAATTCAAATGATTAATCAGTGATCATCAGCAAATCTACAGACCAACCCTTTTCTGTATCATTTGATTTGAATAATAGTCTTATTTCAAACATGAAGCAGTGGCCATAGTTGAAAACATGGAGTAATTGTACATGTGTTATTATATCAAAATGATGAAACGATTCATCATACGCTTCATCATTTCAGAGTGATAGATTCAAACTGTAACTGATCAAATGAATAAATTGTCAGTTTTGCAACACCCAGTTGGGTTGTAAATAAGTAATAATAAGATGCATTAGTGTGAATATTCATGAAAATGAACTGTAAAAGATATTAATTTATAAATATAAATTTAAGAAATATTTGCATTCCTCATTCATCTGCCGAGTGACATTCATGAATTAATGGTACTCTATAAAAATAGTGATGGTTGCCCTGTGACGTTATTAGCTGCTTTCATCACCCCAAGGGTGGACTACTGTAGCCCCCTGCGTATAGGCAGCTCATGCTGATAAACAAACTCTATATTCAGTTAGTTCATCAGTTTATCCTGTGTAACTCTTTTTCTTCAGTCTGTAGATGTTTACCTCCCCCTTGTCACTTTCCTGCTTACCCTGAGCTAGTGAATCATCACTGTCTCTCCCTCCCTCCTCTGTTAACTGCAGTTTTCTCGCCTGTACACTCACACATGGAAAATCAGCCATCAGCAGCCAGTGAAGGAATACCACCTATGAGAAGGCGAGACGTAAGTGAGTGAAAAGGACGAAGGAAGAAAGAAAATATGAGGTAAGAGCTAATATGCTTTTAAAGATCTCTTATATATATCCCATATATATCCCTCATATATATATATAAATAGATGAATATGGGGGGATATATAAATGCATCTCACTGACCAAACACTGCTACATAAAATAGAATGAATACAAGAAGCTAAAAATTTACCAAAGGCAGAAAGAAGAAGTTTAAAAAGATGCTGGAAGTGAAGGTATTCAGGGTCAAACCCCACAAACTAAAAGAGAGTCTCCAACAGATCCCAGAAACAACATCAAGGATATCTGTCCAGAAGACCGTAGTTCTTGGAACAGCTAAGATACAACAAAGAACTATTAATGAAAATTCAAGAGCCTCCATTAACCCATTTTCTATAGCCACTCAATCCAGTTCAGGGTCACAGAGGGGCTAGAGCCTATATCAGGTGTCATTGATCAAGAGGCAGGGTACACCCTGGATAGTCGCCAGTCTGTCACAGGCCACACAAAGACAAACGAGACAAATGACCATGCAGCTCACATTACTCCTACTGTTTATTTAGAGTCACTAGTTAACCTAACATGCATGTTTAGGATGGTGGCAGGAGGCCAGAGTATCCACAGAAAACCCACGCACGCACGAGGAGAACATGCTAACTTCACGCAGAAAGGCTTCAGCCGGGATTTGAACCTGAAACCTTCCTATTGTGCGGTGACATTGTGAACCAAATTAAGATAATTTTCTCATCGTGAAATTATTATCTGAATAGATTTGAGTAACTGAGCTGTTTGAAATACTGAAGCAGATATAATTTTTCTGTCTTAACCATGTATCAATTTTAATCAGGTGAAAAGTGCTAAAAGTGGGGGAGGTATTTCATTTGAGGTGCTGACTGTAACTAAGTGAAAGGCAAAGGGTAAATGGAGCAAAGGGAAATTATTTTTTTAATAATTTAATACAGTGCAGAGTGGGCATCAATTTGTTTCTTTAAAAAAATTAAGTTGAAAGCAGAAAAAAAAATTGTATATCTTGTACGCTGCTCGTATTTTTCCTTTAATTGATAAACTACTAAACTTGCCACTCTGCAGCTTTTTAGCCTAATTGTATCTCATGCTTTAGGTTATGTGGACTGCTACCCAGCTGAGAGTCATCATTATTGATATTATTGAAAGTACTTGACCAAAAAATGTTTAGAAAAGTCTTAGTTTCTTTGTTCTGGGGTTCCAAATCTAACTGATGGCTCTTATAGGTGATCACAGAGTTGCAAAGATCACTTTGACTCTTACAATTGTCATTGTGACATCTACCAGTAAGACAGTAGGAAATAAGCAGGTTACTGATCATCCCATTGTCACACACACAAGCAAAGTAATCCAAGTCCAGAAGACAAATAGTTTATTAAACCAGATGACTAATCTTTAGTCAACTTTTTCTTCTTCCTCCAGTGAGACTTCATGCCAGCGCCTTACTTACTGGAACACCTCCAAGGCTATTTCCTGGGGGACAATTAATCCACTGGTGTGAAACTGGTGTGCTTGACAAACACAAGCAGCACTAGTGGGTAGCATTAGTGTACCCAGTGAAAATCTAACCCCCCCCAAACCCGTTGTCATGCTTCCCTTTCCTCTATTTCTCTCCTCCTTCTCCCCCTCGCGGAACCCTTTGCGTCTTCCCGTTGACTAAATTTCCTCGATGACGTCAGAGTCCACGTACATCATCTATGTAGGTGATGCTTCTGAATGAATGAGTGTCCCCTCCCATCTCCATTACTAGTACTACGGGATGTCTATAAGAGCAGATGATCGGGACAGCCCGCTGAATTTCATGAGATTCCGAGGTGCAGGGAGAGACGGGAGACTGCAAATAAATAAGATTCGAGCTATTTGTCGAAAATTACAGTGCAGTTCTAACGAACAGGGTCGACAGAATATGACAATTGTGTATGAGCACATTTGCCACCATCAAGTTTTGTTTTAGGACGTGGAACTGGCAAAACGGTGCTTTCTTTCCAGTTTGATCAAGTCGTAAACTAATTCAGTCTCAGCTGGACCAGTGAGGACCAAGAGGTAAGGTTTCCTTTTTTTTCATATCATTATTGAAAATAATAACCGTTTTCATCCACGTGTAGCGAGATGTCAACCAGTGGAGCTTTTTTAAAATTCCTGTAATCACACTTCTGTCACTTGATTTTTCTTTGCGTGTCATTTCCTGAATTTACGGCAGATTACAGAGGGTTGAAGTTACTGCAGTGTGAGTCACTTTGGCGCACATGGGCAGTGACAACTGTGAAAAAAAAAAGAAGAGGGGAATGACTTGTGGGGTGTAGGCTACGTTGATTGCATGTTAACCAGGCTGCGTATCCGCAGATAGAGAGCGGATCACGACATGTGGTGGAATATCTTTTTTGAGAGATGTCAGTCTATGCGGGACGTCCTAGTCGGTTGCTTCTCGGACTTATCAGCTCTTAACACAACCGGAGATCAGTGTGTTAAGTCAGTGTGGTCTTGGACACGTACGAATGATTGCTACTTTGAAGATTGCCCAAATTATAACGAACAATAGCTCGACAATGAAGAGACTAAATTTGAATGAATTGACCTATTATTAAGGCAGAGATCGTCATAGTTCGCCATTTTTTTTCGTCTTTCATGTTGAAATGACATCGTGACGCGCTCTTGAGATGAAGTCAATTTTGCGTCATTCTTGCGCACATGCTGACTTCCAATCACCCTACAGAATGCTTTAAAGACACAGCTCGAGTCTATATACTTCTAACCTGCATTGCGATGTGTCTCTACACGAGCAGGGGAGATGAGGGGGTGGGAAGGCCTAGGGGGGTGATGAAAACTCCCCAAGGTAACTCCTGGAAGGAGCGAGGACCAGAATTCTAATGAGCGCTGTTCAACAACCTCTCCCATAGTATTTAATGTCCACCCGCGTAGGGCATCCAGGTTGGTTCTAGGCAGTGCACAGTAGACTGTGCGATACATACAAATGAGCCGTCAGTCGCTATCCATGGTGCTGATTGTGGTCTGGGGGCTGAGCAATTAAAAAAAACAAACATTGTTATAAACTGTGAAGCTCGGACGCATCTACCAACAGCTGATAGATTATTTGTGTCCATGATGTTGGTGAACCTTCAGCAAACTCTTACAGAAACATATCTTGGGTGTTTCAAAACGTCAGAATCTTTCTTAGAATCTTACATTTGAGATAGATTTTTCTGTCCATGTAAATTGCAGTTCAATTCGACAGCTGTGGCACTAATAGCAATGGCAGGCTACAGTAAACTCCCTGACCTCTGGCGAATATGTCTACGTTACTTGAAAATAGGGATTCGCATTTTTTACGATCCTTACGGCTCACGTAGCTGCAGAAAAGTCGGCCAGCAGTGTTTCTTTCAGCGGGCAATCTTCAGGACCAGGGACAGCGATAGAGTTCAGCTAGTTTAAGACAGGGATATCCGTCTTCATGAAATTATTTGTGTTTATGTGTGTTTTCAGAGTAATTTAATTTCTTTAATTAATTACCACTACTAATGTGCAACTGCAAGTGACTGATTGTGACACTACTTGTGTCTTAACCATGTATCAATTTTGTGAGAGACAGACAAAAGTAGGATGCAGGGACATTCCTAGATACAGAAAACCTCTGATGACCCTTAATTGGCAACTTTCATTCACAGAGCTGCTTCCTGTGTTTCTGCATATTTCTGCATTTCCCCACAAACTAAATAAACCACAAGACCATATACGAATTACCTCCATAACAACTTTACACAGTGTCAGACAGCCTGTCTGCATACATTAGATGATTTCTCAAGTGAACACAGAATTTCCTGACTGCTTACGTCAGTACAGCTACTCAGTTGAGCTTGCATAAGCCACCAGTTCACCCTGTGCTTCTGTCTATCCCTATCTTGTGGCTGAGTCATACATAATTGGCATGAAAATCAATACAACAAACACAACAAGAGGGCTATGTAACAGTCTGTCTGGCCATACATAGCCTAAGGCCTTTGCCAGGAAAGGCCATGTTGTGCGCTACTGTGAGCACTGTGTCATCTGGCTTGGCACTACAGAATTATCAGAACTGTTCTTCTTTGCACTTCGCCTTGATTTGTTTATGTAGGGAATTTATAGAATTTAATTTCAGAGCAAAGTGCAGCACTGTATTGTCTTTCTCACTGAGCACCCATTTCCCTCTGCATGCTACCAGCCTGTATTTGCACTTACTCCAGCCTGATTGTATCCCATGCTGCTGCTCTCGGTCAGTGCATCAATACCTTGGCTCTAGACTGCTTACTGCTAAAACTCCCCCAAAGTACAGTAACAGTCTACAGTCATGGCTACTGATGCCTGGCAAACCTCTGCACAGTCCGGAAAAATTCACACTTAAAGAGTTAAAATGCTGCTGTACTGTATGAAGTTTCCTTCTGGAGACCAGCATCACTGAAGGCTGCATCACCAACATCACAAAACCACAGTCGACGTCGGTGGTTACCACAGCCAATCGCATTTCCTCTACTGTCTCCATGGTAACCGTGGCATTAGATTGTTACTGTAGCAACAGCACCACTGGTAACAGTCTACAGCCATGGTCGCTAGAGGACAAAACACACGTCTGAACCTGAGGTGCAAATGAGAATGTCTTCTCTTACACCCATTACACCCATTAGGAAAGTAGAAGGAAAATGTGCAGCATTTGTAAATTCAAACAACACACTTACAAAAGTTGCCATTTTGAGTTGATAATTTACATAATGTGAGTCAGTGTGTGACATCTTGAAATTTCTATGAATCTTGATATTTACTCCATGAAATAGTTATAGAAGATTGAGCTATTCAGTTTCATAATATGACACATCTTTGCTTTTAAGAATTCCTTAAGTTATTTGAACAATTTACTGTGTTTGAATCATACACATGTTATATGTGACTATACCTTATAAATAAAACAATTAAAGATTAGCATGAGTTTTTGTGTTTTTTCCAGTAATGATGATCTGCACTTTTTTTGTACTTTGTTCTTCCAATATGAACCTAATGGTTTAAGAATTCTTGAGGCAAACGGGGTGAGGGTCTTTCTTTCTGGACTGTAAAACTCAGCATGCTCCAATTCATGGTGTTCAGTAACTAAGTCTCAGGTCGTGAGAGTAACAAAGCTGCTGATTATAATCAGACTGAAATTAACATCTGTGATTGACTTGGGAATTCAGTTTTTAACCTCTCTTTCAGAGGCTTTGTTAAAACACAATAAAGCACACTTCCACATCCACTTACATGTACAGCTAAGCTAATGTTAGTGTACAGAGGTTCAGAGACAAGATTTAACATACCTGAAAAGTTCAAAATGAAGTAAGTGGATTACTTGATGTCAAATATGTTCAAAAGTTTTCCACTGTCTCAAGATAAAATATACATGCAAGAACCCTTCAAGAAACAAGAGGCATTTTTGTCAGGAATGAAATGTTAGTTAATAGCTGAGAGGTCCCTTTTAGCATTAAAACATGGTTCAGCTGGTAAACCTATTTTCAAATCAAAAAGAAGATTTACCCCAAACCATCAAAAAATTGCATATATGATTGCACATTTTGGAAAAGGGGGGGGGGGGGGCTTTCTTTCTTTTGTCTCCTCTTTCTGAGAATGAACACTGGAATCATTTTGGGAGTGAGTGGCACTGTGCCTCAGTCCTTTAGAGCAACACTTTATAAAAGTGAGTATGCATTAGTTAATATATTTCATTATGTTTGATCACCATGATGAATGCTAAAATGATTATCCCATGGTTACTTATAATCAATACATCAATAGTTAGACATTTTATTCATAGAACAGGAAAAACTGCATTTGCCCTTGTGAAACATATTGAAATAGGAACTTTTGTGAGGACAGCAACTGTCTAAGCAAATAGATGAATTGATTCCAACAATGGTAATCTATTTTGCAGGATAAAGAATAAATGCATGTTTTATATCTAGATGTTAGGTGTTCATCCAAAAACATGTTGGTAAACTTTCCTATTAAACTACAGAAGGTAAGAAAACTATCAGGATGCCAACCTTACATAATACATACTGAATAACAACACATCTAATAAACAGCCAGTGACATTTTTTATAACCAGTATAGATATTATAGCAAATATGAAAAACAGCAGAAGTACTTATTATTGTACCAAAGTACAGATGGGGAAAACTATCAGATAAAAAGCTTTAAGTTACTCTTATTCTGGGTTGATTTTAATAAATATTCACAACAATATATTTTACCATCCGTTACCATGCCAAAGCTCAATGCTGAAAAACTAAGTTTATTTTCTGGGCAGCTTTACTATGAGCCTATCACACCGAAATGATTAATTTCCACTCTGCTCTCAGTTTTGTATTTTAATATGTTTACAATCAAATGAGCTTTTTAACCCTTGCCTCCTTTTTTAAAATTAAATTGCAACATGAATCTAGTCATTCAGAAAGGGTTTGTATCCTGATTTGCAGACATCTATAGACTAATCATTTAATCCTATGATTTTAGTTAATTAGTGTGTTATAGACCGTTCATCTCCTGTATTACCTTTTACAGTATCTGAGAGCCGATGTTTACTTGGTTTTGGATAGTACAAATAAAATAGAGCACAATGAGATCTCTGCATAGATTGCAGTACCCGAGGTGTTCAAACAGAGTGTTTCTGCCTTTGCTTGGTGGAAAAGTTTGATAGTTTGAAGGATCTAAAGAATGCTTAATTCAGAAAAATGTATGTGGTCATTCTGGATTTTTATAAGTCATAAAAAAAATTCTAATGGATCTCAGGGGTATTCCCAATGCCAATCTTCACCCATCTATCCATTTTCTAACTCGCCTAATCCAGTTTAGATTTGTGGGGGGCTGGAGCCTATCCCAGCTGCCATCGGGCGAGATGTGGAGTACAACTGGACAGGTCACCAGTCAATCACTGGGCCTATTAAAGATATAAAAACCTTAAAACAAAAAAAAAATATAAAAAATAATAACCATTAGGTTTTGTAGGGTTTTCCGTTTAGCCCCATTATAATAGGACAGGAAATAGGAAGATAAATGAGTTATTGAGAAAAGGCAGATGACAGCACGAGTGGCAAACACTGATGATTGATGGCAGGATGTTCAGGAAGGAGGTGACTTTTGCGACAGCCCTGTGCTGGGGTGGCTCTTGGCCGGATAATCTGGGACAGGCTGACCTCCTACGCAGAATTAGTCATCTCTTTACACCACTTTTTTTTCCATTTAAGACTCTTATTCAACCTTCTAGCAACCTTCCGCCACAATGCTGTTTGGCCGCCCAGGCTTCTTTTCTCCCACACAAACACACACACACACACACACACACACACACAGAGTCAGCAGCCTTTATATAATTATTTATTGTTCCAGTTTCCACAGATATGCTGATCAAGGCCATATCAAATGCACAGAGGATAACAGAACTTGGTAATTAGACCAGTTTAGATACAAACACTCTTTTGATCAAGCCAACTGTTCATCCCTTTCATTCTACTCTTAATGAACCTGTTGTCTTTCTTTTGATTTTGTACTTTGTAAATCATATAGAGACTGGACACAATATAAGATGTGAATGCCCCCTGCCAAAGCCCAGTTTACTTGTGATCAAAACACATTTGAATTTACACAAGCTGTAGAATAATATCTTGGGGTAAAAAAAAATACAAAAAAATACAGAAAAACAAGCCATTTTGGGGATATGCGTGTCAACTCTTCGACAGATGTAAATTCAGGTACATTTAAAGTCAGTCGTCTTCTGCTCAGTTCTAATGTAATCCAATAAATGGAAGAAGGAACACAAATAAGAGACACATATAGGAAGACAGTGAGACATTCAGCATTTGTACTGCCTCATTTTGGATCTTATATACAGGTCCAGAAGTGCCACACCTTCCCATGCAGAAAAAGCAAACTTGAAAAACAAGTCTCCCCCTCTTTATTTTTGCTGTAGTGCAATGCGTCATATAAGACTTATTTTTTCTCTACCCTTGCCTGATTTGATTTATCAAAAAATACAGATATAACAACAAACATAATGCAAATATGGCATGATATGATAAAAGAGTGGGAAATTGCATTTGTGAGAGGGTAACTGTAAACTTGCCTGACATGCAGGAGGGGGCCGAACACATGGGGTCAGTGAAAATGAGAGGGAGGATGGGACAGTTAGAGACTGCTGTGACTCATCCTTTCCCTGGTCAGAGAGAAAAACAACTAAATACATCATGTGTGCTGACATGTTTTTCCCACTTGCAGGTACTAGACAAGAAAACCAGAGAAAAGCAAATCAGACAGTTCATATACGGTTACTGAGTTTCTTTTAATCATCTCTTCTGTTTTATGGATGACGAGTGGTTGTTGAGAATGTATTGAATGGTGACTTTTGAGTCACAATCACTGACTGCTGTAGGCAACACAAAGAAATCCAGGGCACCAGTAAACCATACAGTGGGGGTATATCTGTGAGTGTTACATGATCTGAGCACCTGTTGCGTTAATCTCATGACGACGGTTTGAGTAAAACATGCTAAAATGATGATAAATCCATAAACTGGGTGCTCGTTGCATACACATTTAGGTCAGGAGGATGAGAACAGAAGAGATGGGACGTCAAGCAGGATGAGGGACAGCAGAGCTGAATTCACCCTAAAAGTACACAGGCTGCTTGCACTCTGCCAAGCACACTGTACACACTCTCCCATGCACAGCCTCCCTACAGTGAGACGTGTGCAGCTTGAATGCCTGTAGACTGCAAATAAGTTAGGAAAATAGTGCCACTTAGTGGTCACTCAGCTGGTGGCATGATAGGAAATTAATTTCATGTTTAATGTCTTACACAGCTGCTAGTTTGCTTCTGTGAGCTTACTCAGACACCAAAATATACTATAAAGCTAAATATATGTATATATACTTGCAAATTCACCTTCTTTGTATTAATTCTATCTATTCATAAAATATGGATTGAAGATGCAATATATAAGGCTGTTTCAATAGAATATTCAATTATACGTATAATGTAATCAGTGGACATGTTTTAAAAGAGACCAAACAGGTTATTTATGCAAACAAGCATGCTAAGTTTAGTATACATTCATGAACACAGTACACTCTTGTGAGTGTATAGTGTGAATCATAAAGAAGATATTAGTAGAACTTACTGACAAATGTATAGTGTATACTTCATGTTATAGAATTATTTCCAATTATATTGTCATTTCAACACATGTAAACAGAAGAGTAATTGTTAGGGCTATGATAAAGAAGCACTAACTTCTAAAGAATTGTAATGTTTGACAGATGTTAATATTTACAAGCTAAAACTGAAAAGATTCAACTTAATCTTTATCATTAAAATGCCATAAATGCTAAATAAAAAAAACACACCTCTACCACATTTCTAAAATGATGATGATTTAAGTATGCAGTCAAAAACCTGTAACTTTGTTAATACATTGACAAAGGGCTCTTGATAACCTGAACTATTATATTTAAATACATACATTTTAAAATTCAAGTGTAAAATTCCATCCATGTCATCTTTGTTTTTTATCTTTGAGCAGTTGGGAGTCAGCTGCTTCCCTTTGACTGCTGTTCATTTTAGAAATTAAATTGTTTTTACTCATATTTATCATGACTAAGATCAGAAGCTGCACATTTTAGATGAAAAGGAAGATTTTCTAAACCTCTTGCCTTTTTATTCCTGACAGAATATGCCAATAAATGAATAAAACATCTAGTGAGTGAGAGACTGAGTGCTCTGCAGGTCAATAATATATTCTTGACCGCTGTGGATCACACAGTGTATGGTGGCAAGTACTGAGTTCTTTAAAACAACCGCTGCTACTAGGACACGTCATGAGAAATATTGATATCTAGCTGGATGGCTGCATCACACTGGCCTCTGTTGCCAAGGAGACACGATGGTGGATCTGACAAGAGAAGTCTGGTAGTTGTAGGCAAATAACAAAATCACTGAAGACCATAACCACATGTGTTTGGTCGTCTGGGAATGTTGACAAGCTCCTTAGTTTCTGCTGAGGTCACAGTGAGCTGCTGTCAATCACTTACTGTGGCAAAAGAAAAAAAAAAAGCAATGGAGTGTTTATTTGTTTATTTATGGACAGACTCTGCCATAAATAAATAACGAGCTTGGACAGCAGTCGTGACTAGCTCTGCAAACATCTAGGAACTCACAGCTCTCAGCTTTTAAAAACAGGCTCTTTGCTCCAGGGAGGCTCTGCATTTTAGAAAAAAAAAAAAACTTACACAAGACACAAGGTTCCTTTTCTCATTTACTGTTTTTAAAATTATACAAGAAATGCAGGAAAACAAAACAATGTCTATGGTATTCACTCTGTACATCCACAGAGGTGCCTCCCACAATATGTCTGACAGACTTGGAATATCATAAAGGGAAGCTTATTTCAAGTGTTGAACATTGAATAGTGCCTTATCAAAGCATAAGTGTTTTGAATTGACTAAAAACACCCACATTAAGAGACACTTAATTCCATACAACATGCTCAAGGTCATCTGACTTTTTTTCGCTATCATAAAAGCAGTGTCTGCATTACAAAAAGGCCTATACATCACCCCAGTGCAGGAGTACTAACTGTATTTACACAGCAGAAAGCTCCATCGTTTGAATTAGACTCACATGGACATGCATGAGCTTGAACACATGAGCCATTCTTTCAGTTGCGTGCATTTTCAGCTAAGAATACGTGTGAAAAGGAGCAGTGAGTTTGGTTTGATCTGCTGTGCAGTAAGATTAGGGATTAGATATGGCTGGTAATCCTTTTGATGAGGCTGAAAACTCCTCTGGCTTTGGCCGCACTCGCTTATAGACGGCCTGGACAAATACCCACTCTCCTCCTGTGATTTGACCTCCCTCCTTCTGTCAGGCAGCCAGGGCACGAGTCAAAGATAGCTTAGGTCATGATGTGACCAGTCATTCCCCTTGACAGCCACAGGGGGCGCACTGACTCTGCTCACACTGCTTGGTAGGAAGGGCTGACTCGGTGCTTCGTTTCTGCTGGAAGGCAGTAGGACAGCATTAAAACTCGGAACAGTGACAGTACCTACCTTAGACATGTTAGTTGTAATATTAGGCACTACAGCAACTGTGGGGTATTTTCATAGAGGTGCATTTAGATTGTTGTTTAATAATATTTTTTCTTCTTAATAAATAAGAACATTTAGAAAGCACACAAAGGTGAAGGTTACAGCCACACCTTTAGGAGAAATGCCCCACGTATATGTCCTGCTGTCACTGTGCCACTGGGTGTCAGTGTGATGACATACTGATACAGACTATCAAACTTAGCCTCAATACCCTCTTTACCATCATTTTCCCAAACCTTCTCCTCTCTGTCTTTTATTTCCAAGCCCTGTTTACCTGGGTCTGTCTACGAGTAGGCCGCACAGGTTGGTTGTCAGGGTGGTTGGGTGCCCACGGCCCCAAGCTCTGATTAGCATAGAAGTCCATGGGGTACACTTCCTTCCAGCCTACCTCCTGTAGAGCAACAGCTGCCTAGAAGATAACGAGTTACAAACATGAATGGAAGGAGTGTCACAAGAAAAAAAAAAAAAGAAAAAAATAGATGAGATAAAGATGTTAAAAGCGCTCTCTGAAGTGTATGGTTCTTCTGTATATCCTCTGTACCTAACATTATATTTGTAGTTTTGCTCAAACAATTTTCAGAAAACCACAGAGTTATGAGAAGACACAACAGACCGAGCACACAGACAAGACAGGTGTCAAAATTTTGAGCTTGGATAGCATGCGCAGTTGTCATGTTATCCCTATGCAACTGCACTGCGTGACACAACAGCTGTTAGAAGAGAACAACAGCAAAGGCAAGACAGTGCTGTGACATAAGTGCAGACTGCTCCATATGGAAGAGAAGTGCCTGTGAATAATGATTCTCGATGATAGATAGAACGGTGGAATGACTTAGCAGATGAATAAACAAGCATTACAAATGAACAAATAGATGCTTTCGCTATTCATTTATTCTTCCGTCCAATTCCTTATTCAATTTTCAAACTATTTAGATGCCAAGGCTCCAGGATAAATGCGATAATATATGGAAATATGAGGGGAAACAAGCCATAAAAGTATTACAAAGCTCCAAAAACACTTACACATTATTAGAGAATTTAGTTGAAAGGAAACATGAAAAATTCAGGCTCAAAGTGATGCAATCTTTATTTTTTTCCTGGTAGGACATAATATGTAATTATTCCGCAGCTTGTCACAAGCTGGTATTTCCTAACCATCAGTGAAGAGAAAGAATAAAACAAGTATTGCAAATAAAATGGATAAATAAACCTAATATCAACCTTTATTAAATTACATAGATTACTCCTCTATAGATAAAACACTGCATTAGAGGAAAACATGGTCATTTTTTTGCCTTTTCAAAAACATTCTCCAACTTCTCTCCTCTGCCCTCATTCCAGCTGTATCTTATTTCTCCAGCTATTAACCACAGCTGTCCTCCTCTCCCCTCTCTCTGTAGAAGCTTCCTTTGCTAATCCCTGCTCTGACAGGAGAGCCAAGTGTGTCTTATTGACTATAAATATAACATGAGACGCACTGAAAATAAATGCTGCCGCCTCCCCATCCCCTCTCCATGCTCACTCTACCCTCCCATCTTGTTCCTCTTCATCTCCATCCTAAATGCCACAGTGAAAAGCACAGCACACTGATGTATGGTTCTCATAGGTATGAGATGAGGAGGAATTAAGTTTTATCACAAACACGTAGATACAAGTGCATCTGAAAATGACTTAAATGCGCTTCCCAAGCACCTGTCAGGAAGAGCAAATCCTGCAGTAACATAAAGGAATTCAAGAAAAAACATTGCTGCATTTCTACTGTAGGGGCAAATTTAAGACTCCACAGACATCATTTTAGGCCTCAGTGAAAATACAAAATAAACTTTATGTTTTATTGTGAATGCTATCATTTTTCTCCTTTCGAAGTGTTTTAAGTGCTTTAACAAACAAAAGCTACTTAGATGGTCTATCACAGCAATCGTTTCAAATCACAATCGAATATTCATGGCAGCTATACCCCTTGCAGCCGTTTTCACAAGGATTTAAAGAAGTGGCGTGTTGTTGAGGAGACTCCTTGAATGAACTGATAGTTGAATGCTAACCAGTAAAGTCTCGTGCAGCAAATAGTTGCCACGCCCATCACAAAGCAAACCTGCCAACCGGTTGCAGCAGCACACACTCAAACATTTGCTTTGAAATGGATCTTTATAGACGGATGTCCGATCAATCTCGATCCCTTTACAAAAACAAGACGGCTGCAGCAAGGATGGGACTGTGTGGTGCTGATACCAGCAGAGGGGGCTAGTCTGCCGCAATTGGGGCTTTGCATACGACAGTACTGTTGTGCTAAATGGCATGGAGCAGAAGAGGGAGGAAGGAGAAAGCGAGATATTCCATCTTCAGCACAAACAGGCCTTGATGAGTGCTACGTAAATTCACTGCTCTCTTAGATATACTTAACATAGTAACTTGTCTCTTGGACTTTGGCAAATGCTTCACCGGTGACATCTGTCAAGGGCTCCTTTTACTGTTTGAAAAGTCTGTGCATGTGTATGTCAGAGAAGTGAGTGGCAGCTTGTTGAGTGCAAGGTGCATGTTTACCTCGTATGGAGACAGCAGAGGTTTGGTAAAGGCTGTCCCCCAATCGATGGAAAGGCGTGGGCAAGCAATCTGGACCCACCTGCAAGAAAGACAAGGCACCAATTTGTGCTCAAACATACATTCATGAGTGCAACTGTGTGTGTAAACCTGGAGAAATGAGAGAAGGTGAGACACCAATATCCTATTAGACAGGCAGGGCACATCTGCGATTGCACGCTGCATGTGGATACATGATGCAGTGGGTTGTGCGAGGAGCCTCCCTCCACCTGAGCACAAGCATCTGTTTGTGTGATCTGTCCTGATTTGCAACAGTTCTAAAGACAGCACCACTACACATTCGGAATGCATAGCAAGCCGGTGTAAGATGGAGGGCTACAAAGGGAGGGGGAAAGGTATGTAGTGGTGTAGTTGGGTGGACCTGCTGCAGAAGGCATCAACAGAAAAACAGGGAAGAGGAGAACAGAGGTGAAAAGAGAAGAAATGCTGTGAAAGAAAAATGGGAGAGGTTAGGTGAGTGTGAATAAAAAACAGCACCAGCTGGTCTCCACGGAGGTAGCCTACATAGCTCGCAGACAGGGTGGTGGGGTGGGGGTTGTGTATTAGAGAGATGGGGAGGCAGTGAGGAAAAAAAGAGGGAGAAGGACAGAGATATGCAGTGATAGGGAGAATGAGCAAGTAAGAGGAAAACAGAGGGAGGGGTTGAAGCAACACAAGCAAGAAGAGAAGGCAGAACAGAGGCAAAAGAGAGGGAGAAGACTGGCAGGCAGAAAAGTGTTTACTCTGGAAAATGCATGAGAGAGGGATGAGGAGAGTGTGGACAGCCACAGGGAAGAATGAACAATGGGAAAATGAAGATGGAAAACCGCTGGAGCTACAAGGGTTAGCTTTCACAGATCAATGTTATCTAGAGCTCCATCTCTATAGAGGCAGTGTACCATGCCGTGTCCCTAATCCTTATGATAAAGCTCTGTCAGAAATATTGACAAATATGGATTGAGCTGCAGTGCCTAAAAAAACAAATTCTAAATGAAGGTAAATATCAATAAGAACATACCAACTTGAGTTGTGAGAATAAGATTCAAGCAAAGGGCCGAAGGCTGGATGGTAAACACACGAAACGGGGAAAAACATTCAGCTTTTTTTGCTTGAATACTTTCAAGTTAACAATACTGAGTCAAATTCCCCTCCTGTCTGTTCTTCTTTTCCCAATTTTCAGACAGTTTCTTAGCTGCAGAACTGATTGCACCACTTCTGTGTCACTTCTGTCTGCTTTCTGTCACAAAAATATTCCAACCCTTCTGGGCAGACGCTTGGCATTTTCTCATTTACAAATAATGCAGTTGAAAAAAAAGAAAAAAGAAATAAAATTTCCCCCCGAAGAGCCAATTCTTATTCATCCCTCTAATTTGTGACTCAGCAGATTCAGAGACATTAGCACCAAGCACCAATCTCCTAAGACCTAAGTTTGCTGAGTTTAGACAAAGGGTGGAATATGAGATGTGACCTTTAAGTCCATCAGCTTCTATTCCATAATCAGAGACCTTTAAACACGGCAGATACAACAAAATCACCACACCCCAAAGACACGGGAAGAAAATGTGCACATGTATGTGCGCAGATATTCATTACCACCTCTGCTGTGTGTATGGCTAGGCTCAAAAGCATGAAATACTTTTGGCAAAAAAGTTAGCTTTTTGTTGTAGACCACTTTTGGTTGGACAATTTTTCTTTTTGGAAGCTCAAGCGTTGCACATGGCTAAGTTTTCAGCATGCTAATAAATGATTTCTTCCAAAATTTTTATATAAACTTCTTTAAGAAGGTTTGTGTCAGGTCCAAGGATCCCTGCCAAGGCCATCCTGATGAATTTGGTATCAGCTGGCACCGAGATCTCATGGCAGACCTTTCAGCAAAAAAACTACAAGGTTGGTCATTATAGATTTTTTATCAAGGAGGACTCCACCTCATCAAGACAGCACACTTGACGTTCAGCTGAACGAAGATGGAAAAAAATTCTTTGGTTTGATGAGGAAAATGAAATTGCTTGTGTGTGGCTTTTATTTGAAAAAAAATAAACAAGAGGTATCAAACCCCAAGAACACCATCCTCACAGTCAATGTGGGTGATGAGAATGTAAAGCTTTGGCTTTCTTTATGAGTCAGTGGTCTCTGTAACCATGACAAAAACCTGGTGAGAGAAAGGTAATTTAAAGATTTACTGAGAACAATTAAATGTTTTGGAGTGACCCAGCTACAAACCAGAATCCCATTCAGAACCTTGAGAGAACTAAAGACCAGTATGATGGAAAGGAAGCCTAACAGAGGAATGGTCTGAAATCCCAGCGACATGGGGAAATCTAGTTAGCAACTCGATTACGGTAATTGTCAAATTGCTTTGATGACAAATAAAACCTCTGCCACTGATTTTCCAGTAAGGGCATGAATATGTATTTTCACATTACATTTTTGGGAAAAACTAAGAAACAAACTAAAAATAGAAACAGTTGTAAACTACCTGGCCTGTAAAAAAACGAGAAAACAGAAAACTCGTAAGAGTGTCACTCGAAAAGTACCGCAGTGATTTGCAAGTGTCATAGACCAGTCATATAAACAACATACTATATCTTTGTGTGTATTGTAATAAGCTGCACATAGGTACAGAACACTGGACACTGGAATGTGCTTGTGGGTTTGTGATTAATGCAGAAAGACTCTTCTGACTAAATCCAATTAGCTCTGAGAGTTGAGTTTGAGTGGAAAGTAAGACAAAAAGCGTGAAAGGATAGGCAGAAGATCGCTTTTAAGGAGCAGAAAGCTGAATGATGCAGTCCAGTCAAACGCATAGTTCATAACAAAGCATAGCCCCAATTGTTTTTTTCGGTCCTCGTCTAGCCTTCAATCAAGCCATTATGGCAGAGAACCCATGTCACGAAAAGCACTGAAGCACAGACAAGGCTGAAGGATAGGAAGAGGAGGGTTTAGAGACAGGAGGATGTAGGCTTTAGTCTCAAGCAGTACAATTATTTTACAGTTAATCTTGAAGCTATAAAGAACCATTGAATAAAATGTTGATGGATGCATGTCTCGTACAGATGCGTTTACTTCAGTGTAAAATAGAATCTTTCAACACTGACGCAGATTAGAGGAGCACGATTCAATACTGGTGGGGTCCATGCTATGTTATATAAAAGTAAAACTGCATGACATTTACAGCTGCTATGCAATGTGAGCTCCAGCCAGGCCTCACTGCATTACCTGCTGTGGACCATTACACCCCGACACTGTGAATAGGATCACCACCTGCATGGCTATGCCTCAATTAGACCCACAGTCTTGACCTATCAAAAGCAAGAGCAACTAACCTTTCAGAACTGCTGTGAAACAACCTGCTCACCTTTAACAGTAAACTTAACTGAATCCAAACACAAGATTTAATTAGAATTTGGCCAAAAAATTAATTTCAAACAGAAAGCCAGGAGGTGGAAATGCAGTGGATAGCATTTGCTCTCTAGCTGAGAAAGTGCGTGTGCAGATATCTGTGCAATAGTTTAAAATCTGCTTGGGGACAGCCTAATTACACACTTAAGAGCATATGCTAATGGTGGCTCTGTCTTCCCACAGGTGAATATGTGAGTGTTTAATGACAGAGAAAGCCTGGGGGTGGGCTCTGCACTGTGTGCTGTGTCTGCTAGTGCTGAGAAGCTTCACATAGTTTTCCATCCCTCTGTCTATCTCTCAGTCTCCTCTCTCTGTCCTTCCATTCCTCCTTAGACATAGCTAGATTTAACACAATCTCAAACACCTGATGGTTTGTGTTGTCTATTGCGGCTTGTGTAGGATGCCTGAGTCCTTACTAACTATTCTAAGCAGCTGGGAAGAAAAAAATCAAACAAAAAGAGAAGAACAAAATGCCATGAAATGCAACAAACTATGTTTAAGAAAAGTAATAATTTTGAGTTTTAGCATCTAAGTCTGTGGCAGAAATGTTGATTCCATTTTATTGTCAGTTTGGAGGCTTTATTGTGTGGTGTTTTTAATTTTTTATTGTATGTTTATGAGACCACTGACCATTTGTATATACATTTACAAAGATAAAATATAAAGAAAATGTCTCACATAACAGGAAATGTTGCAGGAAATGAGGACAAAAATATACGTGGATAAGATATAACATTATAACCACTGATAGATAAAATGAGTAGTGCTACATATCTTGTTACAACACAATGTTCTACTAGGGAAACCTGCATCCTGACATTTTCATGAATGTCACTTGCTAGCACCTAAACATTTTTGCAGACTGTATACATCCCCTCCCACACAGCAAAAGCACTCACATACAGTAGCTGACTCTAGAAGCAGAACAGCAGTGCACCTACTCAATATTAGGTAAGTGGTCTTAATGTTATGGCCTATCAGTGTACAATGCATTGCTATCTGATATGTGTGCATTCAAAAGTGTTTACAAAAAGACGGAGCATTGTGCACAATGAAAAAATAAAAAGAGTGTTATATCAAATGTTGAAACTTAGAGATCTAATAGTTTGTATGTGCTCACTGGCTTCAAATGATACAAGTTATAGTTCTGACCTCTTCTTCTAATGGCGCTGTAGGGGTGGAAAAACAAATAACTTTGCATTCTTATTTGACAAAGGACATTATGTTCTCAACACTTTGGTCCCTCCTTTGTTATATTTCTTGTTTCATCATGAGTGAAACCAGTTTAAAAAACGAAAAAAACCAAGATTCTTTTCAAACTGAACCATCCTGCTGCAAGTGGTTCAAACTGTGCTTTGACGTAGTCTTGCTGAAATAAGCAAAGCTTTCCTTGGAAAACAAGGTTTTCTGCATGGTAGCACATGTGGCTCTGAAACCTGTAAATCTATTAATTAACTCAATCCGTAATAAAATTACTTGATTAATTGATTTCAGTTACATAATTTGATTTGATGTTCTTCAGCATTTTGAAATAAAAGGTTTAGATGAATTTCAAACATTGCATAATATTATTATTCTCATATTGCACAATACCCAATTTAGCATTATAAATCTTGATTTGTATTCAAACACATCTGTTATCTTTGGATAAAGACTATACTTGCTAGTGAATCAGGTCTTGCTGAAAAGCTTTTTGTCTTTGATAAAGATTTGCTTTGGTTGGGTGAATCGTGCCTGAATTACATAATTCTAGAGTTGCACTCATACGTCAGTCTGAAGAGGAGAGCCAAAAAAACTAAGAAAAGAATTACTTTTACCATGATCGCTTTCATTCCAAACACAGCCCCCTCAACTACCTCTGCATCTCTCCATCTCTCTCAGAGCTTCTGTCCCATCTCACCCACTCCTCCCTCACACATCACACCTCTCATTACTCCACAGTGAGAGGCCAGTCCAAGGGAGGGAAGAGCGCCTGTGTCTGTGAGTGTGATTGGAGCTGTTGCACATCACTGTCTTACTAACCTCTTGTCAATCTTAAAACTCTGCTCTTGTGGCTGGAAGTCAGATAAGTCAGACAAACTGATACATGGAGCACCTGGTATTTCATTGAAGAAACTTGAAGAGTCTCTTTCTAAAGACAGCAATGTTAGACTGGATAACAGTGGGGGAGGAATTCAACATCTGCTAATGTGATTTCAGAAACATGCATACATGGAAAGACGTGTTCTGTTCACCGCTGTTTTAGTATGGGAGGGAATCTACTGGTAGTACGTCAAACGATTTTACAGTTTACTTGTTTTCAGATAAGGTAACATGTTTTTTTACATTAGGTGATTCAAACAAAGTCTAAAAATAAACCAATGAATGGTAGAGCAGTGGAGGATGCCACTTAAATGATGACGAGTGGCTAAAAATACTGTCAAATGCACACAAAATATAGAAAGGAGGCGGGGAAAATTACTCTCCATATCTATTACATGATATCTCTACAGAATGAGAATGTTGGAAATGTCAGAAAGAGGCAAGAATGTGTTTGCATGGACCATGGGAATGTAAAAACATTTGTTGTAGAACTTAAAAGGAAGTGGCTGAGTGCAGAGGGATATAAAAGTCCAAGGCGGTGCATACTGGGGAGCCGAACAGACACGCCAAGTGTATTAAAGCAAGACTTCATTGTGATAAATGTAGGGACGGTCACTGCTCCAAAAGTTATCCGCAGATTATGGAAAACTACATCACCAGAACTAAAGTTAGAAATACTGATAAACCAACACATGTTAGTCAGACTCAGCGAAGAAGATGAGAAGGGATCCTGGGATCGATCTGTAGATGTGGCGCTCCGGTTACTGAATTGAATTTCATTGTCATTTTTGTTTTACATATGTAAACCTAATTTGAGACTTTCAGCACTCTAGTGAACAGTGACAATACTGTCTGTTTGCTTTTGTTATGACAATAAATAAAGAAAGGATTACAAAGGAAAACATAACACATCATAGCCAAGGACAGTGTTATGTATTTCACTCCTTTTTATTCCTTATATACTTTGATCTTATTGCAAAAGTAGATCAAGTCAGAATTTTAATGGATTATTCATGTACAAAATGTTCTCGCTCTGTGTCAGTACAGACGAACTTGTATGATGTGAATGCCAATTCTGTTTATGAAGCTATAAGCTTGAGAACATTGTTTGTCAGCTTTGTTATAGCAAGCACTGCCAAATCATGCTGACTCCCAAATTATGTGTGCAATGATGCTTACAGAATACATTTCAAAAGTCGCTGCTTGACGACTTGCTGTGCATCACAACTGTTCTGTAAGGGTCCGTGATGTTGAATACAAATGATGTAAAAGAGGCCGAAGCTATTAAAAATTTGAAAACATTGATCTTTAAAATTAAGCATTATGCAAATTAACAAGATCATTCTTTTACCTTCAGGATTTACTGGATGATGTTTATCATCTCTAACATCAATAAAACATTTTGAAAAAAATATTTATGATGTACTTTTCATTTTTGCAGTGCCTGTTTTCAGCCTCTGTCTGAAATGCTTTTAAATACTGAATGAAACACTTTAGTTTCTGTTTCCTTTAAAAGGCGTGCCTCAGAACAGGCCCAGTGTACTGCGATAGGCCAAAAATAGCTGTCAGCAAGTCACATGCACATTTATTTTTCAAGGTGTACGGACCTAACCAATATTAAGGCATTACGCAGAACTCGCATAGCGCATGTAACTATGTTTCATTGTAAAGGGAGAAAACCTGTACTACGAACAAGGTGTTGCATGTGTGTCAGGGTAGCATTCTGTCATAGAGTGTGCACTCGGGGCTTACTTTGCAGACCTTCAACATCCAAAAAAAAGCTATGAAACAAACAGAATGTAATGGCAAAAACCCAAAATGCAAAATAGTACCTCTTTAAAAGCGAATGTGAGAAAAATTAAATATTGATTTTGACATTGAGGAACTATGACGTGTGAGAGCATGCAAACATTAGAAAATAAGACTATAAGAATCTCCTCGAGCCTTTTCAGTGACTCAAATTAAATTGCAACCTTTATACTGCATAAGAGAGAATCTTAGTTTTGCTCAAAATCACTTTTCACGCCACAGCATCAGCCTCAAACTAGGTACTGCCAGAACCTAGATTATGAGCTAAATGTGTTTTTAACATTTATGTTCTGCAGAAAAAAAATATGTAAAATATGTGCTTCTGGATGGCAAGTGAAAATTTGTCCCTTCTCTCCTTTTTGTTTCACTGTTTGATTTTCTTCACTCAATCACAAAAACCTACCTTATGACACTACTGTTGTTATTTCTGAGGTAAAGTGACTTGGGTGTAACTGACAAGATTGGCGCTCGTCGGATCAGTGGTAAGGAGAAACATTTAAAAGCCCAATTAATGTTTATATGAGTAAATCTTAATACTAACGCATCCACATCAGGCATCAGATCCAATTTGCTGGGGAAAATTTCCGAGAGTAGCACTCGAGTGGAGGACTTGCCCAGAGACTGAAGCCTCGACTCCAGGTGCTAGGAAGAGAAAAACAAAATAATCAGTGGAAAAGGCTGCAATCAACACACAAAATGCAATTTTCCAGGGTTAAAAACTACTATACATAAAAAGACACATAGATCATCTCTTTTACCTTTACTGACAGTCTTTCAAACCCTTCAGTGAAAGGTAGTCTGGAAGTTTTGCTTTACCGTTAAATGTTAATCTGAAGCTTAACATATGCGTCTATTCATTTACTGCTGAGCCAAGACTACACAATAGTGACTGCATGATGTGCAAGGGAGTAAAGAGAACATTCCTTCCCTTTATGTCCTCCAGCTACTCCATGTATTGCAAGACAGGTGAGATAAGTGATTCCCCCAAGTTTATGCTGTAACTTTATCTTGGTCTCTTTACAGTTACCTGAGGTCATACAGTGACTGCCACAGTGAAGTATTCAAATCTTCACTCTCACAATCACTTCATATTCAGCTCAAAACAGCCACTTTCTCAGCTGGGTTTCTGTCTTATCAACAGTGTTGCATTTCTGAGATCAACAAACCGGTGTTTTCCCCACATATAATGTAGGAAGTTCTCCATATAAACAGGGTCATTGATAAAAAATCTGTCACCTTCTATCCTATGTTAACTTCAAGCTACGAGAGTCACAAAGCAACACCTGTGTAGTCACTTAGCAAATAGAAGGCGTCATTGTTTTCCCTTCTCCCCGTCTGTCCCTTAAGATTTCAGCTGTCTCATAAGGCCAGCACCAAGAGATATTATACATAAAGGCGAAAGAACCAGTAATAAAGCAAAGCTCAGCCCATCTTCCACTGAGCATGCCTTTTACTTTCTGTTGCACTAATACAGATGTGAATATAATTTGGTAAGAAAAAAAATCAGAGACAGAGAAGCTAACTAACTGAATTAATAAAGTTAAAGTCTTCAGTTTGCAACGCATCAGATCAATACACAACTATGAAGACTAATAGGCACAGACGATGCTGGGACAAACGTTTCATCCTCAAGGTGAGGTGAATGAGGCCCCTTGAGTAAAGGCCCAAACAATGAATTATGTATATACATTACATTCGTTATATGAATCTGTTAGCAAGTTTAGGGAACTCTGCTCCCTTGCTGATTCTGCCTTTGAAGTTGTCGGCAGTAGACTGAGGTGTTATGAACGCTGACAGCGATCGAAGTGAGCGAAGACAAATCCCAGTAAAGTTCTTTTGTAAGATAAAGCTAAGAGCACTGCTGATGTCCACTGTCCTTGGGAAGAAGTCATGGAAGACATTTCCATGACTGTGCTCTTATCACAGAGTTACGTCCTCTCACTTGTAGGGTTATCTGACACAAACACTTCTTAATCTCAACAGATCGCTTTGGGAGAGATGGAGAGTTTTTATTCAAATCCCCTTTTTAAGTCTGTCCTCTCCTGTAACCCTAAAAATAAAACTTTTTTCTCTCATCTCTGGTTGACATTTTTACATCAATGCTAACCTAATCTCTCAAGTCTGGATTTTGACAAACAAGAAAAGGCTTCATTGTGAGCCTGAGAATATGTATTGTCAAATGAAACTTGGGTGATGTGGTTATAAATCTTCTACATCCAGTGTTTAAGTTTTGAACCGGATTTTGAACAGCAGGAATATCTGTATATGGCTGGTTTGACTTGTATTACCATAGCTGAAATTGCTCAAAATTCCTTGCAACACTCAAAGACAAGATCAAGGAAAAGGCTTTCTGGGGATGTTTGGCTGCATCATCCTTAATGAGAAATAACAAGCTGCCACAGTGAAGATTCTGGTCCAGTGAGTAGTACATGTCACCAAATCAAGAAACTCACAATGAGAAGTATTATAAGCCATTGCACAAGTGACCTGAGGACAAGTAGAGTGTTGAAATGATTGCAAACTCACCTCCAGGACTTTGGGACTGCCCTGTCGGCCTAGCGTTCCCAGGATAAGGCCCCATCTATGGGCCAGTCGAGCCTTGTCAATAGCCTGCAGCCTTAAAGCACGCATGGCCTCGTGGTCATAGTACTCCCTAGAGAACACTTTACTGTAGGGGTCATATCTGCAAACAAGCACAGACAGAAAAATGTCAAGACAAACTGATTTTAATTGGATGAGAGCACAAAAATAAATGGACAAAACACTCCAGGTCCAGGTGTTGTTAAGGTAACTTTCTTGAGAACAGAAATGTAAGTTAAGTTGAGAAATCTAATCATGAAAAACCATCAAGTATGACTAGAGCTAGTGCATCTTGGGGAAAACTGAGGCATTTCTGAGCTTCTAATCTCCTTTTCTATGGTACAAGGGGTACACTTGAGATTAGAATCGTGCTTATAAGAGCGACCTGTGATCTCTGCTGGAGTGCATATGTGTATAACAACACAATTTCACTTTGCATGCAAGCACAGCCTCATCAAAAGAGAATTTCAGCCTCAGAACATGTTGTCATGGTATTGCAATAATGATGATGACTGCAAGTGATTTTAAAATATGAAAAGCTCTGGATAACAACACAACATCCCTTACGTGCTTAAAACATTAGGCGATTAATTCAATTCTGTTTATTAGATTATATGATTTTCTCTCCAAAAATGCTTACTTTTCTTTCTAAACTATGCAGTAAGACCATTTATTCAATTGTCAAATTCACAAGTTGCAATAAGAAAGTGTGACACTTGTCGTTGATGGAAGCATAAGAGCAGAGATGTCAGAGATGTTATGATGTATATCTTACACCATTTTGTTTCACAATACCTGAAGGCAGGGATATCTGGGTTTGCAATCATGACCGACTCCAAGTGAAATCTTCCATCTCCAAGATAACTAGAGAGAAAAAAAGATCAATTTATTTCCTGAAGTCAATTAAATGTAAAGATAAAAAAGAAAGAATACCACCTCTGGACATTCAAAATTCAATAAAAAAAACTGATTATAAATAATGACATCCCATCCTTTTTATCTATTCTCATTCAAAATCTTTTAAAATCTATAAATCTCTGCAGCTTCTTAACAGAGGATCAGTGTTTAAAAGCAGGAGGGCTGAGGATTAGGTTGAGGGCTACCCACCTCTGCTGTCCAGGAAACATGACCCCAGTGATTGGAGCATGCTGTTTATCGAGAACACAAGCTCTACCAATTAACCCAGGGTCTGATGTTGGGGATTCACAAGAGCTCAAGCAGAGGCAGAGTTCAGAAACCATAAATGCACAGCAGCATGTTGGTGCCAAAAAAAACCCTGGTTTCTTATATAAACCTCCTTCAGGGTGAAGCTGAGAAAAATCCTGCAGTTAGTGTGAGGGGGCTCAGGTTGGTACCTACATCGAGTTGGGAGATGCAAATAAACTCACTAATTGGTTTCTGTTTGGAGCAACTTAAAACAGGCAGTGGGTGGCCTGCAATATGGACTATACCTGGAGAAATGACTAGCCCAGACTTTATTTGTTGAGTGTGTTTATGTGAAAACACACAACTATGTCTCTGTATGTGTCTTGTGCAATAACAGTGAACAGCAGCACAAAATGAATTCAAGCACAGCTCCCGCTGCCCTGTTTCTCTTTGTTTGGAAACATCCCTGGTCCTCATATAATTATATCCCCAACAATGAGCCGGCTGTGCTTCAGCCACTGCTGTCCAGAGCACTCTGTAGCTGTAAGAAGCCGGTGTGCTTCAATTCTACATCTCTCTATGACCACAGACGTTGCATCAATATGCTTTTGCTCTTTGCAAAAACTGCTCTCAGTATAATGAGAAATGCTGCGTGCCTTTGCATTGTCATCTCATTCACATCCTTATATTGTTCTATTATGAGAAACAGCTACAGAACAGACAGCGGATAGAAACGGTCCACTGACCATGTCTTTAAATTCTTTTCAATGCATCTTCTTTCCTTTTGTCTCTTCAGACTTGGCCCTTTCTCATAGATTGGCCTCAAAGAATAGTAGAATGCTTTCCATTCTCTAAAATGCCCAAAAATACATATAAAAAATGCAATTACAACTTGTGCATATACCATTTCTGAAGCACAGACTCATTTCTAATTAATGTAAGACAGCTCAGTGTTAAATATTGTTTTATCAAAGATGATTAAAAAAAAGCATGCGTTGTTCATAAGCGGTATCAGTGCAACTACGCTTGATCTGCGCAGCTTTTCTTACTGATAATGAATGATCAGTTTCGTCAGTAACTTAACAGTAATTCATTAAAGTAACAGGAAACTTAATTAAAGCTGGAAACTCTTACTCTGTAATGAAGCTTTCAGTGTTGCTGTCAAGGCAGAATAAAAGACTTTGGCTGTCTGGTGCTATACGAGAAGAGGAGATATGGCCCATGTTAGGAGGTCTGAAGTCCTCAACATGTCTTTATGTGTGTAATACAATCTAATGCATTGACTGTGCATATAACAAAGGGAGATGTAGAGAATACACTAACACTCGTTCTCAACACTCCTGCACAGCACCACAGACATCCCCGGGCGCCGTGAATGGCTGCCCACCGCTCCAGTGTATGGCATCTGTCTCTATGAGTGTGTGACCCTGTGCATGTGAATGTGTGTGTCAACAGGTGCCAACCTGGATGTGTTAAAAGCAGAGGACAAATTTTGTGTGTGTGCATGTATGCATGACAATAAATCTGATCTTAATCTTAATACCAAGATCAACATACATTTTTTTTATGTTTCCACTCATAGGTTATAGCAAAGCTTGCCCACATGTTGTTGCTTTAAATTCATGCACCGGGAGGTTTTAATTGCATGGGCTGGCACTAAACGTGCACAGATCAGATACAGGAAGAGTTGTACCTATGCATAATTAAATCAGCGGAATTACATTATCTCACTGTGCACAGCAAAGCATAGAATTTCCAGACATTAGAGCAGCACGAGATGTATCGACACAAAGCAGCTGAGAGGATGTTGTTTGCTGCTTGGATCTGATGCTTTGCCAGATCACTCTCTTCAGTACAGAACAAGACTAACTGAAAAATGTTACGTGCACAGTGTTTATGTGTCAACAGAGAGGAGCTTCTGGCTGCATTCATCAAGATTTTCCCCACAAAAAAGGGGAAGGAAATTACACAAGCTGTCTCAAATATACAAACAAACTGTGGTGCCCAGTTTAATAATTCTTACCACGCACACGACACAGTAAGTGTTAAATGTTGTCAAAGCATTACTTTAAAACTTGGAAAATTTGGCGAGGATGTGGAAACGTGGCAGTTTGAAACAGCCAAAAGTGTCGGATTATATCCAATCCAATGATTTTCATGGTGAGAATGTAGTTTCAGTCTTTTTCTGGAACATCATCTGGCTAATTCTCGCTGAACTAAGACATAGCTAATTATTCCTGCCAGTTAAGTCTTGCGTGACTGGAGTATTGTCATACTGTTTATTACTTATATCACATGGGTGGGCATGGTATTGGCAGGAGTAACTACGAAGAGGTAAATGTGGAGATGACAATGATTGGATGAGTCAATGCTACATAAGCTCTGCTAACTTAAAGAAATCCTTAAGAAAAGAACCCTACAGCCTCAGCCCAGAAGGCTGTATTGTGGAAGATAGCAGGGATGGCATTTCTTACATTACTGCATCAACATGGCGATCCAAGCGAGGGGAGGTACAGCCCAAGATTTCTCCGGGTGAGAGAGGGCGACACTGTGGGACAATCACATCGTACTCTGCTTTCAGTGCTGCACTTACGGCCTGCAACATGTAGGAAGGGAGAAAGAATAAAACTAATAAGTCTCAAACAGGTGGGAGGGTGTGTTCAAAATTCTGTGTGCAAATATTCAGTAAATGGGACAATTTTTCTGTATCAAACATGCCTCTTGTAAACTGTGTTTGAAGACAGGATTTCTGATTTCCCAAAGTTCTCTTTGGGCTGTTGTTCATTTCTTTCTGTTAGTATGGCCAGTATGGCCTCATATTAAAAATGAAACTGATACTTTAATTTAGTGTGTGTTGTTTCATTTGAAAACAATGAGACCATGTCTGGAGAAAAAAGAAATATAAATCTCAACAGTAAATCTAACAGCGTGGACTGTTTGCACTTGATGTAGGACGGAACGTAAATAGAACTGCAAAAGATTTGAAAGTGATGGAGGGCAATGGAGCAGAGAATGAGAAAAGCCAGAAAAGACTTTACTGAAACAATGGCCCTAAAGTGATCATGTAAGAGTTATGCATGACAGTTAATTCTCTCAGAGATTAACTCTAAAAGCTGCCACTTCTGTTTAAATCCTCATGAGCACTGAGGAAGACACTGGCCATCACAGTAAAAATACATATAGAAATATTTGAAAGCATTAAATGGGGGAGAATTGCCTGCTGAAAAATATACTTTCGGATCAGCAAAAAAAAAAAAAAAAAAAAAAAAAAAAAAGACTAGACAAGACAAGACAAGACAAATAAACATAAGTTTGGTCTTGTATTTATTAACACTTTTAAATTATTAAATTAAAATATATAAAATCATCTTAATGTGTATATCTTTTAAAAAAATTATAATAATAATAATAAAAAGAATATCTTCTTTTTAACATAATTGATGAAAAACAACTTAAAGTGCAACATAAAAGGCATATTTCCTTCCTTTAACCGAATTTGGCCTCATGTCTGCACCTATAAACACAGCGTTTGTGATGGCTATAACCGGGTCGGATTGTGCAACAAGGGGCTGTATAATTGCCGCGGTGATATGCAGTTGTTGAGCAGCCTTCGTTTTCACTCCTGTCGGTGAAACACTGGAGTTATGTTGCTTCAAATACGTGGCCATGGTTGATGTGTTTCCACTGTCATTTGACTTTCTTGTGCCACAGTGCCTACACACCGTCACGGTTTTATCCCCTAACCTCTTTTCCCCATACAGGGGACTTAAATGACGTGGGGCGCTCAGGCTCCTCCGTTCCTCCGCTCGCCATGACCACGCTGTGAGTGGACTGAACATGCGCACAACTTTTTTTTTTTCATAAATCAATCCGCAGATTACGTGCGTGCCGAACCGAAGATATTGATCCGAATGGATGACGGATCAATGATGATCAACTGCACCACTGCTTTGTAGTGATTCAGAAGAGCCAACTCTTCCAAAACCCTACAACCATTTAAGCAAAGCTCGGAAACAAAAGAAAAAAGAAATAACATTACAGCGAAAAGAAAAATAGTTTGTGTGCCCTGAGGTAAAATGACACATTGAACAATCTAAGGGTAATGTAAGGCAGTGCATAGGGAATTTGGGTGTATTCTGAGCTTCTATCGTAAGTAAGACCATAAGACAGAATTGAGATGCAGGCACCCATTCACACACCATTAAATGAGTGCACAGAAACATTGCTATACTGAAAGACCCTAAAATACAGTGTAATATTACCCAAGAGGGTATGGCATGATTAAAAAATAGCAGTGGTTAGATTAGTGAAAGCTCAAAGTTGTGTTGGTTCAACTTGGCAAATGAAAGCAACAGAGTGCTTACAGAACGGCAAAGCAGCAAGCCTGAGAGAGGGATGTTAAAGCTTAATGCTATAGCTGTTGCCACTGCTTACATAAAGAGCAGTCCTGAGCACGATGCTGAACTGAGAGGCCTCCTGAGGTCGTTGCACCTTTCAAATCAAATATAACTGCTGCCAGATTTCACAAACCCACACTTGAATTGAACTTCAGAGTGTTCATAAAAGCCATGAATCATAAAAATAAACTGTGCACGTGTTGAGATGAATAAGTGTGTGCATATTCCTATTCTGTGTATGCAAATGACATCATATCGTACATGCTCTGTCTGACATGGAAATGAACTCATTCACATGCACACAGAATCAGACAGAAGAAGTGCTTTATCACCTGCAGCGCTGCCACAAACTGAATAGTGCTGACGAGTGCCAAAGATTGTCCAGGAGGGAAGTTAAACTTGACTGTGTCCAGGAAGTGTGCATTGTCCATCTGGATATCCACAAACACATACAGCATCTTAATACCCGCTGTGGAATCTATGGGTACTGTAAGAAGGCAAAGACAAAAGGAAGACAGATAAATTATTCACTCTATTATGTCAGGTAAGCCTGCATTATATGCAATATTGATGGGGTCTCAAACAGTAAAATGCTGCACATTCAGACATACACCGATCAGTGATAACATTAAAACCTCTGACGGGTAGGGTGAGCAACAATTCTCATCTTGATCCAAAGGATCTTTTGCTAAGGTCCTGGTACAAGACACTCCAGGTGTTATTTGACCACACCTTGACTGGCCAGAGCTCTTTTGGCAGGTGGTCACAATGTTATGGCTGATCGGTGTACATCTATGTGGGTACCAGTGCATGCGCATACATAACTCATAGTTGGCACCTGTGTGATATAATTGAAACGCATTCAGATCAAGTCTTTAGCTCATGCAGAAATTGATGCAAAGACCTCAATTATTTAGGGAAGGAGAGGGACACATTTGATTGCTATTAGTGCCATTAATTTCACAGGCCATTTACCACGCACCCGGGCCTAGCAGGTGCAGCTTGAGACGTGCGTTTTAAATGCTGAGCTAAGTAGGCAATGGTCCAGGAAAATGGGGAAGACGTAAGAATTGTTGTTGTCATCATCATGATTATATTCCTCCCCTTGTGTTACATATAATTTGCACATTAGGAGGATGAGGGCCCTTTGTTATAATTAAATAAATGACCCCTTAAGATGCAAAAAAAAATATGGGCTTGTGCAGCTCACTTGATGACCTAGAAACGACAACAGAGAAACATTGGAGCATGGTGCAGAAAATAGATAGTGAATGCAGATAGAGATGCTACTGTTTCAACAGAGGACTGAAGGCACAAGGGATAAAAACACAAGTAAGCTATGAGAGATCCATATAGAAGACGGCTGAAAAAAACTAATTCAATATAGGAGGTGGGGTAGGTGATTTCATAGCCAACTATACAAAGTCTAAATGATTCGGCATGGAAGACAGGAGTGGAGAAAGTAACAGGACAGGACAAGTATGTGAATGAGAATTTAATTGGAAAAGTAAAAATCAGGACAAGCATTTAGAAAGTTGCACACATGTTGGGGAACCAAGAAGTTAAACATGATGTTAAAAAGGTTGGGGTAGATAAGTAAAACTCTATTGAGAATAACAGCAGTCTGTTGCTTGTTTATAGGCACTCCCAAGACGTTAAGGGCAGAGCAAAGTGACATCGATCTGTGTTCACATTAGCATGGTAGCCTGAGTGCACTTAGGTTCTGCAGCAAGAGACAGTCAAAGAGACAGACGAGACTAAGTTGCACCATCACTGGTTTTATTACAACGTGTTTTGGCATTAAGGTCAATTAGAGCATCTGCTTTTTAATGTCCATCTAAACAAAAACACTCATCTATTCATCTAAGAAAAAGTTTAATGTAACGGTCCAGTGGCTTGCTTACAAATACAAAATTTGTCGTAATGAACTACTCTATTCCTAGTATTTTAAGTATTTGTCATTAGATATTAAAAAAGTAAAAGTGCAACGCTTTGCTAAGGGACCTCACATACCATCCACAATACGCTGCTGTCACTTTTTCTGTCGAGATTTTAAGCTACACATTTTCTTTACCACGTCAAAGCTGTCACCAAGGCAGCTTTTTTTCCAACTCAGAAACATCAACAGAATTAAAGGTTTTACTCCCAAAAAGACCAGGAGAAACTCATCCATGCATCCATCTCCAGTAGACTCGATTACTGTCTTTTAACTGGACTTCCCTAAAAGAGCATTAAACATCTGCAGCTCATCCAGAACGCTGCTGCAAGAGTATTAACCAGGACTAAGAGATCTGAATACATCACATCAGTTTTAAAATCTTTACACTGGCTTCCAGTCACACACAGAATAAATTTTAAAAACCTACTGATGGATTACAAATCCAAATCCAAACGGTTTAGGCCCAAAATACATCTGTGATATGTTCAGAGAATATAAACCTAGAAGAGCTCTTAGATCTAAGGACTCAGGTCAGCTGGTCCAGTCCAGAGTCCAGACAAAACATGGAGAAGCAGCGTTTAGCTGCTATGCTGCAAACAAGTGGAACAAACTGCCAGTGGAGATTAAACTGTCACCAAATGTAGACATTTTTAAATCCAGGTTAAAAAAACATTTCTTTTCTCATGTGTCTATGCATGAAATTTGCACGCTAACTTTTAACTTATCTCGACTGTTGCTTGTTTTTAATCATTATATTCTTTTATGTATTTTTAATGCTTCTTCCACTCCCCGCTGCAATGCTTTTATTCTATGTAAAGCACTTTGAATTCTTTTGTACATGAAATGTGCTATATAAATAAAATTGTTGTGCAGTAGAGGAAAAGCAAAATCAGAAACTGAAAATTGTAGCTTTCCCTGCCGTGACGATGGTAATACTTAGTAATAGTAAAAGTAATACTTTTGCTCCTAAGATAACATTATCATCTCAAAGTTATAACAGTTTGTTTCATTTTCTTTTTCTTTTAGGAAAATATAAATATAAATGATTTGCTTGAAGAAAATACAGTGTACAAACAACTATCTCAAATACACAGATTCAGACAATAACATAAAAAAGAAATCCAGTCAACTTGCTGGTGACTATGCCATTAGCTTTTGTAATCTATTCAGTTTACATTTAACACACTGTAGAGAAAAATACATAAAAAACAATAAAATAGTGATATATTTCTTTTTCGGTTTCTTTTCAATAATTTGAGTGGCTGAACTATTCCAATATTACAACTCGCTATTGACTACCGTTACTATTTTATTGTAGTTTTACAGTACTGCAGAAATTGAGCTGGTATGCTTTAGCTGCAGGCGATGGAGATGGGAACTAATTTCCATATTCATAGATCAGCGCATACTAAATGATGTAAAGGTGTTACATCCATGCCATTTTAAAATATGAAAGCATCATTTTCAGTGAGGAAAACAAAAGTGTTTTCAATATGCGGTTTTGAAGAACAGAAAGGTTTTAGCAAGAAGAGAAGCTTTAAAAGTTAACAATATTAAGTGGGGATTATCATAATTTATACCAGCAAACGAGATCGTATCATTAAATCATGGCTAGATGATAATCCCACGTAATGCTAGACAACATGGACACATTTCATGGTTATAAATTATGAGAGTGCACCGAGACGCTGCACAGAAAATAAAAGGGAAATAAAGAAACACAGGGGAGACTCTGAATGTGAGTCAGTCAAAACATTAGTCTTTCATCTTCTCCAGGTGGCTGACATCTTTGGGAACAGTGCAGTTGATGTCCTCATGACTGAGTGATCAAGGGAAGGATCACATACAGTTCCATATATATACTGTTTTCTGGGAATCTGTGTGTAGTTTGATTTCTTTGAAAATATCTTCCATCACGTAATGTTTGATCTAACTTCAAAACCCATAAAGACTTCAGCGCCTTCTTTGCATTTACTGGGTGCTTTTGAGCATAAATGGGAATATGTACCCCTCTTAACTCTTCTGTAAACATATATGCATGCATGCACATAATTCTTCCATGATGAACAAATAGTGAATGAGGCTACATACACAAGACAAACAAACAATCCGTTTTTCAGTTGTTTTAACATTCTGTTGGTCATTTCTGGTATTTTGAAGAGGTGAGGTTGTTCTGACAGAAATGTATCAAAACTATTGATTTAACATTTCCTCTTATGTTCCGCAAGAGACAGACAGCGGGGGTGAGGGTGAATGTCCTCAAAAACTGCTTGAGGTTTTCAAAGAACGGCCCTAATGCATGTTGACTATCGATCTGCTGGGTAAATGTGATGCACGGGCTACAAAGGTCTGATATTCTTTCCATATAAGAGCTAGGCAGATTGCACTAACTAGTCACATTTTCCATTCATCGATAGCTCCATCTGTCAGTCTCGGTCTTTGTTGATGTTCCTTTTTCATGCAGCCCACTCTCAGTGGGTGTGAGTCCTTGATGCTTGTTTTCCTAATGTTGGTCTTTCAGGTGCAATCTGCATTCATAGCGATGGTGAAATAGATAAACATGCACACACAGGGTAAAGAAACTCACTGAGACAACTGTGGCCATAGTGCACCATGAAATCAGCTCCCAGGGCACGGGCAGTGAAGTCGTCCACGCAGCAGGCCCCGTATGTCACGTCCCCCATCACAATGGTGTCTGCCTCCGTGAACCTGGGATGTACATATTCAGAGTGCAGTCACAAACCATAAGTGCTTCTTTTTGATTCTTAGCATAGTGATCAATACATGTAGTATACAAGGTATGATGTGATAATGAGAAAGCAGAGTAGGATCGATCCCTATACTCTTGTAGCAGACAGTACACTATATAGTAGCTGACAGAGTTGCTAGTCAATGACTGACTCACAGAATATCAGGGTGAGTCATTGCTCTCCCTCTGCCCTTTATGACAACCAGCCAATGGTCAGAGTAAAGAACAAGAAGTCTGATTGTCAAAGCTTGGCTAGATGAGGGTTAAAGCAACACTAAAGAAGTGTGTGAATCTTAAAACTATGTGCTTTTTTTTTTTTTAACTACACCTATACCAACTAGGTAACAACATACTTTCAACTTAAAAATAAATATCAAAAAACGTCATTTCATGTAAAAACTTTAGGTCAGCTTTATCAAATTTTGGACCTTGGAAGTTTGCAAACTTTCAAAAGACTTTGGTATCTTTGCCAGGCACCCCAGTATGACAACAAAATCACGTGCATGTGCTGTGCATGTGCAGGGATCAGAAAGATTTGTTTTTATGACAGGTTGTGTTATATCTCACAACTGTAGGGAGACCCAAAGAAGAAAACAATGTCCCATTCTCTAGTGATACTTTAATAGGTCAAAGGTTAGCCTGGCCAATAGACAGACACTATACAATGTGGAAAAAGCAAGAAACGGCAGATACAAAGAGAGTGATTACAGATTGTGGGGGCCTCTGCCAGCCTATCTGTGTCCTGCATTTACTGCATATCTGCCTGGGACTGCAAGAAACAGCCTCAGCAATAGTTAAGTGTTTGCATCATGAAAATAAACCACTCAGAGTAGTTGCTTTACAGCCAAAGTAGGTTGTGAAAGTGTATCACAGGCTATTTGAACCCAGTGTTCCACTTTGCTATAACAGAGGACAAAAACATGCCTTCTTGAGAGGAAAACTAACATATTACACAGGTTGCAGGCATCTGTGTACCCAGATCTGTAAGAAGGAACTGTAATATGTACTGCTAAAAAAACAAAAAAACAATCGTTTTTTTTTTTTCACCCTCTATGGACAAATAAATGCCAAGTAAACCCATGAAGGCTAAGTGCAATTAATAAAATCTGAGGGAAACATAAAAAACATAAGCAGGAGCTCGGGGCATTGCAGGACAGGAAAAATGAGTAGACGTGGGATAGCTGTAAAAGGTGGTTGTATTCTGACAGATTTAGGGTAGACAGATGACAGAGAGCTTGGAAAGAGAAGAGGGAGGTGATAAACAAACAATGCTGCACATAGAACAGCATCTGTAACAACCAACATGCTCTTAGCAAGGTGTCTCCTGCTGCCCAATCTTCCAACCTACATCCACTCTGTTTGTTCCCTTTTCTGCCCACCGTAAGGGGCCTCGGTTTCTATTTAGCCTTTCCTCACTTGTTTTCTTTTATGTAATCTATAGGTTGGGCTCTCTCTGGTCTCCTTGTCATTTTCCCCTTGTTTGCTGTGTTGTTTCTTTCTCTCTCCTCCCAGTCCCCTGTCCCATCTACTCTAATGCCTGCTTTAAAGTGAAGAGCCAGCTGAGCCCAGGAAGACAAACAGAGCTACTTCTCTGGAACATAAACATTTGCCTTTGATAGTTATGTCAAGGTTTTGATTTTGTCTGTGTAAGCCTGACTGTACTGTACCAGGTACTGTAGATAAGCATGTTATTAAAACAAATTACATAATCATAGGGATAGGATGAGGTCTGCAGATTCCTGCACAAGTCTCCTATTCACTGCAGCCCATTGTTCTTTCATTGCAGTCTGCTGACTCTCTTTCAAGTTGCATAAACGTGCATCAACGTTTCAGCTAAAAATATACACCCTGCCCACCAGCAAAAAAAAAAGAAAGACTATCCCCTGCAATCCACCGTAGGCCACACAAAACCGTCCACAATGCAAGAGACAGCATTACAGAAGATTATTGTATCTAATCAGCCTTCCATCTTCCAGAAACATCATCATCGCACTTTCTCCTCCGGCAATGCAAGGCATATCTAGTTATTTCCAGGCTGAAATTTTATGGTAATAAATGCTAAGAATCCGATTATGAGGCTGATATAAGAGGTGTGACTCTACTGGGACATGGACAAAGTAATTGCTGGGCAATGTATAGTCCAACAACGCACTGGGAGAGTAGAAAAGAGGGAAGAACGCAGGCAGGGTGAAGGAAAGTCAGGGAGAAGATGACAGAGAAAACGCTTTATCAATGTTAATCAAAACCTATACGATTTCAACATAGGACACAGTACCGTACGTGACTGTCCTCCATCCATCCTCATTTACATATTTTTCACTTTCTATCTCCATAACAGTCCTCCTCTGCAGTCCTGCTTGCACTTGTCTCTTGTGTCAGTCCCTCTCCTGTTTCTCCCTGCATATCAGCTCTGGTTTTGCCCCATCTCAGTGTACTCCGTTCAGCCATTCCAACTCAAATGTCATTAAGATCTAATTAAGATGTCAGAGGAGCATGTGAACTCCAAAACAGCCCTTGTTAATTAGCTCTTTAGCATCTAGCTCAATATGTGTGAGAAATTGTCAACGGATTTGAATCTTTCCCATAAAAACTACTGAGCTGCTGTGTGCTCCAAATGCAACTCCACATCTGCAACCAGGCATAAAAAGATGTTCAGCAGAAACGAGTATGTATGCACACGCAGAGGCTGTGGATTTGTGATCATGTCAACAAGTTAAAGAGCTATATTTTACATAAACAGTATCTCACTTAGCTACATTATTGTCCCAGTGTGTCAGGGCAAACATTAAAGCAAAACAAGCTTTCTGCTTTGTCCTGGCGATAATATGATTTTTCTGACAGAAACTCCTTTAAATGTCACCATAAAGGAAGAAGTTGTTTGGGAACAATGCCATAAAGCCCAGAGATGCTACAGCAGATAAAGAGAATAAAAAAAAAATTAACTAAATCTCCCATCTATGTATCATTACATTAGCACATGCAAACCATTCGGTCAAAGGAAACACTTAAGCTTTGATGGAAATAACGACTGTATTAAACCAACAGTCTTTCTCCATAGTTGCAGTATTTTTTGATATGAGAGGCTGCTGGTATATTTATTTGATTCATTTGTAATCTTGGGTGCATTTACCCGAGAAGCATACAATTTGAAATGGGTTACAATAATGGCTAAACAATAAAAAAAGATAATTTTAATGTATTAAAGTTATTTCTGGCGGTGTATGCAAATTTCCATATGTGCACGGTGCATACATTCTAAATTTTAGTCACTCATAATACAATTACAGGCCTAAACTTCACACTATTGTGGCTCAGAGATTCCCCGAGTCAGAGTTCCAACATAGTTGGAAGTGCTACATGAATCAGATTCACTTATTTGATGTTTACAGTTGCAATACCAAAAACTGAAATACATCGAATTACCAAAGAATGCACGCTAACACAACTGATTTATTGTTAAACAACACTACTGGCCAAACTAATACTTTTTAACTGTTAAATATTCAGAATTAATGTAAAAAGCCCTAGCTTTTTGTTTTTGTCATTTTTTGTTTTTTTGGCAACATCTTTGGACACAATTAGCACACATATGCTGTCGATATAACAAAGTGTTTTCCAGTGAGAAATAAAAATATCCACAGAACTTTTTACATGGATTCCACAACCTTTTACAGACTCTCTTAGCAAACAGGCAAGTCTCACCAGAAAACAAGCAATGCAATTGGTATATTTGTCCACTTATCTATAATGAAACAGTGTCTAAATCCACGGTTGTAAAATGTTTCTCTCGGGCAGTGTTTACGTGGGCCCGATTGTCCCGAGTGATAGAAGACTCGCATCTGGAAATTCTCACTCACTTCTGCTTTGAGTGAAATTCTCTGCAGTTCTGTTGCTCTATTTCTGCTCTGTTATACAAGTGTATGTTTCTCCCTCTGCTTGATGTGTGTGTGGTTTCACTTCACACTGCATCTCCACACCGCTGGGCTTGAAGGCGCTCCCTGTCACACTCAGATTCACATCACACCAACAGGTCACAGCCCAGGATGAAGAATGGAATGAAGCCATAAAGCCGAGCAGAGCAGAAACAACACAAAAAAGGGGAGGACACAAAGGTAGCTTGGATTGTCCACCTGAGAGAATGAAAAGCTGTCATGCTGCCGTTGCAATGAAAGCATCCCAAAAAGTGTTAATGAAACAAATTAGAACCCTCACTATGTTAAAGGATCTATCAATTAAAACTTAAATTTTCAATACAAAATCAATTAAGTAACAGACGATGTACATACTTTTGTGGTGTTGATTGGTAAATCAGGTGGAGCAAGCTCCCTTGCACCAGAGGTTGAATGGGAGGTCATGGAGGTTTATCTATTTACTTTTTAAAGAAAGATTTGGACTGACTGTCAACAGTCAATTCTTAAAACACAATACTTTATTTTCATAAACTGGGCTAATCCAATTTATAGATTTGTAATCCTCTTTATATCCCCACTGATATACTTCTATTTGCTATCTAGTATTTTATTTCCAATGCATCTTAAGGGAATTTGTCATCCTATCAGGTGATTCAAATGATGTAATGTCATAAAAGTGAAAACCAACAACAAATCACTTTGGTCTCAGTGCAGGCTGTCTGTCCTCTCACCAAAGCATATTTTATTTTCAAACTTTAGGCACAGCTTTTTATGAGTTTATTCTCATATTTCTCACAGTCCAAACACAAACAAATTTATGTTTAACTCTGAATTACCAAACAGAACTGTATATGTCCACCTATTGCTGTCTTCCAACCAATGCATGACAGGAAGGACTGAAAGGTGTATGATTCCATTACGTTATAGTTTGCACAATATGTAGATTGGAAATGTGTTTTACATTAAGGAAAATATAATATACATAAATAATGTATACTAAATTCACCAAATTCAACTTTGCACTGAATTCAATTCAGTAAAGAACAATCAGAGAAACTATATAACTGGATGAATGAAGACATTTGTCATTAAAGCCCAACAGCAGCTGGAGTTGAGGAAATTTCTCAATATTAAGATGCATTCTTATGCAGATGTGAGTGATTCTGCATCAACGCTTTGAAAGAACATAATGAAGAAGTTGAAGCCAGCACAAAATTGGATCAATAATTGGTTATTTTCTGGAATAAGTGTGACAAAGTTGCAAGGATTTTATCAAAAATACCAGAAAGCATGAACTAGATGAAAAGCACAGAATCAAAAAAAAAATCTACCTCGTAAAAGTTCATTACTGTGATAATACAACTGTGGTAATACACTTAAAAAAAAACATTTTAGCTGTTTTCACCCCGACAAAACGTCTGCAAGGAAGACAGCCAAACCAACTAATCAGACAATAATTAACAAGGTGTTGTCAAATTTGTGCTCAAACTCCAAGGGAGGGAAGAGAATCACCAAATCTTTGGCAGCAAATAAGGAAAACGGTGAATATATGGTGTATATTGGACCATCCGTTGTGAAGTAAAGCAAAGTAAAATCGAGTGTGAGCACCCAGTGACATTATATTAATACATATAATTTTCTTTGTGGCTTTGTCTTTCCTTTCTTAAATTACCATCCTTGATAATGGTGTAATATTTTCCATTGTGTATTATAATTATCATGATGTATAACATGCTACAACCTCCATGAAACAATGTGATAAGACTGCATTAGGGGCTTTTAATGAGCATTTAGTAGAATATTTTTTGAATAGCTGTTGTTTCACCACCACAAACCCACTTCACAGTTGATTATGTGTGATTGGATTATTGTTGCACTGCGGCTGCCTTTTCCTAAATCCTTATGAATCACTTCTATCATTTTTCCTTGACCTTATCATGCTTTCTATTGAGGTTAAGAAAAGGCGCTTAGGAAGACTTAATACTTTCCTTTTTTTTTGTTTCTGTGAAAGGTAAGAGTGATCCTTTAATCGAGATCAGACTTCTTCCTGGAGCTCTAACCCGTTAGCATTACACCCAAGACACCCAAACATAGTTATAAGAATAAGTAAAGTAAAACAAATAACTAAAGGTAATAAGGGTTGGATGGTAGTTTCTCTTTTCCCAACTGCATGCACATTTTGTGCATATCTGACACTGCTAAATATATGGATGACTGCTTTTATTCCTGAAAGAGAACTCTGTTTGTCCTGTAGCAGTCAGAGAAAGGCTGCAATACATTTATCTATAAGTTGAGTGTTCATATGACTTGCCATCAAGGATGTTACACCTCATATCTAATAATAGAAGAAGTGGTATAGACCAGCCTCACAGGAAACAAAGTGACAAGCAGGTCATCGAGGTGGGTACAGGTGCTGCAGCACAGCTCTTGTTCAGTGGCCACAGTGGGCAGACAGCTCAAATGAGCATATTCAATGTGTTTGCATTCCAAATCAAGCCACCCGTACACTAACACCCACGTACACACTCAAATGTGCATGAGGACACAAACCCATATTTCCATGTGCACAAAACATGTGTGAAATATTTCCTACATCTGGCAAAAGCTCATCTTTTATTCCATTACATTTCAGATATCGGTTCCCCATCAGCTTACTGTGTGTCTGTGAGTGGGCTTTGGCAGAGGAAGAACAGATTGGACCAGTAAAAGAGGCCTCTCCCAAAGGTAGAGTAGCTCTGCACAGATGAACAGTCATTATTTCCTAAAATGAATTCAGTTTAAGTACGTGGGGAGAGAAAAAAAAAAGATTAAATCCAGAGAAATAAATCGTGTTGTATAAGGTGAGAACACAATAAAACATACAAGATGAAAATTAGAATGGGAGAATTGAGAAATGGGATCTACACAACACTGAAGAAATGGGGTAAGATAAAAAGTTAAGGAGAGCACAACGATGATGAAAAAGAGGAAAAACTAAGACAAATGTGAAAATCGGGTTTGTAATATCACCAAATCTGATATCCATAATCTGCTTTCTGCACATACAACATTCACAATATCCTAACTACTCCCCTCAAAAAATAAATCCGGCAAGGGGCACCGTGCACAAAGATTACATGGTCTCTGTTCTTCCTCTTACTTTCTATATCTTCTACTCAATGTCTATCTCTTCTTATTGACCACTTATTTTCTTCTCATTCTCATTTCTACACGGAAATCATGGGCTACCTTTTCCACAGAGGAAAAAAAAATGGAGAAAAAAGGCAGCAAAATTGTGGCAGTCAACCTGCAGTCATTGAACATCTGCCAGGAATGGAAAAACAGAGATAACAGAGAGGCAGTGAGCACAGGATGATGCTTACACAGATGTTTTCAGTAATGCCTTTAGATAATCCTTTAACTCCCTGAAAAACAAGATCATTACCGCCATTTCTGTGAGTGTATCTCAGTTATTTGTCATGGCATTAATTCAAAAGCCTGAGCGATGGGTCGCTATAAAAAAAACCCAAAAACCTGCAGCTTTATAAAGATAGAGCTCTGAGCGATACAGCACAGCAACACGTTCAAAAGAGTTGAAATCCCATTTAGCATACAAGGCAATGGAGTTATGCAACAACAGTTATTATAAGAGAAAGCTGTTTTGCTCATATATTGAAGGTGACAACTCAAAGCTAAAGGCCTACACCCAGGAACAGATTGAATCTCTATGGATCTACAGAAAAAAATAATACAGAGAACCAAATCGAGTTTGACACAGTGGTTATCAGATTTGTCAGCGTATAAAGACAGGGATCAAGTATGAAAGAGAACAGATAACAGGGGTTTTAAGTGCTGCCACAGGGACAGAATGGCAAAAGCTTTCTTAAAAGTGCAGTTAATGTGTGAAATTATTAATTTGCCTCCTGTTTGGGTTTATGTAATTAATTATAACACATAATGACTATCTTAAGCAGTTTTAAAAGTTTGTTACCATCGTTTGCCCGTAAAAGGAACGGTTTCTCAAAAACAAGATTCTGCAAGAATTAGAGATGTTCAATATAAGTTTAGATGGTACAAAACTGTAATCTGATTTGCTGATTTTTCAATTAATTTAACAAAACAATTGATGATGACAAATGGCAATTTAATTTTTTTCCAACCAAGTTTCTCCTGTACTGGAACTCACATTACAATGCAAAATCCCTTTGGGATGACCCATTCACAGATTAAGACAAAGTATAAAGCTTTACAGGGCAAACTACTTCAACTGACATGCAAAACATGTCTCATTATTTCTTACTATTACAACTATCTTGTACACTAAGGATGCACAATGATGCACATTTGGGAGTTGCTTAATCCTGACACAAAAGAAATAGAGAATATTCATTTCACACGTTTGTCTCAACCATCATTGCATCTTTTTGATCATCCTCAAGAAGCAAACGGCAAGGCATACAGGAGAAGTAAGGAGGCTCTATTACCACCTGGAGGATGCACGTGCTTGTGGGTAAACATGTATGGCACAAAAGGTCCGTTTCCGCAGCATACAGGACCACATTCACTCAGTTGTCTGCAGCATCCATTTAAAGCCATCGTTTTAAACTCTGCTGTATGGGCATAGGCCTTTTAAGATACACTTAATGTTTTTTTTTCTCCCATTTTGCCTATTCAGAATTAAAATGGTGTGTTTGTCTAGCAAAAAGAGTTTTAACTTCTTTCACCAGCTGGCGATTGTGAGTAATGTGGAAATCTGTTGTGTTCCCAAATGAGTTTCATTTAGCAAATCTTGCTTTTTACATGAGTCAGGGTCTGCTCATTTGTCCCTAGAACATCCCTAGAAGAGTAAAAGGCGCAACGATTTCCTACTGAATTTCTTACTGTTCCAAATCATTGTATCTACCAGCTGTAAAAACTAACTTGAGAAGTTATTGACTCGTATACGGATGCCTAAACAACTTCAATATGTAATGTAGTATGGAAGTTGAAAGAGGCAAGAGGGAGGTCAATCTGAACACATAAGAGAATATGTCACAGTTATTCTGTGAATTTATTTATCTTTAGACTTGAAGATGCAGTATATGTAAGCATGTATAGTCATACCCCCCCCCCAAAAAAAAAATAAAAAATGCAAAATCTGTCAAAAGTTTAAAAATACCAGTCAAAAAAACTTTTGACTGGTATTGTGTGATTGGCCAACAATAATAGCTAACCTCTCATGCAGAAAAAGCACATGAGCCAAGTACATATTTTAAACAATTTCCTGCCACGCTCAATCGCACAGGACTGAACTTAAATGCTGCATTCACACGTTCCCGTTTGGACAGGGGAAGAAAAAAAGAAACCAATCAAACGTAGCACACTTTTTTTTTTTCTACAAACAATTCTCTTGACATAAAAGTCAACTCTGAAAAATAAGCATTGTAGGAACCTTTCCTTGTAGAAATTGATGAGTTCACATCCATCTAAACCCCCTTTCATTCACCCTTAAGACTTCCCTCCATCATCTGTTGCTCGGCTCCCTCAAGTCATTTCACAGTCTCTTTCCTCTCTTCATTTTCACAAGTTCTTGACTCCTATTCCTCATATATTACGCTCGTTGTCAGAACTTTTTTGAGCTGCTGTCGATCATTACAACATCCAAAAGACTGTTTGGGTATCCGTCAGCACAGAGCGACGGGGTGGTCTGGCTGACTGAGTTGTTGCTGATTTATGTTCATATTAGTTTCCGCCTGTCTTCAACCTCTTGACAGTAGGAGTTAAGCACAGTTAATTCTTGATGATTACTCTGTTCAAGTTACTTAGTCTTCCCATTATCTCTTAAAATGTATTTAAGGCCTTTTCATTGGGTCTGAAAAAAATCGTGGAAAAAAACGGGAAAAATATGGTAAATACCATGGTGTTATGTTTTGTTTGTGTGACTTAAGAATGAATAAGGAGAGGGAGTGCCAATTGAGACAAAGAAAAAGCAGTGAATCAGAGCAATAAACCCCAAATCTTTTTGTTTCACAGCAGTGCGGTTCTAAGGCAAAACACCCACAACTCAATAAAAATGTGCAAAATTTGCAGTTTAAAGTTGATACAACTCAGGTTTCACTGCTCTGTGGGCATGTAGTTTGCCATGACTAGTGCTGAATTCCTAACACTCCAGCAAAGAGAGACATTTCAGACTTCAATTGAATTAATATGCCTAATATATCCTCCAACTTTGACCTCTGTAGAAATGCAGGAGACCCGGGGACGAAATAATCCTCCTCAAAAAAAAAGCCCCGGGGTGTTTAAGTTTCAGGTGCTTTTGGTCAAAAAGTGGCTAATGGTGGTTCACAGTTGTTATGATGGAGGGATCGAGGGAAAAAGAGCGGCAGCAACCTTTAGCAATAAGAATTGCTTATCTTTTCTACAAATTGCTAAGAAGAAGCAAATGTCTCTATATCACAGTAATAAGAAGTATTTAGTGTAAGATAACACCAGTGATGTCTCCACTTTTGCCTTCAGCCAAGCAGTTACTACTCCATTCAAATTTTATTTGGAAATCAAAAGCCAAACATCAGAGTGCCTTTTCCACTCTTGCCCAAGTTACAGCCAAGGAGACCATTCTTTTTCTTTCTGTACATCTAGTGGGAATCAATTGTACTCTTCGTGACAGCTAGAGCAATTTCAAAGGTGTTATCTTCCAAGATATCATATTACACGGTGTCAGCACCTATCAGCATTTCCAGTCTGCCAGGGCATGATGTGATTAGCTCCACAGCGGTGAAACAGGTGGGTATTTTGGTGGTCTTCCAAGCCTTTGCAGGTGATGTACGTCACTGATACTTGACAATAAAAAAACCTTTGGTACGACGTAATGACAGTCACAAGTCATCTTCTTCTTGCTGCGATTGCTAACTCTATTGTGTTTAAAAATAAAATGACATGGAAGAAAAATTAATATCTACATGCTTGATTTCTGCTGTATAACAGAATATATTTGAGAAACGTGCTCACTTTAAAATACAAATTAGGCAAGGGGCACTGGGCAAATGGCTTAACCTTTTTTTTGTGTCTCATTCTGCCCTCAGAATAAGCCTCTGTGTCTTTTATATCAGTGGCTGTCACAAAGGGTCTTGCTGGTGGCCACTGAGATATTGCTCCTGCAAAGTTTCAACATGACAGGCAGAAGTGCTAATTAGACAGCATATGGCTCTATGAGAGAGCTTGGAGCTAATATATATACTGTCGCACAAATGAGAATCCTAAATACCAGAAAAGCTAAGGGAGAATAGGGGTAGATACACAGTAATAGAGTAAATCTTTGTAACAACGCTGCCATATGCACATTCAAACATAGTGGCATGCATGCATGCACATTCGTTCACACACTTATGCCAGATCTGTTGCTAATGCTCAGCTGTCCTGTGGGCGCTGTGAAGACTGTGACAATGTGAGGAAAAGAAGGCCATGAAGGCTCCTACAAGGCTCCTTACTAATGCTAGATTTGACATTTACCATGGGAGGCTGTGGGCTGTGGCTGTTGCTCCCACAGAAATGATTCAACCCGCCGTGCAAAATGGAATCTATTCTGATAGATGTTGACAGCTAGAACCTAGAGATATCTGAAGGAAATGTGTGCATACCGAAGTTGGATTTGCCAACATGGTATTTGACACAACAGTTATTTGAGCCATTTTGACCTATGTTGGCAGTAATATAAAGCAGTAAATGATGGATAGAAACGGTGAAAAGAAAGATATGTCAGTGAGATCACCAAGTGAGTGTCTTCCATTAGATTTTTATATATTTTTTTTAAATTGAATCACTCACACAAACACAACACCTCCGGAGAGTTCAAAATGAGCACTTCAGAACTAACTTTCGCCACACCAGCTCTATACACCTAACTGAATTCCAGTCTTGTGATCCCACAGGCTTGTAAGTAAAGGTCTCCTGTTTGTTTTTAACAATTTTAGAGCTTTCTTAACAAAGTCTGCCACCCAGAAGTACCTGTTGATATGACTGGATGAAAAATGAAGCGATCACTAAAACCATACCAACTCACCCTAAAAATGAATGTCACTGTGCACCAAATCATAGACCATTAGATGCAATGTCTGGGGAAGTTACTTTCTGAACCAAGTTTTGAGTTAAATCTTGCTCTAGTGTGCCAAATCATGAACATTCCACCAGCACGGTTTAGTTTTTGTTGTACTAAATAAATCATATATGAGAGACATGCTAAAGGGAACAGTGTTTTTAAACCTTATTTCATGGTTGCCAAACTTTTAAAGATTTGACCAGTAATTCCATGTATGTGGTCTGTATGTCGCAGTGACCAATGATAACATATGCTTTCAGATTTAATCTTTGTAGCCAGGAACCTTTGTAGCCAGGCCTGCTTTATGTGTCTGCAGTGAGCTCTGTTTGTAAGGTCTTTGTAGCACCTACTTCAGAACAAATACACTCTCGGGATGAGGGAAACCATTTATGATACAACTACAAAGACTGGTCCAGAAGACCCGAGTGTATGGTGATAGGCTGAATTTAAGGGGCGCAGCATTGAAACTTTCTATTACATTAGTAAAACATGTCACATGTAAACAGTTTTTAATGTCATCTTTTAAAACAAGACATAAATAAAACAAGACACAGAATGAAGACTTAACAGTGAGGAGATAAAACGAAAATGCTACATGATTTTAACTGCCTGTGACCATCTGCTGTCACCTCAGAGTTCCTATATGCACTACAGATGCAAACAGATAATTGTCCATTGAGGAGCTATTCAATATCTATCCTTCAAACAAGCCCTTAGAGCTGTTCGGTTTGAAAGGAACTGTTGCAGCTTACATTCTCCCCATGCGTGTGAAACAGAACTAGCCAGACACCTAGTGGCGAGACTTGCCTCAAAGGGCTTTGGTAGTAAATTTGGCTGAAATCCAAAGCTGTCAACCTGACTGATGGCACTAGAAGTAAATTTAGAGATCCTCTGGGGACCATAATAACACTAAAGGCACTGAGTGTCAGGCTTTTGAGCATGGACAGGCAGGACGGAACAAGGGATCAAAAGACTTGTTTGGACACCATCTATTAAGTTGCTTTGTGGTTGCCACAAATTGCAAATCCCTGACTCATCGCTGCACACTAAATGCCGCGGCTGGTTGGTTCTCTGTCAACGCGTGGGCCCAGACACTGGTCTATCTTCATTTTTAAAGCTATTTTTGGGACAGCTTCCTACTCTTGATTTTATATTAATCAGAAATGTGGGCCTTATCTCTTGGATAATCTGGAGACCTGAGATATTTTTTTTGGCTGACAGATTATATAAATATCGTGGTGACTGTCAGAGCTTTCATTAAGATATTACTAACATTTTATACTGTATTTTTCTTGACAAGATTCTTAGCACAAATATAAATAAAAACAAAGATCTAGCAGGTAACTCCCCAAAATTGGACTTGATGATGTTTCCTTGATGGAAACTGCTTCACTTTGAATTGCTTGTCATATCTTTTATGAAGTCATAGAAATTCAAACAGAAGCATGAATATAATGAACAAGGGATAACATATGAATCCATATCCCTATTTTTGTGTTGTATATTTAATTCTAAATGTATATACTTAAAAAAAAAACTGGAGCACTATTAAAACATATAGATGTTTTATGAGAAATTAATCTCCACGCTTTGGGTATTGTGGTAGCGCTTTCAGTCATCTAAGGTTCATGACATTAGTTCTGCTCAGTTAATAAAACTTCACCAAAAAACTTAAGTCACTTCTTGGTTGGGTTATGGCGACATCAATTGTTGGTTAGGGTTAGAAAAATCTTTACCATTTATGTGCCCTTTACAACCACTAGAGGTTGCATACTCTACTAATGTAATTCTAATCCAATTCAGCCTCCATAAAAAAAGAACACCCCATATTTGGATATGGAACAGTTTTGGGTATGCACGTGCTGCTATTTGCTGGGTCATTTATATTCCTCTTCTCTCAGAAAAGAAGCAGCAGTAAATACTGCAGCACGTTCATAAAAGTATCTTCTCAACCTTGGACGAGACAGCAGGCAAACCATCAAAGGCAATAAAACATATGGTATAGTGACAGCACATACATCACTGACTGTCTGCACAAAGTTATTTGCTTTGTTTAGATACTGGCAGACAACTGAACGCCATAAATTGGCATAAAAGAAAATCAGATAAAGGAGGACTGGCACAATAATAGACCAATTTAGAGAGCGGTAATGGGACTACAAACATGGGAGAAAACCAGTATTTTCTAAGTTGACAACTGGGCTTCTATCTGAACGCAATGCACTCTACAGTGCATGAACTGAAATAATCTATATGATCTGGACTATAATTTCCAAAAATATGTATTAATTAGTTATTGGTGTTATTAGCAATGAAATTATTAAGTTGTCGAGAATTGGTGCAAAGTCATTGTACGAAATCATATAAATGTTATTTAACACCTTTCAAATGATAAATCACAATTAAACCGTCTATCCTTCTTTCTAATGCAATGAAAGTATAAATGCAGTGAAAGGGTAATACATATTTAGAATTTGAAGTGCCACAATACAACCATACAATCCTGTCTGTGACATAGAGGTGTAGTTATGATCTTATGAGACACCATGGTCTTTCTTCCTGTGTGTGTCTCAGTCCAAGCTCATATATTCTGTGCCGTGGCAATCCATCTGGCTGCAAGTGCCCATTAATGTGTGTCAGTCCCTGTTGTGCAGTACGGAGCAAGCAAACGTCAACATTTTTCTCCCCTAGATGAACTATGTTGTGCAGCTAAAAAGTCCTAAAAGGTGGATAAGGCCAAAATCCACACTGCACTGGTTTTCCTGATGTAGTGCGAGTCCAAGCTAAGTTTAGTCTCTCTTTGTTTGTTTGGACTAACAAGTTGCAGCACATTAGGTTGTATATTGCACCTTACTAGATGATGACTGCTTTCATAATCATCCCATAGAGTTCCCGTTTAAAATGTCTAATACACAAAGTTGTCAAGTTACATTCTTTTTACAACAAAATTGGCACAACTGTACAACTTCTTTCCCATTAGCTTGTATCATATTTACTACTCTCAGAGACAACAATACAGACTACAATAGGAGGGGATGGAATTTGAATATACTGTGGTGAGCCACAATCTCTGAATAACATGCATAACGTTCTGAGAAAAACTGTTTATTACTTTTTGGCTGGACACAAGGGCAAGCGCAACAGAGTGTGCAACTAGCCTCTGTCCAGACGGGTAAAATGGATCCATTGTACCGTTTGTTTGTTTCATTTTTTAAATTGATCATGAGATGCAAGCTGAACTACATCAGCAGGCAACATATCTGCAAAACTCCTGTCTCCCCAGCTAATTTGGCGTAGCCTACTATCTATCAACACTTGATAAAGCGAAGGTTGGGAATAGTTGGGTGAGTGGTATTGCCAGTGTCAAGAAAACTTATCATCACTGCAACTGAGAAGCCCCTTTGAAATGAGGAATAATATGGTTTAAAATCTTTTTTAGCACTATTCTTTAGCAGTAAAATCCAGACCTTTTATAGTATTCCGTTAGTTTTACAGGGGATTGCTTTCTGAATGGGGGTGAACAGAGAGAAGTGGTTAAAGAGAGAGGAGCTAAAATGAACCATTCCAGATAGAGGGTGAAAAGTGGTGCTGAGGAAACGTACAGCTTGAAAACATTTTTTAATATAAAACCATGTAAGCCCATTATAACAGAGCTCCAAAATAAAATTAGGAACCTCTAAATGGGTATAATATTGTTTATTTAATTTTCTTGTATTTAATACTGACTGCTATTCCTGAATTGTTTGCTATTAATTTTTTGTTAAAGCACTTTGAAGTCAGAAATGTGGCATTTTTACTCCAAAGTCACATTAGACTCTTGATTCTCAGTGCTGCGTCACGGTCAATGCATAAATATGAGTGAAAAATCATGTCTTTTCCCCTCATTATTAGTATGAATATTTATGAAAATGGATAGAAAAATGATAAGGCCAGGAAAGAGAGGAAAATAAACAGATGAATATGAACTCATCATACCTTACATTAAGCATGGGACACTGACTGTAAAAATGCACACATGTAAAGAGCAAACTGCATTAACTGCAGCATGGCACTAATTCAGAGCAGCTTGTCCTCATTAAGACTTAGCAGTCCATCCCACTGAAGCGCCTTACTCTGAGGGCAGCTTAGCTCTTTCATCCCCATTTTAATATGGACCTCAGCCCTGTTTCCGATGTACAAAGGTGGCAGAGATGGTGGTGACAGAGCTGTTCAAGTCCAGGGACCTCTAGTAACCCCAAATGCATAGTGGGTGACACAAGGTTAGCTGTAGGATGTGCCAAATCCTTTCATTTTTTTTCCCTTTCCAACCACTACTATCCAATCCTACTCCTGATGTCAATAGGATTAGTATATGGGGTGGAATGGATTTTTATCAATGCGACATTTGCCTGAATCTTCACAATATTGCTCTAAAAGGCTGCTACTGATAAGTCTGGTTTAAATATTTTGAATTCTAAATGTTGGGACCTTTGTTAAGTTTTACTTGACATACATGAGTTATTTTTGATTGCTTGATTTATTTTTCATGCAGGCATGCTTGAAGTGATCCAAGGCTTTGCAGCAGAACAGTAAGAGAATTTATCCAAGATGTGGGTGAGATCGAATTTAACACCAAGAAGCAGAAAGCTTTCACCTGTGGGTTAATCCTCGGAAAGTATCAGCCAAATTTTGTGTGTAATGCTGAGATTTTTATCGAGACCATTCTGACTTCAAGGGCACTACCTTTGAGATTACAGTTTGAAGTGAGAGTAGATATAAAAGATCTTGTGTTTTTTTTTTTTTTTTTATAGTGTTGCACATACATCCCTGAATGGGATAAAAAAAAATCATGCAGTACAGTGCTTTCATAAGGCCCTGCAAAATGAGCATGTGATCAGTTAAACTGTGTTCATCTTCTAAGAAAATAATGCGGAATTTAATCAAACTTACTCCGTCTGGAAGAATAACTTATGCCAACATATTAAATCTATAACCCAAGGTCACACAATGGGTCACAAAAACAACTTTGACAGACAACGCCTGAGATGTGAGATTTGTTTGCCTTCGCATTCAGGAATTCATTGTGGCTAAATCTAGTTAAATCAAGATGTATTAACTGAAAATATCCAACAAGGACATAATTGTGGACTTGAGAGTTTTGCTATTTCACAGCTGCCAATCTAAGCCATCTGGTGTCATCAAAATTATAAAGTCAACCTGTCAATCTCTCCACATGATGGAAGATACTCAGAACTTTGCACAGTCTCTGAAAAAAAATCAAAGAATCTATCAGTTAAAGCTGGAAGGTGTGGAACTGGAATTGTGGAAAGACAGCACAGGCAGGGGAAAAGTTTTACAGGGTTGAGGAAGTACACAGCAGGGCCTAATGAGGGGAAACTGCGAAAAACATCTTCTCTATTGCAGTTGGGGAGAGAAATCATGTGGATTATGAAGAGAGTGTGAAAAATACAGTTAGATGAGCGATAGAAGACGAGACATGAAGACAGTCAGGAAAGCAATTAGTGTCCGCTAATTGCTCTCATTAAAGCAGATGTGGCTGATTTAGTAGACTCCGTGATGGACAGTTCAAAGATATACAGTCCTTGTGAACTGCACAGTCGTGTGGTTTGAAAGCTGTGCTGCACACAGTGGCAGGTTTCGGTCTGATAGCAGCGGCACTGATAAAACCAGAACCTATCATAAAAATTTCACTCCCACTTTTTTGTGATAAAAAAGTAAAAGAGACTCTTAGGAGACTTAGAGAGAGATAAAGCGATGGAAGAAATGTCATAGTGTAGTAGTGAAGATGGACAAAATGATGGTGTAGAAGAGAAGATAAGGAAGTAAAAGTAGAAAGACGACAGTCAATACATAGCAACACTAAGCTTTTCTATTCATATGCTAAATAACCGTCTACAAATAGTAATATAAAGTGCATGTAATCAAGAAGAAAATAATACATTCAGACTGATGTGATCTAAGCTTCCTGCGTGAAATCCAATATCCACTCAGCCTGAAAAGTTTATAGCAGCTCCCAGCACTCTATTCTTCATCTTGTCCATCTCATAATCAAGTTTCTATTGACTAAACACAGAAACGAATCCTCTCCGGGAGTTTAATGATAGCAGCCATTTTCTTTGTGAAAACCCATCACAGGCAGTTCTCCTGGCAAACTGAGGCTAACTGAAGGTGAAATAAGACCAGATAGAACAAGGACATTTTTTTTTACTGTACCTCATTGTAACCTTTGCACAAGTGTGCTGTGGAATGCATCTATTTATTTACAAAGCACTAAAGAACCAGTCTGATTTAGCACAGTGAAGCCCAAAAGGCAAACTACGTTTAGCAGACCTTCAGAGAGACTGAAAGACATCTTGCAGCAGGATGAAAAAAAAGAAAGTGGTGTCTCTGTGATAGAGTGTTGTGGTGCACATTAGGGCATATGCAGACTGAAACGGAATGTAATTAACAAGAATGATATCTCTTCCCTCCTCCAACTGTGAGCAAGGGGAGCTGTGATATCTGCTCTAACCAAACACAGACCAATCGTGTCTCGTTTTCTGCTGAATCCCTGATTGAGTCAAAGGCGGGGAACCATGATAAAGCCCCCACCCTCCTAATGAGTATCAAGTGGCCACGCCAGTTAAAGTTCATATGCTGCTGGCTTGATTTCCGCACCTGCAGCTCACTCTCAGACTCTCAAATAACATTAGTGATGAACGTATGAAGCCTTTTTCTTTTTCCCCCTTACCTCTCAATTATGTCAGCAATGGTGCAGGCAAACATCTGCAGGCCTTCTGGAAGCTGCAGAGCGACTGTAAAGAGATGAAACGGCAAACAGAGAAGTTACATATGCCGCTTAGAAAGATCATGACATGCTATTTCATACATTTTTGACAGAATAGCTATACATAGCCATTGCTAGTTTAAAGTACTAACAGCAAATAGTGATACTCTAGGGCAATATTCATTTGGTCATGCTGGTGCTGTTGGTTTATTTTAGCAGGTGATGGGCTGTTTCAAAGTCCAAAACAATTACCCCACTCCATCTCAGAAGCTCACAGCTTGCCACAAGCATCATGCATAACACTTACACTCATTCTGCCCTAAAGTCAAGCAACCAATTAACATTCACAGCGCCTGCTGGTGCTGTTAATGTTGGTGACAGGAGACCAACCAACCTACTGAAGTATGACTGGAGAAAAACCTCATTTTGGGCAGGGTTCACAAAGTGGTTTGTGATGCTTTTTTAACTCTGCATCAAGAAAAAGGCAGTTTTTCTGTCGTTTTGTTTTTTTTCCTAATAGAAAAGAAAGAAGGGCTTTGAAGCACAGCTTTCCTCTCATGTCAACCGCACCCAAAATGTATTCAAGGACAGCTTCCTTCATGCATGTTCATTAAAAAAATGCTTGCAGCTAATGCAAACACATGGACCAACACTATATGAAAACTTCTTAACCTAAAAAAACAAAAATAAACCGACACATCAACCTCCAGAAAATGAAAAGACGTAAAACTTGTTAAGTATTTTAACCTCTGCAGGTTTTAGAGTGTCTCCAACCCGCTCATAATTGTTGACTTGCTTTTTCTGTTCAGATCAACTTTTCAACGATGAGAAGGGACACAAACACAGTGTTGTAACTTTACACCAACTGGTTTTGAAGCACTGAAATCTGCACACAACGTACAGTGTACTGTTATCCTGCAACATGAACCAATCTAAACAAATTATGGCTTATTTTAAGTAACCTAATCACCTCTGTCCACATGCACATCATAGCTGAAACAACATTCTCCTAAAAACACTAACGCCCTCCACAAAAGTTGAAACCATATGGCCTTTTAATGTGCAAAATGTGTTGGGTCCACTCCTCTTAACGTGACTTTATTCCACTTATTCTTTTGTATTTGAGACAAACTGAACTGGTTACAAAGTGAAATGAATTTGCATTTAATCATGAGCATTTGCTCAGTTTATATTATTAATCATGGTTAAGGTTCTTGACAGCAACAGTTTCAGTATATCTTTATTATCTTTCTGTATGTCTTTATGAGGGCTGTTTAATTATATTTTTCCCCAAACATCAACACATTTGTTTGACTGTAGTGCCAATATAATTCGACAAGAACACAATGCAGCCACCTGCCAGCAATTATAAAAATAATGACAAAAAAAAACCAACTTGATTTGTGTCTAACCTTTCAGATTAACATTCATCAATATGTTATGGACTACTCCAATTCAATCAACCATATAGGTTGCTTGTACCCTGTGATATGAAAAAACAATAATTACCAAATGTTGTTATAAAGCTGAAAAATCACTGCAATTGCTTCACTTTCTTATTTCTCAACATCTCAGCTACCAGGTAAGAGTGAGGAATAAAATACTTGGATAAGGAAAAGCTCACGGTCTGTCCAAAAATACACTCTGTCAGGATGCCAACATTACATTACAGGAAAACATGACTGCTGCAGGTTGCATATTTTTGAAACATTATGACTGTTAGGTTGTCATTTCCGCTTGAACAAACAACCCATGCTAGAAACCAACCACTCAAAGTTGAACATTTGTGCTTGATTGAACAGTGTCTCAAGTGAGGTATAATGCCAAGAACCCCATATAGTCGGAGTTTTCTTAAAACAACATGTCATGCTGCCATAAGTATAAAAAGCCTCGAAAATGTGTTGTTGTTACATAAAGAGGGCAAATTATGGAGAAATGACTTGTTTCTTTGCTTGGGAGAATATGTTTTGGGTGTCTGAAGTCTACCAACTCAACCACTCAGAAAAACATAATGCTGGTGATTTGTGTTGGGCCCACGACATCTGAAATATGACACTGTGAGCGGTTTAGATTTACGGGGGGAACGGATGTCTCACTAAAAAGATATCCAGCCTCCTCCCTTTGTGTCTCCACCTAACTTCCACTTCAGATGAGACTACATTCCCTGTACCTCGGAAGTGGGAAGTTGAAATGCTTTCGCTCTTGCATTTTGCTATGCTATCAACATCAAATCTGATCATTAGTTATATAGTTCACTTAAGAGAAATTAATGAGCTAATAATGCTCTACCAGTACTCTGTTTTATATTTTACATCCCAACAAGGGTATCTGACTTCTACTTGGTGTTCTTTCATTTCTATTTACCACTCCAGACTTCCCATTTGTCACTGAATACACACAATCAGTGCAGCACTGGTGACTGGTGAACTTGGTGAAATATTGCCCATATATGCAACAGTTCTTACTGTTAGCAGTTAAAGACTTAAAAGGCAGAGGAAGTCCACAGTATATGGGGCCACTATGTGACTGAGGAATTAAAACGCAAGTTCTCAACAGGTGAGTGTTTTAACAACATGAACCAGTTCAACACACAACTCAGCAACAAGACCTAAAAGAGGGATCGATGGTCTGCCAGCTGTCTACGGTCGAAATGCAGCATTCTTCAGCCATTTCAGCCTGTGATCTTAGCTCTCAGACTGTTTACTGACTGCTCCCTTATACCACAACAAGGTCAATTGAGTAGAACAGATCTCATATGGTAGGCTATAGAACCTATTGTCGAGAAAAACAGAACAAAGGTGTTCATTTTGACATGACACCGACGTGTTCAGCTTCCACCAGATTAATAGAGCGCAGTGTGTCAGAGGGGGGGGGGGGGGGGGGGGGGGTTTGGATGAGAGGTTTAGATAATGGGGCAATATAATCAGGTTTCTTTTTTTTCTTTTTTACTTCAGAGAAGGCACACGGGAGATTACAAATATATGTGTAGAAATTCTTGAAATACGTCTTGTGGCTTTTACTTTAAATATGTTATTCGACTTCTATCATATATTCAAGAATGTTTTTAGCATATATCAATCCTGAAGCATCACCATCAAAGAAGCATGATTACATCTTGTTTTAAGAGACTGCTAAAATATTGATTAAGTCTGGTCTAAAACCCAAAGGAATAAAAGAAAAGAAGCAGAGGATGATCGGGATCAGAAATAAATGTCAAACTTGTTAGAGATGAGTAGGAAGAACAAAACTGGTGCTATGGAATGGCAAATCCCTTCAAAAAGGTAGATTTATTTCTCATTAATATTAATCTAATATTAATCTAAAACATTTCAAATGAATGAAGTGAAAAACTGCTACCAATTCAGGATCCAACTAATGATAATTTCATTAGTTTCAAGGTCAGAAATTGTGAAAAAGTTCAGCCCAATCTCCCCAGAATATCTGAAATCCAAATATTTGTCTACATGTTTCACAAATAAGTACTGTTATGATCCAGGGGTAACATTTTTCAGATGGTTATATACGTGTTGTCTAGTGTTTCATCACAGGCAGCAACGTATAACAATTTGAACTCTTCTAACATTAGACGTGTATTTTTAGCATGAAAAACAACCATTAACATTCATTTAAACCCTACCCATTTACCCTACCCGCTATTTTAACTTTAACCATTCATGGGTCAGAGCGAAGGAGAAAAAAAAAGGAGTCTCAGAGCAGTTAAAGTCATTTCTCAATCGACAAATATCTATGTTGTGTAACACATGCATGAAGCATGATATCTCAGGAGAAGAGCAGCAGCATTACGAGCAACTGAACATCATACAGCGAGAATGTGGGTAGAGGCAGAATGTTTATAGCATGCAAGCTGCATCTCCGAAGAGACAAAGACTTAGTGTGGGGCCTTTTTTTGAATGATACTGCATGCTTTTTGTGGTGGACCAATATATCAATTACATGTTATGTGATTAAACCGGGTTATGGAGACAAACTACATTTTGATGACCAGCAGTACCAAACTCAAAAAGACTAAATGGTCTGTTTTATAAAACAAAGTTAATAAAGTATGAGATATTTCAGAACCTGATCATGATCCATTTCCATACACATAAACTTTTAATCAATTGCCAATGTACTTTTCTTGTTAATCTGCCATTCATTTAACTGACAGTGGAGAAAAGGATCCAATTCACCAACTTCTTCATAAAGGTTCAAAAGCCATGAATAAACAAGCCGTTTCAGTATTCAGTAGAAGCAGCTTGATCAAAAAATGGGGTCAAACACGACCATCATTTGATTTGCAGTGAGGTAATCAGTTAAAAAAATCAGAGGAAATGTTGATCTGTCCTGACAACGAGGGAGTCTTCATCATTGTGACGACGTGTCATGTCAGTCGATTTTTTTCTATTGTCATTTCAAGGACTTTAATTTCACAAACATGTACTCTGTGTACAAATTTTCAACAGTTCAGTGTGAGATATCTGCCAACCAGTTTGACACATGGAGTGTGTACCTGGCGATAAAGGCTTTGTTTGAATCAAGCATGACATTTTCCTCCAGTCAAACTCTGTCACGCCTTCCTTCAATAAATTCATGCATGGTCTCAGTGGACACTTGCAGCTTGAAACGACCGACTTCAGCACAAAAACATTTTCACATGACTAGGCCAGAAACAGTTTCAAGACTTCAGTGCCAGACAACATTAAACAATAAAAGCTGGGACAGACAAAAGGCCAAAGAGGTTGAGGGAGGGCGGCCATGAGATGAGGTGATTGATGGAGAGATGCTGGGAGGAGGAACGAGAGGACTTCTCACTGATGAAAGGTTAAGAGAACATCCAGCACTCAAGGAGACAGAGAGACAGGTCATTACCCGGAAAAGGGCAAGTTTATTAACAGAGAAAGGTTTCAGAACACACCTTTGCCAGAGTTGACAGAAGCAAAGAGCTTTCTCCATCTACTCCCCCAGTAAAAGGTGAGTCAGATGCTAGGGGTAGGCCTGGCTTTAAAGTTTGCACTTTAAATGTATCATGATCGCAGCTTTTGACTTTAAAGATAAAGTCCATAGCCTCACAAACTTTAAAAAGACAATTAAATGGATGTTTAAAAATCCAAAGTAACAAGAGAGAAAACTCCACTGCACCACTGTTGTAAAACTTACGAAATATTCAGTAAAGAACAGTTTTGCTTCATAAAGTGTCAGTCACCAATCATTTCATTTTGTACACAAATGTACTGCTGCAACTAATAGTTGCAGAGCAAATTAGAGCTGTTAATATGCTAAATGAAAATGTAACCTAAGGAAGTGCTGGAAAGACCAATTTATCAGTAAACGGTAGACCGAACAGACAAAGCCGTGGGTTTACACATGAGATTTCAAAGGGGAGGTTGCCAGAGGAAGGAGAATAAGACTACAGACAGGGTTTATGAGAGTGAGCGCATAACATCTTAATGTGATGAATTTTCAAATGTCAAACAACTGCAATGCAAACAACTAAAACAGAAACATTTTGGTCATAAATGTCCATCCTGTAGTTTCACATACTGTGTATCATTAGGTGCCAAAATAAAGCCGCAATTAGAAAATAAGAACATGAGTAAAAATAATGCAATCCTACAATAAATGAGGAAAAAACACAAATGAGGACAAATTCCATTATAAAACAGTAACTAATCTACAGTTATGTAGAGTAAAAGCATTTGCACTAGTATGAAAAAGAGCCTACAGACAAAGAAGGTACACTTCAACAACATTACAGGAAAATGAGGTAAATGTATAAATCTCTTTCTGACTGGAGCTGTGTTACACTTTCTAACTGCAACAGTGTTTCCCTGTTGCTTGTTCAAATATGTTGGAAAAAGTAAAACCACTGACAGCCCATGAATAGCACTGCCCCAATAACAGCAATGCAAAGCCCTACTTAGAAAGCTTGGATTCTGGCATTCGTGTGAAAACACATCAACAACGCAAACACTGCTGAAGACACAATGACCCCCCATGGCAACAGCAGTTAGCCTCGCCACTGAAGGACAGTGTGTCCTGCAACAGCAGAAATGTCTCCAGAATCCTGACAAAAAAACTGTTTTTGACCTTCCTTTACCTCCGTTAGAAGCCTTAAAATTCTTATAACTGAATGACTGTAGCTGTATTGAGTTTTAGCTTTCATAAAATAACTTTATTATAGAAAGAAACGTGCGGATACTGAAAGGAGGAGATAAATCCTCCAACATGGTGCCTATTGTCTTTAAGCTAAAGGAAACATGTAAGAGAACATTTCAACTATGATGTTTTGATTACATCTTGTAATTACATCTTGAAAACAGAATTATTCCCAAGGAATTTCACAATCACCCCAGGGAAATGTAGTCACAGATTCAAGGTCCCTCAAAACACTTAAATCTCCACTGCTTTATTTTTGGCTTTATCTCCGTCTTGTTTGAGCGTGAAGAAGAATATACTCAAGGCTGAACAACTTCTGTATGAAAGAAGGAGTTCAAAACACTCTCCAACTGTACATCAGCTCACACATAACTAAATTAACACAGATCTGAACAATGTATCAGGTCGCTAAGAACATGTCCTCGAGTCTTCAAAACTACTTTAAGAAATTCTTCTAAAAACAAAATATATATATAAATCTGGCTGAAGTGATAACTACATAATCAAAACTAGAATCAGCAAGATCACACTGAAATTCCTCACTGTATAACGGTCATATTACTTTAAACTGAACATGAAAATATCATATCATAATCTGGGAATGCCAACCCCCAAAGAACAAGAACCCATCTGCTTCCATCTGAATTCTTTACAAGCTTAATCCAAACAGCGTTTCCCTATAGACACAACGTGTCGCTCAGTGTGGAACGGAAAGGAAGCTGACAGCCAAGAGCAGAAGAGGAAGTTTCCGAAGAAACTAAAATACAAAACGATGCAGGCATAAAACCACAAAACCACAAAGTTTTCACTCTTTATAAACAGACAACAAACAAATCTGGGAAGCCAATATGAAATTCTATTGTGGGTTGTTCTCCGGTGCTCAATTTCAAAAGAACTGTGTGAGACTCAAGGGGAGGGGGGGGGTTCAGAGGATGACAAAGAAACAGATGGGCATAAAGAGGAACACGGGGGACAGGGGTGATGAGGTGAGTTCACTCTTTGAGTTCAGAGAGAGAGGATGCGCTCAGACGTATATAAAAAACCAACAACATCACACAACAACAAAAAAAGCAAAGCCAGCAGGATGCAGTCAGCCACATGCTCCAGACAGGGACAAAAAAACTGATGCAACCTCTTGGCATCTCATCTGCATATTTCCACCTGAGGTAGACAGTGACCACATGCTTTGTAATTTACAAAAGGGAAGGGGGATTTTCTTTTCCTTGTGCTAGGGGATGCCTTTGAAATAATACACAAAGACCTGACAAAGCACACATTAGGTGAAGTCAAAATATACATGTAGCAATGTGCTAGGGCAGAAACTAAAAAGGCACGCTATCTAGTGAACATTTCCTAAAAGATCTGTCTCACAGCCTCATGCTGGATTTAGATTTGATGCAACATGACCTTGACAGGACACAGTTGTGGTGGTGACTCTGTACGAACAGACAAAACTGCCTACTAAGACTGCAGACTTTCTTTTTTGGTTAAAAGACCTGCATGATGAAATAAACTGATGAAAAATGGCAAAAAGACATGACATCTGAACAGACAGATTAACAAGTACAGACAGCTTGCATGTTGGAAAGCAGCACATTTCTCTCCTTCTGGTTGAGAATATGACTTTTTCATCAGGTAAGTTCTGCTTTCATCATAGAACAAAAGGAACTGCAAAATAAACTGCATTCATCTTTTAGATACACGGCGTACAAATCTTTCTGCATGGATGGAAAGAAGAAAATTCAGTCGGGGCACTAGCAGCTTCAGTGTGAGTACAGCCTTCCAAAGCTGTCAAAAACACAAGTGCAATTCCTGGGGGAGATGCCATACCCCCCCCTCCAAAAGATCAAAAAGGCTAACACATCCCATTCACATATTCAGTGTTAACTGATGCCAAAACACACTGGACATGAAGTGCTCGTGAAAAGCATCTTGATTCACTTGGCTGTCTGTGCTGAGCGAGAGGAGTGATCACAGCACAACCAAAAAGGCTTTTTGTGAATATTTAGTCTTCAAGTAAGTAGTCAATACAGATGACGGTCACTGTTGGGTGGCTGCGAAGGCCTTTTGTAAACTGGGTCTGCTTTTCTATATGGCCCTGCACTCGATAAACTTGTGTGAACCTTCCAGGTAAGCAATTGTACAATGAAGTCCTCAAAGTAGGTCAAAGCACAGATGCATTCATGGGTGTCGTTTTGAATGAAGTCTAGCACAAGCTGTCTTTCTGTGGGCAATGCTTAAAGCTCTCCATCCCATGCATTCACACATTCCCTGCAAACTATAAACTTTCAGAGCAGTTTTAATGGAGTTAGACACTAAATGATGGACTGATTTTTGTTGTATCTTGTGCTGATGCTGAAAATGAGGATAAAAAAGAAATTTTGTCAAATCAAGAGGGTTGTCAGCGTGACAAAATGCAATTTTTGCTCCATCCCTGCTGGTTAATGTAATTAGAACCAATCCTCTTATGCAAATACAGGCTGTGTACAAGACATATGCAGATCCTTCACTTCCATGCATCTTCATCCAGCCTCTGATCCAATTCAGCTCATTGTGTAAGTTAAATCAGCAGCCAGTTGTGCAATGTGAAAGGCTTAAATTGATTGTTAGTATTGTGGAATTGTAATTGGCTCAATCTTTTGCACTTGATCTGTTTGACCAAGTGTTTTCAGAGCATTTCTCCCTGAGCATAATTTTCTAATTGCTCCCAATGAGCAGACAGTATTCATGGCCACCCACAGAAAATGTGCTGCATGCAATTTCTTCTGACGGAGCACTCTGCCTTTTTGTGCAGACACTCAGAGAACTTCAAGTTAAAAATGTCCCTGAAGTAGCATATGATCCATGGCTTTGTATTGCGAAGGTGACATATCCCTAGGCTGTTTTCTATTGGCAGAATTCACATGACATGAAAGCAATCATGACACGTGAATTATAAAATGTGCAAGCCATAACCGTGTTGATTTTTGTCACTGTCTAGCCATGTATTTAGTAACATATATACCTAACCATGTAACTGTGTATTTTTAACTCCTAAACTTAAATATTTGTGGGTGACAGTGCAGTAGTAAAGTTAGGAATCGCCAGTGGGAGGAAGGTAGAAAATAGACTATTGAAAATGGTTGAAAAGGTAAGTGGATTATCCGCGTCTGCTCTCTTTTCCTTCCTCCTTCAAAGTGCTTGTTGTCAATTAAATAGTGGCAAGACGAGGAAAGCGGACATCATCTACCAGAGAAAACGTATGCAGACGATGTAAATTAAAATAATCAAAATAAATCAAGTGAGCCAGTCGAGTCATTTCACATTCTGTCATGAGAACGGTTTGCTGTACTCATATGAAATCAGAGAAAAGAGCACCACCAAATCAGTAAAAACTCTGTTCCAAGCTTGTGAGTCCTGTGCTTTTTTCACTGCTTGAGTCACAAGAGTGAAGATAGCTGTAGTCAACATTAACATGCGTGAGAGGGCTCTTTTAGCTGGACTTAAATCCCTCCCAGTATTCTGCCAGCACTTTTCTGCCAGAGCAAAGCACTACGTGGACATTTGCCTTTAAACCTCTTATGAGTGAGGACTCCCAAAAAGATGTTTCTTCTTAGCTATAAAATTAATTCTAGAACTGTGTCTGTATCATTTGAAATCTGACAAACTGCTACATCTCAACAGAAACTATGACTGTCTGTTAAACAAGAAAATAAAGAGAACAAAATGAACAATGTGTATCATGAGGAAATACAACTCACCTCTCTTAGCTTTTGCTTGTCTCACTCGCCAAACTGTCTTGTGGATCTCAAAGTTGTAATTTGCAGGCAGGGCTTTGATTGCCTCCTGCAGCTCAGGGTCTTGGAGGATTTCATCTGGAATTTGATTGGCTACCCGCCGTGGACCTCGGACTGAACAGATAATTATATTATTGAGCTGTCAGCAATGTAGCAAACCCATGTTGAAGCAAAAGCGGGACTCAAATATTTGTTTCCCAAATCTAAACTCCACACATGCAGAGGCTTCTGGGTAGGGAACTGGAGAGCACACAGAAAAAAGAAAAAACAATAATCTTCTCAAGCTGGATTCCATGAAAACACTGCAAAGTTTGAAATCCAAGCTGACACCAGAGTTGTGCTGATGCACTGATTCAGTTTTGTTCAGTGAGCATTTTTACTTGACACATGAAAAAGACTGAAATTGCTTGAAATTTAGCTTCTCAATACCAGACAATCATGCCCAAATAATGCAATTGGGGACTGAATCACTTCCGCATATATACGCCCAATCAGACTCAATTGGGCCTAAGAGCTCTGCCCATGCTGTAAAGTTCCACCTTCCCAAGGAAACTGGGATGTAAAGTGAATACCTTTGTACCGTGAATGCAGCTTGTATTCCTCACTGGCAAATTACACATTATTCTAAAACGTTTGAAGAAATGCAGTTAATCTAATAGAGAAATCTCACCTGTGTATATTTCACAATAATTAGAGGCAAAGTAAATTAATTAATTCAGTAAATGAATACACATGTTTGTTACCAACCTTCTGTTAAACTCCTCAGTCTGCTTACAAAACATTCCTTACAATATCTTCACAGGCTAAAAAAAATGCATTCAATTAGACCAATTGAAATAAAGTCAAGTAGTGACAGTAGGTGTCTAATAAAGCCAGAGTTGTGTCAGGTTTTTTTTTTTTTAAAGATGCCAAACTAACCCACCCCTCACCCAATCTTAAAAATAGTTTAACGTAAAATGCATTTCATTCTCCCAGCAAAAACACTTTTGTTTAGGTGGCGTTTCTTTGCGTCAGTTGAAAATTGTGTCTTCAACAAAAGAAGACTTCAATAGCTGCGTGACATTTTCCAGCCTGTGCACGGCAGAGCCATTTTTGACGAGGATGAACGCAGAATGGATGGTAACAATTAGTCAGAAAGAAAATACGCTGTCATGTCGGTGTATCAGAGTGAACACAGCGGGATATATTGTAAACACAAGACAGAGTTAGTGATGTTTCCCTCCCTCTTTCTTGCATCACTCTCCGGCTGCTGGATGTACTAAAAACAACTCGGTGTGAATGTGTCACACTGACGCGGAAGCGGAGGAGAAGGAGTTCATAGATTTAGATACGTCGCATACATGTCTGAATAAATCCCTTATGATAACATTAATGATAACATGATTTACCTGTGGGCTTTTTGACAGGAACTATCTGCACCTCACTCGTGGGCGCAGCCATGTTTTTTTCTCCCAAACATGAAACACGTGAGACCCAGACAAAACCAATCAACCGAGGAGGGCAGTGAAAATAAGCCGAGCACCGAGGTCACCGATGTCCCTGAACGGGACAGAGGGAGCATACAGATAAACTGCGGTTGCAATAATATGATAAAGTAGATAAATCCACAAAAGAATACTGAATTAAATCGGTGTAGATTAAAGTATTTGCAAAAATACCGTTCCAAAGTGCTTCTTAGGCAATGTAAGTAAAATGGAAAATAAGACTAATAAATAGATAAACGAATAAATATAACAGGCTACAACTAAATTAATAAAAAAAAAATTGAACTGATAAGAGAAAAGAAAAATCCCCAAACAAAGATGTGGGCGCACATATTGACTTCAGACTATAACTGTAGCTAACAACTAAAATATATCAAAGTAAAGTAAATTAAATAGAACAAAACGAGTGTAAAATGTCATTGAAAAAAAACACCTAATAAGGTCATTTAGTGTGGACTTTTATTGTGGTTTACGAACACATTTACAAAGCCAACGTCAGCTAATTTAAAATATTTATGATGTATTGAAGTTTTTCCCCCATTTGTGCCATGTCATATGTATTATGAAGACATGTGGTGTCAGGGACCAGTGTGTCTCAGGGTGGCGCAGACAGGGACGGAGGCAGTGAAAGGGACGGAGCAGGTTGCTGCCCGGTGGAAAGGCTGAGGCGGCATCACACTTTCTTCTTCCCTGAGCGCACTGGCGATTTGATCCAAAGGTTTGGGAGCAGGGGGAGACAAGATCACAGAAATGTGGGATGTACAAGTGGAGAGGAGAGCTGAAAAGCGGGATTCTAAGGAAACCGACGGCATCAAAGACAACATTAATAAGGAGGATTTGAGGAGTCTGCGTTTATAATCCGACATCAGAGGCGGGATGTGAATCCAAATAACTTATGTTGATTAGAGATTTTACCAAATATGATGCGATTTGGACAGCTTTGATGCACCGAGAGAAGAATTTGAGAGTGGCCACTTGAATTTAAAGATTTGTGATTGTTGGAGTCTGTCTTTTTCCCCCGTCTACCTGCCGCCAGAACTGATCTGAAGCCTGTACGGTCATTTAGGGCTGAAAGGAGTTGGCTGCCAAGGGGTTGTTTCGGAGCGCTGCTGTGCGTTCGTGCCCAACACACACAGGAGTTATTTATCGGACTGAAAAGATCGTTTTAGTGCATCTGTTTCTCTGTTACTGTCGCTTCATCTGCAAGGTTTGACAGAGATCTGTTAGACTTTTATGAACAAGAAGACTGTTTTTCTTGAAACCCAGTCGGCAGAACAACTCAATTTGGTGCGCGCGGAAATCCAGAGGAGTGACAGCTGCCATTCGCACGACGAGACAAGAAATATACAGATCAACTTCAAAAGGGAAGCGCACAAGTTTTAATCCTGGAATATAAGAATAGATGATTCGAGCAGGACACAAGACGAAATACACCTAGACCTACAAAATGTTCAAAAGGGGTGAGTAAGTCAAGTTTTGCCTGAGATTAACTCTTTTCCCTGGATGATTATGTGGCATAAAGCGGATTCTGCCTTGTTGTAATGTCTCCACTGCTTGAGCCTCTCACAAACAGATGTTTAGCCTAAATGTAACACATTCATAATACATCATGCTGCCCTGCAGATGTGTGGTAGCAGACGATGCGCCATTTGAGGCGCATCTTTAATTTGCACAACACGCACCGAAGGTCTCTAGGAATTAAATATTTATTTGTGTAAGGATACATCGGGACGACTGTGTGATATTAATACAGCTGATGCCGCACTGCAGTTTATGAGTTGTGCCCGGGTCACAAGACTACCTGTACAAACATTGCACTGAATTTGAAGATGATTGTTTGCTGTCTGTGAGTACATTTAAGTGTGATTAAGCAAATTGCAGTTTATAAGATTTTGCTACGCAGGCCACACGCTGTATTACCAGTTAAGACCTTTAGCAACAAAAAGAAAAGCCCCTCAAACTTTTAATATCAATATCCCACAGTAAGGTTCACATGAAACCAGATTTGCGTGATGGTTTTTGTCCCGAGGACTGTTTCTTTGATACTTGGCTTTAATTGGCCATAGAGGTGGATAACTGTCTGCACAGTAGGGCGAGAAAAATCTTTAATTAGAATGAATTACAGTTGGCTACTATACGCTCCCACTGTGCTATTACTGAGGGAAAGAAATAATTAAATGAAATTAAGCTGTGTCTCATTTTGCTGTGGTTCCTTTAGACCTCCCAGGGACCTGAAGATCCCCAGACTCCACTTCACCAACCACTGCATTTGGCTTTATGTGTTGATCATTTGGTCACGACAGAGAACTGATCTGGTCTTTAGTAACACCTTCAAAAAAACCACACACATGCACACTCACAAACACTCACACACACACCGACACAAAGATACATTCTTGTTGGAGGTCACCACAAAACACCCACAGCTTGTGCCGGCATTGTATTTATTTAGTCTGTCTTGTGAAAAACCATCTGTCGAGAGTGTGTTTGTTTCTGGTATGTGCCTCGGGGGCAGAGAAAAACATGTTTTTCTTGCTGCCATCAGATCGATTATTGCTGTTCTAACAGTTGAGATAAAACCCACCATAGTGACAACTGCTTAAAGCAATAACAGCTTTCAGGGAAGGTTTAACGTCTAAACCCAGCTTCGCATACAAGAAAAGACTAGCTCATTCTAGTCTTTTATGAGATGTGTTATACCTATATTTTTGGGGGGGTTAATTGTTGGAGTTAAATAGAGAACTGACAGGTTCAGAGGTGATTTGCATCCAATGATTTTGCATTCCAAGCATGCTCTATCCCTGGTCTGGCCAAAATTGTTGTATTTGAATGAGCTGTCTTACCACTGCACTGTACTGGACAGAAAATAATTTAATTCAAGAGGAATGACTTCAGAGTACAGAATTCACCAGTCACCAGTCTGCCAAAAGTGCTCAGCATGCCAACATGTCTGAGGCTACAACAGTGAAGAAAAAATGCGTCAGCTTTGGCAGAAACAGTGTTGAAGTTATCTGGTGAATTTGAATTTTTTTGCACTTAAAATAACACATTCTAGGGAGCCTGGCTGATGCGTCAGGCACCACATTCACAGTGACAGATCCACCATTCACAAACACATAGAGGGAAGGTTCATGTTGCAGCACCTCTGACTTAACATTGTCGGAAGCTGTACCTGATAATTATTTTTATGAAGTGCACAATATTGCATGATGATTTAATGGTGATTTTGGTTCAGGTTTATTATTGCTGTAACAAATGGTCATGTCTTACAATCTGCAAATGTGTCTGAACGTGTTCAGCGTTCAATTTTGTGTGCATTCAACTGCATGTGACACAACACAGTCATCATATCTTTGTATGAACTGACAGAATGCCATCTTTTCATTGGCTTAGACATTGCATGAGCGAGTCTGCATTTGGCTACATGTATGCAGTTATGTAGCCATGCAAGCATGCAGCGTTCATACATCACTTCTTCTCTGTCTTCACTTCTATGTTAGTCTCTTGCTTTCACAATCTCCCTTTTTCTTAAAACCTGTCATCCACAGAGAGAGCACAAGGGATGATCTGTCAGAGCAGCTCTGAGACGGAAAAGACAAGACGTCCACTGAATTGACCATGCTGTGGCATGTGGTAATTGCTGCTACATGTTAGTCAAGATTATTGAGTAGGGCTCAGTTGAGGCTTTTTTTTTTGCTTTGGCACATAGCAAAATAACCCATGCAGACTAGCATTGACAGGGCAGAAACCACATTTAATATTTCTATCATATGTATATATATATATATATATATACATATGTATATATATATCCATCTTCCCATCTTGCATTAGCTGCAAATGGTATTCTCACAAATGGTATTCTCACATGTTTTGACCCTTTAATTAAGCATTGTTGATCATAGATCTTCTTATTCCCTATGAGCAGGTCAAAGTTAATTTCAGAAAAAACGAAAAAATAAGTTTGCAAAGACTTCAAATATGCATTAGAATATCCTCCTTATATCTCATTCAGAAGGAAACTTCTTGTATTTTTTTAATCTGTTACATCATTACTGCATTGTGATGCTCTTTTTGGCATAACAACTTCTGAATAAACTGTTGGTGGTACTTAAAGAGGAATTTCACAAGAAACTCAAAGAAAAAATGTCTAATCCACCCTATGGCCTAAAATATGCAAATTCTGCAACAGCAGAATAATGTTTTCTGTATAATGTTTTCTATTATGTTTGTTCTTTGAGAGCACAGTACAAGTAGAACAGATATAAAAGTGCAAAGGAAGTGCAGGTCAGGCGTGTTAGGGTTTTGCTGGTCTTCGCTAAAGGTAGATTACCGTAGTCTTAAAGTCATCCGGCGGGACGCCCTCGCTCTGATGGTATTTGGTGGCTCGTTCCACCATTGTGGAACAACAAAAGTCAGCTGTAATGTTTTCTATTGTGTTTGTTCTAAGGCTGGTCCACAAGTTGCCACTATTAGATAGGCTTGGCCCTGACCTCTGTGGAAGTGGGCATAAAAAAAGAAGAAAAAACAGCCTATGATCTGCAGTATAAAGTGGAGTCTGGATTCTGTAAAGTTTGCAGGCAGATAGTTTGGCGAAAATCAGTACCAATTGGTCTTTTGATATGTTAATTTATTATAAATGACATTTGATATTTTAGAAAATTCAGACCTACTGAATGCAAAAGAAAACTGACACATAAGTCAATGTGTAACAAGAATGTAAACAATTAACTGCACAGTGTCTCAGTTAAGTTTATAGTCCCTTTAGGTCTATCTGTACTTTACTGTCATTATATGTAAAGAATGGCTGCTTGGAACCTCAAAAAATCCTCCAACGTAATGTTCTGAAAACAGCTGCAGTCTGGCCATAATGTAACATACACAGCACATATTAAATAGTTAACAGGTTAAAACATGCAAAAGCACAGATAAGCACTTTTAAGCTTCAGTACTTTATGTGTTACCTCAGACCTTATGCCTGAACTTCTAGCTAATCCATCATGAACAATAAATCCAAGTGCTTAATGTAAAACACACATGCGCAAACATAGGGTTTGCATTTTTTAAGTGCCAAGCTTAAGAGATAAGATTAATTAGGACATGCATTTGCACTGAATTCATTTAATATGATGAGCATTTTTAATGGAATTTAGCTGAAAGAGAAGTGTATCAACAAAACAGATTATGCAAACCTTATGTTTGTACACACATGCTAACACATCAGCAAATTTATGAAAAGCAATTAGTTGAAATTTTGAACATTCATACATTTATCTAAAATTAAACAATAAAACACACAGTCTGTTCCTTAACTCTCCAGCTACAGTGATTGAAAACATTGCTGCAATAATTACTTGTAGCGATTATGACATATTTTGAAAAGCAGCTGTAAACACACATATTAACAACAAAGTAACACATTGCTCATGTTGTTTTCAGTACACGCAGACAAGGCTAGCAGATTCTAATGATTTCAGCACAACAAATGTAGCACAACGGAAACACCTGTGGTCTCTCTCCAGCTCTCCTCTCTTATACAGGCTTGTATCTTGTGGTCATGTATTATTTGCATCAAAGCAGCTCTTCAGCCACCAGCTCCACCTCTGCTCTCCACAATGTTAAATAATCACTGATGATAAGGGGTCAGTGATGCTATTTCTTTTTAAAACAAAGAATGGTATGACTCATAACCATCAAGTGTAATGGGAAGATTGCAAAGCTAAATATTGAAGTCATCAAAACAAATGGTAAGCAACTGGCATCGCTGTATCCTATGTAAGAGGCACAGACAGTTCCCAAAGCAAAGCAAATGATTTGAAATGTTGACACAAATTTGCACAAGAGTAATACTGGCCCATCTGTCACTTTCAGCCATCTTCAAGGCCCTGAGAGACTTTTATTTAAAGGGAATAAATTCCTCGCTCATAATATCGCCATCGTAATCCTCTCAGAGTGTTGGACTTGTGTGATCACTCCTTGTCAGCGCTGCATTGTTGTACTTTCTGACGTGGCTTGTTTTTTCTGCGCGGGGGAGAGGCTGTGCGGGCCGATGACTGAGAGTTAGGAGGAGAGGAGGTTTGAAGAGAAGTGAAGAGGATAATGTAGAGAGGAGCAAAAATATAAACCTCAAACTGATCCGCTAAATCTTTCTAAGCTGCCTGAAAAATAGGAAGCAAATCTGAGCGCAGGATGACATTTCTACCCCGGTCTGACATTTGTTTAGAAGTGCAAATTTTAAAACCCTCTACCCCTTTAAGATTGTAGAGCAATCAAAACAAGTAGACTTTGGAGATTAAATATACCTGCAAAAATTCAGTTTGTTTATTTCTGCTAAGGCTATGATGTACAAGGATAAGGGAAATAAATTTTTTTTTTTTTTTTTAAATGATCAAACTGACCAATTGGTATTCTGTAGATCTTGCCTTGAAAACACAGTCTGAGATAATTGACAGAAAAACATTACCCGCTATTGGATAGCTGAGTCACATTTATTAGACTCGCAGACAGTGTACCTCAGGCTCTGTCAGTGCATTCCAAATGTCCGATTTAGTCAAAGGACATTCTTGAAACCCAAAAGCCATTCATTTGGTGCTCAATACTCAGGAGTGTTTCCGTAGAGGACTCTGGCAATGTTGGCTGACATGACACCTAACAGAAAAAGACAAATAATTAACAAGTAAGTGCATGCGTGTGTGCATGTGGGTGTGCATATGTGGAGAAGATAGCATCAACTGGTGTGCATATCCCATCTTTAACTGTTGATTTTTTTCTCCCTAGGAGCCATTTCACACTTCTCTGTCAGCCATTTCATGATGAATTAGGTCATGAGGGCTCTGAGTTCAGAAGTGAATGTAGTGCTCTTATGCAGCGCAGCACTGTCTTATTAATGTCTAAAGAAACATCTGTGCAATTAAATCCACACAACATTTTGACTTTAAGGAGTCAGAGGCAAAACTACAGAACCTGCACTGATAAATCTGTACATTGCTGCACTGTTAGAAAAAATAACCTGATTCTTGTGCAAACACCATTTTCTTTGACTTTGTTGTGGAAATGAGATGCAAGGATGGTCATTAGTGGATGATAATGAGGTGAGGGAGACAAACAACCTAAGCCCTGTTAGCTTTTCTGATATTAATAATTAATTTGTGATTAAGTGGCTAATTGGAGTTTAAAGGTCAATGTCAACTAGAATGTCATGAATCTGAAGAGACAGGAGGGAGGATGAGGAGAGTCTGGGCACACAGTCCAGGAGACTGTTGACAGTAATCCCATGGGCTCTGCTGCTACTGTGACAGCTCTCCCCGTTTCTTGAGCTATCCTCTCCAGGCGACATTGCCTTTGTGTGCTTAGGACAGCAATTCAATTGCACCAGCACCTGGGCATCTGCCCTTTTGGCATTGAGAATATGAAACTTTGTATCATCAAAATTGAGAAGAGGCAAAGAAAAGAGAGATGGTGACGTCCATAACACATGTAAGTTGATCATATCATGGTACAATAAAGGAAGCTATTTGTTGTTTGGATTGTAAGTGACCGGACCAGCACTGGCATTTCACTGAAAGGTTCTGAGTGCCATGCATAGTCTTTTGATTCCTTGCATTGATTTATCTAATTTGTGATGCCTTAGATTATTCACGCACTCCATCCACATCACAGTCAGAACTAATTTTTTTCAAGATGCTTGACTTGAAAACACTGTCTAATTCAGTTTCCAGAATTTGCAGGGGGTAAAGATGGTTCCAAATAGAAGTTTCTGCTTGGGCTGCAAGGCAAATTTGAAACACTCAGTGGGTAATGAGATGAGGGAAAGAAACTATAATCATCTCACCATTTTCCAAGGCTCCTGTCTTAGGCTCTGTGGCTCCACACATCTCTTGCTCCACAACTTGGGATTTGGCCTCGTCATTCCCAGTGTTAATGAGACAGGCTACTGTCACAGTCACATCTGAGCTCGGTTCTTGTAATATCCACCGTGTCTGTGTTCTGGCTAATGTTATCTATGCTCAGATGCCTGTCATGGCTCAGGTTGACTTTTAGAAACAGCCAGGCTGCTGCTAGTAATTGCTGCAACCTGTTAGAATTAATTATCCCCTGCAATCTGAAAACACATTAACGTCTGTGGTGTAGAAATAACTTTAACCACTCAAACCACCCCAAAGTCAGGAGTGTGCTAATTTAGTTTTTTTCGGCTTCAAACTTGCCGTACACTTTCCTACATCTAGAATAGCTTTGTATGGAACTATTCCTTAAAAACACCAAAGTGTCCTTGTATCCTATGTTTGACGAATGAATTGAAGATGTACAACTAATACCATATGCTAGTTGGAGGAGGACAAGAGGATTTGCCATAAAATCAAAAAGATGGACGAAAGAAGGATGATGGGAGAGGAAGGTCTCAGAGAAAGATTGAGTTGTTGTAAGTATTGAATATAGGCCAAGGTCTTCCATGATCACACATCCTTTTACATGCAAATCCATAACAATGGTCTTGGAATTGTGTTAATTTCAGTCATTTACACCAGCACTACCATGTTTTGACCTTATTATGCCTTATACAATGGGGATAAGAATGATTGGATTTATTGGGATTACTAATTTCAATTTAGCCTGTGTTTTTTTTTATTTATTTATTTATAATTTCTATCAAAAACGTCCTGTTTGTAGCCACCTTCACTAAATTGAAATCTATTTGAGGAGCAGGGGGGGACCTCTCTAACATTCTCTCCTTGTGTATTTCAGGGCTTGGGGATGAGATTGGAGTCCTTGACATTTCTCTGTTTTTCGTTTTTTCGCAAACACTGCTCTTCAGTCTGACCCTCACACATGAAAACCATTTTAGGCATTAAGACCTTGCATCATAAAATAACTGGGCATCAAACTCATAATAGAGGTACAAGGTGCTGTTTTGTCTGGTAGAGATAAGCTTTTAATTATTCTAATATTCCAGTACAGAGTAAAGAGCCCTGCCTGCTTTCAAATGTGGAGGATTGTGACACGTGATCCATTTTTAAAATATCTTAGTATTGTGCATTGCATTGCATCCTTAGCCTCCTTAACTGATGTTGCTGGGCCTTCTTTTGGCAAGAGGTGTAACTGGGAAGACTGCTTTGGTATGGATGAATATCAGTAGGGAGAAGATAGAGGAAGAGAACAGTGAGAACAGCAGAAAACAGGAGCAGGTTGTTTAAATTCCACCCTGATTCTCCAGGATTTCTGTTATGCATTCTAATGAACTACTTTAATTTGCAGGTTGCTCAGGTTAGAATCTAGCTGCCTTTCTTTTAGGACTTAAATTGTTCCTTACAATCCTTCTGTAAAAACAATAGGAAAGATGTGAAAATAATGTGTAATAATGCTTCAATAAGCCATTTTGTGTGTGACTCCATCAGATATAGATGCTGTCTCCTGTTCTCTTCCTCTTCTTTATTTTTTCTTATTTTAATAGTAAGCAAAAAGGGAAAGCTTAGAACTGCTTTTATGAGTTTTCCATCCATCTGTTGTGGTTGGCATGGGACCTTGGAAGAGAAAGCTGCATCCTGCCTAGCCTGCAGTCAAAAAAAGAGAAAAAGAGCAAGAAAAAAATTGTCAGGCTAATAGATAGTCAGTACTATGTTTGCTGTGTCTTATAGATGCTGCTCCTAGTCAAAGCCTCAATCAGACACAGCTCAGTTCCCATGAGAGGCCTGGCAACACAGAGATGCCACATTCTGACAGAGAACATTGTCATGGCTCTGCCCCAGCACCTTAGTATAAGATCACTGTCTAAGCCATGTGTGCACCTCTGACAGGTCCAACTCTTACTTAAACTACAAATATCTTTATTCCCTGATGGCCAGGAACAGCCTACAGTTTGCCCTCAGCAATTGTGCTAATATGTATCCAGTCCCAATGCAGAGATCCGCTTGACGTGAAAGTGTATTTTAGAAATGGAACGTAATCTAGAGGGTAAATATAGCAGATGTTATCTGCTGCCAGCTCTCCAGTGAAACAATAAACAGAGAGCGCTGGTGGAATACTGGCTTGTTTTATCACTGAGCTGGGGTTACATAAGATTTATGAACTGCCATTATGGTAACAATTCTACATAAGAGGGAATTGATAGAGTTTGGTACTAAAATTCCTCTGGCTGAGACATTAACTTGGCAGATTTGTCCCTGACTTTACAAGTATGGCCTTGTCAATTATTTAAAAGAGCAAAACAACAGCCAAGAAAACACAGCATTGGGTGTATGGAGCTCATTTACACATATTTATTCCCAGAAGTGTTTTGATGTGTTTAGGCCATAATAAGTACTGGTCTTTCATCCCGATCTGTTTGCCTGCTAATACACACCATCACCAACTTGAGTTCCCTCATTCTATAAAGACGAGGGCATCAAGGGAAAACAAAGAGGCACTGAGGAGAAGGTAACCAAAAAGAAAAGTATTGTTATGGACTTGTTTAGTTGCTCACTCCAAAGAAGCAGAGGGAGACAGAAGACTTCATTATTGTAACTGTGAGATACATGGCCACAGAGAGCCAGGGCAAGCATGAGGATGGGAATTAGGCTCTGTCAGGGCTCTAATGGAAGAAACTGGTTTTCTGTGTCAGGGCTTTTCTCTCCAGTGATGGATTGGGAGGTTAGCAGTTGCTATGAGTTAGGTAGTTCAGCACACACCATCCTCTGGAGCCACTTTAAGACAAGCCCCTTTAAGGCCACCCAATCTAAAACTTGATAACAAATTACAACCAAGGTATTTTTTTTCCAGTAGTATATTTGGACATGTTTTATGTTGAGATACATTCTGGATCAAAGTAGGACACTGTCTTTGTGCAGCAGTGAAAATGGATAAAGTAGATATACGCAGAATTTTGGGTTATTTGTACATTACTTAATTGTATGCTCCTTTGAAGTTGACGGTTTTACACAATGAATATTATGTTTAGTCTTTAAAATACAATACATTGTTATAGTCAACCAATGGTTTCCAACCATTTTGATGTCTAAAATCTTTTAGAAAGCCCAGTTTAGTTGGGGTCACATTTTAGTGAGTTGTTATATTTGTTAAAAGAAAATATAAGGTAGATATTAGCAATCACATCAGTTGTATTAGATTTAAACTCTTATCCATTGCATTCATATACTTTGGAGGGAAGATGGATGTGATGTCATCGTCAATGAAATGAAACAAACAAATATAGATACTTGTGGAAATGGTGGGTAACAAATGAAAAGGGTGTAAGAAGAGGGAGGGAGGGAGATAAGAGGAGATGTACTCTATTAATGAACTTGATTTGTGCCAATATATGGTGTCATTAACATGAAAAGCCCATTGACCCCTATCAGAGATAGCCTTTTCCACAGAGCAGAATAGATGAGGCTGTACTGCCGAGAGTTATTATAGGCATGTACCGACCTATGCATGTACAGGCTCTGAGGACATAATACACATTCACCCTCGCACATACTAAAACATGCAACCTGTTCAATATCAGTGGCCTTGGGATAAAGATGTGAAAGTATATCACACAAGACAACATAGTGGGGAAGATGGATAATCATTGATATTGAAAAGACAGATAAGGTCATCTCTTTTCAGGCTGCCATATTCTTTTGAGGAACCTTTTTGCAGTTATATTCTGCATTACAGCATATATTTTTCCACTTAGGTTGCACTGAGACTTTATGTTATTTGGTCACTGTATCATATTAGGTAATTGTTCTACTCTCCAGCTGTCACTTGTGGCCTGTGTGATGTTATTGGGAAGAATAAGTTTTGAGGATAAACTACCCAAACAAAAGTGACAATATGATTCCTTTTGTCTATAATAATAATAATGAAATAGTCAAGTAGAAGAAGGAGGCCTTTTAGGCCTGTTTTTCCTGGGGGTCACCTGAAGCTGTTGGCTGGTACCCAGCAGCTAAACAGGGGCTACAGTATTGTTGGTCGTGGAAGCTAAAACTCAGTGAGGCTATGGAGAAGAATTTTCAGTTGGCCTCAAGGATATTCTGGCAAACCATTCGGCAGCTCAAGAAGGGAAAGCAGGGTCCGTCTCAGGTTTTGCTTGGCTTGTATAAGAAACTGCTGACCTGTACTGAGGATATCATTGAGGAGTGGAAGAGGCACTTTTTGGATGACCTAAATCTGACCAGCATGTCCTCCACTGAGGAGGCCGAATATAAGGGTTTGGGAGAACTGTCCCATCACCTTGTCAGAGGTTGTTGAGGTAGTTAAAAAGCTTCCAGTAGTAGGGTGTAACAAGATTTATCCGGAGTTGCTGTCTGGACATTGTGAGGTTGTCTTTGCTGACACACCTCTTCAAGATTGCATGTAGGTCTGGGACAATGCCTGAGAAGTGGCAGACCAGGGTGGTGGTTCCCGTTTTTAAGAGGGAGGACCAGAGACTATGATCCAGCAAAACGGGGATTAGGCCACTCAGCCTATCTGGAAAAGTTTACCTCAGGGTGTTGGAAAGGAGGTGGAGCAGTGTGGTTTTTGCCCAGGTTGTGGAACAATGGACCAGATCTTCATCTTTGCACACTTATTGGGAGGGGCGTGAGAGCATCTAGTGTACATGTGTTTTGTGGACCTGAACAAAGGATTTTAATGTGTTCCTTGAGGAAGTCTGTGGTGGGTACTGCGGCAGTACATGAAACCAGAGTTGCTTTGATGGGCTATTTAGCTCCTGTATAACCTAAGCAAGATTTGTATTTGTATTATTGGTACAAAGTCCAGCAGCTTGGAGGCAACCCACTGCTCCTCTGCATTGAAAAGAGTCAGCTGAGGTGGTTTGGGCATCTGATTATAATTCCTCCCGGTTGCCTCCCTGTGGCAGCACATCCTACAGGGAGGATGCGCTGGGGCAAAACCCAGAATGTATTGGAATCCCGTCCAGGAGGAGCTGGAGAGTTTCGCTGGGGAGAGAGAGGTCTAGGTTTCCCTCCTAGACCTGTTGCCTCTGCGACTGGACCTCAGATAAGTGGAATATAATGGATGTATAGATGGAAATAATCAAATAAAAAAATGGGTGGCATGGTGGTGTAGTGGTTTGCACCGTCACGTCAGGGCAAGGAATCTTAGCTGGAGTCTTTCTGTGTGTAATATGCATTTTGACATTTTTCTCCTACCACAGTCCAAGGATGCAAATTAGGTCAAGTGGGGATTGTAAACTGACCATAGGTACGAGCATGATTGTGCACAGTTGTTGTTGCTCTGTGTTAATACTTTGTTGTCCTCTTTTCAGGACATTAAACATAACTGGTTGAGAGAGAAATGATATTGTATTGGTCTCATTAGGAGCTGCACACGAGGGAAGAAAAACAAATATTATTTGTATAGAAACTTGTGAAAACAAACAAACCACTTCGTTTTATTATGTATTGTGGCTGAAAGCAGAATTACATTAGAAAGTCAGTTTTGATGTACTTTTGCTGTTGTGAGATTGCTGAAAAGAAGAAATGATCAGTTAATATCATAGACTTTATTATCTGCATGGCTAACGCTATGTCACAGTGTTCTGTGTGGAGTCATTGTTTTGAAGGCTCAAATTAAACACTTAAGCTTTGAAACTGGATGTTTCAAGTAAGTGATTGATTTGACTTGAAACAGAGCAAACCATTCACTTCCTTTTGATTCCAGCTCGACAAGTTTAATGTAATATCGAGTCATACTAACATATGCTATGCTTTACAATCTATTTTACTCGAAATAGGACAATAATTCACTAAATGGACATCATGCTGTTTTAAATAAAATGTGAAACTTGCCATTTAAACACCTGTTGAGAAAATGTTCACTGAAGTCACAAATGAAGTGAGAAGTTGGGTAATTTTCCCTTTGACTTTTACACAAATGGGCTCAGTTTTGGAATTACATTAGTTGCTCCTGATGGCCATTTGACAAAAGACAGGTTTAAGGCATTTTGCCCGATTATGAAAAGAGAGGCTACATCCTGTTCGATTTGGCTCATTGTCAAATTTCTAACCTTGTTTATGATGTAAACATCATCCTTGTCCCAAAGTCTCCATGCAATACAAGCTGCATGATTTGGCAGTTAGAAGAAGGAGCCCTTACATCCCAATCTGTCAGGGCGCCTCAACAAACACTACATATGTTTGCAGCTTTCCATTAAAATGCATGCATTTAGCCAACTTCTTTGCTCTTCAAGGAGTTCCTCAGTTTATGAAACCATGCACTGATGGCACTATTATCCTGCTGATCAGAATGGCTTCTGGCACTGTGTGGGAGCAGCTGGGGTGATCTGGCTGCAGGTGACACACAAACTCTCTCTCTCTCTCTCTGTTGGAGACTCACACTGTTGTCGTTCCATCCTTGTATGCATGGGGCCTCTACAGCCTCCCACCAGCAGGTGCAAGCACTTTTTTAGAATTAAAAGGCTCCAGCTCTCACTCCCAATACACTAGTCATCTACTCATCATAGCCCACATAGTCCTTCTGATGAATGTGATATTATCATGTATATGGGAAACTAAACAGTTTGCACTACAAAGTTCTGCTTTGTTTCCACTCACAACTGCTGTGTTAAATATTCAGTTCCAACTGAAAAAGCACATTTTTGGTCATTTGATGACTATATTTTTTGTTTTGGACTGGTGACCTATCCAGGGTGTACACTGCCTCTCCTCCAATGACAGCTGGGATAGCCTCCCCCCTCAACCCCCGAGTTAGATTAAGTGGGTATAGAAAATGGAAGGTTGCCAATTGCCAATTCACTAACAACTACCACACCATGACAGTGTAAGATTTTTGGTTTAATGAAGGTTTAAAGAAGAATTGGCTTGAATGAAAGTGAAGGTCTTCTGAAATATAATGTGATTGGTGGCTTGGGAGAAGGAGACTCAGAGTGGGAAGTATTTTCTCAGGTGGATGTTTACCCAAGTCGACAGCAATGCGGATGGATAGGTGAATGGATGGATGAGCAAGATGATAGATGCATAAAGTAAAGGCAGGCTGGGATCAGCAGTATGAGACAGCACAAAAAGTGCTGAATGGTTGAACCAGGTATAAGAAGGCTTGTTGAAAGAGTAGAGCAGGGACGTAGGAATGGACCCTGCTCCCAGATCAAAATAAACAAGTTAAGTCAATTTGTTGAAGACCCAACAGCTGTAATTTAACATCTTTAAATATCAGTTTTATCTGAAATGTTTTTTGTGCATTTTGACGGCACAACAGAATTTAAGCATGTTTGGCCACTGTTAGTAGAAGTGAGTTATGGTCTTCCTCCATTCCAGTATAAATTAGTCTCCTGTATGGCAAGCAGAAAGTACACAATATCTGTTTAGGTTGGATATGATTCACAGGTCTGTTCCCTCAACCTGTAGTCATCTCCATCCTACATTCTCACCGTCTTCCTTGGCTTACGATTAATACACATCTGAGAATCGTGTTTCTGTGTTATCATTTGTGCTGGTCAAAGAGAGCAGTGTTCCCTGAAGAACTGTGTCTGAACACAAAGGTCGTGACCTTTCAGCACCAGTTCTGTAACCCTCAGCATACTGAGCATACGCATCCCCTGATGCACTGTAAACATAAAAAGTCCCAGCTTATCTATATTCACAATGACCACTGCAAAAAATAAAACAAAAAAACCCCCCAAAACTATAAACGAGCAGACAATGAGACAAGGTGTTTTCTGTCTAATTCATTGAGTTTTTCTGATTGCAAGATGCCTGGCACTCTTATTTCAGCGTCAATGTAAAAGAGCAGACAAAACATACATAAAAAGTGTCAGTTGGCATGCATGGATTCAAGAATTAGGGTATTTTCTTGAGGATATTTTTTGAAAATAAATATTTTGTTTCCATTTGTTATGGCACAACAAATGAAATGTTTCAACAAGCTTCCACTGCAACATTATCCACATAGACATAACAAAGACAAAACAGCAGACATGCTTAATGGCGACACTTGAAATGGGACAGCGTTAACACAAACGATTAGATCTCACCGCAGCACACTTCCTCTCTCCTCCTGGCGAGGACTGTGTGCATGGCCTCAAAATGAATAATTAATGAAAATTGGAATTGTTAGCAAGAGTGGCAAAATCACAGGGGCTCTTACTAATTGGCAAATATTTTTTTTCACTCTCTTATCTTCTTGCCACAGGTAAGAAATTAAGAATAGTGGGAACATAATGAGAAGTGGTTTGGGAAAAGGTCAGGTGAAGTAGAACAACCAAATGGACTGATTCATTTGAGACAAGATTCAATTAGAATTTAACTGTCTGAGAAACTGTACAGGTGCACCAACAAATTGAGAAATCGAACCACGATAATTGTACAAACTCTCAATTAGTTTAGTACTTGAAATGTGTCCTGAGGTATAGAGTCTCCAATCCGTAAAGAGACTATTATTATATGATCTCAATGTGAAATTGATGGTTAGTTTCTTCATTTGGTATTTTTTAAAAGAATTCTTGTATTAAAGAATACAAAGTTGTAGAACAACAACAACAACAAACAAAAAAAACATAGTAGGATAATAGGGATATGCAAGTAATCCAAAGTTATAACTGTTGATAAAACAGCTCTCGATGCTGTAAATCTGTAGTAGTCTTGCAGACATACTTTTATGAACAGACTGAGAGATTTTCCAGAGTGCTGGTGGATTCTTCTCCACCCTGTCAATTCCTTGGCCTCCTGCTTGCTGCAGAATTTTTTCTCCTCTATTCATCCTGAATTATTAAGAAGTGTTGTGATTCCCAGTATGATTGTGAATCTAGGGCTGCAGCCCTCAACTGTGCATTCACATTTGCTTGTTTTTCTCTCTCCTTACGGTGTTTTCCTTGTCTTTCTTGCTTGGTTCACAAGCCAGAGTATGATGCTGCAGTCCTTATGTCCCGAACCTCACACTGAAGGAGCAAGAAGGGGGATTTCTAATGGTAATAACAATAATAATCAAAAAGTGGTGTCTACCCTCAACTACAGGGCAAATGTTATTCATCTGAATCTGTATTCAGGTCAGGACCAGTTCACAAGGGATGGAAAAAAGAGGGAGGGATATTTTTCCCATCATGCAACAGCAGCAGGATCCAAATTGGCTCAGAGGGCCAGACAATTTCTCCTGGGATAAGCATTCTTTCTCCTTGTCGAAACCCTCTGAGGGAAAGCTGCCAGGGACATTCCCTACCACACACACGACAAACAAAACCAAAGACTTAAGAGACCAACATGTTCCTCCTTCCTCAGTTGACCTGCTATCATGGCCAATGTTCCCATCTCTTAGGTACTGCTCCCTTCAAATTCCTCTGGTTGCCAGTGACTCTTTAGCACTGCAGAAACCAAAATAGCTGCCCTAAGAAAAGGTTATGAAAACAGCTGCTGGATGAAAAATTCATGCAATGTTTCCATATATTTGAGTATCCTCGCATCATCCTTTTTCTCTGTCTCTATTTCCCTCTCTGTCTTTCTGTCTGGATGATGTGCAGATGACACACCAGTCAGTACAGCACATGGGTCTGCAGCTCTTTTGTCTCTTATCTGTGGGAGAATATTGATGTAGTGTGCACTGTCTGAGATGGCTCAAACTATTCAGGAAAAATAAGGATTTTTTTCCGAATCCGCAAGCATTGGGTTGTAGGGATTTTAATGTGGCCTTGGCTGAATGTACACTCTAATAGGCCAGTACTCAAAACGTGAGAGTGATCCTGAGAGAGCACGATGAAGAAAGATATTGCATTTGGGAGAGAAGAGAGAGAGATACGGATGGCTAAATAAGCTCTTTCTATAGCTGAGAGCACTCCGAGCTTTAACTGAGTTACTGTGTTTATGGCTGTATTTCCTCAGTTGTGGAGTTACTTCCATTAGACACATATCTCTGAAAAAATGTCAGTCTTTTAGGTCCAGAAATTCCCAGTGTGCTCACCTTTTAATGAGCTCAATCACTTGTTACTAGGTGGAACTTTAAGTGGAAATGTAGCCCAAATAGCTTTGTAACACTTGTGATACAACATCAGAAGTAAATTAATTGCTTTATGAAAACACTCAGCAAGTCAGTGTGTACTAGATTAGAGGGTTCCATGAAGCGCCAAAATGATTATACTGCAATGATGATGCTTCTCAGGCAGATGCTTGAACTTTAATCTCACAGTGCTTTCTTTGTGATAAATCATGGCTAAGTCCTTGGAAATATTGCATTTTACTGACCATACCAAACCTTCAAGGTGGAAACTGGATTCTAAAGAAATTAAGCTCAAAAGGATAAACACATATGGCAATTTTTGGTTTCTAGTACATTTTTAATTGACCAATAGTTATTTAATGGCTGGAAAGAAGTGGAAAAAGTTGGTAAAATAAAAGTTTCTATAATACGAACAAGTTTTATTTATTTATATGTTTATGTTATCCACACTAGGATTTTAGACTACTCACATTTACAACAAATGTTAGGTCTTGTTGAATGTTGAATGGTTAAATTCCTTTTCATTCCATCCATCCGTTATCTTAGCTGCCATTGGGCAAAAGGCACGGTTCTCCCTGAATGGGTCCCTAGTCGATCACAGGGCTACACAGAGGCATGCTTTTAGACAGTGAGAGGAAACCAGAAGCAGGAACCCGGAACACTATTCTTATGAGGCAACAGTGTGAACCACCACGCCACTGTGAAGCCCCCCTTTCTGTTTTCTTTCCATTCCTCTGGTCTTTAATTCCCTCCACAGATTTATGATGGGACTCGGGTTTGGTTTCTGGCATAGCCACTCCAAAATCTGGTCCTTCAATTCACACTTTCTTATCTGCTTTGGCTATTTGTGTATAAAAGTTGTTGGAAAGTCCAAATCCCACTCAAGGTGCAGTTTCTCTACTGAAATTGCATGCAGTTAGGATTGTCCAATTCCTATCTACTTCCGTCAGGACCACCTTGATAACAAAGCTGGTCTTAATGGACACTGTCCAGAGAGAACCCTCCTTAGACATGACAAACTCTCCCATCCTTTCCAAAAAGCTCATCTCAACATGTAACAAAGCATTAAGTCGTTCATTCTATGGACAACTGTGACAAAAGTTTTGCATTCTTGAGACATGTGCAAGGCTTTCATTTTAGTGATCGATCGAAATATCGCATTGATATGAAAGTGGTCAGTAAGGCATATTTTGTTGTGTGCTTGGATAGAAACACAACAGCCTCACTCATCAAAGCATATTTTCCAAAATGTTAGCAGTCAGCAGAAAAAGCCCTGAAAAGTTTTTGAAATGAAGGAGGAAGTCTAGTGACTCTAGTAGAGAGTAAACTTTCACACTGGCATAAGGTTGTGATAGATGTATTGAAAACATACTGTATTAGGGGAGCGCACCAGAATTTTCTTCTTTATTAAACTTATTTTTTGTCAGCAAGGACAGCAATTTAAGAAATAAGTAGGAGCATATAAGACTAATGGACATGGAGACCCTGTTCAGGTGATGGCATTTTTGCAGCAATGAGCCTTTTTTCCCAGTTTCAGAAAGTTACAATGTCATTTCAGTTCAGCATGTGCAATAGTTAACTTATGTTCAAATGAGTAATACCACTATAAATATTGTTGGCATGATATAAATCACATTTAGATTCAAATATAAACTTGTTCAAGAGTTCAGTAATGGGAGTATTTTACAAAAGAACACATAATGGATAAATTCAACGCTAAAGGCCACAGAGATTATGAATAGTAGTTTAATGAGGCTGTAGGTGGATGTCATGGGACTCTGCAACCCAGACAGTGTCAAAGCTGAGTACTTTATTCCGATCAATGTATGGTAATGAGGCAGAAACAGATTGTCTAAGAGAGGGACTGGAAACTGAATATGGGGTTACAGGCTGTTTAAACAGCTACAGTAAGTAGTTGGCAACCTAATAATGGCTGTGAAAGCCTAAGGGCCCTTGTAGTATCAATTGGATCCTCCTGTGCTATTGCTCAAAATACTGTTTAAGGGAATGGCTTTTTAGTAATTAAACACTTTATCTTTGCTTTGGAAGTTGTCTTTGGCTTTACTGCTCTGAATGATAATCAACATGTTTCTCACACTCAGAGATGTATTTATTGTATTCCTTCCAAGCAATTCTGGATAGCATCTATCCATGCTAGCTGCTAATGACATGTTGATGCGTATACACATTCTGGCTCTGTTCACCTAGTCACACCTAGAGAAGAAAAGTCTACTGAGTTAAATCATCAAAGCTTTACAATGAAATTCAATGGAATCACCGCACATGAGTGTACCTCCAGGGCTGATTGTGTCCACAGTGACAAAGCCTGTGATAAATGTTGGTTTGTTGGTTTTAGGGCAGACTATTATACACAGTCTATCATGTGAGTGAGGATTCTTCTTTGGATGGATGTGATATGAGAGTGGTGAAAGATAGAACGTTATTAGCAGAAATACAGAAATTGACCCTCAGCTGTCAGTACTTTGGGGTCTGTATTGTGCTACACTGTCACATGCTTTTGATCTGTTTTCTCTTTTGTTTGGTTAGAATTCAAGCTTGTCTCCACAGATCCCCACGCTGGGCCCATGTTATATCCCTCTTCTCCACCTACCCACCCTCCCCTCCATTGCTCTTGTTTCTTTCCAGCACTATCACCCACTGTGCTTTGCAGAGTGGAGAAAACACTTGTTTTGACAGCTATGATAACTGACTAAATGTCATATGTCTAGAAGAAAGGGATCTGTGTGGTATTGGAATTCATTGCACTCAGTTCCTCTCACTCTCCATCCTCTGCTATGTGTCTCTGTCTGTGAGTGGGACAACAAGGGGCAGACATGATATGTTGTACTTGATAGATTTGTGTGTATTTTTGCTTTCCTGTATCTGATTCACACATAGGGCAGACATATGAACAATAATGTAGACAGTTAAAATTCACTGTTGTGTGTGCACATGGAGCCCAACCATAAATGGCATCTCATTGAGGATGATGAATTAGGTCTGTATGCTGTGTTACTGCTGTTGTGTGTCCCTAGATACAAATTTAGGCTTCTCAACAATACAGTGCAGTAAAAACAACACCATGCAAGTGTAATAAATTAGTCTTAATCAAAGGTTTAATCGGAAAGGCCAAATGTAGAGTACATTATTTCATAAGTGTAGAATTGCTTGTATATGATAATATATTCCATATCATTTATGCAATTTGTCATCATAAAACATTTGTGAGGCAAAGGAGAAACATCTCTGCTGACAATATGTAGAGGAGATACATTACGCCGTATGTTAGAGATACACTTTTCAAATATTGAATGAATGCATTCCACTATTTACTGCATATCTACATTTAGGGTGCTAGAAGTTGTTTCTGAATTGCAAATTGTATCTGATTTCCCTTCAAGTGTTTTAAAATCAGATTTTTAAAGGGGAACTCAGGTATTTTTATTAGACCTTATTTCTGGCATCTTCCGAAGGACGCCGACTTTTGCCAAACTGTTCTTGGTGAGTAGATAAACGTATTTCATGCCATAAATAAGGTCTAGGTTTAAAAATACCGGAGTTCCCCTTTAAGGTTAGAGGACATATAAGGGTAAGGAAGAGCTGTTCTGTCAAATGACATTTAAAAGACTCCTAAGTTTTACTTAGTAGCATTCTCGTGGTCAGAGATGCAGAAAAAATCTATTCAGTTTAGTAGTAGTGGCAGCTTCATGTTCTGTTTTGATCTACTAACAATGTGTTGTTTCCATTTAATGGCTATTAATCTAAGAACCAAATAATGATCTGGCATCCAGGGATATTGTTGGATATAAAAAAACATGTAGTCCTTTAAGAGACAAACCACCCACCCTCATGCATGTTTACTTTTCTGTGTGAAGACACTGAACTTACTCACACCATTATTCTTATTATACTTTTAACAATGACCAAGTCTTAAAATGAATGTTTAACATTATGTTTTGTCATCTAAATTAGATAAATACCATTTTGTAGGAATTACATTCTATTCATAGAAATTTGAGCAGAACCAGTGGAGGTGAGTCACCTCAAACAAAAGTACTCACACCCCATCTGTTTCATTTGACAACTTTACTTTGTGTGATCCCTGTAGAAATCTCCGAGAGCAACCTTTCCGTGTGCTTACATACACAATCTTAGGTGTATTAGGAAGACTCCAGCAAGGTGACATCAAATTATCAGTGAGCAGAATCGTTTCTGTTTCTGAATTTGGCAACATCTTCTATTTTTAAGATTTATCTCTTCATAAAAGAGATAGCGAGAGAGGCATTGCTAAAGCAGTTGATGGAGAGAGAGAAACCAAGCATAACCATTGTTTTCTGCATAGCAGTAGGTAGGGATATTAAAAATAGTCTGCACTTTCAGATGAGTCGGTACTCTTAACTGCTCTGTGCAGCTTGCTGCTACAGGAATAAAACTTTCTGCTCATTTCATAACTCACTGGGGGTCAAGGCTGAAGCAGCTTTTTTGTGTCACACTCTGACAAAAATGGTTGATCCCACCAAGCATTTTCAATTTGAAAAGATAGTTAAAAATGGCTGTCATCACCGATGAAGAATCACTGTTAAAAATGAAAGCTTTTCTCCTACTATTTGAATATGGAGATGTTTACATTTGGCCCACTATTAAACAGAAATTGCTATAAAGAAATTTAAAGAAGCAGGAACCAAATCAAGAGTTTCTGGGACTATTCCTGTAAGCTAAACTGTTTAAATATTTTAGGATACATTAATGTAAATGCAATTTATCTGTTTGACATTCAGACCGCATTTTACCCAGTGTTCAACTAGAATTTAACATCCCAGTCTTGCTCACTGGGATTAAAGCTCTTGTTTTCTTTACCTGGACTCAGAGTTTCACTCTGTAATTTAAGATGCCACACTTTAGAACTTTATGGCACGATTGCCCTGCCATTATCTCTGTGTCAGATTGCCTACAGCCTCAAAGTAGAGATGGCAGCAAGGATGTGCAATCAAAGGCTGTGGATGGCTTATTAGAAAAGCTAGTATAAAGTGGCATCATGTTGCTGCTTCCCCAAATGGTCTGCTCAGTCATGTCAGTCGTTGGATATGTGAGATCAAGTCTCTTTCAAAGCAGAAGATCACACATTAGAGGAATGTACAAGAGCAAAAAGGAGGCTTTCTGGTGAATGAATAAGTTCTGATACTGGCCAGTAATCATGATGACTATAATCAAATAAATTGTCAGTTTTATTTCTGTTAGGTGAAATTCTGTGACTTGAAAGTTTTGTGTCTTTGAGAAAACTGACAGAATGTCTGGATTTTTGGATCATGTAGTTGCCACAGCAACAAAACTGTGGTACTGACCCTTTACTTCCATTAGAAATGTTCTATTAAATTTCCATGGTATTATCTGACATTAATTTACATTATGGTTCAGGCTTACTTGTGGTTTATGAAGGATATTGTATAGTTTTTTTTAATTATTATTATTACTGGTTTAAATACAATTTTCTAAAAGTGCAATATACAAAAAGATTGAGCTTTTAAAATAGATTTTGAAGAAAATCTAACACTGTATTCAACAGAACAAAGAATATGTGACACACAGTAAAGTTGGTCAAAATTACTGTTTCTGAAACCTATTATCTAAAGTTCAGAGAAATAATTGATTCCTAAAAGGCATCAAGTTAAAGATGAAGCACACTTTTCAACATCTGAGACCACTTAAGTGTGTTTTATACAATTACAGAATGAAAAATGGAGTCCCCCCCCCCTCCCTGTAAAAGTTTTGATTTGAGCTCCCAAATAACTTTTGCCAAGGTATCAGATAATTAACACATTAGAAATATGGCTGCAGCACAGTCACTGTCACGATAGTCCTTTTTTTATTAAAAGCTAAACCTTTTCTTGACAATCAGCAGCCATAAGCTCTTCTAATCAGCCATCAAACTGCTTAGAAATCTACAAGTTAAAAGATTGTAAAAAGAACACATTTAAGTTGCTCTGAAAATTAAAATGACATCCTCACAAAACAGGACACACAGATGCTAACAAAGCATTTCCATGTAGCCCATTGTGTGATGCAATGAAAAAGTGGATACTAACAAGTCGTAATGTAATGTTTTTGTTGCATTGTGCAAAAGATGAAAAATACTGTTCAGTATTTACTGAAGGGAACACCTTAGATTTTTTGGCATTAGGATGGATTTGTAGGCTTGTGTTGCACAAAATCAGGAACATTTCACTGTTTAAATTAAGGGGGTGAAAAATGTATTGCTTCTGCAAATGGACAATGATCTAAAACATGATTCAAAATCTACAATAAAAAAAGGTAAAGAAAGAAAGGTAAAGATTGTACCACGGCCTTTGCAGTATCTGGACCTAAATATTATCTAACCTCAAACAAGCACGAATGCCAGATGGTCCAAGAATTTCACCGAGAGGGATTTTGCTGGAAGATTGGATTAAATTCCTGACTGAGTGTGCCCAAACTCTTGCTTCAGGCTCTTCTTGTTATTTTGAAACAGTAAATTATTTAAAATAGACAAGAAGTCTCACTCTAAAACTATTATAGGATGCAAAATGTTGTGCCTTTTGGAAATAAGTTAATACTTTATGTGTGTATTTGATTCAAAGTAAGATTTTAGAATTCAGGGGTGCTCAAATTTATTCATACCACTATAGTATTTATGATTTTTGCCTAATTTCACTAAGTTATTATCTACCAGCACCTTTTCTGCATGTTTTTACATTCATTTGAATATTAATTGTCAAAATAATCAGGGGTTTTATTAGGCCAGATTCTTCTGTCTACAAGTACAACATCCCCAAATGTCAATTTTCTGGGAATGTGCAGGTTATGACAATGTATTTTTCACTAATCTATCCTCCACATGATTTAGTTATAAAGATAGCAACTCAGAATAGAGTTAATAAATAAATGATTAATACTGTTGCTGTTAACTCCTGACTTTCTGGTCATCAAGAGAGGACGCTGAGATAGACATACATATATTCAGGTGTAAAATATTCTTCATTCATATAATTCTATTGATCTGACTGCAATGTGTGATAAATAAAAGACAATACAACAAATCATTAGGAAGTAGTTTTAGATGTGGGCATTTCATGAAATGATAGTTCATGAAGTCCTCAAAACGTTTCTTTTTTTTAAAAAATACTCCTGGTACTAACATCCTACAGTGCCTGTATTTAAAACATGAAAAAGGCCGAAAAATACAAATTTTACTGCCAGCTTAAATTGCTAGGCTCCACTTGACAACCTGAATGACCTAGACGAGGTACTCACTCTGCAGGATGATGGGACCAGATGGCATATGCTGTCTGCAGCTCTATGTCTGACTGTAACACCACAGGCGGCATGTTGAGGATACTAGGAAGGACAAAAGGGAAATGTCCAGATGCAGGCATGTTCAGACATTCTCAAGGAGAGAAGTGGCGTAAAGTGGATACGAAACATAATAGCTGCCTTAATAAACAGAGAGGGATTTAATGAAAGAATGAGTGAAGGACACCTGAGGCCGACAGGATATGAAGGGGCTCCTTCCTGTTTTTCTCTATACTTTTAACTACAACCTTAGGGTCATTTCAAAAGGACAAAGATAGACATAAGGTGACACAGACAGGCTATGGCTATGTTTAGTACTGCTAGAATATTCTCTGGGGATGCGGTTATAGATTTTGTTGTGCAGAAGTTCAGGCTGCTGCTGCTAAGAGGTGGATATGCTGTAGAGGGACTGCACCAAAATACAGTGGTGGAAAGAGTGCTTGAATGTACAAATACTACTTACTGTTTCATTATTACCGTTTCTGATGTTATTACTGTGCTGACTGTTGCTGAAAATATCTTATAAGATGACCCACAGTTGAAAATATAACATGGGTTGCAGGGCAGCAACATCTTTCCTCAGATTGTACATTTTTAGTTTCTTTTAACACATTTTACTGTTTTTATGTTCTGTTTTGGTCATCCCTTTAGCCAAGCAGAATCCCTTCCTCTCTGCTATTTGTATTGTTTAATTTGAGTCACTGTAATATAATGACAGTTTTTATGTTTCTGCAAACTATGGGCACTTATAATCTCTGTGTTTGTGAATCAGATAAGCCTAATGTCACTTGGACACACAGATTGAAAAGACAGTGGCCTCACTTGAGAATAGCCAGGTCTCTGAGACAAAGTTGCTTTAACTTATCTCACTGACATCCTTCTAAACAAAGAGTTTAGACTTTATTGCTGGTTTATGACCCATACCTTCCTCCTTATTGACCAAGCAGTAGCAGCAGATGCATGATGCCACTGACTATCAATGACACCTTGTGTGAATCTCAGATGTTCAGATATGTACCCAGTGTTTGCAAAAATATAAATGTTCGTTATTCACTCTGACAACTAGGTAGATCATTTTTCTGTGATAATGTACAAAATGCTCAGAGATGGTCAGTATACTAACAGCATATGCAAGAACAAAGTTAAAAACCCATAAATATCTGACCCACTTAAATCCTTATTTGAATTAATAGGGAGCAAATTCAAGTCTGACCCTACCTGAATTATGCAGCAATATGATACCTGTAGCCACCCTGCAATGCTTTCCTACCTAAAAGCTGTTTTATTTTAGGAGTCAATAAATATCCATAATTAGTTACTTTCTATCCCTGCACTGCAGACTGTGTGACAGTACAATGTGTTATTAGCACTGACTAAGTAATGTGGAGGTGAAATATGAACCCAGAATGTGCTGTTGTCTTGTCTAATCAGACATGCTTGTGTGCGAACACTCATCAAACATCGCCTCTCTCTCTTTCCGTTTATTTCCTGCATCCTCTCATCCCACCCTGACTCATTCCTCTCCCTTGCCACCTGACAGTATGAAAATGAGTGAAACAAGTCAACAAGCCCTGAGCCTGTTTACCTTTTTGTCCCTTAGGGCACTCCTACAGAGATTGTGTTGTTGAATCCTTGCCATTAAATATAGAAACATTGCCACTATTTATAAAAGATGTGTGGGCAAAAAGAGACCCACAACAGCATGTGAGAAAAGGCCACAAAAATTAGGGGGATACATTACAACTTCATATCCTTTCCACCCCTGGAGTTCAGTTGCACATGTGTGTTGTCTATGATTATGTTATCTATGTAGTGTGCCTGTGTGCATTGAAGAGATGAGACACTGGACATAGCATCACAGAAACCCAGTCTAGTGTGGGAACTGTATAGCCCCTTGTGACTATTGCCTGACTAACAGGTTTTCAAGTATAAACAGGGTAAGACTGTTGCAGTTATGAGTGGTGGGATGCGGGGGCAAAGATTGTTGAGGAGAGAAAAGCAATCATGACTGACATTAATAAGAAATAGCAGCAGTGCAAGAACAACAAAATAAACCTTGAACTGCAGCAATATGATAGCCAATGTGTATGATATAAGCAAAAGTAGGTGGAACAATGTTTTCCAGTCCTGAAGCAAATGTTGAATTTGAAGCAAAAACATGGAAATACCAGCAGTTACAAATTTATATTTTTTTCATGAGAACCGTAGGATGTAATTTACATCTGTTACTGATTTCTCCACATAGTAGGCTCTTTTTTGCTCTACTGTTTTTATCTAATCTATTTTCTTCACGTGCTCTGCTCCCAGTTTGTCATCATCCATATGTTGCATATGCCAACATAAAATTTACAACCCATTTCAGAATCAGACAATATGACACACAGACTCTGAAAGGTTTTGGGATGCCATGTGCTCTCCACAGTAATTTTCCTGCTATCACAGGAAAGGCAAGGTGGAGTACATGAAAAAAATCTCACTGTCATTACTGTACTTGACCTCCGCCCCCAAAAAAACGTCCAATATTACACATTTTGATATTCTCCCTTTTCCACCCATTCTGTGAAAAAGGGTGAAAAAGTGTTCTGTATTGGCCAATCTGCTCCTCTGAACACAGGCTCTCAACAACATGTTCTCAAACACAATACTTCAACTCGGAAGCCTCATTCAAGAAATGTTTGTAATTTAAGTTCTAATCTCAAATTGTTGCTATTTTCTTTGCACTTTAGTTTCAGCTCATCCAGATATGTTTTTTTTTCTTTCTTTAACTTTCAATCAATCATGTTACCCTTTTAATTTTTTTTAAATTATTGCTTAAATTTTGTCGTCTGCCTCAGACTGAACAAAGCATTCGAATGCCTTTGGAGTATGACTGACGTATGTAGATTAAAGCAGGCTTTAGGTACTACCAATGCAAACTTGCACTCACACTTAATAGATGATAGTCTTGTCAAGCCTGGATCTATAATAGAAATATGTTTGGTTTTTTTTGGGTATTATCTATGGACGAAAAGAAGACAGTTTTAATACAGTGCAGATGTGCCCGCAAATGTGATTTTTAAAAGTTACGTAAAAAACTTATGAAAACACAAGAAGAAGTTGGATTTTAAATTCTCCCCCATGATCATCAAGGGTCATCAAGGGTCCATGGTCGAGTCATCCAATATGTTAGTGTTCATCTGGTAAGTAAATAAGAAATAAAACAAAAAAAACAATTTAAAAAAAGTCAATCTCAACTTTTCTTCCAGGAGAAGTTTAGCGCTTTGAGTATTGTGTCAACACTAATTAGTATTTTCTATCAGGGAATTCTGGTGAGACTCCTATTTTGTGCCGTGCTTTGTTGGGGTGGGAGCATTGTGATGGATGACAAGAACAGGATCAATAAGTTGCTTCAGAAGACTAGGTCTGTGATTGGCTTAAGTCTTGAGGAAAGAGAACAAGGGCCAAACTGCAGACTTTTCTGTGTTTTGAAATTCACTCTCTTTGTGATGTTTTTAATTGACTCTATAGCTCTTTTAGTGAGAGGCTGAGGATGCTTGGATGCTCCTCAGAATGACTCAAGGCATCTTTTGTTCCACCCGTAGTTAGATGTTATAAGAAACATTTTTAGATACTGGATTTTTGTATCATCTTAGTGTTATGCTGTGTTACTTATTGGCGACACGCTTGTGTAGTGTTTTTCTTTTTTTTTTTGCTTTTAAATATTTAGTCTGCGCTATGATCATCTGCTTCTCACTGGTAACAAATGTGTTTTGCCTATGGGGATTAATAAAGCAGCTTTATGTCTTGTGTAGGCTAACTCAAGGCTTCAACCCTGACTTTTGCAATTTACATGATTCTCCAAAAAAGACAGTTTGCACAGTAAATGCTGATCTTTTTTTTTTTTTCCTTTGTCTTGATCTAATAAATCATTAGACAAAGTATGTTTAGGGTCCTTTTTCTTCAGTTAACTACTGTTAACAAGCAACTATTGTTGCATTGTCTTAACAACAAAGCACACCTCGGGGCACCTATGTTATTTTGTTTTAATTTTATGCATCAAAGCACAGATTAAAAAATGATGAATTAACTCCCAATTCCCTGTTTCTTAGGTAAATTGAATGCAGCGTTTGAAAACAGCAGAAGTCCTGCATCTTCTGGAGTGTTTATTTATGAACGCTTGAATAGGAAAAAGTAGGTTTGGAAAATTAAGAAATGAAAGATTTCTGATTAGAAGGTTGGAGGGAGTGTTGTAGACAGTCAAAGTACTTAGAATTATAAAACCAGAGCCTTACCTCTGTGCTGATGTGTTATGTCAGGGGGTCCTGACAAAAAGGCAGTGTGTGATGTCCTATCGAAGAAAATCAAGACTTCTAGGTATCAAGATTAAAACAATAACTGAAAAACAATAACCATTTACAGCAGCACAGTAAACAGATCAACAGATGGAGGAAAGAGCAAATATTACCCTGGTTGCAACTTGAGAAATTCAGAGTTTTAGACTCTTGTAGCCAGTGTTTTGGCTAGGGCATACAAGCTGCCAGCTTCATACATCTGATTCACATCATTCACTAAGCGAATGAGCATTCACAGTAAGCGTGCACGCACCTAAACAGCTTGCCCTGTCTTGCAATCAAAGCCTTTGACTCAGTTACAAGATCATTTTCTTGCTATCTTATCATGATGGATATGTCATTCAGTTGTGCCTGCAGCTCTGCAATTCTGTGATTGCAATCTAAGATAAAGGGGCCTTTATTCCCCAGTTGTTCCTATTTTTTCAGTATTACAACCTTTTTTCTACTGATATGTCATTGTTCTCTTCCAGCCATGTGTCCCTCATGACACTAAGTGCAAGAATAATGAACCACTTGGCTGCCTCCTAGCCCCCAGAAGCACACTCCTTAGCTACAACATATTTGCAACATATTTTTTTTCCTTCTAAGAGAAATGGAAAAGGAAACAAATTAATTTCAAGGAAAATAATACAGGCTCTCACATTCTTGATCTGTGTCCAAGCGACTGAATGAGCCTGTTCCCCAGCTGAGGTGACCTCGAGATGTAGTCTCTCCTGTCAGCTCCTTCATAAATATACTTTTAACAACTCCACACTGCTCTTTACTCCCCAATTGGTTCATTCAATGTTTATTCAAACAAACACTACAGTATTTTGGAATAAGAATAGGGCATCTATCATTGTGAGAAAAATCCAAATAAAGTTAACATTTATTAAACAGGGCACAAATATAGAGAAATGTGAAGAATATATGTTTTGATGTCAATTAGCTCTTAGTTTAGAGGATTTTAAGCCTGTTTTCTTCTTAAAGGCTGATGATGTTGAAATATCTCATATCTGTCTGTGCTCTTCATGAACATTATATAACTGTAAAACAGACAAATCTAAGCTTGTAGCTTGAATACTAAGCACGAGCAATGCAAGCTGTTGCTGTTAGTGAATCACAATGTCCAGAGAGAATGGCTGGATTTTAAACCCCATTGTGCACATTGTTAAACCCACACAAGTTCATTAAAATAGGAGGGCATGTTACAGACTGCTTCTGGGATGGAGGGTGTTGGATGAAGCTTAGCTCTTTGTAATAGTAGGATCTGGGGCATGAAGACTGTTGATGGCTGCCTGTTCTGCAACAGGCATCTATGTCTGTGCTTCAGAAATGGGTTCATGTGGTGCAAGCACTTCTTTTCATCCTCATCTCCCTCTGTGCTTTTTCCTTTGTCTCTCTCCCTTTCTGCCTCTTTTTCTCTCTTTACGTTACTATGCTATTAATAGCAAATCCAGCCCCTGGAGAACGTAAACTGGGGAGTAGGGGAGATAGAAAGAACAACGGCATCTGAGGGTGGAAGACTGAAGTGGATGGGGAGTAGGGGAGTCAGAAAGAATGACAGTGTCTAATGGTGGAAGACTGAAGTGGATGGAGAGTGCAGAGCAAAGTGAGAAATGAGAGAAGGACAGAGACAAAGGGCAGTGATCATTAATGCAGAGGAACCGCTGAGATGAGCTGAAAAATACATTATTCATACAGGAAATAAAGAGATGAAGTGAAGTTAAACAGCGTCATATGGAAAAACAATAATAAGCGCAAAAGAGTGAAGAAGGGAAGCAACACTTGAGACGTCAGCTCTTAATCCATTTTAGGTGTGTCCTAGCAGCAACAAAGCAAAACACTGAATTAAAGTGGGACAGGGCTCTCCAGCGTCATCCTGTTATTTCATCCACCTTTATTATAATGCTCTAAGACAGTTTGACTATGAAAATGTTTATTTTTTAAACAAACTGTGTATTTATGTCATCTGTTATGATGGAAATCAAAGAAAAAGGGATGTGGCAAGATTACACAATTACTTGAGAATACCCCTGTCTTTTTATTCCTATCATTATGTACATTATCTCTGTGGAGTGGAAGTATTTTACAAAAGAGGCAACATGACAAAAGTAATTTGCCTACAATTGATAAAGCAGAAATACAAAACAGAAACATCTAGCTGTATTTAATTAAGTAAACACTGTTATCAGCCTTTGCCTTTTGTTGTAGTTTGTCAAAAAAAAATGTTTTGTAATATGTCCTGTTTTTCAAATTCAAAAGAAACTAATTAATTTTTCTCAAAGTGAAACTTTGCAGGTGTTAAAAATGTGATTGAAATACATTTATCCATTTTCCTTACTTCCCTGAACCAATTTAGGATCGTAAGAGAAACACATTGAACTGTTTTATAATCTTGGAGTTGACAGATTTAACGGTTTCAGTGAATTTCAAGTACATTTTTAGGTAACTGAAACTGTAGTTTGACAACCTATAAAACCATTCAGTCATTACCCAGCCAGTGAAAAGTGTGCTCTCCCAATTAGGCTGCTGATGATTAAATAGCCTGGCTGGAAGCTGAGATTTCTCTGGCACAGAGGTAGACAGGGAGGCCACACGTGAAGGCAGTTTTTCTAGTCTGACCTTGGGGACCTTGCTTTCCTTCAGGGCCACAGCTCCTACTGAGACATAATTACAGCCACACACAGCCCTTAAATACAGTCATATCTGATCCCAGATTAATCCACTTTGACACGCTTAATTGAAATAAGAATTTTCCTTGAAAATGAGCCTGCCTTAGCCTGCTTCTAAGGAAATGGTAACGCTAGAAAGTCACAATAGATACATGCACCCAAGTGATGATTACAGATCTTATAGGATTCTTACTTTATCTGCTGCAAACACTTAACCAATTACTTGCTAAACACAGAATAGATCACAGAAGGGTAACCTGGAGAGTAAAGATAGAGCTTATAGTTATAAACAAAGGGAAGGGAGGTTATTTTCTCTGTTAGAACACACTGGCTCTGTGTGGACACATCTGTGGCCAGTTAATAACGCTGTTGTTCTCATCATACTGGGTCACCACTGGGACAGCAGGACATCACCAACGTTAGAGCACTGATCTCAGTCTGTTCTATCGCGTTGAGCCTTTTTTTCCCATGTTATCCCCATGCAAATCATTCGATGGATGGGTTCCTCCATCTTCAGCCTTTTATTCCGCAGCAGTGAGACGTGACTCAGATGTGTCGCAGTAGGATCAGTTGAAGAGATCCTGTACTGAATAAAACAAGACAGAGAATGCCAGTGTGTGACAGGGTACAAATTGCTTTACTGCCATGGTATTTACTCTGCTACAGGTGCCATGTGGCAAACATGTGTTGCACCTTGAGGTTATTGTGAGCTGCAAATCACCCCTGCACTCAATTTCCCTTGATAATAACTGCAGTTACTGTTATGTGGTTGGGATTTATTATTGTGTCTTAAATAGCAACAGCGAAGGGGATAATATAGTCCTGCTTCATAAAGTGTTACTTTCCTCTTTTGTCATCATATAGCACTTTGTCTTTTAAACGACCTTAAAGGGCTTAGGACCCTTGGATGTATGTGAGAGCCTTTAATAGGCAACTCAAAACGTGAAATTTGAAAGATTGAAAAAAAATGCATCTCTTGCTGCAGGTACAAAGCCATCCATTCTTTTTCTATGCCTGTTTAATCCAGTTCAGGGTTGCAGGGGGGCTAGATTATCCTATCTGCCATTGGGTGAGAGACGGCGTACACCCTGGACGGGTCAGATAGAAAGCCATGCTTCACATAATTCAGCAATAAGAAAGAACTGGGCAATGGGAGCTAACACGACAAAGTAGAAATTGAAGCCTTACAGTGTGGTCAGACTCTCCTGGATTTATGCACCCTGATTCAAATTGAATTCTTAAATTCCAGGATCACCTATCATCAGTTTTCGTCATGTGAATATTAACTACCTCTCACATGTTTAAGACCCTAAATTATGTATTAAATTTGGTATTAAAAATTTCATCCAACAAAAAAAACACTTTCAGTATGATCCCAAACCCTTGACATTAGAAGCAGCTTTAAAAATCTTGAGTGCCCTGTGTTAGTAACACTTATTAGCGAAATTGGTAAAAAGCTTAAGAGAGATGGAAGAGCTTGCTTGAGAAATCATAGAGAGTGGAAGAGATGCAGGATATTGATATGCAAATTGATACTTGGATACTTTTAGCCTTGCATAATAAAATGTTTTGTGTTGTTGGTTGTGCAGTTTTAGCCCTGCATTTCACCTGCTAAATATGCAGAGTTAGTCAGAGAGGAGACAGAAATCCTCCAAAAATAAGGATTTGTGGTGAACTATGAGTTTTGAAAAGCCAGATTCTTTTACTGTAAATTTGGAAATTAATATTTGTGTTAGTAAAAGTAACGAAGAGCCTAATGTGACATATGGTATTTTGTACTTCTGGGCCAATATGGCAAAAAGAAAAAGAAAAAGTACAACACACTGTGACAGGAAATGTTCCCCATTAGGGCAGAAGAGATTAAATAGTAGGTTTGCTTTTCAGAAGGTTGGACTTAGCTTTCAATCTGTTCTATTCTGTGTATCTGAAAAAAACAATAGAAATGCTAAAATAAAAATGCCTGTTATGCAGTTGATGCTGATTCAAGAAGGAAGGGGAAGGAAGATGGAGCAAAGAGTGTATGAGATTATCCCCACTGAAGCTAGATTTCAATCCATGAAACAAGTAAAGACACACAAGAAAAGCCAACAAAGATTCAAGATTCAAGAATCTTTTTTTATCCCAAGGGAAATTGCTGTGCAACAGTTATCGAACAAGGGGGAAAGTACTAATAATAAATAAAATAAAACTAAAATAAAATTAAAATTAAATAAAACAAAATAAAATAAAATAAAGCTAACATAAAATAACATAAGCTACTGTGTACAATATGTGCAGTGTGCAAATTAGCAGCCTCAATAAAAAAAAAAAACAGTATATATAAACAAGTGATTAGGAGAAAGTGGCATTGTATAAGTGGCATTGGGTAAAGTGACATAGGGTAAAGTGACATTTGGCATTTGGCCTCTGGATGCAGTGTTTCCACTGACCCTTTCTCGACCTGAGGTAGATTAATTAAACAGTCTGATGGCCACAGGCAGAAATGACTTCCTCTGGTGTTTTGTCCTACAATGGGATGGATTGAGTCTGTTCATGAAGCTGCTTCTGTGGGAGGTAAGCACCTGGTGGAGAGGGTGAGTGTTGTTGTCCAGGATGCTATGCAGTATACACAGCATCCTCCTCTCAGACACCACCAACAAAGAGTCCAGCTGGACCCCCAGGATGGAGCCTTCCTGATGATCTTGTTGATCTTGTTGGCATCTGCTGCCCTCAGCCTGCTGCCCCAGCACACCAAACCAAAGAAGATGACACTGGCTACCACCGACTGGTAGAATATCCTCAGCATGATGTTACATACACTGAAAGACCGGAGCCTCCTCAGGAAATATGGCCGGCTCTGACCCTTCTTGTTCTTTGCCTAGTTCAGTTTGTTGTCCAGATGTACTCCAAGGTATTTGTAATCTGGACCACTTCCACAGTCTTACCGTAGATGGAAATGGGTGTAAGGGCAGATTTCCTCCTGCGGAAATCCCCCACCAGCTCCTTTGTTTTGGTGGTATTAAGATGCAGATGGTTAGTCTCACACCACATGACGAAGGAACTCAAGTGAAATCATGATTGCTCAGATAAATGCACGCACAGTCAGAGAGTAATTAATCTCTTTTTGGATTGCAAATGGTTGGCCTGTTCCTGCATCAACTTCAAGGTTGAGACTGTATTAATCTCCTCTCCTCTCTGACATTCACCGTGCCTCTGATAAATACAGGACACCAAGCTTGGGCAGAGGTGGACAGGGAGGATCCTATCCTTAACCTATTACTTCATCAAGCCTATATGCTATTTCCTCTTTATTAACGGTGTGATTGAAAATCTGATACTGTCTTATTTGTACTGGGAGAGAGTAGGCAGAGGGGAGTTGTTTGTCGACCCCAGTGCAATTACCCAAATGCTAGATAGCGGCAAATTAAGCACACCAGTAACTGTAAGCCGAGCTTGTTTAAAGATTTGTTTAGGTTATTTAGTTATATTTAAAGTTTTCACTCTTTCTGTTTTTTCACATCAGATGGCTAATGTACTAATGTAATGTACAGCTATCCCTCTCTGGCATCATACACTCCTCTACTTGTTGTTGAGTGACAATTGACCACCGGAAACAAGACAATGACGATTTTATTTTTTAATATCTTCTTTCAGAATCTGAGCTGTAACACTTCATAGTTTTAACATGTTCAGGGGATCATAGACAATTTGGTAAAAAAAAAAAAAAAAAGTTATAGTGCTCACAAGTACTATACCTCTCTCTTTCTCTCTCTGTCTTATCTATATATATATAAGATATATATATATAATACAATATAATATGTTATCGCTCACATTTGTAAGAAGAGTGGAGAGCACCATACTAATCTGCAGAAAGAAGAATGACTCACACCAGTACACTCACTCACCCGCTGCTCCAGAGCATTAGCTACTACTTCCCTACACATATCACCAGTTGACCTTTCAGACTTTTTGGGTAGGTGGAAAATGGCCACAAAAAATTTGGAGTAAATGCTGCTGACATTTGCATTCACACATGCTGCCCCTTCAGTACATCTCTAGAACATTTCAGAAATGCAATGCATAAGGACAATGACTTATACTTATAAATCATTGGAAGTATTTTAACAGAGCAGATAGCAATTTGTTTGCAATGTAGTCGTCAGACCCTGTGCAACTAAAGGCTTATGTCACTATCTTAATGTATAAGAGCATAGGCACTTTGATATCACCCACTGCTTTGTGACTAGCAGTCGTATAAGGTCATTACCATTTTGGAATTGTGAAGACAACCAGCCAAAGGAAAACACCACTGAATAACTTAACTGTCATTTTAAAGAGACCTGGCCCTTAGTCATACAGGACTTTTGACCTCTTTCTCCTCTTGAAAATGTTGCTGTTGCTACATCCAACTAAAGACATATTGTCAAGACATTGGTTTTTTTTTTACAATCTGTCATCAGTTTTATATCCTGAATTAAATCCACAAATTTATTCAACTTTATTATTTATTTTTGTGACTGTAAATTACTGATCGAGCTAAATCAAAGACCAAAATGTAGCAAAATTCTGGATGTTTCCCCATTGAAAAGAGTGTCTATATGTTGCTAATCCTATTTTCCCATTCTGAGCTCATTCAACCCTGTATTGTATTTTGCAAAACAAGATTTGCAAGATCAAGGAGATTAAAGGACACATGATACCAGTGACAGAATCAAAGTCAGTATAGCTTTTTTATTGTTATTTTATTGGCTTAGCCTTTTACTTACCTTTGCATGTAAACCTCTTTTCTAAAAGCAGTGATCTGTAGTGACTGGGATTTGTTTCCTTCTTGTTTTCCAGCTCATAGGAAATAACTATCCAGTTGCAAACCCTGTTGAACATTCAACATGGCAAAAGTGCTACAGGACACAAAATCCATTTTTGCTTAAAGAAAAAAATGTCGTGGACTATGAATGCCAGTATAACAATGTGTGTGGATACAGAAGGCAAAGGGGAGAGCTATCATGTCATTGGATTATAGAGGGACAGAAAGGTAGCGCAGGATAACAAGAAGGGGGAGCAGCGGCGAGAGAGAGCCCTTTCATCTCTCCCTGACATCTTCAAAGACAATGAGCCTCAGCCACGTTCTCCGTGTTGACATTAACAATTGTACTCACAAGCACGCACCAAGCCAAGCATCTAAGACACACGCACACTGCAGCCACACATGCGTCTCTCCTAATAAACAAACTTCGTTGCCACATGTCCTCAACCTGCATGAATGTCAGTGAAGACACCATTATTAACGGAAACAGTATTCACACCATTGCTTCATCCATCAAGCGTATGACCATACACTCGAGCAGCTGAGTGTAGTAACAAGCCACAGATTGTTAACGCACATTTCAGGGACTGTCTCTCTGTCTCTGTCACTTCAGTGCCGTTTTCATTGATGAGCGTATGTCAAAATAGAAAATGTTTTAAAGTGAAAATAGTAAAAAAAAACTACTTGTGTTTATATTGCTGTTTTAATTTATTTAATTTATATCTCAATGTTAGGTGTCTGACATTACTTGCAAATATGGTTATATAAAAATGATGCAATCGTGCACCATTAAAATAACACAACATTGCATCTTGAAGTCACCTCAAGAACGAAAGTTGGAAACACTTTCTCCAAAGAGCTTCATTACGTAGTGTATATTCATTCACATGACTTTTTAAAGGTTTAAGTGTGTTGTTGATTTGTTGTTTGAGACATTTAAGTGATTTATCTATTAAGAAACTCTGATTCACAAACAAGTGGTGTCAAAAGATTATATAGCCCGTTCTTCCACAACAAGAAAATAGTGATCTGAAGGAAAATAAAATACTTTTTTAAAGTTTGTTTGACCCGCAGAGCTGGCTGTTAATTATCTGTGGTTTCATCACTATGAGCCAAATATTTTACATCAGGCATAATGTCTAGATGATCAATAGATGGGTCCGATTTAAATCTGAATTTGAGGTTGTAGGTATGATTTTTTTCAGTTGCGGATTACCTTGCAATCCACAACCACAGTTAAAGTTCTTTGTGTATTTTCAACAGGAAATGACAGAATCACATTAAGCTCTATGAAACAATCTTGCTGCAAACAGATCAATCAGAGTCCAAGGAATCAAAGAGGTAAATAAATCCATCGAATAATTTAATATGTTTGATTTTGTTATTCAACAGGTGCAGAGATTCCGTGCCATTGTGTGCTCATATGACAGGTACTAGGCTAATATATAGTTGCTAGAACATCTTATAAAGCCAGCACTGGGGAATATAACTCATTTAGAAGTGTGGTCAGTATTACTCAGTAAGGAAGTCAGCTAGAAGACAAGACAGGAATAAACCTTAACCATATATATGAAAACCATGCAGTTAGGATGATGTTTGTCTAGCATTGGATAGGATCACATGAATGCATGTCATATATATCATGGTCAGTTGCTACACTACAGTACATCAGCAGTAAATAATGCACATATCTCTGTATACATTCAAGAAGAATTGATCCCAGACCTTTTTCCTTTCCTGTGGCTGCATGTGTGTATTTGAAATTTTATTTTATGTTTATCTATTCTCAAGGTTGTGTGCAGTTAGCAGCGGTCTATGCTTGTTATTGTGAGCAAATTGTCTTCTAGCTATGTATCTCTCCCACTTTCTGTCTCAGTTTACTCCACTGTGAATCTGCTGACAAAGATACTGCAGGGTACTGGGTTCATTTGTATATATTCGCATTGTGCTCTTATGTTTAACAATGTATGTGTCTTTTGAGGAGGTGTTTCTAATACACAGAGAGGGTGAGATTTTGTGATAGGAATGGAGGAGAGAGTGAGCAACAGCTTTGTTTAAATGTTAAAAAGAGCAAAGATAATGTTTCGACAAAACCAAAATTTGCTTGCAAGTTTTCTTTTTTTAAATAATGAATAATTCCTCTGCAGGTGGACTGGGAAACTGACTGGGAAAAGATTTTTTTCTTTGGTAATCTGATCACAACAAAAGTAAATCAAATAAAGTGTGAAGTGTTGTAACTTTCTTGCTTATATGCTTCAAACTTTCATCCCATTATCCTTTCAGATAATGTGCCACACTTCTAATCCGAGAATAAACTTTGGCTTTTTAAATATCATTGTTTTTGTATCGCATCAGTGATGACTACAGTAACACTGCAGTCCAATCTCTGTTCTTTTTGGATCAGTAGGTGTATTCAAACTTGAGTAGTACTGCAGATTGGTTAGTGTCGAAGTATAAAAAAGCTACAAAAGAAATAAATATTGTCATTGGTATATATGAAAAGTAAATGAGTTCTAACCAATGATAAACTTGCTGTTCTCAAACAAATTTGTTTGACAAATATATTGACATTCTATGCTTTCAGTCATGGCTGAACCTTCTGAAATGTGGAATAACTGTTGTGTAATCTTTTCCCAGCCAGACAGATGAAAATTAACAGGAAGAATGTGAAAGAGAAAAAGTGAGGATTGTCACAAAGTTGCAGCCAAGATTATTCTGAATGTGAAGCCTTCTACTCTGTAGAACGCCAGTAGTTGCTGATCATTTTCTACGTGTTTGAATTTAGAGCTACTCTGATACCTCTAATGTTTTACAACTGTTTTCTGTGTGTGTGTGTGTGTGGTAAGTCAAGACTTGGGAGTCTCTGGAGAGTAGAATTGCCCAGAGTGCTGATACATGATGATAAGCAGTATCGGAGTAACTATAGACATATATACAGTGACCTGTATCATTAAATCCTAATCAAACCCTTTTGTAGTTATTCACGATAGTTTTTTTGTGCATGTAAAAAGTCAGCAAACTTACAAAGCCCACTGTACACACCATGAGGCACTTCTGAGTTTTGACCAATTGCCTGATCAATTTCAGCAGACTGGACCTTTTGGGAGGGTGGCTTTAATGAGACAGGAGCTAAAATGGGTTTCAGCTGAAATGTAAACTTAAAGGGGAAGAAAATAACAAAAAGAACAAACTGGTAAATACGCATAATATGGTCTCTTTAATTCCACCCAACTCGTCACATACTGACAGGAACCCGCTGTGTTGTTTTGAACGCAGAGGGTATTCCCAAAGCATTACTTTTGGACATGCAGACTGATGAAGTAATAATGTGTGTTTCTTTATTGTCATAGTAACAAAAGGAAATGAGGTAAATGTTGGAGTTGTGTATTTTGATTTATCTAATGTTAACCACATGCTTTTATTGCATAATGAAATTCGAGTATAGCAAAGGAAGTCAAAACATAGACAGAGAAGGAAAAAGAGAAAAACGCTATTGTCAAGGTTAGACCCAAAGGTTGGTAGGGAAAGTAAGACATGATTTATGTTTATTTATTTTTTAATGTCTCAACTTTTTTTCACCTATTATTAACAAGTAATGTCTTCATTTGAATTATTAATGATGCTAATGAGGAGCGCATATTTTGGTGCATACAGTTAAAGCCTGCATTTGTTCCTTAGCCAGTCAAAAGTGTATTGACCCTTTGTGTAAGAGCCTCCCCAGATGCCCTGAGATGTGTCCTGGGATTTTGGGTACATGCCAGCTCTTTGCCTTGTCAGCTGGCTATGGGACTGGTGTGTGTAAGCTGGAGGTAACAAGGTGACAGCAATGGTACCTGGGTGAGCAATGAGCAGTGAGGCGCATGCAGGCCATCTGTAGTGAATACCGTGTTTCTGCTCAGAGGTCACAAGCAGAGAGGGATGCAAACCACAGAGCTGCTTTTATTCCTTTGGCCTAAGTAACCTGCTGCATATCCTCTCATACAAGTTCCCATTTGCCATTGAGCACAGAATCATTTGGCCATGTGATCTTCCATCTAATCGACGTCTCTGGACCTGTGGAGACCAGCTAAATTCAGCCTTGCAAAAATGGACTCAGAGAGTGTATCAACTCATATACAAGTACCTGTGATTTATTTAGAGCAGGCAAGGTAGTGTTTCCCATAGTATGAAGTAATCCAGTCCCCCATATGGACTCATAGTCAAATTGATTTATAACTAACAATATTTTGTCCATGGTCCATAGAGTTGTTACACAAGTCATCTTAATGATGATTTGAATATCCCTCGGGATTAATTAAGTATCTATCTATCTATCTGTCTGTCTATCTATATTTCTATCTGATGTTGGTAAAGTTATTGCAGTCAATGTTGCGAACGTTCTCTCCAGGTGTGTGTGAGTGTGATCATTTTAGAAATCTGTTACAGCTGATGGTAATGAACAGTGATGCTTGAGATCAGAAGGGTTACAGGACATATTCATCGCTGAAGCAGTGGTAAGGGCCACAGATAAGCAGTGGTAAGGGCCACAGGTAAGTGACAGAGCCACTGGTAATGTTCAAGGGACAAATAGAAATGGTGATTATCTCCTCTACAGGAATGCCAGGAGGTTAGCAGCATGGGGCAGATGCTGAAGATAGGGTGCCACCATCAAAGCAGAGATGTGTGACTACTGTTGTCACAAGCCAGGGTAGCAGAACCTTTCATCTGTCTATGCCCATGCATGATCTCCTACATATACAGTGCCCGGGCTAGGTCTATTTGCTGTGCAACCCATCCGTACAAACCATGTCAGACAAGAAGGATTTGAAAATGTAGAAATGCAAACCTACTTTTATTGGTCTCTGAAAGCCCCCAAAAATCAGACAATTTGCACAGTGGTCAAACATGTAACAGTGAGAGAATATCAGTGTCATACAGCTGACATGCATGTTCAGTAAGTCAGACCAAATAGGAAATAATTCTACATAAGAATTTATGTAATGATAGTTTTGCATCACCTACTGGCACAACAAGAGCCTTGTCAGAATCTAATGGAATATTCAGGTTGATTGCAAATTTCAATCCTTAGTCTGGGTGGCTGAGAGTGTGACACTGAGTATATTTCCTATTACCACTTTGAATCCTGTAATTACTTTCAGGGCTCTCGAAGGAGCTGGCACAGAACTGTGTGCACATACCAGGCAGCCTCAGCAGCTCCACTCATCTGCACTTTCATTCTTGTCTTCCCTCCGTGGCATGCATCATTGTTCATATTTCATGGAGAAGCACAGTATCTGAGTGCAATATGATTGTTAATCTCAGGTAGCCAGAACCCAGTCTTGTAAGTCTCACAGCGGTCTGGAGAAAATCTCATTACAAAATGTGATAAGGAGATCTTTGGTAATCCTTAGACAGCTATTCAATTGGCTGTGAGTTTGAAATGTTTGCCTCAGAAAAAGCACCAGGGATTGGGTACATGCTGACAGTTAGCTCCACTGGTTATAATGCAAACATTGTCTCCACTGTTTCAACTAACTTTCTCTTGAATTTCTGTTGATCAGAACTTAAAAAACAGAGTCCTGTCTATGCTTTTATGTGATAAGCTCCCACAATTTTCCCTGATGCTACATCCAAATCCATGTGTTTAACCGTGTTTACTTTCAGAAGGCAGATACAGCATTAAGCTTCTTAGAAAGCTATAGGTCTCTAAAGCTCTTCCAAGAGTATCTCTGCTTTAGCACCAACTATAAGTACAGTCTAGAAACGGCAGTGGTTCAACAGGTTAGAGTTAGGCATTAGACTCCATATGGCTGCGTTTGAAGTCTAGTTTGTCCGGGAGGAGAATAAACAGAGCGGAACTGACCCTAAAATGGACTCATCATAGGTGTGATGGCAACAGATGAGGGAGTTTAGTCCACATGGCCTCCCCTTGCTCATTAAACAGGCCTGCACCTGTCTTCCTGCTGCACAGCACATCTGCCAGCCATGCCCCAGCTCCTGTTTGCAGTCTTCTCATGGGATGATGCATTCCATTCACTGATATTGCCACACTCTCAGCACATCTTATTTTAATTCCTCTCTACAAGATGTGTTGTGTATCGTTTATCTCTGCTATACAGTCTTTTGATAGTTGTTGTACCAAGTGTACTTTCTTTACTTTTTTTTCATTCAACTGAGGGCCCCTCATTGTAGGTGGGATCAGCTGATAATTATAGTGTGTGCTGATAATTATATTAAAGTATGTGCTACAGTACTTTACTTGGATTGGCAGAGGCAAAAAGAACCTTGTATAATCTATACTACTTAAAACAAATTAAATTTTTTGTGTGAGAATAAGAAACAATGCTGACTTGTGCAGGGCTTCAGCTTTGCTGCAGAGACATGTGCTTACAGGTGACATTTTCTCCAATCAATTTTTTCATCTTTTGGCATTGACTTAGCTCAAAATGAACCATTGCCAGGGTAGGACAAACAAAAGAATTAAAAGTGCAATTGCAAGCTACTGTCGACAATGAAAAACCCTCTCAGTCTCAAACCCTCAAAGTCGTGCTGAGTCGATTTGAGCTCTATGTAATGGAAAAGTGGCTTATACAGTCTACGGTATTGTGCAGACTGCTGCTGAAGGTCAGACAGACAAAATGTTTCTTATCTCTAACAGTCAACAGTTTTTTTCTCTTTTTTTGAACATTCCCTGTTTCTATGGTTGTCACCTCTGCATATTGTGCCACTATCCACATTAAAAATGATAAAGCCATAAAGCACAATTTCCCCAGCAAGGCTGCAAGTATTGCTAAAGGATGGGATGTTTGCTCAAAGATTCACCATTAATGCTTACATATTAATGATCCTCTTTTTCTATTCTGCAATTTTGGCAATTTTTACTGAGCAGCTGTGACTATGAGTATGTGTATCTATGACTATGTGTATCTATGTTTGAAGTATCTGATCAGGTGCACTGAATGAAAGCAGGAAAACTTGTCGACCTATTGCAGCTAGTTGTTTTTGAGCATACTGTGATTGATTGTTTTGTACCTGCGAACTATAAATTGATTTGATTCATATTTGACATGAAGAGTGATGGAATATTTTGCTTATATATAATGACCATCTCACTGAGGTCATCTTCATTTTAGCAGTGATGACACATAGCTATCTGTCATATGTGTCCATCTGTCATATCTCACAGATTACTTTAGTGTAAAGGGAATTCATTATAAGGAAATTCTAAGCACTACACTATTGTGCCTGTTTTGATGTGGGCTGTGAGAATGGAAGTAAAAATGTCATATTCAATATTATTCAATCACCCATTGTTTTGAAGCCCTTTGGTGTGGAGCGTGCTCCCAGTCACTCATCTTACCGTCTGAAGCTGAAATCATGTAGAGCTACGCTCATCTGACCCCTGTTTACTGGTAGTGTGCAGAAATGTATACAAAATCCTTCCTTCTCTTCTCCGCTGTCAGTTCTACAGTTTGCATAAATGTTCTCTGAGCAGTAGCCATATGATTACAACTGTTTACATGTTTTTACCAGACTTACAGACAGAGCCTGTTTTTCCCTGTATCTCATACATACCTCAGTGTTTGAATGCATAGGACAGAGCTTTGTAAACAACTTTGTAGCTCAGGAGAAAGAGCAGTCGCCCATCAATCGGAAGATTGGTGGTTCGACTTCGGCGTCCCCAGGCTACATGTTGAAGCATCCTTGGGCAAGACACTGAACCCTATGTTGCGTGTATGAATGCTTAGAAAGCATGTAGTTATGTATAGACTTAAGACATGCAGTATGAGTGTGTGTGTGTGAATGTGGCATATAGTGTTAGAAGCGCTTTGAGTGGTAAGCTAGACTAGAAAAGCCCTATACAAGTACAGTCCGTTTACCTATGGGAGGGAAAATTGTGTTTTTAGAAGCTTTTTGCCATATAACGCAATAACTTATTTACTCTTGTGTTAAGAGAAATGTGTTGTGTGAAGAGAGAGTTGATACAATGCTGACAATAACTATTCTCATGTTCTCATTCTGAAAACTTTGTCAGCATTTTTGGGAGGGAAAGGATCCCTTCTTGGCAGCTGCCAAAGTTACCTGACTTAAAAGAAAAACATGTTTTTGTCTTGGTTTGGAAACCACTAATATAGGTCTTGTCAGAGGCAATGAAAAGCTGTGTTTACTGCACAGATCTGGGAAACTGCATTATTGTTTTATATTTGAGGTGAAATGAAAAGAAAGAAAATGGGGCTTTATCTGCTCCAAGGAGGAAAAGTGGTTCTACTGTTAAAACCTTGTTTTCAAAAAGCTGTGATTTTGTATGAAATGTGAATAAAACAAATTGTTAACATGTTGGATATAACCAGAGCATTCGAGAGGAAAACATGAGATGGGGCTCTCTTCTATGTGAAGGACGGTGTGGACAAGTAGTTCAACACTTTACAAATAATTTGAAAACAAATAAGTAACATTAAATCATGAAGTGATTTGGAGACTTTATCATCAAGAGTTCACGATACTAAAATGTTCAGAAAATATTAATCTCTTTATGAAAGGAAAAGATGCTCAACATCAATTCTGTATGGCTGGGATTATTCAGGGCCCCAGGCTGCATTGCTTTAAAGAAAACTTGTTTAAAAAAAGAAATGTAAACAATATTCAGAAATTTTGCCTTCCGGGACTAAGATCATTAAGGATGGACTAAAACAAAGAGACTGATGAAACAAAATCTAAAATCATGGACCAGGATAAAGAAGAAAGGGACTACCGTACAGTCATTACTGCAGATTTCTAGCAGGTTTCCCAGGTTGTATGATGCTAAGTGGGGACATTAGTGTAAATGGAGTATATAACTTGCACATCTGTAATGGCTCTGTTCCCCAGCATTTGATATGTTGTCTTGGTACTATTTTTGCTTTTTTTATAGGGGTTGCATGATCTGCAAATTACTAAATGTGATCTGTTTAGTTGTTGTTGTTTCTTTTTTTCCTTTTCTTTTCCTTTTACAGGTTGCAGTATCAGAATGAGGACCAATTAAACGTGACGGTCACAATATTATTAGTAAAGCATGCTACAAGGCTGTCAAGTCAATATTTCTATGCCACAGTATTATTCTGTCAATTTGGTCCAGATGACATCTAAAAGCTTTAAATGTGTGTTAAGGCAACAGAGGGATTTAGCAAAAGACGAGGGATAGATAGAAAACTGCTTGAACAATCTGAGATGACGTAGTGTACATAGCTGTCTAGACTCCATTAAAAGTAATGGGGCCCTCATAAAACTTCTCTATGCTTTTCCTGCTGATGTTCTTTTCTTTGTTCAATACAATGTGGAGTTTGAACTTGACACATTCAGACCACAACTGGTTTAGGCTTCAATACACTTATTTGTGTTATGTGCATATTTTAACACTGACTCAGAAATAAAGACTTAAACACTGCAGCTGTTGTTCAGCATTATGAAAGGACAGAACTTCAAATCATTCCTTAAGCTGTCAATGCTAAATGAAGAATATGTAGCATGTAGCTCTTGCATGACTCAAAAGTTGTTTTTTTTCCCATTACAGGCATCAGTATACCATGTGTCCATATGCCATGTGTGGTTCAAAAAGGCTATTTATGCAGTCAGTTGGAGAGGTAAAAAGAGAGATAGCAGGGGCCTGATCTCTAATGTACTTCTATCTGTCTCCTCCAGTATCTGTCACTGTTAGCAAAGACTGTCAACAATTGACTACAGAGTTTGCTCCACACTCTGTAGCACTTTACATTCTGACAGTAAGTCAATTGGCCAACAAGATTACTTTGCAAGTAAATACTATACTGCAAGAATAGTAAGTAAACATTATACAGTGGTTCATAGACAGGACAAGGAAGGAAAATCTTATCACACAATTCCACGTAACACAGGCAGGCATCCAAGTGAATGACTTATGAGAAAAAGTCACTGATAGTCATTCAGCTGGTATTGTATCAGATGAGAAGAACTGGCTCAACAAAAGATTGGACTAAAACACTGTTTTTACCCGTCACCTGAGACATTAGATGGTTTGTTTCACATAACCATCTTTAAAGTGTTCTGAATTAACCTTTTGGTAATAGGAAGTTGATTGGATAAATCATCTGCCTATCAAAGTTACAAGTTAACTTAAGCAAGGCTCAATTTTATGCCTTAATAAACACAGACAAGTGTGTCTTTGTGGTTTATGGTCTAATCATAATCAACCTATGGCTATACAAATTGGAGTATTTGTTATAGATTTTAACTATTATTGTTTCCATAATCTGGACAAAAGCTTGCAGTCTTACTGCAAAAACTCAAACATAAGAAATTATTGAGGGTCAAAAGAACAATAGCGTCATTTATATAATTGAGCAGAGTTGGTCATCACAATAAGAAAAAGAATACAAATGCATGGAATAATAGAACAAAAACATACTTTGCTCTTGAATGAAACAACTGAAAAGGAATGACAAATAGACAAGGAATTTCTTTTAAAGATATTGGGAACAGAGGCGGGTATGCAGTAAGTAAATGTCAGAGAGGAGAGTAGTGAAGGAGGAGATGAGCAGTGGTGCAAAGGGACATGTCGCACTTGCCTTGTAGGCCTTTACTTGATAAAATCACAGTAACTTTTGAAATGTGCTTGACTTGCTGTTTCACAGGCCTGCAGGCCTAGTTTCAATAGCTGTCCACAGCAGAGGCAAGAAGGACTTGCCAGTGTCAAGGTTACCCCTCCATGTTTTTGCATAGACAGCAGCTTCAGTTTATTTGAGGCTAAAACAGTGTTGGCATATTAAGCTAATTATGCAGAGTGCAAAAATATTTTTTTGTGTAGTGGCCTTGTTTCAAATCTTTGGGCTGCATTGAACATACAGTTGATCAGTGTCTGTGGCCAGGAACTATAATTCCTGTCACCACAAACACCATCCCAAAATCACATTGGAGTCAGTGACGGATTCATGACTGATGCCTCTCATGAAGCAGAGCGCAGGTTTGCACCCTGCGGAGTAACAGATGAGTGGACAGAGAAGGACAGAAACATGTATCAAGTCCCAGGGGTTTAATTCTCTGTAGATGGGTATGGTCCACAATGTGAGGTGAGCATAGCTGACATTTACAACACCCCATGGATGAAGCAATAGGGGCAAAAGTTGTAGTGGTAGGTCGGTGCAGGGTGATGATGAAGTGACCCTGGTGCAAAGCCCTGCTTCTTCTACTCCTTGCCCCTTTGCCACCCGCTGTAGTGAAGATTGATGAGCATTAGGTGGTGAAGAGACACTGGGCTAGATTACAAGCATACCACTTTGTCATGTGTACAGCAGTTCTTCAAAGAGTAGCCCTGCTCAGTTTAATTGGCTGCAATTTCTCCAAAGCAATTCTTTTTGCTCGTGCTGTATGTTCTAGAGAAAAAGGAGAAAAATAAAGAAAGGAAGAGGGACACGAGACAGCAGTTGCAAGAATTGCTTGACTGTCCTTTTTCCTTTTCCATACTCTTATTGAAGAACATGTGTGTGTGTGTGCTGTTTACCAGAACTGATTAACTTCAAACTGTTTAAATTACTCCAAAGATTTAACCTATTCTCAAGAAATAAGGATGGACTGGACATAAAGATAAGAGATGGGGTGCTGGCTCAGATTTGAATAATTCCCCCTTAGAGTAGCAGGTGCAGTTCAGGCACAGGTGCTCAGTTTTATTAGATCTCAGTGCTGTATCCTAGCAACTTGGCTGTGGGAATAGGCAAGTGCCACACCCATGCCCCGGGGGCTGCTGAGATTGAGATTCTGATTAAGGGTTTGGGCCAGCTGCAGATCATCAGTGCTCCTCTTAAGAGTTGTGGGAACTTGGCAGCCCTCAAGCCTTTAAGGTACAAAAGCAACGATTTAAGAGAAACCTTGATGATTCAGCAGGCAACATCCTCATTGCCCGGTAGCCTGATGATCATCCTCTCTGAGGACGTTTCACAAACTCAGTTTGAAGAATTCAATACACATTCAAGCATATATTTGTACAGGAGGGTGGTTTAATTGTAGAAAGTCTATGAACTTGCCTTCTAAAAAGCCTTTGAGCACGAGACTTTGCATTTTACTTTTTGTGTATGTGCGCGCATGTGTACTCTACTTCACGCACTGAGCATTGATTATTTTTTATGTGATTCCTGAATCACAGTGGAAAGCTGCTGATGAAGATCATTAGGTATCTGCGATGCAGATGCAGTCACTTATGCCTGACTCTCTCCACCCATTTTACATTCCCCACCGCCTCACTTTCTAAGCGCAGATATATGGGAAAAACAACAGTGATCCACCAGTTAGGAAAGAGTCGTCAGGGGAGAGTCAGGAAAGGAGGGACTTGAGTGATAATGACAGGAATAAGGTTGGAGTGAAAAAGACAAAAAGCCAGGTTTGTGAAAAAAGAAGTGCTGCATTATGAGAGGGAAAATAGTAAAAATATAGTAAAACTTATGTCAGACAGAGTCAGTGTTAGTGAAAGGGCTGCATGATGAGGATGTGAGATAGTGACTGAGGGAAGAATCAAGCGAGGGAGGTGGATAATATGCTGACCCACTTCGCAGACACCATGCTGAGATCCTAACCAGTGCTGCAATAAATAACACTCGGCAGGCCAGCAGAGCTTCACGCCTGCTTGGTGGCAGTCTGTGCCCCCTCATCCCTTGCCACTGCTTGCCTTGCAGTGTCTACCCATAACCTCATAAGCCTACCCATCACGTTCACCATTTATCTATCTGTGCATCCAAGCACTGGTTGGTTTTTGCTTATTTGATCATGTATGATCCAATCACCTGAGTGGATGATGTGCATTAAGCAGGTAATGGTGTATCTAGAATTGGTTTGAATATAATACAATGTGTTGTATAATATTCCTCTGAGATAAATAGCTTATTTTTTCTTTTTGTTTTTTTCTTTACAGTATATACAAGTTTGGTTACTGAGATAAAGGTGTTAAGTTAACATGTAAGAGCTGTTAGAGTGAGGCAAAAACCCTTAAAGAAGGGTGGAAAGGAAAAAAAGAAGAAAGGGTTAGAGATGAAGAGAAGCTGCACTCATACGTTGAAACAGAAAAACAGGTATTCACATGTACACATGGGTGTCCCAATATTTTTATATTCCCAATTTTCCTACGTAGAAAACATTTATAGCTTAAGGGTAGAAAAATTAATATAAAATCACAGTGTGCTCAGGAAAAGCTGCACTCATTTACTTGTCAGAAAAATTGATAGTTATTAGCTGTAGCTCAGCATTTTTTGTAAGATGGAAGTCTGTTTGCTAAGTAAATTCTACTATAGTCTCAACATTGTTGCTTTGGGGAACAATTGATTTGAAAAGTTCTTTTGTACCCGAGTCATTTCCCCTTGTAGACGAAAGGCACATTAATCAACGTATATGACAGAACAACATTCATTGGCTGAGGCAGGCTATTTACTTGGATTTATTTCCACCTACATACTGTATATGCTGTACATCCTTGAAAATATTAAATACGTTTTTGAAAAAAGGAAAAAAAAGTGAAGACATCAAAGGCACTGGTGGGATTTCAGAAGTGTTCAGAGGTCAGAAATGACATATATATCTTCACATGAAATATACCAAAGCTGAGAGGCTAGGACTAACTGAGTCAACCGTCTTACAACTGGGGGATGAGCACTTCATTATGTGAGTTAAACACTTATTTCAACAGAAACAGGATGACGGGCAATGGAAAGATGTGAATTACCTTTAAAAGTGGCATGCAAGGATCTAAAAATGTCAGACAGAAACAAAGCTTTTGACTATTGATGCAAAGTCTAAAACTCATAAAGACTTATAATGGCATTCCTGTTTTATGTCAGTCTGTTTTATTTTACATAACCCGTCAATGTAGAGTGCGCTGATTTTTTGCCACCTCACTTCAAATTTAATTTCACTGGACATAAGTCCAGCCCCATTAAAAGTATGATGTCCTGTGTTGTGCATTTAATGAACTGGTTGATTGAAAGTTCATTTTAAACACACCTAAAAGCAGCGGTGGGCTCAGACTTCCCTGTCAAACCATCTGTCAGTGCAGAGGGAGACTCATGTTTGCAGCTGCTCCTGCACTGAATTTGTCATCAAACACAAAGGCAAGCATGATGTGCTTTAGAGACTTGTTCAAAGTAAAAGCTGGAGGGACTTCTGTTTGTTGAGTGTTTGAGAACTAGGTTAGCAAGTGAAGCCACTTGTCCTTGAAAGGAGGTTTAGCCTGGGTACTGGCAATCAATCAATAAATAATGTTGTGTGAAGGGGTCATGGTGACATGGCCCTTTCTCTCTCCATTCCCATAGGGAGGCTGTCTTTTTTCCTAAGCACACAGAGGTGATTCTGTACTCATGAGAATATTAAATTCTTGTCTTGGATGAGTATTTCATAGCATAAAAACCACAAACTTCCACACTGTCAAAACAAAATGTATTATTCAATGCAACATGATTTCATAGCACGTGCCAAAATAACGGTTCTATAATATTGAGGTATGTGAGTTTGAATTAAGTGGATGTGTTGGAAGAGTTTCAATTACCTGAAGTAAAGGGTTATTGCCATTTGAATATATCATAAACATTTCAATGAAACAATACACAAAAAATAGCTACATTTTGAAAAAAAAAGACAGATATAGGCTCATTAAATACATCTTTTTTTAGAAGCCTTTTATGTTGAAGCACTTTTGATATCACACTGTATGCATATCACATCAAAGAATTGGTGTAAATGTTGATTGTCTGGTCATTAATGTGTCATAAGCCTTTTATGGATGAGCCAAATAAACCATTTAGAGGACAGTTGAAATACTGTGTGATCTCGATGACTGAGAGGAGTTCCTGACCAGAGAAACTACCCTTTGTTCATTCTCTAAGTTAATTACTACCCTTTGTGATACAACAACACAATGCATGGACATATAGTAGGCAGTTTGAGATGTTGCAATACTGGAAAAAATAGCTGATGAATACAGTGACTGTATGAGCAGAGAGTGTATTGATGGATAAGTTTAAAAAAAAAGATATTGTAGCTGAGGTTCTTGGCAGAGAAGAGAGGAAAACTGAGGGCATGCCTCTGTGAAATGTCAAGCATGAAAAAGCCAGGTGGGTGGGAGCTTTTAATTAACTGATTTCATAAGTAGAACTGTGGTCACTCACCCACAGACAGATGAATCTTCAAACGCAAATCCACTTCACTTAATTGATTAAGTTGAATAAAAGCAGTGTTAAGCAAATCCTGTGTGGTAATTTGCCAAAAACTTTGTATGAGAGCTCAAATAAAAACCTTAACTGGATAAAGTCATTACTGCTTAAACCTGATTTTTTTTTCATCATCTGTCACTTCTGCTGTGATAATGTCTTTTACATATTTTAACTTATTTTGTGTTCATGTGTGTGAGAGAGAGTATTGGCTGCTTTAAAGTGCTTTCGGTTTTGCAGTTTCCAGTTGGCAGCAGCAACAAAACAATGAAATAATTTTACCCGAACAGCTGTGGCAGTATCTCTAATAAATGGCCCTCTAACTGTAAATTTGAAAAAAGTCCTTCAAGTTCACGTTTGGTGTAGTGCAGCATTTAGTTTCATTGAAGGTGGAAGTGGTTAAAAAAATAATAAAACCTTGTTATTTTCCTCACAGCAATATGAGAGTGGACAAAAAAAGTCCACATCTCATTGATAGATTGCAAGATAAACATAAGTCAATCTAAATCACTTTTGATCTTTGATGTCACACTAAATCTTAAAGGCTATAAATAGACAAGATTATTTTATAGTTTCCATCCACTCTTTTTATTCAAAGACAAATACAGGTCTTTTGTTGGCTGCATATGCATTGTGACATCCAGATGGACTGGCTCTGTGGTGGAAATTGAGTGGATATAGATGACTGTGCTGTGGGTAAAACTCTGACAGAGAGTGTTGTCAGGCAGCCTAAAGGCATTGGAAGACAATAAATCTACAGAGTAATTAATGACGTCATGTTATCAGTGTAACACACCATTCTGCAAGGAATTATTTTTTGATTTATGTCGGTATGTTGCCTGAAATTAGATTTTGTTTCACAATCACAAAGGTCCTGAATGAGGACCATATGCATATAGCAACTGCTGACAGTCCATAAGGTGGTCCTCTGGGTGGTGGAAAGGGCAGCAGTGGGGGAGAATAACCAGAGAAAGAGAGGTGACTTGGACACATTTATTGTTTACTCCAAACAGCAGGAGCAATCAGAGAGACAAAGCCTCATCCTGTGATTTATGAAATGTGAAAAGTTGACCTTTTATCGTACTCATCGGGCCAATCAGTGTTTCTTTTCCTGAAATGCCAAAACATAAAATCACACTGCCACCTTTTATCAACAGTGAGCAGATTGTGAATATTTTATGCTTGAGTTTTTTCAGAGATTTCAAGATTCTCATACTTTTGAGAGTAGTTTTACAGATTAATGTGGTGTCTTTCTTTTTTTTCTTTCTTTCTTTCTTTCTTTCTTTCTTTCTTTCTTTCTTTCAATGTTCATTCAGTGTTAATTTTTTTTTTCTATGTCAACTCTGTACAGGGATACTGAAAGAAATACAATAATTTAACAGCTGCAACACATCTTCGGATTAGACAAGAACACAATGATCAATGATCACTGAGAAGTCTCTGACACATGATGAAGTTTGTGAGACAAGCTGAAACAATGTCAAAAAAGAATTTGTTAAATTTGTTTAAAAAAAATTGTTAAAAATGTATTACATAAAGGTGATATCTAACAGTGTCAGAGCAAGAGAGAAGTCATATTTTCTATTACTGGAGAGGTGTGTGAGGTAATGTATGGAACAGAAAGACTGAAAGACTGAGAGAGAGCCTTGCACCATGAATCTCATGGTCATCAATAAAATAAAACAAAAGTCAATCTCTGACTATGTTTCTGCTAACCTCTATACATTTATGAATAAATTATATTCTGAACCACTGACCATGGTCAGCTTAAATAATTGAGATAGATATGTGGATGAACCTTTAATGCTCCCCAAAATAGAGCAGATTGTCTGGAGTTGTATTGTTGTCTGAATAATAAATACAGGACACAGTGAGCTTCTGCACCACAGAGAAAGATCCAAAGGGGGAACTATTGCTGTTTAGATGTTAAGGTCCATACAGTAGACACATGCTTAATGCCTCAGGGGCTGCTTCCTCAAGCTTGTTTTATTCACTGAAGTTTCTTCTGCTTGATCTTTCTGAGTGGATCATTCTGAGCTTTTTGTGCAGAGTAATAGAAGCTCAAGAATTCATTGCTATCCTTCCAGTTTCTATTATGGTATACTGTTTTTACACCAAAGCAAGATGATGAAGTCTTTTTTTATGCATTTAATCCTGCTAAAACAAACCATTGGAATATTTTTTCATTGCCAGCATTAGAGTGTTTATTCTTTGTGAACTAAGAGTAGCAACATGCTGAACTGGAGTTGTGTCCAATAACTCCCACTACCTCCCAGGATACAAGCCTCTAAGCTACAACAGCCTGATCCCGTGACAGAACATTTAATAGGTATGCTGGGAGACAGCACAAATTGTTGCAGTTTCACAAAAAAGCCACCGAAATTATACACTTACTCTTTTCCTTACTCTTTGCTCTACAGATACGCAGTTTATCTCTCAATGTGTCATCAAGATGACGTTCAACATCTCATTATGTCTTGTTACTTGATGATCTTTACACTCAAGGTCTTGTAACATGTGTCATAATGTTAACTTTCCATGTATTTTTACATGGTCGACACTTCTCATTTTGTTACAGACACTTATAAGGAGGAAGGAGGGGATGGCACACTGTGCTTCCATGCAACACACTGTGAGCTTCAGAGCCATTCAGCACAATGTTTTATGCAATCCTTTGACTTTATCACTTTCCTCTCACTCGTTTTTCCTCTTACATCTCACTGGAAATGGTTAGGCTCCGCATTTTACAATTTGGGTTATGGGTTGCAGATTCCTTCATGTCACATCAAAGCTGCCCGTCAGATGGTTACAGTATTTAGGGAAGCTTTCAAATTAACAACCATGGATTATGACACTACCACAATATACCTAAACATACCTATTACATACAGTTTCTGCTGAGACATGATAACATTAAAAAATATCATTACACTGTTTTTGGGAGAAAAAGTGCACCAGGTTGTTGTGTTCCCATCAACGCCAATAGGCCAAAAATACCGATGACTACTGTATTCGTTTGATAAAGGACTGAATACCGATTAGATTGTTTCCCTTGGCACTTACAAGTCAGATTTTAGCAGTTTTTTTGGTCAGTGGAAAAAGGTTTTTGTTTTGTTAAGTTGTACAACTAGCTTTATATGTGATCATCATCAAATTGTTGAATCTTTAAGCAGGGAATTCTACCATGTGAATAAAATGTAAAAAGTCTTTCTGCTTGTGTTTGCTTTGAACCAAATTCTTTCAAAGTTCTTTAGTCACATTCATATGACACATTCTATATTCTTTAGAAAGGAGAAACACCCTGGCTATTGAGGAAAACATTAAAAACTATAAGAAATGCAACTATGTTTTTTGGACACTTATGCAGATGTATCAACATGTATCAACCAAAGGAACCAATATTAATACCGTTATGTATTTTGTACTGTCAGAAGTTGCTGTCAGCTCACTTCTATATTTCCTTTGTACCTAACAACATCACAGACTTCTATTGTTGTCAAGAATCCATTAATACGTGTCACACTGAAGCCTGAACAAATGCAATCTATAATATTTAAAACACATGCTAGGTATATTTTTCTTTGTTGCATTGAAACTGGTTCTAACAAATACTTTTCAACACAATATAATATTCATTCTATGCTGTGCTGTCTGTGAGCTTTCTTTTATGCATTGACAACAGAGGCCTATGACTGGCAGGCTAGGACAAAGTACCAGCTTCTGACCATGGGACATACAATAACTTCAGTTTTTCATCAGCAGCAATAAACACAGGGCTGAAAAGAAATAAAAAGAAAGTTGTTGTTTTTTTTGTCTTCTTTGGCGACACATTTTTTTATTTTTTTATTTGCCTACAATCTATATATAGTTTACATTTATACCCTCAAAGTAAGTCTACTTATTAGTCATACAAGATAAAGTCTGGGGGTGATCTGTCTCTTTGTGACTTTACACAAGCACTGGTTCTGACTCTGACTCTATGGTCAGTAGGTTGTAAAGATCTTAAAAGTTAACTCTTTAAGAAGCCTTTGGTATATGCAAGACCTTCTCCTTTTGTAATGGACCAGAGAATTGGAATTATAGCTATAGTAGTCAGTAAAAAATTGAATGGCTGGTTGTAGCTATATTAATTTACACTTTCATTGTTTTGGTCATATGATAAAGGTGATGAGCAGTCTTCAGAAGAGATAGGTAACAAACATTTATCCATGTCGTATGTGACCCGGGGAGGCCTAATATCCATCGGTTATATGAATTGAAAAATAATGACGGGGTAAAAAACAAGGTTTCTTGGTAAATTACACAGTATCAGTTCACATATTGTAAGTCATTTGATTGATTCATGAGGTGGCCAAGCAATTCGAGAACTGGACTAACAAAACACAGTTAATGTTCCCTAACAAACTAATAAAAGACTAGAGTGGAGAAAATGTAAAATATATTGCTCTCTGTCATAGCAATCGCTGTAAATGATCTTTTGAGGAAAGCACTGAACCAGCAATTACCTCAGAGTGGCACTGTGATTACTAGTAGTGGTCTGCTGTCACACCCTGCAAGTCCCGGGTGTAAATATGTGTAGCTTCATAAGTGCTTAGCAAGGAAGCATACTGAGGGGTAAGCATGCTCAGTCAGCTCTCCCTGGACAAATATATGTTTAAAATGTCAGGATGAACAGACAGAAGTTTAAAGAAATGGAGCGAATCTGTGGCTGCAGCTTGAAAACAATAATCAAAATGACCTTGTAAGGAGGCAAGGTTTAGAAATGATCCTTTCATTTGCACATATTTGCATCTTTATATTCATGCAGTTACAGTTGAGACCAAATCAAAACTTGAAAAGAGCAAGTACTGGATCTTGTGCCATCAGATACCCAGACACATCTATGATTTGGAACATATGTTGCTCAAACACCTTTATCTTTCAGCATTGATGTTACCTTTTCAGATGTGTTCTGTCCCAACCTTTATGTAACATGTTGCTGTGACCAGATTCCACAATTAGCAAATATTCTTATTGAACAGTCTTACTTTCAACATTTGATATGTTTTCTATGTTCCAGTGTGAATAGAATATTGGTTTATGAGACTAGAAAAATTAATTCATATTTTATTTACACATTACACAATTATCCCAACTTTTCTTGGAGTAGGGTTGCCATGTCAACGAACAGAATGAGATGTGGTTTTGTGATGCATACGGAGAAGACGGTACAAAAAGAGCAGTAAAAATACTTTGTTACTACTTATGGAAGTATAAAATCTTGCTTAAAATGTTAATAAAAAGAATATCACATTGATCTATATAGGGAAGCTTTAAACAGTATCATTTAAGAACATGACACACAGGGCCTTGTTATCAGTCTCGTTGTCCTAATATATTTTCTTAAGCATCTCATCACATATGAGGGTGCAGTTAATCCTTACTTCCCTGTGTACAACTGACACGTAAGAAATAAGATGTTAAAGATGGGTGAACTTGAGATATAAGACATGACAATAAGACCAAAGTGTGTGTTGAAATGTATATATTCTATATCATCCCCATGTGTTCATACATTTATGAATATATTCAAGGTCAGTTGCAAGCTTGGCTAAAGCTGTGTGACTTGGCAGAAAGGATTCTCGAAGCAGTTTTTTGTAGCCTTAACTAATTCCACTTCCACTGTCATGCTTAAATACCTTTTTCTTGTACCTTCCCATGATTCTGGAAACACTTCAGAGGGAAGAACAGAGCGCCTAAGACAGAATACATTCAAAATCACTCAAATACATTCAAAATACATACATTAAAAAAAATTTCAGTCCACTAATCTGATGTGTTGCCCACATGTAATGCAGACTTTTTCTTTGTCTTTGACTGTACAAGTGTAAAAATAATGAGTAATTGCTGAGTTGCATTTTAATGTGGACTCTTCGCATCCATTTTAGCTTTTGCCTTTCTTTTGTTCTCTTTGAACAATAATCTGTTATTGAGTCATTGTTGTATTAAAAAAAATCATCTTGATTTCTCATAATGTGTATTTTACTGTGTATTTTAATTTCCAGGCTGGGAGTTTGTCAACTTTAGATGTGACTCATGTGCTAACCACCTACAAAATTAGAACTATCTTTTAAATGTTTTTATCGGACTCCCTTGTGCTACCTAATCAGCACTGATCTGTTGAGGCATGACCTCCACAAGGCCTCTGACGGTTTCCTGTGGTATCAAGACCTTAGCAGTAGATCTTTTAGGTCATATAAATTGCAAGGTGTGGTCTCCCTGGATTAAGCTTCTTTTTCTAGAACATCTCAAGGGCCCAGTCATCACCCTCATTCCTTTGACCTGTTCCTTAGACGACTCAGTTCCTCAGCTCTGGCTGGCCATATTGTCCTGCTGACAAAGTCAACCTGATCAGGGAATACCATTGTCACGAGGGGGGACTAAGTGGGCTCTAACAATGTTTAAGGAGGTGGTGTGTGTCATGGTAACATTCACTTGAATGCCAGAACTCAGGCAAAAGCCTACTTTTCCCCTTTAGTGCATCCTACTGCCATTTATTTCCCTGATTAATAACACACATATACCTTGTACAAATTATGTGAAAGAAAACCTGATAAATCAGATCTTTCCACCTTCTCCTTTTGTTTGCAGTTCAGCTCTGACACAGTCCAGTCTCTATACAATATTGTAGATATATTTATTTTTCTAGAAACCACAGTTACATATGTACATTCTTCAGCCAGGGCACTCCATGGTCTTGTGACAGTTTATGAGAAACATGCAGGTTATAAGTTATATGCAGGATATAATATTCTATTTCTAAGCAGGATTTCATTTTTCAAAATAAGACTATTGGTGTGTGTATGTGACTTTGGTGTGTATATAATCAGAAAATGATTGAATAAAGGAAAAAAAGCATCACTGACTAGACTTACTGCAGTGAAGCAGAGACATCCAAGGTCAAATAAGAGGACTCAAACTCTGGTTTCTCAGATGAAAGCAGGAAGATTTAGAGCCATCACCACCTGCTGCTACCCTCTAATCTTGGGAGTCTCATTGCTTAGTAAAGCAAAAGCTATAGCAGTGGAAAATGTTTCATATAGATGTAAGCAGAATCTTCTTTTCTCTCGTCAAGGGCTTCTACATTCTAATTACCCAGCATTCAGTGCTGCCCAGTACAACTTATACTGTAACCATCCAGCTTTTTTCTGCCTTTCATTTTTTTGTTGCTCATCCTTTCTTTGACTCAGAGGCAGTTGGCATGGTGACCATCCATCTTTATCACCTCCCCATCAAGCAGGATCCCCTGCAGGCCCAGGCTTATTGTTTCTCTGTGCCTGGCACTATGCCTGTTTTAGTTATCCTGATAGCTGTGTGGCCTTGCTAGAGCTGGACGTTCAGCTTACCACCCCCTGGGCTGCCAATGGCTGAGATCCACTGCTGTGGGTCTGGCTGAATGGGGTTCTTGATATTGAGTTCTTCCGTGATCTTACTCACTATAGTTGTGAGTAGACACAAATGAGGATATGCTTTTTTCCTCAGCTAAAAGCCATTTTAATAATCACATACAAAAAGGTTAACTTTATTATATCTCTGGCAAAATTATTATTTTTTTTCCCTTCAACACACATTATGAATGTGAGAAAGTATAATGTTTTTCTATTTTTGCTCCCTGACCTCGGCTTCTCCTGGCATTTTAGATGCCCATATGTGGAGAAAGCAGCCAAGACACTGTGCCAGGGAGATGGTAAATTAATGATGCAAGACACTTTGGCTCTGCCTACAAGCGCAACACACTGGACACCAAATATGTCTGTCTCAACAAACACTGTCATATTTCAAACCTCAGCCGTGAAGCTGTATGGCTTGTCTGGCAATGCAAGCCTTTCATTTTATTTAATTAATTCCCTCATTTGCCTTTTTTTTTTTTTGCAGAGTGCTCACGTATTTATTTATTCACAATGGAATGTGTATTGTGGTAAGCAGATGCCCAGTCATTGTCATTCAGCCTGAGACAGAAGAAATTAAATGATTCTGATGTACCATATCATGGCTTTTGAAGTGACAATATGTCACCAATAACAATGGCATTACATTAGGATTAGCAGGTTGAGCTGTTTGTTGCCACTGCAAAGCAGTCATGATAAGCAAGCGAAAAAATGTTTTCTCCCACAACTTATACTGCTGAGTATATTGCTTTTGTTGCTGATATGCAGATTGAGATTAGTCAACCTGCAGGGAAACCTCAGCACTTCCTTCCTGTGGTTCTGTACAAATCGCATGACCATAATTGATCAATGCCAAACAACAGTGAAGTTAAGAGCCTGTGGCCTACACTATCTGTGATTTCTATATTGCAATATATCACCGGCAGTAAGTGCACCTGACAACCGCCATTAATTCCACAGTCCTTCTTAATGCCACACTTAAGATTTTGAAGAGTGTTCCTTACCACATGGATCATGGATTTTTTTTTTTTAGGTACAGGTACTCATTATTACTAATCACAGCCTAAAACTTTGTGAAAACTTTGCTGATACAAATTTGATGAGTACCACCCACCTATTGTTTCAGGTTCAGCACACATGTTGCACACCATGGCGACAATATTCTGTGGTGGTAGTGGTTTCTGCCACCAGGATGAGATGGCCCACTACACCACAAAAACTGCTCAGGGATGGTCCAAGGAACACAACATAAAGTCTAAGGTGTTAAAACATTCCCAATATTCCAATCGAATCACGCTTCTGTGGGACGTGCCAATCTATGGCGACCATACAACCCAGATAATCTAAAAGTTAAGTTACCAATGTCTCAGACTCAGACACCACAAACTGAGTGTTTCAATTACTATAGCGTAATGCACTGGTTCCACATGCATAAGTGTCTGAATGTAAGTCAACAATAATCTAATTTTCAACCAGTACAATATCTGTATAAACACAGCTGCTTTACTTGACGAATCATGTATATCTCTACTCACGAACAAGACACCTTGATCCTCTTTATACGTAAATTCAGACCATCGCCTCTCTCTGAGCGCCAAGGGCAAAGCTCAGCAAGATCAAATGTAATTTACAGGCTCTTTCTTCTTATACTCTCAAAGCGTGATATTTTCTCAATTTGAGCTGATCATAATTGCAGGTTCACCTATATACTTGTTCTAAATATAGCTATGCTCCCGAATATCATGGACGTTCTAAGATTTCCCCAAAGAAGGAGGAGAGCTGAGGTGGATACTGATGTATCCTGTAATTGAAATCAACAATCTCATAGACATGGACCCTCAGAATCACAGCGTAATTGCCTACCTCATTAAAAAAAACATGTGTCACGTCTTTGCAATCTGCATCAGGTTTCATATTAAACTGGATTATTGCTGCTGCCACATACAGTACAGTCAATCATTTTTTTTTTTGTCAGGTCATTTTGGAACTATTTGGCAAAAGTGAGTTAGCACTGTTTCGTGTCATGCTGCATGCTTTAAATGAATACGCCTCATTATAAAGGTCTCACTACTCTGAACCCCTATTTCACTTAGTGTCCAATCTCCTTTCAGTAAAGACTTGATCATGAGAAAATTTTATTGCAGCACCTAAAAAAATCAAATCAGATGGATTGCCCACGGTGGAAATGAAGCTTTTTTTTTTTTAATTTCCAGGAAATTTTCAGAACTTTAAGGCTTGATAGACAAATAGAAGATAGAAGATTTAGACAAAAACGGACCATTAAGCAAGTCACTTTAATTTGGTGTTGGAATATGGCCTTCACAGATATTTTACTGTTTTAGTGCATTACACTACCACATGTAAGCATAGAAACCAAGTAAAAGGAATAGTTTATCTGAAAAAACTGATCATTGTGTTTAATTTAAAATGGCTGAAATATGAGCCTGTAAATTATGTGTCACAGTTTATATGTTAATAATGGACATGTGAAGTTCATATCTTTTTGTAACTGATGATAGGGTTCGGTTTCCGTATTTTTACGAGATTTTCTCTTTTTTATACAAATTCCACACACAGGTTAAAACATGCATCCACAGGCTCAGGAAGAGATAAAAAATGGTATTAATATTGTATGTCTAAGCTGAAGTTTTGAAACAGGTGTCAAGAAAAAAATCAGTGTTTGCAAGTTCAAACGTGTTGATGGATTATCCCACTTCCAAGTGTGCTATTCTCATTCACAGTTTGACAATTCCATCTGAAACGCTGCTCAATATTTGATGAAGCCACCTTAGATCTCAGTATTCACTCATTGTACAAAGCTGAACAATCAGTTTGTTATTCTCCTCTGTCATTGAAAACATAAGGATTAAGCTGCTTTATTTTCATAACTTGCAACTTTTGTCATACAGTAATTCACTTTTTTTATGTATTTCAAGTATTAAAAACATTCAGTTGAAAATTTGTGTGATAAGTCACATTAACTTGAGTTCAGCAGTTTTTGCAGCCTCTTTTGTAGCCCTATTTCAAAATTGAAAGCACAATTGCTGGGAGGTGAACATGCTTGCCAGAACATGAGATTTTTCAGTATTGATATTATCTTCATCCTATCTACGTTCATCATATTAGCATTATTTGATTGCTTTATGTCATGTTCAGTGTTATCAACTCTAAGTCTAAAACACAGGACTAGTGGAGATGTTTCATACAGGGGATATCAGTAATCACATTATAGGTACCAAAAGTTTGAGACCAGTCTGACATTGTGTCATATATTCATGTAAACATGAAAAAAATGTCTTCTGTAACAATTAAGTTACATATAGATAATAGGTCATACTCAGGATTGTGTAGTTTTCAGTTGTCAGGGTCATAATCCTACAAACTTGAACTGAGCTTATCTTAGTTCGAGAAGATGAGATAATGAAGCTACTGTGTAGTCTTGTCCATGACAATAGCTTTTTACTAAAGGTCATTCCATTCACCTGTTTTCATTCATGTAAAACAGGGTTAAGGTGATGTAGGTGGATAACTCACAGTCATTGTTAGCCTGTTCTTGAATATGACTCTGCCTCAAGTTGAACACTGTATCTTTGAGATAGTAGGAAACATGGCATCATGGTTAACGTGTCAAAAAAATCTGATTGTAATTCCCCCCACGTCTCCCCCGGTTCCTATGCCTATGCATGACACAGCGGGATAGTGAGCCTCAGCACATCTCAAAATTTTATAAACTGACAATCACAGACTTTATTTCACTGTCATCTGACCTTAGCCTCTCTGAACATTTATGGAGTCACATGAATACAGAGAACACAAAGTAATATTGACATCACAAGCAGCTTTCTGGATCATTGACTGATCTTACTGGGACAATACAGGTTAGTGAGTTTGGCACAAACTTGCTGTCATGTGTTGCTTTCGTTATCGCAAAAGGGGGACATACAAATTTATTCTGAAAAATTTTGGAAATGCACATTTTTCAGAGATTTAGTTTTTTCGCTTAAGTGGTTATGATGCTGTTCAGCAAACAGAGGAACCTTTGCTGATGGTCTTAGACTATCAGTACCACTAAATGTTTTATAGTGCATGCCTCTCTATGTATTTGTTGTAAACATACTAGAGTTGCCGTAAAAAATGTTTAATAACCCTACCAATGCACCAACCTGGCGGTTTTCACAAGTCACTATGTCTTTAAAAGAGCTTGGCAGTGAAGGCTATCATCCTCAGCAGGAATTCTTATCCTGTAAGGCAACCTGTCACTCAAGAAAGGAGCATCAGTAGGACATAGTATCAAGGTCCTCACTCTGTCAATAGTTCAACAGAGTGGGAAGCCACTTGCTGCACTCTACAGCATCTCTCCTAACTTACATTTTGCTTGCATATGGACATGCAGAGTAGTGTTATTGGTGTTTGTCTTCCATCTTGCAGCCTAAGACCATATTTACTTTGTAGTTCTCTTCAATTTATAGGTACAGGTTGGTATTAAGGTATATTCTTCCCTTTACATTTGCTACTCTGCACATCCTATCATTCAGATTCTGCTCACATTGGTCAGTCTGATTAGAATGAGGCAGAGAGAGAAAAAGTAAAGCAAAGCCCTCTCCTTTTTGCTTCCCTCTGCATGTCCTCTCCCTCTTACTGGTGTGCCTATAGTTTTCTCTCCCCTCCCTCTCTCTTCGCAGTCAACTTGGTCACAGAGAGATAGTGCTAATTGATTTGTTAAAAGCGACTTGATTTCTCATGGTATTTAAAGGACCTCTCTGCAGTAAGCAGAACCGAAACAAAGTTTTGTTTTGTTCATGACTTATTGTAATACTCCTCCATATTTGTTGCTTCTTATATCTGTACACACTACCTATGTCTGTGTGTGCATTTGTGTGTGTGGTGTGGTGTGGTCACGTGTGTTTGTGCACTTTTGGTTGCAGATATTTAGAAATAAGCTAAATAATTAATCTTTTTTGGAGTAGCCAGAATAGCCACTAGAATTGTGCCAGAATATTTAGTTGAAAAAATATTTCTCACATACAATATCTGCATTACTCTGAATCATCTGTCTATCTTTGTGTCTACCTGTACATCCTTCTTCAACTGTGGGGAATGATCAATATTTCATTTCAGCCCCAGGCTTTATTTACCCTGTCTACTTCAAGGATTTTGTGATGAGCTTTCCCTGGTGCGTCCATCCTTGCAGAGACATGTGCATACATTCACAGATGTTCACATATGTTTGGACACACTCTCTGTCATGCAACCCACACTAGTTTTACCACTTGAGCTAACACAGCTGGGCCAACAAACCGCTCCCCACAATCCTCCAAATTACCAGCTGCCCCATGCTTAGTCCAGCTGCCCCTGTGAGCCATGTTCATTTATAATAGAGCCTGTGTGACAGACTCCATAAACACACACAGAAATTCTACTCTGCAGGAAAGAATGCATTACTCCATATGTGTGTCTGTCACATTGGTGACTTCCCAGTATTTAGTCTGTGTCTCAGCTGGGCTGATTCTATCTCAAAGCCTGCCACATGGTGCTACATATCCATCCCGATCAGTCAGTGTTAATTGGGAAATTCAATCATCAGCTTATCACATGTGCCTTTGCTCCCCACTGCCCACTATCTGTAAAAACGGTTTAAGTAAAGAGCAAAAGAAGTTAGCAAAAAATATGATTGATAACTAGCACCGTAGAGTTTGATTTGTTAACCATCAGTTAAAAATGTACTGATGCTCTTGGATGCATTCCACTGTCATAACTGTCAAATATATTTAGCATATTTAGCAAGTACTACAGATGGAAGAGTGTTGTTTTTAGTGATGTTTTTATGCTTGCCTTGTTTAGGTCATCTGCCTAATGATCTGCATCAGATTAGAAGGACAAATCATTAATAACACAACATGTTGCCATCCTCCAATGGACCTTCTTTGCCATGCAAATAAATGTAAACAGTGTTTTCAAATAGTCCTTATCCTTCACTACCATGATTGTAGATAACTTTCTCTGCGCCCTCCCTATCCACTCTTCTTTCCACTCATATGTATTGATATTGTCTGATTTTATTATTGACATTTTATATTGGCATTTATACTTTATGACACACAAAAAACGTCAGTTCTATGTCAAAATATGTATGCTATCATCTTATTTGCATCCACATTATGACTGTAAACTCCCTGGCTTCAAGCTGATGTGGGCTCATAAACTGTTGGCAACATTGGACAGACATTGCAATTTCTGTAGTTAAGACACCTTCTGTACTAGTAAAAAACATCACTTTGTGAGATATCTTCTTTTTGTTGGTCCAGAACAAAGTTAGCAAAAGACATATGTCATTTTAGCAAATAACCAAACAAAGGCCATTAAATGTCTTTCTCTTGCTTTCTTTGGATTTTCGTGTAAGTCATTTCTCTGTGTCAGGCTGTGAACAAGTACTTCTCACTCAGGATAAATGAACCACTTTAAGAACACTCCCGTTCCAAATTTCACACTGTGGTTACCAAATACATTGTAGTGCCTGATTTACTTGAATGCTTTAACATTTTAGAGGTTGAATTAGGGTAAAACATTTGATCAGTGTAAGCAAATCAATAGCAATAAGCAGACTTCTGACAATTGATGTGTTTCTTTGACTAGAGATCTGGTATAGTGAGTGGGAAATTGGTTTGAGTTGCTGCCTGCTGTCACCCACCTCCTGTACAGAACGGAATGATTTTCTTTCCACAACTCAATTTTCAATAAAGATGCAGGAAGCAAAGCAGCAGTGTTCTATCACCTACAGGACTTTCTGTTGTCCAGTCACTAAAAATCACTGAGATATCTAATATGATGAAATTGTGGCCTAACTGAGTAAATTGTAGTTGACAGAAAAGAGTGCTCTTATAAGTGTTCTTATGATGTTATGGAGCATTATGGACGTATAGGAGGTTTAAGATCATCACTTCTATGTGAGATCAATTCAGTAAAAGAAAAATTTGATTCGATTCAATAACCATGGAGTAGTTCCTACCACAGCTCCAGGACTAATAGCTTTGCGTAGTCAGGCAAGACACCAGTCTGCTTTCTTGCTATATTTGGCTCTAATGTGCTACTAAATATTTTTAGATTTAAAGAGGTCTAACACAAAGCCATAACTTTCAGTACAGTACTCTTTTGACTCAAATTTATATAGGAGGCATTTAACTTTCAGCACGTAAAGCATTCTTTTGTGTCCCTCTACTATTCTTTAAGGTATTTCCATTTTCCTCCTTTAAATGTGAAAGTCAGTCTGTGACAAAGCAAAGAGATATCTTTGTTCAAATTTTGGAAAATCAGTTCTATTTGTTCATTTCAGTTAGTTGGAGTCTTGGCCTTGTCACACCTGATTTTTGTTTTTGAATATATCCCACTTGTTGTTAATTCGATATCATTCTTTATCTGACCGGTTTTCTTTGTTGCTAGGTCATTGTCATCACAATTGTCTCAGTCATTAGTGAAGCTGTAACGTTAACATTAGCATGAGATTACCAGGTGATGACGTGTTTTTCTCATGTTCTCCTCTGCTCTAGTTCTACCCAGGCTCCTGAAGTGGATGAATGAGGAGATAACTGTAATGTCACAAATTTTTTTCATTGTCACCTTTTGTGTAATAAAAGCTAGTTAAGATACAGGAAAAAGTACTTGTCCCTGTTTTTTATTTCATAATGATGATATTTGATGATTTTTCACCACTGCAATGAAAATGTCCCCAATTTTCATTTCAGAAATTTGGTCACCTTACTGTGACCCATATTTAAATCTGTATTTATTTTGAGATATTAAACATTTTCCACCCACAGTTACTGACAGGGACCTGCATCACATCTGAAGTGTGTGTCTTTTTTAAACAGCATATCCAATTCTAATCAGAGGAATTATTGACTTAAACAAACAAACGCATGAAGTGAATTAGCTGGCTGGCGGGACAAAGTCAAGTACATCTTCCAGACAATAATTACTGGATTAACAATATAGATTCCAGCATGTCTTCCAGTGTAATCATTAAAAAGGTTAATTAAAGCCACTTTGAAATGCAAAGGCTTAATTGCATTCTAGGATTCTATTTCCATTTAACCTAAAAAAAAAATCAACAGATTATGCAGAAAACATTATTATTAATTTGCATAATGCAGTATGATGGTTTCCAGAACAAAGCATTTCCAATTTAGAGTTACTATGATAATGCTAAAACTTTCAAGCATACAAATAACACTTTACTTTGTATAGGCTGGACGAAGCATCCTTCTAATGATGAGCACAGCCAACAAAGCAAATCTCAGACTGTTTATTTTCGTATTCTGACAGCACTCCTGGGACACTCATCTCCATCAAACAGGAGAAACATACAGAATCAGAGTGCATGCTCATGCTGTGTAGTAGAGTATGTCCTTGGCTGGAATAACTGAAGATTTGGTATTGTAGCTTCTGTGTGTGTGAGAGAATTGAAGCTCATTAGTTCTTACCGAACAGTATCACTTGTCTTCTTAGACCTGTAACATATCTCTGACCGAAAATAACATTTCTGTTTTCATAGGTGAAGAAGAAAAGACAGAACTCATTCATAGTGTATTCACTGAAAGAATCAAAATGCTTTGTGTTTTTAGTGCCGGAGAGAAACACACTTCACCAGCATGCTTCTCCAATCTCCACATTCCCTGTTGTTATTGAAGCATCTGACACACATGCATGCACTGACTGTGGTCAAAAAATTGGCACTGGCTGTGCAGTTCCGGTCTATTTTGTTGCTGTGCAGAAAGACAAACAGGCTCAACTCCTCTGGTGGCCATCCACCAGACTAGAGCCGACCAACTAAGCTCAGCCAGCTGCTGAAGCTTGTCTGTGCTTGTTTAGATCAGCTCAGGCTCTGGCAATGCTACATCTGGCACTTACCCAGCTCCAGAGCCACCTTACATTCACAAGCAAATGTCCTGAAATATTGATGAGAAACCTGAGTATGCAGCAGTCTTTCAGATGTAGGGAACAGCTAATGGAACTTCTCAACAAACACTATGTGGACCTGTCTTATTCAGTCTTAACAGATCTAGATCTGCTATTTTTCAATTTTCCTGTTTTTCATCCTAGACTACTGTTAAATCTGCTGTGTAATTATTATTCTAACCTCGAGCCACATATTACCCACCATCTTTTTTAGGGATTTGAACTAACCTGAACTTTGATTAACCTTAATTCAACCACACAGGGTCATTGCAGATGCTGTTTAAGATGTCAGTCAGCTTGAATAAACCCATTTAATCACATCTGTTAGTGAGTTTTCAATGTAATTGGTGACACTGGAAAAAAATCCGAGGTTGAATGGGTTATGTGTTACCCTCACATAATTTGTTATTCACTTTCAACAAGATTAGAAGAAATATGTACAGATGAAAGATCTTTGTCCTTTCAATAATTGAGTCCCAATGCAGAAGATTCTTCCAAAAAACAGAAACAACATGAAATGGTTCAACGTCCTTTTTCCCCACTCTGTAACAGTTGTTAGCTATATTGCATGGTGCAGTATGATATCCAATAACAGATACTCAATGTCATTTTCATGGTGTCTGACAACAGCACAATTGCTCTACAATATCAACAACAGAAAAGAAACAAAAAGAAGACACATGACACAATGCTTCTAACATACAGAGAATGGTTGATGTAGGTAAATTTTACCAGACTTGATAAATTCAACCATCCATGCGGAGCAGAGGGCAATGTGCATGCAAAGCTCACTTCAGTGAATTTCAATTTGCAACCTTGTTCTTCCACCCACCTTTACAATACACCCAAAATGGTTAAGGGAACTGTTACAGTGAAAAATCACAGGGCTGCCAGATACGGCACTGATTTTGATGAATTTCCTCATCAAAGGCTCGTCACGCCATATGGCAGATCTCAATTTTGCATCTGACCTTCTCCTGTTAAATACCTTTTTTCATAGCAGCAAACTAAGCAGATGATGGCCTTGAGTAGCCCCACAGGAGCAAGAAAGCTCTGAAACTCCTGTCAAACCTGTTTTGCGATGCATAACAAAGAAAAGAGGAAAATGGACTGATGTGTAGGTTTAAGTGACAGATTGCAATCAGCTGGATTTCCCTCCTCACCCCTCACTTTATGACAGTGTCTGTCACCTTTTCTGCTGTAGATCTCTAGCCTCTTAATGAAAGAAGAATGATTGCTTACGTTCTCTTATCCCCAATTGGTCTTCTGCTCTACCCTGTTTATGTCCCGTGATGTTAACTAAAGCTGTAAATACAGATATGTGCATTCAAATAAGATACATAATCAAACATATTTAGTTAAAAATAAATTATCAAAAGCATCTGCAGGTAAAATGTGAATCTTTTAAATGTTTAAGAGCTGATCCTAGTCTTATGAGTTGGTCAGCATTTAGCACCCCTTAATTCAAGATTTAATTTTCACTGTTCATAAGAGATAATACCCAGGACACATCCAGCTGGAGGGAGATCATTTTCCTCAAATTAAATCTAGGAATCTGACCTATAAAGATTTAAAGGAAAGCGTATGTAAGAGTATTTAATTTGAGGTCCTCTAGATTTAGATTTATGAGGGTTTCACTGCAGTTGCTACTCTTTACATAGTGATATCTTATCCTTTATTATGGATATTGATGTTAATGAGTGTGGCATATTGGTTTATTGATCTAACAAAGTTCACATAGCTATGATCTGCCTGAACTGAAGAATCCAGTTGATAAATAATTGTTGAGAGCTGGCTTATGCAAAAAGCTCTTATCCCCTAACTCTTAATGAAATGTAATAATGGTGATTTTTTAAATTTGAGATCAGGCACCCTCAAGGAGTACAGTCGTGGATACCATAGCTTGACAGGCAGGTTCTGCATGGATGACTTTGGAGAAGTGGTGTTTACTGGAGTGGGTTTAGAGGAGAGGGATTAGTACTCTGCCACTTAAGCAATGGGCAGTGGGTCCTGACTCTGTTGCTGGAGTATCCAGCACTCCATTCAGCCAGATAAGGCAAGTGGAAATGGCTCCCGAAGAAGCTTGCACTTTATGCAAGAACACACTGATACACTCTTACATGCACATGTGTGAATGTGCACATAGCATCATGCTTTTAAAAAAAATACTAACAAAATTTTTCTATCTCATAAAGAGAAGTTTTTTTTGTTTTCTGCAATTATATTAATGCAGCCTGTGTGCAAACAGAGAACCTCTAAAGTGTGAACTACTGGTGGGTGGGATTAAAGACTACAAGGAGAGTCATAAATGAAGTAAGGATAAATGGATAAGGAGAGATGAACAAAAGAAGAGCAGAGGCGCCAGACGTGCCGAGGAGGCAGAAACGGGTTCCCACAGAGTAATATGAGAGGTTGTGAGAGGAATGATGCAAGGGATTGGATCTTTCAAACGGTAATCGCTTAGCTACCCAAAGGGGACAACTCCCTCTTTCCTGCTCTCTCTCCGCTCAATCCCCTGTCAGGACGAGGAGGAACAGGCTGTGGATTGAAATGTAAAAGAGGCAGAGGATCAGAGGCAAGTGGAAAATGAAAGGAGCAAAGGGCAGAGTGGGGGAGATATGAGGTAGAAATGGTGCCCGTCCCTGCACTATAACTAGGTAGAGGCACAGTGTTTGTGCATGTGTAATTGGGTGCTTGTATACCTGCGTGAGTGTCCATTCATATCTTTGAGCAGAAGACAGTGTTGAAGATTATTGCTAGAGAGGACGTACGCCATCAGATCACACACCCCCTTTTGGAATTGTCACTCATAAAATTATGAAATGTTGAAGAAGAAATTAATGAAATGTTGATTAATATCCATCAAAAGTGTAAACAGCTAAAGGTAATACAAGGAGGAGGAGATATAGTCTGTTAAAGGGAGCTCATCCTTGTTGCAGTGAATGTCAGAATTATACTACAAAAAGCAATAGGAAGATCAGCAATTCAATTAGCAACAGTTAATAATAGCACTACTGAAGACTTACATTGTTGTTGCTATCCATGTTGGGCTGAAAACTGTTTAATTGCATGACAACTACATGAAACTGTTGATAAAATGAACTGTTCATAATTTAGAAAATTCCACCAAAAGGTTATTTCTATAATTTCTCATATAAACTGCTGTCCATCCCCTACTGTATTTGTCCAGCCTCATATAGAAGGAGATCATCTAAAGCCCTGACAATCATCAGTCTTTATATCCTTTATTCATTGTATTGTAGTACATAAGGATGCAATGTGTGCTTGATATTTTTTATTCATGCATGCGCAGAATGCTTTTTTGAATACTAACCAAATTAATTATTCATTGAGCTAATTACAGCCGTGACTCATAAACATACATGTGGAGTATGTTTGATGATATTCAAAGAAAGAATAGCTGTGAATCATAGATCGCCTGCTGTGAACATACATCAATCAGCAATGCCTTGTTCAATAAATAAAAGTAATTGGGCCCAAAGAAAGTTTTTTTTCTGCATGTAAATCCTATTAAATTTAGAAAAGAATAAGTGATTTTGGCCTATTTAAAAACAAACACTTTGAGAAGCCTATATTTTATGCCACTTGCCCGCCATCAAGTCGAGCCACTAGATATACTGCATCAGGCCTCCAAAGCAAAAAAGCCCTCGTTAAAAATGACCAGTTAGATGAAATATAGACTTTTCTCATGTTTTCTAGTGTAACACAAGATGCAATACAACATGATATGATAGGATCAGTGACTGAAGTGTTCTTGGGCAAGTCAACATTGCCCTCAATATGTTTATGTATATGTATGTGTATACTGCAGTTCTTATTTTACAGATATACTCTTATATATATACATATATAGGGCACCTACCATAGGTAGTTTCATTCTATTTTAGATACATAGCCTAGATCCCAGATCTCAGGAAAAACATCTGAGATCTCTGTCGAGAAGAGTGTAGTTCTAGGACCAGCTAAGATACTACATAGGCACTAAACTGTGGCATAGGTGCATACTTACATACTTACATACTTGCATACTATACAAGCAGGAGCATAAAAGGGGGCTGGGACAAACCTAAGAGGTCAAATAGGCTATGAGGTAGGAATGTGCAAACTATTTGGTAGTCCATAGCAAATTGATCCAAGCGCCTGCCTTAGCTGAATGTCAGCACAAACTTTCCATTTGGAAAAATGAGTGCAGTCTTTAACATGTTTTCTTCCTGAATACACATAATTTCAGAAATATTTGTAGAGAGTGACTATCCTGAAAATAACACCATTTGCTCCAGTCCTATGTTCTGCACATACTCCACTTACTGCACTTTTTCATGTTTTTGTAAAAGCAGTCAAGCTGATCTTATTTACATAAAATTATGTTTTTCTGGCAACCTTCAAGCTTGTAGTGAATGTTGTGAAAGAGTTATTTCGAATAAAAAGAAAAGATATTCAAACTTTAGTTGTGCCTATGTTATGGTGCATAAACCTGACCAAGTTTAATAGCTTAAAGCTTAAATATAAGATACAACAACAAACAACTGTTTGCAATGAATAAATATAGCATTTAATGATGTTCTTCCCAAAGAAACCAGTCACTTTCCCTCTTTTTTGTGAATGCAGGTCGCGCTGTTCATTCACGTTAGTGCATGTGAGTCCACGTCGTGCAACACAGAGGAAGCACAGTTTTTGATTTTCCTCCATCACATGAAAAGAATGGAATTTAGTTGGATAAGATCAAAGTCAGCATTGCTCTGGTTTTACCAATGTAGACAGATAAAGCAGCTGTTTGAGGGGCTTATTTATGGCTGTACAATGCATCTTTAAACCAAACCAAGTCCTGTAAAAAAGTTCTGTCTTTGACTTTAGGCCACAATCTTCTCTTCTACCTCCTACAAGTTACCTATCTCTCCCAACTTCTTTGTTGTTGCCTTTTTTCTTGTAATGGAATCCTGTTTCACTCCTGACTAAATAAAGTCATAATTTTTCTACAATTAAAGTGATTTGTCATTAAAATGTTTTAAACACCTTTGTTTTAAGGCCCTTGCTGAAATATTCGGAAAATATTTTTCAAGTTCCAACTTAACACAATTTACAGAGATGATCCAATCGTACAACTGTATTTTTTTCACTAAAATGTGTCAAGATGTTAATTTGCTCTGTCATCGATTGCCGAAGATGTGATGAATCTCGTACATCAAGTCTGTGTAAACTGAATTTAACAGCATATAAAAATAAACTGCATTGGTGCCTAAAAGGTACAAAATAATATTTTGTGGAAATTGTTCACAGTAAAGTAAAGCCTTTTAAATAGTCTTAGTAGAAGCAGTTTCTTGTAATGGGCCATACTCTCTTCATCTCCTTATCACTGTAGCTGCAATCTTATACACATCTGGTGAATAGATAGGGGCCTTTCCCCAGGCTCATCATTAGAGCCAAACATAGGGATTTACTCATTTGATCAGATTTTCCCGTCTTTTCAATACACATGTTCTCACTCATTTCTATCCCAGCATTTCTATCACCAGTCTTTTCTTGCCAGTCAACCTGCTGAGCAAGTGGATTCTATTTTCAGAGTAACGCCTGAGAGGATTCATCAGAAATAATGGCAAGAACATTTAATAGCATAGAGAGGAGGATGGCTAAAGTGGCCACATGGATACATAACCCAGTCATAGCCTGCTGCTGTGCATATACAATAAGGAGATGGGTAGATGGTGTTGAAAGGGCTGAGAAATTTTCTGTCGCAATTCTATTAATATCAATTTTATTTGTACAGCACCAAATCACAAGAAATGTCATCTCAGGGCACTACAAAGATACAATCCAATTCAAGCCAAATAAAATCCATTTCACTGTGATCCAATCAATTTCATCAAAATCTAAGTTAGACCAATTCATAAAATACCAATTTTAGTTGCCTAGCTAAGGAAAGCAACTGATTGCATCGGAACATCTCTCCAATTCAATCACCTGCGTTGAACAAGCTCAGGAGACATTGGAAAGAAAAAAAACTCCCTTTTCTACCTCTGGCAGAACTACATTCAGGAAGGGAGGACATCTGCCTCGATCACTTGGGGACTGAGAGGACAGGAAAGAGGGGTCAATAAGCACCACAACCTGCTGACTACCTGCTGAAAAATAGAATAACAAATTAATGACAATAATAATTTCACATGGACATGGAGAGTAAAGAAAGCAGAGTAAACTAATGTACATTATGGGAGGGCCCCCAGCAGTTTAGCCCTACAGCAGCATAACCATGGGATGTTTCAGGATCACCTGAGCCATCTCTAACTATAAACTGTATCAAAAAGAAAACTTTTATGCCTAATCTTAAAGTTAGAGAGGGTGTCTGCTTCTCAGACGTATACTGCCTGCTCATTCCACAAGAGAGGGGCATGATAGCTGAAGGCTCTGCTGAAGGCTCTTTTAATAATTCTTGCTAGAAAGTTCCAAAGAGAACAACTGAAGTTTTGTCTGAATTTAGAAGCAGAAAATTCTGTCATCCAGGACCTAATGTCTTTAAGACGTGCTTGGAGTAGCTGGTTATCATCAGCATAGCAATTGAAATGTATGTCATATTGTCTAATATAACCTATTGGAAACATGTATAAAGTGAAAAGAATCAGTCCAACCACAGAACCCTGTGGAACTCCATGACTTACTCCAGTGTGTGAGAATATTTATTTACACGAGCAAACTGGAATCTATTAGTTGAATATGACCTAAACAAGTTTATTGTGGTTCCTTCAATCAAAATAATATGTTCTAGCTTCCCTAATAGAATGTTAGGATTGATAATATCAAATGCCATACACGGGTGATTCAATATAGCCCTATGATTAACTAACAGTCATGGATCTGCAGGTTTTTATAAGGAAATGTTTTATTACAGGAACCTTAAACGTCCCCGTCGAGCTTAAGCAGCTGTTGCACCTGGCTGATTGGCAGGAAACATTACCCCAACAAAAGAGCTGTCAGTGGAAACGGAAATGAAAAGGATTATAAACTCCTTTAAGTAAGTAATTAAACTAAGTGTGGCAGTGATGTTGGTTGTAGTCAGTCAGCTGTGTCTAAAATTTGGAGCAGGTACAAACAAAATGAGAAGGGAAAGGGAAACATACAGGCCTGCCACTGAAGACATCTAAGCATCAGGACAGAAAACTCAAAGCGATATGCCTTGGAAACAGAAAATGCACAACAAAAAAAATGACAAATGTGCAGACACACAAGTCAATGATTGTGACTGAACTGTAGAAAAAAACAGCTGAAGGAAATGGGATTTACATCCAGAAAAGCCAAACGGAAACCATCACTGACACCTACACAGAAGAAAACAAGGTTTCAGTAGGCTACAGAGAAGCAGTCATAGACTGTGAATGCCTGAATGAAAGTGATATTTAGTGGTAAATAAGCAATCTGTATTGAACAAGTTGATTGTGCTGGAACTTTAGCTTGGTGAACCAATGAAACATATACAACAATACAGTAATTGATGATATGGAGCTGATATCAGGTAATGTACAGGTGTACATATATTGTACATCATATATGTATAATTTTGGACACTTTTCAAATTCCATCAATTATAAGGAGATTCGGTGATGATGAGGTAATTTCCCAGCAAAGACTGTTAAACTTTTCTTAAGGAACGACATTTAAACGGAATGACATACCCAGCAAACAGTTTAGAACTCATTCTGAGTTAAGATTGATGATGGCGGAAGTTTAAAAAAACATTTCCCTAAGAAGACTCCCTCCGGCAAAGCTGATCTGTCAACTGCTATTCAAGAAAGAAGGAAGCTGGATAGATGCAATATTGGTTTTCATGAATGAAGTCTATGCCTCAAAGAATTCAAACTCTCACAAAAGCCAGAGAAAAAACTTTTTTTGGTTCACTATTCTTTACATTTTCCTTCACAATTGAATATTCTGTTTATTCCCTCTACTCCATCTGAAAAATAGGGAAACAATTTTAACAAATATTTTAAAGAAAAAAAGGTGAACTAACATCTTCCAAGTGTGATGAATCCATCATTTTTATCAGGAGTTGTATCTTGCACTTTTGTGGGCTGGATGTGTAAGGGGATGCAGAGGACAGAGAATTTAGTGATTCCTAATGATATTTTCCGTTGGAGAAACAGTGTGTATGTGTATGTCTAGCATGTAGCCTGTGTATACTTGCTTACATTTATTGATCAATAGCCCTGGACTTCCTGACCCCTTTTAGCACCGTCGTTCAGGAGGCTTATTCTCACCCAAATGCCCTGTCAGTGCTGATTGAATGTCAGCATTAAGGTCACACAGCACTGCGGTTTACTAACCAGGGTAGCGTGTGCTGGAAGTATTTTGGAATCCTTTAAAATTTCCTGCCAGGTTCATGCACACTGATTCTGCAGAACTGGATAGGAAAGCACTTCAGCACAATGCAGCCATGCAAGGCTGCCACCGTGCAAGTGAAATAAAATGGAGGAGACTGGAAGAACAAGTAACTCATATGACCTTGCATTTCTCTGGACAAAAGAGTATTGATGTAAATCTCTCTCTGGGCTTCTCTGTTTCTGTGGCTTTAGTTTATGTTTATTTAATTTGTCTTAATGTTTGAGAGCCATTCCAACAGCTCGCAAGTGAGAGCCTACATGTTGAGAGGAAATTTTATTGCTAAGCTGCCATGAGCCTTCATTTCCAGGACAGCTCATTTATATCTACCGGTAAAACCATGTCATTGATCATCTTTGTGAAAACTAACAACTTGGCTAGGTCTCTATCCTAACTAATCAATGTCAGCATTATTTATTGTGAAAAAATAATTTGTGAATCATTCAGCAGACAATTTATCTTCTGTTTAAGCTTCATTATTCAAATTAACATTGATTTGCAGCTTCAGCCATTTTTTATATGATACCTGGCAGATTTCAGTAACAGTTAAATATCTTTTGTCCTCCCTATGATGAAACTTTGCAGGTGAAAAGTGAAATTCCTTACAAATTCAAGCAACATTTGCTACTAGCTGTAGTCACCAACTGTGTACAGTGAGTCAACAAACTCTTTGGGAGTCCAGAAAGTGTTTTTCCGTTTCTGAATTTTTATAATACCAACAAGCTTATCAGAGCTATCTAGTTGAGATCACAGTGACAATTAATTGTATTCTTTTGTACTGATGCAACCCAACTCATGCAGCTCCCACTTAGCATGGCTGCTATTGCAGTGGCCTGTTTTTAACATCCATTATTTCACAATTTTAACACTGCAATAACCAACCTACCTGACACACAGAATAATTAGGGACAAGGACAGAGACAAGTTGGCTATGTGAGGACAAAATGGCTAATAGAAATCATGGGAAATTGGTAATCAATCCAGCATTTATTCTGTGTGCCACGTGCTTGTGTGACCTGATATTGACTGGAAGGCCAAAGAGTTTCCCCCTTGGAGCCTGTTTGTGGTCTTCTCAGCTCTGAGTGAAAGTCTCTATGGTTCTTATCATCTGTCTCTTTGTAATTCAGGTTTGCTTCACCTCCCACTCCATCAAAGCCACTAATGAACTTGACTCCCTGGTGAACTTCATAAGAAAGCCCTTTATGCCTTTCAAATAGGCTTTAACTTACACAATAGATCAATCGAACAGAGTTTGTTCAAACAACAATAAAGTAAAGAGAACCAGACTGCTTATGACATCTCGGGTTTCAGTTTCCAGCACTGTTGCATTATTACACATGTAATCGGATAACTTCTAAAACAATTGTGTTGACACTTAAGAATGCCTCATCTCAATGTGCATATGTATCTAAGCAGTTTTGACTGTCCTTTTACAATGTCTAGCTCCAGCCTTTTTAGTTTGGGCTCCTTAGGGATCGTTCCAATAGCACATAGCTTTCAGTCTTAATTCTGTTTGGATGAGCATTTTTATTAGTGCTTCCTAATGGCTGTGTCAGCCTCATCAGAAAAGAGGACTGCACAGGATCCTATGGGAGCTGTCAATGAAGAATGATTAACCAAGCTTGTCTTTAAGACTTAAATCTCAAGGATGTATCCAAACACACACACGCATTCATAGTTTTGTTTACATTACATTAAAGGACTGAAACACTGACATAGATTAAAGGGGAACTCCGGTATTTTTAAACCTAGACCTTATTTCTGGCATGAAATACATTTATCTACAGACCGAGAGCAGTTTGGTGAAAGTCGGCGTCCTTCTGACGATATTTAGATTCCTCGAGATCCATATAACGGAGTGAATGGGGCTTAGACGATGCAGCCTCTAAATAAGACATAATCTGTCTTTATTTCACCAATACTTTAAGACGAATGAATGAATGAACGTGTACTATTGCACTGTTAGCTCATAGCTGCTGTGTTGTTGTTACTGGTGGCTATCGGGGGGCTTACAGAGGGCTTTCTACACACTCATCTACTGGGATGATGTCATCGACATGCGCTGCTGCAGCACAGCTTATTTACTCCGTGCTCTGTGACAGTCGGCTAACTTCACACGTAGTTTGCTACTGATAGTTTTGAATAACATGGCAGGATATTTATCAGATTTTGACGATGTGCATAACAACTTTGAGTACGATGGACGTCCCTATGAAGTGAATGAGCTGTCTGAGCTAAGGTCTAGATTTAAAAATACTGGAGTTCCCCTTTAAGTTTAAGGGAATTAACTTTTTGTCCCCATCAGATATACAAATCCCCTTTGATGTGATTGTGTAATCAGATTTAGGCCTCCATAGCATGAGTAATGCTCACCCTCACACAGCCACTGTATAAACAGAAGGCTTTTAGTTTAGCTTTTAGCTAAAAAAAAACCCCACAACACTACAGATATGAGATACTCCCCTGAATTTTCACCAAGGACAAGATTGTAAATTGTTTTATATTCAGCGGAAATAGTGGTGACACTGCCTACAAGACAGCGTGTTTATATAATCTATTATACCTAAGACAAGATCCACTGCAAGACCTTGGAGGACAACAGCTCTCACACTGTACATGGTTTTGAGGTGTCCTTGCTGCAGTGATGTTGAGCATAATCAATGCTGAACCAGAACGTATTCCAGTCTGCCTTTCAACCCAAAGAGCAAATCTGCCTGCATGTGCTGGCAAACTAGGCTGAGTAAAGCCATTTTTGATGCAGCACCTTTGGTGCTGGATGTCCTTTATTAGTAGGATTTTTGCGTCATGGATCATAGTGGAAGAGTTCGCAATCTCACAGAAGTACAAAGAGCAAATGGCACAGTGGGGAGTTTCGTCTGTTGTCTGTAAAACTGTCAAGGAGGTCAAGGTTTAGAAATGACCTTGATGATCAATGTAACAGTTGAGAATTTAAACAAACATTGAATGCAAGTAGTTCCTTTAGGCTGATCCTCTCAGGGCAGAAGTAATAATTCCGCTTATTGATGTGTTAACAGATTGAGCCAGCACAAAGAGGGAAGAGATACACCTGTTTATGACCCAGGCCTGTTTTAATACCAAACACTTTACACATACTTTTGAACTGCATCTGAACTGTTTTACCATTACTCCAAAAAAATATTTAAAAAAAAACAGTTAGTTTTGTTAGTTTCTATAAAATGGGAATAGACTATGGCCCAGGTGTTCTGTCTGGTCAAAGTGACAACTACAGCGCAATGAGTGGTAACTATATCTAGTTTCCTGTACTGTATCTAGAAAAGGCAGCATTTTCTAAGGCTAACATGCTTGAAAATTTTAGAAAAAAAAGTCAGCATTTCTTGCCAGGAATAAATGCATTTGCTTTAACTTTGTTTTTCATTTGTTCCTTGTTTATTTGCAGCATTAATGTAATTTCATTTCCCTCTTTGCTCTCCCTGTCCTCCTTTTCTCCCTTTTTGGACTATAGCAGGATAAATGTTTCTTGTGCACAAAGGCCACATCTGTTTCACAGTGAAGTGTGTGTAAACAAAGAGTAAATGTCGCTGAATACAAGTATCTGCTTAGATCTTTTGTTCTGTATTGATCTTAGTTTAGCAACAAATAGCCTGGTGAAAGGGTAGAGAAAGGACTATGGAAAACTGCCCATATGTCACTACGACTAGTATGTGTGTACATAGCAGAGCAGATTAATTCAGTGTTGAATGGTGACAAATAACTGCACGACCTCATGCTTTTACAATGTTGAAAATGACTCTCCTTAACCAGGCATGTTACACTGAAAGACATGTATGGTTTTATATAGTACCATGAGAAAAATACTGTCTCCTGTCCTTGCAGTTAGTGAAGTTTGGGTGAAGTTGATGTGAACTGCAAAAAAAATTCAGCAGCATTTCTTTGCTGAGACAAGACAGGCTGCCAGATAGGTTTGCATTATATGGGTGTCAGCTCATTGACCAGTGAGAAGAACAGAGCCAGGATTAGAAAGCCCTCCGTTACCTGACCCGACTCTTTGAGCAATTGGGGTGGTGAAGGGGACTCAGTGAAATCTTCCAGAGGAGCTGAGGAAATAGCCCCTGTCAAATCCTTAGATATTGGCTCAGCTTGTTCCTTGCTGAGAAGAAGGGAATGATGAATGTCTGAGAACTCAGTGCTCCAGGAACTGGAATTTTACAAGCGATCAGAACTGGTTTGAATTGGACCAGGCAGTCACTAGGGAACACCAATCTCAGGAGAAGGAAATCTAGGCTGTACAAATAACAAGAGATGCAAGACTCTGCTTGTACAACAGTTGCCTGGTTTCTGTAAGCTGAGAGTCAATGCAGTCATTCATTTTATTCAGTTTTTTAGGAAAAAGAAAATAAGAAAAATGTCTTCATCTAAAATGTAATCATGGAGAGCACTAAAGGTAACTTTTTCTGAATTAGGCAGTATTGCTGTCATTCTTAAGGCACAATCTGTTTATACAATACTGGGTGCTGTAAAATTCTCAGAATGTTGAAATGTAATTTACAGAACAGCTGGAAGGTAAAATATATTCTGCTATTTGGATAAAGTATATATTTGGACTCATTTTCTTTTTCATTGCTACCGCTAATCAAGAGATTTTTAAGGGATTGTTTTCTTCACACTATATAGTTAAGTCATTATACAGGAATTCACATAGCACTAAAATAAAAAAGGCATGTTTGTACGTATAAAGCAAATTGATGCTTTTTTTTACCGTGATGGTAATCTGATAAATTGATGTCTCATTTAGTACTAATCATTGTTTTCTTCGTTTGTGACCTTTGTGAATTTGTGAGGCATACAACTGTGATTCATGGCTAATAGATGGAGTGATTTTTGCTCTGACAAAACAGTCATCAAAGAAGAAAAAATGGAATGACCTTGAGTATGTCCTTGGTTTTGGATGTGTTTTTTCTCCACTGGTTGAATTTGCCCCACTGCATATCTGCATATCCTCAATTTTTCATAAGCTCCAAGATTATGATGGAAACCTATCCATTGGGTGCATATACTGTACAGTATATCCATGGCCTCTTTACCTATTTTCACAAGGTGTGGTTAAGCTAAGGCATCCTTTTACTTGGCTTGTGTTTGGAGTCAGAAGCAAAAACATATTGACTTGTTCGTTTTATTTCCACTCTCTTTCATCTCTCTTATTTTTCTCATCTTCATCTGTCTTTATCATATTTTGCTCTACCTGTCTCTCACCTCTCCTCTTATATTCTTGATTCACTTATTCCATCACGCAAAGGAAGCATGTCTTAGTTCTCAAAAAAGTAATTCATGCCCATGCACAAAATCTGACACTGCCCTCCAGCCCTACTGTTCCTTACTCTGGTGATGAAATATTTAATATAACATCTCTGTTTTTATTTAATTGCATATCAGCTTGCCCTATGCTCAGATTCGAACTGGCCTGAAGGGTTAAGATGGACTGCTGTAGTCTATGTAAGGTCAGTGATGTTTTACAATACCCAGCAGTGAGCAGAGAGGAAGGGTTAAGCATGGGAATGTTGAGCGTTTGTATGTAAGTTGCAGCAACACCATAAGTAATTCATAGGTTGAGTTCTAACCAAGAGGGATTCAGCTAACCTTCAGATGCCCTGTGCCTTGAAATTGTATCCTACTGGTGTTCCTCACATACACTAGTGACATCGCAGCAGGAACTTTTGCATGTGGTGCATTGATTAGGCCAACAGGGGTGCCTGAAGGGATAAAGTTTTCCTATTCCAGTGTATGTAGACTCAGTCAGGGGTTGTGTAATATTGAATCTTTGTTTGTGTAACTGGGTCTTCAAGGAAAATGATCCAGCCCAGCTGTGCTGCATGTTAGCCTGGGTGATTCCTCGATTCGTGATATGGCAAAGTCTACCTCAACAGTAACTGTCTAGAATGATAGGAGAGATGTCAAAAAATCTGTATCATTACAAGTTTAATGAGCCTGCAACAGGGCGACACAGAAAAAGTGTGATACTGATTGAAGGGAGGCAGGTCCAGACACTCAAAATGTAGTGTAAACTCAAATGTATTACAATACTGACAGACTGACACATGACTACATATTTACTCACATTCCTCTCAACTCCTCACCTTCTACGACCCTCACCTTCTAAGACCCTTTCTTTCACACAACACCCTCTTGCCCTGGAAAAATAAGGTGTTGCATGTGTATTCTTGGAAGACCATGAGAGACTCCATCTTAGCAGGCTTAAAAGTCATTGATTAATGTTGATTATTGGTTACATAAAAAAAACAATAAAACAAATGGTATTTTCCATGTTGTCATGGCAACGTGTCATGTGATTGGGAACTCCAGGGAATGTTACAGCTTGATAAACCCAGCAGATCAAAAAGTGTTACCACCTCAAAAAGCGTTGTGTAGGAGTGAGGACGGTTTGTTTTGCATTGTGTTCTGCATCCTCCAGCCTGACCGAGGCATCCCTTCCTCACATCCCCAGCACAGAATCTTTGTGTGCAGCAAGTGCAGAAAGAGTCAGGGCCATATCATCAATGCATTTTCAAGAGTCTTCGGGGGTTCATGTGTGAAAACGAACAGAAAACTGCCAAATCTAGATTGAAGTGGTCTGATATGTATGTGAAAGGAAAATAAATTAGAGGAGTCCAAATCATAAAGGGGATTTGTTGTAATCATCTACTTAACACAAACCTTTCTGAAACATGAGAGGAAAGTTTGACCTTAGACCTGTATCACAGTACTCCTGCTCTTACTGCAGCCACACTGGCTTTTAAAAGGCTAGTTAGCCTTGAGAGATACTCATGTAAGGACGAGTGGGCTCTACTCAGCTATAAACTCATCTTTGTAGACATCAAATCATCATCTGCACGCATCATTCTGAAGTGTCAAGTCATCTACTATCCATCTCCATTACCTTTCTCGTTAGATATCCATTCAATTCAATAATGAATATTCCTGAAAGGTCATGAAATTAAAGAGGCCATGTACAGTAATCAATTCACAAACTAGGGACTGTACACTGTACAACTAGGTTTTTCAAAAAGCGATACCAAAGGTTTTAAGGACTGGAGAAAATGCTGTGTGCTCTTCAATAGGAGCAAAGGATCAAGGATGATTAAAGCTAACCTGAGCACAGCAAGGAGGCCATACAAGAGAACACTGTGGCAGTCAAACTTACATTGCTGATTGATTTTGCAGGCTTGGGAAAGTCAACCATCTTTTTCGATCCTTTAATGGGAAACAAAATGATTTTGACTCGCTTGTGTTTTGACCAGCCTGAAATACTTTTTTAATACTATTTTGTAAGGTCATAGAGGGCTTAAGGTTTTCACAACTTCTTTTCTTTCTCCAATGATATCAATTTGACAAGAAAGAACACTTGTATTTTGTTGTATTGGCTTTACTGTCCTATAATTGAGATCATACAAACTTTCTGTTTTCCAAGTATTTCAACACCTTTCATTCTGCCTTTACTTTCATTTTGTTTTTATGTATTCAGTCTTTCCACTGTGGGTGCGGATTTGATTAATAAAATTAATTATGTAAATACATTGTAAGCATCATTGATAGGACACATTTAAGGGGCCATGTGCTACAGTATGTGCTACTTGTTGCCCAACATAAGAACATTAAGTGTTGAACATTTTTTAAATATTAGATCCAGAAAAGATTTCATTTCTTGGTGGAATCTAATTCCTTGTTAGACCTGTTACAGGCAAAGAACTATGACATTACGGAAATAGAAGTCTTTATAAAGATTAATCTCTGTGAGGAGTAATGCAGCGTAAGAAATTATTTGATATCAGTTACAGATATTATATATCATTATCTGTCATCAGTTCATAATCATGTTTACAATTCATTTTTTGATCTAATCTGACAGAATTAATCAAGTTTTAAGCTTATGATGCAACGTGACGTGTATTTTTTGTGCTGTTGAATAGATTTCGGGCAGTTTTTAGAATTAGCTGTAGGAATGCAAAGAAGAAGCCAACCCTTTTTCCAGAAATAAAAAAAAAAAATCGTATTTACACCTGTCACAAATTATATTATTTCAGTGAACCTTTTGATGAAAAACAGAATTGTTTTCAGAATTTTTCATCAAAATATGGAGAATCACTTGACATCTTTTGCATATGTCTAAAAGTTTTATCAAAATTAAAACAGATATTCTTTGAATACAGGCTTCAAATAGTCTTAAGATATGTGAAACATGCCGAGTGGCCTGACAGGAAACCAGATATCTGCCCCTCTTCTTGGCTATGTTTTTAGGCTTTAGATACTAAGAAAAAGACCAAATCAGAAAGATACGAAGAGCAACCAAGACCATCCAGAAAGTGATACTTGGGGAATGTGCACGGATACTGTATATAAGGTTTTTTTTCTCTCCTTTTCCAGATCTTTGCTATAAAATAATTACATATTTTGCAGATGTAATCTCATTGCCTCAAGCTTTGAGAGGGTGTGGGGAAAACATGAGTCACCTTCTCTGAGTATACAAAAGTCTAGGGTTTGATCATCAGGTGGCCTAATCCTTCATGCCAAATATGTTGCAAGTTATGCATCTGATTTTTTTTGAAGTGTTGATTGAAATGCTAATACTTCAAATGCTATCGGTCTGCCTGGACCCCCATCACTGACTCTTGCAGCTGTATCTCAAAACTGTGGCTGCTTCTGACTTATTTAGGCACTACTTGTAAATCCATTAATCATCATTATTTCTTGTGTGGTGCATGCTTGTTGTGATTCGTGCATCTGACAGTTGTGATCATTTAATATCTTATTTCACACAGACAAAAACGTGAGCATATTAATTTAGTGTCATTCCTGTTGAAGGACATGAAAGACTTTGATAGCCTTCCCTCATTCTCTCGCTTGCTCTCACTTTACTTGTGGCAAGCCACCCGTCATGTTATGTAAATTATCTGGGATTTGACACCGCCAGCAATGCATCTTCATTAGTGAGAAGAATAGGAGAAAGGAGCTATTTTCTCATTTTTTAGAGCTGTGTTGTTATGTAGAAGGATACGTCTGAAGTCATGGTGCAATGCTTATCTGCACCTGGCAACCATCTAAAGAGCATTATTGATGGTTTTTACCCTAATTTGAAAAAAAATGCAATTCCAACCCTCATTCATTTCTCTCTGAGACGTAGTTAAGACACTCAGAGCTCATTAGCTACCAGGATACGCTCACAATTCTCATTATATAGCAACCTGAGCTTTGGAAGAGCTGTTTTGGGAAAGCACCGCATGCATTTGTTTAATTTGTAATATGTTAACCAGCTTTGTCAGAGGTTCACTTATTGATTTTAGCACAGCTTATTGAAGCACTCAGGATGAAATGCTGTTAAAATAGGTCAGCTCTATATTTTATTTATTTGCAGCAGGAAAAAGTATGCATGCTCTAATTGGATGTGACATCTATCACTGCATATTTCAATAGTCGCAGCATATTTTGAAAAAAAAAAATGTTAGTCGTGCATTAAAAGTTTCTAGTAAGTGCTTAAAAATAGGCACACTGAATCATCCCATTGACACTGTTATCCCAACTCACCAGACAGAGCTGGGCCTGAATGTAGGCATTTTAAAATGCCAGCCTATCGATGCTTCCATCCTCCAGAGTCCTTTTTCATTGTGTACGAGTGGATGTCTATTTTCCTCTCATACAGTGTGGGTATCATGTGGATGTGTAGCCTATCACAGAAGACAGTGATGATGTATTATGTCAGCAAATTCCCTTCATAATGTATATCTGTGAATTTTCATCCTCTAAGTTTCATTCTATCTCACTTGAAACATTTAAAATAGGAAACACTGCAGAAATAACGGCGTACTGAATGATGTTTATCGCTAGCGAGCATTTCAGAACATAATCCATGCAGACATTCTTGAGAGTATTAAGTGTATGTGATATTTCCCTCCACTGAGTATCAGATTCATCTCGCCTTTCTTTATAACCATTACACATCCATCCACAGTGAGCTGAATCCCAGGTTGTGGCACCTCACATAGTGTTACTTTGCAGTCCCTTAACTTATTGGGCAGCTTCCCTGTGCTACTCAGACTCAATCTATCCAATTTACTTCTTTTCACACTTAAGCTGAGTGTGACTGATAGTGCCAACACAGGGACACTAACTGTAAGACCACCCTCCAACAGGATTAGAGACTGTTAAGTATCAGCACAATGTTTCTTGTTTTCTTACTCAACAACAGACCAGCTCACCCTATCTGCATGAATTAAGGGTTGACTTTAGTCAAGTCATGGCAGAAGAAAGAGACTTGATTAAATGTTGGCGATAATGGAAACCTTAATACCAAGCAGAATTTATTAGGTGGTCAAAGACTAAGAGAAAGCAAAGAGAAAGGATGAGGGCTCACAAGCTGCTTCTTCTTCATTATTTACTCCCACCAGTGATGCCATGATAGAGAAGAAGTGCATGCCGTTAAAATATAAGAGCAGGGTTCGACTTCATGAGGCTTGTGAGTGCTCTTTTTGTGCTTCCCAGTTCTGCTCAGTTTCGGGTCATTAAGAACACCTGCTTCTAATGTGTGCCACACCAGCAATGATAAGCGCTTGAAAAGGGGCAATTGTACTCCTTGGATTCACCTCTCATCCGAAAGGCTTCATCAGTCCTGAACAAGATGGTGCGGAGTATCAGCTTATAAGTGTCGTTACAGTCACATGTGCCACTGAACCCCCTGACCAATGTGCATGTCGTTAGAGTCGTTATCACCTATGAAGATCCAAGAAGAAGTCCAGTTGCCCTTATGCTCTTATGATTGTCTCTGAGAATCTTCATCAACACACCAGCAATGGTTTCAGGCACCAGGTTGAGCAAGGCTAAACTGCAGTGGAGAAATTTCTGGCCCATCTATGAACTAAATTTGTTAGAAACACAACACAAGACAGTACAGTAAATAAAGATTATTCGTAAGAAAACAAAATGAATAATCTTTCATTGTTTTGCTCTTTACTGTGGGGAAAGACTATATTTGCAATGAAAATTAGATTAGTGAAAAATACCTGTTAAGAACTGGAAAGGGCGGTAAAAAAAATCTTTTAGTGAGGTAAATTAGGACATTTATGTAGGCTTACCTTAGAGAAACTAATGTGGATATGTGAGCAAAATTATCTTGTGGGGTCATCTCTGCAGATGCTGTGGTATTTAGAGTTGTGTTTGCAGGCGTCCCTGTCTGTGTTACTTCCCTCTGCATTCCTAAAAGCTTTGCAGTGGAACTGCGAGACTCAGTGGGTGGTGAATGAGCTTAATTGTCTTAATTAGCTGCACCTGTGAAAACGGGCATGAAAGGCATGTCTTGTGTGCCGTGCATTAAAACAGTAGTAGTAAAATAACAAAATCATAATAGTAATCTTAACAACTCCAGAACAATATTATCTATGTGGAATGGGTTATATGAATTATTATAAAGCCTTTATTAAGCCTTTATTAAAGTTTACTTAACATGCTGGTAAATATTAGTGGCTTTATAGACAATATGTTTTATTGTGTTTCAAGAAATTCACAAAATCTCTCTCAAAAAAAAAAAAGATTAAATAGATGGTTTCCAAAACAATTTTTGTGTTTTATTTGCTTATGCAGTAAGTCATTTTTAAGTTAATTAATTAGTAAGTTAATATTTTGATTTGAAGTAGTTTAGCTAGATTAAGAAAGTAAACAATGAGTCCAATGACATGTGACTTTTCTCTGCAGTGGTCCCAGCTGCCATTGGCTCATGTGCAGAGGAAGCACACACATCAGGGAACTCCACGGCATACAAAGTGTGATTATTTCAAACATCCTCCCTATGAAACATAGCAGAAAATGTAACAAGCGTGAAACAGAATGCTCCCTCATGTTTGACATTCCTGTGTATTAACTGGTGAAAAAAGTGTGTAATTGCTCAGAGCACAAAGGTATTGTTTGTTGTCGGTGTGCAGTTGCAGGAGGATCAGCCCTCACCGGAATATTTCAAGTCCACTAGGGCGCCGCCTCGGAAAATCCTGAGAAAACAAATTAAAGTAAAACATACAGCAAACTTCACTTGTCTTAACACCAGTGAACTGAGCTGTGCGAGCAAGTAAACATACTGAGAATGATGTTTATCAGGAGATAGGCAAAGCCTACTTTTCAGACTGCACACAGACACTCTCTATCAACGGCATCCAAATGAGCTCTCTCCATGGGAGCAACTTTTGAGTGTGGGGTTTTTAGAGCTCCATCTCTCCTGCAATGCAGTGTTCAGGCATAATTGAAAGTATTTTACTTCTTGAAACTGTTGTTTCTGTTTTGAGTTTTTGTCTTTTCAGAAGATATTCTTCTGATATTAATATCTATATATATATATGTAGATATATATATATATGTTTAACACATGGTGGCAGATATAGTGACTCAAGACTAAATGTTTTCACATAGAGGTTTGTAGCTATCAAATAAGGAGTGTATTTATACAGTCTTTGAATTGCTTTTAATTTTTAGATTTTATACCTTTTTCCTGCATGAAGCTTATCCTATGGCTGGTTCATTGTCACTTTTCCACCACGCCCAGGTTTCTGTTTACTTCATACAAAACAGACTCATAGGCACCATATTACCTTTTAATGAATTGTTTTTCTGACCCAGTGACTTGCACACCTTTCTGAGCAGAATGGATTGTGAGCTTATGATGATGAACAACCCATTAGGGGTCAGTGAGCAGGAAATGAGGTAATAATAATAACCGGATTCAAATGCAGCAATGTAGTTAATGGACTGGCCGGGCTGTATATTGTATTTCATTCACATCATCATATTCATCAATTATTTAATTACTGAGAAGGGTTATATACTAAATATTAATGTCAAAACACTGAAGTGTGTACAAAACATAAAATGTACAGTTAGAATTTAAGCTTATTGTGACATTTCAAAATTATAGATAAGACAGAAAAATAAATATTTTGATGGCAAAATTATTAATGCCTTACATGAAATACACAGTGTCCAGTTTGACTCTTTCATTTACATGCACAGCCTATTGAAGTGATCTAGAAGTAATAAAATAAATACTGCAATTAAACATAAGGAGACCAATGATTTGGTTTAAGTGATGTGATAATCTTCAGGCCATTAGAGTCAGTTATAGTCACCCTTTAACATGCATTATAAATCTTTATTAGGAAATCATATTATTGTGTAATGGCTCGACAACTGAGTGTGTGTGTGTGTGTGAGAATAGAATAGCTGCTTGTCCATGAGAATTTATCTCAAAGGGGCCTGTGTAATTAAGCAATTAAGCAAATCCACACTTTAAGATTTCTTTTTACATATTTTTTCCTCATGTTGCAACTATGCTTGTTTGTGGGAGTTCAATGCAATGAAATCTTTCAGATTTTTTTACCTCCACCATGTAGTCTGAAATTGATTGTTACTGCCTGCAATAAAAAAAGAGTGAACATTTTTTTTATTTCAACCATTCTACCAGGACTTCAGTGGTATCATGAGATTCATACATTGCCTACATCTTCTGATTAAAGTGATGTTAAGAAGTAGTGCAGACTTCAGCATCACTTTGTTAAACATCAGGAGGGGATGAAGGGATCGGATAATATGCATTACTTGTCAAGCACTTAATTATTATTTGTCCCTGTCTTCCCATTTTAATTTCATGTATAGTAGTTCGACAAGAAAAGTGATTAAATTTGACATTGCACATGTGCTAAAGGTTATGAGAAAATTCGCTCTGATTTGACGAAAGTAGAAGAAAAAAAATCCAATAAAGCTTAGCCGTGCCCCAGAAAGAGATGTTAAACCGAGGCTGGTTTTTCATTTAGACTTTACCTCTTTCACTCCCTCTCTTTTCCTGTTTCCCTTATTACCCTGCAGTTCAGAAAGGAAGGGAAATAATTTGGGTCGAACCAGCACTGTCGTAAGGACACGCTGACTGAGACCTATAGCAAGGGTTGTGTCCAGGTTTGAGGGAGAGTTGCAACTAAAATGGAGAGAAATATTACTGTATTTATAATTCATTTCATCCGTTCCTCTGGCCTCACATTCAACTGCAGCATCACTTCAAAGTTTGCTTGTTTCACCCCAGCAGCATTCTCATAAAGATGCTGAAGTGTGTGTGCATATGTGTGAGTGAAAGTGGGCGTCTGAGTGTGTGGCCTCACGTCTGCTCACAGCTGTGGATGCTTGCAAATGTCCCGTCCCATGCGAGTGACGTGAGTGCTGTTTCCAGATGGCTGCCAGTGGAACTCAGTCTTAATCGTGGCCCACACCTGTCGTCTCAGGGGTAAAGACGGTGGCCCGCTCTACTCTACCACCATTTAATGTCTACTTCTGCTATCCCTCACACCACTGTCCTCTGTCACTCTCCATGTTTCTCTCCTTCCTCAGAAGTGCAGGTGAGCATTTCATATTTATTTATTTTTTAAATCTTACACCATAGTCCGAATATCCCTATGGATAATTCTCTTTTCCAGGTAACAGGACACAAATATCTGCTCATCAACCCTGCATTAAACTGCCTTCGTTTCTCTATGTATACCACCTTAATTATGTGAGACAAAAGGTTGAACACAGGTTGAAAATACCACACCTTAAAAGAGGTGTTGGCACAAATAGAAGGTGTGAAATGAGCTCAGAGTCTTCATAGTTTCCCAAGGCTGATCAGACTAGCAGCTTTTCTGAAGAATCAAAATATTAATTGTACAGAAAAATTAAACAGAGCTAACAACTGTAAATAAAAAAAATCCATAAAAATAATTTAGATTTCTCTTTGTCCCCTCTACCACTCTCTGGAAGAAGACTAGCAATCTAGTCTAATCAAAAAGCTGTTTTGGCAACAGATTACATTTTATTAATTATTTGGAAGGCTTAGCGTTCCCACTGAAGGGTGAATGATGATAAATGTTTTTTTGTTTTTTTTACGCTTGTTGTCTCAAGCAAAAAAAAAACCTGATACTCTCCGACACACTTAAAAGGGGCTAATTTAGCGTGTTTATGGTTTGAAAGTGTCGAGGATCCCTTATGACAGTGCTTTGTGCTTTGAGATACAAGTACCAGTGCATTTTCAAAAGTCTTCTCATTTCGATATAGACCGAGATAAAGAAATTATGAAAACAGTATGGAAATTTGGGTAAGAGATATTTTAAATGAAGAGCACTGAAGAGAAAGACAAAGTTGAAGAGTTGAGTGAAGACCCAGAAAAAGTGATTATTCAGTGTAATTGAAAAGTTGTTTCATTATCAATTCATGTCATAGTCTACTTGAATAAATTCATGAATTTATTCATGAATTATTTATGAATTTATTTATAAATTGGGATTAATTAATCCCATGTTTTTTGTGAAACTAGAGATAAATCTCACTTTGGTTTATTTTTTTATTATCAGCCTTCTCAACTGCATAGTAAATTGGAAGATTCTGTTACCATCACATTTATTCTTATAGTATATACTCTTCATGTAAATCAGTTACAAACAAGACACTGGCAGCTGCCAAGCCAGGGTGTCCAAAAAACATATTGAATTGATTTAGCATAAAGTCAATTTACACGGGTGTTTCTTGTGACTGTGTGCATTTTTTGCACTCATTTCTGGCCCATTTATTTTTAATAATCAGTTTTCCATTAGAATCACAGGGAATCCTTCTTCTTTTTTTTATCGCCACATGCAACCATACCACCTGTCTGGGGAAGTGAGTAGAGAGCCAATTGCCCTTGGAGGATCCAAGTGTATGTTAAACCAGGTCTGACATGTCTTTGAGACATGGTGTGCATCAAGGTGGTGAATACCATGACAATAATGACTGATTCCTCTCAAAATGGGAACTAAATGAGCTGGTTAGCTTGTTTCTTCAGTTGAGAAGAAAGAAAATGCTGGTTTGTGGTTAACAGCTATGGCAGCTCTTGGGATCAGGGGACTGGCTGTGAAACTTTTGGTACAGAGTGGTCCTCTGGGATACTGCATGAATTACTGCTCGCGAGTGTGACCTTTTTGTTCACTGAAGAAGGGAACTAACCAGTACTGTGAATGAAATAAATTGCACACTTGTCTGTACATCCCAAAATGACTTTTCTGGGTTGCTACAGTATCACCTGTAGGTCATAAAAAAGAAGAGAAATGTAAAGAAAAGCATTTCTGTTATTTTTGCTAGGTTTTTAACAAGCTTCTATCTTCACCCTTTTCCCTTGGATATCTGGACCAAACAATCTAGCTGGCCTTTACCTTGCTGGACAAGCATTGTTTAATAGTGTTATTAAGCCAATAGTGAAATGCCATCTGTAAAGTAGCCATTAGTAAGACAGTCAGCTCCAGTGCAGTTGGTGTGCACCAACCACAGTTTAAATGTCATGACAGACTGACAGGACAGACTGAATAAAACTATTGCCAGTCCAATAAAAGGATGGTATAATATGACTTTTGACTCTGCAATCAATAGGCCTTGTCTGTAGAGGGAATACTGTCTTTCTCTCAGGATCCGAGTGGGACAGACACAGCTGAAAACAGAGGCCAGTGTCAGACAGGGTTGATTACAAGAGCCAGGTTGGAAAGAAAGCATAACAGTGAGTCACAGCTTACTGAAACAGCATCCAATCTCCCTTGCATACATGACGCACCCATAATGCTGACATGTACACAGCGACTTCGAAGCATTGTCTACTGTTTCCTGCAGTGCTTCAGCACTATCTCTTCTGGTGTCATCCCCAACCTCTTATCCAGAAACAAATACACTGTCATACTCATACTACCATTCTAACTATTTCAACACTGCATTTATCCCTTTGCTGCCCATCCATCCTAACCATCCCTCCCATCCATCTCAGCCTCTGACTACAAGCCAGGAGGGATAAGCTGTCTGTCAGCAGGGGACTTGGTACAGGGATTCATAACCCTTTCAATACACTCTCAATTTCTCCTCACTGTCTTGTTCCAGAGAAGCCCTCTGAAGTTTTCGTCAGCACTCCATGGTTAAAGCACAGCCAGACTTAAAAAGCCATCAGTGAAGAGGACTGTTTCTCCCCTCAGACTCACAAAAACGCAAACACAAACAGACAGTTCATCTTGATAGATAGCTCCTGAGAGACAGAAATAGCATAGGGACTCTGTGACTGAGTAGATGTATCCACACACTGAAGATTGAAGGTAGGGGTGACAGAGTAAAAGGCATTAAGAGGTGCAGCAAGGAGCAAGAGGACAACTGTGACAGAGGATGAGAAACAGGATGATGAGGGATAGAGACAAGGCTAGTAAACACACAGAGACAGATAAACATATGATGATAAATGATGGACAGCAAGATACAAGACAGAGTGTCTGCCCTGTCCTAAACTGTATCTACCCTGTCTGAGAGGGTTAATGTAAGCTGCATGCCAGCATTTTAATGATATACATGGAGTTGAAATGGATAAACACATTAAAGATTAATCATTGAAGAAAGCTACAGTGGGTGTGTTTGCATGAGTATATGTGTGAGAGCAACTTTCCATAGTGACCTGCTATGTGTCTCCTGTGGTCTTAAACATTTTAGAGAATACAATGTGGATATCTCAGTGTTAAGCCTATGAAAAAAAATTCCCTCTCTGAGATCTCAGATAATAAAATCAAAATAAAATCAACTTTGAGGGCACAGATAAATAGCAAATGCAACATAGCATTGACTAAAGCTATAGCTGTCAATAGTGAGGTATGGGGCTGCTGCACAGGCTGTCAAAAACAATTCACAGCAACAAAGGGAAATCTCAATCAAGGCAGTCTCTCTTTAAGGCAAACAAACAAATTCATGCTTTGTCATCAACCTTGACAGACAGCAGAGCCATTAATGAAAATTAGCATGTGAAAACATACAAGTGGGGTACGAACTCACTCACACATACAACAATACACACTGAGGCAATATTTCCTAAGTGAAACTAATGCTCAGTCTGTCCTTTGAAATCTTTAGTATTCCTGTATTTAAATGAGTGAAGCTATATCCATCTCCTTTCCAATGCCAGAAAGTCTGTCAATCTCACAGTCAGAACCCGTCACTGCCCTGCTTTCAGTCTGACAGCTCGCTGCTTGTATGCACATAACACACATCAAACATGAGTCACACACACAGTAGATCTGCAGCAAGGCTCACAAGTCACTCTTTTTCTCATTTAAATCTAAACATCAACATAATAATAATAATAATAATTTCACATTTCTTCAAAATCACAATATGTAAGAAGGCAAGTTATTTTATCACCAGATGTGATATGAGGGATGAATGCGAGTTGATGAGAGAGTAGACGAAATTCAGTGAATTAACTGACAGATGAACTGGGATCTGAGATGTCAGGAGGAGTGGCACCAAGTGTTGAAGGCGTGGCTTGATATGACATCATTGCCTTTTTGTTCCTCATATGGATTTTATCATGAGAGAAAGAAGATAAAAAAGCAAAAAATGTGGTTAACTACACCATGAAGAAACATTAATTGGAGACACTGAAATTAGAGCAAACTATTTACAATATTAAAACACCTTAATTATCATAACTTGTAATATTGTCTTCCTTCATCTTAGAAGATTGTCTAATCAAAACTTTTTAAAATGTTGGTAGAACGAAGTAACTAATTGTATGGGATAGATAATACAGCAGATACTAATTTTGTGTTTTAATGGACTGTTATTAGCCACGTAAAGAAAGAGTTTGACTTTTTTTCTTTTGAGAAGTTATTTACTTTCATAAAAGATTCCAACTGAGTTTATGAGAATTTACAACCAATTTGATACATCTACAGAGGACAGCTAGTGAGCCTAATCATGTAAAATAACCAAACAAACCATAAACTTAAAGGTTTTAAAAAACATTTTATGTACAATTTGTGTACTGTTGCTTTGCGTTATCATGGATGAAAAAATTAAAGCAGCGTCACGTAGAAGTTTGGACACCCCATGTGATTTAAGCTTTTACCAATTGGTTTGGGAGATGGCTCATTCACGGTCACTAATAGAAAACATCTGGTGATGAACGTTTGAAAGGTTTATGAATATACTTTATAACCGTGAGTTCCTTTAAGCAGCAGCACAATCTTTTAAAAACACAGACAACTGATGCCTGCAAAGCAGGAAAAGGCTACAAGAAGAGTATTCAAGAAGTTTTTGCTTCAGTTTATGAGGCAATTACAAAAGGACCAATAGCAAGGATGGTAGAGGTCAGGTTGAAGTCAAGAAAATTACAGAAGGGAACCATCACAAAGTCAAATTAAATCCTTGTTGTGCATTTTGGAAGAGCGTATGTGAACTGTTAACTTTTAACTTTTAAGCCACAATGAGTAAATTTATGCTTGGGAGGAAGAAAGAACATCTCTTTAACTGTCAAGTGCATGGGTGGACTTAGTGGAGGGAATATGTTTATTTAGAATGAATATATAAATCTGGGGTGAAATATTACACTGTCAGCCTTAACAAGCAGAAGCTAAAGGATGAGGATGGCTTCAACGAGAGTAAACTTATACTAAACCCACCTCGACATCCACTGTGGACGACTGCAAGCTGATAGTTCATAAAAAATGTGTGGATAGTCCTGAGATATGCACTTGTTGCAAATGTCCCAAGAATTCCAAATAAATAGAATCCCTTTGAAGACAGATTGAGTGAACAACATTCACAAGTAAGAACCTAAAGTCTTAGCAACAACAGGAGGAATTTACAAGCTTTTGAAACTTGCAGAAGTGGGCATTACTAAGTAAACACCATGCAGGGTGTCTACACTTTTTTTCTTTGCTGTTTCAAAACTATAAAAAAGTGAAAATGAAAAAATACATTCTGTTTGAAATATTAAAGAAACGTCTATTTATTAGCATTTCATGTGTAGCTATTCACAACCCAAAAGAATGTTGGCATTACTAAACCGTTGCCTTTCGCTGTATTTGTGAATTTTACATTAGATCATATCCATATAATTTGTTACAGAGCAAAAAAGCACAGCCCATTCTTCCAAATCAGCTTTCAAATCATCAACTCTGTTTGCAGGGCATGTCAGAAGTGGAAGAGATTAAGAGGCTGTGGAGAAAGTTTCCCGTCCAGTTTTCCTCACACCAACCACTTTTAGCACCAACAATGACAAAAATAAAAATATCTCTGAAAGGGCTTCAGAGGGACAAATTTGGCAGATAATAAACTGGAAGGTGGCTGTAAATTTTATTGCCACATTAATCAAAGTGACAGTTCTTGTGGCAATCACACATGTGAGAATTGTCTCTGGTGACATAAGTAGCTGGGTCAGACAAAAGTGTGCCTGACCCTTTGTCTCTTATCTATTTTTGGAGGCCCCATTTGGGCCCATGTAGTGTAATTTAGCCAGAGTAATGCATCTGTAATTTCATGCTGGCTATGCTATATTTTCAGCACAATGGAGACAGCATGTAAAACATTAATAGATAGAGTCCTGTGTCATTATGGATTTGTACAGGATTGTGACTGTAGTTAGACGCTATTCAGGCGGATTGTTGATGCTGCACAAGCCCTCTACTGTTTTATCAGAGAAAAGAGGTGCCAAAAAATCAATCAAGGGAAGCATGACTACAAATAAATATTTACGCTGCGCAACAATCTCCCCGCATAACCAACACTTAAAGCTCCAGAAGGAGAACGCAGGCATTATTTATCCCTAAATTACCTTTCAGTTCCTGCAGACAGCAAAATTGTTATGTATACACTTGCTATTGTCATATTTTTGGTTGATGTGATTCATGTGTTGATACTTCTGCCAGAGATTGCAAACTGTGCAGACAAATTGATTGTGGTGTTTATGAAAAAATAAGCAATTTACAAAGTTTGCATAAAGTTATGTTAGTGTGTATTTCAAGTGTTGATATATTTCGTATATTCCTGAAAGACATGTTAATTTATCAGGGGGAGCTAGGTTTTCACAAGGCAACTCAACCAAGTAGCAGTAATTGTATTTTCTGACCAAAGCAGCAAAACAATACGTGTTGGTGTCACGTCCAGCAAACTTGACAAACCTGAAAAACTGCTTTTGATTCTCGTCGTTATCTGTTCTGCAACCCTTCATCTCCTCCCAGCTGTTGCATGGTTATTGTGCCAGATGAAAAGCTTTTCTCTCTACAATTAGGGCTATCTACTGCCCCAAATGAGCACCATGTTATTTTGCCTTTATTGTACCACCCTCCAACAAACAAAAAGATCAACTATTGATCAGCCACAACAACAATCTACCTGCCCCTTTGTATTTAAAAAAAAACTATTCACTGCACAGCTTTCTAATAAAAAGAGGATAATTACAATAGCACACTCACAAACACTTACTTTTATTTGTTTACATGAAAAAAAGAACAATACAATGTAGAAGATGCTTTTATGGATGTTTTTCTCAACAGTTTCAGCTATTCTAATAGGGTTTAAATTCACTAGACAATAGCTTGCCATTTTGGAGTCTTAAGGTAATTACCTCTACCTGAATAGAGTGATAGCAGGGCAGTCAGTAAACAGTCCAGTGACTTTTAAAAGATACAAAAGCTATTTTAAAAAAGTGACAAACCATAAACTAAAGATATCAAACGCTTTCCCACTGCAGTAATAAAAATGTTGTATACTTCTCTAGAAAATAACAAAGTCGGGATCAGTTTGCATTTATTTTGGATACAGCTCTGAGGGGTGAAAAACTGAATTTGCAATGGTTTAAAGCTATATCCTGCTTTTGGTTTTAAAGTACTGTACTTATATAGCACTTGTCTAGTCGAGTTGGCTGTTCAAAGTGCTTTTACACCCATTCACATACACACACACACTCATACAGCACACATCAGAGGCAATGTTGGGTTCAGTATCCAAGGAAACTTCAACATGAGGTTTGGGGAAGTCAGGAATGAACCACAGACCTTTGGCAGTCCATGCAAGTCCATCCTTTGTTTAACACCATCACCATAAAGCGATTTTTGCATATGTCCAGCCTAGTGGCTTGGTTGATATGCCTCAGTGAAAGAATAAGCAGCTGTTTTGCATTTGACCATTTGTAATTAATCGCCTGACCAATGAAAGCACGCTTGGATTTTTTGGAGGGAGGCCTTAAAGAAACAGAAGTTAGAATTAAGCATTTCAAAGAGAGGAAGACAACAATGTTCAGTCTGAGAATAACAATGAGTTTTTTTAGCACTGAAACATGTACATCTGTTTTAGTCGAGCCCCAAAATTAGCTTACGCACCAAAAAAACATTTTAATATGGGCTTGTTAAAGGTGTAAAGGCTTAGAAGATTAAAATTAGGTTGATGAGCTGCTTTTTTCTTTTTATTGGATTTGCTTCCATAGTATTTATTCAATCTGGGAATTCATTCTTACACAAAAATATTTTAGGATTTGACCTGAGTGAGTACTATCTGGTTTTCCATCAGAGTTTTATTGGTTGTTGCTGGCACTACACAGTATGAGCACTGAAACTATAATAGATGCTGCCAGTATGCCATTCTAGTTTTTCAAGGTGACATGAATGCCTGCATTACTACCTCACACTCTTCCTAACCTCAGCTCAAGTATAATTGGACTGGCCAGACCTGTCGATTCAGCCTACATTGATGGCTTCCAGCTTCAGTTTTATCCCTTTTACTCACCTCATGCACGTTCCTTCCTATTATATCCTGAAGTTATCTCAACCTTGTATTATGCTGCAAGTATTCTCAAGCAGAGTGCGTTTTCAGCAAACAGCACTGAGCTGCATTTCAGCATACCATTTACAAATATTAGCATTAATGCAAAATGTAATAGGAATAGATCAATGGGGATATAGGTGGAAGTGTTACTTTCATTTCTTGAACTCCTCGCAGTTAAACTATCTCTACAATGTGTCAGGTTGAATGAAAAGGATGAGCAGTCAGAATTTCTATGAGGTGGAGTAGTTAGGAAAACGTATGGACTGTACCTTGATACACATTGAATAATATCTTAGCTCCGTGAGTGTGTGATGTGCTTCTATAAGCAGACCAAATAAATAATGATAATCATTGCAATTAAGTTGTGTAAGGCAGGGATGAAGAAATGACAACTTACAATTTGATAACCCATATTAGAAAACCTCTGAGATCTGACATATGCGTCTAAAGGTAGATCAGCAGATCCACAAGGACCAACAAGGTCCTAAAACCTTATTCTACTGAGAAACTAATCAGTTAAAATATCTTTCTTTGTCTTTGCAGCATGAGGATTACATATTTAATCTAGAATTATCTCCTACTTAAATCAGTCACAATCTCATTATGGGGCAAGGATGCCTGGCTTTCTTGCAACCAATTTCCCTTGAAGCCTGTAGGCTTGATTATAACTCAGAATTAAATCCTGACAAATCACTTAGGAGAAGTGCACCCAGCTACTGCATAAATCATGATAGAAAAACATGAGACGCAACTATAATAGGCCCAAAACCCTGTTCTGTATAACCCTCAACAGCAGTTTACTTGGGGTGTGTCCCTGTAATCTGGCCAAAGAAAGTCCCCTGATCTCTAATTTATCAGACAGATTCGCTGGTTCATCACTACACATGACAACATTCGCCTATACTCTACATACTATACAACACATTGCTTCCATATCAACGGTAAGGTAATGAAGCAAACAAGATGCGGTCTTGACTGTATGTGTCTTATTCTGCTGAGCAGATGTAAATCCTTTCTTTGACATGAACTTTTGCAAAGTGGCTGATACTGCTGACACTCAATTATTATATGTAGTATCAGTAGAAAGACTTCCAATTCATATTATATCTTTCAGAATTGTGTAGTAGTATAGGGATTTCTGCCCTATAGCCATGAAGATGTAAGATCAAGCCTATTTTAATGAAGAAAATCATCCATGCATGTCCACATTTTGCACAAAGATGCATGTATCCGTCTCAACCCTATGTGGAAAATGTAATATTGTCTGATTAGATATTTAGAGATAACTGCAAAATATGTGTTTGGAGCAAAAACAACAGAGTGCATCATCAAAAGAATATCATACCCACAGTAAAGCATAGTGGCATCAAACAGCTGAGGGGCTGGTTCTCTTTAAAACTATAAAAAACTTGTAGAAGTTAATGGTTCATAATATAACACAAATGGTACCTTTAAGTAGCCTTCAAGGGTAGACCATTAGTTTCTAGTTCAAGGATTTACATACTCTCAGACCGTGTGATATCACATTAGATTATTATCAAACTATTACTGTTTTTTCATGTACAAAGTTCCTCCAAGCCTTAGTTTTTATGTATGAAAACCTATTTTATACTTAACCTAACATGTAGTGGTGGACTGCACTCCACTCCACCTGCAGTGGTGGACAGGAGGACATTGTTGTTGTTTTAGGGGGTCACAAAACAATGATTTAGCGAAAGAAAGAAGAACACAACTTACCATGCAAGAAGTAAACAGTTCACCAGCGATTACAGCACATTTAAAAATATTTTTCTTGTCAGATCCTGAAACATTACCTGACCTTGTCTCTTGACATTTTAGGTGGCTTCTGGAGGTGTTTCTTGTCAGCCTCTAAAGCTTGACAATAAATTCACATGTGTAACTGTACATGTACAGAGTTAAAACTGGTCTGGTTGTATGACAGTTGTGTTACATCCCATGACACTAGGGGCAGCCAAAGAGCAAAACAATTGCCAAATTCTTTAGCAATTCTTCAAGATTCAGACTATTGTGCACAGTAAAGATCATCTGAAACTGTTATCTCAATTTCGTCCTGCCAATAGAAAAAATGTGTGTATTTAATATTCAAACATGTGGAGAATGTCAGAAAATCCTGAACTCAATGATATTTGGTATTACTATAAGAACTGAAATGTGGAAGACTTAGAGTAAAACTATTTTTTTTCCTCAGGTGTACAACATGCATTGAGATATTGTCACAGATGTCTTATTTTTTTCTTTTTTGTTTTATTCCATTTGGAGTGCCATCAAAGGGTTTGCAGTGGCGGGGCAGTGGGAATTGAGGATTGGATGCTATACAGTGCTATAAAGAAGCAATCTTTTGTTCTATAAAGTGGGGATGCAGGTCACTGAAAATGGATGAGTGGTAAACACTTGTCTAAAAAAGCAGACAAGCATTATAAGGTGTGCCTGTACATTTTACATGGGATGGAGTGTGTTTTACAGCTTCGCCAATGAAATGGTTACAGAAAACACTTAACCTCTGCCAGTGATAAAGACAAAGTTTCGTTGATGACCAGTTTTATTAAGTACTACATTAGATACAAGCAAAACAGGGAATTGGCTGTTTTTAATCACATGCTGCAATAGTGCCTCACACCATTTGTTTTCTTCACTAATATATAAGGTGACTTTGAGCCTTGGATAGAAATTCTACAGTTGCAATGGGCAATTTTGGAATAATATACCTACTGAACTGAAGTCCAGTGTCAGTGAGACTGGCATTTGATCTTCTGAAAACACTTCATTACATTTCTGCCAATCTTCATTCTTTGCCCACTCTGCACCTAGGTATCACGGTCACTGAATTCAGCTCATTGTATGTGATGTTGCTGGCAACACACAAGTCCACTGAACACACCTGCCCATTCATTAGTCATAGTAACAAAGTTAGCACTGTTGAAATGTAAATATTCTTGCTACCAACATACACCCTATTCAAAAAAGGAGACCTTCTGTAAAATGTAAACACAAAAATAATTAAATGAATGAAAATCATTAATGCTGAACAATACAATCTGATCTCGAAGCAACATATGTTTACATCTGATATCTTTTAAAAGGGAAAGCTAAGCTTACTGAAAAATGGCAATACAAACAGAACTTTGCATTATATCAGTTTATGTGCTTATACTGGTGTTGCAATAATCCAAACCATCTATTAAAATTTTAAGTGCGGAGTCAACATTGGACAATAAGAATTTAATCAATTTCGAAGTGATCAAAATCTCCATTTATTGTAGTTTTACATGGCATCCCATCTTTTTTGTAAAGATACATTGTTTCGTGCAATTTCAGCTGTGTTACTGTTTCGTAATGGTATTATTCACATATGAGGAAGGCATCAAAACATTTATTGGTCATCATCTTTACTTCATATCGGCAACAATTCAACTCTCAACGTAGTTTCAGTGTGTCGCACAGAGAGTCATAGATATTAAAAATGTGTAATGGCTTTTTTTGGCAACTTGCTTGTTATTAAAGGTCTAATTTGTGATTATATGAGTAGGACTGCTACAGTTATAACAGAAAACTAAAGTGGAATATAATTATGTTAGTATGTTGACAGATATAAATGTTAGTTTTTTATTATCTCGCTCCGTCTTTGAACGATGGTTAAAAAAAATCCCAAGACTGCTATCAGACTGCAGCTAGTCAGCTCTCTGGTGTTCACTTTTAGACTCAAAACAACATACACAACTGTGTGTATTTATGGGTATCACCAAGGGCAAATGATTGTGCAGACAGTAGCTGCACTGCAGCAATGCTACAACAGGGTGAATGCAGCCACAGCGCCATTGTTCAGCAATGTAAATCAAACCTGAGAGCTCACACTTATTTGCTGCAAAATTATTTATTATTTGCAAACTGCTGAAAATAGTTTACTTTCATTTATGTTTGTCTAACAGCTCTTCTCTGCCAACAAACAGTGTGTGGCAGAACAATTATCTTTCACCAGTTTCTGCTCACAAAACTCTGCTACCTCAGCGCACAGGGACTATGGTGCCCAATGGAGACGAAACAGTTTGCTGCAGTGCAAATGCTCTGGACCTCAGCCTCTCTTTCAGCCCCTTTTAGGCCTTCTCTGCTCACGACACTAACAGGCAGAGCCATTACTATGAAATGTGATGTGAAAGCTATTGGTAAGCCTTGCAAGTTAGATGAATAATTAGACTGACACATCATGGAGAGAAGCTGTTGAGTCTGAGTACCTAAGAAAGTCAAGGAAGAGGACATTTTAGTATCATATTATTGTTAGTGCTTTGATCTAAGAATGTTTGTAAAAAAATGTCTTGAGTGTGTCTGCCCCTGCTATTGCTTTTTATATCACTGCTAACCTCAGTGCTCCTTTGTGTTGCAATGCAATGACAAATGAGAGTCTTCCTCCCTCTGTCTTTTGAGACTGAAATGGAGAGAATTTGATTCCATATGATAAAGAGTAAAAACTTTCATCAGATGTGCAAGCTAAAGCTTTGGGAAGAAAAGAAAGTCAACATCAATATCACTGTCAGAGGGCTTATGTCTATGGCTTGCACATAGATCAAAACAGCTAAAATGAGAAAAATGATAAAGAGCTGGAGGAGACTGAGTTACAAATAATTTCTTCCAGTCGAGATGTGCAAGTTCTTGAGGCATTATTTGTGCATTGACATACTGAAAAAAATAGAAAGAATCAATTGAAAGTTTTTGTGAGGCTGCTTTTGATTACCCCCTAAAGACGTAGGATCTGAATATTCTGTACTTCTGCAGGCCCTCCGGTTGGTGTCTCACAAACACATTTTCTTGCTATAGCATTTTGCTGCCACTTATATATGAGCCAGTCTAGGCTGTGGGCTGCTCTTGGTTGTGTTGGTACCGTTGTTGGTCGTTTAGCATTGCTCTGTTATGGAAAAGAGAAAAGTCATAGTGGACAAAGATTTGTTTGGTAGAGTGAAACTGAGTGTTTCACCTGTGCTTCTTTGCTTTTTATTGTTGTTGGTGGTTTTTTTCCCCCTTTGTCTTGAAATTAGTTGTTGTGGGCCCCTAGCAGCTCAAATTAACTTTCAGCCAATCAGCATTAGATCAACATGTATCATCAACTCCGAGGGCTATGCATTGTTCAGTTTGTGGAGGACTGGACTACTGTCTATGTTGAAAAAAACTACCCGTGTGTGGGGGCTATGAGCGACGCAGATCGAAATCTCTTCAAAAGTATTATGTTAAGCAATTAAGCGTCTCAAATACCTGCAAGTCTAGGACATTGCAAATTTTCTGAAGATATCACATTGTGACCATTGTGAAATTGTGAAAACTGTGTTAAAGTAAAGCACAGTGTCTCTTGTTTGTCAGTAACAGTGATGCTGTTGTGGATATTACAGATAATTCTGATATTGATGCAAAATCCATGGATTCAGCTCTGTTGGGCCACAGACATTCATGCATCTGCATGCTTGTGTATTTCTCTGTGCATGTGAGTGTATTCCATGCTCCAGGAGGCCGGCTCCCAGCTGTCAGGAAGTGCAGCCTGCAGTCAGTAAAGGAGAACAGGTCTGTGTAAGCTGCCAGTCAGTCCCAGCACTACAACTGCTGTCCCTGCAGTAATGATGCCAGGGGAGCACATCTACCACTACGGGAGCTCATTAAGGGAAAATAATTGGAGTTTGTTAAAAACAACAGCCTTCAGACTTGGAGACAGGTGTGTTCAGATTTGCCAAGACATTGGCCCCTTTCCAATGATAGATGGATGGATGGATGGATGGATGGATGGATGGATGGATCGATAAATTGATAGATCGATAGATCGATAGATCGATAGATAGATAGATAGATAGATAGATAGATAGATAGATAGATAGATAGATAGATAGATAGATAGATAGATAGCACAAATTAGCATAAGTGTTCTCGGATTAAACTGTCATTCATCTGCCTCTTTCAGCCTCCAACCCCTTATCTTCTATCAGCAGCAACAATAAAACAGGAAATACTGCCTCTCATTCACACAATGAAAGCCTCTTCTGATTCTCCGCTTTTACCCAACACTGACAATCACCCTAATTATTACTGCTCTCTCAAATAAGTGAGAGTTCGGAATCATTTAATGGTACAAATCTTAAAATTAAATACAACACATGTAAACACTGTCACCGAAGGAGAAACATGCAATTATCTTCAATTATTGCGCAGGATTCTAGCATGACAACATCAGTCAACCTCCAGCACTGATGTGCAAAACTGCATACTGCACAAGGGTAGATCCAAAAAGATTTCCACACTATAGCAATGCCAGCAAGTTAGTATTGTGTATGTATCAAAATTCTCTGGGCCATTATTAAATATTCCTACAGGATGGCAAATCTGTCAGGAAGAACACGAAAGTAGCACTTTTTTATTTGATAAATTGGCACTGGATTTAAGTTGAATGAAGATGCTATTAAACTGAAATGGCATGAAGAACCCTAATACTCCTTAATGTCTGGGATGGGAGATTGCATGTCGTAAGGTGATTATACCGCCTGCTTCCGTGTTTTATGTGTTCTTCTCTGAGCAGGAGGGACTTAGTCTCAACTGCAAGAAGCAAGCTCAAACTTTTACCTTGACTCATCAGAATAGGATTAAGCACACATTACTTAAACTTGACACAATTCACAATTTTGACAGGTAAATTAACTAACAGGGAAGCGATGATGTATATGAATCAGCATTCCAGGTTTAGCTGGATAGAACTTACCTTGAGTTCCTGTCATAAAGTGTTCATCATATCAACACATAGAATAAGATATTAGGTTATGACATGAATGAACATTAATCCCAGCTTGTATTTTCCTGCTGTCCTCGGGTGAATGGTCCACCCTTATACAGAGCCTAGGCTCATTCACACAGTGTTCCTAAATATATATGTATATATACACATATATTGTTTGATCTCCATGTTACGTGGCAGGTCATTTATAAATGTAGCCCATCATGTTAAGCGACTACTACAGAATTTTTCCCTAATAATCATAATCAGTTTGGGGGGTTTCATCGACGGCACAAAAACTGACTTTTTTATCAGTTTTTTTCCATTTCTTTGAGTCACTGACTCTGATGCCACTGCCTATCTTAAAAAGTTACTATCCTAATGTGAAAACTTACTTGGAACCTCAAAAACCCTTGTTTGCACCCTTTTGTATCAACAAATATTTAATATATATAGTATTTTTGTTTAGTTGCAAATATAAATGATATCAAAGAGTTTTGCATGTGCTTGTTTGTATGATCACAACATTAAAAGATGAGCTGGGTATGGCATTAACTGGGATGCTTTGGTGTAATAAGGCATAGCAAGGCCACAGGTATTTTCTCAAACCCAAGTCAGAAAAGAAAATTCAGATAAAATTATTTAAACAATTAGTGCTTAGAGACCTTGATCAGAGGTATGGATGGTCTTCTTAATATTGATTGATACTGATAAGATTAAAGGTCCAGTCTCTGGTAAATAATTAGAGTTGTGTGAGTGTAATTAATGAATTTCTGTAGTCTGTTTGAAAGAACATAGGCTTTTTGTCCACTTAATTTTGACATAGTCCAAAAAATGAATCCAGCTCAGTGAGAGCTGCTGTCCAGAGATAATGATAATGAATCACATTTTAGAGCAGCAATTATGCAGATTTTTCTGTGAAATGGCTTCCAGATCAGAATGCAACTATAAAACAGGCTTTCACTCAAGCATAGCTCGATGTTCCCTCCCTCCGTGACAAAAGTGTTTTAGGAAAAAGGTTGTTGTATTACTCGCAGAACGTATGTTGGTCTCTATCTCGCAGCACACACAGGTCCATGGTTGAAAGTGCATTTCGCTTCTGCCACTCATAGGGGCGGTAATATACAGGTCCCCATTATCAGTCGTAATGAGGAGTATGAACAAATTACTTGGATGACCATTTCAGTTGGGGCCCTTGCTGGTTGGTGCTTAGCAGGCAAAATGGCACAGCATCACAATGTGACTTCATCTCAGTGGACCAGAAAATGGACCAGTAGATGACTGAGAAAAAAGAGGTCAAATATCATCATGAATACCTGTAGCTACTAACTCATGCATATTATTTCAACAGATGGCACATTTATATACATGTTATCAGTTCATTACCTCAATGTCATGCAGGATGGTCTCTCCTCTGAGTGAGGAAATTCTCCTCTGGCTGCATTTCTTTTTTTTTTTTCTATTTGCAGCCAAGTTTTACTGCTTTATCAAGTGTAGATGAAATACCTCATTAAGCCTATTTGGCTTTCACTCTGGCAAGCCTAGGGTTTTTGGAAAGGAAAATAAATAATACAGTGACATTCTTTATAAATGAACTCTGTCCTAACCTGCCCTGTTAGCTCACACTACCCACACACAAGATAAAACCAGATTTGTTTTCAATTGAGGAAATGCATTATTGCAAGTTATATGCAAGTTATTGCTCTCAAGAAAATGGTATCTCTGCTTCAACAACATAATACTCCCTCTATGGCTATTGAATATTAGTGTATATTGTGAGTGAAGAAAAATATATTTTGTTGTCTGACACTATGAGGCAAAGACCAAAAAGCATAGCTATTCTGCTGTCAAACGATGAAAGCAGTGAATGGAGCATATCATCATGAAGCGTTAAGATCAACTAGCCGCACGGCCCTCATCTGGAAGTATCTGCATTCAAGTAGTGTCCAAAATTCATCACCAGCAGTTAGCCCTACTCACTATTGAGTCCTCTATATAGTGGACACTATATAGTGAGTAAGTTTGGAAACAAATTCCTAACACAGCAAGGGTGTAGAAAGAAGTGCTTCTTAGTTAAAACAACCAGAACATGAACATTCTGCCTTGATCACAAATGTAGAAAAATGTCTTTTTAATTTATGGTCAGTTTGAGACAGCATCTTACTGGATTTGATAATACTTGAAATATAGTGTAGATATATTCCAATTAAGAGTAAATGCTGTCAGTTAACCAATAACAGTGGCTAACTGTAATATATCAATATAAAACAGGATACAGGAAGGTGACCAACGTCTATTTTCCACTGTAGTCTGTAGTTGTGCTTGTGTCTGGAAATTCTTTGTAGCAACAAAGCGTCTAGATGTCAGCTTAAATATTTTAAAAGATTTGATACATTGAGTTGTTCTGTGTATTTTCCATGTTGTTTACTTTTCACTTGCACGGTTCATGTTTTATTTATCCTCATGTTAGACTTTCAAAGCTTGAAATCTGAGCAGGTTGCAGGATTGAGGTTGATGCCCTTGTCAACACAGATATGGGGGGGGGGTAAATGTAAAATATTTTATTGTGCTCTTTAAAAAATATACGTGGAAGTAGAAACGTGCTGTTAAAACTTGATTCACGGGGGGCTTGCTGCTCCACTGGCTTAATTTTATTAAGTGTATACTGTGTATACTGTTAGCATTTTGTATGTGTACATTTCTATCATTGTTACATATAATGCCATGTACTGTGATCCAATATACAGCAACAAAATAAATAACTAAATAATTAGTTATTTATTTTGATATCAAATAATTATCTTTAACATCGGCTCAGAATTTCACAGTCAGTGCTTCCTTACATATTACTGGTCCAATGCATTTGCATCAACATTATCTATATCACTTCCTGACAGAGAGTTGAACTGATTTAGCACTCTTTATACGGTATAAGACAGAGTGTATGACTTGTAGATGCAGAGAGGAGCATTTCCTGGCCCAAAAGACAACAACAATGTGTGTCAATCTCAAAAGTGTCACAACAAGTAGAATAATTACTAACAGCTGGAAGTTACTGGCAGCAACCTACACATAGGCACTTAATAAATTATTTCTGTGTTTCTCCAAGCTAGCACAAGTGAGGTGGAGAAGCGCCTCACTTTCATGTAAGAAACACCAAGAGTATGAGCAAGCATGTACAATAAGTACTTACTGGTTTTTTTTGTTGTGTTCTCGCACGAGATGCTGGGGCAGATACGCCTCAGGATACCTGCTGTGCCCACCAATTCTGACTGACCAGTGCAAAGCCTGGCATACCGGTCTTTTCCCATTTTCTCAAATTTATTAAAAAAAAAACATTTAACTCAATTCATTATGAATTATCTCAGCTATTTATCCAGGAGACGAACAGGCTGCCTTCATTGTTTAGTCAGGAAAACACACTGTCAGTGACACACAGGTTGGATTAAGCAGGCTTTTCCCAGAGAAGCATATGAAAACTGTGCAGTTACACAGACATCTCTCGAGTGATGAGTCCCTGGCAGACAGTCTCTCTTCTGGGGCCGACAGAACCATACAGCTGTACCGTTGTATCACTTGAAATTTAACAGAGTGTAAGCTGTTGCTGCATCTTGTGGGAAATGCCCATAATTCTGGAGCTCAGTGAATTAGAGTTTGCAGCCCTGGTCATTATTATATTCCTATTTGTTCATTTTCTGCATCACAATATATGGGTAGCAGAGTTTCAAGGGATACTTTAGGCAAGTGCTGAGAGGTGGACATATGGGTGGAGCTCTATGTGAGTGTCATGCCTCAAGCAATAGTAAGACCATGTGAGCTTTTGTCACGGCAAAAACTTAAAATCATAAATTTTTCAGGAAACAGATGAGTTTTGGGGGCTGTCTGACTAAATAAAGTTAAAACTGTCTTACAAGTCTCGAGATGCACCTGCAACCCATTAATTTATTAGAATACGGAAACATGTAGTAATATTATCATGCTTTAATTTTGGGGGAGTATATTAATAAGTTTGATAATGTACAAATCCAGTTTTACTACCATGTTTCATTCCTGACTTTGGCTGCGTCAACAGCCTTGAATCAGTCTATACACATTTAAACTTTTCATAGTTCTTTGGTTGTTTTCTCTTCTTGTTAAAAATATGTATTGATTGATCATTTGGGACCAGCAACATATCCTTTACACAAACTCAAATATATCTAGAATCAGAAAATCTTAGTTGATTCAGAAAGTGTATAATCAGCATTGTTATACCACTTGGTGTGATCTCAGTTGGAAAAATTTGTAGAGCCAGATAACAAAAATAACCTGGGTATGTTGAAGCTGTTTTGTCGAACAGACCCCAGGGAAAGAACTGTAGCTTGTGATTAGAACACAGCTGAAGTAAATAGTTTGACCAAGCAGGAAAGCATCATCTGAAAGCATTGCTGAGACAAATGTAATTGTTGATTTGGTATCACCTACATTGATATTTAGCTTCTGTTATGAGTGGTAAATTGCTAGAAATCAGTCAAGGATGCCTGTCCAGTTATATAAAATTACCTCTGACAAAAGACAAAAGAACATTTTTAAAGGCAATAAGATATGACCAAAAACAAGAGGTTCTTCATGCGGTGGCTTAGAAATGCTAAGATTAAAAGTATGAGATACAGTATGTTTGGAGCTAGAGGGTTCACAGGCAGATTAGTCAAAAACATAATCAAGCAGCTTTGGGGGAAGTCACTCCCCAGTGTCACAGTGTTCTCCCAGTATACCAGATGGAGCTGTCCTCTAAACTATTTCTGCAGAAAAATTCACAAAGAAAACAGATTTTGAGTCCAAATATGAAGCAATGCTCTAAACACTGGATGTGCTGTCATATTTCCTCCATTTCTACTGTACAGGGTCACAATCCATGTGAAAAGCGTTTAAGCAACGGGAACGTAAACTGACAGTTAACTATGTTCTAGCCACAAAGTATGCTATAGGTTCATGATAAATATAGTAATATGTCAGTGGGAAAGGGGAGCATAAAATAAGCATTTAAAAATGTAGTTTTCATATTGCACTTAAGGCCACTTCTCCATACAGTGGAAAGCAAACGAAACTTCACAATGAGAAATTAAATGAGGGGAGACAAATGTGAGTTAATGTGAGATATAACTAATATAACATAAAGGGGAATAAAAGCTATTATTAAAGAAAACAAAATCCCCTCCTTTCAGAATTTAAAGTCCTGCATGAACCAATCTCTTTATTAATGTGTATAGAAGACTAATTAAGAATGCCAAAAAGCAAATGTCAATGAAAGTTTAAAAAACACATTCTGGATGAGTTGTTAATTGAAAAAACGCAGTAGATCAGATGTCAGTGTGATATTTAAAAAGAATAAATTAACATGAACTCCAATTGGTTACATGAATAATGTATTTGACACAAATGCCTAAAAAAGGAGTGACTGTGAGTGTAAGACAATCCACATAAGACAAGAATGATGTAGGACACACCGAATTAATAGAGAAGCGACAGATGGCAGCATAGTCATCGGCAGGAAAGCGCACATGCTGGCATGTCATGCTCATACAAAACAGCAGTAGGCTGCTGGAAGACAAAGCAGTTTAGACTACTTATCCTGTTTGGCATTTCCAGTTTTTAACTCAGTGGGGCATTGCTTTGGAAAAGGATAGTTTCTTCTTGTCCTAACAACCATTTGTGAAGTTTTGATAAAGATTTATGTGATTAAGCATGTAGTAAAATTTCCTTCAGTTCTAGGGCTCGAGCTCACAGGATTAAAACTCTCAGAAAAGAGAGCTCATTTATCTGCTGTTAAAGCAGGAGAGACACACTATATATCTCCCTTAAAAAAGTTGGTCACAAAATATAAACAACATTGTTCTATACATAAACTGTATTTACATACCTAGTAGATTATAGAAATGTAAATTTAGTTTAGTGTCCAAAAGAACATCTGTGGTTAACCTCATTTTATGTATGCATTCCTCAGAAGGAAACTTTGACTTTGTTCCTTAATGATTGAAGTGCTACATTTGTGATCTGCATCAGGACTCAAGAAAGTAGTTTGGGTGGAGCTTTGTGGCTCACACGCGGGCAGCTGTTTTCACACATTCATTTCAGCATGTTCCTGAGGGGCTGCATGTGAAAACACAAATGCCTGCAATATGCCTGCAATATTCACTCTAGACTTATTGTAGACATTCCTCAGACATTTTCTGCATATTTTCATTTTCTGCATATTTTCCTGATATTCTCCCGTGCATGAGACATGCATTTCTCTCTCTTTCTTATGCATTTTGAGGCACTTTAAGAAATGGATACAAAAGCATAGTTTAAAACCAACAATTGTCCACATTTGGAAATCAGATGCGTTTGGTGGTGGAGCTGCGCACGTGGCTAAATAGTTTAGGTCTGACATCCATTTCACCCAGTTTTGTTTTCATTTGCTGTGTCCTAACACTTTCAGTAACTGTGTTGTAGTTTTTATGCTTGAAAAAGTATACGGTTAAGGTTTGGAAAATTTACCCACATCAAAATCTCTTTTTCCTGAATTACAGTGTTAAAGATACACCAAACATGTTGCAGACGTGAATCAGACATCTGACTGAAAAATAGTATTTCGTATGTGTTTGGAATTGTGTGTTGTTGCAAATTATGTGGATGGAAGATTGATTTTTAGGGTAGAGGGTTGTTATTGATCACCTGCTTGTCATAACTTGATTGTAAGCAAGTCAAGTCGAATTAAGGATAATGGTAGAAGATAATGTGAAAGAATGTGTCAATGTGTCATATGGAGCATGATGTGTCAAAAAAACTGATGATAAACATAAACATATGAAAAGTTATAGCAACGTGCTGTCATGACATAAAGAGCTAGTACCACATGGGTATTATAGCTGCTACAAAGAGACACTTATTTCTGTATTTTGCTGCTGATGTTGACCAACATATTTAATTTAATCATGGTTCTGTTTAATTTTATTCTCTCAGAAAATGTGAGTATAAAAGAATTTTACACAAGCACTCAAAACAGCAAGCCATGTAAAGTTTGTGATTCTAGGTCTGTGAAATGTTCCATAAAAGATTCTGTTTGAGGGGAAGTGAAAAGAAGTCCCACTACATCTAATATGAATCTGAATGCTCATCAGTCTCATGCATACCATTGCCAGGGTCTGTACATCCATCTATCTAGCCACACAGGGCTACACTGTCCATCACTCAACACATGAGTGGATTATTTCCTCACTTCACAGCCCCAGCTCCGTTATTTCTGCAAGAGAAATGCTCTTCCCATTTCTGTTTTGTCATTTCTAGCTGGAGCAGTCCAATGAATGAACTTCCTGATTACCAAGGTACCTGTCAGAAAGGGAGAGGCAGAGATAAGGTAGAGAAAGACACCACAAAAAAAATCCTTTGCATTTAACAAGAAATAATTCACCTTAACTGAAAAGCATATGGTAAGTTTTTTATTGTCACTATTTCTCAAACTCCACTGGTGTCATTAGTCTCTGGGTGAGGAAAAAAAGGTTCATTTTCTCTTTCCTCTGTGTACAGGACACAGTGCATTATCTCTCTGCAGATATACACTTTCTGGCAGTCTGGGGATAATAATGCTGGGGGAGGAAAGGCAATCAAAGTAATGCCATTTGCTGCTCACTTACTTATTCACTAAATGTGAGTGGCAGCTGCCATGACAAAATTAGCTTTCTAGCCTCATGCAATGTAAAAAGCAAACTCATGTCCAGTTTCACATTGGCTTATTATTTTGTGGTGATGACACAATAGCAATAATTTTATTTTATTTAATCACAAATATTGTGTTAGAAACTGCTCATGATGCCTTTTATTGCTTTACATCATTGATTTTCCATGATTTAGCCCATTTACCATGTTTCATATACACTTCTCACTACTTTCTACAGCAAATGCTTTTTTTTCCATCAAACATTACCATTTCATTGCACTGTGGTTTTAAAAAGACACTGCTTGTAATTGTGCTCGAGGAAGCTGCATCATCTAATATTTGAGACTGGTATACTGAAAAATAAAGCATTCACATGCCATGCTTTTGAGAAAAGGAACTAAAAGGAACTAAAAATGGGGAAATGTGGCTGCTGCTCGAAAATTTCACACAACAAGGGTGAAATTTGGGTGAGACCATTTCATGCTCACAACTACATCAAAACATGACAATCAACAAACTCCAAAAAAATAAAAAGTCCCCAGTTGAGCACATCAGGTTGCTGAAAGGGGTACAATCTAAAGAAAAATAAAACATCATTGTCTGCACAAGAACTTGGCACGGCCCATGAACCACTCTTAATTGTGCTAAATAATCAACCTTTGATTGAGTTTTGCGAAAGAATGTGCTTACTAATATCTTGGGAAAGCAACACCTTTACGTGGACGAACAGATACATGCCGCTTCGGTTCATCATCGCAGCCCTGAGGCTGAGAGTAAAAAAAATCTTAGTATGTTTGAGATGTCTGCATTTTAGAATAGCACAGAGATTCCTCCAGGCCGAATTAGACAATACTTTGTATATTAAAGAGAAGTGGGAGTAGGAAGGTAATTTTACTCTTTCAAGGCAACAATGGGGAATTCACAATGGGATTCAACTTATTCAACCATGTGGCAAGAATTTGGCTGAAAAAACCAAAAGCAACATCAAGGGACCACCTCTAGATATTGGAGATTGTGTGGGGTAAATTAGGCCAACCATTACCATGTATTCTGTGAATGTTCAAGGATGCTCTCTTACTGGCAAGACAATCATGCTAACATAGAAACTACATTTGGGATCGGCGTTCCCTTTCAATTTCCCTTTCTCTTTTGAAAGATGAGACAAATATGACAGGAAATGATTACTGATATTATTAGTATTATTATTACTAATATGATGTCCAATATTTGTATTTACATATACCTTATATAAACTGTGAATGGCTGACTAATGTACTTGTCCACTAAGGATAATGTGGGAAACGCTGAGTTTATATACCTCCACCAAGGAGATTATGTCACAAATACATTCACAGCATCTAATTACATCATTTGAATCAGACTGAGCTATGAAGCTGATTGTATAAGTTGCCAAGTTGCTAACATTTTTGTTTATTTATATGTGAGACTACACAGAGAAAGTCTAATGTTCTATTGAAATCTAGTTGTTGACCAAAGTACTGCAACATTCAAGACATTCTTCTGCTTTTACATTAAATTATTACCATCTCTCTCAAATCCTTTTGACAATCTGTAAAGTCCATACTAATGTGGGGATAAAGGGAGTTTAAATACGATGCTCCCTCTAGTTGGCATCAGTTGCAAAACCAGGATTGTTCTCATATTCATATGTCAGCTCAAAGAGTGCTAGTTTAGTCCACATCTTCTCTAGTCTACGTGTCCAAGTGTCTTTGGAAAAGAAACCTAACCCAACGTCATCCAATGTGTTCCTAGTTTTAAGTCACTTTTCATAAAAGCATCCAAATAAATGTAAAAATGATTATGAGTAAATTATTTGCATGTCATTATGTGAGAAGGACAGATTTTAAATGTAAAGAGTCATATTTTACTGGCAAAATAAAGATTAAATAAAACAAAATTGTAATGAGATTTACAGGTTTTAGCAGAAGCAGATTATTTTTTGTTAAGTAGTTAATAAAATAGAAAGGATTTTCAAGTTTCAAGTTAGGTGTGAATATCTAAATCTTGCAGACAAATTTTTCAGAATTTCAGAATTGTTGCATTTACTACTTTGCAGCAGGAAACCACATACAGGGTTGAATAGAGGTAAATAATGAACATTGCTGTCAGTGAAATAGAGAAAGAAGAATGGGAGGAAAAAGGAGATCACATAACGCCTCTGCAAGAAAGATCCATTACATTAATTCGGATAGTCAAGGTAAGACAGCAGTACGTTCAATTTGCAGTGGACATAGTGTACAAAATGTTGAAAATGAGAGTTCTTATTTTATGTCAGCTACATTCAATTTCATCATAATTTCACCTGCACAGGTTTGATACACTCTTTACAGGAATGTACAGAGTTTTGCTGAGAGCAGAAGAGCTCGTTTTTTCATTTTTTCATCCCTTTTAGAAATCACAAATGTAAAATGTAGTGATATAACTAACTTGTCATGTGTGTCTGAAAAGTGACATGTTAAAAACACTTAATGATAGAGGCAATTGATTAATTAAGATCCTACAGTTCAGTTTAGAGCCTGGTTCGAGCATTTGGTATTTTAAGACGCCTTTAATTTGTTTCTCAAACATGCCTTATTAACAAATCTAGTGAGTTTTTGCGCCAACCGTAAATGCTCTTCAAACGAGAGATCTTCACGTGCTCACTTCAGTATGGCAGTAGCACATACAGCACAGCAACTTACATCACTGTGTATCACTCATGTAGGTGACCTGGGTTGAAATCCACTGCATGACAGGTCCTAGCTATAGTAGGGGTCCTTAGACAAGACCCCCTTACCTTACCTGCCTACCTGTAAGTCACTTTGGATAAAAGCATCTGCCAAATGCATAAAGGTAAACATGGCACAAGAAGTCACTATTAGCAAGCTTTAGCAACATCTTTTGCCATTTTATGTTGATATAGAATACACCCACTGCAGCACCGTTTGCTTGAATGAATTGAATGAAAACTGCTTGTGACACAGGACGTGGGGCTTTTATTTACTATCATACATCGAGACCAAGTATCACCACTGAGCTTTAACATTAGGTCCACATCGCTAAGCCTTAATCAGGCATTACATTTTGTTTCATTTTTGTTTGCTTGAAAAAGACCCGTACACACAATGTAATATGCTTTCCCTTCTGATGTGCAGACCAAGCAAAACTGTCCAGAAGCTAAGGTGTAGTGTTGCATGTACTCTATTAAATGGTGTACAACCAATTCTAGGCAGTATGATAAAGCAAATACTTGCACACAGATAGCTGACATGTTGCAGTTTTTCATACAAATTGTGGTGTCTATTGTACACCGAGACCTTTGCTCCCTAATTTTAGACAAACCATGTGAGATGTGAGATTTTAGTCATCAGGGTGATTTATATTGTGTCACATCATCAGTCAGGCTAACCTGCATTGCTTTTGCAATTTACTCTGCCTCATAATATTCTTGGACTTATCATTTGGATCATTTCTGTGGTCTCAAATCAGGCCTGACTCCCCTTATGTTCCAGTTTCAGTAGAAGGTAAATGGAGCACATTACATGTAGAACATATTCAGAGCAACATTGTGTTTAAAAGTGTTACCCAAAATCTAAATGTGTTCTATACCACACGGTCATAATGCTTTTTTCTCTAGACAAGTTTCTGCATCTACATGTGTTTATCATTCAGCCCCACTATCACTGTGGGCAACACTGAACAGATCCACTCATCTCTAACTCCAGCTCACCTACTCACTCACCCACTCATCCCATTTTCAAGGAAAATTCTTTATGAAGAATTGTGGGCATTTCCTCAAGGGAAGTAGTTGGAAGAAAATCCAAATTCTGCCTCAAGAGCTTTAAGTATTGGCTGGTTTGCTGCATAACTCATACTTTACTGAAGACCTTCAAAAAAGGTTACAAATATTGTATGATTAAGTTTTAAAAATATATATGATAATTTACAGAAACAGCTGGATACTGCAGCTTTATTACACATTACCTAAAGTGAATTAAAAACAGAATATCATGGGGACTATATCAATTATCTTATTAAGCAGCCCAGTCTCACTAGTCCAGAGCACAAAATAACTGTGTGTGATTATCCACAATAGAAAAGTATATTATATATATATATATATATATATGTCACAATAAAGGCTAAAAGCAATTATGAGACAGCAGCCTCTTACATTTGATATTGTTTTGTATAGTGGAGGATATAGATGACACAACGATGGGGAACCCCAACTATGTCAAAAAAACTCTTTTGATGCAAACAGTTGGCATGTCTTGACTTTTAAAGGTAAACATACACAGCTTCGTAATATTGGAGTCTTACGATTGTCGTCATTTTAAATTTTCTGAGACTTCATTGCAAAGCTGCTACATTTTGTTCTGTGACCCAACATAACTATTACACGCTGACTGTAGCGGCAGCCGTGGCTTAGAGGCTTAAGAAGCTATTTGGGACCCGGAACGCTTTGGTTCCCTTACTGCCAGCAGAATTTGTGCTGGGGCGGTGAATGATCAGTGCTGTCCGCTCAAAACTCACTTGCAGCTGAGATGCCCATAAACAAGATACTGAACCATCCCAATTTCTCTGCGGGCACTGTAACTATAACTGTAACACTGCACACTACAGTGGGTATATGTTCACTTTTTAGAATGTTTGCTTAATGTTCATAAGGTGGTCACAACTTTTCTGCAGAGTTCTAATCCTGCGTGCTGCAAATAAAGATTGTATCTAGTTTAGCGTGACAGCATGTTAGAATGACTCAAAAGAAACTGCACTGCTAATATTTATTGCATTGCAGGAGCACAATGCAAGATAAATTAGAAGATAAGATTTTTTACAGTTTTTGATGACAGAGGGGATATTTTCACAAAAGAAAAAGCTAAACAAATAATGACCATTCATATGGAACTAATTCAAGCTCACCCTCAAATGCCTAAACTTGACTCGATTTACTGAGGTTGAAGATGAGAAAGTAATTTTGAAGGACACTAATTGCTTATTGGGTCTTGGTTTAATCAGAATACAGTGATTGTATTCAACTCGTTTATGCTTAATTTGATCAGTGTAAAGACAGTTTTCTCGGATATTATAATTAAGTCTGTTTGCTTTTTGCACAGCACATTTTAACCTGTTTAAAACTGCTTTGCGCACATCAACTTTGTTAATTTGTCGACAGCGTTAGCTTAGTGGAAAACAATCACTTTGGCAAACTTGGAGTATTTGAGTTTGGGCTTTTGCCATTAGAGCTTCCCACGGTTGACTGGGGCCCAGTTTAACCTCTGAAACGGCCTCAGCAGCAACAATCGGTGGGTGGAGAGGGTGACGTGGTGAGGAGGTAACATCTGAGGTGGTGTAAGCAGAGAGGTGTGAAGATAATAACCCCAGTGGGAGATATGCAAGGCAGGGGTGCTTTATGAAGCTTGGTCAGTCTGCTGTGAAGGAGTCCTGCATTGCACACAAAAACTAAAAGAGCAATCCTCTACTTATTCCACTTTTACTTTTGGAAGCTTTGCATGTCTCTATTACATTTATTTCATCCCTTTTCTCAATGTGTCCCACATTTGACATTTTACAAATTCTGAACTTGTTAATGATTGTAATACTGTATTACCATAAGATAAACACTATACCTTCACATTGTTCCTACATCCTTCAAAATCCTTTATTCTTTTCTTATGTTTTTTAAGGCTATGCTTATGTGAACCCACTCTATAAAATCTGTTATACCTATTTTTACCCATTATTTGACATATGAAATCAATACAAATCTATAAAGATCTATGAAATCTATGTATTCTTTCTACATGAATGAAATTTTTGACTACAACTGGAAGTAAAGTTAACTGTGAGAACTCTTCATTACTAAGCATAACCGAGTGGCTTGTATTATTTTCACTTTGTGATTCTGTGTGCATGAGTAAGAGTGTTAATGTGAACCATTAGACAGCTGTGATAGCAGGAGCTAACGCAAAGGTGGTTGAGAGTACTTTGGTGGGTGTTTCCATCTGTCTGTGGACAGTTTGTCAGTATGACAGCAAAATGTAGTCATGAAAGGAAGTCTGTAGATGAGGGGGACTTGATCAGTGAATGCTGGCTGCTCATGTATTAACACAGTAATATAGTTGTGACTACTGAGTGGACCAGAGCATGTTGGCAGATTTTTATTTTGCTTTTGTGAAGATAATTTGTTGTTGATGTTTTCAAACAGGCTGTAAATGAGCATGAGCTGTTAATTTGTTGTTTCTTATTTTTGGAGACTGAGATAAAAATGACTTTTTTTTTCTTTCCAGGTCTGATCACAAACTCAAAGTTTATCACAGTTTCTGTTATATTGGCTCTGAAATAATCTGTCACTAGAAAGTGTTGGATACTAAACAATCTAAAGTACTTGTAAATGTAAAATTATTTATTTGTCCTTAGCTTCAGCTGGTTTGGCTCAGTTTGTGCATGTGTTGCTGTTAGACGAGCTGAGATTCGTGCCCAGCAGCTGGATGGTACATTTTGCTTCTCTTTAAACTTTAAACTCCAAGTGAAATAAAAATTCACTCGGTTGTCTTGGGGGCAACATGATGGTGTTGTGGTTGGCTATCTCCACTATCTCCTTACAGCAGGAGAGTTCTGGGTTCAAATCTAGGTTTCAGCCTTTTTGTGTATTGTTTGCATGTTCTCCCCATGCCTGCGTGTTTTCTCTGGGGACTCTGACTTCCTCCTGTAGTCCAACAATATGCATAGGACCTATTCTTTTACTTCTATACTCCTGTAGGAGCCACCACTATTGATGGATTCAAAACGTCAAATGTGCAATAAGGTGGTATATAATCTATCTAGAAGGGATTTTTGTTTGTTTTTTTCAGCTTAGTATTCGTTGTTTTCCTTTCCTTTACTAGGCTGTTTTACTGTATGCTCTTTGTTTCCACTCCATTCTCTTACTCTTTGAAATAACACACTCCCTGTTTCTTGTGTAAACAAAACCTTCGCTGGTTCTCTCTCTGTCCTTGACTTTACTTTTCTTTATTAATCTCAAGGAGAGATTGGGGGAAAGTGGTTGGAGGGAATCATGTTTCATCATCCGATGAGATAGAGGCTGATATCTTCTTTTGCTGCTACTCATCTGAATATCATTGTTGTTTATGACTAGCTGCAATATTCAGTGGAAGGCCCCCTTTTTGGTCATATATTGAAAGAGTTCAAGGGACCAAGTCATTACATGCAACACAAATTAGTCTCAGGCCATCACAGTGGAAGGGAAAAAAATAAACCACTTATCTGTGAAACGTCTGCAGCAAGGCACTTAGCTTTATGAGGAGAGAGTGGATTGGGAGCACTCACTTGTGAGCTGTAGTTGCATGCAAACAAGCAGATGAGAGGGAGGGAAAGGCAGTCACAAAGCTGTGTGGTTTGACTCCAGAGAGGTTCAGGTTAGCAATGCAGAGGAGGAAAGCAAAATAGAAACTTCAAATTGCCAAGTTGTGGCAAGGAGAGCAGCTCTCGCGACAAGATGGAACATCAGAATGTCTTGTTAAAAAAGGCCAAGAGATTTTTTTTGATGATCCTCACATTTCTCTTCTTAGGCATGTGGGTACAGACGTAAGAGGTTTTTTGTAAGGTTTTAGTGATAGGACACTTTGAAGTAAATCTTTGGTTTGATGTTGTGCTTTTTTGGGGACTTAGTAAATCCCATAAGCAGCCATAGTATCTTCAACAGCCAAACCAAGTTGCCTTTAATCACAGCTAGACAGTGACTTTGTTTTATCAAAGGACCCTGTTTTGTAATTTTAGGAAGCAACAACAGAATCACTTCAACAGGAAAAAGGGACACGGCTTAAGTGAGGAAGGCATTAAATAGCTGCAGAGGCAGGTGTAAAGGGAGACAATATTTACCATATCCATTTATAGACATGTAAGACAGAACATTCTTGAACTATGATCATTTAGACTTATACCTGAAGGGACTTTACAAGATGTAGGTGTTGACTTTAAAGGTGTACATGTAGAGAATAATGAACGAATGAAGATAACTGAGGGAATTACATGATGATAAGGTATCATTCTCAGTTGGCGTAAGACTGGATGGAACCAAAAACCGATTAAATGAAGACAGACTAGTGTGGATGAAAAGTGGAAGGACGAAGGCCGAATCCAATCAAAAGCAAAATATACCTAAATTTGATTTGATGAGCGCTGAATTGTGTGGTTCTTTTCCCCTGTCATTGTGAGAAACATCACATTAAAAGTGTGTTTACTAGATTTTAGTGTTGAAGGCCTTTAAGGTGATAAGCTTCAGCACAGTAATAAATTGACATTACAGAAGGATCAGTGGTGAAGCTCTCAGCGTCCGAAAAACTACACTTAATGAGAAAGGATTACACTCTGAAGATCAAGGTCTTCCTCCCTTCCCTCCCGCTCCTTTCTTTTTGCTCTTTTGTATTCTGTTGTGTCTTTGTTCCTCATTCCCCAAACCTCTCTGAAGAAAACACACAAGGTGTGACTAGGTGTTTCAGTCAGCTGCTTTACATGCTGCCAACAAATGCATCAGTACTGTCATTTTTGTGTCAAGTAAACCCCTTGTAAATGGTCACATTTACTTTTTACAGAAATATAGCACCTTGCAAATGTTTCAGATAATAATTTCCGTTACTGTGAATAGTTGAGTGAGCAGAAAATCCTTTTCATGATTAAATAAAGGCATGACAGCTATCAGGACTGGTGGAGGTTAAGTTGAGATCTAAAAGACCAACAGAACTTTCAGAGAGAACAGCTCAAAGCACTGCTGGAAAAGTAAAGTCAAGTCTCTCATTTCAATGCAAAAAAACCTTAATGAAACTGGAGTTTAGAGTGCTGGTGCACCATTCCCCTGTTCAGCTGTGCTCGCTCAAATATTAAGTTGATGGATGAGTCATCTGATTAAATGCTTTTCTGTGAGAAAAAAAGTGTGGGAATTTCCTGAAGAAAACAACTGTTAAGTATGAAATTGAATTAAAAAATATGTTTCATTTATCCCAAAGGGAAATTATTTTGGATCAGTTATGCTTGAGCTTGTCTTGCAGTCACAGCACAGGGAACATTTCACTAACAGAAACTTGCCTTTAAAAAAGGTGAAGATGAAAAGAGGTTAGCCTCCAGAACAAGAAAATATTCATAAACACACATCAAAAGTCATAATATAATCTTAAGAGTTACTGTACAAGCTGAAGGTTTCAATATACCCCTCACAGTAGCCCATTCTTATCTTGATTAAACATCTGTGAATTGACCTCAGACAAGCAGTGCATGTCAGATGGCCCTTCATTTTTGATTCTGTTGTTAACAACCAATTACATTTAAAAAAAATTAAATGAATTGTGTTTGAAAATATTTTGTTTGCGTGTTAGTACATTTTAATATGGATGACATGGCTGGATCCGTCACAAATACTCACAGTCCAAGGAAATTGCTATCTTGTGTAAAGAGTATAAACTCTCCTAAAACTACAAGCAGGGAAAATGCTTAAAATATGCTTTTTTTTGTTTAGTTTTCAAACATTTGAGCTGTACCTACAATTCACCTTAAATATTGTAAACTTGCACAGTTACGTTCATTCACATTGTGGGTATAGAAGACTCTTTGTAATGTACAAACCCTTTTACCCACTCATCCGCTGTGTTGTGACCTTCATCCAATAGGTCATCCTACTGTCTCTTGAACTGATGAACCAAATTGCATTGCTGTACCTTCAGATGCTTTTCTGCTTGATTTCACATTGTACCTTGTCTCATCTAAACCATTAGCTGAGACCATGTGTGTATGTGTGTGTGTGTCTTTATATACACAGAGCACCAAACTCTCACCTGCTATAAATAATTGATCTGTTGAATCTGGGGCGCATGAGGCTTGTCTGCAATAAGGTAGCTGCTGCAGCAGGTATACACCTCACAGTTTGTTTTAAAAGAAATATGTGGGGGAACCAGAAGGTGGAAATCAGTGAAATGGAAAATGCCTACTGATTGTGCAAGTGTGGGTCTACACTGACCTAGTGCTTCCAAAGCAGAGTACTGCAACCTCTAAGTTACTACAGGGAAAAAGTGTTTAGTGACATGTACTGTAGGCAGAATATGTTGCATGCGTGTGCACAAAGTTAGCGACTGCTATATCTACACATCATACAAGTGTAATCAACCTAAACCAGTACAGGATTTAAACTTTGAATCTCAACAATTGCTGGATTCAAAACAATCTGCGATGAAATTTAAGGATTAGATGGTGTACAAAATATTCACCATTCTTCTCTAATGTTTACTCTGTATGTTGATAAAAAAAAATTTATAAAGCAGTACTGCAATAACAATTCGGGGGCAAAAACAGAAACATTACGCATCTGATAAATAATATTAAATTATTCATGTTAGAATATGAGCATTGTTAATTCATGCAGTAAAGTGCTCTCAAGCCATTCGACTGATTGTAGTGTTTAAGCTGACAGGTATGTTGAATAAAGGGCACTGAGATAAAAATGCAGAGATGGAGACAAATTATAGAGCACAACAGCATGTTGTTAGACTGATTGGAATGTGACCAATAATAGCTCATTTGGTTTTGTGTGCATGTGTGTGTGTTGCTGCATGAATCCCAAAAGGAGAAATAAATCATTTTCACTTTAGACTGCAGCCCTGAACTGGTCATTCTGCTGTGCTTTTTTAACACTGTTAATTTATTAACTCTATGGGGAAATTAGAATATTTTGCTTGGCCTCTTCTACAGAAACATCAAAGTGCAGGGTCAGTTAAAGAGCAGCAGCCCTGGAGCTGGTAATGATTCAGTGTATTGCTCAGATTCTTTACTGGGCAGATGTTGGCTGACACAAGGCTTGTAACCAGGTCCTCTGGTTCATGGAGTAACTCCAGTACCAGCCCTATAGACATATTTCTCATTCGTTACTCTCCAAAACTGTCATATGAGCCTGCTTCTTCCACCTCTTTTCAGTATGGTAGAGTCAGTACTCTAAATTATTTTCCAAGACATTTCTTTGTCATTTGATGCTTTTTCCCTATTCTGTCCTATTCTTGCTGTCACATAGAATTACAACTGCTCAGCTGAGAAAGACAATGATTGGCTGAGCTGCACTCTGTCACTGACATACACACGCAAGATTGAACAAGAAGCAGTAGCTGGACTAGCCAGGTAGACTGACAGCGGTCCAGTCAGCAACTTAATGCTCTAAAATCCGTAAAAACTCTGCAAGATAGAGAATAACCCCAAAATGAAGTAAGTGATACAAAAGGAGAAATAAAAATCCAGCTGAGAAGCATTATTTTTTCTCTAAGATTAATGTAATGAAAGACAATGTCTTTATGTCTCTAATAGCACATTTTCTGTTAATGGTTTTTGCCCACTAAATGCACAAACTCAGTGACATTCAAATACATAAGTACTGTCACACATGAGTCAGATTTAATGGCGAATCATTTCAGAAATAATTACTGCTTGGTTAACATGCAGCAAACATTCATTTTTAAATCTCACTGGGTGAGTGTCTCTACAAAAAACCTCCTGAATGCATGGTATCGCTGCTCAAAATACTAGTATTATCTTAGTGAAATACTGGCAGACATTCAAATAAAAAAAGCATTAATCTTAAATGTTTTGTGCGTGTGTGTCATATGCTCTTTTTCTAAAAGAAAAAAAGGTTATAGGGATAAAGAGATGTGATTAATTTGTGCTTTCGGATACATGTAATAACCACTGTCACTGGTTTCAGTTTAAGATAAAATGTATCTGTTTGCATTTTGGAGACAGTGTTTTGTTTTGTCACAGATTGTAATTGTCATTTTCTATTTGTTCTGTGGTTGCAGTTATCTTTGAAAGGATATTTGACTGATATTTTGTCACAACCGGGGGAGTGGGGTTGTGCATGACGTGGTGGAGGGAGGACCCAGATGTAGATTTTAAAGGAAAACTTGATTTATTAACACAAAAGAACATAAAGCGCAGCTGAGCCGGATCTCAATAAATCTAAACTGTGGAATGAACAAAACTATGCTGTGGAAAAAACAAGAGGCAAAACCTGACCAGACAAACCTGAAACACATGAATCATGAGGCATGAATGAAGGTAAGGTGAGGTGAGTTGAGGATTTCGCAAAGAACTGAGGGAACCTAGAAACTAAAATACTGTGGGGAGGTGATTGGGGATGGGGTGCAGCTGTGAAACCAAAGACAGGTGACTTGAATGAACCTAACGTGGCAAGAGTGACAGGGGAAAACATAGCAAAAACTAGTGACTAAACAAAAACCTAAAACTTGAAAACAAAACTATAGTCATGACAGAAAACACAAAACCCAATACATGACATGACATATTTTAGGCTCTAGGTCCACACTTAGTTTAAAAGATGTCTTGATTCATAGACATTCCTTACATTTTTATCCTCCATACATCTTAAAGAAAAAAAAATATTAAAAATAATCTTAATCCTATCCACACAGCAGTGCATTAAAAAAAGAAAATCTGTCCATATGGAAGTCCCACAGTGAGACGTTTCTGTATAAGCACAGCTCCCAATATATATAATATATTGTTAAAACCCTTTCACAAACCAAAGGTATTTGTTGCCATGTGTTTCATCCTCTCATCTAAAGGGGAGGACACTAAATAGTGTCAGCACAGTACAGCATGCATCTTTTGTAACAGCACTGACAAGTGATCTCATTACAGCTGTCTTCCCCACATTGTGTGGGCAAAGCTTAATCAAAGACAACTACAAAAATCCTGCAGGCATTCCTCAGGAACAACCACTTATGAAAGTCCAAAATCTTGTCAAAAGAATGGCTATGGTGGCGGTTGGAAGTGATTTCAATGGATTTTCTATTAATCAAACTTTATTTGTTTAGTACTTTTCACACCAAATTAATTTAGCACCAGGATCCATCCAGTTTGCAAACAAAAAAATAAAATAAAAAGATTGAAATTAATATTGAAAACAAACAAAAATACAATATCCCATTTCACCACATCCCACCCCTCCCCAGCTCCAGTGCACTAAAGAATGCTGTTCTAAATAGCGCTCGGTACACAGCAAGGCTGATTTCAGTAAGGAATTATATTTCGACACATTGCATAGCTGTGTATTAGGAAACACTAAAAGCAGATAAAAGAATTACAAGATGATGTAGCTGCTGCCTCTGTAGAGCATTCTGATAGCTCCATTTTCTCAGTTTAGTTGTTAAGTAACAATACATTTATGTTCAAACAAGCAAAAGGTTCTGTTAACAAGGTTAGTACTGGTAGTGTCTTCCTTGGTTTGTCAAAACAAACATTAGAATATGTAGGTACAGGTGCACAGTCTATTGTGGCAAGTGAAAAGCTTTGTCCACATGACAACAGTTCTCCAAAAGAATCATTTTCAATTACAAAAAACAGCTGCTGCTATGCATATGAGGCCAAATAAAAATGAAATAAATAAATGGCTTTGTAAAAAGTTTGCATGAACAAGGCCTCGGACTAGGAGCAAATTCAATTAAACTGCTAAATGTTAATTATATGTTAATGAGACAGATGTATTTACTGGCTCTGACCTGTGAGATAATACTTGCATCAAATATCCATCTATACTCCCAAACTGATGATACAGACTTCTCCCTATTTAAAGAGTTAAAGCTCCTAACCACCTCTGAGAGCCTCACACCATCAATATGAAAGATAATTATTAGCCTCCCCACCAACGGGAACTGCATTATAAATGCTTTCACTTTAATAGATATGCAGTATAAAACTACATATGGATACACTTCAGATGATTTATATAGTTTTGGCAGAACCATTACTTATACTGGCCACTGCAGTGGAATACTGCCAGCGGGAGGGCAATATTTTTGAATAATTTGGCCTTTTGCTATCATGATAAATGAATGTAGTTGGTAGCTGATAGTGTTACTCCCACCACGGGTGATTTGGCCAATGTGCCTGTGTACATAAGTGCATAGATAGTGTGCTTATACCTTACGTATGTGCAGGTGTGCTTTAACATTATATGGCATCTATCAGCGTTCAAAGGAATGGTGTGAAAGCATAAAAGAGCTGCAGTTGGAGACATGCCTCTGAATGCAAGTGGAATTAGCACTAAAGTCTGTTAATTAAAATGTTGGTATCAAGCATATGTGGACTATACAGCTGTAAGCCATCCACCTCACCGCTTGGCTTCTTGGCATCCTCAAATACCATTTATAGACAGGATGAGCTTTATTCACTTGAACACACCACAATTCTTCCCCTTTATTCTGTGCATGCACCATATGGTGTCTTGTTTGGAAGAGTTTTTTTTTAGGCTGCTTGAATTGTCGACCTGCTGTCACACATATCATCTCTGCCTATCTTATGTTTAACTTCCTTCTGGTTTGCTTCCTTGCTCCATTTTATGTGCTTGTGTATGATGTAGCTCTACATGACATTTCCAGTAGAAACTGCTTGCGCTGTCAAGTGAGACTCTTATTCCCTCAATCTTATTCTTTCATTTCATCCATCTTAAATCTAAATCGCAGGTTGTATATATTAATAATGTGGAGAAAAACATCTGGTCTTTAAAATCCAAACCTAAAGTGGCATGCAAAGATTTTGGCACGCTTGGTCAAAGTTACAGATGTTAGGATTGGTGAAGCTAGTAAAAGATAGCTATTTCCAAATATAATAAAATGGTAGCAAAATGTACATAAAAGGAAGTTCTTAGTAAATGTTTTGGCTCCCTGTTAGAGCTTCTAAATACTTTTTTGACAAGGTATGAGGAGTCATGATATGTATGTAGTGTTGTAATTTGCATTGCTTTGCCCCTCCTAAGAATGAATAACCGTAAGCAGTGGAATCTCATGGTTTTATGTTGCCAATTTAACTTTTTGCCACGTGGAAAGTACTAAATTTTCTCTATTTCTTGTAATTTAGTATTATCTGTGCCAACCAGCTAAGTAGCTGCACTTCAGTTCTTATCTGCTCTTTTTACATTTACTGTTCCTTTGCTTTAGCACAAATCTGCTCTCCTTTGAAAATAAGCCAGATAGACAGAAGAGTGATCATATTCTAATTAATGTACTTAAAGCAGTAACACCATCAGTGTTGACAGCTTACAGTTTCACAGAACACACAGTGCTGATAGACACTGAACAAATCACAGGAATGAAGCATGAAATAGAACAAGCAAATGTAAATCAATAGCAAAAGCCATACTCATCCGAGAGGCAGCCTGTTTTATGATTTGGAACATTTTACAATTTGCAGACTGTTCCATGTATCAAAAAGTCTTTTTATGAGGTTGCGTGATGAGGCAAATTACAACAAAAGCTGACTGATCTCTCTGACAAAACAGATATCAACCACAGGAGGGCAGAAATTAATTTGACAACTCAAATAAAAAAATGTAAAAATTATCATCAGGAAGATTCCTTTGATGTTTTGTAAATTCATTGTGTATACTAATTATACCACCAGCTTTCTGTAAACCACTATAATTCATTCGTAACATACTCACATGATATAAAAAGTGTGACCAGTTAAAATAATATCCATTATCAACTAAAACACTAAGCATTCACTCAGTTTGCTTGATGAGAAGTACATGTACAGTACAGTGATGTACTCATCACTGAAACATTTTCATTCTGCTGCATTTCTAAAACACCTCATCATTGGCATTGTATTCACCCATTTTCCTTTCATTTGCTCAAAGACTTCTCAGGCCTGCTTAGTAGGAAATATTGCCTGCAGTGGGACTGAGAAATAGCAAACGAAACAATATAACATTCTACAGGCAACAATAAAAAGAAAAAGAAAATATATTTTCAGCTTTGCTGGTCACATCTGTTGGTAGGGATGATCATGTGTGAGTTTTCTACTCAGTCAGGAAATAATGGCAGAAAACGGTACTTTTGATAGGAAAACAGATAAATAATTCAAAAATTATAGATAGATATATCTTGATGAATGTTATTTTTTAGCCATAATTGTAGTTTCTTTAAGATCGAGTATTTTCACTGGTGCTTGAGGTGCAATCAATGACCTGTGCTTGAAATTTCAGAAGCCAGTGTTCAATACACAGCATTGTGATCCATCAAGCCAGAACATAGAAAACATTTAAAAAAAAACAAAGAAAACATAAAAAAAACATAGAAAACATTTTTAAAAAAACAGAAATAGAAAATTACAAAAAAAAATCTTGTCATCTGTAGACATTAAGCTTTTATTGTTATTGCCATAAGAGTGGTGTTTCTGTTGTATGACCAGATTCTCTTTGAAGGTAGCTTCTTTGACCATCATTCAGGGCAAAATTGATAGGCATGAGTCATATTTCTAGCGTTCATGGCAAGGCAATGAGTTATCACAGTCCACATATTTTTTTTAAATCCTAATTTGGGTTCCTAATTTGGGAAGGGCAAACCAATGTAAGCTCATCCATTATACAGGCAGTTCTCATGTATATTCAGGGTGATTTTCCTGTGTTAAAACCCAATTGTGTTCAAATTTCTACTGTCTTGCTATGGTTTGATGTTATGCTGAATATTTCATAAACATAATCCTCTGACTTTTTCTAATACATTCACTTTCTGCAATGTGACAGTTACACTTAAAGAAGATGATGCCATCACAACCATCATTAACTGCTGATACAATACTTGTGCAGTTGAATGTCTTACCTTTACATCTCCAACTGATTTAGGCTGACTACACAACTTTTCATTCAGAAGGCATGTCTTTTGGACAGCAGCCTCCCAGTGCATGATCTAAAATTCACTTAATTTTAGATAGTGATATTGGTGTTTCAGCAGCCTCCACTTCATGGCAGATCAGTTCCTTAAAGGTTTGTGGGTTGTTCATAACCATCCAAACTAATTTCCTCTGCTGAGGATAACAGTTTGGGTCTTCCTCCAGGCTGTGCAAGACAGTCAGTGTTTTTTCCAGATTCAGACTTACATGATGATGATAGTCATGATGGTATCATGGTCTGTCATGATGATCGCAGTTTAAATCCCAAAACAGCTATTTTCGTTCCATGAAGATGCAGATGTAGACATATATCATATAAAACATCTATTATATTCATGTATATTAGTAGTTTAACATACACATATTGTACACCACCACCTCCACAGAGAAATAGAAACACAATGCACATTTTGTCAGTCAAGTCTGACTTTTTTTTTTGCTCAACCATTGTTAACCAGTATGTGCATGAGAGGTAGTCAGAACATTATTTAGAGCCAACCAATGACAGCCGCCAGAGCCACAGAGTGCTTATCAGGGTCTTTGGAGAGACATAGGAAATTGAGTTTGTCCAGTCTAATGATGGGCTGAGTCACACAGCTTTACAGACGTACTATTTCTCCCTATTAGCAGATATGTGTTATTCATGAGGGCAAATCTAGTGTGAACTGTGTTTCATTGATATTCTACACGGTCACTTCTCATTGTCTGCCAGGAGACCTTCACCACTCTGTTTTATTCATTTATGTATCTACTTCCTTTATCCCCTCCTCCCCCTCTAAAGAAAATTGGGAAGTTGGTGATGATGGGGTCATAGGGTCAAACATGTTTGTCCCTGTGAAAAGTCATCAATACCTTCTGTCATCAGCAGTCAGTAGGGAGGGACAGGGAGGTGGATGCAAAACTTCATGGGGAGAGACTTAGAGGTGTAAGACTCGTGACAAGAGTGTTAATACACAAGCCAGACTCCTACCATAAATAGCTGTGCGTTGCCTTTCCAAAAACACATTATCTCTCTCTCAGAGCCTTTACTGTATTCTGCCAAATTCCAAAAGGCACTATTGGCATATGCATGCTTTATTGCATCCAAAGCTATTTATAAAATACAATCTGTGTTGAATAGCTTATTGTGAGAGCTTACAATGCTGTCATGGCTGACATTAATTTTTTACATTTCATTTAAGGACAGCCTTCCCACATCATATTTATTTTTTCCTCTGTGCTGAAAATAACCACCATTCAAAGCTCTATAAACAAGCATCATTCAGCTTTTTATGCTGTCACACTGTCACAAGCAGCCTCATTCACTTGTAAACCTGATGCATGTCTTAACACTTCAGGATATGTGCCATCATGCATCCATTGTACATCCAGAGAACTCATACATACTGATATACATAAACGGTACAGAAACCACATGTAGCATTTACTTGACCTATTTATTTATTTTTTTATATGTGTGTGTGTGAATTTGTTTCATTCCATGAGCATTTATGTTTTCATCTGTTTAGTAGTGCAAGTACACAGGGTGTTAAATCAGTGAGCTGCCAGGTATTTGAGTCTCCAGTGGAAGGGAATGTGATGCCAGCTGCAAAAGAGTGTGCACATGCTTTAAGTATGGCTGTAAACAAGGAGAGGGATGTTTGATGCTCCCCTGGCTCTCAATCTCCATGTAGAAAGAGCTTCCACATCATATATTAATTTCCTCTAAAACCTCTTCTGGGATGAAGTTGAAAAATTGTGTTCATTGTAATGAAGAGAAGAAAATAATACACTTTCCATGATTCCATTTTCCCCCTTTCAAATAGATATGGTATCTGGCAAAGACATAGAAACAGCCATTTTAGAGGAACAAATTTAGCAGGGTAAAGAATCAATTACTCTGTCCTGACAAGCTGAGACGGTTGAGGAGAGGAGGCGCATCCTTATGTGTCCAACATGATTAGCGGATCACTGTTTCCGATTGTCTCGCTATCTGGGTAGCATCTACATTCTCATTCCCTCACGTTCCCTGTGTGCCACGGTTATCGCTGTCTGTCTCTCACCTGCTCAGATAACTTTGAAATCTGCTACCTAATTCTGTTGAAGACATGCATGAAGTAAAGTGTTAATCAAAGTAGTTTAAGGCCTGAAAATAATTACTGCAATGAGAATATGATTTTTTTCGTTAAATTGCTGTCAAGATAGGTGATAGAGATCATCTAATCTCTAGTCTGAGAACAAATATAAAAGAAAAGCTTACGTGTGTGCTTCCACAAAGGTCAGTAGCCCAATAAAATGTAAACTAGTACCAGATTTAATGATTAGGATGCTGCAGTGCAAGTAATTGGTAAAGGCTGTTAAATGCAAAATTTCCACGTTTTCTGTCTCATCCTTTTTGTCTGATAAATAAGTGCAAATAGTTTCACCAATTTACTCAGTCAGTGTGTGCCATGCTTGATACATCTTTATAAAAAAGGCAGGTAAATGGAAATGTTGAAATGAAAACCACCCACAGAGTGATAAAATACTTAAAAAGCTTTCTTGTTTGGTCTTGATTGTGTGACAGCTCTGGATACAGTCAGTAAAATACAACATAAGGATTCATGTCTTGATGCAGGATATGACACTAAAATCTGATGTCTAAATAAAGATACAGCATTTTCTGATTCTCTCCAGTATCCCGTGGTCTCACAACAACATTTTCACCCACACAGAGTACCGGCACACATGAGCACACAGTAACATTCAACCTTTTGACAGTGTTCAACTGTGAAGAATCACCTCATTTAGTGAGCACATTGCTGTTTTAGGAGGATGCATGCATTTCCATTGTTGCCCAGTGGCAGGGCTTAACAAATAGGATTAGATCTGTGCCCGAGAGAGCACACTCCTGTTCAGGTGACACACAGCTCCATGCTCCAACTAGACACAGAGAATTACTGTTAAAGGTCAGTAGAGTCAAATGCTGAATGTCACAGCTTAGCCACAGTTTGGCAAGAAAATACATTCAGATAAATAGGCTTTTCTCTGGGGGTAGAGTAATTCTGCTGCTGAATTTTCTGTTTCAAAGACCCAGGATTACAGGGGTGGGTTAAAAGGCAACAGAGGCATATCGATTGGAGACAGTGAATCTGGCCTCCACAATGCTGTGAATAATAAATTAAGTAAAAGACAGCCGGGGGTTTGTCAGAAGGAACTTTTCATAATGGGTTGTGGGATGTCCTCATCTCAGATAAGACTTGTGGATAAGCCCCCTCTGCTATCTCAAGAATTTGGGGAATCGTGTTGCTGATCAGACAGTGCCTTAGAGCTACACATTCAAATATGCATTCCACACCCCATTTAGCAACACAAACTGACTGATCACAACCTCTTCTCATCAGAAAGCAGTGCCAGCAGACTCAGGGGAAGGAATTGCACTCGTCATAGCACAACTCCCGAAGGTAGCAGAATACTGGAAATGATCATTTGTGAAATAGCTGCATATCTATCAAATCAGGCATGACTTTTGCAGGATCCAATCAGAATCACTGAGACATTGTGTGACTTAGTTGAGCAGTTGTTATTCAGTACATTTCTCCATATGTGTAGCACACTCTTTGCCACGAGATGGAAATATTTTTGGAAAATTAAAACAAAACTCAAAATGAATGTTTGATGGGTACAGCGTATCCCTTCATGAGATGGAATCAGATGATGAATTATGGTGCTTTTTATGTTGTTAATTGTTCCAGATCAGTTTTGTATGATTTCAATTCACAGTATGGTATTAGTCTTAGCCACAGTACTTGAGGTTAAAGAAATAGTGATGTCAAGTTCTGACTAACATTTCACAGACAGAACATTTGATTGATTGCTATCAGTTTTCTTTACAAGCATTTCACGGTCATAAGGTTGACATTTTTGGTTCAGAATGATATATCTTGTCCATTAAAGGACTAAATTCCATTAAAGTGGTTAATATTTAAAGTCTCTTGAGGATAAATTCTAACTGTGTTAGTCATACCCTTGACTCTTCCTCGTCCACCTTGAAAAATATAAATATTATCATCATCCTCGCTGGTAATAGTGCTACACATTTAACTATAGCATTCTAATGTTAGCATTGTAGTAATTGCAATCTGCCAAAGAGTGTAAGAATGCTGACATCAACTGTAAGGACAACTGCAGCCTCATAGAGTCATTGTAATAGCTGAGAATCATTTACACCTCTGTGCAGAAGTCTTGAGCTTCCCTTTATTTCTTTACATTTTGCTTTAAAGAAGCCAGACTTTCTTCCCTAAAAGTGGTTTAATGCCATAAATATTTCTAATAAATATTTTTAAACTGTCCTAGACTGATTTTCCTACGACAACTTTGGCTGCTTTTTGACTGAATTTCAGTCCAGTTCCCTTGCACCTGATCATTGTCAGAGCTTATTTTTCTGTTTTATTTTGTTGTTGTTTGTTGTTCATTAAAGCCACTGAACACAAATCTGTCAATCATTCATGTATGTAGTAAAGCATGGATCCGCCTCAGAGCCTGGACTTCAACATTAATAAAGCAGTGTGGGATCATCTTGACAGAGAAAGAAACAATCGGCAGCCAACCTCCAAAGAAAACCTTTTAATGTTCCTTAAAAAGCCTGGAGAACTATTCCTGAAGACTACTTCAAGGAATTGCAAGAGAGCTCGTGTCAGAGGGCTCAAACAGTCATATCATATTTGGTAATACCAAAAATATGGCCACACCAAATATTACCAACTGTACCAAATACAAAATATACAAAAGTCAGTCATATATAAAAGTCAGTATGACTTTTAAGCTCATTAGAATTGTTCAGACTCTGTCTTTTATTTTGTTTCATTTTGTCTTCTGTTTTAACCTGTGGATGTGTGTTTGTGTGCACTCTCTGCAGGCTGTGGACTGGAGTTCCTGCTGGTTCTCTGTGGGCTCGAGTTTTCCTGGTCCTGCCCCCGTCACTGTATCTGCTACACTGCACCCAGCACCGTCTCCTGCCAAGCCCACAACTTCATGTCGGTCCCTGACGGTATTCCCCCTCACAGTGAACGCATCTTCTTACAGAACAATAAGATCCATCGATTACTACGGGGTCACTTCAGCTCCAACACTGTCACTCTCTGGATCTACTCCAACAACATCACGTACATTGAGCCGTCCACTTTCCATGGCTTCACATTGCTTGAGGAACTGGACCTGGGAGACAACCGGCACCTGCGCTCCTTGGCTGAAGATACCTTTCACGGACTGAGTCGACTCAATGCGCTTCACTTGTACCGCTGTGGTCTCAGTTCACTTCCAAATAATATTTTCCAAGGCCTGAGAAATCTACAGTATCTCTACTTGCAGGTACATTTTGCACACAGTTCATAATTACTGTAATTATCTCATGTGTAGGATTGCAGGTTGTCACATCTGGAAAAGATCTAATTTACATTAACACAAAACACAATCCAGATAGCTTAAACCTACAGCCTGTTGTAGAAAATACAATGATAAGCTATTATGATAGTTCATTTTTAATTATGCTCTACTTGAGAATAATACACGAAAATTGCATTTTCACTGAGAATGTTTAATTCAAATGAAATTAGGTCCAGGCCCACCCACTGAGTCACATTTGTTTACCCCGGGTGAGCTTCCATCTCTGAACTTTACATGCAGCTCAATACATTGATATTAAATTCATCATATCATCATTACCGATGCCAGCTGTTTTATGTTAGAGGAAGGGACTGGAACATAGAAAAGGGAAAATATTGTTGCTTTGGTTCACAATTCAGTACTTCTAAAGATTAATATGGGCCACTGCAAAATAAAGTGTGAATACATGGTTTCATAGCATTTATACACTGTATAGAAAACTAACACTAAAAGTCTCCCCATGCAACTGTTGATGACTTCAAGTGGACCTGACTAGACAGCAATATATGATGGTGACCAAGTTAGTCTGGATGGCCCACTAGTGAAAAAAATGTGCTGCCTGTCCAAGAACTGGTTTCCTCTTCCAGGTCTACATGTTTGAACAGTAATTCTAAAAGTTAAAACAATAGATCATGTGTAACACACTGCGTGCATGGTGCTGATTTGCTGTATGTAGATATATTATAAGATTAAACTAATAAAACACAATCATTTTGGAGTAAAGATCAATGCATAACACTGGAAAATGCTCTGTGTGTCTCCTCAGGATAATCATCTGAAGTACCTGCAGGATGACACATTTATGGATCTCCACAACCTTAGTCACCTGTTCCTGCATGGAAACCGTCTGTGGAGTCTTAATCAGAACACCTTCAGAGGTCTTCGAGCTTTGGACCGTTTGCTTCTGCACCAAAACCAGATTGAATGGGTCGACCGTTTAGCCTTTCATGATCTGAAACGTCTCACCACCCTTTACTTATTCAACAACTCCCTGATAGAGTTGTCTGGGCAGTGTCTGGACATGCTGCCCGCCCTGGAATATCTACGCCTCAATGACAACCCCTGGTCATGTGACTGTAAGGCCCTGTCTCTATGGGAATGGCTGAAACGTTTTCGAGGCTCGACATCCTCAGTTGGTTGCCAGGCGCCAGTTTATATGGTTGGGAAAGACCTCAAAGAGTTGCGCATGGAGGACTTCCCCAACTGTTCACTGACTGTTTCTAACTCTGAGTCCAGAGCTCAGACTAACAATTTATCAGGTACAGTGAATCCATCTATGAATCGTGGCGTAGCAGTGGGCTCTGGGGAGCAGACCCACATAGTGCATCCCTCGAGGCCTGGCCGCCCTCGGAACTGCACAAAGCCTCGTAACAGGGTGGGCAAGGAGAAGGGAGACAATGAGGTTCACAACTCAAAAGAGGTCATGGTAGACAAAGAGGATTCCGCCCCAGATTTCACAGAGGGGGGGAAACATGACCATACGTCCCCAGATGGCACGGTCACAAGGAGGAAGCACAAGTGCATTCCCCGGACCACTGTTCGCCCCCCTAGTGGGGTTCAGCAAGCCAACAATAAGGCCCCCTTATCCAAGTCCTTACTACATGCCCAAGCCCTTTTTGTGGCCTTGATAGCAACACATACTGACTACATTCTCCGTTGACCTTCAGAGGGTTTAACAAATGCTAATCACAAAAAATAGCATAGCCCTCAGACCTTCTCTTGCTCCTACGCTGCAAGGCCTGTGTCTTATGTGTGTGCGCGTGTATGAGTGTGATTATATTTGTAAATGTTATTGTAGGGAGCTTCACTGTTCAAACAGAAATGAATATCAAAGCATTAGATATCCACAAGAGAAAGATTCAGAGCACAAAAATTAGAAGGACTAAGAATGATAAAAGGGGAATTCAAACTAAGCTTGCACTGCCAATGTCAGTATTATTTCATTGCCATACATCTTGGTGTGCTATATGTTTAGTTAACTTTTGTTTATCACTCAGCTGGAGTTTAGATGACCAAAGTTTGGTAAAATAAAAACAAAAAAAAGAGGGCAAAAAAAGTAAGAGATGATGGAGCTAGTGAGGTCAAACTTATTAGCTAGATGACTGAGACTCTTGAAGTTTTCTGTTGAGCTTTAATTCTTAGCTCAACCTTTGTGTGCTAGAGGGTATGCTAGAGGGTATAAATGGAAAGTCAATTAATCTGTAAAGCATCCAGTGTGAGTCTTATCTTGCTCGAGTACTTTCTGCCAAATGGGTTTTTCTTTTACAACTTTTGTTCAGAACAACTGGGTGTGTTTCTCATTAACAGAGAGGTAAAGTGCAGACACGCCAGCAGATTGTCAGTTATAATTAAACAAAGGGATATGCCATCACACTACAGGATAAAAATCTATTGCCACAGATTTTTACAGCCATAAAAAGAACAACCATTAAAACTTATCCTCTATAACAAATCGTAACAAATAAATAAATGCACTCCCTACATATTACTACATCTGCCTAGACCGTGTTTTTACACCAAACTCTCTCTGACGTGTTAATTATTCCACTTTTTTCCTGTGCAACTGAAGATTAAGCTGCTAATTATTCCAAGATGACAATGCCATTTGCTATTTTCACCTGCTTGGAAACTGATGTGCGTCTATGGGAGATCAAGCTGTGAATAATGAAGAGTCTGTCTATATCTTGTTGTTCATTTAATTTTTTTAAGACACAAAATGGACCTAGAGGAGCGTCCCTGCTTCAGGGCTGCCAGGAGCCTTAGAGATCAAGGGTCAAACTGGGGTTTCTCATTGTTCGGGTGAGGTTGTATTGAACTGCTCCTTCCTCAGTGAGGACATCCTTCCCTCATCTTCACTGAGAATGTGAGGAACACAATTTTTTTCTTAATCACTTAACTTCAAAGAGATACAAGAAGAAGACTGTAGAAAAAAATGTGTGTGTACCTTAAATTACTCTTACGATCAATAAATGATTAAAAGAACAATGGAGCATGGCAAAACTGGGATCATGTACAATTATGTCTCTACATTAAATGATGTGATTGTCCATGGATGTGCGGATCTAAGACCAAGACAATCGCTTCTGACGTTATGAGGGGGATGCAGTAAAATGCAGACTCGCAGACTATAACGGGACATCTTAGTGTATTTCTGGAGCTTTTGTGCCTCCTTCAAATGTACTGATATGGTGGTGTTTGTATCAATAATGTGAACTGTTCCAGTACCAATGGAGACGATAGGACATTCTGCAGTTCTGGTATTAATCATTTACTGTATTACAATGAAAAAACAATATAAATTACATCAATGATGATAACAGGGTTTTCTTCTCCTCCTGTTAGGAGTGTTTCAGTTTTTGATTTTCTGGTGATTTTTTTCAGTTTTCATTTGATATTTTTAGAACCCTGTGTTTGTTAATGCACAGTTTCTCACCCCCCTCTTTCTTGTTCTACTGTTTGAAGGTTCATCTTTTTTTCTTTGTCATAATTAGATTGTTCAGTAAGTTATCATCAAAGAACAACAGTACGAAGATGTTTATAAAGACATTAAAATCTATATCTTCTTATGTCTACCATTGTAATCTGTATCTGTTTAATTCTGCATTTACAACTGAGCTCATGTGCACAAGCATTTCTGGTAATTCAATTAAACCAGAAATCAAATTTGTCAGCAAATTTAGCTTTCCCCACCCTGTTTCCACTCTATCTTTGCTGCACTTTGCACTGTGTCTCCCCCGATAAGATGCTGCTGGCTAAACTTTAACTGCTTCCAACAAATGAGCCTCCTTTTCCTGTGCACATAAATAATTTATATGCAATGTAATGGGTAAAGTTTACAGCTCCAATTATAAAAAGGTTGGAATGCTTTGTAAAATGAAAGAAAAAAATGATGTAATAATTTGTGAATCTTATAAACCAATATTTTTCCCACAACAGAACATAGAAAACGTTGGGACAGGGCCAACAAAAGCTGGACCATAAGTGGAACTAAAACTAAACAGCTGAAGGAACATACAGCTAATTAGGTTAAATGGCAACAGGTCAGTAACAGGATTGGCTATAAAAAGAGTATCTTAAAGAGGCAGAGTCTCTCAGAAGTAAAGCTGGGTAGAGGTTTGGCAATCTTCAAAAAAAAAAAAATAAATTGTAAAGCAATTTCAGAATAGTGTTTCCAGTGAAAAAATAGTACATAATGCCATCAAAATGTCCAGAGGACCTGTAAACATCTCTATGATGTGGCTGAAATAAATACGAAATGCGTTTGATCTTCAGGCCCCCAGGCAGCACTCCATTAGAAACAGATAGGATTCTGTCATGGAAATTACTGTATGGGCTTAGGAATACTTCTAGAAATCGTTGTCTGTTAACGCAGATCACTGTGCCATACACAAATGCAGGTTAAAGCTCCATCATGCAAAGAAGAAGCCCTGTGTGAACATGACCCAGAAAAGGTGTCGTCTTCTCTGGGCCAAGACTCATTTAAAATGGACTGAGGCAAAGTGGAAAACCATTCTGACTAATCAAAATTTGAAATTCTTTCTGAATCCATGGGTGCCTCATCCACCATTAAGCATTGAAATAACAGAGTAAAAATCGAGTAATTTCTTGGATGAAAGAAAAATGTGTAGAAAGTGAACATGCATGAGGAACACTGCAGGTTTAGGCTCACTGAAGTGGAAGGATTTATTTATATTTTTTTTATTCAGAAGTCTTTTTATATTAACATATGAGAGTCTAATGTTTAAGATCTCTTAAGAGACTGCATTCATTTTAAATCTATTAAGAATAATTGAGGTTTTTATATCATTATTTTCACTTCACAATGTTTTTAGGATTATACATATATTGTTATGAAATAACAGATTTTAGTTTATGGAAAAGTTTTTAATTAATACTGGTGTCTGGTTAAGTTTTTAACCATACATCAAAATCAGTTTCACTGCAATACCGTAATACAATGAAACCATATTTTTTATTATTAAAAAGTAAAAATATCAAACCAACAGAATCTCATACCTGCCCAGGCCTAATTAAAACAGCATGGCTTCGTAGTAGAAGAGTTCGAGTGTTGCACTGGCCTACTTGCAGTACAGATCTTTTATTAATTATTAAAATTATTAAAACATTTGGGATACCATGATAGGTTGAATATGACATAGAAGACCCAGCTCTGTTGAAGCTAAAATCCTAAGAACGGGACAGCATTCCTCTCCCAAAGGTCTAGCAACTAGTTTCCTCAGTTATATGTGTTATGTTTTCTATGCTGTAATATGAATGAAAAAATGAAAACTGTAAATTACATTTTTTTGTTTGTTTGTTTTGTTTGTTTGTTTTTTTTTTTTTGGGGGGGGGGGGGGGTATCTACACAACATCCTTAAGGTTTATTGAAATTTGGTTTCTGCTAAAAGCCTGACCGACCGAACAAAGAAAATCAAAGATGACATATAAACTATGGTGTGACATACAAGGATCATCCACAATGTTAAAACCATTGACAGGTGAACTGAGTAATACTGCTCATCTTGTTAAAATGCAGTGTTCTGCTGTGAAATCCTGCATCCTGGCATGTATATGGATATTACTTTAACACCTGATGCGGTAACTGTCCCCTCTTATGGTTAAACAGACACTAGAAATGTTCTGAGGTGTTCACCAGGCAACTCCCAAGATACCAATCAGATGGGATCTGATGGCATCTGACAGCAAGCCCACGGGACCCAAAGGATCTGTTGCCAACATCCCATTACCAGAAACTCCAAGAAACCCTCTGATAGTTTTTGTCCAGAGCTTTTTTGTCCCTGTGCAGAGAAACTACTGAATGTGAGATGGGTGGTCATAATGTTAAGGCTGGTCGGTGTACCGCAGTTCAATACGACTTTTAAAAGCAGAAAGGATATTAATGAAAGTGTCACATGGACACTGTAGATACTCCAGGCTATTATCATTATTATTAATGGGTCTTTAGAACAGGAATTCTATTTCCCCTCTAAATTTTTCTCACTATGATTGAAATTGATCCACTAGTGAGTGTTCAATTTAACTTTTCTTTAAATTCATTTTAATGATAAATGGACGAAGAAGGAGAGGTCATATGCATGGATGTAAGTGCTGAGTAATTACATTCAAACTGCTAGCAGGTCTGGGATCTGAAGTTTTGATATCATGCAGGTTATTTGAATAAATTGTTGTAAAGATTAACAAAGAATATGTTGAAAACATTTGCAAACTAATAGGAATGTTCTTGTATGATTGCCCACCAGTGTAAAAAAAAAGACTGCCTGCCAGCAATGGTTTTTTAAAAATCACTGCAGCAACTGGGCCTTCGAACCTCTCAAGACTATGTGACCTCTTTCCAATGAATAATACTACACTACATCCACACAGATTACATGCCCATGCGTGGCATGGTGGAAAGTGTAGGCACAGCTGAACTAAAAGGTTTTATTTACAGGACTATGTGTTCTGCAAAGTCCCAATAGATTTGCACACATGGACATAGAAAGCATGAATTTCCTATTTGCCACCAATGTCATGATGGAACAGTTTATTTCCTGACTCCTGACCTGATGAAGAGTCCTCTGCTGATGGGTGAAGTTGGGGTGGCGGTGGGTGCCTGCAAGACGAGTAGAGTGACAGTAAATGAAAGCAACATTAAATGTAGAGAAAGAGCTGAATGCATTCACAAGTACAAGGGTCAGCCATCTGACTGAACCACAGTCAACTTTTAATACTGAGCGATGAAGCATTTTATATTAGCTGTTATCTCACCACCTCCATCAAACAACGTGCTTTCATCCAGAAAGTTGTGTTATGGTTGTGGTGTGGAGCCTATCCTAACTTGATTAAAGTCAGCTAACATATCAACAGGTCTGAGAAGTTAGCATGACATAATGTTACCTTGTCTTACATTTCTGGTATTTAAAATCTACAGAATTCTAGCCTTTAGAGTATACCGTTACCTGATTCTAAATACAAGAAACTCTGGCTGTAATAACTTACCCACTTTTTGGTTTGAGTTTAAATCCACCTGGTGTTTCAGTAATTATACTTTACAGGAGCTAATTTAATTAGTAATCAATTCATTGTAAAAGTCAACACCTAAATTGTCTAATCCTGTAGATTTATGAAGAGCAGAACAGAAATTTCACTGATATATTCTTTTGCAGTATAACCTAATTCTTAAAGCAGTAACAGAAAAACTTGTGTTTTATGAAGCACTTTTTGTCAAGGAAGAGTGATGTACAAAATTGTGTGATATTGAATTGAATTCCAATTGGCTTGAATTGGACTATATTATTTAAGTGTCTTGAGATGGCAATTGTTGTAATTTGGTGCTATATAAACAAAACTAAACTGAATTGAATTGAATTGATAAATCCATGTTTCTCTCAGAGATATTCAACCCTCATCTAAGTTGACCCACTTATCTAGAAAGCACTTCAAAGGCAGAGGCGTAATTGTCATAGCCTCATTTTAAAAGAAATCTACAAGTAATCTACAAACAGTCCAGTCAAATTCGCCTGCAAGGTCCTGTGTATAAAAATAGGTAGGACACAGCCGGAACAGAAATGCTGATGCTTAATTAAGAGACGGGATGTGGAGAATGTGGTTTCATTAAGAAAATGAGGGAAGCGGAGGGACGGAGACTGTGAGGCTACAGTAAATCTGTAATTGAGCAGTTAGAGGGAGAGGGAATTTGAATTCATGAGGGAGGAAATGAAACACCAAAGAAACACAGCCAGATGTGAAATCACAGCTATGAAACTGAGAAGAAACAAATTGAAAAACAGGCACTAACACAGGAAAAGTGGATACAAAACATCTGAGTAATTTCACAGGAATCCAGGAGTGCTCTTCCTCTAAAGGTATCACACATGTCAACGAACATAAATCCCTCAATACACATCACCACAACACAATATCAGCCCCAGTATAGCATCAGTATGAGTGACAGAACATCACTTAATTATGCAGACGAGACGCAGCTTTCTGATTCATCTGCAGGCTTGACATTATTGTGAATACCGAATTCTGACAGAAACGAATTGGAAGTACCACCAAGCTCCCCTCCCCAAAAATTGCAGCCTTTGACTATCTGTGCCGATTTCTTGGCTTTTTAATTGACTCGCTGTCAGTGCTATGTGGTTTTAATTAAAACCATGCAATTAGAAAATTGAAAAAGAGATGAAGAAAGTGGGTGAGCTGGAAAGAGAGAGCACACTGGGGGATATGATAATTAAGACCCGTTGCACCACAAAATGCCACAACACTTGCACCCAGGATGGCTTTCCATTCCCTTTCCTTCCACGAGTCCCACTCTCCCCGCTCAATCACAAAGCTAATATCACCTCTTTCTCTATAAAACCCTTTCTTATTGCAGCTCTTTTATTTTGTCTATTTATTTAGCTTAAAATCCCCCTAGAGCAGTTGTGTGCTCCAATTCATCAAAGAAGCTGGCCTGCATACTAACGTGTGAGGACTTGAACAGCTCAAGGCCACACCACCACCTGCATGGATTAAAGGCTTGCTAATCCTCTCTTGCTTGACCTCAAGTCATAAGGAATATGCAGAGAAATTACCGAAAGTTAGTGTGACATGTTTCCATATAATGATACATTTAGGTTAAATGGCTTTTTTTGTTGATCGTTGGAGAAGTTGGGAGAATAGCTTTTCATGAATCATATTCTCCTGTTGCTGATTTTGCTGTAGTAAAAAAAAGTTTATGGCTTAGGGTACATCATCATTTCTGTTATTCGTGTTTACTGAATGTTGACCAAAGAAATGTGGAAACACACTACTATAGAACAAAAGACCAACAAGGCATGAAATCAAACAGTGACAGAAAAAACAAAGACAGCTCGCACCCTGCAGGGCTCCACTAATGGCTGCTTTATTGCATCAAGGCTTGCTCTCATGAAATCAAATGGTCAAAATTATAAAATCTGTAAAAAAGAAAGAACACCCAAGCCAGGGCCATTTGTGGACTGATTGTAAAGCTGAACTGACCTGCTGTTGCTTTCCAGCTGCACCATCCCCACCACGTCTCCATCATAGTTAAAGTGTCCACTTTCATATGTGGAGCGCTCTTCAACAGCCACAATACTCATGTGATTCAGATTTGATTTTGCAAAATGACTGTCTTTTACAGATTGAGCACAATATTTTTGCATTATTTTTTTTCTGCTTCACATACTCCAGATGTGACGAATTACAAAAGGCACTATGAAAGCACAGTTTCAGGTTCTTAAAAATAGCAGTTATGCAGGTTTGTCTGGCAAAAAATGATGCAGTTTGTGAAGATAAGTAAAAGAGTCATGGATCAGCACAGCTAAGGCCAAACTATCAGATGAAAGTCTTGCAAGGCAGCTGGATACTTATGAGGTTTCATTCATCGTGAGAACAATCCATCTTAAAATATTCCAGACTTATGTTTATATCCTAGTGTGTTAGCTGTTGAAGGAAGTTAGGTGATGACAGTCAACATTGGAAACTCCTCTAGAGGTAAGCGTGGATGCACCTAGCATCCATTGCATCAGCAAAGGAGAGGATTGGCCTCTCTTTTAAACAATTACAATGTTCTGTGTCAATTTCCTAACCTTATTTTAAGATCCCAGATCTCAGTAAAATGACTTAGCCTAAAATTATTGTAGTGATATACACAAAATAATGCCAAAATGTATTAAATGGTATCTCGTCAGTTTTCTTCTCCTTTTTTTTTGGTGGCAGGTCCAAAATCACAATTCCATCTTGCAATGAGATTAAATATAAAAGCAACTCTCACCCAACACAGGAATGTTATAAATATGCCTACCATGATGCATTAACCTCGGATTAGATTTAGCAAGCTAAATGTTTTTATTTTATCACAGAAATGCATCTTCTCTGGATTCCACAATTTGCAGAACTTGGGCTGTGTACTTAAATTGCAGAGGAATAGTGAGAACAAGAAAAAGTTCATTAAATTTATGAACAGTGAAGCTGAAATGCAACACAACTGCAGATCTGACAACACGCCAGCAGAACTCTGTAGATGTTTAGGGAACACACACCTACTCAGAGAACCTAAGTGTCAGAACTGACTATAGTCAAAAATGATACTTTTTTCCCTCCGTGGTATTCTATGAGTCAGTGCCCAGCTATCTCCAACTTTCTAATTTGAACGAAACTCTGTTCTGATCTTCTTACAAAGTGGCTTACTGGCTCTCTTACCGCTGGGTACAAAGAGAATGAAATATGCTGATGTTGTAGAGATTTTGTCACTCACCTTGAGGCGAACCAATGGCAGATCTCACTTAAAGCTCTGTGTCTCTCTTAGTACAGAGAAATAGATGGAAGTCACCAGAGCTGTAAGGGAGCTCCCCTGTGCTTCAAGGTGCAGATGATGAACCAGCTGCTGTGTCTAATTATCATATTTTTCACAATTCTGGCAATACTCCCAAATTCAGTACTTTGAAGTTGTGTTCTGGTTATTCATAACAATAAAATCAAAGAAAGTTTTGTCTTTAAAAATAGCACATCAATCCACATTGATTCAAGGAATACAACTGAATGCAGATAACAGAGATGCACGCATCAAACAGCCCCCTGCGTATCAACTAAGCCTCATTTTCAAAATATTACTGTAGAGGACATTCAAGGAAAATGCACTTCTTCCTCTGAGGAGGTTTCTCTGCAGCTGTTTTTAGATCACATGTCACCAAGTGTTGCCACTCAAACAAAAGAAGACTCTGCATGTGTGTGCCATCACATTCACACACTCTCTCTCAGTGGTAGGCTGTGGGGAGCAACAGTGGTTGAGTTCAAGCTTGTCTCGCTCCCTCACTCCATGCTCCTGCCCGCCAGCACTGCCACCACATGAATAGGCCCACACCCACTCCAGCACATCACCATAACATAAACACGCAGTCAAAAGCACACTTTTTTTTACATGTGACACATCAGTCTTTTTCTGCTTGAGACACATTCACACAAATACCAGTGTGCATGGGGATGTCAGTGCGCCCACATGGCTTCCAAGTAGATCTGTGCTGCCCACGCAAGAGACAGACTCCAGCTACGTTTACAGAAAAAGAAAAAACCTGCTGATGAACTTAGAGACTGTGGCCAAATGTCAGTCATCTGTGTGCCATAATACTTAATCTGAATTTGTGCACAATATGTATTCAATCTAGAGCAAGCAAGTGTTGTAGTTGTTATGCAAGGATTAAAGTACTGTAAGTAAGTTCTGTTTTTTTTTTTTTGGAACATGAAATTTTAAAATGAATATCTATTGAGAAAAAGTTATTATTGTATTAATTTCTGTCATATTTTGCATTGTTTGACAGAATGTCTTTCTCTACGCTGGGAGTGATAACTTTTACATCCAGCAACAGATGTTTATTATTTATGGGATTATTATTAGTTTTTGTAATTATTTCTTTACGTTTTTCAACATCTCACAAAACTTTTCTTGAGTCAGATACCTTGAAGACGCCATTAACTGGGTATGAGGTTATAGTGGAATTAAATCAAGCAAGCTTCCAACAACATTGGGCTGGGTGACAGTTTTTGCCTTCAAGCCACAGTCAGATTTGCATCCTCCCTGACTTTTATGTACATTTAATATCAATTCATTGTTGTATATTAGGACTCAAAATTAGTAAAACATTTTTTTCATTAAAAAACCTTTGGAGTCCATCTAACCCAAAAAAGAAAATAGCTGGGATTTTGGTAGCTCTCAATCCATTTAGACTGAAGGACTATGAATACTGAACCCACACAGATGGGCATATGTGCAGCACTCCAAAACAACATCCTGTGTCAGGTTGAATCATTATAGGTTAAAATGTTGGCTTTCTGATCTAAAATCTGGAAATTAAAATACCTCAGCAGCAGTTATCTCAAAAAGTGCAAAAATACAACAACAATGAATGCATAAACGAGAGGTTCAGACAACAGCTGAAGTTGACCATTTCATGGAATAGATCTTTCAAGAAACAACAGCAGCAAAACTGCAAACAAGATCAACCTACATTCCAAGTCGTGAGACACTGTCCCCATGGCAGAGGATAACTGCAACAGGAAGCTCTGCATTTGCAAAGCTGGGCGTATCACCATGTCAGAGCTGTAACATGTATCATTGCAAAGTTAAGTAGTTTTCATGATGAATAGGTCCAAGCTTTGAACTGTACATGGGGATAAGAGAATTTAAGCTTCAGAAGTATTTCAGATTCTATTAGATCCTTATTTATTTGTAGTTCCCTTTTCATTGAATAGGAAGGACATGAGTAACTGTAATCTGAAAGTAACTTGTAACTACAGCTGTCACACAAATGGAGTGGTAAAAATTGTGCAAGACTTGCATCTGATATGCAGTGAAGTATACACTAACACAAAAATTATATATTTTCAAATTAAGCACAAGGACCTCAAATGTGTGCCCAATATACTGTATCATAAAAAATGTGACTCATTGTTACTGTCTGTAATGTTTCAATGAAGAGCGTCATTATGTTTAATGAAAAGAAAGAAAATAGACAGAAATTAATAAGCTTACAAGGCACATAAAATTAAGTATGCATGTAATTAAGAAAGTAGACATAGAAAATTGTGAATTGTCCTATGAAAAAAGAGAAAACCAAACTAATTTTAACTGTATATTTTTGTTTTCTACTAAAAATGTTCATTCCAACAAAAACAACAAAAAATGAAGAAAGCAAAATATCTGCTTGTGATGCTCTGAATTGCTACAATAATTAACCAGCATCTCCCTGATACTATTTCACTACACTACTTGCTGCAAGGGAAAGAAAATGATGGTAAGAAACGCAAGAAAGACGTCACTTTGTTTGCACTGTTTTAGGCACTGCAGGCTCCTGCATTAAAGGACAGATCTGAATTGATTTTGTGGCAAGAGCATCAGGCTGTGCTTTAATTGGGTATGTGTGTTCGTAGTCATTGAAGCTAATTGCACGAGGCCATGGCAGCTCAAGATGAGCTGCTGGGATTGGTAAAGCGTGTTAATAGACAGTTTCTGCTGAGTTTTACAGCTCCCAGAGCTTGTACCTCTGTACAGTATAATTAACTGAAGTCAATAATAAATGGAAGAGAAGGGTTTATCACAGTTTTGTCTCTGGCAGGACAATACTGTATGATGTAGAAATGATGTCATCCTGTGAGGCATGTTTTGGTCAGTAGATGAAATCACAAAAATGTCCTTGTAAGTGTTAGTAGACTAACTGTGACCTGCTGCAACTGACAGGGCAGGATTGATTTTAAAGTAGAGTTTCATTCTACAGTACATACTGAAGGTAAGACATCTGTGTTAGTGGTAAACATCATAAACAGATTTTCAACTTCCAGCCGTTTAAATTCTCTTCAGAAATATGTCCTCATCTCCTTAGGAACTCAAATGAGTTCAAGCAGTAGGATACACCCTGGACCTGTTGCCACTCCATCACAGGGCCAGAGGACCAGGTCAAGATTGGGACTATTTAAGGTCCTGCCTGCTGGCCAAGCAGTAGCATACTAGGATGTGTCGGATAGAGCATTGTCCTGCATTAAGATCATGACCTTGCTGCAGACTTTTTCATGTTCCGCATGCAGACCTACTCTTAAAGAAAGAATCCTCCAGAAACTGGCTGCAGGTTTTTGGAAGCTTTTAATCATCTTTAACACAGAATGTGCAGTCCAGATGCCCAGAAATACTGTTGCCACTTTATGTTTCTGGATACCACAGTAAAATACATTGTCTATTTTCAGCAATGTAATGTAGATTACATGGAATGTACCCACTTATTTTGTCATTCATGATAAATTATTACCACTTCTTATCATGTACATCACTTCTGTATTGTGTTTTATGTTTATGTTTATGTTTATGTTTATGTATTTAGCAGACGCTTTTATCCAAAGCGACTCACAAATGAAGATATAGCAAGCTATATAAAAAGCTCACTATAAACTACATAGAAGGGACCCACTAGTCCGACTCTGTCAGAGGTGACAGAGTAGAGATAGGGTGCAGGCATCGAAGGAAGTGCAGAAAGATAAAGTGCAAAGATAGAGGGGGTAGGTAAGTACAAGGTAAGTGTTAGGATAGGAGGTGCTCTCTGAAGAGCTGGGTTTTCAAGAGTTTCTTGAAGATAGACAGGGACGCCCCTGTTCTGGTAGCGCTCGGTGGGTCATTCCACCATCGTGGGACGACACATGAAAAGAGTTTGGATTGTCATAGGCGTGGTGTAGGCACTGCTAGACGACAATCCTGGGACCAACGGAGGGACCGAGTTGTGACATAAGCCTTTGCAAGAGCATTCAAGTAGATGGGAGCCGTTCCATTAAGCACTTTGTAGGCTAACATCAGTGACTTGAATTTGATGCGGGCGGCTAAGGGCAGCCAGAGGAGCTCAATGAACAGAGGGGTGACGTGTGCTCTTTTAGGCTGATCGAAGACCAGACGCGCCGCCGCCGCGTTCTTTGTTAAAAGTCAGTCTTTGTTTAGTTATAAAGGCAAAGACTATCTCTGCCTTTCACTTGTTACTACGAGTTGTCTTAATTCAATAAGTGGGTTAAGTTCACACATGAGATTTTGGGCACTAATTTAGTATTGATGCTTGCTCCTTGATGTTAACGAGCAAAAGATATGTGACATTGTCCAAACACTGCTGGCCCTTTTTGGGTAAACAATTTATCTAACATAAAGTCATGTTGTTTTCCCTAATAATGTATTTGCTTTTCTAATATAAAGCAAGTGGCTTTGGTGAGTATATGACACAAAAGATAAGTTGAAAAAGAGGGGGAAAAAACAGTGACAGGACTTACCACAGGATGAAATAGTGATATTTAAGGTTAAACAAGAGGAGAAGAATGTTTCCCTGTGTACTTAGTTCTCCCAGGTGACAGCTGATGTGCTGGGACCATCTGCTACCCAACCTTCCGCTTTAAATGCTCGTTTGTTGGATGATAAAGTTGAGGGTCATGTGTGAGTAAAACATTGGTCGTGAATGTGTCCAAACAAAAAACAAAGGCACACATAAGGTAGGTAGACATTCTGCACGTGTATAAAAAAAAAGAAAAGAAAAGTAAAATAGTTGCATATGAAATGCAGACATTTTATGAACCAGTGGTTTTCAGAAACATAACATGGCAACATGTTAATTATGGTTAGAAATCTGCAAAAAACCTGGTTTGGAGAGAATCCAACATGCACTTTAATGCAGTACGCACCCTCCACCTTACTAAGGGCCTGACTTTAAATGATGCACCGTGTCATTTGGTGATCCAACCACATACAGTTCTTTCTGCTCCACCAGGACTTCATCTTTTCATAAAATATTTGAAAAGTATGTGTCAGCGTACTTCTTGGATCAATCTTGATGCTTCAATTTGAAGATCATTCAAAGTAGCGGTTGTGTTTCAGCTTTCTTTACCTTTCTCCATTGAGTATTTGAAACCTTGTACCTTTGGACACTGCAGGTTGATTACAGTTCCTAAACATAGAGTTGATAAAAACTGATGGATTCCTGGTAGGTTAGTGCTCCTAACCTACACTGCAAAGTGTTTTTCAGTTAATATAAACATTTTGTTCTCCAGGATTTTATCTTGTCTTTTTACAGCAGTGTTGGACGTCTGCAAAAGAATATGTTTCATATAGTCACATCTCAAAAGTTTAGCAAGTGTGCCACATCCAGCTGGTAGTTTAATTACACCAAATGTGTGTGTTTATAACAACCTGTTCAAATCATTTTCCCATTGCCAGAAATAGAGTGTTTATCCGCAGTGCACTGATAGCACATTTGGAGCTACAAAACAAGAGGGGATAGTGTTACACTGTATCCTGCCGGTTATGTTGGAGCACATTTTTGATAAGCACGACTTTGTGAGATGACTAAGGTAGTTTATCATTTTAGAGTGGACTGCGGAAGTCAGCCCACATAGAGGACTCAGAGGAAGTTGCCAGCTGTCTTGCAGACAGGTGATATCAATCATTTTGTCTCTTTTTGTCTGTGTGTTGTTGCTGTCAGTTTCAGAGCTTCTGTGTAAAATGTTACACTTATTAAACAGTAAGCTTTTGTAAAGGGAAAATTTAGCACAGCTCGCTCTTGCAGTCCTGAATGCAGCACTCGCTATGAAACATATGCTCCCAGGTGTTGTGTTTCCAACCACTGCAGTTATTTGATGCAGGTCTGAATGCATAACAAACACTTTTCTACTGAATCCAAAAGATGGATGTTACTGATGAGTTCTTTCAACACTGTAAAAAGGTTCTAAAGGTCTTTTTGTTTTACTTGTCAGGGACAGTAAAATTTATTTTCTCTCTTTTTTTTCTTTTGTTGCTTTTTTCTTTTTTTGTAAGTGGGGTTGTGAGAAGTAATCACCGACAAGAGTCAGCAGTCAAAGCATTCTCAGTTTGGTGAAGCACGAAGGAGTTATTTTGGAAGATAAGCAAACAAATACTCAAAACTGGGGTCACAAGAAAAGCACATTTTCAGGTTTCTGACAACCTTTCAAGCACTTGGCGTAAATGCTATATTGGGAATTTTTACACCATGTTACTTGTATCAGGCAGTGACATGTACTGGGTTCACATAAGACATTGACAAAATAGGTACCTCTATTATTGTTTTTTAAAGACACAGTTTGTCTTTACTCTGTATTCTGTCATCCATTGTTTTTCCAGAGCTGTAAATTTGTCTGAGATGCTTTTATTCTTGAACAGAAGCTTTTTCTTATTCCTTCCTTTACAGCACTGTAAAAAAAAACTTTTCTGTGTGAATATTTTCCTGCAAGGATTTGGGTGGCGTAGACAAAAATGTTAAGAAGAAACCACGATGGAACTGGAACTCCAGTGAATGGAAACAGATAGAAAAATAAACAAGTCACAAAGAAAAAGAAAAACAGTGAAGATTTAATTTTTCATTTCACTGTAAAGGCGGAAAGTAGATGTCTGCTACGTTTTGTAATATCAGTGGAATGTGCTTGTAAAACTCTAAAAAATGCACCCAGTTGATTCCTTTGCCTTTTCCCTGGGAGTGGGAGCTGGAAAATCAAGCTCCCGCGTCACAGCCCTACAGCATTGACAGCAAAGACGAGGCGGCTCTGTGAGTGCCATTCCGTCACAGGGGACTTGTACGCTGCTCATGTCAGCATGCCGCTCTCTCCTCATAGCTAAAAATAAGATGTTAAACCCTTCAGAAAAAAAATAAACTGCCTACCATCTCACTTGGTATTTAAAGATGTTCCAACGAAAAGACTGTAGGAAATTTTATCTCTCATCATCAGCTTTGCTCAACTCTTCTCCATTCCACAAACACCAGGGAGGCAACTTTCAGAATCTAAAAAAAACTGTTCCACAGACAAATCATTACTTCTTGAGCACTTCACCTCAGACAGCAAAGTGTGCGGCAGAAGCATATTTTCAATATCATTTCATCAAACTAAGTTTCTGATCAAAGAACTCAAAATATTTCAGGATGGCTGAGATGCCTTGAATTTGTTGATCCAAATCAGAATGAATGCAGGGATTCCTTCTTTATACAGGTGGGAGTTTGTACAAGTTTCCACTCTCATTGGTGGTTTACAGATTATGTTCAGGTCCACACAGTGGTTGAAGATAAATGTTATTTAAAAAGTTTCCATCCAACACTTTAAGGCTGAATGATTTTGTGGCTCAAAGTGACACTTTAGACCCCTGATGTTGCAATCTGTCAAGACCATGAACAGACCTCAGAAAGAATTAAAACCACATGTGCTTTTTGTCTGACGTTCTTCTTATGTGTCCTTTGTAGCCCCATCACAGTCAGTTAAATTCAAACTTCTCACATCAAACAGGCTTACTTCATCTTTCAATCTCTCCCTCATACACAAATACACGCACCCCACAGGAGCATCAAAAGGATAGGCCTTTAATTCCTTATGAGAAGGAAACTTACATATTGAGACGGGTATTTATTCACCACAACCATGCAGTGACGTACACGGACACTAAGAAAGAGCTCCAGGAGAGGCTTTGATCTACTTCAATACGTCATGGACATGACTCAGCATTTATTGTGGAACCGATACAAAAATGTTGTCATACGTAAACAACATGGTGAAGCTTTTGACAACAATTTTCCCGTCAGAGTTCTTCACTGCTGACCTACCACTGTGTTTGTGTAATCTTTTTTCTTTTCAAATTATCCATAACATCTCAAAGTTTTTCTGTCGCCATGAATCACAGTTTTAGTTAGAGCTGGTGGTTTGTTCCACAGCTTCTCCTGTCAAAAATCAATCCAAAAGCAAAATGCTGAAACCAAATTTGCTATCATCAGCCATGTCAGAGCCTCTTACACTGCTTCTGCTTCCCCCAGTTCAACAGAGGCTATTTTGTATTCTCTGTCAGTACTATTGTGTGTGTGTGAAACATGATTTAACCTGAGTGCAGATCAGCCTACTCTGCTGAGCTTTGTGCATTTAGGAAATGTCAGTTTTGGACAGGAAACAGTCAAGTCCAATCCACTGAGAGGAATTCCTCTATCTCATATGAGTATACATGAAAACAGTGGTGAAATAAAAATCTTTTAGATTTTTTATTTTCATTCATGTCGATTCATTTGTCATCTCGACAAGTTTAAAACATCAGATCATTGGACACTGAGAAGTTTAATAAAAGCAACAGAACTCGCTCTGATTGCTTCAAATGTCTCTGCCAAAAAACTCTTGAAATCTACTGTGGTTTTGTTAGATCACATTCTTTGATTCATGATCAAAGAAGTGTAGCTGTTCTTTGTGTCTCTTGCCCTGGAACTGGAGCCATTGGAGCTTAGCAAATAAAACATCAAAGGAGGTAAGAGGTAGAAAAAAAACACATGCTAAAATCCTAAATTTCATTCTTTACCATGCAGTTCAATGACGATTTCTAGATCCAAAATGTGCATAGATATAAATACGCTAAAATCTTATACTTTTGTGAAGGGGCTTAAGATTTTTGCACATTTACGCTGCTGCGGGCTAATTAGAGCATGGAAGCCGAAAACAGAAATGATCTATTCAAGACATTATCTTAAAATCAATCATTAACTTTCTCCTGATTTTGAGATAAAACTTTTTCATTATCACAGATCAATTTCTGTTATCTCGGTCTAATAAACCTTCTTTTGTCATAATAATGAGTTTTCTATTTAGTAAGCACAATAAAAGGAAAAAAGGTTTCCTCTCGCAAACATCAGAATCGTCACCGTGGGTAGATCACATGATAACAACTAAAGGCTGATTTAAGATGAAAACGTCAGATTGGAAACAGTAAAGACCTTAAGTCGGTGTGGATTGTCACTTATCCAGTTAATTGGTAATCCTACATGCTGGACTTCTTTGAGAAGTGAAGCATCTTCAGGCACGAAGAAAAGAAGTCCAGTTATCTTCTGTTCCTGGATTTATTTGAACAGCAGCTCACCAAAGGAGAGATGGTTCACCTTTCATCTTTACTTTCCATTAACACAATGTGTTGTTATTACATCACAGCAGCAAGCATAACTGCACATTTGTTCCTTAAATATGTCTTTAATTATACATTGTTTGGAACAGTGATGACAGTGACAGCTAAAATCAGGGAGGATTAAAATAAACTCATAGTTTTCTCCATATTAATTTGTTTTCTCTCAGTAACAGGTTAATTTGGGGGGGGGGGGGGTGTCTGCTCAGAAGAGGTGGATAGCTTTGTTTATCATTAACAGATAAATACAGCTAAGTGGAATAAAATCAAGTTCAGCCAATAAAAGATAACAACAACTAAATGCCATGACTTGCAGGTGTGTTACCAGAACTCTTTAAAGAGAATATATTTGTAAAAAGTGAAAATTTGAATTGTCTACTTTCTTGTCAGTCACAAGACTTTATTAACTATGTAATAACTTTTTTCTCTGTTTTTATGGAAACCAATCTTGTACTTATTCTAGCTTTGTCTGTAGTTGTCTGAATAACTCATTCAAATTTGGCATTTTAATAAGCACTTGTTTTCATGACAATTGTTTATTGTTTGATGGTTCTAAATAGTTGCTTAATGAGCTCCATAGTTACAAAGTGTTCTTTCCATTTATGTCCAAAAAAGTGTAGAATTTGAACAAGTGTTCAAACATGTTCATGACTGTTGTGTTTTCATGGGTTAAATTAAATAGGTCATGATTTTGAGTTACAGTACATATTTTTAATAAAGGAGTGATATAAAACCTTCAAAACACATCCTGGCTTTTCAAAGGACATTAAGAATTATTCACATATTTGTCATATCAGCTGAATTATGTATATATTCTAAAAACATCTCTAAAAACATTCAGACTGTTGCACAAATATTTGAGATTTTTTGGACCACGTCAAAACCACTCAGGACAATACAGTGAAGAAGCAGAATATGTCTTGTTTATTAAGATTAACTGAAGGAATAACTCAAGGGGACTGGAGTTTTTTTTATCACAACTTGTTTTTTATGATAATGGTCACTTCTTCTTTTGGATCAAATGAAACAATGTTCTCCATAAAATACCACACTCAAGCATCTCCCCCATACCTGCAGAGTCCCAACAGCTAACAGTTCTACTGACAGAGACCAGGTCAAATGTCTTTTTGCGTCCTCACAGAGCACTAAGTATTTTGTCAGCATGTGTCACAAATACATACGTTGAACATGACAGAGGCCTCTAACCCAGAGGTGAGAGGTTTTCTCTCTGCCACTCAATATTCCAAATGTCCGATCTTTATGATGTGCGGGGTCAGTAGGGCAAGATATGTGCTAACCACAATGCTCATTAAAATGAGATATTCACCCCTTGAAGTAATGGGACAGAAGTACACACAAAAACAGACGATAAAGTTCAGTTTAAAGTACAAATGTTGGTTGGAACTTCTGTAACTGCAGCATCTTAGCAATTATTCCTGTCTCAGACGGAGCAACAAAATGTTTGCAGTCAGTGAAGGCCTCTCTTTATTTCTACAACAAAAGTGAGCGTCTTCAGTTCTTTTCATGTGATGACTCTTTTCACTGACCTCAGAGTAGCTACCCCTCCTCGACCTATTTCATGGACTCTTGACACCAGAAAATCAGGGATTAACTTAGTCTCCCTCAGCAGTGGGGAGCTGAAATTAAAAATAAACAAAAAGATATTCTCTGCTCAGTTTTCTGTGACAAGAAACAAAGTGTCTCGTATTTTCTATGGGACCTTCTTTGTAAGTAAGCCTCACCAGTTCAGCTGATTTATTTGTCCAAGTTTTAATACTGAGCTAGGCTTAGTCCATGTATGTGTGTTATGAATATGAAAGCAATGCAACTATAAGCTCACTGGTAAAAGTCTTCATTTTTTTAAATATAATTCGGTTGGTGGCAATTTTAGAATTTAAATCTAAACGGCATTACTTTTGTTTGTTGACAAATAAAGTTGAAATATTATGTTGGGAACAAAGCTGGTCTAAAACAAATGACGTTTTTTACATATTTATTTTTTATTAGGTTCTTTAGCACATTCTATTGAGAATGTGATCATGTACATGTTACCTTATGTACCATTAGGGATATTTTATATTGTTTACATAACTTAATTTTCTTGTGCGCATAAGAAAAATATGTTGATATAAAGAAATGTCAACAAGAAAAATATGTCTTTGTGAACAAGATAAAAAAAAATAGTGCCTGGGATATTTTTCATGGTGGGGCGATTCCTCCGGCATAACACCAGAGTCCAAGGTGTTTTCCCTGGCCTTCCAGGGAACCAACAATAAAGTCATTAGCATCTTGAATGTCAGTGTATTGCTGACAATACGATCCACAAGCTCTTGAGATCCTTGAGATATTGTTTATCACCAGCAATAATCCCTTATAAAGTGTAAGTGTTGCCAAAATGTCGAGATACATTTTCACCTTGCGAAAAGAAGGTTTGATTGAAGCCTTGGGCAGAGTCCTTGAATTCCTTGTGACATTTATTTTATCTTGTCTGCAAAAGATAACAACTTGTGCAAACAAGATTGAAAAAAACTATATATGTTACAATAGCTGTTCTCGGGCTCCATAGATAGAGAAAGAAAATAATAGAATTTATTCTAATCCATAATGTCTATTCAACACAGTTTACCTCAGAATGAAAGCTGAGGAGAGCATCTTGTTTAGCACTGGATAAGAAACAAAAAACACAAGAAAGTTATTGTTATAAAATGGTGGGACTAAAATGATTTGAAATAATACATTTATTTCAGTTAGGTACACTTTAAGGTTAGTTTAAAACATCAATGTATCTATGTTTGGTTTCATTGTTTCCTGGTTAGGGTTGAGGGATCAAAACCAATTTGAAGACTTTTAGTTCATTCAAAGTACACTGCTTTACAGTGCTAATATGGAGCACTGAATAAACACACAGAAATTGACCCACGCTGTTTCACTCCATTTACCTATTGCATTGGAAACTGACAGTAAAGGCCTCCCTCTGCGCTGATTTGTGATGCCATGTTGAATCATTCTCTTCAGTCATTCTGTTGAATGATCAAATGTACCCCAGTATATCTCTGCAGTCATGCTTTTATGCTTTTGCTTCTGTCAGTAGTATAATCATCAATAAATGCCATTGTGCCAGCTCCATATATCCTCAAGCCATAACAGAACCACAACAGTGTTGCCAGAATGGGTTTTATGCTTTGGGCTGTTCCTTTTTTATCTCTACAGTTTCTTCCTTGCATCATTTTGATAGAGGTTGATCTTTTTTGCATGAGGTTTGTGTATGTTTGTTTTTTTATTCTTTTTTCTTTCTGTTGTTAGTGGATTTTTTACGTCAGCCGATTATTTTTGGATGAGTTTGTGAGCCACAACTCTTATCTTTTTTAGCTTTGCCGGTGGGTTGCATCTTTTGGTAAATGCCTCCATCCTGTAACACTATTGCTGTACAGTCATATGGGATTTTTTTATACATTGCAAATCATTTCCAGTTCATGCACGTTACCTGTTCCCCTCTATCCACCAGCTTTCTAGTTTTGTAGACTTTTCTGGACAAATGCAACTGTTGAAACTAGCAAATCTGTTGTCTCTCTGATACGGAGATCCACATTAACAAGGGGCATGTAATTTTACCTGGCAACACTCACATGATCTAAAACATTCCAAGAACATTTTTTACCAAGTGTCTATTTTTAACACAATTCTTTCTATTTTTCTTCCAAACCTATTTAAAGTACGATTAGACTTAGTTAATTGGCCTCTTATATTGGTTTGGCTGTAAAATATGTAAATTACATGGATAATGTGGACCCATATTTGAAAAATGGGCACACAATTGCATACAAGTCCCAAGGCCACTGAAGAATGGCACAGAATGATGAACGGTTGCAAAATGAAGTGTTTGCTTTGGCAGCATTTTCCGTCATCAGCGATTAAACAGTTTTTGTTAATAAGGGAACATTAACAGTAACAATAAAGACTCAGTCAACCAAATACATGCGCCCAGTGGCAGCCAGTAAACACTGTCTGGCACTTGTTTTCACACCAGCACTGGTCAGTGCCGTTGTGTGTGAAGGTAGCCCATAACTAGAGGTGGCTTTTTTTATTGGCTTTTTAAAATCAAAGAGAGAGCAGAGCGTGGGTTACAGAGTGTTACAGTAGCCGTCTTGTCAGAGCAGAATGATTACAAAGCAGTTCTGACCATGTGAGGACATCAACAAATATGCATGTGTGGTGGTGACACGACAAAGACGAAGTGTTCTACAGGCTTCTGCTTTGTATTAATTCAGTGTTATGTTTTAAAAATACTCTTCACCCATCTGCAATGAACTGTTTTTGTACATAGCGATCACTGTTTCGTTTCATCTTGTCTTCATCACTCAGATTTCGCTTATAGGACAGAACTCTGCTCTTGGCAGCGACATCTCTCAGTTAAATCTCTCAGATGACCAGTCGTATATGCAATCACTCCATTTCTACTCACCCGATAGTCTACTGAAAAGCCATTTCAAGCCATAATCAATTCTTGTCAATCAATACCTTGTAAAGGGTAGAATGGGGATTATATCTCCCCGAGTTGTCATTCAGACAGTTTGCTCTGTCTCCATTGTCTGCTGTTCAATGATATCTAGTCAATAAGTGCACACTGTACAAGCACAACAATTATGTTAGCAGAGCACGCTGTCATATTGTTCTTTCTAAGTAAAAATATGCTGAGGTTAATTGCAATCCACATTGAATAGTGGTTGTTTTTCAATAACTCTCACCTCTCAAATACGTTTGTATTTACCAGTCACATTTACCAGCTTTAAGTGTTACTGACAATCAAAGTGGAAGAAAGTAAAACAGCTGAAGATTGCTTAAATCATTCTGAGCTATTCTAATATTTGCAGGAATTGTATTGTTTTTACCCTAGCCTTGTTTCTGTAACAGATACTTTTGGTTTTGGCTGATGTGATGTGGGAGAAAAGTGGCGGTTGATTTATTTGGGCTGCAAATGCCGATGGCATCTAGTATAAGAAGATTTAATCCAACATTTCCTATGTGCAATACAGTATGTACGGTGTGTGTCAGTTTTGCGGTAATAGCAAGGAGGCAATTCTTCATTACTAAGCATAAAAGCTTTTGTTAAACATAAGTCTACAGTACACAGAAGCAAAAGTGTACATTTTTATTTGTTAAAATGGGAAGCTATAGAAACATTACATGGAAGTAAAATTACTTAGTCTGCAGTTATCCTATGAAATAATATAACATCAGACTGCTTTATCGTAAGGCTTCAGCATGGCTGGATCACTTTGTGGTTCATTGGTAATTAAAATTAGGAACACTATGCTATCAAATGCTAACTCCAGTTCTCTAGCTTTATCTTTCTTGAAGAACCTGCTATGTCAATATGAGAAAAAGTGTTGCCCCTGTAGGCTCAGAAAAGCCATCTTCATGGATTAGACAGCCTGACAGGCATATCAATATTTGTAAAGCCAATTTCAGTGGCATGTGTGGGCTCCACATTTAGCCTGAGAGAAGCGAAAACAGCCCCAGAAGGCTTCACAGTTCTGTGATAGCTCCTTACCCCTGAAAGATATAGCTGATTCTAAGTATTTATATTGCAAGCGGCAGGTGTCCAGAAAGGTATTCTTTTGGACTTTTAGACGTCAGTGTGACATGTACAATGTTGCCAATGCTGCTTAATCTGTTTTCAATTATTTCAACTCTCAAGCTTTGAAAATGGTAATATCTTTATATTTTTCTTTTCAGAACATTGTTTTTATTTTATTTTTTGTCTTATCTAACTTTTCTATGCCCAGACATCAGTGTAAAAAGAAAAATATGTGAAATATTTAGATGGAAATTTGTTGAAATAAGTCCAAACAAGAGAGCTTGAGTGTCCTTTGGTGATAACCATGTTATATGTCTTCACTGATAATATTTTACTGCCAAAAATGTCGCACAAAGTTCAGAGTTTGGCTTTTTGGGAAGAGTTGCTTCGAGAGTTACAAATAGATGTTTCAATTTCTCATCTGATTATAACAAAAACTTGTTCATTAGAGCAATTCAATTCAAGAGAGTCTGTCGACTGATTCAAGAGCTTTGAATTTGCTCACTTCACTGAAGCTGGAAGCAGCACAATGATTTGATAATTTGTCTGATATCTGGCAACAAAGTCTTGGACAAAGACATGAAATTAGAATTGTGTGGTGTATTGGGGATGGTCGCCTTCAAACAGCCTGTGTGTAGATGATGCAGGAAGAACTCTGCTGACACAGACTTGGTCGAACACAGAAACCTTTATTGTCAACCAGGTCCGTATCAGAATTACAGAAATGCATCATTCTGTAATTCTGATACGGACCTGGTCTGGAGAGATGTGTCAAGCCCGGATTCCCCAAAATCTCTGCCTTACTGAGGGTGTGGTCTTTGTTAAGTAGAATCTGCCTATTCTTAGTGACATTGAAGATGTTGCATGTTCCCATCACTAAGCACAAAGCCCAGACATGGTGTGTACGTAACTTTGAGCCTCCTCTTGGACAAACTAACTGAGGAGTATGTTATCCTCAAAATGTCCTGATTTATCCTAAGACTCCCCTACACAGCTGGTAATTATTGGACTTCCCAAAACAACTTTGCACAGGTGGTAAATATCAGACACTACAATTGTAAAGTCGGTAAATGTTACTGAAAGAGTAAAAGTCACAGAGAAAATACTATGTGGTGCACAGCTAATGTGTGCTGCCAGTGTCCCAGTTGAATCATCTGTCTAAAAAGAAAGAAAAATGCTCAGAAAATAGCTGGTCCTTGGATTTAAAAGGTAGAGGTTTGCATAAAAACAAAATTTGAATAAGATTTAAAATTCTAACACATAAGCTACTAACAAGCAGAATATACACATCACTTGCTCTTGAGGTCAGAGTCAAACTTTTATACATTAAACATTCATGGCACATTCTCAAATCTAATAACCAAAAATCTTTTTTTTTATTATTCCCCACTGCTCTGATTTTCATATTTGGCTGGCTTCTTTTCCCTGGCAACTGAATCTAAGGCCTATGTAATTAATATTTAGAGGCATCTACCATGCCAGGGTACAAAATATGACTTGTCAGACACAAAGTTAGGATACTACAACTGGTGGCGTAACATAACCCTAATTACTCTGGAAGATTTATTTTCTTTTTTTTGTATGCTAGAAAACAAGGATTTTCTCACTTATAGAAAAGAAGAAAGTACTTAGTGAGGAAAAACATCTCCTAGAGCATCATTTTAATTGTGTATAATTGCTACTTGTGGCAACAGCGGTCGCTTCTTTCAAGTCTGGCATCTGAATTACATTACATGCAGTGATTTGCAAATATTCCTCTCTCTTCAGTGTCCTTGTGTGTCATCTATCTCCATGGCTTTAATGTTTGTACAACACTGTTGTATTCATAACAGAAAAATATCCTACAGATTTCCCAGTGATAGAAGTGCTGCTGCAGGTGACACCAGATCCTGGGCTTATTTTTCTTTTTCATTTTTCTACTTTTATCAGGACAACTCAGGGTATACAACATGGCATGGGGCCTTAGCAGGTCCTCTGTCTTTAAATGCAGCATAAAGCCTAGTCTTAAGGGGTTGTTGTTGATTCCAGAGCTGACAGGCATGACAGAGGGGATTTAGATGTTGACCAAAACAACTCTCCTCCTGGCTTTGATGCCTGCATGTAAGGCCTGGTATCACACAGTCCTACCACCTTGCTCTCTGCTGCAAAGCCACCAGCAGATGTGTCCGCAGGTTCAAATGTGACATTTTCCCTTTACTTATCTGTTCTCATTACACTTCCTGCTTGGTTCAGTGGTGTAGCTGCTGATGGGATAAGCAGCCCAAACACTACCCAAAATACTCAGACCATTAAATTCTCCCCAGTGGCTATACCTCAGCACAAAAACTTCAAACGCTGCTCAGGAAACACACCGGTCACTGGCAAAATGGCAATGTCAATGGCAAAAATGGGGCTTCAGTTAGGCAAAAAACAGTGGGCGTTTGTTGAGGCTACTGGTGGCCTGAGGTGACATTCCCGAAACACAGCAGCGTTATCTCCTCGACTACAGACATGCATGCATCGCCTGCAGCCTCTCAGAGAACACACATTTGGCAGATGACGCTCTTGTTTAATTATAGCTCCTCAGAGTAATGCTGCATTACCCTAATTTTCCCTCATCAATGATCATCATAAAGCATTCCTTGGCCTCTCCGTTGTATTTTCAGTTTGTTGATTTTATTATCGAAACGCGAGGCACAATGGCCCGTACATAATGATGTGACATGGTGGCTCTGGGTTATCAGGTAAGTTAAAGCCATGGAGTTGGCAAAGCTGAAACACCTTGACAGCTGTACAGTGTATCTGTAGCACAGTATCTACAGTTTGTCCAAGATGATGATGTGAGAGTTGGTTGGAGGAAGAATAAATCTGTTTTAAAAGTCACACACCAGGAAAAGACACTGCCAAGAGTCACTGGTGCTGACTTCCTCACGTCCAGCTCTGCTTGATGTGTTTTTGTGAAGACTGCCCTGATCTCTGAATCTGACACACATCTGACCAAAGGGATGAATGCACAGTATGTGACACCACAGTGTTCTTTTATCGTGTCCTTCAGTGTGGATGTTTGACTGATAGTGAGCGTAAATAGATTTTCCACCACTCTGCTTTCCAAGTGTCTCAAAGGAGGGATCTAATTGTTACAATTTGCAGTATGTGGTGTGTGGAGTTTCATTTAAGTGATGCAAACACATATATTGTTTCAAAAATAAACTCAGAACATCTCTGTGGAAATGCCTTGAATGAGATATTGATGAAAAGGGTGAATAAATGGGACAGGAACAGTGATTTCAAAATTCAACAGCAGCTTTCTTTCCTCAGCAGCTTTGTTTTTTCACTTTCTCATTGCATTCACACGACTGACTGAACTGCCTCACCAGCTTCGGCCTCGTGTTCAAGGGGTCTGGAAAAAAGATGTCAAAATATCATCTCCAGCAGGAAGCATGTAAAGCTGTCTGTGCAGCACTGTGTCAGCACCAGAGACAGCACAGTCACTCTCTCTCTGCCTCTTGTTTTTTTCAACTTATTCCAGAAACAAGAGAGCGCTCCCCTGTCATATAAGTAAAGAAGCCAATTGCTTTTCACTTTAGTGGACAAGAGGTAACTTGAAGGTTTGTGGAAATGGTGTGTTGTGCAGATACAAGAAACAAATTACTCTGTCACAACCGCACATAGCCCTGAGCATCCAGAGGGCCAGACAACAGAGACCTGCTGTATTGTAAAAACACCTGCAGCTATGGCCTCCCCTCAAGGGCTCTGCTCAGCCCAGCCTATTTGACATGGAAATATAATCTGTGCTTCGCTAAGCTTTTTTTTTTGCTTGTTTTTTTGTTTTCCAAAATAGACTTTGGCAGAAATTCAAAGAAACAAGTTTGAATGGATGGGCTCCACTTGTACTCCCATTGCACACGAGGCACTAATCTGCAGCACTCACAGAGTAGACGTTTTGAAGAATCACAGAATAACAATGTAAAAGGAAAAAAGGGAAATGCGAAAAGTGCATCTCCACACTGAGGAATTCTATAAATATAGAGACAGATGGGTGTATAGAGATGAATAAAGATGCAGAGAAGAGGGGAGTGAGCTTGTTTGAGCTAATGTACAAACTTTCTGCAACCGCGATGCCCCTGAGGCACATGCAAACTTACACAAACAAACGCAGCAGAGGTCACACACTCGAGCCTTTGGGAGCCCCACCAGCATTTCTTAACAATTAAAGCATAAAGTCCCACACATGAAAAAGTGAAGAGGAGAGAGGGCAAAAAGAGGAAAAGAAAAGAGAAGCACAGAAGCAGCATGAGAGGGGCCCAGTTACATAACCAAAAAGCCTACCCCACAGGGACAATTAAAAATGACTGTGTTGAGGCTGGAAGGGGCAGAAAAGTGATGTACAAGTGGACATAGAGGGAGGGAGGGAGGGAGGGAGGGACGAGGCCAGACAGAGAAGTTAGGTAGTGATGAATCTCAGAACCGGACTGTTTACAGTACTGCCTTACCTACAAATTACAGTTGATGATGTTCTGACTTTATTAAGGGAGACGATGTGTCTCCAGAGAAAAGAAAAAACACACACACATGGTTATGGTCTCTGACATTTATTTAGCTTCTCTCTTTGAACTCTCTAATAATTCGTTATCTTAACACTTCTATGAACTCAGATATGATGCCACTCCCTGGTTTTCACTGATGAGCAGCCTTCATTCAAAGCAATGGGTCATCTAATTAAAGAGAACCAAGACAAGGTCACCCACACCTGTACATACCGAATGAGGATATGCAGATCCTAAAGAGGGAGGTGTCAGTTCCTTTGTGAGGTTTACAAAAGAGCAACATGAAACTTCAAAGTTATTTTGATACTGAAAAACCATACCGGAATAGTAATTTCAGTGACGCGCCAAACCTTTGATGTTTTCCCTTTTATATATTTTTTTTCCTCTTTCAATGTAATGAGTATGTGAAAAATATTCTGCCCCAACCATTAAGAGCACCCTTGTGGTGATTTTTTTTTCCTTAAAAAAAAGAAGAAGAAACACGTCTTCACACATGGAAAATAAGCAACAAAACAGAGCCATCGAACAGTAACATCTTATTGTAGTCCATGTACATTAAGATGTTGCTACTCTAAACATTAAACTCCAAAAAAACTGCCTCTGTAGTTGATTTTTCAACCATAGCCAAGAAAGTCAGTCAATCAATGTCACAAGCACTGACAGCTCTTTTTCTTCCACCCAGATTCTTCTCTTGCTCATCCGCTTGTTCATCTACCGTTTGCCAACAGAATTTCTTAGAATTGGACTTTAAAGACTGAAATAAAATAGATGACGAGGAGCCCACATGCAATTCAGTGAAACTTTTCTGGCTACAGAAAATAACAAACTCACTACATGGCCTAATGATCTAATGCTTGCGAGAACAAAAAAAAAACTTTATTCATACGCATAAGCTATCAAAGTGGAGACAGGATTGAAGACTGGAATATTTTGTATTCACACAAATTTAAGCAACATTTCTTCTCAGAGAAGATGCTGACCACTGCTTGGTAAACAGGCCCCTGGACTAGATTTGGCAGTTGTATGTTTGAATACACATACAAAGGTCAAATGCTCCCCTTCCTACCACATGGCCATGGCACTTTGTTTTGCACTCTGCCATGTAAGAGTCCAGATTCTTTTCTTTTTGATAAAGGGGTTGTGGTTCTGTAATCTTCTAAATAGCCCTCCAAAAGTTGTGGTAGTCTGCGTTATAGCTCCATTCTGAGGGACTCCTACTCAAGAGAACTTCCAAACCAAAGGTAGGGTCATAAGGCGGGGGGGTTGAGTTTTGCATATGGTCATTTACATGCACAGAAGAAAATAACATTTGCCCAAGTGAGGGGACAAGACCCATGAGTCATGAGAAAACATACACAGCTTCTTTCCAATTATTGCAGCAGTACCTCTGGGGTGCTCCCCCTGCCTATTCGTCACCTTGGTGTCAGGGCCACGGCTTCCCTACACTCAGCACAGCCTCAGGTCCAAACAAGAAGCTCTGGCAATAAAACTTAAGAAGCAGTAGACAAGCCAAAGCTAAGGCACTGCTTCCTGTCACTGACACAAACAGTTCTTAATGATTTGCAGATATGTTCCTTACAGAGGATCCTGCAGGCTGCAAATATTGTACCAATATCAAAGCACTTCACAATAATTCACGCTAGACTGGTGACCATTTTTCCTGGACTTGTTAGACAGTAAGGCAACGGCAATACCAGACTCACACCACTGCGCAGCATGAAATTCACTATATTGTTGACTCTTTCTCACAGTCTCAGTATGGCTGTGTATAAAGCACAATCCCCTAATGCTGTTAAATAAGTGATTCTATGTATATACACACACTTGCACAGACAACACTGGAAACAGCTGGCAGAGCTCTCCTCAAAAACTTCCCAGCATGTCCCAACAGTTCAAAAGTGATGCACACATCATATGTGTTAATGTTCAACACAGGCCTTGAATATCATTACTCCAATTTCTATCAGCTGAGATTCATTCACAGTTTTAGTTTCTGTCTCCCACATTAAACTTGTTATGTAAAGCATAACATTTCACCACACAGCATCTGATCTCAAAAAGATGGTGAAGATCAACTCTTCTGCAGAGAACTACAACTTGCCCAAGTTTATTCATTTAAATAAACGTATCTCCTTCTTTGTGACAGACATGCAAACTTATATTTCCCTGTGCTGAGAGAGAAAATGTCAAACCAATAAACATGTCATCTAAAACATATGAGCATACCATGCAGGAATCAATGTGCGGTTCACATGGAGTGTCAGGCATAATTAAGGGAAACAAGCATGCTCTCTTCATAAGTCCACTACACAGATTCCGTGCCGCCTGCTATGCAAGTCTTTGAGTGCTCTGGCTTAGCAAAAGTAGTGGTGTTAAGATATTCTCCTGCTTTATGGTAACTTATATACCAGAGAAGTGTGCATCATTTCAGTAAAATTATTCCAATAACAGAACATTCTTGAGGTCTAACATAGAGGAACAGCACAGAAAATCTCGCCGGCAGGATTAGCCTGTGATTAGCCTCCTGTTGTAAAAAGAACAACTGTGCTGCTAAAAAGCAATTGGCTTGATTAAAAGTTTTTAAAAAAACATCAACACAAGATGCAGCAGGGCTTTAGTGGGAGGGGCCTGTTTTCCAACACACCCTCACAGATCAGCTCTGAAAAAGCTTGTACACAACATTTTCAAGAACTATTCAGCACAGCTTTATAGTTTCCAGAGTACTGTTACAATTTGTACAAGTGAAATTTATAGGTCTTCTCCTTCAGGGTCATGTGCCTTTCCATTAATGTAAATAGTTACAACTATTAGATGATTTGGAAATTGTGTTTCAATTTCTGATCAGTAGGGAGAGCAACAGTCATTTACTGGTGAGCAGTAAGGATCCCCTATAGTGTCACCTTTTTCTTGATCAGGTTTAAAATACAGCATTTTCAAAACGTAAGACATGTATTTGGTAATGTGTACCCATAAAGGAAACCGCTGTGCACTGAAATGGGATGCGAGCTAACTCATGGACCCAGCAGAGCTCCACCTCATCAATTATAATCCCTTTTGTTTTGTTTTTTTCATTTCGACCATGTTGTTTCACCATTTCAGTAGACATGATTTTCCAGACTCTTGAGGAACAAATTAATTCAGACCAGTCAGCCAGTCTCAAGATAACAAGCACAAAATCCATTTTAAACACATCGCAATGAACATTTTAGCAGAACTGTGTAATTAGATTAATTGAGAATTAGGAACAGATGTAGTAATTGTCAAGCCACTTGACATTAGTTGTGGCTTGAACAATTGTTTCCTTGATTCATGAAGAAATCTGTGACAGAAAAAAAAAAAATATATATATATATATATATATATACACACACACACATCAATATACATCACTGGACCCGTTTCTCAGGAGAACCTGTTAAACTGACCCTTGCACAAGCACAAACCTTTTATCTTAACTGCGGTTCACGCATCACTGAAGAAGACATCTCAGTTAAGCTGGCAAAAGAGCCACCATGTCCCATCAGGCCTCTACTGCTAAATGACTAGAAGTCTGAAGCAAGACTGAACTGAAGCAGTACTGGCTACTTTTGCAACCATCTGACTTTTGCTTCAAAATAAGTAGAGACATTGCTTAAAAGAAGATAAACTGTCCACAGAGATGTAGGACGGCGATGGCGCAGGTCCACTTATAACGATATCGCTAAGTGTGGCTGGTAAAAGTAAAATTTACCATTTCAGGACAGGTCTAATCCATCTCAGCACACTGCAGGCAACAGATGCGGTGCTCAGCAGAAACAAGATGTTATCAGAAGAAAAATGCGAAGGTGCTGCCTCACTGATGTTCTGCTTTAATACAACATGAAAGTCAAGTTTGCAGGGAATCTGTTGCACATCTAAGCTAAACCTGAGGAGATAGAGGGCATTGTGCGCCTGCCCTTGAGTAAATCTTCTGAGCATGTTGCACCTCCTAACACAAGCAGATGTTTGCTTTCATAAGCAGTCTGAGATGTTGTGAAGTTTGCACATAAACTAACAAATCATTCATATAAATGCAGTTTTGAAAACATGGCAAGTATTCATCATAAAACTGACAATAGCTTGATAACAAATGTTTTTATTTTTACAGTTGATCATCACACAAAAAAAAAAAAAAAAAAAAAAAAAAAAAGACTGATTCAAGATTCACAAAAGAGGAAAGGCAAAGACACTTAGTCTACTTATATATAATACAACACATTTCCCATTTGGACTGCACTGTGCATATGTTTGCAAGTATGTGAGAGATGAAGCAAAAAAAAAAAGTGTGGGAGAGTAAACGGTCTTATCAGGGATGTGCAGGTCCAGCACAGACATTTTTAGAGTGCGTTAGAGGGTGAAGAGTGCTAGCAACTATGCTGGTTTTCTGCTTAAAGGCAGCCACCTCCCCCACAAGACCAGAGCATATGCACAAAATACTGGCTGACTTAAGACACACGGTGAGGCTTTCTATTATGGCTTACTGACCCCACTCTCTACTCTGCTTCCTCAAATAACAAAAAGAAGAGAGGAACACGGTTTTGTGTTCAATAAAGAAAACTAACAGCCCATCAGACATTATTTCATACAGGAAGGAGTCATTTCAGCACTCATTCAGCAAAAGTGAAATAAAGAACTAAAGAACACATGCTTCATTAGGAAAAAACTAATACATTTAGATCTTTTTGTTGGCTGCACAAGAACTAAAGATGACTAACAGAAGCACAACCCTTACAAGCTCTTACTGGACAGCCAGTTTCCTTATGTTCATGATCAGCCTCTTGCTATAGTCTTTATGGTCGACAGGCTTCACTTCCATCACTGTGGCCTTAATCCTGGATTCATCCTGCAAGAAAAAAAAAAAAACAAAGAAGAGAAAAATCAGTTTTGTATCATCCGTTTAACTTTATTCACTTCCACGTTCAAGAGTCACCAGACAAGACACACTTCCCCCGGTTTAATACTGGTGTGAATAGGTAAAGGTGAATGCATGAGTCAATAAAGAGCTTGTGGTTGTGATATTGCCCCAGTGCTGAAACTGTATTCTATAAGATACAAACCGAACAAATAAATGCTTGAGATTTTTATTACTCAGTATTATGAAATATTCATATGCAGTTTCTTATCAACCGAGGAATGATGCAAGCATCTTTCATTCTCCCATATGAGACAATTCAAGTATCTGAACTGTGTTGACATTTAGCTTTTAAAAGCTGGCGCCACCTCCACAGCTGTGTAGACACAGAGAGGTCATTTCTCTCCTTTAAACACTGCGTTTAAACAGGTTACACTCAATTTGTCTCCATTAACTCTCTGCTGCTGAAGTGGGTGTAATGTAAGCCATCTTCCTTTGCACTGGCACAAAAAACAAGACATAATCCAAGCATCACTAAGACAGTTGTTCAATCGTATTTCATCACACAAAGAGTGAAATCCATCCGATTTATGACCGAATACGATGATTGTCAAATGGAACATATATACCGTATTTTTCGGGCTATAAAGCGCACCTGGTTATAAGCTGCAATATCAGTGATTGACTGCTGAAGGGTCTATTTTCATACATAAAGGTTATAAGGCGCATTAAATTAAACAAAACTCAGATAAGTCAAACTTTATTCAACTCACTTGTTGTACTGCATGACTGATAGCGTTGAGTTTGAAATCCGCTTCGTAAGCATGTCTCTTAACAGGAGCCATTTTTGGGGCAGCGGGTATAGAAAATGAATGAATGAATGCACACACCTCTATGTTGAAGCACAGATCGTAATACTCCACGAGGCTCGTGACTACGGTGGCCGTAATGCTCCATCAAGCAGTGCAGCTTCGTAGCTTACCAAGGCCGTGCTAAAACATGTTGACAGATTTTAGAGCCCCGTGTACCACATAAAATCGGTTCGAGGTCAGCAAGCACAACCAGAATTAACTCGTACATTAGGCGCACCGCATTTTAAACGCACTGTCGATTTTTGAGAAAATTAAAGGATTTTAAGTGCGCCTTATGGTTCGAAAAATACGGTATGCTTCTGAGTTTATGAATACCAACTGAAAAATAAAAAGGTGCACAGCGCTCAACTAAAAACACATCCACTCCACCTTTGGACCAGTGTTGTACAGGCCTTTACAGTGGGGCAGAAAAGGATTTAGTCAGCCACCAGTTGTGCAAGTTCTCCCACTTAAAAAGATGAGAGATTGAAGGATTTTTAATGAATTAATTGGTAAATTCCTCAGCAAAATAAGTATTTGGTCACCTACAAAGAAGCAAGATTTCTGGCTCTCACAGACCTGTAACTTCTTCTTTAGGAGGCTCCTCTGTCCTCCACTCGTTACCTCTACTAATGGCACCGGTTTGATCTCGTTATCAGTATAAAAGACACCTGTCCACAACCTCAAACAATCACACTCCAAACTCCACTATGGCCAAGACCAAAGAGCAGTCAAAGGACACCAGAAACAAAAATTGTAGACCTGCATCAGGCTGGGAAAACTGAATCTACAAAAGGTAAGCAGCTTGATGTGAAGAAATCAACTGTGGGAGCAATTATTAGAAAATGGAAGACATACAAGACCACTGATAATCTCCCTCGATCTGGAGCTCCACGCAAGATCTCACCCTGTGGGGTCAAAATGATCACAAGAACGGTGAACAAAAATCCCAGAATCACATGGGGCGACCTCGTGAATGACCTGCAGAGAGCTGGGACCAAAGTAACAAAGGCTACCATCAGTAACACACTACACCGCCAGGGACTCAAATCCTGCAGTGCCAGACGTGTCCCCCTGCTTAAGCCAATACATGTCCAGGCCCGTCTGAAGTTTGCTAGAGAGCATTGAGACGATCCAGAAGAGGATTGGGAGAATGTGATATGGTCAGATGAAACCAAACTAGAACGTTTTGGTAAAAACTCAACTCTTTGTGTTTGGAGGAGAAAGAATGCAGAGTTACATCCAAAGAACACCTTACCTACTGTGAAGCATGGGGGTGGAAACATCACGCTTTGGGGCTGTTTTTCTGCAAGGGGACCAGGACGACTGATCCGTGCAAAGGAAAGAATGAATGGGGCCACGTATCGTGAGATTTTGAAAACCTCCTTCCATCAGCAAGGGCATTGAACATGAAATGTGGCTGGGTCTTTCAGCATGACAATGATCCCAAACACATCGCCAGGGCAACGAAGGAGAGGCTTCGTAAGAAGCATTTCAAGGTCCTGGAGTGGCCTAGCCAGTCTCCAGATCTCAATCCCATAGAAAATCTGTGGAAGGAGTTGAAAGCCCCAAAACATCACTGCTCTAGAGGAGATCTGCATGGAGGAATGGGCCAAAATACCAGCAACAGTGTGTGAAAACCTTGTGAAGACTTAGAGAAAACATTTGACCTCTGTCATTGCCAAAAAAGGGTATATAACAAAGTATTGAGATGAACTTTTGTAATTGACCAAATACTTATTTTCCACCATAATTTGCAAATAAGTTCTTTAAAAAAAAAATCCTTCAATGTGATTTTCTGGATTATTATTTTTTTTTTTCCATCATTTTGTCTCTTATCGTTGAGGTAAACCTATGATGAAAATTACAGGCCTCTCATCTTTTTAAGTGGGAGAACTTGCATAATTGGTGGCTGACTAAATACTTTTTTGCCTCACTGTATGTCCAGTAGATGGAGATATTGGCAGTCATTCTAAATCAAGCCAAATATTAGTAAAAATAATAAATGATGTATTTAGCATTTAGCATTTAAATTGGAATTGAGATTCTTTGTAAACTAAACTAGTTTAGTTTTAGTTTCACATGACAGAAGCAGATTTACTTCTAAATATGACAAAATGTGAGTAAGATAAAACTGAAAAGCCCCCCCAAAAATGCAAAATCCTGCCTTGTTCATGTGGTACGGTAAATCCATATGTAATCATCAACAACTTTATATATGCATAACCTGGGCACTTGGTGAGGAACGCCATCAGTGCTAAGAACAACAAGTATCGGGACTACTTCACTACTTAATACTTTCGCTGTCATGGATTAAACTGCAGATTTAAAAAAAAAATAAAAAATTCATAATGCTCACATCAGGGAGGAAGTACCAAACCCAAATATGATATTAGCCATGTAATGGTTGGCTTTAAACTTTTATCCAAAACAGAGACTAAAAAGACTTTTGATACAGAAATCAGCTCCACTGAAAAACTCGACCTTCTCAAATAAGCATATGGCCTGAGTGTATAATCATACTCCTCCCTTCATGAACATCACTCTATCAAAAAGATTAGTACATGTTCTGACAAAGCTCATAAGAGAGGACATGTCATAATTTAAGTGTCAATGTGACAGAAGAAGATGGATTCTGGTCCTGAACTGTTGAGGACTTTCTTTGACCCACATCAAGTCTTTACAACACTGTACACATGGCAACATGCGAGTGTATTGCACAAAAACTGGTTTGTAAAGTTTAAAGGAAAAAGAAAAAAAAAAAGCTGAAAGAGGGGCTGCAGGTGTCTCTGTAGAAGGAATATGGGGAGTGGGGACAGAGTCCAGAACATGCTTGTAGCAGTGCCATTGGCAGTTAGGATGCCGAGCTGACTGTGATAGACACAGTGGCCTCTTCTGTGTGTTGGAGGCGGATGCTCCCTTTGGCTTGGCTCCAGACTTCCTGCTCAAAGTCCCAGCCCAATCAGTTCTTTTATGTGCTTCCCTCAAAACAAACCTCTATCTGTGAGGCCTACAGGAAAAAGTGACCGAAGCTAAGCTGCGAACACATCACTCACAAAGCAACTGAAAAAATGAGCAGCAGTCTTGGATAAACAGAGCCTTTAGAAGTGGATCTGACAAGGAAATTAAAGACAGGTCGTTTTCCTAATGAGTGTGAAAATGATCAAAGGGGAGAAACACAGATGGAACATTTAAAAGAACACGTATGTGCACGCTGTATATTTTTCCCCTTACAAATGATATCAGTATGATCCATCAAATGAGCATCAGGCAGTGACAAACGTATGTATATTTGCATTTCTTCAGGCTAATCCCCCCCCCCCCCCCACTCTGTTTTACTTACATTATACGTTTCCAGCTTCACTCTGCTGCGGAAGACAAACGTGTTGAAGTTGGCTTGTTGGAAGATCTCATCGAAGGCAGATTCATTCTGAATTAAAATGTCACACATGAATCACATTTTTAATTTTTTATTTAAAAAAAAAAATTAATTAATTATTCTGCTACACTCGGGCAAAATAACATGTCTGGGCACTAGATACTAAAAAACAACTGCCATGATTGCTAATTAAGTAAACCCAGAATAAAAATAATTCCGCCTTTGTCTGACTTATTAGCATTTAGTTATTTGAATACATGTGTGTGCATATTTGGCAACAACATAGCTGGAGGTTACCTCCTGCCTTGGTCACTCTTCCTGAGTGAACTTCAAAATAAATTTTAAAAATAAATAAAAAAATGCATAAACATAAAATTCTTGAAGGAGTTTCACCGAGTCCTTGAGCTGGCCCAGGTAAGCTGCATTCTGGCCCAGGATTGCCTCTGCACTCTCCTGGAAGCAAGTCACCCACTGGTTGTCCCCATAATCTGCAATGTTGGCCTGACAAACACGGGGTGGGGGGGTGGGTGAGTAAATCGAAAGCCAAAGAGTTTCGAAGTGTTGATGAATAAACTGTAGGATGCAGCTTTAACAAAGCACTAATCATATAATATATTTAGTAGTCAGCCTATATCCTGCCGGTGAGTCTGGCAAAACACGCAGTCGCTGCACACATCACATGTAAACATACACAGATTAGAAGCAAACTCGCAGTACGTCACCTGGTGAGCGGTGAACAATAAAGACTGCTTATTTTCTTCCTGTGGCTCAGTTGCTGGCTACATTTTTTGTCATAAAAAAAAATAAATAAATTGTCGCACACAAGGTGAAGAAAAATGGTTTGGATTTTTGTCCATCCTTGCTTTTTCTTTGAAATGATGGTAATGTATGGAGAGCTGCAAGACTTAACCCAACAAAATGTGATGCCTGAGAAGATAAATCAACTCAGGTGGAAGCACAAAAACAGGCATTTAAAATGTGTGCATTGGCATAGATGCTGGTGTGTAATGTGAATATAAGTGCCAAGTCAGAAAGAAAAAAAAATAAATAAAGGCAGAGGCTTTAGACCAGTGCTGAGTCACTTACTGAGAGGATGAGGCGGTACTTGAAGTTGGGAAACTCTTTATCACACTTCTCACAGCGGTACATGCCATTCTGCTGGTCAACCACTTTTTTGTTGCAGTCCTGGCTTGGGCAGGCTTGATAAAGGCAATTCTCCTTGCGCAGATATACTATGGTAGCTATGCAGGTGTAGTAGTCTGCCTAAAAAAAGGAGAAGTAGCCCAAAATTCACGAGAAAAGGTCAGTGTCAAAAAATGTCACTAAAAATGTTCTTTTTAAATCAGATGCAGTCTTTCAGCTCTTAAGACCTTTGGTTGTCTGCTCAAAATTTACATTAAAGATAACATTTCAGGAGAATTTCACAGCGTTTCAGCATAATCAGGAACAAACATTCAAACAGCAGACACAAAGATTAAACTACCTAAAGGAATTTACCGAGATAAATGCAACCTTGTGAAGGTGCTGCTTCATTTGTGACGAGGAAGCAAACTTTAAAAGCCTGCTGTATGTTAACAGCCACCAGGATGCATTACAGAAATTAGCAGAATTAATCTATTTTAGAGAGAAGCTTAGAAATCCAAAAAGGTCAGGATGTGCTGTAATGAAAAGAAATTAAATGTCAACATGAACAGATAAGTCACACCAGCTGTGCACTGAGGCAGATATTTGTCGCACCCCAACATCTGGCTGACAAAATTCTCCAATTTTCCACCTCTGCGGGACTGCCTAAGTAAAAAAGAGGACCAATGATGTTTTTACACCAAAATCAATCAGACACTGCCGTTACACACAGAAGCCTTGTTGTTGCATGAACAAGTGCTTGTCCATTTTATGAAAATGTCAAAGCAGGAACACTCCTGAAATGCCGCAATTCACAAACATGTAAACAGCTGACTGATGCATTATAAAAAAAAAAAAGCACACCTTGCAGAAACATTTACCCTCTGCAATAACACCAACAAGCTGATACAGGGTCCTGCATCAAGCATTATGCAGTGGAAACGCACTCTTCACGCCCAAACTGATGCACAGTTTGACAAAATGTCAAACAGACAGCCACAGCAGATCAAACAGTCCAGTGGCACGGTGCTTCTTTACACACCTACTTAGCACCGACATTCAGCAGCATAAGCAAGCTGCAGTGGAAAACAATGTCATGATTTACAGACGCAAGCTTGTAAGAGGATTGGTGTGCAGGACAGCCACGTTTCCGCTGACACCTTGAGTGCAATCTCACAGTTGGAAAATTCCCTGAGTTCTTTTTTGGGCAAAAAGATGTTTGAAGTGTTAATTTCTCCCTTCAGAATAACAATTTTAAAAAACAAGCAATGTAATTGGGGAAGTTTATTGCTTTTTACAGAGCTGTAGACATCAGCTCCACACAGCAGGACTGTGAGTGAGCTGCCAGCTGTCTTGCAGAGAGTTATAAAAAAAAAAATAAAAAAAAAACTCTCGTACACAAAATGTTGTCAGAGTCAGATGTTATGGCCAGTAAGTAAGTTGTACACACTCATATAGCCCTGACTCAGCGCCCTTGATGAAAATCAGTGTGTGCACAATGGTGTCTATTCACATCAGTGTCATATCAAGCCAATAAAAACCTGTGACTAATGCAGAATCAATTTGACATGGGTTTGAATGTCAATAAAACACTTCCATTACACTCAAGACATATGTTAGTGGAGAGGGGAGGGGGGTGTACATCATTGTCTCTGTAGTACCAATGTACTTTCAGGTGCAAAATTAAAAAAAATTTGTCTGATTGATACCTGATGTCTACACGTGAGGGAACAAGAAAGAAATGGCAGGTGTATTTATTTCATCAAAGAAAAACTGTAATGAAATGCATTTTACAGTTTGTGGCTATTTGTGAACAGGTTTCTAAGTTTACAAGTTCGAGATGAAAGCACCATGAAGTGCCACTTTTGACGTAGAAAGTGATGTAGATCTCAGAATGTACAATGCACCGCCAAGTCCCTTATTTTCAGAAGTAAGCCTTGATGGATACAGTTGGCACTTTTAAAAGCAGCTAATGAAACACAGGCCTCCAGATTTTTGTGGCAGCAGGGGTCACTTCACTCAGCTGGGTCACTTCTTGATTTTGATGGCGTCTGCTGCTACAGCAACAGGATGCAACATGTCCCTCTCCTCATGTAGCTTCACCTGCACCTCATGGGATTCGTCACAACAACGCAGTCGAGTAAACGCTCAAAGCCAACAATGACCAGCCCGTGGCAGGACCTGCAACTTCATATCAGTCAAACCTGACTGCATATAATCTGTTACTGAGAGATGCTGCCACAGCAGCAGCGGGAGCCTGTAACCTTGTACAGAGGTGAAAGCGTGAGACTAATCTAGAGGATGGAAATCTGATTGTCCTGCAGCATTTCTGTGTATTCTTCCAGCATTCTGCATCAGTTCCTTTCCTTAGTTGACTTGACATTATTAAAGTATTTCACTGAAACTTATGCAGAAATCTCTCACATTGTAAGTGTTAAATTTGCAGGATTCTGTGAAATCACAAGCCATAAAACGTTCCTTATAATTTGCCAACTAATAATGTGAATACAATTAAATAAAAAATACATTTAAAAAGAAACAAAAACATTTTTTTTAAAAACAGCATACATGTCTACAGTACGATGAACATCCTCTCACATCTCCAAGTGCTGACTGTGGGACTGATACATGACATGTATTAGATCTGTCCAAATAAGACAACTGATACTCAGTGTTGTTTTGGATGAATAAAAAGAATAAAAGGTAACAATATGCAACAATCCTTCTTCAACGCTACTGCTGGCTAAACTACTTAATGATCATTTTGATTTATGGAAAAAAATAATAATAAATCCAGATGTCAACCTCCACTGTCTTTTCATGAGGTCTAATCAAGTAAATGCCTCTAATTAGAGTGTAACTGACCAATGGGAGGAGGAGAAGAGGGCTTGTTTCTTGTCTCTGTCAAAGGCTCTTACAAAAGCAGTGTCAAGCCAACAAGAGGAAGGAGACCACTTATTGTCAGTAAGGGCAGAGGAGCAATGTGGAGACTTGAAGTTGTGACACAAAGTCTTTATGACACCAACAATTAATTGCAACAAACTTTGGTTGATGGGGTCTTATGAAGCCTGACCCCATGCCCCTGTGTATGGAAAGTTTGAGGACAGCTTCATCGAAGCTTCTGTGTCAGTATCCAGCCTAGTCCCATGCCACGCTGAAGAGGACAAGTGCCTTCAAATCACATGGATAAAACTAAGAATTTCACCCAAAAAGGCCTCCAGATAACATAACAGCTTAAAGTCACACTGGTTTTTAATCCCCTAAAAACTGGCGTGCTCCTCAAAATTTCAAATTTCAAAAAGTTTGCCAAAGAAAAAGCTCTTGTGGACTCAAATGGCTTGAGTGTGACTCTAAACCTTTTCTTCATCCAGTGACTGAAGATACAAAATAATAACAATAATCCATCCATCATCTACCGCTTAGGTCGGGTCGGGTTGCGGGGGCAGCAGCTTTAACAGATAATGATAGTAACAAGAATGATAAAAAAAAAATAAAATAACAACATGGCCCACCCACATCCCCAAACTATTTAATGCCTTTATAGCGGGACCCACATGGATTTCCCTTTGACACCCCCCACAGCTACACAGTATAGCAACACCACTCCTCTAACGAGCAGCTTTCCAAAGAGGGACGGCACTGAGCTTTGAAACAACAGCTTAGGAAGGGCTAAAAAGCACAAGGTGTTCCCCTGACCTCTAAATAATTCAGTTATCAATCTGACAGCATCCATGAGAAGCAAGCCCAATACACAGAGATCCTCCCCACAACTCACAGGGGCCAAAGGATCTTTTGCTCAGGTCACAGTACAAGACACTCCAGGAACCTCCAGATGTTTGACGACGCCTAAACTGGTCAGAGCTCTTTTGGCAGGATGAGGAGAGCACACGCTACATAAGGCAGGTGGTCATAATGTTATGGCATATGATCATATGTATGGACTTATCAGCAATTTTTTTTATTATTTGTTTATTTATTTTAAATCAGAGCGTGACTTTAAGTGCACTGAAACAAAGAAGAAAAAAAAACCTCGGGCCATATGATAGAACACCAATGTCAAAATACTCGTTCAACAAACACATTCACAACTTAACTAAAGTTTAAAGATAACTCTTCCTCTAGTTTAATTGAGGTACTCTCCTTCCAGCATTTTCCTTTTACCAGAAATAGGAGACTTTCAAGTATTTTTCAAGGTTCCAAATTGCTAAGAGATTCCCACCTTCACTGGCTTAAACTGGTCTTTTACAGCAAGTGCAAAAGTGTTCTTGTGCCCCATCATAATTGCTTGCATTATTAACTGTCCATGCCTTGATGGAATGTCTTTATACTGTGATGATTACTAATGTGCAGTGGGTGTTAAATTATGTTAAATTACACAAGTTAAGATCTCTGCACAGGTCACATCATCTGCTCCAGATAATTTTCACACTTCTGTGAGCACCATTTCTTTTAACAGCATAAATGAAAAAAAGAGGGAATTAAAGACAACATATTACTTTACTTATCAGAGGGCCAACATTTCATTATAGGGAGAAAATAATAGAGCACAGGCAATCTTCATAATCAATACCAGAGATAAATGTGACTTTCACCAAGAACATATACCTGGACTCTGTGGGGACACCCACAATGCAGAGGGATTAATGAGCTGTGGGAGATAAAAGAATGTTGGAGGGAGCACATTTTAAGTACTAACACAGCTAATGGTGCAGTTATTTTATGATTTATTGATTATAAAGATTAATCATACAGACAGTAAGCTAAAAAACCTTTTCATAGCAGAGGTGGTGACAAAACTAGAGTGTAGAATACTACACTGACCTGCAGTGTGTGGTTTGGATTAAGAAAATTTTAAAAATACTCAACTAAATGCTGCTTGGCTGTGAGCCCTTTCATATTTGTTATTTGGGATTCAGCAGCGGACTTTCAACATGTCCTTGAATATCTTCAAAGAGTCATTCTTGAATAACAATATATCTGGGGTTACCATATTGGTAGTGTTTGAGTGTGTCAAGACAAAGCTGTGGATGTGTGTACCTTGTCTCCGTGTCCCAGATGCTCGGTTTTAACGTCAGACAGAGTCTTCCAGTTGGTGTTTCCTCCCCCACTGCCACCTTTCATCTCCGACAGGGACTGTCCATCCATAGCATGGCCTTCCTGGTCATACCTACATAAAATAAAGTCAATATCAGAGCGTTCTAATTTGACACAGTTACACAAATGTTGGTTGTTTTCTTAGTAGATTTCTTTAGCACATAAATGTTCAGTAAATTAGACATGAGCATCATATTGCTTAAATTTGTCCAACTAAGCCAAAGTATCGGGTGTAATACCGTAAAGGACCATAACAAAATTAAAAAAATAAATAAATAAATCCTCACACTTTATAAGTAGGAAACTTTTTTCCCCCCTTTCGTCTTTGGAAAGGACTTCAAATAACAGACAATCATTTCATTATCTAAATAGCTATAACTTATGACTAATCCTACAGCCTACCCGTTCAGCTTCTTAATGTAAAAGGCAAACTGTAGCCATTTGCCAATGCATTTGATTATATATTGACAATATACTCAACAGTTTTCAATCCAAAAAAAAACAAAAAACCTCAAATGGCCTTGCTCGATGCGTATTTTAAGATTTTTTATGTTCCCCTGCAGCTATAGAGGGCATAGATACATTCATTTTTGCCACATACAGTTATGAGAAAATGCCCTGACGAGAGGCAGTAATTACATAAACTGAGAATTGTTGCAAACTGAAACACCCCCCCACCCCCTCACAACAATACACCAATGAAAACGCTGATCTGACTTTCATCAACACTATCCAATATCTCCACTTGACACAATAGACCAACTTAGCACCTGGAGCACGATCCGTTTCAGCAACCAGAACAAATGCATTAGGTACAAAAGTCTATTGTACAAATGGCTTTTATCAAACTACACACTGTCCACTTAGGAGGGAGAAAAATAAATAAATAAAAGCTATCTTGTCACAAGCAGAAAATATGTTTGTGTTTTTCAGAGATGGCTCATCTGAGAGAATTGAGTCTTGTGAAATGAATCAACAGCAGAATGGCCAGATGAGCTGGCCAGGGCTATGGCGGTGATATCAAAAACCCTTTTTCAACCAATGTTCTCAGTAACTTGGGAAAGACAAAGTGAAGATGAGGAAAACCAAGGCATGAGAGAAAAATGGGTGGTTTAATGAAAATGCTGAGGAGAAATAAATAATTTCTCCTTACTCCTTACTAATCTGCCACAAGGCAGAGTGCCACACAATGGGGAGGTCGCATTGTAAATATGGGAACAGCATGCCTTGTTCCTGGAGGCATGACTAATTGAAAATATCCCCCCCATTAACAATTCAGACTGTGACCTGAGCAACACAAAGACTTGCCGATTTCCCACTTCTGCTGACAAATGTGAGCAATTCTTTCCGGCGGCACCAATTTTCTCACCAGTATACCTGCATCGATATTCTCCAATTGCGCCTGTACCCCTTCAAAAGGGTACAAAGCTATAACATAATGTGGATGCCTTTTTCTACCATGATTTGACATCTCAGAAGACAGAAAAATATATGGTTTAGGTGATCAAAAAGGAAGAATTATTTATGGTGTTACGTATATGGCTGCTATTCACATCCAATTTGACATATCCAAAAAGCATCTAAAATGCTCGACGAGACTGATTATGGAAACATACAGACACTCGAGTGCAAGAAAGAGATGAAAATTAGATGAAAAATTGTGAATGCGGAGAAGAGGAGATAGTGTTCACTTTTTGGCAGAAAACGTGCAAGAGTCAACTGAAAGAGGACAGATTTCAGCTTAGAGTGGAGTGGTGTTAGTGAGACATACTACCTGAAGATTGGAGGTCTGCATGTGTATGACAGGTATGTCACAGTCACTGTGTTACTGAGCAAGGACAGTACAAGAGCCAAGACATTTCTGAGGATGAGGCATGAAGGGATGAAGAGAAAACTCTCAGTAAGCAGTGTTCTCAGCTCCAGGCTACAACTTGCATGCCTGAGCTGAGAGTGACAAACACACCACAAACACGATTAGTCCATGTTGTGCGTGACATGTTGTTAGCCGCTTCATCTGTAGTGAATGACGTGCTGTCAGATGCAAGACTTGCTGCAATTTGCAATAATAATAATAATTCAAAAAGACAAACCAGGGCAACCAGAACATATCAATGTGTAGGTCCCTCTCCTGTTACCAAAACAGCCCTTGGAGGTCCCGGTAGAGGCTCCACAAGGTGTCATGCACCTACATTTTAGCAGCAGGTCAAAGACTACTTGATTATAGCCCAAATCCTGATTGTAAAGTTTTCTTTCATATGCGCAGACAACTGCTCACACTCTATATTAGAGCATTGCACAGACTTTATTTATTGTGTGCAATCTAACCAAAACTTACCCTTTAGGCAGGATTCACATGGACCCAAGGTTCTGTTCGACATCTTTCGATCCTTAAAATTGTAGCAAGAGGAAGCCATGAGATCAGACGCATGATATGATTGGTTGGCGCTTCACTGCTGCTTTAAAAAGATGAACTGTTCTCCATTCTCCACTGCAAGCTATGCTGGCAAAGCGAAGCAGGTGACCCATAATTCTACCCAGCAATGTGACACATCACTCCATTTGTGAATGAAAAGCGAGACTGTTGACGCCTGAAGCACGTGCATCTGAATCCAGTCGCCACCAAATTATGCCGAACCAGAACATTAAATCCCACCTTGAACCCGAATCCGGACCACTAAAATTACATTCTGCCTCATTGGGACCCAGCTTTGGTCCTCATAAGTGCAACAGTGCCATACAAGGTCAGTAATGCATAAAGGCCAGTTTATGCATGTCTGTCTCATAATTCCCCACAGTCATACTGAATGAAATGGCAACTGAATTTTTTTAACTAACTGCGACAAGGGGCGAAACATTCAAGAGGCTTAAATTCCTGGTCTGTAGTTCAGTAAAAAAATATATTATGTGATTTCATTTCTGGGTCCTAGCTTTTGATTTCTGATGTACACCAAATGCAGCACAAAGCTTGAAAGACTGTTTACAACAATAACAAAGTAAAAACAGAATGCCTTTAAAGACCAAACACACCACATCATAGCAATGCTACACCCTGACAGCTGTAGTCTCCCAAAGCAGAACAGTGTGTGCCACTCCACTTCAAGAACTACTCCGAAATTGCTCAAGGAACATCAAAAGGACCTAAATGTAATGAACTGGCCTTCAAATGCCCCAGGTCCCAATCAGACTGCTTATCTACAGCATCTGCCTAACCAATGAAGGCTCCATACCCCAGTCTGCAGCATCCACAGGATCGACTGCCAATGTCCCAGTGGCAGACGCCACGGGACACCTCAGGAGGTCCGATGATTATGACCCAATGGGTAAGATCCATTTTACTGGCACTACTTTGAAAGTCCCATTAAATTAATCGGCTTACTATAATTTTATCATCAATTTGCGAATGAGTTAATCAAAATCATCAGAAAATAGTGAAATGTCCTTTACAAATTGTCCAGAACAGAACCTACAGCATTCAAAATGTTTCTTCTGTCCAACCAAGAGACTAAAGCACAAATATGTTGTTTACCGTCACACACAGAAATGCATAAAATCCACACATTAAATTAAATAATAGTCAACAGCAGTGAAAGTATCTTGCATAAAAAACTACAAAATTAAAAAAGAGGTTTAATGTTTTGTCAGTTAACTGAGCTGGATACAGCAGAACACCAATTAAATTAAAGCTTTTCTCTCAGTCACAGCTAAAAATATACTCTGATAGTGGTGACAGAAAGCTTCCTTTGAGTACTCATCAATGGGAGAATTCTTCACTGTAGTCAAATAGCATTTCAAATCATTCAGTGGGACTTTTACTGATGAAAGTCACCTAATTTAGCTGGTAATTATTCTCTTTGCTCTTTTGTTAGAACCAATAGGCCACTGTGCAATATTTGGGTAAAACACATTTGTTTGCTTTTGGACTGACATAATTACTGCCCTAACCATGTACCTCGAGTGATGAAAAGCAAGAGAAAATGTCAGCTTGTACTTGTGACTAAATAAGATAATGGTGAGTGTGCGGTTGATGGCATCAAGGACTGAAAACAAACCTGACAAAGACTAAAAAGAAGGGATTGCCTTGTCTGGCAGTACGGAAAAAGGCAGCACAACCATCCCTAAATGTGCCGTTGCCACCTAATGGACAACTGCATCTGCAGTTCGATTAACGCATAGACTTCATGCAGTTAACAGCTTTTGTGAAGTCATCGCAGAAAGATGTGAGAGACATACATTTGTGTGTACCCTAAATGAACCAAAGGTCGAGATCATTTATACACAGCACTGCATTGTTATTAAAGGATATTAGAGACCATTTATTTCCTGCAAGATTAATTAGTGAGGCATTAAAGGGCTACTACTCAGCCTTTCATAGGAGCATGCTTGTAAGAGCTGAGCAGCACCACAAATACTTGAGTTTGAGACGACAGCCCACCAAGGACAGACTATTCATTTCAGGGAGTCCCAAAGGTCTGCACCAAAACACAATCAAATTAAAATGCCTCTGCAGGAGTAAAGCAGTGATGTTTCAGCAGCCATGGCTGTGCAGTTGGGTTCCTTTTCTGTCCAACTTTTATATCTAATATTCATATTAGGGCCGAGACTCCATTAAAAAAAAGTTAATCTAATCAATTAGAGGCTTTGTAATTAATTAATCGAAATTAATCGCATTTTAATTGCATATAAATATTTGACCTGAGAACAGTGAGAAGCAATTTTTATTCACATGGATTTTAGTATACCATTGAATAATGACTGAATACATAAGCTTAAGCAAAACATTGTTTTTTTTTGTCAAGGTGGTACTTAACCAACCGTGCTTTTTTTTTTTAAATGCCTTTTAATGGACAGGACAGATGAATAGAGACAGAAAACAGAAAGAGGGGGAATGATATGCAGTAAAAGGCTGTCCGATACGGGATTCGAACCGGGCCTGACTGCAGCGAGGACTGTAGCCTCTATGCAGGGGGCGCCTGCACAACCAACAACTACGCTACCGACCACCCCATCCGTCTGTTTTTTAAAATGAAATTCCCCACCCACGGGGCCAACCAAAGCGGTCTCATCAGCTTCTTCGTTCACGTTTGACTATTGTTCACTGTGGTTTGTTGTTGTCTGAAGTCATGAACGTTAGTTGGTGCTCCAGTATAATCGGTATGCCTGAAACTCATCCAGTGAGAAACATTCCGCGGTGCAAAAAATAAGTACGATTAAAATGCGTTACTTTTTTTTATAACACGTTAATTTTTTGTAATTAATTAATCTTAATTAACTCGTTAAGGTCCCGGCCCTGCTTCATATTACATCATTTCTATACATACACACAGATAGACAACAAAAGAGGACATTTTCTCCAGCCTTCCCACCACCATGCTACAGCCCTCAGAAACGCTACATCTTGTTTTGGTCGTGACTCGCACAAAGACCGACTTGAATTGAGAGTAATGAGTCAGGTCTGGCCTCCGATCTATGCCTTTTAAACTGTTCATTAGTGGATGCCTGCAACCCTGCAGGAACCCACTGTCCATAGAGGATCCCCATGACACAACCTTTCTTCTGCAGTGGAGTAAACCAACATAAAGATTTAAGGTTCATTATCTCTGGCTGTCCAAGTGAGAAGTGACTCCAAGTGGAAAACAACTGTGTCATTAAACCACAGAAAACACAATGAGTGAATAAAATGTGTGCAACAGGGACTTAATGGTATGCAGGTAGATGAAAGCATGAGACTCTGGGTCTTAATTTAGCCTTTTTCTATCTCTAAGCAAATGAAAAATGACAGCCCCCTCACCCGACCCATGAGAGGAGAAATTCATCTATTTATTATCTATCATCTATATAATTAAAAATGGAGCAACCGGCACATGAGGCCAAAAAGAACAAGAGATTCAGCCTCATTCTTACACAGCAACATACAAAAGAAAAACCTGAAGGAATAATCCCATAACTCTTTGGCTGTATTACTCTTCATGCAACTAGCCTGAAATGCATAAATAATGCATGTACACGAACAACTAGTCTCTTTTTCAAGACACTTGCATCTTTGCCAGCTTCTACATAATCCTATGTGTTCAAGTGAAGACAAAACAGCACAACACACACTGGGGGAACAGAAATGCTACAATCAACATAATCACACTGAAATTAGTCTGGATTTCATTTCAGTAGGAAAGACGATTAAGAGTGAAAAAAAAATACAAAAAAAAAACAAAAAACAAACGCATTTCCACAGATTAAGTATGATTTCCATTTATATGTAAGGCTTATCTGAAGCACCCCCCACATTGTAGCTAATGGGGAAGGCTAATCTTGATCATGAGAATCAGAGCATGCACTCACAATTTAGGCAGTGGAAGCCTGTCGTACAAACCTTATGAGCTCTCATGATTTCAACAGTACTGCATGCATAGAATAAGCTAAAGTCAAGTGGGTGAAAAAAAATATATAAATATGCCCTTTATACCATGTTAAACACCACTATATACGGCACTTTGTAAAAGAAGGCTATACTATATGAGCAATTTTCCAGACTATATTGTCGATGCTCACTTACCACCCTCGGAGCTTATATGCCTCGGGGATATCCGGGTTGATCATCAGGGTGCTGCCGAAGGACACAGAAAGCGACCGGCCTCCAAAGTCAGAGAGCTTTGCACCCTTAATGGCTACAATGGGCTGTCCAGAGCCATCAAACTTTTCTGCCTGCAAAAATGCAAAGAAAAAAATGCCATTAAAACTACACTTATTTCTTTCACCGATTAAGATCAACCATCTACAGCAAAGCACTTGATCACATTTGTCACTTATCTATGAAGGGAAAAGACTAAATGAAGATGGTTATTTTTCCTCCAAAAGTAATTTAAGAAACTTTTGATACTTTTTACTTTCATAACCCGAATGTGGCAGGTGAGAAGAAACTAGGATGGAGAAGGGAGTGTGGTGTGAAGCCTTCATACATAAGGGACAATATCTCAACACTTTGCCATTTGGTATTGCCATTGTTCTTTAGAAACTATACATCTTGTGATATTTCATCAAGTCCCATTGGAAATGGGGTACTGTCAAACCAACAAAAAGGGAACACGGCGCTCCTTTTAGAAGGAAGGAAAATGGTGGTGAACTCATCACAGCCCCCCTGAGCCAGAAGTAAAAAAAATAAAAAAAAATCTACTGAGGGATTTCACTTACTTGACAGGATATTGTGCAGTTTGCATTTAGCTCTCCAGTTGTTGACGTGTGACAACCAAATGCAGACAACAACCTTCTGGCTGATATAATTCTCACAAGAAAACTGAAGATAGGAAGACTAAATGCATCATTTGCTGCACTCTAGTGTATCAAAGCAAACTCACGTCATAGTGCTCACCTTCAATGTGTGCTCTACCCTTAATCTGGCATCAGTCGTTAAATGTAAATGACCCAGGTAAAAGATCATAAATCAAATAATGGGTGAGTCTGGTGAGCTTAAGCTTCATGGTATTAACTAAATATCCATAAAAAGCTCCAGACACAATCCCACTGCTCCATTAGACACTTCAGTCTTTATCTTAGGTCTTTACTCACTTCCTCTCCCCACAGCGTAACAGCCACCAGCTTCCCAGACATGTCCATCAGATTTAGTGTTCTCTTAGTTACGTCACGGTTGGCCTTGGTAGTGAAGCGGGTCACTTCATCAACAGTCTTGCACACTCCAATAACATCTGTAATGATAAACAAATCCTTGTTATGCACAGCAGTCGAATCCAGATTTATTAATCTGTCCAGAACCACACTGATGCAGGTATCTGGATTGTTTTTCAAAAAGACAGGAATTGTTCGGTTTGCTCATCATGTAAAGCGCTCTTCTTTTTATCAAATTTATGCTTTTAATTTGAATTGCACACATTCAGAAACAGTTTTATCCTTTTTACAAACATGTGATTGTAGGTTACAGGCTAGTGTTCCAGGCTCTCAAACCCATAGGATTGGAACCTGTAAATGGACTTTGTGCAGCATATGCCGTCTCAGACTGCTCATGTTGGCAAAAGCAAACAGAGGATGTGCAAGAGCAGCATCATCAAATCACTCATCTTTTCATGTCAATCCCCACTCAATGGAGACTTGATTGCATTTAACATTAAACAAAGAAAGAAATTAAGTTGACTGGTATACGGGAGATGAATACTTAAACAGCAGCTGTCTTCATTTAAAGAATTACAAGATCACACCTTACTATCATTTAATTTATCTAGTGACAGCAGATTCTTGTTTTCTCATTAGCTCTGCCATAGGGTGTAAAGTCAATCTGCAATGCAGGCCATTACAGTCATTAGTATAATAATTCAACTTTTATCTCCGCTTGTGCACTGCAATTATCTCAACCTCCCAGCATATCCAACTCGAGCCTTTGCAACAAACCATGCACACAGTTTATAATAGCTTAGTGTTTGATACTTGGGAAGCTGAGCTGAGCTGAGCGTTGGTTACGTGGTTTGTGCTGTTTGCAACACAGTGTGTAAGGTAATTAAACTGTGTTTAGGCTTCACAGCATCAAACAAACACCATGTGTACTTCTACATCGGGAATTATGGAAGACAGAATAAAAGGTTTCCTGTGCTTTGGAGCACAGAATATTATGAAGGGCAAATAAGTTATCAATAAACTGACCTGTGTTTTGCAACACCACTGACCCCTGCTTGCTGAATGAGAAGCCACATGTGTGAGCATGACAGCAGCATGATCCACACACACAACTACCAGTTCATGAATTACAAAATCTGTGCATAAGGAATGTATCTTATGTGCAAGAATGATGAAGTATGGATTTAGAGTTTCTTCTTCTTCACCGACAATGCTGGGTCTCACAGGTGTTACAATTACTCCCTAAAGATCCCTTCTGCTCTGAAAGCCTGGAGTAAACTCACTCACAGCAATAACCCCTCTACACACACAAAAGGGGGAAATTGTGTGTCACTGCATCCTCACTAGAGTGTCGAGTAAAACTGAGCCAAGCAATAGGGAAACACTAGTACAAATGAAAACTTCTGATGAAGATTCAGAAATGCCTGGAGCGGAGCAGATCAGTTCCTTACCAATAATGGCATCTTTGTCTCTGTTCTCCAAATCGCCAATAGAGACAAAATCGCACTGCACCACAGGAACATCACAGCTGTCTTCACAGGGGATGATGCTGGACTCTCCATTGAGTGTCATCTCATAATCATTCTTTACTGAGGTGTACTGCTTGTTGGCAATCTTCAGAGAGCCCCTGGAGATGTAGTAGACCTGGCTCAAACAGATGGAAGCACAGGTTAATCAGAGATCTACGGGGCATTTCACCTGAGTGAATAGTGCAAACTAGATAGGACTTCAGACAGCATCTGGGACGGGGGGGGAGAGAAATCAACAAAGGCTGGCAGATGATCATAAGCTGCTTATTGTACGGGTATGTTGCAGCCAGATGACTCATTCAAAGTCTCTGTGGTTTTAACTCACAAAGTACTGGCAGCTGTTGATGGAAGAGTGTGCCGCCAAATCGGTCTTAAACAACACGTTGAAACACGGTTTTGGCAGGTAATTAGAACAAACTGAATTAGTATCTGGAGAAAAATCTCACCTTGCCGACCTCAATCAGAGTGTAGAATTTGTCTACCTCTTGGTTGAAACCAGTCACTCGAATCTCTCCCTGTAATTAAAAGCAAAATTAAGTTAATACTAAAAGGCTGGCCAGAGAAAATACAATTTCAAATGCAAGAGATGTTTGAGTTTGATTTACGAAAACAAAAGAGAATAAATAAATAGTAGGACTACACTTACACTCTCATCTACAATCTCCATGGAGAAGAGTTTGCCATCCCCCCGAGAGTTGCTCCAAGTGCGAATGCTACTCTTGTTGGTTATACGGGCACGGATCGTCCACCTGTTAGACAGTGACAGGTCAGTGCTCGATGTTTATAGAAGATCTTGGAACGTTAAGGCCATATATGCATGTTAATAAGTCATTCATTAACTAACTCATGCCATTAATAGTCTGCCCCCTGGTGGTCCTTCAGAATGTTTAGAGACAAACCTAAACCTGCATTGTTTACTCGACTCTTCTCATTTTGATAAACAACTAGGAATGAAAAGCACAGGTTTAGCTAAAAACATTTACCCTGCACAGGCATATGTCCTCATTAGTGATGTTATCAGTAACACCTGTGTTTTTGGCAATTTACTTTTAGATGGATGGATAATTTATTCATCCTCTGGGTGAAATTCACAATTACCAGCAGAGCCTTACCAATACTATATTCTTGGGGTCAGAAAAACAATTAAAATATTACTGAAACTTTTAGTACTTGTTTATGTAATTTATACAAATCCTTTTTGTTTCAAGACTACAATTTACACTTGTGGTAATCCATTTATTTACATTGTTGTGCACAGTAATGTATTGATAATAAGAGACTCTTGACATTTCCCAGTATTGGACAAACACACTCACTTGGATTGGTAGGGGTTGAGGCTGGCAATGGGTACAACTTTGGAGGTGCCCCCTGGAGTAATGGGCGTAGCAGACGGAGCCTTCCTCCCAAAGTCTTTGTTGAAACCTCTGTTCCCTGTTAGAAGAACAAAACGAAAAATAAATGATCCAAGAGCAATGATGGAGAAGAGTCATAAGAGAGGCACATATATTATTCATCAGAAGCAAATTACCAAAATCCAATTTCTTTGGATTGCAACTGCTTGATCACAGTAATTATCTCACTTTGCAACAAGAAAAACACATCAACTTTAAGTAAATTTATCACTGCTGACTTGAGAGACTGGAGAAACTTGAACAGGAGACAAAACTGTTGTCAGTCAAAGGCACTGGAGATGTGTGATCCAGCATTTTGGTGAGAAAAATGATTCACGTCTCACAGAATGAGGGCAGAGTGTGAAATTCTATAACAAACTGGAGCTGCTCTTCCCCTAGAGAGCGGCGCTGCCTGACTTTGAAATTTTCTGTTTGAACAAGGACTGCATATTTGATTTGTGTGCATCTCACGCGGAGGATTAGAGTTCAAAGTGTCCACTTAAGTCCTGCCACTTTGCCAACCACTGCACTTCTGGTAATTAAGCCCCAAGATCAAGCGGCACACACAGAGAAATGAACAATGACTGTTATGATGAGGAGGATGGTTGCCATAACCTCAATTCCCACGTTGCAGATTAGGGGGATGAATACCTGCTATGACACACACAAGCAGACACCAAAACCTCTCCGACAGCTGTATTGCAAATCTTTCCCGGTGCCAGTTATCTGCAACACTGTGATCCTCTACTCATCTCTGGCATAAATACCTGACAGTTTAAAAAGTGAAAAGATTTATTGAATGAGCTACACCACACTCTCCTGACAAACAGGTGTCATACATAGACAGAGAAGGCTCTGCATCAAACCTGGTACGTAGCTGTTCATGACGCCAAGCACCAAATACTGCCCAAACGTGTGATTAGGGAGAATTTCAAGCGTCAAAACAAACAAACTCTTGAGAAAGGCTTGAAGAAGCTAAAAATAACGTTTTCTTAATTTCTTTAAATGCGGCAATCAAAATCATTTGTGTCCTGGAAGCTGTGGGTCACCCAAATGACTACAGCAACAGAAAAATGCTGCCATCTGGTGGTCATTTATCAAATACATGGAATTATCTCTCACAACATGGGAATTCTAAATTTCAAAGTTTACGTAAAAGCTTGCACTTACCTTCATTTTTATTTTGTGGCTGCAGCGGAGGTCTGTTTTCAGGGACTGGAGCTGGCTGTGGACCTTTACTCTGCCCTGTGAGGAGCACTTCATATTAGCCCATTGTGACAACTGCTAAACTATCAATGATAAGCCTTTTGGAATCTTACCCTCGGTGTAAGGTGTAGGGTCTCCTATTCTACCAGCAACCTCTTCAGCAGGTTTGATGACATCAATTTCCAAAATGATTACCACTCGCCTGAAATGAGACGGAACACAGTCCAATAACTTTTGCATCAATTCCATATGTACCTTTCCAAAGATGGCTCCAAATATGTAAACGTGCATCTCCAAACACAGTCTTGAAAGTAAAGAAATGTACAAAACACTCCATACCTCCCATCCTTCAATATATTGGTCACATGTCTCTTGAGAATGCAGATGCAGTTTGGGACCAGTTTGTTTTCTTCAGCCATGCAGTTCAGCTGGGTAGAGAGCATGAAAGCTGCAAATGTGCACGGAAACATGTGAAAAATTAAGAACAGTTTGCTGAATATTAGGTCTTTCTTTTCCAAGTTTCTGCCACTCAGTGACTTGATGAATGATCATCATACTGATTTAAAGAGATACAGTTTCAATATGCACAACCACTGAACAATGTTACCCCTCTGATAAAGAAAGAAATCAGTCATAAGAGGCAGGTTTCTTGGTTTGATTCAAAGCAGACTTCAAGAAGGGTTGAAAAGAAAATAATTCAAACTTGTCTAAAAAGAGTTAAATAATTTTATTACATCCTTGCCACTAATGTTGCTGATATATCATCAAGAACAGCAACTTTAAAAGCGTCAGTGGAACTTCATTAATGTTTAGACTGCTTTTGAGCCGCCAAATTCTCCGAGCTGACATCCATAACCTCATTTTATCTAATAACTTGTATTTTAGACCCTATCCCAGCCAGACTCTTCAAAGGGCTTTTCCGTAATTAACTATTCCATTTGGGATATCAGCATCTTATCTTTGTCGACAGGCTATGTAACATAGGCTTTTAAGGTTGCTGTACTCAAACTTTTGCTTTAAGAAAATCTACTCTTGATACAGGACTGTTGGCTAATTAGAGACCTATATGCAATCAACCTTTTATACAACACGTTCTTATGAAGAAGACTTTCGCCAAACTATTCTCTGCGAGTAGATAAACGTATTTCATGCCAGAAATAAGGTCTAGGTTTAAAAATACCAGAGTTCCCCTTTAACCAATCCTAGATTCAATGATAATTAAAAACACTAAAGCCAATAAAAACCTGTAATTTCCTCACATTTAGTGTCAATCACATTGATCTTTACAAAAATGTAAATAAACTCCATTTCTAGTCATTTTAGTATTTGACTCCTCAGCGTTCTTTACATGATGAGTCACATTAACCCATTCACACTGATGACACAGAAGAAATAGTCTGATAAGTGGACAACCCACTTCACTTCATCATACAGCCGTCCACCTGAAGTTTTCACAATCAAGTCGATATCGTTTCATAAATTAAAAATATATCCACACACACTTGCACTACATTTATGTAAGACCATTGTATAGGAAACAGTGTTAAAATATCAGGTTTATTAATGAACATGCAATTCCTGAGAATCGCTAGAGTCAACATTTTAGCAGCACGCTCATGATGCTTATGTAAAACACAAGGAGAATGAATAAAAACTTACAGGACAGAGTGTGCCGTCCATCACTCATCATCACCCGAAACCGAGATGGCCCGTTTCCTCCATCAATCTTGCGAATGTTCTATAATGTGACATATAATTGACAGGGTTCAATAGAATCAGAAATAAAGATGTCTTATCGTTTGTACAACTGCATCCTGTGAAAACATCAGTTAAACTTAAACACTTCCCAAAGTCAGTGGTTTGACCCAAGTCATTAAAGGGGAACTCCAGTATTTTTTAAACCAAGACCTCATTTCTGGCATGAAATACGTCCCTCTATTCACCAAGAGCAGTTTGCACTGTTAGCTCAAAGCTGCTGTGTTGTTGTTGTTATTGGCGGCTATCAGGGGCTTATCGAGGGCTTTCTACACACTCGTCTACTGGGATGACATTGACGCCTGCCGCTGCAGCACAGCTCATTCACTCCGGTAAGGAAGTCCATCATACTCAAAGTTGTCGTCCACATCGTCAAAATCTGATAAATATCCTACCATGTTGCACAAAACTATCAGTAGCAAACTACGTGTGATGTTAGACGACTGTCACAGAGCACAGAGTAAATAAGCTGTGCTGCAGCAGCGCATTTCGAGTGTGTAGAAAGCCCTCTGTAAGCCCAGATAGCCGCCAATAACAACAACAACACAGCAGCTATGAGCTAACAGTGCAATAGTACGCATTCATTCATTTGTCTTAAAGTATTGGTGAAATAAAGACAGATAATGCCTTATTTAGAGGCTGCATCGTCGAAGCCCCGTTCACTCTGTTATATGGATATCGAGGAATCTAAATATCTTCCTAAGGACGCAGACTTTCACCAAACTGTTCTTGGTGAGCAGATAAACATATTTTATGCCAGAAATAAGGTCTAGGTTTAAAAATACCAGAGTTCCCCTTTAATGAGGGATCTTTTGAAGGTAATTTACTACATCTACATTTGAGCTGAACTGAACAAATGATTAGCTAAAAAACTAAATATTTATCGACCAGTAATGACTTAACATGTTTAGTAAAATGCCATTTAGGGGACTTTTTACACATTGGGGAGTAAAATTCAGCCAGCTTTAGTCTAACTTAATGGTTTTGGTTTCAACTATCTTATGTATAAGAAAACAAGGATGCATGAATGAATATGAATGTTTTTTTGGTCTTAATTCTTTACCAACCAGGAAAACGTTATGATAAGTTCAAGTCAAACAAAGAAAGGTATCATTTTTCTGTCAACGTACTCACCACTAACTGAAGCGCTGCGTCGTTGACACCGGTGCCGTTTGCAAGTGCCTGTGAACACAAACATTTTGGGTTCCTTTAGTGAAGCAATAGTTCACACATTTCATTTGAAAACCGAAAAGATTTTCCCAAAGCTAACTTGCTCCTCTGTAGTCTGTGTAGACACCAACATCGATTCTGGACAATGATACTGTCAGTTACAAACAAAACTCTTACAAACAAACAAAATTGCGTTAAGTTTGGATTGACTAACGGCTGCGTTTTGAGTGTTTGTGGATGAAAAAAGAAAAACAGTAGAAGAAATGTTTTCTTGCTGGCTAGTCCAGCTAAAGTAAAAGACGGATAATGCGCACAGTAATATCAAATGTCAGCATGTTTTAGTTTTAAAATTACATTTCAGCTTCGTAGTTTTTGATACAAAAATTAAACCTTACCTCTATTGCGCCCTCTGAGAGTTTCGTCATGGCTCCGAAAAAGCAGTTTAGCTACAAAATCACAATTTGCTAAAATATCTGCAAGACAAATGAGCAAATACAGCCACCGCAGACAGTGTAAATTATGTGTGTGGCGCCAAAGGTTGGTACAACGCGCGCGCCAAACGTTGAACGTGCTGCGAATTTCCGTTTCCGTTCACAGATCTGACGTCAGTTTACAATCTGTTGGCACTGTAACTCTACCGACCTCGTGTGCACGATGAAACTGACCAGAAACCAGTCGCTTGTTTCTCAGCGCCAAATCATAATTGACGTCAAGCGCATCCACGATGCGTTCAAAGGCATATGTAAAACTGGGGGAATAGTGGTACTGCTTCTGAAAGAATGACAAAATTAAACACGTTCATGACATTAATCGGACCAAATGTTACGTGATTAGTTGGAAGGAGCCCTTTTTTAAAGAATAAGGAGAATCATAAGGTATGTTTATGATTCAGTCTGATGTGTAAAATGCAGGAATTCGAATTTAAACTGTTTAGCAACAAACAAAAAAAGCTCCTTTTGAGCAGTTACTTCTTGCTACAGGTCACCCAGTTTGATTTTTTTTATTTCTTTTTTTTCAGCTTTGTGTGAGAAGCATTGAGACAAATGCCACTGTGTGTTATACATACTCTGGATTAATATTGATAAAATCTTGAAAAATATTGTAATAAATGGAAACTTCAGATAATCTGTTCTTTCATGTTTAGGCAACACATCAGTTTATATCTGGTAAGTCATGTCTAACAGTCAGACTTGATCACCTTGAAAGTAAGTGTGTTCAGCAAAAGTAGAAAGGGGACAGAAACACATGACCTATATTACCATATTACAATTAGGTATATGTGCAGACAACATGAAACAGTCGTCCAGGTTCACAGTAGACATTCTTACCATGTATGCCATGTTGAATCTTTCTCTCTGGTGGGTGAAGTGCCATGAGCAAACCATTCCTGTAAGCAGAAATCTCATCTTTTTCATATCGCCTGGCTTACCCCTCTCCGTGAGGACATATTTAACAATGTTGAATTGCCAACCCTTTGTCCTACTTGAACGCATCTATGCAACCACAACCTTTTGTTGAAGATGTGTCAGTAAAACTCATAACAATAATATCAGTGGGGTTAATTCAATTTATTTGCCAGATTAGATAACACACTATAACATTTGAGAACAGCCATGCTCGTGCAGTTATACTTGGACATTGCAACAGATTCATTCTGGCTTTACATATCATCACTTTGGAAAATGTGTGCATTATAAATGTAAGCATCAACATCTTTTAGCATATTTTTTTACCACCACATGTCATCTAATGGTGCAAAATGATTTGAATGGAATGTTCATGTTTTACAGGGGATATGGGACTTGTCACTTGGTTAATTTTTATGAAAAAAAACAGATGAAGTTACTGTTTTCACTGACATTTTAATCCTGCTAAGTCATACATAGTCTGTATAACTGTAAATGTATTAGTATGCATTTTCCTGGATGTTCAGGTTTTAGTCCTTACTTAGGAGGACCTCCAAATGAGCCCATGTAATTCTTGTCAATTGGGAATCCCACTTTATCTTTGCTTCCAAATTCTCCTCTCTGTAGGATAGGGGCTCCAGGATTGGGGTTGTTGATGACACCCATGAAGATCGGTACTTGAGTCATATCATCCATGAGTGCAAAGAAAAACGGCTGATTTAGATGGAAAATAGGATTAGAAGCTCTTGAGATGACCACAGTGGTGGCCGCAGCAGCCTCTGCACCTTCCTCATTTATCTCCATACTGGACTTGTGCATCACACTGGACACCTGCAAGGGGCCGTCTGCAATCCCAGCCAAGTTGGGATTCAAGAACATCTCTCCAAGACCTAACACAAAGCAGACAGGAGAGAATCAGTCCGTGGGATGTAAAGATTTTTCCTGTAATATGTTTAAATTTTGACCAAGGCATAAGAATTTGACTGCAATAGAAAGAAATAGCAAAGAACATTGGAAATAAATGGGATCTTACCCAGTTTAGTAAGAACATCCTGTAACTCTTGAGAATACTCCAGTTTGAATTTGGGAATTTTAACTTGAACGGCCCTCTCTTTGGGCAGGCGTTCATACAAGTCAGAGATATTCAGCTTTGCAGAAAGTGAAGACACATTCAACTGGCCAGACAGGGGAATGACTACCAACAAACTCATCAGCTTCATGAATGGAAACCTTGCTACCTGCACAGGGAAAAATATATTTAGCTAAAATGAAGGTTTTGTTATTTTTAGAGAAGTTTCCTTCTAAATATTGAGCTTCACGATTTCCAGTTTTTTTAAGTTTCTTAACCAATACCTGACGAATCTTCATAGTTTGGAAACTATGAGACCCAAATTATTTGTCAAGCTGTATCCAGTTAAAGGGTGGGTTAGATTTACAACATCCAAACAAATTTAACTGAACAAATGTAGGACTTCAAAAAGGCTGTAAAAAAGGTTCCTAAATAATCTTTTTTTTTTAAAAAAAGAAAAGAAAAGGGATAGATATTTATACCTGCATACAACTTCTATTACTGCATCTACAAGCTTCTGGTAGTTTGAGAGATTTTTGTCATTCAGGCACCCAAAGAAAATTAAAACACACACTAAATATTTTCAAAATCTGCAGGTAAGAAAGGACTAAAATATAAATGTAATGCAAGAAAAATCCAATAAAGTACACACACAAATATTGTAAAAATGTATAGCATGTATAAACATTTTCTTTTTTAAATAAAATCAGGGACATTTCTTACATTTTTGTCCATGGCCACTTCTTATCAAATGTTGGACCCACATAATTATGCTCCCAACTCAGCTATAACTTTAAAGCTCAACTATCAACTTTGTTACATGACAACCTAAATAGTTTCAACTGAAAATGTAGAAAATAATCATTTCAACTGTGGGCTAATATACAACGAGCAAAATAAAATAATGTTAGGAGGGCAAATAGAAAAAATGTTGAATTGACAACAAATAGTCCATTTGTATTTTACCTGAGCTTCCATTTCATTGTCAATGAATAAGCTAAGGGGATGTTTGGCATCTTCCATCACTTCGACATCCACCATGTGCATGTCATCAAGGTAGAACACACCTCTGGAGGTAAAGCGTGGGTCAAATCGAGCATACCACTCTCCTGTGGGACAAATGAAAAAACTTAAAGTTTTTGTCAGCAGCGTGATTCAAGCCAACAGCAGCTCACAAAAATAGAACATTTTATAATCGCCATACCTTTAAAGCTAAAATATGTTGGAGAGTATATTCATATATTCCTTATATTCATATGAATATAATGATTATTTTTTCAGTCACCTTTAAAATGGACAGCATTAATGAGCATGAGCAGCAGATTGGGAGGTAAAGCAGGCAGGAAGTCCGTCATCTTTCCTTGCGTTGCATTCTCCACCCAGTCATTTATCTGCTGGAGACTTTCCAAGATTGCAGGTTCTGAGTCATACAACCGCTGAGATTCACTGAGAAACTCTTGCTTTGCCTCAAACCCTAAAACACATAAACACACCATCTGTTCAGCGCCTTTGGGTTCAGCACTACATGTAAGTTGAGACAGAATAACATTGCTGCAAGTAGGAAGTGTGCAAGCTCAGTTTTTAGTTTAGTCACAAATAATTCAGACAACGTTTTCTGGGAAGGAACCTTGGCGCAGGAAGATGCGTGTGGCAATTTGCAGGTCGTTGTTTTTAAGGTTCACTAAGATATTATGCAGAGACTGGTGGTAGCAGGGAACAGTGTTTTCATGGAGATGGTGCCTCAGCAGATCCTCCGTCTCATTTTCTGCACCTGAAAAACAAAGAAAGCAAGAGGCAATGATTGGATGAGGGCAGTGGCAGTCTGTAGACAGCTACATAGTAGTAGGGCTATATAACTGACTAAATCAATCAATTTAAGTCACAAATACTATCAAAAACACTCTGTAAAGCTAAAGTTTCAATAGGCATGCATACCTAAAGCCAGCTGGGAGAGGGCCAGGGATATGCTTAAAGGAGATATAATAAGATTTGGCTGCTCTGGCGTTGTCTCCAGGTTTTGCAGCAGCTGCACACCCAGTTTCTGAATGGCAGCAGTGATGGCCTGTAGGGACTCTGGGCTTCGACCGATAGACTGACAACCACCTATATCTTCTTCATCTGATGAGCTCCCAGCAGTGGCTGTTGGTTGCTTGCTTGCTTCTATGGGAGTTAACGGTTCTGCTGTATCATTCTATGAGAAAGAATAGAAGAAAATATTTGTGAGCGGAAGACAAGAGGCCAATTAAATTCTTCTGTTTAGCCTCTTACTTCTCTGGGTTGACTGGGCACCAGAGGGACTGATTGATCTTCTGTCTCATCGGCATACTGTGAAGCACAAGACAGTAGAGAATAGTGGACTATAAAAGTACTGTTCAATTAACTGATGATAGTTATCCTGCATAACTGAAAGTTATTCATAGATCATTTGGATGGTTTACAATAGCTCTTTGGCTGGAGAGACAGATCAACAGGAGTGTCAGGCAGAAATCCATGTCCTTATACTGTAAGATAGAAAATATGTAGATTGGTAAATTTTGTACTCTGATCACTTTGGAACGTAACTTTCTTGATTAAAGCATTGTAGAACATTGCGTAACAAATCAATATCCCTAAAAGTCCACATGTTAATTTTTCAGGCAAGTGGTTACACCAAGTAAAATATTTAACTAAAGAAACAGAAAACATCCTCACCTTCGTATATATATGTTTTGCTGTTTTGTCCGCAGGTTTCGAATACTCTCTTTTAAAGGAATCCAGATCACCTAGAAATTTGCCTAAAACGTGAGCCACAAAAAGGCAATACAGCTCTTACACAAGCCATTCCACCAAAAATCTGAATAACAGCATACTATGTCGTTTATGGACATTTTCTATTCAAATCAACATGTCCAAATGTGTTTTAAAAAGTATTCTCTCACTGTTAAGGCACTTTTGTTTCTTTAACAGACCTTACACAAACGTGAAAAATCAATGAACAACTTAGCAACATTTAGCATATTCTTTTCATTCTAAAAACTACTCAAACACTAATATGATTCCAATGAGTTACCTGAAATATATTTGACTTTACCTTATATTTGAATTACAAAAAACTTAGTTGCTTGTCCAAAAAAGGAGAAGCTACTCCACTGTGAATGGCTGAATTCCTGAGAGTAAGAGATTGGCAATTGCTCAGCAAACAGTTAAATATCAACTTACATTGATTGGAGCCTCGTTTAAGCCACTATTTGTTTGTAAATGTAGTTAGTGAGACTCTTACGGGGTTAAATATTGGAGCTGGACACATGCAGCTATTTTGCATGTTCGTGGGCTGGTAATATGACAAAACTCAATCTGTGACAGGAGACATGACAACTTAATTGCAAAAGTTTGGTTAATCCAACTGTGTGTGGGTAAACAAATACAATTTGCTGACTTCAGACCATGATATTTCATGTCAGAGGTCAGCATACGCCCACAGAAAACCTGTGTCTGACATATCAGCTTAACAAAAGAAGCTGCAATATCTGACTATTCTCTCCAAAAATATCAAATAAAATAACTGAGTTTGTGGTCAGAGTCAAAAGACTATATTTAGTTGATTCATACTTCACCACTAAGCAAGACTTGTGTTCTGCACACCACCTGACTGCTATCTGCAAACATAAAAGGGACTTTGTCCAGTCTGAGCCCAAGTGATTCAGCCAAGATCGGAAAGCAAGGATAGGAGTCATGATGAATCCAGGTGAATCACATAAAACAACCGGAACACACAAAAAACATGAAAGCAATTTTTATTAAACAAGTTAATAAGTTAATGTTTCCAATGACTTCACTTAAAATGTTGGTCAACTTTTTGCCTGAGTTTCCACTTCAGGTTAACCAACAGCACAAAACTTGATCAACTGTAGCACATTTTATCAGAGCATTTTGAACTTTAGGCAAATAATTAGAAAAGTAGGCAAATTGTGTTTCACAACATGACTGCTCTGAAGTTGTACAAAAAGCAGAGCTTTGATAGGTTTGGTGCTACTGCGCCGTAAAAACTGGATATTTAATATTCATTTACATTACACAAAAAAAAGAGCAGAGAAGTTAAATCAAGTATTGATCGATTTCTATCTTTTTTGAGACATTTTCTCAGCAAACTTGTTACGCAACTACATAAAAGAGCTAAAATACAAAAGTTGTTTATCTTGGCGTTGACTGTTTCAACGTCAGCTTTTGGAGACAGAAATGAGAAAGTGGTGAGTTTATTAGCTGGCATGCCCAGTAAAACAGCATCTGCTGTGACGCGGGTCCCAGTATAACGTTACTACAGCGCTAAAGCAACAGTGCATGATTTACAAAACAGCTTCAAGTTATCTATAAGTGGAGTAAAAACATTCACAATTTAAAGTCCGAGTCAGAATCTAAAAGTTACAATTCAGACCATCTTTGTGCAGTAGATTAAAGGCTGTGCATTTGTGATGAACTTTTGTGTGGGAAAAAGCGTCTCCTCCATGAGTAGTTCACGTGTTCACGGCAGCGAGTGAACATTTATTCTTCATGATGCATACACAGACTACTGTAAAACATGGAGTAACAACAACAGAAAGGATTTGATCTACAAATACTGCATAGTTTAATTAGTGCATTTGGATTTGCGTGCTCTCATTAAGTGAAATGAAGGTGAGGTCAATGTATTTTTGGTTTTGTTATGCATCTATTTGGAAAAGTGTAAACACTACATAAGACTTTCCTGAGCATATCTTCCAATTTATTCTTCCGAACAGAATAATTGACTGGGTGAAGACAAAAAAAGGACCTAGTCAAGTCGAGAGTTTCCTATTATATACTATACATCTATAGGCATAGGAATTTATTTTCAGTGTACATGATAAATCATACAATGCCTCAACGTGTGCTGCCTCATTCAAAAAAACAATTTGAATTAGATGACAATCTGTCCAACCACTACATTTGATCACGATTACAGAAGGGACAGAGAGAGCTCCGTGTATAGGATGTGATGAAGATCAGAGGAAAGAGGGTTAAGTGCATCTTGTAGCTGGGACCTATTGATTTAAGCTAATAACCTAATGGCACCATTCTCAGAGCCCAGCAGCAGAAGCCTCTTAGTGGGAAGGACCGCGAGGCTGGTCAGAGTGCCGCGGAAGTTCTCTGAGCTCAGCTTTGTGCTGCTAACAGGGCTCAGGGAGATATCAGCCATGGAGTACACCCCGATCTTGTTAGCCACTGTTCCGGTTACAATCTGCGAACCATAAAGGTCAAAAGCGTGGATATGATCAGATTGGGACTTGTACTGGCGAAGAGGCTTGTGTTCAAGATCTTTCCACACAGTCAGTGTGTAGTCAGTGGAGGAGCTGATCACCAAGTTTCCTTCAGCAGCCTGAAAAATACAGTAAAAAGTAATGTCAGTGACTGTGTCATATCAGCTGAATGCAGCAAAAATCTAAGTTTTCCAAGGTCTCAAATTTTAAAAAAATGAATGAGTGACAAAATACAAGACATTTCAAGTTATTAGTAAATAAAACTAAAAGGTTAAATGCTCGATGTCTACATTCAAACACAAATGCGAAACTCAGTCATAAGAATCAGCCTACAGCTACATCCCACTAATCTTAATCATTTTGTGATTTTTTTTTTTTTACTCGTTAAAAATAACATCTGAGGAAAAGCAGTGAGCCTGTGAGAATCGAAGTGGTCTTTCTAATGAGTAACCTGTGTCCATATTTGCCTGAACTTGTGCCTTTAAAACTAGAGATACAATCCTTGACCTAATTTGGGGTTAAATAAAGTTTGTGCTCTGTTGACAGCAGATTTGCTGGGTACAACTTTCACCATCCTGCATCATCACAGTGGGAATGGTCAAAATAAAAGCCACCTGGTTGATTATCTTCTCACATATTTATCACATGACATGTAAGAAGGCCAGTCACACCTTCTGGCCAAAGTTTGTGAGGAACCCAACGAATACAGTTCCATGTTCTTACATTAATTTTGCTTTCCTGAGACAGAAATTGTGTCACACAACAGCCAAAGTCCTTATACACATGGTACTAACATATTAACTAAGTGAATACTCACTTAATTACAGGATGAATGCACAATAAGCAGCAGTAACCCTTTCTTTGATAATAGAAAACTCGCTGCAGTTAATAAACACATTTTTCAATCATTTTTCACATTTATGATCAAACATTAATTGGAACTACAATTTTATGACACACAGTAGCTGGAGTGTGTGCCCCAGCCCACGTCTTTGGTAAACAACCTGACAGGTAGTGAGTCCCACACGTCACCTGTGTTGTGAAATACACTTGAACTAAACATATTTGGAAACAAGGGCTCAGGTTTGTACAAGAAGGCACAGTCCTAAGAGTCAGAGAAGCACAGATTTACCTTTTCTAAAAGCCAATAAGAACTCTCAGCATCTTCACCTAGCTGTGTTTTCCATATTTGATCCAACACAAGTGTCTTGTGGATCTTAACAGAACTTTTTTTTTTTCGTTTGTTACTGATCCACAGAAGACGTGGTAATGCTGCAGAGAGAAAAGACCGTTTCTGAACTCTCTCTGGTCCATTTAGAGATACTCAAAAACTCAAGTGTTGGCTGTCAAACATTTTTTGCAAAATAACTTAATTTACTCATAATTCAGATTTTATTTACAGAAGAATCACAGATTTACTTTTACCCTGAAAATAATGGTAATTGATCTATACTTTCAATAAATTAACTCAGAATGGACTGTAAAGATCTCAAATTACAGAAACTATTTCTAATATTTTAAACAGGAACTGGAGCAACCTAACAGGTGTGGGGTTTGGAAATCATGCCACATATACGCCTGAAAAAACTGTACTCGTCCACCGTGCACGACATGAGAGTCCATATGATAGCAGCGATCTGCCTCTCTGTTCCCTTTTCTCTGCGGTCCACAATTTCAATACAGGATTAAAAAATATGAACGCAAACGACAGTCTTTAATAGCATATATAGTCCTGTCAACAACTTGCATTTACAAATATGGATAAAATCAAATGTGTAAAGCTTCCCAAGTTGTATACCAGAGGAAACACCAGCAGGTTAAAGAGGACATTGTTTTCCCTGATAAGCCACACAAAGACTGATATGTACAAAATGTAAATAGTAACGGTTTGCTTTTTTGAGAAAGCAACTAGCAAAAGATTACTTTAATTGCTATACTAATGCTCAACGTTACTAGTTACCTCAAAGAAAGCAATCTAAGTACTCTAATGTGTTACTTTTATCTAATAGACTGTATGTCGTGCTCATCGAACTCCACTGACAAGTGACAGACTGTGTGGCCTGAAGGCAGGCCTTGTTAGCTGTAAAGATTTAAAGAAAGCCATACACACACACACACACACTCTACCTTCATTTGGAGGATATCTCCTTCGTGAGCTGGCCAGCCCTTTAGTATAAGTCCTGTCCGTGCGTCTAGCAGAACAATGAATCCAGATGAGAAACCTGCAGCTACTGTGCGTCCTGAGGGGCTCACTGCCAGGTAGCGGATGAGCCCAGTGCTCACATTGTTGTATGCCAGACGAAATTCATGCTGGGGACACAGGGGAGGATTTGTCACTTTCAAGTTTGTAATAATTCAGTCTTGGAGAACTGTAAAAAGTGCTGCCCTTCTGTAGACAGTAATGATTAATAGCAGTGGGTGGTAAATGGCTTAGGTCTCAAGTGAATGAGCTTGCAAAGTGAAACTGCTACCTGCAATCCAGGTTTGCGAGGATCAATGAAGCGGAGAACAGAATCTGCACTGCCAAACACAACACTGCAGTGTGGAGCAGGCATGGTGGTGACGGCTGTAATGGGATTCTTTCCATCCACGGCTTCAAACAAGCGGATATGCTTGCCTAAAGACAAAAGATAAAATGTAATTACATGCCAAAGTACGCGAGGAAAAACTGAAAGCTCCTGACGCACAGTTCAAATCATGAGCAGAATGTATTGTCCTTGATCTGCCGCACCTGTATACTGGTCCCACAGGTGCACTGTTCCATCACAGCTGACTACCTCATGTGAAGTCTCAAGTTGTCCGACATAGAAGACTGACTTTCGATGTTCACTATACGTCAGCCTGGGCTCCACCTCCCGTGTCCCATCGCCATGGTTATACAAAGGCCAAAGCTTCACAGTCTTGTCTTTACTGCCAGAGAGAAAGTAATCCTCCCCTACCAGTGGTGCCAGACACTTTGTGGTGCCTGAATGACCCAGGAAACTCTGCAGTCTGATCTGGTGAAAGTGGAAATGTGAGTCTTGTTGATTAAGACCAATCTCATACTGCCAGTAGGCAAGCCAGTTGCCCTGCAGAGAGCGGCTACTACGAGGGAGTTCTTGCTTCAGGGCACTGTCCTCTGGGGAGGGGCCTGTCAACCAGGAGAAAGAAGTTGCACCTGTGGATGGAGTGGTGAAGGTGGAGGCAGCAGTGATGATGGGAGTGGCATGGCTGGAGTGTCCCCAGGAGCTGGCCAAACCATGGTTAGCGCTGCCACCGTAGTCAGTATCACGGGAAACTTGAATACGGTTTCCAACCAGGTGGCTTCCAAATGTACCCGACTCAGGGAGGGAGTCTCCATGTGGTGTGGAGCTACTTGTGGGAGCAGGAAATGGGCTACCAACCACATTTCTGCCAAAAACAGAGGATGGAGGGGGCTCCAACCTGGATGCTGACGCGAGGTCCGCCTCTGTACTCCCCCGACTCACTCTCTGATGGTAGGACTGGGCTAATTGCCAGACCAGTTCGTGATTGGGAACCACTTTCCGAATTGCTGTGTCACCTGTGAACACCACAATAAAACTGATTTACACTAGTGGAGAGCAATATCCATTAAATTTTAGCAAAGGGCATACTTCCTATTGCTTTCGACTGGAGAAGGTATTTTGATTGACAAATAATGACGCATTTCTTACCTATGAGGCAGTAGAAAGGGATGTAGGAGGCATGGGCCATCTCAGCATTAAATACAGTCTGCAACTCCTCCAATACAGCTAACTCATATGTTACATTCGACTCTTCAGGTGTACAAACATCCACCACTGTTACTTCTCCAACAACTCTGCGAGGGGCATGATCCAGCTACAGTTTAAGAACAACAAAAATATTAGTGTGTTTTCAGCTTAATTCGCTGATTTCAATTTCAATAATAGGTGCAACTCCATGGCTAAACTTTGAAACGAAGATTTGACATAACAATTGGCAGTCTATGTACTGTTTGTTCGTTGGCTTATACTGAGGCCTTAAAACAACTGTCTGAAGGTTAATATTCAATGATGTCAAAGTAAAAATTGCATGTAATTATGAATGCGTCTGTATGCGTGCATACCTGGGGTTGCAGAGAATGCAGCAGAGAGAAAACAGCAAAGAACCGACGCAGAGTGTCAGCCATGTGCTGCTGCACCATCTCCCTCCCGATGCGCAGGCAGATGAGAGCCATTAGGCTGAGTGTCTTGAGACAAACAGCAGTGCGGGTTTGCACCCCGCTGGGGAATCTACAAAGAACAGAACGAATAAAAAACAAACAGATGATGACTGACAGATCGAGTGTGGTATTTTTGGGTATTACACTTCATTTGAACACAAACATAAAAAGAAAAACTGAACACTGAGCTATAATAGTTCAAAATTTTACAGTCAAACAGATGCAAAACTGCAAAACCATCACCAACATTTGCATGATTTTGCTGCTTAATAAGCCGTAATTGATTTATGGAATCCTCAAGGGTTGGCATGTGTGGTGTCTACATGTTTGTAAGTTTATGTTACTTACCCCATTCGGGGTGTAGTAAGGAGATCTAAAAGTGGCAGAAGCACATCCTGATTGATCTTCATAAGCATGTCCATTAGAGTGGTATCTGACAGAAAGACAATGATCTTCTGTGTAAGTGCAACAGCTCCAAGTAGACTTGCTTCCTTACGTGTGTTCAGACGCTGTGAAGATGGCGGAGACACCTAGAAAACATGTACATATGTTAAATTACAAGCCCACATTGGTAATATTTCTGAACACACAACAACCTTAGAACATTATTTTTGGCAAACTATTTATCTAATAAATAAAATAGCTCCATAATACAAAAAAAGGAAGATTTATGTGTGAGTTCCCCATCTTACCAGATATCCTATATAAGGCAGGTACTGGTAGGTGAGCACAGGTTCTCCATAAAGTTGAGCAATGTAGATGAGACAGTCTAAAACAGGTCCTGCTGTGTGATCACCAACCACAGGTTTCTTCTCATAGACGCTGCCCATTCCCACAATCTCAAGGCGGCTCTCCTCAGATGGAGGGGCCACAAACTGGTGGTTTTCAAGTCCTACAGGGAAACAACATCGCAACAAAAAGGGTGGAGAAAACAGTAATAGTTACTCATAACACTGACTGCCAAATATGAAACAGAAGAGACTCCTTGTGTCAATAATAAAATGAGAAAATGGAGGTTTTCATTTTATGAATTTACACACCTATGTAACAGTTTGTAAGCAATCGAAGCAAATTTCTGGCAACATATCGAGACGTCACAGTGGGTCCAAGTTTTGCTGAAAGCCAGCGAACTGTTTTGCAGACCGTATCTGTGTATAAAAACATGTTTAAAACATTAGAAATGGTCATTTAAATACATATGTCTTACATAAGCCTCCATCATTGACTCACCTAAAAGAATCTTTTGCTCTTTCTCCTCAGACTCCTCTGATGGATCCCGGTCATCCTCCTCCTCCTGTCCTCCCACAATTCCTTTCTCAGCCTCTTCCAGTGTCATTCCATTCACAAACTCACCCTCTAGAGTTCCAACTGTGGCTCCTGATGAGTCTGTGTGTCCTGAAACAGTGAGCTCAAGGTTGAGGACAGCTGGGTAATCTAGCTCATCTTTATCCTCATTAGTCGCCTCTTCTTCTTCCAACTCTCCTCCTTCTTCTCCCTCACTGGCTTGTTTCAGGTCCTGGCTGCTGTCACCTGATTTCAGACTGGCTCGATCCCGCATTGAGTCATCACCCAGAGAGAGTTCACTTGTGCTGCTTTTGTCACTTAATTTTCCCACACTTAAAGACTCCTGGTCTTGATCCTTGGCTGCACAGTTCTGGCTTTGCTGCCTCCCAGCAGCCAACCCTGCTCCACTGTTGACATAAAATCCATTCTGAAAGTCCTCTGCCTCCGAGAGAAACACTTGGTCACTGAGACTAATGCCAGAGGAGTAGTCAACCCGCGCGGTGTCTCCCACCACCCCAACTCCTCCACTGGTCCCACCACTACCCCCCATATTGCCACCAACAGACCCAGAAGATGGCCTCACCTCACCACATTGAAAGTCTTCTTCCTCTTCTAGATTACACATGCCAGGCCTCAACCCTTTACAAGCTTCCCCACCAGTGCCGGACATACAGCTTTCAAAGCCAGTAATGACCTGCAGCACATGAGGGAGTAGGCTGCAAAGAAAGGCCTGCAGGCCAAGCCTTACAATCAGCTGCAGAATGAAACAGTCAGTGTAGAGATAGAAACGTCCTCTGAGGCAGTGAGGGTTTTCATAAATACTGATCAGTGGCTTTAGTAAATACTTGTTCGCATTTCTGGGACCAAGGACGCTAGAGATGGGCTCAAAAAGGTACCAAGCTGCATACACAGCAGTGGACTCCTCAAGCATGAGGGCTAGAATGAAGGGCAAGAGAATCTCAAGACCCTCCGCAGTGATGTTATTCTGCACCAGTGCTCCAAGCTGCTGCCACAGGTGAAAGACAACGTCTCTTCCTTGAAGGCTACACACGGTACCCATCTTAGCATGGTATGAAAAGATAAAATGATGAAGTGCAGAAAAATAGGAAGGGAAAGGAAAGGGCGTGATAATGGAGTTCAATAGCTGGTGAGGATTTGGAGGTGGGAGACCACGGCAAATAGGGTCATATTTGAAAAGGAGAGGATATGGGCAATCTGGTATTTCCCTGCGTGCGACTCCAGAGTGCTTGTCTAGTAGCAACAGTGTCTCAAGGGCATCGTGCAAAGACAGTGGCACATCACGGAGGTTGGCAGAGCATAGCTTCAAGACAGCTTGGAAACGCTGCCTGAGGGGCGTTTCTGGTTTCAGTCCTCTCAGTTTAGCAGAGTAGAATATCTCAGCAATGACAACACCAAGGGCTTGCATGTCTCTTTGGTAAAGTTGTGTAAGAGAGGTTCGAGGTTCAGTTATCAGGCCCTCCCTCACTAAGCCACTGAATGCTGCAGGATGCCATACCTCAGTATGAAGACTTTTTGCCAAGAAATTATTCAACTTCTCCAGTTCTTCTAAAGGTTGCAATGGGTTGAAGCCTTCAGGTAGAGTGATCTTAATTTCTTCAGCACTGGCGCCAGTCACCATTTCTCCGTGTTTTTTGTTTGTTGGCCCACCTCTTTGCAACACTGCACTTCGTAAACCTGGACCTATGCCACTTGTGAAATCACCAGGGAATGAACTTGGAGACTGAGATACCGCGAGTGCTGTGTGCTCTCCACCTATCTTTCCTCCCCCTGCACTGATGGCTGGCAGTGGGATAGAGCAAGATACAGAACTGGATGAGCCAGTGGATGCTAATGAGTCTAGTGCCTCTGTACCTTGTTCAAGGTCTTCATCCCTATCTACCATGGTCCAGCCACTGGACTCGCAGCCTATGGACTCCGGCACCATACCGTCTACAGTATCAGCAACTGTGTCCATTGGAGGGACGTGTAGAGAAGGTACATTAAGAGCAGCAAGGCCAAGAAAAGGAGGTTCTGCTGGGGCATACTGGGAAGGAGATAAGCGCGGTGGATGGGGTTGGTCAAACAGCTGAACTACACCATAGGTAGTCAGATTGGTGTGGTTGTCCACTAAGTGCAGGCACACATTCTTGGCCTTAACAGCTTCTTTACCCAACAGCTTGTAGCCAAATGTGAGGTCTATCCAGTGATGCAAATGCTGGGACACTTCTCTACTCTCCAGAAGGCGCCGATGGATTTCAATAAACTCCTCACAGGATTTGCACCACGAAGGCACATCCAGGTCGGGCATGTCTGGGTGGATTGAGCGGAAAATGGAAGGGTCTGTGTAGAACTCTGGAATGCACTCATCAGGGGTCCAGCTCTGCATGCGCTCCATACTGGCAGGGTATTCATTGGGCTCCCACTGTGATCTAACATGACTGCACAGCACTGACCTGGGAGTCTGCCGGGCTTTGTACACGTAGTAAGTAATGTCTGACAGAACATCAGATATGTGATGAGGAAAATGAAGGTGTTCAGACTGTCCAGCACCTCCAGAGCCACTAAAGTCTCCACCTACACCACCCACACTCATCCCATTACTCAGTGCTGCTACCAAGGCCTCTTTGGTCATCTCATATGTAAAGTCCAGCTGTTTGTCCCCCTTATTTAGCCTGAACTTTGACCTCTTGAGGTCCCGGAATTTTCCAAATGGCACAGTGAAATCCACAACCCAGGGCAGCACTGGGTGATAATTAGGGTCTCCTTCTCGTCGGCCTGCTAACCTGTTCAACTCCATCAGGTAATGGAAGTTGCTGACTCGTCCATGGACCCAGTCCAGCACCAGTGTCTTCACCTCATCAAAGCAGTCCTTGCAAAGTCTCTTGTTCTCTTGGCTCACACATACAATTTCTCTTGGCAGAACGCATTTTGGCTCTTGTTTGACACTAACATCACTGTCTGTCTCCCCTTTTGAGCCCAGGTCTTCATAATGAGCAAGGTTGAGTTTGAGATGGCTGCAGAGTTGCTCATCTACTGCTATGTCCTGGAGAGACAGCTCTCCACAAGACAAACCTGCAGCATGACATGCCTGCAGAGCTAATAGTACCTGGTAGATGATGAACAACACTTTAGCATGGCTGTTAGCAAGCTTGGCTGGGCTAAAGGAGACAATATCGTGAAGTGAATACTGAGTGTAAGGTAGAATCACATACAACATTTCTACTGTCTCCAGTAGACATTCTGCAGGCAGAACATTTGGACACAGATTGTCTGAGTGGGACTTGGAAAAGCAAGATGAGCCAGAAGGCAAGTAATTGTCTTTCTCTTTCTCTCGGGCCGGAGAAAGAGATGGTGAAACTCTGTCAGGTGAGATAAATGAAGAATTGAAGAGCTTCTCAAGCGCATGACGCACAGCATCTATTGCTCCAATGTGCATCTGCTCACTTGCTCCTGTATATGTCTGCACAAGTCTGTAATGAGCTTCCCGCCAAAGGTTCCTGTAAGAGGAGAGAGGAAAAAAAAAGAAAGAGAGTCATTATAATACTCTCTGACATATTTTATTTTGTTAATGCATTGATTTTCTCAATTTACTTAAGACTTGCATATATATATATATATATATATATATATATATATATATATATACTTAAAACTGACTCATTAAAAAATATTTACTCAACAGCTACCTGTAGAATTCAAGAAAGCTGATGTAGAACTTTTCTCATAACTAAATGCCAAATTAAGTAATTTGCATAATTAAGCAAATACACTAAGAAAACCACAGTTTTGATTATGTATATACAGTGACTTTAGATACAAAATTACACATACTGACAAGTCTGGATTAATTTGATACAAACCTATGAATCTCTGTGTAAACCACTATTTATTTTGTGAGTAATCCAATCTTTTTTTTTTTTCCCCCCAACTACCTGCTGAAAGAATACCATAAAATCTGATGCCAAATGCCAAATGCCAAATATCATACTTTCAAATCCTAGAAAACAGAAATGGAGATTGTTAGGCATTTTTGATAAACATATTCTTGAGAGTCAGGATGTTTGATGAGTTTATTGTTTTGGGAATGCAAGATCATCTTTAAAGAAGAGATTTACTTTGGCTGAGCTCTAATATTAAGATAAGGTGACAACCAATGTCATGTTTTACAGTAAAGTTTTAAGCTTGCACAGTACCTGACATTATGCTGTGACACACACTGCATGGTTTTGACATATGAATCCTGTGACAGTAGTTCCATTTGTTGATGGCACGGATCTCTGGCCAGTCTGTAGCTCAGCTTGCTTTTTCTCAGACCCTGAATGCAGACTCGCGTCCAGCCAGGTGGCAACTTCGCCTGGGAAGACTGGAGGTATGTGCAAATTTCTGCTGTGCTGATGCTTTCAAAGCGGGTACAGCGCATCACCCTCCTCTCTCTAAGGCCCGTCACCCAGCGCACAGGAACGAGAGCTACAACCTCCCGAGGTCGGGTTCCTGGGCCTTGCTGCCTTCTGTCAACGCCCAAGTCTCTCTCAACTGCATGCATCAGCCAATCCATTGTGAGTCTCCAAATGCTTGTTCAGACTTGCACACTTCTCCGCTACTTTCACTTCACAGGAAACAATGGTCAGACATCCATGGAGAAAGATATTAGAGTCATCCAAAAGCAGAACCAATCAGACTAAGGAAATAATTGAAAAAAGATAAAAGGGTCATCAGATCAGAAACTATTAATATTTTCAAACTTTAATATTACGGTGCAAATGTGTAATGTGCAACTGAGGGAGTGATGTGATGCTAATGAAAAGGCAAGGCGACAACACCAAAACTCTAAACTTTTTTAGGTGTCTCTGACCAATTGACAGATCTACTTTAACCTGGTATAACCCTGACTGACCAGACTTCAAACATGACTTCAGTAACTGAAACTGCAATTTAACTTGATGAAACAAACATTCACTGTTTCTGTACAACTGTATACCTCAGAAGTCCTTCACATTTTTTATGAATTTAGTTGTTCCACACTGAACACACATTTAAACTTTGAATCATATCTATAAGTATCATAAACTTCAAACATATATGTCAAATACAAATACGTCTTTACCAAAATAAATGACGAAACAACAAAAGTGAGCTGAGAGGGTTAATAAGCTTCAAGAAGACCTTTAAGGAAGTGAAGCTAGCTAACAGTTAGCTTAATGAAGAGGCCAATGTTAAAATACAAAACTTTAGCAAACTGAAAACCAATATTAAGTTAGGTACTCACATTACAGACCCCCCTCCCTAAATGTAACCCCGTTGTTATTACAGAACAACAACCACCCCCAACTTAGAGTGATGTTGGATGTATAACTCACCTCTCAACACTTGTAGCAGTCGATAGCTAGGTCGCGTCAAGCTAACGGTGCATACCCGTTTCACGCTTGATGAGCTTGTATCGCATCATGAATGAGAGATATGCTGCGGAGTGAAAAGTATTTGCTCCATTTTCGGTTGTTTACAGATGCGTGTCAGCAGACAGGCGATAGTCAGTCAGCCGATTGTGTTTTGTTCTGAGCTAGTTGGAGCCATGTTTTAGAAGCTATGCCTCACGTGACAGCACCAGCCGCATCTCATGTGATTACTGCTGCCGCCCTGCAGCTTCAATCATATCGACCGGACAGGACCACTTCCTCAGTGAAATACTGATAATATCCAACAAGTTAACTCCAAAGTAATCTGTGCTGTTTGTAGAGAAGCCTTTACAGGGTATCTAATGACGGAAAATGAAAAACACAGGGATCGCTTTCTTTAGTTACACAACAGATTTAGATTATGTGAAGATTTTTTGGGAAAACTTTTTTTTTCAAACATACGGCGATTTGTCTCATCAGCACCACTCTTAGAAAATGTTCTTTAAAGAAGACACAACACAGTGATATCCATTACTGCTTTTACAATTATTTTCAAACCTGTTGGTGACAGCAACAACAACAAAAAACTATCACCGTCAACATCTATTATATTCAAACATTAAATGTGTTGGTTTTTTTATTTTTCTTGGCGTTTTCATTTTGTTAAAGGGTTTCTGTGATTTGCAAATGACTCCACATTTCCAAATGATTTTTTACTAACATTTTGTAGAAACATCTTCCCAAATTGTCGGAAACAAAGTTGCAAAATTTGTCTCTATCATGAATTAAATCCAGCCATAATTCCAAGTATTCTGGACTTTCAAGTCCAAGGAAATACTATGTTATTGGAGATGCCCACTAAAAATAAGCTAATTTACAATTAAAACGTTTTTCAGGTTCTCACAAACTTACAAGTTTTTCACAGAAATTCTGGGTGTCTGTCGGATTGGGGCTGTAGTACGAGCTATATCCACAAGGTGGCAATCTAACTGTAAAATTCACAGGCAAACTCTGGGCAGCCTTGTGCAGACTTTGAGTATTATTTGCAGTTACTGTGTCTTTTTCCATTTTGACTAATTGGCTTCAAGTTCGCCGCAGTCTGTTATTGCATCCCAAAAGATATGACTGGATCACAACCTTTACCTCACATCATTTGAAATTGACTCATTGTGGTTTTCTCATATGGTTGGTTTTTAAATACAAAAATTATTTGAATGTGCAAGACTTTTAAAGAATGCCACTGACTGCCCTCTGATATGAATCTTTTACTAGGTTATCTTTTTTACACCCCAAATCTGGCTTGTTGCAGTGATATGAGGATAAACATGGAGTAACAACTATAGTGTTCTCTTTTATGCTGTGGTTTGTTGGGGGGGGGGGCGCGATAACTCTTCACTGGGTGGCCAGGGAGGATCATGATTAAACCAGTATTTGAATCAATCTATCTATATATTATGTATTAATATATAATATTATATTATAGTTTACACAGATGGAAGATAAAACAATAGTCTATCTATTTTTATATAATGTCAGTCTATTTATGTATATGTCTCAAACATTTTCTACCTCGGAAGATTTAGATAGAGCCTGCTTTCAAGATGAGTTGCCGACTTTACAACATATCAGTGTGATTTGATAAACAATTAAGGAGAATTAAGTAGAATTAAGATAAGTGCTTCTTTGAGTTGAGTGAACTTTGTTTTTGTCATTTTTGTGACTCCTGTGCACGAAGTAAATTTTGGATGCACATATAGCTTTACTTATATAGGCTGCATGTGACTGAGGCATACCGACAAGCAGAAAAATAAATAAATCAATAAATAAAAAACTGACACCGCAAATAACAGAATAAAGGCAAGTAGTCTCAAATTTCAGTCAATCGACAGTCCAAATGATGACAAATGTCACTTCTTTGTCTTTGAAATTGGTGAAACTCGTATAAAACCACATTGGTTTGGAATCTCATAATTACAGGGACACAAATTAAAAGCTTTCCTCATCCAAGCACACCACAAGTGCAGCATAATTACTGTCAGCAAACTTACTGAAAAGATACAGCCAAGGAACAAGACATTCCTTGGCTCAGCATATCATGTTCCTCTTTTTATTCTGCTCTTAGTGCTTTGCAAAAATGCCTTGTCAAGTTTAAGACCACATTTACTGAGTATAAGCATGTAGTTCCTCGATACCAGCCAAACCAAAAACCGCTAGTAGCAGTTCATGAATAATCTTCGTGTTGCCTCTTTAAAAAAGTCATTCTGCTTGAATTGGAGTTACTGCTAATTAAAATTTGTATTGAGATTAAAATGAGTTATTTCGTGCAATCCTGGACACCAGATAATACATAGAAAGCTTGAGGATGTACATGAAATTATTTCATTTGATTAGTTCTCCAATTTACGCTGTGTACTTGTGCTCTTTGTGGTTCTCTGCCTGATATGACCCATGGCATTCTTTAAAAATGAATTAATTGTACGTGAACACACTCTCACACAGTTCTCTGTTTTATTGATTATCCTCACACACTTTTTTATATCATTCTCTGACTGATGAATTTGGTACATTGATCCAGATAAAAGGACGACATATATAACTTTCATCTAAGTAAGAGGTTAGAATAAGATATCTTATAGATACCAAAAATTCAGATGAAAAAGTTGCAAGTGATATAAGTCATATAACATAACATAAGGTGAAGGGAAATCCACATAACTGTCCTGGTAGAATTGGTGGTAACGAAACACACGTGATTAAAATTTCCTGGACTATGTTTGAGTAAGTTAGACTTTATAAAGACAACATGGTTGCAACAACTTTTTTAGGTTGGCACTGTTGCTCGGGCAACAGCGTTGCCTATTTGCTGTAATCATTTGTGGCAGCAACAACAGCATACACCTTGAATGTGATGTAGTCCCCCACACAGGTTCCACATTTGGACTCTTCTTTGATGGAGAGTTGGTACTACTGCGCCATGTTTGACACACAGGCTGATAATATTTTCATCTTGCCATCCATGAGTCTTCTGATACTTATCTGGATCTAAGGTATAACAGTCTAAACAGCTACTTTTCTCCAGCCACCTCCTGCCTACTCCTTCCCAAGCAAGTTGAGAGATTAAACATCTTCTGGATCCTGGAGCTGCCCCAAGGTCACCTCTCCTTGAGAGATCCTTAAATATCTCTCCTGGGAGACAACTGAAGGCATCCTGACCCAATACCCAAATCACCTCAACTGGATCCTTTTGATGCAGAGAAGCAGCAACTTTTTCTTGAGCTCATTCTAGATGCCAGACCACCTTGCCCTATCTCTAAGGGTCAGGCCAGCCACCTTTCAGAGAAACTTCATTTTCAGTGCCCACACTCAGAATGACATATTTCCGGTCACTCTCCAAACTTGTGACCATTCTTAAAAGCTGGAACATAGACTGACTAGGAAATTGTTAGCTTTGCCTTTAGGCTCAGCTCTCTCTTCACCACATGAGGCTGGTAAAGCATTTGTATCACTTGATGTTGCCCCAATCCCTCTTTCAATTTTCCGCCCCACTCTACCCCCACTTGTGAATAAGATCCCAAGATACAGAAACTTTCCCCTTCCAAATCAAACCTTTCCAACTAAAGGTCATGACCTCTAACTTTGACGTGCTAATTCTTATACTGGCAGCGTCAGATTTGGTTGCAAACTGCACTAGTGCATACTAGACTTCTCTGGTTGATAATGCCAATAGGACCACATTGTTTCAGAAAAATACAGATGTATTTATAAGCAGCCCAACTTGAAACCCTCCCACCCTTGGTTGCGCCAAAAAATTCTGTCAATAAAGGTTATTGACTGGACCAGTTATGAAGAACAGCCATGTAGGAGTTAACATCCACCTTTAAGGAGTCCAATTTACAGACAACAACGTGACTCTACTTATACATGGACCAAATGACACATAACAAAGGGCTTGATGCCTCATACTTCTGGAGCACCTCCCACAGAACACAAGAACAACACATTACTCCTCCAGAATCTAAAGTTTGACTATCTACCAGACTCTTCTCACACCCTATACTTAACCAGGGAGACTAAGAAGTGTGATCCCCCAGTAGCTGGAACCCATCCTCTGGTCCCCCTTTTAAAAAGAGGAACAGTCTACCAGTCCAGAGGCACTATTTCCAACTTCCTCATAATGTCCCACAGGCATGTCAACCAAGACAGCCCAACAACATTCAGGAAGTTTAGAACTTATCTCATCCATCTTTGGGGCCCTGTCATCCAAAAGTTGTTTTACTATCTCAACAACTTCCACCCAAAACTCCCAGGCCTATGATTTCCATTATTTCCATTATTCCAAATGCCACAAGGCATTTCATTCAAGCTGAGAGGATCTTCAGAGGTATTCCTTGAATTAAAACCCCAGTTGACTGGACAGCACTCCAACCCTACTGTAAATATTGTTGGCAAAGCATCACTTTTCTCCCTTGATGTGTCTGACAGTTTTCCAGAATCTCTTCAAGCCTTACTGATAGCGATGTGCCATAGCCAAACTCCTTCCACACCTAAGTTTTTGCCTCTAAAACTGCCCCAGTCATGTCCTGCTTTGCCCATTGGTGCTTTTCAGGTGCCTCTGTGATCCCACAAGCTAACATGGCTCTGTAGGCCTCATATTTCAACCTGGCGGCTCCCCTCATTTCAAGCTCCATAAACCATCAAGCGTCCTGAATAAGAACCAACCACCTTAGAGCAGTTTAGAGCAGTATTAGCAATGAAGTCCCCAAACACACACCCTCCCTCTGAATGTCGGAGAAGCTCTGCCAGAGATTTGAGCTAAACTGGGGCTTCTTCAAAGGCTTCCAACAAACCCTCACATGGTGCCTGTTCCAGCTTCCTCCCCCACCACCTGATCCAACTGACCACCAGGTGGTGATCAGTTGACAGTTCAGCTCCTCATCATTCAAGTTCAAAGAGATTTAATTGTTTTGACAATATTGATTTTACCAGCACAAAATACAAGAGCATTAAATACAGCTAATACAACATTTTAAAAAATTGCATTCAAAACACATATTGATCATTTTTTTGGTGTTTTGGTGATTGCAATGCTTTTTGGACTTCCTGTGGACTCCTGACATCCATATGTAACTGGCTATGACTCATTCTGTTTTTGTTTTTTTAAAAAACAAAGAAAAAATTCTCTGGCAGTTGATTTCAGTTCAAAGGTATGTTTGATCTACCAATATAAGGCCGTGTAGAAATGATTGAAATGACACCACCTGTGAAGTACAATTATCTTTATTGGAATATTACAACGCAGATAGTAAAAAGTTCCTGACAGTGATCTTTATATCTTAATGTAGAGAAAGTGCTCTGTCTGTTAACACACCTGTACATGTCAGTGGTGGCAGAAGTTTTAACATAATTTAGAAAAGCTGAGTGATACCACATTGTTCATTTGGTACAAACAACAAGTCTTGCATTTAGAATGTTTCTTGAGAAGTACTCACTTCAGAAAACTGTTAATATAATTAGAATTAATACAATTAGATTAGTTGTTATTTGTGCATTTATGTAAAAGCAATTTTGCTGTTGTAGTTTGTTATGGTGGAACATAATTTTGAACTAATATGTATACAATTCTAGTTGTATACATTTCCATTATATATTTATCAGTAGATTATCTGTTGATTGTTTGTTCTGTCCATTGACAATATCCTATAAGCTGTATCTGAATAAACTGATACATTTAAGTAATAATTTCCTATTACTTGACTTTCCCTTTGTTTGGTATAATGCAGTCCAAAGATGCAAGTGTTAATCACCACAGTTTATGATCTTTGCGAAAAAGTCTACTACCGCACTTGCCACTCTTACTCTGTGTGACCACAAACTTTTTCACATGACAATCCTTTAGATGTTACAAATATGTTTTCTAATTGGTAAAGTATGGTGACTAAAGTTTGAGGGGAAAAATGTTCTGGAAAGTGGTGAAGTAGAATTTTACTGTAAGAGAAACAGACGACAGTCAGCTCAATATTATACTGGTATGTTATATTATTCTGAATAAACTGATGGAACCTTGTTCCAAACATTTTTATTGAGTTTGCAGCACTTCTGCATAACTAATCGGTTTTCATGATGAGAACATTAAATACGCTGATTCAATGACAGGAAAAATGTTGATAGCCTATGAAGAATTATTTGGCGTTCTGACTAGGTGCGCTAACTTTCCCCCACCTATATCGATTCTTCTGTTCTGTGCACTCATCTCATACTCCCACTCTCACTCATTTTCGTCAATCAACACTCTCGTCCTTATTCGCTGCAGGACTTCCCTCCTCCTCCTCCCGCCTCCTCCTCCTCATCTCCCCTGAGCCTCAAAATCGCGATGCATGGTGTTCATGCTTCTTTACTCCGTTTTCCTCCAGGATGGGATTCTTCAGATATCTTTCCTCTGTTAAAAATGGGCTCATCCTCTTTGCAGCCCCATGTATTCTTCTTCCACTGCCTCTAGTGATCGGGACATCGGTATGTTGCAACAGAATCTGAGTAAAAAAAATACCGGATAAAACTTTGCCAAAAATTGATAGAATGAAACTGATGTCTAGCCCGTTACCGGCAGTCGTTAAGGCTACTATTTGGCATATTACTTAATTACTTACTTGTACATAGAGATTTGACGCATGCATTAACTAAATTTAGCAAACTTTTAACTGGTCATAGACATTTTTCTTTCAGTTGCCCTCTGAACTAATAGGGCTGTTTTGCACTTGTTTCTCTGTTGCACCTGTTCCCACCGGCAAGTGAGATGTCCACTGTTGCCGGGGGCTGGTGCACTCTTAAGTCTTCTTATTTTAACTCTTTGCTGTTAACATGAATTGTCATGACCAGCGTGGGAACACATTATCAAAGGGCTCTGTCCACATTGTTAACTTCTACATGTTGTACAGAGACATACAGTTATGATAGGCATTGGCTGCAATGCAGAAAAGCCTTAAGCATGATTACAAATTACAGGTTGGTCTAACATGAACTGAAGTACTTGTCTACAAAGCAAAAGAACATGTCTCTTTTAAGAGAAAGAGAAAATGATTGAAAATGTCAGTACATTATTATAAATTAAGGAAAGTGAGGTAATAAGTGTTCTGTAAACAAACGTACAAGAGGGTGGCCAGAAACAATAGACCAAACCTATCATCACCCTTTGAAACAACTAAACATCATTAAAAAATTATGTGACACTTTCTGATCTCAAGTATTTGTGGATTTTACTGTATTGAGTTGAGTGGATCTGGATTATTTTATTTATATTTCTAACAGGAGGCAGAATGTGCCTATGTAATCATCCTGATGGCAGTGTACTGGTGCACAGAGGTACTACCACTAGCTGTGACGGCACTCCTCCCTGCTCTCCTTTTCCCTTTGTTTGGAATAATGGAGTCCAAAGATGTAAGTGTTAACACCACAGTTTATGATCTTTGTGAAAAAGTCTACTACCACACCCTGCTTTGTGTGACCCTGCTTTTTTTAGGTGTGTATGCAGTACCTGAAGGACACAAACTTGTTGTTTGTGGGAGGGCTGATGGTTGCTGTGGCCGTGGAGCACTGGAATCTGCACAAGCGCATTGCTTTGAGGGTGCTACTTTTGGTTGGTGTCCGTCCAGCACTGTGAGTGGTTTGGTGATATACCAGTTATCATCCATTTGCTCAGCATATTTAATCAGCTATGAAGATAAAAACATCAATATACACTATAGATAAAAGCGCTATGTTCAACGTTTTTATTGCATCATAAAAGCGTGCTTTTACTGTCTTTGTCACTGTTGGTTATAAAACACACATAACATTCTTTTTTTCATTCTTGAAATATCCCTGACAGTCTGATGCTGGGTTTCATGGGTGTTACTGCGTTCTTATCCATGTGGATCAGTAACACGGCTACAACCGCCATGATGGTGCCTATTGTCCAAGCAGTGCTCGAGCAGCTCAACACCAGTGAGACAGAAGTACCTCAAATCCTCAGCTCAGATGAGGAGGTCCAGACATCAGAGACTGACAGCAAATGTCCTACACAGACAGAGAAACAGAATGAGGGACAGGGTGAGCCCTTGTCAACATTCAGTAAAATGTTGTATGCAAAGAAAAAAAAAGAAAATCTGCAAGATCGTGACTTTTTCTAGTTGGAAAACTGTAGTGCAAGTAACTCTTTCATTCTTCATTCCTCCCTCTTTGTTTAAAGGCCCAGTGGTGGTGACTTTCTTAGATGCCTCAGCAGAAGTTGCCAAGCACAAGGAGGCAGCAGAAAGACTGAGAATGTGTAAAGGGATGACCCTGTGTGTTTGTTATGCTGCCAGCATTGGTGGTACAGCCACACTGACAGGAACTGGCCCCAATCTGGTCTTAAATGGCCAGATGAACCAGTGAGTGTCTCCTTATCAATTACAAGTTGCATGTCTTTATTTACAATCTTGTTTTTAATACATTTTACTCTATTGTCATTTTTATTAGACTGTTTCCTGATAATGGGGACGTGATTAATTTTGCCTCCTGGTTTGGCTTCGCCTTCCCAAACATGATCATCATGCTCATACTAGCCTGGCTTTGGCTGCAGTTTGTCTACATGGGATTCAAGTGAGTCTGATGATGGCTAAAGCCTAATTCTTCTGGCAGAGACTTGAATCGGCATCAAAAAACTTTTTGCCGCATCAACAGTGTGATTGAATGTAGAGGTGACACAAAGATTTTGATTGCCATGTGATCCCTCTCTAGCTTTAAGAAGACCTGGGGCTGCGGGGCTGTGAAGACAGAGAAGGAGATTGCGGCCTATAATGTGATCGTTGAGCAATATCGTCTCCTGGGGTCCATGTCTTTTGGAGAAATAAGTGTCCTGAGTCTCTTTACTTTGTTGGTGCTCATGTGGTTCACAAGGGATCCAGGTTTCGTCGATGGCTGGGCAACAAATATCTTTAACTCCAAAGCAGAGTTTGTACTTTTTAAAACTTTTTAAATTCTGAATAAATTTTAACTTATATATGAATCAGTTTTATACAGGGTTTCTTTCATCCTCCCACCTCTTAGGTATGTGACAGATGCCACAGTGGCAATTTTTGTGGCTGTCCTTCTCTTCGTTCTGCCCTCTCAACCTCCACGTTTTTGTTCACGGAGGAATCGAAGTTTTGACGCAGGTGAGTCATCATTCTGAAAGAGTATAGGTCATATGTCGTTGTACAGTGTTGAGATTTAAACCTTCATGTATTTTATTTATTTGATTTGAAGCACCTCATCAGTCTTCTGGACGAACGCCACCTCTCCTCACCTGGAAAGTTGCCCAAAAGAAGTTACCATGGGGCATTGTGCTACTTCTCGGAGGAGGTTTTGCTCTGGCAAAGGGAAGTGAAGTAAGTGGCAAAAACAGTTAAATTCTGTTGTGTTGTGTTGTGTTGTGTTGTGTTATGTTGTGTTATGTTATGTTATGTTATGTTATGTTATGTTATGTTATGTTATGTTATGTTATGTTATGTTATGTTATGTTATGTTATGTTATGTTATGTTCAGGAATCAGGACTTTCAAAATGGATGGGAAATCAGATGACTCCCCTGCAAACTATCCCTCCCTGGGCAATTGCTATCATCTTATGTCTACTAATTGCTACCTTCACAGAGTGCACAAGTAATGTGGCCACTGCGACTCTCTTCCTACCTGTCTTAGCTTCAATGGTAAGAACAACTCTCACAAAAAGTTTCATGTGACTTATTGGGGGGGGATCTTGCATGGCAGCAGTGGTTCACTCAGATGAAGTGCGCCCTGGAGTAATGTCAACTGATTTCCCCTATTTAACCCTTCGCTAAGCCCCTCCCACAAATGGCTTCTGTCCAATGCTACGTTAGCAACCGTAACTATGCACAAGAGGCCAGTCAAGCTCTCGGCAGAAAGCAATAAGCCGACGTGGTGTGCATACGGATCTTGCAAGTCCGACAGTCGATATCCAAGAAGTTTGGAGGTTGGTGTTGAATTCTTTGCTTTTCCCATGCCCAAGACTTAACAAGAAAGATGCCGGGTGTGGATAAAGCAATGTGAAAGACCACATGAACAGTTGTATCCCTCCAATATCAATGAGGGCACCTACGTTTGTTCTAAGGTAAAGTCCTAGCTAACGTTAGCTAACCATAGCTTTGTGTGATAATGTTAAAAAAGACGTCTCTGTTGAGCCACTGTGTAATATTTAAGCAACATGAATACTAACCGATCGAGACAAGTTCTGACATACTGATATCTTTTAGCATTTTGTGAAGGGACGCCCTACAACTGACTTCCCAAATCCTGTGGCTGCTTTCGTCTTCTTCCTCAAGGAGGGAACATTTAATTATCATTAACATTAAATTTAAATTTAAAGAATATATATTGAGTTACCCTGCTGTAAAATAACATTGCTGTTCTTGTATGTGCTGTTTTTTTATTCGAAGTGTCAGCACATGTGGTGCCTGGCACTTACAATTGAGAGCGGTGTACATTTCCCTCTATTTTGAGTTCCTCTTCGTTTGAACTCCGACAACATTTAATCTGGTATTAAATTAACGTATCTTTCAGACGCATATTGGAGGCCTTTTTGTCTGCTTCTCTGTGACACCTCTGAAGAATTTTGCCAGAAAATGTCAGATAATTCCTGAGGAATATGAGTTAACAGTACCGGTAAAAACTCCATGTTTCTCGCTCTAGAAGGGAAAGCTTGACTGGCATAGCAACAGTAACCAAGGGGGGCGGGGCTTACGGAAGGGTCAATTGGGGTCTAGCACTGACACTACTCCCAGTGAAAGCCAGCCTATTTTTCCACGCTTGGCTGCCTATTTAGTTGGTCATTCAAACTGAATATGTTTGGTCCCCTACTATGGCCCCCTCCTCCCATTAATAACCTGCCAAACACACCAATTCAGCTCACTACCCTGTGCCACTGCCTGCCCTGCTGCTGCTGAAGAATGGCATTACTGTGACCACAAGCTGAGCACTAGAATGCAAAAGACGGGTTACAAAAGACAGTGGCAAGTAGGAGCCTCCAGTTTGATATTTTCTATGTGAAAAGCAATGGAAGCGCACAAGAGCATTTGCAAATAAAGACAGAAAGTTAAGAGAGGAACCAGTAAATATTAGATCAGATATCAGAAGTGTGGAGATTAAATTTTGGAGCAATATTAGCTTGTGGCATTTGATTTTGTGTGTCATCTGAATCTTTGATTTAAACAAAAATACAAAACACCAGCATCATGGTGACATGATGTAGCCTACTACCTACAGTTTAAAGTAACCTTACTATAAAGTTTAGTTTTCTTTTTTCACTCTGTTTATTTTGAGAACCATAAATTACTGTGCACTTGTTTAAGCTACTCTGCCGCAGGATATGTAATTCAGAAGCAAATTCCACACAATAATGTTCTCTGAAACATAGTAGTCTGCCATTATCGCTACACATGTGTGCTTTTCCTTTTTGGATAGCATGACTCAGCACTAGACTAGCAGGAATTACATCTTAATTACACCTACCTAATGAGAGTTTTCACTCTGGCAGACTTACACACATTTCACTCTGAGTTATGAGTCAGTGATTACAGTTGCAGAAAAGTTACCAGATGGAGGAGTTGAGGATTTTGTGATCAGGACTGTGTTAATCCCTGGTTTAGACTGTTGAAACCTAATGTGTGATTATTTCAGTCTCAGTCCATTGGAATGAATCCACTGTACGTCATGGTGCCTTGTACTCTGAGTGCCTCTTTTGCCTTCATGCTGCCGGTTGCCACCCCTCCAAATGCCATAGTCTTCTCCTATGGCTACCTCAAGGTTGTGGACATGGTAAGTATTGCAGTGGTTTGTTGTTTACTGTGTTACTTTTTTATTCTCATATATATCATATTACTTTAATAAACACACACACACAGGCCCATGGCAACAATAATAACAGAAGAGGAACAAAGAAAAGAAAATCTACAATGTCACAAATGCATATAAAGGCTGAGATGCCAATGGTTCCACATACCTGACTAGAACCTGACTGAGCTTAATGCAGGGTTCGTCAGTGTTGAAATTATGCTGCTTGCAGGGTCCAATAACCTACACATATATCAGCACATGAGATTGTGCAATACAGCATAATAGTAGATATGCCAGCACTAACACATATTTTGCTTGTGCTGTTCCATCGTAGCACCTGAAGCAGCAGCCTCATTTGATCATCATATTCAGCATTGAGTTTCTGCATACTAGTCTTTCTGTAGCACACAAATGTGCAGTATACATGGGGCATACAATATGCTTTTAAAAGTGCAAACTTTACTTGGACAGAGCACAGACTAAACTTATATATCAGCATATTAGCTTGTGCATACATTATACAACATTGTCTGTAAATGTCCCTATCACCAGTCAGGTGATCAGTTATATAATGTCCAAAGTATTTAACCTCATCACACACTCTAAGGACAATACCAGATCAAGATAAGTCAGGAAATAATAGTATATAACCCTCCTTACTCCTCACAATCATAATATCACTTTTCTGTGCACTGTCATTAAGGTCAAATCCTGAGCCATATTGAGAGCAAATCCTATATAATCTCATCTGGCACTGTTATACATTTAGGGTTGTCCATCCATTTTCTATACCTGAGTAATTATTTTCTTTTTTGTCAAAATCATATGTTAATGTTGAGCTGTGTAACCCAGGGGGCCGGAGCTTATCCCAGCTGCACAATTATTCAACATTTTGGGAAATGCAAAATACAGTGCATGGCTACGGTGCTGCTAATTAGATGAGAAGATAAATCACATTCTTAAAAGTCCACTGGGGAGGTTTTAATGGCTTCTAGTGGTGAAAATACTTTACGTAACAGGTTGTATACCCCCTACCTTGCCATTCCCCTCCTAGCATGAAAAAAGAAATTGCAGTGGCTGCTAAAAACACAGAAAACTTTTTCGTTTGTCTGTTCTGGATTACTGTAGAAACATCATTGTTTAATCGTTTAATCGTTGTTTAACAATGTAAATGACTCTTTGTAAGTTATGAAAAGTAGTATTTAGTTTCTGTCAACATTTCTGTTAGGCTGTCATTTTTTTTAAAAATGAAGCAGACCTTTGCTTTGCTATTTTAAATTGCACCACTTAACTGTTGCACTTGGACTGAAGGGCAATATGGTTCAGACAGTAACAGTTAAATCTCCAAACCTTCCAAATGAATGGTTCCACTTTGCAAAACCTGTAGGTTTGCAGGAGTTGACCATTTACCATCAACCTATATTAAATCAGTCCAAGCAGCCACCGAAACGGCCCTCAAAAACTTAAGCAACAAACTATTTAAAACAGGTGTACCCACTATGAGTCTGTTTCTGTGTCAGAAGTAATTTCCACCTCTTATTCTTTTAGCCACCACTCACAGCTTGCAGCTTTTAGCTTGCAATGCAGCTGGATTCATGAGATAATCCATCTTGCCATACTACAAGCTATGTAATGTCCACAAGACAAAATTTCAGACCAATCAGTTTCCTATACTGGCAGCTAAAGTCAGGTTTTAAGTATCAGCAAAGGCAGTTCCAGTTCAATGAGTGGCTATGCTTGTGGTGCATTTTAAGAAGGACACAAACCATCTGGCATCTCAGTATATGTGACGGTATCCGTCTGTGTTGCTGTCAGCCACTGCAGATGGGTAATTGTTGAATGCAGACGGACAAACATGCTATCATTCAAAAAGCTAACAGCACATAGAAGTAGGAGATGATGTTACCTGTTGATCAAATTCTGCTTCAAAACCAATGTTTATCCACTATAACTTCTGTCATTTCCAAAGCAGAGCTGAGGTTAAGCACCAACAACAGCACCAACATAACCAAGTGTAGCCTACAGCTCAGACTTTAAATAAGGGAACAACATTGATCTACTCAGAAATCAACAACTTCTTTTTTGAGAATGTTGATGTGGCACTAATCAGCTAAATTAACAAAGCACATATAACCTACCTGAACAACTCAACTAAACTTATTTTTATTTTCGTAGCAAGTGCAACACAAGCGCTTTACAGAACAAGACAAAACTCTGAATGCACTCTAAAGTACAGAAACAAATTGAAAATTTAACAAATTAACAACACTCAAAAAAGCAGTTTGCTGTTAGAAGTAAAATAATAACAAACTCACACACATACCCCAAGATCCCTGAGAAACTAAGCAGCTGGTTTAGTTTTACACAGCCAGGACAAAAACTGCATTGTTCCTCTTGAATCTGAGGTTCACGTCATGGGAAGACTCTCTTTCTCTGTACCCTGATATAGAACTTCTCAGGAAGGCAGAGAACTGTGGCCCGCTTTAAAAAAGTTTGCTATTTCACACATACATTACAATACAATAGACGTGGAGAGGAAATTATCCCAGATTATTCTGGATAAGAAGTTTCACGTTTTTTAGGATTAGTATTGCCTCCAAATTGAATGTAGCTTTCCATCTAAACACATATTTACAGTGTGTTTTTGCAGTAAATATGAAATTTAAATACTATTTAACCAACATTGCTCACCTGTACCTATAAAAAAGCAGAACAGATCTGTGAAAACCAAAAGAAAACAAAAACTCCATTTTATGACTGATTATGAGTGTCTGAGAGGCATATTCTGCTACCTCTGAACACAGCCAGGCCTGTTATGTCTCTGTTTACAACACTTATGATAAGCAAGCACATTTGTGGCTGTGACCTTGTATCTGCAGATCTACGTATATGACAGTGGTATCTCAAGAAGACAGAGTCAAAAAGCAAACAGTGGAAAATTCTGGCAAAGATCTAATCACACCACTGATAGCTCTCAGTAAATTCAACAGAGGAAGGCTTTGATGTACAGAAATCTTTGTTAATGACTTAAACTATATGAATTTCTGCCTTAAAATCACTGGATTGTCTTCTCCCTCACCAGGCTAAGACAGGAATAGTCATGAACATCATCGGCATCGTATGTATAACACTGTCCATTAACAGCTGGGGAAGGGCCATATTTCAACTGGACACCTTCCCTTCATGGGCCAACTACACAGGGGTGTGAGTCTGTTTTCACTGTATAGGAGAATACTTGTACACACCTGGCCTTCACCAACCACAAGACCTATGGTCAGATTGACAGCACAGGACCAAACAGCGAACTTCATGTGTTTAATTACCATCTCAAGTTTTGCTAGTGAGAGAAAGTGTTGATGAATTTGAAGATGGGTGGAGATAACATTTATTTCCTACACATATTGAAGTTAAACTCTGAAGAAGATTCCTTATGCCCAAAAAGATATGACAGAAGCCAAATACTGTCTGTGTTTATATATATAAATACAGAGAATCTTTCAGAGTCCTTAGCAGTTTAGTCTAGTGACATCACTCAAGCATCTCTTTATCAGAGTAATTCAGAGGGACTGGTGTTAATATGGTTTAAGTTTTGTTTAGTTTAATTTAGCATACATGTAGCATATATTAAGAGCAATAAGCCTTCTTGCAACTGAAATATTGGGGTACTTGTACTTAGGGACTTTTATTCATTTGTTACACTTGTCTGGGAGTTGTATTACTTATTAAGAGTTTACACTGAAAGTACATCATATTGCATATAAAGTAGTACAAATTTAATCCAATGTAAACAGATGCAACATTAAAATTCCACTAATATGTGAATACATTCATAATAATAATACAATTACACTGTGACAATGGCAGCTGCCTAATGATCACTTTTACTACTGATGTATTTTGCTCCAAAATTCTGTACAAGCATAACAACATACAAATAAATTTTGAATACTTTTTCCACAGCTGAATGTTATAAGCACTTATGTTTACATAGGGTTAAGGTAACAAAGATGGACCGTTAAGTTTGACATTTTTGTATCTAGAAATTAAAGGCAGCTGTGTATGTATATAAGATCCGATTACAAGTCTACAACTACCATTTCAAGAAAAGAAAGCACATGTAATCATACGGTCCAGTCATAGTGCCTTATATAAATACATACTCAAATGTATCTGTTTATGGACTATTCTCATATAGTGACCCATTAGAACAATGAATACTGCAATTAAGATGTATTTAAGAATCATTGTGTAAGTGATGTACATATTCTTTTGCACACATGAAATAAAAAAGATAAAAACAAGTTTTACTACAGTCAGTTTCTGTGTTTTGTGTCTTGTTGAACCCAATCAAGACACAATATGGTCAGTTGCTCTGGTTATGTACTCAGTGCTCTTAACTTCTATTCAAATATATAATCTCTGACTTTACAATCAGATGTTGACAGTTTCCAACAGTAACTGTGGACACGGTTTAAACAATGAGGAGTCTGTGACTAGTATTGTCCTTCATCATACGTAGTCATCAAAAACAAAATGATCTCACTTTCATCACATTTTATCTGCTCTTTCTCAACTTCACATAACTCATGGATGTGCTTTAAAGTGTTTTTGTGACATTACCTCTTGCTAACTGACCACTTGTCTTGTGCACAAATCTAATATAATCCTGTGAATGCAGTGTGGAATGCCACCACAATCCTGGACTGAAAGACACGTCTGCTGCTGGAGTTCTGTGTCATTGTCCTCTTACGAGACACTGCATGAGCCAAGGGTTAAGTCCGTGATACAGTCAGCATTGTCTTGCGTCATAAACATTATGAAAGATGACATTTTGCACGTCTGCATTTAAAGACCCCAGATACTTTTATTACAGCCTACCGGTTTCCAAATCATTATCTAACACCATGATGGGTCATATGTTTTGAAGACAGATCATCAACAGCAAGACTTCACTTATACGACAGTGACCAACACCAAACCATGCAGGTGGTATTTTGTGACTGTGATGGATGTACAAGCAAAGGTAGCGTAAAAGAAAGAAATGAAAGGATCACATCAAAGTTCTCACCACATTTCTGTAAGACAATTACAACGGAAGATGGTTGTTGGTTAACTACTAGTTGGGTGCAGAGAGCATTTCAGATGACTATGATCTTGGATCCCAGTGGGGAAGAACACTTGTGTAATTACAGTGCCTTTCTCTCCCTTTGCTGCCTTTATGCCACCCACTCATTATCCAATTGAAACGCGTCCTTCTGTATCATAGCCTCCATTACTGGCTATATATACATATAAGTCTTTAGACATGAGACTTTCTGGCTGTTCACATTGGTGGGATTTTCTTGCAATGGACTTTACGCACGTGGCCTCTGGTGAACCCAAAAACTCATATCTGTTAACACATTATAAACAAGGTCCTCTGGCTGCAGAGTAAGCAAGTTGCAAGCTTAATAAATGACTTCCACGCTTATATAATTGGATTGGGGTGCCAAGGATATCTTCTGGATGTCCAAAAGGTCAAACAGCAACTTTTCTTGTTTCATCCACCTGTTGAATTTGAAAGTATTTTGCAAACGGGAAAGCTTTTTAAAACCACATTGGCTTTTAACCTCTTCTGTATCAGTTACATGTGAGCACAATATAGTGGTTGTCTGGTTGGCGAATAAAGACCTGTGTGGATACATGGTTTCAGGTAGCAACTGGGTTATCCAATTAAGCTGTGTATACGAGTCAGGCCAAAAACTAAAACATCCAAAAAAGGACAGAGGGCCTTTCTTTGTACTCTTTGACCCTCTGTGAATCACATTTAATACAGAATTATAGACAAAGCTACAAAGACAGCTAAAGATATTTTTTTTAGAAACAGAAACATAAAACATACTATGTGCATCAAACTTTTTACAGTATTACCTCTTGAATAATATGTTATTAGAATAACTATATGTTCAAATAATAGAAGAGAGTTGTTGTGTTGACTGAGTATCACAGAGATCAGTAACATAGCAGGAATAGCTCTACATTTATATGACTTTTTAACAACATTGAAATGCGTCAAATCCCGAATGGTCCAGACATTTACTCTCTAGCTTAATTGTAACAGTCTTCCTTTTTTTTAGCTCTTTATTTATTGATTATTTTAATATTTTAGCACAGAGATGCAAAGGTAAAGAAAAAAAAGCAATAAAAACAAATACAAAACATTAAAATTTGAGGTCCAGGGTTGAGCTATATGTATCCAAAAAACAAAATACCATTTTTTACCAATGCATCAACCAGATCTTTTTGGAGTCAAATTCAGTAAATTGCAACAGTTTTAATGATCCTTTAACATTTCAGTAGAACCCATCAGATCAACTTATGAAGTCCAACGACCCCAGCTGTGCTTAGTACTATTGCAACGTGTTAACAGTGGTGGAAAGATAATTAATGAGGATTTAGAATGACAAACAAATATCAATAATGTCATTAGTTACATGCAGTTGTTCAAAATTAGCTCCATTTGCTAAAAACTATATCTTGCTTTTACTTTTGAATGCATCTGCAACAGTAATCAGTGATAATATATAGTCAGAGAAGGCCTTTTTCTGTGTTGAGTACTTTCATTTTAGTTACTGTGTTTTGTTCTTTGCAGTTTGATAATAGTGCTTAAGGATGTAAATGCTCCTTTAATAGTTTTTGCTAAACAACATCATCAGTTATAAAAACAAATTTCACGCCCCCTGAAGTTTCAGATTGCCATCGTGACAATAATGTTTCCACCTCAGCTGATCGTATAATGGCAGAAAAAAAATGCAATTTCTCTACAAAATGACTACTGAAGAGATCTGTCAAGAATTGAGTGAATGATTTAGTTGTGCTGCATCTTCAATGCAGCATTAGCAAATGGGCGAAGTGTTCACTTGGGGCAAATAATCCAGGCTTCCAAGTGTAATACTTTTCAAGAATATTAGGGAATATGAACATATCATTCAAGTAGGTATTGTTTCATCGCCTCTTTCTTAGGTCTTCATTGTTTAAATTTTGTGGATAACCCTGGATTAATTAGTGTTAAATCAAATGACCGCACAGAAATGTTTATGTGTGTAAAAAATGCTGCAAAAAGTGCTCAGAAACAAGGATTCATTGGTCTAACACAAACCTTGATGCTTTTGTTATGATGGGCTTGAATATCATATTATATTTATTTGGCTCTCCCAGTAGTGAGAGTAGTCTTGTGGGAGCCCTGTCACTTACAATGACTGATCTCTTATCAGGAGAAACACATTTACAGAATGCCCTTTTTATTTATTTCATATTTACTGTTGAGCACTGTACCCACTGAGGAATGCAGTGGATTTACCTCCTGGTGGAAAATGCACTCACTTTAGGAAACATTCCCCTTTTAGACATCTGCGCTGCGTGTACCTCACATGTTCAAAAACAGAGAGAATGGTAACTCATTTAACTTTATGACCACAGTTTGTGTTCTTTGAGTGGCTTCACTGGAAAAAAGGGCATTTTTTAGGTGTAATAAGAGGTTGAGGCACTGCAACCCTGCTATTGTGTCCCTCTCTCTGAAGCTCAGCTGTGGACTGTTTTATTGAAGCTTCAAGGTCAACCAAGCCTCAGATTTACATTTACACTTCACTGATTCCATGTTGCTTTCCCCATTTCCTCTTGCGTGTCAAAACAAATTGCAGACATTGAAGGGAAAGTGAATCTATGTAGAACTTGACCTGGTATTGGTAATAAGTGTCAAACCTGTGTCCACTTTATGCAAACCAATGAAAATTGCAAAATATGGATATTACTATCTTGCTTGAATAATATTACATGTAGAGGAAATTTTCCACTTTGGAACAACTATTACAATAACCACAAAAATAGCACTAACTTTCTTTTAAGGATCCCTAATGGTGATGTTTCTAATTTCTCGGATAAAGGGTGTTTATACTGAGTAAAAGTACTGATTATGGCTAACTGAAATTAAAATAAATGTACTTGACAAATTGATATGCAGTGTGTATATCTGTACTTACTTGTGGTCCCAGAGTTGATCTGTTAACATTTGTAAAGATGCAAAAGAAATTAATCAAACTTTTTGGCCATGCTACTCAATAATTTTGTCCTTTTTCTCATGACAAAACTGAGAACATTAAAAGAAACAATAATCATTTTCACATAAAATTATAAATTATATCTAGATATGTTTCATTGTAATGAATGAAAGCCGTGATACTGCAACACAAGCGCGTCATGGTGGAATAAGGTCAGTTGATAGGAAAATGGCTCCCTCTGCTGGTCAACAGGCAACACTACAGGTCCAGGGACAGTTATAACAGATGTCACATCAGCCTATCACAGATTTGTAAAGGAACATTTCCAGTTTAAATTCAACTATCATTTTCCATGTATAGTTTCCTGAGAAGGCTTGTGTTAAATTGTGAACTGGCTCGAATATAAACAGGCTGAATGGAAGTGAATTGGACTTGAAGTCAGGAATACACTAATTAGGGAATTCAGAAAGAAATGAAGAAATCATTTCAGAAAGAAAAGGAAATTAAAAAGTAAAAATACAGAAATCAGGCATTCAAAAAGAAAGAAAGAAAAAGAAGAAAGCTTTTGATTTAACACAAAAAGTTTAATAAAAACCTCATTGACCTTGATTTTTTTTCTTTAGAAAACAGCTCAACGTTTCGACTGCTGTTTCATTAAAGTTTTATTCTGTAAAGATTTAAATGATCATCTGGTCAAATTAGGCTGCGATACTTTTCTTTCTTTCATTTTATCTTTAGTTTAGATCCTATGATTGGTATCACACTTTAGATGGTCATAAAACAAGACAGACGCTGACGTCACCTGAATCACATGACAGCGGTTTTACAACAATTTTCATCATCTCCTGTCAATAAAATCTGATGTGTCCTAAAGGGCTTTTGTAGCATATCGATGTTGATCAAAGCTTTTAAAACTGGTAACGAGTCACGAGAGTCTATCATATCAAACTTAAGTCATATGTGTCCTGGTGTCACATTCTCACAACTGGACCTCACACTCAACGACGACCTCTGCCCCCACGGAAGTGCGTCTTCCCCTTCTGTACACACGGAGAGGGGAAGTGTGACCGCCACTGAGACGCTCTCTGGGACCACCAGTGGATGGAGACATGGATAACGGAGTACAGGGCTCATCTCTTTCTTCATGGAGTGAATGTTTCGTGGTAAAGCGGATCCGCATGTTGGTTCCTGTTGGTTTCAAGGGCGAAATAATAGAGTTGGCAAAACTGTCCGGACCAGTGGTAAGTGTCCTTATTTAAATGCGCTCTCAGTACCCCATCTTAATGAGGGTTACTGCTACTTACCAATGATCAAACTAAGATAACCTTACTTTTTTAATGTAATGAATGTGATTTACAGTTAAGGCTGACTAGAGCGGGAGTAAATTGACTCAAAGCGCAATTTGTCACCAGTTACTTATAATGAGTATTTTCTGAGCTACTTTTTTATTGAAACTGATTTTCCTTTTCAGATTATTGCCCAGCTCATGAGTTTTGCTGTGAGTTTTGTCAGTACTGTTTTCTGTGGTCATTTGGGGCGGACTGAGCTGGCGGGAGTATCTTTGGCTATAGCAGTAAGCGCAGTGATGCTCTTACAGTAACATTGTCCATTTCAAACAATTTAACAATTTAACCAGCCTGTGTTTTCTGTCAAATCCTCAGGTCATCAATGTCACAGGCCTATCTATTGGCTCTGGATTGGCCTCAGCATGCGATACTCTCGTGTCTCAGGTATGAGTATTAACCCATCAGGTAGGTCTTTTGACAAACATTGTCAGGACTCTAAGACTTTAGTCTAATTCTATATATTCATAGACCTATGGGAGCCGCAACCTCCTGAAAGTTGGAGTCATTATGCAGCGGGCGATCCTCATTTTGTTACTGGCATGTTTCCCCTGCTGGGCGATACTCATCAACACAGAGCCCATTCTGTTGGCTGTCAGACAAGAGCCAGAAGTAGCCAGGTCAGCTCTCTTATAATCCACCATCATCTTTTGCTTTTGAATATTTCAGAATATTAATCTTGTTCATTGTGATGGAAAATCTCTCTCTAGGTTGTCTCAGATGTATGTGAAGATCCTCATGCCAGCACTTCCTGTGAGTATGTCTGCCTTAAACTGTAACTCTTTTTTGTAGTTTACGTCATCATCACAACCTTGATCAATGCTGGACACAGAAGAAAAGACACAACATGAGTTGTAACAACAACTAAGTGGTTTACTTATCAGAAAGAAACTTCCCTGGTCAAAATAGTTACTTTTTGTAGTACAAATTTTCTAAAATGCACTTTTCAGCATGAAAAATAGCTTTTATCATTCATAGTCATATGTATTTTATATACATTTCTCTATGATATCAACATTAGCCCTCGGAAGTTTATGATCACGCCGGCGTGATCAGATCGCATGGCGTCATTACGGCGCCGTAGAAAAAAAACTGCAATTCATTTTGATATTACAAACTAGAAAAAAAAGTGGGCTCAGACCCCAGAGGGTTAGATAACGTCTGATTCAAAAATATTGTTTCATTTTGCCAACATATTAGCGTGTTTTATTTAGGGAGTCGGAAAATACTGTCAATAGATACAAAAGATCCATTTTCATAATTTCTTAAGAAATAAAACATTAGACAAATCAGGCCATGTGTGAACAAAACCCACTTGTTAAAAAAAACAGCATATTGATAAAAATAAAACCAGAAAGTTCAATCTGATGTATCTGAATAATCTAAATAAATGCTCCAGTCAGGCCACGTGGGCAAGAAGTGATGTCAGCCTCTGTTCTTGATGCTGAGTAAACATTGAAAGCGTGTCCAAAAACATACAGCTTAACTTACAACATGTTTAATTTGTTGTTGTGTTACAGGCTGCGTTCATGTATTCATTAGAATCAAGATATCTGCAAAACCAGGTAGGTTCATGACTTTTCCCCCTGAAACAGTTTGATATTAGAAATTAGACGAAACATGGCCGGTGATGTCCTCCCTTTTATCCCCAAAAGGACAGAGCAGAAATATGCAATACATTTATTTTACTTCAGGTTTATCAGTGTCAATCGATTCATACTAACTGATCTGAAGTGAGGAGGTCAGAGGTCCCTGAAATATTCCATATCATGGACAGGATAAATTAGAAACCAGAAACATACATTTTTCCCGAATATACTGAGCCCAAAGACTGATTAGTTACGCCTGCCTCCCAATAACTCATAGCACCACAGATTGCTGTTTTCTTACATTCTGGTCAATCATAGCTATATCTTTTCTCTGTTTATGTGAAACCACAAAAATGTCATATTTCCAGGGTTCTCACTTCATCTATAGTTAATAAGAGCAGTATGTGGCACTTTTCTTTTAGGGTATCATTTGGCCACAGGTAATCACTGGCTTTGTGGTCAATCTTCTTAACGCTCTCATCAACTACATTGTTCTCTTTGCATTAAACATGGGAGTAGCGTGAGTATGTTTTAGTGGATTGCACATGACCTTGTCAGTATTGTATGTAACGCTTGTATCACATAACAAATATTGTACAAATTAATGCTCCTTACAGAGGTTCTGCTGTTGCCAATACAATCTCCCAGTTCTCCATGGCTGGAATTCTCTACGCTTATATCATGTGGAAAGGTCTTCACAAGGCCACCTGGGGAGGTGAGTCATTTGTATTAGATGGTAGCGATCCTCAAAGGAGACGCATTATCTCCTTCTTTTCACAAGTTGACACAATTCCTTATGAAATTTCTTTGACACATTTTGATCAAAGTCGCACAGAGAGACTCCACCACTTCACCCTTTTTAGCCATAAATGTATGCCTCCCTACAGAGTGGCCCATTTTATGTCGTGGAGTGACCCACTCTAACCCCTCAACACACCGCTCTTTCTCTTTCTTTCGCTCTCTTTTTAGAATAGCTGTACTGAATAACCCTTGAATTAGTTTACTATGAGAAAACATACAGTAAATAGCTCGAGAGCTGACACCAGCAAACACCAAACTAATTACTTGACTGACAATTTCATTCTCAATTATTTACATTTCCTCTAATCCACAGTTCTGCCACAGACAGTTGGCACAGTTCACTCTTTCAAACACAATCTCATCACGAGTCATGCATTGAACTGGCCCAAATCGGTCAAATGCTCTGTGTTTTGTTTACATTTTAGAGGCTAATGCTAAGAACTGTTGCTTATATTGGCAAACTTTAACTGATGTTGAAATTCAACTTCCCAGTCATGAGGTGCACAAAATGCAGCATGAATTAGTTACATTTAGATGGACATATAGATGATTGGGCTAAATGTTTCCTCTCTGAGCTGAGAAATCTGCAAGTCTGGAAGAGTCTGAAAGAGATATTGTCAGACCCAGGAAACGACAAACAAAACTACCAGCGTTGTGTATTTTTTTAGTTGGAAGTGAATTCAGACCCAGATCTCGAGAAGAAATCCCTGAAATCTCTTATAGTTGATGAATGATGAATGTATGAGAGAGAGTCTATTTTAGAGCCCTACTGGCATGTCACTGGTTTACACATGATCAACAAATAAACTACTAAGAAATGAATAAAGGGAATTATTACACATTTTAAATGACTGAGAGGAATGAGTGAAATGGCTTTTAATGACTTATGAAAGGCTCTGTATAATCAAGCAACAGTCCAAAGAGCAAATCTTGTGGCCAGGGCAGAACAAAGGCAGTAGATTAGATCAGATCCAGGTGACTTGGCCTGAAAGAAGCAGTAAAACAAAGCTCTCTTTACTCTTTAGAAAATCTAAGATTTGGTGGACTGTTGTTACAGGCGGACTGATGATAGAACACTTCAGAACATTCATGAAGTGACTACGCATTATTTTGAGATATTATTATTTTCCTTCTATCCCATGTCACATGTGTGAAGTTAAATGTAAAATGTTTGCCTTCTATATAACTGCCTCTCCATCCCATCCACAGGCTGGTCTAAAGAATGCCTCCAGGACTGGAGCTCATACATCCATTTGGCTGTCCCTGGCATGGTCATGCTGTGTGTCGAGTGGTGGACATATGAGATTGGAAGTTTTCTGGCAGGTAATATCGCAGACCACGTTATTAGTTGTGAAGCATCTGTGTTTATGAACTGTAAAATGTAACAGCTGTCTGTCTTTGAAAGGTCTAATAAGTGAGGTGGAACTTGGAACTCAATCAGTTGTGTATGAACTGGCAAATGTTGCCTACATGGTGAGTGCTTTTTTGTGGAAAAAAACACCTCCTTCAACAAACACTGAATGTATAAGACATTCTCAGAATGTCAGATGAATCACAATAGTGTGTTTTTTTTTTCTTTTGCTAGTTCCCCATGGGCTTCAGCGTGGCAGGCAATGTGAGAGTTGGAAATGCTTTGGGAGCCGGTGAAACCGAGCAGGCCAAGCTGTCTGCGAAACTCACAGTGTTCTGTGCAGGTCAGTATGTACTCAAATGTTACATGTAAGCCACAGTACAGTACAAAAGTCTTGGGCCACTCTTCATTTGTTTTTTATATTGCCAGGAAAACAGGACATCGGTGCAGCGATGTATTGAAACTTGAAAAACATAAATGGTTATGTAGTATATAAGGTAGAAACAGAGTTTTCTTGAGGGTAAATATTTAGTCTGAGGTCCGCGCTCTAGGGAGCAGAAAATTCATTTTTTGAACAGAAAATGAATGCTCTCTTCTTCACTTGTTATTTACTTATAAGATGATATGTTGGTGTAGTTTCTGAGTCATCGAGGTCATGGTAATCCTAACATTTTCTGTTGCCAATTTCAAGGCCTTTACTTTTGCGGTGCCCTTTATAGTGGAATTTATAAGAGAAAATGGTTGCTCTGTGTGTGATATTATTAGCTGTGCTGTTCATTAAAAAGTGGATATTTGAATGTGTTGCTCTTTACCACAGCATCAGTATCTGTCTGCTTGGCAGTTCTTATTGGGAGCTTGAAGGATCATATCTCTTATATCTTTACATATGATGAGTAAGTACATGTTTTCTATTAACCCCAGCTCTAGTTAATGTGTAAAAAGAATTCGGATTCTTGGATGTTAGACATTTCGACTTCACATAAGTCATTGCCTACATAGAAATCTGAACTTTGCATGTATATTTGGTTTGTATTTTGTACTTTGGTTTCCTGGATTCATTCTATGATCTTTGTATATCTCTCAGTTAGATTAAGTTGGTTTTATTATATGTATTATTCTCGGGTGTTGACTTATTTCTGCTGTGCTCAGTTAGTTTTTGTCATGTTTTGTAGTCCAGTTAACTTAAGTTCTAGTTCCATTTTATAGAGCCTGTTCCTCTGTTCACTATGTAGTTGTACTCTGTCCTTTGTTGCATTTCAGACCTTTTGTTGATTACCACCCAACTGTTCTGTGTCACTCATTATCTTCTTCCTCATGTGCTGCTCCAGTTGCTTTGTGCTTTACCAGACCCTTGTCATTGTTTGTCATTGTATGTCTCAGCCTCTGTGCCCAGTTCATTTCGTTGCTGCTTCCCTCTGTATAGTGCTTTTGAACTGTTTTTGGACTACCTGTCAGTACAGGGCCTTCTATTTGTTTTTGTCAATTTGATTAAAGACTTTAGTTCTTTTTCTGCATGCCTACAGAGCCTAGTCTGCATTTGGGTCCTTATCTCCTCACCACCTTGTTACAATAATCTTTACATATTAACTACATGTAAAGTGTAAACTATAAACTATATGTTGTTGCTGTTCCACTTGGTTAATGCACACCATAGCAATATATGTCCCTTTTGTCAAAGCATGTAGAAAGCTCAAATGTAAGAACAAAAATGCATTATGATTCAGTAGTTTCCCCACATATCATATATTGCATTATATGATCCTACTTACATTTTGTGTCTTTCTTCTTTCAGACAAATTAGAGAAAGAGTTTCTGATGTCATATCTTTTTACGCTCCGTTCTTTCTTTTAGATGCGATATCTGTGAGTATCTTTGCCATCATGTCTAAACAACATCTAATGTCAATAAACATATCTATATATAAGATGATTACATATATAAAAGAAGAACTTCCTTATCATCCTTATTCTCTGTGCATGACTAGGCCGCCTCTGGAGGCATTATAAGAGGTACAGGTAAACAGAGAGTTGGGGCTATTTGCAACATTGTGGGATATTATGGCATAGGCTTCCCTCTTGGAGTGCCACTGATGTTTGCAGCCAAATTAGGAATCACGGGTAAGATTTACAGCTGTTAATAACATTTAGTTATTAGTACCACATTGTTGCCTAACTTAGGCATAGCATTTTGATTTTACAGTTCTTTTTAACTGTTGTGAGCAAAATGTGTAACTGTTTTTACTCCCCAGGTCTTTGGACAGGCTTGGTTACCTGTGTATCACTACAATGCACATTCCTGATTTTCTATCTGGTCAAAATGAACTGGAAGACAGTTACAATCGAGGTGAGTATTCAAAGGTAAACGTTCCCATTCTAAATGGCATAAGGCTGGCTCTCTCTGATTGGAAATGTACATTTTCACATTGTTTCTCTTCCAGGCTCAGGTCAGAGCGGGGTTACGAGAGATCCCTACTAACACAAGTAAGAAAGACTCTTCAACAATGCTTTTTAAAAAAAAAAAATTTCTAAAATGAAAAATTAATTCCTGCTCAATAACTGCATCTGTGCAAAAGAAAAACAAGTGCAAGTACTGGAAACTTGAATGAAATTGAAAAAAGCCAGAAAATATTGTGTTAAACTGAAGTTCTTAAAATTCACATCAAATGTATGTGATTTTACAGACTTGTCTGCTGTGATTGATCTAGTATTGACAAATACTATTTCTGTTTCAAACTGTTTCTGTTTGTAGAGTATTTTGTGAAAAAAAGTACCAAACCACACAATTCCAACAAGACCTTGGTACATTGAAGTTGAACTGACAACAGCTGGCTTAATCATACACCTAGGTCCCCTCAGACTGTCTTCTCTAAACTAGTACCCTTGAGTTACTAACAATGATTATTCTATCAAACAAACATTAACAACTTAGGTGTTAGATTACAAGCTGTTGTCACATTTTTTAAAAGACTTACACTTGTCACAACTGTCACAACTGAAAGGCACTCGATTGGTCCCTCTGAGCACTGAATGGCTCACCAATTTGAGTCTTAAATCAAGTCAGACTATTTATATTGACCCTTTATTCTTTTCATAATTACACGACCAATTATACATGAAGTTCATAAACATCTACACCAAATACAAGAAAATGTCTAATAATAATAATTTTAAAAAATCTGAATAATCATCAGCAGCAGCCATTTATCAAAAGGTCTAAGCATATCTAATTTTTATATCCAGGTCCCCAACCAGAGGATGCAGGGAACTCACAATGCCAAACAGACACCGTTGACCTGGGTGACATTGAGGAGGTACCTGCAATAAAAACAGTGGAGGACGAGCTCTCCTACAGGACTCTGGTTCTGCGTAGAGGCCTGGCTCTGGCGGTCATGCTATTTATCTTGGCTGCTGGAATCATTATAAACCTGCTGATCTCTAATTTGGTGACATGACTAAGTGAAATCTGTTGTAGTGAAGTTACTCTTTTAGCAACCAGAGCTCAGCATAATGTAGGTGTTTGCACCGCAGGAAAAAGGACAGTGGAGAGTCACAAGAGCTGATGAGCAGGGTACAGAGAGAATACAGGGGGACAGAGAATGCAGAGGGAGTTGATCGATGACTTAATATCAGAAAGCTAGATATTTCCCTGATACAGCAAGATTTTTCCTGCAACTCTTGCAGTGTGAAGTCCACAGCCACATACTGACAAAGAGTGCTGAGTCAAACTGAAGTGGATTCATCAGTAACGTGATTCAAACAATAAAGAGAAATTATTGTGCTTATCTTTGACCTACTCTGGCTCTTCATTTGGGACCAGCACAGAGGAGAAAATTTGATCAGGAGTGTATGTTGCATTGATCCAGTCCACTGTATGGTTATGCGTTGGAAAGCGTGTCTCTGGCAGGGGCACGAGGAAGTGCGCAATTGCTCCCACAGCCAGAAGAGCAGCCGCTGCAAATATTGTGAGGCCTCGCCTGAAGATCAGCTGAGTGGTAGAGAGACGGTTTCCCTTCAGCTGCTGGACCGCATGCTCACCCTGAACCTCGGTTTTTCCATCATGGCACTCAGTGCTCACAGATATGTAGCCATCTACTGACTGGGTCAAAGCATCACATTTTCCATCAGTTAATTGTGTTAGATTATAGACCATAAACTTGTATAAAAAAGATGAAGCCATGAAGGGAAATTAAGCATTGTTGAGTACTGTACTTACTTTCATTTTACATGCTGTATGGTCAACAGTGCCCTCAGTTTCCGATGAGCCAGCTGTGATCAATAATGTCATGTGAGTTGTTTTCTGGGACAGTTTGACAGCCTGCAATCAAGCAGATATAAAAACTCAATTAGGTTTGTACTCATATGTAAAAAGAATTGCTAAGTCAAACAGGCCTTTGCAAGAACCTTAATGCTAAATCAGCCAGTAAAATACCTCCTGTGTAATTTTATCCCAGTTCAGTCTGAATATGACAATGATGTAGAAGGTAGATTGTAAAATGACGCAAACTAGCAGTCCCACCCAAAAACCTGTTAAGAAAAGGACAAGTCAGTTAAGTGTGAAACTGATTTCAGTTGAACAAAGAAGCTTCAAGAAGTTAGACAAAAAGAGTTCCTTTTAATTACCTAAAACTCGTAGTTTGGCAACAAACATTAAAGTCACACTCAGTGAAAGCCCTATGCAGTAGTATCCAATGAAATTAGCCACTGCTGGAATCTTCTGTTTGCCTGTGCCCAAGAAGATGCCGGTGCACACACACTGTGATTTAAAGTGACAGATCTCTTATTAGTATGCACTTCCATGCACTGGCGGCCCTTTTGTTATTTCTGTAACTCTAAATATTTTATAATGTATATATTTGACTTATTCTAAATACATTAAGTAGCAAATTGAATATAGAAACTCACCACAAGACCATCAAAGAACTGAAGGAAACAGTAAGCATTCATCAAGTGTGAGATCAGACCTATGATCTTCCTGAAAATGAGGTTTTACAATGACGAATCATGGTAGGTGGCAACAGTATTACTATTATAGACGTGTGAGCACATGTGTAGACTCACTCATCAGAGGTGAAGATGAAGCCAATCACTGTTTTAGTCAAGCCAAGTACAAGACCTTCAACAACCGCAAAGCTACCTGAAAAAAATTTAGCTGGGATGTCCATCAAATAGTAGAGAAACCTCGTTTGATATAGGCTATGATAGAAATCTAACTGACCTGCAAGAGTGAGGGACACCTTGCTGGTTAGGACTGCCCTGTCTCTGTCTCCTGCACCGAGTGCATTCCCCACTCGGACACATGTGGCAGCTTGAATACCAAGTGGGAACTATGGATTAAGAATTGTGTGGGAAAAAATGTGGCAAAAGAAGTCCTGAAAGGGATTTTATTTGAAACGTTTAAAAGTGAGACAGATGGGCTCTGACATGCAGTCAATACACAGTACCATGTAGGTGATAAAAGCCACCATTATCACAGCATGTTGGGCTGCCAACTCATCTTCACTCAGCATTCCTGATCATTACAGATAAAGAAGAATGAGGAGTCATGACTGAAAATTAATTTATGTTTTTAAAAAACTCTATAATTGTCTGGATTACCTGCAAAGAATCCCCCAAACTCATAAACCCACCACTCAAAGCACTTCATTAATGTGCTAGGGATGGCAAGCTTCATGTAAGAGCCCCACTCCTGCAGCGATTCCACAGACCAGCCTGTAGGGGGAGGGAGACACTCATTTATGTACAGAGAAAAACATGGAATAACAACAAATGACTTTTTAAGATCATTACATCACCACTCTTAACAACTCTCCATCACCTCCCCATGTTGTAATGTGGAGCTTCTTCCACCAAATGTAGGCAAACAGAAAAGTACAGATGTAAATCTGAGACAGACTGTTGGCTGCTGCAGATCCACTGCAAGGCATACACATTTAAGTTTATATCAGTGTATGAACAGATTCATTTAGATTTGAAATATTGTACTGACATTAATAAGCATGCCTACCGAACACCCAAATCAAGCCAATAAAGGAAGACGTAGTTTGTCATCACGTTTGCAATGTTTGCCAAAGCAGCAGCATACATCTGTGGCAGTATTATTCCCTGAGAACACAACCATAAGAAAACATGTGATTACCATGACCGATCCTATTTTTTTTATAAAAAAAGTAGATTTAGTAAGATTTTCATTATTTGTCTACACTAAGATTAAATTATATACAATTAACATAGAAAACTGGATGTGGATATACCTGATTCTGCAGGTAAGACACCTGAAGATGATGTAGAAACATTGCCTACAAAGAGAACTTTTGTCAGTTTCATAATTTCTTTGACAATTTATCACTCAAAACAAATAAACATCTATTTAAATTGTGTTTAATTCAATAAAAGAAAGTTAAAATGACTCACAGGCACCGCAGGAAGGAAGGCTGTGATATACTCCTGGGCTATTCTGCGAACAACAGACTGTATTTACATCTGGCAGTGGTCAATTTTAAGAACTAAGCACTATCAAACCATAAAATCATAGATAATGAACTGAATTTAATTGAATGAAACTTTATTGATCCCAACAGCAAATTAGATTGTTTGAGTATAGTGAATGTTATTGACTGAAACAAAAAAATTCAGTTGAAATAGTAAGAAGAAATATTCAATAGTCTCATTATAAGTGCATGATAATATCTTTTATATTAAAATCAATCAATCTCTCATTTTTTAATTAGGTTTTATAGGATTTTTAGGGTTCAGTGCGCATATGATTACTTTACAGCTAAGAATATACCAATATGTAATAATTTTGGAGAAAGCCAGTTTTACAATTCTTGTTATATTTTATTGGCATATTGTAATGAAATAAACTAAAACATATTAAACTGATTTTTAAATTAAGAAAAAATAAACATGTTGTGAGATTAAAAGTGCCCTGAATCAGGTTTTACTTGTGTTATCTTGCCTGAAACTAAGTGACTATAAATAATGTGAAATAAACTGTGTGAATCAGTCACAGTGAGAGCTATATCGCACAATTGCATTGTTCTGGTAATCTACCGCAGCCTCATCAGTGGAAACTGACTTCTCATGTCCTCTGATAAGTGGCAGCCATTAAAGTAAAGAAATCGAGCAAGCTAATGACTTATGGAGTTAATCATACAACAATAACAGCTATACTAATTATATATACTAATCATTAACATTCAACCAAATCATACCAGTGTTACTCTGTGTCTACTAGACTTGAATCCTTGAATCCAAGACAAACCAATTTTGTATGGCCCAAAGATCTGAGTATCTGCTAACCTTTCTGGAAGTTCGTTGCACTCTAGTGTTTACAGTCATGCTTCTTAAAAGACATATTTGGTGTATCTTAAAATGCAGGCACAGTGTGCTGAAGCACTCCTAATTAAGCTACATCAAATAATTTAAGAGCAGAATTCCCGAAATAAAACTTTCACATTAAATTTCCACAAGTGGCAATGGCTATTTGTCACTCTTTTGAACACGGGGTCTACATTTAGAGTATTAATGTATTTATTAGTCTGTTCTGAGAATCTGTGGAGGCCTGAAGTGATATTATTGTAGACATCTTGGTTGTCGTTTAGCAGATTTGGTATTATGTTCAACTGATAACCAGCCCATCTAACACACATTAAAATAAGTGGTAGAAACAGTATTGCAGCATATTTATTACTGTAAGGTACCTGGCCACTTCAGGGTTTTGCCCCAGACATAACAGAATAGCCTGGGCATTGATGAGGAGCCCCCAGCAGGGCAGACAGAACAAAAGCAGGATGATGATGCTCCGCTGAAGAATCACTCCCACCCGCAGCAGGTTCTTACCACCAAACGTCTGTCAACATGATCATTTCGGAAACCAGACCAGGAGTAAAGATGACAGGCCAATGTAAATATCAGGTGTATGAAATTATTGTATAAAATGGGTATTGCATACCTGAGACACCAAAGTATCACATGCCAGTCCCAGACCATATCCTGTTGCTGCAGTGGTAACATTTATGGTCTGAAATAGATATACTCAGTGGTAAGCAATATATACTCAAGAGCACATAGTGCATTGATACAATCTTTCTGAGTCATTCTCAAGGGATTTTCAATGAATTATCTTGTTGAGTTGCAAAATAATAAAAAAATCCCTCCACCAGCTGCCTGGAAACACCATTTTTATATCTTAATTTGTCATATTAACCTCCATGATTCTGCAGAGCGCACAGCTGGCCACTTACCGCAGAGGCTAATCCATAGCCAGCCATCACTTCATTTCCCAGACGCCCACAAAACATTGTCACCAAAAACGGAAGCAGGTAATTGAGGATTCGGGAGAGCAGCTAGAAAGACAAACATGAACGGTGCAGGTAAAACATCTACCAGCTGACAGGTGATCTTTCAGCGTGCTATCAGTAGTGTTTGTCATCAGATTCTGTCTGGACAAAGTGATTTATGACACTGCCATTGCTTTTGAAGGTGGTAGACACTGCTCAACAATTAAAACCTGCCAAAGTCTGTTATATTGATTTTTGCTTTTAAGTCCCAGACCTGTCAAAAAAATGTTCTGGCAGTCACAAACTGTCATCAATCTTCTCTTGTATTCATCGGCTTGTGGACCACAATCATCACAGTTTCTTACAGTTTTCTTACTGTTCTTACTGACAGAACAGGATGTGTGAACAGTGCCAGTCCTTACCAGAGGCCCTGTCATCCTCAGGATGTGGTACAGTTCCTCTCTGTGAGCCTCGGGAATCCTATGGCGAGCCCACCTGCAGCAAAAAGGCTTATCACCTGACCCCTCCATGTCTACAGCACAAGATACTAATGTAAGTCCTTTACCAAACTGTCTTTCTTCGCGCTCACATACATTCTTTGTTGATCTCGGGATGTTGCAAGGGATGGAAAACTTGCTGTGGTTTGAGCTGCCCTGGAAACAAGCCAGAACCAGCTGAAACAACAGAGATTGTAAAACAAAGACAAAAAAACACACTGCTATCCCAACCAAGACTAAGAAGGAAGACTTGAAAGGGAGAATGTTTAGATCTGAGTGATGAAACATGTAAAAGACAATGAACCACCACTGGTTTTCGCCCAGGGAGGGACCTGTCCAAGAGAATAACAAGATTTCTATCATTTGAAAGATAATGCATTTACAGAACGGCTAACCAAACTACAGACATTGTTGGCGACAATGAGAATTTAACCCTTTGAAACCTCTAATATACTTATACAGTTGCTCAACAATCCAACATGTTGGCTGTAGTAACAGAGGTTAAAACCTCACACTGAAATACAACATAAATGGCCAATATACCAGATCACATTCCCAAAACAGTACTCATGACAGTTAGATCTATCTATCTATCTATCTATCTATCTATCTATCTATCTATCTATCTATCTATCTATCTATCTATCTATCTATCTATCTATCTATCTATCTATCTATCTATCTATCTATCTATCTATCTATCTATCTATCTATCTATCTATCTATCTATCTATCTATCTATCTATCTATCTATCTATCTATCTATCTATCTATCTATCTATCTATCTATCTATCTATCTATCTATCTAAGGTAAACAAGTGATGAGTACAAAAAATCCAGGAGTTCAACTTTCAAAAGAACATACTAATTTATTGATTAAAGATCTACAGAAAGCTTTTTTCTTTTTTTTTTTCCCCACACGACTAGAAGAGCTTTCAACTGGTCTGAACAAAGTTTTATTACAGGTTAACACGATACTAATGCAGAAGAAAAGAAAAAAAATTGACAGAGTCAGATAGTCAATCAAATAGTTAATCTGCTATGTTTTGCCATAATTAAAAAATGAATATGTATTAATGTTACATAATTAATTGGTTTAATTTTACAGCAAATTTGCAACAGTCAATGAGTCATACATATGGTAATAAGTAATTACATATGGAAATGACTAAAATTATGTAATTTTACAAGCTTGACTGCTAATAAGGATTTAACCCTGCTCATGGTTATATGGTCTCTTCTACTGCACAGTGGAAAAAAATTGATCAGGAGCATATGTTGTATTGATCCAGTCCATGGTAAAATTGCTGTTTATGGACTGGGTCTGTGGTAAGGGGACAAGGAAGTGCACCATTGTTCCCACAGCCAGAAGAGCAACCGCTGTCAACATAGTGACGCCTCGCCTGAGGATTAGCTGGGTTGTGGAGAGATGTCTAACCTTCAGCTGCTGAACCCCAAGTCCACCCGGCATTTCCATGTTTCCATCAGGAAGCTCGGTGCAAACAGACACGTAGCCATCTGCTGACTTGAGGGAATAACATTAAAATATATGGAGAGAAACTTAAAGTAAGTAAAGATGGCGTAAGTAAGATCATATTTTAAAAATACCAAAAGAACAATTAGACTGTTTGTGTTGTGAAGAACAGGCTACTTACGTTCCCCTTGCTTGATGCCTGGCCAGTAGTGTTGCTGCAAACACTGTCTAACAGGACATCTGTTCCTAATAGTGTCATTTGAGTCTTTTTCCTAACCCGTTTTACAGCCTGAAAGCAAGAAGTACGAGATGCGTAAGTTATATGAGTAAGCATGGCCCTGCATGACCCTGATTGCAAGACTGACTAGTAGAATACCTCCTCGGTCATTTTCTCCCAGTTCAGCCTGAAGATGACAATGATGTAAAAGGTGGATTGCAAGACGACACAAATGAGCAGTCCCAACCAAAAACCTGCAGAGAAAAACACAAATGAATCAGTTAAGAGCACAGCACGCTTCATTTGTAATAACCTGCTCTTTATACGTCTATGCAAAAGCTTATTTATCTTGAGGGTGTGTGGATATAACAAAATATATTTACTTCATATAATTACCTAAAACTCGTAGTTTTGCAACAAACATTAAAGTCACACTCAGTGAAAGCCCTATGCAGTAGTATCCAATGAAATTAGCCACAGCTGGAATCTTCTGTTTGCCTGTGCCCAAGAAGATGCCGGTGCACACACACTGTGATTTAAAGTGACAGATCTCTTATTAGTATGCACTTCCATGCACTGGCGGCCCTTTTGTAATTTCTGAATATGTGACATTTTCTAATTTAAATATTTTACTGATCTTTAAATACATTAAGTAGCTAATTGAATATAGAAACTGTAAAACTCACCACAAGACCATCAAAGAACTGAAGGAAACAGTAAGCATTCATCAAGTGTGAGATCAGACCTATGATTTTCCTGAAAATGAGGTTTTACAATGACGAATCATGGAAGGTGGCAACGGTATTACTATTATAGACGTGTGAGCACATGTGTAGACTCACTCATCAGAGGTGAAGATGAAGCCAATCACTGTTTTAGTCAAGCCAAGTACAAGACCTTCAACAACCGCAAAGCTACCTGAAAAAAAAAGGAGCTGGAATATACGTCAAACAGTAAAGAATATAGAGGAAGTGAATGACTATCTAACTAAATGTATATTACAGTTAAGTTGAGTTATAGCTCAGCTGGGCTATTTGATTAGACCAATCTCAGTGTACAATCACTGGAGGGGGGTCGAAATATTGATCGAAGTATGTCAGACTATGATATGCCCCCGTCAGCTTGTTAGTGTCAGTCATTTTCCAGCTGACCAATCGTGTCTAGCAGTAGATCGAAAATTAAACAGGTCCACAGCCCTGTACAATTTGTATGTACTGTGTGCTTTGTTTATTTATTTTTTTTTACAAATGAAGTGCACCCTATCCCTTGCACATCTGTTCCCTGTTGTTACCGACTTCTTCTTCTCTGGGTAAAAGACCAGGACAGGAACTGTGGGGTAAGCACAGAGCGCCTGCGCTAGCTTTAGTCCAACTGAACATATATACGGGGAAGTAATTTGACTTCAAACTGCATGGCTGAAGATGACATTAGCATGGCTCACCCAATAGGAATCCTACCTGATTCTCCAAATGAGAGTGCTCTGATAGCTGTCTACCGCAGGTAAGACATTAACTACTTATAAGTGCTTCACACAGAACCTTTAAAAAAAGGAAAAACAACAAAAATCACAGGGTATTCAAGTATCTCGGGGTCTTGTTCACGAGTGAGGGATGAATGGAGCCTCAGATTGACGGGTGGATCAGTGCAGCGTCTGCAGTGTTGCGGGCTCTGCACCGACCCGTCGTTGTGAAGAAAGAACTGAGCCCGAAGGCGAAGCTCTCTATTTACTGGTCAATCTACGTTCCCATCCTCACCTATGGTCACGAGTTGTGGGTAGTGACCGAAAGAACAAGATCGCGAATACAAGTGGCCGAAATGGGTTTCCTCCACAGGGTGTCTGGGCTCTCCCTTAGAGATAGGGTGAGAAGCTCAGTCATCCGGAGTAGAACCGCTGCTCCTCCGCATTGAGAGGAGTCAGATGAGGTGGCTCGGGCATCTGGTTAGGATGCCCCCTGGTGAGGTGTTCCGTGCACGTCCCACTGGGAGGAGACCCCGGGGAAGACCCAGGACACGTTGGAGAGACTATGTCTCTCGGCTGGCCTGGGAACGCCTCGGGGTCCCCCCGGAAGAGCTGGAGGAAGTGGCACAGGGAAAGGGACGTCTGGGTTTCTCTGTTAAAGCTGCTGCTCCTGCGACCCGACCCCCGGATAAGCGGTAGATGATGGACGGATGGATGGATGGATGGATGGATGGATGGATGGATGGATGGATGGACAAAAATCACTTTAAATGATCATACAATCACGCATGTTCATCACTGACCTGCCAGAGTTAGAGACATTTTGCTGGTGAGAATAGCCCTGGCAGTGTCTCCTGCACCGAGAGCATTGCCCACCCGCGCACATGCTGCGGCTTGAATACCAAGTGGGAACTAAGGGTTCATAGTTATGAAGAAAATAAAACAAACACATGAAGTGGGAAGATGTGAAATAGCTGAGAGTGTCGAAGTTGAACAACAGCTACAATTTACGAAAGTTATTTTTTATGAGACTCTAGTTGAAAGTTGTGAAAATGCAATGCTTTGATATGTAGTCAATACACAGTACCATGTAGGTTATGAAAGCCACCATTATCACAGCATGTTGGGCTGCCAGCTCGTCTTCACTCAGCATTCCTGGTTATTACAGACAAAAGAAGAAACCAGAAGCATGGCTGCTTTCATGAAAGGCTGTTTTGATAGCAGTGGCACTTTGTATTGCATGTTTATGTCAATGGGGGAAAAATTATTACACAATACCTGCAAAGAATCCCCCAAACTCATAAACCCACCACTCAAAACAAGTCATTAATGTGCTGGGGACAGCCAGCTTCATGTAAGAGCCCCACTCCTGCAGTGATTCAACAGACCAGCCTGCAGGGGGAGGGAGACACTCATTTATGCAGGAAGAATAATAAGGAGAACAAAGAGAATCTTACACAATATGTGAATACAGCGAAACAATCCACATTAAATTCCTCACCTCCCCATGTTTTAACATGGAGCTCCTTCCACCAAATGTAAGCAAACAGAAAAGCACAGATGTAAATCTGAGACAGAGTGTTGGCAGCTGCAGATCCACTGCAAGACACATGCATCATGGCATCAGGGCATGTAATCATTTTGTTTAGAATAAAAATTTTGTACAGATATGATTGAGTACACCTACGCAACACCTAGATCCAGCCAGTAAAGAAAGATGTAGTTCGTCACCACGTTTGCTATGTTTGCCAAAGCAGAAACGTACATTTGTGGCAGTATTATTCCCTAAGAACACAAACAGCCCCTGACATGAGGAGTTATGTACACTCTTATGAACTGCTATAAAATCAAGTGAGGAAACAAATATAAAGAGAAAAGAATATTTTTATAGGATATTAGTGCACCTGGTTCTGCAGATAAGACACCTGAAGATTATGTAGAAACATTGCCTGAAAAGAAAGATATTGATAGAAACTGTTAACACAAAACCTTGCAGGCAAGTAGTCTTCAGACTTCAAAACCTATTTACTTCATATGTAAAGAGGAAATAAAGATTATAACTTACTGGCACTGCAGGGAGGAAGGCTGTAATATACAGCTGGGCTATTCTGAAAGCAAGAAGCTGTATTTAGATCCAAATAATGGAAGGAAATGACTGTTTAAGATAAAACATACTGTTCAATAACACCTGTCACAATTTATATCTACTGGCACTCATAAATTCGTCAATGACACCAAACGTTAACTTATCATGTAAAGTTCTACAGGGGACAGAACTCATTTTAATGCAGGGATGGTGTTTGCTGCTGCTGAACTCATTATGGAGACACTGCATAAGTCAAGCTACTCTTAGTTACCTGGCCACCTCAGGGCCCTGCCCCAGACATAACAGGATAGCCTGAGCATTAATGAGGAGCCCCCAGCAGGGTAGACAGAACAACAGCAGGATGATGATGCTCCGCTGAAGGATCACTCCCACCCGCAGCAGGTTCTTACCACCAAACGTCTGTACAGCTCCACACAGATAGTGTTAATCATTTTGTGATAGGGAGTAATGAATAGTTGGGATGTGGAGTCAGTTTAACACAGGGTCAGGAAATATTAACAATGGGATAAAGATCCTTCCAAACCTGAGACACCAAAGTATCACATGCCAGTCCAAGACCAGTTCCTGTTGCTGCTGTGGTAATATTAATGGTCTGAAATTAATTCAAAACATCACTGAATGAATTTTCTGTACACTTGATTACTCTGACATAAACAGAACTTCTATGACTCATTGATTAATTCATCAGGTTGATGAAATTAAAAGGCTGTATTGATAAGTTTATGGTTGTAATATTAATATCCTTCCTCCAGCTGTTCTAAAATTACGTCTCCACTTGTCGTTTTCTCACGTGAGCCTCCACAAGTCTGAAGCATGCTGACAGAGAGCACTTACCGCAGAGGCTAATCCATAGCCAGCCATCACCTCATTTCCCAGGCGCCCACAGAACATTGTCACCACAAATGGAAGCAAGTAATGGAGGATACGGGAAAGCAGCTAGAAAGACAAACACACAGTGGTGCAGCTGATACCAAGCTACATGTAATATAGTACAGTCTGGAGTGTCCTTGCACATGAGCTTCAGCAATGTCGTTGTTTGAAATCTGCCCAAGATGGCCTTACGTTGACAGAGCTTATCCAAAACACATCCTTCCACTCCTGTAACTTAATACAAATGGAAGCTTTGTCCCAGAGTACCCTTTACAGACAGAGAATAATGGATAAACAGCACCAGTTCTTACCAGAGGTCCTGTCATCTGCAAGATGTGGTACAGCTCTTCTCTGTGGGCCATGGGAACTTTGTTTCGCACCCATTTGCAGCAGAAAAGCTTGTCACTGGACTGCTCCATGTCTGCAACACCAGACCTTAATGCAGATTTTTCTTGTGAGCAACTGTCCTCTCTGTCATGTACGTAAGTTTGCTGCTCTCCATGGACAGCTTTCACCTTTGTTGTATGAAGTATTTCAACATCTTGAAAAGTTACTTATTAATTAAGGGGTCAGTTTCACATTTTACATATCAATTTTGACACTGTGTACAAAAGCAAAGAACAAAAATCTCATTATGTAGTCATAACATGGCACAGAGTACAGTTCAATGCAAGATCTTTTTGGTGAACACAGTTTAATTTGGACTCATGTAGACCATTGACATAATTTTGCATTTCATTGTAGTCACCATGACAGTGGTTACATGGCAAACAAAGCTGCCACTGTGGAATACATACTAAAAAATCACAACCTGACCTCTTTCTATGCCTGTGTTCTAACATGTAATATGTGAACAGGCAGAAGATGTGAAGTCATAACTATTCATGGAAATCTTCTGCATTTAAATGACTACACCAGTTTCCTCTGAAGAAGGTCGATCTGTCTAATAAGTATCCAACACTTCAGGCAGATATGTTCATTAAAGCATTAAAGAATACAAAACATTAACATGTCATATGTTTTAGAGTCCCACTACTGAGAAGTAAGGTTAAACAGTCTGTGCTTTGGCAACACCCAGAATGAGATGCAGCCCTCTGCTGCCATCAGGCAGAAAAACATTCAGCCAGCCATCTGTGAGTGAATGATAGCATATATCAGTGCACATATTCCTCCTGTTACATGGATATAAGACATATTTTCACATAAGAGCTGTACCACCTTGAAAGATGAAGAAAAATCTGTGAGCACTTTCACATTAGAATTCATTGAAAAATATTTTCTGTGAATGAAGGAGAGTACCTCAGAAAGAATGTTGCAGAGAGAATTTGTTTTTTTGTCAGCTGATTGGTTCTTTCCTTGAAACCATCATGAGGCACAGAGCCATCAGCTTAATAAAGTAAAATGGTTTTCACTTACAATAAATAACACTCAAAGCTCATTACAATGTTTCTTATCACCTCACCACATAAATGTGGTAGAGTTGCCCTGTAGGGAGAAAGTTGACACCATGGCACGTGGAAGTGCCTTTTTCATCTTCTCTTCATTCTTGTCCTCTCCTCTCTCTCTGTTGACTCCTCAAATACTTTTTTTTTATGTCAGCTTAATTCAGAATGTCAATTTTATCAAGACACAACATATTGTTTACCAATGCTGTCTGGTATTCATGAGACAGCGTGCAAACCTATCAGTGAAAAATAAGCAACACCACATTTAGGACGTGTGTTAGTATATGACTGTGCAATGTGAGTCATTAAAACAAAGAAAAGAAAGTACTGTGTATGTGAGACAAATGTTTGTTGATACAAAAGTAAGGAGAGGCTGGTGCTTCTTTGGTAATGGGACCAATACAGTGATAAGACGCATACAGACTGATTATCTGTGATTGGTACTGAGCCCAGTCCGCTGCTGGACAGTTTTCACAGCAGTTTTCGACACCAAAGACAATTTTACAATGAAGCACAACCTCACAGTGCTGCTTTTGTTTTGGAAGCACAGATTACTTTATACATTGTACACTTTTACATTTTCATAACTTCCATCTTATTGATTCTGTATGCTTTCATTTATTTAAATGTCTGACAAACATTTCGTTTTCTCAAGAGACCTGAGCATTCCTTATTTAAAACATGACAGTTGAGACCATCAGCTATTGCTGACTTTCATACCTGATGATGAGTTCATCTCTGCACCAAGGCGGGTGAGTGTATAGTTACTGTCCATACCAACAACAGTCAATAACGTTTTACGCTGTACTAAGTACATTTAACACAAGAATGCACACAATGTGTAAAATAGCACAAAATGTTGAGACAGCTTACAAAAAAGTGCATCCCAGCTATTTATTCTCCCTAATGCTATGAAGCTTTGGCAAAAGTTCAGTAAGAGAGATCTGATCTATTTAATTCACTCACTTTTTTCACTCAGTCCCTGTCACTCCTTTCTTTCTGTCGCTATCAAACCCTCCACTTTAATTACGACATCACTGCTTAGTGGTCTTCCTGCTTTTTCTGTCGTTTTGAATCTCATTTCCACTGTGCGACTCCACCTTTTCCATTGACACAATGAATTTGTGTCAGTCTTTCATTTGATTAAAGTGAATTTGGTGAACTATACTAGATTGTTGCTCTACAAAGTGGGAATTTGCCTATGAACTAAAATGAACTAAAATAAGATTTATAACAATGTCATCCCAGCTGTTGATTACTAAAACAATAAATTACAAAATATGATTTAATCAAAACATCTGTTTGATTTATCTAATTCTTTTTTTTTGCTATGTTGCCGATGCAGATGTGAAGCTCCAGTTCATCTTATTTTTCATGCACCCATTTAAACAAACACTCATGGAGAGCTTCCTTTTGTTTATTTCCAGTACACATGTGGAGCACCTTTTCTCAGCATCCACACACATAGCATATCTGAGGCAATGGGGGGGGGGTTCAGTGTCTTCCCAAAAGGACATCTTGACATGTAGGGGGACTGGGGATCAAACCACCCATCATTCGACTGAAAGAAAACTGCTCTACTGCTTGAGGCAAGGCCAGCATCTTATTACAAAATAATCGATCAAAGTTTAATCTTCACAGCACATGTTTGTGGAAGAGTATCTTGGTACAGAGAAGGGAGACCTCAGAAAAATAGTTTTTGGTCATCTGCATGTGTGAGAGGTTTATCTCTTTAGAGTTTGAGCTCCACTACTCCACAGTCAGACAGTGTAGAAATGTTGGGCTTTTAAAACCATTGATACTTTCCCCGAGGGGGACTCAAAGAGCAGATTTGTTATAATCTGGGATGTAACAGAAGAACCCATCGTAACTTTGAAACAACTAAGACCTATTTCACAGTCTAACAGATGAGAATACTGATCAACAAATATATATGCATGGCAGAAATGCCAGAGAAAGGTCAAAAAAGCTTCAGCAGTCTGCAGTTTGCTGAAGATCATGTGAAAAAGTTCAAAAGCTGTTGGAAAAAAAAAATTGCAAACAGATAAAGTCAAAGTCTAACTTAATAAAAGAAACATTGCATTCCAGCATAAGAAATTTCTTGACAGATGAAAAATGGTGGTGAAAACATCATGATTTGGCAGACCAGGATGATATGCCACCATTAACAGAAGGATGAAATCTGAAATACACCACTGAATTCTAATGGAAGATGTCAATTTATCTGTTTGTCAACTGAAGCTTAAGGGAAACTGGGTCATGCAGCAAGACAGCAGTCCTTTGCGCACAACTTGTTAAATCAAAGATTACAGTTAAAGTTTGGAGAGGCCAAGTCAATGTTCTGACCTAAATCCAAAGGAGATGTGGAAGGATGTGTAGCAAATGGTACATTTGAGAAAGCCATCCAGCATCCCAGAATTTATACAGTTCAGGAAGAATGTGCTAAACATTAGTTTGACCTGCTGTGGTTGTTGATTGAAATTGAATAAGTAATACCCCTGAGGAAAGCCTGCTTATGTATTTGGTTCTCAGTTAAATATTCACTTTCATGTGTTCCACAATGCTCTGATTAAAACATGTGGTGTTCATGAACTACTGGGCTGACAGCACTATGGTACACATCTTGAATAAAACATGCCCACGTTCACCATCTTGACTTTAAATTAAGTACATTTTCTAGAACCATGTGTTTTAAAATGACATCTTGCTTCGGTAAAAGGCAATGGTTGTCTGTTAAGCTGGTTTCCCACTAGAAATGACTGAATGTTTCAAAACATGAAAAGGATTAACCCGCTACTGTCTTTGTGCAGCTCCATCAGACCATTAAGTTCAGTTAAATATTGATGACTTTGGTTAATGATAGCAGTGAAAGATGTGAGCTCTGCTATGAGGGGACACGGCCTGTCACATCTGATGCCACTTTGAGCTGTGATATGTGGCTCTTTTGCCCAACCTTCTCTTCCTGGGGGCATCTTAGATAATTGCTTTCTGAAATTTAATCTACAAGCAAAAGAGTTTTTTCCCTGAAAGTTTTTTTGTGTAGCAGGCTTCCAAAGTCTTTAGAATTTCTTGTCAACCAAAGCTGAATTCAGACTCTGATTTGCCTGGTGTTGTAACTGGATTTTGCATGTGTGTCTAACGTCATACTCCCCAAACAGTTACAGCAGATTATTCAGAGGTTGCCATGGTTGCAGACTATTAAAGTAATCTGATAAAGTACATGAAGTTCCACATTCAGTTAAGAAGAAAAAAGTAAACTTAGAAGCAATAGAAAACAAAGTCTGATCACTACTGCAAACGTTTCTACACCATCTCCCCAAAACTGAAAAATCTTTACTCTCATTGCTGACCCAAAGACTGTGTTTTGGCTAAGAATGTGCGCAGTGTTATCTACACTTTCAAAGACTATTCCTGTTGCAAAGAATCAGGCTCCCACAAGTCTCCGACTGCACGTCTTTGGTCCTGTACTCGAGCTGTTCTCAATTGTTGATCTGTTCTGATTTTAATGCTTTCCTTGTTGCTGTTCTGGCATTCTGAATCTCCTGCCAGATAACTGGTGAATTTAAATCCAGATCCAGTTCTGTTACTTTTCAACTACAATAAGGTTGATAAACTGCATTAACTCAGGTGTATATATAAATATTTCTATCAGAATCAAAAAGTTGTAATGTTTGAACATTGTTTTGAAGCAATGTACATATCCGAAGCAATATCTTACTACAATAATTGGTCAAATTTCCCCTCAGGTTTTGATAACTCTGCTACCAGAGAGTAGAAAATATTCAAAGTGGATATTTCTCATTTTCCGTCTGCTCATTTACCACTACTTCATAAGTTGAATTTTCTTCCTAAGGACTCTTTGGCACTAGTGGCCCTTTATTTGAAAGTTGCTTGACATGAAGTGGGAGCAGGAAGAGAGAGGAAGGACATGCAACAAAGGGCCTGAGATTGCCACACTTGAACCTGGGCCAGTTGGGTCGAGGCGCTTTAGCCTACATGTACATCGAGTGTCTGCACAACCTGGAATTTGTTTTTATTGTGCAAGAAAATTACTTGATGTGCGAGATTGTGGATTCTGTTAGTCTCACAATCAAGCATTGGGAGCCCTGTTTGAACCTTTGCGTGCCTTTTACATGCACAAGACATGCTACAAAACACAAAAGGAGAGACGGAAACTCAAGCATATTTAAAACCCTTCTCTAGTCTATAAAACTATGTTGAAATGTTATTTTCTGTTTCTCAAATTGTTTTGAACAAACATTTGCAAGAATATTGGTCCTTATGATCTGCCTGCTCCTGTGAAGGTAAGGATGAAAGGCCTTGTGGTACTTCCTAGGAGTTTTCACTCTTTTCCAACTGGTGCTTCCCAATTTTAACTTTAATTTCTATTCAAGTATAATCCCATTTTTCAAAAACCATGTCAGTTCTACCTTTATTCTGTAGTCCAAAGCTGGGTTGTTAGACATGTAAGCAATGATGTTGTGTTTTCTTGTGACTTGAGCACTTTTTTGATTGTGGTGCAGTGAGTGTACAAGTCTTACTTAAGTGCTTCAAAGAAATATTACTTTGATTTAAGATATTGATCCTCTGAAGTGACCAACTGGGAAACTAAACTATGAGAACAATGAGAGGAGAAAAAATCAGAAGTTGCATTGTAACAAGGTAACTACAGGGAGAATGGGTACACAAATTAGGAATACATCCAGCTAGAAACAGTTGCTGAGTTTATATCGTGGCTTTCACTGTGGCAGACTTCCACTGTGGTTTATTTTAGTGGAACCATGGCCCTCTGTATAAGAAACCACAAGCGAGGAATTTCTGGCCTGTTTTAGAGCTACATTTGTTTCTAATGCTTTCTTGGTGAATTCCAGCTTCAAGTCATTATAGCTGCCAAATGCCTGGAGCAGGTCGCTGTCCTCATCTCCAGTACTATAACAAAGGCAGTGCATAATTTTGATAAAATTAGTCATGTTTTCAGAATCTGTTCACTGAGCTGTTTAATTGATTACATGCTGCATTGCTTGAACAGCTACAACCACAATGGGTAAAGAATGAAAATGCCTCTAACAATATATGTGACGAGTTTAGTCAGTTCAGACATGTAGAAATGTAACCTACGTTTCTTGCCAAGCTAGTCTCAGCCAGTTGTCTACTGATTCCCTTCAAATTCTAAAGAAATATTGATTGGATTTTTGAAGAAAGTATGGAAAGAAAGTGTGGCACTGCAGCCTCAAGGAGTTTCAACATGGTTCTTGTTTCTGAGCTCTTACAGAAAAGTTGAATTGAAAGATTATTCTTGACCTTGGAAGCAGTCAACATAATCTACGACCATACAAAACTGAAGAAAAAAAGAAAAAAGATTCAACAGGAAATCAAAGTCAAAGTGGTCTAGATTTGTGCAGTATGGGGTGTCGCGCTGTGGTGAGTGGATGACAGCTTTGATATCCAGCAATCACAGCCAGCTTGTGGCAATTCTCTGATTAATGGAAGTATTACTGTGATTACTGTGTGAGACAGAGTGAGGTCCACAACTGTGACTGCTAACACAACTGGCCGTCTCTCTAATGTCAGTAATTTGTCAGTGCTGACACAAACTGGCTGATGATCAGAGAATGTAGTTTAACAAGCGAATGGAGACAAGAGAAAGTTAGACTGAGGCCTCTAAGTTTTACTTTAAACAAAAAAAAGGTGATTCAGCTTCTATCTTCAGAGATAAGGAGCAGATAGAATTAATAAATAAAACTGTCTGTCAACTGTGAAATATTTTTATTTATGCGATATGAAATGGGGACTGAGTCCAATAAACACAATGCCATGTTCATTTTCACAGATCTGTACAAACAATAATGAAGCTGCTTTTTTGCCCACTACTTTTCATATTAGCCGAGAGGCCGAAGGCAAACTGTAGACTAAAGTAAGACCTCAACTCATATGTTGTTAATAAATGGCAAATTAGCTCGATTCCCCAATAGGTAAGTCATGATGTTTGAATACAACTAATTTGACAATATCAGCTGGTACTTGATAAGAGATTAGAAAGATTAAAACCAGTACAAGATTATATGATGTATATGGATGTTCTTTGTATTTTTTTCCCATCTATCCAGACAATACTATTAATATCTTTATTCTGTAAGAGTAAAATAAAAATGGACTTTAAATCATTTGTAACTTTGTGAACATTTGAGGTAAAGGGATGGTTACATCACAAATATGTGCTGTCTCATGTTAATTTAGGGAATATTTAAACTTTTAAAAACTCAACAAAAAAAATAATTCTCCACATACTGCAACAGCTGACAGTATCTCTGTGAATTATTATGTATACATAAATACTTGTTAAGAGTATCACACACATGACGACTGATAGCCAATACTGAACTATATCAAATAATTAGCATGCACACGACAATTAACCTTTAGATTGTTATTTGCCATTTACTAACTTTTTTATAACAAAATACTCCCAATAATAAATACTGAACTCTTTCAGTGTGTCATATTGGCATAAAAATATATAGCATGTATTGTACAGAATAGTAAGGTCTCTTTAATTAATGTGTGGACACTGAATGATCATTTGGTTGTTTTGATAACAATGTTTCAGTATTAACTGTCTAAATGCAAAACAAAATTGAGTTAAGTATTGTTTTACAATATTATACTATATCAAGGAAGCTAACTGCTGCACTGCAATTACAGGGGTGGCACATCAGGGAATCATTTCTTAGGAGTACTTAGGAGTAATCAAATAGCTAGTTACTGGACCACATAGAGGGTTCAGGAGGTAAAAGAAAATGACTTAAATATAGCTCCCTCCTGGATTGCACATTCCACTCTCCTATGCAGCTTTTCACTTAAAGCAAGACATCCTAAGAACTCATAAACCCCTTTTCTTTCATGGCAGGTATAAAAACCTTGAGCGAGTAATCCTCTGACAAACTGTTTCTATCCAGTGCTATAAAAATACATGCTCTGTTCTGAAAAACCGGCAGTAGTGAGCTGCAGTGAGAACATGCAGATATGTCAACACTGACATAGCCTCCTAGTGTCCTTCAACTCCTCTGCAGATGTGTTAACTCATCATAGCTATCCTCATGTTCTCTGTAAAAACAACTGTACACACACACACACACACACACTCCCACACACATAAAGAGAGTCTAGAACAGGTCAAATATCAACAACATGGAATGCACTTTGTCATAACTGATGGTAAAACTCAATGCTTTGTTCAAACAAATCATTTAAATTTTCTGCACAACATCAAATACAATTTAAGGCAAAAATCAATTCCTGAACAAAATAAACAAAAAGTCCAAAAACATACATTGAAAATATTTCTATTTACAGTATTTCTTGATAGAAAAATATGCCCGACTTGCACAAATTTTCAAACATGACTATGTAAGACTTGATTCAACTTCAAGTGCACAAGACAGTTTCAGAATTCAGCACAAATCTATTAGTTTCAGTGCAGCTGTAAATAAGTTTATTCTATGTACAAAGCTACTTAACTACTAAGCCACTAAACTAATGCTGCCAGTAAGGCTAGTAACACTGTCATAATCATATGAGAAAAAAAAGGTTGTTTTTTATATGTTTATCAATTTGTAAACATTTAGTTTTTCCTTCCCAAGAATTGTCTTTATTCAGATGTTGCAGGGACCAACAAACAGTGGCTATGCACAACTGTCCAGAAAAACAAAAATTACAAATGGAATAAAGTCAAGTCTTTTTTCGGAGCTGCAGCTGTGTAGTGCAAATATGACCGCAGGAAGCTGAGCTGTGCATGCCACAGCCCTTCAACAACTGCAGACCAGCACTGAGGTGGCTGTCGAAAGTCATGTTCTGCCTGACTTGTTGAGAGGAGGGAAGTAGGGGTTGGAGGGAGAGTAGTAAGCCAACCAGAGCTAAGGGGAAACATCAAACAGAGTAACATTAACGCAGAGGTTGGATGCTTCAGGGTTCCAGGCTGCAGAGTTCATGAGGAGACTGAACCAAAATGTCACAGTGCTTCTGTGTCCAGAGGCCCACGGAGGTGTGGTGTGCGCTGAGTATTTACATCAGAAGGGAGTTGACCGCCTGTCAGCACAGCTGTGTGAAGGGGACCAAAGTGTTGTGCAGCATCTGGTAATCTGCTGCCTAGGCTGAAGCAAAGTGTCCAAAGCTTCAAAGTCGGCACCATCAGCTTGTTCTTCAAACTCTGGAGCGTGTGGGTGCACATAAATACAGCATATGTACAAGTTTGTGATCTTAAGTACATTCTTCTGGTTTTACATTTAAAATAATTTTGAGCTCGACACAGTCATTTCCTAAAAAATGCTGCTATCCTCTACAGATGTTTCAAATTTCCTCCACAGAGCAGATCGGGAAAATGTCCACAAAGTGTGGAGGGCCAAGCAGAAGGTGAAGCTGAATCCAATACACAATGTACGGTAAACAGACATGCCACTGTGAAACGAGAGAAAAAAAAGTCAAGTCTCAGATTTAAGGAAAAGTTAACACAATAATAGTCTTTCAATGTCCATATTTGTGTATTTGTTCCAGCGAGCTCCAATTTTCATAATTCATATTTGTCCAGACAATATTTCCAGAACGAGTGGGTTTTAGGCACTGGGGGACATTGCAGTTGCATAGTTATTATGATGGCAAATTTGCATTCAATTCTGCTAGGGAACATGTGCTAATAATAGCATCTGTTATTCTTGTTGCCACAGGAATATTAAATATTGAGAAAAAAAATTCCTATTTGCTACTTTTCATCTTTGTTTCAGTAATTATCCATGTCTATTCTTTTCACCTTTTTTTCTCATGTGCTCTTAGTTATCTGTCTATAAAAATAATAACGCCTCTGTCACTGTGATGTATCAGACACACCACAGAACATAATTCTTTCTATGTCGATTTATTGACTTTGCTGGAACTCAGCTGTAGTTGAACAAAATAAATCTGTGTTTACATCAGAGCTTTTTAAAGCCTCCAGTTCTCAAAGGCTAAGCAGATAATGCTGTGAAATATTGAGTGAAAAGACTCATTATCCACTAATGATGCATTAATTTGACATTGCACGTTTAATGTTTTTATTCTAACAGCACATCTATCAGCCATAATGTCAAAACCACCGGCCTTATACTAAGTAGGTCCCCCTTATGCTCTGACCAGTGTGGACGAAGAACATGTGAGGGTGTCTTGAAGTGTCTGATCACTTGGCTCCTGTGGGTTGTGGGGTGCGGTCTCTCTGATTCGGCTTATTTCCTGCAGATGCAGGATATACAAGTAAGACTCTTTGTCATGTTCTTTTAATCAGTTTTAATGGGAGCCCACTGCTGTCCTGTGCATCGGGCAGTAACTATAAAGAAGTGCTGTTGCCATGTGGATGATGTGACTGATTTGCAAGAATGTTTAGGTAGGTGGCAAGTGTCAAAGCAACATCTATGTGAATGCCAGAATGTGGGTTTTCCAGGCAGAGCACTGCATTGTAACTAGATGAGTAGTGTTTACTGTCTACATTCATTTACTGTCTGTGGTTTTAATGTTGTGGCTGAATAGTGTAGTGAACTTTCAAAGCAGTGAAACAACAAACAGTACAATAGCTTTGTCTTTAAATTTTATCCATATCTCATTCATTGTTACATATTCAAAGAATTCAGAGGTTGTGGTACAGTAGCTCTATTTGTAGTGTACTGTGGCACTCTCAAATTTAGGTCTGGTTTCTTGATGTGGGAGCCCACACTTGAAACTAAAAGTTAGAACAATCTATCTTGCAATATTTCAAATTGAAATTCACAACTTTACATGAGTTCCCCAAGTTTACAAAACCAAACAGGAGTTAAGAATAAATACTGGGCCTTATTAATTACTCCATTTTTGGAATTTGAAATAATGCATGTCATGTTATTTAAAACTGTATGTATTTAGAGGAATCTAACGAAGTTTGTGAAGAGCTTTATGCATAAGTTGAAAAGACTTGTAATATGTGATTTCCTGTAATACGAAGAGTGGCCTAGAGTACGAGTTAGACAGAAATTGTTATAATCTGAAAACATTTGTTAAATGTCCCACAATCAAAGAATAACACATCACCTTAGACCCAAACCCCCTTATTCTCCACCTCCTCTGTCCTCCTGCAACTTGCCTATCTTTTTCTTGATGTCAGGGAGTTGTGTCTCCACGATGTATGGAGGCCCTCCCCCATGCCCCTTGTCCCCCTCCACAATGGTCCTTATCAGACTCTGGCTGACTCTGGGCTCGCTCAGGCTTGGGGTTTGGCGTGCATGGTGGGTCGGGCTGTTGGACCGACATGGTCCTACGCAGATGGGTGCGTTTGCACAGGAAGTCAGGCTTTGCTGAGAGACCAAATGAACCTTTTCTTAAGACCATACGAACCGAAGAGGATTTCTTAGGTCTGGCTCTGTGCCCAAACTGAAGTGTGGATAGATGTGCTGCGTAACCTTCGCTCAGAAACTACATAAACAGCAAAGAGAAAGGGTAGGCAAGTCAGACAGAGAGATGTAAGACGATTAAAGTCAATGAGGAAAACCTCAACCCTTGAAGTTAAACTGGGAGATAAAAACAAGCAATGCTACCGAGGAAACACTTAAAGAAACAAATGAAAACTGAATTACCTGGCACTGGTTTTGGTACTTCTTTGAAGGTCTGCCAACAATATAAATCTGTGAAGGGCTGAGGCCTAGCATGTTGTAAACAGAGATGTCCTTCATGGAGCCATAAGCAGAATTGATTTTAATGTGGCACTGTTGAGAGAAAAAAATAATCATTCAGAGATATATTGAGCATTTCAGTGCACCATAACCCAAGGCTGCAACGCTCCAAGCACGACTAACGAGAGATACACAGGGCTCACTTTAGGGCACGGAACAAAATGTATCACGTGCTGCAGACGAAAGATTAAGTGCCCAGGGAATGTCAGAGCGATAGTTTATCTCAGAGGTGTACCTCCTGAATGAGGTGTCGGAGGAAGATGGTCTTCTGTCGCAGGGGATCATGAACCAGGCCTTCAGAAAAGAAGATCATTCCGTGGGGGAAATTGTGCTGCGAGAGCCATGATACCACACGCTGCTTCTGCATATCGGGGCGGCCTGTGATGTAGATGATAAGATACCCAAGATCCTGCCAATGCCTGCAGGTGAATACATAACATAAAATACAGACTAAGTGATACACTTTCTCCATTTTTATGGAGAGGACCTGCATAAAGGTTTAAAAATCCACTTTTCATAGTTTGTGTGTCTTCTGTTCACTTAAATTTCCTATCATCAATGAGGGTTAGAGCACAAAAAAAGTGGATATTTCAATTATAATGCACAAATTACAAATAATAAATCAAGAGGATAACTCACAAAAATAAGTTGCCCTCCAAAAGTTATGGTGAATTTTTTTTGGACGGCAGCTTTTGTATAACCTGCAAATACAATCACGCTTCCTCACAAATGAACTTGGTGTGTTAATCCAGTCCAGTTATAATTAAGTGTCAGTAAAAAAAAAGACACTGTTCGGAAAGAAGAAATTAATTTGACACAGAGCACATCCCTCATTTTAAAAGGCAGACTTACACCAAGCTGCTGGTTGTGAGAGGAGCTGCAGCAGCTGCTGCTCTACATGGCTCTGACAACTTCTGTGGTTTAATCAATGCTTCTATAGATAAGTCCAGCTGTATTTGAACCTGCCGTGCTTCTGTTACAGATATGTGAAAAACACCCCACAGGAGTTCAAATTTACATCTACTATATGCAGACAGTGTTACAACCATTAAAAGGCAATGTTTCACAGCCACAATCTTAACAACGCAGCCATAGTCACAGTGGCAGCTGAGTCTAACCAAGATCAGATACACTGCTTCTCAGCAGCGTTCAGAGAGAGAACTGCTGAACTCGCTCTTATAGCTTTCTTTAAAAAAAACGCATTTGCACAGTTTTGTGTCTGACAGACTTAGTTGACAGTGCACTAACTCTGATAACTGTCACGGCCATTCATGGTATTCATGGTATTCATGCTAATGTACTCAGAACAATGCTCATTCCTGCTGTATGGGTCAGAGGAAAGGGTTAAGTTCTGAATGGTAACAGAAGAAGGAAAAAAGCCATCTTGCCGTGGCCTTTTAGAGGTTTGAACTATGGTGTATGGAATGGAATATGATCTTCTTAGTTGTGCTGATCACACCAATTTAAAAATATTTGCACATTTTATTAATCTCATTACCACACACAAAAACATCAGAGCCTGCAAACAGTTACCTGACAACATCAACAGCTCCAGGGCGGACTTTGGGGTCACTGCCCATGATGGAAACACTAGCAGCAAAAGATCCATCGATACTGAAGACCACACATTCCATGCCCCGTGGCAATACAGTCAAGTAGGCCTCCGCACTGGTTTGATCCCCCCTTGAGTTAAAAGGAGAGAAACTACGTGACAACAAGAAAATGTACCAACTGTAACATGGTTGTTACTTTGCACTCTTTAGCTAGAAGCTCACACATTCTTACGGAACACAGATATATGACAGAGTTTTGCCATTCTCTCTTTTTCTCTGCATTGCTACATCTCATCTGTGAATGCAATAGTCTGCTAAATGGATGCTTACTTGACCATCATCTTAACCGGATAGACTCCCAGGCCAAGCTTCTTGCTCTTAGGTACAGTGTACATGACTCTACCACTGCTGTTGGTCACCTCTGTGTCAAAGTTCACCCAGCGACCGGACTGAGGCTGTGTCATCAGCAGGATGTCGACCTGAGAGAAGGGTGGGTAACAAGAAGAGATTAACATAAGCTTTAGTCTGTAGTGATGATGGAATAATGTTGCTGCTTTTCACCTTTTCTCCGGTCAACGTGACCATGTCCAAGGGGCCATACATGAAGCGACCGACCAGAATCTGGGGTCCATCCTCGGTGGCGATGACATCATTGACTCGGTGGTTGGCTGTGACATTCTACATTCATGACAAGAACGAGCACAGCACTGGTTATTCAGGACACTATCATGGTCCAGAAGCCCTGAGATGTAAAACACACCAGCACTTGTCATCACTTATCACTTGTCTTGATAAATGTTGCTCGGCTATCAAACGTGATTTATTGAATTATAGAGTTTTTTTGTGTGTGTTTTGTTGTAAATGGTCCATACTTACAATGTATAGCACCTTTTCAATCTTGTCTGCATTCCTCAAAACACTTTACATGTGCTTCTCATTCACTGATACAGCGCTTCATATTATATATAAGCAATCTATATACAGTATGCAGCACTGTTTTTCTACAATCATACACTGATTGTATGTGGAGCAAAGTGGGGTTCAGTGTGATGCCCAAAAACACTTTGACAGGAGGATGCAATGGGGATCAAATGGCCAACATTTACATTGGAACACAACCGCTGGGCCATGTTTCCCAAACCAAGAGCAGTGCTTTGCGATGCTCTGAAGTAAATCTTAGCTATCACAGATAGAGATCAAGAGATATTGACTGAAACATAAAAAGTGGACTTGTTTCATATTAATATCAAAAATGAAAATCCCTTTCTCGTACTCAAACCATAGCCTGAAATTTTAAACATGCCGTATAATTAAAGATGATAAATAGAAGGTATGATCAATATTTCAAAGCTAACAATCAGTGAATGACCACAATATAGCACAGTTTAGGACAGCTTGCTGAAATATCTACAGGATTACTTACTGTGACAATTAATTGAACAGCGACAATACTATGCAGGGCATCTGAAAGTTCTGTTTTGGATAACTGCGTTTTTATAAATTTCCTCTTGATTTCAAAGAACCTGAACTTTCTGTCAAACAAAGGTTGTTGAACTGAGTTGTTGAGATTAGCAGGCAACAGATAGAGGGAATTTTTTTGCCTTTTTTTATGGGTCATAATTGTTGGTGACACATTCACCTCATTAAAATGGAAGAATTTCACATTAAACAAATCTGTCTTGCCTCGTTACAGTGTGTTTAGTCTATACTTATCTAAATTACTGCAATATAACATTGGCAAGCGCGTACAAAATAAATTTGTCAGATTTGCTAGAATCATTTTACCGCCAAGAGTAAATAGAAAGTTATTGCAACTGAGGTGTGAAAATGTTTCCGGCACAAAACACAGAAAGATGATAGTTTTTGTAAATCAATTAAATATACACAAACTGGAGCATTCAGAGCAAACCTTCAACCTTCAACACAACACCAGTTCTCTTCAGTGCACTTGTACACGGTTTTTCAGGGTATCTGAAGTGACACTCGTGTCTGCTTGAGCTCTCACAAGACTCCATTAAAAGCACTTGTCCTTGGATGACTTGTCATTACAAGCCTGTGACAAACAGAGACAGTGAGAGGGTAAACATCTAGTTTTCCCATCTTTTAGTTCTCAGAATTTAAAGTGCAACCGCATACCTCAAAAGTGTGCACTGAGGAACATTACAGAAAAGCATGTTAACCCCATTTGAAGCTTCCTTGTCTGGTTTTTGTCTGAAAGTGAGCCACCAGAAAAAAACACTAATCCTAAAATCTCCTCTAAAATGGCTGCATTCAGCAAGATTTCACATTAGCATAATATGAGTCTTCACTTTAACATGAACTGTTTTACTCAACACACATGTTTTTTAAGTACCCACCTTTTAGACTTACTGAATTTTCAGTTGTCATTCTACATATTTGGAGTCATGATTATAAGGCCATGATAAAAGTAGTATGCCAGCAGAGGCTTTATTCCTGCCAAAGTCAGCTACTGATTTGAACAATGAGTTTGACTGACAGCTGTGAGAAATGAGAAGGAAACTATTCATTCCAACTACTGTAGGTGGTAATTTGGACCAATTCTAGCAACCCACTGGACCAACTGCTGACTCAGCTGGGCACTAACACTATGAACAACCCACTGGATATGAATGAAAATTCAGCCAATGTTCACATCTCTACAGTCAAACCAGGCACCCCTTAATATGGAGAGTGCTCATATCACAACCTTCATGGTAAACACGCTGGTAAGGGAAATGACAAAACCTTAAACCTTACCCTAAAAAAAGCTCTTTTTTTCTATTACCAATGTAGCAGAAATGAGAATGTATACAGTCTAAATTTGTGAGTGGCTAGTTTAACTGAGCTTGTAAATATTGACTTTTCAGTCCCATCCTGTCAGTTATTTACCTTCATAAGCTATTTAGCAGCCTCACTAAGCTAAAGCAAAGATGTAACTGAGCCAAACGATTTCTGGGTTATTTACATGAGGTGCCACCTGGGTTGGGAATAGTTTGAATATCATCAATTCAGAAATCAACTCCTCTGATCTCCTAATCAACTCCTAGTTTCAATTCTATCCTTCGAATGAAAAATGTTAGATTTTGTATTAATAGGAAACATCCTCACATAACTCAAATGCAATATATAACTTCTTATATTGAAGCACAATATAATCACAAAGAGCTGGTTCAACTTACACAGACCCTGAAAAGGTACCCTTTATTTGCAAAATGACTGTCTAACAAGCGGAGGATCATAGAACCAACAAATCTTCCAGGACCTGTTCATGAGTGCACTTGGAAAATGAAAAGAAGTGTCTACACACTTATTTTTTCAATGGATAACCAGTACTAGGCATTTTCTAAACAGCTTCTATTTTAAGTTGTATCTAATTCCTAACCTCAGGTGCCTCCCATGTTGGGTCTATCGGATACCTGCACAATCTTATCGTTGGCCAGATCAGCTGACATTGCCGAAGACATACTGTGGCCTCCACAAGTCTTGCAGTAGTCTGATTTTATAAATCTGTCTGGGACATATAAATACATAAAAAGACCAGAAGTAATGCAGTTTGATCAAAAGTAACAACTAGGGTGACAATTTGTTACTAGAAGAAAGCTCTGCTGTTCATAGTCTATATTCTTAAATAAAATAATGAGCAAAGAGAAAATGCTAGTGCGATCAACTGTGTTGTTGTATTTTACTGTTTCACAACACAAGCTAATGATAATTGATCTAAAGGATGTGAAACTTAACAAGGAAATTAAATATTTCCAGCTGCTCTCCTGCATTAGCTTTGTCAACAGTTAATTGTTTGCCAGCACGAGGTCTCACTGTTACACTGACAGCAAGCCCTCAGAATGAGCACACATAAACAAATACAAAAAACATCTGCCTGCAGCTTTTTGCTATGAGAAGTATGGATGACTTAAAATACCAGAGTCAGAAACGAATGCAAAAGTATATAAATGACTCAATGAATTAATTAATGTCAATAAATGTGAGTAATAAAATGAAAAATAACTTCATGCATTCATTTATGTATAAAATGTCCCATAACATGTTACATTTCAACTTCATTTAAGTTTGTGGAACTCCCCTTATTCATCTATAACAACAATAAAATGACGATAAAAGAAAAAAAGACAATAATTAAAACACAATATTTTATAAAATTGAAATAAAATACAAAATACATAATGTGGTGGGCATGAAAAGACAGAGAAAATGAAAAAAATTAAGAAAAAAGTGAAAAAGAACTTTATGACAAAATAATTCAAATCAAAAATTAAATGTCAAATTGAATATAGAGAAGTATTTACATCCTTTTCTAACTGTTTATGACTTAGACAGTCTTAATCCTCCATAGAGGAGGCCTTTTAGTGATCAGTATCAGGTTGGATTTACGTGACACAGCTCAGTGCTCTGTGTGGTCATTTGTGAAAACAGCACAAACAAGTGACATGTCACCATCCACTCACAGGCAAAAGTGTGAAAGACATCAGTTACCAAGAGCCCTCTGTGAAAATGCAGCACGCACCAAAAGTAACAACAGCTCCTCCAGTTTCTTCTCTCCAGCTGTGACAACAAGCTCTTATCCAAGTAAGAAATATCATAGATCCCAAGTGCCTCTTAACAGTCAAACTGCAGCAAACGTGCTGGATGTGTACTGACTGAATCAGCTTAGAACTGCTTTAAATCTGACTGCATTCAGGAGCAACAGCTTCAAGCACCGACATCAGAAAAACTTTTCTTAGCCAAGGTGAGGCATAATCAAGTTGACATTGAAACTTTCAAACTAGAATATAACCATGTTTCCATGGTGTTCTGGATATACAGTTCTATTTATAGCCTCTTGAAAAGAAAGCAGTTACTAACTTTAGGTCTTTAGAAAAAAGGCAGGAACATGACCTTGACATGACTTAGAAAGGCTCAGATGCATCAGGTAATTGTGTGTTTCTGCCTGCTTCAGAGCTTCAAGGTAAAAGTGTGGGAGTATTATAATAATTTTCAGTGTAAAGCCAAAACACTGTCACCATTTCTGATAACTACATTTTTAGTTTGAGTGAATGGACAGCATTGTGACAGCCTGGGACATTATATTCTATGTGTAAAAGAACATGGCAGCACGGCTCAGGTTGAAGTTGCTTCTGAACAAACTATAAGACTTTTTTTTAACAATGTCCTTTGGACAGATGAGAACATTTTCACTTCTATCCTTTTTTAACATTTTTATTTAGTAAATACTAACACATTTTTATCACGCACCTGTGGTAGCATTTAACACATTTTAAGACCAGATGATTTCTGTAATGCTTTGATATGAAAACACTTGGAACTGAAGGGGGGAACATTCATGAGTTAGTCCAGTTATAGGCAACCACAAATCACAATCACAACTCTGTTGTCATTTGAGCAAACTGGCATAATACTGCATTTGTAGTAAAATAAAAGTACCCGCAGTTTGACATGTGTCCTTCTTCTGAGCCACTTTTCACGTGGGCTGGAGGGAGAGAATGGAGCGGAGTCCAAGTTGTCGGATTCCTGGGTCTTCACACAGTCACATCGCATGAGCTGTTGATAAAGACACACGGGCATTTCTACACACAAACCTTTAAAATCGCATCCTTCAATTAAACAGAAAGCACAGGTTTGTCAACAAGTAATTAATAGTCTCAGCTGACACACTGAAAAATACACTGGACAATGATAACATGGAAGGTTTATTATCTGAGGCCTTGAAACTAAATTTTCAGTAATGTTTAGAGAATAAGAGTAAGAGACACCGGTACAGATTAAGGGCTAAGAGGTGATTTGCAGTACTTGTGTAAAATTACTGGTCTCTACTTGAATGTGGCTCTGCATATAATTTCTGACTCACTTGGAACTTAAGACGCTCCCAGTTCCAGCAAATTTTCTTAGACACATCAAACTTAGGCTGAAGAAAAGTACATGAATCAGCTTGATTCAGAGAAATCTGTTAAAAAATTCACTGACAAACCTTTAACATGACAAGACACCAAGCAGCTGTTATGACTGGTTTGCTTCTATCATAGCCCTCATGTTTTCTAAGAAAGGCTTAGTACACTGTGACAGGCTGAAAACATATTTCTTTATTTCACTCCTTTTGGAGGTTTTAATGATCAAAGAGTGTGTGTTTTCAGAGGCATTTATTATGAATGTGATGGTGTCTGAGAATTTAGGGAACATCCTCCTCCTCATCATCATCTTCCCCATGACTTTGTGTGTGAGAAAGTAGCTCAGTCGGTAGATGTTTAAAGCTTTTGGTTTTACACCATCTTTAATGCTAGATATATACTGTATGGAGTGGCAGTACCATAAAACTCAAGGGTTATATTCACATGACTAGAGATCCAATCCAAACCTAGAACATGCGGCAGACCGTTTTAAAATCCTAAACCCCTTAAAAAAGAGTTGGCATTGCAAATTCAAATCTGACTTTTGCATGTTGAAGTCATGACCTTTTGCATTTATTCATAAACCAACCAAAACTGCATACTCAGCAAATTATTTTTTCATATGTAAGTCATAGAAATCTGTTCTAAGCCTGATAAATTGGCTTCCTTTTGTCTGGAGCTCAGCTGTGATGCGTGGCATGAATCCTAAACAGTCGCACATGAGATTACTGTGTGTCATTTACTGTGACTTCACCCTGTTTTACAGACCACTGCACACTCTGGATGGTTTTGACCATTACTCATCACAGCTAAATCAACTGTTTTTCATAAGATGTACTGTGTTCTCAGCTGTAATTCCACATCACATGACTCTGAACTAGATATTGGGAAGACATATTCAATGCTGCCTTGCAAAGACTTTACACTTGCACTAACCTAATAAGCAGTTTTTGAGTTATTTCTTGTTTGCTGCCAGACTTGCCTCTAATAACATATTTCAGGTGCCACATGTGCGAGACGAGCGCTTGAACAAATAAACACTCTCCTATTTCAGTGTCGTGTTGTTTGAGAGACAAGAAGACATCATTAAATAGGAACATCTGTTCCACAATCAAAGTAATTTCGTACAACAAACTAGCAAAACAAAATGAAACATCGCTGGGTTGCATTTCATTACTTTAAACTAAGACTGCCAACTGCAGCAATAAAAGCATGAATCAAAGATCAAAATCAGATGTGTGGATGGAAAAGGGATTGGTTTGATTTTGGATTTTTCATGTATTTGGTCATCAGAGTATTTGGTTCCCAGATGCTACTTCATCATGATTTTTTATTTCACTGCAACATAATACAACTGGTTGAGTTCCTATCGTGATTTTTTTTTCCTCTTGTCTTCGTGTCTTATTAAAAGCCCTTTGAATTTTTCACTGCATAAAATGTGCCGTACAAATAACATTTCATTGCTTTGTAGATTACTATTGTAAATGCTGTCAAGTCCGGGGAAGGAATTAATTAATTTATTGCAAAGATACTAAGAGCTCAGCAGTATAAATTACAGCGACACTGCACACAATTTCTAATTCAACAATTCTGCTCATTGTTCCCACTTTCTATCCCACGTTTTTGTAGGTATATTTTTCAGGTTATGATGTTTTACAGAGAATTAACATTTTTTTGTATTCACATGCTTTGGGGTTTGATCAATTTCAACTAGCGTCATCTTTTTTTTGTGACTGATCAGCTGACCTTTTGTCTAAGCTTCCAAAGCACTGCTTCGCCATTTTGAATCAATTGTATGCAACTATGTGTGCTGAGGTGAAGATGACAGATTGTCGGCCTGACAAATTACAATATTCGATCACCATCATAATGTTCTGTGGGTGTCTCAGTGATACAGTTATGCTACGTTTTTCAAACGAGAGAGATGGAAAACATAAACTTCAGATTAAAACAATGCACTTGGTTTCAGTGGACATTTAAACTGCATCCATTAAGGACTCTTTGTGCACTGATATATAACTAAATATGTGCAGTGTGCTATGTGTGGAGTCTGCAGACATTGATATTTCTCTCACTGCAGCAGAAGTCATATGACTGTAGTCTTGTCATTTTAAGTCTCATTTGCTGTGGTGGACATAGAGGCTTAGGAAAACATAAGACTGTAAAAGACAGTTATTCGAAACTAAAAGAGGTACTATGAAAGTCCATCTATCCATCCATTTTCTATACCCACTTAATCCTTCGGTCGGGTTGTGGGTGCTATGAAAGTGTTACATTTAAAAAAAAGATTAGCATGTATGTATAAACAAGAAACTGTAGCTTTATCTTTTAGTACTAGTTCACTGCAGAAAAAAAGCCCTCATAACTCCTATGAGTTATGAGTTTACCTATGAGGGGAATGCAATGATCTAAAAAACAGTGACTTGCGGGGGAGGTAGAGCCCTACTGCTACACATAAGGCTGAAATAATCTGCCTATTAATACCTTTAATCAGTCAGTTTATTAGTGGTTTGCCTATTACCATGACTGTGTTGACCAACTGCTCAAACCTGTAAATCATCAACGTTATTATTAGAAAAAGTTGAAACTGTTAAATTTTGTTTAATGGACTTTGTTTGGTATTAACTCTGTTTTTATCTTCGTAAAATTGCATACTGTGTATGATCAAATATATACACTAATAATTTTCCATCTATCAACCAAAAATTTCAACTCAACTTCTCTGTTCAATCTATCTCTAACAAAGTGTTACACAGTATTGTGTAGAGTGTCAGATGTTGTCCTACACCTTTACGTTAAAGCAACTAACCATAACATTTTTTAAATATAAAGTGGTGTAGAAATACTAACTATCAAGAGCTGGGAATACTCAAGTAAAGTACTCATGTAAATGGTAATGTTGGAGTGAAAGTATTTCCAGTGTTTCACCATTACAAATTTCTAAATTTGTTTTTCGAATATGTAATGAAAAAGTTTGTTTCACGGAGTAATATGTTTACTGAACCTTAACTCATAGTTCTCCTTATTAGTTAACCTTATTATTTTGTTGTGTGTGCACAGAGATTAATTCATGGCATGCTAATTAAATCAGTGTTTTGTGTTGCTGTTCTAATTATAGAGGATGCTTCTCCAGGTCTGTGAATCTTACTGGGGAGGAAACAATAACTCTATCAGCAAGCCTCTCTAACCTGCCGGAGAACAAAAGCAGCTACATCAGTGGACTCCCAGTAGGAGGCGTGAAAAAGGTGAGGCAGAGCCACCGTTGGGAATGCGGTCAGCACATCGGGGCAGTACAGAGCATAGTCCAGCCTCTTGGAGCCCCACCATCTACTGGAAACTGAAACATAAACACAGTTATTGTCAGAAACATGGCCAAATCCAAAGTCAGTTTAGAATATGTGAAACTTAATCAACTTGAAATTGTCTCTGGGAGATAAATGAAAGAGGACAGTGTGGCCTTTCTCTGTCTTATTTCCCTCCCACTCACTGTTAGAGATGGTGTTTCCCAGTTGGCTCAAGGAGCAAATCGACATTTCACTTTCCACACTGGTCACACTTATTCTACGACCTCCCCCATCTCCTCCTCTTCCTTCAGTCTTTGTCTCAGAGGACTTTTGTGAAGCTTTACCTCCATGAGATTGCTCACCTTCCAAAAATACGCTTGGATGGCCTTGGATACTATCTGCTATTGAAGGTAAGGGAAGAGACAAGGACAAATGGAGAGGGGAGAAAAAAAGAAATGCTTTGATCCCACAACAACTGACTGCCTGAATCTTTAAATCAATGCTGTTATTTGCCTAATAAGTTCTGTGTATTGAGTTGCTCTGTGTTTGGAAAACCAAAGACAAGCACTAAGCAGAAATACAATCACAGCCCACAATTATTCTAATCAACATAGTACCCTGTTCATTTATTGGTTTTGTATTTGTTATTGGCTTTGGATGTCCATAAGAGTATCTCACTAATTTTCTCAGTCTGATATATGTTCTCTATAAAGATCTTTGACATATAGTTATTCCACAGGTTGAGACATATTTCATCAATAAGCTGTTTTTGGGGGAAAAAAGGTCAGCTAAATAGCACATTCATCTTACATTACAGGTACATTATACAGTACAGGCGTGAAAAAAAATAGGTATGAGTAACATCTCAGCAACTCAGTGAGCAAAATTATTATTTTCAATTCTTGGACAAAAATACCAATAAATGTGATTGTTCTACAGTAGAATTCATTTAGCCTCAGAGGCCAAAATAATCACTTGTTCCAATCAGTCTGACATCAGATTGCTGAAAAAAACTTTCACATTTCAGATGATTAGTGTTAGGGAAGTGATCTCTGTAATGATACAGAATTTGCAGCTGAATCTCAGAGGGTAAGATTTCAAGCTGATATGCTTTCGTTGAGGCTTACCATTCTGCTCGAGAGGTAAAGAGGCACAAAGGGGGTTCAAAGTTGACAGCAGACTGGTCACGGACACAAATTAATCTACTTGTGTGTGTACGAGAGAGCTGACACCAGGGAACGTGCTCTTTCAGACACTGCTGTCACACCTCAGATTATGTAATGCCTGCGTGCTGTTTGAAAGATGCACTCACTCACATGGCTCTATAGCACCTCTGTTTAGTCAGTAAGATAGAGAAAAGGTGAACAACAGTGAGAGCATATTAAGGCCCCATTTTTCAGAGATCTAGAACAATTTATGTAAAAGTGGCATCTGAACCAGTGAGCATAATACTCTAAAGTTGGAATGGTTTTATCTCTATAAAAAGTATTTTTGGTCTGCACCAAACACTTGTACCTTTACTGAGAATGACACCAATCTGGCCAGAGTAACATAATTCTAAACAATCAATATCGCCTATATTCTTTTATGATAACTTGAAGTTTTCCTCAAACGGTCTTTTTGGACAGTGTATGTATTTTCTTGGCACAAAGTTGAGTTTGTGCCACCGCTTTCTAATTGCAGCATTTAGACACCAACGGCTTCAAGAATTACCTGCGAATTCTGTCATGAGATTTAGAGGGTTTGCCTCAAACTGACATTTGAGATCCGCACCACTTGTAGATGATTTTTCCTACTGTGACTGTATTTCCTCTAAATATTTCAGAGATCTTTTCAATCACTTGCCATAATCAGAGATAGCTAATACCTATTTGGTGAGAGCATCAAAAACTCTTGACAACTCACTTAAAAAAACAAATCAAACACTGGGTCGAAGATCTGAGGTGTTTGACTCCCTCTGGAGTTCCAATCATTGAGGGCACCACATACAGACAACTACAGGTGAACTTGTTCCTTTTTGTGATTGAATCTAACTTTTATTTCAAGAGTAATGAAAAAAATGTCTTCTTCAGTCACGTCCTGTGAAGTGTAAACTGATCCCACCTTGAATCATTTCGTCAGACCGCTTATCAAAACCGCTTCTCCTGCATTACTACTGAAAGAGTCTCTCTGTTCTTCTCCTCTGACACTCTTGAGGCTTGGATGGTTCCTTGATAACAGCCCACAAGAACGTGAAACGTGAAACGTCTTTACATAAGTCTGTGAAACAACATGTCGAAAAACGATAACACATTATCCTTAATAAGGAATTTTTCAAAAGAAACAAAGGACGAGACAAGTTCCTCCGATCTGCATCATCAGAATACTTCCCACCAAAATGTACATTTCTTTTTTATAAACTGTTAACTGGGCATACAGGGCCAACTACAATGCTTTAAAGCTATGCATGGACTGTGTAACTTGTAACTGGGTTTTTTTCTTTAGTGTCATTATGAGGGACCCTTCAAGTACTCTGATCACATGTGCATTTTTCAAAAAATTGCTTTAAACAGTTCTTAACACAGAGTTGAGATTTGAAAGCCCTGTTTCACAGTCCTGTTCTGATTTTAAGAGGTTGTTTTACTCATTAATCTATATTTCTTCTATTTAGGGTGTTGCCGATGGTTCATTATTCTGCCATCCATGTGACTGATTTAATTTTTTGCTTATTCATAAACTGTGAAAATTGTCAGTGTTATCGATAATCAGTTTCAAAAGCCAGAATCCATGATGCATGTCATAACAGCTGCTCCTATTCATTTCTATCAGGCAAGATTCACATGGATGCGAAGCTTTGACACTCGACAGTGGGTGGGCCTAATGTTTGATATTATATCGACAATCAGTCAGGTGATTTGTTTGGTTGGCACCTCCTCTGCCATTTGAAAATTGGAACGACTCAACTTTCCAGCACAAACTATGCTTGAAAAGTGAGGAAATTGACCCAGAATTTAACCTAATGAAACCTAAAAGTAATTATGTGTTTTATTGTAAAAGTTCATAATACTTGAGTTCTATGAATACCTATGAATAAATACAGCTTTGAGAGTGAATAACACAGCTTTGAGAGGTCTTTATTGTTCTACTATGTAACACTGAAAATGGCCCAGAATTTGAAGAGGATTTATTATGACATTGGAAATGGTTTTACTCATGTGTGACTGAACCTCTTTATCATTGCCCTTCACAGTGTCCCGAAGCTAAAATGTATTCCTCACTGACTTCCTATAAGTCATAACACTTTCAGCTAAAAAAACGAATGGGGTATAGTTTATATACATCAGTATATTTACCACAAACAAGTGGAGACTCAAAGGACAGATCACCCCAACTCTGTATTTCGCCTAGCTGCTACCATTTGCTGTAATTAAGGTAAATTTATGTGGGATGTAGTGGATTAGATTTAAGGTGCAAATGTGGAGGTGGAACAGGGAGCAGTATGGTTGAGCAGAGCTTCGATTTAATGAGAACAAGTGTGCCCGCTTCCCTGCAAATGTAAATCAGAGTGCGTCATGTCTGGATTGGCCTTTTTATTGGAGACGATTCTCCCGCATCTCTGGAGAGAACAGATTCCCTGTAGTTTCCCCTGACAGAGTTTTCTGTGATTATATCACATCGACTCTCTTTAAACACCAACATTAGCATTCCATTCATTATTTACACATGGAAAGTGTGTGTGCCTGTTTGCCACCAGTTCCTGCAATTGGCAATCAGTTTGTATACGCAAGTCAGATTTATCGCATAAAGGAATAAGTTTGATTAATGAAGCAACCAGGTACTCTGGGGGTTAACCCTATGACAACTGGAATTGATTATAAATAAGTCTCCAGCAGTCACATGTGTACATTTGGTTTGAGAAAGATGAGCAGCGGCAGCAGAATACAGATAAACCCTTGCTCTCACAGACTTGAGTGTGAGTACGGTAATAAATCCCCTCAGTCGTTGCAGACCAATGTTCATTTTGGATTCTTACGTTTAATGTGTACATATAGACTTTCAGATTAGATGTTAGATTTTCAATCTTTTGAGTCTAACTGGGAATAAGTGGGGCAGAGAATACATTTGGTGCAAAAAAATCAAGTGTTAATTATAAAGGAAATTTAAGCTTTGTATTACTCAGGGAGAAGAGGTGATACAATAGATTTTCTTTTAGCAGATAAAATGAAAAATCTTTTGTGATAGCTGTTTCTGAGACAATGGTGAGGTTTAGTTTGAGGTTAGGACAAAGGTAAAGTGAGTATGTCTCGAAATAATTACTCTTTTTTTGCATATTTTCAGATGATCTCATATTGTCACTTAATTACACAAGATATAGAATATCAAAGCATCTGCATGAATTCATGCTTGATTTCACTGTAGTTTTACTATTTTCTGAGTAAACAAGGAATCCTTCAAATGGAAAAAAAAAGCTGAATTTGATTCCATAAGGTAGTTGCCAGAATACAGAACAGGTGAGGCTCTTTTAGTTGTCATTGTTAGTTTTGCTACTGGTAGTGATGTTACTTGTTGAGGTGACTTGGTCCTTTTATTTTTAATCTGGCTTTGTTCATTTTTATGAGATGGGCCCGATCTTTTTTTTTAAATAATCAAACTGAATGTTGATGCTATAAAGGCTCTCTGATTTGATTAAAAATGTCACACTGAAATATTCTATTCCAGCTTCTACGACAACAGAATGACAAGGAAATCCTATGTTTTATTCTATTAACTACCAAAGCAAGTGTATATGTTGCATGTTGTTTGTGCTAATTAAAGCAATTATACCTGCTAATATAATGCATGTTCACACATGTGGATGGTCCCACACAGCTACACCCTCAGCAATTTGTCATCATTAATGAAGCCTGCACAAAACCTCTGAGGAGCCTTATTTTCTTTTACACCTCCTTCTTTCACAGCTAAATGAACAGAAAGAAGCAGAAAGATTACTCTGACAGACAAAGACAGAGATAGAGAGGAGGCCACTGATATATATTCTGAAATACACATAAGAATTCAAAAGATTTGCGCTGTGGAGGAAGAGGAGCACCTAAATGCTTTTTGAGAAGATGGGGCTACATGGTGGTAGAGAAGACAATCAGGAAACAAGGATATTGAATGGCTCGTATGGACACTGACAGATTGCCATTCACGCTTAAGGCAGGCAATAGTGAAGCAGTTGATGAACAAGAGTGAGTAGAAAATTCATACTTAGAAGATGATTGCTCTGTGGCCTTGAAACATATTTCAGCCAAAATGAGAACGAAAGAGACTTTTAACTCAGCATCCTCTCAGCCTCCATACTCATTCGCCAATAATGTCATGGTAATTAAAGATACATCACCATCTTTAGATTAAAAAATCATTAAGAATGCATTCAAATCTGACAGATATTACTATAATTCCATGTGCATTACATGTCGTGGGTGATCTTATTTCCCATTAGACCATAGCTAGAAATCAATAGGAGGAGGGCTCATTTACTCTGTATTAGCAGCATTCATCATAATAAAAGCTTCACTGTTGACGGGTGTTGAATCAAAGTCATTCTCACAGGAGCCGGATTTGATTGGCTGTCCATGCCTTCATAACTACAAATTGCTATATTACAGGGCAGGAAATGGGTGACAAGTGCGAGTGTTTCTTCTGTGAGCCTGCACCTGACTGGTTTTAATTCAACACATCATTTGACAGCATCCAGGCCTGATCAATGAAACCGGGGTGCAGACCCATAATTAAAACCTGCGTGTGTAGCTGCAAGCCTATGCTGTGCATCTGCCTTTACACTCCATCACCTTTATAAGCACCACTGGCTCAGGGCATCCAACATTCTGCCTTCTAACTGGTGAACATGATTCAATTAATGTTTGAAAATAACACAGCTTTGGCATCCAAATTATGCAGGCAAAACAGACATGTGTCATATTTTTTGCATACAGGTCCCACAGGAGCGAGACGCCAGAATTAGTCTCGGGCTCCATGTTTAATCAACAAAGAAGCTGATTGAGGATTATGTCTATGACATCAAAAGACTGACACAATCAGTGCTATTAGGCTAGTTAGAAAACCTTCATTAAAGTTGATTACCAAACAATGCAGGTGTCATCTAAAAGCAAAGATTTTTAGGCATTCAAACAATCATTTCCACTATGTGATTATTCTGTAGAGCTTTATTAAAACTTAAATAGTGACCACTGTGTGCTAGTTAAAACTGCCTCGCTAAAGGTTTTAGTGCACATTGGAACAACCCACAGACTTCAGCAAGAGAACCCAAGGGGATGTTGTTGTAACTGGGTAATTGCAAAAACTTGATTCTTCTCTTTCTTTTTTGTTTTTTTGTAGCCATTTTGATTATTTTTTTTTATTTAGAGAGAAGAAGATTTTTTTCCTGCAACACTTTCAAACAAGTCGTACATGTTCGGTCTTTTTCTCACTGTACTGACATGAACTTTAACATGCGACCTGAAGCCTGTTGAGTCTCAGATGTAGCTTCTGGGTTATATTTTTTGCAATTTCTAGCCTTGTGGTGAACTTCCCTGGACGTCCACTCCTGGGAGGATTGGCAACTGTCATGAATGTTTTCCACATGTGTAGTCTTTCTCACTGTAGAATGATGGACCCTAAAAAGTTTGGAAACAGCCTTATAACTCTTCCCAGATTAATGGGCAGCAACAGTTGCTTCTCTAGGATAACTGCTAATGTCTTTCCTCCTGGGCATTATGTTCGGACATACCTGAATGCTCTAGATCATCAAACAGCCAAAGCCTCTTTTTTTTATAGAAGTACTCACACTTGATGATGATCAGTTAATAAAGTGCATTTGATGAGCAGCACCTGGCTGATACTTACCATCTTAATTCCCATAGACGTAGTAAGAATGCACTTAGTGTTTCAACATACTGCTTCTGCATTTTGGCTTAATGTTTGTTGAATGAATAATGGTACAGACACATTTGTGGTTGTTTTTATTCAATTTTAAAATTAAATGAGTTAATGAAAAGATGATTTCCATTATGTCCTGATAAGTACATTTTAATTAAAATTAGGTGAACTTTATATGAATATATATTCTGGTGCAAAACCTAAAACCAATACAGAAACTGACAACTAACCAATTTAAAACCTAAACAGGTGAATTTGACTCTGTCCTTCAGGTTTTTCTAAGCACTCTTGAGCGCACTGAAAGCATCTGTTGGATAAACTATCAGAACAGTGGTTGTGCCTGCTCATTATAAAAGCATGTGTCAGTTTTTCTGTGTCACTCAAAGACAGAAATGCTCACACTTTCAGGTAATATAAAGGAGATTTGGAGCCAAACCTCACATGAGTCTTTAAGCGTGAAGCTGGGTCAGAGATCAGACCAAAGTTCTTTGATTGATGGATTGGAGTAAGTCCAAGAGAATTTCATTTTGTGTCCATCTCATTCTGAGATCAACAACCTATGGCTAACATTTCAGATTAATCTTGGTTGAAGCCCATACTATACAAATATACAGGTTCAAAATGTTATTGGCAGCATTAAACAAGAAAAGAGATTTAAATAATTTAATTTTAAAAAAGTGGTTTTGGTTGTTTGTCTCGTTTGTCTCTGTGTGGCCCTGTGATGGACTGGCGACCTGTCCAGCGTGTGCCCCGCCTCTTGCCCGATGACCACTGGGATAGGCTCCAGCCCCCCCACGGCCCGACCAACGGATTAAGCGGGTATAGAAAATGGATGGATGAATGGAAAGTGGTTTTGGATGCACCTTTTGTCATCTTTTACCTCAAATATACTGTTTTAGCTACTGCTCAGTAAATGCTCCCATTCCCCCCAAAAAAACAGTCTGCTCTCCTAGGTCAGAAACAGCAGAGTGCAAAGCAGCTGTTCATTCTTTGTGAACCTAAATATAGCCTTCAGGAACGTCTTAGGTTATTTCAGAGGATGTATAAGCTATCATCAACTGCAATTTCTCTGCCAGAAAGTAAGAGGAATAACCATTAGACTGCTCCAAACACCCTCAAGTGAAAAAGTTCAAATATGAATAAAAAAATCCTCTGTATTCTTTCTTACATTACTAAAGATCATGCATGAATACAAGATGAAAAACTAAAAAAAAAATAATAATAATTGATTCTTGTTGTTAGTTAAACTTGTTGTATTTCTATGGGCATATTTTGGGTGAAATTAGTTCAGTTTTTATTTTAAGATTAAAAATTCATGCCCATAAGCTGTTGGCACCAGCGATTGGTCCTTGTCCTACTTTCTCTCTCTGTAGGTGGATAAAGAGATGAGGGAACCAGGCGATGCATCACAACTGCTGTTTAGAGTAAGTCTCTATGTCCCAAAAGTGGGCTAAACATGCTTCAAATAAATCAGCAGCTCATTAAAAATGCTGTCTCTACAACTAAGCCTTCCAGGGAGATTATAGCAATAATGTGCTATTTATCTAGTAGACAAATATCTCACATACTGTACCTGGTCCTCACTGAGCAGTGGCAGACTGAAGTTTAATTACTTCAGACCACAGGCTTTAGGGCAGGAATTAACTCTGCCTCTACCGGATAAACTCATACAGACGGGATCAGATATCCATGTGTCCTCCAACCATATCTGTGAACATGTGTGCTTGTGAAAGTTCACATTAGGAAGACATAGGATCTGCCATTCTACTCCCACTAGCAGATCTCCTAAAATGCTAAAATCCAAAAGCTTATTAATCTGTCAATACAATGACACCCGAAAACAGATTAGGTAATGAAATATTTAAGTGAACCAGCTCTCCCTCACTAGAACATTGATTTCCAGGGTTAAATCCCCACCATACCTATGAGAAGTGAGCGTCCATCTCCAAGAGGATAGCGCTGGTAACGCGGCACAGCAAATGGTGGCAACTTATGGAAGAGGGGCTGCAGCAGTGGCTCAAGTCTGGAGGCAGAAGGATCCGAGGGGTAAAAGAGGTTGAAGATCTGAGAACAGGCTGGATGAAGCTGGCTCACTGATGGACACAAAACACAACAAAAACAACCCAAAACCATTAGGATGGCATTTAATGACCTTTAGTTTGAGGTGTTGTAGTGCCTGATCTAAAACAGCATTTAATGTGGTTGACAGGCTTCATCCAAGTCAAAATCCAACTGAAACCAACTATTCTATCAGAGTAGAGGAACTTGTCGGAAGTAAACAACTGAGAAGTACTGCTTTTATTTCTTCTTTGAACAACAAACACAATAAATAAAAATCAGAGGGGAAACTATCTTAACAAATTAATTCCTTTGAAATGTCGAGTTATTTCAGAAAAAAATCAATAATGGGAAAAAAACTTTCAGAAAAATGTCCCAAATGCTATCAAATTTGAAACTCAAAATTTTAGGAGATTGTTGCTTTTGAGGTGAGGTTGTGTTTATGAGTATTCACTGTCTTGCGTAAACAGTGGTTGCAGATTGAAGAATTATGGAGGAATTCAAATTGGGAACAAAGCTAAGGACTTCTCAGTATAAAGCCACAGGCCTTGGTATAAGGTTTATTTTCAACACAACTGAAAAGTTACTTTTGTGACAAACACTAGTTTACTTTGTTACTGTTCTATCAACTGAAAAACCAACGTATCCTTCCAATGATCGTGGCATCCACAAATCCACAAAATATCAAAAATGAATGATAGATTGTGCTATAAGTTTATGTTTAATGAAAAGAGCTACATAAACAAAATGACTGTTTCATGTCATGCATGTTCCTGAGTTCTTACCCTGAACAGCTGGCAGCACAGTGCGTCTCATGGCCAGCACAAGGCCCAGGGGGCAGCCCAGCAGGAAGCAGTCTGACACCTCAAAGTCAAAACGTCCAGGATTCAACACCAGACTGGTGCTACTGCCGCCACGCACCTCTGTACCTTCCTTCATCAAACTGGAGATTAGCCATAAAAAACACAATGTTATTATAAATACAATCAAAACGTTACTGCTGGGGGCTACCTTAGCAAAACATAGCTTTTCTTTAGCACAATGTGATGGTTGATGTGAAACAAGACTAAACAGTCTGGTAAAGAGACATGAAAATTTCAAATTAATGTGATGTAGAGTGGACAAGATTTCTATGATGCAATATACTAGCATGACAAAGGCTAACTGAGCTAAGGCTAATGTATTTGTGTGCAGCAAAACAAAAAAAGTGTATTAGGGCTAATCTGAAAGTTTAGATGTTAGTATTGTTAATATTGAAACTGGGAACTAAAGCAGCTGTATTGACACAGATGAGTCAGAGATCATTTTGCTTTGCTCTGATTCAGATGTTGGCTGATTTGTTTTAAAGTCGCTGTCGGCATTGAGCCTTTATGACTCAGACTGAGCAGCTCTTCACTCAGCCTTCACAGGCTGCATCACACTGACAGCTGTTTGAACAGCCGAGCGGTCACTGACACATCCTCCGCTGCTGACTGACTCGATCCCTCTGCTTAACAGCGAGCCAACATTTCCCAATTAAGTCTTACATGTGGAGGAAGGATTAGCCAAGAATCTCCAGGCGTCTGTAAAAGTCAAATCAATATTGCTTTGATTGCTTTCTGCTGCTATTTTTGGTTTTTGTCTTCTCTCTCATGTCCACTTGTCCACCTATTTGCAACCGGAAATGTATTACTACAGCAAAACATCCTCACAGTTAACATCCTCACATCTAAAGGACAGTACTTCTAGTTTTGGTGTGTGATTCATTGAATATTAATTATTGCTTATAAACCACAAGGACCGCAGGGATGAGCATGATTAGCAGGCTGAATAAGCTAATCTTCTCTCCCTCTGTAAATACTCCTATCCATTTTTGACAATTTAAATTCTTTTTCAACAAAAATCCAAGCTGGGTAAGTGTACTTTTCATACTTCAACTTATACAGGATTGCACTCTATTGGGCCTCAGAGACTGTTCCAATTAATGCAGCTGGTGGCCGTTTTTTCTCTTTTTACAGATAAATAAACTACAAATCATGACAAATATATTCAACAAACAAGACAAATTGCCCATTATGGGAATTTTAAAGAATTTCTAATTGCACATGATCATTTTTTCTTGACTCAATTTTTTAATGCTGACAGTCCATTTAGGTTTTTAAATGTAACTTGCAGTTATCTATGATTTCTCTCACTCTCTGTATAAACATCACTAAAATTCATGAAAGTAACCATCTCTAGCCAGGACAGACAGAATAAATGGAAAGCATGTGAAAAAATAAATAAATAAATTTGCTCTTGATTTTCTGCAGCACACCCTCAGGAGCCCTAATAAATGCAGTGTTATGATCATGAGAACATGAGCTCAAGGGCACTTTCCAATCAGAGCAAAGCAGAGCAAGATGCACAAGGAAACATCACAAACTAAAGGTAGACAGCCGAACGAGAGGCCACTTTGCTGGAAGATTTAATGTCCTGGAAAAGGAGATTTAATAAGCCCTTCTGATGACTGGGAATATCCACTGGGATGTGTAAGAGCAAAGACCACAACCAAGAGCAGAGTTTTCTCTCTACTTGCCATTCCTCAGGCTTAATAAGGAGTATAACAGGGAGTGAAAGGTAAGAGGTGCACTGCCATGAACTGTGTGGCATCTCTGGGGATTGATGGGATCCTATAGTATCTTTCGTGGCTATAGTGGTGTAAGGCTAGCAAAGCCTCTGACCTGGAATCACAGCATAGGTTCCTTAGATAAAGTAAACACGGCAGTCGTACCCCTTCCATCCCTGCCCAGCTAAATTCACCCACAGTATGTTCTCAGACTGTCTGGCACAGGCACAAAGGGCTATTTATAGTCCATCTGTGACAGGTAGGCAGACAATGCAGTCAAGCTGCAAATATTGATAAAAAGCAGGGGCGAGATAGGGTGACACTTAACAGAAGACCTGGATGATAGGCCAAAAATTTGGTTGTAATTAATTGCATTAAAAAATTTAATTATGTGATGTAACACAGTGGTAAACATGCCTCTTTCCCAACTTTTAGAGAGTGTTGCTGGCATCTAATTATAGATTTGTTTAGAGTTTCAAATTACAATAGAGTTGTTCAATGAAGACACTGAAAACCATTACTTTTGTTCTCTCCCTCTTTGGTTTAAGCAACTTACAGATTTGGATTTAGTTGCTTTTGAAAAATTTCTGTATGCCCAAATATGTCCTGTTTACTCATATCACTGACCCAATCTAATCCTAGAATACCAGATATATAGAGAAATAAGAATCTAAAATGTTTAAATGTGGCTTGTGTGTTAGGCTCCACCTGGAAAAAAAGTTGTGCTGGCCAGTAGATGAGGTATCGCCATCATACGAGTCACTCTGCTTGCGGCTGAGCGGTGGCCCGCCCTGCCCTTCATTGGGAGCAGAAATATCAATGTTGCTCTTACTCAGCCTCTTGCTAGAACTCAAACCAGGACTGGATTCCCTCAGGAGACCAGAGTTATCCTGAAACAAAGAAGGAGAATGTTGAAATTGCTTTAAAACCTCCAGTCACGACTATGGCTGTGTCAGGAAATCACATAATATAATGGTGGTTTGTGACGTGTTTTCCCAGGTGAACTGTTCAGTGTAGGAGGGAGAAAATGTGTCAGTGCAAGAGTGAATCTATTAGTTGTGAGTGCATCTGAATAGCAAAGAAGAGAAAGAGAAACTCGGAATAATGCAACACTTAACAGAGAGGGAAGGACAAAAAAAAACAAACAAAAAAACAAGCTGGTTTAGGACGGCAGTTGACATGATGAATGTGTTTCAACCACACATCACAGCTACTTTAAATGGTGCTCACAACAATGCATGCAAATTAACCCTGGAAAATAAACTGTGAGGCCCACATTCAAGATTAACCTCTACCATGACCATGAAGTTGTGGACAAGGCTTCAAAGAAAGGACACTGCCACTGAAGTACAATGGCAAATTAAAAGCAATATGTAGAGTTAATGTGCTGAAAATCTGGCCAGAAAAATATACATAGCAGAGGCACATTTTATGCATGACAGTCACCTTTTTGTTCACCAGGGACAATAAAGTTGTGCTAAGGACATTGCCACCTGTGTGTGTTCGTTCTTGCGGTTAAGTCCACTGATGAAAATAAGGTGTAGCAGAGGCATGCAATCTCTTTGTCATACAGCATTGGTGAAATTTTCACTCACCAGCTTTTCTAAACCCCCATACAGCCCTGTGTGCCATCATTGTGTTATCTGTAAAACATCAAGTTCTACCTTCAGGCTCTCCGTGCTGTTGTTTCTGCTGCTGTTGTTGGGGCTGCTGGGCCTTGGATGGTTGCTGAAGCACAAAGCGTCAAAGCACAGCACTCCACCCACACAGTCACCCATCAGGCAAACCTGCTCGGAAAATATACAGTTTATACACCCTCTTCATGTGGTGACTTCAGTCAGTGACAACCTCAACAGTAAGCCTTGTATGAACATATTTTAATGGGACAGGAGAGCATGAAGCTCAATTCTATACAAACACCTATAGTTGTAGTATACCTAAAACTAATTTTAATACAATGTGTTTTTTAAGATGGTTTATTCAGATCTTATGACTGCTGATTAAATTAGAGAAATGAAACAGCTTTGTTTTTGTTCCTGTCATTATCCACCCGAGTTGTTTTAGAGCAGTGAGCAACTCCTCCATTTCCTTTGTGCATTGCATTGTAGGACAAATTTGTTCAAGAAGAAAACAACAAACATCTTAATGAAGTGTTAACATATTGTTTAGACTAGTTACAATCAGTCCTTTGGGAAGGAAACAACCTCACATCAGCTTCCAAGTTATAATTCTGAGTAAGGTATATTTGGAATATCAATACAAAATGTGCCACAGTGGGTTTCAACTCATTAACGATGAAATAGCTGCTAAGTCAAAACTGCTAAAATAACTAAATCTTTTTATATGACATTTTTTCAAAGCATTCTTATTTTGCTTGTTTTTAATATTTAGATTATTCAGCTGGTGTCCATGAGAATGTTTGATTAATGCTAGAGTCCAAGCGTTGATCTTCTCTTCATTCTGCTGACACAGTATAAACACATCATTAATACCGTGCCCTAATTTTTGCAGCATGGCCATACTGTGTGCATACATAACCTAGTTAGAATTGGTCTATGGTGTTGAAGTTTTCTGCTTAAGTGCCAATCCATGTTGTCACTATAACCTGCTTGTTTGTTGTTAAACTATGAGAGTGCTGAAACGTTTATCTCCAGAGTTCTTTAAAATAAAGCTAATAACTAGTTAACAAATATGTAGAAAAAGACTCCTCAGAGAGAGGGATGGGTGGGGATGAAAGTAGATCATTTTCAGGAAAGTTGAGTGATAGACAGCAGAAGCAGGCAGAATCATGAAAGCATAGCTACCAGAGAACACAAGCGCTAGCTATACACATGAGTGAGAGCCAATAAACAATAGATAAAGTGGTGTAATTGCAATCATTGTAAGGGGCCTGCTGTGGCTTTATAGTGACTAGTCGATTGACTGGCTAATCAAGATCATGTTGGCCAGCAGCTCTTAATCACCATCATAACCTGACAAAATGCATATTTTTAAACAAGCACTACAGTCACTGAACTGCAGCAGCTAAGAGTACAGATATAAGTGTTCAACAGTGCTGACTTTGTGATTCCACTTCCAATTGTTTATATATTTTGTAATAAGCAGAGTGCAGAGGCCTAATGTCTAAATTCACCACCAGTATGAATGGTCTTCTGTGCAGCTAATTACCAAGAGCTTATAATCACATAGTACAAGGGAGACAAATGTGCCACTTAAGACTTGAAGGTTTCTGATGAGGTAATCTCCCACAGTTTTCATATATTACATAGCTCACTCATCATAAGCTATGACCACAGCCCATTGTTTCATGATGTGAGACTAACATCAAGTAGTTCTCCATTTTCCCATTTCCTTTCTAAAGAAAAGAAGGCACAGCAGACCTGCCCAGTGAATCCCTGGCCATCTTTCGACTGCAGGAAGCTGCGATAAACCTGGTTGGCCCGTTCGATGACAGTTGCCACGGCATCCTGATAGCGTGGAGACACGATGGCAAGAAGAGGAAGAGCAGCCAAAGGCAGGTGGTCCACACTGCTGGACACACAGCTCTCATCATAGCTGTATGGGTTCAGACTGGAAAGGAAAAGAGGGAAGCAAGTCAGAAGGATACATCCACGGATGGGTGGCTGGATGGATGCTGGAAGAAACACTTCTGATTTCATCATGTATTCAATGAACTTTTGCTTGTCTCCTTCCAGCTTTGTAGAGTGTGAGTTATTAGTTTCTAATAAAGTCAGAACAAATTATGGTTAGATACAATTAGCAATGTATCATATCAGCCTCAACAACAGAATGAGATGTTTTCCCCTTTGGTTACGATCTTGACTAAGCTACATCTATAAATGTAGGGTTCACAAAGCACTTAATCTAATTTGATGCCAGGCTTTCCCACAATGCTACTGTGTGTGTGTGTGTGTCTGTGTGTATGAGAGAGTGTTTCTATATACAGACTAAGTGCAGGGAAAAACAAGGTTATCTCAAGGAATAAAACACACAAGAACAAGTTCAGCAACAGCAGTCAGTGTTTGTACAGTTGTTTAGACATTAATGGATGTGTGTGCTGCTTGTGCTTGTGTGTGTCAGAGTGCACATACAGATCAAGTGACAAAGTGAGGAACATTAAAAGATGGCAATGCCCTGCATTGTCTCCTTGAGCAGCCACCATCCATCATATGCTCTGATATCAGGAAGAAACAACAATATATGACACAGACAACAGAGATGGAGACAAACAGGCCAAGGTCTGGAGTTTTTAGCAGTCAAAGAACCAAAGAACCAAAAGATCAGCAATCCTTTTTTCCCTGATGAATTGAACCATTAAATAATAATCCTGATGTAACGTGGACTAATCAGTTTTGTTGTTATCAAATCTCAAAGAAAAGCCAAAACTGGTATGGCGCTGAGCTTCACTCTCTTTAAGTTTTGATAGATCTTCATGTTTAGTGATTTATTCTAAAGGTTACATTTTTCGTCTATATTGTCCAGTTTTCAGTTTTGCATTTGGTATGTTCTTTCTCTTCTGGGTGTTTATTATTTTTTCTACCTGTGATCACAGTGTCCTAGTTAGATCACAGTTCGTACAAACCAGATGGACATAAGCACGTTGATGTCACCCACTGGTTTGTGAACTCATGTTGACATTTGAATGTTTGAAGTTTCAAATTCAGTGAAAGGCATAACAAGTGAGCTTTTGATCTGACTACACACTTAGGCAGTGATCATGACTCAAATGGGTAAGGTGGAAGTTTGGCAGCTCGATCCTCAAACCCTCAGCATGTCCAAGTGTCATTAGTCAAGAAAGTGAGCATAGCAATCTCAAAATGGGGCTATAAACCAAAAAATGAGCACAGTGCTCTAATAATGGTTATTGAGATATCAAATCAAGTGAAAAATGGGATTATTTTCCCATAGAGTACATTGTATAATGCCACAAATAATGAAGGCTTTGGATGGGCACAAACATCTCAAGGGTATAGGCAGATATGTGTGTCATTAACTGTACTATGATCTGTAATAGTGTAAATGAGATTATGAATGGAATAATACCCTATATGAAACTCATGTAAACATCATAAGAGGAATATTGTCTTATTTAGAACAAGGTCAATAGTGAGAATATTACTCTGCATATAAAATAATATTTTTTTTAACAGATTTTAGCAGCAAGCTTCTTATTGCACAGGTAAAATTAACCAAACTTTGAATATACCGGCAAATGTAACAAAACAGTTTTTGTGCGTCCTTTTCATGGAAGTTTTTACAGAATATCACCAGTCCAGAAAAGTGAGGAAACAAGGCATTAGCTAATGACTGACACCTGGGCCCAGTGACTTCCAGCAGTATCTTCTGTTTTCATCATGAAATAAATGGCCTCGAACACTTTCCTCTTACGAGACTAATGGGTGCTTACAAAAAACATGGAGTGTGCATAAATAAATTGATTGTGTTTGATTTATTTTCAGAAAAAGGATTTTTACTGAAGCTCAAGCACCATTAGCACTGTCTACCTGCACTGTCCATCTATGCTTGGTGTACAAAGCTGTCATCTCTTGAGGTACACTTCCTTTAATTGATTTAGCATAAAACTACATTCTATAGTAAATAATGCATACTTTTACGCTGGTTGCACTCTGTTTATTTTCATTTAGCTAAACTATATCTAAGTACATTTTGGAGCAATCTTTCTCAAGTGAGTGCACAGATCTAATTTATGTGAAACCTTTATTACAATTTAACTGAATTAATAAATATGTTTATTTTACAAAACATGGGAGATGTACTTGTTCTGCTAATTGCACTGCCTTGATTTATTTGTAGGTCACACGACAAGCAATGCTTTTCTCCAACTAAAAAAAATAAGTTGATATAGTCAACTCAGAGACACACAAGGCTCTTGTGTGCCACTGGGTGACTTCTATTGTATTGCCATGGTTACAATGCCCCAGGCAACAAAAGTCTGAGCACCATTTATCAAAGAAGGTTTCCACAATTTGAGCCGGAGCCAACTTGAAAGGTGCTTCTCAAAGCGAAGCAAGGATACTTTACGACTTAAGTTTCTTTGATGCCACGTCACAAAATCTCCCCAAAGGGCCGTTCCAATGTCAAGGATACTTTGAAGGACTTTGTCTTTTGTTTAGTGAATCTTCAAGGATGCTTCTGTTTATGCTCTGTGTTCTCAAAACACTCACGCTTTTTTATGCACGTAGCAGACGGCGCAGATGAAAGATGATTCAAGGTCTGTTGTATTACAGCAACCAGCTGTTCAGCGACCATGTCAGTTTTTCAGCTCTTGTGTGTGTATGGTGTAATTGATGGTGGATCATCTCTGTAACCTTTGCAAATGGTAGGACTGTTTCATAATGTGTTCTTTTAATGCAAAGAAGTGGTCTTTTTTGCCAAAGAAAGACAATTTGGAAGGACCCAACCCACAAAGAAAGTATCTAGATGACTGTGTAAACTTATTCATCTTTTCTGAATCTCAGTACGTCTCATCTAAATAAAGCTAAAAATTCACATTCCTCTACAAAAAGATTTTTAAAAATCCAGACAACTGAAATTTGAGTTACCATGACTAATGTTTTCACCAATAACAAAATAACATGCTTCAAGTTTTTAAAATCTGTTTGGAAAAGAAAAAGCCTGTGTGATTGTTGTGCTTCCAGCATCACAGCGTTCAGCAGTCAGTATCTGACATCTAAAGAAGACAGAGCCACCTCCACAATCCCCACTGCCACATCTTAGTGACAGATCTGTGTTGGAGGGCAGTTGTTTGCACCAGAAGCATGTTTTATCACCCTATTCTGTTTGAGAAAAATATGAAAGTATAAAGGCAAGTTTACAATCCATCTTTCACAAGTAGAGTGCCTTTTTTTGCTTGTAAGAGCAACATAAAAATGCAAAGAGCATGAGTGAGGTGAGAGTCTCAGCCTCAGTCTCAGCCTTCTGAGTCACAGACAGACTTCCCAGGGAGGAGCGGCTGTGTCAGCTCTGTCCACAAAGACAGGTAGAGACAGAGCAACACTTCCTATTACACTGTGACACATATAAAGAAATGAGAACTAAATTCTTTTAAAAAAATCGATGATAAACAATAAGATTTTGATACAGTGTATTTCTATCTACCTTTTTTTAAATTAAATGTATCTAATGTAAATAATATGTAACTGTATTAATATTTAATGTAAAATTGTATCATAATTGAATTGTATGTCTAAGTATATGTTTCAGCTTTCGGAAACAATGGTTACCATTCATACCAATAAAGCAAATTTGAATTTGAATTTGAGAGCAGAGAAAATGCATCAAAGAGTCACAAAAAAAAGTCTACAGAGTCCCCTCTGAGACGAATGGTGGGGAATTGCAAGTAGCAAAGAGATCACATTTAAAGAAAGTCAGAAAATCTCCTCCCTGTTCATGTATGTCAAAAAGAAGAGTGAATAGTGAGCCTAACTTAGCTCAACTCATGCATGCCTATTTAACATGAAATAATACAAGATAGACTATTAATCACACAACCCTTACACTGACTTGTTACAGTGGCAGTTTAGTTAACAGTCATTAATAAGGTAAAATGTAATTATTTGACAAAGGTATACTACAAAAAATTCTATACAATGTACAAGTGTACAGTGAATACACATGCAATACATTAAGTGCTTATATCATTTAGAGGTCTGTTTTTTTGATAAAGTAGTACCTTTTACCACCACCACCTCCAAATTACATGTAAAGTGGCTTTTACTGTGAAATGGCAAAGAATTTCTGTCTGAGCAGACTGTACTTCCTAAGAAAGCTTAGGTTCTTTAACGTCTGTACCAAGAGCTTACATATACTCCACAAGTTTTAGGTGGAGAGTGCAATCTGCTATGTAGCCATCTGATGGGGCAGAAGCATCATCAAAACCAGTGACTCAAAGAAACTGGAAAAACTGATAAAGAAGGCTGGTTCTGTCCTGGGGATTGCTCTGTAGCCCCTGGACCTGACTGTGCAAAGAAGAATGCTGCAGAAGTTGAATAATATGGTGTTGAAACATTAGTGTGATCAGTCAGAGGCTTCTTCAGCTCCACTGAAACACAGACTAGTACAGGATGTAATTGGACAAAAATTGGACTCTAATAGGCTTGAATTGGACTGTATTATTGAAGTGCCTTGAGATGAAATTTGTTGTGATATGGCGCTATATAAATAAAACTGAATGGAATTGAATTCAGTTCTTGCCAGCAACAACAGCCATATGCAATGACAGCTTGATAAATAAATACATGTATTAATTACTTTCAAAAGTTACTGATACCTTTGTCCCTAAACCAAGTATTTGTTTTATTTAATTCCCTTAAATATAGTTAGAACTTGGTGCACATGCAAATGTAGATGAGTAACAAAAAAAAGCATCCTCTGCATTTTTAGTCAACTATGATCTGAAAAAGTCTCAAATGACCTGAAATGAGTTCAAAAAGTGTTTTTTGGAACTTTCCATTTTGCAACTTAAAAATGACCATAAAAATAATGTTAGAAATAACAGACCTCTGCATCTTTGCATCTTCTCCTGTTACCCCTCTATATTTATTGCAGCCTTAAGCTGCTCCCACCGGCTTGGTGGCAATCTCTCTCTCCATCCTCATATGTCTGTGTGAGGTTAATGCAGGAGTGGAGACAGGTGTGATAAGACGAAGCAGAGTCCCACCAGCTGCAACCAGTACCGTAATCAAGAGCTCAGCCATTTCCAATTTAAAAGATCTCATGCTGAGAGTAAAGCTGAAACACTGAAAGCAGGGATGTCAAAAGTCGGTCCTCAAGGGCCACTGTTCTGCATTTTTTTGGTGGTTTCTTTGCTTTAACACACCTGATTCAGATGAAATTGATCTCATCAAAAGATTGTTAAGTTCTGCACAAGCCTGCCGATTGATACATTGATCTTAATCAGGCGCGTTGAAGCAAAGAAAGATCTAAAACCTGCAGGACAGCACCCCTCGAGGACGAGATGTGGACATCCCTGACTTAAAGAAATAAATCTAGGTTCTGGTTTTATGAATGTGTGAATCTGATTCCTTTTTCTTTCTGCAATAATCTAGCGGTTTGGGGTTCTGGCTAGACAAATCGAGCACCACTTTGAAACAAGACTCTATTTTTCAAGATTGTTGCTGCTCAAATTCCTTTCAGAAGGTAAATAGACTGTCTGAAAACATAAATGCTTTCACTCTGAGGTGTAAAAAAAAATCTGAATTCATTGGATTTTGAAACCCCACTGTAAATGGGCCAAATTCACACGCAAAGCAAAACCCAGAGAGTTGTCTGCTGTGTGGGAACAAAATGGCCAATCAAAGCGATGTAACATGTGTAGCTGCACAGTTATTGACGCCAACCTTGTTACCGCAGCAACCCATGCGGATGCACTGGTGACGTCTGGAGATACAAGTCCCATCTGAGTACTTGTAAATAACAATGTGGAAAGTCTTTTCAAATGTGAGCTCAGATGGCAAAATCGGATTTTTCTGCAGTCTAAACAAAGCCTAAAATACTGAATATTCCATTTTTAAAAAAAAAAAAAAAAAACTGCCACTTTACCATAAAGTAAAAGTACTCTGTTCTAACTTCTAACTCAGTTAAGATATTTTCGTGCTTGAAGGAGAGGCGAGCTTATGTGTCTTATGCGTTAAAGCTTCTTTGATGTGAGCGTATTTCACCTGCTCTGTAATCTCTGTAGATCATGTTCACTGGGTAGCTACACTCCTGGCTTTCTTCAACTGCCCTTAATGAGAAAGAACTACAAGAGTTCCTGCTTAAGATGTGTTGCTGTCAGGAGGAAAACAGAACACCTCTTGAGAGGTTGTTTGTATCTGTAAAGTGCTCACTCTGCTTTCAAGGGGAGCTTTTTTTAAAACACACTCTACTGTTTTTTAAGCTACTTTTTTTTAAGCTACTATGGAAATAAAATAGGAAATCTTTTTAGTATATTCTAGAACCACCCATCACACAATGATTTGCATAAGAACAGGATTACTCTTTCCACAAAATATGTGATGTGCAATATTTATGGTGTCAGTGTATTACTCAGGGAGCCATCAGGTCATCTTGTAATGTATTACTCAAGGATGTTTGTGGCTGTTGGGGCTTGATTCTCTTAGTCTTGTTAACAGCTCCCCCAAAACACACACTTGCTCGACAAGACCTCCAAATAGGGAAGAAAGAAAAAAGTAACTCATTATTCTAAACACAATTGTATCTCTGAAAGAGACTCAGAAGCCAACGGACAGGAATAGAGGTTTAACACCTGCTGCAATGCTAAACAAATGTCAGAAGAGACACTCACTATTTTTATTTTTTGATTACTTGATTATGCAAACACTTGTTAGTCATTATCACAGAGCAGTAACTGTTTTGCATTCAAAAGAGTGCATAAAAATGTGTACACATGATCCAGACTTTTGTCTGGTTTTATCTGCTTTGGCAATTAGGAGGTAAAACGTCCAACGGGCAGCAGGTTGGAACAAACCCAATTTGATCCGATCATTACCATTTTACAAACATGTTCTTTGGAACCCCTGCTCCATCAAACCATTGACATCCAATCTGTATTTAACTGCTTTGACTAATCTTTCAACTCTGAAGTAGAATTTCCTCCATTGCCTATGATCAATGAAGTGGTGGATGTGACACTGGGCAAACAATTTTGACAAAGCAGGACTGGCACAGATGGTGCTTTATGATCTGGATTTTATGGTGCAGTCTGCCTGTAGTTTATATTTCTTTAATCAGGATAACATGTTTCTCTAAAATGTGATATAATACTAAATAAATCTGACATAAATCAAGTAGTACAGAGAGTGCAGGAAGGGTTCTGCTCTTAAAAACACATCAACAAATCCTATGACAGAAAATTGTGCATAACATCACCATGGTGAGTCTGCCCTCATTACTTCAAGAAATAACACATTTGTTCTCAAGGGTCTATTTTTATACATTAACTGGGAATAAACTTATGGTATAGAGAGGTTTTACTGCATTGTATGTCCTTGAAGACACAAAGAAAAGCATCAAGGCCAGAAACATTAGTCAATCTAAGATCAGCTGTAAGTTAATCCACTCAATGACACCTAAAGGCAGACTAATAATGACATGTTTTTATACTGGGGGATGCACTAAAGTTTGCCTCAAAGTTTTATGGTAATTCACTGATGAAGACATCCATTAACAACAGCAAGGAGTAGATAAACCTGAGTGAGCCGCATAAACCTCAAATCAGCCTCATCTCACGCAGCATAACCTTGAGATTTAATCTATTACACCCTCCTGCCTCTTAGCCTTTTAATGGCAAACTGAAAAACTCTGAAGTCTGTCAGATTCCTGCTTAATTGCACCCCATGTTTAATAATGGCTGGCTTGGCACTGCACAACTTCAGCACAATTAACATGAACAGTAATGGTACTCTGCAGAGTCTCTTTAATTCAAAAGAGGGCTGGGAAAAAGTAGTGGCATGTCCTCAGCAACTACTGTCCAGAATAATGACACCACACCACAATGAGCTGATGTCAGTCGCCATGGAGACGGACAAGTGGAAATTCTGGATAGAAAACTGTGAAATGACAACAACTCTGCTGAAACAGGAATTTGTTTTACTTTCTGTCCTGCTGCTCAGATGACACTCTAGATAGATGAAATGTTTACTTGTGATAGTGATGGTGTCTTTTCTGGGTTTCTGTTAATTGGCCATGTTGTGGTGTAATAATACACAGTCAGTGTTCTTCCCAAACTGTTTCTGTGTAGGATGCAAGTGTGCAAGTGTGTTCATAGATTACACCTGTTTTCTGACTCACAGCTCATAGGCAGCACTGCAAGGTACTATCATTAGCAGACAAAACTACTGCACTAATGAGCCCTCAGAGCCCCTTGGGCCACAGTAGGTCTTTTACACAACACAAGCAGAAAAAAATATTTATTCTCTATGGGGACCTCCTATAGTACATACAAAATTATCAAGCAGTGAGTCCAAGACAGTTTGTTTATGTGGAAGTTTGTCTTTGAGGCGCTAAGAGGTTTTGCCACCTCCAATCAAAGGTGTGATTTTTTAGCTAAGCTGTTACCCAGAATGAGAGCAAATTATCCACACAGACACAATCCCTCTCTGAATGGCTGCCTATTCCTCAAATGTTTATATTGACACTGAAATAAACAAGTCTCCACACCTCCACAAGTCCAACACTGTCATTAGAGCACACACTGATAACTGACAAAAGAGTACTGGAATAAGTGTGTGTGTATTAATGCCCACTGACTGCACATATTGTGTGAGTATCTTCACGATCAGGAGCCATCTGGGGACAAACTTTGCTTAATTTCAATGTGGGGGGGGGGGCGGTCAAAACATATCTACCTCTCATTGCTGTCAGGAGGTTTTAATAAGCTTTGTAGCCTTTAACACAACATAAGAGAGCTCACCTTGTGGAAGTTGGGGGTTGATCTTTCAGATATACAGATTAAACCGCAGGTTTTTCGATGGATAACATTTAAGGCATGGAAGAACAGTCACCATGTTATAATTTGTCAAGCAGAGATTACCAAAAAAAGATTGACTATCTGTATCTGGATTGTTGTTCATGTTAGGTAAATGTCTCAAACAAAAAAATCACAAAAGTAAGAGTCAATAAAATTAAATGTACATCATCTGAAAAAAAAAAAGAGCCCAACTCGAATTTGATGTTTACCACTGTGTAGCACTCCCTCTTCTTTTCGCCAGTCTGTAAACATCTGCGAACTGAGGAGACCAGTTGCTGGACCTTTAGGAAAGTAATGTTTTCCCGCTCTTGTCTGTTGTAGGATTCTAGCTGCTCAAAGGACATAGGTTCTCTTCTTTTGTGTTTCATGATGCATCAAATGTTTTCAGTTGGCGAAAGTTCTGGAAATCAAACACCTGGACTCTTATATTTCAAAGTCATGCTGTAATAGATACAGTATGTTGTTTAGCATTGTCTTACTGAAATAAGCAAGGTCTCCCTGAAAAAGACTACATCCTGATGGCGGCATATGTTGCTCTAAAACCTGTATACATATTTCAGAAGTGATGGAGACTGAAAATCAGCCCATTAAGACTGAGTTTCCACTTGAGGTCACTTATGCATTTCCAAACTACTGCTCTTTATAACACAGCGTCTTCTGACAAAATCACCATTTGAGTTACTACAAGACAGAATTTAAAGGCAACAAAGGGACAAAATGAATTTCCCTCGCACAGTCCACAGCATTGTGGCATCGGAAATACTGTAGTCAATAAGTCAATTCCCTTACTGTGCATATATACTGGGACAAGGACGGTGGTTCAACTAACTGGCCAGGTTGAACTCTAGTCATAGTTTGACTCAGTGTCCATAGAATCATACTGAAAAAGAATTGAATAATCTTGGAGAACATGGAAAAGATGGAAATCTCCAGCTGGTGCTTTAATTCTGCAGAAGTGTTTATGTGGGAAGTTTTAATGAAGCCAACTCTTAGTTCGATATCTGAAGGAAAAGGCTGATTTAACAAATTGGACCATGTAAAATTCTGCTTCAGAATGAAGAAGGCAAAAATGTATGGATTCAATAGACATACATGGAAACCATGCATGAGGACTGAAATTGCATTTCTCTCACCCTTGATATAGACAGAATAAACAGTTATAGATATATATGGAATGAAATGAGTATGAAGAATAATGAGTAAAATAAACAGAAAATAGCCCTGAAAGTGACTGTAGTACTAGACGGGAAAAAAATAAAGTGGCCGATGCCAGTAGTCGATGCTGTGTGTCGTAAAAAAAACCTGTGACTGAATTTTAAACTGTACTTTTAAACTATCAAACTAATGCAGTAATGAATTTATCAATATTTTCCTAATGAGACTGCTTTTTCTCAGTGTCTTCATGTAAAAAAATCTCAAAAGCAAATTTAAAGCTATGTGTGTCCACATGCATTAAAGAAGAAAAAATCAAGACATGGAGCAGCAACTCTGTCCTGCTGAAGTTCAACTGGAGTATTGTGGTTTTGAATATTTCCTCTCTGGATGTGCTAGAAGCACATAGCATGCTGCTGAGTGGCCACACCACTCAAACCTGTTCACACATGTCCTGCTTCAAATCACTACTGCTATCATCAATCACTTGCCACGAAGAAGCATCGACTTGACTTCCAAACACATACTGCTAGCCGACGTGATTAGTGACATTTCAGACAAAAACATCCTTAGCACATAATCAGAGAGCGGTGAAAAACCAATTGACACTGTCAGAAATAAAATCAGTGACTACTGGCTCATGCGACATTGATTATGAAATGTTGTCATTAGCTACACATAATCAACAGACAATGGCAGTCATGAGTAAAAAAAAAAAAGGAAAACTGATGAGCACAGACATATTTTTACCTCCTGGATCTCAAAAATGTCCTCCAGCCACAGACAGAATGACTGTACACAGATAATTAGAAGGAATACTACCTGTAAGTTGTAAAGGCCAAATTAATTAGCTAAAGTGATCACAGCACAAGTCCTTAGGACCGGTTGACATTGTAGAATGCAATTTAGTTATTCATTTTGTGCCCCAAGGAGCAGCATTTTGACAATTAAAAACAACAGCAAGTAAAGAGTTTAGGAGTTTAATTGTCCACATTATTTCCAGTGCTGTGAAATCTCCTCCGCAGATTCATTAACATTTATCTTGTTTGGGGCCCTTTGGTCAATACATTTTTTCAATTAACCTTCATCGTGTTCGCCACCCTCGTGCCATTTTTGCATCTCACTTCTCATGCTTGCAGACATTCGCTATTATTGGACTGAATCTTAAAGTGCCTACTTCAACAGTAAACTCTGTATTTCCAGTTCATTATATAAATTGAGGGTGACTATCATAAAGAAACTTTGCAGTTAGAAAGTGCAATAAAATCCCTTCATCTGCACTGACATCAGCTGCTTTATTCATCTTAAAGTGGACCAACTCAAATGAGTCAAAACAAGTACGGTTGAAAGATTAAAACCTGATTACAAAAAACAGGTCACTCTCCTGCAATACAAGCTCTGACTCAGCTAACTGACTCAATCATACAAGGTCAATATAACCTGAGTCCCCTCACTAAAACCACCTCCTTTGGTGTTAATCTTTTGTTACTTTGGCTTCGGCTCAGATTGGCATGTCTATCAAAATGGATTTGATTCATCACAGCGTGCTAGTTGCAGTTGTGATTATTTGAGAACTCCTTCAAAGAACAGACCCTTTCCATCAAATCTTTGTGCCTGAATGACCATTTGTTTTAAATTATCATCTAGCTGGCTGGGAAGGCAGACGTTGAAATATTAGAAAATCTATCTCACAAGCTCTCGACCCCTTTCTAGAGTCTTAACTCCCTTTTCCATCGACAACTTAAGTGACAATGAGATTATCCTTCTTTCATTCCTAGTATGTAAGTGTCTCACTCTTTAATCTTGCATGAGTATGTCTTCACATGCAGAAATAGCACCACCAAATTAATTCCATAGCTTGGACACATGGCACATGACACATGGCATCAGATAAATCAAACATATAAAAAACTATCAAAAAAGTTGCGATTCTTGGTAAATTTTTAAGGAAAAAACAAAATTCAGTGAATTGGAAATCTCATTCACAATAGAATATTGAAAGCATATCAATTACGAATAAAAGTGAGACATTTTCCTTTATATACCTTTATATTCCTTTATCTTTTCCTACATGAAATATATCAGCTCATCTTGAATTTGATGGCAGTAACGTTTCTTCGAAAAAGCTGGGACAGGGGCAACAAAATTCTAAGATATCTGGAGGAACACGTTGCAGCCAATAAGGTTGGAGCCAAGAGTTCAGTAACCTGATTGGGTATTAAAAGAGCACCTTAGAGAGGCAGATCCTTTAAAAAAATAAAGACAGGCGGAGGTTCAGCAATCTGCAAAAATTTGCATCTTTAAATTGTGGAGGAATTTCTGAATAATGTTTCCCAGTAAAAATTGCAACCATTTTGTACTATCCAGCATTCACAGCAAATAATATCATCAAAACATTCAGAGAATTTGGAGAATCTGTGTGCCAAAAGTCAGTATCAAATGTCTGTGACTTTTAGGCCCTCACTCAGCGCTGCATTAAAAACGACATTATTCTGTCATGGAAATCACTGCATAGGCTCAGGAACACTTCCAGAAATTACTGTCTGTGAACACAGTTCACTATTTCACAAATTCCCCAAATGCAGATTAAAGCTCTACTATGCTATGAAGAAGTAACATGTGAACTCCAAATGCTGCCGTCTTCTCTGGGCCCAAGCTCATTCAATATGGATTGAGGCAAAGGGGGAAATTGCTCTGTGGTCAGATGAGTCAAAATTTGAAATTCTTTTTGAAAATATTATCAGCGCTCAGTTCAAAAGTCTGCATCTCTGATGGTTTGGAGGTACATCGGTGCCTTTGGAACTGGCAACTTGCATATCTGGAAAGTTTCCATCAATGATGAAAGTTGTATGGTTTAAGAGCAACATATGCTGCAGTCCGTAGGATGGCCTTGCATATTCAGGAAGACAATCCTTAACCTTATCCAGCATCTATTACAACAGCATGGCATTGTAGTCAACAAGGTGTTGGAGTGACTCGCCTGCAATCCAGAACTTTCCCTAATTGAAAACATTTGACACATCATATAATGCAAAACATGACAAAGAAGGTCCAGAACTGTTGAGCAGCCAGAATCCTATGTCAGGCACAAATGAGACAACATTCCTCTCCCAAAGGTCCAGCAACAGTTCTTCTCAGTTTCCAGACGGCTACAGACCGTTGTTCAAAGAAGAGGGGATGCCACGCAGTGGCAAACACGGCAGTGTGTCTAAATTCTTTTTTGACATGCTGCCACAAATAAATTTAGTGAGCTTATAGTTTTAAATGAAATGGTAAGCTGTCTTGCTTTCAACATTTTGATGTTTTTAAATGTTATTGTGAATCAAATACTGGTTAATATGATTTGTTAATGATAGAATTCTCCTTTTTTTTAACATTTTACACTACCTCTTTTTGGAGTTGGGGTTGTAAATGATTAGAGTCTTAATAGAATAACACAACCATTCCCCCTCCTATTCAGACAGGTGACCTGAGCTGGTTTTCCAGAATAGCAGGGATAAAGTAAGTTAGCTTAGCATTTAATTCTTACAGAGTTCTATCACCACCTGTTAGAGATTGGTGTCTCAAATATTATAGTGTTAAACCTAAAATGAAGCAGAGTCACGCCTGTTATGATAATTACAGTTTAGTCAGACAAGTTCAGTTTGCCTTCATGTGCAAGGTTGTTTCTTTAATACAGTGCTGCAATGACACACTTTTCACAAACAGGTCTTTCTGTATGCGCCACAATTTCAGCATGAATGTGTTTTCCATCAAGTCTATGATTTGGTTTTTTGCTTTGAGGCCTGATGTTCATACTTTTTTCCACATGAAAACTCTCAATGATTTCAGTTACTGTCAGCACCAGAAAAACTTTTCACTTTTCTTCTTTGTATAAATCTCAATTAATGATACAACCTGTTTCATGTAATAGAGGTCAAATTAAGACCCACCTCTAACCTGCTTGTCTAATAATATGGTTGCATGCAGATCACATTTGAAATGGGCTAAGGGATGAAGAAACTTAAGTAGGCCTGACCTTGTAAAAGCATAGAGCTCATTCAAACACAATGCTGATGCATTTAGCTGCTGACAGGTGAATGGGAAGGATTTGCTGTCTGACTTGCCTGCAAGCTTATGTTTGTACAAGCCAGGCTGAAAGCTGGCGAGGTGGCTCCACATCCTCACATTTTCTTCCCTTCATTGATAGCTCTGGAGCGTTATAACCAGGGTGAATTTTTTAATCGCAGTTGGCTAAGAACACGTGTTCAGCTTGTTCTCTCATTCAAGCTGCAAAATGCAGAAGCATTACCCCTTTTAATGTGTTCGAGCTTGTGTTCCCATGTCATATTTCCCTGCCAAAAAAACACCAGTAACACACCAATAACTCGAGCATTACATTTCATTTGGAGTTCTGGTGAAGACAAAGCATGATTGACCTTATTTTGATAGACATCAACCAATTCAGAGAGGCCTTGTGCTTGAGTCCAGGTACATTTTTTCATCTTTTCATCCTTCACCAGAAATCCTGAATATAAAAAATAATTGAATGTACCACCTCTGGATTTTAGCCTGATATATGACACCTGAAGTGTCAAGGTCAATAAAATTCTATGTTTTGGTAATAGCACTTACTTAGACACCAGGGAGAAGGCTTCAGCACACACGGCCGGACATGGCACCAGCTTGATCATCACATGCTCAGCTGCTGCCTGAAAATGTACCCGTGTCACCTTCTCTAGCACTGAGGCCAACGTGGCCACATCACCGGCCTTTGTGCTGGGGTCTCCACCTGCTGTGTCCAAGATGTTTCCTCCGTGCACCACGAGCAGCAGCACATGGGTCTTACATTTCCGCTACAAAAGGAGTAGGGTTCAAAAATAGACACTTTAAAGCAGAGACTCAAATTGAGGGATAGAATAGAAGCAGCATTTTGTGACAGCAGTGGGTCTGCATAGGAAGACGAATAACCAGGTTCCTACCTCTGCATCCTCCAGCCCTTCAATGCTGCTCTGAGGGGCACAGTGTGAACCTCTCAGCTGGTACAGACCCTCTGTATTAGATGAGTAAAGGATAGACACAGGAGGTGGCAGGGGGAAAAGAAAAAAAATAAAGGCAGAGAAGGTGGAAAGACAGGGTCACTGCAGGAGTTACTTCAACCAGGCACTCCAACAACGGAAGCATAAATGGATATCGATCAGTGAATATGGTCAATATTACTAATGCCTCTTCATCTCTCTTCATTCCCAGCTCCAAACTGTGTGGTGACTTTATGTACCCTCTGGCTCAAATGGAATAACCACGAGATTAAGTCAGTGCAGGCAGTAAACAGCAGGAGCATGATTGTTTCTCTGCTGCAGCATATATAGCCTTACATGTGATTAGATCTTGGCTTCTCTGATGCAGAAAAAATGGCTTTTTTATATAGACAAAAGAATTTTTTAGAAGTCTCTCCCTCTCTGTGTGGTGCGGCATTTCATGGGAACCTAGCCAAACTCATTAGCCTCTCAGGAAGCCCCTGCATGCTGTGTCATCTTATTCCTGAGCTCTCTCCTGTCTCTCTTTCTATTTTCTCTCCACAGGCTTAAGACATGCCTCTGTGCTCTGCTCGCTGGCTCGTTGTTTATTTGGCCTCCTCGTCTGGGACCGACTGTCATGGGAGGCTCTCACAGACTCATTCACTGTCGGCTCCCTTCCACTTCTTTCCCAGCCCACAGCTTGCCCCCAACTGCCTGCTTGTCTCGAACAGAACAGCTCACACAAGGGACTCTGCTCACTGCACTATTTTTGGTCACAAAGTAACAGGAAATCAATGCAGGGGAGTTCTCTTTATTTCTGAAATACTGTAGGGAGGTAAGGCAGAAAAAGTTTTGCCAAAAAACCATGTGAGATGTATTCGTGAGCAAACACTGCTTTGCAAGGAAAACAATCTGGCAGCATGTGGAAATTCTCAATACGTTATTACTAACAAGGTGGTAGTACTTACTAATCATAGTCATTTGTGTGTTTTCAACAACCCTTTTTAAGAAGCATTTCATTAATATATTCATGTATATATTTTTTGTAGCTTATGATATTTTCTTTTCTTTTTTTCTACAAACAAGTTTTTCTTATTTGAAATTACGTGTGAGCTGGTTGCTCATTTGTTGACTAATTGACTGGCAGTCAAGGGATGGCAGTGTTGTAATCGTTGTCAGTTTGGGCTAAAAATATCTCAAATTCAAGTCCCACATTGATTGTTCCTAAAATCATTGCATGAACAATGATCTGAGCTGACACTCATGGTCCCTCAAGGATTAACTGCTGTGGTGATTCACCAACTTTCCGGCTAGCTGCACACAAAAGTTGACATGTTTTTTATTTAAGGTTATATCTTTACAAATCCTGGACCGGTTGTTGTGAATCTTGCTGAAGAAATTCTCTTATGTTTTCTTATGTTAATCTTTTGGGAGAAGGTGATCACTATAATTAAAGCTCTAAAGGTAAGTGTGTCAGCATTAAGTATGTGAGACAAGTCTCTAGTTATCGGTCATAAGTGATAAGTGATTCAGTGTTTCAAAGGTGTTTCAAGGTTGCATGCAATAAAATAATTAACTATTGAGAAAGAATAAATTACGGAGGCATTAATCTTTTTCAAATCTAACAGGAGGTTTAAATAGGAACTGTTTGAGAACAACTGATTTGTAATGATATCATAATACTCAAAGTCTGTGCTGGAATTGTATAAATACAATCAGGAGATACCATATACTGAGACCATTCGAGTAATTTCAATCAGACCATAGTCACACGAACAGAAGCCCCTGAAACAGTGTTAGAAAAATACCACTCTTCACTGAACACCAAAGGCATAGAATGGTTTCAGAGCCGTGCCTTAAATAACTGAGAGAGGTTTCTTTAAAAGCTTGCAGAGTTTAATTCCTGTGACTTATTGACTGAAATGATTTATTTAACTGAGAGGAAACACTGTAGTTACATCCAGTGTAGTCTAGGCATTTTTGACATTTTTGTTCACTTTTAGTCTACTTTTATTTAATTGACATACTGTCCCCTGAAATGTAATAAATATTATCGTATTTTAGAGATCTTTTTTAAACATTGTATGTCATTTATATTATGATAATATGCTACTCTAAGGAAACCCTTTCAAATATAAAAACGTTTAAAACCTTGGAGGACTCAGAGTTTAAAATTTATATGGAAAATGAATAACCAAAAAAAGTGAATACACGAAACAAAGCCAAACCAAATAACTAAATCAGAAGGTATAATGGCACTTGTGTGCATTGTGCAATGTGTTAATGGGCTCTCCTCCCTAATTCTGCATGTGGTTGCAGCAAAAACACCCACTGACACCAAATAACATGTAATCTTCACATCAGCAGGTTTACTGTTGTCCCTCTGTGAGTGTGTGATGTGTGTGTGTGTAAGACTTAACTGAATGTCACAGACTGGTGGCATTTAACTGTAAACAAAAACACGTCTAAGCTGAACAAGCCATATTGAGGTATATTTATTTAAAAAATCTATAGTGGAATTCTGTGTGATAAATTGTGAGCATAGTTATCCTGTCAGGCCTAAAATAGAATAGATTTTTTTATGTTTGTGTATCATAAATTGGTAATTTCTAAAGAAATTGTCTTAAAAAAAATGCAGTCTAATAGTTTTATCACTAATCATGTTTGATAAAACCAAAAATAAGACAACCTGAGACAAAAAGCTTTGCATCGAAAACGCAACAGTCTATTAGAAGATACAGAGGCTGCCAATCTGAAGTTAGCAGTTGTTTTCAGCAGATTGTGGGAAAAACAGTCCGAGGAAATAGCAGAGCTTCAGTCACCCCCTTGTTTGTGAAAGCAGCACACACGCTGGGCTTCTCCTGAATTCAACGTCAAGTGAGACATTTGTCTGATATTGAAGCAAAGCGACAAAATCATATTTCTATTGGAACAACTCAGTAGTATAAACTGCTTTCCTGTGGCGAGAGCCAAGACATTTTTTTTTCTCTACAGTACAATCTGTTGCTGTAGGGAGATTCTAACAATCTGTCTGTGTTTCTGTTTTCATTTCTTGTACTTTCCTCTTAGGTCTAAGTCCTGCCGGTCAATATGTGTTTCATGAAGCTTAGTGGTATTTAACAGATCTCTCGCTGCAATAATTCTGTCCCAGGAAAATAACCTCATAAAGAAAGTATTCTATGGAAAGCTGACAGTGTCATAGTTCAGCAACACTATGGCCATTTCCAGTGGCTTAAAGCCCAGTCAGGCGAGGTTGTTGGTGCTGCTGTTGTCACACAGGACTCTTAGCTATTCCATGACTCATCTATGAGAGTGAGGAACAGAAAATTGACCCCAGAAAGAGGGCTGTGAAGATGAAAAGGCTCTCTAGTGAAGTCTCCTAGAGCTAAATGTGGAAGGATAAAATATCGATCCTCTTGTGTATCATTCTGTCAGAGTAACCATGATTTAAAATTTCACTGTGTCATAAAAAGGTTGCTTATTTTTGTCTCACACATGCAGTTTTGTTTTTCTGTTTATCTCACAGCGAATCTTCTTTTTCTGAAGTTTCAACCACTTCCACCACACTTCCACATCTATCACCTTCAACTGAGCAGATGGGGAGAAAGACAAGAGCAGCAGGATGAAAGCAACAGACAAAAGACTGCATTCGTCAAAAGGAAGACTGGCTTCTAGGCTTTGGATTTATATCTTCCTGGGGACGATAAAATGGCAAAATGCCCTCCAAGTTTCCTGGCTGCTTGAGTGTGAATAGACTCATTAGAGAGCTACAGAATCATGGGGAATCATGTGTGCTGCTTGGAGGATGTGCACAGGAAACGGCCGCATTGTCTTCTTCTGAAAAAAGATTTTCCAAATCTCCAAATCTTTTATTCAGAAGGACAAGCTATAGTTGTCTTGTTGAATGCTGAACTGATTTCTTTATTATATGACCAGATTGTTTTTTGCAGGAAAAGCTATCTTGACACAAATAAATTTTGGTGAGAGAAAAAAAAACCCTCCCTTCTGGAAAATAAAGCACATTCACATATCTGGTGCATGGTGAGATACTTTTTTTATGTGGCTGAAACAACTGAATCTAACTTGACAGGAAATGCTTGTGTTAGTATTTCTAAAATGTTGGCTTGAGCTAATCATCTTGTGAGAGCCCTTTTTTTCCCCACCTGTTTGTCATGAATGGCAGCAAAACATGTCAATGGGCCTTCAGTCTCTTGCAGGGGGGTTAAATGGAGTTAATGGACACCTCTTGAGCTGATGAACAGTATCTGAACACCTTAATACAGTATATCCAATCACAACCGAAGTCCAAAGACTCCCAGCTGTGGTAATAAACTTGGATCAGTCATCAGTGTAATTCCACAACCACACCTCGAACCTCAGCGTGGATTTTCTGGCTCTTTTTAAAGAAAAAATGCAACATATAAAGGGCCCAACAGCTCTGGATTGTTAAGTCTGTGGAGAAGTTGGTTTGAGGAAACCAGTCTGACAGCAAACTTATGCGACCTGACAGTCAACACTAGAGGAGGATGAACTCAAATTCTTAAAATAGTTTTGTTAATATTAGTTTCTTAAAAAAGTAGTTCATATGATCTTGTGTAAAAAAAATATATCTTTCTAAATCAATGTTAGTAGAGATTATGTTTACTTTTGAGGATGTTTATTTGTGATAGTGTTGTCAATGTGAGTACATGACTTTACACCAGGGGTGTTCAAAGTTAGGGGATGCATGTCTCTCCTAAGACAAAGCCAAGAATAAGGTGCCCCCTTTAACTTAGCTCCATCCTTAAATGCTCATGGGATGCACATCACCCAGTTAGCCAAAGCCAATTTGAGAAAAATAGTAATTTTACTATTACTGTAATGTATCTATGAACTGTGTCTTTAACCAAATCTGACATATTTCTGCAATTCTATGTCATCTACTTTTAGTAAGTTTTTAAATAAACAATATATTTTCACTTCACTTTCGAGTTTGAAAACCTGTCCTTAACACAAAGGTTAAGCCAGAGTCTCGCAGTGATTTCTTTAAAAAAAATGCATTTTATCTGGACACGCCCTTGGTCAGGGTGACGTAAAGCAGTTACAGTATAAAAGTAAGTAGGTCCTGCTTAGAAGGCCGAAGTTATTTTGTTACAATTGGCAGCTTTGAATCTGCGTGAGTGGCCATGACTTGTAGAATCCCCCAGGGGTCAACTCTTGGACCTCTTCTGTTTAACTTGTATGCTCCCTTTGGGTCAGATATTGCAGAACTTTAACATCAATTATCACAGTTATGATGACGATACACAACTTTATGTGTTTCTGTCACCAGACAACTGCAGCCCAGCAGACGTACTGTGTCATTGTCTGGAGGACATAAACGCCTGGATGAGAGAGAATTTTCTACAATTAAATTAAGACAAAACTGAGATCAAAGAGAAGAGGGTCAGCATTGGTAAATATCTTGAGACTCGGGCCCTTACGATCACTGACCAAGTTTGTAACCTTGGAGTGTTGATAGACTCAGATCTGACTTTCAGCAGCCACATCAAAGCTGTCACCAAGGCAGCTTTTTACCAACTCAGAAACATCAACAGAATTAAAGGTTTTCTCTCTCAAAAAGACCAGGAGAAACTCATCCATGCATTCATCTCCAGTAGACTCGATTACTGTCTTTTAACTGGACTTCCCTAAAAGAGCATTAAACATCTGCAGCTCATCCAGAACGCTGCTGCTAGAGTATTAACCAGGACTAAGAGATCTGAACACATCACACCAGTTTTAAAATCCAGTCAGTCACAGAATAGATGTTAAAAGCCTACTATACTACTAGCACACTACCAGAATGGTTTAGGGCCAAAATACATCTGTGATATGTTCACAGAATATAAACCTAGCAGAGTTCTTAGATCTAAGGACTCAGGTCAGCTGGTCCTGTCCAGAGTCCAGACTAAACATGGAGAAGCAGCGTTTAGCTGTTATGCTGCAAACAAGTGGAACAAACTGCCAGTGGAGATTAAACTGTTACCAAATGTAGACATTTAAATCCAGGTTAAAAACATTACTCTTCTCATGTGTCTATGCATGAAATTTGCACATTATCTTTTAACTTATTTAGATTGTTGCTTGTTTTTATTCATTTTAATTATTTTATTTGTTTCTCTTTATATTCTTTTATGTATTTTTAATGCTTCTTCTGCTCCCCGCTGCAATGCTTTTATTTTATGTAAAGCACTTTGAATTGTTTTGTACATGAAATATGCTATGCAAATAAATTTGATTTTGATTTAATGGTGACGAAAAATTTAAAAAATGTAAAAATTATTTGTAGTTAACACTACAAACAATGTCTAATCATGAGTTTGACTATTTCAGTCAAAATACATAATAATATCTACATTAATGTACTGTATGGATGTACATATGAGTGATCTATATATTACAACACCAGGCAAGCTGGACTCCTCTAATGAGGAGGAAATAAAGTTTTATGTTATACTGGGATGCTGGCTTGGAAATTATGCAATAGGTAAGAGGTGATATGTTTAGTTTATTGTAACTCCACAGTGTGTATTGTTAAGAAACAGCAGGTTAGGGTCCTCATTTGGATGAGCACTGTCTTCTGACTGAATGAACAGCCTTGTCTGACCCCTGGCACAGTGTAGGCATGCTAACATATTCAGCCATCTGTTCAGTGCCACTGGCATCTGGGTCTGTCACGTTGCCCTACGGTGAGAAAACCCCAGGAGTCGCCACCAGCCCCACTGCATGACAAACCTGTTGACCACAGACACAGTTGCATACAGACACTCAAAATATGACTATGTAGTATAAAAAGTGACTCTGAGCACATTTAAATGCGCTTACAGTTCGTCCTTAACAATCCCAGCTGTTCTCCATCTATATGTGCATCTGTAAACATCAAATTTTGTATTGACTTTTACAGCAAACTCAGTCTAAACTCCCAGCTGATCTGATATTTCAATCACTTCTGTCTGAACTAAAGCGCTGGATCAAACATTGCTAAAAGTCAAACTGCTGCATTCTAATACAAATTTCGGACAAATATTCCATATATGTATGAATTTTAAACCAATAAATTGCGATAAATGGTAGCAACACAAAGATATTTTACAATAATATCTAAATCAAACAGGGCATCAAAAGAAACATATTGTAGCTGTGGTTTCGATGCCTAAGAGAAAACCTCAAGCTCTGCCACTCACCGCCAAACAAAGATTTCCATATATATAATTTATACAATATAAATTATGATTTTTCATGTACGGGATATACAACAATCTTGCAGAATACTGTATTTGAGTCAGGCGGCTTTATGTAACAGACAACAGAATTAATGAAAGTCATTCATTATGGAAAAAAGAGTCTACATTGGCAACACTGCTTACATTACTTGCACAATAGAGGTCACAACTATTAACACAAGTTCCTACAGCAATTCTTAGTCGAGGCATATTCATGCGGCTTTTTTTCTTATCATACACCACACACTCACATACACATGAATAATTCAGTGTAAATATTGGGGGCTGTGTCTTGCCAAGCTTTGACTGTGGTAACCAGGGGCTTGCAGATTCTAAATATCCAGAGTATCTTTGGGCAATCTGGCATAACTAACCTGAACAATCGAGATCTGACTAATTGTTACTGTAATGCTGGTTATCAACTCAGTAGCACACGTTCATGTAAAACGGGTGGTGTGGGCATCAGCTGACCAATCACAATCTATGATCAGTGCAGCTGCTGCCGTTCATTTTCTGTTTCCAGAGTAAGTCATCATGGTGATACAACTTGGTAAGAAGTGAACCAGCTTTGTGATGCTGAAAATCCAGTGCTGAACGTGAAGTTACCACAATAAGCCACTAATGCTGCTTTGTAGCATAGGCCCCAGGAATCAGAACCCCTGACCCTCCAGTTGTTGGAGAGAATCAAGGAGAGAATCAACCATCAGCAGAGGATATTTATATGAAACCTAGAACTGTGACACTCTGCTAGAGTTTATTCCTTCCTGTTCTTTCTTTCACACACTCCTCCTCTCTCCTCCCCTGTTGATCTCCAGGCAGCAACAGTGTTGTATGGGTGTGACTATCTGTCTTCAGGGTGCGATCACACAGCAATTTTTGCTTCATATCTTGCCAGACAAGCGTGCGTGTATGCAGACAGTAAAGGTACTCATGCACATGAACACAGGCAGAACAAACACAGAACAAAACAAATACAGATACAAAGGAGCCTCTGTCAAAAGTACAATCAGGGCTTAAAGGATACCAAAATTAAACATGAGGCATGAGAGCTGTGTTTATGTTTCATTATTATTTTGAAGAGAAACATCTTTTGTCCTTGCAGCTTTTAAGCTTTTCTGGTAGCTTTATTTTCAAGAGAAATACATAAACAGTAAATCAGCTGATACTGAAATAAGCAAGACACTCCCAACTTTAGCAATTTATATTGAAAATTACTTGGACTTTGGGGATGCATTTGCAGAATACAAATGAGTATCACATCAAAATTAGCTTTCTATCTGTGTGGGTATGTGTGTATCTGAAGAAAACTACAGGGTGCACATAGAAAAGAGAGCTATGGTGCTCCACAGCAAATGAAAAATCCTTCACCCATTCAATATATTTCTCTCTGGGTCATTTAGCGTGTTATTCATTCTCATCGTGTATCATCTTCTCTGAAAAAAAAGTGGCTTTTTTGTTTGGCGGGGTTTATTACTTAGTCATCTCTACCAAACTGTCTGCTCCCTCTGACGCAGTCATTCCAGCTAATGCTATGCCAGCTTGGCTGCTCACACCGAGGATTCAGCCGAGTTGGAGTTAATTGTGTTTGTTTATCAAAGACTCTGTAGTTTTCCAAAACGATTACTTATGTAATTTGTCTATTTTAGGTTGTATTATGTCATTCAGCAAAAGTGACTGACTGACTGAAGATAAAATCAGTGGCGGTGAACATAACAAAGCTAAATAATGCAGATTATTTAACAGCGATATCATAGTGAACAGATGGGAAGCTTGAAGGACACTGGAGCAGTGGCTGATGTCCCATTACAGAATATTACTGCGCAGACATGAAGAAGAAAATAGCAGAGGAAAATAAGGAGTAAGCATGTTATAAGCATACCACTGTGTTGCAGAGGTTTTCATCACTGAAAGTCACCTCTGTTTGGAGGCAAAGGGTTTAGAAAGTAAAGATGGCTTGTAGCGTAATGAATGTAGGAAAATAGAGGAAGCTGCATTTAAGAAGATGATGAGGCTGGGGAATGAATGGTAAGAGGAGCTGAGGAGAAGCATATGAGGGAATGAGGGTTTAACTGAGAGCAGAGGGAGTGAGGTCATAAACCCAGATATGCTTTAGAGGAGCTAGAGCTAGATGGAGATCAAAGGATCGTCCTTGCTCAACTGTTACCCAGGTTCTGACTGGCAGCCCAGCTGCTTTGTAAGGTGTTCAAATGTGGAGATATTTTTATTACAAATAGCTTTCTGAGAGAACTTCAGAAATACAGTCTCTTCAATTGTCATCATAAACCTGACAGACATTGTTTGACAAACTAATAAAACAAGGTAACCTGCACAACAGTCTATCATTCTATGTACACCTGGCAAAGTGTAAACCTGATAATAAAATCTTTGTTTCAGTATCAACTATAACAATGGTGCTGTTGCCACAAAAAGGGGGTAATGTAATGTTTTTTAACCCTAACCAGCATATACCACTGAAGTTATGCAGTTTCCCATCATGATAAAGCATAAGGGCTGACTTTAGAGAGCACCAGCTGGTTAAGCCCCTGCTCACAATAAATTAGTAGCTGCAGTTGCCGTAATTTCTGACTCATCAGATGCTATAGTCATAATCACATCGAAATAAATTGTCTAGTTTAGAGGTGGAGTGCGTGGCATGGAGGGGTTGGACCCGGATGAAGATATTTAAAGTAAAAACTTGATTTAAAAACTCATTTGAAAACTAATGACAACCCTGAAACATGAATGACGGTGAGGATTTGGCAGAGTGCATGGGGGAACCTGGAAACTAAATACTGAAGGGAGGTGATTAGTGATGGAGCGCAGCTGAGAGGGAAAGCACAGGTGAAGTGAGTGAACTTAATGACAGGACAAGGGAAACCAAAGGAAAACGTGACAAAACCAAGAACTAAAAACATAACAAAAGCAACTGATGTGAAATAAATCTTCAGAAAAAAATTCTGCAGATGATTTGGACACATTTTAAGTGGCTAGAAACAAGTATTTTAAACATGTTTTTCTGTCAACTGGGATTACATAACAAACTATTCAGCAAGCCAGCAACTCATAAATGTTTAGTGTTGTTTCAGTATCTATTTTGTCTTATGTAACAGTGATTCACAACTCAGCTCTGTCTCCTTAGCGTTGTTTACAGCCACAGTTAAGAAGACATTTTCCTTAGGAATTGGTGGAAACCAACAACACAGCTAGAAACAAAGGAAGCAGACCGGCTATGTATAGAAACAGTTCCAAATGCTAATGTTGCTCTGTGTCAGTTTATCTGCAGTTATTATATCAACCTCATAAGGTGATAATTTATCAGTTGCATGTATACAGCTTTGATGCCGCCAACTGTTGACAAAGAATTTCATTTGTTGACCAAAAATATCTTCAGTCAAGTAACACAGTATGTATTGGGTTAGATATTTTGAAGCTGAGTAAACAAACTAAACCCTTTTATTGACAAAATGCACATCGCTTTAACGTTCTTATGAGCAACATAAATGCATACAGACAAGCTCCAGAAGAAATGTAGGTCTTTGGAGTACTCCCCAGTGGTTAGTTAGACTCAGGGAGAATGCTAACCATGAACCCCGATATCTGATTCAGAACTGCAGGGGGACCTTTGCGGTATCTCTCACTTCCTCATTTCCTGTCATCTAGCCCTATGACTATCTCATTAAGGCAGAAAATGTACAAAAATAATTCAACTTGCCGATATTGCTGAACCTGTTGGCCATCATGTTTACTTCCTCAAATAAACTGTATGTAACCCTGTTGCTTTAAGAAGGTTTTTTGTTGCTACAGCCAGCTTTGCAGAGCTAAATCCACGCCTTTTTCTTCCTGAGTGCAAGATGAAAAACAAACAATAAGGAACCTCAGTAGGCATACTGTATGCACATTTGTATGCAGCACCATGCTGGGCCGCATTTCTATTTTCAGCCAGTTTGACTCTGTAGCAGCAAAGAGAGGAAGAGAGCAGCATTGTAATTACAAATACTAACACATTCCGAGTAAAATTCTCAGCAGCAGTCTCTGAGCTTCACAGTGCTCTGAACCAGCAGTCCTGGGTTCTCTTTGTGTAATAAAATCAGTATGAAGCTGTGTCTCATGCTGTTGGTTTCTTTCGTTTCAATCACACCACATGACTGAAAAGTCAAAGTCTCTGGGTAAACATCAATGATATTGCATAAATGTTTTTTTTTTTCCATGAAACACTATCAAACCATCCTATAATCACTTCATCCTCAAGATCCAAAGAAATGGTAGAAACACGTAATATATACAGTTATTTCTGTTTCATAGAGATGGTTGGACATGATGTTTTCACATAGGGCTCTCCCTGGATGTCGGCAGGCAGACTATCGGGAGACATTCAGTTTATGATAAGGTAATGATGTCAACATTCAGCATCTCACATAGTGCACTGATGCAAGCTTTAGTACACCACAGACTCTGTACACTCACAACAGATCAAAATAAAAGGCAACATATCTGTGGTAATGTATTGCATTTTTTTTTCACAATAAAGACTCGAGACTTGAGTAAGTATACTCAATACCTCATGCACCACAGATGTGCAATTCAGCTCCAGCACCTCAAATTATCTCATTGATAGAGAGATGGTGAGCAAAGAAGGATTTGTTTGGTGGCAACACTTCAAATGCATGAGCTGAGAGCTCACAGATCAACTGTAACTGACAGAGTGGTGGCTGAAAGCCATCAACTACATAATCCTCCTGTCCGATTCAATCTACAGCCCTCTTTAGTCACCTTTTAGAGAACAGCAAAGGTGTACAAATAGACAACTCACTATTAAACAGCCACATCAGCCTAAAACATGGTTGTATGTCAATCAGTGTAAAGCTGTTCAGAGCTTGTTTCTGCAGCTGCGATTGTGGCCATAAAAATCAGTTACTGATGAGGATATCACCACACAGCACCACTTTGGAGGAACGATTATTGTAGTGAATCTCATTTTTTTCAACTTAAAAATGCTATGCAACTATTTTAGTGGAGAACAAGGCTGGCAATATTGAATATCTCTGATATAAAAGACCAAATTCAATTGTGTCTTTGAGTTCCTAACAAACCCAGCAATTACACAAAAACAGATGTTTTGAGCATAGCAACATCCATTTACATTCTGTGGTTTATGGTCCCGAGCCAATATTGCCTACTTGGGGACAGAGATTGATCCTGCACCTGTGTGTCAGGATGCATACTCACTAAGTCAGTATTGCACATAGTTCTGGTTTATGCTTGCTTGACTGAACATGGACCATATTCTATGAGTACAATCAGACTCAACACAAAAAACAAAACCATAAACTTCCCATGAGGACAGAAACATTCAAAATAGATGACAATTTTGTTATTATTTTTTTTTTTGCAACAACTGATGAGCTGCAATTCAAATGTACAAAATACATAAAGAAATATGACACCTGGATGAATGTTGCATTGGCTGAGAGGAATAAAGTAGGGTTTGGCTATTTATTCAGTAAGATCACTCCATTGTTGATTTTGCTCAATATGAAAATAAATCTATATATTTTGTTTAAAAAACACATAAACAAAAGAGGACTTGAAACTTTTATGCCATCCACCAATACTGCTCACCTTTTCCTGGAGCAATGTAATGATACATAAGTTTCACTGCAGCTGAGCACTTCACAAGTCACTTCTGGCTTCATGAGTGGTCTGTTGATGGGGTGCTTGGGGGTTGGGAAGCATTTGTCATGTTGCCATCACAAGACTAGAGACGCAGCTTCTTTAATCTCTGCAGGACTGGACTGTACTCCTGCTGAACCACTGATTAAAAGCAACTTGTCAAATCTCAGAGCTGACCTTTACAAGAAGAGGCATCAATTTAACGGTAAACAAAACCCAAAACAAGTGACAGGCTATTAACTCAAAACTGACTGAGGGGCTGCAAATAAAAGGAGTAAGTACCAGTGGGTTTTGTCCAGATAATGCAGAGAGAAAAATTTCAAACAATTTGAAGCTTTTTTTTTTTTAAATGGCCTCTTGTTATTTTTGCCTGATCATGATACAGTTTTTTATGAATGCTTGACTGACAAGGATAAGCTCATATAGAGACAGAAAATTAAATATAACAAACATTTAAACAGAAATAAAGAAAAGCAATTCACTCTGCACAATTCCTCATACAAATTGCTCTTATATAAAATACCCTGCATGTTTCTATCAAAGAGAAAATGCACATCACCGGCATGAACTTTTCCTAATGTATGAAAAATACAGTGGTCCTAAATCTCTGGGCAACATGCAACTCAATTAAATTGGTTAGATAAACACAGTTTGATGAATGAATGTAATTTAATAACTTTCTCACGGGGGCAATTTGTTAGGAGAATCACTTGATTTCCCAATATGAAAACCTGCTGAAATATGATATTCTTCCATCAGCCAGTCCTATTCGTTTCACATACTGCTCTGTGCAGGCACGAAATCCCTCAATATCTCTTTTCTTGTACTTACCAATTGATTGATCAACCTAATTATGTGAGAAATATAAACTTTACCATGAAATTGAATTAACTGATAATTTTGTATTATTTTATCTATCATATATGTTTTATCCCTCAATTTATTTGTCCATTATTTTTTCTATGCACTTTTGCTCTGTTTATTTTTTCATATATTCTAATTAAATCACTGTACACCTTCTTATTAGTAGATGTATTTTTGTCTTCTGTTTTTTTTTCAATGTTTTACTTTTTAGATTTCCCTGTCTCTACTTTTACATTACTGTGTGCATTTTTGCTTGATCACACATTTTAATTTTGAATGAGGAGGGCTTTCTTTCAGAATGTGTCATGAGCTCAGCTTCTCACCTACTGGTGATCATCAGGGTGCAGAGATCCATTTTTGACAAAATGGCACTGAAACCTAGAAATGGCAAATACTTATTGTCTGTCGGATAGCTATGAAAAAAATACCTTGTTTATCAAACAAACTGTGAGAGCTTGTGTTCTCTTGGTCAGTAATTGATCAGTTCATAGTTGTTTTTAACAGAGTTTGAACAAAAAGTTCTGAAAGACTGACTGCTTTTAGGCCATTGTTCGCTACTAGCACCATTAGCCTAGGTTGTTAAACCAACCTACCCCCAAAAGCCCCCATCGTTTGCACAATGATGGAGAAATACATACAAAAATCTAAAAAGAAAAGATAAAAATAAATGGGTTTCGACAAATTGGTATGAAATGCCAAGGGTAAATAACAGAGAAACAAATGCATCTAGTAAATAAAAATGATCTACAGCTGTTTAATTGAAAAACGCATTGTAAAATGATGATAACCAGGATATAACCCAGGAACAATATACATAAAACTTAAATAGGTTAAAAAATAAAAAAGGTGGCTTTTTAACTCACTTGTGTATCAGAGATTGAGATGAGATAAAAGCCCAAAATACTGTATATGCAGTATTGGCAGGTTACATCCCAATAAACAAAATATATAATTGAATATAAATAATCTGGAGGCAAGAGACACAACTTTGAAGCCTTTCAGGTTTCCATTTGTAGTCCCAAATAGGTCCGATAAATTTAAGCATGCTTTAGTTACATTTAGGCATTACAACATTACATTACAACAGATGATGCAGAACACATTTGCCAAAATACAATTCCCACACAATCACTGATCATCTGACAGTGATTTAGCTGTTTGATAATTTAGCTTTTGTAGACTCATCTACATTGTAAAAAAAATACCAACACACAGATTAGGAAGTAGGCCCACATATCCGTCATCCAGATATTTGTTGGCCTCACCAGAAGCATTTGGCTGTTCCTCTCAGCAGTAAAGTCATCAGAAAAAAACAATCCCAGATAGTGTCAAGATTTTTTAATGATTTGACGAGAGAGGAGGAAGAAAAGAGTAGAACCTCTTTGCTTCCAAAACGAGAATTATGTTTTAACTGGTGCTTTGGATGAGCATGAATAAACTAAGAAGAATGTCTCAAGCTCCGTGTTTATCCTCAGGCATCATCGAGCAACAAGGAGCCCAAAGCTTTAAACACACTGCATGATAATATCCCACTGATGTGAATATCATGTTTATCTCTCAGCTTGTAATATGTTTTATTCAGTCATGCTCATCTACTGTAGGGATCAATAATAAAATGATTACCACAAGCAAGGAGGGATGATCTGGTCATTCTCACTTTAATGCGTGCTCAGGACTATGTGGGCAGCTGTTTTTCCTGTGGAACCCTAAGTTCAGTAGCCTTTTTGATATTCACATGGTCCCAAAGATCTCAGTATAATGTGAAAGGTTCCCTAATAGCAGAGAAATGCCAGAGAAAAAACACCCACCTCCTTTAGCCTCTTTACCACATAGTTTTTGTTTTTTAGCCCACACACTCACTGCACACAGTGCATATACAAACAAATATCTGTTAACAAATTCTCAAATTGATGTGACTATGCAGCATTACCATTTTCATTGGCCAAATCGGTGGCTTTTAGCAGAGAAACTTACTGTTTAATGCCAGCGCCATTTCCAAAGTGTTACTTATCATGTGTTACACTGCTATACTTCCTTCTTAAACAATCATAATATTTAAAAGTAAAAGTCTAGCAAACTATTTTGATCTTGTAAATTGGCAAAAAAAAAACAATGTAAGCTTTCATTTAATTTAGAGTACACAAAGAGGTTCGTTTTCGACTTAGCTAATCATGAAAGCCTAAAGGAGAAAAAGCTTAACACACAGTGAACATTTAGTCATGATGCTTTGCTTAAGGGAAAAAGTGAAGGACCTGTAGAGTTAAGTGATTTATGAACTAAACTAAGCAGGGTGATTTATGATTTCTACCTCCCACAGTTCTCATCCCCCATACGACACTATAAGCTGTTTTCTGTGAACACGCTCATGACACCGGGTGCCTGATGCTAAAGGGCTGAAACACAAAGTTAAGAAGTGACTGCTGTAATCTCTCCTGCTGTTGGATGCTACAGAAAAAAGTAAAAAATAGTTATCTCTAAAAAAAGGTTTCCCTGTTCAAGGTTTTCACAACACACTCATCTCTGCTTATTTGGAAGAAACTAACAAATATATTGTACTCTATAACCTTCAATTATTGATAAATTGTGCCTCAAAGAAATATAGTTTTTCACAGCTCACTCACACTTAGCCTTTTATTTTTAGAAGGCTACTATGGGTCTGAAGGCAGTAGAAAATATTTCCTTGTACTTATTATGACATTGCAGGATGAAATCATAGCATCTTTTCCTCTCTCTGGCCTCTTATAGTCAAAAATGACTTAATAGAGCTTAAAAGAGGCCACTATCACTATCACTATCATTCAGTGGACAACGCTCACTATCATTCCAGGTAATTGGAACTTAACTATGGATGTGTGAGCAAGAAAAATTTTAACTTTATTGAGTGTACATGTCTGTATGACTCCGATTATGACTGAACAGTTGTGTGTGCAGAGTGTACCGTGCGACTGGTGCTCCATCTGTCCCAGAGTTTCGATCTGCTCCACCAGGTCATTTGAGTTCCACTGACTCATGCCCAGCAGAATGGCACTTTTTCCCTCCATAACATCTGCTGGGACAAACACACATAAACAGAGATGAATTAGACAGCACAGCAAAGCAAAAAAATTTCATTCCAGTCTCTGCATGTCGATAATATTTGTTACATTCACGACGTCTTGTTTTGAAGCTCAAACTAATAAAAGCTAAATTATTCTTTTTATCCCATTAGGCTTCTTCTCAGGTGTGACTCAGGCACCTAAAACCCAACCACCGCAGTTATGATTTATACCAGTTAGGTGTGTTTTCATCTAAATTTGGCCTTCCAAACAGTACATCTTGTTTATGCCAAGTGCATACACAGCTCAACATGCAGCAAGTAAACAAAACCACAAATTGGCAGGCAAAAATAGGGCAAACAACAAGGTGTGATACACAGTAGAACACAGTATGTTTCATATGGCTTGTGATGGCAGGATACACACAGTTTATTGTGCTGCCTCTGAAAAATTACAAATAGTCTTCAGTGATATTTACACAGACTAACATTCTGTTATGTGTAAAGATATTTGTTGGTTTCTTGTATTTCATCATACTGTGCTGACCTGAAAATCAATTAATTGTAAAACAGGTGGTCTAAAACATTTTTATTGCTGCATAACAGCGAGTGCTGCACAGCCTACGGATTCTAGAGAGATTTTGCAATATCTTTCTATTAGAACTGATGCAATTTACTGTCAGTGTTTTCTTAAGAACCAGTGAGGTAGTGTGTGTCTGAGTCTTCCTCTCCCAGCAGTGGGTGTGCCTTCTAACCTCTGATCCCTGAAGCTATCCTGCTTTCATTTTGATAACACAAGGCTGAAAGTGCTGTTAACAACAGTCTACAGTCTGTGGATATGGTAGATAGCGCAAACATGGTATAATTTTGCTTATGTATTATGGAAAGTCTGCAAAACACCATGAAACCAATCTGTAAGAAATGTTTACAAATTACACAGAAAAAGAGAGCAAACCAAACCCACTTGGCAGAGCATCTCAATAACAGATGAGCTGAACCTGTTCAAAGAATTAAAAGAGCAACAGGTTTGTAAATATGATAACATAATTCCACTAAGCCACTAAGACAAATTAGATCCCAAGTATGCAGATAAACAACAGTTTTTATCAGTTTTTACATAACGGTTACTGTTAATGGGGATCATGGCATGTATATTTCTTTAGTTTTGTGAAGAGAAAGTGAGTTCACCTCTGTCACAGAAGTATACTGAGCATTATCAAACACTGTTTAATAAGGAATGCTGGATTTGGTTGCAAATGTTTAATTAGTTATCTATCAAAGAACTTAACAGAACATCAACTATAGTTTTATCAAGCATGGAAATAAGCAAATGGCATAAACTGTGAGTATTTCACTTCATGATGATGAAGCTAAGATGAAGAATTCTAAGCATGCACTGAATACAAATGTCGCAATACTCCTTGGCAGAGTGACATGTTTTATCATCAGTTTTTCCTCTCTTTTCCCAAACTTTTGTGTTAATGTTGTGGTATTATTTCATGGTAGAAATGTATTGTTTCCCAGTCATGAATGTGGTCAGTCTTAAGCTTTCTTGCAAGTATACAGGGAAGAATGACATATACAGTATTCATTGGCCTTTAATAATAGCTTTCATACAACTACAACTTGTCTTTTGTTTCTAATCTTTATTGGGTTTTAAAAAATGTGTATGTATCTGTGGGGAGGTTTATGACTGATGTGCTTTTTTTTTTTTTTACATGACTGCACTATTATTCTTGATTAGATCTAAATCAGGTGGTTGTTAATCACAGACAGGGCCCTACAGTTTTATTAAATTCATAGTCACGATGTATCAGATTAAAAGAAAGCGTAGGGAATGATAGGCTCCAGTTCTTTTCTACAGCCATACATGCTTGAGTGTGAAATATCTAATTGTGAGAGCTATCTAGTGCCATCTAGTATACTACCATTCTGTCAAAGATTTCATTCATTAAAATGTGTGGGAAGAAAAAAGGAAGTCAGATAGTAGAGGAGTCAGATGTGCAAGTGTGAATGAAGAAAGTTTTTTATCTCTGATATGATAACATTTGTTCTTGTCATTTTGCATCATTAATGGCATTTTTAACAATGCTTGTAGCAGCAGTGGTATAAAACACAAATTTAAGCCAGTGCAATGTGTGACAATTACTTCAGTTTTTATAAACACTGTAATAATGCATACAGTATAATGTGGGTATGAAGCAAAGAGCAGCTAGATAAGTCTCTGGGTTTGCTCATACTTGTGAGCATGGTGACATTAATGAAAAATAGGTGCTCTGGGTAAGCAAACATCAGCATTCAAACTGATGTCAGCTGTGATGGCTTTCTGCCATGCGTGACCAAAAAACAGGACATAGCCACTGTCTGATTTCTTTTAGTCTCTTAGTTCCTTCATGGCCATCTTTTCAGCTTTTTAACCTTGTGATTTTATATTAAGCGTAAGACCTCAGCTTGGTGCCCTTTTCCTAACAATTGCCTGTCCAGTTAGCGCTTGGATTTTTTTTGCTTTCTTTTTGGAAGTTGTATTTTGATTCTTGTCACATGTGTGTTATCTCTGCTCTGTTTGATAAACCTAATCTTTCTGGATTTGAACTAGCTGTGTCTTGATATTAGGTCTAATTTTTTTCAGCAAGGTCATCAATTAAACCTACAACAGCTGTGAAGCAAACAGAGGAAGTGAAAATAACAGAAATAATTAGTTAACTTATAGATGAAGGATGGCGTAAACATTAAGCTGACTAAAGTTATGGAAAACAGATCATTCCAACAAAAAAATCAAATCCTGAACCATTACATTAACGGAAACCCCAGGCTAGTCAAACTTTTATTTGGAGGAGAAAGCGACGGTTATAAGCTGCATTCTACCAGATCCGACACTGATTACGGTCATGCTTGCTATTTGACCTATCATGCTTCTCTGTAATGATGGACTGTTACTGACATTTCGAGTGCACTCTCACTTTTACTTTTAAATAATGGGATAGAAAATGTGGGAAAAAAACGGTTGCTGAAGTTGTTTTTGCAACATATAGTGACATACAAATATTTTAGCACCATAAAACTCTGAACTCTCAAATAAATTTTACCAAGATCCAAGGCTTATCCACAATCATCATTAAAAAATACCACATTATCCCAATTTCAAATCTTTATACATAGCCTGACCCCTCACATCTTGTGTTGATAATCAGTAGCCATGGGTTCTTCTAAACAGCTGTCTAGCACCCTACCAAGAAGTGTTTTCAGAGAGTTGTTTTCTCAGTTCAAATTTGCATTTAACAGCAAAGTTTGAAATCAATGTCTTGAAGACTAAGAAAGCTTTAAGAAAACTGCTTGTAGGATTGCTAAGGAAATCAAAAACTATTAACTACTATTAACTATTATTATGAACTATTATTATTAACTATTATTATTAACTATTAACAATTAAAACAATTGTGTACCTCTTATTGTTAAACTCGGGTATGAATCAGTCAAGCTTTGGGCTTGGGTTTGAGACACAACATTTTACTGACAGAGGAAAGAGGATCTGGAAAAAAATGTTGATCCTTCTGCAATAAGCTTCAGATGTTTTCAGCAACAGGGTGGTTTTCTTCAGATGTTTTCTCCAACAATGGACTCAGAAGTCAAAAGCTGAAGGATTACAAAGAGCATTTATTGTTTTCCAACCTGCATATAACTAAAAATCTGTGAATAACTCTAAGAAGCAGTGCATGCAAGACAACCAAAGAGTCTCACAGAACTGGTAGCTTCTTGCAGTCATCTTCTTTTACAAGAGTAAACTTGATGCGTGATCTTTAGCCTTAGGATGCTGAAAATCAGGTTGTTTGCTCAACAAATCCAAATAGTGGTGCCCAAACTTTTGCATATCACTTGACAATCATTTTAGGATTGTTGCCACCTCACTGTCATAGCAAATGACAAGCTCTGTTGTATTGAAGAATATCTGAGTCAGTCAAAAACACAAGCAAGGTGTGGTGTTGTGGTTCATATCCAAAACGGTTGTCTACTTGTCACAGCATGACATCAAGGACAGTTTAAGATTGAATGAGTCATAGGAGTCAGGAAGACACCCCTCTACCTGCCAAGCTTCTCTCCTCTTTCACACATTCATGTCTGGCTTCTCTGAGAGACTCTGTCAAGGGTCTGCACACCATGTCCATTTGGATCACACTGCTGCCGCCTCATTGGTCACAGTTTGTCTCTCGCTATCTGCTCTGACACCCTCCCCCTCTGGTGCCTCCACATGTCCCTCCGATCATCACGGTACTGAGCTGAATGTAATGATGGAGGGACATAGTACATGCTCTTGCAGATTCAAACAAACACAGACAAGCACAACAAGGAGTGAGACAGAGGCACATATTTGATCCAACAGAGCACTGCGGGATATATCAGAGATCGTGTTTGGACATGAGGAGAATACAAAGCAGGCTTCAACATTTAACAAAAAATACGGGTTACTGAATCAACTACTGAAAGAGGAGCTGGGTATTGCTCACAGCAAAAGACAAAAGCTCCTCTGAGAAGTGAAACTCCAAAAAAACTAAACCAACATTGGACAGGAGGAGTTTCAATAAATGTGCAAATTGACAAGAGAGCAAAACCAACTAAGTCCAGCATATCTCTTGCTTGAGGAATTCATGAGAAAACAATAAAATCGAATCTTAGCAACAAAGGGTAAACAGAAGTGTGAGACCTGCCTGCAGCTGACAGCCACAAGAGGGGAAAAAGATTTAGACACATCCCTCAACCTGTCAGTTAGTGTCTGTGTGGAAGCAAGATGGTGCTGTGATTGCTAAACAATGAGGAAACAGCCTCCACTGACCCCTCCGATATACTAGCAATATTCAGTTTCCTCATTTCATCATATCATGTATTTGTTGCAGCACTGGAAGATCCACAATGTTACTTATGGCTTTATTCTAAGCTAATTCAAGTTCTGATGATGCACTACTAATATGAGATTGTCTTGGGGATTATGTTGTAAAATGACATTAACTGGATGAGTCACTCTGTAGCTCACAAGCAGAAAAAATGTAATTGTACATAAAAATAAATGTATATAAACACTCATGATTCATTTTCTAAGCATTATTCATAATAACATTCATACTAAATATTGTGCAGTCTAAGTGTGTTTTTACATGCTGCAGACAAAAGGCTAATAAGCTGGTCTGCAAAATGATATCTGTAGTGATTATCTGTTTTTCCTGGTGAATGTTTGGTCATGTCGGACCAGTACTCATCACACCTTGGCTTAAGTAGTCTTATCAGAAACAAATGCAACGGTTTATTACTTTTATTAGCAGGAAAGCTTTTGTGGGCTGCTGAGTCTGTTATTTTAAGTATATTCTAATTGACAGTAAAGGCAACATGCAATTTCCTCTGAGTACCTGGATTTTGGATTTAAAATTTTAAGCACCACAGAAGTACATTTTGTAACTGTTGTAAATGTAGTAGTTGTATTGCAAGTACCCAAATAGAGAGCAAGTGGCTATTGGGCTGTGTAGCAAACGGTGTAATTTATTTCATTACAACAAAAACAAGATACACCAGATAAGGAGATTTAAATACACCAGTCAGCCACAACATAATCACCACCTGCCTAATATAGAGTGTGCTCTCCTCATCCTGCCAGGAGAGTGCCTTGTACCAGGACCATAGCAAAAGATCCTTTGGGCCTGTGGGTTGTGGGGAGGGTTCCTGTGTATTGGGCTTGCTTTCCACGGCTCCGATCAGATCAGATTGGTATCTGAATGGTTTAGAGATCAGAGTAACACCTCAGGCTCTTTGATGTGCTTTTTAGCCCTTCCTAAGCTGTTTTCGCAAGGCTCAGTTCAGTCCCTCTGCAGAAAGCTGCTCGTTAGGGGAGTGGTGCTGCCATACTGTATTGGCTGTGGGGAGTGATTGGTCTGCAGAAATGTTTAGATAGGTGTCAAAAGGAAATTCATGCGAGTCCCAGGATGCAGGTTTTCCCAGTAGAACATTGCATTGGATCAAGATGAGAAGTGTTGCACACTTTACCTGTAAGTGGTTTTAATATTATGGCTGATCAATGTATGTCTTAATACCAACCTGCAACAGTAAAGAATATCTCATATGGCCCCAGTTTTACTTGAAGATTGGTTCTCATTAGCAAGTTAAGTGAACCAAATGAGGAGAATTGATGTTAATAGCAAAGCAAAAAGAAAGAGTGAAAGAGTTTAAACTCCCCCTTTCCAGTAAATATGGCATAATCAGAAGTTGAAGTTGGATAGAGTTAACAAGAAAATGGACAGGATAACCATGCAAATCTAAATAGCTCAGTGAATGAAAGATCTTTCCATACTTTTAAGAAAAGCCTTTCCTTGTTTTGTTAAGGTGACATAGCACCACCTGCAAACGTCACCAATAAGAACTCCATATCAAATTTGTGTAATCCTGTATTCACTGTGCATTTGAAACAGAAAGATTCCTATATGCAACCAAAATAAAACTGCAACCGTCATACTTAAATTTGTGTACTCTTTGCAATGAAACAGAGTGACCGTCTCCCCTTTCTACTCCATATGCTAAGTTGAGCCAACCAGCGGCTGTAGCTCAATTTTCAGTGAATACACATTAAAGCAGTGTTCCCCCAAATGTAAAAGTGAGGTTAAAGAAAACTTGTTGTATAATTATTCAAAACCTTTCATGAACAGATATATGAAAAAACATAGGCAAAAGCTGCATGATTTTGAATAATTTATCACACAGTCCCATTAGATTTAATCCAAAATAGTGCAAAGTGATTTACTACAACATAAGGTAGCAGCCGTATAATAAACAGACATCCTACTTGCTTACAAGCATTAGCGTTATCTCCAGTGGCAATTTATTGGGACATTAAAGTGGGGAGCAGCCATCACCATAAATATCCTTTTAAGGATTAATATGTCAGTTTCCCCTCATTATTTAAATTCATGTCATCAAAGAACAAATCTGAATTAACACCCAGTAAATTTGTCAACAGCTCACATTAATATGTGGCAGTTGAGTTGCTATTCACTTCAGCTGCTGTATCACCTAACTATCAATTTACAAGGGACTGATGATCAGAAAATCATTCAGGAGGAACATCAATATCAATATTGCTTTCAAAACTGACCCTAAGCCCATCATCTCAACAAGTGTACCAGATTCAGATTTTAAGGCCCATAAAACATTTTCTCTGTGGGAAGTTGATTATAATCAGAAAAAGTGAAAAATACAGAAGCCTTCACACTGTTGGCTTGTTTGGTGTAAAACTTCCGATGCTCCATTTACCATGATGTACCAATAACTTTTAACCACTCCAAAGAGGAGTGCTTTCGTTTGTGCTTTTCTTCGCTTATCTTCTCGCTTTTATTCGAGAGCTTCTAGGTCAGAAAAGTAGATAAACTGGAGATTTACCTGCCACTGGTGGAAAATGACCGTTTTATGTATGACAGTGGAGGTCACTCATGAGGTGGACGGGTCATGGAACCACTCGGAATCTTCACTAAGATCTTTTTGTAGTCTGCATGTCAGCTTGAGACTCTCCCTGACAGTGTTATACTTCTGTCATCACTGCAGGCATGCTTTAAGAGCCTGTGATGACAAACTGTGTGTGTGTGTGTGTGTGTTTATTTATCATGGTGGGGACACATAATCTGACAGCACACTAAGTTATGTTGATTTCCTGTCAGCGTGGGGACCAAAGTGAGGTTCCCCAGGGGTAAGAAGTGATTTTTTGAAGGTTATGACTTCGTTTTAGGGTTAGAATTAGGTTGTGGTTAGATTTATGTTTAGGGTTAAGCATTCAACTGTCACGGTTAGGGTAAGGGTGAAAGGCTAGGGAATGCATTGTGTCAGTTAGGAATCCCCACAGGAAAATAAAAACAACTGTGTGTATGCTATAGCTTGAGCTGTGTGGAGCTTTGCCAGGGGCAGCTGTGTCTAACTATCCAGCAAGCAGCTGAGCTGTTTCCACACAAAAACTGGTTGACAAACAGAAATATCAGCTGACTGAAACTGAAACTCCATATTAGTTCTCATGAGAAACAACACACAGGACTCTTGACGGATTTCATATCTGCTCTCCTGTTTTACAATACGGCTCATTATGTGCACCATCTAATCTAAGTTATTTTTACCATTGAGCAAAGAGTATTATTACCATCAAGTGTTGATAACTGTCAAGAACAATAGATGGTGCCTGATGCTTGTGCTCAGATTTTTCTGTCTGTAAGTTATTCACTGTATACATCAATAGAATTTCATTTCTGTTCATTGTACAGCCCTTGTTATCATCCATTCTAGTAAGGAAACAATGTAAACTGCAGATATTTGGCATCTTTTAAAAAATAAACTCTTCCAGACCACTACCCTTTTTTATGTGGTAGACATGTTGCTCTGATCCTCAGGAAGTGAAATAACGATGGACCTGATGGATGTGTCAGTCAGTGAGAGTCCCAGTCCAGCAGTTATATGTTCCCTACAAACACATTAGTGCGATTGAACATTTTCACATTCTTGCCAAGAAAAACTGTAATGGTATTATGATGGCTTGAAGTATGACTATACCTAAATGCAGATCTTTGAATAAGCAAAGTATCTGTTTCTGCTCCTGTCAGTCGATGACATAGTCTGCTGTGTTTAGCACCTCTAACATTGGGGTAATTCAGCTGTAAATGTTTGATCCAGACATCGATTCTCAAGAAGAGGGATCAAAATTATACAAGGTCATATGCAGCTGGGAGGGTCAGAGTGGTAATGTTTTTACCTCCTTTGACGTTCTACAATATTGGAAAGGTACCAGTAAGCAAGTTTCTACCCAGCCCAGCTATAGCTCCTCACGTGGCCATACTTTTACTGCCTTCTCCACCTGGTTTGAGGTAACCTCTTCTCTAACTTTCACAAGCTTCTAATTTTATTAGATCCTAACATGCAGCATTCATAGCATCGATAGCTGATTTTGCTCATGTGTCTTGTAACATAAAATACATTTTAAAACCCCTCAGCGAAGGGAACCTTAGCAACAAACAGACTTTGTAGTTGCTTCTTCTGCTGCTGCTTTTCACAAAAACTGAGAAACAATACAGAAGGTAATACAAAAACTAGGCAAGGCAAGTTTATTTGTAGAGCACAATTCGTACACAAGGCAATTCAAATGTAAAACTAGTACTAGTCCTATATAAAAGGAAGAATGTGATTGTAATAAAAGTGAATCTATCATGTAGTTTCTTGCTCAATAATTTTATTCTCCTTCTCAACTAGTCAAACTTTTTTTTAAAAGAAAACTAATTGTTATTCATCTTATTTAGGCCTGTATCAGCTCCCGTCTCTTTAAAGCCTAGCCTCCCTTTGTGAAAGCCTGTGCTCCTCCGCATGGTCAGCTTCTGGTAGCTTGTCAAATGGCAGCACCCCATGCTTATGAACTGAAGTGCTTATACTCAGTGACTGGAATGGATGACCTTATGAACAAATGTATGATAAAGCAACAGTCTAAGAGAACAGTCTTAATCCTGATTATTTAAGATGGTATGATCAGATTTACATGCCTTCCTCAATGTATTGTACAATCTATGCCTTTAATCTTTGAAACATTGAGATGTTTTTTTTTAATTATCTAAGAGACAGTTTTAACTGTTTAAAACTACAAAGTTATAACACCAACAGTCTGGCCTGATCTTTTTAAAACTGAACAGAGAAAAACCCTGACAGTCTTAATATATTTTCATGCTTTTCCTGGTCCATTTAGGTTACATAGTGTGGTTGGAGGCATTCATCATAGCTGCATAAATAAAACTTCCCCCAGGCTTATTGTGATGGTTTGAGCGGGGAGCCTATGACAAACCCACTGCTCAATCATGCTTTCACTCCTCATTTCAGTTTGTACTGTTTTCCTCTGAGCTTTTATGCATAACCTTTGAATCACATTTAGAAAAATGAAAAAAATATATCCAACTTGACTGTAGAAATAAAAACAACACAAGATCATTTATATGCAGCCAACACTGAGAGCCACAGTGTTGTGGTTACCAGATGTCTGCAGTCAGCCAAAATTTCAACAACTTTTTCTGACCCCATTCTGGTTTCCCTTTTAAGGGATGTATCCTTCATATTTAGTGGATGTTTATATTTGGAAAAGCTTCCTGTGCTGCTTCTTTAACAGGACATAGCTCCACTCTTCACTTCTCCACTACATTCAGGGTTTATTCTTTTTGTTCCTTTCAATGTTAAACTTGCTTTGTTGCATTTCTTCTGTCATTGCTGCTCCTTTTCAGGAAGCTTCTCTGAAGATTTAAATGGATAAGCTTTAATGCGACTTGAAAGAATAATCTGGAGTTTTCATAACATAATATTTAAAAAATCTTGGCATGCCACAAGGTCTTGCCATTGTTGTCCATCACTAAGAGATAGCAAAATGTGATGCGATGTCACTGGTCTCCTTAACGTTTGCACCTAAACGCAGATGGATGAGAAAAAATTCCAAATTATAGTCTCTACTCAACACTGTATGATTCATGCCAGAAACACAATAGTATCACACTGACAGTGGCTGCAGCAGACCAACCCGTGTGACGTACAGTGTTTGATTTGGGGCTCAAAAGCAAGGATCTTTCCATGATAAATCTGTTGGATTTCGAACCACAATAAATAGCTAGTTAACTTAGCATAAAAATGACTTAATTAGCAGCTTAAAGTATCTGATTTTGTTTTTTCTACCCTAAATTAAATGTGTGTATAATGGAAAACATCATACAGTTATTTACATGTTAAAAACCATAGACTGTAAGAAATTATGGAAGAGCTGCTGTGATATCACTCCTGAGTTTGAAGCTTTGAGTTCAGCATTCGTCAGATGTCTTTCAATATATTTTTAGGCAGAAAAAAATATAAAATCACTTTTGCATTGACTTTGACTTTGGGTGGTTTTGTCCATATTTCTGCTGTGAATAGTCAGTATGAACCAAGGCCAGGAAGCTGGCAGCCTCTCAGAAAGCAGTCTGCTCTGGGTGGTCACTTCCAGTGGCCCCTTCAAACATTGGTTAACTGATGACAAATATCCCAAGATCTGCCATCTAAAAACATTCAAACATCAAATTTGATTTCATAGGGACCTTAAAGGAATAGTTTGACATTTTGAGAGAGACAGTTATTCTCATTGCAACTCATAGTTCAATGTTTCTCGTGTCCGTACCTTAAACTGTATGAGTGCACACAGTCAGTGTGACATTACCATTTGTTTTAAACAAAACTACTTTAACCTTTATCTATACAGGTAATCTCATTGAGACACGACTTCTCGTTCCCAACAGTGACATTTTTCAAACATACAGTTTAACAAATCGGTTCCAAGCAAACATATTTATCAATAACGTGCATATAATATTTAATTAAAAAGCACAAGCCAAAAATAAAAAACAGTACTAAAAACAGGATTTTTTTCTCTTTCTTTTAAAATAAATTTTAAATTCCTTGGTTTGAGAAATGCCTTTTTAAAGACTCAAGTTTTGACCATATTTTGGTGGTGGTGGTGATGGTGGGGTTGCACTAAGAGAAAAACACTTAATTTTGTTTACTGGACAAAAATTCTTATCTTTTGAGACTTAATATCTAATTAATTGGGAAATTCTTTTCAGAAGGACAAAAAGCATACTAACAAGAAGAAGCTAATTTAACTTATGACATCATAATTGCTGGTGAAAAGAATTTACCTGCTTTGTTTTCATTGGAGAATTTGTCACTTTTGAATGGGACTCATTTCCACACATAGAATTCACATCTCATCCATCTTCTCTTTTTTACAGTCTATAGTCCATACCATCAGTGTACAGCAAAACAAATTAGCATATTTTCCCTTATGTCAGACTAATCTCTTGAGCAATTTAATGTGAGAAACATAAATGACAAGCAAGGGGATAATTGTGGATTCTCTCCTTATTGAACCATTATATTTAATCAAAATACACAAAAACATCTCTGTTTCTCCTTACCTTCACACCCAGTAAGGATATTTCACAGCTAGCTGTGGAATCTCATTCTGCAGAGAGGGTGAAGGTGATGGGGTATATCAGTTCACATACAACACATGTCCATGTTATCTCATCCCCCAGTGATTCCTTGCTGCTGATAGGTGCCTTAACACCAGTCTGACAAAATGCATTTAGAGCAATGCCCGGCTCAGCTTTCAGATAGCAGGGATAAGGATAAATATTTCATATTTTCTAGGACTGTGCGCTGTGAATGTGCCATTTTTGACAAATAGAATAAAGTCAGAGAGAGCAGGGAAATCAAAGTTCAGGGAAAGAAGTGAATGACAGATTGAGGCAGGAAGAGTGAAGGGAAAATTATTCTATAAACAGAGGTAAAAGCGAATGAGATAGCTGAATGAAAAACACATTAATCAGATTGCTGCAAGACCTGCAAGTGAAAACAGAAATATAGCAGAGCATATACATTTCATATGACCTAGAGTTTGTTAACTAAGTCACAGCTTCATTGTGTTTTTATATTATATCGGAGATAGCTGAATGCCAGACACACCATTAGATACTGACTGGCCTAATGTAAAATAAGGTGCTGTAATGCCAAAACCGAAATGATAAGAATCCTGTAATTAGACTCTTGGGGATAAGCACTTTGAGTGGATAATTGGTTGGGTAAGTACTCTCCTTATTCTTTAATAATAAGGACTTCTTCTGCAACCATAAAAAAGAAATTACACATAGTCTTAAGTGTGTCTATTTCTGGTTCAGCGAATAAGAATGTTCAGATGTGATCCTTGGTTTGCTCTGAAGTTAGACATGTCAACAATCACAGCTCACTGCACATCAAATACTAAAACCAACCGTAGAACACACTGGAAAACTATTAAATCCCCCGTTATTTTCTGATTTGTTGAATTCTGTTTGCCTCCAGCTTTTCAATGAAAGAGACTAACAATCCTTTTCAGCAGAGAAACTTAACATCCCAATGTATCGGGCTCTCCATAAGTGAACACTTTAAGATCCTTTGCTTGTTAACATGCCCATGTGGTGTTTCTATATGCTGCGAGACATGAGTGAAACAAGAAATCAATGCCATGGCTAAGTTTTCCAACTTGGATCTGCACCAACAAGGATTCAGACAGCAAGAGTTTCATACAAACATAAGGAACCAGCACTGCCAGGTTCGGACTTGTCAGAGATAATGATGAGAAACCCGGTTTACTACAATTCCTCAAATACTGTATAAAAAATTAGCACCCAGACTCTTTTAAAGCTATGTGCATGGGTGACACCAATGTCACAGGCAAAATTTCCACCACTTTATCGAGTCAATTTATACGCAGAAGTGGTCATGCTGTTTTTAACATTTCATTCTACTGGATTAGGCCTTTAATGGGGACGTTTGATTTAATCATTCTCAACCACTTCGGGTGAGTCAAACCTGCTGTTAGATATTGCATGCCTGCACATCTTCCACAATAAATGCCTTGCTAAGAAGAGGAGGGGTTTCTGTCCAATTTGATTTAGAAGGAATTTTAATATGATACAGGAAACGTTAAAAATATAATAGCAGCTCATTGTAATAACTTCAACACCTAATTTCCATATGTGTGGGTTTGGACATCTTTTCTGATGGATGAGAACTTTACTGTATCAATCAAAAAAGACTAATCAACTTTCCTGGAATATGCTTATAGAATTATGACAATTGAACAAGACAAATGATATAGCAGGAGAGGCAAGCAGGTTGGTCTGACTTACACAGCTCTGTACATTTCACAGCTTTCAAATATTTCTGTACTATTTTCTGTACCCAATGCAATTCAGGTCCGCTGGAGCCATTGGGCACGAGACGAGGTACACCCTACAACAATGAAGTTTTCACTTGAATGTGTTCCAAAATGTGATGATCAGTTTGACTCTCGAGTGGTTTGTTCGCCCGTTCACTACTTTGTATATCCAGCCGCTTGACATATAGTGCAGTCTCCTTCCAAAATCCATTGTAAAAGTTTAACATTTTCAACACACTTGGAGCAAATTCAAGAGTGAGCTAGGGTGGATGATAGGAACACAGTATTTTTCACACCAACTGCAGATTTAGGGAGAAAGCCAAACAAATTTCCAGAGAAAACTGTATCTAATATTGTCATTGTAGTCAAGTAGTCATTGAATGACTAGTTATACATATTGGAGTTATATATTCAAATGAAAGAATAAATGTTATTTAATCAATAATGGTTCAAGTGAAAACAAAGTTACCTAATTAGCGTCACTAATCAAAGTGTTGACCTTTTTGATAATATTCTATAAAGGCTGCAAAGCCTGCAGAAGAGCTTAATTAGAATATTTCCAGACAATAGGGAGTGGATCATTTAGAAATACCTGCCTCTACATGTTGACAAGATCGTGAAATTGACAGTATATGCTATAATTTTGAGCTTTGTTTTTTGATTGGCTCACTTGTTTCCAATGTACAATCAAATCATTGTTCACTCCATCAAGATGGCCTTGTAGAGTACGGTGGCTGTGCTGTCAGACAAGAGCATCTTCAAACATTATCTTCCAACCAAAATCAGAAAATGGTACTAATATTATTGTACATCGTAAAACTTGTGTTCCAGTGATCGAACTGGTGTTAACCTCAAAATGCTCAAAATGTTAAACATGAGGAAACATTTACAGATTTATTCTGTTGTTGTTAACCAGTTTCATTTTTTTGAAAAAGTAATAAGAACAAATTAGTTACTTTATTTTAAAAAATTCAAAGATTATGCTTAAGTTATAATTTTTTTAAATGAGTAATGAAAGTCATCTGTAACCTATAACATTTCAAATGTCGGCCTGTGACAATATTCTAAAGCTAAAGCTCTTTCCAGGCTTTGATTTTTGATGAAAAAAAGAAAACCCTTATTCTGATTTCCACTTCCCTCTAAACATGAGCGATCTTTAAACATACAGCAATCACTAGACCGTCCTTTTTCAATTATCAAATGGGTAATTTGCATAAGCTACACTGAGTAAATTGGTTGACTAATATATAGTCACATATGCGCCTTAAGCTGCTGCTTCTTTTTGTGTCAGAGTTTCTGTCTCAGTTTCACAATCTTTAAGCTCTTATTCAAAAGTGACCTTCCCGACACAAGGGATGACATTGTCAAGCTTAAGTGTTGAGAATGTTAGAGCAACACAAAGGATCAGCTGCCGCACCCAGGGAGCGGTGAAGAAAAAGCTCCATCTTATTTAAATATTTAGAGAGACAGATTTTGAATGAGGTACAGAGTAACATCTGAGTCATTTTAATGCACGAAGAGATGATTTTATTGGAAAAGAAAAAAAAATTGAAATCTGGATGAGTTAAGGGAAAACATGTTGAACATTCAATGATGTAGTGGTAACTGATCACTTTAAGTTTTACAGTTTACTACAGAGCTGTGTGAGGCATCCAAAAGTCTATCTGATGCAGAAAAATAGCTGCCAATTCCAGCTCATTCTGGCCTCTCTTACCCAAATTGAAAGTGCCAGGATAATTTTTAGTCATCTAATAAACAATCAGCCTTATATAATGATGGTATAAATTTGGTTTGGCTCTTACAATATGGCCAGCCCCATTTGCACAGACAATGGAAATTAAAATGTTCAAAATAATTGTACATAAGTTCAGACCATCTCTAAAGTACACCAAAAAACTCCAAGGTTAAGGCAGAGTAAGACGGAGAAACAAAATGTGACCCTCACCTCTGGCATCAAAGAACTCCTCATCAGAGCTGTCAACGGATTCTTGTGCGATATTCTGCAGACACCAATGTGAGGCGCTGTGTTTTCGTCCTGAACCTGTGGATTGAAAGAAAAAATACAAAGAAATCTCCTTTGAGACTAAGAATGACAAGTAAAGTCATGCCATTAATCACAGAGGATGGACAAATCATGCATTTTTGTATATAGATTTCTTCCCTTTTTTTTTTATCTTTGGCGGCTGTTGAAAAGATTAAGAGTAAGAAGTAAGTGTGAGAGCCCCAGGTGGAGATAGATGGTTTCTCAAGTGTCACAGCAGGTGAAAAGATCCAAATGGACTTTCCTTTGAGTGGTGTCATAACACTCTAGTATCTAAACAAGGGATTTTTATGATCTTCTGATGAAAGAGCAGGAATCAAAAAGGATTCTGAGTGCTTTTCATTGTTGACAATATTCACTGTCAACCACCCAGTTTGACAATTACTGCAAATAGCTCAAAAATACAAAGAATTTCTCAATAATTGGCTGAAACCCATTTGGTTTAAACCGAGGCAACACAAAAATAGTTGTACTCCAGTTGCTATAAATAACACAAAAACGGGATTATATTGTAGTCACAAAAAATGAATCACAACTTGTAGGGTCTTGTTTTAGGTAACAGCAGAACAGTGCAAATATTCTATATTTTAGTTTCCTGATGGTGTCTTCCTCTTCATCCCAGCAATCCTGCACTCGGATAAGAAAACTGGAAACAATCACGTTTCCCTTCTGACCCAAGGTCAAATCTTCTGTCTTCATTTTCCCATCACACACATCTATAGCATCCTCTCCAACATCACGAGCAAGACTAAATGAGACAAAAGAACCTTGTCGCGTGTAAAAAGAATAAGAATTTCATGGTTGGAATATCTGGTTAATCACTTTGTACAGTTAAAATATTCATATATCAATTTCACTGTATTTTTCTTCTCTACACATTGGAAAATATTGTCATTGGATATGTAATTGATTTCACTGCAATATGTACTGTAACGTGAAATTACAGAAAAATACAGATTTTTGATTTTGTAAAGAAATTTAGCTGCATAGGAAATTAAATAAAAAAAGAAGTGTAAGTAATTGTGTGCTGAATTTCAAAGTAATTAATATTTTCACTTAATAATAAAGCATGTAAGAGCTGGGGCCACGCTCCTAAAATGACTTTTCAAGAAGGAAATTAGGTAGTTTGGTATAATGAATGTATAAAAAATATTGTAAATCCCAACTAAAGCCCATAATCATCATGTAATGTTAGAATTTCTAAGATAAAATAGCTCTTATTTTCCATGACTTTTCTACAAGGGCAAATTATCTCTATAATAATGTACAATAGGGGAAAAAAGAAAAAGAATTGGTTGGACTAAGACACAATGTCAGCTGTATGTAGATATTTCAGCAAAAGAAACTATGATGCTAACCAAATTAACTGCAGATCATCTATTTTGATCATTTCAATCCGTCCCATTTAGCCCTTCATAATGAATGAAAAGACAAATTTGCATGCCATCTATAGCAAAGAAACACACAAAAAGAGTGATGTCTAAGTAAAAATATTTTACACATATTGCCTCATACAGGAAAGTCGAAGCAGATATGATTTCTTATGTTTGATTCCTATTGTGTGTACGCACGGTGGTGTGGTGGTTAGCACCGTCACCTCACAGCAAGAGGGTTTCAGGTTCGATCCCTGCCTGGGGCCTTTCTGTGTGGAGTTTGCATGTTCTCCCCGTGTATGCGTGGGTTCTCTCCGGGTACTCCAGCTTCCTCCCACCATCCAAAAACATGCATGTCAGGTTAATTGGTGACTCCAAATTGTCCATAGGAGTGAGTGTGAGCGTGCATGGTTTGTTTGTCTCGTTTGTCTCTATGTGGCCCTGTGACAGACTGGCGACCTGTCCAGGGTGTACCCTGCCTTTCGCCCGATGACTGCTGGGATAGGCTCCAGCCCACCCGCTACCCGATTAACGGACTGTCGGTATAGAAAATGGATGGATGGATTCCTATTGTGTTTTGTCCTCAGCTCAGAGGAAATGATATTTCCTCTGAGTTGAGATATTGACATGCAAAGACATGCATATGAGAATAAACTGAGACTCTAAATTAGTCGTAGTGTGCACAGTTGCATGTCTCTCTATGTTAGCCCTGAGATGGACTGGCAAACTATGCAGCCTGTACCTGCAGCCTCTGACTCTTGTCAGATGGGTTTCCCTCCAGCCCTCAGAGACCATCTGTAGGTTAAAGTCAGTATAGCTGATTGATTTATGGCAGGATGGATATAAGTCAAGTTGTATAACACAAGTGCTTGCCTATTTCAGCAGGCTGCTGGTTATGATCTAAAGTGCGTCATTTGTAGACACAGGGCCCTGGGCACACCTGGCGGGCAAAGCACATCTGGTACACCAACACTGTTTTTTCCAACTTGACCATTTGAGCGTCTGAGAGTTCCATCCTGAGGAGATATATGAATGGAGAGAGATATCCCTGTGCACCGCGATGTTAAGAGTTCCCATGGGCACAAACAGGACGTGCTGCAGAGAATAAGGGCTGATGAGGTATCCTTCAACCAACAAACAGAAAGGAACTATGACAAATACAAACACAGCTGCTGCCCTGAAAACCAGTCAACCTGCTATATCAGTTGTTGGATTTGATTTGTAGAATGCCGTTGATACATTGTCAGTCGCCCCCAAGAGTTATTAAAGTACTTTTCTTACTGCTGAAACAGATATCAATCCATGAGGCTGTGCATGAGGTGTTACTGCATTCAGTGACTTTGCATGCACTCTAAAAGCCTTGTAAGGTTTAGCTAATCTAACCAATTGTTTGGGTGCGTAAATCTTCACGCTGGTGTGCCTATCACCAAGTGATGTGTTCCCCACTGGGTTATGGAAATTATTTCTGTGGCTCCCTGCAGGACATTTACTGCACACTGTGTCCCAACAGATACTGAGTGAGTGTTTGAAAGATCTACAGATTATGATGCAAAGAGCAGCAATAAAATTCTGACCATCAAGCTGGTGTCTGGGAGCCAGGAAGATTATCCTGTAACCTGATGTTTGCATGTTGATTCATGTTGCTGAGAACAGCATGGAAGAGAGTTATCTTTTAGGTATAAGTAACAATTAACTATTTATGAGAATAAGTAGATGATTAGAAATCTGTATTTTACCCACAGTGTTTAAAAATCTAAAACGAATCTATTCAGACTTGCAGACTTGAGGCATACCAGTACATATTTGTTTTGTCTTACATGTAATCATATATAATCATAGGTCAAGGCCAACAATGTCATCTATAAATTATATTCCAACACATAAAACAGCAAATGTATTTTGTTGGCACACTTTTCTGAGGTAAATTAAATGTTTGACACGTTGACATGTTTTGGTCAAAATACCACAAAAAAAAATACATCACACTGTTTTTTGGGGTTTTTTTTTTTGCTCCTCCCAAAATTGTGTCTCTGTGGGCCTTGTTCATTTGAATTACATTCAAAGAATAATGCAACCTCTAGTGATGGTGACAACAACTGTCTATACAGGATAAAAATGGCATCCATCACAGTATGGGTGCATTGTGTTTCTAATCCTATCCAAGTGTTTTTCATTGGTAAAGCCAACCAGAAAGTGACAACATTTCATAATAACTTGTTGCATTTACATTTAACCATAGAAACCAGCAAAATGGCATCCATGAAGTGTTGTGAAAAATGATGTATTGTAACCCAGACTATGATAATTTTCTAACCTTAACCAAGTAATTATTTTTGCCTTAATCCAATCAGCGCATAAAAAAAGTGAATTAGTAAAGTGTTGTCGGTCTCACAACACGAAAGGGCCATCAATGAAAGCACAGCCCTTAACTGCTCCTCCATTCTCCCACCTCGTTCCTCCTTATGAGGACTTTGAGACTTAAGAATGACTTCTGCTCTTATGTGGAAATGCTCTTGTGAGTTGTACTTCCCCCTGTGTTGCATGCAGTGTGTGATACACAGGATGCTGTTATGAGTTGTATTGAGGAGTATGAACAAAAAACCCTATATGACTGTTACAGTTGTAGGACTTTCAGCTGTTTTTAAAGCATACACTAAATAGCCTGAGAGTGCAATGACAGCCATCAGGGACTGGCTCCAAAATATCAGTATAAGCCCCTCACCTCAGATAGTGGGTCAACAAATTTCCCCACAAGTAATTATGGTGTCATTAGCTGGATTCATAATTCCTTAAAAGCCATTTTTTGTTGATGGAGTAAGTAGTACAGTTTCACACAGCGTTAGACATTCAGTGTTAGACTAATCCGTTTTTGATTTGATTTGTAGTTTCATTTGTGACCTGTTAATTAGTTGAGAATCACACCCTCAAAAGATTCTGATAATTGATAAGCAAGAGTATCAATTGCTTTCAAGTTTCATGGGCTTTATTTTATTTTTGTGTAGAATGTACATAATGCACCCCATAATGTTTAGATGAAAAAGGGAGACAATCCTATCAATATCACAGTAAATTACGAACGCATCTTGCAAGGTAACAATATGGTAAGCTGATAACTTCCCTCTCCTCCTCTCTTGCCCAAATATGGGCACTTCTTGGTCCAAAAAACCTGAGATGCAAATGCAAAACTTCAGGCTTGAAACAAATAATTAGGTAACCTCAAAGTGACTAAGTTGTCCTTTTAGTTTATGTAACATTTGTGTAACATAAACGTTTTTTTCCAACCAAAATTTCCAAACATGTGGGACGAGATCCCTTTTTCCTGTATTGACCACGCTTGGTTGTATCGGCAAATGCATCATATTGATTCATCTTATTGAAACAATCATCTGTCCTTTCCTGTAATGAAAATGCTTTTGTTTCCTAAAACTTAAAACAGCAGATGTGATTCTGGCTGCAAACCTGGATTAGTAATGTAAGAAAAGAGTAGGACTTTGTTATTCTGCCTCAATCACTACCTGCCAATTCCACTGCTAATAAATGCACTGCTTCAATTTCTGTAAAACAATGTTCAATTCTCAGGTACAAAAAGGTGTCATGGAAATGTTAATAGAGGATTAACAAAATATAATGAGGTGGTAGACCAATCTTCTGCTCATAAACTACATATCACGATCGTCCAGCCCTTAATTAGACATTTACAATTCAGTTTCAGTGTTCAAACAAAATCCCAGACCAAAAACAGCAGTTCATCTATTTCTCAGATAAGAATTGCTTTTGTCACCAAAATCAAAGGATGCAAAACCAAAACAGCTTGTCTTTGAAACTGAGTGAGGAACTTATGGTAACTAACATGAGAGGGGGAGAAGCCCGGCTCTTCTGTGAACTGTGCTGAAAGGAAACCTGTGTCCAAGTATCTAAAAAGCTTTACTTCAGAGCAGGAACACAGCAGCACAAGGCTGCTTGTGATTCATCTCATCCCTCTTTCATCTCTTTCTTTCCATTATCCACAAGCACCAGCGTTTACATAGAGGCCCAGTTGAAACAGAGCGCTCATAGCATTTATTACTGAGATAGCTCCATTGCAATCACACAAACCCACATAAGTTCCATGCACACAGGTATGACTCTAGTTTTGTTAAATGCATGGCAAGGCTGAACATGTTTTTTTGCAATGCACTTCAAATCTTTTTCCGCTTTAAGGCTGCTCTAATCAATATTTTTCAGCTGCATAAGATACCTAATGTCATGAAACCCTAATAAACCTATGGTATGTAATTTAGTAAGCACGAAACAGCAGACAGACACGTTTAGCGATTAGCTGAGCAACATTTAGAAACTAATGAGCCACAGGGCTGTTATAGGGCTGAAAGATGAATTAATACCACTACATTTGCATTCATCAGGTTATGAGAAAAATAACTAGGGTAACCTTGCTCTGACTTTGAAAGTTGAATACTTCACAAGCAAATACCTTTAAATACTGCATTGTGTTGCTCCTGTTTTTGTATGTTGTAAACACCTAAAATGGGACATGGCGGTATGGAGGTTTTAGTCGCTTAAAAGCAACAAGTTTGATCGTAAATGTAACATAATGATTAATATAGCTAATGACTTTTGCTGTTATTAGTGTTATTGTGTGAAGACTTATCCAGTGAGCGAGTGATTTGTGTAATCTAATATACTGCAAGCTAACAACACATTGTTCTGATTATTGTTTGTCGTGTAATTCCCTTTTGTCAAAAGATAAAAAAGATTTATAAGCCTTAAATATTTGACTAAATATGAAACCAGTTGAAGACAAGCAAACTCCCTCGTCCCCAGGCAACATGAGTGTGCTTGGCAGAAATTTAAGTAGCTTCTCGGCCTAGTATTTACGCTCTAAGCAGCTCAAAAAAGGAAGTTCACCTAAGCCTGTTGCAAAATGAAACCTACTGAGCTGCATCTTTCCCGTTCCAGTTGACTCTCTGCCAACAGAGGCTATCTACTTTGCTTTAAGCGGTTTTATCTGGCACTGCAAATGATGTTCAGCTACTTTAGGTTAGTTGTGTAAGAGAGAAGCAGAAGTTGGTAAATGAACCAGTAAACAGCTGGATAAAAAAATTCAAATCATATATCATAAACTCAGACTCTGAGCATTTAGGAAAACTGAATGAATGAATAAGAAGTTAAGCAAGGCTGAAACAAAAAATACATCTAATCTAATCCATATTCAGCTGTGCTTCTGTATAGTGTGTGTCCACTCTGTATTTTGTTAAGAAACCTAAATAATGTTCACAGTACTACTGTGGAGCAATAAGAGAAATAAAAAAACATGATTCAACATGACTCATATGTCATGCAATAATTACAAAAAATCTCACAGACTCAGACTATTCACCTTAAACAAAGCCTATAATTTATCCATCAACGGGGTATTTTTCCATTCACATCAGATGCGTTAAGCTAATTTCAGAGAGACAAACTACCTTGAAGGACTGTTGTACAGAGCTTATCTTTTTCTGTTGGAGAGCAGCTGTTGGAGATGTTTTGAAATTATAGATTAGTAACTCTAGTAGAGAAGTAAAAAAGGGTTCAGGTGCAGCTCCTGAAAAATGCATAATTGGATTCATTCATCTCTCTGTCTTCTTATCACATATGCATTAACAACTGTGTCAGAAATCATGCTGGAAAGATGACATCTCACCTCCGACTTCACAGCTGCCTCCAGTTGCGTACAGAATGAGTGAGCTATGTAACACAAGTGTCCAACTACTCTAGCTGACCTCAAAGACTTATATGAAAGGCTAATGCACCTATGATGATGTCATCCAATGATTTGTGGATTATTGTTTTGAAGTCTAAAGCCTTATAGTTTGGCTGTGTCCATCTTGGCAATTTTGGAAACATAAGTGACCTACAAAAGAAAGATTTTTTACCAGTCATGTCTGTTTCTTCCATTAAGTTGGGCATTTTAACCTAGATTTATGTGAAGACTGACCAAATTTTGGAACCAGCCCTGAGAAGTCATTATGTTGCAACTTGCAGGTTGTCTTATTCACAAAATATAAGTAGAACACTTTTGTGGAATTATGTGTGAAAGTTGTAAATTCATTTATGTATTTCACGTGAAAAAACTGTCGAAATCCAGCCGAAAAAGTAGACTTTTTTTTTTGCGATTTCCATCATCATAGGTTATAGACCGCTCTCACATATGCCTTTTCAAGCTGGGACTAATGTGCCTTTGTTGAGCATCGCTTCATCTGTGAATGTACAGTGGTGGAACAGGAAGGAAGGCGACGACACACCTCTGAGCTGCCAAGAGAGGAGGTAACGGAAGCAAAACCTCAGGTGTGCATTTATATCAATCAAGCCTCATGGAGCACACTACTCAAATCAACAGAGCTGTCGTAACTCAACTGATTCTGCTACGCCAGCTTGATGTGTCTAAGGACGCAGTGATACAGAGCTGATATGCCTCTGTTTTTGCAAACTTACAGTATATATCTAAAGTTAAGATGCAATGTATTTAATCTGTGCTTCATTAACTCCTAAAGTCTCTTAAGAGAATACTGGTTCAATGATATCATCTGGGGGTTCCACATGCACCAGGCTTTAATTGTAGTTTAATTGCTGAACAGGTGGCTTTGGCAGAGAAGCCTAATTTTCATTAATCTCACAGGATGTAGGCACACATCTTTTCCTAAAAACCCTATCTGTATTTCAAGCTAGCATAAAATGAGAAAAGAAGTGCAACATTTCCTGAAATAAAGTGGATTTTAAGTCCCCTGGAGTGGGAACTCAATGCATGAAATTTCTTTAAAAAAAAAAAAATCATCGGACAATGCCATCTTATGTTTTCTGACTTTAAATGCGCTATTCTCATACCTAAAAGCTGTCCTTCAGTTCTTGAGAAATAGTGCAGGTTTCTTAAAAAAAAGATGTTGCTTGGAGTAGCAAGTACTCTTTGTCTTGTATCCTGCTCTGACCCACATGCTAAAATCAAAACAAAGTTCTCATTCTGGTGACTGAGCGGGCACTTAACTGCACTGAGAGCATTATCCATCATCTACAGTATGGTGGTCTGTATGGTGGTTATAAAGAGCTTACACTACTCACAGAGAAGACATTAGATAAAGAATGTGTATTAGCCGAAACTCCACCTTGACCTCTTCTTGATTAAAAGGAACAGTCAGCCTCATGTGGAGCTTAATGCCGGAATGAATGATTGCCATACTTGGATGAAAATTTGCCAAATTTTTCACAAAAATAGCCAAATGTGCATTAGTTTGCTATCCTGTGCAGGTCACGACAATTTTATCATTTGGTGAAAACCCATTAGAGGAGACAGTCCTCATCAGATTGAAAGAGAAAAAGACACCATTTGCTGTTTCGTTACATACTAAAAGCACTTGTTGTTAACCCAAAGAAGACCTTTAGGGGGATTATGAAAGTAGAGACTACAAATGTATAAGATGTGAAATAACCGAAAAAGTATAAACCTCTTTAATAGGAGGTCCACTGGAGGACAGATATAGCACCTGACTTTCAGCTGACACATTCACAAGGTGTAATTTATCTAATTTGTAAGACGTTTCCATTATGTAATGTCATGTTCAGGTGTGCTTGATAGTGGAAAAAAATCCCAACACACTATATTCTGGTAAATATTTTGATCAGTATTTTACATGATTACTAATCAACATCTAGTGTGTAATTAACGATAAATAAATATTTGAATCAGCTGCACGGTGGTGTGGTGGTTAGCACCGTCACCACACAGCAAAAGGGTTCCAGGTTCAACTCCCAGCTGGGGCCTTTCTGTGTGGAGTTTGCATGTTCTCCCCATGGATGCGTGGGTTCTCTCCAGGTACTCCAGCTTCCTCCCACCACCCAAAAACATGGTTAGGTTAATTGGTCTCTCTAAAATTGTCCTTAGGGGTGAGTGTGGTTGTTTGTCTCTGTTTAGCCCTGTGATGGACTGGAGACCTGTCCAGGGTGTACCCTGCCTCTTGCCCGATGACTGCTGGAATAGGCTCCAGCCCCCGCACAACCCGACCGATGGATTAAGCAAGTATAGAAAATTAATGGATGGATAGCTTGGATCAGTTTAATCTGATTTGTTGCTTTCCGAAAGCTTCTTGGTTTGAGCGGAACGAAACACCCCACAGCCTGACATGAAGTGAGTGTGGTGAAGGCACACAGCTGTAAAGGAAAGTGTATAACACAAAACAAAACAAGCACTTCATTGGGAAATGAAAAACCTCACAAAGAGTCTCATATATGCTGTCATCATTGCTGAAAGCCAAAACTGTGATTGAAATCACAAATAAATCACAAACAAAAGATGCTACTCTGTCATGGAATTTATTTTCTATATATATTAATTTTTTACCACACAAAAACAGTAACCTAAAGCATTTTCTTACTACACTACAGACAAAAAGTTAAGCACAGCAGTTTTGGTTTAAAACCGACGTATAAGCTGCCAAATTACACACCAATGGATTCATAAATGAACATGTATATCTGCAAGCAAAGCAGACTTCTGTTTGTCAACTAAGTCTTCCTGCCATAAAGTTAATACACTGGACAAATATTATATCTGTGAGATTAAATGATAACAGTTTGAACTGAAAACTGCTGCAACATGAGGCCCATAATCACCAGCTCAGCGTTAAAGATGGTCCAATACAAAAAATCTTCGCCATAAGAAACATAATCAACTTATGAGAAGATGCTAACATCCTAAAGGAATTTATTTTTAATTTATCTCTCATCGCTTGCCCTCCTCTCGAATCCAAATGGTCTGTAAGCCGCAGTGCTACCAGTGTCTACATCTTATAATCAAAATAATCTAAGTAAGTCTAAGCAACTAACAGCACCCAAAAGAGCAACTGGGTGAAATGGTAATCCAGAGAGGAAGGGCGGGAGAGCTCCCTGATACAGCAAATCGCTTCTGAGTGAATACTGGACAAGCCAAAGCTTCGCAGTGTGATACCTACCAACAGTGTCAAGAGGAAATCCAATAACGTTTTTCTTCTGTGCATGGAGAAAGGAGAGGAAATGAATCGTGCCACTGCCACTCATTTCAACGTGCAACATGCTGGAGTGAAAATGGAAATCACAAAGAGCTGACAAAATCTGATACTGTGCAGAAATCTGACCCAAAATAGAAAAGAACAGGACTGTGGATTCTGTGTCTCTTGAGTCTGTTTAGATGTCCCACAACAAATAAAATATTGTCTGCCTGGTCCTCTGTTATCTGGAGATAGCTATTAATAGCCTTTTCTACATATCTTCATATCTGAACTTCGTATCAGCACAGTTTAAATCAATCCCTACAGTCAATAACACATAAGCGATCGATCTCTCCTAAAAACTTTTTTGAATCAGTCACCTTCTACAATGCAGTTAATAAACACTTCAGCAAAGCAGGTCAAGTCTGGTCACTGACTGTTAATGGACTGCAATACTACAACTAGGTGATAATTATCATTGAGGTTTGTGTCCTTGTTTGTCAGTGCTGCAATGACCAAATGATTTATGTGCTTGTAAAGGGATCATCTTTTAGTCTTTTAGTTAACCGACTGTCTCTTCAGTCCATGCACAACTTTAGCCAGGTTTTCAATAGCAATCTAAGCCATTCTGAAGCAATCTTTTAAAAAGCTGGAGAAAAGACAAGTAAATCAGACTTTCTAGTTTGAAGCAAGTACTACTACCACTACTAATAATAATCATACTAATGTCACCAGGTGGTAGAAGTATAGGCTATGAGTCACCATCACAGTAAAAGAAAAAGTTGCTCTAACTGGAAAAAAATCTCCTAGAAGAAAATACAGGAAATACTGCAGTGGTAATCCACTAGAAAGAAAATGAAAAGAGCTCTTCTTTAGAAATGACTTTAATCCCCATGTGGGATATCATGTACTGTCTGGGAAGATGCTGGTTGGTCACATAGCTTTATTGTTTGAATGACCAGACCGGAAACAGCTGGTGAATCACATCATTTTAATCTTTTCCAGGTCAGACGTGACAAACCAAAAACAACAATGAAAACCCAGCTAATAACAAACAGTTTACAAGAAGGCAAGCCTTAAAAGTAAACTGGATTGTATTTAAATAAACCTAAATTTGGCCAGTTTAGCGCAAACAAGCTGGAGAAACCACAGGGACGCAGATACAAACACATTATCTATTTCGAAGTTTATACAACTGGTGAGAAAAGACCTGCTTGTTTACATATACAGCATGGAGAAAGATAAGCCTATTATTCAACTAATATTTACTAATTTTACGTGTCTTTGGTCTTAACTGTCTTATGAGAGGCACGGCATTTTTTCTGAAAAGCCACAAAAAATTAAATGTGAATGTGACACATTTCCATTCACCATTTCTTTTTCAAGCCTTCTAAGTCAAAAATGGCTTTAAAAATGGCTGTTGAAGATCCTTCACTACTTTCTATGATTAATCTTTTGTCCTGCACTTCTGTGAGGAGTAAGTATTATTAGTATTTAGGTGGAGGTGTGTGATTAATATGTTTGTCTGTCTTTTTAAGCCATTGTCATTCTACATCAAACACCCTTGATGTGTCAGGACCTCTTGGCATCTTCCTGTAACTTACTCTGTACCTTATAGTGCTCCTTGTCAACGTACAGGGTTAAAGTGGTAGAAGTATACATTTTAAACCAAGCTTGATTTTTACTATCCTTAACTAAGTACTTTTGTTGTTTGAATCTGATCAAACAACGAAAGTGTGGTTACATGCGGGCAATCGGATCGGATTAATGGCTAAATTACAATAAGATTGAGTTATTCAGCTCATGTAACAAGCTTAATCCGACAAGTAATCGAATCGGATCGGGTTACTTTCGATCGAATTAAGACCCCGGGATAACTCGATCCGATTGCCCACTTAACGTGCCTGGAGACGACGGTGGATAGGATCGAGCGTTCAGCGCATGCTCGAGATTTTTTCTCTGCGATCGTCACCTTGAAGTCAAAGGAGACGATATTACTGTTGTTGTCACCACAGTCAGAAAGAAACAAACAACGCGATGGAGAATGCGCCGTTGTGCATGGCGTTTGTGCCATAACCAGCTCATCACAAATGTAGAGGGATGTAGCTTCAGCTTGCTCTTCGTTCGCCATCTTTCTCGAATGCCTTAGTTTTGTTGTTGTTGGTGGTGAAGACGTCAACCGGAAGTGGCTCTATTAGCAATAGTTGAAATGAGTACAGCGCTACTAATCTACTGTGGTATTGCATGCTTTGTGCCAGTAATTCGATGCGTTCACCACTATGTAACAAAGGACAATTACCCTTGCTCAGATAAGGAGCATAACCCAACTATAGCTATAATCGAGTTAATCTCATCATGTAAACCTAAATGAAAAATAACCATCTCAAATGGAAGACAGAATTTGGATCTTGTCACCTTTTCATCAGGCAGTGTTTGCTCCTGATATGCCAGATGAATTATCACACAGGGCTATCTTAGTCCTGCATAGAATTCATCTGAAAAAGGGCAGGCATCCACATGTCATCATCACAAGTTAATTTCAATCAATCAGACCAACAAAAAGCCCCAACCATTTCAGAAGGTGGGAGCCTTAATGATTTACATTTATCAAACCTGGGCTAATGGAGGCCTGGCTCAATGGATCCTCTTGTGGCTCACAAGGATCCAGCTGACTTGCAAGGTAACATTTTGTTCCTGGTGCCAAATATAGCTGCAGCTGGTGAACTACAGGTGTAACACCAATGGTTGCCTGTGAAATGGGTTAGTCAGTGTATTTGTTTGTCTTTCAACAAGATTCTATAAAAACGTCCTGATTGATTGTAATGGAATTTGGTGGGGAGGTGGGGAATGGGCACTGGAAGACCTCATTCTATTTTGTTATGGATCCAGATCACCCTCTTTAAAGGTCAAAGGGTGCACCCGGCTAGTTTTCATTACTGACTAATTTGACAACTTTCCTCTCAGTTAGCATCAGTCTATAAAATAAAGAAAGTCTCCTAAGCTTGTTTCATAGGACAAGCTAAAAAATCCCCAAAATATTTTGTTTAACTCAAACATTCCAAATTAAATGTCTGTAATTTTCTAATTTCCTTTTCGTTTTTGAAAGGTTTGAACCATTGGAAATCTCTTTGTGGCTTTGAATGGATTTATACAATCCACTGACTGTTAAAATTGCTAATGAATAATTATCTGTTCCTCAATGTATTGATTAATCAGCAAAGCTTTTTCATCACAACTATGGGTTGCTCTAACAATTTAATGGCTGTGGCACTCAGTTGTGGCTCAGGTGGAAGGGTGTGTCCTTCACTTTTTGGAGGTGTACAATTTGATCCCCAGCTCCTTCACATGTCCCTGAACACTGGTGCCTGAACTGAGGGCCAGTGGGTTTCGTCCTTGGGATCTTTGTCGCCACTGGTATGTGAGCATGTCAATTGGAAACATAATGTAAAGCACTTTGCAGAATCTAAAGTGCAGACCATTTAATATTAGCTATGGCTGTAAAAGCTGTGCACCTTATTGTCAGGGACAACTGCAGATTGAAAGCATAATACATTAGACTGCTTAACAGTTGTGCATTTAGAAAGTCAGTTTAAGAGGAGAGAAGCTTCAGAAATCTGTAGCGAGTCAGAGAAGCCAAAAAAAGAAAATGCTGTATGCCTTTCACATCGGTGTGACATAAAGGCTTTTGGCTGACATACAAGAAGAACACAACTATAGTCTGGTTCCAGGGGAGCCGGTCCCCTGCCACCTTCCGGTCTCTAACCTCAAACAGCCGAGGCCCAGCTGCTGTGTGCTTTGTGAAAAGCTGCTCCCTGACATAAGGTCACTGTGCTTTCCCATGACAAATAGCTATTAAATTGAAATTAACACTGTTTTGTACGATCAACTAAAATATCAGAGGTCACTTGATGCATGTATTAGCACACGCCTCTGTAGAGTTCAGAGAACACTGTGGAGCTGTTTGCTAAACAGGCTGTCTGGAGAGCGTATAAACACAGAAATCTGTTGCATTAAGCTATCATGTATTTATCTATCTATCTAGCATGTCTACAATAAATAATAATGCTTTGAGAAATCACATCATCAAACTATATTCTATTTGCAAATTTACCTATGTCCCGTAAGTCTATTTCCTATCATTAATCAGTGTTAAACAAAAAAAATATTTCATTCATTTATTTTTATTCATTTCTACAAGAAGAGAAAAAGAGGCGAATAAAAAGGGGAGCGACTGCTCATCAGCATCCCGCTGCTCTATTATTAGCATGAGAATCTCAGCAAAATAGCAGGTAGGCTACCCATTTATTCTCTTTGGACAGCAATTGAAAAAAGCCCTTCAAACTGATTCCATTTCATCAGCTATGAGGAATACAAAGTGCTCAGTGGTATTGTACCTCACACTGAGCCTTGGAGGATTCAGTGTAACTGAGGACAGGACGAACAGTGGGGAATGACTTAAACTCTGGGGGAGGGGTGACAAAAATGACAGGGAGGGATTTGAAAAAGCAAAATGTCCTAAGTGAGATTTGGCTCCACAGTGTCAATCTACCTAATCTGAAGCTCAAAAAGTGGACAGGAAGTGACCTTGAGACCAGCAAGTTAAATGAATGAGACTCATTAAAAGATAATAAACCTTCAGCAGTTATGAAGCCCCTCGGTAGATGGTGAAGTGAATGATGTTTGCAGTCGTGAATATGTAAATATGTCTGAATATGAATAAGTAGAGCATGACTTTAAAAAACAATATAAGTGAATAAGCATTTGGGACCATCAAAGTCATAATAGGACCATAACGGGATCATAAGCAAGTTTGTCCCCAAGTAGAGACACTAATGTAAAGTGTTACTGGAGTAACATCAGGGGGTGCTGTCAATTTAACAGCCAAAATAAGGATTCATCATTTGCTATGATGTTTCAGAGTGGATCAACAGAAGTATGCCACTAAAATACCTTAAAATGGTTTTGAGAATCCATTAATATACTTTAAAATGTAAGAAACACCTGCTTTATTTTTTAAGACTTCTCTGAATGCTGTGCTCAAAATTTCTCAATTATTTTTACTCCACTCAAAAAAAATGTTCAGATGAATGTTGGATGAATAAAAGTGGGACTTTCTTTTGCTTTGATAGGCAGGCTGAGCAGGACTCTGAGGTGGGTTGTGTTTCCTCAGAAGGTGAACAAACAACCTGAAAAGCTTAAAATTATAAACGCTGGCTCATATACTTAAATGATTAAATATAGAGCATATTCATGCATAGCATGCATTTCACAGACTGTCTCAGATAATTATGCACATTTTGCAGTCAAGTGAGTCAAGATAGGAAATTTAAATCACTATTATGAAGTGTAGTATCGCCTGCGGCACTGTTATGATTGCAAATGACAAAGATAAGATCTGTGTACGCAAGTGAAACTTGTGAAATTAAAAAAGTTTGCACTGGCGAAGTTGGTGGGAAAATGAAGAGTAATGGGGCTGCAAGAGCTGCCCTACTTCTAGAGTGTGAACAGAGGTAAAGTGAAGAATTTAATGAAAACAGATAGGGCACTTGATATATGACTACACAAACAATAACCTCACAGACACAAAACATTTCCATCAACCTGCCAGCAGCCTGCTGAGGAAATGCAGGGTTCAATTGATTTTAAAAAGCTTGGCTGAAATAATTCACGACCTCGCAGTTAAGTTTCCATTAGCAAGTGAATTTCACGGTGAGACTCAAAGAAATGCAATTAAGATTACTGGAGAAAGCATCCAGCTGCAGCTGTTCAGATAAAAAAAAAAATCAGTTTTCCATGGATCCGGGGAGGCTAATTTGTCTTCTGAGATTGTCTACTAAAAATAGGACTACATGCTTGATTTGTGGGGTACACAAACTCCTCAACTCCATGTTTTCCAATCAGGCAATCTGGGCAGTGCAGGTGCCAGAGCTAGTGCTCTGTGTTTTCAGAACAAGTCTGCATTTCTACAAGTTTGTGAACGAGGCATTTTGGGTTATTACAGTGTTTTTCTTTTTTACAAATTTTCTGTCCAGTTTGTGTACCTGACCATTTTTTAGTGATTCATTGGAGCATAAAAAGGCCCCAAACTGATGAACCAGTTTTGCATCTTCACATAACAGGAAACTTAGCATAGAACATGTTTTCTTCTCATTATATGAAGAAATGAGGGGTGGCTCAAGACTTTTGCACAGTACTATATCTCTGGATTATAACAGGTTTTGACTGGACCACAATTGGATATGCAAATCATATTACCATCCACTCTCACCATGTTACAGGTTCCATTTTTCCACAGGAGAACAATGTCACTGCCTCAGCATTTGTGATGGGTGGCCACTGAAATCAGCGATTCCAACTTTTGGACCAGTTTTCAGACGCTGTCCAAGTGCCAACTTTTAGGAGGTTGTCTTATCGTCAGTAGAAATATGTGAGACCACTTAAAAAGCGGCACCCTGCACCAGAATAGGGCTTTGTAATCATAAAGGCTGCACTTTAACGTTTCATCATTTTGATTTAAGCAAACTGGTACACAGTTATTAGATGCTAAAATAAACTCTATCAACTGTGACCTAAATATCTTTCCCTCATAATAAAACTGATCCTTTCATTAGTTCCTTCTTATACTTGTGCTCTTGATAATGAATCTGCTGTGCTGCCAGTCTTTGTTCAAACCCTTTAGACTCTTATTTCAAATTTCAGTCACATTTTCAATGTTTGACCAAGTTTATTTAGCAATTTAGCCATTTACCATTGGTTGGTAGAGATTATTTTTTTCCAAGTTAAAATTGATACATATATTTCAAGTATAGTTTTCCCTTTGAATCTTACAGTTTATCTTCCCCTAAACCTATCCAAAGATATCCTACTTGTAGGACTATATGCATGAAATTATGTGGAAACAAAATATTTCCCCACCCCATTAATGGTTCATGCATAAAAACACACTATTCTTGGCTGGAATAATTCACATATTAATGTAAAAAGCTGCAATAATAAGCTCTGTGCAACACTTTTTTTCTGAGTTTAAGGAAATAAAGTGGAAATTGCGTAGTCTATAATTTATAAGGTTAGTGTGACCCTGACGATCAGCTTATTTCCTTGCTCAGCATTTGTAAGGTCTTTATTCATGTTATTTTAAATATGATCATCTATGCATGTCTCTGCACTCTCATAAGTATATATAGGATATTACCTTAAATCCAAAGCAGCAATATTCTAAGTCCAAATCACACTGAAAGAAATTCCCTCTCTATTCTGACACTTTTTGTCACCACTTAATGAAACAATAATCTAATATGTCATGGATCCCTGCAGGAAAATTTTCCGTCCACTCCTGGCCCGAGGAAAAGGTCAGAGCACAGAGGGCACAGGCAGAAAACTAAGCTTGGAACTGTAGGAGATTCAGCCATTTGCTTGAGGGATCTTCTAGAGTGGAGATGCATGAAAGATGAAAAAATATCAGTGCTCACAACACCCAAACTCTGCAGTTGCAAGAATCCAAGCTGTACAACGAGTGGTATTCTGTGACCCAAGAACTTTTTGTGTTAGTTAAACAGGAAAAACATTCAAATTTGAGGCACAATCATGAAGAAAGCACAAAAGAAGAAGATTGCTTCAAGGAGAGTTGTACAAATGAAATGCTGATGATGCAAAGACCTACTGAAGAATCCTTTTTTAATGTACAGTGCATTACTGATTCATTGAAACTCAGACTAAGACCACAATGCAAACAGGTGGCCCATCTAAGCAACAAATAATTTTTTCAATTGACAACAAAAAACCTTTTATGCAACAGAAATGTCATGACTTCAAAGGCCTCTGCTGATGTGTCCTGTCAAGTCTCATTTCCGCATACCCAATTCAACAATCAAATGGGCTGCATGAGAAACTGCTGGCTATAAATAGCACACATCCACTGAAACCCTCTGTGTTGTTCCTTCCCACATCTCCTGGTCTTACTATGTCCTGGTAGTTCATATTCTGATTTCTGGTCTGGATCTAGGTTTGGAGAAGTACAGATTGGTTAATGTTAAAAAATATTTATAAAGTATATGGTCACACACTGAATGTCTAAAAAGAGTGTCCCCATACCCCCATCCCCCCACCCCACCCCCATGTAGGCTCGTTTTCAGACAGGTCTCACATAGAGTAGGGAAGCAGTAGCTGTGACAGTAGAGCCAGCTGACCACGAGCCTTTCAGTCTGTCTGGAGGTCACTAACACTTCACTACGTTCTCTTTGGTTTTTCAGTCTTTTCTCAAATCTGACATACTTGTTTAACCTGTACGGACGCACTGATACAACCAGGACAGAAAGGCTTACTGACAGATGAAGGACAGTCCACCGGACCGGACTGGGCTGTGTGACATGCAGAGGTCCGTTTATACTGATGCGCATTCCTATACGGACTGCATCCATCCATGCAGCAGCTGTGCGCACCAGCATCCAGCATTACACACGGGTCTACCTGTTAGCACGAGACCATGTAGTGTTCCTTACCTCTTCCTCTTGTCTCCTTTGACATAGTGTCCTCTCCCGTGCGTTTTTTGTCTCTCACGGTGTTCTGCGCGGCAACGTTTCGTCGGATAGTTAATTAAACAGCGGCTCTCCTTCCGCCCCTCTCCTGACTGCCGCACCTGCCAGACTGAATCGGGGTGAAGCGGGCACGGGGGAACCGCCGCTGCCGTGTGGCTGTTCTCTCAGCACGGAGTGTTAAAACAAAACCAATTCAATCAGCAGCTGAGCTCTTACTCATCAGTGCAAAGTCGAGCGGAGCTTCGAGCCGCTCGTGCCGCAGACATACTTTGAGTATGTGTTGTATCTGTGCAGACTTTGCTCACATGTCATGCCCGCCCAGCTCCCCCGTGCTTCTCCCCTCTCCGCCGCTCACATGAGCCAGAGTTGCTTCGAAACCAGCTCCGGTCTGCAGCTCGACTGCCTCCAGCGGTGCGCACACATCCACAGCTGCAGCTGCTGAAGGGCATCCGTGCTTATCCTGTTAACGTTTTCTTACTTTACGAAACACCCATGAAGTATCCCAAATTAAAAGAAAAGAAGGACCTGTTCCATTTTCTTGACCATGAACTAAAAACAGAATTCAGATTACCATGTAAAAGTCAACTATTGCCTTTCGACGCATTGAATCGTACATTTGAAGCACAATTTGAAGTTTTTACGTGACAATTGAAATGAAAGGATAGCTGTGTGTGTGTGGTTGATCCATATTCACTATAAGAAGAGAATCAGGAAAGAATGAAAAGCAAAGGGATAAAATCTCAAGAGAATCACAAATACAGTCCAGTGCAAAATGCTTTCTTTATAGGCTATTTTCCTTTGAAGCAGCCAGACCTTTTTTGCAATCTTCCAGTAATAGCTCTCTAAAGGACTTTCAAAGTTTTTCTTTAGACAATGGCTGCTATTTCACACATTTTAAACCCATTCATTGTAACTGGCTATTTTCAGATGATTGTATTGTTGTTGTTGTGTGTAAATGGTATCTTTATGCACTTTTTTTATTCTATTTTACCAGCAGCCTGTCAAAAAGACACATATTGTGTTCCCATTTCTTTAGCTGCACTCGTGAATGATAACAGGCTTTCAGGGGACTGGACAAGTGGTGGACCAAAGAAGAAGTAGCAGACCTGAAGAAACACTACCTAGAGCAGATTAACAGTTGATTAAGAAATTAACAAATTATGTATTTAAGAATTAGGAAAAAAAATCCACCAAAAATCTGACACAGGACCTAAGAGATGTATCTGGCCCTTCAGTTGATCCATCTACTTTTCACTCAGGCCTCCACAAAAATGGTGTCCCATGGAAGGGTGGCTGTCAAGAAGCCATTCTTAAGGAAAGGGAACAGAAAAGGCTGAGGTATGCCAAATTACATGACTGCACTCAAAATCAGTAGCAACAGGTTATGGGGTGGTGAATCCTCTCCAGGGCATTAACCTCAACATTATTGAAGCAGTGTGGGATCATCTTGACAGATATCATAACAAAAGGCAGCCACTACCCAAAGAAGAGCTTTGGGATGTCATTCAAGAAGCCTGGAGAACTATTCCTGAAGACTACTTAAAGAAATAACAAGAAAGCTTGTCTATGGGGGTTCAGACAGTGTTGAAGAATACAGGTGGTTGTACCAAATATTGACTTTCAAGCTCTTTAGAATTGTACAATTGACTCAAAACTTTGACTCAAATACTACATTACCATTTATGTTTGCACAGGTTTGCTGCACATATTCCATGTTTTCCTGGAAATATATAAAGAAATGAGGGGTGGCTTGAGAATTTTACAGAACTGCATGTACTGAATATTTGAGGAAATATGAAAGATATCAATTTAAGTAAAACTACTTCTCATGTGTCATGCAACATCCTCTATTCTATGTTGTTGGCTACATAAGGTGTAGTAACATGTCTTCTTTGAAAGGATGGATATTGAGAATGTCAGGTATGAAGAGGAAGAGCAAAGGTAATCTAAATCAGAATGGAGGTGTGAGAGCCATCACCTCTGTCAACTATCCATCACTGAAGCAGCAGGTGCCGTCTCGTTCATGCAGGGGCAGTCTACCAGGCAGAAAAGAGATTTCTTCGTATTTTCTAAAAAAACAAGTGCCTCAAAAATAGAACTAAACCCCATCAGAATGAAGCCTTTGGTTTCCAGTGATGAGATTAGGCTTATGAATCATGTTCCCTCAACTTAAAACCTTTAAAACCACTTCTGCCATGTGGGTTTTATCCAGCAGATGTTTTAACTAATGGCCCCCTCCATTTCATTCTTAGGCATATCTCGACCTGCACCATTGCAATACTTGGCATGAATTGCTGTAAAAGTGGCTTTTTCACGCACGACACCAGAACATGTGAAGTGGTCATGGCAACACCTGTTTTTTTAATACCTCTCTTCCTCACATAAGCTCACACGGCCCCATGAGGACGCATGACCACACATTTGAAAATTGATAGAGGAAAACGCCGCAGGCCAAGCCATCGCCCTGGAATCCGAGGCACGCTATATTACCAAACTCCAATAGGAATACACACTGCCAGTTTGTTTTTGTCATGGAAGCCAGTGATAACACACTTGTTGTGCAGAACACTGAGAGAGATCCCACTGAGGAAAACTAATTGAAAATGGCCTTAAGGCCGGGAAGTCACAAAGACAGATAGCACTGATTACAGCAAATGGCTTCACTGACAGGATCCAAATGAAAAAAAAAGAAAAAAGAAAAGGAGAATAAGCTAATTGAATTACATGAATTTCTGTTGTAAGGAAGAGTCCCTTCCCCTTCATGCCTTTGAGGACACAACTCAAGCAGTGCAGCACTCTGCTGCCTTATAGTGGAGACCGATGTTATTCATGACATCCTGTATTCGGGCAGCAACAATTCACTGTAATCTCGGCGAAAGCTGAGTCTATAAGTAAACAGAAACTCAGTCAAGTAAAAATATTTATAGCCACTGTGGGGCTTTTTGAAAATGGAACCAAGAGCTGCCTCTACAGAACAAAGCTTCCTAGGAGCTATTAAAGAGTCACGAAATACAGTATGTGACAGTCAGCAAAACGAGTTTACTGCCTAAGGTGCACATTTGCTGTTTTTTCCTATCTGAGGAATTCTGCAGTCTTGTGGAAAGAAAAATGCTGTTTCTGTCATTACTGAGTTTATGGCACCAGACAGAAAATCTCAAAGAAACATAATTTGTACCTAAATATTCCTCAGTCTACATTTGACACAGTTCTCTTGCACAAGGTTAGATATAATCAGCCTCTTTTCTTTTTTTTTGAAGTACAGTTATGTGATGAGCAATAGGCTGTTTAACTGTTATACTGTACAGTGCATCACACAGCCTTGAAGTTTAAGCACCCTCTTCATTATGTTGATGCAACCTCCTTGTCCTCAGACTGTGAGCTTTTGAAAAGCAGTGTCAGCCAACTCTATGAATTTGAGGTTGGAAACAGAAGCTGTTTATACTTTGATTTCTTGTCCCTTGTAGAGTGGTAAAATAAATGTGTTGTTCTGCACAGAATAAGCAGCTCTATACTGTCAAGTACTTCAAATATTGAATACTATGGTACAAGTTATGCAAAACTGCCCCTTTAAGAATATTTATAGGATTGATTCAAATGTTTATATTGCAAAGTATCTATAAAGGATTTGTTACGGTAATCTTGTACTTTTATATACTACCTATACTGTAGAATTATGATGCTGAAAGTAACTGTAAAGTAAGTATGTCATAAAGTACAGTGTAAAGAAAAATATTGTGAATTAAAAAGCCTGTAAAACTGTTTCTTTATTGAAACATAAAGCTCACCTTTATTTCCACTTTAGACTTGTAATTACAAAACAGCAAAACAAAGCAAATTTCTTGGTATCAAAACACATTTTATAAATTGCAATCAGAGTGTACTTTTCACTCTCTGACTCTTATTTCACAGATAGAATATAATTGTGAATGAAACACACGGTAATATCGATTTTAACTATTATCATTATCAATTTCCAGTATCATTAATGTAACAGGTTTTACATTGAACATGATTATAATATTTGTGCATCAACCATGACAATCCAAAACAGTCATGTGAAAAAGTGAGTACAACCCCAGTTCACAAAAAAAATTTGGATGCTGTGTAAAATTTGAAGAACAACAGATGACAAATGATTTAACCGTGTGATGGACTGGGATGGACATCCCCAGGGTGCTCCCTTGCCCAATGGAGCAATTAAAGAAGAATGCACTTCAATGTAAAACTTTGAAGACTGTGAATATTCCACCATCTACCGTGCATAACACCATCAAAGTTACAGAGAACCTGGAGAAATCCCTCTGTGGATAATCATGGGTGAAAATAAACATAAACAACATGTTTACTGTTATACTGGCACATCTGGAAAAGCCCCATCAATGCTGAAAGGCACAAATCCTCTCCAGAGGATATCAGTGGATATGGTTGTATTTCCATACCTATTTGGTCGAGAAAGCATTGAATTCTCTTTGAAACATGATAAAACATGATACACTATATAACACAACCAGAATGCCTCCACCAAAAATGAGTTCTTCTTCAGAAATTAGTGTTTTACGCAATGTTGGCAGGCTACAATCTTTGAGCCCTTTGCCACGCTCAATTTGACTTGACAAACTCATACCCCTAGCTCATCATCCTGTGAAAAAAAGTTCCCCTCAAGAAGAAACTTACTTTCAGACAGATGGCCATGCATCACATTCAAGCAATCTTTGATGCGAGGCAGTCTAACAGAGCTGAAAAAATAAACAAAAAGTTCAATCCCTGAGGCAGTAGAACAGCTACAAAGCATATCAAATGAAGTTCATGTCATGAAGAACTCTTTCTTTTATTTGTCCGTCCAGAGCCCATTATTCCAAAAGATTTTTGTGTAAATACTCACAGAACACAGTGTTTTTCCTTACACATCAGCTTTGTACAGACTCTATCCGATTACTGACACGTGCGCTTTCAAAACACGAGTTGCAGAGGTACCTGCAGGTCATGGGCAGATATAACATGCTTCTTGGAAACTCGTGGAAACATCAGGTCCTAGATGACTCAAGCTTGAATAAGACATTGTACACCTGTCACTCCCTGAGGATGTCCTAATCACTTGTACCTTACCTGGAAAACCTGATTCAAGTGTTTATTAATTTTGACGCTGTGGTAAATAAGCACTTACTTTTTCCATGTGACAGATCAAATTTTTTAATTTTTTCAAGTTGTGGAAAGAAAATGGACAAAATGCCAGTTTCTGTGCCATCTGTTTGTGTCGTCTTTCAAAAAGGATCAGTTGTTGGAAAAAAAACATCAAATTTCATGAGTGAATGTACTACATTTATTTAGAGCTTTTGTAGATTCAGCACCTTTTACCCACACACCATTGATTATCCAATTAGTGAATGACTCCCTCTTCCTCCTTGGCCGCACAGGCTAGGTTTACTTCTTTTTTTTAATGCTTTTGCTTGTAGTCTATACTTTGCTCACAACTTTTGTTTAACCAACATATTTTCATATCTTTTCAGACTATTAATCATAGATGGAGTATTTTATTCGCTATGGTATTATATTTTCTGTCTTTTGACCAAAGGCAAGATGACTAGTTTACAAAAAACTCCTTTGATTTTGTGTCTATTAGATACGATGATTAAACATCCCATTGCAGATCACAATGCTATGATCCTTGGCAAATTGAGAAAGAACTGAGGTCTACGTTGGTATGTATGTGGCTGTTGTTTATAGGCAAACTGCTCCCTGTATTGAAGGAGTTGAGTGATAGGATGAGCAATGTTTGGGGGAGAAAAAAGTAATACTGCTGCTCCCGCAGAAGCGAGTCTTTTTGTGTGATCTTGTCTGTTCTACAGTAATTAAAAAAAGACAGATTTTCTTTCTTTTATCGCCTGCGTCGTCTCTGCAGCAGATGAACAATGGTTTTGAGTTTGAGTCTCACAGTGCATCAATGCGAGTTTAACTGGCATATTATCTTCAATAGTCATGAGTTTTATCATTAATTCAAACATAAGAAGTTCATGCTGTGATTCATGTTGAAAATAATTAAAAGCTCAGACAGCAAATGAAGCCTCAAAACAATTGGACAAAATGTCCTTGCAATAGTCATTATTAAGATGTAAACTACAGTAGTATTTGAGATACAGAATGCTAAATAATGACCAGCATTTCAGCAGAAATCATCCCTCTGACACTTCAGCTCCAACAGAAAATCCTTAGAGAACAGCAAGCATGACTAATAAGCCTAGAGTCTACATCCATCTGGTATAAATACCGAGCATGAGCTGAAAAGAAAAAAAAGACCATAACCCAAATGTCAAAGAGCCATAATGTAGCTGCATGGAAATGTACCCCCATGATGCATCATGAATGTGCTGCAGTCAGCTGCACCCTGACCAGTTGTGAAATTAGCTCTGATAATGAGTCAGCGTTGGCTGGGAGCAAGGTCTAACCTCTTAGATCGTTAGAAATTACAATCATTCGCAAACTAGTGCTAATTTTGGTCTTTTTTACAGTAACATCTGCCTGTGCACAGCAATGTTAAGCATCATGGAGAGCTACAGGTTCACCATAGTTCAGCTGAGCCACAAATACATTTTGGCATTACTAATGCTCACAGAGAAATACAGTAATTACAGAAGGGATTTGATTGGATTACTCAGTGGTTTACTGACAACACAGTTTCTGGTGGCCATATAGATAATATGATCAACTTTGTCCTCTGACTCTCTGACACCCAAAAAATTAAATCAAAAACTAACAGGAAATCATTTACTGTCTTTAAATGTTTCCCATACGAATGTCAGTCCAACTTCAGTTCCTTTATGTAACTGTAAAACTGGCAACACTCAATTTGTTAGAGGTCGAAAAGAAGAAATTTGCCCTGTTCAGGAGCCTGTGCATATTGTGACACCCACGCTGGATCCAGCCTGAGAGAAAGCAGCGGTGACTGATTCCGTGTGAGCTAATTCATTCAGTCACTGTTTGAACGCTGTCGGAGGCTGATCCCCACAGGCCCGCACAACATCTGCATGTGTCCCCTCTGTTCTGTTCGCACAGCTTTCATGTCGCTCTCAAGGGGTTCAGACATTTTCTAAGTGTGCCAAGCATGTCTTGTATATTTATTGTCCTAGTGTTGACGCTTTTCATCATGATTATGCAGGATTATGCAGTATATAAACTAGCGAACATTTTTTGTTTGATATTGTGGGGGAACCAAACAAATTAAGAAAAGCACTGAGTAGATCATTATAAACTGATACTCAACCACTTTACAGCTTCAAAAAGCTAAATCTTTATGTCCAGAAATATTAGAAATTCCCATAAATCCATGATGCAACACTGAGATCCTTTTTTTTTCAAATGTCAAAGCAAAAGATGAAAAAATGTTTCAGCAGATTAAACATATGATGTCCTTGGCTTTCCACACTTTCAGATTGAGGCTGTATGCAATTAATTTATGTCTATGTTCCCACGTGAAAATAGAAAGTGTGAATAATCCTCCGGGAGATTTAAACCAAGAGCAAGGGGAGGGCAGTAATCTTATAATCCTCCGTAATGTCGTAATGGTTCCTCCAAGCTTATCTACCCTAAACTAACTTTCCCAGAGGAATTCAATCACAGATACAAATGGACCATAAAGAGTGATGAGACCAAACCTCCCTGTGCAATTGCAACAATCTCATCCGCTGCAGCGTCTTTATTAAACACGAAATCACAGTGAAATAAAGTCAGATTCCATCTTCTCAAAGAAGTTAATTAAAAATACATTTTCAGATCAAATGAACATAAACCCTGAAGAATTTCATTCAAAAGTGAAATATCCACAAATGAATCATAAAAAAGCTATATGAAAATAATAAATAATCATATCCTGGGTCAAAAAAATTGACCTGCAGATTTTACACCATGACAAATGCACAAAATAGTGCATCTTTCAAGAAACCACTGCACAAATAGTGCTGAGGCATCCTACTGGCTGATCAAAGCCGCAGCTGAAGCAGGAGGCGACTGGATCGGCTGCAGGAACTCTGAGGTGAAAACGGCCTCGGCATACTCCTCCACCACCTCCTGAAACTCCGCTGCCACATCAGCCAATGCCTCTGACAGCAACTCCTCTGCAAGGCTGTGAGACAAGGTAGATAAAGTCGACACAATGTAAATCATATGAAACATTACTTACGGGAATCTAATTTCCCAAAATTTTAGAGAAAATGCAAACAGCAGCTTTGGGTTATATCCTGCAAAAATACAAATGGTGCAATCAGAGCAGATTTTTCCAGGAATATGCTGACTGAGTTCCCGAAGTGGACATGCAAAACTCAGTGGAACACTCTGCATTGCCCTGAAATGCAAAAAAAGAAGAAAAATGCCTTCAAAGGCTGGTAAGCTGAGTGCAGCAACATATTAAATCTAAGTGTTCGAACGTTATCTGGGTCAACACACACAAATCAAGGGTTGGATGGATAAGAACCCTCTCAGGAAGCACCCAAAACATTAAAAAAAAAAATCCTTGAGTAAAGAGTTTCTCCCACTGACGAAATCCTAAGAAAATTCTTCTAATTGTGGGTGTCCCCCTGAAAACTAAAGAATAGATTCAAAAGAAGATAAAAGGTATTCATAAAGCATCTTAACCATTAATAATAATTTAAAAAAACAACAACTTCTAAACAGTTAGAAATGTAGGAGTTTTTTAAGAGACTTAGGAGTTTCTTTGGCAGAGAAGAAAAAGGTCGAAAGATGAAGGAGAAGAGATGCACCTCAGACAACGGATGGCAGGGAGTCCTTAAACGGCTACAGATTAAACTCTGCAGGGATCATGTTTCTGGCTGATCTTATTAGAGATGCACTTACATCTCCAACACAGCACAAAGATACTACAATGCCAGAAATGAAAGTAATGAGTAAGTTAAGATATTGACAACTGGGCAAATGCAACTACATGATGATTTGGGTCCATCACAACCTTCTATGAACAAAGTGATCACTCAAACAACAACAACCCTTTCAGAACACCAGAGCTCATTATTACATTAAATACATTGACTACAAAATCAATATGATGTTAAATCAAATGTAAATAAAATAGAGGAAAAATGTGTGTATGTGTGGGTATTTGTATGTATAATTAGGAGAAAATAAAGGCTAAAAGTAAAGGCTAATAATATATTCAGCAGTTTGATGTGCATTTTTTCCTTGGACAACCAATTAGTCTGCAAAAAAATGTGTCATACCTAGCAATAAGGGTCAGCATTGCCTCCTCACTAAAATGAGTCCTTGTTCAGAGCTGCTCTGAGATTGGTCCTGAATCCCTCTTAAGCTGAAACTCTAAGTTAGGAGCTCCCCGAGATAATTCTTAGATGTTTCATGAGTATGGCCCCTAATTTTTGTCTGTGCGGCTGGTTGTTGTATCCTCTGAAGGGTCAGGACAAGCATGTGTTGCTCTCAACAACAAAAACAGAAGAAACAGTGCGGAGAATCTACCATTTTGGATCGGAACAGCCTTTAATATGTCCTATATTACCGCTAATATACACAGATCCATTCTTGGTCCTCTGAATAGCTCTGTGTTCTGCATGTTTACCAAACAACTAATTGCGCAGCATCAGGTTAATGTCTCAAGTCTCAAGAGGAGGAATTTCATCTAAACACGGAATTATTATCTGACTCAGCGTTGCCACGTGTCACAACCAGATCTTAAAATAGCTTTGTAGATGCAAGTTTTCTTTGTTTTGGTAATGCTCAAGACTCTGTTGCCATCAATCTGTTAGCAGACAGATTGAATGAGATCCTCCAGGTGGTGTGTGCTCCACGGCAGCTCTCGGCTGCTCATTACCATCTCATCACTTAGAAAGGTTTCTGCACAGTGTCAGAGTTCAGCAGGGGGTGGACAAGCCAACATGTGTGTGCTCCACAAAGTCTGAAATAATTGGATGCTTCTCCTTACACAATATTCTTTTTCCTTTTAAATAAGTACAGATCAATGAAAAGTTTGATTCTCTGTTGTGGGAATAATAATGAGCACATGTGCATGTGGGATTGGACAACAGTTTCCAGCTCTGCTTTGAACAATTCTATGTAAATATGCGACACAGAGGGGGGGACAAATCTTTTAGAAATTTAAAACTACCAAACTCATAGATTCATTGTCTTCACGAATCCTGAGAGTCCGCAACGCACCAATGCATTAAGCATTCTGATGAGTGTGAGAGAGGAACAACGGTGACCCTCAAAACGACACGCCATAAACTCTGGACGACCCTTCAGAGTGAGGACTTCCTGTGGTGCATTATGTCAAGGGATTAAACAAGGAGCCAGAGGGACAAATCTTTTTCAGTATGGCTCTGGTTCAGTTTTAAACACTGTAGAAATCTTCTTTTGGTTTTTTTAATCCTTAAAAACACTAAAGAAGTTATTTCAGTCAGAGACTCCTACAAAAGGATAAAGGAACGAGACTATTTGTAGGTAATTGGTTTGATTTGTTGGAAAATTATTCGCTGCTTGAGGAGGTTCTCCACGAATCTTAGTGGTAAAAGAGCTACAACTTCCCTAAAATTACATGCATGAGCATTTAGGCACGCTCAGGTTAAACAAACACTACAAAAGGAGTTGGTTGGAGGGAGTGATGGAGGGAGCTGCTGCTGGAGCAAACAGCTCTGACATGAATGTAAAGTAGAACTTCTGGACTCATCAGCCATTACGTCAACATTCTGCCTAAATAAATGCTTGGACTGATTTATTATTGGCTCATTTTTATCTCACCAACTTCTTTTTTAAACATTTTTTTACCCGTCTGCGACAGCCCATGGGTTAAAGCTGCCGATGGCCTCGTGAGCCACAGCACGCAGGTAGGCGTTGTAGTTGTCCTGGTAGCGGCGGATGTTTCTCAGCATGCTGGCTGGCACTGAGATCGCGGTTCCCCTGCTCTTCTGTGCTGAGCCACCGAACACAGAGATGGTTGTGGGTTGCTGCTCTTCCTGGGATGCCTCCTGTGTTGGGCTGTTCTCAATCAGGTAACTGTAAAGGTGCAAACACAAGGGGATGGCCACGGAGTGAGGCCAGGAGATACAATTTATCATTAGCTATTCCTCCCAGAGTGTGTGTACAGTGCAAACTGCCTGAATCTTCAGAGAATATGCAAACTCGTTTATTGACATTGGATAGCAGCCAATTCAAAAGAAGATTTGTCTTGACTGACTAAAAATTCTTGCCGTACCATTTATGGTTGTGGATGATGACTTTAGGAAATGTGTTGAGTGTAGGCCCACTCTCTCGCCTGCCACTAGTTTTGAACAAGTAAGGGCTCAGCTGGGCATCTCCATGGTCTAGCTTTATAATCCTCTCTACTCGGACAAATCAGCCAGGCTCTTGCATTGATGCTCGCTGTGCTATATTTAGTGATGTTGCAGCTCCCAAGCAAAGTGCCTCTCTCTATTGAGCTCCCTGGACCTCCACTGAACTTCTTTCAGTTTTTACCACAGGGGCTACAAACCATGGCACAGCCATAAATATCTAAGAACAAACACTGTAAACTTCCTGAGTGAAATGGGTCCAACAGGTATCAGAGGACCAATGTGACAAAAGCAACAATATAACATCCTGCAGACTCAATTCTTGTTAAAGTCTGAGACTTTTCGTGCAACGGTTGAAAATGAGCAGGGACCTTTCAAACATTCTCGTCAAGATAAAACTTGACTTGAATGGTAACAGAAAGTTTTCACAAAGTCACAGGGATATCTTATTGCTATTCTTCTGCTCCAGGACCTTCAGGCAGCTTACTGAGCCCTGACAGAACTCTAGAGGGAGGCACTCATCTTTACCAGGTGCAGATGAACATTTAGCTTCAGATGATGTCATCCTGAGGATCACTAGATCGCGTAATGCTTCTGGTCCGGATTCAAGAGCCAATATTGTTCCTTCCTTTAGCCACATAAAATTAACTAACAAAGCCAGTCGAGGGTATAATGATTATACTAATGAGGATGTGAGCCTTTCTGTGTAGCCAGTAACTAAGAAAAAAAAAATGACTTATACCACAAAAAAAAACACAGCTACAATTTATTGTCAAACTAACATTTGACGTGCAAAGGACGTGTGTGCACAAAAAACAGACAAATAATGTTAGTAATCAGCAAGATCACCTCAAGTGTGTGCTCTCCTTTCTCTGCGGAAGCTACAGCCCTGCAGCGTCTGGCAAAGGAGGCCGCCATATGTGATTTATCAAAAGGGACGCGTGCAGAGTTAGAGGAATCAAATTCGGCTTAAAGGTAGAGGGGGGTGATTGGAGTGAGACGACTAGAAACCCCAATGACAACAGGAAAGATCAATGTGATAAGAAACAGGTTCTAAAGCATGACAGGAAAAGGTAAGGACTCTCTTCTCTCGTGTTGCAGTGGGGTCACCGTGAAGCAGGATGAAGATGGTCGAAGCTATCACAACCGCAAATCTGGCATTTACTAAGTAATGAAATACTTGGCCTGAGAGGAAATACAGATGAAAGGTTTACTATTGCTGAGTGGGGCTTTCATCTTCTTCATTGATTTGTTTGACCTGCTGATGGAGCAGCGTGGGTCAGTCAAAATGATCAAGGTCTGAATCTGGGCTCCTCACCATGGAAACATAGTCAATCTTATCGTCTGCCCTGCTGATAAGTTAAAAGATGAAATCTCACAATCCATTGTCTCAGTGGTCGCTTGGAAGCACTAACACAGGTACAATAACAAAGACAGCCAAAATAATAGATGCTATTTTGGAAATTGTAGTCGGGTGGACAAAGACAGTGTTTGTGCTGATGATAGTGAATGGAAGGGAAAACAGTGGCTTCATGTAAACAACAGGTGGCTCTTTGTTGCAATCGGCCTTACTGTTGTACGTCAACTCAAAAGTAACAATACCTGTCCTCTGCAAAGACTAAAAATAGAAGCCTAAGAACCATAAAAATATAAATCGTGAAAAAATGTGTATATATATGTATGTGTGTAGATGTAGGGGTACTACATCTACACACAAACACATATAGACACTTTTTTTTTTCAAATCAAGTTATTTCTGCCTCCAATTGTGTTCCTCCATCACTTTTCACCTTCCTCTTTTCTGTGCCCCTACCAGGGCAGACATAAACAATAGCAGACTCCCTGTGTCTTAGTCATCAAACAGTACAATCACAGACACCCCCAGCGATAGACCGACTGACAAGAAACTGCAGCTTCTTCACAGTGACGTGATATTTCCTGAGGTGTGTTCAAATGTGTGTGTGGCGAGCAGGAATATGGACACGACTCTTTTATTAATATAAGCTTACTGTGTCATTATTTCATACTGAATTCCTATACATAAAAATATAGATATACATTTCTATTAAAAGACACGGAAGGAAAGTGCAGATTACGTAATCTTATCTAAACTGGTATGTCTGTCTGAGCTGAAAATGTGGTTCCTATGAACAAAGCAGAGCTGAGAAAAAAACTCACATGAAGAGATTTTCACACATCTCCAAATCCCAAAATTAAACTTTGCCATTTTGTTGAACTGCACACTGGAAGAGTTAACACTGACCGAGGATTAATGTTAGCACATCAATACAAAAACAAATAACATCCTTCAACATAGGGAATGGTGCAAGACCTCTTCTAATCAGTTGCTGTACAAGCAACTGGAAAGGAGAATTTTTCAGATCCACATTTCCTACCCCAGGCACACAAGTATCAATTATCTGAGCCTTTGGCAGATATCTGGACTATCCGCAGCTGTGACTACCTGCTGAGATGTAACCATTTATAACAAGTATAGTTTTCAGCAAACAGAATATCATTTATATTGTGTAAATGAAAAACCCAGTGGGGTCAGCAGACTGACTGGTTGCCATCAAAGTGAAATATTATCATTAAAACTGATGTACATTTTTTTAAATTTTGCTTTTCAGATGAAGAGCAATTTCTGCCATCAGTAATACTAGGCTGTTGAGTTAAATTACACCTCTTTAAAGTCTTGAAAAACTGCAAAAAACCCCATCTTTTTTCTCCCAACACAACCTGAAAAAGACAGAGGTGAAGGATACACGTTGACATCATCAAAGGCAAAGAGCTTAATTGAATATGCAGACTGCAGACTTAGGTTGCTAATAACTACTAATGCAGTTTAGGAATGTGTAGCGTATTCAAAACCCTTCCTCGCATGGTCTCTGCTGTTATGTGTTGCCCAATGCGGCACCAGGGTAATTTTTAAGCCTGCACCTTGGGTAGCCAACTCATCTCCCTTAAAGCTTCAGTCCAGTTTATGAAGCGAGTCCTTGGCCCCTAAAGACAGCTCTATAAAACAACGTGTCTAATAAACACAATTACTCTGTCTGTCTACCCCACTTCATTACCTCTAAGAGAATTAAGCAGTGCGGAAAAAGAAGCGGTTTCTGCTTGCACTTTGTTGCAGGGCATAAGATGAAAAAAAAAACATGTATATCAAACAAAAAACAAAGCTTCAAAGTTAGATTCTACTGGCAGCCAATCAAAACGCTGCTTACATACCTGTCTATCCAGATTCATGCAGTATGTGAAGACTACCAAAAAAAAAAGGTTGGTACCCAAGGTAATTGTCCACAATTCAGCATCTCACCAAAGAAATTAAATGTGGTCACAAACTCTCCCTGTTTGTTGTTTTTTGGAGAACACTGCTGTGTCACAGTCAAGTCAAGACTTCTGGATATAAAATGTCATCACTTCCTCTCATTAGACATTTGTGTTAACTATTTTAGCATTTAGATGATTCATTTATGGCCAAAAATGTGTTTGATGAGGTGAAATTGATCAAATTCTAATCAGTTTGTTCTCAAGTCAAAATTTGCACCCGATTTGAGGAAATTCCCTCAAGGCCTTCAAGACACAGTGCATTCTCAAGAGTGGGACATATGCAGGTATATACATATGGATGGACAAGCTGAGAGAATAATACCTCCGGCAACATCTGCCGCTGTCACAAACGCATCACAAACGCAATCTGTTAGGAGTCATTATGCTTGTAAAGCAGTTGGTAATTAACAGTAAAATGGGCTGGATCATCATTCACAGAGGGCCAGAGGTGACTGATGTGGACAACACATTAGAATCAATGGGAATTGCTTTTCTTTTCCAAATGAGAACAATCACTGCACAGCAACTAAGCATTGGAGCTACGGCACACAATGAAGGCAACTTTCATATTCAGCAACATTGTTTGCAGTGATGCACGTTCTGTAATGGGATGTGTGAGTCAATACACGGCAAATCAATCATTCAACGATGAGTAAGGGACTTTAGCGACAGCCCAATACAACTCAAAATTCTGTCTTGTATGTCCAAGACGTTTCAGACACTCCTGGTTAAAAACCTCAGTAACACATCCTGGAATCATTAGCTGCATCTCCAAAATTACAAAGGTTCAGTGTATAACCGTAGAAAACTACAGGCTGTCACATTTGAGCAGCTTAATCTCAGTCCAAATCCAAAGATGAAACTCATCTTGGAGATCTTCAAGCAGCCCACAGATCTGCATGTCTGAGTGATGGTGACTCCCATCTTAAATCTCTCTATCAGGGAGATTTTATAGTTGGAAAATGTAGTTTATTCAGTGGAAACACTCACTTGCACTAAGATGAACAAGTAGCCAGCCTCGTTGCCATGTCAGAGAACACATGAACTTGGATTATGGCACACAGAGCTCTCCAATAACAACAACATTACACCACTGTATCATAGCAAATAGGCATGTGCTGCTAAATATAATTTCAGCATATTTAATTTATTTTTCATATATGTCTTGAGTGTAATTTGTGCTGAGGATGCAGGGAGGTCTGCACAATGCTACAAAGAATCCCTCCAGGGAGTTCCAGACCAAATGAGCTGTCAGTTCTCAATTGATTTTGTCCTTGTTAAGTGGCCACATTCTTCTGAAAACATATTATATACATCAAATGCTGGACTTCCGAGCATCTGCTTTATGTCTGCCAAAAAAAAAAGCTGAGTCATCGTCACTGTGGAACTCCAGGAAAAGTTTCCATTCAGGGAACTGATATTAAGGCACTTCAAAAGTGACTGGCTTTAACAAATTTATCTGAAGTATCCTGCTGGCCTGTCTGTGTCAACTACTTCTAGTCCTTTCATTATGTTTTCTCCTCCCTCAAAGTTCTTCATTAATTTAAGCAGCAGAGTAGCTGCAGCTGAAGCCCAGGGCAGCGGAGGGTCTCTCTCTGGAGCCTGCTACCAGAGTCAGGAATAGACTCTGCCCTGGGTACGGTACCCACTAAGTGAGTTTTGTGGGATGAGTAAGGCCTCCGAGTGGAACAGTGATCATGGGGCATTGACACATGATGTGGAAAAACACAAACCTCTTCCTCTGCATCAAGACTAAAAGTCCAATTACACTAGCTGTAAATGATTTCCTGCAGTGAATGCTATATAAAATGGAATTCAAGTATATTTAATTAAAAAAGTATATTAAAAGTGACTGAAGAATGTCAAAGTCATCAAAATCCATATTTGCAATTGAGGAAATAATCTTATGCAATCAGCAGTATTGTGCTGGAGCCAAGATGACTGATGATAGAAGTTAAGACCTATAACTTGAGTAAGAAACCATTTGGGATGAAGTTGAATAGGTCGACCCTTAGTATTGAGCCACAGATAATGTTCTTCAAATACCATATGATAAAGATCAGAAACAGAAATAATGTGACTGAAGAAGAGGGAAAGGACAACCCACCCAGTTTCTATTGGTTTTTCTAGGACAATATCAGCTGCAGATGTCTGTTTCAGCAGTGGCTTTGTGAACCTAATTGGTTGGGGAGAGGCTGGCCTGGAGACTGGAGCATGGCACTGGGATCCTAAGAGAGAGCAGAGAAAAAGAGGAGGAGGGGGAAATGGCAGAGTGTGTTGAGAGGGAAGGAGTGGAGCAAGGGACAGAGAGACAGACAGATGGAGAGAGGAGACAAGCATACTGAATGACATATATTCACTTTACTGTTGTACCACTGTCTCCACCTACAGGAGGAACATAATTTCCTCAGCTATGCATTTACAGATAAGACAAGAGCCATGCAGTTGCAAGTCTTTTTACCTGTTGCCCCGGGGCGATCCCAGTAGAGAGGATCTGAATAGGCGATAGAGGCAAACCTCCTTCTAACTTCCTCTTCATACCTCTGTTTGAAGACACAGAAAAACACATTCTACTAGTTTAGTGTCCATCTGATAACATTCTTTTTTCTAAGATTACCCAATAATATCACATTCAAAATGAATTTCGCAAAGATTACCGTGTAATGAAAATCTGATAACTTCACAAACCTGATCAGTAAGCAGCAGACCAGAGCTGCCATAACAGCTCACTATAAATAACAAGCTGCTCGCAGGTGACCTTTCAGGCTCTACAGTGACCTTTTTCTGGTGGGCCAGCTCTTACCTGTATCTCCTCCATACGAAGCAGCATGCTCTCGAGGGTGGGGGCCTGGAGCCCGCACTGGGCCATCCCCTCCACCTGTCTGTCTGTTTCAGCCGCCCACGCAACCCGAGCGGTGTCCTCCAGCAGTTCTTCCAGCAGCGCTTCACTCAGCTGTTCAGCACTCTCTGCTGCCTGTGCAGAACAATTCATATCTTTTTTATTTTTTTTTTGCAGAGACTAGAGAGACTACAAAGGTTTACTATTGTGCTTCACTGTAGGATCATTGGCATGGTACCAAATTTAAACTTTGTACAAAAGAAAAGTCTAATCTCAAGTATCGTAGCTCACCCTCTCTGCAGCCTGATCAGAAAGCCGATTCTTCCACGAGGTGCTGGTCCTGCTACTTGTCTCACCAATCAGCTGAAGCACACAGTCAAAACAAGCACAGTCCAAAAAAGTACTCTATAATCAATCAAAATAAATTAAGTGGAGAAAATAGATTTTTCAAAAATGAGACTAAACTGGTAGCAACCAGGCTGCAGATAATTCTCCCCACCTGGGCTTCGTCCAGCAGTGGCTGAATTCTCTCTCTGGCCTTCTGCTCAGCTCCTTCACTCCACTGAGTTGGCAACACCTCAGACCTGTCAAACAAAACACTGCCAGATGTCACGGAGGTCGTTTTGATGTTGAACTGCTTTAAGGGATGAAGTGAAACATTTTTCTTCTGATAACATTAGAAAATAAAAATGGTCAGAAGTTACTCACCTGATGAAAAAGTCTGTAATCGTTAATTTCACAAGTGTTCATAAGCAAAACACTGGTTTTCAAGGCCAATGGGATTCACACAAAGCAGCAGTGTTGTTATGGGGCGGCTGTAACTCTTAACTGACAGTAAAACAGGTTGTGAACTAATCTGAAGGTCTGTCTCAAATCCCAACTCCCACACTCCATATGTTCACTTAACCTTGGGTGAGGTACTGCAACTCATGATTGTCCCTGATGTGTCATTGGTGCATAAATACATAAGAAATGTGTTCTATGTAAAAAAAACAAACAAAAGTGCATTCAATATTTTTGTTAGTGGGCAAAGATGGTTTGTATCCAGGTTTGTACTGACGTTTAGTACAAATTGAAACTCAATCCAAGAAATAATGAAGACAGAGCAACTGGTGAGGTTTAAAGGAAAAAGAAATTCAGGACCAAACCTCAAAAATTCATATAAAAAAAAATATTTACAGAAGAGATTGTATTTTTTCAGGGTCCCATAAAGTTGAAAGAAGGTTCAATTTATTTTTCTTTTACAGGGAAATCCTTGATAAAAGTTGCAAGGTTCCACACTGATAAGAACTTTACCTTATATGTATTTCAATGTGGATGAAGTCACTGCTTTTTACTTTTTTTTGTAGATAATGTTCATTTAATGTGTTTTAGAAAGTTTGCATCAGATAAAAGCAGGAAAGGCTACAACAGCACAGTAATGGAGGTTTATTTAAATTAAAGTTGTCTAATAGCCAAATATGAGCACAACCAGGGACATCTGCTGTTCTTTTGTGGAAATCCAAACTCCTAGCTCAGATCAATACAAAAAAACAGCCATTTGAGTCTTTGTGAGGCAGAAAAGAAAAGCATGAACCCATATATTCACTGTAGTGTAATAATACTCTGCTCACATTGTGTTTTGTTGCTGGTCTTTTACAGTTCAGCTTTCCGGTGACTAATTAGGTAAAGTTTAAAAAGAAAAATGGGGTCTACATGCCTACAGATTACTGTGTCCACGTTTTATATATGAATGGAGATGTGAGTTGTCAGAGTTGACAGACTACTGTGGATTACTGCCTTAGGTTGACACTGGCAGCAAGATTTAGCTTTATTCTTTCTCAAGTGACTCGTGTATTATAAAGATGAATGCCTTACTTTGTGTTTAACAGGAAACTGAAGAATTCTAAATCTCTGTGTGTGTTGAAGTTTGTTTAAACTGCATCATTAGCCAAACATTTTGTGCAAGACTTCATTTCAGTCGACTCCAGTTTGGTATTCATTGTCAATGAGCCTATTGAAGTCCAACACCAAGTGTAATAGCATTAGTACCATACCTTAATCTCTGAAGGTGTGCAGCCTCTTCTTTACTGAGATGGTTAAGCTTTTTCAGTCCCTGCACAGTCACCTTATCCAGCCAAGCTTTCCTGTTCCAAACCAGAAACCATTACAGGACGCAAAACACAAGCTTGATGAGGCTTTTCACATAAATAACTTATAATCCTCATCTATAAAATCTGGCTGCTACCCACTGATTAATAGGAAAGCGCAAATGTAGTAATTAAGATTAGATTAAACAGAGGCATGTGTGCAACGCTCAATCAATGAGGTATTTATAAGCACTGAAAACAGGCCAACTGTCAATTACTTAAAAAGAGAAATGGCCTCAATCAAGATTAATTTATTGGAAAGAATTATCCTTGAATCATAATCAGAATATTGCCTGTGGCTCTCAGCAAGTGGAGTCTGACATAAAGGTTAGAAATGAATCAGTGGAAACGGACTCATTAAAATGTATTTTCCCAAGATTTCATCCACATGGCATTTTTCTCTTTTGCCAGGACAGAAAATCTAATGGTTGAAATAGAAAAAACGGCTAATCTGAGAAACTATGATATTTCATTTTGAGATACATGAAAATATAATAAAGTCCATTTAGAGACAATTGTGGAAGGTAGCGCTAACCTTAATGCTTCATTCTGAGCTTCTTTCCTCTTTGCTGGGCTCAAATTCAGCTCCGCTTCCAATCCACCTCCCACCTGCTGCTTTGGAGGGCTCGACGATGGCTTCACCGGAGAGAAGAGACAACGAGGCTCTGGTCTCGCCCTCTGAGGAGACCTGCTGCGAAAGTCATAAACAAAGGAACAGACAGACGACAATGACATAGAGAACCCTGAAAGGGCAATTTCTACACCATGAATCCGCAACTCTAATGTGTTTTACACTTGTGTCTCCTTCACATAGATTTAATTTTTTTCAGACGACAGTTAAAATGGAAGAAAAATATGTTTTTGCATTTCTGGTTTTTAATAAGACATGAACAGAAATTAAAGTTTCGAATGTTGAGTTGAAAAGTATCCAGTCAGTGTTTCCATTCTTGTAACTTACAAACAACATTGTGAACATGATAGTTGTGAGCATGTAGTATTATAGTCTATCAGTAGTCTATCAAAGAATACGAATTACAAAAAAACAGCTACATATAAGATTAAACCGGTTAATATGGAGACTTTTCTGATGAAGTCTGCTCTCATCCATATTCTGCCTGAAAAATCCACGACAGCAGGTGAAACCCTGCATAAGGCTGGCTCAAGTAATGTCACAGAGAATTAGAATATAGAGTCTATCAAGTGAAATTACGAACATTTACAGGCCAAATCTCTGCCAAAATCACACGGGCTCAGAAATTAATCACACTGGCCACCTTCCAGGGTTGTGTTATGATATATTTTAATATTACATTTTCAGATTTTCAGCCCCAATTTCACCAACTTTCAAGGCATATAAATGTAAAAAGTTTAAAGAGGCCATAAGTCTTGAAGAATATAGAACAGCTTAATTGTTTGACCAACACATCTCAGCAGTTTATGTCATATCACATGAATGCATCTTGCGGTAGAGTATTGTTCATCCAAACCTGGGAGAATGACTAGTTTAAAGCCATCTAAACATGTACTAAACCCACTCCTTTAAGTGCACATTGGTTAATATGCTGCTTCTATGTGGATGCATCAAGCCTGGTTTATGCAAATACTGGTTGTTGGATGTTTTAGGATGACTCTTTGGAAATCCACAAGCCAAAGCACGTTCGTCAAGTAATAAAGCTGTCCTATATTTTACAAATGCCGCTGGAGTTCCGAGAAAATGAATGAATCTTGTCTGATGACAGCTGCGATAGGCTCCTGTTCCTGAAAACTACTTAAAGAGATTACAAGAAAGCTCATCTAACAAGGTTCAGGCTGTGTTAAAGACAAAAAGGTGCTCAAACTAAATACTGACTTTCAAGCTCAAATGTACGAGCTCAATATACAAATAAAGGGCAGCTCAAGACTTTCACACAGTACTGTACATGCACTGTGCTTCGTCTGCAGGGTCTCAGAGAGAGGTTGGGCCAAAATATGTTGAGAAAGTGATCATCAGTGGCATACTTCCAACACCTGGCTAACTTCATAAGGCACACTGCAACATCTGTACATTATGGGCAGTGCTGTTCAGCCCAGCCAAAAGAGCATCCACATACTTACGAAAACTGTGATCTCAACATCAGGACTTAGAACATTACAAGCCCATATGTATGTGATATTATCAATCATCTAAGAGAGTTATGATTATAAAAATCAACTGTCAAACAAAGCATTAACAGGCTCACCGCTGTAGAGGAGGAGAGTGAGGGGACGTTGGTATCCAGGGCACAGAGTGCTCTTTTTGAGGAAGCTGGGTAACTCGGAGCTGAGAGGAAACTGTGGGCTGCTGGAAGCCCACATCTTGCTTCTGATTACGCTATCAAACATGACAAAAAATACGTTTAGTTTGTTTATATAACCTCACATGGTTTAAATTTGACCGTTAACACACCTTTCCACTGTCTGTCGTAACAGAATCAAAATAATTTTTTCAGTGTTTTTTAATTCCTATATTCAGCTTCACATGAGTCAAGCACCTTGATTACGTCAGCCTTTCTTCCCACAGCTTGCTGCATTCTTCTGCGGGTACCGATTGTCTCAGACTGTTCCTGCAGCTCTTTCAGCTCCCTCTGCTGGGCGATGCTCTGCACACCCGTCCTCAGCACCTCTCTCCTGCTCATGGGATGGTGAGAAGTAGCTTTGTGCTTTTGTGAAGTCATTCTTCTTCCAGCTGCAAAATGAAGAAAAAAAAACAAAACACTGATTTGTTCTGATCCAAATTTAGCCTCTGAATCTTGCTTAAATAGAAATTTAGGAATAGCTATGATTGACAAAGTTTTTTTTCATCCCTTTAAAAAAAAAAAAAAAAAAAGTAAATAAGGTTGAAACCAGGTGGAAACACACACCATCGATTTGTCAGTAAGTGCACACTCTGGACAACCTGTTCGGTTTATGGTGCAGGGAATTAAGCAGTGTAGCAAATTCTGTTTCCAGGAAGATTGCAGATAAAGCTCATTGCAGGTGTTTATCTCATGTCTTGCAGAAGATGCCTCTCAGCTCAAAAGGAGCCTGCAGGTCTTAACTGCTTATACAACTAAGCAGCAGGGGACCAAAGGCCAGCGATCTTCGGTTCCTGTTTTTCTATCACTTATTCATGGATCCTTATCCATTTTCAACCTGGGTGCAGCCATTTAAGCACAGTAGGAGGCTCAAACACAACCATCAAAAAGCCCTAAGCTGGCTGAGCTGAATACATTTAATATCTGTGCAATTATTTCCGAGCCTCTGGGAGCAACTCAGCCATATTCTTAAGGAAAATACTATTATATAAAATTCATGTTATTGTATTAAGTTTTTACTCCTTGCAAAAAAAGATAAAAAAATAAGAATCAGTTCTCACCGTGGACAGCTCTCTTGGGATTTGTGGGTTTGCGAGGACCTGCAGCAGTTAACACGCTGGGACCCTTGGGTGCAGTAGCAGGGGACCCGCTGCGATGAGGAGACCTCCTGCGTGGAGGACATGCTTGGGCCTGCATCTTTTCAAGCATCTCTTGTTTGCTGAGGGCTGAATCCAAAGTCTGAGAGAAACAAAGGGACGTTTACTTAAATCCTGGATTGTGAATAATAACAGCAATCATAATAACAAATATCCCTAAACCACTCCTACTAAAAAATATAGATGGACATTCAAATCACTAACCAAAAAATCTAATAAAACATGTAGACCCTGAAGCTGTCATAGAGTAACTGCACCGAAGGCTCAGTTCAGTTTGTCAGTGCTTTCTTAAAAATTAGACAGAAACTACAGAAACTGTCGACCTTTCTTAACATCTCAGAGTTTAGGGGGGCAGAGAGCAGCTGCGAAACATTTACTTGGACTTAAAATAAGCCCAAGTGGCAAAAAAAACAGCAGCAGATACTTCAAATCTCCCATTTAAAGCCTAATCCACTTAATAAACATAAAAACTATTAACGCTGTCTCTGTTTAGGATTATATTTAGGATATATTCCATTTACATGAAGCCATCATTATTCATACAAATGAAATGCTTTGAAACAACAAAATAACACCTCACAATCCACATACTTATGGGCTGTACTTTATGCTTCTTACCTCTAGTTTCTGCAAGATGTCAAGGGCCGTCTCAGGCACAGCTGAACTCCGGTCCACTTCAACCTTAGCTGAGCACAAAGAGAGCTGACGAATCAGCTGTCCCAGTTCTTTGTAATAGGGGGGCACCTTGCTATGAGATAGATCTGAAAGCTGGTGGATGATAACCTGTAAGGCCCTGAGTGCTCCACGGTGGGCAGCCGCAAGTCTGTTAATTGGAACAGACTGAAAGAGGAAGAAACTTTTAATCCATTTAAGGTTGTGGAAAACAGATCATTCATTGGGTTTACTCAGCAGTACAGAAGGCAAAAATGAGCAATAACACCTTTTTGGCAAAATACATTTAACAAGTAAAACTAAAACAACTGCAGTTTGAGTTACTCATAACTTTAGATGCATTAACTGAAAGCAGATAATTAATTTGTTACGGTATGTCTGTTTTAAAGCATTATAATATCATTAATGGCTCTATTTAGCAGTAAGCTTTTAGACAGCTGAAGACAAACCTTTTTAGTGTCCCACATTTTCTCTCTTCGTAGTTTTTCAATATCTTCTTGAATCTCTTTTACCTGTAAAATAATCAAAACAGTGTTCATAAATGCTGTGCAAAAAAGGAAGAGACAGTTTATTTATTAGTAGCATGTGGTGGTAGAAATTCAAATGCCTGTTGTTGTAGAACATAAATGACTCGTGCTGAGCGGGCCGCCTGCTTCTGTCTGCGTATTTCCAACTTGCTTTGCTCTTCAGGTTCCAATGGTTCCTCTATCTTCTCCCCTATTGTTGAAAACACAGTAAATTATCCACCATCAGCTGAAATTAACAATAAAATCAGAGACTAAATATGTTGTCAATAAAATTGACAACAGTGTTTGCTCAACATAAGCTGTACATCTAATCAACAACAACATGTCGTTTTCATGGTTTACCTCTCTTAGCTAGCTCCTCCACTTTCTGGATATACACTTCCAGCTCATTCTGCAGTTTGCGGATCTCATGGCTTAGAGGTGCCTGTTTGCCTCTTTCCACCTGCCTTGGGCCAGGGTCTCTGGTTGGAGGGGACTGGCCAACACGAGGCAAGGAAGAAGCTGGATTTTTTTTGGAAGCAAGCTGCTTGATACCAGGCCGAGCCACCTTTTCTTTTGGACTTGAGGCTTTTGCCTTTGCTTTACTCTGAGTGGTTGCTAATTCCTACGAAGAACAGTACAGGTTATTTTTGGTGTTTGCGTTTAAAGCAGTAAACTTTCATACAGACTCTTTATTTACAGTTTACATTTATTCTTAACCATGTATCAACGACAGGAGTACCTGAAGCAGCTCCACATCACTTGTTTCAAAGACAGAGGCCTCTTGCGAAGGTTTAGCTGTGATTTTTTTCTGTGACTCAAGGCGCCTTCGTCTTAGATCTCTCTTAGCCAGTTTAACGGCAGCCTGAAGCCTCTCCTCAGAGAGTGTAGTGAGGTTCAACGAGCTTCTGATGCTGTCCACGCTCTCATGCACTTCTGAACATGGAAGCAGTCTTTCTATCACAATGGGGGCTGGAGGGCCTACATGGGTGGCACGGTTGATGACACTTGGAGGAATGTCCTCATTGAACAATAGCTGTAAAATATAAATTCCCAACAAATAACATCATTCATTCACTTAGTTTGACCTCATTAGACAGTATATCACAAATAGTTAGTGCAATATAAGGTAACTACGTAACAGCAAATTCTAAATTAAGTATGTTTTTGCTAAGACTTTGAGGTCTACAATCATGACTCTGCTAACCTGCAACGCCCAATATTAAGAGATACAGGTTAGCAAACCTACACTATTAACAAATTACACGCGTCTATAAAACATTTAAACAAAAAAGCGACTTAACTGGACAGTTGAGGCAAATAAGCAGAAAAACAGGCTCAAATGAGCAGGCTTGAAATACTCCCTCCACTGTTGTTTACCTTGGTTTGGGACGTTCTGGTCGTCAAAGCACTGCGATTGTTCGCGTTTCGGATTGAGCAAACATCAACCCAGTCTCTATCACAGCTTTGCTGTCCCAGGGAAATAATGGGACCACTCTGCAAGAACTGTGCGGTCATCGCGGGGAAAGCATCCACCAAGCTATGTCAAAGCAGTAAACAATTTTTGAGATCCAACGCTAAGTAACGTTAGCATTAGCAGGCTAATTTAACCGAACGTAATTTCGCCAACATCAAGTTAATCCCAAAGTCGTATAATCAACCATTTCGCCCACGCCGATTACTACTTTTTCTAGTTTACAAACGAGTTTTTAACTCACGTTGCGTAATAGCGGTTAATTAGAATCTAACTAAAATACAGAAGACGTTTAACTGTTTACATTTTAATAACAGAGTTACATCAATTTGAAACGGCGCCATGACAACAGACGGAAGTAGTTTTTTTCTTTTGGAAAAAATAAATAAAAGCTTTTTCCTTTAGAAAACAAAACAAAACGTAAATGTTATAACAAATCATAAATTAAATTGAAACAAAATAACATTTTAGTTAGTGACTGTTGAAATGTGAAATTGATGTGAATACGATAGACAATGCACAAGAGGAATATAAAATACTATGATTATCCAATTCATGTACGCGGTCACTTTAAGAACCTTTGCACAGCCCGGAAGTAATCCCGTTAACTTTTTAGTATATCAATCAGGTGCAGGGTGCAGTAAAGCAGTACTTCATATCACACGTATTGTAGAATCTCAGATTAGTTGCGGTTATTATTTTGCGGTTTTTCAATTGATCCCAGTCACAACGATGGCCCGTTACGAAGAAGTTAAAGTACGCGGTTACGATGAGTTCTGTCAAGCTGTTTCCGAAAGAAAAGGAAAGGATATATTTGCTTACTTTTCAGGTGATAAAGACGCTCAGGGAAAGAGTTGGTGTCCAGATTGTGTGAAAGGTGATTTTGCATATTTTCTACCTTGTTTTGTAATATAGAAGGCAATATTCTTGCCCTGCTTTTGCAAAGATTTGTTTGAACATACGGCCTTTTTATAGCATTTTTCAACTGTTCTTGAAGACAGTGTGGGTGTTATTTTGCCGTCTGTTAAAAAAAAAAACTATTTCGATTTAATTTTTTATTCATCCTTTTGTATTCTCTTTTGGTTTTCAGCTGAGCCAATTGTCAGAGGAGAGATGGGTCACCTTCCTGAGGGCGCCGCCTTCATTTACTGTCAAGTTGGAGAAAGAGCTTAGTCAGTTGTTTTTTTTTAATTCCTCTTTATTCAGGCATTTTGTAGCAAACTGGTGCCTACATTAATATTAATATCTTCACTCCCACAGATGGAATATTCAGTCAGCACTGTAACCAACAATTTTGCTCCACATACTTTGTTTTTGTGCTTGATTTTTAAACCAAATATCAGGTCATTCTTAACTAAGTACCTTTAAATTCAGTAACTCATAACAAGTACCCGTTATTCAGCAGTTCAATGCATTTATGAAATAATAATTACCAGCATAGACAGACCAGTGATTTTTGAACAGTGCCCGTTGAAAAATACAGTTCTGTCTGAAAACTCCTTTAAGATTAGATTCTAAATGTGTAAGAATGCATTACAGTATGTGGCCACGATTATTTATAAGTTTACATACAACTAGTCATTTAGCAGTCACTTATCTGAAGTGATTCCAGATCAGGTATATTTGAGGTGTTTTCTCTACCATTTAATGTAACTATTTCATCTTTAAATACAAAACCCATGGTCTTTGTTGATTTTTCTTTTCAAGATGTTACACTAGCAACTGCCTTATCATGCCCTATTCATGTTTCAGCTGGAAGGATCCAAATAATGACTTCAAGAAGACACTGAAGTTGACCGGAGTTCCCACTCTGCTGCGATATGGCACAGTAAGAGCACATTGATAAGGCAGAATACAGATGAGTTCTAAACTTCTTTTTTTTTTTTATTTAGTCGAGGAAACCTAATTTCTGATTACATTCATTCTTAAAGACTTTATATTTGGTTGCATATTAGTGCTGTAGTCAGAGCAGTGTTTAAAAAACATCTGTAATCTTTTTGTTTCAGCCTCAGAAACTGGTGGAGGAAGAGTGCTTCAAAGCAGAGCTGGTGAAGATGCTGTTCACTGAGGACTGAGGGGTCCTCTGCTGCTCACAGGACTCTTGATGAATGCAGATTTTCTTTAATGATTAACAGTAACTCAAAATTTACTATGTTTGACTCGATCGTTAATTGTCATCTGTCCAAGTTAACAAACAAAACACTGTGCAGTCTTTGTAATACACAGCTATCCATTTAGTCCTGTCATGAAATATCTTGCAGGATATGTTTCACACTCTGTTATCTCTGAGCATTCAGTCAATGCTGAACTGTAACTTTGATGTCGATATCTATCCCACTAATTGTTGTTTTAAAAAAACTCTTGAGGTTTTTATACCTTTGCCATTTTTTACATGAGATTTTCGTTGCTTTGAAGTAGGCCTTGAATGAAATGAAACTTGTAGCTGAATGTGTGTGCGCGTCTGTCCTTTGTAACGTGTTGAACGATGAACCCAACAAGGGCTGCAAGTGAGGTGGTATTGTAACAAATGGGACAAACTTTATTTGTCCCTTAAAAATTTGTCTTGTTATAGCAGTACAGGGATAGCCAAATACAGAAAGCATATAAGATACAAAATAAAATTAGCACAGAAAACAAAGTACACACATATGTGTATAGAATTTAATAGGATAGTTATTCTTCATGTTGTTTACATAAATTGGACCTTATTTTCTGATTTTAGTGTTGTAGAGCTATCAATGTTTCTGTAGTTTAACATTTTTTCCTTGTGTGACCACTAGATGGCAGCACATCCTTAGGGGTAAGATGTTTGACACCAGCCTTAATGGAAATTTGCTTAATTTAATTTATAAATGTGTGGCCAAACTTATTAGGTCATCAAACTCATATTATGTAACACATCGTGTGACTTTTGCGGTCCAACATTGAATACGGCTGTTTTTAAAAATGAAATAGGTGCGTGTTTGAGGGTACAAAACACATAAACTCAAACATTATAATAAGCTAGCCTCGTTTAAGGCTCTTAATACTTCCAAAATTAGCGAAGTATGGCGATTAAATGGAATTTTACCAATAAAATTACCAGACGTCCGGATAACAGTGAGTGCTTTCTTGAAAAAGAGCGCAACCGCTGTTGCAGTCAGGGCGATTTAAGCGGAGCGCATTCCTGCACAGCGCTCACACCGGAGGACGAGCAGCGGTGACACACAGACTGCAACGCCTCGCCGGGGCTTGGAGCTCACCTAAAACCTCAAATTGGAGGTGGAGGAAGTGCTGGGTGTCGCCTGAACATAGCGGTTACATGTACAGCAGCCTCGGCTGAGGGTTACGGTTTGTGATCGAGGACTGTGCGCTGCAATGTCAGAGTTTCTGGTGAGTCTGCTCGGGGAGCGGCTCGTGAACAGCGAGAAAGCCGAGGTGGACGTTCAGTCTCTGGGCGCCAAGCTTTCCCTGGTCGGGCTCTTCTTCGGATGCAGCCTGAACGCCCCGTGCAAGCAGTTCAACGGCAGCCTCTGCGAGTTTTACAGCAGGTTCAAAAAGACCTCTGAGCATAAGGATAAATTGGAAATCGTCTTCATCTCGTCAGATCAGGACCAAAAACACTGGCAAGACTTTTTGCAGGAGATGCCATGGCCTGCGTTACCTTTCAAAGACAGACACAAAAAGGTAAGATGGACATTGATGAAGAACAGCACAGCCAAATAGTCATTCTCTTTAAAGAACCTCTGTTATCCATGGGATCAGGAGACAAAACACATCATCATCATTCTACTGACTTTCAGTGCAAAGTTATTTTAGTTTGGGTCATGAAATTGATTAATTCACTTTTGTCCTGTAAAAATCAATCATATCTGAGTATATTCAATTGAGCTTCTATCACTTCAAATTGTTCGTCTGTAGCAATCAAGTAACTGTCATTATTTTCTGATAAGCTACACATCTAACATTAAGAGGTGTGTTCTAAATAAAGTCTAGCTGCGAGACAATCAATTAATTTGTTCTACAATATCACCAAAAAAATCAGAATGAAATGTTAGATATACCAGTGCTTGCATTAGAAAAATATGTCAGAAGATGATTTTATCAAGTCAAATTTACAGAACATTCCTGATAGTTTGATAATAGCATTTGCAGTCAGTGGAGTGGCCATTTATTCTTGGCCTTAATTTCATCAGGGCATTCCCGAGTTCCAAGCAGAAGGGGAAGGGTATTTCATTTTCTCTTGTTTTTTTTAGCTCAAGATTTTATCTGGGGAGTGATTGTAGACGAATCATATTTCAGCTGAATGACATAGCAGTGTCTTTATGTTGCATCTGTCCGATTAGCTGGGTTCCTGCATGTGTATCCTGCCCAGGGGAAGGCCTTCTGCTTTGCCATCATCTCATCTGCTGCCTATTGTTTTTTTTTCTTTTTTTTTTTCTTTTTTTTAAATAGGTGTCAACAAAGTAGTGCTTTGAGAATTTATAGCAAACTACTTAGAATTGTCATATTAAGTGGTTTTATATTTTTGTAAATTGTTAGTTCATTCTTTTGTGACAGACCATCAGTGTAAAACGGACAGTTTTAGTAACGTGATGCTGTTATTTAAGGACCAAATTGCATCATTTGTCGGGGCTTGTTTCTGGATAAAACTCACTGAAATCAGATCGATTAACACTGGGCCTTTCTTTTTGTTTCAACTTTAACCACCACAATAACACAAAAATGTCCTCAAACATTTAACATGTTTACAGCTGCAAAAACCCATTGGAGTCTTTTCAGATGACAGAGGATGTGTGTGTGTGTGTGTGTTGTGGGGTGGACGGCCACGCCAATGTCCAGTTTACACCGCAGCTCTCATCCACTCCCTCGGTAGCTAGGTGAGAGCTGAATGATGTCGAGCTGCATTTGCGTGGCATCAGTCAGGCATGTCAGTGAATTCTGATAACGTTCTCGCCGAGTAAATTGCTTCCGTAGATTTGTAGCTGTGCAAACACAGAGCATTGTGACCCCTTGCTTTTTAAGATGAGGCCTGCCTATATGTCTTTCTTTTTTCTTTTTTTTTTTTAAAGAGCACTGTGCAGCTCATAGAAATCTACTTAAACTTAATCATATTTCACCAGATGAACAGGAAATTATTTTGGATTAGATCGCTTAAAAGCCTGCCTCTTAGCTTTAACTCTGTATTTGTTCAGGAAAAGGATGCATCTTTTTCTGCTTGGCCTCATGTAGCCATTGCAACCTTAACTGTTCTTTGTGTCTGTGAGGCAGGACTTGGACTGAAACATTATCTTGTAAATTCTTTCTGATGGCCAATGATGATTGCTGTTACTCCTCATAATGAGGACCAGGCATGAATGAGGCTCAGCGGTGATGCTGGAGAGGTGGGGGTCGTCTTATTGTAGCGTAGTGTTATTGTGCTTTAACTCCATGTGGAAAATATCTGTGGCATCAACACGAGCATTGTTCCTGCTCTTGCTGGTGGTCTGCTTGCTGTCTGGGCCTTTTGGGAGTATTGTGATGCAGCTGTTTATCTCTCTTTTGCAGAGGCCTGCAGCTTTGGTTCAGTTTGGGCTTCGACAGTGTTTTCTTATTCAAACACAGCAGAGAAAACTCCTACATCACTGCGGTAACAGTGTCGTCATGGATGTGACATCTTTAGTCGCCCGTGGAGCTGGGTAATTCTTGTAATCCACATGTTAGTTTATGTATGCTGGTATCTGTGCATTTACTTGCACTTCAGTTTTCTTCCTCTCTAGTCAGTTTATGTTTATCTTTAGAGATGCTGACATGTAGTTTGACTCACATTTTAGATAGCTGATTCCCTTCTCTACTGAATATTGTTGCAGATCAGCTTTTTTTCAATCAAGAGCGCCAGATATTTGCTTGATCCAGCTTCGCACACATTAAGATTTGATAGTTCTCCTCGTCCTATGTGATCATATACTCTTTTGGACTACTGGTTGGGTATAATGAATTGTCTGAGCACGTCGTCTCAGGCTCTAAGAATTTATAATAGATTTTGTTAATCATTTTTCTACCCTTTTTTTTTTTTTTTTACAAAATGGCAAATGGACTAATTGAAAAATAAACAGCAAATACTTAGCAGACTCAATGATAATGAACATAATTGTTAGTTGCAGCCATAATTAGCTGCCTATTGTGTGGGGATTTATGTGTCCTAATGAAACAGAAGGTGGACAACTTGGGGCAAAATTACACCAAGTTTCTCCTTTTAATTATAACTGGGCATGTCGAACTCACGTGCAGTAATCACAATTGCTGGATAGACATTTTGGAATTAGCAGGCAGTAAAAGGGGAGAGTGTAAAGGCTTTGATTTGGGTCTGAGCAGCAGAAGCTGCTTTTGATGATCTGAAAGTGAACATTTCAGCACTTGAAGTGAAAATCTATTTGCAGTAGAGAAGCACAGGCAGACCTGATGAGGGAGAGGTGTTGACCCGGTAGAGGACTCTATTGACGCTGTGAGTCTATGGACTAAGCGGCCCCTTCAACCCACCTCTCAGGTTCTTGCTTTTTTTTTTCTTTTTTTTTTTCTTTTTTTTTCTTGCAATGCAGGCTGAGCTCATCTCCCAGTGAGGGGTACAATTTTTCTTTAGTTGTATCTTTCAGAGCTTCACCTCCCACATCAGATTCTCCTGACTGTACCTCCTCCCTCTTCTTCCTCCTCCTCCCCCGTTGCCCCTCCTATAGTCTGCACCGACTGTCTCCTACTGCAGGCTGTCCTTTTTTTTTTCTTTTTTCTTCTTTTTTTTCCCCTCATGGCCTACCGATTGCAGGAAATGTTTGTTATTAAATCGAGAAAGCATACTGTTCTCGATTAGATACTGATAGTAAAGAAAGTCTGATGTTGTGAACTTAAAACTGAAGCCAACCTTTATTTAAACTGTAGCTGGAAAAATAGGTGAAACTCTTTGGTCTGTAACCAACAACAATATAGTGAGAAATCTTAATTGGCTTTCCTTCCATGGTGCCAGTTTTCATTTAGCTCTTTGCTCATGTGCATGTCTGATTTTTAGAAACCGTTTTCTGCCTTGTTTGATGAGTGGAAAATGTTATCAGTTTTTAAGATGTTGTTCGTTTTAAAGACAGGCAGGCAAACATTGTTTCTGAACAGCCCACTACCAGCGCTCCTCTTGTGCCTCTCGCAGCATGTTCTGAGTGAGTTGATGTCTCTGTCTCTGTATCTGGCTGCTGTGATATGCTGAAACTGCCTTATGTGGACTTGTGCAGCAGGAGAAAAAGTTTCACGGGTAGATGGATTGCAAAACTCGGATCAGGTGACACTGAAACCAAACTGGACCGAAAGGGGAGAAAACGCTGATTTGTTCCAGCAGGAATGAGGACAGGGAGGCGGAGTAAGGCCTCTGGTTTGAGTCCTCCTGATGGACGTCTTCTGCTCAGCAATCAGCCCCAGAGGCAGGACGCCTGCTCAGTTGGCTCCTTGCCAGGGACGGAGGGTGCAGAGGGGGCTTCAGAGTGGGGCTAAGAACGCTTTTCATCAGTATGTCACTGATCTGCTGAAAACTGCATTGCACTCTGCCCATCATTTGTCGCAGCCCTCCTTGCCCTGTGACTGAAGAAGTGGCTTGAAAAGAGCCCGAGCTGTTTTATCTGCAGGTGGTAATCCTCTGCCCTTGATCTATCTGTGTTACATTTGGGTTTGTGAGCCTTTATTGTCAGATGCTTTCTCCTTTTGTTGTGTTCACTCAACTGCACTAATAAAGTCAACGGGACGTGACATTTCTCTTCTCGTGACAAACTTCTCTGATGTAGAAAGTGTCCCACTAAAAGCTTTAAACCTAATTGTAATTCATTTGTGCTCAGCCAGTGTGTTCTCGGCTTTGTTTAGTATCCAACTTGGTTAATGATCAGTTGCTAGAAAAGATAAAGCTGCTCCTAAATCATTTTAATTCAAAAGCAGTTTTGCTGATTATGAAATCGATAGATAAAGATAAAACCGTGCAGTGCGTGTGAAACCCAAAGACTGACTCAGAAGAAAACTAAAACTAGAAAAGGTTTTCCAACACCAATGGAAGAAATACAAGAAGCTTAATGGTAAGAGTGGCCATCATACTCATGGTACAAGCTAAAGCTGTGAACCTCTTTTCTAGGTTTCTAATCCTTACTTCTTCAATTCTTTTGTTACAGGGTTTAGTATGTAGCCTAATATGAAGCAGACTGAGGGGACTGAACAGAAAATAGGCTGATCCTTACTTCAAGGCATTTGACCCTGGCAGATTTAATGTCCAGTGAAACCCTAAAATGACATCTAAATATATCTATCTATATATATATATGTGTGTGTGTGTGTATATATATTCTTTTTTTGGCTGAAATGCTTTCAAAGAGATGGGAATTTGAGAAATTTTAGGATTACAAAGTCAGGGTGGGGGATTAAACCGGCAGAAGCTTGTCATCTACCCTGTATTTTAGAGATTATATTACATCAAAACACAGATTGTTGATTCTTCTCTCTTTTCAAGTTTCACACAGCTAAAGGTATAGACAACTAAGGTATTGACTGCAGGAATAATATTGTTTCTGATAACGCTATTATTCAATTACCAATAGATAATTGGAAAGAATAATGATGCTATCAGTCTGTCCCGTGTTTAACTTTGTTTAGTGAGTATTACATATGCTAATGTCCCGTGAAAGGCGGTCACTGTGCAAAAGTACACTTCATGAATGTAGAAAGAAAATCTCATGAGCTGATGATGAGGCCTTACATCTGCCATCCGTACAGTTTCTGCTGAGACAAAATCATCATCATCTTTATGGTCACATGTTATTGAAATTTAATGTAAGTACCAATACACTGGGACACCTCAGTCACTGGTCAGTGGTTTTGGGGTTTTTTGCAGCCGCAGTTAGACCCTCTGCTTCCGTTACTGATTTTAAGTTTTTCTATCAGGTCAGCAACCTTAAACTGGTTAATGTGGATCACTTCAGCAGTTTCTGTAAAAAAAATTCTTTGCAGCTGGTGACCTCATAAAGACTGAACATAATAATATTCAAATGATCCTGTAAATGCACTGTAGCTCTTGTGATCACTAATATTTAGACATTCCAGGCCGCACCATCTGGTTTTATGTTGCCTCTCACTGTAAACTGACCTTGCAGAAATTGTTACCTTGACTCTGGCAGTAACTGTGCATGTCTGTCTGCAGAGCTGAAGTTTGACTCTATTGTTGTGCAGCTGTGAGGCCTTGTTGCTGAGCGCCATGTTTGACAAGAGCTTATGTAAAGAATGCACGCAGACACCTGCTGCACTGAAGCCGCCCAAGACCAGAGGGCATGGAAAGTGTGTGTGTCTGTGTGTGTGTGTGTGTGTGAAGACTCAGGATACTTGGCAGTGCCAACTGTTACATCTCACACCACCAAGCTTGTGTTACTGTCTCCTTTCACAACCCACTGTGGTCACTTTACAGCGAGATCTGTAATATTATGAGAGGCGACATGGGGGATTTCATTGGAGGTGAATCTCAGAGGCTTAAGTTACTCAAGTGAGAGTTTAGGGAACAGTCGTAATGCGTGTCTTGTAAAATCCTTTCCCTCTTGCAACTCAATCTGTTTTCACTTCCGTTGTCTACTCGTCAAAAGACGGCACACAAAAGCTGTAAGGCTGCAACCTCTGTCTGTGGTCTGTGGACCAATGAAACGATACCCTGAGACTGACTTTTCCACCCTGTCGTTTGTTCTCTTGCTGGACGCCGTGTGTTTTTTTTTGTTTTTTTTTTTTTCAGGCAGGACTTTCCAAAGCGGAGAGACGTTAAACATAATAAATGTGGCTAATGTGTTTTAACCACGGTGTCTGCAGTAGGTCTGAATGAGAACAACAGATGGTTCATTCACTTGCACACATTATGCCAAACCAGCCCAATTGTTACATACTTACCAGTGAAATCATTCAAACCAGTCCCCATAAAGTTCAGAATGAAATCATTTGACATTCATATCGGATTCTAGTGATGACAGGAAAGTAGCTTGGGTCGAGCTTCTTTCCTTTAGTACAAGCATATGGTTGTTGCTTCATCTGATGTGGCTTTATGGTTTTTTTTTTCTTAATGCTGCTGTATTTCTTCTTCCTTTTTCTCTGAGCTGAGAAGCCTTCATGGGCTGTTGTGCCTGGACCCTCCCCCAGTCCATCTTTTGGTCCGTAATTGCCCCACACCACACCACAGCTCAGCAGCCCCTTCCAACACGATAACAGCATTGCCATCCCAGGGGCATCCTGCCATTCAGAGCTGTCTCTCCTTTGCCTTTTGTTATCTCCCCCAGATTGAATGTTGGCTCTTTGTGATTTCTCAGTTTCCCCCTCATCATCACCACTGATCGTATTTCTTAAGGTAAAAGCAAAACAACACTGTGATGGATAGGAGTTGTTCACTTACGGCACTTACTGCAAATTTTCATTTTTGTCACCAACACACAATGAAATCTGTCTGTTGTGGGATGTCTGCCCCATCAGGGAGTGACACTATTGATTTGATGTAAATTTATTCATAGTTTGAAATTTTCTGCCGTGACAAGTTTCCTCTCTGACGCCAACCCTCTCCCCTCTATGTGACCACCGCCCTGCTCAGTGGTTGGGGGCAAGCTGTAAACCCTTCTCTCTATGTGGTGTATTCATCTGAGTGTAAGTGCTCCTGCAGCTCCTGCTCTCTCTGAAAAGAGTCCTTCTTTACAAAGAGACCCAGTGTCTCAGCAAGCAGCATGGCACACTGGCACCAGCCCTGCTATCTTGACTAGTTTAGCTGTTGCATGTGGCAGAGGGCGTTTTTATCAAGCAGCTGGAAAGCATCTAGGCTTACAAGGAAAAAGACAGCTTCTCCATCTGAGTGAAAGACTGTTGAAATGATAATTAATTATATCGTGACATGTTCCACTTTTGCACTGATGGACATGAACTGCGTTGATGGAAATGCCCAAATACTTACAGACCACCTTTGCAGTTTGGTTTTTCATTTCTCCAAATCAGAGGACCAACCAGCCCTTGTAAGAACCAGATCTTGTAAGAATTTAGATAAAAAAAAATCCTGTTGCACACAGAGCCAGTGCAGTGGATCTTATTTTATTGCCTGTCATTCTAATTATAGTGTGCGGTTTTAATAACACAGCCTGGTTTGTGTGCCAGCTGGGTGCGTGTAATTTTCCTCAGATAAAAATCAGTAATGATACTCTTTCCCATAATTTTGTTTTTTTTTTAAGCTTAAGATTGAAAAAGGAAGTTTTTAAATGGCACAGATGGGCTCATCACAGAACAGCCGAGCACTCCAGCGACTATTTGGGTTAAATAAATCCCACTTTAAGATAACTGATATTAGCCGGTTATTTCAAGCTGGTGAATGAAGAATTATGGCAGCCACATCTGCTTTTCAGTCTGGTTGTTGTGGAACTACACTTTTGATTACCTGTGGACATTTACCATAATGTATATTAATTTTATTATTTTATATATATATATATATTTTCCCTTATCCAAACAAGTAGAAGTGCAGACTTGATGGAGTTACCTGTGGTAATTTAGCTTTTTTTAATCGGGCAGTTTGATAGCTTTTCAAAGGGGCACTAATTCTGTACTGGTCTCTCTAGGAACCACTTGTATCATGGACATGTGGTAGATTTACGTCATTATTGGGCCAACAAGACCAACTAAAACTTTCGAGACCATCTTTAAAGAAAAAAATAAGCTAATGATAAAAGGGTGACAAACTAGGAGGGGCATCAAAGTAACAGTGTAAAACCTGTCGGGTCATACTTTTGTATTTTCTCCATATTTGTTGTTTTATATTATCTCTGCTCACATTTATAAAGGCAGTTGGAAATGCTGTCCATTTGCACAGCTCTATGCTTCATAGAACATGATTCACAAACACTGACTGCTGTTTGCTGCAGGGTTTAGAAACAGCATGTGGTATTAATGAATGTAGTGAAAAATTAAATAAAAGATGTGGTCCCCTATAGGTTCAGAATAAATTAGATTGAAATAACTTTTGATCAAAAATGTTAAGTTTACATGTATATACAGCTGAATTTGCAATAAAGCTGCTCTCATTCACATATTTTTCTATGTTTCTTTTGTCAGACGGCTAAACGTGCCAGAAATTAAGATTCAAAGGCAACGTGTGTTCACTTGTGCATTTCCAGACTGCCCAGCTGGAATAAAATCCTGTTTTTAACTGCAGCTGAAATCGTCTGAAAGAAATCACCACTCCTGTAACTTAAAGACAACCTACAGTGGATTCAGCTGTATTGACATGCACGATTTTCTCCAACAGAGAAGATTAGAAGCCGCAGAATGTCTTGACGCCTTTCTCAAACAGTCCACAGAGTTGTGGCGTTGGATGCACTTGGGTCAATATCTCAATCTCCCCTGTGGATGTACACTGGAACGAGGACAGTGGTTCAATTAAATGGCCAAGTCGAGCTGTAACTGTTGCTCGACTCAGCTGTCCGTGTAACTGTACTGACTGACAGCGTAAATGGACAGCAGTGTCGTTATGCCACATCTCCACAGTGACATCTTATGACACCTTGTCAGCATGTGCCTGCACTCAGGCATCTGTCAGACCCCATCACTCATGAAACTGAGCGGTATTGAAGTCCAGAAATAGTTTGGTCACAGTCTGACCACAAGTCACACTTTAAAGAAGCTTACTCTGTTTCCACTGGGTGATCAGACCCCATAACCAGTCTTCTTTTTAATTCCTAGTGGCTGGTTCACATAAGACTTTTTTTCATTGTGTTTTGAGGAGCTTATGGTCCTGTTGTGTTTTGACCCCGTTGATGTCCAAAAATTTGGATTAGCCCTCTCTAATTGATGGGCAGCTGTGTTTTTTGTTTTGTTTTGGTGTTAGACAGATGCCACATTCACAGCTAGCTGTTAATCTCCTGCAGGATAATGAAGCAGATGATGTATCGTATATCTAATTAGGTCAGATGCCGCAGCACTCAGCTTCCCATTATGGAATCTTTTCCATAATATTGAATCAGCTTTTTTAGTTGGGTTTCATAATGTAGTTTGGTAGCAAGTTTAGAGTTTTAACAGCCATAGAGTAAAGAATGATAAGTATCTTCAAATGCACTCTTTGCAGGATTTACACACTCGAGGATTGTACGGCTAAGTTGGAATGTTGTATGAAGAGAAAGTGGAGACAAATTGAGGGGAGTCCTGCTGAAGCAGATCTCATGGCCTGTAGTTGGCTCATTATTTTTCTAATAATCAAAAAGTCACTCTGAATTACTGCAGGAGCGAGCAGCTCCTGCTCCTCCAGGAGTCTGCACACAAACAAGCATGCTTGAATTTTCATCATTTAATTTGTTTCTGGTTCAATTATTATTTTGAATATCCAGAATTATCTGCAGCCAGGGCCATTGAGTTTACACTGCTGGTGTTATTTGACACCACTGCAACAGCACGCTCCTACATAATTGCACATTACATCTACTCGGACAAATGGATATGTTGATATTCCCACTTGGTGACTGTCTTGATTTGTGTGTGCGTCCATAAAGCCACGGGATTCTTTGGAATATATTTGTAAGCTATTACCCAGGGTCTCTAGTGGGCAAGCTAATGTGGAAAGCAAAATATAATGCTGCTGCAGTAGTACCCATAAATTGATTCATGCTGCTTCATTATCGGTTTCATTATAGTAAAGATGGACATGTCTAAACTCGCTGACTCCACATTTCCTACTTCTTAAAACCTGGCGCTAGGGCAACGCTAAGGTGCACATCATCTTACCCGAATATGCCAATTGCAGCTTATATTTTTCGATGGATGATTTAAAAGCCAGTATGTGGTGCATGTTTAATGAAATCGGAGCATATGAGAATTATATAGCTAACAAATGAAGATTTGTCACCAAAAAAAGTATTTCTGTTGCCTTCAGCTCATTTATCCGAGTGTCTCAGAATTAGACCTATAACATTCTCTTAACTTTCTTTTAAATTGAATTTATAGTAGAAATGCAAGCACATTTAAAATACTCAACCGTATGTGACCTTTATTTAATTAGTGGCTAACTGGTGAACACAGGGGAGTTTGGAAAGAAGACTGAGTATTTCAGAAGAATTGCTGTTTCTGCTGGTGTTAATCAGCAACTGTTGAGTAACAAATGTGCACGTTCCTTCATTTAAATCTTTGAGGCCGGGTTGCACTGCAGAGTGTGTCATGGACAACCTGCGTTTTTATGGTAGCCCTGGAGACGGATTTAGAATTTTGTTCCGCCTTGTTTATTCACTCCAGCTGCAAATAAAACACAGAACTTGACCCTGGTGCTTAGAAAATCCATGGACTTTGCATAATATACAACAGCAGCTGGCCTGATGATGCTCTAATGGCTGTTGAGATGGAGACTCTGGCAGTGCTGCTGGGTGTCACGGGGCAAAAAATGAGAAGGAAGACTTGGAAGAATTTAACTGTGACATGGAGCAAATGTGTCATGGGATGTGTTTATTATCTAAATGGAAGGAATTCTCATTGAAACACCTTGGATTCCTGGTAGCAGTGAGACTGGAGAGTCTGAGAGTGGCGTGCTTGTCCATTCAGCCGTCACATCGTGTTTTGAAATCCACCGTGCTATGTCTTTGTTCAGTAAGAACTCCGCCACATGCATTCCACACACATTCCAAGTGATGTTGCACTCCGACATGCGTTTGTTAGAAAAGTCTCACACAAATCATCCGATGCTTTTAATGGTTTGGAGAGTGAACCCCCAGCTGTGTCTGTGCTGTGGCTTAACTCTGCTTCCACGTTGGGGGCTAATCGCTGTGTTGATTAGTTTTTTGGGACCAATCTGTTTGTATGAGCCGCCAATCCCATGGCCGCATTGAAAGGCTTTATCAGCTTAAGCCTGTTGTAAGGAGTGTAAGAGGGCTCATCTTTTCACTGAGGAGCGAGAGCAGTCATCGGACACAAGTGTCCTGGCAATTAGAGACGCGGGCGCCTCAAAGGGAGAGATTACAAGCGCAATGAGTTGATGCCGGCTTCTTTTTTGTCCTGCACATTGTCCAGTCGGTGCCGTGACATGATTGGTGCTGTTCTCTCAAAGGATACTGGAGGATGAAATGACTAAGCGCAGTCACAGGGCTGTTATCTGAGGAAGATTCAATGCAACATCAAACTAACATTTTATCGGCTGAATTGTAAAGGAAATGGGGGTCTAACATTCTAATGCAGCAGTGAGATGCGTTTCCCGAGATGGTGCAGCACCTTTAGCTTTTTCTGAATGTGAGCAAAAAATATAAAGCGTATTTGACCTGTTTGGGGAACATATTCAAACATCCATTGTGCATAACATCAGCTATGTAAAGCAGTACATATTAAGCACCAGCTCCAACAGCAGCTGTCTGTCTTGATGACTGGCCTGCGCAAAAGAAGCCAGACTGAGCAATTTCCCTCGACATTCGTCTGAGGAGGACGGTGAGGTGCATGCTCCAGAAAAAGGACAATCCCTCATCACTTCCTCTCTCTGAAACTGCCTTCATTAGGCAAAGTAGTGATAGAATTTATGGTAACTGGAAATAGAACCCCTTTGCTTTGAACTTGACAATAATAGGCTTTTTAGTTTTTATTGTCCACAATCCATACGATTTTTGGATTTTCTGCCAACAAAATTTCAGACGTCCAAGTGCAGATGTTGAGCTGGACAGATTGAGTTGGAAATGAGTATTATCCTGCCCCAATGATAAGAATTTTTGGGAAGTATATGTCCACCTCAGGGTTGATCTATGTATTTTGTGTTTGTAGCACAGTGTCACTCACATTAGTCATAATGGTAACGCGCAGTGTTTCCCTGACAGGAGTACAAGCTTGGCAGGCCACCGAACTAACAAGAACCTGCGAGAAATAACACCATTAACCTCCATTCATTTGAAAGTCAAGATGAGTGTCTGACCATCTGTGCAGCGCTGTTCCAAAAAAAATGAGTCTGAGAGATTCTTGCACTTTCTGTCTTTAACAAATCATAAAAAAGAGCTCAAACTGCTGAAGGGGATTGACAGAAGATTTGACAGAGTTTATAGTACTGTAACACTTTTGCATACAGGCATATAATTCCAGCTTTACTTTCTCCAGCTCTGTTCACATCTGTATCATGCACGGCCACAAAGTTTGCCTGTTTTGGTACTCCCACATCTTTTAGGTTAGAATATTTTTTTGTTTCTCTCATGTCGTTTGCAGACATTTGAAGTTGCATTGTTTCGCTGGCTACTGATGTTCCATTATGTTACCCTGAGATCCACTGTGATATTGAGCCATTTGTCACTGGGTCACTGCTGCCTAATATGCTTTAACCGATGTGTGAAATGTTGCGTGGCAGCTTGTAGGCTTGTAAGAGTAAGGCAAGCCCTAAAATGAATAGTAAGCTTAATTTTGTCGTGCATCGTGTCGAACAGAGCCCACTTTGACAATCTTGCATGAACGCCTGATGCTGACTTAATATGCTGCTGTTTTTAATCCATGCAATGTACAAATGAGATTTGCCTTCACAGCTCCGGAGTTAATCAGAAGCACAGATGTGGAAGAAATAAGAATATTTGATGCTGGTCCAGTCGAGACGAAACCATTCAAAACATAGATGAAACATCCCAAATCTGGCTGGAGCCCAGAGTTGTTGAAGAACCCTAAATGTAGCTTAGTGGTCATACCACTTCATGGGTTTGCGTCAGTGTTTTGGTCAACTTGTCTTAAGTCTTCATTGCACCAAATGAACAAAACTGTTATTTATTTTGCTTGATCAAAGCAAAATGTTTTTTTAATTAAGTTTTTTTTGGCGCAATCCTCCAGGCCTGAAAATAATTCTCGAGGTAAGATTGTTATGGTTGCACGCTTCTCGCAATTCTGCATCTGAGTTAAACAAAAATCATCATAAATATTTTGCAAGTCTTATGAAGGACCATAATTCTTCACGTGCAGCAATCCTCTTGCAGTGTTTAAATTGGCTCTAACTCTGCATTCTGTGTCTGTATTTTATCCAAAATGTCACTGATGGTAGATAAAATATATCCCTCTCTTTAGACTTGCTCAGTTTCAGTTTACACCCACATAAGTTATTATTTATGACTTATATAAGGAAGGCTTCACATTGAATGCCAGGACACTTACTTCAGTCTTGCTTCAGGGGTGACTTCGCCTTTTCTTTGAATTATTTCCACTCCTATGGGTACTATTTAAAGGGCTTAAGAATGAGGATAAATTACATTAGCACACAGGACCTGCTCTGTTGTTTTTTTGTTTTTTTTAGAGTTAAAGCTTGGGAACTATTTTCTTGTAGAAAACTGCAATATCATATGCAGTGTACACTTAATCAGCTTTAAAATTTTGTTTCTAGCCTTTATAGACACTATATTTTTTTCAGTGTTCATAAGAAAGCAGTATGTGGTTCTGGGAAGCTTAGACATGAACAGGATTTGAGGCTTGTGTCTATTCTTGAGCTTTTGTCTGATGGAGATTACATCGTAGAGAGCGTGCAAACTTAATGTCAGGCTACATCTGCTGCTGTGACTTGCAGGCTGTGAGGTGTTAAACTGAGTCTGGAGACCAGGCGAGTGCAGAGAGTGGGTAAAAACAGACAAAACCCTGCCTCTGCTCTGCAGCTCACCACTTTGTCACTCACCACCTGCTCATTTGACAGTACGGCTGCTTTTAGAAGCAGCAGGTGTGCTGTAAAGGTAGCAGGTTCCATCCTGTGGTCAGTAAGCCCCTTTTCTTTTCTTATAGGTAGGGCTTAGTATACTAGGGTCATTATATATCTTTGTATAGTCACATCAATAGTGCTCTGTTTGTGAGTACAGTCCCACACAGAAATGATCAAAGCTGATGAACGTGAGCAGAAAGAAACCGAATGCCGGTTTCATTTCAGGAATGTGTTTCTGCCAAGACCTGTCAAGATCTATCATATAATTATGGTGCGCAGTAAGAGCCCACGTGTGTATGTACTCTGTTTTTAATAGACCAAAGGAGGGTGAATAAAACTAAAGAATTATTGTTGCAAATAAGAATATGAATGGAGCCAGGCTCAGAAAGAAAGGTGAGACCCAAGCAGACGGAATGCAAAGAGTCGCTCATTGTAGCTGAAACCCTGCATGTGGAATCCTATCGCCCCCCCGTCTAGTTTGGTTATGCGGCTGGAACCCCCTTGAGAAACAAATGCATCCTCCTCACTTCATTGCTCCCTCTCAACACTTTCTGGCTCCAGGTCTCTGCTGTCTGATCGTTTTATTTTTGTTGTTGTTTTTTTTAAAAAAAGGAAAAAGTCACCATGAAGAATATCAGCCAGAATGTTCTGCAAAGCTTTTAAAATTCGCAGAGGTACTTAATGAAACTCTGCTTTACCTCTGCTTTACTCAAGCTTGAGAGGCTGATTTAAGCTTAAGGAATTCTCTTAACTTTGTTGTCGTGAGAGAAAGAATCTGGGCAGGGACCTGCCAGTGGGGTGGGGATATATTCATAATGTATTCTGTAATTACGCTCAGTAATTACTGGCATCAGAGCATGATCCCAATGTATCAAAGCAGTTAACTGGCATCACTTGCTAACAGGCTGTTATTGGTGGCCTTTTTATTTATTTTTTTCCTCCCACAAATCGGAACTGTGGGATCAGACAGTTTGCACAGCAGAAAATGTATAATACTTTGGGGAGAAAGGTGTACATTTTCTTGCTTTTTTTTGTGTCTCCTTTTATGTGTTCTTCCTTTGTCCATTCTCAGAGACTGAAAGCAGAGCCAACATAAATATCTGGCATTGCCTTAAAGCTCTGAATATTTCTGCAGAAAGCAGAGCAGTTTATGTGAGTTCATGAATGGAGATAACAGACTGCATGCCTTTTGTGGCCAGTGAGCTGCCTGTGTGGAGGAATGGGTGCACCACACATTGCTCTGGAATATTAGGTTATAATACACTGGGGTTTCTCCAATACGACCCGTTTGAACTGCGTCTTCTGGAATCATAGTTCTTCTGAGGTTGTGTGTTTTTGTGAGGACTTGATGAATGAGGTGAGAGCTGTGCTCCTGAGGGAGCATATTTTAACTGTCTTGTTTTTAAAAAGGAATAAAAAGAAAATTCGAGGGAAACTCAAGATCTTTAAGCTTTGTTGTAATATACATTTCACCTTTCATGGTGAAACCCTTGAGTTATTTTGCCCTTGATAGCCAAACCCTAGAATCATATTTTAATCAGACTGCCTTCGTGTTTCTCTGCATGAACCTCAAGATATCAGAAGAATAAAGTTGGGCAGAACCGTGCAACGTTTTATCCTTGAGCCGAAATCCAGCGATTAAGAGAAGGAAGGAACTCCTGTTTTTTCAATGATCCGCACCATCTTTGATCCTCAAATTGCAGCCATTATGTGTCATAATCTTCTGTATAAAATACCTCTGATTACCATTCTTTTGACATTCATACAGGCTTAGCTTTAATATCAACACACTGATCATGATTGTAGCTTCAAATTTAGAGCGGCTTTATGCCATATAAAGCACGACTCGCTATGCAAACACACTAATAACACTTCTTTATCTCGACATGGAAATCTGTTCCAGTCATAGTCTGTTTATAAGGAAGCCAGCAGGAAATATGTTTGTGGTTTTGGGTTTTACCAGTGTAGGCGATCGTTAGTGCAGTTTGTGTACTTGGCACTAAGTTAACAGATTGAGACACAAGAAACAAAGCTTCAGCCACGATCCCGGGCCTGCTTTTGTGTTTGTGGTAAAGTGTGAGCAGCTGTAGCAGGATGCCAGCATGAGGACTGAAATAATTACTGCAGCATGCTAGCGTCGTCAACACCGTACAGCTGCAGCTGTTTCCTGTGATGTTGAAAGGATTTCAGAGGATGTAATGTAGCACCAAGATTAGTTTTTTTCCTTGATACCAAGCAGGGATTTGCTGGACCATTGTGTCATTTTGAAATACAAGCAGCAAGTTTGAAGGTCCGAGACTGTGACACGGACTGGGAAAAGATACATTAGTGAGGACACGACCACTCTGGAGTTTTATTACAAACCCGAGGGGCTTGGACAGACACTTGTGCTCTCACACCAGTGTGCCATGTTTTGTGCTCTATTTTTATTTTTATTTTTTCTGTAAACTCCACCCCTGCAGCAGTGTTATATTCACTAAAACTACAGAGAACAGGATGAAATGGGTTGGTCAGGTTTCCTTCCTTTTTTTTTTTTTTTGCCTTAAATGCGCCCCCCTCTTTTTTTTTTTTCTTTTTTTTTTTTTAACATCTTAATGATCTTCTTTTCTCTCTTTTAATGTACAAAGTTGTACACAGCTCTCAAAATGGCTTTTAAATGATTAAGGTGCAGTTTTGTAGAAAATGATGTAACAGAAGAGTTTGTTGTTGTTTCTGAATAGTCCTGAGATGCTAAAGCCACCTCTATTGTAATGTAGACACGTTTGTGTTTTTAAAAGTTGACTCAGATGGTTGCTAAATCATTGTTAAAGACCTCACCAGACACTGACACCGTATGGAAATTCTCTAACAACTGAAAACCGGGCCTATGGTGACGCCACAGACCAACCAGTCAGTCCGTGCACGCTTGCTTGGAGCTTCAATCAAAGTGATGTTTAATGTTTCATTTAGTATCTGTTCTTCAACATGACCGACACGAAGTTGGGATCATAAACTGCATTAAACCAAAAAGCGATTTCCAGACAGCAGCTTCTTTCTCTCCTGTTGGGATGCAACATTTGTCGTTTGTCTGTTAATTTAACCTTTTTTCCCCCCATACTATTGCAAAGCTTGATGAATGCTGCAGAATTCTAAAGTACTTTGAGGCTGGCAGGAATTGTTTTTGTGGATTTAAAAAAAAAAAAAAGTCATTGTGCAAAAGGGAAGATTAAAACCCCTTTTTACTTGACGCTCTGAAGTAGCAAACATGCCACCCTTATTCAGATCCCAGATCAGCCATTTCTGTTTCTACAGAATGAACATGGCCTAAACAAGCTTAAAAGAATAAACGCATCATATCTGGAACAAATCCTGAAGATTCCTCAGCCAAGGCGATACGCTTTGGTTTCGTTTCCCATGAGCAATAACTACTCTGTTTATTACAGCCATGTGTAACGTATCCTACCTGTAAGCCGCCACGTTCTGACAACAGCTGAGTTTATTCCCTCCTCATCAGGTCATAGAAATCTGCTTGTAGCATATTCTATTTGGCATAATTTCACAGCTTACACATGACAATTTGTTGTAAATCATCCCAAATGATTATTTACTAAGATTGACATTCAGATATAAATTACTTTCATCACAACTGTGCAGCTGTGGTTTGGTCTGATTTTTACAGTTGCCTGGCAACATGAGCAAACAATCCCATACCATTTTTTTTTTTTTTTCATATGTTGCTAAATCCTGATTATTGCAGAGTTGATTTCACCTTTTTCCAGCTGTGGTCATCCGTAACCAATCAGCAAAGGCAGAAATCTCTGTGGACAAACGAGCGGTGGTTTGTGAAAGTTGGCGAGTTCATGCAGGATCTGGTATCTCACAGTCTGAGGCTGAGGGAGAGAATGTGTTTTCACTGCCCAGTAACAACAGAAGTGGGTTGTCACAGATTACTAGTTCTTCAGGAGCAGGACATTCTTATCCTTCATGCCTCTAGTTCAAGGTCTTTTTGATAATTGCATTTAGAGACATGGTGGGTTTTGTCTCTCAGCAACGTCCTCCCGCGTGGTTATTGCCCTGATGAGAAGCATCATCATCATCATCATGAGAAGCCTGTCATCTCAAGCTGCCAAATTCAGCTGCTGAAAACATGGAAGCACTCCAAAAGTCCAGTCGCTTGAGTCAGAATGATGTTGGACGGTTTAGACTGTATTGCATTGCTTCCATGATACTGTATGTGTGTGCATTACTGTGCAGATGTGTGTGTCACACTTTCTTGTTATTTATCAGGGCGGTGAGAGTTCTGACTTTATTTCCACGAGTGTGTATCGCTTTCACTTTTCCTGTATACTTTCTCAGGGACCAACAATGGCTCTCTCATTGCCGGCCTCTCCTAATCCCCAGAACTCCCCCAAAATCTCTACAACAAGCCCCCCTTCGTAGGCCAGGCCCCCCGCTGTGATCTCAACATCAGCCAATCAGTTTGAGAGCTTCCTCAGATTTGAGTTTCTGGAACTTTTACAAAGCTGCTTAGGTTTGGTTGTGAAGTCTTAAGTATTTAACAGACACTTGTATGCAAACACCAGATGTTGCCGAGTTATACTTTAAAGATTAATCTTGCAGCGTCATGCCAATAATGTAGGTAATTTCTTTGGACTAGTGTTTGTTTGCTGATCTATTTGTTTTTGTGTGGTGTCTCATGTCAGCAGGCAGCAGTCTGTTTGTCTTGCTTTATGATCTGCTTTGATATCGGTTTGTGTTTAAAGTAGGATCTCGTTATGAAGGCCACAGAAACTGCCAGGATACAGAAGGGAAGAAAAAGAGGAAAACAAAGAGTTCAGGTCCTTTGTTTCCCTCTTCAATGAGTATTTTGTTTCCTCCTTTTCTTTCTTATCATTTTTTGGAATCTAGTGTTGCTTTAAAAAGCTGTCATGGTTTCAGGTTATTTCTCTTTTACTACACTCGGCAGAGATGCTTTCAAGAGGACATTTATTGGCAGTTCTGAAGCACTTGCGGTTAAACATCTCTCTGCCATTGAGGCTTCTTATCACACAGGGGGGTCTGTGGGTCGTTTCCCTTCAAAGAAGATGATCCCTCCTCCAGTTGTAACTCTGCTGTTTTATTGTTGAAGAGATTCTTTCAGCTTGATTAAAAATTTAATTATTCACCCATTTACCCTTTCATGCATTAAACAGCCTTTTTTCTTCAATGGAATGGCAAGTGACGGGTGGTAATTGTAGATCAAGGCAGGGCACTGGGGAGCCAGCCGACAAGAGGGCTGGAGCTGTGTTCTCTGCTTTGGTGGCCAGCCGTCCCCGGGCCGCTGATGTGCTGCTAGTGGCGAGAGCTTAAAACGATGCTGCTTAGAAAGTCAAGCTCTGCTGGAAGCAGCTGTGGCGTCATGCCCTGTGCCAGCCAAGCAACGGCTGGTCTTTTCATTTCAGCACTGCTGAGTGATTCCTGCCCTCTGCCCCGGGCCACAACAAGCGTCTGTCACTCAAGCTCTATGAGCGCTGGAGGATCTGGAGGGCAGGAGAGGTAATGACTCTCAAAAATCCACTTGAAATAAACAATTAGAGCATGCTGCTACATGGAGGTTATAGGCTTGTCTGAGTGTACTAAGAGGCAGCCTTGCCTATGAGATCATCATCATTAGATGGATTTAAGGTGCTGCAAGACAAAACTGTTCAAGTCAAGTCAAATTATTTACAAGCACATTCATTCTATAACAAGACTTGACTAAAGTGGTATACTACCAAAATCAAATCGGGAAAAGCAGCAAAAAGCACAGAAAGTAAAATAGTTTAAGCTACAGAGACGGACACAAATAAAAACAAATATAGAAACTTGGAAATTGTTGGGTTTTGTTGAGGCCCTGATATGAAGGCGGAGGTTATTCCAAAGCTTCAAAAGCTTCCAAAGTTCAGCCACAGCAAAAACACAATCTCCTCCCCCTCTGCTTCTTGGTCCGGCTATGAGCATCTGGTCAGATGACCTCCGTAATCTGCTGGGAGAGTGTAAAGTGAAGGAGAGAAGGCGCTCAACTATTTAATGAGTTTTAAAAACACATTAAGAACCGAAGCCAGTGCAAAGTAGCCAAAACGAGCTAAACATGGCCTCTTTAACTGGTAATCATTTTTAGGTAATGCATAAGAGGGATTTTGTGTGTGGTTGGATGTAGAAGAATGCAAAGGCTGAAGCGGTGCATCATCAGCTCCCACAGTGCTGCTCAATTTATGCAAAGCCATCTCTTGATGGGGCTTGTTAGGCATAAATGCTACACAGCTGCTCTGGAGATTTATTTCCACTACGGGTCATTGCCATCAATAAAGTCCCTTTTCAGCTGACTGCTTATTCCCTTTGTGACTTTAGAATCCCTAAAGGAGTCATTTCATCTCAGTACAAAGGTGAATAACTTTCCCTATTCTCTTTTTCTAACGTGAATACAATAACAATCAGGTGCTGCCGTGGTCACTATCATTCCATTAACACATCTAGGATAGTAGAGATGATTAGTAATGTTCATATAACTTCATAGCTCATGTTATACAATGTGAGCAAAGCCATGAGACAGATATATTAAATATTTTTGTGGCCCATCTTTTGCCTCTTCATTGCACTTTTTAAGAGGTGAAGTTATAATAATACTGATGATGTATTGCGCACCAAAAATACAAGACAGATGTTCACAGATGTACCCACCAATTGATTGTCAGCTCATCCACAATTAAGACCAAAAGAAATGATCTTCTCCATCAAAGGCTTGCAAAACAGTGACAGTTGCAGATCCTAAATACACTGCAGACTGGGCTCCATTTGTCTGTCATCTATTTGGCTTTTATCCCTTTACTACTTTAAAGTTTGTCATAAGATAGCCTGCTAAATCTGTTGGTACAATCTGTTGCTAAACAGGTCTTTGCCTTTTATAGATGCGATTTCCATGTTTTCCCACTAGTAACGAAGTCCAAAGCCATTGAGTTGTCTTTTTGCCATTCGGTGGGCAGAACCAAGTACTGTGACATCTCTGATGTCACATGCATTACCTCAACGGTTTGAGGCTTGTAATAAAAAAAGCAAAAAAAACATTTGGACATAAAATTTGATTTCATGGGTACTTTAATGGATGTCTTTTGCGTGGGTGTGTGTGAAATCTGATCAGCAACGTTATAGCCTTTTACAAAATGTTGAACTGATATTGGCTTCAGAGTTTGTAGTGTATAGGTTTATTTAAAACCACCTGAAAAAGAGAAATAAAATGCATTTAACTTAATATAATTTAAACTTGCAAGTAAATTGACATCTACATTCATCCATTAAAGTGTTCCAGAGAACCACATGAAATCACTGAAGTATTTAGATCTGCCAATCGAGATGTTGTGTATTTGTCCTCTGCAGCTCTTCAGATTATCATTTGTTTTCCACCACGGAGATTCCTCTAGAGTGACATATAGTTGGTACAGAAAAAGAGATCTTTGACCAGGATATCTGCTTTATTTTCACTCTTTTAAAGCCCGGCTCTGTGCTGCTCATCATGACCTAATGGAAAACAACACTGCAGCAATTAAGCAGCTGTTTGGGTTTAATCAAATAAACCTCCCAGTGACTTTTTCTTTATGGGAGCTATTCCCAGAGAAAGGAGGCGCAGATATTTTTGCTGCACAGATTTCCTTTAGGTTCTCCAATTAGGAAAAGAGATTGTGCCTTTTATCTAATCTTCAGCTCCGACACCTACATCTTTTTTTTTTTCGCTGTCCAGCAGCTGTGTTAAGAGCTTGACGCTGGACTTGGAAACGAAAATGCTCCATAAAACAAACGAGTCATTGCAAGGTAAAGATGTGTCTTATCGAACATTGTGTCCAAAGCAGTTGATCGCAGAATGTTATATTCTACCTCTACCTATTTCTAAAGCTTTAGAGGACAGGTGCTCCAATAGCAGATAAATCTATGCGACTGCAGCCACCGTGAGGCTGCAGGTCTGTTGCTAAGGGAGCTGAATGGTGGTCTTGTAATGACCACATGGACAGAGTACAATCTTTGGCAATTACCTAATTTATCATTAAGATCTAAAAGAGGGAGGGGTGCTGTGCTCTGAACTCATTACAGGGTTGAAGCAGTAGTTACAGAGACATAAAAAAAATTGACAGTGTGAAGACATGGAGTCATTATGAGCCAAGTGCTCATGTTTGGAGGAGCAATTAGTGGTTATTGGATTTCTCAGGGCCATTATGAAATTGACTCTGGAAGCTTTTGGACCCTTTTGTCTTTGTATTCCATAGACATTCCATGCAGGCTTAAGCGTTTTTCTGTTTGTTGGTTTGTTTTGTTTTTGCTGTATGGTGTATGAAAATCGCTGACTGAATCTCTTTGTTGAAACGGAAAGGCAGCTCTGAGGCCTCATTAAAAATTAAAAAGTGATGGCATTGTCACGTCTGTCTTTTCACTCGAGAGAAATGAGTTGGAGGGGAAAATGAAGTGTCCCATACAAAAGTCCACTATTAGCTGAACCGGTCCAGGCTGGTCCATTTGCTATAGACTTTGCTGGACCACCCACACTGATCTTGTGGGCTACACAAGTGAACATTGTGCTCCCCTGGGAAATTGATCATTCAGCAAAGCTGATCTCCAGTTAAATTTTTGGCAAGAGACACCAGAACTAATCAACATGAATGCAATGTTGGCATGCCTAACTGCCTGTCTTGAGAAGAGCATAGCTAATGATTCTGAACTTCGGTAATAGAGGTCCAAATGTATACATGAACATCTCTATTTAAGAATTTTATTGGTCTTTTATGTGGCATCACTGTGAAATCATCGTCTGAACTAAACTATGTGAAGATGGTATTAAATGTTGAGCTTGTTCATGGACTTTAAAATCTAATCAGTGAATTCAAAGCTTTTGTCTTGAAGCATCCTGAGACAGAGGGCTGTTGATCACACGGTGACAGAAATGGAAGTTGAACCTTTATGTGTTAGCATCAGGCCTGTCACAGTTATTACATAATTTGCTTACAGTCGTCATATTAGCTGACTGAAATCGTGATGCATGTCTTTGCAATAGTGTCCGTCCTCTTGTATATAATGAAACCAACCAAATTGTCTTTTATTTCGAAGTGTGAAATCATCTTGATAGAGAACAGAACAAAAGGCAGCCAACGTCCAAAGAGGAGCTTTGGCATTTTCTTTAAGAAGCCTGGAGAACTATTCCTGAAGACTACTTAAAAACATTTTAATAAATCTTCTCCAAAAGGGTTCATACTGTTAGGAAGAATAATGGATCTCATACTAAATACTGACTTTGAAGCTCATTAGAATTGTAGAAACTCAACTTTACCTTATATAATGTATCATATACTGTATGCGTGTATTCATTTTTCTTGGTAAATGATAAAGAAACAAGGGGTGGCGCAAGACTATTGCACAGCACCGTACATGTCCAATCTAATTTATTAATAAAATATATTCAAAACAACAATCGTTGACCAAAGTGCTGTTCACTAAAAATTATTTTTAGTGACACAGAAGACCTAAAACACATAGAGCAAACCTCACATGTGAAATTTTTTTTTTTATTATTATTATTTTATTTTTTCCCTTGAGCTTCAGCCTTGTCCCCGGAATGACCAAGAGCAGCTGATCAGCTGATCTCAGGGAGCACGGCGGAAAGTACGGCTGAAGTCAGTCAGAGAGGTAGGATGGAGCGAGGCCATGAAGACTTTTATATGCAAATACTTTAAAATCATTTCTGTAACACACTGGGAGCCAGTGGTGGGAGGCCTGAATGGGAGTGATGTGCTCTCGCTTATTTGTTTGTGTCAAAAGGCGAGCAGCAGCGTCTTGGATGAGCTGAAGGCGATAGAGGGAAGCCTGGCTGATCCCAACATGCAGAGTGTTACAGTAGTTTAGACGAGTTGAAATAAAAGCATGGATCACTTTTTCCAAGCCCTGCCTTGGCAAAATGGACTTTAATTTGGCTATTTTTCTCAACTGAAAGAAGCTGTTTTTTAACACAGAGTTGATCTGTTTGTCAAATTTGAGATCACAGTCAATTATCACTGTAGAATTCACATATGGTGTCAAAGAGCCAAGCTTAACAGAGGGGAGCCACTTGAACAGAACAGTGTGACTTCAACATTAAAGCTCAGGAAGTTACAGTGGAACGAGATTCCATATTTCCTCAGAATGGTACCCAAGTACAATGGGGGGGGAAAAGGACGGGTCCAAGAATAGACCCCTGAGGCACGCCACAGGGGAGAGACACTGTAGAAGACATAAAATCATTGTGACTAACAAATACTTCTCTCAGCCATGAGAGGCACACGTTGTCACAGTTAGTCCAGTAATGATGGAAAGATTTACCATGTTGGGACCCTGTTTCCTCTGTATACGTTGTTCCAACCCAAATAGAAGTAGATTGACTTCATGCTGTTTTAAAGTGGAATATTGCAGTGAGTAAAATTGTAGGAAATGTTTCACAGAGCAGACTGTGTGGTCTGCTTGTGGCAGGTTATCTGTTAGATATTCTAAATGTTGTTTGACTAAACTTCTTTTTTTTCCGTGGCTGTTGCAGTCAGTCCTGTAAAGTGGCAACTGCAGAGATCTTGACCAGTTTTTCCGTTGTCTCAACAGATGTGAGTGAACACATAAACAGAGCGCAAAGAGGGCCTGTTGAGCAGCAGAGTTCTGGACATTTGTGAGAACGCTGACCTGCTGTTTACATCTCAAAGCCCAGATATTGTCATACTTTACATCTTGTACATTTAGTCTGTTTAGTTCTGCAGAAGTCATGAAGTTGTGGTCATAATGATATACAGTTTATTCTAAGTACAACAGCAGTGATGTCCCATTCATATGACATATGGTGCCTCATAATTAGTTTGTAACTCGTTTAATTCCCAACAAGCAAACCCTCAATCAATGCTTAGCTTTAGTTTTATGTTGAGGCAAACCAGCCACTTACACTGTGCTCTGCAGGCCACTGCATAAAGTGTGTGTTTGACAGACCACAGTTTTCTGTGAAGCAAACCTGAGCTACTTTGGTTTTAATCCAAAGCCCTAAAGGCTGCAGGCATAGATTGAATAAATTAAGTTTAATTCAGACAACTGAGGAAGAGCAAGACCTATAATTAGACATAGGGAGTGACAGTGGAGGCAACACCTCCAGATACTGCTCACAGCTACATAAAGAGTCCTTGATAGCAGCTTCACTGTGGCAATGTCTCCCATTGCTCATTGTGCGACTGTAACATTGCCGCCATGTTCGGCTACACTGAGTGACAAAGCGTACAGGTCATCTGAGTGTATGGATGTCGGTTTCGCTTTTGTCTGGCAGGATGTGTGTGTGTTCTAGGAAGGTCTTCATCCGGTTCCTGCTTGTATGCATTACAACAAATGCCACTCACAGGCCGGAGGGAGCAGACGGAAATCTGTAGGTTCTCTCAATCCTGTTAATGTGGAACAGCATTTAATTAGATCCGCTCCACATTGGGCAGCTGCATTTGTGTCTGTAATGTAACAACACCATGCATGGCACTAAACACTGAGGTTAATGCACAGATTGCTTTTAAAGGACTTTGTGTAAAGGAGTGTGTGTGTGTGTGTACAGTATATATAAAAAGTGGGCTACCGCAGCCACACAATGATCGAGTTTAAAGGAGAACATTTAAGGACAGCTTTGTTTGCCGTGTGAGTATGGGGGTGTTTTTGTTTGTCGAGAGGTGTGTTATTGTATTTATATCAGATTTGTGAATGCAAAAGCCTGCGTGAAGACTGATATGTTCTGTAGAGGAATGTGCAAAAACTGAAAGTACTTCACAAACTCATTTAATTGTGTGTGAAACTCTCCAGTATTTTTCCTGAAAGACTGAAAAACCCACGTTTTTTTTACACCCACCAAATATGCCCCTGAGTTGTTTCTTGTTTTGTTTTGTTTTTTGTTGTTGTTGTTGTTGTGTGCTCATGCTGTGCATCATCACAACTTTTTGTAGATCAGTGTTCTGTTTGCCCCGAGCAAAGACTCACAGGCTTGGGCCTGAAACCTGCAACCTTGTGGTTAAAAAAAGGTGCAGTAGTGATGGCGAGATGGCAACAAATTTGCATTTGTCACAAGTTAAACTCTGGTTAGTGCCACTGCTGTATTTTCTTTTCATCTTTGGATTATCTTTGGGCTATTTAATGAATACTTTTGTCACTGAACTGTTCAGAAACTCCCATCTCAAGTTTCCAGAGCCTGTTATGATGTTTTGTTTTTTTTTTTTTTTACCAAAAGGCCAAAATGAATGGCAAGTGGCAACTGTCAAAATGATCCGATGATCTGCAGATTTTGATTTATTATTACATTTTTTTGGTGTATAGAATACCAAAAGTAGCCATGTCCTTTGATTTTTGCCGAACATGTTTGAGATTCAAATATTTCATTTTATAACATTTAAAATTTCCACAAAACTGCTAGCTCAGTGCCATCTGCCTCTGCATATTATCTGTAAAAACAGATGCCTGAGAGCCCACAGGCCGTTACTCAGACTAAAAACACTAAAAGTCTCCTCTGTTTGGTCAGTTAAGTTGGCCTGATCAGGCTCCGCCCACAGTTTAATGTCAACTTCCTGTTATGTTAAATTAGTTCAGGCTCCAAGCGCATGATGAGTCATTCACATTTTAATCATTTTCCTGAAAATGACAAACTCAGAAATACTATCAACAATTACAAAATTACCTCTTTGTTTTCTTCTTTTTTGTACTTTGCTGGGCCAGATGGGGATTTTTTTTAAGTTGCTTTATGCATGGCTGGTCTTACAAAAATACTGAAATGTCTATTTTGATTTTCATGGAGGCCTTTAACAAAAAAAAAAAAAATCCTTTAATTTGAAAAGCCTTAAGGATCAATTATTAATTATATTTTCTTGCTGAGTGGTCAGTTGATTGGAACATGAGATAGTTTACATGTTAAAAGTCTGGTCAAGTGGAAAATTGATTTTTTTTCACCTTTTTTTAGATAAAGAAAAAAAAACAGGTAGACGAGGAGTAGGTACAGAGGTAGATGATTCATCACCTTAGGCATTTCAAGGTTGCTGAAATTGTCAATTTTTACATCGGTGTGTGTAACAGAAGTACACTTTGCTCTGTGTCAATCACGTCATTCCTGCTGGAAGAAACAATGCATGGGCCAACAAACTTGCAAGCTGCATAGACAGCGATTGCCTTTTGTTAAATTCTCTGTTTGGGTAGATGTGGACAGTTAGAAAGAGCATCCAAGAGCAACGTTTACTAAGATGTGAAATCTTGTGGAAAATAGTGACTGATGTAAGGAGGAAGCCATTGTATTGGGGTATTAACAGACTTTATCAATTTCACACGGACACCATTTTCAGGCCGTTTTCTCTCCACGCCTCCGGGTTGGTGCTCTAAAAAGAGAGGAACGGCTGTTTCACATGGTGTGTTTTCTTTGTGTTGTTTTTGAGAGAAACCTGTGTAGCTGACGAATCCCACTGAATCGCCATCACAATCCAATTTTCCACCACATGAAGAACCGTACATACTCGGGGCATATTGTCCAGCCCTGCTCACTTTCCATTTCGACTGTTTATTGGAGAAAAGCATTTAAATGTGGTGTGACTGGCTTTTGTGCAGCCTGTCACCTCCTCACCCTCCATTCACTCATTCCCTGCCTCCCCAGTGTACTTAAGGCATGGCATTACAGCCCCTCATTTTGAAGAGAGGGTAGAAAAGGGAGGGATGGAATGGTGAGAAGAGGACTGAGAGAAAAAAAAACCAGCCTGATTTCTATCTTGGTGGTGCTCCAGGTGCAGCCGGTGGCAGCAGCAGCAGGCTCCTGCTCCCTGGTAACCAGGAGGAAAGAGATGAAGGCTGTGAAGTGTCAGCACAGACTGAATCTCGTCATAATCCTGTTCTATCAGCAAGCTTTGCACAAAAACATTTTTTAGATGGACTGCCTGACACTTTTCATACCATAATGCCACACTCCCACATCCCTACAGTCACATTGTCTCATTATTTTCCAAACTGCCTTAATCCTGTTTGAACTGATATGCTGTCTTGTAATTGGGTCCCAATCAGATGGGTTGCATCTCTCTTTGGAGTCACCACTAAGCATAAACATGGATTGAACCGCCATAACAGTGTAGATTAGAATATATCTATATAAGAAATCCGCTTTGAACAACACATGCTGGAACTGAGAGCAGCCACTTTCATCAGAGGCTGCAGTATCTTGTGGCTACCTTTGTTACCCAATCTTATTGTTAGCACATTATTTTTAGTTTGAAATGCATATGGGGGAAAAATGCAAGAACAAAAACTTAACTTCACTGCAAGCAATGACTGAAATAGATAACTAGAAGATGATTTGGTTTGAATAAGTAACAGAAAGTAATGAATTAAACAGAAGCTGTGGGTAAGGAAGACGATGTACCAGAAACTATCTGCTTTCTGTCTGCAGTCTGACGGTCTCTGATCAGTTGTGGCTGAGCAGGTTTTGGTTGCATACGGATAAAAGGTTCTTCAGCTATCATATGATAACAAGTTGGCTTTTATGCTTTTTTGCATCGGGCAAAACAGTTGTTTGTTTGCTTTCTCTTTAAATTTTTTGGCCATTTTGCCAATTTTTTTTACCAAACTAATAAAGACAAAAAAAAAGGCCCAAAACTGATTTAAAGATTTAATTAAATTCAGTTTTTTCATCTCAAGGCACTTAAATAAATAAAGTTGTCTGTCTTACTTTGTTTATTGGATATGTATGCAAATGAGCACATACTTTAGATCATTTATTTACTAAATGAAATGGGGAAAATTTCGGAAAACTTTAAATTTTCAACTGGAAAAGTTTCCTTGTGAGATATGATTAGTTATATTTCTGATCAAATAAAAGAAGCTGAAATCTTTTAAGATTTCTTTTTTTTCCCCCTCTTAATCTGAGCTAGAAGTCATACATATAGCAATCTTTCCACTTTTGTTCCTCTTTGTGCGCTTAGGGATTTTTACTCCCTCAAGGCTTTTTATATAATTTGATAGTCATTTTTATGTGACAGTTCATATATGTAAATAAATAAAATTGGAAAAGAATAGCGAGCCAGGCTTCTTCCAAGGTTAAGATTTCTGATCTGGAATTTTGGAAAAATCCAAATCATGAAAATAATCATTGTTTCAGCCCTAATTGGACTCTTTCCTCCCTCTTAACCTGCACCCCCCCTTACATACACACAACCACCTTGTATAGCGTCAAAGGTTGCTTTGACTGTTGTCGTCTGTTGTCAGGCCTAACTGGTGATGCTTGGAGCTGCAGGGATACCCTGCAGCAGACAGACTGGGCGGGTCGGGAACTGCTGCTAACTGCTCCGGTGAGACGCTTGTAGTAACAAGGACAGTGGAGAGGGTGTTCTGAAAGAGTGGTCCAGCTTAGAACAGCAGCACCTTTTGTGTCTGCCTGTTTCTGATGTTATTTATAAACCCAGAAAAGCCACATTGCATTCCAGACTGTCACAGGCTCAAGGAGAGCCTCACCTCACCCCTGTGTGTCCTCTTTGTCTCTGCATTGAGCCTCATTCTGACTGCCGGGATCAGAGGTGACTTTGCTCAGTGCCACTCTAATGTAAGAAGAAAAAAAGAAATCCTGGTGATTTTCTTTTTTCCTCTCTGTTCTGGAGGTGCATGGAAAACCAATTCAGTGCCTTTCCCCTCCTCGTTTTGGCATTTATTTGCTCTTGGCTGTTGCATTTTTATGACCTCTGTTTGTGGTCTTCCATGACTCATTAATGGGAAGGCCTCTTTCTTTGGCAGGGCAGTGCTCCGTTTAATTGTAGCCTTATAACTGAACTTTACTTTTAAAAGTGCAGCTCTTCTTCTTTCAGTCCAAATGTCTCTTCTGCATTTATGGAAAACATTGATCACATTCCCCTGGACAGCTTTTCAAAGCCTGCACAGGACAATAATGCCTTTGCTTTCTGGGTTTTCTCTTTTGTCAGGTATCACATTGGATTTGCGTTTAGGACAGTGGTATTTTTTTTTTTTTTGTATAAAAATCTCCTCTTCTGTTTTATTTTGACTGCAGTTGTGTGCAGGTTTTTCTTTATGCCCGGTTACAGTGTTCTATTGTACTAGACTCAGTTTCCAAGCAGACTGCAAAGATTGTATGAATTGATTGGTGCAGTATGCAGACAAGAAGTCCTGTCATTCACTTTTTTTTGGCAGGCAGGGTTTGTTGTTTTTATCATTTGCTCTGTGCATGCCAAAGGAGGCTGTTGATGCTGACTACAATCAAGTTGCTGGCAGTCACTTTTTCTGTTCTTGTAAAGAAGTTGAGCAGATCTTTCAAACACAACGCTTCTGTTTCTTATCCTCAGACATTCTGATTGTTGGCGGGTTTTTAATGTTTTTGCTTCTGTAAATGTTCAGTTTGATTACAAATCATGGTAAGGCACTCTGAGGTCTGGTCTGCTTTCCTCTGCTGCACAATCTGACATGTTTAAAACTCTGAAGATGAATTGCATTGCACACTAGGGAATCAACCCTCCCCCACAAAGGTAATAAGAAGATTTGATGGTCATTTCAAATGAAAAGGTTTCTACTACAGACTTTCTCTTTTAAAAGGGAAGATTTAAAAAATAATAATAATAATCGGTTTTAGCAGAATATTTAATTGCACAGGGTAGTCCATGAGTCCACAGCATGAGGCTGTAGCCAAATGTCTGTTCATGACATCACTGTGATGTCTGACCCAGGGGAAGAAGGTGAGACTTGTTGCATATGGGGGAGGTGTGCCATGCCATCTACATTGGCTATCCAATAAGTTGAAATTTTACCGTCATCGTGATATCAACATGCACATAGACGATATTGCGTAAAACTGTTTGGACTGCAAGTAATCAGTGGTTCCCAATGTGACCATGGTGCGCTGCAGCAGGAAGACTAGTAAATCCTTCCTTTTTAAGCACACCCCGACAGGCGCAGCCAATTAAGATGCTGGCCACATGTTCACATTTAAAAAAATGTTGCAATAAAGTTTCCCAATACCTCAAAATGGCTCCTGACCAAGCATCTGTATGCGTTTTTAATAGAAGTAGGAACACGTTGAACCACGTTGTGCATTTTTCAGATCCATGGAACTGTAACTTGACAGCACAATGCCAAGTGAGCATGTTTGTGTCAAAAGCATTGTCAGTGAGGATTACTTTGAAGAAAATACCCTTAAATCTGCTCAAAATGTGCACATTTGAACTCTACATTATTGCTCTGAGTCGTATTGTGATTTCCACATCATGCTCAAACTGAGCTTTGTTTGGCTTGACACAAAGCTGATGCAACATGCTGCAGCGATGTAAATGGTGAGATACAGAGAAACACTTGCGGTTTTTCCTCATAAATCCATGTCAGGCTTGTCAGTGCCTCCACATCCTCTTTTATTTTTCCTACAAAGATGTTCCTTTCAAACATAGCATGATGACAAGTGCATCATTGCCGGAGGCTTAAATCTTTCCAGGCTTTAGTAGCGACAACAATGTAAACGAATAATGGAGATGTGTTCAAATGAGTGGATGATTTGTGCCTCAGGATTACATCATCATCATCTTAACTATAATGTGCTAGAATTTCTGAAATAAGATATCAGAAGAGTCTGCTGGAAGCCAGGGCTTAGCGAGGCTGGATGACCCCTGCCTGCGTCTGTGGGAGGTCTGAGATCAGAGCTGAACTACACATACACTACCGAGTAGGCTCTTTCCTGATTCTGCTTGCTTGTTTTGTCTGTTTGTTCTGTTTTGATACAGTGAAACCATTTAACTGCAGAAGATGGGTGTCTTGTTTTTACTCTTGTGAATAGAAATCAGTCCTCTAGAAATAAAAAGGATACTTTTCTTTATTCTGGCATGTGTTTCCCTCTTAGAGTCATAGCAGTCCTGTACAGGGCAAATCCCACAAAAGGAGGCCCTCAGATGTGGATGAGCTAAGTGGGGAGAGTACTTATTATTCATATTTGAAATTTTAATTTAAATTTTCTAGGAGCTGAATCTGAAGCTTAGACAGTGGTGTCTGTGTGGATCAGGGACCGTTTAAGGCGTGAACGGCTGACTTTGGGGTCATGCTTTTCCAGCCGAGCTATTAAAGGCTTGAACTTTGAACCGGTGCTGTGCCGTGTCAGTCAGCCCTCCACCAGGGTGACATGACCCTGAAAATTGACACTGATGTCTCTCTGCCTTCTGTGTCTGCATGTCTTTTACCCCTCTTTGATCCACTCACCTGTTTGCTGACTCTCGCCATCACACGTTTGTTTAAAAAGCCTCGCGTTATCTTTTGTGCCTCTCTACGCTTTAGTAGCATGTAGGACTTAGCAATGCTAATGCAGACATATAAACTAATCCTGTGTGAATAGTAGCACAATGTATACGGCACAGAATAAACCACTTTTTTTTTTACCATGGCAGGAGATGCCTGTTCAGACGACACTTAAACAGTTCCTTGTAAAAGGAAAATAGTTTATAAAAAAACTTTTCCTTTTTTCTTTTTTCTTTTTTAAATGGAAATGTCATGGCTTTAGAAGGAAGGGTGGAAGCTTAACTGTCACTGTTTTGAATTTTTAAAAGATAAATACATAACCACTCAAAGCATTACTGCACTCATGACCAGGTTCATAATGACTTTTCTACACTGAAAACAAAAGAAGATGCATTGATTTTTCTGTTGTCTTGCCGCTCTCTCTGAAGCACACTAAATGCTTTTATGGATTTCGTATCCAGAAGTCGAGCATTGCAAAGACATGAACATGTCTATTACGTGTAATTCATTACCACACAACATTTCATCAAGTTTATATTCTAACATTCCGTTTATTGTGTAGGGAAATTTAATTGTGGTCCCGGGGAAAGTCTGTGCGGATATTTTCCAGGAGATTTTTATCGCTGTTGTGAAAGTCTTAACGGTATGCAAGAAATGCTCAGTATTTGTGTGTTTGATCACATCCCAAATTCTCAATAGATGGATGATTGGCAGCCAACATCAAGAAGGAAACTTTGAACCTCAATTTTTATCCAAATCTTGACAAAATGATGATTGAAATGATGAGAAGCTCCTTCTTTTTTGTTTTTATACACTTTGATAAAAACGGAGCAATCAAAACATTTGGTCTATTAAACTGCAAGTAGTTTGAAGGATCGTTCATTTATTGTTTTAATCTTTTCTTTGTCATAATAAGTCAAATGTGCCGTGACTACGGTTTTGCAATTTCTCTGTCATTGTAAACTCGGTATATTTTGGCTTTTGGAACTTTTTATTTGGAACTTCATATTGGAGGAAAAAAAAGTTGAGGCTACTGAATAATCCCGTGAAAACTTCAGTCACTGGAACACTTTGCTCTGAACTGATTTGTTTTAGGTGTGAACCACTGATAGAAACCATCTAGAAGCCACCCACCTCTCCAGCCTCTTAACTGGTAGATCTCCCAAGAGACACTGGAGGAAGTTGTAAGAGAAAAATACACTTTGCTTGCTGTTTTGCCATCATGGTTGTGACCTTAAATATCTAGAAGATTGATGGCCGTTTGTTTTGAGGCTCAGCAGGAGCTATGCTCCGAGTTGCACATCAGATCATTTTAAAACTACATCTGAAGTAAGGTAAAGACGCTGGCAGAGTACTACAGCTGATCCCAACGACCTGCAACAAAAAGGTGACGTGATTATTGCTGTCAGAGCTCCTGAGGTCTGCGGCAAGAGCTGAAACTGGATGACTAGCATTTTTATTTTTTTTTTGTTTCGCTTCTCAAAGCAGAGTTCTACTTTTTTTTTTTTTTTTTTTTTTTTTTTTTTACAATGTGCTTTTATGTATCTTTTTATGGTTCTGTTCTAAGCCTGTCTGACTCCTCTCAATATATATATATATATATTTATATTCATTGGCCACCCACTTTAATTATAAGACACATTTAAGTGCTTAAGTTTGCTTATTGATAATGTGTAGATTAACTTTGTTTTACCATTGAAGTGTTTCTGTCTTGGTGGATATTTGATTCTTGCGCCATTCATGGGCAACACACAACTTGGATAACATTAAATGTGTTCCCTTCCTGGCCAATATGGGCTCACACTGGTGAAGAGGGAGCTTATGGCATTCTGAATCTGTCGCCGCTGCTGTAGAAAGTGTTGTTGGGGGTGGAATAAGCCGGAAAGAAAGCGTGCATGGAGTAGGGAAGGCGGGCAACGGGAGGGGCAGCTGTGAAAGAAACAGGGGTCCAGATGTACAGCTGGGCTATAAAATGCATGGGGCTGGAATGCAGCTGCAGCCAAACAGATGTGTCTTTTAGTGAGTGCATGAGTAGAAGAGGAAATGGGTTAATGAGTGGATATAAAGTGTCACTGTGTAACTAGAGACTGCAGAGCTGAATGTAGCTCAGGTAAAGAGCAGAAAGCAAGAACATCCTTTCCTTCGGGGAAACTGGGACCATTGTTGTTGTAGCACGTCATCATTGCCCATCAGCAGTAGTTGATGGATTTGTGAGGTGTCTCTGGAAAGGTGGTTGTCAGGCTGAGATAGTATACATGGGTGTTTGTATGTATATTTATTCATCAATGTCAACAGGTATTTTTGTGCAACCTGTCAGAAGTCTGTGTTTTATAAAGCAGAGCCAACCATTGTGTGTCATTCTGATTCATCGGGTTTCTTGCCTGTTGTGATGGGACAGTTGGACCAAAGATAGCCTTCCAGTACCTTGCTAAATGCTGTGTATTTACAGTGTAGTACTTAATATGTGCATTCCACTTTACTGGATGTGTTCAGAACAAGAAGACTGAAGGTGACTGTAAGATCCCCGAGTTGTACTAAACAGCTTATGATATGCTAATTTACATGATTATAATTTAGTTTTACGGTCAACTAGAGGAGGTTTGCATGCATGTTAGGAGGAAAAAAAGTGTATCTTCTACTGTAGATTACTATAGCACCTCTTGTCACCCTCCTTCTGAAACACTCTGCTCCGATTGGTCAGCCGAAAGTCAAAAGAGGCAATTGAACTACTAATTTCTTTATATGAGGCATTCCAAACTATCCACAAGGCAACAATTGTGCAAATGTGTTTCATTGTGTTATCATTAAGTAAAGGAATAAAATTAAGGCTTGTCAGACAGTTTGTGAACAGTGTTTTCTCTCAGCATAACCTCTCTGAGGTGGATTTGGTGGATATGTGTTTTATAGATGTAAAATGCTGACGGAAAGAGGAAGAAGCCCAAAATTAATAATCAGACATCTTCAATATCGGTTTTCGGCATGCAATGCAAATATGTAGTGGTTTATTGAAAAATGTGGAAAAAGGAATGGAAATGCAGTGTACAGTTCTAATGAGCTTTAAGGGTAATATTTGTTATGACTGCCTTTATTCTTCAACACAGCCTGAACCAGACAAGCCCTCTGGTAATTTCTTTTGGTAGTCTTCAGGAGTAGTTGTGTTTGTTATGTGTAGACACAACACTGGTTCATAGCTTAGTTTGGTCTTTTTTTATATACTTGAATGATTCATAGTTCTCTGTTTAGCGACTCTACAAACAAAATGATACATTTGTCTGAAAAAGGTCCGGGACAAATACTGATATGAAAATGAGTGGAAAAAGCAGCCAGTGTCCAAAGAAAAACATTGAAAGGCCTACAGAAAGCCTGGAAAACTGTTGCTCAAGATCACTTTCTCATAAACAAATCTTTCCGATCTTTCCCTCTGAAAAGTAGTATTAAAAAGCATTACATTTAAATTCCAAGTAACATGTCAAAGGAATCTTAAAGGGTTTTTATTTTTACTTGTTTTCTTATGTGCTTGCAACTACTGTGTATGGTATGGTTACCATTTGGATGCAATTATAAATCAGTTGCATATTTGAATTACATCGGTGCAGTTTTTTTTGTTTTTTTTTCCAATATAAAATACATATGTGAGCACAGGGAAGAAACACAATAGAATTTAAACGGCCACCTCAAGATGCATTGGACGGATTGGAGCCTATAGCATCCAGAGCTGTCCCAATTTATACACAAAGCACTGATAATGTGTCTTAAATGTTCATAAATATTAATGTGTTGTTGTGATGGGATCAGGGATTGAGCTCAAGCTCCAGCAGACTTTCCAGGGCTCCAGTGTGATGAGAAACAGGAGTACTGTTGGGAGTTAAATGCAGGGGCAAACAGAGGTCACAACAGGGAAGCTGACTAAATCATCCAACACCCTCCCCCCACCCCCAAACTAGCACTCCAGGAAATCAGGGTTCCAGAGAAACGGTAATGGGTGGAATTAATGCGCGGCTGCTGTGGTTCTACTAGCTCAGTGTCGCTAATCGAGCAGAGAGCAATATTCAACTATAGGCTCATTTTAATGTGCATTTTGTCTAATGATTGCAGAGCCTCATTAAGTTCGTGCAGTAGCCATTACGAATCAAAGTATTTAATTTGACTACAGAATTATTGCATGGTGTTTTGAATTACAGGAAACTGAGCTTGCATGAGTTGTATTACCTTTTGGCTCATGGTGTGCAAAAAAAACACTAAGAAATGCAGCAGGCTTTCCAAGTCATGAGTTTCCCGCTCAGTGCGAGTCTGCATTGCCCATTTCCGAGGGTCACACTAAGATAACTAACAGACCTGGTCCAGGGCCAGACCAGTTTTATATCATCTTTATCTGTGTCTGTCAGAGCCTGCAGGCCTCGACTTGATGAAATGCAGGCCACTGGCAGAGTTAACAGAGGTGGAACTACCTCAAAAATCATGACATGGTGTTCTTACAACAGGCCTCCAACACTGTGTGGAAGTAAATCATTACTGTGCACACGAGTAACTCTTTCAGAGGAGTTTAATTATTTACATGCAAAGATCGAACTGATTAACAATGCAGCTTTGAATTAAAGTAAACACATTTATATCAATGCAAATTGTGGTCTGTGCAGATAAATCTGAAAAAAAATGGTTAACATAATGGAGTTTTTTCACACCTTAAAAATATTTTTTTTAGTTGTGAATCTGCCACCAGAGTATTTCTGAATTGTGTTCTGAGCTGTACATTCTTTGCTTAGGGAGCAATCACCGAAAATTACAGGAATATTAGTCACTGAAATGTTTTCTGGTGATCAGCTGGAACAAGATGGCAGCTGCACTCCTGCTTTGCACTTTTAGCCAAAGCATGAAGTGTCAATTACATCAATAAAACAAGAGGAATGAGTGAAGACATTATTAGGATGCTCAAAAATGAATCACATGAGAAACAGATGCCTCGAGTCACATGATAATCACGCACCGATGCCTACAAGACTGGTGTTGGATTAAGCGCTTTCAAAAAGATGCATTCTTGTGGTTAAAAATGTCAGTTTAGCGTGGATTGAGCACAAACACGAAGAGAAGAGAGTGTAATTATACATTTTCCACATAAGGGTGGACATGGCCTGTGTGCGTAACGGGTTTACGCGTTGCTGTTATCCAAAAGAAAGACTTGCAGAGAAATAAAGGACAGTAGGAGTAAAAGGGGGGGCGGGGAGGCAGGCAGACAGACTGGTCTAAACACAACTGGGAAAGAAGAATGCACCCCCTGCCATCGTGACCCTTGACCTCGCTGAATGTCGGCCTCAGGGCCTCAGCCCACTCCTGCAGAGAGACAATGCTGCAGATACCTATTGAGCCCTGGCTTTTTACTCTTTTACAATCCCCCCTGCTTTTTTACGTTGCCTTCTTCACAACATAAAAACTCAACATGCAGGATCCGAATTTGGATTTAGAGCCTGCATTCAGAGGGTCGCTTTTGTCCCTCCTTACAAGAAACCTCCCCCTTCCACACACAGCCTTTCTCACTTCCTCATTCACCCTCTTTTTTTTTTTTTTTCTGCTGGGCTATTTCCCCAAAGCCCTCTGACATTCTGGCACCTGTTTTCCTCACAAAACCATTTATTTATCTCTGAATTATTAACTAAGAGCCCACAAAGTGTCTGCCACTTGGTGACATGTCCTGACTTCATGGAGGGGAATGGGTGGGGGTTGGTTGCCTTGGCAACAAGGGGGCCTTTTATTGGGGAAAAAAAAAAAAAAAGCAATTTAGCCTCTGTCTCCCATCTGCGTTCTTCGGGATTTGCAAGCAAAATGGTTCACCCGCAAAATATTATTGGAATATTAATAATACAAGGGTAGCAATTGAATTGAAAGGGGATGGTTTGAAGCCACCATTATGCTTCCAGCTCTGCAATTTTTTGTAAGAAGCACATTTTATCATCACAGTGCCTGCTTGGTGCAAGATGAGCTCTGTAATGATGGAGCTGGGTAGAGTGGGTGGCCTATTCTTTTTTTCATTTTAGGAACGTGATCAGAAGTGATCAGAAAATAAAAATCGGCTAACGATTTTAATTTTTTTAAATCATGTGACAGCCGTGGTGCAGAAATCAATGCAAGTTGGTTAGATGAAGGAATAACATTTATGCTCATAGACACACTGCAGAGAAAGAGCGGCAACTGTACAGCTGCCACAGGGTTTAAGATGTACATTTCACCACCGGGGGAGCCACAGCAGTGGTCTTCTGACAGTGTAAAGCGATAGTCTGGTCAAAGCTGCACAGATGGAGGCTCTAAGTAAAACACACTAGCCGGCGTAGTGTGAGCTGAAGTATGGCTGAGAGGTGGGAGGGAAGGGCTTTCTTTGTAGCCATGAAGAGCAGCAACAGCATTTTGAAGTGGATACAGGCAGTTACTGAGAGCCTCGGGAGCAGATTGAGCAGAGGCGGGGATCAGCCTGGAGGAATGCAAGTAAAATCTGGCTGCAGGGGCCCAGCCAAAAGGGAGTTGCAGCAGTGCAGTCAGAAGAAGGTTGTTTCTCATCTGTCTGCAACCTGAGGACTGAGAAGAAAACGCAGTATGTTTCACATTCTACCTTTTAAAGCTGCTTGCCTGCACATGATGAATAAAGTGTTGATGCTTCTGTGCAATAACATGTTAGTTTGAATCCATTTGCAGTTGAAGTTGCCCATGCTGCACAGGTCATGTTTTAAAAAGCTTGTGAGCCGAGAGGCACAGTCTCTGCTCTCCTCTCCTCTCCTCCACTACAGCAAATCTTTACGGTCAGAGATCACACCACCTGCAGGCACTTTCAATAAAAAATGTTTTAAAAAAAGCCCCAATAAAGGACAAATGCATTTGTTGAACATGTCTTGAGGGGGTTGGTTAGTCTGTCAGACAATCTCCCAGCAAATGCCTTCACACTTGACAAGTAATATCAGTGGAAATCTATTGATCACTTGATTATCTTTTCTGTGCAGGAGATTTCGATTTAGCAAAAGTCTCATCCTCTAAACACTTGAATCAAATAAAGCTGGAACAGGACCCCCCCAATTAGTGTGGTAAACTGTGTCAATAAATACTCCTTGAAATGATTGAAGAGCTAATATTTGGAATTCTGCCGGTTATAAATGCCATGGAGAATTCATAACTAGGTTAAATTAAATTCCACAAATCTTCTGTGCTAGAGTTCTTTTTTTTTTCTTCCTAAGGCATCAATTGGATTATCAGCACTTGTCCCTCCATATAATATGCAAAGATAAAGGAGTGAGCTGTTATCAGCGCCTCGGCAGAATACCTCTCATCTCATTAGATGTAAAGGGCTCACTTTCCTTTGTAGCGACACTGTTGTAGTGAAGCAGCAATGGGAGCGATGGCAGACACCTCAGGCCACAACGGTCCAGTAAAAGCTGATCTGTGAGGAGATAAGGCTCAGACAATCATTTATGAGTGAAGAAACTTCTTCAACACACATTCTCTCTCCCTCTGTCTCTCTCTCTCTACTCTACTGAGTGACACTCACCACTCTACAGCCACTGTGGGGACCCACTGGTTACTGACAGAGGCAGAATTTTATTGCAGGACAAGCTATAGGCATTTCAAAAAGGACCAAGCCAAAGCTGAAGCAGATGTGTGTGGATTTCAGTTTCATTGCACAGACTGTTGGGGTTCTCCACCTAAGCTAACCTTCTTTTAAAGTTCAAAATGTAGCCATAAAGTGTAGCAGTGCAAAGAAACACGAAAGCAATCGACACGCCTGACATCTAACATGGAAAGGATACAGTGTACTGGAATTTGGGTTGTTCCCCGGCTTTTTTTTTTTTCTTTCTCATTCCCCCTCTAACAGGCTCTGGGTAGTAAATGAATGCAGTCAATGATCCCACCAAGCAGCCTCTAAAAAGAATCAGCATTTCCTTTGATCAGTGAAGGATTTTCAACCCTGGTATCTCCACACGCACAGGTCCCACAGTGGTGATTTGCTTCCTTCTGGATATGGATCCGCAGCCATGCGTGATCCAATTAGTATGATGAGCAGTGGACGTAGTGCGAGGCTAATGCTTGCATGTCTAGGAGAGTAAATGGATTCTTAGTACAGATTTCCAACCCCCTAGAGTCTGAACAATTTGACCTCCATACAAGGGTTATTGGCATAGTTTAACTAGTATGTAATGACACAGCCAAATCTTCTGCTTGGCTCTGTCGCTACATACTCTTTAGCTATTGATAACGAATAGCCTATTTTAGAGGAATCCATTCAGTGGCAGTTTTCATGCACCGAATCTTCAAGCAGTTTACATGATAATTGGCCTCTGCTCCCAAATGAATATACAATTTCACACATCAGTAAAACATATATATAGGCTAATAAAACACTATTGTTTGCACTGTTGGTTATTTAGCTGAATGATTTCTCAAATAAGGAAGTGCTGGTTTAACATTCATCAATGAAAATTCTATGTAATCATTTGCTTTTGTTTGCTTCTGTAGAGTGAACATAAAGCTACAGGTAGAATTTGAGATTAGCATAAAGTCAGGATTTACCAAATTGTTTAATTTACCAAAATATTTCAAGTTAGGGTTTTTTGCTGTCTTTTAACTGAGGTAAGCCAACTGTTTAACTTTGAGCTAAGATAACTTGCAGGTCGCTTTTGCTTGATAGTTTTGCAGATGTGAGAGTGATATTAGTCCATTTCATGCAAGTCCTGGCAAGAAAGCAATAGGTCCTAATTTGTCAAATTGTTCCTCCAGTCTTTTCTGCACCACGCACAACAGCAGAAACACATTCATCAAATGACAGAAATGTCTCTAACACCCCTTCATTTTTTCTGAAGCTGTTTATTAAGAAAGGACTGAGAGTAGAATTGACAACATGATTAATGTTGAATTTTTAAATAAAAAAAAAATTAAAAAAATTGAGCAACTTGTCATGTGACAGTTTGTTGTCATTGTCTGCGCTATAATATACAGCCTGTGACTCAACAACAAAAGGTGTTTGAGGGCATGTGGCATAAGGACAAAAAATAGCAATAAGTGAAGTGTTTTTCTGGAGGCAGTTTTTGAAGTTGCATTAAAATAAGTAGCTACCACACATGGGAGATTCCCCCTGTTCCACCCTTCCTATCAACCCCAAATGCTTTCCTGTGAAGGTGCTGAAAAGTAGTTGATATTTGTTTGTCTTACACTAGGTCTTGCATGTTTTATATTAAAAAGGCAATTTTTCTAGTCTGAATTCAGCAGGGCATATCTAAACCCTAAAACGATTTTAGATTCTGGGCTTCTCATCATGGTGGTTTCCATGTCGTTTTCTTTTATCATTATGGTTTTTTCCAGTAAGTGTCCCAGTTCTTCCGTTATTTTAACATAGTCTGAGAGAATGAAAAGGCCCGTCATGGGGACAGATGCAGTGTTGGACTGTTGGCTTTCAGAGACAGTCCCAGTTGATGCCCCTAACCCCATCAATTTATGAGCAGAGATTGGGTTTCCAGAGGAGCATGAAGCATGTGGTAAAACTGTTGACTGAGGCAGACGCTAAAGTTTGCTTTTGAGGATCCTCCAGACCAATGTAGTCAGGAGGCTCCGGATGGTCTTGTCCATGGGACAGGCCGTCTGCGCTCTGTTGTCAGAGAGGATCTGTGGTTGACCTCTGTAGCTGTCACACACTCGCAAAAAGACAAGCTCACAATATGAGTCAAAAAGGCTGTGTGCAAGGGTTCTGCTCTTATTAAATCTACATGTCTTTGTGCAGTGAAGTCATTGTACAAACAAGCAACAAAAAGGTTTCCATCAACCTGGAGTTCACAGCAACCAAAGTTTACTTTACTGAGCCCTATGGAAAACAGTGCTCACTTAGTTTAACTGAAAGCCATGTAGAGTAACTGAGACACTGGGAATAATGATATTACACGGACAGGAGTGTTTTGGCTTTAGACAGCAGGTGTACAAAGAATAATTTTAGACATTTTGATCCAGTATTTAGGTTGAGGAGTATGTTCAATAAAAAGAGAGTGAAACACATAGTGTATCTTTTAATTTCTTCAAAAAAAGCTTGTCTCAGGATTTTGTGTAAAGTACCATTATCACTACAAAATGCCAGTTGCTGCTCTTTATGGCTGTATTAAGTTCTTGGGCTAAGATTCTACCTCTGATGTGGAGAGTGAGTCTCAGAAATGATTTATCTGCTCTTTGATGTTAAGAAGTGTGCTGATAGCTGAACTCTATGAATAGTTCATGCATAGCTTTTTTTTTCTCTATAAAGTGTCTTCTCTGGCTTTATTAGGCTGTTTTAATATAATCTTATCATTTAGTAAGTATTATGGTTAGATTTAAGGCCAATTAGTGTTCATAAATGTTCGTCAAAGAATGAATCCTATAAACCATATACTTTTATTCATTAATACAGCTCTCTGTTAAATCCAGCAGTGTGCTTCCCGCCCTCTGGTTTTGTTCTTAGTGACTCTGCTGGTTAAAGGAGAAGCATGGGACTGTTTGTCCAATAAAATGCATGTAGTACTCGGGTGACTTTTGTTCATACTGTAGCTTTTCTTGTGAACACGCAGCAGCATTGAAATAAACCCAATCTTCTGTTTCCTGGGGTCTTTACCAACCACATTATCCAACCTCCTCTCCCCTGCTTTACCCTCCACAGATGAAGCTGTGGAACAAGTACAAGGTGACCAGCATCCCATCTCTGGTGTTTGTGGATTCAGCCACGGGGAAGATTGTGTGTCGAAATGGTCTTCTGGTGGTCAGAGATGACCCAAAAGGTGAGATCAAATTTCTACAGCCACACAGACGCACTCAACATAATATTTGGGAAGCCTTCTCGCTGATTTATTTTTATTTCCTAACCTCAAGCTGTGACCCTAATCCTCTTTACTGACTGGTTAACCATAACCACTAATTATTCAACCCTTAAAAAAAAACAACACTTTTTATCGTACTAACAGGAGCACATTTAAAGGTCATAAGGATAGAACACTGTTTATACTTTTCCCACACATCTTGTCTTTCATATCTGGATAATCCTTAATTCTTGGTGAATAGCACTCTTCAGTCGCTTAAGGCTGTGGGTAACATTCGAAATCACCCACTGTGGCTTCATGTGAGACTGTCTACTGTTATGGTCTCCTATTAAACAATAACAGGTAGGACATATAATTATAATACAAGAATCAACAACTTGGATGTGAAACGGATTCAAAGTGCCATCTAAATGCCTAGAGGCTTATTAAAAGAAAGGGTGTGTTAATGTGCATTATTGGAGCTGAGCACAATGGCTGTTGCAGATTCTCCTGTTCATTGTACAACAGTGCGCAATTAAAATCTCAAGCCATGGAAAATCTTGTGGAAAATGTGCTGTAAATATAGAATATATGTTTACACCATGAGTAACTATGTAAAGGTTAGGTTTTTTTATTCTATTGACACCATGAATGTATTGTAATTTCAGCCTCATGCAAAAAGACAGTGAGTCATTCAGTCCCGGGGCAATAGCTCAGATGTTGTATACTCAAGTTTTTTGTTGGTTTGCCAAATGCCAAAGAGAGAAAATTCAATAATTCCTCCAGACTTTACAAATGTTATTAGCCAGAATTGATAATATTTCATTTTGAAGGGTATTATGACAGCCTGAAAAATGTTTTCCCCTATTTTTTTTTTTTTTTGCCATTTTACTCATAGTTCAGAATGGCTCAAATACCCTGAGGGCTCAGTTTCTTTCCACGTTGACAACTCCATATGGGCATTAGTGTTTGCCCTGCTGGCTTTGCACATGCATTCAGACATAACACAGGGGTGACGTAACACACTTTGCAAATTCCTTTTCCGGACGGTTTCATGTGTTTTTCTTATAATGGTACAAATGCTTTTCAGGGTACTGCTGATTGTTTCAATAAAGAACCACAAACCTCTAATGGGACAAACTGGCAGCAAAGCTGAATAGCATCATTCTGCCCATCATCCTCACAGATCTGATATTTTCATTTGCCTCCTGTTGTCTTTTTGGTGGAAGTTTTAGTTGCTGGCTAAATTTACAGTATTAGCTACGCAGCAACTGTTCATGCTCAGGGATGGGACTATGAGTCACAGAATCACAAGGAATGATAACTTTTGCAGCACAAATCTACTATAGTGGAACTAATGCAATTAAAAGTGCAGTATCTAACCTGCCACACTGTATCACACAACGTAGATATATATATATATATATATATATATATATATATATATATATATATATATATATATATATATATATATATATATATATATATATATATATAAGTAAAATAAAGTGTAACGGGTGATGTAAATTAGGATATCCTTAAGTTTGACATGTCTTGCCACACAGTCCACGGTGGAGATATTACTCATATCAGTCAGCATTTGGTTGAAGCCTTTCCTTTTAACTTTTTCCCCTTGTTTGAGTTGATACAGCTATAATTATGGTCTCCATGGATATTATAGTGTGTCCATGTTTCAGTCCTTGGTAAGCAAAAGCTATAATTTCTGCACTTTGAAGTGGAGATGTAGAATTAACAAGAGTGGGCTTGCTTTCCTCTCCTGTACTGCGGGCGTCCTCAGAGGCTGAGAAGATCTAAATGTTTTAAAACGCCCCCTCTTCGTGCACTGTTTGGTCAGCTTGAAATTTAAAAAAAAAAAAAAACGTTTGCTGTCAGTCAGTTGTGGGAAGCGAGAAGAGCAGCACTTTGGCTGGGAAAACAGTGAGGCAGACGGGTTTTGTATGAGAACTATGACGGATTTTTCTGTCAGTCTTATTAAAGCTAATCCAAGCTCGCAGGAATATTTCCACCACCTTTTTATACGCGCTTCCAAAGTGGATGTGGGGAGATGTGTCAGAATGGGGAGAAAATTTTTGATTGTACTTTCCTGATGAAGACAAAGAAATCAAAATGAGGCTTACATTTTTTTAAAACAGTTTCATAATGTTATCATATCAGGATTCTTTTCCAGTTTTTCTGTATTTGGCAAATACAAATGAATTCATCTCCAGCTGCCGCAGCTCAGAGAGGGAAAGGGCAGTGGAAGGTTTGTCATACACTGAGACTGAAAGGGGTGGATGAGCAATTCAGGACCCTCTTCCTTTCACTCTCAATGAAAGGCCTGACTTGAGTGGCGGCAGACTAGCCTGAAGCGTAAAGATGGAGTACACTTTTACAATCAAGACGACAATGAAAGGCCATGCCGGCACAGTGCAGACACATCATCCCTGCCTAATGAAGCCCTTGACAACCACACTCACATAAAGAGGCCACCATGAAGCTACCATACAAGGTTTTATTTATTATTACCTCCTTTTAAATTTGGCTGTACCAAATGCATCCCCAGACCAGGACCAGAACAAAGAAAATGAAATAGAAAGTGTGAAAGAGAGCAGAAGCATTTCTGGCACCCTTCATTTGTGTGAGAGTCTTGGCTTTTAGTATTCAGTAAAACCACTGTGTGTGTGTGTGTTCAAAGTGTACCTTCTTTAAAAGCAGATATTAGGGGGGAAAAAAGTCTGATGTACACAGACAATAAGTGTCTCTGGTGCTTTCACCTACTGAAGAATGATTTTGAGCCGTGCTAGTGGCTCAACTCTTTCATTTAGATTTAAATATCTAAGTAGCTTTAAGAATAAAGACAATAAAGACGGATTGTCGTGATCCAGTGTCATTTGCACCTGTTAATTGTTGAATGTTAGAACATTAGCATTTAACTCAAAGCAGAGCTGTGGCTATGATCTCTTGTTTTTCTACCCATGTTCCCCCTTTCATTGCCCCCCTCCACTTCCCTTTCTCAGGCCTGGAGTTTCCCTGGGGGCCGAAGCCATTTGCAGAGGTGGTGGCAGGGCCTCTGCTCAGGAACAACAGGCAGACAACAGACGGCAGCTCTCTGGAGGGACACTACGTGGGAGTGTATTTCTCCGCACACTGGGTGAGTGCAAAGAGAGGAGAACGGGAACAAAGAGGACTCTGGTTTTTACTTTCCAGGCCTGTTAACTCTGTGAAAATACTGAGACGCTGAAGAGAGGAAGGGGCAGAGCAGAACAGGAAGGGGTAGAGCATGATAAGAGATAGCAGCAGGAAGGCGGAGGCAATTGTGTTTGACAGTGGTTAACTGTATCCATCCATCTTTTTGCCACCACATCTGGATCATGACTCACTGATGATCAGCTAAACTGTCAGCTAACTGTAACTGATGAGATGCAGCACAAAGGCCAGTCAGCCCAACAGCTGCCAGAGGTGCAGCCTCAGATAGCGACTCCTCAGAATGCTGACGCCTGAATGTGCTGGCTCACACCCCGAACCCATTAAACACTGAAAACAACATGTCGCAAAGGCCATTCCCGGAGTTTATTTGTGTTTTTACACCACAATACTCCTGGTTACTTGTGTAAATCTATCTGCTATAAAAGTCACTTTACAGACATGAAACACCAGCACCTCTGTGTATATATTTCTTTTCCCCTCAGTGTTCACAGAGACCTGAAATGGCCCTTGGTAGACAGACATGTGACCCAGATTTTTCTCATAGTGAGAGTTTTTTTTTTGAAGAAGAAGAACACATTACAATTGAGCTTTTGCTACTTTAGCCACAAGAAACAAAAGCCCAAAATAGACGACATGATAAAATAATTGCACTGACACCGCTCTGTTGTGGACAAAAAGAACACAATATAAAGTGTGAAAGAGCAACATAATAAGTCTGTTGATGAGCGGTAATCAATGCATTGTGCTTCACACTGTCGTAGCATTGTCCCTTTGTGTTGCTGTGGATAAATCACAGAGCGTAACACGCTATGTCGAGTATAAGCTTGGATTGCAATGAAGTACTGCCTGCACCTAATTGATCTTTACAGGATATGATGTATTATTATAACAAACAAAAATATCTTTAATATACTAAACATATGAAAGAGATGCTCATGACAGAATTGAATTGCTTTAATTTGATGCAGACCAGGAAATGAGAAAATAAGCAAATCGAGAGAGAATTAGTACTAAGTTGTACCTCTCTTTTACCAAAGTTATTAAAGAAGACTGAACTGCATATCTTCTCCAAATTATCTCATGCAAATTATAACTATTTTTGTTCTATTTTACAATCTGGTCAGAAGAGAATAAATATCAGTGAGCAACACACGGAGCATGGGAAAGAGGTTTGGAGAGACGGTTGGTCTGTTTTTCTTCCTGCTGGCATCACACTCTGATGTCATCGTAATGCCAGGCCCACCTCCCTCCCTCGGTCTGGATAGAGTGTTGCCTCTCCAACCACACACAGCAAAGCAAATATTTTCCTAATCTAGAGTATTGCAGCAGGATTAGTGTTGCAATACTTTGTGTTTTAAAGCAGTTGGATACAAAACAAGGGAGATTTGGCAGTTTGTGGAAAGGTGTTTGGTGACAAACAGTGGGAAAGCGTTGGGGAATATCCCAGCAATGAAAGCTGCTGCAGCAACATATCACATTTAGTCATTTCTCCTCGTTTGTCTCTTATAGTGTCCACCATGCCGCAGCTTGACCCGGGTCTTGGTAGAATCCTATCGAACCATCAAAGAGTCGGGGCAAAAGTTTGAGATTGTGTTTGTCAGCGCTGACAGGTGAGATTAGCTGTGATGTATATTTTTGCCTCGGTCTGTCAAGAAAGTAAATACTCATTTTCTTTAATCTGTTGTCTTGCTTTTTGGTGCTTTTCTGCCTTTCTAGGTCGGAGGAGTCCTTTAAGCAGTACTTCAGTGAGATGCCATGGTTGGCGGTGCCATATTCAGATGAGGCTCGGAGATCACGGCTCAACAGACTCTATGGAATACAAGGTATTTCACAGCTGCATCCTCCTTGTAATGCCAAAGAGCTTCAAGCTAAGAGTAGATTTATTTTTTTTTCCATCCCTGTCTGGCTTCGTTGTGTCACAAACTGAAACGCTGGCACAATGGCTGCCAGCTCCCTGCGTCAGGCAGGCAAACAGCATCACAGATTGCCCTGCAGCCTGAGGAATGTGGGCTGGTTATCAAGTTTACTGTCTCGCTGGCTGCTGAAGTGCAGTGCCTCAGCGCTCAGTGCCTTGCTCTTTTCTCCCAATTCCCTCCACTGTGCGTGTGCAGAGGACTGTGAATGAAGTTAGCTGGGGCTGGCTCTTGGTCTGTCCTGCAAAGAATGCAAGGAATGCACAGAGGACGAGTCAACACTGCAACCCTCCTGCACTTAAACCCATGCAGTCCATGAACGCCTCCACCTCTGCAGACCTCAGTCCACATGTGCAGACAGGAACACACTGATTCATGCACAGCTAGCTGGCTGATGGTGTCTGTTTCTGATAAGGCTGTTAATTAGGTGAGGAGATTGTTATCAGAAGGATGGTGGGGACCAAAGACATGAACAAAACATTCTGATAAAAAACATTAGAGGTGAAACAGTCAGAGCTAGAGAGGGGAATTACATCAAAAAGGTAAAGAGATTCCACAAAGAAATAAAATCTCAGAGGGAGAGGGAAACATCTGCGTCATGAAGCAATAATTGGTGGAAATGACCCAAACTAACTTTCACACTCTTACCCATTTCCTCCCCTCCTCTGTTTGTCTTCCTCTGACATTGCCCTCTCTTCATCTTTCTCTCTCCAGGTATTCCCACGCTGATTCTGTTGGACTCAGAGGGTCACATGATCACGCGGCAGGGCCGGGTGGAGGTGCTGAATGACCCAGAGTGCCGGCTCTTCCCCTGGCATCCTCGGCCTGTGCTTGAGCTCAGCGAGTCCAACGCTGTGCAGCTCCACGAGGGGCCCTGCCTCGTCCTGTTTGTGGGTCAGTAGATAGGGATTTATGATGCAGTTTGGCTCCACATGGGGCTCTGACAGAATGAAATGGCATTTATTGTGAGCGGATACTGAATGTCAGACTGTGTGGAAAATGGTTTGTGGGAGTTCCAGAGATGTGTGTAGTATTTATGCATCTGTGTGTTAATGTGGAAGGTCTGAAAATATGTTTTCCAGTAGATTGAAGACATGTTTAGACAAGAATGCAGAGCAGATTTGATGACATAATAAAACTGAGAAAAGATTAGGAGCACACAAAGTGATGACCCTCAAAATGTGAGAGGCCCCTGAAATCTTGAGATCAAATCAAAGTGCAAAACAAGATGGAGACCATCTGTGCAGTGTTCTCTCATCTCTTTTTACTCACCTGTGCACCAGTTGTTTTGGGGTTTTTTTAACATCATTTTGTGTTTCATCCTTCTTTTATTCAGATGCGGAGGAGGAAGGTGAACTGGAGCCCGCCAAGGAGTTGATTCAGCCAATAGCGGAGAAGCTCGTGGCCAAGTACAAAGCCAAGGAGGAGGAGACGCCGCTGCTGTTCTTTGTGGCTGCAGAGGTGAGATAGACTGCTCTGAACATGAAACATCGATAAAGATTTCCGTTGGAATTTTGGAGAATGGTAGTTTGCTGTTGTAATGAGCAAAGATACTTAAAATAATTTCATTTAATTTCTTCTCAATGTTTGTGAACTAGTTTTTAAAGGTTTTAAAATCTGATTGTTTTTCAAAAACAATGTTTAAGACTCATGAGCTGTAAAGAGTTCCTAGGAAGGACAGAAAATTAGATCCACCTGCTCTGGGGCTTTATGCTTTTCATCATTTCATGAATGACCACTGTGTCCTTCACAGTTTTACTTAAATCCAAGACACTCATCTTTTCTCCAGACTTTTATCTATCAGCTCCTGGTCTTTGCTGAGGGGAAAAAAGATTCAGTACTTGAGTCATAAAGTCCCTTATGGTCCCTCCTTGTTTAAAATTTGCAGGCAAAGTATGTACTGGTGAGATTGCTGCTAAATTAGCCAGAACAGCAGATGTGGGTCAATATCTGGATCATTTGTTGTTAAATGTTCCGATTTGTTAAGCACGTAAGTACTGTGTCTGCTGATTGTTGCTGAGCAGGTCGTCAGTTTTTATGGGGTTTTTTTTTTTATTTGAAAACAGCTGCCATTCACACTTAAAATTACACATGTGGTCGAGCAGACACTGAACAGTGGAAACAAAAACCTTATGGTAAAGATCCTGTAGAAATAGCATTATTAGACGCTCTGTTTGAACCTTCAGCATAGACACTCAGTCCTATCCATGACCCACAATTCAACTGCTTGTCTCTGTTATCATGTGTAGACCCAGAGTTTTACAGCCAGCTCTCTCTTCCAAATCATCCTCCCATCTCCTGCTGTATCTCTTATATTTTCCCTTGATGGGATGAACCATGGAGTTTTCAGAACTTATCTTATCTCGTGTTGTTCTGTCGTAACCTTTCCAGAGCTGGTGGTGTTAGCAGCAGGAGCACACATAATTACCAGCTTAGCTACCTCTCTCCTCAGTCTTCCTATTCTCTGCCCGCCAGCATGCCTTCCTCCCAGATCTCTCTCTGCCCAGCCATCTGGGAGAACAGCGCAGGTTTCTTGTATCACGTACTAAAAAAGCAGGCTCAGGTTTCGGCCGTGGGGCTCGCACATGTGCTGTCAGCACCACCCTGACTGCTCCACTCCAATATCAGCCTTGAAATGTCAGTGACACATGAACACGGAGCGAGAAATGCTCAGATTTTCAGAAAGATGAAGGCTGTCATGACAACATTAGTGGTTCATTGTTTTTGTGCCAATATTTATTTGACCTAACACAAAGAAACATTGTTGCAGTGGAGCTTGTTGTAATTCAGGAGCTTCTCGTGTTAGCTGCAGTCTGTGTTTGCTTTGTTTCCCTTGTGCCACACATGCAGAGCCATATATGTTTACATCCATATAGTGCAGGTAGAATTCCCTGGCTGTAGCTTAACTGTCGACGAAATCATGTTTCATTTCCAGATTGGGTTCACAGTTGGATATCACTTCCCATTTTAGGGATTCAGTGGAGCTTCCAGGCACTGAGCCCGGGCTCCTTCACCTTGGCCTGGGTTTGCCCTGGTAGTCGCACACTTCACTGCCAAGCCAGCAGCTGGGTTTTCTGTGTCCATGAGACAGCAGTATGCTGGCAGTTTCTTAGGGAGAGGCTGGGCTGAGACGAATGACACTAGATCTTCTTACCCTACTGTAAAAAAATAAACATTCACCACAGTGTTGTACTGGTTTATAAATTCAAAATATAAGATATTTTCTTTATTTTTACTGTATCTACACAAGTAATTACACAATTATTGGATATGTGATGTGCAATTTTGACAGCCTCTGGTATTTGTGATGTACTTGCCTTACTTCTAGTGCCACCATGAGGTTCACATGAGTGGTAATAAATCAGAGGTTTCAACAACAGTTTGATAGATTGTCATGATATGGTGCACGGTCACGGTACCCAGCCGATGACTTTAATAGACCTTTGCCCAACAATCAACAAAAATTCTACATTTTTAAAAGTTCCAAGCTCTAACTTGAGCTCACATTTGTGCCATTTTAGTATTTTTGTCTTTTGGAATCGATGGAGAAGACAACTGATGGTGTCGGTTTGGGCACCTGCATTCACTAATTTGTATTTTTCATCATTTCTGATGTTTCAGAGAACAAACGGTGATAAAAGAAATAAACACCAGATTACAGTCATGTGAAAAAGTCAGCATATTCATTTCCAGTTCTCAGGTTTTCCATATCAGGGTGCACTAAATAAAATCATCAGGTCATTAACAGATCTTGAAAATATCAGCCTCAGATGAACTGCGACACAAGACATATTACAGCTTTTCATTATTGATTTTAACTAAATTGATTTTAAACCAGAATCGGAGGCATTATGTGGAAAAAGTAAGACCACCCTTATGTGACCTGGGCTCTTTGCAGTCATTGAGTCGACCATGAACTCTTCTGTTTACCAAAGAATTGTAGAGTCACATATGAGGCAGGACAGTGATCCCAAGCACATAAGCAAACCAAAAACACAATGGCCTAAAACATAAAGAATCAGAGTGTTGCATCAGAGTCAGTAAAAGTCCAGACCTCAGCTTGATTGAAATTCTGTGGTGGGACTTAATGTCTGCAAGCTTCAGTGAACCGAAGAGCATTATATGGGTCAAACCACATAATTAACTGATAACATCATACAGAAAACAATTACTTCATTATTGCTGCGAAAGGTGGTTCTACAAGCTACTGAATCATGGGATGAACTTAGTTTTTCAAACATGACTTCTGTTAAGTAAATAATGACACTGTATTATGTCATGTGTTGTTCATTTTAAGGTTGGATTTACTTAATTTTAAGACCTGGTAAGGACTTTTTTTTTTTTTTTTTATTATATCCTGATGTACACTGCTTGGAACTGAAGGATGGTGTACTTTCCTCTTCACATGTCTGTATTTGATATTAGAAATATGGTATTTTCTGCCTTTTGATAATTGCTGTTAGTGGGTGAATTGAATTACCACAAACTTTGTTACAGAGATTAATGTTGCTTTTAAAGATTGAAGTGTTTTTAACCAGCACTGTTATCAGGTTTGAGTTTGAGCTTTCGTACTTCAAATAAAAAACATTAGCAAAACTGATGAGTTCAGGGCTGCATAGTTTGTAAATGTTAGCATGCTAACACTAACTAGCTGCATTGGAAAAAATCTAAATATCAGAGCTGTGATTGTGAGCGTTTCGTTTAATTCTAAAAGGGATCTTGTGTAGCTTGTAAATTTTGCAGCATGTCAGTAGCTGAGCAGTTAGTGCTGATGTCTAGTATTTGCCAGTGATGACCGTTCCTCAAGGCTTGTCCAAGAGATGAACGCAGCCCTAGCTTAGAGACCAACCGGAAGGTTTGTTATTGCTCTTAGCTGAGGCTTTATCAGGTGGTCATCGTCGTGAAATGCCACAGTGCATCAATAATCAGAATAATCCTGACACTGCCCAGCAGGTTCCACACGGTGAACACATGCTGAGCCTTATCACCGCATTGAGTGTGGGCGGCAGCAGTGAGGCCTTTTGTCTTTTTTGTTCTGGGCTGAGCTGCAGAGGGCGGGGGGGCCTCTGGAATGGCGGCAACTCAAGAGAAGCAGTTTACACAAGCAGGAAAGCCACACAAAAGAAGATGCATGACTTCCTATGGAGGTAAGGACTGATGCAGAGATTACATCTTCTCATATCAGTGAGGCAGGAAAGGCCACAGTGAGAGACTGTGGAATTTCTCTCTTTGTGGTTTCTTCACATCGCATGCCCAGAAGATCTATAATCTACGCTTCATGTGGCTGCAAGAGAGCCTGAAAGGGAAGACTTTTATTTGTAGTAAGAGAATAAAGCAGTATTTTACTGGTAACAACGCTGTCCTCTGTGATGGCTTACATCTGTGAGTATTAACTGTTCGGTGCTTGGTGATTTGCAGCGTAATAGAACGGGCTCACCTCAGAGGGAGTTAGCTGCCTTTGAGAAAATACCACACTGCAGATCATCTGTTCCATCTCTTTGCAGTTTTGTGAGGTAGAGGTCACAGACTTCATCCTGGCATACTTATCCTTTTTAGGTAGGGACACTGCCAAGCTTTTCAATGAAAAGTATGAGAGCTGATTGTGTGGTTTGGTCTATTTAGCACGAATAGTTGAGGATTTTTATTTAGCAGAACAACAAAGAGCTGAGAGGACGGGGTGGTTGAGTTTTTAATGTAGCAGGAAATTCATCCAAAGTCGCTCGTCATTGTTTGCACTAAACTCAAAGAGGTGCATAAATCACTAACTGAAAGTGTTGACATCAGAGGGACTGCTTCCATCAAAAGTCTCGCTCTTTATTGCAGTGCCACCCTCTGGCCTTTTCTCATAACTTCTGCATTTGCAGCTTAATCTTTTCCATATGAAGCTGATCTTTAATCTTTGAGAGTCTCCCACTGAGCCGGCAAACAAAGCCAAGGGGAAATCGGGTCATGAGAATGAGAAGAAGTCTTGCACTGTTAGATCCCCAAAATAATTTAACTCTCTTTATGAGTAGGCAACACTTTGATTCACAGGATCTTCCTCAGACAATTCACAGGGATGTCTTCTTTTTTTTTTGCTTATGTACCAGAACATTTATGCTTGGAAATGGGCACTTTTAACATATAATGTTCAAATTATATTACTTTTAGGTGTTTGCACTCAAGTGAACTGTTTGACCTTAGCACATGAAATCCATTAAACTACGAGGAGCTGTAACAAGAAGAATGGATCTCTGTGAGGGCAGGAATGCCAGCTGCAGAAGCTCTCCCAGCTGGAACTGAAACTGAATTTCTTATTCAGTCTCAATAATTAATGGCATTCTCGCGCTTGTTTGAAAGCTGCTACATGCCTGTCTGCCTGTTTGTGATTCATTCATGTTACCTTTGGCTACAGCTGTGAGTCTTGAGTTGTTGAAGGGTGAAGGTGACATCAAGCCTCAGGCCGAACATGGGTGAGGGTCTTTGAAAATAACTGCAGAGGAATAAAACTGGACTCCAGCTAAGCCCAGCAGTAATCTATTTTTAACACCCTCCTTTATGAGTCTGTGTATCATCTAACGGTTTCCTGCATATGTTATTCAAAGGCTATGCGATTAGACTTAATTCTTAACTGGGAAAGCTCTGAGAAAGTGGGGGATCTTGTTGGACCCCCTCCTGGTTCCTTCCCGTCTCTCCACACAGCAGGATGTATGACTAAGCAGAAACTCTCTGGTTTCTCTGGGCAGGCTGCCTGTAGGATGACATCAGACTGATGAGTTTCAACCTCTGTCTTAAGGAGTGTGCATTAGTGAAGATGGTGTCAGGCAGTTGGGGATGTTATGAGGTAATCGCATCGTGGCTTAGATCAAGTACGGGGCGCTGTCCTCATTTTCTGAAATCTGAGCTGATGAGCTGTCTTCAGAGAAACATAATCGACTTAAATTTTTGTCCAAGTAATTAATTAAAATGCAACATGGATAATGAGAGCCAATGTAAAAAAAAAAAAGTGCCCTCTTACTTTGCAGCCACTCACCCCCAATACACATACAGAGCTGCATCACTGGCTGAATTTACCCGTCTTTTTTTTCAAATGTTTACAGGGATTTCCTGGAGATGTTTTTACACCTGAGGGTCAAGCTTGTGCTCATTTTCAAACTTAATTATTTGAACTTCTTTAAAAAGTAAATAGTATCTATACTTCCATGCCTTTTTGACAGATTACATATCAGCAGCCCGTTGAGCCTCAGGGGTTAAACATGGTTCTGTGACGCCTATGTGTTGGGGCTCCAAAAAACTATATGTGTGAGCATTTTGCTGCCACTTTGAGGCGGTCTCAGATAGAAGTAGAACAGTCCGATCTTTGGACTACTTTTGGTTGTGCTGATGTTCTTGTTGGTCCTTTACCTTTGCACTGCTGCGGAAAGATGGACGAAAATCGACAAAAGACGAAAATTATGTTGGACAAAAATTGGCGAGTCCATTGTAACCGTTTGTCTGTCCTTGCTGTTTTGTCCTCTTTGTAATTTAATCGAATGTTGCTGTCCCCTCCTAACTTGACCTAAATTTCAACCAACTGCCATTAAACGTATTCATGGCATAATTTCCGAGGGCTACACGCTCTTAGGTTTTAGGATGATTGCACACAAGTCTGCCTGCATTGATTAAATAGCCAAAACAGGATTTTCTTTTCTAGAAATGAGGGGTATAGGCTATATATTTCACCAGACATTTATTGTATACTGTTGGCTACAATTTAGCATGTCATTTGGTTGCAATCTGCAATTTATACTGCTGGAAGTCAAAACATCGTACACGTTGTACCTTTTAAGTACTTAGAGCTGTTATAACCTAAATAATTGAGAAGTGTTGGGCTGCTGAACACAATAAGATTGGAAATTTAATAAGTAAGTATCTGCTAATCTGTTATACTGCAAGAAGAGGCCACGACTGCAATGTCCCACTTATATATTTTTTTTCCTCTTTCACCACAGGACGACATAAGTGACTCCCTGCGAGACTACACTAACCTCCCAGAGGCAGCACCTCTGCTCACTATCCTGGACATGTCGGCCCGTGCCAAATACGTTCTCGACGTAGAGGAGATCACACCAATCGTAGTGGAGCAGTTTGTCAACGATTTCCTGGCTGAAAAGCTCAAACCAGAGCCCATTTAAAGCGAGAGTCGGAGTAGAAATCGGACATGCTATATGGAACTCGCTCCGTCATCTGAACCTGACCCGTTGCTACACCTCTCACCCTTCCCAGCTTCCCGTGTTCTGACCCACCTCCCCTGCTGACTGTTAGAGAAATGTCTCATTTTTACTGACATTTTAACTTTTTTTTTTTAGACATCTTTCTCTTTCCATGGAGTCCTCTCTTTCTCCTGTGGTGCCTTGCATTGATTATAGTCCATACAGTAATATATATGGAGATTGTTTTTCTTTTTTGTCTGTTTTTTTGGCCTCAAAAGTTTTTACACAATAGTATTTCTGAAGTCTAGACAAAACCAGAGAATTACCCAGTGGACCTACTTATTAAGCTGATTCCTTGCTTTCTGTTTTGTCTGCAAGATCCGTGTTACTTTTGTTTGCTGAATGATGTTAAGAAAGAATAAAATGCATTTTTACAATTGTAATTCACATGAAGTGCAGATGGTCTAAATCTTAGTAGATGTAGCTGTAAGCCTATTTAAATAAAAGAAACCGTATGACTGGTGCACACACAATAAGGAGCACGCTGCTTGCTTGTAACAGACCAATCATTGATGTTTTAAAACCCCTGTGTCTTGTTGTGTGTTCGGATCATCTCTAGCTAGTTGTTAATGGAGGTTCTCATCTCAAAGTCATTATGAGGATTTTCTGTGAAGGTCCCCTTATGACAGAGGCCAGGTTATTATTTTAGAGGCACAAAAATCGTATTTCAAGAAGTGTTGAATGTATAAATCCATATATTCTGTTACTTCAGTCATGGCTTCTCACAACAATTAAAAATTCACTGGCAAGCACAAAGATTTGTTAAGTTTTATCTATAAAGTTAGCAAGACACTCACCACATCCTCCGTCAGATGCATTTAGACTCGAGGGTCAGCGGCTACAGTAGAACTACAATTTGTTAAAGGAGACTGTATGTGAATTGACTAAGTCTCTACATGTGCAAACCCCAGCTTGTATGAAGATTTATAATCTCTCTCTTCATATTATTAAATGTTACTTTGGCAGACTTGCATAGACGGACCGATTGCAGATGAAAATGATGTAGACAAAACATTTCCCTTTAATGAATAGACATGCCTCAAGCCATACTGCATCTATTTAAAGGTCTGGAAAAAGGTGAGATTCCATTATGGGAGAGGTAGAAAGGCAAAGGAATCTAGCATCTAGTTATTTAACAGCCTTTAGTGCAAAATTATGGCTGCCTTCACTTTAAATTTCACTTTAAATGATGCTTATATATGTAGAAAAATGTTTAAAAGTCTCCATTCTCATCCAAATAACTGCCCTAAAGTAACTTTGTGGTTCTTAACTTGTGGTTCAAGTGTTTTTCTAAATTATAGGCAGAAAAACACAGTAGAAGTCTAACTTTTTGCTGAATGATTTCAGCTATTTTAAGCAAAAAACTTCTCCCCAGTTGCATACTTCATTACTTCGCTGCTGGTCTTTGTAGTTGATTCTGCAAAATTGTCATTTATTTGATCAGCTGTGGCTTTTCATTTAATAAAGAATAAAAATTCGATGAAACCAGCAGTCTGATCGGTCCTACAAATATCAGAGACACGAAATGATACGTACACTTTTCAAATCCAAGTTCAAAGTGAGGATTTTACTGCAGAACAGGATGCATATGTTAAACTTATTCCATTCAATCTGATATTTACAGGAAGCATCATAAAAGCTGCCTTTCAACTTCAGACTTCCTCTTCTTCCCAGAAGTCTGCAGTAGTTTTGACAGCTGCTTCCTGGCCTCAAACAAAAGGATACTGGCTGCCATGGCGGAATTCAGACTGTCCACATCGGGAACAACAGGAATGAAGAGCCTGTGACCATCAGTTTTCTTGGCTAACTGGACCGCTTCTAGACTCAGACCATGTGTCTCACCACCTATCACCAGAGCAGTGGGACTCTCAGCCCAACTCTCATGGTACAACTTAGCGTCCACTCTTGGGAGTGAAACTCCCTCATCTTCAGAGTCTGAGTCGTATTCCTCATAACGCATCTTTCTGCGATTAGGCCTTGAGCTGACCCAGCCGTAATCTCCTGCTTTGGAGGGCTTATCCTCGGGTTCTCTCCTCCTGTCAGGGCCACAGCTGCTGTCAGCCACATGGACAGTCACTGTCTTAGGAAGATGATTTTCAATATCATCCCAGTCCAGACTGGGATAGATGGGAAGTCGGAAATGTGCGCCCATTGCTGCACGCAGGACTTTAGGTTCCCAAACATCAACACAACCTGTTTACGAGCAGAGACACAGCATTATCATGAAAGGAGTCCACATGTTCAAGCCCTTATTTGTTGACACAAGCTTACCTTTGCTGAGGACAACATCACGGCAGCCTGCAGCAGCAGCACATCGCAGGATAGTTCCAAGATTACCAGGGTCTCGGATGTTGTCGCATATCAGAGACAACGGCACAGACTGGTCTCTGTTTGAAAAGGTAAGGCGTGATGGGTCTGGGCGAGAAAATATGGCTGCAGAAGAAGAGTTTGAATCAGAAACAACTCAGAATAGCTGTACTTCAAACCAAAATGTATAACCCTTACCGATCACTCCTTGTGGAGCCACGAGGTCAGACCAGAGCTTGATGTCCTCAAACCTGACTTTGACCAGCGTGGCCCTTCTCAGTTTGTCTAAGGGAAGCTCTCGGAGCCGATCCACTGTGCTGAAGAACACTATCTGTGGGTTAACGCCAGCATCCAGAGCATCACAGATCAAACGCCTGCCCTCCAGGAGGATTTTCCCTTGGTGTTCCCTAAACGTCCTGGATCGAGCAACACTCACCAACCTCCTGCAGCACAGCAGTGTGTGGAGAGAGAGACGGGCAGTCTTCATTAGCATGATTATACGCTATCCTTTAAAGACACAAAAATGTCATATCCCTGCACGGGCAAAAGGGAGCTTCTAGACTTGTCAACTGGACAAAATGTCTTTTAAATTTGCGGTAATTACATGATTTTGACTCACGCCAATCTCTTATCTCCAGGAAAAGCCTTCTCGAAGCACAGTCCGTCAACTTGATCCTTTGTAAAAGTAACCTGGGGATGCTTCACAGTCGACTGCACGTCCCTCCTTGTTTTAACTGGGCCACTTTGCTCAGCATGATCTAAAGCAGAGGTGACTTCTGTCTCCCTTTGCTTCTTTACATGTTGTTTTGCTGCTGGTTGGTGGGACTCCGGAGGCGGCTTCGCGACTTTACTTGTCTCGTTTTCGGGAAATAAAACTTGTACGGGTTTCCGTCTCAGTCCGCGGATGTACCGTTTGGACTCCTCAAGACAGCCTCTCCTCTTTGATAAAAACGCATTCCGCTGTATGGAAACAAGACATATTACGCCTCTCATGAGCGCAGCCATTTCGCCTTGTTTCTTCTTCTCTTGTTACTTAGAATGTCGTTTTAACACAAGCTAACCTCGTTACCGCCACCAACTGCCTGCAAGCCAATATTCATCTATTCTATTACTATTCTATTCTATTCTATTACTCATCTATAATCAATGTTTTCTTAAGTAACGTTTTTTATCGACTTCCTTGTAATGCATTTGCACAAAAGGTGGGCAGGCAAAGCAAGGCAAATGTAGTCATATAGCATTGACAAGTCAGTTCAAAGTGCTTTACAAGGGACATTAAATGAAGTACAAATCACATTCCCCAAAATGTTGGGATGTTGTGTGAAATGTAAGTCTCACAAACTTTAGGACTGTAAGTCCTTTGCAACTTTCACCTTTCCTTTCCTCTGCATCTGTCCATGCATCCCTCCATAATTTCACCTGTTGCTTTTTGTCATTTTTGCACACTGAGTAAAAAACAGTTGGTTATGTGCATCTGGAAACCCATACATGATCTGAATGATCCATTAGAGTGTGCTGTTCGCCTAGTGCTTGCTTCCGTTTCAGTGGGTTTGTTCTTTTTCAGTGGAGTGCATGTAGTTTGTGTTGCCCACAACTTCCGCAAGAGTTCACAATAAATGAATGACCTAAAAAGATCTGCACACGATAACTGCACAAACTATTTTTGTTCTACTTTTGATGTCTACAGGGAATGTGCTCCATATTCCTTGCGTTTATTTGCCTGTTAGGAAGGATCTTTCCACGAACTCGAGGTGTCACCAAAAGTCACTCTTCATTTGCAAAGATCCTTAATATTTGTTATTTCTTACAAAAGACAGTAGCATAATATTTTTTGGGGAGGAAGTTGCTAAGTTCAGTAGACAAAACAAACAAACAAAAACTAATTTTGCACAACTGTTGTTTTCTGTGTCTTTTGGATAGTTTTGTGTATCTTTCTATCTTGTCTATCTCTCTGTGGCTTTCAGCATGCTTAAACACTTAAAAGCCTATTCAATTATGCAATTTAAAAAAAAAGCATAGTTTGCAGAGAAACAATCAATGCATTGAAAAGCACATTTTTCATTCGGACAAGCATCCAGCTGGCCGTTAATCAGGGTCAAGAAAAAGAGACAGTGGAACATTCAAGCAATATGAGGAGGAGCGACAGGTATTATTGGGGGTCTATAAAGGGCAGGGTAATTAAAAGTTAGAGTTAAAGGTCTCTTGTATGATGGAAACACAACAGAACGTAGCAAACGGATATTTACGTTTTAAAGACAGCAAACTGGGGCATGATAAGGGCGTGTAGTTGTAGTGCGCATGAAAGGCCAGAAGGCGGCGGTAATGCGAGTCAGAGGATGCTAATTTACATAAAACGCAGAAGAAGAAGATGCAAGAAACGTCGATCAAGGACGCTTAATCGCTCTCTGCACGGAGTTCTTCGCATCTGACAACAAACATGTCTTTAAGACGAGCTTTGCATTTTGTTTTCAAAGTTGGTGACCGAGCCAAAACATCCACTTTTTACCGAGATGTTCTGGGCATGAAGGTACTTTGAGCTGCATTTGGGCGTCAAGAAGATTGTGACATCAATGGATTATTAGCCTAACTTTTGATGATTATGACAGCTTCAGTGTTGCACAACCTGAGATGTTTCATCAGTTTCCTCAGTTGTTACATATTTGATATTAGCATGCGCTGACAAATACTCTGCCATCGTTCTCTTATTGTTAATTTCAGGTTTTACGACACGAAGAGTTTGAGGAAGGCTGCAAAGCTACTTGCAATGGGTAGATGATGATAAGAGTCTCACTATATCTGAACTTTGTACTCAGTATATAACACAGAGCTGCCGGTATACCAATACTAACCCAGCTTTTTGTGTTTTAACCCTTCAGCCCATATGATGGGAAATGGAGCAAGACAATGGTTGGCTATGGTCCAGAGGATGATCATTTTGTTGCTGAACTGACATACAATTATGGGGTGGGGGAGTATCAACTTGGCAATGACTTCGTGGTGAGTGAAAGTTTGATATACACAGGCCCTTATGTGGATGTAAAGTAGCAGTAAATGGGGCATTGTATCTGTGTATTCTGGTTAGGGTCTCACCCTGCAGTCAAGTCAAGCTGTAAGCAATGCAAAACGACTTGGATGGCCTCTAACTGAGGTAGGGGAAGCTCTATATCTGGCCCAGGCTCCAGGAGGATATCCTTTCTACCTTGTGGACAAAGAGCAGCCTCCTCATGGTAAATGCTACAGACCTCAAAATCTCCCTTTTACTGCATGAGAATGAGTCTGTCCAGTTTGTCGAGCACTCACTTATTGTTATAACCTATGTTTTAACCAGGAAAGGTCTAATTGAGGCCAAAGAGTGCAAGAGTGTCCTGGCCAAGACAGCAGCAACAGCACAGTTTCAACACACTTATATCATACAGACATTTGAGAAAAGCATAAGAATCATACAATGTTTACATTAAAAAAGTTAAGCAAGATAAATATCACAAGACAAAAAATTTAGGTAAGGTAAAAATGATCATTTTAAAGTTTCTGCCTCTAAGTCATGTCAGGCTGTATTGAATTTATTTAGAGTGAGATTTGTTTCTCTAATTTCAAATGATTTTAAAGTTGATTCCAATGCAACAGGAGCAGTCTATTTTAATTCCCTGTTTCCCAGTCCATTACGGGCTCGGGAAGGAGACAGCAGGGAAAAATCCTGAGTATGAAGATAGTAACTTCCCAAGCTTATTTGAAAGATGTAGGTCTGTAAACAAAGATGAAGCAGACCAAGAATAGTCTTGTTTTTAAGACCAGACCAATTATTGAGTTTATCTGTAGACAACGTAGCCCAACCAACACAAGCATACGACAAGCAGAGGTGACTTTGAGATTCAGATTCAGTTATAACCTGAAAGATCTGTAATGGACTGTATCTAATGCATGTAAACTCTGTGACTAAGCACACATGTAAACAGTGTCACCATGATCCAGCACAGATTTTAAGGAAGCTGTTATAAGCCTCTTTTTGGCCTTGACTGAAAGACACTACATGATTTTTGAATAAAAACCTAGTTCAGACTTAAGTCTTTGTGGTAGTAAGAATATAATCATCTATTATAATTTCAAGGTAGTCTTAAGGAGATACAGAATCTATATCAGAGATCTCAAAGAAATGGTGATAGATAGAACATTCAAACATATTCAGTGGGGGCACACAATGAGTTTAGCGCATTGTTGGCATTCAGAACAAAGTCTTAAGTTACACAAATAGTTTTGAATTGTATTAAACACAAGCTGTAGCTGACTGACAACCTGATCAAGTGGAAGTACAGTGCCATATATCATGATATTATCTGGTATTATAAAAGTGAAAATTTGGACTAGAAACCTTTTGATCAAGACCATTTATATATAGAATGACTAGGCAAGGTCTCAGGATCGACCTTTGGGGAACACCATTGGTTACATCAAGCAAGCCTCCAAAAAGCTGTGCAATGACCTCTTGCTTTATGCATACAACATTTTATATTTTATATAAGCAGCTGCCACATATAAATACAGGTAGCTTAAGTTGTTAGCTCTGAGCAGAAGCATTCAGCTCCGATTTCAGTTTTTCGGACCTACCTGTAAGCTTCAATAATTTCTCCTCAGACCCTGTCCAGAAGGTTTGCCTTGGAGTGTCGAACCTCCAAAAATCGACTCACTATTGGGCTACCCTCTTGGGAATGACAGTGATGGACAAAAATGAGGAAAAGAAGACTGTGCTTTTAGGATTTGCAGACTCTCAAGTGAGTTAAAGAAACTAAAACTATATCCGCTTTTTGGAAAATGCTATAAACAGATCAAGAAGAATTTAAAGCACTTGCTTTGTTAAGGTTTGATTTGTGCGTCGTGTTTCCTGCTGATGAGTAAATAATGTATTTTTGTGTGCATGTGTACAAATGTATAATTTTTTTCTCTCTTTGTTTAGTGTAAAGTAGAGCTTCAGGATATCGGTGGGACAGTTGTCCATGGCACGGCGTTTGGGAGAATTGCATTTTCATGTCCACGAGAGCAAGTAAAGTCTCAGTGAATTGTTTATTTTGAAGAAGTATCATTTGCATCATAAATGTAATGTTGATATGATTTACATTTCGTAGCTGTCGAACCTTGAGGCCTTGATGAAAAAGGAAAATCAGAAAATTCTTACTCCATTAGTCAGCCTGGACACTCCTGGGAAAGCCACAGTAGAGGTGGTTATTCTAGCGGACCCGGTAAGTGTGTCAGTGAAATAATGGGATAATGATGTGAAATAAACCCAGCTGAAAGTGTCAAATGTTTGTTTCAGGACGGCCATGAGATTTGTTTTGTGGGTGATGAGGCATTCAGGCAGCTATCCACTGTGGACCCCAAAGGAAGTGAATTGCTCGATAAGGTTGGCATCTGCCCTCCTACTCTATGCTAAATAACATGTGCTGGTTATTCACTGTACCTGTGCGCTTTATGCTCTTAACTTGTTTTCAGGCTATGGCTGAAGATAAAAGTGACGAGTGGTTTGCAAAGCACAAGAAGCAGAAGGCTGCTGCCTGAGAGAAAGAGGCTTGCCTGGAAAACGGTCCTCTGTACATGTTTCACCACTTCAGATGATGTTGAGATGCTGAACAGGACAGTTAGAACTTAAATGGAAACGCTCACCCTGAAGTGCTACAGTGCACCATTTCCTCAATTTGATGGATGTTTTCACAACAAATTATATTACTATAAAAAAGGCAGACTGGTTTACAGAAAACCTATTTAACTCTCCCAATTGCTTCTGGATAAGTTAGTACTACTAATACTCAGTGTGTAACACTACCTGGCTTCAGTTTCTCTATCGACTAATATTTAGTGTGCTAAAAGCAACTTTATTTTGGGAAAAGTTAAGGTTAATAAAAGCTTAATAGAAAAAAATAATTGATGAACATTTCAACACAGGACCACAATAGGAAATTATCATCCAGAATCTTTCTAACAGTGTGTACTTTAGTGGTGCAGTTTCTACGATATTGCAAATGACCAAAATCTGATTCCGTGCAGTTTTAAGGCACCTGAGGCCGGCTGTGGATTTCCACCTTTAGAAATGTATTCTATCCATTTTTAGTGAAAATCTTCAGTGAAAATGGGCAGAATTTTGTGTGAGAGGAGGCGGTGTTGGCACGAATAATGATCACTGTCATGACGTGGCACTCGTTTCCTCATGTGGCTGAATTGCAAAAAAAAAAGTGTGCTTTTTGTGAAAGTCGTGTCAAATATCTGGTGAAGTAAAAAAAAAATTCCCTTCCAACCAAACATCGTGTGTATTGTCTTATTTGTTTGATGTGTGACTGAACGCGAAGTGTACAGCCGAACATGCCTTAATGTGTGGACATCTGGTTAAAAATGAATATTTGCCCTTACGCTGTCCATGGCTGTGCCAGGTCAGCTTCCACTGAATGTCAAATGATCTGCCGAGTTAAACGGGGCGGACCTGATCTCAGTGTTGACTGAGCAGAGAGTTAACTGTCAGGTGAAACAGCTCTCTGCAGCATTATGAAGTGTAGCAACAACCCGGTGCTTTGAATACCAGTGTAAGTGAGTATTCTCATTGAAAGGAGCCGGCGTAGACCACATACACGTATAGTGGCTACTAAAAGATTATGTAGATCAGTTTTGCAGCTGTGCTAGGTTAGCATTAGCATGCTGGGTTGCTAGTACAGATTTGCCACAGATTTTTTTTTTTGGGTGACGCGGCGGTAATTTAACTATTTCGCGCATGGCTACTTTGGGCTAAGGGTGCTTCCCCTTAAAAGTGACTATTTTCTGTCTGGTGACAAGTGTCCGAAGAATGTGCTCGGGTTAAGCTTTTACACACTGTTGGCTAGCTGATAAAGTTCAGCTACGTGCTAATTCACTCTGTAACTACTTTGCAGTTACTTAGCAGCGTTAGCACTGTGAGGCTAACTGTGGACATTAGCACACTACTAAAGGCTCTTTTTTGCATAGCAAATGTTTATTCACTTTTTAACGATGATTGACAGTTTCGATATTACTGGACACAGCCAGTCAGTGAATGAAGTCTTTCCAGAAGCAAATGAATGTGATGTATCGAACCTCTTCCTCTTTGACAGCATCTGATAGCAAATAAGGAGAAGCCAGACCCATGTCCAAGATTTAGGTGTGAACAACTTGGGACACAATGTCTCTCGTACTGATGTCCTTCCTTCTCATTTTTCTGCTGGGGATTGTGTTGTTATGTATCATTTTCAGGTAAGATATGTGTAGTTTACACATATATGATTGCTAACACAGTTAAGAAGATATCACAATTGAAGTGGAAATGACTTAAAATCCTAATTTCAAGAATTTATAAGGACTGAGTCCAATAATTCTGCTCTTGTCTTTTGCTACCAGATGGCTCATCTGCACCCTGGCCGTGCGACTTTTCCAGTCTGCATTGAATGCTGATCTAAAGATCAAATCAGTAGGGCTGTTTTCTGTCCAAGGAGTTAGTATCCAGTTTCACCCCCAGCATACTCTGGTAAGACAACCTCTGTTTACATGACATTTATCCCATGAGCTCATGCAATGTGGACGCTCCCATGTCCCACAAGTACATGTCTGTTTCAGTAATGGCCACACCTTATTTTAGGTCGCACGTTTCCATATATAAAGTGATCGTTTTGTCATACTTTGCCATAACTTTAACTTTTCTTACAACAGGAAATTGACAGAATATGGATTTCAAGTAAACTCCTAAATCAAGATTTACCGTGAGTGTTCATATTTCTGTCAGGGAAGCTTTTCAGCAAGTAATTAACAGACGCTAAGTCATAACAAATATATATAAATAAAGATATTGGACTCTTGGCCATGTTTGTTTTTCAGGAGATATCTGGCATTGTGTGTTGGTGACACTCGAATTAGGTTTGACTTGCAAGCACCGCTGGGACCACTGATAAAGAAGAGCCATGGAAAGAAGTCAAGGAAGCCTTCAGTCAGCCCCACAACACTCCACTTTCTGTCACAAGTATGAAGGGTCACACTAGGTCAACACTACTGTCTGTACTGATTTGTTGGCAGCATCTCACTTTCTGCCTTTTGCTTACAGCTGCTGTCGTTCCATGTCAGCTCAATCAATGTGATGGTGTTAAACCTGGCGCTGTCAGAATCGCTGTGGCACATGACCATCACAGGCATCACATTGTTACTCGACCACCAGAGTAAAAGGTAAGTCCTTTTCTGTTTGTTGTTTCTTTCCAACACCAAAGTACAAACGTTCAACATGTTTGCTGCATATTTTTTGGCAGATTGGCGTGGAACTTCTCCGTTGGGCAGCTAACCAGTAAAGTGCTCAAAAGCAGCCAGTTGGTAAGTTGATATATGGTGACTGACATGGAAACTCGAAAATAAATATGTGACTGACATGCTCTTTGTTTTAGGACATATGTTTGGCAGAATTGGCCCTGAGCCTGCTGCTGTCAGGGGACGTGAGTCTACCAGAGATGAAGCCAGGTCGTCTGTCCCTGAGTGTGAGGACGCTTATAGCAGAGCTGCACGAGGGGCTGTTCCTCAGCCAACTGCTGCTGCCCCCCGTCTCCCACAAGAAGCAAGATCTTCATGTATCTGGTGAGCAGGGATTAAACTCTTAAACAAAAAAAAACGAGAATCAAAATCATAAGATACGCTTGTGGAAAACATGTCAATCTTGGGTTTTAATCCCAGAAATTGATAAAAAATCTGTTTATTTTCCTCTTTGCCTCCTGTTCTAACCTGGAATCCAAATGTTGCTCTCATCTTTCTCTCTTGTTCCTGTCTCTGTGTTCTGTGTTGATATAGTTTTTAGGAAAATATTTTCGATATTGCTAAGAAAAGAAAATGCATATTAGGCACGTTTCCATAACCTGATTTGCAAAGAACCTGAATTCCATTGTGTTTTCAGTCATGTAAACTGGATTTTGAGTTGTCAGTTTATTTGCGAAAGCTGTTTTTGTGTCACCACACGCTCAAAAACTGAATTTAGGGAAAACATGACTGTCAATTTACCATGATTTGATATAGATGGTGCAATAATCCAGGCCAAGTAAGTGAGTTAGTTTCAACAATGCTGAGGTGGTAAATGAAGAAAGAATGCCAGGCTTGACTGCCATCATTTCTAGTTGCATTAATAGTTGTTTTCCATCAGCTTCTTTAGTTTATTTTGACATGACTGGATGCTCTCCATCATCTGTATTTTTTTAGCTGCTCTGTTAAACAGCTAGAAAATGTGGATAAGATCACATCAAAGGGCTCTGCTGCTTTTATCTCCCAAGTCAAATTCAACTACAGTTATGTTTTTTCTCAGTTTAGTGACTTTTTTAGAATATTTTAGGCACGCAACTAAATAACTAAAATTTTGACTGCATTTGTTAAATGTTTGAGAATTGAACGTGTTTCACTTTTGATTTTGCACATATTTACCTGATTATTAAGCAAACATTTGAAACAACCGCCGCTGTTTTCTTTTCAGAGGGTGAAAACGCTGAATTCATCCAGACTGAGGCTGTTGAACGGTTTCATCAGCTGCTTCCACACAAAGTCAATGTGGAATTTGATAATACAAATGTAACCCTGTCCATGCACAGCCAGAACCGGTGAGTCAACACTTTGCAGTCAGGTGGATATATACTCTAAGAACCATTGCCTTGAATTTGGTTGAATTTTTAACCCTTTTGTTGCTTTTAGATTCTGCTGATAGGAGCCAAGGTGTTTCTGCTATTTGCAAATTGTTTTATAATTATTTTAATCTGTTAGTCTTTATATTCACATTTTATTATTTCTTCTATCATCTTTTATGTTGTGTTCTTGTTTTATTTAAATTCTTATTTTGTAAAAGACTTTGGGTTGCACTTGTGTTGGTAAAGTGCTGTATAAATAGAGTTGACTTGATAACTATCTGTACAGACACCTGAACTGGACTCTGAAGTCTTTAAAGCTCTGCTATGGACACGACAGTGAGCAGCTTCCTCTGAAAAGCTTCACTCCTGAGCTGAGCTTCCCTCAGAGCAGCCTGGAGCTCCTACTTGACGGTTAGTTTTACAGCCGGCCACCGGATTTAGTGCCGCGTTGGCGGTAAAAAGCTGTGAATGAAATGTTCTCTTTCATTCTGTTTTTTTTTTTTTTTTAATTTGCAGATGGACTTCTTCTTTCTCAGAGCAGGCAGCGAATCCTTTGTGTGAACACTCTCAAGACAGTTCTGCAGGTGAGGCAGATGGTTTAGAGTCTGGTCAAAGTTCCTTAACACAAGGTGTTCTTGATAAACGTCAACAAAATTTTGTCCAGTCGTCTTCTTGTGCTTTTTCATGCTCGTTGTATGTTTGTCTCCCCTCTCGTGTACCCTCATCCTTTCTCTTGCTCTCTCATTGCCAGTAGCTCCTCACTTATGACTCTTCTCATGCCTTAAAGAACGTGAAGCTGGCTTCAGTCTTAATTGTTTTGTCTCTGACGTCTTTTTACATATAGGTTACATCAATTGACATCTCAGGATCATTCGTAGTCAACACTTGCATCATCCACTATCGTCACCAGGAGTTCTCCCATTGGTTAAATCTGTTTCCATGGGAACAGCTAGTCCACAGGAAGGAAGCACACAGGAAAAGGCAAGTAGCAAAAACAGAACATCGTAGCTTTTTTTTTTTGCAGTGTTGGTAAGCACATGTTTCATAAGAACTCCTTTAAATGTTTACAGGATTAATTAATAATTAAGGTTTCTCTCTGAGAGGTCACCACTTTACTTTAAGGGAACCTTGACTAATACAAATTTTACCCTTGATATATTCTAATTACCTTGTCATACTCTCATACATACACCCTGGCCATTAAACAGTGACTGAAACTGTACAAATCTCACAGTTGTGATTGTTCGTTGTTTAATTTAACACTGTTCATAAACGATTTCAACTTGAATCGAACAAAGTTCCCATGCGTCTTTGCACTTGCCAACCAGAGTGAAACTATCCTGAGTTAAAGTCACCACAGCTGATACCAGAGGGTGCAGCGCCTCCATTAGCATTGAAAGTCACCTCTTGCATAGACACAACAGACTTTACCGCACTCTCAGCTTTCCACCGCTCTGATCTTCTTCTTCTTGGTGTACAATTCAAATAATGTCTTCAGCCTTGTCTTCATCTTCCACTGCGGTGAAAATGATGTCCTAATACCTTGTTCTACCTTCTCTTCCTTATCCACGTTTGTGCATCATTCGCTGTATTTATTTTTTTTCCCATTACTTTATTTTGTTGTGTAGTCCATTAGATTATTTGCCCGCCCTCCTTTTCCTCAGGCGCCTCCCTCACTTGGATGCTCCCGTGATGATCACCTCCTCTGTGTCTAACGTCAATGTGTCTGTTCAGCTAGGAGACACCACACCTTTTGCTCTTGGCTTCATTTCTGCTGGTGCAGGTACGTGCTGCACCTGTACATGCACACAACAAGGCAGGTGAACGTCCTATACTTTTGTTTGTGTGTTTCGTAATGAAGATACTGCCGCTATAAGATTATCTCACTGTGTTAAGCAGTAGTACTCGATGTTCTTACGTAACTTCCTGTGCTTCTCATTAAGATACATTTTCATTGTGTGAATCATAGTTTTAGATGAAGTCTTTCTTCAGGGTGCCTTTTTGAATGTTACACATGAACTTAGCCTGCTTTCACCACAGTTTAATCTTATTCAGACTGACTTAAGTCACTCTACTGGAACAATTTTAAACCTTTTACCTCAGAGTAGCATTGTAATGTGACTGCATCCTCTCTGTGTCTGTAGAACTGCAGCATCTACCCGACCTTAAAGTTGAAAGAGAGAGTTCAGATACGCAGAATCTGCACCAACGGGCTTCTTTGTCCCTGGACAACTTCTGGTGGAGAGTTGGACAGGGGTCTCATATCCAACAGGCACCCCACCCTCCTGGTAAACATGTGTGGGGTGAAGCCCTAATTCTAGACTCCCTCAGTCTTCAGGTAGGACCACAAATAAAACGTGTTTTATTGTACATGCAGTGATGCTGGAGATTGTTTTTCACACACAGCTACACAGTTACTTCCTAATAACAACCCGTTTTACTCGTGGGCTTATACTAAAGTGATCTCACCCAGTTGTTTCTGAAGACCTAGTAGAAGTGTGTGATGGTCTGTTTCTCTGGAGAAACATCCATAACCCTGATCAGATAGTTTCTGATTATATTGTTGTGTTCAGGACATTTTTGGGTTGTAGGATTTGAGCAGAGGGTGTGCAGACATCAGCCAATGACAGCACGATGGTGTGAGGACTAAAAAAAAAAAAAAACACCAGTCAGTTCAAATCACTGTTACACATTCATGTCTCATCACTTAGAGAACTGACATGCCAGTTCCGTGGTACTTTAACTGATGTTATTCCACACAGTATGCCTTTACAAATGCCAGCTTTTCCAACTACAGATTACATCATTACTTTTGAGAACTTGCTACTTCAAATGAGAGAAATTTCTTTGCTTTGTGAGCTTGTTAGTTGTATTTTTTTCTCATGCATTCTTAATCTCCTCTTCCTCCAGGGGAGTTTCAACCGACCTCATGAGGAGTCGAGTAGCCAGTCTCCAAGTCTGAGCATGGAGTCCAGTCTGAAGGGCCTTCAAGTGGAGCTTTCAGAGACCTGTGCTCTGTGTCTGTCCCGCCTGCTGTCCCTCATGAATGTTACTCGTGACACGGAGCCACAGCTGTCAGATGTAGCAGCAGCATCTCCCTCCAGTGACAAAACTGTCCAGCCGATCATCTCCTCACAGTTGCACCTGCTCTTTAAGATGGACTGCTGTCTGGAGGATGTGAATGTCTTCACACTCTCTAACGTGGCAGGTTAGATGTTTGTGCAATGAAAATGTTGTTTGTAAAGTATTTGTATAGTGCAGCACATAATCATTTGACCGAAATGCACTTTCATTTCTTTGCTCGGCTTTCTTGAAAACGTCAGATACAAATGTTATTTCTGCAGAGCTGACGACATTTGCAGTGTTGGTTACAATGAACAGAAGAACTACTTAATACTTTCTTTCTTCTTTGAACAAATATGCCAAACAGGATGTAGTTTCAGCATTTTAACAGTGAACATTTGTTCTTAGTAGACAAAATGACTTCATGTTTTGGACAGTTTGTCAAACAAATTTGAAGTTGTGCACTTTGGCTTGAGGCGATTGCAGAGGCTTTTTTTTTTTTACCTATTGATGGATCTAACCCTTGAGGGAGTAATTGATTAATTAGCAGCCGCTTTGATAGAACGAATGAAAAATACATTCATCATTCATTTGTGTCTGTATTACTTTGTAGGCCCAAAGAACATAATACGAAATATTCTCCTCTGTGACAGTCTAGCATCATCTTCATCTGTTTTCTTTCATTTTTTGGTGTTCTCTTTAGGAGCTGTGGCTTTGAGGATGGACACTGTCAGAGTCCTGAGCTCTGCTGAGAGCTCCAGGGTGTCTTTACAGGGGTTGAGCTTGTGTGCTCTTAAGACTGTCACAGAGAACATGGAAACATGTTGCCCTGCATCCCAAACTCCCAGCCCTGTCCTCCAACTCACCACAATAACCATCTGGTACCATATCACCACCCACACCTTACAGGTAATCATAGCTTTAGTTTTTTCTGAACTTAGAAAAATGCAGTGTAATTGTGATATTTCAGCTGTATCTGTTCATTTAACAGGTTGAGTGTGAAGAGCAGTTAACTGTCGAGTGGACGCCATCAGACCACATGATCTTATATCAGCACGTGACTGAAGCTGAGGCTTGTTGGTGTATGCTTTGTGGAGAGACAGGAGAGGACAAGCCCGTCACAACTTTGGACAGTGAAGCTGTGTCCGGTCAGAGCAGAAGCCTGTCTGTCCGTGTTGAAATGGGCTCTACTCGTTTAACAGCCCATGTCAGTGAGCAAAACTACATTCTGCTGCACACCGACTCCCTCACAGTCGCAAAGCACACTGGTTCCATGCACATCCACTCCCCTTTGCTTGTCTTCAACTTTGACGGCAACAACATTGTCTCCTTTAACGGATTAGATGTTGAGATGCATGCTGAGCTGACTGAGATGCAGCTGCACAGGGACTCGTTCCCCTTCCTCACCACTCCCCACAACCTTGTCTGGGTCTTCACTTGCCCGTCTGTGGCAGTCGAGTTCCCCTACCAATACAATTTCTCGAACACTTTTGACATGGCCATTAGCGTGCAGAAGTGGTTGAAAACTCTCCATTCTCCCAGCAAGGCGTCTGCAGCTCAACATCTGCCTCCTGACCTTGTTTTCAAAATCAGCCAATTCTCATTTGTCTTCCTGGATGACATCTTTGAAATCAAGCTGCGAGACAACTATGAGCTGATGAAAGATGAAAGCAAAGAAAGCGCAAAGCGCCTGCAGCTTCTGGATAAGAAGGTGGCAGATCTGCGAAAGCAGCATGGAGAACTTCTGCCTGCCAGAAAGATAGAAGAGCTTTACAGTTCACTGGAGAAAAAGCACATTGAGATCTACATACAGCGCTCACGGCGCCTCTATGCAAACACTCCCATGAGGAAGTCTCTGCTGACCTGGACTGTGTCAGACTTAGAGCTTGTGGTTCTGGCTGATCAATCTCTTCATGGGCCAGAGAGAGTCAGAGAGCAGCTGAGAGACATTGACAGGGTCAGTCCTTTCCCCAGAGATGGACTCCCTCTGGTAGTCCAGTGGTGTCGAGCTGTCAAGTTCAAACTGTCTGCATTTTTGGGTAAGCCAAAGCCAAGATTCAACTGGAAAAAAATATGAAAGGCCGTATGATTTAACTTAACAGAGCAAATGCAAAGTGATTAATTCATTTTTATTTTTTACCACCTTTGCTTTGTGCCAGTGAGAATTCGTGATTACCCACGCTACCTCTTCGAGATCCGAGAATGGGAATTGTCGGGCCGTCTGATTGGGACGGAGCAGGACGGACAGGCAAGAGCTCATCGCAGAATGACTGTCCCACTTGGTCCCCCTTGGGGAGATGTGACAGTCCACAGAAATATGCCACCACTGAAGTTCTACTATGACTTTAGATGTAAGCTATGGCCTTTGTTTTCTTCAATGCTGTTTTCTTAATATTAGAAAATATTTTTTGGTTGCACTTTTGTAGCATAATTTGTGTTCAGAAACAAAGTCAAAACGATAACATAGTTTCTTTAAGAAAAAGCGTTTTATGACAAGTCGTTGTGGTTATCGTTAAACCCACAGCTTATGTTGCTTAGATGTTCTTTTAATGTTTACATTTAACAACGAAGCTACTCTTTTGCAGCCAACATCTCTCTGTACACCATTGTGTGGGGGCCTTGTTGGGACCCTGCCTGGACTCTGATTGGGCAGTCGGTCGACCTGTTGACCAAACCCACAGTTGATCCTTCACCTCCTCTGGCCTGGTGGGACAAAAGCCGTCTCCTTCTACACGGACGCTGGGTCATGAACATTGATCATGCAAATCTTCATCAGCTGGCTACAGAGGTAAAACATTGTACCTCACAAATTTTGCTCCTGTAAATCCCTCATGTGCTAGATCTCTACGGGGAAACTTTTAGCAAGTTTATAGTTGTGGCAGTTTATCTTTTTACAACAACATCAGTCAAAAAGAAAAGTGTATCGAAACAATTTTCTTCTAAATAATCTTAATCATTCATTAATTCGAGTCTGCATTGTTGTAGGACCCCTACAACACTACAGAAAACTTGCACTGGGAATGGAACAAGCTGCACTTTGACTGGAACCCTGGGCAGTTTGTTTTTAAAGGGAATTTGGACGTAAATGTCAGGACAGCGTCAAAGTAAGCTCTGGTACTTAGACTTAAAAAGGTAATGGTATTTGTAGACAACAGTTTAATAATAAAAGTCCCTGTTTTCCATATTAGGTATGACGATATCTGTTTTCTACACCTTCCCAACCTGTGTATGACTCTTGACCTCCAATGGCTTTGCCATGGCAACCCCCATGACCACCATGCTGTGATGCTCTGCTGTGCAGAGAACATTGGAGATGTGACTTCAGGACAGCCTCACGACTCCTACAGAGCCTTTCGCTCTGAGAATCTCAACCTCTCCATCACCATGGATCTTAACCAGCTTTATGGCACTGGTTTGTGCAACTTTTTGTAGATTGAACTCAGCTAAACCATTCCTGCTGAAAGCTCACAATATACATGGGTACCTGTTTTGCTTTAGACACCTTTCTGTTTTTCCTTGCAGAACCTTCCCAGCCGAGAATCCTGCTGTACAGCAGTACTCTGCGCTGGATGCAGAACTTCTGGGCCACCTGGACCAGTGTATCTCGACCAATCTGCAGAGGCAAGCTCTTCCACAGCCTCAGGCCGGTCCGCAAGAAGCTTGGTCAGCACTACAAACAGATGTCTTACACAGCCGCTTTCCCTCAACTACAAGTAAACTTTTTTTCTTTTTCTTTAATTTGCACTCCATTACCAGCCTTTTACAAGCCTGCTTGATGGTTTTACCATTTAATTTAGATTTGGTGAACAGACTCTTGATTTTTGTCCTCTTGATTTCTTCATCTGCATTTTGTGTCCATTGTACCACGTGTCCCTAAAGGTGCATTACTGGGCCTCCTTCGCCCAGCAGAGAGGAATCCAAGTGGAGTGCAACAAAGGCCACGTCTTTACTCGTGGGGCACAGAGACTTATTCCACAGGGTAGAAATCATGATTTATTAAAGCATCTTATTCCTATTTGCTCATGGCTTAGATTCCCCAAATCATATGAAGCAGTGAGCATTTTTTTAATGTTAATCTGTGTTTGTGTTTGTTTTTTTCAGCTGGCACTGTGATGAGGAGGCTGATTTCTGAATGGAATGTGACTCAGATGGTGAGTGAACTCTCTCAGGTGACAGTTCACCTGATGGCCTCCACCTGGGATGAGACGGCTGACCACCAGATGAATGCTCAGGTGAAGAAGACTCATCTGCTCAGCCTGTCATCCCTTAGCTACCAGCGACAGAGCATCCGCATGGAGGAGGTAAAGGCCAGAGGCCTAAAGTTGGAGTTCAGATTTATTTTACCAGCACCCGAAAGAATAAATAAGATATTTTTCAATGTTTTCTTATAGGAAGTAAACTCCAAGGATGAAACTAATGCCTCTTACACTCACAAACTGCGCCTGGTGGACCTTCGTGCTTCCTGGACAACCACAAACAGAAACATAGCCTTTGGGCTGTATGACGGTTATAAAAAGGCATCTGTACTGAAGAGGAATCTCTCCACCGAAGCACTGAAGGGTCTGAGGATCGACACACAGCTGCAGACCAAGAAGCTCAAACGTTCTCCTTCCAACTACTCTCCTACTACCGCTCCTGCCACACCAGTCGTGCCCATTGTCAATCGAGCCGAAAAAAGTCACAATGAAGGTGAGGATTCCTACCAAGGAAAAAAACAACAACCTAGCTTTAAGATCCACTAAATTGTTATTTTTCATCTTACTTGTTAGGGGCATCGATGCTGCAGAAGCTGATTGAGGAAACAGACAAGTTTGTGGTGTTTTCAGAGGAGGAATCGGGCGTGAGTGACCAGCTGTGCGGCATCGCAGCCTGCCAGACCGATGATGTGTATAACCGCAACTGGTTTATTGAATTGGTCAACTGTCAGGTAACTTAATCGGTGATAGCAGTTTTAGCCAAACATTAAGTAACTGCTAATCTAAATTCCTGTTTATTGGAAGCAAAATCCGTAATGAAAGATCTCATGTTTTAAGAAGGTGGGCTGTAAAATCACGCAGTAAGTACTGATGAAGTCCAACTCTGCGGATGAACTCAATAAATGCAATGATCACAATGATCTGAGATTTTTGGTGTTTAAATCTGTCTCGCTTTACGCAGATGATGCTGCGTGGCACAGAGACAGCAGGTTGCGTGCTGGTGTCCGCAGCAAAAGCTCAGCTGCTGCAGTGTGAGCACCACCCTTCCTGGTACAACGACACGCTGAAGCAGAAGACCACGTGGACGTGTCTGCTGGACGGCATGCAGTACTTTGCCACCATGGAGCTCAACCCTTCTGAGCAAGAGGACAGGCAGCTGTGGCTGGAGGTAGGGTTAGTTCTCATCTGTAGTTACAGGGTATTGATGGTTCTTAACAACTTAAACAAAGATATTTGACTTTAAGAGGTTGCAATAGCCATTCTCAACATGTCATAGACTAAAGAAAACAATTAGCAGATTAATAGCCAATGACATACCTGCAAGCTGAAAACACTGTATACGTTTGTGTAGATTTTTCAACAAGTAAGCCACTACACACAAGCTTTGTTATACATTTGTCCTTTTCCTTTTGTTGTGTTCAGGTAAAAAACATAGAGGAGCACAGGCAGCGTAACCTGGACTCAGTGCTGGAGCTGATGGAGAGTGGCCAGGCGGTAGGAGGAATGGTTAGCACTACAACAGGTGTGGAAGTACTCTTACTAAAATTCTTCTTCCTACAGTGTGTTTAAAACAAAAAGAACATGACCACACTGCTGTAAAAACACCTGCCTTCAAGCAGAAAGAGAGGCTTTTGTGTGCACTGTATAGAGAAAAGCAGTCTGTTGCATCACATGTTTTCTCTTTTTCAGTTTTTCTTGTGCACACATGAAGTGATTCTGATTTACAGTTGCACTTTCTGTCTGATGACCGTAGATTGGAACCAGCCTGCTCAGGTGAATGAGTCTCAGCAGGTTCAGCGTATCATCTCACGCTGCAGCTGCCGGATGCACTACATCAGTTACAGTCATGATATCAACCCAGAGCTGGCCACGCAGATCAAACCTCCAGAGCTGAGGAACAACCACGAGAAAGAGGACCTGCTGAAAAAACAGGCTGGTATGTCTGATCGCCTGGAGACCCACATCAAGTGTGGTGAAAGGAAATCTTACTCCAGGGGTAACATGGGACAGAACTGAGACTTTCACAAAACTTTTAAGAGTGCCACTGTGCTTTTGTTTTGTTTTTTCTTAAGGGGCTGTGGACACTTTCACACTCATTCACCATGACCTTGAGATATCAACTAACCCTGTTCAGTACGCCATGATCCTGGACATTGTCAACAACCTGTTATTACACGTGGAGCCCAGACGAAAGGTAGTCTGCATCGGCTGGTGAAGGATCACTGATTACAAAAGATTTCCATTTACATCTAAATGTTTCATCTTTGCCCCTCTCCTGGGTTTCCATCTTCTGTGTGGTGTGTTCAGGAGCACAGTGAGAAAAAGCAGCGTGTGCGCTTCCAGTTGGAAATTTCCAGCAACCCAGAGGAGCAGCGCAGCAGCATCTTGCATCTACAGGAGGCGGTCAGGCAACACCTCGCTCAGATCAGACGCCTCGAGAAACAGATTTACTCCAACATCAGGGTGAGCCACACAATGTTTTAACTGACTATCATTAACTCTAGTTACTGCTGTATAATGAAAAATATTTTTCTGTGCTTTTTTCTACTTGAGTATATCAAGTAAGAGTTTAGACAATTCTAACAAACTGAAAAGTCACTTTTTACTCTTCATCACAGCCTGAACCCACTTAGACAAGGTTTTTGTCATTTCTTTAAGTAGTCTTCAGGAACAGTTCTTCAGGCTTCTTGAAGGACATCCCTAAGCTCTTCTTTGGATGTTGGCTGCCTTTTGTTCAACTTCTGGGGAGGATTCATCACTCCAGAACGCCTGTTGCCAATGATTTTCAGTCCAGTTCTTGTATCATTTGTTCTACCTTAGCCGTTTTATCTAATTCCCCTTCCTTAAGAACTTCTTTTAGGCCTGACACTTCTTCTTTTGTCCTCCACTTGTCCAGTTTCCTCAAACACTTTAAAGATACACTGCACTCCATGCAGAGATATGCCATTTTTGCCTCATAGATCTTTGGCAACCACCTTTTTGTTTCAGATATACTGTTTCATAGATGCAGCAATAAATGGGGACAAATGATGTGTTACAGGCTCAAATGGAGGAGCTAAGCGGAGACGAGCTGATGGAGATCAACTTTCGATTGCAGAACCAGCTGAACCAGGAGAAGAACGACATGCAGATGAAGAGTGAAGAGCTCAACATCCTCATCAGGTCTCACCTCAGCTATGATGCACATCCAGTAATGAAAAGACGAGACACCGGAGTAAAAATAAATGTATTTTCTTGTGCAGGTGCTTTAAAGATTTCCAGCTGCAGCGGGCAAACAAGCTGGAGCTGCGTAAGCCCCCAGAGGATGTGAGCGTGGTGCGGCGGACAGAGATCTACTTTGCGCAGGCCCGCTGGTGTTTGACCGAAGAGGACGGACAGCTCGGTATTGCTGAGCTAGAGCTCCAGAGATTCATGTACAGTAAGGTGAGCTTTGACTTGTAATCCACCCAGACTTCGAAAACAATCCTTTCTATCTCTACCTGTTGCTTCAAAATCTTCAGACAGATTGTGTACAATGCTCTCCCTTTGAAAATACAAGATCTCTCACTCCTGTATAGTAAATGTTGACCACTTTTTCCTCCAGCTGAACAAGTCTGACGACACAGCAGAACATCTTTTGGAACTTGGATGGTTCACAATGAACAACCTGCTGCCAAATGCAGCTTACAAGGTAAATAAACTGGCCTGATTTGACCGATTCAATTTAAGTGATAAACTTCCATTTAGTTAGCTTGGAGTGTGTTTCTCACCTTTATGGCATGCCAAGTTTGATATTAACATAATGTTTTCCACTTAAACCCAATGAGAATTTTAACACAGCATCTCTAGAGACAATGACGTCCTTTCCAAACACATTTTAGAGAACAATGCTCAGGGAAGTTGTCAACCTGTGTTAACTTATTTCTGCTTGGCTTCCCTGTGCAGCGTTTGAGGGTATGTACACTGCTGGGACAGTTACAACACTGTCATGTCTGTGTTGACTCCATCTTGTTTGTCCAGATGGGGTCATACAATGGCTCTTCAGAGTTTCATTTTCTGTGTTGCATGCAAACTCGAGGATGCATACATTCATGTATGGTCAGCGAGCCTTTTGAGTTCATTTAACGTGACGGTGTTGTACCTGCTGTGCTCATATCATCAGTGGCGTGCCGTGTTCATTTTTCAACCAAGTATTACGGGAGCTTTATTTTCAGTAACAGTAAACCACTCTTCTTTTCTAGGTTGTGCTTCGTCCTCAGAGTAACTGCCAGTCAGGGCGCCAGTTTGCTCTGCGTATCTTCAGCAAAGTGCGCCCCCCTGTGGGAGGAATCTCCGTGAAGGAGCACTTTGAGGTGAACTATATCGTGTGCAGCCACCTTGAAACCTGCATTTAAGCTATGTTGGATACTTGTTTTTTAATAATAACCGTTTGCATCATCAGGTGAACGTGGTGCCTCTCACCATCCAGCTCATGTACCAGTTCTTCAAACGAATGATGGGATTTTTCTTCCCAGGAAGAAATGTCGAAGAGGAGGAAGTCGCTGATGAGGAGGACAAGTTTAGATTGGTCACTACTGGTATGTTTTTGTAAAATGAAAACAGTTAGATGAGCAGCAGTCTCGGTGTGACCACCATTCTGCTTTTTATAGCAAAAAAACAATCAATAGTTTCCATTTTCTCTGACTAACGTGTGGAATTGAATTACACGTGTGTCACATCATCCCTCTTAGATGTGACCTTGAGAAATGTGTGTGTGGGAGACTCTGTGGGAGTATAGGGTGTAGTCTGCAGAGTCACTCAGAGGCCAGAGCGCTGATGCCAGTGTGGTCTCTGCCACAGGTATCCCGGTGAAGCCCCGGCCGTTGTCAGAAGACACCATGGGTGCTATGGGCCCCAGTAAAAGTGTCACCCAAGGACTGAACCGCAGTGCCGGGGTCAGGAGGTCATTCAGGAAACCTCCAGAGGTGGGGAGGCCTTTTGTGTCAGCCCAGATATTCAGGAACTCATTGTAAGACAGAGTAATGAGTGTTGTGTAATTTCCTCCCTCAGCATCCAGTTGATGACATCGATAAGATGAAGGAGCGAGCTGCTATGAATAACTCCTTCATCTACATCAAGATTCCCCAAGTGCCTTTATGTGTCAGCTACAAGGTGGGCTCCTGCACATGACCGCTGTTACTCAAGCCTGCCAGTCGCTGTTCAAATAGTTTCTGTCAGTATGCAACATGCAAGCACTGGACCCTATAGTCTGCAATTATATCTGAGTATATCTGCGATTTATAAGGTGAAAACCCTCACATAGATGTCCTAAGTAAAAGAGAAATTAACTGAAAACTGAATGAACAGAGAGGGGAGCCTATCCCAGCTCTCAGTGGGCAGGAGGCGGGGTACACCCTGGTCAGGTCACCAGCCCTACATACATATATGAGTTGTGTAAATATTAATGAGAACATATAAATTGAGTTGTAAACGACAATTGTGAACATTGCTCTGTCCAGCGTATAGGACAGCCTTCGTAAATTCAACTGGCGGCATTAAAACATTAAACAGCAGGAAAGCGAGATATACTGAGGTCATGTTCTTCCAGTTCTGTCTCAACTTCACATCCACGATGAAGCTCAGTTTCTAATTGTTTTTTAATCAAGCAGACTTAGGTCTACGACTCTTCTGCTTCTCATTGCTGCATTTCAGTAGCTATTGTTTACCAAAAAACAAACTTAAATATTTCCCCATCACCAAACTGCTCACAGTCACAGAAGTAGTGTCATTTAGCAGCTGAAGAGCCTGGAGTTGGTGGAGACTGAAACAGAGTTTAAAGAGAAAACATTTGACTGTGTTAGGACACGGATGAATCGGTGTGTATTCATCGCGTTTTAACTTCTGGATGATTTAAAGGTGTACTTTGAAATGTCTCCTTAGGGAGAAAAGAGCAGTGTGGACTGGAAAGACCTGAATCTGGTCCTGCCTTGTTTGGAGTACCATAACAATACATGGACGTGGCTGGACTTTGCCATGGCTGTGAAAAGGGACAGCCGAAAAGCACTCGTAGCTCAGGTACACAAATTTCAACTATCAAACAAGTTTTAAACTTTTAAAAATCTATTTTCCTATTTGAAGGCAAATGTGTTTTTTTGTTTCCTGCACATTAATGTTATCCTTTGATGCCAACTGCGCTCTCAGGGGTAAAAATGTACAGCTAGGAGAAGAAAAAGCGCCGACATCAAAATATTTCTTCTATCTAAACTGGTCCTCTTTGCTTCCTGTGGCGCAGATGATAAAGGAGAAGCTGCGTCTGAAGCCGGCTTCGGGCTCAGACATGCGAGGTAAAGTGTCTGAAGGGAAGTCGGACAACAGCCTGCAGCAGCAGGAGGAAGATGAGAAGGCACGACTCCTCATCGGCCTCAGCACCGCAGACAAGAGCTCCAGCAAGAAGAGCATCTTCAGTCGACGCAAGTGAAACGAGAAGAGCCACGACTCGACTGGATGACCCTCAGCGGCAGCTGTGTGTTAAGGGTCAAAACATCACTCCAGCTTTTTGAGTCACATTAGAAGACGATGGAAGCGTTTCGTGTAGTTTCGGGAATACCTTACTGTATCACATGAGCCTGCTGATGTTGATTTTGAACAGTAACTCTTGCTGTGTCTCTGATTTGACTCCCTGCAAAGTCTCCAGATGTCTCCAGGATTAGCAGGGCACCATTATGACCAAATATGTAATTTAGTTTATTTTGTGTGCCATTAAAACGTCACTTAGCATTTCAAGAACTCTGCAACTCGGGAAACAATTACCACTGTGGTTGCAGTGAATGTAGCGAGGAAGATTTCCAGTGTGTAGCTAGCACTTCACTGCTCAACCTTCCTCTGCTTCTGCTGATGCACGAACGAGAACGGTTGTTCCTGCTGGCTCAGGAACACGCTGAATATCACAAGTCTCGTAGAATAAACTGAAAGCACCTTTACCGCAGACGGCTGTAAGAATTAGATTATTGAATGCTACAGATGAATATATCAGGATATGTTTTATCATTTCAGGAAGTTGATCATGGCTGCATGACTGTCGCTCTGACAGGATGGCCTTCTCCTGCAACAGATTTTAGATTTGCTGCATCCCTCAGTGTGCTGCTTTACTGTACCTCACCTCAGTGCAATTGATTAAGAAAAGCAGCAAGTGTTGTAAGATGTGACACTTGGTGGTATTGTGGCAAAAGAAATGTTGCAGCTAATGTGTGTTTTTTGTAATTTTAACACTGAAGCACTTTTTATGCGAAGTCTTTTGATATTTTTGTAACCACACGGTCGTTTTCAGTTGGCTCACTTGTGTAACAGCTTCTCACATTTCGCCCACTTAACGTTTCAATTAAACGATCACATTTCAGCAGCTGCCTCCACACTTCTATCCGCTCTGTGGCTTTTTGTTTATCCGTCAATAAAAGTGTTAAAGCCTCTCTGTGTCTACGGGTCCGCGTTTTTTGGTGAACAGAGGGATGATTGATCGTCGGTCTGACAGCTTTAACTGGAGCGGAATCGAGCTCCTCTCGTTCCGGACTTCTCTGCGCCAACAGGCTGGAAGCGCTTTTCATCATCTGACGCGCAGCAGCACTTTAAACTCGTGCATGTGAAGACCGAGGCTCTCCTGCACCTTACTCAGACAGAGGACTCCAGAAGAAGCGCTGGATGTGTTCCTGAAATCGTTTTAAGTTCCTGAGGATGCAATGGGCGGCGAAATCAGTAAAAGCATCAAGGTGACTGAACCAGTGAGTCGCATGTTGGAGTTGTTTGCATGTTTGATGCTTTAAATGTCAAACGCAGCTGTCGCTGTAGCGTTTCATTTAAGAATTTGTAATGTAGAAAGATTTTTTCGTCCAGTGTCTAAGTGCAGTAAACTGTCTCAGCTCCTGCTCGCCTTTCTTTGCTCCGCGTCATATCGCTGTGGTGGAAACAGAAATGGAGCTATTGATTAGATAAGTGGAGTTCGACCTTCCACCACACCTGCAGCAAGAAGCTCAGTGGAAGCGGGATTCTGTAGCTGATCAATTCAGCATCAGCTAAGGAAAACGTTTTAAATGAATTCTTTCTACAAGTTTACCCAGTTTTCTTGTACACAGTTTAAATGTTAGTTTATGCACAAAGTTTTGTGTTATTGAAACACAAACACATTCATACACAGCTGCAACTAAAATCATTTCACAAAAACCAGCAAGTCATCGAAGACACAGAAATGGCTCATAAATCAATTTTTTTTCTTCCAAAAATGACTCGTTAGCAAAAACATGAAGCTTCCCAAATCTAGTATTAGTGATATCATTCAATCATTATGACCTGTTCTGCGTGAATCTATGCAGCGGTTACGAATGAGCTTTTGATGCCTTTCTCTCTGTGTTTAATTTCTTATGTATCAATTCTTCTTCTTAAAACTAATTTAAAGAGTCCATGGTTTCAGTCACGTGTTCAGATTTGCACGGTCCTGCTGCCATGAAAGGACAGTAGAGGTATTCCACAGCCACATCTTTAACAGGGCATAACGTGCTCTGCAACCTACTTACAACACATTACATCCATGGCACTGCTTAACCCTCATATAACATTGTTTATCTGAGTGGTTCCAGTTGACAATTACATTTATATGTAAAACCACAATCTCTAAAAGTGTTAAATAGGTGTAGTACATTAAAATGCACTATTTACCTCAGTATATAGTTGGTTATATTCCCCACCTGTTAAAAAGTCTTTACTTTTGTTGACCTTTTAGAGAGAAGGACAAGCTGCTCAGCGTCTACTCAGTCATGGATTTCTCTCAAATGTTGGGATCTCCATCGCTCATAGGCTCTCAGCAATATTTTCTCGGTCTGTGGGAGTGGACGTCCAGTTGCCCCTCTCCAGTCTCCTGCTCCCTTCAGAGGAAGGTGGTGAGACATCGGGCACAGAGGGAACCCCTCCAGCTCTCTTCTCTGTCTTTCTGCCAGAGTTCCCGTACCGTACATTTCCAACACATGAGCGTTACCAGGTACTCTGGTTTTTAATCAAAGCATTTAGGATGATGCTGCACTCAACAAATGTAAATGTATTTCTGTGTTCGCAGATCCTGGACTTCATCGCCAAAGGGTCATTTGGACCCATCCTGAAGATAAAGGACATTTCTAAAGAGAAGACTTATGCTGTTAAGGTTAGTTCAACTGTACTGATCACAGCTATGGGGTGTCCAGTCATTTCCATTGAATAACATGTGTGTATTGATGCATAGGTTCTACCAAAGTCAGAGATTTTGAAGCAGGGAGTGCTGGAGCAGTCAAAAGAGGAAGTCATCATTCAGGTAGAATATTCTGAGTGTCAGAAAGAGGTGAAACTATCCAGATTCTACTTGCTTTATACACCCTACTTAGCGTGACACATTGAAATAACACATTATAATGTGGCTGTGTTCGCCATTTCATTTTGCAACACTGTGAAAACCCATGAGTGGATAATTAGATGAAAATGTGTAGAATGAGACACTGAAATGTTGTATATTTCATGCTGCAAATTCCACCAATCAAACAGAAGCTTGTGGCAGTGATCTGGTTATCTTTTTCAGACCCCTAATGGCAAAAGAAAGCAGTTTTGGGCTGAGAGAACCTCGCAAAGTGGTAGACTACTGTTGAGATGCCAGGCATGACACAGCTGCTGAGATACTTTCTCCCCTCCTGATTGAATTGCTTCTGTTTTCTGTTACGGACAAAGAGTTTAAAAATTCTTAAACTCCATCTTATAATTTGGGGGGGAGGGGGTCTTCATTTGAAAAATACTCTGTGTCAACTTTAGGGCGGACATAAAAAGATTTGTGACCTACGAGAATAAAATCTAAAGCTCTTTGAAGAAAATTCTGATGATGCCTGAAGAAAAAAAACATTTACTCTCAGGGGCTTCAGTTATTGTAGAGTAGAGAAAGTCTGTTGTCTCAACAGTCCCTGTCCTTAAATGAATCATCTCAAGCTCAGTGCCCATCTCTTGCTGTTATATTCACTGTCAACCTGTGTGTGTCGACTGTTGCATTTCAGCGGCAGCTCAAACACCCATTTATCCACAATCTGCAGGACTGCTGGCAGACGCAGCGCCACCTCTTCATTAGTGAGTTAACAAAAAATGAACAATGGCTCAGTCCGACCCTGCTGTCCTCTGCTATCCTTTTTGTGTTCCTGAGAAGTAAAGTTTTCCCTCTTTGTTCCTGAAATAACATGAGAAGCGCTGCTGCTCAGCCAAGCAGTGGAACTACTGTCCGTATTAGATTTTAAAGAGGTTTACTGCCATCTAATGAGAGTGCAGGGAAATGCCTCGTGTGGCTGCAGCTGCTGCATGACTCCCCAGTTTCAGGAACAATCATTGAGATTTACATTACAAACTGGTATTAATTGTTACTCAGCTAGTAGGAGAGAAACAAGACAGAAGTACAAGTGTGTTTTTGACTCAACCGTAGTCCTGACTTTTCCTTCCCCCAGCAACAAACCTTGCCTTCTTTTGTTTTCTTTGTAGTTTGCTCCTTTCTAATCTTTTATTTCAGACTGCGCTGACCTGCATTGAATCATCTGCTTGTGTCAGAAGCCTAAGACGTTTCCATGTCTCGTCCCTTCCAGTGTGGGACTACTGTAGCGCTGGAGACTTGTACACTTATTGGTTGCTGAAGGGCCAGTTCGGTGAGGATGAGGTTCGGCTTTTTGCTGCAGAGCTGGGCAGTGCTCTGGGTGTGTTTTTAAACAAAGTTCATCATACTGACTTTTAGTTTTAACTTGTGTTGATGCAGAAATGGTTGAGGTCTACAGTTTCTTAGAAGAGATTTATAACTTGTATTTATGTTTCATATTCCCTGCTATCTCTCTTTTGTTTGTCTTTGTAGGATTCCTGCATGACTTGGGAATCATCCATAGAGATATAAAGGTATGCACAATTTAGAGAAGTTGAATTTTCCTATATCTATATTTTTGACTCATAAAATCAATGATTTGTCTGATTTTTCAGATGGAGAACATTCTCTTAAGTGATCAAGGTAATTCACATCTGTATTTAAAGCCTTCATTTGATAAAAGTTTAGATAAATATCCGTCTGTGTTATCATTTTGTTCGATTAAATTACATTAAATAATAAGTTGGGTCATCCATACACTTAGATGGTTAACACAAGTCAAACAGGTCACCGTTGACAAAATGCCACAACGGCAGCTCAGGAGCAACGTCCGGCCAAAAAGTTTAGATATATTGTGAACTTCTAATAGTATGTCAGCTGCAAGTGATACACAGAACACGTGAAACAAGATTTGCTGCTGTGTGAGGAAGAAAATCGGTTTCAGTGTGTGTTCTGTCCGGATTCAGGTCACCTCCGTTTGTCTGATTTTGGACTGTCACGCTGTCTGTTTCGAGGAGGACGAGCGTTTACGATATGTGGGACGATTCAATACATGGGTAAGATCTCCATTTTTCTCAAGAGAATACTTTCACTTGAAGTGGCAGGTTGAGCTGACTGTGTCCTGTGGATTGGTTATTTATTCATTTTTTTTCTTGTGATTGAATTACAACCCTGCCCTCCTCATTAGAACTACACCTGCGTCTTCCTCCCTGAGGATTCAGTTGACCCATTTAAGAAAATGGTGCATTTGTGATGTACTTTAAGATCTATTAGGGATATTTTTTCTCTTCTGTGTGTTTTCTTTTTCTTTCCTTGTGCTGCATTTTTCGTCCTTTCATTTTCTGATGTGTGTTGAATTATCATGATTTTTTTTTTCCTGTTTTGCTGGAACAGCTCCTGAGGTTTTGAGTGGGGGTCCGTACAACCATGCGGCAGACTGGTGGTCTCTGGGCATTACGTTGTTCTCACTGGTGGCAGGAGAGGTAATATTACTTGGATCTTTACATGTTATACACTGAATATTATTTTTTTTTAAATTTATTTCCATGCAGTTGTTTCTCTTTTCCAGTTTCCAGTAGCTGCAGAGCCAGACCACACTAGTATGTGGAGGAAAGTCAGAGATTTTCCTTATGTTCTACCAAAGACCTTCAGCTCTGCTCTGACCTTACTTCTTACTGAGGTCAATAAACTTGATTTTCATACATTTGAGCCTATAGAATAAAATATCGGCATACTCATTAGTTTCCTTCTTCACTGGTTCAGCTTTTATGCAAGAACCCGGTGAACCGCCTTCGTAATCTGGAGTCTTTCAAGAGGCAGGCCTTCTTCCGTGGTACTTCGTTTGACTCTTACATCCTTCAGAAAACACCGGTTGACTTCATCCTAAAGCTCAGAGCCCACCCTGACTGGACAGCTAAATCAATGAGAGGAACCTCACTGGACCAGATTGATAAGTTTGACTGTGATCAAATCCTCAACTCCCCCTCGACTCCTTCTGGACTGTCTCCTCCTTTGGCAAACGTGGGTGTGAGCTCATCTGCAGAGCAGGCCTGTAATACATGAGACTGGGTTGTTCCTGAGCCTAAATAAAGACACATTGCTGATGATGAAACTTTATCTACATATATGTTCTATCTTTTGGATTTGGTGGGGTTCAAATGTTGCCTGTTCCCTCTGTATACATTTATTTAGTTTATTGCAGTGTAGAATACTTCAATGTTGTGGGAGGCCTTTAACTTTTTTTTAAAAATTGTTCTTCTATTTCATTATTTGCTATTTATTTACAGTATTGTAATTCTATTAAATTATTTGAGTAACAAAATTTTTAATTTTTTTCATGCCATGCTGTTAATTTAATTTGTATTAATTGTGTATTATTGTTTTCTCACTAATGATAGCTTGGTTCACGATAGAGTTCAGTTCAGTTTTATTCTGAATGATGAAAATAAACCTTTGCTGTCTCATCTAACTTACAACAGAAAGTATCTTCACAAACAAGACTTGTTTGCATTATTTTTCTGCAGAGTGATATTGGTTCTTGGTAGAACCACCTCTCATTTCTTTATAAAACAGAGATAGATTAAGTGTGGCGTGTTGTAAGTAACATATATATAAAACATATATAATGCAGAGTTTCCACAATTCTAACAAGCTTGAAAGTCAATATTTGATATGAGCACCTTTATTCTTCAACACAGTCTGAACCCTCTCAGACAAGCTTTCTGTCATTTCTTTAATTAGTCTTCAGGAATAGTTCTCCAGGCTTCTTGAAGGTCTTCTTTGGATGTTGGCTGCCTTTTGTTGCATTCTCTGTCAAGATGATCCCACACTGCTTCAATAATGTTGAGCTCCACCCTTCCATCGAGACCATTTCTGATGAGGCTTCAGTGAAAGGTAGATGGATCAACTGAGGGGCCAGATGCATCTGTCAGGTCCTGTGTCAGGTCTTTGCTGGAGTTTTTTTCTTATATTTCTTTTTTTTTTTTATCACTTTCAGATACTGTTCTTGGTCTTCTGTGGATATTTTTTTTTAAGTCTGACACTCAAAATTAAGTGAGTTTTCAGCCAATAGCTCATTGATAATCAACTTGTAAGTGCAAAGATACTATTTTATATCTGTCAAACTGTTTTTGTGGACTTAAATAATTGCCAACGCATTGTCTTTGCAACAGTTAGTTACAAAGTGACAAAATATACTATTTAAAGTTGATTCTTAGTTGTCTTTTTAATGTTAACACAAAAATGGTTCATCTATGTTGAATGATTCATAGGTCAGTGTTACGTTTCTTGAAAAAGAAATTGCATGTTGCTCTGAAAATAGTCGGGAATAAGGACAAAAACTAAAAACGGACTGGATTAAAAATGAGTGAAAATGAAATCAGTGTCCAAAGAAAAGCTTTGGAAGCCCCTCGGATAGCCTGGAGAACTAGTAATCAAGACCAGTTTAGAAGATTACAAGAAGGTCTGGATCCTTGAAAGAAAAAGAAAAAGAAACGTGTGGTGAGCAACTCGAAGAGAATTCATAAACTTCAGGTGACTCTCTGTTACAAAAAGATACGTATGAAGAAATTCTCCACATAACCAGATGAGATATCTTCATATGTGAGTGAAATTTAGCTGAAACAGATCATCTTATTCTCAAATACTGACTTTGAGACTAAAGTGACAACTTCCAAAGCAGCTGCCTTTGGCACAGTTGGATGTGCCTTTGAGAAAAAGCAGAGAAATATCATGAAATGCACTATAAAGCTTCAAAACAAGATATGAAGGTTCATTCTTTTTGTTCCTTTTTTCATACTATAAATTACAGATGGATTAAAAACATGATTAAATGAAATGAGAAACACAAGGAGGGCAGGTGCTTTCCCAATCACACTGTAAAAAGAACAATCAGACCCAGCTGATTGTAGTTTGATGTTAAGATGGCAAGAAGACAAAAATCTAAGTGACTTGAAGTGAAAGAGGATTTCTTTTTTTACTCAGAGATGACAGGAGCTTAAATGCTGTTCAACTATTTTATTGGGCACATTGATAAAGCATCATTTGTGTATGAAACAGACATCAGAACAGATTACAGGAAATTGTTAACAGTGCATGTTAAATAACTAAACTAAACATTTAAGTGTTGGTGTAACTTTGTGGAAAAACTATAGATACATTAATTTTCAGGTGACTGATTATATCAGATCAGTAGACCAGTTTTATACCCTGTTTGATTTTGTTTGTACTAAATCAAATCTATTCAAACCATTTCAGGCTGGATGTTTTGCAGGTTAGACTGGATTTAAACCTGATAAGAACATATTTAAACCCTGTTCTGAATTTAGACGACATTAGAAAAGGCTTTTGGCAAATATAGTGGATTTAACCTAAATTAGAATTTTTTTTCTTGGTCATGTTAGAGAAGAATTGGGCTACATTACAAAGACTATGTAAAGCAGAGATGATATAACCTGAGTCAGTAAGTTCTACTGTACTGAACATGTTCTAAAAATGTCCTGTTGATATTTAATAAAATTGCATGGAATAATAATCAAGCATAACAATCCTATACCCATTGCATTCATTGTAGAGTCACATTTGTTAATATTTTATCGGCTGTAGTGAGTGTATGATTGCTGCACCTGGATTCATTGTGGCAAACTTTCATCCTCCAGTTGACCTATTTACAGGATCCCTCACAAACCTATTGAGGACAACCATAATAGGTTAGAAAATTGAGGACCGGATAAAGTATCATCATTAAATGTGTTTAATTAGGTAACAGAGAAAAAGTCAAGAGTCCCAGCGGAGGCAGCCGGGTATAATTGCTGTACTTCTTGAAGTCGTATATCTATTTAAAACTGTATCTGCTGAATGGGGGAGCACCAGCTCCTCCCTGCGCTGCCTCCTGACATTGAATTCCCTCTCAGGCCCTTGTCTTAGACAGGTCCACCACGTCTGTGTTGTGGCAGGCAGTCCAGTGACCCATTTCAGAGGCACACTGACACACAATAGAGAAGAAAGGAGTCCCCTGAAAAAACAGGAGTTGCCCACTCAGGGCCACCAAATTGTAACCGTATATTACTGAAGACACAACACAATAAAAGCTAAAACAGCTCATCCTGAAGCTGTGCAGAGAAACACAGTTCAGCTAATCCCAACCACGTTCAAAAGCTTAGAGCTGGTCCTGTACATCTCGAAGAAAAGCATCATTTGATTTATGTGTTTTCAAGCAAATGTCATGTAAATAAAAAGTTTCTGTCTCCATAAACTTAAAGTCCGCAGCCATTCACACGTGCAACAAAACGACACAAAACAACAAGAAAACCACCTCTTTAAAATAGAGATGATATATTTGACCTCCTTTCTGTCCAATTTGGGCCCTGTTACTGTATTCATTTACACTGACTTGAACCTGGAAATTGTTTCTATTTCGGAAAGGTTCCATCACATTCTTTACAGTTTAAAGCTCACAAGCTAAAAGCCAGCGAGAGCATGAATTGCTCTGAGACTGAAACCCTCCTGTGAATTTGAGTGCGTGAAGACCAAATTATCAGGAGAGTCGGAACCTTCCTTTGGGCACATTTTTACTAATTAAAATAAAAATAGGACGCCTTCGGGGAATGGTTAAATGCTTCAATTAGCTTGCTATAGGGACACAGATTTCCAATGAAATATTTATCGTTTCTCATGTAGCGTGAACACAAAGTGGGATCCAAAATACTTAAGCAGCTATGGTTGGAAGAACTTGAACGAATGAGCTGAAGTGGAATTATTTTCAACTCAGCAAATTTCCAAGCACTAGATTGAGTTTCAAAATTACACAAAAATGGCACAAAAAAGATCAGGATATTCAAATAGAACAATGAATCATCAAGATTTTCTAACTTATATGGGACAAAGATGGGCGTATCCGGGTGCCCAGGGGTGTTGGCGTAGGAGGTGTGACACACTTGAGCTGGATACAAACTAGAGCTGTCAGAAAGCCTCCATCACTGTTCATCACATCTGGGGAGGAGACACTTTGGATTTCACTTCTAGGTAAGAAGTTTTACTTCTTTCAAGGATTTCTCTTTCTTTACCGAGTGTACCTGCAAATTGTTAAATGCATTTAAAATAAATTTCATATTTGATATTTTTTTTATATATTTGATTTGAAGATTTTAAGTTCAAATTGATTTTTTTTAAGGTGGAAATTTTAAAGCTCCACTTCATCAGCATTGTCCTTGTTCTCGTGTGCCACCACAATGTGAATTTATTTAAGAAAATATAAATCCTGTCTCCAGAACAACAAAGAGAGCAGAAGGAATAAATGTTTTGTTTTGATCATCAAATATTGGTGCATTTAAAGTTTAAAGGTTAAAGGTTTGCACATTCTAATAGATGCACAAAGAGACGTGTTTTTGACTTCTGCATCTTTAGTGATTGTAGTAATGTTTCATTTTAAAGTAATTCTTAAAACTAAACTGTTTTACAACAAACATATCATTACACCAGCAGGCATAGAGAATAAAAAGGGATGAAACTTAAAACTGTAATAATTGATTGTTAGTAAGACACTAAGGTTTTGCGTTTGCAGGCTTAAGAAACAAAGATGACAAAAAAAAAAACTCATAAAGAGTTGAGATTGATATTTGATGAAAATAAAAGTTAGAACAGCCAGAAAAGTGTAACATCAAGAATCATTTACGAGCTGAAGCTTCAGCAGCTTCATTATAACCAAGCTGAGGAACTATCATTAAGGACCAGTCTGATTATCACAACCTCAACAGTCTCTCTCTTTATGAAAGACAAAGAGAAATGCGTTAAATAGAGATATAACTACAGATGTTTTGAGTCTTAATTAATTACATCACAGCTGCCCTTTCCTAGCTGCAACAGAGTGACTTATCATAAGGTTTCATCGCTCACCAAAGGCTGTTCGGACAGTCAGTCACAGGATGACGCACCAGTTCCCAACACTCTCCGAGGCTCAGAAGAGGGAGCTCCATGAGACTGCTCTACGCATAGTTTCTCCAGGGAAGGGCATCCTGGCTGCAGATGAGTCTGTGGGTCCGTAGCACTGCTGCTTTCCTTTTCTTCAAAGAATCTCTTGCACGTGCAATAAAAAAGTGTTTACTGATGATAACCACCAAGTGCAGACCCATATACACAATTTACAATATACAACCTGCAGGCAGCATGGCTAAGCGACTGGCCCAGGTCGGAGTGGAGAACACGGAGGAGAACCGCAGGCAGTATCGCCAGATCCTCTTTAGTGCAGATGACCGCATCAACAGCTGCATCGGAGGGGTCATCTTCTTCCATGAGACGCTGTACCAGCACTCTGATAACGGCGTGCTCTTTGTTAAGCTGATCAGGGATAGAGGCATCCTGGTTGGCATCAAGGTCTGTCAGCTCAGTACTGAACATGCTGTACTGTGTTGTACCAACTTTTATTTTGTCATATATACATATTTCTACATGCATTAAAGACAAAAAATTCTGAAGGGATTACATTTCTTTCTGCTTACTGTCAATCAGGTTGATAAAGGTGTCGTCCCCCTGGCAGGAACATGTGGCGAAACCACCACACAAGGTCTGACAAACTACTGTAATCTTTGGATAACTGCTGATTTTAGTCATTTCATCTGTAGAGTTCCGTATCACAGCACATCTTTGAATGTGTATCCACAGGTCTAGATGGGTTATCGGAGCGCTGTGCACAGTATAAAAAAGATGGGGCTGTCTTTGCAAAGTGGCGCTGTGTGTTCAAAGTCAGTGACACCAATCCATCTAAACTGGCCATCACAGAAAATGCAAACGTTCTTGCACGCTACTCAAGTATCTGCCAGCAGGTCAGGGCCCTGTAGTGTAAAAGCTTGTCTCTAGATCTTTGAAATTGAATTCCTGCAGTGACAGACAATCGTTCTTTTGTCGGCCAGCATGGCATTGTGCCCATCATAGAGCCAGAGATCTTGCCTGACGGTGATCATGACCTGAGACGCTGCCAGTACATCACTCAGAAGGTGGGTTTCTCTTGTCTTGCTGACTGCATGTGCACAGATATGTGACATAAAAGAGCAAGAGGTGAGTCAGAGAAAGAATTTTCCACAAGCTGACTTCTCTGTTAAAACATTGTCTGTGTCACAGGTCCTGGCTGCAGTATACAAGGCCATGTCAGACCACCATGTGTACCTGGAAGGCACCCTCCTAAAACCCAACATGGTCACCCCTGGACACAGCTGCCCCACCAAGTACAGCCCAGAGGAGGTTGCTATGGCAACTGTCACTGCCCTACGCCGCACAGTTCCCCCAGCCGTCACAGGTGAGTCAAACCCCTGCTGCTTCTGGATGATTTCAAACAGTAAAATGAGAGTAAAATGAGATCTACAGAGACAGAGTTGGATTAATTTTCTGTTCCCCCCACAGGAGTCGCATTCCTGTCAGGGGGTCAGAGCGAAGAGGAGGCCTCCATCAACCTAAATGCCATCAACAACTGCCCTCTAGCAAAACCCTGGATCCTGTCCTTCTCCTTCGGTCGAGCCCTACAGGCATCTGCTCTCAGAGCCTGGAGAGGACACAAAGAGAATGAAAAAGCTGCCACAGAGCAGTTCATCAAGAGAGCAGAGGTACTTTAACCCTGATTCACTGCACATAAAACAAACACTAACTACTATTTGTTTAATTAGCCATCTGCTTAATCTGCTCTACCAATAGGTGAACAGTTTGGCATGCCGAGGAAAGTACACTGGTGGTGATAACTATGGCGAGGCAGGCCAGCGCGTCTATGGTTCCTGCCATGCATACTGAAGACTACAAGAAGTCACATCGCAACTCGCATTGTGTCCGTCCATTCCTTATTAACATATATCACAGATAAATTGTACTTTAGATACTTAGGTTACATCAGAATATCAACACACATGATGGTGTTGAATGAAAACAACATGTGTTGATGAATGAGGACAATCACAAAAAGGCCTTGGCTGTTTCTAATGCATTTACTGAAAGAGAGACGTCTGCTTTATTTGTGTTATGAAGGTGTGCAGTATGTTCTTGTGACAATGCCATAGCTAAAGCTTCACAACATCACAGTCACAGCCTTGTGCTGCAGTTACATTAAATTTTGACTGGAGAGCACTGACATTAGTTTATGTTAAAGCACCATTAATTACATAGTAAAAAACTCAGAATATCTAATGTAAGTGATACTGTTCCACAGCAACTATTACATGAAAGCATACTCCAGTTGTACAAAGCTTCTGTGTGTGTGAGTGGGTGCATAGTTTATCGCTTACCTAGCAAAGAACATGCACAAATAGAAATATTGCACAGTTAACTTTATGCTAATTTGCCTCTGCAGTCCATATACATAAAGTAGCATCAGCTCAATGATAAATACAACACATGGGATGTTATCCTCAGTAGTGTCCTCTAGAAAATTGTCTTACAGAATAAAGATAACAAATTAAACTGTGATCTGACAAAGTCTGGTTTATTTATAGGATGTCACAACTTCCATGCACATGCTACTGGTTCATAATACTTTATGTAAAAAATGTGAAAAATTCAAGTAGAGCCTTATGTTCATCATCACCTGTTACTAAGTGGGACTTATTTGACTTTTTCCAATCATCTTCCCAATAAAAGCAGTAAAACACTACGTCTTCTAACATGCTAAATGATCCCTCTAAATATTTCCAGACACAATGTTTTATCATATTACACTCCTTAACTTCTCTTCCAGTATATCTATACTTCCTGGTCTACGGTATGTGGTTTGCTGATTTGTGATCAGTTGCTTTCCACGCGCCTCCTTGCAAAGTTGTTGCATTTCCATTTGCTATCACATTCAGTCCAAACAGCTTTGCAGCTGAAGCCTCTGCTTTGACAGTTTTCATAATGTGATCAATACTCAATTGCTTACATTTCTCATGTGGAACAATAAGAGACGGTAAGGATGTTGCGCAGAGGCTTGTAAATCAGGAGGAATCAAATTACCGTACTCCAATAAAATGGCTCACTAAAATGACGGTGATGCTCTGGAAAGGTTTAGTCAGGTTATTTTTCCAATTTAGCCAATTATCAAAACAAGACTTGAGAACACATGTTGTATTTGCATTATAGTTGTTAGTTTAATTTTACAGTCAGCACTTTTCTTCATGATGGATCTTATGACCTGTTATTGGTGTGAGCTTTGGATTTTGTTAGAATGTAAATATAACTTGCTGAATCATGATATTTACTCCCCAGAATAATCAAATCCACGCTGGCTGGCATAAACAACCTCTACTTCATGAGCAATGTCAAAATATTCAATAAAATGTAGATGTTACACAGAAATACAAGTAAAAATTCAGACAATCCTTATTTTTCAAACTATGTGAAATGATAACACAACAGTATATATTTCATGTTTTCCATTTTTTAAAATAAGGGATATAACTCATTTTCAATCTCAATTTAACCAATGTTTAGTTCAATTTAAGCGGTATTCAACCTCAAACACGAACTGAACATCCCCCAAAAGCCCAGAATTTTATGTTTGTCTTGTTATCTTTCCTTCAAGATAACAAAGTTTTTTTTCCCTCTCGGCACTACAGAAAAACAACCTTTTGTTACAGAAAGCAGCAGAAGCAGAGCAAATAATTCACAAATACAAAAGCAGTAGAACCACATGAAAAATAACTACTCTTTTCAGAATAATACACTTTGTTGTTTGTATGTGGTCTAAATATTAATAATAATAATAAGTAATTAGTTACTGATACTTTGAAATAGTTTTACTGAAGTAAAATACAGCAGCAAAAAACAAGTTTACTAATTTAACACAACTGAAGACCAAAACACTCTTACTTACTCTCTTACTTACTCACTCTTACACTTAAAAAAGAAGAAAACATTCATTAACCACAAATGTATGTTTTATGCTTATTTTGTGTTTCCAACTGTGCTACACACATTTTGCATCACTTTACGTCTCTTTGCCTTTGAATCTTAATTCCTTTTTGGTGATTTTGCAATGTCTCTTGATTATTTGCATGCAATAATTGAATTATTATGCATCTCGTGACCGCTCTGTGTATATTGGAGAACATTTTGTGTCACATCTGTGCAGTTTTGCATGCAATATTTGTCATTTTGAACATTTTACATTTTTGTTGCAAAAAATAGACGAAAACATCTTTGTGCCTAAAATTGCCTGTATATGTTATATATATACTGCCTGTATACATGTAATATATACTGCCTGTTAACCAGGAAATTCATGACATAACAATATAATTACTAGCATTAGAGGGACTGATATAACAGACAGCGATTACGGCTTTAAAATGTTGAAACCCTTCGTGTTGACAGTTTAGTTAGTCATCATAACACGCTGTTTCCATCAAAGAAGTGATTGATGGTTGTTGGACACCTGCTCGTGTGAACGGACTATTTTCTAACGCGGATGTGGCGAGATCGGCTGCAGTGTTTCTGGTATTCATGAGAACCATAGCGAAGAAGCGCGTACCCTGAGGAAAACAGGAGTTGATAGGGTCACGTATCGAGTTCCGCCTACCCATTTAATAACCCGCACTTTGTTTTTGAAACATCGCTTTGTTGATTGTTCCACCTTTTGTGATCGACGATCTGAAGTTGCTACTCGGAATTCTGCAAAGGACAGACCGTTAGCTGTACAAGTTAGCAGCCATGTCGGGTGTAGTGCGAGGCCCCGCAGGAAACAACGACTGCCGAATTTACGTTGGAAATCTCCCCCCAGATATTCGCACGAAAGATGTGGAGGACGTGTTTTACAAGTACGGGACAATTAGAGATATCGACCTGAAGAACCGAAGAGGGGGACCGCCTTTCGCATTTATCGAATTCGAAGACCCGAGGTAAGTGGTTAGCCGTTGCATGCTAGGCCGCAGCCAGCCCCATTGTGTTGCTAACGCGTTGCTTGGGGCTCAGACTAACACCTGGTTTTACATTGTTCTCGTAGCGAAACGTGGGATGTCCTCGCTGGGTTCCCACTGTTATTTGAACGTTTTGTGCTCCTTACTCAAAACATTTGTGTAATTGTATACTGGTTAGGATCTCATTGTGCAGTGTTATGAAAAAATCTGGCCACATTATTGCACACATGGTGTTTGCGGCGCCTCTACACTTAAAGCTTGGTTGGAGTGATGAGTTCGCGCCACTGTGCTGGACTGTGTATTCCTTCACCAGTCGCGTACTTCTCCCCGCAACGGTATGTTTGTCCGTGAGCGGTTGGGCACATTAATGTGGTTTGCAAGGCGGATTAGCAGGGGTTAAGAACCACTAACATGGCTGCCGCCCGTGGCTCTCCGCATGTGTGACCAGCATTTATGTGCATTCTCCTTTGAAACAGAGATGCCGATGATGCGGTCTACGGACGCGACGGGTACGACTACGACGGCTACAGACTGCGTGTGGAGTTCCCTCGGAGCGGCAGAGGCTCAAGGGGAGGTGGTTTTGGAGGGATCGGTGGAGCACCGAGAGGCAGATACGGGCCACCGTCCAGGCGCTCCGAGTACAGGGTCGTTGTGTCAGGTAAAATAACAAACGAATCTGTCATTTATTTGCCTCTCGATGGTAAAAGTTAATACCTGGCAGCTTCATGCATGACTGTTTTTGCTTGCACAACACAGACGGTGTTGAAGTGTTCTTTGCAAAATTACCCCACGTGTTAGAAACTTTCACGTCTTCGGGTCATAGCATATTCAGGAAAACAGTAGGTTAAATATAGTTTGATATGATATTGTTAAAAGTGGGCCTGTATCCCCAGATTAAGATGATCAGATTTATTGTCATGCATACACGTGTATGCATTTGACACACACAGGCACATGGTCACACACTCATAGAGACAGATACTGGAGAGGTGGGAAGCCATTCCCAGTGCTTGGGGAGCATGGGGGTGTGGTGCCTTGCTCACCCTTCCAGCTGTCAGTTTCACCAATCTTTTTGAGTGGGAATCGAACCGCCTAATGGACGACCCACTTCACCACAGTTGTCCTTGAACCACATAGCAATGACTTACTCGTCAGTCTCTGGGATGTTCGGTAGGTGTCGGCTAACGCACATCTGTCCGCTCACCAGGTCTCCCTCAGAGCGGCAGCTGGCAGGACCTGAAAGACCACATGCGCGAGGCTGGTGACGTGTGCTACGCCGACGTTTACAGAGATGGAACCGGAGTTGTAGAATTTGTGCGCAAAGAAGACATGACCTATGCCGTTCGAAAGCTGGATAACACCAAATTCCGCTCGCATGAGGTATGTGTACTGATTTGATTTAGTGTCATGGATAATGTTTCTGTGCTGTGCTGAGGTGAGTACGTACGCAAGTGTTGCGTGTTTTGCACCACACCCCAGCCAGATATGTCCATCTATATCTCCACTAGAGGCAGGAATGTAGTCTTTTCAATGTCAAGTTTTCTTGTGTCTGCCAGGGAGAGACTGCTTACATTCGTGTGAAATTAGACGGTCCCCGCAGCCCAAGTTATGGAAGATCACGCTCCCGCAGCCGTGGCAGCCGGAGCAGAAGCCGCAGTCGCAGCGCCAGCCGCAGTCGCAGCAATTCCCGTGGTCGTGGCAGAGGATCGCCCCGCTACTCGCCTCGTCACAGCCGCTCTCGCTCCCGTTCCTAAACTTTACTACCATCAATGTTTTGCCCTTTTGATGTATTCCCTCCTGTTTTTACCTCTAAGTTTCACCAGATGTCAGCTATTGATTTTTAATTTTTTGCATTTCTTGTCCCGATGTCCTTGTGGATGATCTTGGTATGTAGATGTGCCCTCCCATCCCCTCTCGACCTCTCCCCTCCCTCTCCAGCTGCTTTATCCTTTTGTTTTCTCCTTTTCTCCCCCCCCCTTCTTTTTCTGTCATCTCAGTTTTTGCAACATTACAAATTGTGGCGTTTGGAACTTCAAAAATGTTGAGCTGTAATGAGCTGCACTCAATGTTTTTGCAAGTATTGAAAGTTAAAGATTTTGTTTCGGAGTTTTTATTTTTTAGTAGGTTCTCTTTGGATATGGTGGGTGGGCCGTTTTGACGGGGAGCCCGATGCTTAACTGTATTTTACCCTTGTGTCTTCCTTTAGACATCTGAGGAGAAGGATTAAAGTGATTTGGAATAAAACCATTGTGGAGCACATTTCATTTGTATGGTCAGGATAGGACATCTAGGAGCAATCAGGTCGAGGCAATGGTATGCTTCATATTCCATAAATTGAACGTTTGATAGGTTGCCATGTCATGCATGTCATTTAACAAAGCCATATGTGCTGTACTTTGTTATATATACAGTCTTTAACATGCTACTTTTGGCCTGTGACAGAATAAGCAGTCCTAAATCAAGTGTTGTGATGTAAGTGTAACACCTTTGCTGTCAAATGTAAAAAAGAAAAGTCAGAATCACTTTGTTACAGAAGCGTCCCACTTTTAAATGTCCTCAGTGGATAAAATGTTTAAACTCCAGGCAGCGATAGTTTTTGTGCTCAGTGGCTTTTTTATTTTATTTTTTTTCCTTTCTTGATCTGACATGAGTGCTCAAAATGGAAAGAAAAAAAAGAAAAAATTAGGCCCAAAAATTTTGACATTTTATTCTAACAGTCTGCCTCTGATTTTCTTCCTGGTATTTCAAGGTTTTGATTGGAGGAGTGGCTCAGTGGATCCCAATCCTTGGAGCTGGATGAGTGGATCGATTAGGGAAGGGATAGGCAAGGATGGATGCTCGGAACGGGAGTCGTTTTCGAGGATTCAAATGAGTTGAAATCAGAACTAATTAATGGGAGACCCCAGAGCAACTTTTTTTTGTTTTGTTTTGTTTTTTCCGTTTTAGGCCCCCTGCCTGATCCTTTTTAAAGTTTTTCAGTGATAATGGCTTTATTGTACAAGAAAACGAAACAGAGGACCAGGAAGTTGGATCAAAGGATGGAGTCGTAGATGCCTGGTATGAGGGAATTGAAATAAACGGGGAGGTTGGGAGGGAGGGGGGGATTAAAGTGGGAGTAGTTTGTATGTTTTTATTTTGCTTAATCTTTCTTTTTTCTCTTAGCATTTTCAATAAAACACTTTCAAACGAGGCCACTTTAGTTTTGTTTTTATTTGTGATGCAAAGCCACGTATGAATGGATGTGACAGACAGTTTCTGCCCTGCCGGTAGCGGGGCTTGATGAGCGTTTCCTCCGCTCATTAGTAAAAGCTGAAGCAGCGGCGCATCATTAACGCATGTGTTCGGCGTCCAAGCCGCTGTTAGAAAGCCTTTATCGGGCTGCCAGCTTATACCTGTGGCCAAGGTGTCGTTTCCTCTTGGCCCACAGTCGGTGGTGTGTGCCGTGAATGATGCATTGTGGGATGAAATAAGATGCCGGCAGACAGGAGCTGGAGAAAAACGCTTGCAACTCACGGGAGGCTGCGGTCCAGCCAATGGGAGGCTGCAGCACGCAACAAAGGGGCGGAGAGCTGCTGGAGCCCGGCGGAGAGACAGCCTACCTTCATGCTTATTGTGTAAATCTTTAAAAAGCAATTAGCCGCAGCATCATCTAAACCTTCCCGCTGGTTGGGTAAATACATATTCCTGAAAGGAAGTTATTTCAGGTGGCGTAAGAAAAGGTGAGTGGCTTTTTTAAATGGATTTTTATTTTATTTTAAAAGCTTGACTTGTTCCTTTTTTAATGTTCAGAATCGAGTTTCTCTGATAATTTTTGTTTTTTTAATTTACTGTTTGTCTTTATGCGTTTTGGCTGCTTGGGGGAGGTAAAGGTTACAATGGCTCGCACTGGGATTGCGTTTGCATTAGCCTATAATTTGATTCATTTGGAATAATGTTGCTGCTCCGATGAAGATGCTCGTATCTGAAAGTGATTTTGCTAAGTAATCCAACTCCACCTGTATCAAGTTTCGCAGCTGATCTACGCAGTGCTCACAACGCGGATTTGTCGAGAAGATGGGCAGTGAAAAAGCACCAGCACAAGTTCTGAATCTGGACCGGATCAAACGTCAGATAACACTGTGCCAAATGGTTTAGTTTTCTGCGTGAGGGATTGCGAAGATCCGAGCTGGCCTAAGCCATTCGCATCACCGCCACCACGTGCAGTGTCATTTTCTGTGCGGTGAGTCCGAGTGAACGTGCCTCTTTCTTCCACAGCAAACATCCTCAACCATGACTGACAGGAAAGCAGTGATCAAGAACGCAGACATGTCCGAGGACATGCAGCAAGACGCAGTGGACTGTGCCACACAGGCCATGGAGAAGTACAACATAGAGAAGGACATTGCTGCCTACATAAAAAAGGTGAGAAAAAGGTGCATGGATCCAAGCAGAGCTCTGTGGTGGCACATCTGTTTTGAAGATGGGGCTCCTGTCATAGTGCCTCTTGTCAGAACTGTTTCATTCCTCTTGGCAAAATATCTACCCAAGGCACCCTGTGCACTGATAAGTCAACACACCTTAACAAATTGGGCTTTTTTATGTTCAACTAAACTGACATCCATACATAACCGTCTAATTCTGTCGAACTTCATTTGTTTGAAGCCTTCTGTGAAGGACTATGATCTTTTGGGTTCTTTACAGACAAGAGACAGAGGAAGAATAAGCAGTTAATCGCATAGCAAAGTGGATATTTAAGGTGGAAGGGGACATGGAACATCTCTGAAGAAGTAAACAGAGGGCATTTAAACAGATTGACAGGCCAAAACAAAACTGATATTTTTTGCACTAAAAGCCAGGCTTAACAGCTACCCATACAAGACCAGTGAAATATTCTGATCAATCCTTTGTTTATTGTGTCAATAATTTATTTATTTATAATGATTTAACTATGCAACTCTCACTGTCACGGCAGCATCAACACAGTAGATGTTATACTATCAGTAGCCTTTGCCTGAGTGACATGATTAGATATTATGAAGCATGAGCGCCCAGAGTAACATGAAGAGTAGCCTCATCGGTGACCTCACAGATGCTGAGCAACAACCGCCTGCATCGGCTCAGCCTGCAAGCAGTCGAAATCCCTGCTGTGGATGCGGTAGAGAAAGTGTCACCGAGCAGGAGAAGAAGTGAGACTGAACTTCTGCCAGATGATTTCAGTCCCGACACTTCCTCTGGTCTCCAGCAATAATAAATTAATTAATTAATTAAAAAAAAAAAAAAAAACTCTGAGGTAAATTCGGTCAACAGCCGTTTAAAAAGTGAAGGACAGGCAGATTCATTGAAGGCCGAAGAATCTAACACCTGTTCAGAGGTCGCTAAATTGCCTACAGCTCCCCCAAGAACCGCAGTGTTAACAAATCAATAATAGCAGACCAATAGTGTTCTTTTAAAACCACATCTATAGGATGTATCACTATTTTAGACTTTTATGACATATCCTTGGGTTAACAACTGTTTCCCCATGATGTTTGATAATTGACTAATAAAGATTCAGATTAATTTGTAGAAGTGATGACGTGGTTTGGTCTATCGTCTCCCATCGCAAAGGTTCTTTGTTTGAACTCATGGAATTCCCTGTGTCCCAGCAAATAATGTGCCTCAGCTTGTAGTCCAGACACAGGTATGGAAGGCTTATAGGTCGAGTGTCTGTCTGCTTCAGCTATGTATTCAACAGCAACTTGTCCAGGGTGTACCCAGCTGGAATAGCTTTACATCTCCATGCTGCACTCAAAAGCGTGAGCTGAGAATATGTCATGGATGGTTTAATCCCTGATGAAAAGAAGAAGCAGTTGTTATCCACCACACACCTGGAGGTGTGAAGCCGGATGTGTAGTTTTCATCCACTGGCGTTGATTGATCTCTTCCTTTTGTCTCTTTTCAGGAATTTGACAAGAAGTACAATCCAACCTGGCACTGCATTGTTGGGAGGAACTTCGGCAGCTACGTCACCCACGAGACAAAGCATTTTATTTACTTCTACTTGGGCCAAGTGGCTATCTTGCTCTTCAAGTCTGGCTGAAACGTTTTTGATGGGTATTCGAGGAGTTTTTCTCCCTCAGCCTAAATCGGAAATGCACTGGTGGCTGATGTCTCCCATACATTAATAACGACATACCATAAAGATGCAAAATCCGCCGTGCGCAATTGCATGGACTATACACTATTTAATATGTATATTACAGTAAGTTTACTTTTTGATAGTTGCCATTTGAATGCAACTGAGGTAGTTTTTGTTGATGCTGTTAAATTCTAGGTTGTGAAAGAGTTCAATGTGGCTCTTGATTGTATATTAAAGGAAAGCTGTAGAATGTAGTGGAGCATCTGCTTTCCTTCACAAGTGGCATTGCCAGATTCTGTTTTGAGACAATGTTGTTTCAGAAAGTAAAATCACACTTGCGTGCATCAGTTAAATGATTACTTTTCAAAATTTAACACATGCCCATGAAAAGAAGCTGATTGAGGCAAAAAAGTTTATTTTCACTTTCTTAACTGATTTGTTAAGCGACTTATTTGTTTTCGGGAAATGCACGTGATACAAAATCTTTATTTTTTTTTTCCTTTTTCTTGGATTTAAAACCAATTCTCAGCAGTGGATGAAACTTTAGCAGCCGCATTTAGAGACGATGTCACAACATCCGACACACTTGACACTTTAAAACCAGCACAAGTCAGTGCAAACATTTCCAGGGGTGTTTAGTTTGTCAGCTCGTAAATTTTCACTGTGAGGGATGATGGAGCGATTAAGGCTGACATACACTGACTTTATCTTGTAAAGTCCATGTTCTAACACTACAGACTGGTTACCAGAAAGACCAACTTACCTAGCTTTTAGTTATGACCTGTGATACTGCATGTTCAGAGGACAATAACGACAACTTAATTTAACTGCTGTATGACACAGCGTAAATCTTGTACTCGAGGCAAATAATTTACATTTTTAACTTTCAGATATCTTGTCCCAGTAATAGCTATAAAACTGCATTAGGAAGGTGTTTTAAACATTTGCTGTCAACTTTCCCAGGGCAACCATCGCCCCTGTGTTTCAGATGGCTGTGTTGTCTCATGTGGCTTGTGATCCATTAAAGGCGCAGCACCCTAATCTTCAGTTTTGTGATGTCCGTGTACTGCCAGGCATGCAGAAAAGATAACGCATCTGGAGCTTAGACTTCTAAAAAAAAACAGCTGGCAGTTTTTAATGGCTTGTCTATCACAGATTTTAGGTTTTCATTTTGTAATGTTGATATGATTAATCTAAAAGGTCAATGCACAGTGTTTGGTTTCCGATTAAATGTTTTCTGTGGGGGGACAGATTGGGGGGGGGGTTAGATCTTGCAGTTGGATAATGCCAAACATTTCTTGCTGTGCATAAAAGCTGAATGTTTGCTGAGTTGTTGTCTCCCATATGTCAGCTATGGGTGTTGGATTGCTATTTATTTTGAGGGATGTCTTCCTTACTATTGTCAATGTGAACTAATTTAGCTTTGTTTTCCTCTGGCATGAATTTTTGCTGTGTATGTGTAGGAGCCGTTCTAATGCTGTTAAATTTGCACAAAACATGTGCCTGTCATTGCTCTCAACTGTAACTGGCTTGAGTACAATTGCACTTCATCAGGATTATCCAGTAGGTTGCTACAGAACCAAAACCGTATAAACTCGATAAAATAAAAAAAATATCATTGTTGACTTATTACACTGTGGCCTTGTAATTTGTCATTGCCCTGCTGTGTGCTGAAGGACAGGGATTAAATTTGCAGTACTTTTGTGAAATTATTCTCTCATATTTTAACATATTTACCCTCCTACCAAGAGTTAGAAGAAAACATTATTACAACTACATTTCAGTATGCATGTGTAAAATATGTACTAGAACAAATTAGCAATTAAGTTTAAGTCTTTTCCCCAAAATTTGCAGTCTTGCTAAGTTAAGCTAACTAGCTGTAGCTTCCTAATGAAAGTGGGATGATTTAAGAAAACATCAGGTTTGTAGAAAAGTTATATATTGATCTCAATGTCATGTCTGTCTATGAAATATGAATTGTGTTACAATTAGTGTAGTCCAGACATGTTGTGTACCCATCCCCCATTTCTAGCTAATTAGCTGATGGCACCAGCCTCATATTTGCCACAAATACATTTAATTGCCATGTTTGTATGTGATATTTCCTCTCTTCTTTATTTTATTATAGTTTGTTTGTTAGAATGATAATAGTTTTACATAAATCTATCATTTCAGAATTTTGCCAACATTAGCTAACCTTAGCCACCATAAGCTAGTACCAGCAAAAGGACCTGTCAATGTTGCTTCTCTATCAAACAGTGGTAATATTATTTCATAGATTGGACTTTTTATGAATTGGAGCTGTTCACTGCTCTCCTGTGGTCATTTGCAAATGTTCTCTTTCAATAAATTCTATACTATTAAAATTTGGTTTAGTCATTGGACAACACAACTTTGGGAAAGGGGAAAAACACTTGAATGAACTCAAGTGGAAAATTGACTTAATACAATAAGCTAGAAGAAAGGGGGAAATGTCCTAACTGATGATTAGATGGTAAAATTTTGCATGCATTTTACGCGCATCATAATTCCAGTCCCATACATTTCCCTACCATGTAGTATTGATCTAAATCTAGACATTTCCTATGTGCTTCCTCAAATTTACAAAGAACATTTACTTTTTTTTTTGGAAGAAGATCAGTCGGGCTGCAGAACAGACGGACACAAACAGTCTAAAAATATAACTACTGTATGCTGTTTTTTTTCCTAGTGGTATTGTTGTATTATGTCACAGACCTGCAAGAGGAGGAAAATGAAGGAAAGATGGCAATTCTACAAAAACACTACAGGCAATAGAATAGGATGATAGGAATCTGAGATGACTGAGCAAGATGAATGACACAGAGAGGAGGATACTGTGACAATATGTGACAATTCAGTATGCATTAATATAATAGCTGTCGGCCCAATAACATGTCTGCAGTGTCTGATTATTGTGTGTTCACTGTGAATAAATGAGAAACGGTCAATAACAACAAGTGTGTCAGATATTCAGGAAGAGCACAAACCATGTAACTGACGTCAGGCACTTTGCTGTTGACCCACATGGCTCAAACATCCAGACATTTGGCAGCTCATCGCTTGTGTGATGCACTGCGACTGCTTTCAAATCATGTCAGATTTATCCCTATAATGGTAGTTACAAATCAAACAAGTAAGATTCCAATACACATATTGGATAATATTCTGTAAAATGATAAATGACTAAATGTACAAGATTTTGCAATCTGTTAAAAGGTCTCTAATTTGAAATGTTCAGGGGATTTTTCCCTTCAGGGACTCCCTTTTAAAAACAGCAAAATGGAAGATAGCACACATTTCTGCTGGTGTTTTTATGCTAAATCAGTTGTTTGCAGTTAAGCTTACTGGGAGTCTGTAGTGGTGCAGTTTGGTCGGTATGAAAACATATACACGTGATTCATGTCTGCAGTCAAACAGGATCAGAGGTCAGACAAAGAAACTAACCCCTTCAGCAGTCAGCAGATTATGTGTCAGTATCAGGGCTGGTGAAATGGTATGCATTACACTGTAATGTAATAGAGAAATGGTAGGACTTGTGTTGCTCTGCAGAATGGCAATTGCCATACACACTACAAGATGACCAACAGCAGAGATATTTTCTTTATGCTATGGGTCCTTGTCTTCTCATTGATAAAAACCTGAGTAGAGTTCCACTTGTCTAACGTGTTGGGTTTGTGCCGCAGCTGTGATGTCCTGAAGGAGAAATCTTTAGAAACTAGAGCTCAAGGAGCTGAGCAAGCAGACAAATTAAAGTACAAGCGACTAATGAATGATTTCCAGAGACAGACTGTGGTCAAAGTGGATTAAATGAGATACCCTTTGGGGTTAACTAGAAGGCTTTGTTCTTTTGAAACAGTTTTTGCATACTTTTGAGACTCAAAACTTCCAACTGCAGCTATGTTTAGAGAGTGAGAAAGCCTGAGGAAACGAAGCTCGCCTGCCTCACAGTCATAAAAAGTGTTGAAAGTAAGCTGTAGCATGGTGGTCTCACATTTTCTGTGCATCAGAGGCTTGTCTGCTTTTCACCAAACCTTCACTGCTCTTTTACTCTCTTGTTTTTCTCATCACCACCTCCTTCCCCCACATACCTGTTTGCATTCTCTTTCACTGCCTCTGGCTGCCTTCAACCATCTTCCCACACAGAGCTGTAATTTATGGTCAGAGCACATTCACATACAGACTGCACAGATAATTGAGTGTACAATGAAACTAACCTCTGCTGTTTGAAAATGAAAGATTCAGCTGTATGAAATGCTGTGATGGGTTTCAGCATTAATGCATGGTTTATTAAATGAACTGTGACCTGAAAACTCACACAACCAACAGATGGATCAGTCACACTGTAGATCTCTCTGCTTATGAATTGTTCAGTGGAAATAAAATTGTTTTCTAACTGATAACTTTCTTACTGTGTCTAAGCAGATGCAAATCCAGCCACATGACAAATACCCCATTGACATTAAGCATTCACATCTAGATCTTTGAATGAGCTTGAAAAGATCATAGTATTCCAGTTAGATCTGAAAAACATTGAATTGTAAAACCTGAATCGTACAATTCGTTTTCTCAAAAACAACCGAATATTGTTTTGGCACAAGTTTAAAATGCCCTCTGCTTTTGCTCGGTGAATAGCACTCATTGATGCGGTGGATGTTCGTGCTCTGCATATGCCTCACAGACAGCTAGATGACCAGTGGGCGGACTTAACATTGGCATAACAAGGAAGCAAATGACTCAGACTCAAACATCAGGGATGTTGAGAAAATGAGGAAAATGTGGCACATGTGTGTTGATTACAGCAAGTGAATGCATGAGCCACAATTGCCTGTGTGTAGGTTGAAGTGTGGGGTGTTATTGTCCGAGAAAATGAACTGTAACTGCATCACTGAGTGTAAATCCTCAAAAATGGAAATGTGACCCTCTACAGTTGTAACTGTGTGCATTGGTTGAAAAGGGCATCAGAATTCTTTTGTCTAATTGTATTTTTATTACCCCAAAGACGTAATAGATCTATAAACGTACAGGCCACAAAGACATGAATATATTGTCTTCCCTTTACATACTATCCAACGCATATCTCCAAAGATTTGTATTATGCCTCATCAGTGTCAACGTCCATGTGGCATTAATGATGGTTAAGTTGTTTTAGGTGACCCATTGAGAGATGAAAGTGAACCAGTGTGCACAAAATCCAGACTTCAAAAAGTGTATGTATTTGTATATGTATATGCATCTCTAAATATATTACATGTGTAAATGTGACACTACATTCACTGACCTGCAAACACTTTGGTCTATGTGCCATGTTCATATGATTTTGGATTATTATATATTTAGATAATTAGATTTAGATGTCACTTTAGATGAAAAATCTGGATATTACATGGGATTTTTTACATTCTCAATGCATCACAGCATTATAACTGTTAAACAGTGTTACATAACTGTTGACTTTTTCTACAATGACGTGGTCTTATACTGAGCTGTGGTGATACATGGTGTCTCAATATGTAAATCCCATATGTACAGATAGACGCTTGTGTTGTCCTGCTGTTCCATATTTTGACCACAAGAGGGAGACCTTTCTCTTTGTGAGTGATCTTTTCATTTAATTTCTTTTTGACCTTCTTAAAGTTTTGTGAGAATAATTGAACCAGTATTGGTATGAATCCTGCAGTAAAGATTTCTATTTGCTTTTCAAAGCATTCTGAATGGAAGTATAAGCAGAAGTCCACTGATTCATAGGTATAAAATAGACATGATAATCACATTTTTTGGAGCAGATGTATGCACAGCGGAATAATATGAAATAATTTTCAAAACTTGATTATGCTTTTTGTCTGGAACATACTAAGTCATACTGAAATGAATATTTATTTCATGAGTTGATCATAGGAATATGAAATTATAGTATAATAAAGTGGCTGCAGTACTGTAATGTAAAGCTCAGAACATGTTCACATCCATCCACCCACATTGAGGTATGAACAGACAATCAAATTTATCAAAAGGCTGTGCAGCTCATATTTTCATAGACATGTTACCACACACATAACATCTGCATTACCAGTACTGCACTACACGAAAACATAGGCTATTGTATCGGAAAAATGATTCACATCAATTTATAACAGGTAGCAGGAAGTGTTGCAGAGAAAAAGGGACTTTCCCAAGATTAAATGGGAGATTTATTAAATGCTACATTTTTTACTTTCCATGGCTGCTCAATTTGAGTAGAACTCCTTGGGTGAAGGGTGTGAGGGCTGCACACAATCTATGCTTTGTCCTTGCATAGGGCATCCAAAGGTGATCTGGTTCATAAATGATCATGCCCGGTCTGCTTTGCTGCACCTGAGAGCAGTTTGTTCTAATGGTTTCCTCCAAATGGATGGCAGCCATGAAAGTTTGAATTGCATTGCAAGAAGTTGCTGAAGCAGTCACACCCCCTGCATGGTTTCACTCAGGTGTGGTATCGCTCTTATGCCATTAGGCTCATTAACAGAGCCATTCCAAAGATTAGAATGGTGGACCTCTGCGAGCAAGAATTTTCATGTGACTGAAGGCATAACAATTTAGGCATTAAGTGATTCAAGAGAATCATGGGCACTGGAAGTGCAAGTTTGAAAGTTTAGAAACAAAAAGCAACATGCAAACAACCAATAGACAGCACTCTGTTTTCATATCTTGGCAAATATCCTGCATGACTAAGAAAGAAGCAGGTTAAAGGTTGAAATGCTGCCTTTCATGGGCCGCTACCTTTTTATAACCTTGTCTGCACGGAGACTAGTGGACACATGTAAACACAAGTTTACTCTAGTTTAAACCCAATCTCATGACTGTGACCTACATTAAAAAGTTTGACCAGAAATTTATTTGTTATGCTGCAATTTGCGTCAAAATCCTTAGCAAAAAAAAAGAAAAAGGGCTTCTTCTGACCTAAGTCACCAGTCCTCCCACAAACCGTCTTATCTTAGTCAAATCCTTTATGGGTCACCTCTTCGTAATCGACTCCTTTACTGCCCTCGCTGTGCGCTGCTGTCAAGGATAAGGTGATCGGCTTATCATGGCACATGATATATAAAACTTGTATCCTCTGAGGAAATAATGACACAAACTTGTGGTCGACTTCTTGATTCAGAGTAGTTTATTTGTCTTCCTCACAGTAATTTTGAAGATTTTTCAAATTGTTCCCATTCGAGTCTTTTACTGGAACAGGTAGTGTAAAGAAGGAAGCGAGTGCCTTGTTTCAGTACTTTCTTGCCTTATCTCAGATCATATCCTAGCACTGAAGGCATGTGATGTTGGGAAAGGGGGCCATAAAGCAGAGCAACCCTTTATGAGAGTTACTGCGAAACTGCAACTTCACTGTTTGACTCAGTGGCTGCAGGGGGCCACAGTTAAACATGTGTAGGTTAAAGAGTGGGGCGTTGCACATATATTAGCTGAGCTTTTTATTTTCTAATCTCTGTTTTAGCTTCTTTTCTGTAGGCTTAGCATAATTTAGCTTTTAATTTGTTCTCACTTTAGTGTCACTAAGCTTTTTAGTTTAGCTTGTCTAAGTTTGACTTACCTTTATCAGAGAAGTGTCATAATTGTCATAAACAATATTTTTTAATCATAGTCACGTTGCCTCCAAAATAATTGTTTTCCAGCCACAATTGCTATACAGTTGTGATCAGAGGTAAATAGAGTTAACAAGACTTCCTACAAGATAGTGTGGTTCATCAGAATAAGGGATGGGATTTAGATTGCCCTGTCAAAATTTTAAAGCTGCTATAAAAGTGACTTTTTATGTGATTGCTGTTGATTCTTGTTCACCCAGACTCAAGGTCTATTTGAAGACAATGCAAAAACCAAAGGACACAAGGCTGTATGTGCTTGTGGTGGCAGTGATGTGTGTGTGTTTGTCTGCGCATGCACATTGGTGGGTGGGCATTTGTGGTGGTGGTGGGGGGTCCGATTGAGGATTTCAGGATTTCTTGCAGGGGGTTGGTGAAGGAGGTTGTAGAGGTCAGGGGGGTGAGGAAGTCACACAGGTAGGGGACACTGATCCAGGTGGTGGGACTGTGCAGTCACCATGTCTCAATCTACAAACTAACCCTGCATGACTGGTCTTGGGCAACAGCTAATGGCCCCCAATTACAGTTTCTCTGTCCTCCAGAACGCAGCCAGTGTGGCGTGACCCTTTGAAATGTGTCTCTGTCACAAGTGCATAGCAACAACTCTCATTCTGAGAGCAAAAAGATCAACTTAGATGTTGATTAAAGGCAACAACTTGTTTTTTAGTTTGAAATTTTTGGTTGAGTTTAAGTTAAAAGAACAGAGATAGCAGACGGTTTGTGCTGTGGTCTTGATGAAGACAGAGTAAAGCACTGAGAACATTAAAATGAGGGTGGGAAAAAAAGCAGGGAGAGAGTCTGAGGTGGAAAGGTCAAACTGATGTTTCACTGCGATGCCAGGGAAGGACATTTTTTCCGTCAGGATGCCTCCTGTGGTCAGGGTTAATGTGGTGTTCTTGGAACAGAGATGTGCAGATGAATTAATTTTAGGGATGAGCAGAGGAGCGTGGAGACAGAGGGACAGAGTACACTTGTGGTGCAGTGGTGGGCGGGGCCAGATTTTGAAGATGAGTTTTTAAGTACAGATTTGTTGGCACTGTTCTTCACTTTACTTCACTGCCAATATAATCTTCCTGGACTCTGAACACAAGGTTAGTTTATTGTCTTATAAACTTTAAAAGTGAGTTGCATTCAAAGCATTTATTCTGGGTCTTTCTCAGACCTTGATTCCATGTATAATTAAGCGTAAAAACAACAACAATGCATTTGAAATCACATAAATAAATGAATCACTGCAAGTTCCAGCATGAAAGGTGCCAGTTTATGTTGAAACTGAAAGTCGTAGTAGTTATCATAGTACATTATTATAGACAATATATAATAATGTTAAACGAATGAATGTGTTTATATAAACTATACGAGAGGTTCACAGTGCTTTTGTACAGTCAAACTATTCAAAAATTCCTTTTGCTCAAGATCAAAAATGTTAAACAGATCTTGTGATCCCTTGATTTTTACAGTTCTTCTCATTAATTATTGGGAACAATTGAAAGGCTTTCAGTTTTAGTCCTGAGGGATTTATCTTTGTTTAATACATCACAGGTAGGATGAACTCTAGATATATGGATTTCTCAAATGACTTTTTCTCCTGTTTATTTTCTATCTTACACAGTATGTAAAGTTACAGCGCCCAAATGTGGCCAATGTTTCAACTAATTATGTAAACATATATAAAACAATCCCAAAAGTCACCTTCAGCCTACACTGAATACTGATTTTTAGAAGTTTTCTTTCTTTTCTCAAACGTGTCTGCACCAAGCACTGTACATAAGGAACAGGCAGTGCAGCTCCCAACACTGAATGCTGCCCCTCAGCACTCCCAGATTATGGCCAATCAGAAGGCAGCGGCTTTTTGGTGAGATGTCCTCAGGGGGTCGGAGCTATATTGTTTTAAACTGAGGATGAGTTGATGGGATACATAAAAGGCCAGGATTACATACTTGATACACTTCTAAAATATAGAAATATACTAAAGTCTTGAATTGCTACATTGTTTTCTAGGTAAATACTTGAGAAACCTTCACTTCAGCCTCAGCAGTATTTTGTGAAAATTATCAAATGCTAGCTTGGACTCATGGTAAACCATGATGGTGAACACTATACCTGCATCACAGCAGAAATAGAAGCATATCATTGTTAGCATATACAGCACTGACATTGGCAGAATCAGACCAAATTACAGGGTTATGTTATGTCGCTAACCTTGTAGTCACAAGTGTTGCTCATATGATCTTAGCTAATTAAATGACTGTTGATATATGGTGTAACTGCCAGTAGTGCTACAGATACATTCACGTAACCAGTAGTCAGTTGACACATCTGTTCTTTTTACCAAATCAGAGAGATCGTACGTGTCATAAACTCACTATACTCCAGACTTCAGTTTACAAGGTCAGAAGCTCGAAATGTCCACTCCCCTTGTTTACGATCACAGTTAAAATGACTGAATGATGATGATGACACAAAACACTTCACAAGTTCTGAGGATGTGAACTCAAGTGAAAGATGACTTTTTTTCATATTCAGTTTGTATTTGATATCTATATAAATACACAGAATATTAGATTTTTTTCATTCTCATCAGTTTATTGATTTGATCAATTTTAAAGATACATTTTGTATCTTTTGTGCAGAAATTAGCAGCATATATAGTGGCTTTTCAGGATGGAAACTCCACCAGAACTGAGTCATATCTGCGTATTTACAAAGAAGGTAACTGTAGGTACTTTAAGCAATCACAGAGTGACAAGACAGACTCCGTGGTTGACAGAGTGTGAAGCTTTTCTCTTTACTCATGATATAATAGATAACTTGAGTCGCACATTATGTGGCACGCAGCCAGAATCCTAATTGTTTAAAAGGTGACTTAAACAAGCAAAGAGGGTTCAGAGGAGCTCCTGAGAGGCCTTTGTTGTCAAAGTTTATGTTTAGAGTAAAAACATAGTTATTGGCTTACTGAAACAGTGGAGCTTATCATTAAAATGTGACAGCTGTGACCACAGATGAAGTTGAGGCGGATGACAGGTGTTTCATAACTCTCAGCTGTTCTGAAAAAAACTGTTATAATTCTTCCTAGTTTAATGTAGAAAAAAACAGTAATACTATATGACTGCATCATTAGTTTTATGTCTTTTTTTCCCTTTCCAGTCTGCATGCGATGTGTTACTCACTTGACAATGATCCCATTTAGCTCCCTCACAGTAAACCCACACCAACATCGATCTGTGTATGAGGTAAAAGGAAATGTGCTGATTCCTCTTACTCTCAGTTATACATTAACTGTTAACAAAAAATAAATAAAAAGACCTTTTAGACTTGTACAGATAACCTGCTACCGCATTTGACAGACAAGGCAAATAAATTGCTGAAAAAATTATCTTGACATTAAAGGTCATTGTTGCTACCGTCAAATTTTTTTTGTCAGTGCTGTGTTTATAGCCAAAATAAAAATCTGGGGATGTTGGACAGTTGAAGAAAAATGAAATTTAACTTGTGAATGTTTGAAATTGATCATAAATCGGTGAGAATACATTTAAGACAGTTTTGTTAACGCCCACATTTAGCGCACAGGGATTTTAGTTTGTGCATTCATATCTAAAAGTGCATCTACAAATTGTGGAGCAATTTGAGAATAACATTCCTCAGGGCAGATAGTTTATTTAATTATGAACAGTACAGAATTTCCCCAAAAGATTCAGGGAAATAGGAGACATGTCGGTGTGCAAGGGACAAGGCTGAAAACCAGTATTGGATCTTCAACCCTCAGGCAGCACAGCATTAAAAACAGGCATTATTCTGTCACAGAAATCCCTGCATGGGCTCAGGAACACTGTGAACACAGATGACCGAGCCATCCACAAATACAGGTTAAAGCTCTATCATGCAGAGAAGAAGCCCAATGTGAACACGATCCAGAAACACTGCCGTCTTCTCTGGGTCGAAACTCATTTCAAATGGATTGATGCAAAGTGGAAAGCTGTTCTGTGGTCGATTCAGTTTATTTTATATAAATATATATTATATATTATATATAATATATATATATATATTTATATAGCGCCAAATTACAACAAATGTCATCTCAAGGCACTTAAATAATATAGTCCAATTCAAGCCAATTGGAATTCAATTCATTGTAATCATAATCCAATGAAATACAATGAATTAATTTAAAATTAATCCAATGGTCAGAAATATCTAATTTGAAATACTTTTTTGAAATCATGGACACCACATCCTCCAAATTAAAGAAAAGAGGGCCCACCTGTCTTGTTCAAATCCCTGCATCTCTGATGGTATGGGGGTAAATTAGTTCCTATGGAATTGGCAACCTGCACATCTGGAAAGGCTCAATCCATGCTAAAAGGTAAATACAGAATTTAGAGCAACACATGCTCCCATACAGATGACGTCTTTCTCAGGGAAGGCCTTGCATATTTCAGCAAAATGATGCTAAACCACATACTGCATCAGTTATAACAGCATGGCTTCACAGTAGAAGAGTCCGGGTGCTGAACTGACCTGACTGTAGTCCAGACTTTTCACCAACTGAAACCTTCTGGAGCATCATGAAATGAGAATACAACAAGGAAAACCCCGGACTGTTGAGCAGCTAGAGTCCTGTTTCAGTGAACAATAGCACAATATTCCTCTCCTAATGGTCCAGCAACTGGTTTTCTCAATTCTCACATGTTCACAGACTGTTGTTGTAAGAAGAGGGGATGATTCATAGTGGTAAACATGGCACTGTCCTAACTTCTCCAAAGTATATTGCTGCCATCAAATAAAAGATGTGTTATGTAATATTTATAAGAGTTAAATTCTATGCAGTGTTCCTTTTTTCTTTAAATTAGGGTTGTACCTACATATATCTGGTAAAAAAAATCATTGGAATTTGGAGGGTGGTAAACTTGTATGACTTAATTATACATATTCAGCATTTGAGTGAGGTAAGCTATATTGAGTAAGTTTATTCCCATTGAAAAAGTCTATTGAAAAGAATTTAAGCACCACAATGTAATGAAGGACAGTCTAAAATGAGGTCAAATGGATTCTGATATAAAGCATCTGACTACCTGAAAAACTTGTCAGATCTTGTACAGCACTAAGCTAGAAAAAATTTGCTGCCACTGGCAACATTTTATTGAGAATCAAGAGTATCACACCTTCACTTAACTTCACCTCAGGCAGCATGTGGAGGATTTCAGAAAGATAAGAAAAGGTCAGATGAAATTGGACTTCATACAGTGAAAATGTGTGAACAACCATGACTGTATGCGTTTTTGAGATTGCATATATATTATTTTTTAACTTATGTGCTGATGTTGAGTAATTCTGCGCTGCCCATGTTTTAACAGCCGTATGTTTGTTCTGCAGAGTTTGAGTCAGAACATTCCACCTCTCATGGCTGCTAATGGCCGGTGTGCATGCCTCTGCATTAATCAGGGTGCTGTGAACCTGCCGTTTAATTGCAGAGGAAGCCGAGCAGGTAATTACTTTTAAATCTCTGAATGTGCAGACAAGGAGAGAGAGATAGAAAAAAAAGGCAGCAGGCAAACATGTATGGAGCTCAAAATCTAATGCAGCCTGACGCTGAGTCCTGGGTGCATTTTTGTTCCTGTGTGTCCCCCTTAGTGTGAGGACAGCTACCAACACAGGTAGGAAGTCTGGGATGCAAAATTGGTAACAATTATTTCAACAGCTTGTTGGATAACACCAAAAATAAAAATGATAATTATTTTGCAGTTGAGTGCACTCGAGTATTTAAAAACGAATTTGTCCTTTTTACTTTACTACGTTATTTTACTAGGTTTTTTATTTTTGAAACTGGGCATCCTGACATCTGATGGAAAAAACCCTGGAGAACAAGAGGTGAGGTCTCAGCAGCAGTTTCATGTGTCGTCACCAGGCTCGATGACTTGATACACCTTCACTGAATCACACCTTCGTAATGGTCATACACCTTGTTGCCATGGCAACATCAGCTCCACTGAGTTGCTTGAAAAACATCTTGCAAAACGTCTTGCCCACTATTCTTTACAACGTACAGATTTACGTAAAGTGTAAACTTTATGGTAATTTTGGATTCTAAAGTTTATGGTGCTATTGAATTGGGGTGTGTTATGTTTTTTGTGGGGTTCATATACTTTATTGAGTATCAACATGCTTCTAAATCAACAGATCCTCTCTTATCTGTCACAGTTACTGCAGTTTGAGTTTGATTTTTGCTGCTTAAATTCGCAAACTCTCCGTTCTCTCAACTCTTTACCCTCATGAGTTTGATATCCTTTTTTTCACCACACAGTTCAGTTTAATTCAGTTTCAACAATGCACAATTGTTGTAATTCACAACAAAAGCTATCTCAAGGTACTTTAACTCAATCCAAGTCCAACTAAATACAGTTACACTCCATCCAATTATAATCCAAATGAAGTGGACTTGTCCTTAAGTATAAAACTGCCATGAGCCCCAATAATATGACAAATGACACAGACTTATAAGAGGTTTTAAGTGGCTTGACATTTTAAAGAACAGATGTAAAAATCATGTTACTGTATTTAGACACAAACATAGCAGAAAACTGTTAGAAATCAATACCACAGTGTGAAAGTGTACACATGCCTGTAAATCATTGAAATGATTGATCTTGCTTTTACAGCTCTTGGTACATACATAAATGAGATGCTGTCTGAAAGCCACACCGGAGCAGTTTTGCTGATTCTCTCAGTTTAAAAAAATGTGCTGTGAAAACAGACTCAGGTTATTATGAATATGCTTCCTGTATTCTCTGATGAGTCCAGATGTTAAAAAAAAAAAAAGTTTAAATTTGTTGTATAAAGGACTCCAAATAGCAAAGACTTTCCCTGCAAAGAGTTCCCACCATGTGGATTTTAACGAGGACAGAGCAAATATCTGATAACAGCATTCCAGTCTCATTTTCAAATGCACTGTTGAATAAAGAGACGTCTTATCGCGCCATTGTTCGTCAGAAACTCTTCCTTGTAGGTGTGTGTTTGACTTCCCGCTGACTGAGTACAGCAGCAAAGGGCTTGGATCTTATTCACTCTTGTTCTTTTCTCAGATGATTTATTGCACCATGACACACCTTTCACGGAGCTGGCACGGTTCGTCTGATCAAAATAAGGTCAGGGGTGATACTGTGCTTGGATATATGGTTTTACTTTATCATCTGCTGTGAACACACACTGTGAGACAAGTGCAATAAAAGCCTCAAATATGGATAAGATGTTAGTGTGAGCTAATCTTTTTTTAAATGACATGACTGAAAACTCAAAACATTATGAAAAGCTTTGAAGAGTGTGCATGAGCGTAAGAGAGAAACAAGTTCTGCAGTCTCACCTGTTGTATGTAGTCGTAGCTGTTTGCACAATCATTCACTAGGTGACAGCAGTGAGTTCAACAAGAGGTTCTCGTCCTGCAACCAGCATTTAGAGACAAAAGAGGTCCTATGTCTTTATGCTTTTCAACTATGCAAAATGAGCCACTGGTATGGAACAGCACATGAGCTGATGTTGGAATCATGCAAATCTGCCCAGAGTTAAGCCGTCTAACAGTCACTAATATATAACTTTGGAATAAATACTATTTTTCTGTACAGGTAGAGGGTTAGGTACAGGTCTGTATACTTTTCGCACGTATTTGAGTAGAGTTGGGCCTTCGGGAAGGACTGTGGGATGCTGAAAGTATCTTTCTGTTTGTTAAGTCCGTCTGAAATGACATGAGAATCTTTGGCAGCTCTGCTCGACATTTATGTTGGGAGTTTATTTGTGATGTTAGTCATGTAACAGCTAATTCTGGGTTAATCTCAGAGTCGATCAATTTGATCGATGTCAACCTCTCTGCATACATTTACCCTCACGATGATAGCTTATAAAATATGGTGGGATGTTTAAAGAGTTACACTTAAACATTTTAATATATGACTGTCCATTAATCTGTTAATATTGGGAAAATATTTCACACTTCAGGAGCATCACAATATTTTTAAAATGCTGGAGTATGTGAGCAGTTTTATTGTTTTTTAAAACTGTGCTGGTTTTATTTTGGGCATCTGATGACCACACTTGTTGTGTTTTTACTTGATGTCATAGAGATAGCAGGTCTGCTCCTCTGTATACTTCACAAAGTGGCTGTTGCGTCGATTCTTGAGTCAATATTGACCACCAGTCAAGAGGAGAGAAGCAGCAGCTGTGAGGAGGGAAGCGTCAGCTTACACCCACACACACACACACACACACACACTTACAGCACAGCACAGCACATCATCTTCAGAAAAAGTAAAAATATAGCCATAAAAAACACAAGTGCACTGACAATATGATGTGATATTTTCGTTCTTTTAATCTTTTAGTGTTATTCTGAGTGTTGGATTTATTTTTGTACAGACTATCATAAAACTTTACAGAGCACACATATTTTCTCACAGGGTTTGTAGATATTTTTCTTCAAAAAATTTGTAACTTTACATTCTATTTGCACAATTTCACTTCTATTTTACAGTAAGAAATTAAAAGAAAGTTTATTTATGCTGATTCAGCTGTGTCATTTCAGTTTGTCAAAAAAAAAAAGAAATAAGTCAAACACACATGTTAATTATAAAACTTTTATATGATTTTAGCTTCTCGTGTTACTATGCACTATGCAGCAAAAAACCCCTGAACATTCAAAAGTGACTACAACCACAGCCACATACATCTAAAGCGTCCTTACAACTGCTTTTTGATGTGAACATGAGCATGAAAGGTAATTTACAGAACAATATAGTGGTGGTTACATATGTCTATGAGTTTTGGGCTTCAAGTGAGGAACTTACTTTAGACTTACTTTCAGACTCATTTCAAACCCAGCTAATGATAGCTGATTTTAGCCAAGTCAGACTTACCCAAACCTTAAAAGGATCTATTACGTTTTTCCTTATTTATTCCTGTGAGCAAAAACTCACTGGACATGATCTGAAAAAGACGCTTCCCAGTTTTCGTGTTTGTTTTTTTATTGTTACATTTTCAGTGTACTGATGTCAGATCCTCTCAGATTTGTATATATAGTCTTCTTCTATAGACATTCCACATCTGCATCTGTATAGCTTGCAAGCGCTGAATGCAGTCTCTCTGCAGACTTCCAGATTTAGGCTAATCAGAAGAAAACTGGCTTTTAGGGAAGTAGGTCCAAAAAAGAGCTAAAACAACTTGTTTCAGGGAGAGAATTTACAGGGAGGCTGCATAAATGGTCAACATTATGAGCAACAGCTAAACCATCCCTGACGTGCTGAAACTGGCAGTCCACAACATGGGCCAGCCTTTTTCCTCATGTGCATCAATGGGCCTGGGTAGCCCATGACCCCATCTCTGGTTCACCTGTTTTCTGTCCTTGGACCCTTTTGGTCAGAAACGTCCCATCAGAGCAGCCGTTTTGGAGATGTTATGACCCAGCACAACATGGCCCCTGACAAAATTATGCAAAGCCTTATGTTATCCAATTTTTCTGTTTTCAATAAATCGACTTCAAGGACAGAATGTTCTCTTGCCACCTAATATATCTCACCTGCCTCCATCATAAAGGTGTGAATCACGCAGAACTAGAATTAAAATATCGAGTTGGACTTTAGCATAATACAGCAGGTCCGCTTTAACCAATGAATTGCTTCTTCTGAAAATGACTTATTTTTCAACACTGGCTTGCTATAATTTTGATAGGCATGTTTTTTTCTAAACGGAATGGACAAAGAGTCTATTTTCTCTTTTTATTTGGAGGACTTGTTATGAAGCTTTACTCTGCTTTGCTGAATCCAGGAAGTCATCAAAGAAAATACAACCAGATTTGTCCCGTGTCTGTAGTTTATAGGTTTATAGTTTCATGGGTCTGACAATAAGTTTCTGTTGACAGAGCACAAATGTTTTTTCTTGAATGCCATAGGACTGAGAGATAATGGTTTGGACGTCAAAACTTGATGCTTGATGTTTGGTGATTTTAGATGTTGAGTGGCCTCAGAGACTGCAGATAGATCTGTAAATGAGGTGCAGAGGATTGATGACCTTTCTATCAAATATCTCTTTCCTGTTGCTTCAGATAACTGGTTCTTCAAGGTCACAGGCTATAAACCCCAATGAGAATTGAGAATACATAGAACATATAATTACCATAAAAAGGAGAGAAGATACAGGATATATAGCTGTATCTTGGCAGCTTCGCTCAATCTCAGTCAAAGAGCGAGAGTACCAGTTTATTAACTGTTGGGGAGAGGGTGCATACATGATACAAAGGTCACACTGCCGTGACAAACACAATCATGTTTGTAGCTACAATAAAGCAAAAAATTCACAGGATGGACTGTCTGAAATTTCTTCTGTCTGTTTGGTGTTACTTATGAGCTGCTTTTTCAGTGCATGTAAAAAAAAACATAATACTACACACGAGATCTTAAGACGTAACCAAACAAAACTAAGACAGAGACAAGTTTGCGTGCCGTAACTTAACAGCTAAACCTCAAAGCTGCACTGATCTGATGCGGTGAAACGAAAGAATAGAGGAGGAAAAGCTCAATCCCTGACTACACACGCCTTGTCCAGCCTCGAGAGCAAACACAGGCCTGAGACTTTCAAGTCTGAGGCAGAAACACACATAGATACACACCCTGCTCCATTGGGTGTTGACAGAGCCAACACTGTCGCTGTGACACACCGCTACAGACTTGCAGCCGCAGGCCTCCCTGGCTCGGCCGGACCAGGATCATCCGTAGGTCATGTTTATGAACTGGGAGGAGTGGATGGATGCAAGCATCTTCATCACTTTCGTCTTCCTTATCTTTGCTTGTATCAACTGCCCTTAAACCCTTCTTTCACTGTCATTCTCTCTCTTTCTGCGTGTGTGTGTGTTTGCTATGTTTTGACCATCTTCCAGTGATTTATGGGTGTGGTGATGAAATCTTATTGCAGTGATAGAGATCAAAGCTTTAGTTTCATCTGCTAAAAGAGAACCTGTGATGCAATCAGGGCACTGTGGGAAAGTCTGACCATTGATAGATTTATTACTGATAACTGATTGCTGATGATAACTGATGGCCTGAGCTGCTTCATGCACAGTTTTACAAACAGGGACACAAGAGAAGTTTTGAGATGAGTCATGGAAAAGTGATGAAGAAAACACAAAGTTTTGATTTTAAAGTCTAACTTCTCTGATATCTGAATTTTGATGAGACACTGAATCATCAATTTGAGCACTCATTAGGGGGAAAAATTTTATACTATATTTGAGCTGTATATTTTTATACTTATTTCCTATTTTAGTATTTTTACATACTTTTTTGGTGTCTCGTTGTTGAGTGTTTATTTCTTATCTTTAATGGATTTTTTTTTGCATTTGCATTTGCATTTGTACTCTGTGCTGCTGCAGTAATGCAAATTTCCCCACTGAGGGACTCATAATGGATTATTTTATTAAATTCTAAAATTTATTGTGTAAAATCTTCATGTAAAAAGGTAACTAATGCTATCAAAACAAAGTAGTGCTGAGTAACGGAGGATTAAATTAAATAAAGTATACACATTTAAGTAAATATACTTGCTGTCCACCACTGTCAAGACAACAGTTTTAGCCACACCATGTTATCTTGTATCCCCCCAAAAAAAGTTTTACTTTAAAGTCACTTTTATACTTTATGGTCAGAGGAAGTTCAGGAAATCAAACTGTTGAACAGATCAGAGAGCTGACAGGCTGATCTTGGTACTTGTGTTAATCCGTGCAATGTTTGCCTTTCCTAAAATTCACAAATCAGCACACAAACTCCAGCACCAAAAGGTGCTTGACAGTGGTTCATAAGTAAAACGACCAGATTTAAGTCTGATGGTGACAACCTTCTTGTGCAAATTTAGTGGACATAAATCCAGGAACCTCTATCTTTTTTTTTTATTCTTCACCTGTCTCAACGGTTGTGCGTTAGTGTCTGAGTTTGAGGACATTCAAATGAGGTGCGGTGTCATTCAAGGGTTCTTCTTCTGATTTGTCGGATGAAGGCAAAACGGAGCTGCACTTTTATCCCCTCTTTTCATTGTTCTTAACAAGCAACTACGGTATTGACAAAAATTTGCGTGACTTGGGCTCGAGTCAGACGTGAACCCGAGCCTCTGATTCGACAGGATCAAAAAAGTCTTGAAACTCCACTTAGACTTAGACATTTATAATTCAAGACTTAATTTGAACTTGAGCATTTTGACTTCACAGACCTTACATTCAGGCAAAGATTAAAAAAGAGTGTTTAAAAAGAGTTCTATAAATAAATACATTTCCCCACAGACTGCAGAGTATCTTGTCAGCTTTCAGGACAGAAACACATGTTCTGAAAGCATTCATGTTTTATTTAAATGTGATATATCAACATTCTGAGTTTTCTTGTGGAGTTAAATGTGATGATAAGCGCATTATGACTTGTGTGGGGCTTCAGGTCTGTTTGTTCTGAACTGAGACTTGACCTGGAACTCGAATGGAAAGATTTAAGACTTAACCATGACTATGTCATGCTTCTGCCAGGCCAGGCTCAACTACTGTTTTTCAGACAAATATGAGCGTGTTATATATCCTTTGATATAACTCTTAAGAGTGAAAACTCATTTCCCAAAATTGTTATTTTTATTTTAAAACCGGACAGAATTTTTCACTTGAGTTGGATAATCAGACAAAGGGCAGTCATCTGAAGAGAGGAGGGTTGGGGGTAAGGTCCAGATCAGTCTGTGGAACGGTACACAGCTGCTGGTTTCCTGAAGCTCACGCACACACCGTGTAGCCCTTGCCCTTTTTATTTAAGCTACTTTCCAAAATGTTCCGGTCTGTGCACCAACCAGGCTGTGGGCCGAAGAACGAGAGGTCCTGAGAGGTCAATGAAGACACCAGAGGCAGCCAAGGACACCGAGAGCTAACACAAGTACTCACTGCAAGTCCCTAAACCTCGACTTGACTCGGAGTGCAGATCAACACCGGCTAGAGTCTGATTTTTACAGTTAATTCAGAGTATAGTCACCAATTAAAACTATAAGCACTCAGCAGTTTAGAATGTGAAGGTAGAAGTTTGATCCTTTACTGAGGATATATTTAATTAATTTCATACAATAATGAGCTTTTCAGAGTTGCAGTTTCCCCTGAACACATTATGTTATTTACATTTTAATACACAGATAGATCCGCAAAAGACAAAGAAAGCAAATGTCAGTTGTTTTGTGACAAATGCTCAGACTGTGTTATCTTTGCACCAGTTTGATATCTTCTCTGGTCTACCCCCTAACTTCAACTGACGCCCCTAAAAAGATATCTGTCACACTAAACTGGACACCTGGCTTCAGAGATTTGCATTAGTGGGGACATTTTCAACAAGAATTATCCAAACTTCTTATCCTCATTACTCTAAGGGTCAGTCTGAGTGGATAGCTAGGTCCGAGGCAGGTGTGACAAACCTCGAAGCTAAAAATACGAGAGTTATGATATGAGGTGAAGCGTTCACACAGTTCAGTAAGGTTGGTGGATTCTTAAGGTGATTAAGAAATTTATATAGTGTCCCTTGACAAGTAGGCAAACTTGTGATGATTATCATGGGACATGAAGAAAACTCGAGTGCAGCTAGAAGCAAACCTAACCTGAACAGGGGAAATATTTACAGGTGCATACTTGAAAGTAAACAAAAACAAGGTCACGATTCCAGACACTCCCCTTGATTCAATCATTTTAAATTTTCGGTCCCTAAGTGTAAAGAGAGGCACTAAGGAGGGAATAGTTGATGATACAAATGTTGTCTGATGTTTTTGTTGCTTGTTAGTAGCGGTAACTCAGCTGAACAAAAGTCACAAACACTGCCTCACAAATATTCTGGGTTGTGTCCTCTTCAAGCTGTGGAAGACTTGAGAAACATCACAAAAACACCATTTAAAATCTTTAATTTAAAAGTTTATGGCTATTTTTGATAATGATGGTGTCATTCTGTGTTTTTTTTTTCTACTTCCAACATTTTGCATATGAAGATAACAAAACCATCACTGTTTCTATTGGACTAAGCCTTCGCTTTATGGGTTCCTATCAAATACGTTGTCTTTAAAAGAGTTTTGTTTATTCTAGAAAAATCTAGATCAGGCCGCCTTTTGGGCGCATGGCTTTGCCTTGTATGACTACATGTGTGAGAACAGGTGTAGTTACAGGAAACAGGTGGACTGTTCGGGTCCAGGATGGTGTCTTGTTGCTCAACCTGTGTGAAACCACGATGGGCAGTTCGTGTTCCTCGCCACACTCCAGTGCGCAGGCTGCTTTCGCAACAGGTGTGATGATCTGTGTACTGGATAAACTGTTTTTGCTGCTTGTTATTATTTGTTGTTAATGGTTGACAGATTGGAAATGAAGACATGCGAAAGTGCCACAGAAATGTACGCAAGAGCGTGTGTTTCGTACAGTTCTTTGGCACTTAGTACAGCTTCTCTGTTGCATTTAGACAAACAGGTAACATTTGGTTTCAGGTATCAGTTTTAGATGGAACCCAACATGTCCAACTATAGCATTAAAAAGTGTCAAAGTGACAACAAAGAACCCATTTATTCCATCATTCACAAGATCAATCATTTTCTTCAGGCCCCAAAAATGAACACTTGAGTCATTCACTTGTCACTGGAGATGACAGAGGTGAAGACAGCCTATAGTTGATCTGTTTCCACTGGGTTGTTAACTTCACCCACATAACGCAGCGGCTGCCACTTTACACATCAGAGCGAAGGGCAGCTGAGGTGTGCATCGCAGGGAAACATCATACGACAATAGTAGCCAGAGATAAGCGAGCGGTGGAATCTGAGTAATGACGCATCAGCAGCAGGTGAGAGAAACAACTGTGAGGTCTCACCAGAACAAAAAGTTCCATTAATAAAACATCACTGTAATAAAGCCATTAACATTCCTACAGAGGCCTTAACCGTCTCTGTTGCTCTCAGCAGTGAATTCTTGATGACTTGATTGAACTCTTCCTGCACTTCTAGCTGCTATATTCAGTCATATTTTAGCATCATCACGCTGGTTTTCTGCATAGCTAAACACACGAGAAAGTGTCGGTGCTTCATAATGGCTAATAAGTTCAGGACAATCCAGCGTATTACTAATGATCAACCACAATGATACTACACTAAAAGATTATGTCTGACCAACAATTGGCTCAGTATCTTGTTGTAAACCATCATATTCACAGAGCAGGTCGGAGGTGTCTGTGTTTACTTTTGTGTTTGTCGCAGAAGCTGCTTTGATTACACTTGGAAGAAGCTGTGAGGGTTTGAGCTTCTTCTTCTCAGAGGAGGTCAAAGTGATTTTCTCATTCATTGCAATGACTTTTTTGGTGCCAAAAACTGAAATCACAGATGTGTATCTGCTGTAAAACAAATACAATTGACACACAATACATATGATACACAACATTTTACACGATGAACATTAATTCAATTTACACAAAATTGCATCAGATCCACTAATATCAACAAACACAAACCTTAGATTAGCATAAAAAAAAAAGAATTACACATCCATATGAATCAAAACTGAGATTTTTAAAAAAAACACACAAACATGTAAATCCTAACTGAAAGGATTAATACATTTTAAGATTATCCACCAAAATAGGTTGCTGGAGCTTTGAGAAAATTTAACAGAAAAGTCCCTGCTTCCAGCTTCTCTAAACCGAGTCTTACCTGCCTTCATCTGCTAATATCTCCTAATTTTGGACATTGCATTTTAAGGTTTCCAAACCTTGGACTCTGAGAACTTTTATTTTTTTTATCACAGATCTCTGGCGTAAATGATTTATTGATTAATGACGAAGCTAAAGGATGATGAAAATATGAATTGGTTGCAGCCATGTTGCCCTCTCTGAGTCTGATATCTGCTGTGCGTGTGTCCAAATAAGAATGTGAGGTGTATTTTTCGTCGCACAGTACAAATTTGACAAAATGACAGCAAAAAAAAGGAACAGTTTAAACTGCATGTTGTCAGCTACATGACCGGAAACAACACTGCTGTGTTCATGCATTTTCACAGAAATCTGAATTTTTTCCAGTTAAAGCAGATAAGACATATTTGTAAAGCAAACAAAGTTTAATTCCACATGTCAGGCATGTCTCAGAATGGAGGTCAAGAACCACACACACCTCACAAGCTACAAGCTGTAATTACAAGTATCTTTTTTTTATTGTAGAGCCAAAACTGCTGAAAAGAAATCTCGTTTTATTTAGTTTTCATCCCACATGACACACAATGTCCTCTTTCGTGTTTTTCTCATTCTGAGTTATTTCAGTCTCCTGTGTGATAATGTCTAACATAACGCACTTTGTTAACTTTCAACCATCTTTTAAAAATTCTTAACAATACGTTGTTTTCTTTTTTTCGTTTTTTTTTTTTGCCAGTAAAGGACACTTTCTCATCCGAGACAGCAGCTGTCCTCACGTGATGTTTTATTTATTTGTTTGAAAAACTTGATAGCTGCTGAAACCCGGTCACTTTGGCAGATTTAACGTTAAGGATGCTCAGATAGATATCAAGCCACGTCTGAAACTAAACGACAGAGAAAAGAAGCAACCCCTGTTTCTCGTCCTTTTCGGTTCCGGTCATGACACATTTCTATAAAAGCACGATTTCTACAAGGTTGATTGAGTTTTCTAATTACACCGGATGCCTTCAACGTCACAGGAACGTTTCAGCAGGGCTAATTCGTAAGATAATTCTAATTTTATTTGCTTTTCTAAAAAATTATTTACTTACAGAATATTATGACACAAAAGCAAAACGTTCATTAGACGGTCATCTTATACTAGCCCCACTCTATTGTTGTTATTAATGATTACAAGTTTGTTTCGCTCCTGGCTGAGACAATCTTCACATTCCGCTTAAATATCTATTTTGAGCACATTTTGCGTGTAATTTCTGCACACTTGATATTTTTGTGGGTCGTTTTTCTTATTTTTTTCCAGTGTTAAACGATAGGCTTACAGTGTACACTGAAGGCAGGCTGCTGCCCATGAACAGTAGGTCAACACTGCGTAAGATGGGCAAAATGGCGCAAAAATATCGAGCACAGTGTCAACAGGCAACATGTAATTCACACGCTACTTAAGAATGGACGGTTTATTAGTACAACCATAAACGGTGGCTAATTTATAGTTTTTCATATTTCCGGTTGATGAGCGCAAATAAGAGAACCGAGGCTGTTTGTTTTTGAGGCATTATTGTACCATATTTTAAGGCGATTATTGATGAATGGGTTTAACTGATAAGGTTAAATTAAACATGTGTAATTTCTGAAGATGGGACCTATTTAAATGTTTTGGATTCCATCTGAAAGAAAGTTTAAAAACTTAAAAACAATTCACATAAAGCACATTTCACGTCTAAACAGTGGCAAATATTTGCCTAAACCTAATTAAGTTAATGCCATCAACAACTATTATTAGGCTATTGTACCCTAATTAACAGCTTTAAAAGGACACGAATAAATATGGAGATAAAGCTTCTCCCAGACTTTTCCTTTCTGGTCCCAGTACTGGCCTCGTGTCGGTGCTTATATGGAATAAAACCATGAAGTGAATGTGTGCAGCTCGCCTTTCTTAAAAGACTTTATGGCATATACAACAGGGTCCGAAGTCCATGAAAGTTTTGCTGATAAGAGGAGCCAATAAAAACAGCAGTGCAGCAGTGTAAACACGTCTACCTCTGCTCAGAGCGGCCCTTATTCTGCGGATTTACATAAGGTTCCCATCAGCCGGCCCACTCATTACCATGTTTTATATCCCCCTGCTCTCAGAAAGCATCATGGCAAAGTAGCTCCATCCTCCCCTTCAACAGGGAAGTGAAGCAGCTTCTCAGAGCAGGTGTCAGCGACCGAAAACTCCCCACAGCTCTGGACCTGAGAGGAAGGCAGCAACTTTATTTTTACGCTTCTATCATTCCCCTCCATCCTCCCTTCCCCCTCCCGGCGTACCGCAGGCCTATGTTGAGTTTTTAATGTTCTCTAAAATGGTATCAAAGCTGACATCCCTGCAGCAGGAGCTCCTCAGCGCCCTGCTGGACTCAGGAGTTACCAAAGATGTTCTGATCCAGGCCCTGGACGACATGGACCCCAGCCAGCCGAGCTTTGGAGTAAAACTGGAGAGCCTGCCCATGTCGCCCGCTCCCCCTCAGAGCGGCAAGATGAACGGAGCGGACGTGGACTCTAAGCCCGTTTTCCACACCCTCACCAACGGCCACAGCAAGGGCAAGCTGTCCGGGGACGAGGGCTCCGAGGACGGGGACGACTACGATACCCCGCCGATACTGAAGGAGCTCCAGTCGCTCAACACGGAGGAGGCAGCTGAGCAGAGGGCGGAGGTGGAGCGCATGCTGGCGTGAGTTTCCCTGCCTTAAAAAGTTTTTTTAAATTTTTTTTAAATGATCACAACCCAGTTAGACCGCAGCGCTGCCGTGGTTAGATGAAAGGGTGAAAATCAACGCTGATTCTCTGCGAGCTTTAAAAATGTTCTAAAAGTCGTGGCCTTTTACAACTTGAAAATGAACAGTTGAATCTGAAAGGAGCGGAAAAGAAAGGTCTGTGTGAAGTTAAAACGTTCCTCTGTGTTTGTTTACAGTTTTAAAATAACGCGCCACGCTTTGGTTTTAACATTCTGGTTACTAATTGTCTACATGGATTAATTTTTCTTTACCTTTGGAAAATATCAGCTGAACTTAGATCTATTTATTATTAACTCTACTCCTCCTCTGAGCGATAAAAGCCGGCAAGCAGGCCACATGAGGAGGAAGTAACTTATTCTCCCTATTGTTATTCATTTAATAATAATAATGCACTATAATAATAATTATTATTATCATCATCATTATTATAGATATTATTATCATTAAATGTATTACATGTATATATTTGCCTTTTTCGGTAAAGTAATTTCATCACAAACCTTTTATTTCTAACCATCCCCACCCACAGCGCTAATACTAGAATATTTAAGGCTCATTTGTCTGCTAACAGGACGGAAGGAATATCAAAACTAACCCACGTGTAGTTAAGTTATTATTAATTTTATTCTATAAATCATCAACTGAAAGATACACAGTGGCGTGTGATTAGAGTGAATGGAGATCTGGTTATTCATTGTCAAAAGTTATAAACTAACATCTCCCACTTAACCCGCACACTTTAGATGTAGGCCTCCACATTCACCAAAACAAACAGACGTGTGTAGATTTGCTATAATTACCGATGTCCGTGTGTCTGGGGCTGATAATCTGGGATCTCAGGGTAAGGCCGCATCTTACCTCCCGGTATTTCTCACTATATTTTTTACTGCGGCAAAAAAAAAAAAATCTACGGGCTCGATCTGCAGGTAGGAACATGTTCGTATCTAATTCTAACTTATTCTGGCCCGTGGAGTATTTTTGTTTTTATTCTAACTCTCTGGAATATATGGCTATATATTTTAATTCCCTCCTTCGTCATTTACGATTAAACACTATAATTTTACACTACGTCTGATCTCAAATAATCGTTTTATGTCATCCTAAGAAAATCCGAGTTTTTTTTTTTTAAAGAAAGATGGAGGCTACCTTTTTAAGATTTAGGACTGTTTTAGAATTTCACATGTTGTAAAATGTGCCAGACATTTTTTAAATCATCTGATATTTTCCAATCGAGTTTTAAGTTTTTATTCAGTCTGTGTAAAACTGTAGATTTAGATCAAATGTTTCGATTGCCTTTAAATTTACACAAACCTAATATGCCTCTTTTTCAGACTGAAACCAGTAGTTTATTTAACAAATAATAAGTCCAAGTTTCTCAGCCTCCCTGAATCCACTTTAACTAACCTTTGAAAAATATTTACAGCCTGTTGGATTGGCTGCAGAGATAAATGGGTTGTCTGTGGGGGGACTTATTATGTCGCAAACCCTTTAAACTTGAGGCCTTAAAAACAAAGAATGCAAGGAGGAAAAAACTAAGCTGTGACTTACAATTTTTCTATTGAGAGTCAAGTTTTAGTATCATTTCTCTCTCTTATACATAGAGTACTTCATCATGTATCTGCATTGATTTTATGGCCAGACATAACCCAAAAGACTTTATTACTGCTATAAAATTGGAGTAATTGTAGAATTTTCTGTTCTACTTCCTTTTGAAAGCTGCATGTAGTTCAGTGTCGAAATGAGCCATGTTTTCTGCTCATGCGTTTTACATACACCCAGAGAGGACCCATGGCGAGCGGCTCGCATGATCAAAGGTTACATGCAGCAGCACAACATCCCCCAACGGGAGGTCGTGGACATCACAGGGCTGAACCAGTCTCACCTCTCCCAGCACCTCAACAAAGGCACGCCCATGAAAACACAGAAGCGAGCAGCCCTCTACACCTGGTATGTCAGGAAACAGCGGGAAATTCTCCGACGTAAGTTAATATTTGAGTTTCTCACAGCTCGGCCTCGGCCTGTATTTTGTAGCTGCCAGCAGCACGCCACTTTATTTGGATTTCAAACCTGCAAGCTTATCAAGAGTCCTCATCAAGGTGGATGACATACACATGCAGAACAGTAATAGGCTTGTGCTAGATCCTCCTGGTGAGCAGTGAAAGCTTATGTCACAATACAAAAGAGAAACTCTCCTCTTGTGTTTCAGAGTTCAACCAGGCAGCACATGGTCCAGGTAGCAGTATGTCTGACAAAGGCAATCAGGATCCAGCGTTTTTTTTCCCAGAGTTCAACCCGTCTGGACATGGCATGGGTCAGCCTAGTGACGAGGTTGGCAGCGAACCTTCCTGTAAGAAAATGAGACGCAACCGTTTCAAATGGGGGCCCGCATCGCAGCAAATCCTCTACCAGGCTTATGAGCGGCAGAAGAATCCCAGCAAAGAGGAGAGGGAGGCGCTGGTGGAGGAGTGCAACAGGTAGGCGAACATAACACCCTCTGGTGTCCTGCAGCAAAACTGTCACCCAAACATTGTTAACCTTCACATTTTTATGTCTACCACAGAGCCGAGTGTCTTCAAAGAGGAGTGTCCCCCTCCAAAGCTCAGGGCCTCGGCTCTAATCTGGTCACTGAAGTGCGAGTTTATAACTGGTTCGCCAACCGGCGTAAAGAGGAAGCCTTCAGGCAGAAGTTGGCCATGGACGCCATCACTGCCCCACCACATGTCATCAACCCAATGCTGTCACACAGCTCGCCACATCATCCCCAGACCAGCGCTTCACCTCCCAGTAAGATGCTAGGTGGTGTTGCTCTGAAGAGAAAACATTTTTTTGCTTCCATGTTTCTAGTGTTGCATAAAATAACTGCTTGCATTTGTTCACATTTACACCTGAATTTCGGTTTTCTTTCGGTGTGAAACTGGTGTGTCCGAGAAGGTAAAGGCAGAGTTGATGTGATCAGAGAGGCAGAGAAAGAGAGGACAAGTGATCAATGAGCGTGAGTGAGTGAGCTGAGCAAATGCCATTGTTATTCTGATCTTTGAAAACACACTGAGAACAATCCACATTGTACCTGCAATCTCCACTCCAAAGTCAGCATGGAGAGGCATGACACAAAGGGCAGCAGTCCTGTGACAGGCCAGGGTCAGGCCAGGGTCAGGGAGGGGGGACGAACACATCCAGATCACCTCAACATAACGCCGTCATTTCCACATTTCCTCCTCCCATACAGGTCACTAATGAGAGGCACCTGAACAGGGAGAGGCTGTTCGTTATGGCTCTGACCATCTCACCCTGACCCAATGTTTGCATTCAGAGTAATTAGTATTGACGGTGTCTAACTGGTGTATACAACATAAAAACCAAGGTGATAGGCCTAGCAGAGCTTTATCCCTGTGCCATCACTCACCTTCCATAAAACTGTGATTTGAGACTCGCTCAAGGCCCATTGTTGTCCTCTCGTGTTCGAACACGAGGCCACCTTTGAAGGGAAAACAGACTGTTTGCATTAGCTTGCTCTTTTACCTTCGGATAAACAGGTCCCACTTGTGGATTGTCTGTTTGTTTTAATTTTTTCTTTTTGTTGTTGCTACTCAGAACACCTGACCAGGCACTGACCTGGGGTTGCATAGCTGTAGTGGGGTCAGCAGTGAGGCTATAGCAGCAGAAGGGAAGGGTTGGTGGAAAGATCCCTCAAAAAAATCTCAGCTGGCTGCTTACAAGGTGTCCTGCTGGCATCCTGCCGACAGCATCAGCTGTTTTTCAGTGTCAGCCCTGACCTGACAATAATATCCCAGCGGGGCGTCTCATTGCGTTGCTAGGGCACGGCTTGTATTATGCATGCTTAATGGACAATTAAAATCCTTTGCTACTACATCTCCCAGGCCTTTGATAAGGGGCTCCTCTGACTTCTACTCTCTATACTCTGCCTCAGCAGGAGCTCTCATTGTCTGCGGTGTATTAGAAGACTGCAGTGACTGTAACCTAGGTTCATTTATCTCTGCTGTGCCTGAAGGAGGACCGATTTTAAAGACCCCCTCCTCCTCACCTTTATGGGCGTCAGTATAGCTGTAGAGGCTGGGCGCAGACTTGGAGCAGCAGGAGCTGTCCACTGGGGTATTGGCTCTTTTCTGGCCAGACAGGACTGATCACCCCTTCTTCGCCTTTAGAGAAAACCAGTAACCGCCCCCCCACCCCCTACTCTTTTAAACTGCCGCCTCACCCTCAGTCATACGTAAGAGGTCACTGCTGGGTCATTTCAAACAAACTCCTCTTGCTTGGGGAGTTTTTATTGATTCTGTTTTGGTCCGTTGATCAGTTGGTCACAACTGGATAGACAGTCAAACAGTGTGACGTGTGGTTCTGGTGGTGGACTTTTTTTACTAGCAAATTAAACTGATCTTGTGGGCAGATTAGCTTGCAGCTGTGTTCTCATGTGCAGTATTTATCTTGTGTTCATCTGCAAATAATATCTGCTGAATCCATTTAAACTATTGTATTTACATGGTGTATTTGCTTTTTGAATAACTGCTTCCAACTGTAAGGCCAAACTTCTGGGATAAAACAGAGATGGGTGGATTTTGAGATATAGTGAGCGTCTATATTCTTGTCACCAGGCCAGAGAGAGACTTAAAACCTTTCCACTTTTCCTTCCTGCCTCCTAACAATTAGTCCACGATACAGATGTTATTGAAAATAATCTATTACTTGCTAGTTTGATGCAACAAAAATGAAAGACAAGAACTGCTACGTCCATTTTAGTTGCAGCTACAGTTGGTGCAGGGGCTTCGCAGAGGAAGAGTTTGAGTGAGATTTTCTTGAAGTAGCAGTTTGAACTAACAAGTTAGTCACATTCGTGAATATGTTTGCAAACTCAGCACCAGTTTCACAAGAAGGCTTGTAATAGGTACATTTGTCCTCATGTCCAAAACAAAAGTGTTACAAAAACAGAGATGGCCAGATTGTCCTTTTTATTCTTTTTACCTAACTATATCTCTATCAATATGTAAAAATAACTATTTATCTATTGGCCTAATCCTAACTAACTGTGACTGACAGCAATGTAGAAAAGAGAAAAGTTGTTGGACAATGTTGGGTCTGATGACAGTCTAAGGTGTAACACCAACATCCACAACCTCTGATGTCCTTTTAAGACTTTCTGAACATGCAGGAGTTGTGCATGTGTGACAGTTTTATGTGACACAAAAGGTAAGCAAGTTACAAAATTCAAAGGAAAATAAAGGCATGTTATTTTATTTTATCATTTTTAAGCATGCATGACAGTTCAGCTTCATGTAAAACACAGGCATGTTATGAATTTGAAAAGCGTCACTGTGTCAATGTGTCACTTGATGATAATTGTGTCGACCTGACCATGTAGAATAATTCTAACCCTATCCATACATGGGTGAGAGAAGCGTGGAAAAAAATGGAATCGCAAATGTGACCAGATGCAAAAATGGACTGGACTGTTGAAAACGTTGTGTGGACGAGTCTTGAATGTGCAGTATTTTGGACAGAGGTGTTCAGATTGTCTCAAATGTCTGTGGATTAGCACTTTCCTCGTTTTAAGAGTTTGGGGCCAACTAATCACTAGCAACATGTGGAAAGTGGATGTGATCACATAGGAGCTCCTATGGAAATGCTGAAACACAGAGTAAAGAAAATGTAGTAATAGTGATATTTTTAGCCTTTATTGTAAAACAGCAACTTTTTGTGCTTTGCACCAGTGTAGCTGTTTCAGGTTACATCTTGAGATAGGGTTAAAAAAAAAAAGATATTGCCATCTTACCCCATACAAGCAAAAAACTTTTTTTTTTTTATTCATTTGCTTTCCTGGTTATATTTTTACTCTTGAGATGGTACTTTTTGGTGCTTCATTTTCCTATGTTTTGATAGCTTTTCACTTCTCATATTTTAAGTGCATTTCTCAATACCGTTTATGAGTTTTTATATATGTAGGAGTCTGAATAAAGGATTTGTGCTTATCATGAATTATTGTAAGTATAGTTTAGCAGCTAAAATGACTTTGAAGCCAGATCTGTGCTGTGTAAGCCAAACTGCATCGTTCTGCACGTTACCAAACCAGCAGACTCAGAAGTTCCAGATCAGATACAGTAGTAAGTGGGGGGATTATCAGTGGGCTGTTGTGTTTTTTGTCACCCTAGGCAAGCTTGAAACGGATACTCGTGCAGAAAAGATAGCCTAGCTCTGCACTTTCTTCAGCCCTGTCTCCCAAAGAGTCACAAAGAGGCGACTGGATACGTCCTGCAGAGACCCAGGAGGTCTGTTATATGCAGCAGCTCTACAATGGGCACTGCCTGGGGTTGGGGAGGCAGGCTTTGATATTACATGGGTCACACAGGGAGCTTGAGCCTTTTAAACTTGCTGAAGATCCTTGCTGCCACTCCCCTTCTGAGGTTCTCGCCCTCCCCCTGCTCTCAGAGAGCAAGCTACAGTTTTTTTTCTTGAGTGTTCTGTTGCACCTGCAGCTAAATTTGGGTTTAACATCATCTACAGGGAAAATCACAAACATTCAAGAGCATGAGCATGATGAGAAAACCAGTTGTTTCCTGACTTTGGATGGTGGAAGTCCTCCTGACACACTCTGAGGATCACTGCCGCTAAAATTCCTGCCAAAGCCAAAGAAACAAAACTAGCCTGAATGGCATCCTTTTCTCCCTCCGACACTTAGAGAGGTCGCCAAGCTCTGAGATAACTGACTTTTTATGAGTCCTTCTCTATTGTGTAGCAATGGGGGTCATGAGTCCAATAGAGTGCTTTATTGTTCTGTGGCGGTGTTTACAAGGCACGGCGGGCTGTTGTGGGGTTGATAGTATGTTGCAGGAGACAATATGAAGTCTGCTGGCTGTACAAAATGGAGGACAGGTACTTAGAGGGTGATATATGACACTGTGGTTTTGCAGTATCTGTATTCAAAGCAACACTATCGGATTTATGCTTGCTTGAAATATGTTTGCTTTCTTGCTGATAGTTAAATGAAAAGTTTGATACTGGTGCTATGTTTGTCTTTTAAATGCAAGAGCCTAAAGACCTTATGACTTAGGGACGTAAAACAGATAGAAATAAATCAGCCACAGAGGACGTCTGACTGTTTAATCTGTAAAAAACAAATACATTTGTCAGTTTGAACTGACAGATTCAACTGACTGATTGAACATAATCCAATTAACCATTTCCACAGTGATGCCTGTGTGTTTGAAGCAAACTAAACATGTAGATGTTCACATCCTGTTCCAGCGTCCAGCACCATGCATTAAGAAATCAATGCCCTCCTCATTGCTCACCTTTTGTGTCAGTGCCTCACCCTGTTTTTATCTCAAAATGGCTGTGTATCAATACCTTCTGTCATGTCAAACCAACTTCGGCTGGGCGCTCAGGCTGTCACTCCCGGGTCAGGGACGGAGGGCTCGGGGAAGATGGGAGAGCTTAGTGCAAACAGAGTCTGTCTCATGACTGTCACTGAGGGAGGGATGCTTGCTGTGCCCATGTGTGGTTGAGCCCACAGGATAAGAATGTGTTTGACATTGCTTGTAATTGTGTAATGTTTACTTTGTTGGTATCAGAGGGGGCCTACATCAGCAAACAGGCATTTGATTGTTGGGTGTGGGGAAGGGGAGCATTCCTTTGGACCTTCGGTGAGAGACAACAAGTAGTCTAGACATGGGATTAAGTGATGGTGTTACTATTGTGACACTATGGTTAAAATGCATTTATCCTGACATAAACTTTGAGCAGCAAAAATTCAAGGATAGTCACATAAATTAGAAGAAATGTATCCCACAGAACTTTTTTCCTCTCCATCTTTCTTCAACCATCCCCAAATTTTTCCATGACCGTCCATGATTACTCTTACTTTTGTGGATCATACTTTCACTTCAGCCTGGCTTTTACATGGAGCTAAGTACTTTGAGCTGAATATGAGTACTTCCTCCACCACTGGTGAACCTTCGCACTGACGTAATAAGGCACATCGTCAGCAGCGTTTGTGTGCTGATCGGAGAGTCTGATGGGAGTTTAGCTGTTGTGAGTGCGTGTACACAGTGAATGGCCTTGGCTGAGCTACGCAGATAGCAGTAGTGCACGGGTCAGTGTGTTTGTTTGCTCTGTCCTTCCCTGTCTGAGTCAAAGAGCAGGTGAGTCTGGTTGGTTGGGGTCACAGTGGCGCTGCCTGCTCTGCTGTCTCTCTGCCCTACATACCTGTGACAGCTGCGGGGCTGGGAGTCATGAGACTAACCCGCTGTCTCTGTCTGGTTCTCTCTCAGTGCGTTACAGCCAAGGCCCAGGTGAGGTCTCCTCCTCCAGCGCCATCAGTCACCATAGCAATGCCATGGTGACCAGCCAATCCGTCCTCCAGCAGGTGTCTCCAGGAGGACTGGACCACAGCCACAGTTTGCTGTCACCCGATGCCAAGATGGTGAGTGAACACACCTGGGTCTTTGTGGCCTCAGATTAGATAAGAGAAGGCCTGCGTTTAGCATATACGTACAAAGCAGGTTCCTGAACCTCCTCTCCCATGGATCCACTGGCAAGAGCCAACAATTAGCACATTGTGCTGCTTTGTTTGGGAGGTGGAGGCCACTGCTGTACGAGCAGGCAGAGTACACCAGGCATGTTCATAGCTCAGCCAATAAGCCTGATAAAGAAACATTCTGTTCTTATTGATTAAATACCTCTCAAAGAGGAGCCAAAGGTGGAGTAGCACTTATTCTGCCAGAGAAGTTACGCCTACATTTGATTCTGCCTGATGCTTTTTTCTCCATCTTAAGAACTTCTCCCCTCTAGTCCAATATTTGATCAGTGGCCAAGAACCTTACAGTATACATGGAAACAGCATCTGAATTGTGGTGCAAGAATACTTTTGATATATGATGTGTAATCTACTGTCCAAACACAACATCCTTCAAACTGCCACGCAGTACAATATCTATCCATCTAGGCTGTTTATTATGTTTAGAATAAAAAGAAAAAAACCACATTGATTCAGGGCCCGCTGATGTTCAAACTGTGGTCTAATGTCCCTGGCAGGTCACTTCCACCTTTTGGAGCAACTTTATGGGAAATGACAGCAGTGCAGCAGGTCTGAGTTGTCAGTTATCTGTGTGCAGATATGAGTCTGGTCATTCAGTGGACGGCGTTTAAATAGACACAGCCCCATCGAGGGGAGGATCCAGACTGACATTACTGTAAATGCAGGGATGCCGATTTAACCGCTTCCATAAACTCACACCTGTGTGTGTGCAACACGAACCACAAACGGCCTTTTCTGTTATTGTTTTTTCTCCACATTTTTTACTTATCAGTATTTGCTTGTGTATAAGTGGGGATGCACAAGAGTAGCTTTGTACTAAAGGTTGTGATGTAAGTTAACGTTTGTGTGTGTTGTTTGTTTAGCAGCCAACCACATCTGCATCTGTTTCACTTTGAACATGAATTTACACAGCAGATAGTTGAGCTTTCATAACTTTGAGCGTTACATTCACCTAAAACCTAATAAAACAGTACTTTGATTTAATTTCCCTCATCTCTCCCCAGATTTCAGGTTCAGGGGGAGGACTTCCTCCGGTCAGCACGTTGACAAACATCCACAGTTCCCATCACAGCCACCAGCAGACTCAGAACCTCATCATGCCTCTGTCTGGAGTCATGGCCATAGCACAGAGTAAGTGCAAAACCCCTCAATATGAGCAGAAACTCCCATTTATTTTACATATTCTACAATGGAACCAATCTTAGATTTGTTAGTAAATTGTCTGCAGTGTTTTGTGTTGACCAACTCCACCATATTTACATTTATATTAAATTTTTCTCTTGACCTAATAGAATGATATGAAGTACAAACAACACAGTTGCACAATCTAGGCAGACAGCACCAGCTTAAACAGAAGAAGAATAAAACTTCCCTTTGGTATTTTGTTCTGTTTTGTGTTATCTCAATATTTGCACATTCAGATTACACATTAGATTCATCCCTAATACAGTTATTATCCCATAGTTTGCCAAATCTGTCCAGTCTTGTCTTATCCTCCAGTAATCTTTACAGATAAAGTTACAGATAAAATAAAAAGTTTTTTTAACCTCAAGCTTATATTTAAACACAACATGACAACACTTTAGGTAGTTCTCCACCCATGTCTTTAAGCTCTTTTATCATATAGATAAAACTGCTCCAATCTTACATTTAATGGCAAATCAAATTATCATTTTTTCAAGAAAACAACGTATTGCTCAGGATTCTTGTTCATGTAACTAAAATGTATTATTATTCCAATGCATTTAAAAGTCATACACAGTCTTCAAATTCTTTAGATTACAAACCTACTTGTATTTTCTTAACAATCTTTTTGCCTAAGTCCAAATATTATCATATTAGTTTTAGTGCTATTAATTTGTTATTTTCATTTTGTCGTCTGAACTCAAATGCAGAGTCAATAGGCTTTTGCAGGGCCTTTGTTGTGGACATTGCTACTGTGTCCCTGCATGTATCAATACTAAAAGCCTCTTAAAACTTTCAGTTTTAGTATTAACATACTTCACTCACTCAGCAATCTAATAACCAGTGCTCCTCTGAGTCATGATTATACTAGGCAAATAGACATTGCGACACACTATCCCCCTGTGTGATGCCAGCAATACATTTACATAATAAAAGTTGGGATAGAGGCATGTTTACCATTGTGTTACCATATTGGAACTGAAGATAATGATTGTTGCAGTTTCTCTGAAGGATCTGTGTCCATTCTTACTGAATACAATATTTCAGCTACTCTGTAGTCTGTGGTTGTTGTCATCTGACTCTCCCCTTCCTGACGCTTTATACTTTATCGCTAGGCGACAGATCTGGACTGCAGGCTGGCCAGTCAAGCACACATTCTGTTTCTATGAAGTCATGATGTTTAAAAGTTGTGCAGAATGAGATCGCTGGCACTGTAATAACCACAGACATCCCAGGAAAATAATGTTGTCTTGATGGCATTATATATCACTCCAAAATTCAACATGAGTCTGCATCAATGGTGCATTCACACATATGCAAGAAGTTATTAATATCATGTGTACTGATCCACCCCAATACCATCATAGATGTTGTTTATTGCAGTTTTCTCTGATAACTGCCTGGATAGTTGTTCTCATATTTGGTATGTAGAACCAGTTTTTTCCCAAAAGTAGCTGAAATGTGGACTCATCTCACCACAGAACATATGTCTATTTAGATTGCTTAGAGTGAAAATGGTTTTCCAAGGCACTCCTGAGCCCATGTGGTTATATTGATCCTGTTGTCGTGAGTGTTTCTTCTGCGGTGGCGCCTGAGAGCTCAAAGGTCATGTGCATCCAACAGTGGTTTCCAGCCACGGCCATTGTGCGATTTACATGATTTCCTCACACTCTCTGAATCTTTAACAATTTCTACATCTGTAGGTGTTGAAATTTTTCTTTATTTTTATTTTTACGCATTGTTTCTTGCTATTCTACATTCAGATTTTTTTTAAACTCAGTGATGGACTTAGGCACAAAAAAATGGTTTGCTTAGAAAGAATATGCCTTTGGTGAATGCTCCTTTTATATCAAATCATGACACCCTCACCTGTCACCAACGATCTGCTCGTTCTTCCAGAATGGTGTTGGTTGGTTTATAAACTTTTGTGCCTTTTTTTATTTCTGTCCCAACTTCTTTGAACTTGTTGGTGAATCAAATTCTAGCTGTTCTTGTATCGTCATAATACGATAAAGTTGATCAGTGCAGACGCTAAAAACTGTTTTCTTTGTACAAGTGTCTGCTGAAAAAAACATGAACAAATGAACAAATTACAGATTTGACGTATTTTTTTTACATAAAAAAAAAAACTCCCATTATATTAGATAGAAACTGACTTGATCTAACTGATGTCTCGCCAGGTTTGAACACATCGCAGTCTCAGAGTGTGCCGGTGATCAACAGTGTGGCGGGCAGTCTTGCAGCTCTGCAGCCTGTCCAGTTTTCCCAGCAGCTCCACAGTCCCCACCAGCAGAGCCTGATGCAGCAGTCTCCCAGCCACATGAGCCAACAGCCATTCATGGCGACAGTCACACACTCACACAGTCAGTAACTCAACTCTACTCTCTTCTTAGTGCAAATTTTAAAAGTATCGCACCAGTGACTCCCACCTTTGTCAACTCATGTAAATCACGCTTTTGGAATTTTGCCCTTTATTTAAGATTATTTAAATGATTTATTTTAGCAAAAGAGAATGTTATTTTGTTTAGAAGAAACTGTGTTTTATTCTCTTGGGGATTCTTTGCAGAACCCTAACATGTCAACTTCAGGCCAAGGGTAAACTTTTACTATCAATGTAAGCTCTGAATGTAAAGATTTACCCTGTGATGACCTCATGGGTCTGCTTTCCTCTCCCAGAATTCAATAATAGGTGCCTGTTTGCCAGTAAAAGCAGAAAGTGAAATCTGCACTTGATCAAACACCTCTATTAAATAACTTCAGTTGTTTTAATATAATAATGGTTCATATTCTTTTCCAGTGTATTCCCACAAGCAAGAGCCCCCACAATACTCCCACCCATCACGCTTCCCTTCGGCCATGGTGGTCACAGACGCCAACAGCATCAGCACCCTCAGCTCCATGTCCTCAAGCAAGACGGTGAGTCTTCCCCCACTCATCACGTCTCAGAAATCTCAGTTAGGCTCACTTTCTGATCTCTCTCTGCCTGCTGTTCTAAATTTTAGCCCAAGTAATAATTTATTGGGGGGTATCTGCATGAGAATCAGCGTTAAATTTGTGAGGTTTCTGCAGTTTCTGCTGTCATACTGCTGCTGAGTAGTTGTTTTTGCAATTTGTTTATATACAGAGTCAGCTCTTTTCCTGCTGATTTACATAAATTTCAAATACTCCATAATGGAAGAATCAAAGCAATCAGCAGCAGCAGAAACTAGATCACCACAGGGAGAAGTGTGTGTGTGTGTAATGATTGTGTGCTGACTTGTTTGATTCCTGTCATATTAGGACGCTCCTGTAAACAAGATGGTGCAACTTGGGGGTCTCTCCTGGGTAAATACAATTTTATTAGTTCAGTCACGCAGCTTCATGAGTGAAATCGCACACAAACCTGATCATTAGAGTCAGTCGTAGATGTGCACGCTGAAGCTTTTACTTCTTGTTTAGGGCTGCTGCCGATGTTCAAACACTACTAGACAATAGATGAGATGGATGTATGGATAGGACACTCCTCACAATTCGTATTTCCTCTCAAACAGCTGTCTAATTAATCACATGTTCCCTCAGCCCAAACGCCCCTTGATAAATGCTCCCTCTTTTCACTTCCTTACTTTCATCTCCCTGGTGGGAGTCACCTTTGCGATCAGGAAATGAGACCTCTTAATCAAAGTTCTCAACCCTCATGTGCTGCTACTTTCCTCCATGCTACAGTGAGGCTGCAGATGAGATGAGTCGGGTAGGGGGTGGAGGTTTTTTTCTTTCTTTTAGTAATTACACCTCTTCCTCTTTCCTACTTCTCCCTCCTCTCCGTGATCGCTCTAGCCTGAAATGTTGTCCATGGTGCTTTCACACACTCAATTTCCCACGCTGAGGCAGCATGCTCGTACCATGAGCCGCTTCTGCGTCACTGATGGGCTGATGGGATGGCAACAGAGAGCAATGTGTATCCTCTTTGTTCGAAAGGATGCAGCAGAAATACACAAAAGCTCATTTAGTATAACCTGGTAGTATTATCACTCAGTAAAGGGACCAAAAACATTTTCACAAGTGAAAGGAAAGTACAAGTAAAGAAATCTATGTTCCTTACTAACTTGATCTGACTTTGACTTTCTTTTAATCGTTAGTTCATCTAATCGCCTAAATTCACTTTTCTAAATATTAAATTTTTGATTTTCATATTTTGATAAATCACACTAATCATCTTTGTCCATGAGAGGCTCTATTTGTGAAACTCTGAAAAACAATGACAGACTTATTTATCTGTGGGGATGGGACATAAGCCAAGACAGTTGTAAACCACTGATTTAACAATACATCACAGGGCAGCAAACTAGCATAGTTTTTTTGGTATAAATATTCTGACTCTTTTTCTCTTTATATTAATTTTTTCTAGGACTTTTTCTTGTTCAAGAACTCAAAATTTTAGATTTTAACTTCAAATATACAATTTTGTGTATCTTATCCTTAAAAACAACTCATTAAAGGTGATAAAAAACAAGAAAGAAACGCAAATTACTTTCTTAACATGTCCTATATTTTGGTAAAGTCTTATTCTTAAAAATAACTGCTCTTAAATAAAAAAAGAAAGAAAAAAGTAGCCTAAAAAGAATGTCTAAACACTTTTTAAGTGCAGTACTTGAGATTATTTTTAGATACTCCCCACCCCTGGTTGTAGCCTGTCACAACGTTGTTGTATAGCATTGCACAATCTCTTTTATTTAGAGAGCAATTAGCTCAAAAGCCAGGTATTTTCTTATCAGGACGTTTTTTGAAGGGGGCAGCCTTCTTCTCGTGACACGACCGGCGTGTTTAGGCTTTATAACACTTGCTGTTTACCAAGAACCCTCCATAATACCTGAGTCTGTTTAACACTCACCTTTGCTCAAAGCCTGCTGTCTAATGACTCAGGTCTTGGCTGCAGGTCAGCTTTATCAGGTGAGGCTGTTTGCTGGCCGCAGGGTCATTTCAGGGTCAGCTGCCCCCCCACACCAAGTGAAAAATAAATTCCACAAACAGTTTAAAAGAGGAGAGTGGAAACTGAGCTTTTCAGACTCAGAAGGAGAGGGATGGGGAATATATTTGGCCAGGTGTTGCACCCAAAGGTGGAGGGGTGGTAGGAGTATTTAAAGTAAAAGTAGCAATACAAGCAGAAATCCTGCATTCACATTTTTGTTTAAGAATAGAGGCTTGAGCAAGAAAATGTACTTTAAGTGACTATGATTAATATTTAATTTGTGAAATTGCCATATTCAGCTGCCTCGTTTACTTTCACAGCTCTCACAAGCTGGGTTTCCATTGCCGGTTTTGGTTCACATTTAGATATGAAAATGAAAGGGTAATGCACACTTGATCTGGCAGAGATTAAAATTAAGTGACTCACCAAATGTTTTCAGTTTGAGCCGTGAAAAAACAATAAACTCATCTTTCCAGAAATGAGATATTCACAGGAATGAAAGTAACTCCTTAAGAAGAGCTCACTCCATTTTCCTCTTGTGAATGTGCTCCAAAGTTGTTTGCTTTCTGTTAGGATGATTAATCTTCTTTGTGAAGTTTTTGTCTTTCATTCCTCCACCGCCCCTCCACTGTATCTGTAGTTGAAAGAAATATACTAGTATAATGTTCCAGTTTTAGATGCAGTTAAAAAACATATGAGAAACATTTTTCGGTGTAATGCAGCCCAACACTACTCATTATGGTGTCAGTAATAAACATAACGTAGACATATCAACTTTCTGACAACAAAGACTCAAAATTAATTTAGTTAGAAAATAGAATACGTTGTTGAGCTATCGTATTGGTATTCTGTGGGATGTATACTATATGCAGCAAATATAATACACATATATCTGTGAAACTGGACAGATTGTGTTTATTGTTTTATGTAACACAGGTTTACTTTGTTTGACATCTTTCTCCTTTTCTTTTTCAGTGTCCTCTTCAAGCTTGGTGAGAGTGTCCACCTGACTTCCTTGCTGCCCGGCAACGAGAGCACATTTTTCCACCCTCTCACCGCGGTAACCATGACAACTCTTAATAGCTCGCAACAGCGTGCTGGATGACGAGTCAGTCAACAAACACAGACGAGTGACGATGGTGGGCAAGGCGGTGGAAATGGGGACAGATGAGGAGAAAGAGTCTGGATTCAGTTCTGTGGCACACAAATGATCAACAAGGATGTTTGATTTTTAACGCAATCTTTGAAAACAGTGTTCAGTTTTTCATGCCATCTCTTAAAGTTTTCATCTGTTGTCACATGACAAAGGAACAAAAGCACCAAAATGAACTTTGTGGACTTAAATGAAGGCTCTGAGATGACTTTAACTGTGATTTAAGGTGGAAATATGAAGACAAAGTGAGGCAAACAGAGACAGTGATCGACCTCTGTGGAGGCTGCGGGACGCCAGGGCTGAAAGTGTGTCGTCTCGCTTGTGAGCAGCCTGTGTGACAATCACAATAACCTGTTTTGATCTTGTGCATTCATTCCTCACTGGGCTTTAAAGGAGTCTTCCATGTTATTCTTTTCGCACTCAGTTTACTGTACTTGCATCAGTGCAAATGTTGTTGTTTCATGTTGTTCAATGTGTATACTGTGATTGAAAAGACTTTGACAATCTTGAAAGGACTATGCAATGCGGCTATAAGTGTAAGCGATGCTTTGTATAACTGGATTCTGCACAAAACTCCACAAACTTGAGGCTGGAAATGAATCTGCAGCTGCCTGTAAAATAACACAAAAGCAGATGGATGTACGTGTGACCAATATGTCAAGAGGTAGGAGGGATAAACGTAGGTCGTAAGCTGCCCTCTATAGCTAGAAATCTGGTTTTCTCCTTTGTTCGAGTGAGGCTGACTCACATGCATTCAGTGTGGCCCTTCCCCTCCATGGAAACCTCTGATTGTTTGCATACAGGTTCAGGTGAATTTCAGGAATGGGACTCACCCTCCCTTTATCTCTCCCGCTTCCTGCCACAGTGTGAAATAGGACAAATATTTTCAATAACTCCTCATCATAAATCAAGGTGCAGGATCCCCCCTGGGTAGAATGAAAACTTTGACAAACATTCAGAAACCAAACAAACATGAAAGAAGACAATGTTGTGACAGCAGCAGCTCTATTCGTACAGGAATCCAAAGAGGCTGCTGTGGGCACAGACGCCCACGCTTACAGTATTAAGGTGTGTTCAGAAATTTGACTTCAGCTGGGATATCACATCCCAACTTTGAGATTAGCTGCATGCTCCAGCTTCAAATTTAGCATCAATGTTTAGTTTCCATTTTATTATAACTCCCTAAAAGCAATTTTGTTCTTAAGCGTGCAGATCCAGTCTCCTGTTCAATATTAGGTCATTACGTTGTTATTATTACATGGTTGGTTTGTGACTTTTATAGGCAAATCTGCTGCCATCTGATCAGAAGGCGCTCATACCTGTGTGATAGGACATGATTTTTTCTCCTCCTAATGTATTATTTTTGTATAAAATTTAAATCAATCATAAATCATTATTTATACTTTCTGAGAAAATATTGGTATTTCAAGTAAAATGTTTTTTTTTTTTCAAAATGAATACATGCTTGTGGTTATTTCAATGCAAATGGTGAATGCTTGATGGTCCATTTAGATTTTTTGTCACATCACTTTTAACATGCAATATAACAAAGTAAGTCAGTAGAAATATACTGAGTGGAGTTTAAAGCACAATAAGTCCGGCTGAAATGTAGTTTCACAAGACTTTAAACTTGTAGAAAATATGTCATCTCAGCAGCAGAAAGAAAAGGGTAGTTCAGTGTGTCTGTTTATAACCTCTACAGATATGTTACGATGTTGCTGTGCGATAAGAAAACAGCCGCTTTGAAGTTCATGGATCTAAAGTGCACATTTCATTTCAAGCAGCAAGTTCATTGACCCTGCCATGTCGATAGCTCAATTCATGTCAGCCTTTATCAGGTACTGACACTGAATGCACCGTTAAAAAAGTGTATACCATTTGGTATATAGTGTTTTTAATGACCTGAAACATATTTCATTGGTATTTTACCTCAGCTTAAGGGTGAGATATATAACAAATTGTCAGTTGTTACAGTATAAAGTACTGTGTAAATTTCTTGAACCACGTTTCATTTCTTTATATTTAGCTCCTAAGCAGCCAAACTTTCTTGTAATCTTTGAGAGTTTTGTGGACATTGGCTTATTTCTCACTCATTTTCAGTTGAGTATTTGTACCATTTGGACCATTTTTAGGGAAGATTTTTTTGTTCTGTTTTTTATTGTTGCTTGTTTAGCCACTTAATGCTTACCAATGTGTCAGTCAAGCATAAGAATAAACCTAACTTCAGGGATGAAGCAGTATTGTATCTACACAAAACAGACAACTTTAAAACTGATCTTTTGGCACCTACCAGCAGCTGAATGAAGAGACATAGCTTGTTTAGATTCTTTAGTTATGTCTACAAAACAAAAAAAAATTGTGAAAGATAATATGGTTTGACAGACACTGAACAGCATTTTTGGGTGACTGCCAAAGATCTGCTGAAAATTTATATCTTAGCATGTTGTGCAATGTTTCCTTAAAGAATTGGAAAAAAATAAGAGAAAACTAGCTTGAGCACGGGAACAGTATCCAAAAGGGATGTCTTTCCAGCAAAGACCTGACACAGGACCTGAGAGATGCATCTGGGCCTTTAGTTCATCCATCTACTGTTCACTGAAGCCTCATCAGAAATGGTCTTCATGGAAGGGTGGGTGTAAAGAAGCCATTCTTAAGGAAGGGAAACAGGGAGAAAAGGCTGAGCTATGCCAAATGACACAAGAATCAAACTGTAAATCAGTAACAACAGGTCTTATGGAGGGATGAATCCTTCCCAGAGCCCGGACCTCAACATTATTGAAGCAGTGTGGGATCATCTTGACAGAGAACGGAACAAAAGGCAGCCAACATCCAAAGAAGAGCTTTGGGATGTCCTTCAAGAAGCCTGAAGAACTATTCCTGAAGACTACTTAAAGAAATGTCAGAAAGCTTTTTGAAGAGGGTTTAGACTTATTAAGAATAAAGGTGCTCAGATCAAATATTGACTTTCAAGCTTGTTAGAATTGTACAAACTTTTATTTTCCTTATATTGCCCATATTTCCCTTTATGTTTGCACATGTTTCAATAAATCAGTGCACCTATTTATGTTTTTCCTAGTAACAGATAAAAAATTATGTTTGGCTCAATACTTCTGCACACTACTATATACTTGTGTAGATATAGTTAAACTAGTAAGTCAAACTGAACACTGGTTTAGGTTATCAGTATATACTGATATTATCAGTATTACTTCTATTCTTTTTTCCCTGTAATTTTGAGACTTGTCAGTTTAACCAGCATTAACTAAGTCTTTTTCACCACTTGGGGGCAACAGAAACAAACTCAAAGCACATATTAGATCTTTTTGAGAGAAAGAAACAGACTTCAGACAGTTTGAATAGTTTAAAAGGGTTGAAAATATTATAAAATCTGCAATTTTGTTGCTGGCATTCACTCCTTTTCCACATTGGTACGCTGGAGTTTTGTGCACAATCAAGGTAAGGCAGGCATTAGCTGTAATTGGCCCTTTTTGGCATGTTGTGTTTATGCAGGATTCTGACTTGCATAAGAAATAAAAATGTTATGTGTCACAGGCTGTAATCATATCTGACTTGTTCGTGATGCCAATATTATAACTAGTATTCTTGCTTTCTTTTTTAATAGCTCTGACAATCAAAGCCTCTACCATACGCACCGACTCCTCCAACGTCCAGTGTTTTCAGGTACCATTGTCTGAAGCTCACAAACAAACCAAGAAACATAGATAAAAATGTCCACAATGTAAATCTTGCTTTAATGCAGAAAGCAGAGGAATTATAACCTAAAAGGCTAAATAACCAAAAACATAATGCTCAGAGAGCAAATCCTCCGGCAAGGCCAGAGCTGCATTTCACAAAAATAACAAAAGGGATTCCTAATAGGCACCAAAATTACAAGAGCTCTTCCTTTGCCCATGACCCGACTCTCTGACATGTTTTATGGTTTGGTGGTCTGATCTTTGTAAAGTTTTGCCAACAAATACATAAACACACAGAGACAGACAGCAAAAAAGAACATCCACAGCTCAGGCGGCACAGGTGGCTGTAGCTCAGGAGGAAGAGCAGTCGCTCACCAATCGGAAGGTCGGTGGTTCGACTTTGGCTTCCCCGGGCTACATGTCGAAGAGTCCTTGGGCAAGACACTGAACCACTGTATCACTGGGGTATGAATGTGTATGAATTATTAGAAAAAGCATGTAGTTAAGTAGTTAATGAATGAATGTGTGTGAGTGCGGTGAATGCGGCATGTAGTGAAGCGCTTTGAGTGGTCAGTTAGACTAGAAAAGCGCTATACAAGTACAAGTCCATTTACCATTTACAGCTCGTGAAATGGCAGATAAATAGTGATTTATGGTGGTTGCATACATCTGAATTGTGGCAACAAAACACACTTCACAAAGTTTTCATGGAACGCACTGAACTGGTGCTGCTTGTGCTACAAATAGATGTAACCATTTCACTCAGGGCACCGCGCCTTATACAGCTTTCTGTTTGTTGTACTTTGTTTCACTGGTGTCAAAACTCCGTCTAGGCAACATTAATATTCATTTGAAGTTTGGAGTTTCCCATGTCAGTGCAACTTTAATATTCACTCTCTTTATACCTCAGTCTTTTGTCTCCACGAGCTGCATAGGTCTTCTTCTTCAACAGCTCAATGCAAAATGTGTCTGGTTCTGCAAATCTAGAATCAAAAACCAAAAATAATGCTAATAATAATAAAAAACAAACAAACACTGAACAACTATATAAAAACAATAGAGCTGAAACTGATAGAAAAGTCATAAATACGATAAATGCATGTGAGAAAGAAAAAGACCTTTCATGTTAGGCACAAGTTAAACAATACATTTCAAATAAACATATGTTTTATGTGGAGAAAGTCACCACATTTGTCCTGTGAGACACCCTTCCAGGGTTGTGATTTATATGACCACCTCTGTTGACCTGCAGCCTCCACCAAGGAGCCCTGCAGAGGAAAGCCTTGTAATCCACTGATGTTGCTCCATTTGCTTTTCAATGAGGGCTTTGATTCCAGGACCCAGGATGTCTCTAAAGATCTGACCGTGTCCCTTTTGGTCTTTTATTCCAAAGGAAACTGAAGTACTGGAAGCTTATTTGCATCTGTTAGAGTTTGACATATAACACTATTGTCTCTAAGCATCACATGTAATTCAGCATTAAGGTCTGTACACAAACTGTATTCCTTATAAGGCTTTTATATGATTGTCATAAATGTGCTGAGGAATTTTCTAGCTGCAGTTCATTGTAAGTATTGTCATTTTCTATTAAAGACAATTAACCATTTATTTCAGCATTTCTAGCATCGTCACCATTGAGTGATGGGTTATGAAGGTTTAGGTGTTCCCCAAAAAATATTTGACATAACATATTGATTATATATTATATGTAATCTCTACATTAGATTTACATGTAGATATTTGATTTTATTTCAATTTAGATTTGATTTCTGGTGGAAATTCTTTTTTTTTTCCAGTTTGATGAATCACTCCTAAAGTTCTGAGCTGGTTTGTATGATATCTGTTTCACATTTAAGTTCACAGTATTTATTATCATTGTTTCAGCCTCAAACTTTGAAAAATGAAACTCCTGAAAGTCATCCAGAAGTAACATTATCAGTGGTAGTGTTACTGTTCATGCACCAGAGGTGACAGTATAAGTAATGTATATTTATGGCTCTATCACAGAAAGTTTTACAGTGCATCTCTCAATGTTCTTAATGCTGATTTGGAGACTTTAAACTTTGGTTTAATTTAGAGTCAGATTTGATAAACTCAGCAGAATCCTTCATTTTTGTACTGTACATTTCTCGAAGAAGCCACACTCTGATGGGTAAAATTTCCCTTTCATGACTGCGCTGTGTTTCACATTCTTACCTAAACTCAGAAATTAAAGATAATTACTGATCCATCTGTCACTTGAACTTTTGCTAATTAGTTTATGGTACTTCAGCTACTAAAAGAAGTACTTCCTGGAGGATAATCAAGGTGGTCAATAGACATGTTAGACAGCAGTTACACACTAAATAACAAGTTGAAATGTTTAGAGGTTGTTTTGCTAGATTAAGATTTATTTACCACAACATTTTTTTCTGACATGCTCCTTCGGCTGGCTTTCACCAACTCTGCTGTTAGCTCTGTGGATATACTTTTACTTGAGAGAAAACATGGGGTGAGATTGACAAGAACCATAAACTAACATTTAGAGAACGTGTGTACAAGAATATGCTGGAGTAGAACATTCCTGAAATGTTTGGAGAACTATTGCTCTAATTGCTCTAATTACACAATATTTCTAAATTGCTGTATTTTTGGTATTTCTAAATATAACAAAAAAAAAGAAGGTTCCTAGAATGTTCTAGTTTAGGTGGTCTAGTTTAAATACTAGACCATCACAAATATATTCTAGTCAGTTTCAAAACTCATGACTGAAGTTTTTTATTTAAAGCCATTTCTTAATCTTTTTTCAAGTTTAAGTAACAACAGTAGCAAATGTTTTCCAAATTTCCATCAAATCTGATATCAGAGGTTTCCCTGCGACATTTGAGCACAAAGAATTTTAGTCTTGGTTACTGAAATTTTAACATCTTTTACTAAAGTGCTAGAATGATGACATTATTTTATTTGCCATTGTCAAAAGGTTTTCCAAAGCTTGGTAGCAATGTAAAGTTAAGGGAATGTCTTTACAACAATTTTGGAACATTTTTGTAAAGGCTTAGGAAACATTTGGGGAAGTTGAGGGGAAAACATGCACCTAAACCTGATTCTAAGTTTCCGGGTGAACTGTATGACAACCAAAAACAAAACTTTCATGGGAACATTCCCACAAAAGTGTTTTGCAGCTGGGAAGATGTTGTTTATGCGCTGTATGTGGCCAAGTTTGGCTCCCCCTATGGTTGTGGGATGTAACACCACTGTCATCTCAGTCAGTCAGTGTGGTTACATGCATGCCATCGGATCGGATTAATGGCTAAATTACAATAAAATTGAGTTATTCAGCTCATGTGGACAGCTTAATCTGACAAAAAATCGAATCGGATCGGGTTACTTGCGATCGAATTAAGACCCCGAGATAACTCGATCCGATTGCCCACTGAACGTGCGTGGAGACGACAGTGGAGTGTTCTGCGCATTTTTTCCCGCGATCATCAACCGGAAGTCGAAGGAGACGGTATTATTGTTGTTTTCGCTGCCATCAGAAAGAAACAAACAACGCAATGAAGAATGCGCCGTTGTGCATGGCGTTTGTGCCATAACCAGCTCATCACAAATGTAGAGGGATGTAGCTTCATCTTGCTCTTCGTTCGCCATCTTTCTCTAATGCCTTAGTTTTGTTGTAGGTGGTGAAGACGTCAACCGGAAGTGGCTCTATTAGCAATAGTTGAAATGGGTACAGCGCTACCTATAGTACTGCGGTGTTGCATGCTTTGTGCCAGTGACTCGATTCATTCACCTCACCTCCATATAACAAAGGATAAATATCCTTGATCAGATAAGGAGCATAAACCAACTATAGCTATAATCAAGTTAATCTCATCTTGTAAACCCAAGTGTGAGATGTGCGCATGTACAGCCGTACACGTGAATTTGTTGCCATGTTGAAGAGGTCACAAAGACAACATCAAAAGCTCACAAAAATCTACAGTGTTATGTATACTGTAAAGCAAAGCTGTGTGGTGTGGGGGCTGGAAACCAAAGCTCCCAGATGTGCTCTAAGAAACTTTCAGGAATGTGCATAACAAAAGCTACAGTACTTGAAATAGCATTACATCTTCCAATAAAAGGAGTAATCATATATATCAATCTCTGTAGATCATCTTGGATGCACAGTCAAAAAAGAGAAAAAGAATGATAACAGAAGCTCAAAGTTATGTAAAGGTGACAAAGATAGAAGAAGAAGGTGAGACCCTGAACACTATTTATAGAGCAGAAAATGCTCTTTTAGAGCATCGAATCATTTGAGATGGGAGTTGACCAGCTGACTGCATGCGGCCTGGACTCAAGAGGTCAAGACGAGAAGCGAGCTGACACACAGGGAACAGAGGAGCGGGACAAAGAGACAGAAAGTGGAAGCTGCAGGGTGAATGTGGCCGTGTGTTTAGCAGCGTCAGAAGAAAGGATGCTACATCAACTCCAGCTGAGCCCCAAAGGGTTCATGGATAAGACTACCCTGCAGGGGTCAGGGGTCGGGAGGCCACTCTTTGCCAGGTCTAATTGGTCACTGCGACAAGAGTTTACACCAACCTCTCTATGGAGAAATACATACACATGTATGGAGCTGCTCTGACAGGAGTCTTCCATCAAAAGCCCTCATCAATGAGGCCTCTGTTGTGCTCCTGCACAGTCATGGAGATCAGTCAGTAACAATAAGTGCCCTTCACCGTACATCCACACCAGTACCACCTACAGTGACAGCTAGGGGACTTTTGATCTAACTCATCTTATTGATCAGCTTCAATGACATTCAATAACATCCACTCAGTTATTTTTTTACAATGAGGTTATCCATCATGCATCAGAAAACCATGCAGTCTCCACAATGCATACTGGGTCTGCAGAGTCGCAAAAGAGTTAAGTGAGTAACTTTCACAATTTCATAATTCTGTTTTATCATAAATTTAGCAAAGCGACAGACAGTTAAACTCTAAAAAAGCTTGAACATATAGCGTTAAAGAAACTGTTGTAAACAGATGGAAACTGAATAAGTACAAGAAGAAAGCTGCAACTATTTATGCATAAATTAATAGTTGATTAGCGGATTTAATAGTATTGTGTTTTTGTCACCAGTTCACCCAGGTGCAAAAATGAGCCAGAAAACAAAGTTTTGTAAACATTTTCGCAGTCAAATTTCATAAAAACAATGAAAGAAACATGCAACTTTAATAAAAAAAAGCTCGCTTCTTCAAAAGCGAAAAACAAACAGCACCTAAAGATCTTTGTTATTAAAATTGAAGTATCAAATGTAAAAATATCCACTTTGCAGAAGTACTTCTTTCAAAATATACAGTTATGAAAATTGTCCAGCAGTAAAAGCTGTCAAAATAAATGGAACAGAGTAATAAGTGCAATTCTCAAGTATCTTAAAATTACATTCAGGTACACCATTAAATGTATGAAAGTGGCATTTAACACTCAATTACTGGAAAATACAGAATTAAGAAAATTTAATCAGCTGAAAAGGATTTAATCGAAGTAAAATTAAGTGTCTTAATTTAATAAATCAATCAATAATATGAATCTGCTAGCAGATGTGGAAATCCTGACAGTGATAATAACGTAATATTTTCTCATTTTTGTCTGACACTGTTGCAAACCTCCTGCAGGACCCCCCTCTTTAGTCTAACACACACACACACACACACACACACACACACACACACAGTAAATAGATAAGTTCCATATAAGAGAAATCGTGAAGGATAGAGAGAGGTCAAACTAATTGTGAGGGGAGGGCACATGCTTGTGTTTCGGGACAAATGTGTGAGACTGTTCTCGCCTGAGTCCCACAAACGCACTCTATTTGCATCTGAGGCGGAAAAACTGTAAGAGTTCCTGGTTCAGAGGGATTCTGACAGATGGATGTTGTCATGCTGATGCTGTCACTGGCCTGCTGCTGGATGGGTTAATGATTTATGAAGAATAATGAGATGGCCAGAAAAAGACCGAAGTTAATGTTCACCTTTCTCGCTGGACCTTCTCTCTGGGGGGGCTGTCCACAACCAGTCCAGACTAACCGTCGAGGGGGCTGACCGACTGACTGACTGACTGACTGACTGACTGACTGACTGACTGACTGACTGACTTACTCAACCGGCCTCCAGCTAAACCCTGCACACAAAGCAGGGAGGTAGGCCCCGCTCTGGGCCTCAGAGAGAAGGATGAGATGAGAGACTGACAAGGGCCTATTGTCTCTTTAATTTGTCTCAGCGGAAGCAACAAGAGCAGCAGAAAATGATCCAAACAGTTGTTATGAGCCCCTTGATCACAAATGTGACTCACATTATTGCGTCTTCATCTGGATGTCTTGATTTTACAGATATTTGCCTTATTCAGATGTAAAGACGCATGCGTAATACATCCTTTGTTTTATGCTAATTTTGCTAAATGGGTATCTACTCGAGGCAAGTCCTCCCCTAAGAGCTGTGCATGTTTTTTTATGTGTATTCGCATGTGTGTGGACAAAATTAGCCAGAGAAGAGCTCTCGATTTTTCAGATCAATGACTGAAATTAAACACTTGCATGGGATGTGTATTGAAACTAATTCCAATGAGCTCACATAAACACAACAATACATTTAATTAAAGATTGTATGACTACGGTTACTATAAACTGCTGGAGATAGACAACTATTGTGGGACAGGTGAGGATCAGACCCACCTGTCTCACATCAGATTTTCTGATTTCCAGCTGCATTACAGAACAGCTGTTTTATAGAATTCAATAGTATGGACCATATAAAGAGATTATGAGACACACATAATATATATGATAGTCTCTTTAAGTTATTTTGAATTCTAAACCAGCTTCAGATCAAATTTGCTTGATCTAGTTTTCTTTCTTAGTAGAAAGTGATAATAGACCACAAACAGTTGCAAGATATGTTTTCTAGGAAAGAAGCTTCTTGTTGAAATCTTATCAGAGGCAAATACTGTTCAAGTTAAATGGAAAATCTTCCAAAAGGTATTCTGGAAGAGTTTTTAATTAGTAAGGATTTGTTGTGCATATCTATTGAACTTTGTATTTTCAATTTTTGCACAGATAGTTAAACAAATGTTGAATAGGTTAAAGATTCCATAAATGTACAGTCTGGAATCTGATAAAAATAGATATTTTCTATGTAAGACTACCCTTTATAAATCTTCTTGGATTTTAAATCATACACGTTTGGACAAGAAATACGGAGAATGTGATCTCTTGTTGTTCTCAGTAGAAATTAAACCTCTTCTCTGTGACACTTGTTTACTGCAAGATGATGATAGAATATATCGCTCCCACTAATAACCTGCGTTAAATCAGTAAATAACTCAAATCTTCATCTGTTTGTTACACATATTTCTCCTACTTGTTTGTCATTGTGAAGCTTAAATGGATGCATTTATTCCTCTGTCATGCATATTGGACCCTGAATCATTGCTGATGAAGTAAAGGAAAGGCTGATGGCAGACCAGGTGATGGATCACACCAGGACTTGTCATCCGCTGCCTTAATGTAGTCTCATTAAGCTGTAAATCTTTCACAACATCACCCACAAAGACAATGACAGACAACCAAAGTGGTGCAAATCAGAGACGGTTGTGTAACAACACATTTTTAAAAGCAAATAGGATACATATAAATAAGAAAAAGTGAAAGGGGCAGCACACATTTTCAGTACTAAAGTACTCAAAATATGCAAATGTTTTTAGAAAATAGGAATGCACTGCCACAAGATTAAATTCATTAAAACAAACCTAATAACAAATCAATGTTGTGCCTAAATGTAAATGTGTGTACTGTGGAACAAAGACATTCAATACATCAAGGTAAATCACAGGAAAATAAAAGCGAAATGCATTTTTATTTTGGCATATAGTGTCATACGAGAGTCAGACAATATGCTTTGAAGATTCCTTCAAGGTTACAAACAATATTTGCAGACTGTCTTCTTTTCTGCAGTTGATCTGTCCACTGGTCCCACTGTGATGTGTACCGGAGGAACATTTTCACAACTGGATTTTGCTTTAGGAAATATTCGCAGATGAACGAGGACAATCTTTGGAACATTAGCAAAAAGCATCAACATACGAAGATAACAAACGGGATGCTGGAGGTTGCCTGGTTAACAGAATCAGGGTCTTACAGCTCAACAAACTCCTCAGAGCTGAAACTTACCGCTGTCGATAAAATAAGTTGAAGGCAGGCACCTCAGTGTTATCACCTTGATATAAAATAGATAGACTTACTGTCTGTGGTCCTGCTGCAAAATCACAAAAAAACCCAAGGTATATTGAGTGAATTGAAGATTTTGAGTGTTGTACTGTCTAAATCCAAGATGTTTCCTTCATAACTGACGAGTACAGGGAGAAACTCTTTCAAATTATTTAAATCTAATCACAGATTAGAAACAACATTCGAAACTTCTCTTTTTTGAGCAACTTTTAAACACATATCCTTTCACAGGTTGTGTGGTGGACTCATTTACAAAATACAGTTTTTATTGTGGGACCTTGCAATACTTTAAACTATTGTCTCAGGTTTACAGATGTGTGTGCATGTGTGTGTGTGAAGCTGCAATAAAGCTAAACACTGACATCTGCTGGTCTGAACATCTACTGCAGAAAGCAAGAGGATGTAGTTGAAAATATGATAGCCTACTGGACATCCCTCAGGTTGGTCTTTTTCCCCATGACACACTCAGAGCCAGTGACTACAGAGTGTGTTCAGTTAGCATCTGTCCTCCTATGCCTTTTTCTCACCAATAACACTTTTCTACTCCTAATTGACATGATGAAAACTATTAAGAGACAGAATAATTCAAATAAAGTGAATAAAATCACCCCCCTCTGTTATAAAAGTCAGTCCTTTAAACAAACCACCAATGGTCCAACATTTAGTGCTGAGAACAAACAGAAGGAAGCACGAAGAGAGCAAGGGTTGGCAATGTATCAATAAATACAAGGTGGTTGTAGGCCAACCCAAAAAAGAATTTACATCAAAAATAAACTGAAAATGAACAAAGAATGCACAAAAGCACTATAGAAAAACACCACTGCGAAAGTATACTGTGCTGAAATGGACACGTTAGATGTGATGTCAAAGAAGTATTCTTTTTAAAGATATGTGACACTAAACAAAGTGGAAACACAAAGTTATAATATCTTTATAAAATTAACTTATAAAGCTGCCGAATTAATGGAATGTGCCTCAAAATGTCTACTTAAGCAGAATACTTGAGTAAATTCCAACAGTACATTTATCATTCATCTGATAAAAAGGGAAACGTTGCTTTTTTCTTTTCATTCCTTTTTTTGGCACACTTACATTAATAATTCTTTGTTTGTTTTCATGCCAAGTATTACTCTTTAAAACTGTTTTATTTTGTGTTTTTTCTCTTTACATGTTTTCGGATGGATACGGTATTTATTGAACTTTTATAGCCTAAATTGCTATACTACTATATACTGTATATGTATATGTACTATATAAATATGTCCTGCTTTTCATGTTGGTTGTGACCAAAAAATCCCCATTAGGTTATTGAAGTATATTTGATTTGAATGATTGATTGAAATGTTGAGTTGCTTCCCATCACTGACAAGCACATCTTTTTTTTTTTAATCTTTAATTACATCTACAATTAACTTGTAAAAAGCAAAGTAATTCCTCAGTGATATTGAGAGTGTTGAAATATTTTGTTATGTCAAGCTATTTTTGTCTGAACTGCAGTTCTGAAGGAAACATCTTAAAATAATCACCTCTGCATACACCTTATTATCACTTGTGTACATTTATACGAGCGCACTGTGATACATATATTCGATACCACTTAGAGCTGAAGAGAGGAAAGTAACTTATTCATAACACGTGAAATTTTCAGCCGGCAAAAGCCTATCAGGCATAGCCAGCTGTGCCTGTCAGGCTGTACTGAGGGCATACTGTTCTCTCGTAACGCTGTCGTCACTGCTGACATCATCTTCCTACTAGTGACTGCTGTTATCAAGATGGCGCTGCGGCCAGGATCTGGGGGAGGCGGCAGGTATTTTGGCCTTTTAAAATAGACTCTCTTGGCAAAAAACGTTCTCTATAAGAAGTATTCACCACCACTCGCATTAGGCGCCTCAAACCGGCCGTAGAGGCTGGTTTTGTAGTCGAGACATGGAGATGAGATGGCTGGTTATCAGGTGTTACAGCTAACGTTAGCTGGCTGCTTTTGCCTCTGCCTGGCCATGGTCAGAATGACCAAAATAACAAAAAAAATGTTCACATTTCTGTACACATTTTATGTGTTCTATTCTGATTGTCGTAACTAGTGTTTACGAGATCCGGCATCATGACGCGATATTTGCAGAAGAAGTACAGATTAATTTTTGAAGCATTGTTAGAAACAAAGCTAGCTTCTACAGGTAAGCAGGCCGGCCTGTGTGGGACTGGCGACTGATTTGACACTATTATATCATCTGCCATGGTTATCATGCCATTTTGATATATATTTGATTTATAACGATGCCAAAGTAGATGGGACTTTTTTTGTTTACCTCCAGCTGCATAGACATGGACACGTCAGGAGTTTGCTCTGCCTTACATTTACTTCATACCCATTTACTGAATCACCCTCTCACACATTTGTACCCCTGGATACTAGTAAATGTTTCTGGAATGTTGAGATATTTTATCAAAGCAGTGTGATGATGGATCTGTATATGAGATAAAAAGGCCAGCCTCATGATTGTTTCATAAGAAGAGCTGGAGCAGCTTGAATAATAGATATGCTCTGGCTATAAGTATCTCAACTGGCCAGGTGATACTGATCCGAAAGGTGAAACCAAAGTCCTCAAGACTGGAAAAGAGCGTGGGCATATGGGGAAAAAGTCCTGCCAGTACACATTTAGGTCCTTGTAGATGTGGGCAGTAGTAAAACTTTGAAGAGCCTCATAGGTTTTGCTGAAAATATAGTTTTTGATATATGTTCTTGAATTTGTGAATATCTTTGTTTAAATATCTGCATCTTGTTTTGTATTGCAGAATAATCTCATTCATATTTGATAAAGCTTCAGCTCAACAATGGGTGTCCGTCTGTCAGACATGAGAATACATAAGTAATAAAGTAAGATATGCCAGTTTACCAAAGTGCAAAGACAAGAGGTGGAGCAGCTGTGAACACTTTCCGTAATGCTACACATTCAACAGCATGAAACAGCTGGAGGAACCAAACAGAGATGTCGCGTTTACACGCTGCTTTCTGCTGTTTCTTTGAGCCGCTGCTCGAGTTCATGTCACCTGAAGCCATTGAAATGAAAACATTTGGCATCTACAAAAGAAAAACAAAATTAATTTCATTATATAAGACTGTCATTTTTAAAAAATAAGATATGATTGTTAACATTTTTAGCTGGCCTATACTCCAATAGCCAATTCTCAATGAATTGCGGTTATTTGGATGACAAGTCATCATCAGTCAACATTACTTTAAGCAAAGCTGCCTTCACAGTCACAGAAGCTTTTCTAAGCAGCAGACTTTTGGACAAAATGTAACAATAATTTAAAATGAGGTCAAAGCTTTAGCGGTTGTGTTTCCCCAAAGAGACATGGCAGAGAATCTTATCATGTGATGTGATTGCACATTTCAGACATTAATTGTTCCTCCTCTATGTTCAGCTGTTAACTAATAAAGATGATAAAAGCCTGTTGTATTTCTGACCACAGAAGCAGATTCACAATGAACCAGAAGTAATTTTAGAAGCCTGCCTTCTCTCCCCAAGCCTTCAAAACAGTGTGACCATAGCTGTTGGGTGATTAAAAGCCTTTTGACGAAGCACTGAGCTTCCCGGTGTCCACAGCTGCTGTAGCTGCTTATCTCCTCCCATGTTAATCTGTTGTGCTGCGACCTGTTATTTGCTGCAGGATGGCGGGCAGCACTGTTGCGGTGCGCCTCCTATAAAAGCACTTTAAGCTTCAGATCTTACAGGGAACAGATGCGAGACCCTCCAAGTTGAGCATCATCACTGACGTCAGCACCATTAATATTACATCATTACTCTGTGAGGGAAAACCATGGCCTCCTGCTTGTAGATTACCTACTTTTATATTATAACTTATTGTTGTTATGTTCCATTTCTTTCTTCCCTGCCATCTTGCATCTGAAATGTATTTTTTCATCACCAACAGTGCACAAAAATTCATGTCTGTATCAAGTTATTGTGCCAGATTTTCCTTTAATAGCATTACTAATCTCTTTCAAAAGGTTGCCTAATTGCTTACTGAATGTAGCTCAGCATTAACAATTTTTTGGGGCATTTTAGGGACATTTTAGAGACAAGCTGTTAACAATACTTTGCAATAATACTACCTAAAGAAGCAAATAGTTTCTTATGGCAGCGGTACATTTACTCTCCTCACCAGCCCTTAAAGGGAAATACTGAAATTTTGACCAGACAATTTCTCCACTGGGCTCATTAGCTGGTCACAATGTGTGAGTAAAATATTATGAAATATGAGCACTTGCTTTATTTAGGGTTTGTCTTTTTAGTAAGTTATGAGGATTTTCTCATTTCTGTGACATTTTTTCACTAAACGTATGATGTATGATGTTTAGTTATAATGTAATGAACATCTTTGCTTGCAGTTACTGTGCAGTCAACGTAAAGTCAGACTGTCTTTGTATTTGCCACAGGGGCTTCATCATTATATTAGTAAAGCTTGAACTGTCTGACACCGCGCTGACACAGTTTTATTTAGTTGGTTTGAGCATGGACCCTCCCGGCTTTGTCTTCTGTATGTCTCTGCATCGTTGCTTCCAGCTTGAAGAACTGAGTTGTAATAACTCATTTGACAAATAGCTGAAGGCCTGTGTGGGTTGGCTCTGGCGAGGGGTAGACTTGGCGGAATAGTAGAGATTTTCTCCGATTATTTGTTAAACGCTTGTTTCTCTGCCCAGAGCTAGAGACAGAGTCCAAGTCGCCTGTGGAAACTAAAACACAGCATGCTCGTCTGCGATGTTTCCTCACCCTCTTGATTGTCTGGTGTGAGGGTTGCTGCGGCTGTTTGTCAAGATTCAAAAAGCACAGAATGTGAAATTCACCTTGGGCGTAGAGTTTGTGAATAAGCTTCAACTGCTGAAAGGTTGCAGGGCAAAACTGATCAGGGAGCTCTGTCCTCGCTGAAGACAAACTGGGGTTGGATCCATTTAGTTGATTAACTTTCTTTTGTTGCTTGAAGAACTGAAGAACTATTCACAGCTTAAAAAGTTGGTCTGAATATGTGCATAAGGAACCTTCCGAAAGCATCAGACAAGCTAAACTTCACATGTATTTTCACTTAACTCCTTCAGCATATTCGTCTAAAGCTTCTGAATGTTAGAGGCCTGGTTTTTAACAGTGATTACAGCTAGATAGCAACAATCATTGCCAAAATTTACTGCACATCACGTATAAGGAGATCATTGTTCTGTGCTGCAACAGTCAGTGCTGCTTGTGTATTCATACCATCTTTTCCGCAGCCCGTTTTGAATCTCAATATCTTTGTTTTTCCTCTTTATTTCTTCAGCTTTATGTATCCTGTCGGAGGGGGCTTGGGACCACCACAAGGTGAGTCATACTGCAGTCAGTGCTACATTCCTCCTGACAGTTTTAAATATGTTTACCTGGGTTTCTTTTCAGAATGAAGAATACTTGGGATTTAGTTTCGGAATGTTATTGTGAAAAGACGATGTGAGGACCAAACCCTCCTTTTATAACTTCAAAATAACAGATCTGAAAACATACTGGAACACCATTGAATAACTTAAAAAAAATAATAAATCAACCAAAATAACCAAATTAATAAATCACTTTAATCTACATGAAGCAGACCTCTAGGTAATAGTTATGTTTGTCTTTTTTTATTTTGCATTTAAGTTCTGAATCTACTTCCCTGGAAATTGGATAATTAAGTTTCAACTTCTGCTGTCGAAGTTGTATGTATTTCCGTAACCATCAATAAAGTTCTGATTTAAAAACAAAAAAAAACAAACAAACAATGTGAGAGTTTCTACAATTCTCTTGAAATGAAATGCAACCAGATATTGAAAAAGACAGGTTTCCTTAGCAGTAAAGTGAACGATCAGGGTTTATAAGAGTGATCGTACACAAATTCAGAATACGTACAACAGGATAGATGTTGTCATTAAAGATTAACGTTAAAGATTTTTAATAGCTGGCCCTTTCAGCGTTTCATCACCATAAGCCACTACCTTTGTGAGGTAGCAGTGAGGAATCGGCACAGTGCTGTTCATACCTTGGTTACCTGTGCCAGGCGCCATTCACTGCAGGCCTGAGATGTACCATCATTTAGCCGTGCAAGCTTGTCTTATTTAAGCCTTCGACTTTGCAGCAACACTCCCGATAAGCCATTCACGCACCGCTGGGACAAGCGTCTCTTAGGGGTCATTACATGCTCCCGTTAGCAATGTCATTTCAGTCAGACAAATTAGTATGTGTGCAGCCTCCTAAACAAGCCATTTATTCAGCCCAGTTGGGCCCTAACACGGTGAATCATCTGGAGGCTCCAGCAGGAGCTGGCTGCTCAGCTCTGCTTGTCAGCTTACACAGCATGTGTGAAAATAAACACACACTTTTCCAATTTTTCCCTGTTGTTTTGTTCTAAGCTGCCACAATAGTCACCAGAAAAACAGATCTGGTTGCTTTTGTGCCTGTGTCTTTTTCCAGCAGTCCAGAAAGTGTGTTTGCATTCTTGAATCATGTCCAGACTGTGAAGGCAGTTTTGTTTTCAAACTCCAGTCTTGTGTTAACTTTCACTTTGTACTTTGAATTGGACTTTTCTGTCATGGTTCCCAAAGTAATTGTACAAACTTTTCTTCACCATGTCCATAGGATATCATAACGTCATTCACATGACGGTTAAAAACATTTTTATTTTTTGATTTTCCAACCAAACGCAGACATTTAATATACATAGACTCAGTCAAAGCTGTTGAGGTTCGAATCACTCCGGCATGTATTCGCTCAACTAGACTCAGAAAGTAAAGTGTATATTAATATTCTGAAACATTCCCAGTAATTCCTTAATATCCTAAATGTGTCCAGACTGCTGCTCTACTCTAATGAAATCCTGATTTTATTAGCACAGCCTCATCTGAAAAGCACCAGTTAGGTAACCTAAAAACAACCTCTGTGCAGTGAATTCAGCTATAAATGTAAACTGATCTCTCACAGACAACGTGTCCTCACAAAGTCCACAAGATTGAGACGTCGGACATATTTCAGTCAATAGCTTGATTTTGCTCCCCTGCATGTGTACTGGTCCAAAGGCAATGGTCTAACTAATAGTTTGGGCTGGGTCATGCAGCTGTGCCTGTAACCATGCTGACTGTGTGTCTCTCTGCAGGCATGGTGCCCATGCAGCAGCAACAGCAACAGCAGCAGCAGCAGCAGGGCTTTCCTATGGTTCCAGTCATGCAGCCCAACATGCAGGGCATGATGGGAATGAACTTTGGTGGACAGATGCCCCCAGGCGCCATTCCTATGCAGGTGAGCCTCAGATTCTTTACTTCCATTTCCATTCAGTCTTTGAGGTGAAATTGATAGTTCCCTGAATCTGTGGTATTTTAACAAACATGCTACTGTATCTCGAATTCATGCAGTAATACTGACAAACTGCTGTAGTGATTGAATTTAAGTTGATTTAGAGCTCCTCATATCCCCATTTTCTTCAACATTAATGTCTTAGCAAGAATTTATTTACAGCCTGGTGGGTTTTAACTAGGCTCTAATCCATTTCCGTCATTCTGCTTCCTCTCTGAGTGCATTTAATATCAAAGCAAAAGAGTGTGACAGTAAAAAATGCTAATGAGATTTCTAAGCTGCTGTTTTTGGATGTTTTTTGGGGGGACTTTAACAGGGCGGGATGGCGATTGGGATGCAAACCCCTGGGATGCCGTTCTTGGGTCAGCCGCAGTTCATGGGCATGAGATCCGCTGGACCTCAGTACACTGTTGACATGCAGAAACAAATGGCCGAGGAGCACCAGTAAGACATTTTCTGTACTGATATGATATTTCTGCTTTGTCTTACCTGCATTTGTTTTATATGTGCACGTTTGTGAGACAGTTAACCTGAAGATGAACAAAAGAAATGTGCTGTTTTAGAGGAAAATACGTTTTCAGCCACACCAGAGTTTTGGTGAGTTGTCCCACCACTTAAATCCAAATTTAAGCTAATGGATGATCTTATGTGGATATAAATACTAACTGAAAGTAAGGATTAAATTGAAGACCGAATGCCCTCATGTCATCACCATGTTTGAAATGTGTGCAAGTGCACCGAAGAGTATTGGGGCTGTTTTAAGAGAAGGACAAGAGAAGGATTATTTTTGTGATAAATGTATGACGTCAAATTTTCAACAAAACTAGTGATGGGATTATTTAAAAAAATTCTGTTTAGTGAGCAGATCTTTTGCACAGCAGTGTTTTGTACAGATGATAGTGGTCTGCAGAGGATTTGATAATCCTCTAAATGCCCCCAGCTACTTTAACATCATCATGAGTTTGTCATCAGTGGTTTTGAGTAAAATGCCCCGAAATATAGAATGGTTTGCTTTGATGTTTGTTACAGACTCATGATGAGTTGTAGTCGGTTTGATAATCCCTTAACTTTTAATTTATAAAGTGCCATGAGGTTATTTTGTCCTCTATGACATGACTAAACACCTGCTGAATTAATGACTCTCTGCTTTAATACAGTCTTGTAGACCTGCTGGTGTAGCTGTAAACTTTGCCAATGCACCGAATCACTCAGGTTACTACTGCTGTGATAACTTAATGGATCTTTCCCCCGTCTAGAGTTTATACTTCCTTCTCCTTTTTCTCTTTTTTCCTTTAAGATTTGCTATCCATTTATCTACTTCTTTTCTATGCATGTACACTGAAGTGCCACAAAATAAACCCCATCCCCTACTTAATGTTGTGTACCGTAGCTCCCCTTGTTATACCAAACCAACCTTTGAACATGGACACAGGACCTTTTAGGCTCTGGCATAGGGACATTGGCAGTATATTCTTTGTTTCCTGTGGGACGGGGCATGGGGCCTCTGTGGGTGGGGGTTGTTTTTCGACGACTCACAATCACTCGATTGGATTGGGATCAGGGGAGTTCGGGTTAATGGCTTTTCCATGTTCGTCAAGCTAGGCCTGAACAGGTTTTATGTTGCGGTGAAACACATTTTCGTGCTGGCCGAGGTTGCTGGTGTCTAGGTGCGGCATTGCAGTGAGGGGTGTGCTCGGCGTGCAACAATGTTTAGGGTATGTGTAAATGTAACGTCATCACAGCATGATGCCAGGAGTCAAAGTTTCCCAGCAGAAAATTGCATTGAGATGATGACTGTTGTTCCTTTCGCCTGTCAGTGGTTTTAAGGTTGTGGGTGGTCGGAGACCTGTTACTCAGGAGGATCCTGTTTGCTCCTTTATGTTTAGTGCTAGTATTGTATTGTCATGGTTATATATATAAAACAGACTTATTTTAGAGAGTAAATGGACAATTATTGACATTAATGAACTACTAACTGGTAGAGCACCATATGTAAACACTGATAAAACATAGAAATGTTGATTTTTATCAAATTAATTTATACTTGTCTAACGCTTAATCTACTTTAATTTTATTTTAACAAGTAATTCATACATTTTGCCTTTCTCACAGCTCCACCAACGATGTTTTATATGATATTGGTTCTTACTGTAACATCTGTGCTGCTCTTGCCCTTTAGAAAACGTTTGGAGCAGCAGCAGAAGATGCTGGAGGAAGACAGGAAAAGAAGACAGTTTGAGGAGCAGAAACAGAAGCTGAGGCTGCTCAGCAGTGTCAAACCCAAGGTAAGTTTCTCTTCACATCCTGTTTACCTTGTTGTTTTTCAGGCACTGCTCGTCTTTGCAGCCCTCTTGATCTCATTACTCTGTTGGGCTGTCCTCAGACAGGAGAGAAGAGTCGAGACGACGCTTTGGAAGCAATCAAAGGCAACTTGGATGGCTTCAGCCGAGACGCAAAAATGCATCCCACTCCATCATCACAGACTAAGAAAGCAGGTACTTTCACCCTCTTCCTGTCATTTTTCTTCAGAAATACCTCAGTCTGACAATAATGACCTAATTAGAGGCAGGTCATCATGAAGACTGCGCAGCTGGCAGCCTGATAACCCATAAATGTGGATTTTTTTATTTTTTTTTGGGGGGGGGGGGGGGGGGGGGGGGGGGGGGATATGATCCACAACACAGATTTCTCTCATTTCTCTCATACACCTTCTTAACTTGATCGTGTCTTACAGTTGTAGAATTCCTTCACGTATACCTTTTATCCCTGTGCAATTCCAAACATTGTAGGCATGCATTTATTATACATACCCTGAGAAAATGTTTTATAGCCATGGTTCCCTACCTTTTTAGTCTTTGAAACCTTATTTAGGAGCCATATAAACTTGCAGCTACATGTTACAGGTCATTCAGGCAAAAACTAATTAGACTTTTAAATTGTTTGGATCATTTGTAACCTATTGTGACCATCAATCATCTCAAGTTTTATCCAGGTATCTTATTATTATAGTGAAAATAGTGTTTGTTCAGAGCTGCAGTTCTACAGTTTCTGGTTTTGCACAATATAATCACTCTTAAAGTGTCCAACCCTTAATTCATTCACCATCATAGTGTGTCATGTGTTGTGCATCATCATTATTTCTTCATTTTTGCAGACTCTTCGCCATCACACCTGTCTGTCACCACTCACTCCCTCCCCCCAGCTTTGTCCGAGGAAAATGACGATTTTAGTGACTTTCAGGGGCCTCTAGATGCCCCTGCCTCCTTCCCTCCACCCTCCTCCTCTTCCTCCTTCGGCCTCTCCTCTCAGGCCCACGTCCAACCTTCATCCTCTGCCCCTAGAAGTTTGGCTGAGGATGATGACGAGTTTAGTGATTTTGTACAGGGACCTCTAAACACTTTCCCTTCCTCTGACTTCCACCTCCCTTCTCAAGCTCAAGTCCAACCATCTTTCCCTTCCTCACAATCCCTCCCTGCCTCTGTGTCCATTCCCACTGCCACCCAACACTCTGCTGTCAACACCAGCTCCCAACCTACATTTCAAGGTAACTCTTCTTTGTCTTTGTTGACACCTCTCCTTCCACCTCTATAATTTACATTCAACTGTTTCCACTCAGTCCACATAGTGCTGATTTTTTGCTAGTGCTTTAGGTTTTAGTGGTGCCTCTAGATATTGGGTTGGTCTGTAATACCTCACTGTTTTGATACTGTGGACGACAGGACAGAAAGATCACCTCCTGTGCAGAGACATATCGTCAGCTGTCCATTTATCGTCTTCCCCGATACTCAAGATGTTTCCGACCTACAGCAGTTATTCAGCTATCAGAATAGGCAAAGTAGCTGGTCGTAGAATGGTTTTCTTTTTGTATATTAGAAAAGAGATTCTTGTAAATATCTATTTTCAAGGCTATTCTTATGAAGGAAGCATAAGAAATTTGTTATGGCTGAGTGGAAGCGAGGCAGCAATACCTACAAAGCAATCTAAAATAACTACAAAGCAATTTAAAATACCTACAAAGCAATCTAAAATACCTACAAAGCAATCTAAAATAACTACAAAGCAATCTAAAATACCTACAAAGCAATCTAAAATACCTACAACACACTGAATACAAAAGTTCAACATTTTATTTTATTTTTTTAATCATTCCAAACTTTTTCTATTTAATGGGCTGTTTACCAAGAGTGAGACAATAAAAGATCTGATTTTTAATTTTTTTTTTTTTTTTTTTTAATTTTTCCAGAGGAAATAATCTTTTCTTTAGCTCATCAAAAAGATGTGCTACTGAGTCGGTTTTTGTGTGGGAGATTTTTGGTTAATCTCTTGAAAGCTGCTTTGCTTTACTTTCTGTAGAATTTATTTGTCAAGTAGATTCCCTTTAAACATTTGCAAAGACATTTCTAGACTCCAAATCCAGCAATTTGTACCTTGTAGTCTTCTCCTTTCCTGCATTTGTGGGTAGTTTGTTTAATAAATGCATCTGCATCCACATCCTTGACAAAGTAAGGAGGAACCCTCAGAGATTTATATGTGCTGCTCGTGGTCTTAGGCTTCTCTGCGAAGCCTCAGTAGTTGCTTCTACTGCATAAATAAATTTAGTTCAATGTGTTATCCTTTGCTCTGCTATTTAGACTCTGCACTTCAACACAGTCAGGTTTCAGAGATGTATAACCTGTCCAAAGACACGGAGTCTGGACTGTGATAAAGAAGCTTGTTCCTCATTCACCCTTCTAGGCCCGTCACTGGAAGAGAAGCTGTTCTCCTCATGCGATCTTACTGCTGATAAAACAGCCCATGTTAGCTTTAAATCCAAGCAGAGTTTGACTCAGATGGCTCCTAGAACTAAAGTTTCATCCCAGTTTCAAGCCAGCTCAAAAGCGAGGGACTGGGGTGCAGCCCCTGAGGACTTGAGTTCCGTCTTCGTCAAAGAAAATCCACCAGAAGCCCAGGCGACTTCACCCAACCAGCCCCCACCAGCTGCTGGCCTGTCCCCTCAAACCAGTAGTGACAGTGGTGAGAGAAGTGCCTGTTTATTAGACTTCAAAGCTGTTGCTTCTCTCCTGCACTTTACTGCAGCATTAACACATAAATAAGGCAGTGGGTTTCTTCCTCTCCTAAAGAAATATTTTCATTCTTCCTAACCTGACAACATGATTCTGTCCCAGATGGCATCATACTTTTGTAGCTTGTGAGCTGTTAATTGAAATCAAAGTGACACTTTCCTCATCTATCAGATTATTCTGAAGCAGCAGTGCCTTTGAGGTATTCTTCTGGTGCCTGAACATCTTTGCTCTTTTTCTGCCTACTTCATACCTCTGTCAGTCATGTTGGTGCTCTCTTCTTGCATCTTGGAAATGGACTGCATCTGTCAAGGTCTGTTGGTGATACCTGCTGACTAAATAAGCTGCCATCTGTTCCCTCACTGTATAACACCCTCTCAGAGAACGACCTCTGGCGCATGCTGACTGCCTTGGTTTAACAGGGATGCGCATGGACTGGCAGATGCCACTGGGGCCCAAGATAATCCAAGGCTAATTGTGCATGCTACTCTGCTACTCCTCTCCGCTGTTATTTGTTTGTCTGTGCCCGTGTCCTCCATGTCATCGAGGGAAATGTAGCAGCTCATCATGCAGACCAGGGAGATCTGTTAAGATTCATTGAACTGCTCAAGACTGATGGGAGAATAATGTGGATAGTGGTTGCCTGAGTAAACACAGGGACTCAAAACAAGTCGTACTGTTTTACTGAAATGTTTTTTTAGGCTTTTTTTCAGAGAAGAAAAAATGCAGGTCGCTATCAGCCGTTAAAATAGAGTTTCTGGGGGTTTTTTTTCTTACAAGGCAGTCTTCTTTCTCCTCTCTCCTTGAAGCTGGAAATGACTCAGACTGATTTATTATTGTCTGATGTGGCAGGGTGTTTGTGATTCAGTGCAGGGGAGCTTTAAATCTGTAGCAAGCTCTCCAGAAATCAGGTGTATGATTTTGTTGTGTTCAGTACAAGCGGGGCTCAGCTGCCAACAGGCTTGGTCAAGAGTTCTGCCATACCAGCTAACTAACTGCCTGTGTGTGCGTGTTTCTGCCTGTGACAGCAGGTGTTGGTGTGTACCCACAACAAGAGCACATCCAGTCCATGCTGCCAGCCTGGGTTTACAATGACAGCCTCGTCCCAGGTAAACACTGATTAATGAATGTGTCCAGTGTAATGTTTTAGACAATATTTTGTGCAAAGAATGGCCCTAAACTGTAAACAGCATGAGCTCTCACTTAACAATGTAAAATCTGCTTTTCTTTTCTCAGAAATGTTCAAGAAGGTTCTTGAGTTCACAATGACTCCTGCAGGGATAGACACAGCCAAGCTCTACCCCATATTAATGTCATCAGGTCTTCCCAGAGAAGCGCTGGGGCAAATCTGGGCATCAGCCAACCGCACAACACCTGGCATGCTGACCAAAGAGGAGCTGTACACTGTACTGGCACTAATTGGTGTGGCACAGGTAAACACTGGCATCAAAACAAATGATCCACTTAGAAGGACTTCACTAATCCTCCCCCTCAGCTTACACTGTCACGCCATAAATTCCATACTGAAACTAGATGGGCTTGGCTTGGTTTTGAATCAGCCAGCAGCTTGTGAAGCGTAGTAAGCTCCATATATATGCCTGAGTCCCCATCAGCTGAGTTTGGCAGGAGGCTTCTTATCATGCTCGGCCTGGGCCTGTCATCAGCCCCCCCCAGGAGGTTGCAAATCTGCAGGCAGCTCACGAAATGCCACTGCTTCCATGCACGGAATAATAAGACACCTTTGGTGATGTAAATCATCCAGAGCATTAAAACACGAGCCAAACGTGGTGCATTCTCTTGAGCCTGCCAGAGACTTCTGTTGAAAAGGAGCTCGACTCTGCTGCGTAATTTATAAGAACATCAGTTCGTCTTTACAATCATGGCACCAAATTATATAATAGCCAATGTGCCCAGACACCTTCTAGGAATATTACAGATTAATCCAAAGAAAATAAAGAAGCTTCATTATTTACAACATTGTTACAGAATAAAATTCTGAAACATTAGGGGTAGTTGTTAAAGATTTATACTATACTATTATACTATACTATATACTAATTTTTTAGTGCTTTTTCACCTCCTCATCTTCCCTGTGGCTCACAGCTCAATCTTGAAAACTATCATAATTATATAACTTAAGGTTAAAAAAAAGCTTGTGAATATCTAGTGAATTACTCAGAAAGCAGGTGTTATGGGGACTTTTTTTGATTATGTGTTGGGAAAACTTGCCAGCCGCATGTCCTGGACATTTGGTGTGGCTCCATAGTGTGTTGTAATGTGTTAGAACAACAATGAGCTCAAAGGAAAACTTAATTTTTGTTTCAGATACACAGAGTAAGCTAATATCGGCCTTTGTTTCAGAGTGGCCTCCCAGCAATGAATGTGGAAATCCTTGGTCAGTTTCCCTCTCCACCTGTGCCCAACCTGCCGGCCCTAACCATGGCCATGGCTCCCGTCATGCCGCAGCACCAGCAACCCATGATGACTCAGCCCCCGGTCTCCATGCCCATACCCACACCAGCACCACCAGTCATGGCCATGGCAGCCGCAGCACCGGCTCAACCATCTACAAACACAAATTTCATCGCCAGTTTTCCTCCTCCACAGGTATCCCCTCCATGCTTTTAGTTCTTTGCATTGCTGTGGCATTGCTGTGTCATACATTTTACTCACTAACAAAGTGTTCACTTAGGCAGCCAAAGCCGATGACGATGATTTCCAGGACTTCCAGGAGGCTCCGAAGGCAGGAGCAGGAGACCATACCTTCACTGACTTTCAGGGAGAGTCAGGAGGAAATTTCCCTAGCAACACTGCACATCAGCACCAGAACAGGTATGTACTGTCAAATCTGTGAGGAAGCTGTGTCAGTCTAAATGTTTATTTTTCTTTTTTTAAGTTTTAATGCCAAGTTTACCAAACTAGAGTTGACGATATACTCTCTGCTCATCATTATCTCTCTCCTGTTACACTCCAACCATTTGCTTTTCTTGAGAAGAGATGTGAATATTTACTTAGATGAGTGTCTAATACTCATCCCTGGATGGTTATTTATAGCCAAGTTGTTCCGCATAATAATCGTGTCTTGTCACTGTCTGTCTAACAGTCGAAGACACTGTCTTAATATCTTGTAATTACCGCCTCAGAATAGCAATGAGTTTGGGTCATCTCTTAATTAATTCATTTCGGTGGACAGTAGATAAGCTCATTTCTTCATATGACTTTCCAAGAGACCATTCTTTCAGTGAGGCAAAGCTGAAAGGCAATTATCCACAGAGAGACAAAGAGAACTCAGAATAAAAGCAGCTCACATCTAAGTGGCATGGGCGTTTTATAATTCTCTTGTATTTTCCCTCTGGAACACACATAGCTGATTGTCTCAGCAATGTAACAAGAATTGGCCACAGTCTGAGATTGTTGTCTTATTAAATGAGCATCTGAAAAGGTTGAGTTGGGTTGCCGGGCAGAACTGGCAACCACAACTTACTGTTGGATGTCCTGCAGAAAAAGGGCTGTAAGAAGTATGATTTCATCTTTGTTTTATTTATTTATTTATTTCTAATTTGAGACAATACTTTACTTTTCAGTATTCACTCAGTGGTAACACGAACCAGTGTTATTACAATGTGTAATTGGGTATTTATATTTGAGAGAGATTATGTCCTTTTGTGCTGAACTAAATTAAAGCAGCTACCATTATTCATAGCAAACAGCTTTGAAAGTAGTATTGATCTCATATGATGCATTAAAGTGAATAGATCACAAAATGTCAAAGGTTTTTCTGAAAGGATTTATTAAACCCCTAAATACTAATTTCTGTTCAGTAATATTTATGTAACAAAATGAAAATGTTTTTTCCTCATTTTGTCCACAAATACAATTCAAATCAATCTGAAAAAGAGCTACAGTAAACAAAAAGGACATTTCTAAACGTGAGTCAGGATAAATATGGTGACTTTATCAGCCGAGCATTGTTATACGTCTGCATCACCTGTGGTGGCCTCTGGATCATACTTGACGGGAACTGACAGGAACAAACAATACACAAACGTCAGTGAACTTTAGCTGTGCTGGAAGTTGTTCTGCAGTTTAATCTTTTTAGTGTTTTTACCCTCCAAATGTTCCATCAGCTCAGGCAGTGTATGCAGATTAAATTCTACCTTGAACTTCACTCTTTATGATGTATGACCATAGCTTTTGTGTCTTTGTAGCACGCCTGCCATGCTGACTCCAGTGTCGGGTTCCTCCTCCTCCTCCGTCACGACCTCCGATAAGTACGCTGCGTTCAAGCAGCTGTCTGTGGATCAGCCTGCAGAGCCTCCGCCCCCTGCCTCAGGTATCCTCGCCACCTCGTGTACGACATAGTGTTTACTGCATGGTTTGCCCTCCATGAGACGCTCCTGCCACGTAAAGCCTGGGATGGAAACGTAAAGACAGTTTCAGATAGAAAATATTGTCTTCAAATCAGCACAAGTGATTTCACAAACTGAAAAAATAATTTCATAGTACATCCTCTTTGTTTCATCTAAAATATATAAATTGATATCTGAAAGTTGCAGCTGCAACTTCTTAAATGTGCATGTGATGAAGTAAATTAAATTTCCAAGGCAGCTTCTGTGAGACTACTGTCAGTTTAATGGAAATGTTTTCAGCTACTTGGTGTTTCATTCCTTGGTTAATGAATAGTTCTGTTTCTTATGGCTGACTGCATTAAGGCAGCACCTGCCTACCTTTTAAAGGTGGAGTGTTTTCTGTTCATAATCATTCAAATTTCTTCTTGTTCAGATATTGGAGACAAATACAGTGTGTTCAGACAGCTGGAGCAACCTGCTGACAAGAAACCAGTCGGTAAGAAACTCACCCATTCTTTCTTGTACATTCAAATCTCTCGTGTTGTCAGCTTTTTTGCTTCACGTGTTGAACTCCGAGATGGCCCCCGTCAGTGTCACACCCTCCTCAGAAAACACATTTTTTCTTGGTTTTAACACAGTAAACAGAGTTGGGCTTGTATTCTCTCTAATAAGGCTTTTTGTTTGAACTTGGTTAAAGCTGTCAGGTCACCGTGATGCCATTGTTCCATGTTTACACTGTACCTTGTTCAGCAAGGCTGCGGTGTTGATCCAAGTGTGTTTCCCATCCCTGTTTCATTAGAACAGTTTCTGATGGGGGCAGCTCTTACAACTCCAGTAAGTCATGCTTTGCAGTGACCTTTCTTTGGCATTGTCAGGCTCCATCTTCCCTAATGAGCCCATTAGTTATCTCTCTGCCACCATACACCAGAGATGTGAACAGATTCTCTGTCTCAGTCAGTGCATACATTAGTGGATTAACAACTGAAAAAGACACCAAAGTTCTTCCAATAGACAGTGTGTTTTCTCACTGTCGTAAATGACCATCTTAACTCGTGATTTCAGCTTGTCAGACACAAAGAGACAACATTACTTGTTAAGATGGCAGTTTTTGCAGCTTTCCTTTCTCTACAGTTCAGTGCATGTTAGTGGAATGGTGTGTTTTTGTGTGGCAGAGCTTTTCATGAAGTGATGTGTGTTGTTCTTTAGAAACTCTGCAGCACACAGTTGATAACGAGCCCAGAAGTTTACTGTTCTCAGAGGAGCGGAGGCATACTGTAACTAATCCAGCAGCTGCCTCCCTTATAGCATTTAAAATTGATTTGTGGCTGTTGAGATGTTTTTGTCTCCGGTATGTTTTTTGTTTACTAATCTTAAATCCTTTGGTTTACAGGGGAAGGATTTGCAGATTTCAAGTCTGTCAGCGCTGATGATGGCTTCACAGACTTTAAAACCGCCGACAGCGTCTCTCCATTAGACCCCCCAGATCAGGCCAAGATTTTTCAACCTGCTTTCCCCTCTGCTTTCCCAAACTCTCAGTCTTTACAACAACTTCCACAGCAGCAGCCAGCAGTGTCTCTTTCGCAGCCCAGAAATCCTCTAAACATGGCCGACCTAGACCTTTTCTCTTCTATGGCCCCCTCTGTTCCTGCCCCCAGTGAGACAAAACCCAGCACACTCCCCCCTATGTCTGTACCCCCATCTCTAGTGCTCCTTCCTGGTGGAACCAAACCTTCAGGGGGAGGAGCAGATGATTTTGGTGATTTTGCTCTATTTGGTGCCTCCTCTGACACCACTCAAGCTTCAGTAACAGGAGGAGCTGCAGCAGCACCTCAGGATGACTTTGCAGACTTCATGGCGTTTGGCAGTTCTGGTGGAGAGCCGAAAGGCGGGAGCAGCACAGGGGTCCAAGGTGAGACCTCGTCACAGCAGCTGCCTCTGCAGAGCTCAGACAAGTACGATGTATTCAAACAGCTGTCTCTGGAAGGAGGCCTCGGTTACGACGACACCAAAGGAAGTGGCGGCGGCTCCTTCTCTTCTCTCAAGAGCGACACGGACGACTTTGCAGACTTTCAGTCATCTAAGTTCTGCACAGCACTCGGAGCTTCAGAAAAGACTCTGGTGGACAAGGTGGCTGCTTTCAAACACGCCAAGGACGACTCCGCCTCCGTCAAGTCTCTCGACCTCCCGTCCATTGGCGGGAGCAGCGTGGGGAAGGATGACTCGGAGGACGCTCTCTCAGTGCAGCTGGACATGAAGCTGTCAGACATGGGTGGAGACCTGAAGCACGTGATGTCAGACAGCTCTCTGGATTTGCCAGGTCTCTCGGCCCACCAGCCCCCCGCTACAGGTGAGGAACTAGTGCGTTTGCTCTGGTGAGGCTCTGTAAAGTCACACCTGGTGTTAATTCGGAGGCCAATTGAATATGCTCAAATACTGAAGAGAATACACAAATAACATATCAGATTTTTGCATCATTTTCATTCCACATTTCATCATTCATCTCAGATTCTATATTCATTAAGTAATTTATTTATTTAAATCCTCAGTGTCTTCTTCACTTCATCATTATGTCCACAGTCCCCTCCCTGCCCTGTATATGTTGTTACTATAATGACAGAAAGCTCCTGGGCCGTATCTCTATTTATTTACAAATGACTAGTGCCTGGTTTTGATGTGTTGGCAGTTGTAGTCCATATTTGAGGTCCCCGGCTGCTGTCTGTCTGACTCGGATAAGCCTCCTGTTTGTTGTGTCCACGCTACAGTGACAGACGTTGCACTTCAGTGTACCATTGGTGTGTATGTGTGAGTGTGTGTGGTTGAAGTGTTGAGCAGCGCTAACAGAAGGTTCAGTTGAATACAGATGAGTACAGGAGGGCGTTAGCAGTCATGATCCTCTTATTTATTCAAATCACAGTTTTTGCACAGCAGACTGCAATTTTCCCAAAGCGTTACCTGAAAGACATCTTTTTCGCTGTCGTGTGCTGAAGGCATACCAAAAATGATCATTTTGATTAGCTGGAAAGGAAATATCACCCTTATCAAGACATTATGCATGCAAAACCTGGAAAAAAGCTGTTTGATAGAGTAACATTCTTTCTGGATGCAAAAGACAACTTCAGACCTGAGTGCATGCATTTCTCTCTTTATGTCCATCAATTATAGTATTACCCTGCAGTATTTTCTCTCCAGTCATGCAGTATTATTTGAATAGAATGTCCTTCTGCTAATGAGATGCTTCATGGCTTGTCTGCTTTTTCCTCCCTACCTCATGTTAATGAAAGTGGACTCGAAGTTTACCTAATTCTTGTTGTTAAATGATTTATTTAAAGGTAACCAACCCAGTTTCCTTCATAAACAGATAGTCTCCATGTCAGCACTTCCTCTCCTCTACCCTCCACAGCACAGCTCATCATTTATTCATTTGGCATATCACTTCCACATCATGGCTCATGTTTCATGACATTCCTCACCGATTTGTGGTGCAACAGGAGACTGCAAATATAAGTTGTCGGGTGAAGACTTTGCAAGTCAAACATTTATTTGTTTTTTGGCTTTTAAGCTTTGACAGTTGTCTTCACACTGAGCACATTCAACAAGCAAAGTCTTGATCTGACAATATTCATGCAATCATCCATCAGTATTACCACAAATCCGTTAAGTGTTAATATGCACACCAAATCATTTCATCTGAAGAATTTCAGATTATTTCCTTGACTTATTGAAAACACAAATGTAAACATCCTCATTGCCTTATTTCAGTTTCTGTGCAGTGGTCAGATTTTGGTTTCATCCAAACAAGCCCCCTCTGTACTGAGAGCAAACAAATGGTTCATGGAGCTGCAGCGAAACGATTAAGCTGCTGGTTGGGCAAAGACGATGCCCAGCTTTAACATCGATACATTCCTAAGAAACTGTATGCTACTATAATGGCGGTTTCCATTTCATTCCTATTTATCTGCTGTTCTTGTTCTTTGAGAGCTTTGGGACTAACCTGTGAAAGTGTAGCAGGCCGAGCAACTCGAGCGCCTCACCATGCTTTGCACTGTGTTTCTGGAATTGTTTGTAATCTTAAAGAGACAGTATTTCTTTTGCACGGTTCCTTTTGTGTCACAAAAGGAATCGGATCTTTTTTCTCTCTTTCTGTCTTTTTTTTCCTTTCTTCGTTTTGTTTCATGGTGATCTGTTATATCGCGTCATGAATCGATCACGTGTGGCTCTACGGTCCGGCTCTCTGAGAACATAATGAAGTTAGTATTGCCCTTCCTGCCTTGCTTTTTGCTGCAGTGTGCCTGCTTTTTCAATTTGTGAAATTGACAAGAACATGACACAAAGATAAGCATTTTATGCATAAAAGTATTGCAAGTTGTTTTTATTGAAAAAAAATGTATACATACAGATTTGATAGTGTATTTTTATTACAGGAATATGAATCTTATTTTGAGGCTAGAAATATTCCTTCGTCTAGTTGTGATTTACCAATTATCTAAATTAAATGTAGCCTACAGTATTTAGTAAGATATAAGCAATGTATTTTAGGTTAATATGAATCTAAACATCGATGTCTTGTTATTGTTTAAGGGATCATTGAGAGTTTGTGTACATTTCCCTGCTTTGACAAACAATCACTGGAGCAAGAGAAAAGGGATACTGTCTCTTTAAATCTGTCCCCACATCTGTGATTGGATGTAATTAAGGCCCTCTCTGGGATGTCAGGTGTAAGATGGCCCTCATTGTTTTCTGTAACCCTTTGAGTGCTTGAACAAGACAACTTTACATGTTTACAAGCAGATACAGGCAAATATAATCATATCTGCCCCTAATTTATCTATTTATTTATTTATTCATTAATTAATTAATTAATTTATTCATTTATTTATTATCCCATTTTACAATTGACTAAATATGAAATATGGCAGCCTCCCCACTTCTCTGAAAGCTTTCTGCTTCCCATTTTAAGTAAGCAGTGATTTCTTCAGTGTTCTGCCTGTGTTTCCCCTCAGGTCCTCAAAGGGTTATGTTTCCTGCCTTGTTCTTTTCAACCAGGATTTTCAAGTGTTCTGTATTTAAATCTCTTCCAAAAACACCTGTTGCTTAACATCCTGATAGTCAAAGTTTTGTCATCTCCCCAGAACAACTGATTCTAGTCTGTGAATGTGCCTTCTCTCTCTGGTTTCTGCTTCTTTATCCTTGGATTATCTTTGTTTTCAGCTTCTCGCTGTTTGTTTTCTTCCCTTTCTTCTGACTCTGCATGCCCTTGTATTCAAATGACTGAAATCTAATTTTACAAGTGTTAGTTTGACAAACCTCTTGTAATGATAGACCTCTTTCACAGTACTTTGTGACCTTTCTCTCTTTCTCTCTACTCATATTGTCGTAATAAATATTACTGTTGGTATTGCTGAAATGCGTACCGTCTTATTTTTTCCTTTCCTTTCTTGAGAGGGTCTGATGTGGTCTGATGACACGATGCTTACACAAGTAGATCCTTGTCAATTTCACAAATTGCTTCGCAAAAATAGGAAGGGTTCAACGAGGTGGATTTATGTGTTTGAGGGAGATTTGAATGCTGAAGTGTTGACAAATGTGTGCAAGCTGTAAGTCAATAATAGTCACAAAGAAAATGATCAAAACACACGGCGTGAACCAGCACATGTAGTGACAGCGAATATGTTTTATTGAGGTGGGTAAAAAGCCCGCTTTGAGACAAAATCCTTTAGGTACAAAGAGATCAGCTCCAATTATTGTCAAGAAACGGTTTGTCACTGTTGAAAACAGCCAGCGTCGTATATCCAGAGAAGAGGGATAAGATGTGTTAGTGTTGCAGAATGATGAATATGATTCACCTCAGGCATGAAAACAAAAAGAGATAATTTATTAAACAGAATTCTCTACTGTGTGAGAGGGAGGATGTCTTCCTTCAACATAGTGGGTAGGTATTACTGTCAGATTTAGAAATGTGCTGATATCTAATTCATGCAACTGTGTTCTCTAAAGTGCAAAACATGGGGGGGGGGGTCCTTTTACAATATATATCATGAAGTGAAATGACTGGTTTAACCAGATCACTAAAGAACAAACCTACATGTTTTCTTGCTCCTCTCTTGCATTTTTCTAGTCGCAGAGATGGTTTAGCTTTTACTTGAGCAGCCTGTGAGACATTTGTGGTATTTGGGGGCTTCCATCTGAATGCAATATCAGCGAGGCTAACGAGATTTAAACATGGCAAATATCCTCTCTCTGAACCAATAGATTTAAACAAAAGAGTATTTCTTAAAGGGCTGTTTATTTTTAAAGACATGACCCTACAGTTAAATCTGCACGTGGACAACTATCCATTGTTTTTAGTAAAATAAATATTCCTGTATCTGTGTTTCTTAGTTTATAGGCATCATGAAAACCGATATTCAAAACTGGTGGATATAACACAGTAGCCTGTCAGCTGGATGAGAGAATACATTTTGAAATGTTGGTGAAATTACCCTTTAAGAATCTCGAAACCCCTTTTGGACTGTAGATGATAAGTGTGACATAGTTATTATGCGACAGAATTCTCCGTCCTCCGTCCAGGCTCATTTGTCTTCCTCCTATCATGACAGCATCTGTGCTATTCGTAGGAACCACTCGTATGTCTGTGTTGTCATTACAGAAGGAGACGACATGAAATTTGACCCCTTTGGGACATCGGCCCTCAGCACCCTGGCCAGCTATGACTGGTCAGACCGGGAGGAAAGCCTGCCCGGTGAGGTCAGAAGGCAGCAGAGTTCGGAAGGAGCTTCCCTTCCATCTTTAGTCCCGTCACAGAGGAAGGAACTGAGCTTTGGAAGCAGTGAAAACGTCACAAGCAGCTCCGTCGCAAAGATCACGACCTCCTTAACCACAGAGGAATATGCAGACGACAAGTTTGAGACCTTCGCTGACTTTGGTTCCGGTGACCAAGCCGGTGTCAATGACGAGGATGATTTTGGAGACTTTGCCAGTACTGTTTCTGAAAAGTCCGACTCGCCAGCTGCCACGGCCGAGGCGTCCTCAGAGGGAAACCAAAGTGAAGCCTCAGATGAGTTTGGTGCCTTCCAAGGGGACAAGCCCAAGTTTGGCAAGTCAGACTTCCTCAAAGCCAGCGCTCAGGCCAAAGTCAAGTCCAGTGAGGAGATGATCAAGAACGAACTGGCAACCTTTGATTTGTCCGTTCAAGGTGAGTCATCGTGAAGATCCTCTTACATTACAATTACTTTCTCTAGAATCACCAGTCTAGAAGGGAAACTTTTTAGTCAATGCAAATGAAACAGTTATATTTCCAGTGTCTTAAATTTGTTGCTTTTCTTTCTTTGTTAACAGAACTTCTTGATGATTATATAATTTAAGAGATCACATTGGATTCAGGGAGTGTTTAATGGTAGATAATTATTAAACAGTTATCTCTAATTGCAGCCCTAAAGCTGTCAAAAATATATGGCATCCAAATTGATTTAATTTCCAGTGTTTGGTAAACAGAGAAAGCTGAAAATCTTCACGTGGAGAGCTGGAATAATTGATTGTGTGCTACTTTGTGTGACAAAATGTTAGCCAATAGAACCATTCTCTAATAATTCTATTGATTATCATTTAATTTACAGTATCAGCACTAAAATGAGATGTTGATATCTGTATTTAGACCAGACTTTGGGAAACATAGACTCTCTTGGCCACCTGTTTGGCTCTGAAATGGCTCCACGAGCATCTTTTGCCAACCCGCCTCTTCACTGTGGGCCGTCATATCTGTAATAAAGCTGTCAGACATTAGATGGTAGTGTTGAGATGACAGCCCTGCTCTCATGGCAGTGACTGCTGAGATGGATGTGCAAAGGCCAACAAATCCATGCGCAGAAATGAACCGTATCCACTTCAAGGCTGCTCATTCTTCTAACTGCTGTTTGCCGGTTTTATGTTCCACAAATAATTAATTACAATTTCCTGCACCGTTATAAAAGCCCCACAGATTAATGTCCCTGTGCTGGATTTAATTTGTGTGAAGAAGCGGGGTTCACTAACTTCTCTTCGCCCTGCAGAACAGTAATCTGATCTGTGGTGGGACTTTGTGCTAGTCTGAGTGGATGGGGGATGATGACACATGCCTCTTTTGGTGGTGGAGAACTTGGGGGTGTATTACCTATGTCTGGATGATCCTAGTTCATGTGTGTACACACACACACACACACACACACACACACACACACATGCTGTAACTGCAAGCCCCACTGGGTAGTGTTGACTTAGCATGTGTTTGTTGTCATATTTTGCCAGGATTTGTCTGTCTGTGAATCCCTATGAATTATTCATACCTGAGTATTTGTGGCTCTGTTTTGTACCTAATTATTGTTTGCCACAAATTAAGCATTTACTCATGCCACACTTCTCCAGGAGGAGTTGGCCACAACAGAATGAAAGTCTGATTGCAAACAAACAGGTGCATAGCTCAGAAAGAGTCATCACTAAGAGTTGCTGCTCATGCATGTCTGCGGTTGTCTCGTACAGCATTGTGTTTGTGGTTCTGTCTAACATTAGTCATCACCTTCTTGTGTCCTCTCTTCGCCTCAGGCTCCCACAAACGCAGCCACAGTTTGGGTGAGAAGGAGATTGGCCGATCACCGCCGTCTCCAGCTCCTGAGCAGCCTTTCAGAGACCGATCCAACACCCTGAGCGAGAAGCCTGCCCTGCCGGTCATCAGGGACAAGTACAAAGATCTAACTGGGGAGGTGGAGGTGAGGCGGGTTATTGTTTTTAACAACCAACCGATCTCAGCACTGTTAATACTCAGTACTGTTGAAGGCTGCTAAAACAACAGTGCTGCTTCTGTCTCGTCTTTATGTTCACTTCGAAATGCTTTATTTTTATGTTGTTGCAGGAGAGCGAACGCTATGCGTATGAGTGGCAGAGATGTCTGGAAAGTGCTCTGGAGGTTTGTTTGAATATAATCATCTTCTATTGTGGGTCTAAATGTGAGAGCAACAATACTAATGTAGTAGAATAATTGAGATAATTACATGAACTGAAATGTTTTTCCACTAAAACTTTCTTTATCATGTATATCTTGGGACATATTCTCTTCATATCTGTAAATATGATTATAGAATTGATCTTTTTAGTATATTAAAGGAGGACACAGCATCATGTTCAGCTTGAACTATATGTTTTAATTTTCTTGACATTAAAATGTCATAAACATACTCCAGCAGGAATGAGGTAGTGTCCAGGAGTTTAAACTGTAAGAATAAACACATTAAACTACTTAAACTATTAGCAGAACTATTAGTTTTCCTTTGACACTAAAATGTTTAAAAACATACAAATATTGAAAGATAAAGATAATGCACTCATTGGCAGAAGTTAGTGTGACATCAAAAACGATGAGGGAAAAAAAAAATGTGACAAAGATAGTGTGTGACGAAACGGTGGCTTTTGTCTTTCCACGTTAAGGTCATCACCAAAGCCAACAACACCCTGAACAGCATCAGCAGCTCCTCTGTCTGCACCGAGGTCATCCAGTCCGCTCAGGGCATGGAGTACCTGCTGGGTGAGAAACTGCACACACACCCACACACACACGAAGACACACCAGTATTTCCAACGTTCTGATCTGAACTGACTCATCTACATAAGCACACAACCCAAATCAGACGTATATGGTTTGAAAAAGACTTTCCTCTGATGGTGCACAACAGGGCCTGTTGCTTTCCACATGAAACAACAACAATAGTTAGCTAGAGGGGAGTCGGTTAGACGGACTTCTAACTGACACGCAGTGCATGTGTTTAAAGTTAATCAATGAGGTCCCAGGATGAGATGTAAAGTGGGAGCAAGAGACTGTTCAGCAACACTGTGTGTGGTCTCAGAGCCTCTGAAAGACTTCCAGGACACAAATGACAAGATTAAGATAAACTCTGGTGTGATGGCGTGTTTCTGCTCAGCCTGACAAGGTTCGTTTTTCTCAGATAACCATTTAAAACGTCAACTGAAGGGCCAGGGCACCATGTACATCTACACAAAAAGGGCTACGAAGTGTATTTATGTCTTCATGTGTGTTGTTTTTGTATTTTGACTGTCAGGTGTGGTGGAAGTGTATCGTGTGACCAGGCGAGTGGAGCTGGGCATCAAGGCGACAGCGGTTTGCTCGGAGAAGCTCCAGCAGCTGCTGAAAGACATCAGCCGCGTGTGGAACAACCTCATAGGCTTCATGTCGTTGGCCAAGCTCACAGTAAGATGCTCACAAACATCTGTTTTAAAAAGTTCCCTGTTACAACCCAGACATGTTTAAGTAAACATAATAACGTCATAATGGAGGTGAACTCACAACACAGTTTCCACCAGTAGCAGTATGACGTGTTAGTGACTCAGTATCTTTTCTCCATTTGTGTATAATCAATGATTGATCGATTTGGATGTGATGCAGCTGAAGTCTTTAGGTTGTCTGGTGTTGCATCAGCAGGGACAACGAGGACAGTATAGATTTATTTACCCAGCTGTCTGACAGTGTCTGTAAAACAGAAGCAGAGAGCAGGCAAAATGCGGTCATCTGCAATGCCAGCAGAGGAGTTTTCAGACCGTTAACGGTTAAACTGAGACAGCATCTTAAATTAGGTGAAAATTAGAGAAATTTGTTTTGAAAAGGAGAAGCAAAAACTTTTTTTTTTCTTTTCTTTTCTTATTCCACGTAGTCAAAGTAAAAAGTTGATGAAGCAGGATGTTTTAATGTCAGCAGACTTGCTCTCAGTGCTGTTATTATATGAAATAGAAATAACTACATTTTGCCTTGCAGCAGGAAGTAAATGGTGTTTGTGTGTTTGTGTGTAGCCTGATGAAAGCTCCCTAGATTTCTCCTCCTGTATTCTGCGGCACGGCATCAAGAATGCCAAGGAGCTGGCTTGTGGAGTTTGTCTGCTCAACGTTGATGCCCGCAGCAAGGTTTGTGCACACACACACACACACACACCCCCAGAATAACTGTGGTGGATCCATTTTTACACGAAATTAGTGCTCATCATCAGCGGATAACAACTGACATTTCTTTGACTTTGAAACATTTTGCAGAGCAAAGAGGGAAGCGCTATTGGACGTCTGTTTAAACGAGTAGGCGACAGTCAGCTGTCATCCACATCTCATTCCACTCTTTTGCACTTGGGGCCTCGGGGGTCTTTTCTCCTTTTACAGACGGGCCCTGCAGGGGGCCAAAGTGACAGGATTCACCTCTCCACAGCTCCTCTGTTACAGGCGAATCGTAACAAACCTGTTTCTGAAAAAGCAGGTTCATTGTGTGAAATATAAACAAAATAAAACTGCGGTTATTTTGTGTCTACAATTAGTACAAAAACGACATCTTAAAAGTTTTTTGCTCGTTTTGCAGACATCAGCCACAGTCACTCCTCCTTCATTACTGCTGTCAGGCTTCTCCTTCTCACAGGGCACATGATGCAAGTGATGACAGGCTGTCATAGACATCTGTCACAGATGGCAGAATTACATCAAACTTTCCAACTGAAATGACCCAGTTTGATTAACAGATTATGTCACCTTTTGTTAAGCTACTGTTAGCTCAGTGTTCGTCATAAGTTTGTTATCAGTCCCATGAAATTTCGCTGCCATACTTACACACAGCACTGTACATATGTTTTGTTTATTTTCACTGTGCTGAAAGACAGTTAAGTTGGTATAGTAGAAGAAACAGAGCAGCTGTGGCAGCTGTTTACAGGTAGTCAGTGACTGCTGGCTAACGCGTGGTCTTCATTGTCTGATGACTGAAACAAAAGAAAGAATACAGTTTATGTACACAAAGTAGGAAAGAAATACAATATTAAGGGCTGACAGTAGGCAGAATGCAAATACTTGGTATTATGTAGAACTATTATTAAATATACAATAATACGATTTTTTTGGCAATATCATCCGTCCAACACTAGCTGGAGTCTTAAATCAAATGAAGAGCAGAACAGAGCAGCTAAAGCCTGACAGCCTAAAGGCTGCTCTGTTTTGACAGAGCTGTTACTCCACTGTCAGTGTAGTTAGATTGATCTTCCTGTGAAGCAGACAGCCCGTCTTGAAGCACTTTGTTACTCTAACAGTCTCCAAACCCTCCACGTCTCTTGTTTTTGTGCCCAACAATGTGAAAAAAAAAAGTCAAAGCATGGCAGTTCAGACCTGCTCAAAAAGTGTTCTGAAGCTCTGATTGGACAGTCATTCTTCAGAGGAGTGAGGCTGTTGTCACCCAGCTTTTGTACCCGGGTATGACTAGAAAATATCCAGGGATAACAACATGCAATCAGATAGTGGAGAGCTGTCACTTTGGCACCGCAGGATGGGTTTTTGCACTCTGGGATTGGTTCTTCAAGGTATTGGGGTTGTTTCATGTTTTTTCTCCTGCCACCTCCATCTCGAGGTAACTGCTCACCTCCACACTTTCAGCTAACAACCATCAGTGTCTGTAATAACTGTTCTCTGAATGGGGCCTTGTGCAGAATGGCTGTGTGTCTACCTCTTTGGCTGTGATTTTTGCTGATGTGGGCCATTAATGGTGTTCTCGGACCCTGCGGTTTGGAAGGCAGATCGGTGGTGCTGATTGTTTCTCGTGATCCCTCTGCTGCTCGGCCAGAGCCAGATGGATGGTCCAGGCAAGAAATGACTGACTGAGAGGCATCTTGGCTGTGAGCAGATGTAGCTTGAACCTGCACACATAACAGAACACTTCCTTACACATCGCACTCAGGCGTGCAGGCTGAAATTAATGCAGTTTTGTTTTGTCTGTGTGCCACAAGCATGAGATTAATAGCCCATCTTTTAATTACATTTTTGGCAGAGCCACACTGGTAAGAATGTATAAAAGCCAAGTGGAGGCTAGAATCCCCTTTGAGTATAATGAAGTGAAAGAACAGCTTTGGCTGCAGCCGAGAGCACTGATTGTTTCATTGTCCTTTAGTGAAGAGGTGCTGATTTGTTTGTTCAACCAAGGGCAAAGAGGGAGGACATGTTCACGTGGCATCAGCAGATGGGTTCATGGGCATCTTGTCATGATGTCTGTAATGAGCAAAAAATAAACGCACTCGGTCAGTCCATTTCGCCTTGTTCCTGTCTGATAGTGGTAGGAAGCAGCTTTTTCTCATATTTGTTTCCTCTTAAGGAGAGACAGAAATTATGCTCATTTAGGCATTGATAGGGGGACGTGCAGGAAATGAGACATTTATTTAAATGCAGGTTTCTGAGGTGCCTCAAAGATTTGGATGATTATCCAGCAGTCTCTGTGTAGCAGACACTTACAGAAGCTAAGAGAAGTCTGGGAATTTTCCGTCTCCTGAACGTTAAGCATTATAAACCTGTGTTGGGTCGTCTATCGCTACTTGGTTTACCGTAATATGGTTAAAGAGTAGCAGAGTTCCTACACAGATAAAGAGATTCCTTATAAGTCCAGGTTCTAAAATTTGGACGATTGAATTTTTTTTTTGAACAGGGAGCATAAATGTTTTTTATTTTCTCGTTGTTTAACTCCTAAAAATTCAAACTTTGCTGTGTACACAAGTGTATAAGTGAGAAAACATGCAACACATTGTTGGAAGGCAAACTTTAATGGCTCCTCATCTACTGAGGAGTATTTTTCTGTTAAAAACAGGCTCTCTTCATTGAAAATCCCAACATACCACTTCAGTAAAACATTTAGCCCCTCTAAAATGTGCTCACAGAATGGTGGCGTTGCATCATTTCAAATGACTTTTAGCTGTGCCTGACCTTTCACATATTCGCTCTTGTAAATTTAAATCTAGTTGTTGATACTTGGATTACAAAATACAAGGTGCTACTCTCCCATGTAGACACTGGTGCATCAAATGGCAAACATCAGAAAGCTATTAATACATTTCTGAAAACACGTCCTGCAGGTAGCAAAATAACTGCAATCAATCCTCTGTGTTCAGGTATAAAATGTGTTTTTTATCGAGTTTACAAGGTTAAAATGTGGCACAACAGATACCAAAACTAAATCTAAATGTCAAGACATAGTAGAGATATGCACTTGCTGTGACAGTGAGAAATGTGTTGGAGGAATTATCCAACAAAGAGAGCGACATGTGAAGGGCAGCACTGGAAAACATTCATTTTTGGACCGTGTTAACAATTAGGAAATGAAATTTGTAAGGCTTGGGGTTGTGGTCTTCTAGCAAATAGCTCACACTGGAGTCCTCTACAGACATCTGTTCACAAAAAGTCCATATCCTTCAAAAAGCCATCTGATCAAGCTCAGTTAGATTTTGTTTATAGATTAGAATTTAGTTTATTGTCATTTGATGACCTAAATGTTCAGAACGTAATTCTACAGAATCTGCTGGTCAGATTTCTTCAGTACAAGCGCGCGCAGGTTTATCAGGTTATTCTGTCACGGCAGCTCCTCTAATTCTCCCTTCGGCCCATATTTGTGTGTAAACCACACAATCTGCACTCATCTGCTTCTCTGAGCGGTGGCTGAAATCTTTAATCAATGTTTTAGATCACTGCGGGTCAAATATCTTGTATTCTGAGAGAAAATGTGTGGGAGGCCTGAGGATAATCACTTCAAGTCTTTCATGTTTTCACTTGCAAATATACTGTGAAAAGTGGCGGAACAGCAGCTCTGAGTGTTTGCTCGCTGCTCACTCTCTTCATACTCGTCTTTGCTCTCTGCATGGCATGAAAACAGTCGCCTCACCTTTCTGATTGCTCTTTTGCTTTCAGCTTTTGACTAAAGACAGTGCCTGGAGGTTAAGGGTAATCATGCTTCATCTATTTTTACATTTATGAAAACATGAGACAGCATAGAGAAGCTTGCTTTGAGCTTAGGGCTTCGGTAGATTTTCATATTATCTGAGAAGATGGTGGCCCAGCCTGAATCCCTAACCTTTCCCACAGTTGCAAAGGTCAGGTGAATTATTGGTCCCTATATCTGACAACTCCAGTTTGAAAGCACAAATGTTTTTTTACTCTGTGTAGTTACCGCAGGCTGTCCGTCTAAAAGCATCTATCCAGTTGTAATGAGCCTCCTCTATGCAGCTGAAGTCTTCAGGGGGGCAGGGGGGGTTGAGCAGAGGGGCGTTTTTTTTACAGGTGGAGGTTTTACAGTACGTCTTTGTGTGACCACCCTTTCATTTCACATCCTCGCCCTCCAACATTTCCAGCTTCGGCAGTCCTGAGTGAAGGTTTGTGGAAACAAGTAGGCCAGGGCACAAAGAGCTCTGAAAGGAAATCGCTCGGCTTGTGAAATGTGAGCGTGTGAGAAAAAGTGAAGAGTGGAAAATGTGTCATTCAGCTTGCATTAGAATACCCTCATCGAGCAGAGCGTCTAAGCTGCTGGCTGCATTCATGCAGCTGGATATGTATTTGACTTAACGCTGGATGTTTCTTTTCCTTGTGCGCAGTCATTGCACTCTGCATGCGTTTCACTCTGCTTCTGTGTGGGAGGTTATGATTCACTGCACATGACTCATTCCTCTCTCTGGCTTTAGCTCCATCATTTCACCAGGGATGCAAACTCCTCAGCTGCACACGTTAGCATCTCCTGATTGCACACACGGGGCTACAGCTGACCCAGTGAAAATCCAGACTTGCCCACAGCCGTCATGTGGGAGGTCAGATCGGCCCGTCTCATCCGAACAGCTCCAGTACAGAGAATGTTTGTTGGGCAAATCAAATTATTAAGCAAATAGTTTGTCTGTGGGCATTTTTAACATTTCTATTCAAAATAAATAAAGTAATCCATATTTGCCTGCACAGACCCAAGAACATGTTAGAAGTACATCGAAGCCTTTTTATATGTCATGTTGTGTACATTCATGTACTGTTGTGCCTCCACAGGTTTGTATAAATAACCATTTAAGTGTTCCTCAGCATGTGGGCACTTTCACTTCCCTCAGAATGATTGCCAGAGATTTATTTAGAGTCTTTGTAAAGAATCAGTCCAGTTAGGAGGCAGTCAGTGAGATGCTCACAGTAGGGCGCTGTGCAGCTCACACACACACTTTAGAAACACACACCTATTAGATGTTAAGTATTATTTACATTCAGTGTGGTTCTCATGGTTATTTTCTTGTACTTGAATGTGATATTTTAGAAGACTTGAGGTTTTCCCTGATGGTACTCCATGCGTACGGAGAACTTTTCTCCTCCATAACTTTACCGCAGGGTCACCAACATAACCGCTGTCACTGCAGTGAACCTTGAAACAACATGAATTATATTCTAAATGAACCTGTGTGTCCTAACTTATTACGTTTTTAGAGGCTGATAAGTCACAGCACGTGTTACGACTTATTCTTAATGTTGAAGCATGATTCTGGTTTATTTCAACCTGATGCATTTGGCAGACAACAGCGTAGCTTCTGCAGCTCTCGAAACTCGGATCTTTGCGTTTTTTTCTTTTTGAGTCTGAAGTCTTGAGACAGACATAAGCTGCCTGGATATGTGGGGACTCTCTCTGTCTGATCTAATCCCATTCTTCATCTTCCACTGACATTGGTTGTTACTTAGATTTACTGTTTTGTGAACCTTCACATTTTCTCTGAATTGTCTAGAGTTGCAAAGTTAGAATTGCCACCGGAGCCTCAGTAGCCACATTAATAGGGTGTAAGGCAGGTTTAAATGAACTGGATTGAGAAAGGAGCTACGGTCCATCAAGGTGCATTCCCTTTCTACCAGTTTTAAGATGAGGGCAGTTTGAGCTGGTATCAAAAAGCAATCAAAGTTTTGTGAAATGTATTCTTGCAGCTGTCCCATGATCCTGCTCACAGACCAACTGCACTCAAAACATGTTTCTGCCTCCTTTTAAGAACTTCAAAATGAAATGTATTGACTACCATCATTGCAGAGGGCGCATGTATAAGAAAAACCTGCATACGTGACTCCTCCAGTGTGTGCCTCCTCTGCAGATCTCGTCTTTAATATTTCCCCCTTTCACTCGGACAGGCTTTCAACTCTGAGACAGACAACTTCAAGCTGATGTACGGGGGCCACCAGTACCACGCCAGCTGTGCCAATTTCTGGATTAACTGTGTGGAGCCCAAACCCCCAGGCCTCATCCTGCCTGACCTGCTCTGAGCTGCCATGGTAACGCTGCTGGGACTAATTAACATCAAATAGCCGGAGCAGCCGCTCGCCTCACGCAGAGGTTGAGAGAAGGACATTTAAAGTCACCGGATCCCACTTCTTCTTGTTTTAATTCCCATTTAGGTGAACTCAGTCTCTCTTTACAGCTGCGTTCACTTAGGTCAGCTTTTGAGGTCATATTTAAATCTATTACTGATGCTGCTTGATTTTCTTCTAATTATCACTTCAGAGTTGGTTAATGTTACAAAATCACTAATAATTAGAGTCATATTTAAACTATTAGGTGTGCAATATCATTAAAAACACTGGCACAGGATGTCAGTGAGCATCTGGAGTTTTTAATGTCTCTTGTTTCTTTGCTTCTGTTTGAATTTTATTCATGACTCCCTTTGCTTCCTGTGAAGCAGACATGTTGAATCATAAGTCAAATATTGTACTTGAATTACTTTCACGCGGCAGGTCTGTTTGATGAAACTCTGAGGCTGTTATGATTTTAATATCTTTTTGAAAAACATTCAGACTCACTGCTGTGCTACAAGACAGTTGTCTGTTTTTATGCATTGTGTTAAATTAACTGCTCTGAATGTCTTTTTGCACTGTTGGGAAAGAAATGTAACATCTTTTGAGGTATTTAATTTGGTTTTTATAGATATTGAGGGAGTAGGGGGGTGAACAGATGGGACTTGGAGAGAATAATGTTTTTCTGTATTGATGTGTGCAGATTTAAAAGTCTGGACGAAGTTGACTGTGTGTGTGAAGTAAAATTACAGCTGATTTTTCTGTATATTACAGTGTTATGCTGTAGCAATGTAATTATCACCAACTGTAATGTGAATGTGAAACAAATAAATAAGTGTGCCTACAGGTTGGATTCACAGATTATTACATTGTTCTGACTCAGAAGTTAAGACAAACGTTTTTCAAGGTTTGAAATTTTGACCCAAACACATTGAAGGTTTTACTGGTCTCTGTAACTGACTTCCTGAATCTGCCGAACCTAAAATGCAACGACGGCTGAGCAGCTAGACGCAGAGACATGGAATTCAAAGGAACCTAAACTGTATTTATACATTTGCTCTTTTAGGCTGCAACGCTAAACTTTCTCACTATTTAAAGAAATAACTTTTTCTTTTCGAGAGTTCAATGAATAACTGCAAAAGGCAGTCACTCAAAGCTTTGAATTAAAAATACATTTCCTCTCCACATCATCCATGCATAGTTTTGCTCATTTTGTAGGGCCAGGACTGCCACATTCATAGCTCTATGTTGCAATTTTTTTCATCAAAAAGCAAGAGAGTTCCTGGTTTGAATCCCGGCTGGGGCTTTTCTGTGTGGAGTTTGCATGTTCTCTCTGTGTATGTGTGGCTTCTCTCTGGGTCCTCCGGCTTCCTCCCACTGCCCAAAAACAAGCATGTTATATGATTCTAAATAAACTGTAGGAGTGAGAGCTTGCATGGTTGTTTGTCTTGTTTGTCTCTGTGTGGCCCTCTGATGGACTGGCGACCTGTCCTCAACGCACCCCGCCTCTCACCTAGTGGCAGCTGGGATAGATGGGTGGAAAATCCATCAAAAGTTCTGTACCCATATGCACTTAATGATTTAACGGTTGGAAAGCCTTTAGCCTTGAATGCAGTTCAGTGGAACAAAAAAAAATGTAAGAGTTACAATAAGAGTCAACCAATAGCACCTCCATCCATCTATTCATTTTCTTCCACTTATCCAAGGTCGGGTCACAGAGGCAACAGACCCAGGCGGGAAACCCAGACATCCCTCTCCCCAATGACCTCCACTTCCTCCTGAGGGTTCTCAAGGACAAGACATCTGTCCATCTCTCGCTCCATCCTAATGCATCCTGCCTTAAAGCTCCATTGTGAGATGAATTTACTCAAACAGTAATAATCCACAGAACCTCACAGTAAAATTAGCGTTGATGGAACAAAAATGAATAGAAATACGTTGCTAAATGTTAGTTTATTGTCAAGTATTATTTCTTATACCCACCACTACTACAAGGGGTATACAGCTACCCTCTGAAATAACTGCAATGCTAGAGTTAATTTCCATCTCATCTAAACATGTCATTAAATTAAGGATATCTTTGACCCAAAAGATGTTTTTTAAACAAACATGAAGTGCATTGAAAAATGCATTTCCTTTTAAAAACCTGGAAACTTTTAAAGTGGTTTTAGAATTAATGTAGCTGGAGAAATCAGCTTGGGGCAGTTTTGACAGCTGAATAAATCCTGGTTTTATAAAAACAAAAAGGTAAATTTGATCAGGAAAGGTTTAACGGATAATGCGTTAATTTGTGAGCTCTGGAGAATCTAGACAAATTTCTTCCTAAGTAGCAAACCGGCGCCTGGTTTAGTAAGAAAATCATCAGAGCAGCATTGATTTTTTTCTTCTGCCACTTAGTTTACTTTTCAAAGTGTTAAACTATTGAACTCCTTGGTGTTTTGTTCAAAACTCATTCAAAATGAATTGGAGGTTCAAACTTTTATATATATATCAGTCTGTATTTCTGTTCAAGGATGGACATCCTGAATTCAATTCATCAGGCTTTCTGGTGTTTTTCTGCATGCTTCTCTGTTGACGCTTCCGTCGTCAAATGCAGAAACACTGCAGCACATTTTTCTTTCCAATAATGTACTTTCTCTGAGGCCAGAGAGGCCTCATCATTTCCATCACTTTGTCACAAAATGGAATAAATTCTCCTCCAACAAGTCTGCCAGCCTTGCTGGCGGTTGAGCTCAGCCAATCAGATGAGATGTCTCGGGGCTCCGTGAAACCTGTCTCATTATGACTCTCGTACTCTTCAGGTGTGTTCTCAAATATACATTTTTATCTCTCTCCGTTCTCTAATTTATTTCCAGCAGAAAATTAATTCATCTCCTATCACAGCGAACAGCAGGATTACAGAAAATTACAAATGCTGAAATCAATTACTGAACCAGGCTGAGTAATTCAAAATGCAGCTTGTATCGCTCCTTTCTGCGCCTGTCATCTTCACGCCTATTCTCTGCAACATCGTCCTGAAACGATCGCTTTGGGAGATATGTGATGGAGTTGATACTGTACTGTGCTGGCTGCTTCTCTTTGATATTGCATTTCCATGGGCCATCACAGTTCTGATTGAAATCAGCTGCCCCTGTTAGTTAAACAGACTGCCTTTAGCCTTGTGATTAGAGTTTGTTCCTACTTAACGTTTAAACCTTTTCCCTTATGTTTAAAAGGATAAAGCCTAAACTGTCTTTTATTTGTAACAACGCTAATTCTGTTTGTTTTTAGGCAGATGATGATGTTTTAGAGTCGACACTTTGATATGCTACGATAAGCATTTCGAGGTGAAGCAGCTTCACATATATGTAAAAAATGCATTCAACATTTATTATTGTAACACTGTTGGCTTTAAAAATACAGTGATTATATTGATGTCTGTCAGTTTTTTTGACAATCATTCTTACATTTCTTATAAAAAAAAAAATCTGTCAACTTACTGATAATGGAATTAGTTTCTTATTTGCAGCCCTAACCAAAACTTTAGCCATATTCCCACATATTTTTTTAATAAATCCTAACAACCTAAGACAGAACACAGCAGCTCGGACTACAGCACACATGGAGGGAGAGTGATGTATCTTCAAAGTTGTTTGCTGCTGTATTGAGGAAAGCTAAAAATATTAAATGTTGGAGGACTGCTTGACTAAACGTAAAAACTATTATTACTAAAATTACTGTCAACAGTGCATTTTTTGGGGTGAAATGGTCAAAATGTACCATTATCAGTAAGCCTTTGAGAAGTATGAAATATAGTAATTGTTTGCTAAAAATCTGACACTGTCCTCTTAGATTGGACCATCTATAAAACCATTAAACAAGGCGGGTTAGCTTTTAGTAGGACTCCGTTACATTTCTTTATTAACTCGGGAGGGTTGAGTGGACAGCAGACAGCTTTGTTTTATTATTTGATTATAATTGGCAGCTCTATCTATTTGACCTTATTAATGTTAGTTGTACTTCGGGGAGCACAGTTACTCTTATTCTACCTTCTCACAGTAATGAGTTGTGTCTACTGACCTTGTACACAAAAAAGTAGAAATGATGCAGAAAAAGAAGTAAGAATATTTTTCACATTGTTAGATAAATAGAAAAATGGCACATATGATGTACAATAAATGCCCTTTGAAGTATTAACGATGGAAAATAAATCAAATCCATAATGACCAAACTGCTGGTTTTACACTCTCCAATGACAATCAAATACATATGTATTTCACTTACTGTAACCCAAACATTGAAAAACCCTCTTTTGAGCATCTGTTGGTCACTATGCTTAACAATAATCAAGGAACAAACCTTTTTGTACGTCAAAAACTCTCAAATATATAAAAAAAAAAAATGGTGTGAAAAAAAACCTTCACAGCACTTTTAATCCTGTAAAAACCTTACTACTGAAATGAAGTAAGCAAAGAAAATATAATTGATTCACACATCAGAACTGTTTCAATAAGTATGCCTGCTAAATTAATTACGCTATTGTTACCTTAGAATGAAATGTACCTCTAAGTGCTGTGGTCTTATTACTGCATCAAAGGCACATAGAAGAGTGCTGTTCAGAGGAAGACAAAGAAGAGAAGTGATTAATTGAAATTGAAGTCTGATGGTAAATATGGCAAAAGTAGCACTATGCTTATTAGGTAATGCAAGAACAGGTAATGGCACTTTAAGCGGCCCCATCAAAGTTACAATTACATGAGCAGGCTAAGTGATTTCCAGATGGTCAAAGGCATAAAATGAGACTATTTACTTGTGTGGCTGAAAATCACTGATAAAGAACAAAGATATTTGGAGTGATACCAGAGTTGCTTGTGTCTTAACAGGTAATTTCATCTTATGATATAGATGCAGTTGGTTTTTAGACAGTAAGCGAATAGCATTTGAAATGTTTGCTATCTCCCACTTGACCACAATATGTCAGGAAGTGTTACACACTTTTACTTTAGAGAATATTCTTGTCAACAAGTCTCATGAGAAGACCAATTCTGTAAATTATGAATAATAGAAATGGTTGTTAAAAAAAAGGTATGATTAGAGAGTAGTTTGGAGTTTATGGTCATTTTTCAGCAGCATATTGACCTTTCCATCCCATCTCTAATGTTTTACAGCAGTCTGTACAGAAATATTACTCATTTTCTCTGTTGAGGTGTTTCAGTGCAAATTGAATAGAGTTCACAGCTCACAGTGCTGTGCCTCAGTGTCCTTTCTATCCATCAGCTTAGACAACCGAGGCTCTGAAGACGGCAGACAGATGAGTCACTGTTACACCACAGAGACAACACATTCATTCAGCTGCCCACTGACGAAAAATGACTTGTTTCATGACAAACCAAATTCTTCACCTGCAGTCAAGATGAGTCTCAGTTGACTGTGAGACTGCATTTCTCTCTTATTCCCTCTAATGCGCTCAGTTATGGATTCTTTATATAAGCGCTTCTTCTCTGCATTTTCATTACCATAATGTGAAGCAACTAACAGCATCTAAATCTGCCCTGTGGGACTAATATTAAGGTTTCCAAGTGCTGCTGGTAGCTGGATAAGCAGCGATTCCCTTAATGTTTGCAGCTGTTCTGAGACTAAAAAATGCTCACTATGAATTATATCCAACATTTAAAGCCTATGTTGCTGTGTGACTAAATCAGGTTGTCAAATTATAACTATAACAAGGATGGTGGGGCTGAGATTAATGCAGCACATTTGTGTTAATAATGGTCTTTTGCATATGGTTTTGTTAAAATGGATTTACAGCAGGATTTACAACAGACTGCTTCAGGAGTACTGCTTCAGCTCATACAGATTATAGTGAATCATTAAAGTCTGTATAATTTTGAAGGCAAGAAAAGCAATGATTCAATAATTCACTGCAGCTACAGCACATTATTAAGGCATATGTTCTTATTTGCTTTGCGTGGTGGAACTAAAAAATTGCTTGGTAAAGAAATCCTGCAGCCAGGATTTTATGCAGATTCCTCCCGAGCAACAACAACCTGTGTTGTGTTTTCTGAACAAATGAATCTCCATCTGTTCAGGACATAACTTCATCTACGTACACAGTAAATATTTCAGCTGAGATCTAAAAACCCTCTTCCCTTTTTTTCTTTAGAATTATGTTACAGCAGGGATGGGTTTTATCTGCAAATCGAAAAAAAATCTCTGTGGAAACACACCAATTCCAAAGAAAAATAAATATGTTTTGCAAAAAAAAGTGTTTTTACACTTGAGAGAAGTGGCAAATTACATTTTTTACATCCTAAAAAAAATCATCAGATTAAAGATTAATGTGACAAAGTGGAATGAAAGTGGCTCAGCCAAAGTTTAGGGTTTGATAATGTGATCATGGTCTGTTTTCTTTCACTGCAGGTATTTTAACTGCATCATCTTCTTACTCTGCTATATACTACAGATCAGATTTAAAATGAAATCTGTGAATCAACCCTTAATAATCACATAACAAAACAGGATGGGAAACATACACGCCCCTTCTTTGTTACATTTCACAAATAATGACATCACCATATATAACATTGATAAATTGTTAGATCATATTCAATCTCATAAATCTTGCAGAATAGCAACAATAAAAGACTAGAGGCAGATAAGAAAACTGCAAGTAACTAAATTCTGAAATGATGAAAAGGTCCTTTCTAACCACAAAAAATAAAAAAAATTAAATTAAAAACACATCATATTTACTGGCAACATTAGTGATGAAATAAAGAGATAAAACAATAAAACAATTAAATTAAAATGAGGTTAATAAAATAAATAGAATTCAGTTTGAGACCAAAGAAAAAGTACAATGAAAATACAAACATTAACCACTTTAAGTAAATTGAGAGCAACAGAATCATAAACTACATATACACCCTCCAGCTACAGGAAAAAAAGCAATAAGACATCGGTTTCTGTCCCACCTGAATAAAAATAATAGTCTCAGCATCACCACCCCTGCAAACATTTTCTGCCACTGCACACAAAAACAAGATACAAGACCTGTTTACCTTTGGACCCTGATGGCACACATATGAAAAAACATGATGTCCAGTTTGACAGCTTGGACCCTAAATGATTAATAAATTGAGAGAAAATGCTTCATTCAGTTACATAATCAAACTGTTTGCTGTGATGTAATTGCCCATGCTTCAGGTCCTGTTCTGTTTAAGATTCCCACTTTGAACTAGTAAGTTTCTGCATTTTTTGAGTCCACTGAACAAAGAACTTTAGCTGAGAAGTCAGGTAAACCAGAAGTAGCTGAAAAAACAGGCGCCAAAAGTAAACGAAAAACAAATGCAAATATAATAAAACTATGCAAATGAACCCACAGCAGTTACACAGCAGCTCACCAGCATCTGATGCATCCTGTTGAGTTTGTATCGTCTGAATGTCATCTTCAGAAACTTCATCAGCGCCGTTCGTTCTGCATGGACTGCACTGCTGGATTCTGGCCTGCTCTGATGCTCAGGATGATGCAAATGACTCTACTTGCTGCTTTAATGATAGATGATAATATCCTGCTGCTGCTGAGGGATGTGTTTACTTTAGTGCTCCTGCATGTACTCACATTAACACAGCCAGGAGGCGGTGGGGTTGAGGGGCAAAAAAAAAGATTCAAATTTTTCTCTGGGAGAAATAGTGTCTGCAGCGTATAATTTGGACCCATCACTTGAACATCTCCGTGGCGGTGGGACTGTTATCAGACAGGCCTCGTCTCTGTGGGTAATGGAATTCATTGTGGAGACCACTCCAGTGGTCCCTCAGAAGTGTGGTACAAGACGAATAGTGCTCATCAATTTCTGCCTGCTGCTCTGTAACCACAGCAAATGAAAATGAATGACAGAACACTTCTTTGACATCTGAAGACGTCTCTTGGGGGGAAAATGGCTGTGCAGAATGAACATCAAGAGGCCTTTGGAGGAGGATATACTGCAGTCTGTTCATGTGGAAACATCTCAGAAACGCCTCCAGCCATCGTTAAAAAAGAAGTCTGCAAAACATTTGTCTGCTTTTGAATAAATGCACATTCAGAATCCAGTATAAACCTGGCAAAAATGCTTTTCTAAAGCAATATTAGAATAATATTCAGACTAATAACACATTCATATGTAAGAGAAAGGACAAATTTCCTAAAAATAATACTTTATTTCAGGTAAAAGTGGTAAAAGTAAATTAAATTAGCAAATTGTCTCTGATTAATTAATCAGGAAAAACCTGCAAGTCTTTGCTCATAGACTCCTGTGCAACACACTGGCTGCTTCTGGTAGCATCGGATTTCTAGATTAATGTGCGCAGAAAATACACGCAGCCCTGTTACTGCTAATCTGCACTACATTCTTGTATCCTTCAGGGTAGAATAAGTGTAACCATCAACAAGCAGTAAGCTTAAAAAAATCAATTCTTCTTGGCAGCTGGCAGCCAACATGTTTCCATTATTTATGACTTTTTGAAAACATTAAATGCTTTGAAATGACAAAACATAGGTCACATTTCACCACAAATCCAATGTGACTTAGGAGAAACACAGATAAATATTATCTCTCTTATAGATATTCAAGAAAAAGTTGTGTTTTGTGGCCTTTATTGAAAGGGGAAAGAGGAATATGTTAAACTGGGAATACACTGTGGATTTGGGGAGAAAGATAACCGACATGAAAAGAACATGGTGATAACTTTAGATGCAGTTTAAAAAAATGATGATCCTTAATTGCACTGTTCATGAATGGCTATTACCTTTTGTTTTACACAAGCAAAGATAGTCAAGGATACAGGATGACTATCTCATAGCGGGACTGTTGCTATGTCTCACATTTGCAAATTAACCAACAAGACTGCGGCATGAAATTGTGCTAAAGAAAATGTTTGAGTTTCAGTCAAAGATGAAAACTGAGTCAAGTTATCTCAGCAGACCCTTTGTTTGATGTGACAGCACCAAGAGTAACAGAGAATGGAAAAAGTAACTCCAGCCATGAGCTGTATTTTGTGATCTAAAAGACAATGTCACACCATTTACATGCAACAATATTGTGCAAAAGTGTTGATCCAATTATCATTTCTTTATAATTTCTTTCCAAGCAGCCACACTTTATAGTCATCCTCTAAAGTGATCTTGAGCAATAGCTCTCTTTCTGAAGGTCTTTCAGTTTCGCCTTTGGACATTGACTGCTTCTTCACTTGTTTTCAGTCCATTCTTTGTACCTGACCTTTTTTTTTTTTATTTGTTAAGCCACTTAACACTGACCTATAAATCTGCCAAGCATAAAAAGGCACCAAACTCATAAGATTATTTTTTAATTTACTTATTTTTGTCCTAACATAACAGACAACTTTGCAAATTACCATGATTTCCTTGTGAAATATAAACAATTGAGTGGTGGCTCATGAATGTTGCTAAGTTATTTAGCCAGAACATACTGTTAAAGATAGAAAACAAAGAAACCAATCGCTAAAAAAAGAGAAAAGAATAGTTGTTGTCAAGCATGACTGCTGGCTGTTACTAATAAATGCACAGTGAGCATCCACAGCAATGCTGCAAAGAGAACATTGTGGCATTTGGGCAACAAGTCGTTCAAGGACTGAATGCTCACTTTTGTGCCAGAGGTAAAAACCTTTGTCTCCTCCCCAGCCGTCACTGCAGCACACCCTCTGGTTGTGAAGATTGGCATGCACATGTCTGGCTTTTTTTGGCCTCACTTTTGCGAAGGAGGTGGAAGTGTGACACATCATTATATGCAATCTGTGCTCCTGTGCCGCACACAGACAGAAGCAGTTGTCACTGAAAGTTGCAACTGAAAAGTTGGTGGAGTTAATGTAATGAAATTACTTTTTGCATCAGGCTTACAGACTTTAATGTGCATTATTTTAATGCAAACTGTGTGCTTCAGACTCATGTTGTCTTTTAGGACCTTTGGCAGAAGATGCTCAAGTGTTGCTCAATATTCTTTTACACGGCCAAACAATTATATTGTTTAAAAGTTAAACAAATAAAAATAAATTTAAACTAATTAGCAGATAACTAAATAAGAGTTCATTGCAAACATCCCAGTTACTGTTAGTTAAAGGAGACTGACACAATTTCCTGACATCTTAATGAAATGTCTGTGACTTTGGTGAAAATAGAAGATACTCCTGCAGCTTCTTTTTCCACCATGAATCTCCACCTCTGTTCACACTGACCTGTTTTAATGCATGGAGTGACCCGCCGACTCCACTCCATCCTCTTCAGCGTCTGCCTATTTTGAGAATAGTGGGACTCAATGACCCTCGAAGCCCATTATTTCCATATGACAGAGGATACAGCAAGCAGCTTGAGAGCTAACAGTAACTCACAGTAGGAAACCAAACTCAGACCACACACTGTGCAATTTTATTTTCAAACTCCTACATTTCCAGTTCAACCATAGATAGTTGGTACAGAACTCTCATTTAAGCTCAATCTCCTCCTGAACCTTGCACTGAACTGGTCCAGGTTATTAAAGTACCACACCACAGAATGTGCCAGCCAGTGTCCACATTAATTGGCGACCCTCAGATAAAAGCGGAGATTGTTGCTCGCAGCTATGGCAGCTGTTGGAAAATGAAAAGAAGCCATTTAACTGTCCTGGTCAATGCTGTGATGTGTGCATTTTATTCAACTGTCAGTACATCATCCATACATTTTCTATGCCTGCTTAATCTAAGTCAGGGTTTTTTGGGGGGGCAGGGGGTGCTAACCACCACACCACTCAATATGTCATATTTAATTGTTATATGAAGCATTGTTAGAGTGAACCGTCACATTCAAGAAATACACCATCACATTTGAGAATGCAGGTAACCGTAACACCAGCAGATTTATGTTTCAGTCTAATCCTTCGCAGCAATTCATCCTTTATATTGGCTCCATAAACCTGGCCTTCACTGTGAGTACATTAATCTGTGTTTTGTTCAGGTTTTTCGAGGCTAATGTTTAGACTGTTTCTCATATGGGCTACTTTTTCTTTTCTTTTAGTATTGGTAGAGCCGCTATTGGAGCATTCAATGAAATCCAATGACAAATGGTGAATAAGAAATTAAGAATGCTGATTAGACATTGGATTTCCCTGTCAGGATGTAAAACTAAATACTAGTAGTACTCTCTTAAGTGAGCTATAAAAGTGCTAATGAGAATTTCCATGAATGACAAAGCACTGACAAAGCACTTTGGCTCCCACTTTTGAGTGAATGTGGTATATTTGAACTTGAAGTTGGATGGAGATAAAATTCAGGAGGCTGAATATTTCTACTTTGATCTGTGGGTGTGAGTGTGATGATGAAATCCAGTGCAAATCTGAACCGCTCAACAAGATATTTTCAGACCTTCGGGGCTCCATAATGCTAGAGTTGTGATTGTTTTTGAGTTGGCAGTACTTTCAGACACCTAAATATAAGCTCTGAAGCATAGACAGTTTTTCTCTCTTTTTTCATAATATGTCACCTTTAAAGTTAGCCTGTGGAGTTTTCAGTCGATACAAACAGCTTTTTATATGTTGATTCTCCTCTAGTTTGCCTCCAGCACACACTCCTGCCACAGTACTGTGATCTACAGGTGCAAGAGATGCAAACAGCAGCACCAACTTAATCTGTAAAATCAAAGCTGTCTGGCTAGCTGGTAAATGTGAATAACACAGGTTTTGAAGTAGTGAGGAAGAAAATGCAAGACAGAAAACCATTCATAAAATAGTAAGACATTTTCAACAATTCAGTATACAAAATTGTTAAGTGAATGTTTTCTTTTATGTGATCATTTTTAAGTCTTGATGAAGATGTGGGTTATAATTTACTGTAGTTTGGCTCACTCCCATGATTAGAACTTAAGAAGTGTGTACTTTCACCCATAAACCCACTGAAGAGGGATTTTTAGGCTGTGTGACATGACTCTTCAGGACAGCACTAAATCACCGAAGTGAACCAGTTTACAGACAGAAATAAAAAATGTCTTTTGTGCTACGCTGCCAGAAGGCAGCAAGTGTAGAACAGAAAATATTCTTCACAGAGCTACCACTTCTTTGAAGCAGCATATATCTTTTTAATACAGCATCAAATAGCACTACAATAACATAGTGTGGTCACAGGACAGAACAGTCGACCCTGTGGTGCACAGGAGCTCTCGCTAACCCTTGACTTCTAGCTTACATGTTTTCAATTTTCACCTAAAAAAGTTAGATATAACATCTGCAAATGTTCAGTTAAAGTGCTCCGTAAAGTTTTCCCCCTGACTAACAGCACACTTAAATTAAATAATTTGCCTAGATATTGTTTTTTTGTATACTTATCTTTAATGCTACCATAAAATAAGAGCATGTTGCTGCCCTTCACACCAAACATTACTGCAAAACTGACACAATACCACCACATGACACCACGTCAGGAAAACAACATTACTGTCAGTGCTGCAGAGTCTCAAGTGAAACGAACACGTTCATGGGGTGCTCGCCTCCACTGGATATGGAAAGAAAGACCAGTGGAAAGACGGCACCAACTTTGATACTCAGAGCTTTATGTCTGGCATCGCTATGGTCCCATTTGATCCTCTGGTCCAAAAGATTCTGGACTTGACACCACCTTTGCTCCCACTCAAAGACTAATCAGAGGGAAGTGGGTGGGCCACAAGCAGGACCATTGACGGCCAGTGCTCAGTAAAACTCCCTCTGTCCAAACACACCAGTGTTCAGTAAAAACAAGCTTCACACACATGTACACTCCCACACAGCACTTCACCAGTCCAGAACAGACCCGCACTTGCAGTCTGGAAAGGCAAAAAAGCTTCCTGTCCTCCTCGATCCCTCACGGTAGACGGACGGTTTGCACAGGCTCTCACAGACCCCAGTACGGAGCAAGGCTCCTGCGGTCCCTCTCGTAAACATCAGGTATGACCCCGTAGGGCGTCTGCACCATCTTAACAGAGTTTCTGCCAAACAGCTTCCTCTCGTACTCGATAAGCTGGCGCCAGAAGCCACCGTTGGGCCGGATGACGGGGCGGCGGGCCTTGATCCAGGCGTGGGCCTCAGCCAGAGACACACGGTGATACTTCATGAGGTACGCAAGACAGAGCGAGGCTGAGCGGCTCACTCCCGCTGCACAGTGCACCAGCACCGCTCCTCGTTTGCGCCCAACACTATGGATCTTATCAGCCACGCTGTCGAAGTACAACGAGATGGGGGAGTGTGGCATATCGGCCAGCGGGACCTTTACATACTCCATGTGAGGCCAGTTGAAGTTGGGGAGCTCAATGGTGGCGTTGACCACACAGGTGATGCCTTTAGAAAGCAGCAGGCTGCGGTTGGATGCCACGTTCCCTCTGCTGAGAAAGAGGTTGGGGGTGATTTGAGCGATGCCTCCCAGCAGGCTCCCATTTTCAGGCAGCAGCCTCGGCACAGTAGCGGGCAACATGGAGCTACGATGGTGGTGGTGATGGTTGTGAAAGAAGCCTTGGCTGCGGGAACCCATCATGGAAACAAGAGGTAACGTCAAATAGGGAAAAATATTCAGGAGCTCAGAATCACAGTAGTGCAGCGAGACCAGCCAGACAGCTCCTGAAAGACAAATACAAACATTTTTTTTACAAAGTAAATAGTGTGTCATCTCACAAATATTCAAACACTTCAAGGATGAGTAATATCACAGCAATTTGCCAACACAACAGCAAATAAAAATCTAGTTTAGAGGGCACTGTGTTGCGACAGCTGTTTTCAGGAAATGTTGTCCTCAGTCCAGTTTCAAATGTAAAAAACCCAGACAGCCAAAACTGTTAGTGTCACTTTAGATCTATTTAAAAATATGCTGCTGAGAGGATGCGACCAAACGGCTTCACACACATCACTTTACAATTACATCAAAGTGTTTTCATAAATTCCCACATGTCTCAACATCCAGGTCGAATAGCCTCAAGCTGCACACCAAGTTGCGCCTCCTCTGCCATGTGAGAGCAGACGCCCTGCAGGCACCCTACATTCACCTCATCTCATGTTCTTCCATCCACATCTCCCACATACAGATTACATCTGGTCTCTGGCTACTGCTTGCTGTGACTGTCATTTTTGGGTCCACACCAAACAGCAAGGTGGAAACTATTCATATATACTGGAACATACTTAATTTAAGCCCATACGTAAACAAGGTTTATTATTGTCTTTTCAATTGCTTTTAAAATTCAAAAAAGTTACCTTCATTATTTGCTTTAACAATCTGGTACATAAATTTAAAGATGCCTTACAAATTCTGATGTGACATATATATACTGATGATGAAATATTCTGTGCTACTGCTTATCAGCAAAGAGCCCAGAGCTCCAAGCTCTGCGTCACACACTGTTGCACTTGTCGAGCGTCATCCACACCTTGTGCGCCAATCTGGGCCGCCAGGTCTTTTGCTTTCATTTTTAGCTTCAGTTTGGTTAACAAGACACACAGGTCACACCTGTTCTGAGCTATAATTCAACCTGTAGAAACAAAACCTGCTGTCTGGAAATCTTATGTATCAATAATTGTAGACAAAGTGATTATACTGTGATGTCGGCTTTGAAGATCATATCAAAGGTAGATATTACCAGTTTTAAAAAAAAGCTAAATCATATAATGAGTCCAACCTTTTGTTTCCTTGTATTCCTTATATTTCATTCTGACTTCGAGAAGTTAACTATTGCAAGGTTGTCAATCTACTTTTTAATGGATTTACTGCTTGAAGCTTACACAGAAATAGCAGAGTCAGTTTTGAGTAGCCATAATCTCCCTGAGGATTTGAGCTGCTTCACTTTCTTGTCACCTTTCAATTGCAAAAAAAAAAAAAGCCTCTCTTCTTATCGATCACAGCTCTGCCATCTCAGCATGGTCTGCTTCTTTTTCCAGAACAAAAAGACAGACTAAAATAACGCCCTAACCCTAACGACTAATTATATCTGAAAACTGACACAAGGATTTTCACTATTTCTCACTATAAACCAGTAATGCAAACAAGCCTGGCATGCATTTTCTCTACACAAATATTTTACAGCTGAATAGAAACAAAGCTACAGACAACTAACCAACAGGAGCACAGAGCACTCTTCTACACATCACTGAAGACTAACAACCTACCTTCACTGTTCTCTCTGAGTAACTTGTTAGTTTTTTAAGCCTTCTTAGAACACGTTAGTAGCAATATCATGGTTGTTGATAATGTGGGGGACTTGGCAGTAATGAGGGCCTGTGCTACAGTATCAGCCAAGTTCAACAAATGAAGGCTATCCCCATTGCTACATTTTGTTATCTAAGCCTAAGGTCATGCTAAGCAGCATCAATGTGATTATCAACTGAAGCTATGAGCACATTCATGTTAAGGTAGCACTGCAGACACCAGCTGCCCAATCCCGTTTATGGATGGATGCATTTCTGTCAAAAAGAACAAAGAATCTCAGACAAATATGAGGACTTAAAATATAATCTACACTCACACGCCAGCACACCTGCTGCAGCTAAAGACAGGAAGGAGCATATTTGACTTCACAATACTTTGTTTAGCTAAGCTCATTAATATAACTGAGCTGTCATTAAGGTAGAGGTAGATATGATGTCTTCCTCCATGGATGCTAATCAGGAAAGGTCAAAGGGTAAAGATGGGAAAGAGAAGCAACCCTTTCACTGTCCACACAGCCAGGGTTTTTCTTTTTTCATTTGCATTTTGCCAGTGTTGATTCATTTGTCAGTAGGTGGTGCTTTAATACATGTTGATCTTTAATCTCAAACAAAATCAGCCTCAAGGCAGATTAGGTGCACAACCATAGTTGCCATAGCAATGCACCCTGTTAGGTCTTAACCGTCCCTGTGACACTAAAACCCAGAATTATTTATGATAAATATTTATGAAAAACAAAAGCATCAACAGTGGCCTCCAAACATCTACTAACTACGGAATCTGTTGTGCTCACTCTTAACCCCTCCCACAATCCTCTGATTAGCTTTGTTGGTTCTACAATTTAGTTTCTGCTACCCATGAATGCACACAGCAAAATCCTGCTAAAATGAGTTTTTAAACTGAACAGCTGAGGCATTAATTCACAGAGAAAGATACAAACAGTGCTGCAGGGGCAACCCGCTGACCAACAGCACAAGGCAGCAGCATCAGCAGTGAGATGAAGTAGATAAGAGAACCAAATAATCTTCGACAGGCCCTCTCCGAAGTGCTGATGTACCACAGTGCTGGGCTTTGCTGAGATTTGCTTCATCCACATGGTTATTTATACCCCAGGCTGGGCAGAAGTGAGGCTGCATGGAGCGAAGGAGGGAGAATTATTCACAAGCTGTCGCCACAGAAAAATCTCCTGTAGACACTGCAGCTCACTGCCAATCAAATTAACACAGAGGACTCATTCTCCAAAGAGGTCAGCAGCATTCACAGGATGGCAACAGGAGCACATGGTTGCTGCACATCCTAATTTAAATTTAAAATTTCAAGTTTATTCTGGGAATCTTTGAAATGTAACGGACTCAGGCTCCCTCTCAATCACCTGAATGGATCTGTCAACAGGTGCTCCAAGATCACAAATCTCCTGACGCTACTCCCACGCTGGTTAAGATTCCTCTGAGCTCCGGTTTCCCCTCCGCTAACACAAAGTGGAAATGTGACCCACCTGCTGGAAAACTAGAGCGACGGCTCTGACGGAAACCTCACAACAACACAGAATCTGAGCCCAACTTGGCGAATGACACTCCCTCACACCACACAATGGCACCACTGCAAACACAGAGGTTGCTGCTCTCAGCACCGTCTCTCCAACACTCTATTTATTCAGGCTGAGTGATGTCTGAAAGTGGCTGCACCATCTCAGTAATAATCAGGCCAGAATGAGCAACAACAAGCCTCTCAAACATCTCGAAATAAACAAAAATGCTGCTGCTGTAGAGAGGAGAAAGTAACTCTTCAGCCACAGCTGCAAAGGATTCAGAAAACTTGATGAACAGAGGGAGGACAGGGTTACGGCTTCAGCACCCTCCTGCTGCAGTAACAACCCGACATTTGAACATATCCTGCAAACAGACAAAACACAAGACCCTGAAAGCCACTTGTCATGTAGTGACAGGTGGTGAATGCATGATGGTGCAGATGATTATCTTTCCTGTCAGACATTTCACGAAAAGAGACTTTAAAAGCGAAGTTAGCGGAGTGTCATTACACTCATCTCATATCACAGCAGACACACAAGACATCTGCTTTTAAATTTACAATTATCACTAATTGATGCTACAAGTTAGATCAAAAGAGGCTGAAACAAGTGCATGTGTCCATTACCAGAATATTCACTTGTTTTTTTCGTGCGATATATCAATATTTCTAGCTTCTTAAATGTGGAATTGTGATGCTTATATTTATCATTTTCAAAAAAACACCAAACAAGCTCAAGCTTCCACAAAATATAAGCAACACAAAGCTTTCCCATACCATGTTTTAATACTCAATACGCAGAATTATAATCAAGGAATGACTTGCAGATTAATAAACGGGGAATATAAACATGTTAATGTTAAAAAAATGACTAACCCAATTTAGTGCATTTGGATTTAGAAACTTGAAATATTTCTGCCTCTTCCCTTGTGTTGTTCTGTGCCACCGAGCGTGAAAACGTGCAGCATTCAGTGAATGACTCCAAAAGTTTAATAATTTAGCTTCGGCGGTGAATGAGAACCGCTCCTCATCGCATGTGCTGCTCGTTCACGTACACTGAGATGCGCGTGCGTTTCCAAGTTGAGGTGTTGAGAATAGATCATAGTGAGTAAAATATGTAAAAAAATAAAACAGCCAAACTGGATATTTATCTGCATGCTTTCTTCAGTTTCTTCAGTTTAACTCAGCTTATATTAAAAAATAAATAAAGCCTGCAGTAAAACGCCTTTTACTGCATAATATATTCTAAATACACCTTAGCTGTCTGCATCTTTGTGTTAAAAACATTTTAAGAGAGGTCAACATGATGCTGATAAACTGCCTCCGTGAGACGAGAAACTCAACTTACCAATCGTCTCTGACCTGGACAGTGATGGAGATTTTCAAAGCTTCTTCACAACCGGCACAAAACCGGCGCGCACGAATCCGTCTGCGCTGTCACACATCAACAGTCAGTCCGATCGTGCAGATGGCCGAGATGATGGCGACAGGCCGGGCGGTGGCAAACAACCGGCAACACACACCGACATCCCGGGAAAGTCAACAGAAATACCAGCCATCGGCACATTCGCCTGGTCTTACGCTGGCTGGCAGGGCGGCGTGCAGAGGACAGCCTCCGGTATGAGGGGTGATCAGTGCCACCCAGAGGAGGCGAAGGAGGAGGATGGCTTACTGAGATGATGCCAGGCTTTTCTATTGGAGGATGCTTTTCAGTTAGTTTCACAGCCACAACACTGAAAGGAACAGGAGTTTTATGGAAATGTCATAACATTTCTTGAGACATTTTTAAAGGCCTTCGTGCTGTGTGAGCGGCAAGTCGCTCGGGAAGAACTCTCCATGGACACCAGACAGACAACTTCGATGAATGATAAAGAAAGGCACAGCTTAGTAATGAGTTTTGTCTATCTAAAAGCAACAGATTGAGTCAAGGGCTAAAGGACTTCAAATAACAAATGGGTGTTCAATGCAAAAGATTTGATCTGCAAGTCTCTCATGAAGCAATAAAACAACAATAAAGCCACAGTAACTAATGGTATTCTCTCACTCAGCATCACATTCATGAAAAAGGGAGGACACCTCCAACAACGCTTTAACCATTCGTTTAATACATCTTTTCTTTGCTCGTGTTTTTCCTTTTTTGTTTCATATTTCTTTTGAATGATAACTTTTACTCTTTTTTTATCATACTTTCCTTTTTAATCCAGTTTATGTCATCTGTACAGTACTCTGACACATTTACACAGCTGAGTTGTGCTATATGGATGCATTTGCCTTGTCTTATATCCATACAATGGTGGAGGCAATAAAAGGTGGGCCAAAGCACCATTCAACAATCTGGCAGTGACACTGCAAGGCCAGCAGGAAAGTAGATGGTAATAACTTTGTAATGCAGGGATCTCAAACTCTAGCCCTCGAGGATCCCTGTTGTAAAGCAAGACATAACGTTATATTTCAAGAATCCTTTGAGATTCTACTACCATCACAATACGAAATTATGTCATAATAGAAATGACTAGAAATAGCAAAAAAAAAGTGTTTCAGTGTTTACAGGTGTGTCTTTTCTCCACCTGGCATCAATCACTCCTCATACAGAGGCGTAGGAGGATGAAGAGCCCCAGCCCTAATTGGGGATGTCTAAAAATGGTCCAAAATGTTCAAAACAGCAATCACACTTTAAATCATTCATTCTTAAAGAGTAGTCACACCAGAGTCAGTTTTAATCAAAGTTAAGCTGTCAAGTTTGAAGACAGAAGTTGGTAAATGTACACCACTGAGTGAATTTTAAGGCAATGCTGCCATATGGGTGGACATATTAAACCCTATGATACAATGTTGATTCAATGACATCCAAAAAAAATAAAAAATTAGAAAGCTAATGCATCATTTTCAACTTCCAGTAAAAAAGTCAACTCTCATGACCATAACTCAGTGTTAGATGAGCAGCTCGTTGCCTAAATCTAAACAGTCTAAACAGTGAGTGAAAACAGAGCTAAAATAACGCTCTCACATTGGTAATTAATACAAATGCCTGGGATTAAATTCCCCTAACCTCAAACTTGCTAATGTGAACTTTTCTGTTGATGGATGTGACAAATCTCTGGAGGGTTTGCTGTCAAGATGTGGATGCCAAAGGGCACCTTGGACCAGAAGTATCAAACTGTGAAGATTAATGTGGAAAACTGAGTGCATGAAGAAAGGCAGAAATGTGCAAACACATTCTTTTTGTCATATTTCTAAAGCCACACTCACATATGGTTCCCTTATCTCAATCATCGTGAAAGTATATGAACTTGAAAAAACCTGATTTACACTCCAATTTTTAAAAATGAATGGATGCTGGCACTCCCTCATGAGTCATCTGCAGATCAAGGAACCCTTTCCACAACTAAATGGATATAAGAGTGAAAGCATCTGTAGAGAAGAGGCTCAAATGTAATCAAAAATTAAACTGAGACAAAAAAGAGAGAGTATGAAATCAGTTTTATTTAGTAATCTCAGTTCTTGAAACAAAAAACGCAGAATTAAGAAAGGAAATAGTAAGAATAACTCAAGCATTCAACTCTAATTTCAGGACATAGGGAAAAAGGGAATGAATAAAGAAAGATTGAGCGAAACGACCGGATTGCAAACAAAAGGCAAACATGTGTATTAGTTCATGAGAGGACAACATATCAGGGCTACAGGTGGAGGACCTGCAAACCCGAACATATCTGCAATGAATGAACTTTAGGAAGCCTATAAGAAGTTATGAGACAATATTGTGTCTGAAATTTTTTATCCTCTCTTTGAAGCCTTATTAGCATGGTCTTCCACAGCCATCATGACTTTAGCTTTGCGGTTATGTATACCTCCCAAATTAAATAAGGGCATATTATACAAAAATGACAAGAAACAAAATCACTACCTTATTGTTTCAAATCTGTGAAAGTTAAATCCTGTTGCCTCTTCCATGTTTCCATTTCCATCTCAGTGTAAAATTGTTCTTAAAACATGTGTACACATGCTGCTGCATCCCACCACTCGGTTTTTCTTTATACTGTATATACATACATGTGTGTGTGGAGTGTTTATTCAGCTCACCCCATGTACATATCTCCCATCCTGAAACTTTGAGGTGATACATGTATGTCTGAATAGTAAAATGGTAACTTTTACCCCTGACAGTTCCTTCCACTAAACTTTTGGGGAATTTACTTTAAATGCAGTCATTCAGCTCCTGTAAACTCGAAAGTCTTTAAACTGGAATTACAGATGGATGACCACCAGGTTTAAAATATGCCATTTTCCATGTTCAATTTTGCACTGCAGACCAACAGTGATTGGAAACAAACATCATCAGGACCATCAGCACATATCTGCCAATGGAGTCTTAGGGTTTTTCCTTTCACTTTGCACCTTGTAGCGCACAGACAGCTGCACCATACAGAAACGACACCTGATAGCTTCACATACACACGCTTACTTGAATACTTACAGAGAGCTGTGTGATCATGTTACAGGTCTTGAACTTTAAAAACTCTGCAGAACAAACTCTGATGCAATGAACAATAGTAGGACCATACTTCACAACAGCTCAAACAACACGTTTCTGCCTCTGTATGCTGCAGAGTCGTGCGCATTATCAATTCAAATGTTGCCTTGGATTGGTGGGCTACAGGCGTCAGACAAAACAAATACACTGACAGTTCTTTCGGTCTGTTTTCCAAATCTCATTATTCCCGGCCTAGAAGAAATCGACGCAACTCGGAGACCTTCATGATCGCAGCTGCATCTGCAGGGCCCTCTATGCAGCCCTTAGTGAATATATCCGAGTGCAGAGCCATAATTAGAAATGCCTTCCAAAGTCAATTCTATTTCAAAGGGTTCCTGGGGGAGATAATACACTACCCGTAAACCTATGGCCCCTGCCTCAGTCACTCCTAATTACATTCCCAATTCAATCTAGTGGAATGAAACAGCAGCAGCAACAATCAAAAAAGGGGGAAAAAAAGGTTTGAGGGTTGCTTTTCCAGCATTGTGGCATAGACTTGTGACCCTGCATTTGAATGCTACCACAGAAGAGAAAGGAGCTTCACCTGGTAAGAAACGTCTGAACAAGACTGTATTAAAATTATAAGAAGAGATGGATGGCGTGGCAGAGACAGGAACCAGGCCTACGCTGAAATGTCAGATGAGTCAGAAGCATTCTGCAATATGTCTTCACAGTCCGTCAGAGAGCCTGAAAATTTACAATGACACCATCGCCGTAATAACAAGCACCTGCAGTCCCGCTGTGAAGACGCTGTCTCCTCTGAATGAGCAGCAAGTGACATTGATTAACCCTGACCGCCTGTAACACCAGATAACTGATGGGCTCCACAGTGAGGGTGCCACGGTGATTTCACCATAAAATTTCCTGCGCACATCCCTCAAACGTGTAGACACCAAGTAGCCTGCGCTGATCAGTTATAGCTACTTATTTCCACCCTCTGGCAATCCTAAAGCTAAAGTATGAGCTTGGGTGCTAAAAGTCACTCAGGGGGACGTCTTCAGGGTGTGTGAGCCGAGGCAGAAAAACACTGTGCTCTGTCTCTCTCAGCCAACAGCTTTACCTCTTGACGAGTGTGCGATTAGAGCTTCAGCAGATTATCAGAGTATCTGTGTCGTCTGCTAATAAGAATAATTATCCCCGAGAAAACAAATCAAAGTAATCAGATGATCCAGAATGGCTTGTAACACTAGAGCTGTTTATTTTTGTCTTTGCTGATGTGTGTGAGCAGTAGGCTGAGAGTGGTAAGATGAGGAGAATGGAAAGTGTTTTGTGGTCAGCAGAGGTGGAGATGCAGGAGTGTTTGGTTGGAAAGTGAGGAACAGAGGTCTAAATAAAGTTGCTGCTGATCCCACAGGCGCGCCCCATTGCTCCAGCTGTGGCGGCGGTAAATAGACATGGGATCTAAGTGTTTGCTGTGGCAACATGCGAGAGCAGCAAGTTGGCTGAACGCAGCATGCCGCCGCCCTGTCATTCTGATCAGAACTGCTCTGACATCAAACGCACACATTTGCTGCTGTGCAGATGGAACAGGACCTGAATGCCTCTGCAGTGCCGTACACACCCCATTTCCACCTGTGCTGTGGACGCATCTCATCTTATTTCAATAATATAATCTTATTGAGCGCTGGATGGCACGTTTCTGCTTGAATCAGTGAGGAGACGCGCACTCACACAGATGGGTTGGGGGAGGTGGGGTGAAGCAGACTTTTTGCCGCTCTGGTTAGTCACGACTCCTCTGCCCAGCAGATGAGCCTGAGCAACAGGGCGAATGTGTGTGTGTGTGTGTGTGTGTGTCTCCACCGAGCTGCCCCTCCTCTCCTCCTTTCAGACTCCTGTATGCCACAGACCTGGTTGCCAAGGTAACCTATTATGTTGATAGGTTCACCTCTGTGTTAATCAGCAGCCAGCTATTGTGGCTAGAGCAGGGGAGGGGTATGTGTGTGTGTCCGTCTTTGTGAGGAACCAATTCAGGTTAGAGTCATGGTAAGAGCAAATGCATTTAGCTCTGATGGTTGAGGTAAGGAGCTGTGGTCCTCTCAAAGACACAAGCTCTCTGTGTGTGTGCCCTTTAAAAAGCCTTACAACAACACAGAGCAAAGATGTGGGAGACATCTTTCTCCCTTTTCCCTGAATAGCAGCAAAGTTAAAAATCAATGAGACACCAGCAGAAGAGAAGCTCTAAAACCAATGGATCGATCTCTCTGCACAGTTTGTGGTGTCTTTTTTTTCCAGTTCCAAAAACACAGTAGCCCACTTTCAATGCTCTATTAAAAGCACAAAGCTTCAGGATTATGAAAGAAGGTTTGTCTCAGCCAGAAAAACATAAAAAATCTGCTCATTTTAGTGCAGATTTTGATTATTTCATGTGACTATGATTACTCGCAGCAGTGAAAATGTACAACTGAACTTAGGTAGTGTCGTGATGATGGATTTTTTTCTTTTTTTTCTGCTTTAGTTTAATCTGATAATGAAATATAATAATTCTATGAATTTTTGTCTGACTTACACAGCTACCCAGCTTTATATACTGTGACAATGGCAGGCAAAACCTTTACAGGCACATTAAGAAGTGAACATATGAATGCATCAGTACTGGGTTCAGGAATAAAATTATTTTGAGGCCACGTTTTACAACAAGATACCTTTTCAAGTTACAGTTAATATTTGTGCTCACAGCAGAACAGTCTTTCATTTCTGTGCTTCTTTTCTAAATTATGTGTACGAATAAAATAACAAAACAGCACATGCTATGGACAGCAGCAACAGTAAATTCAGTTGCTGATTTTACTAATGATCAGTAAGTTAACAGAGCATAGGGTTAATATCTTAAAAACCTCCGAAACATCACACCTCATGTTTTCGAGCTGAGCTCCCTCAAAGCACAGCACAGTGACAAAGTGGAGGGCTGACAGAGTCTGTTGTGCTGACTCACTGTACAGACTCTCATCTCACTAGTACAAATTTATCAAAACATGCAAACAATGAAAAATTAGTTCAAACGTGTCATCACCACAAGGTGTGAGCAAAATATCTAAAACGAGCTAAATTAAAACACTAAAAGGTCCAAAGAGGATCAATTATACAAAAAATGTGAACAAAATTACTTAATGTTCAACATCAAATGTACAAACAAAAAAAAATACATATTTAAAACAATGTAGGTCCAGAGGTGGGGCCAGAGGATCACTGGCTCCTGAAGTGTCCCTGGTCCAGTCACTTCTTGCTTGAGTCTTTACTGATGAGTAAAATTTACTTTAAAACTGGAACTTTAAGCACTTTGTACTGTATCTTGTGGGAAATAAGACAAAAAAAGAAAATAATACAACTAGGATGTTGAAAAAAGGATGTTTACAAGTGAAAAACTGATCTTTCCAACTAGACATAAATGCAGCATTTCCAAATGGTCATGGATTCTTTTTGAACTTGGAAGATGGAATTTCTGAGTTCCCAATGGAAGGAATCAACTCTGAGAACGCCAAAGTCGGATTTCTGAGTGACTAAAAAGTGCTTATAGTGGAAATAAGAAACCGTTTGTTATCACTTATCAGTTTTTGTCTCACTGAATCAATCACAATCATAGTCTTGTCCGACCTCTCTTTTTCATCAGTGATTTCACAGTGTGATGCGTTGTGTCAGGTTCTGTTAGTGAACACAACAATGAGCAAATCTCACTGGTTTTGCTGACTGTGTTTGCAGCTGGAACACGGCCACTTAGTTTGGTTGTAACATCATTCCCAGCTCCGACTACTGACTGACGGGGTCAGTGGAATCCAGCGAGCATGCTCACCATTTCACAGTCTACTCAAGTGTCACAGTGTGCATGGGAATTGGATATGTACTTTTTTGGATACACTTTTTTTGAAAATGTGGCCACTACATGGTCCCTGCCTATTTAGATCTGCCACTGCATCAGCTTTTAGAATTCATACAAATAAATGTATTATTCTGCATATGGTTAGGATTTCTCCCAAGTATACTTCTTATGCTAGTTCTAAAGTATGTAAGTGTACCTCTATGTCAATAAAAAATCTGCATATATGTTCCAACCCTGATTAACCAAATTCATTGTGAAATGTTGTTTTTTTTAAGCTAAAAGTGTTAACAAAAAGGACTTGCTCTGTCTCCATCGCAGCATGGGATGTTTGATAGATCACACGGTTTCCTCCTGAAGAAAACCTTCATCATATTACCTTTGAGAGGAGTCTGAGAAGAGCAGGAGGCAGTCTAAGAGGAGATTGTGTGGGTGGCTTGAGAAATGCTGCGTCTCTGCACACATGCAGGGTGGTGACAGTGACATCTGCTCCATCTGCTGCCCCCCTGCCACCTCAGCACAGACTCCACAGTGATGAAGAGGAGGCTGAGCTGCGACACGTGCTGGAGAAGCAGGTGAGGAATCTGGCTTGCTTCACTTTCAGTTTTTAACAGTTTCTGCACAGAGAATGAATATCTGGTTAATGCAGTGCAAAAAAGGCTAATTAACTCTTGACTTGCTCATCTCTTATTTCAGTACACTTCGCGGACTTGTTGTCTCATTTTCTTGAAAAACATCTCCTGTCATGCGGCAAATTGGTCTTTACTGTGTGAGTCTGAGACACACATCCTTTGGAGAAAGAAGTAGAGCTGTCCAAAATAATGTAGCTGGCTCACCTTGACCCAGAAATGATCTCTGCATCTGAAACCGCTGTTTTGTGTCTGGGAGGAAGAAACTAAGCAAGGTAAACAGTGGCATACAAAAGTTTGGGCAGCCCCCGCCAAATATTCTGACCCAGTTGAGTAAAAGACAAACTGTTTTTCAAAATGCATTTTTTTAGTTTTTCATGATTCTAAAGTATAGAAGACTGTGAGATTGATTATCTATTTAGGACTGCAGCTTGTTCCAATCCAATCCATTTTGTTTATAAAGCACAGTTTAAATAAACACAAAGGTTCCCAAAGTGCTGTACAATAAAATAAACACAATAAGACATAGTAAATAAATAGATAGACTGTCCACCCCAGATAAAATATCTGTGCACATAAAAATCAACAACCTACGTTGTGTTAAAAGCCAAAGAAAAGAACTGTTGATGGTTATCATCGGAAAAGACCAGGCATTATGCATTTTAAAGCTCTAAGTGATCGAACCATCCATCAGCAACCATGGACTCATCTAAGCAGCGGAACTCTGAATTAAAAGAACTGTTGCCCACGTAGAAGGAGAATGTTGTGTGAAGAAGCGCTTCCTCAGTTATCACGCAGTGAAGAATTGCTGAAGAAGAATGGTCAAGGCAACTGAGTTCTGAAAACATCAAAAGCTTGCAAATAAGCAAGAAAGGTAAAGAATCTCAGAAAAACTGCACAGAGGTGGGTTGATCATGCTATGAGCGTGCGTTTCAGCCACAAGCACAGTTTACTTATAGAGGGAAGAGCTGGTTAGATACCAGCAAATTCTGGTAGTAAACATGACAGCATTTGTAAAAATGTCTTCTACAGGACGACAGTGCTCCCAAACACACCTCAATATTCACAATGGACGTTCTCACGATGGTCCTTACCCTACCAAAATATCATAGAAAATCTGCGCATGAACCTCGGAACAACAGGGAATGTAAGATGGCCCAAAAACATCAGAACTATAAGAATTTTGCAGGAAGAATGGAAGAAAATCCATTATCTGCCTCAGAACGTGTGAAAGTGATACTAATCAAAGGGAAATGTTTGCTTTGAACGTGAGCCGGTTGTTTTATTTTAAAAACATAAAGTCAAGTCAAATTGATTTTTTATAGCACATTTCATGCACAAAACAATTCAAAGTGCTTTACATAAAATAAAAGCATTGCAGCGGGGAGTGGAAGAAGCATTAAAATCACTTGAGAGAATATAAAGAGAAATAAATTGAATAAATTAAATTAAATTAAAATGATTAAAAACAAGCAACAGTAAAGGATAAACATTCTTTATCTAAAGGATAAATGTTCATTTCTACTTTATGCCATTTGGAAATCAGGTAATGTTTCATTCACAGTAATACAAATTTCAACATACAAAACCCAGATTGCAAATTACAGCATGCAGAATCCTTCAATAGAAATAGCACTGCGACCACTTATTCATTATCTTGGTAAAAACGATGTCTCTGTGAAGCGCAAGGCTCCAGCTGAGCGTAAATGTCATCAGAGACTCAACTGTGTCCCTGAAAATGTGTTTGTCAGCAAGCTTAATTCGCTGTGCATCTGTTTGGAAAACCTCTCTCTGCCTCGATCAACTGAAATCAGGTCTTTTATGAGGAAACTCTAACAGAAAGATCGACATTTTTGTTGGGGGAGGTGGGGAGTTGTCAATGGACACAACTGTGATAATCAGAAGTGAGTTTGACACACACTGTACTGCGATGACAGAGTTAGTATCTGTGAGTGAAAGACTCTTGTGTGGTCATGAGTTTAATGTTGTTGTCAGAGTGTGTGTGAGGCTCTCTGTGGACTACTATTGACCCCAATCTGACAGAACGTGGCTGGGTCAAAGTTGTCAATGTGCTCTTCTACAACCAAGGAGAACCACTTTCTTTTCATGAACATGATTAATAAAATACCACCTGATCATAAAACATACCTCACCTCATTTTCTATTGATGTCAGCTCAATCTGACGTCACAGCTGGTGGCTGTTTGTGTATTTTATGGTCTTCAAATGTAAAATATTTATTTGTAAGTGCATGAGAAAAACTAGAACCTGATTCATCTCTCGCTGTCTTGACTTTAGATCCTGTGAGAATTATTTTTAATTTCAGTGCAATTTAATGGCTGCAGCCATTTACTTTTAAAGCTGTGGAAATCTGTGTTGGCTTCACTGTCTCAGTGTGGATGCTCTTGTGACTTTGTTTCTCTTTTGAATCTCAGATTGGCTTATGAGCTTCAACTGCAGACCAAATGAACATCATTTTCCACATTAGCGGCTGTGACTGCCGAGGCTTTAAAAAGAAATCAGAAGGACGATCCTTCCAGTTTGTTGAGGCTGTCTGGGGCGGTCTTCGATAAGACACCTTGTGTGACGTGAGGGAAACTGCATCCTGTGAAAGGAGCAATTTCATTCTGCTGCATCTCGTTTATTCTGGAAAGCTGATTTTATAAGACACACAGAGGTGTCAAAAAACTTGCAGCTCAGATTCCTGCGTTTCAGCTCAGACGCCTCCTTTGTCGTCTCGCTGTTATCATCAAAGATTGAATCTCCCGCTGTAATCAGGCTGTTAGTGGAGGTTGATGCTCTCTGCTCCGATGAACTTGTCTGAGGCCGGCGGACTCCTGCCTGCCTCCACCTTCATTCGTCACACTTTTTCCACGTCACACCACAAACGATAGAGATAATCGAGATAATCGAGATGCCTAAAACTGTCTGTGTCACCGACAAGCAACATTCATTTTAACTCAGCAGTCATCAGGATGGATTTCAAGCCTAAACATCGATGCAACAGCCATCATTTGGAATCATGTAGTCATTCGATAGAGGTTACTGTGGCTGAGTCCATACAAGGAAAATATGGGATCTAAATCTAGAGGATCGTTATGTTAAAATTCCAAACCCAAGCTTTCTTGTTGTGTAACGATAGTAAAACTTCTTAGATCCTTAGTATCCTCTACAATCCTAAAACATTTTTATTCCACGGGGCTTTAAACATCTGGTAAATCTTTATTTTACAGATCAGTAATTTTGCTAAATGTCTCAGAAGTTTTCTAAAATGAGCAATTAATTTTTATCCGTTTCTGCCTGCCTAATTTCCCATTTATGTGGCTTCTTCAGTCACAGTAACTTCACCCTCTCCACTATCATTGTTGAGATTCAGGGAAACGGATGCACATTTTTAGTTGTACCTATGAAAAAGGCCAAATATAACAATTTGACAGGCATAAAATCGTGTTTTCGATTCCCAAAGAGCTATTGGCCAAAACCGGACAAGAAGAGGTTAAAAGAAGAAGCAGCGGGCCTAAAAAATGTTTGCAGCAGATGAACAGTATGTGGAAAAATCCAGTGAAGACCCGACAGGTCTGACACCTGAGAGATGCATCTGAATTTTCAGATGATCCTTTGAGTGTTGGCTGAAGCCTCATCAGATATGGTCTCCATGAACTATTTTTCCGGAAAGGAAACGAGGAGAAAAGGCTGAGGTGTGCCAAATGACACAAGAACTTCAGCGACAGCAGGTCTTACAGAGCGATTCATTCAAATTTTAAACCTTCGGTTCAAATTGCCACAAATATTTACAGAAGACGTCAGGAGAGATGTAATACAGTTGGTGTCTGGAGCCATGCTCTGAATTCACTGCAATTTGAATTATGTCGATAACTATGGACCCAAAAAATGCAGAGTTGGCGAAAATGTCAATCCAAACAAGTTCAAATCAATATTGTACACCAAATTGTTTTTTTTTTTTTTATTGACATTTATGTCAGGAGAAAACAAATATATTCTCATTTTAATATGAGCTCTGGTTTGTCTGAAAGTTATACAAAGATGTCATTTTAATACACTTTAAATTAAAAGACCAGACAAAACAATTTAGAATACTTCAAAAGAGCAGCAACAGAACTTCTTACAAAACACAGAAAATATTACAAGGTTACATTAAAATGTGCGACTGACCACCATCCAGCCTCCCTGTGGAGGCTCCTACGCCTTTGTGATGTAGCCCTCTTTGATGAGGAAATCATAGATTTTCCGTGTCTTGTTGACGTCGATCTTGATCAGCGCACGGGCCTGCGCCAGCCGCAGCCCTCCCTGCCGCCTGCACTCGTTGAGTAAGGCCTGCTTATACTCCAGGTAAGCCCCCGGCACCAGCCGCACCACCTGACATAGCTACAGTACACACACACATAATGATTAGCAACAGGCAGCGGCATTTGAAACATGCATGATGTCTTGATTAAGGCCTCGGTATGCTGTGGAAGCTCAGGTGCTCGGCGGATATTCGAGTCTGTGCGAAGCTGCTTCGCTTCATCTTTACGAGTAACAACAGTGTGAATCATCCCCAAAGCCTTCAATGACAGACTGTGTTTATTTGTGCTGTTTGTACAAAGAAACACTACAAAGACAGGCTGCAGACACAGTGGGCCACAGTTCTGCTGCAGCAGAGCAGCTCTGTGATTGTGTGCTGCCCAACTCTGCCTGCACATTTGTGTAAACTAATTTTACTCTGGCTTTTCAGAAGAGGGAAGTTTCCACACAAAACTGACAGCGGTCAATTCTGAGTAAACCATTGGAATAGATTACTTCTAACGCCAACCCGTAAGACCCTTAAAACACACCTCCGACCACATGAAATCATGTAAGAATGTATTCCTGTTACATAACTCATCACCCTGATCATTATGCCTGATGTAAAGACATCCACGCTGACTTTTGAAGCATTTTTCCACACTGGTTTGGATGCTGAGCTGCTGGAATGATTTCTGCTGGTAATTCTTGTGCTCTTTAACATCTGTTATACTGTGTAACCTTTGAAACGGGGGAAGTTATTTGCATGTGGAAGCAGCTGACTGAGCATTTTAGGAACCGGGTGATGCCTAGAGTAGGACTCCAGGTCCAGATGAGTTGGAGAGATATCTGGGATGCTGAATAGAAGCGGGATGGAGGGAGGAGGTGGTTTGAACCATTTCTTCCCTTAATTGTCACAGGAAGGGTAAGATCACTGGCAGATAAGACAGATAGACTTGAGGCCCTGACAAGGTCGCCTCGGGAATGTCGGGATGCAGTGTTGTTTGTTTCACCTAAACGTGGCGAAAGGAACGACTTCAACATCTCTCTGTCTGGCTTTCAGACTATACAGATGAACAGGGACAGAGAGGTAACAGTGGAAGAGGGGGTGCTGTGATGCTTGCTGACGCCAGATGTTGTGCTCCTGGACATGACACGAAGAGAAATGGTCCCTGCAACTGAGATGCTGAACTACTGGCTGCGAGCGACCATGATTTCTACCGAAAGGAAGGGAAACTCGTCTCTCAACGTTTGTCAACTGATTTTCTTCTGAGTATTGCATTAGGCTACACCATGCAGGAATTACACACATAAAGAAAGGATTTGAATGATGTATACGACTGAGAATACATCCTCGTGACTTCATTTAAAATCTCATTTCAGAGTTTTGTGAAAATACAACCCTTTTTTTGGTCTTATGTGAGAAAATCTCTTCCATAACAGCTGTTGCAGAGACTGACCTTGAGCATAAGGACAGAGTGCACGCAGCAAATAAGGCCACTTACTAGAGCTGAACTGGCAGCATTACACTTTTCACATGGAGGCGACACCTGCTAGTATCTATTTAATTTTAAAGAAAGAGCTGGAATGCACGGAGCAGCTGGGAAGGCTGGCGAGCGCTCTCTATCTCATGAGACTTGCTTGAGTGCATGAATCAAAAACATGTCTACCCGCCTCCAAGATTAAATAAATTCAACAATATCTAGTTTTCAAGGAGATTATCATAGTAAAAAGAAGTCATGATAACGATATCATTGCACCATAAATAGAAAACTTGAAAAACACTATGGTCATCATTTACTCACTTACTAATTTTACTGTTGCCATGGATACTTTGGTATCTGCAACTCTGGTCAATTCTTTTGTCTTTCACATCAGAAGCAATGCGAGGTCAGAGGGAGAAGGATCCAGAGCAAAGATAATTTTCCTTCTGAAACAACTTTTAAGAGTCATTAAAGAAAGGCGTAATAACGGCAAAGAACCGTAAATATAAGAAGAGCGAAATTAAATGTATTTATGTTTAGGCTTACTTTATTTTTAAGCTCACCCTGGGTCAGGGGCCCCAACTTTAAAAGACAAATTCACCTTGAAACTTTTGTCTGAAGTGGCAAGTGAAAATAGTTCCAGGCTGGTGCAGGAGTTTGAACCTTTGTGAAGTCAGAGAGGCCACCACACAGACAAAAACATCACGTGAAGCATACAAAGTCCTGGCTGTACCTCTTTCTCCCGCTCGTTGAGCTTCTCTGTTCCCGGAAGTCCGGTCAGGTTGAGAGGAGGAGCGCTCCGTCTACCCGTCGCTGTGCAGCAGAAAGTCAACAACAGTGAAAAGCAGCAAAATAAATGTGTATTCATGAGCCATGAGTATTTATGGAAGTGTCTGCGCTGATGTGGCAGTGCCTGGGGCCATGACAAGACGACAGAAGATGGAGCACAGAAAGGGAGACGGAGAGAAACATTTGTACCTGACACTGTGATAGTTGTGACAGCTGGAGTGACGCCAGCGTCTCTGTAATCACAGAGAAAAGTGTTATTATCTCTGCTGCCTTGTTTAATCAGACACAGACCAGCTTTGTTGACTATTTTCTCTCCAGAAAGTCATCCAAAAGAGATGAATCATCGTGTTTGAAATGTTTTTTTAAGGTGGAACTTGGATAACACCCACAGAAAATGCCCTTGATAAAAACAAAACTAGAGCAGCAACGCATTAAAAAGGCTAAAACCACAGCAGAGGCTGAGGTGGAAATGGAATGCACAGTAATACAGATGACTGCTTGGCATAACGGAGCCTGTTTATTACGTGCTGAGCAACACGCAGGAAGTTTGGAGGCTCACATTGCAGCCTGTTTGCTGAGCCACTGCTGACAGGCTCTGCCATCCTGGATGTACTGCAGCACGTCGCACAGCATGGTCCTCTTCCTGCGCTCGTCCTCACGCATTCGCTTCACCCGCTCATACACCTTGGCACCTGATGCGATAACGCAGACAGGTAGACACGTGTAAGAAAATAGGACCGGAATTAGAGCTGCAAACAGAAACTTAATCGAAATACCAGAAAATAATCAAAAATTGTCGCACAGCTTTGATTGTTAAACGGTCCAAAAACGGAAGCATCTAATCGTCTCTGCTCTGCTGCAGCAGCAGTTAAAAACCATTTAAATGAAAAAAGGCTGAATATAAACACGTCCTCCTGCTTATTCATGCGACTATGAATTTGAGTATTGCTGAAACAAGGAGAGAAAAGGTCAAACTGACTCACTGCAGAAAGACTTGATCCCTGCTTTCCTGTACTCCTGCAGCCGGCGGATCTCTCTCCTCAGCTCAAACTCCACTGCACAGACAAAGAGATGAAGGCAGTTAAATGCAAACCTGCTCACGTAGCTTCCTCCACAGTTCCAAGCCCTCGATCAGCTGCAGCTCAACACTTCCTCCAGCACAATGAATGCTCATTCAGAGGCACTCAGACGGTCTTATAAGTAGGGGTGGGCGATATGGCAAAAATATCATATCACGATTTTTTAAAAATAAAATCATGATTTGCGATTTTATCACAATCTTAAATTGAAAAGTGAGAAACAGACGGTGTTGCAGAAGTATTTTCGGCTGGGCAGCTCGTACCGCGGGTCAACTAGCAGCAGACGTTCCATCCCCTCCTTTTCTACCGTCTCGAACGGTACCATATCTTTTGCAAGATAAAATGTAACTGCTTCCTCTTTCTATCACTTGCTTGACTTGTCAGAGGAGTGCCTTTGTCAAATGCCTGTGTTAATGTTGTCTGTTTTGGTCTTAGCTTGCTGCTGCCTCCGCCTGCGGTGCCGGTGCTGCCGGGCCCCTCGCTGTTTGGCTCTCAGTATACAGTTTGGGATGCTTCCTCTTCAAGTAATTGAACAGGTTCGTCGTGTTGCCACCCGACATGCGAACCATTTCTGTGCAAACTTTGCAAATTACATTTGCTTGCGCTTGATCAGTTGCGGAAAATCCAAACCAATTCCATATAATGGAGGTGGAATTTTTTTTAGCGTCCAACCCCTCCGTTTGGCTTTCAGCCATGGCTCTCCATGCGGCTACTGCTGCACACACAAACAAGGAGGCGGGTGAGAAAGCGCGTCACTGCCCTTAATTCGCTGTGATTGGACAGTCAGGTTGACAACATAATACGTCTGGTGCATCAGCATAGAACTGCAATTTATAGACTGTGCCCTCGACGATCCCACGATCTGCAGTTTGACAGATCATTACGGAGCGTCTTCACGTTCCAATTGTTCACGATTTAATATCGTCATATCGCCCACCCCTACTTATAAGAGCCATAAGAACAACTGTAGATTTCGATGACCAACATCGACTAATTTTGTGAAATGTTTTTGATGTTCTTAAGATTCCTGAATTGTACAGTGGGGAAGCTTTATGCTTTAATGTCAGAGGTAAGGTGATGGGCAACATTATAACGCAACATCTGCGGGAAAGGGGCTTTTTAACACCTATGAAAAGAAGCAGAACTAGTTTTCATAGCCATTTCACGTCAGTTTTAGTCATTCATGCATACAAACACACAGAAATTCTCTTAGAAAAACATATCATTCATATCTTTTCAGGCCACAATATGCTTGTCAAAATAATTCTGAGTGTTTGTAAATGTTGCACGCACTGCATGGAAACCTCCCATGTGTACTAACGTGCGTGACTTTCAATGAATTTGTCGTGTTCAGTGGGTCCAACCACTCTGGCAAATCTCCTCATGACGTCATACAGCTCCTGCACTTCCTTTGGGTAGCATCGCTCCAGCACTAACAGAGAGAGACGGGAGAGGAGTGAGTGGGCAGCAGACATTAGAAACATGAAAGAAAAATCCACCTCCTCAGATACTTTTAGACATGGGCAGTTCAGTCTACTTTGTGTGGTGTAGTTCTCCACCCCAATAAACACTGAATCAACAGGGTTTATGGTCATATAAACCAGTAACATGATGAAAACATTTCAAGGCTTTTGTTACTGAGAAAAATATAAAATTAAGTAGTACAGGACAAACTTAACACAATTTTTAACACAATTACCATTAACCTCCATTATTTTGGGATGGTTGCGAGTCAGTTACAGACATTCTTTCATTAACTTTATAAATACTGCATTACGATAACACTCAAAGGTGACAGTCAACAGGAACAGTGCATCTGAAGTCTGGAAGAACAAAAAAATAAAAATGAAAAAGACTCCTACGGTTGTTGAAGATCAAAGCCCTAGAAAAGGACTCTGGGGAGATTTAGCAGACTCCGGAGTGTTTTGTGAATTGTTTGACTGCACAGCAACATTTGCACCTCCATCAAAGAGTCATCAGAATAAAACCTTCCCTGCGTGCTGCTACACGAACATCTCTTATCACTGTGGATGTGCTGGAGAGACTTTTCCTGTAGCAACCAAAAAGGTCGGCATGGTTATACACTTTTAATCCAAATAAAGGACTACACTAAGCTCAAAACACTCCAGATATCCTTGCAGATTACAACAAACCTGGCACACACTGTTAAGTTATCTGTAAGTGGAAAAAAACAACACATGTAGTGCAGTTGACTTGATTTGAAAAGCCATGTTTGAAACTTAGACGAGCCAGAAAATAACTTTCCACTCATGTTAAGTTATTAGGAACATCAGAGGAAGATGGTATCAGAACGCAGCTTCAGAATGTCTGAAGTTACCCACTGCACTAAAACAGATGGCAACCTGACACCTAAAACCCTCCCTGGTAAACATTAATAACTCCTTGTACCTTGTATTTGGGGAATAGTTTTATTTTTTTACCGAACACAAGCGGAGGATAAAAACAGGAAAAAAAGAAACCAGAGCCGACTTCATGGAGCTTATGATTTCTGACTTATAAATGCAATCAGGAAGAGCTCCAAGAATAAGAGCTAATGTCTGTCTGACAAGCACAACAAGAAATAAAAATGTTAAACTCAATAAAAGACCCAGCAACCTTGGGGCACCAAAACACATCTCTGTGCCTGTGATTGTCACGGCGGAGCTCTGCTAATGTGTATTAGCCACGCCTAGCTCGCTCAACAAGCATGCACACCGAGGCTTGTTGTGTTGGTCTGAAAGCATCGTACGTGTTGCTGAGTAACACACACAAGTGTCGAAGCCAGAGAGCGGAGCTGCCGCATGTGTGTCAGTCAAGTTCCATCATCACACTACAGCATGTGAGCGCCAATTAGCAGTTTCCATCTCAGGCTGACCAAAGAGCGGACACACAGTCGTGCAGTGAATATCTCCAAGGAGACGCGAGTGCTACACCTCTGTGTGATTTCATACCTGCATACAGGCAACTGAATCAGCTGGTCATTCTGCCTCCAGCAGCACTGAGACATGATACTGTGAGCCTCCTGGGTTCAGATACTGCTTCCATTATTGCATGTGACACGCACAAGAACACACACACATCCTTTGTCAGTCTCCATGACAACCAGTCTGCAGCTCCACAGCCACTCTGAGTTCTCTTTTGTCTTGAAAGACTGGAGAGATAAGGGAGGAGGGCTAACTGGAGGCTGAGGGAAACATAAATAAAACATGAGAAGAGAACTCTTCAACTCCCAAACCACAGACAGCCTCACGTGGAGGTGTCAAAGTGGGCCGGGTGGTCGCACGTAGTTACGGAATGCTATAATTGGACATATATCTGGCAGCCCTCGCCATCTGATGAAGAACCCACAAGATGCAAAGAATTACATTACCGAGCTCTCTGAAATCCAACCTGTAACAGGTGGATCAATAAAGCGAGCCACGTGTCAGTCATTACGGCAGCAAAGCTCGTCAAATGAGGGCCGCGCTTACACTGTTACACGCTCACCTCCACAGACTATTCGTAGCCCCGACCGTTAACGCAAGCCGTGACAGTTGCCACACTCGAGCAACCCCACGGGCCACAGAGGTTAACAGTGGTCATTACAGCGAGGTTGTTTGTGTGCATCCATAGAAACGCTTTGCAGCGATTTGGCAGCTAGATATGAGATGTCTCCCTGAGCTGCTATGAATACTGTCGTAGCCGAGCCCGAGAGCGTTTTTATTGTGTGTGTTGGGGGGGGTAACTCACTCTGGAATTTACGCAGGTTGATCAATCCATGGTCTCGGATGATCCTGAAAGAGACAAAAATGTAAATATATTATTTAGAATCCGATTGTTGTGGCTGTTACAGTCTAAAGATTAGCTAAAAAATGTTTTAAAAAAATCAACTGAATAGTAGCTGTGTGATAATTCAATCACTATGGTGTTATTCAACTTAACTGTGTTATATGGACATAAGTGTCCAAACCTTTGACCTCCATGGTTTTGTGAGGGTAGGTTAAAAAAATGAACACTTCCCTAAGCAAAGCAAAGCAAAGCAAAGCAATGCAGTGCAGCCGCACCCTAAACTACTGCACATCCTCCAACTATTTATACAGCTGAACAAAACGTCACTGAAACCATTTCTAAGAATAACTGCGGGTCTGTTGTAGCCAATCCAAGAAGGTAAAAGCATGTCTTAAAGACAATGGAAAACTGCTCAGTATCTGCTAAGAATTTCTGTGAAAGTGTGTGGAATTAGTATTTCTGGCTCGTCTGTCCATAAAACAGCCAGGTACGGTAAGCCCAACAAACTGCTTTTATAAACCGCAGCTGGTGGCATTAAAATATCAGCCAGCATTCAGAAGAGCACAGCTACAAACAGCAATCTTGACCGTAATTCAAAACAGCACCGAGGGCACCATTCACAAAAATTAAAACAACATCCACATTCTGACATCAGTATTTCCAAGAGCTTCATCAGTGTGGAGCTGGTGCTGTGCCGTAACCAGTTTCTATGTCTCAGAAACAGAACAAAACATATTCAAGACTGAGAACTGGCTCTGAGGCAGCACTGAAACTGTATCAGAGGAGAAGGGCTGGCATGGAAACACTGTAGAGTTAACATCACTGTCGGTGTTTGGAAAACCTCCATAAAACAAGTTCAAGACTTTTTAGTATCTCATCAGGCCTATTTTGAGATAAGTGAAATCAGGGCTCCTAAAAACTTGACATGCCCTTAAATGTGAGGTCTGAGCTTCATTGGCAAAGCTCAAGGTCTGATCCTGGAAGCGTCTCTGACGGGTTAGCAGACATAAAACATGAGCACGGCTGGATGTTGAAGCTGGAAAATGCCTGCCCAGCCAGACATGCCATTCCACCATGCTCAGGGGGCACAAACTCTTTAAAGTTGATTTAGTGAAGGATGCACTGAAGCTAGGGCTGCCTTTGAACTGCTAAGAGTGACAAGTAGCAGGCACATGGTGGGAGAAATCCCCAATTTAATTTCATTATCTAGTAATTTCTTAACTCATCTATTAATCACAACACCAGGGTACAGAGAAATAACAGTCATGACTTCAAACTGCCTACTTTTAAACATCTTTATGATCATTCTGTAGCAGCACTGCAGTAAGTTTCTGCTTGAGTTAAGTGCATAATCATTTTAGATGATGCTTGCAACACTTGAGTTGGTTCGACCAGCGCATTTAACTCAATAAGAGTAGGCAGAACAACGGAGACAGAGAAGCTGAAACAAAACTGAACGCTGCAGCACTGAAGGTGGGACTGAAAAAGCCAGACATGAGCTGTGTCAGGCCTCTCTAAAGACAGGATTACGCTGGAGGCATTGGTCATTGCATGAGTGTATTGTGACATCACCACCATTTATAACGGCGCTTGAGGCATGTTGGACTTGCTTTAGTCTTTATCCTAAAACAGTAAGCATCACTTCTGAGGAAATGACACCACTTCAAAGCAGGGAGGACACCAGAAGAAGGCGCACAGACGCTGCTTTGTTCATGCATTAATGTAACTACACAGCTCCGACTCATCTGTTTTACTTTTAGGCAGCATTCAATGTTTTAGAAACACCTACGATAACTGTGCCTTTATGTCTCGTCTATAATAAAAGACCTGCTCGCACACATCACGCCGCTTTTCTAATTTGTCAAATGAGCCACAACTGGTGCCACAAGCACTAGATACCGTGATGTCAATTTTACAGTTCTTAATCTTGTCAAGACTGAGCATTAAATAGGCTTGAGTTGAGGGAAGAGCGAGGACAGTGCTGTGTGCGAAATGCAAAACATCAGATTTATATGAGATTTAAAACACTTTGCTGCCACAGGGTTCTGTTTGCCAGCCTAAAACTGGGCAAAGCGTCAAACATTTTGGCATGTGCACTGCTCACTGGGAGAAAGACACATTTTCCTCATTTCTAAATAGATTTGGGGTTTAAACATAGACTGTCAGAGCTTTTAAGTTCAACCTGAATGACTATGTGCAGCTTGTAATGAGAGCTTGGGTAAAACTTAAATGTGCAAATAGTCGGCGCCTGGCTCTGTGACAGTCCAAGCCCATCAGGACATGGCCGTGTTTTGAAAGTGCTTTAGGCGAAATAACACTGAAGGCACAAATACATCAGCACAGTGAATGACTTAATATCAGAAATGGGATCTTTGGGAATTGAGGCCCCAGAAGGTCAATGCAGAAGCTAATGATGCCACCTGCTGGCATACTGGGGTTATTGCAGGATGTTAAATAAATTTTTCATCACTTGATGAATAACAAAGACTAAAAATAAAGCACCTACTTCTTTCTTCTCTGTCTCTCTTTTAATCTTGAATGATATATATCAACAACAGCCAGCTTGAGTGCTGTGAAAGAAGCAAACGCGACACAGTTAAAGTCGGCATTATAGTTCACAGTGTTATCATCTAGTTGTCGATAAAACACAAAAAGAAGAATCTATTAAATACTTTACTTACACCTTAGGATGTCTGAGTCATCATCCACAAAATCAATGTCTTTCAAATCCCATTCTGCGTAGTTGTCAAACTCCTAAAAGAGAATGAAAAATCATTTTTAGAATCTGCCGGTTCGATTCAAGTTCACATGAAGCCGATCAATGATAAGCAATTCATGGGAAAAGCAAAAGAGAAGATGAGTCTAACTGCGAGGCAGCAACAAAGGTATGAGTCAGACTTTTAAAAACACTAATAATGACCCCTCTAGTGGCCGTTCTGTTGACTAATTCCTGCTGACAGGCCATGGTAGCAGACGCACTAACGTGTCCCCTCACCTCCATGAAGTCTGCTCTGGCCGGCATGTATCCCGCCATGTCCCGAGACAGCACAGAGTCAAAAGTGGGCCGAGGGGGATCATCAGAGGCTGTGGCATCAGAAGAATACATGCAAAAACAAAATGTGACTGAAAATGTAAAACTACTTCTTTCCACAAGATTTAAGTGCAAAGGATTTACAGTCAGAGGTGCGGTGGTTCTGTCTTGTGACAGCAAAACATTTGCCAAGCTCTTAAACACTGCGGCAGATGGAGATCTGAAGCCCGCCAGGAACCGCGGCAACTTTCTGACTAACCAGCTGCTTCGGTCCAACTGTCAGGCCTGTGGCATTCAGGCTGCAAGTAAGATTTCACCTCAGTCCCCCACAAAATCATGATTATTTGAGAGCCTCATTAAAACCATGTTCAAACAAAGCACTGTTTGAAAATAACAACCAAAACATGTCATCGCTTATAAATCCATTTGAGAGTTTAAACATTTGGCTTCAAATTAAAATCATAACCTTTGCCTTTACAGCTGGTTTGATGCAATACGCACACATCTGCTGCATCCAATCAGAAATGGCAAAGCAACACTGGCATCTCAATACAACTTTGAAACTTGCATGGAGCTGTGAGCATAAAGACTTTAAGTCTTTTTCCTCCTGTTAAAGTGAAGAATAACAAAGGAGATAAAGCATGTGGGTGGTACTTACGTTTAAAAGGAATAGCTCCCTCTGCAAAGCGAGAGTCTTTTGCTTTCCGTAGGCTGAGCAGCGTGGAGGAGAAAAGAGGGTTATTGATGAAATTCTTCATATAGTGGCTCTCGCATTCCTCCTTTGTTTTAGTGCGCATCTGGTACGCCACATCCTGCCTGAGGAAGACGAAAAGCAAACAAATGGACAGAATACGTCAGTGTAGACAGGTATTTATGAATGAATGTTTCAGGTTGTAAATATAGTGAACCCATCAAACACTGTTGTTGCACTTATTGTACGTCTTTCATGAAAATAATGACTGAGATGGCAAAATTAAATTTGGCCAACTGGAGTGAGTTAAAGACAAAGCGTTTACTCCAAAGACAAATAATACAATGAACCAAAAAGTGAAACAACAAACAAACAGCTGCCCTGCTTGTCAGAAAACAGGCTGGTAAAAACTTACAGTTTAAAGACTGCACTGTGCTGGTTAAGCTAAACCATCACAAACAGAGGTAGTGACCCTATGCTCCAACCACACAGACACGGTCGGCAGCCGATGCTTAATAACAACGGTAATGTGTGCCTGGTGTTTTTTCTTGAAATATTAAACTCGTGAAGACTTTTATGTGAGTGCTGACAGTTTCAGTCTGGGTCAAGTTTACAGGATTCAATTTGTCGTCACGTTGTGTTACTTCATCATTTCTATTTCCATTTCTTCACCGTCTCTTTTTTCCCACACAAACTTGGTGAAACTTACAAAATTTTAAACCCAAATTCAGCCGTTTGCTTCGATTGACATAGTAAATTCCACAGCCTGGGAACTATAGACTCTTATTGGTCTGCCAGTCCTGATCCCAGTCTGTGATTGGGTAGCAGTCATGGCCCACTGGTGCACATCTAACAATAATGATGTTTTCATTACGGAAAAAATAAATTAATGTTTATCATAGTTGTTCTCACTTTCTTGGTGGGACATATGAAGGAGACTCTCCACAGAGTTTTGTTGCCCCAGGCAAGTGGACAGCTGTCACGGTCGAGCCCTCCATCAGTATATCAACTTAATGTGCTAAGTTACATTCAGGCCCAACAATTAATATTTAACCTTAGAACAAACAGCAGCTATTTGTGAGCACTGTGATGCAGTTTCAACCTCCAGGCAACGAAACTGAGATTGTGTCAGAAATACCCTGAAACCTTACATAATGACAGCAGGGAGTGTGAGAAATAAAAGGACAATCAGACAGACCGTTCACAAAAAACAAAGAGACAAACCACTCACCAGTTCCCAAAGCCGCAGTCCATAACTGCCTCCAGCAGCGCCATCTCCTCCTGCGCCGTCCATCCAGGCTCCAGCACCGGGAAGTCTGACGTCTGTGAGGAGGTGACACATGAGGATGTGTGCTCAGAGAGTTTCATGCAACACTAGAGAACAGCATGAATTTTTACTCACCATGATTTCATATTTGTGGTCACTCTGATGCTTCTTGTACTCAAATCCCCTGGTGAAACACTGAAATAAAGCCATATGTTTGAGGTGAGACAAATTATTTGTTCATGTAATGGTCAGTTTTAGGATTTTGGTCTGTTTTATTTCAGTAGAAACGGAAAAATATATAACATATATAAAAAATATATGCGTTTACTACAGTTTTTTGTTACATAGACTGAATGAAAACCAGATTTCCTTTCCAAATCTGACCTTTAGGACAGAGAACACACTCTTTTCGCAAGCAATCAGGTCAGATTTGTGTATCAACACATCCTCAGCTGCCTACACGGGTTGCTGAGGAAACAACTTCAGTGGCAGTGCAACTGTATTTAACTATGCTGATGATGCAGCTCGTAAAGAGCAGGTTCTTTCCACTGTTGCCTGTACAGAAGTGGCTGCAGATAGGCAATTTCATCTTCTGCCTAGGGACTACTGCTCTCCATGTTGTTCTGAATAGCCCCCTGCTAATAGCAGCATTGATTTCTCTCACGAGCGATCACTGTGGATTTAATGTCATGCGTCACGTTGTGAGTGACACAAAAGCAACTTAAAAATCTGACTGAGCATCTGGAGAATCCAGGCAACCGTAGAAATCCCATTAATCAAATTTCCAATGCAGTTTTGGTGCAATTTGTAATTAGTTTTTAGTTGTTCGGACTTTCTAAAAGTCTATCTTAATACAATTTGGATCTGCCAAAATCCAATTTGGGTTGGCAGCCTGAACAAAGTCTTTATTTACCAGCACTGCAACTGATGGAGGATTAATTAGATGCTTGCTAAAGTGCGTATTGAAACAAGTAATATCACATAAAATAAAATAAAACCCATTTATTGTGCGAGTATCAGACTGTAAATGTTTCTTTGCAACTTAATTTCGTTACTTTTTTTCCTGTAAATTGTTATAAAACCTCCACTTTGGTGGCAACTTTTTATGATCTATTATTATTAAATGGTTTTAGAAGAGCTTCTACACTAAATAAACTTAATCATATATATATATATATATATATATATGTATATTTTTTTCCTTTCTTTACAAATGGGTTTGTTCATACAAAAGTCATTGTTTTTTTGTTTTTTTTCAACAATTTCATCTTTAAAAAAAATGGCATTAGCAGTTGTTTTCTAGCTGTTAACCATATGTTATATGTTATATTTATAAATTCAGAGAACATTTCTATATACATCGCTATAATGAACTTTGACTCCAACATTTCAACACATTGGAACAAGAAGATTGAGCATGGCTTTATCTGGCTTTATCTAAGTTTCGGGATAAACTCATACATTATCAGATATTCTCCTAATAAGTTGTACCATATAAAATTGAATTAAATAGTAATCGATAGTCCTCTACTTTCTATTTGTGTTGTATTAGTGTCTCTACTCCATTTTTTGCCAGACGTGTTGGTCTGAATATAAACCAGAGCTCTAACAGTATTGTGTTTGGTCACTTACTGACCTGGAGGCACAGTAGAAAAGGTGAAGGTCCACATTCTGCACACTTGATGTATGGCTCCGTTAGATATGATGAACAACCTCTGCATGGTGGTTTATCAAATGGATCATCTGAAATGGACACAATTTAAATTCGTGGTTAGATTGTATTCACCAACTGAGAGGCTATAAAATATATAAAGTAGCTGGAAAAGAAGCCATTAGTCAGACTATTTTGTTCTTTTGAAGAGGCTCTGACTCCAGCTTTAAGATGATTGAAAATGTCTGACTGCAAACCTTGTGGCCAGCTTGGCTAATGCCCACTGCGAGCTAACGTAGCTTTAGCTGTGCACTCTATGTCACATTAAGTGAGATTTAAGGTTTAACATCTCAACATGTTTCTAAAAAGTTTGTTTTTACAGCTACAGCGTTGGTGTCGCTGTATGCTAACGCTAGAATTAGCCAAGCGAGGCTAGCTCTGCAGAGCTAAAGGCTAGCGGGGAAAAAAAGGAATATGAATAGATTGAGATATTCACGATCACGCTGCAGTTGTTAAATGTAGGTGTGTACGATACTAATAATACTTACTTGCAAAAGAACCTAGACGGTCCATTCTGTGAAGTTTTCAGAAAAATAAAATAAGGTTCGACGCTTGGGAATCGATCTATTTTTCAAAGCCCGCAAGTAAACCTGATGGAGTCAAAGCTAGTCGAACTCATATTCATCGATGGATACTTCTAGGTTTCCAGGATTTCCAAATGTCCAGTATTTTCACCCGCTTACTACATTCAAGTTTTAAAAGCAGTGGTGGTTTGCTGCCAAGCCTGCCAGTATGTATTTGGAATAAATGTAGAAAAGGTAGTCGGCTAATAAAAGATTAAAATGTTTTTTTGGAAAAAATATATCATAAAGCTGCATTCACAGTCCATTTGGATCTGATTGTTGTGGTTGATGTTTTGTTTAAATTAACTGAACTGTTTAAAGTGTCTGCATTGAAAAAAACAACAACAACAACAACAAAAACACATAAGACCAGGGGACATAATATTTCGTGACCTGATATACATCATATTGAGCGTGAGGTGCTGGACCCATTGATGGTGCTGCAATAGTCAAGGGTTGTTTTCACTGTGTTCACTTTGATCAAATGTAAATATAATTTAATCAGTTTGATCCATGAATTCATCTGCATCTTTGCACCACTGGTCCTCTGCTTTAAAATTCTCCAATTTCATGTGACTTTTCCTGCAAACAAGGGATGTCTCCTGAACGTCAACAAGACATTTATGACATCTGCTACAAATCACTGCTTCAAAGTTTTCTCAAAGACTCTCTCCTGCTTGTGTTAATTTTTTTTGCAGATTAGTGGGAAGGACTACTTTACAAATGCACAAAATCAAACAAAAAAGCAACAACAAAACAAAGCTACATTCTCATGAAATTGTATGAGTCATATAAACACACCTTATTCTTTATTTAAGCATCCATGTAAACAATTAAGCTGCAATCTCTAGCCAGAATTATTTGTCAGATTGAAGAAATGTCTCCCTTGTGGTGGAGGGTTTCAGTCCTCTAGGGGCCAAGTTTAATGAGGGAATAAAACTGTTGAGATTTAAAATTTCTTGCACTAAATGTAGCAGGTATATGAGGTATGTTTTTATGTGCTCATGGTGGTAAACTAAAGGTAACAGTTAAAATATCTGTAATCTTTTTAGGCATATTATCATTGCATCCTGCAGCTATTTTGTCTTTTTTTTCTCACTGGCTAAAAGTAGATTTACTGACAAGTCTTGATATTAGGTTTACTGATTAAAAATGGAATTTAACTTAATAAGGAAATAAGGACTTGGCTTTATTTAAATCAAAAGAAATGCGGTTTCTTTTCCTAAATACTTCCCTTTATTATTCTAAGAAACAGAGGGCAGAAACACCTTAAACAAAGCATGTTTTTGCTTTTATACTTCTGATTTTAAATGTTTCCATGTGGCTTCAGGGAAAAATGTGACAACGGTCATTCTACATCTTACCACACGGTGTTGATCTTGCACCATTTCCTAAATAAAAACATTGTGCATCTTGGAAGTCTTTGTCTTCCTCTCAGCACAGGCCAACACCTGAGCTTTGTATGTGTTCCAAGTGTTTGGCTGAGCAGAGGAAAGACTGCACTTCATAACATAACACCGCATGCTGTTTTTTGTCCTCCACAAAGTTCCTCCAGGATTTCTGCTTACCCTGAAAATGGCCTAAAAACAGCTCACTTCAATATAATATACAATAAATATCCACAAGACCTGATATTTTCCAGCCCCCATGTCCAGCTTTGGCCCCTGAATCAAATAACTACTGCATCAACTCAAGGCCGCCCCAGTGGCTGCACATTAGGGGACCTGGCAAACAAATATCTATCAGCCCAGATGCATAAAGCTGCAGCTCTGTGCGTCAAATCCACTAAATGCTAGAGCGAAATTTTCTTTTTTTTTTCAGATCTGAGTGAAATGACCCTCTGATTCAGTGCAGATGTGGCAGTAGAAACAGTGCTGTTACTCTCTGATGTTAATCTATGCCTATCATCTTTCTGCAGTTACCACTTGCAGCATTTTTGTAGGAGTGTAATCCCTTTCACATTTCGATTTCACTCTTTCTGACACCAAAAAATGGTGCATTTTTTTTAAATCTGAGATGCTAAAACTAAAGAATTCAGAGCAAATGTTGTAGTTTTGGCTTTAGTGACTGATAAAAGGGCATGTTGGGTTAAATCGGAAAGTTCTCCTCTTTTCTTGCTACCCTGAGCTTTCTCTGTGAGGACAATCCACAGTGACAAGTGTGTTCAGTAGCAGCGTAGCCTCCGTCCCGTCTCCTGACCCTCTGAGGCTGCATTAGACCTCGAGCGAGAGACTCAGTCAGCACGGGAGCCCAGAGCATCACAGATCCATGAGTAATAAAGTGGCCGCCTCATAGACTGTGCATGAAATAGGAACAGTGGCACTTCCCCTCTCTGTGGAATTTCCAGCTCACTGCTAAAACAGTTTGTTTAACAATCCTGTGAGAGCGTTATAATTTATTTATCTTTGAAGAGGAACTTCTCATTTCCGTGTGACAGTTTGCACTTTAAGTGGTTTGTAGATAAAGCCAAGTTTCATCCTGTACCCTCACAGCAGCTGCTTCTATTGTTCTTGCAGGATGCACACTTTATCATCAAAACTGTATGGACACATGAATGTTTGGCATCGGAGCATTTTGTTCCAAAAAGTATGAATATGTTTCTATAAATGCCTCCACATATGTCTCTCTAAAACGGTGCGCATAAACACTTTATTCTATTTTTCAAAACATGCTTTGTGCTGTGTTAATGGTTAATAAAACAAAATAAAGTGATTAGTGTGATTATTTCAGTTCTTTTCAATAGTAGCAATGTATAAAAGCCTTTTTTTCAATCTTTTTAAAAAATGTACATGCTTAAAAATGTTGGAGCAACATTTTCAACAACTTCTGACAACTGCAGAAGTTTGAAAAGGAACATGTTTTTATCTTTGTGCCTGATATGAATAAAGCTTGTCAACAGTTGTCATATTTTTCATTTTATAACATGTCAGATGTTTTTGGTGGGTGTTAGATCTAGATTACAAGCGGGTCAGTGTAGCGCTCTTACTTTAGAGCCATGCTGATGTTATTGGCACTGTCATGCTGAAATAAGCAAAGCGTTTGCTAAGACAGACGCTCTCTTGGCAGCATAGGCAGCTCCTAAGCCTGTATGTATCATGTACCTTTAATGGTGGCTTCACCATTATTATGACCCCATAATACCATGGATGCTGACTTGGGATGTGTGCTGACCAGGTGAATCCTCTCTTCTTCAGCCAAGGGATCATGGCACACACAGTTGTTTATTTTTTTTGTTTATTTTTCTAAAAGAAAATTCCATATATTGATTAATCAGACCACGGGAGAGTGCTCCACTTCTTGGAACCATGTAGTTACTTCCATCAGTTTTAACAGTTCCAACAGTTTTAATGCCTGTTTGCCTCTTTTTATGTATGGTTTGGATTTTCAGAATTATGCAGTAAAGTATGTACAATAAATCCTAAAATACCCAATTCTTTTTCATTTCTAATATGGAGAAACTTTGTTTAATTGTTGAGCTATACCTGTGCACCCTTTCAGAGAGTATTGAACCCCTCCACGTCTTTATTTCTGAAAGACATGGCCTCTTTTTTTTTTTTTCAGTATAGCCCATCCTTTCACTTTGATACACCCTGCCTCAAAGTAATTATAATTTGAAAAATGAATAGAATTTCTCAGTTGCAACGTTTAATTTATTGACTTTGTACTATCAGAAATGATATACAGGGTTTAAATATGGAACAATACGATACGATATACTTTAATGTCCTACTGGGGAAAATCGTTTTAAACTCATATGGTGTCACATTAGCTGCATTCACAAATGATCAATAATTGATTTGCAAATCTTATATTTTCTTTACATTACCACTGTTTAACAGACTAGCAATTAGGACGAAGTAAAAAAGAACATTGGGGTGTTTTCAGGTTTCTTTCTTTAGTGGACCAAAACCAGAATTTAAAAATAATCTTGAGACTTAACTGCAGTGATTTAGACTGCATCAAATAGATGGTAGCATAAAGGATGGAGCCAAGACTGGGTGTTTTTAATTTTTTTTAATTTGTTTACAGACAGGGATCCTGACTGTGAGTAACAAGTTGTTTGTATCAGGACTCTGGGGGAAATAGTGCAATAAAGTGTCTAATATTACTGCATTCAGTGACAGTAAGAAGTCAGAGCTAAAGCACAAAAAACTTTTAAAATTGTGTTTATGTTGCTACAAAAACATGCTGTTAAGACCGGATTTCTGACAAAGTAAATGAAATATCATAAAATAATCTAAAAACCTATGTTGGGAAGCATGTGGTACATGCACACTGTTTGTATGCGGATGGTGCTGCAGCCTCCAAATGAATTTAATCAAGCATAATTCTCAATGCGAACCCATTTGAAATGCCTGGGTCAGCATATGTGGGAGCATACTGTATAAAATCACATCTTGGCAGTGAATGCAGGCAGAATTTATTATCCACATGGACACTAACAAAGAAAAAAGTGTCAGCCTTGCCGACTGACATGTGTGTTCCCCAACGATGGCCCCCGCTGCAGCATCACCGCCTGTGGGCAGACAACCTGCTGTCTCTGCAGCCACATGCCACCTCCATCTACTTCTTCTCTCCCTGCCTGTGCTTTTACACCAACAGTAAGAGACCAGAAAGACCAGGAAACCCCCAGCCTCAGGGCCTCACACTGCTCAAACGGATCAAAGACTGAGAGCCTTGGGGTTTCTCTGTTACAGACGTGTGCCAGATTATACAGCGGCCAACCAAACACACCCCCACCCCATTACATCTTTAAAAACTCCCTCTGTCCCTGCCCACTCCTTTTTACTCTTACCAAAGCACTTCCCAGCTGCTGTGATTTGAATATGAGGGCCTCCCCAAAGAAAAGGAGGCATCTGGCACACGCCTTAAAGGGTAAGACAAAAAAGTGTTAATCTGCTCCTGTCATGGAAATGCCCTGAAATAAGATTAAACTCTCTTCAAAACACAAGGAGGTAAAATGGTCCTTGAAAAAAGTCTTGACAAAATACAACACAAGGAGATACCTGGGTGAAGTCAGTATGAAAGCTGTAGTCAGTGTAGCTTTGCTTTTATCACTGCAATAGTTTGAAATTCAAGACATGTCAGCAATTGTATAATCTCTTTTTTTTGCTGGCAATTAAAAGCAACATGTCTGAAATCTGTTTTCTGGGCCTGTTGATTATTCTTTTTTTTTGTAGCATTGTAAAATGACTGTAATAGACATACTCATCAAAATTCCTCACAGTATACATTTAGCATGTATCAAGTCAGCTTTAGTACAGCAGTTCTGAGAGCTTGTAGTCTCAATATCTAAAAGAGTAATTCACAAGCAACTAAGAAAACATCTCTAAGTTGACAATACCTGGCTTATTCAGAAAGAAATGCCCTAAAGTTGGGAGACAAAGACAGATACAAGCCACGACACATCCCAGATTAAAAAGTGATAATCCATCTATTCTGGTCTCATGATAATATAAGAAATAGGCTCAAAAATTGTTGTATTTGTGAAGATTAATGTGAATTTAGATTTTTTTTCATGACAACCAGGTCACATTGGTCTTATGTTTTCTCTTTGATTCATGACTTATTTGTAATACCAGCAACTGCCTCACATAAGAAAAATAGATATAGCTGAACTCTGTTGTCACAAGCCAAAACCTGCATTTGTCTGAACTAAAGATCAAAACACAATGAAAATGCTGCATCCTGACAAATATGTCTGTACACGTGACAAGTTTTTAATACCTATTGATACTTTCACTTGATTTACAATTTTTATTATTAAACTGATAATTGCTGTTTTTTTGTTTTTTTCCCCCACATATGTTCACATATAAAAAGTTAAGATAGGAGTGACCCTAATCTTGACACATGGAGCCTGAGAAATGATCCAATGTGTTTTTAAACAGAGGGCTTCAGGGCAGATGAAACTGCAGATAAGAGTCACATAAGATAAGTCACAGATAAGAGCAGCTGTTAAACTGCTGTTGAACCTTCTGTGGAGGGTTTTTAGTGAAATTCAAACAACTTTTGAAACACACCTCTTGACAATTCAGATTTATGTGCAACGAAGATGTCATAAAACTATTGCATGATCCGTACTGATCTGACTTCCTTCCAAAGTACTCCTATAGATCTACATGAATTAATAATAACAGATGACATTCCCACAAATGTGTCATAAGTCATCACTGAGGGAGAGATCCTCCCTACATATGTTCCACCTCCCTGTGAGCGTGGTTGACATCCACTCCCAACGGCCAAGGTATCACAGGGGAATTGGCTCACTGACAGTTCATGAAGGTCAACAAGTGGGTGTGGAATGCATGTGTTTCCCACGAGGAGCTCCTTGACACACAAGCTCTGAGAAAACACGTGTTGGACCTCAGCACAGCAGACTGTAATTCAGCAAAAGGACCACAGTTCCTGAGACGTCATGGAGGTTAATGTAATTGGAGCCATGGCGAAGGAAGAACTCCACTCCTATTCTGGAGTATAGATACTACAATGTAAAAACATTCAATTTCATGGAACAGAAATTAAAAATTCATCTGAAGCTAAAGTACAGAAGTCTTGCTTCTTCCATACTTATTATGCGCTCATTATGAAGAAAGACAGTGTGTCTGAAAGATATATCATTACAGTTTTCATTCGGTGCATCAGTGTTTCAGTAGCGTGTATTTCATTAAGTACTCCCATAATTTACGACATTCTCAGACTCATAACAGATAATTAAAGAATACCAAGTTCCTGCATCAGAAACTGCGCCAGTGACTGTCTTATTCAACACAAATGTTTCTGTCTAAACCTTCTGCCTACATTACCCACAATGCAACTCACCCCTTGACAGTTTGGTCAAAGGTTCACTATTTATGGCTGACAAAGTTTCAAGCACAGATGAGGAGCTGCTGCAGAGAACTCCACTGCTGGGGTGTTTTTTTCGTCAAACTCATTCACTGGAGGTACATCTTCCACACTTCATCTTTGAATACTACATATACAGTTCAGTTATTTGGTTGATTAATTCAAGTCCACCTCCAAAATAAAAATCTGAGAGATTTTGACATGAATGTGATAAAAAGAAGAAAAATAAAACAAGTTCAGCTGCATACATTATCTTTTATCTGTAAATTTTTTTTTAATCCAGACATTCTAATGAGTGCATGCACCAACATCAGAGGTGTATCAGTGGCAGATCAACTTAACCTCCAGTGCTGCCTCTGTACTTTCATACAAATGTGCAGCGAAAGTGCATCTGTCCCATATTAAAAGGTATGTGTGAAAAGGCCTATAGATTCAGTGAAACTAGTTATATTCTGTTAGTTTTTAAGCTTCCTTGTGAGACAATGTACGGTAGTTGCTAAATACGTTTCTAAGCGTGCTGTGCTTCACTCTCCAAGATTATTACACAATATGTTTACACTATTCAATTCAATTCAGTTTTATTTATATAGCGCCAAATTACAACAATTGTCATCTCAAGGCACTTAATATAGCGTATAATAATATAGTCCAATTCAAGCCAATTGGAATTCAATTCATTGTAATCATAATCTAATTCACTCATATACAGCCAATTGAATAAATGATATCCTAGCTGAGGAAACCAACAGATTGCACCGAAACTTGCCCTCAGTCCAATCTCCCATCCTGAGCATGCCTGTGGCGACTGTGGAAAGGAACGACTCCTTTTTAACAGGAAGAAACCTCTGGCAGAACCAGACTCAGGAAGGGTGGCCATCCGCCTTGACCAGCTGGGGTTTGAGAAGACAGAAAAGAGGGAAAAGAGGGGGGGATAACACCATAACACCAATCAAAGGATGGAACAGGGAAACACAAGTTAATAACCACAATAATGTCACATGTACATAATATAATTTGAGAAATTAAACAGGGGGAAAAAGAGAGCAAAGTGAGGAAAGGTGTGACAGATGAGTTCCCCCAGCAGTCTAAGCCTATAGCAGCTCAACTATGGGATGTTTCAGGATTACCTGAGCCATCCCTAACTATAAGCTTTATCAAAAAGAAAAGTTTTAAGCCTAATCTTAAAAGTGGAAAGGGTGTCTGCTTCCTGGACATTTAATGGCAGATTATTCCAGAAGAGAGGGGCCTGATAACTGAAGGCTCTGCCTCCCATTCTACTTTTAGAAACTCTGGGAACAACAAGTAAACCTGCAGTTTGGGAGCGAAGTGCTCTGTTAGGAAAATATCTTACAATGAGATCTTTAAGATAAGGAGCTCGGTCATTAAGAGCTTTATATGTGAGGAGAAGAATCTTAAATTCTATTCTGAATTTAACAGGGAGCCAATGAAGAGAAGCTAAAACTGGAGAAACATGATCTCTCCTGTTAGTTCTCATCAGAACTCTGGCTGCAGCATTTTGGATCAGCTGGAGGCTTTTCAGAGAATATGTGGGACAGCCCAATAATAAGGAATTACAGTAGTCCAATCTTGAAGTAACAAATCCATGAACTAGTTTCTCTGCATCACCCTGAGACAGAATGTTCCTGATTTTAGCAATATTACAAAGGTGAAAGAAGGCAGTCCTAGAAACCAGTTTTATATGTGCATTAAATTGCTCATTAAAACTGAAAAGATGAGATTTGGGAGCTGATCTTATTATCTTATCTTAAGACAAAATAGTTACATTGTTCTATAGTACAAAATGTTGGATTGTCAAGATCTTGTGTGTTCTTGTGTGTTGATGTCCACTTTCCATGTCTCACCACTGCTGATTTAGCCACAAACACTTTCTTATTTTTCCACTGCTCCCATCCATAAATGGTAAGGGTTAGGGATTCAAAGTTTAGCTTGGAGTAAGAATTCATTTACATGATTAGGTCTGAATGTTAGAAAATACATGGTTAGACAGTAAGAAAAACTCTACATGCTTATACCTTAAACATTGTACTAGTCATGCCACATGAACGCTGCCTGACAGAAAACAAAGGCCTGGGGATGTGTTACTGTCTCAGAATTTTCAACAACACTGATATGTTTTGGACAATGAGACAAACAGACTTATTGAATGTTTTCTGGTGAGACTGGGCAGCATTTTGATATATAAAAAATATGAAGTCATACAAAACACTCAAGACATATGTCTGAGTTGCTGGTAACTCACCACTGCAGGGGAAATTACAACAAGAAAGGACTGGGAATGGGAGAACGGGCAAGCTGAGGAAAGAAATTTGTGTGGCTGAAATGTGTGAATACACATGCACACATATAGACAATACTTCCCGCTGAGGCCAAGCTGGGGATTTTACTAAGATCTCCCCGTGTGAACCACTGTGTTTCCTATCTACCTCTTATGGCAGAGTGAATCTACCACAACACTGTCAGAACACATCAGCTGCTCAAGCCTTGATGGCTTCCACACTCGGCTCTCTCAGCACAGCCCGGGGGAGACACCACAGGCCTGTTGCTTTAGTCCTGCTCCCAGCCTGCCTCGGTCTCGGCTCACTGGAGAAGGCTTCCTAACACAATAGCCCCCCCAGTTTAATCTGGGGGAAGAATGATGACTTGCATTATGCATTATCTCTGCTGGCGATTGAGAAAATGAACAGAGATAACAGCGGAGGGTCATGTTGGACAATGTAGAAAGTTTTTTTTTATAAAAGGCTGGTCTGTTGTAGCTGCAGCATAAATGGCCTTGAGCCCTGGAGCTACAGCTCCGGCTGCTCTGAGAAGGATAAAACCTCAGAATGTGACTGGTGACCTCATTGGATAGAGAACCTCACGATAATCTATAATGTCCTCTTTCTACTTGGTGGCTAAAAATGTGTCATGTCGTCACTATCGTCTCCTCTCAAAGCGGTATGCCGCCTGTCAACAGAGTGAAAGTATTCTTGGTTGTCACCTGCTCTTTAGGAGTGAAAGTGCAGTGAGAATAGCGAATGGATGTCAGGGTCAGAGCAGGAATGCAATGGCAACAGCATGAGACAGAGAGATAAAGACACATGCCTCTTACTTAGACGCCACCAGTTCTGGGTCACGACCTGTCCGCTTTGCCACTTTCTGTTACACAGCAGAATATCACTTGACTCAGTCTGAATGGGACCACAGCGCTAGAACCAGGTGTTAGGTGGGGGGATTTTTAAGGCTTTTTCCACCAGTTGACAGTCCAAGAGAGGACAAAGTGTGCTATTAACAGCCTGCCTGTGCACAGTTGATGCAGCTTGATGACACCAAACAGTAAAGTGACAGAGATTACACATAGCTGCAAACTTGAAGACATCACAGGCCCAGCTGGGGGCAAAAGGAGTGAATTTGCAAGTACATCCAAGTGGGACAGTCAAGTGGGAAGGTGTGCTGAGTCAGGCAACGCAAGTGACTGAAAGTAGTAGGAGGATTTGGGAAATAAATTTAACAATAAATATGAATGTGAATTATGGAGTGTTAGAAAAACATGCAACACTGTGCTACTCAGTTTGTTATAGCTTTAGCAGGAGCTTTCAAAGGGCTGCAATCAATTCCTCTCAACCCTTTAAACACCAACTTTCCACTTAAATCTATTTATTAAGGTTGGAAAAACCCTTCTGTTCCCGACTGTCTGGGTTTTCCTTGCTGCTTTTGTCTGGGGATGTAGATGTTAAATAGCATAAAAATGAAAAGCCATTTTTTGGGTTTTACCTTTTTGCAATGAATTGTTTGATCAAAAATGATTTTTGGATCTTTGGATTTTGGATGGTGAAGTTCGGTATTTAGTACTTTCAGCCAGGACAACCTGGTTGAAAGGAATAGGTTACTGCGAGATGACACAATGCAAAATACAAATCTGCAGCTCCCATTGTCCCAAAACATTACAGTAACATTCAGTTAAAGGCAAAACAATTGAAAGACAGTGTCCGTGTTTTAAATAACTTCATGGCTGAAATGTCAACTAAAATCGTGAAGCCTCTTGGCTGCAGTTGTTCATCACAATGTAGCCCCGCCCTAATGTATAACTAATTAAATGATCATCAAAATGATTTTTGATTAAGACAGATTAGCATTTGATTTTCTTTTGAATGTTGGAGTTGTGCAGCATAGAGAGGGATATTTATTATTAACAGGAGAGCAGTGATTTAATCATGTTTTTTTTTTCCATGAGCAACAGAGGATTGCAGAGCCTGCCTGATTCGTATTCAGCACGTCTGAACTTGTACTGCAAATGTAAAAAATGATCAAAGAGCATACAGTGAAAAACAGTTTTCTTCCACCTCTTGAAGTAAAAGGTTTGGCTGAGACTGCTCAATGTCATGTGCCAAACTTTTGTGATGACAAACAAATTCAGGAGTTTCCCAACATCCCAACCATTTGAGGCATTACTAATGTTAATCCTTGTCTGGGAGAACTTACATGATTTCCCAAAAGCTTGACAAAGTTGAATGAATACATTGTGTGCACACTTAGAAAAGAGGCTCCCACAGGAGAGGACAGGACTAAAAAACAGGGACAGGGATCAGAGCATTTGGGTTTAAACTGACATGTGGTTCTCATTGCTGGAGTTTAGTGAGAAATGGTTGTGTACTGGTGCCTTAACTGGCCTCAGCCTTGCACGTGAGCGATCAAAACCACATGTTTCCAGTACGATTGTGTCTGTGGGCTCATAAAGAAGAAGAGCTGGCTGAAGAGCTGCCCCTGGCTCACACAGCCACACAGAGTCCTCTTTGCATGTTAAAAACATTTTGTTTCCACCCTCTTGGCTGATGCAACGTAGTACAGCGTCCACATGGAGAGTATTTTCCCTGACTAAGGGGTTTGGGATCTGATTTATTATGCAGCACTGTTAGTGAAATGACTCTAGAGGAGCGAGGCTTTATTTTCCTAAGAGTACTTTTTGACTTTATTTTCCAACAGAAATAAAAGAAGAAGAATGGAAGTTATTAAAAGTGAATTAGAGTCAAAGCCATTCAGAAAGATGACTCTTTAGAAGTCCTAAAGATTACTTTCAGAGCCACTATTAGCTTAAAAAGGGTTAACAAGACATAAACTCCTTTTTCAGAATGATTTATGTAGCTTTGTTTTACTCTACATAGTTTCTGTTTAAGGGACAACTGTTACAGGTCTACATCTGGTTTACATTTTCACATTTCCTGTTGTTTTTAGCATACACACTTTGTTGCTTTTAGAAATGCAAGCTGCCGCGCATCAGCAGTAATTAAAAATGATGGAGGGTAACAAATTATTATTACGTTATATATAAAAACACACCTTTCCTTTAATTAAAAGATTTTTTAAATGTTTCCATTCAGGGAACTTACAGCCCTATTGACTGGTACGCCACTGAGTTCAAGGATGTACATATGAAATTTGAGTTAATGAGTCAAAACTTTAAACATGTTGGGTTTGTGCTGTCTGCTGTGAAAAAAACACATACAATAAATACATTTATTTATGGAGATGTAGTTTTCACTTTACATTAACTGACACAGGCAGGTCAATTAAGCGCCCAGGCCCTTTTACTACTGAGTCTTGTTGTTCTGATACATGCAGAATGTGTCTTGCTGAAATAGAAAGCTAACTGTTAGTAGCCTTTCTTAGTAAAGACCTAACTAACTCTGATAGGCTAATTTAGTCATTGATTCATACTTTTATGTATTTACATGTTTTAGTTTGACTCTTTCTTTTCTTTTTTTATATTACTTTTACCAAATTCTAACTGTCTGTAATTGTTTGGCATTTCTACAGTTATCTCATTACTTTTCATTTTACATGACTTTCCATTGACCACCATCGTTTTTTTAAACTTTTATAACTAATCTTTTTTCCAGGAACTATTCATTCCATTATGTTGCATTGTCTTATGTTGCTGAATTTTAGCCAACTCTTGTAATATGTAAAACAACTTAAACTGTATTTACTTTCAATTAAGTTCTTCTTAGCTTTATATAAACTGAGGCTACTCTTGTAGTAACTTCAATTCTTTTTTTCAATCACTGTTTCAAACTGTCAGTTAGCTTTTAATTAGCTAACACCTGACATTTTACATTAACTGTTTCTAACACATTCATTACCTTTCGCTGTTTCAGCTGTTTGCATTTAACTTTTTAATTTTCTTGTTTTTACTCTACTCTTGTTAAACATTATCCGTGTCAACCATTTTTAATAAAACTATATTTTACTGATTTTTGGATGGATTGATAGATGTGGCTTCTCCAGTTCACATGTGAAAGTGTGTTTGGGCAAGAACCGAGCCCAAAATTGCCTGAGATGTGCTCATCTCTGTTTGAGTGTGTGGATTATAAAAAGCATGGCATAGGTTAATGAATATACAGAATAAGAAGTGCTCTGAATGTGGCTTGTTTTGTAAAAGCATTTTGCTCAATAAGACGAGAAAGGGTTTATATAAATGCAGTCCATTTACCATTTAGGGAACTGTTAACTGAAACATTTCCTACTCTTTAAATCACAAAAAAAGATGTTAAGCCATTGCAGCTGATTCACTATATCGATATATACCGTTCCACATTATAAGATCCATTATTGAACATCAGGTGATCTTTGAGCCCAGAATGGTTATCACTGACAGAGTGAGACTGGAGGAAATTTAACCTTTTTCAGCCATGACTACATTGGTATAAGGTGTAAAGGTGGTGTAATGTGTTGGTCAAAAGGTAAAACTGGGGACTTGAAGTCTCCTGGTGAAAATCCAGCAGCAGCCGGCCTTAAACAGCGTGCCTTATCTCCAGCAGCCAGGATGCTGATTAGAGGGAGACTGTAGAGGCATGCACATACATCCTGCTCTGTGTCAGAGACAGCACGGCTGTGCATCAGCCTCCGCAGCACTGCTGATATGCTCACAGTCATTATAATGCTGCTCACTGTAATAGGATAGTGGGCAGATTCTCACTATTGCATTGCTTGATGTAAACTGCTTCCTTGGACACTGATGGCAAAGGTTATGTGAACAAAATTACATTAGTTGATGCTGACTCCTTCTTTTGCCTGGATTCAGCAAGACCTGCGTTACTTCAAATCTGGACTTTCTGAAGCTGTATTTGGTCCAAAATGCCACTATTGTAAACATTTCAGCAAATGCAATATGTGTGCATTGCATTTACTTTTATTGCCCCAGACTTAATTAATCTAAATGAATGTACTCATCTAGAGAACCAAAACACCAAAACTTTTCAAAACAAATTTTCAAACAAGAACAGGAATTAAAATAGGACTGAAAGGATCAATTTCATCCAGCTACAACTTTTCTGTGAGTCTTACATATTCCCATGTGCTCTCATTTAAATTTACATTTTCCTTTTAAGGAATGAAAATGTTACTGGAGAAGTCTGGACCAGGGAGTCAGTGATTTTCAGCATGTCATCTGAGGACAGTCGTGCTATTTCTGAACCACTGCAGCTGTACATTAGCAGCAAGAAGCTATACTTTTGTACCAACTATATATATTTCAGAGGAATGTAACACCTGAGACGGAGAGAGGAAAAAAAATCTGACCTATGAACTCTGTGACAGAGGTTAGAGAAGACGTCACCGAAGCTGACAAAATGCTGGCACACAGGTGCCTGCCTGCAGGCTGAGAAATACATTTTGCTTACACATATTATCACAAATGGTTAGAACATGAACATAAAGAAATGTCAAGCGATAAAGAAAAGTGTACAAATACAATGCATGCATTTGACAATAAAGGGAATTACAGCTATTACCAAGAGCCTCCAGCCACCTGCAGGTTTTCTTCTCATCTTACAAGCAGGTTTGGCTCATTTGTTGGTCCTTTGTTGATCCTCTGAAACAGAGCCCATGAAAGTCTTTTTTTGTATCCTGACAGAAAGAAGATGGTATCAGCCCTGTATTTAATATCCTGCTCTCTTTTAAGGAGACAAAGGGCTTTTCTAAACTAAATTCAACCACATAATGAATTAAAGACAATGAATCAACTTATTGAAATGTAAAGGAAGCTGTTTGGCACAAAAAATCACATCACGACATATACTATATGTAATACAAATAAATTCAAGGTAATTTTACCTTGCTAATATTACTGTGTAAGTGATTGAATGAGATTGATGTTGTCATTAATATTCTTGACGTTGTTTCAGATGAGAGAAAGATCAGAAAATGATAAAAAAAATCAGTTAGACTTTAAAAGATGGACTGGTTTTACAAATGCAAGAATATTCTTTTAAGACTCATCTCAAGATACTCTCAAAAGCATTTGTTTATGATGTTTATGATTTTTTATGATTTAATCTGTGATCAATTTACTTTCAAGTTTTTGTTTGTTCTTGTGAAGCACTTTATGACTCCATCTATAAATAAAGTATAACTTACTTTTGATAAATGTTTTAAAATGGTAATTTCCTCATACAAAGCCAAAGATGATGGTGAGTGTGCGTACTGATGCAAAATACAGCAAAAAATAGATCAAGAGAACAATAAATCTTTAAAGACAAACCAGCAGTAAAGTCTAATCCATTAAAAAAAACTAAAACAAAAGGTATGATATGACTCTGTGAAGTCTGAAATAACCACAGATACTCCTTTTCCTGCACTGAAACAACTTGAGAGCTTTCTAACAACCTGGACATTTGCAGGAGTGATTGAGGAACTCTCCAGCTTTTTCGTTTTCCTCAGCAACAAAGCCTGCAATCCATCACTCACTTCCTGTTTGTGCAGCGGCTCACTTTACACACTTCCTGTATAGGCCAAAGGACTTCCCTCGTGGCCCTCTGGGTGCATTGAATCTTTCAACGTTCTGCTTATCTTCTTAGCACACTGTGAAACAAATACGGACTTGAGATTCCCTTGTGCACATGTACAACCACATGCAAAGAAAACCCAAAGTAAATCATTAGTAAAAAATAGGTAAATGGGTACCGTACCTGGCCAGATCGGTTTATTGTTCTTTCTACAATAAGCAATAAGACTGTTTAGTGTTATTTTGCTAAACAATGACCTTCTCTTTTACATGCTTTTATTGTGAGGGCTTGTTTTCTTCTCCTTCTCCCCCACCATCTCACTGTCGGCTCCTGCATCTGTTGACACTGACATATTACCTCTCTGCTGACAGAGCTCTCCTGCTTTGAGCTCCCATTTACTTCTCTTGCCTATCACATGTTGTCAGTGCGACCCTGCAGTTTTGGGCCATCGGGAAAGGCCGCAGGTCTGCCAGGGCCATCAACGGCACCTTCACCACAAATTCTGTCTTGCAACGTCTCTACGAGAACAAAGAGAGAAGCAAAATTAGTGTGTTGTAAAAGTGCTGATCATGTGTGTTACTCAGGGAGAAGTAGTGCTGAGGTTGCTCATAAAACCTAATGTTTCAAATTAGCCTGAGGATTCACTGTTGTAAGTTGGAAATCCTAGAGCTGGTGGGATGATGCAACTGACTTCAAAGTTTTGAGACTGTTGTACAGAAAGACCCAGCTGGTTCTTGACTGCTGCAGATAGCAAGGTAACGCTCCCTCTGGGCCTTGATGGAGTGATGTTTTATTCATTAAGAAGCCACGACTCCCGTCGATGCTTTAACACTCTAACGGGAGAATAAGCTACTCCCTTAATACGTGCCAAAATGTATCCACTTCAATTATTTAAGAGTGGTGATAAGAGTGCAGAGCAAAAAAAAAAGAAAAAAAGAAAAAGTATGCTGGGTACAAAACAAGCTAACAGCTGCATGAAGGAATGGGGTTGATTGACTGTGTTGGTGATTCAGAGAGAGTTACAGGCATGTGAAGTGGTTCTTTACAAAAAGAGGTGATTTGGCAGCTTTCATTCTGTTTAAATCTCAGAGAGATTACCAAAATACACATCAAGCGAGGGTTCTGAGCATCAGTCAGTGGGGTTACATGGCACTGTAAATAATTGAATTAATGGCTAAATAACAATAAGATTGAGTTATTGAGTTCATGTATACACCTTAATCTGACTAAAAATTGGATTTCCTCACGGTTGGATGAAGACCCCGAGATAACTCGGTTGACAGTCGCACTGGATTAGACACAAGTTAACCAACATGAAATCAGGAAAATTCAAATTATTAAAAAAAAATAGCTCTTTTATTACTCTGGTGTGCTAAGCTCACAAGAGAGAAAGAAAAATAAATAACTTAGTTTAAGTCTGGTTTTGTCTGTCGCTTCAGCAGCTAAATAGTTAACTGTACTCCAGTCAGTGGTCAGTTTATCCTGCTATTGCAAATAGTGACAACATTGACTCAAGCTTGATTCTTTGGTTTTGTTTTTATCTTCATCCGTCTACAAACACTATCCGGCAATCAAAACAAGTTATAGGATTTTTTTGTTAATTAACTGAAAAATGGGTTAGTCTTCAAATCCTTCATAAATGGCATTTTTCCATTACACGGAACAGTACGGTTAAACTTGGCATGTTTTTTTCATGTTCAGTTTCTGTTACAAACAGCATCCCTTCAACATGGGTGCGATCAGCTGTTTATCATTGCAGAGTGTGTGAAGCTGCCGAGATGCAGAAATGAAATACATAACTTTGCTGTGTTTGTGTTTACTACATTACATCTTAAAAAGCTGGCCAGTGACAATTATGAATCTGAAGCTGTACATTTCTATCAAAAAGGAACACCCACAATAAAAAAAATGGTAGATCTGACAATTATGATTGTGTTCTTCTTTAACGGGCTGTAGGTGTAGCCTACTCATGAGGCATGTGAGGAAATTTCAGTCTTATTCAGAAACAACACTGGCTTAGAAAACTCGAGGTTTTCACTCCACACTGCTTTATATTTTTCTGACCCGGTCACAAAAAAACAAAACAGCAACAACAAAACATCTTTGACAGATCATTGAAAGACTTTTATATAGATGAAAAAGATATGATCATAAAATTGACCAGTCTGAAAAGACTGATAGCTCAAAATAAGACTGTTACGACTTTACTGGGTGAACGTACAGCAGACATATGTGTTTTAATAGCTTGTGAATCAGCATCTTCACTTTAGGAATACCTGGAATTGAGTGCATTTCAAAATAGCATGTGGAGATTATGAGGTCAAAACAATATCTCCTCAGTCCCAGTCCTTTGGCTCAGTACTACTCCTGCAGATTATAGGAATATGAGGCCTGTGTGAGTCCTGCAGTAAAATGCATTCAGCAGCAGAGGTCAGTGGCTACTGGACCTCCATTACAAAAATCTAATTCACATCTGACACATGATATAAATTTCCAAAGGGAAAATCAATTCTGTTGTGAGTAAAGCAGATGAATTTCCCCCCTTTTGGGTGGGGAGCAATGTTAGACATATGGCTGTTTCCCCTGACAAAAACCTTTTCCCCATGTTGTCAAGACCACAGCACAGCAGCAGCAGGGAGGATCACCTCTACAAGAATAGGCATCCAGCTGGGGTTAAAGGTCGCAGCCCTCCCTGCCAGTAAGAGCAGAGGAGTGTCAGAGGACTCTGACCATCTGTAGACTGAAATCAAACCAACAGCTCATGTAACAAATCTTCACTCATCCTTCCTGCTCTTTATTGTTCAAACGTGGCTGCCTGTTTACACTGAAAGGGGCTGAGAGAGTCTAGTGTTCTTCTCTTGTTTTTGCTGCAGAGACGTTTGGTGTTGATGATAACTTGGTAACTCAACTTGATTACTTGCTCAGTGTGTTTGGCCCACTGTGACAGGAGATGGATTAAATCAAGAGCAGAGGAGTGAGCCACCTTCCTCCACCTGTCATCTGTCTTTATTTCATCTGTCACCACAGAGCTTATGAAGACAGCTCATGGCCCTCCAACCTCAGTTCCTTCCTCCTCAACTGTCTCGAAAGGCTCAGCCAAGAGTTTTATGCCCACTCAACGTCATTATAACGTTATCACATTAATTTCTCACCCCTTTTGACACATTACTCTGTACGATCTGCATGTGCGGGCAGCTATATCTGTTGCAGATTCCCTGTAAGAATTGGACAAGATATTTTCCCTTATGGTTTTTAAACAAGTAATGTACAGTATCTGGTTAGATTAGATCTCTTTATCTAAGAGAACAGTACACGCTACTACAGACAGTTTCAGTCTGTGGTTGTCAAGAGATACTGACAGTCAGATTAAACTCAATGATCATAATAATTTCTGTATAACAGCTATGTAGGAACTATTTATATGCATGTCCAGTTTGAAGTTTAGATCAAGTTTTAGCTATTTTTACAGCTTGGACTGCGACATATAAACTTTTTCCTTGGTTGAAAAAAAATTTGAATTTAAATTTAAAAACAAATTAATCCAATCTTAGACCAGATAATGTTATTTCTTTACCATCAAGTTTTACTAAAGGCAGTTTTACTGTTGGAACCATGTTATTAGGAAAATCCATACAATGAAATCTAATCCAAAACTGCTCCGCCATAAAGTTGACTTTTATGACACCAATAATGTTTTAGTTGTTTGTGTTCAGAGGTCTTCTGTTATATTCTGCAGTATAGGAAAAACATATGTAACTATGAACTTGTATTTAACTTGTACTTGTACAAAAAGCTTTCTTCCTTTTCCAAAAGAATGAGAATTTAGGCAAATCAGCTGAACAAAAATTAAAACAATCTGAAAATTAATTTTATTGTGCTTTAAGATGAACTGAAATAAAGTTACCCCAATCAGCTGAACTTCAGTAACAAAAGATGAGACAATAAACAAAAGCTGCTCCTTTTTTTTTTTTTAGTAATTTAAGGTTAATTTGGTGCAAATTCTTGATTATGGGATGGTTATCTTGGCCTGCATTGTTTCAACTTTTCATGCACAGCTAAAAATGGTGATTCAAATATACTTTATTAATAACTCTACATGCATAATATATATGAGTGTTTGTATACAAGTTAACCAAAAGTCCATTCATTCCTATCAGAGTTGCCATAATCTCCAATAGATGTGAGAAGCTTCGCTTCCCATTCTCGATTCTCCACACTTGAGCTGCAGATTACATTCATGGAATATCTTCTTTTATAGATCATGAGTTCAGGCACATGCAGCCCAGCTGCTCGAGAAATGTTCAATTGTTCGTTTCTGGACACCAAAATGATGTACCTTATCTACGTGATGAACACATTTATGGAATACGTCGTCCAAGCTATGACAGCAACAAAGCAGTGCGTGAAGGAATAATGTTTAAAGAGCACATAAGAACTGTTTTTTGAAGCGTTAAAGGGAACTTGTGCTTTTTGCCCATGTACGTGTGGTTTTGTATGGATTGGAATTTTCACAAAGTAGCTGAAGGGTGAAATGTTTGGATCACCCAGAGAACCACAATATAAACATGAGGCTGAAGTTAGCCAGAATTTTCCAATAATCACAAAACTCAAATCTGAAAACAATCTGTAGACCTTAAATATAAATATATAAACAAAATGCTGAAGAAAGGGCCTCTCAGATTTCTGCCTCCACACAGTTCTGTGATATTCGTCTTACTATTGCAGTGTTTCTGTGAAGCCCCTTTACTCTCTCTGTGGAAAAGCATCATACAGTGACTATCTGCATACAGATACCAGGTGATTTCATTTTTCTCTATTTCCTGTAATTTCAATTAATCACACCTTTAAGTGTTATCCTGCACAAGATGTGCTGTTGCAGAAGAATAAGTCTGAGATGATCTCATCTTCATGAATACTTTCCAGACTAAAGATGCCTCAGTACGATCCCACGTCAGCCAGAGCTGTGGCCTCCTCCACGTGTACATCTTGTCAGTGTGACTGTTACAGACGTTTATGACTTGATACGACAGCACTCACATAACTCAGCAGAGACTGGGTGTATCTAGAGGAACACTCTGGAAACGTGAGACATCCTTGCTGATGTATTATCCTGGGGACTGGCACCCTTACATACAGTGCGGCCTGAGACTGAGATAACACATCATTATCTATTTTCAGCTGACTTTACTGAGCCAATCTGTCATTCTGTAGGCAGCTTGGAGATGTGGAGGACAACAGTTATAGATTTGAATGTGACACAGTTTGCAGTTCTGCAGAATTTAAATAAAAATAAATTATTATTGTGCCATTTTGTTATATGGAGCTTTTATGCTTTTCCTTAATTGTTGTCACAAATGACTGAATTTTGAACGTGTGGCTGAATTTTCACTGTGAACAAGTAGTCCCTCAAAACCAGGAGTACAAGACTTTGAGCACTTCATTTACAGGGTTTTTCCCCCTGCTCATGTGTCATGTTTACTTACAGATTTCTTTAAGAGCATCTGGTATAGTCACAGAACACCAACAAAGTCTAATTATGGTCTACTTTGCAAAACTGAGCATTTATAAAAAAAAAATAAAAAATTAACAATTCAACTCAATTACGCAGAAATGCTATAACATTTCTTCGAGATTTCTTGAAGATTCAAGGCTGTAATTAAGTTCAAACACGTATGGATGGATTTGAGAGGTTAAATCAAGATCGAGACATTTTGTTACCTTATAAGTTTGCAGTTTGCTTTCAGAACAGGGAAGAAGACATGATGGTACTCACAAACATATACTTCCTCACAGCCTACGAATCAGAACAAAGTGGACTAATGTGGAGGTGGCCTTAACGAGACAGGAATACTGTGTTTCTGCATCTCTGAATAGGGTTTGTGAAGGGAAAGCATCTCCAAGAAGTCCCTATCACAGACGAGCATCTGGTTAGTGTTGGGGTTGCCCAACAGATTGATATGCTCACAGTTGACTTTCAGCACTGCAACTACACCCTCTAGTCTGTGCACCTCCCAGAACTAATGGCTTTTCATCGGACAAATGTAAGCTCATGTAGTTTGCCTGAAAGATTCCCCACCACCAAAAAAAACAATGACAAAACCGAACCTTGTTTTCGGCTATTATTTTCTCACAGTGACTGCTTTCTCAGTGGGCTATCATACCAACAAACCAACCTCGGGACGTAGTTAGTGATGCAATGACAATATGGCAACAACCTGGAGTGAAAACTTATTTCCAGTTGATTATGTCTGAAAGTTTGGCAAATTATGTTGAAGCAAACTTCATGGTGTATGTTACTAGAAAAAATTAGACTGCTTAATTTTGTTTTAGCCAGATTAGAAACCAAGTGGCTGCACGAAGGGCAAATGTGAGGCTTTTTTATTTCACTGTGATGAATGAAAAGCTACTTTATTCGAGTTTTAAAATGAAAATGAAGACCTTAAAATTTACAGAGGTCCCCATCAAAGATATATTGTGTATGCTGGCATTACATTTGGCTGGGTCCATCTTGAAGTAAAATAGTCCAAACATCTCTTAAAGATTCTTGTTTTTCTACTTTGTACTCTACTTTGTACTCTGAAACTAATATATATTAATTAATTGAGATTTAAAAAAGAAGATTGGTGACCTGCTGTACCCTGCATCTCGCCCAATGACAGCTGAGTTAGATAAAGCAGGTATAGAAAATGGATGGATGGACAGATTTTAAATTAATAGAAAATCGATTTAAATAAGAAAGAAAAACCACCCTACTTCCACATTTTTCTTTATACAAAGCTAATTAAGCTAAATACTCATCTTTATGTTTAGGTTTTACTTATCTTCCTATTAGGTTCTTGTCAAGAAATCAAATAAGCATATTATCGGAGAATTATGTCTGTAAGATATCTGGCATTGATGCTATTACCTCAGTACAGTGGGAGGGAATAACCTAATTTCTGGGGCTACCGCATTTTAAAATATCATCTAATAAGTTTTCTTTGCTGTTTTCTGTTCCAGTTTATGAAAAACAAAAAACTATCACCAGATGCAACTGAGTAATTTGGTTGAACTGACCCTTGGAAAGCAGCTCTTCAACAGTTGACTGACCTCAAGCCATGCTGGAAAAATCTTAAGTGTGTTAAAAGGCAGTTTGAGTACTGCTTGAAATTGGACACCCAGCGTTACACTCTTGTCTCCTGGCACACACAGCTTTATCACCTCCACCTCTCTCATGGGAGTTTCACTAGACCCCCCTTTTTTGTTTGTCTAATTTGACTTTAAAACTTTGAGATAAAATTGATGGAGAGAACCTTGCCGTTTCAGCTCCATTGTGTGAAGGCTCTGGGATCACAGCCAAGTCTTCTATAAATAATGAAAAGTTCACTGATCTTGTGCTAACAAATGGCTCGTTTGGTTTTTTTATTGATGCAAAAATGTTGGGCATGGTTTAATATTTAATGTGAGAGTTTACGTCTATATGTATGGAATGCATGACTCATGGCACTGAGACAAAGGACGCTGGAGTCACAGCAGCACACAAAAAATACAGGAATGTGGACAAAACTCCAAACTTAAAGATGAACTGTGAGATTTTAAAAGGAGCAGGGATGTTGCTGATATCCACAGAGTTTTGTGTAAAGCAATCAGCAGTTAGAGTAAAAATATGGCTTAAAAGCATTATTATTTTTGCATTATCAGTGGTTAAAATGAACACTTGTAATGTGAGTCATAGCGACTTTCATACACGCTTACCTCATTAAGTGTTTGTTTTTTAGGTAGTTATAAGACATATCAAAAATGTAATAAAATTATATAAAAAAATGAAAAAATTGATAAAAATCCTTTTAATGTAAAATATGATAATATGAATGGATGTAAATCAATCTTATCAATGTCTTTTATTTGATATAGGAAATACACCAATGAGCATGTTGTCATGACGCTGCATTATATGATGGAGGCAAAAAGAAAGAAATCAAATTTTCTTGTTTCTATATGTGCCTCATTTCTACATCAGAAAGAGGATTTCCCTTGATTTCCCTTGAGGATTTATTTTTTGGTCTGTATATCAGCAGGATCACACTAGAAAGTCAAAGTTCAAAGTTTTAGAATCAAAATTGTTATCTGCGTTGCGCAGGTCAAACATTCCCAGGTACCCAGGTGCTAGCAAAAAACGTACCAGTGTAACAAAATCTAAGTTGGAGATGCTACGTAATCTGTCTTGTTTTAGGTTTGTTACAAAGATGATTTTCACCCAAAAATCTACCCTGCAGGACAGAAAGTTTGAGTGCACAGGCCTGGATTCCTGCTGTCTCTATGTATTGCAGCAGCTTTGCTTTTTGAAAGTTTGTAATAAGTGAACTCTGTATTCTTGCTGAAATTATTGGTACAGTCAGCTCTACAACAGCTCTTCCCCATTTGAATCAGGTTTATTTTATGCAACTCATGCTCATAACCTGAGCACTGTGACATCTCAGATTACATCATATACATTCTCTCTTTGCTTCCACAGCTGTGCAGAGCGAGTCCTGTTTCCAGCACAAATAAAATTGTGTGTTTATCACAACTTGAGAGAATTAGTGTGTCCTCTATGAGAAATCTGCTTATTGGCACTGTGTCTGTGGTCCATGGACATGATGTCATCTTGTTACATACCATCACCGAATAATATTGTTAAAGAAGTTGCTCTTATTTCACTTATCTTTATGAGATCAGCTTGCAAATTTCTTCCCGCCCTTCAGCTGCAGTGAACCTCTCCCATCTATCCAAGTGATTTTATTGACATTCTTCATTGTTTCTGTTTAGCATCAGGATAAAAATCATATTTGGTCAAACCTTTTCAACTGCAACACAGTGGCTTTAGAGTGTTTCCTAACAGAATAATCACATTTATGGTGTTTGCTTTTCTCTGTAATATTAATCATTTACTTAAAAATAAATAAATAAATAAATAAATTGAAAGCAAGATAATAGTGAGCCTCCTTCCAAAAAGCAAAAACAACGTGAGCATATCTGAAATTATTAGCTATTCCTTCAGTAGAGAAACTGATATATAGATATATATATATATAATAGATATCCCAGTTTGGGCAGCATGGTGGGGTATTGTCGCTTCACAGCAAGAAGGTTCCTTGGCTGGGACCTTTTGCAGGTTTACCCTGTGCATGCATGAGCTCTTTATGGGGATTCAGATCCCCCCCATCCAAAAACGTTCATTCTCGGTTAATTCATGATTCTGAACTGACTTTAGGAGACTGTGTGTGTGTGATGGACTGGTGACTTGTCCAGATGTGTGTCCTGCCTCTCGCCCATAGGCAGCTGGGATAGGCTCCAGCACCCACATGACCCTGAAATGTACTAAGAGGGTATAGAAAATGAATGGGTGGATTAAAGGATTACACAGATGTCTCTGCAGTTAGCTTATATATCAGCATACATACCACACTCTGAGAGTTTCGTAAATCTATTGGTTCTTAAATATATTTGTTCTTGGATTTCTTGTAAACGGGTTGCAGACTGATAATCTTGGTTTTTACTCTTTCTTCATGTAGAGATGAACTGAAAATATGTGGTAATGAGATAAGGTAAAGGACATGGTTGCATACTGTTTTCCTGTTGTCTTGCCAAACATAATAACTAAAGTAGCTCTTTTGCTGTCACAAGGATACCATCATGTTTACCTGTGTGCATGTGTGAAATGTGTGTAAAAGTCTGCTGTTTTGGGTTTGAGTCTGCAGCTGTCCGCATAGACTAAGAAACCATAAATGAGCCTTCATTGTTTTCCAGATGCCAACTTCTCAACACCAAACATTACAACAACTATGATGACACTTTAGAGCAAATATTGGAGTAAATATTGAACTTTGGTTGGATTTGTTTCTCTGTGTGAGCTGGATATGTACATACACAGGTTTGCTGATAAGTTAGATTTAGCAGGTAATATTATTTAAAATAATCTGCTTTGGTGTATTGTCCATATCCTTATTGATTGACTGTGTAAATAAGAAAACTATGGAACATTAACTTGAGAGGCAAACGTCTCTGCATTTATAAAACAAGCCCTCTTTACAGAGGGTGCCAAGTTTCAGCAACATTCCTTTAGAATGCTTTACAACAGCAGAAACTGCCTCTGTAAACGACACCATCCTGCAACAACAAGTCATAAATGTACTTGGTGTTTACAGAGAAAACAAAGTAGGACTTCCTAAGAGACCAGTCACAGCCTTGTCAGGATGTGGTGGACGTCACTTTGGTTAGGTGCCACATACTGGCCAGTTAATCCACTCCATGTGCTCGAAACCTGACACATTGACAGAGAGAGAAGGCACAACAGGAAAGATCGAGCCTCAGGTGATGGACGACTCCCCAGTGACTAATCAATATGACACAGTAGTGCTTAATAACCATATTCACCATCCCCCTCCTTAAGCCTGCAGGCTGATCTTTTGCTGGCACACAGGCTACACCCAGGGTGCGTAGACCTTGAGATAATCGGTGCCATATTTCAAGTATAGATTACAAGTTTAAAGGCTCGAAAACATCTTTTCTCTGTCAATCCTCAAAAAACTGTCTCATAAAGATGACATTTTCTGCTTTTTAGTAGCCATGAATCAATAACTGTTTTGTTGTTTTCATATAGTAGATTTTTGTGTGTTTTTAAATGGGTGTTTTTCTATTGGGAAAACCACAATGTGACATATTTCTACCAATCAGATTTAAAAAAAAAATTGGACTATAGTTGCAGAGTTCAAACAAAATGCTCAAAATTTCAGAGAGACAAACTCTCAATTGCCAAAGATATTTTTGTTGATTTAAGTAAAGAATAAATGATATAGGCAACAGTAATGTAGCAACTGTTGTGTAGTTTTTCTCAGGCTTGCCAGAGCAGTCTAATTTCCCAGTCATTATGTTTAGGGAAAGAGGTAAACAGTCATTAGCTGCATTTTGACTGCAGAAACCTTTTTCAGGATCTAAATGGTCTTTTGGGAAATCCTTTCCCCGGCCCCCTCCATTTTCACTGCAGTAGCCAGGGTCTAAACAGAGTTTTAGGGGAGATACTTCACCCCAAAAAAGGCCCCGGTAGGTGCTTTATTTGAGATTAACTGGAACCTTTGGGTGGGGCTTTCAGTGCTAAACTCTTCTGACTGGTCAAGTATTTACAGCGGTCATCTTTTTGTCTCAGTAATCTCATGTTTAACATCCAACAGAGCTTGTAAAATCAGTTAACTTTAAGTCATACTGCATGAATAGTGGTTACTGTTTGTAAACACAACATTAAAACTCAGACACCCTCTCAGTCTCAGTCAGTTGGGGAGCCGCATCCAGCATCCCAAGCTGAGGCTGTGGAAGGGGCTCAACTACGAATGAGGGGAGATGGAACCAATCTTGACATAAAAGCAGTGAATCAGAGAAATACAAGTTTAAACCATGATTGTTTAACGGCAGTTACACTGTGTGGCACAAGTAAAGACATCCACTGAAATACCAACAGAATTTAAATTGATAAACAAGTTAATTGTTGTGGATGATGGGCTGGATGAAGAGGAGGTCACGTTTCAGTTCCCTGCAGCCGTCGCTCTTCCCCGTCAGTCCTTCTGTAGAGATTTTCTCCTCCTTGGAGTGTGTTGTGTCTTTCACAAAGACAGACAGCACACATCTGGAGCCACAGCCGTGGGGCCAAACACGGCGCCAGACCAGCTCCAAGCCAACACCACAAACACACACGCAGAAACACTCAATTGTCCCTGAATGCCTCACAATAACCCTGTGTGGTGATACCAAGGAGTTTGTTTCTCACTAATCATTTAGGAGATATGAGGCATTTGATGTATTCTCCTAATCTTGGGAACAGTTTTTACTTGGCCACTCCACTCCAAAAAAATCCCTCTCCTGAAGTAGCAACCTTAAAAGCTTCTTAAATTAATCCTGAGAAATTAACATAAGCAGATACTCATTGAGGTAAGGCAGACCCTCATGAACGCTGATTGTTCACAGCTTTTCTAATCCAGCCTTGCACATGTGGAACCTCATCCAGTCTGTTTCTGATTTACACTCATGTGACGAAGGATGCTGAGAGAGGGATCCGAGGCACATTTTTCTGGGTTTGTGTGATTCAAAACTATTGTCTTGATTGGTCATCTATAATGTCTGTTATGCTCAAAGTAGTGATTATTGTTGATTTGCCCGGCTGAATGAAAATAAGGGTTGCCAAATACAGCTGAGTAATTATATCTGTGGATAAGGACACATTTGGCTGACTATTTTGATCTTACACCACTGTAAAACTTGAAAACTGTAGTTTTTCACTTTTGTAGTAATTCATTGCTCAACAAATTTGCTGTGCTCTGTGTGAATAAAAATGAAAAACATAACGTCAGAGAAGGTCTGGCTAGAAGACATAAGGGTTACTCTATGTCACCTCATTCTCTACTTTGTTGTCCACTTTGTAGTGACTCAGCCAGTGTTTGGTGCTGTTTGAAATCTCAACTGAAAGCTATGTCCAAAATCAGACACTACTTTCTACTGAGTGAAATTCTCTTATTTGATCTATGTAGAGATACATGTTATTATGAAGCAAACTGGAGCAGATCCCTGATGTTTCCTTCAGTGGACACAAGTCAGCCCTGCTGTAAATTTTTTTTTATCACATTAATTCACCCATCTTGTTAGGGGCCAAATATTGCTAATTTACATATGTAATTAGCAGCACTGAAGAGGCAAATCTCAGTCTAACAATTGTAGTCATGGTCCAAAGGAGTAATGCAATTAGAGCCAATTGTATAAAGCACAACCACCCCATTTAATTACTAATGTGCAGCTGACAATTACTGTCTGGCTGTTTGAGATGCAAGACTAATGAATGACATCAGGACGAGCTGCCACCTTGCTTTACTGCATGCCTGACTTTCCACACACACAGCCGTCAAAATGACAGATTCCTTTTAACCAAGAAATGGGGGAATCGTGTTCATGCCAGCAAAAGATATTTAGTGATTAATGATGAGCTAAAACAAGTTTGTAATTTATCCTTTTGAGAGCGCAACATGATCCAGTAAATGAGAAGCAACAAAGCCTTTATATTGAGAGGGCTACATTTATAAACTTTGGTTTCACATGTAAAGAAATAAGAATCTTAGCTGAATGTGTTTTTCTGTCCACGCCCAAGTTATAAGGGGCACAGTAAAATGTAAGAACACTTCGAAGGAAGAGAAAGCTCCACAGAGAACACTGAGCTCATTGCTTTTTGTCTTTTTCACAAAGTTGATGTAACACAGCTTCAAACAGCCTGGAATTGCAGAAAAACAGGATTTTATTAAAAACAGACAGGATCTGTTTGTGTGAACTGCTCAGATTTAATGAAGGATCTTCCAAAAAAAAGTCCTGTAGTATTGTATATATTAAATTGAAATGCACAGACATAGTCAGTTGAATTTGCAGTAACAATAACATGTCATATTCATGAAGACACAGTAACATTTATACTATTTTTAAGTAGTAGTCGCTTATTTCATGTGTTTCATAATGAGCAGACTCGGTTCTCAACACGAGCTCCACTCTGAAGTATATAAGTTTAAATCCATCATCCATCCATTTTCTATACCGTCAATCCGTGAAAAGTCCTGTGATGGACTGGCGACCTGTCCAGGGTGTACCCCGCCTTTTGCCCGATGACCGCTGGGATAGGCTCCGGCCCACCCGCTACGTTTATATCATGAAGTTTATATCAATTAATGTGAGAAGTTCAGTTGGTGGTTTCTTGAAAACAGATGTGCATTGAAAGGTTTTATTGTGTTACTAGACAGAGATCGTTGGCTGAACTGGAAAAACCACTGTGAACATTTACATAATTTGAATAACGGTTGATTTAACTTCCTGCCTTTACAGAGACACAGCAGGTGATACCTTAGGACAGAGAGAGTTTATAGATAATATATATCTATAGATATATGATATAGATATAATGTTTGAGTCACCAAAATATTTGAGATGTGTTAAATGAAAATATAAAAAAACTAAATCTGACATTTTTCAGAACAAACAATAGTAATATATAACTGTACTATAGAACAGACAGTACCGGTACTAATTTCAGTATGTTTTAGCCATGTTTCTTTGTTTATGTAAAAGTTCTTCAAAGGTATAAAGACTCAAGACCACACATATGAGACTTCCCTCCCACAAAAATACACAGTTCCTGCACTGCCAAATTTTCTTCCTTTATTTAATTAAAACACCAACACATTTGGTTAACGTCTGCCTGGTGGCTAGTTTGGCTCACCTCAAACAAAGAATCAGGAGCAGTTTTTCATAAAGCCATTTCTGAACAATCAGCTGACCAATCCCAGGAGATGGAGCTTTTGGGAGGGCAGACTTAAAGAGACAGTAGCTAAATCTAAGTGCTTCAGATATAAGGAAGCAGCGGGGTGCATGAAGTTTAAAATATGTAAACCTTTTTAATCAGACTTTCAAAATAAATATAGAGTTTGCTAAATTAATCTAGAGCATTGATGAATATGTGTATCTCAATAGAATCAGCATTGCAGTGTCAGTGAAACAGCTCACTTTGATTGGCTGTTTGGTGCAGCAAAGAAGTATACGAGAAGGGAGGTGACAATGACGACAGAGAAATATCTTAAACAATCTCTACTCATCGGTCGTCTTCACTTCCAAAAGAAGCGAAAGTTACATAACAACATGGCCATGTGGAGCAAAGAAACTGAAGACCAACTGATAATCGTGACCCAACAGAGACCAGCTCTGTATTACCAAAAAAAATAAAGGACACACTGCTATGTTTGAGGGTTTTAAGCTTGAAAGGATATCTTAAGTGTCACAAGTTATCTAATCAATACCACAATAAACAAATAAAAACACTGGATTCAGTTATTTTCAATATAATAAATCATAAGTATTGGCAAAATCTATGTGGCATTCTCATCGTGCTACATGACGGCTCCTCCAAATGGTGGATAGTTATCTAATGCATTACCTTGTAAGCAACAGGTAAAGCTGAACTACTTTATAGACTTTGAACAGTTTCAGAACCAGAATATTTACAGTATTAACTGACATGTTTGAACTTACAGACAATTTTTAAAAAGAAAAAGTCTTTCATTTCAAATTCATAAGACTGGAGGTGTTTGTGAGGATGATAAATAATGGCTTGTTTCAGTGAAATTAATTTGAGTATAGTTGTTGTTGGTTTAAATAATGTGTTTGGTTAAGATGAATATCTGTTTAGATAAATGAAAAGAAACCGGAGTTTAGGTGTTGGTACTTTATTTATTTATCTTAGATATCAAGCAGTCAGAAATGAGCTTATCCTTGAAAGTACTTTCCAAAGATGTGATCACTGTGTATTAATCTGTATATTTGGTTTCTAAACCAATTAGAGAGCCTTTAAATTTCAAGACTGAGGGAGAATTTCATGCTCTGTAAACTTGTGTTCCAGTGACGTGTTTCTAACAGTTCCTGGACAACAGTAAAACTAAATCACAGATCACAACTGTTGTAACAGGATCAAACTGCCAAATCTGTTTTAATTTCTCAGGCTTTTTGACCGTTCCAAAAATACAGAAAATCCCCAAAGTTTAAGCTTAAAACGTTAAACATTAAATGTAAACAGTTCACAAACCAAATATTTTGCTGAAGGAACTGAATTTGAATCATACTGTGTAGCATATAATGCCACCCCTTATTTTTAGATTTTTGAACAGCTGTACAGGGACATGTCAGAGTCCTTATACCATCAATGATATCAGATCACATGTCGCTTTTATTTTTTCATCTGTTTAACCTGCAGCAAAAATGACCAACATCTTCAAAAAGTGCAACCTTAATAAACATAACGGGTGATCCTGTTGTCCATAAACATTAGCTCCATGTCAGGAGAGCTTGCCCCGGCAACAAAACATCAATTGTTTCCAATTGGCAGACTCTCCGTCCCTCAGAGGTGGTCTCAGCCTATCAGAGGCTGGCTTGGGGGAACAGAGCATGTTCGCCGTGGCAACCGCACCGCTTACCTCTGCTCACTGACAGACTCAGTCTCGGAATAACACCCACTGGTGCACTGAAAGAGGCCTTTCCTGCAGCGCAGGACGAGGTAAATCTTAATGTAGCAGAGGAGGAGGATTTGTGTGTGTTTTACAGACCTAATCTTGCATTATTTTTCTTTAGGCATCAAGATATTACATGAAGAGATGAGGATATCTCTGAGATTGAGGGTGGCGCTCCAAATGATTAAGACATGAGACAATCTGAGAGCTTGAGCAGGACTGAGTCCTCCGCCTGCAGCAGATGCTTGTGGAGGAAGCGGTGATATTTGAGCCACAGCACAGATGTGGGAATCCAGCTCAAGACAAGTGTGGGTGGTGCTGTGTGTTTCAAAGCAGCAGGATTAAAATACAAACCGCACTTGTTTGAGTAACCCTTCCCTGGCCACACACACGTACACGGGAATAAACATACTAAACATGCATACCCCTGTTGGAGAAACCTGCTGGACAGAGTGGAGTGTTTACCCCTCTGCAGCTTTGTGATTGTGGTGCCACGAGGAGCTCAGAGTGGCTGGGAAGCCATGTTTAGAGGATAATCTTGGCAGGACCATCTGGTCAAGATTTTCTCTGCCATTCCCCTTTTTTTTTCCCATGATCAGGACAAAATGTTGTCAACTTGGACAGAAGTCTCATGGATTTTATTTATGTCCTCAATGAGATAGTTTAGCAGTATTTGTTGAAGAAGCAAGCTTGTTAAAAATCCCAAACCATGTAATCTATATTTATACTATTACTGATCACTTCCAGTTGTATCTGACGATCTGGATGCTTCAGCATTCCCATTGCACTCCCAGTTTAATCGCTGTTGACACAGGAAATTTAATCTAGATATCTTGGTGATTATGAAAGTGGTTGTAATAGGATTATGCAGGGCTTGGTAGTAGTGTGACATTGCTACTACAGAGCAGGACTCTATATGACTGCTTTTGGGCTGAAATCCAGCTCTGTATCTGATTATCGCCCAGCAATGTAATGTATAGCAGTCATGATCAAACAAGCACCTGTATATTTGTGCTCGGTTTGACTCTTAAACTGCAAACATCTGAAAAACGTACAGACGAGTATAAGTGAGTACGGCCCAGTAGTATATGTACTCCTACTGAGTGGGTTCAGGTGATTGGACAGCAGGTCGAGTAGGAGAGTCTGACTCAACCTACTATATATGTTTGCATCTGATGTTTCCCTGTTATTTTCATTTTAAAGCTGAATTTTGTTCTCTTTATCTATTTATCTATAAGTCGAATGCTTGTGTGGGATCAAAACAATGAACAAATCAAGAGCCTGCTAAAAGATTTTTTGACCATTTGGAAATCACTTACATACTTTCAAACAAAGTATGTCACCTTTTCTAAGAAGCTTTTTGCAAAGGGACTCTCAGGAAAAGTGCCTCAAAGTGTCTTTAAAATGTGTCATATTTAATAAATGTGTCATTTTAAGAAGTGATGAAAACTGTGGGTATTTAAGATGTTTGGCTTGTTTTTCTTGGCTTTTATATTGGTTGTATAATCCACACTTTTTCATGAAAAAGTCCAGCACAGATATTGCATGTCTTACTCTCCCAGAAAACATCCCTTTCATACTGAACATTTACTTACAGTTTAAATATGCATGTAACATCCCCTGCATGCGCACACCTAAAGTGACAGATCCTTTAGTGGCCTTGCTGTACATTCGTTTGGGTGCCTTGGGCTAACACCTCATCTGTGCCCTAAGAGGGTTTTGATGAATGTGAGAGAACAGCTTCATCATGTTCATACTTTATATGGCATGTAAAACATGTGCAGCTGAAAGTGAGGATTAAAACAGGCCAAAGATCATGAAATTTCCTCTTTTAGTCTGGTGTCAGGGATCTTAAAGTCTTGCTGCTCATATATCTGTCGTGTGGCCATTTACCATAAGGCCAGATTACGGGTTGCATGGCTGCTGCCACAGAAAGCCATTACTTATGAGCTAAAGGCCGGAGTTAAGATTATCTGTGGGACTTCAGACCAAAGAGATTTTCTTCTACAGGCATACCAACACAGCAGTTTTTTTTTTATAGTGAGAACATTGTGGGCCAGCAAGAGTTAAGGCCTCAGATTGAGCTAATTGTGTTTGACGAGCATTTTGGTTGAATTTCTGTCAAATTCTTAATAAGAAATGCGTCTGAGCAGAGGGAGCTCAATCACTTCAGAATGTGGCCAAGTAACAAAGAAAGTCACAAACACAACACATATGAGCAGCTTCACAGAAAAACAGAGACAAACCTTTGAGATAAAAATACTATACAGAAATATCACTTGTCAGGCCCATCATGTGACCTCTTAGCTCGGTCCCTGCGTCCTGAGCCATTCAGATTTAAGTATAAGTACAAGACTTCTTCTCTAAAAACAGATGACTTCTGTTACACAGACGGACTAAACTTTCTCTTATTTCGCTTCAAACCACCCTCTGAAATGAGTTTCTAAAAAGATTTGAGGCAAAGAGACTACTTACAGATAATTTTCAATGTAGCAAACATGTTATGATTATGACTGATGACATTAACAATGGAACAAACGGGACTGATACTCACTAAAATGAACAAACAATGCTCACAATTTGCCCATTCAAGAGATTTCTAAAGCCCTCTTCATTTTTCTCTCACATACAGTTAAGGTAGAAAATTGTCAGTATCTTCTTGCTCAAAGTTTTGCTTCCAGTTAGCAGTGACAAAAGTTTGTTCAAAGCCATGCAAAATGTAATGTATTGCACCATGTCAAGTTTATTCATTCCAAACTACTTAATGGAAATAAGTCATCCGTTTGCTGCTGATTACTATCACTACATCAAAATGAAAACTCCAGAACATTAAAGTGTTATGAGGTTTTGAAATACTGATGATTCCTACTGACTGTCTTAAATTTGGACAAAGGGGAAAGCTCATTTCCAGCTGTTTTTATTATAATTTATTATTATTTATGATAAAATTAATTCACAAAAGAAACAGCAAAACTCTAAAGATGTTTGCAAGTATGGCACAATCATACAAGACATATGTAAAACATTCTGCAATGCCAAAAATCCAGAGTCACCAGCGGTTGAGCTTGAAATTCTTTCAAGGTTTTTTTTTGTTTGTTTTTAATGTCTATATTTCTGAGAACAAAACTCCCTTCTTGACATTTTAATAAGCACCTTCCATTCTCATGGTGAGGCCATAAGTGTGTATGCAGTGGGTTTGTGGTCTGAGGGGGTGAACCTGAAAGAGCTCACCAGCCAGTGTTGCTTACATGAGTAGACAGTTGAGATGGCAAATCATCCCAGCAGGGTGTGAACCTCTGGAGCCATCCTGGTCATCGAGTGAAAGACTTTACTATATTCACCATTCCCAGCTGATCTGAGCTCAAAGTGTATCCAGAGTGAACAGGAAACTCCCACGTTCACAACTCTTTTAGTTGTTTTGTCATTTTCACAGTGAGGCTGACCTCATTTGGCATGGGAAAGAATGAATTATATAAACACTGAGTGATTTTTGAGAAGATAATGGACCTAAGTGTTTAGCATGAAGTTAGAGACCTATTTTAGAATTATGTGGGCCAGTATTATTTGGCTAGAGAGCAAAACATGTATTATAGGTAAGGCAGGTGATATGATATATGTTTGAAAACAGATTTACATTTTTGTGTTTCAGTTGTTTCTGGCTGCAGTTCAATAAAGTTTACCTGAGTACGGTGTATGGGTCACATATATACATATATATATATATATATATTTATATGTGTGAAAGAGGTTGGGTTCAAATTGTTATTCTGATAAAGGCATTTAAAAAAGAGAATAATCAAGGTTGACTGATTACAATTTAATGTGATCCAGTTCAATACAAAAAAATCATACAAACAATAGGGAGAGTTTTGCGAGTATATTGAAAATGGAGCAAACGAGTAACCTTCTTGAAGGGCTTCACTTTGAGGACGGATGCAAATTTAAAACTTTGTGTTTATGTGGAAAAAATTGATGCCTTTTCTAATATTTTCCTGCACTGTTAACTTATCAAGTCTCAAGTGTCAATGTAAGTTAAATTTGTGCAGCACATGTTTTCTTTCTTTCTGTTTTATGGATTATTCTTGTCTGTGCTTGTCACTAATATTGTTGATATTGTCAATACTATGACTGTTCTCAATATGTCATATCCACTTTATTACTTGGAACATATTGGAAACGTCAACAATCAAAGACGACCTGTACAGTGACGACTAATAGGGATTTATGGATCTGTTGGGGTTTCTCCTCATATTGTAAATATCCATAAAATAGCCGTAAATATCCATGCTATTTTCTCTGTAATGTTCCCCCATTGTAGATCAAAAAAATCTGATTGTTAATTACAGAAAAAAAAACTTTTCTTTCTCACAGTTTGCACACAGAAGCTGACAGATGCTCACACTTCTCAACATTTACATCAGAGCTGATGGAGAAATACTGGCTGCATTTGTGGGGTCTTTCAAAATGCCTTTAATATGAATTATAAGCAAAGTGGAGTCTGAAGTTGTGACTGCAACATGTTGAAATACTGGAAAAAAAAAAGAAAAACCAAAACATGTTAATTACAAGCGAAGGTTTACAGAAGTGTGTCACATTGCTGCTACATAAAAAAAATGGCATGATTCCCCCCATTTGGGTTGAAACCACATACACAACAGGTAAAATTCCCCCAACACTGTACTGAACACAGCTGTGTACTGTATCTGTAGCACATTTATTATCCTCAATCAGAGACCTCACTGAAATGTGGGTGAGCATACAGTCTATGAACTCCTCCAGGTTCCCCCTATCAAAGCTAGTGTGCTTTTCCAGTAATCCAGGCAAGTAATTGATTTTCGCCTGGCAGCAGTACTGCTGGCAGGTTGCCATGGTGGGTCTGACTAACCTTTGGCCCCAGGCCACAGCTTCTGGGCTTACCCTCCTGGCTTTAAAAAAGGGATGATATCAATCAGTCATTTGCTGCATGGATATGCTTGGATAAAGTGCATAAATCAATAAACAGCTGAGAGTGTTTTTCTTTCTCTTTCCACATAATGAATAATCCAGCAGGTCATAATCACTGTGGTCAGACAAGCTTATCATGACATTTGAAGTCTATAAGCATGCGTCATCCACACCTGTACCTACCTAAGTATTACAGGTCTTAATGTATCTAAACTTTTACAACTTGTTACCCTAATTTGCACATGAAGCCACAAATGAAAATGGAATCAGTGTAATCTGCACAGACCCTCATTAGTGGTCAGGGACTTTGCTGAGTGTTTCAGATAACTTTTTAATGGTTTACACATGATATGTGTTGTTGGTTATGTACTCAGCTCATGTCACAGTTTTGTACCTTTGCATCTGTTGAAGTGCGTCAAAGATAAGTGGGATTATATCTATGAGTCAGTGAGGGATGGGTGGGGTGGAGCTGCTTCTTAGCAACAGAGGATTATATTGTGGATAATCAAACACAGAACATGTATGGAGGTCAAAAGAGTTGACAAGGTTTCTTGAATTATTGAAATTAACATTACTACACAGGAAAAATATAGAATAGTTGGAATAGGAAAAGTATAATTGGATATGTGTGTGTGTATGTGTTTGTTTTTGTGACTAAATTACTGGACTTGTTGACACCAGCAGTCCTTATGAAGACCAAAGACTGGTCTCAGAACATTATTTCCACTAGCGCGAGAGCCAAGATTTAGGTTGTACACAATGAATGATTAGATTAAAAAAAGATTGATTTTATATATATATTTTAGGTATATATATTAGGTATGGGAATTTTAAGTAATGTTTGACGTTGAGTAAACAAGCCAATTAAAGTCAATTAGTTGTGACCTCATTGCGACATCATCACTGAACTAACAGTATTCACCAAAGCAGTTATTTGTTCCAGTCATTTGCCATCACAGGAGCGTTTAGCTACATCATTTTTTGTTGTCTTTCTGTCTGGTCTTTAGCTTTATCGGGCATAATGTGCATTCTACTTTGTTGTTCAGTTGAGTAAAATACTGCCATGCTTTGCTTTGTTTGTTGCCATTGATGACAATGACAGAGTTTTATTGTCCATGACTGATATGAAGCCAACCATAGACTGTTAGTCTGTACCATGCAAATATTTTCTTAGTTCTTTGGCTTTAAAAAGAACATTTTCCAGATACTCCAATAGCTTTATATTTTTGTAGCTCTCTTCTCAAAATTGCCAAAAAGTCAGAGCAATGAGATTATAATGTTTAAGATATAATGAAAAAAGTACATATTTTCATCCAGATTGTTTTAAAAATGTACAGATTTAACCACAAATGATCTTGACAAAAATGTTGATGCAGAGGGAAATGTGTTCGCTTTTTGAATCACGTCACTGGTTTCTTCAGTGGATGTGTGGCTTAAGACTTTTCTTTTTTTTTTTTAAAACAAACTGCTCTTTCAGTTCCGAGATGAACCCTCATACATAGAACTTCTTGCCAGATGATGTGTCTCTTGTTGTGTGGCTCAGGTGGTGATCCATCCTGGAAGTTTTTTAGCTGCTAGTTGACCATTTCATTCTACCCTGGTTAAGTTCAGCCCTGAGAGGCACAATTGTTTAACTCCAGTATGAGGCACGACAGCATGGCACCGTTTCATAAACCACGGCTCCTCTTTGATGTGTTATTTTTTACAAGTGAGGAAAGCCTCATGGGTTGGGCTCCTCTCCGTCATCACCGCCTCCTCCTGCTTTAACCTCACTTCCATCTGTTTTTCAGCATATGTTGACCAAGGGTTAGGTGAGCCCACCAAGCAGCAGTGCCACAATGAGGTGCGTTCATTGTGTGTAGGAACGTGACTACCTGCAAATCATTTACCTTGTGAGCAGAGGCTCATTTAACAGAGCAAAGCCAAAGGGCAGTTGTGTAAACCAAGCTGCATGTGACTCTGCTTTGCATGGGAAAAAGGGAACTTTCTAACGTATAATTAACTGTTACTATTTTGATTCTGCATCGCCCTGAAGCAGCACAGGGATGTTGGTTGTGCATTCCATGCCAGGAAACTCTTGGGCTCTCTTATTTAAACTTTTAAGCTTCTACCTATTAACTTTTGGTCTTATTGAGAAGTGGATCTATCCCTAAAATAAATGACCCCTCTCAATAAAAAATAAGCACACTCAAGATGTTTTTGTTTTCTCTTTTTAGGGCAATATCCTGTACAGGTACACTAAATGAACTCAGAGTCTTGCTTTTTTTCTAAAATAGATGTTTTAATCTTTAAGAAAGACAAATATGCAGAGAGTAAAGATTATAGGTTCTTCTCAGACTTTAGCCAGTTATTACGCAGTAGCTTGAAAGTAGGACTATCCTCCTGAAGGACCTCTCAGAGACTTTGATATTAAAAGCTCATGTTCCTCTTTTCTAAATCCTGAACATCATCCAGACTGAAAGCTAATGTAAACTCTTGGCATGGCTTTAGAGGTGCTGGTGTCTGGCTCTCTTCCTCACTCATTTCCTCTGCTGCTTCACTTCCCTGCATTTCCAGTAGAGTTTCAGTGAAGGGGAGGAAGGAGTGAAAATCCACTGACCCCCGACCTAGATCTCTGAGGTGGTGATGAGATGAGAATTATTATTACCATGTTTGCTCTACTACAGAACAAAAACAACAGACATATCTAATATTTGTCAAGAAAGTTGAGCAGATTATTAAAGTATTTAGTTAAATACTGATGTAAAGAAACAAAATCATTTTATTGCAGGTAATTGTGAATATCATTCAGCAGAGAAACCATGACAGAAGGCATGATAAGATTTATAGCCTTTTAGTTTCATTATGCATTAATATTGATAATTCATCAATAACTCAGTGGTTTTTTAAGTACATGTATGTTTTCATTATTTGATTATATTTGAACACTTTTTCAGGAGCTTGGTGCAATGCAATGGTTGCTGGTAGCTAATGTAATTTCTGAATTGATATTGAAATAAACTATACAAATTCTGCATGAAACTCCTGTTAAACATCAGTGGAAAAGAGTGTACAAGGATTAACATCTGTAAACTATCACAACCAGTGGAAGGGGGCTGTGCATGATGTGGTGGAGGGAGGACCCAGATGCAGAATTCAAAGCAAAAACTTGATTTATTTCTAAAAGAACAACAAAAAGCGCAGCTGTGCCGGTTATCAATAACTCTGAACTGTGGATCAAAACAACAAAACAAGACTAGATTATGACTGTGGAAACAAGAGGCAAAAACCTGACCTGACCTGACCAAACCTGAGGAAGGTGAAACCTGTAGCAAATACTGTGGTGAGGTGATTGGAGATGGGGTGCAGCTGTGAAACAAAAGGCAGGTGACTTGAGTGAAGCTAATGCTGTGAAAAGGAAAAACATAGCAAAACCTAAAACCTGAAAACAAGACATGACAAAAAACCAAACTCAAAACATGACATGATATAAACTTTTAAACTTGTAACCGCATCGCTGCATGTAATCATGAACGTTTCAAGAATGATCTGTAAAATTACAACACGCTACCTTGATAAATAGAATAGAAGTTGTTTATTGTTTCCTGCATGACCCATCCTATTGTTTCACATGCTTTCTCAATGCTAGGACAGCTTGGACCAAATGTTTCAGATCCTGAAAATAAAGTCATAGTTTGTTGTTCTTGGAGCTGCTCTCTTTCCAAAGACCGAGTGTGTGAAAAATACTTTTTAGTCTAGAATGCACCACTTGAAGGTATAGCAGCATGACTTAACCACAACTCCAAAATGAAAGCCCCCAGTCACAGAGTTGGGCAGCACGCTGACGCTGGCAAACAAAAACATTTTACAGACATGCAATCTTTGAAAAAAAGAGTCACTATCAAACTGTAAGTGTATTTTTCTGAGTGTGGAAAGTCACTTATCAGGCCCCTCTCTTGTGGAACCAGCCGACAGTTTGGGTTTGGGAGGCAGACACGCTCTCTGCCTTCAATATTGGGGTTAAAACCTTCCTTTTTGAAAAAGCTTATATTTGGGTGGCCTTGGACTATCTCTTTGTTATGCTGCTAACTAACTGTTATGAATTTGCATTGCAGGAATTGGACTAAATTGGATTGAATTTATTTGTTTTCATTGGAATATAATTAACTGGATTCAAATACAGTTTATCCTTTTTTCGTGAATTAATGGATTCTCTTGTGATCTTGTAAATCTCAGTTGCTTTGTCAAGTAACCACTTATTAACCATCTTAAATGAAATAATACGGTTATTAATCTATTGTTTTTTTTAATTTTCTTCTCCCAATCATCTAACTGGGTTCATATATTTAGTCCAATATGGGTCACAGGATTTATACATTAAGCAGGAGCGCATTACTGCACACCACTGCTCATGAAAAACATTAAAAGCTTATGAGGCGTAATGGAAAGTGTGGGACTTGTATATATTAGGAATATATATATTAGTATATAAGGAACTTAGAGTCAGTACAATTTGACTGTGATTTTCACTGCTTGGCTTGGGATAATTAGACAATACCTATTCAACTTTAATCTGTTGTATATATCTGTAATTACTATGTACTTCACAAGGATTAGAGGTCATGTTATTCATGTTATTTCTTACCTTTATCTTCAGTTTTTGTGGATCTCCCTTTATTTTTAGGTATGGCACCAAAACAGATGAAAATGGATTTAAGATTTTCATTAATCACAATAATTCAACCACACTTGCTCTTTCTTTGTCATCTCTGTTTCTTTTTTTACACAAGGTATACAAGAAGTACCATAAAGTGTTAAGAGATCCAACCAATACTGTATATATCTATCATGTACCAGGATATGTACCACATTATGTGAGATTATAACATAAAATACACTGGAGGTAGCAAACTTTAGATACTGAATATTTCTAATTTAATGGTAGTCATCTATGTGCTTTCTAATCTGTTCACATCATGTAAACATACAGAAGACATGTCTAGTTTTAGTTTGCATGGATATAGGTCATAGGATGGTTTTCAATGGATGTTTCCTGATCACTTTTACAAATATATCTTGTTTTGCCAGTCATATAATCTTTTCCAACCATAAAGTCCTTTATATTTTTGCTGATTTTTGTTATAATGACACAAAGTTTGCAAAGCAAGTGCATATTTTCCTTTCTGAGCCTGTAAAGCATCAAATTAAACATGTAAAACAAGTATAATATATGGTATTTTATTTCAGATAAGAAATTGACAAGCACTCATCAATCAACATATTAAAACGTTTGTGTCATCAGAGCAAACTCACATGACGGCTCCTTAAAATAAATACTTTTAAGAGGAAATAATACAGACAGAATACGTGAGGCTCAAACCACACAGACAAACAAATTATCCAAATGTCCAAGAGACGAAAGGGTTGGAAAATTCCCAAAGTTAACCCCGACTCTCCAACCAAAGGAGTTTGTATAAAACAGCTAAGTATTTTTAAAAATACAGAATCTTACAAAAACTTTGATTTTCTTGCTTCTTTAAATCACTGTAAAATATCAGCTGGTATTATGACAAGAAATCATGAATTTTCTCATGTGGTAATAAAAAGACAGAATGTGCTTCTGCATTTTTACATTAGTATTCACATACATCATGAATGAACTATATCATCAATGTCCCCCACACCCCTGATGGCGCTATCATGATGGGCGTAGAGCACAGAGCTGCTCATCATCGTTGCATTGTGTGTCGATCTGAAGATAGTCACCGGTGACCATGGTAACAACAAAGGTGCAGTCTGTCTCGAGACACCCACATATGTGCAGAGATCATGTCAGCCTCTGAACAACATCCAAAACGACACACTCGATCCAGGTGTTCATTGTCTTTATAGGTTATTACACCAGGAGCGTTCACATTTTTATGTATATAAAAACAAAAAACTTAAAAACTATTCTTTTTTTTCCTTTTTTTTTTACAGTTTGTCAACTTTCAAATGGTCCAAAGAAAAATAACAAAAACAAAAGAGACAAAATAGTCATGAACAGGAGAGGATTTCAAGAATACAGGTTACAGTATAAACGAGTGATCCAGGTGTTAGCACATGAAGCATGCATGTGTTTGTTGCCCTGCTCACTCCTAAAACCCTCATGAGAAGACGTACTGTATAAAAAGGCCACATGGCTTTTCCTTCACTATTAAATGCACGTGTACTCCAACAACTGGCCTCTTTGTCTGCTCTGCTCATTCGGAGACAGACAAAAGGTGCTTTATCTTTTCTCATTGTTGGACTCCACAATGAATATGAAGCCTCTCACGGTCAGTATGAAGTGTGTGTTTGGTACATCGAAGTGCTCCTGAAGCCTATGACCAGGTCAAACTAATTACAAACACAAGTCACAGACAGTTCCAGCAATGGAAAGGAGACGCAGATTTGTAACTTCAATGTTGGCAGGTAATATGTTTTTAAATAGCAGCCATGAGTTAGTTTTTGTCTGGTTTCTGAATTTAAAAGTCAAGAAGTACTTTTTTTTCTGTAAACGGAAAGTAGGATATTTGATAGATGTTAAGTTTAGCTTAGCATAGTGAACAAAAACCAGGGCAAATAGCACATTGGCTCTGTCTAAAGGTTTGTGTATTGATTAATAAGTGAGCTATACAGCTGCTGGTAGGTAGATTTTGTTCATGAACAAAGCCAGGCTGTGTTAAGCCAACCAGAAACTGCCTCTAGTTTCATATTTAGCACAGTCAAAACTAGACTATTCCATTAAAACATGATTTAAGCTGTGATTCTCACCTGAAAACATTGATTTTATTTGTTTGTGTTTAGATAAATCTCATGAGAAGTTCTTACCAGGGACTGTATGTTTGTCAAGGGGTCAATATACTGTATGAGCGTGTAAACAAAAGGCAGTTAGGTTTGAGCTTGAGTCTGCTGAGCTCCCTCCACTTTCGATTACCCATGATAGATGGGGCATCTCTAAACAACTTTTCCTCTTTCTACTCTAAGTGCAGTGAAGCCCCTAACATTTATATTTTCTCCATAATCTTCAACGTCTTTACTGTGGAGATAACATTAATTTAAAAAAAGTATAACTTAAGATAAACTCTCTAGGCACTATTTGATTTCCAAGGCTTTTTGTTGTAGACTGTGATAAAATGTCAGCAAACTTATAGAAAAGAATAGTAAAAAAAACACAAGAGAGTGATGGTTCAGTGGACCAAACACTTTCTTCTCTTTGATACATCAAGGTCCTCCAAGTCAGCTTACTCAGCCAAACAGACTCACTTCAAGCTCTGTGGTGGAGAGGCTGTAAGGGCAGAAAGTATCTAAAGGGTAAATGTGTAGAATTTCCAAGGTTAAGTATCTGTTCCAGTCTTTAACCCTCATTCTCCTTCATGAAGAGAGAGCAAACGACGGATCCTAAGCCATTATCTTCTGGGGAATCTCTATAGAAGCTTTGATGAAGATGCAGTTGTCTCGGATGTAGTTCCTCTTCTTGATCTCTTCGTGCGAGATGAACTTGGGGTAGCCAAAGCCCAGGGTGCTCTCGTCCAGCGAGTTGCGACTGCTGCAGGGTTTCTGGAAGTTCTTCCAGTTGGGGTCAGGGTTGAAGGTCTCTGTGATGTGCTGAGGTTTGGAAAGCGACGGGTCGCTCTGGTCCAGGATGGAGAACGTCACCTTGTAGGAGAAGGGCCACTCCAGCAGGTTGTCGTACTCTCCAGGCAGCACGCGGATGTAAACGGAGAGGTGGGAACCTTCGCCGCTGCCATTGCCATTCAGGAAGGCTGACACCTGCAGCTTGTAGCCGTAGCGATGAGTATAGAAGGGCGGACTGAAGAACTCATGGTTGCTCCGCAGTTTGGCCTCTTGGAGTTTGCGGGAGTAGTCGTTGAGTTTCCAGATGAGAACGCCGTCGTGGCTGACAGACAGCTCCTCCATCTCCCTCCGCAGCTCCAGGATCTCCTGTCGCTGGCGGCCCACCAGGTTACACATCATAGTCAGGTGGGACTTGGTGGTCTCTTCCAGGTGACGACCAAGAGCTAATTTGGGACACTACGGAGAGGGAACAATGATTTTTTTTAAAGTGTTTTTACCTGGCAAAGAATTTTCACGACATTTGCAAGAATGAAGAATCAGTGTGTTCAAATCATATGTGCACCTAAATAAATAATAAACACTGAATATGATGAATAAGTGAACATTTGGACTGTCAAAATGAATCATCAGTCAGCTGTTGTTTTCATTTCCATAAAGCTTTCCAGATGCTCCGAGTCAAAACAGAGTGCCGAGCCAACAGCACAGAGTTTGATGCTCATCTGTTGCTTGTTCTTGAACCTGTCCACATTTCAACAAATTGATGGGAGTTTCAAAAATAGATAAAAATGTGCTGTCAGAATGTAGAAGAGCTGCTCTCATTAAAATATGCCCTACGGGCACAGCACCGGATGTTTGGAAATGAGGAAAAAAATCATCACTTTTGACATGGTGACCAACGACATAAAAAAAAATTAAATCGATTAAAACTCAGCAGATCATTAACTTGTAACAATGGTGGTGTTAATGGTGGTGACAGAGACAGTCAAAGTGAAATGATGCAGGTCAGTCTTACTCTGTGTTTGCAGCCGGCATCTTTGAAGGGACAGAGGATGAGCGCACTGCCACAGTTGTCCTTCACATGGTTAGCCAGGTCCTCACGAGCGATGTTGGGTGTGCCGCACTGGTTTGGGCACTGGACAGGGAAGCGAGGGCAGTGATACTGGTGGTTCTGTGGGAGACGGCAAGAGTTATTAGAACACAGAGGGCACAGCGGGGTTGCAAAATTATGGTCACACACAGAAAACTGTCCTTGAAAGTTCAAAGAATACATATGGGTTTAAAAGAGTCTGCAGAGAAAGACCAGAGAAACAGAGGATAAATAATCATGAAACCTAAAGTCATTTTTATGATTCTTAGCCAACAAATTAAAGTCTTCCCCACCCCTTTTTTTTTTTCTTATTTTACCATCAGCTTAAATTCTTGGATTGGCTGAACAAACAGACCTTTTGAGGTACATTTTACTCCTTTTCTGATGTCTTCTTGACGAAACTACTGTTGATCAATAGTTTTTGTTAATTCATTTAGTCTTTTTGTATATGTAAATTAAAAAAATATATCTTCAAATGCCGCACATAAATATCTAATTTACAGCAATATCAAACAGAACAAGCAGAATATCTTCATAGTGAAGTATAAGGAAATCATTCTTTCTCTCACTTTTGCATGAAAAATTACTAAAATCCTTAACAGGTTCTCAAAACAGTTTCCCTACAATGGATGTGTCACATCTGTTAGTTTGTTGTGTTTTTAGTTCTTGGTTTTTCTGTTATGACTTTAGGTTTTTCGTGTTTTAGGTTTGTCTGAATTAGTTTTACCATGTTTCCCCTCAGTCACTCTTGGTTATCTGCTTCACTCACTTCACCTGTGCTTTCCCCCTCAGCTGCACTCCATCACTAATCACCTCCCTTCAGTATTTAGTTTCCAGGTTCCCCCATGCACTCGGTCAGATCCCCACCGTCATTAATGCTCATATTTTGTCACTTCATGTTTGATCTCATGTTTTTGCAGCCATAGTCACAGTCATAGTTTATTTTTTCATAGTTAATCTTGTGTTCATAGTTAATGTTGAGTTGTGTGCACCTTGTGTTCTTTTTGTTTAAATAAATCAAGTTTTATTTTTGAACTATCTGCATCCGGGTCCTAATCTCCACCACGCCACGCACCAACCTTACCGGTTGTGACAGGATGAGATGGCAACAATAGGACTATAATCACTTGCTTAAATCAATTGAAGTAAACAGAAGAAATTAAGTGTGCATTTGCCAGAAGGAGATCCTGAAAATCTCATGAGGAGCCACTAAAAGAATTCAGCTTCAGCTGCTGTGTGCAGTAGCAAAGATTTTGTCATTATGGCAGATCTTGCCCTTCTATGTGGGGGAGGGGAGCGCAACATGACTGCTCAGCCTCTGGCCAGATGTGTGCAACAGCAGGTGCCTTCACATTAAAGCTCAAATGGCTAAACAGCAGCTCACAGGACAGGTACACCATGAATAAACTCATCTTGCAGCTGCAGTATGTTTTCTTTGTGTTTCCTGCTCTGTTGAGGCTTTAAACTGTCTACGAGCCACATTAAAGTCAGAAGAGGAGAAAAATGATCCTTGAATGAGAATAAATAGGTCTCTGCACTTCATCATGCCAGATATAATGTTGAAGTTTCACTGTTCAGAAGGAATTCAAGCATTAATTTTGGGGGAAATTAGAGCTTCTGGTCGTTGACATCATGGAAACTGACCTGGATTGTGTCGAAGACAAACTCTTTGCCGCAGTACTTGCAGGGCTGCGTGCGTTTCGGACACTCAGCCATGCTGTGTTGGGACAGCAGACGACGCATCATCCTCGCCCCACACTTGTTCTCACAGTAAACACTCTCCTGAGGGCACACGCCCTGGTGGTTCTGGGATGGAGAGAAAACACATAGTTATAGAGTCAGTCCACGCTTTAAAATGTAGGTTTCCTCGATGACAGCTGCATTCAAATGAACAAAATAATGACCGTTTTCCTACAGTAGGGCAATTCGGAATATAATTGTAACATAGTTTGGTGGGAAAGAACAAATCTGCATCTCACTTCAAGGCTAATTTAGTCTGGTGGTTTTGATCTCATGAAAGCTTTAAAGTGAGATTACTTTATAACATGTGGCCCAAATTCCCATATTAAAACTGATTCTATCTAAACGTGTCCAGCACAGGATGTCAGACCTTTTCAGCAACAACTTAATTGTTTCCAAATCAGCAATCACTTAAAGGAAATCAACATGAGCAACTTTGTTTATTGATCAATAATGCCTGATTGATAATGCTAAAAAGATGCTGTAGTTCACATTTCTTTGTTGACTGATATTCCAACACTGTGGCACATTCAAAGATGTAAATTTAGCCTTAGTCTGAGTGCTATTAAATTAAACCAGTTTAAAGCCCGGTCCAGAAGACAGAATCCTTTCAATGTGAGAGTGGAAAGGTGGATTAAATGGCGCTGGAACTATTTGCTGAGGGGAGTCCAGTGTAAACAGAGGAGGGGCAGGAATGACTGAGCTGTTGGTGAGGAGCAATGAGGCACCTCAGCTCGAATGCTGAGGAAAACTCTTTCAGTATGAAAGACACAGTCAAGGGTTATTTCCTTCTGCTAAAACACATGTTATTTCAAAATACTCTTTAACGGTGCTGACACGCAGGCATTAGTTCCTCTAGCTGCTTTTCACAAATACACCTTTCACGTAACCATGGAAATCATGAGTTGTCACACCGGGTTGTTTGCGTCAATCTCATGCTGAGTTATAACAGGAAAATAAAAGAAACCGGTTTGGAGTGTTTACCTCGTAGGCTTCACCGGTGAACTCGCTGCCACAAAACTCGCACTTGACCTTGCGCTTGGGGCAGTCGTGCTGCAGGTGGTCAGGCAAGTCGCGGCGTGTCAGCTTGACAGAGCAGCGATTGGGGCATGGTATCACGTTGAAGGCGCAGGTGGAGAAGTGGCCCTGAGGGAGACACCATGACATGTAAACAGACTCGCCCAAATGTCGAGTGCTGAGCAAGGAGAGGAGGCAGCAGGTATGAGAGGAGATGAGAGCTTCCTACCTGCAGCTGCTTCATCTGTCCGGTCCAGCGGCACCCCTCCTCGCTGTGGATGCAGCGGATGGGCAGCGCCAGGATCTGCTGCTCCAACTCTGGGTCCGGGTAAATCTGAGGAAGAAAGCCGGACGGGATCAGCGTGGCAGATCCAGCAACACCTGTAGCTTGTAATATATGACTATCATCCAGCAAAAGTGTCCCTAACACCTGTTAGTGTGTTTAAAAAAAAATGTTTAAAGCATTAGCTAACTGATATTTCTCACACCACATCCAATCCATCCAACAACCAAACTCCAAAGATCGGTGACAAAGCCTGCAAAGTTATTCCTGAGGGCAAAGACACATTTCACATGAAGTCAGACCCACATATGCTGTCCTGTTGGTGGAAATACCCTCTACAGTATAAAATGTGTATTAATCCACAGCTTAAGATGATCCTTCTCAAGTTCATTCTGAAACAACTTTCATAAAAGCAACAGCGTCCAGCTCATTAACAAATATAAATATATACAAATATACAAACTATAAAAGCATATATCAATGTGAAATGTTTTTTAAAATATTATTAGTATGGGTGGACAGCTATATTGGATGATATTCAGTTTTTTAACTGCAAGTGGCCTGCTAATAGGATGGCCTATGGCAGTGGCCAATATTCATCTGTTGTGTCCTGGTTATGTTGCGATAACTTTGGCCTGTCAATGACAATTCATGAGGATTCAATTTTATTGGGCGCAAGAAATTTTACCGGGCCAAGTGAGCAGTGAAGTCACTGAATTGGGTGAATTGTTTTACAGGCTGAAAAGAGACAAACAATTTTGTTTTCTCACTAATGATCTTTCATTTGAAAGGTTACAATATAGGTTGTAAAAGGAGACATTCGAATGAAACAATTTATGCTCATTCAGTGATGGAGGATGGAAATACTTGAAAGCTGCTATTTTTTATAAAGCACATTTAATTGTTTCCCTGGCACTGAAGGAAGAATAAAGTAAAAAAGAAACAAAAAAAAAAAACAATCCGGATCAGCTGCTGGCCGACCAACAACTCACTATCTTTAATTTTTTTTTTTTTCATTCAGAATTTCACAGCTGGTGCATCTCTTATAAGAACAAAGTGATTTTGAAGGACCACAGGTTGAAGGGGAAGCACACATTTTCTGTGTATTAGCTAATATTCTGCTTTTTTGCTGCTATTTCTCTGTCCGTCATATTTTTAAGAAGTGTTTCCCTTACTTATCTAAATGGAGAAAAAAAAGTGTTTTATGAAGTCAATCCTTTTCATCTTTCTTTGGAAGGTTAATAGAATGTCAGAATCTAAACACCTAATTTTTCATCACTAATCTTTTTTTTTTTTTTGACATTGCCATCAATATCATCTTGTTCAACCAGCATCACTGTGTCAGTCTGAATGTGGCAGTTAATGACTCAGCAATCTATCCAGTACAGCTTTATCTGAGTAGCTGGGAAAAAGTCCCTGCAAAACCACAAATTTGTCAGTTCAACAGGCAAAAGGTAAAAAATAAGTCAAGTCCTTTTTCCAAACTGTTGTTCAGCTGCTTTCAGTCTCACAGAGTTGAGACCGATATGTTAAAGAAAGGGAAACTAACATATTTTCCAGGAAGAAACCCACACCAAACTGCAGCGCAGTGAGTGGAGCCAGCCACTGCAGTGATAATGAGCACGTTTATGGGTTCATGGGACCTTTGAGAGACATCTTGACAGAGTTGTGGAGCAGAGGAAAATATTTAAATGTCCTCAGTCACTGAGCGATGCGGATGAGTCAGTTTTCTGCCCAAAAACCCCAAATCCTCCCCATCAGGTCACTGTCCTGAGGATTTACAGATCTATGCTGAGCCTCCATCCCCCATGCTGTCACACAAGCCGAACACTGGTCAAACAAGAAAAGTAACCTCCTCAAAAATGTCACAACAGCCCTCTAAACAAATTACAGCTAAGTTACAGCTGGACTGGGCTCACGTGTATCTACACCAAAATATGGGAGCAATGTCCATCGAGTTAAAAATTCAATGGGAAAAATCACCTTTATCCTTCTTTGTCAGGAAGGAGAAGTCTTCAAGTGTTCATGTTAGATTTGCTCAAATGCTGTGAAGTGAAGCTTAGATATACAAATGATGCACTACATTTGCACTAAAGAAGCAGGCAACATTTTGTTGCCATGATCACATTCTCTGAGGAGGAACAAAGAGGGAAGAAAAAACTCAAAAGCATTGTTCCAGTCTTGGAATCTGCTGGAGGACGGCAGCAATGACCTTTTAATAACTTAGTCTCCGGCTGATCGACAGAGAGGGAGGGGGTTAAGCCCTTTGGAGCACTGGGTTGGGGGTTTATTCTGTCTGCTGCAGCAATTGCTGCCCCTCACTTCTTCAGCAGCAGCAGCAGCAGCAGCATTACAATCCTTTAATGACGGCAACGCTGTTGTTCTGCAGTAGAAAGGTTGTGTTTGTGCACATTTTTGAAGGGCAGCGTGTATTACAATAACCCTGACAGGAGACCACCAGGATGGGGTAATTTGCAGGCGACTGGGAGCTTGTGTGAGCCTAGGTAAATAACAATGTCTGACAGGTGTGCCATGAGTACATCCTTCCTGTGGGGAGTCCCTGCTATTACAGGCGCCGTCATCGCTCCCAGCACAGCATGTAGACCTGCACTACTGCCACGGTGATCCTGCAGCAGCTCTGGTTAACCGCTCAATATAAACATTTCTTCTTTCATTTCCTTTTAAGTAGCTTTGTTAAAATCGTCTTATTCCTCACTGTCTGACAGCATCCGCTTGTTCCAGCATTTCATTAAATATGACTATTACACTGAGAGAAATACTCAAACACGAGCTGTCATGGTGTGCCGTCGTTTTCTCTATGAATTTAAATCTTCACTTCTTAATTTCTTCTGTGGGTTTGAGCAAGGTTTGTGTGCACTGCATAATAACTGAGCCAGCAGCGTGCTATCGCTTGTGCTGTTTGAGTCTTAAAGGCTAAATCAGACTAAAGCCAACAGAGTGCATGGGAGAAATATCAGTTGATGCCAAAAGCTGCACAGAAAAAGAGATGATCCTTTCCTGTCCCTTATCCTTATGTTCCCATCTCTCACTTTGAAATGTGGATATCACACGTGACAGTCCTAACTCTGAATACAGCGGGTTCTTACACCCCCCCCCCCCCCCCCCCCCCTCTCTTGATTAGCTGCATTTAGAGTGCAGCTGAAATTTATTTCTTCCTCTGGATGGGGACAGATTTAGTGCAGTGGTTTAAACAAATGCGTAACAAAATTAAATGCAACCTCTAACTTTGAGTTAAGACAGGTTTTTACTGCCTTTATGTTATATAATCATTCACTGATAAAAATCTTCAGTTTTTCTTGTAACATTACCAAGTCAAAGTTACTATTTTTAACTGTTGCTCTTTAAGATCAGATTAAATATGTCAAGAGACCAGTTTCCATGTTAAAATGATCATTTAGATTTTAAATGGGTTAAGTCTGTCCATATGCATCTAATCTTCAAACTACATCTAGATCTACTGTATGTGCCCGTCTCCTCTCTGATTTGAATTTTTTCCTGACTGATCCTGTTCACCCAGTTTTATGTTCATTTTGCAGAACATGTATGTTACAGACTCTTCTTTTGTTTTGGCAACAATGTAAGTGTCTTTTTGTGCATCTTAATGTTTAGTTTCTAAACCATTTTGTTTTTAATGCTACTCATTGACATTCACAGCAAGTGGCCTGTAGTTACTGTAGAGTGTTAACGACCTAAAATGTTGAAGGGTTATCAAACCTTAACACACAAAAATCAAGAGAATATGATCCACATTAAACTTGCTAAATGTCTGCATGTTGGGATTAGCAGGTTAGTATCATATAGTGTGTAAATGAATGGATGTAGCTTCTGTGATGTTTTGCAGCCTTGAGTTTAGCATTTTAGCCGACATCATTCCGCTTTTTTTAAACCTTAATTTACAAGTGAGCAGTGGATCTGACAGAGAACTGCAGAAACTAACCAAGTCTACTGAGTAGCTACACAATGTAGCTCCGAGCTAATGTGTACCTCATTTTATTGTCAGTTTTAGTACAATTTCACAAAATTAACATCATGTTGTATCAAATATAAATATATATATATTAAATATATCATTTTTGTTAATGTTAATGTAACACATTATGTGATTAAATAGGTTATTTTTCTCTACACACTTCTATAAAAACAGTATTCTTTTTCCATGAATCGTCCCTTACTAGTCAAAAGATAGAATGCAGTTAAAGACAGTTCTGCACTAGCTTTATTTTCATTTTTACCCAGACAGAGGGATACAAAAACCTTTAAACCAGATTCTTTGTTTGGCATGTTGTGGATGTGACTCTGATTTCAAAAGGCTAGATTAAGATCAGAGACTTTGAGTAACAACCTGATGTGAGTTGCTGCCCGATATGAGTCACGAAGGGTTAGAGTTTGATTCCTATGGTGCAACTCACCTCACAACTGGTAAACAAGGTAGCTGTGTGTTAGTACTAACATTCTGAGGATGTTATAATATTAATATGTAAGCACTCAAACAAGATATTCTAACAGATGCTGGAATGGCTGTAGATTTATGTTGTTTTGTTTTCCTGTTAGTTTGGGATCAAAAGTGGAGTAAAGTGTGTTGTGCCAGAGTGTTAGCCGTACCTTGGCATAGTCTAATGGAAGCTGATCCTCTGGACACTTGAAGACTCCCTCACTGCAAAAAACAGAAAAAAAATCTTGTTATGATTGTAATCAACTAGAATGGAAGATGATGACAAGTTTAAATGCATCACTAAAAAAAAAAAAAAGTTCATATCACGCACAGTTAGATTACAAAGTCTCATGCTCAGAGATAAAAGCCTGTTTGACAGTCTGCAAGAGCAGTGCAGCACTGCCTTTAGTTTTACTTTGTTCAAACTCACTTTTAATCTGAGAAGTTCTCTGAGTCATCATACTGTATGACATACAAACACACACTCACGTGCACAATGAAGCCAGATCTGTGAGCCACTGACTTTAATGACATTGGCTCTTTCATCCTCTCCCCCTCAGAGGATATGTCTGCACAGATTTATGTTACTGCAGCAGAATGAAAGTACAAATTAAAGCCTGGTCTGTTAATCTATAATACATAAAGAGATAATTGAGGACTTTAGCTTGCTTTGCTATTTCCTTGTGATATTTGATGACAAAAGATCTTATTTGAGCAGGTTTCCGTTTTTCTCTTAAAAAACATTGCAAACATTGACTGAACATTGCCTTGCTGGAAAAACAATTTGCTGATCTGGTGGTGCAACAGTGACATGAGTTTTTGTGCTTTAACAACTCCCAAAAAAGGATTCAACCTCTCTTTCACCACTGTGCAGTTTCTGTGGCAAAACAGAGGAGAGTTCAGAAGCTTGTTTGGGGTCAAATGAGTTAAGTGCCACGGCTCATTAGGGCAGCCCCATCCCTTAATCTCAACCATGATGTCATCATGAAATATTCAGACCCACAAGCGGTGAGCTGCAACACAGCACCAAGGCTCACAGCTGACAGTAAACACATCCATGAGAGGCTTTATCATTTTAATTGATACATACAAATGATAAAAGTAATCTTCAAAAGCAGTGCTAATTCATTAACATTTTACATGAAACTGCTGGCAAATAAGATGTATAAAAAAGATGAATGTGTTCTGTACAAAAGTCAGAGGACCTGAGGCTCAATCTGACCTCCTATATGCAAAGAGGCCTCTTCTGACCCAGATTGTGCCTAAATTAGTTCAAACTAATTAAGGGACAACACTGTGCAAACACTAACGGTTTGCCTTTCAGTGCTTAATTTGGTTGGCAATGTCACCTGACCGCAGCTCCCAGAGGCACAGGGCCATGTGACAGGACGGGAGTGCATGTGCACTTCACCCCATCTACCCAGCTGTGAAACGAGCAAACCGATGGGGGGGGGGGGGGGGGGGGTTGTGTACAGGGGTCAAGCCCGAGAGTAAAGGAGGGTTGATGAAAAGAGGGGCGGAGGGGGGAGGTTAATGCATGACGAGACAGCAGTAATTTTCTTCCATTAGGGTTACTGTGTCAGCAGGGAGCTGGAGACCAATTAACAAACCACAGCGGGCTGCAAAAGAGGGTCAATCGATTAGAGGTTGGAAGAGCTTAGTCAGCATCTCATGTGTGAAATAATTTACAGTACTCATCGCCATCACCGAGGAATCACTATGGAGAGCGCTGCCTGTCCCGCAACCTTAAAGCAAGAGGAGATGGGAAGCGACAGGCTCTCCACTCTGGACAGGGGTGATGTAGGCGCAGGCAGGGCACAGCCCGAGGCCCCATACAGCTCGCGCCCCGCATTTGACGCACAGGGAGGCAGACAGGCGAAAAGAGCCTAGTCACAGAGTGTCAGGATAATTCCTTCCCTGGTCGCAGAGAAGTTCCCACAGCCACGCATTCATGTGTCCAACGTAACGCCGCATGAATCTCCTGAGTCAAATTTCTGTGGCTCTGTAACAAAACATTGGAAGATAGGGTTGATGTGTCACACAGCTATGGATCAGTGCAGCTTATTTCTTCTGCACAGTGAGGTCTATCCGGGGGGACTAAATATAACTTGGGCTGTAAGTGCTTAAATGATTAATCTTTTCAGAAGTTTTTCAGAGAAATATCACGAATGAAACATCACAAAGGAGCAAAAATGCTATTACATGTCTCATGACCAAACTAAAAAACATTGCGTTTCCACAAATAATTCAAATAACAATTATCTTAACCCTCAAGGGTTAACACTTGGATCAAAAAAATAATGCTCTGCCCAAAACAGAAGGAATGTGGATGATTAGATGGGAAAGAATGCAGTAAGAACGTATTTAGCCACTCAACAGGAAACTATATACAGAGTAAACAGTCATGTAATTGCTTTGTCTGAGTGTTACGTTCTGGTTCAAATAAATGTATACTTTCATCACACGTGTGCTCTGCATAAGGGTAACAATAGAAGGTAATATAAGTCTGTAAATGGGACAGAAACGTGGTGGTATGGAATGGTGGTAAAGTACTGGTCTTTGATGAGCACAACTTTTTTGTTAGAAATTTAAAGAGTTTGGGATTGTTGAATGCCTCAGTGGTCAAAATATACAAAACAATTAGTTGTCCGAAAGACAATCTGAAATCCACTAAACTGTCACCCAAAGCAGAAATAATAATCACATTGTTCCAAGTAAGCTCATGTAATATACTAACATGCTACATCTGGATGGAGCAAAGCAATCTGCTGGCTAAATAGAATTTTGTTTGCCCTCTCAAGGTGCCGTTTGTACCATTGAAGACTTATTGCAATTTGTTGGTGTTTGAGAAACAACAAAGCAAAACTGTTTTGTTTTTCAGTGGTCGGAGTTGTTTGAAATCGACTCTTACTGCTAGTTACTGGTAGTTCATTAATAGGTTTACATTGAATATTTGCTGGTCACATGTGTGCATTTGCTGCCTCATATGATTGAAAACAGGGGCTGTGAAATGAGACAAAACTCTGACAGTTTAATTCTGGAGTGTGGGAAATTGTGAGCTATCTGACCTCTGACATTCTGATCCAGTTTATACACTAAGGGAATAATCCCTCTATAATTTACGACTTAATCGGTTGCATTGACTGTTATTTATGGTTCCAATGAAGTTATTACATGGTAAGCATTACACAAAGAGACAACTCCTTTGTGTACACTTTGTGTACAACTCCTTTGTGTACACCGCTGCAAGTAAGAACGTGTATCTCAGACACCTCATTTAAAATGAATATCTCTCAAATGTTTATGATTATCGGCTCCCAGACTGCAGTTCACATCGTAGTCAATGAGCATCCAGGGAGAAACTCATAAACAATGTTTCAGAGATGTGATGGGACGTCACATGGGAATAACTTAAGATTTTACTACATACAATATAATGCTATCACCTCATTAAAATTTCATCACCTCCCTCTGTCCGTTCAGCTGCTCTGCTTCAGAGATGAGCATGTCTGTCTCTGCCAGATCACATTATCACATTCTGTGAGCATACAAGAAAAAACAACCAGAACATCCACCTCTTTAGGAGAAATGTTCCCAGAAGTCAGATCCTCTACCTTGGACCCTAAATCCTTCTCTCCTCTATTTGCCCTCTCTTCCCCCCTCATCCACAAATCTTCTTTTGAGGTTCGGATTAACCCACCATCCATTCATCCAGCTGATACCACGAGGACAGCCATCACAACATGCCTCATCACTGTGTGCACACGTCCTGTCAGGCAGACGGTGAGAAGTACAAATTCCTCAGGTTAAATCTCACCGGTGCAAAGCGGAGCGCTGCTTTTCGAGTGACAGTGACCAGCCTGCAGGCCACACATGGAGGACAGGTTGGTGACAGCATGTCTCGCAAACCAGGAGCACGGAGTGACCTTGAGTCCTGCTCTACTGACTAACAGAAAGACTCCTAAACAAACCTCCTTTTGTTTGCCATTGTGGCGGGAACAGCTGGTGAGATGTACTAAACAAACTGAATCGAAAGCACCAGAGCTTTGGAGAGTGCACGTCTGTAGAACATTAACACCTTAAACAGACTTCTGTCATTGACTCAGATAGCGTCGGGAGCCTTGACTGAACTGCTAACTTATTTCCCTCAGGAACTCACTTCCAGCTTTCATGTTCACCCCTGTGCTAAACCGTTTTTGTCTTTTCAAGTTACAACCAGGATTAACTTTAATATACACAAACAAAACCTTAAATTCCAGCAGTGCCCTGCCTGCAAGCTTTGGGTCCTCTCAGGAAGCTTGAGAAAACAGGCCCTCTGTTTTATCTCAGATATAGTTACTGTAATCCCCTGAATGCATCTGGTTTTCAGCATAAGTGTGTAAGAAGCCAGGATTTCCTTTGTCTGAGCCTCCAATTTTGAACAATGAGTGCAGATTTCATAGAGAGACTGGAGTGTGATGTTTTCCAAGAAAATTAAACATTTTTATTTAATTTTTAGTTTGCATGAAAAATAATGCACACTATCTTAATTAAGAAGTCTGCACCAGTGTAAGATATAATAATAAATAATAATCTTTAGATATACTATATACTTTGAATATACAATATACCTGGTTCAAGTCTTTAAGCTAAGTTAAGCTGGGATAACCTTTTATGCCTGTGTGGCACATAGGTATAAACCTGGTTTCAGTATTTGCATCTGGCTTTCAGTTAGACAGCATAAAACCATTATATGTTAAACCAATGATTCTAAACCAGTAACTTTAAAAAAGAGTTAGTAATTTACTAGAAAATATATATATTTTAAAGCAAATCAACTGCATTACATAGATGCTAAAAAGTTATGTCAGCGTGACAATTTAGGACATGATTCAGTGTCTTGGTTGGTTCCATAAAGTTGAAATATGAGACCCAGACTTTATAAAGTGCTGTTTAAACTGTTCAAACACTATAGCATACTATGTGTGAAAGTATGTTACACTGGCTTTAAGCATTGAAGAAGTTAGGGTCATTTTTATGTGCAACTTCAGAAAGCTACTGGCACTTTAATTACAGAACCCAACAAAGAGAAAGCTAAATGTTTTTCCTCAGATTTAGCAGTTAATTCTTGTGTTTTTCCAGCTGTCTTTGAAGCTGTCTGACCACAAACCACACTTTGTTTTAATTTCTTGCAAATGAGAAGGGAGGAGCTTACAGGCATTTCTGCTGTTTTCAGTTATCAAGGACAAAAGGAGCAACAGTGTACTTAAAACATCACGCTAGTTTACAGCTTATATTAACATCTCTTTGCACACAAAACAGTCAAAAGTTGGATTTACAATCATCAATAGATGAGCTTAAAGCCTTTCCTAACAGCCCTTATAGACTGACCTACTTTATTCACTCACTAGATTTATACAAACCACCCTTACTGAACAGCTTCCTGTCAGTGACAGCAGGTATTCGCCCTGCAGTCCCTCTACCCTTCATCCTCATGACTAACAGTGACTGAAGTGTCCCCTTAAGAAGCAGGCATGAGGCTCGGTGGTGTTTCCACCTGTGGAACCTGATAGGCTTCGCCTGGAGTACATTTGGCTTTAAGCCGAGCTATCTGCAGCCGCCTCGTTTGTCTGAGGGAGGAGCAGCATCTACTTTCACAGGGTGTGATGACACTCCTGCCCACAGGTGGAAGTATGGCCTCTATATTGGCTTTCTGTGTGACAGATGAACACAGATTGACAGTATGACAGCTCATTGTCTGCGATTTAGTGCCTACATTGTAAGCTGTCCACACCCACGGTTTGTCAGAGATTATGTTCTTTACAAATTATGCGACGTTGACAGGAACGCAAAGCTAATAGCTGTTAGGAAGACCCAAGTAAATCAATGTATTCCTCTGAAATAATGAACAAACCGTACAAAATGTTAATGTTTGTAACTAAGACATGCAAATGCTATACAGCATAATATCATAGGATATACTATGTTTCTACAAACCAATGTTGTTATCCAAACTGTGAAGAGAATAGCGACAGTACTGTGCAGAAACCCTTAACCAATCCTCATTTCTTTTTATTTTGCTTCCAAGTATCCAGACTTCCTTGTAATCTTTTCAAGTGGATTTGATCACTAGTTCTTCACAAGGTTTTTAAAAGTTTTTCTTTGGACATTGGCTTTTTCACTTATTTTCAGTCCAGTCCTTATACCTGATCTTTTTCTTCTCATTTTTTTCATGTTCATTAAGCCACTTTACACTGACTTTGAATCATTCAAGCATAAAAAATTAACCGAAATCAAGTGATGAACCTGCATTTTTTCTATACATGACAACTTAGCAATGAACCAATTTTAAAGTTTCTTCAGGGACCTTGTTACTAGCAGCCTGTCACAAAGACACAGTTTGTTCCCACTTCTTTAGTTGAATCTATGAAATTATGATTTGTGCATCGACAAAGTGACCGCAGAAGAGCAAAATGATCCCAGGCCTCAACATTACTGAAGCGGTATGGGATCATTTTAACAGAGAACGGAACAAAAGGCAGAAAACAGCCTGAAGACTACGTAAAGAAATGACAGAAAGCTTGTCTAAGAGGGTTCAGCCTGTGCTGGAGAATAATATATGTCCTTATATGTCCTCTGTCCTTATATATTATATTTCAATAAATCCTGTTTTCCTGGCATCATATAAATAAATGAGGGGTGGCTCAACACTTCGGCACAGTGCTGTGAATCAATTTATTAGCTCTCGGAAACCTACAATTGATGGATCACAAACTTGAAAAACATTTTCAAATGTGAACAATTTCAGTTTCCTCTCTTACCTTTACTGTAATCTGAACATCATGACAACTGTCTGATGTATCTTCTATAAAAAGGTAATAATCATCTAATTTATTCATCCCTATCATTGCAGAATAAATGCAGCTATTGGAGTTCAAGTTAAAAAAAAAATTGAGCATAACTGTAAGCTGTACATCTGGCGAAGTACTCACATGCTGGTTCTGGTAGCTATTGACTGTTCCACATCTGCCTTACTTTAGCAACTTTACCATTCTGTATCACTTCACTGAGCAAACTCTTTCATCCCGCTGATCAGTGCATAGTTTAATTGGAATCTTCTTCTCTGTCATGGAGACTGCCTTCAGCAGTTTTACACAGTTGATAAAGATTGTACAGAATGTACTTAATCATCTCGCCTGCTTTGTTTTTGTTGTTACTAAGCAAATTTCACCAAAAACAGAGATGGCAAGATGAATTTTAGTCAAATGACATTTAGTATTCCACTGTTAAGCAACAGTCAGTAAATTGTTAAATAAAGAGTTTCTTCTCCATATTAATGCTTAAAAGGAATGGAATGATTCCAACTTGGTGCAAAGGGGCAGTAAATGCTGAAATAGGGGTTTTTAGCACACAGACACATGGCGGAAGCCTATATGTTGAGTGTGGTAGGAGCCTGAAGGGTACAATTGTTTGGAATATGACACCGGTGAAATCCTTTCCGACTTCCTCTGCTGGTCACTAACAGCCGCTGGCAGCCGTTTCATATGAAGTAACAATGGCTGACAGTGTGCAGGTCACGCTCATCAGCAAGACAGACAAATCACCTGTGACTCAGTGTCAGACAACCCTATAAAGACAGGTGGAAAATGAAATCCTTCATTGCATACATTCATGTCAATTAAATGATTATAGTAGTTAAAACTCCCTATTTCATACTTCCACTTGTTGTGTTGCTGTGCCAAAGCAGGAAAAGATGATGCAAGTGGAAGAAAGGCACTACTAGCAGAGACGTGTGTGTATATATGTGTGTGTGTGTGTGTGGGTGGATGTCTGGCATCCTTCCCTGGCTTCGTCTCCTGTGCCCCATGTAACACTCTCAATGAAACCAAATGTGGACCAAGATAGAAAACCATTAAAGGATGGTTTTACTACGACCAACACTGACACCGCCTACAAAAAGTGAACAAAAGACTGGATTTTGATGCTGCTGGGATTTTGTTTCACGCAATATTCTGACCACACAAAACACAGTAGATCAGGACACCTAGGGCCATCCCTGCTAATGGCGTCATGCTTATGTAATGATATTCATTTCTCTATGCAGTTCACCTCACCGTGTTGACATTTGTTTTGGTTTTTTTTCTTTTTCCCCCCTTGTCCCGTCTAGCATTATGGCAGCAGAATTGTAATCTGAATACCTTTTATGCCAAACAGATTTACCGTGTTGACATTTGTGAGCGCAAGTCATCTGTGAGCGAGTTCACACCGCGTTAGCAAAGTCTCAGTTTGTTTTCCTTAAATGTCAGCTTTGCAGTAGCGTGCAGCAGCAGATAAAGACGAATATCAATGTACACTCTGTGCTACATACAGTCTGACTCAACAATAACAATAGATTTTCTTGGCCCCTTAAATATAATTTTTGTGGCAAGAGACTGCTCATTTATTGCTTCATACTTGAGCAAATATTACAAGAAAAGAAGATCATACAGTGATGGACCTGTAAGATATAATCAATGGCATTCTCTCTTTATGAATGTTAAGTTGTATTGATAGTAATATCATGCATTTCCATAGACAGTAAGTATATACACAGACTTAGATAAATACAACTATGTTTCTATATTTTGACAATATTGGTTAACATTTTTTCTTAAAAGCAGACCTACATTTCCTGGACAGAAATATCCACAAATCAGTCAGTTTGCAGTTTATGCACAATGAGACGATGATGACTAATAATATTGCCAAAGGTACAGCTTAGCCACACAGTCATGATGGCAAACCGTAGATAAAAAAAAAAAAAGAGGAGAGGAAGACTGGGTGAATTCAGAGGGTCAGAGGGAGGAGGAGAAGCCATCTGTAGGCTGAAAGCAAGCATACAAAATGCAATAATCTGCCCTTAAATGTGAGAGAACTGGAGACAGCACTTAGAACTAGTTATAATCCCCTTGTACTATCTCCCTCCATCAACATGAGTGGGCTGTGACATCGAGTCTTTTTCAGTGAGGGCTTGGTTATAACAGAAGGTGCTAATCCAGCTCCTCAGTTTGGCTAAGATGAATTTATGAATTTATAAGTATCAGAAACTCACGACGTCCGCCCAAATCACACCTGGAACATTATGAAATCATAAGTCGTTAAAGATTCTGGGAAACACAAGTAAGGGGGGAAATATTTATATAATTAAATAAAAATAAACAAGCTCGTTAGCTTGAATTGGTTTTAAAGCGACAGTTTCAGATTTCTGTAGTAGGGCTGTGTGACGTACTTATGAGTAGTTAGTGCCTTACCTGCACTGGGCTGCGGTCACAGAACTCATAGTCTTTCATAGCATAACAATTTCAGCTGGGACGTACAGTTCCCAAAAAAAGAACTACGCGACAGTAAAAAATTTAATTTGGAAATCTTTGCAGAAGTAATGCCCAGGAGGAAGACTTCCAACAAGCCTGATAACATCCTCTGGCGGACTCAGCTGATTAGCAGCAGAAAACAATAGGTGACGCAGAGCGACATGGATATTACTCAGTTTAGAAAATAGAAACAAAGTAAACAACAGTCTGATGCAACATTGACGCATTGTAAAAAATAATCTGCAATGTAGCGTTTACTGAACTGCCATGACATTTTTGAGGTTTGAGTTGTCTTACATGGCAAAAACTCAGTGCTCTTGTTTCCCTGCTCTCGGGAGCTGCTAGCTCGGCCCCCCATTAGCATTCCTTCCTGCTTATACAAACAGATGGTGCTCTGACCACTGCCTACTACAGGTAAAGTACTAACTACACATAAGTACCTCACTCAACCCCACTTAAAGAAAACCCCAAACTATCCTTTAAGGTGGCTTATTCGGTAATTTCTAGAGCTAGATTTTTACTGGAGAACTTCACTAGAGTAGCTCTGCATGACTGACACTGATCCTTATTTATCTTATACAGGCCATTTATGCCCCCCATTTGGTCATGCTCTGCTCTATCTGAAACACGAAACGTTAGCGCTTCTCTCTTTAAGCCTTCCCCCTCCCGAAAAACCTACAATCTTCTGATTAGCCAACTTCTGGAAGCCTAAAAGAACCCAAAGATTGTAAGTTCAACCATCTTTACCTGTAGCAGATTGAAAAAGTTGTGATTAGCTGAAATTAAGAATAGGAAATAATTATGAAGAACAGCTGTTTAGAACAGTCTGGTGCATGTGCTTTTAGCAAGCTTTAACCACAATAGAAATGTTTAATATTTAATATGAATATCTGACATTGTCGGGTTGCACACAGTGTCTCCAGTGTGACATAAAATAATAAAAAAGTGCAAAATGTTCCCAAAAATATTGAAAACAGCTGTCAGGTGTGTGTAAAAATAAATAAAACAGCAAATATAATAGAAAACTTCTGTTTTCCGGATCAGTGTTGTCCCCTTGATTATATGCTGTGTGCACAAAATATAGGAAAATCAATCCACTTTCATTAACTGCTGCTAATCTGGGTGCAGGGTGGGGGCTGAAAAAGAGAACTCCCATCAATTTTACTGGGAGCTAAGCTCATGCATGCATGAGTGTGGTCACCCTCACCCACGCAGTACACAGCGAAAAAGGATAGACCACCATAACGGAGGCGTATCCACACAGACGAGGGCCTGCACTACGTACATGAAAGGAAAGAAGGGCTTGAAAGGAGAGGCTTTATGTCTGATCTGGTTGAAGGGCGGTTTGTGCAGGGCTGGGTGGGTGGAGGCCTGCATCTGGAGATCAATGAAAGTCCTGAGCTTTAACATGTCACACATGTGACAAGGACCCACTGGTCAGTGAAGAAGTGCTAAAAGCCGCTGTCATGGTTTCAGTAGGTGTGAAACACCCCACTAACCATTCTACTACTCACTTTCACACAAATGTGAGGATTCAAATGCTTTGAAACAGCAAGAGGGTGCAGTTATTTAGCAACAAATGGAACCACTTAGATCCAATAAAAGTTTTTTTCCATGCACATGTAAATTCTGGCTGTTTTAATCACAGATGGCTGGTCTAATTATAGCTACATGTCAAGAGGCAGATTTCTGATGAAAATAACTATCTGCAGCGATGGCGGCTGGCTTCACTGTGCAGTGGTCCTGCAACACTAAGCTCATGAACACTTGTGATGAAATGAGGGCATCTGAGATTGCCAAAACAATGCAAAAAGGAGAGGAGGTATGCCAAATGTAATGGCAACATTTTTCCATAGAGCAGCATTAAGGACCAGTGACTGGAGTCACAATCATCGAGAAGTGCAGCATGAAATCACAGCATTAATTCAGATTAAGTGAGGAAGCAGCAGCATGCTTCAAGCTATTGTACAAACTGTAAAAAAGAGATATGAGACGCACTTTTAATCAGTGTGATAACTGCATGTTACCAACTCTTCCAAATCGGAAGAATGAATTATCGATACCACATTGATCATTCACATATGATAATAGGATCAGACCAGACCTCATTAAGTGCAGATTGGTGTTTGTACAGTTTAAAATTTACTTACTTCCCATTTTGAGTGTAATTGTCAAAAGAAGGAGACACAAATAAGCTCAAGAAACAAACACAAATTCATCTGATAATGGTGTTTTTTAATGAATGAATTAACATTGTGATCGTGTCATTATCGTGAATGCTTCATGAAGTGAAAATCAGATATTGTGACAGCCCCAGATTATAGATATAAAGGATGTGACCTCTCAATTAGTGATGTTGATGTGCTGAGTTAAGCTAACTGTTTCTTTATTTCTTCCAGTGTAAACTAAACTAATCAGCACATACTTATATCTGTTTGTTAAATAAAGCTACCAGAGAGTAGAAGACTGCAAACAGGGAAACTGCTAGTTTGGCTTAGTATACAATCTGCTTACTAACACCTCTAAAGCTCACAAACTAACTACATAATATGTTGTTTGCGTAATCCGTACTAAAGCCTTTGCACAAAACCAGGCTAGCTTTTCTCGTAAACAAAGCTGCAAGCTGGGTTAGATTCATATTTAGCCAATGTGGTATCAATCCTCCGGTGTAACTCTAACCCATCTCATAGCTTATAATCACCTGACTGAGTCCAGGTTTTGTTGCTGGTCAGAACATCTGACAGATGGTTCACAGGGAGGTTAGGAGGTTAATGCCCAATAAATCCAGAGATAAGCATATTTTCTATTATAAAAACAATTTGTTTGAGCACACTTTCTCCGTTTAGTTTAAATATTAGATGAGAAATCAGAGAGAAATGACATTAACAATGGATCAACTTAAGATTTAAATGCCACGTTACTGTTGAAGCAACCAGGTAGAACTTCTGTAAACCATGACTGGAGTAAGTTTAATGAAGAATCTATGTGATACTGTGATAAATCCTGTTTCATAACAATTAAGTAATCAAAAAATCATCAATGATGTCAAATAATTTAGGCTTTTGCCATAAATAATCACTTTAATTTGAGATTTCAGGGTGAGTTAGGATCTAAGAAAGACAAGACGAATAATATACTGTGAGCTGGAACTAACAGCACATCTTTCCTGCGTAATGATCTCATTTTGCTCTGCGTGGGTTACATTTTATGACTTTAAAAACCTCCAATTTCATTTTCAACCGCAAAAGAAGCCAAGATGAACAGTTCAAATTTAAAGAGAATTTATTTCAGGCTTGGCCACCAGAGGCGCAACATTAATCAAAGACCACTTTGAGCACTAAAGTTTTACTATTTAGCACCTATAGACGCATGAGCTCATGGCAGCAGAGGAAGGGAGGATGGGACGCTGCTCTCATCATAAATCTCTTCTTTATAGCAATACGTTGGAGAGGTCTTTGGTTCACTCGTTTATGGAGTTGGCTCTCAATTTCAGAGCCAACACTGGACAAAGAGGACTGTTGTTTTTAATGCATGCAGATCTGCTGCGTACTGAGGGGGCAGAGAATCAGACAAAAACAGCTCTCATCACCCTTCAATTAGAACTATTCTTTTATTGCAGACTGACACTCCATAAAAAAATATAAAGAGCAGAGTAAGAGCAAAACAAGGTGAAAGGGGGAAGCAAACCAGCGTCTGCAGCCAGACTGAAATACAGGACACTTATTGTGTTATGAAGTAGAAGCAAATGACCCACAATCACTATGATGCTTCATTTCTACATCACCCCTTCTCCAGGGAGCAACTGCAGCATGTAGGCACAACAGATAATTCTTCTCACAGGTCGCACACCTGTTCATCCTCTACAGTGGGGAAGTAGATGAAACAACAATAGCAAATCAGACCTAAAATTTTGCAGTTTTAAAAATGTTCAAAAAGGTTGCACATTGGATGCTACAAAATGTGATTTATCTTTGGCGTTTCAAGGGGCGTCTTTTGTGAGCAAATACAAATGTAAGTGTTTGACCATGAAAAGACTCTCTTCTTATTTCTATTTACAATTTGTGTTTATATAAAATGAGCTGCACAGAGGTGTGGTGGTTAGCACTGTTGCCTCATCTGTCCACTGATAAGTGCCTCTCTACAGGCAAAACAACGGCTCGAACAAGATACCACCAACCAAATACTGTGGGAAGTCTCGCAGTTTAAAAAGTACCCACAATTGTTCTTTTGCTCAAGACTATAAGATGGTTCAGGGCACTCTGAGGTTCATAGTTCCAATTCTGTTTATCACTGTGCATTGACAGTCAGAGTGTGAAAAACCAATAACAATCTAGCTGAAAAGCTCCTGATAAAGCAATACACATACATCATAAACTCAGAAGTGGGCAAAAGAAAGCATAAAACTCAAACAGAGATAATTAAAAAAGGATATAAAAAAAACTAGAAAGTAAGTTTGAAAGTCTTTTGACACAAAGTTCAAACTATGTCTATGGCTGAAACTATGTGGAGGTTGTTGAAGTTTAGATCAACGTATGTATCAAAAGCATTTGAGAATTCTCTCCATGACTTCCATACTGAAAATCCCCCCCCAAAAAAGCAAACAACTGCAATGGCACTGATTGGTGTATCAACTCCACTGGCTGTTAACCACAAACTCAAATATTTGCATTGGTGTATGAAGAAAAAGATTGTCCACCTTTGTTTTTCCTCAGCAGGTCAATGCTTTCCAACGGCCTTTTCTGTTCTGCCATCAGTAACCAGCTGTCTTTGTTTCCTGTCCTTCATAGATAAGTAGTTCACACCACGCAAACACACACAAATGAGCACAGTCACACCTTTCGAGCTGACCTGCCATGTGTGTGAAATAGCAGGTGTGGGTAAATCGTTATCAGCTTCTCAGTGTAAGGGAGTTATTATGGTCCAGCGCCCAATAAACATCATTGAAAAAATGAGAAATTCCATGTGTGACGCATCCATTATTTAGCCAGAGACAAGGAGTCCAATCCTACAGGGTCACTGATACATAAAGTAGTTTAATGCCTCAACACAATGCCTCAACCTCACTGACTAAATGCTGGCAAACTGATAAGCCCATTTGTTGATGCATCGCACAAACTTTTCCAGAAAGTGCCTGAGGTCATGACAAACAGATAGAGGTGCAGACAGTAGGTGTGTTAATGATTTGGATTTTCCCCTGTCAAAGCGTGACCTGCCACTCTGTGATTCAGTGTTTTCACAGCAGCCGAATGCGGGAGGCTCACTCGTGGGTCTGATGTGGCGTGAGTAACTCCAGTTCCTCTCAGGAAGAGAAACTGAAAACTTTTCTGTCTCAACCTCGTCTCAACACTCCTCCTCGATGCTGCACACCTTCATCACTTTTTCTCTGAAGAGAACAGCGTTGCATAACGTGAACATCCGGCTTACTTGGAAAAGCTCCTTTTCCTGACTTGTCAGCATCGACGACAATTTCAGGTTCTGTGCTTTGTCATGGTAACTGGCAGGGATGGTGAGGGCTTTTTAGGTTTATGTGGCTGACAGTGATCACACATAAATGTCTGGTTTGATTCACAAAAAAACACAAAATAAACCCTGTTCAGGGCTTGTTTTATAAGATGGTGTAATAGTAGCACCTTAGATGCACTGTGGTTCCAGACTTTCCTTTTCAGTCTGGATCTGAAAAATACATCTGATGAAATCCAAAACAACACAGTGAGACGCCCCCCCCGGATGCTCATGCCCTCCTGTGACTGACTGCCTCTTGCAGTTGTCCACTTCTCTGCTCCGTGGATGCCGTGTCTTTGTTCAGCGAGGCGACGTGCCAACGTCAAATCGCCTCCTTTGTTTCAAAACGCCTCGGCTGCATTGTTCGATTCTTGAAACCTGCCCCTGTTGCTAGGAGCAACAATGAGATAAATGACAAGATTTTTTCTATTGTTGAATAAAAGAGCAATGGGAAAATTTAGAACAAATAGAGACCCATCTGTCACCCAACTCTTATGATGATGAATCCTTTTCTGTTGGGAAGAGCGCTTTTACTTTCTGCCAGAGAATGTAAAAGCTGCATTGCTTTGACTGCTATGCAACAACAAGGTAAAGCTTCAAGCAGCAAGTCAGCTGAATAAGTAGAGGTTTTCCTCAAGTGCTGCTGTGATTTGCCAGGTGTTGTGCAACAATGTTTGTTAAAAAGTGAGATCATCTCTTGTTAATCTTCTTCCTCATTCAACTGATTGTGTTTTATTCCCTTGGCTGGCCAGCTGAGAAAGTCTGTAAAACTAGTATTACTTCATTCAGAACAAGGGGGCCGATCCATCCGGAGGTGCACCTGACCGGGAGCCTTCCTGTGCTTCCCTTTCATGAGATCTGCAGCTCAGAGGGAGGAAGAAGGCAGTTTGGAGAATTAAGGCTATGTTGACATATCAGAAAAGGAGCTGTGAGCACAACAAGGGAGTCATTGAGCTGTTTGGTTAAAGGACCACCACAGTTAACACACCAGCTCAAGAGAGGAGGATGGAAGAACTTTGGCAGGAAGGAAGCCTTCATCACTGAAAAAAAAAAAAAAAAAAGAGGACGGCGGAAAGGCAACTGGGCAATGACCCTAACATTGACGGAGGCCTCTTTGGATAAAGGACTATAATTCAGAATGTGTGCGCTTCAAGTGAAGGGCTTAACTGCTCTGCCGACACCTGTTTGGCTCTACAGAGGAGCCTTTCACTGGGGACAGGTGCCTCTGCAGCGACTCGCCCAATTCCCCACGCTCTCCGCTCCAGCTGCCCTGCTGTCAGACCTCGGACACAGATTCCTCACATGCCTGACTGTCACCTCAGGAACCACGGCAGAGCCAAGACAACTTCCTGATACAATAGGGGCCATTTAGGTTTAAACTGGTGCTCAAGTGTGTTGGCGGTAAAAGAATATGCTTTGAGAAAGAGACTGCACTGGAGCATTTTTGTCACTCTGTGGTAAAAAAGAGTTGGACAAAAAAAATGAGCAAAAATAAGAATCTAAGAAGTTTTATCATCAAAGTAAGTCTTTGAAATTCAGCTCCTGACTGACAACTGCAAGTTGGTATTAGAAATGTGGTTGTTTGACTGTAAAAAGTAGATATTCTATTTTTTTTTTTATTTGATTAATCTTCTTCTAATCATTTTCTACATCAAACAACTATAGCTCAACTACAACTTCCTTCAGCCTGATCTGACGCTAAGTAGCTAAGTATCATAAACAAGGGAGAAATTGGGGAAGTTAACTTATCAACTGATCAGTGCACCTCTTAACAGTTTAGTTAGGAAAAAAGAAAAATGATAACAAACCACCCAAAACTGACTGTCACATAAGATATCTACACGCAAGAAAAGCTCCAAACTCAAAAGCTGAAACTGTTGTGTGCAGTTTCTTAGAAATTATTTGTTAACAAACTAATCCGCACAAAGTGGGAGCTCGATGGCGTTTGACTGCTCTGGCCATGTGTGAGCTCGAGTTTTGAAGCTCGAATTGGAAAGCTGGAATGATTCTTGTGGGAGTTTAAACATGTGCGCTGCAGCATGCACACTAGCTCTGTTCAGTGACCTGTGCACAATGCAAACACGCTCTAAAGGGAGGAGTCAATTAGTACAATAGAGAACAGATGTCAGCAGGCTGAGTGCTGAAAACTCATCCTGTAAAATATCTGCTGCTGAACGCTGAGAATCAGCTCTTATTACAAGCCTCTGCTCGCATGTTGTTCGCTGCAGCGGCGGGAACAGGAAGAGTGCATGCATGTGCTGTGATAAACACACCTTTATCTGAGCTGCTTCACATAGTATGCATACCCGAGCACGTGTAAGCACTAGCCATGCTTTCCAGATTTGAGCCAACTGGCTGTGTTCCCAGCAGGGCTGGGCTGAGCAGCTCGGCCCCAGCATGCGCACTGAGCAAAGGGTAAGGTGCTTTGCTGCATAGCTGGAATGTTTTACGCCTTTGTTTAGCCCAAAAGGCTGCAGAATTCATTTTAAAGGAGCTCTTATGGAGGAGGGCAAGTCGAAGCATGTCCAGAACTGACACTCCCACTCTGTGAGAGCTGCTGTTTTGTTCAGACATGGATCTATCACCAGCAGCAGGTCGAATCAAACGCCTTTCAGGAGATTTACAAAGCTCTGCCCTATGTTTTCTGTGAGTTAAGATAGAGGTTAATTCATGTTTCTGAAATCCAAAAGGACAAGATATTTGTTACACTAAATCAAATAGGAGGCTGACACTGGAATATGTCTGGAAAAGGCAGCCACTATCAGTCTATCACCTTCATTCAGGGTTGAACAGTTGTGCTTTGCTCCTCTTTCAAATAATACATTTTCTTCAGTTCCAGTGAACCTGAAGTTGATCTGCATTAACCATCTTAGGTCCTGCAACTGTTGCTCATCTTCACATCTAAAAACAGGCCATAATCTTTCTCCCCAGTGATTGTGAATCTGTGAGAATCCAGCTGCTTTGCAATGAAAAGTTTCAGTGTTCTGACAGCAAGGAAATCTGCGTTGTTTACTGCGTTTAGCTGGAAACGTGACGCAGACATGCACAGATGGATGATAAACACAAAAACCATAAACTTGCACTGACAGTGTTAGTCTTCAGTGTTACCTGAAGACATGAGCAGTCACAAGACTCCACAAGCTTTTGACAAATCTCTGGGCGGATTGTTTCCCACCTGGACTTTTCCATGCTTCTCCCATCAAACAGCACTAATCGACTTCATATTGAAACAGTTTGCTTAATCCAAACAATATTTTATTCAATGACATAACTGGGTTATAACAGAATCGTAAACATGCACATTCCAGAGGTACTTAATTTTTTTTTAAACAGAAGGATCAATTAAAACAGCAGTAATAAAAAAGTTTAATTCATTTGTAATAATTCACTCAGCAGCAGTGCTGATACAACCTTGCATGCATGCAGTAATATGACCATGATAATGACCAGTGACGGCTAATGTAGGATAAGCCTTACATAGATGTGACAAATTAATGAGCAGCTCTTGTTACGTTAAATTAGTATCGTCACATAACAGGTAGGTGTAGCCTCAGTTGCAACAATATCATAATAACTTTCCATAGGAATCAACTTTTTAGGTCCCGATTTTACAAACAAGTGGTTGTTTTTTTGATTTATTTATTTATTTTTTTTTTGCCCCATCAAACCTGCAAACAAATGTAAAAAGAAAAAAGCGACAAAAATCAAAGAAAAGTTGTGATAAGCTTTTCTTTCAAGTCTGGGATGGGCTAACTTTTACAATCAAGCGTAAAATGATGAGCTGAAGACCTGGGGCCGGTTGGAAGACTTCCAATCTTCCAAGTCCTAGAGAAGGTGTCCTTCGTGAAAAAACTAAAATAAATAAATAAAATTTTGCACAAAAGAATTAAGTCTTGTCCTTAAATCCTTTAATTAAGATTAAGGAGTTTCTTAAATTTAGTCAAATCTGTTGCGCAAAGGGCCTTAGCCACCCCTTTAGATATAAGATACTTTTATATTGTGTCTTAAGCTCAGCATGGCAGAGTTTATGGCAGTAAATGAAGGAAATGAATACATCCAGAGAACTGAGAGATACACTAAATGATTAGCAATTGAAAACTAAACTACAAACCAAAAAAATGCGCAACAAATGACGAAATTTGTCTTTATCCGCAAACACACATTACACTGTATGTAAAATGGAGTCAAGCTAGAGCTGCAATAGATTGGAGTCAGTCAAGTGTGAAGTTGAGTCACCTTCAACAAACCACAAATAACGACAAACAGCAGTGACACTGTAGGCAGAGAGTTGTGTTTCGTTTCCTTAGAGGACGTCGTTCAGGATGCGTTCCTGTGTGAACTCTCACAGCTACTACACCAAAATCAGCTTCAGGAGCCTTTCAGAGGTGAGGAGAAAAGCCTGAGCTGGCAGTAAACTGCCTCGCATCGACAGATGATGCCGCCTTAAAGTGAAGCGTTGAGAGCGCAACGAGAGGCTAAACACAGGAACATGCACATCTGAGAGTGAAGTGGACCTTCATCCTCCGAGTTTCCTCCTGACAGAAACGCCCTCTTTCGTTTCTTTACATTCAAACAGCTGTCACAAAACAAAATAATGACATTATTTTGTGTCGGAGAGCCGCCACAGCTGTGTGAAACAGTGATGGCAATGTCGTCATCACAGCTGCATCAGTAAAGCCTCTCAGCTTCCTCTCAGGAGACGAACGTCTTATCCTGAAACAGGCTGGCTAACATCTATCTGTCAAGATCTATCGGGAGAATATTATTATAAAAACAACAATGAAAAAATAAATAAAATCTACCTTCACTCTGCTGCACTCTTCTTTATTCCAAACTATGATGGGAAATGTTTATGAGAAAACTGGGGCAAAGTGCACGTTAGAAAAACTTAATTATTTGACTGCCCGCGATCATTTATCCTGTTTGCTGTTTGAAACAAGTTAAAAAAAACAAACTCTAATTTCAATAAGATCTGCAAGTCAAAACTAACATTTTAGTTCTCCTGTCTAAACATAGATAATTACAGTGAACATTAATTTCCTTCTCTCATGAAACTGTATCTGAGATTGTTTCCGGTTGTTTGTTTGGATTACATTCTCAGACTTTCTCCCCTTATGAACATGAATAAGACCACTCTGTAGTTGCAGTTCTAGTCCCAAAAGCCTAAACTCCCCATATTTTTCCTTGTGGCTGCAGCTGAACACTATTTCCACAATTCAGGAAGTAAACATCACCACTGTTAAACTTTAAAGATCAGTGACTTCTCATTCAGGCGTTACTTCAAAGTCCAGCAGCATGATTATGTGCAAAGTTCAAGAACATTTGGTAACTTTATGACTTCCCTGCCAGAATAAGAGAAAAGTGTGGGTGTCTCAGCATCACGGTGGCTGGTGTTTGTTTCTTGACTCTACAGGTACATTTAGACTGCGTAAAGAGCAATGGCTGTCCTCTTCTCTATTCTGCAGTTTCTCTTATCTCACCGTGTGTCTTTGCCTCTGCCTCTGCATTGATCTATTAAGATCTACTGGGCCGTTTCCAGCGCTTTCACCCCGAGTATGTTCTTCATAGATCTTAAAGTATGGAGCAGAGGCCTGAGCACTTTCACTCAGTTAAACACAACATCTCTCTGTGTGTCAGGGAAGCACAGAGCCCTAAAGTGTCCCCTAACACTCCGGATCTGGACCCAGGACGCCTGTGCAGCCTTTGGACACCTGCGGGGTCTGTGAATGTCTCTGTGATGGGACAGAGGGACGGGAATGGCAATAAGAGCGCAGTAATTCATCAGCCATCCATGGCTTTGCTCCCATTTAGATACAGATACCCACTGAGACACAAAGCCCCAGCTGCCTCAAGTGGCAGACTTATACACAACATTGAGCGCTAATGCAACACAGCTCCATTTAGCCCTTTAAGAAACACCCCAAGAGCCTTTCTATACAGCGCTCTGATCCGCAGAGGCAAGGCTACTGTTGTCCCTTGTTTTTAGTCTCTATTTTGGCTTAAGTGACTTTGTCTAGCTGTAGAAAGAAAAGAAGGGAAAAAGAAGAAGATATTTTCCAAAAGATTGATCCATCTCTTTAATTCAGCAGGAAAACACCAAATGAGCTGCTCACACAGCAGATTACCAAATAGAAGTATGACTAACACATACTGGAAACCAAGAGGCAGCTTATTTAAAAACAGCATAAGATCCTATAATGGTAGTACGGAAACACTCAATCATCACACAAAAAAATCCAACAATTTAGTAATTAGGTGATTAACTGAGGAGTTTGTCATGTAGAAATACTCAGACTCAGCTGATCTACACCAAGTATTTCCTGCTCACCTTTCTGAATGGAATACCGTTCTTATTTTGGCAAAACTAAACATTTAAAGAGCTAATTTCTTGTGCTTTTAGTGAAAGACAAAGAAAATTAAGCTGGACATTTTATGAACTAAAAGCTGAACGTTAACACGTTACAAACTTCATAAACTCTGCAAATGCTTAATAAGAGGTGGCTTGTTAGATTTCTTTCTCAACTCCCACAAACTGAAACACACAGACAGATGCTGGCGGAAGAAGAGGAAGAGAGGAGGCGTTCAGCTGGAGTACTTCTACATCAGATGGTAAAAGCGTGGGAGAGCCGGAAAAGTGAGTATCACCTACATCAGTGAAGGGAGAAAAAGATGCTCTGCACACAGAGGATGTGTCAAAGTTAAAATGAATAACGGTCCATTTCTTACCAAAAAAAAAAACAAAAAAAAAAACTTCCCTCCTGGCTTTCGGACAGTGAATAATCGAACTGAGAAATATTCTCTCATTAGCCCACTTTAGAGCTCCTCGTGACTCCGGGGAAGTCAGCAACAGCACTGTACAACTGCATGGAGGCCTGTAGGAAGAAGCTCCTGAGCCGAACAAACCAATTACACCCCTGTCAAGTCCGTGAAGCTGCACTGCATCATCCCTACAGAGGCACCGCTGTCACACTGTGGCTCAGGAGAACCAAGCTGACGAGCCTGGCATTGTGCAGCACAGTGCTAAGCCCTGCTATTAAGTATTGATTGTCCTTTATTAGAGAGGCAGAGTAGGTAAAACAAAGGCCTGCTCTGATCAGCATGCACTGAGCTGCTGAAGCATGTGACTCATAATTGATTGCAGAGGGTGTTAAAGCTGCAGGGCAGGACTGCTTTTACCCCATGACTCTCTTGGAGTGGGGGCAGCCTTCATGACTGCTGCTGCTGCACATTCCTCCCCGGGCGGAAACACACACATTAGCATCACATGCTAACCGAGGCACTTGGACACGGTATAGCAAGAACAATTGATGTGCATCACAGGAACAATTGAAGCAAAACTTTACGATTAACTCTTCAAAACACTTGGTTTAGCATTTTAAAACAGCATATCAAAAATAACTATAACTTATGAGACACTGCAATAATGGTTTATATCTGCCCTCAGCTGTGTTTTTATTGTCATTTACTGTGTCAGTTTATGATGCTTCCGTGAAACCAGTCAGCAGATTAAGTGGATGTTACAGAAAGTAACTTCATGCAGCAGCATTCTTGTGCATGTTGTTGCAACAGATTCGAAGTTCTGGAAACGGGTGCAGGGCTGTCAATGTGAAAGTGGGCCGACTTAACTGGCATGCCCAGACTGGATGTGACACAGCCCTCAAAAATTACTGGGAAAGAGGATCAACCTAGTTACACAATGGGCAAGTCATTAGCCAACTACTGTCTGTCAGCCCCAATAAAGTTGAACTCTGCTCACAAAACATGATCACGCTCGATGGCTTCAACTGGCACACTTAGTTAATTAAAGAGGTGAGAATGCAGCCAGCCGACTGCTTCTGTCAGCGTCCACGAGGGCGGAAGAGCTGCTGAAGTGTAGTCTGCTGCTGATGTCATCATTTATGCTTTAAACTACACATGAAGCAAGGCAGGGGAATATTTCGGACAGCAACAACTGACCTGGTCTAAGATCTCACAGCTACCACAATAATAAATCTGACTGTGGGAAACAGCTTGTTTTTTGACGCCTAAAGTCAACCGTCTCTAATCCGAGTCTGCGTCTATTTTTGAAAGTTTCATAAAATTGGAACTTGTTTATACTAATTCTGTGTTGGCGATTCGTAGCTTAAGGGTGCCTCTATCATTACTCACGCCTCATGTATTTAGATAGTGTTTTAAGGAATTAATAAAGACTTTAGTCAGCATTTACAGTCATTTGTAAGCCAATAATAACAGCCTAGTCCCTTCTTATGAACCCAAATTCTCCTCTCATCAGTGACCTTAAGTGACCTATAAAGCATCACTAGGTTTTGATGCGGCCACAGGACAGAACTTAGCTCCGTCATCGGAGAGTTGTAACACACATTTTATTTGTGGTTTCTTTTGGTCACGTCTAATCAAACGGGGAGGAATCATTCTCACCTCTGCTGACATCCCTGCCACACACAAGCATGAAGTTACTCAACTCAAAACTTTGTGAAGTTATGAAACTGTAAATCCAGTCTGTGTGGGAGTGAAAAAAGGAGCGTAACGTGGAGGAGGAGCATGGAGGCGGGCGGGATGAGGCAGACAAAGCGTCGGGCCGCTCGTTGATCAGCAGGGAACGCCATTCCTCCCTCGCCCTCTTTGTTCATCTGTCTTTGCTTTTCAACCAGATGCAATTTGCTGCTGTTTAGCAAGCCAGAGGAGGCTTCCTGATGACTCAAAACACTGCAAACCAGGAACTCACGACCGGCTAATGTATTCACAGCATCACTCCACCTCTCTGCTGTCCACCAGCAGACTTTTTCTGACGCAGGATGGCAGAGAAAATTATCACTAAATAAGATATTCATCTTTCCTGAAAGCAAGTGGAGTTTTCAATGAAAACTCTTCTCATTGTCCTCATGTTTTATCAGAAAAAACTGAAGACATTGTTAGATCTTTTTAAGCACTTGTTAAAGTTAAATGCCTGTATTGGTTAAATGAAACTGTAGATCTGTAAGATTGATATGATTTTACTGCAGAAAAACAACAAACCAAGAAACTGCAGCATCTTTATGACACATAAACCCAAATTATAACCATTAAAATGTGACATTTAAGTCTGTATAAGAGCTGCTAGGCACTGGAATATGATGGCAGCTGTTGATTTTATACACACAGCATATCAAGTTTCTGTTTTCTACATTTATCTTTTCATATAATCACTGATGCTCAGATGTGGGTCATCACAGGTGACATCTACACCCCAGCATCTGATATTTCTCTGATGTCACATTCACGTCATAACATAAACACAACTGTCAATAAAGATGCAGATAAGCAGCAAATCTTCATGTCTGCGAGGATGATTCAAAAGTTTGATCTGATATCACTGACAAGATTGGATTTTTCAATCAACCCATCAAACAATCAGTTATTATTTGAGTTTCAGTTTATCTGCGAGACAAATCTAGAAAGTTCTGTATGTATTATAAAGCACCAAGTAAAAAGCACAAAAACAAGCATAATCTTCCAAGTCTTCTGATTTGATGGGAATAGCTACAGAAATCTATAGCACCAAATAAAAAGGCTTTTGAGGAAAAAAAGAAAGGAAAACTTAGGGTAGCGTTGTTGTAAGACAGATCACTTAATGATTTCTAAATCTGTTTTAAATGTTGTGAGAAAATCAGTGACAGTTTTCAAATGTTGACATGAGTTTTTAAAAGGTCTTGTTTTGTCAACAAAGACTTATTTGATTTCAAATGGCATGAAACAAAGTAAAGTGAGAAATCTTTTATCACAGCGAGGCAAAATTGTGCTTTTAACAGAGATTAAGCGACTACACAAAGTATCCATGCTGACAGAAGAACATCCACCTCTCAGATTGAGCTGACAGCTGTATGATTTACTGCCCTAAGAACTCCAGATTAAGACATAAATCAGGAGCCACGGGGGCTCCATCCACAGAGGAGAGGCTGCGAAACAAGGTGATGATGTGGTTTATGAGCCCCAAGATCTTCCTGATGCAGGTGTGAGAACTGCAGGTAAGTTGTTTACAGATCTGATGTTTAACAAGTGTTCTTAAAACGTTGAGTAATGATTAGTGACAGTGTCTTAAAAACAACATGACAAAGACACATTTGTACGAGGCTCAACACAGACTTCAGTGTTGAGCAGATTACGAGGTTAGGTGGTCTCTCATGCTGCTGACCTCTGACAGAAAGGTCCCTCAGTGGTCCCCTGGGGGGCCCCTGACTGACACCAGTGAAGGACTGTCTAATCCTGGACTCAGGTCAGACTCCTAACATACAAACTCAGCCACCCTCAGGCAGAAACACAGACAGGATGGGGAGACCTCTGCAGGACATAATCACCACAACACGAGATATGAACTCTAAATCACCTTAACCTGCAGACTGTATGAAGAAAAGAAAGCAAAGTCTGCCAGAGCATGCATTAACTGATCAATCTCTTCGAGAGAAAATATTTTTTGTTGCCTGTTATTTCACATGTGGTGGAAAACACTCCTGAAATTACAAGTGTGTTGGGGGGGGGAGCAGCCGCTGTGTACCAGGCCTTACGTTGTGTTACTGCTCTGTGCAGCAGCGGCACGAAAGACTCAAATCAACGTGAAACCTCGTAGAGGAAAGGTGAGCAGGACACACCTACACATCCTTTATTTACTGAGGCTCGACCGAAACTAGACCAAGCGGAGCTGCAGCGTTCGGTATCTCCATAAAGAGGTGGATCTCCGTCTGTCGCGCGCGGGCACACACACACACGCACACACACGCACACGCATACATACATACACACATCGTACCTCAGGAATTCTTGCAGACAGGTGTCACAGAACCGGTGTCCACAGGTGGATACTTGGACCGGCTCCCGCATCGCCTTGCTGCAGAGCGGACACTGGAACCGTCTCTTCGGCTTCTCCAGAAACTTGTAATCGAAGCCGGGCATGGCTGCGGGTTCAGTCGCTTTCCTCGGGCCTTCGGCTGCAGGTTAAAGGTACAAATGTCCTCTTGGTCCTCCCCCCTGCACACGGAGCTGTTTGGCTGCGCTGCCGTTTAAGCCGATGAGGGGCTCATATCACGTCCCCTTCCGCCACTGACTGATCGGGCTTAAAGGAGGCGAGTGCTCCGCAGCTCTTCCTCCTGCAGTCCGAAGACTGATGTCAACAAAGACAGCTGCAGAAACGATCCTCCTTCCGCAGGCAGGCTTTGTTTTGACCGGCAGAGCTGCTTTCTGGCTGTGCTGTGCGCTGAACTGACTGACACACTGAGCACAATGTAAAACCACTCCGTCTGTTTAGGTGCACAGAGCCCCGCCCCCTCCTCCTCCTCCTTCTTCTCCAGGCAGGAGGAGTCAAGGAGCTGAGACGCTCCTTTCACACCATTTCATCTCTCTGATCTCCCTATGTGGATCTTTAATTGGGCCTTTGTCCGGCTGTAGTGGCCTCAATGAGCTGTTCATTGTTCTGAATGCTCATATGTGATATAAATCTGTTATTTATCCGATTGCAGTCATTTGTGGGCACACATAAAGTGGCTGAGAAAAACAAATATTTCACATAAGCACTCACTGTTGATTAAGTCAGGAGTGGTGAGGGTTTTTTGTTAAAATTTCAGTCAGATAAATGAAAACAGATCTCATAGAAAGGCATACACAGGGTGAGAGACGCCCTCTGCTGGTGAAGTTGCACACAAACGGAACATTAATCTTTGTGGGGTTTTGTTGTAAAGATGCACATCAACACCGTGAAATCTGGCCCGGGCTTGCATTTTCACACTCGTGAAAAAACAAGCACCCGGACAACATCTGTGAGAGTGGCATTAGAGCGCGCATCCGCACATCTGGATAATTTTCACCTGCCGTGTTGCCACCGGATTACATCACCATTACATCATCAGACAGGACAACAATGGCAGCAGGGCCATGTCCTCACAAAAGGTGTCTGCAGAGAAGAATATTAGCAAACTGCGACTGCTAATTAATCCCAAACTGTCACAAAGGGAAAACAAAACATGATCATGTGAGGATAAAGGAGGCTGTCGCTTAGAAGGACCTCTTTAATGATGCACAACCTGTTTCATTTGAAAGTTTTCAGTCATGATGAAGATCAGACGCATAATTCAACCTAAATATCAATTTCTCAGGTTAGGTCGTCTCACCGTTTCTGGCACGCTTCACTTTATTTTTTTTAATGCTGTTCAGTATTTTGTTGCACCTGTGACGATCGATAGTGAAAAACAAACATGCACGAAAAAGTTTCCACTCTTTTAACAGAGTTCTGTTTTGTAAAATGCCCTCTGTTGACCACTACAAGCTGGGAGGAGATATTGTACTTAATTCAGAATATGATGAACTGCAAAGCAATAATACTCAAAGTGGATTCAACTACACAAAGAGGTAACAAGCACCCCCAATGTCATACTTCAATGATTAATATATTTCAGCGGGAAGCAAGTTATTTAATCCTAACTGATCCAGAGAGGAGCTTCTTATTCCTTAAACATTCATATTGGAAGACACATCCTGTGGTTGTGGCTAAGATGTTACTCTGTTTCAGAGGGGTCAAATTATTTCTCTGTATCGAGCCCATAAAAGGAAGGAAGGAAATCCTGAATGATCGGACAACACTTCACTGTTTGGTGAAATCAAATCCAATGAAATCAACAGCAGAAGCCATGATAGTATTTAATAGTGAAAGTAGGAGCATTTTCAGACACACAGTGCAAACAGAATTCAAGGTGTTGGGAGTTAAACAGCCGCATTGTCTTAAAATAACCCTTCAATGAGGCTGATTGAATATATAGATATATACCTTCAATTTGTTAAGGAACATAAATATTGGATTCTGGAGAGATGGAAAAAGGTCATGTGGTCTGATGAGTACAGATTTACCGTTTCTGAGAGACGGGTGGAGGATAAAGCGCTGCACCCATCATGCCTTGTACCTACAATACAAGCTTATAAGGGCAGTGTTGTGATCTGGGGTTGCTTTAATTAGTTAGGTCGATGTTCAGCAACAATCAAAAGATTTTCTCTTCTTTGATAGCACAGGCATTTTCCAAAATGACTATGCCGAGATTCATCGGCTCAGACTAGGTAAAAACGTGGTTCAGGGAGCATTTCCACCACAGAGTCCAGATCTTAACCACCTTGAGAATCTCTGGGATGTGTTGGAGAACACAGCAATCTCACTCTCCCATCATCAATACAAGGTCTTAAAATAAACTTAAAGCAGCTCTGGAAAGAAATGATTGCTGTGGCATTGCTTAATCAATGGTAAATGTGTACCTTAATCAGACATAACGAAAGTTATGTCCAGGCAGCGTATGTTACTACAAATTAAAGTAGAAGAATATGAAGTTCAAAGTAGTCACGCTGTTACCAGCTGTAACTTTAAAGTACTGTTGAATACGATCTATTGGGATGATGGTTTTTACTCTCAGACCGTCACTCCAGTGATGCATAGCTGAAGGATCAGATCTGTTAACTTAACTCATCTGAGCATGCCACCGCTAAGAAAGAGCAGCCTTGTTCTATGACTGTCGTTTTTCTCTAATCAGTTTTTTATCAGATGGAGACTGAAAGAGTTTTTCAAGCTCTTTCTGCTCTTCAAGCTCAGTGTTGTTCCTTGTTGCCTCACAGCTTAGATCTGAATATTCATGTAATTATCTAATTTCCTGCTGGACTTTCTGAACACTTTGGCAGTTATAGCCTTTGGTCATCTCATGAACACAGTTTGCACAACCATTTCATTTACAATATATTACACTTATTAGCAAGCGACAAAAAGAATCTTAACAAAACACAAAGTTGTGTCTGAAATCCCTCCCTGTTTAAACGGCAGTGCCGGTCCTAAACTATGGAATGACCTCCCATTGCACATTAGACAAGCTCCTTCACTGTCCATTTTTAAAACTCATTTTTACTCCCTGGCTTTTAACCCAGCACCAGACTCTGTTTTTGTGTTTGCTTTATTGTTTTTATTGTTTTAAAATTGTTATAGTTTATTATTGTTTTTATATTGTTCTCATGTTTTATGGCTTATACTTCGTGTTGCTATTCATGTACAGCACTTTGTTTCAGCCACGGCTGTTTTTAGAGAGCTTTATAAATAAAGTTGAGTTGAGTTGAGTCGTGCACTTATCTATCTACTCTTGTTCACCATTTCCTGAGTCCAAAAAGTGAAAAAGATTTGTACAGTGGAATCAAACCAGTGCTGTTGATAACATGTCATTTACTGCTCACTACACAGTGAACAGCTGACTGTTTTGTTAGCCCGATTTTTTTCATTGGAAGCCCAAGAATAAGCTGGAGAAATCGTTTATTAAAAAAGTATTTATTAGTGGTCACATGTAAAGTATATTGCAGCGCTGGACTCGGAGTGCCAGAGCTCCCGCAGGAAATCCGTCAGGCCGAGCCCCGTTATCCGGAAACATTTCATATTTATATTCAGCTTTATCTCACAGAAGTTGTATCCACACTTGTCAGAGTATAATTGGCCAGTTTTGAGTGGCATGATCAGGCCAGCTGCTGTCCTTGTTGTGTTCTTTGGATGTGATAAACAATGTGTGTGTGTGTGTGTGCTGTTTTTAGGCGTGGATCTAATGTACCAGACATATCTGCCCTAATAGAGATGTTTTGTCTGACCCAGTTGTTTATGTCATTCTAAGGTCTTGGACCATTTAAGGTCATCTGTTGTGCAGTATGAGCAGAGTGGCAAAGTACCAGCTAGGAACATAGGTTATTTAGTAAAATACAGAATATGAATTTATAATGTCTAAGAACAAAGCCAATTATAACAGTTTACTTTACAGAGAGCCATGAATGAGGAAACAAGAGAGTGATTTCAGCCACAGCTCAGCCTAACCCCAAACAGACCCTCGTTATCTGGTCTGAATGATGCTGTATTGCAGGACTAATCCAATGAAGCACAAAGTGACCAGTCACCAGTCAAGTGAGATAAATGCGCTCGCATCATTCGACTGATGAGCGCTCAAGTGGCTCCATTCTTTTCGTCTCATTCACTGGCGTCTTAAGAAAGCTCAAACCAGTTTGACTTTCACTGGCTTTTCATGGTTTACAGAGCAAACACTGCAAGTGAAGGAAGACAATAGTTCCCCACATGTGAGCTGCCTAATGACCTACTGTAATCCACATTCAGTATCAGTGTTGCAACATTCCTTTAACAAGCACATCGTCAGACACACCTGCGACCTCAGACAGGTCAGGACCTTCTCTGTGTTATTAGGCCACCTACTGAAACAAACATTCGTCCATGAAAGGTCCGGACAGAGATGAAGAAGAAGTGAAACTGTGAGGGTGCAGCTGCAGAATGAAAGGAAATCATTCAGCTGCAGTGCAGATGGGTCTCTTTGAGGAAGATGTTCTTCTCATTGGGCTCCCAGGGGGTAAGTTTTCAGCCCCAAATCATCTCGGTACAGGCTCCTCGAACAGAGCTACGAAAAGAGGGTGCAGAAGAAAAATGAGTGAATATTAGTACAACTGAAAGGTGTTGATCAATCAAAAAGATGATTGGCAGAAATTACTTGACAGCCATTTGGCTCGTTCCTGAATTTCTTCCCCATAACTCGACCTCTCTTTGTTTTGAACTGAAGCAATCTGAAGATGCTGCTTTGACTCAAAACCTTCACTATATCCTGACATGCGTTAGACAAAACATTTAACAAAGTAACCAGCAGATTAAACAACTACTGTAGTTATCTATTAGTAGGCAAATGGCTTCCCCTATTGTAGAAACTACACAGCCATCACCACTTTAGCCCAATAGGCCATTATGACCACCTGCAGTATTTATATTTGGCGGCATTGCTCTGTTATAGAACCTCCCTACTGAACAGAGCCGAACAGATGGGGCATCTATGACAACAGACATGACACTGAGAGAGTTAGACTGTATGAAAAAAAGGGGCTGGGTTGTGAAAGTGGCCTGTAGAGGTGGCAGTAAAGGTATGTGGACTAAAGCAATTAAAACAGAGCTCTCTGTATGAGGTTTGACAATAGGATGCACAAAAATGTGAGTCAGCTGAACAATCAGCTGATCAGGGCGTGTGTCAGGTGATACAAAGAGATGAGGGCTGAGCTTTATGCTGCAGTCTGATGATTGATCAGATATCACTACAACTCTGTCAAGTTTAACTCCCAAAATCAAACAGAATGTTTCTGGTTAGTTTGTCACACCTTCCTGTTGCAGCGAACCAAATAATGTCCACAGTTTCACCCGTCTGCTTTGACACGCCACCCTCCTCCTTTCCTCTATGTGTTTTTACTGGTCTGTTTAATCGTTGCTGTTTTCTGCTTTTCACTTTGACCATCAGCACTGCAACAAAAATTGATTTTACATCAGTTAGTTCGGTGTATCTTTGGCAGCCCGAGGTCACAGCTATGATTTCTGAACACGAAAGATGAGTCTTGACTCTTCACACGGATCCTTCAGCTACATCTGCAATATGTTTGGATTATCATTCGTTTGTCTGTTTTTATTCCATGTAGTCTCCTGTGAGTTTTGTGAATTATTAATACATTTTCTGTGTCTAAAAGGGTGTCGAGAGGATTACGAATTTTCCATTTTAAAAATCAAAGCTGTCCTGTGGCTCTTTTACTCACAGACACACACTGTGTGCATCCTTCAGGTCTAACTAAATAAAATAATTCACAAGCTTTGACATGCATGTTTTCTAGCTGGCCGTTTTCAGTTGTTTTTTTCTAGATTCTAGTCGATTATTTTTAATTTTCCAATTTCTTTTCTATGGATTTCACACCATCAGACACTAATTTTCTGCTCCTTTCAATAAAAGTTGGATAGTCGTATGATATAGATGCATCCAGAGTCAATAGCCACAGTGACTGGACTGAATGATCTCTTCAAGCATTTGGGTGGAAACGTTCAGATCAAATTAGTGGACATGTTTGAATGCATCGTGCCTTCGGTCGCCGCTGAGCTCTCAAACTCACAAATGAGTCCTTTAATATTAGCTCTCAGACAAACATGCATCGCTGCGGACGTTATCAGGAGATGTTTGTCTCAAGTTCAGCCGGTCTTTCATCTGGGGATTAGTCAGATTTCACCACATCCCAACATGTCACAGCATTTGTTAACAGAGGGTAATAAGCAAAATATTACGTTTCACTGCCAGTAGAGTGTTGCCATGACAACAAGCCACTGATGTCACCGTAAATGGGTGACTCTCGTCGAGCTGCACCGCCTTCGGTATGCCACAATCCTCCTCTTTTCTTCCAAGGCGGCCGCGGGCCCCTTTTCCCCACGTGTACACCTCCCCTTCTGCAGAAAAGAAGAGAAGAAGGAGCTGGTCACCAAATTCAGAGCGAGACGCATTAATCCACACAAACCTTTAAATGACAGCTCGGTCTCTCCTGCAGGGGCAGCATAAAGACTCTAGCTGTAGGAAGTCTGAGCCGAACAAAGCCTTCCTGATACAAAGAAAACCTACAGGCACTGTTGTCTTCTCCCCAGGGAACCAAACGCTGGCACAATAAGACATTTTACCATTTGACTTACAGATAGTCAGCACAAAGACATGCACATCTGTTATCTATGTTTATAGCAGCGCTTTTGTATGTTTATCCTATTAGCTTAAGTCAAAGCATACCATATGGTCCATGTTATCTTCAGTTTGAAACTTTCAGGTCACGTGAAAATGAACCTGAAAGTTGTTTCAAAGTCAATCATTTTTGTAACAGAGTTAAAGTTATTGTTGTGGCAAACAGCCACATGCAGTGACAGTTCTTGTTTAAGGATAAGCTAAGGAGTTTTCGATGTGGGCCTGTTTACCCTGTTAACTGCTTGAAAAATTGATAGGCTCAAAAATGTTTTGCAATCAGACCTGTACTGAGCGAGAACGCCATGACAGTCACAATAAAATAAAACGGGTCAAATATCCCCTGTTAAGTAAAAAGGCTGCTTAGATAAATGTTGATTAGCTCTGATTAGGATTTGGGAGGATTTTTCTTTTGGTAAATATCACATAACATTTACTACAAGCTTCGGCTAAGCAACAGACACTTGCAAAGTTATATAAGACTGCAGCTGTTTAGTACTTTGGTGTCATGGTGTTCTACCAATACTTTACATAAAAAACCCAAACAAACAGGACCCAGGTTGAGAAAAACACAGAATTTTCCTTCAAATGCCCCCCGTACTGAAGGTTCTTATTGCTTTTCCCAGCAGAATAACCACACATATGTAGAAATGTTTTCTCGACTCAAAGCTCAGGTGAACCCTGCTGCATTCAGTGAAGGTACTGTGACGCAGATCCTCTAGATTTGCATTATCCTCTTCAGAACATAAAGAAAATGATCCAGATATAATCAAAACACAACAAGGATATGTGAGAAATGTTTTTAACACTGACTGTTTGGCTTGTGTGTGTGTGTACATACAATTTTCAGGTTCATGTTAGCTCAACAAAATATGATAGACTTGTAAACCCCACCACATCTGTCCAGGTGTGCAGGCACAGAGAACGAGGATAAAGACTTTTTCTTCTCACCAGATCCAATGGCCAAGGTGAAGGCATCGCCACAGGCAGCCATAGTGATGCCCTGCAGGCCAGACACCAGGTAAGGCAGACGGCTGCTCCGCCGCGAACTGCAGCCCATCTGTCTGTGCTGGTTGCTGCCAAAAGTAAAACACTGACCCCCCTCTGATTATTGAAAACATGGGAGACAGAAACCAAGATAATATGTTAGATTTCCACTTCCATTTTTAATATTCTTCATATCAGGTTTGATGCATCCACGTTTAAGCCTTCATACCAAGAGCGTTGAAACAAATAAGGGAACGTCTACTTTTTCTGCTTAGCTCACAACTTTAAGCTTTACTAGGAACTTTAACATGTTGCAGGTGATCTTTTCCAGCAGCCTTTCACTTCAAGTAATCAATTGCCATCTACTATTTTGTACAATATTGACATTAAAAGAGAGTCAAATAAATCTGAACTATGCCTTTTGATGGAATAATTTGAATTTCTTAACCTGTAACAGCAACAGAATGTGACGTTCCAATGTCGATGTAAACAATCTTCTCAGTGTTGAGAGGGGCTGAGTGGACCGGAGTGTAAGAATGAACTTCTTCAACTTGATTCACAGGATTTGATTCCTCTCCTGCAGTAATCTTATCCAGGCCAATCTTATTGAATCTGACCACAACAAAATAGAAAAAATCAAGAGCTCTCATACGGCTCAACAGCAGTCAACCAAATCTTTTATACTCTATATCCCTTTAAGCATACATTCAGTGAATTTAGTTTTTTCCCAGGGACTAATCTTTGGTCGTATGTCTGTGATCAACCTGTGTCCCACAGACATGATCTGCACAGAGCTGCGGAGGTTACAGTTTCTTTCTAACGCACAGATATGGTTTCTGACTACAATGAAAGCAAACACTGTGTCATTTCGGGAGAATGTTGTCACACAGGTTGTGCGCCACAAAACCTGTAAGCCCACACACATACTTTGAACATTAGCCGACTGGATGTACAGTTTTATCATACTTTACAGATAACATACAGCAGCAATGTCTTTGCATTAAGTGTGGAATTAGGCATGTTTTCCCTTTGCTTCTTCTGTGATTTATTTTAGGCTGAGAAACAGAATAATTACCTGTTGCTTCCACATGCTACAATGCTGCCCTGGGTGCTGATAATCATAGAGCAGTCAATGCCACACACCACTTTCTGGGCCTCAAATTCCACAGGTAAACACACCTGCTGAGGACAATTGTGGGTGTCTTGGGTGCCAAGCCCGAGGCGACCTTTCAGACAGGGACCATGTTTGTTTGAACACGTGTTTAGAAGCTGCTGTCATACATTAGTGATGTATGATAAACAAACAAATAAAAAAAAACAACCAGGATAGCTAAAACTATAACTAGCTCATTTGCTATACCATTGTCTCCTCTTCCCCAAGCAAATACTTCTCTTTCATTGGTCACAGCAAGAACGTGGGAAGCTCCACAGGACACCTGAACCAGCTCATAGCCGAGGAGTGCCTCCACGATCTTGGGCTGCAAACAAAGAGAAAAGAAATGCCACTTGTTTAGTTATAAATTCTGATCCAAACCTGAATCACTTTTGTATCTTCGTAGCACAGTGTTCAAATTTAATTGGTAGACCAACATCTAAGAAATCCACTGCAAAATGGCTGTATTAGACTGTATTGAACACGACATTTTTACTTGTGAACACACACTTGTGTTACATCATTGAAGTTGCCGTGTCCCAGACAGCCGTTGCTCCCACTTCCAAATGTCATGATAATGCCCCTGTCTGCGAATGGAAAATAAAAACAGGGGATTAACAGGACTATTAGTTGATGAGTGTAGGTGTATTGTAGTGTACACCAACAGAATGCCTCTAATCCTGATCCAGAAAACGTTAATCTGTGTACAGTGAAAAGTGATGAAAGAGAGGCAACTGAGCTAAGAGGAAGGGTCTTTAATCCTGTGTTATCTGCTTTCCAGTGCTGGACAGACTGAAAACAGCCTCCGACAGCAAACTGGCTAACAGAGCACCACAGTTTGAGCTCCAGAAAAACAGCTCTTTCAAACTGCTAGACAAGCAAGATGAGGTTTATTTCACAAGTAGATTCACACTATCAGGAAAAAAGAGTCTGCTGCATAGGGCAAAAGTGAGGCATAATCATAGATTTCCCAAAGCAGAGCCCTAAGCTTGAGTTACAGGCCATGGCTGTGATCTTTTTAATCTATCCAAAGAGGAACAGCCCACCAACCTGTCATGCAGGTGGTAAAGAGATCACCACACGACACAGACTTGATGGTGACACCAGACTGACCCTCGAGGAAGCGAGAAATGAAAGGTTGCTGCATCTGTTCCACCACACCAGGAAGACTGGTCTCTCCGGACACCACTGATGGAGCCTGTGATGATAAATCATAATAAGCTTCATACTGAATATAGAAAATAAAAGAATCCACCTGCTGCCGCACCATTAAAATACCATCAACCTATGATGTTCAGTCTTGACCAGGTGTTTTTCTATACTCCCATATTACCCAAACTGCAGCAGCAGTTAGTGTTTTTCTGCACTTCCTAAAGTATCCTATAATTGTGAAAATGGGCAAAAACACAACAAATTAATGGTGGCTGTTTGCTCTATGGACTACTGAAGAAATCACTGCTATTTCTGCCTCTTCAACACATTTCCCTGCACTGTCGCTCTTTGAGTCTGCAATACTACCCAAGGATAGTTGTATTTATCACACATATTTTCATTAGCTACAAAAAGTACTGCCCTGTGAGTGTTGAAGAATCCTGAAAATTCAATACAAAGGAGCCTCAAATAAAGTTAGTACGAGGAACCTTCTTGCTGTGAGACAACAGAGCTGCTTCGAAAGGATTTTTTCTTTATAATTGCTCACTTTAGGAAACTATAGAAATATAAAACATCAGGGTTCAGACAGACCTCCCATGTAATTAGACGACCAGACTTGGTGACTCCCATTTTCTGAGTGCGGCCAAGAGACACCTGAAGCACTTCAGTGTTGAGCATTGGCAGACGGAGAGGCGTTGTGATGCCACTTCCCCACGTATACACAGAGGACAGCGGGAGGGAATGCACCTTTCCAGATCCTAAACCGACTGACCCATCTGTTTCGGAGCAAACAGTAACAACCAGTTACTGCTGTGGTCAGTGTGGTGCAGCCTGATCTGTTGTCAAACAATATTAGGTGCATTACCTCTGGACCTGTTGGTGGGAACTCTCCTTCCTTGTCGTCCATGAGGACCAGGCTGCACTGTAGACAGTGGTTTCTCAATTCTGGAGGGAAGAATTTAGGAATATAAACTCATGGGACAAAGCATTGTGAAATCTTATCACAAATGAATAGAAACTGTTCATTTAAAAGGCCTAATTATCAATATTAGAGCACTGAAGCCCCACCTTCGCATTTTCACATTGCCTATGTCTGTGTAGAGATTAAGCAGAGGCCTTATGCATATGGGCAGAGCCATGATTTCGTTGAGTTGAGGCCGTTTGGACGGATCCAGATTGAGCATGTTGAGGATGAGCTGTCTCAGTTCTGGGCTGTATCGGTCTGAGATTGGAGCAAAGGTACCGCTCATGATTTTCAGAACGAGGGCAGGTAGATTCTGAAAGGAAAATCAAAGAGTGTAAACGTTGAGACAAATTGCACAAGTATTAGAAAAAAAAGTCTACAATTTTCTCCTTAAACTCCACAAAAGGGAAAAGGTTCTCACGTCGGTAATTCACTGTGGAACTGGTAGTGCAAATAGATTTGAGCAAAAAGCAGAAAGATTTGACTGAATTATTGGTTTGTGTGAAAATAAAAAGCCCCAGCGCTTTATTATGAGAAAACCTGCAGTCTTCACATGAATGAGAAATGGAAAGAGTATCCTTTAGTGAATTTAGTGTAGCGTTGATGTTTGTTAAGATGGTTTATACATTACTGATATTAATACTACTGCAAAAGCTAAAGCAAATGCATCATTATCAAAACATCCCAAAAAACAAAGAATTGCTGTAAACAAGTTTTCAGTACTGCAGCTTCGAAGGCTCTCTTGAGGCTCGCTAGCTCATACAGCACACAGCCCAAAGCCCAGATGTCACTCTTCTGGTTGTACGGCTTTCCCTCACACAGCTCTGGGGAGATGTAGCAAGGAGTCCCAACCACCTGCACAGTCAAAGCAGCAGCTATAAATTCATGCTTGCAAACGTTATGGGGTTATTCTATTCACAGTTTCAAAACAAAAGCAAATCAGCTCACCGTGTAAGCTTTGCTCTTGCTAACAAGAATTTTGGATATGCCGAAGTCCCCAATTTTGACAATCATCTGGTGCTTGTCGAGAAGAATATTTTGGGTCTTGAGGTCACGGTGCAAGATGAGCTTGTTGTGCACGTGGTACAGAGCAAGCAAAATCTGCACAAAGAAGTGAAGGATGGTGTCCTCGTCCAGGAGGGAATTACAGCGCTTCTGTATGTAGTCAGCCAGGGTTCCACCTGCACAAAGAGAGCATAGAAGAAGTAATTAACAATATGTATGCTAAAGGAAACCATAAGAATGATCAGACATAGTAAATAAACATCTAGCCTTGTAAAGTTATTTTTCTATCTCTTCGTGAGCAGAAGAGAAGCAGATAATCTCATACTTTTTGGAAGTTTCAACCTTCCTCCTTAAGCTTTTCTTCTTTACGGAGAAGAAAAAAACCCCAGCCAGCAGAAAAGACTTGATTTTACCAAACTAAACTACTCCAAAAATAGAAAGACAGATTACAACAAAACTAACAATGATAGGTAAACAAAACAAGGCAGGAAAAGAAAAGAAATCTTCAAATGGTAATAAAGCACAGAAGGACATGAGCTTTGATGATGAGACACATTTGTTTTTCCTATGCAAATAAAGCCACTCAATTGTCCAGAGAGGCGATAAAATGTATTGATGAAGACAGCCCAGAGCTGATCTTTAACTTGAAAATATGGACAGCAGACGCATGTAATCTGATAATTCCAAGGTGATGGAGGTGGGTCACGTTGAAGAATTTTGGATTCACTGATAACAACATATATATTTTACCCGATTACATGGTCCCTCACAACACCATCATCACACACACACATTAAGAGGTTCTCAAGTGGTCTTCCAAGGCCTAACGTGGGAATGAGGAAAGTTATGGAGCCCTACAGCACTAAAGCACGGGAAAAACTAGCTGCTGCACAACGAACAAAAGAGGGTCGTGTAATTAGATACGACAGTGAGCTTACCAGGTGCGTACTCCATCGCTATCATGAGGGCCTTGTCTTCCAGGAAGTTCTCGTAGTACTCTATGATATTTGGATGGTTGAGCAGTTTGAGCACCTGACACTCGTTCTGTGCTGCCAGGCGTTCGTCTCGTGACATCTGCTCCACGGGGATCTCCTTCAGGATGACAAGGGCCCCATCACTGCGCCTGCGGCACAGGTGAACAATCCTGACAGGCCAGGAGACGGAAGAAATGTCACACGTATTTTCTTGGATAAAGAATAAAAGCATGATACGTGGCTGGGACCGATTTTGTTACTGACAAAGATGCATTATATACAGTCTGAGGAAGAAAAGAACAGTCGTGAAACATTTCTCTATACATTTCTGAGTTATAACTGATCAAAATAAAGCAGCACAAACTGTAAGAGACAGATTTAAAGTGAAAACTTCAAAGTAAACGTTTTGTATTCTGTAGAATTAATACTGTTGATACTGTGAAGCTGAGCAGTTGTACAGAAGGAATGTATATTGGCCATTGAATAGTGTGTGGCTGCTGTTTAACTGTCATTGCAAAGTAAAAACCAAAGCTGTTCCATCTCAGAGAGTACTGCAACGAGGTAAGGGAGCTAATTAGGAGTCGATTGGTGGAACAAAGACATTTTTCTGCCAATATTATATAATTTCAAATTCCCCCTGCAAAACCTTAAAATGTTTACTAAAACACTGTAATATATATACATACATATATATTTAATTTTCTAATATTTTTACATTTAAAAGAAAGTATCATAAAAAGAGGAGTTGCTGCAGAGTAAACTACTCAAAAGCATCTATCCAGGGAATGTACATAAGAAAAAATCCAACTACTTGTATTCCCTTGAAGTTTTTTTTTTCCTTTCTACTTGACTAAACTTGTCTGGTAAGTTTAGATCCCACTTTAAATCCTACTTTAAAATTACTGCCTGCATAAGAATAAACTAATATTATGAAATTCAGTAACAGTTTGTGTATTTTTTAGTTTTAGGTACATCACAAGCTTAATAAAGAGTCTTTACAGTGTATTGTCATTACTGAAGCAAGGGACGTGAATGGTTAATATAACAATTCTCAACAGGACATTTATTGATAAGTTTGTCACAGATAAGTGGCAGATTCAATGATGTGAAAACATGAAACTGTGCCATAATAGTTTTTTACTATATTTTCATATTACTTTTGCTGATACTATACATTTTTAGGATTAAGCACATGCATCGCTAATGCTTCACTTTTAGGGGGAACCCTGAAGTTATCAAGTCTTCTTCTACCAATTATAACGGTGCTATATGTAAGTTTATATTAGGTGGCGGCTAAACGAGCTTTCTAAAAGAATGATATCCAAAAAAGCCACATGTTTACATTTTAAAAACTCAATGTGGCTTTGGCAACTAGATTAAATAGCAGCTCTAAGCCTAAGTATTCTTTATAGGTAACTTTTTCATCAACTTTGTCCGATGCTCAGTCGCCTCTGCGGGTGTTTTCTTCCTCAGCGTACATTCCGTTACTTTTTTTGCGGGGGAACGAGTTTTTATGGCTACATTACAAACACTCCGACAGCGCCGTATTTTCGAAAAAGACAACTGTGTGTAACACAAAACGACAACAAAGTGTTTTTAAAACCAGAGTTTACCCGAAAGCTCCTCTCCCAACAACTTTGATTTTCTCATACTTCTCCATCGCTACTGCGCACAAACGTCTCCGTCGTCTCCAGGCAACCTATCCCTAGCGCTACGGCAACTAACGAGGGACATACCAGAGAAATACGGAAAAGGGTGCACTGACTAGTTTCGTTAGGCAAGGCACTATTTTAGTACATATTTTCAGTCACAAATGGAAAAAAAGGCTGCATCAATTGCTTGATTTGTCTGTGTGTTTTGACAAGTAAAGACAGCATCTTACAAAAAAATAAAAAATTACACGCAATGGTAAATCACATATAACTTGTGCCTTGGACAAGAACTGGTAACAGTCATGTATCTGTTCTTGTCTCAACCTGAGCTGCTTGCTCATAATTAAAGTGTCCTGGTTGAAGTTCAATGGTGTCTTCATAACTCTATCTCTGTTATTATCTCTATATATATTATTATGATATTATCATTCATCACCATATTTTCATGAGTTTATTCAACTTCAAAGAAATGTAATTGGTCATTGTGTCTATAGTAGTCTGAAACTAATAAACTACAGGAACACTATAACGCTCCTCAGTGACTCTACATCCTCATATTTTCACCTGGTTAATTAAAACCACAAATCACTGCTTCTGGACTTTTTCAAAGTAAAGCCAGACAAGTTAAACCACTGTAGAAGGACTGGATTCTTCCAGCAAAAAGAAACTCCCTCTGTTGTTTCTTTTAATTGTATTTTCTTCACTCAGCGTTACTGATTTTGAGTAGACTTTGAACATTGCGTTACCAAAAAAGCAAACAACCTGGACAAACTGATATTAGGTATGTGAATAATTCTCACTATTTCAGGAGTCTGTAAAGACTGTCCTAGTTTTGTTAATTGTATCCAACCTAAAAAGCTTCTTTTCTGAAAAGTGAGCAAACATATTATGCTATGAACTATGTAACAGACCTGTAAAAAAAATCTCTGGACATTCAGTTGTGTATATAAACATGTGAACTGATGTGAAAAGTGAATTAAAGAGAGAGGAGGTGGTGATAACCATTGAGACACATGTGATTAGTGCAACGTCTCGAGCTTGGACTTCAGATCACCTGGTGATTATGAAGCAGCTTCCCCTCATCTGAGATAAGCAGGAAGGGTCTGCCTGAGTGCTATTTCCCTTTCAGCCATGATGGAAATAATAAATGCTTTGTGTTGTGACAAAGGCTGCTCTGTGTTGTGCTGAAGTACATACCTCCACTATCATTATCAATCTGAAATAATGATACATCACCACAAACAATCATCTGCATGTAATTGAGCCATTCCCTACAATTAAGCTAGATGGAGGGGGGTCAGATGAGTCTGTGATTGAACAAACAATAGTTTGCTCTTTCTCAGGGATATATTATCTCAACAAAAGAGTACCTGCGGGAGCCTTAAGGTGTATACGTCGCTCTTCAGACCAGCTTAGTGACATATTTGGCCATCTGTCACCATCTTTGTGACAGTCAGCAACCAGGAATTCACAGTGTGCACAGTGAAACTGGTGTTGGCTTCCAGGTATGAACCTGCGCCTGCAGAGCTTGATCTTTTAAATCTCTGGAGATTTCTCAAGACTTATGACAGGAAGTTTTTGTGAAGGATGTAATTTATCACTAAGAAGCATCTTTTTCTTTTATAGATAGCCCTTCCCACAGGTAGCATCATGTCTTTTTACAGGACAAAAAAAGAACAGATGTAGATAATAACACGAGCAAAGGTTGATATATTGATTTGTGAAGAAAGTTAAATTGTTGAAATTTAAAAATGATTAAATGCTTCTGAAATTAAATTTGAAGGCTTTCCGACCTTTTACTTTTTTAAAGAAAATGTTTGAAGATACGTATATATATATATATATATTGTTTCCATATATGAATGCTTTTTGAAGAGCACCTTTTAAAGTTTGTAGTCTATGTTATTTAAATGTAAATTTGACTGTATACAGGAAGGAATAAAAGTCCTTTTTACCGATGGATCCAAATTAGAGACTTGTGGCTATAAAAGAAGGGTGTATGTAAGGAGATAACTGACAGAAAGGCCAAAAGAGAAGAAGGACCATCAGCCTTTCCTCCACATTAATCAGACATTAACTGAACATTTAACATAACAACACAAGAAAGGTGGAACATGTCTGACATAAAAGGAAGTAGTTCTCTGAATCATAGTTGGGTCATGAACTTTCAAAGTAAATATTTTGAAAGAGGAATATTCAAATATTCATTCACATTTTTTCATCAAGATGATTATAATGGAGACTTATGGATCTATTGTATATATTTTGTTGAACTACTGTATAGTGATTCAGGTACTTACTGGAACACCATGAATAGTAAAACTTGACAAACCCAGCTACTAACATCAGCCATTTAATTAAATTTTGTTTTAAAAATGATGGATTGTAAATCTTTTACTTAAAACAACAGCACCAATCTCTGAACCAACTGTGAAACTGTAACTCCCTCAGATCAAGATGGACCTATTTCTGTTTGGCTGTTTATGATCTATTTCCAAGACATCCATTAACATCTTGGTTTTCTCTGTATTAGCAGTTTCTCCAAGACCTCTCCAAGATCAATAAGATTCAAACACAAAGATTCCCGTCTTAAACAGATCACATGATGGTGAGGCAAATTCTCAAATTCACCGCAGCAGCTGCAGCTTTTCCTGAATCAAATCTTTTGCATCTGCTCTCAGAGTTTCTTTAGAAACCTGAAGCTGTGAGGAATTACAGGTTTCAGGAATCACAAAAGAGAAAGAAAGCAAAAGCCTTTCAGTGTCTCTGACTACAACAACATAACCAAAGTGAGGTAACCAGGACACAGAAGCTTTGGCATTAAATTACATTTCTGACTGCTGGGTTTTTCGTTACAGAGGCCTGTGCTCTGTAAGTGGATTAATTAATTGCATGTCACATCTTTCTTGAATTCTCATGCATCTGCAAAAATATATAAAGAACATCTGATTGACCCCATGTAACACATTACTTAAAGTCAGTGAAAAAAATAGCCACTGATGCCTCCTGAATGACAAGGAATATTTTAATTTCACTGAGCACTTCCCAGAGAAGGCGGGTGCTCCAGGAGGTTCATGGAGAAGTGGGCCCCCTGATGGTCTGGTGAGAAACTAACGTTTACAGCAGAAAAACAGATTTTGTGTGTGTGAGACTAACTCACATGAGGTTTACCTGCCATCTGCTGGTGAGGTTTCATAACGTACAATCTCATTATTATGTTGAGATAGGGGTCAAACTCAATAAGAGTATAGGTAGCAGCCAGGTGCTGCTTATCAAATACACTTAGTCAGTGAGCACCTGGTTTACAATGACTTTGCTGGTCTAGAGCATTCAGGTGTGTAAACACAACACCAAGTAGGAGAGACATTAGTAATAAGGGGTTATAACGCCATTTCCAAACAATGTGGAGTTCATCATTCTACAGTGAGAAAAATGATTTAACAAGTGGAAAACATTCAAGATAATTGACAATCTTCCCAGGAGTGCAAAGATGCATCTGAACACACCAAAAGACTTCTGGAACAATGTCCTTCAGACAGAAGAGACCAAAGTGTAGATTACTTGGTCATAATGCACAGCACCACATTTGGAGGAAACCAATCACATCATATCAGCACAAACACCTCATACCAACTGTCAAATACGGTGGTGGAGGGCTGATGATTTGGGCTAGTTTTGTAACCACAGAACCTGGACACCTTGCAGTCATTGAGTCCACCATGAACTCCTCTGTATACTAAAGTATTCTAGAGTCAAATGTAAGGCCATCTGTCTGACAGCTAAAGCTTGGCTGAAATTGGTTCATGAGACAGGACAATGATCCCAAACACAGCAGCAAATCTACAACAGAATGTGTGAAAAAGAAAAGAATCGAGGTGTTGCAATGGTCCAGTCAAAGTCCAGACCTCAACCTGTCTGTAATGTTGTGGTGGGACCTTAAGAGAGCTGTGCAAAAAGAAGAACTTGTTGGGAAGAAGATACCTTGCAGCATAATGAGAGAATGAAAACGTCATACAGAAAACAATTTCTTCAAGTTTTGTTATAAGCAACATAATCATGGGGTGTACTTAGTTTTTGAAAACTGGTTTTGCTCTTTTTTATTTTATGTCAAATAATGAATGACAATGCGTATTATGTCATGTGCTGTTGTTCAGATGAGGTAGTTTTTACTTAATTTTAAAACCCGGAAAGGACCAGGTGATTGTTATGCCCTAATACATAAAACCTTAGAACTGAAAGAGGGTGTTTTTTTTGTTTTTCACAGGACTGTATGTCACTGACTGTGATATGTCTGTGTGAATGGTTTGCTGCGTTCTTCCTTTTCCTTCTCCAGACTGCTGGGAGGCCAGATGAGGGGAACTGTAGGTCTATGCTGTGTTTACGGATACAAAGTGAGGAAGGCAGATATTCCAGTGTAAAGTATTTAAATTTCAGTGCTGCAAAAACAGCCTATCAACATGTGGATGGTTGTTTATTTATAGTAACAACACTTCCTATGGCTGTCACTGCTAATTCACACAGATTTCTGCTGTTTACACATGTATTGTAAAGCTCCAGATGAGTTTGACTTTGCCAAGAATGTAAGATCAGGTGTTCGATTGGATAAGCCATGATGTAGCCTATTTAAACACGTAAAGCATGAAAACACATGTCAAGAAAAGCAAAACTGTTTTGAGTTTGTTGTTGAGCTGCACAAGAAGCCATATAAATATGACTTAAGATGTGATTTTTATGTGTTTTTTTTTCTTTCACCAACTGATTTAAAATTTTAATTTTAAAACTGAACAGTCAAACAAACATGTATTGTACAGTTAAAGATATGCAAACTTAACCGGTGTGAGTTATATATATATCATATGCCAATGGTCGTCCATTTAATTTGATTTGTGGTGAGCAGATGATCACAATTTTACCTAATTACCCCTTTACTCCAAGTTACACTGTGTTGATTGTATAATAGCGTTCCAAAGACATACATCTCATTGTTGTTATTTGGAGATTAAACGCAGATAATTTGCTGTTACGCACAGTGCGTCAAATGCGCACAGGAAGCAGCACCACTGGTGTAAACAAGGTCCTGCGCGGCCATTGAATTGTTTTCGAAAAGCTTATCCCAAACTCACATTTCAGCTGTTGGATTTTGTGTCTTACGTAACATGATCATAGCATCTGCCCCTCCTTGTTTCTGTGGTTCAGGGAGCAACACCCACCTCCGCTCCCCCTCCACCACTCCCCAGTCATTTTGCACAGGCAGGCGGGCTGAAAGCGGTGACACACAACGTTGCGAGGAGCTGCGTAAAGACAAACACCGTCAAACTGGAATGCCACGAGAGGCCACGGGAATCCCCTGGCCTCCTTTTCACACTCGAAACTGCTTAAAACGTGGAATTATAAAAGCGACAGCATCAATCGCAAATCAGCTCTACGGTGATTTGAAGAACTAAAGAAGCAGAGGATCAACTCCTGCAGCTAAAGGCGCGTCTCATCTCCCTGTAGACCCCTGCGCTGGACAACGCTCCCATCACATACCGCGCATATTCGTCCATCACCAGGTCCGAAGAAGAAAAAGTCGTCACGAGAAACGGACGAAGCGAGGGTGCTCTTTAGGATAACAAAAGCACCCAGATACACCAGGGCGGGGAGGTGAGGATGGAGGCTTTGCTTCCTGTGCTGAAGAGTCACCCAGGCCTGTCGGTCCTGGTGTGTTCTCTGCTTTTCAGGGTGGTTCACCGGCTGCTGCAGAGGCTGCCCGTGCCCAAGGTGGTGAGACAGGATGCCTTCCGCTTCTGGAAGTGGAAGAATCTCTCCGTCTCTATGGTGCACTCCCTGCTGACTGGAGCCTGGGCCCTGACCTGGTAAGTCCTCATCCAGAGTAAACATCTCTCTGCCCCTCCATCCACACTGAGACAGCATTGTCTATTCACAGTCCACATGATGTGTAATGTGTGGGAGTGTGTGTGTGGAGCAGTGACAGCCTGTGGCAGCCAGGAGAAGAAGGGCATGTTCAGACTGGGTGAAGGACAGAGGATACAATGGCATTCTTAAGTGGGGAGGGAAATGCTTCTGTAGAGTAAAAGCCCCACAAAGCTCTTATTGCTGTATGTACTGTTGCATTTAAATCCAGAAACTCTGAAGTTTGAGAGCAAACATGGTTCTTTTTCTTTTTTTAAAATCTCAGCCAGAAGTCTTGGTCTGCAGATATATCAACTGGAAAAACCTGCTGGCTTCCTGTGAAAGCATTTTGAGAAACAGTTTTTTGGGCGGGTCTATGCTTATGACTCACCCTTTAACATTAGGAAGTGGGAGTAAGGTCATACTTTTAAGTTGTTTGCAATCTCACACTGCGTCTGCTGCGATGAATGTGTGCAAGTATGAATTACCAGTCATTCAGAGCTCTATGGAGGTGAAATAGGCAATGTTTACATTTACAATAACAGTATGTAATGATAAAATTAAAGAATAAAAACACTTAAACATCTGCTGAAGGCAGGGATGTCAGTTGGTCAGGGGTATAAGAAGCCATACCAGCTGATATGAATGTGTCTGCTTAGTCAGGCTTTTCTCTCCAGGAGTGAGCCCATGTATGTCTGAATGAGACATATACAGAGCCGTCTATCCATAATATGTTTCCTTCTCCAGCGTGGTGATATGGCCAGAGACATTGAGCAACATCCACTCGTATCACACCCCTCTGTCCTACCTGCTCATCTGTGTCTCTACAGGTACGTAAATGCATTATAACTTCAATGTTCATAATTTCATTTTCTTGAACAAAATCTGAGTTTTTTTTTTATCTAGAAAATAGTGAAAATAAGTAGCTAGAATTTCCCAAAGCAAACTCAAATACACTCACACACACACACACACACATATATATATATATATATGAAAAATGTAATCTTCACAAATGAGAGGCAGAAACTAGAAAAAGTTTTGCTTATAAGAATGAAAAGATTTTAGTCAATTATTTGATCAGAATATGTGAATGTTTGCTAGTGAATTCTCTGTCGGGCATAAACGGCCTAGTTGTTGCACAACTACTGCATGAGAGCTTAACGTGAGAAGCGATAAATTGAACCTCCTCCTCTTTCCCTATTATCCTGGAGGTGTAAAACTGCCACTTATCACCAGATGCTTAAGAAGCAAACAGCAGCTCCTCCCTCTTACCTGTTTCTCAAAACAGTGAAACAGGCGGCTCTTCTCAATTGCCATGGTCACCAAAAACAATCCTCTGAGGTCTCAGTGGTCTGGGGTTTGTTTTTAGTGTTACCATGAAGACACAACTCTGTGGAGATGTGCCCTAACAACTGAAAGTCATGTATCTTAACAAAGCAGCTAGTTATGTGTCTCACTAACCTCAAAGTGTCAGTCACACAGAGGCAGAAAATGACTCTTAGACAGTAGAAAACCTCCAGCTGAATCAGGTAGACGCGGTTTAATAACCAATAAGAACTGTTTACTCTGTATCTTTCAAAAAATTATGACAAGAAACATTTCATTCTGCTGTCAGATAAGCTCAACAACATGGAGTCCTCATGTCTCTGGATGACCCTAAACCAACCAAATAAACTATTTCAGTCAGACTTTTGGGTTCAACTAAAAGTTGAAAAACCTGCAAATGATTTTGAGCAGTAGGGGTCAACTATGAGTAATCTGATGTCTCCTGTAAAGCAGGCAGAACACGTAACCAACTGGTCTGGTGTGTATAGAGGTGTGTGCAGTTAATCTGCAGCAAACTGTAGTGAGCTGCATGACCTTACATTATGCTAAAGAAGGTCTTCAGATGCTGTCTTCAAATGACTGAAGAAATTCTATGAACATCTTCTCTGACTTAATTTGTTGGCTGATGACATTTTCATCCCAGTTAGGAATGCAACTAACAATTATCATTATCAAGTAATTTGCTAAGGATTTGTTTTCTATTCCCTGATGAGTCCAAATGATGTCAAAATATTTTGGAAAGTACACATTTCAGGTTATAATGATACTAAACAGAAAAGGGCAATTTGGAAAACCAAAGAATGCCAACCTGTTTTCTTTTATGGTTGCTTTAATCAGTACATTTTCCATGGATCAAAATGATTTAGAAACAAATTTACAAAGCATGTGGTCTTTGCTTTTCTGCTCTGACTGTAGTTATAACTCAGAATTTTGCATCAACATAACAAAGCTTAAAAACAGGTTAAAATCCATTAGCTTTTGCCCCAAACCGATAACACCGATAGATGTACTGTCTATCTGCAACAGAGCTTGTAACACTGGTTACAGTATCTCACATGTTTTATTCCTCTCAGGATACTTTGTGCAAGACGCAGGTGATATTATCCTGACAGGACATGCGAGAGGATCTTGGGAATTCTTACTCCATCATGTGCTGGTAAGACATCATGCTTGTTGTCATATTTTCCCTTTAACTCAAACAAGGCTGCATCTTTGGTTTAGACTACACAACAGAGCAGCGATGTGAGGTTTAGCCAGTCAGATCAGGTTAACCAGTATAGTTTTTAGCCTTTTTACATTTGTGCACCACAAACAGGAAAAGAGAAAGTGAAAGTAAAGGGTTATTAGAGAATCATGTTTTTTTGTTTGTTTTAGAATATCATTAAATATTTTCGAGAAAATATCATTTTGCCTGAGGTGATGTTGAATTATCGCGTAACTCTCATCCTGCTATATGTTCTGTGCTCTACATCTAGGCTGAAACATTCAATGTATGCAGCGTTTTTCATTTTCAATTAAAATTTTTTTTAAAACAAATTCTAATCAAGTTTCATTGACCAAACAAATCCAGAGAAGAAAATAGATGTTGTCAGAACAGCCTCAGCTGAGCAGAGTAATAGATACAGTATGCTCTGAGCCAAGAATGATTATAGCTGATGAAATTAAGTTAGATTTATCTTAAATAATGAGTGGTATTGTACGTGGTTAACCTGTTAATGCACTTTAATATTGCTTGTACAAGTACAACAATCGTCACCTCCCTGCATGTGTTTCATCCTCAGGTGATCTGGTGTTTCCTGTACGCCCTTTTCACTGAGCTGTATGTAGCAGGTGCAGTGATCGCACTTTTTGTGGAGGTCAACAGTGTCACCCTGCACCTGAGGCTGATGCTGAAGCTGGCGGGCGCTCAATCCTCCTCCATGTACTACATCAACAAGCTGCTCAACCTCGTCACTTACATCCTGTTTCGTCAGTGCACCCAGTTCTACCTCACTTGGTACATTGTGGACAACTACTCGTGGCTCGACCACGGTGGATATTTTCTCGTCACCATGCTAGCAATGAATACCATGATCCTTGTTTATTTTTACCGTTTGCTCCGTGCTGACTTCTTTCCGTGGAGTAAGGCCTACGTGGGACAGAATGGGATCCATAACAACAACTCCAAGAAGTTTCTCACTGATTAACTGGGGAGGGTTTACAGGACTGCACAATGTTTTTATTCAAGGTGGGAGTTTACACATTTTGTCTTTTTCAGAGCATAACTGACATCATTCCCAGTGACAAAAGATCCCCTTGTTATATCTCACTGCCAAAGAACAAACTCCAAAAAAATCTTAATGAAGCAACTAGCAGCCTTTTCTGGGGCTGCTTTTTACAAATGTTGCAAAATCTGAAATGTCACTTTACTGGGTAAAATGAAAAGCAACGCTACTTTAAATGAAGCCTCAGTTCTAAGCTAAGCTGACAAATTTTCAAAAAGTTCAATGTGTTCAATTGTGACAACCTTAAAGAGATGGAGTTTGTAGACAGAATTGTGCGTGTCATGTTTCTTGCTAAGGGTTAAAAAATAAGATTGACAGCTGATTAACTGCCTCAAAGTTGAAGCCACAGCCCACAGTTGAAACTCTCAACTGATAATGTAGTCGTTTTTTCATTAAATTCTCTTAAAATCTCAAACTAATGCTTTGATTCTTAAGGAGGCATTGTTCATATCATTATTTTAACCTCTCTGCAGAAATGCAGATAATTTATGGTAAAGTCAAACTTCTTCTCTTGTCCATCAAAGTATATGAGATGAACACATCAATACTTCAATTTGAAATGGGAAATTTTATATATATATATATATATATATATTTAATCTGCGGTGTGTTTTTCCAGGTTTAATGTTTTCTCCATGCCAGTTTAATATTAAGTTTAATATTATATATGTATGTGTATAGGTGCACCACTGTCTCTATGAAGCCTTTGTTCATGACTGAAGAGACTGGTCTGTGACAGAACTGGTACATTTGACACAGCTGTGGGTATATCCATGGATACCCGCCATCTAACAGCTGCTCTCCAGAATCCCTGAAAAAGCCCTTACAATGAGCAGGCAGCAGCACAATCACAACTAGTTAGTTAAACATCGTGTCTCTTATTTGCAAAATGATATGTTCACAAAGAGGATCCATTTTTAAAATTGTTGGATCAGATTAAGATGTGTCTCCTCTGCCTTCTCTTATGAATAATGGTTGCATAGAACTTTGTAAAACGTAAACTTTGTAATGTCCTCTAGTGTGCATTTCTTTTTGATATATTTCAAAACAAGTACACATAGATGTTGACCATTGGTGGACTTTTCCTGGTTATTCTGTAAGTCATAAGTGCTGATGAAGACATTTAAAAAAATCTAATGACAAGTACATTTCATTTTATATTTCAGCCGATGCCAAGAAAGTCAAAGCAGATGTGTTCGGAGCAGACATGCATCTGACCTGCACAATAGTGCCTTTACCACTGTGCCTTTGGGGAAAAAAAAGAAAAAACGCTGAGACAACAGTAATGTGTGAATAAGTGCAGATATACTCACAATAATGATGTTAAGTCGAGAAATGTTTGAGACAAGTGAAATCATTTGATCATGACCAAAATAGTGTAAAATGTTTACTGTATTAAAGTGATTTTAAGGAGTCCCATATTTTTTGATCATTGAGTGAGACCATGAAATAAAAAGTATTGAAAATCACATGATGTATATTTGTCTTTGTTTTAACAGTCTCACCAGTCAGTCAGTTTCAACTAAAAGTCTGAATTTAGCTTAAATCCTATGGCCTATAAACTCAAGTGGCCAACTGCCTACGGTATTAGCCTACTCCTGAAACTTGTTGTGGTATTGTTTAGCAAAAGTACCGACATTCAAACTACCACGTTAGAGTACCTCACTTAACCTTACTATTTTTCACAGATGTTCATTAGTGTTGCAGTGCTTGGCAGAAAGTGGACTGAATGACTTTTAAACATGTAAAAACTGTACAACAGCTGAAACTGAATAAACAAAACTCTATTTGATATAAGTAATTTATTAGAAACTTATATAGTGCTAATGATAGCAGTTCCACATTATATCAGGTTTTATTGTCCTTTTATTTATCAAACATAGATAGATAGATAGATAGATAGATAGATAGATAGATAGATAGATAGATAGATAGATAGATAGATAGATAGATAGATAGATAGATAGATAGATAGATAGATAGATAGATAGATAGATAGATAGATAGATAGATAGATAGATAGAGACGACCATTCTTCATTTCCACCAGCAGGGGACCGAGCAGAGAAAATGTGGGAGGAAAGACGGAATCCAGGGAACTGAGTCAGCAGCTGCTCGGTTCCAGCCTGCTGCTCCCTCAACTTCCGTGGATCGACATCAGCTCCACAAATGTTCACACTTTAACCATTTTAAAATGGGTCTGATCGGTGTTAGTGCACCGTGAGAAGCGTCTCTGAGAGGAAGAGTTAAAGCAGAAGAGAGAAGAGAAGTGGAGCGGACCACCTCGAGTCGCTGAGGTATCCTGTAACATCTCTACCGCTCGAACGCGCCGCTTTACTTTACTTTACGGCGCTAAGTTTACTTTGTTCAACTCGCTGCTCTGTGTAGCCTCAATAATTCACCCATAGTTTCTGTTAAATCTACGGTCGCCAGGTTTCAGTTGTGTACGGAATCAAAACAAATGAAGGAAATTAAACTTCTTCTTTAGCGGGAGCTTTGATGAACAATAGGATTAGATCGGACAGTAAGTGGATCAGTACTGATTACAGTTGTCTGGCTCGGTTTAATTTCATGGATAACAAACGATGTCTCTGACTGGCTGCGTCTATTTCTGGGCAGTCCACACTGTGAGTCCAAACTGAGTGCCAGGATACAGACTCATTTGCATTTCAGGGGTTTCCTGCTGTTTATTCTCTGGTGGCCTGGGGATATGAAATATTTATAAAATGAGGACAACACGAGCTTCCTTATCGCATGTCCTTTTGAATAGAAACCTGCTAAAGACTATGTCTTGGGTTTTATTCTGGGTTTTTGTCACTATTCTTATGCAAACAGATAATGCGAATATGATTAAACTTTTATGTATTTTAGGAAATTATTTTTGGCAGTAAGACAACATCAACACTTAATAATCTCATTCAGGAAACTGCTGTTTTGAGTAACTACAAAAGGTTAAACGCTTATGTTTAATGTTTGGGACCAAAACTGGGTGATGTTTGGCTTTCTTAAGTAAGCTCTGAATTATGACTTATTCTTCATGATTTCATTCATCTGACAACTGTGTTTAAGTAACAATTTTGTATCTTTCTATTAAATAAAATGAAAAATGCTGATTTGTTTCCCAGAACCAAGACAAACGTCTTCAGATGTCTTATTTAACACTGAAACCGTCGCATCTGCAATTATTTTTTTCACCTAAAATGACAAATTTGAGGCTTTTTCTGCTTCACAACTCTTGCAGGCTTTTGATTCTTTGCAAAACAAACCATTTGACAATGTCACCTGGAAAATGCTGATGGAAATTTTTCAGTTTCCCAAAGACGATTATGATTAGATGATGATCAGTTGATTAAACTGTGAATTTAACATGTGTGATCATGTATAATCTTAATGAAACTAGATTTAAGTTTAATTAATGGCCCTTTTTATTACTTAAAGGCCTAATGTCTGGACTTTGAAACCAGAATTGTAATAAGATTATTTTGAATTACCATCATCGATTGGTTGATTGATAAGTTGTCTCTCTGTCCAGTGAGCACTCCCTTGAGGCCTCATGTCTGTCAGAGTTTCAGGCATGAGTGTTCTTCCTCCGGTTCGTCGGGACCGAATCATCGCTCAGCTCCCTCAGGTAAAACCAGTCAGTGTTGTCTGCTGGTTGTTGTCCCAGTTAACAGCCTCTCAAAGCTGCTTTTCTTTAGTTCTTCAGGAAAGAGGCAGCTCTCGACACTAAGGATGATTTCCACAATAAAGTGAAGACCGCTTGCCAGGAGCAGCGAACTGGCACCGTGGGGTGAGTACTGACACCTAGATTTATGAAGTATGCACTGAACAACTCTTATTTATCTACTTATTTTATTCTTGCCAGCAGATTTAAAATCTCGAAGGTCATCGTGGTGGGTGATCTGGCTGTGGGGAAAACCTGCCTGATTAATAGGTAAACCCATTCATTCATTTGTTATGTGAAAGTCAGGTCAAGTGATTGTCTTGTTGCTTGGCGACTTTCACTACATGTTGGTTAGTTTGAACAACGGGAGCAAAGAGAGCTCTTTACACAAAATGTGCCAGTGAAAAAGGAGAGACAGCACATAATGAGTCAGTGTGATGAGAGTCAATGATTATGTATGGGCCCTGCTGTCTTTAGCGCTTTGAAACTCGCCAATGTTCCACTGTAATCTTTTACTTTCTTCTGTGTTTAAGCTTCATTGTTTAGTCGTCTCTGGTAACTGGCAAGTTTCACAGTCCACCATCATCAGTGAAAATTATCTGTATGCACCAGGTTGTTGCATCAATTCCTATCAGGGCTGACGTTGATAAATACCCATTTGACTCTGCAGAATTTAATGCTAATAAACACTTTCCAAATGCACTAAAAAGTAAATGTTAGAATTTTTTGTTGTAAAAAGGGTTATAGTGATTTGATGTCAGAAGAAGCCAATGTTGAAGTGCCTTTAAAGTCCCAAGAGGCTGTGGCACTCTGCAAACTGACAAGAAGCTCACTTGCTGCTAGCTGAATTTGGAAATGCTGGACCATCTGGGAGGTAGCAAAGCAAAATCTGGCCTTGAGTGAGTTTCCGTTGAGCTTGCATGGCTTTCAGAGTGCTGCTGCTCCTTGCTCGGCCTTGCTTCTACTGTGTTCTCTACCTGGCCTGTTCTACGTTCTCCAGAGCTTGATAGCCACTCATTTCATCTGTTCTTCACAGCTCATTCAAATTCGCTGTACAGTCCCACTATGCAAGTAATGAGGATTTGTTGGCAGTGGGTCTGCTGAATGGTCTGCGTAGCATTTACAGGCTGTCTGACCTCACCTTTCTGAGACTGTCAGTGGTGCAATGCAGATTCAAAGCAGAAATCTCATCACACTGATGCTCATAACATTCAAATAATACACAAAAAATCTTATCATGGTCATGTTCAAGTGCAATAGTATCAATGGCCACTTGGCCCTGGTTCCAAAATATCCCATGTTTCAAGACTCCCATTAATAAAGTACTAACTTCTCCTTTGAAACTCAAGGTTAACTCAAGGTATTTATTCCCTCTGATCAGTGACTTGATTATTGCCTAATCAGAAATATCTTTTGATCTGAATCATCACACACTTTCATTATTGCTTCCTTGGTGATGTTATCACTGTGAACCAGTTATGGTCCTTGTCTTATTAGATTTTGCAAGGATGCCTTCGATAAGAACTACAAGGCAACGATCGGTGTTGACTTTGAGATGGAGCGCTTTGAGGTGCTGGGTGTTCCTTTCAGCCTGCAGCTGTAAGTCTGATCTGTATTTTTTTCTTTTTCTTTCAAAGAAATTAATTAAACGGTTTAATGTGACGTTGCTCATCTCTTTCTGTTGCAGTTGGGACACTGCAGGCCAAGAGAGGTTCAAATGCATTGCATCTACATACTACAGAGGAGCTCAGGGTAAGTCATGTGTTTCCATTTGTCTTTCCATTTTTGGTATTGTTTAACTGGGCACAAGATGTCAAAAGTGTCCTGTTGCTAATACTAAAGTAATATTTTCCTTTTTCTTAGTTGTGATTATCGTGTTTGATGTAAATGACATAGCCTCTTTGGGCCATTCAAGGTAAGGGAATTGAGCATGAGAATATTGTTCACACTTATTTGTCTTTCCTTGTGGATTTACTGCCATGTTTCTGTGTCTGCAGGCAGTGGCTTGAGGATGCCTTGAAAGAGAACGACCCCACCGCTGTTCAGCTGTTCCTTGTTGGCACAAAAAAAGACCTGAGTGTACGTCCTCCATGTTTAAAGTGAACATGGCTTCAGACATTTTTTGTTGTTTTTCCTGGACTCAGATGTGAATTGTTTGGCTTGATGCCAGCAGGACAAAGAGTGTGTCGTGGGTCAAACCCCAGGAATGTTTCTCTCTTCACTAGACCCCAAAAGCATTATGTGATTGAGGCAGAAATGACGAACACAGCAGCATTCCTAAGACTTTATTAACTCAGTTTTTAGCTGTACCGACCCTGCTTTTCTATTTTGTGAAGTCTATAATGATTTCCAGCACCCTGTATGTTACTCATTGACTGTTGTGTTTTTTTCCAACCGGGAGTTCAAAAGATCCTAAAGATATTGAGTTAAAAACGATCTAAAACTGAGAAAAGTTGCAAATGCTCAGACACCACTCGCACGCAAAGGTTTGAAACAATACGTGACTTTTGTGCTCGTAAGCCCCTCAATTCCACAAATAATTAATCCTATTCATTCATTGGCTAATTGTTGTAGCTCTGATTAAATGAACCTATTAGTTAGCTGGGTTTTATTAAATCAGTGTTAAAGTGGTAGAAAGCTACATTCATACATTTTACTGTGGTTCCTTCCCACATCATCTCAATTTACAGATTTTTGTGTTTGTAGGCTCTAGAATGAGTTTTTTTTTATTTTTATTTTTACTTTTTACTTTTGTGAACATCTTCATTGTTCCAGCATATTAAATAACAGATCAGCTCTCAATAATCAATAATGGATTGTAGTTGTGGGTTTCAAATATATTATGAAGATTTGTGTTCTGCTTTGTGTGACAGTCTCCTGCTCAGTATACTCGGATCGAACAAGATGCCCTGAAACTAGCAAAAGAGATCCATGCGGAGTATTGGGCTGTTTCATCGCTGACAGGTGAGTTTTTAGAAGACTGCATGTTTAAATGCTGTAAAAAGTTTCATAGCAGCAGGACAAAAATTGTTGCTAAAAAGTTAAAGTAAATACGAACATAGTCATCTGCATCCAAAAAGCATCAACTTCTGTCATCAAACTCTAGGTCCAAGTTTCTTAAAATTCTTGATGGTCTTCTCAGCTAGATTCACTCCCTCTTTTCAGTGACTTGGAGAACCTTGGTATTTAATTGATTTAAGTCCTCAAATAACCCCACTTTTGTCTAATCACCTTTCTTTTAAAACAATACGGTCATTTATAGCTCCAAAAAGGGCAACAATTTGGGAACTCTCAAGGCCCTAAAACGCATTCGGCACACATTCGCCATGGCATTGTTTAGATATGCTTATGGAAAGTCTACTGATGATGGGAGTGTCAGACCGCTGCGTAAAGTCCTCTCCAGCACAGATTAAAGATTCTCACTGGAGTTAAGCTTTGGATTCTGTGGTAACCAATCCATGTGTAAAAATGATATATCTTGCTTTCTGAACCTCTCTTTCACAATTTGAGCCCAATTAACCCTGGCTTTGTCATCTTGTAATAGGCCCATGCCATCAGGAAAGAAAAAAATGTATTGATGGGAAAAATCTGGTCATTCAGTAAATTCAGGGAGTCAGATGACCTCACTTTTGTGCCCATTTCTAAACCCAGATCTGAAGTGAAGCAACCCCAATCAGTTTCTTAGTTAAATCCAGATATCGGTCATTTTTATTTATTCATTTTTTTCCATGTCAGGTAGTGTATATGATGGTGAAATGATTACAATAATGGAAGCCTTTTATTAACTTACAGCACCTTTTACAGAAGGAGGGTCTTATTAGAAAGTTCGACCTCTGCGCAGGTTTATATATTGTTTTGCTCCCAGAGACAGATATGTACTTAATTTATTTTTCCCTTTTTTTCCCACATTTAAATGAACTCTTAGGTATTCGTCCAATTTTTGTTGAATGAGTTCTGTTATGGTATGTTTGAAATAAAATAATTTGTTCTGTAAGGTAAGACACTACAGGCAAAATTATTTTGGCTATTTCCCCCCCATAATGTGTCATCTTTCGGTCTAATGGAAAAAGTTCTTATGAGAGCCAATACGTATATGTACACATTTAAATTAGGTGAATAGTTTGGGCAACATTTTTAAATTTTAAAGTTATCACCACTCTAGTTTTCATGCAGTCGCTGACGCATCTCACTCATCCTGCAGGGGAAAACGTGAAAGAGTTCTTTTTTCGAGTTGCCTCACTGGCATTCGAGACAAATGTCCTTGCTGAGTTGGAGAAAAGTGGAACAAGGCAAATTGGAGACGTTGTCAGTGAGTATCCCGACAGTCTTGAAACATGACAATGATAATATGTCACATATTTTAACGAAAAGCTTTGTGTCCCTCTCAGAAATTAACAGCAATTCAAACAATCTGTACACTACATCAAAGAAGAAGCAGCCCAACTGCTGTCAGTAATGGATGGAAGCAGGAGTTTTTAAGCCAAATGCACAGACTCGGAGTGAGGCTTTTCTCAGCAGATGGCTGCTGTCCAGCTGAGTTGGGAGGATTTCTGTGGTCGGAGAAGGGGGAGGGACGCTGACGTTTCATTTCCTGACAGGTTAAAGTCAGTTTTTCCTGGCTTTGGGAGCTTTCCTCCATGGGATAAGTGTGGATTCTTGTGGTGCAGCTCAGTTTAACATGCTGGGAGCTACAGATTGACACAGAAATTGCACACAGAAATGTGGTACTGCCAAGAAACCAAAGACCGATGGTAAATGTTTTCTTTGCTTAGGGCTCGGATTAAATCTTTAGTTTTGTTGCTGTAGTCTTTTCAGTTCTCTTAAGTTTTGTCTGCAGTATGTACTTTTAACATGCATTTTTCCAAACATGACCAGTTGTATTTGTGAGGGGCTTAAATAGATAAAGAAAACAGCATTTACATTTTTACTTCTCTCCAGATTTAATATGTGACCCTTTGTAGGTGCCCCTTCAACATACTGAGACCCCTTTTTGGAATACTGATACTTTACAGGTACTTTTTCATAGTGTACAATCAAATCAGTGACTGAATTTATTGACATAGTGTATGTGAATATTTACCATTTAGAGTGACTGAAGTATTTCATTGTTTATTTTACACGTCAGTAAGATATTACAAAAGAGAAAATGAATGATAGAAATTTTTTTCAGTTATTAAAAAGTTAAAAACGTAACTAGGCAATAACTACACTGTATTTCATTAATAAATACAAGTCTATGCAAGTATTTTGTGTCCATCTCAGTTTTATAAAATGCCCCTGCTCGTCTTCATTGAACTCCTGAGGAACCATGTCTACTTGCTAAAGCTTCTAAAGGAGTCCAGATGCTTTCCGTCGATTTGGCTCTGCAGCTCCTTGGGGATGCAGTGAGAAGACTTGTAGTTTTCCTTAATCCACTTCCCTCCTTCAGTGTTTTCAATGGCGATGGCCGCTACACCTGCAGCAAACAGGACAAGATCTTTAAACTCAAACGCTGGACTTCATTGAAATGTCATCGTGAATACTGACCTACAACTGTGGCTCCCAGCTTCTCCACCAACTGGATGGCAGCCTTCATTGTGCCTCCAGTCTCTATCCACTGGTCCACTAACAAAACCCTCAAACCTGCAGCAGAACACACATGTCGACAGCAAATGTTTGAAATGCAGCTAGAAATTAAAACATTCTTAAAAAGGAGATGAAGTTGAGGATTAAAAAAAGAAACCCATGGAATACCTTGGATTTATACAGTCTACAATTTAATTAAAAAGCAATAAGAATCTTTTTTCCTCATTGGTTTGAGTTGTTCTTACTATCCCAACTGACCTGTGGTTTAAGACATAATGTTCATTCAGGTAGACATACATACAGGACCTGCACCAATTATGGGTATGCACTGAATTATGAATGCATTTGAAATTAAAAACAAGTATGTATACATGTAGGTTTTATATTAATGGTGGCATGTTAAAGTGGGAAAGATGTAGATTATCTGTAGTAGTTCAGGGTAGTCCTACTAGGCATCCCAGAAGAAAGTAATCCAGAGCTGTGGATCCAACTGTGTGGACGTGGACAGACGTTTAGTTTCCCAGACAGCAGGAACGCAAACAGGTCATCTTTGAGGTAGGATAGAGGGTCTCTAATGATGTTGACGGCTGTAACATCTCAGTCTGTGTCAATGCTGACGTTGTTTTGTGAAATAAAAGGCAATATACATACATTTCTTGTAAGAGACAACACAACAAATAAGGATAAACTATTTTGAATTTCATTATATGGCTAGCGTGACTAAAAGTAAATGCTGTAAAAACAACAGCTGAGGAGATTAAGCCAACTTTTCCCTCTCTAGCACCAATGACAAGAATTGAGGAAATGAGGAACTGAAATGTATGTTTAAAGTGTTCAAATGTTTTGTTTACACGCTCATGAAACAATTTGAGTTCAACAAGGAGTTGCTTTAGTACAAAAATATGTAAACACTTCAGCTGATTCTCTTCCACCAAAGGCCAAAAAGAAGAGCCATCCTCAGTATTCATCAGTTTTGTTGGAAAATGTTCTTAGTCCATCCATTTGTGATATATGTTTTTCAAAATGCCATTTAAAAAAGGCTTTTTTAAATTTCTAATGCCAAAAATTCTACAATAAAAAAAATGCATTTTAGAAGAACACTTAGATAGATGTGAACAAATAGATCCAACTTTGATTCATTCGAATAACACCAGATGGTGCTGTCTCACAAGCAAGCGAGTTCTTCAACTCCTGTGGGCTTATTACGTAAATCATAAGCAATCAATTGGTGGTTTTAGTTGTTTTAGTTTCTCAGGCGTGAGGATTTGTTACTTTTAGTTATTGATGATTTTGGACTGCGATACAAACACATCATCCAGGATGTGGAAGATTAAGAAGTGAGACATTTTTCACTTATTTATACTGACTTAACAGAAAACATGAAAATCAATGTTGAATTTTTTGCGTTTCATGTCAAAGATAAAACGGTCAAAGTTCAGTCTTCATTTTATGTTTAAATTTTTGACAAAGATTTTTATTTTCTTCACAAAAATTATCAATCAAATCATAATTATTTGTAGCTTTTCAAAACAGAAAATTAACTGTACTGATACCTCTGTCATCCCTCACAACATCGCAGAACAGTGGAAGACAAGCGTGATCTTTTCTCTCTTAATCCTCTGGATCCAAACATTCTTCTTTTCAAGGAATATTTATGCAATTTAGTTAAAGGAAAAAGGGAAGATTAACCTGGTTTTAGCACATCCAGCCTTACTTCCATAGTCTTTTCTCTGCCTGTGTAGTCTGTGTAGTTTTGGCTTTGGGTTGCGACACACAGATGACCCGCTTTACGAATAGCCAGAAAACCTTTTCCAAGAGTGGTGGCAACAGATGCCCCTGAAAAACATCAAAAATGGTCTCTGAAAAGAAATGTGGACAATCTTCCTGTGAAACATCTTGGCATGCTATGAGTGAGAGGAAGAGTTTAGATGGGTAAACTCTGTTTCTAAATTTAGTACCTTTGCCTGAGGGTTCATGTTTCTCAACCTATGTGCAAGCACAGAAACAACCTCTTTAAATAAGGTTGGTCTGCAGTGTGATCACTTTGAACTCAGTATTTTTCCCCTCAGAAGACAAACTGCTTTGTTTTCTCACCAAGAATAAATCCCATTGCATCTATCCCAGCAACCAGGTCAATGGTGTCGCTATGGAATTGACTGAGGAGGTCTTTCACGCAGTCTGCCAAAGCCTGGATCAAGAGCAAAGAGGGTAAATACACACCATGCAAAGTGTGCACACGATTGTGCAGCTGTAGACAAAGAATCCGTTGCCCTCATACCTGGGGGTTGCAGTAGAGTCTGGACGGGTCCAGCCAGGCAAATGCTGGCCCTTTGGTGTTTGGGGCCATCAGAGAGAGGTACCATCCTTTCTGCCTGTCTGCAGGAACAGTCAACACGTCCATTTGTAGTACAGCGCTGGTCTGTGAAGTTCGAGGGACAAACTGGGGAGAACCAACTGGACTGTGAATGAGAGAGAGTTGTTCAGATCAGTTTTCAGTGAGGTGAATGGTGGGTGGGAGGGTGCTGTTCATGACACTGCACTCAGCTACAGAATCTCTCTACAGTTTGGGAAGGCATTTGACAATCAAATGAGCTAATCATTTATATGATCAGTTTCAGCCTTTTCTAAGTGCTCAGGTTCTTGCTAGAATCTTGAGGTCTCGACACTGTCTTTCTTTCCATCAAAGAGTTGATTTTAAGATACTGCTGTTGGTACATAAAGCTTTTGGTTTGGGGCCAAAGCACACCTCAGGTCTTCTGGTACATTATCAATCTTCAAGACATCTTAGGTCATCAGGAGCAGGTTTACTCTGTGTCCTCAGGGTTGGAACAATCATGGAGAAGCTGCTCTCTGTTTCTATGCTTTGTATATGTGGAACCAACTCTCTGTGTCAAATCCTGCTTCTTTTAAATCAAACCTTGTAACTTTCCTCTTCATCACTGTGTTTAATTAACTTATTTCAATGATGGACTGAATAATAATAGATCCCACTCTGTTTTACTTTTTTATGTTCTATGTTGAATACTTTGAACTGCCTAATTGTTGAATTGTACTGTCTAAATAAACCTGCCTTGTCTCAGAAAATATAGTAGGAATATTTGCATTCAACAGCCTCTTTCTTTGTGTTTAATGGTTTGGGGCCATTAAAGACATTTTCATGTTTCACTTAAATCCTGAAATTTAGGATTACCACCTTATTATTAGGATTATCACCTGCTGTAAAGGTGTGTCCATTTCCTTTAATTTATTAAAGAGATTGTCTTTAATGAGATAACTCTCAAACTTTGTGTCATAATAAAACCCATCAAAGACCAGACTGACGCAATGCATCATTACGAATATAAGTGTAAAATTAGACATAAAACTGGAAGAATGTACAGATAATTTAATTTAATTTATTAATTTCAACTGCATATTCTGTTGTTTGATTTGCACATTTCTTGCAATAATGACAGATTTTAGATCCATCTGAAGCTCATATGTGGAATTTTGCTTCAAGCTTGAGACTGAAATCATGATTTTAAACACTGTTGAGGCCTGCTTCGACAGCTAAAAGAGGATTCATTTATTGGGAGAAAGTGTATTATGATTCTCAGTCAGTTGTAAAATGTAATTGCAGTTATTTGAGATAATCTTCTCAATGCTCTGAGTGCCACTTTGTTTGAAAAACATATTTTCATTGTTTCCCACTATTTTATGGAGTTGACTGTTTACACCCATGTAATGGAGTCTGTATTCTGCAGCAGACATGGCTTACCAGCAACAGAAATGCATACAGTACTATAGTAACTGCAACAATGAACTGAGACATTGGTCATTTAAAGTGTTTCTGTGACAGTAGGTCATATGCTAAAATTTCATAATTGAGACAACTCCCATCAGGAGTTCATCTGTGTTCCAAGCTTAAATAGCCTGTAAACACATATTAATCCTCCCGTTTGTGTCAAACTTGACCCGATGACCTAGATGAGTTTCCACAAAAGCTTATTTCATATTAAATGAATAAAGAGCTGGGAAACATGTTTCAACGTGCATTACAGAGCTGTTAAACACTGGACGCTTTGTCATGTTCTAATTATGAATCACAGGGCATATGCAGGGCCCTGGGAGAGTCACTCTGTTTTAACAGGAGTAGACGTCATAATTTTCATGAGAAAAAGCTAATGGACATGGTTTTGAACTTTTTTGGGAAAAGGGATCTGTTGCTTCTGCTGAAAACCAAAGCTTTTCAGACCTGTGAACTGTACTGTCTTTTGCTGCTACCCTAAAAAATCCACAGACTGTGTCTGCATTTCTTAGGTGATGAAATGAAGATCCAAATAAAATGTGTGACTTGTATCTTTCCTACACCTAACACCGTGGTTACTGGACAGAATGAAGTGAAACTAGAGATCATATAAAAATGTTAATCCTTCCCACATGCATACCATAAGTTGTTATTGTTAATAACAAGGTTGGGATCACATTCACTGCAGCAGAAATTCAACCCTGGATCGCACAGTATTCACAGTATATTTCACATCTCATAACTTGAAAAGTTTTTAAACAAAGGAAAATCTGAAATTTCATGAGTGTCATGAAACAGATTTCAAGCTGAGCCCAAGACTGTTCTGACACGTCTGCCTGCAGCACTCCAACTTTCCCACAGTCTGGTTTTATGTGTGCCTCAAACCAAATGACCTTAAAATAAATGATACAGTGAATACTGTCTTTAGCACAAATGCAAAGTTTAGTGGATATGAACAAATTGAATATGTTAACCTGTCTGACAGATAATGTTGATTCAGCTTCTGGTGGCAGCAATAACTTGAAGTAATCATTTTCTGCATGACGTTTGCAGCATTGATTTATACACAGGTCTCTTAAGGTCTCTTTTTCAGACATTTTGTTTTAGCTTTGCTGCTGTGTTAGACTTAGACTCAACTTTATTTATCCCTTGGGATGACTCCTTCAGGAAAATTCAAGTCTCCAGAAAGCTTATACAAAAATTACAAAAAATATAAAGGATCAGCAGCATTAGGATACAAAATATACTATACAAAGTATGCAGAATACAGAAAATAGCTAAATATAAACTCTGAACTAAATATAGATTAAATTAAATTAGGTTATTGCACTGTAGTTGACATGAATGAAATGAGTTATTGCACATAGGCTGACCATTTTGATAAATAGATAAGTGTTGCAATTGAATATTCCTCTTCCTCTGTCCCTGTTATATCCTCCCCCCAAGTGAGGAGTTACGCAGTCTTATCACCTGAGGGACAAAGGAGTTCTTAAGTCTGTTGGTCCTGTACTTTGGAAGGAGCAGTCTCTCACTGAACAGGCTCCTTTGGTTGTTGATGATGGTGTGCAGAGGGTGGCTGGCATAGTCCATAATGTCCAACAGTTTGCTTAGAGTCCTTGTCTCTGCCACTGTCACCAGAAGGTCCAGCTTCATGCCGATCACAGAGCCGGCACGCCCGATCGGTTTATCCAGTCTGGATGTGTCCTTCTTTGATGTGCTGCCTCCCCAGCACACCACAGTGTAGAAGAGTGTCAAGAACGATGGTGCAGGAAGGGAGGACCCAGATGCAGACTTCCAAAAACAAAAGGTTTATTCCAAAACACAAAAGGTAAGAACAAAGGTCGTGGCTGAGCCGGTTATCAAAAATACTTGAACTGTGAATAACAAAGCAAGACAAAACTATGGCGAATAAACAAGACTATGATTAACAAGACTATGAAGAAACTGTGACTATGATGACTATGGCTAAGGGGCAAAAACCTGACTTGACAATCGTGAAGTGAACATGGAAGGTTAAGTGAGGATTTTGCGATGACTGTGACTGAACCTGGAAACTAAATACTGTGGGGAGGTGATTTGTGATGAGGTGCAGCTGTGAAACAGAAAACAGGTGACTTGAGTGAAGCTAAGTGACAGGGGAAAAAACATGACCTGGAAACAAGACAAAAACCTGAAAACATGATAAAGAAACTGAAAACATAACAAAGAACCTGAAAACAAGAATAATCAAAACATAGAACGTGACAAAGAGGACACTGGCAACCACAGACTGGTAAAACATCCACAGCAGTTTGCTGCAGATGTTGAAAGATCACAGTCTCCTTAGGAATACATCCTGCCTTTTGTCTTCCCATACAGGTGGCTGGCATGTGTTGACCAGTCCAGTTTATTGTCCACCCACAGCCCAAGGTATTTGTAGGAGTCCACCCTCTCCACCTCAGCTCCCTCTAGTAGGACTGGTCTCGGCTTCAGTCTGGTCCTCCCAAAGTCTATGACCAGCTCCTTTGTCTTAGAGGTGTTGAGCTCGAGGTGGTTTGTGCGGCACCAAACAGCAAAGTCCCCCACCAGACTCCGATGCTCCTCCTCTCTGTCATCCCTGATGCATCCAACGATGGCTGTGTCATCGGCGCACTTCTGTATGTGACGCAGCTCTGAGTTGTAGCAGAAGTCCGAGGTGTACAGAGTGAAGAAAAGAGGGGCCCTGAAGGGCTCCAGTGCTGCTGACCACAGTGTGAGACGTAGTGTCCTTCAGTCTGACGTACTGTGGCTGGTCGGTGAGGTAGCCGGAGATCCCAGGTGGGGGTCCACTCCCCTCCTGTTCAATTTATCTTGAAGCATAGGGGACTGAATGGTATCAAAGGCACTGTAGAAGTCCAAGAAGAGAATCCTCGCTGTGTCTCTTCCCTTATCCAGATGGGAGTGGACGAGATGTAGAGGATGGCATCCTCCACACCAACACCTGGCTGGTAGGCGAACTGCAGATGGTCCTGGGCGTGTTGCATCTGGGGTCTGAGGAGGCTGAGACAGAGCCGCTCCAACGTCTTCAATAGATGTGAAGTGAGTGCCACCAGCTGGAAATCATTCAGCTCGCTGTGTCAGTTCTTTTTAGGGACTGGGACGATGCAGGAAGTCTTCCAGAGGGAGGGCACTCTCCCTAGCTGCAGGTTGAGGTTGAAGATCCGTTGTAGTGGTTTCCCCAGTTCTGCAGCGCAGGTCTTCAGGAGTCTTGGACACACCTTGTTTGGGATCACTGTCCTGTTGATGATCCAGTAAAGCCAAGCTTTAGCTGTCAGACAGATGGCCTCACATTTGACTCTAGAATAGCTTGGCACAGAGAGGAGTTCATGGTTGACTAAATTACTTCAAGGTGTCCAGTTCCTGTGGCTACAAAACAAGCCCAAATCATCAGCCACCACCATGTTTGACAGTTGGTGTGAGGTGTTTGTGGTGATGTGCTCATATGTCCAAATGACATCACTCCAGCAGTCTTGTGGTTTGTTCATTTTAATCTTTGCAAACCTAAGCTGTGCTGCCATGTTCTTTTCAGAGAGAAGAGTCTTTCTCCTGCAACCTTTCCAAATAAGCCATACTTGTTGAGTATTTTTCTAATTGTACTGTCATGACTTTACCCTCTTAATTCATACTGAAGCAATAAGAGTTTGTGTGTAGTTTTTCCACTTGCTGCCTCTGAATTTTTATCTTATTTTTTGTTAAATGAGTAATGATATTATGTAACATGTCTAGTTGTTTGTCTAAGGCTGTATTTACTTAATTCTAAAACCTGGCAAGAAGCAGATTATTTTTGATGATTTTTTTATGTCCTGATACATAAAGCCTTACAATAGGTGTACTTTCTTTTTCAAATATTGTAAAAAATGTAGAATAGTTGACTTTTATTTCCACAGGACACTGTATTTGTTAACTGTGCAGCACCTCAGGTTCACACTGACCCCTCTGCTCAACCAGAGGGCACTGTTCTGCAGCTGACATGTCTGCGAATGCTACAAAGAGCATCTTACTCAGCAAGAAACAGCGCAATAATGCTTCACCAAGAGTCACATAAAGTACATAAAAAAGCTAAAAAAAGATTGAGATTAGTATTTCCACAAGATAAAAAAACAACCTTGAAACAGTTTTATTTAACACTTTAAGTGTATAAAGCCAAATTTAAGACTGTGTTTTTAATGTTGGTTCATTGTGAATGTATCTAAAATACAAAGAGTCAACCTTTGAGGCATTTTTATTGCATTTAGGATTATCAGCCTTGTTCATTTGTCCCAAATACCTCCAGCAGTTTTTTCACAGAAAACTTTTTTTTCAATCCCCTCCCTCAAGATGTGGTCGAATGTTGCCTCTGCTGATTCTACATCATTTCTCTCCGCCTTCCAGCAATCGGATTTCAGTGCCTTGAGTAGGCAGGATCTCCTCCTCTAGAATAAGACCAGCCATGTGACAAAAAACTGGGCTGATTCAAAACGTAACCTGACTATAGGGTTTTGTTTCCTTTGAAGATAGAGATCACCCACTCAAAGATACAGCAGACATCACTGTGCATTATTTTGTAAATGAGATTTTAGAATTAAGTTATGAAAACAATTCACTGTATTTCGGTAATAAAAACAGATCCACACAATGGTGCATATGTAAGGGCTGATGTTATGATAAAAGCACAACTGCAGCTGCTGATATATTAATAACTAAGTTAAAAAAGAGTTTGTCTTCCACAAATCTTTTTACATACAATCAAAACCAACAGTGACATCTTTCTTAAAAGTTCATAAACAAAATCAAAGAAAACACTATATTATACTATACATATATTATACTATACTCATATGTAGTATAATTATAGTATGTACAATTCAAAAGAAAAAAAAACTTTTACTTTATCTATCTTAACATGTCAGAAGGGAAAAATAGACATATTGTGGGTTTTTATTTTGTAAGCATTTATATTCGTTTTATTCTCTGGTGGAAAAATCATGATTAGGGACAATTAATACATATTAGAGCTAATGTATTGCATTAGACATGGTTGAATCTATTGCAAACAGATAATATTTCAATGCTATGCAACAGATAGGGTTGAAATGTAAGGACGTCTAATAAAATCAACCTGAAACACAAATTATGTTCTAAATTGACCTACATTTAGCTCATGTCAAACAGAAGTGGTCATAAAACACTGAGCTTTTTCTGACTTTGAGGCCTTTCGGTCACTCAGTGCAGTTTGTGTGAAACTATTCCCTCTCTTCACATTCCTCAGTGAAAGAGCTCTGTCCCTACATCGGGATTTAGGTCATCACCAATTCAGGGCCTGTTTTGAGGCGTTTGAAAGATGTCCAATGTCCTGTGTTGGCACAATCACCCCATGCTTGTTACCATGGAAAACGTGGGCAAGCTTGAACCTCCTCCATGCATGTTCCCAAAGTAAATCTCCACTTTCTCGGGGTTGAGCTGAGGGGGTTGGGAGGTAACTCGCGGTCATTTGTCTCTCTGCGGTGGAAGCTGGAGGTTCAACTTCTGAACACCCACAAATTAACCCTGTGCTCTCCTTCTGCATGTTTCTCTGCAGTGCGAGAATAAACCGGTGGTTATAACTGCTGGCTGTGAGTAATACAAAGAGATACGGTTCCCAGGCCAAAGAGGTTAATCGTGGTGACTCCTCCCAGTATGACCATTCATCGCATTAATAATCGCACCACTTCAACGTCGCCTTTAAAGTGGGAGGGCTGCGCCGGAGCGCCAGAAAAACCCCGAGGAGCTGTCTCCGTTACGCGTGGTGCTGAAAGGGCCACTCGCCGCATCATGTGGTCTGTCTTCTTTGTCTTTCTGTCTTATCTGGACAGAAACGTCGTCAAGGGCGACTTCCTGAGCCGCGCTCTGGACGTAGAGAAGGAGAGCAAGATGATGTTCTCCATGATCAACGGCACCTTTTGCGCAAAAATGTCAATCCTAGGAGATAACTTCCTCTATCAGGTGTCAGACGGAGCCGAGGTAGTGCGCACCGTGGTCAGTCCCGCTGGGAAGGTCGTCAACTGCTCCGTCATAGTGAATCAGATGGAGGTGAGATCATTCATGCATGAGTGCAGGTTGGGACTGCAGGAGCAAAGAGCCGGGCAGCAGCTGGACACGCATTTTGCGCGCATGGATGAGGCCAAGCCGATGTGCCGGGAGTTTAAGGAGAGATCAGAGCGCAGCAGCAGAGAGACAAGGGATGAGAGCGATGAAAAGGTCCTGAAAAGATCCAAGAGAGGGTTTACTTACCCTGGGACCCTGTGGTGTGGAGCCGGTAACATGGCGGATAACTATGACCAGCTGGGTAAGCTAAAATCTGTTAAAAAATGTTGATAATTATTTTGTCATATGAGAGTGTACCAATTACTTACCCAGTTTAACAGTGACCTCCTATCCGCAGGAGAGTTTGCAGACACCGACAGTTGCTGCCGCACTCATGACCACTGCCCCCATGTCATTCATGCCTTCTCCTCAAACTATGGACACACCAATTTCAAGTGGCACTCAATCTGTCACTGTGACTGTGACAATGTGTGAGTAAAAATAAATCAAGTTAATGTGCACATATAGAAATTGTTGCAATATGAAAACATTAAGATGTAGCCTATATGAAAATGATGTAACACTGGTCATTAACCTTTTAAAGAACTGGCACAAAAATCAAGAGAGCTGACATATCTGACATATCTGACATCATGAACTTTAAGCATTAAGTTCAACAAATAGCTGTCCATAGATTATTACAAATGTTCAAATTTTATTCCCTGCCAAACCACTTTAGAGTTCACAGAATTCAGTGCGTTTATGTCATAGTGACTAATTCCAGGTGGCAAGTCTTTTAACCAATTCAGATCAATTTAAATATATGTTTGTATTTACAATAATCATTATTACAAGTACTGTCTGCAAATACTAGATAAAGTGAAATTGTCAGGAGAAACAGGTGAACCAAGTAAAAGCTGATGAGGCCTGATCAGATGGATAAAAACAGAGTGCATTTAATTCACCCTGGAACTATAGCTGAATAGTTACCATGTAAATGCATGTCCACATGTTTATCATTCAAATCAAGCACCTGCTTCTGTAATGTTACTCCTCTCTTTCAGAGCAAACTGTATATCTTGAATGACTTCTTTGTTCCCTCTGCAGGTTGAAAGCCTGTCTGAGGAATGTCAATGACACATCCTCCAGAATTGTTGGTCAGGCGTTTTTCAATGTCATTGGTGTTCCCTGCTTTGACTTTGCCTATGAGGAGCAGTGTGCTGAGCGGCACTGGTATGGCCTGTAAGTATCAGCATGGGGTTTTGGATTGATTTGCAACAAACTGCATTGTACTGCTTTCTGAAATTAACATCCACCACCTCTTCTCTGTGCTCTTGCCTAGGTGTAAACGATATGAGAAGCTCCCCATTGCTGTGCTGAGAGAGGCAGTGCCATATGACTTTGGAGGGATTGATGTCATTGATGAACTGCCGATTGCTCCTCCCAAGTTGAAAGATTCCAAGAAAAGCAATAAAGAAGACAAACCGGAGAGTGTAACTCAGTCTACAATGTCAGGCCCAGAAGAACCTTCACTTAGAAACGTTGTCACAGCTGCCGAGGACTTCATCAAGGTACTCGCTACAGTCTCCACATCTCAAAGCTCCACCGCCGACTCCGATAAAGACGAGGCGCAAAGCTCAGAGAAGAAGAAGAGGAAGAACACAGGAAAGAAGAAGAAAACCAACAAAAGGCAAAAAGGAAAAGGAAAGGGGAAGAAGAGAAAGCAGAAGGCAGAGTCAGGCATGAAAGCAGAGGAAGGAGCTGCAGTTTCACCACCTGGCATCAAAGCAGAGGAAGTCTTGGCTTTAAGTAATTTCATCAGTGAGTCACACAGACACCAGCAGCCAAGTATAAACACAAACAGAGTCGATGACAGCAAATATGAGCTCAGAGTAAAAGACGAGCCCTTCAATGAAGTCATGAAAGATGAACCAGCCATGGATAAGGAGGTGGCTTCCTTAACGTCACCTTTGTCAATTCGGAAGAGGCCAGGACAGTCGGACACTGACGTACTGAAAGAAGAAAGCTCTTCCGCAACAAGCACAGTAACTTTAAATCCACATAAAGCAAAAACCAGAGGACAAAGAAAAGGGAGGAGAAAAAAGAGCAAGAAAATAACTTCTTCTTCTGAAGATCTTGTGTTGAACACAGAGAACTTAAAGGTAGTTTCTGTCATCATGACCATTACTACAACTCCACAATCAGAGCAACAAAGCTTCAATGAACGGCAACCCTTTGTCAGCACTGCCAGTGCCCCCATTATAATCCCCAAAGTCCAAAGGATCAGGTCAAAGGAGAGAGGAGACAGAGAGGGCAGGAAGAAAAGGAGGAAAGCCAGCTCTGCTGCTCCTTTTGTGCCTGCTGACCACCAGAATTCCTCTGTGGACAGCCTGAACGTCATCCCTCACACCACTCCCACCATACAGTCAGTCCCCACCACAGAGCCGCAGTTTTCACACAGGCCAGATGTTTACAGAGAGAGCATTCAAGTCACAGCTCTCAGCTCTACCAATAATGCTTTGAACAGACAAAGGTCAAAAGAGAGACGCCTTAGAAACAGACGGAGGAAAACAGCTGCGCTTCCCTCAGGTGAAAACCCACTTTTTTCTCACAGCAGGTCTGAAAACGTGCCTGCTGTTCTTACAACTCCAGAAACTCATGTTGCTGTGAGCAGCCTTGCAAGCGCTGATGCAATGCAAGAAACAGTAACTCTGAGTGAATGGAGGCTTTTTACAACAGCCACCCCTACACTCAGCACAAAACACCACCGGCTGCCAACCAGACAGCAGAGGAAACCAAGAAAGAAATCTGCTGCTCTCAGCGACACAGTTTCTCTCCCTAAACAAACTGAACCGGTGACACTTGCAACCTCAAGACTCAGCATTACCACAAGAGAAGAGCTAAGGTCTGAAAAGCTGTGGGTGACCATCTCAGCAGCACCTGTCATGAGTCCACTTCAGCTATCAATTGAGAAAGCAAAAGCACAATTCAACAGGAAGAAAAGAAGGAAAGCTGTGCAGTCTAACAGGCAACAATGAGCCATGTGTTGCAAGCGAAGCAGGAGTAGAATAGAAAAGTATGACCTTTTCTGAAAAGCTCCTGGTGATAAGCTGAACAAGCTTCATGATATTCCATTTTTAAAAAATCAGATTTGATCGCAATGTGAGAATCATGTTTTGTAATATTTGGCCTGCATGTCAGTAATAAAATATCTGAATGATTAATCCTGTATCTGTCATTGCTTCAGCTTTTGTCCAGGGATAAAATAAGCAAACTTTACTAGAGAGTTGCCAGAAGCTATAAACTGACAAAATAATTTAATTAATAAAACAGATTCCATCCATCCATCCATCCATTTTCTACACCCGCTTAATCCGTTGGTCGGGTCACGGGGGGGGGGCCGGAGCCTATCCCAGCGGTAATCGGGTGAGAGGCAGGGTAGCCTACACCCTGGACAGGTCGCCAGTCCATCAGAGGGCCACACAGAGACAAACGAGACAAACTACAATGCACACTCACACTCACTCCTAAGGACAATTTTAGAGATGCCAATTAATCTAACATGCATGTTTTTGGACGGTAGGAGGAAGCTGGATTACCCGGAGAGTAAAATAGATTCCTCAAACAAAATAAAAAACAAATAAAACTGACCTGTGCTTAATTTTTAGTGTTCATATGGTTTGAATTGATCAATGAATGATGCTTAAACTGCATCAAAGATGCTGAAAGCATACATATTCTTAGGCAAAGACAAAGTGGGCTATTAGAAATGTCAATATCAGAGGACAGAACTGCAAGGGCAACAAAGTTATCTAAAAAAGATTTTGAAAAACCTGTTTAAACATCTTTTAATGCTGCCAAGAAATTTAAAAATCATAAAGCTGTAAAAATACTTCTAGGATGAAGTGTGCTAAATATGAAGCTATCATAAGTAGGCTACCATAAAACTACATTCTTATTCTTTTAATTAATTCATTGATTAGATTTACAGGAATCACAATAAAATGTTTTTTTTTTGTCTTCGGACACAGTCAGAATATCTGTTTCAATATATATTCAGTATCTATATTCAGTATTTATGCTAAGCTAACTGGTTGTTAGTGGTAGCATCATATACATACACAGAGTGGTATAAATCTTCTCATCTAATTCTCAGCATAAGAGTAAATGTGTAAATTGGTTGCTAGGTTGCTAGCACATTGAAAATCAGTCTCTTTTGCTAACTTGCATCTGTTTGATGTTTGTGTGCACATTATCCAAGCTGGGAACAGAAGGGAATAAATTGGAAATCTAAACCCCAGGGGCTTAATACTAACCTGCTTAACCTGATTTCAACTTTTTCTGGTCCTTCCTTTCCACACTTCAAAAAGCAGCCCAAGGAAACAATGAGTTCATACTATGCGCTTTTGTTTCCAGGGCCTGCAGACTTTGATCCTCAAACTGCCTCCCCAGCAAGTGGTTTCAGGCAGGGCCCCATTCTCTACACCGATTAGGTGCTCATTACTTTCCCCTCTTACATATTATGGCCATAGCTGATGCTGAGGCTGAAATCCTCCAGGTCAGCTGACTCTCACATGCTTATATAAGACGACTTTATATACAAGGTTTTGGCACGCAATTCATTCAAATTAGACCTAAATCACATCAGGTACACCTGAAATGCACTTTGAAGTGTTTTGGAAAGATGTTAAAAAAACATTTCATCTCATCTCTAAATATTACAAACACTTGTAATCTCTTACAAATCAATAGATTTTTTTTGGAAGAGACCCAAATATTTAAAGGAGCTTATTGGCCCACAGTCACAATCATAAGCTGAAATGGCAGAATGGCTAACACAGTCAGATGTGTGATGATAATATAATTGAACAATAAGGGAAGAGAAAGTGCCAGGAATTTTCCATTTCATCTTTAGTCTATGGCCTTTGAAAATACATTTCACGTTCATGTTTAGCTCATAGCATGTATACAACTGTTGAATATAAATCAGCTATATTAGTTTTAATGTCAGAAAAAGATTATCTGCCAAAATACAGAGAAAATATTATTCATTGTTTTATTTTTATGCAATAAAAACTTAGATTAAGTGGGCCAGTAAGTGTAATTAATAATGTAGTTTGTCCAAATCAAGATTTATATTTGGATTAATAATCAATGCATGTAGAAATCAACAAGTGTGAACTTTCCACTTAGAGGAAAGATTATGTCTTTCAGCTGGTTTGGGAAAACTTTGGTCTCCGTGGGAAGAGATCGCTAGGGAAAGGGAGATCTCTGGGATTGCTAGATAAATGGATGGTTTGTAAGGCCAAGTTAATGATCAGGTTCCACATTGGATGCTGTGGGATTGTATGTGCACATGCTTATGTTCTACACTATGGATTCATTTGTGAAGAGCCAACTGTAAACATGGTACTGCATAGGTTCACCTTCAGAGAACTGTACTATTGTTGCAATACTGAATGGAGATAATGGATTATTTCAGAGTCAGGTTGGTAGAGAGCGAGGGATCAACGTCGATACAACTCTAAAAATAACCCTTTTGACCTGGTAATTTACTAACTTTCATTCAGCTCTAACTTTTTATTCCTAACTTTTCATTTCATCTCTGTGAACATATCTTTGTGTGTCTTTAGTAATTGTATATCTCTTTGCAGCAATTTAATATCTATTTGTATTGCAATTTGTGATTGTTCTGCAACATTTTGAGGTAAATTTGCATGTCATTGTGCATCTAGTTTTGGTTGATTTCTGTCTCTGTCCAAAAACATTTATTTTGGTCCATTTCATGTCTCTTTGTTTATCTCTCTGCAGCTCTGTGATCACTGGCATTGTTCTGATGTATTTTTACATCTGTATGTGTTCATTTAGCATTTAGTATCTTTGCATCTCAGCACAGCATATTCCCATTCAGCATGGCTTTTGTGGCTCTACAGGTCATCCTAACAAACAGCTGATAACAGAAGCTGTCAGGTACGATGGTGCAGGAAGGGGAGACCCAGATGCAGACTTCACAAATCATAAGGTTTATTCCAAAAAGACAAGAAGCAAGAAAAAAAAGCGCGGCTGAGCCGGATAATCAAAATATTAAACATTCGCAAAACAAGACTATGATAAATGACAAATGAGACAATGGTTAACTATGAGGCAAAAGACTTAGCTTTCATGGCGTGAGCATGGAAGGGAAAGTGAGGATTCTGCAATGAGTGAGGGGAGGTGATGCTGTGGGGAGGTGATTGGTGATGATGTGCAGCTGTGAAACAGAAAACAAGTGACTAGAGTGAAACTAAGTGGCCGGGGAAAAAACATGACAAGAACCTGAAAACATAACAAATAACCTGAAAACAAGAATGTTAAAACATAAACCGTGACAGAAGCGGTGTGTGGAGGGGATTTTATGTCAAATAATTCAATGGATTTAACTTAGCATGAGTGATGCATATACTTGATTTATATACAATATACATATACAAGCAATTTGCTGCAGCATTAGATCAAAATTTTACATGTAGTATATTACATATTATGTTAAATCAATATGTATAGCTGAAGACATCAGAGTCTGTTCGACAAATATGCAGGAAGTCTTGATGAAAGAAAAATCTGCCTGAATCTCCATCTGTGTTACTGCCTGTTGATAGCTGCCAGTAAAGTCTCCAGCCTAGAGGAAAGCCAAGGTTAGTTGGAGACTGCCAACCACCACCCACCATCTTTCTCATGTTAATGACACTCATTCATGCTGATCCCACGTTTGTATACTTACACGACTGTTGGCAACTTTAGGTGATACGCACTGAATATTAGAAAGAATCTCTGCTTGTGCCAGGCTGCAGCTGCCTGCACTCATACACAGTGTGAGTTAGAGCAGTGTGGGAAGTTTCTGCCATGTCCAGATGAAGGTGTAGTTTTTGTATTCAAGGACAAGCCGGAACGGTGGGCCCTCTGCCACAGTCAAAGGTTCAAAGAAAGCTGGCAAGTTCTGTGTAAAGTATAAAATGACTAATAATATGTCTAATTTAAAATTGAATACAAGGAAACGCAAACTAAAGATAAAAAAAATAACACAAAAGTTGCTAAATTACCACGAATACAAAATGATTGTGAAGAAACGTAAATTGACCACAAACACTGTAACTGATTACAGGGGGATGTTCAATGTCCACAAAGACAAATCAAATGACCAAAAAACAGAGAAAAGAACGTTTATCTGAACAACTACACATTTTTCGAAGCATTAAATCAATCTTCTTTATAAAACAATTGTTTTTTTGTCTAACAACATTTCTGTGTGTGTATGTTCCTCCTACAAACACGAGCATCCATCATGAGTTATATCCTGGAGGCATGTAATAATCTGCTTGTGACCTCTAGTGGGCAAAACCTGTGGGGATGCTAGTTACTCCATGAAAATATGCACGATAAGTGCCTTTTAATTCATAATTTTGGTCCACATTTGAAATCATAATTTCGAGTTCTTTAAACACAGTGTGTTAGAGGGAAATTTGTGTCCCGGGGTTTTGCATATATTTCATCAAACAAGACTTCCAATGTTCCAAGTTTTTACAGTTGACTGAAGTGACAATCATGGCAGGTTGGAAAAGAGAATTTTAGGCCACGTGCCGACAGAAATCTGCCTCTAGTAACTACTCCTTTCACTGTCTATGACAAAAAGTCTTCATTCCAACAGGTTTTTTTATAACAACTAATTTTTGTATCAATTATGTTTCCTTTAACGTTCAGTAAATGTATAAAAAACAGTAAAAACATGTATAAAACCAGTTGAATACACGTCAAGTTTCCAAGGGTCTGTTGCTACAAACGTCATTTCTTCATCTTTTAATAAAGAATCTGATGTGCACCAACCTTCTTCTTTAAATCAAAGCTTTTGTTCAGACATTTTATTTTATTTAGATTAGTGTTTACAATTGTTACTTTTATAAATGTAGAGAAAAGATCACATGAAGAATAGTTAGTAAACCAATTCAGCCATCACAGGTTACAGAACTAGAATGGTTGCTCCACAGGTTGAATCAGAATGTCTCCAATCTGTAAAAAAAAAGGTTTGTGAATGTTATTGAGTTTTCATCAGGAAAAGAACAAATTTTAAAAATGTGTGACATGAAACAATATAAAACACGTAAATACATAAAAATCAAGTACCTGCACATGAGGAGGTGCACTTAAGACGTATGTAACAGCATTAGCAACGTCCACTGCTTGCAGAGACTGCAAAAGTGGAACAGCGTTTTAATATGTTTTTCATCCTTGCAGTACAACAGGAAAGTAGTGATAATAATTTACCTTATACTGAGCGTACATATTTTCAGCTTTCTCAGCATTTTGGCTGTAGAGCCGTGAAGCAAACTCAGTCTCCACCAAACCAGGAGAAATGCACTGCAGCAAAGTGACAGTGAGTAAACATAAAGATGCACAGAGAGTGTATTCTATACTTATAAATGATGGTGTTCACGGAGCTTGTGATGTGGTGTGGTAATTTGATTAGCCTCGTTTAAATTTAATGACACACACTGCGGGCTTAATGAGTAGACAGAAGTTTTTAAAAGGCGGTGAAGCCTTACTGAGGCACGGATGTGAGTTTTTGCTTCCATCAGCTCCTGCCTCAGGGCCTCGGTCAGGGCGGTCACAGCATACTTGGTGGCCGTGTAGAAATGTATATCAGTACTGGGAAATACACGATGTCCACAAAGGCTACAACAGAAGAAAATGCATAGTACAAAGAAAATCACTGATGCTGAAAATGGGCTTTTCAAATGAAATTGTCAATAACTTCCACAATTTGGATTATAAGAATAAGCAATTTTTCCTCTATATTTAATAGTCAGCTGAATACATTTAGATTCTGGATAGCTGGCTGGCTGAAACAAGTAATTTGATGTCACATTAAGCTTTAGGATATTGTCATAGACCATTTGTAACTAGTGTTGAGCATGATAGGAACTCAACGATTACTACAGGAAATGCATATGATGTCAGACATGTGACTGTACTCTGGTTACCCACATTTTTACCAGAAATCCCATCAAAAACGGTGACAGACTGATCATCATCAGAAAACAAAACCGCACCTGTTTATGTTGATGATGTGTCCATCATCAACGTTTCTCTCTTTCATCGACTGGTAGGCTTCTCGCGTGCAGATGCTCAATGCAAGAACGTTCACCTGGAGAAGCACAAACGTAAAGAGAATATCTGGAGGGGTTACAGCTGAAAACAGCAGCCACACTTCACACCCAATTGTTGCTTCTTGTGCACAACAAAGCTGCTTTTTAGCCACTTTAAAAGAAAAAAATATAAATATATATATATGTGAATGAGTCAGCAAAAAGATGTTGGAAACATTTCTCTATTTATTTTAGATTTCACTGTTGGATTTCCTGCATGGACTTTCTGTGAGGTCAGTTTATCAGATAAGCTGAAGCTTTATTGATGGAAAAATGACATCACAATTAACCACTTTTTACTTTATTGAGTCTTTCTGAGGGCCAAGGTTTTGAAACACTAGCAACAATAAATGTTTCCATGACAGAACAAGCACTGGTTCAGGATCCTTAAACTGGACCAGCTAAACTGAATTAAACTATATATCAATTTCTATTTCTATTTCTGTTTCTGTTTTCCAGGAGAATTTCAGCAGCTTGTTTTTCTGAAATAAGCGCTACATGGCAGCTTTCACAAATACTGCTGGTTTCTCAGTTACTGACGTCTCACTGTGGTTCTTAAAACGTATACATTTATTATATGCATCAGGCTTTCTGTGAAAAAAAAAAACTATTAAAAATGTATAACTGTGTAAGAAAAATGCAACATCTTCTTAAGTGTTGCAGCTTCCCTCAAAACCTTAAGTAAATACTTGACTTAATACAGCATTTAAGGAACGTTGTACATTGTTTCACTCTCAGTAATGACTAAAGTGACTGTTTTACTGTAAGAAAATTATTTATGGACTAATTTAATCTGAAAGCCACTGAGAATAAACAACAAACTATTGAGACATGAAAAGGCAGTATGTCAAAGTTTGTAAAAGCTAAGCCAATACAAAAAAAATTTAAGCGTTTGAAGTTGCTATCTGATGGGAAAAGTATATTCAAGGATTTTCCTCAAAGTAGCGCTGCACTCTTACATCCAGCATGTTCTTCCAGCCGGTGGTTTTGCCGTTAAGCAGAGATTCTGGATGAGCCAGCCCGGCATTGTTGATGCACACGTCCACACCTTTGTGCTGCGCTTTGATGGCCGCGAACATGGACACAATCTCCTCCTCGTTGGTCATGTCACACTTGAAAGGTACCAACACACCGCTGTGGCCTGCACTCTGACACTCTGCAGCCAGTTTCTGAAGTCAGACCAAAGTTTGTGTTTTTAGTTTTCAGTTGTGCAACCGGCAATCTTAAAAAAAAATAAATGACTGCAACGCTGTAGATTCTGTGGAAAAACATGTATGACACGCTGAGGTCCCTCATTCATGAGATCAGCTAATAACGGTTTGTTTTTTCTCGCCAGAAGTGAATTAACTTCATTTTAAGATGTCAGAGTTATGATTCCAGGGAAACTTGACATAAGTTTTCACTGTGATTTATGGAGCTTGCCAACAGAAGTGGGGCTTTAATTCGGGAAGCCTCTCAGGGTAAATACATTTGATCTCCTGTGACAGAACCACGCCGCTGCTTCTTTTCTTTGAATGGTTAATGTTTTGTTTCATTAAATTTTTATGACATTGGCACCATCAGCTAAATCCAAACAAAACTTTATTACGCTGGAGAGCTTTATTGCTTCTCTGTTAGTTCAAGGATTGAGAATTTATAAAAGACACACACTGTGTTTAATTTCTTATCACTGGGTCTAATAATTCAGGAAATTATACACGGGTGGATCTTTTTCTCCCGGACACTTGCATCAATTTATTGCATCCGTTGTTTGTTTTAACCTTCATCCTCACAGCTTACCTTTTTTTATTTTACTGTATGTGCAATCAATTCCAAAATGTATGCTTTTCTTCTTTAAACAATCCCCCCCAGATGCCAAAAAGGTAAAAGAATGTTGAACTTTGACATATTTGTATCTTAGCATCAAGCTGACACAAGGTTCTGTCTTTTAGAGCAGCCACTTTTTTTCCAAGTAAAAACCAGTGAAATCTGCTTTGAATTCCCCTTCCAACAAAAACACCATTTATTCAGGATAACAGAGCTCAGATTAACTGAATACATATTTGCAGTCACGATGCTGTCATCTGATGCAGCTTGTGTCAAACTACATTTTTCTTTTAATGACTAAATGAACAGTTTTAAGTGCAACATCTTACAAGCTGATTTTACAGCCTCGGACGGTGTTTATTCTTCATTCTACTGTTTATTCTAATGAGAACAGAAGAGAACTGACTGCTCGCGGGATTCTATTTACTTAAGAAAATCCATTTTACACACCCAGTCTGTTGGTTATGTAAGCCTGACACAGCTTAAAGTTAACACTAACTTTATACACCAGTATGACACCCATTTTACTCAATGATTTAATTTGCAAGCGGGCGTTAAGTAATATAGTCAGTCACATAAATATACATGTCAAATTACATTTATAAACAAATACTTCTAAAAACTTTGCCTTGCTCTTACTTTCTCCAACAAATTCTGAGTTTGTTAGTTTAACTAAGTGAGCATCAACAAGCTGCTCTGATAAAGCCTGTCTGTGTCTGTGCTTCTTGTCAGGTGGACTACAGCACACCTCTGATTCCAGTTGCAAACTGTTGCAATTAAGTCTTACTTCACAACAAACCTGTATTTTTTCTACGTTCCTGGCGCAGCCGATCACCTTCATACCGAACCGGACCAGCTCTTTGGCTATGATCGCCCCGATCCCGGCCGAGGCTCCGGTCACAAGAGCCACCCTGCCTCTCCAGCGGTCCATTACGGTGCTTAAACTCGCAAAGAAAAACAAAACAAAAAGAAGACACAGGAACTGTGGCGAAGAGAGTGTGACAGCGCAGAGGTGAGACTACCGAGGTAATATAGCCCTCTGAACGCAGCACGTAGGAGGTGACGTTGAATATCAATGGAGAGGGGCCTGGCTGCAGATCTCCTATGTGAGCTGCTTCCGTTGCAGGCTTTGCTGCCAACACTCATGGAGAGAAATGTGTTATGGTGCGCGCGCACAGAGGAGGCAACGCCACTGTTGGCGTGATAGTCTGTCTTCATAGACATCGATTTTCGTCAACTACGAAACGCTGTTTTAGGTTAGATTTTTTTTTTATTCAGACCAGTAGAAAATGTAAGCTGACTTTATTCCTGAATGAAATAAATTTGAGGTCGTTTGTCTGTTTCCCTTTTTTGATAATACAGTTAACATGATGGCAATCTTTTATAACAAGCCATTTTAACATTTAAAAGCTAAGTTTGACTATCCATAATTAACATTGTAGATATTAACGTCTTTCTGACTAGTCGTAACCTAATTACATTTTGAAAAGTTGGATTTTTCATTCAAGATGTCTGTAACTTAATTGTGAGAAGTCAAAACGAAATATAGAGATTTCTGTAATTCAGTTTTCCCTAGGAATACTGGATTTACGGATATCCGTAACTGAATTACGACTACCAGTAATTCCACTTTGAGATATGTATAATTCCAGTTACAGTCCCCAAATTCCCAGTTGCCACATTATTACCTTTTTTCCACCCTACCTGAGAGTGTTTGGTAACAAAGTGGATGTTACTAACCTTGGTGTAAAGCATGATTGGTCATCTATGAGAAACTGTGTCAGCCAATCGACTCTCATTGAATCCAAAGGAATCCAACTGGCTCCGTCCTACTTTATTATAAGAAACAATGGCTTCCCATCAGGAAATTGGTGGTGAACCAAAGCAAATTGCTGCCTTGATATAGTCAGTGATAACATTTCATTTTTCCGGCTAGATGCTGTGACTCACAGAATGATTATGTTGGCTGCACTCACTAACACAGAAGTTGACCTAAATTTTGGAGGAAGTGGCTTATCGTCTGGATATCATTGTGAAATAGCTGGTGTTACAGTTTAACCTGCATCCACGTTAAATGGTGACCTTCAGCTCAAAACAACTGCGGCTGCTGGTAACTAAGGCAGCTGTTGGAGGAGGCCGCTTAGCTGTCCTTACTGTGTACTTATGTATGCGTGTGTTGCATCAAATTCACAACATTTGCACACTTGCAGATGCAGATTAGTTTGGAAATTTAACGAAAATAGTCAAAATAGGGGATGGTGCTGAAAGCTTCTTCCTCTCATCCTGTTCTCGACTGTTCCTGTTGACCTGCAACAATACAGATGTGACTGATTGGTTACCAGATAGACTCTATTCTGCTGCTCAGGAAGGTGAAAATCACAAGGACACAGAGGGATGCAACTCATTAAAAGCCTCAAAACTCAAGCCTTTAGAAAATATTTGCTTTAATGCATCTCTCATGATATTTTCCAAAACCTAAAGTTTTTAATGTCAAACTAACAGACTTGTCAGTTGACCAGGGGACTCAGGACACAGATGCAGGGTCGTATGGGTTCCAAGAAGGTTTTTATTATTTAAATGCAGCACACAGAGCACAGCAATGCAGGGCGATCTCCTGGCAGCGCAAAAGAAAAGGCTGAAAAACCTAAGCGCTCTCCTCAGTAACTAATCGGAGGAATGAAAGTTATGAAAAGTTACAAAACTCTCCAAACTGGAAGGAAAACAAAAAGCTATGAACGCTTAACAAAACAAAGACACGCTCTCAAAACGAGGCGGAATAAAACAAAAGACGCACTCTTAACAAAACAGAGGCTCTATGAACTATAACGATAACTAAAGGCTCTCCTTTAACGGAGGCGACTATGAACGGTAACAACGGGGGAAAAAAAAATCACTCCTTGCAAACGGAGTAGGAAACAAAGCTATGACACTTACCGTGTCGAATAAATAAACTAAAGCTATGGGTAAGAATAAATTACAACACAAGATAGCACTGCAGGAGGATCGCTCACTGCAGGCTCGTAGAACTGTGGTTCAACTGTGGTACAAGACAAAGGGCCGGTAATGCAGCTCGAAAGGAGACAACATACTGGCACAAGACAAGGGAAACGCGGACTATTTGAACACACGAGGAACCAAGGGGAACAGGTGGAAACACTTGGGAATCAGGGAAGACAATGAGACGCTTGACACGGGAGGAAGGGCAAGATACCTGAAACGAGAGGAGTAGGTCAGTGCAAAATAAAACAGGAAATGACAAGACAAGACATGGAACAGAAGAGAACAAGACTGAAAACAAAAATGAAGTGTCAAATAAGTTGAGATGGTTGTTGATCAGAAACGAGGCAGATTTGAATCTCTTTCTTGGAAGTCACGAGTGTAACTCCACCACCGTCCTCCAAATGTGAACTTTTTCGCCTGTTAAAGCCATAATTGCTCTTTCATGGCAGTTTAACAAAATGCCCTGAGACTATTCTTCCATGCAGTTAATTTTGTGTCCACATGCACAAAAAGATTTAAAAAAAAAAAGAAACTAGTGTCCCAGTTGGTTGCAAAATATTATTTAGAATTTGTTTCCCAAAAGGAAAAGGTGTATAATGATACAGTTATAACAAACTTACAAAAGATTTAACATTCAAAAATGAACTGAAGAAATATTTGAAGCAACTTTACAGTCATGTGATGCAGCTTGAGTCAGAACTTCATGGTTATGTAAGCCTGACACAGCTTAAAGTTAACAATGACTTCATAAACCATTTTCTCAATGATTTTCTTTGCTTTTAATCGCCAGCTTTAAATGTATGTTTATTTTATAATGAGTCATGTTTATTTTCTTAAAGATAGCACACAACCACACAAAAAAATGTCTACTAAAGTTTTAACCTTCAAAACCAGAAATATTGTTTGATAAAACGACATAAATACTAAAGTGGAATGAGCAAATAAATGTCACTGAGACTAATAAACATTTTAGTCACATAACAAGTCTAAAAATCAATCAAAACTGCTGCTCAAATGAATATTTGAATAATAAAGTCATTGTAACATGCAAAACCAACTATTTTTTCCCCACTTTTGGGCATTTGCAAACCAACCAACAGCTGCGATTTATCGTGTCGTCCTTGCAGTGCCTCCTCAAACTTGGGTCAGTTTACCCAACAACATGCTCACAAATTATCGACACGCAATATCAACATCTTTAGGCCTGGATGAACTGGTGTTGATGTAGAAACCATTACATCTGATAAGTCCAAATTTTACCTTGACCAGCCACTACCAATTGTCATTGCTGCTCATCACTCCTCCCATGCACTTCTTCTTCTAACAGTCTGGTAGAAACGATGGGTGCTTCCAAAATGAACGATCACAATAAAAATGTATGGTTGCCAAGATACAGAGAGTGGGTCAACTTACCCTCTGGCTGATCTTACCCCACTCTTCCCATACAGTTTTGTAAATATTTTCAGCTTTCATTTTCACAATGATAAAGTACATAAAGGACATTGTACATGTTGCACTCTGTGAGTATTTGCTTCATTTATGCAAAGAATATTTAGTACAAAAATACTTTCTTATTCTATCATACAGCATTACAAGGTTAGGGTACCCTAACCCTAACCCTGATAGGAACTTATCATCATAGTGCAACGCTGAATCTGTTTGAATTTAGTGTTTTTTCCCTTTTCTCTTTCTATGGTCTTGTTGCTCATGAAACCTGTCCAGACCTGTTGAAGCTAGTTGCAAAAAGTGATGCACAAATATTTTTCCCAAAATGAGAATGTCATGTCCCATTTTGAGTTTTGTTTGTCTTGTTATCAAGTTTTAGGTTTATTTCTTGTCATGTTTTTACCCCTGTCACATTAGGTTCACTCAAGTCACCTGTTTTTGTTTCACAGCTGCACTCCATCACCAATCACCTCCCCACAGTATTTAGTTTCCAGGTTTCCCTCAGTGCAATGCAGAATCCTCACTTCTATCGACGCATCAGGTTCATGGGGTCCAGGTTTTGGTCAGGGCAGGTTTTTGCCTATATGTTCCAAGTCATAGTCTTGTCTTGTTTTGTTTTGTTTTGTCTCGTCTTGTTTTGTCTAACTCCACAGTTGAAATTTTTTGATAACCAGCTCAGCCGTGCCTTTTGTTCTCGTTTCGAAAATAAATCTAGTTTTGCCTCACAGTGGGGCCTTTCTGTGTGGAGTTTGCATGTTTTCCCCATGTATTCTCTCCAGGTACTCCGGCTTCCTCCCACTGTAAAAAAAACAAACATGAACGTTAGGTTAATTGGTGTCTCTAAAAATTGTTCCTAGGAGTGAGTGTGAGCGTGTATGTGGTTGTTTGTCTCGTTTGTCTCTGTGTAGTCCTGTGATGGACTGGCGACCTGTCCAGGGTGTACCCCGCCTCTCGTGCGATGCCCGCAGTGCAGGCTCCAGCCCCCCCGCGACCAGACCGACGGATTAAGCGGGTATAGAAAATGGATGGATGAATGAAAAATGTACAAACATTGTAAAGCAAAAGGTAGATTAAGTGAAAACTGCTACGTAACAACAAGCACTGGTAGCTGTAAAATAAAAAGTCAGTTACAAGTAACCCTGCTTCCAGGAATCATGAAATCACATCTGAATTAAACAACACCAAGAAAAGTTGTTAACTAATCAGATCATATTTTATGAACAAAAAGTCCAAACTGCTTCAATTTAGTAATGTGTCATCAAGCCAAGCCCAATGCAATCATTACCTAATGGTTATCTCTACAGAGATGGGAGTGTTTGCTGCATACGAGAAATCAGGAGTCACATCCCAAGGCATGCAGTGTGGGAGGGCTTGATAGGTGAGCCTACCTGTCCTTAACTTAAATCGTCCTTTAAAACCATTCAGTACCGGTAGAAACACAAACATAAAGTAGCTTCACAATGTTGCTTGTGCCTGTTTTATTTTTGTTCGCGTCATTCATGAAGATCATCTTAGCTACAGGTATGCTCTCGAAGGGTAACATCAAATTCTCTTTCGAATCTGTAAAATAAGACAAAATAAGACTTTTTAAGATTTATCAAAAAGTTGCAAAATATCAAAAGCTATTGAGGAAATAATAAAGGAAAATGAGCCAAAATGACTAATTTAATTTCTTTTGTTCTTCCTACTGTTCTTTACTTCTCACAGTTTTTTTTATTTTCTATTAAATGTTTTATTTGACACTTGTTGTTCTAGATTGGTGCTACCAGTCACAAGTTACCTGCAATGACACCTGCCTAGGTAAACTTTAAGACAGCCCCACTGACATGAACAGTTTCAATGAATGAAGACGAAAAAAATGTGTGTCTTTATCTATTATATCCTGAAAATAATATCTTCACAGGTCCAGTCGTATGGGGAGGGATCTCAGAAAACTGTGATGGCAGATTTCAGTCTCCAGTTAACATCATCACAAGGAAAATGTTACCAGATGGACGACTCACTCCCTTTCAATTGGTTGGCTATCAGGAAACGTTTCATGGTCACCTCATCAATAACGGCCACACAGGTGCATCTTAATAATAACTGTGGTTGTGTTTGAAAAAGAGGATTTGGTTAATGAGTCAATGGGCCTCTGAGGGAAGCGGCTGTAACACACTGATGATCCTCTCTGTTTGCCACTGTACTGGCAACTAAATAAGGAGCCTAATAATCGTCATCAGTGGGGCCATTTTATTTATAGACCATTTTAATTATATATATTTTTTTTCCCTGCATTGTCAAATGATTGTATTGTTGTAGTTCAGCTGGATTTGCCTCTCGGCATGGTGATAAGTGGAGGAAATCTTGCTGCACATTACAAGGCAATTGAACTTCACCTGCACTGGGGCAAAGATGGAGGACCAGGTTCTGAGCACACGATTGATGGAGAGACATTTGTCATGGAGGTAATGTATGTGATAATGGCGGCATAACTACACAATAACGGTTATCAAATACATGAAAACGGCACCTCAGAAACATTTGATGTCATCTGTAGATGCACATTGTCCACATCAAAGAAGAATATGGCTCTTTATCCCAGGCATTGAAGGACCGCACAGGTGTGGCTGTTCTTGGATTTTTCTTTGAGGTGATTTTGAAACTGTCTAAGATTTAAGCTTCTGCACCTGAACGAAATCATCTGCTTTATGTTGTCACAGTTTTTATAAATACATGATTGAGGTTTGCTAATTCGTACTTTATTCTTTCATTTCAGGAGTCCGAGTCAGCAAATAAGAAATATGCTCCTTTAATTGATGCTCTGAAGGATGTCACTCATTCCCGTAAGTCATATCAGACGTCTAGGAAAAAGAAAATGATCGTATCCTGGATACTTCAAATCTCTTTGTTTTCATGGTCCAGATTAAAGTGCAGTTGTCATAAGATAACACAGTGTCATAAAAAAAACCTCTGCTCTAATCGCAACAATAAATCGACCATACCAGTAAATAGATCTGTTGCCAGCTTTACTGTCTTGTTGATATTTCATGAAACCAGCAAGCAACACCACTCTGCGAGACGTATCCCTGGATATGTTGATTCCTCCTCAGAAGAATTTGACCAAGTACCTACGCTATGATGGTTCCCTCACTACACCGGACTGTGCTGAAGCTGTTGTCTGGAGTCTGTTTGAAAGCACTATTCCTCTGAGCAGGAAACAGGTGACTGTTTTCACATTATTCATCTATTTTGTTTTATTGACTGGTGTGTTGCACAGAAGTGTTTTGAGAAGAAGAAGGCAAATGAAAGGCAAATAAAATCATTCCATAAAACATATAATGAATTCATTAAATTAAAAGCGAAATGTGCAGATATAATACTTTCAGTTGCCATATGCACAGCTAAATAGAACTGTTTTTAGCCTGGATTTAAACATTGTCAGAGTTGAGGCCTGTCTCACATCTTCTGGAGGACTGTTCCAGAATTTAGGAGCACTAGACCATGAAGAGACTTGTACATGAGCAGAGCTGTTTTAAAGTCTATTCTCTGAATGACAGGAAGTCAGTGCAGAGACCTGACCACTGGACTAATATGGTCATATTTCCTGGTTTTAGTCAGGACACGAGAAGCAGCATTCTGGATGTTCTGCAGCTGTCTTACAGCCCGTTTAGAGAGATCAGTGAGCAGGCCATTACAGTAGTCTAACCTGCTGGAGACAAACACATGGATTAGTCTTTTCTAAGTCTGGTTTAGACACTATTCACAATAACTATTCTTAGGTTTTAGAGAGAGAGTCTCAAGGTGACACTTTCTCTTTGTTTCTATGAGCCACAGACAATGATTTCAGTTTTGTCTGAGTTTAGCTGGAGAAATTGTTTTGCATCCACACACTGACCTGTTCGATGCAGTGACACAATGTATCTGCAGGTCCATGTTCTCCTGCCGTCAATGACATGTAGATCTGAGTGTCATCTGTGTGGTTGTGGTAGGACAGATTATAGCTGTGTATTAACTGGCCTAATGGAAGCATGTACAGATTGAACAATTGGGGTCCCGGGATTGATCCCTGGGGCACCCCACAGGTCATAGCCATTTGGTTTGAAAGACAGTTACCAATTTCAACAAAATATTTCCTGTCCTCGAGATAGGAATGGAACCAGTTTAACACAAAGGTATATAAAAAAACTTTACAAGATGAATGATGATCAAAGGAAAAAAAAGAAAAACATCTCAAATATTTGCTCACTGCCTCGTTTCCATGTGATTGTTTGTTTTGTTCTTCTGTATCTTGTATTGAATATGGTCCTTTGTGTTCAACATAAGGAAATACATTTCCCTTTTGTGTATGGAAATGTCACGGTGGCAATCAGAGAGGCTAATTTTACCACAAACATTTTTTATTTTCTGTCCACTTTTCTGGAATTACTGCAGAAAAACATGACAAATTTTACAGGCAGAGAAGATTTTGCAAGCTTGCAGACTGGTCAGCCAAGTGCATGGTTAGTTTTGTGAAAATCCTTATTATATGATTATAAAAGATGTGTAAACCACTCTGTGCACCATTCCACAGGTTCCCATAATTTCAGCAGCAATGCGATTAAATTCAACAGCCATGCTTTTCTTTAGAAAACTTTAGTGTAGCAAAAAGTTGATCAAGCTTGTAGTTTGTTTGCCCATTCAGAAATGTGTTCATTTAGCATACTAACATTCACTTCGGTCTCTCTGTAATCATTGAAAAATGGAGAAAGTTTAAGGCAAATTTTGGAGGCAGAATTTCATACATGTAATCAGATAGTGAGTTTCCTATCGTAAAAACAGGCACAAACACATGGAAATTAGGCCATATTGGTTACTCACCCTCGACACGACCTATAGGAGCTTCGTTTAGTGTGTGAAAAAACATGTTGTCAACAGATGAACACTTTTTAAAGCTAGAATGCTGTTGTTGGTTGTGATTAAGAAAAACAGGACGAATTTGATTTTGAAACAACACAAAAAATAAGTAAACGGCTTTAAAGTTTCCAAACCCTCCACGCACCCCAACCTTCCCCTGTGGGAAACGCTGTGGCTCTAACTTTGTCATCCTACTTCTTTTTTATCATTTAGTTACTCAAACCTTGTGTGTATGTGTTCCCAGATCAGTTCGACATATCCACACAGCACATATTTCCACACATTGATAAAACACTGCACCTCACCACAATCACTGAATCAGCTGAAACCACGAGTGTGTTTTCAGCAAGATCCTGACCTCTGGTTTATTTATGCTAGCTTTACCTCAGTTTTCCGTTGGTAGTTGCCTTACCTGTTGTTAATCTCCTCATTACTCACTCAGAATGTATTCTCCTGGTTTTCCTTTGTTCCTTTGACAGATCCATCCATCCATTTTCTATACCCACTTAATCTGTCAGTCGGGTTGCGGGGGGGCTGGAGCCTATCCCAGCAGTCATTGGGCGAGACTTTGCAAGATCATTTTTTATATAATTTTCTTGTTGTTCCCCTGTCAGTTAGTCAGTCAGTCCACCCATTGTTTCCCTTCATTTCATGTTATTTATGTGTTTCTGTTAGGAGTTTGCTCATCCTGCCTCTGCAGTGCCTTTTGTTTTCTCAAAGCCACCATGACTTTCACTGCCTGTCTAACCTGCTCCTCCAGTAGTTCTCCATTTGGGTCCAACCACAAGGAAAAACCTATTACTACATCAACAAGTCATCCCTCCCATCCCTCCATCACATGCAATCAATCGATTGTTCACGAAAAACTTTTGTCTGGGGAAGCTTTCAGTAAACGATATGCATAATTACAATTTTCATTTCCATACCCAGCTCATTTTTACTTATCTGTTGTGATTCTCTCTTTGTTACAGCTGACTGCATTCTACCAGCTTCGGTTTTCTAATGGGAGAAAAATGGTGAAAACTTACAGACCAGTACAACCCTTGAATGGAAGACAAGTGTATTACTCTGAAGGTCACCAAGCTCTTGCTAGCTCTGTATTACTCATTATGTTGCTGCTGCTTTCCAGTGTACAAAACTTTGTTTGATACACTCATCTTAACTCCAATAAATAAAAACAGCTCTTTACTTATGATCGATACATACAAGAAATACAGCAAAATGTATATCTAAAAGTAAAACTTGGAGATCTACTAATCTTGTACTTGAAAGCACTGTACATTAAACATGTATTGAAGTTGCACATTTAACAGGTTACCTCAGAAAAGGTTTTACTCATTTCTACATCAGGTTCACTGATATTGATAAATCACTTTTTTAGACTTATAATTGCCAAATAACCATGTTGATTGACGTACATGTCTTGATTGGCTTGATTGCCATTCAATCCTCTAAATAAAGTCACATTTTCATGTTAAAGTTAACGTCAGAAATTATCTGTGGTCCATCTCAGCTGTTTGTGAATGATAATGCACTTAATGAACACAATTTTAGTATGACTGCTGTTTAAGAAAGAATACTATTTATGGATATATTTTTACAATATAAATGTTATAAAAATAAAACTACATGATATTTTTTTCCTTGGTGACTTTAATGCACTTAACATAGAGAACATATCACACGTTAAAAGTGAGACATTGTTTTATGAAAAATATTTAGTGGCAGCAACAGGTCTCAAAAAAGTTGGGACAATTCATGATTACCACTGCGTATCATCCCCTTTTTTTAACAACAGTCTGTAAACATCTGGGAGCTGAGGAGACCTGTTGTCGGGCCTTTGAGAGAGATATGTTGCCCCATTCTTGTCTGATATTGGATTTTAGCTGCTCAACAGTCAACTAACATATTAGTTTTCCACTTTGCCATTTTAAATTAGTTTTAGTCCAGAGAAGATGGCGATATTTCTGGATCATGCATGTATATGGCTTCTTCTCTGCATGATAGAGCTTTAACCTGTATTTGTGGGCGGCAGGGTCAACTGTCTTCACAAACAATGATTTCTGAAAGTGCTCCTCAACAGTAGCATTGTCATTTCAGGCTAAATTGAGGAAGAAATTCACTATTCACTTTATTTTAAGACAGTATCTTCTTTTGCATCCGCTAGATGGCAGCACCAAACAAGTCAGTTCAAGCTTAAAACTGTATACACAGTATTTCATGAAAGTCTAGAGAAATTTTATTTCCATCTTTTGGATTCCTGTGGAGGTTTAATCTCTCATTTCTGACCTGATAACAAACACAAAGCCATGAGGTGAAGAAAAAGCTGGAGGTTTTACAGGGCAAAAGCAGGCATGATGTCTTTTTGTGGGGCAAGTGCACTTATTCTTAGTAGATTCAGTTTCCTGCTGCTCGCCTGTGCATCAGTTTAGCATTCTTTATTCATTGCTGACCAAGGACATCAAAAATACATTTTCAAACTGTCTACTTTGTAAGAATAATTCTGAGATCAATTATCAAAGGTAAAATATAATTCAATCAATGCTCTGGAAGGATAATACCTTGGATATAATTAGATGTCACGATTGTTTCTGGCAACTGGACGCTATCTATGTCACCCTAAGTCGAGGAGGGGATCACTGTGGATATAATCCAATGTTGTACAAGAATAGACGTCTGATGCAAGCACGGCTCCTGGTGCAACAGTGCTTACATAATCTGCGGGATGCACAGTCATGCTTGCCTGCTAGAGGTTAATTCCTTATTCTTAAACTCAATCAGACACATCATCGTAAAAATACATGCAGTTTTGTGTGTGCACATACTCTTGGCTTTCAGTCAAATGAAACTCTTTATAAGTTCTTGCATTTACACAATCTTTGGCATTACAGTCCACTTCTTTTTTTCTGACAAGGACATCTTTTCTCGGTTTGAGCGTGCCGCCCTACCCCCACTTCCTCTTATTTCACTTGGTGTGACTCTGAGGTTTGGGTTGTCGTGACAACAGAGGACACAGGCCTTCTGTACTCTGTTTGCAAAGTTTCTGTTGTTGCAAGCATATTGCACATTGGCTGCTGGGATGGGGAAGCCTTGCACCACCATCCCCCACCCACACCTTGTCACATACATGCAGGCGCGAACGAGTTCTCAGAAACATCACTGATATATCAGCCTCTTCCTGTTATCTAAACACAAAGTTTTAGATCTGCACAGATAGATTGTTGCATCTTGAGGAGCACCACACTCCCTTTGCTTATATTTATGAGCTCAAAGATCTCACTCTTGAGCTCTTTCATACAATAAAAGATTATTTCAGTGATGCTTCATCAATAACTTGCAGTCATCAGTGCAGCATCAGTGAAGGGTTTTGAGATAACTTGTGAGCATCCACAAGAATAATTATTGAAACCATATATCTGCTTCAGGGCCCAACGTTATAAAGCAGGTGCCACCTCCTAACAGCATGTCCTTAAAAGGAATAAGATCACACTTAGCAGTCGTGATGCAGTGCGTCAGAGCTTCACGGGTCTAGGCTTTGAATTTGCATGTGTGGGTGTGAGTGTGTGTGTGTAAGTAATAATTCAACTAAGGGCACTTCTTAAAATTTAAGTTTGATAATTCAGAGGTGCTTCTATATCGTGAACCAGTTAACTGACTCTTTAGAGGGTAAAAGTTAAACATAAAACATATACAGCACTCAGAAATATAATGTAGGTAGGAAGGACCAGTTGATCTGCAGCAGAAACGGGTCCATATGTACAATCAATGTATAATAATCCATAGAATATATCAAAATCAGGTTCAAAATTTTACAATTGATTCTTTTGAATAAAAGGATGTGTTCACACACTTCAATACTCTTCCCACTGGTGTGTGTGTATGTGTGCGTGCATGTGGGTGCACGTCTGAACACACTCGTCTGCATGTCTGTTCTGTGTGTGTGCGACTGTATGAGCTTTTCCTGTGTTAACCACGTGGCTCAGACAGGGTTAATAAAAAGATCACGCTCACTTCTGGGTTTTCTCTCTTCTCTGGAGTCCAAAGGCTGGTAAGATCCTGATGACAATCTGATGACCGCTGCTTTTATTGTCGTCTGTTTCCACTCAAAATGCTCTGGTTCCAATTCTATGTCTGTGTCATTTAACATTATAGCCAGATGTTTTGGGTTGTTTTTATTTCTCAGCTATCAAATTAATGTGTTCAGTTGAACTGCGAATAACTGACCAGTTGCTTTGCAGTGTTTTCACGGGAGGAACGAGAAGCTACTGATGTACAGTGTTGTCACCCATAAAGTAGAAAGCACTACTAAACTTCATTACACAGTGTAGTGTTTCCTACTTTATGGATGAGTATACTGTTGGCTGCAGAGGAAACTAAAAAAGAAACCAACTGGACCACGTGAAAGTTTAACACCTTATTACTTTTGTTATTTAATGTTGCATTATATCTATTTATACATGTATCATAAATTGATAGAATATCCTGTCAAAGAGGAAAATAATCAATCAAGCTGCTTCAAAAAGTGGTGTGATCTGTGAAAGAAAGTAAGTAAGCACTGAGCAGGTTCCACAGTTTATTTTCAGTTTCTGCTTTAAAGCTTTGATGACAATCAGGACTAAGTGATCATTTTTGTACAAAGTTTTAGCTGTCACATTACTTTTTTAAATAGGAAAACGGCTGCAAAACTAAAAAAAATGTGTTTTCAAATGTTCAGTCACTGCATAAGAAATAAGCCTGTTGTAGGATATATGAATATTGTATAAGGCAAAAATGGACAAACTGTATTTATACGCTCTCGTCTGCGAGACTAAAAGTGTATTTCTTAAGGCTAAAATAATCTATCATCACGTGTTTTAATCTGTGAACGCCATTAAATACAGAAATTTAGCCAGAAAAATAAATATATAATTTTCTAGCAATGTTTTTTATTTTCTTAAAAAGATAAAATTCTTAATTTTCTTTTTATGCATGATTTGTAATTTTCACTGAATATTTTCAATAAAAGTATTGATCTGATGAATGGCCTGTTTGATGAGAGCTTTTTTTCACTTTGCAGAATTATTACTGACAAACACTTGGTTATTTACAAACTAAAGCAAATTTTGTATCTCACTATCATATGAAACTTTTTTAAAAAATATATTTTTGACACATGTCAACTATTTTATGGTAAAAGCTGATGATTTTTCACTTTGTCTGAGACTTGGCATTTGTAGCAAATGTGATAGAGCGGCAGGTTCCTCTAATTCCAGGGTAACGTCTGCAGAAAGTTTGATGGAACCAAACCTCGTCGTCCGTGAAGATCTCCCTATAAGTAGAATGAAAGTTAAGCTTGTGTGCAAATATCAATCAATAATCAGTAATTTGTAGTCTCTGCAGAGGTGCTCACATAGTAAAATCCATCTTGATCCATGTCCCCCAACACATAGATTATGTCTCCTGATCGAAAGCCGAGTTCAACCTGCAGGACAAAGGAAGTCACCTTCTTCTTGCAAAACTGTAGATTAGTCTCAATTTAGAAAGAAATATGGGGTTCATTTCATCCGTTTCTTGTACTCACTTCACTGTCCATATTGGGTGAACTTTCCCATGGGTCGTAGTCAAATAAGGCCACCATTCTTCGAACAACCACATCATCAAACATGCTGCCCGCTTCGCTCAGATCGGGCGTAAAAGATATACCTTTGTGGCAAAACACGCAAAGACACTTTAGAAATTCTGTTCTAAAAACAGATAGAGAGTAGGCATAAAGGTCAGGAACAACATCAATCCACAAACTCCAGCCACTCATCATTGGCTCTACATTTTTAGTGATACATTCAATAATTCTACTTGAATTGTTCCTATTTGTTGTGTAAACTATTTTAAACCTCCTGCCGACACCGCTCAATAAAAACAGCCTTGCAGATTATCTCTGAGCAACTGGAGACTGATTAGTTCAGCCTCATTAAACAGTTATGCCATCGTAATTGTTTAAGTAGACAGTTTTGTTTCTCTGTGTTTATCTTCTGTGTTTTATGCCAACCTTATTGTCCTACCAGTATTGTGTGGAAACAGAGCATGGATACCTGTCTGGTCTACAGGAAGAAATCCCTGCTGCATGAGTAGATGCTTCAGGTACTCGTCATCCACCGGGATTTCAGCCACCATGTTACTTGGCACATAACCGGAGAGACCACCAGACTCACCGTGATAGAAACCATCAGCGTCTTTGTCTCCAAACACCTGAACAGACAGTTAGTTTTATCACTTTATTGGAACTTTTGGACAAAAAGATGTGCGTGTGTTTGCATGTTGCAGAAGCAGCAGACAGATTCAGTGAAAAAGGCGGTAAATCACATCAATGAGCTGGAAACGGTAGCAGGAAATAAAGAGACAAGCTCGTGTCTTTGTACATGTTCAGCAGGCCTGAACCCTGCACAAACAGGAAACAACCACCGTGCTCTTTCAAAAAAGTTTTTCAGCTGATTAAATGAGGAAACACGCCATGTGTCTCAGAGAAGCACACAAAATGTGAACTTTTAATAGTTTTTTAAATGAAAAAGAGAATTTACCTTGATAATCTGGCCAGGCACAAAGGGCAGCTCCTCAGCAGCCGTCTCATAGTTGGGAGACATGGCAGCAGGGTTGTACGGGTAAAGTGCCACAAAAAGTCGAACGGTGGGAATGGACACCTGGCTCGCAGTCTCAAGTTCCCACTCCCTGAGATCCTCTGGCGTAGCAATCCTCACTTCATCTGGGTAAATCAAAACATCCAACTCGAGCCTTGTCTCCATTTACAGCAGAAAGAGCGCTCGACTGTCCACCTGGCAGACAGATGGCTGCTGTAGACAGCAGACCTCTCCTTACCATCATCCTAATTTGAGGTAACTAAGCTAAGCAGAAGGAGCAGTAATCCTCTTTGTAGCAAGTAGATAGATTCATGAGTTCAGCAAAGACTGAGCACTGTAAGACTGCAGCATGCAAATAAATGAGAGGGACATTTTAACAACACAGCATCAATTCATCATTTCATTTTGAAAGAGAAACACAAACAGACGTGTGGTGTCTGTTCTGTGAGCGTACTTAAAGAATATTATCATTATGATTCTATTTATAATAATTCTGTACCTTTAATTTGATCCAGACTGGGCCTACTTTTCAATCTACTGTGCAACTTAAAAAATAAATTATAATGCAACCACACAATGCAATAAAAAGTTCATTAAAGCACAGATCAGTTTGATTCTGCAATACAAGAAATATTGTCTTTACACAGTATACAGGCAGTACAATAAGCCATATTAGGGCACTATCTTCTTAATTTTAGTCTCCTTTTCTTCCTCTTTCTCCTTACTTGGCATGACCCAGTTTGCATGTCAGTGAAAATCAGCATTTCCCGTGTTGACCTCTGCCCTGGTCACCAGGTCACAATCTGCCTAAGAGACTCATAGAGAAAAGAAAAGTTGGAGACCTGTGGAGGAAATACATCTAAACTATTGTCAGTCTAATATAAGCTGTTTCCATTTTTACTCCTCAAACCACCTGTTGGTGAAGGTTTTATTCAGGAGGTTCTGCTTCAGGTGTTGATGATATCTGTCTTTAACATTTTCTTTTTAACTTTGCTCTACAATTTTTTCTTGTGGACATGTGGAAAATCAGAATTTTTTTTTTAAATGCAGATTGGATGTTTTATTCAAAAGCACACATCACTCACCACACAAATCACACAATGGCTTTCTTTTATTATCTTTATTTAAATTTAATTTAATTGATTCAATGAACTTTTATGTTAAAGATGTTTTAGTGAATTTTTATGTCTCCTAGTGTAATTATCCGTTTAGATTGAATTCACTGATATCTTTTGTATTGCTTCATTATGGTTCATGTCTTTTTGATATACATTTTTTGTAGATCACATACTTCTCTATAGATGTATCACATCCCTGCTTGTTTTTCCCTGAGTTTTTCTTGTTTTAAATCCTGTCTTTCAGCCTGTCAATGTCTGCGGTGAGCAGCTCTGTGCAACTGTCTTTGCAGGATTAAATAAAGTTAAATTGAATTTTGCACCCCTTGTGTTTCGAGGGCTTGCACTGGGTCAGTGTCTTATAGTTTTACTCTTACACTCACGTCCTATGATTCCACAAAAAATACAAAGGCAAATATTTTGCCTCATTCACACGTGTCCACTGTGAGTCTCAATGTTGGCCAGAAGAGGGAGCTGTGAACAGCTCACGTTGCAGGACTTCAATCTACAGTGGAAGATGTACCAGACAAAAGCAATATACATTCAGTGTGACAAATACCTTGATGTTGGTTTGTGGTGCTGAACTTATAGATGATATGATAAGATAAAAGCTGCTGTCCTAGTAGAAATACAAGCGCCAAGTTTTTGAAAGAATACTTTATAGAGTAAAATGTTATCAAAATGTTACGAGAGTAGAGTGAATGTGTAAGAGGGTGACTTGTGACATCAGCGCTATAAGGGAGGATTCTCATTGACATGATGTTTTAACACTCAAAGGTGAGCAGCCTGATGCTTAGAATCAGTCATGTGTTCAGACCCATGAATAGTGAGCTGATTTGATTTGTTGGTGTGGAACTATTGTCAACTTTCCACTTCAAGCTAAGATGTCACTCCATTCAAATTAATGAGAAGCAAGACCATCTCAAGTTCCACTCAAAAAGGCCCCATCCAGGATTTGACCCAGGAACCTTCTTAGACTCAAGCGACAGTACCAACCACCTCACTCCCGTGGAGCACTTTAATAATAATATAAATAGATATAGAATAGGAAGTAAAAACTATGGTTGTATAAAAGTTATTCACATATGGTTGTGGTGTAAATCAGCTGAAATCAGAGAAAATGGTCAAATAAAATAGAAAATACAGAATAGTATCTACAGAGGCTAGAACCAGATGGCAGATTAACTGCAATTTATTGCGATAAATTGCTTGACGAAGAAAGCCAAGAGCAGCCTTGCCTGGGATTAATTATTGTCATGCTGTTGTATTAAGATCATTATTCTGTTATCTTGAGATAACAAAGCTTACTTACCTGATAACAAGTTAATTCATCTAATTTTCATAAGAAATCTGCCTTTTATTTTTCTCGTATTTACAGCATGTTATTAGCAGAAAACTAGTTTTGGTTTCATAACATTACAAGGTGATTTTGGTGAGCTTGAAAACAAATGCTTCTTTTGTTAAGACCTAATTCCACCATTGATCATCACTGTCATAACAGTTAGGAAGGATCTATAACACTAAGTCAAGGCATGCATGTGTGTGTGATGCTCTGAGTTTAGTAAATGTCTGCTCGGTGTGCATGATTAAGAGTTTCACCAACTCTACTTCAGACAATAGCTGTCCTTCAGGTGATGCCATGCACAGTTTGCAGTGACGGTGACGATTTTACAATCACTGAAGTAACATATTAACCTGTTATCTGGAGAAAACAAGCCCTGGTATCTTGACATAACGACATAAATGTATCCATAATCATGGAAAAACAATCCTTATTATCTTAAGATGGCATAATAGAAGCATTATTACCACAAAAAGAATTGAACTAGAGATAATGAGATTATTCATTTGTGATGATAAGAAAAAAACTTGCCTTGAGCCCAATCACAAGCTTTATCGGTATTTTTTTCTGCATTTTTCTGTATTTTTTTTCGGCCAATTAACTTGTCACAGTGATTATGTATGATAGTATTATGATTTTTATAATTTCATAAAATGTAAACAATCCTGACAGATAGATATTACCCATGTAAACAACTGGAAACACATAGCAGTATAATTGTTGCAATTTGACCGAGAATATGGCAGTATTCATGAAGAAATAACACAGAACTTTCCAGATTAAATGTGCCGGCATGGTGACACTTACATGGTGTGATCACGGTAAGTCAAATGTGCAGCTGTTTATAGCAGATGTTCACTCAATTTGCTGATCTGCTTCACAGGCACCTTAAGCATTAGCTAACTTTAGCTTCCTGATGTTAGCTACCGTAGCACTGTTTCTTGTGTAATGTTTGCAGTGGTTTTTCATTGTTTGGTAATATTCCACAGCATCAAACATTATGTGCACAAACCAAGCATTATTTCAATTATCCATGTATCTATTCTAATTCTGCTGAGTATAGCTGTTTCCTGTTGTCCACCAGCATGCTTGATGTTCCTGGCAACAGCAGTTTCTGTCTGTTCAAACATGCTTATTTTACAATGATGTTAGACTCTCAGAGTACATTACGTGCTGAACTTGAACCTCAGCTATAATCCTGTGAATGTCAGTTTATCTTGGATATTTGTCTGGGTCCACTCAGATTGTACAGGTGGTCCAGGCCACTGTTTTGGCCCAGCCCTTGGGGCCTTCACCTCACAAGAACTGGGAGTTGTTGGCCAGAGTGTGACGAATGTGTCAGTTCTAAACCCGAAGTTTACACATCTGCTCAAATTTCCCTGCTGACAAAATTCGAATCCTAGAATGTTCTAGGAATATTGCTTGTTGTTGTTGCGGGAATGTTTCCTGTTTTGGTTCACCAGGAAAATTATTCTGACGTCAATGTAACATTAGTTTTTAGTTGCATATTTTGATTCCTCCAACATTGCGTGAACATCTATAATATGGGAACCTTTGGGCAACTTTTACAGAATTGTGCAACTCCAACAATTTAGCCAGTCAACATTGTAGGAATGTTATCATATCATTTTATTCAGAAATGACAAAATATAACAAATTAGGAAAATTGTGTAAAGAGTGTAATATCCAACAAACAAAAAAAGGATGTTTGCGAGGCAGGATTTGCTATTTCAACTATTCTCAACTTCCCACCCTTGCAAAGAGAAGCGACAGACCCGAAATTTAATTTAGCAACACTCCATTGAAAGTAAATGAAAAGTGAGACTGTTTACATATGAAATCTTTATGTGTAAATCCTGCCTGAGCACACATTGATGTGAGGCTGACCTTCCTCTGTACATTTTTTTAGGGAGCAACCAGTGTGTGTAAAGGTCTCATCAAAGCTTTTAGTTTCCTAAATGTTTAGGGAAGATTATGCTACTGCATAATTTATTGCTCTCCAAACGTAATTTTATGGTTCTTGTCAATAAAATCTCGGCAGAGCCACATCCTAATGTTAGTTGAAAGTTCTATGGTTGCTGAGATACAGGGACCCCTAAGGACTCAATTTCCCAAAAGGCCTTTAGCCTGTTGCTCCCGTCAATCCCCACAGGCCTGGCCCTCTGGTTTCCATGTAGGGAGTGTTACATCATTGGCATAGACACCCACCTTCTCGAGTGATGACGCAGCCCATGGAGAGTGTGAGAGGAGGAGGAAGAGGAGGAAGAGGAGGAGGAGGAGAAGGAGGAGGGGGGAGGGAGGAAGGGAGGGAGAGAGAAGAGGAGAGGGTGTCCCGTCTGAGCGGAGCTCAGACAGACAGCAGGGAACAGCTGCAGCATTAGGTTCGCATAGGATTTCACTGCATTGCGATTTAAAATATCAGTCATTTCATCCGCAAAACCGACGTAGATCAGCTCGACCAAGCAACCAAATATCAATAAGAAAATGGTCGATCGCGAGCAGCTGGTGCAGAAAGCCAGGCTGGCTGAACAGGCTGAGAGATATGATGATATGGCAGCTGCTATGAAATCGGTAAGTCCACTCAAAGAAGGTAATAATCATGACTTGTAGGTGTCTGTGAATAATGTTGTAGAGCTGCTTCATTGCGTAAAGGCTCGTCCTACAATCTCGACTGTGTTGGCTGTAAATCTGCGCTCATACTGGCTCGATATTAACCGCAATACAACCAGGTGCCAATGTAAAATTATTTTTAATGTCTTTATGGTGTTGTCCACAGTTCATTACACACAGAGTTCACAGCCCCTTTTTTTATGAGCCGAGTCCAAATCGTCCGGTCTTTGGGCGGTGCCTTTCTCTTGGCTGTACCGTTCAGTGAGAGGATACAATGAAATGCACACAGGCCCGACTTCATCTGTCAGCTAATAAGAGCATCGCATCTTACAACGGTCCTGCTCTGTTGCATTAACTGCATTTTCCCCATTGTACCACCCCACCTCCCCTTCCTCCATTATGCTGAATTTATAAGAACCTCTGCTGCTGGGAGCCATGTGAGGCTGCTCGGAAAAAGCCCACCAACTGCTGCTGCCTCCACCTCCTCTTTTTCTCTTTGCCACAAAAATGATAAAGACAATGAATTATCCACAACTGCTCATCTTAATACTAGTAAACGAAGCTGAGAGGCATTATCTGAGCATGATTGCCTCAGAAAAATGCTCCAATAAGAAATGCCCTTTTCTTTAAACCATGTAGGAGGCAGTAGAATCTCTCTAGAATATTCTTTGTCATACTGCAGTGAGTCAATTTGAGGATATTTAATTCCATGCGGTTCTTTGCTGCCATCTTCTTCACCGGATCCGTCATGTGTCATTTTGTCTTTACGTGTGCATGTGCTGTTTGTGTGTCAGGGCTGACATCCAGCAGCAATTTAAAGTAATTTTGGGTTAATGACCCTGACTAAATGGTGCAATATTTGATGTGAAGAGGATGACATGGCTGGCCTGCCTCACATTAGCTTTCTCAGCTCTTATTGACCGCTGGTGAGGACAGTCTTTGTCTGCTTTTTCTTCCTCTTTTTTTTCCTCCGCCTCTGGCCCCTTAAGAAATTGTGAGACTGGATATACCAGTGGGTTAAAAAAAAAAACTGCTGTGTCACATCAGCTCATACTGGAACCATCAGCATCCTGGGAATCTTTTGCCAAGCCTGCGTGAGCTCACACCCAGATAGAAAATCACTGTTTTAAAGGAGGAACATTTTGTCTTTGGATCCTCGGGGGAGACGGAGCGAGCTCTCGTGGATCGTTTGTCATCGAGGGTTTCTGGTTGCAGGAGGTGGGATGGTGCGCCAGCTGGGAGGGATTCCTTTTCCTTTAAAAAATTTGCCATGTCAGTGCAGTCCAAACTGGGCCCTTTTGCAGGGGTGTGTACACTCATTCTATAATCTAAGGGAATCCCTTACGATTGCAGCCAGAAATGACAGACGAGAGGCTGTCACCTTCATTTTCCTAATGAAAAATGTATGTGGAGATGCTAGTGCTGTTCTTAATGATGATTAATTTAAGAAACGCCCATCACAAGTTCCCAGAAACCATGGTAACAAGTTGACCAACTATTCAAAACCAAAAAAAACTTTACTTTATATCACCAGAGATAGCTTGAGAGGCCGACATCAGTGAATATTTGCTGAAACATAATAATTAAAATGACTGATCTCTTGTTTCTCTAATGTTTTGAACAATTTCAGTGAATCCCAACAATTTTCTCAATAGGATCTTCCTCATGTGACTGTAAATGACACACAGTTGATGCCTGTTTTCAGTTGGAATCACTGGGTGTGAGTTTTTTGGCTGGCACTGCGAAGGCCACTACATATATTGTCCAACCCTCTCTATCCACTCGCCATGATGTCATTTACACAATCTTTGTGCTCCTCTGACGGAGGATGTTGGCACTTTCAGAAGGAGCTTTTCAGAAATTAACCATTCAATAAATCTGTTTAAAGCCTCAGTGAAAGGTTCTACTGAACCTAAACTTGATTTTTCCTTTGGGGTATTGATCTGAACTAAACCATTTCCCTACACAGGGTGATTTTCCAGTCAACTAACCCTGAGTAATACAGTCTTTTTATAGACACAGAGTCTCCTTAATGACCACACAGCTATCATCATGATCTGTTCACATCTAAATTTAACAGTCCAGCTCAGAGTGATGTCACAGTGTGGTCCTTTAAACAGGTAAAAAGGTCAGATTGAGCTAGAGAGAAGGTCACTGGGACATGTGAACTGCCGCTGCAGTGATGGTTTTCATTTACATTGCAGCTGCTCCTGAGTGCGGGTGGGAATATTTTAGCCCTCTCCATCCCTCCTTTCTCAAACCTCCCACCCCACCCGCTGCTGCCAACTATCTTGAATATCATTTCTCACTAACTAGCATTAGTTGCACACGTGGCAGCTGGAGCTATTGGTGCAATAAATGAATGGATTGCCATGGAAACTGGGAATTGCACATGACAAGTGAAATATTGCTCATCCCCTTTCCGATGGATGACGCTGTTTGAGGAGATTATTTAATGAAAAAGGATAGTGTAGTGCCAAAAATTAGTACTGCAGCTAATGTTTATTTTCATCATCTAATGATCTCTCCATTCTCTTTGATTATTTGACTCATATAGTTTGTAAAGTTCTAGAGAAATTACTCTTAAGTCTTTTCTCATGGGATGAAATGCTTTTATTAAAATCCGGAGGAGAGAAAAGATAGGAAAAAAGAAAGCAGTAGATGAAAATAGGAATCTGCAGTTTGCTTTTTCCCCTGAAGGAATTGTTCTAAAGTTAAAGGTTTCTGATTTATAAAGATACAAAAAAAAAGAAAAAAAGATGTAGGCAGATTTTCTGTGTCTTGTATTCCTTTGTCTAGTCTGTACAATCAGTGCGGCGCTTGGGATTTAACAGTCTGTGCTCTTCTTCTTCCAGGTAACAGAATTAAACGAGGCCCTGTCCAATGAGGAGAGGAACCTCTTGTCTGTTGCCTACAAGAACGTGGTGGGCGCCCGTCGCTCCTCCTGGAGGGTGATCTCCAGCATTGAGCAGAAGACCTCTGCCGATGGCAATGAGAAGAAGATTGAGATGGTGAGGGCCTATCGGGAGAAGATTGAGAAGGAGCTGGAGGCTGTGTGCCAGGACGTGCTCAACCTCCTGGACAACTTCCTGATCAAGAACTGCAGTGAAACGCAGCACGAGAGCAAGGTGTTCTACCTGAAGATGAAGGGCGACTACTACCGGTACCTGGCCGAGGTGGCTACTGGGGAAAAGAGGGCCACTGTGGTGGAGTCGTCGGAGAAGGCCTACAATGAGGCTCACGAGATCAGCAAAGAGCACATGCAGCCCACCCACCCCATCCGCCTGGGCTTAGCCCTCAACTACTCTGTGTTTTACTACGAGATCCAGAACGCCCCGGAGCAGGCCTGTCATCTGGCCAAGACCGCCTTCGATGACGCCATCGCCGAGCTCGACACCCTCAACGAGGACTCCTACAAAGACTCCACTCTCATCATGCAGCTGCTCCGAGACAACTTGACACTGTGGACAAGTGACCAGCAGGATGACGAGGGAGGGGAGGGCAACAATTAAAGAGAAGCCACACTTCGAAAATAAAAAAAATTATGAAGGGCCGGTGGACTTTGGCAGCCGCTTTTGCCGCTGATACTACCGCAGCAGCAGTTCTTTATTTTTCCATGTGTTAAAAGAAAAGAATCAAAAGAGAGGTGAGAGTGGAGGTTAAATCTTAGTTTTAATATATATAGAAATATATATACAGTTGAAAGGGGCCTCCGTCTTCTTGATTTTCTCTTTGACATTTGCCAAAACCACTGATATGTCAGTCAGTCAGCCTGAAGTGGTTGTTGTTGGATTGAAATGGCAGCCTCACACAGGCATAGGAACTGATCTTGTTCTGTCAGGATAAGCTGCTTACTTAGGTTTTTGCGTGATAGAGATGCATTTGAGTCACTTGAGAGAGAAAATGCTTGAATGGGAATGCCTCACAAAACTAGTTTGCATTGGTTCCAGTAATAGCCTATATATCAGAGAGGGCCGTGAAAGCCATTAATGTTATACTCACACTAACAAAAGAGAAAGTATTAAACCAGTAACTGCCCCCCCTCCCCCCACATTTCCCAATTTTAGAGGTAAAATTACACAGGAGTGAAAAAACAAGGACCGGATGGACTAATTTAATTCCCCTCCCTCTGTCTAATGTGTATTTGGCATCTCGCAGATCATATGTCACTGGAACCATCGAATCTTTTGGAAGTGAAGAATACTAAAGGCAGAGACTTAAAAATAAATTAAAAAATGACAAAAAAAAGAAAAGAAATAAAATAAAAGCAGCTTCAGAGTTTGTGGTTTACTTATGTGTTTGTTTTATTAAATGCACTTGCCTACTATACTGTTTCTTCAGTGTAAGATGATGACAACAATAATATCGATTATTCAATATTGTGCATGCTGGTGATGTATTTATATACAGTAGCTTGACTTTATTAACTTATACTGTGGGTGTTAAGTATTCATATGAATGAGAAAAACCGGCTTTGTCTGATGTTGATTTATAATTTCTAATTTATTTAATTTTGTTATGGTTTTTAAGTTGCTATACCAAAATGGTGATCGTAAAAATTGACCTGTAATGGGCCTTGCTATAGTAACATGCAATATGTGTATTTTCATTTGTTAATGAAAGAAAAAAAAAAGGAAGATTTAAAAAACAAACAAAAAAAAAAAAACACCAGTGCTCACTTAATCTTACCAGCTGGTGTTTGTCACATTGAAATATGATTATGATATAGTTTGTTCTTTGAACAGTATTTAAGTACTTTTTTCTGTCATGCTATCCAGTTTTAATAATGGTGAAGTTTCCAGGGTCAGTGTTTTCTGTTTTGAATTCACAAACATGGACCATATTTTATTTCTGACAGTATACATTTATTTTGTTTGTTTTTATACCTTTTAGCTGTTCCTGAGTGACAAAATATCTTGAATGTGAGTCATTATGTAGCAGTTGCACAAGAACCGAAATAATAGCTATGATAATAAAAAAGAATATGACTAAATTATACATGCACCGTTTCCGTGGTGGTCTAATGTATTGTTGTACTGTCACCCATGAGTGTATTTGGTTTTAAGGAAAACCACTTCATAGAACATTTTTAAGGCTTTGTTTGAGTACAATGCGTGCTTTCTTTTTGTGCCTGTATTATTTTATGCCTCTTTTGAGAGTCAATCTTTAACAGACAAAAAAAACAATTGATCTGCCAGTATTTTAGGTTCCTGCTAGCATGTGGGCAACATGTAATAATTTCCGTTCAATGGTTCCTCACTTTTCTGTGTGTCTGCTGTCTGTACAGCACAATGATATGAATATTCAACACCAGTGCACACCACTACAGTCACAGGGGGAGCATAGATAATTAAATTAAGTTTATGACTGGTGAGTAACAAACCTTCAACACTAGGAAGCTGCTTTACAGCACAGAAAGCTGCTTTATGGATTTATCGTCGTTATGCTGCTACTTCTACAAATTATTGATATATTCATATTATTTTTACTAATAAATAGCAGTTTGGGAGCTTTCATTTTTGATTTCAGATGTGATGGCTTAAGAGAGAAACCAAAAGCCTTAAGGTCAGTCCCACAACCTTGCTCATGTATGCCAATTATCAATTATGTCACCATCATGAGTCAGCCTCCATGAGCTCACAGTATGTCACAGCTGCTTTTGATTTATTTTTAACATTGTGAAGAGCTGATGGCCTCAAAGACTCGCCGGACAAACTAATGCTCACACAGCTTATGGATATTATTTTACTTTAACTTTCAAGTCAAATGAGTTAAGAATGAGTTGAGGTTTTATCGCTTTCTTTTTGTTTGGATGTTTTTGAAAAGTCACACTAGGGGACTTTCACTCATTGCCAAGAATACACACACTGTGTTCCTTTCTGATTCATTTGTATTATTTTTCTCTGTGGTTTGTGTTTTTACTTTTAAATTTTCATTGTTTTGGATGTTGAGCCTTGTTTCTGTGACACGACAACATGCAAATACAAGCTTTGAGATAAAAAAAAAAAAAGCAAAAAAGATCTGAATCTGGATCTGAATGTTGAATTTGATCAGAGAGGATTTGACCTAATGGAAATTTGCAAGCGAACTGTATGCTCTGGGGAATTTTTGGTTGCTATCTGTTGCCCATTAAAGTTACTTGTTTATCGTATTTTTCTATATTTTCATTTTTGTCTGTTATCTTGTCATGCAGTGTCATATCACAATAAACACAACTCATTTCTTTTTATTCTACAAGTTTAAATATTTCTGACAAGCTGATATAGGAGTCAGTAAGACCTTATGTAATCCTTTGTGGATCAAATAAGGTGTGTGTGTGTGTGTGTGTGTGTGTGGTGTTTGCATCCATATCTCGGTGTGTACTGTACGTATAGGATGTCTCTGCACTGCTGCATGTGTGGAGCGTCTGTGGGTGACCATGTAAGATGGAGTCTGTGTGAGCTGCAGTGCAGAGACACTGCCAGCTCACTCAGCTACTACAGGATGTCTAACACAATGCTCTTTCTAAGACCACCTTGATAATTAGTATCTAAAATCGGGCATAGATAACAGAATATTTCAGAATATATCAACAGAATATAATAGATTTTATAATCACAGCACTTAAACAACATCCACCATGTCGTAATCTCTGGAGAGTCAGCATATCCTCAGTTTATAAATGAACCTGCCCATTGTGATTTTACATGCAAAGATCAAGCTTATCTGAACTAATATTCAAATCTGTGTATTTCAAACTGGGAGTTGCACCCCTGCACTGATTGATGAGCTGAAGTGGCAAGCTGTTGGATCCCCCACCCTCAGACTGCAGCCTTATGCTGCATCTTGCTGCACTGAACCTTTCATAAGATGAAATTCTGTGCTTTGAAAGGTTCTCCTCGCCAACCAATTGCTGACAGGCTCACTCTCCACAGCCACCAATCCCTATCCTGTTGCTAGGCCTATAATAAGTATCCCACCATCAGCCCAGATCCATGCTGCACTGCTCAGACACCTATTGCATCCTGTGAAAAAAAATGAAAGCTCAAAGCGCACAGGAGGTATCAGGATTCAGCTCCATCCTATCTTCACGTTGGTGTTTTAATGCACTGCAACACTTTCAGGCACACTGGCATCATGGTTACTGGGGAATTCTGGTGACATTATACATCTCAAAACACGCCTACTGATGGATGTGTAATTGAATCTCCAGCTGCTACAAATCAAATTTAGAGGCAAATTGTTTCAAATTAGTGTAAAACTAAATTGACATTTGTAATGGAATAGTATAGTTTACAATGTTCCCTGTACATCAAACATCCATGCTGTATACATTTTATACAATTAAAATGTTTGTTTTTTTCAATGTAATCTACATACATCCCAAGAGAAGAAGATTTTTTAAAAGGGTTTCATCGAAAGGAAACAGAAAACTGTTTAGCTCTGTTTCACTTCCATCTGCACAGTCTGTTATCACATGAAGGGAGTCCAGGATGACAAAGCACAAGTTATCCTTGAGGCATGTCACCAGCAGTCAAGTGCACTCTAAATCACTGGCTTCAGTTCCTCGCTAGCATCAGTGGATGGCCACTGCATCTTTGTTGCAAAGCTTCTGGGGATATACAAAAATGAATATCTTTGATGATGTAAACAAAACACAGTTTCCACAGTGTATTTTTTATGTAATCTTCATCCTCTGTGCTCTCTCCAGGTGCATCTCTGTAGTACTTCATGCTACCAGAACCACTGCCTGTGAGTTGAGACAAAGTCATCCCTTGTCAGATATGAAGTTGATGCGGAAGTGATTTAAAATACGATACCACTGACAGCTGCAAGGAGTTGGTTAAAAAAATATTTGGCTCCACGAGTCTCACATTCAAAAACCATAAACTTTTCTCATGAAATGCTAAGTCTGTAAATTATTCCAAAAGTCATTATGGTGTCATAAGCTAAATTAATTGCCTGTCCTCTCCAACATTATGATATTGGTTTTCCTTCCATAGTTAAATACATATAAATCTAGAGCCCATGTGGTGAAAAGAAAAATGTTATTGGATGAACACAAGTTTCTAATTTGTTTCTGAGATGTGGCAGTGAGTTTGTAAAGTGTCACGGACCGTGAGGACAGAGGACACAGGACACAGGTGCAGGGTCATTTCAAAGTCAGACTGTTTATTTGCAATAAACAAGTCAAGGATCTCCAAAACAGACAAACTATGAAAGATTATAATTAAACTCTACGCACTCAACTAAAGAGGCTGAACAAACAAACGCTCTCGAAAATGGAGGCACTATGAAACTTTACAGAAAACATAAAATCGCTCCACGAAGGAAGGTATTATGAAACTTAACTCTTAATACTAGGCTCACCTTTAACGGCGGCACAAAACTCTCTATAAACGAAATACAAAATCTCTCCAGTGGCGGAGGGACTATGAAACTCTTAACGATAACTGAAACGCAACTCTCCTCTAACGGAGGTTCTATGAAACATTGACAAAAACAAAACAAAAAAATCACTCCTGAATGGAGGAAAAAAACAGGCTATGAAAACTTACCGTGACTAAACTATGGCTATGGAATAAATTACAAACAAGGATAGCACTGTAGGGGGATCGCTCAACTACAGGCTCGAGGATTCAAGGCTATGGATTCTGTGGTTCAAGACGCTAGAGTGAGGAACGTAGCAAGTTACACACACAGGCACAAGACGAGAGACGCAGACTATTTGAACACATGAGGAGCCATGGGGAACAGGTGGAAACACTTTGGAATCAGAGAAGACAATCAGACGCTTGACACAAGAGGAAGAGCAAGATACCTGAAACGAGAGGGGCAGTTAGTATTTCAAAATAAAACAGGAAATGACGAGACAAGACATGAATCAAAACATAAAACGTGACAGTAAAGTGTGGCAATTACATGATTAAGTTTTGGTTATGCATTAGTATAGATGCCACACAGTTTGGAACACAAGCATATTACTTACATTTAGCAAGATGTTTGATCTTTCAGGTATATGTAAGGTTTGGCCACAACTTAATTATCACATTTGCCCACATTATGTTGTTAATGTTATTGGCAGTAACGTCTCAGTTCCTCATCTTTGTATGTAATGGTCATGCGATCAGTTCTTTTCTACTGATGTTAGATGGGCCCCATAAAGAAGAAGAAACACATCTCAGTCCAATCAGCTTTCTTCTTGTCCAAATATGGCCACTTTCAAGTTCCTCTCCGCAGAAGAGTCGGAGTTTCTTTCTTATACAAGTATGTTGAAGGCTTGATATTTATATACGACTTGTGTTTCTCATTTTTCCCACTCAAGCTACGTGTCAGGGAAGCGGATCTCAGCAAAATACAAAGCTGTAACATTTGTGGGTCATTGTATATAACCTCATATCAACAACAAAACACCTTTCAGTTTTGGTGTGTGGGAACTGTGTTAGAAACATTAAAAATATGGGTTTTTTTTTGTTGTGACTGGTCACAAGTTAAAACTGCAAAACTTTTATCTCTTCACATTTTGATTAAAATCAATTGCAGATGACACATCACTCTGTGTGTATGACCATTACGAAAGGCATGACTGCGTAAAAAGGCAGTAACAACGCTGAAGCAGCGAAACACTAGCTTTGCTTGTGTGAATAGACCCAGTCTCGCAAGACAAAGTGTAATAGATATGTTTTCCCACCTTTCAAAAACAGAGCAGTGTCACATTAAGGCTCATAAATTGTGAAAAATCTTTTTCTCTGTCTGTTTTTCTTGTTTATTTTTGCACATTTAGGTGCAATTGGGACAGATTTAAGGAAGGCAAATTGTAAGCATGATACAATTTGCACAACTAGTTGTTGTTACGATTTTGAAAGGCATTTTGTGGCCAAGAAAGTGTGATGATTTTGCAATATTTGTTGTGAAACTGCTCTTTTTGTGTTTTGGATCAGTGTAACTATTACTTCTTCTGGTGTGAGACTGTTTTGCCGCTCATAAAATGCAGTATTTCTTGCTGTCCACAAATGACTTCATTAAAACACCAGTAACCTCCTGTGGCTCACGCTTCTCATAGTAGCTGTTGACCCATTCATCATCAACCAAACCATAAGGCTGTCATGGCCAGTTTTAGGGCGCTGGGGCGACAGTGGCAGCTCAGTGCACTGGCAGCAACAAGCAAATAGCTCTGAGAATGACTCACATGTAATTAACACTTTGCTCAAAGAGTACATGGATAAAGAGTGAGGGTGCCGTGAATTTCTGAGGCCATAAGGTGAAAAGTTGCAGCTTATGACCAATCAGATTTTAGAAGCAAATCCTTGGTTTACTGTTGGATTGATTCACTGTTCTCTGATACATGTACATCATCACACTGCTGTACATTTCTGAAGAGACCCCAGTGCAGACACATTGGATTTTAGAACTTTCATCATCCATGTCAACGTGATCTACACCTCAAAGATGCAAAAAAAAGTGATGATAGCTGTACAGCTCCAGAAATATCAACCCATTAGAGGCAGAGAAGGAGGGAGAAAGGAGCGATGGAGAAAAAGAGGGGACTGAGAACAGAGACAGATCTATAAATAGGCTTCCCTGCAGCCTGCGAGTAGACAGTGAGTAGACCAGAGACATCAATGTGACAGCCTCTCTACTATAGACACTCTATGTCTCAGTATGGATAGCGAGAGTTCATGTGTCTAGTTAAAATAGCCTGATTCATCACTTTTACTTGCAGCCCATTAAACACATGAAATTACACAAGCAATTGGCTGATACCTGCTGTTTTCTTAGTATTCTTTTCTTGCAGTGTTATGCTATGATAGGACAGAGGGTTGCTGACTTTTTCTGGCACAAAGATAGCTGTTATGCATGACCACTTCAACGTTAATTATTCAGGATAAGATTTTGTCTTTGTATTATTTATCAAAAACTGCCACAACGTTCAGCTGAAAGCTTTGAAATGCTATTTTAGGGAGCTCTCGTCCCAAACATTCCAGGGTATCACATACCTCTCCATCTGACTGCTGCACACAACACAGTCTTTTCAAAATTTGCTTTCCTTTGCTGCCATTACAATTACATTTGCAATATGTAATTATTCATCACTACAGAGACTTGTGCGATGAGCAGAAGTTTGTAAAGGTGAGTCTAAAATTAAGCCCCCCTTCCACCCTCCTTTTCTGGGTTACATCACTGCAAACATTCTTTCAAGACCACGCTTTTCAGGAGAATCGCAGCCATCAGAAGTAAAATGAGTGTGCTGAAATGTCATCGTTTAAACTATAAATGTTATCATCGGGAAGTTTTAAATAAAAAAAATAAAAAACTAAGATAAATAGCCTAAGCTAATTTCCTCTGGTGCCTGTCTCTCTTTAGCAGGTGTGTGAGCCGTGAACAGTGATACAGAGAGATGATCCTGTGGTCAGAGGTGGTGACCTATCTGACCTTTCTGTGCCATCTCCTCTAACAGAGCGCTGGTCATGAGGGAGTCTGCAACGAGGAAGCCACACATACTGAAACAGTTTACACCTAATGCTAATTCTGGCTTAAATATTAGAAAGGGTTTTTTTTTCTTCACTGAACCGTTTTCTTTTTAATTAACTTTTTTAAGTCCACCACAGAGAGTCTTCCTGAGATTAACTACCACTGATTAAAATGTAATTTTATGATGTGAATGAATCCAGTGAATGCTAGACTTAGCAAAAGTTACGTTTAGCATTTGCTGTTTTGACTGTTTCTTTCTATTTCCTCTGATTTCACTCTAGAGAGAGTAAGGCAAGGCATGATAAGTTTATTGATATAGCATAAATCAACAAGCATGTGATTCAAATGATTCAAAGTCCTTTTCATTCAAAAAAGTACTAAAACTAAATTCACAGCATAAGAAAAGTGGAAAAGCAAGTTTTTTAGCTAAGTGTTTAGCTTTAGCTTAGTGTTTGTAAGGGATAACAATATCTGGGCTGTGGATGTGTATAACTGTGGAATCATCTTTTGTTGCTTTGGATAATCTGAGCCATTGAGAGCATGTAAATGCTGAATAAAAGAGGTCCCAGAACTTAACCCTATGGAATTCCAAATGTAATTTTTGTCTGCTCAGATGTGTCATTACCTACAGACAAAAAGGAGCCTCTGTCTTTTAGGTACAAATTAAACCAGTTTAATGTTAATGGAAGTCTCAGTATCAAATGCAGCACTGAGATCCAGTAAATTTAAGACATAAACATTGCCGGCGTTTAATTGGTTGATTTTTAGATGAGCAGTGTGTGATATAGATGGGACCCTGACTGGATGTCAAAACAGTTTTCAGGTTTGAAGTTAATCAAGTGTTCTTGCTCGTGATCCTCTGTATGTTCTTTTACTCTAATAATGTCTTGCCTGTCATGCTTTGTTTTACAGTTCGCGCTTCAGGTGCCAACAGGTTGACATATTATACCTTGACTTTGTGGGTTTGTGGGTCTGCTACCTAATATTTGAGGTTGTGACTCACTGTGTATGTTGGCACAAGGGGTTCCCCACAGTGCAATGAAAAAGTAAGAAAATAACAAAAAATTAAAAAAATTCTTTCACTTTTTTTTTTTCAGTCATGCTGACTGAAGGGGATGTAAAGTTCAATTGACAGCAGGCCAGTAGGTTCAAATGTGGTGAGTAAGAGGCAAAGAAGGGCCAGTGACAAGGAGCTGGCTGAGGCTGAGGAGGTGAAATGTAGTGTGGTGACAGCAATTTAGGGTTATCTGGGAGAGCCAAAGGTTAGTGTTTAGCTGAGTGCTGAGGTTGAATGAGCTGGCTTTGAAAGTGGAAACTGAAGGGAGTCTGGGTGTGGGAGCAGATTCTGAAGCAAAGTTTCCCCTGACTACTGATGAAACAATGACCACAGTTACAGTCCCAAAATAAAGACCCCATTATGCATTTAGATTACAGTAGAATAGAAGAGAATAGAGCAGGATGTTGCTTGGCTGTGGGAGTTAAAGAAAAAGAGCAGTCATACAGTGAAGTTACTACTCTGTATGAACGCTGTATTGTGCTGTTGCATGGCAACTGTTTCCACAGAAATCTTTACTCAGAAGCAATCCTCTTTGGTCGTCACATAACTGCAGAGAGCAGAAAAATGGGTGGACTGCAGGAATACAAATGAACCATTTCAGCTTGCAAGAGCTACTGAGTTACATTTTCCTTTAAGCAGATTTACATAAAAATGGAGTTTTCACGTTATTTCACAATCTAAAGCTTTTTTATTTTGTGAGATTCCTGCATTGCAGAGGCCATCTTCTGTACTGAGAACAATTACAATGCAAACATATATCAATATAAATATAAATTCAAACTAAATAGATAACCTTTAGCTAAGTAATAGACAATACTTATAGCTAGCAGTGATAATTCTGCTAGTTACTTAAGATTTAGCAGGAATACTTTAATTGGTAATTTTTCTCTGATATGAAAGAGAAAATGTAGCTAGAAAAAAAGACAGCTGAAACTTTAAGTAAAGAAAAAGACAACAGTTACAACTCTAACTTAGTATTTAGCAGAACTACTTTATGGGTTTCCTTATTCTCCATTATGTTAAGATTGATCTGTTAAGTCAGAGTCAAAACAAGAAAATTCAATTGCTCTTGTATTTTGTCTTCTACTCTGTAAGCCAGTGACCCATAACTTGAATTTCATTCTCTTTCTTTCCTAAATGTTGTCATATTTGCGTATTTATTGTTCATCACAGTAAAAGTTAAAAAGGTAGGCTGGGGCATATTCCAGCTGTCCTAGGACAAGAGGCTCATTTTCATTTATTCAGTATCCATATATTTTCCACATATAGAAGACTGTTCTGTCTCACACCATCAGAGACATTGTTCCACCTACTAAACACACCACTAGAGAGAAAATCTACCCACTCAACCTAAGAAAGTCCTGCCTTACTAGAAACAAACAGTGTGATGAACCTGTAAATTTCAGGACAACATGTTGACAGTAAATGCTGTCATTTTTTACTGGCAGTAGAACTTCTCAGGGAATTTTTATGTTTTGCAGCATCATACCACCTCCTTCCTCAATACTGAAACATCTATTTTTGAAGCACAATCAAAGGAACAAAGAAATTAGGGTTGTACCAGAGTTCATACCAGATAAGGTATCTTGCTACTGAGAAAAATTATGTCACCACAGAATCACAAACGGAGACTAACATTTTTGGAAGTATTAAGTTTAACATTGCACTTGTTTTGGACTTGTGTTATTTCAAATTAACTTAAAATGTATGCTGATTCTGGGATATCTTATTCTAGGTGTAAATGTAAAAATATTCCAAAAATAACATCCATTTGATTAGATCCAAAAAAGAGCAAATTTTGTACATTTTGTGCGCACATGATTCAGCTATTTCAAGTGAAATGAAATTTACTCCTGGGTATTAGAACCATGCCCCTGCAAATGAGGCATCCTTCATGCTCTTGCTTGAAGGCACCAACACGGTGGATGATTGCTGTTGAGCTCTTTACCTGCAGCACAGTGCTGCTGCCCTCTTGTGGTCTGAACACTTAGGTGCATTAAACATTCAGACTCGGGCTTAAAAACATGTGGTGAAGTATGCATGAATGTTTTCGTTTAAAAAAGTATTTTAAATATTATTTAAGGTTAAATGCCTCAAAGAAAACATACTGAGTCATTGAATATAGACTATAATGAGACAAAAGAGGGTAAATGTATAAGACATATTAAACACTAGTGTTGTGGTGCTGCATCACACAAAAAATATAGTCAGCAGTCTGTTTGAGTTTTATGAATTTTATTATTGTCAGCTGATGTAGGAAAATGTAAAAATATCTTCTTTATGGAGCTTATTTACAATTTGAGTCCATAAATACCAATAAAACCAATCATGCCAGCTGCAACGGAAATTTTAACAGCAAACGAGTACAGTTGACACAATGACATGAAATCTTACTGTTGAACATTTTATTGATCCAAAGCACAATACATCTCTAATATATTAATAGTTAAATCTCAAGCTCTTGGACACAAACACAGCACAGTATGGTGCAAAAGACGAATAAAGTGAGAAAAGGACACAATGAAAGGTAAAAAATATACTTTTCTGCACACACACACGCTATACATGTGGGACTGGATAGTGTAGTGGTATGATTGCCACCTTCTGTGTTCAAATCCCCTGCATAAAAGGTACTACCTCCAGTAGAGGTCCATAGGCAAGACCCCCTTACCCTATCTGCCTACCAATAAGATAAAAGCGTCTGCCAAATGCATAAACACATAACATAAACACATGTGTCACATTAATCTGCACACTCTGAAAATGTTTCATCTTCATACAAGTCCTCCAACTCTCCTTCTCTGCTGCCCTCTCTGCTGACCTTCCTGTGGGCGACAAATGCTTGTTCATGCTGTTGAAGGTACTAAGTGAGATTGCAGATGAAGACAAGGAGGAGGAAAAAGGGAGAAGAGGGTTGACACTACACTAAAAATGTCATAGAGTGCGTGTTCCCAGCACAGCTCGTCACTTTTATCCATATCACCCTCAAGAGGACACAAGAGACAGGAAAGCCAACACAAAGTACTCATCAACTGCCTTTTATTTTAGGTACAGCTGAGAGCTTTGTTTTGTTTTGTCCACCTTAAATCCTCTTAAGGGTTGAACAAACAACTGATGAGCTGTGCTAAGTAAAAAGCACGTGAGCTCTGCCTAAATGCATGTTTAACAATTTACCTCAAGGAAGGATGAAGCAGAGGCGAAGACCCCAGTAAGCCCCAAGCACCACTGCAAGAAGATGTGATATAAGAAGCCAGGGTTTACACTCTGTTAGCCAGCAACACACTTTGTCATAAACACATTTTTTCTTCGCTCAACTGATGGACATTTAGGAAAATAAGTTTGCATGCCTCTTTGATTGAGAGCTACATGAGAAAACTGATTAATGTTTCTAAATACGAAGTTACAAGCAGCAACCACCGAGATTAGCTGAGGTTAGCATGCAGGCTGGAAGCGGGAAACTTTAGGTTCCCCTGTCAGTTTTTTGACACGTCAGGAAGTCTTATTTGTTTTTATCTTATTTATGTTAAGATGCTCCAGTATGGAAAAACAGTGAACAATTATGTGAAGTTGTGTTTTGTTCAATATTTGAATGTTTTTCATCCATCTTTTGACAGGAACATAATGAGAAATGACTGCCTTGTTTGATTAAAGAACACAGTTACTGTGTAAAAACTATATGAAACTGGATGAAAAAACATTGTACCATTATTACTTATATTATATATATATATAGATATATATATAATATATATATATATTATATATTAGATGTTAAACCCTTTGGATTTGTATCAGAATGAATTGTAAACTGGAACACGATGCCACAATACCTCATCCCTCCCAGCAGATCAAAATAAGACATCTTGATCTTCTGTAAGCCAGCTGAAGCATCAATCGAGACCTTTCAGATTATGAAATACTTACATTTCAATACATTTTTCGAAGCTCTCATAACAGCAACAACCCAACTATCAGCCCAAGTTTCCACATTCCCACCAGCTGTTTCTAACCTTGATTTTACCGCTAAGACATCACCTGTACCAGAAGGATTGTTTTATTGAGTGTGAAAGTGCATCCCCTGGGCATAAGTGCAGCTGGTGGCTGGGTAAGTGTGGTGGAGGAGGAGGATGTAGCTGCAGCTCTGCATCTCTTCACATAGAGGTGTAATTAGCTGTGCCCCTAACAGACAGGACCGGCTTGTTAATGGAAAACAAAAGCAGTGAAGCCCTCAGTGCTGCTGCAGAGGCTTCCATTTAGCTTATCAAGACAGGACCGATGCTTTTATCTGCCTGAGAGTGCTGTTCATTTAAGGACCGAAACACAACAAATACAGCATAAGAGATCGTCAGTATTCAAAGATTAATGATCTCGATGTGTAACATGTGAGAGACATTCTACATATGAAGTATGAAGCTGATCTAGTTTTAATCTAAGCATCTGCTCGCTGCTTTGTTTGTTAGAGGCCTAATCGCAGAGCTGGCAGAGCGGAACAGACAGGATTGGCAGAGTAGGCTACTTACGGAAGAAGACCTCCAGGGGCAGACATGGACCTCTCTGCCCGTCTGCCCTGACACTCAAAGGGATTACTAAAAGACCGCTTCCTTAGCATGGACTTAACAAGAATCTGCAGGGGAGATCAGAGAGAGTCAAAATATTTCCATGCTGCCAGTAAAGGTAAGGTAAGTAAGGAATTTTTAACAACCTTTTGTTAAAAGTCCTACTTTCTCTCTCTAGTTGATGAGTTGCTGATAGTATCTTTTTAATAATCTTATACGCTCAGACTGTTAAATAATTTCCAATCCTCCTCTGCTGTCACATAAATATTACATCATCATTATTCAAATGTAGCATCTTCAGATTACTTAATTTTTTGTTTATATTTTTCACTGAGACTTAAGTGCCAGACAGAAAATAGGCTTAAGGTGCTGACATTTGAGTGCTAATTTGAGTCAAACCAATGATATAAAAGCTGAGACTAAATGAGCTACACTAGCAGATCAATGAAGTGCCGAACCCTTGAAGTAATCAGCTGAAAGAAGTCAAAGTAAGTATCACATCAGAAATATCTCAGCAGAAGCACTCTGACAAGCAGCCTTGAGCGCTGTGGTCTTCACATTGTCAGAAGACAGAGGGTGGGGGCAGTGTGCGACTCACCACAGCAGACAGGCTAGGGATGAGTTTGATGCTGTTCTGCACATCCTCGTCAGTGACCTCCACCGCCGTGCAGTGCTCCTCCTCCAGAGGGAGAGGATTTGAGCCGTTCTCTGTCACCCACGGATGGAGCTGCGACAAAGTAACAAGGAACTGTAAACACGTTCCTTGTGAAAATGCCACGTTATGGTTCTCACTCTCACCTTTACTTCAGGGATTGTGATTCTTTCTGTGGGGTTTTTATCCAGCATCCTTTCAATGAGATCTTTCAACTCGTCACTTATCGACGGCCTGTTAAAAGAAGAGAAAAAAGAAAAGAGGGAGATGACGTGTTGAAAAAAATTGCTCTTGAAATATTTGATGTCCAAATGTCACTAATTTATACCAAGTGAGCACAAGTTAAATGATTTTGCCTTAGGTCTCACAGGTGATGAAAACCTGCTCTAATTATTCTCTAAAGACAATTATGCTCACATTCAACAGATTAAAGTTCTTTGCAGTTGTTTGTCTATGTCCAAATTCACATGGACTCTTAAAGCCTAAAACAAGCCATAGTTTGAATCCATACAGGTGGTATCGTTGCATCTTTATGCATCTGACACATAACAGTTAATTGGAATCATTGGAAGCTCTGTGTAAATGTTTCCACATGTTTGCTTACGTTTCTGGAAACTCCACTGGTTTGTTCTTGATCTTGTTGTGCAGAGAAACAACGTTCTCATCGTAAAAAGGGCACTGAAGCAGGACAAAACAAAATAAAACAGTTCACATATTTCAACTCAATGCTGGGCTGGCCTCTTACTGTACATGCATCCTGCTGCAAGCTTACCTTCCCAAAGACAAAACAGTACAGTGTTACTCCGATCGCCCACACATCTACTGCCTGTGAAATCAAACAAGGTGTGTTATCTCTGATGGGCTCTCTGTGGGTGGTCTGACAACACGTCACACCCTGAAACAGGTGGAATTCACAGATGAAGTCTCACCTTTCCACTGAAGCTGTGCTGGTTTTCAGTCATCATCTCAGGAGCCATGAAGGCTGGCGTCCCTGCTGTGCTCGACAGCATAGCATCTGTCCCCTCAAACTCATTACTCACACCAAAATCTGCGATTTTGACGTGCCCGTCGTCCCCCAGCAGCAGATTAGAGGGTTTGATGTCTCTGTGGATGATTTTATGGTAATGCACTACACACACAACAGAAAAGACAAACGAGATGGTGTTGATCAACTAAAAACACCATCTCCGTTAGCATTTTGGCATTTTATGATGTCTAAAATTTTTTATTAAGTCAAAACGTCAAAGTGAGTCACAAAACTGTGTTTCTCCTTGCTCAATGTGCAGTAACAGACAAACAAAGACTAAAATAGACATAAACAGACTAAACGATAATGTAAGATGAATATTTAGGAAATGCAATTTAAGGAAATTTCTATTAAATGCATAATTTGTTCTCTTACAAACATGACAGGATTGTTGATTAGATCTTAAACCGAGAAGGACGTCTGTATTAAATCTATCCTGTTACTTCAAATCCACATACAAGGATGTGGATTCATGTCTACAGTAAATGTCCTAAGACTCTTTTCACTTACAGTACTCTATTCCCAGGACAATATCTCGGAAGTAAAAGCAAGCCTGCTCTTCCGTTAAGGGGTTGTCTGTGGGTACCTCCATCACCGCTCTGACCACGTGTGAAGCAAAATAGAACATGGTGTCATTACTATATTTCATCACCAAATCTTTATGTAGCCAACTGTTGCAACAGTACACAAAAACATACCCTTTTGTCATCAGTTCGAAGGCTTAATGATAAGTAATCAGATTTTAATGACAGTTGTACTAACACAGTATTGCTGCTTGAAACAGATGAGTGATTTCCTACCCATGTGAAGTCCATCTTCATTGGGGTCATCGAGCACCTAAAAGGAATATTATTAATGAGTCGTCTCATGTTTTTCTAGTTATTTTTGTAAACAATCAGTAGAACTATTGTTAGTTTGACATTTTTAAAGTGTGATTTAATTTATTTTGCATGTATTCTGCAAGCACAAACAACTTTGGTTTCTCTTATTTCTAATAAAGTTTAAGTCTGTATCACAGTATGTAATCTGGCAACGGTTCTGTTTTTTAACATGCTGCCGTCTCACCGACCTCCACCAGTCTCACAACATTATGATGGTCCAGCTTCTTGAGGATGGCGATCTCCCTGTACGCTCTCTCCAGAGGCAACATGGGTTTAGTAATCAGGTCCTGCTGGGTGTTGGATCCTGGAGGAGGCAGGCGGCCTGGAAGTACACAAAAACACACATCATCAACACCACAAGACTTAGACAAGAGGAACCTTTTTAGACATTTAAATGATACTCACGCAAAAACCCAAACTGCCTCATCAGCCTCTTCTTTGAAACTACTTTCATTGCCTAAATGAACAAAATAAAATTAATTGATGTTGATAAAGATAAACTCACATAAACAGTTAAATTTAGCTTAAAAGCTTTGGCTTACATAGTACTGTTCAGAATCTTCATTATAGGCTAATTTCACCACTCCGTATGAACCCTGCAGTACACAGAAAGCAGAGCTTTATAAATTGTCACTCATAAATAACTACATCATCTATCATACTGATTGATCACCTTTCCAATCTCTTTCTTCAGTTTATACTGGTTGAGCTGGAGACAATCCTACAGAAATTAAAGGGAGAATTAGAAAATATCTCAAACAATGAGCTTAGTTTTTCCACATTCCTCAGAAACATTCCTTACATCTACGTCTGTGATCGACACCCGTTTGGTCTCGATTGTCGGCTGTCGGGCCATGCGGCTTCCCCTCTCCTGCAGGGACATCTTCCTGTCTGAGAGTCGAGCTCTGTGGCCACTGGCGCTCCTTGGAGCCCCTGACCTGTAGCCGTTAGGCGGGGTCATGCGGTTGGCAGCCACATCCATGGCTGCCACCATGTCTGCCAGCTCTCCGTGGAGGTCAGAGTCCAGCTCTGACCTGCAAGCGTTGTCAACGCTCATGGTGGGTGGTCGGTTCTGGTTCCCTCAAAGCTGAACGTCCCAGAGGCGGCTTTGTAGAAGGGCCAGAGGATGCATTACTGCACTGAGATGTGAGGAGGCAGAAACAATGAGAGATGGCGGGGATGTGAAAACCAGCTGACTGAGTGTTGTTTTGTTGAAGTACTGAGAGATTAAATCAAGACAATCAAATCTAGCAGTGATCTACCAAAATGCATACATCTAATATCTTATAATTATTGTTTTATGGGTTTGATAATCTGACACTACTTTTTAAGAGGCTGAGTCTCACATCCTGGTGGTGAGGATGACCCACGAGTCAATCTTCACATCATACTGTGTGAAGACAATATAGTAGAATATAATACAGTGCAATTAGCTTTAGTGCTGCTGTATTTATGACTAATGTTGTATCAAGTCTTTTGGGGCTCCAGAGGTAGAAATAAAACAAAAAAAAAATTTAATTATGAGCATCAGGGTTCATAATTACAGCACTTAAATGACATTAATTTACAGCAGATCATTTTGTGACTGCAATAAAATAGATCAACAATAATATTAATAATATGGAGTTTTCTCAGAAAAATCCAAATATTAGCTTTTTCTTCACAGTGAATTAAGATAATTCAATGCTGTTTTTCTCAGTAAAATTACTTTTTAACAGCTTATCAGACAAATTTGAGGATGTTTTTTAAATCATAATGTTAAACACAAATTAAGTGATCCATAGGAAAACTAATTTAAAGATTGATAATGGAAACAGAATAATATATAATTCTTAGAATAAGGAAACTGCATAAATAAGGATTATAGCAGTTTAACTTTATTTCTTAATTCTTTTCAAACGTACTCGGATGTCAAACCACGTTTTCCAGCACTTTATCTCAAGGAACACTCCCTCATGCATGTTAATAAGTTGGACAAATATTTTTAGATACATTCCAGTCTACTCTAGATCACCACCACCCAGTAAACAATAAGTAGAATTATCACATCTAGGCTCCTGTGAGAATTTACAACCTGTGTTGGATGTTATCAGCACATACAATTATTACATTATTGTAACTCCCATAGAAGTGGCCTGGATGCCCTTCTCCACCTCCCAGAAAACTCAGGCAGGCGTCATCATCCACTCTGATCAATGTTAAACAGAAAGTTACTGAAATCAAATGATTTCACACCTAGATGCACAAACATGTGCACCAACCAGCTGCACATTACAACCAACCAGCTGGAGCTTTAGTCAACTTGAACTCTTCCATGAAACTCAACTAACGGCAACGATGATGCTTCAAACAGTCCTGCATTCATATGTGCAACAACCTAAGAGAGATGACTGCATCATGTAGCATAAATGCATTAAATACATTGTTTGTTTGTAGTTGTTTTATATCTTTGCTAATAACTTGATAAAATACAACATGCAGCAGAAACACGCCCAACACCACAAGGACTTTTTCCTTTCCTTCCGCAAATTTTGTGTTGTCATTACAGGGACAAAAAACTTGTTTAATCAATAACGATACCAAAGGTGCTCTACCAAAAACACAGGCCATGAAACCACTGCTGGGACCACAGCAGTAAATTATGTCTGAAGCAAAACCTTTGTTTTCTGCAAGTTAAATATCTGCCCTAAGAAGGCCTGGAAGTTTTTGTTTGCTTGCTGAATACCCTGCAAATGAGGCATTTAAGGATAAATAAGTGATTTAACATTGATGTGACTTCTTCAGACCCCCAGAAAAGGCTTGAGAATGTGAAGCCAGGTGAACAAAAATTAAATTACAGACACAGAAAATAAGAAAACTCTCCTGGTGATAACAGCCTGGCAGTAGACAACATTGCATAATCATCACTGTTGCCTAAAATACAACACAGAGGACTGAAAAGCCTCTTATGTAACTTAGCGGAAAGCGATCACAGGCTTGTAAATTCACATTTACACAGAGCATTCGACTGCCACCAAATACACACACATAATATTTCAAAAATGTATTGTATTGTATCCTGTTGCATCATGAGCATGTAAAAATGGTAAAATGTGTTTATTATAAATGAGCAACATGAGGTTCTGGCAATCAGCAAAAAGCTTAATGCCCACATCAGCATACCATACTGATAATATAAAGGTCAACTATGAGAAATAATGTACTCACAAAGTGGAGGCGTCCCGTTTTCAGGGCTGTTGTGGTGAATGTGCATGTTGTCTGCAGACGAAGCTCCTCTCAGTCTCCAGGGCTTCCCCTGACAGGCGCCTGGGACAAGAGCAGAACGCGTCTTAGGGATTAACTCAAGCTACATATAGATGAGGCAGAGTTATTCTGAGGGTGGCAGCCCGGCTGGCCCTGTTGACAGGACAGACAGCACAAGGTAAACACACAAAGCTCAGTGTTGGACGTCAGAGTAACACACACTGAGGTAAAAACACACTGTACAGTGTATAAAGCCCCACTCTTCATCTGTCAGTGAGGTAACTACACATCATGGGAAATAAGCAGCATCATAACTACCATACAGTGTATGACTGTTATAAGATGACATTTTGTTTCTGAACATGTTTATTATATTTTCATTGTAGCAGTTTATTAAAAATATACCAATCACATTTAAAGCAGAATGCATAAGTGTGACTATAAAAACTGCAGCATAATATTTGATAGCTTGTACAATAATTTTATTCTTTACTCAAACCCTGAAATGTTTACACTTTTTAGTTTTAGGAATTTCACATAAAATGTTGGGACAATTTTGCCTCGGAATTCTTAAAAAGGCTGCGCTCTAAAGATAAATATCGAAACTCAAGACGGTATTAACCATAATCAGTGTTGGTAATAACGGCGTTAGAGTATAAAGGCGTTACTAACTTTTTCAGTAATGAGTAATCTAATTAATTACTTTTCCCATCGTTGCAACGCTGTTGCCGTTACTGAGAATGTGGCGCGTTACTACAATTTGGTTGAATGAAACGCAAGGTGTCAGGTTTTGGGTACACATCAGCTGCCTGAAGAGAGCAGGGGTGGGGATGATGGCCAGATGTTCCTTTGTTTCGTTTTTACCCAAGTTTACACGTGTTTCTTAATTTTGCACTTGAATTTTATTTTCAATATTCATTTTTTATATATTTTCATTTCTATGCATGTCATATGGCATGTTGCAATCTACTGAGTTCAAATAAATACCAAATGTTCTAAAATACTGTATATAGTGTTTTTATTCTTCAATCAGATAATATAAACATCTTTATATTAAAAACTCTTACAATGAGGTAACTGAGTTACTAAATCAATTACTTTTTGGGAGAAGTAATTTGTAACAAACTAATTTTTAAAGTAAGATGACCAACACTGCCAGTAGCCTGTTGGTTGAAACAGACGACAAAAAATGTAATAAACAAGCTTGCGCACCTATCCTCTTCCCACGAACGTCAAACTGTCATAAATGCTGAACTCATACTCAGCTATGTGCTCTGTCAACTTGTGATGGCGCGGTTTCCCACACTCCATAAATGCAGCAGTACCTGCTCTCGTAGCGGGACGCTTCAGGAGCTGCAGGTTTCTAAGTGAGGCGGCAGACGGGGCGTCCGGAGCTGGGGGTCGTTATGTCTCTGCCGGCACAGCTGCATCTCGGCGTTCGGAGGATAAGAGAACTGCGAGAGCTGCTAGAAAACGAAGAAGAAATAAACCATATTGTTAGGTGCAGCGACAAGGTGAGTGGAGGGACAACAATGTTTTAAGAAGAAACCTCGGAAAAAAGTAACTTTACAAATAGCACGATGCAAAAACACGGTGACAAACACTTTGTAAGAGGAAGACTTCTGCACTGACAGTGTTAGGCCACCTCAGAAAACATAAAGATTTAAAGTAAGAGTATTACTCCTTCCGTTGTATCAAAAGCAGAAAATCTAATTTCCAAATCATGCAAAAGTGACTTGAACTAGTATTAAACTGATGAATAATGATTTCAGCTCTATTTTGTTGATGCCATGGGGTTGTTTCATTCGCAAGTATCATATTTCAGTAACTACATAGTTTTCAAGGTAAAAAAAAAAATAGGATTAACTCAATTGCTTTTTTGGAGAAGTTATTTGTAACTGAATTACTTTTTAAAAGAAAGATTACCAACACTCCCCATAACATACAATTTAGGTTGTGGGCATTTGTTTTGTCACTGGAGGGTATAGAATTTTTTTTTTCATAAGAAAGACAAGGATGTAATAGAATATACTGATTTTAAAAGTACAGCACTCGTATCCTACTAAGGTACAGCTGGAGCAACAAAGCATATGTACCTTTTTAGGACCATTCCTGCACCTTGATTTCTTAGTGTGGTGGAAGTTAAAGTATAAAGTGGCAAGAGGGGAAAACATTCATGAGGCTACATCTTCACATCAGTCCTGCAGACTAAATCATTAATCCTATTTTTTTCTTCCAACCAAATCATTTCTGACTGGGTTTGTTGTTGTGGTCGTGGCCAGTTTCAGAGGCTGCAGTGGGCTGCTGAGAAGATGCTGGTGTCGAATCAAAAGCTGGCCAAAGCCAGTCTCTCCCAGAAGCCAAGATTTAGAGATACAAAGCTGCTACTTGCAATGAAGTACAAGGAGCTGGAAAAACTTAGGAGCATCACTCAGGCCAAACAGGAAAAACTTGGTGAGTTTTGAACCAGACTCTGGTCTAATTTCTGCCAAAACTGCTGAAGGTGTTCAATTAATGTCCTGAAACATTTTATATTCTTTTGTAGCAGAAAAATACAGCATTCATCATGCTCAGCTGTGCCTCCTGCAGAAGATCAATCGCGCAGAGGAGCAGTTTGAGGTAAGAAAATTGTTTTTTTTTTGCCTGTTTTCTTTAATAAAATATGTAACGAGACATAATTCAAATAGCTTGTTGTTAATAAGATGCTGTTGAAATTTTTTACTGCAGCCTATAAAAGAGATCTGCAGGATTGGCAATTTATAGATGTCTCTTTGCTTCATTACATGAGATAAATGTTGGTAATTTAGGGAAATATACTAAATCTGGCACAGCTGTGGGACTCGGAGTCAAGTAGAACACGTTAAAATTTTTTTCATTTTTCACACTTAAAGGAGCAACATGTCAGGGTATGATAGAAAAACAGGGGTGCTGCAAAACATCTTCAGCATTTTCTCTCACAGCTGCTGTTCCAGAGGTTTTCAGAAGGAAAGACAACATTGGCAGATTTCTTGGACTCCTCTCTGAGCTCTCTGAAGCTCCATCACATCAGGTTGGACCTGGTGAAGAAGCTGCAGGAGATAATTGGACATCAAGAGAAAACAGAACTCAGTGAGCTTCTCCCTGAGTGTTTCTCAATGGGCATTTCAGATCAGATCCATCCAGTCTGCAGTCTGACCACAGCCGCCATGTTACCCGCCTGCTATCACCCTCCGTTCCTGCTGCCGCTTGGCACCCACGTAAATGCTGCGCCGTGTTTCCAGCACTCACCGTTTTGTTTTGAGGACCATGAGTCCCTGAACTTAAGACGAGGCCTCCGCTGGCCAGTGAGACCCGTTCGCCTTCAGCCACTGGAGGTGCAGCAGAGGAGGCGTCAACAGCAGTGAAGTCGAATCCAGAATTATGGTTCACTTAATTTACTTTTTAAATAAGTGTATTTAATTATCTCACACTTAATGCAGATTTCTTTCTATTCTGGTAAACAGTAACAGCTTTAGCTTTTTGGTCTCAAGGATTTGACTTGATGTGAGGTCAAATCTGAGCTTAATCTGTCATACATCTATGTATCTATGTATGTCCAGCAGTTGCAACTTTTAACATGAACAGTATTTATATTTTCATTCATTCTGGATTTTCAAATGGTGAGAGAAATGTTTTTGATTTCAGACTCAAAATTGTTATTCAAAACATGTTCTGAGGGGATCAAAAGCGTGTTGTTAATCACATGATAATACTGAGATCCAATAAAAACTCATCTGGTAAAGTTAGACTCTTTTCTTGAATATTGGGTTATTATCATCTCTTCATAGTTTAAAGCAAAGTTACAAAGACCTAAGTTCACACTAAAGAGAGATTTTCTGAATGACACCTTGATAAAACGTATGTCTAGTGGTTAGATTGACAAACCTCAATAATATAATTTCCTTCCCCAAGGTCCGACTCCCACCCTCTGTTTAGGAAAGGTAAAGTGCCCCTTTATTTCAAGGGGTCAAGAAAAAGTGGTAATCTAGTCATCCACGTAACCCCAAGAGGCCCAGTTGACGGGCTAGATGACCACAAGTCCTTGATCCCTTCTAGAAAATTGGGCTTTTTTGGAGGGCGGCCTTTGAAAGGGAGGAGCTATACTAAACGTTTTCAGACACATGGTCTGAAGGTGCTTTCAGAGTAAATCAGAGCATTAAATAAACCTCTTAATAGACACAGAAAGAAATAATGGAGCTGTAACGTGCATGTTGTGGGTACTTTAAACCACCTGTGCAGTAAACATTGTGCCTTCTGATCATTGATAATCGCTGTTTACTGGTTTAAGACCAACTTTAAGCTGCCAAGTCTGATCAGAACTCAGTGTTTCCTCTGCTGTGAACTTGAACTACTCACCGACACTTGATATCTCTGGTCATTTATTTGCGCCGACTCTTGCCAAGGTCAGCGAAGGAGCACAAACAGCTCCTCCTCTTGTCTGAACGCTCCCCTCCCCCTGTGCATCCTCACATTTACTCGCAAGTCTTTTGATAAAAGGTCAGCAATAATCCTGCCAAATTCAACGCTTGCTCAGCATCCTTGTGTTTTGGCACAAGTGAGTACACCAGAGTGGTCCAGTTCAGGATGCCATACCAACTCAGCCATAAAGAAACCTCACCGGCAGTACAGGAGATGATTAGCAAGGTGGGGCTTGTTCACAGGCTTTTGTTACAGCACATACTTCAGTTACATCTTTGTCAGCAGCCTCTTTTGTCCCACAAGACTCGAATTGGGCAATTTTCTTGTCTGTCAGCTGATTGTTTTGTACTTTTCACCTCAGTCTCATCCAGGTCTCTGCATTGTTAGAGTATTTTGGCACAGAGTTGCTTGGAAACTTCTGAAACTTAGAAAAAAAAAAAGGACAAGCTGACATTGGACCCTGCTTTAGAAGCAAGTGGCCACACATGCTTGGTCATATCTAGCTTGGAAAGTCTCTTTGTGGCTCACACCTCACAGTTAGGGGGTCCCTTATCTTCACATTGTTGTCCTGAAAGGTCTCATGGAAAGGGGATTATACTGCAGAGTATCTGTAACAGCATCCGGTTGTGGAGCAGGTATGGAGTGACACACGGTGAGAATCATTGTGGATAAATGTGGGTCAGGGTTCTGCTAATCTCCTCCTTTTAAATCCTTTTAACCAGAAGTGCATATTTTTCAGCTTATGACATTTATAGGCTATTTCATTTGCAATATATGTGGTTTAAGTGTCTTGTTTGATGCAACAATTCATAGAGCATAAATAAAACATTTACACACTTTGGAGCAGTGAGAACAGCTTCACTCTTATCTGCATGAACAAAGGTCGCCAACAAGAGATAAATTCAAACCTGACAAAAATTAAATCAAGCGTAAGGTGACCAAAGTAGACACAGAAAACAGGCGTGGACTGAAAATGTGTAGGCTGGGGGCGACTCAGTTATAAGTCTGAAATCAGGTGATGTATTTTCAACTAGATTTACAACATTTAAATGTCTCCTTTGGCAGGCTGTGTTCATTTGAGAACTTTTAAGAAGGAGCCCCAGAGGCTTTTAAAATAATCATTAAACAGCACTGATAGAGGAGGCAGTTGTTGTTCTTGTACATGCACATAAAGTCACCGCAGTGATGAACAAAACTCACCTGGTTGAAGGAGAAAGATACATTTTTTATCTGCCATCAGTTCTTTAATGAGTTCCTCAACATGTAATTCGAAGATGATTTATCAGTGTTGTGTTGGCTGTTTATCTACAGAGTACATTATGTTACATTGATGACATCAAGGCGTTTTGACAATGAAAACTTCACTTTACAACCAAATCTGGATAACCTTATTTTGTGCCTAAGAAAGCTGAAACATGTGTTTTTCTTATGATTTCTTTCTATTTGAAGACCAAATACATCATGTTTACATGACTTTAGAAAAGAAATGTAATAGATTTATTGTTTTAACTCCAACCAGATTTGTACAATACATGTAAACATGCTAGTCCAATTGAAATTGTAAATACTAAATAATACAATAAATACAAAAAAGAATTTGTGGGTGTAGTAGAGCGTTTAATTACTCCCGTGTGTGTATGTTCAGCGACACTAGAACTGACCTCGGCATTTAATGCGTGCTCCACAGTTGCCGTCCAGGGCTTTGACCCACAAATAACAGAAGAAGAAGCTGCTAACGGACTTTATACTTGAAAAAAATTTAATTGTAATGTTATTTATAAATGTATAAAATGAGCTGTAAAGACTGAAACACTGATTTGCTGCCACCTACATTGTTTGTCAGTTGTTTTGGTCGATGAGGTAAAAGGTCAACCACCATATATTCTAACAGAGGTTAGCATTCTTCCATCCATTAATCCATTCTCCTCCTGAGTTTTTATACTGGGACAAAAAGATCAGTCTTATTAAATGGCCCAATGACTGTGGCTCGACTTACCTTAACAAAACGTACTGATCAATCCATGCATTCATACAGTGTGACACACACCATTTTTACTCTAGAGTCAACTGTAAACATAGCAAAGTAGAAAATCTAACCAAGACGCAGCTAGTTTAACATTTCTAATCTGTCTATGCTGTTGTTTATAACTGAACCACATGTGTCCTTTATTTCTTTAGCTGTTTAGCAAAACATATACAAGTTCAAAATCTTATTTCTAGCTACTGGTACATTCATTTTTTCTGGTTATGTCTGTGCCACTGAAAAAGAGAGTTCTATAAGTTTAAGAATTGTGATTTAAATACCCTCAAACTAAATCTGGGTCTGCATTTTAAGCTCATGTTCATTACACGATTGTAACGTGAATATTTTTTGGTAGACAGTTTAAGGAACAAAAGATGCGTCAAAATATTTCTAACCCAAAGTGTAAATCCAATGTTATATATTCATGTGTATCTCCGTTCAGCTTTGTGCTCTTCATTTCACGTCATGAGTATCACAAACTCTTGATCTGGAGTCACATTCCGTCCAATAAATATTCATCTGGGATTAAAAGCTGAGAGAACTAAATTCCCTAAAACAGCAGACATTTTGACCTTTCTTTGTAGGAAACTAACAACATTACCTCTGTTCTGTTTAAGTGTCAGTAAACGATGAGTGTCAGAAAGTCTCCATAGAAAAAGATCATTTACTAAAAGACACAATCATCAGTATTTCCTACAGTTTGACTTTGGATTCTTTGGTGAGATACATGTGCAGTTGTATCTCTGAGGATTAACAGAACCAGAGCAACAGCACTTTTCTCACTGCGCTGCTGATCGATCCCACAGCTCCAGCTGTCAGACAGGCCTGAGTGGAGACCCTCAGGACTGCTGAAGTCTCATCACAGCTCTCTTAATCTGCTCGTAGCTCACAAACATCACAATGTTCCACGAGCCCAGGCGAAGAAATGAAGGCACGAAGCTATAAAAAAGAATCAGGTGATCAGATGAAGATTTTTATCCTGATCATGATTGTTAATTACACTATTTACCCCTTATAGAAAGCAGAGGGACCCTCTTTAACCAGCATGGTTAAGGCGCAGGTCATGGCACCGCTGTACTGCCCGGACCCTGAGTTCATGAAGCGCGTTTTTACCACATCCACTGGAGACGCCACAATCGTGGTGCAGAAGCCTGCGATGAACGCTGCGGTGAAGTGACATGGCATGTTGTCTGTGGAGAACACGGTGTGCGACTTAGTTTCTAAAATCCATACAGACTCTAGAGGTATTACCAGGGGAGGCGCACCTACCTGTCATCAGGTTGTTTTTCAGGATCAGCTCTTTGATGATATCATATGTCACCAGCTCGGAGCAGTTAACGATGGCATTACGAGTTATGTTTGGCAGACAGCCTGTAAAGACGGTATTGTCTACGTTCATACAATCCACATCAACACGAAGAACAGTAAGAGTTGTCAAAATAATCACGGTCCACTGAAGAACTGTACTGAAGACATTAAATTATCTTCACAACATTAGGATGTGACGGTCAGTCTGTGATGACACAGATTCACATGAAAACTAAGGCCACACCTTAGACCTGCTAAGGGGATTTCTTATTTACAGGTTTTATGTAAAACCTGTGCACTTTCTTTTTCACATGACTGTATTTGGGAACTTTATTAACTATTATAAAAGCAAAAGATGGTGTCGTTGAACAATTTAGAAAATATTCTACTCTGTTTTTCAACTAATTACATATATCCGTAGATCTTTTTAAAAAGTTCTATTGGCCTCACATTCTTCTTTCCATGGTGTCTCCATTACCCACAATGCAACAGAGATGCAGGTGTTTTGCTTGAGGTGGAAAATGAGGCTGGAGGCTTTTTTGTTATTTCATTGTCAAACTTCAGTGACAACACATACAATAAAGCACTGAACTGTTTCTACTTGACTCCCTTTTGTGATGCTCTCTGTGAAAAAACTTGTCTAACAACATTGCATTTACATCTTCAAATCTAAATAATAATATAATCAAGAACACAATATAGTTTGGTCAAGGAAATCATGACAGCTGCTGTATTTAGAGACGACTTTGCAACCAAACAACCTGAACATTGAAATTTGACTTGTCTCCATATTAAAATACCTTTCCAGAGCCCTTTAAAGCCCTCGTCTCTGGCGATGGTCCTGTAGGCATCAATCGTGTTGTTGTATCTCTTGACGGATCTGCTCTCACGCAGTCGGATCTGAGCCTGGAACCTGACTTTCACCACATCAGTGGGCTGAGCAAAGGCCACCGCCATCACCCCTGTGGTGCAGCCTGCCAGCAGTCGGGTCCCGAGTCCAGCATCTGACACACAAGCAGCCACAAGTTACCAAATGCCATTTAAGAAGTGGGAGTCCATTTTCCATAATGATTGTGGTGTTGGGCTTGAAATATACTGTCAATAAAATGTGGCAACATGTTACATCCTGTATGTCTCTCAGGTCTAAAGTGTGCACTTTAACTTGTTATCTACAGGCATCTCACGTGTACTGTATCAAGATGGAAACCTGATCTGGGGACAAGAAAGTCTAGTTAATGTTGTCATAGTTTCAGAGGTGCACCAAAAAGGCCTACAGCCAAACACAGAAAGATTGTTTTACTTTGAAGAGAGGGGAATCTGCTCTGTGCCCTTCATCTAGGAGGCATTTTCTGCAAAACAAGTTCAGGTCCTGCAGCTCTTTGTGTTTTCAACGAAAGTGCCAGGATTTCCAGGTACAGAGGATATCTGGTAATTACAGGATCAGGATTCTTACTTTGGTAAAGCTTTATTTGTTTGTTAGCAGGATTAGAGAAAGTTGTGGATTTATTCAGACCTGGAGGTAGCGTTCAGCCTCAGACTGCAGTTGGTTGCGTTTCTGATGTATCACTTTCTGACACTGGGGGGCAGTGTTTGAACAAGCTCAATAAAATGAGTTTTATTTGTTGTTAGAAAAAGCTGAGCAGTGTGTCTCTCTTCTTTTAAACAAACCAAAGATACATTTGTTTTAATCTAAACCACTCATGTAATAAACTGAGGAGCAGAGCTGAAATGCTTTGATGGACACATCCATTTTTTGATGGTTCTGGATTCTCAAATGTTTGTTTTTTCCCAAACACATTTTTCGCATTTTCAAGAACATAAAAAGATCACGAGTAGATCAATAAAATGCTTGCACTGATTATATTTAGTGCTGTAAACTGGAATATGAGCTGTGATGGAAGAAGAAGGGTCTGATATGCAGGCATACTCTCTGATCCACGAGCGTAGAGCTGCTTCATGGTGTCGTACAGGCCGATGCGGACTGAGGCGAAGCACATCTGTCTCTGTAGTCCTGCGACCAGCCCACTGTACAGGCCCCTCGGCCCCTCAGTCTTCACGATGGCGATGATTGTGCCAAACACACCTCTGTATTTCACCGTATGACCCTCTGCTGAGGACCTGGATTCCCCTTGGATCTAAAGAATATAATAATGTGTAAACTGAAAACCGTCCATTGAAACTGAATGTATAAACAAAGTCTGTAGAGAGCAATAGAGTGCACCAGCTTTGTTTTCAGTTATTTTAATGCAACACACACCATCAGACTATTGAGAATTCACATTCAGTAATTACACATATCATGCACATTCAATTCCAATTCCACGCCAAATTACAACAATTGTCATCTCAAGGCACTTAAATAATATAGTCCAATTCAAGCCAATTGGAATTCAATTAATTGTAATCATAATCCAATTCATCCATATACAGCCAATTCAAAAAATAATATCCTAGCTAAGGAAACCAACAGATTGCACCGAAACCGAAAGTCCAATCTCCCGTCCTGAGCATGCCTGTGGCAACTGTGGAAAGGAACGACTCCCTTTTAACAGGAAGAAACCTCTGGCAGAACCAGACTCAGGAAGGGAGGCCATCCGCCTCGACCAGCTGGGGTTTGAGAAGACAGAAAAGAGGGAAAAGAGGGAAAAGAGAGGGCAAAACACCATAACACCAATCAAAGGATGGAACAGGGAAACACAAGTTAATAACCACAATAATGTCACATGTACATAATATAATTTGAGAAATTAAACAGGGGGAAAAAGAGAGCAAGTGAGGAAAGGTGTGACAGATGAGGTCCCCCAGCAGTCTAAGCCTATAGCAGCTCAACTATGGGATGTTTCAGGATTACCTGAGCCATCCCTAACTATAAGCTTTATAAAAAAGAAAAGTTTTAAGCCTAATCTTAAAAGTGGAAAGGGTGTCTGCTTCCTGGACATTTAATGGCAGATTATTCCAGAAGAGAGGGGCCTGATAACTGAAGGCTCTGCCTCCCATTCTACTTTTAGAAACTCTGGGAACAACAAGTAAACCTGCAGTTTGGGAGCGAAGTGCTCTGTTAGGAAAATATCTTACAATGAGATCTTTAAGATAAGGAGCTCGGTCATTAAGAGCTTTATATGTGAGGACAAGAATCTTAAATTTTATTCTGAATTTAACAGGGAGCCAATGAAGAGAAGCTAAAACTGGAGAAACATGACCTCTCCTGTTAGTTCTCATCAGAACTCTGGCTGCAGCATTTTGGATCAGCTGGAGGCTTTTTAGAGAATATGTGGGACAGCCCAATAATAAGGAATTACAGTAGTCCAATCTTGAAATAACAAATGCATGAACTAGTTTCTCTGCATCACCCTGAGACAGAATGTTCCTGATTTTAGCAATATTACAAAGGTGAAAGAAGGCAGTCCTAGAAACCAGTTTTATGTGTGTCAAATGATAAATTCTGGTAAAAAAATAACTCCAAGGTTCCTCACTGTAGAACTAGAAGCCAAGGAAATACCATCTAGAGTAACTATATAACTAGACAATTTCTCCCTGAAGCGCTCAGGTCCAAAGAGAACAACTTCAGATTTGTCTGAATCACATAGGTTGACTTTTTACAAAGAGTGCAATAATAAACTAAAATGTGTTGGGTTTTTTTCTGGACAAATGAGTAAAATGCTTCAGCATTATTTAGACCACAAGTTATCACTGTATTTCTCAAAAGCATGGGTACACAGTGGAAAATGTAGCTTAAAACAGAATGCGAGGATTTGCAAATGATTTAAATCATCACTTAAAAATCTACCTAACAAACCAGATTAATTAGCAACAGGAAGAGAACCAAGGGTTTCTTCCTAGGGTCTAAGTTGATTTAAGATGGACTGAAGTGAGGTAGAAAACTGTTCTGTGATCTGATAAATCTAAGTAATTTTGGAAATCACAGACATTGCATCCATCTGCGAATTAATACTGACCAATATGTGTACATAATACAACACATGCTGCCACCCAGACAATGGATTTCCAGGGGAGACCTTATTTATTTGAGCAAGTCAATGCCAAACCCAAATGTTAAATCACAACACCATGACTTTGTAGTAAAACAGTCTGGGTGCTACAGACAAGAGGCCATGAACTGATGAGCAGCTGAATCCTAAGCATGAATAAGCTTTTCACTTTAAAAACTATAGCAGGTAGTCTCTTCAGTTTCCACTGCTGCAGACGCAGCGGTAAACGTGCACCAGTCCCAACTCTTTTGAAAGATGTTGCTGCCATCATTTTCAAAATGACAATAGGGGCGTTATGTAGTGCTTTCCATTAAACGACCTACAATAATACAGAATTTTACTTTGTGTCCCAAGCTTTTTGGAAGTCCGTTTCTCACCTGCAGTCGCACTTTGGCGGTGTCCAACGGGAAGGTGACCAGATCAGCCACACAGCCAGCTGTTCCAGCTGAAAAGATCTTGGAAGCAGCTGTTGGCGCCAGATCAGAGGTTGTTCCTCCAGCCATGATCGTCATCTCTCAGGATCAAGAGAACCTCACCAAGAAAATCTCCGTCATCCTACACTGTAAATTGAGCAAATCTAATGTCCTTTTGAGACATCATACCGACAACAAATGACTGCAGCCGTCGTCAACTTTCTGGTAATAAAGTTTGTTCTTTTAAAGCCAAGTGTTCCTGTTGCGCCATTACGCGTTAAATGATAACAAACTGCAACGCCACCGATGTTCAAACCATTTAAAACAGAACAAGGATGTTATCTTATCACAGAAACACCTGACGGCAGGTGGAGCAGCTGACTGGTTAAAAGCTCCACTGACGAACCGCCCTGCCGGAAAAAAAAAAAAAAAGAAAAAAAGACAAAACAACAGCACATACAGGACTGGATGTTCCTACTCGAAATACCAGAAGGCGGATTGTCTTCAGGGCATTTTCTTTTTAACGCCCCCATGATTCACCAGTTTGAAAGGAACAAGAGTCAACTTCATTGTCATCGGACGGATTATTGCATAAGAATACATTTACAAGCAGCACCTCATTGGAGGCTTGTTTAACAGACTTTAACTGGTCGAACAGAAGAAACATCAATATATGATATGTCATATATGATTCATATCATATATGAATAACAACAAGGACAAAGATATTCCCTACCCTTCTTAATCTTTATTTGTTAAGCTGTTTTGTTCTCCCTTTATGGCGCATTTCAGTGACCCAGGAAGATCATTCAGTTTAACGGTTTCACATGTGAGAAGCAACCCTCATGTCTGTATTAAATGTGTGTTTTTTCTGTTCAAAACATGTTTAGATTCTGCATCACGATGACTCAAGTGTTGAAAACAATCAAAATGGATTTATTTAGAAAAATACAAAATAATACATTTAATTTACATGATTGTTGTGTGGTTTGAAACCCCTGAGTGTGATCAGCAGACAGTGCTAATGAGACTTGTCAAAGTTGGCGGCAAATATCTTTGCTATCCTCTCCGTCTCTTTCCTCATGGAGGAGGGCGACATGTTGGGGCGCTGCGGCGGGCCTCTGCAGGGGGGAACGTGGTGTTTATCTGAAGAGCTCTGCCGGCCCTGCAGAATCCACAGAAATAATAGAGTATTTACCAGGTGTGGCTGAGAACAAGTTTGCTTAAGTCACGTTTGCTGTATGTTCAAGGTATATGATGAGTCACCCCTCAGACACAATAAGCCTTTCTTTGGTTATTGCTTGAGTAAATAGGTGGACCGCTGTAAAGGAGCTACAATCCTCAGATCAGCATCGGGGGACAAGCTCCGACTGGTTCTTTCACATCTGATATAATAGGCGTGTGCGATGGTTTCCCAGCATGCCTCAAAGCAGAGGGTTTATCGTTGCTGTTTGCTTTTCATCTGTATTGTGTGGTGATTGATGTCATGACGATCTGCAGTATTTTCATTGCTGTCCTTTTTTCATGCTGCTGTAAAACCAGTTCTGAGACCGTCATCTTTCCTTTAAGCAGTTTTAATGCATGTGTTTGTATTTAACATCTAACGTCTAGCAGTTGTTTAAAAGTTAGTTATTTATTCTCATATCTCTGTTGTTGCTACACATTAAGGAGCTACAACATCATTATTACAGCATGTGACAATATATTGTGTGTCTATACATTTCAGTCGCATCAAAAAAGTCCAGTTTTATCTCAGATGGGCTGACAACACATTTGTGTCTGTGATTCTTTCTGACAGCCTTTTGGGTGTATCTAATAATCAGCTACTGTTTCAGGATTAAAAGAATAAAGTTATTGAGTTAATAAGTAACTTATTAACTCAAACTTTATTCTCACACCATTAAAAACACTGCTAATTTTCAGCCTCCCCTTCATAAGAACATTAACAGAACAATGAAGCTTCAGAGGAACATTTTAAGAATAAAAATCTCATAAGCTCAGAATGAGCTTTGTGAACGCACATTGAACATGAAGTTTCCCCTGAGGCAGTAATGGCAGCAGGAGTTTAAGTGATCATGTGACTTTTAGAAGTCAGTGCGAGGGTGAGAAGTAGAGCTGATGCCAAATACTCACCAGGTCGCTGGATGTCTGGGAGAAGGAAGGAGCTAAACGAATGGCTCTCAGTGAAGCTTCCAGTTGATGAGGGGGGAGGAAGAAATTAGGGACCTCCAAAGGGGCGGAGCTTAACACATTGTTAACAAATAAAACAACAAAAGTGGACAGCATTGTGGCATCCAACAAACCAGGTAGTTGAGATAACTAAACTCTATCAAAGTGCATTAAAGTGATGAGCAGAGAAGTTTTTATGCTAAAGGGGCTGAACTAGTTTTATTTATTCATCTCGGATCTGGACTGGCCGCCAGAAAACAAACAAAAAAAAAAAACAGAAAAAAACAATACAAAACAGAAATTAACCAACAAATACAGATCAAGGATACAGTTGGAGCTGTGCACCTTCATCATCCCGATGACCTGAAGCATCGTGGGTACTGGTGGGAGGCTGTGTGGTTGCTGGTGGTGCTGGGTCACCTGACCTCTCGGCGGGGCTGTTTGGGTCCTTTGTTTGGGTGTCATCGACAGCCCGTAGCGTCCTTTCATCGTCCCTCTCTGAGTCTGAGGCGTCTCCTGCTGATCCATCACAGCTGCGGCACTGATCACTTTCCTGGTGTTTCAAGGTTGAGTCGCAGGTTTCCAGGTCAACCACCTGACTTTTGTTCTGCTCATCCTCACTCAGATCTGACTCCTGCAAAGCTTCCATGCTCTCCAGAGAAACCAGATCCGGCTCTGACAGGATGCTGGTCCAAGGACTGGTTTTGTCAGTTAAAGAGGTCACCTCATTTAGAGGCCTGGGCTTCACCACAACCTCCTCGTAATCCTCATCTTTCTCCTCATCATCATCCACTTCCTGGTCCTGCCTGAACCCTACCTCCTCCTCCTGCTCCTCCTCAAAAAGGCTGACGTTTCTGCTCTGTCCGTGTTTTTCTTCCTCAGGCTCTGAGTCTGTGTGGTCGTCAGACCTTTCTGTGGCCAGTGATGGCAGAGGAGAAACACCATCCAGGGCATCATCGATCTCTCGGTGTGGGCTGATCAGAGGGCTGTTGTGTTCTACAGGCGAGGTTGTTGAGCTGCTCTGTGTGTTGGAGGGAATGGTTTCTAAGTGGTGTCCTTGTAGACCTAAGCAATGACACAGGTTATTCATTATTACGAAAAATTCATTTGAAATAGAGATTTTCTAAAGATGTAAAATTGGTTCATGTGTTTCTGAAAATCAAGCTAATGTCATGTCTACCACCTGAAGTGTGCTTACATGACGTTAGAAGGAAAACTGTCAAATTATGTTCGTCAAACTAAAATCAGACTCATTATATACACGTAACATGTGACTCCACCTGAAATCAGAATAGATGGAATCTTTCAAAGTTGGATAAACACAACCAGACAATGCAGTTGGGACTCAAACTACTCCAGCATTTATACACTCAATGGGACACTAACTGATGTAGGCGCCCTGTCCAAGTGCCACAGTTCAAAGCCTGAGTTATGCTTATGGTTATCTTCTTATGGAAGAAGAAGCAGCCTATCATAACAACATCTACAAGGCACAGTGTGCATCTCATTCTGCCCACAGAGGAAGTAACCCAGCATAATTCATTTCATATTTTTAGTCAAAACTAAATAAAAAAATTTCAGTTTTCATAGTATCAGTTTAGCCACATGGTGGTGGGGCTTGTGAAAATGGGCTTTCCAATTTTGAATTCAGTAACAGCGGCGTTTGTAGGTTTGTGGTAACTCAAAAAAAAAAATAAAAAAAAATAAAAAATGCTGTCTCCCAAAACAGAAAATGGTGATGTCTAAGGCCATAAATTCAAGGCTGTAAAAAAAAAAAAGTAGCACCAACGTGGCTCCACCCGTTTTATTTCATATAATCTACAAAAGATGCATGCTGAATCTATTTATTCTTAAAAGTTCATTTCAGAAAACAGAATGGTGACAATGCAGTCTGTGTCCTGAGGAAGAAACTCACCACTGATGATGTTGTTGACTTCTCCAACTAACTGGTTGGACTTGAGAAGCAGCTGACTTGTGTCGGTTTCTGAGTTCTTCTGTTCCTGGCGCTGGGTGTGACATCCCTGCTCAGTCATAGATGGAAAAGTAGGAGTAGAGAGCTTCCTACTGAAGTATCTCTGAATGTTATCGAGCTCGCTTAGTTTTCTCCTGTGAAACCAAAGAGTCACAGTCAAAGATGACATAGAATTTCAGTTGTTACAAAGACAACATTCCATTTGGATACCTTAGTGAAGAAAATAAGATTGAGCTGGAGGGGTTGATGTCATTAGATGAGCCGTTACAAACAGAGTGAGACGTCTGCTCTTGCAGATTCTGATGGTAATGGCGTATTTTGTCCATGTGCTCAACATGACGATCACTCTCAGAGGACCTACAACAGTTGTTACAATAGCAGATTAATACAGAGGCAGACAAAATATTTCAACATGAGCGGCTAAGTTAAAGTGTGAGAATAAAAACCTTTCAGAGAACAGCCTGTCCGCGTGGTTGGGTGAGGAGATCTTCTGCTCCGGGTATCTGCTGATGTGGGAGGGAAAGCTGCTGTACATGGCTGTGGTCTGGTAGCTAAGAGGAATGCTCTGGAACAAAGCCTGTTAACCAAACACATTCTGGTTTGTTTCAGATTTTAAACAAGCATCAAGTCTGCGGAGGATAAAACTGCCACACTCTCACCGATGAGTTTTTGGCAGCTTCTTCCGTCGCAGTTCTTCTCTGCCCACGCAGATCTTGGACTCCCCTCAGAGGAGTGATGGACACTTTAATCTGGCCGTGACACTGACCACTGAAGTCTGTGATGTTGTACCAACCACACACTGATGGGAAGCCACAGAGTAACGGGGACAGGTCTACAGAGGCGAATCCAATCACTCTCTCCAATTCTGTGGAAGCAAAACGCACAAAAGTGAATAAATCATACACATCGAAAAAAAAACTATGACATGAATTAACTTCCCGTACCTCCTTTGTGCCACACTTTGAACACAAGAGATTGTTGTGGATCAACAAGAAGATCCTTTGAAAGCCTGGAAATGTGAAACAAATACATTAGCCTGATATTGGAAAAGTTGCAGCGGTTTGAGTGGAGGTCTGTGATGTAAGCGGACCTGCACTCGTGCTGGTGGTCCCACACGGGACAGTCGGTGTTGGCTACAACAGCTGTGGACACGGGTTCAGCAGAGTCAGCAGTGACGTAAGAAACATGGCAGCATGGAGACCCCTCACTGCGCTCTGCTAGAGGACAGCCTGTCAGGGAAACACACACACAAATGTCATTTTAACATGATGCATGCAAAGAGCAAAAAAAAAAGAAAAAAAAAGTTTCAAGTCACATGCGAACCTTTCAGATTCAGGTGCATGGCCTGGTCCACTGCCACAGTCACAGCGAAGGAGTCTTCTGAGCTCATCTCTGGGTGTTGCACGGATGTGATGTCTGGAGTTGCTCTGGAGGATTTTTTCTTGGGTCTGCTTTGTGTGTCTGATTTTCTGGCTGTGCTGGGGGAGGGAGCTTGATCTGCTGCTTCCACCTCATCTAAGAAGAGCTCCTCATCATGACTGTCAGAGTCCAGATGGGTGTGAGGTGCAGCCGACACCCCCGTGGGAACAGAACCTGCTGTCAGAGTGATGTGCACCCTGAGAGCTGCACCTTGTAGATCTGCTGCTGAGCGCATGAACAGCGGGTACACTCCTGTAAAACCACACACCTTATTACACACTGCAGCGCCGACATGATTTTAGTGTAGCAGTAATTGATTAATCAAGATCACAGCATTATCAAAAATGACATACCACTAAGAGTCAGCTTCTGCTTTGGCGTTTTTGCAAGAGAAGACAGATCAACAAACGCTGAGCCCACCAGTCGGTCTGAGTCACTCGGCCTTGTGGTTTTGTTTTTCGTGAAAGTGACCCACACTTGCACCTCCAGCTTCTCCTCTCGTAGATACCACCTTAAAGGCTGAGAGCTCCTCATCTCCACAGTTCTACTTCCTTCAAAGCTCACTGTGGCCTGGCCTTCCTCACCACCCTCCATGACACAGGGGTGCTTCAGTCGAGAGCAGAAGGCATCCTGGTCGTAGAACTTGTACCTGAAGTAGCAGTAGGTGGAGCGCTGGAGCTCAGTAAGACCAGGAAGGAGCAAACAGTGGACAGGGATCCACGCTTTTGGCATTGATAAAGTGACAGAAAGTTTTCTCATGCCGTCTTCCCAAGATTCTTCATCATCCTGCAGAGCAGTGTCACTGTGACTCATTACCCAGCCTAAACCCTGAGCAGCTTTAATGACCCTTTCCCTGTCTGAGTGGTGAGCGAAGCTGACGGAAATCTCAAGGCCCCCCACCAAGATGTGCTGGTACTGAGAGGGACTTCTTTCACGAGTTAAAAACAACCCAAACCAGCCAGAAATACCTAAATGTAAGGACAAAGACACAATTATTTGAGTAAAAAAAAGTTTGACCTGAGTTTGGCTGATTAAAAGTCAGTAAAAGTACAACATACCAGTTCTTTTATGGATGAGATCAGCCAAAGGTATTTTCACTGTGCCCAACATCACTTCTTTAGGTCTGGAAACATCTGCTGTCACAACAAAATAAACATTACAGCCACAATACATTTTTAGAAAATTTAAGACTCAGTGCTTTAGCTACTTGAGGGATTTTTGCTACACACTTAACTAATTTCCGTTTCTATAACTGCATATACTGTACACTACTGATTTATGTAAATAGTCATCTATAAATTGAAAAAAAAACTACCACAGAGGACAGATTGAAAATAAAAAATGCTCTCATTGAATAAACTGAAATAACTGGATTTAAGGAATTTTTGCACTAACAAAAAAGGTCTCAGCTCCACATAAATCAGTGTGTGTAACATAACTAGTATTTCAACCAAAGAGGAACTCATCGTGCAGATTAACTGTTAGTGTAGAGTAAAGCACAAGAGGCTCTCTCAGACCTTTGTGATTGTCTCTGTTCCAGACAGTAAAGACAGCAGATGCCTGTTCCAGCTGCTCGGCAAGGCTGCAGGTTTCTCCACTGCTCATGTGAAGCAGCAGGTCACAGGACGCCTCCATGTGGTGGTCAAACTCTGGGCAGAAGGTCCTGGCTGCAGTGCGGGTACACCTCCTCTCACTTTCAGGCAAAAAGGAAAGCTGGACCGTGACGAAAGGATTCACCCCCAGGCCGACAAAGCAGCTGAACTTTTCATCTTGCTCTGATATTACCCTGAAAATGAGGAAGCACAATGGGCAACTAAAAATGCTGGACTTCCATCCACAAATATATACACATGATAAAGAAGCAAAGAGCAGATATTTCCACTCTTTAGACACTTTACATTGCACCAAATATTAGTGATGATATTAACAGTTTATATGCACAGACTCCGCTTTGATTCTCTGGCTTGATAGATTCTGTCGACATGAAAAAGTTGAAAAAACCTGTCCACAGGTCAGCGTAAATGTATACCTTGCTGCTGCCTTCAGACCAGACGCCCTGTGTACTTGAACCACGAGCGTCACGACCCGAGAAGCAGCTCCTTTCCCGGTCTGTCCTTCAGGTCTTACAGGTCTGTGCTTGTATTTAATGCTCACATGCAGCAGTCCTGAGCAACAAAACAGATCAGACACAATGTTCAGATTCTCAAAATTTTAACCTTTATATTGTTTTTGTTTGTGCGTTTACCTGAAGGCTGTGGCTGAAATCCTGTGGGACCATCTGTCCTGGGAATCAGGGGTAGGGAGAACATTTGAGCCTCGTTCAGATGCTGTTTCTGCATGGTCACCATGGCACAGAGTTTGGACAGCGGAAGCATTCCTCTGGCCACAAGTTGATCTCTGACATTTGGATAATAATATCTGCAGACATAAATCATAGCAATATTTTCAATGAAACACGCATGTGCTAAGCTACATATTTTAAGGAACTCAGTTTTGTATGAAGCCAGACTAAGAACTAAGAACTAAGATCGAATAACGCTGCTGATGTATACATGCAGTTTAGTTTATTAGTCACCAAACAAAAATCGCCATTCCATTAACTTAAACCCAACGACGATGTCCCACAGCATCGTGAAATGTTTTTTCTTACAGTTCATAGCATCGCAGCGTCTGACATACTTCAGTTAATAACTCGATTACCATTCTGTACTACAACTGAAGCCTGAACGTGACGCCCAGGTCAGAGCAATCTATCTGAGGAACTCAAATGTTGGTGGTATTTTCAGTGGACCTGAAAGCATCGACTACAAACCTGCACCACACTTCAAAGTGGACTCCTCCTCCACTGCTCAGACCTTGACTCGACAGAGAGCTGAGCAACAGCCTCTGGACAGGAACTCCTTCAGGGGCCAGAAGAACATGAGTCTCAGTGTGACCAAACACTGGATCAGGGACACACAGGGTGGTGGTGGTGCGAAACGGCTTCAGGTCCACGCCTGTTAGACATCAAATTAAAGTTACCATGTGACTTGGGGGGGGGGGGTTGCAGATTTTCTTTGCTTTAGTGGCCTTACTGCTCTCTATGAGGCTTTGTTCCTCCTTAGCACCAGCGCTGCCCTCCTGACAGGGGAAACTGTACTGAACATAGCAGTCAGCCTCACCCCACACTGTGGACTGCAGAGGCATCAGTCCACTTACCTTCTCCACTCTCATCACAAACACATGTTCTCTCATAATTTCCACTTGTGCTGTTTTCACCTGGAAAGAAGCAAACAAAGGTGAAAGGCTGGAAGAAAGAACTCTTGTTCATGCCTGGTCCTTGAGGAGAAAAACAAACACACGGTGGGTGTGACGTTCTCTGGTTTTCATACAGTATTTTCACGTATGTAATGTTTTGCAATACGAGTATCATAACAGGAAAGTGAGGCAATGAGCCTTTTCAGATGATATTAAGTTGTTGATTTAGCTGGTAGAGGAATATTTATTATGATCTTAAAAATCCACAATAGTGAGTCATTCGAAACCATGTTTAAAACCCTCCTCAAGTATCTAAATAAAGCATTATTTGCTCGTTAGCTCTCCAACTCTTTAGTGCTATATTTAAGTTATGCAGATTTAATTATGATTTAATACTCATTATTACCCCAATTTTACAACAGCAAACATTTTCTAGTAAATTGCTACTACATTTCACAGTAAACTAACAATCATTGTGACAAGAAGACAAACAAAATGACACAAGCGTTTAACACTGACCTTTGTTTGAGAATGTGGCTGATGGTCAAGCAGATGAACCGGTCTCACAAGATGAGACAAAGAGTCCAACTCTTCATCTCTTGTTCGCTGGAGGGACACTATTTGGTCAGATCGGCCCATAGCCAAAACAACTCGGAGGTTTCCTTTACAGCTGCCTGAGAACACATCAATGACGGGCATATAGCAGTCCACCCCTAAAACAGGGTACTGCGCCTGGAGAAGGAGCTGGGTGATCTTGGGATCCCTGGAGGGAACAGTCAAATATCAGTTCACATTTACATCCTGTATGTTGGGGGGATTTTGGGGGATTCAAGTAGTTAAAGCCATGAAGGTCTCCGAGTAGATGAACCACAGCGCCTCTCAGAGGACAATAAAATAGAAAAAGTATTGATACCAGACATGTGTCTCATCTGTTCTAATCTCAGATATAAATGTATCAGCAATTTTTTGGGCTTCTATCTGAACAATATTTATCATAATCAATTAAATGTGTAGTATAATATATAAAAAATTATCAACAATAAGACTTGGAATTATTCAAGACTCTTCACAGTCTGTCAAATTACTTTCCCCTCAGTAACCTGAGGCTGAATAAAAAAAAGATAACTGTTCCCATGACTTACCTAAACGACATGTAGAACTGATGCAGAGGTAATTTAACAAGGCCAAGGAGTCGATCCTGCCCAGAGCGTCCTAATTTCTGCCACACTTCAATCACCATCACGTTATTCTTCATTCGCTCCAGAAGTTTAGTTGTTAAGGCCACAGGTGTCACCTTGAACACAAAAAGAGGGGGGGTGGGGGGGCTAATTTGCGGTCCGGTCCAACATTTGTTTCAGCCTAGATTTAATAAGCTATGTTTAAGTAAGCTTAGTAGCCTCCTCTTTAAAGAATTTCTGGCCGCGACGGCAGCAAGATCTCTGAACGCTGGATAAAACAGCACACAAGTCTTGTGACATAAGACTTTGGTAAGAAGAGTAGCTCAGAAGAAATCAGGAAAATAAACAAAAAAATTAAGTTAATTAAGTTAATAAGAGAGAGACGATAGGCCAGCTTTGGATATAGAACTCTGAACTAACCTGAACGAAGTTGAATGCTGGGTTTGCCTGACCCCAGCTGACAACAGAACGTGCCATCTCATCGCACCAAAACAGCTTGCAGTTCAAGTATACATTTGGAGCCTGTAGGGGCCCACAGCTGAAGTTCTTCCCATCTGGTACCATGAGTAAGGCATGCAGTAGTACATCGAGGTCCTCCTCCTCTTGCTGCCACAATTTAGGAGATGTTCTAGTCCCAGGATGAGAAGAGGGTTCTTTTGAGGGTTTCTGAGGAGTCCAAACATGCAGCCTGGAATCCCCTAAAGTGCGCGCTGATGGCTCTTCCCTGACTGGGGTCTCATGTTGAGATCTGGAAATAGTTTCTCTTTCTGGACTAGGTGGAACTTTTGAGGGGGGTGCATCTTCCCAAGCCAGCTTCTTACTTTTTTCAGAGAACAAACCCTTGCTGTGAGCTCCAAGTTCTAGTGACACCTGCAAAAAAATGGAAACATTGCTTCTGTGACATTCACCCGAGTCACTTGTAATCATTACCTCTTGGATTAAAAACGAACTGTAAATTACCTTGAGAGGTCCAATCTCTCGTGTTTCACTGTTTCCCTCCAAGTTCTGCACAGGCAAGACAACAGACTGGCTCAGCTGGTTGCTCTGAAGCAGACAGCGCAGTGGGTGAACTGCCTTTCCGATGGCGACAGGCTGCAAGTAGACAGGTCAATTACACCACCTCAATTTAATTTAATCTGAACCTGCAAAGATTTAATGGAAAAGAAATAACGTTTTCTTTAATTCACTGAGACTTTATTTCACAGTTGGACTAAAACTAGCCTTGTTTTTTGTTCAGCTAAATATGCGAATGTCAAAAATAGACTCAAAATATGAATGACACAAGTAGAAGGTCACAGCTGCAGCATGCCTCTGATCTGCAGAGTGCAAAAATTTTGTAGATTACAAATCTGTTAACTCTACAACTTCTAACTTCAGGATATTTATTTACATATTTGGAACAAGTAACATTTAACCCAGATACTTGCTTTCTTCTGGTCACTCCTTCGTGAGTAGATCTTGAATATCAGATCAGTTTCCCACCACTTTTTAACTGATGCTCTACTGAACTGGACAGGAAACACAGAGAGCTGATGGAACTTCACAGCTAAAAAAAAAAACACAGAAGAGTGTCAGGTTCTCCAAAATCTGTACCAAACACTGTCAGGAACAGGGTTCGACTTTTAGAAGGAAAACAGATTCTAACAGGTGATACCTCCTCCTGTGACTTTACTGGAAACAGCTCGGGTCACCTCTCCGACTCCAGTCTTGTTGCGACCATGCTGACTGGAAGCGGACGTCAGCGGAAACATGTACTCAACAAAATAGGTGCTGACAAAAGAGAGAAGTCACCACATGCCTTCACATACATATGATAATAATGTTATTTTCAGATAGAACTCACAACATTATAGATGTTTTACCTACCACTTCTTGCTGGTTAACGGTCGAGGAGGTTTTCCTCTATTACAAGTCTTTCTCGGTGGCACGGTCAGGGAGCTGATGGTCACTCTGGCCAACCGGCTCGAACTCAGCAGAGCCAGCTGCTCTTCACTGAGGGGAGGATAAATACTACCAACACCATCTTCAGACTGCTGATGATCTGAAATTGGACTGAAGACAGTGAAAATGTGGATGAGAAACATTTTTAACGGCATAAGCAGCAGTACATGGCTGTATTTTAGCTAGTTTTGTGCAGTATCTTCTATCCCAGAACCTTGTGTGTTATCCTGTATTTCATTGTATGCTTTGTTCATTGTTTATTCTTTGTTTATCAGAACCAACTGGAGCAGTTTGAGTTGATAATATACCTATTACCTAGAAAGATAACGAGTGTTTTTCTTTTCCTTTTATAATCTGGCTACCTTTAAAAGTAGAAGGACAAAACACTTTAATGACACACACCCCCAACCTAAGCTTCAGAAAGGAGCTATTCACTATTCTATGTCATTGTTGAGGCAGTGAGGCTTGAAAGCGCACGTGGAGGCTCTTACGCTTCATTAATTTTAGGTCCAGACCGTGCCAGCTGTTTTTCACTCGATGATGTCGCTCCTCGACCTTCCTCCTCCTCATCTGGTCTGGTATCTGAGATCTAAAAGGAATATTTTTAATGAATCCTCTGCTAGAAAAGTAAAGTAAAATTCCTTTAGAAAGTTGGCAGCTTACAGGAGTTTTGTAGAACAAATTTTCCAGTAAGCTCTGATCATACAGTGGATCATTGGGCTCGCTATCTCCACACACACTGCTGTGGCCAGAGAGGGATTCAGGGGAGAGGCCTTGTATATCCAAGAGAGGCAGTGAAGATGTGATTGAGCTGAAAAAAAAAAGAAAACAAAGCCTTGAGAAAAAAAAATTTAAAATGTAATTTTTTAAACCTTTGGATGTAAATGCATACACACACCTGCCAAGAAGCAGATCCACAGCTCTCTTCTCCATGTCGCCAGCACAGTCAAATCCACAATCCGAGATTAAAGAAACATCATCAGAGTGCTGCAGAGCTGAATCAGCATAAAGGATATCTTGAAGAAATGTACCAGAGACAGGAGGAAACCTGCAGACACCGATAGGACATTTAGACTGGATTTTGACATTATAGGTTGATTAAGAAAAGTAAAACAATCTTTCGTTTTTTTTTTTTTTTTTAGGAAACACTGACTTGGTAGGTGGTTCAATGTTGTTCTTTGGGAGAGGCAGAGGGTTCTCTTTGAGAGCTGGAGCAGAGTTCATATCACTTTTCAATGCAGAAACCACCATTGCATTCCTAAGCTTGTTTCCACGCTCTAGAATTACTGAGATGAGGGAAAATGTTGGATGTATTATGAGAAACTATAAAAAAATGCATGTTTGTGTATATGGATATTTGTCGTGCAGCAATGCTGTGGCCTACCTGAGATGACATCATTGGTTATTTGTCCATGGAAAGACTCCTGAGTAGGATTAGCAACAGTTTGAATGTTTTGCGATTTGTTTGTCATTATGATCTGATTCTCCAGTGTCTCTTGTTCATCTTTCTGGGCATTTTGGAAATACAAGTGGTCTTTCCCTCTGAAATGATTGCAGAAAGATACAATTTTAGATCATTATAGATCAGAGGACACGCTATGAGTAACTGATAACAGCTTCTTCAAACCTTGGTGTGTTTCCACCACTGCTCCCTGCCGATTCTTTCCCACTGCCAGCTGAGAGGGGTCTGTGCTGCGAGGTCACAGTCAGCGTGGGGACTTGCAGCCTATCAGTGCTGATGTCTGTAGCAGGAACTGAGCTGCTGCTGTCATAGGCTTCTGTCAGAGGCTCCAAACTCAGGGAAACCTGTAGGGTTCAAGGAAAAAGTTAAGATGTGGACATAACAGGTTAAAGTTTAAACTAATCTTTACAAATATTGTCATGTAGTACTGGAGATAAACAATTATAAAACATCTCAATTTCAAATAATAACAAGGAATGTGTCAGATAATAATTCCTTGTAATGAATGGGTCAGGTCTTTAAGCTCTGCAGAAGGCTGAGGACGACCTATTCATTTGAATCAGGTGTTCTGGAGCAGAGAAACATGGAAAACATGCAGGACGGGGTGTCTTGAGGACCAGGATTGAGAAACACTGAGATAATACATGATGTGGATCTGTAACTGGCTGTTGACCCTCTGGACGTCTAACCATAAGTACATAACACAAAAATGCAAAATTTAATCAATAAAACAACCTTTTTGTTTAAAAAAATAATTACAAAAAGCTCAAATTGATTGCAAACTTCCACTCACCTGCACCTCTCCCAGCTTTTCAGATGTTGGGGACACAAGCGTGTAAAAGCCACTGATTGGCTGTGACAGAGACAGATGGGAGATGCCAGCAACCTGAGCCCGAGCGACTGGTAAATGATCTGGTTTTGTCAGAACTTCCAGCACCAAAGACCCCATATCTGTTAAACAACAATGAGTTGGAGATAAAAATAATCCCACAAAGCAAACTCAGACACATCAGGGTCTTCTTAGTTACCTGTGAGATAAGAAGTGAACTGCTTTGGGCCGCAGCGGATGGGGAAGCGAGCAGCGGTCTTGATGGTTTTCTGTGCCAGCTTTGATCCATCTCTTGGAAAGAAGTGCGTCCCGTTGGACGACTCGCCCCACCAGCGCAGTCTGATGAATGTTTGAGACGGAGGTTTGGGAACTGTCCATAACACTCGGCTTATTGTCACACACAGGAAGCATCTCAGCTGGCCCTCAACCAGAGGAGGGAGGCTAGTAGAGGGGGATACATCACTGGGAACTGAAAGAGTTAAGCTGGATTAAATACTTCTTTTTATCAATAAAAGCATAATAGTGTGCTTTTTAGCGACCTGTTGGTTGTTATAATTAACTATTGTCTGCTATCTTCACCTTGCAATGATTTGAAATTATCATATATCACCTTAATGCAGAATAATTATTTCAAAAAAAAAAAAAAAAAAAAAAACGACTTAATTCTTTCTTTTAACACTATTCATTGATCTGAAAATAAACAACATGATTCTGCATGTCCTTTTCAAGCACTTTATACAGAGATGAGTTAGTAACGAAAAATATTCTCATTGATACTCTTGACCAGAGACAATCAGCAAAGTCAACATGCACTTTTATTTACAGCCACATATGTACACAACGTTCAGTAATCCATCACACTGCATGTAATAGATTAACTTAGATAAATCTGCCCCAAATAATAAAAACAGGAATATACAAGTTTACAACAACTGAATTAAAGAAAAGTATAATTATTATTTCCGAAATAATCCTTAAACATCAATATTTTACTGCAATTTTACCTTTAGCATACTTCGGTAACACCAAACTACTCCAATATGCGTAGAATTGTGGAATTAAAAGTAAAGATAAATAAATAAATGCCAATTGTGGAATATTTCTAGAAGCAAAAAAAAGCAACATGACCAGAAGTTTAAGTCAATATGCAAGAGCAGCTAATCTAACGTTAGAAAAAGCTAATGTGAAACTGACAGTTAGCATTAACGGCGTCTTATCATTAGCATAACATTAGCAGCTAGCAAAGCTAACCTTACCTTTCTTTTTGTTGCTTCCAGCTTTGACAAACCTCTGTTTTCTGTTCTTCATTCCTCAGTTCAGTCAATGCAGACTGTAAATGCTAGCCTGGCTAAAGCGCAGTCTAAACCGTTTGCAGACATGTTTATCATCACTCTCCTACGAACTAACAATCCGTTTAATAGAGGTAAATGGGCAGCACATACACACCCACACACACAAACAAGCGGCAGCGCGGAAAACTGTCTCCGAGCAACAAAGTATGATGGGAACTTCTGTCCCACTTCCGCTGACTCTATGTTGTGCTGAGGCATTCTGGGTAAAAGAGTTTGTAATGGAGGTGGTTAAGAGTCAAGTTTACGCGCAATTAGAGTTTTTTCTATTTTGAAAGAAATGTGTTTGCTTTAAAACAGTTTTAATATATCTAAATTTGATCAGCAGAATAACTTACAACATAAAAATTCAAATAGGTTAATGCGTTTTCCAAAAATAAAGCATTAATTTGTCATTACATCCACCCAGGTATCAAAATACAAAGTACACTCTACTGTACCTAATATAGCTGGATGACATAAACCTGCATCACATTAATGTGACAGGTATTTTCTAATATTCATTCATTTACAGGCTCAAATAAGGTGGGGGAAAGATTGATTTGTCACACTATTCAACATTACTACAAACTACAACCTCGAGAATAAAACCTAAAGTGAATATTAAAAATCATCATAGAGAAGTATTTAACACAGGACAGGTTTGTTAGACTGCATTAGTTTAAGCTAGGTGTTAATTCATATAAAGATTTTAAAAGTTAACATACAATATGTGACATTACATTCCTTTAATATACAACATTTAAGATTACATTTAGCCTCTTAGGTCTATGTCCAAATACACACTTTATATAGTTTTTGGGAGACTGAGGATAACTCATTTGAAAAGGAAAGAAGAAGAAAAAAAAATCTCTGCTGCCGAATTGGGTTTCTTTACTTGGACTTGAAATAATGGAACAGTTTAGCTTATTGGGGGTTAAATAGGTATTCCAGTTCAAGCATAAAATAGTTTTGATGTATGTTTGAACCAAAAACAACTCACAAAAATGTGAAATATGACATTAGTTAACATAATCAATAAAACAAAGTAATTCTTTATCATGTAAAATTATCATTGCATAATATACGCTCCAAGATTTCTTCTATCAGTGATGAATATGAGACATATCATGGCACTCTCTCCTCATCTCTGTGGACAGGCCTGACAATCAAGTTATTCTGGAGAAATATATTTAAGGGTTTATTAAATCTTTTGTCAGTGTGAGTAAGATGAATCCAGATCCAGTAATGAACACAGTGAGTTTCATATTAGTATATAGCTAGTCTGTACTCACATTTGAAATTTGGTTATGGAAACTCAGAATTGCAATACATTTGGAAAAAGGGGAGATATTTTCTATACAATAACCAAATATTGTTATAGAAAACTTTGTTATTCAGTGTAAACCTCTCTGAGAAATTTTGTTCAGTGATCTCAGTTTAAGGGTTAATTTACAATCCATCTTTACATTAATTATAATTAAAATTTTCCTCTCCTCTTATGGCACAACCATACCTGGAAATCATTAAGTACACAGAACACAAAAGCACAATAATTTACACTGATTCAATCATAACCCATATATCACTGCAGATGAATATGACTTAAATCTAAACCACAAAAACAAAACAGACATTTTGAAATAAGAGTCTGCTACAATAAAGTAGCAATCACATTTTAACAGTAAACAAAAAGCTTTCTTTCACATCACCAGCAGAGGGAGGCACTAATCTGCCCATCAATGCCACAAACTAAGTGGAGTGCAAGCCTACCTAAATCCTAAGAGATTTAAAGAAGCACATTGCTATCTAGGCTTCATTTATTTTCTTATTTATTTCCAGCTTGTCAGTCAGTATTGCTCAAAAATGTGTTTAAACCATACAGCAACTCACTGATAGCAGAAATAGAAGAAATCAACTAGATCTGAAAAGTATTCACAACTTTGGAAGATCCACGTTAAAAACGCCTGGTTTTCCATGTGCAAAAGTACTGTATGTGTTTGACAATGTACTGAGGAAGACCTGTGATCTGCTCATGTGTGTTCTAGGTAGCTTGGACAACATTTGAGCATAGCAACAAGTCTCTCAGCTGCCATGTTTGCTGTGGTAACAGCTAGGGCTACTGAGAGAGTGTAGGATGTGTGAAGGATAAACCTACATGCATTCTGGGGAAGGCTGAGATTTATGTCTTAAGAGAGACCTAAAGCCACTTTCCTAGACTTTATGGTTTATTACTTTACAGACTTGACTGTATTAAAAGCTCTGCTACTTTAATTCAAATGGGAAAAATGACCTATGAGTTGCATAGAACACAAAATCAAGTAGTGATTAAAGATGAGTGTCAAAGACACCCAGACAAGTTTAATATTTTTTTACTCTGAAGTATCAAGTTCTTACTTCAAAACTAAATAAAATTGATGATATCTTTTTGCCCCATGATATGTCTATTATTTACAGTTGCAATAAAAAAATGGCCTCACAAATCTATTGCCTTCCTTTTTATTAGCTGTGTGGGAAAATTGCAAAGTCCTGCTGTTAAGTGTGCACACAGGAATGTGCAAAAGGGATCCAGAACATGCCCTGCTCATATATTGTCAGTGTGTGCTTGGAGAGACCAAGATTATAATACTAATCCATGACTGTCAGTCAAACAGCAGGATGTCCCCAAGAAGTGCTTCCCAGAGAGGCAGAGGTGTCTCTGGCTCATATAGTGAATAATGACACTGCATATAACCCACCTCGCTCTGTTTCAGGATGGATTATAAACTACTTCAACGATGATATCTGAGTCATCTGAGAGGTATGCAGAGAGAGTTGGTTGTGTGAGTTCAAACAGGTTCCTAATCACTCTGCACGCAGACGAGCAGGAGATTAATGAGTACCAGCATCTGAAGCTTAGTATGAGGGTGACTTACTGGGTCAATTGTTGCATTGAATACTGAGTTAAATCAAACAAAGAGAGTCTCTCTCTGAAAAAGATGATAACATTGTTCAGTCAGTAGGTAATAAACAGGCACATGTTTAGTCACTGGTTCCTTTGACTCAGTGTGACACGTAGGTCTGAGAACATCACACCCGCTGTTGATAATTAACCACACGGAGAAACATGAGACTCAGATTTTAAGCTCCAGAAACAAGATCCTGTCCTCTACCCAGCAGAACACATGTTCTGTATCAGCTTGTGCCTGCATTTCCCCCAATATTACTCTAAGAAAGACAGCTATTCACACACTTCCAAAAAAAAGAGAAATAAATAAAACACTCCTATTTATCAATGTTTTGAGGTACCATGTGATTCATCCTGACATTTTGAGTATGTTTGTAAATTCTGCATTTTAAAATTAAGTTTTGAGGATAAGCTATTGATTTGTGACACACGCAGAGTGGATTCAGTGCTAGAAAAGTCTTGGATCAGATGTCAGTTTTCAAAAAGCAACAGGTAAACAGTCTTACACAGTTTACTACAGCCAGCCCAGTGTGCAAAGAGGCCTCTATCCAGCTGCTCAAACTCCCCACTAGGAGCATTCGTACTCTCAGGGCTGATAATCAAATGCCGCAGTCGTCCTTTACTACCATGTCCACTGCAGCAGAGTCTGCCATATGTTCCAGGCTCCCTGGGATCCCAGGCTCCAATCCAAAGTGCATGCTGTCTCCTCGTGGGTCCCACCTCCCCTGCCTGTGTGTTAACTTTTTGGCTGCCACCTCCTCTTCGCCTGCAAGTGTGCCTCACAATGTAAAAGGCTCGTACTCTGTGGAGCTCAGCGATCATTTTACCCGTCACTCATCAGGATTCAGGCTGCAGCGATGATGGAACTCTTGGCCGTACTCATGGATCCACTTGTTTGCCACTGGAGCACACAGGAAGAGCAAAACTATGCATAAAACACCTTCAAAACAGTATTAGAAATAACATGAGTAAAACTATTCTTGCCCAAGCGGATTTTCTAACTTTGAGGGATTGCTTTACAATAATTTTCATGAATATTTGATTACACAATATAATATATTATATGATATATACTGTAATTATGAACGGCACCTCCAGCAATTACTTCAGCAGCTGCTTTCAGATGATTAATATCTGGTAGTTTAACTGTTCCATAGACACATTTGATGGTCTGAGCCAACCAGCAGCAGATGTTCAGCTTCCACTGTCTGCACTGCACTCTGCAACATCTCTAAATGCATAATGCAGGACAGATGTGGACTCCTGTATATCAGGACCGCTGAACACTGGATAGGGGTTGTGAGAAGAAGACCACAATGACTTTTTGGCTCTCGTTAACAGCATGGTGACTGAACCCATCAAATCTTACCCCATTTGTCCCCGATAAGCACTGGGCAGCCAGCATGCAGGGTGTCTACATCTCCCTGACCATTTCTATGGAGGTTCCACCAGAAGATAGCAGCTTTCTGTGACAAGAAAATCAAGACAAATCAATTTCAGTGAGTAAGAAATGATTTTCTTCTGATTGTGGGTTGCTATTATTATTATTCATTAATCTTACTATGAAATAAGAAGGTAATACAAATTGTAACTTTTGCTAGTAAATTCAACTAAAGGATCACATTTATTAAAATATAAGTATAGGAATATCATTTCTTAGCATTTTTCATTATTTTGTTAGTTTAGGGTTTTATTAGAGCGATAATCTGGACCTTAAATGACCTTCTGGTTCTAATGGACTGCCTAAAAAGTCACAAAGTCTGATGCGTTTAGCCCTCTGACAAAAGAAACAAAAGCGTATGTGAATGAGAGCAGTTTCACTGAGAATTTGGCTGTAGTAATATGAACTTAAGCTTTACTGTTTTTTCTAATCTAGTTGAGCGTATATACATGCGGGAGTGATTCGATCCCAGAGCGGACTAATTGGTTGTGTTGGGCTGGTTTTGAGAGCTTCAATTTTGTATGATTATGTTTGTATGTTAACATGCAATAAAAAATATATAATAATTCAGTTTCTTCTAGTGTTATTTAAAAAGTGTGCTAAGTGTCTAATTTTGAGCCAGTTCTTTGTATTTTGTCAGCCTTAGAACTGACTGGAGGCAAGATCATAGTTTTATAGTTCAAAATACATTAGAGGGAATTTTAAACAGAAAACAGTGTTGGAAGACATGGTTACGGTAACTCTCAGGTGGCCAAACACCAATGCTTTATTCAGTCTACTCAAAAAAGGGGTGCCTCTCCTTCTGAGTTCTTGGCTTTATCGCTCAAATATGTCCCTGTTCAGCGGTGATGATGCAAGGCCCCTAGGCTTGCATTTCTGACAGGTCAATCATTCATGAAAATATGTGGCTGTTTATTCAATTTGTTGATTGAGCTTGCATTGGAATAATGGCAGAAATAACATGATATATTCAAAGGGATTTTAAGAATTCTCACTGGTGTTCATTACCATGATGGAAACACAACTAACAGTTTAAAATAAAATTCAATCAAAAAAAAGAAGAGAAAAGAAAGAAAGAAAATCTTAGGGCCTAAAGTTCCTTGAACTTTGAAATGCAGCTATACAAATTAATTAAAAACTAAAAAATTAATTAAAAACTAAAAAATTAATTAAAAACTAAAAAAATTAAAAAAGAAAAATAAATAATAGTGACACTCTATCATCACGTTTATGATTTTATTCATATATAAGTTTGTTCAGAATTGCATGAAATTCAGCTATTTTTTTATAGAAACAGAAAATAAATGATCTCACGTTAAAAACAACATGAAGACGAAGGAGGATGCTTGTTGCTCCAGTGAGACAAACGCAGTTTGTTTACCTCCACGACAGGAACGCTGAAGTTGGCGTAGATGAAGGCTGTGGATCCACCTGCCTCGACTGGGCTGAGCTGTGGAAAACAACATTTCATCATCTTGTGTTTACGTGCTCATGTCATGAAAATCCACTCTGTCTGCTGCCCTGTGCAGAGGTCACAATTTTTTAATACAGTTTTAATCTCGCTCATAATATCTACATATTTATCATAAAATTGAAAAAAGAAAAGTTCAATAGACAGGACTAAAAGAAGAATAAAGAAATAAAGTATTCTCAGGATAGCTGCAAAATGTTAATATAGGCAATGAGATCAGACCTAGTCAAAATCTGTCAGTCTGATCCTGTCAGAGTCCTGCTGCCCTCCTGGCAACAACTGAACTATTTGTTTTTAATTTAGACTTTGGAACAGCCAACACAAATCTGCCCAAGAACCTCTGGCTGCAGTTTGTAGATTTTACTCACATATATCATGAAGGTTGCCACGCGATTCCCAGTTTTCAGCTTGAACACAGGACTGGATGGTGACTGGTTTTGTGTCAGTGAAACAGATATAGAAAGCTTCTAAATAGTAGATGTAACCATTGTCAACAAGAAACCAACCAACAAATTATCAACTTACAGTAGCATGGTCAAAATGAGGTTCATAATGGCCACCAATGCCATAATTCACCACTTGGAGGTACTCGCAGTATGGAGGTTTCACGTTCAGCCCCGTGAGCATCGAGATCCTCTGGTCCAGCTTCCCAACGATGCAACGCGCTGAGCCCTTCAGCCATGCACTACAAATAATACATATTGATCAATAGCACCTACTACAGTCCACAGGAAGCTGCACAGTTCCTGCTACATATGGTTTTATTGATATTGAACAAGTATTATTAATGCTAAAAGTCTTGAACATAATATTTACCTCTTGCTGATTCGATAGTCTGCTGTTGCTTGTTTCTCTCCAGCTGCAACCACTGATCTCTTCAACTTGTTAGAAAAGACAAACAACAGCTTCATGACAATGTGACGGTTAAAGCTGCAAACAGGCGACCAAAACAAACACAAAGAGCAGACCAGATGAAGTGCAGAATATCCAAAACTGTCTTCAGGAGGGACATGAATTAAAGTCCACATTTTGTTTTTAGAAGAGCTGCCAACTGGTGGAAAAATATTACTATTAACTGCAAACCAGGAAGAATAATGACAAAGACATCAATCACTCCCAACAGATACCTGTTTCTAATTCAATGCTGTCTTACTGCTTAACATGTCAAAGTGTGAGTCTGGAAATCTGTCCTTCCTGAATCCTCTTTGAGTTATGAGCAGCCACGCTGCCTTCTGCTGATTCAATCTCGTCTAGTATTCAACAGGCACATAGGCTGTTTCTTTTCTTTTTTGTTGCATAAAACTGGAAAGATAATATTCTATGTGGATCATTTTTCCTAATGACACTCAGAAATAGGGCACCTTAAGAAAAAAAAATAGTAAGTTACTCTATTCTAGACACCAATGAATTAACTAAGAACAGACATGAGATCTTTCAGAGTTATATTCAAAATCTCTGTGATCCAGCAAAGTGAAGCGTAAACCACAGCGCTCAGTACCACAGGCCTGTTTTCAATCAGCCGCACAAACCACCAAAATGACTGAATAAGTACAAGGATTTCCATCTGAGAAAGGGATGGAAAAAACAGCCAGACCTAACAGAAAGTGCAGAGGCACCGACTCAGTCAGCCCTCCAAATATTCCCTCAATTGTCTGAGTCAGCAGACAGAGAGCTCTGACGACAACAAACTGTGTATTTTCTGTTGAGTCACATATTTAGATGAGGCTAAGCCATGGTTTACCAGCAGAGAAAAGCCAAGTAATTTGGGCAGTTCAAGGAGTTCCTTCAAGTTTTCATAGTAACGTAACGCTTTAAAGCAGGAAGTAGGCCGACTTTTCATTGAAAGGGTCTTTCTAGAAGGAATATTTTAGCCATTTCAAATGCCAAAGAAACCAACAACTGAGCATTTTACCAAGTAATGTAAGTATTATTATATATGTGGTGTTTATTTTCTATGTAACCACCTTCATTCCTTCTAGTATGATGCAATCCTTTCAGTCTTAATACACACTGTTACCCGTTGACTTCAAGTTTCCCTTTTCAGTCGTCTGATTGCAAAGATAAAACGCACAATCACCAAAAAGGCACATAAAGTATTAAAAGCACAAGCATCCATTATGCACTGTGGACCCATTTAAGCCTTCCAAATAAAACTGGATCGTTATGACAATTGAACTATATTGCAAAGAAGTTGAGCACGACAGCTTATCAGCTTTGTTGATACTTGGATGACGCAAAACACAACGATGGAGGGTGATTTTTTTTTTTTGTTCTCAGTCAGTGGAAATCTGTGTATGTAATAATGAAAAAAATACTTCTAGTACTGCTGAGAGCTGGCCTAGTTGTTTGCAATTTAATTTAAGCCACAGTAAATACAACTGTCAAATGTCCACGAGGCAGGAGGAAATTAACAGAGCTGGAAAATGTCCTGAAATGATAACTATCTGTAAAATTAGTAGAGCCAATTCCAAGTTCCAAGCATGCACTAATTTCCTGAAGAGAAGCCATGAGAACACAACGTCATAAACAAAATGAACAACATGGAAACAGAAATAACAAAACTTCATGTTTGATAAGTGTTCTATGTGAGAGGCACGCAGACTTAACATACTCTATAGAAGAACATAAGTGTCACGAGGCAGCAGCAAACGGAGCTGAACAAACTCAAACTCACACTCTGGTGAACTCTGCTAATGCCAGGCAAACATTTTTCAGATTCATGTTTTCTGAGTTCCATGAGGAAAAGCTCCTCTTTGTGTAGACAAAACTCAGTAAACACGGGTTTAAAAAAACTTTTGAGGATCTCAGTGTTGATGGTAAAAATTGGACATATTGGACACACATGGGCCGTTTCAGCTGCAGGTTAAGAGCACTCACTCCAGGCTGGGCGAGTCTCTTGACGTCCTCAACTTCTTTGTCTGTGATAAAGTCGTGGTAAAGGACCACTCGCGGCCGCAGACTCATCACCTCCCGTTTTACAGGCCGCAGCAGCAGCATGGGATTGTTGTTGGTGAAGAAGTCACAGAATAGTCTGGGGTTTTCAAAATGCATCGGCTGTTGGGAGAAAAAGGAACCTGAAGTCCATTAACAACATCAAACAATGGCCATTTCTTCTTTTCATCAGTCACAACATTGTTATCACATCAGCTTAAATACAGCTTAAAAGCTTAAATTAAAAACTTTCCTAAAATTATAAGATGGTGAAACCATATCATCCTCCAACACTTGAGTTACTATATGTCTGACCATGTAAGTCCAAAAGCATTTGATCAACAGTTGAAAAGTTTGATAGGCATGGCCCTGATCCACAGTATGCATTAAGTTTCACTCATTCAGATAAATACCTGAGAGCCTTGGGTCTGGCAGAGTCTCTCATAAGTATCCCTGGTTCTTAAATAAGTGGCGCTGGGTCTCCTCAGCCTATCACCCCTGGGTGGACCTGCAGCAACCAGCAGCTTCTCATACTTCTTAACATTCTGCAGAACTCGTCCATTATTTGGATCTGAGAAGAAATGCATGTAAATAGTCTCAGATATGAGGTAAAAATAAGTGTGATGAGGGGGTTTTCTAATACAGCACAGTTGGGACAAATGAAAAATGAGTGAAAGATTTACCGTGATGCAGCAACTCGTGGGACAGACTCAAAGCATAGGAAACATTTCCTGTCTGAAACAATGAGAGGAATCAAAGGCTGTGCAATCGATCAAAGATTTTACAAACGTGCATCTCCAAAACATTTGTCTTACTTTGAAGTGGGAGAAAGCCAAGTGATCCAGAGCATCTTCTAAAGTCCCTTCATTCTCGGGGCTCCACTGTCCTCCTGCTCCTCTGAAGAGACGCACAGACTCCTCCAACCACTGCACCGAGTGATAATAGTCTTCCTGTTCATAGGCCACCTGTGTACAGTTACATCAAAATTACTTCAACTTGCTATTTGGCAGTTCAAACAGTCTTTGGTCAGTCAGTACAAGTAAAGCTTGATGAGTGTTGCTAAAATCAGGCACTGAGTCATGGGGATGATTTTAGTTAAAAACCACATTAACAGCAGTCAGGCCAGCTTTGAGCCAGAAACCGACCGGTTTCTTCCATCATGCCCTTCAGCTGGCATCATTTACGCTGTGGTGTGGCTACTATTTTTTTCTAAATGAAATGGAAAAGAGTGTTTGGCAGGTCAGAGGAATGCTGAAATGAGAAAAGGAACATAGAGACCTACACTGATGATATGAAACTTTAAGACCACAGACTATTCACTGACGAATTTCAGTTTTTAATTTTATTTATTTATTCTATTTTTGTTTTTATTTATCTTTTTTATTTTCTATTTATTTTTATTTCGATTTGTTTCTGCAGTACACAGGTCTGTAATGAGATCACATGATTAAATCAAATTTAACATAGCATCATTATTTTAACATTGGCCATTTTGAGAGTACTGTGACAGTTCAGTCCTTACTTTTCCATTTGTCAGTCAGATGATATCATGCACTGTGGATGGTATTCACAGGAAGTAGGAAGTCTTCACAATTTTGCATTCAGGAACATTATTCTGAATTTGCTGCACAATTTGTAAATGCTGTTTTTTGCAGAATGCTGAACCTCTGCCAAACTCAACTTCTGAGAGACTCTGAACTAATGAAGCTAGTGTAGGCCATGATCCTCAATTACAGTGTTAGAGGTTGGTTTGGCTTTCGGTCTCCTTAAAGAACCACTCTACTGTGTCATGGAGCTCTGCTTTAAGACCAGCTCTAAAAATCCTGAGCAGAAAATCGATGTCAGTCTGACTCTGCATTTCAGTAAAACATTGATTTTCAGTCTTTTAACTCATGTAAGAAGAAGAATTCCAACTAAATTTATTTATTTACACTAAAATTATTTCATGAATTTGCTTTCTTTGAATTTGAAAGTTCAAAGAACTGTGGGAGTAGCGAGTTTACCAATCGTCTGCAGGCGTTTGAAGCTAGCAGCATTCGACTAAATAAGCAGATTCTTTAACATAACCTAATCGGATCTGTGACTGAGCTGTTGATGGTCATGTTGCTGCAAGTGAACCAGGTTTTAAACATGAATGCATTGCTGCTTTTATTTAGACTATTTGTAGATGAGGATACATGCCTAAGCAGTATTTGGGAAATCACATGTAGAAATCTACTATGGCTGGTTATAAATCAGCTTTTAGGCTAATTTGATTTGATAAAATAGGTAAACAGACAGCAGCTACATGGAAACAGAGTGGAATGTTACTCCTGTCGTCAGATTCCTGGAGACTTTCAACAAATTCTCCACAAGATCAAATCTCTGACAGAACCTCACTAACAGAGTTATCTACTTATATCTTTACCTATTTTTATACTTTACACCATTTATCTGGGAGCTCTTGAGATCTTCTGGGATGGGCAGAAGAAAACAATGCAATGAACTTTAAAAAAGCCTAGAAGAAGACTCAGCTGTCCCTCAATTCAAATTAAACTCACAAGCTTCAAACTTCTATCATCAAACCTTGACGCTTTCGAACAGCACTCTAACAACCACCTAAAAGCTCCTTTACAGCAAGCACCTTAAAACTAAGCATGTCTGTTCACAGACTGTCTCAGATAATCTCAGCTTCTGTAAAAGTGAAGCCTCTCTCTGCTTTTTGTAGTGTGAGATAATGTGTTTTCCATACAAGAGGATGTCTATCCCACACTGTGCCCTGCCCTCACACATCACCACTGTACAAAAACAGTGGAATGTATTGTGGAGAAATCTCTTTTTCTTCCCTACTTGTTGAACAGTATCTATCCTCACATGAAGCGGATTATCATGCACGCAATTGGAAGAATCCCACTTTTTCCAGGCTGATTGGCTGAGCTCCCACCACACAGTGACTGACAGATCTGGAATAAAACCAATGCAGACCTTTGGAATGGAAAATTAATCAAAGAGGGAAAACTTTCACAGAAACATCTTCTAAATTGCTCTCCATTTACCACACTTAAATGTGCAAGTGCTGCATATTATTTTAATTAAAACTGATCCATCAGGGTGAGAGTGTTGAACATAATATTTCTCTAATAGATTTAGGAAATATGTGACCATTAACCATCACTGGCATATTTATTCAAGTACTGTATTCCTGTAGAAATCGACTTATTGCTTCTACTTTTTGGTACGTTACAGATGTACCTTACTATGTTTTACTTTACAACATTTACAGCAGTATACAAAATGTGGGCTCCCTGTCTGATCAGTACTGAGTTAACAAACCCTTTGGCATTTACCACAGCTTGACAAAATATTTTTGGAGCAACTACATATTTTTCTGGTCACGTTTAAGGGATTTTAAAACATTTTTCCTGCAAAAGGCCTTAAATTCTATGAGATTATCTCACTGTCTTGCACACAATGTTATTTTGAGGTGAATCCACAGATTTATGATGATGTTTAGGTTGAGGGGCTATGGGCACCCTGTCATGCAAGCCCAAAGCATGACACTGATCCAGCTTGACAGCTGGAGAAGTTTATGAAGCAGAAACAGTTATCCTCTAAGTCTTAAATTCTCTAAGTCTGAAGGTCTCTTGCAGTTGAACATGAGATTTGATTTGTCTCTTTTGGAATCCTACAAAACCTCATCTTGACCTCCATCTTTCCTGCTTCTAAGTACTAGAACAAAAGCCTGAAAACACTTTTCTATCTTTTCACAACTGTCTCCTGCTTTGTGAGCAACAACAATTCTAATTACATAGTTATTCTTTAAAGAAGCACTTGGCTTCTGGATACATCTGAATGAGGTCTGAGGGCTTCGAACGTTTTGTATAATCTGACCTTTCCTAAAAGTGACTGCGAACAATCCATAAACTTAACAAGTTACTTAAGGCTCTACCCAGAAAGCACTGAAAGTTCAACAAATTATAGCCTGTAGTTCTGCTGGCATTAGATTGAGAAGAACCATAAACAAACGCTGAGAGAATGTTTGCACAAGGTTATGCAGCGGTATGCAGCAAAATCACCAGTGCTGAATTAACTCTGAGAGAGTTGAATTAATGCTGATCCAACCAAATGGAAACATTTTGCTGAGTTTCCCCAAAGGTCCCCATAAAGACGTTAGTGGACGGAAAATTTTAGGCTAAACAAAACATACAAAAAAAAAAAAAAAGTTATATTCATGTCAGACAAACTTTCCTGGTAGGAAATACAAACATCCCAGCAACAAAAAAACCAAGGCTATTGAAATGCTGTGGAATGACTGCTGAGTTAGAAACTATTCATGATACCTTCCCAACCAGAAAGCAGTCATCACCAGTCAGCGAGACGGACACCGCAGGCATGCAGACATCAATCGCCTCGCCATCAGTGACTCTCTGGAAACGACCACTCACAAGGCTCGAAACTTGGAGAGAATACACATCCTGGAGCCTCATCAGCCCATTTGCAGCCCCCTGGAGGTCCTCCACTTTGGGCAGATCAGCCTCTTGCTCCTCGTAACTGGACCTGAGGGCTGGACAGTGAGGAGTCAAAAGGTGAACAAGGGGGGTTTGGTAGTGACAGCTGAGAGGAGTGACTTTAGATATCACAACCAGATGTGTCTGTCAAGAAAGGGGGCGGAGGGCTAACCTTGTGTGTTCTCCATGGCTTCATTGCTGTAGACGACATTCAGCCACTCTGAGCGCAGGCGCTTGATGAGGGTGAAGGCCACCAGCGGGTTCGCCATTGCAGGCGCCGGGCCTTGATAAAGTTCTGTGTGCAGGTCAGACACTTTGGAATAAAAGCTGCATGAAAGACGAGATTGTGGAAATTAAGAGGTACTCACACATGGCCTTCATCAGACCAGAGATACTACAACTGGTACTTTATTAAAGTACATGAAAAAGGATAAATAAAATGTCATTTAGGCCAACTAAGTATTAAATTGTGAGGTTCTTTGATGGACTGTTCAGGAGAGGACCAAAAGAGACCAAAAGAGCATCCCCATTAAATCAGTTGTGTTACACACATTAACTGTAAAGGAATGCATTATTTTCAGTGTGTTCTTTGCACAACTTATTGCAAAGAAAGTCACTAAACTGAATTTACAGGGTCAATTACAAAAACACATCAGATTTAGATTCTCTGATATTCCCACAAAAACCAGACATACGCTGTCCTCATCATTTCCGCTTTTTCCATCATGATTCACTGTGACTGCAGCACCTCCTGTACCACGAAACCATCACCACAGTCTTAGAATAAACTATTTTAAACTAAGACAAAGCAGTCTTCGAGCAGTCTTTTTCTTTATTTTTTCTGACAGAAAAAAACCCCAACTGCAAGCAAATGAAAAGTGTGTATCTGTATAAGAAATGGGCCACGTCTATCTCCGTGTAAGCATCACTCACCGCTTGACGTCCTCCAGTCTCTCCAACTCATGGTCAATATAAGTCCGCAAGTAATCGATCAGTTTCCGCTCAACACTGATCGCCTCCTTTACATTCAGCAGCGAAGTATACATTTCTCCTACAGATTTGGGTATTACAGAAACAATCACGAGAGCGCAGATAAAGTAAACACGCGGAGGATTCTTCATCTTTTTCCTCTGCAGCTTCACTGGTTTTTGACCGTCTCTCTGTCCTCTGAGCTGCTCCGAGACCCTGCAGGGTTTGCCCCTGCCTCTCCAGATCTGAGATCAGTTTTCGCACTGTGTTTATCTGACTGACCTGCAGCCCGAATGTATTCTGTACAATTACTTTGCAATAATCTTACTCTATAATGGCATGACATTTGTGGAGTTCTGTGGAGGCTGGTTCTAATTAAAAACAGATCATTCAGGTTTTGCTCAGGTTCATACAAACAAATGGCGCCTTTCAATGGTGTCATTATGAGACGGATTATTTTTTTATTTGTATTCCTCATTAAACTGTAGGCGAAAAGTTTGTCCCGATAAAGTCAAATTAAGTCGCACTTCTTCGTAAAGTTTGGAGTCACAGCGACATCTATTGGGGAAGATTTTCTACAGCAAACAAACTGCAGCTCTGAAGCTCTGCAGTCAACACATTCTGCAGTGACTGTAAAAGTGCAGTGTAAAAAGTTATCCATTGTCTCTCTATGTTTAAAGTGCTACTGAGATGTGATTTGATGTGCAGAAAAAACTATATAAACACCCAGAAAACTGTGCTGGTAACCACAGACAATCGTTCTTTTATAAACATTAAAAAAAAAGGAAAAAGGTATTATTGTTGAACTTAAATAAATGTTGCCTTTAGAATTTCCCTTTCACAAAAATAAAGTTAAAATGATTAACCTCGTATACACTATAGTAGTAGAGCAAAAAATGTACACACAGTACACAGAGACATGATGGTTACAGCAGCTGGATGGTTATTTACTCATTTATAAACTCATTTGATTTAGAAAAAAAGATACAAGTATCTATTAAGGCCTGTTTTATTCCAGAAAAAAATACCCAATGACATTTACATACAGCTTATACAGCAAGCAAGGCTTTACAGAAAATTTAGACTCTTAAAAAAGTGGATCAAGAGCCAGAAGCTGTTGCACAGTTAATCATCAAACCTGCACTGAGAGCCCCACATGTTTACAGAAAACTATGATGAGCACCAGAGCTGCTGCCAAGCTGCATTTACCTCAAATTTAGTCACACAATTGAGAAATATTTGGAGTGCTGGTGGCACTGATCTGCAGCCTCTCTCTGGTTTATATTTAACAGACCTGTAACATGTTGACTTTGTCCGTAAACAGTGCATAAAATAAATGGGTCATGACTGCCTTCACAGCAGGAACAAATAGCAATTCACCATAATTCTTATTTAGAGAATTGCAAATTTCTAGTTTTCGGTGTCCTCAGACTGTGAAGATGAAGTGATGTGACATAATATTCATTTAGAGGGGAGGGATGAGAGTTAATATTCTAACATCACTTCAGCAGGTTACACTTAGTCATTTTCAAGGCCATTAAAAGACCACAGAGAATTCAAATTAATACCAGTTTTATTTGAAGTGTAAAAGCAAATCAGTTGGGATAATATGATAAAAAATTACTTCCTGTTTAATGACATTTTCATAAGAATTGTCCAGTAAAGAAAAAGCAAAGACTTCTAATAACGTAAGTGATTCTGGATCTAGTAAACGGAAAAATGGATCAATAGCGTGGTTTCTGAAATATGTCACATTAATGAGACGATACCTTACACTCTTTAATAACTACTTCACCATGTCTTACATTTTGAATACATTTCCAGATGTTCAGATTGATGCTGGAGCTGTTTTTACTTGTCGTCATCCTGCTGTTTGCCTTTTTAGTGTTAAGTTTGTCCTTGTATGTGTTTTTCTGTTGAAATATAGCAGAGGGACTGTAACAAAAAGGACATAAACTCTGGAAGACAATCACATATATTCCCAGCTAAAGAAGATTTAAATTAGCTCTTAATTAAAGAAATCAATTTGAGAAATGCCTTTTGTGCATTTTAGTTGACCTTTCATCAGTTAAGAAGCACATCTGTCTGTGGATGAGCATTCTTTTCATTCATATAAAGGCTTTCCAGCTGTTTTAGGTACATCGCACACAGCATAATTTCAGCATACAAACCCGATTAGTCTTCATATTGATTTGTGATTGTTTTCTCAAAAACTGTTTTTTAAGACCTTCACATACGTTACAAAAACATCTTTTGACATCTTCTATTTAATTTGAGGAAAACTTCATGAGCTTAAGACTTGGGATTTTTTTTTTTTTGAGCAGCAGAGGAACGTTTTCCTTATGTGGCCACTGAGGTTCTGATCTCTGAAGCCATAGATGAGTGGGCTGAGAAAGCGTGGGATTAGAATAAAACAGAAGTAATTAAAAAAGGCGATGTCTTCTGTCAGCCAGTTTGCGTAAAGCCTTATGATAATTTCAGTGATGGGGTGAGTGAAGGCCAGCATGCACAGCAGCAGCTGAAAGCCATGCAGCAGCACAGTGTGCATGGCCTTGCTTACAGACAACCGGTCCTGCCGCAGCTTCCTGGTTTCCAGGAGGATTCTTATGTAGGTAAAGAGAATAATAACAGCCACCACTGCAAAGAAGAGGGCATTCACAACAGCTCTTAACAGTCCCTGGATTGGGGATGAGTTGATACTAGTAGTTTTGCAAAGCACAGGAGTTGAGAAGACATCCACAGCGGGATCTGATCCCTTGATGGAATACTCTAGGACAGGGAAAATGAAGCTGACGGACCACAGAGACAGAATAATTATCCAGATACGGTCTGAGCGCCAGGCGATCGGGCACTGCAGAGGATAGAAGATGGCAACATAACGCTCCAGTGACATTGTGGCCAGGATTAAGAGCGTGTTCTGGAACGTGGCAGTGGATATGAAGAGCAGAGGGAGACAGTACACAATAGCAAATTTCACCCGACCCATGACAAAGAGGAAAAGTAGCACAGAGGAGATTATCTGCAAGGTGTCATTGATCAGCATGTGTGCAAACAGGATGTAACGGGAAGTGTCCAAGAACTGCCTGTGAGAGGCAAAGATGTGCAGCATGACAATAATACAGCAAAGGAAGATGCAGAAGAAGGGGATGACCACAAACACCTTGATGATGACAGATGGGCTTTTCTGGGAAGTCGCATTGACAGGAAGTTCAGTCAGATTCTGCATTTTGTCTCTATAAACTGGAGCACACCTGTTCAAGAAAAATACACCCTAAATTTCTACAGAAAGAAATGAAAGAAAAATCCTACAAAAAGTAACTATACAGTTAGATTTAGAATTGACATCTCAGACAAAATTCAACGTACAGTTTATAAAGGACTTCAGAATAAATTAATGAATTCATCTTTTTTTTAACATACAGAAATCACATGTCCATATTCAGAATGTTTTACTCACTTTAGAGGAGCTCAGGCTTATCTTCTTCTCATCGTGAATCATGTCATAAGCAGGTAGCTTTTCAGGGACAATCTTCCCCTTATCCGATGTGTTGGGCCACATTCATATATGTTTACTTAGACGTAATTCCCCCAGAGACAAATTGCTATCGTCATTAAGCATTGTGTTTGTCTTCGGCAGCAAATTACAAAGAGCTTAATGATGAGATTCATGGAAAAAAGTTTTTAAAAAAGAGTCTTAATTGCTTATTCAGCATTTGCAAAAAATAAGATTAGGTTAAACTAATTTTGTTTTACTTTTCTCTGTTAAAATTATTTAAATGCACAACACAATTTTCAAAGTCATGAAGTTTGTCACACATTCACCCATTCATTTACAACTCTGTAGCTGAATTTCATTATGAAAGGCCAACAATGACGGGACCACATGAGTTGTCTTTCTATCAGTGTGAGTGAATGGCAAGAAAATGTTTGATGTAAGTAAGCACATTTACTATAGAAGTACTATATGGACGCATCTTTACTTTACCTGAGTGTTTTTTTTTAAATGCAGTTTTGTACCCCATTTGTCTTTTGTCAAGTTTCTACTTACTTCAGTTGCTAAAATGAGGTATATGAACTGCCGCCATATCAGTCGCTGTTGATCAGTCACAGAAGAATTTTACAATATGCTACAAAAAGCTGATAATGACAGTCAAGCCCATTGCCAATTTATGGTGATTTCTGTTTTGAATCTGCAGAGCACCACCTGCAGTCTCAGAAAGATAAGGTCAGACAGTCTGTATGTTCTGTATGGAAGACTGGAGGAGGCAATCCTCACAAAGTGGAGCTGTAAACACTGTAAAGGACAGATGAAATGACAAGCTAATAAACTTTGAGGAGAGGTTAGCAAGGGGTTAGTGGGGGCTACTCTCTGTTCGCCCTGGCCAAGCAAGCATGCAGTCACTGCTGCTTGTGGGTGGAGATGTGGAAAGAGGCAATTTACGGTGAATGAAACCGGAGGGGCTTAATAACTACTGGAGGGGGACTATGAGATCTGAACGGTGCATTCAAAATCTGCTGTGAATTACCAATAAAACAGCGTGTTGTGACATGTCTCATATTTCAGGGTAAAGATGAACAACCACACGCCCATTTAGATGGAAGGATTTGTTGGTACAGTGAGAACATTTTACCACAGTGAAGTGTCAAACTCTTCTCAAAATGGAAGTAGGTCATAGGTTGACAATGTATATGGCCTGATTCAACTACAGAGACCATCAAGGAAACAAAACTTAGCTTAATGTATCATAAGGTAGATATTGTTGGGTGTATTCAGGCCTTGTGATGTTCAGAACACACTGTTATTTTTGGAACATTGCTTACTCTCAGATTACTGCTTTACGACTGCATTTGGATGCTGGACTCACGTCAAAATCAGTGAAAAGAGGTTTGGAGGAAACTACTCCATCATCATCTGTGAAGCCCACTGAAATGGTTAAACTTTTAGGGCTCTTGAATTGGCTTCAGCACTGGACAATCAAATCAACCCTTTCAAGGATGTGTTTGAACACTTGAGCCTTTTCCAGCTGGAAGGGGAGCTGACTTATTGATTGTTGGCAGCATGCTGATTTTGCTGAGTAGACACTTTCAAGAGAGCTGGGTCACTTGTTCCAACTGTGTCTCCTCAATGAACCTCTGAAAACCACTGAGTAATGCGAGGTGGCAATGTCAGCCATCTTAGCTTTACTTTCAGATTAGAAGTTGGTGTGGAAGATTTAATAGAGACAGTTGATGTTAAAGAAGTCTCCAATGACTTGATCCCTACAGGGTCACTGAGACTTAGTCATCCTATATTCTTAAAAAGAGGCATTTCTACTCTATCTAAATCTTCCAGATGCCATATAATTTCTGATGGAACAAAACATGCACAAAATATGAACGAGCACCATTTTATGTGCTGAAAAAGTGCTAAAACGACTTTTATCTGACTGGTTATTATAAAATATACAGTACATACGTCATGGTTCATGGGTTTTTGTGTTTCGGTTTTCCTATGTGATGGTTTTCCTTTGTGCCTTTGCCAGATCATTGAGGTTGCTGTTGCTGTCGATGTCTTTGTTTCCCTGTGGTAACTGTCAGTCCTTCAGTCAATGGTTTGTCCGCCTGTCAATCAGGCTTCCTTTGTTTTTATTAGTTCTATTAGTTTGTTCAGTCATGGTCTGTTTTTTAGTTTGACTTGTCCTGCCTTTGCAGCATCCTTAGTTGTTTCAATAAAGCTACCATTTACCGTCACTGCCAGTCTTCATCTCCTTTCTCTGGTAGTCCTGCGTTTGGGTTCAAACATCTACTAGAACACAAATCCTGACAATATATGGATAAATGGGCTGATGGTAAAGGCTTAGCTAAAGTTCAAACATGCAGAAAACATGGGCTACTGTCATGCACATAACAGAACAACTGCTCACATCAGGGTCAAAGCGTGTTGGACTTGACGTCTGTTTGGTTAAACACATATATCATAAAAACTGTTGCAGGATTATGACTAAACATTTCAGGATTTTATGTATGTTATTGTTTACTGGATGGTTGCTGTTCTAAATTTGAATAATGGAATATTTACGATACTATTATTACTTCTAACTAGAATTATGTATAAGGGAACAAAGAAGATGTGCAAAACAAAAGTCAATGGCATTTTTAATTAAGTAAGAAAGATGTTGGTAATCATGTAAGTTCCCGATTCTGTGGTTCAAGTTTTTAAGAAAGCTTTGAAGCTAAATGAAAAATAAAGAGTAGATATTATGGTTGCTGGGTGAGACATCAAAGATTTGAGAACAGGATCGGGCTGAATCTGTCTCATATCTGGGAATAGTGCAACCGGGAGAATCAGTTCTGTACTTGCATGCCTGCTTGCACCTTTGTTAAGTAAAAAAGTAGAAAAATACCCTGAAAAACACTAACGGGACATAAAAAAATCAGCTAAATTTGTTGTACAGGACTATCTTTTCTGACAGTGTTCCAGTGCCGCACTCTTATACAACAGTGCTGTGATCAGTGATCACAGTGGAGAGCTTGAAGGTATTGTTTTAGAAAAATGATGATGCAGTTCATTAGAAAATGTCTCAGCTGGCTGAATAAGTGCGCAGAGCTGTTGTGAAGCACAGTGTTATCTGCAGCACAGTGTAAAAGCAGGTCCTGACAAGTTCTCAACATTCAAGTTGATCATTAACAAAAAGCTCCTAAACGCAATTGAGCAACCTGAAGTTTTCATTTGTTTGTCACACAAGTTGACTCTGTTGAGAACAGCTCTCTTGGTTTCGTCACCTTTTTACGTAGGTTCTGCGTCAGTTATCAGGGCTGTGGGGGATTGAACCAAAATCTGCCCAAAACAAACTTTTCTCCACTGGAGGAGCACAGACAGTGGAGAAATAGCATAAGAAATTAAGGAATAAAGACAAAAGATGGAAGCGAAATAAACATATTAATTACAATATGTGAGTAAGTTTTCTTAAAATGCATTTCCCGATCACATTTTGTATTATATTTTCTGATGGATTTTTATAATTATTTATGGATTTTTTATGGAATGTCCAAATCATTGTCAGCAGGAAGCAGGAAGCTTTGTAAAATCAAAATAAAACTATGTTTAGAAACTGTGAATGTGTTTTACAAGTATTTCATATTCCATATTAAAGCACTGATTATGAGGTCAAGGAAAATGACTTCTTCTTCATTTTTGACTGCGTCTTTTCCAAACAGCTGAATGAATTCCCACCATGAGGTGAGCTGCCTTCAGCTCACTTTAGATTTCAGTAGCAGAATATTCTTGATCAGCCAAGACCAGATCAGATTGAAAATGCAAATGCTCCAAAACAAGCAAGATCGCTGCAGCACAGTCCTGGCATAGCATTTCAATAAATGATGAAAAAGATAAAGAAGTGGGCCTTCTGTCAAGGCTTAAAAGTTCAAAACTGAACACAGTCATAAACTGCAGTGTAGCTGAAACAGGAGATGACATATCTTAACTAAATTATCACCTGAAGATTATTTTTGCTTCAACAAACTAGCTGAACCCCTGTCTTGTGCATGCACTCACATACACGATCAAAAAACAGATCAAGAGAGGTAGGCTTGAGAAGGTGCAGGTCAAACCACCACCATCAGGTTCTCCAACCTGCACGTATCAGTGGAGCTGTGTAGATAAAGGCAAATACGCACATTTGCAGACAGTGTCAACAGATCAATGTCTTTTACGTCATGAGCGGGTGCTGGGGCCTTACAAATACCCACAGGATGCAACAGTTGTCACTCACTGAGCAGACTCCAAGCTTTCTGGCTGAGAACAAGACTGCTTCTTTCATTCTACAGAGACAAGGCAACAGCGAGTGGACAGCTGATACTTTGAAATTTCAGAGAAAAGAAAACCTGCAGTTAGAAAAATAATTCAATAGATTTGAGCAAAGTCTGTAAGTGCAGCGGAACTCATTAATCTGCAAAATGCAAGCTGTCCGTCAGTGTTCGGTGTGTGCTAAGCGTGCTGCTGGAGGACTTGTGCAAAGCCAAATGGACAATTCAGTGCTGCGCAGGAAAGAGGCAGTCTGCGTCCGCTTCCTCGGGTAAGTTATAAATGAAAGGCATTGATGTTTTGTTCTGTATTTGGTTAAGATACAAACATGATTCTCGCTGCTGGCTGAAATTGAATTTACCTGAAAATTTGTCAGACTGACAAACTGAACTTGCAATATGATTATTTAATGGATTTGATCCTTATTTGTGACTGTAAAACCTGGCTTACATTGTCCTAAATTTTCTGCAGTACTGCTGAGAGCAGGAGACCTGGAGTCCAAAAGTCTGGAGATCTGAGAAAACCTTCTCACATGAGCTTGGCATCTTTGAGTGTTGGCCATGGGCTTATGGTGAGTGACCTAACATGATTATGAAACACAGTGCACCAGACCAATCTCCTGCAACTAACTGTGAGAAAATTGTAAGTTGTTGAAACAGTTTTTTCCCCTCTGTTTTTTAGCAAGTGGAGGACCTCTCTTATAACTCGCTGATCAAGAGAGCCACCTCAGTGGTGATAGATAGCTCCAGTTCTTTCCTCTCTCAGGCCACCTTGGCTCTCACTGATGCCCTCACAGACTACTCAAAGGTTTGTTTTCATCGAAAGCGAAACATTTGATGCAGATAAAAGCTTAGGTTCTTCAATTTATATAGCATAATGACTATAAATGTAATATACTGCAGCAAATCTAATACTACATTCAACACCAGTTTTAGAAGGCTCAATGATACAAAGCAGTTTAAACAGAACAAATCCTTTTTTCATGTACAAAATGAACAAACTGTGAAGCTAAAGTCATACTGCTGCTCTAACTGTTTAATCAAAACTCAAAAAATCATTGTTGCTTTTCATTGATTTGACTGTTTTTGTCCTCCTGCTGTTTGCTAACAGGCTGTGCATTCACGCATTGCTTTCCAACGACAATATTTGGCCTCACTGGGAAAACTGAGCCCTTCAGACGAGGAAACACTACAGCAGGCGATTGGTGGATGGCGTGCAGAGGTGTGTGTTAAAGATGTTGAAAACAAGCCCAAGAAATACTTTTTGCATCAGTCTTGTGAAGAATTATCTTTTATCAAAAACATGCATTTGTTGCATTAATTTTGCTTCACCTCTGCTTCCTGACAGGCTGCTGAGAGACTGGATGAATGCAAACGTTATGAATCCACCTGGATCAATGCCGTCAACTTGTGCAAAATGGCAGCTGAAGCAGCATACAGCGCAGGTGGGTGAAATATGCAGTCATATTCAGGTGCTCAGGCTTGAAATTGTGTTGAAATCTGGTGTATTTATAACTTGAGTGATTTGTCAGAAATGTAACAAAATTTGTGTTTGCATCTCTGTGTCTGCAGGAGCCCAGCAGGCGTCCATCTCAGTCAGGGCAAACATTCACGTGGCCCAGTCGCAGGTGGAGGAGGCGAGAAAAATGTCAGCAGAGGCTGACAAGAAGTTGGCTGAGACTAAAGTGGACGAGATCCAGAGGATGGCAGAATACGCTGCTTTCCTAGAGGACAATGACGAGCATGAGGTGCACGAGGCTTATCTACGAGAGGACTAAGATGAACAGAGAAGATACTGGAGAGCCAAAGGGAAATTGTTTTCAAATGAAAACTTTGACCTATGAACAATACTTTTCCCACTTTGGCTTCTGTTTTCAGTCTGTGACATATATATAAGCTGTACATATTCCATTAACAGAGAGAAAATCTAATTCTGAAAGGGAAATCAACCTAATAGCACTTTGGAATTGCTTGCTGTTGCAGCACTATTTAAAACTATTTATTTGATTTGTGAATACCAACAAATTGTTGAACGGTATGACAACAAGATGATCGGATAACGTTTTGCTGTACCTATTCTGACATTCTATTTTTTATAAAAAACATTTTGTGTATTGTTGTTTTTCATTGTAAACATAATGTCAGAAAAATAAATGAAAACAGAAAATGCATTCACTGGTGTTTGTTTGAATATATAAATTAGCATAAATTGGCAAATTAACCTTTGACCAAATGGATAGAATTTAAATATTTAATACATGAGTCATGATGCGATATACACTAAAGCAGAGAATTGATTAAGAAAATTCAGTTCAGTTTTATTTCTATTGTGCCAAATCACAACAAATATCATTTCAAGGCACTTTTAAAGATGCAGTCCAGTTCAAGCCAATTAAAAGCCAACAAGAATCAATTCAATTCAAATGAATGAAAATCCAATTCAGACAATGCCAATAATTAAAAAAGATGCATTCGTGCAAAGGAAACCAACAGATCACATCAAAACCTCTCTTCAGTTAATTTCCCCGCCGTGAGCATGCACCAGACAGAAGAGAATGTAAAATAAAAACTGAGTCAACCTTATCAAGAATGCTTTGATATACAAGAGTTCCTACAAATATTCATTAAGCACCACAGTGTCACAAACCAACAGTCAGTCTACCCAACTTGGGTTGAGCTTTTGAGATTCAGCTTAGATGCATGTCCTTTGTCATTGTGGAATGCTTAACTTTTTTCAGACTTAGTAACATGAAAAGCCATAATTTTCTATTTCTACTTGCAGACACAAACTCTCAAACTTGGCCCCTCCTGCCTGACTCAGGTGCTCCGGCTATTCTTCCTTGTTCTTCCCTCTTGTGTTGTGACACTGCCTGTTAAACAGTTACCACCTTCTTAAATCCTTCTTAAATTCTTAAGTCCTGATCCTCAGCGTTCACCTGGCTTCCTTTTGTTTGTGCTGATTTCCCGTGAACAGACCTACTTTTATAATAAAACCTGAAATTTAAATTTTCTATCCTACCTGTCTGTTATGCTTTCCCTTTAAGTCCTGTGTTTCTACGCTGTTCTTCTCACAGAAATACTTTTTGTGCCTTTTTTAATGTGTGCACTTTTGAAGAGGTTCTGCAAGATTTTATAGAAGTTATCACGCTCCAAACTGGTGGACTCAAATGCATGACTCAGACAGATGGTATTCCAAAATTAGTGTCGGTTTATTAATTCCAAGGTCTGGTACACGGGCAGGCAAGAGTAGATAGGCAGAAGTACAAAATCGGCTGGCAAAATGACCACTTGAATTTGTAGTATTGTATAAAGTAGATCAAATCAAGTTAAATGTACTTTAAAAAAAACCTGTTGTATTTGTATCTATTCATATTATTCTCTCATTTAGTGGAAATAACCCCATTGTTATAGCTGATAAAGATATAAAAGAATGTGTACTAATCAAAAGAGTTTATCAGCTTTGCAGTGTTTTATTGACAATTTGCCAAATCAGATGTAGGACAACAACTGCCAAACAGAAACCACATAATGAATCCCAGTTTAAACTCTACCTAAAACCAAGGCCAGTTAAACGTTAAACATTTAAACATAAGGAGCTCCTTGTACAGATGAAAAAAAAGGATGCTGCACGAATTGAGTGTAGCTGCACGATAGATAAAGCAACTCGTCAGACATAGTTTCTTTTAGTCAAACCAAAGCAGACATAGCTTTTCAGTGCGAGACAAAAAGTCTCATCCCTCAGGCCATAAATGAGAGAACTCAGACATCTTGGAGCAAGACTAAACATTATGTAGTTAAAGTACATCACATTTGTATATGAGCTGACGTCAAACCGAAACACAGCAGCTTCTATGAAGGGGCACCACAATCGGATGAGACAGAGCAGCAGCTGGAAAGCATGAAGAACCACAGTTTGGAGCCCTTTCTGTGTTGACTTTTTACTCTCTCCTGATGCAGCCTTAGCCACCTTCATTATTTTATCATAAGAGATAATGATGATAATGCACATAACCAAAGAGTACATTTGATTCACAGCAGATCTAACGTGATCCTGCCATGAGTGCATGATGAACATTTCCACTGAACATACTTTATTTTGTTTGTAAAAGCTGTATGACGCTGATGCAAAGAACATGAAGAAAATCACAATGCAGTAAATGGAGCTGATGCCGTAAATGATGAGGATACAGTGCATAGTGTTGTGTGTGGAGCACAGCTCTGCATGCCGCAGGGGCATGCAGATGGCCACATAACGCTCCAGGGTCATCGCTGTCAGAGTAATTGGTGTGACTTTAGAGTACAGAAGCACAACAACAGAGATAATGGCACACAACCAGACTTGCATAGTGTATTGAAAAAAGCTCAAGATGAGCAAAACATCAGACATGATCAACATGAAACTGTCTGACAGCAACATTACAGCGAATAAGATGTAGCGCGCACTTGTGTGGAAACACTCCTTTTTGAAAAAGGTCACAATGAGCAACAAGTTGATGCAAAGAAAAATAATCACCAAAACATGTGCAGTAATTCCCTGATCGTTGACTATTTTCCTCAAAAGACCATGAGACAAAGAGCTGTTATTTGCCATCGATTAAACAAAAGCACCCAAAGACGGCATAAATTCATCTAAACACGTCAAAGCAAAACTGAGATTTCTTCTACAAAATGCAAAAACTAATGTAAGCAACGATGTAACATTTAAAAAAAAAGAATAGTTCTCAAACCCTTCATGCTATTCCAAAGACAAACATGATCTGCTGAGCTCTGAGCAGCCTTCTGCGAGACAGGAGTAGCTGACTTTAAATACAGAACATGAAAGAACGTCATCAAATGAGATTCTGCTCTTCACTGTTGTCATTGCTGCTCGTCCATCTGGCTTTCCCAAGAGATTAGATAAAAATGACATCACTAAAGTTGCTTCAAATCTGTTTTGTTTAAGTTATTTGCAAATAAAGTAACAAGATGAATATGTAATTACAATGTAGCTCATTTTGTTTTAATTTTAAAAATAATAACATACTGTACATGAGCCACTTTAAGGATCACAACCACATTACAGTAGGTTCCATTCAAGCACAGTGTAGTTTACCATTATCATTTTTTTAATGGAGGAGAACCTCATGAAATGGGATAAGGGTCACACAGAAGAACAGAGAATATGCTCTCTAGTAAGAACATCAGTACATTGTTGTTTACTAACCTAAATAATAAATATTTGATGCTACATTAATGTTTGAATCATTACATTTTGACTTTTTGAACCTTTAAAGTTTCAGTATTATTAATATCTAGCAATTTAGCAGCATGATATCCTTTGGAGCTACTCTAAGTTTTGTAACTTGTAGATATGTTTTGTAACTTTTATCACTTTTATCACACGTACAATTACCCTTCAAATCTACAAGGAGTGGTCAAATTTATGAGTAGAAATTGCATCTAGGGGCTTTTACAAACCAAACTCACAGCAGACCACTTTACTGTGTCTCCTTGCGTCAGTAAGGATAGAAGAACAGTTGCTCTGGAACACACTGTGAAGACAACCTACTGCCGACTCCCCCGTGTACAGTTTGCAAGAGGAAACAACTTTGCAGTGCAGAATGAAGCAGGAATCTAAAAATCTTTCATTAACATAAACAGCTTTAAAAAAAAGCATCTAATAAAATTATAAAAGTCAGATCAATAATAGTTCAGTTTTATTATCCATAATATTATTTTATTATGACTGTATTGGAGTTACTGTAAAGATTGTAAAGAGCAATGCTTTCTGTTTCAGGGAATTTTTGAAAGTGGATGTAACACAACTGTCATAAAAACAAATCTTTGTTTGGGTTCATACACACACACAAAGCCATACACACTCATTTGTTGTCATGTTAAAGAGACCACAAAGATGCCGTCAAAAGCCCTCAAAGCAAAATGCTGTGGTGTGGGGCAGGACACCAGAGTCATGAAGTGGAACAATTTGGTGACTAATTTGGAATTTAGTGAATTTGATTTGTTTGGATTATGATTGTATTATAAGGAATTGCACTCTTATTGGCTTGAACTGGACTGTATATTTGAACTGCTGAGATGATGTTTGTTGGGATTTGGTGCAATATGAATAAAACTGAATTTAACTGAAATATATTGAATAAAATGTGGTTTCTCAGTCCCCTGGGCACTCCACTTCAGACCAAAGAATGTGCATAACAAAAGACATTGTAGCCAGAAGCACATAGCTTTAATGATCACAACTTCTTTTGTGTTGCTTTCAGGAAAGATGACAGGAAGAATTGATAGGGACTTAAAAAAAAGACAACCCTTTTCTTTCTTTTATTATTTCTATTATTTCTCCTTCACACTTAGCTGTAAACCATTCCAGTGCATGCTGAAGGTCATGGCCTGAAGAAGCCAACAGAACCACATCTTTTCTGTGGTTATCTGTTCTGTTATCTGTTCTGTGTTATGTGGTTCTGTCGGGTAGCGACAAGCTTGACTTTGTGCCAAGAATGTTAACACGGCTCTCATTTATTAAAGGACCAAATAGATCACAAAAGCAACTCTGGTCATAATTCCACTGTACCCTCCACAGAATCCCTTGGGAAACACTGACGTAAGCCTTCTCCAACACTATCTAGTTCCCCTCCTTAAAAGTGGAAATAACGATCCCAGTCTCAAGATCTCATGAACAGGGCCTTCTGCCAGACATTCCACGTTCATCCTCACTACTCATTTAGGCTTACCAAATCTTTATCTGGTATTGTTCCCTGTTGACCAGTCCAACTTACCATCAGATGATGATCTCTTCTCTGTTTTCACCCAATTGTCTAAAACATATGGCCGCATGTCTAATGATACAACTGCAAAGTTGATCATTTACCTTTAGCCTGAAGTGGCCTAATACCAAACACATTTATGAGCATCTTATCATAACACGGTGTTTGTAATGGACAAACCATAACTAGCACAGAAACCCAAAAACAAAACATTGTTTGGGTTCTGATCAGGGTGGCCCTTCCATCCAATCATACACCTCCACATTACTCTATCATTGCCCATTTAGGCACTGAAGTCCCCTGGAAAAAAAATAGAATTCCCAGGTGGTACCCCCTCCAGAACACCACCCAGGGAATCCAAGAACACCAGGCAGGCTCTTCCACTGTTTGGTGCATATGCACAAACCATAGTCTGAGGCTTCTTTCCTGCGACTTTCAGCCATAGTGAAGTGACCCTCTTGCTCACCTGGGAGAACTCTAACACCATAGCGCTCAGCCAGGGGCTTGTGAATATCCAAACACTCACCCGATGCGTGTGTATGGATGGGTGCGAGAGAGTCAAGTGCCTCTCTAGAAGTTTGATTCCAGAACCGACGGTGTGTGTGGAGATAAGCCCAACTATCTCTAATTAATACCACTACACCTCATACACCTGCTCAGGCTCTCTCCCCGACAGCGAGGTGATTCCCACACAGACCTGGCTCCAGGGGGGTGCCCCAGTTTTTTTTTTTTGAGTGAGGTAACTTTTTAACATTATTAACTGGGGATGCTCCATCTAAGTCTTTGAATTGCTCTTAGTCTGACTCCTCCCCTGAGACTAATTTGTGTTCTCAAACCCCTCCACCACATTAAAGGGGCGATTCTATGGAAGTGCTGCATTTTTAGAAAACTGAACTCTGCAGCTACAATCTAATCATTTGTACATATGAAGCCATAACATAGAATCAGAGGATGTCCGATGGCAACAGGCGATCCTCATCACCAACAAAGGCCATGGTGAGGAATGCTGAGTTTAACAAACAATGCTTCCAAATATCCAGCAATGCACGTAGCAGAGACATGTTTTTAGCTTACTGTCCTTCAACCTTTAAAGGACGGGTAGAAACTGTTTGAGATAATAACTTGTAGATTAACAGATTCAGAAGCTACACTGTTATAAATACAGGCACAGATCCAATGTACACAGCTTAATCCCTCTTAATGTCAAAACAGTTCACATTGTAACACTTAATATCAGACATTTTGCATATGTTTATTGTTATCAAATGTACAAGGAAAGAGGTGGTATACTCATCACTACATGATCATCTCACACATGCTCTCAAACAGAAAATATCAGCATCTCCAGCATCTCTTGTATTACATTTAAGTATTTGCTATTTAAAAGGGACCAACTTGAATTACATTGGAATTGAAATATAGATCAACTATTTTTTTCTTTAACCTGGCACTTGTTTCTTGTATAAGCCACAGAGAGCATAGTACTTCAGAGCATTAAAAAACATTTCATCCCTGAGACCATAGATGAGAGGACTCAGACATCTTGGAACAAGAATGAAAGTTATGTAATTAAAATATCTGACATTGATGAATAACATTTGGTCAATCTGAAGCACAGCAGCTTCTATGAAGGGGCACCACAGCTGAATGAGACAAAGCAGCAGCTGGAAAGCATGAAGAATCACAGTTCTGAGCCCTTTCCATGATGACTTTTTACTCTCTCCTGATGCAGCTTTAGCCACTTTCATTATTTGAGTATAGCAGAAAACAATGATAATGCACAACATCAAGAAGTAAAACTGACTTATTGCAGATCTAAGATGACCCTGCCAGCTGTACAAGATGAACATCTCCACAGAACATACTCTGTCCTGGCTGTAGAGGGTGTAAGTTGCTGAAGCAAAGAAAAGTGAGAGAAAAACAGTGCAGGGAACAGAGCTGAGGCCATGAATGATGAGGATGAGGTGCACAGCGCTGCGTGTGGAGCACAGCTTTGCATGCCGCAGGGGCATGCAAATGGCCACAAAGCGCTCCAGTGTCATAGCAGTGAGAGTAACTGGTGTGACAAATGTGTACACAGACAAAACAATATAAATAATCAGACACAACCACATTTGTATGGTGATTCCAAAATAGCTCAAAATGAGTATCACATTGGTTATAAACAAAAACAGACAGTCAGAAAATAGAGTAATAGCAAATAAGATGTAGCGCATGGTTGTGTAGAAGGAATCTTTCATAAAAAAAGTTGTGATCAAAAAAAGGTTAATGCAAAGAAAAGCTGAAACCAAAACCTGAACTAAAATGACCCTATAATTGATCCTTCTGATAGACAGTCCACCACCGCTTAGTGAGTTATTGGATGCCATTCATTTGTTTGTTCTTTGTTTGTTCTTAGAAAACATTTGAAATTAAAAATTTAAAAAAGCAAAACATTCAATAGAAATAGACAGAAAAAGAGTCGAGTTTACCAAACCATCACTACACGGCTGCACCGTCAGTGTCTCCTCTGAGCTCTCGTCTTTCATCTGAGAAAAAGTTGTGTATGAACTCCTTATGGAGGTAACTCTTTGTCAAGAGGGACACCACGTGAAAGCTTACTAAACATAGTTTCATCATCTACTCCAAATACACAGCTCATATTGCAGCTCAAAGGCTAGTCCTAGATTGGATCTGCGCTAATTTCTCCCCAAACATACCCCAACACTTAGAAGGGATCTAAAAGCATAAAACTTATCACAGCTGTTGTTTCAACTCTGGAGTGAGCCAGTGTCAAGGCCATATGCTGTTAGGTTTGAGGATCCTCACCACAAACTAACCAACCCATTGTCTAAAGTTTCACACAAGCTCAAGTTTGACAGTGTTTGCATCCTCAGCTGATGGGAAGTAGCTCTGTGGCAATCTAGGGACAAGTGTCTTTCACACTGAAACTGCTCTGCAACCACATAGAGACACTTTTCATTATTACTGTACAAGCTGCCATATTAGTTCAAACTCCTTTATCATTTAGGTCTTTCAAAAAGTTAGACAACATTCTTCAATATGAAAAAAGCATCTTTTCACTACCAGCGTCTAATGGTATTTTCCAGAGCATGGTACAGTACACTTCGATGTAGTGCGGTCTGTGTTATTTGTTTTCCTTGTTTGCATTTTTTAACCTTGTACATAGCACCACATAACTCGTGGTGAACTGATTTTGAACCTAATCATTGATTCTTTCTATCGGTGTGTGAATATGTGTGATACAGAAAAAAAGCACAGTGTAGCCTGTAACACTGTATAGACTAAGATGTGTGTGAAATATGCAATGGGAACAGGTGAATGTGGCTTGTAGATTATAACAGACCATTTACCATGGGGCAGAAGGCAAGTAACACATTGAACAGGTCGCCTGTCCATGAGAGGGCCACACAGAGACTAACAAGACAGCCACTCACACATACTCCTGCGGTCAATTTAGAATCAACAATTGACCTAATATGTGTGTTTTTGGATTGTGGGAGAAAGAGTACTGAGAGAATCGTCACATGCATGAGGAGAAAATGTCCATCACTGTATCATATGATGACAGTATTGTAATGTGCACTTTTGTGCACGCTTTTGCTCTTAGGAGGTTATTTGTGGTACAGACCTTGAATACTGACTTAAGGACGGTCTTTCTGCTTTCAAACTGTAGGATCAGCTTTAAAAAATCATATCTCAGTCAATTTCTACTCATCATAACCAAATGTTTAACATATTCATCCATTTCTAGCTGAAAAAAATATTCTAATGATTTTCAAGATTAAAACAAACACTAAAAAAAACACTGCATTTAATTCAACAAAATCAACACGCTGCAGAATATGTTCAGAGGTAATATTATGTGTTTATTTGAACAAATTGAAAAAATAAATAGATAAATAGACATTTAAAAAGTGGGAAGGGGAGGGAATTTTAAGTGGGATCATCAGATAAGATTTTAGCGTAGTCTCAAGGTGTTAATCGGCAGATCTGACAACACAATTAAAAAAGGTCCATCTACTCTCTCTTTTTCCTTTCTCATCTCCTCCCTTCACCACCAGATATGATAGTTTTCAGTCAAACAAAACAAAAATGAACTTGACCACAACAGTGGTGGGGAGAGGGAGCAACAGTGACTTCTAATCCTGGTTTCCCTGCTTCCCATGACCTGTATGGTTTATGTTTCCCCGCTCTAACAAGCCTGATTCAGATAAATGGGCCACTCAGTCACTCTTCATGGAGCTTTGCAGAAACCTGGTAAAGATTTATCCATTTGAATCGGGTGTGTATGAGGAGGGAGACCTGTAAAACATGCAGGGCAGGAGTGCCCCTGGACCAGGACTTGAAAACACTGCTACAAGATCATCCCAGCATGCAACACAGCGTGATATAGCTTCACATTCTCTACTAGAACAACTTATAAAAAGCACATTTGATGTCAAGGGGACTTCATGTTTAAACAATCTCTCACTCGGTGTAAAAAAATCGACTTAAATCATGTCAAACTAAAGCTTTAAGTGTTTAAGCCTTTGTGGTTCCCAGAGTGCAGCTTTCACATCACAATCATGCTATATGGTGCTACTGAGTTGTACAGACAGTGACAAATTCAGTCTGATGTCAATGTTCAACAGTTGGCTGTAATCAGCATAAAAATGTAATCAGTGTGTGAAAGATAACGATTACTTGCATTAAATGTTAACACTTCTATCAATGATCATAATTATGGTTTGAACTTGTTCTTGAATGGACTGCAGAGCGCGTAGTATTTTAGAGCAAGAAAAAACGTTTCATCCCTGAGGCCATAGATGAGAGGACTCAGACATCTTGGAGCAAGACTAAACATTATGTAGTTGACATACCTGACATTAATATATAAGTTCAAATCAATTTGAAGAACAGCAGCTTCTATGAAGGGGCACAACAGCTGGATGAGACAGAGCAACAGCTGGAAAGCATGAAGAACCACAGTTCTGAGCCCTTTCTGTGTTGACTTTTTACTCTGTCCTGATGCAGCCTTAGCCACCTTCATTATTTGAACATATGAGACAGCAATTGTGATGCACATTAGCAAAAAGTATAACTGACTTATGGCAGACCTAATGTGACCATGCCATCTGTCCACAATGAACGTCTCCACAGTACAGATCATGTTTTGTTTGAAAAAGCTATCAGTGACAGATGAAAAGAAGATAAACAGAACAACAAGGCAGGGAATAAAGCTGATGCAGTGAATGATGAGAATACCCTGCAGAGCCCTGGATGTGGAGCACAGCTCGGCGTGACGCAGCGGCATACAAATGGCCACATAGCGCTCCAGGCTCATGGCTGTCAGAGTAAGTGGTGTAACAAAATTGTACAGAGATGACAGCATGAATACAATAAGACACAAAAACGTTTGAATAGTAATGCGAAAAAAGACGAGGATCAGCAACAGATCTGTTATTATTAACGTGAGACAATCAGATAGTAACGTGTTGGCAAATAAGAGGTAGCGCATGGATCTGAAGAAGACGTCCTTCATGAAAAAGGTTGTGATCAACATAAAGTTGATGCAAAGCAAAAGCGCTACAAAAACCTGAACAAAAATAACATTAGGAGTGATCTTTCTCATCAAAGGTGTACCACCATCTACTGAGCTGTTGTTAATCATTTGAATCTTGAAAGATCTTATACAGACCCACAATTAATCTCACTCTTGAATCAGGTATTGCTCTCTAAACTGTGTCACTTAGTATGAAAAACTTAGAACCTGCAATAGGTGGAATTAGTTTTGATCAAAACAAAAACACATCTGAAATCATTTGCACACACAAACACAGTTAAAAGGTATAAGATCATTCCTGACACCAAAAGCTCCTGACATTGCTGTGGTCTCATGTCTCACACAAAATAAAAACACTCTCTGCTGGAGTCTTATATAACTGTCTAAAGATCTCCAGTGGATTAACACAAAGCCATCGTCACTTCAGTATCTCTGAATCCTCTCAACATGATCTAATTAAACATGTAGTATTAAAACACTTTTCAAATGATACTAGCACTTGGGCCACTTTAATTAGTTGTCAAAGTACAGTAAACACCACACAAGGATATTTATTGAAGGTTCTTCATGGTTTGACTCATTGATCCATTTATTTTCTTTACCCATTCACCAATGAACCTAACATAACCTGCATGTTTTTGGACAGAAGAAGGAAGCTGGAGTACTCGGAAAGAACCCACAGGGAATTCATACAAACACCAGGCAGAAAGGCCGCAGCCAGGATTCCAACCACGCCACCGTGCATCCCATCATTTATTACTATAGATCAAATTTCTGTGAAATCCAAAAACATGGTTTGTAATTTATTCAAAGGTGAGGTAACAGTCAGGTATGCATAAAAGCCTTAATCTGTGTCAATGAACAGAGATCAACCAAAGTTTGATCTTCACAACCTGGGTGATAATGATACTTTGTGGTCTTTTTTTTCTTCTTGAAGCCTTGCTCACCATTAGTTTTCATCATCCTCTTGGTGGGAGACCAATTTTACACATGAATTTTAAGATTATCCAATCAGAGAGATAAACCTTTATTTTGCTCAGACATTACTTTTACCATCAGAGTTTTGTGGTGAGCTGTGCTCCACATGCAGCGCTGTGCACCTCATCCTCATCATTCATGGCCTCAGCTCTGTTCCCTGCACTGTTATTCTCTCACTTTTCTTTGCTTCAGCAACTTACACCCTCTACAACCAGGACAGTGACATTGTTTGTCACTCTTTGTGAGGGGAACAGCAGTCTATTGTTGGATTGCTGGAGTCCAGAGTCTTTAAAGACTGTTTTGTAAAGGTTTCCAGCTGAGTTAGCGTCAACCACTCCCCTGACATTAGTTTGTATGCCTATCTACAGTTTGATAAAGATCATACAAACGTACAAATAGGCCCACTGGTAAAATGTTTAGTGGATCATATCTCATCTGTCAAATACTGCGATGGTAACATCATGGTTTGGTCCTTCATCTGGGCCACAGCAACTTCATAACTGATGGACCACTAATTCAAAATTCTACCTGCACACTATAACAGACAATATTGTGATATCTTTCTGGGAACTGCATGTAAAGAGAAAGCAGTTCATACAGCAACAACGCTGAGCACGTGGTTTGTTCTCCCAAAGTATAATTATAGAGGAATAAAGACCAAGTTAACCAAGTTAAAGTTAAGACCTCAGTCTAATGGAAATATAGTAGAGAGAAACGTAACGAGCTCATTCATAATGAAAGTAAAGTTCACATGTTTTAATCTAATTTATTCAATTTGATTCTTTATTTAGTTTTTTTATTTACCTTCAATGACTTTGCAAAAATATATAGATTTGCTATATAACTTTTTTTTTGTATGAAACTAAACACTTTTAATGCTCACATGTTATTGGGAAAAACTATGTATTCTTATGAGTGCTTTTGTTTTGCACTGTCATGAAGGTTGATTCACGTTGAACTTCTAGGCAATATGACCCTGCTTTGTTTTGCCAGAGGCCTCTAAATAAGGCTTTAACCTATACGATGAGCATTTATAGAACCTATAATATAATGTGCTTGTGTTTATTTTGTGCAGTTGTTGCTTTTTTATCACAGAACAACTGAACAGAAAAGACGGGTAAGAAAGGAATTGTGTTTACGTACACACATAGAATGAAATAAAACATTAATATACATATTTTATTTCCTAACTTTGATGCTCAACTGCTCACAGTGTGACCAGTAAAGTCACCAACTTCTGCGTCTTCACTTTGAGATGTCATGAGGGAGTGTTGTGCTTATTGTCTGAAGTATTGGCCTGTTTTACATCAGATGTTGTTTGCTTTAGTGATGATGACAGTGCTGATAATTAGCCTGTTGTCTGTATTCCTGTGTGAATAATTAGGCTCCTCTGAAACTAATTATAAGCATTTTTAATGATATCATCAATTATTCAGAGACTATTTACTGGCTCTTAGTGAATGTTTGTCTTACAGAAGAAAAACATCCTCACAGGGACAAAGAGAGAACTTTCATTTCAACTCTAAAGACATAACTTTTTAAAAAGGAGGTTTGTGTTTTTTTATTGTTTTAGTGGATGGAACAAGAACCAACCTCATCTTTCATGGTGGTTCTGATACAGTTTGTGCCTGTATGGAAATCAAAATAGCTAAAAGTGGTTGTAGCAAAGATACTGAGTTTCTGTGAGTGTGTGTGGGTCAGTGACTTCAGGCAGTCATGTACTGTAACATTTAAACACTGAGTGCTTTATCTCCCAGTTACAAATCAAATTAAAACTGAGACTTTCACAACCCGATTATAAAAAACAGATTCAGAAAAATTTGGCACACATGTAAAAATAGACATAAAACAGAATGCAATGATTTTCAGATCATGTCAACCCTGTATTTAACGGAAAAACACACAATGACTATATCAAATATATAAAAGGAGCAGCAACTCTTTGAAAGAAGTTGTGAAAGAGGCATGTTTGTCATTGTGCTTCATCATCTCTTCACTTCACAACTCTCTAAATGTTAGGGCACCAAAGAGCTTGTTTATGTTGGTTTGAAAGTGGAAAGATTTCTCATTGTTGATGTCTTACTTCAGCTGCTCAGCACACCAAGGCCTCATTTGTCATATTTGTGTTTCATACGCATTAGATGACAGGTCTGAACTGCAGGGAGACCAGTTTAAAAACCTGGGTCGCATTTTCCAAAATATGTTCTCCTATCATCTTTTCCCAGGTACTTTTCTTGACCTTGATGGAAATCGTCATGGCTTAAGGAACGTTGAGAAATGAGTGAGGACTTAGGAAAAGATTACCACTCTGCCATGAAAATCCAAGCACACTTACAAAGCTGTGATGTGGGTTTCAAGAATTAATAAACATTCAACAAAATGTGCTCAAGATTGTCCATCTAATGCAATCTCATCTCGTTGTTATACAAAGGTTATCTCATATCTCTCAGAGATAAAAATAGAATTGCTTTACAATCAAGATTTGCAATTAGAAAAAGTTAAATATATTGTTGCCGTCACAGGCTGCTCTCACTCTCCTGTTGTCATGTTCATCCACACGAATCACAGTAAATAAAGATGGATAAAGATAATTGTGCATCGCTATAAAAGTTGGAGCCACAAGGAATTGTGGGATGGAATTATCTCCTTTTTTCATAAAGGATAGCATCCTATGCCAAAGGTGATATTAAAGGAAGCATTGGAGTGCCTTTCCTCAGCTCTTTTTTTGGCTGCTGCTCAGATACTTGCGCAGTTTGTGTTTTAGATTCGTCATACTGAAACATGCAAGATCTTCCCTAAAAATGACAGATGTCTGGAATGCGGCTTTTGGTTAACTGGATACTGTGTTCAATTATAATGGTTCACAGGAGTTTCTGAGCCCAGTTTGGGTTTAAAATTATGTCTGTTTTTAATGCAGCGCTGCCCGAGGCCAAAAGATCATAGTCATTTGTTTTTGGCTTTGCACGGAGAGATTTCTGTTTAATTCTATTTGATATCACAGACCGTAGATGATCAAATCCTCAAATTCTGAAGATTTTTTTTTTTTAAATATTAAACTGCTGAAGTGTGTTTTTTACATCTCATACAGCATTCTGTTTTTTTAAAGAGAATGTCGTGGGATCCATTACTTCATGTTTAATCTCACAAGAAAGATGTGTTGAAATACACTGCCTGGCCAGCAAAAAAAGGTCACCATTTGGATGTAGCTGAGCAAATGATCTGTGATTGCCTCAGTTGTTCAAAGTCAAAGCTCTGCAATGTTATGTGCTCAAAAAGATGAGGTCACATGACAACCTGGATGTACTGAACGACCAGAATTTTCCATCAACAGATTATACTTTTCCTTGATGGCGCGGGCATATTCCAAGATGACGATGGAAGGATTCAAGCTCAGATTGTGAAAAAGTGGTGAGACAAGGAGCATGTGACATAATTTCCACACATGGGCTGGCCAACATAGAGCCCCTGCTGAGACCTTAACCTCACTGTGAGTGTTTGAGATGTGTGGAAAGGACTTTACACAGCGCTCCAACTCTCCCATCATCATCATTAAGAAATTAATACAACTCTGAACTACCACAGTGAATGCTTGTCTTAATCAAAGCTATAGGCGTTCAAACAAAGTCTTGTCTAATACTAATGACTGAAAGCTTACATAATGACTTCAAACATTTCCAAACTGCTGTAAAAGTAACATTTTAACCACAGCCAATAATCAAAATTGGACCCATACTAAACATTTAGTAGTTTTTTATCAATTCCTCAAGAAGGCAGCCAGAGATTTAAAACTCACAGAACAAGTGGAGTACAAGATAATGTTGCCATTTCACCACCAGAGGGCAGCACTGTGTTAATGATTGAAGTGATTCACAGTAATCAGAGAATGTCTTAAAATATTATAGTCTCTTGAAAGAGACTATAATATTTTTAGTGGCTTATAGTGCAACATCAATTTATTCTTCATAATCAGTCAACACAAGGTGGACATTATAATCAGATACATTTCAATTATCATACATACATAATGTATTTTCATCTTTGCATTCTTACGCAAAATATCCGATTTACATAAAAAAGAGAAATCGGGGTGGATTTTCTTTCTTAACATTGCTGTCGACTTGTGACTGTAAAAATAGCTTATATCGATTTTTTTTTTAATTCTTATCTCACTGTGGAGTGAATTGTTTTCAATTTGTGAATGCGTTTACTAGACACCATATCGATCTCTGTCCGAGGTATATTCAGATAGAGGCCTTTTCTGGAGTCTTTCACATGGTAACTGAACATGGAGGTTTTGTCATGATAGGATTTCCGAGGAGGAAATTAAATATATTAACTAGTTATTTCAGTCAAACTCGCTCCAGTTATGGAGACTTGAATTGATACCTGCATGTTGGCATCCATCCCTCCAAGAGGAGTTATGCGTCTCTCCCAGCAGTTCATATATTTACTACATCTTCAACGTGATATTATCACCTGCAAGCATCTATACAAGTCTTACCATTAAGGGTTTATGTTATTATACTGATCATTGTTATTCCTTCAGCTGTGCAGTTATCAAATCGAGAGTACAATTCATTCAGTGTAAAGTCGCGTGTATACCTGTTTACTTCATGTTTTTATAGACGTTTTCCATACGTTTTCATTTTACGAACCTTTTTTCTGCCTATATACCCGAGGGAAATTAACTCAGGGTAATGCTTTATTTTAGTTTATTTCATTATTTCGTTAACGAGTTAAAGTTACAGTCTCGATACCATCGGATGGTGATAATGCGTCATTTTCTGTTTGATCACCATTTAAAAAACTGTAGAAGAGGAACCTTTGGTCAGTGGGAGAACATTGTATTGTGGCGGACCAAGATGGCCGCGCTCAGGAGAGGAGCTACGTATCTCAGTGTCGTCAGGTAGAAAGTAAATTACACCTTCATAACGTGACATTGGCACAATCCAGTTATTTAATATACACGCTCTAGTTTTAATTTAAAGTATCTTATAACAAACCCATCAATTAAAAATTGAAACTATTATTTTTTCACAAAGTCTGCGACACCAAAAGTTATTACAACACTGACTGTTTGTGTATGTCGCTTTTATATTGACATTTCTTTATGTTGTTCAGTGGGACAACACGCTTCTATCCCGGCAGAAATGGTTTATTTTTCCTAACGAGCTTCAGTTTTTTTTTCTAAATCGACTCTGGATTTTATGGTAGTGCTTTTTTTTTGTTTACCTGGCTGATAACACCTGAAATTGTTTATTTGTTCCGTTCAGGAGTTCTGCTCGGGCCCTGTTCAGCGGAAAAGCTGCGGTCCGTAAACCGAACAAATGGACAAATATTCTGTACTCGGGTGTAGCGTCTTTAGCCGTCGGTGGTGGGCTATGTGCTGTACCATTTAAACAGGTGAGCCTGTCGCTTAGCTGAATTGAGAGCCTCATTTAAAGTTTACATCGGCTGTAAAGTTGCTGTTAACTTGTCCCCTCTGTATCGGCTGCAGGTTGAAAACCTCTCCCATGACTCCCTGATCAGACGAGCAGCCTCTCTGGTGACAGACAGCTCAAGCACTTTTCTCTCTCAGAGCACTTTGGCTCTCATAGATGCTCTAATAGAGTACTCAAAGGTACGTCCATATTTTGTGGGAGACATCTAATGATTGACACACTTATACAACCTGTGTAGGAGCTCTTGGTGGGTGAGAATGTCACTTTTGTCCTCTACAGCTTACACATTTGCGTTATAGATAAAGTACTGATTAAAAGCCATAAGGGAGGGACTTTTGAAGGTTGTATTTAGTGTTTTTCTTCCTTTCTTTACTTCATATAGATAGTATTTCAAGATTCTTTTAAATTAGAATTTTTGTTTTGTTGTATTTAAGGCTGTTTTATCTGATTTTTAGTTCTACCGTATATTGTTACGTCACTTCAGTTTTACTCGAATACTTTATGCACGTGTTTCCCTTTAAAGTCTGAAGTGCCGTGTTCCTTGTTGTCAGAACACGTGATAATAACAAATGTTGGTAAACCTAAGGGTAAAGAGTATTATTGAATATGTAAGGTTGCAGTTTAAGTTCACCTTTTATTTAAATGTCACCTTCCTCTCTGCTTCAGAGGCTTGTGAATAAAGGCCTGAGGAAGTTTTGACAGCAGTTGAGAAGTCCTTTGCAAGAAACCCGGGTTTTTAGAGATAATTTCTGCTAAAAGCTTGGATTTTAGAAACACTCAAAAGGCAACTTCACTCAAGGGGCAATTAAACAGAGTGAAGTCTGTGGGTGAACTTATGATGGTCAAATCTGACATAAAGCAGTAACATTAGCATTCACAGGCAAGAGTAGGTTACACTGACTTACAATACATGAGCCAAATTAGCTTTTGTGCCTAACTATCTGCATTATTATATAAGTTATAGCAGCTTAAAAAACATCTACTGATTATCTTATTGAAGAAGCCTTAAATAAATAATCAGTTTGTGGGCAGCCCAAATAATTGTCTGCTCATGTGCAAGACATTAAACAGCGAATACCACTTTGGGCCTCTTACTAATGCTTCCTTACTGGTTGCTTCCATGCTTCTTAGCCATGTCAGCAACCAGTGATATAAGATCCAACAAGACCATGCTGTTTGCATTTTTAATTCTAAGTAAAAAACAAAAGCTTATGTCAATTCATATTAAATTCAAATTAATTTTTCACAGTCTGCGGTGCAAAGCTTGGTCTGTGCTTCAGTGTCACCATGGAGTTTCTGGTGAGCAATTAGGCTCATGCAATGACCTGAGTGTGTACGTGGACCGGCTGCAGGCCGAATACTGATTATTGTCCCAGCAATATGAGCAAACCTGATTGAGTTAAAGCCGGTTACATTTTATATTTGTGTTCCACAAGGACATTATATTTCAGCAAAGTGCTACGGTTTGTAAATGCCAACAAAGCAGACTGACCAGAGGGTTGCATCGGCACCACGTGTACTTAATTTCTGGAGAGGTGCGTGACCACATGACTGCCTTAGTCTCTGCGTTGATCTGACATGGAAGGATTAAAACTGGCGCTCGTACTCAGAAAACTGTCAGTCAAACACGGCCGGGGTGAAAAGGAAAGATCCAAGATGTATTTTCTGCAGCAACACATTTCACTCAGCATTTCCAAAGCAGATAGTCTTCCTTGGTGCTCTGCGTCCATAATAGGTATTTTCTTGATAATGTATTCTCTGTTTATCCTCCCTGTGTTAACAGGCTGTGCACACACTCATTGCCCTGCAAAAACAATATCTGGCCTCACTGGGAAAACTGACTCAAGCACAAGAGGATTCAATCTGGCAGGTCATCATTGGCCAACGTGCTACGGTCGGTTCCTCCTATTTTGAAAGTCTTCCAAGTGTTTGAAAGAGATTCTTTCTTTTTATATATATCTTAATGAATATTATTAGCAAATAAAAACAAAACGGGAAGTTGTAGAAGTGTTTGTGTGAGACTTGGGTTTCCTAATCCCTGACAGGTTGACGAACAACGAGAGGAATGCAAGCGCTTCGAGTCGACCTGGGTCATCGCAGTGAAGCTGTGTGAGACGGCAGCAGAGGCGTCGTACATATCGGGTGTGTATGTGAGTGTTGGTAGTTTTATGGCTGCTTGGGGAGATAGTTGGGATGTCACAGCTGCAGTGTTGAGGCAGGTTCTCTCAGGCCTTTTGTGATGATGAATCAAAGAGCTCAGGTGTGGATCTCGTCAAAGCTTTGCAGTTTTTGCCGGCTCCTTTCCATCTGCTATCAGTGTTGCACTACACAGTGGAAGGATCGTTTGCTGCCACTTTGCGGGCCTTTGAGTCAAACAAAGTGGAGATGGACAAGCACGCCTGCCTAATGACCACATCCGATGCCTGAAGTTGAGGTTTTGCACGGACAGCCCTTGAACTGTATGTTTGCATCTGCATGTTTTCAGGAGCTGAGCACGCGTCCATCACAGTGAGGACGAACATTCAGCTTGCCCAATCGCAGGTGGAGGAGGCCCAGAAACTCTCGATAGATGCAGACAAGAAGCTGGCTGAGGCTAAAGTGATGGAGGTTGAAAGGATGGCACAATATGCTGCCACCCTAGAGAGCAGTAATGATGAGGAGGAAGTACCTGAGGCTTATCTAAGAGAAGACTGAAAGCAATTCTCGCATAACAATACTTTCTGTCATCCAAACAGCGTCCTGTTTTTTTTTTTACTCATTCATGATCAGATTTATGTGTGCATCCACACATGCACCACAGTTCTAATAAAGGAATTGGAAAAGAAAGTAGCATCTCCATATTTCTCCATATTTCCCTCCCTTAAAATGTTTGTCTATTTAAGTTTATTTACCATGTGTTGATGTTCCACTATTTCTTTTTTTTTTACTTTACCAGCAATCACGATTTGTGTACAATTCTGCTGAAAGTCATCACAATAAAAACAAGATGCAAACTTCATTCTTATAGATCTTAATATGATGTCCCCTTGGGGTGGATACAGTATTTTCTCCTTTCACTTCACTTGTTGCATTAGAGTCACATTTAATGTGTTGTAGATTAAATGTCTAACTTCACTTCGTTGCTTTAGAGTGGGAGTGTCAAAGCAGTGCTTTTCACATTTGGTCTGAATTTCTTGTTATTGTGAACAGATGTGATATATGAGATGTGTCTGTGCCAACAATGTGAACAAAATATCCCCTGTGGTCATCCTTGGCAAAATTCAATTTTCTGTAATGGTCAGGAGCCACCTCACAATAAAAAAGAAAAGACGTATGAAGCCAAGATTTGGCCCCCCTGCTGAGCACCACACCCTTGGACAAGTGTCATCTCTTGTAAACACTCTCTGTCGCAGCTCAGAGTCTCGCTTCTCGTTTTTGGGGGACTTTCACTTATTCTTTCTGCAAAAGGCTTAAAGTTCTGTGAAATGTCTACTGTAGAGCACGTAACTGTGAGTACACAGCAGAACTCGCTTTCACCCCTTGAGGCAGTCAAATATGGATTTTTAGGTGGTTTAGATCATCATTCTGTCATCACAGGCATCACCATCTTCTCATTTGAATTTTTCCACAAACAGTGTGGAGTTTGCTTCAAGAAACTGATAGCGATGTTCATGTCACTGGCTGCTGCACCAGCCTGGGCTTTAGATTTGTATTTTTAGCAATCTGCAAGTTATTCTTTCTGAAAGTTTTATTGGTCTTCCTCTGTTCCTGTTAATAGCCATTTCTTAATTACTCTGTCTTGAGAGTATTTTGCAGCTGGTTTGGAAGGAGGAGTTTGAGTTTTTATAAAGCTCTGAAACCGGCTTCATCTGTCCTTTTTTTCTAGTGAGAAGACAGTATTTTACAAAGCTATTTTTTTTAGGCTGTTAGACCTCGGTACCGCCTTTCAGTATGGCGTTTACATGTTCTCCCGGTGTACTTCGGCTTCCTCCCACCGTTCAAAAACGTTTGTGTTACGTTAATTGTTGATTCTAGATCGACTTTAGGAGTGAGCGTGTGTTGTTTGTGGCCTCTGCCAATGGCAGCTCGGACCTTGGTGCAAGTTATTTGAGAGTAGAACTTTTTTAGGTGGCCGAATCTTGTTCATCATAAGATTGTACAATGAGAAAACAATATGCTATTTTTGCATCAAATGTTGAAATTTATCTTCATTTTAAAATGATGAATTTTCTGTGAAAAACCCACTGTATTAATCTGAAAACATCATCTCTAAAACCCGTGTTCCTCGTCTTGTTATTTGTATCTCTTTTTCACTCAGCAACTATACCCTCACTGCAAATTAGCCATGTCCTGACTCTCCCCTGTGGAGCTTTTAGGCCATTTCTCAGCCCCTTTCCTGTCGTCACTTCATCACATCTTTCCACACCAACACAGGACAGGAAACAAGCAGTGCTGCCTCCGGGCAAAATTAAGATCTGGATGAGTTGTTATATTTTTATGATAGGTTTTTAAAAATGGGAAACACTTCATTATTAGAATTATGGTTTCCAGCAGCCGGCTGAGATGTGGGCAGCCAGTCAACTTTGAAAATTAGACTTAACGCAGAGTGACCTCACACGCATGTGGAGATTTTGGACCTAGTTTTTATTTGGGACATAAAGTATTTTCCAAAATAAACATGTAATTTATTAATTTATACTTCCACTCGCATAGTTACTCTTCCAGAATTTGGAAGAAACATTCGTCCCTCATCTTCTCCTTTAAACTTTACTCCAGCAGATGGCGATCTAAATCCATTACTACACTTCTTTGTAACTTTTTCAGTTGTGTCCATTGCTGTATCATACAATATCTTGTATCTGCAATATTTGTTTCCAAACCAGCGTGAGCACAGGCTGTACAGTGAGACTGCATTCATTTGAATTAGTTTTGTTTTAATTAGTTTCAACTGAAAACTAATTCACTGTAAATTCCCACATGGATACACATCTCAGTGTATGCTGCTTAAACTAAAAAAAACAAACAGATTTTTCAATCGAGCATGCAGGTTTATTGCAACACATTTATCAGGCTTTATCCTTTAATAATGTCAATATGCTCCATATCAGGTACGCTGTCTTAATTGACTTCACATCTACCTTCTAAAGGTCAGTGTGTACTGCGGAGGGTGGTTTCAGAGGGAGCTCATTATGGGGAAGACCTACGTGGAGCTGCAAACACAAGTGTGTAGCGTCAGCAGTGAGGTGACCTGTCCCTGCTCTGGATGGCCAAGCTTTGGTAGGGGATAGGACTGTGACTGTGGCTACAGTGAGGGGAGGAGGTGGGGGGGTTCTGTAGGTGTGCAAGGACAGGCTCACCAATGTGACTAGTGAGGAATGTTGTGTTTAACAAAGGCTGTTTTCACAGACTGTAAAACCAAATCTCCCAGACAGCTTGTGTGGATGTGCGACCACTGGTCACAGGGGAGACTGTGCCAGTTCAGCCTATCCATGGAGCAGTATTTCTGCAGCACAAAACCTCAAATGAGGTAACCACAATTGCAAAGGTCATGCGCTATAAATGCTTCTAAACTATTTAGTGCTACTGAGGGGATTTGAGCATTATTGCTGCATTATGTATTTATGCCAACGGTGTGAAATAAGGCTCAGTGGAACACTTTCACCCAAACTGGTGATGCTTTTGGCACGTTAAATTTTTTGTGTCAGCAAATAAGACGTGACAGAGAACAGCCTCCTTTTTACAACGTTACCGTTCTAATGTAAAGTGACCCAGGAGGGGTGATTGATTGGTGAAAAGGGCAGCACTCTCACCTGGGGATTTATAGCTCTTTGAGGATATAAATAACCCACCAGAGGGTATAAAAGCAGGGGGTATACTGTGGTGACACATCATGGGTCATGCTTTAATCACAGTGAAGCTGAGCTGCAGTGCTGGGAAAAAGAAGGCACCCCTGCAGAATCCACATCTCCTGATGAGGAGTTGAAGCAAAGACGGACTACGAGAACATTACTTGAGAATTAAACTTGTGGCCCAACGTGAGGAAAGCCTCACTGAGACGAGCACTTTCGCTTATCTTCGGTGAATGAATATGATGTCCGCCTAAAACTGCTGAGAGTGCAGGTTTATCAGTTCAAGCTTCAGTGCATGATAATAACACTGCAGCACGCAGCGTGGGATTCCTGAATGAGTAAAAGCTGTAATTATCTCAAAGAAAGGAACAATGCCGGAGAGTCTTCATTACCACTTTGTTTTAGGATAGAGAAGTCCCAGTGTGTCTGTGCTGAAGCTGTTGGAAGCACACGTTTTCAACGCTTCACTGGCATGCGATTGCTTTGTCCTTCAATAGATGATCTCCCGGGGTTTATATTAACTTCCACGCTGACTTCCTTGTTTTGCCCACAGTTTCAGAATACAACGCTGGTTACACATTGTCTACAAAAAAATCTGCCACTGACTTTCAGCGTCACATAGTGCACTAGGTCTGCTTCATGGTTCATAAATGTCCAAAAATTCACATTCCTCTGGTTTGGACAAATATACGAGGCATGTTTTGAGTTACGAGATAAGAAATTGAACATTAAGTGATTGAATCTCCCGCTGTATTCCAAGAGCCCTTGCAAATGTGTAAGCAGCAGTCATATCGGCTTACAATTCAAAACTTGCGAATGAAAATGTTATCTATAAATAGGCTGGGCTTGGCTGGTTGAGACACTGCAGTGTAATCAGTAGGTTTCTGGTCCGATCCTCACAGCGCCAATGGGACCTGCCAAAAAACAGATAAAGCTTTGGTTGCTTCTTAAACAACGCGAATCACCTTTTTTGTTCAGTCGATGCCGCGAGAGCCATAATCATGCTTAAAAAGTAAATGATGGTTTGAACAATGGTTATAGCAGTTTTGTGTGACTGTAATGCCTGGTTTTGTAAGTGTGCCTTTGGAACAGGGGATTCCCCACTGATGCAAGCACAATTTGACTTGTGTTTCATTGTTTTAAGTGTAAAGTCAGTCCTTAAGCACAAAAAAGTATTTTTTTTCAAAATCCCCTTGTAATCATTATAGTTTGCACTGCGTTACCATTGTTGTTAATAGACATGTTTCTCCTACTTTCTTTTGAAATAGCTTGATTCAGCACATATTCAAGGATTTGGATCAATAAAAAATTAAAGAGGAAAAGCCTCCAAGTCTAGTGTTTACTAATGGCCCTAATAATGTCATCTGATATCTATTCAGAATCAGTATTTCTGAACAAATACTCAATTAACCAAATTATAACTGTTATACACTGTTGAATGGACAAGTTCAGAATCATGTCAAGTACTGTACACAAGTTTAGGAGATTTTGGGGTCATTATGGTATCATCAGGAAGCAGACTCAGTCCTGATGCATATTCATTCTGTGGCATTACAAAGAACTATCTTGTGTGACAGCAAGAACAAGGAGTCCAGCATCAGATGGTATGGTGTGCCGCACAGAGCCCTGATCTCAGCTGAATTGAGTCAGTCTGGCATGACATGAAAAGCCAAAAGACAGTGAGACATCTTAAATCCTAAATAGAACTAGGCTTGAAAGGGTAGTTTCCCTGCGACATACATGGGATGCAAAGTGCTATGACCAACTATTTGATTTAGGTTTTTTAAGTTTAATGTATGAAGTTTAAAATGTATTATTTAAAAAATATACATCTTAGATACTTCTAGTAAACAAAGCATTTAGCTTTCTATTAAAAGTTACATAGTGGAGCTATTTACAACTGCTTACCCTTGAGTAGTTCATAAAGAGTTTTTATTATTTGATAAATGTTTTAATTAATCCGAGTCTGCCAACTAACCCGGTACCCTTGTATATCAAACAATGAAGTTATTTGAGTAATTAAATCACACGGTGATTATTTGGACTGTGTGCGTGAATACAGCACGCAGGTTACGTTTGTTGTCATGCTGAAGTGGTACAGCCCACGCGGCTCGGTCGCTATGGAGAGCTGATCTTCAGAAGCGCGAGCCAGCCAGAAAGAGCAGGGGCGACCGAGGAGGACGGATCCGAAAGTGCCGAGGTGCACACACAGGAATCATGGAGAAAAGGGCAACGCGGGAAAGGACTTTACCCAGTAACGGACTGCGACTTTTGACTTCCCTTCTCATCCTTTACGGGCTTACCGGTGAGTTAACGGTTTCCTTAGCTCATTCTACTCTTTAAGTTAACAGAGAAGTTGCAGTAGCGCCGCTTTCGGAACGTCCTCCGTCATTAGTCATCGATACAGCCGGGCACACCAGAACTGGTTTATCCTTTATGTGCAGAAGTGGGCCTGCTCAAACCCAGTTGTATTTAAGTTAAATGTTTCAACGCTAGTTCTTGTTTGTGGACAGTTAACTATCAACTGTAACGTCACGAAGGAAAGAAAGTCGTCGCTGGCGTCAGATGACCGTTAGCTAAAACTCGTTCCCCTTTTGAATGCAACTCCGTTCACGTTGACTTATGCTTCATGATGCGACTGCTTTTAACATACCAGCTAACTCAAGTAGAAATCCAAACCACATTCACCCAGGAGGCAACTTTAGGCGCTGCGCTGATTTGGTGGTGAATAGGCGCAGACTTCGTAGCAAGCGGTGCTTCTTGTGTGTCCCATCATGCCCCAGCTAACATCATTCAGGGAGTGTGAGGGAAATACCGGCTGGGTTTTGTCCCATTCGGATAGCTACAACCCACCGAGGGGCAGCGCTTATTCTCGGTGCGCAGAAATAGAAACGTAATGGAGCAATCTGCGTGACAGTTATGGTGAGCAAAGAGGAGCTCCTTAGTGAAAAGTTTGCCAAGGAGTTGGTTGCAGATGGGGTGATAAACGTTATGTGATACAGGCGAGGAGAGGCAGCGTAGACTCCTCCGCTTTGGGCGTGAGGGGTGGCAGGGGAAATGAAGACATATTTCAAAGCAAGCACTGCAGTCCCAGAGTCTCTGGAAGTATTGACCTGCAGTTGGGCTGCATGCCAGCCAGTGCACCTTTCAGTCCCTGTCTGTCCTGGGCAAAGCAGCTGGAGAGCTTTGCCGTATCCAAGCCTTGAGCTGGGATTATAGTACATGACAGGCCCACAAGAGGGGACAAACACAGACGGCTGCTAAAGTAAATACCACCCAGGAATGCACCATTAGTTTTTTCCATCAATCCAAAGGCAGCTGAAGCTTTTCAGACATGCACATTTGTCAACAGCATCTTAAAAAAGATACTTTTTTTTGTTCGCATCATCAGTTGTTATCTGTGATATTGTCCCATCATAGTTACTTTTATACTGATTAATCTGCTCTTAGGTGTCTCTCTCTGCATCACTTGGTCTTTGGAGCTTTAGACAATTGTGAAAAATGCTGAGTTCTGTGTCCCACAGCTTAAGATCATGTGATGTTACAGAGAAACTGTACAGAGAAAAATAAATAATTTTTGTTTTCTTAAAATCTTCCCATATAGTGACTCGTGTGTGGTGTTTCTACTGCTGCACTCCTCTCATTCCTCTTGCTTACACTCACACAGACTTTCAACACATGTTTTTGCAGAGTGCTCATACCATACTTTTTCTGTCTGTACCCACAAAACACTGGTTCATAAATCAACACAGGGAACTGATAAACAACACATTGTTGCAATCTACGCTTATTAGATTCCAAACGTGCTACTTGGCGCCATGTGTTTGTAGATTTTTAGTCCAATTAGTCACCTAGACAGCCAATTTTACTTGTTATCAACACAGAGGGCAAATTAGCCTGTGAAAGGATAGCTTTGGTTGCCTGGTGGGAAAGGAAATGTGTACAGATCTTTTTACTTTAGTTAACTTCGGCGCTCATGTAGCATAGGAGTACAGGGGACTTTGTGACACACAACTTTGATGTCAGGTTTCTTAAGTGTGTCATTTTCAGATTTCCTTCTTGTGTAGACAGGGTTGTGAGGAGGGGATTCATTCAAGGCGTGGCTACAGACTGTGAGGTCTGTAATTGAAGACCATAGTTTTGTGGTTTCTTCTCCAAGGGCCGCATGATTCACAATCTAAATAAATAATGTAGTAATGGAGCCACCTAAATTACAGACTTAAAACAGAAATAGATTTGAAAAAAGTAATGCGTTGAGCAGATTTGATTCTTGTAGAGGTTAATAGCTTTGTCACCACATGACATAGGGTGGACAAGGTCAAGACCTTTTGTTCAGGGAGATTGTTGGATAACTTAATATAGATATTTAGTCAGATGCCAACCCTTCTGGCTTTACAGGGCAATTATAATGTTAATGTTAACAGTTATTTTGTCACTAAAGGTTTTGAAATAGTTGTAAACTTTAAACATGACTCAGCAAACTAGAATAAAATGTCTGTATTTTCTAAATATGCCTGTGGAAGCTAAAGGTTTATTCATGACTATTAATCATCAGAATTATGTGCAGATTAGATAAATTTGAGCATTTGGATGTACATCTGTGGGACACGGCTGCCTCATCCATCTGATCCTCCTAATTTGATCCTAAAACCCAGTTGTGAAGCCGCTGATTTAATGCTCTTAATCACATTAAACGCAGGCCGTGTTTTCTTTTTGAAGGAAAGCCATCAGCGGATGAGTGTGGGGCTTTGTTGTGAGGCAGGTTTTGTGTGGGAGCAGGCTGTGGTCACCAGCTTCTGTTGACTCCACCCTTTGCTTCCTTTTCCATGACAGATGTGACTGACTCTTGGTTGCTGTGAATAGCAAGGAACTCCCCAGAGGTCTGTCAATGAATTCAGAGCTGTAAACCCTCTGTTTAGCTCAGGGACTTGTATGATTGTTATACTTTTATGCTAGGGGCTCAGAGGATGGCACTTAATTCACATTCATTCCATTGTAAACTTTAAGGATGCTTCAGTAAGGATTTTTTGAGGGAGATCACTGATTGCAATGTATGTGATTGCAGTTCCCAGACATTTGATGTGACTCTTGCCAGGTCTTAGTTTTTATAATAATCTACAATAGAAGTTTAGTCAGTTAAAGCGTTATTCACTCAGTTCTTACTCCGGGATATTCAAAGATTTTCTTTTAAACTTTAACAAAACATAGAGCTTGTTGCTTGTGGGGGACATCATAACTCTGAAAATAAGAGATGGGATGTTTGGTTGCAAGAAGAAACTGAGCAGAATGGAGAAGCGAGTCAATTTATTCACACAGGCGACAGCTGCCGAAACACTCACTAGGTCAAAGTGATTTCTCTTAGTCTGACAGATATATAGTAGCCGTCTGGCAGCTTGTGTCCTTGCATCCCTTCCTGCCAGGGCCCACCTGTGCCTCCCTCCTTTCAGTAAGAGGAATTAGGCAGTTGAGCCCAACTTCTGTCCATGACCCAGTCTCACCACTCTTAAAGCTGATGGCCTTACAACAATTCTCAGTTTGTTGTGCCTCATACCTCTTTTGTTTGACAGAACTCTAAGAAAGGGCTGCATTTGCCATGTGGTTCCACCTTTCAGTGCTGTTGTGCACACTGTTGACGGAGCACTATTAGCGGGGGAAATGGCTTTCCAAATAAACCAATTTATATAAACCTGTGAAAATCCATTTGACAAAAAGAGAAAATATACCACTATATGTGCACATTAGAGTATCTTACCTGCTTGATTGTCTCAAGCACAGAAAAAAAAAATGTTTCCAGACTTTGGGAGTGTTTTTCAAATATTAAACCTCAATGATTGAAATAAAACGGATTCATTTGGGACCCTTTGTGCAGTATAAGGTGTTCTGTCCCAGTTTGACAGACATCTTAATGTTTTTGCTGTATTCAGGCATGATTCCATGTCTACTCGAACAGGGAAGGTAATGATAGAAATATTTCTTGTTGTCAACAAATGTGTGGGAAACTTTAGGTTATATTGCAGTCGTCCTACCTACAGGATGCATGAACTTTACAGTTGGCTCATCCACATGCTCTGCAGCTTTAATTCTGTCAGAGTTGGATGTTGTGTTTGAAACTATAGCTTTTACAAACCAAACTGGCTTTTTTGAATGAGACCTTATATTTGATTTCTGACTTTTAAAGAGTCCAATCTTCAGTAGGACTGAAAAGGCACAGGTAAGTAAGGGCAGTTGGGTGGGGTTTTCAGTAATAAGGGTACAAAAATAGAAATATACCAGTCAGCGTCTGGTTTTGTGGGCTAATCGTGGCACTTCCGATGGTGTTTGATGTTTTGTGTTTACATCTTATTTCGATAGCTGGGAGTTAGCAGTCACTGCAACCAAAGTTTGTGAGTAATTAGCTGTTTAAAATGCGGAGGAAAAAGGAAAATACTTAGGATTGCTAATATTGGCAGTGCTATTTTTCACTGGGTTTCATGCTAGTGCGTCTTGTCTACAGAATAAATCTTGAAAAGACAGGAACTCACTGTTTCAGTCACTGAGTCATAGGAAACAACGCTATATAAATGGCTTCCAGATATTTCCATGGTTAATTACCTACTGTGAATGGACAGAGGGAAACTTTATAAACTGTTTTTGCCTGCTGTTTTCAGGAATCAGGGTTTTTCCCTGCAAGAATAGATCAGACTTTTTGATTGAGGTTGGGGTCATTTGGACACACTGGCTTTACAGTCCATATTAAAGAGGTATACATGCAGGATGTGCACAGTCAGCGATTGAGTCCCCCAGGAGAGGAGCACAAAGGTTATGGGAAACAGGTGTGGCTGAGTTTCACCACTCAGTCTTATTTGTTTCAGTCTTTTCAGTTGTGGGATGGGCACACAGTTAGTTGTGTGCACTGACCCACCCCCTACCACCCAAGTGGGAGATTATTAACACCCACCAGTCAAATACTGGGCCTTGCTATCTGCAGTGTTGTCTCATCTGGAAGTACACAAAGAACAGTGAGATGCATTATTCTGTTGCAAAAAGAATAGAATCGCTGCTCCTGCCTCATCTCTCATCTCTCACTGTGTCCAGCTTGGATGTTACATCAGTGCTTCATGCACCTACATCCTTCAAATCCCACTAACACTGTGTTGATGCAACAATTAAACCTGTGATGTGCACAGAAAAGGAAAATAGACATTTAGTTAATCATACGTGGACAGCGTCAAACAAAATTAACTATTTTTGACTGACTTATCTAATTTCACCTCGTCTTCATTCACTAAACCTAATTTTGTATATGTATAAGTAAGTGAGCAGGAAATGTTCACTGCATGCATTATTTAGGTAATGAATGTGTTCACGACTGACAGTTCAAAACTATTTATTTGAATTAATGAGGGGAGTGTTTTAACATTGCTGCGTGTCAGGTGGAGATATTGACCATGACCTGAAAAACAGTGATGGTTTCATGTGGCGTTCTTACCATTTTCCAACACCAGGTACTGAAATCCAAGGCAAATAAGACCTCTCATTGATGCACTTATTGTCCACACAGTAGTTTGCCATTCTTAACTTTCACAGCCTGTGTTTTAGTTTAATTTCCATACAGACTAAAACCTGAGTACATTTCCTTTTCTTGATCAAAGCTGTATAAAAGAAGACCAAGCAGACTTTGGGTTTTGTTACTGTTTAATATTGATGAAGGAAAGTGAAACGTGTCTGTATACAGACCTTTTATTAAGTAGTTGAGCTGTTCTGTCACACAGGGACAGATTACAGCGTGGTTACTATTTTTAATTCCTGGTTGGATTGCAACAAAACATCTGTCCAGTTCCACTGCGGGATATGTAAGAGTGTTTGAATGTCAGATACTGCACAGATCACATTTAAAAGAGGAGGGCATCACACTTTAAGGACATACTTACCCTACTTACCCCACAGCTCAGACCTTTTAGACAATAAATGGGTTACTACTGCCTTTGTGGGTTAAAAAAAAAAGTTGTCTTTTACATTCATGTTTTGGGGACAGTAATTCAAACCAGACATGTAACCTGAGCTGTAGAATAAAAATGCACATAGATGTTGTCGCACTTATATTGTTTGTCCATTCTTTTGTGCAAATTGATACTTTTTGGACAATTGTTGGAGGAAATTGTTTAGTTCGGTACATTCTAAAGAGGTTTTTGTTCCCATTCGATTCAAGTATCTGCATAGTTGTACAGAGTGTCAGTGTCTTCATAGGCTGAGCAGCAGGCTAAATCTGTTGAAGCATTTTTGTCTTTTCTGTGAGGTAACTAAGGATGTATTCCAGTCCGCTTTGCTTGTTAAACAAAATTCTTGAGTGACCTGGGCACCTGACACTCTTTATTTTCTCTGTTCTCAGTGGATGATCCATGTGAATTAAGATTACAATTCAAGTCTGTTGCAGAAATGGGATGATAATATGTGCCTGGATAAGTAGCTGTGCTGGGAAAGTATGAACTTCCTGTCCATCCTAATGTTAGAGATGCCACAGTGACCAAACTACTTAGTGATTTTTTTACTGGATGATTTTGCTTCCTCACAGTGTTGTGAAGCAATGGGTGGTGGTGCTGATCAGTCAGAAGTCTAAAGCTGCTTTTCTTGATGATGAAACTGTTTACATGAAAAGAAACAATATTTAACTGGATATTCATAATAAAAGACTGAACTTTTTAACCCTTTTTTTTTCTACCATGTTGTACTTTCTCAAAATAAAACCAGTGCAACAGATCTTGCATACATTCCCTGACTCCTACACCCATGACGGATGGCAGAAGCCTTGTGCTTGAATCTGACTGTTCTCCTGTTAGCTCTATTTCAGCTGATTTACCTTTACTGGCCTCTTTGAATTGGGCATGCTCATTCGGGTTGGACAACTGAGGGAACAAGGCATCTATTTGTAAGTTCGTCAGTTGAAGGACTTGCTTTGTGAGAGCTATAAAAAGACAAATATTTTTCTAGACATCCAAATTTAGCCAGTGTGCACTGAGCCCGACTCAGACTGCCCTTTTATTTATTAGTTTTTTGTAAGTTGGCTGGTGATGTAGTGATTTTCCAGTGGTCTTTGAAGAAGCCATTGCAGAATGGTATTTTAGATGTTTGTACAATTTGGCAATGTAAGATTCTTTTGCTGCCACTATATCGGGAAAGATGCCAAGTTGTTTCGTGTAGTGATCAGCCATCAATAATTATAGAGGGAATGCACCAATGTTACTATTCTATCGAGACATACCCTCTGAGTGTTGAACAGGACTGCCACTGGTAGTCATGGGATCAGGGGTATAAGAAAATGATTACGATCTTAAATGAAACTTTTGTTCTTGATTGTGATCTTTGCAACCTAGCTAAAACTTTCAATATGAAAACTGTAAGCATGTATTCAATTATAATGTAAAGTCCACTATGAAGCACATGTGTTACAAGTTGAGAGGGCTGCGTACAGTCACATGTCTGATGACATCACCTGCCTTCACTGTAGTCAATCAAGCTAAAGATCCTCTGACCCTGGTCACAGCTCCATCTAACAGTTCATCTCTAGAGAATATCTCACTGGTTGATCTTTTAATATTTCTTCTCTGCCACGTTGTTTGGATTGTTAAAGTTGTTGTAAAAGTGCAATTGCTATGCATATGTCTGTCTTTGTATCCTGTGGATGCATTAATAAAAAAAGTACACATTGTTTTGGTTGTTGGCAGAAAAGGGCGTCACGCAAGAAATCTAAAATTGGACAGTCATGAGAATAATTTTAAAGGAAAACACTTAAATTCCCTCTGGGGTCTCTGTAGCATATGGGAAACTATGTTTGTATTGTATTAGATCAGCCTAATGAAAGTACAGTAGCTCTTTGAGACTCTGACAATGACAAGTGGAGTCTGGGCTCAGTACAGAAGTCATTCTCTTCTCTGTGTAGCCTGCACAGCAGCAACTTTCAGGGGACAAAGATATATAAATACAGTGAAAACAATGTGTCTGAAACCAAACTGAGACTCTTGAGTCTTATCGGTCTGTATTTGTGCCTGTGAGGTTGTATTTGTGCCTTGCTGGGGTAGCACTAGAGAACAAGAAGGCTGCTATATTCACACAGATGTTTTGGAACAATAATGATGCTTGTAAGGTCAACTTTATCAAAAGCCTGGAGTGCATAGAACCCTAGTAAAAGATAAAGAATCACCACACTTGTTGGATGTTCAGAAAAGTCTAAACAAAATGCCTGAGAGAAGAAAATGCAGAACAAAAGAAGTGGGTCAAGAAGTGGGAGTTACATCCAAGAAAGCTAAACATCAAACCATCACTAACACATAAACAGAAGGGGATATTGACATTTTGGACACTTTTGTCATTCCCAACAGTTGAACAGAGGTTTTGGTGATGTTGTCACAGAGCAAAGAGCGTTCGAGCCTTTCTTTAGGAAAGACTTAGCAACTCAGTGACAGTAAACACAGTTCGATGAAGATGGTCTATGACAAAGCTCCAATCCTGCAAAGCTGATCTGTTAACTGTACAAGAAAGTTGGAACCTAATCAATGAAGAATATTGTAATCACTAATCTGTATGTGTTAAGTTCTTGTTTTATTTGTTGTAACGTAAGATTTTTATGAAAACCCGAAATAATAACTGGAACATCACAAGGTGTAGCATGTTGTATGTCAAATATGTAATGTGTGACTCTGCCTGAGTGCCCAAACATGATCGGTCAGCCAGCAGATTGTTGGCGTTTACCCTGTTTTACTGTTCTCTCTGAGTATGCAAGGGATGCATACAGTACAGAGACATCACTCATGATAATGGGGAGAAGAGCTAAATGTTATGTACTAACAGGCTATAATCCACACAGAGCATCCAAAGTAGAGTGATTCAATCTAATCTAATCCAGTGCACTTTTGTGTTAGATTAAGCAAACTTCTTGCATTCTTTTAGCTGTCTGTGCTGAAACATGCACCCAGCACTGTGGCCCAGAGCCGGACAGCCTTATAAACTTTTACATGCTTTTGTTGTGGGTGATTTCCACAGACAAAAAAAACGCGCCACTCATATTTAGCAGTGGGAGATTATTGTGCAGTAGCAGACACCTTCTCTTGTAGAGGCATGTAGCGTCTGTGTGAGAGACAGCAGCAGCCCTGCCCAGGTTAATGAGCCCCACTTTTCCAATTAGGATCATCCAGATGAAATTTGTTGTGTCGGTGGACCCTGTCCTGTTCTGAGAGATTGACAACAGAGACTCGAGGCTACAGAAAGTGTTAGAAAACACAGAACGGATGCTGGTTGTGGAACACTGTGCGATGCAGTTGGGTATCTCTGTATCGTCTGTACGACATTTGGGTTGCATAACCCCACTGAAGCATTTTGATGCTTTGTGTGCTTCCCTACTGTTGATTTGATGACCTGTCATCTCATAGTGATAAATGTATTTATGTTCCATCTATGAGAAAAATTAAAAAGAAAACATCCACCTCTCACCATTTAAGACTCGACTGTTTTAGTTAGATCGTCTCGATGTTGTTGGTGTTATCTTGGCTAGAGAAACGCTGTTTTGCTTTATGTTGTTGCCTTTCTCAACATTAATATTGCTATTGGCAACAGTAGAAGAGGTACTTAGAACCTTTTTCTTAAGTAAAGCTATTAATCTTTCACGTCTAAAACACAGTAAAAAGGCAAAAATGCCCTGAAAAGTGACAGATCTGATCAACACTACGTACTTACATTTGATTAACATCTGCTTAAGATGCAGCATTAGATTCTTCTATAATGCTGTATACTGATATGAAAAAAAAATGATGCACTATATTTTTTTACCACAAAAAAAAGAAAAAACTCCCTGAGTTGAACTAAGGAAATTAATTCCTTTCAGGATTTGATATATATGGAAACCGATTAGCTATTTGTCAAGCTTTTATCTGGTTGTTTTATTAGAAGAAATAGTAAGTCCACAGCCGTCTCTATGATATTAGGATGTGAGCGTCAGGGTTGTCACATTCTTTACCTCTAATTGAGAAAGGCTTCCATTCTAGCCTCTCCCTTTAAAAAGGAAATCTCAACAATGAAGTTGCTTTTTCTCACAGCACATAAAAAGATGCTTCTCCTCAGTTTCTGTGAACATTCCTGATGATAAATTGTTCTCGCTGCTCTTGCACATTTTGTGTTTGTATGGAAACATAACATTGCTGCCCATCTCGGAGTCTATAGCTTTGTGACACCTACCTAAATACCACAGCCCCCCACAACAAACAATAACAAATCCCACACACCAGGACCGGATTCTGAAGGAATGTTTGTTGCTTTGGTACACAGTGGCAGGCATTGTCCTTGAGAAGTCCTCGAGCATAGCTATAGTTGACTCTGATGAGGTTGCAACCACTTATGGCACTGTCTTTGTCAACACTATTGATCTTTTTCTTTTAAGCACTGATCTTTTAATCAAATGTGACTAAGATGGGAAGGGCACACAAGTCCACATCGCAATGGGGGGAGCGAAGAGAAAAAGGTTTTAAAGAGGACAGTGAAAGAGGCCTGCCTCTCCCCCATTTAAAGGCCTGTCAGCCTGTGTTTGTCTCCACCATCAATTAGCCCACTAAAAAACCTCACACCCTCACAGGATACAATGCTAGGAAGGAAGGGGGTAGATTAGAGCTGGTGTAGAAACAAATGTTGTTTTTTCACTCTGCACAAATATTTCTTGCGATAAAGGCACACTATAAAACGTGAAATTCACCACTTGGCTTATCCTGTTTCTGACTGATTAAGACAGAATTATAGGCTGCACAAAAATAGAGCAAAGGTCTAAGAGGTCTAAGTTAGGCGTATAGTCATTGTTTGATGTCCTCTGACCCCAGGCTTTAGAAGCCAACAATGCCAAACAAATGGCTCCACTCTGCCTACTGACCTCATTGCTTTTGCTGACTTTAAAGATGTAGATGAGTCAAATTTAGAAGAAAGTCATAAAATCCTGCAGTGAAATTGCAATTTTCCCTTTGCTGCCACTGTTTTTTGTTTGTTTTTGTGCTTCCTTTCTTCTGCATTTTGTTAGGGACAGTTGGTCTTGTGAGCTTTGACATGTGAAACACTTCTAACAAGCTATTGCATGACTCTTTCTAAATATTTTACCCTATATTATTCCACATTCATAGATTAATTTGACTGTTTTACTGTTTGTATAAAGCATGGTTTGCAAAGAAACTTGTCAAATACGTGTCAGTGAACATTTTTGAAATGTGAAAATAACCTTGATAATCTAATGAAAGTTTATCAGACAGCCAGCATATCCATTTGCCTACTGTAGTCTGTGGGATTTCAAGGCCTGTAAGGAGTATGAATTACTACACTCATTAAAGTGTAATGAGACCCTGCCCTTCAACCTGCCTGTCTCCTACACACACTTGAAAATCACTGAAACAGAGAAGAGATGAAGGACTAGGTTGTGCACACTAGCTCCATCAGTAACAAACCCACCTTTTGCCAGCTCAGGGCGCACAAATATTTTGTCCATTTTGGTTAGACAACTTTCTTTAGTGTTATTTTATCATTCAGAGTGTAGACTGCTTAGCAGCAGAGATGTGATTTCTAAGTCAGAAGAAGACTTCTTTGCTTCCTCTACAAATTTACAGCTGTGGCAGACTGCCAGTAATGTGAGAAGCCATGCAAAGGCAGAGAAGAGTTTATTTTACAACATCAAATATGAAAAATTGATTATTTTATGATTGTTTACATCAGGGATATCCCAATCAAGATAATTTTTGTCTCCAGCACCCATCTGAGACATCTAAGATTGAGTATCTGCTGAGGCAACTGAAGTTGAACCATTTAAAAAGATGTATAAACAAACATCAGAAGTATGCCTAGGACTGAGGTTGGTTGAAGGACCTCAAAGGCAGCATATAATTGAACCAGGTCACCCATAGAAAGTTCCAATTTTGATTAGTCAAGACGTTAAGAATTGGGAAACAACAGGGGAGTTTTCCATTCCTGTTTTTGAAGTGTATTGAGACGATTTGAAACCCAGACATCGATATCCCGGATGACACTGCAGCTCCTCCTGGGGGCTCCAGAGGCGATCCAGGCCAAAAGGATATAATTCTTGAATTACTACATTCAAGATGAACAGCTCCTTTCATTTTCCTCTTGTGGGTGTCCTCCACAGTAGTTGTTGAATTTTCTTCCTTGAGGTTCATTTCCACTTATTTTCACTGCCACATCCTGGCCGCACTACATGGGCTATTGTTTTTACTTGAAACCAGCAAAGGGAAACTTGTTTAATCCACATTTCTTTTCCTCAGCTTTTCAAAAGATCCCTTCATATTTGCTGTTCTATGAATGGAAACCCAGCCAGTATCAATAAGTGACGGAGATATTCTTTTTCAGAATTTGGTCCGTTAAAACCAGTTGGATAGGACTTGAATTCAGTAAAGAATGGTCCTTAGTTTTTTAATGTGAACGGTATTTTTCCCCTCTCCTGCAGATGCAGTGCATATCATACTAGGATAGATAATTGCTTTCAAATAACCCCATTCAGTCATCTCATGAAAATCCTGTATCATTTTGTAACACAATATGTAGCAGAAAAAAGAGAGAATGGAAAGCCAGTTTTTCCAGTATTTTGTAGCCCTACTATGTTTAAATGGTTTCAGTACATAACATGTTGATATCCTTGTGTTGTTTTCACAGTTACTCCAGACTATTTTGCCCATCTAATTTCTTCCCTTTCTCAATACCTGCCCAGTTTTTTGCATTGTGTCCCCATTCATCCTCTGCTAAACTCACTTTCCTCTTGCTTTAGTCCTAAACCACACTCAGTCCTGCACAGATCTCATGTCTGCATTCTTCTCCTGTGAGGTCTTCAGATCAGTCCCTCGTGAGTGCTGTTTGACATGATAATCTATGCATGGAGTTTGTCTACATGAACATGACATATTGTCTATTTTGTTACTGCTTGTTAATGTTTCTGGCCGTGGTCTCTCTTGTCTCTCACGGTCCTGACACACACTGCAGGCTTCCTTAGGAGGATCCTAAGCCAGGAGACGGCCTCTCCTGGGGAGGTCAGGGCCAAAGCTGGGTCAGGTCTGGGTAGGTGGAGATTTTGGCTCATCAAGTGGCCAATGTGGAATGTTTGAGCCAGTTGCCAGGCAAAAAGGAAGGTTTTGATTTACCATTGCGTCTTTCGAGCAGCTTGTCGCAATTAGTGATGTCAGAAGGGAAAGAAACAAATATGAAACATTTCTTCAAAGAGCAAGCATTTCCTTCCCATGAGTTCATTCTTTCCTTGTGTTTCTCAATGAAAAGGGGGCAAAAGTGCAGCCTATTTCTTGTCGGTCATATCAGATTTTTTAGATTAGGGCTCTTCCTTTTCTGGAGGATAAGCATCCAAAGTGACATTATGGTAGCCAGGAGAAAATGTTTTTAAAATCCTAACCTTTCTGTCTACTGGGTAAGATGGATAACCACTAATAAATAGTGTGACACTCCTGAGCTGTGCCTCTCCTCTGCAGCATTATGCCTGTTCCTCTGATGCAACTGTGGGACAGCTTTGTTTTACGCCCTGCTTATATTTCATTTGCCTGCAGTATTTTAGATAATATGTCACGGTGCTCTAGTTCTTGAGGCCTGGCTGTGTTCTTCATGCTTGCAGCTACCAGTGCCAAGTTTCCCCACTCTCCTCCTAGTTGTAGGTATCCCATGCAGAGGCCATCTGTCCCCCCACCCACCCATGTCCGCAATGGTAAGGGTGGAGTCCTCTTTAAACAACCCCCCCTCCCCCCTTTCTCTCCCTCCTCTTCTCCTTATTTCCAAATGCTTTACTGTAAAACAAACAGAACATAGCATGGATGGAGTCTAGTTTCTTTGTATGCTTTGACAGGCCTGAAAGCTGACACACTGAGGCAGACACGCGACTTACGGTGGCAGTTGGAGCGGCGTGTCATGTAGCTGCAGTATGCAGAGCATGTTGACGAGAAGTCTGGCCTAAGACACGTGTCTGCAAACATCAATACAATGTGAAGCATGCCAACCATGTTGGTATACTACTCAGGCAACCTGTGCCATACAGCGTTGTTCATCACACGGCCATAAATGTTCTTGTTCCAGTTATAGATGGATTGTAAATCTTTACATCACTGTGTAGCTTTTGCCATTGTGGTATTGTTTAGTCGTATTTTCTTTCTGACCAAAACAACTAAGTTAGGACAACAAACAGCTGTCGTGTCAGCTCAGATGACTGTGGAGTGAAGAACGTAAAAGCCACATGGCCCTGACCCCGATACTCCCCCACACCAATGCACCGAAAGCAATGCAAACACAGGGTAACACATGCACTCCAAAGCACATCATACCACCAGCTTTTTTTTAGACCAGGTCATGAATCAAAGGTGGAAAAAAAAGAAGTAAGTGGTTGTCAAAATTATAATGGTAAAACAGTATAATAATCCTAAGTGGCTTTTCCAAATGTCTTTTCAAGTGGATTGCAAAAAAGGAAAGTTGAGTTCATTCTGTAAATGGTAATGGGTAAATGACTTAAATACACAGCAAAGAAACATCGGTGCATCAGCAGGGAGAAAAAAAACAAACGGGACAATTCAGACTTGATATTTGAGCATGAAACTTCACAACACAATGCTCCACATACTTAAGCTTGAGCAGCTATCCAAACAGAAGGTTTGACTCTTCCACACATGGTCATACACTTTTTTTCTCATTTTGGAGGAGAGAGATTCTGCATGTGTATGTGTATATGTAGATGTGTGTGTGTGTGTGTGTGTGTGTGTGTGTGTGTGTGTAATCACTGAAATTACAGGGGACGTAATGGAGCATAGGGAGCTTCGGCCTTCTTGGCTATATTGCTCACAAACCATGATAGCATTGCTGTGGTTTACCACTCATATTCGTGCCAAAGACTTGAAATACCAGTCAGTGAACCACTTTTATAAGCTTTACTCCATGCACATCCGAGACTCTGTACAAAGTGGAACTTTATGGCACCCAAATATACTTTACTCGTGACCTGCAACCATGTCGAGAAAACTGAGATGTACTATTTGAATATTTTGAATGAAATCAACATTAATTAATGAATTAAGCTTAATCTGGATCTACTGTGCCCTTCAGTCTGGAACACGGTTGTAAATCTGTTGCACAGACTCTTAAAAATAAGCATTGTTGTTTCTATCAATGAGTCATATCAATGATTTTCTCACGGGGAAAAAAAAAAAAAAAAAGAGGACAAAAACAGCCTTGGAAAGATTTTTGTTTTCATTCCGAGCAGGAGCAGCAACCTGTAATTTAGGATTTATTTCAGGTTGGTCTTCCAAGATACGGCATTCGCTCACACCAGACTGGAAGTTTTTGTTTGTTGTGCTACACCCACGTGCATATTTGGATTCCTATTCAGGATTACTGGGAGCATGCGTCTTTGGATGTCACGTGACTCCAATTCTGATTCATGCTGTGATTTGATTCAGAATTGGTTCTCACATCAGCCCCGATCACTGCACCACCAGCAAACAAAAATAAGATTCTGGTATTTTTATGTACCGTATTTTGCGCACTATAAGGCTCACCTGATTATAAAGCGCACCCTCAATTATGGGGTCCATTTCTGTACTTAACCCATACATAAGGCGCACCTGATTATAAGGCGTACGTATCACCTAATGTTCTCTGATTGAGTTATCGCTGCCAGCACACATAGTGCATGTATTACATCCCTGTGTCAGGGGGAACTGGTCCGACGGTAAAGGACAACACTGTCGGTCATTTTTACACTTATAAACTGCACATCGGTCTGCATCATGCATCTCAGACTGAAGAACAGGCACTCACTGGGACATGGGCAAAAGCATTAATGATTCCACGATTCAATCGTTAAGTACGAGCTCGACACAATCTTCGCCCCATTCAGAGGGAATGGCTGGGATCCGCCTGACCCTGGATTCACACCAAACGCAAAGCGAGCGACAGAAGAGGCCAGTTGCCATTCTTTTCCAATGTACGAGAGCGAAGAGGCGCGGCAAAAGTGAACGTGGCGGCTAGCGGCTCGAAGGAAGAGCGGTGAGTGATGCGGAGGGGGATTAATGCCCCGAAGAATGCTCAAAATGGTGGTATCCATGACAGATTTTGGAATCTGGTGCACACATAAAGCGCATCAGATTATATGGCGCACGGCCGTTATTTTGTGAAAATTTAAGGCTTTTAGGTGTTCCCTATTGGTGCGGAAAATACGGTCATTTTAGAGTCACAGGAGGTAAAAATGTTATGTTTTTCTTTACCCTCTTGTACAGATCACTGTTCATACATGTCATATGAACACAGTCACATAACTTGTCACATACTCCTCATGTGTTTAGGCTACAGCATTTAAATTGCCATTAATGTTCAAAGCCAGATTTACATGTTTTAAGAAATTCAAAAAACCTGCGATGGGCCTTGAGTCAAATTAGAGGCCTCATAAAAAGCAGGAATTCAAAAACATCCAGTTGCTTATTTTGTTTCATCTCCTTCCAGGGACATTTTTTGTTTTTTTTCTTGCTAGTTTAAAAGGTGCTCTGATAATTAGCAAAAGGAACAGTTGGGGGGTCCTGTGGTGAAAGTGTGTTGCTTATTAAGAAGAAAAGCAGAACACACAGAGGAACCCAGAGGAAAGTTGGTCTTATTTCAACCTCAGAGAAAAAAAAGTAACAAATAAATAACTGCTGCTGCTACTATGGGAAGACAAAATATACTTGGTGTGTGTTATTGGTGAATTGTCTCTCTTTGCAGGTAGATATAATGTGTCCTGTTAGTGGACGCTAACGTCCTGTGTCCCAGTTTTAATACTGATGAGTGCTCCACAAAAGCTAAACTTTTCTCCACATTCATCCCCCTCTCAGGTGCAGTGAAGTGTTTTTTTTCCCCCGGTGATAGCAGGTCTTATTCTTTGTTGTGAAATATCTCACAGTGTACAGGAAAAAACACGTTTCCCCCCTCAGTTTTAAACTAATCTCTCTTTCATCAGCACTAACACACGAGTCATTAAATTTTCCAGTTTAATTACAGCTGCAACGAGGATGTCGCACTTTTCTTCCCTTTTATCTGAGTTCTATCTTTGTCCCTTTCTCTCAGCAGGTGTAAGCAGTAACCAGGTGGTTGTTCCCGAGAAAGTGAATGCAGTGCTGGGAAAGAACATCACACTTGGCTGCAGAATAGAAGTGGGCTCCAACCTGAGTCTCACTCAGAGCTCGTGGGAACGTCGTCTTCCTTCAGGCACCATTACCCTGGCAGTGTTCAATCCTGAGTATGGAACATCATACTCACCAGATTACGGCAAGCGCATCTCATTTGTTTCCCCTTCAATACGGGATGCCACCATTACCCTTGAAGGAGTTGGATTTGCAGATATTGGGTCTTACACCTGCAAAGTGGCAACATTTCCTCTGGGAAATACACAAGCATCAACCTTTGTAAATGTACTAGGTAAAGTAGAACTTTTACGTCTTCTTTCCTTTATAGAGTTGTTTGTCATATTGTCCTTAAATCTCACTTTTCAAAGCAGGGCATTGTTTGTTGTGATTAAGCAAAGCTTAAGTGGCCACTAAGTGTTGCTCTGGAGAAACAAACTGCTCCCTGAAGCAACCTAACATATAAACAACAACCTGGAAAGGTGCCACGTACACTTAAATCCCTGCAGGAGTCTGCAGCTGTAGAGAAGCTGCTGTGGTGTGGTCTCACTTATCTGATTCATTACAGAATTACTTAAAGAAAAGCACTTTGACTTGGCCAAACTTTATCACTACTTCTTAGAAACACTGCCATTGGGTTTCCATGAGATCTTCTGTCTCTTGTAAACTGCACGCAGGCAGTTCAAACTGTCCCAGCTTGATGCAACATAGTTGCTATGCAACAACAACTTAATTGCAGGGTGTGATGCAGAGTGAATCTCATAACACTAAGTTGCAATTTACCAAGTTGCTTGAAAAAGTTTCAGATGTAGAAGTGGCCTTAAAACTACAATCTGCAGCTCTTTTCCTCAAAGCTGATGATGATTGTTGATAATTGTCCTTATGTCCTTAAGGTAAATTATGAAATCATACTTTAGGTTATTCCAAATGTAGTTTACAAAGTATAACAAATTAAATTTTCTGGGATCGTGGCATTAAGGCCCTTTCAAATATTTGCTTTGCTTCTCCTCAAAGATAAATAATTATCTACCATAATAAAGAAAAAGAAAAATCCAAACCATGCTTTTTCAAATTACTACCTTTGATCGACATGCTTACCCCATGCTGTTTTTATCTCCATCCCTAATGAAGAATGTAGAAAGAGGAGGTACTTTAGGAGCTGCACACCCCCCCGGCCCATGTATCTGAAACCCAAAAGCATCATTTATGATCATTTATAAAAGACTAGTCATTTATTGTCAAGGATGCCATTGTTTGACTGAAATTAATTTATAATTACACCAATGTGTACATAAAAATAAGGACATAACAGGGCGTCTTCTCTGATGCGAGGAGCTTTCTCTATGATCAGCATATGTTTCAAGCTCTAAATGGGAACCAGTGCTGCGAGTAGGAGATTGCACTGTAGACAGCAGCTTCTTGTCTTCCTCCAGAGACGGGAGGAGTCTGATGTCTAATGAGTGGTACATTAAGTGCTGCTGCAACAGCCACAGTGTCTGGGACCTCACAGAGTTCAATTACACCTTGCTGTCTCCTCTGAACAGTTTCTCTGGCTTTTTTTTTTGGCACATGCAAACACATGCACACCCATATGCGAACACACCTACTTCACAATTCAGATGTAATTAGAATGTGATGATGGTAAAAATATATATTGTTTGCCATCTGATACACATCATGTACCACAGGGTGTTTTTGTTAGAGAAATAGCAAAGCAGTTACAAGACTTATTGTCAGCAGGTTTATGTTCTCAAACGGCCTCGTTATCTTTTAACAAGGCTTTCTTTTTTTTTCTAAATCATAAAGAACTATGGACTGTGACCCGGCACTACACTAAGGGGAGTTCTGGGCATTTTGCTTATATGTGGAAAATATTTTGATTCAGGCGTATCATACTGTAGGCTTCTTTCCGTCTTCTTCTGTGTATCGTACAGCTTTATATGCCAATAAGATCTGCTGAGTGACGCTGCTCCTCGACTGCCAGACATCCCACAATGTCAGCTAGTTTGGATGCACCTTCAGACGTCTCTGAGAAACAGGAGCTTAAACAGATCATACCGACTGAAAAAAGGTCCTCTAGTAAAAAGATAAATCGTTTTTCAATGTTAAACCATTCAAACCGTTTCAGTAAATCCTCTAAATTAAGATTAAGAGCTGGTAATAAATAAAAAGAATCTTTGTAATCTACAAAATATTAGATTTACAGAGTGTTTCGCTTCTTTTAAATGATCTCAATCAAGGTTCCTAATTTGATTCAAGTTTATTCTTTGAAGATAATGAAAAGCACATGACTGCTTTTCATTCCTTTTAAATCGGCTGAAGTAAAACAATTGAACATCCCAACCCATGAAAAATAGACCAAAGTCACGACACATGTTGTAATGATTAACAGGTGCCGTGATCACTGGCAGAATTTCAGAGATCGCTGTCATGATGTAAATATGTAGAATTTGAACAGTATCATGAGACACACAATAGTTCTATATATATATACTGTATATAGTCTCACTTGCTTTCTTTTATTTGGATCTTTGTCAACATCACTGACAGGAAAACGTCTAAGAAACAGTGTTCCGGTGAGTAAGTCCTCACATGTAAGCAGAAGGAAGGAACCAGAGGAACAAAATATTACACAAAGAGGAAATCTACAGAACAAATGACTTGATGCCAACATGGTGCCAACTAAGTTTACAAGTTAGATTTCACTGATAAGAAACAACTTTAGAGTCTGACACTGTAAGCTCTAAGAATTTGATATGACCACAACAGCATTCATTTCAAGGTTTTTCACTAATCGGACTATGTTTTTTATTGAGTTATTACCCGGGGCGATGAGCCCCGTAGTTCCTTAAAATCTGAAGAGTGCCAACAGTTTAATTTCTGCTTTCAGTCCATTGAAATAATTCTGGACTTTCCCAGACTCTGTAAAGTGTGGTTTACTTTCACATTGCTCTAGATTTTGTTTACTCTCAGACACCTTGGCTTGACCCGCTCGTCACGTGTAGGATTTTTGCTGTTTCACCTCAGACTTTTATCTCATCAGATCATGATACCAAACGAAGTCTTTAAAATGGAGAAGTACCTGTTTTTACTTTTTGGCTGCAAAATCTCACAGAACCAAATTGTCCAAAGGTGATTAATGGCCACTGAAAGTCCAGTTAAATCATGTTCTGCAGAGATTTCCACTCTGACATCAGTGTCCTGTGTGAATTCGTGGACCAGAAAGGGCCAGTGCAGCCAGTTTGTTGAAAGGAAATCGTTACCCATTTCCTCCTCACACATTTCCACTCTTCCAAATGGTTCCCCTCCCTTTTTCATAGCAACTCTAAATTAACACGTCTATCTGAGTTACTTATTCTGACTTTTGAGCCGGCTCGACTCCAAATATAGAGCAGCTACTGTTTTGAAGGAGCCCTGCAAGGAGGGGCAGAGAGAAGTGAGTGAAGAATGTGAGGTGGGCTGCTGAGCATGACGTCCACGCCCCTGCAAAGGGTACACGAGATGGTGGGTTATTTTTGGAAAGAGGATGGTGCCAGTAGTTATTTAAATGTGTTGTTGGACCTCCTGCATGGTCGGGGAGGATGAGGATGACAGATGTCTTAAAGATGATTGCCTTGTACGCAACTGCGCCCCATGTGTCACCTTTAAAAGTGTCACCATTGCAGTAAGTGTATCCTCCTCTCACAAACTGTCAATGTTTGTTTTTTTTTCCCATTGCGCTGTAAGATAAACAGCTTTGCCTCTTTGCACAACAGGTAGAGGTTGCATTATTCTGGTCACATCCCTCATGAATGAATGACATGGATCTGTTTTGCCTCCCTGTTGGAAAAAAAATCCTTGTTACGTCTAAACCGCCAGTCATTCTCAGGGAGCTGGTGTAACATTAGCTCCGCTCTGAAGCGCTGAGAATTGTAAAGTGACTCGACTCCTCGTCTTCTAGTACAACAAAGTCAAATATAAACACTGTACAGAGTTGGCTGCGAAGTGACATTCTGCAATTTTTTTTCTTCTTTTTTTCCTTTTCTCTCAAATCATATGTATATTCAGGCGTTCGTGCACGTTACTGGAACCATACAGTAAGACCAATAGTGCTGCTGCTGTGTTTTAGCTTTTCCCAAGCACATCTCTGTTTGGCCCAAGCAGTTAAGAAGTCTCCACTGAAAGTATCCCATATGACTCCATATAATAGTTCATACATTTTTAATGCATGTAGGTGAAATGAAAGAAGGCAATTTGTGCTCTTTTGACAGTTAAGTATACCGAGACCCCTGGACATTATTTATTCATACATATACACAAAAAGATCAATATACATTTTGTCATCTCTTCTCCATTCTGTAATCTCTTCCCCTCCTCCTCCTCTTCACTCTCCTGTAACCAGTGGAGCCAAAGGTGTATGTGTCAGCGGGCCCAACAGCTCTGCTGGATGGTGGGAACGAGTCACTGGTGGCGACCTGCATAGCGGAGCGTGGACGCCCCGCTGCTGAGGTTTTCTGGGATACGGAGCTGTATGGGCGATCTGAGCGGCAGAGTCAGGATGAGTCCAACGGCACCACCTCCGTACATGTGCACTACATGTGGAAGCCTCAGAGCTACGCCCAGGGGAAGACGCTTACCTGTGTGGTGCGCCACCAGGCCCTACAAACAGAGTTCCGCATACCCTACACGCTTAACATTCAGTGTAAGTGTCTTTTATTTGAAAAGTTATTCTTGAAAACTGACTTAAATGAAAACTTGAATGATCTGGATTTAAATATGACTAAATGTTTATTATAGCTTTAATTGTGAAACCTGAAATGTTGCAGTGAATATTTTTGATATTCACCCATGAAGGGACAATTTCTTTTTAATGTCTTAATCACTGATGGATGCTAACTCAGCTAGCAGTACGTTAGTCTGTGTTTTCTGTGTGCGGGCTAATGAAGGTATTTTATGACATATTGATCACGCCTTAACAGCAACAGTAGTAGCGGGAGGCTGCTGGAGGCATCGGATGGAGACACACAAAAACAAGGTTAATACAGGAAGAAAGAGTCTCTCCAGTTCAATAAATCATGTCAAATGCAAAGGCAAGGGATTTTAAGTGCAAAAGAAGCACAATTTCAACATTGAACTGTGTGAAACGGGTCAGCGAACACAGTGAGCCGAGGCATCTTCCTGTGTGCAGTAATGAGTTCCTCATTTGTCCTCCAGAGAAATCCAAATGAAAAATTTGATATGAGTCAGTGTTTGCCATGTGTTATTACACTGGCTTTGTTTTTTCTATGTCACGGTGAGGCAAGTCGAGTTTATTATTAGCGGCGGTTCGTCTACCGCCTCAGCGAGTCTGTCATTTTCAACTTCCGACCAACACAGGCTCATTTGTTTGTTCTCTGGCTCGATTTGACCAACAGATCCTGTACCCTGTTACTGTCCTGTACAGCCTTCTTTTGTCATTGTTTGCTTCTGTGCTCTTAATACATGCTTTGTTCCTCCTGGAAACCTTCCTTTGTCATCAGGGTGCTGGAACACAGTGACTTATTATGAAGTCTTATTAGAACACGTTGTAGGAGGTAAAAGGAAAAAAGAATTGTACCTTTAAAGGTGCCATAGTCCAGGCTGTTTCATCATTTCTGGCTTATCTTAAGTGTTAAATGATATATTATCACCTTAAATGTCACCCAAAACTCCAAAAACAAGGCATTAGTTTTTTATGTAGAAGGAACTCATTTTATCCGTTGGTCTCAAATTCTTATTCGCAAGACTTTTTTTTTCTCCAAATGTGCACACATACGTCACAGTGAGTCAAAGGCAGGATTTCCTTTTATGCTCAATTCTCTGCACTGCGGCCCAGCCAGAGAGTGCACCACCAAGACCTTTTTAATATCAGACGTTTTTACGCCACAAGAAACAAGTGATTCCACCACTACGTCTCAGAGCGCAGGAGTTCGCTTTTGTTTTGGAGACATCTTAACCACAGTAGTGAAAATGCTTGGATTTGTTCACTAACGATACTTTTACGAACAAGAACCAGCACGAAAATGAAAAGTCGAGGCTGTTTCCATACTAAAAGGACATGACTCTGAAACTCAAGCAGTGAGTGAAACTGTTTCAGATGTCTGTGTGGAGTTGTCTTTAGGCGTACAAACATTTTGTACCATATTCAGAATTTAATTCTGGCTCAAATATGTACAGCTGGATTTGAGATGCTGTCATCCTCAAAAACGTGGCGCATCAAAGTTTCTCCTTTGTTTACAAGTTGAAGCTTTCTGTAGTGTGTGTTCACCAACATCTCTCAAGCCTACAGGCATCCGACCAATCAGAAGCTACTTCCCTTCAAATCCTTTTGTTCTCAATAAAAAGCTTTCCCCCGAGAGAGCTCTCCTTTGTTCTAATATGATTACAAACTGTTTTGAGTTAAGATGGATACGAAGCTAATCTGTAGGTACCCAAGATTAAGAATTAAATGAGCCGGAATGATCGTGCCACGTTCAATTTCATAAAAAAGATTATTCTGAAAATTGTGTTCATTGCAAATTCTGTGCATTTTAATCCTAAAATCTTGTTTTACAGTTGCACCAATAGTATCAATTGAAAGAAGTGACAAAAATTGGTATGTGGGTCAAACAAATGTGAAATTCACCTGTGGTGCCAAAGCCAACCCACCCGCCCGCCGCTTCACATGGATCAGGTCAGTAACCCCGACCCTCAGCAGTCATTCAGTTCGGTTACACGCACAGTTAAGTCATGCTGCAGTTGAGTTTAGTTCGGCCATTTTTATTCATCAATCATCCTTGTCCCAGGATACACGTACAGCAGAGGAAACGACTTATTAAATTAAGTATATCTGTGTGGGGGAAAAAAGTTGGATATTCTTCTGACTTTCTGTCTGACTTTCTGCCAGAAGTATAGCTGAATTAACCGCACACGCGTTGTATGTTATAAGATTAGGATTTCATTAGAGTGACAGCCTGGGAAAGCTTTAAGTGACCGTCAGTTGGCAGCTAATCTTATCGGTCAGCTTTTCTGTCACAGTTTCTGATGCGTTCACCAGTCCTGGCAAATCAAACGTGTGAGTGAGAGCAGCTTTATTGGCTATTTAACTGTGTTAACACACACTTCCACTTTTTAAGAAGGAGATGAAAAAAGTTTGAACGTTGAAACGTGTGGACTATTTGACCAACTATATGTGTTGACTGTATCTATGGTGATTTGATCAGTAACCTCATTATCTGGGTGTGTTAGTCATGTTTTGAGAATTCTGATGTACAATTTTGGTTGGATTAACATGCATTTCGAAAGTTCTTTTTAGTTTTTGTTGATCTTTGCTCAAAGCTGACTTTTCTTCATTGTGCCTCTCTGCTGCCAAACTGTACTGTAGTCACATGTAGTACCGCACATTCATCCTCTAGACTAGACTGTGCATCAACCCACTGTTGATTACTAAAGCAAATGAAGAGGTGCTTTAAACATGTTTTCTTTAGGAATTGTCCCCTTTTTTCTCAACTTGATTGTTATTTGCCAGAGAAAACTAGATATGGTAACTATCTAGTGTTCACTGGCAAATCACCATAAATATTAAACCATATGGTTGTAATTTTATCCAAAAAGTAATCCGAGAAAGCTATTTAGACAATTCATTCAGAGATGAAAACTTGTTAGCTTCACATCTTAATTTATATGTTTGAAATCATTGGCATGTTGCTGAAATCATGATTACTGCTTATGAAAAACTTAGTCAGCCCTTGTAACTGACTATAATGAGTGTATTCACATATCCTTTAAACTTGGAAGAAACTCCTAATATTTGTCCTGAAGTAGTTATTGGTTAATGTCTCGTAACATGATCTGCACCATTGAAGAAGCTGTCGTAGAATCATGTGACTTTGCTGGCTGTTAAAACAATTTATGCCAGTATTTTGAAAAATGCCTAAAAGAGTGATGAATCTGTTTGTACGCACTTTTGTTTATCATTAACACAGCAAAAGGAGCATGTTTGAGTTACTAATATTAGAAAAAATGTAACATGACAGACTTGCTGCAGCTTGGCTCTCTTGAGTTGATCTAACTGGGTTTGAATAAATTTAAATGGAGCAGCAAAGTGAAGAAGCTCGTGTCTATAAATTACCTCCAGTGTAACTTCGGAGCCTGGACACTGGAGCTGTTGAATGTGCTGCTGCACCATTTGGGAGGACTCCCTGCTATAAATAAAAGATTCCAAACAGTTCATGCATCAGAGCAACACTGGCCCATAGTAGCTTTTTGTCATCATCATGTTTTGTAAGCAAGAAATATGGTGACATTTGGGCTGATGGTACCAGTAAAGTCTGGACAAATAAACCTTTATTTCCATTTCCATCCATTTCGTCGATGTTGCCCAGACCTTGAAACCTTGTGTTTGAATAGAAGCTCTCTCTCAACTGATGGAAGAGCTCAGATTATCAGTCATGTTATCAGATAATAGCTGCAACAGGCAAACTAAACTAACAGAGCAGTAATGTCATTACAAGTTATGGATTTTTTGCAAAATACATTGAAAACAACCGTACTGTGGTGATGTGATGCAGAAACTCTTTTACAGATTGATCTGTTACATTTTGCACTCTGATATCTGTCATGTCTCATTTCTGTTCAGGAAGGATGGATTGATGCCTCAGGGTGTTGTGATCTCAAACAATAGCCTTGCTTTCAGCCGCCCGCTGGAGCGCAATGACTCTGCAATCTATCGCTGCGAAGTGATGAATGACATTGGTCTCCACAGTCAGGAGGTGACCTTCTTCGTACAAGGTATATTTGACTTTTTCACCCAGTTTCACAAGATCTTGTTAGATATTTAACCACCTTGGCAATGAAATAACTTCCCTTTAAAAGTCAACAAAAATGGAGAGTGTGTTTGTATTCATGAAGTCCTTCTCTTGTAAGATTATATTATAATAATTTTCCTATAATTATATATAAGCAAATCAGGTCACAGATCAGGACTTCTAGCAGAGATAACCCTCAATAGAAATAGAAATGTCCCTGCCCAGATCCACTTTCACACATTCCTGGCAACTGAGGAGCGTGGATTGCAGATACAGAATATCGGTACCAAAAGTTTCAATGCTGTGGTTTTGGCACCATTAGATATCTTAGATAAGGAAGGAGCCGTTTGCTCCTGCTGGTTCAGCAAAGCATGCACCCATGTAGCCCTTTTCTGTGCTTTGTTGCGGTTTAAAGGCACGCATTGTAACCCTTTTTTTCTCAGATTTGCAGTACACTAAATTTCTATGTTTATAACCCGTAAGATATGCTCCTCGGCAGTAAAATGCACTCTTTCCTGCAGTGGTGCACAAAATGTGAACAAACTATTTAGCTAAATTCAACAACTCATAGATTAAACTATGAAGAAGAAGAGACTTTGTTGATTCATCACCCAGGCTCCCCCTGCATTTGGATTAGAAGCTGTTGATCCTCTGATATAAATCAGAAAATATGCAGTAAACTCCTGTCTGCCACCTCAGACTGTCTGTGCTTTCCTGCTCAGTTCATTATTGTAAAGCCGGGGTGTGGATCCTGAGAACTCTGCATCTCTTTCTATTTTCATTTCTTCTCCACTCCTTTTAATCCTTTTCCAAACAAAGCAAGTGCTGCTTTTGGACACGTATTCCTCTGACACACACGCACACACACACACACACACACAGTCCTTTTGGTTTCTCACTGTTGAGAGGAAAGAGCTGGAGGAGTCCCAAAACAGCCTGTCAGGCTCCATCTGTGTACAGCTCTGCTGTTGGAGTCCTGCTTCGAGTGAAAGCACCGCTGACATCCTGTCCAGGATGGACTAGCACTGAGCAATTATCTTACTTCTCTTGTCAAATATTAAGTCTTGGGCATGCGGCTTCTTGCCTCTCTCCCCTGTGGAGATGACCATGTTGAGCTCAGTACTGCTCCACCCCCACCCCCCGTTTGGTGTTGATGTTACACATTCCCAGTTGTCTCGTGATTTCTTTTCTTTTCTTTTGCCGCTCCTCTCTCAGATAATCAGCTACACATTTTCAGATACTCATAACCTACATGAGGTTACAGTGTCGCACTGCAGGGTGGGATTAATGTTTACTGGCAAAGAGCGTGACTGCAAGTATATCAGTTAACTAACCTTGATCTGTGTCTGTTGTCTTCTCTCGTGCTTTTGCCTCATGCTTATTCCTGATCATTCAGGCTCACACGCTGTATAATTTCAGGTAATTAGAATCTTACTCACCCAATTGTGGAAATCATTATAGCTCTACAGGAATTCGGGTTTTGACAAGTTTCTAAAACCCTCTCGGTGATGCAAACCATTTCTTAAATTTACTGCTGTGTCATCAAGCTTTTGATGTGCCTTTAGACTGACTGACTAGTGTTATCAGGCTGCTCCAAGTCCCTGAGGCCGCAGGTCAACATGGAGGCACTTACCCTGACCTTGAGCTCCTCACAGCCCTTTTCTCACCAGCTCTGGCTGCTATCACAAGAGCCGGCCACCGGAGGACAAATCAGATGCAGGAACCTCACATCGATCATGCAGCGTTTCATCTTCTCACATGACTTCCCCACAGCAGGGCTTAGAAAGAAGAGGGCAAGAGCTAATCACTCTCCCTCAGATGCTCATAAGTGCATGTCCACCTATCTCTTTCTATCTCCCTGTCATGCTCACACACGTTGACATTTTACACTTTTAACCTCTTTCTGCCTCTCGTTTGTCCCTCTTTCCTCTACAGTCTCCCAGCAAATTTGAACGGTCTTTCTGCTCCAACTCTTCACTGTTTTAAGAAATTAATCTAAAAAAGATTCACACTTGACTCTTCAGCTTTCACAGAACATAAAGCACAGTCCTCTTAGTTTTGACTCCTCACTCCATTTGCTGTGTTTCCTATCTGATTCAAATGTTGTCATCACTCTGCAGATCCTCCCCCCACCACTGCAGCCCCCAGCACCACTGCTTCCCTCCTCCACGACACCTCCGGAACCGGCACTGCTGTGGACCAGCAGAGAGCCTTGTTCACCTCCCCCACCCTGGCTTCCATCCATGACAGCAGCCTGGGCACTATAGTTGGCGGGGCAGTGGGTGGAGTTCTGTTCCTGATCCTCTTGCTGATCCTTGGTGGGGCTTGTTTTATGCGTCAGCGCAGGACCTTCAGAGGGGACTACTACACCAAACAGTACCTGGGACCCTCTGACATGCAGAAGGAGTCTCAGCTGGATGTGCTGCAGCCTCATGAGCTGCAGGAGGTCTACGGGGACAAAATGAGCAAAGGCAGCCAGGAGCTAAAACCCAAACTGGGAGGGGACATAATTTACCCCGACTACACCCCAGAACGGAAGGAGAGGGACGACTGGGCTGACAGGGGGGACATCCACAGGGGCCTCAAGGAGGGAAACTACTACCCAGATCACTACAACACCCAAAACATGCACCCCTGCGGGCCTCCTGTGCACAGCCCCATTGTGAACAACGGCTCCCCCTACCTCCCGGAGGACTGCTTTGACAATGGTACAGACAGCGACTATGTGTCCCACATGGACGGATCTGTGATTTCACGCAGAGAGTGGTATGTTTGAGGAAAGAAAGAAAGAAAGAAAGAGAAAAAGAAAAACAAGGACTGACTCACTGAGAATAAGTCAGAAGTGACAGATATTTCTCTAAAGGATGTGTCATTTCAATTTATAAAGCATTAATGACATTTCTGAGCTCAGATTCACAATGAGCTCTTTGAACAATATTGCTCAGCCTCGATTGTAACCACTTAACCTTAAGGATGTGTTTGTGGATTGTATTACACTTTTGTAGCGTTTCTAAGAGCTACAAATAAGTTGGAACGCCTCAGTGATATTATCATGTTTGCCGTGGCATACAGTGGTGTTTCGACTGATGTGAATGAGGTTCTGTTTTCTGCTTGTTTGTGTTTGCACCTGTCTTTTTCACAGGCGACAGGTGAGGCTTTCAGACCCTCTTTATTCAAGTATTTATACTCCTGACTGACTGAGCTCTGTTGCTATAAAATCTCACAGCATCTGTGGCATTTGAGAGATGGTTTTCTTGATTGCTTTGAGCAGTTTTACACAAGTGAAATGTTCATCATGGCTGCAACCAGTATTTCAAGCAAATTGTACTGCATGCTTTTCAATTACAAAAGTATCATTAAGTGAAAGGGAAAGTCACAACATTAAAAGGGAGAATGGTACGGGCATTTTACCAAGGGAAAGCCAGCTGATTAATGGGAGCTCATTGCATAAAAACACTGCCTCGTGTAAACTTTTCGGTACATTTCTTCTGTGGCTTTTGCCAAATCACAGTATCTCCTGTAAATCAGTCATGAAGTTGTAAACATGCCACCTAAGAGGGGTTCCTCCCTTTTGAAGCATGTTTCCGCTCAGCTTCGCTAGTACACATATTTTACACATATCTCTGTTCCCAAAGCTGTAATGCAGGTTTTCTTCAGCTTTCAGACCAGATGAATTTTCTGTCACAAATGCAAAAAGACCCACAAACTCAGGTTGCTTTGATAAAGTTTGATCTGATTCAATGGCAACCGCTCACATCGTTTTCAGCACCAACGCAGGACACAGTAAAGTCGGTTACTTCTGAAAGATTAGGGCTGGAAAAGAAAACATAGAAAGTGAATGTTGTCTTCACCGGATTTCAGATTGAATTTGTTTTACTCATTTTCCAGCTACACTCTAACAGCTCTTTGATTGAATTCTGTAGCAGAAGAGCTTGGATTCTCCCTTATCAATTGGCGACGTGGAAATGAAAGGCATTTTGACTCAAGCCAGATGTGTAGCAATGCCAACAAACCAGTTTTGCGTGGGTTTAAGGAGTGCAGTGGATGTTAAAACAGTTAGGCGGGCTCCATCTGAACTGGAAGTAAAACTGACGTTGGATAATAACTTTAACCAAGTCCACTATTATATGTATCAGAATGTGTTGATCCAGTCACATTCATGCAGTTGAGAGCACAGCTCTATGATTACAGTTGTCAGTGAACGTAAAGAACGCCTCGGCCCTCTTGCCTTTGCCATGATAACAGGCTGTGTTGCTGTCTTTTCCATTTCTCTCCTCAGTATGCTCTGATTTCTGTCTGTGAGACCAACACCAATTGGTCATTATAGGTTTTTATAACATAAGATCAAAGTAATGTGTTATGAATACCAGATGTGACTAGAGCAGCTGTCATCATCTGATATTATGTGGCTCCATAAACCACCAACAGTTTCACTGCAACTGGTTTGATGCTCCACTGTTGCTCGCGATCGTAAATAAGCAACAAACAGAGAAGGATCGACATCTAACCGATCCCTCGATCTTAATTTTAAAGTCAAATTATTCATAAAGCTGGAAACCGTGCGAGCAGCTGACATCACTGCTGAACTGGCTATAATGTTGGGGTTTGGCTCCTCTGAGGATATGCAGCGATCATGGAAACATGAAACTCAATTCCATGAGTGAAGAAAATCTGAACCATGTAGGCCAGAGCTGTCTTTGTAATGTCTCCCCAAGGCGTAGATATACGTTTATATTTTTCCCTTTCTCCACAAACAACAAATCCAGCGAAATTAAGTTGAAACAAAAGAGTTGACATCATCAGTGATCTCATCTCTCCCTGCTTGATTTGACCTCGCACTTTTCCACTTAGTGCTTTGTTTAGTTTCCTCAGGAATGATGCATGGATCAAAGTGGCCTTTGCTCAGTCTCGCGTGAAAGGGAAAACTCACCCCTTTTGGAAGCGTCCCCCTTTAGTCAGTCAGGGTGTTTGTCGCCAGAAAAAATATCTTACATGGGTATTACAGTCAGATCAGGGCAGGAGGCCGGTTCGACTTTGAGGTCTCCTTTCTTATTGGCGGGGGTTTTATAGATCTTGGGTGCACTTCTCCACCCTCATTTTCTCATGCCACGGCTTTAGTCAAAGGTTTAGATGTCTTAGAATAAACTGCTTTAATCTCTTTAACTCGCTCTCACCCTCATCGCCGCACACTCACTCGCACACACCCGGCCGCCACACATCTGCCACTGCAGCCCACATTCAAAGAGCAGTCCTCACCTCAAAGCTTCAGCTTTTTAATCAACTTTTATATCCTTCTTCATCACATTTGGCAGCAGAAGTGCTCGGACTCTGATATACGACACATCATGTCTGCATTTCTTCTTTTTTTTTTCCAGGCTGACAGCTTCAGTTTCTTATTTGTTAAAGTCGCTCCGTGCAAACCGCCGCCTCTGCTTTAAAAATGATCTTTTCATCAGCTTCAGCTTCATTTTCGACTGTTTGAACAAGCCGAACTGATGTTGTTTGTCCTTTTTGATGGTCACTCACAATCTGGCTGCATGTCCAGCTATTTGCTGCCAGCAACGCTCATTATTTCCCATCATTGATGTTTATATACATGTACATATTATGGACGGGATTAGCTGTTCTCTCGGTTGTTCGTGTACAGTTTGTTTTGGACTCCCCTACTGAATAGCTGGTGCCTTAAATGGGCTGAGCAACGCACAGAAACTTTCAAAGCGGACACTTTGCTGAAGCCCTTGACATAAAGGGTATTAATATCATTAAAGAGAAAGGCAAGTGTGCCCTTTTGATGTGTAGTCCATCTTCATATTTAAGATTTGCTGTTTTCAAAGCTCTAGAATAGACAAAAGGTTGATTATCATGCCTTGTACACTTTGAAAGGACACGTGTAACAAGTTGGTTACTGAGAAAATTGTAATAAAGCGACGTTTCACTGGGAATTTAGGCGAGCCAGATTCATAGAAAATATTATTGTCCTGTAAATATGCTGGCTTTTTTTTATTATTATTGGGAGAAAAATCTTATTTTTTGTATGAGGTCTGTAATTTTCACAGAGTATTAGTTTATCCTACGAGCGTGCGAGTGGCTCTTTCTCTGCCGATGATGTGTACAGCGATCCTGTTTTCAATGCATTTTCTATTTGTTCTGGAGAGTTTGTGACCAATAATTTTGTATGTTGTTCTTTGAATGATTGATGTGTCACAGGAATCAGAGATGAACGGGTGGTAGGTTGTCGTTTATTCTTTTGTTTGCAATAAAACCACCATTATTGAACTTAAATGTGTCCCAGAATACTGCTTTCAGGGAGGAGTTGACATTTATAAATTCTGTGCTTGTGTTTATAATCGCAAACATCAGTTTATAGGGTCGATACAACTTAAAGACTGATGCAGTACATGATTAAATGTATGATTTTCAGGCTAGATGTCAGCTTGATTGAAGAAACTGTTTTCTTGTGAGATGTTCCACTTTCCTGCTGCTAATGTTTTTTTCTTAATCACCGCTTTAAAGCAGCAATGTCGATGATCAGTCCTTAAATTTACTGAAAGAAAAGATGAATAAATCTCCCGGGTCTCCTTTTTCAGGTAGGAGATGGCACACGTCTTCTGAACAGTTTGACACTAAACTGGCAATTTTCAGACCAATGAGTCAGAGGAAATTCATTTAGCTTGAGACCTGCATCTCAGCAGCTTACTCTCATGTGATTTGATAACACAGATGTCTCTTGGTAAAGGAAAAAGCTATTTTGATGTTTTGTAAATTTCAGCATTCACTTATTCAATCAGCTTTTATTCATCTACTCAAAGTGACACTGAAGCTCTTTACTGTTTCATACTATTAGCACATCTTAGGATGCATCTTCCTCTGTGTTTGTAGATCTGCTCTTCTCTGGAAGAAGAGATCTTTTTGTTTCAATGGGACCTTCCTGGTAAAATAAAGGGCAAATATATAAAATAAAAAAAACACAGGGCTCAGAGCCAATCCCCTTCTCTTATTTCTTAGGTTGTACTTCCTCTCCTCATGTCTTTGTCTACACCACCTGAGATGTGAGCTGAAAGCGAGTCAAGAGGAATTTAATTAAATGAGGCGTCCTTTCTGCAGCGCCGTCATTTCGTGCGTCCATAGTTTGTTCGATGAGGATTATCGGTGTTCATGAAAACACACATTTACATTGAATTCAGGTTACTATGAAACATAATGTGTAAACAGAATAGATCTGTCCATCCCTGCTTGTTGCTCTGAGATCAATATGCCAATCACTTGCAGCAGGAGAGAGGACACGAGGTGGGGAAAAGTCAAGAAATGTGAGGATCCTTACGCACCATGTTTGAATTTCATTGATATACTGTTGATTGGATATGATGTCACTTTCCTTTGCAGTTTTCAATCGGCTGGGATCGACAAAAACAAATCCAACATGGTGGAAACTGACATTACAGGGTGTGCTGAAAGAATCGAGCTGCATCTCTTGTGTGAAATGATTCAACAGTTTATGGCAGGGATACTGACACCAAATCAGTCTTCTGCCAGCAAAAAAGATTAAAAAAAGAATGGATGTAAAAAAAATAGTCAAAGTTCCAAACTCAAGTCTTACTCGCTTGACCAAAATTTGAGACCTAGGCCATGATTTCTGTGACAACAGAATCATTTCCATCAGCTTTGAATGCCAAAAAGCTCTTTTGTGATCCAGATTTTACTGTAAGTTTGGACTTGCTATATAATTGTTATTTGGTATTTTTTCTTCAGTAAAGAAAGAACATTTGAAAAACGGACCAGTTTGAAGAATATATTACTTCTAATGGTCCTAAAGGAAACTGCACGTGAAGTGGAAAGATGGCGTCCATGAGGGTGACAGTCACTTCGCAATCAGTGGATTTAATCCCTAACCATAATCGTGTTCTAACCCTAACCCTCACCAAGTGATGTTACAGCCTAAAGCTAACCAAGTGAGAAAGTTTGGTTGCAGTGTGTTGTGTTTAAATGCAACCAGCAAAACGGCATCCATGAAAGTGACAGCTGTGTGGTAAAAAGAACGTGTTTTAGACCCAACTGTGATCATTTTAATACCCTATGAGTCGTATTTCCCTCCCGCTGCTTGCAGAGGCGGTACTTTACAGGGCGCTGACATGTGTTGTGTAGCACGAGTTTAACTGGGAACATCTTTACTGAGTAGATTTGTATCAGTGAAACTCTCTCTTCACGCATCAGTCTGACACATATCTTAGAAAAATACTCCTGTTTAATCAATGCAAATGTAATGGGTCTTTTTTGCGTGTGCATTTAGATCCTTGCCTCAGGTTTCCACTTTGTATTGGTTTTTCTTGATTCTTAGGATTTCCGTTTGGACTGAGGACTCTTCAGTTGATTGCCCTGATTTATAACAGATGCTAGTAAAAATACAACTCAGGTATTGTCTTCTTTATTTTATCCAGAAAACAGCAGCTTGCTGAAATGTTGAGCTTTATATACATCAGCTTATCAGCGGATAATTAATGAAATCAAGCCATTCTGAACCTTGATGAATGAGGCAGGCAGTTGTTAATCACGCAGAGAACCTGCTGCCATTGTTTCCACTTGTTTTAATCACACTTTATATCATCCACCACAGGGTTCAAAGATAGAACGGTCTTTGGGGTTTTTAAGAATATTGATTAATCAGTAAAAAAAAAAAAAACTGACAGATTGATGATAAAGACCGACAGACTGACAAATGGTGGCTTTTCTTCCCGGTATGAAGCAGAAGTCATTGAGGCCAGACACCATCCGTCTCTGTCACCTTCAGCCTGTGCCACTGTCCACACCTGTGTAGTGACTAACTGACCCATCTCGCGCGACTCTCCATCCCGTCTAACTCAGCACCCTCTTCATCATCGGCTCACAGAGAAGCAAGTCAGGCTGCTGTTTTTTGTCGCACCCGCACCGACTTCAAGGCTGCTGACCACCCACAGTTCCCTCCTGTCACTCGTCAGTCCTCAGAGAGTAAGATGTGCCTCCTTAAATATTGTGAACTTCTCACACTGAAATCATGCCCTGAGAACATTTACAAAGGAATTTACAATGGCATCCCTAATCCAGACCCTCCCACTCTAAGTGCCTGGGTTTAATCCACAGTGTTAACCTGGCTTTGGAGGTGCCACAAACACTATCAATATGAGCTGTTTTGGAAAGTGACAATCGTTCCCTCCGGTCTAGATTAGGAGCAGCAGAAGAAACTAGATACTTAATCCTTTGTGGCATGTTGGGGAGAAATCTCCTCTCTTGGACTTCACTTTCATCACTTCATCGTCCACGTCTACCTGACCCAAAAGCACTCACTCTATTATCACAGTGTTGCCTGACTGGGATAACCCCAGCCTAATCCATCACTGCTACCATCTGCATGTTTGTGCAGGAAGGGTGGGTAAATAATGCTGTGTGTTGGTGGGCTTGGGTTACCTCTTGTTTTTCCTTTCTTAAGTTTTTGGCAGTTGGCTGCAAGGGGCATTTTTTTCCCTCCGGTAATGAATCAGTCAGCAAATGTGTTTAGTTTTGTTACCTCGTAAAACAGCGGCAGGTCCTTTCAACATTCTTTAAAGACCCCACCCAAAGAAGTTAACATTGGGACGGGTTTCAGCATCAAAACTTTCATGGTGGAAACTGCTTTCTTCTTCCTACCATTGTCCCAGCAGTGTTGCTTACTTATGTTATCCTTTATCATGTATTCAGTAGAAGTGAGAAGTGGCCTGTTTTACGCTCCCACCCTGCTCCTCTTCTCTACAACCACAGATTTGTAGCAAACGAACACCACTGCAGCACCGGGGAGCTGACATCAAAGGGCACAGCTGACTGAGCAAGGCAGACAAATTGTTTGAGCCCATGGGTTTGGAAATAATGCAATGCTGCAGAGGGTGGGAGAGTGCGAAGCAGTTACAACAAAAATGTTGTCACATGGCCCGCGGCCTCTCCGGACCCTCGTTTCGGTGTGAAGCGTGAGGCTCCAGGGCTGCAGCCACCTGTGGAAGCAGAGTAGGCCTCTGGGAAGAAAATACTACATGTGTGTTTCAGTCACAACTGAAGCTGACCTTGAGCTTTGAAACACATCAAGGGAAGTTTTCCTACTTGTTACTGAATTTCAGAAAAACAAGTTTCCATTCTTTGTAAGCAAGGATACAATACAGCCAGAGTGCAAGACGCTGCGCAGCAACATGTCTCAAGAAAGTTGGGAGAGGGGCATGTTTACCACTGTGGCACAACAAACCGTTCACAGACAGTGATTCTGTGAGTCCATGCAATGATTTCCATGACAGAATCATGTCTGTTTTTAATGCAGAGCTGCCTGAGGGCCCAAAGATCACAGGCATTCGGTGTTGATTTCCAGCTGTGCACAATGATGTCTCCAGATTCTCTGTTTTCTGATGACATTAAGTCCTGTAGATGATGGATTATTGTTTTACATTAAGGATATTTTTTTCATGCAATTGCTCCACAATTTCTGGATGCAATTTCTGCAGATTGCTGATCGTCTGCCCATCTTCCTCTCTGAGGTTCACTCTTCAATTACCCAATAATGTTACTTATCAATGAACCTAATTAGCTGCAACATCTTCCCACTGATATTGCGTTTTACTCCTAAAACATATAAAACTGAAACAGCTGAGCAACTTTACTCACTGAGGAACATTATATGATTTGAATCAACACTTAAAACCACACATTGAGGATGTCGTGTAAACAGAATATTTTAAGATTATGATACGATGCACGGCAAAGCCTAACCAGCATTTAATTTTTTCTTTCTTTACCTTGTAATTTTGTTTTGCTATATTTGTTTTTTCCAAACAAATTAGGGAGTGAAGAAGTCTGGAATAACACTTTAACATTAATTTAAAGTAGTACATTGTCCAAAAACAATACATGTAACAAAAAGACCAAAAAAAGTGGTTGTTTGTTTAAGTTTTCTTGCAGCATACGGTTGGATAAAATGATCTGTCTGGGTTTCACTCTGTCTTTTGAAATTCACTGGCCACAAGTGTAGGTTTTCATGAAGACCAAAGAAGCATTTAAAAAAGACGGAGTCATAACAAAAATGAATGATTATAACAAACATTTGTGCATATAAAAGCTCAGAGGAAGAGCACAGAGAGAGCTGATTTTCATCTGTAACAGGACGTGCTCAGAAGCTTCCTGCATCACCTTTTAGCAGCATTTTTTTACTTGATTGCGGTATAAATGGGCACCCTTTCGACAAAGACGAGAGGTCAGGCACTATGACAAAACCTGCTTTGTGCAGGGACTCCTCTGAGACCGAGAGCAAAGACAATGAAGGTTTTCATCGATGAGCCGCATTGTTACTCTAGATTGCACTGAGGTTCATTCACAGATCAGATCCTGCGGGCTGCTCCCAGCACTCTGCTGCTGTGGAAAAGCTTGCTGCAGCTGAGGGGCTGCGTTGCTCTCTGCTGACTCAGAAAGTTTTCCAGGGACGGTTTTCAAAAGTACTGAGAGCAGCATATCTCATTCCACAATATGAAATGAAACTGCGATGATAGCGTAGTTTTCACTGTGCGGTCTGATAAATAAGTTTCAAACATACACTAAGAGAATATGCCATCTGACCATCACTGCTGCCCACTGCTGTAACACTCATCTTTAAAGGCTGAAAGGTAATTACACAATTTGCAAATACATATGTGGCTTTGGTCCTTCCAATGGATCATTCTCTAATTGGGCTCATGGCACGCCACAGGCTCTGATCAGAATGGGTGGGCGGCCACCTTACTGAGCTGTGACATGGGGACCCCCACATCCCCCTGCATTGTTCTGCAGTGCTGGAGCAGATATAATCCTCAGTGAATTTTAATCCCTACAAAACAATGGTGTGTTCCCTGGGAAATGTCCGTGGGGTATATAAAAGGAAACAACAACAGACATTTGAATGGATCACACCACATAAACGGACCTGCACATTTATTGTGTAACTGTAGAGAGATATATAATGTAGAACTAAACTATACACAACATGTGAACTTGCTACTGGTGCTAAAGCAAATGCTAAGATGCTTGAGTGAGAAAGCTTTGACTATAAGGCCCTGGATACTTTCCATGGAAGTAAAAGACATGATTCATACAAGATCTTTTTAAGTTGCTGTGTTGGGGTTACGTTACTTGAAAAATCTTAACTGAAAGCAGGCACATGCTGCAGTCTGGGCGTTGCAGCTGCTCCATTTAGCATAAAACCACAAGTGAAAGTTGTGCCATTTTCATTTGGTTTCACTTTCAACCTAAACAACTATGTTTACCAGTTTCATGACGGTCCTGCTTGAGGTCATAAATCCTTCATTCAGAGGGGCACCAAACACTCCAGGAAACATTTTCTGTCATGAGATTTGAAAATCGTTGCATCCTTGTTTTTCTTTATTTACATCTTACACAGTGTCTCAACTTTTTGGGTCACAAACTACACTTAGAATAAGTTATTAAACTACCCAATTTCATATATGGTGTTTGTGCTAATAAATGTAAATTAGTATAATTGAAACAATATTCTAGATAATAATAATTAAGATTTGAGGTTGCCTTCAAAATATGAACAGCCATGCAACTGAAGGCTATTTAGAGAAGGATAAAAACAATGTGTCACATTACAAAGAAGAAATTACATCATCAAACCATCTGTTCACACAAAGCGTACGATCAGACTGTAAAAAATATTACCTTCTATAATCTTTTCCCATTCATTTTTCCTTGACCTCATTGGAAAAAGGGCATCAGGCCATCGGTGACTGTGAGATGGTAAGATGAGAAACAAGACTCAGGAAAAGATGACTGCACGGCATGTCAGCTACACTCACTGCACTACACAAATGCTTAATTATATATATCATATATTGATATTCTAGTACTTCAGTACTAAGGGCTCGTATTAAAAAAAAGTAAAGAAAAAGCAACAAAAGACAAAGACAATGTTACTGACACCAATCTGTCCTCAGAGTGATTCCTTTCCTTCCACAGTGGATGGTCCAATGTTTCCTCTGTAGCTCCATTCCTAAGCATTTACAGAGCTCAACTCTTATCATGGCTGCCACGTGGATCTTTTGGGGTCATTTCACTCAGATCGTAACCTTTTAACGCAAAAGGAGACTATTTGATCACACAAGGGTCAGGTGAATGCACCCGTTTTACTCAAATAATCAGAAATAACAAAATAACATTAGTTTTCTTCCTTTATTATTATCACCAAGTTTGTCCTTGATCTGGTTAGTATTGTTACATTGCACCACGAACGTCTTTTCCTGATAAACACCTAACATTGATCTGCTACCTGTATCTATAATTAGATACAACAGGGTTGTATTCCTCCTTATCTTGATGACCCTTCATCAAAAGGACACTGAACTCTCTTTACAGCTTTGAGTGTTGTGGTCTGTTGTTACTGATGGGTTTTGTTAAGATCTTCTGGATGGTCCTGGTTTACTTGAGTCCCCTGCTTCTGTGTTATGGGTCGTGTTTGCTGTGTACTTTGTATATTCTGTTTAGTGTAGTTTTTAGGTTGGAGCCTTGTCCTTGGATTCTGGTTTTCTGTTTCTGCCTGTCATCTGGCCCAGCTGTCCTCAGATAGCCAGACCGGATTTCCAGATTACCATGTTACCACCTGCTCTTCATTCTTCGTTACTTAACTGCCTCCTCTCAGCCAATCACCCCCTCAAAGATATACTCCTTGGTTTGCTTTGCCATTGTAGTTACCTTGTTCTTTATAAAAGTTCTTTATGTTGTTCAGCACGCACCTTCTTTTTTAGCACTTTAGCACTTTTTTTTTAATCTTAAGGAAGTTATTAAAGTTTATTTTAGTTCCAACCAGTCTGCTTCCCATGTTTGTCTTTGCACTTTGGTCCTCTTTACTAAAAACTGTGACAATATATCCTGAAATAGCCTTCACTGCCTCCTTAAGAACTGAGATTTATCACCTTCACCAGTGCATAAAACCATTAGGTTTGCTCACTGAAAATGTTTTCACCAGCTGGCCAAGATGTCGACATTTTCACGGTGCACATGTGAGGCCTAACTTGTGCTGCTTGAGACATTAATGAGCCACCAGCTCATTGAATGCTGTGACAAAGAAAGAAGTTTGAGGAATTCCAGCATCCATCACTCTCAGTGTAAATATCCAACTGTCTGCCTTCATGACTGCTGTTCTCCTCTACCTCTGTGGATTTAAGTGTTGAAGGTCTGCTTCCCTCACCTGTCTGCATCCGTCAGTCTGCGACTCCTACGAGGCCCAATATACAACATCTGATCTGACTGACCAGACACCCAGCGCTCTCCGTGCGTGCTCCCTGTGAGCAGCTGGGCCTGGTGGTGTGGATGCAGTCTGACAGCCGCACTGACCGTCCACTCTCCGCTCTGTTACCATCAACCATGTGCATTTGTGCATGTGACGGCACCCGTCATGTGACTCCTGCCTCCCTTGGTGTCAGAGCTCAACAGACCACCACCAGAGGCTGTTGTACTTAGTTCCAATTCCTTGGAGCAGAGGAGTGGACGTAAAACTTCACTTCGCATTAGGCCCCTGCAAGCTCAGCTTGTTGTGAATCAGTCAGTGAGTTTGGGTTTTATAAAGTTTAATCATCTGTGCTTGCTGACTTTATTTTCCAGCCGTCCTCTTGAGTCTGCTATCAGACAGGGAGAGCTCCACTGACTGTGACAGAAGAGCTTGTCACATTCAGCTGTTCGGCTGGATGATGTATCATCAGTGCTCGCGCTCACAATCAGGACATATGCTTTTTTGTTACAACACTATCAGTAAGACTGTTACATGCCTGATTTATAGTTCTGATTCTCTGCCGAAGAAGAAAGAGCCCTCACACATCTCAGGAAGAAAGAATCCTGCGTCATTATGAGCTCAGTGTGGTTGATATTGTCAAGAATACTCATTTCTGCTTTTGATATTTTCATTGTGCCACTTCTGCTTGCTTTTGTCAGGAACATTTTCTCAGAATTCAAACATATTATTAGTTTTCTTGAAGCTTGTTGTGATTCTGCCAAAACGAGAGTCAAGATATGTGATCATTGTCTTTCGTTTGCCTGTTTGTCAGCAAGATGACACAAAAGCAACCAAGCTGAATTTCATGAAACTTTGTGGAACACTTCTGTTTTTCAGCGTGTATACAGATCAGTTTCTTTAAAACAGGCAAACAGGGCACTGGTGTTGGAACACCAAAGAGGATGTGCTTCACGAGTGACCTTCTAGTTAAAAATGTGTCTTCTTTCTTTTTATAATTTTTACTAAATGAAAGATTAAATGTTCAAAAGACACAGATCAAAATCTGTACACATGTTTAACTATGGAATCAATTAATTGATTTTTATGGTTTTTTTTTATTCAAATGAGATTCTCAGCAGTCATATTTCATTAAACATACCACTGAGCATTTGTTTGTTTGAAAAGAGGTGGAAGTGGTCCATAGATCTATGCTTGTTTGGAGATGTTGATTCAAGTATTGCATTTAGTTGAGATTTCACCAGGATTGGCAAAATAAAACTTGCTTACTTAAGAATCAAACTTCACCATATTGGAAAACTTTATTGAGACAAACATAGCAACACCGCACTATCATTTAGCTGATTTTGGGAAAAAAATCTGCCTGTGGAATATTTGAGGCTATAATTCCTAAATCATGCAAAAGGAGCTGTGTTTTTTTTTTAGATTTATGTATTCAACTGCCCCTTTATGACGTTCTGAGTGTTTCTTGTTGGCAGCCTGTATAATTCCACGTCGATATAAAATATTATGTGAGTAGAAATCATGTCTTCATGTTGATCACATTTCATCCAACACTGAAATATGAGTTTGAAAAAATATAAGTAAAAAAATAGCAGGATTTACAGACTTCATGTGCATCTCACCTATTTAAGGTGGTTTTAAGGACTATACTGCCTGGGCTGAAAGGGTTCTAGATTCAACCAGAGATATTTGTGGCTAAATGAGAGGTTATGATTAGAAACCTCACCGGGATTTGTACCCCGACTATTTGGAGATGTTTTCATGTTGCACACAACTTCAGATGTTAATAGATCATAACCATAAGTGGTTTTGATGGTTAGCTCCAGTACATCTTTAATAATAGCCTCTCTAAAGACAGATTACAGTCTATGCAAGTTCCCAGAGACCCAAAACCCTGAAGAAGTCCGATGGCTATGAGGTCATTTGAAAAAAAGGCGAATGAGTTAATTGCAGATATTGCAGACTTCTTACTCTGACAATATGTTTGAATTATTTTGCTGTTTTGGAGGCTGTGCAGACAAACAATTATTTTCTTATTAATCAATTATTGACACTGTTAAAAAACAAATAAAACATTTTTTACATCACTGAGTGCATGACGGACTGAAAAATTGTAATCGTCATCATCTTCAAAGCCAGTACAGCAGGAAGAAGCTTCAAGATATCTTGATCTTGAGCCTGTTCTCTCTTCATATCCATCCACTGGTTGACTGCTTGACTTCCTGATCTGCCTTCAAATTGCGGCACTTCTGACTTAATTAAACACAGCCATGATCATATACAGAAAGAGGGATGACAAAAGCAAATAGAGACAAAAAGAGGAGAGGAACTCCATTGTTCTACCACAACACTGGCGTGTGTTGCCAACGAGGCGAGGATGAGGTGAAGCACAGCTTATGTCAAATCAAATAAATTACTTTCAAAAGGGAGAACCGTTAGGGGGGGGGGGCATTTTGGAGCTTTTAAAGTTGAACAGCATGAAGTCTTAATTACTAAGACTTCACGCCGGCCAGCGCTGCACTCAAGCTGCGGCGGTCAGGAGTTGCCCCCACGGCTTCAGAAGAAGGAGAGAAGACACAAAACATTTTCACTGTTTCTGTCTGCAGGAGGCAGGAAAATAAAGGCTGGTTAAACTCTATCCCGTTTCTGGATTGTTGGATTACAGCGGTTGTGATTTTATCTCGTTCTTCACTTGGTGTCATGATAAAATTAATTTCCAGCATATTGCACATTCTTTGCAGCTATTATCCGTCCTGTCAGACTGAACCTTCACACACACCCACGTTTATTGGAAATAATGATCCGAGGTTACCCCCCACCGACCAATCACATGTTAATGCTTGTTGTTCAGATAATGAGGGGAAGGAAAGGGTGAGCTTCTGGAAAAAGATCAGAGAGTCCATTTGTAAAAAGATGTGATGAAGTGAATGTTCATTAGGATGCACATGCTCCTAACCCTAACTGCAGATAGAATCATAGTTAACTATATTAGAGAATCTGTACTAATGTCTGACACTGAAGTGCTGTTCTCAGTTCTCAGCAGATCTCTGATCTGATTTCTGTTCCTAAAACACTCATCATCGATCAGTCTCTACAGAAATTATGCACTTATACATCTATAGAATCACCAGCCTGCAGAAATAAATTGATTTTAAAATTAGCCTGAAACCCCCCAAATCCACACACACGATCTACTGTACAAGATACTCTAAACTATGTACTCTTCCTAAACACAGATGTGATGATTTTTCCAAGAATGTTTTCTTTTAGTCAAAACAATGAACTTGTTTGCCGAGAGCTTATCACTGTGAAGCTGTCGATTGCTCATAACGAGGACACAAACTGTATTTAGGTCAATGAAGAAGTATCTATTCTTGACAAAGCTGAGGCAAACATAACATTGAAAGCAAACAAATGAACAAAAAAGAACTGGAAATCTTCTATCAGCTGTTGGTCTTTTTCCTAATTTTCTTTATTTTCAAGTAACTAGTGAATCACAATTGTAATTAAACCATACAAAAAGATGATTGATCAATTGACAGCACATTAGAGGCCAAAGAGTTTGGAAACCTCTGCTGTAACCTTTAACAGTGAGTTGTGTTTAAAAGCTTCTTGTTATATTGTGTATTCTTAAACTTAAAGACACCTACTGTAGACACAGCAGAGCAGAAAAAAACGAGGCAGAGTCAAGGTATAAAGCTGCTCATGATGGAATACTAAAGTGGAAGTATATGGAAGTTGTATTTGAGTACGGTGCTGTAGTGAGCAAACCCAATTTTTTAAAAAGTTGTGACAATGCAAAAAATGTAACTAAAAACAGAATGAAATTATCTTAAGATGATATTTTATTCACAACAAAAAAGTGTTATACTATTTCATGCATTTGATGCCATTTACACGTCTCAGAAAAGTTGAGACAGGGCCATGTTATCACTTTGTACCATCCCCTCTTCTTTCAACGGCGCGAGGAAAGTTGTCTCATTCTCATCTGGAAGCATTGGATTCCAGCTGCTCAGCAGCCCTGGGTTTTGCTTGTGATAATTTGCTTTTTATGATGCTCCAAATGTTTTCAGTGGATAAAAGGTTTGGACCGCAGACAGGTCAGTCCAACACCTGGACTCTTCTACTAGAAAAGCCACGCTGTTGTAATAGATGCAGTATGTGGTTGAGCTTTTTGCTACTGAAACTGGCAAGGCCCTTACTGAAGGCACTAACACAGGGATGTCCAAAGTCGGTCCTCGTGGGCCGCTGTCCTGCAGGTTTTAAATGTTTTCCTGCTTCAACACACCCGATTCAGATGAAATGGATCTCTTCAAAATATTGCAAATTTCTGCTAATGATGCATTGATCTGAATCAGGTGTGCTGAAGCAGGGAAACATCTAAAACCTGCAGGACAGCGGCCCTCGTGGACCAGGTGTGCACTAATGGATCCATATACCATCAGAGACAACAAACTGGATGGTTCCTCTTCTCTTTAATCTGGATGATGCGACATCCATGCTTTCTGACGTTTGTCTGACCACGTAACAGTTTTCCATTTTGTCTCATTTTAAATGAACTTTGACCCAGAAATGATGAAGGTGTTTCTTGGTCACGTTCACATTTAACCTGCATTTGTGGACGGCACGGTGGTCTCAGTTCACAGACAATGATTTCTGGAAGTGTTCCTGAGCCCAAGCAGTGATTTCTATGTCACAATCATACCTGCAGGGCCTGAAGATCCCAGAAGTGTCTCCAGATTCGTTAAATGGTAAAATGTTTCACTTTAAACATTTGATTTGTATTCCTTGTTCTATTGTGAATGAAATATTTGTTTATGAGATTTCAAATCATTGCATTTGTTTTTATTTACATTTTACACACCAGCCCAACTTTTGTGGAGGTTATGGCTGTTGTTATTTTCCACCGCTGCCGTGTAGCAAAAGATTCTTCTTCATATGAAAATAGATTACCTTCAATGTTTATTTTCTTCTTGGCAGTTGTGCATTTTTGTACTTTACATGCTGGACTTGCTGATTTACACCTAAAATATTGGAATAGAGGTGAGATGATGTTTCATTTACTTAAGTACTCAGAATTGTTGTTCTTTTCACTTCAGTTAATTTATCTGACAGCTAAAACTCGTGATCTGAACGTGATATATGATGCTCCTTAGCAGATTAAAACTGGCTCTGATTTAAGCAATGGCATTCGTGCATTAGAAATATCATATATAAAACACCAGATTAAGCTTCTGTTTTTTTTTGCTACTCATCTCAAAGCCATTGAGCTGCTTATAGAAATAACAAATCTGAGTATTTCCTTCTCCATCTCCAGGACCACCAAGCAACATTTCTTGATTAATCTCATTGTTTAAAGACTTCTTCCTTTCAGTCCTGCTTTATGATTTTTCTAAAGTATGTGCTGCAGATTAGTTGATAACTGCCCTTTTGACCACATCTCTTTTGTTAAATACCAGTAGATCCTGTGAAGTCCATAATAATTCCTTAATTAACACCCAAATGTTCTTGTGTGATTTGGTCATTTTTTGTTTTTGTGTCCATGTTATTAGAGTAGTTTATAGTTTCCTTAATTAAGTAAGTAAATAAAATCTCACCAGACTTGAACTCTGCATCACTCTGCACAGTCAGAGCTCTTTTCCTTCCTAATTAGCCGAATATCCGGGCATCTCCTGTGGTGATATCAGAACAAATGTTAAGGGGGCATTCTCCTTTTGGCTGATGTACGTGTCTGCTCTTGTGTAAAAATCTCTCGAGCTGTGTTACCTTTAGAGGCCATGCAATGGCCCGTTAGCAGCCGTGAAGATCAGGGGTCTGGTAGCCGTGACGATACACTTTCATTTCAGCCAGCTAGTAATCCCACAATGCAATAAAACTGTCTGGCCCCTACGTCTGGCTCCAGTCAGACCAACTTTACTCACAAAAAAGTCCCAACCCCCTCTCAGTATTATTAAGAGGAATGTAAATCTTAAAATACAAGTTTGGATCTCTCCTCAGGTTTTTTTCCTTTGGAATGTAAGATGTCATTAAACAGCTTTTGCTAAAGACAGAGTCCGTGAAGACATACAAGCACAGAATCACGTGTTATAATGAGGGTGTGCGTCTCCAGCAAACCAAGACACCAGCAAGGCCAGAGGTCACTGCAGTGTGGTCGGCTGTGTTTACGTTGGCAAAGCAGCTGCAGCTTCATGCAGAAAGTGTGTCTCTGGGTTGAGACTTTGTCTCACAGCTGCTTTTGGTCAACTTTACAAAACAAACAAGTGGCTTCTGCACTGTCCTCCCTTCTGGAACGTAATTTTACGAAGATAAATTGTTGTATGACGACATCTCATATATCATAGAAACATGTATTACGGGACCTGCCTGAAAAATCTTAATTGAACTCGTTAATATATTAACAAGGAGACACAAGTACAGTACATCTGATGCTTTTATTAGTTTTGCAGGTATTGAGTCATAAAGTAGCCTGGGAACCAGACGATTCTGAGACTTCATGTTTCGTTTGATCTGGCAGGATGCGTCTGGACCTCCTCCTGTTCAAACAGATTTACACACAGCCTTTTCGAAGCTGGGCCAATCACATCTGTTTATATAATTTGCAGCGGATCTGATACGATAATACGAAAGAGAAGGGCTGTTGGGAATGTTGCTCGAAGTGACATCCCTAATTCATATTTGCTTGTATGTCTGGTGACGCCAAGATTTTCTTAAACTACAATAAAGAAGACGTTGAAATAATAATCCAATATAGTTCTAGATTAAAAATTAATTTCTTTCTTATTCTGAGAGTAATAAGAATCTCTGTACCAAATTTCATATCAGCATTTCATATTGAAACTTTCTGGAGAAAAAACACATGTACCTATTGATGCTAGAGCAAAAGTCAGGGGAAGGAGAGACACCAAAATAGTAAGCGAACACTACACACCCTCTACAAAACATACTGATTAAACAACAGAGGGGTTTCAGTCAGAGGCTTCTTCAGCTCTGCTGCAATGAGGATCAGTACAGGAGATTATTCCTGCCCACAGTAACAGGTTACAGGTTTTCTTTGACCATTTGTTGTTGTGTTTTCTGGATTTTTGTTTAGCACTGTACATTAGTTGCACTTGAAATTTTATTGAACTATTGTTTGTACAATAACTATGAAGGATGTTCTGTTTCTTCCTCATCTTATCACGTAATAACTATAATTTCACAATTTTGTACTATAGCACTATAAATTCCCTTTAGGAAAGCGTTATTCAGATCTATTCAACTCAGTCAGGATTCATCCCGACACTTTGCTGTAATCTTTCAGCTGAGAACAAAATAAACAAAAAGGTCACCCTCTAAATTAATTCTACTTGCACTGATAATAAAACCCTCTTTATGGGGAGTTTAAGAGAATAATATCCCATTTATCTCTGAAAATAAAGCTTTATTTGAACTCTTTGAATTTGAATCTGACCAGCAGTGAGTTTGTCTCTAACCACTGCAACTCTATACAGAAAATGTGAAACCTTTTGATGACCTCAGTTTCCTTGTTGCAGATCCATTTCATGCAGTACAGCCTGAAACATAAGCTTCTGATATTAACTTTACTTCCTGTATCACATATTCTGTCTCTATATGAGCTCAAGATGACCCCCTCATCATACACATGAACCAAATGAAATAATAAGCAGATTGTGTAAATGGTAAACTGAATGAATTAGATCATGCTTCTGTCTTCCATCTATTGCCCCTTACATCCATCAGAGGTCTTCAGACTTTCAGGCTGAGTTTGGATTGCCCATTCATTCGCTCATTCAATCACCATTTAAGTTTTGCTATTTCAAGCACTGATGTGGGAACGCAGGCAGCCAGCTGCTGTTGCATTTCAGACAAACACCAACAGAATATGTGAAGGCCTAATTTGAGGGGGTGGAGGGCACAAGTTTGTTCTTTTTGAGATGAGAACACGCTGTGATTAAAATGTCTCCTTTTAAAGCCCAAAAGAATTATAATACAAATTTGTCCTCACCCAAAACTCTTCATTTGCATTTATCCACCAACTAAAGTAAAAAAAAAAGGCTCTGCAACATATTTTACTGATCATTTCTCAAATAAAGCTGCTGCTCAAATAAAGACAGAAAGTAGCCACATTGCAGTTTAGCCCCACAAGTAGTTCTCCTGTGTCTATACCAACCATTTTGGATTTTCTCCTTGTCAGTTTGTCTCAGTCCCTCACACATACTTGAGCCTATGGTTTTTTTAATTAAAGCTTCAAACCTGCTCACGTGTGCTTGCTTCTTGGATACACATCCTGCCTAACTGCCAAACTCAGGAGCAGGAGTCAATTGTTAATCAAATCACGCTCTAAACTGAATCTGCGCTGTCATAGTAAACTTGTATGTCAAAAATCCAGAACTCCACATGCTTTGGATTTATAGCCTTAAGCTCCCTTATGATTTTAAAATCTGGTTAAGAAGATGCTGGAGTCATTCTCGACAAATACCAATCCACATGCTGTCACCAGCAGCGTAATCGTTTAACATCAAGAAGCAAATGCTGAGTCAGTCAGTGTAGGTAAGATGAAGGTCGGGCAGTGTGCTGGCAGATTCAGAGAGAATGGCGGTCACTTAGGGACAATCAAGCCTCCTCCTGGCTGGAAACTCCTGTTTGGGACAGCGTGTGCTGATGAGGTTGCACAGATACAGTTTCTGCCCGTCAGAGGTTAAACATGTGAGAGTTGTGCTTCAAATGCCGTTCTCACTGTGTTAAAACTTGCATTAACATGGGCATATCTGCAGTACAGTTTTCTGCAGGAATACACTGGCTGAGCGGTCATTGCGTACACAAGAGGCGCCATGGGGATTCCAGAGGGCCTCTGTCCGTCCTCCGCATGCGTGTGCGAGGATCATGACCGCTTGCACTCCTTCATAGACTGCAGGAGCCAACTCAGTTATCATAAACAAGTGCTTTCACATATACATACTGCATTCTTTGTTGATTTGGGGTTCATTTTATTTGACTGATGACTGTGAACTCTCAAGAAAGGCAACAACAAAGGTAACAGCATTTCAGAAAAATGTGCATGTCGTTTGTTTGTCACTGGGCAATAATGGGAGAAGCACTCATATATTTAATTTTTCAGTAAAAGTGCTAATACAACAGTGAATCAATCCAAAATAGAAGCAGTAATTTACACAGTCATACATATAATCATCAGTAACATAATACTGGATTGTTAGATCACAGTTATCAATGTATTAATTCAGTTAAATTAAACCTCACTTATATAGTTAAGGCAATAATCAGTACTTTATCCCATAAGAACCCAGACCCATTTTTCCATGGAGAAGAATTATAGGGAATATAAAACAGAACAAATGGACCACATAGATCAGATTTCTGCAGAAATATTTCAAGTACACCAAGTGTCAAATATATGTTTAGCTAAGATATGTTGTTACATTGCACATTTTTGGTAAATATATTTTAGTTTCAATCATTTTTTACACACGTGTCACCATGGGTTCTTGTAGTTTAACTGAAACCATGGTTTTTGATCATATTTATCACCTGAATCTGCAACCAGTGACATAATCTGTCAAACTGATATGAAAAAGACAATAAACTTGATGACCAAGCTTAAGTATCATTGAATACTAAAGCCAAGTTTGCCCTTAGTGTCACTACCAAACAGATTATATCTTTATAGATAAATGCATGCTTGTGTGCTGTTTCATTCCACCTCTGCCTGCAGGTGGCAGTCGTGAGTTTTATTTAGCAGAGATTTCATGCACAGGTTTCTTGCATAAACCTTCCATCCGGTACTTTTTGTCTTTTACATCTGCAAACTGACACTCAAGAAAGGAATGTGTAATGGGCTCACATCAAGTACAAAAACAGGTGCAGCTGTCAGAACTGAGACGTCACTTCAGCTGAACATCTTCTTCTCAATCGCAGCAGTGTGAATGTGAGAGTGAGTGTTGCCTCTCCTCTCCTGAACAGCCATTAGAAAGGAAGATGAATGAAGGCAGCAGAGCTTAAAAGGAACAGTTAGGCATGATTCAGGTCTGTAAAACTCTATTGATTGACTGCTCGCCTTCCTGCACAGTCCCTGCCTGGCTGGTTCCAGAGCAATTTGTCCCTCAGGTCTTAGGTTGCATGTGAATTTTCTGTTGTGTCAGCTGAGTTTAAGTACAGCGCATGCTTGAGCGGAGGTGAACTCTCATTATCCCACACTGCTTTAATTAAGAGCTCCCTGTCAACCAATGCAACATCTTTAACTCATTTATTACCTTCCACAGTAGGCATCCCCTAACTGCAATGAGCAATATTTCATCTTCCACAGTCGAGGGCGTGTGTTTGTCATAAACACATCTTAAACACATAAATTCAACAGAAACTGAAGGTTTTTTTTAAAACATAAAAGTAAAGTTCATTGCTGGAAACAGAATTCAACACTATCAAAAAATAGTTTTACTATGTAAGAAGGACCATCATTTTGTAAACATGAAACCATAAGCTCTAAAATTAGTACACACCAAAGTATATTTTGCATTTAACTGGACTGAAGCCTTGTAGCTATGATGCCATATTACAAGTATTAGTCTTTTTTTCCAAAGCAGTTTTAGATCCTTTTGGTCACCTGAGGGCAGCCGAACAAGCTGCCAACCCAACACATCAGATTAGAACCTTTCACATCAGATGTCTTGATGCATGAACAGCATGTGACCTGAAACAATAACAAGGATTTTACAGCAGATCTTTTTTTTCCCCAACTAGTTGCCTGAGTGAAATGTTGACACTAAGGACAACCTTAAAGCTTCAGGAAAATGTATGAGCTTCTCTTTTATTCAGCACGAATGCATGCTTTATCAACCAGGAAACATGTCCACATTTAGATGGGTGTTGGTAGAAGCTCTTGGGGTTTCATCCAGGAAACATGTTTTTTGTTTCGCTTTGAGCACCATACTGATTTTTTATTTTTGTTTTTGTTTGAACTATTTTCTCAATCCTCACAGAGTTATTATAATGCAGTTCACATATGTCTCAGAGAACCTTCCCAATGTGGAAACTTTCGGAGGGCTCTTGTAGTGAAAATGCAAAATTTTGTTTGCATATACTTTGACATCTTATTTCTGCCAGTTTCCCCAGTTATTTCTGAGTTCTGTAACAGAACTTTTAAAACATAGTTTATCTTATGTAAAGTATACGGCAGGAGTTGTTGGTTTTATCATATTAATATTCATAATATTGAAACTCATCTGTTCACAAGCAGGAAGAGACACAGCTAGGGTCACGGAGGGTTAATGAGGTGAGGGATCAGCAATCATGAGGAATAGCAGTGAATTGGTGAAATTAAACAATGTTTTCTGATAGTCTCTTAGCAGTTGCTTTCAAAAACACAAGTAAAAACAGTCACATTCACAGTCACGCAACCCTGCAGGAAGGTGCCAGATTGCCAGATTTTGAGTGAGGAAGTGCAGCTGAAGTGCACATACTCCCTTTCACTATGGTTTCACTGCTATGCCTGTGACTCAGGCCCACATGACAGGGAAATTATGATAAACTTTGAAGTTTTAACATCAGAGGTCTAATTTGCCAAATCTTTGTGGAATTTTAGATCACAGTGAAAACAGACAACTCTGGTGTGACAAAACTGTTTTAATTCCTTGAAAAATGTGTGTGGGACTGAAAATGCCTGTTATTTTCCGTCAAAATGTGACGAGGCGGGATTGAGATCAGGATCTTTTTACTTAGAAACATTGCATCAGCACAAAGAAAAGGTTCCTAAATGTACAACATTTCACTCTGCTGACTGGGATGATTCTCAACAGGGTTGCTTGATAGTGATTTAGACAGCTTTATTTCAACAATCACTAATCATCACCTTTCTGTGCTTCAAACAGTTGCTGACTTACACATTCAGTGGAGCAACATTTGCATTCATTTGTGGACATGTTTCCAATATTCATTCCCTCTTGATCCGTTCTGGACCCTCTCAACTCCTTGGGGAGCTGTCTGACTCTTTAGTTTCTAAATGCTGCACAATGTTCACCACCTACTTGCTAATAGTGTCTGCTCTGTGGTGCTGAGCGGATGGTTTGCATCGACAACAGCTCTCCTGCTGCAGTGAATAACATAACCAAAAATGTGGGAATCAAGTAAACTGTAAACCCATGGATAAAGATGCTAAAATGGCAGTGATTTTTACAGATTAGGTTGTTAAAATTTGCTTTTTCACTCAACATATAATAATTTTTGGCTGCTGTTATTATAAAATATTGACAACAGCAACACTAAGATTGTACATTGAGCACAATTGCCCTTATTCAGTCATTTAAAGATGTGAAGAAGAGAGAAAACATGAGAAAAGATGGGGGATAAATGCAACTGTTTTCATTCAAATTTGAAACAGTGATCCTATGGTTGAGCTAAACGTGTCTTAGACCAGGATGTGACTGTGATGCTCAAGTTCTGAATGCAGCACCCTTGCACTCACTCTATTATCACACCTCTAATCACATTCTCAGATGTCTTTTATTACCACAGAAAGCTGTGCCGATCACTCTTTAGTTTTGAATGCATGATGATTCCCTGCTGCCAGTAAAAACTTCATGCTTTCATTATGGAGCTCAAATGAAAATCAAAATAAAACTTTCTGAATCTGACTTTCAAGCCATCAGAACCCTTCAACCCAACCTGACCAACATTTTCACACGGCCACTTCTGGAAGTGGTTTGTGAGGTGTGTCCTCCTGCTTCTGCGACAACAACAACTTTGTGGTTTGGGTTTCAAATCAAACTGAACACAACGTATTATATATGACTGCCTTAACTTGTGCTTCAGAATTATAGACAAAACCTTTTGTTCTCTGGCTTTATGATGACTTTATTGAGGTTAAGGTTTATTAACCATCTGTGACACAATCCGAGCTCCAATGGGAGCTGTGCAGGCTGCATTAGCACACACTTGTCCTGTGGTGGGGGAAGCCAGGCCGAGTGCCAGGTTTGCAGGGGCGCACAGGCCCAGTGATGCTCAGCACGTCCCAAACAACCAGTGCATGAACCAGAACCATCTGCTGCCCGTTTCACTTACATTCTCGCTTGATGGTCTGCCAGTTTGCTTTTGCACCCCTGGAACGACACTAACAACCATACGAGCCACCAAAGCTGGCAGCACATCCTGGCTCTCTTCTGATTTTTTGCCAGAAACAAAGAGATATACTTCCCTGAAATGTATTTCAAAGCAGTGTCATTTATCACAAGCCCTCTTTCTCACTCCTTCTACTACTTACTGTAATGACCAAATATGCTTCTCCACTCTGCTTGAGTGTGTTTAAGTAATTTCCATCAACTAAATAACCATTAAGCACTCAGCAGCCTAGCCTCAACTGTTGAAACGCATAAATGGCTCATGACCTGAACATTAGATGCATCATCCCCAGAACTGCCGGATCACTGTTAGAGTAATTTCCACCAACTAAATAACCATTAAGCACTCAATGAGCACCCCCCTCAGCTGCTGAAGCACTCTGGAGCATCAAAGAAGATGGGATTGATCAGAGATGTTATGAATCAGAGCAAAAGAAAATTACATATAGAATCTGCAGTACAAGTTTTTGTCATTGGAGCGCTTGTCATTCTGAAAATTTCTCCACTTCCACAAAATGTGCGATCCCCTGCATGCAACATAAGAAGTGAAGCATAAGTTTGCCTTAATGATCTTTTACACATCTTTCCTGTCAGTTATAAGAAAGCACAACTAGTGTTTCAAAATGAGTCATCTTACGCTGTGAACACACAACAAAGTTCTCATCGGAAACTGACTCATCAAGAATCACATCGTATGTAACATTTTCATGTTTCCTCCATTGTTCAGAAATGGATCTACAAAGTAATGTGGCTATAAAAGGCTGGACTACAAGTCATAAACATTCATGAGAACACCATGATTCATTATGGATCCATAATGTTTTATTGGAGCTGATAAATGCATCAGTAACCATTATGTGCTGTTAAAAACAAGGTCAGGAAGTTTTGTGAATGAATTTGAGTGCTCTTGAGTGTATCAGGCTTATAAATGTTGCTCCTCTCCATTATAGATGTGTGTTATTTAGTGGTTATGAATGTGTAGCTGTTTTTGTTATCAGAACTTTCTCAAAACAAGGGTGTGCCTCACATTACTTGTTCTTCTACATAAGTCGTTGTCAGTCTATCAAACCACACCTCACAAATGTCCGGTGATGGAGAAAGCTAATATTATGCATGCAACAGATTATAGAAATACAAAATAAATTATCAAAAACAGAAGAATGGTCATGACATTTGTCACTTTGCTTTAAATAGAAAAAAATCTCATATCTGTTTCTCTAGACATCCTGCAGAAGAACTCCTGTATTCATAATGCTGCATGAGGCTTTATGAGGCTTTAAGGAAGTGTTGCGTTTTTGGACCAGTGTTATTCTAATGGGTATTTCTTTAGAAGCAGGTAGGATGGGATTAAAAGTAGACATCTCTCTGGAGTAAGTACTTTTGATGAAGCTTTACCTGTTAGTAAACTGGATTAATACAAATACATCTCTCTGAAAGGGGACATTTGCATCACAAGATCTGAGTTCACTGAGAATTGTCTTGAAACTCTGAGGTGCCCTCAGCTCTTGTTGTTTCTACACGGTTTTGTATTTTACTGCACAGTTGAGGTCAATTTGGCAGCTACTGAGCTAAAACTTGAGAGTCCAGTTAACACTTCATGCTCAGCACCCCACATCAAACAAAGTAAACACAGCATTTGCCTTGTGATCAGTAGCCTATACCCACCATTTTTATTCCAAGCTGTTCAGCAACAATCTCCCACAACCTGTCTTTAAACTCTGTGTCTGTATTCTCTGCGGGTTTTATCATAAACTGCTTTGTGCTGTTTATGACAAAACACGCAGAAATTGAACCTGTTCTGGAAAATGAATGACTGATGAAAACTTTGGAGACAGTGTGTAAATATGGTGATGTTACATGAAGTGAAATATATCTTTTGCGACAACATCAGACAACTTTTACAATCTTGCTGTGCAAAGGCCTTTACTCTAACCAAGTGATGGTATTGCCTTAACCCAACCAGGTAGTAAAATACTTGTTTTGCTAAAGTGTTGTCATGTTATTGACAAATCATATATTGGTCAAATCTACTGTCACTCAGAGACCCACGGTTGAAAGGACAGTGCTTAGCTGCTCTATCCACGCCCTTCCTTCCTCCTTATGAGGACTTTTTAAATGAAAGACCTGAGAATGACATCTGATCTGACGTGTAAACCGCTCATGTGAGTCTTATTTCCCTTTTGCCACTCACAGGGGCAGTGCTTTACAGGGTACAGTTATGAGATGTACTGATGGGTAAAAACAATGAAATAATATGACCTTTTTCGTTGCCGGACCTGTTGGCATATTCACATGCAGATAGCTGTCTGATTACAGAGAACACTGCATGCTGAATGCACTGATATCTAGATTTTTGTGTCTTCTTTGTACATGAACGCCAGCAGTGTCACAGGCCAATGCTGGTATGTGACTTGGATTGATAGTTTCATATCAATCAAGTTTTGTGTCAGGGTGTAATCTGTTAAAGCGCCTTTTTGCGTGTGTGTGGGAGTGATGTTTGGTTGAATGATAGTTCAGCTGTAAATGAACAACAGCAGGCAGAGATGGTGCACATTATCAGGGATTTTCCTCCTCTAAAGAAAGTGATGATAAGGTTCCACACAGTTAAATAGGTTACCATGAAGCCCTTCAGTCTGCTGGTGCTTCACTGTGTGCACATTATTACTGGCTAACAACCAACCACCTTCTTCTAGCTGTATTTTCCAGATGTGCATCTGCAGAAACAGCGATAAAGAGAAAGGCAGCAATGCAAAGAGGAAGTGGGTTGTTCATCTGCAAAAATTATAAATACCTTGTCTGTGAGAAGTTAACAATTCATTGTCAGTCAAAAGAACTAGCTCACAGACAGCATATGACACATCCGGAAAAGACTTAATGTTTCCTTCAAACTCTCCTCCATCTCTGCCCACCTATGGGGAATAACTATGTCAGGTAATTCAATTAGCTGGAAAAAATATCCATGTCTGTGTGATTACAATGTGTTTGAACAGACAGAATCAACTGTGTGTCAGGAGTTTGCCCTCAAAACCAAATGTTGCATGTAATTTTAGTAATAGACTGAGCTGTTTTTCCTTCCGGAGATGCGATCATCCACAATCAGAATCAAGTCAGAGAGCACGCCTGGAAGTAATAAGAGCTTTAATGTTGCTCAGAAACTGCAGACAAAAGCCCCCTTGTCTACTTGTGTGATTAGGACGTTGTTTTCTATGATTTGTATGATACATGACAATGTGCTTACCCTTCATAACTTGTGAGAAGGTTGATGAGAAAAAAAGATTTTTTTAACTTGTTCATGCCCCTTTATTTCCTCCTTTAGAACTTGCCCACTCCTGAATGTGGCTGTTTTCATGGGCCCTGATAACTCTGCATGCAGTAAAAGAGCTTTTGTTTTGCCATTTAAAACTTTTGTGTGGATAAAGGTCATGTGAAACTTTTCAGGCTTCTTTGTTGGAACAAAATAAGTCCCCATCATGTAGATCTATCATTTTTTAGGATGAGAATTTGTTTTAAGGTTAGAATAAAGTTGAGGTTTAAGTTGCTAAGTAGCCAGGAAATGGCACCACTGTGTGTGCAGCATGAAAGAAGATGAGATGGTATTTTCTTTGTTGTAAAACCCACTTTCACAACCTACAGACGTTCTCACTATGCATGCCAGTTTCGTATCTGATCATTCAAAAAGACGTTATAAACCACACAATCAAAGTGCGTTCGCAGCATTTTCTATCAGGTCATTTCATTCACTGTCATCACCCCCCCCCCTCCGAATGACTCAATGTTAAAGTTGATCAGCACAAAATCTAAACTGTCACTTCTGCACAGTGCACTTTTTTTTCTCACAGGATGACAAACTGTTCAAATAAGTCTGTCTTTTAAAAAGAACAACCTCAGAGAGAAATACAAGAACATTATACCATAAAACAATGACCAGCAGTGAGAGATTTCCCAAAGTGCAGAGCATGAGCAGTAGCAAGCTGTCTCTGCAGTCAGACAAGCAGTTTCTTAGGGCCCCCACAGGGACGGGATGGTATGAATGTGCATGGTTTTACCACTTCCCAAGGCGCCTTTCTGTATGAGGTGGCTGAGTAACTGAACAGACACAAGGAAGGAAACAAGGAAACGTGGCTCTGGGCATCTGAGAAGTGAAAAATGTAAGAGACAAGCAAAGCTACAAAAGAAAAAACTGCTTCAGAGAGAAAAAAGGGAGAAGTGGTTTTACACACAGCAGTGTATGTATGTGGTCATGTGCACATACAGTGTGTTGGTGTATGAGTGGCAGTAAACATGCACACACGTTAGTGTCAGCTGTAGAGGGTGTGCACCTACAACCATGAACCACAGAAAACACACACACACTCACTTTAAATACCCCTGTGCCTTACGTACATTTGGTGCATCCACCTCTGTGTCACTCGATGACACCATCATGGGATGTTCATGGCTGTTGGTTTTGGGTCTTATCCTAAATGTTGCTCATTGCTTGGAAATTCAGGGTAAGTCTGCAGGGTTACAACCTATCTGTGTCTGTCAACTGTTTATGAGCTTATCTTGGTGGACCTTAAGGTCTTATTTACCCTGTAGCATTTACAGTCCTCAGTGCTGCTGAACTTTTCCTACCTGATTACTCGAACTATATAAATGTACACAGGCAATAAAGCCAAATTATTAACTCTATATACTTATTTATACAATATATTACTAATGGCATGTTTGCATTGTCACTCTTGAGAGGAGTTTATTGTTATTGATCAGCTGGTTCACCTAAAACCACAGCAATTTCTTTACAGCCTTTTAAAACTAATATATGAGGGTTGTTAAGATTATTTACTCTGTGTAAGGGGAAAACCCTTGACAGCAGGCTACATTTATTTAGAGACCCCTCTCTTTACAGTCTTTGTTTCTGCAGAATCACTGAGACTTCCAGTTGGAGATGGAAGTTTAAACATAAGAAGAGCTTTTTCTCCTTAAGTTAAAAGTGTTATTTGTTTACCACATCCTCAGCCTGCAGAGGAAGACTTGCTGTGTGTCACTGCTGAACTGTTATTTGGTGAGAAAAAGAAGCCCCTGGGGTTCAGGAAATATGATGCACTGGATGAATGCATGGGTTATTTTTTTATTTTTTTGTCTCATTTATTGCTCAGTTTGTATCCTTAAGGCATTCCTTTCCCATTCTTGGCTGACATTTATTTTGGCAATAACCTGCAAGGGCATATGACTTATGGACCCAGTAGGCATAATTGAAGTGATACACAATATTTATTTCTCTCCTCTTAAAAGGTTTTGGAGGCCCTCCACATTGTTTCCATTTGCTGTGATATATAGGGAGACCCACAGAATTTCAGCTTTAACAGTGCTTGATGCAAACAGTTTAGTTTAGCCTGCAGCAGCTGGCTGCATACTTTGGTTTACAATGACTTTGCTCAGCAGCAAGTTGTCATCATTATACTCATCATGTATATAAAGCTGAGAAGAAGTTCTTGGCTTCAACTGACTGATAAAACAAACTGTGTCCTCAAGTGCACTTTGATGAAGTCAGCATAGGAACCAGAGTGAAGGAGATTTGGTATGCACTGCAGAAAGAACTGCACACTGTCCTGTCTGCAAGAGGTAAAGCCTGTCAGTGTCTATTAAATGCCCTTTCCACTGAAACCTCCCCTGAACTGTGGCTTATTTCTGCACCATGTGAAGGGAAGGGGTCTCTGCTGTCTGGGTAGGGACTTCTGGACTGTTTTCATCAACATAATGGGGTCCTCATTGAAAAAATACACTGAGAAGACCAGGCCTTTATTACCAAATGTCATTATGTGCAACAAAGTCCAGCTATTGTCTTCAGCCCTTTGAGTGTGGACAGTGTTTGTTTTCAGCCTCTCTTGCTGCATGACTAAGGGGACCAACATTGGCCCACTACTGTGTTTCAGGCTGAAGTAATCTGGTGAAAAAAAAAAAAAAAAGTAAATTTGCACACATTTGCTGCAGTAACTCCAGGGTAAGAAGTTAACACATTATGTTTCTGCAAATATCAATTATATATGCATTATAATTTTACATATATCACATATATATCAAATACCATTTTGTGTATGTGCACAACAGAGCTGTGTGGGTGGTAGTTCAATGAATTGGGTACCCTTTGCTTGTTGTTTCCTGAGTGAAACCACTGCTTAGTTTCAGCTATGGTCTTAGGATCGTAATGTGACTTGTGTAAAGGTGGAGTGGAACAGTCCCTAACCATGCTCCATCAAACTAGTTGTGGGTGGGGCTAGATTTGAGTGGAATGGAGGAGCAAGACTTATACTTACAGACAAACCAGGCAGGGGAGGAAGCAGAGATTTTAATATATTCCTTGATAACACCAAAAGGTTATCATTTTAGGCTATCGAGGCATCACTAGTCTGATTAGTCATTGGAAAGCTGTTATCATGAAAAAATGATTGAGGACCTCATTGCTGCAGTTAGTCGGCCTCATTCGTCATTGTTTCACTATTATTGAAAGACAATGGGACATTTGAAACTTTCACAGGCATAACAGCAGACATCTATCACTCTACAGTCAGTTCTCTCTGGAACAAGGCCAATTGCATCTTTGCCGGTGTTAACAATTTCAACTTTCAGATGAACTTCTGACCTCTCATTTTTACAAAGCATTGTTCTGCTCTGTTTTTCAGATTTAGGTACAGAGCCGACTCTTGTGATTTCTCGCAATGTTACAGCAGTCCTGGGGGAGGACGTGTACCTGAGCTGTATTTATGAGGGTGAGAGTCAGATCCAGAGTGCTGAGTTGAGACGCCAGATTGACTCCAGAAGTAAATTCAAGCGACTGGCAGGGTTTTCAAATGGGAAACCTTTTAGCCGTGATGGCTTCTCAAAGCCAGAATCTCCAACTAACCTCACAGTTCAGATGAGGGTGTCCAGTGTGGAAGCAGAGGGAAAATACAGTTGCCAGTTTGAATCGGAGGATGAGTCGTACTTGGGTACTGTGTTTGTCACTGTAGTAGGTAAGTAACTGATAGGGTTGTTGTACCCCATCCCTGATTTTAATTACTGACTAACTTCTAACTAATACTGACTAATGCTTTACTGGCTCAAGTCAACATTTAATTTGTGAATTCATTCCTAGCTCGGCCTTATATACAGATCCTGGTGAATGCAGAGACCAGAAATGACACTCACCATCAGTATGTATCATGCACTGCCAATGGAGGAAGGCCTATTCCCCAGATCAGCTGGTTGATTGGCGACCTCCCTCCTTCAGAGTACCCCTTCACTGTGGATGTGGCTGAAACTCTTCACTCAAATGGCACCTCCACCCTTAGCAGCATCCTCAGCTTCCCCACCCACCTGCAGGACGAGGAGTACGTGACCTGTGTGGTCAAACACCCGACCCTCCCAAACCCCAAACTCATAACAAGGAAGGTGGAAACGTACGGTAGGTGCAGATTCACAGCAGCACATATAAACGTTGCTGTGTTTGTGCTTCTGTCACCCGGCAGAGTAGCATCACCAGTGAGGGGTTTGCAATCAAGCATCATGACTCAGCATCTTACAACACTATAACTTTCTCCTGCTGTTCCTTCTCACTCTGCTCCACATACACATTGACAGACCATAAATCACTTCACACGGGGTAGCGCATTCACGTGGGAGTGCAGTGTTTCAGTGAAGTCGAGCAAGGGGAGCAAAAAAGCAGAACTAACACAATAACTTGAAAAAAAAATGCTGTGGTGCAGTGTACAACTTTGGTGGTTATATTGAACCATGCACATATTTAAAACACCAAAAAAACATGCACACCTGTTGACACAGTGAAACAACTTTCATCTTTAATCAGGTTCTTATACATCACAAAGTATTTGTAGCTGCATATGATCAAATAATAATGATAATAGTATTTACTATGAATGAAGAATAAATCATTGGCACCTTTACATTACAGTTCAGTGGTAAGATGGTAATAGTAGGGTAAAAGTCTGGTAATAAAGATGTAGTAATTAGGTCATTATAATGTAATTACACCCCCCCCCCCCCCTCCTCCCTCGTCATAACCTATCAGTAGTAATGGGTACACTGGGGTAATAGTAGTTTTAATGTTATACTGTGATCAAGGGCCAAAGACCAAGAGTAATATTGGGAAAACAAATTAAACAACGACAAGGCAAAACTATAGTAATATCTGAGTAATAATATGGTATCTTCCTTAAAAAGGGTGCTCATATCAGTATAGTATTTTGATAGGAAACTGGTAATATGGTGACATGATAATGAGGTACATAAACAGAATGATGTTTTCAAAATAGTTCAAGTTACAGTCAGCATATCTTAAAAATGTCAGAACAGAAGTTAAAACTGGTAATTGCAGTATCGTTGTAAAACGCAATCTTTTGTTTCCAGGAGTCACAAAGTGTGGTGTGGAGGTGATGATGAAGGACCCAAATGCAGATTATAAATTAAAACTTGATTTATTTCAAAGAACTGTAACAAAATAACGCAGCAAAGCCGAGATTAAAACAAAAATCTTAAGGAAAGAAAATGACTATGACTAAACCTAACATGAACATGGACAAACCTGATTCTAGCATGAATGACAGTGAGGATCTGACAATGAACATGAACCAACTGGGAGACCAAATACAGAGGAGGGTGATTAGTGAGTGAGTGCAGCTGATGACAATGAACACAGGTGAAGGGAGTGGAGCTGATGACGGAGAAGAAGAGAGACTGAGGATAGTTAGTAAATGGCAAGACTAAAAGAGAGACGTGACAAAAACACAAGACATGACCAGAAAAGGAAAAACATGACACCAGGTAATCCTGTTGAAAAAAAAGTATTTTTGCTTCAAGGTCCTATCTCGAAACAAGTTTCTTTGCAATAACCATGAATCAGAGCCGCAAGTTTGGTTTATAATAATATTAACATGACAGGTAGATGGTCAGATTACAGCCCTGGTTCACTGTTATTACTTAGAAACTACAACACCTCTTTCCAGGTAATGGTTATGCCTCTGGATGTTGCCATGAATTGTGGTGAAAATAGGAAATCTGTGAGTTTTAAGGGAACAGGTTCCGGCAACAAATATTTCATTTGTACAGCAGTAATTTGAAGCGAATAATGTTTGGCCGTAAGGAATACATTTAAGTACTGGTAGTCACCAATTTGAACTTCTTTCTCACCAGACTGAAGGTTGCTGATTTTAACACAAATTATTTTGTAAACATCATTCTTCACATCCATCTGACCATGTTGCCTGTTTCCTTAGCAAAATACTTAACTTCTATAACCATTTTATTGCAACCTTATTAAACATTACTCAACATTAGTTGCTCAGGTAAGAGAAACATTAGTTATCTCTCTTTAAGCATTTACATATAATATGTTTCTCAGATATTGGAAGAGCTCAAACTAGAGAAAGAACAGAGAACATAAACACTATTTAAAATGAATTCTAGTGCTTGTTAACTACCAGATGAACAAACCTGTTCATTAAGTTTGGTCATTTCAAACTAAGAAATCATTGTGTTATTTCCATTATTTTATGGCCCCATGTGGCTTAAAGCATCCACTTATTTACATGGTCTCTATAATGTTTCCACTACAGGTATAATGTCAACTAAAATTATATGCTTTAATAAAGCAATATATGACATTAAGAAACCAATGCCATGCAAACTGATGTAAACTGGACCAAAATAGACTTTAAAACCTTAATGCCCTCCTTTCAAGTAGCTCATAAACTCTGATTTTCCTCTCTGGTTTAATAAGTATGCAGTTTATTTGGTGGGAGAAGACTGAATGTGCAAGTTCACCTGCTTCCATACAGCATGAAGAGACTTACATGTGCTAGTGGTACTTTGCTTGGATGTTTAGTTTTTTTCTCTCTATTATGGATAGTACTGCATGGGAGATGCCTTTTCAGTACTATCGTAGCAGATATAATCTGTGGGCATAATAACTATCTCTCTTATGGATGGGGTCAAACCCGTTAAACTACTTGTGTGTAACTTCATGATTTCAATTTTGGCTCCAATGTTAACACATCAACTCTGTGAGATAGGCGTCCCAGCTGCATGCCATTCAATTCAGCACACGTGCACAGTTCACAGACAAAGCAGCACTGTGAAGCCAGCACAAGTCCTGCACAGTTCACTACACTTCCTTGTTCAGTGAAGAAACAAGTCGTTTTTAGATCTGTGGGAATGAACGTCCAAACAAAAGACAAGTATATCCCCTCTGTGTCCACAGATGGAATATCCACATGCATGGATTATGAATTAGTGAGCAGGTTTATAAAACATCCTTGCCAGTGTACTCTTGGCTCTCTCTTTTTTTCTCTCTCTAACTGGAGGTCCTCAGTTGTTATGCTCACCCTGAAAAGATTTAAAAGACTTATATCTCAGGGCTCGAATACACCAAGCCAGTTGTTAACTAGAGATAACCCTGGTTGTTCAGCACGGTGAATCAGCTTTAGAAGTTAATGTGACATTACATGTGCTATTTTTCCTTCTGCTCTGTGCTTTTGTCAGAGGACCTAACACATCAGAAGCAGAATGTCTCTTTACTCACATATTCCACAGCATTATTCCACCGCGTTGGACATGCTTTAGTCAATACTCTATCATGTATGTATACTAGCACAAGAACGCTGGTCAAGTTAAATGACCAAGTAGAGCTGTAACTGTAGTTTGAATCAACTGTGCATGTAATTGTGTTGAATTACTCTGCACACACAGACACCAAACACACATGGAAGTTGTGTGCTCTGTCTTTGTGTCACTAAAGTTTCACAACACGCTGCAATGATAAACAGCTGATTCTGCACACATTTAAGAAATACTGACAGCATAAGGAAAGACATTAGCTGTATGCTTACCATGCAGTTGAAAAATGTAATTTCTCTTCTATTCTAATTTCTCTTCTACTCTCAGCAGAGGTGTAACTGTTTATTCAGTAGCAACCTTGCATGTAAAGCAATGATTTAAAAGCTTAAATCATAATGTGCTTTTGAAATGGTCCTTATAACCGCACTTTAGGTTGTCCAGACTCCTGCATGGATACAGTAAATGTTTATTTGGTGGACTGTATGGTAACTATCCCATTAGCATGAGCCAGGCCAGTCAGCTCATTTGTCCACCATAAATTTAGACTCCACTGAATCACTACTGCCTAGGTAATTTTCTAACTGCTGTGGTTAAATCCACACATAACTGTAGGTGTTAACAGATGGAACTTTTAAAGCTGGAGTGTGTTAACTCCCCAACACCCAAGCTATTATCAAGTGTTTGCTAACCTCTTTTATTCATTAGGGATGCCTGACTATTGCATGACACCACAACTTTTATGTATTTGATAACAGACTCTGATCTCTGCTGGTTCCTGGTATTATAGCCTGTGGTTCTCCCAGCTTTGGTTGGACAGCAGCTGGTCCAGACATCTGCTCTCAGCTGCAGCTCAGCCAACAGATGGGACAGGTGATAAGCCTAAGTCAGCACTCTCCAAAACCCAAGCAGAAGCCCCTTTTGGCCCATGTTTAGCTAACATTCAGCTCATCCGGCCCCAGCTTCCTATTGAACAAAAACACCCTGAGCCTCTACTTGCTATCTGACTTTTTAATTTGCTGGAATAAACATTAGGAGCTTGAGGAAGAATAACTCTTCTCGCCTTTCTTCCTGCTTCTCAGCAAGGCCAACTGTGACCATTAAAGCAGAGATGGTACAACAAGGAGGAAATGATTCCTGGGTGGTCTCTTGCATTTCATCCGGAGGGAGACCTGACACTAACATCACTTTGGCTTTGAACACAACGGAAGAGCTGCAGAGAGAAAATGCCAAATACTCAGACATGCAGATACTCTCAGTGTGTCTCCCTGCAACAGAGTACGAGGGTCACAGCATCACCTGTATGTTTAATCACTTGAAATTTACAGACATCGAGTCAAGACTCATAACACTGCCAACTTTTTGTGAGTATATCTAATATTTGTAAAAAAGAACTTCTGATGCTTATGAGCTTAAAGCTGCTGAAAACAGAAATGTCTTCTTATATTTGCAGATTTGTCAGGAGTTCAATCTCACTCAGAAGTGGGACGCAGCAGTCATGACTTTATGGGAACTGAATTTTTAGAGCTGCAGGAAGGAGAGAGTGATGTCGTTATCAGCCTCAATGTCACAGGGAATGTGCCCCGCTACAATGTTATCTGCAAAAAGTAAGAAAAATGAGGTGATAAAGGAGCATCTATTTAACTTAAGGGAGGCTACAGCCAAAACTGTGATAATGGTGACTGCATGAAAGCAGAGAGCCTTTGGTAGCAGTTGGAATTGTGAAATGTGTCATGTTAAGCAGGGAAGATTATGACACAATGCTACTGAGATTCATCATGGTAAAATGTAACAGCTAAAAGTCAGGGCATCATTTCTATTACCATTCAAGACTTCTGACTTTCCTGAAGTGCATTCAATTTCTGGAGCCTACCTGAAGGACCACACGATCTGCCTCATTTTGTGATATTGTTACATTGTCATGCTGAGATTTTTTTTCCTGCAGTGCCATCATTTCCTTATTTTTTTATTTCAGTCCATCAGGTTGACGGTAAAGATTACCTTGTGACTTCAGCATTCTGGTTCTATTTTCTGTGTGTTTTCACTTCTCACAACAAAACAACAAAAAAAAGATTAAATTAAAAAATAACATTAATGTTCCTATTTTTTCTCGTGCACATATAGACTGAAACAACCTTCACATCCTGTAGAGGATGTGGTGACAGATTTGGTGGCACAATACCACATGTGACAGACAGCAGGAACCAGATTTAGACATATGTTCAAGAATGTTTTATTGTTTACATGACTTGTCACGATATCATGTTTTTAAGTACAGCAAAAGAATTACCAATGATATTATTACATTATCTGTAGAAAATGTAAATCTGTCAGTCAAATTCACCTTTTTTACACTTAGACTTAACAAACCGTGTAAAAGCTACAACATGAATTGAAAATTCACAAGGTCTAACATCTTCCATCAACAAGATGAACTGAAACAAATCACCTAAAATTTTCATGTGCAGTTAACACAATGTTTGATATCACTATTTTCATATTAGAGAAACATTCAAGCAGAAACATGAACTCCTCTTTGTGTATTTGCCCTGCAGAGATAATGGACCCTTGCCTGAGGGTGTGGAGCTGGTTGACAGAAGCCTCACATTTCAGGGTCCCATGGAGTATGAGCATGCTGGTCTGTATAAGTGTGACTTCTCTTATCACCACCTTGAAACAACGCTGCGGCTTAATGTCACAGTCAAACTTCAAGCTGAACAGCTTGGTAGGTGAAACTTTTTCCAGAGACTGAATCTATGTTGAATTTCTTCTTCGTTTTACTGTAAAATTTGATGGGGAACCTTCTCTCCACACCCTTCCTCTCAGTTCCTCCTACGATCAAAGTTGATCTGCGGAGTGAAGATGGACGCAGGGTGATTGAGTGTGTAGCAGCTGATGCTGTTCCTGCAGCCAATGTGTCTTGGCGTCTACCAGATGATGTTTCTGTGGACTTTTGGTTAAATTCCACCGCTTATAATGAAAGTCACTCTGTCAGGAGAGTTGTACTCCTCCCTGCCTGCTTGCCATGGGAGCTCACTGCAGTGTGTGTGATAAATCACCCAGCGTTTCAGGAACCAGAGAACAGAAGCGTAACACTCCCTTTTTGCGGTATGTACTACAAATCAGCCAATGGATCATTTTGGTTTCAGAAGGAAAATGATAAGTTTTTTAGATTGGCCATAATCTATGTGCACCATAGATTTGATCTTTTACTCAAATGAAACTTCCTGTTGTTCAACTTTCTTATCTCATGCAGATCGCCCCAATATCACCATCAGCTCAAGCACTGAGTGGAAAGATGGTCAAAAGTACAGAAAGGTGCTCTGCTCTGCAGTCAGTGTTGCTTCTGCTGCAGCCATAAGCTGGCAGGTTGGAAAGGAGAACACGAACATCAGTGATCTGATGGAGACAGAAGTCCAGGCTGGGGGTTTGGTGTTGACCCGCAGCTCTGTGCAGTTCCTGTCCTCTCTGTATGCTGGTCAGAATTTGACTTGCATAGTGAAGCATCCAAGCCTGGAGACAGCAGAGAAAAGAACAATTTGCATTCCTGTGCACAGTGCGTTGGCTCATTCTTAGAAACATCTCTTTCCTTGATATACACAGCTGCTAACCCCCTTCCTGCTACCCCTTTTTTCTTTTTCAGAAGCCCCCCGGCTGAGTGTGTCTGTGGTGAGACATCAAGACTCCCCTCGCTGGCTGGCAGTGTGTGACTGCAAAGGAGAGAGTGTCGGAACAAACCTTGCCTGGGTCCTTCCTGAAAATGCCAGGGGTGAAACATTCCTGCACACTGATTATGAAGGACACATAACGAAAGTCAGGCTGACTTATCAGTTTCCTCTGGCTCTTCATGAGGGACAGGAGCTGACCTGTGTGTATAAGTTTGAACATGGAATCACAGAAAAGAGGACTGTTAAAATCCCCAGATACTGTAAGTAAACGAGACAAGTAAAAATTCACTCAAATGCATGGAGAATTCCAAAGATACAAAGTTCACAATCAATAATCAACTGCTTTTTCCGCAGATATCTCATCTGTGAGAGTCCTGAACGACACGACTCCTCTGCAAAGTCGTTTCAGTGGTCAGCCTGTCATATATAGACTGTCTGTCCACGAGAAGCATCACAGCCAGAAAATACTGCTCAAAGTTGAAGGCAATGTGCCAGAGTACAGTATCGATTGTCGAAGGTGGTGTATCTTAAACAGATGGGCTGTGGTATAAAATGTAAATAAAAACAGAATGCAATGACTTGAAAATCATTTACACCCTGTAATTTACTGACACTAGTACAAAGAAACATCAGAAAAGAAACAGTGAAACTAAGAAACATTGTTTGATCTTCAGGCCTGCAGGTAGTACGGCATTAAAAACAGACACGATTTAGTTGTTGAAACTACTGCATGGACTTGGGAACACCTCGGAAAACCATCAGAGAACAGACATGATCACTTAATCCACAAATGCAAATGAAATCTCTACCATGCAAAGAAAAAAGGAAATACACTACCAGTCAAATGTTTTTACACACCTAATTATAAATGAATGTGTAAGTGTGCTCAAACTTTGACTTCCTTTTATATTACTATGGTAAATATGCCCCATCCCACATTTTGTGAAACATGTTGCTGATAAAATGAAAAATGTTTTATTTTTTATTAGAAAGAGGCTTTAAAGGATTTTTGCCTGATTGCAGATCTATAAATCAGTCTACCAAAATGAAAACAGACTTAACAGTTCTGCCTGCAATGACACAATATTAGCAAATACTTGCATTCTGTTTCAATTTACATTTCACACAATATATCAACTATTTTGGAGATAATCTAGAGCACTTAATCATGATTAGGAAGCACATGTGAACACAATGTGCTGAATGAAATTCAATCTTCCTCCCAAAACTTAATTAAACAGCATCATCCTGAAAATATTAACTTGACTTTTTCCAAAACATGGATGTCATGGTAAATAATTTAGCTAAATAAACTGGTGTTAGCTTAACTTTGTTTAAAGTCTGAAAATAGTGGGAAACAATTAGTTTGGTATTGTGTAAATGTAAAATGATCAACTTTGAGTTGATTTGTAAAGGTAAAATGTCATGTCCTGCTTATGAAGTGTTGTGTTTTCAGCCATTATGATAAGCTAACCAGCTGTGCCACTTTTCTAAGAAATTGTCTGGTCCATAAAATTTGACTCTTTTGTAATTGTGGGTTTTAAAAAAATCTAATATAAAATGATTATGTAAACTTTAGAGATGACAATACAAGCATTTTGTCACTGTTAGAAATCCAGCTAGCTGCTCCTTTGTTTCATGGCTTCAGGCAAAGTTATGTTAACTGGGTTTAGCTTCCTATTTTCTAAAAGAGAGAGTTGTCAGCTGATGACATTTTTAATTAACCCCTAATAACACAGCAAAATAAAAGTATATTTCACAAAATGTTGAACCTATTGTTTAATGTCATCTGTGTTTTAGGAGTGATGGCTCTATTGTTCAAATGGATGGGGCTGCAATGATCCTCCAGCCAGAGCTCTTCGGGCAGAATAAAGGCCTGTACATCTGTTGGGCTTATTTCTATCACCACAAGGCCACAGTCAACATTCAAGTGGAGGTCATGAGTGAAGATGAGCAGTTTAGTAAGTATCTGTGACATGTTTACTTGAAACCATCTGATTCTATCAGCATGCTGAGGTGTGTTAACAGCTCAGTCTTGGCTTTCTTGAGATGTATGACGTATCTGTGATGTATTTGTGGCTTTATTTAATGTTTTGCAGTGCTGGTAACGATGATCTGCACCTCTTCAGCCGCAGCCATCCTTCTTATCTTTGTCGTCGTTCTCTGCATTTGCTGGTGAGTTCCAACGGTGTCAACTAGGCAGGTGATGTGCTGATGTGTAAATGAGGCCAGCGCTGTCAGAGCAATACAAGACAAGATAAAAACAGGATGCATAGATTGTTACCCCAACTCACCAACCACGCTCCTCAACCAAGCATAGTTATTCACAAACAGGAAGTACTGTGGCTGAAGCAGACAGGTGGCACCACCACCGCAGCTTTGTGTAGGAAGACAGGTAGAAAATGTTCATGCGAATAACAGATTTATTCTCCAGTTTCCTGCTTTGGCGTTTCGCAGTGTTACTTTTGGCCATTTCTGCAGAAGACTGCTGATAGCTGGCCCATTATCATCACTGCCACATTACAAAAGCCAAGGTAAAGGAATCAGAGAATCCATATGTTCGGAAGTTGTTAATATAATGAAACTCAAGCTCACATTAATCAGTCTAAAACATCCACACTTGAATCTCTTGATGATGTTTCTCTTGGAAAAAAGTTGTTAGATCAGCTATTTTACAACTGATGAGGGACATCTGTCAAAAACCTACAACTGGTAATGGTTTTTGCCTGCAGAAATTTCCAGTGCAGGCTGTTTGTAAAGCTGCACAAGAATGGTTTGCAACTTGTTGAAATAAGCCTGCCACCTGCAAGAATATTTGGTCAGAGTGCCATTGACTGGAAAAGTCTCTTTCTTTTTATTCCTTACTTCAGTGGGAAGGTTCTGTCAGGTCAATTTGTGAAGGTCAGTCACCCAGTGAACAACAAGAAAACATGACGCCCCAAGAGGAGAACTATTTTGAGACTTGTTCCAAGTCCCCTCACCCTCCCCTCCGCTACTGGGAACACTATGTCAGCAGCAGGCCATCACTTGGTTGATGTCACTAAGGTCATAATACAAAAAGTGAGCTGCTACTCAAGATCAATGATAAGGACTTGGGTCACCACTGCTATCCATTTACATTCATGTGGCACGCAATCCATTCAACCCTGCAACTTGCCTCTAAGAGTTGATTCTGTGTATTATTATATCACAGTGCCATCTAGTGGCAAACAACAATTCTCCCAAAAGTCATTAAAAAAAGATGACTTTTCATTTTTAATTCAAGCTTTTTTTGTTTTTGTTTGTTTCACAGCAAAAGAAACAACAGGAAACAGTACAAGGTAAGCATCAGCTGACATGTTTATTCAAGGTTTAGCTTCATAATACTTTGTGTTTATCTATTCTAACCATTCTGTTTGTATCCGTTGCTGAACACTAACTCAGCAGCGGGAGTCTCTCTCGGCCTTGGCAACTCTGATGCAGGAGCCCGGCTCTCCTGGGGTGAAGAAGCCAGCAGCAGCGACAGAGGAGAGTAAAGAGTACACTCAGCTGGTCAGTTACTCCATAGTAGTCGACGTTAAGAGTACAGTGTGAAGATAGAGGTGCTTTTTTAGGGTTTCATGTCTCACATTCAGCTTTAGCAGGAACTGCAGCACTGTGGATTTTGTTTTTTTCTTGAAGTTTTACTGTGTTTTTGTATGGATGTATCATTTAAAGTGAAACTGATATGTTCTGAGCTTTTCCATAGACTGGCATTAATGATTTTGAAAGCGTAAAGTTTGCACTCTGTTTAGTCATACTTGAATTTTGCGTCTTGTTTTATGCACATTGTATTTTGTATTTCCCAATAAAGTCATACCAACATCCTTTTCCTCCATCTTTCCACTATGTTAAAACACATCCACATTTCAAGAAATGGGCAAGATGGCTACCAGACTTGACCTTGTGGTATTCTGAGATACCTAAATGAGTGTGGGCCATCTGCTGTGACAACAGTAGCCATGCTATACTTAAATTCTAACACAGTGTACAGCTGCAGACCGTCTGAACTGCAGCTGCCCACTGCTGTATTGAATGGCAGCATTGTTGCACCCTCTTGTGGCAAATTATTACACATGCACCCAAGTAAATTCTTCTCCACACTGATCAGCAACATTAAAACCACTGATCGGTAAAGTGAGTTCATGTTGTTACACTCAAACTTTCTTCTTGGAAAACCTGCTCCCTGCTTTTCAAATTCATTTTTCTTAGACACTTACCAACTAATGAAACATTTTTGCAGACCAATTGACAAAGAGCAACAGCATAAGACATGCATTTATGCAGGCAAATGTTTGGGCACCCTGATCAAAATATCTGCTTCTGTGTGTAGGTGTACAGAGTAATAACTGATCTGTGTGAATCTAATGGTTAAAGACTTTCTGCTATAATTACATTTTAATGGATTGTTTTTATTTTGCACAATTTTACATGATAAAAGGATAATAAAAAAAAAGAAAAACGCTTGAGATAAACAGTCAGGTAACTTTTGCTTTGGTCTCAATAATCAACTTGTCAGGGTTATGGCTTATTGTTGCATGGCTCGGCAGTGACGACCATCAACATATGGTGAGGCCTTCTTTGGCTGCTCTGGACCACATTTATGTAATGACCCACCTGAAGAGCCGGTGACAGCTTTTTAACCTCAAGACTCACTTTTTTTATTCAGCCTTTAACTGAGTTTCATATGATTTAATCTTTTTTTATTCATTTATCATTTTTGCTAAATGACTACATTGGGAATTTTTTCTCTTCTTTTTATGCACTTCCTGCTTTTTAATCTGACTGATGAAGATAAAATACAGCTTTCAGGCTGCAAAGGCCAAAGGGACACTCCTCAATATTGACAATGGACCTTTTCAAGAGGCACAAAATGAGGGCTCTGCTATAGTCAACCAACTCGAATCCAGTCGAAAATCTACTGAACCTTAAAAGGAGCAGAAATGTAACAGAACCAGAAGCTTTCTTAAAAAAGAAAACAAGAACCGAAAGACTTTGCGGCCACAGAACGATGATTGCAAAAAATGTCAAACTGTGACTGATGATTTCATGCCACTGTTATCGAAAGCAAATCTGTATTACTTCATAAATATTGTTGACGCAAGACATGAAATTTGTTTATATACTGATTTACACAAGCTTACAAATCCTTTATTGGTATCATCTTTTCTTGTACACACAGGGCTTCAACTGCAGTCCATATTTCTTCACGTTTTTTGGAGCATTTCCTGTCTTCACAAATTCAAAAGAGTAGAAATGAGTGTTTTCAGTATCCTGAAAGAAAAAAAAGGAGATAAAACAACAGTTATTATCGCTGGCTAACTGAAATACCCAAACTAATGTCCTGGATGTGCTCAAAGTCTTGTTCATTTACATGTTTTAAATTTAACCGTCTGTTTGTTGCCAACATTAAACCAGTTCACTGAATGTTCTTTTCAACCTGTGGTTTCCTGCCCACAGCACCCCGAGCTATAAATTATAAAACATGCAGCTGCCAACCACCGACTCTCAAGAGACCTCTTAAAAAGAAAAATAAATGATCGCAGCCGTATTCACAGTCAAAGTTTTTGTGTATCTATGTATATTTCTTTTGGATTTGGAAACTAAAGTGTAAACTACAGATGACTGTGCAGCTCACTAACGCTGGCTTCTTGCCAGTCTGAGCTTGTTGTTTCATGTGAAAACAGCTGTGACAATGCATGCACAAACACGATTAATGTGTAATAACAGGAAATGTGGTCCACGATGTCATCTTGTTTGTTGCTTCACCTTGGACACCATCTTGAATCCAAGACTTGCCAGTGCAGAGGTGAAGTTCCGCTCGTTGTCGAATCTACTCGCCACTTCTGCGACTTTGAGGACCCCCCTGTGGAAATTGGGCACAACCAGTTAAAAATACAACACACTAGCAGAACCAAACACTCATATGAATAATACATATTATGTCCTTTACCCCATTCTTAAGACTCGATTGGCCTCTGTTAAGAAATCTGCAAGGTTGGTCCCCATGAGAGAGAGACAAAACACAGCGATGTCCACAGAGCTGTCACCGAGAGGCACCTGCGCAGGCACACTCAATTACTTTCTTTAACCATCACAGAAAGACAAACAGTACAGGGATGACCGAACAGAGAGACACTCACGTTGGACATGTCGCAGACCGTGACGAGCTCGCAGGTAGCTGCCAGGTCGAAGCTGTGCACTTTATTCTTAACGCTTCGTGCTATTTTACAGTCACCGCAGCCAAAGTCTGCAACCACCAGAGAGGAAGATCTGCAACAAAAAAAATCTGTTTTCGACTGGAATCTCACAATCTAGACAGGAACGGTGTAAATGTGAACCTCAGAGGTTTTCTTTTCACAAACTGCTGATGTTAACAAGGACCTCCTCTCACAGCATCAAAATGAAGCATCGATTAAACACCCACAGAGCTGAATTAGGCTCCTCAATGTCAGAGCGTCTTCAGCACAGTCATATGTTGCATTTACTCTTCACTGCAGACAAACAATGCTGTTAACTGGAGTTTAAAGTGGACACGAGGGACGATGTTTATTCCTTTTAGTTGGAACTTTGAGAAGACCCCTTCCGTTCCCCACTTCATCATCACACTTCTCATGAAGTCTAACCATGAATTATGTCATTTCTTAAATTAAATTCAAACTCTTTTAAGAGCTCATGTTTTTACATTCACAGGTTCATTCATAATGTTGGGATGCAAACCTCTCATAAGCCTCTATCTGAAAAGCTGTTAAAGCTAATGTTTCTTTAAGGCCACACTGCAGACAGACCCAGTGAAACTAGATGATGAACTCTAACTCTGATCCTGTGCACTTAGTAATTGTCTGGTAATGCTAACAAAAAGCCAGCTGAGTTTAGGTTACACTGGTCTGGTCAACACAGCAATAAACTGTGGGTGCACAATCAAAGCCACTGACAAGATTAACCACATTAAGTCACGCGACATTTTAGATTTCTTTTTTACAGTCGTGCAGACACACAAAAAAGAGAAAAAGTGAGACTGTTTTCTCCTGCTGCAAATGTCAACCTTTTAACTTATGACACCTGCTACAAAAGATTCTATAAAGAGACTATTTCAGAGGGATCTCATCCAATGAAACTTAAAAATATCAAAGCAACAACGAAGTTATCTCACTTTTTCCGAATGTAAGAGATGATGGCATCCACCGGATTCGTGGGCCATCTCTGAACCTGTGCTGTGTAGCCTTTGTGGTAAACCCAGAAGGCCTGCGGGTCCTGCTGGAACATCCGCTTCGCCTCACCGCTGGACGTACTGTACAAAACTTCATTAATGTAGCGGAAACGAGCCGACTCCAGCCGCTGCTCCATGCGGGACCGGAGCGAGTCGGAGCGGCTTTGTTTCACCTCCTCCTCGGGCGCCGCCGGTTTGTCTCCCTGCTCTGCTGGACTCTCCTCCTGCCTGAGGAGCATCTTCTGCAGCTTCTGTCTTTTCAGGCTCTGTTCTTTACTCCGCTCAGATTTCTGTCTTATTGTGAGGAACTCCCGCTGCTCGTTTGCGATCTCCATTTGAAGTTCATCTATTTTCTGTTTAGATCCATCAGCAGAAGATTCAGATGCTCTTTTGTCAGCTTTGACACTCTTTGTTGGTTTCTCTGCTTTCTGCTGCGGCTCCTCTGACACCGGAGTGTCCTCTTCTGTGTTTTTCCTTTTCGGTGGTTTATGCTGCCTTTCCTTCTTCTTCTTCTTCTGCATTGTTTTCTGACTGACGTTTTCACTGTTCTCGACGCTTTTTGAATGTAGTTTGACTTCTTCCTTTGGCCCCTGTGTATCAGTCTTTGCTGTGTTCATGTCCTCCTCAGGTTTACTCTGGCGGTATTTATTTTTACATTTCCTCTTGTTCTTCATCTTGTTTTTCCACCGTTGTCTGCTAATTTTCTCCATGCTCTGTGGTTTGTTTACGTTGACTTCTGCAGATTCTGAGATCTCTTTATCGTTTTTCTCTCCAGCGGGTGTGTTGTTTGAGTTTGGAGCACCTTTAAGAAGACAGAAAATACTTTTCAGTCCTTTTGTTCCAAGTAGACAGGTTGGAAACATTCAAAGGCTTTTATAGGAGTAATGGAGAATATCTTGAATATAGTTTATATCATGCCCTCATCTCAGCTGTTACATAAAACTAAATGTAGGCATGCAGATGTAATCCATTAATTACTCACCAGATTTGTTTCCTTTCTTCTTCTTTTTTGGCACAGGATTATCTTCTTTGACAGTGTGATCGAGGTCTCCATTCTCTTGCTGCTCCTCTGATCTCTCCGCACGCTTTCTCTTTTTCCTTCTCTTCTTCTTCTTGTGGGATGGAGCTGCTTCTGTCTCACTCTCACTGTCCTGCTGATGGTTGCTGCTCTTCCACTCTGGTACCGATCCCAGTGTCTGCAGGGTCCGCAGCAGGCTCTTTTTCCCAACAATTCTGGACTAATGAGGGGCGTGATAATAATAGAAATTAGGCTGATGTGCATACTAACGTTTAGCTGGGTTGTACTGCCAAACTCAAAACAGATTTATTTCTGAAGCTCTGAAGAAGACACATCAAAGTGATAATCTACAAGCACATTTCAAGTTTTTACTTTGTGGCTCTGGTGACGATTTGATAAGCAAAGCAATAAAATAAATAAACGTATCTACCTTCCCATTTGGGCTGCTGTTTGCCTTCTGCGTGTGTTCGAGGACGGTTTTCGTCAGGATTTGGGAGTTTTGTTCATCATTCCAGTCTTCATCCTCGTTAAACATGTTTACGTGAGCTCTGTAAAAAAAAAAAAGCACACATATAACAAGCTAGAATCACGTCCTCTCTGTCAAATAGCAAACTCTGCTACTTTATATCCTAACCAGCACATATTTGATGCAGGAAAAGGAATCGGCTTACGTGTTAAACAGATTAAGTTGTTAGAAGTTGAAAACGTATTCTTTACTCAACGTGTAATTCGTAATTACATGTAATAAAAGCAGATATGTCTTGTAAGATGCAAAAGCCACGTTGGTTTGGGTCATGTGCGTCGCGGAAGCAAAACAGAACTACAGCGCACTCTGATGACGTAGAATACACCCGAGACATCTGGGATATGATGTTTTTGTCACGTTTTCGTGAACTACACACGCACACAATAATGTTTTGTTTCATATTACAATTATTATCATACAATACAGGAAGACTATTTCCATGTTACCACCTGTGAGATTTAGTCTTTCCACCTTGTATTGTACCACTTGTTGATTTTTTTTTAAATTCAATTTCAAAGTTCAATCCAAAAAAATAAAAATCTACCCGGAAAAAAAGTGTTGACGTTTATTTTGGTTAACTCTGCAATAAATAACAATAAACATTACACATCTCCAGCAGGCTATAACACTAAAATAAGTTATGGTATGGATTATTTCCTTCTGAACATACAGATGGTTTTTACAACCTTAACCATGACTTTGTAAATGCCTTAAAAATAAAGAACATTTTCAAAAATCATCTGTGTAAGGGTATTATCTTTAAATTAGCTCTAGTCTGGTTATGTATGGTTAAAGGAATTAGCACAATCTGAAACTACATAAAGTGTGTAATGAGTTGTCATTATGGCTACCACGAGGGATAGTGCCTTTGAACTTGGGTGGATCTCAGCAACTATGCATTATATTTTGTTGTGCCAACAGAAAGTCTGAGTACCAGTAAAAGCAAGTAATAAATACTTATATTAACACACGGGGAAGTAATTATTTTTTCCTCTTGTTCTGCTGGCTGTTGAGTTTGATCAATGTTCTTTAATGCAGTCCTATTATATTTTGCCTTTGCATGCTGCTGTTATCCACATAAAATGTAATTAAAGATAACGAAAAAACATGACCCGAGGCGGTGAATATTTGACATGTTGTTATCTGCGTCGCCTTTAGAGGGCGTAGCGTTCTCTCCGTTCAGTATACGTTGGCACGCACGTACGGTGGCTCCGAGGGTGTGGACGTCCTACAGTACTCAATTTACTGAGACAACTAGCTGTAACTATACACCGTAAAACGCGGCTAATAACTTCTTCTTTTACTACATTACATTGCAGAAGGTGGATAAAAAAAGGTAAGTTTATTGCTGTGGATACAATTACTGTTGGTAAAGGAGCTTTAACCACAACATAGTGATTTTTGAAGGGATTCATCAGTCAGTCAGCGTTAAATTAGAGAAGTGGAGACAACCCGCGACGTCAGGATTGTTGGTTAGCTTGCTAGCAGAGACCTGCTTGCGTCTCATTTTGCCAGCTGCATCAATGTGCTGGATTTACGAGGAGCTAGTGGAGGCTTTTCTGTTAAATACAACGTAATGAAAGCAACCCATGGCGCTGCCTGGAGCTGTAAAAATAGCCTTCTAAACTTTGAGCGTTTCCCACCTTTCTGCGTTAGCTAGATAGCAGTGCAGCTAGTCAAACTGCTGTTACAGTGAGTTCATAACAGTGGATTTATTACTGTCACAACAGATTATTGCTGTTTTAACAACATTTAAAGTAAACTAAACACTGTAAATCTTTTCTTTTTCATTGTTATTGTAATTACTGCAAAAGTGAGCTCCCAGTTATTTGTCAGTGCCTTGCTGCTCTTCAACATTGCCACAATAAGCTGTTCTTACTAAAGCTTTGCATTTATATTTTTATGTGGCCGAGAACTACATGATTGTTTAATCTGTGAAAATGAAGTTATTCACGCTACTTACTCTGTGTGTACATTTTGACTTAAGATGCTGTGTCATAGATTGATCAGGACATATCTCAATTATTTGTTTTGTCAGTGTTTGATCATTTTCACGATAATGTCAATGTCATACTTCTGGGGAAAAATAAAGTCAGGGGCGAGATATTCATGTATCTTGTTCTGTTTTACTTTCATTTTAATACCTCATTAGACATACATAAGCAAACAGTAGCAATGTTTGACATATTTGCTTAATAAAAGACGCTTCATTCCTTCATTGAAGGTTTTGTGGATTAAAGAAAGGCTGAATTAAGACACGGGTTGGATTGTACAAGGTGTTTGGTCACAGCTGAGTTTTGTTAGTCACAACGCAATAACTGCATATCCACCCAGTATTACAAAAAGGTGGATAACATTACTCGGCACTCCTTGTTCCTTGCTTTTCAATGTTTCAAGCTTTGTATGACCCGATAAAAGCTGGTCAGAATTAAAGTCACTCACAGAAAAGGGTTTAAAGAGGCGATTTCACCTTTTTTGTCCCTTTTTTTTTTTTTTCTTTCAGTGTGCCCACACCCTTTGACTGTGGTCATAAATGAGGGACTGATGCTGGTCAGGACTCGTCTCAGCCCCCCAGGTCACCTCTTTCATCAGTCGCAGTCTAGTTTTGCATCTGCTCTCACGGGTGAACTTTAGCAGAAGAAGAGTACACCAAAAAAAATGGATGATATCTTCACGCAGTGCCGTGAGGGCAATGCGGTGGCAGTTCGCTTATGGCTGGACAATACAGAGAATGACCTCAATCAAGGGTGAGTTATGACCGTCTATGACCTCTTCCCAAGAAAACATGTTTGAACACAAGGTAGCAGGGACAAAATTATATCATATCGACTCATAGCTGACTGTTTCTTTGTTAATCTGTATTTTATTTGTTTGGTAAAAGGTGCAAAAATGATCACTTATCTGCACCCTTTCTCAGTACAGGCATCACACCCTTGGCTGGGATTTGATTTGGGATTTTATTTTGGCCAAAAACTGCTTTCACAGCAATCTTCATGAGACTTGCCACAGCTTGAATTTACAATGCCAGAAAAAAGCAGATTGGAATCTCAAAGAAGCATGCTGTGTATTTACTTACTTTAAATGATGCATTCTTAAACTCGGTCCTCGATGCTGACTCAAAGCCCGCCTTTTCAGTCCCCAGTGAGCTTGTGGCCTGACACTGAACCCATTTCTTGTGGGCCATGTTTATATCCGGAATGCCAGCAGAATAATTCTAAACCATGATGTTGAACAGGAAGCGTGCTGTGATGGCACAGTTAGTCATGATGAATAGTTGTTGCTGTAATTATTCAGTCTCTGCAGACATTAAAAGAGTTCTGGACGAGGCCCTGGGCAAATCTTTTTGTGTCATTCAAATATTCCTCTGAAAGTGAAAGAGAGAGTATCAGCGTGTGTTCAGTCTCTGCCGTTTGTGTGAGACTGGACAGTATTTTATGTGGGGTATATCACACGAGTCCTCACAGAGTCACAGTTTTTCTCACACATCATGTCATATCAGTCGCTGCCGTTTGCCTGACGAGAAGCTGCACGATTACACAAAACTCTGAGTCCCTCCAGAGTAACAACATGTTATTTTGTAATTAAAAACTCGTATCAAGCTGAAAAGCACAACAGAACAGGAGCGGATGGTGAAAATATCGTCACACAGTCAGATAGAGAGAAGAGGCTTCATGTGCGGCTCAGACACTTTTAAGCTGTTTTATTTTGGAGATGACAGAAACCACAGATGAAGTTCGGACACGCTAATATCTATTGTTTTATTAACAAACACTGCTGCTGATGTGCATGTCTTTTAAACTGACTGTCAGATGCTTAGCTACGCAGTTATTTAGATATAACATGGATAGGTTCAGATTAATGGAAACATTCAGTACACCACATGTCTGTCCGGTAGTCAGTCCTCAGCAGCCCCTTCTTCTTCTTTCATCCTCCTGACTCCGTTCAGTAAAACAGCTGCAGAAAAGAAAAATGTTAGATTAGCTTGTTGATCCAGTTTTGATGGCCACCCACAAATGTCTTTGGATGTTTCTGTCCTAGATTTAGACAAGCGGTATTTGTTTGTAGAGCAAACAAAGAAAGAATGAAACGTCCTGTTTAATTATGTTCTTTGTGTAGCTTGGAGTAGCTTATCTTTTGTCTATTTTCTCTCCGTTTCAGTACATTTTGGGGTGAGACTCATGACTAATTGACCCCCACGCATGGAGTGCTTTTTATAGTGACAGCGAATCGCTTGCAAAATACACTTTCAATCACTTTTAATACTTTTGCAGAGTTAAACAACAGAAAGATATTTTTGTTAATTTGCGCCACCTCCCAATTGTATTTGTAATGCAGACGAGGAAACTATGATTTATGTTTTTTTAATTTGGAGGCTGAATTCTGTTCAGCAGAATTTAATTTAGCTAACTCCTGTTTAAAAGCTGTGAAATTCTAACGATGTTAGGAAATAGTTAGAACACAGATTAGCTCACAGAATATACCAACTGCACTTCCTGTGGAATATTTTGAGTTCCACTGTTTGCTGTGTTTTGTCCTCAGTGTCTCTTTCTTGTGAGATTGATTGCACTGAACCTCTGTGGACAAGTCTGCCCACATGTGACGTCCCCATTAGCTGATTACACGTCAAGCTTCCTTTTCCGGTTGATTTATCCCCATCAGTTGGTGGAACACATTTATTCTTGTCCTTTTATTTTCTCTACAGAAGCTGTTATTGTTCTCTGTCTGTGTTTTAGTGAACCCACAATACTCTGGCCTATCTGAACTATAATATTTTCTGTGCTCCCTGATGACAGTGTGTTTACACTGATGTAACTCTCTGACTAAGTGTAGTTGTGGAATGCTGAATCTCCTTACAAGGAGTCAAACCTGGGCCTCAGGGGAACCATTTACCACCTACCAAAACTGGGGGAGGAGATTATTATTGTGGGCAGGGCTGGAAGAGGCTGACCATCTTTGTGTGTATGTGAAGCCAAATAGTCAACTTTCAAAAGAGGAACGCACAGCTAAGCCATAGAAGCACACATCACTTTACCCTCCTCCTCTTATATATTTCCGGTATTTGGCTCCCAGCGGTATCAGATAGCTCCACTCATTTCCCCTCAATGCTTCCTCAAAGCTTAGAGAGCATCATTTGCAAAGTTTAGAGCTTATCCTCCCAAATATTTGTTATAGAGTTAGCAACCCTGCTGGCTCAGCATTTAGCTACAAATGTTATTACAAGTTCTGGATCTGGGTTCAAAATTAAACTGGGGGATCAATTCAGGTCTGCACACAGTTAAATCAAGATGAGTTGACTGACAAATGTTTTTAGAAATGTCTTATATTCGTGAAAAAGTCTGTTATACTTGTTCAGAGTAAATGGTGATGTCTTCAGAGTCCTTTTTTCATTGCAACTTTAAACCAAAGCCCAAAATGATTTATTATTGTTTTTTTGTATACTCATAGAACCAATTAACCTTAATGGATAACTAAGATATTAGCAGATATTTTTAAGAGAAAGTGTTCATTACACATGTAAAGATTTTTGAGACTCCTCATTTTTCACAGTGCCACATTTTGTGCTGGTTTTGGCCTCAAATCGCAGTGAGTTTTCTAGTGTTTCGTTGGCCAGTGTCGCGTTGATAGATGTCTCTGTCTGACTCCTCAAAATATGCATCCAATCGAGTACCTGAGTAGTGATTATCATTCAAGATTATCAGTGACGTGAGGGCAAAATATCTTGTCTTGTGTTTTTAAAGTTGAAATCCCCTGTTTGCAAAGATATTTAAACCGTTTTAATCATAATGTGTGTCACATCGTGTCTTGATCAGTCTGTCAAAATTACAGCTTTCAGACACATTGATGGTACATTTCGGCATATTTCTGGACAGTTTTTACCATTGGTACAATACTGAAGTCTGTATATACTCAGCAGCATGTCATTGCCATAGAATTCATATTGTGTCAAGTGAACTGTAAAATGATTGCTTTTCTACACATTTCAGCCTATTTAACAGTCAGTGTTACACAGAACAATGACTGATTTGTTGATTAGAAATGAGCGTAACTGTTAAAAACTCAGAACCTCTCAGGACATGCTGAGGTTTTTAGAGGGCTTCTTTCTTTGTTTCAAAGGGCACTTTCGGCCTTCATGGGTTATTGGAAAGCAGTGTATGTGAAAGGGGCTTTAGAGTGTGAATAGAACCTCCTTGTTGGGGTTGGCTCTGTGAGTCTGTTGCAAGCACTCAGTTTAGTGCTCTGGAGGCCTGTTCGGGCAGGTGGGAATGGATTCAGTCAAATGAGTGTTGGAATTTATATATTTTTATTTTGTTTTATCAGTTTTAATTCTGCCCTGACTCAGCTGGATGAAAACTCGTGCACTGCTGAGGAGTCACACACAGGCGTGGATTGAATCAAAACATGAATCACAATAGTTGAACTCATTTGATCACATGATTAGTTGTGCATGTCGCTGCCTGGATGCCTGACTGCTACATATCATCTCTCACAAAGCTACATGCATTAACTTGATTCTGCACAGCTGTTTCTCATATCGGGTTTCTGCTTTGAGAGGCACATCGCTCATTTACTCCGCACATTAGAATGCCATAACGCTAAATTAGCCACTAGCATAAATGTGAAAATAATTTTGACATAACGATGAAATGTGCTTTAATGTCGGGAATAAAACATACGTAATCTCTGAGTTCTGCACAGACAACCAAAGCATATAGACTGAGTTAAGGGATTAAATGTATTGCCAACATGAAAACACTGAAAACATAGTAGTTATCACATAATCACCATAAACAGTAACCGTCTACATTCATAGTTTGTAGTGTCTAGTCAGTGGAATTTACTATTCTTTGTCTATTTGTCTATTGTGTTGTTTTATGAATTAAGAAATAGAAAAGGGAAATAAAAAAGTTGCTCTCATATTAAACCCTAAACTTACTTTGGATCAGTTTAAAGCTCCAACAGTTCAACCAACAGAAAATTCAGCTTATTCAGTGTAAGGTCTTGTGTCACAATTCTTTAGATATTTTGACGTTGGTCAAAAACCTGCCACAGTCCCAGTTGACTTCTATTTTAATTCAAACAGTGCCAGCTGCCTGTGCCAGATCAGTCCTCTTCCACTATGCTGCTCTCATCCCAATTATTTACTCGTTTATTTTTGTTCTAATTCTTTTCACTCGTTAGATTTCTTCTTCTTCTTCTTCCCCTTAGCTGACATTTGTCATTTGACCTGGCGTGGGTGTCACTGCAGAGACATACAGGGTGCAGACAGGGGCTCTTCCTCTGGCTCTTCAGTCTGCCAGGCTGAGCTCTGCTGGCAGGTGGAAGTGCCTGAAATAAATTACCGCAGTCCGAATGGAGGGAGGTGAGCATTAGAAAACCCCGGCACTCAAGAGCCTCTGAGGCTGGCAGATGAAGTTAGCTTAAAGGGAAAATCCATCCTATATGATATAAATACATATAGAAACCAGAGGGCTCAGCCTCACTTGATGTAACCACAAAAGTAGATTTTCAGCACTTTTATGTGAATTGGGGGCTTTAATTGTTAAGTAATCATCATGATGAACTGTAAGGGGTGTGTGATATTTTAAAAGCACTGCAAAAACTATTTGCAGTGCATGTTGGGAAAGTAAAGCAAAGAAGGATTAGAATAGATTTTCATTTTGCCAGATGTAAAAGTCCTTATGTTATTCTGTAGTGAATAAAACATTGTGCTGAGAATAACTGTAATCAGTTTGCTGTGCAAGCAAGTAAAACCACTGGCTTTGCTATTAATTCTCTGTTCCCTGAAAAATGGATTACTTAGTGTGTAATCTTATTTTCTTTTATTACATCCTTTCAAGTTAGACAGTTGCACATTAGACGGCAGAACTTTTGAATGTTTTATGCACCTCATACAGATTCTATGATTTAAATAATTAATTAATTAATTAATCACTTGTTCCCAAAACGTCTGGTTTTCCAAGGTTAAATAATTTTTTAAAGACCAAACCCCCTCAGAGTTAATGCTGTAAAAAGAAAAGCAGCAAACTGTCTTCTTGTTTAAAAATGGATGCAGCAGAGTTTTACATTTATACAGGACTTCGTTTTAACCTGGGTTCTATGTTTCCCTTCAATTTGGGTGCAAATCACTGATAAAACACAGCAGAAAACACGAATTACAATCTGAGTCAGTCACTACACAAGTACAGGATCTTTTACTTTATCATGGACATTCCCCTCATCTTACCACACTGAAGCCGCTGAGCAGCTGCTGGTCATGGCATGTTCAGCCCTATTTACCCCAAATGCAAGGGGAAATTGGGCCCAGGTTGAAAAACACTGACTCTTTCTTTAAGCAGTAGATTCACTATCGAAATAGTTGAAAATGAAGGCATGAATAACTGATTGTTTCAGCTCAGATTTGCAACCTTAAATATTGGATCTCATTTCTGTAAAGAGCCTGCTGGGATTCTGTTTATTATGTGCTTTCTTGCTTTCGAAGAACAAAGAGTTAACATAACTTCACCTACTCCTGCCAAACAGACTCGAGTGTTGGGCTGAATGCTAACAAAATCACATAAGTGGGTCTGTGGGGAGTTTTTCTCTCTTGCAAAGGCTAATTAGTTTTTTAGAATGTGGCTCTCTGGTCTGAGAGGAAATTGCCCTCTGAGTAGATCTGGTATGATGGCAGCAGGTCGCACAGATAGATGTCTGTTGTGGGACTGAGGCTCTCTGTGGGGCTCTTGATCTGTTTTGAGTTGATCTGTGCAGGATGTGTGAATGCAGCCAGTGAACTGATGGTGGTGGGGGGGGGCAGAGTTCAAATTCCTGCAGATTCATAATACGCGCTCAGTTCTAAGACCTTTTATTATGCTGCCCACTCATGGTGTCAGGACAAGTACATAACTTTTTTTACAGGAGTATTGTACTGGCTTACAGTTGAATGAAAAAGGACAAAGATTGGAATATAGGATCAGTGCCATCCAGATGTTTTAGTGGATGGGAAGGGGAGAAGATGAGGGAATGGAAAGAGCAGTGGGAGGAAACTTCACAACAGCAGAGGATGTGACAATGAGACCAGAGAAATGGAGAATGACAAACTTACACATGGCAGCTGAAGTTTGTGTCAGCACTGTTGAAGGAAGTCTCATTTGGCCTGACGAGGTCTGAGCGGATGCTCCCCCTTCCCCTCCACCCTTCAGTTTTTCTTGATTGACTTGCTGTCACCCAGTTCCTCCTGTTTCTTAATCTCTTGTCTTTATCTCCTTGTCACTGAGGCAGCACATCAGTCCTGTAGTGGAGGCCTCTGTCACACATTTGTCAGTGCCGGTGTCAGTGAGACAAAGAGGACTGATGAGTGTCAGAGGTCTATTAGCTGTTGTCTCAGTCTGGGTGTCATCAACTTACTATTTTAAAGGGAGAAAGTCCCGCTCGGCAGCTTTCCGTGCAGTTTTGCCCTGCTGTGCTGAATGTTTTTGTGAAAGCTGTGCTGAATGCGCTGCTCTTCTGTCACTGCAGAGATGACCACGGCTTCAGCCCCCTGCACTGGGCATGCAGGGAGGGCCGCTCCAGTGTGGTGGACATGCTTATCATGAGAGGAGCACGCATCAACGTCATGAACCGGGGAGACGACACACCTCTGCACCTGGCTGCCAGCCATGGACATCGGGATATTGTGGGAAAGGTAATGTTCATGTAAACGCTGGGAAGCAGAGACACTGGAGGAGGTTCCTTCCACGTTCTTTTATGATAACGGTCATGATTGTCACGAGTTTCCCTGACAAACTGCTCAAGATAGATATGTTTTCTCTCTCATTCTATTGTGATCCAACCAACTATCATCACATTAAACCTTAATGTCATGTACAATGCTAAGCATAAAAAAGGTGACTGAGGAGTGACAGTAACATCACTTATTCAGACACAGCTGAGTAATGATGATATGTTTCAACAAGTTTGCTTTATGAAAGCAGGATATTGTGAAACCTGAAATGGTGCAATCTGACTAGCATTTATACAACCCCAACTGCACAAAAGTTAGGACGCCGTGTAAAATGTAAATAAAAACAGGGTGCAATGATTTATAAGTGTCATAAAGCAATATTTTATTCACAATAGAACACAGACATTGTGTAAATGTTTCTATTAATCACATCAAATGGTGGTTTCAGCATTTAGTAAATACATTTTGTTGGAAGTGTTATTTATTGACAGAAATATAAAGATAATTTATATCTCAGCATTGCACAGAGAGCTGTTTACATAAAGGGAGACTTCAACCGCAGGGTGTCTGACTTCGAATAACTGCTAGGCAACTATTGAGTTTAATATTAGGCATGTCTCAATACCTCTGGTATGTAACCCCAGGCAAGAAAAACCCAGCATCAGTTTTCTTGGTAGCATAAAGTCTTATCTCTGTATACAGCCCAAACAAGATATGACCAGTCTTACAGTGCTTTTAATCTATTGTTTCTCCTTCTTCTAGCTGATCCAGTGCAAAGCAGACACGAATGCAGCCAATGAACATGGAAACGCACCACTGCATTATGCCTGCTTCTGGGGCCAAGACCAGGTGGCTGAGGTTGGTGCGCCCTCTGGTGGTGATAGAGCTAAAAACTGTTATGTTGTATGTACAAGCGTTGCTCACAGCCATCTTTTTTTTGTTTGTTTGTTTAGGACCTTGTGAATAGTGGGGCTCAGGTTAGCATCTGTAACAAGTATGGGGAAACTCCGCTGGACAAAGCCAAACCTCACCTGCGCGAACTCCTCAGAGGTGTCGCATCTGCTCTTTTAACAGATTATTTCTCCAGCGCATCGCAGTCGTAAATGTTTCTGTTTTTTGTTGCTCAGATCTGATCTTTGCTATTTCTCTATCGTTCAGAAAAGGCAGAGAAAATGGGGCAGAGCTTGACTAAAATTCCATTCAAGGACACGTTCTGGAAAGGCACCACGAGAACTCGACCCCGTGAGTCCCAACAACTCACAAACCGCTGACCGTTTTCCATCTGTTTGTTTGGTCAAAGTTTGCATGAAGAGAAAATTGTTCCATACAGTAGCTTTAAATAAATCCATCACTTGTTGAGTCTGCTTTACGTTGGTCTTGATTTGACATTAATAATGGATTTCTGTAGTCTGAGTGTCAACATGTCACTTAATTTGGTCTCCATGTGTTTAAGGCAATGGCACGTTGAACAAACAGGCCGGCATCGACTTCAAACAGCTTTCTCTGCTCGCTAAAATAAATGAAAACTACTCTGGAGAGGTACTTCATATTCTTCTTGGATTTTTCATTGTGCTTTGTATTCATTTTATTCATTCTCTCTCTCTCTCTGTTCTTTTTTTTTTATTATTATTATTTGATTTATCTTTAGCTGTGGCAGGGCCGTTGGCAAGGAAATGAAATTGTTGTCAAGGTGCTGAAAGTTCGTGACTGGACTGGAAGGAAGAGCAGAGACTTTAATGAGGAGTATCCCAAACTCAGGTTATTATTGAATCCTGACTTTTCTACAACGTGTATCATTGTTACTGTTGTGCTCATTCATGTGTGTGTTATGTTGAACTGAACTCTACGTGTTGGATATTTTGAGGGAGGTGAATCACACACAAAATATCTGTTTATGTCAAATGCCGTGTGCGTTTGTCTCTTTTTGTTCTTTTTATTTTCTGTCTCTCTCCGCTGTCGCTCCCTCTTTGGCTTCATCCCAGGATATTTTCCCACCCAAATGTCCTACCCATGTTGGGAGCATGTCAGTCTCCTCCCGCCCCTCACCCTATCATCATCACACACTGGATGCCTTATGGCTCCCTGTACAACGTGCTGCATGAAGGCACCAGTGAGTACTTCCACTGCGCTCACAGAGTTCATACTGGTCACCAGTTTTTGCGATTTGCAGGAATTTGTGATTCTTCTTTTTCTTTTGCACTGAAGCATTTGTCATTATGTTGCCATCGTCTTTTTTTTCTACAGTGGCAATATCACTGTCATCTTGTTATGTGCTTGAAGGCAGCTTGGCTTTAACCTGTTATTTCATGTAATCCATCCTACTGTCAGATTTTGTGGTGGACCAGACGCAAGCAGTCAAGTTTGCTCTGGACATTGCTTCTGGAATGGCCTTCTTACACACTCTTGAACCCATGATTCCTCGCCATTATCTCAACAGCAAGAGCGTAATGGTAAGAAGAACTTCATTATACCTTTCAGGATCATAGCCCATCTACTTCTCGTGGATGATAAAAAACGCAGCCACCAAAAAAAAGGTGACATTTCAGTGAAATTTCTTGTTTCCAAAGATCGATGAAGACATGACAGCAAGGATCAGCATGGCAGATGTCAAGTTCTCCTTCCAGTGTCCTGGCAGGATGTACTCGCCTGCATGGGTGGCCCCTGAGGGTAGGCATCACTCATACAGCACAGATCTAAACTGACAGCAGAAGCCACACAAGCCTGAGCCAGAATGATGGATGCAGGGATCTCTACTCTGTCTCAGAGCCAAATGCAATTTGAAGCTGATTTCCCCTTGAGATAAAGTGAAATCTAAGCAAGTTACAAACATAAACTGATTATAGAATGTGAAAACAACCAGGGAAAGTTTGCAGCAGTTCTGAAAACAATAACAGACGTCCTCAGAAAAGCTTTAGAGTTTACAGATCAGGGTGAATGCATCACCACCAGTTACCTTTGAAGCAACACCAATACAGTGTGCGTATAGTAAAGTTTACTATTTATATGGCACAAGTTCACACATATATGTAGGTTTGATGAACCTAATGTGGAGAGAAAACTTCCTAACCTGAACTGTAGAAAGATGGAAAGCGCATGTCCGTGAACTAAATTGGTTGTACACTTTAATCCTGATTACAATGTATAATCTAAAAGAATAACTGAGAACTGTTGGGGTCAAAATGTCCCGAGCAGCTGAGTCCATGCAACTGAGTAACCAAAACCTTGCTGCTGTTAGTCTCAGGCTTCCCACATTTCGTCAATCTTCACCGTGCCTTCCATTACAGGCAAAAGGCTAAACCATAATAAATCGAATGTATACTTTAACGGGATACATTTCCATTCCAATTGATGGATGAAACATGACTTTGTGGCTGCTGCACCACTTAAGGGTTGTAGAAAAGGAGGATGAGATTTTAATTTGGGCACTGAGGACGATGTGGTGTATCCCACACGTACTTTCAGACAAATCAGAGCTAATAAACTACAGCATGTGTTGAATTTATAGCGTAATAGAGTGAAGTGTTGTTGAAGTAAACCTGCTTAAGAGGTGGAAAAAATGAATTGTTTAACCAGTTTCCCTCCTGTGATTTACAAAGAGAATTGAGCCAGATTTTCCATTTCTAATCCTTTCCAACTGTAGCCTCATAACTGCGTTTGTGATGTAAATCACAGCTTATCGGAGTTCTTCACTTTATCTCCACGGTGGAAATGTAGTTTCCATAGCAACATACACTACAGCAGCTATATCACAGGATTTTACTGGGCATGAAAAAGACTGTTTGGCAGGAGATAAAATGACACAAGTCAAGTTCAAAGAACAAAGCAATACCATCAGGGAGTGATATTTATTATTACATTTTAATGGTATAGTTCTCTACTTGTCAGTGGATGAATATGTGCCTGCTCACATAAACTAACTGTTTAAGTGGATGCATAATGTGCTTAGCTTTAAGTATTAAGCAATCGTACAAAAGACTCCTCTTGAGCTAGACTTAAATAATAAAAGATATGAATGTGGTAATTCCACACTTGTTTATTGTTGCATATCTAATGTGTAAACATGCAGATGCTGTCAGAACACTGTTCTACTTAAAGTCCTTTAGCAGTGAGGGAAGTGGCACGATGCTTGTTGTTTAGCTCCCTGCATAACCATTGCTTGCTTCTCTTTGGTTCCCAGCGCTGCAGAAGAAGCCTGAAGAGATCAACCGTCGCTCAGCTGACATGTGGAGCTTTGCCATCCTGCTGTGGGAGTTGGTGACCAGAGAAGTGCCGTTTGCTGACCTATCCAACATGGAGATAGGCATGAAGGTCTGCGAGACTAATGCTTAATAGATCCCATTTACATTTCCAAGTGCATGTAAATGTAGATGAACTAATTAAATTGCCATAGCTTTCAGGTGAAAGCTTGTTAAACCTATTACTTTAATGCATTCGGTGTCTTTTTGTTTTGTAATTTAGGTTGCCTTGGAGGGTTTGAGGCCCACTATCCCCCCTGGCATCTCACCACACATTTGCAAGCTCATGAAGATATGCATGAACGAAGACCCAGCTAAAAGGCCCAAATTTGACATGATCGTGCCAATTCTGGAGAAAATGCAGGACAAGTGAAAAACCTCCCGAGCCCCCCTTTATTGAACCAACTAAATTCCCGGATATCTTACCCCAGACGTGACTCTGGTATGGTGGTGTGGTGCTTACCAGTATTGCCTTAAACACATCCTCTACTACTGCATTCAGTGCTATTGTAGCTTCTGCTTCTGAGATGAGTTTGGTGGCAGTCACTACTTTTGTATTGTTATTTTGTCAATGTGATCTGAAGTTTATATTATTATCTATTACCGTCTTTGCTACTGAACTGCTGATACTGTCTTCAGAGGAGTTACCATTGACTGTTCATCTTCTAAGCTGTTATCGTGTGGACTGACTACAATCTTCTCCAGTGACCGAATAACCTGTGGAGGTCGGCATGGCGCCCTTCTGGTTTGAACCAGTGGATGTAAGGCTTTATTTTATCCCGAGTGGACTCTCTTTTAAGAAATCGTCCTTTAAGATAACTGCTGTCTTAAAATGGTGGCTCACGATGAAATAAACAACAGATTAACCCAAACCTTGTTTGTGGGAAAAGGTTAATGTTTGTTGTTTCAGTGGCAACAAAATGTACGCAATGAGCAAGCATGTCAATTGTCAAAAGTTAGTGTAACCTAATTATTAAAACTTAATTTAAATGAGTGATGCCCTTGGAATGTTGTGCCACTTGGCTTGGCTGCATAGTGGTGATGAGCTTGGCCTTTCTTGAGCATTTCTAACCCGACAGTATCCTGAACAACCTGCAAACCATTTCTAACTGGCCACACAAGCCTTTTCTTTCTTTGGGGCCGTGACACTGTGTTGAGCATTTTTGGGAATATTATGTTTCAAATGCATTGAAAGATTGAGACTCGTAATTATAATAATGTAATCAAACACACCGCTGACATTTTCATTTAGTCTCATTTTTCTCTGTTTTTCTCAACTTTTTCATTTGGAATGTTGAGCATAGTCGGCCTCTGTCGAGATGTGAACTGTATGCCTTTAACTGGAGTGTTGTTTTCATGCTGAATACAGGAAATCTGTTTCCCAGATTTTAATGCTTTGCATTCTTTATCATGTTGGCAATATGCACTCCTATTCACACTGTAATATATCTCTGTTCGCAGGTACAGCTAATGTTGTTGTTAGAGGGAACTTCGTGCTCCTGTTTTTTTTTTTTTTATTGTTCAGAAACTGCTGCCACCGCCAGGACATTACGGGGTGGAATTTACTTCCTGTAAACTGTTATTTCTTCTAATCCTCTGTGTGACATCTGGCTACCAATCACATGGGTTGTTTCCTTTATCTGCGTCCATTTTGTGCCTCCACCAGCTTGCTTGTTTGTGCCGAATCACATGGTTGAAGCCAAATTCAAGAATGACTTATACAAATGTATGTATTTATATATAAGTGTATATTAAAAATTAAACATATGGACAACTTGATGGTGTCATTTGTAGTGGGACGTGGAGGATATGGGGGTGGAGTGTAACTTTCCAATTGAATTGATTTATTGGACCTATCAGAAACATCTACCATGTGTTGATTAGAAATTTGTGATCTTTTTATGGGATCTGAGTTGCACTTTAATGGTGAAATGACGAACAGAATGTTCATGAGCTGTTGGTAGAGAAATATGTTTCTATGGTCCTGCAGTTACTGGGTATCATGCACCAATGGCCATATTGAGCTCCCTGTGGTCTTGTGTCTCAAAGAGTTTGTGGATACTATTGTCATATTCATGCAAGGTTTCCTTGTAAAATAGAAAATCCTTGAGGCAAATTAACTCTCATCACAATACAATAACAGCTACAATTAGTCTTGTTTACAAAAGAGCAAAAACTGTTTGAGCATTGTTTTTGTTGGAATATTCAACTTCAACCATAGTTTTTACCATTTTATTACTTTGGTATAATCATTCATGGATAAATGTGTGTACTTTTGTTTACTTATTAACATACCCTTCTAAATTAATTAGAGATTATTTAATTTGAGGCAAACTTTAGATGCATGGCTTTTTATTTTTATACATCTGATTTGATCAAATATTCTGGTACAACTGTCTGATTCACTGTTCAGAGGGCTTAGAAATGTGCATGATTAACATGATTTTTTTTTTTTCAGTTTAGACTTCAGAATCATTTGTTGGCCTTGTAAACTCTTCAGCTGGCAAGCCACCGCTTCTTACTTTACAATAAGCTACAGTGTAGGTTGTTTATGTTCTAATAAACCATCAACCAAATTTGTAGGTCATCAGTTGTAACTAACTCTGGGTAATATTCTGAGCTCCACGTGGAAGTGATTTGTGCCCAAATTATAGCGGAGAAAAAGTGCTGCATTAATATGTGTGCTGTGGGGGAATCATGACTTAATCTGCAAAATGCTTTGACACCAGACCAGTAAAGTACAATGTAAATTAAGTCCATTTATTATTATTAAACATACTATTAATAACTGATACCATCAAGGTAAAAAGTCCATCATTTAAAAGACAGATTGACTACAACATGATATACATTTAAAGACTTTACAGTATATTTATCATAAGTTACACTCCATATATACAATGGAGCTGAAATTATCAAATTCAACTGATCTATATCTGTTGAATATATATATATATATATATATATATATATATATATGTATGTAATATTAATATACATATATATGATATTATTAATACATACTATATAATATTGATATGTAATTAATCTATATATCTAGAGAGACATATATATATATATATATCTATTTGAACGAAAGACCACTATCAATGCATTATTGACATTTCATATCGGATAAATGAGCATAAAAAGTGGTTTCTTGAGATAAACATGTAATTTGGTGCAGAGTCCCGTTCCTGACGCATCAGACATTGTAGTTAAAGCCGTTTTCACAGAAGCTATGTGTGAGGACTTTAGTTTCGACAGACTGGACTATGTTGCGCCGGATCAGCATGTCCAAAAACAGTGAAGAGGACGGTGCTGATTGATGGAGCTCTTCCTGCTCTGAGCCTGAGGGGCAGCAGCGGGCCCTGGCCGTGACGTTAAGCCGTGACGCAGGTTCGCCCTCCATCACTGGCCGAGCCCACTGACTGAAAACACCACCCAGAAACCCAGCGATTCCTCACGAGTTGTGGAAATATGTAGTTAGCTCGCAAAGTTCAGCATATTTTGACAGCAAGGGGTTTGGTGGAATTGGTAAGTGACCATTCTTAACATTATCTTGATAAATCGGTGTTACTTCAGACGTTTTGAAGCTCCTGTTTGGAAACGTCAGCTAGCTTGCTAGCTAACATTAGCCTAGCAGAGAAGACGGTGATGATGGCGGATGATGCCCGTTATTTCCAGCTTCAGCGAGGACATCTGATGTGTATCGCTGTATTTCAGATTGTAGCCTGCTTAAGAACAGGATTTTTATTATCATTATTCTGGCTGTACCTAAAATGTTGCCCTGGGTGGTTGTATTTAACTTGAAATGTGAAACGGAAAAGGTCGTGTTGGCAAATGGAAGGTGAAGCTCCTGAAGTACGTTTCTTATTCGTCCAACGTATCCAACAGGGAAAGCTGCCACATTCATGGCTTACCTGGCATATACGAACAAGAAACGAACGTCATTCACATTGTAGCGACGCTACCAGTAGCTTGACAGTTTCTATTTAACAGGGAAATATGAACAAGTTAACTCTTATACATATATTTTACAAGCATCCACAATACGTACAACACACAATGATTGTATTAATCAAGAGGGATTTTATTATTGTTCCAAAATATTACCAAACATTTAACATCAGTGCCCTTCCTCATTCTGTTATTAGGGTGTTTGTTAGCATTCAGTTGTATCAGACCAAAAATACATGGCACCATTGATGTATAGAATAGGTATAACAAACAAAAGTTACAGAAAATGACAAATTAATAATTTTTAGCTTTCCAGAATATTCGGGGACTAATTTTTCGTAACTGCTTTAAGATCCCCATCTACTGGCGCTGTGAAGTCTCCATGATCAGCTTTAATTGCAGCATCAACCAAGGATCATTCTTTTCCCTTTATTGTAAATCTTAAGTTTGACACGGGACCTCAACAGGATTTTAGTTGGATAAGGAAGGGATGAGCTGATTATTTGGTGAACTTTGAGGACTTTGCAGGGTAGCTAAGCAGTGGAAAACTTACTCAATACAATCGAGTAGAGTCCTGAGTAAAGATCTTGAATCATAAGGACTTTACTAATGTTCAAACAGAGATTTCTTTTTATATATGTCAGTCTCATTTTTGATACCATTAACCAAGCTCCACCCTGTAGGCACCTGACTTGAAGAGGCACTCCCAGTTTGATGTGACTCATCACACACTTTTCCTCTGTGTGTATTTGCTATAAGCTTTTAGTATAGCAGGGTTTGAACTGATCAGTAGTTCTGGGCTACATTGTACTCACCCACTTATCGATCTGCAATGTTCCCACATCACTGTATGGCGCTTGGTGTCAGTATATTTTATGCTGCTGTGTTGCCTACAGTTGAAAAAACAAACCTAATAAAAGCCTCTGTATAGACAAGTCTAACTATTGTAAACGTTTTAATGGAAAAATCATGTGTTGCATTTTGTCTCAGTCAGTTCAAAGCTGATTCAACTGAACAACCATCAGAGAGCCACGTTATACTGTCTCTTTAAGTGTCTTTCCGAACATCTGTTCGTGTTTTCCCTGCAACTCTGCATTTTCTTCTTAGAATATGTTTCTCTATGTGGCTCATAGGGCAGTATTCATAAACACCAAGTGTCTGTTTAAACATCCCATGGACTCGCTCTGCTGCATTGACATCACAGCTATGATGAAGATCATACTTTTCTTTTGTTTTTGTTGGCCTGGTAAATCACCGTAATCCTATTCCTTGTCTAAGTGCAAGTCTGAACAAGACCTCGACTCATTTGCAGCAAAAATATTTGAGTGGTTATTTCAAACGTGTTATTTTCTGAAAGATATTTCCAACTCTTTTGAATGACCATTTCCCTTAACTTTAGGCCGTATCCTTGTAATCACACGACTGTGTTTCCCTTGAAAGCAATAATGTTTAAAGAACGTTTAAGGGTTGTAATTGTAAATGTGTATCGAAACAATGTAGTCAAAATACTCACTTGGCCAATGATTGTGTGCACAGTGCAGGTTTTTTTAAAGTATTAAAAACAATTTAAAATTGAATTATTTTTGTATTGATAGCCACCTGCCAAGTAGCATGCAATTTGTAATTATAACAGATCTCTTCCTCTGTCTCCATCAGATTAGTTGCATGGAAAGTTACCATGGGCGGTCATGATGATGAAGATATGACATATGTTGTAAATAAACAAAAGCAAGATGAAGAGCTAAAAAACAAGCTGAATGATGGTAGCCACTGGTGTGACCAGGAGTCCACTGGCAACAATGCCAAGTGGGTGAAAGAAGGCCAGAACCAGCTACGGAAAGTAGCCGAGAACCAACAGGATCAGGACCACAACTGCAATATCAACCAGAATGGAAATGAGGAAGAGTTTCCTCACCCGAACATCACTCAGGAAGAACAACAGGGAAACGAGGAGCAGACCAAGTCTCCCAAAACAGCAATGACCCCTGGCCTCAGTCAGGAGGAGTCCAAGAACATCCTTAATGAGCCGCTACTCATCGACACTCTGGAGTTAACAGAGGAGAAAGATAAAGAGAGAGAAGAGGATGACAAAGAGAAGGAAAGTAAGTTGGAGGAGGAGGATGAGGAGACATCAGGTGGCAGCAGAGGAGAAAATGTCTCCGACCAGGTTAGCGTAGAGTCTCCCAGAGAAGGCGGCGTTGTGGGGAGAAATGCTTGTCTCCTCTTTTCCAACATGAACGGGACACCAACCGATGAAGAGTCCAGCTGGCCTACGCTGTCTCAGGACAACACCGCCGACAGCTCTCCAAATGGCAATCGAGGTAGATAAAACTGCACGGAGTGACTTTTAAGCCACTCAGTCTATCCAATATCTGTTCCCACAGGAGCGAGCAGCATAAACAGACAGTAATCTACTTACAGAAAAGAAAAACGGAGCTCAAATGCTGCTGTCCCAGTTTATCTGTTCTCAGAAGTATTATAGTACCAGAAAGTGTATTTGTAAATTTGGTGTATTGTACAACTTTAGTCTGTATTTCAACTTTTCCCCTTTGTTCCCTCTCTTTTAGAGTCCTTCTGGGACTCGAGTGCTTTTGAGACAGATACAGACCTGCCTTCAGGATGGATGAGAGTGCGAGATACATCGGGCACATACTATTGGCATATTCCCACTGGCACCACCCAGTGGGAGCCTCCGTCACCTCTGGGTAAAGTTGGGGACTCAATGATGTCCTCCACTATGTCCCTGGAGACTACACCCTGTGAGGAACCTGAGGTGAGGTCTTAACAGACATTTGGGGTGGACATGCTGAAATGAGAATCTCTTGTTGATGGTAGATTTTTTTTTACATTTTCCAGGAATCTTGGGCTCAACTTTCCAGCACAGACGAAGGTGCTGGTGAGGGGGAACTGTGGAAAGTAAGTCACTGGCAGATTTGAATTTGACTGACTCCCATTTTACAATCCGTTTGAATGACAACCGGCATAACACACAGTCATCAGCCCTCCACTGCTATGCTTAACAGTTGGTATGAGGTGTTTGTGCTGATGTGCTGCGTTTGGTTTTCTCCAAACGTGCTGCTGTGCATTATGACCAAACATCTCCACTTTGGTCTGGTCTGTCTGAAAGACATTGTTCCAAAAGTCTTGTGGTTTGTCCAGATTAATCTTTGCAAACCTAAGCTGTGCAGCCATGTTCTTTTTAGAGAGAAGAGTCTTTCTCCTGCAAGCCTTCCAAACAACCTTTTTCTGATTGTACTGTCCTGAACTTTAATATTAACATGCTAACTGAGGCCTGCAGAGTCTGAGGTGTAGCTTTTTAGGTCTTTTTGCAGTTTCTCTCAGCATTGCGCAGTCTGACTTTGGGGTGAACTTGCTGGCAGTCACTTCTTGGAAAGTGGGGATCTGTCATGAATATTTTCACTGTAGAATAATGGACTCAAAACAGTTCCTCCTCAGCTTTGTGTTAACACACACCTGAATGATCAGGTTTTTTATTTTTTATGTCCTGATACATGAAACGTCTGTATTGTAACAATGTGTATCTGCTTGTGTTGTGTTATTGTTAGCCGGGGATAAATATTGCACGCTTTATTCAGTGTATTAAGACTAACGATTGTGACTTTTGATGTTTAGTTTCTGTGCTGTTATTAAACCTGCATTATTAACCCTAATATTTGTGTTCAGGAGGAGGGAGAAGTTGCATCTGATCAAAGTCTGAAGGAGTTTGAGGGAGCAACTTTACGCTATGCATCTATCAACCTGAAGTATGTGGCGTTAAAGTGCACTGACTTGTCCATATTTACTACATTTGTAACTCGTTAGCTTTGCCTGTTATTAACTTACTTCTTCTGGCTTTGCAGTTACAATTGCTCCCAGTCTGAGGAAGAAGAGAAGCTTGCTCCACTGTGCACAGATTTAGAAACTAAGGTAAATCACGCCTTATGCTGAGTTTCTCCAATACGCTTAGAGTACATAAATGCGCTTTCAGCCACTCATGCACTCCTTTCAAAGAGTCATGTGGTAACTGATTTAACTGACAGCTACGGCAGGTTATGTAAGAACATTGAAGTCCTCTAACACACAAGCTGTTCAAGCATAATTATGTTGAAAAGTAGTAATTTCAATACACCTTTGGTACGCTTTAAATGACCACAGTGTGCTTGTCAAGCTAATATGAATTGTTATGGCAACATGATGTAATTGTGGGAAAATTCTGCATCATATTATAGAGAGTTTAGTGTCTAATCTGGTGCAAAAAGGGGAATATCAAGCGTGTACAGTGGTTTCTGTAGCATTTGCTCCATCTAATTGATAAAGCTGAGAGTGTTAGAAGTCCCACGTAAGAAAAGGACTTTAGGATCTCAGGTTAAATGTGACAAATGCTGTTAGTTTATTTCTTTTCTTTAAATAGAAAAAAGAAAACAACAAAGCATCAGAATCTGTCCATGTGCACTACACTGTGGCTGTTAGTGGTCTAAGGCATTTAGATTCGATCAGACAAACATTTCTTTCTAAACTGGAACTTGGAAAAGCCAAAAGTTCCCTCTTCTTCCAAGGTGCAGATACAATATCGTATGCAGCTTGTTTAGGTGTGTGGATTAGTGTAGTAGATATTTCTATGCCTCTGTGAATACTGATATTTCACAGGGGTGTTTCCTTTCCCTCTAATAATATGCTGCACATTTGTGCTTTCAGTGTTTTGCTGTGCGTTCCCTCGGCTGGGTCGAGATGTCTGAGGAGGACATGGCACCTGGCAAGAGCAGTGTTGCTGTCAACAACTGCATCAGGCAGCTGTCGTATCACAAACACAACCTCGATGACACTGCTGGTATTTGGGGAGAGGTGAGGGGATTTTCCTGGCAGTAAAGTGGCAGTCGGCGTACTGAGCAGTTTAACCTAGATGAATTTAACTTTCTCGTACAGCAGTATGTTGTTGGGTTTGGTAGTTAATACTAGCCACCATTCATCTTGGTTAAAGTCATTATTGTGATACCCCAGCCATGTGTTGTGACCTTTTTAAGAAGAAGTAGGTTCCCTGGTAAAATTGATTGTAGGAATTTAAGTCGAACTAACCATGAACAGCTATCTTAAATTATTAGCTGCCAAAATGTACAGGTGGAATGCTTGAGGTTGCTCATACTGTGTGTGCGTGTGTGGGTCATGACAGGGCAAAGACATGCTAATGGTCCTGGAGAATGACACCATGAAGCTGATCGACCCACTGGGTCAGACTCTGCTTCATGCTCAGCCAATTGGCAGCATCCGTGTGTGGGGTGTCGGCAGAGACAACGGCAGGTCAGTATCCACAACGTAAGCGCCAATTAAAGATGGTAGAACTACCTCTGATATATTTATCTCCTTCCTTAATGCAGCTTGAATCAGAAAGTTCTATTTATTCATGAGTCTGTTATGTTTGATGCATGATTCTACATTGAAATATTAAAACTGAAATAGCTCCACTTATAAACATCTTAAATTTGGAAAGAAAATTAAATGTTTGTGTAGTTGAAGATTCGATTTGTGTGCAGTGCTCAGTGACAGCATTTTGGGAATGAATTCACTTATTCACAACTTACTGAACTGTCAGGTTTATTGCCTTTAAATGTGGGAACGCCTGCTTTGAGTGGAAGTAGTTTCAGCTTGAGTTGTGTTAGGAAAATCTTTTGTCTGCCATTGTTTGAATATTCCACCTCTGCGTTGCTGAGTCTGTATGTCATGGTTTTAAATAATGAACCAAATCTGCCACAGTGTGTATTCTTTTGTGTGCTGCCGCCCTCTGCTGGAGTGTTGATAGTATTACAGACACAGATGACTAACAGATGTTTTTTTTCCTTTCATGCTGCATTTTCCATCCTATACAGGGAAAGGTATACATGATTATTATCCTTAAAATCCTGTTTTTGTGTTGCCGTTTGCTGCTGTGTGCACAAGTGCATCTGCGTGTGCGTCTGTGTGTGTGTGTTAAGTACACTTAAGCATATGTAAATGACTAAATATGCGAATGTGACCTTTTTCCATTTGATTTCATATGCAGGGATTTTGCTTATGTGGCTCGAGATAACCTGACCCAAGTTCTGAAGTGTCATGTTTTCCGCTGTGACTCACCTGCCAAGAACATCGCTACCAGCTTACATGAGATGTGTTCAAAGGTCAGGCCTCATTGGATTTAATTTAGCTTCATTATGAATTCACTGAATCCATGGATCTCTTCTTTGAAAGTCACATGTTGTCTTCACATAATTTTACTTCAGATAATGATGGAGAGAAAGGCAACTAAGCCAGGGGTGAGCAGACTCAACTCTGACCCAAGTAAACCTTTTGTCATCCCGGTTGAAGGTAAAGCAGTGTGCCTTTAGACATTTTAAATATCCTCCTAATTAAGACTCTGGAGCCGTGTGATGCAAGGTTTTCTACTTTCTGAACAGAGTTTCCTGCTCCAAAGAATGAACTCTTCCAGCGCTTCCATGTTTATTATCTTGGTGGTGAGACTGTGGCTAGACCAGTAGGTAAGAAAAAGAAAGAAGGATATATTTGGGGCATCATTATGATTCCTGTTTGTTTTTGTAGCTGTAGTTAATGCTTTGAATCCTATTTTGTGTGCATGTTTGACAGGAATGGAAATAATCAATGATGCATTAGAGGGAGCAATAAATGGCAAAGACAAAAATGACTGGACTCCCGTCTCTGTGAATGTTGCACCAGCCACCCTCACCATACTTTCAAAACAGGTAACAGGAAACTAACCCAAGTGAAAATAAGTCTGCTTAAACATGTGCTTTATACCTTGGGTTTGACTTCTTAAAGTTCACATTTTTCTGTTTGAAAACAGAAGAATTCTCCTGGGACTTAAATCGTTTTCGACACGTTTTGTGGCTCTCTTCTGTTTTTTCTTGACGGTGTACATTTCTGCGTGCAGGACGAGGAGGTGCTGTCAGAGTGCAGGGTGCGTTTTCTGTCTTTCATGGGTGTGGGAAAGGACGTCCGCACCTTTGCGTTCATCATGGCGGAGGGTCCCCGGGACTTCACCTGTCACATGTTTTGGTGTGAACCCAATGCTGCCAGCCTGAGTGAGGCAGTGCAGGCTGCCTGCATGGTGAGTCAGAACAGCAGAAATGTCAAAAGACTGCAGAGAGATCAGTTTTCTTTGCTAATTGTGTGCAGAGTAAAAATGCAAAAGCTGATTTTACACATGTGAATCGCAGCTGATGTGCAGGATTCCGTGTTGCGGCTGCTGTTTGATAAGCCCCATGTATGTGGTGTGTGTTCACATTTCCAGCTTCGTTACCAGAAATGTTTGGATGCACGTCCACCCAGCCTGGCCTCCTGCCTGCCCACTCCACCTGCGGACTCTGTGGCTCGACGAGTCAAGAAGGGGGTGCAGAGTCTTCTGGGCAGCTTTAAGAGCTACAGGTCAGGTTCTCAATCCCCATGAGTTCCAGCGAGGATTCCCATTAAACACAAGCTCCATCACCGCAGCCCCTGCTCACTGTCACATGTAAATGTGCTCTCTTATTATCCTGCCACTGATTCGCCTTACAACTGTTTCTTTTGTTTATTCGCTCGTTGGGTGCGTGGAGTAGTTTTAGGGGTAAATGTGTGTCAGATAATATTCAATGTTTCTTTTTTTTCTCCTTTTCTTTACGGAAGAATTTCAAACTTTCATCTCCAAACAGAAGAAGCCTCTTACATGAAGTGAGTTTTTTGTACTGGCTTTAGTATGTTTGTGTTTTAATCGAAACAATGATATGAATGTTGGGCACGGATGTATATTTTACATGCCGACACATGAATTTGCTTGAAAGAGAGAGGTTGATGGATTCCCTCACAGAGAAGCTCTCATCAGCTCGTCCTCAGTGCAATTTTCATCTCTAACGCTCCTCCTTTTTCTACGGTCTTAAGAACGTACTGTAATGCAGTCATCAGTTGGTGTCAAGGATCCTTTACTGATTTTAATTTAAATTTTTTTCCACAAACATCGCTGCACCTCTCTCTTCTACTTTAGGCTGTAATAGAAGCACTGTAGGTGTCACAGTCGTGTGCAATGTAGTTCTGGCCCTGATTTCCCCAAACCAAGATGTAATTTAGTCTTCCAAAGAATTGTATGGTCATCTGTCACTCCTGAGCAACCACTGATTTGAGTGTAGTTTGTTCTCATTCTGCATGAACATTTGCAAGTTCAGTGCTAGTGTGCAATAACCAGATGTGTCGGTATGATGTGGTGATGAGACGGCTGCCTTGCGATTATTTGTTCACTTTAATAAGCGCGTCTGAGTAGATTGGGTATGAGGCCAATGGAACAACAGAGCCATGTTGAAAATCATTATCTTATGTTAGAAATAATAGTAATAAAAGATACAAACTCTGGGTTTTTTCGCACAGCCGTTTACCAACAACAACTCCTGAATAGTACTGTAGAAACTCACCAGAAGCTGCATGTTTTGATAGCTTAGAGTTATTGGTGCCTGCAGCAGTTTAGTGCTTAAGAGCCATCAATGTATCCTGTAAATTCTTTGTGTTCCTGTATGGAAAGAGGAGGCTGGAACTGGTGTAATGTTTTTTGTGTTAAATAGGCATGTCACTCTAGTTAGTGTCAGTGTTTACCATAAGCTAGAAGTAGAAAGTTAGACTTACTGTCGCTTCAGACTCAAAAGACGAGAGCAGGTCAGTGTCTGTATTTACAATTTGTGTAAATGAGAAACAGAGATGATTTTTTATTTTAGATTCTTTTTTCCCTTGTCCGTTTTGACGTGTGCAGGCCCTGGCCTCTCCAGTTAACGCTTTCTTTTTTTTATTGTTTCCACACACTACAATGTACACAATTAAGACAATTGTCACATTAACTCATTAGATTTAGTTTTTATAAAGAAGACACTAATAGCCAAGTCGTATTTTATCTTTGTCTGTTGTCAGTGAACAATACTGTATGTAGCACAATAGTAATGGTCATCTCAAATATCAAAGATGCAGTTTGTAAGACATTTTGGCCATTTTAATCTCTACAGAGCATTTTTTTCACCACTTTGTCTGTGGTCTTCGTAGCTTGGGACGTCCCAAATTAACTGACCTCCGAAGAAGAAGAAGAAGTTTACAAGTCTGTTTTTATTTTATATTTATTTCTCAAATAAGCGACAAACACCGAGAATGCACAAGGCATTCGGTGGTTTCTTTTGAAGCATCACGGAGCGTTATAAGATAAAGTTATTAAATCATTTCAGTCATCTCGCTCATCAGCTGTGAGCATTACATTATAACTAAAGCACTAGTTGTCAACATCTCATAAAGAAGTGATATCCAGTTAGAAGAAAGCTGAAATCAGTGTGCCAAAAGGTGACCTGTGCGTACACACGAAGCATGTGTGAGACACTGCGACATATTTATGTTCAGAGAAGGGTTTGACACAAAATATGTCTGTTGTGAAAGCAAAGCTCTGTGAAGATTAGGTTTTCTAAAAATATTCTAAGCCGTGGCTCCAAAACTCTTAAAACTGCCTCTCTATATGTAAAATATAAGACTAAAGAAAATTAACCTACATTGACTCATATTACTGCCTTGTCACTCATGTGTCACTTGGAATTATTGTGCTTTTTCTCCTTCTACGATTGCTGTGTCCAGTCGGTGGCAACACTAAAGCCTGATGAGTTAAAGAACACTAGCAGATTAATTTATTTCTGGTCATGTAAATTAGGTGTATAAAATGTATGTATATAAAAGTCACTGCACAATAAATGTGAACATATCATAACTCCTCATCTTGTGGTCTTTTGGCATTAGTTGATATGTTTGTGTGAAGCCCAGTGGCTGTGGAGAGATTGCTTTCCAAAGGGCGGGTCTGGACCCCGTACCCTGAAAATGTCTCTGCCCTGGTTTCTGGTTGTGGGAGCGCTGGATTTTTTTTTTCATTTCCTATCAGTGGCTTTATCTGTCATTCCTAGATTTTTCATTAAAATGTAAAGAAGCCCCACACAGGCTGTCTGGACCTTTTGAATATATAATTGAGCTTCCGACACTGGTTTTACCGTGTGCGCTGACACTCTGCTTTCACACCCCGCTCCTGTGTCCCCGAGTCACCTGCTCACTTCATATAAGCGCTGCCTCCCCCACCTGGAGTTCAAAAGGATGGGAGGAGCTGGCTATTGTCTCCTTAAGAGATGGTTTTGGAGATAAAAGGTGCACATCAAGTGGCAGCCACAACAGAAGCAGGCTGGTAATGACAGGCTCCGCCCCCTCCACACGGATATCTGCGGCCCTGCCAGCGGGACGCCGGAGCTGTCGGACAGATCAAGGCCATGGCTGCAGCCGCTTCTGTTTGAAGGAGCAGACTGGAACCTCAGCGATGGGTGACTGATTGACTTCTGTTTGTGTAGATTAAACAGATCAAAGTCTGCAGCCCTTTCAGTCAAGTATTCAAGAACAAAAAAAGTACGGCTTACCTGAAACACTCCAGATATTGCTCAGATCATTTCACAGGATTCAACCGGATCAATGTGTGAAGAATTTTACATCTACACAAGTTGAAGCTGTCGTTTACGCAGTTAGCTAACATAATTTTGATCATTTTCCTGTCTTTAAAAGTTAAATGCTATTTTCATTTTCAGTGTGAAGGCATCCATCGAGCCCCCGAGATCAGTTTTACTGACATATTAAGGCACAGATTCAGAGTCATCCAGGTCTTGCATATTGTTCTTTTAGTTCAAGAATAAAATTAATTTCTATTAAAGCACCTAATTTCACTGACCTTTTGTTTTTCTAGCGTCGCAACCGAGTCAACAGTTGTGGGACAACGTGGTTTGACGTTTAGATATGTGTGTCCCTCTGGGTAACTTAGAATAAACTACGTTCTTTGTGCTAACGGCAACAAATTAAGATTGTAAACCTTTTCCCTGCTGAACACTGGGGTGTTTATGTGAGCAGCATGTTGACATGGAAGGGTTAGCATTTATCAAAGAGCTGCTGTTGGCAGAGTATAACCTCAGAGAGCAGCAAGCATGACTGCAGAGTCTTATCTTCACTTGTGCGATATATGGATTCTAAGCAGGGAGTGACTGGTGAAGTGTGGCACACTGGGACGCTTACTAGAAAACAGCACGCACAGAACAGGGTTTATTTTCCAGGAACACGTAAGGAGACAGAAAAAATAAAAGCTAAAACATTAAGCAGTCTCTGCGACATTTAATAGGCAGGAGTGCTCAAAAGTGCAGTTTAGCCATTTGTATTCTGCATAAATTTTTATAAATATTCAATATGTTAATTGCACTTATTAGAATTACAAAAACAGTGTACATATAAAATATGGCTGATTTGTATTGTTTCCCTTATTAATGCCAAGAGGAGAAGGCAAACAAGGGTGTTGAATTTCCTTCATTAGTGGCTGGATCAGAGCAAAACCAGCTGCTACTCTTTACTTTGGGGTTGATTCCTAATCTAAAACACAATAATTGTGTCTATACTTGGATTATGAACTTGCAGCGGTGGCATATTTACAGATCCATGTCTCAATTCCCTTTGTCATCTCTGTATTTTGCTGCATGTTATTGTTCTGCAGAGTGTGTCCATGTCTCTCAGAAGCCAGATTTATGCACTCCCATATTTGCACGGTGTCAATCACAATTTGCATAAGTCTGCCCTTGGAGAAACTAATCATAATTATTCCTATACTCTAATTATGTATGTGGCATTTGTTTAATGGATATTTATTTTGAGTAATGAATGTGTAGTCTTGTGGAACATTGCTTTTCCTCTTGGTGTGGAGGAGAGGAGTTGTGCCTCCTCTGCTGGGCTCTTCAATCTAATCACCAATCTGAGGCAAGATAAAAGGAGTCGGTGCAAGCTTCCTCTTCCACCTGGTATCAAGGTCTGAGCAAGCTGATGGAAATCCCTGCAGGGTGCAGCCTTTCCAACTGATTCATATTGCTGGAATGTGTCTCTTTGTGCAGAGACTCATATCTATGCAGCCTTTTTTTTCCTTTTAACAGTGCTTACCCACTGAGATTTCAAAGCTTTTTCTGCCCACTTCTGGGTTCTGTGGAGCTCTGCCCTTCTTGATACTCTGTGATGACACTGATGAGTGGCAGGCTTTTGTCAAGGCCACAACAAATCAAATGTGGCCACAGTTAAGGTGTGCAGACACAGATTTGGATCAACTGAAAACAAAACGCCGGATCAGAGGACATTACTTATGTACTACATCTTTCGGGAGTGTTGGAACAGAACAATTTCTGTTCCTACCTTTAAGAACAACAATAATACAAGATGACACAGACAATGCAGGTAAAAGATACACCTGTCTCTGTAATGCCCTGCAACCCTTATTTTTGGGATTAAGCAGTTGGATGTCCAAATGTCCAGTAATTCATTCTTTCCAAAAAAAGTGATTGCTTCGCCGGTGGGAGCAGCCTGCAGTTCACTGATGTCTGGATAATCATTTCTCCAGTGGTCCTCCAGCGATTCCAACAGCTCAGCGGCCGCTCGGTTACAGTTCAGTACACACCAATCTAACAAGAGCCACAGCCTTTACAGGCTCTGCTGCACTGTAGCATGCAGCATGTGATGCATGACAATGACAACCTCAGACCATAACCTAAACCACTGCAAGGGTTCCAAAACACATCTCACATTTGAAAATGTATTGTTTTTAAACTTACACAAACATGACAGATATCAAACTGTTAAACATGTGTTTCTGCTATGCATGAGAAGGATCCCAGTTCAACTGTGTAAGAATACAGGTCGAAGTTGAGCATTTAGATTATCAACAAGTGCTGTTACTTAAGTACTCAAAGTGATGAATTATTGTTTCAATGCGTAATGACAGTTTTGTAATGCTGTACAAATGTATTTGTCTGGCACTTTTTGGCTTCATCCAGTTATTCATTTATATTAAAAAATGTCAGATTTCATAAAAAAGTAATCACTGTGAGGAATAACAACTGTCACACTGAAAGTGAAGGGTCTTTATATTACCTGCACTTCCGCGTCAGTGGACTCTTTAATCATTAAACATGAGATGACAGACAGCATCCAATTCATATTTACACAGCGAGATGATTGGGGTTCGTCAAGTTGTAATGTTCAATGATTGGAGATGGTAGAAAATTACATGTCTCATTATGCATAAGGATGAAGATGTTACAGAGGTTGTTAAAGAGCCCATTCTGAATGCTCCCCCCCATGATACAGCATTTCATATCAAACTTTTAGGTTCCAAAGTGGGGTTATGAGAAGTTGGGAATACACATTGTCCTACTCTCAGTTTGGAGAATCAGACAGATTCCTCCTGTGTCGTAACTCGGACCCAGTTGCCACATGGATGTTCAAAAGTATGCAGTGTGAAAATTCCCACTACAGCTTTCGCTCAAACCTGTTTGAAATGTATGAGATTTGATTTGTTTCAGATGGCGATTAGTTTGCTCTTCTCATGGCCCTGTTCTGACTGCCCTTTGGCTTGGCTCATCCATTAGAATGGGTTTCTGATTCTGAGAGCACTCTGACCAGTGCTGTTGTCTGTAGTTATGACACCAACAACTCGTACAGCTCACAATTGCTTGACGCAAATCCACTTAAAGGAAAAAATGACAATAAATGTGGAAAAGACAGGAGCTATAGTGGGTGAAGATCTGCTCTACGGTTGAGTGAAATTAAGTCTCTCTCACAGTGTGAGGTGCGACTGATGCAGATAGAAATGTTCTGCCATTACTCAATTCAAACAACAAAACACAATGATAGTGTTCCAATCTATGAGTGTCATTATGATAAATGTTTTTTTTTTTTTTACTTACACATTTTCTGTCCATTTTTTCAGCTCGATAGCATCACAACTGTGCTGCATAGAGAAATTAAACAAAACTGTTGTGTTCAATTCTGAGTGGTCCCCAAATCTGCATAAATATGTCATATTAGGTCTTATGTTTCTCTAAATTTGTTTAATATGAAAAAAGGGGAAAAAACCCTGCAGTTTATTTTAATTATGAACAGTGAGATTAACTGCAACCAACAACTGCTTTCTTTCCTGGTCTCTTGTGAATCTCCACCAATCTGACGTCTAAAGCCATCCCAAGGCATACTGCCTCAAATTGCATTGTTACTTTGCAAATTTGTTCAAGCAATCAACTCAATCTCACTTGAGGTACCAGTCTGACAACAGGAATGATTAGAATCCTGGCCGGCTCGCTTCTTGTCACTGGGGACCGAGATGAGAGAGGAATTACAATGAAGCCTGAAATTGTGTGTTATTGTTACCTCCCTGTGTTCCCGTCCTCTTTCCTCCATCCACCCTTTTCCTCATGCCCATTTCTGTCCTTTCTATTCTATCCTTCGCAGATGTGGTAACAAGGTGTGACTGTTAGAGACAAAGCCAAAAGGGCAATTGTCTTGGATTGGAGACAAGAAATAGCTCCTTTCCCATCTCTTATTACAGAGCAGACCTGCCATCACTGGTGTGTAAAAACTCCTGATTTGGGAGATGAAATATGCAAACTAAGTTTAGGTGGAAATGCGTTTGAAGATTAAAGCTGGTGGCCTTTTATGTTACACGAGTGGGCGGGAAGTGGTTTAAAAAGAGCAAATCCTTTCAGGGAATTTTAGCAAGAGAGTGGTTTTGTCAGGTCTCCTTCAGGTTTGGACAAAATACATTAAAATGACCTCAGGAATTGTGGTGAAATGCAGAGGGCAGAGGCAGGCGGCTCTCAACTTGCTTTATATTTATCAGTCTCTCCTCACACCTTGCTTTCAAGAGGAGCGTAGTGGGGGTGAAATGACCTGACGGGAGCTGATGGGAGGAGAGGCAGGCTGTTGATTCTCATTTCAGCGCTCCCATCTCCCAGCAGGATTGTCTGAGACACAGATAAATACTGCCAGCTCTGCGATTTATAAGCTGTGCAGCAGACACAATTTCACCTATTACCTGACTGACTCACAAGTCCAGCACGCTTCAGTCCCCTGCATACAGAGTGCCATGATTTCAGCTGCTTTTGCCATTCTTGTTACCTCCCCTTTACCTTTCCTCTATTTCTCTCCTGTCGACATCACAGACGGGCAAAGAGACTCTCAAATTCTGAATTCTTATTTTGTGTTGAAGGAGCTAAGTACCTTGTATTTTGTTACTTGTTTTGCTCTTCAGTCTCATTACTGTGTGTGATTAATCTCAAATAATAGAAATTCAAAGACTGGACTGAATGTAATCAATGTATTTGTGTGGAATTGATCATCCAGTCAGTCAAATTCTCAGAAGAAAAATGACACAATGCAAAGGTTACTTTAGATTACATTTTGTGTTATTCTGATGTTATTGGAAAGCAACCATTACCATGGCCAGGAGGTACAGAACAAAAACATTTCAGAAATCACAATATTCAAAAAAACCAAAACAAATGTAGTTATTTTTTGTCTTTTGTTGTGTTTTCTAAGATGTTTCTGAAAGCTGTTTCTCTCTCTCTATTTTTGACATACGCTTTTTAAAAAATATATTCTACTTTTATTTATTGTGGGTTAAGGCCTTATGGTAAATATGCTACATTTTACAAATATACATGTTATGACATGAAAGGCAGATCCAACGGAAGCATTGTCATTGTTTTCATGTGAAGGAAGTTGGTAATGTGAAGCAGATCGACCAGGATTTGTGTTTTAGCTTTTGAGTTCAACGTCATTTGTGCAAAACAATCAAATCCTTGAACAATTTCTTCCTCCAGCAGCAGCTTTACTTTCTCCTCACAGCTCAGATGAAAGGTCAGCTGACCCAAATCACAAAAATAATCTTTCCCCACTTACTCTGAGAGACATCTCATCTTGCAGATAGTTTGAGCTTCCTGGCCTGGTTCTGAAATACCACGAAAACCCCTCAATAAAATAGAGATGGAATTGCTTTTTTTCAGCCCAAAAGTTTCAAATTTAGATAAACCTTCTGAAAGATCTCACCCACGCTGGGTAAGGGGAGAACGCAATATAGCCTTTATATATTAACCTTCTCTCTTAATCTCTCAATCACTAAACACTTCTTTACTGTTTACACTTACTTCCAGTGTTCTATTTTAATTGTGTTTATTGATTGGCTGACTTTTTCCAATGTGTAGTTATATTCTGTAGCAAAGCCAACAATCATCTGATTAACATCTTTAGCTGCGTCTCCTAATAAAGGAAACTCGTATGTTTAAGTTGGTCATTTGAGGGTTTGTCTGCTGCTGAAATTCATGAAATTCACACATGAAATTCCTCTTTCGATCCCGTTTGATCCCTTGAACATTCACTTCCGAGGTGTGGGGCTGAGTAACCTTAGACTGGCCAGAGAATATGAACCAGACAATCTGCTGGTGTTTAGGCAGACATGAATAAACTCTGGATTCACATTCAGCTACTGTTTTCTTCTAATCCTGTTGAAAACTTTGGCTGTAACACAACAGAGCATCCGTGAATGAGCATGTTGACTGCCGCCTTATGTTCTTTTGCTACATAATGTCTCACCTCAGGATTTGAAATCTGAGCATGTATATACATTACATTCCATGTTTGGTACCAAAAGCAGCAAACACAATCTTTTCTGTTGGCTATTTTGTTTCCATAGGTATTAGAAAACACAGTTTGTCCTCCCCATTTTCATTCAAAGTCAAATTACTCTTTCAAGGCCTGCCAGTAATACAGGTTAATTGTTCTGGATGGCTGGATCACTTCCACGCAGTTCATCCAATTTCCATTTAAATTGAGCTATCGGTGCGTGACACAGGCAGCACTTGGCTCTGCTCTGCTGCAGACAGGCGACACCACGCCGCTGGATGTAGAGAAACCTGTTTACAGGTCATACTGGAGACTCCCAAGTGGCTTGTCGCTACAAATATGCAAGCACACACCTTGCAGTTTCTCTTAAAAGGGTTTAAAAGGGAGCCTCATATGGTTGAAGTGGTCAAGTGTGTCTCTTCTTTTGATAAACCCCGACATGGTGCTTCTGATTTCTTTCTTTATCCTACTTGACAGTGATGCTCGAAGGCTCTAACTTTAAAACGTTTGCTACATGCAGGATTCATGTAACAAAATGTATCAAACAGGTTCATCTTTAACCAAAACTCTTCTATGTTTTAAATCGTGGCTGTTTATTTAAGGCTTGAGTTTCGCCCTCTCCTTTAAATTGTGAACTCTAATGAGCCGTAATTGTTTCCTCCCTCTGCCCTTGTGTGGAACATCTTTGTTTTTTCTACAGATTGTAAAAATCAAGGCAGTGCATTTAATTTCAAAGACATTGATAAATTAACTTGCATCATATGAGTCACCCTGAGGCTGCCAAACACAAAGAAGCTTTTGAATTACAGAGGAAGTATGCCTCATCTAAACCACAGGAGTCTTCTGTTTCTAAGCTTTTTTTCCCCATTTGTATTCAGAATTGACACCTTTGCTCTTCTAACTCCACATTTACACGAGAGCGAGAGAGTGGGTGGCATCAGTTGTAAATTATTCTGTCAAGTGACTATATAGCCTTCATCTTCCTCTACCTTCAGATTTTTTTATAACCAAACTTGATGTTGGTGTCAACGGCTGCCCTTAACATTTTGTGAATAAAGCAAGAAAGATAAAATGTAGAAAGTGATAACTCAGCTTTTAATGGGATGCAATCTGAAAAAAAAAAGCCTCCAAATTGAACTTTGCTGAGAAAAGGACAAAAATGTAACTGAATGCAATCATTCATCAGCTGCTGCTACTGATTATCTGTTAAACTCTCAGACGGTTCAGGGAGATTTTATAAAGATTGTTAAAGGTACATTTTCTCAGTTTCATCATCAATACCCTTGCTCTAATAGTACCTGTTCCTACGTTACTAATCTAATCAAAAGTAGCAGTCATGAGTGGCAAATAGTATCTCTTACCAAACCACATAAACTAAAACAGAATTTTATCACGTACTATATATATTGGTATACAGTGTTAAGAAAAACTTCTTTACTCCCTCCTCTCATACTTAATATCTCTTCAAATCAAATCTACTTGAAACAGAACAACCCAGGTAAGCATAACATTCAAGTTTAAAATGGTAATTGTATGTATAACTGTATGTATGAAGTTTTTTTTGTATTACTACACAAAAAAGCCTGCTAAAAAAAGTAATTGACCCTTTAGTTTCTTAATTCAAACCAATTGCCGACTTGCCTGATTACTAAAGGTCTGCTCAATGAAACCATTCCTTAAATAGAACATTTTTAACAGCACAAGGTTAAAAGGTCTCACACAGTGTCAGAATTAAGAAAAAATCCAGAAGAGGTGATGACTGAATTACTTCTTTCACTGGATGCTATTTCTTTGGTTCTCGGACTCCACAGATTCCTTCCTGGTCTGTCAAATATATGTGAAATGAAACTTCTTTGAATTGAGTGGTGAGGTTTGGCTGCCTGTATCTGTTCCTGGACCAAATCATTTTACTGCATGATTATTGAAATATTTTTTTTTATAACCAGAATCACACCAATCACACCGCCCTGCTGGAATGTCTTCCTACTGAAGTTACCTGCACTTATTTACTCTAGTGCCATCATCTCGAGATCACAGGTTGATTATCCTGTTAACTTGAGACAACAAAACTAATTTCCACATGGTTATCTCAATACATCTTTTGTTTTCTGGAGATGATGACACAGTAACCTGTTTTCATGACAAAAATAGACTTCTCAAGATCAGAAGGTGAGCTTGGTGAGCTCCAGAATGAGCCGTTCCTGTGTTAATGTCTAATTTCATTGTTCATTATTCCTCTCATGACAGTTGAGGAGGATCTCTAACTTTAAGTCAATGCATGCATGACTAATTATGTTTGCTTCCCTGACTTTAGTAAATGTCTGTTTATGAGCACAGGCAGTAAAATGAAAGTTTAACCAACTCTGCCAGACTTCAGTCATGAGCTGCCCTTCAGCACAATAAACAGTTTGACAAGAACATTGAACTGAGGTAAGAAAAATTAACCCATTATCTTGAGAAAACAAACTCTGTTATCTTGATAACTATAAATGTTTATCTCAGGATAAAGACAAGAATTTTTTTTGTGAAACGTCCCAGAAGTTGTAGACCCTTCAAAATTCTCCCATGAGCACAGTGATGACTCATGAAAGTCAAAAAGAGTCAAGGAGAACATCTCAGGAACTACATAAGACTCATAAATGTCATCCCTGTGAGAGTCCTCTAAATGCTGCCACAGCAAAGCCTGATGAACAGTAAAAACCTTTTAGAATTATTGGCAGGAGGATTTACAGAATAACGAGTGGAAAGTTGCATTATTTGGAAGATTCAGGTCTGTTACATCTGGCATAAACCAAACACAGACAGATTTACAGTCAAGTCTGGAGGTGGAAGTGTCATGTTGTGCGGGTGTCTTGGGAAGAAATGTGGCCTGGCGGGGGGGGGGTTGAACATCCAGCAATGAGTGGTTTGATAGGTGGCTTCCTCATGTCATGTGTGAAAGTGTCCGTGGGGAACATACTGAATCATACATTGCCTCGATGTGTTCATCAGTGTGTGAGAGAGAGTGTATGATAGGTAAAAGTACCCTGTAGACTGAGAGGACCTGTGTGAATGTGAAAAACAACAACAACAATGCTATGGAATGCAGTTCATTCACCATTATTTTTCAGCTTTAGGGAAAATCCATATAGCTGAAAAAAACATGAAATCTGCAGAGAACGTCAAGAATGTGGCTGGGCTTTGCAGCATAACAAAGATCATCTGAATGTCTCAAAAGCAATAAAAGTGCATTTCTTAGTTTGCAGTTGTTGTTGGTGGAACACTAAAGCTTCAGTGTGTGCAGTGTAGTCACATCTACAGTGTAGTCGGTGAAGGTCCCCCTCCCCTGTGTCTGCTTCCAAACCTGTAGCAAAAACTACACCAACCACACAAAAAACAAGGCCTGGAGCCATTGTTTTATTTGTCCCCTATGGGCTACTGTGGCAACATGGCAAAGGGGAAATGAAGTGACATTCAAAGGTAAATAAAATCACATGATTCTACACTGATGAAAGCATCGTTGTGAATTTCATACGGCATCTCTGCAAACACTGAATATTACACAGTTTCAACTTAGATGGGGATTACAATTTCATATAAGTGTATCTATTTAAAATTTTTTTGGTTTGATTTATGTTGAATTTATGTTGAATATCCTCATCAGGAGGATGTAGGACGAGTCTATCTCTGAAATGTAAACTGTTTCAGTTTCAGTATTTTACAGATTTCATAAAAAATTATAATATAATAATAATTATATAATAATTTTTTTCTTTTTGCCTCTTTTTAAGGACAAAAAAGCACATTAATCTCAGTCATGACAGTACTTTTTCATGCAGATATTTGAAGAGTCTTTGAAGTACAGAAAAATATTTCTAAATGACACGCTGGGTGCCAAGTACACTTTTCAGAGAGCTCGGTTTCTTTGAAATTTTTGTGTTAAGTTATTCTAGCCCACTGTAGAAACCCGATCTTTGACTTTATTTAACTCAGCCTCCTGCTTCATTTTTCTTTTGTCATATTGGACGACCATGTGTGCTGTGGATCGGCTTCGATGACTTTCATCTGTCACACCTCCACAGTCACCTCCAGACCAACTTCTCATAAAATCCACACCAATCTGTGTCATCGATTTGTTCCCATCTAGAAATGAGCCCCATGTCACATGCATTGTTTTTAGATTGAAAAGGAGTTGGTCAACATCTGCTGTAAATCACAAACTCCCATTAACCAGAGGGCTAACTTCTCCCTGTGTCTTTGTTCTGGGTCAAACCATTGTCTCAGTTCCATTTTGAGGATTTTCCCCTTTTTTTCATGTTTTGCAATCTCAGCTTGGCAGACCCTTCATCACTGTCTCCACCATGAGGAGGAGGACTTGTGAACACAGTGCTGTCAGGTACAACATTAAAACGTTTAACCAAGCTGTGGGGGTGGGGGGCTCCATGACCCCATATTCTGGCATGCTCAGTCAGGTCAGGATGAGAAAATGGAGGTCACAGAACACACAAACATATTTTGTTCAAAGACACTAAATGACACTGGAAAGAAGGGAGGGTCAAATCCAGCTAGGTTCATATTTAACCCCTTGATGTTTCATCCTAACTGAGTTAAAGGGGCAGCTCACCCAAATCAAATAAAGAAATATTTTCTTAGTGGAGTCCTCCTCACACTTGCAGCCCTGATATTTTCTAGAGATTTTCCAGAGGGACAGAACATGAAAAAACAAATGTTTGCTCTTGATTTCATGCTGAAATTTTCCAGCCTTTTCCTACAGAAAACATTGAGGTATGATGCAAGAGCTGGACTGAAAATCAGTGGCAACATATCATATCTAGGGATGAGTCCTTCCCAGAGCCCAGACCTCAACATTATTGAAGCTGTGTGGGATCATCTTGACAGAGAACAGAACAAAAGGCAACCAACATCCAAAGAAAAGCTTTCAAATATCCTCTAGAAGCCTGGAGAACTATTCCTGAAGACTACTTAAAGAAATGACAGAAAGGTTGTCTCAGAGGGTTCAGGCTGTGTTGAAGAATAAAGGTCCTCATATCAAATATTGACTTTCAAGCTTGTTTGAATTGTACAAACAGTTTTTGCCTTATAAACTGTATTTCTATTTACATTTCCAGTGAATCGCTGCACCTATTTCCTGCACAGGGCTTTATTTATAGCACATTTCATAAAATGTTGAACTATTCCTTCAACAGCAGAACAACCTGAATTTATAAATAACATGCATAGTGAGTATGATGTTCCCATTGTTGGTGCTCTTACTGAACAGTTGCAATAAATTGCAATTATAATATAATTTGTGTTTTTGATTCAAATTTGAAACCAGTGTATGCATATCTTATATCTTTAACACATACACTGCATGCTTGACTTTATGAGGCTGCCTAATTCTAAACAGGACCCATGTCTCACACATTTGAGGTTTCCCTTGAGCTGACCTTGAGTTAAACACACTGAGCCTGAGGCAGTGGGCTGAGGGTTGGGCTCCCCTCAGGCTCCCCTCCCCCAAAGACTCTCTGCAGGTTGACTGCAAGAGAGAGAGAGAGAGAGAGAGAGAGAGAGAGAGAGAGAGAGAGAAAACATGTCCAGATACTTCTATTGTTCTGTGCTCTGATCTTCACACAGGTTGCTAAAACAAAGCCTTCTTATTAATATTTATAGCCTCTCTGATGGGACGGGATCAATGGAAAGAGGCGAAAGAGAAGAGAGAGTGTGGCTGAATAATCATCATATATCTACTCTCAGCTCCCTGTCTCTTCTAAGTCTCTCTGAAGTGGAAGGGATGTTTAAGGTAGGAATACAGAGGAAGAGGCAAGAGATGGAAAATTGACGCAATAGTAGAGAAAAATGACTTGCTTGTACAAGTGGGTTTATTTCTGCCTTTTTTGGGTACGATGGCAGCCAACCATATGATTTAAACCCAAAGAAGTCCAAAGTTTCCAGCTTCCGTTGACTTTCATTTGCCCTGATTTCTTCTCTTTTCCCAGCTGAAGATGTGTGGGTGAGTGGATTTGTGAGAGAGTCCTGGTGTCTTCATTGGCAGGCTCACCATGTTCAAACTCAGAGATAAAAGTCTGACAGCCCGAGACAGTCTGTGTCTCCTGTAGGTGTTCATCCTGCACTGTGCTCAGTAAGCGAAATTAGATGGGCAGCACGCCCAATACTCCCATCTTGACTGACAGCAGCCCTGCAGAGCGGTCTTCAACTGCACAAGGAGAAAGCTATTGATCAGACATGTTTGTGTCTTTTCTCTTCTTCCTGTAGAGGAGGAGGGAGACCTGGCTCGGTGATGAATGCCCTCACTTCTACCCATTTTAAAAGTACAGTTTATCCGTGAGGAATGGAGCAGCTTGCTCTTGGGTGGAGAGAAAATTGCCTTTTTCTTGACCTGCAGCCAAGGGGGAGGAAGTGAATGGAAAGCGATATGAGAGTGTCTGCCCTCTGAGGTGATGAATACACCGCAAATTAGAGGAAGAGGCTTTTCATTCTCAAGCGCTTCGGCTTTATGCTTTCTCACTGCTTTTATTTTCTGTGTTTTGCTCCACAGCCCATTCCTACCTCTCATTTTTTCCCCTGAATCTTGTCTTTTCGTTCCTTTTTTATATCCTTTCTATCTCCAGTCTGTGCATGCTTGCTGGTGTGGGTTGACAGGCTGAGCTCTGGGAGGTCAGCAGGGTGAGGTCAGCATCTGCAGAATGCAGGACAAAAAGCTGAGACAGCACGGCCTTCAGTGAGAACACAGTGAGCAGGAGCTGCGAGGCCATGGAGAGTCACAGAGAACCATGACCTTGATCTGTGAGCGGAGAAAAAAAAAATCAACCCAGATCTGTCAAGTTTTTACAAGACCTCGCAGAACATGGTGCATGTATGTGTGCATGTATGAGTGCACGCAGTCGCATATGGTGGTCTGCTCAAAGTGGATTAGACAGAGCCCATCATGAATTATTGTCAAAGACCAGGATATTGCAGAGCATCTATGAGAGATTAACAAACAAGTTGATTATGCCGTTCTCCACTTGCAGCAAAGCTTTGATCTATTCATAATTGTTCAAAAATTGATTATTCATTTCAAAAATAGCTGACATAGCCGAATAGTGAGATTACTCTTTTGTTCAAATAAATAATTTGAGCATACGAGTTCCATCATTTCTGCAGCTTGTCCTGCTGCTTGTGAAAGATGCATGTTTGGCTCATATAAATGCTTTAGATAACACTGCAAACACCCCAAACTGCCCAAAGTATCCACCACAAAGCCGGTGGGACCTAAATTGTACATGACTGGAATAGTATTAATCGGGAGCAGACAGGTGGACTAATTAAAAAATACACGTGATTCCACATGGACTTTATTTGAAGCCAGCCCTGCTGCATTAACACCAAGGAAAACGAGTTTGTCATGCTGTGGTTTTTTTTTAAAAAACACTTTCAGAAATAAATTCAGCTGCTTCGTATTTAAAACTTTTCCACACAGATGAGTGTTTTGAAGTAACTGGTTAAATTCTGTTTGCAGCATGTGTGCATATATGAAATTAGCAGAAGTTCCTTTAAAGTACATCCAAAAATGTAGAATTTTTAATCTGCTTCAAAGCTGTTGGTAAAGCAAACTTTACACATTATGATGTTTGACACCCACAGAACTCTATTTTAGATTCTTCCCAAAACCAGTTGTCACACCTATAACAGGCTGACTGAGTGTTTAGGGTTTTCTGCTTAAATTTAAAGCCATAAACCTGACTGTTTCAGTTAAATGACAGAATGCAACGTGGAGCATGCAGGTTGCCTACAGATGATATGAAGTTAAAACAGTGTGCCTTCAATGTTTTTGCTGAGAAGAAACTAATTAGTGAAAATGTTTGTCAAGTGTTCAGTGCAACCTTATCTAGAGAACTAATATTTTACACCTGGCTTGAAAAGTGTTCCCATGTGAGAATATCATAGAATACAGCTCAGTGGAACATGGAGCATACTTAAGATAAAAGCCATAATAACAAATATTACCATAAAACAATTTCATCGTGGAGCATCTAATTAAACATTTTCAGGTTTACAGCCTAATCATTGCGAGTGCGATAGTCAGTGGATCCCAGGGCTTGATGTCATGGAAGAATGGTTTGCCTTTGAGTAGACTGCTTTGTTTTTCCTCAGAGAAAATACATTTTTACAACCTCTGCATCTGGCTGCTTTCCCTTCAGTTATATTTTAGCATCAGTGGGTTTGCAGCAATTCTTTTTAAACCATAAAATAAAATGAATAGAACATTGTAATTGAGTAGCTTTTTCAGTGTGACACTCACAGACAACTTCACTTAGATGCTAACAATCAGAAAGTGATAAATTGGGGGTAACAGGTTTCTACATTCGGCCCCTGTTCACAACAACTTCAGTAATGTTTGAAGACACAAACCTGCTTTGGATTATGATGGGAATACAACTTTAGCCCAGCAGCTGTAACAAAAGTGACTGCCATAAATAATATTTAATGATATCAAATTTAAAGTGAATATTTGCATCAAAATTGGTTACAGATATAACAAGACTTTATGATTTCATTTTTGAGAGAAGATTACTTGTAAAGCCTACACCGATTGACCCTCACTAACCACCTTACATTGCAGCTAGTAAGCCGTGCTTGTTCATGAGCCCAGTGTGCTCTTGTGTCAATAGTTCTTCAGGACATAGTGGACTTAATTAGTTAGGAATCACAGTGTGAATGTGAAATGTTCCTTCAAAGGAAAGTAAAAGAACATTTAGAGATGCTTGCAAGGAGGCTGTCCCCCAAAAGTAATTTTTCTTTTTTAATTCTCTGCTCTTCTAACAGTCTTTTGAGAGTTTTTGCTGCCAGAACGACTCACACCTGTGAGTTCCTAATTGCCCCTGGTTCCTAATCCTATCATTATAGACACTTATTTACCTGTTGGGGTCAAGTTTGTACTACACATTTAGGATGTTTAAATGTCTTATTCATTAAAGTCTTCAGCAATTAATCAGGATGGGAAAGAAAACTGATCCCAGTTAGGTATTCTTGATGTGAAAAGCTGCAAGTGAGTAAACTGGTTTGTCTTCTTCTGTGTCATGCAACCACAATGCTCTGGCTAAGTGGCACCAGCACCACTTCGGCTGTTTCAATATGTGTCTGTTACAGCTGTTTGGTCAAGCTCAGGCATATGGAGCTCGTTTTCCAATAGTATGTATCAACCAAAGAGTGCAGAGACATGCAGGTCACTGATGGATAGGCATAGACTGCTCACCACCATTAGTCTTGAAGTTAAACTAGAAGTGAGACAGTAGTAATGATAGATTCTTTGTCATATAAATTGGCTTCCAGTAATCGCAGAAGGAGAGCGTTTCCTGCTGGGATATTGCCTTGGACAGTGTTTTTGTTTTTTTTCTCTAATTGCACCGACAGCAGTAAGAAATGATGTGCAGTCAGAATCTCTGCAGGGTGACCTTAATCCTGGGTTATGTTGCTCGTTTATTGCATAGCATATGCATATGTGCAGGGACAATTGAAGGCTGATAATGATTTGTGACCACACATGCAGAAGAACGTGTTTAAAGATGCAACAGATTTTCATATTTGCTGCCCATCTTTTGTGTTTGATAACTTTAAAGTTCTTCTTCTGACAGTCTTTTTTTTTTTTTTTCCAGAAGCGTGATTTGTTTTGTGAGCTTTGAATTGCATTGTGACTCACAGGTTCTTTGAACTACACAAATTTGCAAAAGGATGGACTCTCTCATTTGTCTGGTAAGCATCAAGCCACAGAGGACACAGCTTTGCATTAAGATTGTAAATAGGAAAATTTGCAATAAGTTGTTGTGACCTTTTACATTTTTTACTTGTGGGACTTAAGTTGGTCATCCTGGCACATAAATAGTCCAGTCGAATTCTACTTTGTTATTTGAACATATTATACGTAAAACCACTGTGTACTGAGAATTTGAGATTTTATTTTATTTTTTTGGATAGTGGACAAAGCACAGATGCTTGTGTGCAGGAAGCTTTAACTGCTCACAGCAGCTTCATACCTGATGTGTCTGTGTATAATATATGTAAGATCACACTCAGCAGGAAAGTGACAGTAGCTATTTTCATCTTACTGTCAAACGACTCTGTTGAGAAATTTTGAAATGCAGTGATGCCAAATTTAATAAAATAAAAAACCACTTGTTGTCATTATCTTTAAACAAGCTTAAAGTGTAGTGATTGTGGAGGAAATGAGGCACAAACAGAATATTCACTAGATCATAACTGATTGATAAGATGTTTGCATCTCCTCTTATGCACATAAACCCTGTCATGCAAATTTACAAACAATAGTTTTACATGTTTTAATAAACAAAAAACAATTTCCTTGTTCTAGACATTGCTGCGAAAGCATTTGTTCCCTTGGTGACAAATGGACTGTTTTAACTCCAGTCTGTAAGAACTACATTAAAGGACACTGTGCCCTGATTGGTCAATAGATGACCTGAAAATGGTGGAAAGCAGTATCATTCTTTGTTTTACATGAGCCAAGCCAACCCAGTCTCATAATAGTCTGACATTAAAAACTCATATCTCTCAGCATTTATCTAGCTATTTCTGTCACAGTACCAAGTTTCTACATTCTGCCACATAACACTTTTGATTTTGTTTCAAATGACTATAGGGAGCAACAGGGTTTGTTTGGAGGCGTTAGGCCTCTGTCTCCCAAGCTGGAGAGCTGAGTTAATTCATCCCACGCAATGCTTTTCAGTCCTTTTTGACTTTTCTGCTTTGTCCTCAATCACAAATGATTATGGTTAGAAAAACAGGGGGATAGGTTACCATCTCAAAATGTCTAACCATGGATTGTGACACAGCTAGGTTTTGGAGATGTGAACATATGTACTTACATATTTTCTTGTGAGACTTGACTCACCAAACTAGCCAACAGGCAATCATTATGCAAATGTATTTTCGATGAGCGCAAAGAAAATTCAGAATGACAAATGAGAGGACTCAAAGTTCAGGAGCTCTGTTTTCAGTGGGAGAGAATTCCCTTTGGAGAGGATCCCGCTTAGGGAAAGGGGGAAAAAACTAAATGCTTTCTATTGACTCCGGTTTAACAGTTATAATGGACTTGCATTGTATAGATGATATCTGCTCTCAACTTCTCTGCAGAGAATAAAAAAGACAAAGGAAGGCAATGTAGGACATTCAGTTTTTGCTGATGTATGTACAAATAATATGGCTCCTAAAATCATCCCATACATCACCTGAATGAATTTAGTCTCATCAGTAGCAGAGCTTTCCTATTGTTCATTTTAGTGAGTTACGACCTCTCTTTAAAAATGGATCTGTGCTGCTTCAACCTTCACCTGACGTGTGTATCCGAAACCCTCTGTGGTGTGCACTTGGTTTTGCCTGTCTGAGCATGTAGTGTAGTGACACGTCCACTGGGACAGCAGACATGAGGTTAAAGCAATCCACTACTGAAAAACTGGAGCCTGTTTTGGCACTGGTTAAGAATGGGCAGAGACAAGCATGGATACCAGATGGCAGTGAATCTGTAATTATAATTCTCTGGTGCAAAATATGGCACCGGTGGAATGAAATCTTGCTGCAGCTATCCTGCTCGCAAAAGTCTTTGTTTACGTTGTAAAAGGTTCTGCTGTTTTCTGAGTTTCACTGATTTACAACTTTCTTGACGTGGATGTCGACTGCAGAGTCCGAATGTTGCGGACAGGCTGTTTAATGCCATCAGTCTGTGGTAGTGTTGGTGTCTGCCAGCATCTTTGCGGGTAATTAACCGCCCGATCAAAAGCAAAATGAATAAGGAAGAAAATAGCTGAACTTAATTTAAATAGGTTGAACCAGTAATGGTTTCCAAATGGAGAGCAGTGTCTGAGTTTGCCCCTGAGGGACTCACCTGTGATTTAGCCTCCCTACTCCAGTGTGTGACAGGGTGGCATTGTGGCATTCCCCACCCCCCACCCCAGTGACCCTGAGTGCTCCCTGTTCCGTAGGAGGGTGCATAATTGTCTAATTAAATGGCGAGACAACAGCCCCAGCATAGCTCATTAAAGACATTGCTCCATCAGCTCCTGCCTTTCTGTTCCTTTTAAGAGATGCTCCTCATCCTGGCAGGGAAGGTCGAACAAAGAAGTGTGCTGAGGTTGTTGTCTGTCCTTTCCTGTCATCACTTCTGACTTGTAGGGACAAAAGATGAGTTATTTATGACTGAGTACGCTCTCCTCTTTGCTTAGTAAATCTCTTTTGATAAAATGACACGAAGAAATAAACAAAACAGCCAAGAAGAGGCACAAACATGGTGCGCTCCAGACCTGCAAATAAATTAAATGCATTCATCCCCCCCCCCCCCCCTCCTTTTTGTATTAATGAGGCATGCACTGTTGAATAATTTTAACAGTGCCAGGTTTGAGCTGCTTATTAAATGAGGCAAGTTGAGCAAAAGGATCCCAAGTGACTTTGCTCAGTTCTCAGAATAAAATCAAATAATTAAGCCACAGCCACCATTTCAGATGCATTTTTAAAATTCAGCCATGTACATGTTAATATCATGCAGTATTTTGCTTTTTATTTCACCAGCTTTTTGTAATTTGGGTTATAGTTGAAATAAAGCGTCTTTGCAACATGACTGACGTATATGTAATTCTGACATGCTTGCGTGTGTGAAGGCATAAAGCTGTGTGCATCAGGAAAAATATTGTCCTTATACTAACAAATGTGTCCCAGACATAAATCTTCACCTATGCTAAATGTAACCTTTCCAAGTCCAATTATATACTATACCAACATGTCATCCTGGTTCCTTTCTCATAGGTTCCCCTCACAAATTCATATATAGAGATCATAAATATTTCAGAGCATGGGTGTCAGAGGCTAACATATGTCCTACGTGAAATGTTCCTGGCCCCTCCAGTGGCGAGCCTGCTGTTGACAGAGCAGAAAACCACTTTGTTTTGGGAGCGAGTCGGTATTATGGCTGATGTTTAATCTCCTGGCTCTGCATGAACACAGCTGCTCTGAATATATAACGACACAGGATTATTTTGTTCACAGGTGTCTCCCGTGCATGAGAAAATAAAAGAAGCTTTGTTTTTTTTCGTATCTGTTTTGGACACTGAGTGAACCTGTCAGAAATATCAAAAACTTGCCCTGACAACCAATCTACTCATAATCTAGACTTCATAGATTTTGTGTCAAGCTCTTAAGCAGTCGCTTGAATTTTTGCTAGTAAGTCTTTAGTGAGCACAAGTGATTGCTTATGACAGCTTCAGACAGGGGACTGTGGTAACCTCCCTTGACAAATGTGGCTTTATTATGACGTAAATGTAGATACAGAAGATCTCTCTCAAACTGCAGCTCTGGAACAGACTTGATTGGCAAATTGGCTCCACATAGTGCAGTGTTTCTCAATTCCGGTCCTCATGACCCACTGCCCTGCATGTTTTTTATGTTTCCCTCCTCCACCACACCTGATTCAAATGAATGGCTCCTTATCAGGCCACTTCAGAGCTTGATGATGAGCTGATCATTTGAATCAGGTGTGGTGGAGGAGGGAAACATCGAAAACATACAAAACATACATGGCAGTGCAACCACACATAGTGTGATTGGTTGCATCACTTTTCTACTTTGAATCTTTGATCTTGCTGATGAAGAAACTGTAGACTGTCAGGAAAGAATTCTGCCATGACGCATTTTGTGGGCATCCCTATTCAAAACTGCTTCTTGTCTAGATAATGAATAGAGGTGACCTCCAGGTAACATGGCAAAACTGCACACTGGAACAAGAAGTGTTCTGCTTTACCTGCAGCACTCTAAATTTCTAAACTTAGGGCTTTTTTTATGTATTTAGCACTGATCTTGATGAATGAATGAGGCTTTGGTGTTTGGTCCATGAATAATTCATTTTTGGGATTTGTTTCAGGCTTTGGCTCTTTGGTTATTTAATGGAAAACATTTTGGGGACTGTTGTCTAACTATGCCAGCAAGCTGTGGACTGTTCAAATGATAAAGTGACAATAATCATACAAATGCATTTTAAAGAGCAGCTTAAGTCAGACTTGGAGGGATTAGTGGTTGTGCACTGCATATATTCAGAGTATTACCTCCTGGGTTCACAATTAAATGATCAATATTCAACATGAGGTTGTATGATAAATTTCAGAGGTAGCCCCTGTTCTGACACCCAAAAAGGCTATAGTTGCTTCACAACTGGATGAAAATCAATCAGTTGTCAAGCCAGGAAACATTTCTGTTGTGAATTCAGTTGCTTGATTTCAGAAACTTCTGCTGTTATAGTAGTTGAAATTTCTTTATTTGGCGGTGGACAGGTTTATTCTGCATTGTTTTGGCTCTATGCAGACACCTCCCAGATATCACTGGCGCTTAGTCGATGAGCACCGATAATGTTGGCTGTCTCAATCACCTGCTGAAAAGCAGTCTTCAACTGTTGGCTGAGGGCTCAGAAACTACAATTTATTTTGATGTAAAGCTTGTATTTCATTGACTAAAGGATTAATTGGGTTGTTTGTTTGTTGGTAAACAGAGAAATGATTTATGACTTGAACTCACCTATTTAAAACTTAATATCTTTGCTGTGTATGCATACACAACTGTATATACTTTCCAGAACAGAAAGGGAAATCTTTGAGAAAGCCTTATATGTAAATATAAACTCAAACGACTTTTCTACAGAAAGATGAAGCATGCCTTGATTGTCACAGAGCTTTACTCCTTTTAACATGGACAGAAAGCAGATAAGTGCATAAAGGCCAATAGAGGGAGCCCAATAGCTATTTGTCTTCCAGCTGGGATGGGGCATTTAAGTGCCTCTGCAGTTTATTTATATGTAAAATGTCTTAATGTATTAATAAAATCCAAATTAGTAGAAAATTCTCAAAGTAAGATGCCAATGGTTTACAAAAGATGTAAAGCAAAATTCATGCTGTGGATTTCAGGCTAACATACAGAAACTAGAATCTGGCTCCTGGCCTTTGGAGGTTGAGAGTACTGAGAGGCTGAGTCTGTCCCAGAAGATGTCAGAAAAAGGTATGGTGCCTGACACAGATGTGATCTGTCACTTTTCCAGGATGTTTAAGGTGTCAGAGGCTTCCAGAGATTTTCAAACTGCTGTAGAAACCTGGTGGCAACTTCAGAAACAGAAGTGTCTCAGGTGGCCAGCAGCCTTTGCTGTTACTAAAATGTTTGCAGCTGTGGTTTTTCCCAAAGTGATATCATGCTCTGCTTGTGTCTTAGACTCCAGAACATGGTATTAATAATGTGGATCTTTACACATTCTTTGAAGACTGATGAGATTGTAAGTTAATTTTGACAGATTACTTGGGAGAGGAGACTCTGATATTTAATTAGCATTATGGAAAACAGGATTTTTAAAGCATATAGCTGCAGTGAGTTCACATTCTAAAGGTAGCGGCGCTCCTTTGAAATATTGGTTTTGCAATGATTTGATCTGTATGGCTACAGATGATTGATGCATTTCATATATTTCATTACATCAAGAATTTATATTTCCCTTGTAATGAGTTGCTGTGTTCAGCTCTGCGCTGAGGCCTTATAGGTCTTGCAGTTAAACTCCAGACAACTTGTTTCAGTTTGAATTGCTCAGGAATATTACTTGAATAAATATTTGATGAAAAAGGAAGTTCAATCGATTCATTACACAGTGAGTAATATGTGTATGTGTTCATTAGGCAGCCGCTGGGTATCCGTGCTTAATATCCTTTGTTTACAGTGTTGGGTCACATATGGGGAAACGCATGAATATGGAGCAGGTAGCCTCGACTCATGTCTGAGCGTTGCACAGATGCTCATCCTGTATTCTGCACTCGCTCTGTACACTGACTCAAATCAGGTGCATGTATAAGCAGGCACATGCACCCTTCCTTTCTTTTGATTAAAACAATTAAATATTTGGTAACCTGCATAAATTTCCATGACTGACATATTTCACTGTTATCTTTTATTGCTTCTTGGTAAAATAAAGCCTCATTGTCTCTGTGGTGCAGGAACCTGGTTACAATCTCAGACATCACCTCCTGATTCATACAAAGGCTGCTTCTGGAGGGGAAAAAGGCACAGCAGAGGTGCTGATGAACACAGGAGAGGTGAGTGTCTTTCTGTGTGCTTTTCTACATCCCTGAGTGTACATTTGTGTGTACAGCTGTGGCTTAAAAGGAAAAAAATGTGGAGGGGGGGGGGGGTCTGTACCACGAAAGAGGTACAGACTCTGCCCCACAGCATTTGGCACAAAGGGCCTCTCCTATTATACATGCTGGCGGCATCTGTGGGAGATAAGGTTTGGTCCTGGAAGATAAGGTCAGGTCCTGCTAATGAAACACACGCTGAAGGTTTGCACGGAAACCTCCCCTCTCTACTTTGCATTTTTATTTTGAGGCATTTTATTCTCCCCTTCATTATTTCCCTACTCTTCTGTCTTTGCATTTATTTGAGTTGGCAGAGTGGTACCATTTCGTTATATTAGATCATTCGCCTGCAAACACAACCTTCACATATGCATCAATGACAGTTGGAATTATACAAGGACATGTTAAAGTGAAACAAAGTTAATTAGGATTTTTCTGAAGTTGGCAACGGTGCCAGGAGTGTACCCTGCTGGATGATGGCTGCTTCTTGGTTTATATTTCTGTGCTTTGAGTGTAGCTGGGAGCCATGGCACAATGAATTCACAGGTGATGGGTTTAGTATGAGCAGATACAGAGGGGGAATCTCTCTCCTCCCCACTGACTCTCCCAGCCGGTTCTGGCATTAAGGCAGCCCAGCTTTGCACCAGACGACAGCATGACAGCTGTTTCCTATGACTAGGAGGAAAAACCCATTGATTCACTCCCTTAGTTGGCCTCATTTGGGAAGAGATGGAGTGTGGCCAAGCACTCTCTCTACAGCCGATAAGCCATGGACAGTAGAAAAAGGTCATTGGCAGAGAGGGGAATGTAAGAGAAGTGCAGCTATAAATGACACGACCAATATTTCAGCTATAAATCAATTCCAGCACTTTTCTGTTCTCTGAAATAAAAATTGATGCCTATTTGTAATTTTTCTTTCCGACAAAAGCAGTTCCATATTTATCCATTTTTTTTCTATTTCTTTAATGTTACACTATCTTACTCTAAAGAGAGAGTTGTAACCCCTGTCTGCTGCTCTAACCTGTTTGGAAACTGTGTCCTTCATGAGTATTACAAACACTGCTGGAATTAATATGATGTTGCCAAGTTGTCCCAATGCACAAACTTTGAAACTATTGCTGTGATTTGTGTCGATGCATTATAGAAAAATTTATTTTTTGGACACCTTGGAATCTGGATATTGAAGATACAAATGAACAATTCCAATATTTTTATCTGGATTTGAGTATAATTCAATGAGACAGGGGATCTGGCTTTAACATTGGCATGAGCAGTAGTGAGTGGTCAAAACAATAAACTGCAGGTCCCTGTGTTGCAAAGGCTCCATTACTTGAGTAACTTTATCCACAGTAATGAAGTCAAACAATGTTGAGGTGGTTTAAAGCTGGACTTGGTGAAGCAAGGTGAGTCTCATGTGGACAGTTCTTTTGCAAACATGTTTAACAGGCCTTTCATAACAAGAACAATACCCATAGCAGTTAGTATAGTGATAAGAATATGAGCATCTACACTGCTAAGTGAGTGTTCTGTGAACAGTGATGTAAAGCATGAACTGTCTGAGCTTAGCTGTCCATCTTTCAGCACAACAGAGAAGATTTGAGTCTGGCTGTATTTTGTTTGACCGTCAGTCTTTTTATCATTCATCAAATTGCTCCAAAAATGTGACGATATTGTTTTGCCACTGTTGTTATCAGTATAATTATGGTGTGGACAGTTATTCACTAAAATATGTACTTTATTTCCAACCACCTTTAGTTATTGATGTGCACAGGCCTTAATGCTTTTAATGGAAAAGGTTAATCAATGCAACTATATTAGTCAGAATGTGTGGGAGCGGGTGGAAATCCAGCAGGAACAGGATTAAGGGAACAGTTTGGCTAATTGTGGCTTCCCTGCCAGCATTTACTTGTTTTTCTGACAGCTTTGTATAATTGGGACAGTAAATGTATCTTGGTGTACTATCTGGCATTACCATATCGCAGTGTACTCTGGTTTATGTATAAATGCAATTTTTAACATAAACTGTGTGTTCCCCACAACAAATCACATCCTGGTAATCTCACAAGTTCTGCCTCCCTAGCAGGGCTGTTTTTATATCTGCTCCAATTCCTGCAGTAGAGAAGGTTCATGCTCTGGAAATGCAGTGTATGTGTTGTATGGTGGCAAAGGTACCAGGATCCTTTGACTGAGGAATGCATTCATGATACATTGCTGTGGCTACTAGAAATGCAACTTAGCTACATGATTCATGGGAGACAGTATATGCCGGTTATACAGTTTACAGGAAGCAGAAGAGTGCATGTTGCAAAGTACATAACATGGTATGTATAATTAAATGGTTTCCTTTCCACATCAGTCTGATACCTAGGTATCTGAAGCCTTTTTAAACAGCATAAAAATAGCTAATTGCTGGCAGCATCTCCTAACTCCAGGCAAGTTTCACTGTCTATCAACTCTTGAATTTGGCTGCTTTTAAATGACTTTCAGTGCCTTAATTGCTCTGGCAGCTAGAAATGGGCAATATCTAATTCCATCAGCTATGTAATGTATATTTCACCTGATTAAATAGAAAATTAATTAAATGAAAAAATTAAATAGAAGCCAGAAAAAAAAAAAAGGTTGTCGTTGGCTCTGTACAAAGCGGATCCAGATTTCTTTAAAAATTTTCAATCTGCCCATAATTCTGCCCACAGAATTAGGACAGCACAACCAGCCACCCTGAAAACCTTTTTGGTTTTCCTCAACTTCTTTGTAACCTTCTGGGACTTAAATCTTTGCATTTATTATTCACTGCTTAAAAATGGGAAGTGAATATGACAGCTGTTGAATAATTATGGATACTGCGGCCTTTAGTAGAAAATTGAACCATGTCTATGCATTGTACTTTTCAGAGACACTACAAAAGCACTTAAAGAGGATATAAGTAGTACCGCGGCTTTATATGCAGCCACACAACCACTGAGCTTTTCAGGTGGTAATAGCCTGTCCTTATCCAGACATTAGCATTTCTCCTGCTGTCTTGGATATTGATTCATCAAATGAAATCTCATGCTGATAGCCACCTTCCTTTTTGTAAGTGCAGTGAGGGCTCTTGAAAACTCTGCATAGTGCCAGTTCAATATAGATGCAATCTCATAGTTAATACGATCTGTATCGTAAGGATGCACTAGGTACAGGAGGTAATTAATTTTCATTCGTGTGGAAATTAATTTTTGTTGCTATGTAAGCTTGAAGTGAAGTGATGGCACAAACTTGTTAACACAAAACTTCTCGATACAGACATTTTCATGATAACATCACTCCTAAGATCATATAACAAATTAATTAAAAGAAAAGCTTTTGTCTTGTCATGCACTTTAAATCACTGGTCCAAGAGATCTCTGTTGTGGGCTGCGATCAATACTTCTCCCATGCTTCTTCAAACATTGATCGTCTCCTCTGAGATTTAATTAGTTCCTGAATATGTTCAGTGTAACATGAATATTGTGATATAGCTATTGAACATTGGGCTGACCTATACTGCAGTTGTTCAGGGATCAATTATGAATGTTGTAATTTGCTATTGATGTAACTGATGCATTTGTCCAATTATAATGGAGACAGTCGTCAGCCCTTTTTACACCGCGGCTCAATATGCAGCCAAACAGTGGAGCGTCCACAGGAGGAACAACAGGCAGACTGTCCATGGTCTAACACTAAGGGGGCTTCTTTTCTATTACCTGTAGATATGAAATGTGCAGTATGTTCAATATCAAGCATATTCTGCCCTTACATGCACAAATTATTATTATTATTTTTTTTTTTTCTGGGGGGGCGGGGTTTGCTGTAAGTGTGACTGGGTAAATATGGCTTGTATGTAAAGGTGCTTTGAGTAGTCAGTTGGACCAGAAAAGTGGCATACAAGAACAGACAATTTATAATTTTGAGAAAATATTTTGTCCTAGTCCCACAGATTTCCAAATATGCTAAAAAGACAAACTTTGGATGATTTTTGTTTCACCATAACGTATATTCATCCATCTTACATGTAAGTTGTCATTGTTTTCTTTCTACAGGTAAGAAAATCTAACTTGTAATCTGACATTTTACTTTTTTAATTACAAAAAAATCCAGTTTTAGCAACCTTTTTACAGAACAAAATTTCCACAGAGCCCTAGATGTTAGCTGGCTAATAGCCATGGATGACAGAACTGGTAAATTCATAATCAAGACTGTATAAATCATTAAAGTAGCCAACAGTTGTGAAACATGAAGTCTTAAAGTCAGTTAATTGTGCACTTTCAACAGGGGTCGCTGTGTGCAGGTTCCATTATGCTCTCACTCAAAATGCTCCAACTTTTCTGAATAAGAAAGCCCCAACTTCATTCGTCCATTTGGCCGTGGCCCTTTGTTTTGCCCAAGGTAGGGTGGGGTGCCCCTTTCCTTTTGGAGTTGAAGAGTAGTCATCTGTTCCTTAGACTGGGGATTTGGGGGCCATTTGGGTGGCCAAATGAACAATGCTCCCTGATCCCCAAAGTAAAGGGGCCACCGTGCTGACATGAAAGGATTGAAAATAGAGGGGTCGGGCCAATGTGAGGAAATGGGATTGGGAAGGTTTTTTTTTTTTTTCACAAGTAATTATGATGTTCCTCACAGAATTCTGCCCCACTGATAGGCATGCTTGTGGACCTTTTGACAATATATTCACATGTAAGAAAAGGTTGTGCCTCAAAGAGAGGTGTGTTTGACTTGATTGACGAGCCTTGTTGGCTGGTAGTGACTGACAAGTTAATTGGGAGTGACAGGACAAGAAGGGGTTTTAGTGTGTGTTCATATTCTCTAAAAGGCCTCCAACCCATACAACCTTGTACATTATAACTGTATTTACTTCAAGAAGCCACAAAGTTGCCAAAAGACGTCGAGGGATATTCTTTCCCTACTTTCTATATGTTTGTTTTACATTTAGTTTATCTAGTTCTTTTGCTGCTGATTCTCTTGGTTAGTTTGTTTATATCTAAAGTTATGATGGATTAATAAATCCAGGTTGGAAAATGTGTACTTTTTGTATTTATATGGTATAATTTTGCTAAAAATGTCTCTTTATTACAGAAAAGTAGCTCTAAGTTATCTGATAAATTTTACATTTTGCTTGCAAAGTTAAAGTTGGTGCTTTTTAAAATAGTAATTTTATCCATGATTTTTATGGTCATAAGAATTCATAACTATCCATTTGACGATGTTTTCATTCAAATCTCTAAGTTGTTGAATCTTAGAGCCCAACATCCCTAAAACTGAAACCTTCAATATGTATCATTAGGACGATATGGATCTTCATTGTGGCACCCCTTGTGTATACTGTCCATTTTTTTTTCTTATTTTTATTGACATCCGTAAGTTAAAACATTCATTATGGTTCAAGAATCTGCATTGGCGCTCCACAGATCACTCAAGGGCACTGTCTCTCATTTATACTGGATCACATTTGCGCAGTATGGGTCAATCTTATTACGTTTAAAGAAAACTACCTTTCAGTAGGTAGAAATTGCTTGTTGTACTAATTGGCAATGGTTACAATGTCAGAAAAACTTACGAAAAAACATGCTGCTATAAACATAATTTAAATCAGAATTTAGTTTAACAGTCACCAGAGAAATATAAAATTTGATGTAGATTTACTGGTTTAATTACATCTAGTCAAACTGTTCCCCCAACACCACCAGTGCGCCGGCCGTTCTGAGCAAGCCAGCTCACTGTTGTTCCACAAGCTAATCAAATCGCACCACTGGGAAAATGATTCAGATTTATTCAATTTAATTCAAAATTACAAAAGAATAGAACAGAAATTAGTAAATCAAATAGGAGTTTGGATGATGAACTCTAATGTACTTTTGTTAACCGTTTTGATTATGTGAATGGATGCACTTCTACTTGAAAACACCACAACAGTTTTGTGAAGTAATGACTTTTGCAAACTAAAAACCTTTTTCTAACTTAAATTAAATTGTGAGGACTTAAAATCTTAAGTGAACATTTTACCATGTTGCTTGGTGCATCACTTAATTTGGTAATGCCACCTATGATCCATATCGGATATGGATCCTCTGATAACTTTCACACATCTTATTTCGTTGACTGATCTACTGGGTCTCCCCTTGATACCCTGGTTACAGCTTGTAACCAGGGTATCATTTCTGCATCATGCCCTTAACACAGCCCGATACTCTTATAAACTGTAGCTTTTTCAGTCCTTCTTTCCACCCATTACATACCAAAAGGCAGAGCAGACAGTTTTGTCAGAGCTGATGCAGTGTCTGGTTCTGTAATACTATTTGAAGGCTTACTGTCACTTACAGTGACTGTTCTTTGTAGAGCACAATAGTAATTAAACAATCAAAAGCAAGCTGATAAAAATTGCTGAGTGCATAGTCTGTTTTTGTGTTGTGTAGAACTTCATCTTGTATATAATGCATGGCTTTATTCATTCCTCATAATATATGTGTATTATTAACTCATCTTGATTAAGATTGTGATATCAAATCAAGACGTTGTTCAAATCATGTAAACGAGTGAACATCAAATGGCATTGTTTATCCATTTTAGTCTATTGGTGTCCAGTAAACTGAAAACACATTTCATGCTGTTGGGGTATTTTCTGTCACCACAAATGCTTCCTCTGATGGTAATTGCACAGAAATCCTCCTCCTTATCTTTGGATTGAGCACGTCAGACTTACTTCTGCTTTTGAGAGACTGAACAATTGTTGTAATTTCATCCACTGAAAACCCATCTTCCCTAAGCCTCTGCTCTTGTTGAGTTGCACTTTACGCTGTAGATTGGTGCTTATAGTGGTGACTGCTTCACAGGCTGACGTCCACACAAAGCAGCCAACAGAGTCTTTGATGTTTGCCTCAGCGGATCAAAGATGTTAGAGCACAGACCTGCCAGGTGCACTACTCTTTTATCTCACTTACTTGTCTGCCTGCTGCATCCTATTCTTTGTAAAGGGACACAACAATACGTCTCATTCAGACATGATCACAGCAATAATGCTTCCTCAATTTGGGATACTTTGATTATGACTGTGTAAAAGCACAGATATTGTTTTCTTGTCTTTTTTTTTTCTTTTGTGCATGCTTATCCTTTTGTCTTAAGATTTGGTCTGAATCCTTCAGCCTAAGAGACATGAACAGACCATGGATTCTTGAAACTCATAAATATTTGAATCTCTTGATATCTTGCTCTTTTATGCAACAGCAAGTGTAAATGTTAGACTTGTGTGGCTTTCACTTATAGCCTGAATCCCCTCTGACCGTCCAGAATATGTCAAGTTCACTCACAGTTTCAGCACAATGTGTATTTAGCATTTTTTACTCGTCACTTTAACCAGCAGCCTATTTATACTCCCATTAACCCAGCATGGTTTGGAACAAGACCATTCCCTTGTTTCTGTGGTTGCTTTTTAAACGTGGAAACTCCCGAAGGACACCTCGTGCTTCCACTGGAGAATTTCCACATTATCGATTACAAATGAGATAATAAGAGCCAACATAATTTCATAGGCTCTGGGGTAAAGCTAACATGTCTCCATTTACATATTATGGTGCAAGTTATCCCTTTGCATTTGCCTGTCTGGCTCCCCGTCATCTTCTCCTCTAGATTTATGGATCACGTATGGATGGGTCCCCTGTTACCCTGGCTTAGGCCATTGATGCTTTGATCTCAATGTAAGCGGATGACGTTCTCATGCATAATCACAGTATTGATTTCTCAACCCCTCCCCCCTCCTCTTCTTGGCAAATTGATCTGCAAACTAATTGTGCCCTTTTGTCTCTCAGCAGCATCTCATCACAGAATCTTCTCTCCTTTTCAAAACTACCAATCTTGTTAAGGAGACTGTAACCATTCTAACAGTTTAGCAGGCAAAAGAGGCCTTTTAAATGGCAATTAACATCACACTTTTCTGTCTAAGTGTGCCTGTTATGGTCAGTGTAATTGTGTAGGGTAAACAACGATGGATTTAGCATTTTCACATAGAAAAATGAACCTGACAGCATGAAGCTAAGTACATTGTGTTTTTGGAGTCTTTGTTCCTCTGGAGTGGCCAGGTAATCCTGCAGGACTGAAAAATATTTTGGTAGTTTGCGGACAAATCTTGATCAATATAATCCAATTTCTGGATCACAGGGGCACATCACTTTTTTTTTTATTTTTTAGAGATAAACCATGTATGCAATACACTTCACAAACATTACAATGTAAGTGGTTCAGTTACAGTTACAAAATAGGCGCTAGATATTCAGATATTTTCAAGCAGAAAGTAGGGAGACGGCATGCTGTGACTGAAAGCTTTCCTGCATATGCGGCTGTTGTTGAACGAGGACGAACTCAAGTGTGGATAAATTCAGCCTGGTCCTGGGAATGCATGAAATGACCACAACTTTGAAACACAGCCTTTTGCAGTGGAGGCATATAATGTATTGAAATGATGTAGTGGCACCATGGAGCGCAAGCATCCCCTCTGATTTTCTTACTATGGTGACATGTCGCACCCTGGGTGTTGATGACGAAATAATCATAAAACACAAATTTAAAAAGATTAAGATTATGCCTTTTTACTTGATGATGAATATCATATAGGCTAAGTGAAGAATCCTACTAGGTAAAAGCCAACTGAAAGCAAAATTGATTGTTTAGATACCGGTTCCACTACATTATCATGCCCTTACTCTTTTGTTTCCTCAGAAATATGTTTATCCTCCATAAGGGAGCTGCTGATTGATTTGTCATTAGTTAGGCCTTCAGTGTCAATGGTGCTGGGTAACCATTATGATGCGGTGCACCAAGGCTCCACCTCATTGAATCCACCAACGAGAAAAAAAACTGTAGTATTTTTCACCTTGAAAATAATGAGTTGTTGTTGTTTCGATGGTCTTGCCAAACTTCTCGGCCCATTATGTGCCTACGATGTAATGTTGTTAAATAGGTTTTGCTCGTTCATGATTTTCTTATGAGATCAGGTTGAAAAATGCCTGTGATGCCTCCGAATAACAAGCTAACATTTGTCTGTGCCCTAATTAACAATTACGAACACTTGTTGCCGTTTTGCTGAAGTCGTGCTTGGACGTAAAATTGACATGAGTGCCTGAGACCCCACAAGGATTTATTGCTGGTACTAGACATCTCTGGTAAAAAATTGTACCAAAGTCCAAGACAGTTTTTCAATTTTATATATATTTTTAAAATTTTTAAATCTGTTTTGTAATTAGAGCCACATTTAAAAAAAAATAAAAATTAATAAAAAATAAAAATTTCGAATTAATCACGAGATTAAAGTTGTTATTAAATATGGCGAGAATAAAGTCAGAATTGGTAGATTGTGCTACTTAAAACGGAAAACAGTTGGCATATAAGGTTAATGTAATGCTATAGGCATTACATTATTAACTTTAAACATGACACGGTTCTGCTCACCGATAGAATATTTAAGACTTTATTCTCGTAATTAAGTCTCACCATATTTGATAACGGCTTTAATCTCATAATTCCAAAAAAAACTTTTTTTTTTTAAATGTGGTCCTAACACTCTGTAGTTTTATCATATTTTATTTATTTTAATTTTTTTTGTACCTGACTTCTCAGAGCTCTTTGGTGAAATGAGAATGATGTACTCGATATTAGGCAAATGGTCATAATGTCATTGCTTGTTAAGTTGATACTGTGAAGTCATTTGTGTGTGATGAAAATAATTAGCAGATTTTGCAGATGTATTTGAGTTCACCTAATGAACGTACTTTAAGCCCAATTCTCTCTCTTCCGCTGCTTTCCTATGGAAAGGCCTGAAAATCCAAATGGTTTTCAGATCATCTCAAGGTATAGATTGTCAGGAAAGAAAAAATTAAAATGTGGTGCTTTTCAGAGCAGTTTTTAATCAGAAACTCTGAGCATAACCTCCCCTATTGCAGATTAGGTGTGAAGTTACCATGGATATCCAGCTGGGCTAAAATGGTCCCCTGTCGGACTCTGAAAACTTCAGCTTCAGACTTAAAACCTCTTTAAGCCGTAATTGTAGCTTTGTGGTAATTGCTTTTGCTCATTGTTTTGGACTCTAGACCAGATATTTTCAACATTTTTGCACTTTGATTGCTGTTAATGGCTCATTTTCATCCTCAATAGGGAGCTACCTGTAGGGGGAAAAAAGAGCCCTACGAAGGAAGTAGGGTCAGAACAGTGTTGCATACAATCCCTTGCACAGGCTGTAAGACAGGGTCATTTGCTTGTGAAGATGTTATTTGAGAAAATTACTGATCATGACGGCTGTTTTTCTTGTAAGAATAATATAAAATAATTTAATTTTAGAAAATCATTGCATTGTACTCCCAAATAGTTTTGCTGGTGACACTTGTGGGTCTAAAGAAAATATATGGAGCTCTGACATTGACTGATTGCTGCCTTCTGTGTAAGAAATCTTAATAATACTGAAAGGACAAGAAAATGAGGTGTGTTTCAAGTCATTTGTTTCTAGGGACGGGCTGCCTGCTTTGTCCCATCACTGCCCATGAGGCCTCTTCGCCTTGAACAAACAGATCCCATTTCAGCAGAGCAGAGAGTGATGGAGAGGCCCCTGTCTGTATTATGTCACTCCTTTGATGGAGTCGTTGACTGTAAGAGGTATCTGCGATGAGGAGCATGAATTCAGATGAAGACTAGCAGCTCAGAAGAGGGCAGAACAAAGAAAACCCATCCTTGCCTGAGGTGCACAATAACTCACCACCGTCACTGCTTTGATCACAGCGGCAGCTGGGTTGAGAATTATCTTAGTTATATCATATGACCAAACATTGACATGTAAGGAGAAACTGCCTATAGAAGTAAAACACTGTCTGAGAGGTTTGTGTACAAAAATCAGGAGAGTAAACAGATGTGGTGTACAACAACTCTGAACGTTTACAGTATGAAGGAAGTGGATCTTATGTGTGCTCAGGTCTCCAAGGTAACCAATCCAAATCCAGGACCTTTCAGATCATGCAGAGGGATTGCTAGTAGCACTCTTGGCAAATCACGCTGCTTTTTTTTTTCTCTCGTGGCTTTGAAGTACAGTTGCAAAGATGTGCAGACTAAGCAGATGTGGAAATGACAAATTAGGATTTCCTCTAAGATGTTAAAATAAGATGTTCTAAAATTATGCTGCTCTAGTGATAGCCTGCTACAGTAGCTCTGGACATATTGTCTTTCTTTCTTTGTCAGTATTTTCTAATTGGCTTTTTCTTTGCTGGTTTCAATGCTGTCCTGCTGGACTAATTTCAGCAGGTAATTCAGGCCCTTTTAAATGTTTTTCGCATGTAGGAGTAGCTGATTGAGCTTTCCAGAGCCCATGAAATGCTGGGAATAAGACCCCCAATCCAGATGAGTCGAAGATGAGATGTCCAGGATATAAGGAAGGAGCAAAATGGTGAGAAAGGAAGAGCCTGTTTAAACCATTTCTTCTCTTGATTGTTATGAGAAAAGTAAGATCACAGGCAGATACATTTGATGAGCTTGGAGCGCTGACTTAGACGACACGGGAATATCAAGACTATTATTTGTTATGAGACATGGATGCAATAACAACTCTAACACATTTATAGGCTTTCAGACTATATGGACAGATCAAGACTGTAGACAGAGCAGTAACAGTAAAGGAGGAGGGATGGCTGTACTGAGAAGTGTATCTGCACTCAGGAGTTTTTGCCCAAATATGTTTACAGAGAGTTCTCCTGCATTACCTGCCAGCACTGTGTGACGGCAAGTTGTTGCCAGGCTACAAAAACAACAACCCAATCCCTTCATGGTGATCTCTAAAAATTGCTATCCTGACTCTCTCTGCCACACTTTAATTTTCCAAATGTTTGTCAACTGTATATAAGGATGTAATGGTAAGTTATACAGCAGCCCGTTACCTGTTTTGATTATTAGTAGTATTAAATTAAATCCAGGGACACATTTTGCCATCATACTAGTCCCCTAGTTTTACCCAAGTTTTTGTTTTTAAAATATGCTTACTTGAGTTGTGTTGAGCTTTAAAGGGAACGAAGAGAAGAGTAATTTTGTGAACAAAATAATAAATCTGAAAAATAAGTCATCTAATTGTCTCATTATGGTTATGTTCTAGCACCTATGTAGCAAGACAGTCTAATGGAACTATCACACAATGTATTCTGCTCATCAAATTGTGGGAGACGAGGTCAGAACTTTCTTTTTTTCGTGTACATGATCACAATCCATTGACTTTTTAAAATGAATTAATTAATTTTTTTCCCCGCTTACTCTGGCCTTAAACTGGACGGTTGGGACAACAGTCTAAGCAGAAATCCCAAAACGCCCCTCTCCTCTGGAGACTTACAGACATGCTTTTTACTTACAACTTACAGCTGGGTTGCTGTAAGGTGTAAGACACCTGAACCCAACTTCCTGGTGCAGAAAGGTTGAATCCTCTTGCAGTTGTTATTTTCCCCATTCTTCCCACATCTACAAGTATTTTTGTCACTGTTGGTGTCAATAACCTTGAATGCCTTTGAGGAAGAAATGTTAGAAATTGCTGTGCTTGTGTTTGGCTGTTGTCGTTCAGAGGAAGAATATAAAGGAGAAAATATTATCTTAGCACCCAGTATTTGCTTAGACCTTGGAGGATACAATGTACTTTTATCATCTCAGTTAAAAGAAGACAGCAGAGCTTTGAGTGTACTGATGGCAAAGAGCTGCAAACTGGCTCTGAAAGTAATGTAATGATAGATTCACAGGGATTAATCATTGCTGTTTGAATAAATTTCTGGTTTTGGAAACAAACTGCATAATCCACCAGAACTCTGCTTTATCTCGACAGGTTAGGATTAATAGCCTCTTGTCCTCAGTCTATCAGCAATATGCAGATTGCTGGCTTTTTAGCTTTCCAGAGTGCTACAAGCATGTCAAATGATAAGGCGCTGTGAAAATGTAACTTACTTTGCTTTATGAAGTACGAAGACATGCAGTTTATTCAAGCTAACATTTGACTCGAGATTAAAAACTTGAGTCGAGTTAAAATTTAGGCCATCTTATTATTCACAAAGCCAACGTTTTTTTGTGTATAAAATGGCCTGAAAATATATATGCAGATTTAATCTCCAGATGTCTGATTCATTAAGCCATCAGATAGATTTTGAAATTACAACCCAGAAAAGAGATGATAATGCAAGCAATCAACCAAAACCACAATGTATTAAAAAAACAAAAACAAAAAAACCCCAAAACCTGACAATCTAACAAAATAAGTCAAAACAAAAAAAGCGACACATGCAACAGAGCGATAATTGCAAACAGATGGATCTTACAAGCAACAGTAGGGCAGGAACAGACTTGACTGAGGGTTGAAAACTTTGCATATACATGCGCCGTGTGTGCTCAGTGGGCGAGGTGGGTTAACATCTGTTGGAGGTATTTCATCAGGGTATTTGGCAGAAGGATTAAGCTCTGATTTGCATTTAAAATTTGTTGAATATTGTCACTGAGATTCCATAATTGTTTGTGGCATGATTTTTGTATCCAAATGTGATGAGCAATCTTCAGGCTGCACACTGGGAATGATAAATTAGACTTCTTGAGCTCAAACTACAGATGTGCAACATGGATTTCTGACCACCTGGGTTGTAGGGACACTTTTGTGGGCAGAAGTTTGTCTGATATTTTCATAAAGTTTGTACTTTGTTCTTATTTTTTTGTACAGAAAATGAGTTTAGTGTTTAGTTGTCTGAGCACAGAAGTTGAGCTTGACTGAGACATTTTTTTGATTATTTTTTTTAATGAATTATTCTTACAAGTCGTTTATTTCTATCAATGGTGTTAATGTTTTGTCCAATTGTCTTTTTTAAGTGTAATTTTCCAACTAAGTCCAAACTAACAAATGCAGATGAATAATCGGACTTCAGTTGATCTTGTATGGTTGTTGGAAGCAATTATTCAGAACTTAACTCAATGGGTCTTGGGTAATTTTGGGAAAGATGAGAGCAGGCCATAGTATAAAATCAACTGGTTTTAATGTTCTGATTGTTGTTGGTGAGATTGTGGCTATTGTTTGCGTAAAGTAGTGACTTATACAAGCAATACCTTTTTGCTTTGAATTGTAGACTTCAGCTTCAAAAATTAGAATTTTAATCAAGTTAAATAATACCAATAATTTATATAATAGTTATGACAGTAAGTTAATGAATAGGGTCCATGGTATGCGATTTGTTACTCTTGAAAGAGAAGAAAAAACAAACTGCAGTCTATGTTTAAAATGTTAATTGCTCATAGTCTGGCTCCATTTCAGTGCAGCTCCCTGGATCATCAGCTTTACATTTGGGCCGTTGGAAGTTTATATATTTGTGGAGCATATTAAAATCTTTACTGTGCTACAGTTTTCCCCAGTGACCTCCTTAATGAATTTGATTATAATGCCTGCGCAAGCAGCATCTCAACTGAGAAGTAATAATGGCTGATACAGGCCAACATATAGACTACAGTTCCTCAGTGCAGCTGAGTAATAAAAAGTTGTTCTCAATTCATTTTGGGATTAATTTCCTTGCTCTAAAATTCCTATTTGAGTTATTTCTGCAATACAAAATGTGAAGCTGGGTTTTGTAGACTTGGCACAGGGATACTTATCAATCCCCCTGTATGAGAAACGACCAGCAAAGCTGTGAGTTGTTGAGATCAGTGCAAAAAAAATAATTTAGTTTTTCAGACTGGAGGTGTTTTTTGGAGCTCTAGAGGCTACGTGAAAACTACTTAAACTGAACTTCAGCCAGTTTGCATTTTTCACTGACAATTAGTGGATGATTACCGGTTCTTACTCTCGGGCACCAGAGAGACGTTAAGAGTTTGTAATCATCTGTATTAATTATTGGAACTGTGACAAAGGATTTTGCATTGCCAGGGTTGTTCTTCTGCTCCAATTAACAGAGCCACCATCTGGACCTGCTTCCTAAAATCACCACAAGCGAAACAGGGTCTAAGATCATAGACATGCAACTGAGTGTCTTCCAGTGGACGAGGCAGGCAGAGGTGAGACGCAGGGGCTTAATGGAGCATTATTATGCTTTCAGATGAGCAAAGTGTTCACTTTTTTTCTTGAAATATAGAAATACAGTCACTCATCTAACTTGTGAAAGACCGATGTGGAGACAGTTGTTTGTACTATTTAACGTCTGATTCATAGGTATCAAACTAGAAGCACAATAGAGGTGTAGTTCTGAATATGGATCCTGATTCCCTGTTTTCTGGCTGGAGTTCCTTTCTCTTCACTCCTTCCCCAGTTAACCTTTCACACTCCATAAGGTGCTATAATGTTTGGTTCTCATTCTGATGTGTCCAGTCTGGCTGCCAGCATGGCCATTTTAATGATTTTTTGTGCTTAGTCTGTGAGAAAGTTCAGCAAACCGTCTACCGATGAGAAAAGGTCATGTGAATTCCGTATTATTGGAAAGGGTTCAGGGCTTTAAAGGGCTTTTTTTTTCTTTTCTTTTTTTTTTCCTTTGTTTTTGTCAAAGCACAGTCAGTGTTCACCTCCAATAGTCCACTTTCAGAGACAATCTCCATAAAACTAATTTCCCAACTAGAATTATGGTGCATTGCCTTCTGGGTTGTGGTCTTAGAAGTTACGGTAATGAGCTCCACTAGAAAACGAAGAAGAAAACGCAAGAAAAAAGATTTATCCTGAAAAGTTGTCAAGGGAAGCCAGGAACAGTATTTGGAGATAATGGAACTTATAAATAGTTTTGATCCATATGAGGCTTCTAACAAAGAGTGAACTGGTGATCCTGACCAGCTACCTCTGCTAAGGGGACCCGATACGTTTTCCTATCTAGTGTGGTGTTTGTGCCTATGCATTAGTTCAGCAGGTATGTGTTTGCACTTATATATGTGGTTTCAAACAGGTTTGGAAGTCTGCCTTACTGTGCATTTGACATCAGTTTTCAAAGTCTAGCTCAAATGGGCTACATAAACAAATGTGGGCAGATGTTATTCAAATAATTCTGATAACAGCTAAGACAGCTTCCTGACAACACCACCTAAAATACCCTGACGAACATAAAACAATACTTTAAAGGAGATGATGCCCTTTTTCCTCAAGCTGGTACAATTTCCTGAGATCTTAATGGGGAACTCTGGTATTTTTAAACGTAGACCTAGTATTTCTGGCATGAAATATGTTTATCTACTCATTGAGAACAGTTTGGCGAAAGTCGGCGTCCTTTGGAAGCTATTTAGAAAACTCGCAATCGGCATATATCCATATAACGGAGTGAACAGGGCAGGGACAATGCAGCCTCTAAGGCATTATCTGTCTTTATTTCACCAATACTTTTAGACGAATGAATGAACGAACGTGTACTATAGCTCTGTTAGCTCATAGGTGCTGTTATGTGGCTACTTGCGGCTATAGGAGAGCTATGGAGGGATTTCTACACAGGCACTCTACTGGAACCACTTCATCCACATGCCCCCCCTGGAGCACAGTTTATTTACTCCTTTCCCAGTAGTCCCAGTAGAGGTGTGTGTAGAATTCCTTCCGTATTTCATGCCAGAAATAAGGTCCAGGTTTATAAAAAAAAAAAAAAAAAAAGAAGTTCCCCTCTAATGAAATGTCTGACATGCTTGTAAAAATAAGGGACAGTTCAGAAGCTCCCTTTTCTTCCATTTATTCACTCCACTATAGAGTGTATGTGCCTTTGTCATTATTTCATATAGATGGCAAAGACCAGGCTCTTTGAGCGGCAAAACATTCAACATGGCTGCTATTGTTACTCATGCGATATGTTTATACCTCACTTCTATGATGGGAAAATTCAAAAAGCAAAGCCTGAATGTATATAAAAGTCTGGATGTCAGGTCATACTTTAAAATGGGATTTGTCAGCAGCATTAAGGTGATCAGGACCCCAATCAGCACTTTTCCAGGGAATGAATGACACCCTCTGTTATGTTTTAATTTCACAGGCTTTATTTAAATGGATTACTTGAATTACTCAGCATTCAAGTTACCAATAATAAATATTTATTTTGTAAAATGCACACATTAGTGTTTCTGAAGTTGCCATAAATAGTTTATCTAATCCACAATGCAATGCAGAACAAAAGGAACACTCGTGATGCTCTTTTTCTTTTTTTGCTTAGCATCAAATGCTAAGCAAAACATTGCATTTTCATGAACTAGAAATGGAAGATGCTAAATAGCCAATCTAGGTTGTCTGAGAGTACTGGGTAAAAAAATGTATCATTGGTCTAATGTACTGGACACAAAGCCTTGACTGCAGACATACATTTCCGAGACTGGATTCCTGTTGTCTGAGGAAATGGCAAAGGTTCCTTTGACTCTCTTCTCTTTAGTTTTTGGAGGTTTGTAAGAAGTGAACTCTAACTTCTTCCTGAATTTGTTGGTACAGGCAATTGCACAACAGCTTTTCACAATTTTAGATGTATTTTCTGTATTTTTGAGCCACTCAAACGATCCATGGCAATTGAGTCAGTCATCTTTTTTGTCACTCGGTGTATAAAGACATCACATCACCCTCTATTAAAGTGGATCATTTTAGGGTGAGGAGTGACTTGCTCTTCTCCACTCCGTCCCTCTCTTCCTCTTTTAAGATCTGTAGTGCTTAATAACCCTTGAGGAATGTTATTAAGGTATGAGCGAGCATACAGTGAGTGAATAACCTGAGAGTTCAGACCACACGCCGATGACTGGCAGTTTAATTCTCAAATACTTATACTTGTCAGCAGTTCGACCACGTACTGATCCCCACAGCATTGTAGTGATTCATGTGTTGAATGGCCCAAGTTGTCAAAGCATACATCTCAGACTGTAACGGCTGCTGGCCAGTTAATAAGACCATTAAGAACTTGTCGGAATTGTGCTGCATAATCTCTGGGCTCCAGTGCCATTTCATTTTGTATGGCAACAGCAAAACTGCTGTGACAAATCATGAAAATCCACTGGGTAATCAGAGCTGGTAAGGACCACTTCCGGTGTTATTTTTTTTCCACTTTAAGTAAAAACAGTACAGTAAAAAACAAACAAACAACAACAAAAAAAACATAATGCCTAGAAATATGAAACTTTGTAATCTAGCCAATTTTATTAGCCCAAAACTTTGCTTTCTGTCCCTACAAAATAGTTTTAATCATAGGTTTGCTGAATTTAAAAAGTACCACTTTTTGTGGCATTTTTCCTCAATAACTGTCCTATTTACAGTATCAGAAATCATTGTACCAATTCTCCCAAAAGACTAATTAGACTTAGTTCTTTTTAACTTAAAACATTAACATTTCTTTGTCAACTTCTTTGTCAGTTAATCTTCTAAAGTAATTTCTAAAAACTAAATGTATTGAGGAAATCAAAACTATAGAGTGGTTACTGGGCATATATTCTAAAGTGCAGTGCTCTTCCACTTTAAGGGACATCACTAATGTAAATAGCTTTATATTTTATGGTGGGCTGTATGGATTGATAGAAAATCAGTTTAAGATCTGGGGTTATGATTCAGTCCTTCCATAGCAATATGGTTTTAGGTGGGAAGTGGTACCTAGAGTACTGCAAATGAATGACTGAATCTATTAGTCATTACACACAGTATAATGAAACTTATATAATGACACTATAAAAATGTGGTTGCTTAACCACAAACAGATTTTTAAAATGCACGAAAACATGTCAGTCTGATTGAAATTGAGCTTCTCAAAACCAGACTAACACTGCCAAATAAAGCGGTTGGAAATTGTATCACGCCTGCATGTATACACTCAACTAGATTGAAATGGGCACAGGAGCTCCACACTTGTTTGTTCGCATCTTTTTGTAAAAACGATGTGTTGGCGTATGTTGGTACAGCCAATACCCTGATGACTCTTTCCTGCATATATTTGGAAATAGATAAAGGCACTTTACTGTCACAGTTTTCCTTTAGCATCCTATAATGCTGCTGTGTGATCAGTGGGACTCTTGCCTTTGCTTTTATCCCTCTGCCTTCCTCGGTAATCAGCAGTGTGATGAGATCAGAGTCACCCGCCTGTCTTGTCCTCCTCTCGTGTCATACAGAACCAAAGTATTCCCTCTGTCATTTCTGACAGTCCTGTCGTGGCAGGGCAGAGACGAGGGCTTTGTCCCAGAGTGATATTCATCTTTGAAAGTGAAGCGTTAGACCTACAAGCAATCACGTTGTGCGCCTCATACCCCCTGGCTTTCTTTAGGAAGTCTGTTGGATGAAGAGGATGGAAGATTAAGTGCCTCAACTCTGTCTGCCTTAAGAGTTTATAGCCAAATGTCATTTTAATATTGGGTGTTTTAATAGGCACATGCCATTTATGTATAAATGTGGCCATGAAGCTGCGACCTGTGAATCAAGACATTAAACAGAAAGCAAACACACGCTGCCACTGAGCACTAATCATCATTATTCTATGGGAGACCCCCTCTACCTGACTTCAGATCATTTTCAGTGTTTTGGTAAGAGCCTCTGCAGCCTGGATTACAGATTGCATACATGTATGATTTTGACTGACGCTTGGTTTTTCTGCAGCAAAAGAAAATGATCTATCAAAAGCAGCTCTTAAAATGCTGTCAATCACAGCAGCGCTGTGCATGCTGGACTTGGCAGAGCTTCCTCTGACACAGTCACCAGGGAGCGTTTGTCTGCCACTCACAGACGGTTCAAGGTTAATTGATGTTCATCATAAAATATTGATAACAAAATGATAACTTACCGCTCACGGTGAGGGGGATGCATGGTGAATGTGAGCCAAGCTTTTAGTGAATATGTATTGCATTTAAATATGCTGTGTGATAAGGAAATAAGTGCCTAACTACCTCAAGTTTGTCATTTTGGAGGTGGGTTAATGAGTGCTTGTTAATGAAATAACTTTTCTCTTCCCTCAAGAACCACAGTGCAATTATTTGATTTATGAGCAGCTGAAGGAAGAAAGGAGAAACCTATGACTCACCACCACAGAGGGCTTCAGCCAGATGGGCTACCTCTTTGTACTCTGTCCTAGTTCACCTCACAACTATGCCACTCTGAAAAAGATTTGTTTTATGCAAAAAATGTGTTTGTTTAATGACCAGTAACATAATGTTTAATGACCTGGTCATCATTCAGACAAGATGAATGACAATAGAGGCAATAAATAAAGTCTATATTAGATGGGAAAACTAATAATAATGTGCATATTTTCAGTAAAACAAACCAGAACTAAACTCCAGGCACTGATTTCACGGCAGGGATTCTTTGTCTGAGCATGTAAACCACATTACTTTACACAACGGAGCACTATTAATCAGCACACATTGAGAGGGACTGTGATGGGTTTGTCATTGGCTTGTTGAAGCTGTTGGATGGATAATCTCTGCTGGTCTGTAATCCAGCTTTTGGAGCAAACCGAAATGCCTCTAGGCTCATTCTTGTGCTGACACTGTCTGATGCAGTGAGGGGGATTAGATGACACTACAAGTCAGTGGAATTCAACAGTGGACCAACGAAGAACAGCTACTTTATACCTCAAACATTTTTAGAGTATTGGTGAAAATTTATCTCAAATTCTACTTTTAGCTGACAAGATGTCGACTGCATGACGGTATAGTTTTGTCTTTGTCGTTCTTTAATTAGGCTAAGTGAATATGCGGCGTGTCCAGAAGCATAATTACATACAGAGGTAAAAGGTTGTAATGCAGTTTGTCAGTGAGACTGGCTCCGTGCCTCATGGCACTGAGTGGCTGCACACTGTGATCACTTACTGGAATGAGAGGGAGCAAGAAGTGCTGTGCAGAAAGGAAAAAGCCGTGCAGATGAAATGGTTTAAGTGCTGTTTAATGAGAGACTGCCTGTCAAATAGATTAAATAATTGCTTCTGCTTAATTGAAATTATTCATTGCTAATTTTGTGGGGGATAGGTTGTTTTTGTTCCTCAACTGTTAAAATTGATTTCCACTAATAAATGGTCGCACTGATTAATCCAATTAACCAAATAGTACTGAATGAGTAACTTTTCTTTTTCTGAACGCACTGGGTAACATCTGCAAAATTAGAATAAAACATTTTTAAATAATAATTCCTGCTTGGGTAACTTGGGACTCGATGTCAAGCACAAGATCTTACACTATTTCTAAAGACGCAAGTGAGTAATTTCCCAAAGCTTAATGTCGCAAGAACACATTTTTTATCTGCAATCCACTATGAAAGACCGTTATGGATGTGATTCAGTCTGAATTTGAAGATTCAGTGCTTGTGGTATTTCTATAATAGTAATTGAAGCTGTCTCAGCTTAGATTTAGACCTTAAGATTCATGTCAAGCCAAAAATGCCCAAATCCAAATTCTTATTTCTTACTTTGCAACTGATATATGCCACAGTGCCTTTTTAGACAACGGAGGGCATCAAGGTCAGAGCAGCTTTAACTGACAGCATCTGGTAATATACTAATATTTTGACCACCAATGAGACTGTAAAACTGTCAACATTCGAGCCAAACGTGGTTCAAAATAACCAGCCCCATTATGTCCTTTTTTTTTTTTTTTCCTGTTGATTTGTATTTGCCCCGACTTTCTTACAGCTTCAAACGGACTCCCTGTGGTTTGTTTTCTTTTGTCAGTCGCTGCCCAAGGTCTCTCTGTTTGCCCTTTTGCCTTAGAAGTTGTTCCACCAGTAACCCTCCTGCAGCTTTGTGACACAGAAGGAGTAAAGAAAATATTTGGAGGTCTTTTAATCATTCCTTTTCCTTTTCTTCTTCCTAAATTTTTCTGAGATTTTGTTTCCCTGATGACTCTTATCTGGTGCCTGACTCAGATGTGTTGTCTACCCAGCTTTAAGAGTAGGTCTTGATCTAAGTTTCCTAAAAATCTTTCTTTTATAAATTTAGAATGCATTTTAAATGAAAACCTGCATATATATATATATAAAAAAAAATCTACATGTCTCAACATGTAATAGGACCAAAAATATGAACATCTCAGGGTTCTGGAGCAATTATTAAAAAAAAAATTATGGAACAATTCAGTTTCACTTTTAACCTTCTTGGGTATTAATGCATAACTGCTTAATGCTATGCAGTATAACTGATGGACTGATATTACATTGACAAGGGTTTCATATATATTAAAGTCAACTGAAAAAATATGGGGGAACAATGCCAGTGGCACCTCCTATACAACGTTTTTTTTTTTTTTTTGACACGAAAATGAACCTTTTAAGAAATTAGTTATAAAATGGCTAATCCTGTTTAATGGGAAAACAAAGTTTGTTTCTGGTAGTTGGAGGAACACACATGAATGTCAAATCACTGCAAAAAGTATAAGGTGCAACGGTTTCAGATTAAACTCAGTTTCGCTATTTGTTGGCATAGTGTATTATGAGGGATTTACTAAGTTGTAACCAAGTCTTTTCCAAGATTCAGAATTATCTCTGGTCATATGAAATTAGGAAGTTATTTGCAAAGTTCAGAAAAAGTTTAACAGCATGTTAAAGTTGTTGGAACTATGTTTTTTTTTTTTTCTATGCTTGCAGTCTGTTTTTCTGCACTTTGAGGTATGACAAAGACTGTCTTGGTTCAGACCCAGTCGCTCCTCTAAAAATGGATGGACCATAAATCATTGTTTCTCACTTTCTCTGTGACTACCTCCCTGTGTCTTCATCTCTTTGCCTCTCCTCCTGCCTTTCTGTCTTTAACCTGTCCTGGCCAGACTCCAGATGAGTTTGTGCTGCAGGCACTCACTCTCAACTTGTTTGAACTTTGCTGAAAAGTAGAGAGTTGTTGGAGAGAGGTGGACTGCCAAAATAATAATAATAATAATAAAAGAAAACCCCAGAGAGGAATGTGTGAGATCCCAAATATTGTGAACATGAATACAATTCAGAGATTTATCTGAAGTTATTCGTTGGAGTCTTTACTGAGGGTATCTCTAAACAAAACTGTTTTTCAGTTTATTAATATGTGACCTTTTGAATTGAGAAACTAAGTTGATATTTGAAAGGTTCAACCTTTCACGTCTGCCTAAACTAAAGAGCTATGAATTCGGAAGCGAGTTGTGAAGTTGGTTTCTACAAGCTTATAATACATTTAACTAGTGTTATCTTAGTTCCTGTACTGTTTTATTATAATTTTTTTTAGCTCATACAGAACTTTGAGTCAACATTCAAAAATTCTTTTCTTATGTTGGGAGCCATTTAATCCCATAATTGCCACTTAGTCTCACCATTTGTAGCATAACTGATATTAATCATTAATAAAGGAGACTTGATTAAATAAACTGGAATTTGATCAAGTCAGAAGGAATTTGGTTCACTGCATGAGTACAATTCTACACTGAAATAAAAATGGTTATAATAAAGTTATATGGCATTTCTGATGAAGTATCCTCAGATGTGCTATACACTGAAGCTTAAAGCAAAATGTGGCAGGTTGTCTTAAAACAAAGTATATACATGATATTTAGGGAAAATGCTTTTCTTTTATTTCCTAAAAAATAAGTCGTAGATCAGAAGTTTCAGATGTAGATGTAAATCATCTTATGTTGGTGGTTTTCTTAGATGGCCTTCAGAAGCCTATAGCAGATATGAGCTACTCATGTGCCAGGAAATCAAAGCGATCTTTAGACACTCATTCTGTTTTTAAATCCTCAGTAGCAAGATCGTCCTCAGCCACTCAAGTCACAGCCCCCACTGTATCAAATCACAGCCCACACATCAAGTTTGGAGTATGTTATTCAAATGAACAAGAAACAAAACCAATAAAAAAGAAAAGTGTCTCCATACTGATCAAGCTGTGAATTTATTGTAGCCGTTTCTTTTTTCCTACTACTGAAACAGCTCTAAATATTACTGTAGCACACACATACTTATTTTTATCTAATTCTTGCTCCTTGTTCACTTCAACCAACTGAATTTCTTAACCTTAACACTTTTAAAGTGCAACTTGAAAGTTAAATGGGAATTTATTCAGGATTAACACACACCACCTGACAATGAACATTGTCTTGAGTCAGCTCAGTATTTATTATCTACGTGTTAGAAATCAATGTGATTTGCACAAGATTGAGTTTCAAATTTCGTGTCCATATAAACTGTTTTTACCCAACATTACAAGCCAGCCGACTGATAAGAAGTCACAGCATCAAACTCAAAGACTGAGAGACAATAATACAGTAATTAACTGTGAGAATTTGCTCACACAAGCATTTGCTTCTGTTTGCAGTGTCATCCAACAACCGAGATCAGACTTTGTTTACCAGTCTTGTACTAGTATAATAGAGGATCAGGGATAAACACTATCTTTGTCATTGTCGGGGGACAACTTTCATAATCGCCCTGTAAAACCCTTGATCTGAGCTGTGGTGGGTGATTAAAGACTTTGACGATAAAAACCGAGCTATTTGTGGACCAGACAGTGCCTCATCAACAGTGCTATGCAGGGATAATCAGGATTAACCTAGCCCACAAAGGTCTGTAACAAAAATGAACATCCAGTCGATGTTGGAATACACAGCAACAACTGGAGAGGGTTTCTGGGAAAGTATCAGACAAAGCTCATGTGCTCACACTGAGCTCTGAGATGGATATGTTGTTGCCCCAGGAGCTGTAGTTATGTTAATTATTTGTTTGATAAATATGCACTAAGTGTGTGTGTGTCTGCCACTGTGCTTTTTCATCACACCGCTGCGTCTCTGCTCCCTGGCAGCCATCCAAGGCAATCCAGGCACTGCTTAGACCCTGGTGTGAGATGGCAGACGGAGAAGAAGGTGGGCTGGATTTATTAGCCACAATTAACATCAAGCAAAGATATTTGGCTTCCGTGGACAGTATCAAAGGCCTTGCTATGCAGAGCCAGAAGTCCAGTTGCATTAAAAAAGGCCTTGTTGGTGTCAAATGGAGAGAAAAGTGACACCGACCAGATAGCGGGATATCTTCAATGAGCCTCAAGCACCTTCAGTGCTCCTCTTCAGGCTCCTAAGTTTGGCTGATGGCAGCAGGGTGTGAGGCATCTCTACGCTCCAGCTCTGTATTTTGTGCTGCACAGAGAATTCAGAGCTACAGCTGGTCATGGATCTATTTCCGGATGGGACATGAATATGTATGCAGGTTAATCAATGTGCAACTTTCTAATTGCGATGGGAGGAAAAAGCCTGGAGTGCAATGCTTCTCATCTCGGCATGTTATCACATGTGACAAAAGTTTGACACCTCGCAGGGTCCTCTCACTTTGTCCAGTTGTTGATGGCACACGTTTAATTTGTTTTCTTCATTCTCTTCACCCCATTTTAAATTCTTGTCTGATTCCACCAACCCATTTTGTCAGCACTGATCTAATTACATTTGTTGTAGCTTTTGTTGTCCCTCAATTTATGCCTCCTTGCCTTTGCCAATTAGGCTTTAACCAAAAGTGATTATAAAGAATAAATGCCAACGTTCAGCTCCACTAGAGGGTGGCACATCAGTTTACCTAAGGCAAGGTTTTCAAACTTGGGGGAGAAAAACCAAGTCAAGCTAATTTTAAGGGATATGCTTTTCATTTTGAATGTTTGTATGAGCACACTGGAGCATTTCAGATTAAATTCCCCCTAAAGTGTGGCAACCATGAAACTGCTTTAATGAGGCCATCTGATAAATAACTGGTGTCTTGAAACACTCTGAACCCTAATGGAAACAAGTCAGTCACCTTTACCGCAATTAGTATGCAAAATGAAAATATAGAAATATCTATGTGAATCTATTCAAACCCATGGTAGAGATTTATTATCTTAAAATTGAAAGGGGATAGCTTCAGAAGAGTGGGGGGGGGGGGGGGGGGGGGACCTGAAGCAGAGGTCTGACGCTGAAACAACGGACATCTTGTGAAGGTCAGGTTGTAACTGTTGGTTGGATGGAGTGACAGCTGACACTTTTTAAACAAAGGTCAGTCTGTCAGATCATTCCATCAGATCTCAACGCATTGATATCACCAGTAATCATTGCAGACACATCCTACTCTGTGTGTCTGTATCAAATGTTTCAAGCCTTTTCATTGTAGAAATATTCATTAGGCAGTGTGAGCAGAATGGCAAAGTGAGACCGAATAAATATCTTTTGTTTCCATGGAAATGAGTTGCGCTAAGCATCCTCTTAACAAACCGTGACTAACCACGAAACTCCAAAGCTGATATTAACTCACTGAAATTTATTCCCCACATTTGTGCACAGACTCTCTGACTGTTTAAATTCAGCTGTTGAATGTTAATTTTCATCTCCAAACATTTGCAAATCATGCCATTACTGCCAAAATGAAAAGGGAAATTCTGTTGACACATTTTTCTGTATTACCGTGTGTCAATACAGACGCCCTCCCCGTGGCACGGAGAGAAAAATGTTTGTTACAGATATTATTAATGTAATTTCCCTCCTGTCAAGCCTCTTGAATTTCTAAACATGCCTCATCTGGAGTTGCAACAATAGAGCAGTGTGTCAATTTTCAGTTTAATTCAGTTTTATTTATATCGCGCCAAATCACAACCAATATAATCTCAAGGCACATTCAAATTCTCAGAAATTCCTCTGTTATCAGTGTACACTCTTCAAAAGCCAAAAGCATAGTTTAGGGCTTGTCGGGAAATCTAAAGCCAACATTACAGAGTTTGAATAATCATTTAATTCTATGTCAATGTTGCATGTATGTGTGTGTATATTAGTTGAATGGGTTAGGAAAATGATTTTTTTTCTACTTTTTTTTTCCAAGAGCAACATTTTTTACTAAATTATGTCAACTATATATTCATGCTGTTTCCCCTGTTGGATTACTACAACCACGAGTCCTGGATAATAATAAAGCACCCTGAAGATTACACCATGACAGTGATATAATTCTAATCATTCAGTGTCGTCACATGTCTGTGTCTGAGGAAATTCAAGTAACTTGTAATTTAATTTTTGCCCACAGGGCATCAGCTCGACCTGTAGGGACATCAGAGGATTTTGGACACAGCAGGGAATAATGTGAAAGCAATAAAGCTATAGTGTTTGTTCTTCAGTGACTCCTGAGATCTTGCACTCCACAATTTAATTGAAATCATCCTTCCATTGTTCGGTACGACAGTTTTAATTTACAGAGATAAGTAAGCTTGCCGTTGACCTTGCTCTACTCTGACATTGATCGCAGCTCGTGAACCTTTCAAGGTCACTTCAATCAGCTCTGTTTGCTCTGAACCATACTTGCATTTTTTTTGCAATGTGGAAGTGCCTCTCATTTTCCTCTTGGCTCGCTTTTTCCTTTGACATCTGCAGCGTGAGAAAAGAAAATCTATGTAAACAGGACTTCAGTCAACAGATCAACACCCCCTCTGTTCCAGCTGACCAGCGATATTGATCACATAATGCTTTGTTCACTCAGCTGGTTCCCTCCCTTTGTTACCACTATTGGACAGTGCGCACAGAGCCAGTCACTATTACCATTCCCTGTGAAAAAGAAAAGTCCAATTGTGCAATTATGACAAGAGCTGTAAAAGTGAAATCAAGTTATGGCTCTTTGTGACTTTGAAACTCTTAAATCCTGCTTTTTAGCGACTTTAGCTGTGTGTGAAATAGTGCTTTTGACTGAACTGATTCATTTGGCCAAAAAATCAGTGTGGTTTTCAAATGTATACATGTGGAAACGACATCTGTCTGGTGAAGTCACATTCACACTCTTTCTTCCAGTAATTGATATTAATAGCTTGTCAGCTGCCTTGCATTCAACTCTCATGCTTTACGACTCTGTGAACTGATGGGAAGCTTTACTACATACTGCATGAGGTGAGAGTGACTTACTGAAGTTGACTTTCTAATGCATGCTAAAAAATTCACCACCCAGTCAATAACATTGATGTGCATTTCAGCAGGTAGATTTTAAAACTATTCTACCAGGACACCTGAAAAATAATACAGGTGCATGTGCAATCAACCACCGTTAGATTCAGGCAGAACTGGCTCACAATGGCTCCCTGAACAGTTAAAGGCAGCACAGGCATAAAGTGGCATGAAAATAAACAGGTCTGGATTGAATGTTTTTCACTGAAGTCCTGTATGAATGTCCAATCATATTAAAATCAATGAAAATGCAAAAAGAAGACAGAGCTGGTTTTTCCGCTTAAAAGCCCAAATTAAATAGAGGGGGAAGAAAATCCTTATTACAGAGAGGAGTTGTACTGTCAGTATGAGGGTCCCCTGGTCTCGCCTCAGGCAAAGATGATGCATTAAATCTTGCCCACTCACAAGACAAGTATTAACACCCTCATCTGTTTCTCTTGAGTTGATGGTTTGCCCGACCACTAAAAAAACGAAAACTGTATTGGCATGATTGAAGTGAGCAGCTTTGGTGGAGAGGGACTTCTTCTTTGAAGACTTATGGCCTAATCCTATCTGCTGAACTGCCATCTATGCCTCAGCTTTTGTTTCTCAGACTATAAGACCTATTCCTGCAGGAACCACAGAGAGGGTCAATGGATTCCTCTTGTTGAGTGCAGAGGAATGTGAATGCTTTTGTTGATCGAATTAAACTTAACATTTGCAGCTGAATATGCTTTGTTTGCACATTAACCCTTGATAATAAAAGTAATCCTAAGCTTGTTTTAGCTCAAGTACTGAAAAAAATGTTAAGAGGATATAAGGCACCATGAATTTCAATTGCATACTCTGCATTTTTTTTTCTCTATACAATGCAGTGAATTTTCTAATATGCTAAAAAAATATGTTGTCCCAAATGATGCATTGGATACAGGTCATCAGATCAATAGATAAAGGGTTGATCTTGTACAAACTAAAGCAGGAAAAAGGCGTGCTAAGATAAAGGCCAAACAACAAGTAGGGATGTCAAGAGATGATTCTAATCATGATTTGGAATAAAAGCAGTTTCCATAAAAGGTTATGTCACTGAGGAGCAAAGCTGAGCAGAGGATTTCTAGCATCTCAACAAATGAGAGGAAAATCAATAAAAAATTTAAAAAATAATGCGCCTCAGAGAGACTGAAAGGGATTTGTATATTTTTGCTTTTACGGTGCAGAACACCAAGAAACGATTCAAGAAATCTGCTGGAATTTCAACACATAAAGGGCAAGAGGGCAAACCTTAGCTGAATATTGGTTATGTTTTAACCCTCAGATTTCACTGCATCAAAAAACAATCGCTCATCAAAAACACATATAACCCCATCAGCAAGCTGTTGCTTAGTTGTATTCACAAGTGGTGCTTAAAACTTTACTGTGCAAAAGAGAGGCCTTATTTTAACCAGAGGTGGGGCAGACTTCAGTGGTATCTGGAATGGACCATCAAGATGATATCTTTTCAGTGAGGTCCATGCAAAGGCATGGCTGAGAGAGAAGAACGTATGTTGTTACTGGATTGATCTCTTTCTCACTTTTGGGGGATAATTTTTGTAGTGAAAAATTCTACAACAGCTCTCTCCTGCTGTACTTCTTAAGACATGTTTGCAGGAAAAAAGGAACAAAACATAGAAAAAGAAATGCCTGAGACATTTTATCTATTGGTATGATTAATACCAGAATTTCAAATGAGAAGGAATGGCAATATTGCAAAGTGCTAAAAAAAACAAAATGACTTTTTTTTTAGGAATGTTACAGGATTGAAATGTTTCTTGACAAATTAAATTATGTCAAAGAGAGTTGAAATATTTTGAGGGGAAGTGTCGGTTCTTGTTCACTGTTTGAGTCTGGGTGTTGAGTCTTGCGAATGAGTTTGCAACTAGATAAAACTATGAGGAACTAGATAAAAAAAAAACTAAAACATCCTTATAGCAGTTTTATTTTTTTATATATTTTTTTTAGGTAGTAAGGCAGATAAGCCCGAAAATGTGGGAAAATATACCATAGACCCTTTATCGTACCTGTACTGTTTGCACTATTGGAATATCTGCTGACTTTAGTTACTTGTAGTGCGTGTTAGTCAGTCAATGCAGTGTTGTGTGCTACCTGCACAACTCTACATTCTTCATTTGAGGAAAAAAATGTAAACATTGCTATGAAAGAGTAATCTCACATTTTCTTATCAGTTAAGTTATTTTTCTTCTTCATTTGTGGTGTGAACAAAATTTGAGCGATTTTTCAGTCAGTCAGATAGAATGCAGCATCACCATGGCAACATTAACTGGCACATGGAACTCACAGATGATGTTTAAACTGACCCTAAACACACAGAGCCAAACCTGTTTGCTGTAACAGCCTTTTGTGACATTAATTTAATCTTTTTCATAGCAAGCAGCAGATGACCGGCTGTCTCAACAATCTAACTGCAGTCTACCTGATAACAATATTCACTTCTTCCTCACTGCCAGCCTCACACAATGATACTAAGGCTGTTGATGCCTCAGTGTTAGTTTTGTGTTTGGCTTGTTCGCAATATTCCCGTCTTAATGTACTCTTAAAAAGAGTTTCCAGTGTTGGCTGGAATGACCGTGTATCAGGAATCTCATTGTACATTCACTTGTATTATCATTGATAAATTCTTCAATGGTAATAACTTTTTAATCTATTTACAGTTTGTCAAATATTATGTCATGACTCAACCCAGTCACCAGGAAAATACTTTGCGATGTTACATTTTCAGAAAATGACAATAAGACACGTTATTCTCACATCTCATAAGGGACTATATACTATACATAGTTATACTTGCATCCCAAAAGAAAAGTGTACATGACTTCTAAGCCATACATCTTTTTGGATGCATTCATGCTGGCTATATCAAGCAAAATAAGCAATAAACTGTTATTAGGGGTCAGTGTGGGTCGCATTGACTCTAAAACATCCCACGGACGATCTGCAAGATTTAAAAGAAACCTGAGATTTGACGCAAAGTTGCAGTTGATTTTATTATTTAAATTTTTTTAAAAGAAGCAGATAGTAATGGTGTTATTTTTAAAGTAATAAGAAATGAAAGTTATAAGTCTTCTAACTAGGCTGTGAAGTTCAGTTTAGAATAGTAGTAGTAGAGTTCATCTGCAAACTTTCTTGCGAGTTGTGTCACTATAGTAATGCAAAGCCACCCATCACAATGGAGCAAAATTACAGTCTTCTACACTTATGACACAAGCTCCTTTTATACCTTTCCTATTCAATTACCATCCCATTTGGTCACTGGTGTTTCTGCTGCCACAGCAATGACGGAAAGAAAAAAAAATCACTTTAAAGCACTTCAAAGCTGGTTTGAACACTGAAACCTCCCCACAGCAACTGTAGCTCAAAGGACAGGGTGCAGTGACTGCCAATTAAGAGTTTCAATGAGCCCCATTAGATCCCAAAGAAAAATACTTTTCAAAGAGAGACTCGGAAGAAAGTGCAGTTTTATGAAGGGTCTTAAAACATTTTGCCATTGGACTATAATGCACTCTTATTTTTATATATATATATATAGATGTATATGTGTGTGTGTGTGTCTTTGGTGTTGGCTTCTGAAGGGCAAACTATTATTTTACTCACCTACAAGTGTCAGATGTTGGAGTTGAGTGCCATTTGATGATACTTTTTTAATAAACTCATCCAGAGTGCCCTTCAGAAATGGCCATCACAATCATAGCTACAGAAGGTGAGGCTGAAACTGGTAGAGGGAAAAAAAGCAAAGGCTGGATGTACCCCAATCACACACATAAAAGATTTAATATTGCCCTAAGGTGTTTTTACAGCTCTGCTGCATCTTTAAAGGTGCATTAAGTTAGTTTACTGTTGAGTAGCACAAATGGTTATAATAAATCATCAGGGACTTGATAAAGTTGCCAACAGTGACTCAGCAGCTGCTTCACCTGCTGCTAAAACTTTTGGATCAAGATCTGTAGCTTTTTTTTTTTGCATTTCAAGCTTGTATAACACAAATGAAATGTGATAGAATTAACTTTATATGCAAATTTGAAATATGTTCTAGGCCGCAGTCAAAAATATTTAAACTAGCAGGTTTATTTATGCACTGGAATCTTATGTGAAATGTGTCACCATGCAATAAACCAGGATATCATTCTTTACTTCTATATCAGGAGGCCAACCACAGGGTGACTCATCCACGTTCAGATGTGCGCACTCAAAGCAATAATATAACCCTGCCAGATATATAGAAGCAACAAAATGTTGTGCTACACTATTGCACCTTGAGTTGCATGCTATTGCATAAGACTGTTTTTAAAAACAGCCTGCATTAAAGGTGATGTGACATGAGTAATCATGCTTCAGTTAGTTTTTAAAAAAAATGCCTCTGATCTTGAACGTGACTTGGCATAGCGATGTGTTTGATGGTTATCACTGAACAGATCAAAACTTCTGAATGCGAACATGATTTTATGGCTGTTAGATTAAACAGAAAAATTATTTCACAAGCATATGAGATCTGTAGAGTAGCACCTTGTTTTACTGCATGAGTATCTCAGTTAATGTACTCAACACTCATATGACACAGTTGTTAATGGATTAGGAACTCAACCCCAGTCAGGCCTTTTCATGAGGGTCATCTAACAAGTGAGATCATCCTGACAATCCAGGGGAACCCTGTGTTAGACAAATTAATAGACTTTTCCAGTCTAATTTCACCTCATATCTTCAGAGAGTCTTATATCGTTCTCTTTGCTCTAGAGCTTTTCCTCAGGTTAATAACAACACTGAATCATCTTGTTATATTAAACACAGATACGGTTCACTCTGATTAAACGTACACTAACTGTCTCGTACATTTACATCTTTCCTTATTTTTTGTCCCTGTACAACACTGCCATGATGATAAGTTTGTGATGCTGTATGTAGAAAACCGGCCAGGAGAAGGAAATGGATTTACGTGTGCTCTGTCATATCAAACAAATCAAAACGAGGCAACAGCTCCTCTCAATGCAGACCTACATAAGCTTGTTTGTCAAGATAAGAGTGTAATTTCTTTCCATTCTCTGTTTGATTGTTTTTGGAGTTGTTTTATGACTACCTTTTACTGAGCAGTTCAGTGTCTAACCAGACCTGTCAATCTTTCTTCACCAAAGCAATTGTGCAAAAACGGGCCTTCTTTCCTGCCAATAATCTGATGGCAATTTGTTTCTTCTTCCCCGACACTGAGGATTTAATGCCTCTGTCTTGGACCTTTTGACTTTTCACCTGATCCCTGGACCAATGTGGCGATCACTTCTTTGACTCAACCCTTATTGGATTCAGCCCAATTGACTGTCATTTTTTTGACAGCAGGGTGGAAGCATCATTGCATGCCTTGCCATTGAATTCCCATACCTTCTGCACTGGTCAATTCCATTGGACAGATGATTGGTCTGCACCTGTGACCTGATGATAGTGTCTGTGGAGGAGGCTATAGATGGATACAGGATGGCTTCACTGGGCTGCTTGGTAATTTCGGGATTGCTAAATCTTGGGACATGTAAGCTTAGTGAAAATGTCTGAGAAGGACTTTTGTTTTATTTTTATGGAAAATTGGTTTGATGTTAACTTGCAGTAAAATAGGACATATCTGAAATAATTGACAAGGTGAGGACTTATCATCTTATCTCATACTATTAAGAGTGCTATTGATCTAATTTCCTTGTTTTATATTTTCACATTGACTTGCATTGTGACAAGCATGTCCAAACTCATTTTCTAAGAGTTAATGAAGCGCTCTTTGTTTAAAAGAAACCACCTCTGTTTATCAACACAAAATGCATAAGTGACATATTAGGTGGCAGAATGCAGCAAAAGAAACTCCAGATGGATTTGTTAAAGACGCCTACACACTTGGATTATTTAAAAAAAGGCCAACATGGTATATTCTTAAGTCTTTTTTTTGTTTGTTTTTTTTTGTTGTTGTGAGGAGTAAAAGGTTGCACACTATCATATACTGACAGCACTGAGTTCATTAGACTCACAATGCCTCATTTATGAGCTTTGAGACCATGAAATTCACAATGTGAAACAGCATAATTTGATAGTAAACCCACAGGTCGTAACAACCTTTCAGCAAAGCCAGGCAAAATGTGCACACCAAGGACAATTATCTCATCAGTAATCCATAAACGTGTCACGTAACAATGAGATAAACAAGGTATCAGAATCCATACAGTGAAATATTAAACAGAAAAAAATATAGCAGATTAGATGGGCAATTTAGATTTTTATCAACAGAAAAATTAAAACTAAACAATTCTAGTCTCATAATCAAACTGGAGATTATATCTGTAAGAACAACCCAATCTCTATACAGCTTAAGAGTTGTTAGCTGGAAATATTTTATTTTGCCTCATTTTGTATAAGGCAACACTCGCATGACATGATGACTAACCCCAACCATGTGTTTTTAAATTCTTAAACTGAGTCACATAACTTGATATGGTTGTTGCTGACTTGGATAGGAGTTTTGCTTTTTGAATCCAGTGTGTTTTCATGAAAAGGACAATAAATGCAGTAAAGACCCAAAGGGTGTATTGTTAAAAAAAATAATCATGATAAATGCATCACATGCTGACAGTTTGATTTTACATAAATAAAACTGAATTTTCAACTGTGCTGAATGAATATAAACTGAAAAATAAAAAAATAGTATGTTGTCAAGTAAACAAACAAAAAAACAACACAGGGAGCCCAGAAATGGTTAGAATAAGCAGAAGTTGTAATTACTGTCAAACGATGCATAAAAAAAATTCAAAACAGAAATAACACCCAGTAATACCTTCTTTCACTTAATTTCTCTTTCAAGCATAGCTTTAGGTCTTGTTGCTTGACATACTACTTAACCATACACTAGAGCTAATCCAAGTCTATTGCTTTGGAAGCTATCTTTACTATTGACTATTTAACTTGCAATTGTTGTTGTTGGGAGGAAAAAAGGACAAATGAAACCCATGATGTAAATCTTCGGTTAACGCAAGTTCTCCTGATAGACAGACTTACTGATTTATGGGAGTATTGTGTGGTTATGATCATATTCTGCATCCAATTAGCACTGATCTATTGTTGCTGTGTGCCGTTTTAATGGCACACAGAAACAATGGGTGGGTGGGAGATGATGGCTCTAATATCATTTGTCTCCCTAATCAAGTGTGCCTCTCCTGAGTTGTATGTAAACCCATGCACTGTCCTTTGTCCTGGATGAACCTACAGAGCCCAGTCAAAAGGAAAGTCATCATTAACATGCAGAGAGGTTAGGAGCATTGAACTGCAGGGGCAGAAAGCTGGCATGAATCATCATTAAAAAATGACACCACACTGGGTCACATTTACCGATCAGTGTGGAGGTGGTTACTGCGCAGGCTGACTCGATTGTTTGTTGTAAAACTGGCACCATGCAGTTCAATAGAGATAAACTATTCTGCAAATAACTTCTCGGGGCTTCACTTTTGTGATATTGAACTACTCCATTCAGTGTTAATTGCCTCAGTGTAAGGTTAATTGGCTTGTATTGGAGCCAGGAAATCCAGTTAGCTTGGTTGTTATTCCATCTCCATCAAGTCATTGATTACCTTGTTTTGATCACAAAATAATAGTTTTTACAAATCAGATCAAGAAAGACATAGTGGCTATGGTCAGTTTTAACATAAGACCTGTTAGAAGCTAACATGTTTTGTTTCCTTAGCATCCTGGATTAAATTGCCTTTTAATGCTGGAATTCCAGATGAAGATTAATTGTAGTCTGTTGAAAGTTTAGCTCAAAAAACTACACTTATTTGGCATCTGTGTTGGGATGGAAAAAAAGAACAGTGATGGCAGTGATCAAAGTGGGCTCTGTGAGCTTTACAAACAGAAGCCTCCCAGCAGAAAATGTACGCCTCCTATTGATGCAGAGGGAATGACACTACAGCCTTTTGTCAAATTTGACTTGTGGTACTACAGTGTAATGCAAATATGATTAAAAGAATTACATGAATCTCATGGAGCATAAACTGCTTTCCACGCGGTTTTTATAATAGCCTCTTCCACCCTGGAGGCCCTTGTACTGGGTCTGGATGCATTAGTTTTAAAAACACAACCGACGTTATCTTCCAAAGCGTCTTCAAGCATGGCATTCAGTGAACAGGGTGACAGGTCACACTGACTGAAATTTAAGTTGGCACTGGTTGTGCTTCTTTTTTGTTGCAATAAATTTGGTAACATCAGTGTTTTTATGCACATTAAAAGTTTGTCGATGAAAACATCTAGAATGACACCAAAACTATAGCTATTATAATTTGGTCAAAGGTAAATGGAACTGAATCACATTTAGGGAGCAAATTATACCACGAAGAGATGATAGAACCTATTAATGCACACGGATGAGTGTATTAGAAGATAATAGTGACTCAAAAGCATCACTTTCCATTCTTTAATGTGCGGTTTGTCAGATTTTCCATCACGCTAATTTATCATGGCTTTATTTTGAGCTTTTACTGTTCTTTATTATTTAGAAATGTTTTTGAACCCACTTATTTTGCTGTTCTACCTGGAGAATTGGAGCTTCTTCTTATCCAGATGAACCAACCTTTATCAATTGAATGATCAAGGTAAAAGAAGGAAATGCAAAAAGATTATTTGTTCAAATGTTTTCTTCAAAATCTTCTGAAAATTTGGTTAAAATGTTTGGAACATTTTAACATTAACATTTGTTTGGATCATGTTGCAAAGCTGTTTATTATGAACTTTACAGTTTTGATTAGAAGTATTTGATTAGAAGTTTTTCAAATCTCCCTCTGGCCAGGTGATTGGGATAAGCTGCCTTATTTAAAATCCCCTCACCACCCGTCTTACCCATAGAGATTAAGGTTGTTCTGTTGGCCTAGTAGTTGGGGAGTTCTTACCAACTGAGTCAGAGTATGTTTTCCGGATGGATGTTTTAAAGAACAGCCTTCGGCATGAGGGGACTAGCGAGGAACAAAATGATCGTCTACCAAGAGAGTTTAGTTATGCTTTCCTCTACCTCAAACATCTCAAAGAATCTGCACAAACATTGTGTCTTCAGCAATATGAAAAAGGTGGACAGTTGGAATGAGATGTCTATATATAAATAAATAAGGCACAAGGCAATGCAGGGGCCATGACAGATGGATCAAACTGTGGAACAAAGGCCACATGAACTGATGGTTGGAAAGATGAATGGATTGATGGATGAATGGAGGACTGGAGAAAAGTAGACAGGAGTGATGAATGAGTTGAAGATGAATGCGGTAGCCTTTCACATACAGAATACCTAACTGTCAAGCCTTTAAGAAAACAACAAAATCTTCCCTGAGATATCGCATCAGCTCTGCGGCAAATGGACAGCTGTAATTGGACTATGGTAACGTCTCAAGGAGGTTTATTGCTCCATTTGATGGATTTCATTGTTGCTAATGTTTGGTGGTTTTCTGGTCCATTGCAGGTGGGGCAGAACGGACGTGCTTGTGTGCAGGAAATGTCAGTGATGATTAGCATAAGAAGAGGGAAGGGCAGGTCACTCCATGCATATTCCACAACCCATTGGCTCAAAAGTATTAATAATAAAGCAACACAATGAGCAGCTCACTGTGGATCCATTACAAATCAATTGTGTTTTCTTGTGTGTGTGAAATATTTATTCTTCTCACCTTGCAATGCCTCATTTAAAAATGTTACGTGTATTTCTGTAGCTGATGGTGCCTTTCTGTGCAAGTCCAAACCACTGACCTCATGGAGATGCTGAAAGTATTCAGAAACGGACCTTCTTTCCTATTCATCTCCCCCTTCACCATCTCCCCCATGTCTGACTGCAGTGTTGTCGCAGTGAGTCTGTGTGTAGCAGAGGCATGTATGTGCATACTAACACGGCCCGTGCTGCGATATCCCCCTATGCCAACACTGAGCGCCTGCTGCCTGCGCTCCCGATTCTTATAAATAAAGGAATAAGCATTGAGCTGTTATTAAAGTTGATGGAGACAGATGGCGGCTGTTGTTTACAAGTTTAACTAAATTGCCAGCCAATCAGCTGTGACACCCTACGGAAAGTAGAAAGGCTTTAGATAGAAGTAAGACAGAAAATAAGAGAAGGGCTAAACTAATAGCTGTAAAACATCTGCAGCAAATGACTGTTGAGATAATTCATCACCTCCTCTGTTACAGCAGGAGTCTGATTTTTAGCATCACTGTATATCAGAGATTAATGTACCACTCATTTCCTGCTTTACCTAATCTTTTCTCACGTACAGTGTGAGGTCAGTTTTGTTGTATTTTGTCATGTGGATCATGTCAGAGCAGCTACAAAGACAAAAGCATTCATCTTCTGGTGACAAGCGATACTTATAGATTCAAAGTAATTTAGATGTCCACTTTGAATGCTAATGTATACAGCAGACATTGTACTAATGTAGTGATTCATTATTTACTATTCAAAGTTCTCAAGGGTGACATCTTGTTCACTGTGGTCATCTTTAAGTGTCTGTCAGTGGTATTATTGGGTATTGATTACAATGTTTTGTGAAGATAACCTCACTGTCACCCTGACAGCTCCACAGAGAATACATAGATTAGTCCTGTGCATAGGGGGGAAACATCAGGTATGTTCAAAGTGAAATGGTTTGTCCCAATCCAGAACTCATAGTAAATTGATATTCCTCCGTCTGCCATTCTACTTTCTGCGCTTTCAGAGGTGACATTGATATTCATACATCGCAACAGGCTCTATGTCAATTTCCAAGACTTATTCAAATCTGCTCTGAATGGAGCACAAACCCTTCAGCAGTGTTGGCTGCAAGGATGATAGTGCGTCCTGTTTGAAGAGAAAATTACTAGAGCAATACACCAGGGGACTTTTCTCATTCTGCAGGATGTCAGTGCACAGACACGTCTTGGAGCAATTTCATCCAAATGAAGTATTATCACGTTCCTTTGTTGTTGTTTTTTCTTTCTATTTTCTCAGCAGAATATATGGATTTGAGAACCTGAACAGTAAACAAACACAGGTGCACACTTGCAATATACATTTAGGGACACCCTTGGCTCCACACCTAAACTTAACCTTTACCCTGCATGACATAAGTTCTACTTCAGAGCATGTTAAATCCCCACATCTTAAAATGATGGTTTTCCTATTATCTCAAAGCTTTAGCAAAATGTTGGCTTTTTAAGGATCCACGTAACGTCGTAAAAGCTCAGCGTCATGTAAGACCTCACCTCACACATTGACATAAATGCAGCATAAACCCTGTGATGATGTTACAAACTACTTAACAACTCCTTAGAAATAGAGCAGGAATTTTGTTAACATGTAAAAGTGGTCTGACAACCCCCTGCTTGATCCACCAGCCCTTCTGACCCCTGGTGCCCCTCCGCTGCCTGACCTTTAGAAAGGCCAGCTGTTCTCCTTTATAGGATGTGACTGAAGAGGCGGGTCTCCCAGACACCAATTGATTAGAGAAGCATTAATCAAGCTGAGGGATTATGCTATGCATGGAGAAGGCCTCTTTCTATAGTAAACCAATTATACTTTTTATGGGATGAGAAGGTTAACTGGCTTCATGAGCAATCCGTTTAAACCATTGACACTGCAGGTCTGGAGAGGTGAAAAAGGAGGAGAGGGATTGAGGTGGAGGAGCTGGCTGGGCTGGATGGAAGGCTGAGGGCAAGGAGTGTAATATGGATTCATGGAGGAGTTCAAATAGAGAACAGAGGGAAAAGCATAAAATGATATTATAGCCCATTAAAGTTAATTGGGGAAGTTGCTGTAAAAGGTCCATGGAAGGAAGGATGCACAGTGCCAACCTTGCTGCACACATAAAGCAGTGTTTTCCCTTCACGCTGCATTGAGCATGCAGCGGGAGTGTGAGGGTGAAGGAGATCCAGATAAAGGTCTTTTTTTTTTTTTTTTCTTTTTCTTATCCTTTTCTCAACACCATAATGGTTCCCATGACTTTATTGACTGCTGGCCTGATCTCAGACTTAATGACCCTTCTAGTTTTAGGGAGGCTAAATTAAACCTGCAAAGAGAAACATCCCTTCATTACCACCCCCATAACTTACAATCATATCAGTACCCTGATAACAATTACTGCACGTAAAGCACTTCCATTTTGGTGACCGCTTTTGTTTATGGGCTCTAATCTGTTGGGGTTTCACCTGTGTCGTATGAGTTGTAAACACAATTAAAATAGACTTTTTTAACTAAAAACCCTTTGTACACTTGGTAGTCATGTATTTATCAGCTCTGGTTCAAATAGACCTTGATATGAACACAAAACCTGGATGCACACTCTAATTTTTTTAACGTGAGTTCTCTGCTCTGTGCTGCAATAGTGGGTTTTCTTCCAAGTTGACATTTGGTCAGGGAAGCACAAACACATAGTCCAACAGACTGACCAGATGTACCCTAAACCTAATAAGCAGTTTTTATGTTGAACTGAACTTTTGCTAATTTCTTTTACCCTTAAGTTTTGGATTCATTACGTTTTGCCATTGTTTCCCCTACTTAAAGAATATCATACCATAGAATGCGATTATTGTTTGAATTGTTTCGGTTCAAAGTTGTTTTGAGAATCTAATAATTTGATAACTAAGTAATTGAATGCAATCAAGTAAAGCTACTGATTTTTGTTTGAGCAGAGTTCTGTTAGATAGGCATTGTTAGAAATGATAATGTTGTGAAAGTCCAATTATATAATGCTGAAATGTTATTCTAAAAAACAGCTGTGTAAGTTAAAGAGAAAATGTCTGTGTTGTTGTCTTGAAGTTTCTGTGCTCATTTCAGCTGGGGAGGCTTTTAAGGATTTCCTGACTCCTTTCTATATAGAAAAGTAGGACTGCATATTATGTTTTTGTAGATAACTTTCAGTGACTCAAACTTGGGCTACATTTAGGTTATTTTCTTTTTACACATGATTGACAGTCAATTGTATGTAAAGTTCTGGAGTTAAGAGTCATGCACACTCTATTAAAGAAGATTTTCTTTTTAAACTATGGCTGTTCTGCAGTTATTCTGTGTTTAGGCAGGCTATAGACTTGAGGGACAGAGACGGAACCATCTTCCAATGTGTGAAACAGTCTTCAGAGCACTGGCCTGTATCTGTCGCTTCACTCTGTCTTTAAGTTCAGTCTAGAGATGACAGACGCCAACCTCAGGGGCCTGATCAGCTAAAACTGACACAACCATCACATCTTGCCTCCGTGTAGCAGTGACAGTGACTTCAAAAGTAAAATTAAAATGTTGAGCACCGTTTGGACTGAATGGAAAACTATTAAGAATAATGAATCAGAATAATGATTCCTCATTGCTGAACTATCAGTCTACACATGATCTATATTCCTCCACTGTCACATTTAAAACAAAGACAATGCATTAATGAATCTTAATTGACACAGTTAAGAAGGTATTTGTTCAGATAACTTCCAAGAGCAATCAGCTTACGTCTTCTTCTGACTTCAGAGCATTGGAATCCTAATATAAAAATCCCAAATGCGATGTGGTCTTGGAAATGTGGTATTTCGTCATTACTTCTTCATTACTTACCACATGATAAGTTATTGGACAAATAAAAACTTGACAGGACTCACAGTAAAGATAAACAGTAAGCTTTTAGCTCAGAAGCTGTCACTGTGGTTACACTGATACCTGTAAACACACCCTACAGCTAAACACAATCATAGTCTGTCCCAAGATACTGCAAACTTAGCCCTTTCTGCAGCCTGATTGTTTTTAACAGGCATGGTGCTGCACTGCTAATTAAAATTCTACAACAATAAAGGTGACAGCTTGTGAAGATGAAGCTTTTTCCAGAGTACATTTACTGATAAAGTGAAGATAATTCAGATCCTGGTCCTGATCCGGGTCGCTCTCCTCCGCTATTTAACTCCCATCCTAATGGATTTCACTTTGATCTCTGCTGATCCACTGGAGGAGAGAGCTGGTATTAAAAAGTCACCCCGCTGGTTGTTGTAGTGCAGAAAATACAGATGTCTCTCCTCTTTTGTTCTCTACTTAGATTTGCCTCTCTCCTTTTTTTCCTAGTTTAATTGTCAAGTAAACCATTTAGGCGAAAAGGCAAAATTATAATCTGTTCTAAAAATCTTTTTGTAGCAATGCATCTGGCTTCATGATCATCACAGAAATGAAAGACACAAGTTATTTATACTGGGGGCAATTTCTAAATGAACTGATTTAATATTAAGTGAATGCAGATTATGCACAGTTTATATTTGACATCAAGGCTGTGACAATAATAAAACTCTCCTACATGAATGAGCCTTCAGGTGGGTGCACAATGCCATGTGTTGGCGCAGCAGCACAGCTCAACATATCAGGCTGTTGTGACTTGAAAGCTTGTCACCATAACAATAGGCTGTGGTTATTGCAGTGCTAAGATCAACTGACTGCTGGACTTATATCGAGCAGTTTTTTTTTCTTTTTTTAATTTTTTACATTTAAAAGTGTTTTTATATGATATTCCAAGTTCTGGTCCAGTTGGGAGAAAATTGTATTCAAAATCACACTGACCCATAGAATAAATCACATGGGGACTGTCATAGGCAGACTTTGTCAATATAAGGCTCAAAGGCTGGGAACCAGTGCTGTGAGTATATATTGGATGTTAAGTGGAATTTTCTTGTATAGATCTATATTTTATAGTGTTTTGCAGAGATGAACCTGCTCCTCTCTGTAGCCCTTTCTTTTTTTTTTTTTTTTTTAAGTAGCACTATTCACACGACATGTGCCAAGTTACAAAAATTTGAGACATACATGACTGGCTAAAACATCACCAAAGAGCATAATGTGCTGGCTATTGTGGTGTCAATATTGACGCTTCCGTTCATGAGGTCGAGAGGGGCAACCAAAAACCAAGCATAAGGCAACATGACTGAGGGAATTTGTGATGATTTAGGAAAAGACAACAGCGACTCAGACTGCTGTAATGCAGGTCTGCTGCAGTGAAACTACAACTGTTCACAAACCGTTGATTAAAAGTAACATGAAAACGATCTAATCTTTTCCAACAAATACTTCAGTAAATGTAATCTTCATTGCCAAAAGAATAATAGAAAATAGAATATAAACTTGGAACATTTCATTTGTCAAGAGTCATTTTAAACGAACTAGGAAACTGCATTGTGTTATACTGGAATGGAAAGTAGTGTGAGGTTGAAAGGGTGTCGTAGTCTAGTTTCTTATTCAAACATAATATAACAAGGAAAAGTATAAGTAAAAAGTCTTGTATAAGACGTGTAGCAGCATAGTTTCACAAGTCACAAACGTGTAAACAAAGTATCACTTTGAAATTCCCATGAAAGGTTGAGGTTGCATTTAAAAAACTGAATTACTTGGCATCTGTCACAAATTATCAGTGTCCATGTATGAATTAATTAAAACACTTAAAAGATGGCCTATTATAGGAGAAAAAACACTTTTTGTGCTTGAAAATATTTCGGTCTATAAAGTCACGACAAACTCAAACCGTGGCACTTTGTCTGGGGCTTATTAGGTCTGAGAATATCTCTTTCAGTGAGCCGGTCAGATTTGTTGTGGATGTCTATTGACATGACCCTTCCAGCTCTGAGCAGAAATATCCAGCCTCCTCATTTTTATCTCCTCCCAATTTCAACCTCAGATCATCCTGCATTCAATGTACCTTGGAAGTTATAACGCAAAACTTCTTTGCTCTTGCTTTTTGCTTTACTTTTAACTGCAAAGTCTCATCAGCTGTTATATAGGTACAATAATACTCTAGCAGTACATTGATGTTTTTATATCCTGACTTTTGGTGGTCAGTTTGGTGTGTGATAGTGTAAGGTTGCTTTGTGTGTTAGTGTGAGCTCTTAGGGTAGGTACTCGATGCTCTCTTATATGATATTAATGTGTTTTAACAATTATTGTAATTTGTTACGATATTTAGGTCTGCATAGTAGTTCAAAGATTTAGGACCGATCTTAATTAAGACACACCCTGCAGAAGACAGCAGTGGTTGTTGACAGCGATTCATGGTTTAAAAGGCAGCTGTTGTATTGTATCTCAGTGGTATTTTGACTGAAGACTGTCACAAACAATCCATTAGGACACCAGGAAGTTATGCGATTGAATAAAGGACATGGGTTTCCTTTTATCTTAAAAATTTGTCCTCCTCCAGCTGTTTAAATGTATGTGACTAAACTGAGTTGGATCACCTGCTGAAGACTAAAATAACAAAAAATTTCCATAACATGAACAGATTTTAATTAATTTAACTTAATTTCAGTGTATGTCAGTATTAGTTTAATAAATACACAATAACTTTAACAACTATACACAAGCCATGAATGTAATAGGTACAAAAACAACACTCCTGTATAAACTTCCCCTTTTATAATTTTTCTATATAGGGTCTCTTGAAATTGTACATTTTAAATCCTATCCAGATAATTACATATTTTTATTCCTTATACTGAAATACATCTGCTTTAATGTAGTTTGAAGGACTTTTGAAATATCTGTTATAATTATAAAACAGTTATAATTATCTATTTCATAATTTGGTTATTTTTGTAAATTGCTTTTTTGTTTACGTGGTTTAACTATATGCTGTTGTTTATCTGGCTCTATCTAAACAAAAAATAACAAAGGAATACTAAAGGATTCTTGTAGTTCTGTAACAATCAATATAACTTATTAGAACATTATGCACACATACACATAGTATATCACTACACTAGAGCATGCAAAATCAATTTTACTGCATTTAGTTATTGTAGCTTATGCCTCCCTCTTTATTACTAATGATCAAAATGCTCTAACAACATAATTTTCACTGCCAGTGAGGCAGCAAACTCTTTCATGTCAGCCAAGCCACTGAAGTGCTGCAGCTGTGGGCAAGTCTTACAGAGGGACAGTGAGACATGAGCTGCACACACTGGCTGCCCCCCCACCTCGCTTTAGTCTGGCTGACTGATCCCCTGCATACATTACGCCACAGACGGTCAAACTCCCAACTGTCCCACAGGACCGTCATTACTGCAGTTTACAGCCCATTTTGAACCAGAAATGGGAAACAGCATGAGGACTAATTTTGGTACCACATTTATATGAAAAGAAAATAAGAGCTGATGTGGTTACCAACTGTTTGCTGTTTCAGAAATGATGTACAGGCACTCTATTTCAACTATTGCAAATATCCCACTGTCAGAGCTGAAATTAAATGGTGAGGCAGAGAATGTCATAGGGAAAACAATGTAAAGTAGTGAAGCTCTTAGCATAAACAGTGCAAATATTTTACATATCTCTGCCCCCAAAGGAAGCTGTGGAAGGATAAAGGAGTGTGTGGGGGATGGGGAGTTGATGACACATACATGTAAAGGTGTGTGTAGCATGAGCAGCAGTAAATGCTGAACAAACGATAGTACAGATGGACTTGGATGGGCAGCTCTACTCACAAAGATAAGACTACTGACCTTGAGGTTGTTGATTACTTTTGTGTGTTTACCTTCATTGCTGTCTTCACATGGAGCTGCAGGTTATGTTCTTAAGTGCCCATTGTCCTTCAGTTTGCTTCAGGCTGTATAAGTACAGAAAGGAGGTGGGAGGCAGAGAGGTGGCTGGTTGTGAAACCCTGGGCTTTTCTTGCCACCTGTCTAGACATCAGGAAGATAACATCCTGACTTTTAATCCATGCTGGAGGAGACAAATTTTAGCACCTCTGTTTAAACTGTTTATCTGTACACACACTTTTGACAGAATGTGGGCTTTCAACACATAAGATGCAACAAATTGGAACAACAAATTGTACACATTATCCCTCTTCTGTTTTGCTCTCTCTCTGGTTTGTGGCCACCGGTTAAGGAAAAACCCATCTGTCCAAAGTGATGTGTCCTGCAGCTGCTGCATTATTCTCAATCACAACTTGCAATTGAATGCAGAATTACCTCCCTAAGGTGCCAGCACCATGCTTTAACAAAGTTAGTCATTCTTTCAGTCATTCCAATTTGCTTGAGGATGTTCAGTTGTCAGTGTGATTTAACTGTCAGTAGAAAGAAAAGCATTGCCAATGTTTTCACACACTGTCATTCTGAGACTTTCACAGCTCATGTACTAGCAGTATATTCATTTACTCTCAAGAGCATGACAATTACTGCTGGCACTTCTGAAATGACAGTGGATTTACATAGGTTAGAATCATGATTGGCATGTGCAATGCTTTAGGTTAGTCTTATACCTGACTGATTAGTAATTAAAGAAGGTAAGAGATGATTGCATTGGACTTTGGAAGACGCATCAGAAGATTTCTCTCATGTCCATGAATGATTTGTTCAGAGTGAATCCTGAAAACCAGCATCTGTGAGGGTTTAATTAATACTATCTCATTATGATTGAATTGGTAGTTTATGATGGTACAAGACTTCGTTTGTAGAAAATTAATTAATTAATAAAATATTGGTGCAGATGAGGGGTTGTGTTGCTTTATGGCTCTGGGACTGATAGTGACCCAAATCTCATGGTTTAAATTTTAAAAGTAAACCTTTTTTTTATCAGCATTTAATTAGTGCACTACTCTCTCTGGGGAAAACTGTCCATTTTCAGAGTCCTTTGAGAAGCTTTCTAAAGTAAAGAGGAACATCCCCAGCAATATCAAAACTTGATTTTCTTGGTTTGGGTTTATAATATATGTTTTTCAACATATATTTCAACTTAAACTGTGATCTTTTTTATGCCTAAACCAAAGTAAACAAAATAAAAGGGCAATATCAGGCTCCAGAGTGTAGGGGCAAGGGATTTTATTACATCTAGGTGTTCACATTGGACAATCATATATATGTATAAAGTGGTTGCAGTCAACACAACTGAGAGGGAAATATTTACTAATGATGATCTAGAATAGTGCTGAACTCGTGGCAGCCTGCTGCAGTAGCTCTGGACATGTTTTGTCTTTTGTTGCATCTTATTGAGATTTTCAAATAAGCCTTTTCTGTGAAAACACAGATTTGAGGTATTTTCTATGCTGGTTTGGATGCCCCTGCTGCAGGAATGATTTCTGTTGATAATTTTGTTGAGGATACAAACTAGGGGCAAAATGGAGGAAAGGAAGAGGAAGTAGTTTAATCCCTGTCTTTCCTTAACCATCTTGAGAAATGTGAGATGGTTGGCAGGTAAAATAACTGTTTTGCCGGCACATGACTGCAGGAAAAAAATCTGACACCTCTCTTCCTGGCTCTCAGACTATATGAGCATACAAAAACTGCAGACAGAGGTAAGGGTAAAGGAAGAAGGGAGTGCAGTGCTTGGTGTAATCCTCTTCATGTCACTCAGAAGGAATGTCTCTGTACCCTGGTTATTGAGCTGTTTGCTGTGGGTTTATATCCATGTTGTCTACTAAAAGTTCACTTGTTTTGTCTACAGTGTATGTGACATCATTGGCTAATTTGTAGCCAAACTATAAAACACCTTGATTCATTCATTCATTTGTGAAGATTTCAACCACACCTCTCTTTCTGCTGTACTTGAACTTTCCAAAAGTTTTCCAAAAGATTTTTGTTGCTTTTGCATTATTTTGCTATCCATCTATGAAATTAACATATTTAAGGTGATAATTCATAATCCAGCGATATAATTTATTATTAAGGTATTATTGAATTGAAATGAAATACAGATTTATGGAGAACTGTAGTTACTTACAATTACTGTATATTTGCTAAGCTTCAAATCACAAACTGATGGACAAGTTTTGTTAAGTCATGCCAAATCAGTAAACTTTACAAATCAAACAGATCGTACGTACATACAACTTGAAGGAAAATGGTCATTTCCTACAAGGTTGAATCCTTATTTTGAAATTTTATAGAAAGTTGTTCAGACCTAGACCAAAACTGAAGGCTTTGTTATTTTACACAAGCTCTGCCTCTCTACCTAGTTTTGTAAACTTTGGCACCATGGGTTTTTAATTTGAATTCTCACGTTGGAGAATGATTACAACATTACCATTCATTTGGAATCTTTACAGGAGATAAGTCTTTTGCTGCCTAAAATAATATGATCATTCATTAAAGCAATATCAATAATATTTATCCAAGATCTCATGTTCTGTACAGACTGAACAAGTGGAACTAATCAGCGGATACACGCTTGCCCACACAGTTTGAATTGAGTGCCTTGAGTTAAGATGCTCAGACTGTGTGAAGTCTCTGATGGAGAGTCCTGCCACCTGTTTGGCCCTCATCTCTTCACTGCTCAGTGGGGCACAAGATGAAGCACTTTACGTCTTAGTGATCCTCCTACTCCTGCTCATCATTCTTCATAATACCCCTCCCATCACCTTCGTAATCTGCTAAGCAAAATGAGCAATGCCCCAATCTTTCTGTCACCTCCCCAAAAACCAAGACACGCTTCATTTCAATTTGGTGATGACAGTGATGAGATGAGAGACCACCCTCCCCCATCCTCACTAGAAGATAGTGAGACAACAGTCACATGGGCTCTGCCACACTGCTCTGTTTAAGCTACAGATTCATTTGCAGCATCGGCAGATGGCTGAGAAGTCCACCAGCAACTTGATGTTCTGTTTAGTTTTCATTATATGAGCTGACATGAAGCTTGGAATGATTAATGTTTTGAATGGTGAATAGCCTTTAATAAAAAACACAAAGTCCCAGTGAAGTTGAGTGTTTTCCAGTTTAAATATCATATAAAGATTACTGTATGGATCTTTCCTGCACCTGCTTTGTGTTTAAAGTAATGGCTAACATTTATTTTTTATTTATAAGTAAATTATATAACAGACAAACAAAATGCAGCTAATCTGTAAAGTTGTATGGAAAGAGAATCACGAAAGGATATGTAACAGCAACACAGAGATGGAGAGGAGAAAGGCAACTACAAAGATATTCGGGGACCAACACATTGACAATATGTAAAACGACAACAAAAGCGAAACATAGGTGTCTCAGCCCCATATCAGTGAGTGGTCATATGCATCAAGCTGCTGAGCAACAACATCACCGTTAATCAGAGTGGCGAGCTCTGCAATGTGAGTGCACATAAAGCCCATGTCACTTTCTTGATGAACACAAGGGTAATAATAAATATAAGTTTGAAATCAGGCTGAAGGTTTAAAAAGAGTAAATAGCTTTTATTTGTGTTGTCAAATTTTTCAGAAATTTCTCAGGTTTTACAAAGTTCTTTTGAAACAACCAAAAATAATCTTGTTTTTATATAAAATACAATTTCAAACCAAATACAATTTTATTTTATTTGGTTTAAAAGACACCTTAGGCCTGAGTGGGTCAAATGAAATGAAGATCTTCGAACTTGTTTGTACCTTGGGATCACTGCCTTGCAATCTCTGCTTTACCACATTCATTTTTTTTTTGAGTGACAAGATTGTTGATAATATTCAGTCAAAGATCCACCCAGCAGGCACTCCTTTGAGTAGCAGTCTCAATAAAAAAAGTTTATAAATTATTCTAAACATAACCAATTCAGTCCAAATTGACAATGATGCACATGAGCACATGAATATACTCAGAAATACACAGTTCTGTCAAAATCTGATATTTGAGAGTTTCTGAACTTCTAGCACTGTATGCTGTGGAAATGCCACTCTTTTATGACAGGTAATTTGTAATAATCCAGTTAGAGCTGTAAAGCACCCTGAGGATTTGCATTTTAATTATACAGTTTGATTCACTGGACTTGATTACTTTCACTCTCTGGCAGCAGGTTAATTGTGTGAGCTCAGTTCCGCAACACTCTGGACTCATTGCTTGTGTGAATAATGTAATGAGGTTCTGGTATCCAAGAGTGATACACTATGCTAAATACCTTTACCAAGACAGAAGATTTTTTAAAATCTTTCCAGCATTTTAAAGGATTTATCAGCTGCTGTCATAATCTCTAACACACTGACCACAATAGTGAAAATGTAGGATTACATTGTGTTCAGGAGTGATGAACTGGTTACACTGGACTGAAAAGTAGTCAAGGATTTCCCCTTCCATTCACTGTGCAGGTTTCTCACTGATTTGCATCAATTGACTTCCATGCATGGCCAGTCGGCTCAGCTAACCCCGCTCTGCATAGACCCGGTCCACTGGGAACCCTGCTTAGCTCAGTGTGCTCAGGGAAGGGGAATTAGTGTGGGTTTTCAAAGGAAGGATGGTGAAGGGATCTGTCGTGTATCGGAAATCATTGCCACTAGCAGTTCCCAGTAGATGAGAGCAGTGCTCATTTGTAAACATAGTGGGTGTGGAAGGACATGCATAGAGTATGTCATAAAGATTTGTTTTGTGATTTTGCTTTATTTGCATTTATTGTGCTGCCATTTCATCACTTGGGACACGATGGTGATCAATTAAACATAGATTTATTATATTTAATCTTTAAATAATCCCAGTCTTTAAGCACTATGTAACACATTTTGATCAGGGCCACTTTGTGTGTGTGAAATTTAATATAAGCTCCAGCATTATTTGCTTTAAATGAAAAATGATTTTACTTTGGCTGCTGCTGAAGTGAGGATGCAATTTATCTCTGAGTCTGTAAATAATGTAATGAAAAACAGCAGCTGTAAAATGTGATTCCAATTACTGTGACTGGTCAAAGCATTTCCACATCGATAATTGATGTTTTGTCTGACCATGTATTCTGAAATGGTTGTGTCCACAAAAAAAGGATGTTTTCCCTTCAATGAGAGTGAGAAAAACTCAATTTGATTAGTGGCTGGTGGCAGCTGTTGTTGGGTGGTGTTATCATGTGCAAAACTGAAATTTACAAATGAGGTTTGATGATTTTTTTTCAGCCTAGTTTATTATCATCCAACCAAATGAAGAAAATTGCTAGCTGCAAGCTATAGTCGTGAAATATAATCTATTTCTACTTTAAGCTCCACCCTCATCAAAAGTTTAAGCAAGGGCAGAAAGGAAACTGATTAATTCCACACGAGTGAAAAGAAGTATTCCGTCAGCATGTCACTATCGTCCTACAATATCTTTCAAAGCGCTTATGAAGCTTTTAAAACTTTTCTTGTTTATTTGCCCATTGATATTTTACCAATTTATATTCTGCTATCCTTCCCATGCCAGCTGCACCCCTGCTGTTCAATTCAGCTTCAAACATCTACCATCTAACCTTTCCATCTCTGGCCATCAGACAAGCTCTAAATGTCAGAGATGGATCTTTCTCTGAGATGCTTGGCAATCAGGGTTACTTTTGATGTACTACAAACCTCTCATCCTCATTTAGTGCCATTTGAGATTCGGAGTCTATTGCTGATCTTTCCCATTGTGTGAACGTAGATGATTTGTAAAAGGTGGGGGGCAGCTATGGCCAGATGAGACCCCATCTGGATGAACCCCACATCCTGCCAAATCTCACCCCAGTAGTTCGGAACACTCCCCACTCATCAGTAGCCATCAAAGTGTGGCTGCCCACCAGCACACCCTAAGTGGGTTGCCAGTTCTGTGAATCCCTTGCCTCAGTAATGAGACGAGGGACTTGTAGATGGCCAGGAGCTCCTCAATCAACCACCCAGAGGTCCCGAGGTAGTTTCTTCTCATACAGATTGTACTTTCTAAATCTGAGTTAGTTAGACTGATTAAAACTAACTTTGGAGCAGAAATTGGTCTGTTCTGATATGCACTAACACTGGCTTAAATCAACCGGTTGTTTAGTGTAACATTATTGACATAAAGGATCTCCATCCAGGGATACAACATAACATTGACCCAATATTACATCAGTTCTGGTTAGGCAACAGCTGCCGTTTATTTATGTTGCACATCTACTGTATAAACTGACATTTAGTTATGCGTTTATGTTAACCTGTCTTTGTTCAGATCTTTCCTTCATATCTGTATTTCTGCAGTAGCAAATTGATCAGCATGTGTCCCTCCAGATCATAATTATATACATATACATATATATATATATATATATATATATATATATATATAATTATGGACTCCTATGGGGCAAATGTGCCAAATTACACATGTGGAGGCACAGGTGATAGTTGTTTTTTTATATATATATATATATATATATATAAACAACTATACCCTGTATGTTAAATAATATTTACAAATATTGTTGGCAACCTCCTGCTGGCTTGACATTCTGCCTCCAAGCATTTATATCATGTTGGATCACATTTAAAACAGTGAAATGTGAGCAGATAGTGGGCAGTTCTCTTTAGTTTGGCTTTTTTCTGTGTACTTTGAACACTGCAGATACTTCACCACCTCTATAAAAGCCTACTTTGGTTGTTAGAGTATACACTTACATCAAATCCACATTTTTGGGAAAAATCATGATTTTTCAACAGCGTAACACTTTTCAGGAACAAAATGATTTTAGTATAATCTATCAGTCTTGATATTTGACCACATTGCGGCTCTGAAACTGCCATTGTAGCTTTTTGGTGATATTTATCTGAGCTGTGATGCAGAAACTATTCCAGTTCTGGCGTTATTGGATACCAGTGCAACAACTGACCCATTTACTTGATAGAAAACTAGGTTGGAATTTCTGGTTCAAATCATATTTACAAGAGTGAAATTGCTTTGTATGACTTGCTAATTAGGAAACAAGGGTCCATTCTTGGGCCTTGTCTGTTTGATGATTACGTCCTTCCACTTGCTCAGATCATGAATCATTATTGTTTCTACTCACATTCTTTGATTAATAACATACAACTTAGTAAAGAATAAAAAGAAAGAAAAACTGTTTCACCGCATGACTACATCCCCTACAGTCACAGGATAATCAAGGACTGTGCCAGAATTTTCTTTGACAGACTCCAATTTGACTCTGTGCCCTACAATCTATAAATCAACCCAGAAACTAATAGTTAATTGGTTGAAACTCTTAACTACATTGCAGTCAGATCACTGTCACCTTAAAAGCATTGAAAATGGAATAATTTCTGTCCAGATACAAAACAAAAACACCTTCTGTTTAAATGTTCACGCTTTCATTTTCGGCAGGCTAGATTTTTGTAATATGTCCGTGAAAAATATTGCAATGGAAGGAAAGAGAAAATTAAAAAAGAAATAAGATTTGTCGCTACATCACTGTACAGTTGTCCTGTGTGACTAATCTTACTATCTGTGCCAGTCTTAAACTAAAATAGACTGAAATGCATTAATTTTCTTTTATTCTTTTTGTTAGATTATTTTATTCTTTTTGTATAGGCTACAGCTGTTGGTTATAAATCTGTAGAAGTTGTAGCTGTCCTAACTGGACACCATCCTCGGAAAGGAAACAACTTCAGTGGAAAATGCTGGAATCCATTGCATTTTCTGTGATATTACATACAATCTGGGAAGATGTTGGTCAGTCAAGTGAATTTATTGTTTTCTGGCTTAAGCACGAAACGGCTGAGTCTTTGCTAGGTCAGAAGTAATTTCCCCAACTTCTTCCATTCACCATAACACCATTCTACTTTGAAACTGACAAAAATCTCAAGCGAGTATGTAAACATCTTTGCATATTTGTAGAATTTTTCAGTTTTGCTTGTTTTTAATTCTTCTCAATGCAAATTAAAACTGGCAGTGGAAACCCAGGCTCACTGTCAGCAGTCTCATCTTAATTACATCATAATCAAACATACATAGATTTCTTCATTTATTAGTGAAACATCAAGCTGCTTCTCATGTAATCTTTAAATCTGGAAATGGAGTTTACCAGATAGACAACACTGCATATACTGTTATGACAAGTTTTTTTTTCCCTCTCCAAACAATATATACTTGAATTCTTATCAGTCTGAGTAAGTTTTACGTGATTTGTAACTGTTTAGGCCACACCTTCAATGATAAAAGTAATTAAGACTAAATGTTAACATTTACATGATTGTTCAATTCATTTTTATTTATATAGCACCAAATCCCAACAAATGTCATCTTATGGCACTTATAAACTACAGCCAATTTCAATCCAATTACAATCCAATTAATTGTAATATAATCATAATCCAATCAATTCCAATTCATACGGAGCATATTTAAAAAAAAAAAAAAAAAGTTGTCTTGCTAAGGAAACCAACAGATTGCACAGAGGCTTCTTTTTGATCCAATCCATCGTCCTGAGCGTGCATGAGATGACAGTGAAAAGAAAAAAAACTACCTTTTTAACAGGAAGAAACCTCTGGCAGAACCAGACTCAGGGAGGACGGCCATCTGCCTCGACCAGCTGGGGGTTGTGAGGACAGGAAAGAGGGGAGAACAAGCACCAGAACACCAACTCAGGGTATACCTCCTGAGAAAGAGAAATACAAGCTAATAATAACAAAAATGTCATATGTACATGGAGAGTAAAAGAGAGTAGAGTAAGGAAAGGTGCATCATGGGAGGTTCCCTAGCAGTTTAGGCCTACATTAGCAAAACTATGGGACGTTTGTGGGTCAGCTGAGCCATCCCTAACTCTAAGCTTTATCAAATAAGAAAGTTTTAAGCCTAATCTTAAAGGCAGAGAGGGTTTCCGCTTCCTGAACCCAAACTGGAAGCTAGTTCCACAACAGAGGGGTCTGATAACTGAAGGTTCTGCCTCCCATTCTACTTTTAGAAACTTTAGGAACCACAAGTTAACCTGCAGTCTGAGAGCAAAATGCTCTATTGTGAAAATATTGCTCCATGAGATCTTTAAGATATAAATTGTATTCTGAATTTAAGAGGGAGCCGATAAAGAGAGAATAAACTTTAGAAATATGATCTCTTCTGCTAGTTCTCATCGGAACTCTTATTAGCTTGCTTCATTGCCTATTATGATATAACATAATGATAGATAGCTTACATACTGCGGTGTGAGCACATAAAGAAATGGAAATATCCCACAGATGGAAAGCTTAGAAATGGAAATGCTAATGAGAAAGACAAAACACATTTTTCTTTGTTAAACATGCAAGTTTAATAGACTGAGAACTGTATTCCTCTGAATTTAATCATTGAACAAATACAATTTACTCAATAAATGTGTTCAGTGTACTCATTAAGTTACATTGTGAATATTATTCCTGCTTTCTGCAGAGTTTAGTAATATTTGGTTGATAGTTTCCCCAATAGTATTATTAGTACAACATTGTTTTGTATCAAAATAAATGCTTTTCAAATTCCTTTTCATGCCTATGCAATGTGTAAATTTATTTTAGAATATACATTACTATCACAATGAATACCATCAATCTTTCCAATGAATCGCATCATGAATTGGTCCCTCAGTATCTTCACCTCTTGGTAATGGCCAGCACACTTGTGAACAAAATCGTTTTGCACGAAAAGACCAATACAATTTTCTATCTGGATGCATGAAGTACACCATGGCAGCATGACACTTGCACACTCTTGCTTACTTCTATGTTTGCAAATACCTGAAGCTAAGTTTGGAATATTTCTTCCTGAGAAAAACTGAGAAGTGGTCTTAAGTCCAGTCATTATTTTAAAAAGTGCTTTTTTTTCAGAACAACATGTCAACATAGATCTTCTAAATGAGGGTTAACTGGAAACGGACCATAAGCTGATTAGAGAACAAAAAGTCCATGGGTGAATAATTAGACACACACAGTTTATTTGCAACAAAGAGATCACTCCAGCACATAAGAGACAAAGGCATTCAAAAATAGATAAATGCATAACAGTGGCATGAAAAGAAAAACATGTAAGACATTATACTGCTTCTCATCATGAGCTCCTGTATTAGACTACAAAAAGGTTTTCATTGTGTAGATGCCTCATAATTCATTAATTTTCTACTAGGATATCTCTCTGATCTATGACTACTTTACAGTCAAAACCTGACTCCTGCCTTTGTTCTCCTCGCTTGAGCCTTTTCTTTCACCGCCACAGTAGACAGTGATACTTGCTCATACTCATCCCGGACACCTGACATAAAGCGCAAAGCTTTGTTTCGAAAATGAAAAAAATAGAAATGTGTCAGGCCACAATGAACAGCTGAAAGTAATCTGAGTGTGCCAGCATTGCAGCTTTCATCATCCTATTGAATTACACTCTTAAAACATCCATGTATTATCTACACCCTATTGATAACCTCATAATAAAAGCTATGGCCTTTACAATTACTTATCCAGAAAATTGGGATAAATGCATGTATGGCTTCTGTTCAGTGAAATCTGTACAGGACTATTAGCCTCTTCAGCATCTGCTTTAGTGTCATTACCCTCTTCAAAGCAATTCAACTGTCATGAAGTTACTGCTTTGTTATTGGTCATAATTGGGCTTTATCTCCTCTTCTCAATGCTCTTACAAAAATAGTTTGTTTTATTCATACGTTGAGGCAAAATGAAGTGTCTAAATGGAGTCATTAGGCCCCATTAAGCCTGGAGTGAGGTGCTTTATGTCTTGCACATTATCTTTTGTCATTTTTTGTTTTCTGTTCTTACACTGGAGCTCATCTTGAGAGAAGAGTGTATTGGTCAACTTGATATGTTGTTCTGTTACAGTTTTTAGGAGTACATCTTCCATGTATCCGCATATGGTACATTTAAAGTTTTTATTATTCGACCTCCAGGTAAATCTTCCTCTGTGATATTGTGATAAATCTAATTTATTGAGCACCCCTCACAACTTATTGTATGCATTTCTTCTGCCTGATAGCATTTAGTTTCCTCATTTCAAGCCTTCACTGTTCTTACTCATGCTTAAATGTACTGTGTAGTTTTAAAGCCTCTTAAAACATCTGGTCTATTGTCTGTATACTTGCTGTCTCCCAGACGGTGAAATCTGTCATGTTAGTCGATATAACTGTATGTTTAATTTGGTTCGTGCTTTGGTTACATGTCATTGCATGACCTCTCTAGTCACATACTATACATGGCAATAGAACTGCATTTTTATCTATTTCACTTAGACAGTAAGAGAGCTAAGCTATTGATTAATTTGTCAAGTTTACTATAATTTGTCGACCAGCTTTTCTTGGATTGTTTTGAGTGCAGATAAAAGTGCTTGGTTGCCTCATGGCTCGTTTCCCCCATTCAACATCAGACTGTATAAGTAGGTTGTATAAGTATTTGACAGATAAACTGGTAAGTTAGCAGTAAACATTATCTGGTAAGATATTACATTTTGTTTGCTAAACATCATTACAATAGAATCATTCAACATAAAGACCGGCTGAGGGACTACCGGCCATCAAAGACAACAAGGCAGATGATCCCACTACTTCACAAAAGTTGGAGGGAAGAGCAATGGAGAGGCCTGACATCCTCTGCTCATAATTTAATCTTCAGTGTTTTCCCTGTAGTCTGTTCATAAAGCTCCATTGTGGAGAAAGGCAGGGCTGCTCAACTCTGCTCTTTTTCTCTCTGTGGTCACGCCACAGTGCAGGTTATAACTCTTTAGGTGAGGAATTGTTCATCAGCCTCAAACTCCATCTTGGGTTGTTGGCTCTGCAGAAGGATACAACATGTCAAAATTGTGTGTGCTCCACTGTATATCCATTACTATTATTCATTCATGGAAAAGAGCTGCTTAGCTATTAAGTAAAAGTTACTGTGAAGATATCTTAACTTAAAAACTATGAAAAACGGTGACAGAATTTCACATGTAAATTTTGGAGAAACTCATAGAAGTTGGGACTCGCCACCCTGACAGCCTGGAGAAATGGTAAAATAAACTTGGCTAGCACCTAGTATTTATATATATAATATGCCTTTATTTTCAAAGAAAAGAAAATAAAGATGTTAAAAGTAAATGGCAATTAAAATCATATACAGAAAAAGTGTCAAACATTACAGGGCTCATGTCCACATTGGGTGAAAGTGGCTTTAAATTGTCTTTTTTTTGTCTCCAGAGAAAAACAAAAGTGCCAGTCATGTGATGTGGATTCCTCTTCATAGTGTGTGCTTTGAAACAATGAAGCTATTATACATTTTGATGTGAGACCAGTTGAAAGAAAACTACTGGCGTGGTTCTGTTTAAAGATATCAAATTTGCTTACCAGGCTCTTATATAGGACATGGCATGTTAAGTGTAAGGGATATAACTTGATCATTTTCTGTGAGGTTATTTCAGTCTGGACCTCTGCTGTTAAACCCAATCTGTACTCATTCCCAGGGTGTTAAATACTATCTTCTTGTTAAAACCCTTTTACTTTTTTTCTTTTTGCCGTTTGTGCCTTTACAGACCAGTCAAGGTGGTATTAAATATTGACTACAAGCTCTGAAGAGTTTCCTGGAGATTTTGTTAATAAATTGGTGTAATAAAATCTTTTAAGGGGCCTGAAGGCACTAAAACTACTTTGCTAGGTTTGAGAATCAAAACGTCTTTGTTAGATTTTGACCAAAACAATTAAATGTAGTCAGGTTTAAAGCATACAAATTAATTCAGCACACTGCACAATAATGCAAAAAGGACACAGCTCCTGTGTTGATGTGGTGACTTGAACAGTCCCACTGAAGACTTGTGAGAAAATGGCAGTACATGACTCTGGAGTGAGAACAAATTGATAAATCAATGAGGTTCCTCTTATAAATGAGAATCTTTTAAAGAACTATTTGCAAATCTACCTATCTGTGGATAAAGCTGGGAGGGCTGCTTTGTGCCTAGCAATATAATCCCCTTTTGTTAGTTTTCTCTTTACTGCAGGAACAAGGAAAAAACTTCTTGAAGTATTTGCCAAAAACACAACTCGGCTTTCTATGCTTAAAGTAAAATGTTCATACTAGTCCTTTACAGATCCCCTGTCTGCTAAAATAGCACTCATCTGTTAAGTTTGACTCCTTTTTATTTACTGTGAAGTCACACTGTTGACATGCGACCTAGGTGACTTTACCCTGGGCCGTTATCAATCACTTTCATCTAAAGTGAATTAATTCCAGATTAGTGAGTGAGGCTGTAATTAGATTTCACTAGCAGAGAGTTAAGAGGCTGAGGCAGAGCTTTGTGGAGCAACACCAGGCTATGAAGCCGCTGTGAATAAGAGAGTAGATAAGCATTAGAGGGACCTTCAGTTCTTAGGATGGTGAAGATGGGCGAAGGAGGTTGTTGGAAGAAATTTGTATTGATTCCTCAGTGAGGAGGAAGAGAGTCAGGTGATAAACTTGGCCTACTTAAGTTGACAATCAATACAGATTTCAACTCTTCCTGAGGAAATAAGCATCAATTACCTGAAACACAGCAGAAGAACTACAGCTGATAATTACATCTCACACAACAGGTCCGGTGGGGGGGTGGACTGACAGTGTCTCCAACCTGACAAGGTGGCTAATACAATTCAGCATGCTCAGAAAGCAGCTGGACGCTCTTGTTACAGCAGCTATGTTGCATCGGACCAGGTCGTTTACCTTTCAATCAGCCTGATCTTTTCCTGTGGGACTTTAAAAGGCAGTGAGCTAACAACATCACTTGATGGGCAGAGAAGCATGAGCACAGTTTGTGGTTCTTTGTGTGTGTGTGTGTGGGGGGGTCCTCTGTGATGTTTAGGAAGTTTATGGTGTGTTGGCCTTGTTCAAGTATATTAGCACCGTGGTCTGAAGATGTCCCTAGATGGTATTTTTTGAGAAATTAATGAGCTATCTATTCCTGTGATAAATATAATCATTATCAGCAGAGAGAGAGTAATCTGCACAGACATTCAGTGCACAGGGTCTGATTTAACTGATGTAAAAGAAAAAATGTGAGCTAAAAAAGGTGCAAATCTATGTTCAACTGCAGCAGGTTGTGAGATAATTAGTAGCTGAACTGTGGGTCTTGTAATGCTCAGAACAAACATTGCATAAGGTTGATATTATCTAATCATTTCTTGATTACTTGATCACAATTCAAAGACCAACCAGGATTAACATCTCCTTTAATAAGGAAGGAATAAGGAAGCTTAATCTTTTGCTCAACAATTTCTACCGCTCAGCTGTTTTGCTTTGTTCTGTTTTGGATCTTTTTTAAATGTTTTAAACATACTTTGTTTTGTTTGTTTTTCCTCTCTTTCCTACTTAAAATATTCAAGGCAAGAAAAATAATTTTCTTCTGCATTGAGCGTATCGCTCATCTACAGTTTTAGGATTTTACTTAATTTCCTGGTTGCTCACGCAAATCAGATTTTTTTTTTTAATGGATTGTTTCAACATAAGTTTTGTTGCTGTAGAATCCAATTATAAGACAATACAAATTTAATTTGCATCATTTAGACACATCACACCAAAACTTAGTCTAACAAAATTTGATAATTTAGGAAACTAAATTTGAAGTGTTTTATTTGCTGAACCACAGATCAGTGATGAGGTAAACATGATAATTTAAATGATAATGTTACATTTTTCAAAAAATATGAAAAACTTGAGCTTTTACTATAGCCTTACCCTTTAGCCATTATAACAACAGAGGTATTAATTTGGAAAAAACAGCCAGGAATTGTTTTCCAAGCTGGGTCTGATTATGTTTTTATGTATTTTTTTATTTCTCTCTATGAAAATTTTACGTGACCTGGACATCACTGCACCTGACTGGATGTGTGTTCCCACTGTAAACAGAATTCGAGTGGACTCTTCAGACCCATTAGCTGAGGTTGCACTGTAATTGCAGGCTGATTGCTGGCCTTCAAAGCAGATGCCTGAAGCTTCAGTGAGATAAACATGCCCTTTATGGGTTTCATCTCATTCTTTCTAAAAGCACCTGCCTTGATTCAGTAGAACACTTTGAAGAGAGCTAATTAGCCTCTCTGACAGTAGCATAATAGAGAAATGGACAAAAAGAATTTGTTTTCCAATCCATGTCTAATTCTAAAATGAGAGTGCACCACTTAAGCTCCGCTGTTCACAATAAAATAGCTTCATATAATCCATCTGGCCAGTAATGACTGCTGGTTGTTGCCACAGAAACCAGTCCCAAGCACTCACTTTGTATCCGAGTACTTCCTGGAAAAAAGTACAATTACCAAAAACACATTAAGACATGTTGGTTGGATTGAATGTAAACTACAGGGGAGTGAGAATAAAAAGAGGAGAAAATGAATAAAAAATAAAGAACCGTTGGTGATAGAGGGAGTAAGACAGAGAGAGGGAGACAGCAGGACATAAAAGAGAGGTTCATACCACCATGCAACTCTCCCCTCCAGCTCCAGCTGCTTTATACACTGAATCTTTTTATGTACAAGTGCCTGCAGTCCTCCACTGAGAGCCGGACCCACAAAGAGCCCTCACAGCTTCAGGCCTGTGGAGAGGTGACACAATCAATAGCCTCTCTCCTCCCAGCTCCTTCATGCTGGTTTTGTCGATGTGGATGGCTGTATCTCCCACCTCTACAACTCAATGCAACTTTCAACTTATTAAAAAAGTACTACTAAAGATAGAGGACAAAAGGACAATGATGAAGTGGATTCAAGAGGATTGTTTTGTCTGTCTGCAGAAATCCATCTCTGAGAGTTCACACCTCACGGCTTCACCAAAATTAGAAAGGATTCTAATAAACTAGAGAGAACACATTTTTCAGTTATTCTTTTTGTATGTGGGTAGTGAAATTTAATCACGGTCCAGTAACTGTGCAGTTAATTTGTTCAGGTTGTTTTCCCATTTTTCTGAACTCAAAGAAATATGGAAATCAACACTTAAGGCTTTTCAGGACAGACAGAACACTCTATGTCTAGTAACGTGATGAAGCTTATGACTAACATTTTTTTAAGATATCTACAGATTCTGAGGAGCTGGGTCATTCTGCTATTCCATACCACTTTTGCAGGATTGTGTAACCCTGTCATTCAACTATAAAAGCACAATGTGCAGGAACTTTCTGAGTAGAGTTTGCAAATACTGTCTTTTGTTATTGCTCATGTTTGAAACAAGTTCAACATAACCAGGATATATTTTTGTAATCTGGTTTCTAAGAAGTGCTGTCATGCTAACCATCAGATGGTCAATTGAAAACATATAACTGGAGCTGTATATGTCTTACATGAGGAGGAAAGTTTTAGAAGAGGGAAGATGTGGTCCAGGCTAAAAGCATCATGTCACTGCTTTTGGACATTCAGTGTCTCACGTGTAGGATGATTGACTGCAGAAATGCTATGTAATATTCAAAGCTATGTTTGGGTTAATGCAGAATCACATACAAGAATCATTGTGTTTTAATATACCTATTACCAAAGGGTATCATATGATGTAATATAACCTTTAGGTTGAGAACAACAGCAAAGCTCAAATGTGATTTTGAATTGATCAAAATCTCAGTCAAATTCTAATCTTACATCAAAATTGTAGGTACTTTGAATATTTTCAGCAGTCAGTCAAATGGGTGTTGTTGTTGCAAGAAGTTGTGTACTTACATGAGAGTAGAAATATGAATATGTTTTCATCCATCTGTTTTCATGCAAAATGTAAATTTGAATATAAAAACATCTGAAAAGCACAAAATTCAGCGTATTTGTATTATTCTGTATTCATTTTAATGTGGAATAATCAACAAAGACATTGGATTCAGAATTTATATGAAAATTCAACAAAGAGAAAGTAAGTTTACTGTGTGCGCGCAATGAGTCGGCAACAAAGTGGGAAAAAAAATAGAAAAGATCTTAAGTATTTTGCCTTCCAAATGCCTTTTTTTTTAAAAATGTATTTATTTTTTTAACCTTGGCCTTGTCTCTAATCAGTTGGCTCATAGTACTTTTGGACTTTTCACATTGATTGCAGCACCAAAATATGGTGGCACTGCAGGATAATGGATTCTTGGTAAGAGAGACAGACATATGTGATTGTTACCATTTATTTGTTAGGGAAAACAAGCCAACTGGATTTTATGAAATTTGGAAGTCTGGAAAATGGACAAATAGGAACCCTATAAATCGAGTGGAGCATTATCAGTTTCAATTAAAGTCACTTTGCTTCGATCTAAAATATTTTTTTACTTAACAGTGGCAAAGCAATCTCTTATATGGCTTATTTTACCTGACATAATTAAAATGTCCAGTAATTATACAGTACACATCTTAATGTAAGGTATTAATCACTTAAGGCTGTACCCTCATTCATCAATGGAAAATACTTGAATGCAAAAAGCTTTTAAGTTATTTTCTTTTGAAAATGTGTAGCAATATAAGGTCAGAATATCCACCGTATATATATTACAACCTGTTCTGTTTTATAACGGGTTTATCCATCTTTAAATGTACTTTTTAAAAATGCCCAAAGATTTGGATCACTTCATCAATGTTAATCTGGAAGAGAGAACAGTGGCTTCTATTAATCTGAAATCACACTGTGGAACAGTAAATGTCTCCCAGTGCAGTAGACTAATCTATACCCCTCAATTAAACTCTTTATAGGTCTAAGTAGATTAATAAAACATCTTACTATACACTGACACCAGTCACTTAATAGAGTGGACATCAGCATTAAGTGCAGCCGTTACTGAACCATCTGATACTTTGAGCCACTGTCCTTCTGCCAGACTGAATATATCAGTCCAGCAGAGCTTGAGGTAAACTCGAGAATTAATTCACCAACTGCAGAATTTCTATTTAACTCCAGGCTGCTTTCTGTGTGTTTTGACCACAGGCTATTTGTCTCTACATGGTTCTGTGCTGCACAAATCATAACAAGAAATGAAAATGCTGTTTTTTCTGTCTATTCAACATCAGCGTAATACTCCCAGTTTGCTTCTGAATTCCCATTGCATAGTAATCATGTTGGTTAGAAACGGTCATTAGATTCTTTCTTGTCTTTCAAATGTTTTTATTTTTATTTTTATGCATGTGTAGATTTGACTGTTGAACATCCAATACTTTTCTTCTTTAAAACTGGGTGTTACTTTAATACTGGCTGTTGATTTAGATCACATCAGAGTTGTAAGTCGGCATATTATTTGTTTGCCACAGGCTCTAACAGAAATGAAGTAGAAGAGGACCAAGCAATAGTAAAGTGGTGTATGAGCCATTTTACATGAGTGGAATGTTTAAAAGAGACACTGTTTCCGCAGCACCTATTACTTTGATTGAATATGCACACATAACAAATGCAAATATTGCTGGCAGGCCTTGCTGATTCAGTTTAATTGTTAAGAACCTTGTGGGTGTGGACAAAAATTTATAATTCATATTTTTTTACACATATTATCTCTAACTTAAAGTGATGTTTATAGTATATTCATGTGTCATAATATATTTTTGCAGTAAAGACTCCAAACATTTTGCACAGCACTGAAACTTTAATATCAATGCTCATAACTAATTCACATACTGCAGTGGAACAGTTTGTAAAGTCCAACACTTGAAATGTTTTAGAAGTTCATTGAATGGATGTACAGTAATTCCCTCCTTCATCATCCTGCTACAGAAAGTTTGTGCCTTCTTATGAAAAACAAACACTTTGTCAAATTAAATTACCTTTCATCTTTAGTCTTTGTTTATGAAGAATTAAATATTAACTCATAATTCCTCTTTTCATCTCCATCTACAGCTTGTCATGTTGTATCTGATTTAACATGTATTGATAAAGAATCATTGGAATCCATTCTGTTGACATTTTCATGCATGCCACTGTCCTCAGAGAAAAAACGTATCATCCCCAAAACTCTCTTCCCTTACATGGAAGTGATAAAGTCCCTTAAATCTTCCATTGTAATAAAATGATAAGTTGTGTAATATTTATTTCTTCTTCTTTTTGTTGAGTTACAAGGTCGACAGCAAAGGAGCAGACTGGATAGATGGGTCAACAAAATGTCTCGTGAGGTTTTGGAATCCAAATCATTAAGAAAAAAGTTCTGTTCTGAACATCCATGTTTTCCCATCCATATTGTTCTGTCAGGTGAATTTTCTTCACCCACTATAATCTTAAGTGAGCAGCTGCTTCAGTTCTTGTCATACACTCTCTCTCAAGAAGGATGAGACCCAGTATAAAAAACATGACCAGCTGTTGAAAGTTATGTAACTAACGTATGAACGTCTGAAGGTAACGGATGTTTTTCCGCTCTTGTAAATATCCAGGAGATTTTTAGAGTGCAGAACATTACAGAAATCGGCCAAAATGATCTGTCCTTTAACTTTGTTTTTTGCATTTGGTAGACTTTCTCTCCACTGATTCAAGTAACTTATTCTCAATCTAGAAATTCCAGTTTTCATGTGTTCTTACAGTAACACAATAACAGCAGAGATTAATAGGATTATTTTGATTGGAAACTGTTTTTTTTTTTCTTGTTTTTTTTTTTTTATAACATTTACAATGTCTAAATTATTCATACCATTTCTCTTCTTTTCAATCTTTTGGGGATGTTATGCCGGCCCTTTTTATCAGGCGACCCCTAGTTCTGAGGTTGGAATGGCACCATTTTGGTCTTTAGCTACCTCCACAGATGCTGGCTGGGATTCAACTGGCTTCAACTGTAAAATGTTGACCCTTACTTAACTATTGTGACTCTAATCAGTGTCTTGTTGCAAGGGGAGACTGCTGAATGTTTTCCTCCCAAATCTTAAGTCTTTGTTTTTACCTTAAAAAAGTGGTCCAAGGGCCATCATTATTGAATATGAAGAACTGATAATCATATCTGAAGGCAGTTCCTCCGGCAGTGCCCTGGTCCATGGAGACTGCACAGCATAGGTCTTGGACCCTAACCTATGAAAGCCAAAGAAGAAAGCTTTTGGTCATCAATTCTTTAGTAGGGAATTAAAAGGTGTTATTTGGACACTGTAATGTGGTTTTCATTGGACATAAAAGAAATAAATAAATTAAAGCACCTGTCCCCAAGTCCAACATCTGCACAGTTGCATCCTCATGCTTGTTTGGAATTAACAAAAAAAAGTCTTCATTTAGTGTGGTATGAACAGTTTTAGGCTGAACCTTGGGTTTAAACCATGTTTTCCCACCCACAAAGCAGTGAACAAGCCTATCATCTCCTCTGCCACAATGCTTGATGAGTCCTTTCTCAAATTCTAAAAAGAACAAAATGAGAAGATGGATGTCTTTAACAAATGTCAGGCTGCTGCAGTCCTGCCTACGTCTTTTCCCATGGTAAGCCCATGATCCGCTGTCCAAAGTAGATATTGGAAAAATACAAATGCAAATCCTCTGCCCTCGCAACAATTCCATCTGGGAGACTTGTGAGCTGTCAGTTAATGAATGGCAGGGAGACGGCTAGTGTGTGTGTGTTTTTCTATGAAAGACAGAAGAGAAGAGGAAGGAGGATATAGAAATAAAACAAAGAATCTGTTAGATAGACACGCAGAATATGTATGTGAGTGCAGTGACTTATAGTTTGTATGTGTGACCCATGAGCACAGGGGGTTTGATTGACCATAACCTTTGTGTGTGTGTGTTCCTACTGCAAGGCCTGAATACTATTTGAATTGGTCCACCTGGGACCCTGATCCCATTCGGCTCCCGTCGGCAGCTCAGGTGTTGTATGAATGTGATTTATTTCCAAAGAGGAGAGATCCAAATAGAGATGAGGCAGAGACCGCTGACTGAGGCGGAGAGTGAAATACTGAATGAAAATAGCATAAATGGTAAAGAGGGCTACTCAGTGTTAACTTGAGTGGAAAGAAAATTCATTGTGCTGATTCGTTTTTTTGTTTTGTTGGTAGCACATCATTCAGATAAATCACATTCAAGTATAAGGCACTTCAGATGTTGGCTTTACTGACTTTCATCTCTAAATGTTCACCTTTTCTTTACTGTATTCAATGTTCATTTCCTTCAGTGCCTCACTGAGAACTAAATTTAATATTTATATATCGGTGCAGCTGAAAGGAGTAGTGTGTAGGATTTAGTAACATCGAGCTGTGAAGTTAGAGGTTGGAACTGGCTATCTCACCCTTCCCTTCCAAGGATTTAAGAGAAACTACAGTGGCCTCTAGAAATGCCCTCTGCAGTGTTTGATCTGTCAGTTGTAGAAACATGGTGGTACTACATAGCAAGCTGCCTTGTAGGAGGGCCCACAATGTCTCTAGATGTAGGGAGTTCTAAATGACCAATGTTTCTAGAGACGACCTAAACTCAGGCTTTAAGTGCATTGTATGTATTAGCAGTCACTCTTATTTCTCTTAATTCTCTTGAAACACTAAATAAAGACTGGTCAGCCCTCTGCATTTTGTATTGACATGTATTTGTTTTGATCACATTGTTTAAAATATGATGGTTTGCATGTCTTTGAGATGTTCTGATGCACACATTAAAATAGGCTCCAAAGGTAATTCTGCAGTTCTTGCCTTGATTTGTAATGGGATATGTGGCTAGGTTTGACCAATTCCTGCACACTGTTCTTTATTCAATGGAGGCAGGATGTAGTTATGTTTTCAACAAGAACTGAAGTAAACATGTCAATTGTCTTTGTCTAAGTTCTTTGCACAATCCTACCATCTATACCAACCATAATTTTAAGTGTCATGCGTCTACAATTTGAGTCCTTCTCATGTTTTTTCCCCTTCAGACCACTTCAAGTGCTTGGGCTTCCATTTGATTGACAGACTGTGTTGGAAAACGAATACTGGTGCTGTGTATAATAAGGGCACGAGCAGATTCTACTGTCTGACAAAGTGCTGTGTGCAGCAGGATGCTGGAACAGTGGTGGTGAGGGCTATCTGCTGTGCTGTGGCCTGCAGACTTGTTCAGGTCAGGTCATAAAGAATCATTACTACCTTTCACTGTACAATAGCTCATAACTTTATGGCAGGTGAACACAATGTTGCACTTCACATCTGCACATATTAGACATTTCTTTGACATTATCACAACCCCATCTGTGCAAACTAGTTTCCATCGCACTGCCATCTGCACATTTTTATTACATTACCATCTGTAGATGCTTTTATTATAGAATTTATCATCTTTTTAGTTTATTTATAATAATTATCTGTTCCGTTATTCTGTTTTAATCCATTTATCACTCCACATTGCTTGAAATAACCATTTTTATAGATATACCCCTGCATGTTGAACAGTGACATTTAAAGCTTGAGTTGCAAAGTGACACAAATAGAGTCCTTCTTAGGCATTTTTATGTAATGAATCAAGATAGAGACTGAGTCTCACTGTTGGATTTGTGTTATGGGGCAGTAAGTCCTCTGCTATCCAAGAGAACATTGTCAAATGGACGAAACGCAAGAAAATGTTTTCTTGAAGTTATATTGCACTGAGCTCCTTCAGTCATGGTATAGTAATTATTTCAGCTTACATATCAAAGCAGAAATTAAATAGCACTCACTCCTTGATGATGAATGGCATTTCAACTACATTCCAGCTGACATATGTCTAACGCTGCATGACTACTGGGCTGTATGCTGATGTAAAGGCTATAGAGTCAGAAGTAATATAATTCTCTGTGGTTTAAACCCATCCCTCACTGGGTCGTTCTCTCCTCCCTGCTTCTGTCTTTCACTGAAACCTGCAGCTCAACACTGACGACCTCCAGTTTCCACAGGGAATCGGGCAGGGGTGAGGGGAAAATGAGAAAGAGAAGAGCAGGAAAACAGCAGCATGTGAGACACAGGTGTATGTGTGTGGCCAGAATGTGAATGAGCATGACACTGGGTGTGATGTTTCACAGGGTGACTACAAATGTGCCCATTCATTATTGTTCATCTTCTTCTCTTTTCTTCGTGAGTGCTATTAGTGGGGTCTGTTTGCTGCTTTGATGCCTTTTCAGCCTTCACATCTGCAGACAGATGTGTCTGCAGTGCAATCAATGAGCCCCTCAGTCCGTATAACTAGATCTGTCAAACATAATGACATTAACATGACACGAGTGCATGTTGGAGTCACTAGACGGAGTGCTACACTGAACAATCTGAGATTTAAAAGTAGCTCCTGGCTGGTGTTGCGTTTACATCTGACCTTTAGACTCAAACGCCTCAGAGCTGCTGAGCCAACATATTGCTTACCACCGTCACATGTAATTATATTTCTGTAATAATGTGATTAATGTGCAGTGCTCCACTTCAGTAATAGAAAATAAAGCATGATTAATTTCAATATATTGTATATTACAAGTTCATGTGTGCTGGATGGCCATTTAATTAAATAGCAGAGTGTGTTGATCCAGGCTCGGGTGAAAAGTCAAGTGTGTGAAAATTGCAGTGGCCAAGTTTGAATCAAGACGGGCATTAATTCTCTCAGCTACTGTAAATGAGATGTGCTCTGTCACACATATGACAGAAGAATTATGTGGAATGAATTCCATGTCATCTTGATAATCCTTCTTTCGTTCAGTCTAATGTGACTGAGAATGAAGACGTTGGTCTGTGTGAAATCTCCCCTCATTCTCACTCTCCCTTGTGTTCAGAACCGTTGACCTTGGAGAGGGCTGCAAAAGAGCCGATGGCAGGCACATATTTTTTCCTCTTTAGTTTCCTGTCAGCCACTTAGGTTTTTTTTTTCTCCCCAACATTTCCTTAGTCAACTGAGGTCAGCCAAAACATTCAATAAGCACAGAAATATTACTGAAAGGTGTCAGACTGACTTCTGAATAACATAATCCCATTTTAGAGATCAGCACTTACAGCATTAATGACTTTCAATATGTGAGGCTGATATTGAATGGTTACTTTTACTATGTGATCTCTACTTAACAAAGTTTGAGTTGATGGTTCATTTTGTGGGGTCCAGTTCAAAGCTAAGAGCAAAACTAAATATTCAGTCATTTACAGCATTTTTCAGTTGCATGGTAGGGCTGTTATAATTAAGAGTGGTAGATAGGGACAAGCCAAAAATTACAGTTCATATGTTATGGTGAATTTGTGAGCTCAAGATAAGTTTTTATTCATAGAGCCAGCACATACGACATGCTATTCACCCCAATGCGGAGGTGTGAACAACAAAACAATTTTGATCGATACAACCTCGTCTGGTGCTGAAATGTGCAAAATTGTGTTTGTGCTGATAGACCCAAATTGTGTGTCAGCACTGTAAAGTAATAGATTTCATTGGTGGGTTTTCTATTCCTTTTACTCTTTGTTTTCAACACAAGTTGTTTTGAAGCAAGCCAGAAAAAGGAGATTTGTATGCAACGGGATTTATAAAGGTATCTATTTAAAGGTAAGACTGATAGCAGAAGTAAAAAGGCAGTTTACTTCTGCGAAGGTGAAGGTTTGAAGTAAGTATAGAACGTTCTGGGTCATCCAGCTGACAGATGTGTATTGTTCCATAATGAAGCAAATTCCACCTCCTTGAATGGACTAGCCTGTTAGTACTGATTATGACTTCTTTTGTGACAGTTTCACAAAAGTGCTATAAGACTATATTCTTATCTGCAAATATTTTCGATTCTACATCCAAAAACATAAATAAATAAAAACTTGTGTCGTAGACACAATCTGTGGTTACAGGTCTGTATGTATTATTTTGGTTCATTTCACAAACCCCTGCGATTGTGTTGTTAATTACACAGAGTCCTCTTTCAAGAGGGAGGTGTATAGGTGTCACTGCCCGACCCAACAGACCAGCACCGCCTCTCACCAACTCATTCTCTTTATGGTTGATTTTATGATCCAGTCTGATATTTTATGGACACGTTACAATTTGTGTTTTCTGGGAAGCATGTCTTTTTCTAAGAGGTCCAAGCCTTTTTGAGCTGGCTTCAGGGTTAAAGGCTGGTCTTATGTGCTCATTATCTGTGCTGTAGACATTCTTTTCCTGTGCACACAGACATACAGGTGAAATTATTTAAATGCCTAAAAACAAAATGTTCTCTGTACTAATTCAGAGTCAACAAACTGTGTGCTCAGATTGTTAAGGCAAAGTTTATTGTATTAACAAAGATCATGGATTTTTACATGGCACTTTGTTTTTCCTCAGGTGACCCGAGGTGAGCTCTGCAGCAAATCTTTTTTTTTTGTTTGTTTACTCATGCCCAACACTTTCATTAAATCTGCTTTGTGGAATGTGAAACAACATTGGCCCATTGAAACTTTCTTTTTTATACTGTAATCTTTCCTTTTGAACTGAATCCCTTTTCATCTATAGTATCTAGGTTTCTCAACCATGGCATCAATGCTCCAAATTACTGTGGCTTTTCTTTGTGTCACCACATATGCTCCTCTTTTCAGCTCTGGCAAACAAACCATTTCTTTTTGACATAAAACAAATTGCTACTGGTGCAGGGAAATGGCCTTAACACTTTGATATACAGGGCAGAACAGAGAGTGCCAATCAGCTAGGTTGGGTCAACATAATTTATTGGTCCTGGTCCGTATTATTGGCTTCCTTAAATTGTAACTAATTTTAGAATATCATTAGAAATATATGTAAATGAACAAATTTCATACAGTTGAATATTTCAAATCAACTGAATTCAATTTTATTTGTATAGCACCAACTCACAACAAATGTAATCTCAAGGCAATACACCCAAATTCAAGACAAATGCAATCCAGTTATCTGTAATACAATCGTAATCCAATCCCAATTCATTATATTCCAAATTAGTTACATTCATACAATTTGAAAAAAAAGGCCTAGCTAAGGAAACCAACACAACTATTTCCAACCTTTTGATTATTTAATCAAGTTGAAATTGGCAAATCAAACAAAATACTCATGTGTGCTTCATTCACATTGAATTGATCATTGTATCATATATTTCATTGTTATGAAATAGACTGTTTTATTTTATACAACAATGTAGACAGGAAAGCTTTCTGAGATTATCATAAATAATGTCAAAAAATTCCAAAGGCTAATCGCCATAAATCTTGAAATACCTATTTTGTATTCGACAACTTTATCGAGGCATTTTCTCTTAACAAGGTTGTTGTTATGCTTCCTGGATAAGGTGATAATAATGAAGTCAGTGAGAGAGGTCTGTGAATATTGGTGTGGGTTGGAAAAACACCCCACATGAAATGTGTAGAGCTTCAGACCTAGACCTGGAGCAGTCTCATGATTTCACCCTGTACCGCACCCTGGGGGATCCACCATTGAGAAAAAGGAATGAATGGGTATGACTCATGCTTATTTTATTGATATGCCACAGTCTCTTTGGGATAATGTTGTATGCAAATGTATTTTTCTGAAGGAGTAGCATTTATACACGGATACAAAGTTAGAAAATTTGGTTCCAAGCTAAAGCCATGCACAGAAATATGGGAATGTAGTCAGAGATGCATAAATACATACATAATCCCACGTGAGGTGGCAGACAAATTGAAAAGTCCAAAAACACACACAAGAAGTAGCAACAGGCAAGTAGACAACATGAGACAAAATCCAGTGGGGGAACAGTTGGGGAAAAAAATGAGAATATAGAGATGGCTCAACAGAATGCATAAACAGATTGGGAAACTGAAGGCAGCGAGCACAGCTAACCATGACGGATGAGCAGAAATAATTAAATAAAAATTCAGTTAGAAATCTATCAAAACCCAAAACCCTCACATTAAATTCCTCCTAACTGCGGAACCATGACCCAACCTTTATTTGAAAATTAATTGTCTAAAATATTGCAAGTTCAAATATTGAGTTATTGCACTCATCTAAGCTAATGCCTAAGCTAACTCAAAATAAGTTGAATAAGTACTTCTACTTTTATAAAAAAAAAAAAAAAAGATTGAGTCTACTTTTTCAACCTCTGTCATAGACAACAGAGCTTTCTACCAAAGCTAAATAAGACATTTGCATGTCTGGTTGGGAAAAAGAAGATCAGTCCTTTGTGCTTTTTGTGACATGCTGCTGTTACAAAGCAATTTGTGGGCATGGTTAAAAACATTGGGTCCCTATTAGGTTGGTGCACAGTAATGAAGTGCTGGGTGGGCAGGTTTGTGTCTTGCTGAGTTAAGATAAAGAGGCTGTGGAGCAGAAGATGTAATTAGCTCTATTTACCGCCACCAGCACGGAGCCTAAAGCACAGAAAGACTGACTGTGTCACAGCTCAGTAATTACACCTGGCTCCTCATTACGTTTCTCTGACTATGGCTGATTTTAAGGCTCAACACAAAACAAAGAAAGGAGACTCTGGTAATCGCTGTCATCTTTTAGAATATTCCCTACCTTTTAGAAATCTGCTACTATTGTCAGTACTTATTTGCGGGAGACAATTAAAGTGATGCTCCACTCAAATTGTAAAATCTTTCAAGAATAAGAAAAAAAAAATCTAATTAATTTGCATCTGTGTTTGGAACCCGTTGTCAGTTTTTTGTTTAACTAAAATTACTTAGTTATGGATGGATTTGGATACCAATTCTTTTTTCTTTTTAATCAGCATTGGTGGATGTATGCAAAAACCTGCTCTTGTTAGGCTTTAGTTACTGTGACTTGTCTTTTACTGAAAGAGCAAATGCATTAAATACAATCAATTTCTCAAAGACTCTTTTGGAGTTTGACTGTTTGATAACATAGAAACATTGTTCTCAGCCAGGAAACTTTGCATAAATATGACAATCTGGAAGTTACTGAGCAACACAGATGGACAGTGAAGAAGTACACTGTGGCACAGAAGCTTGTAAAGTTGTTTGTGAAGTTTGTCACTGTCATCTCATTTAAGCTGAAGTGCCCACGAAAACACGAATAACAAACCTTTATTGTCACTTTTTAAGTTCATCATCCCAAATATGTTTATTGTTTTTTTACAGTAGCTCCTTTTAGACTTTGTTTGTCTTGTAGTGCAGATTTATGAGTTTGCACCAAAAGCTGAAAGTCGATCAAAGATGGAGAATAATGATGGAGAATGATTGAATATTTTAGCTGTGATTCTACTACTGCATTATTATGGTGCATGAATGCTCAACCCCACCACCCCTCCTTAATCTGAATCTCCATTTAAGTGGGTCTTAATACTGCGCCAAAATCAAATATGCTTGTATTATGTGGCTCTGTGTTTAAACCAAATCTGACCATAATACAGTTCCTGATATTTTAACTTGTCCTGTCGATAATATCCATCTGTATATCTTTCTGCACCTAAATAAGCAATTCTTGGGTAAAGGTATGCTAATTATCTACCAAAGACGAGATATGCAGAGGTACGATGATGAATGGCTTTATTGGAGCAGGTGGGCTTGCTTTTTGAAAGATAACCCTTTGTATGCAAAAGAGAATGTGTTATCCATTCAAATGGCCTTATCTTCATACACAGAAGGTGTTCACAGCTCTGCACCGTTGTAATGAGGAGACACAGAAAGATGAAATAATAAAATGAGACCTGCAGTCCTGCATTACCATATAGATAACCAATACAGTACAACTGAGCAAATGAGTTTGTGATCAATAAGTGGTTGTGTTTCTGTGAAGCACAGAAAGAGTTTATTACAGAGGAAAAAGCAGAAAAAATAGGAGACAGAGAAATCAAGAATGATTGGACTCACAGATAAAAAGCAAAAGCTGCTTCTGTTTTAGTGCTTCTCTCTTTCAGCCAGTTGATAAAAGACCACTGTGTGTGTTTCACTCCGCTACAGTGTGACTGCGTTGCATCAGCCAAGGCATTCATTCATTTTGAGAGCCACTTTCAAAGGGGTGATTGGATAACCTTTCTAGAGCACACCTTGGGCTAAATTGTAGTGCATGTTTATAGGAGCAGATCTGCAGCTCAGGCCAGGCTCCATAAAACACATAATCCTTTATACTGACACATCCGATTGCAGAGAGCTTGTCAAACGTTTCTTCAATCCATAAAATGTGCTCAGAGGGGTTTTACGCTGGAGTCAGCATGGATGGATGACTACTATTTACAGTATGCTGACCTGCCAGAGAAACAGTCATCCTGTAAAAACACAAAGCAGTTTTTTAACCAAATACCTGCTATCAAGATAGTGGCCCAAATATTTCTCAAAACTAGTGCACAAAGGCACATTTAGCATTTGAAAAAATAAAAAATAAATGGGTGCTGCTTAAAATATTCTGCCTTTGTTTAATTTTCACATATACTTCAGTAAAAAGGTTATATAGTGCTTTTTACATCACATCCTTTTCTTTCATATTCCAATTATCCATGATGGAAAGAACCAACTGCCAAGTTGCTTTACTGTAACTAAAAATTTAATTGATTTGACTTCTGGGTCTTTCATTATAAGATAAGTCACAGTCACCTACAGTATAGTTACACAAGGAGAGATTATCTTTAGGGAAAGACATTCAAGTGCTTCTTTTTAATTTCTTCTTTTAAATATTTCTGCTGTTGGCCAGCGTGTTGAATTATTAAACCAGAACTGTATTATGATTCATTTTGATTAATCTATCTCAGTGCCAGTTGAATAAAATATGAATTTCTAAATGGGTATTTATGATGCAAAAGCATCCAAATAAAGTTTTTGAATCGCAGTGTTTAGCAGTACGTTTTGGAGACTAATGCAATACTCAACTGAGGGTTTAATAACTGCTGAAACATAAGCTATACAAACTGAACCAGAGTGAATAAATGGGTGTTTTGAAATGTAAACATCTTATGGCAAAGAGACACCCTCCAAGTGAGGTCATTTATCCACACAATCCACCACATAGATTTGTAGACAGGAGGATGCAGCTCAATTTTCCCTTTAATTAGGGTTCTAATGTGTGTTATTAAATACATCACCATGTCCCAATTAGAAAACACTGGGGCCATACATCATTTTAATTGATATCCACCTCGAGCCACATGGGCTCACCATATTCCATCAGCAGTCCCAAAATGATCTTCTCTTGCAGGGAGGAGAAGTGGAGCCTTTTTTATTGCCTTTCTACGTTGACTTTATGGTGTTTATCTGTGCATATGTGTGTGTGCCTGCTTGATTGTATATACCTAGATTTGTGCATTTTGTGAGCTATGGGACGTTTGAGAATAGCAGTGTGGCTCCTCATTATAAACCACACATCTCCCCTGATACCAGTGCTTTCTGTTTATTGAATGGTAATATGTTAGGAGATGCAAATTCAATCTGCTCCATGCATTTTGTTCAAGCAATCACACTTAATAAGCTATAGCTGAGTGCAGCCAGGCAATGTGAATATTTTTGATTGAGGCTTGATCAGTGAGGAAAGGGCAAACTCCTCAAACAGAAAAATGGCAGAATGCTTGGTTTAACAAGATGTTGCAATAGCTGAACAAGTTCCACACGACATAGGTTATACAATAGGTTTTAATGAATGTCTGTCATAGTAACATACAAAGCAGTGTCACTACTGGCATATTTATGTTGCTCAGAAACTCTGAGAATGACCTAATTACTCTCCAGATCCCCTCAGCTCCCCAGAACATCTCAGCATCCTTCGGCTGATGAGATTGAGTAGCTTTTGCACACTATCTTTGGGGCACCATCATACACCAAATGGGCACATTTAGCAACACGCAGGTGAACAGTGACCAATCAGCCACATATTAAAATCCTCAATATTGATTTTCTTGTTACGATGGAATGTTTTTCTGGGAAACCTTGAGTCCTGGTTATTTTGACAAGTCACTCATATAAAGGTTGTTTCAGGCAAAGCACATCCTTAGACGTTAGTGCATACTAGACATGAGCCAAAAAAAAGGAAGGGATTAACAATGATTATATTATCAATTATAATAATGATGATGCACTTGACTCCATCATTCATATTGATCTTTGAATCAAATGGGAAATTGATGCATCAACTTTCTACTTCCACAAGCAGCCAAAATAATATAAAAATAAAATTCACAATATGTAACAAAATGAGTTGTACAAAGACCAATAACATTTCAACCAATAAGGTTGTTAACTTGAAGAAAAAGAATTTATCACTTTTGCACATATGGGGAAACCTAAATCAGCTGCTTTTCCATCCATCTAGTGAATGTAGGTTCAATATGCGTTCATATTTTGCCTCAATCTCATCCACTAAAACTGGAGAGAAATATTCTATTTAGTTCAATGCTTTACTGAGGATTTTGTGCAGAAAAGAGCTTTACGGTGTCTTTGAGAACAATTGTGATGAGAACTTAAATAATAAGATAACACCTGGTGTCCTGTTCCATTTTCAGATGTATTGCTTTCAAACACCAAGGTGGCAGTAATGTGAAACATTAATACATGTTTAGGCCATCTGCTTAGAAACTGCAATAAATTAAATGCTTCTAATACACAATAGCAAAAATAAAGATGGAATAAACTCCAGAAATAAGCGGTCTGAAAATCCATCAGCACCTTTGCACCTTTCTGGACCAAGTTAGATTGCATTGTACGGTCATCAGGGCTGAGGCCGATAAAGCGACTGTCGATCAATAACCATTTCTTATCCTCACTCTTCATCTTCTCTCCATCGAGGGGCAAAAGCTTTTTTCACAAGTGATTCTACAGATTACCACCTGTTCAAGCCTCGACTGGTTCAATCGTTCCCTCTTCTTGCTGTTTGCCAGTGTTAATGCTAACCACCTCTGACTGTACATTATGTCTGCAAGGCCTACCAGTAGGAGGGCGCAGGATTTGTGTGTTTTATTTAGACTCTGCTCCTTTCTGCGCATTCTGTATCTGCTTCTCCCAGCAGTACTCATGTGCATCTGTGGAGTTCAAAAGCTACGCAGGCCTATTTGTGCTTGGTGTGCACCATGTGTGAGAGGGATGTGAGAATGCAAATATGCTTGAGCTTAGTGGACAGACCTATTTACATTGAAGATCAAAGTAAGACGGCGCAAACATGTCACTTTTGTTTGAAGAGGCAGAACTGAGCTCTGAGGAATAACAAACGTGTCTAAAATGAGAAGAGAAATGTAAAACTTAGTCTCCTCCAGGCTTGGATGTTGTCACTCTTTTGTTTTTGTCTGAACAAATTAGCTAATTTGTCTGAGAATAATACTTTAACTCTGAGAGTAGGGATGGGCCGTAAGGCTTCCTTGATCCATACTTTTTATTTACCTAACCAGCTGTGTTTTGTTCATCATAATTAAGAAGCTGTCACTGATCTTTTTCACCCTTTCAACATACCGTTTCAACAAGAGCCTTTTCCTGCATTCATGTGGCTCTTCACATCTAGCCTTTTGCTTTTTAGTGAGAACCACAAACCTTTGCCACTGTGGCTGCTGCATGTCAAGTGAAGCTGAGGTCCATTTGAGCAGAAGATTCTTTTTCCAAAAATGGTTATTTCTCTGCCAAAAGAAGGTTCATTAATGAGGGGAGAGTGCTCTGACAGTAAGGGTCAAACAATCCAGTCTCACACCAGAATTTGTAATAGCTGCCTTAGTTCACAGTGCAAAAAGTCCTTTTTTTTTCCTTCTTTACAATTAAGTCTTTAAAATCATAAAATTCTATCACAGTCTGGGTACATAATTTTTACAAGCCTCCGCATTTTTTTGCATTTTGTAAATTTTGCATTACGTAAAACTGCCACAAATGTGATATTGCACAGCTATGACATAATAAACACCTGTAAGGAGGAGGTGGACAGTGATATTCAACTATGGATCGTCACGGCTGACATATGACTCCATATTATCTTACAACTTGGAATTTCCTACTTCACTGTCAATAATGGTTGGTTAATATTAGACATAAAACACTTTTGGTCAGGCCCAGATATGAAGATATAAACAGTCCTAGGGTTGCATCACAGTGCAAGACTATCTTATCGTGACTAGAGGTAAGATTGCCACCTTTCATGTGAGAGACCTGGGTTCAAATCCCCTGCATGAAAGGTATTATCTCCAGTAGGGCTCCTTAGGCAAGACCCCCTTACCCTATCTGCCTAACTGTAAGTCACTTTGGATAAAAGCATCTGCCAAATGCATAAACATAAACAGCATAGACATCGATTGCATACCAAAACATTACTTGCACCACAACTAAACAAGCATGATCATGAAACCAAGAAGCACAGTTTGGCTGTTTATAAAACTGAGATACTCAAGAAAATCTGTTTTACTTGGTGATCTCAGTGTGATCACAAACAGATCAAAATCTGCTGAGTTAAAAAAGGAGCATCAATTTTGTAACTTTTCTGCAAAGGTTAAGAAAAAGAAAAGCTCGGCTTATTTACCAGTAGCCAAATAGCACATCAGCTCACACAGCACACCAGACCTGCAGCGGAGGAACCATAACTTCTGTTTATCAGCAGCAGACGAACACACAGCCTGTTCACTATACTGCCGGTGTGGTGAAGACATTTAAGGTATAATATATCAATTTTGGTATAGAAGATGCACCACAACACCACCATAGAAGATGGATGGAAAATTAACGGACATGGAGATGTACCTTAAATATAACTTGTGTGAACACATGGCTGTAAAACTCCATGACATTAGGAAAGCATGTCAAAGGAGTAAAGAAATGCATCCGAACAGAACATGATGGTCAAATATCTGACTTGTCAGACGTTTTTAAAGTACTGGTTTAAGATTCCTTGTTATGCCTGTTAATAAGTTCTTAGTTTACTTTTGTGTTTTGTACCACAACAGGTGGACATACATTAACGCTAATGAAACAGATTATCTCTCTTATACTGTGCATCAATGCAGCACCTATTTTTTTTAAACTGCTATTTTAGCTCCTGTCTCTTTAACAGTGCCCATCAAAGGCTCTGTGTGCTCTGATTGGTCAGAAATTGCTAAAAGTCAGCTTCCTAGTTTTTGTTTGACTTGTGACTAGTTTAATACTCTTCATTCTACAAATATGTGTCATTGTGATTTAGATGAATAACAAAAGAAAAGCCTGGATTACAACTGAGGCATAGACTTTGTTTGTTCAACAAGCGTGTCAAGCGTTCACGAATGTTAAATGTTAAAACCGCTGACAAATTTTCTTCTTGTTTTATCAACCGGGCGGTGCAGCAGTCTCTTGATGATTCTGATGTCAATTCATTAGTTGATACTTTCAACCTGCACTGTTCATCTATTTTAGATTATATTGCTCCTGTAAAATCTCGCTCTGTCGCCACCGTAAACCCGAATCCTTGGATGAATGAGGACATCCGTTGTTTGAAACCTAGTTGTCGGCGTGCAGAGCGCCTGTGGAAATCCAAGGGTCTCCTAGTCCACCGAATTTATTTTAAAGAACTTTTTACTGAATTCAATTGAACGGTAAAGGCTGCCAGGGCTTCTTATTTTAGAGACCTTATTTCCTCCAATAAGACGAATCCTAAAGTTGTCTTTGACACTATCCACAACCTTGTCTCCTCCCAGTTGCCTGTTGCTCCTGTGCTCTCTGAGGACGACTGTAATATCTTTTTGTCATTTTTTGTTGACAAAGTCGTCAGCATCAGGGCAAGCATCAGCCCTTCTACTGCCCTTCTTCCCACCACATATAAGCGGCAGCCAATACTTGATCATTTTGTGCCCATCTCCCCATTACAGTTAACTGAGCTAGTGAGTGATATGAAGACCTCCTTCAGCCCATTCGATGTATTACCCACATCATTACTAAAAAAAAGTCTTAGAATCCATTGATCCTGCCCTGCTCAATATAGTTAACTCCTCACTGGTCTCTGGTTGTTTCCCTTCTTATTGTAAACAGGCCATTGTTCAACCAATTCTTAAAAAGCCCAACATGGATCCGTCTTCTCCACAAAACTAAGTTGCCTTTTGTGTCAAAGATCCTGGAGGAAGCTGTGGCTAATCAGCTCATCTCTGCTCTGAATGAGAACAGGATCTTTGACAAATTCCAGTCCGGTTATCGTCAGAGTCATTCAACTGAAACAGCTCTTCTTAGAGTATCTAACAACATCATGATGGCGTCTGACACTGGTAAATGTACTGTTTTATGCTGCTCAACCTCAGTGCAGCATTTGACACTGTGGATCATGGCATCCTTACTGACAGGCTTAGGGACCATGTTGGTATCTCAGGCAGGGCCCTTGACTGGTTTGCCTCGTACCTCTCTGGCAGAACCTTCTCAGTAGCTGTTGGCCCGTTTATTTCTTTGTCCGCTCCCCTATCATGTGGAGTGCCCCAGGGTTCGGTTTTAGGTCCTATTTTATTTGTTTTGTACATGTTGCCTCTTGGTGAACAGAATCGATGGTCTGAATGTGCTGCATGATTGTTTGTCAGCTATTAAGGTCTGGCTGTCCAACAATTTCCTTCAGTTAAATACCAGAAAAACTGAGGTTCTCATTATTGGGCCAGACAGTTGTATTTCTGCTGTCTGCTGTCCGCCTGTCCTGGCCTCGCTGCACTGGCTTCCGGTTAGTTTTAGGATTCATTTTAAAGTCTTGATTTGAACTTTTAGAGCGCTTTGTGGTCAGGCACCAGATTATGTGTCTGAACTTCTTCGCCCTCATGTCCCTAGCAGGTCTCTCAGGTCTGCCAACCTGGGTCTTCTGGTTGTGCCTCTAACCAGGTGCATAACCAGAGGAGCCAGAGCCTTCCAGTCTGTCGCACCCAGGCTGTGGAATAGTCTTCCTCAGGACCTGAGAGACTTAACTACCTTCGACATTTTTAAAAAACATCTTAAAACATACCTGTTCAGGCTGGCTTTTAAGGAGTCGTAGTGTTATATTAACTGTTTCTGTCTGTTGGTTTTGTCTTTGTATTTTTATTTTATTTGTGTGTGTACCTGTTTTCATGATTTTAACTTGATACCTTAACGGTGCTATGTGAAGCACTTTGTGAGTTTTTTCCTCTGTGAAAAGTGCTATATAAATAAATTTTACTTTCTTACTTACTTGTTTGGACTCTGATTTTTAATTTTGCAGATTGCATTTGCCCAAAAAAAGCTAATTGGGACAGAAAAGCTAAAAATCACCCAAGCTTTATATATCCTCTTTAGATAACTGACATGACTAGGAAAGCAGTCAAGGACCAAACTTAAGTTAATATATTATAAAACTTGTGTGTGGCCTACATACGAGACTCGTGCAATCTTGTTCCAGGAACTGTCCGTAAAACACTTATTCTACTTGATTTCCACCTGCTGGATCAATAGTTGGCATCGAGGGAGTTTGCTATCTCAGCTGGAGCAGACACAGGGACCAGATGTCCGTCTGTCTCCCTCTGAGCTACAGAAAAAAAGGACCTTTCTATCAATCTATGTTGGTCAAACAGCCTGCCCACTATAAGCTGTAACTCAAAACTAAAGTTGGAAGAAGAAAGCACTCATCTGGCTCAATTGGTGTCAGGCTCAATTTGTCTTTATGTCCCATGGCAGTATCATATAATTTTCCTCTCACTGATGAGAAACCAAATTGTAAGAAATCAAATGTTTTAACAGGTAAATCCCTCAGGGAGATGTGTTTGATAATATTTTCTGCTTTGACATTTGGGACAAGGATGAAACCTGTTCTCAGTAGATCCTCAGTCAGATGGTATATTAATCTACCCCTCTTCTGTATAGAACCTCCCCCACAGCATAGCCCTACACCAGTGGCCTCTGAAATGGGAGTTGAGTGGAAAGGCAGCAGGTGTATTACTAGGAAGCTCGGGCCCTAGAGCTAAGAAGAGAGACGGTTTATGCACCAGATTACAATTCCCTCAGCCTGTCAAAAAATACACCTGCTTGTGGCTTTGACGTTAATTTGTTTGGACATGGTTTATAATTTAATATCATTGAAGAAATAACTTTCAATACAAGAAGCTATTAACTGGGGAGATGGTGATCTGTAAAGGATCTTTCAGAGCTGCTCTGGCTGCCCCATGTGAATGGTAAAACTTTGATGCTCACCTATAAAATACCAAATGCCTATGGATTTTGTGTAGTGTGGAACCATAATAAAAATTCAATCTAGACTTTTAGAAGAATCTGTCACAACAAAATTGAGTACAATTCCCTCAACCTGTCATGCCTTATAGTTTATTGCATTTAGTCCGAATGATATGACAATTGCAAAATAATTCATATTGAGGGTTAGGTGTAGCTAGTTCCTCCACAAGTGTTGTTGGAGCACTTCTTTGTAAACAAGCTTTTATAAAAACTATGGAACTGAATTTCATTAAACTTGAGTGCCGCATGCAAGTAGGAGCTTATCAAGTTCCAAAAGTGCATGCTCTAAACAAATGTTTCTTTTATATTTTTTGATGTAACAATAAAATCATATGTTGAATATCATGATTGCTTCTTATAATGTTGGCTCTTTTGTAAGCTGTTCAAAGGCATATGTGGGGAGAAGGTGATCTGTAGAGGATGCTTTAGTGCTGAAAGATCATAATTGGACACATACAACATAATTGTTGCCACTAGAAAAACAACGTGGATTGGTTCCATTATTGATATTCTTAAATACACCTGTTTACGGTGCAAAATATGAGCCAGGAGAAAGATCTTTGGAAATCAATTGATGTGTGCAGTAGTTGGTGATGTGGTGATCCCTTTTCAGTGCATTCGCAGGATATGTTGAATATGTTTGACAAAAAGAGTAGACAAACTTTTGAGTGAACCTGAGGTTTCCCTTTTTGGAAAATGGAAGGCAAGTAGTTGATAAGTCTGGACTGGATGGATGTTAAATTTTGTAACATTTATGTTGCTAAGATGATCATTTGCATTGGTTTAGATGATCTCCTGAGTTTTTCTTAAGTCCTGCCCAGACATTTATAAAGCTGTTACCCTCTGGAATTGTAATAACCTGTTATTCCTTTGTTCTTCTTTTACTTTATCTTCAGAACAGAAACTAAATTTGTCCAAGTTAACACACCTAAAAAAAAAAAAATAAAAAATCTATATTATCCCCTGTACTTTGTATTGGTAAACAACATTTTCCTAAAGTTTAGCATGCAAATTATATATTGTGCCCAAAACACAGTAATGCAGTGCTCTGAAGACTATTAGGCTTGTTAAAGGATGTTTTATCAGCCTTCGCTTGGATTGTAAGAGGCTCATTTTAATTAATTATCTGAGCAGTACTTACCCACACTGTGAAGAATACATTATCTTACAGCCAGTTTTCTTGATATGACACAGTATTAATGTTTCTATTTTCTTTCTTTCAAATCCACAGCAGTTATTGAATAAATGAGGAACACTCCACTGTAGGGCTTTAGACTCATAAAAAGGCAAGATAAAATGGAAATAACACATAAAGACTATGCTGTCGACTCTGTGATCAATTTGTGGCAACTACTGTTCATTTGTAAACATGGCTCTGGGATAGGAGGCTGAGTATTTTATTGGAGATGGGAGCTTTAGGGGGAAAAAGCATTTTATCACACTGTATCACAAGCTGGCAGCATGCTGGAGGCAGTCGTGAGGCATGATGACAGCATCACAGTAATAAGTGGGCCAAGCAATTACGACTGCAGGAAAAGAGGGAGACTGAAAATCAGCATCAGAAGCTTCAAATTGTGACAGAAAAAACATGTGTAAAAACCATCAGGACAGAGCACGGCTTTCTCTTTTCTATCCACCACAGACAGATGGAAGAGAAGACCACACCAGAAATGAATTCATGGCAACAACACAACACAGTGAAATAGATGAGATGGTAGATGTAAACCTTTGACACAAACTGTATTTCATGTCCTCATCCTGCTGCGCCCAAGCCAACAGGAATCCAAACGATTCCCCTTTTATCAGCACTGTGTCCTCCCTGCTGCTCAGGGATGCAGCAGAGGGCACTGAGAGAAATCTGGCTTAGTGTTGAGTTCACAGATATGACGCTTCCTGGAATATCCATGACATACAAAGAATTACTGAAACATGAATGGAGAATACAAGTGCAACAAAATGATCTCATCGGCGACACATGACATGCTCTTTGACTGTGGCTGAAGGCGAGTGACAGTTTAATTTAAATAGACAACTATCAGCTTTGCTCTACAGAAGCAACAAATTGTAACATGACATTCTTCAGTCACATATTTATAGTCCTTAAATTTAGATGTGAGTTTCCATTATAGTGATAGTTATCCCAGTTTGAGTTGCAGTGTCTACCGTACAAGCAGGTTGACTATCCTTATATCTCAAGACGTAAAAGGCTCATGGTGTTGGGGGAAGATATACCGGTGATCTCTTCAGCGTGTGTCATTGCGTTTCATACTGTCTTCAAACTTGATGACAGTACTTCAAAGTCACCCTTGCATAGTTTAAAAAAAAAAGTACTATAAAGTTAACGTAACGTTTTTGATGTGATGTGTAACTCTCTATACTCCTATCATTGTTACATGCTAATATCTCATTTTAAAGTTCTTTGAAATCCAGAGGCATGGTAGCTCTGTCACATCTCTGTTAATGCCTGATTCTGCATTCCACTGAAGTTAAATGTTTGAATTCAAGTTAGTTTACAAACATGAGAGATAAAATAGAATTCGATAAGCGACGGTTTTCTATTTTCCATCAGCTAAGTTAGAATATGATTGTGATGACATTAAGTACGTAAGTGCCATTTACAACTAGAACCCACTTATACTGTAATGTTGTCAGGAGTGACATGAGAACATCAGCTTCTTGGTGAAATCAAGGTGCATGAAATTGGCTCCAACTTCAAGAGGCACTCCATCAAGCTTTTTCATAAGGTCAGAATATTTTGCAGCCCAGCCACACCAAAAAGAAGAAAAACATGCAAAAGGTATGTGTTTAAAACATGGTAGTAGTATTGTCAAAGGGAGGTTGAAAAGTGCAAGGACTTTGGAAAATGTGGAGGATGTTGTGCAGTACAAGTCTCAACTAGTGACCCATTGCATAAAGGTTGATGGATTAATGCCCTCTACCATTCCCTACTTTGACCTTTATAGGGATGTAAGGAAAAACTAACACTAACATGACATGGGGAAGTGTATGATGTAGAAGCAAATCCAGAGATGTAGAATGTTGCTGACAAATTGAATCTAAAGCTGTATCTATTCAGGCAGCAGAGTAATGAAACTTCAGTTGTAAGATTTTAGAGCCTTTATTGTAAGACTACAACATTTTGCATTGTTGATCAGCGTAAGCAGTGAACCAGTGAAGCTATTCAATGTTCTGACCTGAGATCCGATTGCCTTTTTAGTTCTGAGTTATCTAGGCAACAGTAAATTAAAGCTTTTTAAGCATTGTGTTTGAAAGTGTGTACAAGCATGAGCTACAGTCATGGCATTGGTGCAGAGGGCTACTGCAGATCAGAGCAGCTTGAAACAACCTTCCCAACCTCTTCATTGAAGGTAATTCAACCTTGTTTTAACTCTCAATCAGTTAGCAGAAACTGTACATGCCTCTTTTTGGCAATACAGACATTTTATTACACTTCAGGCACACTACTCACTCTGTCAAGTGTTAGTACCTGTGTTCGAACTACAGGTACCAACACCTTATAGGACCACATCCATGCCTGTTTTCAGGTGAGAAAAGAACTGCCTACTTCGGAGGAAGTGCATCTAAACTGCCCTTAAATACTATTGAATGGAGTTTGATGCTCATTTTTTTCCCAAACTGGCAAACCTACAGCAGTAGAAGGAAAAACGGAAAAAAGCAGTCTTGTCTCAATCAACACCATCAACAACATGACATTTGGCATGCTGACATAAACATGTACAAAGCAACTATATCAGTCCTCGCCACTGCTGCTTTTGCAGACTAGGTTTATTACTTGTGGCGGCCCACTTGTCACAACAGTAGCAGAAAGAGTGAAAGGGAGGGTTTCCACCATCTCAGACCTGAGAACCTGAGTTCCTGCAATGGAAAGGAACAGACGCGCTCCATTCTCCTCTGTATATATTTGAATTCTCTACTGTTTTGCATCATAACAGTAAAGCTATCACGGTATTTGTAATTTTTTGGCTCTTTGACTTTCAAAGTAATTGTTAAACTTGAACTGTCTTCAAAGCTCAGATGTGGAAAGCTCTTAACCCATTTCCACACTTGCAAATACAGTGTTACAATAGGCACCGCCAGAGACAGATATGGAACATTAGTCTAAAACAACAAATCTCCTTCCGAGAAGAGAGACTGTTCTTCTTTTGGGTGCTGATAAAAGGGAGTCCAACCACCTAATTTGTGCCGTCTCCACTGTAAGCCTTGTCACATAGAGAGAAGCTGAAACTAATTTAGTTGTAGCCACTATGAAAACACAGTTTTGTTTGTTATAGATCTTGAATAACTATGCATGTTATCAAAGCCTATATCAAATATATTGTCAGGCCTATTATATCAGTAGAACAATCAGGTAGAGCCATGCTTTTCACTCAGTATTAATTGTGAACATGTGGACTGAGGTATTTTGCATTTGAAGAACAGCGGGATATATTTGGCTGTTTGTGCTGAACATGTGGTGGTCTTCCTGGAAAGCTGACCTGTCGGTCTGTCTACAAGTTAATGTTCAAGTAATGGCCATCTGCAACTGCTTCAGTTTTCTCCCCATCTGTTCTTTTTGCTGCTAACACACACATGCACACACAGAACACGTAAGAACTACTGCCACCAGGTAACTGAAGAGAAAAACATGAAACTGTGAAATTTAAACTTTAGCGTGCCTTTGGCAGATTTGGTTCGTGGAGCATCATCTTCAGAAAACATAAAAGAATACGGTAGATTTTTGTCAAATCTTTGGTAAAGGTTCAGTTGGGAAGTTTAATCTCACACTCTGCCACCTACCAGCTGCCACATCACTAGTTCAAGGCAGTGTGAGAGACAGGTTTTGCATGAGTTATCACACTATCACAGCTCTTTCCTCGATCTCATGAGCACATATTGTATAAACACAATAATTTATTTGATCTGCAATATGTTAATATTTATGCAGTGTTAACAACCAAATCATACCTAGCTTTTCTGCGCAGCAGCATCTGTGTGCTTGAACAAATAATGAATAAAAGATTATGAGGTGTTATTCTCTTATTCAAAATTAATGCATGACCTTATTTTGTGTCATTACTTTTTTGTTTTTATATTCTTGACAAGCTGCAGATGCAGGCGCTTATCCTTCATGTCAAGCATGGTCTCAGCAGCTGACTCCTCACTTTTCTTCCCCATTCAGGCACAGCAAGTGAATCTAAATGCATTTTAACTTCAGATGCCTTTCAGTGTTACATTAGGGCATATTGCTCAACCTACAATAGTATATCACTGCTTCAAGAGATTACAATCTTGCCCTACAATATCACTTATGGTCCTCCTACAGTGCTGGAATTGCTATGTTATTGTTAATCTCTACTAAACAGTTGGAAATATTTCTGACTCTCTTGCAAATATGAAATATTATATTAACACATGTACCTAATGTTGATAGAAGGAATGACATAAACGCCTATCAAAAGTATCTCTGTAGCCGTTCTTGCTACACCAAGGCCGAACCCAAATTCCTTCCCTTGACCCTACCACTTGGCTCTAGCCCTCTGTTTTTCAGAAATGAGGAGTCCCCTTTCTTTTTAGGATCAGGAAGTAGTGGCCACAATTATCTAAATGAACAATACAATGATGCTTTGCATGTAATATTCCTCATGACCACTAAGTGCTGGCTCCAAAATATCTCCATAAAGAACAGGGCAGATTTCAGCAGTCCTAGAAAAAAGATTATTTTTAAAGAATCACAGTGACATTTTTGTGGAGAAGCAGCATGGATAAACTAAAAAATAAAATAAAATAATAATAATTTGATTTCTCTTATTTTATTAGCAAATCAGGAAACATTAATAATCTCATAGGAAACAGTCTTGTCACTTCTTAAAACCTACTTCGCATTAACATGACATTGTAAATCTGCAGTGCTCTTTAGTCGCAGCTGATTGTGGTTCAGCAGGTATCCTCATCATACAGTCAGCAAACAGGATGTCCCAGTCAAGTTCGTTGGATGCCTGACGCACATCCATTGTGACTTGCAGGGAATTTATTAGATTACGGAAATTGCACATTTACTAGAGTCACCTCTGATCAGTGTGCTTGTGGTCCTTTAGAAAATAATTCCATAAATGAATCAGTATTAGTCCTCAAAGATCTGTATTTTTATCCAGTCAAATTTCAAGTATCACTCTGCAGCTCAAAATGCAAGTTTTATCCTGTTTGTTGTCCATTCTGCTTCACAATTACTCACTTTTCTTTGCTCTAACCCACATTTCTTTCAGGTCAGAAGATGAAAGCACCAGGTTAGATTTAGATGTTAAGAAATACATGGTTAGAGTTGGAACACTATACACACAGATTATTTTCCTGTTGTTAGGCGTTTCTGTCATGTGACACCACAAAACAGCTTACAGAAACACTTTTATTTCCCAATGACTACCACTACATCTTTCACATTTGAACAAAGTGTTAAGATAGAGCAGTCAAAATGGCTGTCAACCTGTGGATGATGACTTAGTGGCTGTGTGCACTTCATGTATACAACCTATACAACGGATGTAAAGTCTTCTGATTTTATCTTTCACAGTTGTGTTATGTGTTGACATCTGTCAACAAAGAGTCAAACAGTCCTTATTAGCCACACTGTTAATAAAGAATCCAAATCAAACTGAAGGCTCTCAGTATGATTTTAGAACTTATGGTTTGTTGGAATTTGACACACAGCAATACATTTTGGATTTTCTATTTTTGCACAAATACCAATTGGTTATAGTGCAAAATAGGGCTCTTTAAAGCCCTAGACATATTGATATTATACTTTTAATAAACCACTTTACTCAGACAATATGAAATTGTCCAGTTCAATACTGACAGCCATTTGTCACGTTAACTCCTAACAAGGACCTTGAAATTGAACCTAAAATATAATTAAGCATAATTGTTATTAAATAACTGAGCAGACAGTACATCTTACAGATTTTAATGTGTTAAGAATAATTTAGTAATGAAACACCAACCCACTGGGCTGTCATATTAGACTTACTGAGCTGGAGGTTTTTCGCAGGCTCATGTGTTGGATTATGAGTTTGTGAGTAGAATTAAGACTGATCTTTGTTCTCCAGTCCCTCTGGACATGACCCCTCTCCCTCCCTTGGTCAGACAGACCTTGAAGATGCAGGGTGAGAAGAGAAGCAGCCGGGTTGTCTGTTCAATCCATTAAAAAAAAGCCAGTGTCTGTAATGATTGACAGGGGGAGAGGTTATGTTCATATTTACCCTTATAGAAATACATGAGATTGTAAAACTATAAAAATGAATAAATACAAATACTGGGGCACAAAATGACTTGGCAAGTGAATAGTAAAAAAAGTAGACGCATAATGCATGAATTGATGGGATGATTCCAGAGGATGATGGAATATATAAATGCATTAATACAGAAATTCAATTTTGAAGCCAAATAGGATATTTTGTCCTTGTAAGACTATGCCTTTATAGAGGGGTTAAAAAGAAACTTCCTTTTTAAACACAACAATTTAAAGATGCGTATGGGGATTTTCAGATGCTACTGCATGCTGAATTTTCAAAGTGCTGCACAAATAAAACTTTTTGCACCAGAGATAGATGTCAACTCTACCTACCACCTATAAGATGAATAGGCAATTAAAGCTTTAGGCTTACCATTATCAATAAAATATCTACAGCACTCAAAATTTTACTTGCTAAAGAGTCTGATTTTAACGAGTTTTTAGCTTTTTTTAAATCCATTTTTGTGAGTACAAACACCATTGTTTTCAACGCTGTTTTTTTTTTTTTTTTAATGCATTAGCTCAGTAATGCACCTTAAAAATAGAATAATTACTCATTACCCTCTCTCACCACGCCTATATCCTAGTTTATTCAACGCATTTTTGCATATGACCCGGTGGGGGCATGAAAGAAGCCTTTTTGCATTGGTCAGTTGCATACAATAGATCCTGTCTAAAACCAGCAAACACATTTTCAATCGGCTACTGCTGTATTTATCATGTGGAAAGAGTCCTAACACCTACGGACACTGAACAGTCACCCTGCAGTGGCCACTGAAGGGATGTCTTTATGGGGTGTCAAACTATCTTGAGCAGGTGGATGAGTAAGTGATCCGAATCAAATAAAAAAATAATAATAATTGTAGGCCACTGAAAAGAATTTCGTTCTGCGATGACCAACGTGATTATTCAAGTGCTTTTCAAAAACTGTTTCCTCCAGTGATGAAGCCTGTTTCAGTTGCACTTAGTGTCTCCAAAATCGGGATGGGACTTGTCTTGTCAAGACCAAGGTATTAATTGTCACATGGACCAAATATTCAATCTTGATCTTGTTTTATTTTGATCATCATGATACAAGAAAAAAATTTAAACTAGTTTCTACTGTTTGGAATCTTCCATAAATGACTGATCTCTTGAAACTAAGTAGAACAGAACAAGCATATCATAAGAAGACGGCTCTCTTCAGAAATCTCTTCTGACTGACATGTTTTTCGTTACAGTTTCCGCGGCGTTTTGTAAGATGGAGCACTGAAATGTGCAAACCTGTTTCATGTTGCTGCTTGGTTCCGTTGCCCTGATAGGCGGTGGACTAGATAGCGGTGTGATTATTTTTGCTCAGCTTTAGGACCCGGGGTGGCTGACGCGGCTGCTCCCTGCAGGAGCAGCATGGGCAGATTTGTATGCGCCTGGCTCTCCACCGCTGCACTAACCGCACTGTAGCCTACAAAACCACAGGATATTCCTTTTTTCACCCTGTCGGATAAGATTTATCCAAGGACTCTGCTTTGGTTCGACTTAAAAATGGTTTGTTTTTAAAAAACGGATAACAAGCCTCTATGTAACACTTCCGATCGCAAGTTATAGACTGTACCTTTGTCCGGGTCTCCGGTTCTCAACAAGGCGCGCAGCGAATAAAAGTTTTACGAACCCACCAGAATGGATCACTTCTGCTTTTGAGTGGCCAACGCGTGTCGTGACCCACGCACAATTTTGGATAGGTAAGTTGAATTCTAATTGTTGTCTTCAAGACCGCTATAAATTAAAGTAATGCGCACAGTTTGGTGATAAATAATGAGTCACTTTCTATGCAGGTGTGGAGGTAAGATTGTGCACTATTGTCTGTATTGTTCATACAGGACATATTGCAGTTGTTCAGCACATAGATGTTGCAAAGACATTCAAGCTCTGTGTGGACACAAATCGGAGTAGGTAGACCTCGGTGATTATTGTGCTACCTGTACAGCAGATTTCACAAGCCACTGGGTAGCTTACGTGCTATGGATCTGGGAAATCAGAAGTTTATTTTACAAGCATATCTGCATCTCGTGTGGTGTAGCATTGTGTTTGACAGGTGTGTTTGAGCGTGTTACTTGTCAAAGCAGCCTGTTGACTGACAGGCTGACAGGACGCTCGTCCTGCTCTGGCGGAGCTGTCCTTTTTCCATGGTGCTGAAAGTTTCCCAGCTGTCCACATGGCTTGTCGCATCACAGGTGAAGAAAGACAGGAATTGAGGCGATATGTGCACACGTGTAGTCATTTCTACTGACTGACATTTATGATTTGAAAGCGAAACCCTATCGGTTTTTCTTTTTTTCCCCCCATTGTACCAGCGGGATATAAATGGTTCATGCGGGGATACGCTGACTTACAGCACTGAGGGTAGGATTTCAACAGGAACTGAACAGAGGAGATAAATGACTATCCTTTGAATCAATAGAGGGTGTCATTGTGTTATGTATCATATTCTGAGTATTCTACTAGAACCCCGAGTGACAGTTTTATAATATTCTTGGGGACTTTGCTTTGCTACAGAGAAGTTGCATGATCTTCGGTGACAATAAAATGGACACAATAGAGAACGATTCTGCATGCGTGTATTTATGTTACCAACAGCCTAACCACACCAGGGTTTCTTATTTATGTTCTAACATGTATGCAGTGCTGTGTTGATGCAGTGCGTTTGTTCCTATCATCCACCATAACGAGCCTCCTCTCTGCGATATAGTTCTTACCATTAATCCGATGCTCTGCACGTCGGTGAAATATAGGCTTAAGCATAACTGTGAGTTATTTCTTTTTAAGGTAGGTCGTGAATCTTCCGCGGTGCCTCTTCTGTAGCATTGCTCTCAATATCCATGATCTCGACTGTGTTGTGGTCACCCCTTTGTGTTCCCGTGCGTGTCCTTCCAGGCTTTGCAGCGACTTGCAGTGGTACTTCACAGACTCGTTTCCTTTATCAGAGAGTAGTGGAGCGTTTTCTCTTTCTTTTTGCCCTTGTCTTCAGATGTAGTGATTAAAGAGATAATGGACTGGCAGGATATTCCAATATATGCTTTGCTCATCACTTTATCACCAACTCCAATTTCTGGCCGTCTTGCAAAGAAAACTTTTCTTTAAGTAAACACTGTGAGACATTGTTTTTATAGGCTTCATTCAAAGACATAAAAAAATCATTAACTTTAATTTGTCTTTAACAATAACAAAATTGCTTCCTCTAATGCATGTTCCTCTTGTTTATTGACGAGAAAATAATCGTCCTCTTCAATAAACCTTTCCAACTATTCTTTTTTTCTTCAAGATGGTGCTTTATGGCTGATTTTTCTTATATCTGGCCGTAATATCATCTTGTCCTTCACGATACACTTCTGGTTGACACCTTTTTATTTTCTATGTCATGACAACATGCTGAATAAGACACTAGAGAAAAATGCTGCTAGGTAAGTCCCTAACTGAGATTAGATTCAAGGCAGCAGTGAATGAAAAATTAGGCACAAATTCAGGGAAAATAATATCAGAAAAGGATGACACTTTATCCGCAGTTGATTCTCGCTGATATTTGTGGAATAGGTGACTTAGCCCACTGTGAACTGCTGGTCACACGTCTGTGGCTGTCTCTATAAATCTCTCTAATCCAGAGAGGCAGACCAGATATGCCTTCATGGCAAATTTGGGGCTTATCGGCAGACTTGGAATTTTTGTGTGCGACAGCCAGAGTAGAACATTAATAGATTTCATCTAACAGGATTAGCGATATTTGGAAATAAGGCAGGGAGCAGAAAATGAATAAGACATTAGTACCCAGTGAGCAAAACCAACAACACTAACTAATGTGTGGATAAAGATTCCTTGAAAGGCACACAGACATCCACTCGTAAATCCCTCTGAACTGTAGTGCTGAAATATAACTGGTTGCAGACCCTCTCTCCTTTTCTAAAAGGAAATACTCATTCTCTCTGATTTGTATTCACTGGCAAAGAGAGATGAAAGGCATCTAAAGAATACTACAAACCTGCTCATTTCAGATACAGGAAACCTTTCAGTCTAGAAATTGAAAAAAAAAAACACAATAACCTTCTGCTGGGTGAAAATGATAGAGGAAGTTACCATCACTTTCCGTCATCTTCCCTCCACCCTAAATATGTTTGAATGCCCTAAGGCTGATGACAATTGATTTCTATTTTATTGTTTTTATTTTTCATTCCACTGACAAAACACATGAAATCACTGTCCCGTAAGGTTGCGTGATTGAAAAACTCCAGCTCCCCTGTCATCTGTGGCTCATCCCAACAGAGCCCTGCGGCTGTGGGTCCTACATCAGGGAGATCCTGTTCCCTCTGACATCCGACCTCTCATGCAAAAGGTCGAGTGCTGCAAGCTGCCTTCAGGTCTCATCATTCCCTCATGACACAGCCATTATGGTGCCCTGTGGATGGTATGTCAGTCACCCATGGTGGCAAGTCAATTAGTCATGTCTAGAGGAAACCAAAGTGTGCTTGTTGGTCATCTAAAAATACGGACCCATTGCAAGATGATTACAAATTTGAATCCCCCTATATGCCCAAGAATTTTAGCGAGGGCCCAAATTCAGCTTTACATTTATCATAATTCAGAAATTGTTCCTCAAGGTTTTTCTAGTTTGAATAAGTGATTTCATTTTAATTCTACAAGCTCAAAACTGATTCAAGTAACAAAACAGAAAAAGGAGAAGATGATGAATGCTGTTGAGATTACAAAAAGGGATAGTGAACAAAGACATGAATCAAGGGATCTATGGTTCCCTCTCAAGGAGATTCAACATTGTGTAAATCAAACCTGCAGCACCATGTGGAGATTGATGCTGGTAAGTACCTGAGAGATTGCCTCACAAAACAAGCCATAATGTATTGTTTGTATATGCGTACATAAACAGTAGCTTGCAGATGGGTCTTGCATCACTCATTTTTGGTTTCTGACCATAGCATGATTACATGTATTCACGCAACACGCAATACATGCAACGATGGGACATTGGTTTTATTTATGAGGACTATTACTGATGTTTCCGCTCACATATATTCCCATTGGCTGGGCCAGTTTGGTTTGTATTTACTGTAAGAACATACTGTCATGGAAGAGGAATTTGGTCTGTCTCAAAGTCTGTAATGCTATACTGATGTACAGCTCCATAAAGTGTGAAATGAAAGAGATAGAAAATGTAGCTGAGAGTGTGCTCAATGATTTGTCTCAAGATAAGTGAGCATTTACTGCTCCAAAACTCACAGTAATGTAACCCACATAAAGCATGGTCTTGATTACTTGTATTTGGCACCGAAATGATCAGTCTCACAACTCATTTTACAAATAATCTAAAATTATAAGAGCAATTTCATTGCTGCATGACACCCAGTGTTAGGGCAAATGCTTTGGAAGTAAGCCTTTGTGATAGACTGCTGTCCTATCTAGAGGTTGGTGTTGTTCACCTGCTGTAAGCTGCTTCATGCCTCTGCATCAGATGATAAGCTCCTGGCCTGTCAGACTTCTCAGCATGAACAAGGCTGTCTTACATTAAAACGCTTACTGACAAATGCCCAGAAAACCATTTTGTGAAAGAATAAGACCTTCACCGCTCACAGTCAACCTCAAATGCGGGCTACTTAAGAATTTTAGTTTAAAAGTATGCCACAGTCAAACTGAAATAAAAAAATGACAATAGAAAGAGGTAAGAAAAAAAACATTTACATTGATTATTTGATTGGCGCGTCTGTGTAATCAGTAGGTGATTTACTTTGGATCATGTAGTAAAAGCTTGGATAAAACCACCACTTCCTGAGAGTTTTGGGAGTAGTTACGAGACTTCTCCTACCAACAGTGTAATGTGGGTCCAAAGCAAAACTGGGCAGCCTCACCCCCTTGAGAATTATGTGACCTGGAAGCCATAATTATGTATCATATATACATTCTTCAGACAGAGGAGCCTGTCGTCTCTGCCACCGCCTGACACACTGCATGGTCAACACATTTTGTGAGAAACATGCAGGTTACATACATTTTTATTTATCACATATCAGGTATTTAATTTATCAAATCTGACTAAGTGGCTTTGGTGCATTTACCAAAAGTAACCAAAGAAAAAAAAAATTAAAAGACAGGAAAAAGACGAGTAAGAAGACTTACCACTGATTAAATTAGTGAAATAAATCCGGCAAGAAAAGTTTCCTGTATAGGTCAAACTGTCAGAGAGGGGAAAAATAAATAACAAATAAATAAAAAATTATTTAAAGAAAACCTATATAGTTGTGGTTTCCTAAGAAGTATCATGGCAACATATTTTCATGGCAACTAGGTTGGAGACTTCAGTGTACATACACAAAGTACTTACTCGCATTGTGTTCAATTTTCTTACAATTTCACAACTTGTTGAGCCTCTGACCACATTTCTACTGTGATACAAAATCTATCTGTCACTAAAATTACAATTTAACACAAATAAATACAAAAATGTGAAACAGCAGTACCATACAAAGATCTGCTTCGGTCGGATGGCCTGCTAACGTCAGCATATTTAAGTGTCCTTGGGCAAGAACTGAACCCCCACAATTCCCCCAGTATGCTCCTCAGTGTGTACGCTACCTGTAAATTATTTCAGACAATCTGTTGAATTAGGTAAATGTGAAATTATGACGTTTGGCTCTTTATTTTACACAGAAGCTGCAGGGTTGTCATAGTTAATATTTTCTTTTCAGTTTAATTTTAGGAACCCAGAGTATAGGACAACCTCTTCTTTGACCAATGGCCTTTTTCACAGTTTTGAGAAAGTGATCCTAACGTACACCGATATTTAATTGGTTCTTAATTCGGCCATGCTGTATTTTACCAAGGTAGGTTTACCAAGTTTCATTAAACTTGATAAACCTTGGTCATATTTTGTATAACCTCGCTGACAAATGAGCAAATAAAATGACAGCACTCAAAAATTTATTCATACTTGGTTCACACCTTGGTTGGGTAATTTATTGTTACTTAATGTGTTTTACCCATACAACATTACATGCACACCTTTATAATAACATAAAAGATCCAATTATCACTCAGGGTGCAGAGTGAAAATTCATCCTCTGTTCTCAACCATATCTTGATTTCTCTTCTTGCTTGCTGCAACATGCTCACGTTGGAATAAGACTCCATTTCAGAATCTGGTCATCCTCAATAACAGCAGCACCCACAATACCCAACATTTGGCAAGTACCTTTGATCTTTTTGCTTTTTGCTCTTGTGGTAAGGTGCTACATTATTTGGCAGGTTTTAATATTCTAAAACAGCTTGGATCCCAGTGGGAGGCACTCGCAAATGTTTTTTGGGGGCTATCATGAACTTGAACACTTTAAAAAGCTGTTCTAAGACAGCAAATGGCAACTCAGGACTTTTATTTTTATCATCAAAAGATTGTCCCTCCTTTTTATTTCTGCCTCACCCTCCAGCTATACCATCCCTTCTTTCAAGTCTCTCTGATGTTACCGATGAGTAGGCTCAATAGCCGTTCCACTATTTCTTGAGAGGGGAGTCCCTCAATCTCCATTCTTGACAGGCTCTACTATCTGTGACACACATGATAATGAATAGTACTCCATTTATTGTGCAACTTTGAGACTAGATAAGTAATCCATCAGAAGCACAAAAAATACGAAGGTCCCTTTTACTGTGTGTCCAAATTGGTTTGAGTTTAGAATGCAAGCTGTTATTTATTTAGTTTTTGTTTGCATCAAGATCTATCTTGAAGCATAGTCAAAAAGTTTGTGCATGCTCAGGAATGAATATGTTTGATGTCAATACTCAATTCCAATTGCTATGAGGAAGAGTACAGAAGTTAGACATTAAATCGTTAGACACAGCTAAAGGTGTAATGTCTGTCTCAGATGTGTATGCTGCTCTAATTTTCCAGTCTGACAGTGAATCTTGCATGCATCTTTTTAGATGAGTAGTAACCCACAATATAGGTCAGGTTATCAGTATGAAGGACATCATTGTGTCCAGGACAAAGGCAGAGACAAAGGCAGTAGTCTCCATCTTTCAGTCAGCTGAGAACAAAGCACAGAATTTATGTGCAGCACTGCATTAACACAGGTGGGTACAAAGAAGATTCATGGATTATTCTCTACATTGAGTATATCTGTTTTTTCTCATTAGCCACTCAAAATCAATGACCATTATATTTGCTGAATGGAGGCTCTTTCTATCATGTGTATACACGTCCTGCAATAGTTGTGCTTTGCTTAATGGCGGGCTGGTGTGGCCCTGTGGATATCGTTTGTCCCCTTTAATTACCTGGAGGTACAGATTGTTATTCATGGTAAGGGGCAGGGGAATAGTCGCCTGTACATCCCCCTTCCCTGAGGCCTACTGCGCTGAGCACTGATGTGGGAGGATGTGTAGAAAACAGATGCTACCCCATGATTTCTGAGTGTTTGTACTAATGATGAGCTCCACTAGGCTATCTTTCAGCCCTTTAATGGAAGTTCACCCTGATTTAAAGTCTGATTTTTATAGATGGAGCAGTGCTTTCCAATTCTGCTCGTCACCATGGGCCATACTTACTTTACAGGGGTATTGTATTTTTCTCCACTGCTTTGTCCTTGTGGAGTTGAGGAGAGAAGGGCTTTATGTCAAATCTCCCCCTACTTTCTTTCAAGGCGAACCATGGCCATTTTCCAAAACATAGAACAGTTTTTAGATATTGATCTCCTTGCAGGCAGCCATTGATCACAGTTTATTTCACCGCAACATGATAATCAACTTGTGGAGACTTAAAAACCTTCATAGTTTAGTAATCAATCTAATTTTTGATTTTGTTTCTGACAGTAAAGTTTTGTTTATTGTTCAGCTGAATTAGATTCCCCTTTGTTGATGCTTTTAAAGATAGTCAGGCGTTAATGCTAAAGAGTTGAGCAATGGTGCTCTGACACGCTCAGTAGGTCTTAAATCAAATGTTTCAGGAGTCAAAATGTGAGTGAATAGAGGACTCCTAAGAATTTCATGATATAAATTGGTCATGCTTACCAAATTACTTTGTTATGAAAATGGAGAAAAAGTGGCTCCAAAAATGTCCCTCTTCTGGGCATTTTTTTCTAATTTCTATTCTATTCAATCTTTTTTCATACAGATAATCTCATTGAGAGACACTCATTCTTAAGGGGAGATCTGATTCAAACTAACATTATGCGTAGATTTAACAGTAAATGAAAGCAATAATACAATAAAAGCGTCTTCCATAATGCCCCTCTACAAATAACATACAGTTTTGCATGAGTAAATTCCTTAAATCTGATCACCTTTATATCATAATATCACTGCAAACTGCAACCAAGGCACACTGGGAAGACTAAAATATATCAGTGGTCAGACTGGTATTTTTTTCTTCCTTGCCCCATGTGTGAGTGCCTATCCTCCCTGTGTTTAAGTGTAGGATAGGATGTGTCCCAAAGGCTAGCTTTTATTCCCAGTGGTGTCCATCAGACCCCTGTCCCTTGAAGCTCTGACAGAAGGAGCTATTATTTTCTCATCGCCCCGGTGGCCTGTGTCCCTCAGGAGCGGCTTCACCACGTGACTGACAGCTCCGTAAACACAGCCAACCCTGGGGTGACTGAGTGAGAGCTCACCTCAGTGACGCCCTTGTCCCGCCTTAATTTCTCCTCCTCATCATCTCTTCTCAGACTACTCGTCTTTGTGCGTCTCTATCATGACCTGGTTCAACCCTCAACGTTCCCACATTGCCCTCACCTGACATGCATGGTCAGAAGTCACCTATGTTGAGGTGAGGCAATGCCTAACCTCTTTTCACCAGCTGACCAAGACACAACAACACCTAACACCCTTGTACTTTAGTCATCCATTTCCTTCCTCTAAATGTCTTTTTTCCCCACGGTGATATTTTCAGTAGTTTCTTAGATGCTCTTTATCATTTATTTATATTTTTGAATGCAGTTTAAATGCAGTCTACAACATCGTAGAGATTGCATGGGCTGGCACGGTTCCTCTGAGAGTGTCATATAGGTCTAACCCCAGTGTAACTAAGACAGATGACTGTGTCAATGTTGTTTCCCCACAGGGCTGGCAGAGTCGTTGTCCTCCCAAGCTGCTCCGCTCCCACTACTTTACTGGTTTCATTGGGGCCTCACTGCTCATTGTAATGACCTAATGTAGATTCAGGATCAGCAGCCAGGGACATCCATCTACATCAGGGTGCAGGAGACAGGGGCACCCTCTGAGCATGTTTGCAGGCTTGGGTGTCTGTGTCTGTCTTTGTGTTCATGTTTGTTTATTTGAGTAAGCCTTTTTTGTCTTTTGGGACGTTGTATGAAAATAACACAAAATCATGTGTGACAGAAAACCAAATTTAAGATTTTTCTTGTCACAAGGCACAATTCTGTGTGAACAATCCTGTACTTCTTTTAGTTATTGGAATTTTTTTGGGGGGGTTAACTGTTGATTGATGCAACACATTTTTGTATCTTAAGGAAGGAAGAGGCCTTCAGCATGGCCAAAGTGTTCACCCCAACACTATTTTGCTGGGGTTATTTGAGGCATCCTGGACTTAATGCCACTGAAGTTGATTATAATTGGTTGAAAGAAATACAAATCAGCCCAATTTTAGTTCAGTTCAACACTAAAGAGGATTTTTGTGTCAACACCAAAATGATTATTTTTTCTCCATATCTGATTGAATTTCTTTGATTTTCTGACTTCTTATAATACAATAAGAAGTCAGAATACTGTTCAGTCTGAACATTGTCAATAATAAATAAATTAGAAAAGCAAAGTTAATCTACCTTATTGATCCATTAAAATTGTTTTCAGTGTTTCTCCAGCCTTTCAGGAGCACATTAGACTTCAGTCGATATCATTAGTTTGTTCTATGAGACAAACAATTTCCTTCTTGTTCTACATGTAATGACCTTTATAAATAGAAACATCGGCAGTTTCCTGCTCACTCTGTTTTCTGCGGGTGTCTTGTATGGCTCTTTGTCATCACTATGTCTTTCAAAGACTCAAGTGATAATTTGGTTTTTTACCTTTTGTGACCCCCAAGTACTAAAACCCACTTAGGAAAGCTTTTAAGAAATACTTGCGCAAATGTAATCATGGAGGAGCATGTATAACTTTTCATCCATTAGTCTGTTGGTCTTTCACAGCATTAAGTGATTCATGTTGTGAAGATTCCCTGCTGTGTGTTTGAGTTATTTTTTCAGCATGGGCCTTAAGTGTTTCTTCGAAAGACAAAAAAAGGAAAATTCTACTGCATTGGAAATATTAAATTATATTTAAGAAGTTAAATGTCATCTGTTTTTACAAATTCAGCTTAAGGAAATTATAGAATAGTTTTAAAAATCCATTCTTCATACACATATCCAACCTGATCTTGTGATAGAACATGTCATATCTTATTTAACCATGCAAAATATTCCAGTTTCATGTAGTCTTAATATAATGCAACAACTATTTCCTTTTAACTTCTCCACACGTTTCACTGTGTGCTGCTTCCATGCAGGGCATCACAAGGTTGAAAAGCAATCTTACATGACGTTTTGCTGTCTTTTCACTTTTCCCCTTCCCTCTTAGTTGTGATCCCTCACTTTTTTTTACTTTGCTCTCACTCTTAAATGGTTACAATGAGGAGTTAAACATTCTTGGTAAGGGATTAGAATTTGTACTTGCTTATACCGTACAAAACACCACATGGTTAATGTTTGAAAAATTGACACGGTCAGGACATTTCACTCTTCATGGTGAACACCTTTCTACACAAAACAACAGGGTAGAATCATCTGACAACTTACAACCAAGGATTGTGACACAACTACGTTTTTGAGATGTAGACAAACATGTTTATTAAATGACTGCTGTTGAGATAAAGATGATATATCGCTTAGTTAGCCCACCACATCTGGCCAGAGTACATGATTGGGTACATGATTTAAAGATATCCACTTTGCTTTCACGAGCACATTTACAAGGATATTGAACTATGTCCATAGTTCCTGTAGAGGTTTAAAGTAAACCAATAAAGCAGGGATCAGTGGTAAAACCATTACCAGAGCAGAATTCTGTACATCCACTGTTTATTCTTTTGTCTAACTCTGAGCGGAGGTGAGATTGGTATGACTTGTTTTTTGGGTTTATGGGCACAACCTGAGCCAACAGTGTCAATGATGTAATACTGAGCAAAATACTGAGCAACCCTAAATGCACAAGTAACTCTCATCCATATGCATCACATCCACAGCAGCCACCGTATCAGTTGAACACTGGTAACGCAAGTACTGTTGAAAGCATCATTTCAGTCAATGAAAACTGCTGTCTTAGATTATTGCAAAAAATTTAAACTGTAGGAACAATGCTTACAATGTTTGCCAAGTAAAAGATACACAAATAACATTTCCTTTACCCTGTGTGCACCATTAATAGACTAAATATTCTCACTTTCTCATTATTTCTATGCATATTTTTAAACTCCAAACCATATAAAACCATGAATGCTTATTGACGCATTCACTTTCAGATCAAATTTCTTTGTGATGTATTTATGATGTACATCTTATTGTAAGTGTGCAGAACTATTCAGCTCTGGAGAAAAAGCAAAATGATGTTTAAATAGATGCATCACTCTTCAAATAGCTAAACTGAGATGTGACCAGTGACAACCGGTAGTGAGTAATCAAAAAGATCAAATAAAAAAAGGGGGAAATGAAATCAAAAAGCAAATATAAACTGCAGGACCCCTTAATCCTCAAGTCCAACCGTATGACTTCCTTGAGTGTCCAGAGGTACAGGGTGTCAAGTGCTCCAAGACATGGCCAAGTTGCTGTAAATCAGGCTTAACAATGACTATCACTGAGTACTGTAAGATTCACCAGATGAAGCAACAAGACTGTGCTAAGAAATTCCTTTAGACAGATCATTCAAATGTTTTATGGATAGATAAAATGATGGGGATTCTTTATGGAGCTGAAGACAGGACCCATGGCTGGTTTATTATTAGGTTATTGTGGGGTTATGGAGGAGCATAGGTATGGGCTGCTCTCAGCGACTAGGTTTTTGTTTTGATTGACAGAAAATCAATTTTGTGGCCTTTTTCTGCTAAACAAATTCTGAAAGCAGTAGTAGAGTTAGAAGTCCAAGTAAAACTGTGGTCTTTAAGCAGGACAATGCTACATCACATGCATGCAAATATCTTAGAGTTTGTTCTGCCAGCAAAGGCCTCTCAGATGGCCAAGTAATAACCTGATCCCCTTTATCAACCTTAGCCCCTCTCAACAGTTACAGTGAAGAGAGACAATACATCTCTTTGCGTGGCATTTGGGGGGCGATGATTGCTGGTGTTCAAGTCACTGACAAACCCTGCTCAAAAATTGATAATAAACAAATAAGTTGCTTGTTAACTTATCACTCATATTTCATTAAAAAAAAAGAGCTCACCTTTGGTTTGTTTAAGTTTCAGGTTGAGCTTCAGTAACATTTTGAACAGAATATTCCAAAAATCTTGAAGGGAGAAATGCTTTCAGTATTTCAAAAAATGTAACAGATTTAATTTTAGATCACTCAAACAGTCTATATGAATAATCAAAAGCTCTCTAGTTTTGTTCAATACTGATCAATATTTTTTATGCTGGTCCCAGATGTGAGATAATATTGATCTTCTTAATTTGATTTTAACAAGTAAGCAAATTAACACATTTCCCCAATTTTTGAATAATCTCATTAAATTTAAAGCCTTCAACCTAAATATCGTCAGTCATATTTCCCCCAAGTCGCTTCCAGAATCCAAAACATAATCTAAAATCTTCCTTAACCTTTTATGGCCAAAATCCAAAATTTTTTAGGACCTTATACTGCCTTATTATATCAATAGAGTGGTTAGCCTTCAGAGTGCATTCTTGCTTTTGGTTCTTAGTGTCCAAAAGTATCAGACTCATCTTCTGTAGAACCAGCTCCCATTTTGGGGGCTTAGAACCTAAATATTTGATGAAGCCTATTTTTAAGGCTGTTTCAGGTAATAGTGTTGGTGCTTTATTGTTGTTAAAAAGGAGTTTTTGCTTTCCATTTTCGGCAAGTGCCATAATATGTAAAGTTCCGTTGGGTGACTTTTTCTATGAAAAATCTAATTGAATTGAAGAGTATTATTGATCATAAGTCTTAACACCATATTATTGGCAGAGAAATGCAGTACAGCCTGATTAATTTGATTTATCTCTCTATAAAACACTATGTAAATGTCATCATGCAAACTTGTGTTTGTGTGGAGTTCTGTTTTAGTGGGTTTTACCTGCATCTGAGAGGACAGGACTCGCAGACAAAAGGCAACATTTATGGAGGCTATACTGCTTCTTCAGGTTTAAACCCCAGCCCTAACAAATTAATGCTGTTTTTTTTTCCCCAGGCAGACCCCATCATTATTTGCAAAGCACTCCTCATAACCATGCATTGCTGTAATGAGGCACTTTGTGTTAATGCAGCTTTGTGGATCATATGGGTGCAAAGTTAATTCAGCTCAGTGTGAAAGTCACGACTTTTCAGCTCAATATTCTCTGTTTGCCTTCTACAGTGGAAATAAATGCACAGGGAAAAAATCCAGATATGGCTATTCTATAAGCTGTCTGTTGTCAAATATTGGTCTTTTCAAAGTGGGTCGTTTCTTTTACAAGAGGCTCTGTAATTGCCCACTTGACTTGTAGTATTATATCATATAAAAAGTTAAAAAAATAAATAAATGGAGGAGGAAACAATATATTAGCAAGTGTAGCTGAATTGTTGTTTCCTTTAGCACATTTATATGCTTGTAGCAGAACCTTCAAAGTTGAAGAAACTGAGTTCTGCCCACTTTGACCCTGAATTTTAATTGGCTAAGGGAAATGGAGACTGGAGTCTTTGTCTGTCAATGTGTGAACACTCTAATTAACTAGAACCTTGGAGCATTGTAATCTCTGGATTTTGGGGTATCATAATGTATTAACTTTAATTAAGCATGTGAGCTATGCTAGCTAATTAGATGAGTGCGCTTATTTGTGATCTGGATAATATGAATACATTTTACACAAGCTGAAATCAGTGGGTCTTGCTAATTGCAGAGTGTCTGCCTGTGGATCATGCACTATAGCTGTTGCTGCTATCTGCACACCCAGCTTAGGCTAATGTGATGAAATCCTCATAGAGAGATGATGTGCTCTGCTGAAGGTTGACAGTCCCAAGGAGAAGGACTCACCATGTCAGCGGCTTGTTGAACCACGTACATGTTCAGGACCAGTGATTCTGTCTGTCAGCAACAAGACAGTTCAAACCCACTGTGTTTTCATTATCTACCTATTTTTTTTTTCTTTTTTTCCTGCTCTGCAACTATCACTGCAGCTGCTGCTGTTTATCCCTCTATAGTTTTCATGTCTCATAAAACACAATTTGATCTTTGTCTGCTGTTTTCTGGAGCGTGAACTTCTTCCACCATTGAATGTAACAAGGGGAAAGAAGAACTGTATTATTTTCATGGCTCAGATTCTAACTGGTAGATGGGCGTACAGTATCATTTGAAGAGTTTTTTCAGCAATTAATTTTCTGCTGCAGCAATTTATCAAATGGCTGAAAGTTAATTACTGAAATTAAGTTCCAGTGTGTACCATTTGGATAGATAGATAGATAGATAGATAGATAGATAGATAGATAGATAGATAGATAGATAGATAGATAGATAGATGGATAGATAGACTTTAAGCTGATCCATTTGCAAAAATGCAATATGATATTTAGTTGCAGTATGGAGATGTCACTAATTCCTACATAGTGGACCCTTTAAGTAAAAATTTAAGAAAAAAGAAGGCAAACTATCCAATTGGATATCTTCTGGCTTAAAAAAAAAGATGCACATATATGGCCCAAGACACCTTTGATGTACTTTGGGGATTGAGACATGAGAGATGTCGGTATTTCAAACAACTTTGTTGGGAGTTCACCCTAATTGCAGCATTTCTCATTGACAACAAAGCTTAAATTAAAAATCCACTCCATCCACCTACACTGTCTGCTTCTTTAAATCTATAACAGAAAATAAACTTCATTATATGTTGTTTACCTCAGTGTTACCTGGAAACCTAATTTTCTACTTCTTGAATTCTTTTTATGCATTCATTTACTCTCCACATCCACTTTATCCTAGTCAGTCTTACGGGGCAGCTGGAGAGTCTCCCAGTTGCCATCAAACAAAAGGCAGGATACACCTTTAAGAGGTTGCCTGTCCATCTCGAGGCCAATACTCAGACAAACTAGACAAACAATCATGCACACTCATACTCACTCAGGTGGATTTAGAATCATTAATTAAGTTGACATGCTGACAAGTTTTCTTTTAACATTTAATTTCACACATTTCTTAATCCCTTTTCATATTTTGACATGCACATGCCACATTCATGTTGGTTTAAAATGTGGGTGCTATTCTGGATCACTTTAGTTAAAATTACGGCATACAGCATCGGCCTTGTTTTTTCTCATGTTGGCTCTTTGGAAGACTTATGACTAATTATTTAAGTTTGATGAATATATGCACATAATTGCACTGAACAAAACTTTATACAATTTTATTAGAGTAGTGAAAAGTAAAAGATCTTACTCCACCCCATTTGTCTTGCTTTGTTGAAAATCAGCTCAAGATTAGTTGTATATGTGAACCTGTACATTTCACTAAAAATGCAATAAGAAGTATGTCAGTTGTAAAGGATAGAGTGTGAACATTTAGCTTGTAAAAGACAGAGAATGATGCAGATGTGGCCTCATTTTTAAAAAAATTTTCGACAAACTCCTACTGTCATGTTGTCTTTTTTGTGCCTGTGTGACTTTGACTTCTGTTTATTCAGCTCGAGGCATTTTCTGACAGCTGTGCTGAAATGAGCTCTGCAAAATTAGAAAAAGGCTTGGGAAGTCGGAAACAGCCTCATACAGCCACCAGTGAGACATTTCTTACAACGTACAGCACTAGCAAACTGCTCTCTGGCTGCAATCAAACATTATGTTGAATAGATGAATAAAGAAAACTATCTGTTTCTATGATCTGTGTATAGACTGTAAAGGCAACAGCTGCACAGAACTTAGACTGAGCCCCTTTGGAAGTTTTTATCCATTTATAAGTTATTACACAGAGCAGGTTGAAATTTATAAGTGTATATGGGAAGCAGAGGGAAATTTCCAGTCACCCTCACTTACAGTAAATGAAACCTCTAGTTCTCCTGTCCTCCAGAAAGTGCATCTGAAACACACTATTAACTTTCCCATTGCTGATGTAATTTTTTATTGCCTCGTGGTTTCAGGTCTTTCCGAGTTGGCAGGCACTGCTGTTCTGCTTTCCAAAGCCAGATAGATGCTTGTGTCAGAGCACAGAAATACAGCAATGATGGAGATATTATTCTGAGGATTTAATTTGCCAGAGTGGGATAGTAAAGTGCACCCCCGTGATTATTAATGCATCATTTTCTTTTTTGTTTTAAAAAAACAGCACTTGCTGTGCTGAGTTTAAGGGAAATCATGCAGTTTTCAGCATATGTTCATAAAATGTTTGAGATTCTATTGATGTATATTTCATATGTTTTGGAGTGGAAGAATGTAAAAGTAAAGTGCCACTGGCAAAAACCCTTGCTTAGATTATAAAAGTTCTCAAAACTATCAAGTGTTGACGGTAATGATGATCATTATTATGTTAAATTGGGTAATAAGCTATGTATGTTATTCTGGACTTGACAAGTGATATGTCTACAGCTATTGATGTGCCTTTGATGTACTTCATTTTAATGTTTTTTTTTTTGTTTTTTTTTCAAACCTATATCCAAACAGCTGTGACAGATTCTAAAGCAGGGCCATGTTACAAAAGAAGTCAATGAAGAATCTAAATGCAGGAATGTGGGAAGTCATTTCTATAGCATTGGTGTAGATGTACTCCATACAAACGAGTTTTAGAGCTGAAGAAGTCTTTTGGATGAGAGGTAAATCATCTTCAAGAGCCAATAAGTCCAGTTTCCCTTATTCAAGCTTTTAGGACTGCTTTCTACAGTATGAAAAAGAACACAAGTTTTTCCAGTTTAGTTTCTTCCTTCCTGCTGCTAATGTTTTGGAAGTGAGTAATGAGATGGACCGGTTTGTAGGATGATGGTTCATCAATTAAAACTACACACACTGCCATATTGTTTTTTGCCATATAATCTAGTAAGGAATGATGTATTAAACAGATCATTAATGAGATATTATTAATGACAAGTTATGGCACCATGAGGGTTTCAGCCAGCCATTTAGAGACTGTATTTTGCTCTGCAGGGTTAAATGTGTGCTGCTTTTGTTCAGAGTACAATGGCAAGTGGCATTTTAACATGCGCTTGCCCCATTGTGCACGCGTAATTAACATTGCATAATCTACCTGCGAACAAAGCAACTTTTGTAATTAGAGTTATGATTGCAGCAGGATAATGACAATGATTCTACAGCTGATAATGACTGTTGAGCTCTTGGCAGTTGCTGCTTTGTATGTGTGGCAGACTTGTGACATATGGGACACAAAAGGACACACCAGCCAGTCGGTCAGCCTTTGTTCCCACTCAGGCAGACCCAATCACTGCAGACAAATTGTGCTGTAAGCCTTCCAAATGATGCCGACCTGGGGAAAATGGCTCAGACACTTGAGAATGGGCCCATAATGTAAAAATCTCAGCTACTTGGTAGCTCATGGATAGAGCATGTGAGCTCCTTGGGGCTCTTTGACTCCAATACCGTTTCTTTTCAGGAGCTTTGCTCAATCTGAATTCCTTCATTCATGCTGCTCTATTTGTCTGTCCTTTATCAAAGGAGAACATTTTTAAAAAATGACAGTACATACAGATGCTCTCTGCTTTCAGTCAGTAGCCTCAAAAATGAAAGTGAAGCAAATTCAAAAGGCTTAAAAATAAGTTTGTATTTATATATGATACTTTTATTCAAGCTATATAAAAAAATGTCCTCTGTTTACATATATCTATTAAAACTGAGTAATATGCTCTGTGCCTGTAGGGTATTGGTACTAAATAGGCTTGATGTTTGTCATACTGCTTAAACAAGTAAAGAACCATCTATCTATCTATTGAAAAATTAATTTGTCCTATTATAGAGACGGTGGAGCATTTATTCAAATAGATTAAGAGTTGTCAGAGATGGCATCTTGATAGGAGGCACTTAGGCCTGTGGCATTCCTAGCTGTGCAGTCAGTGGGGATAGCTCCATCGTGTAGGCTATGCACTAATCCATCACCGCCAGAGCTAAGAAGCTCTGGGCCTTGCGCTTGGCTTCTCCCTCCAGGAAATAATCAGCTTTTAATTTATCACCAATCACATTCATAGGAAGACAGATCACTTTGGGGAGACCTTGTATGACCAAGCTCATCTTCCCAGTTATACTGAAGTGCTTTGAGTTTGACTAACAGAATCTGTTGGGTGATTTCTTTCATCTCCATCCATCTGCTAGTTCTGGATGAACAAACTCTTTACTCCTTTTTAAAAGTATACCACTTTTCCATTTTATGTCACAGAAAAGAAAACTTGGGCTACAGCACAATGTTTCCACCATTTAAAAACATTCAACTTACCAGTTCTGAGCAATGTACATAAAGTAGGACAGTGAAGCATGCTCTTTCCCTGTGGAGTATGAAGCATATGCTATTATGTAAGTCAACTGCAAGGTGTCCTAATAGCTTAAGATTTTTCTCTTGTCCCTCAGTGTTACCACAATCTGAATTGTAGTCCCTACAGGGGTGTGAATGATTGGTGGCAGGGCACAAGAGATGTGATTTACGCAAACGGGGAAGGACAGTTCAGCCTCATGTCATCCACCCTACCCACATATCACCTTAGAGATACCAGGCAGGTTAATCCTTTTATTGTAATGAAGTGAAAGCACATAATGTGAATGTGAGATGCTTAATCCTGTTGGCATTTTTATGAGGAGGAAGTAGCCATGGTGACACAGAGAAGAGAGTGCTTTAGAAGCACAGGTGCTATCCATCAAAACATGACGCTGACATAGCACAACAGAACAAACCATGCTTAATGAGATTTGCAGGTGTGTCTATACACCAGGACAAACTGCCCTTAATTCTATTGATGTCCAGTGCACATTCTAATCTGGTGCTCCTTATAAGTTCATGGGAGCAGGTAGCACTGGTAGTTTTGCCATTTCAAACTTGGCACAGTCAATAGTTTATTAGTTATGCAAGTATTAAAAGTGGATGTTTATGTCCTACTGAATCAAAACAGAATGCAGTGAACTACAGCATTCACTTTGTCAAATTTAGTGTTATCCACATGCCCTTTTGTTCAGTGTACCAGCTATTGTCTGTGTACTTTACAAGACTCTAATAGGGATATATGGAGGAATGCAAAGCTGAATTTTATGGTGCAAGACTTACTGATACAGAACTTGAAATCCACAGAACTCTTGAACCTCTTGTGGGTACTTTATAAAAGGAATTAATTTACCAGGTGAGCTCAATATGTTGAGAAAGAGTGCAGTAGATGTTGAGAAACAGATACAGGGGAGACAGAATATGATAATATTCTTTTAATTTCCAAAGGCAAATTGTATTGTTAAAGAATGACAAATGACTGAGATAGATGGATGGATAGATGGAAAAAATAATAAGTAAAAATATACACAAATAGTACTTTTAAAGAATCAGTGTGTAAGGCTGTGTCTGTGCTTAAGAATGATCTTCTGCACATGTCTTTATTACAGTGCAGCTGAGGAAGCCTCTGAGTGAACTCCCTCCATTCTTTAATCACTATGTTATATAGAGGACATGCAGTGTTGTCCATTTGGATAGCTTGTGCAACTTTCTTCTTTCCAGAGCAATTTCCAGCACAGAGCCTGGCCTCTTTCCATGGCCTAAGCTTCCTAAAGAAGTAGAGACTGCTCTATCCCTTCTTCTGAACAGCCTCCATTTCAGCTTTATTAGCTATTGGATTAGCTTCCTGTTATCAACAAACCAGGATAATGTTTCAAATATATGACATGTCTATAAAGTCTTGTTTATCAACAAAATTAGGTCCTTGGCAAAATGAAGGAAATGTATCAATTTGTGAATCTCTGAAAATTATATGAGATCCTCAGTTGTCTGATCTACGTTGAGTTTAAGTGCTGTGGTCATGTGAAGTGTCAGAATTAGAAACCACAGGTTTTGAGTGACATTGGTTTACTAGGTGTTCAAAAATCAATTTTCAGGCAGGAACTGTTGTGCTGATAGTTTCTGTCTTTTATGGGAGTTGGTCACTGAGCCAGCAGCAATACTTCTTGCCATTGCCTGATTAATTGTCACTGAGTCAGATAAAGAGAGACAATAAAGGCCTTTCATTCCTTTCGAACAGAATTAGTAGTGAACACAGAGGAAGCCACTGAAACAAGTAGTCTAAAACATATTAATTTCCTTTGATGTTAGCAGGCTGAATAACAAGGACAGAAAAAAAAGTCATTGATTGGACTGCAAAGCTTCACATTTGTTTTTTTGGTGTCCAGGAGGAAGGGCTCAAATAAATCTTCCTTTATCTCTAATCTGTTCATTCATTAATCAAATGGCAAGCTGTGATGCATTGAATTACGAGTTCAGCTCCACACTTGCATCAGGGTTAAAAAGGCCATCTCACTGCCATGTATCCACATTGCCTAGCCAAAGACCTCTGGCGCCCACTTGTCTCACCCAGTTTCTGACTGGTAATTGGGTATTTATCAGATTGCCTGCAAGAGAACGATGCAGTGTTTATCTGACACAATTATCGAGAAAAATGGGGTAACAAAGTCTGCCACTTTTCCAGGATACTGAGTTGAGTGAATGCACTGGAATGTTTTTGTGGAACAACAGGGACTTCTTTATCAGACATTTAGCTTGGAATGCGCTTGTCATCATTACATGCAAATAGCAATTGTGCAAATACAACACATAATTCTTTGACTCTGCTGTGACATTAGAGGAATGAGGTGATGATAACGCACATGCAGCAGTGAGCTCCCCATACTTGCGATCTGATATTGTCTTTTCAGGAGCTCTTCTAATTCGCAAACCAGGAAATGCACATAAAAGGGGTGCAAAGTGTCCATTGAGTATCTGTAGATAAGACGGGGGAGAAATTGGTATGCTTGTGGCTTCGTTCTCCTCTAAACCTATTACAGAGAGAAGGGTAGAGAGACGAGGAGAAAGAATGGGGGTAGAGATTTAAGAAATAAGTGGCAAATAGTTGGTCCTTTTGAGGTTGCATAAATGGAAAGCATAAGAAAGTTTGGGAAATGTTACAAAATATTCAAATGGGAAGGTTAAAAAATGTGGTCTATAGTGCAAAACCATTCTGAGTATCAGTAGCATTGCAAAATGGGCATCTTTCCTTTCCATTATTGCATATATTCACTTTTTTTACCATGGAAAAGTGACGTTAAATGCTTTTCATCATCTCTAAAGATGCACGGCTTTTAAAGACTCAGTCACTCCTGTATTGCCTTGGAATTTATGATAAAGCAAGTCCATCATATTTTCGACGAAGCATATCCAATTCACTGAGTATGTCATGCCTGAGGAAAGAGCTGCAAAGAGAAAATCAGAGCATAGCAACACATAGTGGAAAGTCTGAAGAGAGTGAAAATACAGTGAAAGACCATAAGATGAAAGAGCCGGGACTGCCTGGACTGCAGGATGTAATCAAAAGAGGGTGAACAGGTTGTTCCACAGATGGCTGATCTGGAGAATTCTTCGATTAATTTCCATAGTACAGACGGTCCCTGTCACTATGTCCAGGTGATGTCAGCATGGCAGCATTGTCTCACACACCCCGCTAACGGGAAACTTTTGTCTTCCCTGCCTGAAATCAATTTGACAGAGGCACTTGTTGTGTGTGTGTGTGTGTGTGTGTATGCACAGGTTAATGTTGTGACCCCAGTCCACCAAGGGGAGTGTCACTTTTAATGGTTGAAAACACGTTTTCAAGAATGTAACAAAACAGCAAAAGTAACACAAAGAACTAAGTGCTCAAAAAGTGAAAGAAATTTACACAAAAGAGAAACCTAAACTAGAATTATCTAACAATTTCATGATTGTTCTACATAAAGGATAAACCAACTAAAAAAACATAACTTTACTAAACTATGCTATAGATGGAACTGTGCATGTGTGTAATTTTAGAGGCTAAACTAATTCCTGTCTAGACCAATTGCCAAGTTAAAACTCTTTCACCAAAATTAATGCAAGGGAAAACTGCTAAGACCACAAAAAAGAATAGCGCTTTGTTGCATGTTGTCGTATGCTGATAAGGACTCATTATCATGCACTAATCTCTCTAACGGGATATAACGTACAGACTAAACTACAAACAAGCAATCACAACAAGAGATGTAGTGTTTAGCAGCTTGCAAAATATAACAGCTGCCTTAAAAGCCTGGTTGTACTTCTGTTGGAGAGTTTCAGGTAAAAGCTGTGGAATCAGTCCAATTGGCACACTAATACGTGGGACAAAGAAGCAGCAGGGGCAAGCTGTGAAGCAGGTACAGGCCTACCAGTGTGTGCCAGTTTACAAAAAGGAAAAACTCTCAAAAATGGTTTGACCGAGTGAGAGAAAGAGAGGCAACACCAAGGGCCTTAACAGTATTAACTAAATAAGATGCTGAGTCTTGGCAAAAGAAGTTAAACTGCAATATTTTTGCTATTCTAATGCCAATCTCTCCTAAATCATCATTTCTAAGTCCATACAGACATGAATTAAAGGAAATTGTGGATCATTTGGTGGTGAAAGATACACTGATGCTTTAAGAAAAGTTATTCTGCTATATTATTGCACAATTTGTTTTCTTGTTTATTTATTTTTTCTGAGCAGAGAATACAACCTGTATTTAACCATTTTAATTGTGTTTCATTCCCCAGATTGATGCCAAGTGATGCCAGAACAGTGAGCACAGTAATGCGTGGCACTTGGTCAGGGGCCTCGCCCCTCTTCATCATGGTTCTGTTCAGCCTGGCTCAAGGCCAAGAGGTGCCTTTAGTCCCAGGTAAGATATTTAATGTTTTTTTTGCACTGGCATGTCTTCCCATCATTAAAGAACTTGTGGTGTGCTCCATCTTCATGATTTGTCAGTGTCTGCCAGTCTGTGATTGTCTGACTATTGTATGCTTGACACCGTTGTTCTACATTAATTTTTTATATGTAACTGTAAATTTAAGTGTTAGGAATCTTTTAGCAAAAAAGATCACCATAGTTTTTTTGTTTTGTTTTTGTGCAAAGCTGAAATTTTGCCTTTGAAATTTTTGGCAAAACATTTTCTGAAAACAAAGACATCTCTCACCAAAGGCTGATGTTTTTGGTGAGATTTTAAACAACTAATCAAGCTTGAGAAACCTAATTGAGGAACAGTTCCTGATTCCCCACAAGATGCATCTCCCACGGCATGCTGAGATTCCCTAACTATCTCCATAATAAGATAAAGAATAGAATTAACACTGTAGTGGTTTTATTTTTTTGTGACCGTGCAAAAGCTGTGAATCATCGGTGGCTTGAACATCAAAGAATTTTTTGCTTGAATGTATCAAACTTGTTTACAGCCTCAGTTTAGGTATGGCTTGATGCTGCACAGGTAACATCATATACACATTTCTTTTTGTATACATTAACTTTTTAAAATGCTTTGAAATCTTTTCTTCGTACAATCAGTAATCATATCATCCATAAATTTTGATACAATTAAATTTTTCACGTTAGATACAGTTAGTGACAGCTGTTGGTGTTTTCAGTGCTGCTTATCTTTGATAAAATCATTTCAAAAGCAGGCTCCTGACTACTTAACTTCTGATTACGGTAGATATGTGACGATCTGATGGTCCAAGGGTTGTCGGGTTGGATTGACCGAGTCTGAAATGTATTATTAAAGCATTTTGGTTTCTGTCAAGAAAATGTTAAATAAAATGCATAATGTGAAAGATTCACCAATGTATTTTAGATCCTTCCAATACAAAAACATTTTAGTGGTTTATAGAAGTAGACCTTACTCAACTTCAGCAGTTTCTAGTTGATATATGTACATTTTTTGTCCCAGGTGAAAATTCTCAAAATATCATTAGGTTTTCACTCGTTTATGAGAGCCTTTCACTACTAAGTGTGAGTGCATGATTTCTCGTGTGTATGAGAGTATTTAATTAATATGTGTGCAAGGTTTTCAAAATAGCTTGTGAGAAAGTTTAACTTTATATGTGTGAATGAGAGTATTTTAGTTGGATTTGAGAGCATTTGATTAGAATGGGTGTAAGGTTTTTAGCAAAGTATTTGAGTGTTTGACTACATATCTTTGTTTTCTAAGCCAATTCTGAATAATGTCTCTGGTGGCTCCTAATATGCATATGTATATTTATGTATATGTGCTTATTTTTAGATGACTCAAGTATTTTCCTGAGACATGAAGTGTCTGAATCATCTTCATGAAATGAATTTGTTTTTCTAGTTACCGTATTGGATAGTCACCATACCGATACCAGGTTGCCATCTATGCGTTTCCACCCAGTTCTATTCAGACAGGATGACAGTCCTGCTTAATGAAGCTGCTTTCTTATTCTGACTCCTTTGCTTTTCTCTATTACCTTTCACCTTTCATTCATTTTCTTTAAGTATGTCTATGCCTCCACCATTATTCTCTCTGCATTTTCTTTTCAACACTGTGTAAGAAGCAATTTACCGTCGATCAGAGTGTCTCAAGCTCTCTGTGTTCTTTGTGGGTTTATGTGTGAAGGATCAGTACCTAAGCAAAAACACTTAAAATCCCATCTTTAGACCATAATCGTTGGCCGGTAGCAGTTTGAGCTATATCAGAACTGATTTCAGCTTCTGTTAAATGGATGCATTTGCCTAAAGCTAAGGTGTAAAGACAAACTCTCATTAAAAATCCAGATTTTAAAGCTGAATTCCACAAGGACCATGAATCTTTCTACCACAGTCTCTCTGTGAAAAGAAGCTTCAGTTAGATTTTTGTCTTACATACCTCATGGATGTATTTACCCTAAAGTAAATACTGACAGTTCCCAAACGCAATGCCTTCCTGTTTCCTTTTATAAAAGTAATTTTCATCCTTGAAGTTTTCCGCTGTACTTGTTTAACCCTCTGTGTGCCACCAAATTACTCACACTTAGAGAAGTCTGCAAACTTTTGTTCGTACTGGACTATTTGAAGCACTACTGATGCATGTGTGGAGTGTTTGACTTAATCTGAACTCTTTTTGCAGGTAATGACATATTTTTACCAGCTTCTATTGACATGATGTCAAACAAACAGATAGTATAGACATTCCTTAACTTTTACTGCAGTATAGTGAAACACGTCGGTTTTCTTGAGGGCAAAATCAGTCATATTTTTAAGTATTGGAAGAGGAAAATATAGACTATTTTGTTTTATACAATAATTTTTCATTTTACTTCATGTTTGTTTTAAATAACACATTATTCAAAACATTTAGTTTTCTATGTAATTTTATACTAAGGTTGCTTCACATACTGTGAGTCATAAAGACATCGTGCCAGGCCCTCCGTTGTACCATGGATCCCACTTTACATTCAGTATTCAGATTGCACACCACCCTAAGGGTGATTAAATATGTGGTTAATGCAGCACCATCAGAGTATTGAATTACACAGGAGCCATGCTGACCTTTTTAAATTACAGAACCAATTGTGCAAGACGGCAGAGGAAGTTTATAACAGGTACTGCCAAGATGGAGCCCAAAGGAGAATGGATCTGCTGCTGCTGTCCTGCTGACGTGTTCCTTATTAGTGTTCTGCACTATAGGCACTCAATTTGACACCTATGCTTTCATTTTGTTCTCTTGCTCTGGACTCATTGACTGCATTTTTTTTGTCTCTTTGTTTCTACATGTTGTGTGCAACAGTCATTAAAGTATTGTTGGAGATGAGCTGAACAACCCTCCACCTCACCACACTCTCACACATGCACACAAAATAATTTGACAATCCATTTCATCGCCGATGAGACACGAATCACTTTTGACACACAGTACCAGTTCACTCCATAAATCTTGATCAGGGGCCATTTTCTCAGATGCATCTTAGTAAGCATGCTGGCTCTGCTGAAATCTGAAGGTCGCCTCTTTATTCTGATTTAATTTGAAGCTAAAGCCAAAAAAATGAAGCAGTCTACTTGAGCATCAAGTGCATGTGTCCATGGAGTCTGTGCCATTTTTCAGAGATGACTGTAGTCATCCCCAATCCCCATCAAAAGAATCAAGACCTGACTGGAAGCGATACAGCAATCTTTGGTTGGCAAAGGAGAGGAAAAGCTTTTTACCATTGAAAAGGACCAAATAAAATACTGGGACATTAAAAACTCACCGTTTTTCTCCTTGCCAGCTTTGAAGAGTCGTTCCTGATTGCTTTATACAGCACTTTGCAAAATGCCCAGTAATTGTATTTAGGTGAAAATTCCTCATTTTACCACTTTCGTTCTTCTTTCTCAAGGGAGAATGTGATGTTATTGTAGAAAGGAGAGGATTGAAGACTTGGAGTTTTATATAATAAAATTGTTGTGGCAGATTGTTTTCCATAGAAAAAATGTTGACACAATTCATTCCATTAAGATATATTGAAAAGCTTTGTCAAAGACACCAGCATTTAGGCTTTTCTCTGAATACGATCTGTGCGGATTTGTCTGGCTTGTCAGCTGAAGATGGGGTTTTGTGATTATAGCCTTATTTAAGTTTAAATGAGGGCTGTTATTTCACTGCTGTTTTATTACAGTTTCATTGTCAGCGCACAAGTGGATTTCCTGATCAATGCACATCATTATGAAGGCCTCAAAATTCTCCTGAGCCAGTACGTTGTTGATTAAATAGCTTTAACCTATTATTTATCCTTGAAAAAAATATATCAATACAAAATTGATTAATGTATGTCAAATGGATTGACCAGACTGATCTGACTTGACTATCTCATTCTTTGTAACATAATAGACTGTCTTTGGAATCTACAGTAGCCTCTGAACATACAAATTTAATATAAAGTTCCACTTGTGCATCTTGCTAGACTTTTTACCAAATGTCACAGACCGTGAAGACACAGGACACAGGTGCAGGGTCTTTTCAAAGCAAGAGTGTTTATTTGCAATAAACAAGTCAAAGATCTCCGAAACAAGGGGCTGAAAATCCTAAAGCACTATCCTCAATAACTATGTTTGAGGAGGGTGCAGTTATGAAAATTATCAAAACAAAAACAGGAATACAGAAAACTATGAAAGATTATAATTAAACTCTACGCAGTCAACTAAAGAGGCGGAAAAAACAAATGACGCTCTCTTCAAAATGGAGACACTATGAAACTTTACAGAAAACATAAATCGCTCCACGAAGGAAGGTATTATGAAACTTAACTCTTAATACTAGGCTCACCTTTAACGGCGGCACAAAATTCTATAAACGAAATACAAAATCTCTCCAGTGGCGGAGGGACTATGAAACTCTTAACGATAACTGAAATGCAACTCTCCTCTAACGGAGGTTCTATGAAACATTGACAAAAAACAAAAAAAAATCACCGCTAAACGGAGGAACAAAACAGGCTATGAAAACTTACCGTGACTAAACTATGGCTATGGAATAAATTACAAACAAGGATAGCACTGTAGGGGGATCGCTCAACTACAGGCTCGAGGATTCAAGGCACTAGGATAATTGCTGTTCAAAGACGACAAAAGCACTTTATAAAAAGTTTTAAAGAGTTCAATTTCACTACACATACAGCTTGGGCTTGGATTTTTTTCAGAGATCTTGCTAATATTTCTGCAATAAGACATTTGAGGAACACTAGTGATTTGACATTCTCATTGGTAACATGCTTACTCTGGGACATTCCATCGTAAGTACTGAACTCATCTTAATCTCTTCCATTCCCACCAGTCCTCTGCTCCTTTGTTCTCTTGGAAAATGTTAGAACCTAACCCTTTGACTATAGCTGTGCTACATTGTGAGTGTGAATTAAAAAAGAACTTGAAAAGCTGGACTGTGTGGTTGGACTGAGTAAGAAACTGCTTCCCATGCTAGCATCAATTTGATCTAATCCTAGCAATCTTAATGGAGCACATAAGTGCACGTAAGCCTCATAAGTGTAAAAAGTAAAATATGTGCACGTTTGGCACATTAATCTGCATAATAATAATCAAAATAGCCTTTTTTTCCAACCAGAACACCAGCCCTGCTGTTAAGTGGCCCATTGGGAGTGTTCTGGAAGCTTGATAAGCCACTCCAACTATGGTTGCTTTTAAGTAAAGGTTAATAAATAAATGATTTTGAGTGTGACATGGCGGGAAAATGATTCATGGCTGGCTCTGGCTGATCATTTTTCTGCATTTCTTCATTCTATCAGTGTTGTTGTGGACGTACTGTTGCTTATCCATACATTGTTATTTTTTAAAAATCTATTTAACATTTGTTTAACCTGGAAAAGCCTCATTGAGATTAAAAATCTGTGTCCTGTCCGAGACCATTGTTCTTATGGTGCAATGTTGCTGCTTTTATGGGGGAGGCATTTATTCCAACATTTCCCACACTGAAATGTCTCTAAGCTAATGTCACTTTTTGACTTTTAAGACCCGTTAGTACAGTCATCACTTAAAAAAAGATAAATAAATACATTTTAAAAAATTGTAATAGCTGGTATTAATTGCATAAAGGGAGCAAAATGTTTTATTTATATATATATATATATATGCATTATTTAGAGCCTACGATCAATCCATTAGGAAACAATAACCATCTCTGTGCTATCTTTGTTTTAGCAAATAAAAAGAAACAATGAAGCAATTTTGGTCATAGATAACCTTATTTTTGGAGGCATGTGGCACATTTCCTCTTTCCTGGGGCACAGAGCCCAGTGCTTATCATCTTGCAGCTTCTCACTCCATCCGGCCACCATTTAATTACAAAGCAAAGCATAAGCCAGTGTTTCTTCATCCCACTCCACCCTCAGGCCATCATTTAATGATGAAAAATCTGCTTCAGGAGATTTTGGCATTTCTGCTGTTATTATCATGCTGCTCTGTTTATTTATGTTTTTGTTTTCTACGGCCTTTTTTTTGTGTTTGCATTTGTAAGACGGTTGTCTTTGCACATTGTCAAAACGAATTTCATAAAAATTTAAAAATTAAGGAAATAAAGCCACTTATACATATTTTCCTCTCGGGCGAGAAATTTAAAGTCCTGAGCTTAAGTTTGTGATTTCACACCTTTGTCTAAAGCTTTATATGTGTCAAATGTGACTTCATCTTGAATTTCAGTTCATTGCTCTAACAGAGGGGGGATGTGAGCCTTATTTTAGATAGCTGTTCCACAAAAAAAGCAAATGATGAAGCGCAAAAAAAGAAGAAATAAATCAGTTAATAAAAGAACAAAGTTCTTCTGCTTTGTAGGGTTATAGGCAGGGTGAAAGCCAAGCTGCTATGGGTGCAAAATAACAAAAAGTGGCCACAGTTTATACCTAATTTCAGGTTTTTATGCATGTTTGTAATCTCACTGAGTATGAGACCATCTCAAAGGTGAAGCAACGCTCCCCTGTAACCTCACACTGCCGACTTACAACCCCAATTCAAAAATAGTTGGAATGTTGTGTGAAGCTTATAAAGATAGCAACACAGAATTCAACAAATTCAAGAAAATATCAGTTAATCTTGAATTTAAAGGGGAACTCCGGTATTTTTAAACCTAGACCTTATTTCTGGCATGAAATACGTTTGTCTACTCACCGAGAACAGTTTGGCGAAAGTCGTCATCCTTCGGAAGCTATTTAGAAAACTCGTGATCGGCGTATTGTACACGTTCGTTCATTCATTCGTCTTAAAGTATTGGTGAAATAAAGACAGATAATGCCTTATTTAGAGTCTGCATGTCCCTGCCCTGTTCACTCTGTTATATGGATATACGCCGATCACAAGTTTTCTAAATAGCTTCTGAAGGACGACGACTTTCTCGGTGAGTAGACAAACGTATTTTATGCCAGAAATAAGGTCTAGGTTTAAAAATACCGGAGTTCCCCTTTAAGAGTAGCAACACATCTGTTCACCACTGTGTAACACTTTTCTTTTAACAGCAGGCTGTAAACATATGGGGACTGAGGAGACCAGCTGCTGGAACTTTGGGAGAGGAATGTTCCACTTTTGTCTGATATATAGTCCTATCTTCTCAACATTTCTGGGTCTTTTCCCTTTTTTTTTGTCTTATTTCACGTTTCGTTGTGTGCCAAAAGCTTTCAGTTGGTGAAGGCCTGGGCTGCATCAGACCGGCCCAGCACCTGGACTGTTCTACTACGAAGCTATGCTGTTGTTCTAAAATCAGTGTGCGAAATCTGCACTTGGATGGGAGCATATTTTATACACCTTTCAGCAATGATGTGCGAGTGGCCAATTCTACGCACTAATGGACCCCAATTAGAGATGCAAGGTTCTTAATCTGAGCCTTCATAACAGTTGGGTGGTCCCTCTCCTTTTAATCTGGCAGCTGCCGTGTTCATGACTTCCTAAAAAGAATTTAAATTTCCATTTGTCTGACCACTGACCACCAATAGTTTTCCACTTTGCCTCAGTCAATTTTAAATAAGCTTTGACCCTGAGAAGTCGGCAGAGTTTCCAGTTCATGTTGACATATGCCTTCTTCTTTGCATGATAGAGCTTTAACCAGAATTTGTGGACAGAACAGTGAACTGTGTTCACAGATGGTGATTTCTGAGTGTTCCTGAGCCCAAGCAGTGATTTCCATGACAGAATCATGTCTGTTTCTAATGGAGTGCTGTCTGAGTGGCCAAAGATCACGGGCACTCAATGTTGATTTTTGTCCATACACAGAGATATCTCCAGTGTAGATGAAGGAATAATCAAAATATTCACAATTTACATTGAGGGACAATATTCTGAAATTGTAACACAATTTGTAGACAGTTCTTCTTTATGTAAATAGCCCAACATCTGCCCATCTTTATTTTTGAGAGACTGCCTTTCTAAGGTGTTCTTTTTATACTCTATCATGTTGCTGACCTGTTGCCAACTAACCTAATTAGTAGCAACATGATCCTCCAGCTGTTTCTTTTTAGTACCACTTACTTTTCCAGATTTTTGTTGCATCCATCCCAACCTTATGGTGATGCCATCAAATTCAAAATATACTAATAATTTTCATGAGTAATATGAGTTTCGGTTTATGATTGGTTTATGATCGGTTTATGAGATTTGCAGATCATCACATTCTGTTTTCATTTACTTTTTAAATCACATCTCAACTTTATTAGAGTTGGGTTTGTACCTTTGCTGAATAAGACATGTCTGAATAAAGTTAGACATCTAAGGAAAAGTTCTAAAACTTAGTTTGAGGGATCTTTTAGTTTGAATTCAGGGCAAGCTATAGGATGCTTTTCTTTTGAATATTCATAACTGAATCAGCTAGTGGTCTTAATAATGATTTAGTTCACGAACAGTTTGACACTTAAGTAAAACAACAACAAAACTGATACTGATGTCTATTAAATATCAGACTCCTTATATCACTTTTAAATCAAATTGTTTTAACTGTTGCAGCAGTGTAGAAACAGTTTAGCTGCACACGCACACACCACTCCTTCACACCACTTTCCTCCCAGTTGAGGCGACCGGTGTAAATACACGTGCATGCATGGGTGATATGATGAGCTGTGCATGCAGCAGTTTCATTGATTTCTATAGAGACATGACATAAGCACTTCTGCATTTTTTTCACCCCATTTGTCAGTTTGCCCCCCCCCCCAACACACACACACGCACACACACACACACACACACGCACACTCCCCATCCTCCCTACCCATCCTCCACTGCAACTCTCTCCTGGGTTTTTTTGTTTTTTTTTGCTGTAGGGCTGCAGGAGGGTGTCATCTCACAAATGAATTTCTCTTCACATCCCTCTCTCCATTAAAGAACCTGTTTGTGCTTCTCAAGCAGCTCACAGTACTTCCCTGCAGCTGTTTGTGCTCTCAGACACAAGTACTTGTTATTTATATACCTGTGTAGTGTCTTCTCAGGCTACCTGCATCTAATACACACAACCATAATGCTGATTCTTTTCATGTCAGTGTTTTCTTTGATGTACTGAAGTTCTTGAATTTGGTGTTCTATTTTATTCAGTTTTGCCCTCAAGATAATTGTTTTTAAGTTTTAAACCAATGTCGTATCAACATATTGACCAACATCTGATTGGGAATCTGTGTGTGTGCTTAGCATGAAAATGCACATCTTTTTTGTCTGTAGAAATGTCTCAGATGTTAAATCTTGACATATTTGTTGTTGCTTTGTCTTTATGCACAAAGCACGTTAGAGTAATCAGTTTCTGTGTGTGTGCCTCTTTGTACCCCTTTTTTGTGTTAATCTTGGCTTAGCAGTAGAGAAGTTAGGATGGTATGAAAAGTTCTTTAATTGAGAGAAAAGAACAGTTGGATGCAAGTCCCACCCTGGAGGCTTGTGCTCTTTCTTGATGTACCATTGAATTTGAGCTTTAAAGGTTCTGAAGCACCACTGGGCATTCTGTGCATGTAGCCAAAATGGCCTTTGTAAGGTATTGAATTGTGTGCTCAATTTCCCATGCACGCTCATCCTTTCCCTTTCCCATTTGAGACTAGATATTGGAGATGATCCCTCTATTCTTACAAGTGGCCATTTTAAATGGAGGCTATTTCAGCTCTTTCATTTGTCAATCAGCCTGAAGAGTGACTCTCCGACGGTGGCTCAATGTGAGGCTGTAATTGTTAGCGTCTCCTTCTGCCCAATGCGCAGCCTGGTGTTTTGCATCTGAAAGGATCCTGAAAGAAGATGTGATTGCTGAATTAATACTCAAACTGCCTTTTGTCTCCTTCACTTTGGCTTCTGCTACCATGAGACACAGAGACGCAGACATGCTGACGATCGGTGAGGAAGAGGAGCAGGAGGAAGGGTTCTTGGCTTCTGTGTAAATCTCTTTCTAAGTAGCATTTGCAACTTCTAGAGATTCAGATGCACTTGTTGAAACTTTCCTCAGTCCCTTATTGTTAAAAAAAAATCATATAATGATTCAAGGATTTATTCCATCTTTGTCACATTAAGTCACGATATATATATATATTGTCAAGTATTTAAACATCACCACAGCTAAAAGCTTGAGCTAAAGATGCACTCTAAAGAGATAACTTGATTTATTTTTTCTTTAAAGAAAAAAACATGCACTTCAATCTGTGGTTAGTCCCATTTCAAAAGATCATTCAGTATATTATCGTATTATATTCCATGTAAAATTTTCAACCACATACTACCATACATACGATATTCATGCTTCTGAATCCTTGTTTTAATATATTGTGAATTGCAGCAGAATTATTTTTACAGCCTATTTAGACTTGAACACTGGAGATGTGCCCCCCCCCCAAATAAACACACACAAAACGGCAATTGAAATATGAAATTTTCGAGCTGAGACTGTAAATTATGTGCTCACAGTTAGGAAGAGACATTACGCTGCTGGTTTCTTAGTACAGTCTCCAGGAAAATATAGTGTTTATTATTCAAATTCTTATATTTAATTCTCCATTAAACTAATCACGTGACTTGCAGAAACATTGCTATACCACTGTCAAAAAAAAGTGAATAGTTACTGGGCAATATGTTTTGAATTTTTCATGTATGTATCATCCATCCATCATCTACCGCTTATCCGGGGGTCGAGTTGCAGGGGCAGCACCTTTAACAGAGAAACCCAGATGTCCCTGTTTTTCATATATGTAACTTATTGATATTATACATGTCAGTTTAAAATTAGTCGTATTTCCTTCCTGCTGCTTGTAGGGGCAGAACTTCACAGGATGCCGTTATAAGTTGTTATTTAGGGCATTGCGTAGCAAACTACCTATATGCCTGTATCAGTTGGAGGACTTTTCTACTTGTATGAATGTATTGCAAAGCTACAAGAAAATGGGAAGTCTTTACAGCACAACATATACTGTCTGACATTGAGGAGTGAGGCACAATGTTGGTGTGTTTGTGTTTTTGAAGCCACATGCATACATTTAGACTGAGGAACATTATGTTTTAGCTGCACTCCACACATGCATTTTTAGCTTTTAGCTGTGAAAAAGTTTACCAGCATGTATCAGTATTCAAGCCAAAGCTGCCTATCTGGTTCTAATCTACCTCTGTTCCCAGTGATAACCAGGCTATGAATCCGCAGACTGGCTGATAGAAGTCTGTCAGGCAGCGTTGGCATCTATTGTTTTTTTAGGAAATGAAATGCTGCTATTTTATGAGTTTTCTTATCTGCTCCAGGCACTATTAGTTTCAACATTGTGTACTTTATTGCACTCATGTTAATTTGGATAATAGAAGTTAGTAGACATTGGAAGATGAGGCTACTTTCTACAAGTGTTTTACTCTTTTCAAGTAAGTATGCTGAAAGATGAGAGAGAAAAAACTGCATTTCCATAACCGTGTTTTTGCTTCTGTAGGACTACCATATCTCCCTAAACTCTCATATGGACATCACAACATCACACTTTTCCCTCCTGGATGACATGTCAACAGGCCAGATGCTGGTAGTAGCAGCAAAGTTTCTGTTTGATGGGCAATAAGAGATCTCTCTGGACAAAATTCCTGCACTGATGATCATGTCAATGTAATTAGCGTGACACCATGCACAATCCCATTTCCTAATGTTTACAGCAGCCCCATGCTGCTGTAATCAACAAGAGAAGAGCTCCTGTTGCTCCAGAATAACCTCACCCGATCAATCTTTCCCATTTAGTTACGCACACTCGACTGTAAAGATAAAATGGAAAATTACTTTAAAGCAGCAAAATTTCCTAATGAGCATAGAAATCGGGCAAAGAAACAAGAAATTAACTTACTGTCAGCACTAAATACCTACTAGAAAATGATGTACACAAAGACAGGGGAAATTAATTTGGAACAAAAAGCCGTAGGAAGGAAGATTTTCTACCCTTATCTCTTCACGTGAACTTCACAAGGAGCAGTTTGACATTGGTTTTATTACCGTGGAGCGCTGGTGATGAGCTGAATGAGCGAAAGTGCTGACAAAAGGGAACGAGCAGGTGATCAGTCACTGGCTGGGTGCCCATCACAGACATTCAAGGATGCTGAAAGGACGCTGGCCCCTGCCATATGATTGCCTAGATGAGGAGACCTATGGCAGGGCCAGTGTGGGAGGTTAAACGCATACAGATGGGCCACAACATTCACAGAAAGGGAACCCTCTTGCACCCAGTAGGCACAGACATCCAGATATACGTTTCGTAAATACACACCCACTTGCACGTACAGACTGTACATTCAGCGCACATTTATTTGTACAGACAGCTTGATGGGGATGATGATGGTGCTGATGCTGGTAGAACCCTGACTGCGTTCAGGTGACTTATGTCAAGTGTCAGTTTTTCTGCTCTGTTCCTTTTCTTCCCCTCCCTCTGCTTGAATCCATATGTTGCACTTCCCCCACGGTCTGTTTCTCTGCTTGTCTCATATTAATGTCATGTTTCTGAGGAGGGAGGCTTGGAGAGTGCACAGCTGCCTCCACCGTCTTGCCGTTCTTTGCTTCCTTTTATTGCCTGTGTCTGTCATACCTTCAGGCTTTGCTGCACAAATGCAGCTGTGTACTCGGCATTCACTTTTATCAGCCCCTTGGAGTTGATTGTACCAGGCGTAGCTTGAAGGTTGCAGTGCCCCACCAGTAGCAGCCATTCAAAACGATGTATTGATATATTCTCCATTACCATTTTATTGCGTTAACATTAATATTAGTCACCTTCTTCTATGCCTGAATAGGTTTGATGGCAAATTAACTATGACTCTGATCATTTCTGGCATGTTTAGTATATCTATCAGTTTTTATATGCAATTTGTAAAGTGTCATAAGAACTCTTCAGATCTTGATGATTGAGATGCTAAATTATGGATAAATATCTCTCTCAACTACAACAAAGCTTCTTACAATTGAGATTACTGTAATCTGGAGTTTTTCAAATCTATTCCCATGTTATATTTATATGAATATGGAAAGAGATGATACTTAGGTCTTGTCTACACTACTCCAGATATTTTTTAACGGATATTTCCCCTCCATTTGAAAAAATATATCTGTCCAGACAACAACGTAGAAATTCTCACAAATGCCGAAATAATCACACCAGGCCGGTAGGTGGTGATAACGTCTACAATAGCAACACATCAAAGTACAACAGAAGAATATTCTGAAATTCCCAAGTGAGCAGTGATTAAACTGGAGGGCAAACGTGGTTAGTTTGTGTGGACAGATGAAGGGGAGTTGTTGCTCAGTATAATGCAATGAAAGCTCAGGAAAACATTGGAAAAACAAGTATATAGGCACCATTGTCATTATAGTTATATACACATGCTCATTTTACACAAAGCAACAGTGGGCAAGTGTGATTTAGGCTGAGTTTTTCATATCTTTTTAGAAGTATTTTAGAAATCTGTTTTTTTTTTTTTAAATGCAGTTTGCATCTGGATGAGAGATGCAATTGTAGGAGAAAATATTAGTTTTGCAAAATACTCATGGTAGTATGGATAGAGTCTTAGACCATTTCTTCCTCCTGAATGGTTCTGAAAGGACATAATTAAATGCAAGTGGTGGCCATTAAAGGCACAATTCCTGGACTTCCTCAGTATCTCTATGAACAGTCTTTTGGTTGAGTTGGAGTAGATATATGGAATGGGAGGGGATTTTGTACCAAAAGAAATATGTTTTAGCAGAGCTAATATAAGTGCTATTTTTGCCTTCTATTGTCCTGAAAATTTGAGTCTTCTAAATTTTATATCATGTCTGCATACACTTATAGGATTTGATGCTACCTGTTGGCTTTCTTACCTACAGTAATTTTTTTGTGAATTTTGTGAGTGGCTAACTGGACTTTTGCTGAACTTGCTTACTTTCTTATTTAAGTGCCTTGAGATGATTTGTGAATTGACATTATAATATCTTATTCATCCACAATATGTTGATGTCATCAGTCTTGTCATTCATTTGAAATACTGAAAGCATCATATCACAAATGTCACCTGATCATGTGTCAGCAGTCAATATGCCTTTGTTGCTCACAAAGTCCTTAATCATAATACTTACATGTAACAACACAGAGGCTACGATCATGGTTTTAAAGGATATTTCTGCTACAATATGTCAAAAACACGGTGACTGAATTACATTATGTACTCTGAAATACTCTAAAAAAAAAAAAAGACATTTTCAATAATGTTTTGCATTTAGCTCCAAAGATGTGGGGATGCTCTATATTTCTTTGTTTGCTGTTGCTTACATTATTTTGTAAATGGTTCATTTTGGCAGTTATTATTGGTTAGATTGCGAATTGTGTGAGCGGTGTGACAGATTAGTGAGAACATGACACTTGATAACACCACAATACTGTCTCTTCAGTGTCGGACATAATTTCCCTGGCCTTCTACATAAACCTTTCACTGAAATTAATTACCTCTCGTGCCCTTTATCACAAGCATTACAGAGAGATGTGAAGTTGACAGTGTTGATTTTATTATTGCTCATTTCCATCTGGACAACAGTGCTGAAAAGGCCTTCAACCTGCCCACTTACCTTTAGTCTGCTCATAAATTGCACAGTGGTGCACATATGCATTCAACTCACCTATACTTTAGAACAACATATTTCCATAGATAACTGCCCTTGACAAACTTTGACAGGACTTTTTTTTTCTTACTGTCTGTGATGCAGTGTCAGATTAGGTGCTAGAGTGGAGAGAGAGCGACTGAGGGACATTTTATCATATCATTGTCATGGATGTTTTTCAATGCTGAAATTCAGTGCTGAAATACACAGGACTTTGCATGGATTGCGGCCAGGTGATGGAGGTCCAGAGTGCCTTATAGAATAACCACGTAGCTCCAGACCTTTGTGTGTTGGGTGATTGATCTTGCTGTCAATGAACTGTCATTGAAAGTATCTTTTGCTTTGTTTTTACCATCTCACTTTCTTCATCCAACTGCCTAGTGTTTTTAGCGCAAAGAATAGTGTGGCTTGTCCTTTTCATGCGTCCACTCATGTAATCGCTTGATCAGAGGTGTATGTGATGAGCATGCCGAGTGGAGACTGGGTGGTTAATCTTCACCTGTCACTGATTGCAGGTAGGTCTAAAAGAGAACCAAAAACACAATGAACTGAGCTTTTCTGCTGTTACATGTTGCTCATGCCCCTTCTAGTCTTTCTAACAGATCTTTGCATGCTACAAGGTGTGAAACAAAATTATGTTCAATTTCGCGACAGCCACAGGGAAGCACAGTAGATATTTTAGCATGCTGAATAAGTGCACCATGGTAGAAACTGTCCTCAGTGTGTGCTGACATGGCCATTCTGTGCATGTCTGGGGGAGAGGCCAATGTGCTGAGCTCATGTTTCCCGACCCAGCAAGCTGCAACAGCACTAAGCAAAGAATAGTGATGAGAATGGAACCAATCAACTATCACTCAAAGTTGCATCCTAAACTCTGAACTGCAGATGTGCACATTTTAAGACAGTTTTCTTCCATTTGTGAGTTGTTTGTACATATGACTGACTCTGTTTTGAGTCTTGTGCTTCTCGTAGCAGTAGAGATGACTTGTATAATTGAAAGCTAAGTTATTTATGAGCTGGGATGAAATGTGATTTATCTATAGAGTGGAATGAATAACAAAACAAGTTGCTTTAAATTGTCTCCTGAAGGAAGAATAAATGGTTTATATATTCTACTCTTTTGTTTCTCTTTTTTTATCATCCTCTATTAAATTTCTAAAGAAATCTAAGGAGTTGCAGATAATGCACAAGGAGATTTTTGTCCCGTAACATGATAATCATCGCATATCAAATGGGGTTTGTTTGTCTGTGACGGTTTGGGATATCCTATGACAGTAACACTAAGGAATGGCAGGACAGTATCCAGAGTAGCAATTACAGACTTTAATGAGACCTTTAACAGCAGATTTAACACTTGTCTTATAATTTTATAGACGCAATATAAATCGATGGGAATATCTCTGCGTCTTTTTGGAAAAAGGCTTTCAGATTAACCTAATGAAAAATAGGACATTCTGCCTGTTTAAAAACATATACAGTCATTAGAGATGTGTGTGTGTGTGTGTGAGAGTATGTGTGAGGGCTTAACAGCACCGGTCAGTACTGATTGCTTTGGGAGGGAGCTGCAGGGTTATGTCAAGGTGACTATGTCAATGTGTCATTCCTGGGTGCCCTCATGCAGAACATTGCTTATTTATACATCTGATTTTTCTATTCAATTGGTTTTGCTTCTCCCGTGACAAAGGATCAAGCCAAAATCCCCCAAAGAAGCCGACTAATCAATAATGAGGTAGCTGACACAGTGCTCCGGGACGGGGTGCGAGTGAGGAGCTGACTGGGCTCCCATCACTCCTGTCTGACATGTTTTCAGCTCATCTGACATGCGCTGTCAGTGACTGACCCCTCCCTGTTTCACCACATCAGCCCTACATACATCTGCAGTAAAGATTTACATTGGTTTGATTCCATTTCATTACCTCTATTGTTGGGATGTTGACAGATCAGGTTTTGCAATCATTTATGCACCCCGTTTTACTACATACATGAATCTGTCTACTTGCTGCAGTATGTGGTGCCATCTTCTGCCACTGAAGAGATCTTGAAATTTCTAAATTTTTCTTGTTCTCTTGCCATTTCTCCAAAACGAAAAGAGTTGCTTTAGTATTGATTTTACACCAGTTATGTGGTTTTGTTGGGTGCAGCACTGATAAATATGGTTTATGGCATTTTGCAAAGGTTTGTCAATTTCATAGGAAGTAGTGCAGTTTGCAAATGCGCAACATTTTATCTAAAGCCTTTAGCAAGTGAAGATTTTAAGATTTTTTTTTGCCTAATACAATAGTTTGTCCAAAATATGAATGACCTCTCCAAATGTTTTGATTTGTTGTTCAGATGTCAAAAGATTGTTGTCAAAAGTTTACAGCATTAACTATGATGAATAAATCTAGTAATAATGGGGGAATAAATCACACCACCAACAGGTGTTACTTTTATTCAGTATGTAGTTACCTTTCAGATTGTTTGTATCAAGTCTATTTTTAACTGTTTTTTAAAGTTAAAATGAAAATGGGGAAACATTTTAGAGTATAATGCAACTATTATGAAATTGACTTAAGATTTACATCTATCTATGTTTTTGTTAAACTATTATAGATGCCCAAAACACAATACATTTTCAGATAAATGTAAAAAGAAAAAAAAATACGGCAAAATTCCAGAAAACACAATTGGTCCATTTTGTTTTCTGAAATGCTGTTTTGTTTTCTGCTGTTTTCTATTTTTGTGTGGTTTCTCAGAACTGAGATGGTGTATTGTCAGTTTTTTCAATCAAAGGATAAATAACCAACAAACTACAATTATCAACATACTGTCCATAAGCACTAATTGTAATTCTTCCCTAGTGCCTTATTGTAGGTTTTCTGTTAATTCATGAATTAAGGCCAGCAGTGTTATCTGATCCTTGACCTACTCATTTTTATTGTAAACCCAACCTATGCCTCTTTAGCTTCCATTGCTGATGGCTCTTCCCTGACCTACACTGCAGCACTGGTGCTGTCACATACACTTATTTAGTAGTGACAATCCATCACCTAGAAAAGGTCCATGGCTTTTAGTGTATTAACACACATTAATGCTTCTGTCTATGCTGAGCCCTTCCCCACCATACCCTTCCTGCCAGTCTTCCTTTGAGCACTGATGAATAAAGGTGAGAAAGATGTTTATTGTTCAATACTATTGACCTGCAGATTCAAAGTGATTTATCCTTTTTATGGGATTTTTTTTTCTTGAAGCTGGGAGGTTTCTTGATCAGTAAAGCCACTGGAAAAGCCCCATTACTGCTATACATCCAGTGACTTCTGACATGATTTATCAGTTTGAGGAAAGAATGTAAAAAGCTGGGGAGAAGTGACATTACTGTCCATTCATCAATGAAAAGACCACATTTCCCTTGTAACTGAAATAATTCCAGCAGACTCCTAAGTGCAATGATGTTGTCATCGGGAAAAAAATGAAAACTGTTCACTTGAAGGTCCAGTGTTCTGTAAGATTCAGAAAGGACAAAAGACACAGGCAGACTCTGTCCTTCCCTCCAAGCAAAACCAGCTTTAACCTGCACACCACGTCTAGAGTCTTTACTTAAACATATCATTCGGTTTACCCTGAGGTGGAGGGCATAGGGAGGGCTACATCTCTTTATACCCAATTAAGCTTGCCACAGGAGGTAGACAGTCCCGACTGAAAGCTCCTCTCCCTCGGTGCCCCATTAGAGCACTGAGAAGTCTGTAGAAGCCTGAATCCCTGGCGGACAAAAGCCCTGACCTAGAGCCAAGGAGAAGCACTCCGGCTTCACTCACCTAAATATACAGACGTGACAACAGAATAAGAAGTTGCCTCTAGTTCAAGAGACAGAGAGGAGGCACATACATTTCTGTGTGTGTGCCAAGAGAGGCAAGAGGCCATTGTTTGTCTATTTTTAGCAGATTGTGTCAGAGGCAGATGTTGAAACACGAAGACTACAACATAGTAGGCTCTCCTTAAGAAGCCCAACACAAACTTGTTTTGCTCTGTGTGTCTTCTATTCTTGTGTTCATGTATGTAAACATGTATGAACTCAAGCTGGATGTACAGTTAATTTGTGTATTTTGCATGTGGGCTGCCTCGTACTGAAGCACCACTCCCTTAATATATATCTACCCAAATCATGACAAATGCTCCAGCATGCTTACCCAATGGTTTTGTATCACTCATAATTCATTGTCTCCTATCCTCCCAGCCCTCTGGGATCAGCTAGCCCCAACAGTGGGGACAGTCAGTGCTGCTGGTCTGCTCCAGTGGCACTGGCCCATCTGTCCCTGCCTGAAGGCTGTTATGTCAATCCTCAGCAGTCTCACAATCAATGACCACATAGACGAGCAGGAGAAATGCTCCCCCGGAGTGCACTTCTATCCACCTCTGACTTGTCTGCAGGTGTGCGGCATTCACTTTCTAGCAGACTATCTTTATGTTGTCTGTACCTCACACTCGACACAGTCAACCCCTATCCACATCAAACACTTTTTGGCAGGCAAGGGAGCTCTGAGACCGTCTGTGTTCTCTCTGCAATAGTGATTATGATCATACTAACTGGGATATGGGTTCGTTCTTAACGTTACCAGCTAAACCCTTCTAACACTAGCCAGGATATTCATTCATTCATTTATTTATATTTGTTTGTTTATTTACAGTCAGTTTTCAGGTAAGGATAAGGTTTTAGGAACTTTTTATTTCTTAGGCTGCTATATACAGACGGATAATAAAGTGCAAGGTTCTAAATGTCAAACAGACATTTCAAAAGTTATACTTTATAATCTTGTCAGTACTTTTCAAAAGGTTTCAAGATTCTTTGCTTTCATCACAGTCTGTTAATTCATTAATAGTCATGCCATTAGTTGTGTTACGATGCACTGGAGCTGTGGTTAGGAGATATTTATCTAATAACATAGGATATAATTTCATTTTATAGTATACCAGTAAGATGCTTTATCTGCCCACCAATGGATTACCACATAGTGAGACAGAATTAACTGTACTCAAGATCCCTGCTTAGTTGGGTTTTATCTCTGTCTCCTTCAAGACTTTCTGGACTGTCAAGTCTACAATTCAAACGAGGATAACTATCCTCATTTGAGGGGGGGGGGGCGGTTCTTTGAATGTATAGATCCAAGTGCAGCATGAAGATTATTTGTGTTGCAAATGTAATCTCAGTATAGCCTTTGAGGGTTGTAGTCTCTCACACATCAAGACAGCAGTAACAGCACCACTGATTACTTAACGCTGGAGATGTTTTCATTGGCACCTAAATTAAGCTTAATTTGAAATCAGGCATGCAGGTTTTGGGACCTTTCACATAACTACCTAAATAAATAGGATGGCTAGAGTCTGGTGTCACTGACTGCAAATAGGCTTGTGTGGAGGATGAGAGAATTTTTGAGACAGCGATTTGGAGACAAATTAACAGACTGGACAGCAAAAGGACATAGAGTCCGTAACATTTTGAGAGAATGAGACACAGAGGTAGAAACTTTGGACATCTTTAATTCCAGTTAAGATGTGCATTCAAGAAAATCTCATTACAGTCAAAGTGTTATTCTCTGCATTATTGCCTGCTCTATTGCATGTGTGAAAAAGAGACAGTGGGTGTGTGGGTGAGTGAATCTCAAGCTTTATTAAAGGCCTATATTGCAGCCCAAATTACAAATCTTAGAGCAGTTATTCCTGCCTCGAGATGTTACTTCAACCCTACATTTGAGGCAAATCATCCTGTAATGATATTGCTTATTGCAAATGAGGGAAGTGATGGAAGGTAATGAATGAGGCGGAGGTACAATCCGATAAGGCGGCATCTAACTAAGTGGGTCTCTCCTTCTCAACCTTCAGCTAGCCGACCCTGTCTCTCACTGCTTAGACCATTATTCAAACCGTAACAAGCCGATTCATTTAGGCTGTCGGCGAGCAGAATTAGATTCTCGCTTGAGCGACCATTGAGCAAAACATAAAGATGTTTTCCGCACCAAACATGCAGCATTTACATAATTTCAGCTCATGGTTGGGGCAGCAATAATAAGTTATGATAAAACTGTCATTAGGGGTAGGAATGTACAGGGAACACGAGATGCTCAGCTCAAGATTAATATGGGAGCTCTCCGTGGTGCTAAAATGTCAAGGGACACAGAATAATGAGACTGGCTTTGTAGTGGTGGCATACCTGTATGAGCATATACTTGCTGGTGTGTGTCTGCATAATTCAGTGAGGGTACATCTGCGAGTCTATGTATACTAATCTGAAGGTCAAAATGTGTGGTCTTTATTGTGCTTCAAGTATGTTGTCCTCAAACAGATTGCCTACTGTTCTCAGCAACCCTTGACAGAAGCTGTTGCTGGGTATTAAACACCTAATCCGTGCATTTCTTACTTCATACACAATATGCACTGCATAAATACACACATACATGAACAGCTGGTTGCTTGTTGATGCATTCCTGGAAAAAAAATGTCTATAGTTACTCTAATCTTAATAACTTTAGGAGTAACAAATATTGAGTATCAGTGGAGGATGGCATGTTATAAAACTGAAAGTATGTGGACAAATTAATAAAGCACCCATTTTATACTGTCTTGTCTAAAGTTTCTGAACTACATCGTGCTGTGTGATTGCGTTATATTTCTAATTATACTGATTTTGCTGTAAACTAATTTAATGGGCAGGTGTCCATTGGAAATGACAACAAGCCAGTAACTTGTATGGCAGCTCTGCCACCATTCATGAGTGTGTGAATAAGTGGAAAATAAATATTTCAAAGATTTAATCAACGCCTATGTAGAAAAGTGCAATGTTAGGGTAGATCGTATTTCTTTCCCTTTTTTTCCTGCTCACATTAAGTGTAACCATTCTAAGAAAAGTGTTGTATGTAAAATGTTACATTGCTACCACATTATTAAATTACGTAGTACAGTTATTATAATATTATGATTGTGGACATTTCGGTTCCACACCCTTCAGCTTTTGTATTGGGATTCACAGCTCAGGCAAGGCGTTTCACAACACTGTGGACTATGATGCATTGTTTACCATTAGGTTTTTACCAGGCTAAGTGGAATTAAGCATCCTAACCCAAAGCATGAATGGCAAATGAACTGTAATTATAAAACGCATTTATTTCCTTAGTGCACTCAAAGTGCTTTATAGCTTGTTGCCTTATTGCCATGCAAGGCATTAGCCTGCCATCATGAGCAAACTCAGGTTTATAGTGGTACCAATAGATACCTCAGCATATAGATGGGTTGGGGGATCAAATCACCAACCCTGTTATCAGTGAACAGACCACTCTTACAAGTGAAACGTAGCACAATGAACACTCCCAGATCAAAAGTACTTTGTGTCTGCATGTGTATGTAATTTATGTTTTTGTTTGTAATTAATAGTTATGAATAAAACATTTATAATTCTGTTGAGAGGACTTTCTTTGCACTGTTAAGTTAGCATTTATCGCCTCACCCAAAGTGATCTGTGCAGCAGTTCTCCACAGAGCTGCATCAGTTTGTAAAATGGGTTCTAATGGCCAGGAAATGACTCTGACCAGACAAACTTGTCTAAAAGGTGCTTTGATGCAGGAACAGCTTCACAATGATGTGGCATCGACAGTGGTATGCAATTTATCACAGGCAATGGGTTTAAACAGTACTTTGGATGGGAATGCACCTGGATTTATTCATCTACACATCTAAGCAGAAACAGCATTAAATGGGATATTTTACCGTTATCAGTGCTGCAGAGAGCATTTGTTAGTTGCTGCGACAATTTGCAAAAATCCCTCTCCTTCAGTGGAACCAGTCAGAGATATTTTAACTGCTGGAGACAGTTTTTAATGAATGGTTCTTCATGGTCACTTCACTTGACTTTTGTTCTTGCATTTAGTGTTATGACATAGGTTGTTATTTTGGTTATATTGGTTGTTTAATTTACAACCAAAGAAATTACATTGTTTTTTAAAATAAGAACTAGTGTGCTGTGAAAAAACACAACTGCTCTATTTTCCCTTTTATAATCTTTCCTTTCATTTCTATGCTTCCACAGCATTCTTGGCCACTGATGTTGAGCTACAGTAACTACGAACTGGGTGGGAAACTGACAGATTTTCGCTGTCACTGGGGGACTGGGGCAACAACATAGCACAGCATAACAAAGATTAATTTCCTTCACTTAATAGAACTCACATGTTTATTTTTGGAGCAGCCGTACATGAAGAAGATTAAAATCGGAATCATTTAGCTATTAAATAGCATGGGCCTGTACTAGAACACAAGGACGATGCATTTATTATCAAAGTGAAAGTTTCACATTTCCTACCCCAGATTTTCTGACATTCCTCCAGTATTTCTTGCCATTCAACCTGAGAGCTGCATTGTGGCATTGATGTGCTGCCTCTGAAGCAAATCAAACGCAGAGTCTCTAGCTGCGTCAGGCCGATCTCTCTCTTGACACAAGGCTTTATTGAAAAAGCTACAGCCCTTTATAGAGAGAGTGTCAATTTCAAGACAAAGTCAAGATGGCAGTCGTGCAGAATCCATATTTAATAGTGGCAAACGGAGCAAACACAATTGAGGAAAATCAATACTGCTTTCACGTTTGATCATACATCACCTTACACTGAACTACTGCTTACCCCTGTCCTTTTGTCTCCCTGAAAAAGGCTGTCAATCTCTAACAATGAGTTGTAAACAAACATATAACAGTTCCACTTCTCCTTGCGGTTTGTGGATAAAGTGCCATCTATTAGCTGTGTACACATCAATAAATAGTTGTAAAAATGTGGTATTAAATCTGTCTGTGTAAAAGCAAAGAAAAATAAGCCTTTCCCGTGTGCTTTCAGTTTTGCATTTACTTTTGTCCCATATCATAACCACAAAGCAAATTGCTTTGAGAAGTGATCGAATTGCTATGAAAAAAAATTCAGTTCTGAAAAAATATGAGATTGTACACGAAGACTTCTTTTAAAGGAATCTACAGAAAATAGGAGTGAGATTTAGATGGCGACAAGCCATTGGAAATGTAGATTTTTTTATAATTTCAGCCAGACAAATTTATTCATGTTTGGGCTTATTCAATCTTTGTATTGTTAGAAATGGATAGCTATAGCCAATAGATAGCACATTCTCTTTTATTTTTGACTAGTTGTGAGTAGAAGTATCGGAGGCTGTTGAGGTCAGGGTGGTGCAGTCTTGATTTCCTTTAACTCTGTTTGTCACCAGGCAGCTTGTTCAGCAGATGGGCCTTGGGCGCAGACAGCCATAACGCAGAGCTAGGTGAAGGATGACTAGGAAAGGACATTGAGAGGGCGCACACATGATGACCTGTCGACTTCTATCACTTGTCATAGTCTGCCTTTCTTTCCTTCATGCCTCCCCCTTTCATTCACATTCTCTGCTTCAGAGCCCCACAGGTATCATGCATCGTTTGGTGATAAAAGGTCCCAGTAATGGATCTGTTCTATATCCAAGCTCAAGTAAACCGTAATGACAGCTCCTACCTTTCCCTAGACCAGTCTTTGTATTGTCACTCTCTTTGAGAAGAGACTTTGAGGAAAGGAATTTCATTACAGTGTGTATGTGGGTTGTCTTACCCACAAGCGCCTTTGTCCACCACACATGGATTAGGCAGCATATGTGGCTAGTATCCAGGTGTGCATGCAGTACATCCGTCAGCACTGGCCCCAAACGAGTTGTGAGAGATGAAAGCAGACCTATATGCCATATGAGACAGAATAGGAAAAGGTTGTCATTATTCAATTAACAGGCTATCAATGTACTACAACAGCTCCTGCTTTCTTACCATATTTGCAAAAAGAGGGGTGTTGCAGTGATGGTGTTCATGTCTGTTTTCTGGGACCTTGTGTTAAGATTCATGCAGGGGAAAACCATTCTACTGCCAGCAGGGAGATGATTGACACTGTAGGCCTCATAGTAATATATAAAAATGTGCTTCTGATCGCTGTTCACTCATGCAGTGGAGCATGCTGGAAAATACCAAGCCTACCGCGAGTTCCAGGTCTCCTATTGGTGGGCAATGTGCCCCCCCTCACCAATCCCAATGCCCAATCTGATGTGCAAGTGCCCATTCCTCCCCCGCTTCTATCTTCTACCCCCTCCTCCTACTCCTGCCTTGGCACACACACTCTGGTATGCACTGAAATTCAATCAGATGCTTAATTACATCTTAACATGGGTTCCTACCAGCTGGCTTTATTCCCCTGTTTCTGATTAAAGGGATTAGAAAAATTAAATTTAACAGTGGATTTGCATATTTTTCTGAAAGGGGGACTGGCATGTCTCTGCAGCTGTCTGGCCAGTGTTTGCCACTCTTGCTCCCTGTAGTCGATCAAATAAGGAATGAAACAAGCAAAAGTTTCTGCCTCCAGTTTTGTATAGCAGTTTGAAGCAATTAGAAGAGGTAGGGCCTGCTCTCCCCATCCTTCTCTGACTACAGTGGCATGATACTCTCTGACACAGGAATTAACATGAGTAGTTCATACCTAAAAGCTGCCTAAGATGAATCCAAGAAAGTCTTTCTCTGTGTCTCTTGATGGATATTTCACATATGGAGAGTAAATCATCTATGTTGCTCATGTTTGCTGGAAGAATGGCAAACAGCAGAAATGGGTGGCTTCAGGCTTCTTCTTAATGGGGCTAACTAGGCCCACTATCCAAGCTGCGCAAAGAAAATAGACCCATTAATCACAGAGCCACCAGCATCATCTCCATATGATTATTCTCCTCATGTGTTGGCTGACTTCTTGCTGCACAGGAATTATTGTGACATCCTTTGCTTTTTTTCACACTTCTTTTTTCCCCCCTCAAAATAAATTGCAGCATTACTTTTCAACTTATTCTGTCTGGAGCTAAATTAAATAGATCCTGAGAGAGGATTTGGTTACTCGTGCACTGTTTATTCTATATAGTTAGAAAATTATTCCACTGAAAGTTTGAACCTCGAATTAAAAGGATTAAAGGCTTATGGATCTGTTAGTTCAAATACAGACAAGAAGAAAGTCTTAATGAGTGGATATGAAGTAGATGGTGGGCTCTGACAGGAGTAAGAGAATAAGAGAGATTTGAGTATTTAATGTTTGCATTAAGTCAGCATACTCTTTGCACACACGTCGGTTTGCTTTAACTAGTTGGAGAAAGAACACCAACCCAATGCAGCCATCTCAGTATCAGTTTGGGAGCTAACCAGATAAATCATTAACATTTTGCTTTTGATGAAGGACACTTTAATTGGTCCCAATGAAATGGTATGAGAAACACAGGCTTGAGGAAACCTCAGTGAACAGTCAGAGCTGTGTTTGAGCTCCAGCTCTGTCAGTCTCACAAAATGACTCTACTGCCCCCTTTTGGAACAGGATAGGATATTGCATTATTTAGAATAGTCTGAATTGAAAGACTGAATTGTTTAGTGGCTATGAAAAATAAATTTGAAAAAGTCTCATAATAGAAATACAATTTTACTAAAAGAAAGCAACAATAGACAGAGATGTGAAATTATGTTGCTTGATTCAGTTGTAAGACACAAGTTTAAGAAACTTTAGATGCCAATTTGAGTGGGTAATTGATACAAATGTTTTCTTTTTTCTTTGTCCCCAACCCTATGCTCTCCATCATTACTGACATTTAATGAAAAAGAAGTGCCGAAGAAGCCTTTTCTTTCTCTTTTGAATAGGATCTGTGCTGTTTAACATAAACACTTCCTCAGGATTAGATGTGGGTTTTGTGTCCTGGATGAAGCTTTAACTTGGTTTAGACTCCCACCTCCTGGTCAGTGGTGGTAACACTTCCCAATAACTTGAGCTTCAGACGGCACTAAAATTTGATTTACTAGTAAATACAACTTAGTGTTTTTTTATGTGCAAGACAATGCCATACAGTTTTGATTTAAAAGTAAATATTTTTGAGATGATAACTTCATAAACAAATGTGTAGTGTGAGCAATATTGTTGATACAGTTATTTGAAGTGCCACACACACACTTATCAGACATTATATTTGTGCTACTTATATGTACATACACATGAATAACTACTGCTGAGATTTTAAAAATCAGGAAGCAGATTAAATGTTAAAGCCAAAAAGAAATAAAAGAAAATCAAATTAATTCATATAAAAGCTGTCATCATATTTAAAGCTTTTCATATAAGAAAAATAAGGTTGAACTGAAAATAGACTTTATTCTCTTTTCTTGTGAAATTTAGTATATCACTGCCATTGATATTTTTGTGTTTAACACTTGTCCTTTGCACAAGATGCTTAATGTCACTGTTCTTGCAAATCAGATCTCTTTTCTGACATTGACACTGATTTAATGGAACAGGATTTCCCCCCCTTCCACGATGATCGACTCAAGAACGTGCTTGTCCTTGAAACTCTGAGGATATTGGGCTGTGTACATTTGTCTGTAAATAATTTATTCCAATCAATTTGAGTAGAAAGGGATCTTTAGATTCAAGCAAGAGTGGCTTATTTACCAATCTAATCTTAAACGATCTAAATCAAGACTCCTAAACTCTGATTCCCTCCAAGTGTCCCCTGACATCCCTGAGGTCGAATTAGTTGCTGAGTTGGCTCAACCTGATATTTACCAAGTCCAACATCTCCTCCTGCTGGACAATGGTCACATTGCAGAGCCTGACCTTAACAGCACACCCTTACATCTGCAGTTATTTTGAGGCTTGCACAAATGTGCTTTTAATGCTCTAACACCTTTTATATGACACCAGATGTTTCACCTGGTTCTCATCACACAGTCCAGTGCACAAATACAGCACCAGAAGGCTTTTTAGAGACTCATTGAATCACAGGCACAAGTCATTAAAGGATGCACATCCACATTTATAACACTCTCATAATCATGAATAAAGCACATTTACACAGATGTGGGTTCTGTGATTATCACCTGTTAAGTTAGGGGAAAGACATCTTGTTGGATGGTGTGATTCTGTGGTTTCAATGAGGAGTAGGAGTGTCATAAGTATAACCATATGCATTAATAACACTTTAGTTCATTGTTCCGTGCAAGGTATTGTTCAGTCTGAAATATTCTGAACATCTACAGCCACTTCGATTTCTTGTTTTTCCCACATTTAAAAGCATGCAAAATGTGAAAAATGCAGTAAAGAAAATGCTGTTTTAGTTTTTATTAGCAAGACAAGTCTGGATTGTGTCACATTTTATGATGTCTGCAAATGGCTCTCTGTAATAACTTTTAAGGTTCTCTAATAAAATGGCCATCATTATGTGAAGCCAGAGAGATGCGAGAAAAAGTAAATCCAGACTGAGCATGTATGTTGGTGTTTATGTAACAAGGAATGTGTATCTACGCAAGGAAAAAGATTTACACGGAAAGCACGGATTGTAGAGTGCTGAGTATTCAGGGGTGGTTTTGGTCCAGATGGCCCTGCAGCCACAGCAGCTGTAAATCACAGCTCATGGTGTGCTGCAGGCTGGAATCTCACTGCAAGGTGAGACCGCTGACGACAGCCATTACAGGGAATGAAACCATGGGTGGAGAATAGGGGCAAAAGGCATTCATCCTGTTTGTCTTAATAAAAGAGCAGATGCTAGTATGGGTATGGAAATTTGTTCTTATAAAATCGGCTAATATAAACTGCAGTTATATTCTGTCATTACAATTTTCCCCTGTAGATCACATGAGATAAGTTATTAGACCGAGAACTAACAATAATTCTATGTATTTTTGTGCAAATTTGCTAATTGCTTCAATCACAAACAGCTTCTATGATTCACACAGATAAACTGAATAAAAGTTATCTAACTAGTTATCAAACAGAACAACCCCAAATACTATTTCTATAAGATAACAGGAAACATAAACTTATGATATAGCTTGAGTTAAAGCCATTTTTATACGCTGAACATTTGCTGCTACAGGAAAGCCGCTTAAGTTGCTTCTTTCCATCTGTGTCATTGCAAGTGGTCAAAATTGTTTCACCCAGCACACATTACCCTTCAGCCACCTTCTTCCTTTGACTGCTCATTGATTGGAAAGTGCTGTTGGTGGGGGATGCTGTGCATGTTTTTTAAAAGACAGACAGAAAGCTAGAGGCTCGGGTGGGTGAGTGTTGATGAGGGACTCAAATGCAGACCAGCAGATGACAGGAGGTTGATAGTGAAGTAACAAAAGGTGCAGCCAAACCAGAAGTTCATACAAACTAAAACAGGAGAAAACAAAAAACAAAAATCGTGACTAAACAAGAAAAGACATGACTAACCAGAAACTTGAATGAAACAAGAAAGTGGTGACTGGACAAGAGGTTGTAAAAGTGAGGATCTGACAAATGCTGTGAAACTTCAAGAAGACTAAATACTGTGGGTAGTGATTGGTGAATGAGTGCGGCTGAGGATATGTGAGACAGGAGCTAATGAGCAGGCAGGAGGGAACTGAGGAAAATAGAGAGGGAAGGTGGAGCAAGAAACAGAAGACAAGACAAACTGATCAAAGTAAACCTAATAAAAACAAAAAGAGAAGAAACTGCAGACTAAACTGAAGAAAAACTGTTTACCAATAACGCAAACAAAAGCTAAAACTAAACTCAACTAAGAACAAGAACAGAGCAGCCAAGGAGAAATAAGAACAAAGACAAATCAAGACTAAGCAACAAGCATAATAAATCCTAAAGATGAGCAATGACTACGAGACACACAAGAAAACTGAATAGAAATTAAACACAGCAACACCAATAAAAAAAATTAAAAAACCCAGTCCAAAAATCTACAAACCCTAACAGACAATGGTACTGATGGAGAGGGCAATGTCGTGAATGCTTCATCATCTTCCATACATGTTGAACATTATTCATTCAGAAACACTCGGAGCTCTGCAGCAGATGTATTAAAATGGCCTGAGCAGTGTTAGTGCACTCCGCCACAGAGCATACACATGCCATGGCATCACAGCAGATTCATTTCTGAACTGTATTTACTACCTGTAGATTAGATGTCACTGTGCTATAATTCTTTCTTTGGGTCTACAAATCTGAAATGGATCCTAAATTCTCTTTGCGTTCTTGAGGTTGAAATGGTGATGAAATGTGACTCGCCTGTAACTCTGGTATGCAGGTTGAAAAAAAATCTGTCACCACACAGTGTCACTGTACAACCAGAGCCCTGATGGCTGATTTATGCCCCATCTGCCTTCCTCCGAAGCATAGTCATTCAAATTCTAATCAAATGCCATGTAAAAGACATTGAGTTATTGCATTATGGAGTTCCAACACACACAGTCACAGTTAGCTCTTGATTCTGTGAAATCTGTAAAGTGACATGTTATTATTCATACAGATTAGCAGCAACTTTGAGTTTCATAAGACACTAGATCGAGCTCTAAGCAAATGATGAATACAGGAGTTTTGACAAAAGTTAAAAATCTGCTCTTGGGTCTGTGTTATAGACATAGAACTGTCCAAATCTATGGGAAAATTGGTCTGCTGGCTTTCTTATTTAGGATTTACATTAAGATGACACTCAAAATAAATATGAAACTACAGCCAATTGTCTAATGGTTCAGCATTGCACCGAATCTAGAGAAAGGGGAAAGAAGTAAAGTCATTGTCTTTAGTTTCAAGTGTTTTCCCTTTTATTACTGTACATGTGCATTCTGGTGAGTGGGAAACGAGGAACCAGCTACCCTCTCCCGAATCTCTTGCTGTGCTCCAAGCTGTGTACTAATGTCCAATCCGTTGCCTGTTCATCTCTGCTGGGTCTCTTTGTACCATCTATGAACCCTGCTGTCACATTACATTGGACGAGTTTAGAGGGGCCAGAATGGGAGCATCATAAACACCATACTGACATGGAAGGAGGAGGAACAAAATGAGGATCTGATTTTTAAGGAGATACTACATGCTAGCTGAGCTTTGAGAAGTGTGCTAAAAACACTGCTATGAAATAATCTTAATTTTTTCATTAGTAAACCCCTGATTTGTATTGAATTTTACAGGTAGAAAGAACATGTAGCTCCACTTAAACTCAAGTGAAAGGATGTAATAGTAATGCTAAACATTTTAACACTTGTTTTAGTTTAAACATGTCATTATACATGGATTCTGTGGTAGCTGTTTGATCTGCTATGCAGGAAAAGATAACAGTTTCATAATGAAATCATCCCACTTTCTTGGCTCCAAAATCATATCATGCCAGACATGCTTGTCTTTCTTTTTGTAGATTTTGTTACATGTGATCAAAAATGGTAATATCCCTCCTTTTTAAAGGCTCCAGTAAGGTAACATGCCCATGTTTTTATTTGCTAAAAGTAATATGTCAGTATTGTAAATAATGAGAAACTGTCACAAAAGTGATAATGCACAACTATAACATATCCAAAAAAAATTTCAAGGATGTAAGAGGTGGTGAAGGTGGCAGCACATCACCTTTTCACAATATCGTCCAAGGAATTTTATTTTTTTCAACTCCACTGTCAGCAGCTCTTGGTTAGGGTTTGCTTTGAATAATATATGGCCTAGAATAAAAAATACATGGTTAGCACATGGTTTGTCTTCAGTATTTATAAATACATTATTACAAGATGGCATCATGTCACATGAACATTTTGGAGATGTGGGCAAAAGTACCTATTACACCGTTTTCTAGTGAGACTGGGCTGATTTACAGGTTTAGCTGTTGTTTCAGGCTGCGTGCTAAATTTCATCAGACACCTCGGTTGATTTGTGTGAGTGAATCCAGCCATCAGCTGTTGCTGTCACACACAGGCAAATATAATAGTGATAGTATTTTCACTTGCTGGATATCTGCACTGCACTCAATGAGCTTACTTAGGCCACCTGCCAAAGATCTCAGTCAATACTATACTCAAGTGGTTTTAAACTTAAGTCTTAATTACACAGACGGTCTCCTGCATCTGAGGTGAAGATGCAATGGAGTATTTAAATCTAGTATAGAATAGTTTTTTTTAAATGTTTTACTTTGAAACTGAAATGGTGTGTAGAAGACTTATTCAGCAGGCAGCATGTCAAGGATGACAAGAGAATGCACAAGTGTGACATAGTAGCTGACAAGATGTGTCAAAGATCTCTGATCCCCAAAGAGTCGGTGAGGATAAAATCTATTAGATGCATTGTGTGTTATGAAGATTGTAGCATTGAGAAATGTAGACTATCACTATCTGCTCTGATTTGGCTATATTTTTTTCCTATTTTCTTTGGTTGGTTGTTAAAAGTAAACTTAGTTTAATTGTAACCACCTGTGATGTAGCCTATAATTATAATCACAATATTTAATTCATTAGCCATTATCTATATAGGCAATCTTATTTAGATACATGGTTGTATTATGTTGTGAATTACTAGGAGTATCTGAGCATATTTAATGATGTCGGCAGTAGAACATTATATTTGACTATCTTACCATTTTAATTGATAGTGACCCAATTCAATAAAACTGATAGGAAATACAGTGCGTTGTACCAACAACTCTGGCTGATAAAGGACTGGATGAGAGAAGTAAGAAATGGGAGAAGCAATTTCAGACAAACACCAGCATGCCTATGCTTGCTTCACTTCAATAGCACCCAAACATGAAAAAAACAGCTCTTGACTCCACAGTTCTCCAATGTCCTGAGAATTGACTTAGTAATCTTTTTTTAATGCGTACACAATCCACCCTCTTTAGAAAAACATCATACATGTTCTTGTTGGACATGTTATTAACCTGTGGTGTAACCCCTGTCATTGAGAAAACACATTCTGCAAGTTAACAGATGCATATCATCTTGAAAACCTACTTGTGGACAAATGCTGCCTCCTCTGTAACATGCCACCGTTATTCTCCCTGCTTAGAATTTGTATCCCCTTGTTTAAATCTCTTTGCGGCTGGTGTCAACACAAGCAGGTACTAGTACTCTAAGAGTGTTAGATTGACATCCTGAGCGGTTGAAGTAGCCTGTCCTCACTGCAGTGGAAAGTTTTCCAGAGGCCCAGTCCTTAGAGAGTTCTTTTAATCAGACTCCCATCAGTGGCTAACACAAGTGATTACACCTCCAGCGGAGTGGTCTTTAAGGACCACTGTCAGGTTTACATGATGACATACAGGGACACTTTTGTAATGCGCTGTCGATGTTATGCAAAAACATAAGAGCATTAGGTGAATAGTCTTAATCTGAGAACACAAAATGTAGAGGAAGACTCCAATGCAGTATTTTTAAGTTAACTTAAGCAGTTAATAAACAAGACGGGATGCTTTCTATATCCTGACATTGACCTCAAACACTGTACATGCAACTGCAGTGTTTGTTTTAGAGCATATCCCTTTTGGTAAAAGCATTTTACAAAACGATAATAAAGGGCATGTGAAAGAGATGTGGGGTTGAGAGAGGGGGGTGGATGCTGCTGACACCTCCAGTTTCCCACATTAACCTGCACTCACCTGCCTTCTGACAGCCGGGGCAGCTGGAGGAAACGAGCTGTGTAACTCTAAACCTAGACTTGCTGAGCCTGTTTTTTACAAAAATAGCCTTTTAGGAGGGTGCGCTGTTATGCATGTGTATTGGCTTTGTGTGTATTTTAAACAGTACTCAGTGTATATACCTGTAGTTCAAAAAGGCACAGTAGATAAAGATAGAGTGCAATTCTGAAAAAAGATCTTACAGATAACTGTGTGGCTTTGCTTGCTCTCTTATTTTACAGAATAAGCAATGTACTAGTTATTTTATAAAGAGTAATCAGCTCATTTTGAGTTGGTGCCAACAAATTCCCGTCAAACTGTTCAAACTTGAATTCATTATCAAAATTTGACATGATGAGGAACTGAAACAATTCTATCATGCTTAATGCTTTTAAATGTTTGATAAAAAAAAACAGATGTTATTCAGAGATACTTTCTAAAATGTTGTCATTTCTAAAATGACAATATCATTTGCAATGACATAGTAACTGTTCAACACACCTGTCAAACGGGTCTTTATAGTAATCCATACAGGACACGACAGTTGGTGTTTTTGCATTCAGGTACAGCGATTTACCTTGTTTTAACTCTAAAAAAGGCATTCGATTATGATCCTGTGTCAGCGATGAATACAACACACATTAAAACTAGTCAGCTCTGACAGACTATGGGGTTATACGTATTGAAAAACAGTCATGAATGAGCATCATAGATGCTCAGAAGCACAAGAGCCATTGCACTTGAGACATTGCTGTTCACACCCCTATGCTCATCTCACTCAGCACCCCCCTCCCTCTTTGCTTGCTTTCCTTCTTGATGCACTCTCTCCCTCTCTCAGATGCTCTGTTGACAAAGTCAAGGCTGCTCTGTTGTGACTAACTCTGTGATTTATGCCGCCTTTTCATATCGACACTGCCTCATGTGATCTGAGACGTGTGGTAGGTGGACAGGAGAGAGGGATGATGCGCATGCTTTCACACACATTCATTCAGCCGCTGCCTGGTGCTGGTGACAAGAGTTGGCTGCTGCTGCAAAAGTGATGTGTCACCATCAGTGTGACTGTTCCACACTGTCACCTGAACAATTTCTGCTTTGCAAGTGGGAGAACCTTTTCTATCTACTTGTGCTATACCTGTTGTATGGGAGCTACCTCTTCTGATCTCAGTTTGAAGCTTTGAGCAGGACTGCAACAAATATCTTCTCAACCCCAAGAGACTCTGGCAAAAAAAGAGGAAAAGTACAAAAAGAAGAAAGAGATCAATATTTCAGAGTTTCAGATATCTAGGTTTACTTTGCTTGACCAGTGTTGGAAAGCTGGTTCCCCCAGGAGGAGGAGGGGAGCCTGCATTGAATGTGTGACCCATTCTTTGTCAGAGTCTTGACCCAGACCTCACACTCCAGGGGAAGCGAAGAAAAACGTGTTTTTCCTTTGAATCACAACAGACAGCTGTGTGTGATATGTCTGTGTGTGGGACAGCACTCCTTGTGGCCCTTGCCTCTCCACTGTAGCACTGATGCAAGCTTCAGAGACGGGCATGGCCAGCAGGAGGATGCCACTACTGTTGCTGGTGGTGCTGATTGAGGTGCTGAGTGGAGTGTGTGTACCTGCGGATGGCTCAGGGAAGCACAAGGGAAGCTGGAGGTGGAAAGGTGACAGGAGCAGTGAGTAACTCCTCCTTTAATTGCAACAACTAATTTGCTCTTCTTCTTTCCTCTCGCAATTTTTAGTTTAAAAAAACAGGGTCAGACTTTTTTTCCATGTTGTTTACTGTTTCCTTTTAACTCCCTGGATTTGTAAGGCAAGATCCAGGAAGCAGTAAACATTGTGTGCCACTTTGATTACTCGGGTTGCTGTTTGAGTCCCAGCTCATTTCTCTGTGACAGGCACCTGGATATGGGAGGGCAATAAATCTTCTATATGAGGCCAGTGACCCTGCCATGTGTTGCCAGTTTTAAGAGGTATCAATATGTGTGTGACCGCGAAAGTGTCTCTGCTTTTTTGATTTGCTGTGAGCTGCATTTCTGACTTTATCTTGTTCCCTGTATTGTTCTTTCTTGCAGCATCACTCTAATATCCCTGTACGAATATCTCTCTGTGTCTCATTTGTAGTCATTAATTGATCAGTGCTGAGTTGTAAAAAGCTACTTAGAGTGATGGGTCTATCCATTTCCTCAGTGTAAAAGCTGAGTGTAGCTCTCTGGTCATTACATATGCTGACACATAAGCGCATTCATGTTGGGAGAAGAGAAGTTCAAATGAGCATATAGCTGCAGTTGTTTCAGGACATTGCTGCTGTCCACAGGCTTTCAACTGCTGGCTAATGGGATTGTTTGGCATGCCACCACTGCTTGGTGCTGAGTGATGAAGTGGGGGGTATGTCCCTTTGTATCTGTCCCCTCTCTGGAGGTTAAAGGGAGATCGCTATCTTGATACAGTTCCAAGATTAAATGACTGGAATGGAATGGAAAAGGCACTGAGGCAACTAAGAGCAAGACACTTGCCTTCCCAAGGAGACGTGAGCTGCTCTCAGGGTGGCATGAAAAGTGATGCGGTTTTCACTTTTAGATGGCAATGTCACTTGATGTCTGGTGTTATATTTAGCTGCATTCAAAATGTAATTCCAAAATTTTTATAATTGGTCTCCATCACACTGTTTATCCGACTGCTGTTATGATCAAATTTTGATACATTGTCTACAACATAATAGTTAAGGAATGCATAAGGCTGTTATCAAGTCTGTAAAAGGGTTTGCAGCTGAAGTTATAATTTGAAAGTGATTTGAAAAACGACTTTTAAAAACGACTTTAGTGCTTTTAAAAGCACTAAAGCAAAAATTTGTAAAATAATAATAGTGTTTTACAGTGTCTACCTACATGATAAGTTTGTATTTAATTTTTAATAAATTTACACAAATAAAGTAGAAAATCAAGATTCCTTAACATTCCATTGCTTGAAGCCAGTCTCCCTTTAATCAAATTAACTGAAGAGATGACTGTTTTTCAGGTATAGGAAAATGTATATTTTATGAGGGATTTATGACTTGCAGCGTGACTTTTGTGTCCGCGTATTTCATAGTTATAAGATCCCATAGTGACCCTCTTAGCTTTAAGCATAAAAGCTGCTGTACATTCTTCTTGTCAATTAATTTAATTGATAACATGTGCATTTATATAGTGGGAAAACTGGAGATATGTGCAGACCAAAACCAGTACCTTTCTTGAATCGGGCAAGAAAGCCAATAACTGATATACGCTTACTCAGTTTCACTCAGATAACATCCGCTGGAGATATAGGTACGTAGTGTTGTTTTGAAACAGGGCCCTCTTTGGTCATCTCACACAATCCTAAACTGGATGTACCCACCTTTTCCAACAAAGATGTTGTTTGTTCAGTCATCCACATCCACTCTGACAACTTCTAAACTCAGCCTATTGAGTTGAGGTGAATATTATCAACTACAAGTTTTTACTTGTCAGGCAACTGCACCATATTCCTGCTTTAAGTCTCTTATAAAGCACCAGATTCTTTAAAGGGTAACCTTCAAAATTCTGATTAAACTGTATAATATATACAGTGCTAACGCTGTGCTAAATTAACTTTTGACTGTCAAACACTGCTATTTCTGAAATGTACAGAATGACAATTAAAGCTGTTTCACATTTTCTCTGTCAAGAAATTATTTAAGCTATTTTACATTTAACTTACTTTTTCATGTAACCTCTTTAAAGATGTTTTGTGTAGAAAATGTTGTGGTGAAAGAGAATTTTTTAAATTGTGATGTACACATTTGTGTATAAAAAAACTGACTCGCAGGGCTCTTTAGTCAGACAGGAAGACACCACCAGACACTGCTACAGTACAGAGTTGATGCAACAACCAACCTGCATGGTGACATGTAGGATAAGCAAGGCAATCCTTGGGTGTCAGCTACATTTTCAAAATCGACTCATACTCATTGGCTGATGGAGGGAATGTTGTAAGCAGTGTGCAAGGATGCAGAAGTGTGGCAAGAGAGTTGTGGGTCATGCTTTGGCTAAAACCAAACCTAGTTAATTGGCTCCCAGCTATTTGTCTCTCCAAAGGTTGCAATGTTTTCAGCCATTGTTGCATTCATGATTGTATTTACTCTCTGTCCTTTAGAATGATCCACAAGTAGTTGCAAGTTTTTACGCATGCACTACAGCCCTGAGAGTTTACACAGATGTTCCAGAGGGGGCAAATGTTAGAAGCCCAAATTGTGTCAACATTTCTGGCAGATATTTCCAGCCGGCTCCCCAGTAACATTCCAGGAAGATCACAGAGATAAAGACATGATGTGGAAATATAGCCGTTAATCATAAGCTGCATTCACTGCAAGTAACTCTGCATCGTGGTCTTTTTCTACTGACCTGTGGCCTATAACTCACTTGTTGCAATTGTACACATGGTATTGATATCTACATGAAATCAGTCATCAAAAAGCCTCATCTGTCATTCTTAACATTCTATAAGCACTGAAGCTCCCACTGTGAAGCGCATGTTCACATGTAAAAATGGCTATGGACTGTATAAAATAAAACCAATCTCTGTGCAGCCAGTTGTTATTTTCTCTTCTGAGACTGAAAGCAGAGTAGATTCCTCTTGAATTGACTAAGTCAATCTTCATAACGGGAGCACGACGTGAGCGTGGCATGTTTGGAACTTCACACTTTTCATCTCAGCTCTCATGTTAACAGATAAGAGAGTCCACGCTGGCTGCATAAAATGCCTGTTTCAGCCTTAGCTAGAGCCACGTGGCAGCTGCAAGACATGAAGAGCTTTGGTGTAATGTCAGTTTTTCCAGCATAATCTAAGTGTTAGTAAAGCGATTTTTTTGTTAAATACAAGGTAAAAATGTTTGTTGGTCAACATATTAATCTAATATCAGCAATAAAATACTTTGCACATATTTTCCATATGTCGGCTGTTTTCAGTAAATATCAAAATACAGTTTACCTGTTGTGATCACAATTAATGATAATGAATGATTTTCAGTTAATTTCATGAGGTGAATGTAACTTTTGTCAAATTAGAACTGAGCAACTTTCATATCTTTACTTTTTAAGTTGTATCAACCGTAAATTACACAAAATTCAATGTATTTATGGTCATAACTTGAGGCATGCTGTGTTAAAAATGAATGTGTTGCCAGTTGCTGCTGTGCTGCAGCCCGACAGCAGAAATGTTGGTGGTGTGAATATAAACATGTAGCTTTGACAAAGCAGTTAACTTCACAAGCAATGCACAGGCTATGAGATATAAAATGGATATGATAATATAACCTACTAAGTACCAAAACCATAACGTTTATGTATACATTCCACCCTGTGGTATCTGTCAGGTAAAAATGGTTTCCTGTGTACTGGTGGTGTGCTAATACATTTATTTTGAATGGAAAATAACCTTTTTTAATAGGATACAAATACTAATATCACCTTTTATTATGAAAAGCAGAGACACAGTCAGATCATAGTTATATTGTGGGATTGTACTTCATGTCTTTTTATCATGAGATAACTTTCTAGGTTTTCAGTAGGTTTTATTTGAAGTAGTTTTGGTGGACATGATCTAAATGTACTATTTTAGCACATGAAATACCATGTTTATAGAAAATGGCATATTGAACTTATCATACTAAAAAAAATCTGAGGTTTTCCACATCTGCTGCATGTAGAATTACATTTGTTAACATGCTTGTTGGTATAAATAGGATGTGTTGTGTTTACAGCTTGTTTATACTGTCTACAAATGGGCTGCAGATCTGTTAACACAGATCTAAATGCTCCGGTGAAATTATGTTATACTCATTTGCATTGCTCAATTTGCGCTGTGATTGAATCAGTGTAACCTTTCTTTTGTGGTGGAGTGTCAGTTTATCCAGTATGTAGAAATATGTGATGACCACTGAAATTGGAAAATGTTTCCTGTAAAAAAAAATGTGTATGGGTTTATCTGACTAATCTCTTGAAGACTGAATGTGGCATCTTGCAGTCTACACAAAAATTCCATTTGGCAGAAAGAGTTCAGTGACATACACGAGAGGAGCCTGCTGATATAATTGATAATGTCACTCAATGTTATTTTCCACCTGAGACTAAATCCCCTTTGGTGTGCAAGTATAACACCTCTGGCAGAGCAAGGTGTGTACTTTTACTTTATCCACAAGGTCACACAACCTCCTTTTTTTTCTCGTTTGCCTCAGACACTCTCAGATGCACACACTGCTTGTACATTAATCCAAATTGGGACTAAATACATAAAACAGTATTTGTTTGCCCATGTGTCAGCATGCATTTGCTGTTAAATAATATAATATTTTCTATTTTTAGTGATAAGCTGTCTCCTCCTATTCACACAGTTTAGATATGTCCCTCTGTGAGGTGTAGTGTTTACCTCAATGTCTGTAACTTTACAATCTGCTTTTCACATCGCGTCCTTCACAGATTTTACAACAATTTTCTTGTCAAGAGGTCCATTGAGGAATGGGTAAACTGTAATGCTCCAAGCACATGGACTGACCCTTTTTAAAGAGTGACATCATAATTCATACAGCATATTTACAGTATTAATGTATGAAGATAAGATTATCTAAACTTTTACCAGGAAGTCCACAGAGAGGGCCTCATCCCTTGTGCTGTTTACTGAGGTTTTGGTTCTCACACTGACTAAGCCTTAGTTTTGTGATGGATGAGGCAGATTATAGGATTTACAGCTGAATTGCACTGAAGATTCCTCATAAATATGACCAGCTGCTTCTCAAAATTCAATCTGATTTCAGATGTTTTCGAAGCTTCACAGTAAAGAAACATAGAAGCGTTTCTTTTTATACTGTAGGAAAATTTAAATAAAGTAATATGTATTTCTGGAATAACAATGGTGGTTTGTGTGAAAAGGATAATGTTGCCTTTCAGTCTTTTACCCTTTAAATGATAACTTGAGGTTGTTGTAAAAGTTCAGTTTCATGATTAGAACTTGTTATGAACATGTTTATGCTTTACGTTTTCAACTGTTCCAACACTACACCATAAATAGTTAAAAAGTCTACAGCAGCATTTGAATATGTACCCTTGAATCCAATAGATGGTAACGGTGGTATACAATGGTTTTAGGGAGTGTTAACGAGCAGTAGACTGCATCTTGTGGTCTGGATCAGAGGCCAGTTGGAGTCCAGACATTCTCAGCCAGTGATACAGTCATCAGAAACTCAGTCCAAACCAGTAGACGCTTGCATGCATGTAGAATAATTATTATAAATGCCTCACTGTGTCTAAGTAATGCATAATATCTAGGTCCCGTGAGTATTGAGTCCAAATCTTATTTTTCAAGCTGTGATACGAGACTTTTTTCTAAATGTCCATCACAATTAATTTACATCAATCATTAATTAAGAAACAAAAGTTCATTATTTCCACTCATGGTTTTGTGGATTAGGTGTTACAAGTGTTAATGAGCACAGGGACCCTGATTTATTTTCTTTTCTCTTTGTGTGTGTGTGTGTGTGTGTGTGTGTGTGTGTCAGACCTTCATTTTTTCCTCTGTCTTTGCAAGGCTCTTGAGGTTACAGGCATGTTTTTCAATTAGCTGTGAATCTCAATTACTGCGTGTCAAACGCAAGGTCAAAGACAAGACTATGGAAGATGAGTTTTTTGTGTAATAGGAGGAAGTTTGGAGCTGCTTCAGTGTCAGTAATAATTGAGCATTCATCCCTCCACAATGCCTTGATAGTGAAGTACCTTACTCCCTCTATAAAGGAAAAACAGACGCAGATTCAGGATATGCTAATGCGCCATTTAAGGATTTTTTAAAAATATATACAACTGATCAAAAATCTCAGCTTATTAGAGATCCAGACTTTGGGATTTTATTTATTTCACAGTATGTTATTAGTTATGGACTGAATTACAACTTTTTAGGAGGGCAGAGTGAAAAAAACAGGTGGGCACTGAGATCCAACATAGTCCATAAATATTGGACTCTGACAGGAGTGGGTCAGAGTGAAAGCAAAAGGATCTAGGATTCTGAGGATATGGAGGGCAAAGGGTCAATAAATACTGAGGCGGGTCTTTGGAGGTTAAAAATCAAATGGTACTTCTCCTTGATGTTTCATTCTCCCATTTGATGCGACGTCCACTACAGTGATTTTATAGGCAAAGGTTTGCACATACAAATGTCCTGCTTCCCACATGTGGATGTGAGACATAAAAATGAATTACAAAAAGAGAAGGAAATATAGAGGAATAGATGTAGTTCTCCTTTTGATATGTATCCTGCTTCCATCCTGACATTTCTTTCATTCTTTTGTCCTGGTAGTCATTCAGTCATTCTGGGCATTTCTGTTGGCTTTCATGCTGAGAGAATAAATCACATTTGCTGTTACATTTGTATAACAGCATGATATGACATTCAGAGATAATTAAAACTGTGAATAGTGGACCTGATATTGAGTTGCTGCAATCCTTTTCATTAATTTGTTGAGACAGTCTGCTATTAAAATGTAGCATAACAGACCTAAGTTTCATGTTAATAGTTTCATTAAGACTTAATATAAACATGACTAAATTTAAACATGTTTGGATAGCTAATCTGACAGCTTTACAATTTTTAAACTCAAAGTTAATGTTTAATAAAGAGTTGCTCAATTAAATAATTATATACTTCTCTTTATGGTACCACATCGAAGCAGACTCATGTAAAAATCCTATTCCATGAACTGTTATCCACTCCCTCCAGTTCGGTGATGCTGGTTCTTCAGGTGCTCAGATTGCCACTAGTATGTCTGTACAGAATGGAACCTCCGTGTGTGTAAAATAAGAAATCTGGTTGTGTTTACACCCTCATGTTATGTGTACACAGGATCCATTATTTCCAAGTTTTTTTTTTACTTGAAAAGTATTGTGCGGCATCCAGGTAGTGCTGCATTGACTTTGAAGAGACAGGTATTTTTTTCAAAATCAGCCATCCATAATCTAAAATAAGGACCGATTAGGCAACCATATTACTTATTTTCAGTAAAATAGTCTTGCCATAAAAGACAGTTTCAATCCGATTATTGGTTTTATTTGAAATTCAGGAGCAGAAAACCCACCACTGAGAGTGTGACCCAATTCTTTGAGAAAGAGAGAACACCTGTCAGTCATACCTTTTGACACCAGTGGTATGCAACAGGAAACCAAAGAAGGCTCACATACAGCTCCATGCATGACTGCTTTATTGCACCAAGGTCACATTTCGAGCACAACAACTCATCAGACCCGATCAGCTGTTGTTCTCCAAACGCCCCCTTGGTTATCTAAAGTAGCCACAAGTGGAACCCAGCAGTTTGTGAGCCTTCTCTGGCTTTCTGTCACTGTTTATCTTTGGTTTTGCCCTGAACATGCATGGATGTGGGTGCTTTGTCTCAACTGGCACAAGAGGTACACCCATCTTGCATCAAATCCTGGAAAGCAGCATGACAACTCGCATCCAAATATTCCAATATGTTACATGTACCATCATGCAGGTATTATAGAATTAGCAATTCCAAAGTGAGGATTTAGAAAGGAAAATCAAAAATGTCAGTATTTATCAATCCAATAGTACACAAAGCAGTTTTAAAGTTTGTTCAGCTCGATATGTTCCAGTCTTTGTTAAAAAAAAAGATCAGTGGAGAATTTGTCTGTCTGCAAATACATAGTATTTTTAAGTTAACAGAATGAGTTTAATTTTCAGTATCATTTGTCCACCCTTTAATTTCCTTTTTCACTGTTGAGACAGCCTCGCCTGTCTCAAGATTTTTCTGAAATACTGTCGGGCACTCAGACACACAGTGGAGAGACTTCACACATCAGACAGGCAGTCTTTCTGGCTCACAGCAACAAAGTCTACCGTCCAGCCACAGAAAAGACAGGGCAAGCTGTTTACCATCCCAGACAAAAATCTGCCAGGGCCTCTGTTTTCCCCTTACTTTACTGATGAGGTGGTAATTATAGGAGAGGCCTAACACCTCCAGAGAGCAGAACATCTTTATTCTGAAGTCACGCAGTTGTTATGCCACAGTTTTGTCACGCTGTTGATCAAAAAGGATTGTGGTAAATGCACATATTGAAGTTTTTGAGCTGTGCAAGCAGAAATAGGTTTTAGAAGTGGTGGTAATTTAGCAGAGAAACAATCCTGCTTTGGTATTGCTGAATTTTGACTAACTCCATGTGACTGCATGCAGTAAAAACAGAGTAGCAACTGTCATTCAACATTTATAGAACCTTTGTTAACAACACCAATCAAAAAAAAAACTTTTTTTTTTCCACAGAGCTTAATGCTCATTCCAGTTCGGCTGTCTGGGTAGCTGCCATGGTGGCAGTTGCACATCAGCGCGAACACAATCCAGCTGTGTCAGTGGTTGGTCGTCAATAATGGGAGAGGACCTATGGATCAGCATCTCTTTGCTGCTGAGACAGCATTAGCACACATCATTTCCTCATAACAGTCCCCAGCTCTGTTTACCAGAATCAGCACAGTCATGATGAAAATCCATTCCTGAGGCTCTGGTTAACTGGAAGCTTGTGTTTTTCATCTGCGAGTAGATATTCAAGCCATCTGTTTCCATGACACCAACAGGAGATTTTTTTTCTTTGAAATCAACAGGGAATTCAGAATACAAGCCTAAGTGCAAGTTGCCGTATTTTCCAAATCTGATCTTTATTGCCACAACATACACAATCTCTCATATTAGTAGAAAATTACTCCTCACGCTTGTCTATCTCGTACTATTCTAGTTTGAATGTTGCTGGATTACTGGTTAGATATTGATGTCTTGCTGTAACAATAATGCTAAACTCTAAAGTAAAGATATGCAAATAGTACAAAGTAGCTTGAAAAATAGAACAACCACTTAAGACTCATTGAGAGGTGGCTCAATGCAGCAAGATCTCACACCAGAAGCCCGAAAGTGAATCTTTCCAGTTAATTTGCTAATGGAAATCTAGAATGAGAAAAGGTTGTTGTTTTTATGCTAGAAGTAATTTTGTTTCTTAATTTTGAAGAGCTTACAACGCCAGCTGACCTGCTTTACACTGAGTTTAAACTTATGTTGACACATAAACGTATATGCTTAGTTAACTTTATGCTGGCTGCTCCAAACTGACACAGCATCGGATCACAGTGTGATAATAGTGAGAGAGCTCAACAATAGTCATAGACCACATGAAGGCACTGTTGGACATATTACCACCAGATGTCTGACTCTGTGGCATGCTCTCCCTCTCTTCAACACTCTTCAGCCCTTTTGAATTCAACAGATGTATTGCATGATTTATAGCGCTGTAGGTTTGCTACAGTTACATTAGATATTGTATTATATTCAACTACTTTTTATATTCTTTTTTTCTAATAATATCTTCAATTTGTTTTTTTTACAGTTTTACACAAACAGATGGGAATATGACACTAACAATCCTAAAAGTCACCTGCCACTAATAAATTTACATGGGTTTTGTGTAGGGAAGGGCTGACAGAAGGGAGGGCTGTACAATGCTTTGACAGGAGGTGTGGAGAGTTGCACTTTGTCCTTTGTTGCATTTCTTGCCATTTCTGGATTTACGATCAGCTTCTCACAGCCTCTGGCCCTGTGGTGCCTCGGCACTCCCATGTGTCATGTGACACCTTCTTTCCAGACACGAACAAGCATCTGAAAAGCCCTTTGTTGGCTTTACTTAACACTAGCATATGTACTGAGTGATAATTACAATGATATATAATTTCATATCAACAGTTAGCTTTTCAAGTAGATGTTACAATTAATTCTTCTTTGAAGATTACCCTGACAGCAACCTACAAAAGAGTGAAATTACAGCTGTAAAAAGCTAATTCCAGCTATGCTCTGAATAACTGTTTTAGTAGCCACTGTAAGTTAAGCAGTCCCAGGAGAACCAAAAACACTTCATATGGTGCCATAGGAAGTCTCTCGATCTAAATTCCATATGAATTGTAGGATTTGAATATCCAGTTTTATCCATGTCTACACTGGACTGTGGCTCATTTTCTATGTGAAGATCAGTTCCTCTTACATTCATGGTAATGATATTGGAAAAACACATAAAGTAGAAGGTTGATAGATGTGTTTGAAGTAATATATCCTTGAGTCTTAACTGTGTAAATCCCTCCGACAAGATTTTGTACTGAACTGACACATGGCAAATGAGTCATGAAATATAATTAATTGTTTTATAGTCTATGATTATGTCGTCATCTGAGCAAACTGTGGCAGAATTTCAGGTGGAAACAAGCTTTGATTTATTGAGGTGACAGGTTTTTGTTAAAAAAGACATATTTAAGATGATATTTTCAGCAGTTATGTGTTACAGAAAGTCAATTATGTTATTTAATATTAGGGTTGATTTGTTAAAACAGAAATCCTCTACACAGTTGCAAAAAAAACATCTTTAGAACTATGGCTATGGCTATAATGTATGGCTTAACCTGTCAGACAATTCAGACATTGTGTACTAACATTAAAAATCTTAATCCAGCCTTCATCCTGAAGTATGATGACTTGAAACATGCCTTAGTTGACAGTCTACTATTTCTTCATCATAAGCCCCCATCACTTGACAACCTAATGGATTTTACCACTACAAATTTTAACACATCATTTGTCTTTCTTTTAGCACATCCTGACAATGCCAAAGGCACTAAGTCAGGACCATGAAAGGGTTTAAGCTCAGTTGGTTTAACAACTACTTCTCCTAGATTCCTTTCCAGTGAGTTATTCATTGTCTGAAACAGTGAATCCCTGGGTCTTTTTGAACATAAATGACATCACATATGTGCAAGACTGTTAGACATACTTGGGAAGTGTCTGAGTGTCATTATCCATTGTGACATTGACCAAAATCCAAGCCTCACCACAGGCTTGCTGACATTTCATCTTTGTTCTCATGGATTTAACAAGCAGCAACAAAAGAAGAGCAAGATCTTTCATGTTAGTCTCCAGATTTAGACCATCTTTACAGTCTCTTTGTGGTCTCACCAACTGCTTTGCACATCTGTGGACATGTAGCAAAAACAGCTGAAAATTTGACATGAACTCTGCTACCAAGATTGTCAGTATATATTTGAATGTAGCATCTGCATAGATTTTTAGTTTTAGTAGTGTTGCAAAACTGGCTGCATGCCTGCAGTGCTCTCACCACACATCTTCTCAGGGCCTTATTTTCATCTCCTCTAATCAGAACTCGACATATTGAGGGTATAAGTTGGTTTATCTGCACTCTCTCATTGGGCTGTGAATGGTTAGTGTGTGCTCCAGTAAATTAGCATACATATGTTTCTCCCTGACAAGCACCAATCCGTGATGGAATGAGTGTGTTTGTGCAGACAGAGGGGTGTGAGAGGCTGTGAATGGGAGATAGCGCTGGATGTTTGTTCAGTTTGCTTGACTTCAAATCGTATGATGGCTGAACTGTGACAAGGGCAATCACAGAAAAATTAATGGAATCATTACCTTGAAGTCATAATTTAGCTACCATGTGCATCATATACATGTACCTGTATATATGTGTTGTCTCAAAGAGGTACTTGCATGGCTGAAGACTTAAATTGAAGTATGTGATTAAAGTAAATCTTGGGAAACTGGAAGTTAAGGCGTGTTGTACATGCCATGTTAAAGCGTCATCTGTATACACTGAGTTTAGTCTATTCGATGAATTCTACATAATCTGCATTATGTTTAATTGCTTTATCTTAAACTACCAGTTTATGTCCCAGTTGAGCTAGTACAGATATGTAAAAATACCTCTCTTTAGACACATAACAAAAATACATGCCACTAAATGCTGTATATGAATTGGCTTATTCAACAGCTTTTTAAAGCAGAGGCTTAGTAAAAAAAAGAAGGCTTAATGAAAATAGATATATTGCATGTCAGTGGAGCTGTTCAGCAAATATGTCTCCAAGCCATGATGCACTGCTTGTTTTTTCGTTTGTTTTGATCCAAACACAGCTTGAGAGAAGAAAGAGATTCATAGGTGTGCAGTGTGAGAAGTGACAGTCTTGTGTCATAACACCAAAGTCTAATGTGGTTACACATCCCTGGTGGATCTTTTTCTCACTCTGAATCTTTATTTAAAACGTTACAGAATTCCTCCTTGGTCATATTGTTACCACAAGAAACCGTGAGGTGTATACCAGGTGGTGAGGGCACAGGTGAACTGGGAATGATAAACCATCTTCAAGTCTTTATTGGTTACGTCAAGGATTCATTTCCGCATTGTCTGATGGAAACATCATACTGCACATAAGCTGAAAAAGTTCAAGTCGTTCCATGTGCTTGGAAAAGTGCTTGTTGTTGGAAAGTCAGACTTCCAGGGAAGGAGCTTCAGAATGCATTGTTAGGAGGGATTAGAGGCTTATTTTTGGTCGTATTTTTATTTTTTTTTTGGGGGGGGGGGTCGTTTCTGGAAAGAATTGCTCACAATAACATATTGATTTGATTTTGAGAGCTTATACAAAAAACATGTGAATTGAGTTTGAGGGCTCAGTATTCCCCTGAATTTGTGTGTGTGCTTTGAGAACATCATAATGATAAAGCATATAGAAGACCAGGAAGAATTAATGTTATTTGCCATGAATTTGCTGCAACCTTAAAATAAATAGGTTTTAAGATATATTCGCTCCACTGCCCAAAAATGTATTTATCTTTACCTTAAACCTCCAGTTTTTCTTATAACTGTTTCCTCCTTATGTCTCCTTTCTTCTAAGTTATGAAAAAAAATTCTGATTTTTTTTATTTTCTAGATATATAACACAAGAAACAAGTATGAGCTGTCATTATCCACTCAAATCGCCACACAAGCACATAAATCTCATGGTACCAGAGTGGAGTGCAGGGCGTAGCAGTTGAAAGAAGCAGATATCATGGTGAAAGGAACTCATAGAAGGTCACCAGTCTGTTGGCTGTGATGTGGGTGTTGACAAGCTGCCTCTAGTCATGACCATCAGCCTCAGACACCAGAACAGACCAACTCATAACAAGTATTCCGAAGATGTTTCTCTTTGACTGCTATGCTTTAAACTCTTGAAATAGCTCATCTTTCGCAGCCAAGAGAAATCTCTCACTTTATCTCTTCTGTTCACTATTCTCCAATCTGTCTTTTGTGGTCCAAAAAAAAGTATTCCAGCATCACAGAGAAAAGGACCTCTTGGCTTTTGGCAGCTTAGTCTGTCTCAGCACCATCAGGATATCAGAGCAAGCTGAGACTCCTCATAGGCTTTGAACTTATTCAACATCAATGTTGTTAAACAAACCTGAGAAACAGAAGTTTCAAGTGGGCATGATAATGCATGTTACATCATGCCAAGGTCTGGGAATAAGATATCCATGGAAAGTATTTTACAAAAGTCCTTCAGTTTAACACCAGGGATAAAACTGTACTGCCAGCAGTTGTGGCAGGTATAGTGTGAGCTGCTATCTGGCTGTGACTCAGCTTGGAACTAAGGGATTGAACTAAGGTTCACTCTTGCCACCATACAATATTTAGCACCCTTACAGCTTATCAGCACTATTTGTCCTGGAACCATCTTGCTGTTTTCCTTTTTGTGGTCGGCTGATAATGCCCACAAAGAAAATCTATCAGCAGTGAATTGACACGTTTTTTTCCTGAACATTTGCACTTTTATTTAACCAGTATAAACCAATCATGCATTCAGAGATAAATCACATTCCAACGTTGAGGAGTGACATACTGATATTTGCTGTGGGTTTTGTAACCAACGAAACAGTGTTTGGAAAAGATACAATACACAAACTGCAGCGTAACTATCAACAGAAAAATCCCATGTGCATCCATTCACCCACAAACTGGCAAGTCTGATCAGAACAGTTATCTGTTTGCTGTTGCACTGATGTTCCCTCCAGCTAGAGTAGTGAAACTCAGACTATAAAGGACATTAGGGGTTTGTGTGGAAAATATCTGCAAAATCAGTTGAAGTCAACATTCACTAAGATCTGCTTTTCACTGAAGTTCCCAAAAGGGAACTAATACAACCCTAATTACTGCCAATGTCAATATCATGGCTGGAATCTTAAATAACTGCATGCATTGCTAAACTGGGATTTGGACATTATAAAATCTCCCTCTTGCACAATATTCTGCTATTTTTTTCAGTCATATGAATAAAACCAACAGGAAAAGCATCTGCAGACAGTTTTTAGTATGCGAGTCTTTTCTTGCTCTCTTGGCACACTAACAAGCCAGTCCTTGTGTTTTAAAGCTTAAATATGAAATATTTGGAATCCCAATAAAGCTAACGGGTAACTGCTACGTAGAGATATCCAATAGAGGTGTCCCTATCCGTCTGTGTGTCAGAATCTAAGTTTCTCTGTTCTGTGTTAAGGCAGCAGGTCTAGCTTCACATGTATGCTAGTGCATGAGTCCCTGCTCTACAGCATAGAACAGGTGAAAGATAAGATGTTGTCAATCAGCTGTAAGTTTTCCTGCAAAGAGAGTGATAACGTGTCAAATCCACATTGGTTTGGTTATTCAAAGATAAAAAGATTGATCGACATGTAAACAGCTGGTTATAGGAAAGCAGTTTCTTGGCTTTTTCAAAACTGTCAAAAACAGGAGTGATAATTAGCATTAACAGGTGAAAAAGCCTGTATTTGGAAGTTAGAAGGGATTTGTGGCGGAAGAAGAATAATCTTTATTTTGCTAGCATTCCATTACACACACTGTATATTGTCTCCACCAGTTATCTTTATACTTTCTGTAGTCTGAGGCTTTTTGTCCATCGGTGTTTACTTCCTCTTTCAGTCACTGTTGATTGTGTTGTGCAAAGTCAATTGTTTCTTGACCTTTTCTTCAAGGTTCATGCACCATGGCAAGAGAGTTGCGCTCATTGTTTTATCTCACTCTCAGCAAGAAGTCACACTGTTCCTTTACATTAATTTGTCTCATAAGTTTGGTTTGTGATAGTTCTCCACAGCAGTTTTTTTTCCTCCTGTCACAACAGTAGCTGCGTAAATAAAACAAACAACAAAAAAAAAAAACAGTCATAGTATTATTTATTTGCAAGTAGATTAATAACATCACTGTATTTGAGTTATTCTTTTCACAAGCTGATACACATTTACCATTATTCGCAGTGTGTACTATTTTTACCTTTGTGAATGTGACTGTCAGTGTTGAAGATTAGTTATTTTTCCCTGTAGTTAAAGTTGTTTGAAGAGCAATAAACAAATTTGTGTCTAAGCTTTGACATAGTACCTTTTTTGTACTGTATGTGCTATCTGTGTGTGTCGCTACTGTCAGAAGGTCAAATGTAAACTCCATTAATCATGCAGAAAACAAAAAAAAAGTGTAATCAAAATGGAAATGAGTGTAGTTGTGCTATGGAAACAGACGAAGCAGACAGACTAATTTCAGCTGGAAGAGACCTTTTGCATAGACCTTTTTTGGGCTTTTTCATCAATCGTCTCTAAATAGTGGCAAAGACTATGGAACCCATTTTTAAAATTATGAAGATAATCTTAAACTGATGTTAAGCATTTTATTCTCATGAGCAAATACCTTATTCAAATATTTATTTTTAACAAGAAAAGCTACAGAAAATAAAGATGAGAAATTGTGTTGGCTATGCAACATAATTTGCATTCTAGTTGGTTGGTCATATTTTCGCTCTGTCATCAGACAAAAAGTAAACAGATGGTAGTGGAAAACATTTTCCAAGAAACCAATTCAATCACTGAAATTGCTCAGGGTCTCTTACAGAAATATGTTGCTCTTGATCAGGATAATTTTTCCAAAAGAAAATAGTCAGTTCTCTTAAAAATCCCCAGAGTCAGACTGCCGAGTCATATGATTCTAAATACTCATCCATCACTTGTCGAAGAGCTTCTCCCAGCGACAAGATAACAATGATACAACAGCTAACCACCTTGTGTTCTTCCTTCTCATCTGTTAATCGCTCCCAGCATTTCTCAAACTAATTCATTTTAACCACCTGGCCAATGCCTGCTTTGTTTTTGGTCATGCTAGATTGTACGGGGTCCAACATGCTCATTTGGTCCACATATTGCAGTTGCAGACAAGCATTTGTCAACTTGATGATTGCGCAGTATGAATAAGCCAAAGTCCTGTACCTTGTGAATTAGTCAGTGGAGAAAAGCTTGTGATTAAAAATAAATAAATAAAAAAGACATGCCCTCGTGTTTAAGGAGGACTCAGTAGGCAGGCGTAATAAAAGAGGGGGAAGGGTAGACATGCTTTCCTTTGTATCTTTTAATAAGAAGTCAGTTATCTGCACATGTGCCACACTAATTAGCCAGCAGGGGATCTGGTGTTGGGTTCAGATTTGAGGCTAAAAGAGGATATTGAGGCAAAACCGTGGTCCTGGTTCTCTATCCTGATGCCCCAGAGGCAGCTGGGTACACCACATGTGAATGAAGTCTGAAATAGTCTTTAATTGTACCTCTGACAGTAGACCACCCAAAGAATCAGACTGAGAATCAACATAAAGATGTAAATGCTCATATACTGTAGCTAACAAGACCTGAGGACAAAAGAGATAAAGGCACTGTCAAGAATTGTATCTTAATATTTATTCCGATACAAGTTCTGATGAGAATTCTAAAATGTTTGAAGTATTGTTGACTAAATGATCCAGACTCAAAAGTCATATAACAATTGCAATATTTTGCAACCACATCTCACTGTTTATTGGCATTCATGGGCTTTTGTTTGCAACAAATGTAAACAATAAAGGGTGTCTCCATAGAAACTAAGTCAACAATATCTGCGGTTGAATTTCCCTGCAATTAAGATTTCTTTTATTATTCTATTAAGATTGCATTGTATTTTTTCAGTTGAGTTTGCAAAATACTTTGTAGTAAAAGCTTTGAGATAAAGATGAAAACGGAGCTTTTCTTTCACAAACTTCATGAACAGAACTGGGACCATAATGTTTTAATTTGATGAACATTTTTCTGAAGGATCATGATCAGAGGCTTAGCAACTGTTGTCATATTTGTATTATTATACTATGCTCAGTCACCGTGTCATACTGTTGTGTTATAGTTGCTTTGCAGTTGTTAGTAGGCTAGTCATGAGTTCATTTTCTGTGAGAAGAAAAAGATTATTCTGGAATTGTGTTTTGTTAATCTGATTTTTTTAGATCTGTGTAAAAACAGAAAATACAACGGCAAAATATTCAAACAAATCAACAATTTATGAAGCACAACAACAAGGCGCAGCATTTTGGAAAAATAACAAAACAAAGACACAACAGTTTTGAACCTCAAGACCTTAGTCTATCTCTGTCAGTGTAAAAGCCTTTTTTGGTTTAAATAAAATGAAAATAATTCTTACACAAAGTATATCTGACTGGTGTCATGCTATCAGTGTCAGACAGTTTATCTCGTCTGCTGATGTCTGTGTTCCTGTCTGACAGGCTCATTCTCATCTCATGTTTGGTGTATCATCACACCTCATTCATGTGCATGATTTTGTGTAACCTGTGTTGTTGTGTTTGTGTGACTCACAGACAGTCAGATGCTGCTCTTTGAATAAACAGACTGAGGAGAGCCTGATAATAACCTTTTCACAGCATGAAGCTATTTTACTGTCACATTAATTGCAACACTACAGGCACAGCCGGGGGCATGATCACTGCATTTGGAATGCTCTTTGTTTTTGCTATTATGAATGAATCGGTTGTAAGGTGTGATTTCAGGTCCCGACTCTGTATAAAAAGCCTGCATAGACTTTTATTGTCAATTTTCTAATGGTCTAATGGTGGGAGGGGCAGATGAAATGATGGGTCACCTTCTGCTTCACACTCTGGTGATCTAAAGTACTCTCCAATGAACAGTTCTATCTGCCCCTTCTGCTATTTATCTGAAGTGAAGCCAGATCTCATTGAGTATACGGATACTTCAGACAGACTGCCACTCACTCAGCCAAAAGGACTTGATTAAGATTCCACTTACCTCCCCACCCTGACCACCCAGCCCAAATTAGCCTCCTGTCAGTGGTATACAAAGAGAATGGGCAAGGCTTAGTCAGATTTATTTCACACAGAGCCATCATAAGGGCACAGTTGGCCTCCTGTCTCCTTGATGAGCCATACACACCCCAGCCCTTGTGGCCTTTCTTTTTCTCTCCTCCCCCTAATTGTCCCGCCCTCATGCCGCCTGTCGCACACACTCAACCTGTCAATCTGCAGACATCACAGGCACAAAGAAAGGCCCAAATCAAAAGGAACTGATTTGCAGCTAATAGTGCATCATTGTATTTGCATCAGGATTGTGTACGTAGTGTGTGTACGCATACAGAGTGGCATTGTCAATCATCCAGAGTGTCCATGACCCTCCCTCTGTCCTGCCCATGTTCTCCTTTAGGGGTTCACCCACTTATTACTATTGATATAGTAGAGATTACTCCATTTAACACACACAAGCCGAACACAGGACAGCAGGACAACCTCATGCTGAGCCCAGAGAAAAGCTGAAGACATCAACATGTCAGTCTAATGGACTTTTACCCAAGCTTTTTATGTCCTATAGGCATAAAAACTGGATTTAAAACAAGTGCTGAGATTGATTGTTTAGTTGTTTTTAAGTGATGTGGGTGTTTAGACACCAGAGAGAGCATTTGGAAGGATGGACCCTGGTGCTTCTTGGGGTGTTTGCTGTCTGCCTGTGTCAAAGATGCAGAGGACTGGAGGTCTGGACCGTGGGTGTGGAAAGTGGGCAGAATACATCTAGTTTCTCAGTCCCTGTGGTGTTATTGTTGACAGAGACGGGAATCACACAGGACGGGGCCAACGATGGGGCAACACCAGCTCCCACCTCCGTGCATGAAGATGACAACTCTTTGGGCTACACAGGTACTGCTGTTTCTTTCCAATAATAACTAAGGAATCCATCAAATCGAGAGTAATTTTGGATTATTTGTTGCTTTATTTGAGTGTTTGACACTACCTGGCTGTATTCATACTCATACTGAAGTGACTGTGCACCATGCTTGAAGTGAAGATGTGTACCAACAAGCATGACTTGTTTTAAAGCCAATAATTTAAATAATTATTAAATAATTAAAATGCTTTATTAATTCCAAAGTGCGACTTTATATTTGCAATAGTCGAAACAGTGAAAGAGTCCACTTTATTTTGTGGGCAGAAGCTATCTCCTGTAAAGTTGTTTGATGATGAGCCTTAATGAACACACTATGGATCCAGGCTCCCGGATGTAGACTATTCTTTGTGACTTCTTGTAGATAATAAGAAGGGTCACCTTTATACACCTTTAATCATCTCAGTGCTGCATTTCCATTTCTGTCTGTTGTCCAGCTGAACAGAAAGGTGTCTGTTGTCCTACCCTACCTCTTCTCCTAGAATGTAAATAGTGTATTGGCTTATTTCTGAGGTGTACAGTGGGAAGGAAATTAGAGAGCATAGTCCCCTGAGCTCCTGTGCACCACATTCACAGACACACAACCCTTCAGTCTTTCAAACTGTGGTCAGTTTGTCATGTTGTCAATAATCCAGGCATTTATGGAGCGATCAGCCTGTATTTTCTGAAACTTCTCACATAACTGTGCATGCTGAATTTTATTAGAAGCACAGGAGAAATTAAAGATCATGATCCTCACGATCCTCATGAGCCTGCTTTGTCCAGATGAGAGTGGGGTTGTTGAATAAGGTAGATGATGATGATCCTTAACCCCAACCCCAAGACAATAATCAAAATGAGGTGAGTCCTGAAAGGTGTTCACTTGTTTTAGTTGTTTGAGCTTATTAGGGCTTATATTAGGGCTTTCATGATGGGATGTTAGATCGTGGCCCCATATGCAAAATACATTAATTTAATTTAGTAGATTTTATGACTGACTTGTGAAGAACAGATTAAGAGGCAGTGTTAGGTTCAGTATTTTGCTAAAGAAACACATCAACATGTGAAATGGAGAAGTTCTCAAACTTCTAAATAAAATGTACTCGTTTATTCATACACAGGGACTGAAGTTATTTACAGAATGCACTTTGAAAAGTTTATGAAATTTCCCCAGAGATTGAAAGTTTTTGACAGAAAATCAGATTCCTCTCTCCAAGCATAATCTATGGCAGATGTACAGCATATGAGAGTTTCTCAGTTTGGGAATTGTGAAAAGTAGGCTAAAACCACAGACAGCAGAGCTCTTCAGAGAAAAAGGTGAGCCCGAAATGGGGTCCTCACCTGAGGGACTGACACACTCATATACACCAGTGCACACAAAGAAATTAAGTTTTGGTTCAGTTTTGGTTTTTGTTGGTTCAGTTTTTGTGGACTCTTTCCTCAGAATGAGGGGAAAAATCTTGTATGTTGTAAAAGCAACGAAGCCTACCTCCCAAGGTGATTTACTGGACCTCACACAGCCTAATGGAGAGAATAGAAATCCAAATTGACTAAACTAAAGGAAAAACTTTTATGAGGTCCATCTGGGTTTGTAGGTGCTTGGCAACTCTATATTTAGTTTGAAATTCAGGAGGAAAAAAACATATATCATTAGTGTTGTGCATTGACCTTCATTGGTAATGCTAAGGCATTTAAAAAATTTGAGCCTTAACAGTTTTTAGCAGAGAAATTTGAGTGGCAGTGTCAAAGATTTCATTCCAATTTGACCTGTAACACCAGTAGTTACAGGTAGTGACATCTGATGCTGTTCATTGCTGTGGATCACAGAATTCTGGAGGTCACAAAACAAACAACCGTGTAATCGGATATTGTGAAGCATTAAAGAGGCTTTTTCATTATTTGCTAAGTTGGAGATGTCCAGCTTGCTGCCTACAACATTCAGTTGTACAACATTTATTGTGCTTTTGCAATTTTAGATATTTTCATTATTTGCCAAGTTTTGTCCCTCTGTCATTAAATAACATGAGACGCAACTTTAAAATCATAGCCTGCCACACAGACATTTTCAGACTGATTTTAAAAGAGAAATAAATGTAGCCCTGTCACAGCTCATTTTAGACATCTTGCTTCTATCAAATTTAAAATGAGCAAGTATTATTCATGAAATAGTAAATTGTATTACTTTTTACATGTAATATGTCTTGAAAAAAACATTTGTTTGTAAGATTTGATATTGTTTTCTAAAAACTGAAATTCTTCAGGAATGCCACCTTAAACTTTGAAGTAGCATGTTAATTGCTCCTAAACGGCTTTTCAGGCTTGAATTAGGGTTAAAAGAGAAAAAGCATGACATATCTGCTTCACTGCATGTGTTTTCATCTTTAGAATGATAAATCTGTCTGGTGAACAGTGCCAGGAGTTCATCTTTAATCTGGCCATTTAATCCCATCTGTGCATGAAAATGAAGGAAATCGATCTGGCCTAGTCAGTGAATTGGAAATGAGACTAATGTGCCCTAATACCTCAGTCTGCCCCTGATAGGACAAAGTGGGCGGCTGCCAAAGACTCCATTTTCATGGAGCGTGACTTGCTGGATGGAACGTGAGGATAATCTTGACAGCTGCCAGTTTGAGCTCAAAAGGAATGGTTTCTTCAAGCATTTTAGTTAATAATCCTTTAGGGATTTGGATGTGTTTAATTGAAAGTCTTTGTCATATGATGTCAGTGATCCTCAGAGTAAAATCCTCATGGTAAAAGAGGTATATTCATGAGATTTAGTGATTACCTGAGTCCAATCTTCCTTATGAATGTATGTCCTTGTCATCTATGACCAACTGTAGCATATCAGAAGTACTAATACCTTTTTTCTGAAACCTGACTTTCATTATAAAACTGAAAACATCTGGCACTGCTCTGTCAATTACATGGTAATGTTTGTATGGTAGTCACCTGGGACTGATAGAGCCTTCTGTGAATTTTATAAGAAACCACATGCTGACCTGAAGTTTGCAATACATTAAAGGTGTTTTTTATTGGTCCCCCAACACGCTAACTCTAAGCCAGCTCTAAATTGTTTCCTGATATCAAAGAGCTTTGAACAGAACTTCCTATTCATAATAAATGAGACTGAACTGTGTGAAGGCAGTGGATTAGAAAGACATGCTAAAATTCCTGTACTTACACTTTGCTAGCTGCCTCATGGCAGGTAGACACACAGAGAGGAGACAGGTCTTTGGTTCTTCTGCCTCAACATGAAAGGCTAAGCATTACTTCAGAGAGCACATCAGCACCCATATCCTCCCGCTCCACTGACAGCTACCATTGCGTTTGTCACAGATCACAAAGGACGGCAACTTCAGAGAGCTGCTTTATTTGTCAGGTTATGGAAATAAAGATAGGGAGAAAAAGAAAGAACTTAAAGTTGTCATGCTGTCATCCCTGATTGGCTGCAGAATAGAGAGGTCCAGAATGTTGTAATACAGCAATTTATCTCCTCTGAAAACAGTCACCCCTGAACATCTGGAACAAATCACTCACTGTACTAATGTATGAACACGTAACTGATGTTACAATAGACAGAATATAAAATACCCAACAACACATTTACATGCATAAATAATTTTGTTGATTAACTGTTCACATTGAAGCACCTCCTGTAGAACCAAAAGAACCTCCTGTTTCCTGTCAGTATACACACACTTACACACAGTCTTAATTATACTTACGAGGAAAGATTTTTGTTGTCATAGTTCAGGATTCCATTGATTCTAGAATATACTGTAATCCAGTCAGTTTTATTCTTTTTTTGATGAACACATAGGAATAATAGTATGAACCTGAACAATCCACCAGACTGGTGCATAAATCACTGAATTACTCTACTATGTAAATGATGAGATTTCTAAATCATTTTATTTGTGGACGTCCTTCTCCTTCCTATGAACAAGGATTAATTTATTACCTCTCTTAGTTATCTTATTAAGCTATAGCTTAGTTAAGCTATAAATAAAACTTTTTAAAAAATCAATCAGTTGAGCCTGACCTCTGAAAAAACAGTGAAAAATATTTTAACACCGAAGATTTTGTGATATGGCAAATTTTTACCCACCGAAATTTATTGTACTCTTACACACACAATGGAGGCAAAAGCAAGTATGCACAATAATTCTCTGTCAACTCTTTTTTGAAGTCAAAATAAATATCATTAATAGTTCAGAGGTTGTTTTTGAATATTTGTATCCAAAACTATAATATGCTTTATGTGGAACTGCTTGACTGGTTGGATTCTTTACTTGATATTTAGAAATAGAAATAACTTGATTATTTCAAGGTAATTTTTGAACATTTCATCCACCATTGCCCTTGCTTTAGAAAGTCCAAGTAAAATATATGTGCAGGTCTATAATTTTACTTTGGGTATGTGGAAAGTTAAGATTATGTGCCATAAAGTTCAGAAATTACTTTGCCTTTCCAGTAGTATATGCTACAGCATTTTCTGTCACCTTCAGTCTAATATGTTCTGTTTTCGCTCTCTTAAGGTCTCTTAAGGCCTCAGAGAAAGGCTCAGTCTGCTCTGATTGGTCACCTGATGGGTCAATAGATTCCGTGTACGAAGTTGTTCATTCTTTGTATGAAGTTTACCAAATGAGCCAAAAGGCAGGAATTTTTTTGCAAAAGTGTTAACAGGTGATGTATTTTAGTAAAATATAAAAGGTATACTGCGACACTTCCAATTCCAACTTTTCTCCTTATTGACATGGAGGTGGATTAGTCTGCGTTTCGATTTGTCGTACTGACAGCTTTACCATGTCTGAGATGGAGAGCTATATTCATTCTTCATCCTTTGCTATCATTGCTGTGCTCTTGGATTTGGCCTTGAGTCCCCACCCTGAAAACCAATTTCCTTGACAGTGTCACCCTTAGATTTATTACCCAAGAGTCACAGCAGCAGTATTGTGCCACATTTCCATAACACTCATTTCTATTCTTCAGTATTAGCGCCCTGATAGCAAAGAGAGTGCTACACGTTTAGCCAGCTTCATTTTCAAACATTATCCTCAGTACAGTAACAGTATTAATTTCCCAGTGCAACAGCAGAGAAATATGGCTGTGGCTTCAGGAGCAATTCACTGGAGATATGATTAGTTAGAACTTTGCACTAATGCCCTACACGCAGCTTCACCACAGCCTCTGTGCTGCTAAGGACGGTGGAGGGTTTTGTTCCCCATTCAATCTCTTTTCATCTCCCTGATCTGCCACGCTTTAGCTCAACCCTGCCCAAGGAAATGGATCTATTAACCATTCTTGTCAGGACTGCAAGTGGAGTAATGTGGTCAAGAGGCACTGGAGTGGGGGTAAGATTTGAGATGGGAGTTACCACAAGCATGCACAGGTCAAAATTACAAAGACTGTGGTGAGAATTAAATTAGAATATTCAGATTCACATTTCTAGTGTTCTCATGATAATTGAGAAGAAAATTGGATGGGGTTTTGCTAAGTGCTAATAATCAGCTGCTCTTGCCCCATCAAACACATTTAATTTCCCAGTGAAAGGATAATAAGTGTTTTCCGATGTAAATGGGTCACATACTTTACTATTGTAAAGAGGAGTGGAGGAGATGCTTTGGTTCAACTAACTTCATGGGGGTTAATTGTTTGTAAAACCTCAGCAATGATTTAAATTTTCACATTTTACATACTATTTAATCTGTCATCGTTTTGTTTTCTATTACCCCAGCAATTTACAGTGGAGAACAGAAAATCTACCTCACAAGACACTGGTGCCAAACTCCTATATAACTGCTGTTCACTTTTATAGTAAGAAATGGATGTAAGGACATCTAAATTGTTCAAATGTCAGACTTCAAAGAAGCCTTTACTTTTCTTCATTAGATGCTGACGAGTAATACAATTCTAATAAAACAACTATAGAGTCTATATAAGTCACCCAGGACCATCGTGGTACCACAAAAGCAGCCACAATGAAAGAGTACACATTTTTATCATTACAGGTGGAGCTTGTTTGTAGCTACACCGCTGTTGTGAGCTTACATGGGGCAGAATTCACAAAAACCTAATGTCAAAGAAATTTTAATCACAATCTCATCATTAAAAAGTACACATTTTTAGTGCTTTGAATTCTGTTAAATCAATTTCTCATTTTTTGGGGGTTTTTTTCTGCTCGTGGTGTAGTGGCATTAGAATCCATTCATAGAATTTTGTATAGTTGCTGGTAATATTTTGTTTCTTTTTTCTTTTGACTGATGTGTTTACAGCTGTGTCTCTGTTATTATTTCTGGCAAAATAAATATTTATGTTTGCTTCAAGAGCTGCCTTTGCCCTCAGATCAATTAGCCATCTTTATGAGCAATTTCATAAGGAGTGCAGCAACCTCGCTGACAACACTCCCAGCTAAAATGACTGTAATAACAATCAGCTAGGACTGACGGCTTGATGATCTGTAAAATCGTTGCTGGTTTTATAACTGGTGGTATGATTCATGCTAAGACATGCACGTGGAGTTCAGCCGGAGTCAGTATTAAGGCTGCTTCTCCCTGCCTCTGTGTTGTAAGGGGTGTGTAGAAAGACGACAATGTGACTGTGTCTTAGCAGGGCTCAGAGTCTGTGGGTGAGAAAGGAAATATCATGAGGTGGGGGGGCTGTAAATCTCAGCAGCACCTGCTCCCTCGACGCTGGCGCGTGGTGTGAGGTCAGCAGCACCAGATATCCTATCCAAATATATTTATTTCATTCATCACAGCGCCTGTTTGTTTTGGCAGCTGATGGCACCGGAGAAAGAAAAAGAAAATAAAGGCTTTATACTTGAGAAATGGAGAATAGTTATAGCATGAGCAGTGCTTTTGCATTTTTCTCTGCTCAGGGTCTTCAGAGGGAGATCAATCGCTGATGTTGGCACTTAAGCACCATTAAAACCACAACTACTGAAGAACGATATTTTACTTGCAATTCTCTGGAAAGTTTTTTGGAATAAATGTCTAACGGAAATATTGTTATAAGTCTCCTCAATTCTCAGAGTTTTGGGTTTGATGTTGTTGTTTGTTTAGAGTATCAAAAGAAGTTTTTAAAGAAGTTGTACTTTAAACTTTTTTGATTGATTTCTTCTGATTTAAAATTTTTTTTTTCCATACAATGTGAAATATTTGCCATTCTGGTTGATGTTGGCTGGATCACAGACATTCAGACATTCATGGTCCTAAAGGATGAATGCTAATTACTCTGATATGTTCTTCTCCTCCACACTTTACACAGTGTGGGTAACTGGAGTTCAGAAAGTTCTCAACAATTATTGGAGGAGTTATCAAGATTTTGGTTCATGCACTCAAGCGCCTAAGGAGGAATTTGCTGGTCTCCTGTCTATGAAAAGTTACTTTTCACGTATACTTTTACTTTGTAAAGTTTTATTGTGGTAGGAATAAAGGAAAAAAATAAAGCCTATTTGGGTGTTATTTGTACATTAGTGTATAGCTCATTCACGTACTCAAATTCATTTTCAAAGAAACTTGTAATACAAGAAATGTTACTTTTCATGGGTACTTTCATTGTATAAAGTTTCATTTTGATAGGAGTAAAGTAAAAAATAGCCCCATTGGGGTGTATTGTTGTCTGGCTTTATTGTTTCCTCAACTAGGATTTCTTAGGAATTTTAATATGTTGTTCTGAACACATCATAGAAATGATCTAAGCTTGTTTACAATTAGTCTGTTGTAAGTCTGTTGCCTGGACTATATGAGAAGATGTGACTGAGCAAAAGAATCAAAATAGCAAAAGGTTAAATTCAAATTGCCCTTGCAACATTTTACTGTGATATAAAGATGTGATCAGGAAATCCCTGTTTATGTTTCCACTTAAAGAAAAGTCAGAGTTCTGATTGAGCCCTGCTTTGGGTCAGGATCTTATCTTGAATCTCACTGCCATGTTATTGGCTGAGGTCCAGCAGTAATGCGAACAAAAGAATCTCTTGGCTCTGTTACCCTGAGGCCAACTGTCAGTCATTAAAAGCTCCTGAGTCTCTAAACCAATTAAACCAATTAAGCATGGAAACACAATGCTGTTTGCATCCAATGCATTTTTATGAGGAAGAAGTCTGGTAGGTCAATCAACAAACTGCTCTCAAGTCTTGTCTTCATGTTATACGAGTGCAGTAGTGCATGACAACAAATCAAATTCTGTAGAACTGAAATGTTGCATGTTAATCCTCATGTTAAATATCTGTTGCTAACATGATACAATTCATATCTTCTCCTATGGATTATGACCTCTCAAGAGAATAGTTTGAACAGAAGCAACTACTAAATGTTCCTTTAATGGCAGAAGTGGAAAACATTCACGTTAACTTCCTGAGCGTCTGCTGTTGCAAATATTCTAACATCTGACTGTATTTTGATGTTGCTGCCAGGATGTTACGTGATTGCAGGGTTATTTTAATCAGCCTCCACAGGCCATGTTGAGGCTGACGCTAAACAGATGCTAATGTGAGGCCCATCAAAAGACACAGGGAAAGAGGGATTCAGTGAGCGCAGGCAAGCGGAAAAGCAACAGTCTGTTTATTGCCTCATCCTGCTTTGTGCACCAAACCTTGTTGAGGCATCTTGCAAAGCTGCCTGGTTTTCTTTTTTCCTCAGTGTCTGCCCCTCCTCAGCGCTTCACATTTTTTGCAGTAGCGTCATGCATGGGGGCAATACCTGAACAGAAAAAGATTTGTTTAGTTTACCTTAATTTTCCTTTTTCATGTTTGACAGCTGAACAGAGAGGCCATAGTAAGAAGAAGAAAGAATGTTCTCACACCTCTGTTTATGTTTTGTAAGACCCTGCTTTGCATTTTACTCACTTTGTGTTGTCTGTTACTTGTCCTACTCTCTGGCTTACTCTCAAGATAATCGTGACAGAACCATTTTCAGTCTAGTCAAGACTTTTTGGCTTGTTTCTTGGGTTCATCTGTGTGGGCTGGCTGTATTTATTCTGGAATGGAGCCCAGAGTGATACTTTCTTGGTTTCTCATGTGCAGCTGAAGGGCCAGAGTAATTGTCCACAGGAGGACAGGAACTGTCAAATGGCCAGACAGTTACTGAGGCTTCTGTCATATATATTCTAAAGGTTTGACAAGACTGCATTTTGTCCTCACTGAAATGCATCACAGTCTGAATGTGGTTGATTTAAGTTGAACTATCCAGCTGTTTCGTTTTTTTTCTATCTAAGTCATACTCTTTTTGTCCATGACTAAGTTCAAGATTTACATTTGACTGTTTGTGTGTACACACATCAGTCAATATTATCAACATATTCATATGACCAATGAATTTATATGTTTGTCATGGTAGATAGACACATTAAATTCAACTTAAATGTGGTGAATATGGTGGGGGATTGTTCACTTTCTTTTGGTTGTGTGTGTTCTCCCAGAGCTTCAGCAACCAGTCAGAAACTATTTTTTTCTTCTTCTGTAGCAGTGACACAGTAACACCAACTTCTAAAGCCTTTAGATTATATCTGCTCTCTTCCCTTACATATCTCCCTTTCTCTCCCCTTCTTTCTTGTCTTTCTATCTCATGCTTCCAATCTGCCATTACAATCTTTGTTGTTTGGAAGAGGAGGACAGAACTTTGAAATAATATAAATTTATGCTCATGGTCAACCAGTGTTTTACATATTCTCCTAACCTCTATTCCATTCAGTTTCAGGTCTGTAGATGAGCACAAAATAACCCAGAGAGCCTTCGCCTTACTTGTCAGAGGACATTGTACTCCTGACTTTTCTCCAGCAGCCAAAATACTGCCTTTGATTTGTGATGGGCTACTTAGGCAATGGATCAGTGCCCAAAAACAGAATCAGGACAGCTGCCCTGCAGCAATTTGCTGATTGTCTTGGAAAACATCAGAAGAGCTCATTTTCCCTCACGTTATTTTTGTTTATCTTTTCTAAAAACCTTGGAGATGTGATACCCATTGCCAGCTCACAAAGACTGTAAATTTGAAATGCTGTCCTTTAAAAAATAAAAGTAGCACAATGAATAATTAAAAGAAGCGCTCCTCAAGGACATGACATGCATGATAAAAGGCTGAAGTGAAAGTGAGGCCGGTGGAAACCATCAGAATAAAGTGCCTGTGAAAGGAATTCAAACATACAGTACCTGTGACTGCCTGCCTGTGTTCAAGGTGACTCAATCTGCAACTTTATCTCATTACGCCACTGAATATTCTTGATGTGAAACATCCCAAAATGCATTATTTACTTTAGTATAGAAAATGCTCCTGCCTACTGGGAAAGAAGATTGTTTTCCTCTGAATAGGCAGCATCTTTTCAAGGGGAAATGTTTTGTTTCATGCCATCTTGCTTGGTGAGATGGAAATGAAAGCCGTGAAATAGTCTTAGTTGGGGAAAAGAGAATGTGGGCTCCTTCGCCTTACCCCAGCCTGGCTGTCACCTCATCACCTCTATGCTGAGGGGGCCTTGGTTTTGTGAGGATTCCAGCATGTCTGAAAAGAAGCCCAGCATGTAGTCTACAGAGACCCCAACTCTGCTCCATGCACAGAAACATCATAAGAAAAGACAGAATGCCCACAAGCTTTTATTGAATATTAAAAGAGACTCATCAGAGAGAGGAAGAAAAAAAATGCCAGGCAGATGAAACAATCTCTCCATTGAATGTAAGGATGGCGAGGGGAGTGAACTCTATCGTGCCCTCATTAGGATCCTGTTGAATTGTGGAGGGAAACATTGTCACTGGATTAGGAAGGATAGCCAAGTCCACAGGGGTTTATGTATTTGGTAGATCTCAAGGGTAGCAGAAAGAAGCACTGATGGGAAGTGCAGCAATGTTTTCATTTTGTTGCTTTGAGAACTTTTTTGAGGCTTTTTGGATTTAATTTTTGTCACTTGCCATTTTTAAAGGGATATTTGTAATGTCATCGGTGCATCAGTGAACTGTAGAATTTGCTTCACATTTCTTTACTTCAGTCTACAACAACTGAACTGGCAAAAGTGTTTTTCTATACTAAGCTCACCATGCAGGTTGTCTGTTTGCTGGTGGTGTTGTTTGCGGTGCTGGTCGTGCTTGGAGTCCCTAAAGACCATAAAGGTCCGCACAGGGCCCATCGCCCTGCTGGCTCACAGAAGTCTCACTGGTGCAAATGGCTGCCTAATGATCCTCATCAAAACCACCACACTTCGAGGCACTACCACAAATGTAGCGAGGTCTTTCACAGTAAGTACAAACGTGTTGCACAATGTAACTTTCATCCAAAAAGCTTTGATAAAATCGAAAGTTACTTTTTATGTTTGTGGCTCCTGAAACATTACTTGGACCACTTTGTAGTAAGAGAGGGGAAGTTTCTTTTTTTTTTTTTGCTCCTTCTGTACCTTGTACATTTTTGGAAGTTGTTTTGTGCGAAAACTGTTTGGCTATGGTGTTAAAAGCTTTGTGTTTCCTCTGCTGCCATCACAGCTCTGGCAGGATATAATTTCTCTTGCTTCTGTGGGTCTGATCAAGGTTGCAGAGGAAGAGCAGGACAGAGTCTCCCTGTTTGCAACACTTGGTCATCAGAAGCTGTGCTCACTTTGTTTCTTTTTATAAAATGAGGGGAAAAAATGAAAGAAACACTCGTGTAAAACATAACATGAATTTTTGGCATCACCAAAACTGGAATTCACAAGTAGATACATACATGGAGCTTTTGTGATAGAATGCCAGCTGAAATGTAAAAAGACAAGTAAGAAAGCAACTGACCAATGTCATTCTCACCTTTTATGTAATTGCTTTCGGGTATATGTTCATTATAACTAATTTAAGGAAAAACTTGTGAAAGCCCCATGAGTTACTCAAGTGTGTTTTAAGTGGTTTATGTGGTTTTATTTCTGCCCTTCACCCTTTACGGTACTACATCAAACATTTAAAATGCACTCCTTCAGCAATCAGCCCCTCTATATACCTACCTTATGGGTCTAAGAGTGGACTTTGCTGATAATTGCTTCTATGTTACAGCTCACTGCTGCTCGCAATAGGAAATTTGTCCATTCAGTTGGTGCTATTCAGCTGAGCAGCCACTTAACAGATTCGGGGCTGTAAAAGCTTTCAGGAAAATCATGCACATGAGGACCGAGTGAGAATGGAGCGTGTAGAACTGTAATGTAATGCACACATGGATGATTGAGAAATAAAAACATACAAAGACAGAGCTGGAAGACAGGCTGCTCTCTGCTTCTGTCAGTCATGCAGTATTTTTTTAATGAGCCGCACTTTGTTTTAACTTTTTAGGTAGTAATGGGTGTTCACATTGTTATTTGTATAAGAATAACTTGTACTTTATTTTTTGTAATTAGAACCAAATGGTTTGCCCTTGCTATTTATACTATTTTTCTCTGTGATTAAAGAGTACATATGGTGCGCTAGATAAAAAGGAAAATAAGGAAAGCCATCTGCTCAAGATGGACCGAGCTAAAATGGGCTAGTCTTCCTGTGAAATCAAAGCACTTGATGCAATATTATTCATTCACCACTCTTCAACATAAATTAGTGGAGTTAATCTATTTTACAATTGAGCACAACAATTGTCTCTGTTTCTCTGCATTCTTTCTGAGAAAGGATCATCGCAATTCGTGCCTGTTTCGTTAATCAAACTGTGTGATCTGTAGACTGACTTGTTACTGAGCTCTGTAGCAGATGAACGAGTGATACATTTTTTGTTGGTAAAACCAGATCAGTTGAAGTAGCTTTCGCTGGAGGGCGCTGTTTGTTTACAAATGCTCAGTGGGGGAGCCATGGAAAAGCTTTAAGCTGAGGCCATGTGGGAGACACAGCTGGACTTTCAGGGACATAATTGTTCTCTCCTCATTCTGTAAACGATTTTAAGACATTTTTTAGACAACTGGCACAGTTGTACCTTAATTCATATGTTAGATCCATAAAGCCTTTTTAATGTCTATATTTGTTATGCTTGTTTTGCTTCAAATAAGTGCAGCACCAAAAGCTTAATGCTGTTACAGTGAAATCCCATTTTACTCACGTCTGAAGTGAAACAAATAAGATCAGAGGCACATTTTCTTTTGGTGGGTCCTAAATAAACAAAGTATCCAACATGAAATGTCGCGCCAATTTTAATTAACTATAGCATAGTTGTCATGCAGCCCACAAAGCACTTATGAGCTACAACTGTGGGTTGTTTTCTTTGGTTTTATATCAAGATTAGTTGAATATCTGTAAGCTGCAAACGTCCGAAAGCTATTTGAAGCAAGTTCTCAGACAAGTGGTGTTTTTAGTCTAAAAAGATTTTGATGATAATGATACTAAGATGTTGAACACTTTAATGACGGATATATATATATATTTATTATAGCCTCACAGGCTTTTTTCTAGGATGGAAGAAGTGTCGATTTATAAGTAGACTAGTTTGTTATAATGAAATATTAATGGACTCTAAAACCACAGGAGACAAAACAAAATTCCAAAGTGTGTTAGTGCCATTCTAAAATAACTATATTGCTCTAAAACATACTGTGTTCTCCTTTCAAGGATATTTCAGAGTAATAGGTTGTGCATTTGTTTGAGGTCAGAAACCACAGAAAGAATGAAAACATGTCTGAACAGTTAAACAAGGTTTCTCTTATTGTTGGACACACTTGAGGAAAATACAGTAGGCTGCCAGTGTGGACTCTAACAACGCCTGTTCAGTGGGATCCAGGCGGGAAGAGGTTAAATTTCCTCTCTGGGAAACATTGCCGGGTCTACGGAGGGGGTAGAAAGGCGCATACCAATTCACGAAGCATTCCGCTTTCTTTGAATGAAATGCTGTGAATATGATTTCGGATTACCCCCCTCTCGCCTGAGGTTCGGTGTTTGCGACGCGCACACGGATTAATCAGAGTTGCTGCAGAAGAGAAACGGGGGGAAAAGTGATGGAAAAGTTGTACTGATCCTGTCTCCGGGTCTGCTGGATGAGAGGGGACTGGACGAACTCGCAAACTTTCCGATCTCAAGTGACAGATTCAAAACTGGACTGATATACTGTGAACGTGGACTCAACTGCTCGACTCATTTTTCTCTGTTGGACTTAAACTTTGCAGCGCGTTCATGAGACTATTTTTGTCCCCCCTTTTTTTTGGCACAAAAGAACTAAATGATTTCAGTCTCCTGGCTGATCAGTGAGCGCAGCAACGGGATGAATTCAAAGAAAGGATAGAGCTCTGCTACTTCTCTTATTGAGTTTTTACTCATGCTATCATTCACTTTCGGCTGAACTACAAGAGCAAAACGTGTTAAAATTGTGGGATATTTGGAACTGTTCCTGTATTGATTTTCCATCGTATACAACATCTTCTCACCAATATCAAGAAGCCAAAGCACGCTCGTGTTGCGCTTGGACTTTTATATTTAGCTTTTTTGGACTCTCAAACCAGCATCTGTGTGTTTTCTGAACTCTGGTTTCTGAGCTTTTGTTTGACATGAAGAAGCGGATGCCTTTTTGAATAATTTGGATTACACAAGAACATTTCTTATTAGAGAGACGCTGAATGATGTCTCCAACTTCAATTGGATTTGTATTTCTGTTAGGAATTCTCCATGTGTGCCCAGGTAAGTCAGTGATCATTATTCAGAGTTGGTCTGGTTGCCTTATATTTTACTTTTCATTAAGTCAGAGGAAAATTGCCAAATGTACCTCTTCATTGGGATGCTACAGGAGTAGAGCATTGATCACTTTAAATGTCAAAAGAAAGAAATGAAAAACGGTTTCTTATTCATGTTAGAATATTTGCCTTCTGGGTGAAAATGTGTTACTGTTGAGTACACGTGGACGCCACAAAAGAAAACCACAAGAAAGCACATTTTTAACGTTGAACTTATTCAAACAGTGATTGTGTTTTAGGCCCTGCTTTAATATTTTTAAGAGAATCATCTTCTGGTGTCTGATTTAACTTAATATACCTTTGACTAGAGCAAAATGACACAATAGTGCAATTTCCTCTCTTGGTTAAGAGAGTCAACATTAAGGGTTGATTCAGAGATCTTCCAACTTTTAAAGCTGAGTACACATGAAAAGTGCTGAGGCCATATGGGATCAGTGAGGAGAGCAGCCATCATCGGTCATACAGACAGCATAAACCCCAGTGGGAACTATGTTTCCATGTCCGACACCATTCTCCTCTTGGGTGATTATTATTGCTGAGTGTAGCATTTTTATGTTTTTTAAAAGCAAACCTGCAGCATATTTAATGACGTGGAGTCTTGCTTCTATGTTTGTCCCTTTTGCAGGGATTGTTAGCCTCGTTTGATCCAGTTTTGTGCCATTTATTACATAGAACTTAAACAGCCTTTAGCTGTCTTTGGCACCTGATGCTGCTTACAGTTTTTCCCTTTATCTTACACATTTTTCTCCTCACCTATCACATGGCTGTATTTATGAGTCTGTGGACCTTGCTCGCTGGGGTTTTCCAGGTCAGATGCTTTAGAGTTAAGAAATGAACCACCCCATTGTAAGATATTAAGACAAGTGCATCCTGAATGTAGGCAAATTGTGTATTTTAAACACACAAAAGTTGAGCAAAACCTGTCTCATCAGTGTTACAGATTTAGAGAAAAAACTTACCTAATATTGCATTTTAAGATAGATTATTGATTGATATAAGAATCATTAATGGCCTATTCTATCAAAAAAGTACTGTTATAGCTCCAGCTCACCTATTATTACTAGAGTAAAAGTCAGTATAGTTATTTTCAGGTTTTCATTTAACAAATCTCTGTGCCTGCAGGTCCAAATATGTTGTTTGTTTCCAGGTGTCCCTAAAAAGTAATAAATAAATGTCATGTATTTCAGTCATGCTTGTGCTATAATGGCTTTAGTATCATATGAAATGTCTTAGAATATCTCATTCACACTTAAATAATGAGGCCCATGTTCATTCATATGTTGACTCCCTAGCTCTCTGAGCTTCACAAATTGGGTCTTGGTTTTCTGGATGTAGGCAGAGATATGGTGTTGGGGAAAATCTGTGACTGCTTTATATTCAACAAACAGTGTAGCACCTAAACAGAAAGTAGGCTAGGAGGTGATAAGTAGTTGGTGGCTTCATCTGCTCCACCTTTAGCTGATTCCTGAGTCATTAATGGTGCTGTCCCATGAGAAAGTCCGTACACCAAAGTTTCCAATCATGCCAAACTGTCAGGATGTCTTTGGATGTGTTATAGCTGTGGGTGTATGCTAATAGAGATGGACTGGACAGCAAACACTGAAAGGACTGGTCTTGGATTAAACACTAGAGTCAAGAAAATTGAATTTCACGCCACATGTCTGGAGTACTTAATCATTGAAAATGATCTATTAACATTAGTGTTGTCCCTGAAAAGGTTTAATTTTTGCTGCCAATTGTAAGGTAAACTTAATTGTGATACAAGTAAACGAGCAAATCTTTACAAAACATAGTTACACTGTTAGCCAGGTTATAAAACTGTTTTTGTTGTCTCTGTTCTCATATCTGTGGAATAGAAAGAAAGATAAGATGGCCTTTGCCCCATCAAACTTGTGATGACTTGCTCATTGCCACTTTGCTCTGTCTGAAGGTTGTAAATTGATATCTCCATCTGTCATGTCTCACCCTGTTATCAGGTGATCTGTCCTCCTTCTATACACTAAATGCTTGTTATCTCCCCTCCAAGTGCTCATCAGACCTCACACTCACCTCGGAGGTAACATTCAGATGAAGGCAAGAGGTGGCTACACGCAGTAGGATACTCTGGATTACTTTGAGGAGATAAGAGTTGTTAGGATAATAAATATATTAACAGAAAGGACAAAACTTCAAAGTAAATGTCTGACTTATCTCTTTAAATTTACACCCATGTTGCTATAAAGTATTTGGGTGATTATATGCAGCATATGGAGCTGATACTTGTGCTGATAAAAATGTGGGCAGTGGGAATGGTGTCTTGGTAATCAGCCCCAGCAGCACCAAGCCATGGAGGTCATGACAAATGGAGTCTTAAGTGCTGATAAATTGCAGTGCCTTTCCACCTCCTACATTATAACAGTATGACAGGATACATCAGTTTCCACAGCCAATTAATTACCAGAGACCACAGGTGAGACTCATCTCTGTCTCTACCTGTTCAACCTGTCACATCACCTGAAAGCAATTTCCTAAGCTTCTTTCCTTAAAACATCTTTTTTTTATCAGTGTTGAGAAGCTGTTCTGGTGATATAAATGGCCCCAAAATGATGCTGTGTTTTATAGTTTATGCCTCTTAACCATTTAGGTGAAAGTCTTAGGTGTTCTGTATCACCTCTTTCCTTTGGCTGAAAAATCCCACACCTATTTGAGTTGACAGTCTCACTATATCTCAACTATATCGCCATAACTTTCACTAATACGCATTAATTGGATCCTAATCCAAATGAAACACGGTTTTACACCCTAAAATCTGGGATTAGGCAGATTTTGGATTAGTGAAATCACGTGGAGGAATGCAGGGAGGAAGTCCAGATCGTCTTCCTGTTCATGAGAACTGCAGCCAAGTCATTAATGACTGACATGATAAACATTTCAGAGCAGTTTGTTTGAGGGAAGATAAATTAGGCGGTGACGCTTAATGATCTGCTTTCCTCCAACTGCTCTTCCTTTAATGACCTGAGAGCGCTGCTTAATTGGATTAATTAACTAATCTGTCTGACCTCAGTTTGTAATTTGCCGTAGCTGCAGCTCAGCTGATACGTATGTCTGCAAAGTAAAACAGAGGACTGAGATAATTTCATAAAAGTACGAATACCTCCCAATGTCCTTTGTGTCAACCTCTTGGTATTAAATGGAAGTAACTGCTATGTCTCGCCAGAATTAAATTCAGATGTTGTGAGTTTAGGAGGTTTGTGCTCAGAATGTTATGACTTTGATCACTTTATGAACTCTTATGTCAGTCTAATCTCCAAAACCATATAGCCAAGAGGAGTTAAGTCATCTCCAATAGGAAAATTAGAAAATTAACTTAATTCAGGCATTTTCATCTGAGGTTGGCTGGATAGTTGAAGGCAGGTGGTGCATCTTTGATCTAATACTCATGGGCCAGTATAGTTGATGCATCTTGTCCTGACAGTTGATGTGGAGGACAAACATATTCCCTAATGTCTCTTGGTCTAGAAGTGATAAATTATGTCCCCTTATAGGATGAAAAGTGCTGTCTGGTTTTTTTTGTTTCAGATCACAAATGGCACACTTAGAATTCCCACAGCGTTGCTTCTTGTCATAAAAAAATACAAATAGTTTGACTTATTTTTAGAATTGCACAATTAAAGTGTATTTGAATTCATATTACATATGCATGCTGACTTGGACTAGTGTCAGCCTGATATTAGCTTCCCCGTGACGCCAGTAATATAGATGTGATCACGAAGAAAAGACGGAGACATGGGGTTTGTTTGTGTGGGGTGGTAACAGGGGGGATTCAGGAATCTCTTCATCCTCTTACCCATCCCCCTTGCTTTTTTTGTTTTGTTTTGGCCCAATTTTTTAAGACTTGCCTTTTTTGTGACTGGTCATTGCTGAGTCTTTCTTAAATAAAGCAGGCTGACATGCAGAAGAAGCCTGTGGGGATGGGGGGGAAGCATTGTGTAGCCTTAACGGGATGATTGTAAGGCATGGAGGAGGGGAGGAGAATGGTTCACGACAGGCTGAGAGTGTGTGAGGAGTGTTGAGGGGAGGAGTGCGGCTACACAAAGGCTGCCCCAGGGTGTGGAAGGGGGATGTAGGGAGGACGAAGGGGAGGACAGAGGAGTCAAGCATACCATGATACACCAGCTCTGGGAATACTTTTGATCTGGCTCCTCTGCTCACATTGCATATTCTTAGTGGTCCCTTGTGGCACTGAATGTGCTGATTATGGTGATAGAGCTGGAAAAACTGTGAGGCAAGAACGCTGGTGTTGTTTTTTCTCTTTAAAGGTGGATATCTGGGGAGAGGTGAGGTTGAGTTTTAGAAGTGCTGAGTAGATGAAAGATGGTACAGAGCTTACGTGTGGCAGTGAGGGTTCGGTTTCGAATTGTATGGCTGACATCCTTCATGTACCCAAATTGTGCATGCTCAGGAACTCCGACTAGGTTTGCCTTTGGCCTAGCATTTGCTTTGGTGTTGAGGCTATGCTACCATGGGGTGCTCTGCCTTGTGCATTTTAAAAAGGCTCAGACCTCCCTTTCTTTTTATATTCTCCACTGGGGAGACTGAGAGATTGCATTGAGGACAGCCTTTCCCTCTATCCATCTTTTCTTCCTCATTCCCTTAGCTCAGGCCTCCTCCCGGCCTCTGTGACCATTCTATTACCCTCTCATTTCAAGGCCTGGATGCACTTTTGAAATGCTAAACTTCTCTTTGGTTATAACTGACAGGGGAAAATACCATTAAAAAGCTGAGAGAAATAGATTGAATTAGCAGTTAAAAGAGTGACTGCTAATTAGTTGATTAATGTATCTGGTTCCTCCCTCTCTCAGCTTTTCTGTCGTACTTAAGGTTCAGTCTTTTGACAAGCCTCTCTTCTCCTATCAAACATAAGTTACTGTTTATTCTACATTTAAAAAGAAAAATCTATTTTGTGGAGTGCGGTTTCTGTCTCCGGAAATTCTTGTTCAAAAGCCACTCTCATCCAAAGCTGCATCAGCACCTTAATATTGTGGTTCCGGGGGGCTGATTCTCTCTCACAAAAGATAGTGATAAAAGTAGGAGGGGTGCGCTCTATTTAAGGGGAAGCACTGAAAACATAATTAATGAGAAGGTGACCTTGAAATTCACTATTATAGGACTGCTTTCGGAGCCAGTCCCAACATTTAGCTGTAACCATAGTGAGGGGGCTTCACATAGCTGGGTGATTTTCCAACACATAAATACACAGTTGCTCTGAGTTGGGAGATTAACTAAATCCTGCTCTATTATCAGGCTTACCCACTTTCTGCAAATTGCTGACATTTTAAATCTGATGTCACCACAGAAATTAACACATAAATGTTCATTTTTTGTAATTTCCATTGGTTTTCTGTTTGTAAAAAGCTATACACTGTTGAACTCTTAGAACAGGAAAAACTTTTTTGAAGTATATGGAAAGCATTTCAATTTTTATCATTTACAAAAAGCTTTTAAACTAAACCTTTCAGTTTTGAAAGACTCACAGCACTTCCTCCATCAGCTGTACAATCCTCCCTCTTTGGCTGTCGCCGTCTTCCTCCGTCAGCCGCTCACCGTGCCCACACAATGAAAGCTCTAACTGAATAACAATTGCAGTCACTGTTTGAAAGACAGGTTTTATCAGGCTTTAAAGACCAGATGGTTTAAGGCCGTAAGCTTCATACTCAAACTACTAACAGTTAGTTCACTTTAGCTGTTAAATCTCATGCCATTTCTCTACACCCACTTGGCTTCAGTAATCTCACCTTTATTAGCCCATAAGACATTTACATGACTCTAACAAAAAAAAAAATGTTGTTCTTCTGTCCAAAGCCAGATTTTGAAATGCATGTAAACAAGTTGGTTTGACCGAAATCTTACCAAACTGAGCTTTTCAAAATTGAGCTAACGCAGCCGAACAATGTGGTGAGGGCTGAAAGCCTTCCTGCATGTAAACACTCACGTAGACTCAAATGGACCTAGGTGCTCTGCACATTCTCCAAAGTAAACAGAAGATTGTTAGCATATGTGTACAAAGCCAAAAATTCCAAATAAAGCCGCCCTCAATCACGTTTCTTTTGTTAGATGGCTAAAGACTGAGTCAACTCCAAGTCACTTAAAGCATTTCTAGACTGTCCATTTGCTAAAATTCTGATATTATAAATTCATGTTTACTGGGACAACGACAGTGGTCCATTTAAATGGCACAACCGAGTTGAGCTGTGGTCGCAGTTGCAAAGTGTCTTAAAAAAAAGAAAAGGAAAAGAAAGAAAGACAGAAAAAAAAGTTTTTTTTATTATTATCTGCCAACATTGTGGTATGACATCCAGAGTTTATCCCATCTCATTATGTCCTCTAATTAGAACTATTCACTTCTGTCTCCTTTTCTACTCACTGCTTTAATAATAAAAATGGTCATCCCTTTGACAGCTTTAAGTGTGGCGGGGGGTGGATGGAGCAACTAAGCGATGCACTTTCAACCATGAGCCTTTTGTGTGACATTGAGACCAACACACGTTTTTATCAATAACGGGACAAGGTTTTACTAAAACACTTTTTTCACTTCCTGGTTGGGTTTGGGTAATAACAGTAGTTGGTTAAGGTTACAAAACAAGATTATGATAAGATCTAAAATACATTCTTTTCACAACATGATCATTAATGAACAACAATTTGCTGATTGCCTTGGTTACATGTAAACACAATGTTGTCACTCACTTGATGAGTTTAGAAAATAGTATGACTTAGTGAGTAAGTTAGAAACAAAAAATACTTGGGTAGATAACAACCAAGGTTATAGCTAAAAACTTACAACACAACCATACCGTCATCGGAGCCATTTTTACCTTCCACATGCAGTTGCTCTTGTGCCACTAGATGTTACAAATCCTTTGAATGTAATTATTGGCTATATCTGTCTGCATGAACAAATGCAATATGAGCACATTTTAGGGAGGAGGACAGTGTCAGATATTTCTTCTGTTGCATTTGGCAGCACAGCAACCTTGTGTCGATTAATTTATGATCAAGCCTTTTGAATAGTAGCATGGAAGGGAATAGTTTTTGTTTAGATACACTATGTACCTGCACAGTTAGTTTGAGTTTTGTGGGGAGGATGTGGTGAGTGGGTGCTGGAAAGCAGGCAGGCCAGTGAGCAGTTGTCTGCAGAAGGAAATTTCTTTTTAATGCCAGACTGGGCACAGTCTCCCCTCTGTGGATGTCTAGAAAAAAGGGTTCTTGGCAGACTTTGCCCCTTCATTAATTTTGACCAAATATTTACTGTGCATCACATGGCAAGCCTTACATCCCACTTTAATTTTTCCAGGCCAGGTTTTGAATAGTTTGGGGCGATTTGGGTTCCATTTGGCTGTACTTGGGCCATGCCCCTCTCAGCAGGCCCATGCTTCAGTTGTTTTGCCACATGGCTCCACAGCGATTTAACCTATGCTATAGGAGCCAAGTTTCGCTTTAATAATACATCCACAGCCACAGCATGTAAGCTGCTGTTGCAAATGTCCACAAACAAGAGCTTGCAAACAATGCTGTTCTAATACTTTGTGATCTGTGTTCTCTCCTTGAGACCTAGAAAGCACCAGAAGGAAATGTGCCAATATGAAGCACTCAGACAGTTGTTATCTCAAATGAATGCATTGAATGAAATTTTCTTTCAACACCAAGCTGTCTGAGATTTTCTTTATAATGTGTTTTACCAAGCATTTAGAATTGCCTACATTTAAGCAGTTAAGGTCACCGGCTCTGCTCTCAGGCAGTAACATAACGCTGGTCCAACTGTAGACCTGTATCGCCCCTGCAATTTAAATAACATTTAAATAGAATTGGGTGCTTTTTGACCATTGCTGCAGTGATCCACTTTGGCTTCTCTTCAGAGCTGTTCTTTTTCTTGGCTGTTATCCCACGTGCCGCACTCTGTTGCTGGGCTGTGCCAGCTGAGTGTGCTGCTTGTAGCTCCCCAGCCACCCCACAATCCCCTCATGGCCAGTCACAAGAACAGAAATGCTGAAGCCTGTTCATAGAGTGACCTTGTGAAAAGAACACCACTTTGCCAAATCATTTACACACAAGACAGGGCTGTTTTTATATTAAATCAAATATGCACTGAACAGTTTTATTTACATTAACCTGTTATCCTTTTCCCATTTAAGCATGTTCATTATGCACCCATATGGATATACATTTGTATTCCAAATACTAAATTAATTGTTTTGATTAAATGCAATTTTATTGATTTCTTCAGGAGGACTCAGCAGTGAGATGTGCACTGCCTCCTGTTGAGAAATAAATGCCCCAGTGTGTTCAATTACCCTACTTCTCACATCCTGCCGTTGTTGAAATTCTTCATGTATAACTAAGATCGCACTGGTCAAACCTCATTAAAAAATAGCAAAGCTGGAAAACAAAAACAAGAGGTAATTGCAGAGCTCATTCCCTTGTGCTTTACTTTAGTAATCCCCCCTCTATACTCAAAACATTTGCAGTGCTGCACGTAGAAGTTAGAAGGTCTCAACATGGCATCTGGGCTCCAAATTAATTACAGCCCTTTTCCTGGAATTTCTGCTCTGCTGAAGGAATGACATCCTTGACACTGGTGTTCATGAAAAGTATAGTCTGGGTGTGCTTCTCAGGTCGTCACCATGAATATGCAGGTTCAGCTTGAGGAGTCTATGGGTCTGCTACAAGTCACACACAATCCACACACTGTGAATTGATTGATAAATAACAAACAGACTGACACAACTGCATAGAGACAGACTGACTCTCCGCTTGCATCCACCCTGCTCCATTCAGCCCATCTGCCTGGTCTCCAGAGCCAATTTGACAGGCAGCTTCCTAACAAGCATTGCAGTTTTTTCACCACAGATTTCCTCCTTGTCCCAGAGTTGATAATAAAAAGAGAAGGAATTGCATTCATCCCGCAGGAATGGATTCTGCCCTCATGGCCTTCTGCAGATTTTGACAGCTTTTGTCAAACGATCGGGAAGAGCTACAACTCATCTACAATTGTGTCCCTTGGGTTTATGTTCCAAATCCATTATTGTGTAGTAAAGTTTTGTTGTAAAGACTTGTTGTGTCTTATTTGCCACATTACTCCACATTGTTTTGCTGCTGATAGTTTGTTTGTGATATAGATAAATTAAATGAAGCTATTTATCTATTTATACATTTTCTTTTAAGATTTCTTCAAAGACAAACAAGGTATCTTGTTTTCAGGTATCTCCTGAGCTTCATTACCCCTTTATCATACTTGAAATCATGCCTGCTGTCTTCAAAATGTCTCAGGTCTTATAGGGACAAGCCTGCAGCAGAAGTAGAAATACTGCTCCTATTGTCTCAGATTCAGATGGGAGCCCCAGCTCAGGATGGGTTCCAGCCTCCCAAAGGAGCACTCTGCAGCAGTGTCTGTCTCCTAGTTTGGCCCGTGTTGCTGGAGATGTCTTTCCCAGCTGACACAACCAGAAAATGGGGCTGCTGCTCCAGGCCTTGAGATCTCTCCCTGTTCGCGTCTTGATGAGCCATCACCGTGAATGTTCCAAAGCCTTGAAGCTTATTTTAGTATCCCTTGGCCTTCAGCAAAGGAAGGAGAGCTGCTTATGCTATCATCAGCAGATTTGTCATCTCTTTATTGCAGATGACAAATGAGCGACAGGGTTATCAATGGCAGCTGTGGTGATAAAGTAATTATGAGATATTTTAATAGTTTATTAGGTCCTGTTCATGAAACTTGTGAACTAGAGCAGGTTTTAGGTAAGTCTTACTTTTATGCTATTGGTGCTATTGTTTGAAATTTAAGTCCTTAATTTGATAAATGGTGGTTGTATTGACACAGCGACACAACCGAATGTAGCCTGTTGTTATTTTTTTCCATTACTTCCTCAGCCTTGTTCATTGTCCTTACTTTGGCTATAACAAAGGGGCCTTGTGTTGTGTTAAACTTTACAGATGCGATATTTCACTCAAATACCAATGGGAGCATTGTTATTATTTGTAGTGTTGCCTCAGTTTCTACAAAAGCAAAAACAAACAAATCTTCAAGTAATGTGGTGATGGATTGTAGTGAACTCGGATAACAAGCTTCAGGTTTATTTTACTTTAAAAATCACAAATTTGGAATGAGATGCAATTTTTTATGAAGTGATATTTTTTCTCAAATGCTACTGTGGTGTGAGCAAGGTAACCATACTCTGTTCTGTTTGGTAAATGGAGACAAAGAGATGAGGAGGGAAAGAGGCCATAAAGCTATCCATCATCCCCCTCCACCACCCCCCCTCTGGGTCTCTGTACACACTCGCACACAGGGCTCTAATCCTGCCTCTTAGGAGTGTAAGCGATAGCCTTGTGTAACATTAAAAACAGGTTTGATCTGATGCAAGTGGCAAAGTCATTCATGCAGCACATTCCAGGGTGGGATTGTGAGGTTGAAATGGTAAAAGATTCAGTTTCACTTTCCTGTTAATGTCATCTGATCAGCAGGAGTACAGTACCTTGCCTTTTCTCTCTGTTTCCGTCCCTCTGTCTTATCTCTGCCCTCGCTCTCTGTTATCTTCTCTAATTCAACAGAAAAGGGTGCCTTTTCTCTTGCATTCAGTCATTAAATTGGCTTGCCCCGTACCGAGTAGGCATGGCTCCAGTCTCCGCCTAGATAACCCTGAGGGACACACCCTCTGCTCGTATCTCTGCCATAAATCCTTCTTAAGTCCCCTAATCACAGATTAATGGGGCTGTAGATGGGGAGAGCCCCTCTGTGTTTGGCCTACCTTATCACAGATCCATTTTCCATATCATCTGGACATCTGATGTGGGTTGTAATGATATGTGCCAGACTCCTGCAACACCTGTCAATTTTAGTATCTCTTTTTACAAGAATTTGTGACCTTGAGCATCTTTATTGAGGGAAATTAAACTTTACCACTGTTTCACCTATACGATTAAAATTCAAATCCTTGGCCGGGATCCTTTGTTCTGTAGCAGGAATTGCAGTGAATGGCACTGAATTGTCTGGCTGTTTTATCATTCAAGGAAGTAGACACATTATCCCCTTTCCCTACCTCAGGGGACCAAAGTGACAACAGATCTAAATTGCTTCACTGTCCCTCTCTCCTGCAAGTTCCATTGGTTAAGGGGCATGTGCCTGGCTCCCTTCCTTTTCATCACACACTGCCAAGATAGTAGCCATGGAAAAGAGCAGTAAGAAAGAGGCACATTTATTTTTTAAGTTAGGGAAATCACTGGAGCTGAACTGATTACTGCAGCTAGGTAATTGTTTTTAGTCTGTTGTTTACCTGGCTTCCAGCTTCTCTCCATCTTTAAGTTATTTCTTCCAATTTGGATATATTCATTGGAAAGTATTATAAATGCTTCATATATGGTTTTACCTGTTGGGTTCATAAGGGTGTTAAAAGAGGGAACCTGACTCTGTCAGAGTAAACCCCATCTGACTTTTTATTGTCCTGATGCTGCATAGACTCAATGGTGTTGCTGGGTCTTCCTCTCTGCTTTCAATCAGTGGAGAAAGATCAATTGCCAACTCCCAGACGTGAAACAATTCTTTCACCACAAAGCTGTAGACTTGCAGACTTTGCCTTTTCTCAAGCTCCACGTCTTGGCTATTAAATCTGATAGTATATGTAATTGATTAAGTTTTTCCCCTAACTTTAACTGCATTAATCTTGTACAATAAATCTTACACAGTGAATGTATTTCTTGTCCAATCCAGTAAAGTCCACTGCAAAATGAGCCCCCTGATCAGTAGGTCACATTATGTTCTTTACATGATAAGTAGCTGGCAACCTCTTATCCATACTGTTTTTTTGTTGTTTAGTTTTTTTTTTTTTATCAGATTGAGGAAGCATGCTTATCTTGTGGAATATATTCTCAGAATAGGAACTCATGTTGCAGGAGGAAAATCAAGTTTAGCCCCAAGACACAGATGAATTGATAAGAAGCTGGTAGCCTTAATCTTAATTTGATCCATTGGCCAGCAGAATTGCTTTGGCTTCTTGAGAACCATCACAAATCTCATCATCATGCTTTGTTTATCAGTGACTGGAGGGGATAAGAATCTGGATTTTTGAATGAGCAAATACCCCGAGGCCCACATGAATCCTTGCATGCCTGCAGTATATGGGTCAGTGTCTAGGTCCAGACCCTTGTGTCGGTTGTATGGAGGTTTTTGAAGCTTTTCACTTCAGTGTGTTCTTCTGTGCATTTGGGCTTTGTTATTCATTTCTGGAATTGCTTTTAGAAGTGAGAGAAGTCTCTGAGAATTGTGTTGTTTTTTTTTTGTTTTTTTTTTAATTACCTCCACAGCGAGCAGGGCTCCCTCAAGCATAGTCTAACTTTGTGAATGTGTGTGTATATAAGTAAATGATAAAAAAGAAACATAGAGCTCTACAGAAAGTGAAGGGGTTGAGGGAAGAGGAGAAACTTGCCTCAAGCACCAATCGATCAGATCCTTGCAGTAGAAGTCCCAGCTTCCCTTTGGTGAGGCTGTGTATTGCATTAGCTCATCTCACATTCTCTGTCTGGAAGTTAAGAGGGGCAGGGGAGGATAGAAAATAGGAGAGAGAGCGGTTGAAAGCAGCAGAGGAGAAGGAAGGGCAGCACTTTGAAAAAAAGGGGGGGGTTGGATGACTCCAAGTGAAGTGAGAAAGAGACAGAGAACAGCTTGGATCAGTTGGGAAGTGTGCACTCTGTTCATCTAATTTCTGTCTCATATTTGGTGTTTATGTGCAGGATGTAGGGAAAGATAGAAGTTAGTCCATCAGTCATCTTTTAGAAGCAGCCTGCACTTGTAGACAGGGACATGGGAGTGTTTGTTCTGTGAAAGAATAATCCTAACCATCTTCTGTATCTTTTTCCCCTGGTGTGGGGTGATGGAGCTGAAGTAACGGAGGTCACTCAGAGTGTCTGTGGGGAATGAGTGCTGCAAAGCCGACATACACGGAAGGGATGATAGCATTGTGTAACTGATACGCACTTGTACCCAGTCACTATTCAAAACAGACACTCTGTCATGAATCACACACACACACAAGACTAATTATACTTCTTTATGAACTGCTGAATATGTTTTCACTTATTCTCACAAGCTTCTCTGTAACTGGGTATTGTATCAAACTGTATGTTGTATTCTCAGTCTGCATGTTGATCATGCAGATCTAGTGTAATCATCTGCAGTACAGTAAACGGAGACTGATCAAACACAGTACTGCCAACTACTCAGCTCTCCTTGCAATGGGCCACATGCAAATAGTTAATGGTTCCCCTATAAACCCCAAACTAAAGACCATTTCAAATTACAGAGGAGCTATCTAAATCAGGAAGGGAATGGGCAGAGCAGATAGCGGCTCAGCTCTTCAAAGTCCTCGTTAATAAAACATATTACCCTGCCTCGCATGGTGAAGGGCGGTGGTTGTGGTGTAGTTTCTTCAGTGGTAATGGGGCTGTGGATGCTACTGTGTTAGCTTAGCTCTGCCTTATTTGCATAAGGTCTGTGGGTTCAAAAGTCTGTGATGACTTTCCTTAGAGGTTAATTAGTTTAGTTGTGCTTAAGACAGCTCAAATAGCCATAAAGCATGGATATGTATTTTTTATCAACTTTATTCTGTGCCATCTTTGGACTAATTAATCGCCAAAGGCTTGGTAGGTTGCTCACAAATTCCCCATCTGGTTCTCTCTGTCTGCTTTAAATATTTTAATCTACAGACATATTTTTAAAATGTTTAACAACAAAACTCAGAATTGCAGAATTTTATATGAAATACTTGGTGTTTGTTCTACATAACCACAAAGCAATAAGCAAATTGAATTTTGTATAATTTCTCCAAATTGATGCAAGTGGTTTTGCTGGAATTTTTTAAATACAGGCACTGCATCGATTATATCCCACCATCTAATGCAAAGTGTTTTGCTTAATTATTTTCAGCTGTCAGTAAATTATATAAAAATAAATTCCTGTGTATAGTGTTATCAAGGGTTTTTCTTTGTGATCGTGCAGGGTCTTGACCTAAAGTGTAAATATGCATAAAAATGATATAATTTTGTTTTCCTTGTGTAGACAACATATTTCTTAAGTTCAAGGAAGTTTCACCAATCAGGAATTCAATGGATAGAGACTATGTAATTAAGGCTTACTTTATCATTGGGATGAATTATCAAGAACATGCGCATGCTCGAGATTTTTTACCGCGATCGTCACCCGGAAGTCGAAGGAGACGATATTACTCTTGCTGTCGCTGCCGTCAGAAAGAAATAAACAACACAATGAAGAATGTGCCGTTGTGCATCGCGTTTGTGCCATAACCAGCTCATCACAAATGCAGAGGGATGTAGCTGCATCTTGCTCTTCGTTCGCCATCTTTCTCTAATGCCTTAGTTTTGTTGTTGGTGGTGAAGACGTCCACCGGAAGTGGCTCTATTAGAGATAGTTGAAATGGGTACAGCGCCACATATCGTACTGCGGTATTGCATTGTTTTGTGCCAGTGATTCAATTCATTCACCGCCATAAATCCAAAGATAATTACCCTTGCTCAGATAAGGAGCATAAACCAACTATAGCTATAACCGAGTTAACCTCATCATGTAGACCCACTGACTGAAATCTTTGATGGAACAACCGGTAGCTGTGAGTCTGTTTCTGATGATGACCATCAATCAAATCATTTTCAAAAAGTTCACACAGCTCTCACCTGACCTTATTGCTACCTTAAGGATGACTTAAGGATGGCAGACTCGTGATCATGATGTCCTTCATTGAGATGCTGGATTAATTATATTTCATTGACCACACTACACATTTGCATTGCAGTGATTAATCTTTCCACAAAGCTGTCACTAATTATGCTGACTTTACCTAAAATATATAGCGACCAGCAGAACATGCCTTCTCAGCACCAGTTTTCCATGGCTGGCACAAAATGAGGCAGTGTGGCACGTTCACGGGATACTGGGTAAATTAATTGCAGGCCTGTGCCTCCAATTAGATTTGACTCTTTTTAATTGGTGCTGAATGGGCTCCACAGGCTATACTGGGCGATATGGTGGGGAAGGAAGAGCTCTTTCCATCTTTCTCTCTGACAAACAAAGACCCACACCATGTGTATAGGCACAGTATATTCACATTTATAAAATCCTACCCTTCAGGAATGAACAAGGGGAAGCTAATTTGCATGTAAAGCAGGTTTGATAGCCACAGCTGAATGGTCAAAGAGCGATAGTAATGACCAAAGATAGCACCGAGGTGTTAACCCCTTTGGCACTGTTACTGACACTGCTTTGGCTGCTTCAGTATGTATAATCTCTCCCCTTTTTCTCTCATTGCCAGAATGCTCCTTGGTGTGCCACAGTATATCTTTTTTTTCATCTCTTAATTTCCTTTTACCTTCAAGGTGTGTCATTCTTGTTTACGGTTACCTTCCCTGTCTTGTTTGCTCTTTGATCTGAGAAATGTCACATAGTCACAGCTGTGGCAATGATAAGCTTTACTAAGAGAGCTTTTACTGAAATTAAAGGGTGACTTTGTTTTCATATTGGTAAATTATTGGATCATCACAACTTGCATGAGCAATACATCTCTTTGTAAGTAAAATGTCTGGCCTACCACTTTGATATTTTTGTTAATATCAGTGCATATATTGCCAGAAAAATAGGAAATAATTTCCCACAAATAAGCCACATATTAAGACATGTAAACATGGATGAAAATTTAGTATATACTGCAAAAACATACTCTGTGCAATTCTAATGAGCTTGAAAGTCAATATTTGGTATTCTTCAGTTATTCTTCAACACAGCCTGAACCTTTTGAGACAAGCTTGCTTGTAATTTTAAGTAGTCTTTAGGAATAGTTCACCAGGGTTCTTAAAGGACATTCCAATGGTCTTCTTTGGATGTTGGCTGCCCTTTGTTCCGTTCTGTCAAAATGATCCCACACTGTTTCAATAATGTTGAGGTCCAGTCTCTGGGGCGGATTCCCTCCATAAGACCTGTTGTCACTGACGATTTCTGATGAGGCTTCAGTGAACAGTAGATGGATTAAATGGCCAAATGCATCTCTCAGGTCCGGTGTCAGGTCTTTGCTGGAATATTTTCACTGTTTCTTAAGGAAATTACTTTTACATGCTGTGAAACCCTTCAGAAAGCCTCAAGAACTATTGCTAGTGTCTGGCTCCTTAGAGGAAAAATTCTATAAAACGAGGGGTGCTCAAGACTTTTGCCAAGTACTAGAATGTAGGACATTACTCATTCTAACAGGTTAAGTATTGTGTCTCTGGAGCGGAAAGCAAACAGCACATACAGGTATAACAAAGGTATATAGATAATGGATATAGAATTGAATAGAAAGCTTTCTCTGTTTGGCAAAGTTTGGCAAATATTCCTACTGACGATTTTAAATTGCATATATCCAGAAAATGTATTTGTGGCTATTTAAATAATTATACTCAACAAGGCAAAGTCAACATTAATCCTGAATAAACATAAAAATACATTCAAGGGCTGTGAATCCTTGCAGATGGAAACTTGAGTTTTTGTAACTTTCTTCACAGGATCTCGTCTGCGCCAAGAGGACACCCCACCTAGGATTGTAGAGCACCCATCAGACCTGATCGTTTCCAAAGGGGAGCCTGCCACACTCAACTGTAAAGCAGAGGGGCGGCCAACCCCAACAGTGGAGTGGTACAAGGATGGAGAGCGGGTGGAAACGGACAAGGACAATCCCCGATCTCAGCGCATGCTGCTGCCAAGCGGCTCCCTCTTTTTTCTTCGCATCGTCCATGGACGACGGAGCAAACCGGATGAAGGTTCCTATGTCTGTGTTGCTCGCAACTACCTGGGAGAGGCAGTGAGCCACAATGCCTCGCTGGAAGTAGCCAGTAAGTGCAGCATGTCTTCCTACGTCTTCCTTGTCTCTATTGTGAGTGTGAATGAAGAGTTTGGGTTCCGATTTAGCTGAATAGCAGGCTCCAGTTTCATTCAGTGTTTCTGCCCTCAATGTGTTCATTGAGTTGGATAATCTCACAGGAGATGGGCAGGATGTGTTTGGCCCGCTGGCCTCCTTAGGCCTGTGGAGCCTTGGGGGAGAAGTGGTCGGATCATTCCAGGGTGAGTGCCTCTCTAAAGGGCCCTTGGTAGGTGGTCAGGAGTTACAATAGCAACAAAGCTCTTACTGTTTTGGCACTGCTTCTGCTTTTTGTCAGAGAGATGCATACGGGGTTTTATATCTAAAGGAATGCAATCGTTGCATCTTTGTTAAGTCATCTTTCAATGTACCGCTTTCCCACTCATTTAATTGAAGTATCAGAGATATCTCTTTTGTTGGATACACTAATGCTAAGACAGACTAGCTCTGATCCAAGGGGAATTTAATCATCTTTAGGGCAAACTTTGAGACATATTTGCAAGGCCAGTATTTGTCAGTAGGTATGCAGTATACTATAGGAGAATTAAATAATCTTTCTAAACCCTTTAGCTATTTTTGTTAGTCGTGTCCTGTGTTGACACATTCGTTCCCATGATTCTTTAGAGGTTGCTTTCATTGGTGAGGTCAGCTCTTCAGAAACATTATCACTCTCCTCTCTTGACTGGCTGAGGACGACGGCTCAGATATCAACTGCTCCTCTAGCATGCCCAGAGGCTGTCACCAACCCGCTCAATGTAATCTTATCAAGATGGGGAAAGAGTGGTACGTGTGTGTGTGCTTGAATGTATTCAGGTTTGAATGACTGTAGAGTGCTACGGATTGTTGGACAGGGCAGATGAGGCTGGTTTTTTGAGGGCATGAAGTGTGGCTCAGTTGCCCGCTGTGTACTGTAGTTTGGAATTTGAGCCAGAATTCAGATGAGACACAACTCCACTGGGATTGCTCCTCTAAAATATTGTCCATTCTTACTGTCTGCTAAGTGAAATAAAAAGGTCTCCAGATGATTCGAGGATGAGCCAATAAATGGGTAGTGGTCAACATGGTGTCCTCACAGGATACATGTTCCTTGCCAGTTTTAGCCAAATGCAAATTGCATTCGTACACACTAATAGAAATAAACGTTTTACCTATTTGCAAGTTTCCACACATCTTAAAGCTAAAAGTATTTCTCCCTTGTAATAGATGATATGCAGTGTTTATTTCAGGGGTGGGCTTTTCCAACTACAAAAACAAAAGAAGCACTAGGACCAGATGACAGAATACCACTGGCTCAGTCTCAAGTAAGGGCTGCTTATTTTGTGCATGGTTCAAACAGACCAGTAATGACAAGCCACCATGCTCCGGCACTCACTCTCCTTCTTGCTTAGCTGCTGTCTCTCACTCACCCCTCTCTGCAGCTCATGTCAAACTACATATAATTATGTTGTCGAAGCAACTAGGATGGAACCCTGCCTACAAAAAAGGCAGAAGAAAATGAGAGAACAAAAAAGAAACAGAAACTTAGAGATTTCTTTAAAAGACTGTATTTAAATTCTTTGTGAAAAACTACAAGCCATAAATCTGGCTCTGTGGGTATAGGAGAGTTTGAAAGCATTTCAGATTTGTCGTCATTAGAAAAACCTGTCGTACTGATACCATTATGAGTCAACCATTGTAGAGGGTTTTATGCAGTGAGTTGAGGGAACAATCAGGCTTTCAATTTCCAGTGAAACTCCAAAGAAGGAAGTCCTGGTTTTAATTGTGTTTACTTTGCTTCGCTCTCCCCCTCCAAGGTTTTTACTTTAAAAGCTAAAAACACAACGTTTTGGAGATGTTATTCTAGGAGCTTGGCTTTTACAGTTTCCCTTACTCAACAGCAATTGTTGACATAATCCAAGTTTCAACAAATTCTGTTTTGCCAGGTTAGGAGATCTAACCCAGTTTGTTTGGCTTATTAACCATATGTACAGTACAGCCCACTATAACTTATCTCAACCTCTTAACCCAAAATCTGGACTAATGCAGTTACCACGAATCCTGTTTGCCTTGTGTTTTTTCAAACAAGCTTAAAATGGGATTATTTTCCTATTATGTTATTGTTTTCTTTGTATTAAAGATGTCAACGATAAATGATTAACTTCCCTTATGCTTGAGGACAGCCAGTTGATAAAGAACAAAGACTAAGACCACATAAAGGTTGCTGCCATTACTTTTACATGACCTAAATTGTGATGCTATTCAAGTTTTTGCACTAAACAAACACAATTCTAGTGACATGGTAGTTGAAGCGAAAAACATGGATAGATTATTTTGGAAGAAAATGTCAGTGATATTTGATTACGCTTTCTTGATGGCATGATATAATTTTCTAGTGTCTGTTTTTATTGCCTCAGAAACTTTGTTTGCTGCCCTTGTGAAATCAATGATTGAAAGTTGTTACCACAGTCTTACTTGGATTAAAAAAATAAATACAGGTCTTTACTTATGATGTTCATCAATTTTGTATATATGAACATGATATAGTCATCAATAAGAAATAAATCAGCTTACTTTTGTTCGGGAATTATTGACAGCCACTTAGGCTGAATAAGATATGTGTGCTCTACACTGTATCCTCCTTCACCCAGTGTTCTGCATGAGGCCCCAAGAGTCTCTATGAATAGCTTGTTTCCCTTTTTCTGGATGTGGAGATAGTAAAGTGAGGTAATGGACGGCACACTGCTCCACTTGAGCAGCAGATAACCTCAGAGCTTGCTGTCTAGTGGCCTGGCTGACTGCACAGTGCTGACCACACAAGGCTGGCTGCAGGCCCTCATATCCACACAGATGTGTCTCTCCAGAGTCAGAGTTACTTTTTACAGCCACTAACAACAGAAGCAAAATTATGTTTACATGAATTTGGTCCATGGCAAATAACTCTTTTCAGTCAAGTTTATCTCAGGATCTCATTGATCTTGATGCTGCTGTGAAATCTCTTTCACTGCATGCAGACAGCTGGCTTCACTGACTCTCTGAGTAGTGGGGGAAGGTCAGTGTTTAAGGAGTGTTGAAGGCAGCGGGGGTTCATTCTAACAGATTTTCAGTCATCTGCTGCATAGGGGACAGTTGGCCAGCATGCGCCACTCTAAGGGAAGCCTTACTACCTCCCACTGATGTGAGGCCCCCTCATGCGACTACATTGGGGTCTTTTTCTCGTAGCTGTTAGCCAAATCCCTCCCAAACAAATTGCTTCCTCTTGACACTTAATATTTAAATTTACTTTATCTCACAGATCTTTCTTGTGTTTGCATCCTCTATCCTCTCTACTCTCTGTGTCTACATTGCCACCCAGTGAAACGGAACATGCCCAGAGACTGATGGTAGAGTAATTGGTTATTTGTCATGGGGTTTGCTTTTTAATAACTTATTAAAAGAATAGCAATATAATTGGAATGTCTGTCTTTTCTGTTATTTGGGAGGGATGTTATGTCTCCCTTTTTACATCAGCAATCTTTGCTTCCAAAAGTAAAACAGGACAATATTGTGGGAAAAAAAAGAAGAAAAGTTTAGAGGCAGGAATGACCGATAAAAATAAATCATGACTGCTAAACCACAGCAGAAGTGGCAAGGAGTGTGCTGGCAACTTGCCAGGGGACCAGAGGCAGAGTATGTTATAGCTCTGTGGCAGATATTTGTGTCAGGGAGATACGCTGCAAATTGGGACAAACGGCACAGCCAGGGTCTGTTTCATGAGTCAACTTGGAGCTAAGGCATAGATTCGACATCACAGGCGCTCTTTGGCCTCCACTCCAATCTGCTTCATGCTGGAATGTAGACCTCTTCTCTAATCTCCAAGTCGTGTGTGTATGTGTGGTTGTCAGTTCCAACCTTGCCTCGCTAAGAAATGTCTGTCATACTGATGTAAAATGTTTTGCATGTATGATGTAAAAATTCACACATGCAAAACTAATAAAAGGTCATACTTTGTTCTGATTCAATATATCTTTTTTTTAAATTAATCCCCTAATAAGTAGAAGTTCTGTTATTCAAGGCTAATTTAATCCAGTGTTAGAAACCTAAAGATTATAGTAAATTGGAGCAACTGTCTGATTTCACTCCTCGCAGCACATAAATGTGTTTCTTTGAGACGCCTTTGCAAGAATATGTTCAGCACATGCACTTCAATTATTCCTCAGGTTAACACTATTTTAGAATGCATGCTACATGTGGTCTGTTGAACCTAGAATATTTAGCACTTCAAGCTGTTTGCATAAATCAATTAAATCCATGTAATTAAAGCTGGAGTATCCATTTAATGTCTTTGGTCGATAACAAAATGCCATTTTGGGCGACTTTCTGTAAAATAAAAGAATGTGTGTTGCTTCCTGGAGCATGTTGCACTGGGCTTGTACTTGTACATAATTTACCATATATATATATATATATATAATTTTTATATATATAATTTTTAATATTGTCAGTTGCTGCAGTGGTAGCATTATGAGTGAATGGGAAAGAGATCCTCACGTCTCCTTATATCATGTAAAAACGTGACTTTTGGAATTTAAAAGCATACAAGCAAAACTTCACCCACACACAGCCCTCCCCACCAAAAGTAATACTGCTGGCAGGATGGGAGGCCAAGAGCTGAAAATGCTCACCATGGGAAATTGTAGAGTAGCAGCAGATAAGAGCCAGAGTCGAGAAGCAGGGCAGCTTTTAAACAGAGTTTTAAGGACCTTATGTTGTTTTACAGCGAAGGCTGGCATCAAGCCTAAAGAAAACAACATCCAGCAGAGGGAGAGAAACTGGTATGAATGGGCTGGTTTACATAAGCATTAAGGCCTCAATAGAACACGATGGGTGAGGCAAGACTTCCTGTGTTGTAGGAGCACTCATGTATGTGTCTGTGTTCGTTTTTGATTCCGTCAATCTGTCAGTGTGTGTACACTGCTCTATTGAACAATGTCTAGTTGAGTGCTCTGTGAAAAAGACAGTACATGAGCTGAAGGGGCAGATATACAGACATGGGTAAAGGAGTGTGTCAATCACTTCATGCTCCACCCTTGTCTGACAGCTTACTGGGCCAGGGAAGATATGGGAGACTAGATGAGGGAAATGGAGGATAAAGACTACTTCAAGTAGATTGTTAGGGGAAATTGTGTCAACAAAATTCCTGGTATTAACAAATAACATAATATGAAATAAATAATCATTAGTCCCTTTTAGCATGAGTGATGTTGGATCTATTATTACATAGAGCAACATTACACATTATATGTGCTACACACCGCTGTTTCACAGGGACATCCTCTTCTTTCAGTTTGCACTCATGTAGGAAATGGCTTGTCTCTGTTAACAAGAAAGGGAAGCTGACTTATAGAGTCAGACACTCTTTAAACACTTTCCTCTGTTTCTCTGGAGGGAATTGCAGTACATCTTTTTTTTTTTCACTTTCCTTACATATGATGACATTGCCCAGATATCTTGGGATGTCTTTACAAAAAAATAGAGCTACTGCACACTGAGCTATGCCTGGATGTCTGGACAACTCCCTAAACTGTGTCAGAGCTTTTTTCTGGTTGCCTCAGTGACTGCTTATTCATCTTTATGTAATCCCTGCCTCTGGCTATGCAGGACAGGAGTATTGGTAGGACGGGTGTTGTGTCCCAGGACAGTGAAGTATGATATTACCATTATGAAGTGCTAGTCAAAGGCAGATAAGATGTATCTTATCAAGCATGTGAGCTTTTAAGTCCAGTGGTCCTGTTCAGCCACTCAGGAGGACTACTGATAGCAGAGTACTTTCACTTCCCCTCCTCTTAAAACTATCTACATTGTCTGTGTAGTTTCAGTGTGTTCTGTGTGTCTTTTAAATGTGCCTATTTATTTTTTTATCAATATGTGTCTCTGTTTGCTTAACTTATGTCTTTGGCTCTGCTCCACATATGGTAAGCTCTGTGTCAGTGCTTGTGAGAACCAGATGAATGAATGTTTCTGACTCTAATCTCCACTTCTTCTTCAGAGACCTGGGTATTACTTGTGCTGTGAGGTGTAATCTCTTCTTGGTCTTAGTCCATCCTGTAGCCAAAGAGGCTACATACATGTGTGTTTATGTGTATGTGAGGCTTGATCGTGCACAAACGCCTGCATTCTTATATCTGGTCATATGACATGCTCTGGTTATTAAACTTTGTTAAGCCCTCACTTGAAACCTTCAATCGTGCTCCTCGATCCAAAACGATGGAGTTACAGAGGATTAAGGAGTTTAGAGAGTAGAAATTGTTTTCAGCAAAGTTCAAAAGTTAAGCTCAAGGGTACTTCCTTCACCTAAGGTGAGTTTGTGTGGCTCTTGCAATTGTCTACTTTTCTTCTTGCTAGTTATTGATATTAGATATACCACATATCTTTCACCTATTGATAGTTTTCAGCTTCTCTAATCTTCAGCTGAGAGCAGGCACCTTTGACAAGCATGTCTAAAACTCTTCCATCCCCTTCCATCAATAATATTCCACTTTTCTGAGGTCGGGTCGCAAAGGCAATCTGTCCAGGAGGGAATCCCAGACATCCTTCTCTCCAGCAACATTCTCCAGCTCCTCCTGGGGGATCCTGAGGTGCTCCCAGGCAAGATGGGAAATGTAATTCATCCAGGGTGTTCTGGGTATACCTGAGGCCTCCTCCCAGTTGCATGTGTCTGAAAAACTGCCAAATAGAGGCAACTAGGAGGTATCCTAATCACAGACCCAGCTCGCTACTTTCAATGTGGAGGAGCAGCAGCTCTACTCCAAGCTACCTTCAGATGGTCGAGCTCATCGTCCTATCTCGTAGACTGAGCCCAGCGACCCTCCAAAAGAAACTCATTTCAGCTGCTTGCATTCATAACCTCATTCTTTCAGTCCCTATCCAGATCTTGTGACCTTTAGAGTGAGAGTTGGAACAAAGAAGAAATCAAAAGCTTCACCTTCCGGCACAGCTCTCTCTTCACAATAACATAAGAGGCTGAGCCCAGCAACCCTCCAAAGAAGGTTCACTTCTTGTATGTGTCCTTGATGTGTCAATGGGGGTGTAAAATTATGGGTGTGTGTGAGTGCTACAGAAATGCAGTCCATTTATCAAATATATACATTTGAGACTCTTAACAGTCACATAGATTCTGGTTATGTAAGTGACAGTGAGTTGTGCCATTATTCTAAGTGTATGGCACAGAGTACACGACATACACAGTCTTAACCTTACTAGAGATGGATATGTAATTTCCAGCTGAGTTGGATTTGTTGGAGTGGTGAGTGGAAGCTGGTTGTTTTAGTCCGCTGAGCTGTAGCCACATGCTGGATGATTCTGCTCAAAATCTACAGCCCTAAAACACAAGAACTGGCATCTGTGCCACACTTGTGCAAAGTCATTCTTTGTGTGTGATATCTTGCCTTCTTACTATGCTATCTCCCTTTTCCCTGTCCACTAGATTTCCATTTATTTCCCTACTTTTCCCTCTGTTTTGCTTTCACTACTGTCTCCTGCAACTTGATAAAGAGAACAAGTGAAGCAATGAGGCTTATATCCAAGATCTCATCAAAAGAAAAGGAAGGGGAGAAAAAAAACACTGAAATTTTATCAGAGTTGTAGCATGTTGCTGAGCCTGCAACATGACAGGCAGCAAGAGTGGGTGAGGTCAGCAGTAGACCCAAACACTGATAATGATCTGCCTTGTGCTATCGGACTACAAATGAGAGGCACTCTTCTTGTTGCTGACTGTGGATAGTCACAGCCCTGCAGTCAGTCAATGACAATCGCAAACATGTAGTACATGATGGCTTTTCATTGTCATCTAATTGTCCTTGGTTCCTGTGGCAGCTGATCTGATCATTAAAATACCAATTTGGAGAAAACAAGTTTTTCCTTGTGGAGTCACAGATGCAAGAGCGCATCACAAAAATATAGGACTGTTATGAGGGAAATTTGTTGCTCGTGATCATTATGTGGTTTTTATGCAAGCTCTCCAATCTTTCTGTGATGCAGATTTTTCTACTCCAAGCCCCAGGTATTCTGAATGCAAGGTTATAAATAAAGGGACTAACTCCCTTACCATGGCGATAGTGGACTAATGATAAAACGCATAAAAACCCAAACTGGAAAAGTAACCAACTACTACACTGAGCGGAATTAAAAGTATGCAACTCAAATTTGTTTGACATGTTTAAACAGCAGTCACACTTTATTAACTTAGAGAATGTTGTTTCTGCACCTCAGACATGGCTACTTATGCAGTGAACATCCTCAGTGAAGGGTATGTAAACATATACAATAGTATAATCAGGACCATACGGAGAAGGGGAGCTACACTGTGCAGTGAATAGAACAGAAAACACCCTCACCTCTTCTTTGTGCCTGTATGACCTTTCTGAACAGGGTGTGGCAAGAACACAAAAGGATCTCCATGTAACCATATACTGGCAAAGAGCTGGATAAAAGACAGACAGGGGGGCGTCATGTGTAAAAAGAGAAAAGTTGAGAGGACCCATTCAAAATTCAAACAGTAGTCAGTGTTGCTGTGAGTAAGTTTGAAATAGCTGACATCTGACTCAATGAGGCCCGGTATTGTAAGACTATAATGCTGATGTTAGGCTTGGGGGTGACATTTCTATTCTCCCTTCCAGACCTCCCCCGCTACCCTCCAATCTTACACTAGTATCAGATTCTAATCTGTCAGTGGTGCCTTACCTCTTTTTAGCTGATCTGCTCACATCTGATGGATGGTGAAGAAAGCCTAGTTGTGACTAAGGGGGATATAGTTAGTCTTCTCCTCGGAGCTCCTCACTTCTCTAAAAATAGCATAGGATTTGACACTCACTAATGCCCCTTTTCAACACTTGTTTAACCAATATTCCCTTCTTGTACTTGTCATACTTATACAATATGACTCCCTAACGTACTGTTTGTAGTATGTGTTTCATTTTAGAACCTCAGAGCCAGTTTTACTTTCTCTGTGAGTATCTTACCAATAAGCGCAGTGTTGCAGCAGATAATCTCATGACCTGGTCTTTGTGTCCAGTCGCGTTTTTCACTGCCAATGGGATTAGTTGAGAGTGCCGACTCTGCAGGTGAATCCCTAAGTTAATTTGCCCTACTGTTTGGAGCTATAATGGCTTATTGATTGTTTGACAGAGATGCAAGAAGGAACATAGAAGGGCACAGAGAAGGGAGAGAATAAGTTAATCATCTTGGTGTGTGTTGCACAGATTTAATCACATTACCCAAGGTTCACCACTCCCATGTAAATTCACTATTAACCTCCAAGGAGTTGGAGGAACTGTTTTGAGACAAACAGGACCCTGCTGATGTTGTCAAACTTTCCTCAGCTGCACTCTGGTCCCTGGCGGCCTGGGACTCTCTGCCCAGCACCCGCCTCCGTCCTTAGGGATGCAGGTTCCACGCCCAGGGGCCCAGCTTAATTCATGCTAAGCCACTGGGTTAATTTTAGCCATGCTACCCAGTGGTGACCTCCATCTGTTGCAGCAGTGCTCAGGTTGTCTGAACAGCATCAGTCTGGGCTCCACTATTCAAACCATAATTCCCAGGCAGCTGGTTGGACCATCACTCCTTTATTGTGCAATTTTTCCCCCCTTTCCCCTTTCTCCTGCTCCTGCGTGTTTGTACAGTATGAGAAGAGCTGAATGTGCTATCACAGAAAAATCTGTGGCTCCACATGCTTACTCTTCGGGTTGTGTCAGGCTAACATGTTGGTTTGTCTTTAGAAAGGAAGAAAAACCAAGTTTAGCTGTGGTTGGCCTTTGTCCATTCTTCAGCCTGGCTTCTGTCAATCTGTCAAAAGCAAAACACTGGCACAGGGAGGAGAGAGATGAAGGAGAGAGATAATGTAAACACAGAGACAGAGAAATGTTGACCTCACACCCCATCACATACACACACTGTCACTGACCTGATGGGCAAATTCTTAACTGGCAACAACAAGAGAATCATCTGTCCTCTTCAACCCAAATCTAAACGCCGTCAGATTTTATCTCCTGCATACACATTTCAAATACTCTGTCCAAAAAAAAATTGATGTCATTCAAAATGACTGTTGAGAATCTGGTGCTTTGAGATCAAACTTGCAGAAGGAGAGATAGGATGAAACAACAAAGAACAGGGATAAATTGTCGAAGGGAAAATTGTGGACAAGCTGCCATTAAGTATGGGATGTGAGAGGCGAAGGAGGAGGCTCCAGTTGGACAGAGGGTCTGTCTTGGCTCGAGAGGGGAAGATAAGGGGACAGGTGGTGTTCTGTTCTCTCTAAGATCTCCGACAGCTGGCAACTCTCTTGCTATAAGCGTGCTGCAGTAGAATGCATGTGTGCGTGTCCCTGAGAGTGTGTGCATGTTTGTGTGACATTAGTTTGTAAAAGTGTGTGTGTTTATAGCTACATGTGTCTACATTTGATGGTTGTTGCACTTGCCAGCTGAGATATGTCTCTAAACTCAGTCTCACCTCTGAAACCAGGGATTTCTTTTTTTTTATTTGCCCTTTTTCATGGCAGCCATGTGGCATTGGGACATTTTTATCAGTTAGTTTTACCAGAAAAGTTTTATTCATATGTGTTCCTTTCAATATCATCTCCCAATGCAGTATTTTCAAAAAGAGAGAATTATAAAAGAAAGTAAGAAAATTTGCCTTACCATTACAGCCAAATTTGACACTTTTAATAAAGATTATCGGTTGCCAGTTAGAGTAGAAGTTAACTGATGAGCTAGTACAACAGTGCAAGGACCTCCTCACACAGACAGGCATGACAGAGTGAATGGCACCCTATTTATATCAGTAAAAGCTTTGACTTGTAGTTTGAAGGTAAATTATTTACAAAGTTACAAATTTAGCATTTGACTTTGCCAATAGTCAAAATAATTCCCCCACAACTCAAACATAGCAGACCAGCTTATCTGCTGACCGTCTTTGGCATATTGGCAACATCTAAATTCAGCAAATATTTAGTTGCTGACTGAGGAATCACAATGTGCAGGATTCAGCACGAAGATAGCAACAACTGTCCGACAGTTCACTGAACCATAAAGCCATAAACTTGATTTTATGACCAATGAACACTTTTCCAAAAGAAGAATATGCCAGCATAACAAATGAACCAAAACTGCAGGGACTTGAAATTGCTCTGTGTTGGCCTGGTAGTATGTGGTGTTTGTGTACTCTGGTTAGTTCAGAGTTCTTTACTGTGTTGGCTTTGGGCTCGTTCCATATGCAGCACTGTGTTTGATCTGGCGGTGTAGTGACCACTGAGAAGGGCTCGTGTCATCTCAGAGGCAGACTGCTTTTGTTTGCAGAACAGAAAAAAAATGGTACTAAATGGTCCAGAGGCGGTTATTTGCTGCTGGCAAACAGAGACTGTCCTCAGTGGTGAGGCACTCGGTTGCCACAATGGCCTGACAGCTGGCTTTCATCCCTGAGCTGTGCAGAGATTGTTCACCATGCAAGCTACTCTTAAATGTAATTCATGCTCTACATGGCCATCGCGCTCTGGTGAAGGCTCAGAATAAAGATTCGCCTCCAGCACTGCTTTTGGCTACCAGAATTAGAATCCATTTCCTCAACCACTATTGATTGATGTCAACTGTTATAAGTGGTCTCTTTTTTTCTTTGTTTTGCCCAGTGTTTCTTTGAAGTTGCTGTGATTCTTTTCAGCTTCCCAATTTCAACAGAGTGGCTGGCCTGCACCTGATCCACCTATGTTTCATGTCCCACAGGTAACCCTGAATGGGCTGCCTTATATGTGGTGTGGAACTTTATCATATGCAAAAATTAATGACCCTCTTCTAAGATGAAAGAAATCTTTAAATGTTATTACCTATCAGTCTTGATTATATGCTATAGACTCCACCACAAATGAATCAAGGAGATGGGAGTAAATGTTTAAGCTAATCAGCCATTAAAATTGTCCTATAATGATGTCAAATATCCTTTCAAGACTATAATTACACTTATCTTCAGCTCACTGGGTGCACATTTTGTCATCTATGCACACTGACTTGATCAAGATAGCTGTTAGCTTTTTCCCCCTGAAATGCACATCTCATCAGGTAATCATTCAGACTGAAACTCTATTTAATTAACAACTGTTGAGAGAAATATGCCAATCAGTAATTTCTAATTTCTCGAAGTGTTTCACAGATGCACCACTTAATAGATATTGTGATTGAACAGTTTCAAAATAGAAGTTTGATTTACAATGTAGCATTTTTCATAAAACAGTTTAATCTGAGATTCATTGTTCTGTATCCGCTTCTGTTTTTGACGCAAATGAGCATCGGGGATTTTGCCTCAACAGTGACTTTAGAAAATTACTGCCCCCAAAAGAAATCCTCACTATTGACAAGACCACACTCCACTTGCATTTAGGAATTGGCAGCCTTTTACATTCACTTTGCTGCAAGAAGAATTCAGCTGCAGTACTCTTAAGCTTGAATTGTATTGAGGGTGGAAAATGGTTTCCTTTCATCCCTCACAAGATTTCAGCTATTTCCTCTCAGGTGAAGCCACATAAAGCCATCTTTGTCCTCCAGACACACAGATGTTATTTTAGCTGTCCTCATATAACTATAAATATATACATTTTGAGCATCATCTGTTATTCATCTTGACCATACAGTTGTAAAGCATCCTATAACATTCATTTTCATATGTGAGATGCAAAACCAAAGTCAGAATTTTTTCTTCTGTGATGAAGAACCAACCATTTATAGTGTGCCATTGTATTGACGACAGTTATATGGCAATACGTTTTGTAGAAACTCTAGTGGATTGGCTCAGATTACAGTAACCTTGTAGTTTTTTATGTTTCTGTGTGGATTCGAGTCCTTCGTTTCAGGCTCAGATTTTTATTTTCTTGCTTAGTTAAATAGGTGCAATTGTGATATTGTTAAAAAAGGTAGATGCAAATTATGGTTCCCAAGAGACATGAAATGTGTGAACATATTCAGGTGAAGGAAAACTAGGCCATGTTCTCGGCAGACAGCTTTTTTTGTCTCATGTTGTCTGGAAACTGTCACAGGAGGAGAGATCAAGGTGACTATTCCGCTCATTCCAAACAACCTTGGAGCCAGTGGCCATTGGCTGCTCATCCCAGAGGGTAGGCAGGCAGAGCGTAAACCCTTAAAGCAGGTTTTAAACAAACAGTCTGGTGAGGAGACTGTGTGTGGTTTTTCTGTTCAAATGCCTCTCTGTCCCTATATAGTTTTTAAGTCTCAAAAAGTCTTCATCTTGTTATGAGTGTTATGGAATATTATTTAAGCCTTGACCCTAGTAAAGTCTTTTTTTTCCCCACCCATACAGTTTCCTTTTAGTGTCATCTCCACTTGATCTGTAACTAAGTACTGCAGGGACTATAGCCATTGGTCAACTTTTATGTTAAATTAAAAGAGTGCTGGGCTTTACTTTTGTGGGACTGTTAAACAGATGCTTACTGAAGGGAGTTTTGTTAACAAAGTGAGATGTATGAGGCCCAAAGGAAAATATTTCAGCAGGAACGTGTCTTTGGGTATGGAAGTGTTTATATGTGCACTTTAGATGTGTGTGCAGTGTCAAATGAAAGCAATTCATATCTCTGACATGTTGGTATCCACCAGGAAGCTTCAGCACAGCTCTGTCCTGATGTCAGCATTAACCTTTAAGTGGGTGACTGAGCAACATTTTTCTGGACAAGACCATATAGACAATAGTGCAATGTCACAGACATTAATATCAAATAGTGGCTGAATTAAAGGGAGAGTCATTTTGCCATAATTTCACACAGCATACATGCTGCATCACAGAACTACACCAGTTGTCTCCAGCTGTCCTTTTCCTGTCATTATTATCTCCCTGATCATGATCCAAAGATGTGTCGTCACATATTTGTGAGAAGTACAGGGATTGGCACTGGAATAATTCAATTTTTTGAGCTATGCATGTTGCTGAGTGTGGAATTTCACTTTGGGTGATGAGTGAAAGGTGATAGAGGTAGTGTGTTAATAGCTTACAGCTGTAGAGCATAAAACTGGCTGGATGTCATCAAGCTAATCAAATGAACTGTGCTATCAAGCAGAGATTTAATGAAATCCTCTATGTGATCCCCAGTTCACAAAAAGAGTGGTGCTTCACAAGAGTCTTTGGCTATTTATGGAAGCCAAGTGCATGCTGAGAAGGACTTAGTGTGTGAAATGATAGGAAAGATGGAATAACCTGGTACATGATCTTTCATTTCACGAACATGTGCACCTGTCATGATTACTGTCAGAGAGTGTGATATCAAACTTTCATAGGCCGAGTGCATATTGTTGAACAATGGAAATGGAGGCTTCAGCTGCATCTCTTTGATGTAGTAGACAAAATGCAGGAAGAGAATCCCTGAAGAGCACTTATGTTCAGGATACATCTCTTCATCTATGAGGCCAAGCTACCATCATTTGTAAAAGCAGGTTTTCTCTGTACAGTCTATCATTAACATGATAATCCTCCGTGGGTAATGGCCACTAACATAACCACTGTTTCCACCCCTGCTCCCTCAGTCTGGTGCTCGTCGTTATAACTAAATGCATAATGAGTGATAGTAATGAAAAGAGTAGGATCCAGTTTCCAGACTCTTTTTTTCCCACCATCAGCAGTGTGGTCTTGTTGATCAGCCTCAACTTGGTGCTTATTGGTGACTGGTAACTGTCAGTGAGTGAGTTGGAACTCCTCACCCTCCTTTTTCCCTCCTCTTTGACCTCCCTCCTTACACCTTTAATCGTGTCTGTTTCTGTTAATAAAATGTATGCATTTTGACAGACAGTGTGGGTAAAAAAGCAAGTTTGGGAGTAAAAAGTACTTTTTTTTCTGTCTTTCTTTCTTCCTGAACCCCACTTCCCCACATTTCAGCCTGCAGGCAGAGACTCTGTAAGGGCTCAAGAATAATCACTTGTGTTTTCAGCAGAGGGCTGTCTAATAGAGCCCTGGCTGACCCCTGAATGTGACCGTGCCGTCTGGTTTCCATCCCTGCACTTGATTGAAATGGGAAACGTAGACAGAGATTCAACTTATTCTTATTTATTTATGTTTGGTTGTCCCCTGTTTTGCATGGCCCAGTGGTGGATTAGCACTCTTAAGATGGGTCCTCAGTGGAGGGGCCCCACTACCCTGACACACTCAAGGGAGATGGAATGTGCAGCAAACAGCCACGACTAATGGTGTATGAGAGGGGGGTGGTAAGAGGCATCAGTGCATTTCAGTGCAACATACTGCGAGGGGCTGTACACTTCTCCAAGGATCAACTGTACAATGTTTTGCACTTCAAACTGAAACAAAGCATATCAAATTTATCTCAGAAGAATAGCACCATTGTTGAAACCAAAGTGCAGTTTGTGCAATGAGCAAAATGAATCTGACTTATGACACTGACCAGAAAACGGACATTTTACGTCTGTGACAAAGACCTCTTGTAAACAAAGTTGACAGCATGCTTGTGTACTGGGAAGTGACTGCAGGATGCCTGATCTTTGTAGATTAAACACATCTGACATGGACACAACAGTGTCCAGTTTTACATGCTGCATGCTGTCAAACACTGAGTGACAGCTAAATCTGCAGGCTTGTATTAGACCTAAGCCACTGTGTAATTGAATATTAGTTAAATCCTTGCCATACTGCTGTGAGTTGACCTATAAAAGCCAAACCTGTAATTGGAGTACAGTGCCACCCTTAGGCATCACAGTTGGCCTCCTGTTTTTGTGGTTATCTTAATTTGATTATATCACCTTACATTTTTTGCTGAATTTTTTTTCAGCTGAAATCTGGCTCACAGAACAACTTTGTGGACTAATAATTGTATCATTTTCATAATTAAATGTGTTTTGTTGATGGGTTGTTTTTAATCTACATTGTTTTCAGTTTCACAGCACCTTCCCTGGGATGATTGTGCAGCTGTGCAGCGATCATCTGGCATCATTAGTTCCTACCCTTTGTGCACAGCACATAAATGTGTATAAATAAAATATCAGTCGGTTTTGTTCATATGTGTTCATTTGTTCCTTTATTGCTTGAGCTTGCCATCTGTGCAACTTTTTTATGATCTGTTTGCATGGATAGAAAAATAACTGTTACTGGAGCTCATTTTAAACAAAGGAAAAGTAGAGAATCTATAGGGAGTTCTTTTTTATGCATTATCTGCTGTACAGTGAGCTGCCTGATTAATGCAGAGGAATATATAAGTGGCACCATGAGGATATAAGCTGAGACAGTTGAGTTGTTTGACAAACCATCTCTAATCAAAGTCAGTGTTTTCCCTTTGTTGTGTTTTGTATTTATTATCTGTATTTTACTTGGCCCTCTTGGGGGTAAGATAAATTCATTAATTAACTTCAAAATTAATAATTCTTCTGCATTTAGTAGAATGTTGTTTTTGCTGTAGAGCTGTGCCTCATAATTGAAAGGCTTGTTTAGTAGATCAGCCAGGAGACTTCAAAAGCTCCATATCCCCTCAGTCTTTACATCACACCCAACTTGAAGATGTCTGCAACTGTTCAGTTTTGTCCTGTCTTGATGTGTTGAGGTGTATGTCCTGGGGGGTTATTTTGAGGGGTGTTGGTTCACAGATGCACAGGTCAGTGATCTGATTGTCCTTGTGGCAGCAGCCACAGAAACAGTGAAGAAGAGGGAGTTTTATCATCTCAGTTGGGAGTAAAGTGTTTTTAAATCATCTTTCACTTTATGCCCTGGGGCTTTGTGAGTTTTCCCTTTTGATGCTTCTCTCACTGCAGCCTCACAGTCCTCAGTTCACTCTGTTCTCCAAACCACTATGCAATAAAATTTGATTTTATGATTTTTGGTCACTGCAGCCTTCAGAATACTGTATAACAGGGAGTTATAAAAAGTTCTAGACACTTATTTTTAAAAGCATTTTAGAGTGAGAGCCCTAAGTTTATAAATGACAGAAAGGAGGATTTTGGTTTTGATTTTTTTGTTTTATTACTTTCTATATTTTGTCCAAGATAGGGTTGATTGATGTTTTTCACTTCCAACAGTGAGATACTGCAAAACGTATATGGTTTAGATAGCTGAAAATGTTTCTAAGAAATTAAAGTAAACAAACGGTGACTAAAATGTCCCTCGGCAGCCTTTTATAATAATTTGGTGGAATTTGGATTTCTGGTGGAAGGGAAGGGAAGAGACATGATGAATGTAAGAGGAGATTTACATTCTCGGCTGGAGTGGAAGATGATGTGGGCCACTTAGTAAGCACACAGGAAGGAAGAACATGACTACTTTTTCTTACACTGTTATTTACTGAATTTGAATCTGTTAAAGCCCCCTTACAGCTGCTCTTTACATTAGTGAGTGATTATAGATATAAAGATTCAGTACATTTCACTGTTTATGCAGTAGATTGTGAACATGTGGCATAAAACCGGAGTGGAAGTTGAAAGGAAGGAAAGGTAAATATTGTCACATGCAGTGACATATATGTATAAAAATGCTGTGAATTTAGCCTGTTTTCTTTTTGTCTCAACATCTCTCAGGCCTGTGTTCTCAAGCAGAGGTGAATTTGACATTTACCCGTCCAATAGACAAAGAGCATTGGCAGAGTGAGGGGGGGTGGAGGGAGTAGATGGCAACTCCGGGGCACAGGCCAGATGGATTAACTTGAAAGGCATGGCATTGTAAACCAAATTCAAATTAATCCCTTTTTTGTGTCCCTTGATGGAACAATGGTTCTGTCCTGGTCCTTAGAGAGACATTGACGCTGAGGGGAGAGTTGGGCCTTCACCGTATCTGACACACTATTCACATCATTGCTCTCAATTACCTGCCACGGAAATACAGCGCTTTCTAGACTCTGCCAAAATTACCTCACATAATTCAAGGCAGAATCCATGAACTGAATATATTTTAATATTAATTTACAAATCTTATCCTATAGTAAATATGCAACTCTGGAAGCTGGTTTCACTATTTCTTCCTGCTCTTACTTGCATTTTTAATGCAAATGCCATGGCAGGATTTCCATATAAAATAGTTCTCCATTCTCCAGACCATTTGACTCTGTCCAGGGTTTTTGAAAGAGGGAGGCATGTCTGTTTCCCCTGTGGGCCTGAGATGACCTAACAAAGAAAAGTGAACTCCAAACACCCCCTCTGCAGGACAAATACCCTGAGCCTGCCCTTGGTTTCATTTAAAGTTCTGATTTTTGTAACTACTTCTTAGTGTCTATGTATTTTTTCAAATGCAGTCTGGTCTAAGAATCAGTGACCCATGATGTTTAATATTTTATACCCTTTAGACGTTTTTATGGGAAAGTCTGTGTGTAAATCACTATTAAATTCCTTTTGGAACCACTTCTTAATTCTCCCCCTCTCTTTTGAGTGTGTGTCTGTGTGTGTGTAACACACAGCAGAAGTAGGACAAGAGGTCCCACAGTTACAGCTTGTATTATTTGACGTAGCTATTCATTAATTATCTTCCTGGTGCAGTCTAGCTCATCGCTCATTGTTTCCTTTCTTTGTTTTTTGCTTCGAGCACCTTGTTTCACTACTAATCCCAGCTCTTTGGTAAATAATTTTTCTTCTTCTATATCCTTGGGATTCTTTGAAGTAATAGGAAGAGCAGAGTACACGAGGTTACACGCTATTAGTATCTGGATTTCTCACTAGCCTTTTCTTTGTATTATACATAGGGGAAAGTGTAAGTTTAAAAGCTTTAGTACGATAAACTGTGATTTGCTTCAGCATGGGGAGGGACACGTTGAGCACAGAATAGATTCCTGGCTGTCACTCCTGTTCTTTTTATGTTTTTTCTTTACAAATCAGTCCCAGAGGCTGTTTGTTACTGACTGCCTCCGAGGACAGATTAATGTGGTGGTGAAGTTGGACAGAAATGTTTGGATTTATCACCAAAGGCTGGAGAGGAGCTTGTACACTCAGCATTTGAGCACACATGCACACACCTCCAACTCCTGAATGTCACACAACCTCTCTTTGCTGCAGCCCTGCTCTGTTGATGGTGGACTAAATGATCCATAGCGGTGTATATGGACTGCAGCTCCTCTCATTGGTCACAGACACTTGCTTTTTATTGAACCTACCACATTAGTTCATACAAATGTTGACTCATGTATTATCATCAAAGCCTCACAGTGCAATCCAAGTCACTGCAATGTCATTTAATGCATTAACTCTTGCCCTCCTCAAGCCTTGAATGAAAATATATTTTGTGTTCCATTCTTATGTATTGAACCCACAATCCTCAGCTGCTGTACCCCTCCACTCTGGAGCCACTTTCTGAGGTTCTGTCCCAGAGGTGACCCCTCTGGCATCCAGCACCACAGCCTATGTGGCATTACACTAAACCTCAAATGGTTTACTCACGGAGCTATTAATAAAAACTCTACTGACAGGCACATCAGTAATAGACATAAAGAATGCCAGTCAGTCAGAAAACACATGCAAGGGAATTGTAGTCAGCGAGAGACTGAAAGTATGCAGAAATGTGTTTGTAGAACGGGGCGTGAGGGGTAAACGTTGATATTTGTGCCCTTGCTGAGCTTTAGGTGCTGTGATGAATGGTGCTATATAGCATTTTACTGCCCTGCGCATTCCTCTGTCTGGGCTGTTTACTGTTACCACACCTCACTTCTCTGTGTGTAGTGGTAACCCGACTGAGTAACACATGGTGCTGTCAATGCCAAGAACATTGCCCCAGTGTAGTTATTCTGACCCCATTTCAGGCCTAATTCAATCCATTGCCTGGAGTTGTCGCATTCCAGTTGCATAGCTTCATGGCACGAAGCTCAAGAGATCTGAAGTGTAGAAAACAAATTCTTGTTGCAGCTGTATCAAGGAATCATTTTGAACAATTGTGGACATGACAGAAGGGATTTAACTTTCAGCAGCATTTTAAACCATTAGCTACTGTCTCTTGTCTTGTTACCCAAACTGTCCAAGTTGCACAGCTGTATGTTTTTTTTTCTTTGTGTCAGATAAATTCCATGGCTTGTTAAGGCAGGATTTAGTGTCAGTAAATCCACATTAGCTGCAGAAAGGACGCTGACCTCTCCAACTGTAATTAGAAAGGGGGGTTGCTCCAGCTCACTGCTTTCAAGCCCATCCACAGATTTGAGTGCCATCACGATGTGTGGACATCAGTTGATTGGTTGGGGACAGGTGAGGATAACAGTTTGACCTTCAGTGTGTTTGAGTGTGCATTTGTGCCAGAGCAGTCCTCTGACTTGGATCTCTGGCTTCACAGAGGATCCGTTGTCGTGTTAGTGAAATGTTGATGGTTCTGGTGTTAAGTGAAGGGCTGTAGTTCATGTTACCACTCCTTGGGCTCTAAAAGACAACAGGTCCATTCTGGATTTCTTTTCGCCTGTTGAACAGTCAAATGTTTTACCTTGGTGTTATGGAGAATGTTAACAACCATCAGAGAAACATTTGCCAGTTTGAGAAACACCCCCTTCCCTTGCCAGTTCCCTGTCTTGGCGCCATCTTGACACAAACCCCAGTTAAGGTTTGTGGAAAGCAAAAAGAAGTTCAGCATTCAGTGTCAAGTGTGAAATCATCTGAGATGGAGGTAAAGTGGAGGATTATGCTGGGATCGGGACAGAGGAGTGCACAGTGACTCAGAGGAATGAGGGAGTTGGATAGAGGAGTTTCTGTTCCCACAATAATGCAGCAGCCTCTGTAATTGTCATTTTCTTTATCTACTGTCCTGGAAAACCACCCACTCCTTCATGCTGTCTTTTTTCTTTTTCCCTTTTCCCATAGATATTCATCAATAATACACACTGTTCATAGTTCCTTAGTACACATCTTTGTTGGTATGTTTTCCCTTTGCTGTCACATGTAACTTTCTGGAGTTGTTTATCTCCCTGCTTGCCTTTTCATAGGTACCACATTTGTGATTCACAACACACCTTCAAGCTGTTCTCTTTTCGTTTTTCACCTGTCTATTTAAATTTTTTTACAACATTTTTTTAAGTTTGTGTCACTTTATTATTTTATTTTAAAATTATTTTCATTATTTTCATTATTTTGTGTGACAAAATGAAAGGTGGTTAAGTCGGCACCGTTAGTCCACCAACATGGTCCGCTTTCCTTTCAGTTCCCTCTCACCTCCTTTTTTCCATTTTCCAACCCTCTATCACCCGTCCATTCTGCTGTTAGATTTTCCTTTGCCCTAATGTTCCTCTTTTCCCTCTAACACTGAATTTCTTGACTCCTGTTGGCATATTGCAGCAATACGGATTCTTACTTTCCCTTGAGCTCCACTCTGCTAGAAGACTGAAGCCCTTGTCGAGGTGTTGTTGTGGTTGTTGGCCCAGGCTGTTTCTCAAGGGGCTCCTTTAGCTTGTCTCTCCTCCTCTGAGTGTCCCTGGCCCCTGGCCCTTAACACCCTCCCCTCCTGCCTCTGCCACAAAGCTGCTGTCAGTTCACAGGCCACATGTGTCAGGCCTAAAGCCCTTATTTAAGACCAAGGTCTTGCTTAGGCGTCACTGTTCCAGCAACAGATAGGGCACCATGAAAGAGAGGGTGTAGGCCTTTATTCAGCAGCCCGGAAAGTCACAGAGGAAGGCTGGACAGAAAAAGTGATGGAAATAAAGTAAAAACACTTTCATTGGAACAATTGTTCTCAGCCCAGCTGACACTTTGAACTCGAAAAAAACTGTGCTTTTTGTGTGAAGAGGTAGAGAGACTATTCACCCACGCAGAGTGCCCCCAGTTCATAAGGCTGTGTAAAAAAAAGTGTGAATATGGTAGGTTGGCTGGAGGGGACAGTGGAACTCAGCCAGACCCATGCACAACAGCTTCTCTGTTAGGCTGTCTCTCTCACTTCTGAGAGGGAGCCCAGACACATTAACAAATACAAGCCTCCAATAAAACACCACCGCTGGACAGTGTTCTGCACGCTCTGCCAGTGGTCTGATAGGCTGTATGCAAGGCACAGAGGAGCCGCGCCATTCATTCCATTATGCTCTGTTCTAGGGTCTGTTTTTTCTCTTTATTAGCCCTTTATGAAACAGTGAAGACTCGTTCCATATCTTTGAGTGCCACTGCATTCAGCCACTATACCTTTGGTTTACATGTTATTTTTTAATAGTTGCCTGCTAATCTTGTCTGAAAGTAACCGTTTGTCTCAGACATGCTGGAGACACTCAGCCGTTTCTGGATGTTTTAAGGTGATGTATCCTCGAATAGCATGATGACTAACCAGGTAGAGATGACTGAGCCTGTCAGGACCTCCTTAAAGTCTCAGTGGTCAGGGTCACAGCAGATGCCATAATTGACTCAGTGATGAGTGTCTAAGCAGACTGTTATTACAGGACTCTCAGGGCCTTGATCAGCCAGTGACAGGCAAACTAAAAGGGGACAAAGGATGAGAAAGAGGCAAATTATGGTTATGTCGAGACATAAACATAAATGTCATTTGGCTCTTAACCCTCACTGCTGTTGCTTCATATGGCATAAATGTAAAAATATGTATTGTTATCCAAATGACAAAGGATGTGTAGAACTGGATGTTGTTTCTGCTTACACTCTCAGATGATCATTTTAATGTGGGTGGTGGACAGGACAATAACAGTTTCTACAACTATAAGGAAAATAATGTCAATCTTAGTTGCATGGAGCAGAACCAGCAGTAGTCTGCGGACAGAGCCAAGCACATATAGAGTAAAAGGGGGACAGGGCAAATTAGCATTGTAGCCAAGACTCAATTCAAGCAGTCGTGAGAGTTTCCACTCTGTGGTCAGAAGGCAATATTGGACATGAAAGGTTTGAATTAAAACATCCAACGTGAATGCTGGTAGACGTTTGCACATAATATCTATAATGGTGGATATTTACTATGGCGTATTCATATTTTTTTTGTGATTTCACATTTCATTACTTCCCAAACCCATATTTAGTTGTGAGCTTCATGAGGTGGTTTGGTTTTCTATGCCAACCTTTTTTTTCCCCTCAAGCTGTATGGGTTCATTTAGTCCTTTTCCCTTCACAAGAAGTTTGTGCTTCACTACATGTATAATTGATAAGCAGCATTGATCAAACAAAAACTATATTGTTGTGGTGGATTTTATGCTTGCAGCTATTTTGACACAAAGCCTCCCTTGTTGCCTTCCATTATCTTATTTTAATTAATCTCTCCCAGGGCAATTAATGTGTAGTAATTAAGGACTAATTGCACCCAAGGTCAGTGAATTTATTCATTTATCCGTTTGTTTGTTTAGTAAAGGTAATTCTATTTCAGTCGCTGACATTTGAGTCCTCCTCTCAGCTCTTCTTCTGCAAGAGAACGCTACCTCAGCCCTGTATGTTGAGTGAAGGTGTTGAAGGCTACAAAGAAGAAGGCATTGACACATAAAGGCATTGCTACTAGCTGAGAGGGCCTGAGGGACCTTCTGCTCCGTGTGTGCCCCTGTGAAGGGCCACAGAGCTTGCTGTCTATTGTGGTGATTTAAGGGGTACTCATGGCATGTTTGGTGTAAACAGTGGTATGCTCCTAGCTCTGGCTGGGGTCACTGCCTAAGACGAGCAATGCCTAATATGAGCTGTTAACATATTCATGCTTTGATTGTGTTTCTTATCTTGCAATAATTTGTCTAGTGAACAATTTAATATTACTGCTTGGCTTTATTTGAATTCTGCTGCTCCCTATGCCACATGCTTTACTGCAACTTACAATATGTATAGTTTTTAGTTCTTTATTAGTATTGTGAAACATATTCGCATGCACAAATGCACATAAAAATCTTGGACACACACTCCTCCATAGAGGAATGTCCAACAGACAACCCTCATGTCCTTGCACACCGGCAGTCAGTGGGGTTTCTGCTCAGCGTGTGCACAGTAGTTCACCTTGCCTCTGTCATGTTTTCCATATAAAAGCGCCGGTGTGTTGGACTCCTGCTGGTGGCAGGGGAGAGGCTCTGTCCTACGGCTGTGGATGCAGGACTAATCCTCTCATTAACTCAACCGGTACTTGGTGCAGATGACAGGTTGGCACTGAAACAGGGTGCAAACCCCTCAGTCTTTCTATCACTGTCACACGCTGAGATCCCCTGACTAGTATATGCTCATTACTGTTAATGGATTGCTGCTGGTCTGTAGTGCTAGTGTGTGTTGAAAGTGCACATGAGGCTTTTCATTTGCGTATGTGTACAATTTTTTCCTCTCTCCTGATGTTTCAGCAAGGGCGTTGACTCCATTCACTTTAGATATCCATTTAATGAAGATTGATGAGAGATGTGATGGGTACAGGCCAGTAGTTTCAGCTGTCTCCTTGAAATTACAAGATTATATTGACATAATGCTGCTACAGTGCATTCTGAAACACACTCATTAACACACACATTCTTACACACCATATAGAATATTTTTTTTTGTCTTTTCTTGATAGATTATTGGAAACTTCTACTTTCATGTGCTCCACTCTCTGAAGTGCTGTAGTCCCCCTGACTATCGGAGGTCCTCACAGACATTTACAAGGCTGTCAGCCAAACTGACTGCCAGCCCATGAAATAACGAACTGTTAAAAACATTCTTGTAAATTTTCCACCAAGAGGCTGGGGGAAAATGTGAACAAACTGACAATCGAGGAACAGCACTTGAGGTGGTTGGAGCTATTACACTGAGATAAAAAAAAAAAAAACTGTGCTTTTGTCAGCACTCTGCTGCACAGTAGATAAGATGGAGCTGCAGTCAAATATAGTGTGTTTACAAAACATCCAATAGCACCTTTTCATTTCCTCTGTTCTGCTGGTGCATTGGCAGAGTAATGTGGTTTTCTTTAATATGAACTGAGAGAGACTGTGATAAAGTTTTTCTAAAAGAGAGTAGAACAGATAGATGGTGTTGGCTTTGAGCCTATCATTGACAGATGAAAGACTGCTGTGTGTGTGTGTGTGTGTGTATGTGTGTAAGTCTGTATGTGTGTTTGACTCTTTAAGTATGTGTGTATGTCTGTGGAGGTCATTCTGGGCTTCCTGTTGACAGCTGCAGGCTGTGGGCAGATTTATTCAGCGGCAGATGCTGCTAAGAGACACAACTCAGTCTTAAGTTTATGTTATACCATTTGGCTGCGTCTATTTATGGACCAACAGTGTACAATGTGAATAGGTAGACCAAGCAAAGCGGCTTTAAATGTCCTTACAATATTTGTTTTATGTTTTCAGCTGCGTGTGTTAATACTAGTGGATACCATTATCAGACACGCACAGGAAGGCATAGCTGATTTCCCTCTCAGTTTTGAAAAATCTACAATAGAATCACTGTAGCATTCTAGTGACTTATCTTCTCCTTCCGTCTGGGCATGTCTCCTTTCAAGTTAAAGTTTTGCTAAGTGTCTTTGCAATGTGATGTCACTTACAATTTGTATCCCAGTGTGAGTTTTTTAAAAGAGGTTAAATCTGGATTTCCTCAGTAGTTGAGTGAGCATGGCCACGGCTCTGAATGTGCACATGCATGTGAAAGACTGGAACCAAATCACTGTCCCTTGAGATATGAGGAGTGGGCTGGCTTTTTTCATGTGTATATCAAAGTCCTTTTTTTTTGGAGAGAGCTAATTCACTTCCACCTGATCTTTAAATAGACGCATCAACCAAATAAAGCAGGCATTATCTGACTCGTTCAAAAGACTCCATCATCTCAGCTTTTTCTTAATTTGGACATAAAAAGTAACACGATCTTGCTGTAGGTGTGGGTCACCCAATGAGCCAACTGAGTAGCTTGTGAAATTGAACTGTTATATGTTGGTAGTCTGAGATCAGAGGCCCAAATCTAAACAGCGCACACAACCTTTACCAAAAGTCAAACATAGGTTGTTCAACAGAAAAACAAATGAATACTTTCTTTACTTTAGGGTAATCTGGACAGCATTAAAAAAGCAAAATGGCAAAGCCTCAGGCTAAATGAGAAACTGGTAGGAAAAAAAAGGAGAGACTTTAAATTGTGATTTGTACAACAATGCTTTTAAGAACTTCCACTGCTCTACTTTTCCCTCCCCAGACACATGCAGAGTCTGCCAAACAACGGAGCAGGTTAGGCCATGCTTTAAACAGCAAGCATGGATTCAGTTTCATTGCTCAAACATTTACCATTCTGTTTGCTGTGTATAAGCCTGCAGATTAACAAAGGCCACTTTTGTACCAGGCGGATATTTTTTGGCTTTTCTTTTCCTTCTCAAGACATCAGTGGTGTATATTCGAAGAGTTCTTCCTGGACGGATAAGTTTCGCTTTGTGCCCACAACAATCATAGTTTTATTGTTCGAATGAAGTGGTTTTGTTTGCAAGTCGTTATGGAGGAAATCAGATGAAAGGAAAAAAAGAAGTTGATTGCACATTACCGTAAACCAACGTGACACATGCCATGATTTTCTGTGTTTTCCTCCGCTACTGTCTAGGTTTAATTTTAATGCCTTGGCTTGTTCAACATTTCCTTTATTTATAGAATTTTGGGTTATGATGGCCAACTCACACATTCTTAATGGCTTCACATCGCGAGTGTGTGAAAAGTGGAAAACTGAAACCTATATTCTCAGAAATATTGCCAGGAAAATGTCAGAGAATTGTGGACAGCAAGCTTATGTTGAGCAGCTTAGCTTCCCTGGTCCTACCAGAAATGAGTGAAGTTCTCTTTGGATGGAAAACTAATGCTTGTTTTGAAGAAAAAGGGTGTAATTACTTATTTTAGTCAAATAGCTCACACATTGATTTTACTCTAACAAATAGGATTTACAGAAATTACTTGGAACAAGAAGTCTTTCCTTATGAAAGAAAAATTCTGTTCACACAGTAGGTTTTCTGACTCAGTTTTAAGCAGATTTTACTATTTGGCCAATTTGTGCTCCAATATCAGAATTATGTAATTCATTTTATCTGTGCAGTCTGAACTTTGATATTTCTTCTCAGAGTCTGTTTGAGTTTTATTTCACCATGCACTGCTTGAGTAATCCAGTCTTGATCAACATGCTCTTGCCTGGATGACCTATACAGTATATGCTGAATGAAATATTTGCAGCATATCAATGAAAGTCTATTTTGAAGGCAAATCTATAAGTGCTGGCATGTTTGTTGTACTGTCATTCCACTTGGAGACACAGGGAGAGGCTAAATGAGAGCCAGACTGTTTTTTGTGAGCCCTGTGGGGTTAGCAGTGTTGAAGAACAATACCCCAGCTCCCCAGGTCCATGACTCCTGAGTGCCTCTCAGCTCCATGACCCCCTTTTCTCCCAGCATCCCTCTGTCATCATAGTACTTATGCAGGTCCCCTGCTATGACAGCTGTCCTTTCATCAAACATGGCCCTTTCAGACTGATGAAGCCTAAATAACAGTGGCATAGCTCTGCTGGCAATATTCAGCGTGAATGATGTTAGCTGCCACATTGGTTGTATTAAGCTGCTTCAAGGTCCTCTTGTGATCATCACTATTTTAATCAAATAAAAGCAGAAACTCTTTCAGCCCGGATTGAATATATGTCTATCTGCCAGGATTCAGGACTTTAAACCTGGCAGGCTGGACAACTATAAACAGGAGACAGTATGAGGTAATCTACTGTTTGAACATTGCCTGGAAAGTACCGTATTATCAACTTTTCACTGCCCCTGCCCTCTTTTTTTTTCTTTTTTTTATCACCCATTAGTCTCTTATCAGAGCAAAGTGGCTCTTGTATTGACCTTGTGGGAGAGGCTTTGCTCTTACCCTCAGCACTGAGCTCACAGTGCTTGTTGTCCATTGTTTGTCAATCTCAGGGAATCGATTAGGCCATGCTGACTCGGTGTGCAGGGGTTAAATGTCCTAATGTCCGTTTGACTGATGTATTCCCTCTAAATGAGGGTAGGAACAGAGGGCCCTTTTGAATGCATGACTAACAGGTTGGAATATAATCTAGAATTGTTCAGACATGCCAGTACTGCTTTGTGATATACCTGCCTTCAGCTTCAAAGACATAATAACTTCTGCAGTTGGAGAAGGAACTCTTCTTTCTTGTGTCTTTTTTCGTGAGTTGTCTTTAAAGAATAGTGAAGGCACTTGCCAGGGGATGCTTTTACCTGCATCACCCTAGGACTCTGTGGAATTCTGTGTTACATCATAATCTGGTCTTTATATTTTGCAGAAACTGACAATGAGAAGCGTGATTTGATATGAGGAAACAAAAGAAGATAAGAAAGTCTATTTAATGCAATAAGAAAAAAAAAAAAACCTTAGGAGAATACAATGTATGGATGTGTTGGATAAAGCACCCCTGGCTCTTTCAGTAATATTGGTTGCAGTATATGTTTGTGCCTGTAGCTGTATCTAGCTCTATAACCTTCTCACAATGATAAGTTTGGAATAGTTGTTTGCAGCCGAACTAAGAGAAGTTGCAGTGGGTGTATGACTGGATGATTTGATTTTCTGTCCTCCCAATATTGTCTGTAATATCTGTCTTTATATATAATTTTTCTTTGCAATTCTGTGATTTGAGTGCTGTGGACATTCCCTTTTTTCGAAATAGAGGAAAGGGAAATTTGGCCTGGCTTATAGCAGAGAAAGGATACACTTGGCCGGGTTATTGATTCCCCACTTCCCTCCTTCTCTCAACCCGTCTCACGAACCATCCATCCCGCTTTGCCTCCACAAAAGGTTGCTGATGAGCCTTATTTCTGCAGACCAGCCGCAGTCAATCAGGCTTCTCTCCGTCCATCTCTAGTCCTGCTAGGCAGAAGATCTCTCTTGAGGCTAAGGGGAACAAGGCATATTCTGTTACAGAGAAAGAAAAACGTACTGTTACTAGATATGAGTGAAATCAAATCTGTTTGACTTGCCTGGCAGCTATGACCATTTTTCATGCAGACAGAGAATACCAGGATTGAGTGAATGGAATGCAGTGACTCATGCTGCACTTGACAGATTTACAGGACTGTCAGTACTTTAAGCAGATATGATTACAAATTATTTCATTTCCACAGAGGATCAGGTTAGGAACTGAATAAGATAACACATAAATTTCAAATTGTTCAGTACAGATCATATTCTAGAGCTTTATTTGCAGCTTATTGCATTTTTTAAATTCTAATAATAATCTGTTCAAATTTTTCCTAAATTGAATATTTTTCAATTCAAATATGCTATGTACAAATAATTACTGTTGCTTGTTTTTGGGAGTTTAGCTGTTAATGATCCATTCACTACGACTGAAACTTCAATTGATGAACAAGAACCTGCTTTGGACTGGACCTTTGGGATAACTTTCCCTTACACTTAAATTGTAATTCATTGATCTCCAACATACTGCCCCAGTAGTTATCTTCTTTTTTTAAAATATTTTTTTTTTTAAATTGAGATTGACAGTAATGTTAGAACAGCTGTGAACACAGACTTTAGTATCGTTTCATTAGGATCCGCTAACATTCTAATGGCTAACAGATAAGGTAACATGCTTACCTTCGTTATTGTAGATGTAACTTTAAACATGCAGTCGGAAGCCATTATCCTTTTCTTTTTTTTTTTTTAATCATGACATGAATGCTCAATCAACTGACATAGTTAACTGTGAGTTTATAACAAAGTTTTGAAGTGACAAAATGAAAAACAATGCATCCCTCTCTAAAGATAAGGGTAGCATTGGAAGTGATTGAGCTGGATAATTCAAAATGTGGAAAAGTTTGTTCATATAGGCTATTATAGAATTGGTTGATACGTTGTTGTTTTGTTTTTTTTAAACAACATGAAGCGAGATCGTGTTAATTCTAGCGCAGTCTCACTTTATGAAGACAAAGGTCACATTTTTTGTATGTTCGAGAATGAAGTGAGCTGCAGCTGTTCGCAAACAGGGAACTGTTCATTTACTTCTACCTTTTACAGAGGAATGTTTATTTGAGTGACAGTGAATTTTTTGTTACCTAGCATTATTGTGGCGATGTCGTCATAAATGTGCAATGTTTAAATTATTTAGATTTATGCACCCTTCTATTTAAGGTTGGCTAGTGTGTAGCTTGCTAACCAATAAGGTTTGCATTTAACTTACAGTCAAGTAAATTAACCTGTTCACTCATCTCAAACATTGTCATTTTAGCTGACATTACAGCTGAAGAGCATTTGCTGTTGAGATGATCATAATTATTATTTTTGCCTGCAAGGAGTTAAGTTACTTATCAAACTGACACAAACTTTTTGTTAATTTCATTGTCAACATCTGTTGACATCTGTTTTGTGCTCAGTCCCATTCTTCCATTGTGTTTAGGCTATGAATCTCTTTTGGATTCATGTTTTGGGTTTTGTATGTGTTTTGTGGCTTTTGGATTTTTTGTTTTCTGGTCATTTGTTTTACATATTGTCCTGACATTTTCACTAAGCAATTGGTTCAACCCATCTAGCAGTATGATGAATTGTTCTGGTTATACTGTAAGGATGATACAGTTCAAGTTGGCTGAGGGTCAAGCTTGCCACTGATCAGTAGAGTGTTTTCCATCCCTTTCTTCATACATTTCATGGTCCATATACAGTTTTGAGAAATTTGCTCAATGAACTGGAACATATTAGACAGAGGAGAGAACTTGTTCTTCCTATAGCTGCTCTCAGATGTCTGAACTAACATTCAGTCTGTACTTCAAAGACCCGTGGGCGTGGACACACTGCCCTTATTTGTGTGAGTTTATATCTAAGTAAACTGAAATTGCAGAGTGAAAGACAGGGCACAGAAAACAATTGCCATAAACAAACCTTGAATGGGGGCTCCAGAACAGCTGTTGGTATAGGCTCTAGTGTTTGCTCCACCAGTATGACAGATGTGCCGTAAAACCCTATGCTGCTTTCATTGTTAATGTGTTTTGTGTGTGTCCGACTGGTTGGATGAGTAGTTAGGAGGAAGACGGATGGAACATTGTGGAGGAACAGCTTGACAGATCATGTCATTAAGTGCCCTTCACTGTCTTTGTTACTGTCATATGAAATACTGTCTCTCAATGTTTTTCTTTTTCTGACTTTTTCTTTGTCTCTATATCTAACAAACTTGAACACAGTGTGTGCACACACACACATTTATACAGGGAGCCAGTGTGCTGAAGCCCAACAGAGGACCTTTAGCTAATGAAAGCTTGTAGCACCATTACAACTCCTTTGGTTGCTCCTGTTTGAGCCGAACTCAAGCAATCCTCCTTGTATTCCACCCACCGACATGCTGGATAGCTGGCTGCTCTACTAATTGGATGATGCTGTATGTGTGTGGAGCTCAGTGTCCTGCCATAGCCCCTCATGGGCAGATGCCTTGGCTGTGGTGGATGTTAATGTGAGATGCTGCAGGCTTCATCATCTGGTATCAGTCACTCTGTAATTGGAACAGCCCTGGTGGCTCAGTGCAGCCGTCCCAGACCCTGTTATAACCCCACCCACGCTCTATTAGTGGATGTGGCTCTACTTTCCCAACCATGTGTGGAGGAAGATTCTTGGAGGGGTAGGAGAAGGAGTAAAAGGGAAAATGGAGGGAATGAAAGGGAGCCACAGGAGGGGGAGTGTGATCTCTAGCTTCCTGTCCCATCTTGATGATACCCTTCTGGTTCTCAGACTGCTCACCCCTTCCTGGCCTCCCACAGTTTTGAAGTGCTACCCACCAATGGCACTGAATTTATTTTGTATTAATCTCACTTTGTAGAAATCACTTTGTACCATGTACTGCTGTCTATAGTTATACTGTACACAAAAGTGTACATCGAGGATCCACAAAACCTAAAATATGTTGTTTGATTCGCTCTCCTTTGCTTATGGGTGTATTTCTGTGGACATGTGCGTAACGTGTGTGTGTTCTTCATAAAAGGCAGCTTGTGGAGCTAATTAAAAGGCCTTGTGTTGGACAGAACCCATTCATCTTAGTGATGGGCCCAATCTGTCACCCTGCAGTCCTGTAGGGGAATGAACTGCTGTTTCAGGAATAAAGGACACACAACACATACTGTCTTTGTCTTTCTTAACATCCAATCCACTGGGTTAAATATCAATCTACTTTTAACTTCAGTTTGTGTCATGTTAAAATATTCAGTGGAGGCTCTTCTCATCTCTTCTATGATGGAAAGAAAAGTCCCTCCTTCTATCAACCTTCCCCCATGATTGGTGACAAGAGCAGTTAATTTTGAGATGTGACGCCTTTGACGCAGGGATTAAGATATGCAGAACTCTCCCCCTAGATTTTCTATGCTCAGCAGGCTTTTTGGATCACAGGGCAATTTTATTATCTGTGATGGGCCTGACAAAGATTGCTGGTAATACAATTTGTAATTGACTCCTTTTTAGTATGCATCTGAGCCCTGAAAATCCTTTGGCCTCTCTTGCCTGCCCCTGCCCCTGCCCCATGGGTGAACCTAGGCTGTCTGTCTTCTTGCCCTCTCATTACTGCCACGGGCCCAGGGGCGCTGCCAAGGCACCAAGAGGTGAAGCATGTGGGTCAGGGAACATTACTGTCTCTGCCTGCAGTAACACCCAAGTAAACGGTTTAAAATCACATATCGCATTTCCATGGATGAGCAAACATGCTGTCTGTTATTGATTATGGATGATGATAATTGATCAAGCTTCTCTGACCTGCACAGCATTATCTGTGCCTGCAAAATGTAACTGTCTAAAACTAAAGCAGTGAGTGCTCTCCTGTTTCAAGACTGGGTGGTTGCTGGGTTTGGTTTGTAAAAAAGTGTTATCGGCGTGAATCTATCTGCATGACCTGGATGGCATATCAGGTACAAATTGTGAATTTTTTCCTATCTGAAGTTTTATAGTTGAGTATTTTGACTGATGGTTCTCTCAATCCATCACAAGGTCATATTAGGTCTCTCTGCCTCTTACCCTGAAAAGCCCTCCCACTGAGCAGTTCTACCAGTTTTTCCTTTGTTGTTCCTCCATTTGAGATCAAATTACAATAATTACCTGTTCTTAAAGTTTCTGGCACACTGAGCACTGTCTAAATCCTCCAGCTCCAGTTTAGAACAATACAGCACAGAATGTACCTACCTTTGAATCAAAAGCCAAGATCTTTTGCATGGTTTTTAAACCAGGCACATTGTAGGTATTGTCAAATAGGATCTTAAGGCTTAAGACACACACAGAGTCGGAACAGTATGTCAATTTTAAATCTTGCAATGAAGAATGATGCCAGTAATATAACTATGGTTTCTTTCTGGCCCTTTGCTGATTTGTGTATGTGTGAATATGTTGAGGAGCACCTGCAGAGCATGTAAAAACAACACGTGTGTTTTTTGTTTGCAGGGGAAGAGGTCGATCCCTGAGGGGGTCTGTTGCACTGAGACACATGGGGTCACTGGGCGGTGGGGGTGGGGGTAGGAGTCCTCACCTCCACATGAACCCTGAACTATTGCGAGGAGAAGTGAGGAGTAAGATAGGGGGTTGAGACTTGAGCTTGAACATACGTCTGCAGGGCCTTAAACAAATGATTGGGATTTCCTCTGCCTTTCTGACCACGTCTGACTGTCTAAGCCCTTATCTTCTCTCTGTCTGGCTGATGTCTTGAAGAATGGATGTACCATCTAAGCACCCCTCTTTATACCTATAGTAATGAGGGTATTAAATAGAAATTTAAGCGGATCACAGAAAAGGCAGTTGTCAAGGTTGGCGAAAGTGTTGGCAGTCCGTGTAAATCTTGGGAAGAATATTTTTACTGCAGAACTATGTTCCAGGAAATTAAGTAAATTTCTTGTGGATGTTTTTTTTTTCCTTTCTGTTGTGCAACACATTTTCTGTTCCATCTCTACTATTGAACAGGCAGAATACTTTTAAATCTGAAAATCTAAAAATTCAAGTCTTAGACTTTGAAGTCTATTTATAAGCATTTCTACTTTAGGATGAAAAAATTGTATAATCCTGTCCAAATACTTAATATATGTGAGACAGTTCATGATGGGAACTGAGTGTGAGAACTGGAAGTGTTAATGGAGTGAAGCAGCATGAATCTCTCAACAGGGTAGGGCTAATGTCGACAACGCAAAGATATGGGCCTCAGTGGTGTGTGTGCTGCTGGGTGATGGATGGACGGAGCCGGGGTTAGAGCAGGGTCACTCTGTTTGTTTTGTTGTGTTTAGGTGGAGATGTTTGCCACACTTAATCACAGTGCCTTAAAACCTGATGGCATATGTGTGCCACCTCTTCTTTTTCCATGCACCCCATGTCCTACACTCACACACAATATTACACATACTCCTAGATAAAACTAATGTTGAAAGATACTTTATCACTATCCTCAGGTAAGTGTGAATGATTGTAGTTCCTAATCACTAATTGTTTCCCTGTGGTTGCAGTTACCTGCATATCTGCTGTGTTTTGCTGAACTTGCCCGTCTCTTCATCTATCATCAGAGGATCCTTGAGATTCCCTGCTGTTTGCACTCATGTTATTATTCTTGGCTATAGCGTCGTAGTGAAATCAAGTCTCCTTGGGACAGCAAAAAAGGAGAGGAGTAGCCCTTTTACACTTTCTGTCATCACTGTCATCGCTAAGCTTAATCGGTGACCAAGATTGATCTTGTGACCTTAGCTATCTTTACTAGGGCAATGTCTAAGGATCAGACATCCGTAATGGCTTATAATTCACTTGCTACAGTAAATGACCTGCTGGACATTACAGCAAGTAATCGTAAACATGACACTAAAAAAAAAAAAAAATAGAACTATTGTATTAGTCTGACTAAAACCAGGCTTTTAAAATGCATTAAATATCTTAGTCTGAATGAAATTGCATGAAATCGAGCTCTCAGATAATGAGAGAGTTTGGGTAATAATTGGATTCTTCTCCCAACTTGCTAATGCTTCATGTTTTTAGGGATATAGATATAATCAAGATAGTTGCAAATAATGCAGTTGTGAAGGGGGACATAACGTGGGTAAGAGTCATCAATCAGACATTGCTCTGTAGCATAGTCTAACTGCAACTCATGCAAACAACATAGTACAAATCTTCTCTTCCTAAGATTAAGGTCAATATTTGGTGTATTGCTGTGCATGTTAACATAGTGGCTCATTCTATTTGTATTATTTTCCTCTCTTTCGCCTTTTCACAGGGAAACAGACTAATTTGCATGTGTAATCATGCAAACTTCTGTTTTGTTTCCTTCACACTGCTGCCTCCATGCTCTCTACGTAGTCTCAACATCAGCCGTTGAGGTGTGCTTCACAGCCAGTTGAACTGGCTCTAGTTGAGATGATCATTGGCCTATCAGGAACTCTTAGATCTAAATGTTAAGAACTGTATTGCTTATCATAAGCGTGTTTACCCTGTCAACTTTTCCTAGATAAACAAAGGTTTTTGAGTTGTTAAATTTTTCTGAAACATTAAATCAAAGACGCAATTGCTGCTCTCTCTTCCCCACCTGTGTGGACTACTGATCCTTACTGTGGCCCCCTGTGGAAGCATGTCAGCTCCTGCTGTAATGAAAGTAAATGTAATAGCCTTCACCTGGAACAAGGAAGATCACTGGGCCATATCCTCACTTTCACGCCAGACGGCCCCCAAATAAACTCCATATATGTTAGCAATGGTCCCCTGCAAACCCTGTCCCATTTATCTTTTCACCCTGGCGTGACTTGCCTTGGTTCCAGCATGTCAGTCATAGCAAATGATCATATAAAGGGTGTAGCCAACACATTCTAGTTTGAGCTTAGAGTAGAGGTATGCAGCAGTACAGTTGTAATAGTGGTGTATTTGCTTTTATGGGTTATATGGACATGTTTGGTTTTTTTGTGTGTGCTCATATGTGACAGACGTGTGTTTTCTTCAGAATTACTGTCACAGACCGGCAGGACACAGATGCAGGGTTTCAAAGTCAGATTGTTTATTCACAATAAACCACTTGTGATTCTCCAGGACAGAGCAAAGCAAGAGGCTATGAACACCTAATACACTTTCCTCAGTATCTATGTTTGAGGCTAGTGTAGCTATAAAAATGATCAAAACAAAACCCACTCCACTCTAGGAGGAAAACAGAAAAGGCCGTGAAACGATAACAAATTAACTTTACACGATCTCCTAATGAGGCGGAATAAACAAAAGACGCTCTCTTGCTTGACGGAGGCACAATTACTAATAATACAAGAACTCTCCACAAAGGGAGACACTATGAAACTTAACACTTAACTCTGGGCTCTCCTATAACGGAGGCACTAGAAAATCAAAAGACAAATCTCTCCTCTAACAGAGGCTCTATGAAACATTAACATGAAAATCAGAACACACACTCCACTATCAGAGGCTCTATGAAACGTGTACAAGGAAACAAAAAACACTCTTTAATGGAGGAAGCAAAACAGGCTACGAACTTACCGAGGGCTAAACTATGACTATGGTATATAAATTACAAAACAAAGATTGCTCTGCTCTGTAGGAGGAACGCTCGATTACAGGCTCGAGGATACAAGGCTATGGTTTCAAGGCGCGAGAGTGAAGAACATGGAAAGGTTACGACACACTGGCACAAGACAAGGGAGACGCAGACTTTTTGAATACATGAGGAGTCATGGGGAACAGGTGGAAACACTTTGGAATCAGGGAAGACAATCAGACACTTGACACAAGAGGAAGAGCAAGATACCAGAAATGAGAGGGAAGTTAATATTTCAAAATAAAACAGGAAATAACGAGACAAGACATGGTTTAAAACATAAAATGTGACAATTACAGTCACCATCTTTTATTTTAGTGAATACAGTGGAGTCAAGATGATTCTATGTAACAATGATAATTAATGGTTTTAATAATGAGTTTACCTTTGTGCAATAGATAAATATAGATAATGCTAACTTTTTATGTCAACTTTGTGCACTAAGGCTTCAATTATCAACACAGTCCCACAGCCAAGTGGTCGTCATACTGCTTGATCCTCTTTTTATAACAAGAAACTTCCCTCTCAGCCTTTTAGAAAAGCACAGGGGTGTGAGAGTGATCTTATGTAATTGTCTTGCTTTTAATTAGCTTTGTGTTATCATTAAAATGAATGACTTTCGCACAAGAAAAGGCTTTTATTCATGTCTTTCTGCACAGCTACTGCCTGCAAACGGTCACCTTGCAGTCAGAACCTTCCCCTGCCATGTCTTTAGTGGCAGAATTTGAGTTTGTGTATCCCAGGTAGAAGTTGTTATGATAAACTTTCTTCAAAGAAACATTTTCTGAAGGATGAAAGTATTCCCATCTTGCATATTTCTTGAGATGTAGATGCTGTTAAATCAGCCCTCCTGCTGACAGAGCTTCAGGAAATTTTAGAAAACCTTACAGTCAAATGGAAGGGAGGGTAAGGAAAATACAACACACAGAGATTTCAATAACTACCGTAAATGTGTTTTCATCAAAGTGAATATCTTCTCTTCCCCCCTCTCTTTTCATCTTTCATATATTTTCTCTGACAAAACACCTCTTTGAGGCTTCCTTCTCCACCAGATAAGTTAGTGATAATTAGGTTTGCAATAAAAAAAGCAACAGACATTTAAGAATCCCTCAGTCTTTTGAACATTTATTTTCAAGGGGAAACTTTGGGGCAACTTTACTTTGTGAAAAAAAAGGGAGAAAAAAAGCCAACTGATGGCTAAATATTTGTATGTGAGTTATTCCTTCCTTTTCTCTCACTATTTAACTCACTTGTCTTTCCGCACGTTTCTGTGTGCGCCTACTCATTTTGAAGCTCTGCTCTGTCATTACCTGGGACAGAGGTGGGTTCATGGTGTGTTTTGCAGTATGTAGTTTCCCTTCCTTCCTCATCTGTTTGCTCTGCATGCAAGTAACCATCATGCAACACAGGCACTGCTTCACATTATCTGGTCCCTGCTCTTTAGTTCTCATTCCCATTGCTTTCCACTGCTCTGTCAGTGAGGCAAACAAACACAGCTGAGAGCGAATGGTACTTACACTCATCCGGATGCTCTGTACTATGACCAGTTGCATAGTATAAGCCCTATTACACGAAAAGAGGCAGCCAGTGCTCTGCAGACTGGAATAGCATTCTCTTGCTCACTTAAATATGATACAGGTTTGGTTAGCCTTCTTATGGACCGGTTAGGTATGATTACTGGGTAAATAATGACAACTTTATTAATTACAAGATGGATCGAGTGCTTTATATTTGCAGTTTGGAGTAAAAGTGGTCATGCAGAGTTCATGTTTGTTTTTTGTTCAAAGTTTGACATGCCCTTGTTTAAGGGTGAGAGTTCACGACTTGAAATAGGTCAGTGTGGCCTGTTCTTTTCCACACTTTGCTGCTAAGGCTCCTCATAAATAGCCGGTTCTAAAATGCGCCTCCCTTTGATGCTAGGTCAATGTGTATGTGTGTTTAAAATATGTGCAAACTGGTTTAAGTTTTCTATTTCAAACTTCTCCAAAGGATAAAAGCAAGGTCAGTAGTATTAGACTTGAGCATAAACAGACATTTAAATGCAGTTCTTTATTTAGACAGGTATTGAAAGGGAGGTAGATTTGTGCACATATGCCAGTGAACTCCCTTTATACTTAGGCTGTATTACCTTAATAAATCATCAGTAGCATCCTCCTCACGGTACTTTCTACACAGTTTGTTATGCAAACTGCAGATCATTTATGCTGTTGTTTGACAACTGTGCATGATGTGTATACACTTGTATATTTTCAGTGTGTTTGTGCTCAGGTATATATTAAGGAAATTTAGGACTTGCCGCATAAACAAAAGTATGATGCTGTGTTTGTGTTCTTGTGACACATCCAATATATGCTATACTTATGCATGGTTTGTTACAACATGTGTTGGATAAAAACAAATTGGGTACACAGAAATGAAGACAAGAGAGCAGTTGGAATAGCTGTGTACTGGCTTTGAAGTAAGAGCTTCAGTAGACATAATCTCTTTTATGCCTTTAATTTGAGTGGATTAGTAACCTACATTCACTCCCTTCATCTAATAAAAGCCAGCCTTTTAAGGATGGACACTGTTCCCTTCATCACTTCTTACCCTTTTTTATTTTCAGCTGCAAACCGTTTTTCTCTATTTGCTAAAAATCCAAAATGCTTGCTTGATTAGTTGAAAGCCCACACAAATTTCAACTCATAAATCCATTAATTGAAAATATGATTTAAGTCTTTTGAAATTTAAATTGCATGAAAAAATTCTAAAACAAAAGCATTTGATCAGGAAGTTAGATACTGCAGTTTCTACCCACTTTGTGTGCGTGTAGTTCTTGGAGTGTGATCAGTGAGAGGAACAATTGCCTATCATCCTTCAATTCTTCGCCTGTTTTTCTATCATTTGGTGCTAGAGGGTGCATTGTGATTATGTAACACACAAGCATGCACACAAAAACCCACTTTGGCATGATGAATTCCTGTCACCCTGTTTCCCTCCATTGATCAGGCAGACAGAGGCATTCATTGATTGTGGTCACCCACAGATTACAGTCAAAAAGATCAACAGTACGAGGTCATCTTGTAGCTTGAGGGTACAAAAGACAGATGCTGGGCTTTAAAATTCCTGAATCTTAATCTGCACAGATGCCACCCAACAGTCTTCTCCCAGTCTTCATCCTGTGCGAATACATCTTGTTTATCTGTCGCAAATTTTTATTGTGTCCTTCAGAAAAGAGGCTGGAATTATTAGAACAATTTGCTGTCACATCAAATATTAGATGATGAATGACTGAGAGAATACTCCATGCAGTTTTCTAATAGCTGACAAAGAAAGAGCTATTATATTATTGCATACCATCAGATTGATTTATGCAAAATGTGCGTTCAGACTTTGTTCCAATTTTTATTGATGCCTTCATTTGATATCCACATCAGCACACCGAACAAACTGCTGCTCCTCTGATAATTTACTGAAGACCCAATTTACTGTGCCTGCAATAAATTAACTCTTTATTTGAATGACTTGAAAAGGAAAGACCCCATTATGTGCACTTTCTGTCACATTGTTCAATGCATTATGAAGAAACATACCAAATACTGCAGATTTTGGTGAATACATTTTGGTTTTAAGGATAGATAGTAGCGATAGAAGAGGTGAGAGCAGGGGGTGAGTATTAAAGAGGAGGAAGAGAAGTTACAGGATGTAGAGAGAACTGACAACACAAATAAAAGAAAAGACTAAACATGACATGCTTTGTTGGATGACTGAAACTGCTTCGACTAACTAGTTTGGCTAATCTGTGTCCTTTTTGTCTGATTTGTGTGGTGTGTACACCCATACCCATAGTTTAAAAAAATGCAAATTTTCATAGCACTTATCTGACAATATTCCCGAATCTTGTCTTCTTTCAAATGCTATTTACATAAAATTAAATTTCTGTAGTATTTCTGTGTAGCAAAGTCTTAGTAACATGGAAGGTGCTTTGCAAGAAGGCGACAGTGGCCTTGAGGCTGAAAGACTGATGACCTGCTCCTTTTCCCATTTACTTTTAATTTCTCTTCTGATGTGATGTAAATTGTGTTGCTTCTCCAATGGCGAAGCAGCCTTCTACTATCCCTCTTTTAGCCAGCACATTGTCCCTCCTTGAGGAGTCTTGTTAAAGACTGACCACTGATCAAGCACCAAGGGCCCTCCCAGGTCAGGCCTGAGTGCCCTTTTGACCTTTGTCTGCTTAACTCCAAATTATGATGTATTAAAGCACAAAGAACTACTAATGGCTGTGCATGTATTAAACATCTGCCCTGCTCATTGATCAAAGGGCCATTTACAACAGGACGTTAAATATGCTCACAGGAAGTAGTGGTGAGTAAAAAAGGTCAGGGGTCAAGGCAAGCGTGTGAAGTGGACCTGTGGCTAATTACTGGCTTACGAGGGCCTTTGTACTGGGAGCCAGCTGTAAGACTAGAGAACTCAGGCCTTTAATATCCTGTTTGCAGCCCCTAAATGTTTCTCTGTATCTTAGAGGAGCATTCCTGCAAGACAGAAATGGAGGCTGCCTCTTTGATGATGATTGGGCTTGTCCTTTAGTCTTGAAAGCAGATGATAATCTCCAATGCAGGTGCCTAGACAGCGAATACCATGCTCTTGATTGCGATGAAGACCATTTCCCGTCATCGCAGAGTGTGATAGTAGAATGGCAGTCAGGCTTCAAGGAAGCCACGCATTTCTTTTAAAAGTGAGTGATCATTGTCTCAGAAGGAGTTGTGGCTCCATTCCTGTGGTGTCCGAAATTATACAGTTGGTCTAAAACGACAGGATCCACTGTTTGGACTTGACTTGGCCACAGAGTGCAGTGCTGTTTAGCTCAAAACCCCTCAATTTGCTTAGACTTAAATGAGACATTGAGAAGTAACCAGACATTCCTAACATGAATGAGCAATCACTCTGCATTGTCAGGGCATAGAGAGAGAGACAAAAGTCATCAAATTAAATTAGCTTGAAGCTGGTGCAAAGGTCTGTGGGTTTCCACACACGCATTGACAATGTCTGCTGGAATATGAGGCTTTCTGAGAACTGTTTGGGTTTTGGATGATTTCTTTAATGCCTGTTTTGGCTAAATGACAAAGGTAGCTGAGTAATATTTGATTACACGTTTTATGCCTTTTACTGCACGCTATGCAGTCACTCATCCAGATTACGTTCACAGTTAAGTTGAACAACAGTTTCAGCTTGAATGTGGCTTTTATCTGGAACCCTCCCAGTTTACATGCATGGAAGGGGTGTGTGGTTATTCACTGAAGTATGTCTGATCCTGCAGCACGTGGACAGTGTGAGAGAATGTTTAAAACATTCTGCTGCTTCCAACTGTCTCCCTGGGAAATCATTGTATATGTGAGTTGCTTGAATTGTGATCTTGTCAGATGACAATGCGGTTATGAAATCAGGGTTTTGTTAGAGCATGGCAACAGTCTGCAAATGCTGCAAGTGGCCATGAGTATGACATAGTCCTAATGGACTGCTTTTCAGTCACAGTTTCTGAACCATTTCACCATCTGACAAAAGAAACAACAATATATGAATGAGAGCAACTTAATTGTAAATTCAGATTTATTATAATACACTTATGCTTTACTGTTTTTATAAAAAAAATAGGGAAATTTGCTTCACATGTGGAGTGCATGGCTCTTTTAGGTCTTACTGAGCAAGCAGAAAGGATTTGATTCCCAACCGCCACATCTGGGCGTGTTAAACCTGTTTTGAGAAGCTTAATTTCATTCAATTTCCGACTTGCATACATTTTAAAAATCCGGTTTTGGTCAGACCAACACAATGATTGTATATGAGTGTCATATTAACGTGCTTTTGAGTAATCCTTTGTAGGTATTTAAGTGTCTTGAGAATTGCATGTACTCTGAAATAAAGTGTTTCTTCAATCTCTGCCAACTGACTTTCCTAACGAGAAAAATATAGAATTACATAACACTGTAGGATGTTTTAAAGATTTTAAGTAACGTTAACTTGAAAAATCAGTTATGTTTTTAAGGTTGATAAGTCATCTTAATTAAAAAGTGATAATGGATGAGTCTTAATTGTTCCATTTATGTCGTCTTCAGATGTGCTGGAGGGTTTGGGTTAAAGCAGCATCACCTCTCATTATAATAAATAAATGTCTCTAGAAAGACTGTATTTTAACATTGTATATTTGACATTGTCTTTTATTTGTTTACTCTTGGATTACATCCGCAGTCACTTTGGCAAGTTTGTTGAAGGAAAAGGATAATTACAGCCAAGATCACTATGAATTATAATAAACCTTATGTACACTTAGTAGAAGAGAGAGCTTTTGTAAGATTGGATTGACGTCATTATTTAAATTATAACCTCATTAAGTATTCTTCTGTCAGGGATTTGGCTGCAGTTACTGAGATTCCTTTTTCTTGCAATGGATGTCAGCAGGACATTACACTAAATAGTAATTATATTTTAGCCTAAAGTTTCCAAAAATGTGAACTGTTCACTGAATTACAAACAGGTTAAATGTAGGATTTTACCAACATTTATCAAAGTCATACAAAAGAAGGATGATGCAGCAGCAGAAATGCACTGATTGATCAACAAGCTTGAAATATATCAGATTCCATTTGGATGAGACTCACACTCTGCTACACACTAATATGTCTTTGTCAAGTAAATTCTTTATAATGAATTAAGAGAAAACAAATCTTCCATCTTCCAAATCTTTTTGCGCTGACATTTTTATTTTCTATTTCTTTCATTAGGTTATTTGACAGGGACAGTACATTAATAAGTGTAGCTGTAAATGCGCCAGAAGTAGCTAAAAGTTGCTGTTTTTTTCATCTGTAGTAATCTGGTGGGAGATTTGTGCATGAGATAATGCACCTGTCAGACAGGTTCTGAATTTCCCAGATCAAAACCCCACATGCAAAACATTGTTAAAACACAAGCTAGGCTTCTTTCCCGAAGCTAGGACCTGATTTTCATAAAAACGAGCGACCTTTTAAGTGATACAAAAGACTTGGTGGTCTTATGGTATGGTTTATGTTTGCTATGACCCAAATGCAAAGGGACCATCTAAACAGTACAAGACCAAAAGATAAAAGGCCTTTGCTATTGTTCATTAGACAGAGAGGGATACACTGCAATTCATTTTCAACAGGATCTTATCTTTAAAAGCTATGTGCAGTAACTTGGAGCATTTTTCTGTGATGTGTTTAAAGGTCCAATATTAACTTAATACATCAAACTATTACCAGGGAGGGCATTCTGTCTATCTGTATGTGTCGTATTCCTTGTTTATATGTTGTGGCAGCTTGTAAATGTAATGTTTATGCATGCAAGTTGCTGCCGTGCTGTATGGAGGAGCTAACTCGTGTTTCCCTTCACTGGTTGAAATACGTTCTTACTAATAAACTAATAAACCTCCCACAGAAACGGGAATACAGCTACAGTCCACTTTGTTCAGGTTTTTTCAACTCAGTATCTACAGGCTGCTTAAAAAAGGCTCCAAGTTGGATTTAATTTAGGTTTAGGATCTGTTTGCTTTCAACTGAGATTCTGCTGCTCTATTGCAACACCAACAGGCTGTCCGAGGTTGTATATTGAAGAGAAGCTCCTGGAAGCTAGTGCAGTTTTGAAGAGATATTTAATTTCCTATTATTAGTATTCAGTTAAATTGGCCCTTGAAGAAAAGTTTTGAAAATGTTTTCATGGAAAAAAAAAAAGGGTTTCTGTCTGACTGTCTGTCTCTCTCTTTGGGTGTACATACAAGATATTTGGCAGAAGTCTCTCCCCCTTTTCCTCTAATTGGCTAGCTTCCCTCTCTCCTTGCCTGCTAGATAATTGGACATGCAACCCCAACCTTCGCCTCCAAAGTATCGCCTCTCTCCAGCCCCCTCTGCATTCCATATACTTCTCATCCTAGTATGAGCCTCTCGGTGGATCCATCTTAAACCAATGGATCAAAGGGAATATACAATCCTGCGCTGCCCAAACACATCACAGCTCAACTTGCTCTTGCCTCGCTGACAATACCAAATATCAGTGCAGCATGAAATGAATTTTTATGTCCAGTTGAGTATATTGCATCCAACATCTCCCTCTACTACCTGAACCTCCAGAGACAATCTTCCTCTGCTGTACATGAGAGCAAGGTTATTCATCTGGAGGAGGAGGGGCCCTACTCGAATAATTCATGAGGGGTTCAATAATCAAAATATTCTGCTCTGCTCTGGCCCTTAATAATTCATACTTAGCATTCATCTTCATTGGTATTGAGAGCAGAGGAGTCATCCGTCACTATAAGAAGTCTAGGTTTAGCCAGTACCCAACCCTAGTGTTGGTTGGCAGGGTTCTCAGAGGTAGAGCAGGATGGAGGGGACAAAGGGAGAAGGCGTGTGGTTTTGTCACTCTGATGAGCCACAAGCACCCCATCCAACCACACACACACAAATATGCACACCCCTCCATCTCTGGGAAAGAGGCAGCTTGAAGAGAGGGCTGAGAAGTTGACCTTTGGCAAAGGACCACTGGCTTCAGATTGAGTGATGGAGTCAGCCGCTAGTGTAAAACATCTCTATTAGGAATGCTTGGCATGCTTCAACGCTTCTAATTATGAAGAATGCAAAACAACAGTCAGGAGGGAGATGAGTGTCCACCTCAAACTCAGTTGCACACCAGGATTACTCAGTAGCTACTTCTCAGTGAGAGCCACCACTACGTAACTCCTTTACTTGTCTCATGTCCACACAGTTGTGCAAATCTGACACATTCTCCACCTTTGCTTTGTATTGCAAAATATTTTCCCCATATTTCTGTATATGTCGACTACTGCTTGTCATTCTTTTGATATTCTTTTTTTTGTTTTGTTGTTGTTCTATTTTTTGTTGTTGTTGTTGTTGTTGTTGTTTTTTCATTTTTCAAAGCTTGCTGGACACATTTTGAGAGCCATGTATAACAGTAATTGCACCAAACACCTGCAGCCAGCAGGAGCTGACAAATTCTACCTGAATTTGTGCTCACAGACGGGGCTTTAGACAATCCCTGGAGTCCTTCTCAGAAAAATAACAATAACAAGGGATCAAGCCAGAAAACTGGACTCAGAGAAAAGTAACTTGGCATTTGGTGTTCTTTAAAAACAGCCAAAAATATTAGTTATATGTGTGCGGCTTGACTTGACTTACTGTCATCCCACTTCCCCATAAGGTATCCCTGTAAGGGAAAAGCTTTGTAACATTATCAGCCGTTATGCATAGCTACTGGGCAGTCAGCGATGAAGGGAGGAATGGTTAACCGAAAGCATGAAGAGATTGAGAGCGGAGGGAGTCCCCAGAGATTTTCCCACTGAGAGACTGAGGCCAACAGCAGACACACAGATGTGTATATATATATATATATATATATATATATATATATATATATATATATATATATTCTTTTTTTTTTTTCAGGAGCTTTGGAGGAGTAACACAACAATTCTTCCTCCACCTCCTATTCAGATCAGTCAGAGACAAAGACCAAAGAGAGGGGTCTGATGGAGGAAAGCTGGGACACTGAAATGCAATGATATTTGGTAGACACAGTTTGCATAAAATCATCAAGCTGTTGTAAAACCTCACAGATTTCATCTGTACTTAAGCAGTAAACAACACATTTTCAGAATGACCCAAAAGGCAGATTTGTCTAATTAAGTTTTACCATCACCAGCAGCCATAAAACGTTTATTTATTTGATTGCCATTTCTCTTCAAGGAATGTCCTTGTGCCCACCCCAGTAACCTTGAGGCTAATGGTGGAGGTTAGTCTGAGATGGCGGGGGGGGGGAATACAAAATGAAATGAAAGAACTGAGGGTTGCTAATGAAAGCAGCAAGTAATGCAACACTGGGAACACGGTGAGTTTTCAATTTCTGGAAATTAATAATCTCCCTTCTCTCTCCTAATTTAATTTTTTCTCAGATGTTTCTGCACCAAACAGAGCTAAGGATACTAATACAACAGAGCTATTGTTGTATTTTCTCAGATTTCATAAAAAAATGTAATGCACTAGTTGCCCTGGACTCAATATCCATATACATGCATCATTAAAGTATTTATTTTTTCCTGTTGTGGGAAAGAGCAGGGAGAGTGAGGACAAAATGGTCTCAAATGAGGTCCAGGTGTGCTAGTAATCAATTTCATGGAGCTTGGTTTTGCAAGGCTGCATGCTGAAGGAGACTGTCATAATTGGGCCAACATTTCAGACAGGTCATGGGTTTACAGCATTCTTTTTAGGGTATATGTTATACACACAGAGATGCACAGATTCCTGTGAGAGCCCATAGAAATCACAGACCACCGAGCACAATTCAGACAGTGTTTTACCCCCAGTGTTTCAAGGACTGTTGCAGGTTTGTTCATTCCTCATAAGCGTTTTTCTGGCTGTGGTCAGATATACATCTCAGAGGACAACTTATGTTCAGCCTGTTAAAATTACCTAGAATGAGCTATTCAGGAGTCCAGGTGCTGCAAATCTAATGAACAGCAGGTAATTAAAAGATCAAAATATCCCCAGATTTATATAATATTTAAATGTACAACAGCAAACACTAAGGATCAATTTGTAAAACTATTTTTCATTAAAGTCTACCAAAATATATTGCCAGAAATATTCTTGTGACTGTCTGAGAGACACTTAAAGGTCTGTTTAGTGTTGTTCATGTCAGAAATAGTCATTACAATGACTCACTGCCGACATCAAATTCTCTAAAGAATATTTAATTAAATTAGAAAACTTTGTCTTAATTACTTCCATTTTACCATAGCAGCAGTAGCACAGGAAAGAGAAAGTCAAGAGGAACTGACATGTACTGGCATCCAGACACATCCACTGACAGAAAACACATTTATGCAGACTGCACACAAAAGAACATGCATCTTACAGTCTATTGCTTTCTTTTTTTTCCTGCCTTAATGGATCCAATTACTCTTTCAAAGACTGCCAACACTGTACCTTATGGTGAACCAATTGTGATGGTAATTCAGTTGTTTTTAATGGACACCCTCTCAATAATGAATCTGGGGGGGGAAAGATTTTCCAGACAAATTGCAACTCATGTGGTAAACGTAGATTATGCTAATGTGAGGTGCAGAGAGGTTGTCGTGTCTCGTGAGGTAGGGGGTGTCATATGTTTCCCTGTATAATGGAAGAACTGTTCTTGTAATTGCCCCCATTTTTGTCCACTAATGGGAAGCGAGGGGTTTGCGTGTAGCGTTAAAGTATGTCACTGTGTGTTAAAATGGCTTAGAAATGGACACATTAATGTCCCCTACCGAGACAGAGTATAGCATGTTTCATCATTCTGGATTGTTTATTAGTCGTGGTTTGAAACCTGGCTGTACTGCGTTGTTTGAGTGACTCAAATGACGACAGCACAGCAGATGGCTTTGAGAATTCTGTTTAGCATTGATGGACAGTTAACATAAACCAACTGCAGAGTATTGCTGTTGGTCTATTCAGTGTGATCCAGTATCATCTCTCTGATGTCCACCAGGCTCATGTTCTTGGCTTGTCTCCTGAACAGCCATGGAGTTCCCTCCCCTTCCACTCACAGGTTACTGATCTCTGACACTTACCAGACAGGGGCCAGGGTTGGAGACCACCGGACACAGAGGAGGTCACTGTATCCCATTTCATCAGGAAGGATGAATAGATCTTGGGCAACAAAACCCCATACTGCCCCTAGACTGCCTAGGGCACCGTGATCCAGAGAAAAGAGGGAGAGAGACTACAAAAGAATGACTGAAGTGCATTCCTGAAAGGAGGAGAGATGGGATTGAATGACAGGGGAGGACAGGGGGCCAGTGGTGACACTGGCAGCCAGTAGGATTGAATTTTCCCTTAAAAAGCAGGCTTGGAAAAACAATGACTTTGGCATCTGTCTGGAAGGGAGAAACAGAGACTGGGATTCTGTGCTGTCGAGTGGTGAGGGTAAACTGGAATGCCTTTAATGTAACCCTGCCTGGGCTCTCAGCAGATACTCCAAGGCTCTCCTTGTAGAATATAACATAAATCTAACTCTATAGCTGCTTCAATTAAAGTACACTCACCAACTCTGAAGCTTCCTTTTGTCGTGGAAAACACTTTGAATGAGAAGTTTACAGTGAATACCGGGGAGGACTGTGTACCAAGGTGACTTGTTTTGTCCTCAGGCCATATTCTACATTAGATAAGGATCAGCATTCCTTCACTCTACAGATGTAGGTCATGTGGCAGTGATGGTTCAAGCAGCATGTTTTATTTCCCATCACTATGTGTGGTGTGTATTTTCTTTTGGCATTGCATCTCATAGATTAAAATGAATATCTGTCTTTTTCTTTCTTCACTCTATTTGTTTTATTTCTCTTCACTGATGCAGCAGATATAAAACCACATCAACACATCTGTCAGGTTAATATACATACTATAACACAGTCACACATCAAAGTATGTTTGCTTTTCAATGTGGGAAACCAAGGGTTCATAAAAAAAATTTTTTAAAAATCAAAAGAATCAACCATATTTCAAGGTCGATACACAGTCGAAACAGACCAAAACTTTTTTGACAGACCTAATATTTAGGCGATTACTGTTATTCACAGAGGTGATGGTTTCTCAAGCCCTGAGAAGTCACTCAAATAGCACCAAAGCCCATCACAACAATTAGTCATGGACTTGGTGTGTGATCACTTGATTATTATGAAAGATCTTTCCATATAACTGTGTGTATAAAATAATCATTTCTGTCTATCACATGGTTATGACAGCCTATACACTATGAAGCCTGAAATGCATAGTGTGCAGAGTAAGTGTCACTAAGTCCATTTTCTTCCAGTTTCTTGTAAACCTTGTTGGTGTGTCTACTGAACTGGTGCAAGGATCCAAGATGATCATAGAAAATAGGCTTAGTGTGGACACTCATAAAAGTGGGCACGTGGACCAAAATGAATAAGAAATAAACCCTTTGTATAACATATAAACACACAGAGGAAGTGCTTCAATATCCTGCCGGAAAGAAATCTAGAAATTGACCCATGTGACATTTGGTTCAAGTCTTATTGAAGAAACTCCAGTGATGACGTGCAGAGGTTTAAATGCCTTCCTATGGTGGGAACTATCAAAGACAGAGATGTATATCAGCCAACTCTGCAGTGTGTGAGCAGACACAGGTCATCTGTGCCCAGTAGCTCAGTCAGAGGTCTCTACACCCTACAGTGCATCCCACAAGCACACTTCCCACTACTGATAACTGCTTATTTGTTGGTGGGATTCTGTGAATTATAGAGAGAGAGTATTTCCCCAGTGTCCATACTACTGTGGGACAGGAAGAGGCTAAATAGTGGCCAATTAGCTTTGATTCCTGGTCAATTAGTTGCTTTCTTATTCTACATTAGAGTGTATATTATCTTTGAGGAGAAGGAAATCATTGGATGGTTTTCAGGGACTCATTGAAAGTTCATGTTGTTTGTTAATACCCTTCCTTTTTTTCTGAAACTGCATGTTTTAAATGGATTGGCAAATTTTACTGAATTTAGTTTTAAGGTTGTTTCTTGGTGCAGGAATATTTTTGGAGCTTTGTGCTGTGCACTGAGACATGGCTGACATGAGAGGAGAGAATGCTTGGGCTTTGCTGGAAAGGAAATTGAAAAGAAGCAGAATAGCACGAGTCAGATTTCATGAAATAATAGCTGACAGAAATGGGAAAGGCAAGTCTTAGAGGCGCAGAGACAAGAACGATTTTGTTGTTGGCTTAAAAAAAAAAGACAGATGAAGACAAATATATCAAGGCCACAGTAAATATACCATTGTGTAGGCAGTTTAACTTGCACATGGTGTAGTGTGGTCTACAGTGTAGGCAAATGTCGCCACAGTGAAAGTTTTTGTAAATTGAGGTTGGCCTGTTTGAAATCTGATTCATTTTCTCTTACAGCATAATGCTGGGTTATTTTTCTGTTTCCTTTGGAGATTATCTAGAGGGACATTATTATTATTTATTTATTTCAGTTTTTTTAATTTTTTTACTCTGACAAACAAGAGTTCGGGCCAAGCGTGGCATCCTGGATCATGTCCATGCGTCTGTGGTCTTGGTGTTTCATGTTGACCTGCCAAGTTTTCTGTGCCAAAGAGATTAATTAAGTGCAAACCAGCACTGCTGTGTTATGCTGTCCCTCAGGCCATAGGTCAAAGGGCTGCTTGCTGGAGCTTTCCGCTCTGTTATGGCATATAGACACTTGTATGCCGTAAAGGCACAAGTGATCCAGCTGACATTGTAGGATATAAAAACACATCAGCCCAATAAGGGCTCTCTTGAATGCTTGCACATAGTGTGGAGTGGGGAGTTGTCCATTTTCACTTTAATTGTGTTGTTGTATCCATTAGCCCAGGGCTCGTTATGGGCTTGTGCAGGGTGTAGGTGTATGAGGATTCGTGCATGAAGCAGTGACGGGGGGCTTTTAGTAGACAGTCAAGAAGGTGGAGGGCCTCTTCAGCCTGGACATACCTCTTCTACCTCATGTAGAGTGGCCATGAATTGCTCTTACTACACCATTCATGTTGATCACTTCCATTCTCATGTGAGCCATTCCAAAAAATGGCTTTTGTCAGTGGTAGTGACTCTTAACTACATAATTTTGAGTACATTAGTGACATATTTCATATCGGAGCTCTGTTCACACTTGGAGTATATTTTAAGTAATGTAGCATGTGTTTGTGGCAGGCTTCAGTGACACAAAGGCAGAATCGTGTGGTCATGTTGGTGAATTGATATTGTGCTTCATCTGTCCCTCAGCGTTATTTTACTTTCTTTGTCATCCCTGGAAAAGTCATTTGATTTGGATCAAGAAGATATGTTTTCATGAATTGGATCTATCTCTATGGCTGGCCTTGTGCCTGTGTGTACTGGAGGGCCACACCACAGTCCTGTTTTGTATATCACAGAAAGGATACAGTAAAGGTAAAGGAAAGAACAACTTATGATAAATGTCTTACATGAGCATCATCCAGCCCAGTAATCATTTTTACTAATGACTCCCTCATTTACAAATGAGGGAGTCATTAGTAAGAACTTGGAAACTTACATGTTTGACAAAAACATATAACACACATTTGCTTGGCAACCTGAACTGCAATCAAAAATGTGTAACTTGAAGTGAATCAAGTGAACATTTGCTCATTTCAGTCTGTTTCAGTCTGGAGTTCAAGCTGGTGCATTGGCTTTGTCAGAATGATGGCTCAAAATACATTTTCTCCATGCCGGGTGCCAAAAATAGCCTCAATTTGTGCAGGAAACTCCTTTAATTCCTCTTTAAGAAGCTTAAAGCTAAGCATTATGCTGTTAAACATGTTCAACAGTATTCACATAAAAAAATGATTTGAGAAAATAATTCAAATTTTGATTTATATTATGTTTTTTCTAAGCTATTTCTCCTAGAATTTAAAATAGTAGACTACAGATACCAAGTACATGCCAATGTGAAGAAATGATACAATGAGGCTATTAAATCTACCTGTGTATACATGCATGACAAAGAGATTATCAGCCATCACTGTGCAGAGACATCCCATACAGCCTTGTCTGTCATTACAAGAGAATGTTGCTCTGTGACCAGTTCTGTCCCCAGTGACTCTTACAGTATCATGCTCAGGCAAGCACAGCAAACCACCATGGTGTACAGTAAGAGTCACATCGTGTGTCTATGAAGTGTTAAGTGGGGCGGGTAAAATAGATGGTGACAGATAGAGGGTCAGACACGAGGATTGTAAGGACAAAACATTAGTTGGGTTTTTAACCGCATGATGACAGAGCTCATGCTGTTCTTGCAATGTCTCTGTTTACTAGTCAGGGTTTCTACTCTCTTAGCTTTGTAGTAGCCTTGTCAAGAGACGAGGTGTTCACTTTAACATCGCTCAGTCACGGTGACATACTCTCTGGTTTTCCAGGCGCTGCTCCAGTTTTTTCTCTTTCCCTTCAGTCTACAGTTAGGAGAAGGGGTGGGGCAAAACTCTGACACATACAATTAATCAGATAAGCAAGCAGACACAGACTATGTGAGATGCTATTGGGAATGAAGACATATATAGCCAGTTGCAACTTCTTGGATACTTCATATGATTTACTAGCTTGTAAGTATGTGTGTGTGTGTGTGTTCATATTACAAATCTGCTATTTTATTTTTAAGATTTCTATTAAGAAGTGGACTAATACCACAGAATGAAGAGAGCGATGTTAGATGTGGTTGTTATGCTCTGGTTAGGTATCTACTACCTGTGTGGTGTTTTCACTCACCAACCCAAACACACTGGAGGTCCCTGGTTGTCTTCCACGATTTTTCTCTACTCCTTGTGTGTATTTTCACTGTCTCTGTTTTGATATTTGACCCCATGCTAATTAACTGCACTATGACAATTTGGCGGATCAGACCGCAGCAGTTGTGTACTGCATGTATCTCCTTCAGGCGTCCTCTCAAGTTTGAGCTCTCATGTGAGCACCTTGTCTGATGTGGAATCACTGGTCAACCAAACACTTCAATGTCCTCAAAAGCTGTGCTCGACTCATCTCAAAGCTGTCTCTCATCACAAAGGCTGTGCTGAAACCACAGAATGGTGTGTGTGATAAAAGAGGGCCTGGGTTATTGAGCTCACATCCATCGCCACTTCAAAGCCCAGCAGAACCTATAGGACTGTTTACTATTGTCTGTTATGCAGGTGTGCCACCTCCCACAGCCTCTGGAGATCCCAGAAAGCCACAGAGAGGGTTTGCTCAGATGGTATCTCTGTAAAATACAGACAATATGGCGGAGACTCAGACAAAAGAAGGCATGTGGACTTTGGTACTGCAAGGATGTGTGTTTGCAATCAGTGCTCAACTCTGTGGGCAAATCCAAATGTTTGCAAGGAATAAAATGTTTTGTTTCTGGCCAAGTTGAAATATGTGCAGTTTTGTGGCATTTTCCTTCAGACATAATATGACGCAGCTGTGCCAGTCTCCTCTCACTCGAAAAAATGCAGATAAGGTGGAATGAAGGATTGCTTGAGTTTGTATGCATTGGTATTTTTTAAATGAGGTGCTCTTACTGGTCAATGCTAACCATCCTTCTTATGCATCTTATCTTTTCTCTTTTGTTTTCAGGTGTGATGGACTACTAATATAAGTTAAGCAACTCTAAACCTTTTTCAGGCTGATGCTATACAATCTCACTTCACCACTGAGCCTTCGTACATGTTGTATATGTGGTGATATGTGTCCTTCACTTTTTAAGGAATAAGCAGTTCTTACTTATAACCCTCCAACATGTAACTGAAATACAGGAGCATTTTATTGATGTCACCCATATGGTCTGTGCTTCCTGGCAGGTCTTACCCACATGATGTGAACTGCTCTGAACTATTTTGCTCTGCTTCACAATAAACTGAGTGCCCTCATCTGCTGCTCCAGAGGGCAACAAGCCCCATCACATCCAGGCCCTGATCTGCTTTTTCTCCTTTGTTGCGCACAATGTAGCTTTTTAGCTGCACGGTCTGTTATCTTGGGTTGGCTGGCATATTTTGGACTCGGCAGAAACTAAACATGGATTTATTTGATGATGTGCTCAAAGGGGGAGGTGGTTGCAGCATTTTGTGATAAATTGTCTACCATGTTGTCTTATCTCAGAGGATATGAGGTGAACGGAGGGAGAGTTTATCTGCTACATCCTGACTTCTGAAGACAGAGAATGTTCAGTTTGCTAAAGAGATACTAAGGGAGATGAAGATGGTTGTGCGGGCTTCGTTGCCTGCATGTTGATCTTGTACTCATCTTTTCTGACAGGGGACAGTTTCAGGGAGTGCTTCATGTTTGCTTTCTCACTCTACGTCCCAGAGAGTATAGTGCATCAGTTGGGTCAACAGGTACTAACAAGATGTACCTGACCACACGACCTGGAAGCTCTTAACATGATGCTGTTTGTTTGCGCATGTCTGTCTCTCTCAGGCACACACTGAACTGCTCTCAGTGGCAGTAAATGTGACACTATACTAAAACTATGAGTGGCTTTAGGGCATTTTTCTCTTGAATAATGCAAGCTTAAAACATGTAAAGTTATTTGTCCTAGTCTTGTTTCTTTTATATCCTCCTTTGGACACCAAACTGTCCAGCTCATACATTTCTGCTTCTCCCTTTGGCAGTTAATTCACATGTCCACCACTATCCCAACACTCCTCTGCAAATTGTCCGCTCACTTCTTTCTACTCATTTCTTAAACTTCCTTTCCCCTAGCTCCTTACCTCACCTCTGCACCAGATGGGCTCCTCTTCTCTTTAAAAATGATTTCTGTATGACGCACAGCGTTGGATGTTGGCAATGGCATCTGTGGTGTCTTTGTAGACACCTGCTCAGCAAATTTGAGAAGAAGAGGAAAAGGAAGATACAGATATCAGTGGTTGGGATCCAAAAAATAAACTGCTCCTTAGAAAACAACATTTCTGCTTCTAGACATTTTGCATAGTGTCTGCAGAGTAGAGAAATTAAAATGACAAAATAAAGTGCAAATAGGACCAGGGGGATGAGTTGGCCTTATTAAAATAAAATGGCAACATGCAAACAGCTTATCATTTGATTAGGTTTCTTACCACCCTTGCCAGGCCTTCTCTTCTTACCAAAAGGATTAACTGCCTGAGGAATGTGATTAAATGTACACATTGTTTTTTTAGATTTGGATGTTTAAAAGATCCTTCAGCCAGCTGTATTACAGAGTCTACAGGGGATAGGATTGAAGAGATATGAGACCAGAATTTAATATTCTCTTTCAATGACCAGTCAAGCCAGCAGATGTTCTCTATTAAGAATATCTTGTATTAGAACAATTGTATTTTGTAATGTGAAAATGTCCTCTTGCATGTCATAATGATAGTTATCACCTACAATTTTAGAGCTTTTCTCACAGGATGCAGACGCCACAACATTACATAACTTAAATATGTTCACAGATGTGAAATGTAATGGATAGCTGCATAAGTTAATTGTTTTTCATCAGAGCGAAATTTCATTTGCGTGTGAAAAAACATCTTCCTGTGATTTTTAAAGATGAACATCCTATAATTATTTCCAAAAAGATGTCGATGGACTGAGTTAGGACTGAGTCAGAGGTACAGTGCAGAAATCAAAATGGCCACCCAAAAAATAAATTTTGGCTGCCAAGCTCGAATTTTGTAAGTCTATGCAAGAAGCACACAGTACCTCAGAGGAGGAAAAGATTTCTCTCCCGCCTCAATAAATCTAACAGATATTTTGGAGTTCTCTGAGAGTCGCATTGGTGCGGTAGTTTTAAATTTCCCATGCTTCTGGGCTTGGCTTCGAACCCTGGAGAGCAGCATAAATCAGCTCACTAGGATGTTTCAGGCATGTTCACAGTAGCAAAGTATCCCATAAAACAAAGGAGAAAAACTGTGGCATAACATTTCTTTAGTCTGTGGCCCATCAAATGAAAAATTAAAGTTGGAAAATCCAGGACTTAAGATCAGTCTTGAAACCTTACACAGTGTTAATTTCACAGGGATCACTGTAATTTCTGGCAAATTTGTGCAGTGCAGTGAAAATCTATAGCACCGAAGTGTTGGCAGTGGTCGTGTAGGAAAACGCACTCACTTGTTAGGCAAGTGCTGAATATGAAATTCCAAAACTATATCTCCTCCTGGCACACTATATCATCCCATTCTTTTGGGTATCAGTTCCCACTGTAACAGATCTCCTTTTAGATAGGGTTATGGACATCTTTTCATCTTCTCAGGGTCCATCTGGGACCGTTTAGGGTGCATGTGGAAACCATTGAAATAGGGACGGCAGCTGATCAGAGAAAGATGTGCCCCTCCAGAGCTGCAGCACATGTTTGGATCCCAGTACCCTTATTTGCTTTGTCTCACCCTCTTTAACATTCCTTTGCCCTACATCTGTGGAGGACCCCCAACTCACCATTTTACTTAACCTCTACAAACTCTTCCCGACTATGTTCCCCTTCCTCCTTCCTTCCCTCTTCTCTCTGTCTCCTCTGTGCCTGGTAAAGTGATTGGATAGGGATCAGGATGGTGGAAATGAAAGTGGCCATGACGAAAGGCTGAGGGATCTGCTGTAACATTACATTTGGATCCCCTTGTGTTTTTTCCCTTCCTCATTTTCCTCTGAGCCTGCCTGTTTCCCTCCCCACAGCCGATATCATATTACTCTTCCCGAGTCACCTCTGCAACAGCCGCTGATGTAATCCTAGTTTATAGGCCTGTCCCAACCAAGACACTGTTTTCCACAACAATCACTCACTCCTACCGTTTCTCAAACCTCTATCAAATTAAGCTCTCATTGGAAACTAAGTGTATTAAGCAGAGATTTCCATTACACTAATTATAGATGAAAGGGAGACTTCTAACTTTTCTGCTTTAAATTAGTTTAGTTGACATGTGCTGCAAAGACATCCGCACACTGCGTGTCTACTGGATCTCATTAAGCACGCATTAATAAGGTGAAGTCCAAACAGACTGGCAGCAGAGTCATTTGGGAGAACTAAAACACAAGCAAACACACCTAAACACACATAAGTGCTGATTCAAACGTGGTAGACTTTGCCATACTGTGCTGTTGAAGTGGAAGTTGTTATATATTAACCTGTGAAAGTTTCAGTTAACCTGCAATGAGCAGGAGCTGGCATGAGGCACAGTCATTGTAAATATCTCATCTCCTGCTCCACACCAGGATCTCATTGCCCCTGCTTGGCCCTGTTTTCACAGCACTGCTATATAATACCTCTGTATCAGTCTCCAGTGTTTGTGGATAATATAGCTTTGTTTTGGGAAGACGAGCAAGAGACTGGGGAATGGCCTGTTATCTGGCTGTGAGATCTCAGAATAATAGTGAAGTGAAAAGATTTGCAGCAGATGTTTGTACTCCAAAATACTCTCGTAAGGGCAAGGAGCAGGTCAAATTGTACTCTGCAGGCAAGCGTGCTGTGTTTATGGATTTAATTTCTCTGATGGCGTGAGTAAGCCAGCTGACAGGCTCCTCTTACAGAACACCCTCCTGTCCACGATCATGAGTTATTCATCCTGCACAAATGAGTCCATATCATTGCATGTCACATTCAATTAAGACCTGTGCCATCCTGACTGTTACTTATTCGTTTATCCATTGCTGTATATTCTCCTCTGTTGGTCATTCTCCTCTGCTCTCGTACACACGCTATACAAATTAGCACACAAACAAACATGCATGTGAAAACAGACAAGCACATGGATCTCGGTTCCGCAGGAAGGAAAACAAGTTGTCTCACATCTCCTTTTTCAAGGGTCCCATGGCTGGTCTGAGTCCAACACAGCTTCTTTGTCATAATAAAAATGAGGAGGGGTCAGATGTGGAGGACCAGTAGAGGAGGTCTAGGGGGGAGGGGCTGAGGGGGCTCCAAGGGCCAGGAATGTTAATTGGGAAGATTGTTTTAATAAGGTCCTCATCTTTGCAGATGCTGGGAGAGGGTTAGCTAGTGGGGCCACACAGACGGGTGGGCAGCTCATAGATATTGTCAGACAACATAACTGACACCACGTGAACTGAACTGTGTAAAACTCAGAGTGTAAAGTAAATATATTCCAATACTTTTGATGTGTTCATGGCTGCTTTTCTGAGGGTAAAGGATTTACTGAAATAATCATTCAATGGTGACAAATGTGCAATCTGTATATCCACCAGCTGTGTGTTATGTAAAATCCAATCGCACTGTGAAGACTCAGACAGACTTAGGCTGAAGAAAGGCAGAAAATGGACAACAGTACTGAGCAAAGAAAGAAACAGTTAATAAACGCTTATTTCAACCAAGCTGCAAAATATGTGATCGGCATCTCTAAGATTTCCTTCTCTGCTCCAAAAATAAATCAGTTTTGCTCATGTCACAGGACTAAAGAATTACACTGTCAAAATTCAACAGCATCATTTATTTCCAGAATCTGACCTAATTTATCTGGATGACACATGGAACCTAAATCAGCATTCTCATAGGAACAAGAGTCTTCCCTAAAGACTTTTTTACAGACTAATTTACAGAGATATGTCAGTCATACCTACAATAACAAGGAAAAGGAACAAATTGGAAATTCTAACATGCTCACTAACCTCTACTATTGTACTCTGAATATACTGAGCCCATCTCAATTTTCCTGAAATAAAAATGTTGCTTAAAGTGTAAAGACTTCATATGCTGTGTATCGCTGTAGCTTTGCTTTGATGTCACAGTGAGATTTCATTGTGTGTGTAATATACACATTGTTTATAGACTTAACACAGAACAGAGCCACTCTGCCCCTGTCTGTGTTGTGTTTGAGAGGGAGAAAGAGTTAAAGAATGAGAGAGCATACTGTACAGGTGTACCTGTTTGTGTGTATGATAGAATTACATCTGCACCTTTGTGTCTGCATGCAGCGAGCCAAAGGCTCGAGGCTGTATTGTGAGTGATTGGAGCCGAGTTACAGAACTTCTTAGTTCCTCCTTCTCCTTTGGGAGTATTCAGCAAAGCTCAATGTAGACTAGATTGAAATATATATATATATATATATATATATATTTATTTTATTTTTTATTTTTTTGCATATTCCTTTTGGACATAAATATAGAGCCCAGTCCAATTTATGCCATATGTGGAGATCTCATAAACATATTTTTTTCAGAACAGATACTTTGGTGTTGACTGCTGCTGTGTTGTTGGTGTCATAGGTTGTCCTTTGTTGGGAAGGTGGTGCAAATTAAGGTAATTCTCTGCTTGTAAAGTATGTTTATTTACCTGCTTTTCCCATCTTTAGCTCCCTCATTACTGTTTTACTACATTGTGAAACTCTCCGTAAGGTCTATTTAGGAATGGAAACAGATCATTGGCATCAAGTTTACGTTCAGTAAATGTGGAATTTTTTTAATCTAACTTTGCCTATACTTGATGAGAAAGCAGCACTAAGTGCATTTAGAAACCACAATATCCAAGACTGTTTCCACAACAGGTAACAGGCTCCCTTTGAGAATCAAAACAGTCTCAAAATCACTTTCATATGTAGTAGGGTGTGTGGGTTGATCAGAAGCTCACAAATCCACAAAAGGCTTGTCAGTGTTTTTCAGTCATTAAATTTAAATGTGATAATTCCATGCAGATGTTCTTACACATTTTGTTGCCGGGTGTTCCTATCAGGATTTTATTGGATTTGTATTTTTTTCCCTTGTTGTAACGTATTTGTTCCAAGAGAAAGAGGAGTAAAGTTCCTGAGTCGTGTTTTTTTTCTTCTACATCCCTGCCTCTGTAGCTCAAGCACTTGAAACACTCTTTATTTTAGCCCAGCTCCTGCTCACACAGCTCTCCGCTCAAACAAGTGCTGTTTATTGAACTATGAGGTGCCAAGTCACTCACTCACTCAGTCACTCACATAAACCTGCCTCCTTGCTGCCCTCTGTGCCTTTCACCGTGTTCGCCAAACGCCATCTCTCTCTTCAGGTCTGACGAGAAGACTTATGACCATTTAAACAAACACAGGCACTCAATGGTCTCTCTGTCTGTGTGGCTGTGGGGCACGATTTCCTTTATGTGGGGTGTGTGCTTGTGTGCGTGAGAAAATGATTGCATTTCTCTATGTATAGAATTAATGCTGTTTCTGTCTACATGCAAACCAGAGATTGAATCAACCAAATGCCCCCTGCCACTGTTTACCCACTTTAGGACAGAGGCAAGTGCAGACATGCCCTTTTCTGTGCCACTTATAGGTCTGCTTTGACTGCCAGTTCCAGGTATAAGCTGTAAACACCTGGCACAGTGCAGTCTAAATGCCTTTACCCTTCATACCCTTATCCCAACTTCTCTCATCGCATACATCAGAGGGGCCAGTCTGATTCATTTCCCTACATGGCATGCTAACTGTAAACCCAGAACACATGTGCTCATTTTCTTAATGCTGATCGAAGCACTGTGTCAGTGTCTCATCTGATCACCAAAAGCAGCATTTCTTTATCATGCCATAATGGTCTGGTCTCACCTTAAATGAGCATGACTCTGTATTGTCTTTATCTTTCAAAGCCTCAAGCTCCTCCTGCATTTAGGTCATGTATTTCCATGAGATTATGATGCTGCAAGTAAGACTACTTCTGGATGCATGTTAACAGGCACGTGTCTGTGTTGTGTTTTCATTATGGACTCACATTTTCGGGCTGTTACAGGGCCATCAGGGCATCCCGTCTGTTCAGTGACATAACACTGCATTTGAGACCAGATGATGACCTCATAGCATATGTGATGTGCAGGTGCAAACCCTAAAGACCAGTGGGGTAATAGTGTCTCCTCTTGTTGATGTATTTATGGGTGTTTGCAAGATTTCTTGTGATCAAGCAGGCACTTAGGCTGTCAAGCATTTTTAACTGATGTTATTTCGCAGATGTGACCTCATATGGAATGTCACGGTTGTCGAGTAAGCTTCCATTGTTTTCAAAATGATTTATAGATATAGAATTTGAACATAAATTAGAAATCAATAAATCAAATCTCTAAAGCAGAAAACATTTAGAAGAGGAAAATGTGTGAAGACTTTATTGCAATATTTACTATCATTTCAACTTTTGTTCTTGTCAGTTTTATCTCTGTGTTTGTGTATGAGATCAAAGATGGGAAGTTTATGTATGTAATCATCTACCTCAGACAGTGTTATGGGTGTGCTTGGTGCTGGATTGCTGGAGAGGATCGAGTGTCTGCAAGGTGGGCAAGAAGGCATGATCTCAAAGCAAAGGAACGAGAGCCAGATTGTGAAAAAGAGGAAAGTCTGCTGTGTCCAATCTCATTTCTCTGGTGGTGGGGTCAGGGGGGCACAAGGGAATGAGAGGGAGAAGGGAGGCGATGTGTCTCCAGAGTACTGTAGGAGTCCTGTTATATCTTCACACCCACCAGCAAAACTACAGATTTATGCAGTGCAAACACACTCACTGTACGCAAAGCCTCTGGCAAATAATCCACCTGCAACTGCCTTTGCAATGGGGCACCATGGGTTAGAATGCCATCGTTATGCGCCTGTCTTTCATGTAAGCTGCTCAGGGTGTGTGAGCTGAAAAAGAGGTAAGATAAAGAGGTCACATGCTGAGAGGGGAGAGAGAAATTTCAAGACATAAAGACACATTGAGAATGAAAGATGTTTGACTCCTGGGCCAATGCTGGAGGCAAGGTGAAAAGCATCAAGATGGAGGTACATAACGTAGCTGCATTATGAATAAGGCAGGTTTTTAACTATGGCATAAACAATACTCATTAATCGGCAGTGGAATCGGCAGTATTACACATTCATTCAAGATTTTACGCTTTCATAAGTTTTAGCAACTGTGGATATGTTGGTGTTTTACATGTGAAATAATTCCATACACCACTTTTTTCTTTTGTTTCTACTTGTTTTTTCCACAGCCATAAATGTATTATAACCAAAATCCTGTCAATATCTTGACAGTAAATAATATAGCTGTGAAAAATGAAATAATTAGGACAGTCAGCACAATGCTACTACAATTGAAGCTTTAAGCAATGAACATCTGAGGCTGCTGCTGGGCTATTTGATGTTTTCAAAGGGGTTCATTATATTGTGCATTCATCCCTGTCTAATATCCTCAGATAATATTCGATGTAAGTTCCCTGATATCCTGACTTTGTTACAGCTTGTGAAGCATATAAAGTTGAACTTGGACTACCTTCAGGCAACCTGGAAGAGTTACAAAAACGAAGCAAAGGTCTTTTTTTTCTTTCGCTCCCACTTTACCTCATCTCTTTAGTTCCCTTTCTCTGGTCTCTTCAGTCACTCTGCTTCCCTTTTGTGGTTAGCCATGTCCATTTGGTTGCAAGAAAAAATCCAAAGCCAAAGGCGAGACCCATGCTGTGTCTCTGCAGGATTGACTCCGTGTGTCTTCTGATAAACCTTTAATTCCCTGGTGGGTCTGTTTCTGTATCCTTCCAGAGATTTGTGGGGAGCTTGTTTTACTTGGTTTAATTTCCTCAGAACAAAGCTCATCTGATCTTCCCACCCAGACTTGTGTGTGGCATTAAGTCTTCATTTTCATTAATGTTGTAGGGGCAGCACGGGAATCTCATTTTAATTTGACATTTAAACATCTGTTTTCAATTTCCTGAGGAAAAGACTGCATGTGTGTGAGTGTGGACAGGGGATAGCTTGTGCGAGTGATGAACCTGTGAGTTTTCAGAACTGAGAGCAGCCATCTCAGCTGACCTTTAAGGCAGGGGTTGGATTTAAGAAATGATGGCAGCTAATTGCATTAGCATCCGCACAGCACCAGTTTGCTACTGTGGACTCAGGGAGCAATTTATTATACCGTACAGTAGAGCATGGCTGTGCGGAGCTTGGCAGGGCCTAAAAGACTTTTACGTTTTTGTTGTTGTTAGATCTAAATATCTGTTGTGATAAATGCATGTGGTTGTCTCATGCACAGTCAGTTAATCTTGTAGCAAGGCATGTCAGCCATGTGAGATAAGAGGTGTTTTGTTCTGACACTACAGAAAAGAGGAAATGCAAAGCAGAACAGATCACTTTACCTTGCCAAAGCATACTGATATTTGTCGAGGTCCGGATATCCACCCTGTTCCATCCCATCATCAGCATATTTGAGCAAATCCAGGATGGACAAAGAGGCGTCTTCATGCTGGGACCTGTGACTTTGGCCAATTTCCACATATTAAGCTACAAACTGAAAATCTTTCTGTACAAACACACATACATACACACACTGAGTTTGGCCTTCCTGTTAATAGCCCAGGAAATATTATCTGCTGGGGGACAGCTGCAGACTCACAAGAGAGACAGAATGGTAGAGTAGGCTCATTATCCCAAACACAGATACAGACCACACCGCACACATGCACACTTTCAGGACAGCACACAATGTGAGCATTTTTCTATTCCAGTTCTGGATTTCAGAACGGGAACAATATAGACAACTAGGGCCTTATGCAGTATGTATTTAGGAAGTTATGCCCTCTTTAAACCCACGAGGGGGGCGGTCAGAAGCAACTGATTCTGCCGCAGCTCCGGATCTGACAGAGTTTCTGGCAAAAACGTTGGGGCTTAGTACCCCATCCAGATCTGGGCCAGTCTGTCTGTCTGTCTGTCTGACCGACTGTCTGGCTGCGTCTGCCTCCTCCTTGCTCCCTTTGCCTCCATCCCAGAGGAATTTGTTTTTCACTACGCAGATGTTCAGGGCTGTCCGCTGTGCTTCACTCAGCTGTGTTTATAACAAAGAGGTGTTGCTTTGGAGGAGAAGAGAGGGCAGTGAGGTGGGGGAGTAAGTGCCGATGAGGAGCCACAGAGGTCACTGCGCTGTTGGTGTAAACACCAAATGATGCCAGCTCTCCCCCGGGCCCTCAACAAGTCAATACAGCATCTCTTTTTTTTTTCCCACTCTATTTTTCTTACACATTCCTTTTTATTTTTTAGAGGGATGGATGTATACGAACGTTGGCTAAAAGAGATATGGTGAGGCCAGCAGGGGAGATAGAAATAGCCCACTGAGAGGAGACGATGCACAATTAATGTCACAATGTTACTGAGCTCACTCACTCGCTCACTCACTGCATTTATTTCAGACTCTCCAACAGCTAACCATTCTTGAGTAAACAAACTCTTAAAGAACATTATGAGGCTCAGTCAATTGTAAAAAAAAAAAAAAATGTAAATCATTAATGTTAAAAAAGAAAATAAATGTTTGAAACTCTAAAAGATCCCTTTTTGAAATGATCTAAGTCATTGTTGGTAACCTCATTTTAATCCTGAAGGCTGATTTCACAATAAACTTCGTCAGAACAGATTGGCCTTTCTGATACAAATGAAGATAGTTTCTTCAGATGAAGTTAGTGCTCTAATGGATCGGATGTTTTTGTGTTTACGTTTGCATTCCTGAATGACTCAATCTGTTGTTAACCATTCAAAATGAACTCACACACAGCTGCACTGCTGAGAGTGAGATGGATCAGAGTGAGTGCAGAAAAGGCGCTCTCATAGCTGCTTTTCATCCGTTTAAAGCTCACTGTTAATAGATTTGTGGACGTACAGTGTGTTTCCACCTCAGCAGTGGCAGCTGCAATGTATGAGTCAAATTATGTGACAAGTCATCTTGTTTCCCTTGCGATGAATATTGTTCTGTTTTCATGAATCATCTGTGTGTAGGTGTGATGATACTGTAAAAGCCCTTCATTTTCTAAAAAACAAGCAAAATAAAATAGAAAAAGGAAAAAAGGGTTTTACTGCTAGATTAAAAACTTAATGTTGCATAAAGCAGTATCTGGATAACTCGGGATGGACTCATTAAGAGCTCAGAGGGTTTAGTCAGGAATTTGTTGGTTGTCAGTAGGTGAGGGGTCCTTGAGCGAGCCTTACTTTGATCTGTAACTGAGGTGACTTGAGAGCAAGCTGAGGAGCGTGGGACAATGGATAGCGAAAGCTTGTTTTTATCTCCAAAACGCAGACAAAATAACTCACAGGCTTTCATTCATGACACAGGAATGCATACACACTGCATGATGATCTTTATTTAACATGCGGCCTGATTTTTCTGAATACAAGCACTTCTTTCATACATCTTATATGAATATGTAATGGAGCTGGGAAAATGATTAGTGGCATACTGTCTGCAGAAAGTGAATGTACTTTGACCTGCTTTGGTGTGACAGCAAAATGGTAATGATATTAATGTGATATTCTAATGGGACAGGTAAACTGATATACTAAGGTTTTGCATTCAGCCCCCAAAGAAAATCTGACTTACTTGGTTCTTACTTTTTTAATCTTTTCAGCATCAAATTTGTATCAATGAATTAGATCTGAGATCAAAAGGCTGCAGACCTCTCATATCGTAATAATGAAAATCAAATGATATGTTGTATTTTTTAAAGCACTTCCAGCTGGGGAAATCAATGCAAATAAGAATCATATCCTCTCCTCAACGAGACAGGGATGGCAGATTGGATCTAATGTTGATTTCCAACCATGTCAAGAGAGAAAGGGAGGATGACTGCAGGGGATATAAATATAGACTGTCAGGGAGAGATGAAGAAGTGATGATGGAGAGGTGATGAGCAGTGTATACTGAATATGTGTATGCATGATTATACTTTTTGTAGATCTGTGTAGTTTAGTCAACAAAATGGAAGGTCATTGCTGTTAGAAATGGTGACTGCCATCAATACGTGATCATCACTGCTGCTGTGAGATGTACTGGCTGTAATGTAAAAGGGATAGACAGGCTGTTACATGTTTAGCAGTGTATACAGCCTGAAGCATGAATGTCTTTTTATATTTAGTAAGTATTGCATGCAGTACACCAGCAGCGACATGTACCCAGAGTTGTCAACTATACAGAGCTTATTGTGCATGTTAAAAAGTGTACTTCCTTGTTGCTTTTACTGACAGCTTTAAACACTGAGCTTTTTTTTTAACCATGAAATCTTCTGTTTCGTTAACTAGTCACTTTTCTGTACTTTTCCTTCGTTAGGACAAGTTTACAGCTTGTTAATTTTTCATCTGTCTCCCTCTGTATTCTTCTAGTTCTACGTGATGACTTCAGACAAAACCCTGCAGATGTGATCGTGGCGGCCGGAGAGCCTGCGGTCCTGGAGTGCCAGCCTCCTCGCGGACATCCAGAACCCACCATTTCATGGAAAAAAGATGGAGCAAATATTGATGACAGAGATGAGAGGATCACAGTGAGTATTCCACACTAAATGACCAAGATCAAATCTGCCGAAGCCTACTGGAGCAAAGATGATGTGTTTCAATGTATTAGATCGATTGATGCAGTGATGCAAGTCAAGTCATTCCCAAAACCTCAGATTTTATTGAACGATTGATTTGTTTGGCTTATTTTTCACATGGAGCAATTTCCAAACCCAAAACACCTAATTTGCTGGCTAAAGCCTTTAATAACTGAAGTTAGAGTTAGTGTTGCTCATTTGGTCAGCAGCAGCGCATTGATTAGGACTGCATGTTGATGAGATCAACCAGGAGGAGAGTACCTCAGGAGGGAAAAAGGCGCTGACCAGAATCGAAGAATTGAAAGTTCTACTCAGCAGCAGCTGCAGCTACAGAATCTAAACTATGTACTTTTAATTTAATTACAACATCAGCACAGCCAACAGCATAGCCAGCACTACAGTTCAATCAGCTCCTCATGCTTGCTTACTAAAGCTCTATGTCGAATAATCCTTGCTCCAACCAAACATAACTTTCTAAGATACTAATGAGGATGGTCCTCTATATGGCTGAAAACCTGCTGGGGAAAACTGTAGACGATACATATTTGTTGCTGAGTACATCAGAGCAGTCATTTTTAACAATGACAGATACACTGGGTTGGACACATGGAGCCTTTATTGGAGTTCACCATCCTAAACAGTGCAGCTATTCTCACTCATTTTCTTTCTAAGTTGCACTGCAATCTGTGGTTTGCTGCCAAAGAGTATAATTGAAAGAAACAAGCAAATAATCTAGTTGAAAGAGAATTAATACTGTAACTGTCCCTGGGTTTAGTCAGTAGTCATGATAATCATGATAAGCATGAAAACATTTAGCCACTGTGAAATAGAGAGTGAAAGAATGTATTGTCTCTGGTGTGATAGGCATCAACAGAATTTGTTACAACTTTGATCTTCTGTAAAATAAAATAATCATAAATTATTAATTATTTTGTCTTTTTAGTGCTCATCACACAAAATGTGTCTCACTGTAATTTTAATATGTAAAAGTTGAGTACTTTGAAGACAGAGTAGTCCTGATTCATCTCTGAATTATGCATAACAAACACACACACATCATTTTCCATAATTAATATTAATTTCAACCACAGAATATCTTTCTTTTTTTTGTGAATGTAATGCTTAAAATGCTTTGATAAATATTGTTAACTGTTTCTATGACACAAGCTGAATGACTCAGAGTTGTGTCTTGGTAGCCTGCTGCACTGTCGGGCCTTCTGGGAAACTAAAAACAGGGTCTGAACAGCTGGTGTTGCTCACTGTAAACTTCCTGTCAAGCACGAAACCTCACAGACTGAGTGTTCCCAAATGACCACTTTAAAATTTGTGCTAGACGTCATGTATGACCACCTAAAATGTGTAATCAACTGTGGTGACAGATGGGAGTCTGGATGGTGTCCTATGGACTTCCATGTTAAAATTTGGACAATCATGGGACGATGTCCAGAGTTTGTTTATGTTACAGTAAATTTGGTGAGTGAATTTAGGACTGTGGAGAAGGACACAGAGGTTGAAATCTTTGTAATGTGATGAACAGCTGAGCTCGTTAAAGGCCTCCCCCTCAGCCCGTCTGCATTGTAATGTTTGGTTCAGTTCATTCCTCCTCCCATACAACATGCCGAAACGTGCAGTCTCCTTGGTGATCACTGGTGATCAGACCAAAGCCCCAAACCACCTGCAGAGGGGATTTTTCTCTTTGCATCGGCATGAGATGTTTTAGATTTGCAGGATACAAAATAAAAAGACAGGAATTGAAATGTAGTGAAAGGAAGTACTATCAGGAGGAGTCCCGTTTTTCATTCTGTTTCAGTTAGCTGTGTGTAAACAGCAATGACATGCTGTGTGCCCTGCCAAATATATTCATGGCTTCATGTGGGGCTGTTTTGAAAGGTTTCTCAGCACTATGAAAAGTCAGGTTGTTCTGTTACCTTGTATTACTGCTTTGCCACAACCAGCAGCTCCCCATGTCCCCTTAACTCTGGGCTTTCAGGAACTATGAGGGAAGGGTAAACAAAACGTAAATGGAAAAATGCCAACATTTAAACCTATACCAGTCTGTGCTTAGAGCAAGTGCCTTGTCAGCAGCATTAAAAATGGCTAAAATGCAGTTCATTGTCCCCCTCCTTTTATTCAATAGTTGTGGCTAATTATCAGCATGGAAAATGAACTGCTGTGAGAATACCAAAAGAGATTGTGTTGAATGGGGGTTTTTGCATTATCAGTAATGCCAAATGACATGAGACAAAAGGCAACAGAATAGAGCCATCTCCCTGTAATGCAGGGATAATGGTCAGATTGTTGGGGCTTTCAGCAGCCTGTGTTGTGGTTGAGAGGATATGTATGCAGGGAAAAGAAAACCGCTGCTGCATTCATTCACTTTAGCTAGCTCTCAGATTCCCTGCTGCTGTGGCACTCCAAATATGCCAGGGCAAAGTGGGAAACTGCAACAAACTCACAGAAGTAAGAATATGGGTAAAGTGGACAAGGCCTTAAGTGTATCCTCATGTCACAGCCCTGTGGAACCAACAATACACCCCACCTCCCCCATTTCTTTGCCGTATGGTCTGCCCTGATCTTGGGCCTTTGTGAGTGTCACTGTGTTTTAGCTGTTAAGCCTTTCCTCAAACAAACAGTAACATAATGATACTTCAAACCTCTCTAGCACCACAGGGTGCCCTAAATAAGCAAGGCCTCCACAGCCTGTTGAAGTGTCTCCTCCTTTACCATGAATATTAAACAGAGAGCGAAGGGCCAAGGAATGCCTCAGAACTAAAAAAAAAATAAGTTGATGTCCAAAATTGTCCTTTGAGAACCTTAGACCAACACTAGTTATCTTCTAAAAATGTATTAAAACATGTTGTATCAGCATGTAAAGAGCTGGGGTGTAGATTAATCAAGTCAATATGGCATGTATATGAACACACGTCAACACACGTCTCAGCTTAACATTGTTGTCATGAGTAGAGCAATTTATTTATTAATTTTTTTTGCAACAGTGTGTGTCAAGTTCTCTGTCGGTGGTTCTCTAATGACAATATCAGTTACATACTTGCAGGAGGTGGTGCTGGTCATGAAGGCTGATGTGTGCATTTAAAACCTTAAGCTCCATCAAGGCAAAGAGATCAACAGAGCATCACACTATTGTCTGAATCTGCGCTGACTGGCATGGTTGTCAGCTGAGAGTGGGGCTGAGGGGCCTGTGCTGAGGCTGGGGTTGCCTCTCTGACTGCCTGAGAACAAAGCATCTCCTCTGGCTTGTAATCAAAGCCCTGGGAAATAACAGACATGGCATTCACCTGGACAAACACACATTTACTGCCAGGTGTGTGTAGTTCATGTCTTCTTGAATGTGTTTTCCCTGGCTCTCATTTGTAGTTGTATCCACACAAAAAAATCCAAGAAAAAAAAAAAACAGGTCTTTTGGATTTTTTTTTTTCTTTTTATCAACACAGTAACAGACAAAACTGTCCTCAGGCTCTTTATGATGACTGGAAGAGTGCTTGCAGTCCTGCAGTGCCCCAGGGGTTACCTTAGGGAGATGCTGTTATGTTGAATAGAGGAAAATGTTCTTTTGTTTAGTTTACCCTGAAGACGAGTGGGTCAACTCACTGACTGGCAACGAAAAAAAAAAAAAAAGGCTGGACACATACTGTCAGCTCATAGCTCATGTGTTTTTACATTTACAGCAATTCCGAAATGTTTTGAAATATTTCAGCTATGCTGTTTTTACTTTTCTTTGTGTACTATCAGCCTAAAGTGTCTCTCATGCTGCTTTTCCTCTCCATGTTAAGCCTCTCACCTCCTCTTCTGTTCTCTCAGATACGTGGAGGGAAGCTGATGATCACCAATGCCCGCAAGAGCGATGCTGGGAAATATGTGTGCATCGGTACAAACATGGTTGGAGAACGTGAAAGTGAAGTAGCTGAACTTACAGTGTTGGGTAATTAATCTTTTTTTTCCCTCTGTGACAGTTCTTTAGTGTATTCTTTGACCATCTACCTCTCAGGAAACTAAATGATGTTACTGACCTCTGTAAAATTGAGTGTGAGATGAACAACAATCTCAGACTAAACTCTGAGTTTTATCATGGCAACGGCAGCTCCTCCTCTGTGACCAGCTGCACTCTATTTCACATCAAGTAACCTCTGACCCAGTTACTCTCCTATATTCCCAGCTGAGAGCATTTTAAGACTCTTGATTTTTGAGCCATCTTTACCTTTTCTTCAGTAGCATTACCTTTTTCTTCTCAGAGACCTCATACAATCAGTCATAATAATGACAACAACACTTACTTAGTCAAGATAAACAGTTACTTGAGAGAAATTGAGAATAAACACGGGCAGCTCTTGCCTCTGAGTCAGGGTCATAACCCAGAAACATTGGTTAATTATAAACTTTCCTGGTTTGTTGTCAGGACTGAAGTCCCATCTGACAGAATGTGTTTCGAGCAGCTAATAAGAATGCTTTGATTTTTAGCCATAATGGATATAAAAAGAAAAAGTTAAAAAAAAGCTTATTAAGTATTTCAAATTAATATTAGTAGGTTGATGACAGAAAGCCTTGTGTGTCATGCCTTGTGCTGTGCCATGTTTTCAACTAATTAAGACATTAAAGCAGATTAATTAATGCAGGTTCTTTCCAAAATTAAATAGGAATTTTACTCTTTTTTTTCTAGTTTATCCCCTAAATCCTTACAGTAAAGTACTAAACTAAGATTTGTTGGGTATCAGGGGTACACATTTCATGACCACTCTTCAAGGTTTCACTTGTCTACGTTTATTTTATTAATCTGTGCAGAGCGTCCCAGCTTCGTACGTCGCCCAGGTAGCCAGGTTGTGTTGGTGGACCAAAGTGTAGAGTTTAGGTGTGAGGCCCGTGGCGACCCAGTTCCCACTGTACGCTGGAGAAAAGACGATGGCGACCTGCCCAAAGGAAGGTATGTCTCCTCAAGTCGTCCCCTTTCATCAGACTATGTCTTTTTCACTCATTAATTTTCTTTGGGTCTGATCCATCATTTCCTATTGTCTGTGTTTTCTTTGTCTCTGATACATGAATATTTGTTTTAACCCAGATTTGAAACTCGTGAGGACCACACCCTGAAGATCCGTCGACTGACTTCAGCTGATGAAGGCTCCTACACCTGTATGGCTGAGAACATGGTGGGCAAGGCAGAGGCATCGGCTACGCTCACTGTCCACGGTAAGCTAGAACACAGCTATAAGTCTGAGTTTCACACAGTTCTGCTGGATGAATGTATTATTCATGGCCCCTTAGACAGCTGTTCTAAATTCATCTCCATTTTGGGTATTTGTGCAGCTTGATTCAAATGCAATTTAGCCCAGCCTCAGTGCAGTAATAGCCAACAGCTTTGCTACTATATGGTCATCACTTCAAACTCTTCTCTCTCAATTAGCTGATTGATTTCTAATAAAAAGGAATGTAAAAATCCATACCACCTGCAGAGTTGTGCACATGGGAGCTCAACAGCAATTGATTTAATTTGTCTTATACAGGTGACATTTCTCCAGAGGTCCGTCCTCCTTCATGTTTTAAGACATACAGTAGTATTTGTGAACCTATGGAATATCTGTGTGTCTCCAGTGGCCCTCTTCATTGGACCTCTTATTAACACAGTTGGAATATAAAGCAGCTGGTCACAGAGTGTGAACATTTAGAAAGAAACCATTCAGGGGAACTGGGGGGTGGGATCACCCCAAAACCCTCCTGAGAATCAGAGGAACACAGAGGCCATTTAACGCCAAACTAATAGGAATGTTGAGAGTCGGGTGAGACAAGAGGGGAGGGAAGGAGGAGGAAGCTCAGAGCATAAAGAATGGGGACTGGGTGGAGGGATAGTGAGCATGTTGGTGTTGAAAGTGGCTCACCATTGATGCAGAACGGGTTGGGAATTGGGACTGGGGGCGATAGTGGTGAAGAGGATAGAGGGGGTGTGGGGGATTTCTATGGTGAGGTCAGTCATATTAATGTCACCACCAGCAGTGTGCGCAGCAGAAATTTAAAAAGACAAGGCAACTCTATTCTTCTGCCAACCCCCCACATCCAAATACAGATACTTTACATGGCTACCATTTACAATTATTTCTTGCTTTTCTTGGCAGGACAGCAATCTTGTGAGGCCTAAGATTAGGCTCACCTGCCAATAGGCGCATCAATATATCTACTTCTCTTATTGCTTTTTTCCATTCTTTCTCTCTCCCTGATGAGAGCTTAGTTAATAAAAGAGAACAGACTTGATGGATGGCTCAATAAGCTGTTCTCCTGCCTTAGAATCATATTTGAAATGCTAAAACCTCACCTGTCCTCAGTGGAAATTAAATGTCTAAACCTCAAGTAAATTCCCTGCTGCCTGCTTAAAGAAGAAAGACACTGACCCTCTTTTCATAAATAATGCCTTTCAACCCCTATCTTGTAAGAGTTAGAAAGTAAAAGAAAAGTAAAACCTCTCCAGCAAAAATCATACTGCTAACTGATGCCTGAACCTCTGAGCTTTCAAAGTTCCTAGAACCGTTTCAATCTACTTTTTAGATCTATGCGCTTCATCCAGCGCAGGATACAAAGAGGCCAGCGAGACTGTGGGTACTGAGTAGTCCAGCTAATTAAAGGCAAGCAGGCCGCAGTCCCACGCTCGGAAATAACATGCTTCTAATTACAGATGCGGGCACAGGAATGGAAAGAAAAGCTTGGATAATTGTAGGTCTAAATGGGCCAAAGTAGAAAACGATGTATAGGTAGTGAGATGTCGCTGTAGTAGTGAAGACAACTGTGATGTGGGGGAGCATAAGTTTAGTCTGTGGGTTTAGTGGGCATTGCTGTCAGCCTGCATCAATACTCTACATTAGGCAAGATCGCTTAGCCTCTGCATAAGAATGACTGACCCGCTGAATTAAATAATTCTGTGGGGAAGAACGAGGGGAGTGATCAGATGAATGTATGTATGTATGTATGGTTGGAGTGGAATTAGGATAGATATTCTCAAGTTATAGAAAGAAAAAACAGCTAAATTTGATGGAGGGAGGTGGTGGGGTGGGATTCAATATAGATTCCCTTTGCGTGATAATGTATTCTTTTTATTGTTGCAGAGCATTATGTAAAAGCAATGAAGACATGCAGTAAGCCACGCAATATTGAGGATATTGGCCTTTGGAGCAAATCTCTTGTAAAAGCAGGACAGTTTAGGAGAAGAATCTAGTTCTTTGTGGACATCGGAACTTTCACACTTTCCATGGTCAGATTGTCAGTGAACAATGGCAACATTGTGGAGGTGGCGCCTTGGGCTATTTTTCTTTCAATGGGCTCTGCTCTCATAACTAACCTAATCACTGAATTATTGTTTAACACACGTGTTTGTCAGTCTACTACACCTCCTCTGGAATGATAAATGTGTCAAGGGAAATATTCCCTTGATTGATTGAAGAAACACATAATTTGCCCAGTCACCAGCCATATTTATGTTTTCACTGTAAAATTGTTAACTTAATCCACACTAGAGTGTAAAAAAGATGTTTTTTTCTTCTTTTGACAAAGGTATGTGCACATATAAGTATGTAAATCTAAGAACCGGATGGAATTTTTTTAATCTATGTTTGGTGTGGTTAGATAATGTTAATTCTGTATTTTCAAATTAAGCTTTATCAGTGGTTGCTGTATTAATAAAAATGTATTGTGAAAGACTGTATTGGACAGAAGTCAGAAAATCACGTTGTTGTTTTTTCTCAGCTGGTTAAATTTGCTGTGGACAGTGATTTATGTGTAGAAAAGTCTTGAATAGAATTATAGCCCCAAGGGCAGTGTTGCTAATAACCCATGTAAAGGGTCTGGAAGGAAGCTTGGAACTGGTGCCAAAAGAGAGTGAATGAAAGGAACTTTCTTGTCAGCAGTCTGTGCGCTGTTACAGTGATGATAAACACTAAAATCTGGTTAAAAACCACATATAGAACTTACATTTTGCACATAGTCAATATTCTGCTTTCAGCTTGCAACTTTGCAGATTTCTTAAGGTTTTCTACAAAGTGGTTTACAATGTTTTCCACACAGAGGTGCATGTGGAGAACTGGGGATTGAACCACCAAACTTGCAATTACCACCTGAGCTATGGTTGAACCACTGCATTCATTGGTCTGAGCTATCAAATTGACCCTCACTGTGTATTACTTACTGGAAACCACATTTCCCTTCATACAGTGCACAAAATCTCACAGAGATAGGACATTTAATGTATGTCTTAGCTGGTCCGAGCAGTTTATTGATACAAACTCCCCTTCATGCTGTAAGCAAATGGAGAGCCCACAAAAAAGTAGCCAGGTCAAATTTAAGGCTCATCTCTCCCTCCAGATCCACAACTGTGATCACAACAGCATGGGAGAGGTAAGGTTACCTAATTAAAGGCTTAGACACACATGACTGGATGTGTGGAAGCATTATATGGGGGTGCAGTTGTGGGTGTCTCACAGTCATGAGTGTCTTGTTCTAAGAGTGTTTGATGTGCGCCTTATCTGCATTTTAAAGGCCAGCGATAGGCAGGGGGAGGAGGAAGGGTTTGGTCATTATTCTGACTGACAGCGTTTATGTTGCCAAGGGAGCCGTTGAAGCAGACAGATTAGATAAAGTGAGCGATTGGACGGGTGAGATTTATAACCAGTGAGTGACAGTTAACAGTCACCTTATGTTTTTATGTACCAGGCTTAACTATGCAAAGCTATGGTTGACATACTATGATCTAGCTAGTCCTCGGGGTGCTTAAAAACCTCATTAAAGGTGTAGGGATGGGCACCTTCACACAACAACTGGGAAAAGAAGAAAAAGAGAAACTAAGCGTGAAGTCACTGAGCATAAAACATCTGTCCTGCCTCTGTGTTTCATGTTATCTATGCACCTTTTTTAAAATGTTGTCTAACTCGATCCAGCATTTTTTCTGTCCTTGAACATATCCCTTTATGACAGAGGGTTAATAATTTCTTGTATGCATGCATTTTAATGCAGTCCTAATCAACCAGAGTAATTATGCTTTGCTGCATGTATCATGGAGTCTCTAGTGTTTGAGTCAAAGATGAGAAATGACATGTCTTTCATTTGCAGGATGATAATAACATGATTATTTGTACCCATGGACATCACACTATTGTTTTTCTTGTCTTTCCTTTGTCATGCTGTTTATTATCTATTTATTTATCCTTGGAATCATTGTTGTTGTGTTTTTGTTTCTTTTTTAGTCGTGTCTGGTAAGTTGAAATGTCATCCGTCACCTATTCACCGCCCTGACAGAGACAGGAAGCTGTCACAACCCCCCCTTCATCCTCCTCCCATCACCTCTCCACCCTACAATCAGCATTCATGTTTCTGTTGTCATGGGCAACAGTGACAAAAGGACATTAATGGGTAAAAAATATGTTCCTCTTGGGCCTCCAAGGTAAAGCTACACCATTTAATTTAGTTACTACCCCCTTTTATGCATTCACAAAAACCTCCATTGTATTCATGGATAAAATGTGGCTGTAATTGAAGTGACAGTTTTCAGATTGCCTTTTTCTATGTATCATATGCCCTATGTTGAAAAATGCTAATATGTTTGCAGAATTTAAATATTTGAGGACCTTTACAGAGTGCTTTTAAACTGAAGGTGTAAACTTCCCTGTCTCCTGACCCCTACATTCAGGTTGTGTGTCTTCACATAAACCATTGTCACCACAGAGCTGCATAGCTGACATTGGGCTACATCACTACTCTTTATCTGAGATGGAATTTGTCATTAAGATGCATGGATACTGCATTCTAGTTGAGGTCTGCACTGTTGGAGGTTATCAGCATGGACAGATGGTTCAAATTTATTCCCCATTTCCATGTAAATTTTAATTGCCCATGCCCTTGCCCATGCAAATGAAGGCTATGAAGTACCCTTTGTTTTTTTCTATTCATTACATCTATAATATGCTTACGTTTTAGTTTTCATTGCTGTACTGTTCCATATGCTGTGCACACACCGTGCAAGGTTTTGAGAGAGAGCCATATTTCTAAACAAAAAAAAAAAGATCATAATTTGAATACAAACAAATTGCTTCAGCCAAATTTTTTCTGTCTTACAAATAACCCAGACCAGTAGTCACTATAATATTAAGATATATATAATAGTGTATTAAGGCATCTATTCAGTGGCTAACCACTCTCATGACTGTCCTGTAGTTCCCCCAGCATTTGTGGTGAGACCAAGGAACCAGGTGGTTGGAGTTGGCAGAACCGTCACCTTCCAGTGTGAGGCCACTGGAAACCCACAACCAGCCATTTTCTGGCAGCGAGAAGGCAGTCAGGTAAATAAACTATTTAACTATTATAACACTATATCAAATTGGCAAACATGCCAACAAACTCATTCCAAGCTTTGGAAAAAATATTTCTAGACACTGGTTACATTATAGCTGATAACTTAATCCAATAGGACTTGAGGTGGCCTCCAAACATCATCATGAGGTCAAATGATTGCAGACAGAGAGCAGTAAGATTTTAGTGAATCACCTAAACTCTAGTGGCTAAGTTTTATTTTGGGGGGCATTTTATATGGTTTAGGTCCACATTCTGCTGCAGATTGAAGGGTCACTGCAACAAATATAGTTATTCTGAGTTATCACCTATATCCTATGATGACATATCTCTATCTAGATGAGAGTTGTCTTATAGGATGACAGTGTCCTCATCCATGGGGCAAGATAGGACTATGAATGGTTTTTAGTGTGAAAAGGATTTTGCTCCCATGAATGTATGTAGGGCTATTATGTATGTACGTATGTAGGGTTCCACCGGCTTGTAGGATCAATGCTAACTGTTTTGGCATTGATGGACCCAACAATGCTTTATGTTGTTTTCTCCTTTACTTTGTCACCTGTCTAAATATGTATTTTTTTACATATTAGTCATTCTAATCAACAATGTGTTCTGTTTTACATCTTGACAGAACCTGCTGTTTTCCTACCAACCTCCTCAACCCTTCAGCCGGTTCGCTGTATCTCAGACTGGGGACCTGACCATCACTGATGCTGAACGTTCAGACATGGGATATTATAGCTGCCAGGCGCTCAACATTGCCGGCAGTGTGATCACCAAGGCTCTGCTAGAGGTCACTGACGGTAGGCAACCTTTTCAGGCAACAGTTTCTGCTTTCAACAAAGCCTTAGACAGAATTAGGAACACTGAAAGAAAGCTTGAATGGAGAGATGTTGGAATTTCAGATAATCTTTGGCTTGTAAGTATAATACTGTTCATCTACAATTCTGTGGTTCGACTCTAAAGCATATTAATATCCGTATTGAGGTCTGTGAGGTTTGGTCTGGCCTGTTCAATATGTTCCTGTCAGGGGCAGAGACTGTCTGGTGCCTGTGCACCCAGACCATGGCTCACTAGTTGGCTTCTCTGGCTTCACACTGGTGAATGTCTTCCTAGTATTCTACGGTTGGCTTGCTGCTGTCTACCGTTGGAAGACTGTGGCCATGTGGTGAGGTCTGGACTGGGTCCTCTAATTACTCTGCTGGCCAATCACCGTCAGCCTTGTGGACTAACCATGCCTCACTTCTACCATTCCCACAGTTATCTGGGCAGCTATTACTTTGTCTATGACACACCTAGATTCATCCCTTCATTTACCAAATGTCCTTCTTCATTTACGGCCTACATTGGTATGCCCCATCTCTCCCTTCACTTCTGTCTCTCATTCTGTCGTGCTCTCTGGATAATAATAACAGTTATTAAAGTGAGCAGGCCGCTCTGAGGCCACAACTTCTCCACAGGCAGATCTGGTAATAACAGGTCATGCTGACAATGTTTTAGTAATTGCACCATCCCCAGCACAAAAGCAGAGACAAAGCAGCCCACAGATTACACCGCAGCGTGGTTCGGAAGATCTGTGCACACATGTTGCCTTTACACTGAGTTAGATATTAATTTGACTTCTCATCACTGAATGTAATTTGCTTGTAAATCAGTAGACGTGGCGGCAATTGTCATCAATAGTGCTATGAAGAAGAATAATCATAGGCAGGAGGACAACCCATAACAGGGACTTGATGAATTACACTCAGTAGATACAAAATAAAATAAAAATAGTCATTGGTTCATGTAATTAAAGTCCCTCTTACATTTTTTCTTCTGTTGTCTGTTTCACCTGTTTTACCCCCATTGCAACATTTCTGTCAAATACATGCTGTCTCTGCTTGCCTTTGTTTGTCTTTGTGTCTACTGGTTGAACACCCCTGGTTCACACTGGCTGCGAGGCAGGGAGGAGTTTCAGCATCCTCATGCAAATGACATTGCCTTTTCTGGCTAGATGTTTTTTTAAGCCTTTTTTTCTTACTTGTTTGGTGTTTTATGACTGGGGGAAGGGCTCCTGAATTGTTGGCTGCTAGCGTTCTAATGCATACCGCTAGGCGTCTGGTAGATCTGCAGTGAGGGAACTGTGGCCATTTCATTTTAATTACGGCATTTTTATTTGGCTAGGATCGACTCCTGCTGCTGAATGATTAGAAAATTGCTTCCAGTACTTTAAAATTGGATTTAATTCCTGTCCTACTACCCTTGCAGTTTTCACATTTTTATATTGTTGCACACTTTGTCCAATTCTCACCATTCTATGCCTTTTGTGTGTTTTCTCCCAGCTGGATATAATTGCCAGAATTCTAGTTTCCTCTCACCCTGCTTCCACCTCTCCACATAATTGTCTGTTCGCCTTCCTCTTTCCACAGTTGTGTCAGACCGCCCGCCACCAGTTATACGACAGGGCCCAACCAATCAGACAGTGGCTGTGGACGGTACTGTGGTCCTCAACTGTGTGACATCTGGTAACCCCACCCCCACCATCCTGTGGAGGAAGGATGGTGTATTAGTGTCCACACATGATTCCAGAGTCAAACAGTTGGACATGGGTGCACTGCAGATACGCTATGCAAAGGTAAGTCAGCTGATCCCATGTACAAACATGCTCACAAGTTTTTAACAACATCAGGTGAAGTACATGTACATTGCAAAGTCCTATGTGGCCTTTGAATTTAAGTTGTAATTCAACCGTGACTGTGTTAATGGTATATATATTTATATATATATATAAGATATTATAGTTTCTAACTAAGATTTTTCTATTTGACAGCTTTTAATGTCTAAATCTATTCAAATAGACTTCAGAGTTGTCCATATTAAACCCATAATGTCCTTGGCAAACCCCTGCTGGTTGGTAAATAAAGCATGTGTTCCTGGCAGCAACCCGAACTCAGTGGGCTGTCAGTCAGTTGTCCTGGGTTTGAAATGGAGTCTATGAAGTCGAACAATCTGTAGTTGCTGTCAGTCAGTGAGCACAGAGGGTTTGGAGAGTTGTTTCTTGTGTGTACGTACATGCGGGTTTGATGGCAGGCTGTGTTATGCTGAACACTCTTAGGCAGAGACAAGTAGGGGGTGCTGACGTGCCTTCCAGATGGAGGCGTCACAGGGTCAGAGTTTGCATCAGTTTACGCTGTTCTGATGAATCCTGGCATGTCTTGCGGTGACAAGATTGTAGTGTGATTGGGTTGCCAAAGCAAGGCAGGCAGGAGGCGATGCGTCTAAACCCTGCTCGCGCTGAAGCAGAGTAAACTCTGCAGGCACTTCACATTAATGGACTTGTCATTTCTCCCAGACAGCATTTTAATGGAGATGTTTGTGATGTGTGGGGTAATTTGTTTTCTTAATTTTGTTTTGTGAATCTTATTATAATGTTTTAAAAGATATTCTTCCTACCAGACTAAAAAAATACATACCTTAAGGTTTGTTGGCAAGACAAGCTTGTGTTCAACTATTCAGCCAATTTTTCTTTCTGTTTTTTACGGCTTATTTTGCTCACACATCCACATAGTAGTCTTTCGCATACTATGTATCACCAACTTCCAACAGGGTTTGGCTTTTTAGACTCTAGGCAAGTCAGTAACTCAGAAACTTGTCCGTTACATTTGATTTGGTCTAGATTCAGACCAAGGTGTCAGTCCATGTAGAAAATAATTTGACTATTTTCTCATGCCCTCCCGGACTGAATGAAAAATAAATTGGCATATGCCACACATGTTCATCACAGACACAGTACAGAAGTGTTTTGATGCAGATTTCGATGTAATGCAGATTATTTAGATAACCATGACAGCAAACTGTAAACAAAATCAAACTTGCAACAAGAAGGATATGAATGATGAAGATACAACGTATATCTTTAAAGCTGATTGTCACCTCATCTGTTGCACAGAGCAGTCAGTTTGATGTTTGGTACTCAAGCAGATGAGAGAGGAAATGTCTCTAATTGTGCATGGTGCTGTGAGTGTCTTCTCTGTTTGACCAGGAATTCTCTGCCAGTCGGCCTCTCCAGCTGTTTTCTCCCCATTTTTGTTAGAAAAGAGATAATAGTGAGATTATCAGGCAATGACAGTTGCCTACAATCAGACTCAATCTGAATGCCAATAAGCTGATAAGTGATGGTTGGGGAGAGATAACAAGAGGCAGAGAGTTGGAAATAGGCCACTACCAGTTCAGGAAACAGTGGGACACATTTTAATGATTTCCATTTCATCAAATACCCCTTCCCCCTTCTCCTTCCCCAGCTTGGCGACACTGGCACCTACACTTGCATCGCCTCCACACCCAGTGGAGAGGCTTCGTGGAAAGCCTACTTAGAAGTCCAAGGTAAGGCTAACCCAATTTTCTGTTTAACAATGGTAATAGGAGCCTTCTTCTTTTTATGTAAGAGCATGTGTTTTGACAGAGGGCAGAGGGACAAATGAGTTAGAGATGCTTCACACTTTCTCTGTTCTACACTTAGAATTTGGAGCCCCAGTTCAGCCAAACAGACCTACAGACCCAAATCTGATCCCCAGTGCCCCTTCCAAACCTGAGGTCACAGATGTTTCCCGTACCTCCATCATGCTTTCCTGGAAACCTAACCTGAATGCTGGAGCCACACCGACTTCCTATATTATAGAGGCCTTCAGGTAAAGCCAAACTGTTTGGTCATCAGTAAATTAATTATCGCATGGCCTTATTCAAACTTTATCTAAACCTCAATTTTCTCTGTTATGTGTCCACAGTCATGCATCAGGTAGCAGCTGGCAGACTTTGGCAGAGCATGTAAAAACGGAGTCCTTTGTACTTAAGGGCCTGAAGCCCAGTGCAGTCTACCTCTTCTTAGTGCGGGCAGCCAATGCCTATGGGCTGAGTGATCCCAGTCCTATCACAGATGCTGTGAAAACACAAGGTGAGAACTGCCTTCTTACTTACATTAATTTATTATATAGTGCAAGCTCATTTCATCTTTTTTTATTTCTGTGCCCCTGTATACAGATATCCCTCCAACAAGTCAAGGTGTGGATCATCGCCAGATCCAGAGGGAGTTGGGAGAAGTCCTCATCCACCTGCATAACCCCACCATTCTTTCCTCTTCATCTGTCAGGGTGCAGTGGACAGTGAGTATTCCTCTCACAATGTACTACTTTTTTTCTTTGAGAATCTGTTGCAGTATGGGAGGGTATTGGCATATCAAGTCACCATTTAGCCAAGCTAATTTACCAACATCCTTGCACTCTGCACTCCACAATAACAACCCCACTACCATTACAACTACACTACAGTGCCCAACCTTCTGCAAAGGGCCATGTAGTACTGTATAGCAATGTGTGACGTGCCAGTCTGTACCCTCACAGATTGAAAACACTTGCCGACTGTTAAAACAATACAAGAGAAGGAGGAGACGGCCAACTCATGCTCATAAGTGGAAATGGCTTACAGATGTTAAAATGGATAGGTGGGTGCAGAACAAGTACAACTGGGAGCTTATGGTGGTGTTTCTGTGCTGCTACAAGCTGAATATGAGGTACCTGTGTCATTCTGTACCTGATCTGGTGTGTCTTTATGACACAATACTATACATCATGGTGCTAAACATCCCCTACTAGATATTAGAGTGTGGGATGAGTCACTGAAGGGTAAAAACCATCTCAGTGTTGCCTTTTGACAGAAGGCCACCCCCAACATTCCCAGGTATAATGAGGTGCTACAGTGAGTGATGAATGGAGCTGAGGAAATGTGAAAAAGATACTGACATGTCGAGACTGATTTAAAACATTACTGTCCAGTTACTGTGTCTCACTGGAATGTTCTAGTAAAACACATGATATGAGAGAGGTTGACATTGTAGTTAAATGGCACAGTTTCCTTGTTTCATAGCGTTAAATGTATTCCCAATGTGGAGTTTCTTGGCTTTACATTTTCCTTTGTGTTGTGGTGAAGGGTTTCACAATTTTCCAGCTAATGAAGACCACCTGATCTGGCAGCATATTTTATGGGGGAGGGATAAAGAAATCACTAAAATCTTTACAAGCCAGTGCTGCTTGTTGTCCGCAGGGACCCGTAGGGATATTAGCACACTGCTTACCAGTTATTCTTTTCTTGAACCATGCTGCATCACAAAGCAACTTCAATTAATGATTAAACAAATTCCTTCTCAAATTCCTTCTAATTTAAGTTATGTGGGGTTTTTTTCAACCTCAAATTAATTTGATCCTGTTGTACAGTCAGTTTCTAGTACTTAGAGTAAAGATCCCCATCCACCCCCTACTCTTTTCTGACTTCAGCAGTCAGTGGAGAGCAGGACAGGATGAGACAAACTGTTCTGGGAGTCTGGGCCCTATTTAACCAGCTCCAGACTTGGAGGAACCTTTGGCCAATGACCTCATAGTGCGGTTTGCACAAATCACTGCCGCTCCAAATGGCGCATAGACACAGTCCAAAGGAGAGATTTTAATGTGGATGGATAGACAGATGGGTGATGTGATGAGTTAGCACCTCATTCCAACCAGTGCCTGGTGTATCACAGTCAAAGTAATCCATGTTTGTCCAATGGTGCTACAATATATTCCTTTGCTGTGTCATTTTCCACTGTAAATAATTTAGCACATAATCACGTAAAGCTATCCCCATCTTTGTGTGTGCTCCTGTGTCATTCTCTAGGTGGAGCAGCAGTCACAGTACATCCAGGGCTACAAAGTGATGTACAGGCCTTCACCAGAGGGGCAGCAGAGGAGCGAATGGGGTGTATTTGAGGTGCGGACCCCTGGAGAGGACAGCGCCATTGTGACACAGCTTCGGAAGGGTGTCACATATGAATTCAAAGTCCGCCCCTTCTTCAATGAGTTCCAGGGAACAGACAGTGATGTCAAAATTGGCAAGACACTGGAGGAAGGTGGGGGGATGTGAATGTGAATGGCTGGATGCGAGTGTGCTTTGAGGCTTGCATGTATGGATACATGTTTTCATGTGTACAGTTTTACACGCACAGATTGCATGTGTGAGACTATACAACAGCTGTTCGCAGCTGGCAGTGAGGGCTGGATGGTGGTTGGATTATATTATGTTCAAATGTGGTGTATTCAAGCATGCCTGGGTATTGAAACCCATACACAAACACCCCAGTGCATGTGTCATACTAATTTTTCATAGGGAGTGGTTGTGGCAGTCTCTCGAGGTCTGGTTGAAACCAAACTGCAAATTTTCATTTGTAACAAACAGCGACAGAGAAATGTGACTATTTACCAGAGTTATATATGTGTGTGTTTGTGAGTTGCATGTGTGGGAGTGTTTTGATCTTTTTCTGCTGGATTCTCCTTTGTTCCAACTTTTATTGATAATTGTTTTTGAAGCTGAACATGTTTCTTCTCTCAAAAGCAAGAAAAAAAAACAACCTTTTTATAGAGGTTATAATTATTTCAGTTAGATTAGTGTTTGACCACAGGTTGCCAGTGACACACCACCGTACACTCAACTATTGTTACTCCCTGCCTGTTCTGAATAAACAGTTATTTGCTTTTATTTACTTGCAAAAGCACTTCTATGATGCTAATTCGGTTTTCAAATAAAAGCATCGTAATTTCCATGATTAGTCATTTGTTTATTCCTCGCCCTCACGCAGTGATGGAAAATAAATCCTGTCAGCTACATTGCATTTTAGAGGCTGAGACTACATGCAGTTACAAAAAGATATGTATCCTGTGTTATCATATGTTTTGTTCTTTTTTTCTTTGTCTATTCAAATCAGCCCCCAGTGCCCCTCCTCGTAAGGTTACAGTTACAGAGAGTGGGGACAATGCAACTGTCATCGTTGTCTCCTGGCAACCCCCTCCAGAAGAAGAGCAGAATGGGGTGGTCCAGGAGTACAAGGTAACAAAAAAAGAAATTAGAAAAAAGGAAAAAAAAGCTGCCAGTAGTTACATCAGGTCTTAGCAAGTGGGACTTGTTTTGTTAAACATGAACCAGACACAAACATGGGAGCAGACTGAGCAGACAAAAGAGAAAGAGACAATGCACAGATATGGAAAGGTAATGAATTCCTGGTTGAGGCATACCTTTGTACGCCCAATACTGCTCTCCTTCTGTGTACTGACAGAGGCTCAGAAACAGGACAGGAGTGAAACTCGGGGAGCTAGTGGTAACAGTTATGAAACATTGCCATCTGGTGGAAATGGTACCATCACACAGGTTGTGGGTTTCTTATCTTGAGTCGTGAGGAGCAATTTTTGTTGTCTCCTATGTGGTGTCCTCTGTTCTTTCTTCACCTGCAGTTTGGTATTAAGTAGTATTTAAAAATCCTTGTATTATTAGTAGATACAAAATATTTGGCATTCCTCAAGTCCATGACAGGAAATGTATATTTGCCAATTTTCATACTACTAAAAACAATCTAATAATATCGCTTTTTAAAGTGCAAAAATATAAATAAAAAATGAAAACAAATGTTCAGTGATTTATAAGCAACATTCATGTAACAGCAGGTAGTTGATTACATAGTTGAATGGGAGGAAGGACTCTAAATGAGAGAGATCTTTGTTATAATGTTAGTAATTTATTTGGTTTGTGCAGTATTTCTATTATAACCCCTCTCTAAGGCTCCTTCCACACCCCCTCACTTGATACAGTAATGCGAGCCCTCACTTTCGACAACACAGTGCTCTCAGACAGTATGCTGTGGAAGTCCTGCATTTTAATTGGAAAGCCCTTTTGAGTCACAGGGTATATAGGTGAGTAGTGGAATGGGAAATGAGGCAGAGCCTGTGAAAAAAGTTAAGTCTGTTAATTTTCCAGGTAAATGTTTTTCTGCTGATAGACTTCAGAGTAATTTCATGGTTTTTAAGTCCAGTTTGAGAGCGCTCCCTGCCCATTATTGAGCCCAGTCCCCAGCGGCACTGTCACTCACCCCAATTTTAAGACACAGAAAATGTCAAACATTTGTGGTTCCACCAGACATACACAGATATATAGTACACAACAAAGGATGTGAGCTTTCTGACATAGCTAACTGGAGGGAGTACATGGGAGGTGGGGGTAAAGAAAGCCAAATGGAAGACATTCACGATGTAGAGGTCTCCAGGCCTCATGCTGAGTGAATACATACTTGTTTCTGATCCAGGTTTTAAAAACCCTGGAAGACCTCTCTCACTCCTGAAAGTGACAGATTCTGTTAAAATTGGGTTATGAGGGTGATTACCAATCCCCATTTGTTTTTCATTGGTTTTAAGCTTCTCAGAGACATATTATGGCTACCTCAGCTAAAGCTGCCCTTGTCGTAAGGGCAGCCTGTAAAACATAAAGTCATGTTATTTAATGTTGTCTGACCTTAGAGATGTAACGCAATACCCAATGTGTGATAAAACGTGGAAATCATGGACCGGTTGAATGTAAACTGAATGTTGTCATGAAAGCCTCATAACAGTGCCTCAATTCCCACTTTACTTTTGTCTCTATTATGGCAGATTTGGTGCTTGGGGAATGAGAGTAGGTACCACCTCAACCGAACAGTTGATGGCTCTACCTTATCTGTGCTGATTCCAAGTCTGGCCCCTGGGATCCGCTACAGTGTGGAGGTAGCAGCCAGCACCAGTGCAGGGCTTGGGGTCAAGAGCGATATCACCCACTTCCAGCTTGGTAAGTAGATGACTTTTTTTCTCCTCCTAATAAATGCTTTACTTCAGTACTTTTGCCCTTTGCCAATCCTTGCAACTGAATTAAGCTCAATCACTTGAAAAATAATTATGGTATTAACCTATCCATCTCAAGTAAGGAGTGTTTTCAGTTATATGGCCTTCTGCCAAGTAAACAGACATTTATTTAATTGCATTCTTTGTAGTAACAGTCATGATCGAGCCTCTACCTGTTTCCCCTTTCATTATCAACAGTGGTGCTTAAAAACTATAATTTAGGTGATTGCTGTTATACAAACGTCATTAAACTTGTCAGAAAAGAGTATGATGAGTTTGAATGACAGAGGTTTTAACAGTTTTTGTGCTGTCTGAAATGTTTTTTGAAGCTGACAGTGTGATCAACTAAGGCACATTATTTTCCTGCATGGAAGAGCTTTGGAGCCACACCCTTCTCCACTCTCTAGTCAAGGATGCAGTCTTTTCTGCCCTGTGCTCAGCTTCAAACAGCAAAGGCATTAACAAAGCCTGCACTCTGACATACATGTCATTGTTGATGTTAAGAAAGGCTGGCTGATGTCATTTAACACTTTTTTAATATTTTTTTTCATCCTTTTAGTCCAGATGGATTAATATTTTGGAGATACTTGTCAGTTATTGTTCCCCCCAACCTGTTCGCTGGCCAGCTAATGAGTGAGATGGAATAGCAGGATGAGGTAGAGAGAAACAGCTCCATCTGGTTTTACATGTGTGATTGAGTGGGCTGGGATGGGCATGAAAAAGCATTCGCTGTGACTGATACAATTTATCTCACTTGAAGAGCTCCTGTGGTGATTGTTGCCATGTTCCAACACTGGAGTGGAACAATGTGCCTCGGGGACCAGCGCTTCACCCAAATGCATTTGTCACACACTGAGCTTGTATGCGTCATCTCTGCTTAGATACCTGTACAGTCCCTTGTGGGCTCCTTATCCACATTGGTATGCTCAGTTCTCTCGGCCAGGCAGAAGCAAAAATTGGGAAGACAGACTATTGCAACCAAATGGAGATGTAGACTGAGTGACAGAGACAGACAGAAAGATATGGAGAGGTAAAGGAAAGGAGTTGGCTTCTTCGGGGGATGTGTTTTTGCCCCTGGCTTAGAAATATGGTAAATAAGAATGGCTACAACATGAAAGACTTTAGAAAAGGGGATGAAGACAAAGTAACAAGAACATAAAGGACTTTCAGAGGGCGGGTGGAGTCAGAGAAGCCTTTCATATATCAGACATAAGGGAGAAGCAGATGAGAAAAACAGATCGAGAGCAGGTTGCTGTGAGCAGCAGTACAGACAGCATCTGCACAGTGCATTTCACAGCAGAAACAGCTTCAAGGCATTCACGCCTCAGTCTTTCACAGTTGTGCCTCAGTTTGCTAATTATTGTGGTGTCTGTCTTTGAAGATGATCTCTCTGGATTTATTTATATGATTAGGAAACCACTATTGCTTTGTGTAAATGATACCTCATGGTGTTTTCCTTTCCTTTTCCGTCAGACTGTTGTGGTGCACAGACTCTGTTTAGTTGCTTTAGTCTGCTCACCTGCCATTGTTGACTGGGATTTGTGATAAAAGCCTTTAGAATGATAGAAATTCCACTGCAACTCAACCTCGTATTTGCCTTCTTAAAAGCAGAATCTCTTTAAGCATCAAGAGAAAGAATTTTCTTATTTATGTAGTCTGCAGGCTTCATTTTTCAAAAGTATATATTTCTTTATTTCAGGGTTTTGCATTCCAGTTTAATTCTCAGTTGTTGCATATTTCATTTATCTCCTCGCAATTTTCAAATGCCAAATGGACCATTTTTCTTTAATAATTTCCTCCAATCCCTCCTTACCCATAGACTCTTCTGGACGAATGACGGAGACTGTGAACCAGGAGAACCCCCTGTCCCAGCAGATTTCCGACGTAGTCAAACAGCCAGCCTTTATAGCAGGCATTGGAGCTGCTTGTTGGATCATCCTCATGGTCTTCAGCATTTGGTTGTACCGACACAGAAAAAAAAGGAATGGCCTGTCCAGCAGCTATGCAGGCATACGTAAAGGTAGGTACATAATTGTTAAGTCTTCCCATGAAAGTTTGAAGTTAGACATATTTTTTTATTTGCAAAATCTTGTGAGAATATGCATTTATTAATGTGGCATTGCACTTATTTGATTTTTCCTCATGTTGTCAACCTACCTCACATCGTCATTGTTACACAGAAAGACTTCTTTGTAAAGCATTCAAGATGACATCAAACATACTCTTCAGTTGAGAGCTTTAAGACGCAATGTGAACTCCCGCTGAGAGTACCGCACAAAGACGTCTTGTATTTCTTTTTCATACTTTTGTCATGCTCATTCTGCGAGGGTGTGAAGAATGTTTTCAGTAAAGTACATTTTGAGGTCCAACAACTCCCCTCTTAGCAACTCCCTTCTGACTGTGCTGGGAAAGAAAATGTGCATTGGAACAATCTCTCTTTATCAAGGGCATAGTGACATTTTCACATGCTTGAAGTATTCTTGTTGTCTTTTGAGAGAAAGGACTTAAGATATGGATGAGTTGAGCATTTTGCATTCCTCTGAATCAACACTACGGTACTTATCTTCAGTTTTGAAAATCCATGAAACGCTTATGTTTGAGCTGCATATTAAACCTAGAGAGTAGCCGCAGTGTAACCCAATGGCATCTGCCAGATTAAAGTTAAAGTGACAGAGTTCGTGACATGCCCACAGTAGCTAGAGTACAAAGACAGCCATTAGCCTTTCCTTCTGAACCTCATTTATGTGTGAGCTGGCTTAATATGTGGCCTTGGGCTGTGCAGCTGCTACTATGAGCACTACCTGCTGTATCCCCACTCCTTGGCTCAGGTTTTATACTGACAGCCAGGGTTAGAGGAGATCCACCCTTCAACCTTGATGCACAAACAATAGACTGATATACCTGTTAATCTGTGGCTGCCACAACAAAAACACAGACTATCCATGTCCTCAATATTCTGCAGCCATGGTTAATGGAAAATGTCAAGTGAGAGGCACCTCAGCAAAGAGTTCCTGAAGCTCTGTGCACTTTTATAAATATCTGTGTGGTCTGTAACGGTTAGAACCACTCTGTTTTTACTTATGTCTTCGATTACAGAAAGCAGTAATGACCTGCAGTCAGGCGTGAGAGGAGAATGCCATGTAGAATGAGGTTACCCTTTGTCCCTCTGTGATTCTATATGTTGATATTTACTCAGATAAGAAAAAAAGAGCTCGGCAGGGAAACAGTAGGTAGACATCCACCCTCCTTCTCCATGTGCACTCAGACCACAAAAGGCCACAGTCTTTGTTGGAACTGGTAACAAGAATGTTTTCAAAGAGTATAATTGCAACCACATGAATCAACAATGTGCACTTGGGGTGAAAATAGGTTGTACTTACTTGGACCCTTGTGTGAGCTACAGTGTATGCTGGCATAGTCTGTAATAAATTAGATATTTTATTTTGCCAGCTACAAAAAAAGAAAAAAAAAATCAATGGCTAATTCTTATTTCCCTGACAATGAAGATAATGATTCAAAGCTCATGGGCCTCTCTGCTCATATATAGATAAAAATAATAAAGATTACATACCAGTGCAAAACAAACTGAGACTGCAGCATCTTGATACAAATTCATACCTCAGATACAGGTTCATCTGGCCAGGGAATGAACATCTGACAGTCCTGCTTCTCTATGGGAGGCTGATTTATGCATTTCAGTAATGTTTACATTTCCCACAGAAGGTTTGGGGTAGCCAATGTCTCCTCTTCAAAGGCATTCATCAAAGAGATAAAAGCTATCCAACAGCTGATAACTTCAGACTTGTTTGAGCATCAAGACGAAAGATTCAAACATGATTAGATGATTGTGCTGTTTAGAGTTTGCGGGCTCAGGTAATGTATGACATAATTGCGGAAATAAGGAGCAGTGTTTGTCTTCTCAGATTTCTCTCGCCAAAGGAGTTTTAGGTTGAAGTCAGAAGCATTTCTAAAATGCACATATTTAAGTTCGTAAGCTGGATGACTACTAACATTTGATGAATATTATATCAGCAGAAATTATTTCTATAGCTTTCCCCCCCTTGTTCAAACAAAAGCCAGTGTACATATTAAACAAGATACAGATCAAATGGTTTCTTACACCTAAAACTAAGCCATTAAACTGAAGGTTATGACGTGCATATAAGGGATATGTGAATTCACGCCTGAATGTCCCCTTTAATACTGTGCTATATAACAATGTTAATTGAAATTTTGTAACGTTTTATAACTGGCAAATTATGTCAATACTGACTGAAAATTTAATTTCTCTTCTTTTTCAACAGTTCCATCTTTTACCTTCACACCAACAGGTAAGCTCCACATTTTAGACTACAGTGATATGTTGTTACTCCAGCCATTTCACACATTTATGAAACACTTTAAATGTATCAGAGCCGAAGTCCTAATAAACCTGTTAGTATCTAAATCTGAATAGAGAAATATATTTTGATTGTAGAGAAATCAGGGACACTTCAAGTCAGCCAGTAAAAGGAAACAATTTGCACAGTTACCTGGAAAAAAATGTTCTCCAGAATGTTTTGGTTGTGTCAGAACTTAAAGCTCAAAGAACAAATGGCCACATTACTAAGAGGCTATTAAAACTGGTACTAACTTGATCAAAGGGCTGCTAGCAACTTCAGTTGAGATTCTTAAGAATGACATACCACATACACTTCAACACACCAATTATACAGTCAACAGAGCTAAGGAGGTTATCTGTGAATCAAAATGACATGGTGTGAAACAGATAAAAGTAAAGCCGTCTATGTGTTTGTATTTGTATTGCACAAATGTATTCTGAAATTCTTTGTTCATTTGAGGTGTGTCATGGCTGTGAATAGATGAGGGGGATTAACAGTGAGAGCTATAGAAAAAAAGGTGGAACAGACCGAGGTGTACAGTGTGCGTTTGTGGCTTCACTGGTTGAACCTGTCACCATACTTTGTATCAGTGTTTACAGCAGCATTGCAGTTTCTGTGTATCTTAAAGCACGAATTCCAGTAGAATCATTTTGCAGTTGCAGACTTTCATGATCTGCTGGAAATCTTTCAGGCAATTTTTTTCTTACTTGTGTGGTTTGGCTTCCCTGCCTCTTGTCACTGCATTTATGTTGATTTCAATCTCGAAATAGACTGTGATACATCCTTGGTTACCTAAATGCAAGGGCCAAATTCCACTTCCCGTTTTGAAAAAGAGACAGGGAATCAACACAGCTAAGGCCCTACTCCTCTCCCACCTACTCTCCTCTCAGGGTAGAGATTGTAATTAAAGTTGGAGGTTTATCTCCCTTTCACACACCGTTAGCTTAGAGCATCTTGAAAGAGTCAAACTTGCAGTGTGTAGAGCTTCAAACACAGGAAACCCGAGCCAGACGACCAAAGAGCTCCACGTCTTTGTTCTTCATAAGCCTCTTATGCATCCTCCTCCTGCTCCTATTGCTTTGTGTGTGTGTGACTCAGCTGAAACTATGCAACGCACATTGTTCACCTGAACTATACATATAAACTCCACAAAACACACAAAACTAAAATTTTAAATCAAATGAATCATCTGCTTTTTACATAAAATGATAGGTGCAAAAATAATGTGATAAGAGTATCTGCTTTCTTTTTTTTTTTCCAGTAGCGTATCAGAGAGGAGGAGAAGGTGTCAGCAGTGCTGGAAGGTAAGAGTTCAGTTGGGGTTAGTGTTTTTTTTTTCTTCTTCAGACAGCATTCACATGAAAGTATTTTAAATCTTTAATATATTTAGTGAAACTGAATAATGATTAGAGACTACATTTAACTTAAAACAAAATTCAGGATATTAAACCTCCTGAAAAAGATGAGAAGGGTTGGGCATGTGTACTTTTCTTTGACAAACACTAGGGGGAGAGCTGTGCCTTTCTAAAGTAGTACAGGGCAAAGGAGGGGTAAGGAGGTGCATTAAGTATGTAATAACACTACAGGAACAAAGACCCATGCAGTCTGCCAGGAGCCCATCCTCATTACATATGGTGGAGAGCCACTTCTAGCCACAAGGCTGTGCCATAGCATCACCATCAAACATTAATGGAGATACATATGTGCACATAGCAGCAAAAGCATACCTCTTGTGGAATGTGGAATGGTGCATTGTTTCTAAATGGTGAGTGTGTACAGAATGAGGCTTACCAAAACTCATTTGTATATCCATGGCCTTTGGCATGTCGATCTTATAGCTGGTAAATGGAAAAAAAGAAAATATGCATGCCATTATTGCCCGCTTTCTACTCAAGAGTACAAAATGTACTTAATGCAGCACTATGTGAGTGTTTTCATGTGTTAATGAATAGTTAGCTTGAAGCCATCAACAGTAAATCCATATTCATTATATTACCCAGTTGTATGATTAAATCCCGTATGCAGCGCGGATGTGTCAGCTCTGCACAAAAACAATGGTCGTTCAATATCAACATGCAACTGCCGGGGTGATTGAGGAGCTATTGTGAGATTGTATTTGGTTGTAGAAGACAAATGTGTTCATTACACAAAATGAGTCCAAGATATGAGTCATTTAGGGGGGAATGGGTAAATGTAATTCAATGCTAATTCAGTGCTGGGATGTGCAGAACAGGAGTCATTCAGTGCAGATTTGAATGCTGAAACAACATATGCCCCAGTAAGAGTAGAGTGCCATGTCTTTGTATGCTACATTCATTCACTGCATCAGCAGTATTTGGCTTAAGGTCAGAATAAGAATAAGTACAGTAAATAAGTGATCTTGTATTCATTTATTGTGTTGAAGCCAAGGAAATATCAGCCAAGGCATGAGGAAAAGATAAATATCCAGACAATAAACCACCAGGGTCCACAAAGGTTTCTCTGATGTACGACACCCCCCCCCCAAAAAAAAAAACAGTGTGCAACAATGTGCAGCTAACTTTTCAAATGAAATAACTATTGTGTAACCATGGAATCTACTCAGGGAGCTCTTGTGGTGCACTGCCTGTTCACAATGTGTATTTTGCAACATTGGGAGTGAATTTTATCTGGCCGTCTAATCCAGGCGGATCGCTAATACTCACGAGGGCTCAGAGAAAGTGTCATCAGCTCTGGGCAAGTCAAGCACACACAATCTATTTAGCTGGGCTTTTCTTTTTTTTCCTAATGTGCTGGTTTGCCGTGTGTTTGGCCAAAAGGCAAAAAGTATTAAAGCCGGATTTTCAGTTTTTCTCTTTTCAGCTGGATAAATAAACTCCACATAATCTTCTCTTTCAAATACTGCTCCTGCGGGTGTTTCAGTTCATTCACATAAATGTCATTGTGGTGTTGGCTTAGACTCTCACTATTGTCAAACATTTGGTTAAATATTTTACAGGCCTGGTTTGCTAAACATTGGGGATTCTGCCACTCAACCCTGGCTGGCTGACACATGGCCTAACTCCTGCTCCAACCACAACGACTGCAGCATCAACTGCTGCACAGCAGGCAATGGCAACAGCGACAGCAACTTGGCAACATACAGCCGACCAGGTATGAGTATGCCGTGTCATCTCTGTCATATATGAAGGCAGCATCCAAAACACTCTCAAAGGCAGTGTTGCAGGCCTTGACAAAATAACTGTAGAGATAAGAAATGTGGGAGCTGGGGGAATCTGCAGCGAAAAAGGAAGTAAAATCTTATATCTAGGTTAGCTCCCTAGAGAGCTGTTGTGTGCATCTCCCTTCACTAGGCCTACACAAAAATAATAAATAAAATAATCCTGGAGAAATATTAGGATTAAGAGTGACTGTATGCTTGTGCGTTTGAGTTATTTGAGGTTAAAGTAGAGCTGTTTTAGGCAGGAAATAAAAGGAGTACACTAAGCAGGGCTTATAGTTCGACTCTGTTGTTAATCAAATTGCTCTGCTGATTTCCATACAGTTGTTATAGCCGGTAATGTAATTTCCCCTAAGTGCTCAGTTGTTTAAGAAATGTGCAGCGGGCAAAGAGGTCAATGCTGGACTGCAGATGATGCCCAGAAGCAGGGAAAGAGAGAATGATGGAGGGAGAAGGGATACACCTGGAGGAGCAAATAGAGAAAGGAGTGATTAAGCATAAGAATATGCTTAAAAAAACATGCACAAACACATGTATGGGCAGGAATGACAAGGAATGAGATGAAGCTAAGAAGGGTAGGTAGAGAGAAAGGACACTTAACACCAGCAGATGGTCTTTTAGTTTATTCAGCACAGTTGTCAACAAAGAGAGGCAAATTTGGCCTTAGATTTTTATGCACTTCAGCTGTAACATATACACACTATACACAGAGACCTACATGAATGTGTAGCCTGGATAACAGAACCTAATGTCATTCATTTTCAGCCGTGACCAACAAACCTAACTGTGGAAACTTGGACTGCAATGAAATGCTTTATGTTCTAAATTATGCACTTTGGGGCTATGTCTTTAATAGCAGCACATAATTCCTATCCAGCTGTTCGACCTACTATCAATCCATCCACTCAATAGTTTCTCTTGACTTCCAGCCTCTCCCAGTGAGGATTAATAATTCATTTTGCAGACTGTACAGTCAAGTTTAGTTTTTCTTTGTGCTAATCACCCCTCTGAGGTTGAACGTGGTGTGAGATGTTTAACACGGAATAACAGGCTAAAGGCAGCCCTCACTCCTTGCATGACACCCCGCTATATGACACTAAGGAGCTTGCCAGTTGCATGCTTTGTGTGTGTGCCAAAACTAAACTCTTCAAACATTAAGAGGATCACTGACTAGGTGACAGCGCAAAGAAATAGGAGTTAATGTTTCTTGATCTCAGCCATAGGGGCGCTATCATACATCCCCCTTTGAAGTGTTGAGCTGTTCCATGCAACTGAAATGTGAGGCGAGTGGCACGAGCAGCCTGTACCTATGGCCATCTCTGGTATTTACCACAAAGTTGGCTCTCAGATCTGCAGGAGGATTTGAATATTTTATGAGCCAAGCAAAATTGGATCCGTCAGTGAAGCTGTGCTTTTACTGCGTGCCTCATTCCATGTCTTTGATACAGACGTCTCTCTGTCCCTCTCAATGAGCAAAGATGCTCCTACCGTCAGTTGGAAAAGAATAGATGATGCCCACACTGAGTCATTGCAGAGACTAAGCAAAAAGGTGTAACTCTCAAGTATCACTCACCTACAAAAGATTGTTATTTAGCAAACAAAACAGGCTTAAAACAGAACAAGAATCGTCTCACGTGTGGGGAGTGATCCTAAAAAGCATGAGATGAAAATGTCTTTTGTTCAAAAAGAATAAAAGTCTTTCAGCTTTACAGTAGATCATGTTATTTGAAATATTTTACTAAACTGGCTTACTGCTGCTAAGCTGATCAGCAGTAGAAACAATTGACTAAATACCCTCCTCGTATTCTCCAGCTGACTGTATCGCCAATTATAACAACCAGATGGAAAACAAGCAGACCAACCTCATCGTGCCAGAGTCAGGAGTCTATGGAGATGTAGACCTGTCCAACAAGATCAATGAGATGAAGACCTTCAACAGTCCAAACTTAAAAGATGGTCGCTTCTTAGGTCCAGGGGGCCAGCCGACACCTTATGCCACCACCCAACTTATCCAGTCCTCCATCTTGGGTAACAACATAAACTCAGACAGAGGGACCGGAGGGAGCGGAGGTGGGCTCGGGGGTGGAGGAGAAGTGAATGAAAAACACTGCTGGAAGCCCACTTCAGTCCAGCAGCAGAAACAGGAAATTGGATCTCAGCTGCAGTACAACATCATGGAACAAAACAAGCTGAACAAGGGTGAGTGTGTGGAATACCCAGCAGCCGTGGTTGCAGAGGTCAACTCCGAGCCATGATCTTCCTCCACTTGATTTTCCCCTCTGTTTTCTCCTCTCCTGGCTCTTTCAGCCTCACTGTGGATGCCTGTAGAAGAGTTTCACCCTCATTCACCCCTTGGCTCTGTCTCATCCTTTTCAGTCAACATAGACATCATCACTCTTTCTTTCTGCTCGTCTGTATGACATTCATCTGACCCCTCATCACCCTCCATGCAGTATTTTGCCTTTAAATCTGGACCAGGCTTGAATTGCTGTCATCTTACAGTATCGTGGATGCTGTATCGTGATGAAGGCAGTTGTGGGGGTTTATCTGCGGTATTAGATATATATAAAATAAAAAAAATAAAAAAGTAAGATAGAAAACTCAAAGATCTTTGAACAACGCTATCATTACCTTGTCGTACCTGCAGATGGGAACCACATCCGGTGTGATAGTTTTGATATTTTTTTGCAGATGTTGCATGTGTTCCATACTCACCTGAGAATAGTAAAGTGCATGCCTCTTGTCATGTGCAACTTTACACTGAGGTCAGTGTAATGTCATTTCCTGTGTAAAGTGATGGTGATCTCCCCTTCATTTCGGTGATCATGACAAAGTGAATAGCTTTTTTTAAGTGATATAAGTGGCCAAGATGTCTGCCTTGGACTGCAACTAATCATCCATTACATTCTCTCACCAACAGACCGCTACAGAGGAGGTGACAGTCCTATGCCAGCCACCATCCCCTACAATCAAACTCATGACAGCCACACTGGGGGCTCTTACAACAGCTCTGACCGAGGCAGCAGCAGCACCTCTGGTAAGACAGCATTTATAGCAAGGGTGGCTCCAGGATGGGCAGTCATAGGCAAATGAAAATGTCCATATACTATTCTTTAGGAGTCCAATCATAGATATTTTGCCATATCTTTGTTCAAAGAGCCAGACTGCTTTCTAGCTTATTATTGTTGTTGTGAACATTATAATCACATACACCATTTAGCTCAATTTTAAAATCTCTGTTTTCAAAAGGCAAAAAATAATTGTTGAGACGCTAATAAAATAGGCTGTAAATCTTAATTTGATTAATTTCAGTCTTAAGGAGAAACCTGCAGGAAATGGAAAAAGGCAGTCTGTTTCTTGTATTCTGGGTACACCCAAGGATGCTACAAGCTCATTACATAAAAGTGTCTCTTTTGTTTTCATTTTTTGTACACTGTTTGCCCTTGCTTATTTTCCATTAATTGGCTTTACTTAAATTCCAGTGTGGAGCAGCCTAATTTCATCTGGATCTCAATGTCCGTCTAGGGACAAGGACAAATGATTACACATTGTAGATGGCATGCAACACTGCCACCTTAATGCCATGTATCCATTCTGATATTGCATTTGAAGTTCAAGCCATTAGGGAGAGGCCTTTAGTGCTTGCTGCACATCACAGCTCATTGGTTCACAATTTTAATAGTGTGGGATTAATTTATTAACAGAGAGGTATATGCACACCGACGAAGTGGAGGGTTGCATGAGCCTCTGCACTCTCACATGTAAAATCTTTTCTGTCAGCCTTCTTACTGTCAATTTCCTCCACGTCATCTTGTGGTTTCTTCAGCATTAATGATGTTTTTCAGACACATAAGCTTTCATATCTGAAAGTGTCTTGTGACTGACCGAGTGTACCTTTTCTGTTTTTGTGCAGGGAGTCAGGGTCATAAGAAGGGAGTGCGCACGCCCAAACTACCCAAGCAAAGCACAATGAACTGGACTGACCTTCTGCCCCCTCCTCCTGCAAACCCACCCCCCACTCGGAACACAGAGTACACTCTATCGATGGAAGAAAGGTAGACACTAACAATCTAACCAGCATGCACACAATGTATTGAAATACTAGTCTATTCTCCTTCATTTTTTTCCCCTGTTTATTGCATTTCATTCCAAGGATTTGCCTCAGGCTTTTTCTGTCTATTAGTGCTATGGTTCATGTTAAACCCTGATAGAAGGATGGCATGAATATTTAGTGCATGCTTTCCTGGCTTCAATATATAAAAACATTCATTTCATTGAGTGATATTCAGCTAACGATGCATGTTTGTGTCTGCTGGCAGATGTGATCCAGACATGCAGTGCCCCATGCCCCCCTCTCACATGTACCTGCAGCCCGATGAGCTGGAGGAGGAAGAGGAGATGGAGAGGGGGCCCACTCCTCCTGTCCGCGGGGCAGCCTCTTCTCCAGCTGCTGTATCCTACAGCCACCAGTCCACAGCCACTCTCACCCCGTCACCCCAAGAGGAGATGCAGCCGATGCTCCAGGATGCACCAGACAGCCATGAACGCAGGTACACCCACTCGGTACAGAAGAGCTGTCAGATAGTGTGCTGATGTTCATGAAAAGCCTTTTCCTTCCTTTTTTTTTTTTTTTTTTAAAACCTCACAGAGCAATATGCTTTTCAGTGTCTTTAAAATCCACAGCTGTATTCATGATTAAGGCCCATTAACTCCAAAGTCTGTATATTGTACTGCACTGTCAGACCATTTTCAAAAGCATACCTTAGTCTTTAGAATGATTTCTTACCTTCCGGGGAGTCATTTGTAACGGTTCATTTCAATACAGGATGAAAAGAGTTTGAAATAATACAGTTAGTCCAGTTTATTTTATGACAGTACGATATTAAGTAGGAGCTGTGGAAAAACCTCTGTTATTGTGCAGCAAAATCATGACTTTGGAAGACAGTGGAAGATTAATTTACATAATTTGCATTTCAATGTTCTGGTTAACTCTCAGAACCAATGAACTGTCTAATGTTCCAAAAGGAGGTGTACCTCAAATGATAAAAACTAATATAAAGTACATGTGATCTTTAGTTAACTGCCCAAATAGTGAAAAATCAGTACTAATGTTCCATGATAATTGGCCCTATAGAATTAACTTTGTCTTTGTGATCCAGAATATTCCAGATTTGATGTGATACTGACAACGCACTTCTTACTTCTTGCAGGCGCCATGCTGTGAGCCCCCCACCCCCTCCGAGGCCCCTCTCTCCCTCACATACTTATGGATACATCAGCAGTCCACTGGCTGTGGACACTGATGGTATGGAGGAAGATATGTTGGAGGAGGAAGAGGAAGGTGATGAGACAGACACAGAGGTGGCCAAGATGCACTACCACCACACACACCCTCACCACCCCCAGATGCATGCACGAAGGTTGCTACTACGAGGGCTTGAACAGACACCTGCATCTAGCATGGGTGACTTGGAGAGCTCAGTGACAGGTTCCATGATCAACGGATGGGGCTCAGCTTCTGAAGAGGATAATGTCTCTTCAGGGAGGTCCAGTGCAGTTAGCTCTTCAGATGGATCCTTCTTCACTGATGCCGACTTTGCTCAAGCAGTTGCTGCAGCTGCAGAGTATTCAGGCCTCAGGGTGGCTAAATATCCTAATTCACAGGGCCAGGAAGTGGGAGGAGCTTCAGGTAAAGTGAGCAACTTCCAAAGTTGTTCATGTAAGAATTTTGATGAATGGTGAAAACAAACTGTTCTGTTTCTTTTTCCAGCACGAAAATACCAAATAAACCAGTCAGGCCACCGTCCCAGCAGCCCGGTGTCAACAGACAGCAATATGAGTAGTATGGCAGCTATACACAGGAGGCCTCCTAAAAAGCAAAAACAGCATCCTGTAGGTCATCCAGGGAACCAGCGACGTGAAGCCTTCAATGAAGGTACACATGTTTGCATCTAGTTCAGTGTTCATGGTGGTTCATGCACATATCTATCCATGTAACGCATACTACTGTAAGTAAGCTAAATAGAAGTTAATACAAAAAAATTAGCTTTTTGTGCATTGAATTCTCTAGCCCAGCAGTATATATATGCATAGCTCATGAATTCATAAGGTTCACAAATAAAACACTAGAAGCTCTTGCAGATATTTCACTGGTGTTTACTGCAGAAATAAAACTACGGCAGTTGTCAAGCCAAACTTTTACATAAAACTGTTTTAAGAAGGTGACTTATTTCTTCACTGGAAAGTTATGAGTTTATCTGACCTGCAGTAGACACCAGGCAGAGCGCTCTCAGTTTAGAGAATTTCTGATGGCGTGAACGGCTACTCAGAATGGGACCACAGAAGAGCAAACCCTATATATATAGTGAATTTTACACAGCCTAACTTTTGTAATAGATAGTTGTTTATTTTGTCACTATATGCACCGGGGCTGGTCAACATAATCCGTCGGGATACTGCTGACAAGTCTCAGTGCATCCAATAAACCTAAGCGAAGTGAACATTTTTAGGTTTAAAAAAAAAATAGTGACTATCTGATGCAAAGTTCATTATATGGCATTTGCTCATGAGTAGCTTTTAGCTTAGTTCTATGTCTCCATGATTTTCCAAATTTGGAGAATTCGGTCAACTGCGTATAAGTCAAAGATTACTCAAATACTTGACACACCCTGCTTCAAAAATGACAAAATGGCCATTTTATTTAGCTAATACACAGTTTGTAAAAAGGTTTTTCTTAAAATCCACTCACAACACTTACAGTTGGCTTGCATTGTGGAAAATTGAGACTTTGAGACTGACCATAGTTTGTTTTCACATGTGCATTATTTTCTGGCCCTCAGCTTGTTCTGTGTCTTACACTCGATCTTTTTTGTATCTTGCTTTTGCTTATGCAGTGTCCATGCACTACAAATAAATATGTCGTTATCAATTGTGTAGGTTTTCCCTCACTGTCTAGCCTTTATGGTGTCAGAATGTTCCCTCATCAGGTCTTTGATTGAATAAATGCAGAAAACACTAGTGTTGGATTTCCAGTCTCACTTTGTTTACTCTCCTGGAGTGTGACTGAACCTCCAAGACAGCTTTCACTTTAAAAGCCAACACACTGATAGAGAGACTGATGAGCAGCGACAGCTTAGTTTTATCCCACAGCTACACAGATGGCCAGTTTGTGTCATTGGCTCTCCCTATATTCCTTGTTAAGATATGGAAGGGAAGAGTGCAGTTTACTGTGACATAACGTCTGTACAGTAAAAGGGCATGGCTCGCAGTATGGGTATGTGTATGCTGGGAGCCAAACTTTTCATCTTCATCTCTCCTAATCTGTAGCAGTGCTAAACAGAGCAAGTGGTGGGCAGGAGGCCAGGGCCATGGTGGGTAGGCACGGAGGGCTGGCTATCTCAGGAGAATCCTGCCCAGCTTGGCAATTTCTAACACAGAGATATCTCTCCACTCAAGCCACTAATGAAAGTGATCCAGGTGCTTTAAAGAGCCACCTATCACAACAGCGGACAAACACAACCCAAACAGGCTAAATACTTGAACAGCTGTACACAGAAGAAAAAAAAAATAACCTTGTTAAATAAAAGATCAATTTACTTCTTACGGCATCATTTTTACACTGAAGCCTTCCAGTAGAAAGCCCACCCCTTTTTTGTGCACAGTGTGTCCTGTCCCAGCGCTGGCTCTCCTCTTAGTGTCAGGTGTCCTTGAGTGTTGGAGCACTTGACAGGGAGATTTAATATCTAGCTCACTGGGAGCCAGACCAGCCATACCGCTGCAGAATATCCAGCCCCCATCCTCCACACCCCCACATCCTGCCATCATCCTTATATCCTGGCCTCCTTCCCATCCTCTGCCCCTCCCTTTAGAGTGATCTCTCCATCCTACTTCCCTCTCTTCTTGTCTCATGTTCTCCTTCCTCTTTGTTTGAGTGGGGAGGGGTCAGACTGACAGCTCTACCGCTCTGTCTATCAGCGCTCTTGCTGATTGCATTTGATCTGAATGGATTGTTTTTCATTTGGAGGTTATTGCCTCCCCTGTCCCCACCACCCCCACCCTACATACTCTGTCTGTGGTCTGGAATACTACTGCTGAGGTTATAGGTGAGAGAAGGTGGCATGACATTAAAATACAAAAATGAAACACTAGCCATGTTTCCTAGGCATACAGTATGTATTCTGATACAATTTGTTTGTGCCCCAGCACCTTCCCCCTTAGTTCAAACTGCAACTAAGAAACATTACTCGACATACACAAGAATATGAATAGTAAAGAAGGCTCTAAAGTGAGAGAACCAGCCTAATCCTACACACCAACACCCGCACTTCCCCACTGTTTACCTCTTTGACAGTCATTTCACTCATGTGTTTGCACAGAGGGTTGAGAAATACCCGACTTATATTTCCCCCCTTCATTCATGTTGTGTTTCACTTTAATGCCTTTATCTACCTCAACCACTGAACGTAACCCTTTCCTGTCTCTTCTGATCTGTCTCAGCCTTGTCTGCCTAATTAAGCACAAGGCCCTCAGATTCATCCTCCTTTGCAAGCTCAGAGACACTTTTCAGACCTGAGCTCTGTCTTTGCCGATATTTCCTCGTAAATCTACCGGGCAACCTGCTCCTCCCTTATAGTGAGCTATAGCTCACACTGTGGCATTGATCGGACACTGACTGAAGCAGAACTCAGGAGGCAAGGCAGTTATTAAAAAACTGCAGACGCCTTTCTGCTGTATGATATTGACCGTTCCTCTTTTGTATTCAGGAGGGGTGGGTGAAGAAGGAGAATAAACAGAAAAGTCTACTGAAGCTCTACCTTTCAGACAACAAGATCAAGTAAAGACATCATCTGCTTCATTGGCCTCTCCAATGTCCAGTTTTGTCAAATCTTTAAAGTCTGCAAGGTAGCCTCTGGGATCAAGCAATGTGAAAAAGGTGGCTCTCACTATATTTATTAACTTTCAAATCCTACGGGGTTTATGTGCCTTGCTGCCAACAAAACCATCTTTCAGGTTGGAAGCTGATTAGAAGATGAAAAGCCATTGATCGAAGGCCGACAAGGCTTTTCACTCGCATTTTGTTTAGATGGCTGTGTGATGTGTGAGAGGCCAGGCGGCCCACTGGCTGGTCTCTTATGAATAATGGCTCAAGGACAAGTAGCATTGATTCATCGACAGGGAAAGTCAAGAAGGCTAGAGAGCCAGCTGCTGACCATCACGCTCCCCTCAAATCTTATAACCCTGGCTAGATTCAGCCTCTCTAATGACATCTGTTCTGATTTCTGTTCGGAGGAGTTTCCGGCCAGCAAAACTCTGTACGGCTCTGTGTAAATATACACACAAATCGCAGCTGTGTTTGTACATCTCTTTACAGGTGTGAGACAACTGAGTGACAGATGATACACACAAACGTTCCATGGTTTATAAATTCTTGTACCCCTGTCTTTAGCAGTATGTGGTTAATGTGCTCTTGCTTCCTGTGTTTATCCATCAGATCTCCCTCCTCCACCCATTCCACCTCCAGCAGTGCTTAAATCCCCCACGCATCCTGCCAAGGCCGCTCTGGAGGGTCGAGGAGTAATTTCCCCCAAAGCAGGAGAAGGTCGAGACAAGCGAGGAGGAACGGGTGCCTATCGGCCCAATGAGGGCTCTGACCCCAGAACCAGCTCATCTGAACGCAAAGACGCTCAGGACAGACAAAAGACTGCTCATGGAGGGAAAGGGAATAAACATGAAAGTAGCACTGCCAACAAGGCACGGCAGCACGCAGGTACTTAATAATCCCTAATTGCCACACTCCCTCATTGCCATAGGCTTTATTTTGAGCCTCAGGTATTTCAATTGTTCTCTGTCCCTAGGTTCAGAGGACATTCTGCCCTATAGCCGACCACAGTTCCCCACCATCAACAGCCCCCGCGACCCAAGCTCCTCAAGTTCCATGTCCTCCAGGGGTTCAGGGGGGCGGCGGAGAGGGGAAGGTGGCAGAAGGAACCCTGCAGACATGAGCCTCAACAGTTCTGGAGCCTTCCAACAAGGAGATGAAGAGCTAGAGGTACAAGTTGATGTCAACTACACGGATCTGCTGAAGGCCAGTAGATTTGACTGTAGTGAATTGTAGTGGTGTGCTGTCCAGCCACATGAGTTGGGCTCGAATCACAAATTTGACTTTAAAATTAGACTGAATCAATTCAAATAATTTGACACCTTGTACCAGTCACATATTTAAACTGTGTAACAAATCTTTTCATTCCCACAATCACAACTTGTCAGTGGTCTCATGTAAACAAAGACAGTAACCTGATGTGCATTGAGTTCTAATATTTTATGGTCATCGCCTTCTTAGATTTCAAATATGTTACAGATCTGATCTGATAAATTCAATTTGGTAGTACACAACTTAATCTCTTGTGGCATTCAAAACAACAATGTAACATCACCATTACCAATGCAGCATGATACAATCCTTACTTAATCAGAATCCTATTGTCCAATCCAACACTAAATTGGCAAAAAAAATAACAGGATGAATGTTCAATATGTCAAGATCCTGAAGTCATAATCTGCATGCAGTACAACGTCTTAACTTGTTCTTGTAGCTTTGTAAACATGACTGTTGCCTGTCTATTACTGTATCTATTGATCTGTTAAAGGTCACCTGATTTATACCTACCAATTAATTTTGTAAGGATACATGTTCAAGACCTGTGATTGATACTTTATTATATAGTTTAAATGACAACAGAAGCAAACAAAAGTAAAAACACGAGTGTAATCATTCCCGATTGAACACAGTCTCACCATAAAACCAATATAATATGAATAAAAGGTAATAGCAAGCACTATGGTTGGTTATGCGACACAAGATTTCTGCTGCTGAGAACTGGAATGTAACATCTACCCAGTTATATACTTCTGACTCATTACCAGCTTCATCTGTAGTAAGCCAATATTGGCCAAGACGGATTCTAACCAGTGTATTTGCTTTATTTTTCCACTCAGATGGTAGAAAGCTGAAGAAAAGATGAGGAAGAGGAACTGACCAGATTTTTCCAAGATTGGAGCACCACTGTTTCTCTCACAGTTTTAAATATCTCAGTATTTCATCATCATGTTGGCTGCCATCATACTGTGCATCAAGTGTTTCTTTACATCCAGAAAACAGACCAATGTTTTTTATTTTATTTTTAACTTATCATTTTCTATGTCCATTTAAAGAAAAAAAAAAGAAAAGGAAATGAGTGACGATAAAACAATGATGCATTCAAAACTAAATACGGAATGGTATATTTATGTTCAATTCCAATGCAATATGGAGTGAAATCCTGCTCCAGACATTGACATGACTCATCTTGCCTAAATAAGAACTATGGAGAGCCCATACAGTGAGATGTTACTGTAACAAAACAGCTGCAAGCAGAGAGGCGTGAACTGTCTGTAAATATGTCTACATGATGTCTCCTTATTTTACCCATTGTGGTACCTCAAAATTGTTTTCTTTGTTTTATTTTGCAGATTCTAATTTTATTATGCCAGTAAATTTAATTATTTTATCATTTCCATCCATGTTGTAAATTGCTATATTATTTAGTTCCCCCAAGAAAGTGCCACTTTCGGATTTTTTTCCTTTGTTTTTTGTAATGCACTGTTATGTTCTGTATTGTCATCAATGTTTATTTGTTTTACTTTGGTTTTAAAAGCACAATCACTAAACTTTTATTTTAAACCATTCTATCTATTAACCTTTTTGTCTTACTGGAAGAAAAAAGGTATGACAAGAGTCGAGTTAATCCTGATGATGATGTAGGTAAAGGTTGTTGTTTACGAAGGCTGTGCTTGAAAGGAGACTCCTTATGTTGTGATTGTCTCCCTCTCCAGTTCTGACACTAGCTAAAGTGTTGACAAAGACAGTTAATGTGAGTCATAGCTGCAATGTAAATATCCTTTTCACAATGACCATAAACTCAGCTATTGCACATTAATCGAAATGGTTGTGTTGCCTACGAATGCACTTAAATGAATGTCAGATACAGGAAACGTCACTTTGGGAACCTGGAGAGGCTGTAATTGGACAAGAAGAGTCTCTTTTCTTGATACAAAAGGGCTGATGGAGCCCTGTTTAAAGGCGAAAGGGTGCTGTTGTTTATTCATAGGACATCTGCAAACATTTGTTTCGTAAAGCAAAAAAAAAAAAAAAAAGATGAATAAAAAATGTTCAAACTAAATGTTCCCGGTGTCGTTTGTCATCATTTTCTGAACAAATCCCACAAAAAGATCAAAGTCAGCAATGTGTCACTCAGACCTTAACAACTTTCCTATCCTGTCTTGTCACACTCAACCTAAAGCCTATTCATTCCGACTAAAGATAAATGTTTCTCCTCAACCACTTAACCAAACTCTGGTTGCCACGGCGGTCCATACATTCCTTCCCCCAGCAACATTTTCCATCTATTCCAAGATCCTAAAAATGCCCCGTTTCTTTTGACTGGGTAACACAAGCCATCTCATGATTAATTAATTATTAGAGACTGGTAATGGGATTTGTTGGGACAGTATAAATACAGCAAATATCAAATCTATTCCAGTGATTTCTAAAAAGATGTCTAAACCACAACTGTAGGGTACACAAAATACATCTAAATCAATGGTGTTGCAATGATTGAAAAGCTTCATGATAAGCTCACTTTCATTAGATGTATTGCATGTTAACTGGAAATAATATCAGCTGACCACAACCAAAAAGACAATGTACTTCAACAACACCGTCAAGGAGAGGACCATCAATATCCCTGACACGGTGGCTAAACAGCCATTTCTGCTCCGCACTGTAGCTATTCAAATGTATCGCCTAATGCCAATTCCATTAGCGTTCTCCATTACTCACAATATCAGCATGCCATGTCAATCAGTAAAGGCATTTGGAGTTATGGGGGAGGCTAAAACCAACAGTGAAGGGATTATATTCAATTTGACAGGGCTAGATTTCTGCCAATTAGGCGTAAGGAGGCTTCAATGAGGTTACATAAGCAAGCGGATGCAGTACTCATTTCATTCGTCATCGCATGGATTCTGGTGGGGTAGCTGCTGACGTGACAAAACAAAATATCCATTAAATCAGAGGATGACACAGTCGCCACCAACTCACTCCAGACAGGGACTTATCCTAATTGAACACTGAAATACATTTGTTCCAGTTTATTATGTCTAACCTGCCTACTGCTTGTTCTCACAGAGACGATATCCAAGCCAATGGGAGCCTTTAATGTCAAGCACTGTCGGACTGGCTTATTTAAATATCAGTGAAAAAGAAAGACATGGTTCCTTCTCTCCCAAGTCTCAAAGACCTGAGGTGAAAGTCTTGTTTTAACAAGCTAATGAGTATTGCTGCCCACCTCAACATGCTCTGGCATTAAAAGGCTACTCTGACTGCATTTCTAGAAAGTCTAGAACACAAGAAGTACAATATCTCTGTCACATGTCATACATTGCAACAGCTGATGGGTTTCTCCATTATTTATTCAAACCTTCTTTACAGCATTTTGTAACTCAACAGAACCTGTTTTGTGTAAACATTTGATTCTTATAGAGACTAATTAAAATTAAAAACATATCCATAAGGTTCAGTGATGTTTATATAATTACAGACAGCCCCTGAACACCCACCACCTTCCTCCTCCACCTCAGAAGCAGTTCTCGGAGCTCCCTTCCCCCTTCATTCCCTCAGGTGTTCTCTAATAGGCACCTTTCTAAACAAGAACAAATTTGGAACGAGGGGGGAGCGTTCCCTTATGGCTTCATCCATCATTTTAATGAGTGGGGGTGTGTCCTGGCCCCTCAATGAGATGCAGGCGATTAAGGATATTAAGCGGATACACTGGCAGCCAGGGGTTATTCACCCCATAATGGCATGTATATTCACAATGAGGCCAGACAGCCTTTGGTCCGGTCTTTATGGTTCGTCTACCTGAGAGCTCAGGAAAAATGCTCAGTGGTGTATAGGAATGCCTTTACATTATAAGTAGATAAAGAGAAATGTTAAAAGAAAAGGAGAGTAAATATGTGTGATCATTTGTTCTTTTAGTATAGTTCTCATATGCTGGTGCATTTTTGGCATATGTACCAGTGAACTGAACAAACTTTGGAGTTTTTTGAGCTCTGTGAAAGAAGTAATTTATGACAGATCATTAAGTAAACCAAACAATGAAAGAGTTTGGACACATTTGTAGCAAATTAGAGTAGCAAATAACAGTGTTTCAATGTATTAACATTTTGTCCAATAAAGTAAGTATATGACAAATATTTGTTAATTGTTTTTATCCAAGTTAGTTTCTGGATCGAGACAGAAACAAGAAGTTAAACATTAGATTTTCTAGATCAATTTAGACAATTTTTTGTAAAAAAAAAAAAATCATATTCAAAAGTTATACACACCAGTTATTCAAAGCATTGCAAGGCAGCCTTACAACCTCAACTACCTGAGAACAGATTCTGAAGAGGAATGGTCCTAACTTCCAGTTTAAAAAAGCTTTTAAGCACTTAGACAGTTCAATTGCTGTGATGGCAAATAAAGACTTTGCTATTGATTACTACATCAAGATATAAATCATTCTGGCTGATGTAAAAAGATGTAAAATGAAGGAGCAAAGCAAAATGTTCTGGCCAAAAATCATCTTTTCAATGATCACATCCTTGTGTCATGTTCAGTCGCAAAAAAACACCAAAAACTGATCTTTTTGGACTTAACAGCATTCTTACTTCATTATATCAAGTAATCTATCAGATATGTTTAATGATGAGGGTTTTTAAGATTATTTACAAACAATGTGTGGTTTAAAACTTAAAACTGCTCATAAAACCCCCAAAATTACATCAAATTTTTCTCAAACATATTGGTTCCTACAAAATACTTCCCATCAGGTTTACCACCCATGGATAAAATAAGGGAAATCAAGTGAATAAATTAGTGACTTCTTTTAAAGAATTGTGTTCACAGACCAAAAAATAAAAAATAAAAAATTGCTAATATGCCAATGTCAGGATGAGGCCTAATCACTCTGCACAGGAAATATGCAAATCAAGTACAAATCTGTGAAGCACACCAACCTCTTCTCCCCTTTCTGTATTCCTGCAGTGTTTCAGTTTTGCAATCAATAATCTTAACTGCTGTTGCTTTCAACTCTGTCCCAGCAGCCAAAAACTAATTTCTTTTGTGCACATTCAGGGTGTCTCTCATTTCTGATCACCAAACTGCTTCATTAACCTCCTTCCCATGCTAGGAGGTAATTAAGTGAACAGCTGTGCAATGTCTGATAACTCATCTTACTGTCGCAACCCTCTGCGGGAACGCCAGTGAGGAGCCAGTCATCACAGGTGCAGTGTTTAGACAGCTTAGCAGCACCTCTCCATAGCCATTTACACTACAGCTGCTGGTCAAATGCCACCTCTTCAGAAAAATCTATCAAAACTTATTCCGATTTACCAGCCAGCTCATCATAATTTCCCATCATTACAAAAAGTTGTTTTAATCAGTGTTTAACACTTGAGCTTGTTTAAACATGAGAAAACTGAACTGAAAAGCTTTCTTGTAAAAGATAGGCATCAGTGGAGAGACTGCCAGACGCTCTGAGTGAGGGCACGTGGAAGCCAGCCAAAGTTTCTTTAATAACTAAGAAGTAATCTGGATGATTTGTACATCCATTTGTCACTTAGCCAGTCATTCTAACCATCCTTATTTAGTGCCTGTGGGGTCTGCACAATTAACCCAGAGGAGAGCGGACTCCTCATACTGTCCCCCGAAATCTTCCCTCCCTCAGCTATTTCCCTGCCGGCTTCAGCTTTGCATCTGTAAGCTGATCTCACCATCTAAAATTTAATATTACCAATAAATCATGGTCTTTAGCATAATCAAAATTCTTATTATGATTATTAATACTGTTATAAGCCAACAGTTTAGTTGGATTCATTCAACTGTATTAGTTCAAATACAAGTTGCAGAACAGTAAAATAGAACGCTTCAATGAAAAGGGCTTCAACACTGCAGCAAAAATGGGTTATGTTAGATTTAGGGCCAACTGGCTCAAAGAGAAGTCTAATCAGCATACTGATATCTTCAAAAGAGCAACATGAAACTAGGGCTGCACAATTAATGAAAAAGGTGGGCAAAGAAAAACTTCTGAATAACCTGTTTTTTTGTTGACGGTTTTTGTGCCATGAAGCTCTCTGAGCCAACAACAATAGCTTAATCTAAACCTGAGAGCTCTCATAGCCTCTGTTGTGCTCTTGTTGCTGGATTGCCTTGGCTTCCAGTACCACTGGTTTAAAGAAACTCCCATCAAAAACTGGCATTTTTTGCTTCTGTAAACCAGAACTATGAGGAAATGGTAAAAGTAATTTAGTTTTTCAAAACTCTTGCATCAATACTGCATTTTAGAGTATATCGGACACCCTGATATTGAACATACCAGCATAAAGACTGTTCTCCACTTTGGATACAGAGAGTTAACTTGAATGGCTTACCAGAGCACTCCACCACACACTATACTTCATCTGACTCCTAACCCACTTTACTCCAGACCAAAAAATAAACATAGTTATAAGATTTTATGTTGCTTTCATACAGCAAGAAGTCAATGCAGCATTGAGCACTCTAAGAAACTGAAAAAAAAACAAATGGCCTCACACATTTTTACCCCATTCATTTAGAACTTCATTGATACCGGTTAACTTACCTTCGATCTAATTTTTTTTTCATGGCACTTCAGAGAACTACATACAGGGATAAAGTGGACTGAAGTGAACAGGAAAAAGAAGCTGAAACTAAATTAATGTTATTAACAGTCTATTTTTCTTCTTTTTTTTCCCAAACTTGCGGTTTTTCCAATGTGCGGTTAATTGCAAGTCAATAGTCCAATCAAACCAAGTAATTATTACCCTTGGTCTACCATCACATGGAAATAACATTTTATGAAACTCTGAATGGAAAAATAGCGTAGGTCTGATTTTAACAAATTGCAGTAAATGAGATATTAGGCAAGGTTCTTCATCTTATTAACACAACTCTGTATTTTCCATTTTTGCCATAAAATGGTCAAACTCATGGATTTTCAATGTGAAGAGTTGAAATGGCCAAATACAACATGAGATGTGACAGAACTAGAAGTGGTGCATTAAGACCCTAATCTATGACTGACAATATACTGTCCTTATACATCCCTCATCAGCATCTTCTGTTACCATCTTTTTGTTATTGTGTCTATTCCCAGTAGATTCTAAATTAGTCTCCTGCCCAATACAATACTACTTCAATTACATATATGGCTAAATTAATTAAAATCTGTGAATCTGCCACCCACTCATTCCCCTGTGAATTCAAAGAATTCCATACTAAGGCTCTCATCTTTGTGGAGGTGTTTGTTGGCCCAGTAATGACAATATTTAAATAACCCTTGAACCCATGAGGCTCCTCCCCAGGTTTAGGTATGCCAAATGCAAACATGCAATCACGGCAGTCAAAAAGCAACATGTTTTCATAACAGTATTACCTCACAAGCTCAACAAAACACTGGCATGACCAATCATGGGGGTTTAGATGTAAATGATGATAGACAAAAGACGTGTCAGTGTTTGATGTTCACAGAGGAAGCATAATGGAAATAAATTATGGTGTGTTCTTTTTTAAGTCAAATGACCTGCGGGGCACTGGTGATTTGAATGGCGGGTGTTTTTCCAGGCAGTGATAGATGGAAGGTGAGGACAAGGGTGAGCAGGCTGCAGAGGTGTTACAGGGAGGGGAAGAGCACATAGGTGGAGTTTGGGCACCCCTGAGTTCAGCCTTCATTTTACTCTTCTTCTTCCATCTTTCCATTGCTGACAGGCTGAGTGGTAGAGATGAGACATGGGTTCATCACGCTTTGTGTGGCCTTGAGGCTTTTTTCTACTCACATGTGATGGCTGATGTGCTTGTGTTGCCATCTTAACCTGTTGTTTTACAGCCTGGCCATTTTTCTCTTTTATGATGGTGACCTACTTGAGAGCACACCATCGCACCTCCATTTATTTCTTTATATGTGTTTGTATTTCAACAAAACAATTTAAAGCAGATAATGTTGGCGATTGCTAAAGACAGGCAACGTCATGCGACTGGCTTGAGGTTATACATTATTTGACGGCAGTGTATTTTCAGATAGTGTCCAGAGCTTGTTCCATCGATTATTATTTTTCTCCCTCTCAAAAAAAGACTAATGAGCCCACAGAATTCCACTAGAAAGGTTAATACAATATTGAAATGTCAGGAGATTAATGATATTGTTCTTTCTTCCTATGATCCTGTAGGAGAGGGTGACAAATGTCTTGCCCTTTTCACTCTGTTCTTCCCCATCTGATCTCCCCATCATTCCCTTCGTCTGTTTTTTCTTTTATTCTTCTTTTCTCTCTCCCTTTGTCTGCTCCTTGTTCTTCTCCATCGATTGTGGTCTCCAGATGCCAAGGACTTAGCTCCGCTCCTCTTCATAAATGCTGTATGCAGTGACACAATGCAGGAGATGGGCTGTGCTGTACATTGTGTGCAGTTGTCAGTAAATGAATAGCATTGATCCATCTTCATTAGGCGGCGGTGAGACTTCAACACTAGGAGTTTCCCTTCTGTCAAGAGCAAAGACACTTGTGCTTATGCATCAGACCATCAAACCGCGTGTTGGTACTTTTCAGCTTGACAGTAGAGAGTAAAACACTTCTGTTTTGCAAGAGATACAGAAACCCTTCTGGTGGATATCACTGGTTTTATGTGCTCAGTGTTTCTTTGCTGCGCATCTTGACTTCTCCCTTGCTCCTGCAGCACCGTGGCAAGGGGTCCAAGTTTTAATCAACTCTGCATAATTGGAGTGATTCCCTGTCTTGCTGTATATTTCAATCCATCTGTATAATTATGGTGAATTAAAGCCTTTGTCAGAAGAAATGGGGAGGGAGAAGCCTCACACAGACCCTTCCCCTGCACTGTTGCTCACACAATTACACACCATGTTGAGAGAAAGGAGAAATTACCTCCTTTGTCATTTAATTTTTCACTAAACATGCACATGAGCATCAACATTAATTAATGTATCATGACTGCTTGTGTGAAGATCAATTCATTGTCAGACATTTACCACTTTTTAATTTTTTATTTTCACACCTACAATTTCACCATTTTTACACCGTCACTAGTGGGGTCTCCAATCGTTAGCAAAGCAAATTTGAACTGATATTTTGAACTGCTGCAAAATAGAAATGTTTATCACAAACTTTCCAGACACAGTAGCAGTTGGTTACATTTCTCATGGTTGTAATTCAGTGATTGTAGTTGTAATGTAAAAGAACCCCAAGGAACAAGAAATTCACTAGAAGAAAATAAGAGCTCTTAGAAATGACTAATCTCTGGGATATCGTATGATGGAAGATGCCAGTTACTTGATGTTTTTTTTTTTTGTTTTTTTTTTTAAACGCTGTGCAAACCGAAACTGGGAACGGTTGGCATGTGAGGTCTCTTAAATCTTTTTCAAGTTGTACGCAATTTTTTTTCTTTTTCTAAATCTTTGAAGTGCGATTCAAAAATAGCAAAGGAAACACAGGTAATCTATTAGTTGAGTCTCTGGCTTTGACACTGATGGAAAGAGGGAGAGCAGTGAATTGTGATCTTCCTCTATTATGGGGGCTTTTGGCCAGTCATGCCTCAGTGCAGTAATTGCATCGATGAGAAGAAAAGTAGTGGCTTGCAGGCAAACATGGGTCATCATTACTCTGTGTGAAGCTTCCAGCCCTAAGGTAGGTCATTACTGCAGTGTGTCAATAACTGGTGCTGTTCTATGATAGAGGCCCAACACAAGACCTCACATGGTCATGTGATCACTTCCTTCCCTCAGTATAAAGGTTCAGGCAATTACAAGGATGCCATTTTATCTTCAGACTATACCAGATCTTCTAAAATGCTTGAATATGTTCTTACCATTCCACCATCTGGAAAAGAAATGAAGATGTAATCACAACATCTTTCCACTACTCACCATTCCTGGCATTGCTTCTCTGATACCGTCACTAGAGCATCCTAGTCTTAGGCCAACTTATTGTCTAGTCCCCTCTCATTTCCTCAGATCATTCATTCTGCAGCTGACAGCCTCTATCTCTTCCTCTACCTGTATATGGTAGACATCTGCAGAGTATGACCAAATCACTTCACTATCCCACAGGGAAACAATCCTCCAATAACTTCCACCCCCATCCAGGAAGTCCTGCATTAACCATGAAGCTGGTTTGCCAAGTCATAAGGTTTCATTCATTTTATCAGACCTGCCAGATTGTTTGAGTAATTGCTATTCTACAGTGTGGCTCTCTGCTTTATTACTCTGAATTCAATCCAGTCGTGGTTCAGCTCTGAGGTTGCAGCAGTGTTTATGGTTAATACACAGGTGATGGGCTGTAGGCACTGAGAACAATACCACAGTCATTATGAATGTGATAATGATGACAGTTGTTGCTTGAGTAACTGTTCAGCTTCCCTCCATAATAGAAATCTGATGCTCTCTTTGTCCATAATTTAATCGTCACATCTTTCTCTTTATTTATTGTCCTGTCAAGTCAGGTCTTTCATTCTGAAACAGTTGTCTCCTAATCTCCAACCCTTTATGAGACATTAAACAATAACCTTGGCCCTCACCCAATTTTCACCTTCGAACCTCTTCCCTTTGACCCATCCCACCTCTTCATCTCTCCATCATTGTCACCACACCTCTAACTTCGCGGCAATTGTCGTTTTTCCTGGTAAAATGTTTCCGACAGCCAATTTATACACTGGCAGAACGCATCTATCTCTTTGAAGGCTGAGAAGTGCTGCTCTCTATTCCCCTTCCCCGACTCTACTCACAGTTAGACCTGCAGCCTTGGGCTCTATGCAATTTCGTGTGAACATTGTTGCCGCAAGAGTTTGCTTTTGGTTTGGCAGATGTGAAAATGAGAGGCACATGGCAATAGCTTCAGAAAGGAGTCTGTGGTAGGCTTCATGCAGGATGCCATTTCTAACTCTGTATAGCTATAACTTATTCTGTTATTTGAGATCGGAGAATTTAGAGAGATTAATATAATTTAAATGAAAATTGATTATGTACAGTAAAAGGGAAGAGTAAATAGGATTTTAGTTAAGATATTGCCCAATGAAGTACTATTATGAGAGTATTTGATCCTCACTGTAACTTTCTGGCCATTAGTAACCCCTGTAACCCTAAAGTGGAAGAAGCGGGTATAGTGAAAATGAATGAATGAATCGATGCATTTCAGACTCATGGGAACAGTTATGTCCTGTGTGCTAAGCAATTGTAGCTGTTGCAACGAACCCTGTCAAAATGTTGTGTTGTTTTATTTTTGGGGGGGATAAAAAGCAAGCCATTAGGTTGGCCATTTGACAACATGTCTGTGCCTCTGGGGACATTTACACCATTTCATGAAAACTTGAGGACTAGTAGTTGCATCTAAAAGTACTTTATGGCTTCAGCTTAAAAAGATAGTCAGAAAGATCTGCCTGAAAACTTTCAATGTGCTCATCATGCTTAATCTGAAACCATTTAACATCAACAAGTCCACTGCGTCATAGTTTCAGCGTCTTTAGGTTGGACGTGTCACAAAACTCAACCATTTGAAGTGATACAAAGTTCACTTGTATTAATATTGTAGTCTATGCTCTTCAGTTACATAATGACTGGCCCTGACATGTCCTTTGTGAGTCCAGGCATGAGATGTGTTCAGTCAGCAGAAACAGTGAAACTGCAGCGAGCTTGTGAAGCAGCAATAAAAAGCAAAACAAGCTGTAAGTGAAGTTGACTGGTCAGTTAATGCTGGATTATGAAGCCTTCTTAAAACTTAGCTCAGTGGAATTTTTCATGCAGCTTTCAGTCTTTGTAGCTTTTACATAGCATTTTTAAAGGCTAAATTTGATAACCTGATGTTCTGTCTTTTTTCTCTCTATATCCTCTTAATCAGTCATGTAATGAGCTACGCTGGTACTACTGTTAGGGTTAATTATACATCAACACAATTAGACACATCCATGCTGCAGCTTTATCTGATTACCAGACCAACGAAAAGATCAAAAACTCCTCACATTTTACATAAGTAGGCTTTTCCTCAAAGACCAGTTATCTCCTTGAGGACAACGACTTGAAGCAAATTAGGGCAAATATTTTTCTTGCAAAGAGGACAAATCACATGGCAGATTTTTTTGTCACACATTGCATTTTTCCAATTTGGGTTTCTAATTAGGGTGTGCAGCACCCAGACATCCAGCAGATAATCTGGCCTTTCTGTATTAGATGGGAAGTGGACCGTGAAAGTAATTGGTGAGTGTAGCACAAATTGGATCTAAGCGTGATGCGATTTTTATTCCTCTGAGACAATATTTGCAAAGTGATTAGTACAATGCTCCTGTTGGCATTTTCAAAAACCTTTATTATATGCACACACATTTATGACTCAGGTCCAGTAATCAACCCAAAGACAGGAAATGGAAGCTCACAGACAGCTGTGACTGAAGCTTGCCTGCTTTCAACAGAAAAATTAAGAAAAATATGAAAGGGAAACCAAATGGTTTACATCACTCAGCCGTTTTAAAACTATTCCAAATAGAATTTCTATTAGATGCACTTGAACTAAACTAAACAAATTAAATACAAAAATATGGACAGCAAAGACGTTTTGCTGGGAAAGAAAAATAAATAAATCCCAAGAGATGTGTTATTTCTATCTCTACCCAAAATTGTATTGGACAAACAACAATATTAGAAACAAATAATTAATAAGAAAAAAAAAAAAAATGTTAATGGAAGCTTAAGCTTGAGCAGTTCACCACTGGGGGCTCAGTAAGCCAGTCAAATTCATACGAGCGTGACCCAAAAGCTGAGATGGGACATATCTGCAGGCTGCGGACGCTTCCTGCTGATAAATGGGGTTTTATCACTTGTGCAGAATCCTGGCCAGCATGCCCGGCTGAATACTGAACAGAGCTATTGTGTGGCTGGAAAGTGAGGATGGGTGGGAAGAGATTTTACTGAGGACGAGGAGGTGTGTGATGCCTTTAGAAGCAGAAACTGTAGAAGCTGTGCCAACGAGAATGAATACATGATCCTTCATAGATGCAAGTGCAGCAGTGCAGGAATGCTACACAGATAATTAGATAATTGCTTTTACTATCACTGTCTATGGATTTGATGATAAATCAGATTGCATTACAACAAACCCTTCCAAAGCCAAATATGGCATGAAGAAATTGTTGAGCACAGACACATTAAACATGTTCAGTAAAGGAAAACAGAACACAGAGTTCGAAACATCAAAGATTTATCAGGGTGGCTTGATTAACGTTTCAAATGATTTATCAATTATTCTAATCACTGGGAATTAATTGTGTCAAAAGGACCAACTGAAAATGCAACGTAAATTAGAGCACAGCCAATACTAGATATCCAAGGTAAAAAAACTAAATATATACATTATTCAGACAAGAAAAAGTTGTTTGATAGCAAAATATTCTTACTCATTTCCATCAAGCATTTTTTTTAAACTTCTGTTGCCAAGTTAGTGGTAAATTTTTCTGTGTCATATTGTATTTCATGAAGTAGAAAAATAGTCAACAAATACAGCTGCCTGAGAGCAAGGTTATCATCCTTAGAACTGTTAAAAAGAAAGATGTTCAAACATCAGGTCAAAACACAGAGCCTTAACTAAACACAACAGGGTACTTCCTCTTCAGAGGCAACAGTACGCACATTATGGGAAGCTTATAAGTGGTGAATATCAGTTACTTTAACATGAAGAAGAAAAATTCAGAGACTTGCATGGAAACAAGTTAAATGTGCTGGGACAATAGATGCATGAAACATGCTAAACGAACTGAAACTCTAAACTGTTTCTTATCCATTTTCTGTTCAGGATCATTAGGATAGGTCTTTAAAAAAATTAAATTAAATTAAATTTTCATGATGCAGTGGGACAAAGGGCGCTTTCACACTAGGATAGTCTGAGGGACTGTTTGCTTAGGCGGGGAATGCCGAAAGATTTCACACCTGTGTTTGGTTCGGAAAAAAGCATGAGGAAGAAGAAAACCTGGCTCAATGATTGGCTAGAACTGAAAACGGATATAATCCCTTTCAGCCGGCCTGTTCACAACAAGCAATAATCCTAGCCACAAGCAACCACGATATGTAGCTCCCTGACAATATATCAGTAAGCGTCTGTGCCTCTTCACTGCTCCACGTCTGCCCAGCTTTTTCTTCGTTTACCTGTTTTTTTTCACCATCCAAAATGCACTGCGCTCTACATCACTTTCTCTCTTTGGTTCACTGGATAGTCCGTGGGGTTTATTTGCAAGTGAACCGAGACCCACGTTTTCCGGCAGACCAGAGTTTGCTTGTGTGGTCCACACCAGAGTACGATGAGCTTTCACACCTGCCAAAAGAAGCGGACTCTCTGAGAAAAACTCTGGTCCAGACCAAACAGCACTAGTGTGAAAGCACCCTAAGAGAAACATCTGATGGTTAGTGTGGTTCATTGGAGCTTATTACAGATCTGTTTCAGCTCACATATCCCCAGCTCCTCAGTGCAGAGAGCACTGCTCATTTTCTTGTGACTTTTTATTTAGTTGGTAAATTGTTTTAAATCATTCATGTTTGGCTGAGGGATGAATAACATGTTTGTCTGTTTTGGACAAACTCCATGTAGATTTATCTTTATCTGCGATTTACTGACTTTGACTGGAAGGACTGCAACAGTGAAGACAGATTAGATGTTTTGTACTGAATGTTGAACCCTTTGGGTCTACAGAAACTGTTAGAGTCCTGAAAATAGACAAAAGTAAACTTTCTCAGGAAAGTTCAGATTTTAACATAATTAAAACAAATTCCATCTGTTGAGGAGGATCATATGAGATGTAAGTTCCCAAACAGCCACCTCATAGACACAATGGTAAGAACTGGTCAAATTTTGTAAGGTCTAGATTTTTTATCAACTCCTCAACAGTGAACTAATGCATCCAATATCAAGTATGTTCTAGTGCAGATGGGCAACAAAACTGAGTTTAACAAAGAGAGGGTTTACAACGATTTACAATATTCATTGCAAACTTAGCAGGATTTTGTCACTTTTTATTACACGTTACACTACATCACATCTATAAACACAACAAGGTACCCAATGGTGAAAACACACCTGAGATAACTACTTGAATGGAAACCGTTTTCCACGACTGGGCTTTCCCTCAAGTTCCACATATTGATGCAAACTGGAGTCACATATTGCAGAGATCTGACACACAGCATCCGCTTTCCTCCATTTTGCCTCCAGTGCCTGGCTGAATGTCAAAGATGAACTTTGATCTAGAAGCAGGCTCACCAATAAGCTTGCTGCACTTCAATAGACACAGCACCAAACTGCATTTTAGAAGTGTATTGCGTTGGAAATAATAGTTTTGACCATGAGACTACATTAGCTTTAGATCAGTGATCTTGAAAAAGCCAATGTTCTCAAATCAGATGTTATGTTTGGGCTCTACTTACAATAGATTAAAGTTTGTGCTGAGCTTAATAAGGTTTTCATGTAGCAAAGTGTTTTACTCATGCAAGTTGTGAAATCAAAACTAGTGGGCTCTTCCCTCTTCGTGCTGTGTGCCTGTGGCAACAACCCCCCCATCAATTACCAGCTACAATCTCATGCTGAACACAAACAAGGAATGTGTAGACACCTCAAGATACTGCTCTGCACGCACACATGAAAGCCTGGCCATCCAAACAGAGTAAAACCCCTGACAGCATAAATTACTGGGTGGAAAAAGGTGAAGACACTGTACATGTATCACACCTCGTCTTCTGTCTGAGACAGCAGACAAAGAAACAAAGGAGCCTGCAGAAGCTGAGCAAAGAGAGCACGAAAGAAGCATCGCAGAGGATGAGAGGAGCAACAAATGCAGACGAAAAAGCATGTTGGGCAAGAAACTGGCCAGTAAAAAGATAGAAAAATCCTCCTGTAGTGTCTTTCAGGGGACTGTCAGCTACTATAAGAGGAACATAGGAAAAAGGAAGTTAAAATAGCCTTCAGTCTTGTGGTGTGGTAACAAGACAACCGCCAGCACAATCCTGTGTGCTCATTGTGTAGTTTGTTGAAGAGGAGCTGTGGAGCTTTTTGATGACAGACATGTCTGGGTGCTTCTGCCATTGTTGGGCACAGTTGAGAATCATTTATCACAATAGGAGCACCTGGTGTTCAGGAAAGCTTTAACAGAGCAGGAACTGGAACACCACAACCAGAGCATTTCACCTAACAAAGACAGTGAAAATAGCAACATCTTCCTCCACATTTATCTCTGTTTTTCCTCACATCTCCCCTCTTTCCCTCCTTTCTCTGCTGCTTTTAACATGCTTCCATCTCCTCATGTTAATTTGCTGCTTCAGTGACACGCATCATTGGGGGAGTCGTTTCTAATAACCCTGCCAGCCCCCGTACAAGTGCCTTTGAGTCACGCACTGACATGTCATTCAAATTATTAAGCATAATGGTGACAATGATGTATTTCTAAAGCCTTGCTTCCTTCCTGACAAGACCGCAGTAAGCTCAACATAGCCAACCAATCCTCTAATAATTTTCTTCCCCCTTCCTCTTCACAAATGAACCCCATCTTTATCTTCCTGAAGAAGAGCACGTACCAAGCTTCTGGGGTGAATCAATTCATGTCCTTGAACATTCTGCTACATGAAAAAAAAAACAGAATATATATATTTATATATATATATATATATATATATATATATATATATCTTTATTTCTAAAAGATCTCTGCATGCAACTCATCCTCAGAGTCTTATCACATGTCATGATGCAGGGCTTCTCACCAGAAAGGGTTTCAAGGTAAGAGGGTTAGTGATTTCTTTACCTTCTTTTTCCTGACCTGAGTCAAAGAAGACAAATTATTCATTCATCCAGGCCCGTCAGGGATGATGTGAAGATGACATTTTCTCTCAGCTGCTTTTGTTGTTGCAGATCCAAGGCTGAGGGATTGTCGGAGCCCAACATCTGCTGTTGCCTCCTTCAGCCTCAGCTCAGTGCAACACATCCAGGCAGCTAAAAAAATAAGTGAACAAAACCAAAGGGATTTGTCATCCTTTCCTCATTTACAAACTTAAAGGCATAAGAAAAACATATGAGGCAGATGGCAAGATACAAACACCCACACAATAATGTTTATACCATTTAAATTTTTTTTTTTCCTACAGAGACAAAAGAAAAAGAAAAAAAAAAAACACGCCAACGCAGCTCACGTTAACATGATGAGTTACAAGAGCGGCATCACTAGTCTGTCAAAGACAGTTTTCTTTGTTTGTTTTTTTATTTGCTTTCCAATTTCACAAATATGGCCTTGACTGGCTGGATGATGTCACGCGTTTCGAGTTAAAAAAGCAGAAAGCAGATGCCTCAGTAATAAAGACAATTAAACCTGCAGCTGCACCATCTGCTATTGTCCGTGACCAAAGTCATGAGTGAACAGAGTCTAAGAGGAATATTGAGATGGTATAATGGCGTGCAAATATCTTCAGACTACAACCTGCACAACAGCTAAGATGGGTCAAGTTTTCCAGCTTATATAAAAAGGCCCTTTTAGAGTAATTAAGCAAAGCTGACATAGCTCTAGGGGTCATAAAAGATCAGGTGTACGATCGTATATAATCTCGCTTTTAAATAATCTCCAGCAGTATCCCTTTCTTTTCCATCCCCTGCTGCTTCCTGGGTGGCCTGAGCTGTTGAAGACAAGTGATGGGGCAGAATGTGTGACCTTGCCCATTTGGGGGATATTAACTGATTATGCGTCAGAGTGGTGACATTCACGCTCAGGGGACAGCCTCTTCAGTGGTCACATCGGCTCATAAGACCAAGCAGCAGGAGAAGAAATATTGTTCTCAACAAGAATGAACAGGTCGTCAATGAAGCAATGAGCTCTGAGCAATGAGTTTTAAATGTTGCAGCACAAAGCCAATGAGTCCTGTAATGTGGAATATATCACGCTAACATTTTTTACATCACACAATTAGGAGCTCGTATCTACTTTACTTTTTTCCTTAATTCAAAGTGTTAAGTTTATCATGTATAAAAATCAATCTGTCATTCAGTAGTTCCATTGAAAACAGCCACAGCCTTGAAAGATTCAGGCGAGGGCATATTTCCAGTGCAAGTCCTTAGAAAACACTTCCACATACAGAGCCCTACAATCTCACACATTCAAGTGTGTCTGTGTGAAAAATATGAGCAAGCTTGCACAAGAATTAGTTCTGTTTTTCACAGTGTGTGTGGGCTGTAGAGGTTAACTGTGCATCTTACTGTGCAACTTCATACAATCAGAGACAAAAGCTGGCCTTGGCGAAGGTACTTTTAAATCAGAGTCCAGAACGGAGGTTTAGAAATGTTTCATTTTGATGGATGAAATTAAAAAGCACATGTTGAAGGACATATTTCAGAATTTATCTTCTTACTGAAGGCTAAATATTCCAAGATATAATTTTACAGAAAACTTCAGGCTTCTGGGCTATTACTATACGTCATTCACAGACTTAAAGCAAAAATTACATCATGCCAGCCTCAGATACTGTTGGACCCTGGCTTTAATTAACGAGAGTCAGACAAGGTTTTGGGGTGTCTCCCACTGTGTTTGTTAACACACATCATTAATCAAGGGGGGTTTCAATTAAGAAGGTCATTCAGGATCATGCTAAACAATTAGGCTCTGATGAAGAGATTGTTCATCAAGCTATCCCACTATCAGCCAATGGCATGTTTAAAGCCCACAGGAGCAGGATACCTTGCACCTATAGAGCTTTGCATTATGAAACACTGGTACACATGACAAATGCACATAGAGTCAAATATCCACAGGCACACAAAGCTCTCCAAGTTAGCAGTAGGCTAAAATAACACACATTTCTTTTCAACAGCTTTTACCTCTTCTCAATGCCATTACAATACATGACAACCGATTTGTGCTCATTGCTGCAAACTGAGTTTCTCTCATTTTACTTCTTTTGAATAAAATCATCACTCAGCTTTCATGGACATCCCTGCTCTCAGCCTGGGTGAATAGTCTCTTTTGAAAAGACTGCAAGGTGAAATTTAACGCCTCCTCCCACTCCACACCTAACCGAGGCACAAATCTCAAGGAGAGCAGAGAAGTGAAGAGAAAGGAAAGTGTGGGCAGGCAAGGATGCTGGCGAATGTAAAAAGAAGAGAGTGGGATGAAAAATGAGCCTGAAGTTTTGTAAAGAAAAATGACCTCGAGGTTAGAATAGAAACAACACAGAGACTGTCAGTGCATCCATCTGTCAATGGTCCACGTGTCGCCAAAACTACTTACAAACAAAATTAGAAAATAATTGAAAACTTACAATATAATTACAATTTCTCCTCCTGCTCTAAGTTTCTATCAGCTTGATTGCTCATTAGCAGCACTTGAAAATAAAAATATCTAGTAATCAGCAGACTTATAGGCAAGTGAAAAGCAACATAAAAGAAGAAACTGGCTCCCAATAGACACAAATCATTACATCTAATGGCTGATTGTGACTGCGGTTTGGGTGGCTCAAGCTAGTCCGTGCCAGTCTGGGTCAATTGGTGAAGACCTGACATGAGAAATCGATTCTATTGTCACAAGTTTTTCACAGAGGGACACTTACCTGTAAATAACCAGTTTTACCTAACCCGAGGGGTTTGTACACCAAGCAACATTAATATGCGTTGTGAGGCCTGTTTAGTGCTTTCTGTGTCAAAGTCCTGGTTAGATCACCATGGTAACTGATGCTGCACATCTGTGCTGTATGAGTGGAGGTCGTGCATTCAGTTTTGGACAATGAGTCTTCCTCTCAGTACATTCTGTATGAAACATACAGATTTTGAACAGCGCGATTAAACTGAGCTGTACTTGTGGAACCACCAAATTAAACGGTACGATTACAGTAACACTGGCTTTATGCATTTGGTTGCCATGACAACTTACTTGCATTCAGTTGGAGATTCTGGTCCCATACATATTCTTTTTTTTTTAAATACTTGGCCTTGAATTACTGTTCGGTCTCCATAAAAAGCTCGTATTGCATATCGTATTGCAGTGGCTTTGGCAAACTATCCTTAGCTGAGGAACAATGCAAGACCTAAATGCTCTTACTCCGATTATACTTGGATCAAACGGCTGATTATTTGTTATTTTGAGATAAGAGGTCAGTATTTAAAAGTAGTGCTTAAAACTTAATTTACCTTTCCATTTACGAGTTGCTCATACACAGATTTCCATATCAGGACAACAATCTAGATGGTATTTAGTTTCCATTATGGGCAGAACAGATCTAATTAAGATGACACACATCGTATTTAACAAATATGCGTTCAACTTCTGCAGTGTTCTGCCTCATTTAATATCGTTCAAAAGTTTTTGTTATTGCATTTTATCAGATAAAAAATAAAAAAAACACAACACGGTATCAGCACAATGTTGGCCGTCTGAACGATTAAATGCGCAGATATCACGTCAAAAAGTGACGCAATCCAGTACCACTCCAACTAAACCAGCAGTTGAGTTTTACGTCTTTGCTGCGTACACAACATTTCAAAGATACAATCGCCAATGGAGATAAAAACAGGCAACAAAAGTAAATATAAATAAATAACTGAATAAAAAATTGGCCACTCACCTATGAGGCCTCAAGATGATCCACTTATTGATAACATCCGGGGGGAAAAAAACAGCTTGTTATAGCGTCAGGGGTCCAGATAATCCAACCAAGCGAAATGTTTAATCCGAAAAGTAGAATTTCGGTGAATACACACCACCAACAGGTGTGTCTAATCTTCCCTAATCTTATTGTATATTTCTGACGTCACGACGACAAACTGTCTGGTTGATTTAAAACGCCCAATAAGAAAACCCTGGAAGCCAATTCATGCTTTGAGACATTTAACAGGTTGTTGAGTCTTTGAAGTTTTTAGAGTCGACTATAGTAAAACAGGCAGCAAGAGTATAAAATCAAACTTTTTAACTGACTTTTCTCTGGGGAATGTGACTACAGTTACTAAAGGTAATTTCTTCAGTTTGCAGAGACCTGCACACGCAGAAGCGTTTTCTCCGAACAGTTAAAGATCCGTTCCACAAGACCCTGCCCTACATTGCTTAGGTTTCATACGTATCAGGTTCTTCTCATTTTAGATAACTAAGAACATTTTAAAAAACGTATGCAAAATGCTTGGAAATTAAGAGACTACATTAAGCACGCATTGCACAAGCGTTTTCAGGTGATTACAAGTTACTGATGGTACATATTTCTTGCTTACTTGAAGCATTAGTGCTGCAACATTGTAATTTTAATAATCTTCACTTGATTGTGATTGGTGGCAAGCAATGGGTTCTTATTCTAGCTGTTAACAAATGAATGGAGGCAGACCACAGAATATTGAATTTGATCGTTCCTGCCCACTTTTGCTTTGGTAAAAGAAAACACAACACATTGAGCTGTTCAGTGCAGTTGTTCTCTACTTTTTCACATCACAACCAACATAGCTATGTCACACCCTGTAATGAACACGTTTCTGGTACACAGTATGTAATATCTATACATTCCCCACATTAAGATATGCTTTTTTATTTTTAACGATTTTTTTTTTACATTTTTCTCCTTTATTATATGGTACGTCCTGGAAATAATTTTTCAACCCATCAGGGCTCAAGTAATGGGTCCTGACCCTTGGTTGGGAACCAGTGGTCTAATGTATTCAGTTAATTTTTTTATTTTTCTTTGTAAATTTAAGTTTCTATACTTTCATCAATGTCAATTAAGATATTACTCTTAGAAAAAAAATTCTGAAAATCCTCACACTTGGTTCAAAATCTTCCATCAGTTTGTTGTTTGTGAGTTAAATGTGTTATATCTTTATATGGCACTGATCAAGTCAAACACCAACATTTTCAAAGCCTACAAAATGTCAAGAATGTTTCACATTTTAGGCCAAAAAAGTAATTCATCAATTTTTTATTTTTTTTTAAAAGCTAAACATTCAATAATTCTGGCTTCCCTGGCAAAATTTGGAAGTATGTTTTATAACACTACAACACTGTACACTGTTTGGATTTGGGACTGGACCAAAAAAGCTATTTGAAAACAACCACTTTACTAAAATGGTTGACACTTGCATTGACTTTTATTTTTAGTTTATTCAATCAAGGATTGAATGCCATCAGATAGCTTTGTCTTTGTCAGTGTTTCAAACAGTTGATTATCACTATCATTCTTCCACAGCGTCATCGTGGACCTCAGATCCAGACAGTAGAACAGCTGCATTCAGCCACCTACATAGCGCTCAATATATGGAAAGTGCAGGTCAATAACAGCATGTTTTCATCCAAACAGCTGGAAAATTACGTGTCTTCTACGTGTCATTTATCACATGTGGAGCTATGATGGAAATTTATAGAGAGATGTGAGCTGAAACAGACAGAGGGAGGGAGAGGGATGAAATGCTAATTTTTGCCGTTTGTCCCACACAGCTGCTCTAACTGTTTGACATGTGTGATGAATGGTGTTGCCTTGATACTGGTGCCCTCTCACCTCCACTCATCGTCACCAGTCTGGAGACAAAAGGGAGAAGAAATGCAGGAGGAAAAAAAACATCCTGCAGCACACGCAGTAGATGCCTCCTTTCATCAGCACACACAGATATATGCAAGCACATACACCACAGCTTCCGTTACCCGGTGCAAACACACTGGTAGACATCAAAGCATACACGCATTCAAATGCACACTCACTCCTGTTATCACACCCTGATAACTTGTATCCAACAGCAGTCTGTATTTGCTGAGCAAAGCTTATTTCTTTCTGCCTGGCTAACCGGTTTCTGCTCTGCTGACCATCACCACCGACATCTGATGCAATAATTACATAGCCCTAGTGGGGAAAAAAAGCTTCTGGGACAGTGCGTAGAAAGAGGTATGACGCCACAAATTGCATGTTTGCTGCTCATCCAGAAGGAGGAGAGAAATGAGGATGAGGTGGCACACACAGTGGTAAACAGTTGGAAATAAAAGATGGGATCGGAGGAGGAAAGTTGCTTTGTTGGCAAGGAGCAGAGCAGTCATTACTCCCTGCACCCCCCAGGCACATGCAGTTGAAGAGGTGTGAAACGGCAGCAGCTCCCTCCCTGTCTGCACTGATGGGTTTGTTTAAAAGGGTCAGGATAGATCGGTGAACCTTTTCCATAAATATGAATGCAAAAACCACCCAACTGTTCCCAAGAAATATCATGGAAATGAGATCCTTGCATATTATTCTTTGACTGTGTGTGAGGTTGTTTTAAATCGAATGCGTGATGGTTCCTACCTGTACGTGTTTCACAATGGAAATCAACAAAGTCTGCATGATGTTTCAAAAATACCATGACAGCAAAAAACGTATAACAAGGCCAAGCAATGGAGAAAAAGTGAAAAAAAAACATCAGGTTAACACATACACTCTCTAGAAATACAGACATACGATAGCAAACAGTGCAACCTTATATTAAAAAAGAATTCAATTCAATCTGAATTAATTCTTACTCTAAAGTAAACATGTGAATAAGCTGAGCATGAGGAATTTTCTTTTCTAACTCAGATATGATAAAGTTGCACACACTTTTCAACACCATCAGTCCAAATGCTCAGATGGAAAACCAAACAAATCCATGAATATATCTTCAAAGTACTTCCTTTTAAATTAGAAGAAGGGTTAAAGAGAAACAGCTTTTGCATACATATATATTTTTAGATGAAGTAGAGGCAAGAAGAATCCAGCTGAATGGAGACAATGAGCATAAGATAAGATGTGAAAAATAGCAATTATGAGTGATGATTGGCATTTATGAAGAACTGTGACACTTGGAATCCTTTTGATAACTCTTAATAATAGATGAGTAGCCTGTACCCATCCATGAAACAGCGTTTGAGTCCATTTTCAGGGGCTCAATTACATTTGAACTTCTTACAGAAGGTACCACTTATCAAGTAGAAGTAGCTCAGACTCTTCCACCAACTTTATGTGTGAATTAATTCAGAATTAATGCTAAGAGTCTACACAATCAGAAGTACAAACATGAAATTACAAAATGTTAAATTGCTATTGGAAAAACATTTGCTAAATTTGAATTCAATTTTGTAAAAAGGAAAAGCTGTACCTAAAGGACAAAGTACATATAATAGATGTATAGTACGTCTCACAGTTAAGCTAATAGTCAACATGTCAGTAACAAGTTTGAAATATCCCTTTACATCAATGTGACCATGTTATAACACTGTATAACAGACGCATTAATCATGAGTACTTTCCATGTAATCTGCTTCAGTATTAGTTCTCCTATGGAAACACTGATACCGTGGATTATGAAATATGTCCTGGCATGTTTCCCTGCATCTACTCTCCCAGTGACGTTTTCTGGGGCCGCCTCAAAGGCTCAATGAATTGTACATTTAACCTTCATACCTTGAAAAGAAGGGTGAGGTGCAACAGTCCTGTCGTGAACAGGCTGAAAGCTTTTTGGATTGACAGATTGGGAGGGGTTCACCACACTGAAAGAGTGTGTGGGCTAATAGTTATACATTTTGATGGAAAGACGAAAAACCATTAACGAATCGGGATGCGCTTTGAGCCTTCTGAAAGTACTTCCTTAAAACACAGTTCTGTGGAAGAAATCAATGCAAGTGAATGGACAACACCTGATTGGTCTGCACCCCATCTCTGAGGTTGAGTTTCAAACCAGGCTGTAGTTGGTATAAAAGTATTGCAAAGACAGAATAAGTAGTTACTAATGTGTTTATCTAATCTACTACTGTGTTGTTTGTCCATCAGACTTTTTCCATGGATATTTTTTGGCAGATGTTTTCCAAGAGAACAAACTTTTTTCCAGCTTGTGTGAAAATGCTGACAGAGAAGCTGCTCCTAGTTTTCTCTACCCAGTATTGCACCAGTTCTTTCACAATTTATTTTGGATTTAGCTCTGAGTAGGAGAGCTTGAAAGCGAGCTGCCTGCCTCAGTGATTTAGAAGATTTGTATTTGTGTTTGAAGCTGCGCCTCTAGAAGGATCAAGGTGGGAATTGGTTTGACATAAAATGCACAGCTGAACAAACTAGCATTTTAATGTTGTAGCTACAGTATAAGTAGTTGTGCTTTTATGTGATCATTTGAGTTTAATTAAAGCTCACATGTCGTCGGTTCTCCTGCACAACAGTCTTTCCATCAAACACAAATATTTTAAGTCATTTCCATTTTTCAAAAATATTTTATTTAATATTGATCCAGGTACAAGGAAATAAAAGAGCATGGGTTTATCTTACAGGACATGGGAATGAGACTGTAAAATGTTATTTTCTTGATCCACTCTCTTCTTGGACAAGGACATGCAAGTGAATACAGAAGGTGGTGTACAGAGAAAATAGGAGATTGGACAGTACTGTAGAAATGGCATTTGATCGGGGTATCACTTCACCCCATACTGTACAGAAAAGACTTCACCCAACAACTTTCTCTTTTTGTCATTTTTAATCTTCTTTTATAGCAAAAGGAAACACACAGATAGGCTACAAAGAACCAACAATATTGAGAAAATTAACAAAAGAGGGAAAGCACTTTCATCCTTCCAAAAAGACATTTCCTCTATTGTCTTGACAAGCAAATTGTGAGCATTTTTACTCCTTGTGTTGAAAAGTTTCTTTAGTTTTTGACATGAGAAGAGCAGTGCAGTGAACATGCAAGACGAAGAGTGACTCAGAGGACAACTGACCCGGCACTACACCTGTGTGTGCCCGTCATCTCCTTATGGCCTCGCTGCTCGGCTCCGACACCAAACTTTACAAGGAACAAAAAACACATTTTATATCTCACAAATCTTTATGCATATTTCACAATATACCTTTATTATCATTTTAATAAATACAAAACGACACTGTGATTTAAAAGAAAACAATGGGTATTAAAGAGACACTAAAACGCATTAGACATTAGAAATATCAATCTTAATTTGGTATGTTCTTTTACTGACATCTTGTCTTAAGGTGGATGAACCAGCACATTATATTCAGAATCAAAATCCACATCAGAAAAGAAAGAAGGGACGACAGAACCTGACATGAGAGGGAAGTTTTCCTCAATGAAAATGGAATGGCATAATCAAGTGGAGATGCATATGAATATATACACATATATACACATACATATACACCACCAGAATGTAAAATAACCTGAGATACTCTCTGCACCTCATTTCCAGAACACTGGCCACTGGGTGGATGGTAAAAAAAAATGACGATGGCATGACGACAACAGTACAACAGCATCTGATGGCCTTTAGTTTCCCACCCCCCTTTATCAACATTAGCAGTACAAAAAAAGACAAAACAAACAGTCATTGAACCACAAAAATCCTGAACATTACAATTGAAAACATTGTTGTAAGCAGCGTTTTGGAGTCCATAAAAGGCATACAAAGAAACAAGCTTCTCTTTAAAAAGGACAACCAATAGAAACCTTGTTGGAAAAGACACAAATTGAAAATCAGAGGCTTAAAAGTTGAAAGTGGCTGATAATGAGAGTGTTTTGTGGCAGTCAGGCAGATAGAAAGTGTTCTGCTCCATACTGTGGCTGTAGACATGGAGGCAGTGGGACCCACTAGTTATTATACAAGGCCTTTCTCCGTCATTACTCCCACTCAAAGCTACACTGTCATACACACCATATTTTCTCCAAGTTTCTGACACAAGACTGTGCTGATCATATTTCAATAAGTGAGGCACCAACTATTATACCAACACCTGCATATATTTTAACAGCAGTGAGCTGAACCCAAAAGGTTACCGGTAATGTGTTGTTGTTTTAAATAAAACTGTACCACTGATAATTTAACAAAACATATATTAATAAGTGCTCTAAAAAGCAAATAATTTTGAAAATGGTTGGGACTAAAAGATATAAATAAAACATAAAATATGTAAACAATTTATGTAGCTCCACTGATATTTTAGTGGGTTCAGAAGCATCATTACTACTAATCATGAAAAATACTCCTTAGTTTGTGTATGTTTTTTTTCAATGTATTAAGGCCTTGGAAGGATCATAAATCTGCCTCTAAATGCTCTGAATTGACTTCTACATGCAGACAGATTTCACTGAGCCCCTTCTAGCTGTCTCTTTGTAAGTTTGCTGCTTCGCTGAATGAGGAGTGTAAACTCAGATTTGTAAAATTATTTAGGCAGTAAAACGCTAAAAAAATGAAATACTTGAAATACTTTGAAACCATTGTGTAAAATGAGGAAAATGTGCTCCCTTGATTTGTTTCTGAAAACAAGACAATATCTGGAGTTGCTCAAAACATTGAAGACTCAACATTTCTGGTAAACTATAAGACTAGGACTGTAAATTAGGACTTAAATAATAAACTCAAGTCACCTACAGTAACACAGAATTTCTCCTAAAATCTCCTGCCTTGAATCTGCACTCACACCCTCAGGAATCCTGTGTGCCTGCCACCCAATATTGTCTCAACTGTGGCAATGGGCGTCTTATTGTTGCTGTCTGTGTACAAAGCATTACTCTTTAATATCTCTCTGTATATTAGTATATAATCTTCTCTTTACTTTACAGTACAGAAACTCCTCTTCACATATTCTTCCGGTTCTTCATGTCAGCAGGAGCTATGTTTTTGTGCTTATCACCAACAATTGCAGTGCAAAACAATAATTAATAATAATGATAATAATAATTAATGGTAACTTTCAACAAACAATGGATTATAAAACAATTATCTTATGGCACAAGAGCCACTCAATTCACATATAATACAAAATAACCAGATAAAACCCAACTGTTTCTGTATATGTAAATAAAAGCTCAAACTCAATTAGGTTTGCATAGCAATGCAACAAGTCAAAGAAAATATTTACAGGAAACAAAATTCCCTTTTTCCCAAGGGTGGTGACCGGAAAATTTGTTCTCATATAGATGTTTTCTTTTTTTTTTTTTTTTACCTTGCCTTTTTCTAACAAAAACAAAATTACAGTAAGGTAGGAGGTGGAAAATATTTTCTTAAGGACAAAAACATAGTGAGATGTACAGTATGTCTGTGTCTTTACATCACATGTACAGTTCTGTGACACTGCTTTTCTCTGTGGTTCTCTTTGTGGTGCACCCTCCCTCTGAGAACACACAGGATGAGGACAAAGTTCATCACCCAACAAGGAGGGCAGACTCCAGTTCAAAACCCAGGCAGGTCACTCTGTTGAAGAAAAAGGGAAGAAGGAGAACATGTGAGGGAAGCTAAAAAAAAAATCTGAGCACTGTAAGGATTCAAAATCAACTGCTTGTAATACGGGAAATGTGCCTTTTTTTCTTTGCCAGTAGAGGATTAGTGTAGCTGAGTAACAACTAACCAAAGCTGCTCCAAAGTTGATGACCAATGCATAAAAGCGAAATTATGACTGTATTTGTTGCATACAGGAAATAATTAGCAAATTATGGTTTTCCATAAGTTACATGCTGAAGATACAGATACACTCAGTACGGTACAGTAAGTGTATATAGAAGGGAGAAAAAATTGAATTAAAACACCAAATCACTCACATAACTCTCCCGTGTACTGTCCTTGTCCATTGGTCCCCAGGAAATCAGCATGTTCCGTGGCAGTCCACTGTTGTGGTTGTCGTGGACCTTCAGCCTTGCGTGGCCCAGTCGAGCCCTTGGAGGAAGCTGTGCCTGAGGAACTGTGGCCTCCAGGGGACGGGAATGATGGTTTACTGTATGGGAGGCAGCCATCCTCTAAGGAAACATGAAGAAAACAAACTATAAGTTTGAGTATATAGTATAGAATAATAGTTGACATGTGAAGTGTATTGTTGTAGTGATACACATCTAAAATCTGATGCATGGAGACAAAGAGCAATTCTCCTCCTGACATCTGCAGAGTGGTGGTGCCAGCAAACAATGCCAGGATATGCCACAGACATCTGTCAGCCTCACACATGGCCTTTCCAGCTACCAGCCTTATGAGGGGGTAAATTCAACAACAGAGACCACTGGCTGCTGTGGCACCCCCTGCTGCAGGGCAGCATAATACTGACCCTCAGCAGTCTCTATCATGGTGTGAAATCTCATCAAACTGCTCCCTACCGTTCTGCTAATGACTGTAATAGAGCTTGCCCTGACCTCGGTGGATTCTACAGCGCATCAGTCAGTGCTTTGACATGAGGGAATTCACCAACAGGATTTTTTTATAAAGGTGCTGACTGTAGCACCTGCCTTTGTCTCACGGCCTTAGAGTAACTGTCTGAGGAAGTCCTGGCACAAAGAGGCTGGAGAGCATTACATGGAGAGTGCTAACAGTTACACACACACACACACACACACACACACACACACACACACACACACACACAGATGGGGTGTAGAGTGGCTGCTGTTTGTGTGAGAAAAAAAAGCTGAAGCGATTAGAGTGCATCTCGGTTGCTGAGGCCTCCTGCCTCACTTGGAGCAGAGCAGTCCCATACTGGCAACAGTTACAGGGGCAATGAGGAGGCTGAGGGAGGGCTGAGGGAGAGCTGAGGGGAGCATTCTGGAAACCAGAGAAAGTGGCAGACGGTGCAATCTGTTCATGGGAGCCCAGTCTCAAAGCAGCATGAAAGCTCACTTCAACACAAGAACTTGTAGAAAAATGTCCCACCATCAATGCCCAGCAGCAGTTGCATCCATATTTCTTTTTTTGGAATAAATACTTCCATCAAGAACAAGAGTTCCACTTCCAGTCTTGATTGCAGTGTTCAGAATGTGCTACCGCTGGAGGATTTACTCTCTAAAAATATCAAATTGTTCATAAGTAAAATAATTCTCTAGATTTTTTTGGTTGAGAAGTAATGCAGAGCTTGTATATAACATACACACTTTTGTCTCAAACATTTTTAGAAATGAATGATCATACATTTACCCAACTCATTTGTACTAAAGATATAAGAACATATCTCTAAACAGTTTGACTACTCCAAACTTTATGCTAACATGATAGTAACACGACTCCAGCAGCAATGCCATCCAATCCATCTATCTTTCTGTTCAGCATTTGTAGAGATTAAATTGACTTTTGCATGGATTTCTAAACAAATACTACAATAAATCTGGTGATCTCATATCATCCTCCATTACAAGCATTTCTTGATTTCCAATTCTCTAATACTTCAGACACTACCTCATGATGAAAAACTCAAATCTGCAGCTTTTTTAGCTGACTTTCAGCCTAATGTAGAACAGAGAAATTACATGTTCAAGGTGACATCCTCATGTTGTATTTCATGTGTAAACATTGCAACTAAAAGCTTGCTTTGTATCATTACTGAGGATTGGGTTTCAGCTTTGACAGTTTCTGTTGATCTGTACCTGTTTTGTGTCCCCTGCGTCCGTCATCAGCTCGATCCATGGAACCTAGCCTGTCTTGAGCTTGGCGATGATGTTCTAAGGAAGTTCGCATGTGTCTTTCAATGGAGCTCTTCATGTCATCTGGCCCACACAAGGGTCCTGACATAGGAGTGCGCTCCAGAGATGAAGCCTTCCTATCTGCAGGCGGCGCCATGCTGCTGACACTGCGGGCTCCCTGGATACGGCCCTGACTGGGAGGAGGCTCAGGGGGAGGAGGTAGGTCTGTGTCAAGGGAAACCCACAGTAAATCACATGAATGCATTCATGACTTGTAAAATATAATGCTGTAAAACTGATGACCAATGTTATGCTGCTTATTAGTATAACTATTTCTTGTTACAACTGTAACAGATGTTTATTTAGAATATGTTTTCAGCGGCCGCCTCACCGTCTGCACCAGCGTCTCTCCGGTGGGGTGTTGTGCCCTGACTTCGGGGTTTGCGTGTGGGCCTAGTTGCCCTCTGGTGGCCCAAGCTGTGTGTGCCGACTGTGCTGCCATCTGTTGAAAATGGACTGCTGGGCCTGGGCCTGTGGGACAAGCCTTTACCTGCAGGAGGGATACAACAACAAAAGCCAGCTAGTTAATAAAGACATTAAGGAGCCAACACCCGGAAAGTGGAGCTGAGACTGCCATCAGGAAAGATACAAGTTATCAGTCAAGATCTGCAAACCTTTTAGAAAACAAAGTTTTTCATTAGAAGAGAAAAGACCATGAAAGAAGTCTGTAAAAGCTTTCAAATAAGATAAATCACCCTGGTATAACCCATTTAACCCAAGGAAGCCATATTGGAGAGGCACATGAGTGACAGGGGAGCTGAGTCAATGTAAAAGATTAAGAGGATACCCGTGAAGTAGCCATACAGAGCAGGTACAATGCACAAAATGTGTGCAGCATCCACAGCAGCAAAAAGGGCAAGACAGAAATAGCAGGGAAATATCAGCTAGTGGATGACAGGGGGAATAATTAGAGCAGAGAGGAACAAATCGTCAGCTGCTGGTAGACGTTCCAGTCCAGCAGCGGGTGTTTGGTTTCACACACCAACCTCTCTTGCTGAGGCTAGTGCCCTCAATGCGGTAGCCTGCCTTGTCTGCAGCAGCCACCAGGGCCTGGGCGAAGCTGCAGTGGGTAAAGATGGAGCCATCGGAGGAACTGCCCAGACTGGACCTATGGCTGGAGAAATTACGGTCATCCTCCGAGGCTGATCCCCACCCATTCACCATGGACCCTATGGAACACCACAGGTTTCAGCAAAGGTGTGTGTGTGAGTATGCTCGATGGTATAAATGAATAACTCTTTTTTCCAGTCACAGTTAAGAGGCCATAACCTGAATGGATATATGATCTGAAAGTCTGAACACCTGTGCTGTGATTCTAGATATAGAAAGATGAAGGCACTGATCTTATTAACAAAAAAAAAAAAGAGATAATATTAACATCCTGCGCTTAAATGACTTTGTATTTGCTGCAGGGCATTTCTGTTCTTGAAGGAGAGTTCTGTTGTGTAGTTCTTCTGTTCTGGCCTGCCCTCTTTCATCTATCAAAAAAACACAAGTTGAAAACACACACTCATGCATACATGCACACACACACACACACACACACACAAACTGAGATGTTCACACAAACACTCACAAGAGTATGCACCGTGGAACAGCAGGGCTGTCATCAACTGATTCTGTGCTTCTTTTGATAGAGAACAATGAGCGCACCTGTGCGGAGCTACAAAACTGCCTCAGGTGACGTCTCACCAAACAGTGTATTGAATGAAACACCTGGTGGTATGAACAGAATTCTTTTTACTCCTTTTGAAAATGCACAGCAACAGCCCTCTAAAAAGTTGCAATAACTTATCAAAAGAATCAGAATATTTATCTGTTATATCACTTTTAGTTGCTGCTGTGGTTTTAAATACATATCTTACTGTAAAGATTTAAAGGTGATTAAAAGGTAGACTTAAACAATGTCTTGATTGAAAGTCTCTGAATATTAAAACATAACTGAGTATTTGTCAAGGTCAAAAAGGCACATAGGGAAATTCATATATACTATAAGACTTAGGATTCTTGGCTTGAATGCTACTGTACTTCAATGTACTTTGATTTTCCTAGACATAAAAAGCTGGGCCAGCACTTTAAATATAAAAGTATCAGCCTGCCAATAAAAATATGCCACTTTGGCCAGCAAAAACACAGAACAGTCGGCTAATGTGACAGCTTTCAGTGGGACTGGTTTGGCAGATCATTGCTAAAATGGCAACAACCCAAATGCTCAGCTAACAGACTCCATCTCTCCGGCACACAGTGTGATGTCATTGAACAGAGTGGTGTAACAAGGGGGAGGAGAGGTGTGACAGTCAAGGCTGTTGAGACTGTGGGATGGACAATAGTTACCAGCAGGATCCACTAAAAAGGTCAGTATGACACAAAAAGTGGCCCAATCTTGGGCAGAGTGGCTCCAGCTTGATATTGAAATGAACACAATTTGCACAAAAATCAGATGCAGTATGGCCTCTCAGATGGTACTTCCCTTTAACAAGACAATGTAAGACATTTAAAATTGGACAGAATATTTATTAACAGTGGTTCATGAATTTAAAAAAAACACACTCGGAAATCCCCCTTAAAGTTTTCTAAGTTCCCCATCTGTGAGTGTCGTCATTCTAAGGAGGTTGATAAGTCACTGAATTTGACTTCAGGGAATTGCACCTTTAGCAGCAAAAGTTACAGCTTTCCACTACTATTTCAGGGAAACTCTCAGATTAACGAAGACTTCTATAAAATACATGCTTGCATAAGGTTGTGTACCCACTCACACAACCCATTTCTTACTGCTCTAGCTGAAATCCGAGGCAGTAACTACTTCTAGCACTCCATCTTTCCTATTTTCTTTGAAATATTTTTTAAAGAGTTTTTCTCTAAAGAAAGAAAGACAGCAATTCCACTGGGTCCAATCCTCCCACAATGAATAGAGAAGATAATGAAGTAAAGGTAGTGCCAGGCAAAGCACTGAAGCTTCCAAGTCCTGAGGCTCAGCAAAAGAACACTGCCTCAGCAAATCACATCACAGAATGACTTTTCAGCTGCACTAACTGCCACTTTCTACAGCAGAACCTCTTGAGCACTTCTATTCTCTGAAACATCGGTCCAATCAAACTGTGATCATTCTGATATAAATTGATAACAATTTAATTTGGTTTCTGTTTACCCTCAAAATATAATTATTTTGTAAGTTTTCAGACTCAAGTTTGCATTGCATGTCTGATATTTTTTATCATGTCTTAACCAGAGCAATTGGCCAAACCATGTTCTATAAAAAACATTAGCCGACACCTCCGATGCTCCACACACTGATAGAGCAAGACCAGTAAATATTAGGTGGTCGGGGGGCAGTAAAACCCAGACTGGATCCCTCCTGCCACTAAAAATGATTTAGAGTGACAAAAACCATAATCTGCATGTCGTTAAGTGGGAAAATCATTCCCCTTGACGAGCAGGTGTCTCTATCTGCTGTCAGGAGATGTGACCCTGCTCCTCACAAACCTGGCAAATCTTTACAAGAGACTAATAGCCCACAGCAGCCTCAACACTTTAAAATATTTACTTTACACAACCAATACAAAGCAGTAATACAAACCAAGTAATACCAAGTAATACCTTCATCTCTTTGGCTTAAGTAAGAAATGGCTCTGCAATACCCACCCCAACCTGAAGATTCACATTGGTCTGCTAAAAATATGGTGTATTAGCTCAGAGCATAGAATAACACATTGAAAAGTCTGTGCAGGCAACCTGCAGGTGAAAAATGGCCTCTGAAGGGAAGGCAGTTTTTTTTTTCCTGAGGCATCAGCGAGAATGTTTGATTTACTAGACTTTGGTGTAACATTATGAAAACAGACCTATTTCCATATTATTAAAACAATGACAAATCTATCAAGCAACGCTTGACAGGACTCCCGCTCTTTCCCACCCCTATTTGTATAGCCTCAAAGTGTTGGTCACAATAAATCTCAGCAGTTTCTCCTATCTTTCCTCTGTTCCCCCTGCTAACCCTGGAGCTGGAACCGTGTCTGTCCTGTCAAATGGGGTGAGAGGCAGACGTGCAGGGGAGATAAAAAGAAATAGTGCTGTCTTCATGGCAATACAGTGGAGGAGAGATGCTGTAGATTAGGACTCCGTTGCTGCTTTATATTCCTCTAAATACATCAGCAATAGCATGTGTCAGCGCTACCAAAACCACTGTTCCATCATCCCATGGAAAACCACTGTTTACGGCTGCCACAGGCAGCATAGGCCAACCAGCAGCACTATCAGTCCCCTTTTCTTCTAACTGGATCAGCTCCTCCTGTTTTAAGCCATTTCTCCATTTCTCTCCACCTATAAATGCAACACTAAGGATTTTTTCCAAGCACAGACTTTGTTGGATAACCAGAGAGATCTGTAGTGTCATAGAGGACCACTACACCCGAGTCCGCTCCCCTAAACCCAATCCCCTAAATGTCACACATTTATCAGAAAAGACTCTTCATTTTGGTCCCCTAGACTACTGATGGATAGTGATGTCTGGTCTGTGCAGAGCAGCAGACTAAAACCCAGCTCGGCCCCGCAATGTCACGTCCTTCATGTGTCCCCCCAACAGACGGCCGTAAAAGTTTTCAGTGAGTTGTAAAAATGGAAATGGTGCCTCTGGTCTGGAATGGAAAATACTGCATGTGAAATTTATTTCAAATCTCCTTGGGAAGATATGGGTAGCTTTGAGTCTGGGGCTGTGTGCCAGTTAAATCACAGGCATTCTCTGCTTGCCTTGCCTCTCCCTCCTCTTAATTTCCCTCTCACTTTCCTGTTTAAAATTCATGGACTTTCTTATCTCTTTTTTTAGAAATGATAATTACAATTCCTTGGAGTCTGCCAAAAGTGCTTAAAAATCTTTACTGAGGGACACACTGTGAGCAAATTCATATAAAAAAGTGATCACATAGAAACATGGCCATGTTATGTCCTACAATCAATTTACTGTAAAAATAACAATTTTATTTTTGTTTTAAATCAAATTCACTGCAGTTTTTTTAATCCAATCACCTCACCTGTTAAAGAGCTGTCCAGGTTATCCATGCTAGATCCTGGTGTGTGCTCAATACCACGGGGATGCCTGGCCCCATAGCCCTCATCCTCCTCTTCTTCCTCCTCCTCATCATCATCAGGCAGGTCAGTCTCCAGGTCGGAAACCATTGTGCTCGACACGTAGCCCACTGGAGGGGCTGGAGCCTGGGGAGGAAGGGAGCCTCCCTGCATGTGCCTGGCAAGAAAAAGATCAGGATATGTGGAGGCAAGAGATGAATTATGAGGAGAATAAAGGAAGATTCAGAGATTTCTATGGCACAGAATAGAGATATGATACATGCTGAAATACGGTGCTAATTTTCAAGACTTCTGCCACATGCATGGTTGAATATATTTGGACAATTCCTTTCATTCTAAAGTGCTGCTTGTATATTAACACAACAACCTGTTAAAAGCTACTGTGATTGGTACAAAGGCACGCTCCCCAGGCCTGTCGACACATGGCTGTCACCTCGGTGGCAGCCCGCTTTGCTGACAGCCACGTTTGTAAGAGGAGTACAAAGTCTGTGCGGTTTTCAGTGAAATTGGTTGTAATTACTATCCCTCTGGTGTTGTCAGAGATGCTCTCTAACTAACATAGTCATTACTGGCTAACATGACATCTCCTTCCTGACAAGGCATCCCTGCCCCCCCCCCCCCCCCCCCCCCCCCCCCCCCCCCCCCCCACACACACACACACACACACACACACACACACTACCCACTTCCCTATCATGAATGAATGCCAGTCTCTCATTCTCTCTGCGTCGCTGACAGAATGAAGCATGGCCTTCATCTGACTTGCATGAGCACAACAACAATGGAATATGCAATGCATGGATGTAAACTACCATGGGTAAGAAATTGTGTCTCATAGAGTGAGAAAAATACAGTAGTTGCCTAAGTGATAGCATGTGTCCATTAAAATGGAATGATTAATGGGTTAATCTCCATTGCACACGCAGTTGACATGAGGAATACTGCAAGACCAAAATAAATCATAAGAGCAATAAACAGAAACAGAGTATAGAACAAGGATTTTAAAATGACAGTGACAGACAGATGTTAATTTACCATGTTTGTTTAGCCATGTCCAGTTGGTATGCTCTGGTCAGCTCATCCAAATGTGCCTGGAGCATTGGCTGCATCTCATCCCGAGGAGAGGGAGTAAGGGTGGCTGTGGACTGCTGCCCAAAGGACATAGCAGCAGGGGAAGAGGCAACCCCTCGAATGGGTGGGGTGGGTACCCTTTCCTCTTCCTCTTCAAGCTCATCTTCCATGCCCTGGTGAAGGTATGTCTGCACAGGTATGGGCGAGCTCCAACTGTCACTCTCATACCTGAGATAAAAGTGCAAGTTCAGTATGCAAACATGCAATTCTAAAGGTAAATGCATAACAATTTTAGTCAGATTGTGTGCTATAACTAGCAACTATTTCTATTTCTGATTGCAATTGACTGTTTTCCATAAGTTTAAAAATGAATCCCACAAGGATTTTAACTGCAAAGCTTCAGTTAAAAGTGACGCATGAGAAACAGCAAAAACAAAGTAAAATCAATGTTTTTATTGAAAATATATAAATGGAAGTAGAAATAGAACTATAATAAGACGCTTGGTATATTGTGTCTACAAATATAAACTGAAGCAGGAGGAGAAAATTAAACTGCATAAAAGTATGAATATTGAAAAGGAACGTCCTCTGTACCAACATAGAGCTTTGTGACCTTGTCCAACTTCCCTAGGAGTTTGTTATATGACAGTCCTGAGTAAAATGACAGTGGTTGTCGGTTTCCACTTCTCCATAGCTGTGCTTATACATGCTGAAATAATGCTAGTCATAAATAAAATGTTCATTAAAGAAATTTGTCGATGCACACTCCATAGGACATAACTGTTTTAATCTGCTGCCATTAAGAGCAGTCTCAGATTTACAGTGCTGGGGTCTTTCATTTCCCAGATAGCCTATTAAAACAGATGACTCTCCCATACTGGAAATGAGAGTGAGAAGACACAGCACCTTCTGGACCCAAAGAGAGACTCTCAGAATCACTCCAATAGGCTTCTGATAGTTCAAACTTAGAGTGCAGTATGTTTGTGCTTCTGTTAGCTTCACTACATATAAATTCAATGTTAAAAGTATTAGCTGATAAAATCTCAAATCTCTCCTTCATATCTTTCACTTTTTATGACCAAATGTTATCAGGATATTTTTTCTGTACAATTCAGCAAATAGATTTATCTGAAACCATGAGTATGTCTACACACAGCAGCAACAAGAGACTGCTCAAACATGTTTTCTCATTTATTTTTCAGTTGAAAAATCACATCATGGGATTGAAGACAGGATCAGCTTTTGATCTGCACCCATCTATGCATGAGTTTTCATGTGAGGGCATGTGTAAGTGATTATGGGTGTGTAACTGGCTGCATGTGGATATGTACAACTATTGATCCCTCACTTCTCTGCAGATGAACAGTAGTAGAGTAACTTGCTCCAGAGAAAGCAAAACTGAACCATGTTCCTACAGTAGAAATGTGAGGTGCTGCTTATGTTGGCATGCACTGTCTTGTTTGTTCCAGCAAACGAGACACACGATCCATCACTGCTGAGGTACTCAGAAGAGGTAACAGTGACTACACAGCAAGGCTGTTTCAATTTCTGTATTGCATTAGACATTATATATATATGCATATATATGCATAATGCAACAAAACAATCTGCATCTGTTTATTTCCCAAAAATAAATACAAACATAAACTGAATGATTTAAATTTAAAAGTAAAAAAAAATATGCTGTTATACTTGATCAGTTCTGCTTATTTTTTTGTCCAACAGTCAGTAAAAATACATGGAAAAAAGATACTGACAAAAATCTAAAAAGGATAAAAATCCATTTTACACATACTTACACTTTAGTCTTTCAAGATGTACAAGTTTCATCTTACTATCAAATAAAATCTGTTTTTATCACATTTAAATCTTGCAGTCTAAAATGAGTGTTAAAGTCAAAATGTTTTGAATTTTCATAAAATGTATCTGTTTCTTTTGGAATTACATATTTGTATTTGTTTTTCATCAATAGTGCACGTACCCTCCTCCATCATGGTGCTCATTGGGATAAAGGTCCATCTCAGTGCCAGGCAGAGGGTGAATCGGTGGAGGAGGCAGGGGAACATTTACCCAGTTGGATCCATTGGCTTTAGTAGGTTTAGTACCAGCCTTAGTTTTCTTCTTCTTTCCTCCCTTTCCACCTACAAAATGATATTATTCATTTAAGGAACACAGTCACTGAATATCTGATTGCATCAGGAAATCAATTACAATCTAATATATTAGTGTGATGGCATTGCAAATTACAGTAGCTGCTTTTGCCATGTGACAAATGTGTACTCTAAAGAAACTCAATTTGGTGCAAACATGTTGCTTAGATTACAAATCCATTTGCTCTCAGTTTCAGCATACCATTGGAAAGTCATACACAATTTCAACATGAGATTTCAATGGGCTCATGCCTGTCACTGCTTACATAGAAAATCTCAAGGTTGCTTGATGAAAAGCATGCTTCCATTGATTGATTGGCTGAAAAGCCTCAAATCTCCATAGAAACTGAAGAGAAAGGCAGTAAATGCAGCTGAGGCAGACCTTTGCGCTCCACCCATCCCTCAGTGTCCCCTTTCACATCAGGCTTTGGGTTCCACAATGAAATATCTCACTTCACAGCATCATTATAATGAATGGCTTGTGTAGTGTCAGTGTGTCCCTAATGGAATTCACTGAGAGTCTATTACTACTTTCATTTCTTTTATTACACCAGAGAGCCGCTAACCCCATCTATTTCCACTCATAACCCTCCAACACCAGATTCTCCTCTGTCACATCCATCTTTATAAATCTGCCAGCCAGGTCAATACTAAGTTTTATATGATTTGGTCACTGTGGAAGAAACATTTTTTGTCTTTAAAAAATATTTGACTTCAATCTCAAATCTGGTTTTAAGTTCAGATTCATACAGTATAAACATTGTTGAAAACAAAACTTTTCATACAAAAAGTTAACTTTTACAATGAAAATAAAATAAGTTAATATCTTACACATATTTACACAACCTCAATAAAGGTATTTTACATGTGTAAAGCTAATATAAAGCTTTTATAAACACCTGCTGACAAAAACTAAAGACCCGAGATGATACCATATATTTCAATAAGGCAGCATATATCAACATACATTACATAAAACTATAAGATTTGTTGTGTTTTGAATATCTGTATAAAACGCTACTGTAAAAATGTTGAAATGGACAATATACAAAACATGCTCCTCTGAGCATAACATGTATATCAGTGATATGATTTTTACATTTATGATGCTTAAAATGAACGCTTTTGCCAAACATGTTTTAAGGAAACACTGAAAGTGTACCTGTAAATGTGTGAAAGTATCTTTTTAGCATTACTGACAATAACTAGATCTCTTCTTAGTTCATGACAATTCATGAAATATTCAATTAATGACAATCAGCACTTATATTCTAGAAACTACATTGAAGTTCAAGAATGGTGCCACACTGATGGCATCTTGTTGCAGTGGCTCTTAGCATGCTGTGTCTTCTTGATATGTTCTATTGTTTGCATGTGGGACCAGCAGATTGAGCTTTCCAAAGCCCAACTAAAGCCTGAAATGAGACACCAAATCCAGATGAGATCAGGAACTAAAGAGAGAGAGGAGAGAAGGAAGTTTAAACCATGACTTCTCTTCATCATCATGGAAACTTTGAGATCTTAAAGATAAATTGGAAGCCCTGAGGAGGACACAGTGGGAGTACTGCGAATGAAATAAAATTTGTTTCACTGAGACGTGGCTGCAGGAATGACTAACACCTTTCTACATGGCTTTCATATTGTACAGGCAGACAGAACCTGCAGATAGAGTATTATTATTTGTACAATAAGTTAATACTGCAGCAAAAAAAATCCCTTTGCTGATAAAGTATTACTTAATTGAATTTAAATATTTCTTTATTGCATGCAACTTTTCTTCACAACATCCTTCAGGTTTATCATATATTGGACATAATCTCCATGTTGTCTAACCTGTGTCAGATAAGAAGTAATTTCAACCAACGATTTTCATTCAAGCATACTGAAGAGAAGTAACTACTGGACTGTAGATGAAGATTCTGTATAAATTTGTAGCTAGATAAATTGTCTGTCTGCAAGTAAACACCTCAATCCAGAAAATACTTCATGGTGATGTCACCATGTAGACTGCAGTGCCCTCTTGTGATTACCTGCTGAGCGCAATTGGTTCTGTCATGGTTTGGGTTTGCTGCCAATGGCCAATATTCACTTTTTGCAATGCCCCCCCAAAAAACTGGCCACTTTTCCTGTGCAATGTATATCATAATGGAATCTAATGGAATCTAAAAAAGGAAATTGACTCAGGTAAAGTAAAAAGTACATCACTGAGGTACATTTCTATTGATTTTCATTCAAATGTCAGAGGGTAGAAAAGTAAACAGTGTACAGCTTTTCATAAGTCCAAAAACGTCTGACTGTGTTGCTATTATAAACTTTTCTTTTTCTTCCAAAAATAACTTAACTACTTCAAGGATGAACATGGTGCAAAACAGAAAGTGCTGGCATGAGGGGATGGAAGTGGTGTCAGAATGAGATTAATAAAGAATGGAAGTAATAAAAGAAACAACTGTAAGCCCAAGGCAGACAGCACCATAGCATAAGTATGGTCTGCAAGTAATTGGATATCCTAATCGCGCCTGTGGGCGACGCTTGACTTTTACCAATAAATGGTGAGCTGATGTGATTGTTCAATCATCCTTAGTCCCTCCACACAAGACCAGCCATCAATATTGTAAATGAGCCTCTTGTAAGGAAGGATGTTCTGGCACTGAAATTGCAACAGCTCAACCCAAATATGAAAAATACATAGAGAAACTGTGGCTAGGAGCTATACAAGAATTACACAGTGAACTCATGTACTTTGACAAAACTGGGCTTCTCTTCAAAGGGGAACTGATGCTAAACATAGATTCAGCTTTGGGTATTTTTACCCAAGGTTTGGACGCTCCCAGCCTATAACTGTAGGGGTGCACAGCCTTGAGCTTGCTTTGTTTTCACTGGGTTCTTAAGTGCTGAGCAGGAAAGCCACAGAGTAGATATTCCAGAAGGACTACACAGCCACATATAACTCATAAGTGGGGAAAATAAAACTCAAAATCATGTACGTATGAGTTTTGAATAATACAAAGTTACTTTATGACGTGGGATGCAACATACATGTGAAACACAGGAAAAAAACACGTCACAAACAGTCGTGAACTTCACATGATCATGGACATTGTAGCTTCGTAGGCAGGCTGACTGAGAGTGTAGTAGAGCAAAAAGTCTTCAGGGTTTCTAACCGCTACAGAAAACATCAGTTACCTTTTCTCCTCTACTTTAAGAAAGGTTTTAATGAGCTGCTTTATGTCCCCAGTGGAGATCCATGCTGTCATGAAAGCTGCTCTATTTCTGTTCCTTTTCATCCCGCTCTCCTCCTTCAGACCTCACATTCATTATTCCTTCCTTATCCTCAGAGGGAGAGCAACGCACTATAACTTCCACTCCCCCCTCTTGAAATGCTGACTTTACTTTGGTTGAAGCCTGTATCAAAGCCCAGCTTGTGCTGATTCAAATTCCCATCACTGTTGCAAGTTACACCGCACAGTATATTTTCTGTTAATTAATTCTGTAGATAACATCGAGATAACATCCGTTTTTAGATGCATTATTATTTCAGTCCTTTTATATATACACATAACTTCCGTACAATCACACAATTCTAACTTCTTCCTTACCTGTACATTATACAGTATACCATACATTCCTGACTTCAATTTTGGTTCTGCGGTTCTTTTTAAGGTTGAAGAAAAGCTAATAACACAAGGGGCATTTGTATTATTTTTTTGTATCAGGTAACTGAAAGCATTTATATTCTCTTATAGCAGTTTATCTAATTTGTTCAGCATTTTGGAAAATGCATACATTTGCCTTAGATAGGATAGGAAGATTATCCTAACCTTCAGACATGAGCTTAATAAGGGTAAAGGCATTGTAAGGAGCTAAAAAACCTCCAGATATCACTAATTCACACATTATATGCTGTGTAAAAAACAGCAACTTGTGATTTCTATGAACAGCTCATTGTGTTCTCATTTCACTCTTGGCAAGTGTGTATGGATAAGTATTTCCCCAAAATCTTAAATTAATTCTTCAAAACACAATTTCTGACATACTTTACATTAAAGCTAATAGTAAATTTACCTAATCCTATCATTTTCATTCATGTCATGAATTTATACTGCAGCATGTGCCAAGCCCAGTAGGGGCCCTCAATAACCTATAGATCTATAGGAAGAATCTGCCTGTGAGGCATGGCCACTACCCATCCTTCTCTCCAGCCCACTGTGCGCTAGAGCATTGAATTAGAGACCAGTTAAGGCAGTGGCTTGTAACTAGATAAAAGAAGAGAGTGGAAGGGAGGCAGTCAGAGGGCTGCCTTGGTGTCCTATAAATGACATTGTAATTCTCTGAACATGGGTTTTAGTGTAGTCGGCCACCATTAAGGGATGAGGGAAAAGGGAGGTATTTTTGCCACTTTACCCAGTCAAGCATCTCTAATGGTGTCTATGTGTGTGTGTGTGTATAGTCCACTCTGTCTGAAAGACTCCCTCTGCCCCTGCTCCTGTCTGCTCACTCATACAGAGAGAGACAAAGCAATCATAAGGATCTGCAGTGGTGGCAGAAACCCAGCCTTCGCACTTAGAGCCATATTCTGTCAGAAGATTGTCCTACCATTCCTTTATGCTCCAATAAGATGTCAACAGCTATCCTATATTAAAGCATTGCAACGTACAGTGAAAACAGACAAAAAAAACCCATAGAACTTGAAAAAATGACAGTAACTTACAGTGTAAGCATAGAGTATAATCAGCTGGAAGCAAGGGGGGGTAACTCAGTAAGCAAAGCATCTCTAGTGAGGGAGGGGGAGTGTGCCTTATGCCTTAGATGTCAAGTTTGCACATGCAAATAATAGATCAATAAAGTAATTAGGATATCAGTCAGTCATAAAGTTTGGTTGGGGAGCAGAGGGTCCCAAACTGCTTTATTCTCTGCAGCGTAAACCAACCTGAGAGACTGCCGCTTCGCTCTGAGCTGTTGTGAGAGCTGGTGGTGCTGAAATCTTGTGATTGGTTGTGTGGTATTCTATTAGACAATCCTTCGGCCAATCGGTAGTCAGGAATGAAAAGGAGGGCTACAGTGGAGGTTAAAGGGCAAAAATCACAGTGGCATCAGGTGACTGGCAGTTGGCACAAGCACATGCAGGCATGCAGTTAGAGCATCAAGCAAGCAGGATAAATTCAGGATTCATACACACAACAAGCTGTACATATCACTCATTTCATTCACTTTCTGATATGTGAACAACAGACAATACATTAACTGGAGGAATCTGACTTTTTCTATGTGTGGAATATAATCAGTGAGTCAATAGTAATAATTTTATTTCAATATTTGTGCCACTTCAGAAAGATATAATCACATTTGATCATATGTTTTTAAAGATTCATGCACAAGGGAACCAAATAAAAACTATAATTATTCTTTTATAGACTGTTGGAAAATTAGATAATGAATATGTATTAGAATACAGCTGTATAATATGAAACTCCAGTCGGCTTTAAAAAAATCTTGCCTCAAATCCACGGTAATCAAATTAGATTATTTTCTTCAATATTAGTAAAGATAAAATAGATTCATAATTACTCTAAAACTGTCGGAAGGATAGGATCACCACAAAAACTCAGCAAGAAATTGATGGATAGCTTAACAGTACTACCCCGTCATGAGATGTTTATCCAACCTTGAAGAGCAACCAAGATAAGGCCTGCTGGTGGAAAAACTATTCTTTTTAAAACAACCACGTCCCATCACAGTGAAGTTAGATAAGCCTCAGAGAGCTTTGGAGGAAAAGTTTAAACACCAACAGGCTGCCTTGTTACAACTGTGCAACCCTGTGATTTTATTTGAATAATAACAAAACAACAAAGCTCTGAGGTAATGTTAACTGATAATAGCTCTATAAAAAAATACTGAACCTCCCACACAGGGACAACAGTGTTCCCACAAACTGCTAATGGCACACTTCCTCAGTGTGACTTACTGTTGTTGCAGGAGTTCTTGTCAGGCAGGGAGTATCCCAGGTTGGCCATTTCCTGCTTGGCCTGAAGCGAGGTCTTCCACTGGGCCTCAGGCAGGTCCACAGCCAACTCATGGATGCTGCTGGAGTGGAGAATCTGAGTGGTGGCATATGGAGTGGCTTGTGATGTTTGACCTGGGCTGTTATAGTTGGCTTTGGTGGTGAAGTCTATACTGCTGTAGATGGCTCCATCAGAGAGCATTGTGCCTGTTTTATCCCCTTGCCCAGTGGGAAGATCTAGTAAAGAGGAGAGGAGGAGATTTGTGAGAAATTTGTCCTAAAAAAAGTTTATTGCATCAGTAACCATGAAGTTTTGACATAATAAATGGCTGATAGTTGACTGATAGTTCTCTCATCTATCGAACTTGTATAACCTAATTTCCAAAAAAGTAGGTATGCTGAGTAAAACAAAAATTATATGAAACCCCAAAATTCTTCACAAATCAAGTCAGCCATTTGCCTTTGAAGTCTTTCTTCCTGATGTATGAAAGACTCAACCTTTTCAAGATGCTCTTTTTATGTTCAGTTATATAATTGACCTGCTACCAGTTAATCCAATTAGTTGTTACATGCTCCACCAGTTTCAGTTCAGCATTACACAATTTGTTTGTTCCCTCATCCCCATTTTCTTGCAAAATGCATCAAATTCAAAATGAGAATTTATTTCCAAAATAAAGTGTCATTTCTAAGTTTGAACACTTCAAATATTGTCTTTGTACTAATCTCTTAAAAAGAGTTTAAGTGATTTGAAAAAAAGAATTCCAATCTGATCTTTCTTTAACTATATGCAGCACCCCATCTTTTTTGGTACAACACTGGTGTATAGCACATCCAACCTTGAATTACTTGGACTTTTAAAACACAAAAATAAGTAAATAAAAATCACTGCTTAATTAATTCCATCCTTTAGCCTCCCCGATGATGTGGTCTTTTCTCCCTCCACATATCCTCTGGCTATCTCATCATCTTTACTTCTCTGTTCTGAGGGACAATGCCACTGCTTTGCATGTGTGTGTGCTAACAGAGGGAAGAGAGAGAAGGGGAAAAGCAAGTAGGCTCTCCTGATAGTGCATGGTTTGCATGCCCAGTGAAGGGGAGATGATGTAGAGCCATGGCGGAAGTGTCCACATCTGCGCCAGTCAAGCTGCGCCTGTCCTTCACGACTGGCTGCTCAAGACCATCCTTTCAAACATCCATCCACCCCCTGTTCCACAGCCCTTCTCTCTCCTTGCATTCTCATACTCTGAGGTATTGGCTATGACACCACACTGGACTATTTGCCATCACTCACCATGATGACAGCAGACTCCCTGCTGTTAACGTTCAAGCTTCCTTCCTATGTGATATATGAATACATGTCTAAACCCAAATTAAAAGCATGTAGACTTATATTTTAAGTGCATATATGTACATAACAAACAAAAGGGGCTCTGTTAGAGCACAAATGAAGGCATGACCATCATCTTTCATCTCTTATGGTCTCTTTCTCAAAACAGCTAGGACTTATCAGGGCACTCACCTCCTCGACCAAAGTTACTCAGGTCATTTGGTCCCCCTGAGCTGCTGTTGACAGGTAGGCTGGTTGCTGGCCAAGAGTCCGCTAACCAGGGATAGCCTGGGTCACTGGCATTTAGTAGGCCCGGCCGGCTGAGCAGAAACAAATGTAAAAGAATAAGCTGGGAAATTACATTACTGTAAGAATTTATTCATTTATTTTGTTTTAACAAGAACGATTGCATTTACATGCGGTTTTATTCTGCAGTGTAATTCAGTTCAGAAAAAGAGAATAAAGCACACAACTTTAATCAAACATATGTTTGAATTTTACTTTGTGCACAATAACGTGTGCTTGTATGAGATAAGCTTGTCAAAAGCCTCTGACGCAAATTAAACACATTTGAGGAGGAGGGGAAATGGTACACAGATAGATTTCTTCTCCCACACAAAGTTGGAATTCCTTCAGGCAAACACAGCCCTTTACTTCTCTCTTTCTCCTGCTGTGTCTTTGTCACATTCAGTTATTTATGCAAAAGTACACTGTAGAGACACTAATGCATGCTACTGCTGTATACACACATGTGCAAGAGAACACGCTGGCACCCATGAGTATATGATTCCTTATTCATTAATCTCCTGTACATTGTGCTGTGTTTTCCCATCAACCCCTTGCGGTGATGTCCGGGCAGTTTAAATTTTATTTGATGAGGAGTCAGACCTCAGGTCCGGCCCTACCCCAATGCTTGTGGGATGCCTGCAAATGGGAGAGGGCAGTTCCATTTAACAGGTGTTGTGTCCCTCTTGAGGGGGTGAGAACCATAAAAACAGCCATCAAGACTTTAACCTGTCATGGGTGACTGCTGGGAGGCCATTAGGGACACTTTACTGTACAATAACGTCTGAGGCTCATTACCATGGGTCCCAGAGACGGCGTTAAATGAGAATGAACACTGAATTTGCCAGTGAAATGGACAGCAATGCAAACAATGTAGGTATGCGCAATCGCTTGTTTACATCAGTAGATAAATGATAAAATAAGCAGATTCGATTAAACAAGAAATCCTCTCATAAAATATTAGAAGTCTATGCAACATACTTTTTTGCTAGTGCCTGGCATTGTTTTATGAAGTACATTACGGAAACATGTGTACTCTTAGAAGCCATGCAACACAGTAGTTTCTAACCTGGCTGTCTGACGGGGCTTATTGTCTGATCTCCAACGGGGTGATGTGTTGGCTCTGAGGGAATGAGAGAGAGTCAAGCCCTGAGGACAAGGGCAGGTAATGGGTGTGCTGCAGTCACTCTTTGCCTCAGCTACTGGTTCTAATGAGAAAAGCTGTTCCATAGAAGGAGGAGTGAATGAACTGCAGTCCTGGCGAGCTAAGAGCCCTCGCTGTGGTTTGTGAATGCCAAAACAGGCCCTCGGGGGAGACAAGTCATTCAAATTGATGGCTATGCATCAGACACATGCACTTTTATAGGGTAATACATCTCTCCCCGTCCTTCTACCTCTGTTCCTAGCTGCCATGTCACACCACAGCCATCATTCTCTCTCACCATACAATATTTCCCTGACCCTATTTTCCTTTATGTTTCAGCTATACACTCCACTTTCACCCTCTGCATCTCCTCTCTGCCTCTTGTAGGCTTAATGTCTGTCTTGCTGAAAAGTGCAAACTGCTGAAATAGAAGATATCGTTCTCATTTATTCACTATAAAATGAACGATGTAAAAAAAAAAAAAAGACCATGACTTTGTCTCATCAACAGTCTCACTTGTCCTGAATGCTCCAGCATGTAATTCCCCAGCCCAATCCAAAAGACCATCTGAGAGACAAGTAGTTAGTGGAAATGGTTGCATTGTCCTTGTATTCATCACACAGCAGCAGTACTTCTTCTAAGGATAATTATAATAAAACCGATTCCTAGTGAGAATATTTGTTATACGTCTATGTGACTGTATGAGATGGTGGGGTAATGGAGAGGGTTGGGGACAATGTTGGGGACCGACACTGGGTCATACGTCTGATGAAAAGATGACTACTAACTTTTAATCCCTGTCCAACCAAGGATGGATGGCAACCTTGGCAGATAAAATCTAATTTGGAGCATTTCCTCTTCCTGTTAGACATTAGAGTTACTTCTGATGAGTAGGAAGGAAGCCATAAATACCGCAAAAGATGTCTGACATTGAGCGTCCCATAAATAAGCCAAGTGAGAAAGATTAAATCCAAACCAACTTCATAAATCAGGTGTTCATAGTTCCACGGAACACTGAATAGAAATTGGATTAAAAATCCAGACATTAGATAACACTTAACAATGGGGAACACAGATTACTTCATAGATTAACGCTCAAAGAACATGCTGCCTTTTAGTATTCAGATGCTGGGATGGAAGGAATCTCCATAGCAACAGTTTTAATAAAACCTGATCTCTGCAATGCTCTGCATTCTCCCTGCCAATAGGAGTGAATCTGCTTTGCAAAAACATTGATCAGTGCTGAGATAGGAAGTTATTACTACCTACTAATTACCATCTCCCTATTGGCAGGGGGATAAGGAATGAACCCTTATCAGCTTTTATCAATTTCAATTGAGCAGCCAAAGTCAAACCGTCCAGCTCTACAATCTGCAACCAATTCATCTTCCATGAATCATTTATTTTGTGATCGATTAAGCATAATTGTTCAGTCAGAGCAATTTGGCAGGAGCCAATGAGTACCTAGGAACAGACGTGGCTTCATTTGCTATTGTCTAATTAATGCAATAAACATTTCATGCAACAAATGAACAAATTTTCCCAAGATACCCTGCTTCATGTATTCACCATCGGCGCAGATGGGGAAGCTGCAACATCTGGGATTTGATGGCACCGAATTGACTAACAGATCAGAGGCTTGTCTTAGAGTTCCAAGCTGCATCCTATCCAAGTGTTATGAAAATTGTGGGAGTCAATGCTCCTGACAAAAGGTTTGACAAATATAGAGCAACAAAAATACAGACATTTCAAATTGCACTCGCTGGAGTGGGAATCAGAACCACTTACGTGGAAAATTGAGGGAAAAACACGACAGCAGAAAGTAGATGAGAAACAGCATGGCAAGTGGCGTGGCTAATTCATTAAGATATTGCTGACAGCTCACAGAACAATGGAGGAAAAAATTGTCCACTGTTGCATTCAGTTATATGCACAGAAGAAGGAAAAAAGAAATAAAGGAGTCATTGATATAATAAAAAAAAAACTGAAACTAGACTGCAGTATAGACACATTCCCAAAAGCCCAAAGACACAGGGGGTCCGATTTAGTTGCGATATCTCACTGAGTGTTTAAGATCTGGTGGTTTTACCTATTCAGGTGTGATAAGCAGTAGATAGACAGAACGATTCTCAAGGGATTCTCTTGAATACCCACAAAGGCTCAGTAACTGGTGTCATTGAGATGTGCCCTATTCACTGTAGCTCATCTGCTTTCACTAACATGCACTGAAATGGAGCAGACTGTATGAGGGTGCAAGTGGGGGCTCCTCATACATGCACACACACACACACACACACACACACACCTCTCCCATGGGTAATTATTTTTACATTATTACATGTGCTCAGATCCCAGCCGCCCACGCAAGGTGACAGGCAAATTTATCACTCCAGAGGGCTTCGGGGTTGCATGTAGCCAGCAGCGGAAGATAAATGACAAAATAAAAGCACTCTCTGCTTAAATTGTTTCTGTTAATTCTGTTGAAGAGATTTATGAGTTCATCTATCGATGCATAAATGGAGATGTGGTAGAAATGTATATTTGCACTCCGGTTTGCACGGTATGCACACAACAGGTATTGGTTATCTATCAACCTATCATTCATTTATCAGTGTTAGAATCAAAAGCTGCTTGCTGTGGATCTCATGCATGACTATGGAGGAAGGGTTGTGTAAACCCAGGGACGGAGAGAAATAAAAAGCAATGACAAGCTTATATTCTGTTGTTCAGACTGGAGGCAGTTGAAATATGCTGTTACAGGAGAGACACTCACCTTCCATTGCTCATCAAACCACCATCAACTCTCTGGAACGTCACTAAAGAAAGAAAAGAAAGAAAAGAAAGAAAGGAAAAAAGCCAATCATTAAGTTTTTCTGTACAATACATCCTGGTTTTGTTTCCATAATCAAGAATACATTGTCCTGTCATTATTATCCAGTTTGCCCTTGTGCTCCAATAGCTATGTGCTCTTGTTTTTCCTTTTTTATTGCACAGCTAAATAGTTTATGGATTCACCATGGGGTTCAAATGTCCCTCTGTGTCCAATATCTTTCATGATTTTTTAAGAGCATTGATGATGAGGATTGTATATTGCTTTGATTTGCATAAGTGGAGATGTCATGTGTTCCTCAAGGACAAGATGCCTGATGAGAGGGAAAACTCATTTCATCTCTCTGATTTTGCTGCTGAGTTATTATCAGATTTGTGATTAAATTTCAGCCAAAAAAATTATTAGAAAAGGCAGTGGGCTCATTAATCATGTTGAGTTTTCCATCTACAAGCATGAAGGCTGAGTTACTGGTTCTTTGGCTAGCAGAACCTGTTCCACTAAAAATATATAAAATAAAAAGGGCCACTCTTTCTCAGAAGCTTGCAGAACCCCATAGTTGAAAGTCGGGGATCCATTTCATCTCTGTTGTAATGACAAAGCAGCGGGAAGACTTATAAGCATGTAAGAACTTTAATGGGTTTCAGGAAACACAGAAAAGCAGCAAGAGTTTTGGAAATCACCTCATGCCAATGAGGAAAAAAAAGATGGGAAAGAGAGCAGCTTCACTAAAGAGAAGGAAGGAAAGCTGTTAGTAATTTGGCTCATTTGTTCCACAGATGGAGATTAAAGAGAGAAGAAGGCTCAACATTCCTCCTCCTTTTTCAGTTTCATTCAAGTTGATACCACAACAAGCCTAGACTTGGGTGAAATATGGGGCTTTTCTGAGGGTGACGTAATAACAGATGACAGTCTGAGGAAACTCCCACAACAGACAAATTGATTGCTAACGGGACATTTTAATGTATCACCAATGTAATGTAAGATTGATGTAAGATGACTTTAAGATAACAAATTTTGTCTTTAAGTTTTTACTACTTTAAGTTTTTTATTTTGTCCACAACAGATTTAAGCCATTAAGAGTTTATTTACTACATTAATATTCAAGTAACTGCAGCAGGTGGAATTAAAATACTAAATTTTACCAATATTGCATGTCTCTCAGGATAAAATACAGTTTTGAGAGCTCCAGACAGACATGGCATTCTTTATTCAGTCACAGCCAAAGCCATGTCTCTGTGTTCCCCCAACACCAAACTTGCATTTTAGAATATTTTAGAATTGTTTGAGTGAGGACTGACAGGAGAATCAGGCAGAGGTGAGAGGAGACTGTGCTGCGGGAAGGCCTCTGAAGTCTCTATCTGTGCTGAGGCACATTTCTGTGCTGCTGTGGAATACTTTTATGTTAGACAGAGTGACATGGCTGGGCTGTGCTTCCCGCCTCTGACTCCAAGATAAGCACTTTCTCCAATATGAATGCTGATTAATCCCCTTTAATAAGCATTGGTGGAGGGGTGGGGGGTGGCAGAGGTGTAATCAGCAAATAAAAATTCCATCAAATCTAATTCTTGCTGGCGGTGTGCCTCAACTGCATTGTGATTTACCTCTCCTGTGCTGACAGCTTTAGGAGGCAGAGATAGGACACTCAATGCATCAACTAATTGTCAATACAGAGACAAGCAGTGGTATAAAACTTTCCAACCACATTCTGACTCAGATTCAAAATATCACCTCACTCTGACTATACAGTCTAAGCTGTATTTAACCTTAAATTGTCTGTGCCAGTCAAAACTATTTTGTGAAATAACCTGCTTCCTCTCTGGCTTTTTGACGGTGTGCTTCTAATTTATCTGACAAGTTTCACAAACACATTCTATGATCTGTTTTTACAGCTGCTGTGGGAAGGCCAGAGTAAACTGGGTTTCGGGCTCTGGCTCAATCAGAAACCCATAAAGATACATGTATACTTTTACAAAAATGCTACTGTTTAAGATAAATTGAGGAAACACAGTGAAGGACACAGAGCTGATCCCTAATGGACTGTAGCACAGCTGGTTTTCATATCAGTCAACAATTCTATCTTTATATCACTCTGTTTTGTTTCAGAATTTCTCTTTTGACTTCTCTTCTCTCAGTCCACTCCATCCATGGACAGCTGGATTAATTATTTGCATATTTTAATAGCTTAATTTAGTCAGTTCTTTACTGATACCTACAGAAAAAGTTGTAAAAAAAGAAAAGAATTAAAAAAAAAAGAAATATTGTATTTAGCCAGCAGGACCAGAAAAGTATCCACACTAGTTGTAAATTGTAACAAAAAAAATAAAAAATTGTAACAAAAAGTAAATTAAAAGAAAAGGGAAAACACTATCCAGCCAATTAACTGACACTAAACGTATAGAGATGCCGAAATTACAGCACAGCTTGGATCTTGAAAGGAAAACAATGGAATATGAAAATTTGAGGAGAAGGATCTAAACCTGTATCACAAATATGTCAGAAAGAAAAATACAGAAGGAAGGAAAATTCATTCAAAACAAATAGCTACAACAGACATACAAACATACAACACAATATGTATAAATGGCTGCATGTTGGGCAAGGAAAAGAGTTTAAGTTTGGCCCATGTCATGGCCAATAATGAAATGAAACTTACTTGACTTGTATATTTCATTATCTAATAGGTTAAACCTTGTTCACCCAAACAATGTTTCAATTTTCATTATTAGTCATGACCACTTGTTTGACAGTCCAAACATGAGCACTAAGAGCAGTCAGTAGATGAATCTGCGCTCAGGTGGGGTGAGGAGACGGGACAAATGAACAGTACCTGCAGGGGTGAAGGTGAAGGACTGAACTGCAAAACAAGAAGACAGAGAAGTTGTGTGTTAAAAGCTTGCAGAGGTAAGCGGTGATTTAGGGGTATCTGCACACTTGGGATGGGGTCAATCTGAAAGGTTATGAGGGTAAGAGAAACAAATATGAGACCACAACATCACCCAGTGTGCAGAACGAAAGCAAGGAAAGCAGCCAGCTCAGAGGCCACAGAGGTGCAGAGACGGTGGCACAAACCAAAATAAAACACACAAACATTTAATGTAATGTATGAAAATGAAAAGCAAAATAACCAAGCCTTTTCAAGCAGCTGCACAACCTCTTTCTGAGTTGTTGAACATGGTATGCACATATGTATTCCTAAATTAGTTCCCCTTGAATTTATGTTTATTAATAAGTAAAGAAATAACGTGAGGATATTTGATTTTATTGACAACTTTACTGTCAGTTCATTAACATGTTCAACTCTCCGATTAAGTCCTGTGCATTTGGCAGTGTCTGTGCACTTGCTTGATAATACTGACTGGGGTCTCTCAGAAAGATGCGGGGGTCAGTGTGTGGGTGGAGAGGTAAAGAGACTCCAGCTTCAGTGACCGGCAGCGCGTTCAGTCTGCACACTCAGCTTAATCACCTTGGGCTACTATTAGTCCACCAATGGTGGATTTTTCAAAAACTAAAGCCATCTTGACATGATTCAAACTCAGATCTGTCTCGCTGTTGTGCTGTAACGGAGCATTCATCTCAACATCATCATGAGTAGCTTCTACAATATTTCAATTGAAGGACGATGATGTGATAAAATACACTTTCCTTAAAAGGAAATAAAAAGTATTTTGTTGAGAGACAAGAATTTCACATTGTTTATTAAAGCAACTGAGTGCTATGTCACAGTAAGTTCAGATGGATGACTCAGAGACTGATGAGTCTAACCTGCATAGTTGCTCAGGCCCTTTCTCTTCTTTCTCCTCCAGTAGAGCCAGATGCTGAAGCCCATGAGGATGACCCAACAGGCTCCTCCAATACCAGCAATAAACGCAGGCTGTTTCACCACATCAGTAATCTGCTCTGTGATGCTGTTGTTCCGGTTTCCATGTATAATCACGTCCCGGAACTCCTTACCTGAGGGCACAGCAACAGACAGAAAACATTAATATGATGCTAGGTGGATAGTTACAGGAGAGAAACAGGAAATATCAGTGCTGTTGTGTATCCTTTGATTCGTCAAGGTGAAACTTAACAAAGTCACCTATGTAATACTGAAGGGCTTAGAAATATTATACTTTTTCACAACTATAAATAAAAAATGTGATAGATAGATTCAAAGAAAGTCGGTTTGATGAAATTTCAGTTGAGATATTGACCAGCAAATCATGACACAAACCTAGGAGGTGTGCAGTTAAATAGTGCAGACTGAAAAAAGACAAAGCCTGAGAGCTTATAACAAAACCCCAGGTGATCAGGCTGTTTGGTTTGCTCAGCCCCTAATTCACTCCACTGCTGGTAAAACACGCCATGTGAGATGAGTGGAGAAAAGCCTGGTCTATATTGATCACAGTTCACCCCTACTAGCCTGCCTGACAATATTTGTTGCAGCGTGGCAAGACTCATAGAATAAACTACTGTATGTGCTCTTATTCAAACACATGGGTATATGTACAGTTGAGTCTAGCTACAACTACAACTTGACTTGGCCATTTAATTTGACCATTGTTCCTGTTCAAATATACATGTATGGGAGGAATATTGAGTTACTGATCAAAGTGTGTCTGGATGTGTTAGTCTTGCTTTGAGAAGCTCAATTTTGTATGATTTTGATTGGTCTAACATGTTTCCTTACCTTTTAAAAGTCTGGTTGTGGTAACTCTTTTTTTAGATTCTTGTGAATATGTTTACTGAAGAGGACAAACGCTAACTAAAGATAATGAACACATGTACTGTAGAAACATATGCACATCCAAAGTTTCACAAAAACGCTTTATACAGTATATTACTTTGAAAAAATATGAACACACATCCTTTAGAACAGCTATAGACAAACAAAAACATAACATATAATAACTGCAAGCTCGGGGCTCTGCTCTCAGAGATGGATTATGTGAGTGACACAGGGGAAATAAGAACATGCCGCAGGCCAAGCCATCAGTTATGGGTCAAATCAGGCAAAATCTGCCAGAGCGCCACATAAATCACATGCAGTCAGGTCACATTTCAAAATAAAATGTTCTAACAATATTATCCATGTGGTAATTCGTTTTATTTTTCCTAAAATCATCCCAAACATTAGTCATTCAAAATTAGACATTGAAAGGTTGGGATTCCTCATCATCAATAACTCTTACCAATGATAATAGGCTGAGGCTCACTCTTGACTCCAACTCCTGCACTCGTGCTGGCAGCCACTTCCACATGATACACCACTCCAACCTGCAGCCCGCCCACCACCACAGAGCGTATGGCTGCATCTACTGTCTTATTTACATGGAAACGTGTCTCATTCCCTAGACACCAGATCTGAAGAAAACAGAAAGAAAAACAGAGATGGACTTGATTCCACTTGGATTTGTATGAACTCAGTGAGAATCCACACCGACTTGCTCTTACAAACCTTGTACTCTTGGATGATGCCGTTCTGGTGGTCTGGAGGAGGGGGGTCCCAGGAGATGCTAATGGAAGTGCTGTTCTGGTTTCCCACGGTCAGGACTGTCACCTGCTGAGGAGGAGCACTGGGAGCTGAAAAAGGAGGCATAATATTTCCAGGTCAACTGACAACCAATCTATTTTGCAGCTCATGTAGTGTCTAAGAGTGTTCTGTTCTCATTAATAAGAATAGCGGGGTATTTCACAAGAGCATGAGCACATAAAAAAAATGGTATACACATAAGGACATCTTTGCACATTATTTTCCAAGGAATTGTATTCTTTAGGGATGACACAGTTGACTATGGGCTGTCAAGATAAGGTCAGGGCAGATCTAACATGGCTATCGGCTGTCTTTACATTTCACTATGATTTAATATATCATCCTCTGCTCTACCCTGGTGGATTTGTACAGAGGATACTGGTATTGATTTTTGGAATGATGGCCTGGCACAGGCAAGCAAGTGCTCTGAGTCACATTAAGACACATGCATTGACCAGCGTGGCACATGGGTCAACAGGCTTATAGGGATGAAGCGCAGGCGCAAAGGAAATATGAAAAAAAAAAATTTTAGGAGGAGGAAACAAGGTCTCAGTAAACATATTGACCCACTCCATCGATCAGTCAGATGAAACTAAAGCCAGCAGGTAAGAATCGAGGAAAGCTTTACAGTGAAGCATGTCTAAGTGAATACACAAGCAGACAGGGAGAGGTTAGAAACAAGACAAGTCTGGGCTTTCATAAACCTCTCTTGTTATTCTGATGGCAACAATCTTCTGACCCCACAAGGGGTAAGAGGAAAAATAAATAACAGTTGGCTCAACTGGAAATAACGTTTTAAAAATAATGTTTTCTCATTTCCGCAGCGGCTGGCAGGGGAGCGGCACCACAGCAGAATACTGACAGGTCAATTACTCCTGGGCTGCCTCTCCCTCACCTCACCTCCATCCAAAATGGCACGTGTCACCCTGTAAATCTGTGCTCATCCCTCAGCACAATTGGCCGCACCGGACCCCAGAGAGCTAGAAGGCCCTGGCATGCAAGAAGATGAATGGTTCCAATGATGAACCCAACACCTTGGCCAGATTAGAAGCAATCTACCCAGCGAGCATCTGATCAGCCATCATGCTCGGGGTTCTCCAATGCTGCATTACATTCAGGTGATAAAGTGCTGGATTTGTGCATGGAAGCCATCAGAGACAATGTCGTTCAAAGTTAATGTTATGAATGATTTAGCAGCTTATTATCATGCATATTTGTGCTAAACAATACACATTTTTCATTAGAGGCCTCGGAGGCTGTGCTAATAGGGCCATTAGCAGAGTGATGTATGGCAGGCAGGAATGTGACCCCCTGTCTTGCATGTGCACAGCATGCTGTGCTGAATGATGAGGGAATACAAACATATCAAGTCATTACCAAAAAGTAGCCAATAGCTAATGACAAGAAATGGGGGATGTGGGATTTCCCCAGAGATCAATGTAGATTATCAGTCTACAAATTAACATTTATGCAAACATAACAGATTTCCCTTCTACCTAAATAAGCATTATGTTGCATACAAGATGATACTCCATAGTGATTTTCTTAGACATCTGTTCAGTGGGAATCGGATGGTAGCCAGAGTTCATTTATCAGCCATTATATGACTGTCCAGATGGAGCGCGAAAAAGTGTGTGAAAAAGGAGAAGGGAGACTAAAGAGATGGACAGAGCATTAGAGCAGCGAGCATAGTGTGACTCTGCAGTTGCCTGCACCTTCTCTGGGGATACTTTAATTGAGTTAGCTAATGGACAATCTAAGTTTTAATCACCCCTTGAACTAGATTTGTCTATCCATCTAGCCAGCCCTTTCAGTAGTCCCTGGGTCTTTGAACAGCCTGAAGCAGTGTGTTTGACGGTGTATTAGTTATGACCAGGCACAACAGTAGGGCTATGACAGAAATAGAAATAGGTTGAGAATCTGTGGGACTGGGATGTAGACAGAGGACAGGAAAGGAGTGTTATCAGAACTGGTAATAGTTGGGACATGAGGTTTTTTGAGGCCTTAGGGAGAAAAGTTGTGTTGGCATATGTGTGTCCACTTTATGTATGTGTTTCTGTGATGGTGTCTGTTGGAAACAGCTGTAATGTGATGGCAGTTCCACTCCTGTGGCCAGCCTATGTGTGCAGTGAATATACTAGCTGGCCACAGGAGATATGGTTCCTCTGAGAAAAGGAAAATAAATGAGTCTGTCAGCCCAACAGGATGTGAACTGTCGACAATACATGCAAGCTTGAATATGCTGGGGCAAGATAGGCTTTGTCTCCAGAAGAAAAGTGTCTGTAATTGTCCTTTTATGTTGCTATGGGGCTTAATGGGTGTCTTTAACTCTGATTATATTATAATTTACTTCAAGTTATTAAACTCAAAGGCTGAAGCAAGGTTTGTGTAGTACTGGCTTTGGTAAAAATAGCAAATGTATCTAAATAAACAGCTGTGTGTGACTGTGTGTGATATTGTGCCACACTGCTCCGTGGCCTTGTCTGAGCCTTTATAAATCAAGCTCTGGGTGACAGATCACCTTAGCAAGAGGAAGCATGTGCCATGTTCCATCACAGTTCAGGTTTGTAATGCAGAGTGATGTATCAGAAAACAACACTACCCATCATAAAGAAATAACAACAAAAGAACAGCAGGAAGGCCAATGAGAGGATCAGAGATGAACACAAGCGTGTCTACATATTCATAAAAAAAACTCTCAGATCTTGTCATCAAAGGAAAGGGCAGCAGTCCTGCTGATACTGCAGGAAAAAAACACACATGGGATTTGCCAAAGGGATCATTTGGCAAATGCCATGGCACATTTGAGTGGGGATGCTACAGTTTGTTCCTTATATAATCTATTCATACTCAGCAAAGAATTTCACTTCTTACCCTCCTCAGTGGTCCGTGCTGTCCTGGAATCACTGTCCATGCCTTGAAACTCGTTAAAAAAAGGCCGGACCTTGATTTCATAAACAATTCCTTTCTTGAGTGATGAAAGTATGACACTACGCTCAGAGGGAACCTTCACATCCTGGGTCTGCCAAGGCCCTGGTGAAGGCAGTCCTGATGTCTGCCTGTATAAAACTCTGTAACCCTGGATGAACTGGGACTGACGATCCACCTGAGGAGCAAATGAAGACAGGATTATTGCTGTATTTTATTGTAAAAAAAAAAAAATAAGAAGATTAGTGGAAGCTATCTTGTGAAAGCCACTAGATAGTAAATATTGATGTTTTCTTGCAATGTGCTTTACAAAATTGCATGTATGACACTTTAGAGGCTGTTACTTGTTTAATGGGGCTTTTATCACTAGCCATGCCACACTTTGCTCAATTAACACCCTGACAGTACTTCATACTCACAACTCCTAGCCGAAAGTGTTGTCTCCTTCATTAAAAAAAGACTTTCCATAATGCAACCTTATGGGACAGATGCATGTCCTATATATCAATACTAAATACTGAAAAGTGACACTTTAAAGGAGGTCTTGCCATATCTAGGATGAGCTATGACTATGAAAATATCATGCAGCTACAAATACACTTACCTTGGGGACAAAAGAGCAATACACAACTGAGGTGATATCAACAACATGTCCCATATATGAAAAAAAAGGGAATGTAGAAGCAGGATTTGTGATGGCACCCTGAAGTCCACAAAGGCCACTTACCTTAAAACTTGGGCCATTTGGTTAAACAGAAAAAGCTGAATTTATGCAGAGGAGGAGCAGGCGCATAACTCACAGTAATGGCTTGTTAACAGTAGAGGAAGTGAGCACTGCTTTCAAGTGGGATATTAAGCAGCTGTTTTTCACCAGTGTAGCCTGAGTAAATCAGCAAAATGGATTCCCTGGTCAGAGTGTGACTTTTATTAATGGAATGATTTGGGAATATAAAGGCAGCCTCTCTGTTTACTGAATGGACCCCTGATTGATTAGGGAGTCATGATTTCTGTCGACTGTACATTACAATCATAAAGCAATGGTTTAACACAGAATTAGCTACCAAGTCGCCGGGTGAGACTTACTATAGGGTTCAATAAACATGTCACCAAGAAAATTGCTAATGTGGTTCATTTAAAAAATGCAAAGGAGCATCCCATGCCGCCAAGCAATGTTAGGTAAATACTTGCAATAGAGTGATTTATAGCACCATAATTAAAATAAACCAGCACATATGATGAATGAACACTTCAGTTTTCAAGATTATGAATAGCCTTTTTGTTCTCATTACCATGCAATTAAATACAAAGCTCTGCATTCAGGCAGAAGCTGTTTTCATGTTTTTTTTAAGTCTTTAAAATTAGGACATGGCTGTTTGCATGTATCAGCATAAAAGACGATAAAGGCATTATCTCATGGCAACAGGGAAACTTGTATTCTCAACGACGAACATTAAATCTAATCTAATTGCATCTGAGCTGACTTTGTTTTAAAGAGGGAAGCAGGCAAAGACATGAGAAGATTGATGAACAACCAGGTGTCTCTGACATCTCTTTTGATGTTAACTGCGGTTAAGGGAATCATTTTGCGGCCATTTGATGCTTGACTTCTTTTAAGTTACAAATTACAATATTTCAAAGCTGCAGTCTTTGGGAACAACCTGACAAAAAATTCCCTGACATAAAACTAATGGCCGCCTCAAGAAGCAGCTTCAAAGAGGGATCTTTTATGTCAACTACCTTGACTTTTTGACAGGAATTTACAAAACTAAAGATGTACTAACATTAAAAAAGAAGGAATCCATGCCCGAACCAAACAATTTTACACATATTGCATCAGTATTTTTGGAGAAAAATACATGGGTTGTATCCAGTAAGAAAAAGAAAAAAGACACTTACTGTCCATGTGACCTGAATAGTTGTGGGACTCAGGACAACTGGGTTGTGCAACCGAACGATGACTTCTCCAAGTTCCTTCTGCACGTATCTGTGGTCAACACCCTGAGCTGGAGGGCTTATATCTATGAGAGAGCAAGGATGGAAAAAAATCAAAGATGAAAAAGGAAACTAAGGTACAGGAAATAAACCTTCATTCATCACCATCAGAAGGGGGATAATAAAAGAGAGCTTCAATAGACCAGTCGAATGGATAAAAAAAACAATGAAACTTGGTGATAATGACTATTTGAAAAAGAGGAACTTAATTTACGCTTGTCTATTATAAAAAAAAAATTCTGTAAAAGCCGGACTTGTTTGCACATACTTGGGGTCTGAGTGAACAACCACATCTACTAATGACCTCTGAATGTGCAGCCCTCAGACATGTTGGATAGAATATGAATGGACACTATGACACTATTTTCCAGCTCATTTCCCACTTGCATATGTTTTAATTTACAAGCAATAGAAAACTCCAATGTATGAAATATTGAGTGTGGTAGGAGAGAGCCACATTTCAAGGTATTTACTGAAGGAAATGGGAAAAAACTTAAAGGGCAACTATATTTCAAAAGAAGCATCATTTAGTCAACCAAACACAGTCATGAATCGCAGCCCACACTAATAGGCTAAGATGGGTCAAATGAAGTTAAAATGATTTTAAAAATTCTGTTTGTTGTCATTGCTGACCATTGTTCATCAACATGTCTCTATGTCATCTTAAGACATTTACCTCAACATGAAAGACTTTCTGAAATTCAGATTCACTCTTTTTTTTTTAAGATGCTTTTGGCTTGTGTTTTGCAATAACTGCTTTTATTAATCAATTCTGTTACTGAGGACCTTTCATATCACTGCACACAACAGTGGTCTGTTCGGGGCTGTAATCAGATTTTCTATGGGTTCTGAGATAATTAACATAGCAGGGATAGCATTAACCCTGTTAGGCCTTCCAAAAGTTGACATGCTTATTTTACATAATTGCTTAAGTATAGCCTTAATGACCTGAGCTATGCTCAAGAATCTGACCTCTGCAATGTTCTACATGGCTCTTGTATAACTATTCAGTGCAGATTGCTGAAAGAATCTGATAAGTATCACACTTCAGGGGGAAACACTGACATTACAATTTCAGTAGAAAAATTAATTTGAGTTAGCAAAGAAGAAAGTTAAACTGATAGTTCTTTACATGCACACATCACTGTCACTGTAATGTAATTCCCTTCATATTCATGATATGTAAGATACCTTGTGTTCTGACAGGATCGGACATGGGGCTTGGATCACTCAGGCCCTGGTTGTTGACTGCTCGGACCATAAACAGGTAGATGGTGTTGGGACGGAGACTTTTGACTGTAAACTGCGTGGTTTTGACATGGTCTGCCACTGTTTGCCAGCTGTTGCTCACTGACTGACTGTAATGGAAAAGAAAGGGTGCCTTTACATAATATTTCAATGCAATTTTCTCCTTGTACACCAAATTTGTACATGCCATCCACATTAAACCAATGATACTGACTCAAAAGTGGTTAGTATGAATGGTAAATCTAACCTGAATGCTTCAATGACAAAGGAAGAGACAGGAGATGCTCCTGCCATTCCAGACTGCCAAGACAAGGACACGCTATTTTTGGTGACATCAATGACTAGAGGTTTAGATGGCGGGCCTGGAAGCTCATTCTCATCATGGTTTTTCATAACTATCACTCCACCTGATTCTGAGTGGATAGAAAGGACAAGACAGAATGTAGCCAGTCGAAATAGTAACATAAAGTACATGAGACTATCATGCCATCTTCATTCAGCCTACCTTTGACTTCCAAGAAAGCACTCCATGATGTTTCACCACTTGAGCTGGTCGCCACACACGTGTATGTCCCAGAGTCTGAAAGCTGGAACACGATAGAAAAAACAGGCATGAAGGAGCACCAACAGTACCAAAACACACATCTTAATACAACTAACGAAATGGCCATATCAGTTCCAAATCCACTGAATACATGTAGTCTTCTTGTCGCTGAAACATTAAAAAATGATGGGAGGACTTCATGTGGTAGCCCTGGGCTGAACAAACAGTGTCATTTGTGAGTGCCTCAAAGTGCTGACACTAATTTCCTAATGAATTCCATTTTCTACTCACCACCCTTCCATCACTTTTCCACTCCCCCTCCTTATTTCCCCACTGTCCTGCCGACCACAACAAAGCCAGGCTAATTAATTTAGGGTGGGCTGATAGAACCCCTGGACCGATGACAGCTGGCTTGTCTCTCCATCCCTCTTAGGAACTTTGGTTGTTTGTTGGTTTTTGTCCCTGAGCCTTCCCTCCATTTATTAAATAACATGTCAGTGGTCGGCAGCTTTGTCAGGCATAATAGGTATTCCCTGAGGCCTCTGAGTGGGGAAAGGAAGATGTGAGCTTTTTAAATTTAATCTACTCTAAATGTGTATATATATATATATATATATATATATATATCGGTAAGCGAATATATATTCTCTCGTACAGCTGGAGTCCATCCATCCATTCACAGCTGAGCCCATCTGGAGATACTAACATACTAAGTGATACTAACATACAGTTATCAAAAAAATCAATGCAGGCTATTCATCTCTTTAAGACATTATGATACGTTTTGTTAATTTCATGCTCATTCTTAAAAAGAAAAGAAAAAAGAAGCCAATTTTGGAAGTAAAATCATATCTGAAATCAAGGCCAGTGTCAACTTTCACAAAATACAGTGTTGATTAAGATTGAAAAAAAGGTTAGCTATCAGTTGAAAAATGAACTTGAAGTGTGTTACGTACAAAGCATGGTAATCAAATTTGTTACCTTGATATTTTTGATCTGCAAGCTGCCCAGCTCCTGCAGAGACATGCGTGAGTCCTTTCCCAACAGACTGTTCCCATCCTTCAGCCAGCTGATGGAGGGGATTGGGTCTCCTGATGCCTGACACTTAAGAAGTGCCACACTGTCCACCCCGAGTGTCTGATTGGATGGGCCTTGGCGAATAATGGGCGGGGGTCTGTCTGTGAGCACTAAGACACAAAGAGGAATACGTAAACGTGCTATCTGCTTTCAGTCAGATGATGGTGTTCAATCATAAAAGACGCTGGGGGTGGATGTGGGTATCTATCATTAAGTGAACCATTTTCTCTGCACGTCTTGTAATTGTGCCACAGGACAATGAGCGTATCCTGCATTTCCAGGAATCATGGAAAGAACAGCTGAGTAGTGTTTTGTAGTTTCATTGATGTGGCAGAGGGATGCCAAACAGTTTCCAGTTACTGCTTGGGTAGCCTTATTTTTATACACTACCCTAGACTCTGTGGTACACTTAGGCGGTGAGACTCTTTCCTACTGACTCAATGTGGTTCAGATAAATACTTCATTATGTGCAATGTGGGGCACAATAAAAGGTGGTTTTTAAACACTAAAAGTTACTGTAACCACATCAAAATAAAGAAAAAGGAAAATCCTTTTATATTTTGCTTCAGTTTCACTTTAGGTGATAGCTAAAGCTTTAATGAGCGCAATTTATACGAGCAATTTCATTTGCTATAATGTGCCAAAAAAGCCTGTGGGTTACTTCTATGAAATAATGGGCAAGAAAGAGGTGATCTCAGAGAGATTTAACATCGAAGAACACAGACGGTTCATAATTTAGAGTTGAATAATGTGGAGTCCCCCTGGCATCTTAGAACCTACATTAATTAGAAAGTATGGATTAATGATGTCAGACCTGTAGGGGCTAATTACCAAGTCTACCTCAGTAACCTTTCAACACATTATCACACCCCTGCTTTCAACTCTATTTTCCCTCTTCTAGTTACATTTGACAAAAGGAAGCAGTTACAGGTAATTCACTTTCGAGGTGTTATGGTCATCTTTTGCTTGGGGTCACCTAAGACATTAGAGGAAAAACTATCCAGAAGCCAGATACATTATCCATCATAAGCCAAATTTAGTCTATTAATTTCCTATCTTTGTTTTCTGTCCTGTGCAAGGTGGAAATGAGGGCAAATGCGATTAAATTATTCTAAAGTAATAGTGTGAATCAAATTTAAAGCCCTTGCTACATGCCAGGGACTCCCTATACTGGGGTTTGAATTATCTTTACACATCTTGAAGTTTTTGAATTACCCCTTGTTACCCCTTGTTTTCACCTAAAGACTTACACTGACATAATCAGTGAATTATGATACATTCCAGTTTCTTTACGAATGCTATCAGTTATACAACGACTTGTTTTTATTAAAAACATAGCAAACTACTGCAGGACAGAAGAAAGTGCATAAACGCAGGGCATTGCTTTTTCAAGGAATATGATGTATTTGATGTGTGTGTTGACGGCATGTAGGAGTGACAAAGGGAGGAGGCAACGCTCAACTTGGCCTTGGGTCTCTGGATCAGGAATTTCTCATTACAGATCTCCTTGAACTCCGCAGACTGCTGGCAGGACTCAGGGCAGTAAATCATGAAGACTGCAGCAGGTGTGGCCATGACCTTACCCTGGCTGATCCCTCACTGTGTCCTCTTTCCTCTCATTTTGCTTAAGACCTGCCTACTGTAGTACCCATTTTGTTTGCATGCAATTGGGGATGGATTTTAGATGAAAAATGTTGACAGATGTCAATAAACTATAAAATGCTGACTTGTTTCTTATTTGAAAATGTGGGTACTATGCTCATTTTTACTGAATAAGTTGAATGATAGTAATATGTGTAATTTCTTCTCAGGTATATCTTGAATAGGTTATCTTGAGTCCAAAGAGATTTACTGAAAATACACACCTGAACTAACATGAGAAGCATTTTCACAGGCATCTGAAGGACATATCAATTACTAACCTGTACAAGACAAAACACTGGCAAAAAAGTGTTCCTGTGGGGTTTTTAATCTCTCTGCTAGCAGGTACTTTGGCAGACATATGGATAGTCGTCTATCTTGCCATCACAACAACTGAGCAGATTAGATGCTCCCACGCTTAGCAGGACCACATAATTCATTCCATGGAAAGCTATTGTCAGTCTCTCATTCAATCTCTTCCTGTGTCTCTGTCCCTCACTGCCTCTCTCATACACATATTTGTGCCTTTCTCAAATGCTGACCATTAAACTTGATGTAATTCAAGGGCAATGCTTTATTTCCTTGCCAAAAGCAAAGGAATACATTTTTTAATTAAATTCTGCCACATAAAAGAAACAACAAGTGTTGTGCCAAAACACGGATTGAAGGTCATGGGCGTACTGATACTTCTCGAATGGAAGCTGAATTTATTCTTGTAAAAGTGATAATTAAAATTTGATTCATACTTTTGTTGCTTATTTTCAAAATATGTTTAATGCCAAATTCCACCTAAACTGAACAAAGCATGAGGAGATGCTGTATTTAAAGCATGGAAGTTGCCATCACATGTCATTATTGCCTGTATAATAATTATTCTAATGATAATTAATAATAACAATTAAGTTGTTGATGGTACACCAATTATACCACATTTGAAGCGATGCTATGGCAAGTGTAAATGTGTAGTAGTGTGCAGGCATGAACGGAGTCACATGTAAGCTTTCCCTCACCATCTGTGACCTCCAGTTGAGCCTTGGCAAGGATACTGCCTGCGACGGTCAGGGCCTGGCAAATATAGTAACCTGCATCTGCCCGCTGCACGGATGAGATGGTGAGTTCTCCACTGGGCGACACTGAAAAGCGACTGTTGGGCTGCTGGGGTTGGTTGGGAAAGAGCAAATTCTGTAGGACGTGAAACAAACAGCCAATTAGTGAGAACATGAAACCAGTGCAACCTGGACAAATTGCAAAATCGCCCACCTCCACACTGCAACTGAATTCACACATATACTGTGCACACTCACAAACAAACAGATGAAACAGTTATAGCCATAGTATGAACAATTTCATCTATCACTTGGTTAATCAACCTAACATACTGCAATACATGTATACACTTTCAGGTATGTTTTTTTTTTTGTTTGTTGGCTCTCCTGTGCTAAGAATGAAACTGAATTAGTTTTATTGAAATTGTGTTAAATCACAACAAATGTCATCTCAAGATACTTCAAATGATTATACTCCAATTAATTGTAATATAATCATAATCCAATCAAGTCAAATTGTATTAAAATCCAAATTAGTCCCATTGATATAATGCCTTGCTGTGAAGGTCAACGGATTGCATCTAAATGGTAGTAGCCTATTCTCTTGTTTGACTCCATAACTTTTCTCCTCTCTGCTTTCACCCAATAACAGTCTTTATCAACTTTGTTTTTCACTCATAAAAGGCAAACTAACTTAAACTTAATATGATCCCCTTAAAACTACAATGGATAAAGAGGAAAGATGAGGAATCTAAAACAAACTAAAACTGTTAAAACTGACATAACAACACTTATAATTTTGGTTTAGTTTTTCTTTTTTTTAAAGGAAACATTAAATATGTTGGCGAGATACATTACATCACATAACGCATGATAACCACACTTAATGAGCTTTAATTTGCACTCTCAACTTCATATCTCTTACACATCAAGGATAGCAAAGCCTTGAAAAACAGATGGTGAAGATGTGCATCTGCTTGTATAAAAATGTTTGCGATGCATTCATTCCAAAAAGCTCATCTTTAATGACAATGTGAGAGACTCACAAACAACGGTTCTCGGTAGCTGTGACTCATGATACATTAGGTCACACATTTGAGGTTGAATATTATTCCAAATGTTTGTGCGAACATGTAAGCACTTCTGTTCCCTCTTTCAAGAAAACTGTGTCGTAATGGTTGGCCTGCAGGCATTGTATGAGCACATTTGTGTTTGTTTCAACCTTAACCAAAGCTGACTCATATCTCTGGCTCATCTACAAGCCTCAACAGGCTCCTAATTGGCACTGTTGTTGACCGTTGAGGACAACCAGATATTTGAATGGGGTTATCTGCTTGAATGAGGGATAGGATCGTTCTTATCAGTTCAGGGTTGCAGAAAACCGATTAGCACTTTGCCAGGCTCACTGTTATTTAGCAGCTCCCGAGAACAAAGGTGTATCTGTGTGTCTGTAGTAAAGATACTGATGACAGATAGTGAAGTTTGAAGTGCTCTTTGTATATTTGCAGGGCAGGGGACCCATGAGTACACAGCAATTGTGCTACAGCCAAGGGAATCCAAATAAAGCACTGAATGTTGATAAGACCAGACACACTTTTGATAAGAAAAGCTTCTCACTAACAGAACAAAATGTTTTCAAAAATTAGAAATATTGCAGAAAAGGAATAAAAAGACTTCTTCTTAGATATCAGGTTGTGTGAGAGTGTTTGCTCCTACCTGGCTTCCCTCCTTCTGCCAAAAGACAGCAGGCTGTGGATTTCCCTTGGCTTCACATGGGAAGGTGGCAGTGCGGCCTTGAGACACAATTTGATCCCTTGGACGGATGACAAACTGGGGTGCAGCTGAAGTCAAAGAACCAAAGCAACAGTGTTACAAGTTGAGAGGCACATAGCCAGACCAAACATCGGAGTTAGAAGTTATCGGGGTGAAGAACTTCAAGCAAAAACAAGCAATAATACATAATCAAATCAAAATTGGAGTTTTGCACAGAGCTTCCATGCAACATTAAATTTGACTTTTGCTCTGATCACAAGAAGAACAACAGGGGCTGTCATGATTATTACTGCTATGGTAACCAGGTTGGCCATTCATCCAGGTGACGCTGAAGCTGAATGAATGACAGTCACATCTGCATTCACACAAGTAGGTGCCTGAGTCACTATGGCATTTAGATCTAAGACAACACATAGGTACACCCATGCCCTTTAAACATCTAAAACTAGTGTAGACAGGTCTAAACACACAGGGTTAATTGTGTCTGACTTTCCATATGTAGGATTTACTCTGCATCAGAGTACCTTTCATATAAAAGTCAAGATACAGTATGAAGTGGTTTTATACAACTTCTGATCAAAGATGTATCTACAGGGAGTAAGAAATAGAGAAGACCATTTTTTGTGTTTATCACACCTCAGGCTAACACCTTCATCAAAGAGAGAAGAGGCTTGAAAAGCTACCAAACTTTGAAATCACACAGACTGAGGCTTTCTCAGTCACTATTCACAACTCCATCTGCAGCCAGAGCAGTTGTCACACACTAGCCTTTGGAACAAAGTGAGACATTTATAACTAACAACTTAACAGATGCAGTTAAATAATACAGAGAGAGGACTTTAGAGATTGGATACAAGTTATTCTGGTGTTTTATCTCTCTCTCTTAGCAAACTGTTTACCTATGCTAAATAATCTTTGAGGAGAACCAGTAAGCTTGACATGAATAAACCACAATGAAGAAGTGTGTGGGAGTTTGTGTGTGTGTCTGGAGGGGTAATTGTAGTGAACATCATCAAGAGAAAAATTGAGAGCTCTTCTTTACTTTGAACTCTGGGAATATCTGTATATTGTATCATATCTGGGTAGATGCTGGATAGTCATGTGAGTTTATTGTTTGCCAGCTCAGACCAGAAATAGCTGGTGAATCACATCAAATGAATCTTTGCCAGGTCAGAAGCGATTTGCTGAAGGTGTTTCCATTTCCTCTCAGGCATATGTTCTTTAAAACAGGAAAAACAATCTTGAGCAAGCTTTTTTTCTGCATTATTTTATTTGAATCATTCCCAATTCAAATTCATCCTTATTCATAACTTCTAAATGGGAAAAATAAAGGGCCATGGAAACCTGGCCACTGACTGTATTGGCCACTTGATTTACCTGCTCAGTAAACATTTTCATAATAAATCTATGGTTTCAATGGTTCGTTTCAAGTTTTTTTCAAAGCAGCATGGTGCTCCTTTTCTAAATATGCCCACATTAAGAATACATTAACAATAAAGTGTGGCATGTTTTAAGGCTCTATCAAGAATTACCTTGTAGTTAACATGTTGATGGAGTCTAGAGGTTCTCAGATGGGCCCACACCCCACTCGTCACATTGGGTTATACATCGTAATAACTGATTGTGGCAATACACTAATGCCACAATCAGAATGCTGCACTTAAGGTTTCAAAATGGATGACACTGTGATAGCTACAGCCAAATTTAAGATCTTCTATATTCAGTCTCTGGTCTGAACATAATTATCAGCATGATCCAAGACCTCTATTTGTTTATTTTTTTAACAGTCTCTGGGGGGACATGGAGTCCCATTTTGACACGTACCATGTTTGCTAAGATAAGACATCAATAACACATCTCTTACAGGATGAAACGTGATTCCTGTCGAGATAATTAAAATCAACAGATTAAATATACAAAGTCAATACTATGGCCTCTGATAAATGCAGAGAATGGGTTACAGAGGCAATTCTTTTTAGACCAAACACAATTAGAAACAGAGATATTTTTACAGATTCTTGTCAAAATCTATGAAAAGAAATCTGAATTGTTGCAATGCATCATCTTACACTCTCTGTTTCTTTTGATTTCTTTGTAAGTCGTTTCAGTGATAAGCCAGCTGGTTCCAGTAAGGCCAGTGCCTTCCCATTTGGATGGTTTCTGCATGTAATCCCTTTTTGGGTGTGTGTATTTGTCAAAGATACACACAGTTGGGAATGGTACAGATGGCAACCGATTTACTGCCTTCTCGTTTGGCCTTCTGCAGCTTGGATATCTCATGGCTCTCATAATGCTGGGCTTGATACATAGCTCCTAAATCATGCTCTGGCAAGGACACGGTTCCCTCCCTTTTCATCCTTTGCTCTACTCAATCTCATACACCACATTGCTAAGTACTCACTGAAAATATGGTTTCACACCTTATAGAGTGGCCCCTATTACTCTGCTGCAAAGACTTGTCCTTTCCCTCATTGTCTTCATAAGTGACTCCCTATTTCCCTTTAAAATAGCCTGATGTTGTGCACAAAACTCAATAAATTCAACATTGTCTTCATAAGTAACTCCCTATTTCCCTTATAAAAAAGGCTGATGTTGTACATAAAAACTCAATAAAATTCAAAGAAAAATATTTCTTCAGTATATATCCCTATTTACTGCACAAAGCTCTGTCAAACAGGCCAGTTTTATGAATGCATTTGGGGTTTATAACTGTTTTTTGGCAGAAATATCCTGGTGAATTTATTGTAGCCAATAATTTTAAATCAGGCTTTCTTCAACAAATATAACTTCCTGTACTCTTCTTAATACAGCTAAAATAAATATTTTTTATGGAAAATGGGATCATTGTTCACATTAAAAATTTCAGTAAGCCCCACTGAAAAGCAAAAATAAAAATTTCAGACAAGTCAATAGTATTCCATAGCTGATCTCTGGTCTAACTCACACTTGCCCTGTTTCAATTCGGAGACCCTTAATGACATTTGAGAAGCTCTTTCCTGACCACTCCAAGGGAAACACATGATCAAAAGCCTATATTTAATTCATGACAAGTCACATCTGCCTGGTTTGGAGAGGTCTCTGCATGTAACAGCAGTCAGGGTGAAAAGAACAAATGGACAAAAAGACAGAGCTCTATTCAGTACTGGCAGTCACAAACATTTCCTCCTCCTTTAAAATCCCACGTTCAATCATATTTTATTCAAAACTTGACAGCAATTACTGCCTCTTCCCACAGGCAGACTGAATGTGTAATTTCCTCCATCTTCTAGGAAGCTGACAGTTTGACAATCATTGAACAGCTACTGCTGTTTTGGCAACCCGAAGTCTATTTTTCAATTTTTTTTCTACCAGTCAATTCTGTCTTGACACACAGTTCTGCTATTCTTTTCCACTTCATTTTTTACTGCAATTAAAATTTATTTTTACTGCACTCATCTGTTTCCTATTTCAAAAGCACATCTATCTGAAGATAGCCCAGTCTAACAATTAGATCCATCAAATTTTGTTGGACTCTGACATTTTTTTATCTATAGGGAAATAAAATGAGATTCCCGGCTTTGTGTTGTTGGGACCAGTAAGAAAGAAGCTTGTCCAAAACAAACAGATTTCAGCTCTGTGTTCCAACACTTCACAGATGGCCTCAAGACTTGCAAGTTAAACACATCCTGGACCATATGAGATGAAAGTGACAATTAGACTGCCAGCCCACTCATTCATTGTTAAGGAGTCTAGAATCTCAACAACCCACAGTTTAGAGCAAAACTGTAAACATACTTGAATTACTATTTTTATTACATCTGAGCTGTAGAAATGTGTTGTTGGAGCCAGCAGCAGTTCCATCAGCTGCCTGCTGAGGTTAAGTAGTAGTGATAAAAACAAGATACAAATGATCATTTCAAAGGGAGGCAAGAGCTGAAGGTGGCTCAAATGAAACCATGACTGAGATTTACCAGTGACTATTCAAAGATTGCGGTGATGCTACTGAATGCAAACAACTCAATATAAGAAAAACATGAATATATGGCTTGACGATATGTGTATCTGTCCATTTACTTTTGAATCCCTGAACACTGTGCATAAAAGGGACTTATCGTTCTAAGTACTGATATGAATCTAATGCAGAATTGTTGCTGTTCAGGCAGGAAAAAAGTTGGTTCTAGTTACAAGCCACTATCTAATAGGTCGAGACTTTAGTCTGTCCCACTCGATCTGCACATTTCATAACCAGAGTCCCAAATAACACCTGCCAAAAGGCAAACAGAGATAAATCTTAGGATTAGTGTATAAGAAATATAACATTTAGGTGGCGTCCATTATTCAAAATTAATGTGCTAAATCACATACCTGCACAAACATAAATTTCACTGTCCAAATACTCAAAAGCTGGGCTTTAAGGATACCAATGCATATAAAGAGTCTTCTTTGTGTTATGTTTCTGTGTTAAATTTAAGTTACTGCAAACAAAGAATGTTTCCCATTCAGTGCACAGGAAGTCCTGATGAAGTTTATTTTCAATACTTTTCAAGTAAGCTACTGAGGTAGAGCTGTAAAACATCCAAAGATGAGATAACTGTTTGATCTGGAAACAACAATTTAAAGAGAAGACAACGTGATGAATTATCTGTGTTAGTCAAATACAATAGAAACGTTTGACCCAATGGTCACGGATTGTCAGCAGTCAAATGCATTAGTGTGTGAGTGAGAAGTGAGAAGGCATGCAGGATGGGATCAAATCAGAGGGATGGGTACTTACCAACAGGGCGAGCTGGAGACACAACAAAGGTGGAGTGGATACACAAAAGAAACAAAGTAAGACACACAAACATATAAAAAAACAGAAGAGAAACAGAACAACAAAAAAAATGAAGACAAAAAGAAATCAAAATCAGAATGAATGACATGTTGAGCTGGGGTCAACACACTTCTGGCATAGTATTGGCAAGACAGAGAGGATCCAGCAGCTTTTGCCCACTGGACAGTTTGCTGATGAGCTCAAAACATCGGTTTCTCAGATCTTTGAATGATAGAGGTCATCTGGTGTATACACCCACTTGTGGTTTTCAGCTACATTCAAATTCCCCAGGGGGTAGTCATTTTTGCACTTCAGGGACAAATATACCACCGGACCTTTTCTGTCTGCATTCATGAAATTTACAATTCTATGGGTGGTGTTGGTAATAGGAAGGCAAACATGTTTATCACAGTTTTTGATGGACAGAGCAGAAAAAAAGAAAAGGGAAAGAAAAAAGAAAAAAAAACACTCAAAAAACAGCATATGGGTTACATCCAGAGAGCGCTTTTCCTGACATCCCCACACTCATTAAAAGACCCCCACATATTAACTGGTTCATGTAGTGGTTCTCCAGTATTTTGTCTGTGTTGCTGTTGAGTCTTCATGATAAATGTTACTCTCACAAATTTAACTTTCAAAAAGGTAAAAAGTCCAGTCAACCTATACGTTTTTGCCTACTTCTGGCCCCCTGTGTTGCTCTAAAGTGTGCCACATGGAATAAAAACACTTGGATGTGATAGGAAAAAAGACCAGGAAAAATAGGAAAAAATATGGTTGGAATGTTTTTATTAACCTTGCAAATCTCAGGTGTTGCACTGACGGTGTGCACCAGTAATCTGTGAAATGGCTTTGCTGACTGGGTGGTTACGGCATAGCTGTGGAGGCAGACCACTATGACGGAGGTAGGGTGATAGAGTGTGGCGATGCTGCACTTGGAAATGTAAATAATTAAAAAGATTCATAGACTGTCTACATCTCCCTTATATGTCTGCATTCTGCATCTTAATTTGCATGAAGGAGACCCTATGGTAAAACCAGACAATTTAAACCCCAGAGCTGATGTAAAGAAGCTATAGCCTCAGTGGTTCATAACTTCCCTTTGTGCTGCCATGTGCCAGTTAATGGGAAGAAATAAAAAGTGTGTTTGTTTGATACCTCTGACCGTGAGAGTGGCAGAGGCTTCCAGCTTGCCCACACGGTTTTCTGCCACACAGGTGAACGTGCCCTCGTCATTAATGGAAGCTTTCTTCACTCTCAGCACATAGTCGTCCTTGTCATACTTGATCTCATACCTGTAAACAAAGATGCAACATCATGGAAAACATGTTTATGACTAGTCATTAAATGTAAATACCAGAAATTAAGCTAAAACATCCACTCTGCACACTTATGTCATTTGGACTTTATCCATTCCTGTTTAGTTGATTGGTAGTTGTTTCTAATGGTTTTTCCATTCTGCAAAGGTTCAGAGAAGCACAACTGTTCATTCTGACAACTGGAAATTGGAAATTCTTCAAAAGTGACTCACAGTACACAGAAAGGTATAAATTGAGTTAGAAAGCTCAAAACCCAGACAATGTGTCTATATGTGCCATTGTGTGTCTACAGCAAGTGTTTGGATGTACAGTTAAAAAGCCTCTATCTGGAACTGGCTATCATTAAAGAAACTATACCAAACAGCAATGTGTTATTAGTGTTTGCAGGCCTGTGTGAGCTATATGACACTTGACAGAGGGGTGGTACTGGTCTAAGTTGCTGTTCCAGTTAGCAATTGAACAGGATGCTGGTCTAGCAGTGTGTAAGTAGTGTGCTAGTGTTACTGTGTGATGGTGTCTGTCAGGATGACAACCCTCTGCTGTCCACCATCTGCCAATCACAGACACTGAGCACAGGGCTGAGATAACCAGATAAAAACACAGTGCGTTTAAGCTTGAAACTTTCCCATTTTAAGACCAAGTCTAGATTTTCTAAGTGATTGCAAAACATACTAAATGATTGAGTTTGTTGAAGAAAACTATAAAATCCCTGTAAAACTGATGTCATCTATGTAGTGCTTTGCAATCTCTGTGCTACAGTCTGCAACAGTGCCTTTTTTAACCTAATACCTAATAACCTAATAAAAGAAGTGAGAATTTCTTAAATCCTCAAAGGGACTTTAAAGGAAAAATCTGACATTATATTACCCTTTTAATATAGTGTATATCTAATGTGCCATAAAACTTTAAACCTGTAATCCAACAACTATTAAAAACACATAAAAGAACCAAGAGCAGTGATGTGTTCTTGAGCTACCGTGGAGCTAACTCTTTAGAGATTGAAAATACTACCACAAAGTTGTTTTAGAACAAACCGCAGTGGATATGTTCATCATAATAAAGAAATACATAATCCACGGCAACAGTATTGTCCTTTAAATTGTATTAATGTGCTTTACATAATAATAGAGCTTTACAGCACAGAAGAATACACTATAAAAATATATATACTTGTTAGGGGGTTTTCATAAATTTAGAAAAGTGACAGTTTTAACTGAGGTTTGTGGATAATACAGAGGAGATTAAGGTTTACTCTGGATAGTGCAACAACTATGTCTTACAGCAATACTTTCTGAAGTGACTGTAGGGTAACAGTACGCTATGGTCTATTTCCTTCAGAGTGAGAAAGACCCCTCTGCTCAACTATCAGCCGCAATGATGGCTGTTTGCCACTGGCAGCTGAAAAACTAATTTGGCCTGTCTATCCTATGTCTTATTCTTTAGCTGCTGTTATGACATTTCCTGAGAAAGCATTCAAAGGAATTTTTATTGGAGCGCATTCCTCAACTATGACTGCCAGTTCCACCTCTCCACACAAGCACTTAAAAAAACATAATGATTATTTGACTGACTCATGACTGAATGCTTTGTTCAGGAAAAAGGGGATGTACAGTTCAGGTATGGGGTGGTGTAGATAAGGCATTTATTGTCGAAACCACGTAAGTGGCATCCAAAGGAATGAGATGGCATCTTTTGAAACAGGCCTACTGTCAAATGAAAAACAAACAATCTAATAGATGGAGTATAATTCCATAACCTGCCCTCAGGATGCAACGGATGGCTCAACATGAACTCTTGACTTGAATAAGGAGGTGGAGATAAGTGATAAAAGAGTGATAGATACAAGTTAGGACAACACTGTAGCTCCCTAATGAACAATGATAAGAATGAGAGAATAAGGAAATTGTTTTCAGTGCTCTAAATCAACTTACCCTAAACAGCTCTGTGTATAAAAAAATGACCTCTGTTGCACTTTGCTGCACTTATTTTAGTTCCACTTAGAGCTGGGAGATATGGACCAAAATCTAATTAACATACTTTTAGACTGAAAGGCAATACAGGATGCATATTGAAACATTTGTAATGAATATTTAGCATTATAACATTTTAACAGTATTATATAAAAAAAAATACTGTGCTCAAATGGGCTGTATTTTAAGATAGCTGAATCATTTTCATTTACATATTTTTCTATTTCTGTTGTCTGACACCTGAACAGTTCTGAAATAGTAACTGAATTATGGTCCATTAGGACTACAAATTGACATGCACTCAATAACTCTCTAGTTATGACACTGAGTCTCAAAAATGCCCCCGGGTAAAGGCAACAACAGTGCTGTGATTACATTTACATTTGAAATGACCTCCAAATGAAATGTAGTCTAAATCTGCTGGTAACTGGCATGGGGTCAGCTGACAGAGTTACAGCTACATAAGCCTGGGGTGAAAAACGCAGCCACTGTCCTTGCACGCCAGCACTGGTGACTCTTCCCTACTCAAAATAGCTCACTTTGGTCAAAAAGTTTCTAGATTTGACTTTAAGATGTTTTTTTTCCAAAAAAGAAAAAAAAAGTTTTTTTTAAAATTTAAAAATCACAAAACAAACAACATCTTAAATGACAAATGTCTCTGCGAGTTTGCCACAGACCTGGTTTACTTGCAGACACAGAGTGGGGTACGGGCTATATTGAAAGTAAAGGTGAAACGGATATCCCTAACCCTAACCCATGGCTTCAGATGGGCAACGTTTGTTCACAAGATGAGTTCAAATGAATGTACAACTCACATATTTATTATTGTCATCAAAAACTCACACATTCCATTTCAAGTAGCAAAATGATTGTATTTATGTAAACGTTACTGTTGTTTTCAGTTGTTCTGAATGCCTGTAGAGCAATGATTAAAATTCAGTGGTATCATCTGCATACGATCACGTTTAACATGTCCATGCTGATATGCTGAGGCTACAGAAGCATACTGTGTGTTCGTTAAGTAAGTTTAACATGTTAATATATTAACATTATCATTCAGAGTTGGAATTTTGTTATGTTGCATGTTAAAACACTTAAGGGATGTGTTTTTTGCTTCTCTTTCCCTGACACTAGCTGCACCTTGCCCCTTCACTTTAACTTTCACAAGAGCTACAGATACTGTCATAACTCATAGAAACATTAACAACTCAAGTGCTCAATGAGGTTCCCATAGTCTTGACTGAACCCTTGCAGTGAGGAGAAGCCAGGTATGCACATACTGGACAACAGCCTTTTTGTTCTTGGTCGTGTTTCTATCAATCTCTCAAAACAGAACCTGAGGCTGGTCCATGACTTATTAAAGGGACATGAGTGCAATCAATCTGTAATCAACTTCCTATATAGAATTCGCCTAGATGACAAGATGAGTGGAAAAACTCAGGGATAAGAGGTAGTTGTGGCCACATACACATAAGTGCACAAAGCGAGGGAACAGTAGCTCTTTATGGACTGGACTCGGGGAGAGCTCTGTTCTCTATTAGGTGAGGAATGTAATTGCACATATAGAGAAGTTGTGGAGAGGATGGGTGAGCCAAGTTCCCCTGCTGGACTCTTCCTTCATTTCAACCAAAGAGGGAACACTGCACATGTACACAGAACAAAGTAGACTATTATCCAACACATATCCACACTTCTTGTAAAAAGAGTTTTACACACATGTGCATGGATGAGGAGTGATGGATTATGTAAGCAAATGCCAAAGCTAAACAGTATTTCTTTTTTTTTTTGCTTGTCAGCTTGATATGGTTGCAGTATGAGAAATTTACTGGGCACACTTAAAAAGCAATACATCTTATAAATCTTCCAGATCACTGTAGTGAATTTGTCTTTAAAGTGTCTGTCAGGAACACAATCATCTATGTTCAACCATCACAGTTGTGCCACATTAAGAGATTGTTATCTTTTCACTGTAAAGAAATTACTGTGAGCGTCCACAAAATGATTCAATGAGATGATCTTTTCTACTGTGCCTCTGTAAGTACATCTGAATTAAACTGGTGGTGGACAGAAGGGATGTTTGCCAACTCTGAGCACAAGTCAGATTCAAGATACAATAAGGGACTAATTCCAGCTTGGTCTCTGCCCTGACTGCTCTGGCACAAAGTCCCTTCTCTGCTTCATTTCACTCTGACAGTCTGATCCAGTTGCACACCATCTGACTGCTTCGTTTCCTCACCCTGATCAAAGGAGCTGAAGTCTACCTGTTCAGACCTTGTCACCCATAAGAGGGAATCAATTACCCACTATCGCTTCTCATCTTGCTTCAGTTAGGCCTTTAGACAGACCTGCCCTCCCTCTGTTCCCTGGCACTTCTCATGGCCAACAACCCCATGACTTTCATCACTTCATCCTACATTAATCACAGAACAGTTTTGCAAGATTTCAACCTTTATTGGCAGTTTATGGGGAAATTTTTAACCTGATATATATTTTCTGGGGAGTTACTTCCCCGTGGTCTCAAAGCAACAATGGCAACAGTGCAATTTTTTTACTAAATCAAAATGGTAAGGAGCAGACATCGCGGTTTTAGCGGAAAAAGTTGGAGAAACTGTCAAATTGGAACAACAGAACAGAACTCACTGACCAAAGCTGGAAGCCATTTACTCATTCTTTCTGTAAGTACTTATGTATAAGTTGTGTGTGAAGAACAGACAGTGCACAAAGATGAAAAGTAATAAGAAAGTCAAACATACAAGATGAGGTATTGGTGTTTTCTTAACAGCAAAGAGATACTTTTGAAAACCATCCATACATTCTGAATGATCCACAGCAGATCGTCCAAATCAAATCAAGCGGATTAATTCAACTACATTTTCTATTATCGATAATAACTATAGTATCTATCTGTATCAATACACCCTTAAATAAATATACTTGATTAACCTACTGTTTCACTCAGCTCCCTTAAACTTGCCCTCATAAATACCAGATGTATCCACTTATATATCAAGGAAAGTAATGGAGACAGGAAACATAGCCTGTCGTCTTTTCATTCTGCTGAGTTGCAGAGGTGAGAAATCACTGAAACTGGATGGTCAGCATAATCTAGGCACTCCTGTCACACTAGCTTTAACAGCTCTCTCAAACAGAATGACCCACACACCTCTCAAACAAAAACACTCGCCAGCGTGCAGGCACATGCACACACCCCAGAGGAATTTAGTCAGAAAGAACGGCTTTTCTGCTGAATGTTGCAAGGGCTGTGCTGTGGAGGTCAGCAGGGACAGGAGGCCAGAATACAGATGGACCACGAGAGCAGAGAGCCTCTGATAAGGCACAGAAGAGGGCACAAGGGTCCAGACTAAATGAGGTGAGGGTGCAATACCAAAGGGAGGGGAAGACATGGGCTACACATTGAGCTGGTAGGCAGAGGGAGATAATACACACTGCCAGAGCCTTTTCATTGAGTTGCTACATTATGGTAGAATCTCTTCCATAATGAGACACAAAGCTCTACGGTGCTCCTCTCCTGACTCTCTGATGTTGCAGCTACTGTGCTTTTTTCAAGATTATTCAAGGCTCAACAGATGGTACTTAATCTTACACTGATGTTATTCCACACTTAGGAACAAATAAGCAATTGGACAAAAATTCAACAATATGAAATATGGAGGATGTTGATTTCAGCTACATTACTCCTTATCTGAATCCAATATCATGCACATGAGTAAAAAAAAAAATCAACCTTCATTCTAACTAAATTTATACCGGGGAGCTTAGGCATATCTTAATATTACATGTGCTGGTCAGTGATTTTTATTCCTGCCTAAAGTACAAGTAGGTGATTTTTCTTCTGCTGCCTTGGTAATAATTACAGCCCTGATTACCTACTGCTTTTCAGCACACTTATGTGTTCTCATAATTTATGTCCTGTCCTGTGTTGTAGTGTAATTGGTTTAGAACACAGTTTACAGTTATAAAGTCCTATTTTGGAGGCAAGGGGATGAAGAATCAAAGAAAATACAGGAATCCACAAGCTGGGCTGGTCTAATGTCAGCTAAATCTTTTCCTCTTTATTTTCCTTCAACGGTTTTATAGCTGTGAGGATTATGTTATAATTGTGACACTGCTGGCTACAGGTAATGACTTTGTCTTGCCTGGTATGCCTTCTTTTATGTAATTTCCTGAGAACTTCCTATCATTATTATGCCAGAGAACATTGTTCTCCCCTTTAAAGTTAGTCGTATCCAGAAGGAGAAGAGTTTTGCACTCTCTTCCTGGAATATTAGTAGCCTCAGAACTGGACTTATGTGAATTTTTGGGATATGTTTTGACTAAAGAATTTAACATCCTCGTTCTGTGCACAAACAGAACTATGTTTACTACGATGATGCTCCCAGAGAACTTTCCTGTTTAGAATAAAGTCAGGTGTCAGAGAAAATGTTTACTTAGGAGATAAAGGAATATTTGATGTCATTGACAGATATTTTAATTTAAGATGTCAGACTATTTACTCTAAAAGACTTTAATTTAAGTAATGTCAACTACATACATGAGCAATTTGTCGTCATAATCTGAACTTTAAAAAATGATTGTTCTGTCATCTTGGTTATTTTATCTATCTAACTTTTTCTTATTACTAACAAATACAGTAAATCACCCACACATATATAAATAGGCAACACTATTGTCTTTGCCTTTCAATTGAAAGCAGTCTTCTTCTGTCACTGTCTCCTCCTCCATCCCATTGAGACTGAAGCCACTGCCATCTTGGCTCTTTATGCCTACACTGTATATGCCAGTGTGCATGTGTGCTTGCCTGTGAGGCAGCTGGAGTCACTGAGCACATTAACAACCTGTTTACTCAGCTGAGGCTCCATTTCCCTTCTTCCTAGTATAAAAGTAGCACAAGCAGAAACCCACAGAGAGACTCAGGCATGTAAAGGGACCAGCAAAGACAAGTTGAAACAATCTGACGGTAACAAGGAGCAGTCTTGTAAAGTCTCTCTCTTTCAACAGCTTATAATAATAATAAGGACAGAGTAACTTTTTCAGATACAGAGCAAACAAAGACCACTCCCCACTGCACAGAGGCCTGTTTGATCTTCTGTGGACTTTTATTCCTTTGGTGAAGATACAGGTGGAGGGGCCCAAAGTGTGATGCCTCAATGGCAGCATTTTTATTTAATTCCACTTCAGTGCCTTTTTCATGTGTTAAAAGTCCTCTGCCAGTCAGACAGAAGCTATTTTTGATGTTTACTAGATGATGATAAGGAATAGAAACAGACAGTCACTTAACAATATGAAGAGTCACCACTTTTTGGAGGCAACAAAGGCACAAAAAAAAAAGTTTTAATTAAAAAATGATCTGAATCTTCATGCTTATTCAAAGCAACATTAGAATACTTAAATGTAGCAAATAAAATATGAGTTCTTACACTGCAATTAGAAACAATGCAATTATTTATCATTTATTCATTTATGTAGTATCTTTTTCATCCGTATCGTGCCTAAATAGGGCCAAACTTCAAACGGATGATATGGTTAGCAAGGACGTCCAACTCTGTTATAAATCTGTTAATTAGTGTACAAAATGAACTAATTTGAAGAGCCAATTCCCTATCAAAGACTTGAGTGAAATACTTTTATGTGTTTGGCTTGGCATGGGGCTCATATTCCACTGCCCAGTGAACCAAATCCTTATCAGGCACAAACAATCCGCCTACGCTCAGCTCTACAGCTAGCCTTTGGAGATGTCAGGTCCATTGAGTGTATGTTTTATGAGGTTATCCAAGTAGCAAGTGACTGGCCTGCTGGCTGATAGAACACTGGTCTCTTTGAAGTCCACTCCTGATGGTAACACTGCTGCTGACCGTGAGTCAAGTAACTCACAGTGAGGCAATAGGTCGAGACACAGACGACCCAGAAACAACAGTATCATTATATCATCAGTGGTGAAAGATACACGTTGTTGGCAGTGCTGCGTATATTTCTCTTTAAATTACAGACTTGGATTGCTTTTCTCTCATGTCAGTTTCTGTATTTGAAAGTGTGACTAGATGCACGTGTCATGTCTGTGAGGACACGCCGACTGAGTGGGGTTGAATGCGTATATGAGACAGTGATTATCTTCTTCTTCAGAGTTGTCAGTGCCAAGTATTCCTCTGGACAGCTGCACCTATGTAAAAACATTTGAGGGTCATGTGAGCTGCTTTACTCACTGTCTTCACATCTCGTATCATTCTGTCTCTGTCTCTACATGTCTACTAAGCAATGTGCTTAGCTACTTACTTGCCCACCTACCTATCACTCAGCCTTAATTGTTGGTCATATCTGTTTGTCCTCACGCAGACCCCTTAGCTGACAGGAGACACTGTGTCATCCTGACTTCTGGGGCATCCACGGGTGAAGTCATTTCTTTCCTAGATGTGTAACGTGAGTTGTGCATAGCTAATAGGGCTATTTACTGTTTCCGACAGCCACACCAGGTGAGAGCTGGAAGCGTGAGTTATCATCAGTTTGTAATAGTCACTGAGACTGGCATCATTGTCACCACAACCCCTTTCAATTAAGAGAACACTGTCACATCAGTGCTTAACACTGCCTTTTTGAGAGCATTCTTGTTAAAGTACACACCTCCCTCGAGGAACATCAATGTCATCTTTCCTCCAGCGTACGTTGGGTTGGGGGTCCCCTTGTACCTGGCAACGAAATTCCACCATTTCCTCTTCCAAGACCACCTGGTTGATGGGCCTCCGCAGGAAGGTTGGTCTCTCTGCAGGATGCGTGAATAAAGAAATATTCAATTGTATCAGTTTTCACCAATACAGTTCTTAGATCATTCCTCACAGTTAGGCCTTTTAGCAATTAACAATCAAATTGTGAAACTACAAATATTTTAGATAATGGTGATTATGGTTGCACAATTGTCAAAACTATCTTCATTCAACTGTGTGAATACAGCTAGGTGAAGCTGACAAAAATGTCACATTTAAAGGCTTTCATCCATTTAATAGAGCAGAGTAGGGTTTGAGCCCTTTAATGACATTATCTCCCAGCGTGGCATATCTGCCATGTGCCATTTTTGCTTGGAAAGCCTGAAGTGCAAACAGACATGAACATGCGTGTCTTTTATTTATGTTCTTCTACATATTTTAAATACATGCTGTCATTCTTTGAGGATTTGGTGAATTGGTAAACACGGATTACAAGGATAGCATAACATTGGCCTAAAAATGAACAAAGACACTTCAACTGTTAATCACAATTATTAGAATGACAAGCATTGATCTACTAAAATTTCATAATCATGACAGCCCTATTCACAGTACCACCTTCCTGAAGCATTATCCTTTATCCTTTATATTGTCCAATCCCTCATATTCCGTTCAATAGCATTTTGTGACCTATATTTTATTTTTGTTCTTTCATAATCATTGCATAGGAAGAAATATAGTTCTAACAGTAAGGCACTATTGAACTATTTTCTTCAACTAACTTACTTTTCACTGACTCTTTATAATCCCATGACAGCTTAATGGCAAACGTGAAATAGGAAGTATAATAAATGTGCTCTAAATTCAGTGTAACTGAATAGGTAAAGTGTGGCAAAAAGCATACTTATTAGAGATTAGAATTCAATTGTGAGAGACCTAGCTCTGAAAGTGTCTCTGGTATTTTATGAGGGTATTCAAAATCATGAATAGATCTCACCCTGGTCCAGTACTAAAAATACACAAGTTTCTGGAGAGCATACCAAACACTGTAACTTGTGCAGTCTCACTGTCCCGTTCACCAACCATGTTGGTACCCACACAGATGTACATGCCAGCGTCGCTCTTTCGTGTATTGGAGATCATAAGCTTCCCTCCTCGAATCTAAATGAAGGAAACAAAACAAAACATGAAAAAAATTAAATACTGAATGATTGTCCTATTAAATTCACAGATGATACATTTTGAATATATCGCCATATTTCTTTTTAAATTTTTTCTCCTTCATTCACTTTCCTTATCAAAACATTTCAGGTTACAAGTTGAGTAAGAGTTCTCCTTAACTGCTTCAGTGTGAAAAATGTTCAATGGCAGACCATTCAAGCAGACAATGCTTTTTAAAAATACATTTTACAGTTGACACTGATGCTGCTATGTTATGTCTATTAAAATTGTTTGTTACAACACTCACAGTGATCCTATCATCCTTGTCGTCAATTCGCACTTTGTCCTTCTTCCAGTAGATGGTAGGCTCGGGATGACCTCTGGGAGGGACACATTCAAGAATTGCTGGCTCTCCTGCTGCCACCACCACATCAGTAGGATTTTGTCTAAAGTCATCTCGCAGCACTGAGGGAAAAAAGAGGAAGTTGATTCAGAAAGAGCAGCATTGTAATGCATACATCATAACTAAATTTCAGTGCCTGAATGTTTTAAATTCATCATTTTAAAAATGTTTACATATATGTAATGAATTGTGTGAAGAATACAATGTGAATGTGGGCAGCACTTAGCTGCTATTTAAATGGGATGTGCAGCTTCATCTGACTGGGTAAGCAAAGTGAAAGCTAATTGGAGCTAATGGAGGTCCCTGTGGAGATAGCAGAACAAACAAAGGCAGAATGCCCTAAAGCCTGGTGTCATTCACTTGTGAGAGCTCACAGGGGTGCAATAATGCTTCGTTTCTCTAGCATGAACACATACACACTTACACAGAACCAAATGCATGCTAACACGCAAAAATCACTGGGTGGTCTGATGAACCACTGTAACCCTGAATCTAATCACCCTCAGGTAGGCCTTTCATCAGAGAGATAACCTCTCACCGTGCATAGTGTTCAGAAACGCACACAACACCAGCTCATTATCAAACAAGGAGGGCTACTGTCACACACACCAATGAGCACAGAAATGCAAATGTGAAAGCACAAACAAGCACAAAGCCACAAAACTACCAATAAGAAATGTAAGTCCAGTCCAGAACAAGATACAAGTTTCATACAAATGAGGCAACTTAAAAATGTAGTCAGCCTAATGTAGTCAGAGAAGGGGTTTAAATATATAAACTTGGGCTCTCTTTGGCTCTCCTGCTGTGTACTCAAACAGACTTCTCTCTGTTTAAACTATGTTAAATCTAATCCTTGGAGTAGCACTTTAGGAACGTCAATGTCAGCAGTGTGTCCATCATTGAAGCAGGGACATAGGATTCCTCTGATGGATAAAAGGACTGAGCTTGTTGGGGGATATTTGAAGATGCTTAAGAAGGGCTAAATTAAGGGCAGCGCCACAGGTTCTTATGTAAATTCCATGTGGCACAGGAGACAATGGTAAGCTGGGCCAGGATTATAAGAGGGGATAACTGGTCCCTGTGCTCCTGGCTTCTCTCATCTCTTCATTCATTCTTTTTACCCTCTACAGAAAGCCGCACAGCCATTGTTACCTTATTTATTTATTTAGAGCAAGGGGCGGCAGAGTGGAGGAAGGGAGGAAGCTTTCAACCCAATTATCCTGGGGATGCACAGGGGCACAGAGTGGGACTTTTGTGTGACATGAATTCAAATGAAACCTTTACACAGGGGTAATGGCAGAGAATACAGAAGAGGTAGAGATAGAGATTTTCTCTCTTATGCTGGACTGCCCTCTAATCTAAAGAGCTACAGTAATTAGTCAGCTCCAGCGCACTGGACCCCCTAGCCAGTCTGAGCATAACAGCTACCACCACTGGGCACCCAGTATTTGCATTACAAACAGATGTCCTGCAGTTTAAAATCATAGCCTGCTTTGGACCATACACAGACTGTTGTTTTCAAGATCACATTGGCTTTAATTGCTCCCTTCCATTCATCGCTGATAGCACCCATGGGATTTTGTCGGAATCAATTTTGTTTGAAACGGAGCAGTGACAAAAGAAGCACACATTAGGTACATCATTATGGTACTTGTGCCATGCTGTCTAATTTAATCTAATACTGGGCACTGTGTCACAGAAAATGCATCCCTACCCTGCAATCTAAATAAATACACTCAAGAAAATATAAACCAAACGCAAATTAACTAAAACCGAGTAGCCACACAAATTAAATCCAACATATACACGTAAGCACTTGTTGAGGACAAGATAAACATTTGTTTACAATGACAACACCCACCAGGTACATCTACAAAATAGATGAGGGGAGCAGCCAATTCAAATACACTTTAGTTCAACATTATATCCTAACACTTAAGCCACATTCATCAAAGGCCAACATCATCCAACAGTTAAAGCTCACACATACACACAAATATATTCACACCTCATTCTTGTTTGCTCCGTTTTATAACAGTATGGGCATATTTTTCTTCCACGGTACTATTGCTGCCTGAAGGCACCTCCCTGAGTGGCTCTATGTCAGGTATTATAAGGCAAGTGAATACTTTTATATTAGCATCATAAGTAAAATGTTCTTGGTTTTTTTTCTCTTGTTAGTGTGGATGAGATGCATCTGATATGAGTGTATCATTAATTGGGTCTACGCATATGCTGTCAGAATATGAACTCTGGCTCCAACTCTGAGGCCCTGTAGGCATTTAGACCCGAATCAGCCAACAGACGTAAAGTAATTGACTTTCTATCCCCCTGAAACACTCAGCTTTTCTTCCACTGAAAACATTTCACCTCCCATGGAGTTCCAGCAGGCTGCAAACTGCAGCCTTGCTTACTTGCTTATTAATATTTATATATTTTTACATTTACACCCTCTGTTGGCAAGTGCTACATCTGTCAATCCAGCTGCGGGCTAAAAAGAACCCATGTCTGAAAAATATTAATATGTCTTTGCCTCTCAAACTTATTTATTTATTTCCCAAATATCAGAGGAGTGAGCTTATTTGAACGAATGAGCATCAGGCAGGGGTGCAAAGCATTGCAAATATACAGTTTTTTCAGCTGGCACAGTGCCAGCTGTGAGAGGGAGTCAGGTTGCAGGCTGTGAAACAGCCAAGGGGTTGAGAGTGGAAGTCTTTGGCAATACATAAACACAAAGGAGATACCAACACAGCTATTTTTTTTATCTTAGGTTGTCCTACCCTAGCTGAAGGAGCTGTTTCAGCAACTATTAGGAAGGTCTAAAGTTGGGTGTGATTTTTTTTACTTTTTACTTAAATTCAGCTGAACACATATACAGTAGATGACAAAACAAACAAGTATCATCATAGCACAAAGGTGGCCTAGCAAGGACAGGATGAGGAATAATATTTTGTATAGTTCACCACCTTTTACTCCAGCCCAAGATATTTCTCACTGAAGGGTGACACTGCCTGTCGGAAAGATTAGTGGGGAACCTTGACTAAAGCGTCCGGCTTGCATACTGAGATAAGTGCTGACAAACATATTCACCTAAAAGAGTGCACCTTGCTTGGGTGGGCTGCTCATACTGCAGCAACACTACATATGTCTAAAACCAATTTGTGACATTCCCATTACTTACTAGAAATTCACCACAGATGCAAAACTAAACACAAAACTGACAAACCGTGACACATTCTTAAAGGTTGCAGGGATTATAATCTTTTTATAATGCTGCAAATGTGACTGTTTTTGTATGTTTGTGTGGTTGCTATTACTTTTCTCTCCCTGTATAACGCAGAACAAACCCTTTGTGCTTTTATAGACATTCTCCCAGGTCAGAGGCTACGAAACACATAGAGAGATTACAACAGCTGCAGTCCTGGGGCCATACCCCACGACCCAAACCTACCACCTTCAACGCATACTCTGATTAGAAAATAAACCATGCACACAAACTGGGGGAGTTGTAGAGAGTTTGCTTCAAGCTATTATATACTTTCATTCAAGTGTTTTCGCACTCCATCTCATGAAGTGCTATTACAATCTCACCATTTTCAATTCCACCCTTAGAGAAGAAAGACAAGATTTACGTCGCTTGACAAAACACACCAGACCTACTGTATGTGCTGTCATTGATGTTTTAGCATTACTATTGACGCTGAAGGCAGGAAAAGGATAATACCTCACTATATAATACTACACTGACAGGAGATAAACTCCATGTGTCTAAATGCGAGCCTTTTGGCTTGCTATGACTGGCTCATTTGCCCTCCCACCAGGCAGAGCTAACCTTTGCCCCTCATCCAGATGCAGAAATTACCCCCTCAGCAGGCAGGCAAGCAGCAGCTTCACACATATCCCCCATATTCCTGCACAGAGGGGTTGCAGGTCAGACCAGAAAAACAGCTGCAAAAATATGTCTGTCTGGCAGTGCCCAAGGCAGTTCCTCCTCAGAGAGCTGAAGAGAGATTCATCCTCTAATCATTAGCACAACTGATAACCATCTCTCTCTGTCTGTCTCATTTTCACCATCATCAGGGGTCATTCTAGGACTTTCTTTTTCCTCCAGCTTCTCAATTAATAACTGTTTTCCATATCCACAGTGTTGAGTGATGCGTTGCATCTTGCCCCCGCCACTCACTCCCAGTTGCTTGTCAGTGCTCTCTCTGCACTGACTGCAGATGAGGTTTAGCAGATGAAGCCATATACATGCACACCCAGTCATTCTCCACAGACCATGGCCAACTCTGATACAATCTCCACCACCATTCTCCCTATCTGCAAATCCTGAACTGAGGGATTATAAATAACACTGTCACTTTCACGGATAAGATAGAGGTAAAATGGAAAATAGTAAAAGTAAAGAGAATCATACTGCTGGCAGTGATATTGTGGTGGGTGGGGGGGGTTCTCAGGTGGTGATACCATGTGAAATGTGCATCATTAATAGTGCCTTGGAGGGAATAAAAGAGACAGAGTATCTGTGCTGTGGTGAGAACTGAGAAAAAAGAGGCAAGACATAGGAAAAACACAACAGGAGATGGTGAGAGGATGCCTGATCAAGGTCAAAGGAGTACAAAGGTGCAGAATTGATAGGGCTGAATATAAATGAATGAAATACAATTCCATCACACTTGTAGCTCAAACTGTGCTTCTACCTCTGATCGAGTAGATAAGGCTAAACAAACATCTTTATTTAAAGAGCAGCCCCATTCAAAGCTCATTTTTCAAAGAGAACCCTTAAATCGGCCTAACAAGCCCCAGAGCAGCTCAGTAACGACAGTAAAACCACAGTGGGCAATTCTGTTGGCCAGGAAAAGAGAAACAATACAATTAACTCTTAATGAACTTCTTTCCTTTACACCCTTTACACATACAGTACACTCACATTTACACCTACCCACACACACACAAAATTCAATTTAGTCTAATCCGGGTTTTATGGTAATGTATAGCTCATTAAAATGTTATTTAAAAACTCATTAAAATTCACTTGAAGAAGTAATGGCTTCATTACAGTAATATGGTGAAAAGCAAAGAAAAAGACAAGTAAGGACAAGGAGAAGAAAGAGACTAGAGAACGACAGCTTTCTAATCACTTAATTGTGTCTAAAATGGAATACATTTGCATAATAAATAATGATGTGCTGTATCCTTCTATGTATCTTTTCCTACTCACATAGCATTCTGTAATTAACGCACTACAGTTAAAGATGTATTTTGCCCCAAAATTATTTTGGTGGCCACTCCAGTTGTCATTCTGTTGTCTTGTTTATGGTCATGAATGTGATTTGGAGGCTTGGCAGATGCAAACCATGAGCTTAAACTGAAGCTGGCTGATACTGATGAACAATGTGCCCATGGGCCTTTGTGCCTGCTCCGATAAGGCACGATGCTGAGCTCATGCTCATGTTCAGTCCAGAATGGACACTTTACAGCCGGAAGGGGGAGTAAGACGTAAAGGAGGAACGAAAAGAAGGGGGTGGAGGGTGGCGTTTGTAGATGAGAGTGGGATTGATTTCCTGCCAATTCCAGCACAGAGACAGGGCCGACAGAGGCAGTGAGGCATCATGATGGTGCAGGTGGGTCTGCTTCCTGTATAAGGTGAAGGAAAAGCAAAAAGGAAGCAAAGTGCGAAGAGCAGGAGGAAGTAGTACACTTTGGTAGACAGGAATAAAATCTCCTGTTAGAGTCTTCTCATCTCCTAGTGCATTAATCCTATCTAAACATGACAGATAACATGTCAAGGAAAGTGGTCCGATTATAAGGTAGAGCTGGGTCTGGTATAAAATAGAGCCATAAAAAGTGTATGTTATGAGCTGAATAATGACATATTTTTTAGCATTAAAAAAGAAGCTTTCTATCTATTGTTATGACTAAGCACACTTAATCTTATCAGGGATATAGTTTTATCCAGTATATGACTTTACCTCTAGTAGTCTAATCTGCCATCTTGTTCTCCTCCTTCACTGCTTCAAATAACAAAGCTGTTTTTATCCAGCAGTGTTATAGTTAATAAGAATGACCCCACACAGTTTTTTTTGTGTGGCTGTTCAAGTGTAACAGATGTGGCAAGTCCAGACGTGACACAATCTGCCCATCCAAAGGTGTAGCACCACTGCTGGATCAACAAAAATGCTGCTTGTGCTGTTTGTGTGTGGTACAGTATGCAGTGATGGTAGTGATGGCATGTTTCTCCAGCATCTTTGTGAGTGCTCTGACCTAATGACATTGAGATAGTGTCCTTCCACAGGGAAAGATAATCCCCAGGATGCTGCTGAGCTGTGACCATGCTGACTTTTAGAGTTAAACTTTATAGGAGACTGCACAACGCAGATGAGAAGAGTTTTTTTTTTTATACTTACAAAGGCATCTTTGTTGAAAATGAAACCTCTATGGCCTCGTTCTGCAGTCCACTGTGCAAATCTCCATATAATCTTTAATAGTTTCCCTGTCTTTTTCTTTATGTCAGCCTGTTTACTGCATCTCCCTCTGTGTTTATTTTATTGTTTTGCTCTATAATTGGATTGGCAGTAACGGAGAACAGTGAGCCGTTAGGAGCATGTAAAAGGTGTCACTCTGCGATGGCAGCCCCGTTTTAATTAAGCTCTCGGCTGGAGTTGAGCAGCTTTTATCTGGCTCGGTCTGATGAGCCCCAAGTGCAAGTGTGCTCCACAACATACTGCAGGACAAGCAGGAGGAGAAAAGGAAGTGTTTGTAGCAGCTGTAGATAGCCTAGTTTACTGAACTCAGCTGTCCTCCCTACACACCAGTCTATATGCCTGGACCAACAAGATACTGAGAGACATCATAAAAATTCAGTGGGTTTGTGTATGAGTGTTTGTGCAATTACTGTCTCTCCTTGTGCTTATTGTGACAGAGCCCCACCCATCAGGGGTGTGCAGTCATGTGTATATCGATGCAGATGCAGAGCCAGCCCTACAACATGGTGGCAGCAAATGGGTACAAACAAGAATCTAAATGAGCACAACACATCATAGATCTCTCACATGCTGCTGCTGTAAATTCAGCACCACTCCTACTTTACTGTCCTGCATGTGTATAAATCTGCATGTGAGGCTGTTGCTGTCGGCAGTGCTGTACATGGCATAATGATTAGAAGGGTGTTCATCACAGTCTTTCCTTGCCTTTTCCCCCCTCCTCAATCCTCCTAATGGCCTCTTCAGATCATCTGTCCTTCAATCAATACTGCCTGAAAGGAAGAATCCCACACCTAAGGACACTTTGTTCCCCACTGTAGATCACAAGTGACACATTTTCCATACCAGGATTCATCCGATGGTCCTGGATCAGAACCTTGCAGATGACTTTGAACTACCTCTGATATTCATCAGACGTTTAGGTCTGACCATTTTCTGGGTGAGGAAGGATCAAGTCAGTGTGCAAGTCGGGAGCAGTGAACAGAAAACAGGCACCAGAACAAGAGTGTGTTAAATGACATACAGCCTCATTGAAAAGACATTTGAAGAGATTTATTGATCATTTCACAGATCTGAAATCCTAAACAAGAGCAAAAATTAATCTTGATACAGAGATGACCTTTACACCAGCATCACCCATACATAAATGTTCTTCCAAACTCTCCGTGTTCCAAGGTATGTATGTGTTAGCTGTTTATGATTGAAGTGGAGAAAGGAACTCACCATTTAGTCAGATGGTGTACGTGAAAATTCCCCTCTGTACAACCAGCACAACAGTCATCCAAGATGTGCAATATACTTTAAGTGTGTAGTGTTCTGGCTCATGATTGAATACTGCAAATAACATGTAAATACTAGAGTAAAATGCAGAAGTGCTGCTGCCTCCTCAGCAAATCACTGCTACATTAGGCTCACCTAAGTACCACACACTAATACACACACAAATTACAATTTGAAGTGTCTGTGCTGTCTGTCAGTCTGTGTGGAGAGCTGTTGCCCAGCACACAAGCAGCACTAATAACAAGCTGATCACTCTATACTTCACTGAAATGGCAGAGATTGCACTCATACAGTGTACACTTCATTGCATTTCCTTAGATAAGAAATTCCTACAAGACTAAAAACCCACTTATGGACACAAAGAAGATTTATTGTACAGCTGATTCACGTGTTTGTACATTTATATGTCATATGAAAGCATCTTGGATTTATGCTAAGATGCTCTCTAAAATTAACTATCTGAGAGAAGCATTTAAATGATTTATAAGTTATATCTTCTCTGGAGTCATTTGTCCTTCTCTAGAGGAGGCTCTACATCATTGAGAATCCATATTACTGCCCAGTTGTTTATTCCACAATCCAATTAATTTCAACTGCAGTGCAGAGGAGTAATTGTCTTAGTTTTATGTAAGAAGCTTACAGTCTGTGTAGCTGGATATACCTGTTTACTGGGCTTATGTAACCTGGGTGCTAATGAGGAGAATTTAATTCATTTCATGGCATGGTGTAAAATCCAGGATTCTCATTCATGTAATCTGGCCTATTGGAACCATTAGTCTGTATGTATTAAACCTGGTGTGTGTGTGTGTGTATGCGTGTGTGTGTGTGTGTGTGTGTGTGTGTGTGTGTTTGCCTGAGTTGATCCATGCTCATATTTTCATGCAAATGGAAAACAATCTGAAACACACCACTGGCTGCCATGCTCAGGATCAGTGCAGAGTACTGTGTCTAAACCATTTCTGATCTGGTCCCTACCTTCTCTTTTTTTGAAACCTCTCCATTTCTCTCCCACTGGTTTTCCCCTTTTACATTTTCTCAGACACCACATCAAAAAAGCAAATGAAACTGTAGTGTTTGAAAATGTGCTGGTACTAGAAATGCATCTCTGTAGGCTAGATACTGTGAGGCTAATTATTTAAGCAAAGAAATATAGCTAATGAGGCAACTTCTAAACCAAAGCTATATGGAGTTCTATCTACAGTATTGACTGCACTGCAGATGAGATAAGATATCGTTGGAGGGCACCAATGACCTACATAGCAAGGACAAGACAGTGGCTCAACAGCAGCACAGCACACTGATTCCACAACTCTCCAGGGCAAAGATTCTGCAGCAGAGACAGAACAGTGAAAAGATACTGCATGTGTGTTTGTGTGTAAGTTATGTGTGTGTGTGTGTGTGTGTGTTTGTGTGCACATATGTTTGAGTGCACACAGGCAAGAATCCTCTCTTCTACCCATGCAGAGTCCTCTGTCTTTACAGTCCTAAGTTTGCACACAACCCAGTGGGAGACTCCAGTTTTCAGCCACACCCCACTGTTACCACTTGCTGCTGGGCAGCACACAATCAATACTAATTTCACCTGGCAATTAGATAATAATTCAATATGTTAGACCTACTGAGCCAGAACTGTCAAAAATAGAAGATGGGAAGAGAATATCTTGGGTACTGCCCTAACGTGACATGTCTGAGAGGAGTTGATAGGTTAAAAGTTAGGACCCATAATATAGTTAATCTAAAAACAAACGTTCCAATGCTAAAGAAAGGTTTGTAAATTAGAATACCAGAATGTTTCCCTGTATTGGGCGTATCTCAAAACATGTATTTGTTATCTAATGTCATATCCTCAAACACAATGCATACCTTTTGTAGTAACTGTACAAATTTGGTTCATTTCTGAATGACATCTAATGGTCAGATCAAAGGTGATGGTTCTTGCCATTTATGATAGAGTGCACATTTTTTCTTCGATTAATTCCTGATCCCTGAAAGGTCACTGTGATAAAATGGCATTTGAAATCGACATGTCTAACCCCAGAAAGAAGAGCTTTGGGGTGCCATTAGGAGGGGTTTCTGTCAATGGGGTGGACATTTTATATGTTGTAGTGTGGCGACAGACATCACTTGAGCGTGTTTTTTTTGTCTCTGCAGGAATCCCTGATTGCACATAAGAACTGACTCTGATCTGGGGGAGGACACAAATCACATATGATACAGGCACACACATGTGAATGCACACACAGATGCTGTAATTCCCCTGTATGAACACAGACACAACCAGACATTCTGTCTCCTGGGTAATAAAAGAGCATTGTGAGACTGTGGATGCTGTAAAATCCAATTAGTGTGTGCAGTTTTATCAGTTCTCTCAGTTAGAGAAACATACAGATAATGGCTTTCACAAAATTGGGTTTTGCCTGTTTGATTGCCTGCCCCCTGCTGGACACTTACAGCCACGCAGATACATGTGGAGAGAACAGGACTCTGAGGGGATGTATTATTGGTTAATGTGTTATCCATATGAAGATTATTGAATTAAATTAGTATAACATCCCTATATGTCTGTTTTGGCTACAGCAAATTAAGATAAAGTACATCAACTACACAACATGTATTTTTCAACCTGTATAATCATGCAGTTAGATCCCATATGATGCAAGAAAATAATCTCTGTCGCATGTAATTAAAGATTACAGCTGTTTCTGCACGACACGTCTCGGTGCTGATTTTCTTGCCTTCAAATGACTAAGGCAGCTAAAGAATGAAGGGGTGGCTGACAGCATCACAACACCAGCCGTAGCCCTGTCTTCAAACACCTCCATCTCTCACAGCCACATGAAAGACCAGAACAGAGTGGTGGCAATCGCAGCCACCGTGCTGTGCAAGCCTCTGCTCCGCTGCAGCCGTCAAAAGAGCTACTTCTGTATTCATGTGCCGCATCACTGTGGGCTCTTTGATGGCTTGGATCACTGTCAAGACGCTGAGCCTCCCACCAAAAATACTGTAGACCGGAAAAATACTCAAAAAAGGTATATGATTCTGCATTCTGTGAAATCAAAATAGAGTGGGGTTGTGCACATTTGTGTCATCTATGTGGGTGTGTATTTGTACACTCAATTTAGACATTTTGATTAGTATAGATTACCTAATCATTTTCAAATTTCATTAGCATTACTGAATATCAAATGCAGCTTTAGTGAATTTTCTTCCAACATTATTGATTTAACTGATGTTGGAGGTGCCCCTGCACAATAGGAGTTAAGAACTAAGTAGTAATCCAGTCAAGAGAAAGAAGGAGAGGCAGAGAAAGGAACAGAGTCAAGTGTTTTTTCACCATCTTTGATTATTCAGCCTCAAGCCATGAATAACTGAATAAATGAATCCACTATAGCAGGAATGGAGGCTGTATTTTCATAGGGCATGTCTAAATATGGGGGAGGTATAACAAGCCACAAGAAAGCATCCTCCTCCTCCTCCTCCTCTTCTCCAAAAGTGGTCTTCAAATGAAGAGCTACGAGCTCCACTCATGCATGACTGGTTCCTCCATTTCAGCATAGACCATGCACTCCTATCCCTGTGTCCACTCGGAAAGTAAATAATGACGCTTAAAATGTCTACCTCTAAGATGTGTCTGACATTAATGATGTTTTGGTCAATAAGTGAATCATTGTTATTAGAACTATTATAAAGAAAGGGTCAAAATTATCTGTGGCTTCTTCAGCAGAGCCCATGAGAAGTCACCCATACACAATGCCGTTGCTCCCTGGGTTGCTGCTGAATTAAATATGAGGGCAGAGGGGAGAAGTGGGGATGGGGCAAAGTGCCGCAGTTTGAATAGCAGAAAGGTGACATGTGAGCACTCTGCTGTGGAAAGGCACCCCTGACCTCAATGTGCAACGGTGACGACCAGCACTTAGCATTGCCCACAGGAGTCTGATCCCGCCAGGTAATTGTTGCATGTTTTACATCAACATGGCCCTGTTGCACTGTGCTAATAACAAATATACAGAAACAAACAGCACAGGTATATATGCTCCACCACATTATTGTGCAAACACACTTGTCTGGCTAAAAAGCTGTCATTACCACAAATAATTGATAGCCACTTTAACGCAGAGCACACATGATTGAAGTCGATCAAAGCATTTGAGAAAAAAAAACAGCAGTTAAAAATTGCTTTTTCAAATTCATCTGCTGATTACCATAATCACTGTCATAGCTGACAATACTTTGTAAGTTTGTGTGCTCCTAATGCCACCAATTATGCAGGCTAAATTTAAATTAAGTCCAATCCGACCCATTGATCATAGAAAAGATACAGCACAAACTAATCCAATCTTCATCACACTTTATTATTATCCTTTACATGTTTTAAAGTGGAAATGGATTCAGTCTATGTTCTCAGTGAAAGTTTCCTTGAAATATAATGGCTGCTCTAATCTAGATCACCACAGCATCTACCTCTAGACGGTGTCTTAAACTGTAGATCACTCTCCTGTGAGCCCTCACTTCACTGTCTGGCCAGAAAATTCCGCCTTCTTTAATAGAAACCACTCAGGTCTGACTTAAATGAATGCACCAGCTATCAATTAGCTCTGCAAGACCAGGTAATGTACTAAAGGAGAAAGTAGAAAAGCATTCTGGGTAGATACTGGATGGTGGAAATAGATGATCTCAGATGATATCTTCCTCTAACTAACATACTTTAAATCACTTAAAACAGCTGCTACGTACCTGATTTATTAGATGCAAGACAGGTGCGCATTAAGAAGACATATACAGGACAGAAGAAATTGCTACTAGCTACACACCATTTAGCAACAGGTAAATAGTTGGAGGTATTTGTGAGGACATAATAACTAAATCAAGTATTTACAGAAAAATGCACATATTCATATTCATGCAAAAAGTCAATAAATGATTTTCAACACAACCTTTCTGTTTTTTTTTTATCTAATTATTCATGCACCATCCATCTTCCTATTCATCCCTCTTCCTTGATGAGTTAATTTCTCTCTCATTGCCTGTTGCCTGAGTGACCCTGACGACCCAGGAGAATCTTCTAACAGGCTCCTCTTGCCCATCAGGATTGATCAGTCCACAGCTCCCTGTCAGGCGCAATCAATACATCATTCCTTCAGTAACAAGGCCCTGCTCGTTTGCCGCCTCTTCCTTCCCTAGAATGCTTTACTTTCATTTTATTATTATTTCTCACAGCGGATCGATGGAGGCAAACGGACCCACTGTAAAGCACACCACAATTAGAGAAGCATCTAATCTTCTTGTTGACTCCATCCCCAACAACTGCTAGCGAAAGAAACACAAATGATAATGAAATCTAATGGGATTCTGCAAAATTAAATCACTTAAACAATAAAAAGAACCCAAGCACATGCAGGTATATATTGATCAATACCGTATATGCACCAATATTTAACAAGCTTTCCTTCAAGATAATCATCATTTGGACTGGCAGCTTTCTGCAGATAAAGGTGAAAAATTTGCAGTGACACAAAGTATAATAAATCTGAAATCCATAGGTTTTTTTTAGAAAATAAGAATACACATCTGTTCATATTTATTCAATACGGTAAATATCAGAGAAAGTTACTGCACACATGAATGAACACAGTTAGACTTTCAAACCTATTTTCATCTAATTATTTATTATTTGCAAAAGATTACATTTCTAACATCTAGCACCAAAAAATACATATGCTGCAGCAAAACAATTTCATTACAAATTCAAGCTTAAGTAATTTTGTCTGGGGAGCCACAAATGATAGGCTTACAATTGACAGTTTTTGTTGTGAAGTATTAGAAAATCGTTTGTCTTTATCTCTTTTATTAACAAGAAAAAAAAATCCAGAATTGAAGTTAAAACTGTCAGAGTAAGATAAAACTGACTTTGTGCAGTGTCATGGTACAGCTGGTTTACAGGGAGACAAAAATAGACAACAAGCTAATTTGATCATTGAATTATAGATTTAACACGCCTATGTAGTTTGGCCTGGATTTGAGGGCAGGCTTGTCTCAGAGTAGCACTGGTGATGCGAGAAGAGCTGTCTGCTCAGTGCAGGCGGTGTGCTGAGCAGCAGTGTGGAACTGCAGGAGTAATTAGCAAATCGGACCCCCAGCTCCCTGTGAAGTCCGGCCTTTGAAGGAAATGTGCTCAGACCGATCAGTGGCCCCTCTGATGTATGTTTGTGAATCTTTCAAGGGAGTGAGAGCTGCTAACGAGGCCTCATCTATTACCATTTGAGATGTAATTAGCGTTGTTGGAGGAATGGAGCAGAGCCAAGCAAGAGTGGCTCAATCTGGGCTCTGTGTGCCTCTGTGTCCCACAAGGCTGCAACAGCAGGAGGATGAAGTGAGCAAGTGCAAGGAGACTCCCTAGAGAGGTGACAGGGCCTCAGCAGCTCTGACACACAGGCCAACCAGACACACAGCCACCATACCGCAGCACAGAGAGCAACAAAGCTGGCAGCAGAAGAGTCTTTGTTAGAGAAGAAAGGGGCCTCTAAAACAAACATATGCACATGTTTCTCAGTCCTAATTAATCTGCTTTACTCATCAAAGTTTCTAGTTTTCTAAAGGCAATCAAACTGAACTATTCACAAAACTTTATTTGCAATGAAATGAATTATATCTTTTGTGTAACCGAAGTTATTATCAGCGGGAGTGTGCCTTTCTTTCTGTCTTTACCACAACACACTCCACCTCCTCTAGTCAACCTCAGCAGCAAGTCACCAAAGCCTCCTCTCATGTCCATGACCACCTAGGTAGGCATCCTATGTCAGTGTGGGAGCTGACAGATTAGCATGGAGTGGTGGTCAGTCTTCTACTCTCAGGTCACAGTGCGGTCAGGTTAGGTGTGACCCTGTGCTCCGTTAACTGTTTCAGTTGACCTTTAACCCCCTCGGGGTTGAGCTGCCTGAGCCCCTAATGTTTGACTGAGCCAACAGGGTCATGACTGTTTTCACTGAATATCAGCAGTGATTTAGTGGAAGTTAATGAGCTATTAGTCTTTGTCACGACTCACTCAACAAACGCGCTACAAGGACATTACAAATACTACATGCCGAAGACACCTGCTACACACACCTTTTTGTTCTAAGGTTGTTTGTCTTAGTACACACCTCCAACATGACTTAAGAGTCATTGACAGCTGGGGAAAACTTAAAAGGCCAAAACATGGATTTTCTATAGTGCAATCACCTCTCTTGAGAGCAGTGGTGTCACTGAAAAGGGAAGCAACAAGGCTACTAAGTGGAGACTATAATCTGTGTCAGACCAAGTCATTTTTGTCTCTTTTCCTCGCCCAACCTCTTCTCACGATGGTTGTTGAACAAGAGCAATAGGCAGGGCAGCTTGCATTAGTATGCAGCACGAAAGCAGTGAATCAATGAAGTCTGGAGGACTTTCCACTCTCTCTCCGTCGCAGCACTACTATTAATGACATGGAACCAGGGCCTGTCCACTCCCCTTGTGGCCACAGGCTAAATTATCAGCCGTGAATCAACACAGCATTTATGGGCCACCGCAAATTAAAGTGGCTAAATCTGCAAGGACAACCAGATCTCCTATAAAATAGTGGATCATAGAGCAGGCTCAAAATGGAACCAAAGAATCCAATAACTGCATAAAATGTCTGAGACAAAAAATAATAAACATTTTCTCCAGCTTCAGTGGGCACATTTGGTCTAGTGCAAGTGTTAAAACCAGTGATATACACAAATAAATGTGAGGGCATTCACATGGCTAAACACTGATGCTTATCATAGCACACAAACGAGGTATACACACATATATATATATATATCTACATTGATAGATAGATAGATAGATAGATAGATAGATAGATAGATAGATAGATAGATAGATAGATAGATAGATAGATAGATAGATAGATAGATAGATAGATAGATAGATAGATAGATAGATAGATAGATAGATAGATAGATAGATAGATAGATAGATAGATAGATAGATAGATAGATAGATAGATAGATAGATAGATAGATAGATAGATAGATAGATAGATAGATAGATAGATAGATAGATAGATAGATAGATAATGTAGAAAGAAAAAGGAAGAAATAACATTACAACAGACCATGTAAAGTGGATGGTAAAATAATAAATAGGTAAACAAACAGTAAAGCTGAAGGAGAGAAAAGCTTTTAAACATTTAAGCACAGCGGCGGGAGATAACCCAGTATGACCTGTAATGGGAGAGAAGGGAAAGCGGAGGAGTGGTAAAAGCATGATAAAATAAGAGACTGTAGCCTCACTCCACTTGTCTGCCATCACACAAAGAGATGCTTTAAGGAGTGCATGAGCAATATCACCATAAAGTCACAACATGCTGTGTGTAAGCAGCTACGGCCCGTGTCTGCTTCTTTGCTCACTCGAATAAATAAATAAAAATCCCTCTCAAGGAATGTCAAGAGAAATACTGTTAAGTATACAAATTTGAAAGAGGAAAATGAATAAAACAGATGGATATTAAATGTCTAGAACATAAAGAGTATAGTGAATGCCATCAAAGAGGAGACTAGAAAGTATGAAGATTATGCCTACAGTAATTACCAAACCTTTCAATCACAAGCTTGTAAAGCCAGATAAACTTTGAAATACATGTGCCAAAACATTCATGTCTGCACACTCATTCATATCTTTGAAACTGAAGCATGAACCAATATAAAGACTTATCGGCATTTACATTTGTTGACTATTGAAATTACTTCAAGGACTAAAAATGACATTGACATGACATTTGGGGTGCTTTTGGGTACTTTAAAAACAATTGTTAAGGACAATACAGTCTACTATCACCTCAGGTCATATAACTGAAATTTCACTTCATATATTACTGAATCTGAGTGGGTATTGTCCCCAATGTCAGGCAGTCAATGAGATTGCCTTCCTGGCATTCAAGCAGCATTTTTTTCAGTTGTTGCCAAAAACAGGCCTTTAGATAAAATAGCCACTTGGCAGACTTAAAAGGTATGTGACTTTGAGTATGTGGTCCTAAACTCTGGCTCTGCCAAGCCTTTTTGATAGAGTGTACAACTGTTTGTAGGTCATTGTGCTTTTGATATTGTGTCAGTGTGTGTCAAACATTATAGTAAATGCTTCAAAATGGACTTCTACCTAAAGAGCCTTGGGACCAGACCACTTACAGTCCTTCTGTTTCAGCAGTGACAGTCCACCACAGAGGGAGAGACAATTTCACTTCACTTCTGCCTGACATCCATTCAACTTGAGTGATGAGGGAGCAGGCCCTCATGCACACATATATGCATACACACTAAGAAAATGAGTAAACTCAAAGCAAGCTTGGCTGTGTTGACAGGGTAATTTCAGTCTTGTTAAACACTCCAATTCCTTAATAATATACATACCTACAAACTACTATATGCTTCAGTGCACCGTGACCCCACCACCCCTCCAAAAAAATATATAAAGCCATTGTTATCCAGTGCAGTGTCCTCGGCTTTTGCCTCATTCCCATTCCTCACTGTCTTGCTGACTACAATACTGTTTCATCTTAATATCCTGCCATTCTACCGACCATCAGGTGTTCCACAAGGTAAAGGTTGATGAGAATATGCATGGCCTCTCAAGGAAAGTGAGAGGCTGCAAATGAAAGATGACCAGAGACAGGAGGTCCTCTGGGGCTTGGGGGGGCCTCTACTGCGATAGTGCCTGATGAAGATAAATGGACAGGACCAATATGGCCTCCCTGTGGCGAGCTATCATCTACAGGAAAAAGGGGTTTGAGGTGGTAAGCTGGATGAGGGACTTATAGCCTAATTGGTGACCGGCAGGGTAAGAGATGGGCTAGGAGGGGCTCTCTGCTGACTGACTGGCATGAGTGTCAATTTCTCCTGAGCTGGGGTCAGAGATCAAGTGATCAGCAGGGGGAGAGGCGGGAGAAAAAGCATCTCCTGTATTCCACTCTTATAAAGAGTGAATGATTATTGGTATCTTTAGGAGATGGGAAAACAAGATTTATTTGTTAAATTAGATATTTAGGACATAATGTCTCTTATTTGCCACAGATCAGATCGAATCTGATAGTGAATCAAACTATAGTATGTAGTCATGCGGATGACAAGAATTTTCAAAGGCAGTTTACTTTGTGCTTTTACTGTGCAGAAGCTAACCTCCAAAGTGCCTGCAGACGTTTTACTTCAACCCCTGTCAATGGATTGTCATTCTATATATTGTCACTGAGGTGCTGTGCTAACAGCAGCACTGATTCCACGTATAACCTCCATCTTTCTGGATTTAATACAGTCAGAGTAAGTTGCATTGTGAGTGACATAATCTTTGAAATTTGATTAAATCTGTCTCAAATCAAACTCAATTGAATGTGGACATTAAAAAAATTATTTGGGTTTCATGTCTGAAAAACATTTCATGCTACAATCAAAATGCTCTATCGAATGCCCACGTATAATAGACATTATGTATAAGTGCAGGTCAGTAACATTACTGATATGACAAGTGTTTCAGGTTTGTGCTTAGAGAGAAAAACTCATCTTACATTGTTTTGATAATAGACAAGGGCACAGTTAGTATTGCACCCAGAGTGAGACAGAAAAAAACAAAGCACTGCTGAACATTAATCTGATTTAGGGTTTAAACATTGCCCTTTGTGCTCTGTTTTTTTGCAGAAGCAGTAAATCGATCACACGCCTGAATTAATACTTAATCATAGCACCCAAGATGCTTTTACCAAGGCCTGTGTCCACTGCTGAGCAAACACAGGGCCCACAGAGGGGTAGGACGGGGTATGGGCAAAAAGCTGAGGGGAAAGTGCATCACAGAGTGGACTTTTATAATCAAAAAGAAGAAATCCAGAACACCAACACACATTAGCATACATCACCAAACATATTCACACATTCTCAAATTATCAGCACTAGCTGTCAGCTTTACACAGATAAACACATGCAATCAAAATGGGGCTGAACTGAATTTGTCCAAACTAGCTACATTTGCCAGCGAGCAGGCCAGACAGTCTGACATTTCATCTCCTTTTCAGTTAAAGCCCATTTCCATCCAAGAGAATCAAGTAGTGAGCCTGGATGCATTATTATTTGCTAAATGGACTAGGTCTTAACAGACTGGCAATAATCCTGTTGAGAGGAATGTCAACATGTTTCCCCATACTACAATACTGAAGTGACATGACAAAAGATGATGTGAATAGAAATGGATCCATAGTCCAGACTGCCACTGGAGAGTTTCCACCCAAGTCTATTCAGACAGAAAACTGCAGAGCCAGTGTGTTTGAGGGGCTTTTACCTGTGACTGACATGGCTAATCACACTGGCTTCTGATTGGAGAAGAATGAGAAAGAGATAGCTATTAGGGGAATCCATGTGAGAAATGGCTTTAAACCCTGTTATTTGCTACCAAGGCAACAGATGGAGACACATTTATTGTTGGGGCTAACTATGGACAAGAATAATGGTTCGCCAAAGACAATCTATGTCAAGAATAACAAACCCATGGCATAAACTCATGACAAAGCTGATGGACATGAAAATAACTGCTTTTTGACTGTCAACATGGCAGTTTTTGGAGTCCAAATTAAAAAATAGATAAAAATAATAACAATAAGTTTAAATATGTTGGCACATTTTAGAGTCTTCATACCCTCTCAGAAATGACTAAATGCCAGTTTGGGTCTATAAAGAAATGTCTATCAGTAAAATTAGGAGCAATTAACTGATGAATCATTCTCAGACATAATTTTTGCCCATCGTGATTTCAATCATTTAAAAACTGCTACTTTTTCATTTAATTACTACTGACACTGAACAAATCCTAAAAATGATGAATATAGAAACAAAAAAAGCAGGCTTTTCTCGACTTAACGAGGAGATATAAAGCCGTGCTGCATATACTTAGAAAACAAAGAAACAAAAGGAAAAAAAAATAGATGGACAAGAAACTCATGTGAATCCAAAAGGCTTTGGGGGCTTTATCTGGCAGCACCATGTGGGAATGATAATGACCATCTTGGATCCAAAAGGACAACCATTCATCTTAACCCCAGTCTGCCTGGCAAAACTCATAATCCCCGTAACACCCACGACCCACCACTAGACAGACAGCAGGAAAAAAATTGCTCTTTGAAGGGAGGGGATAAGACTAAACAATAACCATTACTCCCAGTTCTCTTTAGACTCAGCATGATTATTTAACAGTCCCTGGAAGACTCTCCATCTGCTAGCTGGCATTCATTCCTTCTTTTACCAAATCTTCACCTTTACACGCCTGAGATTATGTCACTCCCCTGCTCCCGCTGTCTACCCCTCCCTCTCTTTTACTCTTATAACTAGCCCTTCAATCAGACTAATACCTTATCCCAAGTGATGAATCATTTCATTCAGCCTCCTTCTTTTATCCCCTTACTCTGTGGCCACGCTAACATCAAGCGTAATATTCTCTTTAAACATCCTCTATCCATCATAGCAGGAAACCTTGTCTAAGTATCCCATGCTCATGCTGTCCTCCTCCAATCCCTTTTTCCTTCCTTCCTCCCCTAAACCAGCCATCAAGATGAACGATGATGAAGGTTAGATGGGTCCATTTTGACCCCCTCTGACTCCTAGCGCCCTCCCTGCTTGCCCCAGGTGACATTACTAAATACTGCTGTCTTGAGGAGAGTGAATAGTCTCTCTGTTTTATTCAGAGTGCTTTCCCTGTCGTTTTTGCTCTCACAGAGATCCCTCATGCATTTGTGTCTATATGTCCCACAGCCTTTATGTCCCTTTCTGCATTTGCAACACAAATTCACTGTATTTCCCTTATTGTAATCTCCGAAAATTCTTGAGTTAACATTGGTACGGTTGTATAAATATCTGCTTATATTTGTATGAACCCATGCTAGTTAGAATTAGGACTTAAGTTCTCTGTCTTATTGAATGAGTTGACAGCCCCTGGGGCAACTGTTCAGTGAGTAAACCTCAGGTCGTTTCAAACAGAATATAGCAATTAGCTGAGAAAGATCCCTCTAGCATCTAATGAATCAAAGTGAACTGAATGAATGACCCAAATTAAAGCACTATAATCAAAAAGTCACAAAGAGAAAACTGTAAAAATAAGAAAAACTTGCAAGATAGAAAAAGAGAAGGTAAGAGTTATCAAAACCTCAACAAAAAAGCAGTAAATTCACAGAGAACAACATAAAGACTGAAACAGTACTAACTGCGTGTAAATCTGATTAAGTATCAGAGCGAGGATGGCAGGCAGGGCTAAGTGACTAAATGGATGAGTAAGTGAATATATAAAGGAGAGAAGATTGTGGTGGCTGTCTGCCACAGCACCACGTTATTTGAGCAGTCTTGTGTGTGCACGAGCCAGGTTGCTACGGGCTGAGATTCCACACTCAGCGCAATTACTCTGGCTGTGTTCTGTGTCGGTGAGCTAATTAGACATTGGCGAGCTTGGGACTAGTAGACTGGAAGATGAGGTGAGTCACAGGGGATAGAGATGGAGGCGATAGCTCCTGTTTTTCACCTGAAGTCCTTTCACACAGAGAGAAGTATTTCCCTGTTTACACCGAAGACTATAAGCGAGAAATGGCCCGAAAGGAGAGGGAGTAAATGTGCCGGAGAAAATGGCTGAGCTGTGTCTGTGCATGCTCCCTGTTTCCCTTTCCCCATCTTTTCCTCTATGCTTCGTTCTCAAGCTCACACATAAACACATGCCTGGCTTGATCTTGTGCCACCAGAATCACCCAGCTGTCGATCTCTGCCCCCACGCTAATCCAAGGACCAACTACTCCCGCCCGCTCTGGAGTAACCCAATAATGCTGTGTGTACTTAAACAGCAGTGTTGGCAGGTCTCCTCCAGGCCCAAACCCCTCTCTCTGCCAACAAATACAGAGAGCTCTCTTTCAACAGTACTCCACCGGACTCAACTACTTCTGAGAGTCACTGTTTAAATAAACACCCCTCATAAAGTAGCTTGCTGTGATATATCTTTGAAGGAAGAAGAGAAAAGAAAATAGAAACTGATGATTGTGTATCTCAAGGCATTATTAGGCAACATATTATCATTAATTGAATTGTGATCTTGTTGGTACATGAGAGTTCTTGGCTACTGAGCTTTCTCATTAGCTACGCAGATTCTAGCCCTAATCTAATGAACAATAATAATACTCCTGTTGAAATGTGTGGCACTGCTGAAACCTGATGGCCTCTTCTGGTAATTGGGTTACCATCCACTCATTAAGGGAGGAAAGCAATAAAAAAGCAATAACACTCTCAAAGTGCCATCATAGGAAGAATGCAGCACTTTCTTTTTGACAATTCATCAAGAGTGAAGCCCTGCTTATTAGCTGAATGAGAGCCCAGGGCCAAATAAACATCTCCCACTCTGCATAGACTGTTTGATAGGTAAACAGTCTTTGATGTCTTCACTGCCAGACACTGACATCCTATGTGAACATGAACATCAAGGCAAAAAAAAGACCATGGGCTAACTTCTAGTGTAGTTAACGATTACAGAAGTGTGGCAATTCAAGGTCTCCAGTGTTTATTCGGACTACTTTGCTGATTACACTGTGTGTTGTCCTTTCTTTGCAGGTTAAACTCTGTAAACATAACATGGATGTAAGCAGAGTCAGTTAGAAGAGTGGGCTAAATCACTGGGTCAGAGCATGACTGCATTTCTCTGTTTGTAAAAGAATAATCCAGTCTGCGTACAAAACTGTGACTCTTCAATGGTAGGGTTTTATGTCATGGTCTGCACACACAGACTTGTAATTATTTGTCACTCAATTTCTCACAGCAAAAATGATCATCCCAATTTGTTTTTTGAACAGCTGACACGGAGAAGCTTTCTTGAACCGGAATATTAAAATAAACAATTACCTCTGACTGGCTCAGGCAACAATGTCAGGAATTTTACTCCCAAAACTATGTGTTTCAGCGTGCCTCTTTACTAAGCCTGTGGCTTTTAAGCAGTGAAGGGAGCGCATATCAGCCAAGTGACACACAATTCATTCTTTGGTTTCCACCAGAGTCCTCTGTCTGGTTCTGACAGGGTTAGCTTGCTGGCAGTTCAGAGTTTCACTGCAACTTGGCAAGGGAGATAAAACCTGTCTAAATCTCACAGCTCTCGCCATCCATTGAGTCAGAGAAAATCAAAGCTACAGGAAACAAGCAATGCTAGTCTGGGATTTCCAAACTACTTTTGGCAAGTTTCCAGGTTGTATTCCAACAGTAAAACTGCTGCAAGGTTGTATGCATGGGTGAGCTAACACCTCATCTCAGAAAGGAAAGGAAACTTCCCAAGTAATAAGGTATGATGTGATAACGGAGAAGTAAGGGGGGAAAAAGCCAACCTACCCCTGTGAACTGCATTAAAATAACATATAAGATATGTAAGATGATACATACACAAGGTTGGATTAATATATTGGTTTGTTAATACATATTCAGTGTATAAGTGTAGAATATTCCAAGGATTTTCAAAAGACCTAACTGTTTGTACTAATTTTCTTTGAAAATTCCAAACTAAATTAAAGTATGATTTCAATATTATCTCTAGTATCAGTAGTATTGGTTTAAATATTCTGTGAACAAACATAGCCCTTCCTTTGGCTGCGATTATACTCTATCACAAACATGGAGGGCAAGTAACGAACAAATTTGCAATTAGAAAACCTTTGCAATTAGTGTGCTTGTACTGTAATCTAGAGTATGATTTATTAGTATTGGTACAGCATGGTTCCTTTACTCCTTTCTTCAAGGTTCAGGCTCATGATTTGGGCAGGATTTGGGCATGAGATTTTACAATAATAAACAAACATTTTTTCTAATTGATAAAATTAATATCCATCAATCTAACAACAGTTAATATGTCTTGCCACAAATCTATCGAAATTCTAAAAACCAGAGAGGCAGCACAAAGTGTTACAATGCTACCAAATTACACCCATTCACAGCAACATACACAGATTCCAGCTGAAAGGATTCCTGCTGGTAGACTTGGACATGTTCTCTATGAGACAACATGTCAGCCTGTCCAGAAAGCCACAGAAAAGTAGAGATGACCATTAAAGTTGTTTTCCAGACAACCTTGTCTGTCTTCTCCAATAATCACAACATAACAGATGAAACACGCTATGTTTACGGACAGCTATTTCCTGTCTCCTCATCACACTCACTCTGCTTATGTCATTAAGAGTCTCAGGAGAGAAGTTAAAAAAGCTTTTTCTATTGTGCATGGCTACAGACAGACGTTAGATTAGTGGTTTTTTTTCACGATGACTTCTTGGATGTTTGTAACAATAAAGTCAGCATTCAGCAATCCTTGAAACTGAAGGTGATTCAGTGTACATCTAAAATTCACCACGGCTGGGTTGTCTCTGGGGTTTGAACTTGAACCAGATAGAAACTTTTCCTGACTCATCAGCTCCAACACCATGCTGCTGTATTTTTAACAGCAGACTGCCAGCATTTAATCAGTTCTGAATTGGGACACTTCTTATATGTTCCCTGTTGCCTGGTGAATGGATCCACCTGCTCTGAACAACCTGCCTAGCTTAAGGTTTTGACTGCAGACAAGACAAATACAGAATGTGATGTCAATCAGTGAACCAGCAGGACTGCAAATGCAGGAGTATGTCATCGTTATTTACTTTACAGACCACAACACTGTGCACCTGGTAAACTACACTCTCAGTCATTACTGTCCGTCTGTTCTTTGTGTCTCTTAATCTGTGAAACAGAACCTCAACAAAGGTCATCTTAACTTGCTATCTGAATCAAGTTTGACCAAATGGAGTCTGTCTGGATCATCTCCCTTTCACCCTCAACAGTGACCCTGGGGAGATAACGCCAAGCTAGGGAGGAATGTTGCTTGTAGTTAAAAAATGGAAACACAGGGGCCACAAGGGGTGTGATACTCAACATGTGGAAAAGACTGAAGAGACCTTTATTTGACCTGGGAGTGAAAAGAGTGAAAATGGGAGTGAAAAGAGTTGGAACAAAGCCAAAGCAGTACATCAAGAGAAAACACTAGGAGTGTTCTACAAATTAAATCTACTAAAATTGTGTCAATAATGGCAGGACATGTGAAAATGGACTGGAGGAACTTATTCTGTGCAAGTGATATGTGATTTATGCCTGTGTAGGGGTTTTGTATCCCTGGTTGTGGCCTTCTTGGGGCCAAGAATAGAGGCTGAACCGGTTGTGGAGTGGGGGGGGGGTGTCTGCAGATGAAACTGTAACAGCCCTCAAAAGACTAGTACCCCGCTTTCCAATAGAGCTATATGTGATGAAGGCACATCTTTCCCATCTTTGCACAAGGCCCCATGAGGGCTCGTCAAACTCCTCAGCTGTTCCACACTCAGGGAAGCCATCTGGTGCAGAGTAACCCAAAGTAAGAAACCAATGCAATGCTAGCAACGTACTATGGTGTCCTCCCCAAACACACACATTTGTGCAAGTACACTCTTCAAGATAACCTCACACTCGCCTCAATTTCTCCTGTGCTGTTTTAATTTAAGCCAATTAAGCTGATTTTGTATATTTTATTTTCTCTTCTCTCACTCCCTCTGCACTCACCAGGATCCCAGCTGGGCTTAAACACACACAGACGAGTCCTCAGAACAAATATTAACTGCTCAGCTTGGGAGGACTGGGTAAGTTCCTTGTTTAAGAGTATAATTTGGGGGCATGAAAGCACATGTTACGAACCCTGTTAAAGCCATTTGTTCTAAATCTAGTGATTACTCTCTGTGGGTTTTCACTGGCTATAATATTATCAGTATTTCAGTCAGCCAACTAATTGTCTATCTTTCTGTTCTGTTGTTGTATGTGCATTACTACATTTCTCCATGTGTCATGCTAACTGTAAATAAATATGTTTATCTATATGATGTTAAGCAGATTGTTTACTCACCTACAGAAGGCAATACCATCATTGAGGAGGATGCAGCAGAAGATAGGAATAGATGTGAAAAAAGTGAGAGAAGACCTATTTAGTTTAAAGCAAACACAAAGCAACAACAGAGAGTGATGTAAATCCATCATTTCATATGGGTCTGAGAGGAACTAACAATGAGCTGGGGTTATTGTTGGAAACCACTATCATATTCCCTATCCCATTTCTATATACCCTCTACATCACCACACCACCGTCTCCTGCTTCACCCCATCCTCCTTGCTTTCTTTCTAACATCTGCTAATCTCCAGACCTCTGACCCCAGGAAATTTACTCTCTCAACCTTGACCATTTTCTTTCTTTTTACCCTCTTTATGCCTGGCAGATCACCATTATTCATAATCATTCCATTGTCTGAGGCCAAGAAAAACAATTTAAATTCCCGTGAACTGACATCCACTTGCAGGCTAAAGGCATTGGGGTATCAGGATGTGTGCCTGATAGGTATTGGTTCCGTGGAGAAATAATCTGGCTGTGTCTTTTACCAAACATAAGACTAAGCTACATACAGTATGATGCATTTGGCTTACCAGAAAACAAGTATTTATTCTGTACCTTATGGTTGTTAAGCACATCTGCCACACTTTCTGCATACATCTGTGGTAATTCCATTTTACTTAATACCTACAAACAGCCAGAATTCTTTTATATGAATAATGCGCTCACATGATGCTTATACTGAGTTCTGGCTTTGAACCATTTGGAAGCTAGTCAGGTGAGTAAAATTTGGTGCCTTCCTGAGGGAAAAAATTTCCACTCCCTCGATGATCAACATGCTCATTCTTTACCACAAAACCACCCACACTGAAGGCGTTTAATTTTCTTGTCTTCTTTGTAGTGATGAAGAAAATAGAATCATAATACCAAATAACGAGAGAATTAACAGCAAGAGAGATTTGCATTAGGATTTTTCTGTATAAAGATTTAACAGCTGTGACTGGGAAACATAGACGAGACTATTGTCTGGTTATTTTACAGCAATCCTTTAAAATGTGGCAAAACATATTATAAAATAGCTACCCATATTGTCTAACAATAGTTGGGATACATTATACAGTGACATATCCACAATTAACTGATTCTAATTTCTAAAGCATCATCAAATTTGAAAATCTGTAAAAGTCAAAAGCTAATTTAATTAAATAGACATGGAATTTTAGCTAGGAACAACTAATCGAATTTCTAAAAACTCTATTATATTCAGTACCACCCAGTCCTCCTTTGAGCAACAGATACAGACAGTGAGGTCTAAACTGACCAGAACAGAAGAACATTAGAATGCTCCTGGTGTAGATCTGCTGTGATCTGTAAGGACTATTCCCGTCTGCCCCAGGATCCTGGCACCACATGTCACATTCCCTTCTACATTACCTTCCATCGTTCACATGTGTGCTGCTGCTGTGACCCCAGGGTGGGCATTAGTCTACAACAAAAACTGGATTTGAAAGAGGGAGAAGGAGAGGCACCACACCACATCTTTTTTCAAGCATCTCTGGTCTCTCTCAGATCACATAGAACTGCTATGAATAGAACCTGCAGACTGAAGTCAAGTGCTGTGGTACAAAAAACTGAAGTGGATTTGTGTGGAAATTGCCAGGAGGACACTAACCTCATCTTTCTTAGGTCAGAATGCTAAGTGCTTAGAAAAGCTGTCAATCCTAAGTAAGGGTAGCCAATCAATTCCAACAGCCCCCAAGGCAGTCACCATCCCAGGACCCAATGCAAGTCACATCTTTTTACCTCCCAATGCCTGAGAGGAGGCAGCTCAAGCGTTGGGCTTAGCACAGTTAATTGCTTGAGATATGACCCTGAGTGCTTTGTGGGAGGGTTTTTGAGGGGTAGTTGTTGTGGTTGCAGAGATATTCTCTGGTCTATAAACTACAGATAGGCCTCACAATGGGAAGGTATTCAGCACAACTTTCCTGAGGGACTAAGAAGATTTGATCCCTCCATTAGCACGGTAGGGAAAGCTGTGGATTTGCTTCTCAGTTACCGATGTGTTGTGTGCTTCCCTGTGTGTCTGTCTGTCACACTGAGTGAAGTTCATCATTTTAGGAGGTAGAACTGGACCATATGTTACTAGACAACTTGATAAAGACTAGACACTTGGGAACCGTTCATGATACATATTCCCTCACTGATGTCCATGGAATTCCAATCAGTGAGGTCTTTGAATAAACTATCTGTATTCCACACATTTAATTTTTAAATTCAGTACAGCAATTCATATGAAGAGCTTTAGGGATCTACCCTTCAGCCAACTGGCTGTAAAGGAAAATTAGAACAAAATAAGAAAATAGCTGAATTTAAAGAAAATACAATGTCACTTTTTTTTCAAAATTATGTATACTTTTCCATTTTGAATATTTTCCCCCCTTTTCTCATAAACCAACAACTAGTGGTGTGCATGTTTATTTTGGACACCACCATAACGTAGTCCGATAATGACTTCCCTTTTCGTTGATGTTATTTTTATGCCCCTGGCCTGTGCCAGGATGCTACAAGGCAGGGGTGACCACAGAGAAGTAACTGGTCTGCTTGTGGTTCTTGGACCAAGCTTGGAGTCCTAGGCTGAGAGCCCAGTTACAATCCAGCCTCCTTTTCGTCCTTCATTTCACTGGGGTAACAAAACAGCTCCACTGTGGACTTGAGAGACAGGTCTTTTGCACTCAGATTGTGGAGTCTACAACACACAATATACTCCAGACTAACAATAACCTTCTCACAATGAAGACAAGCCACAAGCAAAATGAACACTGTATGATTCTGTTGTGGTGATGTGTATCTGCAGATCATTGCAGGCAAGTCAATCTAATAATGATCAAAGCTTTTCCTCTGAAAACAAAGCCATACCTACAGGCAAAGATGGATGTTTGTTCTTAAGTAAAAAGCAGACAGGGCAGCAAAAAACTCACTAGCTAATAAAAAGAGGAAATATAGAGCCCATTCACAGGCCAAGCAGGTTTCAAAGACATCAATATGAGGGTGCTCATCACTCATTTGTTAGAAGAAAGGTTGTAGATTTAGAGAGACTACACAATGACTTGCAAACTTTAGGAGTCTATTTGCCATTTTCCCTCTTTACACACAGTATCAGAATACGCTTATCATACTAAGTCTCAGCATCAGTGGCTATGTAAAGCTCATAGGTGAGGAAATGCATAAGGATGAGATTGGGTCCCCAGTAATTACCAGTATATACATTACCAGACAGCTAATCAGTGTGTATATCATGTAATTAGATTGATCTGAGTAAGGGATGGCATTGACTAGTACATAGGCAGCCACATTTAAAGTGGGAGGCATAAAAACGAACCACAAAAGTATTCACCTCAAACAAATAAACTGTTTACATCTTCAACTGTCTCTGACCATAGAGAACAGCTTTAAATTTAACATAAATTTTAAGTCGAGTTATGTTACCATTAATCATCTTCCTCCACCCAAGGAAGCACTTAGGTTATGTTACTTAGATGTTCTTCACACTCACTCACCAAAAAGATTGTATGTATTGTGCTCCTGTGGTGATAAACCCCAACTTCTGCGGTAAAATGGCAGTCCTAGCTAAAACCATTCAATTACCTCCCCAGCTACCAACGCCCCCAACAGGATGTACAGCTTTCACATCAAGAAGAGGCGAAACCTCAACATGCAGTCACACTCGGTACAATTACAGACAACTACATGCTCGTCTGCCTCCTCAGCCCCACCCACACTCGCACAAGGGGTCATTACCTCTTACCCTCACCATCAGGCTACTGGCATCCAGTAAGCATGAGCTGTGGTGCCTACATGTGGTGCAATTGAGGGAGAAGTCATGTGCGCTTTGTGTGACACCACAGCAAAATGTTCCAGAAATTCTGCAGGCCGGGGAGCCAATTAGATTAGAGGAGGGGAAAGCTGTGGTTACAGGATGTCCTAATTCACTAAACATCTGCTGAAATTATTTGAAGCTGTACATGCTAAACTTCCCCATCAGACAGCTGATACCAAATCCATGACATTACTGCAGTACAAAGCATAAATAGTGGATGAACTGACTTGTAATGGCTCCTACTAAGAGCAGAACCTTAAAGTATCTAAGATGAAACAGTGGAAATTCCGGACACACCACCCTATCACTTATCAATTTTTTTCCTTTTTTTAAATACAGCCAAACCTTTTCTTTGGCTGTGGAAAGAACTTCCAGCTGTGTCTTGTGCCACCATATGCATGAAAAAGGGGCCATCAAAGAACATATTTCTTTCATTCCAGGCAATTTCCCTAATCCCCGATGAGCTGCAGGGGAGAGGAAAACATGGATGTGGGTTAGCAGGTGGTGGAGAAGGGATTTTGAGGGCAGTGCGTGAGTGTGCGTGTGTGAACATGAATACATTTGCATTAGTGTGAAGCTTTGTTTAATGACTGAGCCTTTTTTATTTTGTATTTCTGTTTATAAAAGTGTTTATGTGTGTAAGCATGTATGAATATATGATTACAAGTACAACAGAGACAGGCCTCTGTCCCCTCAGAGCATTGACTGGGAAGTAGCTCCTAAGGATTACTTTATTCAATCGTCTACTAATCGCTGATAAATTTCTTCCACTGGTGAGTCCTACTCATGAGCCCTCTCTATTAAGCATCCTCTTACTTCAACCTCAACTGAAAGAGAGGGAATAAACCCTAAGCAGTGTGCTTTCTTGCTTAAATAAACTTGAAATCCAAACACTGGCTACCACTGACTCTAATTGAAGTACAATTGCCATTGTTTTTGCTAGCACTAAAGCAAGTGATGGTCTACTGACTAGTGGCCTTTCTCTCATATTTCACAGTAGGGGACTGCACTCTTGAAAGCAGTCAGTCCAATTTCTTCATGTCACCACCAGCTAGCTTCTGACAGCTCTGAGACATGGATAGCAATAACGAGGAACAGCAGCAGCCCACAATGTCAGCATTTTTCTCTCAGTCCTGAAACAAACCTCCAGGCTATGAAAGGGGGGTTATGGGGATGAAGAGTAGGTGTCAAGAGAGTGCTTTGTGTGATTTAATTGTCATTGCAGGGACATTATGTCACAAACACAAGCAGGTCACAATTTTTGCATTTTCTATAATCCCTTATGTATGTGAAGTAGGTCTATTGAGCAAGCTGCTCTTTGGAATCTTTCTTCTCCACATTCACACTGTCACATTAAGCATTGCAGCTTCCCCATCTACTACTGCTTGTCACAGACAGACTTTCCAGCTGGGAATTAAATCTCAGGGGTCATTACAGCATAGTGCTCAGTAACTTCTCCATCCGACATATTTGAGAGTCAGATTGGGGATCTTCCAGTTTCATGCTGACTTCCCAAGGGACCTATTTTTGGTTTTTGGTTTCAAGACTTTCTGTGTTGAAAAGCATAGTCACCATATCTGGAAATCTGGTCTATTCAGCGCATGTTGGGATGAAGTGAGTTAGTTGACGTGTACAACAGAAGTGAGGTAAGCTGAACTAAACTTGTCGGTAAGATGTAAAAAAAAAGAAGAAAATAAAGTGTTCAGGGTTTCAAATGTACATGTAAAAGATTCAAAAGTGGTCTTTGAACAGACTTGAACTCCAGCTACAAGGGAGTTTCCATTACTTTTTGGCAAAAGATCTTGGCACTGACAATAAAACGGGGGGAGGAGAAGGAGGAGTAAAAGAAAAAAAAAACTGTGAAATCTGACTGGCTCACTTCCAAGTCTCCTATTCCTCTTTTTATCTGAACCCTGCCCTCACACTTTACCTGGCTTCCTGCCAGAGAGACAGTTTTATTATTCTTATTTTTTCCCCATTTCTCTACATGCGCTCTTTCTCCTGCATTCTCTTTGGTTCTTGTCATACACTCTTTGCTACAGTGGTCTCTGGAGTACTTTCCCATTCTCTTTAATAGTAGAGCTCCACATTAGTCTCTGAGTCTCTTCATATAGACAGCATTCATCTTTGTACTTGCATTCACACCTATGACTATATACAGTAAGTAGTTGGAACTATTTAAGAGGCATTTCCATTCATGTTATAAAATAGACATTAAATATCTGACAGTGGAAGGTTAAACAAATTGTACCCTATTTGATTGATTGGTTTAATTTGCTTTGCCTCTGTTTTTGCTTGTGTATGAGGACTGCCTATGAGTGGGACAGTTAGACAGCTGGGAGTGCTTAAAGAGCACTTTTTCTCTCACTGCCAGTTTCCTCTCTAAATCTACCACAAAGAAAGGCAATGATTTATGAAGCAAACGATTTTGTAAATGAGCATGCACCACTTCAACATACCACACCACAAACCTGCTGATGAGAGAAACAAAAAGAGCAGGACGCGCAGCACACAGCCACCTGGCTCGACTGAAAGACATACTGTATATACCTCTGTCTCTGGGGGGTTAAAAACCTTCTATGTATAATGCCATTTTCCATTTGGATGATTAAATCAATTCAAATTTAAAACAAAAACCCAGCAGGCTCTAGTGCGGAGGCAGACTGCTATTTGAATATGACTGTTAAAGAAAAGAGATGATTTCAAGTGTTTCACACTTTATAGTTATCATTAGTTTGATACAGATGGAATAAGATGAAAGCGATTAACTACAAGTATACAGTCTGATGTATATACCATCACAGATCAGCAGGATTGATTATCAAGCTTGGATTATTATCATTAAGTTTTTTTATTTTGCCATGCTGGTTCTCTAGTGGGAGGGTAATGAGTGTGGAGAAAAAGATTGGTGGGTAAAAAAGATGAGTGGGAGGGTGAATGTGGAGTGGGGTGTCAAGAATATCAGTTTTGTTCTTCCCCTGAGGGGCCTAGATATGTGGAAGCAGAGGTGAAGGACAGCAGGTGCATGGGAATTCAGAATCACTGAATATGTATGACACTCATATAGACTTGTACAGCAACGAATAGCTTGAGGAAAAAGAACATCCATTAGGGACAGCAAGTAGTGGATATGAAGGATTGGAGTAAAAGCGAATTGTAGCCTTTTTGACTTTAGTCTGGGATTTACTAATTCAGCCTGTCTATCTCTCCAGCCTAACTTAAGGTTTTCCTAAAAACCAGCATCAAGGTAGAGTGTTCCCCAGTTCTGTTGAGTCGTCCCCAGTCAACACTGGAACTAATGGGCTTGAAGAAGACATCTAATGGCTCCTGTGAGTATCAAAGGCCTGCCCCAGGAATGGCCAGTTCCAACAGGGCCCCCCTCGGCAACAACACGAGGAGACAACAGGATTGGGGGCTCCCTGTGAATTTTAGATCACAGCACAGTCACATAAGCAACACAATAGGCTGCTATCTTGACAAGAGCCAAAATGAGACTACAAAGACCCCTCATTGAGATGAGTGCATATTAATGTATGGTTTTCCTTAGAATTCAAATTGAAAACCATGTTTTGGAGCACATTAGCTGACAAACTGATTTTTTATGAGATGACTGTAACATGTTTTGATTCTTTTTTTCTCTCAAGAATCACTCTTCTTAGTTGTCAGAGTCAAGACAAGATGGCTAAAGCATCAACAAAACCAAGAGATATATCATTAAATTAAAGCAGATATTAAAAAATATATATTGTGATAAGGATAAGGAGAAGATGTCTCTTCTTCCCCACCAGACAATGTAATAACCTTTTAAATCATGTTTGACATTTTTAAGTTGGCACATTGGGGGTTCTGGCAATATCCGAGCTCTGATATTAAAACTGGTGACTGGCGGTAATCTCATTGCTTTGTTTGATGACTTGCAATATGACACCCATCCCCCTCATCCTCAGTCATCTTGGCTCCTTGGTTTCCCCCTGGAGATTATCTATTTTTGCCCAGATCTGCCCTCGCCTTGACACCAGTTGCTAATGGTGCTACTGTCAAGGAAGGCCTTCGGCAACAACAGAAAGAGATATTTCTGTTGAGCATCTTTTAGATATTATGGCCTGAATGGACAAGATGAGCCTCTTTTTTGTGGGTAGCATAGCAGTAGAATGATTAGAGGCCTGTCATTTTTTTGCAAGCTGACTGCAAGACTATTGGACTGACAAAGTGCCTGGTTGAACATATCAGCACACACATATACACCATTCATGTGGTTAAAGCATAAAGGTGAATATCTGATTTGACAGTATCAAACATGCACACAGCCACGTTTGACACGCTGCCACCAGGCACTGATAGAGTGTCACAGTATTTCTCATTCATTGCTGCTCTTGATGAAGGTGAAGTCAAATTAACTGTCAACACATGGTTGGGGAGTGTAAGAACAGTGTGAAAAGAACAATCTGTTGGCTGCTATAGTGCAAGGGCAAACGCCAGGATGCGGAGCAGGTGAGAGACCGCAGCCTGAACTTAAACAGGGACAGAAGAGGGAGAAAGAGAAGAGGCTGAGAGGTAACAAAACAGACTCATTAATTAGTGTAGCACAAATGTCTTCATAATGAGGCCTAATCACCTGAGCATGGCAGAGACCATACGGCTATGACCGGGCAGCCATACTGTCTGCCTGGCCCACAGTGCCGCAGGTACCACAGGGAGGACAGTGGGGAAGAGAAACCAAGAAGAAGGAGGTGGTTGGAAATGCAAAACAGACAAACAAGTGGGTTTCTGTGACTGAAATGTGTGTGACAGCAGCTGGTCTGTGTTGTGTATGCTTCTACTCTCTGGTGGCGTAGTTAGGTGTTGTACCTTGGATTAGAGGCTGGTCTAATTGGCCCACTGGGCACCAGGGAAAGAGCTGAGAGCAGGGCGGCTGTGACAGCAATTTCCTCAGCAAATAAATCATGCCTTTCTTCAGCATGCTGCTACATCTCAACATGTGAGTTATTAACGCCTTGTCTGCTCAGCTAAAGAGACATATTTATTGATTGATTTGATTGTCGTTATTATACATCCAACTGCTCTGCAGCATCACAGAATGGCACAGAAATTACGAACACTATGTGCTTGGTATTTAACCAAAGAGAATAGAACACATTTGACTTCATAAAATAGCTTATTTACATGTCTATCTGAAGTATAAAATATACAATGTAGTGATAACAAGGTTGTTGTGCTTTCTAGTAAACATGATAATATAGTATTCATACAGGCAGCCCACAGGTGTGTGTGTGTGTGTGTTGCCATAAAGAGTTGCAGTGATTGAGTCTGAAGCCAGGACAGGAGGAGTCCTAAAAGCACTCATTCTGTCTGTCCCTGAAAAGTGGTTGTGGCAGAAATAAGACCACAGGGATGTACAGAGCTTCTCTCATCCTCATACTGAAACCTCTCATCACTGCTAGCCAGATAGGTAAGCTTTACAGAGAACATCCCCACTCCCTGCCACTTATTCATTTCTGGATTATGTGATTCTACAACCAAAAGCCCAATGCATGGAAAACAAGAAGATGGGTTAACATGTTATGTCATAAGAGAAAAACAGACAGAAACTGCAGCCCGCAACACACCACTTAGTGAAGAGGCACACTGAGATTTAGATTGGATGGGTTCAAATAATACCCAAGAGCTGGCAGTTTAGTTAGAGGGTGGATTAAAATCTACTTCAAGTCAAGAGCTTTGGGTTTGTAATAGCCATGGTAACAGACAAATACACACAAGCACATGCACATACAATTATTTTAGTTATCCTCAACAGAATCAATGTGGACCCAATGGCAAGCTGTCGATCATATTAAACCCATATAAAACCCATTTCGTAAACCACTAAAGCCAGACCACAACATCCCAGGATTCCTTCAGAGCCTCGTGGACTGCACTAAGAGCATGTATGGTTAGAAGCACTGAACATTGCTAATTTGGAAACCTCATGTTGATATAGAAAAATAAAAAGTCAATCTAACATTTTCAACAAAAAGCAAAATAATCAAGATATATTATTTCATAGTCAGGAATCAGTGAAGGTGGTAAAAGATAAGCCAAGATAAGCAATATATACTCTGGTGGAGTTAAAATGAAAGCCTAATCTCCATGGAGTGGCTGATAGGGGTTAAAACACTGAGCGGCAAAGCCTGGTAAACATCTTTGGCTTCTTCGCTAATCAGCCCCTGCTGTGTTCTACCTCCTCCCCTTTCTGTCTCAGAGGACCTGCCACTGCCCGGGCCACCATATTGTCATTAAACACCATGGTATATCGAGGGAGCACAGGAAACCTCTGAGCCACATCTCAGGAGGCCCAACTGCTCTGCTGAGGACAGCATTCAGTTCCAGCCACCACAGCACTGCTCAGACAAAGGCCCAAAAAAACAAACAGAATCACATACATGTGTGTGCAGATTCATTAAGTGCATCATCATGAGTAGAGAATATAAAAACAAACTTGTTCATAAGGTTTTCTTTTTATCTGTTGACACAGACCATGGAACTGGTCAGTATTACTTCTTTATAACACATTTAACCATATTTATATGCACTGAATTTTATTGGGAAAAAAACAAAATGCTGATTTAAACTAAAATCCTTCCTGCAGGGTTTTTACCAGGCAGGCTTGAGATTAATTGATTTGGAGCTGAATAGCCAGCTAAAGAGGAGGGTTTAAGCAGCAATAGAACAGAGCTTCTGTCTGCCTTGAACTATCAGTAGAATCTGTCTCCAGTGGATACTAAAAAAACTGGAGGCTGGGCCGTAAGACAGGGAGGACTATAATCATCTCCTGCATATGTGTGATGTGCAAGAGTGGGGAGATGGGGCGGCGGCAATGTCTGGGTGGTCGAAAGGGAGGGGAGTAAAAGATACTAGAGAACTGAATCCAAACGAGGGGGCTTTTTTGCAGACTAAAAGCGCCTGTGTGTCTCCTGCAGATGGACTATTGTCTGTTGAGTCCTGGGGAGTGGGTGCTGAGAGCTTTCCTTGTGCACAGGGTGGCCCATTTTTTTATACCACACTTCACCTCTCTGCCTCTCTTCAGCCTTTTGCTTTGTTGCCCTCTGTTTTGTTTGCTGTTGTTTTGTGCCCCACTGTGTATCTCACTTTTGTTAACTTTTCTGTGGGAGACTTTTTTCATCTTTTTTTTTGTGAGGTAGTGACTGGGGGGGCATCTTTCCCTTTCCCTGTATGGGCTGCTCTTTGTTGTCTGAGAACCAAGTTAGAAGGCTGGTTGTGACAGGAGAAGAATGCTGAGTCCTCGCTCTTCCAGTCTGCTTGGTGGCTGTCCCTCCCTAAGGACTGAATATAAAGCCAACCACATAAATCAACAACCACCCAAACAAGCAGGAAACAGCCATCAGACAATACAGCTGATTACAGCAGGAACCATCATCCATGTGCACCATCATTTGCTCTACATATCTGTGTATCCCAACTGTCTTGGAAGATCTATTACTGAATGAAATAAACATCCAAAAGAAGTCTAGGGAAGAATAGCAACAGATAGACAGACTATACTGAAACACATAAAACGTAACCTTTTCTTTAGTGTTAACCTGAAAACTGTGTGTATGCATGTGCTGTTACTGTGTCGTATATTTTTCTTAGGGTATTATAGAGAAATCTGTCTTTACTTTAGCCATATGGTAACATTTTCCAGCCTTCTGTGGTTTTCTGTCTTGCTCTGTTAGAGTCATTAATTACATCACTATTCTAAAGACAACTATATCATGATCATTCGGACGTATGCCTTTCCACACAAAGAAACATTTTCAGGAACACCAATGGCACATTAAGATGTTCTTGAACCCCTCGGAACTCCTCAGTGAAACATTCTAAAACTGGCAGGACTTGACAAGATGTTTTGAACATGTAATGATGGTGGGTAACCCCTCAAAATCATCCACACCAGTCACAAAAACATTTAGGCTTGATTGCATGAGTGGGATGTAACAGGGCTGCATGAGTTGGGTGGCTTGAATAATTATCCCATGTCTCCCTATGTTACCCCGAAACAAATCCAGAGCAAGCCAGGAAAGAACAAAGCAGAGAAGTTAGCTTTATAAAAAAAATAGCCAGGCATTATTTACGACTCCCTATAAAAGCTGTAGCTAATTACAGTGTTTTAGACTTATAAATTACAGATTGTGGAGCTCCCGATATAATTAGAGCTGTGGAGGCTGGGCATGGGTTTGGTCTCTGGGTTAGGAGGTGGAGAAGAGCTAGCAGGCAGGGTTGCTGGATAAGGCCACCACTACTGATGTGGTAAATCCAGGCACAGAACATTTCCCTAAACAGGGCCTTGCCTACTGCATGTGGCAACACTGGGCTGCTCTCTGCAAGAGGCTCTCTAATCCTTATTCTCAAACTGAGACCATCGTAGGGATGACTAAACAGTATCCTATATGATGCTCTCTACTGGCATACTTGATTTTTTTTACCGACAATATCTCCTGATGTGGATCAAATCTATGGTTTTCCGTGACATATCTTGCTACTGATTAACTACTGATTAACTTCTTTTTTCTTTTTCTGCAGCTTAGTGAGGCATAGCCAGACAGGCAGGTAGACGGTGGGGTGCTAAAGAGGGTTAATCCTGGTCATCCACTCACACTCATTAGCTGAATCATCAATGGACTTTGCAAAGCCATCATGGAAAATATGTGGACACAGATCCGCCTCAGTGTGTCGTGGGAGGTCTCCAAACAGCTAGGGCATGCCCTAGGATGTCCATAATGTCAAAGGTCAAGTCAATGGCTTGCATTAATGCACTATTTATTGTCAACTATATCATTCAAGGTATTTGGGAGATGACCTTATCCCTGACAACAAAAGAAAAAGTGAAATCAAGAATCAGCTCGATCAAACCGGAGATTACATTGTAATTATCTGATTCAAAGCTGTGCTTATTTTTACCTTGTGTGTGGAGGCAGGTATCGTGAACATTTGCGTTCAATGGGTATGGCTAGTGGAGTTTATCCGGAGCAGAAGCAATTGAAGAGGTCAGTCTTGCCATTTCTGGTTTGAACACATTTGGCCTGAGTGTCTGAGGTAGTAAAATAGGTGTGATGTTACACCAGCACCTCACACTAATGGTGAGCTGAGAACCTGAGAAAGTCCCTCAGGGGAGGTAGAATGTTGAGAAACTCCTCAGGTCTATGGATCATCTTTAAAGGCTTAGTAAAAGGCTCGATTTTAGTAATTCTTTGCATGATGCCTTTTTCCGATAATTGAGGAAATACCTCTCGCAAAAAATGGTGGATTGTCTGCATTTGTCTGAAATCAATAAACAACTTCTGGTGTCAATAAATTACAAATTGTAGAAGTTATGCCAGATGCTTGATTTTATTCATTCATATTTTTCAATCTAAATCCTGTTATCGAGGGTGAGGTGGTTATAGCCAAATTTGGAATCAATAAGCAGCATAATTTATCAGAGTTGAGACGGCAAGATGACACTGTGCCAGTGAGAAACGCAGCCCTGATCAGCAACCCTCTTCAACAGAGCAGAGACAACTATTTTTTCCTTACACAATATTCCTATACAGAGGAATTCAGGACAGATACTGTGAATTACTGATGAGGCCAGTGTCACAGAAGACAGATGCCAGCTTCTGTCGCCTAGGCCCCCAGCCCTCTGTATAGTGTGGCCCCCAGCCCCCAGCCTTATACTTCTCCAATTCTTTACCATGGCCCCAGGCTACAGGCAGGCCCTCTCTCATTAGGGGTGCTGACAGGTCCTGTCCTCACCCTGATCCCTCATCATTAGAGCATGTAAATCTCCCTGTCACACATACAGGTATACGTGCACGTACACATATATGCTGAAGACATACACTTCTGAAAAGGGGGGTTCCCAATGGCATTCACCTAAGAAACATTGGCCACTAACCCCAGGACTTGATTGAAAGACTGGATTCATGCATGTGATAAAGATGAATGAGTAAAAAAGGAAATACAATTATAAGCAAACTCAGCTCCGTCCTGTGCGTTGCTGTTGATTGAAATGCAGAAAATGAGCTCTGTTGTCTAAGAATCCTTGTCCTCTTAGAGTACATACAGTAAAATCATTAAATTGGATGATTCAATAGATAAAACACACACAGAAAACAGAAGAGAAAGAGTGCATGTCAAGAGAGGAAACCGAGACAAAAGCAGTGAATCTGGAGGGCAAGCATCTGGTGGGTCCCAACTGGATTGGTGCTCTACTGTTGCTGCATGTATAATTCAGACTCGCCCTATCCTCTTCTTTCCTCAAGTCATGTAAAGGAGCCGAAGCACGGCATCCAAAGACAAGGACAGAAGGGAGGAGGAGTGGAGGAAGAGTAAAGGGAGAGTAAGAAAAAAAAAAGGAAACAAGAACAGAGAGGACAAATTATATGCTACAGACAGGTGGAGAGACAGAGACAGGAGGGCAGGACAGAAACCAAAGGTAGATGAGCAGAGTTGGTAAAACAAGGATGTGAAGTGGGTGTGGAGTGCATGCCTCAAAAAGACAGTCTAAATTGCACCCTGTTCATTTCACTTCATGACAAAGTGTACATTACTTTCTGGCTTTCAGAGGAATATCACAGTTATTTCAGCCAGATCCCTTGGGGCAGTTCCATCTGCCTATTCAGAAATCATTAGAGGGTGTAGGTGTGACAGAGGTGTGCATGTCTGCTTGTTCACATACTGTATGTGTTTACATGTGGGTACAATAGCACTGAAGTGGATACTAAGAAAATGCGCTCAAACTGTCTATGGTTAGTATGATTTAATGATGAGCAGAGGAGAAACTTAAGCTTGCTCAGCAGAGCCTCATCACATTATAAATGCTTTATATGTGGACACAGAAAACAATTATCTCTAAAAGCCTTTTCTCCCAAAACAAGAATGAAATGACTTAATAGGATTAAGAAAATGACTCACCTGAATGATGAGATTTTGGAAAAAAGAGTTGCAGAGTGACATCAAGCCCAAGTGGCAGGAGGCAAAGAGGAGAGGAGAGAGAAAATTAGACTGTGTATCAAGGTTCATAGATATGAAAAACAAAACTTTCACTGAAGCCATCTCTAAACTGCTGCAGAGGATAAGCAAGATTTACATATGTTTTATATTTATAAAAAATGTACAGATATATGTACAGAAAAAAATAATACATTCTTGAAAATAAAAAAGATACTAAATCAAGTAAGTACACAAAAATTGCAAAAATATAATCAAATACACAGAATAGGTATGCTAAATATACAAATAACTAGAAATTTACAAAATAGAAATGTGTGTATAAATATACAATAATAAGATAGAGCCTCAGCAAAAAAAAATAGGGAAGTCAAAAAATGATTTTATGCGAATGCACCCCAGATGCTCGACTGGAGTTACTGGAGATTACTTCTGTTTTAGGGCTGTTAATTTTTATTCATGATGCTGTTGAGTAGGTACTGAAGCTGGAAGTTTTTGATGTGCTGGATCATGTACGGATTTATTGACGATTGCTGCTGGTGGTACAGATCCATAGAGAAATGTCAGTAAGGTTGGAAGAGGAGTTGGGAGTGGGGTGAGCATGGGGATGGGGGTGGGGGCATGGGTCAAGCCAACAGCATCACACCTACTGTGTTTCTCTGTCTGCCTGTGGCTGTGCAGAAAGACCACTACTGTAAAGTGCAGACAAAAAGGGGCTAGGGTGTTTATATGTGTTGACTTGTGGAAGACTGATACAACAAAATAACAAAATCTGAAAATAACTACCTAAATGAGGCACCAAAAAATAAAACTTGAGATAAATTAGAAAGATACCAAAATATCCCATTACAACTCATTAGCACATGGGCACATTTTCACAAATGAGTTATTGAACTCTTACTTACTTAAAAAAAAAAGAAAATGCATCCTTGTCTTCCATGTGGACTTGTGTAAGGTCCATATACGAGTCTCATTAAGAGTACAGACAGGAACGTGTGTGTCAATTTGTGTATCCACACTTACAGATTGCGTGTTTGTGACAAAGCATGTCTGCATGTGTCGGTGCAAAGTGCAGGCAAGCGGCCATGTGTCCAATCTACAAGGCTAGGTGATGAGAGATTGACAAAGCTAAGCTGCGCCCCCTGTTCTGCATACACATACACACATGTGTACAGACTCTGTCAACAGTCCTGTCAGAGCAGAGGAGCCCTGACAGTCACTCATTCACCACCAGGACTACTGAACAGTGACAACAGCACTGGCTACATTTAACTCCCAATTTTTTACCGTCTTTTTTTTAACAGATAGATAGACATGACCAGAATCAAAATGGATAGAGGGGTAAATAAATAAAAAGCCTTGCTCCATGATAAGATGACAGTGCCCTGTGGAGATAGTATCGGTCTGTATATTACCTACTCCCATTATTAGCATTATCCCTGCTAATCTCTGTGATCCACTTAACAAGGTCTGTGCTTATCTGCAATGGAAGTCTTAGCATTAAATCTGTAATGTATTTTGTGAATTTACTTTGTAAAAACCATCAGCAATACTTTATCTTTTTCTTTCTTTTTTCTTTTCTTGCCTTACAATCTATATTTTCAATATGGTTGTGTCTTTAAAGTGCCTTGAGATGACATTTGTTATGATCTGGCTTTATATAAATAAAACTGAATTGAATTGAATTTCTGAATGTCTTTTCACACTATGTTTGTCTCTTGCCCTCACTGTGTCCCTCTTTCCACACGACCTTGCCTAACCCACCACTGGGTTTTTCTCTGTCGAAGAGCAGCGAGGCAGAATATATCCGTCTGAGATCAAAAGCGGGAAAAGAAAAAAAAAGCCAAGGGGGCCGATCTGAGGAAAGATTGCATATCCAGGCGTGAACCCCATGACAGGCACACAGGTCAACAGACTTCCTGCAGTCACACGAAACACTTTTCACTCGTGCACATATTGCAGTCAAAATTGACATATGTTTGTATTATTATAAATTTGGCAATCTGAAATACTGTTAGTTAGCTTACATATCTTCAACATATTGGGCTTGTTTCTTTGCCACTTTCCCTTGGAATCCTGTCCTATTATGTCCCATTATAATACACACAACACACATTGGAAATACACATTCATATGCACACTTATAGCCCTCAATCCTGTCTGTATCTGTCACTGGTCTCGGGGGGATTTCAGTGAGGTGTGAAGAGTGTGATGGGATCATAAGGATCTGTGGCCTCTCTCCACCAATTACTCAGCAATCTGGCCTTGTCCTAATCACACTCTGAAAACACCAGGTTGGAAATGATGCAGAAAACAGCAGGTTGCCCGCAAGGCCCCACAAGCTAATCCCAGTGCACTGGAGTGTGTTTACCCTCGTATAAATACTAACACACTTCTATATCTTTGGGTTCAGGTACACATTCAATGACAGTTCTGCTCTACTCAAAGGAGGTGTAGATTATATCAGTTGCTTTGTCCAGAGCCATGTAGTCAACCTCAAGCTGGAATATTGTGTCCTCAGGCCACCTTTTTAACAGGTTAGATATCACATCTGACCTTTCAAAAACACCACATAAATTACATAGTACATCATGAAAAAAATAGACAAGCTTTTACTATGTGTTTGAAAAAGCATGGTTTAACTAATTCAATATGAATCAAAGCAAAAGTACTTTTCACACTGCCAAGAGCATTACTAAATATAAAACCTCATGGGCTTACAGTATGTTAAGTTTATCTTGTTATAGAGCTTTATTGGATGTAAAAGATATAGGATACAGTATACAAAAATGTCAATGCAAACTTCTGGCAAATTTCAGTCAGCATCGCTTTGCTTATACATCAGTCACCATCTATCCATCAATAATATAATTAGAATTAACACCTCAAAAATAGCTTGCGGTTTCTATAAGTTAATCAGAATTGAAAATGACTGATGACTTTAAAGCCAACACTAAAAATACTGAGCAGCCCAGAGGCCTGCCTTTGATCCCAAAGCTCAAATTAAATTGATTCTAACAGTTTCCGACAGCTTCCTCTGTGTCCTTCAGATTAAAACAATGATTTCATCAGGCTCTCATCACACGGCTCTGCCCAAAGCTATCTGGATGGAACCCCTGATTCTTGATCCTTCCTCTACGAGCAGAAGAAAAAAAGCTTCTGTTTCTTTGTGTAAATTAATTAAGTGTGGGGTTAAGCCGTTTAAGAGTAGGGGAAATAATGGAAGAATAAAAGCAAATGCGAGATTTAACGATGAATTTACTATATGCTGGGAGTGTTTCCAATTGCTGCTTTGGGCTACAGAGTTAGTACATCCCTGACAACTCTAATGCAGGTCAAATTCAGGTCTAGCCCAGCCCAGCCTACACATGCTTTCACATCTATCCCAACCTCACAGCAGCTTTTCTTCATCCTGTGGCTGACACTTACATCTGGTGTCAGGGTTCTGAACAGGCCAACAACAAAGGCTCTCGTCTTTGGAGCTTACACTACACAGAGAAGGATATGCAGCTTTTGGTGTGCAATCTTTTCAATGTAGCCTAGGGGCTGCAGTGACCTCCATTATTCTCTCAGCTGAGCACCTATCCTAAATGTATCAAAGGTGCTCCTGCACACTGAGGTGAAACGGTATATATCTCTTTTTTATGGTGAGGATTACAGGCTCCTTCTCCCCTCGCCTTTCTCTAAACCACCACGCCTCCTCCTGCTCTAAATTACTCCACACAGCATCACCCCAGCTCCCATTAGTCCTTTCAATCTGCCTGCCTTCAGCATGACAAGCCCTAGAGCTACAGGGGATGGTAATGATCTGTGTACACTCCACATTGTACTCCCCTACCCTCGTACCTCCATCATCTCTCCCTCAAATATCTTCTCTCTTGAGATCTGTGCCACCTCAAAGCCATAGTACTGCATTCAGGATTTGTCTTGGTAGCTTTGGTAACCCATAGCATGGACCAGACGTGCACCACATCGAATTGGGCTGTCTATATCTGCTGTGGTGGTAGAGGGGGGTCTTTAAGAGGCAATCCTGCAGCCTATCTCAATGTCCCGCTCAATCTCCAAGCAGACACCCCTATCCATTAGTGACAGAAAGGTGGGGGGACCCTGTAAATTATAGACAAGTTCCAGACTGCGACCAATTGTGTATCCACTCTGCATTCACCACTACATCTGCATTCCTCTACAGACAGAGACAAACTCAACCTTTCAGACAATTCTCATATACATCAGAATCCAGTGGGGACATAAATAAAAGATGCATGGTTAAGGTTTTGCCTCATTGCTCACAAACTAGTTAAAAATTCTACATGTTTGCTGATAAGACTACAAGCATAAAAAAAAGCTTCAGATAAGTGTGAGTTGCACAAAAAAAAAGAGATGAATGGAAACTTTTATGAAAAAAAAAGTCAATTGAGGGCAGCATTACCACGCAACAAGACAGATTGAATTTCTTTCGGTAAGAACAGGTTATGTGAAGAACAAGTCTGAATCATCTTTGTTCTGGTGGAACTGTCCTAAGCTTTCTGTTCAGTGAAAAATTAATGGCAATAATTAACATTCCTCTCTAAGCATCCTTTCCATTAAATTTGCATTAATGAAAGCTTGAGATAAAGAAGTGAAATATTCTCTGTCACCCTCATTCTCATTTCCAGAATGAGGCCATTCTAAAGTCACCATTACCAATTACTCTTTGTGTCTCCTGCACAGTATTTTATCTTGTATAATCCTCAAAACGATTTGAAGCATCTGAATTGGAGAGTTGGCATTTGGGAGAGACTTTGAAAGAAAACAGGTCCAGAGGCGGCTGTAAGGGAGCTCAACCTCTTAGGCCCGAGCCTTGTCATATTAGCCCTAGACTGTGATCAATAGAATGTCTACCAAAGAAAACTAAATTTGGGATGAGCAAATATAAAAAAGGGTTCAAAGGAAAACAGAGCTTGTTCCTCAGCTTCAGCTCTCTCTATCTCAACATGTCAATAAGATTCAACAAAGGTGCGAAATCTATTCAGTCACAAATGTATATACTGAATATGTTACAATGGTATTTGTAAATATTCCATGATTGAAGATTTTACATTCAAGCTTTATGACTACTATGCAAAGATGTGAAGGTGACTTAATGTTGAAATTAACAAAAATGAGATGCCCTTTCTCCACCCCTCTGCTTTCCTGGGTTATATTCCCTCAAGATGGGTTTTCATCTAATCCTCAAACAATGTGTACGTGTGTATCCATTAGCAACATGGCCTGGAGGCCTTTCTGTTGCCACTAACCCAGCAGGTAACCCCTACACCCCACTACTCTCCATGGGGAGATCAGGTTAATATTATATAGGAGAGTGAGGCAACATTTCTTATTTATTGAAAATCAGTCTAGCATGAAAGAGTGTTTGCAAGCCAGCCAGTGGATTACCTGACCCCATCTCCCCTTGTATCAGATCATGGTGGACCCCAATAACTTCACAATCCATTGCTGAGTGAGAAAGACAAAGCAGAAGATAGACGGCTGCTTTCTTAACCCCTCATTGGTCTCACTGGCCACTTTGGATACAAAGCGAAAGCTGTGAGCAGGATAGTCAGTCCAGCTCAGTTCAAATGACCACTTGTTCAGGACTTTGAGGTGTGGTAATGAAATAAAAATAATGAGAGTAGTTGAAAATTTATTTTTTACTAATAATTTCCTACCACATCTCTGTTGACATTGAATGAGAGAGAGATGACCTTCCAGTTCAAGTTGCTTCTTTTGAGAGATGAATTCTTTTTTTTTCTGTTTTTTTCAACTTAGTAGTTTCAAGGACCATTGTGGATGCATGATGGAGAAATAGACAAGACAAAGACAAGAACTACTTAGTCTGACTGTCCACTCATGATGGAGAGGAGTCAAATGATGAATTAAATGGAGAAGGACAAAAGGGACGACAACTGCCATAAGAACAGGGGCTAGAGAGAAAAAAACAAAGAGAGGGTGGTCGAAATCACCAGGAAGTCTATGACCTTGGAATGAGCAAAACTTTTTCAAGCAAAACGGTTGAAACAGGATAAGAGGTTGTGAGTCATATATGACACAGAAAGCAAAATATGACATCAAGTCCTTGGGGAGTGCAAGTTGGGCTACCCATAAAATACTGTTCCCTTAGAAGAATAAGCCACTCCAGAGAGAAGACACTTCATCTTATTAAAATACCTAATGAGATTCAGATTAACTTTAACAAACTCCAAAGACAAACAGCTCGGAGAGTCTGTGCTTCTGTTTCAGAGTCTGTTGGCAATATAGGAGAAAAAAAGCTGCATCTCTCTTATTATTCAAATGCATCCTTTCCCAACAAGCCAACACAGACAATGTGAATGAGAAAAGTCTAAGTGGTGCCAACACAAAAACTGTTATGATGCTCCTGGCAATATAGATGACCGATGGTTGATAATACAGCACAGATGAGAGGTTGCAATGAGATCTCAATAGTCGGTGGGCATTCTGAAAAAGGGATGGTGGGGGTGGTCCTCTGGCACTCATGTTACTATGTATTATGTAAAAGCACTTATGCTGTCCTTTCCACTCATTTCAAAAGCACTGCTGGTTCCTTTTCCTGAGAGTCCCCTGTTTCACAGCTTGCCAGTGGACCTGACTTCTGTTTGACCTGTTTCTGCAAGACAGCTCTATTTTTCTGTACCACTCAGTCTGTTTTGTTCAACAGAGCCACTCAGTGGAGAATCACTGCTGAACAGCGAGTGTCTGGGAAGAAATTGCTCCAGGAACACTTTTACATTATACACCCTCTGCCAATTAAATATTGTTAAGAATTTGCATTTTGAATTTCAATTTGGAAAACGTTACCCGAGGATACCCAGCTATCAAAGAAAATGCGCGTATTGCTGACTACATTGCTCATACATTGTCTACATTTCAGCTGTTTGCAAAAATTCAATTTTGATGTCGATAGGAGCAAGGGCATTATCCACTTAGAGTTATTAATTTGGCTGTTCTCCGGAGGAGCTGGGGGGATGTTGATGCTTTCACACTGCTGATCCATAGATATTCATTGGCTCTAATTGATTTGGCTGGTGTGGATCCTCAGCTGATAAGATATTGTGTTGGAGGCGAAGTACGCATGGATAAACAGCTCTGTGATGTTTGTTCTAATGGTTGAGAGAGCAAAGATGGGGGTGGCCAAACATTCTCACTTCTGACCCATATATTTATACCCCTTTTGACAGAGCCCCAGGACAAATTCAATAAGACCCACTAGAATATTCAGATTGAAGATGGTGAAAAGTGGAGCACCATTCTTAGTAGAATAAATCTTACTGGGTAAAAAAATTATCTACCATTTCAGCACTGAACTCTTGTGTTAAGTGCAAAGATTTTTCTTTTCTTTCTTGGTTCACCTGTACAATAAAAGACCAAGGCATATATCTGAGGGTAATGATAAAACACAAATGAACTGACAATCCCACTTCTTTCGGTGCCTCTGTACACAGATGAGAAGGGGGTCTTACTTCAAATGGGATTTTGTGTGAATTGTGGTAGAATGATTATCATTATCATTTTTCATGGGCCTCTTCAGTCTTTATGCTTGGCCTGCAGGTCTAACATTCAACAACACAGTATTTGCATCCCCACAGCCTCACTATTGGATGTGAGCAGGTGCACAACCTTTTGTATACAGACTCACTCTCACATAGACGATTAGGTCTGTGCATCTATGTAAAACCACATGTCTGCACTGAGGGCTACAGCAATCGTGAAGTCTCATAATATCAGTTGATTTCAATTCAGCTGTCAAAGGGCTTTGCACAAAGCCAGCAAAGTATGCGCACACCCTAAAACAAAATAAATTAATGAATAAGGTTGAGCATGTTTTGACAGTGAGGTAGTATGAATGTGGAAGCAAGAGGTACTCCTGAATATTTCAACAGAAAACAAAAAGGAGGAGTTGAAAACACGCTAGCAAAGGCATGCCAGATGTCTGAGAATTTAATGGGGGGTAAAAGGAAATCAATCCCTTTCACTGCCCAAGACACCCAATTGTAATACATTGTTTTAATGGTCCCATTGGATGACATTCACATAATATGTGGAGGGAAGATGGCTCCACGGCTGACTATTATTATACCCAGTGGTTACAAGTAGAAACAGACATAAAAGAGGAACACTACGGAACACAATGAATAATAATAATAATAGGAATGACTTTGTTGAGGTTTGAAGCAAGTTTGTGCTGCTCCTAGCTTATATTTTTAATCATGAAATGATTTACTGGTAAACAAAGAAATAAATAATTAAACAAAGAAAAAGATCTAACTTCATCTCACCTCCAGTCAGAACTAAAGTTAAGACTCAGAAAGGAATGCGGAACTTTGTGACTATGAAAGCTGCTTTATTTCCCAAAAAGTGCCACTATATCTTATGTACACATGGTGTGTTGTGTGTACTGATGCATGACATAAGACAAAAGGATCAGAAGTACACAGTGCCTACCTGTGTTCTTTGCTCCCAATGTCTGAATAAAGGAGTCAAAGCAGAACATTTAATGGGAGCTGACACTATGGGGAACTTCATGTCACCAGAGACAAAACAGCAAATTAGCTGATAATTAAATTTTTCTCCATTAAGGAAAGAGCAAAGTAATAACTCACACAGTAGGATTCCTCGCTCCATTAATGTCTCTATTTTCCTCATGTAGGATGATGAAGAAGTGTGACGGGGATGTCAACAGCTCAAAAAAACAGGGAGACATGAGGAGATGGGGGATGTCACATTCTCATACGAGCTTAATATCAGTATAAGCAGTAGAACATTGAGAGGTTCTCGTAAGTTCACTGTTTTAATCATGGAGCACACTGCACAGAAAGAACGAGTAAAGTAGTTCACTGGCTGTGGCATTAATTATAGCGGCACTGAACACTTGTCTCCTTTCAGCACAGGTGAAGGTAATTCTTGTGGACTGTGCGCATGTGTTTGTGTGTGCTTGTACGTGAGCGTGTATGTAATCACCCAGCTGTTGAGGGGGCTTTCGCCTCCAGCTGTTAGCCTGGTGATGACAGCGGTCCATGGCCCCACCTTCATGCTCACTGATCCGAGTAATTACCTCGTCCATCTGACCCCCTCCCCTTAGATGCAGCACCACCACCACACCACTCTGACCGAGCTGGTTGTCACAACAATAGCAATGACTTGACTGTGTGAGAAGACCTATATGGACAATTTAGTTACATACAACTTGATTAATCCACGACCCTGAGTTGGATTCAGCGGGTATAGAAAATGGATGAATGGACAACTTCATTAATGACTCAACCTTAAGAGCATCTCGACATTTAATTTTCATCACAATCCTATGATGGGAGCTGATGGTAGAAACTGATAAGCAGTGCATATTAAGCCTACTGTGAAGTTGATAAGGCATTCACTGTGCAACAATATGAAAAGAGGGAAATTTAAAGGGAGCTGAGCCACAGCCATCCCCACTGTCAGGCAAGAGTTCAGTGCCTCCATGTGCCGTTATGAAAATCTCTGTGCCTGCTTTCAACAAAGATGGCAGATACACAATCAGCCCTGGCATGAGTGTCCCCAACACCTGATGAGAGGAAAAAGAAAAATGAGCGATGGGGAACACATGCTGTGCCATCTATTGCATCTCTGTAACAGTGTCTGTGTCTCTCACACATTGAGCAGAAACAAGAAAGACCCGGATGATGAGTAATTTCACAGCTGAAAGACTTTCCTTTCCCTGATTTGATATCATTTGTAAAAAAAAAGAAGGTAAATCTCCCTGCTCTACATCTCTCCCCAGTGGGATATAATGCATTCTGTTCATCTCATTTTCTGGAATATTGGGAGTGTGCAACAGCAGGCTGATCTCAATTGGGCCAGACAGCACGAGTAAAAGAGAGCAAATTGAGGAAAAATCAGCAATGAAATTAAGACAAAAGCTGTGCATCTGTCCCCCTGAGCACACTAGTGTGTACATGTTCACTGTGTGTGTGTGTGTGTGTATAAAACATAATGAAAGGCAATACTGTCTCTGTAACCGATGTGAATGTAAATAAGGCTTCACTATCAGCAAACACCTGGACATCTGTCACATAATATCTGATTCCTCACAGAAACACAATATCTCATGTTTATATCTATGTATCTGAGAGTATTCACCTGTGTTTGAATCAAACGTGCTTAGTATGCACAAGTAACACTTCACATTTATGCTTATACCGGCTTTCGCAATCTCCACTTGACTGGGCAGTCTGGCTGTGTCCCAGTTCTGCTAGTGACCCCCCTCCTCACTGCACCCAACCTGGAGGGGCTGCGTCAGCTGGACTGGTCTGCAGATCAATGCTGGGGAAACAGCCTCATAATGGACCAGATTAATGATGAAAAATTTGGTGTCATCCGGTAGGCTGGTGGATATTCATCACAGGGGAGGGTTGGGTTGCCAATATGAGCCTTTTAGCACCCTTCTGACCATGAAGGCTGGTGGCAGGACAAGAGAGATGCTACTATCTCCAGCTGGAGCCCTAATGGAGACTCTCTCAGGGGTATTCACCAAGAGGCAGAAAGGATACTCAACAGATACTGGAGCTGCTTTTTGTAGGCCAGAGCTGCAGCTGAAACAGCCACTGCTTCTCTTCAGCTTGCTTAAATGAACTGTCTACAATCAGCCACAGAGATGGGGCTTATTTGCATGTTTCACGTTTATGTTCCATCTTCTTTCTGTAGAAATTCTTAGCAGACAGACAATAAAAGAGCAGACAAATGGTAATTTCTCCAAAATCTGGCATTTGCAATCTAAAAGAGAAAAGAAAAAGTGGAAGTGAATAAAAATATTTAAGTGCATTATCGAGGAAAAAGAAAGCCCATCCAGACCAACAACCCCATACAAGTCCTCCTTTATTAGAAATACATATAATACAGAGAAACAATCTCTTAGGGTACAATCATGATCTCCTGAGAGAGTTCTTTCACAAAGCCTTTAGGGTGGATTGGAGATACTCCTCTTGTCTCATGGTGACTGAGAGACAAGGCTATTACAGCCTTGTCAGAGGAGTGAAGCTGAGGAATCTACAATCACAGGACTTCAAATGGCTTCCCAATTACCTTTCAACAGCCCAAAGTAATGTTGCCTTGGAGAAATCTAAAAAAAAAAAAATTCAATAGTAAAACATATAAATAATGTTTGTTGGGCTGTGAACAGATATCAAGAAAATGTTCTTGCAAGCAAATACAAAGGTCTTAGAGCATCAGAAAGAACATGGAGGTTTTTGGTACCTGTTTACGCATCACATATGAGGGCCCATTGTTCTATTTGCATTACACCTTGTTAAGACCCTCATACTGGGGCCGTCTGTCTGGCTGTATGTGGACATCATTTCAATGCGCCTTCCGGGCATCTGTTGTTACTTGTTTTATGATTTACTTGCCTTGTTGTTTTCTGCATGGTATGCCAGCTTTGACTCTGAGCACTGGGGATCTGTCAGTCCTGAAAATCTTAGGCAAATATCACCACTCTTCAGCACATTTATTACAAAGGAAGTTACTACTTCCTCTGCTCAAAAAACAAGACCTTCCTTAACAAGATGGCCGCATTCCCTGCCCAATCAAGCCAGAAATGTTTGATTTCTGGCTTTCTAGTTAAACCACAGCTATAAATCCCATGCAGCCGTGGCACTAATGGACATAAGGCCTCTATCCAGGAATGTGGAGCATAAGCAGATATCCGGGCCTGAAGCAGGGGTGGGGGTATGAGAACGAGGGGGTGGCGGCAATTAAGTGTGTGGCTCAGGCACGAGTGCAGGTGTGTGGACTGGTGATAAGGACAGTGGTACTGCTATTACTCATCCCCCACCAACAACAGCAAATAGACTGCCAGCAGATGACGGGTTTGCTCTGGCAGCTTCCGAAAGCTTTTCCTCAGCCGGAGAGAAGAGTGTGTGGCGGAACAGAGTGGATAAGGAATAGATAGCAAGGAAAAGCACATTTCATCACGCCAGGAGAGACGGGGAAAAATGGCTGTATGCAATATTGTTGAGGCAAGAGTCGTTTATAAAAACGAGGTGGTTATGCAGGCTGGCTTTTCTCAAAGCAATTAAGATTAATTAAGTGTTGCGGCTGCACTTCATATTTGCGATACTGGCTTTTTCTTTATCACCAAAGCACCGCATTAAAGAACCATACAAAAACATCATCTAAAAGGAATTTATTTTGAATAACTTGACAATAGAGAACCATTATAACATAAGTCAATAAATCAGCCTTTTCAAGATAGTAGATGTCCATTTTTCCCAATGATTAATGGACACCAATCCAAGCTGTGACAGATAATTGCGATTAAACATTGCTCTAATGTTTATTAGAAAACAAAATGCAAAGGATGTTGATTATTGTAAAGCTTTTTGTTTAACCCTTAAAACCTAGACTTCATTGCGCTGGTATAATTTGGTATCTTTGATAAGCTTATGACATATCTATGTTCAATGAGATACAAATAAACATCTGCTCCCTGCCTTTGGTTAATATAGATTACAGATATGAAAAGACTATGAAAAGAATGCCCTTTCCAAGCAGAATTGCTATTAGAAGTAATTTTGAATATGGCTCTGCTGACGTCTACTTTGTCAACTCGACACAGAAGTTAAGCCACCATCACAGTGGTGCATTAGTGTGCCCCCAGGATCTTCGTAGCCCTTTTCTCCCGGTCAGCATATTGTGTGTTGTCTAACTGGCCCAGGGGCCAAGAACATCCTGTCTGCCTGTCTACCAGAGCAGCCGTGGCGTACGACAAGCAGATGCATTCTGTTTCATGTGTATCAGCATGCATATGGATGTCCAGGTTCAACCACTTGACAAGGGATTGAGACCTGTGAAGAGAGCATCTCTGCTGAGGGACTAGGTAAAAGGGCATCTCTCTGTTGTGACAAACTCACTGTCATCGGTGACATTTATCATTGTCTCCTTCATATCTGCATGCCACCATTTCACTCCTCAAGTGAAACAACCTCATGGGTGGAAAGGTGTCATGCCAAATGGATGCACTGCTAAAGATCTGCATTTGCTTATAACAGTTCAAGGACATCAAACTGATGAAGAGGATAATGACAGAGAAAATTGGAAAGACAGATATGAACATTGAAGCCAGTTTTTTCCTCCCTTTTTTTTAATAAATCTATAATCGCTTTCCCACCACACATTTCCCTGTAACTAATTAGGATTTCTGATGCTAAAGTAAACAGTCCCAGCTGCACAGTCTTGAAATCCAGAAATGCTTAGTCTTGCAGACCACTGGCTATCCAGTAGTGAGGGTTAAGACAACTAAAAACTAAGTCTACTTAACCAAAAATAAATGAAACGCAGCATATGGTACATATGTGGACATACATAATTCCATGCATGTCAGCTATAATGTGAAAATAGTGCCCATTGTGCCAACTGAACAAAGCACTAAAGAGAAGCCTTGGCTTCTGGGCAGGGGCTGTTGTTGTCACACTCCTCTTTCTCCCTGTCACCTGCTTGCCCCCCCCCCCCCCCCCCCCCCCCCCCTTAATTAGCTGGTAGCAATCAAACGCAGGGAAATTAAGACCCCAAAAATACTGCTGGCAGATGACAAATCCTCAGGAGACACAGAGGCCTTGCAGAGGAAAACAAAACACAGCAACTGTTTATTATGTTGACTTGGTGGAAGATTGAGAGGGATGGATGGCAGGAGAATGAAAAAGAGCAGGGGAGCTTATCTCAATTTTACATTAAAAAAAGGTGGGGAAAAACAAGACAGCTACAGTCAATAGACTAAACACACCCTGCAGAAACACACTGCAAACACACAAAAGGAAAGCACACACAATAAAAGCAGTACCTTTACTCTCTTTCTTATCAGTTAGATAAAGTTCATATCAAAGATTTTATTAGCTCATGACACACTTTGGCCATGACACCTCCCTCATTTGCAGTGATTCACTCAAAGAGAACATATTTGGCTCACAAGTCTGTAGGATGGAAAGGGTCTTGCCCATAACTCCTTTAGCACTTAGCTGATGTCACATTTTATGATGGTGAATAATGATCAAATCACAATTATCACTTTAAATACAAAGTGGTTGTTGTTTTCTCCATTTTCTAAGGTTGTGCTACTTTGAAAAAATGCACTTATTTAGTGGGATGTAATGGTGGTTTTCCCATCGTCATGTCAGCACCATCTGTCCTCTGGAAAATTCTTGTGGGCTGTCTTGCAGTTAGGCTGGTAGTTATTATCATGTTAAGCTGCTAATCAATACATTACAAAATCCAAAACAGAAGCTGCTATTAACAAGAGCAAATGTATGCGTTTCCAAGGACAATGATTTTGATACTAGAAATTACTGAAACTGCAGATGACCTCATAATTGTATGGATATATATACCTCTGTATGTCTAAAGAGATTTATCACGACAGACCTTCTCTGTGCAGGTGCTGATTAGAGCACTGCACTCCTTCGTCTCTGCCTATAGTTGTCACCAGGGCAAGAACAGGTGTAGCTGGCCTTCCACACTCCCTGCAGGGTTCCTCTGTATGCTAACCACACACACAACCTTGTGCGTCTGAACACACAACCTAATGCTCACACACAACCTTGACCTTTTTCTGCAGAAATAGCAGATGAAGGGGGGGATCATGGCGAGGTATGGGAGGCGGATAGAGACAATGTGTGAAACGTGGGGTTGAATTATGATTAGAGTCAAACAGGGAAATCGGAAATGTATATCAGATTCGGAGCAAAAATATGATCTTTGATCAAATAAAAAAGGAGAGCAGGTTATAAGGAAGCATAAAGAAGACTAAAATGAAGAACATATGTTTCTGAATATCTGACTACAAGTTATGACGATCATGCATTTCTTCACAGAAAATATGGACTTAACAGCCTGCTAAAGATGAAAAAGATGAAAAAAAGACGTTGACTGTGGTACATTAACATGGAAAGAGGATTAGGCCATGGTGTTTTAGCTGTGCCTTTGTTTTAGCTAAGATTCAGTGGGCGAGACAGGCCTTTCTGGCTTTGATGAGTGTAATTATGCTTTAAAGAGTGCCGCAGGAGTAAATTCATTACCCAGCCAGCTAACTCGAGTTGCCCGCTCTCTCCATCTCTGCCTCCCCCAGCTCCATGCACACAGACAGGGCCTGCAGACATACATACACAGCAAGCTCCCCACAGACCAGTCACTGCTATAGGGCTACAGAAATGCAACCATAGTCCGCCTTCTCATCGGAGCTCGGGAACTCAACGCAACCCCAATAATACTGGATGAATATACGAAAAGAAAAGACAAGCACGAACACACACACACGTGTATACATATTCGTACAACAGACACACACCAATACAGCTACATACCCTCCCTTGTTAAGACCCACCCACGTTGCTTTGGGCTGTGATCGCTGCTTCTTTCTGTAGGTTCTCCATAAAAACAGCAGTGAAATGATGACCCTAATTTCCTCCCACATATCAACACATACAGAGCACATGGAGCACACATGAACTCATCAAGTAAATACCTACATTTGCCCTGAGCCTGTGTTCTGACTTTACACAGTGTGACGCTGAGGTCAGACCTAAAATTGATACTTCATGAGTACTGAGCTCTCTGCACTCTTAAGATGACATGACACATGACAGTATCAGACATTTGCAAACTTTTTATGTCAACAATTGCCTGTTTATGTTAAAGCTCTTAAACATCTTTCATCAGTCTGATCCATCCCAGGCTGTTACTCCCTCCTCTCCCTGTCATTTATTTTCACTTTAGGGCACCTCCCAATCTAAGACCTCACAGCAGGAATATATTGGGTATTAATAGTTCATCTATAGTGCACTGCTGCCTACATATTCATAGTGTGTGTGAGAGAGAAGGCAACACAGGGGTAACTGTTTGAACAAGTCCTGCTCTTTGAAAGGACTCTGTTTTAATCTCTGATGCATTTATCAGAAAGTAAATCTGTGTTTCTGAGAGATGCTGTAGTCCCTTTAAAAGATCACAATTGTATCTGTTGGCCTGTCTTTGTCAAAAATGTCTGCAGTCTCTCATCTCCTTCCCTCTCTCAGCATGTTGGCCTGTGTGTCTGTGAGGATTCATCATGCATCCTTAGGAGTCGATCAAGGGGAAAACACCCCCCTCTTTCTCCCTCCTCCAGCTCCTCTTGCCCTCATCTAACATTAATGGCTGTTGGTTTTTTAATGAGGAAGTGGGTGTCCCTGTGCACCGTGTCCACAGAGGGCTTGCAGAGGGGGAAGCTGAGGGGGAGGGGGTGGGAGAAGATATGTACTGGTGCAAAACACATCCCCTGGCTGTGAAGCTCAAACGCCAGCCTCGCAGGGTGGGACCGAGGGGGGGAGGCACTCTCTCAGTAAATATTGCCATGCCCTCTTTCAGCCTTCAAAAAGAAAAACAAGTCAACCGCAGCATTCTGACTCTTATGCTCAACTCTCTGCACTGTAAACAGGCAGTGTGCACTATGGTAATAGACAAGCCTTTGTAAAGCTGCTGTGTTTTGTGAATCAAAAAGTCATTTGCGAGCAGCACATAACTGCATACTTTTCCGTTTCTCTTATTGTTGCAGTGAGAGACCTGTCTTATCCAAACAGAAGCTAAACAAATGTAGAGCATATTTGAGAAATTCATATGAATAACAAAAATCATCTTCAAGAACTTTTCATTTCTCATAATGTTTTAGAAATAATACTGCAAATATCCATGATTATAATGTTTATAGTTATGTTGCTTCCTAACCTTTCATTAAACTGTTAAGGCCAACGGGAAAAAAATATTTTGAAGACAGAAAGGAGAAAATAAATAATAAATACAAATATACATCATTAGGAAGTCCAGGTTGCATGCCTCTAAAGCTGAATATTGAATTTAAAACGAGATAAAATTATGAACAGCTGAATAAAATCTATTCTGAGGTTGACTTACAAGCAATTTCCTCTTTTTCTTTACAATGGATGAATAGACAATCTGTTTCTGCAACAAAAAAAAAATCTATTTTATTATGTATAAAATTATCAGTCAACATTATTTATAGATAATACACGTTTTGTGTCTTGTTTGTCTCTATGTGGTCCTGTGATGGACTGGCGACCTATCCAGGGTGTACCCCGCCTCTCACCCGATGACCGCTGGGAGAGGCTCCAGCCCCCCCGCGACCCGACCGACGGATTAAGCAGGTATGGAAAATGGATGGATGGATGGACACATGTATTGTACATAATGCTGTTTGCCAGTGATGACAAAACGTCAGTATACTCCATTTTATACAGGTTCCCAGTGTTTGACTGCACTGAGGGAATGCTCAATCCATTTCATATTAGTCTGCCACTGATTAAGTCATGTCAAGTCAAGTCACTTCTATTTACATTGTACATTAAAGACAACTGCAGTTGACCAAAGTGTTCACAGAATAAATAAAACAATAATTAAGAAATACAGTTGATACATAACAATTACAAAAAGAAGATAGGATTATAAGATTGCTCAATTAGAGGCAAAAATATTGGGTTTCTATATCTGATTCTCTCTCTATATATGATTCTAATGAATGTTGATACATTTTGAGAATGGGTATTTTTCATATGTGTGTTTAGCACTGACACCTTAGTTCCCAGTTGCTTTCATTTCGTCCTGTAATCCTACACTGGGTAGATGGCATTGATTTGTGAGTGCCACACCAGCCGTTGCGGGACTTCTAGTCATTGCAAACAGGTCTATATGAGTCTGTCTTTTCTAGAAATGCTGTGTAAAAGAAACAGGGGCTTGTTTTCATTATATTTTTTCAGTCTATTACTAAAATGCAATGACAAAATACAAAAGACACTTGTTTGATGTGGCTCTATAGAGCTCTCAGCCATGCCCTGATATTGCACTCTGCTAGCTACAAGAGTGGAGCACACACAAACATACTGGCAGTGAGAGTCTGAAATGACATGCAACAAAGAATCAGAGATACTGGCAGCCAATTAAATATAGGAAATGGCCTTCATCATTGTATGATTAATGGACCAGACCATTAGTGCATAATGTTAGCCCCCCCCCCCCCCCCCCCCCCCCCCCCCCCCCCCCCTCCCTCCCTATTGCTACCTGTGTGAGTGTGCAGCACCATTCATGTGTGTGTGTGTGTTTACAAGAAAATGTGACAGAGATGGGTGGTGGGTACCAGGGTCCCCAGGGTGTAGTAGCTAGAGGTATTCATCGCTCCCTCCTCCCTCTGAGTGATAATTCTGGTGTTATTCAGGCAGGAGTGGGACGGGCAGTGCTGGGTTAGTGATGAAGCACCATGGCCTTTAGAAATTCATTTCCACCCAGCATTCATCTCATTCTCATTCAGCGCTGGTCTACACCCCACATTCACACCCATACACACTGAGAGAGTCATTACAGAGCCATGATCCATACTCAAAGACCATCTCTATCTACCGTTAAAATAAAAAAAAATAAAAAAAAGAAGCTTTGCCAAATATGAAAAACAGCTTCAAGTGGGCACCAAAGCACTTCTCTATAACTGCAGGTGAAGGAAAATGTGAACAGAAACATAGTAAATGATGGAAAAAGTGTGATAGAGATGAGAAGGGGTGATTTTTCTGGGCTGGTGCTGGTGTTTGCTTCCATTGTAACAGAGCATATGTTCAGACCAAAGCTGTCAAAAATCTGACAATTTTTCTGCCTTAATGAAAACTCCAATCTGTTTTTGCTGCTGTGCACCAAAAACACCACTGAGACCAAACAGACAGGCTGAGATGAAAGGAGTGTCATGATGCATATATCTCATCAATGCCTTTCACTACCAGGCAGAAGAAAAACTTACAATACAAGTTTCCTTTTAACCCAATAGCCATATTAACACTCCACCCATCAGTAACACGAGTATAACTATGACAAAATATTTGCAGAGCTTCTGATAATAATCTGACAATACATTGAGGGCAGAGCTCACTTCCAGACAGCGAGTCTCCTATCTCACATTAAGCATTCTTGGATGAGCAGCTTCTTAAAAACAGCAGGCTCAACAACAAATGTCCTCTCTGTGGTCCCTCGGCTGCCCTTCACTGACCATGTCACACCCCCAAGAAAAACATACACCCCTAAAACATCTGTTCAGCAAGCAAACCTTACATCTCCCATCTGCACGCAGTACACCTTCGACCACTTAGCGGCCACACCCCCACACATTCCCTCCACTTAGTAGTCCTTCCACATGGAAACCCCCCACGTAGACATCTGCACACACAAACAGACCACGCACTGAGCAGGCCTAGCCCCTCTTGGCAACGATCTCCTCCTGTCCGTCTGTGTGTTCACTCCCTAAGCCAGCACATCAGGAAAGCCTTCCCCATGGTGAGGGAGAGGGTAGGCTCTGTCACAGAAAAACAGGAGTTTCATAGTGCCTCCACTGGCAGGCACTGTGATGTTGGATCCCCAACCGCTGGCACCCACCAAGTATGTGTCCAATTCTCAATAACTAGTCCCACAATCACCATTCAGCAAACCCTGTGAGACATCATTAATATGTAAGTGTTAATAGGTGGAGCTACAGACTAATTGCACACTGGAACGGGATCGTGTTTGATATTAGGACCCATTATGCTCCGGCTGTCGCAAACGGAGGCAAATGAAATAAGACAACACATTATTTACCCATGAATAGGGAAAATAGATACTGACAGCAGCGAGAAGGTTGACACTCAACATGGCAGCTGTTACTCACATCTGTCGATCCCCATATCTGCAGCACTCAGCGGCTCCTTGATATGTGCTGTTTCAATAATAAGTTGGCTTTCCTCTGTTTCTCTTCTTAGCCAAATCTTGCAGCAGTGACCAACACAAAGACACAACTACACCACAGAGACCAAGCTTGACAGCAGCTTCTTTGCCGCTCAAAAAAGAAAAAGAAAGTTCAAAAGTGAAGCCTTTAATCATGGTTAGCAATGTGATAAATATAAAGGGAAGTTCTGGATAGTAGCAGCATCTAAGCAGCAAATGTGCCAAACACCTAAGCTATTGTAAGCATATAGTATATAGGACTGGGTTCAGTATCACATATTACGCTTCAAAATTAGTGATGATCCATTTCTTTCTGCTCCTTACTTTCCTTTCAACAACTCCCTGATGAGCTTGTCGTTGGCAGAATTAATTTCTTATTGTTTAATTGATCGACAAACAGTTCTCATCCATCGTGGGGCTATTCAATATCTTACTCTTTCAATCTTTGTCTGCATCTTATCATATTTCATATAGCACAAGCATGGGTAAAGGGCTCATACTGAGCTATGATAATGTTTAACACACAAGCACTCACACAGTCCCATTCACATAGTCATATAGAGTAAAAGTAAAAAGCTTGATGTATATTAAGAAATATACAGAATAGAATCCTTTTTTTGGTTCTACTAAATATGCAACCAAACGAGCAGTTGATGCTGCAGAGGCACAGACTCTAAAGTGCTAGTGCACAGGGGAAAGCATATAACATCTGTTCTACATTAATGATTTCTCACACAGTTTACAAGCTCCTCAAGTATTCACAGAGGCTATGAGAAATTAAAGTGATTGGGATATGTTTAGGATGTGTAACTATGTCGTACTGAACTAAAAGCCAACAACAAAACAGCTTGCACTTTTCAATCTTAACAACCTCCAAATATGTAGTGTAGGCATAATAAACAGTCATGCTGAAAAGAAATTATATCCAATGTTGAAAAACAAATTAGCACAAATGGTTTCAACAATATAGTGTAATGAATATTTATTTGTGTAGGAGCATTAAATAATGTTTACTTAGCCGGCCACTAAAATGAATTATGTTTTGTTGGCTGGCTGTCTTACAATAAAAATGTTGATGTGGCCATGCAGAGTTGATGCTTGCTTGAGTGTGCAACAGAGTGATGGCCGTGTCCTCTTTAGATGCAAGAGCGATTGTGAAAGCCTCGTCATGTATCAGCAACAACGGATGCGCCCATCCCAGGGGCGACCACTGCACCATGTGTCCCTGACACGCCAACATAATGAATGGCCTGGCTAATGAAGGTACACTAATTGATTATGGAGAAAACAGAGTATTACTCACCCTATGAAGGCAGCTCCATGGGGCGTTGAAACACTTTGTCAATGCTCTGTTTTCCCAGTCTGTCCTGCGCAGAAGGCCTTTATATCGACCTTCTGACCAGCATGGATCCCACACATGGGATGAAGTGTATTACTCGTATAATATTTCATTATCCTCTTACATGTTTTATAACACTGAACACTTCGTTCTTTTTTTGTGCATGCATCCATTTACATTAATTCAGCAAATGAATGTGTTGTACATCTTGCTGCCGGCATACACCAAGCCCAACCAGGTGTGTCAGCCAGTGATGAGAGTGAATGGGGATTTCAGGGCTTTACACCCTGAGCTGTTGTTCAATGAAGCAGACAGAAGCTGCTAAGGTGGGAGGTGTATGTAGAGGGCCATTGTCTTTGATTAACTAATTAGCAGACATTATCAAGACTCAACAGAAGTCATTACGAATGGGCTTTGGTGATGTGGCACTCATTTCCCCATGGACCACCAACCACTGTCTCCTAGGCGCTGTCCAGTCTGACGTAGCCTTAGTCACTTATTAAATCTATAACAACTAATTTTGCTTTTTAAATTAAACTCTAATTGGCTTTCGTGGGATGAAAGCAATGTGGTTGATCTAGCATGTATTATTTGAATCACTGATTGACTGAATTTGTGATGTGGCATTGTGTTTGCAGACCATGGAAACTGAGCAAGGGAGATTGCTGACCTGACTGCTGATGTTCCTTTGTGTCACACATGCCCACACTCATTATCATACATACGTTAATCCATGCACCTGCATTATCAGCCAAGCTCTCTCTTCAACGACTTTCATCTCACTCTTTACTGAAGGTTTTGCAAGTAAAAAGTCAGATGAAGATGAAGACAAAATTTCTGCAAACACTGATCGGAATAAAAGAGCGTACGTGCAACACTAATTGCAACATTAACCTATATGTGCTTTAGCAACAGCATAGAAGACACACATGCTTCCCAATGCCATCTTCTACTGAGCTCAGAGAAGCAGTGTCCTCACATGCAGGGGCCAAACCATAATCAAGAAATTATCATAATTCACTCTAATCATAAGTGAAGGAGGGCAAAATGACTGAAATTAAATTCTGGATTACTGCCTCTGACAGCAGAGATGTTTCAGTAACTGCTATTTTCTGCCAGCCTTTTTAATTTGTGTTTACTGTACTTGTGCCGGCAATTAAAACACTAACTTAAGGGGAGTGCCACACGTTTACTGTGAAGCAACACAGTTGCATTCGTACACACATTTTAGTGCGGATTTATGATGTTGGTGTCTAATGAGTGGGGAAAAGTCTTAGTAATGTGATTGCTCAGTGTGCTGCATGGCCGTACTCCCAGTCTGGGGCATTAGAAAGCCCCTCTGCAGAGGTAGCAGCATGCTGGCAGTGGGAAGGAGGCAAAAATAAAGGCCTGGTCAGAAAGGGTCTGTTCTGGTCTAATTGAGTCCTTTGGGCAGAGGCTCCACTGATCAGAGACTTGTTATAGGAATCCGGTTTCATGGTTTCCAAACAATGAGATTTCAAGGAAGGGATTTGTAGTCCTTTGGGATTCCATCCTAACCTTTCTGTGATTTTGTGTTTCCCTCTTGGTTGTCTGCCCCTGTGTTCCTCTGTTTTAAATCCGATTACTTCAACAATATGGACACACTTGGTTGAATATTTGAGCTCAGCAAGCAGTGTTCACATATAAAACATTGCAGTAACACTGTTTCTTGTTGACGCCAAAGGTGTGGGTTGTTTGGCAGAACTAATGTCTGCTTGAACACACAGAGGATTTCTGGCTTCACATGGATATTCAGCTCATGGTGCTGATTCACCTGAGAAAGCACAATTTCTCTGACCATTGAAGAAGAATGTGAAACACCTTGAAGGATCAATGCTCTGGGTCTTTCCTCTGTGGTGCCATGAAGTATAAACCTATTACTAAGTCCTGCTGTCTACATTATTAAAAATGAATGGAGATCACAGGATCAAATACACATATGATGTTGGCAGTGTTTGCTTTACAACAATGAATTATGCTAAAATCTGAGAAATATCGATTGCATAAATGCAGACTCTAAACAACTTTCTTAATCTTATCTTTTAAACATCAAGGATTAGACAGCTGTTGTTTGAGACAATACTTGCAGAACCCCCACCCTGAATATAGAACAAGAAATAAAACTTAGCTTTCAGTACAACAGCCCACACGAGAAACATTCACACCACCTACTAAAAGGTTTCTGTGAGAATGGCATGTTTTCATGCTTGCTCCTAAACTCCTTTGTTCTTTATCTCTCTTACTGCCTTCTTCTCTTTAAACAATTCCCATGAGACAAAAAACAACAAAGACAAATTACTTTGGCCTTTAAAAAGAAGCGTCAAACCTCTTCTCCAGTGAGCAGAGGATCCAAAGCCTTGTCTATGTTTCTTGCGCACCTCCTGCGGTGGCATTAAGTACTGAAGGCTCCAGATGAGCTTCCTGTGGAGCAGAAAAGGCCAGGACAAACAAAGGCAGTGTGCTGGTTTTAATAGGCAATAGGCCCACTCAAGTGTGGCAGTTCATAAATTAGAGACAAGAGCAAAGAGAGGAAGATGGGAGGCTGAGCAAATACAAGCAGCAAACACATGACAGAGAACTGCTTGCCTTCTGGATCATCACTCAGCTCAGATGAAACGTGACAGAAAAGCAAAGGAGAAGGGAAGATCGTCATATAGAGCATGTGCAGAGAAGATGATAATCATATCATGACTGTTAAAATTATTTGTTTAGTCACAAAACAGCAGCAAAGCTGACCAGCTCCATGAGACACTAATTTAAAGCTATCTAACTAAAGTCTTTTTTGTATAGTCAGAGTAAGCGGATGGGGAGGAGGAAAGTGTGGGACAGGCACTGGGCCTCATCCACCTGATGCCATAATGCCTTCTCGCACGGCTTCCTTTTGTAGCCCAAAGTCATGGGCAGAGGAGACAGGCAGACACAAAGAACAGACAGGACTCTCTACAGGACCCTCTTTGTGCCATCACCCCTCACAGGCGGCAGGACAAAGCCGTCAGCTGCCTGGACACCTCGTTAGCCCACTCCCTGCAGCTCTCGCATGGCACAGGGTTGACTGCCGGCCTCATGCTGTGACTGGCTCAATGCTACAGTGAAGCGCCAACCACTGAGAAACGCACATGCGCACACACACCCACACAAACGCGCTCACAATGTGGGACTGCAAAGCATTAAAGACCGGAGAAGAAATACAGTGCTATAAAACACACCTGTTCTACAGAGAGTTCAAGGTCCTCCCTTCACAGACCGTTTCATGGATATTTGCTTAGGGTTGTTAAAGCTGATCTTTTCATATGCAGTCCACAACAAAAGGGTTTTCAAACCTGCTGGAGGTGGCAGGGAGAGGAGGCTGCAGCTTGCTTTGCTCCTCAGACTGTTATCTTTTTAACCTTTTCTTGTCCATGTTGGTTGTGATGCAGGAAAAATAAAGATAAAGGGTTTAACTGGACCTGGATGTTAGGGTGACCTTATCAATAAGCAACATCCTCACAGACAATCGGACCATAGCAGCAGGAAGATACATCACATAACACAGCACACACACTGACTATGCATAATGCACAGACATTGAAACTCTCATACTAAGCACCTAATTTACAGTAAAATCCTTAAAGTACTGATCCTTAGTAAAATCTATGTTGAGCATATAAACTTAAATCAGCAGGCAACAATTTGAAAATAATAAGGGCAAGCTAATGAAATCAGTTTTCAAATCAGTTTCAGATTAGCTGGGACTAAATAACATAAAATAACTCAAGATGGATGTAGACACAAATTCTTACACATCAAATTGATGCATGCTTGAATGTTTACTGCAAGAAAATTATTCTAATATTCTGGTGCTCCTGAATATTTCTATTTCACAATCTTCAGAAAGCTGTATGAAGCTGTTCTGATATCACTTATATTCAATTCATGTTAGTATCCTCTGAATTTTAAGTAGGGTTAGTGCTTGACTTTCTTAGGCCAAGCCAAATAAATATGCAGGAATTAGTTCCAGCTTCATAAGCTGTTAAAATAGGATCCACCAGTCAGTGCACCAAAACAGCCCCATTCACCACACTTAAATTCAGTCTGGCAACAGAAAAGGGAAGATAAATGTCATATTGACTCAAATGCACACACAAATACAATGCCAACATGCACGCAAATACACACACTCATGTATGAATGCAAAGCAAAATAACAGCAACAAATAAGCATATTTTTTATCACAACATTTATGAATAGTTTGTATCTTTCAAAATATCATCACATATACTGCAACAGTATACTGAAATACATTGTACATTTGGTTATAGATTTACACAAATCCACATAATGATGTGAAAAAATCTTTAACATTAAACTTCATAAACATCCATCCATTTTCTATACCGTCAATCCGTTAATCGGGTAGCGGGTGGGCAGGAGCCTATCCCACCAGTCAACTTCATAAACATATTAAAACTAATTATCAGAAATGACACCAAGCAGTCAACCTCCACCAAAACTCACTCATCATATACATTGACTTAGCAGTTAATGCAAAGGCTGATGCAGAAGGTAATCAGACAGGCTTGGTGTAGCCAACTGTATCAGTCAGCATGTCCTCCTTCAACAGATGTGGACTTTTATGTATCTGTCTTTCTACCTACCACTGTCCATCCACAACCACCCTAACCACAGAACACATCAATCAGTCCACCCCTACTGCTTTTTTAATCTGTTTCCACCCCCAAGGACCAAGGACTCTTCAAAATTACAGTGAAGAAAGGTCACCCCATCCAATTAGAACATCATCAGGGATGCACACTAGAGGGTCATTCCGTGAACCCTTGCAGCACATCATAAATCCTACACTGTCCAACAAAGAACACCTACTTTAGCAGGACTCAGAATGACTGACTGATTACAGTTCTGGTAAATAAGATTCTAGCGTGCATCTTAATGGAAACAGCAGATGTAATCTGTTGTTGGGACAGATATGAGGTGTGATGGCATGTGAATTTGCCGCAATATACTTATTCCCCAAAGACAGACTATGTTATCATGTTATCAGCAGTCCATGTATTGAACCTGAGTTGACCCTAGGGTCCAGATCAATCAGGTCTCCAATCAGGATTAGATCAAGCTGCGCTCTGTAGCCTTCCTCATTCTTCTCATTGCCTACTCCTAACAAGGCTCCTAAATGATTATTAGACATACATATAGGCATTAATAGTTCAACTCCCTCTGTAATAAGACAAAGTGAGTTTTAGGGAAAAGGGTCCAGTTGTATGATCTACAATATGGAAACCACTATTGTAGCTTTGCACAAGAAAAAAAAAAAAAGAAGAGATAAGAAGGGGGAGACATGGAAAGAGAAAAGAGAGGGTGGGTCAGTGAGCTTTCTGCCTCTCATGGGTTGATCTGAGCCAATTAGAGAGAAGTGACAGCTTTGCTACATGGTCATGACACAACTAGACCACAGCACTGCTCTGAGCCCGAACACCCCGATACAACCCTGACTTGGACCCCAACAAGCTCTTAACACTCAGTGCATAAAAGCGGAAATATCCCACAACAACATCCCCCATCCCTCCAGAGCCAGACCGAAGCCAAGGAAGTGTGAGAAAGTATGCTTAACAAAGTATGGTTCTCCCCCTTCTGCCCTGCTTCCTCTGTTATCCAGAAGGAAGTGGCTGGCTAAGCAGAGATTCCTGCCAGCCACCGTTATGGTTGGCCAACTTTCTTGACATCTGATGTTGTTGAGAGTTGCTATGACGACCTGGCAAATCCACTGACCTTTGCCCCGGTGCTTTAAAACTTTTGAACCCGAGACAAGCGAAAACCAGAGAGCCTGGTGGGGGATACGAGAAGTGAAGACTTTCAACTGAAAAAGGGGGTTGGTTCAAATGACCACCAGCAGCTGTCATTGCTGCATTGCCTTCTTCATGTGAAGTGATAACAGTGCATCCTTCCCAGTGTACATGGGGGGAGGTAGTAGGCCACCAGGTTGTGAGTTGTCAGGGTATGAGGCAATGAAGGGCTTGTGATTAATGAGAGAGGGCGTTGTACTGCAAGAAGCTCAGAAGCACGTGCCACGCTGATGATGACAACAAAAACTCTTGACATTGTGTAATAGTGGACTTGTAAAGAGCCAGAGTCACAACAGTTTAGCTATCACAGTTACACAGGGATATTTACATAGACAAATACTGCAACAACCACATATAAACATACCCATACACTTAGATAAAATTATGTAAACAGATATAAATAATCACATGGCACACATCTGATTTTGAAATCGGATATGCATCTCTCCAAGGCATTCTCTCAATCATGCTTGACTGAGCATCAAGTGTATAATGTGTGGACTGCTTTTTTGGGGACAGGAAGCAAGAAATGCACAAATGAGGGTTGACAGAGAGGAATGATGGGGATTGAGGGACACCCAGCAGGGGGTCGTGACAGGACAGCCCTCTGCACGTCTAACGTCTGCCACTCAAGAAAGTTAATGATGCCACGTTCTTCGGCCAACCATCCCCCTGCATCATATGAGAAAGAAGGGAGGCGGACATAGCAAACTCAAGTGTTTTCCTGGCACAGGGATGCAGTGCAAATGTGAGGTGCTTTTATGAGCTGTAGTGAAGTGCTAGCGTGTCGATGAAATTTCAGGATTCAATAATAACTGTCAATCAACTACCACTTGATTCTCAGTTCTCCTTTCTCAATTCTCAATTCTCCTGCATCTTTTATATAGTTAAAGATTAAGAGAAATTGAGAATCTGGGCTTAAATGATTAAGGAGAAATGAACATGAGTTAGGTGTTGAAAAGTGGAAGAAAAATGATCTACTATTCAGGAAAACTACTGTGTTTAGGTTCAGTTTCACAAAGTATCTGTCAAAATGTGTTTTTAGTGAAAAATTATGAAATGCAGGGTAAATAAAATATGGTAAAGATATGAGCTCGATCAGTCATAAAGCAGGTAGGTAATGACTTGAATCTGACAGTAATCCAGTGTTCAAGTTTTTGCACTAACAGGAGAACTTAAGAGTGAATGAATTGACAGATGCTCATATCCTTTCGTTTGTAATTGAATTGTCTGTGCTCTTCTTCCTCTGACACAGGAATAACCCCGCTTTCACTGGCTATTCCTCCCTTCATACATCTTCCAATAACACTAGCATAACTGTATTAGCCGTGTATGCTAGCGATACTCTCCAGACTACCAAATGGACCTGTATGCAGCTCTGTTTTCAAGCCATGGGGTCAGATGATGGTCAATCAATGGGAGGTCACATCCGGACTGGCCAAAGGTCAGCCTATCAGGACCCAAAAGTACAACTGGCCCATCAACCTCTGAATTGCTGCAAAAGAAACTAAATCATGTGGACAAATCCCTTCTGCTTGGAGTCAGAGATCTTCAGTTTCACCATTTTAAATAAGTTAAGTTATGTAGGGATCATGATTATAACCAGTATGTTGGCAATAATCATAGCAACTTTTTAACATTAAGGATGTTTTTACTCAGAATACAGTTCCTTAGGAGAAAAGATAAATTAATTAGCAAAACATGCAATTAAATTATTGGCACATTAGCATCACCAACTAATTGCACATGTATCCAACTCAGAATGTTTTGAATAATATTGTTTTGCATAACAAAAGCAGTTAAAATTATATCTTAAAAGTTATGCAGCTCATAAGTTTGGTCTTAAAAAGAAAGATGGAGCAAAGCTAATATGTAGGCTACATTCACAACGTGGTGTCTTGGGTTTAACTTTCCCTTGAATGTTCCATTTAGGTCTCAAAAGGGCAAACGCACGGCATGCCAGCTGGACAACAGAGGGTATTTGGATTGTGTTACAAAGTATGGGTGCAAGCATGTGTGTGCCTTTGCACAACATGTCTTGTCTATGAGCTCCAAATATCTATGAACCATCACGGTGTGTCTTTGTGTGTGTGGGAGTCTAATTTGTGCGTGTAACAGGAGGACATTAATGTCTTTCAAAGACTGTTGGAGTCAAATGAACACACTCATCAGTTAGACACACACCCCATGGTGATCACTTAGTGTCATTAGATTTAATTTCCTGTAGAATAGGAAGATCTTGGTGGATCCGAGACAAATCCCAGCAATTACAGCAAGACTTAAGATGATTCACTGCCTTAATTTCTGCCACATGGGTGTTGTGTACTCGTGTGTTTGGCATTGCTGAGTTAAAACTAATACATCAAGAGGATTCATTGAAAACTCACAAACAACATGTTTCTATGAATATTACTCTGGCAGGATCTTGCTAAATATTATCCTCTTTGCAACAACACAGCAAGTAAAGAAAAATATAGTGACATGCACCCAATGCACAAAATGCTAATTTCAATACAAACCCACACACATACACACACACACAAAGTGAAATACAGATAAACACAGACGGCACCTGCATTTTCGGTAATAGCTTTGCCCTGTACAGTGTAAAGCATGAGGGCCAGCAGCAAGAGGCACTGAGATAAGATTCTGCTTAGCATTTGAATAGGGAGTTTGGATTTCTATTCAGCTGGCCTTTAGCCATGCCAGTACTGAAGTAGTCTCGACATGTTGGTCTGGTCTCCACAGTGCCAACCAATGTGAAGGCCCATATCTGGCAGTGTGCAGTGTCTGTCAGTGTCCCGGTCTGTCTGTCTGGCTGGTTAATAATCAGCCTGGCTGGCTTCTAATCACCATCCCAGCTGTAGAAGCAGGTGGCGACACATACCACAGCTCCCAGTTTCATTCAGTGTGTGATGTCATCTCACTGCACCTGGTCACACTACATAACACATTAAAGAAGTAGGTACTTTTTAACCTTCTTTGCCTGTCCCCAAAGCATGATGATCTTTGGCATTTATTTCAATGGAGTGACTGCTACAGGTCCTGTAGTGCAAAGGTGAGTGAACAACATCAAAACTCAGTGCCCTATCCTTCACCTTGGCCAAGCCTGGGAGTGACCCTCGAGGAGTTTAACAGGCAGAGGCAGCGGTTAGGCTATACAACACATCAAAACGGGCAGCCATTAGGTGTGAAACACACAGGGTCACCCTCAACTAGACACTGATATAGACGCACTACCTCTTCTGCTGATATGCCGACTGGATGCAGCAGCACAGTTGTGTAAAGGTCAAGCTGTATAGTAGAATGGAATCACAGCTGTGTTAGAAACTGCTCTCTTAAACATTTGATCTTGCCTCCTCTAACTTTTGAAAGGGACCAAAATACTCTGAGTATCACTTTCAAAAAGCAGGAAAGGAAATGAGAACTAGATGGAGGGAGGGAGGGGAAAAGGGGATGGAGAAAGGAGATCAGAAGAGAGAAGGGAATAGAAGGAAAGAGAGGGAGACAGCAGAGACTATATGATTAGGTTTCAACTCTGATCTGCAGCTGTTGAGGGCTCCGGTCAGTGGTAGGTGTCCCTTACAACAAACATAATCCAAGCCAAACACAATATCTGTCTGCGCTGAGGTAAGATCACCAAGTCATAACACAACCAGACCCTCAGTAATCCTGCCACAAAAAAAAAGAAAAAAAGGTTAAAGTTTACTGCAAGAGCTTGTAAAGCAGGAACAAAAAAGTACACGACAATAACAAATAAAAAGAAATCCACACCAACAAAAATATGCTGGGACTATGAATATCCAAAGGATTTAACTGCTTTATACACAGTTATATGAATCCTCACCTTCCTATGGTCAGTTTGTAGTTTGTCTCTTCCTCCCTTCCCCCACCTCCGTTCCTTCTCTCACAGTTGAGTTCAGAATCTAATGAAGCTGAAATGCTGCATCTCCTATGCTTCCAAAAGGCTACTTTAAGAAAGGATTGCCCTTAATCTTTGCACAACTAGAATAACAGCCACAAAGGCCATTTACCTTTGAGCATTTTTGAGTGTGTTTGCACACTTTTGTGTGCACAATAGCATTTAACAGAGCAAATCCGTCAGATTGCTAGTGTTCAGAGTGACAGTTGTAAACCAAAATAAACAGGCTGAATCATTGGCCTGGGTGAGTCCTGACCCATTCACAGGATTGATCCCAAGCAGCATTGTGCAAGGCATAGTGTTGCGCAAGGGCATGCGTGCGAATGAATGTGTGTTTAAGGGTGTGTGAGAAAGTAACTGAGGAAAAAATGGCCATTTGAACCAGGAACACTGGTGCAGAAATAACACAGCATTCCACACACCAGAGGGTGAATCAATTTTGGCGACATGTGATTCAAACCTATATCAGCTCGTGCCTGAACTTCAGCCATCCACCCTGTCACCTCCTCCCCAGCTCCATATGATGGATTACCATCTCTAGTACTCTCAGAGGGTCTGAGAGAAAGGGGGAGGTGGGTGGGGGAAGTCAGTCACAACAGCGACACATTCATTGGAGGGGAGCTCTAGGTTAAGGAATTATGGTATGACAGAGATCTGGGGTGGATAGGAGAGGGCAAAGGGTCCTTCAAGGGTCAGAGGAGCCAATCCCGGCTGGACTCAATGCAAGCCACCCTCAGTTTGGAGCCATCTATAGGGATTTAACTCGGGGTCATTTTTTTGATTAATATTATTATCACTCACTTGTCCCCTCGCCCACTTGTCAACCAGCAGAGTGGTATCGCACATATTAATCTAAATCCCAGTGAATAGCACACCTGTGCAACAATTTAAGGAGCTGGAAACCTCATGTGTTAGGTTATCAACGAATACAGGCTGAGGAACAGATTACCAGACAAATAACGGGCAAATTCCGACTTAGATGATCATCATAATAAATCTCCTTATTGAATAACTGAAAACTGCACAGGTCTTGAACAAATTTCAATCATACATGCAAGTCAATATCAAAACAGAAATCAAAGTGCAATCCACCCATGAAAGCTAAACCCTCTGTGTTTTCCAGTGATCAATAATCAGCCTGCAGACAGATTTCAATAATTTACACAGCTCAGTCTACTTCTCCAAGTGTATGATGAGAGTGAAAACAGCAGCAAAAGACAGTATATATATATATATATATATATATATTTTTTTTTTTTAAATGAAATGTGCTCACGTGATTGAGCTCACTTTTTACAACAATGCTCCCAAACTTGTTCAATTTATAGACTAAATACAAAGATTGGTAAGTATTAATGATGGTAATACAAATATTATTTTTTGAGTCACTGCAGACATAGCATTGACGCAGTATAGCAAGAGTGATGAGATGCACCGGTGTGGTGGGACCAAGGAGAATAAGGCAAAAGAGGAAAAACACAGAGAGGCTGGGGAAACAAAGCAATGGACCTGCATTGTCAGAGAGGAGAGGCCATCAATAAAAGTGTCACTATAAAGAGAGGAACAGAGAAAATGTGAAGGAGTGAGAGTAGGGTGTATAAAAGAAACACAACAAAACCCAGTGAGACGGGTGCTTCATCTTTCCGGGCACTAATGGACGTGAGAAGAGGCTGGTTCAGCATTATTTGCTTGACAGCTCACTCCTCTGCCGATGGGCCATGGAGTCCATAGCAGAGAATTGCATACTTGTTTAATGTGATTTGAGCACTTAAAAATGTCACAATGGTATAAGTAGAGAGGTGAAGAACGAAAGAAAAGGAGACAAAAAAGCTGATAAGAGGCTGAGAATGATAGCCAAAGGACGTCCCAAACTGGGATCTAATTAAATACTCCATCTCTCTGCCACCTTCATGAACTTTCTCACTACATTTTCCATCTTAGTCCTCAGCTCCTGCAACAACACTCCATTACCATTGTCATTATTCAGCAACAAAGTTCCACAGTACAGACATGCAGTGTTTCCCTTCTAGAGCTCAGTATTTCTCTGACAGATGCAACGCAGACAATCTATGTCCCTAGGTACAGTTGGGGAGGTCAAAGCTGGGACTAAAAAGCCCACTAAGGAAAGCAAAAATGCAGTCTCAGGACATATTGTGTGTGTATGGGAATGTGGTATTTTTGTGTGTGTGTATGTGAGACAGTAAAAGGTCAGAGTGCTGGTAGTGACCGTAATATAATCCTATGATTTATCTTCTCTCGAGACTTTTCTCCCCCAAATTTCTTCTCCACTACAACAGGATGGTCGCTTTCCAAGCATTGTACAGGAGTTAGGTAGTGTGCCTGCTAGTATACATAAGTAGAAAGAACAACACATATGCTTGTGCGTGTGTGGTCAGTGTGTAAATTCCAATAAATAGGAAATGCTCTTTGTAGAGGTCAGCAAACTCCTGCTGCACAGACACAGAGCTGACACATTTAATCAGGGCTCTCTCTTCTAACAATTCATCAAGAGGCGATATTTTTCACACCCTTGCATCAAAGGTTGGCATCTTTTATTTTTCAATCACAGGACAACATGAGGAAATTTTGTGTATGTGCTTTTTGCTTTTATATCTTTTTGCCATCACCTCCAGCAGGAAATATAAAAAGTGCTGAGGAACTAAAAATAACAATTATATCAATGATCCTGCAATGAGCTAATGTTAATGAGTCAATGTCTCTGAACAGGCAGAATCCCATGTTTTTGTGTAAATGCTACCTGAGCAACTTCTAAGAATCAAGCTAAACACATTCCAAAGTGTGCCAAAAAGATTAAAAAGGTAAATCTAAAAGTCTGTATTGTTTTAGACAAACATTGATTCTGGGTTCTAAACATCAGAGCCAGACTACAGCAGTGGAATCAATACTGACATATATATATATATATGCAACATGTGGAGATGTGAAAATTATTTTGATCACAGAACCTAATGAAAATTAAAAATTTCTCGGAGTAATTTAGAAATGGCTTTGACTCTGAGCATAGTCTGCAGCAAATATATCAAAGGAGGCACCGTAGCTGTACAGATGGTGGTGTGGTTTCAAGCTATGCCTTCCCTTTATAAAATACATTGTTGGAAATTTACAATATAATGAATCCTTTGTTCCCCCTTTGTGGCTTGAATTTCTGTAACTACTAACTTCTATAGCTTCAGATCAAATCGGCCAGTTAATTCATGTTAGAATGTTTTGCTGTCTAAAAATCAAAATCACCATATTTTCCAAAAGTGTATCAATCAAACTCTCCTACTTATTTCACTAAATGATCAGATACCCGGAGATGTATGGAGTGTGCAAATTAAACTCATATTGGTTTTCGAGATTGTGTTTTATTTCCTAACTGGTGCATGCATCACTAATGTGCTGTAATGGTTCTATTGTTGCTGCTTCCTTCATTACCCTTCATTATTTCTCAAGGACTTCGGTGCAGATTAAACCTCTGCCCACCGGGGTTTATACCAGCATGCGGGCAGGTGTTTGTGTACACGTGCCTGAGACTGTATGAGAGTCTGCTGTTTGTGTGCACTTGTCACCCCATTTTCTCATTTCTGAACTGGAATAATGAGCCCAGATGAGCTCTGCAGTGCAGCTCAGCCTCACTCCCCACCTGGTCTGCTCCTCTTGGCCTCTCCCTTTATTAGCTTTTCCTCATGCTGGACACAACAGGAACAGCTTGGTACCCTCCTCCTCTCTTCACCACTCACACCTCTCCCAACTCTATTTCACTGCTAATTACCTTGTTGTACGAGTACCAAATGCTACCTAACGATTCACTTAATTGCAAAAGTGGTACATTAGATGATATCAAAGGACCTTTTTAAAAGTCATCCAATCCCATTCCAAGCGGCATTTAGAATCAACCCAAGACATCTGTTTCATTTCAGTGTAATTTACATTTTTAAAGGTTACAAACTAAGCAAAACCGCAAGATTGCATACTTTCATTCATTTGTGATGCTACCCCCCCTAATGATTACATATATTTAATACACATGCAACCACATACAGTACACGTCAGAGGGCCAGAAACACACTTGACATCCAATTAAAATTGTACCTGTTCACACAGTTCATGATCATATCTGGGGCTCTATGTATGTGTGATACTCCACCTGCAAAGATGAGGGCTAATTAACATTTTCCTTAGGATCCTGTCGCCTCAGGTGTGCCTTGTCACACTTACATATACACAGATATTCGCGGTGATAGAAATTTATTCAGAAGCTGTGGCTGCAGCTAGAATTTCTGACACAATCTTCACAATGATTTATGAACCTCCTCATTGACCTAGTTTATTCTGAAAAAAGAAAGGGGCCACACTCACTTATATGCAGTACAGTTGTATGTCCACCCTGAAGAGCTGACCTGCAGTCAGTTTTGAGGAGGATAGAATTACAATGCAGTCTTCTCAGATATCCTCTTGGCAACACATTTACAAGTTATCTTCTCTTCTGAAGTACAGGACAGTGAACAACTGCTGTAATTAAATCTTCTCCAATATGCAGCAAAATGATGTCTAAGCATTATCCTGGCACTCAGCACATGTACCAAGGGCCTATATAAAACAAAGCAATCTAAGCAGTTTGTGTTCTTGTCTATCCAATTGTGAACAAAGTGTGCTCCACATCTCACACTTAAAGAAGACAAGGTTGATGGATTAAGTCTGGTAAGGACACAGTAAAGTCTCTCCAATCTGGCCCACATTAATAATGCAAAAGCACCTCTTCGAGGCCTCTTCCCCCTCTTCCCTTTTCACTCCACCTCGACTGAAGTGGTGAGTGCTGCCCAGCTTGAGGTCCAGCATGCAGCAGCGCCACTCTGCTCCGTGGACACTGACTTCAATCTGTTTCAGAGCTGCAATTCAATTATCTCACCAGGGTCCTGCTCAACTGCTCATGAACGGGGGGGCAAAGGTGTGTTCAATACAATGGAGCGAGAGAGGGAGGCAGAAGAAGACAGGGGGAGCTGGGGGTGCACAACATATCATAAACCCAGTTCAACATGGATATAGATTTAAATGCTGCTTCTACTTGTGCGATTAGCTTTGGCTTTACAATCACTAGACGGATGTCAGGACCTGATAAAGCTAATCACTGCAGTAAAGCCAATGCAGAGGGATTTAGCACCCCACCCCCTCCTGCCCCCTCAGACCCCTTGAAGATCTGGCTGAAAGAGAAAGCTGAGAGCCCAGGGCCAAAAACAAGCCTATATGGAGCGCTCAACAAAACAGCCCTAACTCTTCCTTATTCTGCAAAACCCAAGAACAATGAGAGAATAACTGTGAATGGTTATATATCTACACAGAAGTCAATGTGTGTATATACACAAGCTAATTTCACTGCATAATTGAGAAAAGCAATAACAATGAGAATGAGTGATGACAAAGCAGCAGTGGTGCTGTGTTACACGAGTATTGCCATGATTCTGATCATTTTGTTAACCTTGACCAGACTCTTGACTGGTTCAGACACTAACGATACAATAATTTCAGGACATTTCCACTCAATACTCCCCAGTATTCCCTGTCATTAAAATTGCAACAAGTTCATAATGTCGTGATATAAAAAACTACCCTCATATTGTAATCCTTTTTCTTTGTCCTCATCTTCTCACATTTCTAAATTGTGCCTCAGAGGGCTTTGATCTGCTAATAATCAAATAATTTATATGGAAATTATTCTACTATAATAAAATTTTAGTGCAATGTCAGATTATAATTAAGTAACATAGGGAATTTTCAGACTGAAGGAATGTTTTTTTAAGTTATAACTGGTAGAAGGTTATCTTTTTGTGTTTGCTAACTGCAGGAACAGTCTCCTACTTACTCCTCTCCTTCTTTTAGTGACACAAATACAATCATCGTTCATTCTCAGGTCAAATGACTCTGCAAAAGTCATGGGAATTTTATTGTTGCCGTTCCAAAGCAGGATATCTGTTTCAACATTACTCATTTGGTGTTGACATTGAAGATACTAATGTTCAGGATATAAAAAAGTAACTGAAGACTGTCTTGTCACAAGTCTCCAGACAGTTTCACACCATTTATGAAAGAGAAACAACAGCTAAACAAATCAAAACTAGAACGACAAATAAAAACTGCCAATAACCTGCACATAGAAGTTTAATTAGGAGTAAAACCGGTGTAAGTTGCAGTTTTTAATGTTGGGATGTGAGCTCCAGAAAAGATAGTTAACTAAACTCTGTGGTCCAAAAGCAACTACAGCCCTGCTGAAGTGCATTTCACCCAATGGTACAGTCTTTTCCTTAACCCACGTTGCATCCAAATCAGTCAAATTCAGGTATTCTCAAAATGTCTTTTGTCAGACCACGTCAATATGAGCAAAATTGTGTGAGGTAGAGCCATAGCAGTAATTTGTGGAATTTAAAGATGACATGACTTTGAAAAACTATTAAGAGTAGCAGGTTTAAAGGTTTAGTTTTGAGTTGATTTGGTGTCCCAGCTGCACTTTTGGTATCAGCTTATTTCATCCTTGGCCAAATCTGGTTCTTTTTGGATGTGCTGACCTCAGGTTAACATACAGTATAAGCCATGGAGGTCAGTTTCAGAATTTATTAAATACTAAGTCACTTAAGCCTACGCCTAATTAAAATCAAGATATGTTCATCTTCATCTTGCAAGGTGACTGGTAAATGAGTCCAGTTTTACAGACTATATGCTATTTGTGAAAATTAAACTATCTGGATATCTGTACTGTTGTTTGAGCTGGTATATTGGCAATTTATGATGCTATATTAGATGGAGTAAAAGTATAGTCAAAATAAAACTTTTTGTCTAAGTTGGCAAATCTCATTCAAACTCATTCAGTGGGTTTACATGATGAGATTAACTCAATCATAGCTATAGTTGGGTTATGCTCCTTATCTGAGCAAGGGTAATTACCCTTGGATTTATGGTGGTGAATGAATCAAATCACTGGCACAAAACATGTAATACCGCAGTACGATATGTGGCGCTGTACCCATTTCAACTATCTCTAATAGAGCCACTTCCGGTGGACGTCTTCACCACCAACAACAAAACTAAGGCATTAGAGAAAGATGGCGAATGAAGAGAAAGATGAAGCTACATCCCTCTACATTTGTGATGAGCATGGTTATGGCACAAAGCAATGCACAACAGGGTGGCTGTAGCTCAGGAGGAAGAGCAGTCACCCACCAATCGGAAGGTCGGTGGTTCGACTCTGGCTTCCCCGGGCCCGGGCCCGGCCCCGGGCGAAGCGTCCTTGGGCAAGACACTGAACCATGTTGACCATGTTGTCCCCCCAGTGTATCATTGGGGGTATGAATGTGTGTATGAATGATTAGAAAAGCAGGTAGTTATGAATCTTAAGACGTGCTGTATGAATGTGTGTGAGTGGGGTGAATGCGGCATGTAGTGAAGCGCTTTGAGTGGTCAGCTATACAAGTACAGTCCATTTAACAGCACATTCTTCATTGTGTTGTTTGTTTCTTTCTGACGGCGGCAACAACAACAGTAATATCGTTCTCCTTCGACTTCCGGGTAACAATCGCGGGAAAATATCTCGAGCATGCGCAGAACGCTCGATCCGATCCACTGTCGTCTATGTCGTCGGGTTATCTCGGGGTCTTAATTCGATCGCAAGTAAACCGATCCGATTCCATTTCTTGTCAGATTAAGCTGTATACATGAGCTGAATAACTCAATCTTATTGTAATTTAGCCATTAATCCGATCCGATGGCCCGCATGTAACCGCACTGATTGTCACTGGTAACACTCATCAGATGCGTGTTCTTACTTTTTCACCTTGCTATTCCCTCCTCTGCAACGTCTTCTGAACTTTTTCTCACCACCTTTAAGCTGTTGAAGAAGAAAATGCTTCCATTTAATGCTTTCTGCTACTCAGCCCTTGTTCCAAGTTAAAGAGGGAGAGATTAAAGAAAAGAAATGCTAAGAAATTGTGTGAGAGGGGAAAAAGAAAATAATCTGGAGACTTCATCAATTTTTCATGAATTTTCATTTAGACTGGGAGAGCCCTGTGACAGCAATCAATAGATCAAGCGGCTGTCACACAGTTAGCACTTGGAGGTTGCTGGAAGACCCTTGGGAGTGCAGAGTACTGAATCAGAGGCAGAGACCAACCCCCTCCATTTCCTTTTGCCAGGGATCACAAACTAACTACGAATCTTACTTCCATAGTAAATACCAACATTTACAATACAATCACATGGAAGACATTATTTATTTCTGCTCTAGTCAGGCATGTCAAACATTTGATTAGCAACTGATTTGCTGGTGTTACCTTAACTAAGTCGTCAAGCTCAGCAGTTTGCTGCACTATTGATAAGAGTTGGCAAACTCTCTTCACTACTCATAGATTTATGTTACTTTCATGGTGAGCTCTTGGAAATATCTCCAAAACACAGTAAGGCTTGAAAATAATCTTCAAGTCTTACTGTATATCTCTCAAACACAGTCACTGCTTGAAACAAAGGACTGTATTACTAAACAAATAATGAGTTTAAACAACAAAAGACCATGGAGATTTTCCACTCTACTTTTGGGCAGATCGAGGTGCCTGGGAGCTGATGTATGGGAAGCCCAGCCTGAGCCTGCTGGGCGGGGAAGATTCATCTTCAAAGGTAATTTGAGCCACAGCTCAGGTTCTGCCTGTCAGCATTAGCCAACAAAGTCCAGACATCTTGAGCTAAATGTCCATCAGGAGCCATGCCTGTCATTCTACCCTCACTCACCTGTGAGGGACCCATGTCTGCCATGCCTTCATGTCACTCTCATAGGCTGACAGAAGCTTTATGTCCAACTCAAAGATCTGCAGACAACTTCAAAACTACTCCCCTAAGCAAAGCATGTATCAAATTCATTGATTGAAAAACTGATTCTCTACAACTCACACCTACAACTTCACCTAACAAGTCCATTTTAGACCCATAGGAAATTATTACAGAGTTGGCAAATAGAAAACACTGAGAGCAAGATGAAATCAACCCTAAAAAAGTGCAATTACAGTTGCCACAAATGAAATGTTGAATTGTTTAATGCTATTCCCAAGTTTGCATACAAAGCAATTTTCTAATTTGTATAATGTTTACTAAAAAAAAAGATAATTATTATGCCAAATGCACATCCAGACTTTCCATCATTTGCAGAAAGACTGAGCCTTTTCTTTTTTCAGCCAAAGTCTAATCATAATATATGAGCTAATAATTTCAGGTTGACAGCAAACAGGAGGGTGAAGAGACAGAGTATTGTCTTACATGCTACTTCCAAAGATGCATTGCGGCTGACAGCTTCTCCCAGGTAGTTCCGGGCCACGCAGACGTAGACTCCCTCGTCCGGTTTGCTCCGTCGTCCATGAACAATGCGAAGGAAGAAAAGTGAGCCAGTGGGAAGCAACATGCGGTGAGATCGTGTGTCATCTTTGTCAGTTTCCACCCGCTCTCCATCCTTGTACCACTCCACTGTTGGGGCCGGCCGCCCTTCTGCTTTACAGTTTAGAGTGGCAGGCTCCCCTTTGGACACAACCAGGTCAGAGGGGTGCTCCACAATTCGGGGTGGGGAGTCTTCCTGACGCAGACGGGATCCTGAAGTAAAAAGGAGGCATGCAATTAATCATAAGGAAACACATCATAAAAACTTCAATACTGACATATATTAAATTATTCTATTGAATACACTTTTGTAATTAGTAATTTGCAAATGTTACTAACAACAGTGAAACTATCTGGAAATACTGGAAATGATTATAATTATTAAACACAATTATTAGCTGCAAATTCAACAAGCCACTTTGTTACACATTGTTACACAGGAGGAGTCAAAAAGATGATAAAAGATGATTACACTGAAATTACGATATACTGTAAAAGACTTACAAGAAGACACACTGTCCTCTTAAGAAGCTGATTCAGCTTCAACCTAATTTCCAAATGCAGTTACTACTTATGCAATGTATTTCAGAATGTCTTTAAAGTTGAAAATGAGTCTTGTGAATGACAGAAATACAAAAAATCCAACCAGAAATAAGAAAAATTAAAATACAGAAAAATTAGTCAAGAACAAACAGCAAAGCTTTGCTAAAGCTTCATCAAACAAATTTACATTTTAACTGGAGGTTTGAACTAATACTGAATCAAAGATGCCAGAAAGCACTGCTGATGACAATGCTGACAATGCTGGATATTTTTCTTGGCTTGCTACCGTGACTAGAGGCTGACGTGGAGACTAGATAAGCAATGAGAAATGGCTGGATGGCTCTAACTAACAGTCAGTTAATAATCCTTGTCTTGGAGCAGAAGCATGTGAGAAACACACAAGGAACACATGTTTCAGACTGGTCAAAAACAGCTATCTGCTCTGTTTAAACTTATATCAAGAGTTTGAGAGTAAACGACACACAAAACTGTTGAGTTCACTGTGCAAGAGGTCCAGAAGGATGTCAAATGCTAATCCCCTGTGGCTGAAAATGTCCCACTCCTTTTCATTAGGGCTTGCAGAGGGTAAGCTTCAGGAGTCTGGTGGCTAAGATAATATTCCCTGAGTCAGAGCACTCTGTGTCTGTGACCAGGTCTTATCCATGCAGATAAGATGCTGTGGGCTGCACACATTTACATCACACAAGCCATGGGAACCATGCAACAATCAAATGGTTTGATCCAGCACCAAACGATAAAAGGCCCAGTACATAGCAGAGGGAATAAGTCAAACTTTTCCAGACAGCTGTTTTTAATAGTCTTTCTTTTGAACCACATTAGATACCCTATCAATGATTGTGGTTTAACTTACAGTTACATCCTAACTAAGCAATGTTTTATTAAGCTGAGAGCTGAACTCTTTGTCCTAAAATTAGTTGTTGCAAGTGTGCATGCGATTGAGCAGAGCTGATGACTGTGACTTTCCTCAAGGCAGTGCAGTGGGCTAAGAGGGTGATGCCGGCTGTACAGAAGCCCAATGTACCACATAAGCCTTTGTGCTTGAGTAAGAGCTAATTTCAACATGGGATAGAGGCAGAACAGTGGAGGTTCCAGTTCTTTGTTCAGCTGGGTTTGCACATGTTTCACCAAGCATTATACTTGACTCCCCCAGGGGAAACTAGGACAACCTGTCCCATGGCAATTTCTGCACATAAGCCTATGGGCAGAAATACACAGCAGGTAAAAACCCACCCATCAGCACAAAATACATTTCAAAGATTCTAAATGAGGTGGATATATGTACACACGCACACACACTCATGCAAACATATGCATTTTCTCATCAGCATCCCAGTTCACCAGTTTTCAGGAATCTGGGTTAAGACAGTAGCATATTGACCCCTGAACAGAAAGTAGTTTGTTCTCTCTTCTTCCTAATTTGGGCTAATTCCCTCCATTTCCTTGTCATTGATTAGTGATCAGCCCTTGTGTCTTGTACTAACTGGGGACACAGACAGCAGTCTGTGGTTGAATGGGTGGTGATAGCATGTTCTCACAGGTCATGATCTCATCTTAATGGCACTGTGTGGAAAACTGAAGATGCGGTATGGGTGGTGGAACAAAAAGCTACAGTATGCTCTTTCACCCATGTAAGTAACGGTAACCTAGCCAGCAGCTAGATTCCTATAAGAGGAACTTAGTATTCTGGTAATAAGTGACTTAATAAATGAAGCAGCAATTAACACTGTGACATTGATAAATGGAGGGCGATATAAAGGACAGACATGGAGCCCCCCATCTCTCTTGATGGAGTGTCGAATGCACATTCATTCTTATCTCATTGAAGCATCTGCTTCCCCTATAATCCACAAGCCCCATGGTGGCTTTCCACTAAGGCCAATGCGCATGCACAGCACTAAACTGTGGCGACTCCATTCGATTTATATCAGTCTAATTTCTTTAAATCCAATTTGTATTCCAATCTACTGCCTTCTAATCACTTAAACCTTGAGTCTCCATCTGCTCTCCTCTTTCCTGTGGAATTGAACGCAGCAGATGCCTCTACAATTGTCCTTTCACTGCCAGAAAAAAGCTAAGCTAGGTGCACAGAGGGCCAGACGTGAGTGGTCAGTGTCCTTCCTGAGTAAGCAGAGTCAGGTGTGGAGGTAGCAAAGGTTAAAAACATATCCATATGCCATGGAATATAGTGTAAAATTAGCTCATCAATCTCAATACTGGACATGCTTAACTTGTAAACCTTGCATGTTTTACACTGTGAAAAGTTCTAATCAGAAAGTTTGTTTCTGTGTGAGGTCCTGAGACCTCATACAAGCAATGTCCCTGAAAGTGTGCTGTCCAGGAAAAACAAATAAAAAACTTTATGTACACCTCCAACACCTAGCTGTCAGACATAGCCCCTCACAGGAGTCAAAGTCAATTTTCAGTTTCCTATTGGGCCCCCTTTCCCACTCTCTTTACGGTAAATGGGCTTTCTGTTGCCCTTTTAATGCGATCATTGGTACTGTGCAATCAAGTGCTCTCTGAGCTGAGGCGAGTGCACTTCACTGGGTCTCAGGGCACACGCTCCAATCAAAATGCTGTGTTTTTCCCTGTCTGCAGTAACACCACCATTACTTTTCACCACTGCTGTGCAGTCATCCACTCTTGGAGGAAAGCAGGAACCAGAGAACAAACAAACAAGCACACAGACAGGGAATAAATTCAGAGAAGGGTTACTGAACCAGAAGCTGAATCTTGTCTGCCTTTTCTTTCTATCTACTTATGTCAGCTTCACTGAAATGGATGAAATTTTGCTGTGCTGTTATCAAAGAAAAGTGCAGTATTTGAGCATGTTCCTTTTTCTGTGTTACAAAAACCATCACATAAAAATTAAAAGCCATACAAAACTTTTGATATACATTTAAAAAAAAAAGTATTTTAAATCCAACATAAAATACTTTAAACGTTAATTATCCCTGCAGCTCAAAATCCCTCCACTGGCCACACACCTAGAAGTGCTCTTTTCTATTATCTTTGTCACATATTTATTCATGTGTGCAACAGAAGGTCAGTTCTTTGATGATACTTTTGTAATTATTTTTATTAGCTCTCTGGAGAAATTCTAGCCCACCAACCAAATCAATACCCACACCAGTCTCAAGCAGAGCATAAAAAGGAAGTGCTCCCCAAAGAGATATTAGTTATTCTGCCAACAGACGTGTGCTGATCACAGGTAACCAATAGCAACCTTGGACCAAGGCATGAAGTTCTAGTCACTGAGGCACCATAAAAAAATCAAGCATGAAAACCAAGGTACCTGCCAAGATGCAGTAACATTGTGATGTGGATGGTGAAATGGCTGAGACATTTCTGAGGGAAAGTGTTAAAAAAATAGTGAACTAAGTGAATATGAAAGTCCACAGAAAATGAAAACCTCAAAGAAACTGCAGAGTTGATGAATTATGCATTAGATCCATGTAGTCAATTCTGAAAAATATTTTTCTTCTAAAAAACCTCTCACTCTACTGTTTCCCCCCAATCTTTATCTGCCTTTACCGCCCAGTATTTCTATTTATTTCACTTGCTTCCTCTCCTGTTACAACCTACACTCACTGTTAGGGTGACGGAGTCATATCCGTCATGTCATCAGAGGGGAAATGTGAGAGAGCAGCAGGGAAAACTGAGGGTGGTGAAAGAATGATGTTACTGGTCATCCACACCTTAGCACTGGCCTGTCGTGACACATTCAGCTCGCTCTGTACCTGAGATTTATCTTCTTTACTCCAGGAAGTAGTAGCAGCACAGGGCATGAGTTCCAGTATCCCCCAACACCAGACACACAGCTCATCTCAGTGGAGTGTCTCTAAAGACACCAAACTGTATCTGCAGTCCGCACCAGCCAAGTATATCCAGCCTGCCACTCACCAAAGCAAAACACTCACAATGAAGATACAGAAGATAAAACGAAGGGTCTTCAACTTCAAATTCTGTTGAAATATACCAAGGGGTTTTGAGCTTGTTAGCTACAGAGCTCACATGATGGGCTCTGTTCCACCTCAGTGCTCTGCATACTGCCCCCTCCTTTCTCCTACTAAGATCTATACTCTAAAAGCAAACACAGGGGGTAATTCTATGAGCTCCTCTCAACCTCTCAATGCATTCATGCCTGACTCCAACAAATATCAGATAGAATTCCACTCTGAGTTTATTTCGGGCAGTGGCAAGGTGGGGGTCATATTGACTTAGCATCTGTGTACTTGCCCTGTCTCCCCCATACAGACGGAATATATAAATAGATAACTGTGGGAAACTGAATATCTGATTTTGCTGCAAAGGGCTGCTTGCATTTCAAGCAGTCACCTTGTTTTTAACAAACAACTCTCATTCCCAGTCTTCATTCTACTATCAGAAGCTACAAGCAAAAAAGTTGATGTTATCGCTTTTTCAGCAGATGCCTTGTCTCAAAAGTGCCGAGAAAAGTGCTGATTTGAAGCAAAACAGTGAAGAGGGGAAAATAGGAGGACATGAGATCAGTTTAGATCTACTTATAGCAAATGTGAAAAGTGTTGATAAGAGTGCCGCTTGCTCTCTATGTAGGAGCAGATTAGTGTATGGAGTATAGCCCCAGCTCTGTGGGTCTGTCAGGATACTGTTAGGGATTCTAAACTGTGTGATGCAGATTAAATGATTTCCGATGCTGGGGCCACTCGAGCATGTAGCTCACTGCATCACCCGGCGTTCTTCATCTCTTTCTCTTTCTTAACAGATCATTTTGAGCATTATTGGCTCGGCCATTTGCTTTTCTGCCTCTGCTTTACAGTTTGACCTGAACCTTGATGTTAAAGCTGTGTAGTTAGGAGGTAAATTAAAACATTCACATGAAACTATATGACTAATAGTTTAACCTTCTAAGTCTAATACTGTACAGAGACCCTACACTGAAGGTAAAATCCACATACTCCACTCATACATCAGGAGGAAACTTGTCACTCCACACTGTTCATTATCACTGTAAATGTGCTATGAAATCAGATAAGCAGGCAGAAGTGTTAATGCTCATCCTTTCAAGATACACCTGCTTGCATGTAATGTGCACACAGGTATAAACACAGATGGCTCCAAAAATTAGATCACTTTCAACTGTGGGAACCACTTGACTGTTCCCACTGAAGGAAGTGCTACAAAATTAATGGTAACAATTGATTCTCCCTCAAGCACTGTAATCTATTTACCTGCATTGCTGAGTTGTCACTGCAGACTGAATTGGGCGGAATAAATAAATGCGTTATTGCTGGGGGTAGAGGAGAAAGCCTTCAGGTGTCCATGACACACTGTGTTGAGAAGTGATAATTGGAGGTTCGCCATGGGTGCTGACCTGTAGTGAACACACTGCTGTGTACTCGCAGCCAACACCTCCAGTCACTCCAGCAGTCCTTAGCCCCACATGTGAACATGAGGAATAAGAGCTGTTGCCACAATCCATCCAGGTGATGGCCTCATAGAGCAGAGCAAGGTAATCAAATGGCTCTTACAGCTAAATGCTTGTTTTTTTAAGGAGCAGCACAGCAAGTAAAGAAGAGATTTATTAAATTTCTATACCGTGAGACACTTCATCTGGGGCTGCAGGGTCATGGGTGAGAGCGATAAGAGCTTGAATGACCCATTCAATTTACACAGGCCCATATAACCATACTAACACAAAAAAAGTCTTTGACATTATTGATAGTGTTCAGAAACATTCACACATGTACGCCCACTACATTTCATAGCGCCACAACTAGCTATGTGTTACTGGATCTCTCAGTGACAAATGCCTGTGTGCAGCTTTGCTGAAAAGAAATCATCACTACCCTGGAAGTGAACCTGGAGAGTTCAGTGTTCCAGGGGTGTGATTGCTTTTTTCCTATCCGCAATAATGGTTATGACACTTGGCCGATGGCACGTTCCACACAAAGACTTTGACCCAAAGCAGGTCTCACCTGGAGTTATCATATACAGTAAATTAACTTGCTCCAGGTCATGGTTGCTGGGCTTACAAAGCAGCAAGGTGTCGTGTTTTTTGCAGCGGGGACACAGCAAGAATAGGTTCCTACAACACCGACACATTGCAGCGTTCATTATTTGTGGATTCAAATATTTGTCCAGACTTCCTTGAATGACGAAGCAGAAAAATCATGCTGCCTGGACTGCATTTGTAGCAAGTGAACTGTTCTTCCATGTTAAGTTGATGTGTAAAAGCGTTAGAAAATAGAAGTAACATAGTCTCCTGTTATGGATAATTACCAAGACTAAACACAAGCAAATCAAAAAAAGGAGAAAAAAAGAATCACAGGAAATCATTTATAGTAATGTATATAACCAGACAAAACAAGTTTACATTATTTGCCATTTCCGAAATGAACAACTTTAAATATGCAGTGTTCATGTGATGAGCATGGAAGCCAGCTATGAGTGTGAAATTGTCCTACATGCAAGGATATATCAGTGTGTTCACAAGAAAAACAGGCCTCTCAGAAGACCTCCAGATGAAAGTTTCACCTAAACATCAGTTTGAAAAGTGATGGCCCTCAGAATTGAGTCCATGTACTTCTACTAGGTTAAAATATGTCATGGCTGTCTGATACATAGACCAAGTTGGGGATGAAGGTGGTGGAACAAGATACTTATTCTGTGGCTCCACCTCTCTTAACAGCTGAGCTGGGCCTCTGATGTGTGTGACAGATGTGTGCTCAAGTGTCGCGCTCTGGCTGTCCATCTTCACATATGTCACAGTGAAAGACAGCTCATGCATTTTTATCACAAGGCCTCACCTCATTCAAGACACTGGTGAGATACTCAGCTCAGGTGCGACTGTCACACAAACTCTTGACAATGAAGAATACGAGGAGATGTTACTGAATGAATAAACCAAGAGGAAATACAACTAGGAAAATTTATCTGACTCAAAAAATACCCTATGACACAGTAAAAATTTAAACTGCTTAGAGGGACTACAATCTCTTCATGTCTGCCCAGTATCGACTGGGATGTTTCTCTGTGTTTACATCATGTGTGTGTGGGCTTGAACCCATGAGCATGTATTATCTAGCTGTATGTACCTCTGTGAGTCATTCAACCTTGACATCCATTCCACTTTATCTGAAGGTTGCTCTAAGACAGCCCAACACAGGGCAGCATGAGGGTAAGTAGACACACTGAACAAATGCTTCTTAAGACAACATTTCAGTTCAGCAAGCAACATAAAAACAATGATAAGACAAACATGTTTTTTCTGCTACACTTATTCTGCCATACTCTTAAGATTATCAAGTTTTACATTGATAAGATTGCTCATCACATCCACGCTCAACCTGAGTTATCTATCCCACACTGACATACACTTGGTCATTACTGCTATTGGGATTTTAGCAAATGATCAATGAGGGTTCATTCACTATCATCTACTCATCAAGGATTATATAACAGTAATTAGATCAGCATTTTCTGCTGGCCTGCCTCTTAATAAGCTGTTTTGGAAACAGAGGCAGTGACCGAACAGAGAAGGGTTTATATTTGGGGCCCCAAATGGAAAGCACAGGTGTGTATTATTCGAGTACAGGTGTATGAGACAGGTGAAGGCACTTAAAACTTGTTTTACCCACATGCCTGCATATTCACTCCCACTACGGACTGCCATCGCAGGTGTACAACAACACCCTCTGTGTTTGGATTCCACCCTCATGAAATATGTGAACAATGATAGTATGTGTGTCCAAGAGACACAGGGAGAAGGATGAGGTCAAGAATTAAACAAAAAAATCATAGAAGGAATGATAGTTGCCGTCTACCTGTCCATCCATTTTCTATACCGTCAATCCGTTAATCGGGTAGCGGGTGGGCTGGAGCCTATCCCAGCAGTCATCGGGCGAAAGGCGGGGTACACCCTGGACAGGTCGCCAGTCCATCACAGGGCCACATAGAGACAAACGAGACAAACAACCATGCACGCTCACACTCACTCCTACGGACAATTTGGAGTCACCAATTAACCTGACATGCATGTTTTTTGGATGCCGTCTACCTATTTGCAGTAAATTTGTCTGTTGTGCTATAATCTCTCAATTTTTTGTTTCTTTAGGCAAATGCTGTAAGGTTTTCTGTATTTTTCTGTTTTGTAAATGTCACAGGTATGTTTCAGAGGAGCTTAATAAAACGGCAATATTATCTTCACAGCATCCTGCTGTCTTACAGAAAAACTAGCCATGTGCATTTTTTGATGCTGACATTTCTTGTCCTGCATCTACTTTGTGAAAAAATGCAAAGTAAAATTAACCTGTGTGGTGCAAGACTTTAAAACGGCTGGGAATCCTTCCTTGTTGAGTTATCAAAACTTACTAAAAAGAAAAATAGAGATCTCAAAGTCTATTCTGTTGTGTCCTGAATGACTGGAGTGATGGCTGCTGAAATGTGATCCACAAAGTGGCCAGACTTTCCTGTTAGGATATCATTGGAGCTGACAGGCCCATGTCACTGATCAAGTAACACATATCATTTAGATACACAAAAGTACTTCTATGCACTCACCTCATCCAATTCCCTTATTCCCTGCTCATTCACTTCATGTTATGATCTCTGCCTTTGAGTCTTATATTCTTAACTAATTGTTTATGTTAATCAGAGAATAAACAGTAGTGCTAGTTCGTGCAGAGGAAAACGACTTTCTTGACGGTGATGAGACTATGGGAGACAGTAGAGAGGGGCTTCACATGGCTCACAGATAAAGGGTCATCATTATGGCAACTCCATTGCAGCAAATGAACCGCAATTACAATAGCATTGCTTAAATGCTGCCAGCTCAAGCAGAACAATCACATTTGGGGCGAGACACTGCGATGGCTCTTGTACAATGACCTCAGCCTGCCTCATCATTCACCTAGACTATTTTAATCTGAGCTTACTTTCCATTATAGGCCAGTGCTTTAAACCTCTCTCATTTAATCATGACCATCAACAGAGCTGTTAGTCTCCTGCATCCTTTGGTAATAGGGCATCATCATTGCCATTTCCCTTTAAAATATTGCACTGTTAAACAACTCCTCTCAAATTTTATTTCTCCCTTCCTTCGTCCTTTCTCTTACACACACATACATATGCACATACACTCTCTAGGTTTAAGTTTCTCCTGACTCAGCATTAGAGAAACCACAACCCTGCTCATAGATCAAGGATTGCACACTATGTACTCGTCCCCAACTGGCTGCCTCCATAGCCTCATCAACAGATTTAAGTAGGGCCATATTTCAGCACCCAGGATGGATGAGATGTCACCAGCTCCTACATCAAAAACAAGCATACAGGAGATCTATGAATAGCATTGGGTCGGGAGTGCATGTCCACTATCCAAAGCATATAATCCAACTTCTAATGCAACACTGCAGAGTTTAAATGATAATCAGGCAGCTGGTGAACGTATTCCTGGAGGTATATTCCACTACATTTGACCTGTTTTACAAAACAATATTTGAACATCTCATCCTGGGCGGCAACATGCAACACACACTCACTTGGTCCTCCTGCTCTCTTTTTTTAATCATCTTTTTTCTCCTCTCCTCCACACTAATAGTATCAATAACAAAACACTAAACAGTGACTGATGCCATTCACAAGGCTCGGCTTTATGGGCTTTGCCATCCGGTGAATACAACTCCAGGCCTTTTTGTGTGCCCAAGTGGACTCTCATATAGGTGGAGAGCAAGGAAGAGGGAGGAGGAGAGTGACGGGCAAATGACTTGGAAGATCCACTGCTCTCAAAGAGACGCACACCCATTCTCTTTGGCCAGCTCGCAATGCCATCAGCCACTGCTTAGCAACCAGTGGGATTTAGCTGAACAGTTGAAAAGACACCAAGAAAGGTAGAAGAAAAGGAAAAAAAATCAGGAAAAATAGGACTTGGTTTGTTAACAGCAGAAGGCCTGAACATTGAACTAAAAAGACTCCGAACCAAAACTTGCAGCTGTGAACAACAAAAGCAGGGGTTGACAGGTGAAAGAAAAGAAAAAATGGGACATTGCAGGTTCTTGCATTCACTGACAACAAAAAACCCTCTTCTCATACAGCTAAGCTGTACAAACAATACAAAGCAAACACATGTTTGAATCATCATGCACAAATGATGATTTAATGTCGCAGCATGTGATTTGTCAAGACTATTCCCTTCTCATACTATGATAACAAGCCCCCTATTGTCTGTGTAGGCTTGTGAGTTTAAAAAAAAAAAAACTGTGGAAACGTGAGCCTCATCCAAAAGCAGCAATAAAATTACACCAGACCACCAGTTTATGCATTTTAAAATTATTACATTTGAATCCCACTAATCATTTCACCAGTCGCAGGTTGGACCGATCCCAGTTATGATTTTCGGCACCAAGTTGTCCTATTTTTACGACTGCTCTGAGTAATCACGTCACATATACTCTGCAAATGAGGCTTTTTAAATTTCTTTCACAAAACAAGTTCTCTGTAGGCCTGTGAAAGTGGCAGTCTGGATGAACAGGGCAGAGCCTTTTGCCTACAGTAATTAATTAGTATCAACCTCATTTGCTCTTTACATCATTATTAAATATTAATCAGTTAAGAAAATCTATGGCAGTGGTTCAGCTTTAGTTGAAGTCAGCTTACACTATAATGAATGCTCACAGCTCTTAGAACGACCACAGAAATACTTCTACCACAGTGAGTGGAGCACTGTAACTACAAAATCATAGGTCACAGGAGCAGATATATACTAATTTGTCTTGGTTTGTACCGATTTGTGGCACCTAAAACACTTTTAGAGTTTGTTTGCTGCTTATTAAAAAGTAAGTCATATAGAAATAAAGATTTAGCCATCACACCAGAACATTAGAATCACTCTTATTTAGATATGACTGCTCTAAAACTCACAGTCTCACAAGGTCTCAGAGACAGCAGAAGACAATGAAAATCATTAAACATGTCCTTTTTGCCTCAAAATACATAAACCACTCAATAATATTCTGAATTTAAAGCCTGCAGGCTAGTTCATCTGTTGCATAGAGGAAAAATAAAATGTAACCTGCAGAAAAGCAATAATTGGTTGCATTGGATAAAAGGACCTAACTGTTGAATTCAAGGGCTTTGTCATATTGCTTTGAGTTTTGAGAATGGAACAAGTAGGCAATTTTATTTGATTTTTTTTTTGCTACTGTGATGCTAAACTAATTAATATCACAATGTCACATGGTTTGCCAAATTAATAAAAGTGTTATGGAGGACTTAATAACTGTTTAGAAATCAAAAGTCCGTTTAAAAATGCTTCGATTTTTTTCTTGCTCAAAACATGTGTAAGCTGTTCCTTTAAAATCAAAACTGTGTTTAAAAAGAAAAGTACATCATAGATTATTTCGGGATAACGACCTGTGAGGTATGTGCATGATTCTAACCCATTTACATAGAAGTTTCACATGGCAACGCGTCTTTGATAACTTACCATCAACTTGAAAATACAGTAATCCACTAACAAGGATGAATGCTAGAGGACCCATACTAGCATATTAAACATCCACGGCGGACGCGCAAATCCTCAAATTCACTGCGGAAGAATATGTCCAAAATGACAGTGAAGTCTACTCCGCGTATGTCGGAGTGATGGACAGGTCCTACTGCCCTACTTACTGACAAAAGCCAGTCTAAATGTCCAAAAACAGAGGGGATCCATTTAACAGTAGTTCACCCGCTGCTCTGGGTGTGATCCAGCAAACCTTGAATCCAAACTCTCGGTCTGTGAGGGTTATCCCTGCTTGCCCCGCGAGTTCATCCGCAATCTCTGCTATTTTCCAAGATGACCTACTGAACAGGCAGGAACCCACAGAGTCGGCGAGAAATTAAATTTCAGTCCAATGCCAATGTACAGGCTCTTCACTTCTCCGCAAGTCCTCGCTTTTCTTGAGAAGTGTCTCTGGCACCTTTTAAATTCTTAGCGATATCTCCATAGTTCAACGAACGATTCGGCTGATAGCCGAAGTGGAAACCAGCCTTCAACTCTGATTCATTCCCAAAAAGTTGTTTTATTATTACGGAAACCAGCTCCCAAAAGACCCATGTGCTTAGGCTGGAATATAGCGCTACAAATGTACAGTCATACTACAGTTCAACATCCTCCTCTCCTCTCTACGTTTGGGTTTCAACAGCGCGGCCGCTAGGAGCGCACGGTCTCTGCGCACCGGCACTGCCCGCAGCCCTCCACACTGACACGCTGCCACAAAACACAGATCGGTACCTTAGCAGCGAGAGGGGGAGATAGCAGCAGTTTGTAGGAATATAAAGTAGAGAGTAGACTGGATCTCAGTCCAAATCTTTTTAAAGTTTTGGTAATCAAGAGGATCAATCCAGGAAAGGATGCAATGAGTGGGAAGACAAACCCATAACAATAATTTCAGTGTATTTGCATGTTTACATATGATTTATAGTTTTACTTAGGGTAAACGTTAAGCACACGAGACCACTGTTTACCACACAACGTGGTCAAAAAAACCGACAGAGATTAGAGAACAAAAGTTGTCTGAAAATATACAGTCGAGCCCTTATGTTTTCGGCAGAGTGGTTGCAGTGTGTACAGCCTGTGCAGTTTGTCATTTTTAAAAAAATAAAATGTAGCCAACAGGTAGAATATGTGATAACACAAGATAAACTATGATCTGGACCCCAACATTGCAATTCATAATTTCAGATTATGTTGAGACTCAAAATGTAATATTTTGAGGAAATAGACAAGAACTACTATGTGGATGCTAATGTATTGAGATACTGAGGCAGAACTGCAAATCTCATCTTTGTCAGAAGAATCAATCACGAATATACTGAGCCACTACACCAACGATATAAACGTATAAAAGTGTTTTTAGAGCAAAGTGGGCAGATACACACATAACACAGCGAGCACGGGGCAAAATCACTACAATCCAATTTTTAATCAAGGACAAATTTAGGCACTATGTTTGAACACATAAAAAATAGGGCCAAAGATGTTGATGAATGTGGTGTATTGCTATGAACTGTGAGCTCCCCCTACTGGTGTCAACTTGAACAATAGTTTTGCTACTGCTTTTTAAACAGCCTTATCAAGAGGTATGAAACGACGGGGACAGCATGCAGAGCCAACAGCAAAATAATGCACAGCTGAGTGATTTTATACAATAGGACTGTGGCATTGCATGCATTTTGTTGTTTTCAGATGCTGGATTAAGAAGACCTGATTAATGTTACACCAGGGGGCTTTTTCAACAGATGACAATGTACATTACATCTGTCTGTATGTAGGAAAGAACAAGTCTAATCTACAGGAGCAATGCAACAAGTCCATAATTATCATTCAAAACAAAAGTTTCCCCAAAATTTGTACCAAAGTATTACATTTTTTTCTTTTCCCAATGAATTCCATCCTAATAATTTATTGAACCGTCTCTACTTCTTATCCATCAAAGTCAAAGGAACAATTTAAGAAGTTAACTCTTTACGTTTTACCAGTTCAGATCCAACACTGGCAGGAGTGTGACCTAAAAAGGCTTGAATTTATCATTTTATGATTTACATCAAAGACATCCATACAGCAAAGTCCAGGGTCTGTTCTCTGAAGATGTCTTTGAGAAATACAGGCCAACACCATGACAAAAAGGCTTTGGCAAAGGGAAACACTTCTATCGCCTTTAATAACAGCTTTGGCTCCGCATGGCTTTTTTTTCTTCTTCTGTTTGTTTGCTGAGCTACATGTTGAAGCTTGCCCTGTAAAGGCCTCACTGGGAACAGCAGCATGTTGTAAGTTTGTTAGCTGGCTCACACTGCGGGCCGCTCTGTCAGCTGGCCAGACGCAGCGATTTGTCTTCATATTCTAATATGTTTGTGAGCCGCATGCAAATGCTGTCTTCTCAGTGTCTCCATAGTGTCCTAGATTCTGCCAGATGCGTGCAGCCGTGACCACATGAATAAAGAGCCAAACAGAAATTTATTGTGTCATCAGTGTTGCTGAAGGTTCAAGGGAAATAAAAGAGAGAAAAAAAGGGAATTGGAGAGAGGTCATTTACTAAGAAGAAAAGCCCACTTCAAACATAAACAATGGTGGCTCCATTGATGGAAAAGGAAGTAGAGTGTAATTCTCCCTCAAGCCCAGCCTTTTATTCCCCACTCTCAATCACTTTATCTGTTGCAGAGGCAGCGATATTCCCCGGGTTTCTAAATATCAGCTCAAAGTGGATTTATTCTAATTAAACCGGAGGCTGTGTTTGCTCAGGACACGGCAAGTTACATAAAAATTAGATTGGGGGGGAGCAATGGACTGATAACTCATGGACACTATGATATGAGCTCATGCTTCATTCCACTGTTGCAAACACATCACAAATCTTTCATTAGGGTGACATTTATAATATTACTTTCGCACAGGGTTTTCAAGGTTGATTAGTTGTTTCATTTAAAAAACTGAGAGCATGCAGATGAGGTGTAAACAAACAAATGAGCGTGATGTTGGTCAGGGCGAAGCAAAACACAAAAACCAGATATGTGAAAAACCTTTAGAAAAAAAAACTCTTGCAAAGATTTGTAGCATAGCATAGGGGTCATCTAGTTTTCCATTCAAAGACAGAAAGAGAGAGTTCAACAGATGTTGAAATAGATCAACATAGATACCACAATAGATACCACAATTACTGTCACATTTTTGTGCATGCATGCATTTTTAACAGAATGAAAACTAATAATCAATTAGATAACCTCCAATTATTGTCCTAACATCTTCCCATTGATGAACCCTGCGTGATTCACATCCATCCTCATCCCAATGACTCAAGTGACATAAGCTCAGCCAGTCAATTAAATTCTCAAACTCTAAACTTCTGTGCCAAATTAAGCTAAACAATTTCTGCTAATAATAAGTAGTTCACAAAACAGCATATTTCTTAGGTATATTTATATACGTGTATGTATGTGTTTATGTATGTATGAAGTGAAAATTATACTATAGGATACAAAGTGCTGCATCCTTTAATTACTGTGTAATCTAATTTTTTCCTTTACTGATTAAGTGTCATGCCTGATGGTTCAGTTTATGGTGAGGCACTGTGAACACATAGTACAATGTTGCTGTTCTTGTTGATAAAAGCGTAGCTGGGGATCAATAGGGGGTCCCCAATTGGAGTGTTTGATATCTATGAGACAGTCAGGAGTGTGTACAGCAGCAGCAGCACACTCTTGGGGCTTGTGTACTAGACATTGCAGCAGAGGCATTTGTTGCATTTTAATTGCATGTAACCACAGCACAACTCAAATGCAAACTATGAATCAAAGACAGACAGTGACAAAACATGTAGTTTCCACGCAATCGCCTCTTGTGCATCTGTAGGAGAAAGAGAAAAGTGTTTTTAATTGTGTGGCGGGTCAGAGGTTCAGGTAGCAACATCACTCATGATCAGATCAGAGTGGTATTTGGGGAGCTCTTAGCTGGATATCTTTCATGGTTGAGTATCCCCTTACTTAGTTTGGGTCTCTGTGTGGGGATGATTAGGGGCTGGAGGCGGGAGGAGGTGGTGTGTGATGTGTGGAGGGGTGATTAATGTAGATGTCAGTAGCGTCCCTCCCTCCTCTGCTCCCTCCCCAGGATCTGTAATGACACCTGGGGAAGGCAGGATGGGTGTACCTGCAGCACAGGCTCCCTCAGCAGGGCATGATTCTTCCCCATGATCCACCTCTGTCAGCAGTCCTGTCACTGAGCTCGGATCAGGCCCTTATTAATGGGCCTCTATGTCAAACATAGATATTAAGCTGTGCTCTGCTCTGCACTAGCCTTGGCAATAACACCCACACAGGCGCTCACACAGACGCATTTCTATACAATACAGTGACCGACACAAACACACACACAGCATAGCACCATGCAGCACACTCATAACTCTTAAACACATCTCTGCATGTGCACTGACATTCACTGAAATATTACTCTCTTCTTGAGCAAGTTTTACAGATTTGTTCCAGCATGACAAAGAGTCTATAGATCTATTAGATATCTCAGTTTCCTCCCGTCCCTTCAAATCTTTAATACACATAATCCAGTATCAGTTATGCTGAAAAAAGGAAAAACCTTTCATCATTATGTATTGTCCAAAAATGCAAACCATGCGATTCAGCAGTGAATAAGATCCACACAGCACAAAATCTTACACTGTGTAGGGAATGAGAAAAGTCTCAGTGAAGTCTCAGAAATGTTCAGAAATATTGCAGGCAAAACACGAACGGACCCTGAATATTGCAAAAGCCGTAGGGACTAGTATTGCTTCAGCTTTTTAGACTGTGGCTTTAATATGATGCACAGAGCAGGCTCACATTTACAGAAACAACGTTTTTGGAGACACACGAAACTCCAAATCTGAGTTTACTTAGAACAATAAAAAAGCGAATGGAAGTCAGCATGACACATGTTGAAATCAGTATATTCTGATACTCCCACAGAGGGGAGTAAGGAAGAGACTAGACAGATGGAGAGAACATGGAGGATACGACACCTGAGCTCAGTGTAGAGAGAAACTTCAATCAGCAGGACATAAACCATGTATGTAATGCATCGCCTGTTTTTCCTCTGAGTCCACTGACAGGCACAGGAAGAGAGATATGAGCACACTATCAAATGTTGCAAAAGTGGGGATTACTGTAAAGGATTTGCAGCTTTTCAAATCAAGTTCAGCTCAGTTGTTTTTTGTTTAGTCTCACTTTCATTTCAAGCAATGTGCTGAACAAACTAGCCCTAAGTTTGAGATTCTGTTTGAAAATTAGTGTGAACATGCAACCTGAGGCTGATATGTGCAACCCAGTAAACTACATGTATGTGTTTGATTTATAAATAAATCAGGAAATATTGTGCAACAAACTATCCATTTAAAAATGGAACGTTTCACTTTTTTTTAATACCACTATCTTTACTTGATCTCTGACGGATCTGTCTGAGAGTTTGGATGGCACTTTCTCCTGCTCTGCTTCACTGACAAAACAGTACAGTTGTTTTGTGTTGCCAGTGAACAAGTTGAGCAATGCTCACTCCTCAAATGACTTTACAAATCCTTTGACCACATGTATTTTTTTATTTTTATGAATGCACAATGCAACTGTTAACAAACCTGGAAAGCAAAATACCTCCTTAAGGCTGGCCAAAGCAGGACAAAGCAGTATGATTGTACCCTCTGCAAGAACAGTAATACTATACTGTTTAGTCCCACCCCCAAATGTAAATGGAAAATTTGTTTTTCACTGGGTGCATCATTTTTGTTAAAGCATACTGATCTGTTATGAAATACACTTAAAAATAAGATTAGTGCCAGCTTTTCTGGCCCATGAGAACATTTCATAAATAAGATGAAGCGCTACTCATAAGGGGTAACACCTGTGTTTTATCCTTAAAGCCATTATACGAGATTTATTAACAAACTAACATGTCAAAACAGAATCATTATATGTTCAGTTGAAGGATATCAACAGTAAACTTTCCAGGGTGAGCTGCCTCCCTCCTCCTCTTTCTCCATCTCATGCCAATGTTTCCTTTCCTCCCACTCTTATTAGAAATCTCAGCTCCTGTTCTTTAACCACATTCCTGTCATTTATGGAATTTCACTGTCAAGGTGAAATACAGCCCACTCACAGGGTCCTGAGAGTTGCAGCTAATTAGCTGACCTACTTTTTCTTGAACATTACAGCTTAATCTGCCTCTGTGGAAACTCATCACTACTGTCATTCCCCACCTAGGGCAGTGCTTGATAACTGGGTGCAAGTCTTTGTCATGACAGGACAGGGTAAACAGTTTGGTCCAGTGAGCGATGGACATCAGTCGCTAATAAGTGAGAACTGAATGTTTGAGACGAGTCAGAAGGGAGGGAAAGAGAGGAAGGGAGGACCAGGCCTTCTCAAGTATCTCTCCAGGTTACTTATCAGTAAGGACACTGTCCTTCCCCTTTCCAGCTCTCCTCCGTAGATCCACAACTATAGACATCATTAGCAAAGCTTGGAAGTTTTCCATTGACTGTTAAACCCTTTGCTATGCACTGCTGTCCAGACATTGAAAACTGACAGGCTGGTTTCATGTTTGCTGTAATGAAACCCACTGTGTCAGTGTTTCTAAACATCTGTCTGTGGGAAGGTGTTTATTGTTATCACCCTACAAGAGAATATGAAAAAGGCACTGGTGGACTTATAACCACTAGAGCAACTAAAATTAATAGATTTACTGAAGTTTTCATTCAATCAATGAACTTTTTGAAAAAAAAAAAAACTTTATAGTAAAAAATTGCCAGGCCTCACAAAGACCCTGCAGGCCTATGTATATGTATGACAGATATGTTAACATTACTCAGTAAACACATTCATATCCACTCCAGACAGGTACATCTTTGGGTAGCATAAGGTTTAAACAGGCATTTGTATATCTGTCAGTAGGATTTTACAAAAAGTACTAGCACAACTTTGATGAAGCCTGGTAGAGAAGTGGAGCATGGGCAAAGGCAGAATATATTTATTCACAATTGTGGTGTAGTTTATGATTAATTTGGTTAAAAAAAGTATATTTCTGATTATAGGTCTTGGTAGAAGTCTGCACTCTCTGAATGCCATACGAGTTGTACGTGTTTCCAAGCCTTTGATGACATCAAAGCCTGAACTGTATATATATATATATGATTTTGCCCATTACAAAGATGGGATTTTCACTGATTGAACACCAGCTATTTCTTTATGACATCGCAAATCTCCTTGGCCTCCATTTGCCATCCAGTTGTTCTAAGTCATGCAATTTATTTTCTGTTTGAATAGGTAGCAAAGGCGCTGTGGAAACTAATCTATGTATGCACTTTAGCAGATTTTATTGCATGTAAGGTTTACTGTATGGTGTTGTGCATAATATTATTATGGAAGCTTATTCTCCTCTGTCTACAAGAGTGGAAAACAGCTCAGTTTGCAAAGCAGCCTAATCCAGTCATGAAAACATAGACATGATAACTGAATTCCTCTGATCTTACTTTACCAGCCAGTTGACAGTTCAGAGGTCAGTGATGGAGGATGGGGATGATAGAAAGACTTTAGGTTGTACTCCTCGGGAAAAACGAAGACATAAAGATTTGTTCACTCTCATGCTGTTGTTCCATTTATCACAATCTTATTAACGCTTAACCAACAAAGCCGACAGCTATGAGCTTTGTCATTATATGCTGCACACCCTAATTTGTTTAACAACAACTTGTGTACACATCTATATGTGTGTTTTATTAAAAGCACTAAACGAGTTATGTATAACATACCATAATACCGCTTTTTTTCTTTAATTACAATCAAGACTACGCTGAGAGTATAGACCCAATTCCACTCTTGCCTATTCATACAATTTTGGATCGGGGATCAGAATTAAACCTGCTCCCCTCCCAACTTCTCACTCCTTCCTTCTCCCTTCTACATTCTGTCAACTCACTGTACTTATGACCACAAAAACATTACTGAAATTTGTCAGCTTTCTCCTCAACTTCAGACACTCAGGATATTTAGATCTAGGCTTAACACGGGTTGGCTCATCTGTTTTACCATATTGCCAGATAAAAAAATTACTCTTGCATAGTTTAGTCTGAGATTTTACAATGATATGACACCAGACATGATTTCTGGGATTGTGAGAGAAGAACAGAGAGCCATACTGTAGAAGCAAGCTCACTTGGACACAGCAGAGTAAAAATTCTTGAATATAAATTCACCAAAACAACTCAACTATATCAAAGCCAAATAAGAGTGTTTTCAGTTGTTTGAATTTGAGTCAATATTTGTTAACTCTCTTTGTAAATAGACTGAAAAAAACATATTGATTTTAAAGGGGTATTCCACTTATACAGACTGCCTCACCCCTGTATGCTGAGTGCTATAGACAGAAATCAATTGGAGGCTGTACACATCAGAGGCTAAAACTTCATTGTTCCCCAAAATTGAACGTGATTTAGAGCCCTGGGTCAGAGTCAGTCCCAAATGAGACATTAGGGCAGCCTATCCCCATGCTTGACTAGGGACATAACCCTTTTGGGGGGTAAAAACTATCCAGATATAAGCGCCCCCGGCCCCCTCATAAATGCTTCAATGTCACCAATCTGAGCTGAGTGATAGTCTGACACAGATGAGGCTGGACATAACCATGAAGGACTATAATTATTGCTAGGCAGTAACCTGAACACACACAGACAAAGAGACAGTAAATATATATCTAAACAGCTAGGGGCAGTCGATCACTCAAAGACTTTAAATATTCAATTGAGCTGAAACAGTAAAAGAAGCTACAGCTCAGTTCTGTCATTCAGGCTATGCTCCTCTTAAACCACTGATCTAGTGATAAAACAATGGAGGCATGTAAGTGGATTCCACAGGATGTAGGTGGTATTCCAGAGTCTGCATGAGTCCACAGCTATTCATACCTGTGATCTCCCTCTGTGTTTACTAACTGTATCCCACTGATATTTTTAACCGCCTTAGACAGAACATGATTCACAGACATTATGGATCTTCAAAGTCACTCCAGGCTTTAATGTCAGGGGCTTGTGCCCCTGACATTTCCATACTCCAGGGCAAAGCCTCACATGGCCGCAGCCTCCTACCCTGGCCTTGCCACTTCACACTCTAATTGCTGCCTCATAAGCAAGCACCACCGCAACAAATCCAGATAATGACAGTGGCATATTGATCGTTGGCAGGCAGCGCCCCTGTCCCTAGGTAAGGGAGGAGGGGCACTGTGGCTTTTTACAACCCAAGGGATGGCCTGCACCCAATAAAGAGCAGGTCTCTGTGACAAAATAAAAACCAAAAGATGGGACGAGTGATACAATTGCCGTTTGGCAGCTCTAACCCTACCTGAACATGAACAATAGACTGTGGGATGAGGGTAGAGGTGATGCTAGTGGTGGTGGTGGAGAAAAGAGGGAGGCCCTCATTACAAAGCTAGGCAGGGAATCTTGTTCAATTTGCCCAATTAAAGAGAGCTGAAGAAGCATTTTTTTTCTGTCCCAACAGAGTCATTACAGGCCTATAGTCTAAGCACTGAAAAAGTCAGATTCTGCACAGGACCACAAATACTATCTGTAGCATAGGCAGATTAAACTAAACAGACCTGAAAGCTATGAATACAGGGAAGCCGCATAGAAGCCTATAAAACCATGATATCATCAACACAAAAATGCTGCTGTGGAACACTGAATGCTTTATTGTTACATGGCAAGTTAAACATAATTTCACTTTATCTATTGGAAATCATTGTATCTCAAATATTATAAACATCTCTCAACCAACTATGTACAATGTGCACTGACAAGTATTTCTGAAAATTGGGTCATATATGAAGCAAACAGGATCCCTATTAGAGAAGGAAACAGAGCTTATTAGTCAAACTACTCATTTCCATATTAAAATGGCACAAAGAAAAGAGCAATGCTGCATTTTCCTCTAATTTATTTGCATGGCAGAGCACAGTAAAAGGTGATAGAATGAGGCCAAACAATGGAGAGCTTAGTGAGATGGTGTTCCTGTTTAAATCTAACATTCATCAAAGATTTTTTTCCCCCAGTTTTTTTATGATAATATGAAACACAGAAATATCTATTCCAGCAAGAGTTGGTAACTTCAAAGTCGAAAGCAGTCTTCAAGGCTCCAATTTTATAATCTGTCTCAAACGACTGTTTCCTTTGCCTTTGTTCTGTAATCTGGTTTACTTTCAACTCACACTAAATTTCAATGTGTCCACCTCCAAGAATAGATCTTTCTACATTTCTAAGCTGGCACAACAAACAATAAGTGATCATTCTCTCATGCCTCATTATGCCTCAAATATTTCCTCTTTTTACTATAGTATATCCCTATTACTATTCCAGTAATTCTTATTCTATTTATATTCATAGTCAGATTTCTATCATCTACTGTCTAATATCAGAATATCATGATGTGATATGCATTGGGCTCACAGTGGGGTTAGGGAGTGGAGCCAGGGAGGAGGGTGCACCTGTGCAAATCGCCTCCAAGTTTGATGCCAGCTGAAAGGTGACCAAAAAGATATTGAGAAAGCAGCTATTTTTTTCCAGCCGCAGACATGGATGCAGGATGCATCTGTCGGGCTGTTAGCTCTTTTTTGAAAGCCTGTTTACTGATGATGAGGAGGAGGGCATGAGCAGCAGCTGAGAGGATGTCAGTTCTTAAAAACCTCATGACAAGACAAGAGTTTAGGCTTGTTCAGGAGCTACACTTGTACAACAACCACCTCCAGGTCTACCTGAGGCTAAATTGGGAGCAATTTGACAGCCTGTTGGGGGAAAGTTGGACAGATACCTACACAAATTTAAACCAACTTCAAACAGCTGATTACTCTACAGAAGATCTGGCAATTGTTCTGAAATGAGTTATTTATTGAGATTTCTTCCAATTGGATGTGTTTTTTAACTTCGGTGCAGAGAGCATGGATGGCACTCTTGAGTTTATGTTGCATCTGTTCTTGTGTTGAGCAACACATAGACATGAATGGGTTCAGAAACAGAGAGCAGTACGCACTATGTGGAACCAGGTTAGAAGGTAAAAGAAAGTTAAAATGAAATATGAACATGTTTTATTTTGTTTTAAATAATTATCATTGTGTCTATTAATAGACAAAACATCGATCTGGGTGTTCATGGTCACAGGTTAGTGGCAAACAAATTAAAATATGTACACAGTATGAAAAAAATGGAAACATCTGGCATTACCACAGATCTACAAGACACCCATCTGGACAAATAAAATGAGATGCCGATTTGCTGGATAACTTCTATGTTACAACATAAACGTGACTCAGCACCATTTGGTTTCTGGCACCACTTCTGTGTAACTTCTGATTCCATCCCACCATGGTACTGACCCACACCTACCCTAAACTGCTATGTTCTCAGCTCTTCTGAGCTGCCTGCTGATCACTGGCAAGGAGAACACAGAAGTGAGATGATTAAATATTTAGTTAGGTCTTGTGCATGCTCTCTGATTACCGGCTGCATCAAAGACACTTCTATGACCACCCTGTTAGACTCTTCTCTTTCCCTGTCACACATCAGGGCTGACAGATAAATCAATTATTAAAAATATATATATATTCTGTTGCAAAAGAAAATATAACAACATCCATTATATTCCAGACAGCAGCCTGGTATTCAATTCAAGTACATATCAATGTACCTCTTTCACAATTTCATAGGTTTATATACACTGACATTGACTGGAAACAGCAGGAATTCAAACCCTGGTTTACCACAAACTGTTTTACACTTCACAGAGGTGGAACTGTTGGAGTATCAATAAAGACAAGATAAAGACTCACAACAATAACACCTGGAGATCTGCTTTCCCTTCTTGTCAAGTCAATGTACCACCCACTGTTACAAGTTTTGCACTCAAACATGAAAATAATAGCATGAAAATAATTGCAGAGAGAGGGTTGGAAGCAACAAATAAATAGTGTGATTTAGTATGCTTTATTTAGATTGATTTCTTATGATATTGATAATCATTCACACTCATTTGATATATATTTGTAAATGCATTGGCAAAATGGTGTAGATGGAGGACCCAGATGCAAAATTTCATAAAAGGAAAACTTGATTTATTTAACAAAACAAGAACAAAAGGCGCAGCTGAGCCGGATACAAGAAATCTTAAACTGTGGAGCAAAGCAAGAAAACTAGAAGACTAGACTATGGAAATAAAGGAAAAAACCTGACCAAACCTGAAAAACTGAACTTGATAAATGAAGTGAGGTGAGGATTTTACAAAGAACTGAGGGAAACCTGGAAACTACATACTGTGGGGAGGTGATGGGGTGCAGCTGTGAAACAAGGACAGGTGACTTGAATGAACCTAATGTGACAAGGGAAAAAAACATGCCAAGAAATAAACCTAAAACCTGAAAACAAGACAAAAACAAAACCCAAAACATGACAACAAAACTCAAAACATAGCATGACATGCATTTAACAGCATTTGGCCTGAAAGGTCATATACACTGAAGTATTCTAAAACAACAGGCACCTGGACACAGACATGAAAAGATCCCTCACTCATATTTCTTTTTTCATTTCAGGTTTTTGGGCACTAGTGGCCATCATTTGAAAGTAGGTAAACAGGAAAGGGGACAGAAAGAAACAAAAGTATGATGCAAGATGTGAATAAGTCTTGCACTGAGACTATCACACAAACAATCTCAAATTCATCCAGAAAAAAATAAGCTGTTTGAAGACTCGGGAACCCCCATGTTAAGGGTAGAGATCATGTTGGTTTAACTTCCATGTGGTAAGCAGAATGAGTGTGTGGGCATGCAGCCTTGGATCAACAACATTATTTGGATTTTACTACTCTGGCCCTGATGCACCATGCTGCTGGCCTTCAGACTTTATTGTGTGCTATTGAGGTCTAACACATAAAATCGAAAAGGTCATCTGTGCTCTGAAAGCATTAGACTGCTACCTACACAACAGAAAGAGAGAGACAAATAAGAGCAGGAGGAGGTGACAGAAAACATCCTACCTCAACCACAATGTTTGATGTGGTAGAAATGATGTTTTCTGACACAATTACTTCCCTCATCAATGCGTGTATATGCAGGAAAAGTGAGAAAATAAGCCTAGAATTACTCATGTTCATATTTAAAATTTTCTACTTTCTATTATTGAAGCTGGACAAATAAATGTTGAAGAATGAGATGCCCGAAGAAAGAAGATTACTTATACTCTTAAATAACACGGCATAGACATTTCACAACTACTGACTGCATTTTATAAACAACATTCGCAACTGCATCTATAACTGTCGCTCACTGTTTTAATATCACCAGCTGGTGTTTGCAAAGGGTGTTCACAAACCCCAACTTATGTTTACGAAAAGCATTTAGAAATGCACATTTACAACATTAAGATGATGACTTATTGTGATGAGACAAACCCTGAAATCCCTGCACTATGCTCCTCTACAGAAATTCTGAATTTCTTCGAGGGAGGTTCAAATGAAAGATGCTGGGAAACAGACATTTACCAGTGACCTGATAATGTGGCTCTTTGGCGCATGGAAATTTATCTGACCATGTACAGAAATACATCAGCAATGACGCTGAAGAGGGCATATTGTTGATTTGCCATTCAAAAAAAAAAAAAACTTGTTGTAAGCAAACAACAATAAAAAAATAAATCATTAGCAGACATTTAATTTTGTGAATCCATCAGTGTTCGGTGGTAATTTCTAGAAATAATTTTTGCACGAGAGCCAGAGAAATTTGTTTCTGTTCCTTAAACTGTCCTGGCTTTAAAAAGTAAAAATCATATCGATACAGTCTCTGCTATCAAATTACAGCGGGTCGTAATTGTACTTGCACTATCTTCAGGATCAAAAAGAGGAGATAAGAGAAAACAAAAGAGGATGTGCAGGTCAAAAGGGATTGCAACAATTTAAACATGGCAAGCAGTTTGAGCTGAGCGTAATGATTTCTGTGAAACAGTGTCATCCAGACACCTCACCGAAAAGCGACCTGTTTTAATAAGGCTCCTTGTTCTGAAACTACCTATTGATTTTCACTGTGGCAGGTTGTGGGGCAGTGACCTGATCTGGTTCCTGGCTCCCACAAAAGCTAAATTGAGCCATTTAGAAGCCAGGTCTGTCTTTAGAGACTTAGTCTCAGCACTGACTCCCCAAGCCAATTTATTTCCATCAGGTGTAACTTTTCAGGAGCTGCACAATTTCACTACGGACCTGTTCCTGAAGATGCTGGTACACAATTTCTTACTTCCCGCCATTTTTTTTCAATGAGTTTAGGTCTCATTCCATTTGTTTTATCACAAATCAGCACAGCTCTGACCAAACATCAAAATGGAGCTGAGTTTTCTTTTTGTAAAGATCACTATCACACACAATACTGAAGGAAAATTCCAAATCACTGTATTTTTACTCACTAAATGTTGTATCCTTTCGTGACACATATCACTTTTATCTAGAGATTATTACACAAAGACTAGTCTTTGATAAGGGGAGATTCCTGATTGGTCAATTTCACTGGATTTTGGGGCATTTTCAGTTATCTATTAAATTAGAGGAATATACAGTAAACGGTCAGTCATGTTTAAAAGAAAGTGTACCTTCTTTGAATTCTAATTTTTTCAAATCAAGACATTAATTAAAACAAAAACTGGTCTTGTTAGGTTTTAAAGTTGTGTAAATACAACCATGGATGAACAACAACACATGGCATATAACAATTTGTCATTATTTATCAAGTGTACCTTTACTAATTCCATAGAGAATAAAACATAGCAGCTAAGCACTCCTAATCAAATGCACGTAATTAACTGATCATCAGTAAATGTGATCATCTCAATAGAAGAAGACGTTTTGGCAGCTTGCAGGTCTGGAGCGCAATGTTCATGCTGAGAAAAGCAACTGTTGCTGCCCATCAATCTGGAAGGCTTATCATCTATTCTCAACTATTCAGAGTCCATCATGCAACAACCAGAAAGATTATTTACAACTAGAAAACATCAAAGACAGTTGCCAATCTTCCCAGATATCAATGTTCCAACAAGTTCACCCCAAAGTCAGGCCGTGCAATGCTCAGCGAAACTTACAATACCCAAGAGCTACAATTCCTCCACAATGATGTGACTGATAACATCATACAGAAAATTATACTTCAATATATTGCTGCTAGAGTTGGTTCTACAAGCTACTGAATTATGGGGGGTACTTCAGTTTTTTCAATATACTGACACTACTACAACTTAGCTCAGGTTTTGTTAAACAAATAATGACCCATCGTAGTATGTCATGTGTTCATCTGAGGACATATTACCTAATTATGAGACCTGATACTTTTTTATTGAGATGCTAAAACATAGAACCTTAAAACAGTAACAAAGTGTATTTTCCTTAGATAACATAACATTTATGGATAATGCCAGACTATCTTAGTGTTCTGGATGTTGTAAGCAAAGAGACTGCAACACTGGTGTCTCACTGTCATATACAGTAGTCTGGCTCGAGCTGGCAAGAATAACAACACTGTAAAAACTACCAGTAACTTTAATTAAAGCAATCAGACACGGTGGTCTGATGGTCTTCCTGCTGTCAATATAAAGGAAAACTCTGCTCTTAAATGTATAATTGCTATAAAAATGTTTCACTACAGCATTTAAGTTACATGTTTTGGTGTCCTATTACTACCTGTACACACAAGGGAGCCTCTGGCTTGGCCACTGTAAGTCAGGATCACATAGAGAACATTATATAGAATTAAAGGTATTTCTGAAAGAATACAGACAACTATTCATAACAAGAATTACCATCCATTACAATAAGATCTTATATACATTCCAAGAGCAAATAGCTGTAAACCATGACCGTAGATATGACAGACTGGAATGGTTATCTGTACAAATCTTACAAACAGCTGTCAAAAATGACAGATCCAGATAAGAGCTGTAAAAAAATGCAACTCTTTCTATAACTATTGTTCACTATTGCAAACAGAAAATAACGTATTTACATGTGCTTTCAAATATGGATGGTTGAGACACAGTTGAGAAACTCATGTGTTAGCTGACTCCATGCTGCATTCCCCATCACCGGAGCATGGTGTACAGTCGGCGTGCAGATGGGGAATTGTGGCATATGCTATTGAAATCCTGGTCAAGGATCACATACAAGCACATAACATGCTTTCCATTTGAGTGCGCTTGTACTGAAAGAGCTAAAACGATGAAAGGAGGCAGAGGAATCGTCACATAAATGATCTGAACCTGAGATCAAACAGGAGTTGCTTCGTGTATTTCCTCAATCAAAGGAACAAATCAAAATATTTTCCTCTTTTGTGAAGGCATGAATAGACAGTGTGATTCAGGTTGAGAGATTGTGAATGCAGTACCACAGGTCACTCCAGTTACAGTCTAAGTAAGAATACAAGAAAAACCATGAAACAGCGCTCAAAGGCAGAATGAGAAAAAACTGATATAAAAGTAAAAGAGGGGGAAAACATTCAAGGTCACCCTCACTCTTTTCCCTCAGGGCTGCAAAACATTTCAATGTACAGTGCTGCAGCACATTCATAGCTCAAACCAATTTTACCACAGGAATCAATATGGCTGAAATATTGGGCTTTTATGAGTTGCTACATTCAGCTGGGGGCCGTGTGAATGGAGTTATGTGCTTGGCTAGATTAGATTTAAACAGCCTGGATGTTGAGAAGAGGTGAAACAAATTTACAAGAGAAGAACAAAGAGGAGCAGAAAGGCTACGATTACTATAATTATTATTATCATTATTGATTGCTACATCAATACTCATAAGCATAAGGTTTAATGGGGGCACAGTGCACCGTGACTTGCAACTGTTATTTAAAATACATTTTATCCAAGTGCTAATTTGTAAAGTTTGAATTATATGACTTTAAAAGACCAGCACCCATGCATCTGTGATGTGCTTAAAGTCTATGTGCAAACCTCGGTTATGAGTCATTCATATTTAATGTTTAATAATTAGTTAGGGCCTGTATTTAATTTTAATAACATAATTTATCAAACTACAGTTTCACGTGTGTTGACATGTTACTGCATGGCAAGGGCTTAATGTCTTAAAAGTTTTTTGCCAAGGAAAACATTCCTTTCGGTGTGCTTCTCTACCCACTTGTGAGGTTACTATTCTCACAATAATTATCCTCCTAGTTCCTGCCCATATAGAATATATCTAATGAGTATTTACAGTCAGTTCTGGCATGTGTCTCCAGGATCTTTGGGGCTCCAGTCAGCACAGAATAGTGCAGGTGGTCTTTGTGATTTCTGACAGCAGCTTCTGTGGGACCTCGGAAACTCTCTGAGGTGTGGAAAAGAACATCATGTCAGCCACACTGCCACAGAGCCACAGCTCAACCAACACCTAGAAAAAGCAGCTGAGAAAGCCATTATAGAGCTATAGTGCCATGCAAAAGGGTGAGCCACTGGGGCCCCCTTGGCAGTGCTACAGTCATTAATGCCCTCAATTTCCCTTAATGGCTTTTTCAATCCCAGCCCTCAATTCCATTCGTCCCCACGCCAAACTGCATTTCGTCTCCTCTCACTGCCTGTAATTAATCCATTCATCTCTAAAAGATCCGATCAATGGTGTCTGGGATGAGAGCTGCCATGCCAGGGGATTAGTACAGGGAAAATATGTAGACCATGCTTTGGTCAGAGTTGTAACTAGACTGAAAATGAAATTATTGATAAAACACTACTTAAAAATTGGTGGACTGCAACAGCATATAACAACATATTTACAACGTCACATCAATAATATATAACACAGAAAAACTTGTCAAAGCCGTTCAGCACCTAAGCATGTGTCTGAGCTCTGACACTGAGCCATTGCAAACCCAACAGGATCATACAGTGAAATCATACATTGATGTTGATTTTTCAATTCCAGTCCCATCATATTATTTTCCCCAGCTAAATGTTTTGCACAATATTTACAAAAAATCAATTTCCAATCTATGTATTTGAAGGGAAGGGTATGTTGGCAGAGAGTATAACACTAGATCCAGCAACCATCATATCTATCATGATGTCTTATGAGTGACAAGCTTATCGAATCTACATCCTTGGGTTTGTAACTGATTCAATTTGGGGAAGAAATTGTACTATATTTTGAGCAAGTGTGTATATATTTATGAAACTGAATGATTTTTCTGGATTCAGAAAAGCTGGCTGGCAATCAGGCACTACAGGCCCTCCCACTGACCCCACCACTAAATCCCCCTGCTTGCCCTGGTCTGGGATCAATAAGTAATTTTTGGAGCTGATTAGTTTGCAACAGGAAGGTGGTCACTCTCCAATCTGTCCTAAGGATATAATCAAGCACTAAGAAGTGTCAGTATTGCAGCTGTAATGTGAACAGGGTAGTTGTAATAGTATGCTGCGATACATGTTTCTCTGGAGATGGTGATTACAGACCATGATGTGGAAGAGAGCATTTAACATTCTACGGACATGACATGGAAAAGGAAAGAGGCATTTTAAGGATAAATCAATGTTTCTTGAAATTCAACAAATGGATTAAAACCGAATGATGGCTCTAACTGTGGTTAAAAATGAAAACTCAGACAATTTGTTGTTGGATTTGTCAAGAATGAAATGTAGAAAAATAAAAATGAGGAGAATAGCTACAATCAAGTAATTCAGGGCCTTGAAAACTCCAGTGAGAGAAGAAGTCAATTCTGTTTCTGTCCCCAAGAGAAAAAAAATGGGTATATAGAAAGAATGAATAAAGAATTCTGAATTATTTCTAACTTGTCTCTGCATGAAGCATTTCCTCAGTGTCTGTATAATAAGACCCTTTGAGAAAAACAGCTTTTGTACTGCTCAAAATTATGTGCTAACTAACCTTATTTCCAGACTGGCACTGCCCTAAAGGTAGGGAGCCTGCTGCAGTAGCTTTGGACATACTGTTTTTCTTTCATCTTCTTAAGTTTTTTTTCTGTGAAAGCACAAATTTCAGAAATTTTTTTCTATGCTGGTTTGGATGCTGTTCTGCTAGAAACGCTGAGAATATTTTACATCTGTTATGCATTACCATAGCAACAGGACAGTTTAACCTGTTGGAGTAGCAAACTGAGCTTTCAAAAACCCAAACAATGCCTGGAATAAGACCCCAAAACAAGATGAGTTGAAGAGGAGACATCTAGGACATAGAGCAGAAAGAAAATGGAGAAAAAAAAGGAATAAGTTTAAACAATATCGTCTCTTGATCATCATGGGAAATGTGAGATAACTGGCACTGGACAAGATTAAACCTGTGATAAGCCCACATCAAGAATATCAGGAAGGAAATATTGTCTTTTTTTATTGGGCCATGACTGCAAGATCAGCACCTCTCCACTCAACTTTAAGACTACACATGCAGACAGAGACTGCAGACCGGATGGTAACAGTAAAGGAGAATGACAGTGAACAACAGATGGTGTAATCCTGAAAATGTCATTCAGAGGGAGTAATACTGCAGCAATATAATTTCCCTTCAGGGATTAATAATATATTATTGAATTTAATCTAATTAAAGGGGGTGTATTGTGGAAAATCCCAATTTTCTGTGTTTGAGAAGATATATTTGAGTGTCTAAAGTCTTGACTAACTCATAACCTCACAAAAAAAACACATCTCTAGCATTTTGTTTTGTGCAGTCAAAACTGAAAATGTGGCATTCAGCGAGACATTCAAATTTACTCTGAAAACAAAAACCATTCTCCAAGGCTATTCAACATACTTTCTTTGTTTCTCCACCCAACTTCAATTACCAGATGCTGCCACATTTGCTGTACCTTAGGCATAGGAATGTGAAACTCTTGCCTTTGCTTTGATATCAAAGTCAAAACTTCAGTTACATATATATTGCTAAACATAGGAAATAAATGAACTAATAATGCTCAACCAGCTGGGATAGAATCCATACAACTGCGACCCTGAATTTAAGTTGTTAACGCTCCACCAGTACTTTGTTTAATATTATATATCCCGACTAGGAAATATGACTTCAGATTGTCTTTTTGCCATTGAATGCATCATTAATACTAACCTGACCAGCAGCTGGTTGTGTAGCATGTAACTTAGGCAAAGTTAAAAGTGGTAGAATGGCATAATACTTCAGCCAATAAATTAAATTTGTTTTAATTTACAGTGAAAATTGAATATTCCCGTTTAATCTTAAGAATTGTCAGGAACAATGGTGGAAGGTAGGACCCAGATGCAGACTTCTCAAAGAGAAAAAGGTTTATTCATAAAATGAGGAGCAAGGCAAAAACAGAGGACACCGCTGAGTTGGATTATCATAAATATTTAAACTGCGAAAAAACAAAAGCCAGACTATGGTAGCAAACAAACAAGACTATGAAAAAAACAAGACTATGGTACTGTGAAAAAACCAACATTACTATGAGGTAACACCAGACTTAGCTTTTGGCGTGAGCGTGGAAGGGAACGTGAGGATTCTGCAAATACTTTGACTGAACCTGGAAACTAAATGCTGTGGGGAAGTGATTGGTGATGATGTGCAGCTGTGAAACGGAAAACAGGTGACATGAGTGAACCTAACGTGACAGGGGAAAAAACATGACCTGAAACATAACAAAGAACCTGAAAAAAATTAAGATCAAACATAAAACGTGACAGAAGCTGAAACATAATAATAATCAAAACCATCTTTCTGTACACAGACATGAAATATGTTAACACTACAGGCTTTCAAACAGGCTCTCCTGTTCCACAATGTTAAACATTTTCTTCAATACCTATATCTAAATATTTTTTCTTCAAAAGCCTACAGTATGTTATATAATGTTTCTTTAATCGTTTTTGTTATACATGAGTTTAAATGTGTGATTCAGAAGGGGAGACTCTTTTTTGTTTGTCTATGACATACATCAACAGAGAAAATAAAGTTGTGTGTAGGAAGTATAGCAATCACTTTACTATTTAAATAAATTATTTCGGAAGCATGCTTTTATCTTGTCATATTCTAGGTAAAAAAGATACATCTATCAACAAAAAAACCAAAGATGAGTCATTTCTGAGCATCATGTGTCACTCAGAATTATACTATCTATGGTCAGTACTTCTACTTTGCAGTGAATGCAATAAAAAAATTATCAGTCGATTCATACATTATATTAGAAAGTGGGCATACTCAGCAGAAAGGTATATAATACATAAGTCCTTGCAAGCCACAGCAATTCTAGGAAGAGCTGCAGCCCACACAAATATTCCCTTAAACGACCAGTGAATCTCCTCTTATGGGTGCCGTGAACTCTTAGTGGCATGAACTCTGAGTCACACTTCTCCTCCATAAGAAACAACACTGCAGTACTCAAAGAGCTCAGAAACATAGCTTATTCAAGAGGTTTTCAGTCATATGGACTGTTAGGATTATAAAGTTCTGCTATGAAAATTTATCTTCAAGACTCAAGTATGGAGCTTTCAGTGATTAGGAGTGCTGTACTTTCTCCTTGTTTTGTGTTGCTGCGATGCTGAGCTTTTCCCTCTGGGGTTCCATTATTTTGATCATAAATAGGGTATGTGCCTGTGTACAGAATGACAGCCAAGCCTGCTGTTATGCTTCTCATATCTAACCTTCACTAGACCAACAATTTACAAGTCTATGATGACTAAAGTAAAAGTTTAAGAAAACAGTTTAACTATAAGAATAACCTCAAACAGCTTAATCTAACATAACTTAAATATCAAATGGTTTAATTAACTAAAGCATTAAAGTGATATGGAAATTTTCAAAAAGAAAAATATGCCCTCTACTGGTTTCCGAGGGCATCATTTACTAAGGATAACAAAGAATAGACCACATTCTAAAAGTAGAGTATTGACTTTATCATTCCCCAAAAAAGGTTTTTAAGAATATCAAAGATATTCTAGACCTGTACAGCTGTAATAAAATCTCAGTACAATGAGTTAGGGTGGCCATACATGTGAAAAATGGACTGTAGGAGACAATACAGACTTGAAGCCCACTTACTATAATGTGATCGTTCATTTAATGAAGACAAATGGCCAGCCAACATTTTGTGACAAAATTATCAAATGCAATCACAGTATTCAGGTAAGAAAAAGGCTAAACTATGTAAGCCAAGGCCAAAAGTCAAGAATCCAAATTAATCAATAACATGACTGAATAATCCAGTGAATTCTTTGTATATACTATTCAAGGTATTCAACTTTGCATTCACAAATTAGGGCCACAATACTAAGAAAAAGACAAAACTGCTTTCATGTCAATGTCAATTGCAGTCCAAATCATGAAACTTCTTTTCGCTTTAACCATGTCAGCCTAAGCGATTGTTAGAAAAAAAACCCTCTTAAAGCTAAGCATTTCTGGAAAACTTAAAACCGTTCACTAAAACCTTTTATTTTTTAGCTTCTGTAGAAACTAAAGACAAAAATACAACTGAGTGATTAAACCTTGTGTGTTTCTGAAAAATAATCAGACAGCAATAACTATTGATATTCTCCTCATATTATCAATATTTTAATTATAAGTATATATAACAAGGTGTTTTGTTTATGGTATGTGTGCATTGCTCCAGGACTGAAAGAAAAAAAACACTCATATGTTGCATCTGGTCATAATGGGTTAGTGGTTGTGTCATAATTTAACTGATTTTACAAAGCTTTAGGTTTCCATCTCTTTGTATGTTTTTTTTTTAGTTTTTTTTTTAGTTTTGCAGTCTATCAAACCTTTCTAATGCAGCCAAGTGAGATATGTTGGTGTTTTGACTAATGCAGTACATCATTGTGGAATAATGAGCATACTCTCTCTCCAAACATTAGTCACTGCAGCTGCGTTTTTATTAAAATGTTCTCCACTACCAGTCTGAAGGGATTTTGAAGTTTTGTTTTATTTTTCTCAACTGCCGAAACTAAAAAAATACATATCAAAATTTGATGACTACCTGAATAGCTTAAAAAGACATATGATGTAGTATTTTGTTACTTTCTGTTAATACTGTGTGAATTCTTTACACCCTAACCAAAACTGAGCACAACAAAACAGGCAACATAAGGTACAGGATCTATACTCACTTACATGGCAACAGTTAAACACTCACTTAGAGCTGCACTGCAGCTGTTTGCTGTGTATTCAGAGCCATAACAGAGGTGTGATGAGAATGCATTACACTAATAGTACCTGACTGTTGTACCACTTGCCCATTTGCCCAATGGAGCACAAAAAGCCTCTCTCACATTGTTTAATTTATTCAATGTCAAAGGATCAGCCCCCATGAGACAAGGAATACAAGTTGCTTTATGTGGTTAAATCACAAGACCACCACAACATGCGCAGATGCACTCAGGAGAACACATAAATTCACATTACTTTCATGAGAGACACTACAATAGAATAGAAGTGAATTAAGTTTTGTGAAGAAAGAACAGCTTTTATAACCTGTCCATCATTAATAATTGCAATCTAGTGCCTACATCATTGTGATGGCTCTGAAGGGAAGCACTTAATCCTGTTCACCTCATCACAACAGTAAATAAGGAGAGTGGAAGGGATAGTGGTTTCTTCTTTGAAGTGAGGAGATGGTCTGAAGTCTACCAAAGGAGGATTGGTTTTACAAGCAGGATTCAAACCAAAGCAATTAGACCATAATATGCTTCATAAACCTGAAAGAGAGGGACCACTGAGGGGGAAAATGGCAGAAATGCATTAACATGTCTATATACTTGCAGGGAGTTCAACCTATACTAGAGGGAAAATTATAGTAAAAGGCGATAGCGCTAAGAATACACCTTAAACTCACTTATACAGTGCAGTTTCACTGTGTATACATACACACATACACAAACTATGTGCCTTCAACCCATAGCCATTTCATCCTGATAGAAACCACAGGGGGGTATACGTGTGACAAAAAGGATTTTAAACAATCCTCACTGCCATTTAGGGAGGTTAATTGGTTGGTCTGGTGCCAAACAGACCTCAAAAAGGCTGAATCTAGCGATATTTCAGATAACTTCTAGGAATGTTAAAACACTGTCGATACAGTACCAGGCCAGTTTCCATGCTCGATCAAAAACGCATACTTCTTTGCTCGAAAAAAAGATAAAAGAGAAAGGTCAATACAACAAATTGGTGTTATACAGAGAAACTAGTTTTGTACTATGGAGAAACTGTGGTTCAGGGTTGGAGCACAGCTGTGACATTTAACAAGCACTGAGTGATGACCAAAATAGATGGTGTTTCCTTTCAGTGACCCCATCTAGTTCACTGTTTAAATGCTGCCATAAAGAAGATACACCTAATAATGATGCAGGGCAAGCAAAAGATAGTCAAGAATCTCCAAAGCCAAACTCCTCAGACACAGTAAAATCTAAAACACCTACAATAAAACATATAAAAGCATGTACTTATCCTGTCGTGCTATAGAGACACACGCCAAGGGCAGTTTTTTACACAGAACAATGTACGGTGTGCTAAATTTCCCTCTATGATGATGAGACTGTAAAACTATAACAACTGTACACACACACAGAATGTCCTCAACCCTAACCTCACCTCAACTTACTACTGAAGGTAAAAATGTAGAAAAACCCCTTCACAGAGGTATTACATTTCCACTAACCTAATCACTTGCAAACACAATAAGAACCAGAACAGATAGGGGCCACATCTCATCCGTGGCCCCATTCTGGACTGTACCTTATCTGTGGGGAAACACATTTCAACTGGGTCTGTCCACATGCTGGAGACTGGCCTGCTGACAGTGGGCTCTGAGGGCTTAACCTAGGCTTACGGCACCACCTCTTCCACAGCACATACTGCCCATCTCTCCCAGCCCCCTACACAGCACAACATCAAGTTCCTGCAACGTTCCCTTCACATTGCAAGACTGCACAAAGGGGTATTTACAGAGCCTCCTAGTTATTAAACTTTAATCCCACTAAGAAGAGCATATTCCGACAATGAATTATAGATGACACAGGTTTGAGTCTCCTATATGACCTCCACTCTACCAAACCAACCATGGTGGGGTTTATTAAACTGTGTTATCAACTTTAGTGTGAATGCTGCCTGCAACTAGATGGAGTTTCAAATGAAGAAAAATAAACTTATGAATAAAAGCATGAGTGGAAAACTAATCCTAATGTGAATTTACACAACTGGGTGTCAGGGTATAGATAAATATTTGTGTCAAAATAGACAATATATATCATGCTGAAACCTGCAACTGATAATCTGGAGCAATTATGTGGAAGGCAGCATTAATTTACTCACAGGAACTCATCTCGTGACCCAACTGCATTTCATTTGTTTAGTCTTTGGGGAGCTTAACATCGGCTTTTCCCATCTGTCAAAATTGGCAACAAACAGTAAATGGGTTTTGAAATTCAGCAGAGACCAATTGTCCTTCCTTCAAATTATTTCATCAGCACACCCCCGAGATGAAAAATAAATACAGTCCCCCTGAAAACACTGTGCACTGTGATTCACTTTTCAAAATGTTACCTTGAAACAAAACAAGTGTTCTGGATATCTTACTGTCTTTAGAAATCCTATTTAACAAAATAATACCAGTTAATGATACAATAAACTTATCTACACACACAATCTTTACTCTGCCGATAAACTATTAAATAAACAATGATCTTGAAGACAATTAATTTGCAATTGAGCAGCCCCTGGAATCTCTGATATATACATAAGGTGCTTTTTAACTCCTGAGACAGTTGCAACGATATTTAATATAATATTATTAAACCAGAGTTTGAGAACACTTTCATTAAGCAGTTTTCCCTTCCGTTAATTTTGGCTTAATTCGCTGTTTTATTAGGTTTAGACAGCACTATTTCCTGGTTAGGTTTGAGTAATAAATCTACTGGGTTAGCAACCAAAGCTACGATTGTAGTTAGGGTTAATGTACATATTACATTAAATGTTCATTTAGCACATCTGATCATAACATGTGTTTGTTAACTATGTGCACTGGAGTTAAAAGCTTAAGGCTAAACTTTGCATTCATTAGTGATCCCTGATTTGCTGACAAACTGGCAGTATATGATGCATCAAGAGTGAGACAAGGTTGGATAATCAGTTATTTAACCACCCAAGTTATTGTGATATCAAAGCTATGACCCAGTCATGCCACAAATAATATTATATCCTGTTGGCTGCAGAGGGTTTGCATGTCTATGTTTACAACCATATATTTATTGGATGGACAGTATTTAATTGTCACATTTAAGTTGTGGTTCTGAGGTTGTGTAACCCATGGGTAGAGTGACTTCCTGTCTCATGTGGCTGTCCCATGTAGTTGAGACCAGGGGCCTCTCATTACACACTGGAATCCTTCTACTAGATTGTAGGGCAAGGCTGTTGACTCCTGATTCTGGATTGATAGGATCCAGGGTCATCATTATCAAGTACAAAGGACCAACATCATGGAAGCTTTTAGGATCTTCCAACAGCTGCTTTTTACCCCCCTTCAAACCTCATTCTACTCCCATCCCCTTTTGTACAACCTCCCCTCTCCACACTCCTAATCCTACCCAGTTGAGATGCCTAGTATTTATAGAAAAGTCTGAAGTAAACATCTTGCAGCTGTAGTCTTGCTGGGAAAAACACAGGTTGTGTAGCCCACCATAATACTTACGACTGTTGCATCTACATGTGGAGTCAATTGCCTGTGTACAAATGGAAGAGTGGTCACTCACTGTTTGACAAACCCTAACACTTCACTGACTCAATTTAAAGGGAAAAAACATAAATAAAAAAGGGCTGTACATGAGTATTAAAACAAGATGTTATACATGTTTGTCTCTCTAGGGTGCTTTGGACTCTACAAAATGATAAACAAAATTGGAAGGTTGCATATGGCACATTTCAGTAAAGCTTTTGGTGAACCAGCAGTAGTTGTCATCTTAGGACACGAATATCAGCATGGTCGACACATAACAATGCAAAGGCAGACAGAGTAATTACCTAGCCAGAGATTAGAATTGTGTTTGCAGTTAAGTGGCAGGTGGTTATGATGAGTTGTGAGACTATTGTACCAAACAGGCTTTGCTTAGCGCAGTTAAAGGTGGGAGTCATACAGGAAAGAAGATTACTAGAACTCATTCTCAGGGACTCCCTATGTGGGCCTCATGGAATTAAAAGCCTGATAGCTGCCATTATCTTTGGTAAAGTGCATTTAGAAGCAAAATAAACCTTAAGCAGCCCTCCCTCCCAATGAAAAAGACAAGAAACTCAGGATCAGTAATTGCATGATGAAGAAAATCAGAAAAAAAGGTGCCAATTCTTTCATCACAGTTGGAGAGTTCTACAGGGGACATAACTGTACAATTTCCATTGAAATTAGGTTCACAGAACACTATAGGAGCATATAGTTGCTTGTGCTTTGACAGAATTGTACAACACACAACATAAGTAAACCTTTTGAAACACTAAAGTACAGCGATAATAAGGTGATCATCATGATGCAAAAACAAGTTTGGTTACAAATATTGTCGACGCATGCAAAAGACAGTCAGGATCACATTTAATACTACATCCCTGTAGGTAGTAGCAGAATGATAACAGGATTTTTAACAGCCCCTGCTCAGAAAATGCAGCATGTGAGATCAAGGCAGTGGGGCTGCTACAATTGGTTATGATCTAAACCCCCAAGGGGCAAAGCCAAAGCATGATCCTTGGGTCAGCCAAGCTATACTCCCTAGTGTCTATTCTCTGCTGTACTCCTTTCATCCAGCTGTCTCAAGTTGTCATTACAGGGGTTCCTCTTTGACTTAGGTGGAGGTAGCCTTTATGTGGCTCTGTGCTGTATACATGTCCAGAGTCACCACAAACTGGGAAGCCAGACAAGCCCACAGTGGATTAGGTCGGTTTGACTTGAGCAATGTAGAAAAGTAGCTTACTTCCAAGCGAAAGATTGCAAAAGAAATAGAAGGTACAGTATATTGGCTTGACTTCCACAACAAACAGCTTCTTATTCTCAAAAGCAAGCAAGGAAACTGAAAACTGAAATGAGATGACACATTATTTTCATTATTTATGCAATGCATACAACAATTTCAGGTTTGATGCAGCTGCATACAATGTTACCTTGAAATTATGCTGAGGATGAACTGTGTGAGGGTAAACATTTAATTTTATAGTTAATAATTCTAAGTAAATAGAGAGAGGGATACAAATGCAATTACATACTGACAACATGCCAGGATTGTCTTTGAAATGCATGGCAGCTTTAGGATATATGCAACAACTATGTCCTTCCGAATTCACAGCACACTGTCACCACAGAGATTTATCGCTGATCCTGACTACACGATGTAATTGATGCTCTAAATTTATAAAGACTCACAAAGGAGTTTACAGGGTTGAGCACACTAAGACAATAAATGAGCTTTGTAGATTCATGAAGCTGTCATTCTGTTACAAATCTAACGACTATTAAGGGTGAAAATTATGATTCCCATTTTGCTGCTTTCAGCAGAACGGTCTGATGGAAAGATTGGGGAGTAAAGGAGAAGTGATAGAGAGGGCAGCTAGAAGGCCTAATGGACATTATGTTAAATTAGGAAGAATTATTATCTAGGCATTATATACGTTATTTATGTCATTATTTATTAATCATTCCATATGTGTAACCCTGGTGAGATGTGGAAAATGTCTGTCCCTGTCAATATTCTCTTATCAGAAGGCAATAAGACTGCGTTAGCCATCTCCCCAATGCTGGCCTCTGCTCTAATATTAAAACCTGTGGGGGTTTGATAAGACTCCAAGGTCCAACAAGCAAGTGAGCATACACCATGGACCCCCAGCGCATTGCTTAGCCACATTACCCTGCACCCACCAACACAAATTTCATTACTAACTCATTACTGCATGGAGCTCAGCCATGAGAGAGCAGCACTGAATCATAAAGCACTAATTTAGCAGCAGATCCAGGAGCAGATTTTTTCTTTATATTGGCCTGGCCAGCACTGTAAAACTTGACTCCCTGTGTCTGATATTCCCTCACCACCTCTTCTTTTTATTGGCATGTGGTTTGAGGTGTGTGTATTTTCAATGCATGTATAATTTAGTTTAGAGTATAAAACCTTCAAGTTTATACCACTGGATGTGTTCAGCACATATTATGGGGTTACTGCACATCATGAGGGCATATATGTAAAATGTATGGTAAAGACTTCTAGAATACAGGAGTCTATTTCAGCCAACAATGTATTTAGTGTGTTTGTTAATGTGCTGTTATAAAAGATGGTATGAAGTCAAACATGAACCACACAAAATGAAGTTGGATTTGTTTTTATAGTGCTTAGAAAGACCACAGTTGAAGAGTAACCTGTGGAGGCAACCAGTCTGCAGCAACTCATTAGAATTTAAGAAAGAGCAGGCCACACAACCACAGGTCATGCCCTCTTTTCATAGTGATATTTAATCAATTGACATGCTTCCTGTGTTTCCTTTGCTGTATTATATATATCAATGTTCAAGTCTGTAATGGAATATGATGTGGTCAATGTATTTTCAGCCTTACCTAGTTGGGAGGAGATCCACCAAGGGAATCATCGTGAAGCAAAAAGAACAAAAAAAAAGAGAATATGAATGTTAGTGATAAGGCTATGCGCATCCTACACAACTGTATGATTTATATAAGATAATGATTGTCTGGTTGTTTGAGGCATATTTGTTGAATAATCACCGAATCTAATACTCACAAATGATCTCTAGATGAATCACCAAGTAAAACAGAAATCACCCTCAGCCTCACAAATGTAAACAAGCTGCAGTGTGGAAATGAAAAGGTAGCTGGCTGGCAAGTTGTTCCAGATGTACAACTCAGTGAAAAGGATTTCAGCACTTTAGTTGTTTAGATATTCGTCCATCATGAAATGTCATCAACACGGCCCAGTGCAAACTCCCTCAGCACTGCATGACAATCATCCTAAATATATAGTCTGTGTCATCAGAAACTGCATTCACATTCATCTTCCCACGAGAATAGGACACTTTGAAAAATTGTCCACAAGTATAATTCAGAAGATTGGTGTTTTTTCCTCTTTTCTTTTATCTAAGGCAAAGTATCAAAGTGCGTCATGGTATTATTTATTTTAGAAATGTAAGCAGTTTACTTTTGCAAATCTGCAGATCCCCAGTATGCAGTTAGTTAAAAAAACAAACTGAAGATTAATTCACGCATTTACTTTGGCCAAATTCTGCCACAAATTCTTCAAGTTTTGTTTGTCTACTCAGGAGGATTGCAATGCTTGCCAAATAAATAAAGTAGCATTAATTTAATCTCTTGGCTCGTTTCGTATGAACAAAAAACTGAATTCCATTCAATTTCTGTTTTTCAGTAAAGTTTTACTTCAACCTGCAAAAATCTCTCCTATGACTTCACTCAGGAGGCATTGTTTACATTTATTGACCAATTGTATCTCCTCCACTGTTGAGGTAAAAGTTTAAGATCTGTAATTTGAATCTCTACATCTCAAGGAAGCTTAAATTGATAGCATACATTTTGAAAAACAAAACATCCAATAGCTGTTTTGGGGACACAAATATAAATGTGCTACCTGAGAGGGACAGATAAATGTGATAATATCTATATTGTATATTCAATATTTATATTTCCATTTACTGGTTGTCAAATACTTCCCTTTTTCCTGCTACTTAACTTAAGGTGAGGGAAAACCTGGTTTGGTTTAGGGAGCAAAAGTACTTAGTTTAGCCAAGGTCATGGTTTAGCATAAAGCATACCCTTTTACATAACAATGAATAAAATTAGCTTCTTGTGCTAGCGTAGGAAAACAAAGGTGTTAGCAAATCTAGGTTTAAACAAGTGAGTCTTATCTGCAAATTGCAAAGGTGAGCAAGTACTGTTAAAAGGAAAAAAAAGTAATGTAAATTGATAACAAAAAGATTAACAAGACTGCCTTTGTTAAACTCAGAGGGGACATATTGACTTACTTAGGAAATGACATATCAGAAAAGAATGACAAAACAATCCTCTTTTATGTTAGAGACCATTCCACATTTCCATTTTTATAGCCGCAAAAAGATCTGTTTAAAAGCCACTGTCTGTTCTAATGAGATGTCACTTGATTTAGGGTCAGAGAGCTTGAAGACTACAGTGTTTCACCCGGGCTGTTCTGACAGTCAATAGAAATCAATACAGCCGATGCAATTATTAATACAGTCCGAGGCAGTTAGATGTGAATGAGACAGATGACATTAGGGCAGATTGATATAGAGGGAAATGGATTTCATAAAGCACTCAATGCCTTCATTATATTGCACACAATGGGAAGACTTGGAAGGCTCAAAGGTGCTAGTCGCTGCAATTCCATGCATCCTATTCCGTCATCATGAAAGGAAATTACACTGTTAAATCTAAATGTTGTATTGCACACTGCTATAATGCAATGTTACTTGTTGTTAATCTCGTTTATATTACCTTACACAATTACCCTATCTAAATATTTAACCACAATTTAATACTGCTTGCCTTGTACAAAAACACATTGTAGAAAGAAAACATTTTCTAATGATCAAACAAATTCCTAGAAAACAACACACATTACCATGAAATTAACACCTAAAAAATTATATTTGTGTTAAATACAGTGGATATTTCACTGAAACAATGCAGTCAATAATGTGAACCTATCACATCTGGGCTGAAAAACAAAAACGTGCTGAGAAGTGAGAAGCTTGTGAGTCTCAGGTGTCAGTCCCAAATGAATATTCACCCTGAAGATGAACCCTGCTCCCTATGGGCCGTAGCACTAAATAACACAGCACAGCATTAACTCTGGTAGACCTAAACAGAGCTTTATGTTTGGTTTGTTTGAATAACCTCTAGCATTCAGCTTAAGACATGGAAGACCAATAAAATCTGCTTATTGTCACCAAATCCCTGCAGCAACTTAAACATTATTAAATAATATAAATCTAGATTGTACTTTTTTTTTCTCCTCTTCGGGAAAATGACCTTGAGTTTATTTGATTTTTTTCTAAAAAAATGAAGTCTTCTGGGAACCTACTGTGAAAATCACTGTCACAATGCCTCTATGTATTATGACATTATAGCATTATCGGAGGACTGTAAAACTCGTAAAACACACCAAATATTAGGTTATTGACCTCAAGAGCAAAAACAAAAGGCTGTAAGATTTTTGTGAAGTAATGTCTATGAGACCATTCTCAATAGTTTGTGTAATACCTTTGATAAGAGGGCAGTCTGCAACTAAAGTATAGAAAAGCAGACTAAAGTTCCAAACCAAGACAACAGCAGAATGCATATTAAAAACAATACACCTAAAAAAAAACATTTTTAGTGTGCATGTTATACTCAGAAAAGTTTCAGAGCTATTGTTACTGTGCAGTTTAATGCATTACGCCCAAATTCTCATTTCTAAGGAACTAATCTCTGAAGAAACCTTCTTGGCCCTAACCTTGAGAGAATCGGAAATTCAAGTATCGATCCCATTGTGCTAGTATCGACCTAATATAATTAATACAGTTAGTATCGATACAGTCCGTATTTTTGTTACACATCAATATTTGTGACAAGAGCTAGTTGTTAAACATGAAATAAGGGTTGTGTGCTGGTTGCCCTTTTTTCATGTGAGTTCTGTGCATCAGTGTTCATGAGTTCAGATTTGTTAGCCTTTTACATATATTTAGTTGTCTCTTTTCTTTGAAACTCAATGTAAACATAAGCCAGAACAACGGCTGTGATTTCGGTTTTAATCACTTAGGGAAAAAGCTGGAATTAACAGAGTATCCCATCCCCATCTGAGTGGGCTGCCTTGCAGCAATGGCTGCTTCTATTTGTCAAACGCTGAACTGTTCATTTGGGGGGGTTCAGTTAGCAGCAACTCCATATCTAAATCTATACTGAAATGCCTGCATGGACTGAAAAACAGTGTATACAGAGATGATAAAACAATCTGTGTATTTTGAGATGAAACTAAGACATTTTGACCATACAAAAAAGGCTTGTAATTGTGCCTTTGAGATGCTTATGATTTGTTTGGTATAAACATGACAAACTGTAGTTTGGGATATTTGTGGTGCCATTGTGAAAATATACGGCATAAGTCAGGTGTAGTGTGCACGTCCATTATTTTCACATTCAGTGATGTCAGTTTGGTAACCCATGAGAGAGGTGAAAAGCCTGAGGAGGTGTACAAGCAGTGAGGGGTATAAACTGAGTGAGTCAGAGTGTGTCCTGAAATGTGACAGCAGCTGGTGTGTAAGCCAAAGAGGGACTGCTGATCTGCCATGACCAGGGAAAAACAGACAGCAAGGCTGCTCTGCCTCCACACAGCCACAGTACAAACATAAGGTCATCCACACCTCCACATGCACAAGTACATACACATTCCGTGCACACCTTTATCTCTCCACTCACACCTGCATAAACTAAAAGCACACAACATGACGCTTTGTAAATTTTAGCATTCCAGGAAATTTCTGCAAGCTGGTGACATTTCTCTCCACAAATCCAACATTTACTGTGAAAAAATCCTGTGATGTTAAAGCCTTATTAACACTCAATCCCATTTCTGCTGAGTCTATCCCCTTTAACCCTGAAAGAAGACAGGATCCAAAAATCTGAAATCACCAGCTGGTCCACTAAAATATTCACAAGCAAATGCCTACATCTAAAATGCCCAACTTAGCATGTTTGCCTTCACCTAAAAAAGATAATCTGCTGTAAACTCGTGTTTTAAAAAGTGCACACCTAAACATTATCCGTCCCATTTTTCTATCTAGAAATAATCCTATACATTCAGTCAACTGGAGGTGAATGGGATCCTAAATAGTTCCAAAATATCCATGTTTTGGGTGTGGATGTCAGAGTTGTTACCATTAATTTACATCCAGCGTGACTGGCAATATGGCAGGTCAAACGAAACACAGCAAGTTTTCATTAAATTACATTTGGATCTGATAGTTATGGTATTCAAATGAAATGTATTCAAGTCAGCATAATTCTAATCTAAATGATACCACAGCTGTAATTACATATCAGAAGCTCAGCTTCATAGATTAGGACAAAAAAGACTGAACATTTTTTTTTTTCATTTTTAATCAACAGTGTCTCACTACATGTGGAACAGTGCTAATAATTATTTAATTAACATGTTGACTGGGAGTAGTGGAGGCCAACATAGCTCTCCTCCTCCACCTCAGGTTTATGTGCTTTCACTTATACACACGTAGAGATTATAAGACAACCTTTATTTTAAAAATGGAAGTGAATCTTTCATTTCAGGATGAACCATGTAAGGAAAATATTTAAAGTTCAGTTTAAGATAGATCAAGAAGCATTCATAAACAGGTAATATTTGCGCCTGTCCAAATATGAATACGACCATGAACTGAAAATTAAACTTTGATCAACACATAACTATAACATAAATTTCATCTGTTTGCATTTAACTATAAATAAATACACACACACACACACATATGTATGTATATATGGAGTATGGAGTAGTGGTAGATAAAGAACACTGTGACAGAAATCTTATACTAAAGTCCATTCACCCATGCAGAGTATTACATGGCAAAGGTAAGCTATAATTATTGGTTTGTATTAAACCCCCTGGTTCCATTGTTGTTTTCAGAGTTAGCCCTGAAACAGCACTGCATTTCACTCCCCTCTCCTGCTCCCTGTATAGATAGGAGCAGAGAGCAGCTGGTGAAAAGAGATAAAGTCATGTTCTGAGTGCTTTCCCTTTCCAATCTACCTTGTAGTGCTCACCCAAGTGCTGGAAGCACAATGATAGAAGTGTGAGAGGCAGAAAGTAGATTAAAGAATGCAGAGGCTCTCACTACTGTTACAGTCCATATGAACAGGAGTGATGGACTGATGAAGTTCACAACCTCTGTGATTTCACACACTAAATCATGTATGCATCATTTGATTTTAGTTAGTCAGGTGCACTGTGTGGTTATTAGTACTTGCAGAATTATACATTGAACACTCTATTTCCTCCCTCTGAAACAATTATGAGGTTTACAAGGATATTATGTGAGCACAACTGTGAGGCAAACATAAACCATCCCCCATGTCTTAATGAAATTAGCTTTTGCCTCACCAGAGACGTGGCCGATAGCAAAGAGAGGTGACAAAGAAAATCATCTTCAAAGGTTATTTCTCTCCTTTTTTGCTCTTATTGCCTTTTCTTTCATAATCAGAATGAGTTTATCTATATCCTGAAGTCATTTAGATCACATCAATAAAACAGTTTTATATAATTTCAGCGGATGAAGAGAAAATTGAATACGACAAACTTTCCCAATAATCGTGTTGACGTTTTTAATATTTCATGATTAGAAGCCATAAGAGATTTGTTACACAATCTAATGCCTTATCATTACACAGATGGATGTCTTGTTTCTGGAACACATAATCATATTTAGCTATCAGTAGCCAAAAAGTAGATGAAGCACAAAAACCTGCCAGCTGCCGAAAATATACAGACGAAATCTCAAAGCACAAGTAGCAATATAGGAATACAATCTACTATGAAAAAACCCTCAAAATATAGAAATGTCATATAAACCCAGTTCCAAAAAAGTTGGGACACTGTAAAATGTTAATTGAATAAAATTAAATTATTTGCAATCTCATAGATAAACAACATGTTATTCCCAAAAGAAAAAAATATCAAATGTTGAAAAAATGACACATGAGACATAGGACAACATTGTCCCATTCTTGTCTGATACAGGATTCTAGCTGCTCAGCAGTCCTGGTTCCTCTTTTTCATACTTTGTGTTTCATGATGCACCAAATGTTTTTCAATGGTGAAACATCAGAACTCCAGGCGGTTCAGTCCAGCACCCAGACTCCTCTACTAAGAAGCCATGCTGTTGTAATATATGCAGAATTTGGTTCAACATTCACTTGCTGAAATATGCAAGAGCTTCCCTGAAAAAGATGTCATCTGAATGCAAGAATATGTTGCTTTAAAACCTGTATGCACCTTCAACATTAATGGTGCTTTTTCTGATGTACAAGTTAACAGTTCGAAAGGCATTAATACCAATACCATCAGCAATGCATGCTTTTGATCTGATCACTGATAACAAGCCAAATGGTTACTCTTCTCTTTAGTCAAGAAGTTGATGTGAATAGCACGGTGGATGGCCTGGTGAATTTTGTTCTCAAATATTTCATCAAGTGTTCCTGAGCCAATCCAGTGATTAATGAGATCGAATCATGCCTGTTTTTAAAGAAGTACAAGCTGTGGACCCATAGATCACAAACATCGCAAATTGATTTTCTGAATCTTTCTGAATCTTTAGATGATATTATGTTCAGCAGAACAAGCAATTTTATGTTGAGGAACACTTTTCTGAAGATACTAAATTTTTAGATGTATTTTGTTGATTGCTGAAACTTCTGAGACTCTGCCTCTCCAAGGTGCTCTTTTTATATTAATTCCTTTCAATGATCTGTTACCAATTATCTTTATTAGTTGCAACATGTTTGCTTTATCCCTTTACTTTTTCCAGCCATTTGTTTCCCCTGTACCAACATATCTGGAATATACTGTTGCCGTCAAATTCAAGATGAGCAAATCATTTTTATGAAGCAGTAAAATAACTAATTTTCTGTTTTATTGTGAAAAAAAGAACTGTTTTATGAAATGTGAAAATCATAACATTATGTTTTTTTATTTACATCTTACACAGCATCCCAATTTGTTTTAGAACATGGGTTGTAAAAACACACACAAGACTCTAAAAAGTGACTTAATAACATCTGGACATATTTGGACCTCATGAGAATTCTAAATGATCCAGAGGGAGAGTTCCGAAATACAGACTGCTGTGTATTCGTGGTATCCATTCACTACAGCCACTTTTCAGACAGCCTTGAGAAATTATTGAAGTAATCAATCTTTTTTCCTGGGTTTATGCAGTAACCTGCTGGCCAGTTGGCAGCTGTTGTGGACGGGGGCATTGGCACTCACTAGTTTGTTAACGCAGCTCTTCTGCAGCCATGGCAAGAGGTTAATGAAGCAGATGCTGATAAACATGCAGGTCAATGATGAAATGAATCTCCACCTCAATATTGGAAAATAGTATTTGAACTGCTGGTGTCAGAAATTAGAACATTTGGCAAAAGAGCCAACATGTGGCAAATGGGTAGCTTAATTTATCTTCAATAGCCATTGCTTTGCTTGCCATAATGAAGTGTTACCATGGAAACAAAATTCTGATTAGGGAAAATAGTTCAACTCCCCAATAATTCAAATAAATCAATGTTTCATTCTGTACTAATGACAAAAGAGTATAATGGCCTGTGTCATAATAATGAATAAAGGTCCTTTAACCAGTGAAATTAGAAATAGAAAATCAGCTGTTAAATGATTCTCGCGACCATAAACAGACTCTGCATGCACTACTCACATTTCTGAGATTAAATGGCAACACAGATGTGGATAGAATTAAGTTGCTGACAAAAATACAGTCCACTTTTAAGAAGAATACATGCACCCTTGTGTCAGCTATGTAATGAAAACTTTTACAAAAAAAAAGGTTTTGTATGTTTTCAAACATATGCAAGTTTATCTACTCTATGTTATTGCCACCCATTCCGTAAAATAATCACGCTTCTAAAGTTAATCTGTTGCCAAAATACACTAAAAATCCAGTTATGTTGCAATACTGTTGGTGTTCTTCCATTTCAGGCACACAGTGATGCACATTCAAAACTAAAGGTTTATTGTTTTATAATATATAACAGCTGCTGCATAGATTTCAATATCTGTTACAACCTACCGCATTGTACACTTGCAACTTGTATCAGCACTCTCGATATGGCAAGCCATTTGCAGTGAATGTTTGCTTCTTTTGTCCCCCATGGATGACAGTTCCTGTCTCTTTCACTAACCAGCTGTTCGGGTTAATTGCTTCTCCGCTCGCTTCTGTCAATCTAACATGGCACCACTCTAACTGCTCGTGAATTGATGACAATAATGGTGAATTAGCCAAGACAATGGAGTGAGATTAGAGACAGAAAAGGTCAATTTTTTCTATAAACCACAAGCATGCAGAGGAATGAGAAAGGGTAGTGTCCCTTAAAATAGACAGGATTTTCATTATGTGCTAAACAAACGCAACAGCTGTAGAGTTTATCCTAAATGGGGAATGTAGCTTGAACTTAGACCATCTGGCATGGTGGGGCATATTAAAATGAAGACAGAATTGGCTGACTGAAACCGATGAGTGCACACAGAGGACAGCGCATCTATGTTTTTCAGGGTGGGTGGAGATTTTTGCACACAATTTGAATGCACACTAATAGAGGCTTTCACTGTGGTTGTTTTAAGAAAGGTGCTGTCTCTGTCTTCTGGTTCAATAATCCGTTTGAAGTATCACACACTGGTGACTGGTGTTTGACCCCTTTTGTTTTTCAGAAACCAAAATACTGGCGCAGTAAACAAAGAAATTTCAAGCTGAAGTTACGTCACAGCCAGTCTTGTGAGTCTGCTACTATGTTGCAGCCTGTTTCTACTCTGCCAGCCAGACACAAAGAAGCAGATGATTGGGTTTGGCCCATCAAGGACATAATGGTGCTGCTGGAGGAATATTAGATCTCAGCTACAGCTGGGGTACAACAAGCATGTGGCTCCTCCATGGGGACCAACTTCTTGCACCTAATACAATCAACCCAAAAACATCCCATATATGTCTGTGTTCGTGTGTAGCAAGTACCACACACACATACATGCTATATGTGGTTACTTCTCAGCAAGCTTTGCCATAACTCAAGTCATCATCATTTAAATTCGATTTGGGTCCATAGACTGCAATTTCATTCATTAAAACAGTCAGCCATTCAGTCCTATTCAGAGCCTTGAGGTCACACAGCATTTAGTGATTGAAGGACAGTCCAGGAGAGAGGGTCGTTGTTGGAGCTGTTGGGGATGAAATTTAGAAAATGATAATTGGCAGTCTGTTTAATGACAGCTTTAATGGTCACACGCATAGTTATGGAAGGCCACAAGTGCAAACAATTCACATATTTTGTTGAGATAAAAGATTAATGCATCTGACAATTGTTACACGTGATCTGACGAGAGTTAGAAAGTCTTAAACTGATATCTGGACTTACACTTCCTTTCCCTTTATGCTATCAGAAAGTACGCTGATCGTCACTTAAATGACTAAGGTACAGAATTAACAGCATAGCAACAGAAATTCTGTTATTTAGGTCATCAGGAGGCTGGCAACTAGATGTTCCTGTTCTTCTGATTGCCGTCAAAATGTGAACATCTGCAACTGTCAATTTATTTCATTTATTTTAAGCGACAACTAAGCCTTTGCAACTTTAAATATTCACAATCAAAAATGCCTTGTATTTACAAAGACAGCAGATCATTTCCAGGTTAAACAAAACAAAACAACCCAATCACTTTATAATCATACAGAGCACACAACCTTCCCTGAAAAACAACAGCTTTTCACATGCATCCAATCCCATGTGCCAAAATGACCATCTGTTGATGTAAATTATGAATGAGTCATTAAATTTTTATCAACATTAAATGTCTTTCTTTTCTTTAATTATATAACACGGGAGTATCTTATACTCAGAGATTTGGTTTTTAAATTGACAGAAGAAGTGTGCAAAATCTTGTACCATGCCTTTATGAAGCACAACAGATCGACAGAGTTAAGTACAGGAATTCAGATCCTATGCAGCTCCAGCTTATTCTGAACATAAATGCTGCCACCTGGTGATATATTAAAGGCATCCCATGTGCATGTAGTAAAGCTGCTCAGCAAATCTGTGTCATTCACATCATAGAAAGGTCTGATCCAAGCTTCAATGCCATCAACATCACATGTAACATTCCCAGTTTAATTGGAATGCTGACCAGCTGTATACGGACCGTAACGGTCACAGCAATAAAGGCTGGTGCTGATTTAAACACGCACACATGCATCATTCACATTTGCTTGCACATCAATCAAAATGGCTGCTTTGGGAGGTAGGGTTAATGGTATTATTTGTCATGCCAACGAAGGACGTGAGCATGCGTGCCCATTGGACGTGATGTCTTTATTAGCAGACATGACAGCAGCCAACTCAACGGTGTCTGCTCCATGTGGAGCAATGCCAACCCGGTTAAGCCCTCAGGGTTGTCTAACACATACACACAAAGTATGAATGGTAATGGTGGTAAATCATTAGGAGTAAAAACAAAATAGGTAAAAACAAATACCAATGCAAACTACTAAACACATTTAACGATGATAAAATATGTAACTGTAATTTATAGCTTGACATCAGTAGCGCAGCTCAACTTGCAGCTTGTGTCCTGTATCAATGATTATCTGTTTGTCTAATGTGATGAAGAATTGCACGAGTGGGGGGAGAGAAACAAACAACAACATTAAAAAAAAAACGAGTAAACAAAAAACTTGCCATAGTGACAACCTTAATATATGTTGTTTAGACTGCAATTTATGACAAGGAGTGTGCACCCTGCTGGTGTGTTTTCTCCATGATGCCAAAGCTCATCAGTGTACACCAGCATCTTCAGTAGAGTGTATCACATGTGTATATAGCTCTTCATCATGTGAACATTCATCAACATAATCAAAATCACAAATAGGATTGTTATAAATGTGGTGAAGTGTAGGAAATCATGGTTTGGAATTAAAGTAGCAGAAAAATGTCTGGAAAATGAAGGAATACAAAGCTACAGTGATGGAGCTCAATGAGATGAGAGTGAGATTGTACTCTACCTATTTACTATCCCGAGGGTCTGTTTTCTGAAGACTGTGGACAGCAATTTGTGTTCATGAAAAACCAAAACAGAAGCAAAGCTTATAGGAATCTGTTTAAGGAGAGGAAACAAACAATTTATCATTGTTTTTATTTGTAATATGTCAAATAATACATGTATTCAATTTTTTTTTTTTACATCCCTGTAAACATTGCATTACCATAGAAATGGCCCCTTATGCACATGTAAGGACCAAAGTGGGGGATGGAGTTGTTAATCTTGTTAGTTTCTGTACACCTCTGAGCGGCTGCCACCAGCTCCCAACCTGCTAGAACGAGGGAACAATAATAACCCAGAGATACTCAGGAATACTCACTGCTGCAGGCTGAAAGTCGGGCTGTGAAGCTAACATCTCATTTCTTCTTTTTAATATGCAACTATGTATTTCTATGTGCCCCGTTTTATGGGTGTTTAGTGCAGTACAACAGCTGCTGTCGATTGCTGGATCCCTGACAAAGAGTAAACCAAAACACATACAGCATTGCAGAATTTCATATTGCTTCAAGTAAAGAACTACTTTTTTATTCTACAACATCAGCCCCAAGAAACATAATGCTGGTGCAACGTCTTCTGTAGTTCCAAATTGAACAAGTTATAAAGCTGCATTTGAATGTCAACAAATACAATTGTGTAGCAGTGCTGTTATACTGAACCTTAGATGATTCCTGGCATATGAATTAATATCTAAGCACAATAATAACCCTTTAAATTGCATTGTCTTTATTCATCACAAATCAATCATGGATCTCATTGATGAAAAATCGATTGTGTTGACAGTAGTATTAGACGATCCCTGGAGGAAGGAAACTTGCAGTAGGAGAGCAATAAAACATGTCACTCTGGTAAACTCAGGGGATATTTATGGCTGATTTATCTGTTGTCAACACACATTCACACACACAGAAATACACAGACATCATTATGTTCCCGTTTTAATGGTTTATGTCACGTCACATGTGTGAAAAGTGCTTTTAAACAAGCGTTCTCTGTTTTGCATTCGTTGTCTCTAAATATTTGAGCTGGACCTGACCATGTCTTAAACACTGCATCTGATTTTTCATTATCTGTTTTTTTTTTTCTTTTTTTTACAGGATGACTAGTAATGTTATCTACATCGGCATGCACATTTGCTCCTCGATGGATAGCAAAACCAAAGCCATTAGTTGATAATATGCTGTCTGTTTGTCGCTGTTACTCATCTCTAAATTGCATTAATGTGGCACACTCATTGGGGAAACTGTTTGTCTTCCTGTCTTCCTCTCTGTGCATGTTTGTGTGTTTGGACATTGTTCAGACTTCTTTGCTTTCCCATGGGAAAAGCTGTGTTAAAATGTCTCTCTTGTCAATTATATGAAAGTTTAAGCCAAACTGAAATTTCCATTCCGAGCATGAACCTATGATTGAACTGTTTTCCAGTCCCACTACTTATATTTACAACCATTACTATCCTACATTACACCTTCAGGGCACAGCGTAGCATCAGTATGATGAGATGTACTGCTAAACAAAAGCAATGCATATGAAAACCCATTAAGTATGGATAAATGTATTTGGGTTTTAGAATACAAGCCATTAGTTTTGTCTAAATGTTTCATTATTGAAAAAAAAATGAATGGAAGCTTGCAAAATTAAAATTTTACCCACTCATCATTAATGAAGAAGATTTGGATGTTCCTTTCTGTACAAACTGTGTGAGGCTCTCTCTATGACTGCTGTGTGGAAGAGTGAAGACATATGGCTGTGTGGGTCCTCCTACCCCACCCTGTGGTCTGTCTTTGACATGCGCTCACTGTCATGGCAGAGAGGAAAGGAAACAGGGAAGGAATAGAAGCAGAGAAAAGGGAGAAAATGGGCTGACCCTGATAGCACCAGCGCCGCATCATTGTAACCTCTGTCCACTTTGTGATTTATAAGGCACAAGAAGTTGAATATTTTATCGTCACGCAACTAGGTTAATAATGCAGCTTGGGGTCTGGAGCATTAAGGGAGCATGACTTCACTGAGTTTATTTTGCCAAGTTCTAATCAATCAGGGCATACAGTGGGTGGAACATCTCAGGAAAGAGCTCTGTTCTCATTACGCAGATACATCATACATTCTATGTTGTAAATTACACACCAACCCTGGGCTCCATTCCACCAACCATCACTCGCTGAGAAAAGATGGGGTCTGTTGTTAATATTTGGCTTTATGTTAAAATGTGGGCAATGGTAATAACTTATAGAGGGCAAATTGTTCATAGAAGGCAGTATGAAAATGTGGAGTATTTTCTTTTCCATTCTAAGGTCTTTATTATGAAAACTGAAGGCTTTGAAGTGAGATAGACCCCGGAGGAAAAGATGCCTGGTACATAATATAAATATAACAATACTGAACAATACAGAGTGTCATGAATAGAATTACATTTTTACTTATAAAATTCATTGTTCTGCACTGCCTCAGAAATCAGTTTGACAGGCAAATTTTGTGGGCACATTCTTTCAAGAAATAACAATGATTACTTTTGTTTTGTTCAAACCAATAAAAGTCCATCTTGTTTACTGCTGCAGTGCTAAGAGGCTTATGCATGTTAAATTTAGTCAGTGACAAGATGGAAGAAAAAAGCAGGAGCTGTCATGAGTTAAAGCTCATCCTATGTTTACAACAGGCCTGAACAGAGAGAAATTACTTAAATTCAGATTTGGAAAAAGCAATGTGTCTTCAAGCGAAAACAAATAGAAAACTGGTAAAATATGGGATTTAAACTGCAAAGGGAACTAAATCTGACAGACACAGATCCAATCAATAATGTTTACAATTCAGCAACAGCGCTATTGCCATGACACATTTGACATATGCTATAACTGCACTCTAAAACACTTTACTTTAGCTTAAATGTCTAGTAACAGATTTTAACACCTTCCAAAAGAAATCTAACAGATTTTGTCAGTCTAACTGACAGATCAGGTGATAGCTGCATTCCACAGTCATGCGTCAAACCTTTGAAAGACGTGGTTCTTTAACTGTCGCTTTCACAAAAACGGCTGCTGTGTTTGTCTCCCAACTACACATGGTTGGCTGCCACACTACAAAGACATGACAATGTTTTATCTTAAAAGTTACTATTTGTAAAAATCTACCAAACAATAACTGTATTTAAAAAAAGGATTTTAACTATGGTGACTGTCCAACAGCTAAGCAGACTTAACATGCAGCTGGTTATCATAAAAGATCATGTATACAAACTACTTACATGACATGTCATGAGTTAATCGCCAAATACATTAAACCGTGTTGTGTTCATATGTTTGCTTAACAGTGACTTTATAATCCTCACATATCCCTACATTTACACTGGCACGAGAACAAACTCAGAAGGGAGAAAAAAGGGAATACACCCAGGGGCACAAGAGTTGGAAAACGGTGTTGATCATCTGGTGAAATGACATTAAGCTTAGTCACTCATCACTTCTACATACCTCAGCTTTATTTTTTCAAATAATTTATCTAAGAAAAACACAGTTGGCAAAAAAAAATGAAATAAATAAATACACTTTGTGCAAGTGTTGTTCAGTTTCAAAATGTGAAGCTTAAACCGAGCATGAACTGCATCTGCTTAATGTGTATGTAAGTGTGTTTCTGAAGTAAAGGCTTGTGCTCATAAGCATTCATGTGGCCATGTGTGTCAGTTTATAACACGTTCTTTAAGACTTTTTTTTCCACAGTACCAGTCAGGAGCAGGAGGCAACTGTGGAGGAAGGGAGCTTGTCAGAGCTGTCTCACTGGGTGATGTTAATATGGCAATACTAAGCTGGCACAGGACTTAAGCAGCTTACAAAGTACAGGGAAATAAACTTGATGATTCCACAGCAGTTTGCAAGACTTTTATTTAAATCCTTTAAATACACATCCCACCTCATGCTGGTCACATGACAACTTGACTGATCAGAAACTTACATACTTAAATGCAAATGTAGAGTCTCCATCATGCTATATGTTAAATTAAAGATGTTTAATTGTTTTAGATGTTGGACACTGATGCTCTTTGTTTTCACTGATTGCTTGAATGGCCTGATTCACCTACTTGCCAGTTGAAAGTTAGGAATCAATATTCATTTGGGTCATGGCGAAAAGCTCAAATAACTCAAAATGCCCACATCAGTCTGTGTGGTCTTTTTACTCTTATTATTTCTTGAAAACATAAAATTTAAAAATGTGATTGCCTTGCATTACAGAATAAAGATGAAAAAGAATTCTAATCAATAAGAATTGGCAAAGACCTCTACATAAACAAGCAGCATTGCTTCTGACCAACCAGTAAATATCCATCACAGAGCAAATTGTGTCAGGTCATAAGTTTTCCTGAACACATATCAGATCAGTTGGCATGCCATGGACTCATACTGACCGCTATTAAAGCCATCCATCACTAAAATGGCCCTCATAGTTCTTGTGAAATGCAATTCCAAATGTTAGATACTATATGGAGAGTACTATATGTCCATCAATGTTCAGCGATCTGATGTCATTTTGGGCTGTAGGAGCTGATGTTTTATTGTTTAAGCGTGATAGTTTCATGGATTTTCTGTCACTTTGTTGGATATCAGCAGTGACCTGGAGATCAGCCTTGTCAGAACCGGGGTCCGGTGATGACAGTTCCCACAGCTGACCCTGCCTCTGAATATTCACCCTTCCTCCTTCTCACCCTACACTCCACACTCTCTTCAACCATCGTCTTGCATCTCAGTGGCAGCAGATTCCAGTTTCCCATACTTTCACCCAAATTTCTCCTGTAATGATAATACCCCAATAACAGTCCTAATCCCAACATGCAGCACTGCTCAATTACAGCCTTTAGGAGGATGGGATTAGGAATGAGGATGGCAGTAGGGGAGGGGGCAGCAGGAAGATGGGGGGATGAGTTGAGCTGAAGGGTGAGGAGGGAAGAGCGGGGAGGAAAAGGATAAGAGGGAGGAGAGACTGCTTTTTCCTGCCATGAAAGGCTGCAGATGAAGAGACAGGCACAGCAGCAGTGGGTAAATCCCAAATAGCCTGTCACCAGCCGACAGCGCACTGGAGCGTGCAGAGCACAGATCAGCACAACAGACTGGCAGACTGGGTTGAGCCAGGCTAGGGGAGAGGGAGGAGGTTGTCTGGTGGGGCTGTAGGAGATGTTAAGGGTTGGCCAATTTGACTCTTGCATAGAGACAAGAGATCAGAGAAAAATATATTGGGTGACGGAGACATGGGACAGGGTGACTTAGGTCAGGATTTCAAGCTTGGCGCAAAAACATTTCTCTCTGATTGTGGCAGAGGGATTGAGGGAGAGGATAGAATGAGAAAAAGTATGAAAGAGTAAGTTGGAGAGACAGAAATCAGAGAAAATTGAGCTTAGAAATAAGGCATGGGGCTTATGCCTCTACTGGCTTTAACAGAATCCAGGCCCAAATAAACACCACTCTTCCTCATCCCTTTAGTTGTGGATGTTGATTGAGGGTGCTGGCAGTCACATGAACTATAATCAACTACCCATCACAACAGCAGCCATCTCACACAGCGAGACACTGCCAACCAGCAAGGGATCCTGTAGCCAAGTGACAAATCTGCATTTGCAAAGCAGATTATATTTACACACACGTCAATGTTCATAGTGTTTCTATAGTCAGAGCCAGTCAGCAAACGTCCGAAAGGTAAACATCTTTTCAATATGAAACTAGTAATTATTGTGTTCAACCAGACATTAACATAGTCACAATGAGATATTAGAAAATCTGTTACAGGGAGGGTTTTTCCATTGTAAAGCATGTCAGTAAAGAGACTATTAAAACTATTGAGATACAATTCTGTTTATATTATATTGTATTCATTTGTCAAATTTGTTTGTAACAAAGTAAATGTTGTGCTTTTTGAGTGCCTGCCCTCTGATTTCATATATAGTTTGTTGTTAATATTCAGTTGCATTTTTTCCTCTGAGTAGTTCAACTTCTAATTTTGAAATGTTAGTAAGCAAAGGATCATGCAACTAAGACACAATGCTGATACCTAAAGCATTTTCATTTCAGTGGGTACTACAAGGGCCCTTCTGGGTTCACAAAGTGGTTCCAGGGTCTGGTCTGGAGACTAACTTAGTCTAACTTAGAATCTCTGGCTCCATCACTGAAAAACAGATGCTACTGTAACTGTAACTGACATCATCAGGTATTTTTGATAAAATCAGCTGGAAACAGTATGCATAAATCATGTTTGTATCCCCAATCATAAATTACAGATAGTGTTTGGAAACACCAGTCAGAGTTACAGAGAGCTTTCTCAAACACCAACTGTTGTATAAAATAGAGTTGATACACTTGATTGGTGATATGAAAGCATCAGTTTGAAAGGAGCACGAGACAAACTCGGCGATCTGTTGCTGTTGTGAAGATAAACTTTGGTTCTTTACAGGAATTCCGATTACACTAGAGGAAGGGTCAAATATGCGTTGGAAGACACGTTTTAACTGACATAATGATGTGATTTTGTGGTGGCTCCCTGGAGAAAACCAAACCAGTTCAGGAGACAGGTTCAGCTAGAACAAACATAGAACTGGCTCTGGAACCAGCCCTGAACCAGCACCTTAACTGCCTTGGTTGAAAAGGGTTAACAGAGGTTGCCACTGACTTGTTAAAGAACAGGAGAGTAGTAAGTTAGGATTAACTATTAACTCTACAAGGACATCAAAGGAGCAACTGTCCTCAACAGAATGCTGGACAATAGAGACTGAAATTTATCAGAATCACCACGCATCCCGGCCTGGCTAACCAATAACCACTCAGATCAACACAGCTTTCTTTCAAGGACAGTGATAAGCCACCCAGCACAACTGACCTGTGCATAGCAACAGTGTACATGGCTAAGCATATAACTGCTTACATTTGGTTAGTGTGCAATACAAATAGTATTTGCTGAGTTTTTTTCTTGTGATCGCATTTGATAGTTTAGTTTAGGTTTATATGGACAAAGGTTCACTACATTGTTGAGATTAGATTGTGTGCATGCATGATTCTGAACTCGACTTAAAACAGATCCAAAGGGGTGAAAGATTCCAAACTCCCACATTTTAGAACCTTTTAGTAGGTTAATTTTGGTTGTGCTTATTAATACAAATATGAATCAGTAGTAAAGGAATAGTCAATCATATATCATGAGACGTTTTTTTTTTGTAAAACTTTGTATTCCTTAAATGAAGGCGGCACTTTGATCGAGATTTATCATTTATTTTGGTCATTTTAAATGGCAATTGAGATTCCAAACTTATGATCAATCACTCATGAGACAGAATTTGACAAAAATATCCCTGATCTGATAAGTTTGTCTCACAGTTTCATGAGCCCAACCTAAAATTATTGAAGCAATCTCACTTAAATGTATTCACCAACAAAAACAAACAAACAAACATACATACAAAACAAACAAAAATGATAAACATATAAATTCACCATGACACATGACATGCAAATTAAATCAACTTTGACGGGTAAAATATGTGGCGTTTCCTTTCAGTAAAAAATTGTGCTTTTGCATTTCAAATCCACTGCATCCTCGTGACTTTGGAGAGGCCGTCTGCTATCATTCATCAGGACTCATCCAGGGATATAACGAGAGCCAACAGTGGATCAAACAGACACTGAATGAAATGTTGCCTCTACAGAAAAAAGAGTTTTTTCTGTCCCTCCAGAGGGAACCATCATGTTCTGTTGTCAAGTTCTGTTCCACTGATTCTCCCGTAGTTCCAGCACAGTACTTGTGTCAAACCCAAAGTACACATACAGGCAGACCCTGGTCAACAAAGTCATGGCCACCAAAGCATGAAGTGAAAAAAGAACCCCCCCTACTCCCCCTGACACACCAGTGAAACAGCATAGCACCTGATAAGGCTAATAAAGGTGATACTGCTGGTTTGATCAACTGACAGTGGTGGCCCGTGGACCACAGTGGTTACAACACTGTAACGAGGGAATGTGGAGGTAAATCTGCACAACACTCCAGCTGCAAATGGAAAAACTAATTACACATCAGCTGCTGACATGGAGTTTCATTTTCAAAGATTTAATCTTTTTTTCTAAGGTCTCCAAAGCAATGTGTGTTTAAGTAAAAGAGAGAACAGATGAAAATTATAGCATTTTTGGGGGGATTTTCAATTCTTCTTGTAAATATACATTAATTAGGAACAATATTAAAGCCATCTGCCTAATCATGTGTGACCGAGATCAAATGGGATCTGTGGTGTTTGTGGTAAATGCTTTATAAAAAAAACAAATATTTAAAAAAAAATTGTGCATTCTCAGAGCAGCTTTTGCCAGGGTGAACTGTCTTTTGGGGGGAGACTGTTGTCAGCACAGAGTTCCCCAAACGTGAAGCAGTTTGCTTGGTCTGCAACAAAGTTTAGGTGTGTGGTCCTAGTCAAAATAACATCAAAACAGATGTCAGGATCCAAGCTTATCCAGTAGACATGGAAATTCTAGATATGATCAATGATCCACTTCCACTGTCAGTGGTTTAATGCTGAGGCTGGTATTGATATACAACATTTTTTTTTTAAAATAAAGTATAAAGTAACTCATCTTTGACTCATTACGCGAATACTTGAAAGATGGTTTCAAATGTATGAGTCATGTAGGAAACAAGACTTCCAAAAAATACTATCATGTTCTCAGTTTCACATCAAGTAACACAGCCATCACTGTCAGCAGTGGAAAGCTTTTATGAAGAAGCAGCTGTAGGTGTGTAACATGTACAATATTCTTCAGTTGCTTCTTTTTTTCTCTTTTTTGTGGATGATAATAAAATTAAGTTTGAGACAGTACTGTGGACTAATAGATTAAACTTATGTCATCCATTTAAATGCAAGTCATCTAGTCCAATTTATCTAAATATATAAGGTTTTTAACAAGCTCTGAAGCTCAACCACAGAAACAATCCAAGCCACAGACATGTTTGAAAATGTATTTTGGTTCTTTTGGCAACTCAATTTACTTCTTCTTCAAAATAAAAAACAAACAAACTTGCACTTCAGTCTTGTTTGAATAAACAAATCATTAAAATTGTTCCAAATTATACAAATTGTTCCACTAATACACTGAAAGAGTAAACCATCCAATTAAAGATACTCTGTATATCTAATGGTAACAGAAAAGACCTCTGACAGCAGGTGATAAAAGGTGGAAGATTCACATTCAGCCTAATTAACCTACAAATAGTTCTGATCCCATACAGTGAGGAGTCATGGAGAGTTACTGCAGTGATGTCCTGGCCTGGCAGCCGTGATTATTTTCCAGCAGCTTGCTCTTTCACAGAAAACAACAAAGCAATTGCAGAGTTTAGAGTATGAGGAGCAACTGGTTCAGCATCTGGCTTATATGTTAACATGCATGGGAACAAGGCTAATGGAGTGAATTAGCGTGTCTATGCGAAAACCCAAGAAACGTGAATTCTAATTACTTCCACAGCCGATGCTGCCAAGACCAGCTTTGTCCTCTGCTGAGCTGATAGAAGAAGGAGGGACACTGTCATCGTGACAGCAGAAGAGAGCAGAGCTGGTCAAATGTCAGCTGTTTGGCTTATTTTCTTGTGTGAACATCATCACAATTACTACAGAGACCAGCAAAAAGCTGAACATTGTCTGAATCGTGACAATATTATTCTTAACATTCGTGCCTCCTACAGACTGAGATCTACAGCTTAGCAGGAAAGGCGCAGGGAAACATCAGCAAAGCTTTGTAAAAAAATAAATGTGACAATAATGTCAGAGCAACAAGCTTTGCAACAAGGACAAATCACATATACACTGAATTTAATTACAAAGGACAAACAGATGGATGTGAGGAAGTGGTAAATTATGCAGCTTGTATCATTTAATAATTATCTATTTAGATGTGAATGTACATTAGCTGGGTTCATATAACCTGTATAAAAAAACTGAGAAACAATGTATATACATATTCAGTTACCTTATACCTATACATATACCTTTTCACAATGGACAGAACACCTGTTGGACATGCAAGTGAAGAGATATCCTTCCTTAAAAACCAAGATGATAAAAAGTCAATTTTGATTGTGGTGAATAGGCCATGATGGTATGGATGAGTGAAAGTGTGTGCATCACGGGATGGTGCAAATTTCAGTGCAGCAGAATGTCTCTACACAGAACAGGCAGCAGCTTCTTCTCAATCGGTATGGATGGTGATGGTGGTCCAGCAATATATGATGAGTCCAAACACACAGTAGAGAACTGCAGAGGAAAAAGCTGCTAAATAGATAATAAAAAGGGTGTAGATGCCACTTGGAGAAATTTAAAGAGCACAACTTTAATCTTTATTTCAATGATGTGGCATAAAAAAGGAAAGTTTTTTTGGGGGGTGATGGGGGAACCTATAAAAGTTCACTGGCAAAATGCATTTGTTCTATTTCCTTACTTTAAAACAAACTTTGTTTTGAAATCCGTTGAAGTTGTTAGTTTTGCTCTGATACTTAAGAGAAAACTTGAGACTTTGTTATTTGGACCTTATCAGTTCATCTTAATAGACTCAGAAAGACAGTTAATATTCACAATAGACAACCTGCAGCCAGTAAACATTTAGCATTTTTTGCTGTTGTGAATGTCTTTTCTTTCCAAATAACTGGTTGATCAACCTTTGGATTCATATGGGTTTCAATACACTCTTCTATAAATTGAGTGCATATGTTGTCATGTCAGTTCAGTCTGATTGCTATATTTACTGTCACCATCTGCTTGAAAACAATGAAGGATGTTGCATTTCATCTCCAGCCAATCAATACCTGCAAATAATTGTTTAAGTCTGTTGGTCTCTATAGTATAAAGTTATTTCTGAATAGCTATTCTAACTTTTAATAAGTAGAAAGGAAAGCAGAGGAAGAGAAAGGCATCCACATCTAATATCTTCTCACACCATTATTATCACTATTTCATTTTTCATTAAATATCATTATGGGCTATAGAAACTTAACATACTGGTTGATTTACTTAGTTGTGAGCTCATCTATGCAAAACTTTGTAGCTGTTTCATGATATCAGCACAGCAATCATGGCAAAACAAAAAGGACCCGTTAAAGAACCAATCAATTACTCAAAGAGGAAAACTCCTGATTCCTGATCTATCTATCTAACATATTTGTGCATTGCACAAGAAAGCTATATCTGTACAACTCTAAAAGATGGGATAAAATGCACTTTTTGCAATATTGACAGACACTATTGACAGACTGCCTACATGAATCTATGATTGGCCCCAAGAACAGTGAAGGGCCATGTGAAATGAGGCATTTTATATTTACAGCAGCTACAATTTCTGGGAAAAAATGTAACAGACAATATGACTGTTAGCAACATCAGAAATGGCCACGATAATAGCTTAAATTACTTAAAAGACAAAATAGCAGGACAGAAAATAGGCTGTGATATTGCATTACAATATATGCTTTTTTTTTACAGCAGTGGTCTCATTGTTCAACTGCCATGTGCTGTTCTGAGATACCCAAATAATGTCATATAAAACAGCAAACGTTAAGGATGGCAAACATATCTAACAGGAACTTAAACATTTATGTTAGATAGACAATGGCACTAAAGCATACAGAGTCTGTAATGAAATAACAGCTTGAAAATTGATGGTTACTCCATCAGAGAGGGCTGTGCAACTCCATTCCTGTTGTTAAAATGACAGGCTGACTACAAATCTGTGGATGGAGCATTAGATCTGAGAAAGCTGACATGATTCATCACTTGAAACCCATTGCAGGTTCTGCAACAGAAATGTCAGAGATCTTAAATGCAGAAAGTTGCCATTAGCGTTTCACATTATTACAAGATAACATAACAGCACACATCCCCCCCATACACACACACACATCTGGGTCTGCATTTTCATCACACACAGGCTTCCAAACCCACCACAAACACAGTGTGGTACAAGCTGTACCTCTAACTTTGCTGACATTGTTGACATCTTCTGTGCTTGAATACTCGACTGAGCTTTCAGAGGTCTCTCTACATTATTGAATACCTTGGATTTTAAATGAAATGCTAAAGCATTTGACATGCTTCTGAATTCCCCTGCTTATCTAACCACACTGTACGCAGTTTAGATCTTCAATTATCCATTCATCATGAGCTCATTTGTATTGTGACCATGCACCTACTGCATGTAAAGAAGCTCCAGAGTTGCGCACACCTACTGTGTAGCCTCAGTAAAGCATACATGTAAAGGCCTCAGAGCACTGGTCAAGGGGCCAATTGCATATCATCTATTTACAAAATGAAAGTAGACGGGTGTACCTAAATGTGAACAGATTTATGTACTTTTGTGTGCATGTGCATACTTTATAACACAGAGCTAAATGGAAACAAACGATGCCTACTTTCTGCTCCACCCTGCCAACAATGCAGCGAGAATCCCGTAACTAGGTCAGCAACATAAACATGCTTAAACACGAGCTGTATCTTCCATGTTGCTTCCACAGACAAGATGTAGAGTGACACTAGAGATACAACTTTGAAATATGGATGCAGTGGGACACAGTTCATAATCCCAGTTCCCAGAAATGACGTGTGTGAAAGTGTGGGGGTGGGTAAGTGTGGATGTTTTTATAGCTATAGTAGGGATGATGGACAAGGGAGAAAGTAGTAAGAGTAGAGGATGCTACCCTCCTCTGTGAGTGAAAAAGTGGATCGGGTGACTCACCAGGACATATATGCATGGCTGACTCTAAATATAAGGTGCTTTCCAAAAAGAAATGAGCTTTTTATTGTTAAATCCAACTCATATTTTTTTCAATGCTCTCTGAGTCTGTGCTCTTACAGTATTTTTGTTTTAATATGGAAATAGGTAAATGTCATGATAGATGTAATGATTTGTCCAACTGACAACTGTCCCCTTTTCCATAAAACACTTAGATGCTTTTATTTTAAAAGCCAGTTACAACTGGGAGAGTAATACACAGATATTCACATGAGAACCTCTGATAAAAACAAAAGCAAGAAAGCAAGAAAGCAAGAAAGAAAGCAAGAAAGAAAGAAAGAAGAAATAGGTAATGACATTTTGTGGATCTGAATAATAAAAGCCTCTTTCACATGGGCCTTTTCAAGCCTGGACTTTGTTGTGCACCATGTCATTTGTGAAGGTACAGAGGCAGAATGGGGGGGCCAAAGTTGAAACACCTCTGAGTTGGTGTAAGGCCCATCTAATGTGTGTGCCTATACACATCCAGGCAGAATTGGAGAACTCACTGCTCAAACTTCCCAGATACCAATTCTTAGTGCAATCATTCAGTAAGTTCCCCTGGAAGTTTCAAGGTTCAAGTTCAAGGTTTTTGTCACTTGCACGGAAATGCATCTATCCATTGGCGAATATTGGCATTTTAAAGGTATGTTGGCAGATGTGCATATTGAAAGATTTTGTTAGTTTTTTTTACATAAATTATAAAAGGAAAGATACTCAGGATATTTCATTGGTACAAAAAGTATGTTTTTGTGTGTATGAAAAGAGAAATACTGGGTGTTGTATCAGAAGCTGTGTTTTTTAATCTCTAAAAAGTGGTATCAGCACTGACCTTGTGTTCTTGTACCAGTGCTATTTAAAAGAAGACCTTGTGCTTACGAAGTGTCTAAAGTTTAACTTCTATCTGCCAAACATGGACATCAGGATCCATACTTTAGAATTACAGTTCAATGGTGAAATATTACCATTATCACTTATATGTTATTATGAATAAATAATCGTTATGTACACTGTGTCATAAAAAAAAATTCATTCAACGGCACTGGAGTTTATACAATCAAATCATCACATTAATCAAGCTTCGAGGTATGTGATGGAGTAAAATGCACACATCACTGCAGCAGTCGGACTGGGTATGGAACAAGAAAAACAGCAATGCAAGAAATACCTTGCTGACATGCAAATCAACATAATGAAACAGAGTGACAAGCTCAGTATAATTTTGGAGCTCTAACTTTCAATGAAGCGAAGGAGCAAATGGGGCTAACTTGCTATAATGAGACTAAATTTAAACAAATTAAATTTGTTCTATCTCCATCAGAGCAGAATGTACACAAGACAAAGAGTCTAGGCAGAGAGGCTGGATCTACACAGAACATAGATAAAATGAAATATGTAGTATCAAAGAGCTTTTGCTGAGTATACATCATATTTCAATACCCAGCTTCATTATCGCTTATGTTGAAATAGCTGTTGAGCCACAGTGTGTCTAAACTTGTAAATATCGCTCTTCCATAAATCTGAAAGAATCATCCTTCCACTCCTCTGGAAATGCTGCATCAGGAGAGGAAACCTCTATCTTTCAATATCTCCCAAGATAGACTGAAGTGTATGCAATATAAGATTAGCTCCAAATTCCAAACCACCAGCCTTTAAACAGAGAAATAATGTATGAGAAATACACAGCCAGTCTAAAGTATTTATAAGTTATTCTCTACATCATAGGCAAATGTCATGTGTGTGTGTATGGGGGGGTTGCTCTTTTTTTCCCATTACTCTCTCATGGGAAGAAAAACATGCTGTTGTGAACATAACTATTATCTAATATATCTAAAGTACTCTTATCATTGAGGCAAAAAAATTAAAAATGGGTTACACGTTAAGGTTGAGTTAAAACAAATGATGTGTCAAACATTTCTCTTTACACAGAAACAGTGAAACACATTTACTGTGGTAAACCAGTGTTTATTTCCTGTGTGTGATAGGCAGCCATGTCAGCTGAAACAGAAGAGTAAACAGAAAACAGTCATTTTTCAGGGAGCTAAAAAACCAAGTTACGAAAATATCCCCACTGATATCAAAGGTTGTTGGATGAAGTAGTAATAAAGGTGTTATGGGGAGAAATCAACATTGACAAAGGTGCTGTCTGTCAGACAGACGGGGACAGTCAGAGAGTGTCAGGTGAATTTGTTGATGTTTTATCAGTGTCATGAAATATGGAGCCCTTTCAAAAGTACAATTGTAATAACCAAAAGGCAGCAGTCTTAATGTTGAGCTGAATAACGTGCTTAGTCGTTCTGAGTAGAGAAAGACCATTAGGTGTGTTAGATGAGAAACACTTAATAAAAACAGCAAAGGACAGTAACACACTGATAAAACTAATGAGGCAACAGCGCCTCCCTCAACACTTGCTCTCGTGTTTTTCTGCATATTGGTACCCCAACACTGAAGTGAACTATCCAGAGTCTTTATGTTCTAAAGACTCTCCATGCCTGTATGACACATTTACAATTTAATAAGACTAATAAGTGGGACTGCAGTTAACAATATTTCTTCTTGATTAATCTGGTGATTAATATTTCCATTAGTTGTCTAATCTAACAAATATTTTCTTGAATAAAATAACAATTATTTTCTGTTTAGTTGGATACATTTTGTTTATTTTACCAATAAATAATAACCACAACTTCCATTAATCTATCATAATCATGATTATTTTGGTCAATGCTATTTTCATGATTATTTAAGACAGTTTAAGACTCAGTGTCTATTTCTAAATGTCATTTATTAACTTGTCTTTTTTTAAAGGATTTGTCTTTTCAACAGCGGATTTTTTTTAATCTTTAAATAGGAAAAAACACAAACTTAAGGCACTAACAAAAAGATATGTTAAAAAAAAAGGTAATGCCAAGGTGCATTGGTGAAGGTAGTGGGAAACACACAGTTGTTGGTCAGGACCTGTGTGGACAGGACTAGAGTTATTGTGAACGTAAAGCCTGACTTTAAACCCTGTGGTCATCTGTGGTCTGTGCATAAAGGAGGCCCAGGGCTACTCCGGCACCTCTTGAGTCCTGCGCCGAGGCTCAAGGAACTGACCCGCGACAATCCAAGAGCACAGGTTCACTTGTGCAAAAGTTCCCATAAGTTGTTCCGACTTTTTTCCCTATATATAGATCATTAACAAATTCTCTCTATCTGTCATGTTGACTCAAGCTGAACATCCACCCAAGTGGCAAGAGTGTGTTTGGGCTTTAACGGCCAAAGTGTGCTACTGTGAAAGTGGTCGACCGCAGTTATCACACAAGACAAAAAGGGTGATGAAAATGAAATGAAAGGAAAGGAAAAAAAAAACTTTATTTATCCCAATGGGCATTTCCATAAATCTTTAATAATAAGTATATAGGGTGCATTCTGTAGGTGTCACAGTGTTGTGTCGTATGCATTTCATAACAAAAGTGTTTACTACAAGCTTTGACTTTTCAGAAAATTGAGTTTTAGTTTTGGACAAGAAACAGTCCAACTTGTCCCAGCCCATAACTAACCACATCTGGTGTAGGGCAAAAGGAATGTTCATAAGGTGCTTTCCAATTAGGCATTAATTCGTCACACAACCTTGCACTTTAATTAAATGTAGCACATCAAATGGAGATGTGAATTATGGGGTTATTAATGTGATGACCGATAATGTTGTTGCCAAGCAGGGGCCTCCATACCCAGGATAAGCCGGCAGCCTCTGAAAACTGGTGGCATCACAGCTTAGCCTTAATCCCTCTGCCCGTCAAAAAGACACATTTTCCTAATTGCCTTTTAACTTATATGAAATTAGCACCTACGTAAGTCAAATTATCATTGCATGCTGTGGATAATTGAGATTGGGGAGGGAGGTATCAACACCGATAGGATGGTTGAGCTCATTAATTATTGTGTTGCTAGGGGATGGCACTGAGAGAAAAGGGAGCCACACATTAGGGATGCAAGGATAGCACCTCTCATGGGGGTGATCTCAGGGCATTAGCCCTCTCCTCCAAGGATTATCCATGCAGTGCTCAAGGCACTGCCAGGAGAAACATGAGCTGAGGAGGATTTTGGTTCAATTCCATTGAGAGAGTGGGTGCCATGACATGCACCCAACCTACATGGCATTATAGAAATAGCCAAAATGAAAAACAATTCAGGCTTTGTTTTAAAACTATCCACAGCATGATTTTCAGCTATTATTCATTGAATACACAGATTTCTAGTGAGAGAAGATGACCCAATTAATAGTAACAGATTCGGATTAGGATTTTACATAATTTGGGTTTGTGACATGAAGGGGGTTTACCAAAAAGACCCTTTAATAGTCATTAGTGTCCAAAAATGGAATTTTTCATCCAACACACAATGTATGGAATGGACATTTTAATTTTTTTAAATGTTTACAACACAGCAATTAAAAGTACTTTTCAAGAAGTTAATATATAATCAAAATATCATTAAGACTAATGTAGAGCAGTTGTCTCCACAATGTGTTTTTCAATGACAGATGGTGGGATTATCAAAGCAATTAGCTGAGAAGGCCAACCAAAACTCATCAGTGAATGGAAACATTATGAGCAGCCATGAAATTCAAAGCAAATAAATAAATAAATCAAGCCATTGCTATGTATGATGGCAATAATGCACTTGAGATATTGCACTTAAGGTTTTAGTCTGCATATCATATTATCTTGGCAGAGAATTGATCTAATTTATTATTTCTGGACAACTCTGTGGCCAATACTTCAACAAATAAATGTGGGAATGAGGGAAATAATACATACAGTATGAATAGCATTCATATTGGCTTTGTTGTGTACAGGCAAACAGAAACATCAGACTTCTGTCACTCCAAGCTTATCAACCTCTCCACTGCTGTTTCCTTCATCCCCATGGCAACTGCTCGTCTTCTTATCCTAATCGCTACAAGTTAACCTTGATATGAAATAGTGCCCAAGGGACCACTCACATTTTCACGTGAGCTTCTGAAGCCAGACACCATTTCTAATAATAGCTGTAAAAGAAATCACTGTCTGAATTTCATGAGAGTCTGAAGACAACTGATGAGCATCGCAAGACAAGCTGAAAACAGTATTTGAGGAACGAGTTAACAGTGGACAACAAAGAGCTGAGCATTTGAAAAGGATGTACTCAGGGTAGAAACCAACCGTGATTTCCTTTAATATGTCAAGCCTTGAAATCAAAAGCCAAATATTTCACTTCTCATTTTTATGAGGATGTTTATCAGCCAACACTAATAATGGAGTAATAACAACAACAATGAAATCTTATATCCTTTGACCTCAACTTTTTGACATGTAAAACACAAAATCATAGCCTGCCGTTCCCTCATTGTGGATATTTGCAAAGCCACTGTACTGCATAGAGCCCATTGTAATCTAGTTTTAATGCAGTAAATGAAAACAATAAAAGAAAACTAGCTGCTGCGCAAAGCTCATCATAGTCGTAATGATCACAATTGCAAAACAAGGTATCTCACAGCACTTAAGTCACCATAAAAGGAGCATTTGTTATGTAACATTTATTTGTTGTTTCTTTGACAGAACACTGCCTTGATGCTATCAATTATTATTACAGTGGTTAATATATGCAGTTTTTTTCAAATAAAGAGGAGCTGCATTATACTTGTGTAATGAGAGGAACATGAATGTGTCAGCAGAGCAGACATTGTATAACATCGTGCAACTTCATGCTTCATATTAGTAGATTATTGTAGGAAAAAAAATAAAATTAAATGAAAATGTCAGTCCAGGCACACATTATGGTTAATGGAGACAATTTGTTTGGGGTTACCAAGTAGGTTTAAGACTAACTTGGACCTAGAAAATTGGAGATTGAGATGACCGTTCTCGCCTTTTTGGAGCACTACAGGCTGCAGACCAGCTAATTACAACTGTAATGGAATGTGAGGCCACTTGTTTGCTCAGACTCTTTATGGCCTCTAACGCCACTTCTTTCAAACAAGGCAGGGGACAGTTTATGGCACAGCTCTGACATGTGAAGAATAAAATATATAAAAGAGGGTGTGCACACCTTCAGTACAGACTGTGTAAAATAGATAGTGGCCAACAGTGGCACTCCAGAATTTTCTGCTGACAGTGAAATTGACTTAGATATATATATATATATATATTTTTTTTTAGTGCTTTTCAGTTTATGTAAAGGTTTTGTAAAGAAATGCATGATAGTGTACAAGTGTCAAATACATAAACATCAACGATGAATGGATATACACAACCATGGTAATATAAAATCAACACTAACAAAAATGAACTGCATTTCGCGTATTTGAATAGGAAACATTTTCCTGCTGTATTCATTTCCACGATAACCGATAATACAATGGGCTGACCTACTGCTAATTCTGGCAAACACAATTACCCTGAAACTGTAATGGCTCATACAGGACATGATGGTATCATTTAGTCCCATTACACTGACAATTCACCAAGCACATAAAGAGAGTGAAATCTTTTCTAGTTGAGAAATATGAGACAATGAACACTTAATCACCACATTAATAAGATCAAACACCCACAGCTGTCTTTGCAGAGACACAAAGAGAAATATGATAAGGATGAAAATGCTTTGCCTCAATGTTTACAAAGTCTGTGACCATTCAAATGAACCCCCAAATTATAATTACTTTACCTTTAAAGTGTGAGTGATACGTAAAATGTATTCAAATTTCAGTCGCACACATTATGACCCCCCTAAAACATAAAACACACGAGGGGTCAATGTAATGTATTTTAGGCATTTACTACGTCTTTGAGCTAAAACACATCATTTTCAGCAACAACATTCCATCTATCACAATTACAGCACAGATCCATACTTAAAACCAGAATGAATAGAAAACAATTTTCCACCAGGAATGGATATTACCCCAGAGTAAAACACAGTTTAAACGTCTGTTGCAAAACACCCGTTTTTTGATTCAGCAAATTATACCTTGAAGCATTTCGACAGGAGTGGTGTGTTTTCCAAGGCAAATTCTTATCGCTGTTCTTCAAAGAGGAGAAAAATAACTCCAGAGAGGGTAAGGGGGCGTTAAGATTGAGAGGACAGAAACAATAAGGCATAGAAATAGTGTGTATGTGTGTAATTGAGTATATGTAGTCGTGAGGGGTTGCTCTCCATAAGGCCATAAGGTAAACTCTATGGGAACTGTGACTCCAAGCCAGAGGTATTGAAAGGTAGGCGATAGCAGTAATGAAAGAAATGCAATAATAATGCAATAATGTTGGTTGGGTGAGTCAGCTAGGCCTCCGGCACTTTCTCCATAGTGCAGTAGATGACCTGGTTTTTCTCCTGTTCCATTCCTCCATTGCAAACACAGGACCAAGGTGCAAGCCATCAATAATAGATGCACACAGTTACTGTTGCCACAAGCCCCTGAGCTGCACAGTGCTGAGATGGAGGCTTATTAAAGCCCCTCCCTTCTGTTATTGTTTAGCCCTGGAAGAAAGTAGTGTTATGAAAAATAGGACAACAAAGGAGAGCGTGGCTTGGCACAGTGTCAGGAACAGGCACTACTAAATTGCCATTGTCCTTGGACAGAAGTTAGAATTAGCCTGGGCTGTGCATCCGGGTCTGCATCTGTCCCATTGGTGGTTTCTTGTTGCTATGGTGCAAACAACCATGCAACTTCCCATTTGTTGACACTTACTCACTTGAGGAAAATGTAGGAGTCAGTTCAGATCTGACACCAAAGACACATATTTGAAAAAACATGGAGAAAATCTTCTCTTCCTCAGACTGCGTCTTTATCATGTTAGCAAACTCCATTTGCTGATGATAGGTCAGAGATGGGGACTCTTTTGCAATCTCCTTTGAATTAAGTCAAATTGTCATCTTCTTTTTTAAACCATTCAAGTGTAAATATGGTTTCTGAACCCTGGTTGGTCAACAGTACCATTCAGATCAAACAATCCCTTAGAAGACAGAAAAATAAAAAAAGAAATCTGAAGTAAACTGATTACTACAATCCACACTGTTAAGACACAATATAATTACAGTGCTTTATTTACCTCTACTAAATACATTATACTTGACTTATCAGTAGTCACACTTTATGCTTGTTATGAATCCCTTGTAGAGTGAAGCAGAACAACTTGTTCAAGGTTTGCTGGACATTGACTTTGGCACAGGTCTTGTAGTAGACCTAAAAAAAATGCAACTTCTCCAGAAAAATTACTTGGGTTTACTGTTCTTTACTTTTCTAATGACAGCTTGGCTTTCTTGGTGAGCTTAAAATCTATTTTATGTGCATGTATTTTATATGGTTGATGGGAATCTCAGGGGGAGCTCTTTGTCCATGCATCCGCTCTGTAATCACAGCCATAAAAGAAACAAGAGGCAACGAGAGACAAGCAACTGGCAATAAATGACACATCATCCCGGTAGTGTAATAACTTCCTCATCCATCAGTTAGCCTCTGCTCACACATCTCTCTGCCTCTCTGCCTTGTGACTTCCCGCTCTTGCCTAGTTCACTACAGCTTTCCTCTCTAGGGAAAAATTACCTGGATGGACAAAGGGATTGATTGAGCTAGGCCACCATTTGATGTTTTTTTCAGCTGAAATTAAACTGTCTTGTCCCCTCAATAAACCTCTGGCACAGACATATGGACAGCAGAGACCATAGCCGCATGATAAATTACAATATGATATCACACCTTCATGTGTTCTCCCAGTTTCAGATAGACCATATGTTCCACCGAAAAGACCTTGAAATTAATCTGCCCCACTGCAAATTTACTGTTGCAGAGGGCTTCTCTGTGAGATCGATTTTACACTATATTCCTGTAAATGATGGCCGGCGTGTCAAAGTCCCCAGCAACTTTCAGAGAGAGCTAAACCAAAGGCAACTATTGGTGGGAGCCAAACGGTGAGAAAAAACGGTTAGGAGTTAGTTAAATTAATTAGGCAGAGATAAATTTGTGTTAAATAGGAATGGTTTACAGTTATTGAATTAACTGGCATCAATGATTTCATGATCAATGATATAATAACTAATTCTGTGAAATACAGAGAACAGGAAGTGTAGCGTGTAGTGTATATTTGCTTTTCAACTATTGGTCAAACTTCTTACAATTTAGCTCCTTGTGTGTTTGCAGAGTGTCCATAATATGCTGGCCACTTCTGTCTGTGGAAGTTGTGTTCATGAATGCAGCAGCTCTAAAGTTGTTTTCGGGCTGGTGTCCCAGCTATTTAGGCCTTATGCTAATGCTAGAGAAGCATGCTGAAAAGAAGTGGTACAGTGCTGACTCAATGCAGACCAGAAACTGGAAATATCAGTAAATTCTTATCCATCTGAGATATAACAATGTCTTGGATTAATAGAGTTGGTGATGTTGGATATTTTGGATTTTGTCAGGCTAAGGAGTAATTTGGTGTTTGCATATTAATGATGCTTTTAGTCTTAATGGTTCCAGTGCATAATACAGAAAAAAAATCCAACTCTACTTCATACATGAATTGATTAATGAATACATTAATTAATCAACAATCCACAATGATTATACTTGATATCCCCCTTTTTTTTTATAAAGGTGACCCAAATAGCTGAGGTTTTATTAAATATCTGTTTCATGCTTTAGTAAAAATACCACAGAGGTACAAATCAACAGCTCTCTTTACACCTTTGTTCATACCAACAGCTTTTAGGGAGTGGATAAATCAAGTGACTCCACTACACCCCATTCCCATGGTGTATGTCTTATATGAGATCTGTCCTAAAAACCTGACATTTGTGTTTTGTTTTTAGAGGCTAATGTTAAAAGCTGTAGCATATTTGAGAAAACTTCACCCAAATCTTTGTTCTTGTCATAGTGGAGTGCTGCAGCACAACTGATGGTGCATACAAAAAGTAAATCAGATTTTATAACTTTTGAGTGCAAAAAAAAATTAAATAATACCAAGAAGAAGTTGGATTCCCTTGTCCGGAGATGAAAAAATAAAAAACAAAAATAAACCAAGTATCAGTAGAGCATTTTTTTTTCTTGAAATAATTATATTAACTGTTGATGAGAATTCCCTTTTAATAGCAGAGCAAAAAGCAAGTGCGAAAGAGTTTCAACATTCTACTTCTAAGAGAGTACAGAGAATGCAGCATCAATTGAAGTCGAAGCTGAAGTTGGATAGAAATAAAAATTGAAATAAAAATGGGGAGGCTGGATATTTCTACTCAGATCCAAACTGCTCACTGAATGAGATATTTTCAGAACTAGGGAGCCACAAACAACATGCCACAGTTTTTTTTTTAAACTGGTAGTGACTTCAGACACCCAAATAGATGCTCTCAAGCACAAAAATAAGTAATTTTTTCACAATATTTCCCCTTTAAATAAATTTTTTAAATGTCTTCTAGAATGGAGAGCAAAAGCATGGAGGGACGGCATTGAGGTAAACAAAATATAAAGACCACCAGGAAGCTCAAAGTTGTTTTAGTAGATAAAATATATAATAAAAGCCTGGGCTAAATCTATTCTTTCACAACCACGCTGGGTGAGGTGATGTGGGCCCAAGAGGAAGACTTGTTTATCTGCGGGGAAAGTCACACATCACCCTTCTCACTGCCTGCCACAGAGAGGTCATAAATTACCTGTCCAAAAGCCATCAATCTGTACTGCGGGCGACAGCGACCCTCAAGCTTACACACAATCTTGCACGCAAACGTGCATGTACAAATATGTACAGTACACAAAGAAACACACAGTCACAGAACCAATCCACATGCACGTGGACCTGACTGTGCTCCACTGACACTGTTGGCTGTCTCATCAGTGTGCTTGGCACAAACTTTCTTTACTTCCAGATAAACATTCTCTGCTTCCACAAACACCAGTGGAAATCTTTTTTAAGCCACTGTAGCAGAGAAATGACACCCACTTTCAGTTCAATTGACTTTAAAAATTTTATTTCAATACATTTAGATTATTTTTTGAATACTTTAATCTTAGGGAAACAGCAGATGGCCAAGAAATAGCTCATATTTGTTCTATTTCTACTCTATAAAAACAGGATTTGATTCAAATACATCATTCCATGAGGTAGTGATAACACACTATGATTAATTTTCATTTTTCTTCAGCAGGAAGACTAGTAGAAACTTCCAGTCACATCCACTTATAGATCCCCTCAGCATTAATAATGCACAAGCCTTTATCTTTCTTCTCTGACCTCTTAAATCACTATCACAAAGCTGCTGGTCATGAAGTTAAGACTCACTCTTACTTCCATCTGCTTTGCCTCAATCCATTCCTCTTCATTACCTATAATCTTATCAACCCTTTATTTTTTCACAGGAGGCTTGAGAACCACCAGGATTATTCATGGGGAGATTATCTTCTTTCTTAGCAGCCCACGTCGCCAAGTGGCAAATATCTTGTCTAATACCAACTGTTAAAACCAGTAAGGCCAGTGAAGACGTGACTGATTTTAAAAAGAAACTACCCATCTTGGTGTAAATATGCAGAAAAATGGAAAAGAACAAAACAGCACTGATGACCAGAATGAAATACCATCCTGCTGTATATACGGTTTTAAACATTTCAAATTTTTTTTCTATGTGTTTATGTGCAAGCACATACGTGCAAGTGTGACTGCAAATGAGAAAGAGATGGAGAAAATCTGATGAATTGTCTCATATAAGGCATCCATCAGCGGCTCAGTGATTTATGGGGTTAATAACCGAGTCTATTCACAAGCCTGCAGTCTTGTTTTTCTGTTTGTGGTGAGATGACAGAAATACTACAGACAAACCACCCATTTGTTCTGTACCATCCTCATTTAAAAACCTATACAGGCAGTCCTTCCTGGCCTCTGTGCAGTGGGTGCTATTGACAAGACCAAAAGCACAAATAACTTATCAAATTGTGGCTGTGTTTGAGCTAAAAACACTAACACTAAAAATGCAAAGTTTGCTACTGACAAAGGAAAGTGCTTAGTCTTTAATCTGAGATTGTGTAAGAAAAAAAACTGCAAAAGTGTCAAATGCAAGGACTGCAAAATCTCCTAAAGTATTGCTGACACATTGAGTCTGTCTCAGCGTATTGAATATTATCTGTTTTTTCTTGTGATCCCTCAAACCTTTTAAGCTATCAGTCAGGTAAAATGTGCATGTATTTCATAGCTTGCTTTATATAATATTGCAAGAACAGGTAAACTAGAAATGAAGATCAAACTGTGGCACAGTACTGTCTGGTAAGATATAGTAATTCTTTATTAATTTTGCGAACATTTATAACAGCTGTTCTACCCTGTATGAATGGTCATATTTTATCAATCACTTGGTATCATTGTTATTTGGATAATTTAGCAAAGACTACAAATAGCTCAGTAAAGAAAGCTGCATTCATTTTTCTTAAACGCAATGGTAGTAAACAAAAATGTTGTATGATTTATGTATAATGCTAACAATATTAATGCTTAAATGTTATTTAATGTAAAATAGTTCTAAAATATCAAGTTTGGCAGTCAATCACTCGTTACAAACAAAAAATTGACCAAAAACACATGAAGGTGCAATGAAAGAGACATCAACTGTAACGTATAATAGATGCACCTGTTTCACTGTCGTCTGGGGTAATGTAATAATGTACATCGTCTTGAGTTTTATAATGGGGGCAGTCATTATACATGCAGAGTAATAAAAAGATAATTATGAATTCCCCAACCGTATTCTGTCATTTGGCAGGCTCTTTAACACAAAGCATACGTTCCAATGAGCCCAAGCTAATCTTCACAAGAGATGAGGAAATTGGCTCTCTTGAACCGGCTCCATTCCACTTTTCATCTGTGGACTTGCCAGTTCTGGAATCAACATGAAAGATTGGAGGATGAGGGCAAAACAAGAACAGGGAAGCACATGAAAGCGGAGAAGTAAGTGAAAGCAAGTAAAAAAAAGCAGAGGGGAAAGACATAGAGACAAAGAGAAACAAGGTGTAGGCAACTGTGAAGAAATGACGGCAGGAGGAGAGAGAGCGCAGCAGCAATGATAACATATTTACCTACTTAATGCTACAGTTGAACTGATTGCTTTATCAACTCAGTAATGTAAAGAGAACACCTGCAGGATGTGCTATGAAAAGAAGACACAGAGCAGAAGCAGCAAGAGGGAAACTGGGCTGCTACCGCCTTATATACAGACACTGTAGTCATCACAGCAGGATACAGGTTACAGTATATGATTGTGACAACTACCCTGAGCTGGCAAGAGGTAATGGGAAGCCGCAGCCTCCACAGCTCTCTAATTGCTGTATTAAGTGGCGAGCAGGGAGATAAAAAAGGCAAGGTGTGGGGCTAAATGTGTGAGAACTCATAATGTTTGAGGTGCAGAGGTAGACAAATTAGCCTGTTGATAAAGGCAGCCATGGAGAGAATGATGGTGTGTTTGGAACATTGTGCAGGTTGATTGATCACCACACCACAGTCCTGTGTGCACACTTGTGTGTCTGTAAGTCTACTCGTGCGTTTTAAATATACTTACAAGAAGTGTGTGATTAATTACTTCTAGCATAATTCTACTTGGCTTATGAGAATGCAATTAAAACTGAATGGGACCAGCTCTTACCATTGTCGAAGTTGCCCAGTTGCTTAAATGTGTTTGTTTAAAATATTGACTCACTCTCTAAATCAAATCGAAGCTCTGTCAGAGGGTACCTGAAAATGAGTCTGTCAAAGAAAAAACATCCAAAGAAAAAAAAATGTTTTGTCAGTTTTGAAAAATAAAAGAGGAGAAGAAAGGTCTTTGCATTCAATTTGTAAAAAGTGCTGGCTCGAATTTGATAAAAGATTCTTTATTCTAGTGACTGTGCTTTCAACAAGCCTTTTATGTCTGTTGTCTGTTGTCATCCTAATGCAATTTCTTTTGACAGAGACTCCTTTAGCCTAAAATAGATCCATCAGCCTTCTCAACTTATTCAGTGCTCACAAACACATCTTTGCTCACACACTTCAGCATACTCACTCGCACGCAATAAAAAAAAACATGCACTGTGCACAAGTTAAATTGCAATAACTATGGGCACATGCTGCAGATTAAGCATAAAAACATACTCACAGATTCACTCACACACACGCGCGTGCGCACACACACAGTCTAAGGTTCATAGGAAAAATCTGCAGCTCATGCTTGAGGCCTTGATATGACAAAGACACAACACACGTATAGAAAAGCACTTTTCCCTCACCAAGGCCGATTGCTGTGAAATGGAATGGAAACAATGATACCTATAGCGAACAACAAGCAGGCAGACAGCCAAACAGAGAGAGCAAGCTAACATCACATCAGTGCTGCTGCCACAGCCGCGTTTCATCGACAGTCAAAGCCATTTAGACAGAGGCTGTTAGATGGCCAGACCACATGCCTCTGAAGCCATTCTCACCCCAAGAATTCAGAGCCATATCTATGTGCAATACAGATTACAGTGCTGGAGACAATCAGGTTAAATATGGCTATTTCCACAGCATTTAGCAACACAACAGTTGAATATTCCAGACTTATCTCATTGTAAGTTTAGATGAAAGAGTTTGTTGTGTTTTTTTTCTCTTTCCCCTGTGCTTTTGCTGGCTTGTTTATCACCCAGCCTCCGTAGCTCATCCCAAGTCGAAGTGGCTTGGTTCAAACAAAATGCCTTCCTGCTAATTATCTGCAATTCCTCATCTTCATAAGACCACTTCTCCCCCACTTTTGCAATTGAATGAATTTGCATAATAATCACTACTTGGCTTACCACACTGTAAATAACTGGCTGGTGGTGGCTAGCTGTCCTAATTTCCCTACTTGTTAAGGAGACAGGTTAGACCTTAAGGAGTTACTGTTATTTCGCCAATCCAAAACCCAGTTTGCAGTTTACAAAAACAAAAAAAAGCTTTAAACAAATGCAATAGCCCTGAATAAATTACAAAATCAATAACGCCACTGATTAATGTAATCTGCAACAATTATTTATACACTGGTACTGATTGATGAAGCAAAGTCCTGAACATGTGCTGGTTGTACTTCCTCAAATCCAAGAATGTTGATTGTATTTGTATGTATCAGTATTGAATCCACTTTGGCTTTCTGACTGAAGTTAATTACAGATGGAACATTTTTTTAAAATGTCAGAAATTTTGTGCAGTACATAGCTATAGAATGGAAATAGATATTCAACATATCAAAATAGTGCTTAGCAGCAGCCTTCATGGTGAGCAGACATCTTAGATGAGGGAAATTAGTGTCTTTAAATCCACCAATGATTTATTGTGAATTATGCTTCACAAACCTAGCAAGGCCACTGCAAGTATATATTCAAAGAAAAGAATATGAAAACATTCTTCAAGAATTAATTATTTTTCATATTGACTGGCATTAATGCAGTGAGAAGCAGAGAATGTCAAGGTAGAAGTACATTTGTTACTATATGTTATGTCAGAGCAATGATCCAAAATAAAAAATCCAGGATTCATATCTCAATCTTGATCAACATCAAATGTCAAATGCTTGTAAGGTGTGCCAAGCTCATACAGAAAATGTTCACATAACCTTGTCCATTGCTTTTTTAATAGTTCCTACTGAAAATGTAACAGAAATTATCCATAACCTCTCCAGGAATAAGCACAATGGTTCAACTTTGGGGCAGGTTATAAGGTTAGGTTATAAGTATGTAAGGTTATAACTCTCATTTGAATCAAAAACTATCATTAGTCACTTCACATGCTATCCTGACGGTTGTTCTTAAAGTGCTTCAGAACATCTAAGTATGGCAGTTAAATGCTAGTTTAAAGATACAAATTTGAGAACATCCTTACATGTCAGTGAAATTTTTGACTGCAAGTACAATTACATCAAGACATGCTTTTCTCATCCTTGTATGTGGCAGCTTTCAGAGGGAACACAGATGATAAATTGCTCAATTCTGGCACCAGCAGGGATACTACAAATGCTGAAGGCTGCCGAACTCTCATTCTTTATTCAAGGGAATCCTTTATTAGGCTCAAAGCTCCATCTCAAAAGCAGAAGATTTAAGCCTTTCACTTTTTGGATTTCAAGCCCCACATCTCTGTATTATTCCTCCATCCCTTCTGACCCTGATGGGAGCTGTCCACCCTTCCCAGGCGCCTAAAACCCAATCTCAGCACTGTTTCACCTCCCACTTAGTACCACTCTGCATAGTCCCACCACTCCCCTAATCTGTGATTCAAGCTCCACTGTGGGTTAAATCCATTGGACACACTCCCACCCGATTCCAAATCTCACCTCTGGAAACAGATGAAGAACATGTAAGATGGGTGGGGTAATGCGTGAGTGAGATGAAAAGCGTGGATCTAGCTGTATGATACAACTCCAGTCTTCAAGGCAGCAGTGTGGAGGCTCTATGGAGGAGTAAATCAGGATTACTCTGGAGAAAAACGCCTCTTCCTAGTGATATGAGAATAAACACTCAACACGACCCACACAAGATATGGGTAGAAGAGAAAACAGGTGACTGATCACAGCGGTGCAGTGGCATGGAGGAAAATCCAACCCGTCCCCTTTAGATTAACTGTTTATGGGTACATAAAAAAATTTTTTTAAAACGTCACTCCGGCTGAGTTAAAAACTATAGTGGGAACTGCCACAGCAAAAATATTCTAGATGAGGTCAAATGATGTCACAAATCTGAAAATTCCCACAATGCAGAGAATCTCAGGTGCGTGCCAGGTGCATGTGCCATTGAGGCTTGTATCTAACTGTGCTGCAAGAAAAGACAACAGCACTGAAATGCCCTAAAAACAAAGTTAGACAAAGTTAGACAAAAACAAACAGCTGAATACACACATAAATCACTGCAGGTGAGCAACAAGCAAAGCAAAAGAACAATGTAGCAGAAAGACTCTGAGTCTCAAGGCAACTTGCAAAGGGACTTCATTTTTAGTTGTTGTTGTTCACTTTGGTGTGGCTGAGTGGGAGTCTTGCCCATGGGGAATGTTTTCTACCTAAGTTGAGAAATCTGTTTAAAACTGGGACACCTCTGTTTGGAATACAGGACCAAAAGCAAAACGTAAAATGTCTTATCTAAGGAATGCACCTTAATGGGGGGTGTTATAGAGAAGATCCATATAGAGATATCTTATTTCTAACATATAAATAGATGTAACTAATAAATACTGTGCATTCAAAGCCTGATGTAGTTTATTCTCAGTGTTACAGACCTACATTGTCGTCCTAAAATACCTAATTGTTTAAATGACATAGGTTACACATTTTTACCCACTCTGTCAAAGCATGGGCAACAACATGAACATATACTCAATAATATACCAAACCTGCAGCACCAGAACTGTTACTATAATGCACAATTAAATCATATTTGCCAAAAACAATGAGTCAGGTTACCTTAGGAAAGTATCCTGTCTGTTTTTTTCAATGAACTGGTCACAGACGGATCATGCAGACCATGAAACAGGAGATATAATTTAATTTTAGGCCACATTGTATTGTTTTATATAATTTGTGGTGCATATTATTTAAAAAATCTCTGACATCAATCAGACAGTTTTAACAATCAGTGCATTTATGAAAGCCATGATGGAAACTGAGATAAAACAGCAGGGTTGGAAGGACGATGGAGAGATACAAGGAAATAGGTTATGTGGTATGAGTATCGGTCAGTCCACTCATAGTAATTGCACATGACATTTAATTGTGAGAGTGGCATATAGTTTAATCAGATGTATCCTCAAGCTTCTAATTAGTCTTCACCAAGAAGATAAAGAAAACTCTCGAGCAAACAAGCCCTCATTTGCTTTGTGGTGTTTAAACACAGTTCATCCCCATATATTTGATGTGGATTAATCGTTTACAGGGTGGTTTAACACACTAAATGTGACTTAATTGGTACTGCCTTGTCTGCCTTTATATATGACAGACAAAAACGTTGTGTGTGTTGCTGTGGTGATAAGTGCATTCACAGAACCTTTTTATTAACATTTCAACCTTGCAAATTGTAAACTTTTGGCTGACTCGTGTCCACATTCATTACCAACCTCTTCTATTTTTGACTCAGGCTCATAAATTGGCACTCGTGAGGTTAAAAAAGATTTTCACTGCTTGAGATAGGCAATTAATGTCAAGTGTAAAATTGTCAATGTCGTTGAAGCCTTGAGAGTATGGCTAATATCCCTCATTAGTATGATAAAGGTTTTCACTCTCCTTCAATCTCCATCAACGCTGACTTGCTTCAGTGGTCACAATGTATATGATCCAAGACTTTTCTCTCATTAACTATTCAAATTAATAATTTGGTCTTTTATGTGAATGTTTCCATTAAATCTCAGACAATACACCAAAATGTAGAACCTACATAGTTCTCTGGTATCATAATATTTCAGGACTGGAGTCCCAGTTTAGCCATGTTTTCTCCACATTAGCATGCTGCTCAGTATAAGAAGTGCAGAGGCCCGTACCTAATGAGTTGTTCCCTGTCCTCTCGGTAGCAGGCTGATGTTCCCAATGAGCTGTGTTCCATTCTCATTTCTTTCTCCCACTCCCACTCTAAGGACCACAGCCCCTCTGCTGTGCTGACAGCCCTCATCCCTGCTGCTCACCTGGAGCAGCTCACAGCAGCACCACTATAATGGAGTGTGACGTGTGAAAACATTTAACTGAGAGCCAGGTTCATTTGAGCTGCATCATTTCCAACCCTTCCAGACAGGAGACGTGTGGCTTTCATTACACTTAATGTCCAAACAGACAAGTGCGGCATGCAGGTGCTGAGTGCCATTTGCAGTTTTCCATTTATGTTTTACCTTCAGATAAATAAAAGCCAGGGGGTAAAAGGACTACATGCATTCTGTATTCATTCCTTGGTTTGATAGCTTTGCAACATTCTGCCATCAAATCATTTGAAAGCATTCATTGTTTCCCTGTCTTATAAACAGTGACCTCTTCAACCTCTGAGTGTTTATTTAATTACACTACAGCTCAACTGCCTGATGACTTGTCCTTTTCTTCTTAATTCATATAATCCTAAGTGCACAGACCCTGATTCTGCAGCGTTACCTTACAGTACTTGGCTGGTGATTATTTACCTTCCAGTATTTTTATCCTCTGGGAAAACCATTATTGTACATTGCTGACCGCAGGGACATTTTTACTGAGCATAGCAACCTGATGTCCTACTTTCTTTTTTACCAAACAGGACGATCAGCGGTGTCAAAAGGCCTTCACATGAACCCGATGTGTATGGAAAGTTTAAGCCAAAGTCTACGGTCAGCACCCATGCGATTTCATCACCTTTGATGATGTCATGACGTAGGTTCCCCTCCTCTCCTCTCCTGCCTCATCTGTCATGGCTGCATGTTCTACTGCTGCATTTATGAGAGCCCTTCTGTCTAATCACTGCTGCCCTGCAGTGTCTATTCTCTGCTCCCAATTCCATCCTTATGTCCGGCTCTTAAATTACCCTGGCTAAGCATCCACTCCCACACTACTTAGGACCATTACACCACCTGGCTCTCCCTGTTTGGCTGCCAGAGTTTCAATTCTATGTGTGATGTCAGGGTTGCCTGACAAGCCAGAGGTCAGACAGCCTGCAACTCCCCTTCCTCAAATTACAGTTTCCTGCCAATAGAGGAATCATCACATACTCAATAGTGTAGCATCAGCAGCACACTGAGGCACTTTGAAGGTGAGGGCACACTTTCACTGATCTTGTAATATCACAGGTTTTTGCTGTGAATAGGACTTTGTGCTTAAGGTGAAAAAACAAAAGCATCAAAGAGCAAATTTGGAAACAACACACATGCAAAGACAAAAAAATGCTGTTTGGAGTCATTATCAAAATCTAAAAAAAAAGATGGGATTCAGATAAGTAGGTGGCACAAGCAGCTACACCTGTTTTTAAGCAGGCACCCTGACACTGCCCGTAGTGTCCTATATCTAGAGGTAATTCTAAATCAGCCCATCAGCCATGGCACAAGCTTACCTGATGGTTTATAAATGCTTTAATATTTCAGTCACTCATGGAGAGATACCAGTCCTCCCTTCTGGCCTTCCAAGGCATGAGTGACGGATTAGTATAGGTGGGATTCTGGGCCATCTCTTTTATGCCTGCCTTCCTGCAAGCTGTTTCTGAACTTTTGCAAAGCCCACTGTTTTACCCCTCTCTGTGCTAATTTATCTAAAAACATAACACCCTGACAGCCAGAACCCCAAGCTGCCTTTATGGGTTAGGAAGGTGATCCTTATCCAAAGCCACTTGGCCCATCCATCTGTTTGGCCCTGGAACCCCAGCATCTGCTCTCTGCTATTGTTAGGCTTTTGTCAGATGACAGGCCAAGACCCTCATGGGGAACCTTGGTCGTCTCCCATGCAAAGTTATGAGTGTATACACATGCATTCAAGTGCACATGACCAAGTGCTGGCTAAAGCCACTCTCTTTGTTCCGGTGGCCGGCGGTGGAAGCAGCAGTTGAAAGAAAACATGCTGGGAGCCCTTGTGCCATCCCAACAGACCGACTTTGGTGACCTCCAACCACAGTAACAACTCTCTCTAAGGGTAGAGTTTCACAGAGTCACTGTCAGACTACAGAAGATTTCAGAGGTGCAGGTCAGTGTTTTGTTCCATCTACTGTGCCTCTAAAGGTCCTTCAAACCTGAAATCCATTTATATGCACAGCGGTGTGGCGCAGAATGCATTCACCGTCTAAAGAGTTTAACTGAGTGTTTGTGTCATCCAGGTCTTGGTCAAAAACAAACACAATTTATATACGCAAACACACCAAAAGAGCACACACAGCATTTGACTAAGCTTATAAATGAGGTTTTTGGGAAAAGGGTACATTAAAACACGGCTTTAGATCTTTTACAACCATTAAATTACATTATTTTTTTAAATGAAAAGAGTTCTAATGAAGACTAAACAATTTAATGAAAAAATATACTAAATTATAAAACAAAATCTGAATCTGGATCTAAATGAAACTCTCCTACATAGATATGCATTGACACTGAAAGGACCGCAAGAATTACCAGAATACACTTTACACACAACTTAAGTCAATTGGACCTTCACTTTGATTCAACACAAGGACCAAACAGGACCCTCTGTCCCCATTGGTCTGCATTCCCTGCAGGACTGCTGTTCCAGGTCAAAGATCTCTTCTGCACCATTTAAGCCATTCTGTTCTCTGCCCTGCATTACATTTTTACCAGGTAATACAGCCATGTTTACTTACCTCAAGTACATTTTTGACTTAATGATAAGGGTGTTGGGAGAAACCTCACCGCGAACCTATGTGCATTTTGCTTATTTTTGTATTCATGTGCTCTGTCTCTTCCACATTTAACGTTTCATACATTTTGCAGTTTTGAATAATTAAAATTGTTGATTCCCAAATCATGAAAGATTAATGTGTGAAGGATGCATAATTAAGCCCTTTAATTCAGGGCTTTCTGACGTATTCCTTGTTTGATTATCATTTTGGGGGAAGGCTCAAAAGCAATGGGAGGAGAAACATCTGAACAATGTGATGATTTAAAAAATGCAGCATTCATAAGCAGAAAATGTTAAGTTTTTATCATTGGAGCTTGTGTGTGAGATCTCACACATTCAGTAGCACACGTGGATATAGATATTATGTTGTTTAAGTGTGAACACAGCTTCTACAACAGTCTTCATTCTGTGAATAAAGAATTCCTTTCAATGGAGAAATAAATGGTCAAATTCCTACAGGACAGCCTTGGAGTCAGGCACCTACCTCTAATTTAATGTTTTTAGTGATAAATGGAGGGCATTATGCAATGGCTGATAGAAATCAAAATGATTCATTACACACTGAATCTAATATTTTCAATAATGCATCAAGATTAATTAAAATCAAGCACTAAAACAAGCATTAGCAAATACAGACAAAGGCACACGTGCACCCATTATACATCTAATAGAGATTAGAGATTTTGCATTATTTAAATGTAATACAAATAACATAGAGTCAACAACAAAAATCTGGGTCATTATCACAAAAACAAGCCTCCATATTAAGTGAGTCTAAGCAAATTAACCCACGCTAAAATTGAGGTTATATTCACTATCAAAATGTACATTCATGGTTTCTGAAGGTCACAACATAGGTGAGTCAATAAAATAAGGGATTGAATAAACAAGGCTCTTGAATGTCATCCATTAATGTTGTGTGCTTTATTAATGAGTCGCCAAATGCCAGGCTGATTATTATCATCTTTATACATCATTATGTTGTTTGTTGATGTTATATAACCTAAAAAAAATGTAATAAGCAAAAGAATAGTCAAATGATTGTTTTATTTGTCAAAGAGATGTTTTATTATACTGTAGCCATAATGGACACCGGTCCTGATAGGACACATAGGCAAATGCTAACAATGACAGAGAATTTTTTAACAACAATTTGTAGTAAAAAAATGTCCCAGCACTATAAGAAAATCTGATAAATGCCTGGATATAGTCTTTTATGCAATAGTGTTCAGACTTATTGTTTGAGACCCCAAGTACTGCTGTTTACAACTCGGACCAAACATGAGCTGATTTAGACCAGACAGAACAGGTGAACATGTAATAAAAGGTATCAGCTTTGTGAGAATAAGAATTGAAAAGTTGGATCCCCTTATGACAGGTATAGCACAGTATGTACTCGAGAGGTATGTACTCCTAATATTCAAATACACTAGGTTTGGAGAAAATGATCATTTAAAAAGAAGGAGACTACTATGTGCTTGTGTTTATAAGAGACTATTTCAGTGTTTCTTGTTCAGAGAGTGAATTAAGAAATTAGCTAATATTGTTACACTCTAACACTTGAATCAAAATGAAGATTGCTCCTTTTAGCATTACAATCAGAACAACATCCTGACACGGATAAGTCTCAATGGGCCAATGTTGTTTAATATCAGAAACCTTACAAATGCTCAAGTGGAGCCATTAAACTCTATTGGAATCTAGATGAGACTGATATGAAATGCTGAAGTCAAGATCATAAGTTGCCCAAGGGCAACATTTAGTTTTCAAAGAATAATTAAGCCTTACATTATTAGGACCAAGGGTGTATCCCCAGTAATTATCACCCTGCAGTATTCCACTCAGCAAGACTGCTTAAAAGCATCTTGCCTAATGCGCTCATGTTTTAATATTCTGCTGATTTTTAAAAGATACCCAAAAGGCAAAATGAGCCTAATCCTGTCATGCAAAATTGACATCCTCGTATGCCATCTGTTTAAATACAGTAAATCTGGTTTAACATAACCGACTCATAATAAAAAAGATAGTAATCCTGTAAATTGGGGCAATGAGAGACCAATATCTTTAAATGAGAACTCCAGTTCTACCACAGTGCTCCATATTTTCATTTTGGCAGAACCAGTGTAGCCTAATAATGCATAGTAAAATTTTCCATTTGTTGGATATGTTTTAGGGATTGAGGTACAGTTCCAGTAAAGCAGGTCACTTAACATTAACAGAATAGTGAATATAGGTATAGTTAGGTAATCAAGAGAGGTGGCAGTGGAGCGGATTATTAGCTACCTGCTGCCAGTAAGTTACTGTAAGTACCATTAATGGAGGTTAGCAGAGGCAATGGGGGTGTTGGAGGATTGCAATTTATTATCCTCCAGCAATTAACCAGTAAATGCTACAGGCTCTTTGACTGTTGAATGTTTCAAAATGAAAGATAAGGGGGAGCCACAGATGTAGAAGGTCTTCCTCATGGTAGACACTGGCTGCAGGCAAAAGAGATAGCAGAAGCTCTGATAGTCTGCTAGTCTACTGCAAGGGCTGGATGGGCAGAGCTGAACTGATTTGCCGGTGATAACTACTGTCAATCAGGCCCTCAGCTTGATTAGTAAATGCAGCTCATGGGAACATTAGGCCAAATGGGAGGTTTGATGTTAAGGGTTCCTGAGAATAGAGATAATAAGAATAAGTCGATGATATGCAATAAGCTGTGTCTTAGTTAATGACAAAGACTGAAAGAGAAACATGCCAGTTAGGTCAGCTGACTGAGGAAGCTAAAAGCTCTTTATGGGTGAGTTATATGACTGGCTCACCATGGTTATGTCAACTTGGGTCAAGGTCACAGAGAATCTGTCACTGTCTTATGCTTTCAATCAAACTTCTGACGAGGGATTTGGTTCTGTCCATAACCCCTGCCCCTCACTGTCATGTTTGAAGACCATCTTTCTGGATACTGGCCACAGGGACATCTGTTGTTACTGCTCTGGTAGTGACTGGCTATGATCTCTCGAGCGGTTGCTTTTTAATGTAACTCGAGTTTTGACAGATCTATAGAGGAAATTGCAGTGTGTTTTTATTCAGAATTTTTGCATTACATATTCAATACTGAGGGTTGTGTTTTTTGGCTATGTTGCACTGTGAGATTATGTCTTTTATCTTGATTAAATCTATCTTGTGAAATTGATTTTTCATTCCAGAAGGACATTTTGAGACTGTAAACCTTAAAATCTAATTCCTGTGTGACAACGGACTTAAACCTGGACACGAACCATTACTAAGAACTGTAATTAAAACAAAATATACTCATCTTTAATGAACTACAGTTAATTTATTTGGGAAATAATCTAGATTGAAGTTAAATGTGATTTCCAAAATTATCACCAAATAAGGAAAACAAATACCTGAATAACTATAATATCAAATGACCAAATGAATAATGAATAAGCTAATTCTGATCCCAACTCCACTTGGACTTAAAAGGAACTTTTATCAGCTTGATCATGAGTCTCTAGGGATTGCTGTTATTGTAAGTCTGCCAATAATATTATCATAGCTCAATATTAAAGATGGAACTGATAGAGCCAAGTTCAGGGCAGTTTAAACTATCTACTAATATTGCGCAGCATGTCTGTAAGCCCCTCTTACAGACACTACTTTTTGCCAAACTTGCATAAAAGAGCATAAAGGGGTGGATCTGGGTTATTTACCTGTTGATGGTGATCTATGAAATCCAAGGGCACTCTGAACACAATAAGCTCTATGTGCTCTTGATCAAGACCAGATGCTCAGTTGATACAGATGTTATAATACCAGACTTGAATGGAACATAAAGGAACTTTCACGTCGAGCATTACCAGATTCACAGTATGTCAGGTGAAACAGGCAGTAAATTCACAATCTCCTCATACTCAAGCATCTTACAGTATGCCACTAGAACTTCTGTTTGCCTTGTCTGCTTCAGTCTTTTTATGTGCTGTGCTACTTAGATGCTAAGAAAATGACAAGCACATCTGAGAAAAAAGCCTTGTCCACCCACACAAGCTGCAGTGAGAATAAGAGCAAAGCAAACCTACGAAAGTTATGAAATTGACATGTTCTAATAACAAAACTCATAACACAGTAGGTGTCCCTCAGGAGCCCCTGACACCAGAACCGAAAACAAAAAGTGCTGTTAAGCATTGTATTGATTCTTTTCATGCTTATCCCACCATGTTTTACCAAGTGTATTGAAATCACAACTGTCCTTGAAGCCTTGTACCTGAAGTAAGAAAACGCTGAAGCAAATCTCTCCGACATCCCGTCCCTCCTTTACAGTGTTAACCCTAATGGCCCAAGTCAGAGAGGAGAAAGAAAAACTAATTTGGTGTAACTTTTTAATATCTGGAGCTGATTAAGATAAAGCCAGCCTGTCTTGTCTCCAAGCAATTCTCCTTCCCACTCCCCTCTGGAGCCAATTCTGTTTCATGGGGAACAATGGTAGATAAAGCTGAGAGCTGGCGAGTTCCCTAATCTGTTGAGCAGTGCTGGAGCAGCTCGGGTGACGTGGGAGAGTAGAGTGCTTTCAGAGCACGGACAGATAAAAGAAAAAAAAAGCTTTGATTGGGATCAGGAGTTTGATGTTGGGTGTAAGATAACAAAGACTGCATGTCATTCCAATAGGACAAGGTTGAGAAAAAAACATTCCCTCTGTCTCTTGTCTATTTTACCCAGTAGGAGACCAAGTAAAAAAGTGGTAGAAGTGTTGTGTGGGAAATATCAATTCCCACACCAAAGTTATTTTAATTTCTGTTGATTGAATTCTTGACCTGAACATGTATAAAGATGACTGTAATAGCCTTATCTACATACTATATGTGGTGATGAGAAGTAACACTACTTAGACCTCTTTGAACCTGAAACCAGGCACAACCACAAAAACAGACAAGTTAGCTCCGGACAAGAATGAACGCCACTTCATTCAAGTATTTCTACGATTGATAAAGATATTACTATAATGTACTTCCCATGGCAGGACCTGGAGTACAACTGTAGGAGAGGATCCCTTGATGCAAAAATTACCAATCAAGGGATTAAATTAACAGTTCATCTATTTTGCAAAGGCTAAAATATGTCAGATACAACCCCAATTCCAAAAAAGTGTGACCCCTTCTCCTTTAAACAAAAGTGTGCAAGAGAATGGGAATGGAGGAGATCAATTGCTAGACCTTTCAGAGAGAAAGGTTGTTGCATTCTCGTCTGATATAGGATTCAAGCTGCTCAACAGTCCATGGTCACATTTTGTGTTTCATTATGTGGCAAATGTTTTTAGTTGGTGGAAGGTCTGGACTGCAGACAGGTCACAGCATCCAAACTCTTCTACTACAAAAACATGCAGTTATAATAGATTAAGCATGCGGTCCAGCATCATCTTACTGAAATATGCAAAACTTTGCCTGATGTTGCTGGAAGGGAACATGCGGTGTTCTAAAACCTGCATGTACCTCATCAGAGATGCAGGCATTTTAACTGAGCACTGATAACAAGTCAAATGGTCTCTTATTTCATTAGTCTGGAGAACGCAACATCCATGATTTACATAATGAATCTCAAATTTCAATTTGTCTGACCACAGCGCAAATTTTCTACTTTATTCCTGTCTATTTTAAATTTGCTTTGGTCAAAATAAGACGCCACAGTCTCTGGATCATATTCATATGTGGCTTCCTCTTTGCTTGACAGAGTTCTAGCCTGCGTTTGTGGATGGAATGGTGAATTGTGTTCATACACAATCATTTCTGGAAGTGTTCTTTGCTCATTCAGTGATTTCCATGACAGAGCCATGCCTATTTTTACACCTGCCTAAATACCCATGAATCAAGGGCAACTTATTCCAATTTTCAGCCATGTCCCATGCACACAAAGATGTTTCAGAAACTTTTGATGATATTATGTCTTGTAGATAACTGAATTTTAAAAGTTACAAATTGATACTGAGGATTACTCTAATATTGCTCCATGTACATAGACAGTGCAAATTGCTGAACCTATGCCCAACTTAATTTCTGAGGGACTTTGTAATCTGTGGTAAGAAAATCTGGTCATGATCAGAATTACTAGCACCTGAAAAATACATAGATCAATATATATGCATCAATTTCAGCTAAAATATGCGAACTGCGAATAATTGCTGAGTTAAAGGAAAAAAATTGTGCTCGCCAGTTCTCCACCTATCATAGATATACAATGTACTGAACTCGACTATCTGCTTTACATGAAAAACTTTTAAACAGAAATAGAAATAGGAAAACAATCACTTTTTAATTAATAGTTCCATGTTAACTGATAGAAATAGTCCAGTTTAATTCAGTGATGTAACATTAATGCAACAAACTCAAGGCAGATAAAAACTGGTAGAAAAAATTGGCATAACATATATAAGTAGCTAATAAACATGCTCTTATCTTAAGAACAAAAGAAATCATATTTTAGGAAGTGAAGGACTGTTTTGATTTGAGTGTAAGTAGGTTGCTCTTCCATGATAGCCCCATCATAAGATACACCTATGGTCGCAAACTGTCAACTCTAATCTGCTCATTCATCTGTTTGAGTCTAAATCTATCCCCTCAGCTGCTACTGTAGGCTTCCACCAAGCAGAGATTTGGGGCATGTGTGGGCAAGGATGAAATTATCTTCATTAATTGGAACATTGCCCCAATATGCTAATGCTGCCGTTTTTAATCACAAACGCATTTTGACTGCAAAAGGATTTTGGCAGTATCAAAAAACCAAATACCAAGTAAATGCTGGAAACACTGAGCATTATTTTCAGTAAATGTGAGTTTTTGTGGTGAACCATCAAAGACAGCAGATACTTTAACTGAGATTGTACCTACTTTTCAACTTGAGCTCATGCAGTTGATTATTGGAGTTTAACACCTGTGCTGGGCCCCAACTTAGAAGCAATGGCACTTTTCTCCAGCTTTTCATGGCTCCTTGCGACCTGTATTTGCTATGCAAGTGTAGCAGAGCAGTGAGTTCAGCCTCAAATGATTGTACACAAGATAAAGTAAGGTGCCCTCTTTTCCTTTGTCAAAGCAGGTGTTATACGAACTAAAACTAGTTTGTCTAAAACAAGATTTGTCATGAAAAACTGCGACAACACTGAATAAAGGATTTTGGCTATTTATAGACAAGACAAAGTAATTCAGTCCATCAGCAACAGAACAGAGAAACACAAAAGCTTTAATCTCCAGCAGAGGGTCTGGTTATGTTCATCAGACAGCAAGCAAATGTTTATTTTATCAGCCGAATGGAAGAGTTTGTCAAAACGGCGCTGCATAGCCCAAAATCTTCAAGCTCCATTCAGCATTGAAACTACAGAACAGGATAAGAGCTTCTCAGGGAGTGAGACAGCCATTCTTCTTATGAATTTGCATATCCTTCTGAGACATGCTTGGCTTCAGAATCAAAAGGACAGAAAAGGAAACAAACAAAAGCAAAACCCAAGCTCATTCACCACGCCTTTGTCTTTGAATTATCCAAAGCTCTCTATTTCAAATATTTAGCAACAGCAATACAAGCACACATATTTCATCTATACAAATTCGCTGGCTATGGAAACATTAAGACATGTCCATTTTGGTGATGTACAAAATGACAGTAGCATCGGCTGTTTCACTTCTAATTGAAAAAGTAAATAACTGAGCCAAGTATTTCTGCTGACTGACTCATTTCAACACTCTAATGCTCTTAAAAAGAGCTTGCAGAGTTGCATGTTGTTGGTATCGTAGCAGTAATGCACTGGGGCTGATCCCTAAATAAGATTCCATCCCCTCCTCCATGGATTAGAGAAGTGAAAAGATTCAGCCGTAACTTACTATTTTCTCCAGATGCACAAAAATCTGCAGCTTTAACACTATGATATGTCTGTTACAGTCTTACACTGCGCTTCACAAAGTCGTTCAAATTTCAAGGTCTGCTGTAATAAACAAAGCCACCACGAAAAAACACACAGGGGTTAACAACTTCAATCAAGTTCTGAGACTAAATCAACTTACAGCCACTGTCTCTTGTACACTGGTAACATGATCTTTTGGAACAAAATAGCTCCATAGACCTGTATATACTAATTAAATTTGCTGGAAATGTCACCTTACTGTTTTTTGCATTATCAATGCATTTACTGCTTAAACATGACTGAAACTCCTACATAATTGTTTAAACATCATAGAGTGGCTTTATTAACACATATCTAGCATTCTTGCTTGCATCGAGAAATGATATACACTACACACAACATACTAAAAGATCCTTATGTATATATGTTGTAAATTTGTTCAATATTTCCCAGCCAATGCCAAAACATTCCTTGTCATTTCAATTTGTAGATTTGTGAGAAATAATAAAGAAATAAATGCATGAATGAATGAATGAAAAGAAACATAACAGCAATGAAACCACTCATCTTTGACTCTTTTTGATGTTTTATTTCTGCAGTGTTAAAATGATTTAATAACATCTTAAATGTCTTCCAAGGCTAAGAAAATAATAAAAAATAGGTATAGTCATGTTTTGGCATTTAAATGTAGAAGAATCTAATTTTATCTGGTAGTTTAACTTACTGACATGCCGTAGTGAGTCAAAGATTTCCTTTTACAGTCAAATGTCCAGGCAGTGCACACCCATGGGAGCTTGAGTGGACACAATATCCACCATGTGCATTTTAAAATATTTTTTAAGGAACAAGTCATAAATTTTGTCCTTTTCAGAGCACTGTATTTTGTTTTTAATTCAGAAATTTCTCCAAATAAATGTGTTTTTGGTTGTGGTTGCATGTTGACCCTTTCCAGTTTCTCCAAAGCCTCAGCAATCTTGAATCACTGGATGTAGTTTGTTTTTTCTGAGTAGCAACACAGCCAGGAAAAGATTTGGATTTATTCGCTACACTTAACAGAAGTTTTATGATCAATATTCTGGCTTTGCGGGGAGACTGAAGCTCAGAGCAGTTCCAACACTAAAAGGACACAAAGCTGAACCTCAAGCGGTGGGTAAAACTATTTCAAATGTCGGTGTTATTTTGGCATTAGATGTACGACCAGATTTCAATGCAAACATCATGGTTTCACTGAGTGAAAAAGCAGCGAATGGCGCTAAGAGTACTTTGAGTTTGAGAATTTATGCACATGAAAATGAAAGTATCCATTTGTCACTTCTACAACAGGTTCTGAGCACATTTACCAAACAGAGACATCCTGCTCCAATCATCGTGACACTTGCTTATGTTGATCACTTTGATGTCTAGGATCCGATTCTGGCTTGAATACATATCGTTGGATCTCATGTGTTGTCATAATTGAAAACTAAATGTGTTGAGAATGTGTTGTCATTGCTTCCTGGCTGGCGACTAGAGTAGTCTGCATTCAAGAGTCACCATCATCACTTTCCCCGCTTAGTCGGCAAACTGCCAGGAATTTAACAAACAAGAAGACACTTTGTCCAGATCCTACAGTTCTCAGGAAGAGACTTCCCCAAGAAGAAAGCTCTCCCTCTTTCAGAAATAATTACAAATTTTGGAGATATAAAGCGTGTAAAGCTCATCTAAAGATACCCAAGTTTAAAAATGAAATGACTGGAAATTGTCACGGTTTTAGGTTTTGATCATTCTTGTTTTCAGATTCTTTGTTATGTTTTCAGGTTTCTGGTCATGTTTTTTCCCCAGTCACCTGTTTCTGTTCACAGCTGCACGTCATCACGAATCACCTCCCCACAGTATTTAGCTTCCAGGTTCAGTCACTTTCTTTGCAAAATCCTCACCTTACTTTCCACGCTCACGCCACGATCGTTAATTCAGGTTTTTGCCACCATAGTTTCCATAGCCTTGTTTATTTATTAATCATAGTCTTCTGTTTGTGCCATAGTCTTGTCATGCCTTGTTTTTTTCCATCGTTAAGTATTTTTGATAATCTGGCTGAGCCGCGCCTTTTGTTCTTGTTCCATGTTTCTTCTAACAAATCTTGTTACCTTTGAGAAGTCTGCATCTGGGTCCTCCCTTCTCTTGACACCATCGTTCCTGACAGAAATTATCATATCATGTCTACAGAGATATCCCAAAGCCCTTTTCTTGACGATTAATTAGAGTAAAATAATGTAAGAGGCTGCAGACAAAGGTTTGAAATGGAACCTTCACCTCGTCTAATGCATGGGAATGTGAGTGTTCACCACAAAAAGAGACATCTAACTACTATGTATTTTCATCAAAGCCTCCTAAATAATAACAAATAATGCAAGTCATCTCATATCCTATTATACTAGGCCCTGACTACAGGACTTTTAAGTAGATTTATTGTTAATTTACTAGCACTTCAAATTTTATTCAATCAGCCTACTAATCAAGACCAAATTCTTAATTTGACAAAAGAAAAAGCCTCTTGGGATTCAGCCCAAGACCATCGTCAGTTCAGAGGTTTGGCCAATATTATCTTGTAAAGTGAAGGTCAACTATTGTTGACCAATATTAAAACACAAAATCTCACCACTGCAGTCTGTGCCTGGAAGTAGATTGAGCCACTATCATTTAATATTCCCTGTCTAATAAAAACTCAGGCTTGAGCACCAAGTAAAGTGTGTTGACTGGACTTCTGTTCATTTACAAACCCTCTGGGACATTTCAGGTATTGTACAGGTAATAGTGAGGTGCCTCATTAGGCTGAGCTGGTGGAGTAGCAGAAATGTTTCTACAGCTGAGTGGTCCAGAGAGAGCTGTGATGGCTTCCCACACTGCACTACTAGAGGTGAGTGGTCAGTGAGGGAAATTTTCAACAGACCTGTACCCCCATTTGCCTGACAGTCATCTGAGCAGAAGTAGGTGAAGCCATTCGTTGTCATACTTCAACACTTCCTCAAGTGTGATAAACTGCAGTTATACAGATATTGGCATGCTGCTCAGCCGCAGCAGTTAGGTGAGTAGTATGGTAGCTAGGTGGTTACCTATTCGTATAGTTAAAGTACTGAGGCATCAACATACACATACAGAAGATGGAGGAAAGCAATTTGGGATTATTGTCATTTTACAGAATTTAGACTACAGCTAACATAGGCTGAGAAATTTGCTCTCAAAACGTCACAGAGATCTCCATTTCTAGCTCACTTGGGCCTCTGGAGCTACCCTGACTTCCACCTCAAATTAGCTTTTCACCTTTAATTATCCAATGTCTATTGTGGTAAAGAGTGCAGATAATGTTGCACACACCCATTTACACAAAAAACCTGTTTGAAGAAAATAAATGCCTCCTGCCTCCTTTTCTGAAGTTCGTTTAACAATGTCCTCGAGTCACCATTTTCCAATGTGTGAGGAAGTGCCGACAAACAATACATCCATCAAATTGACAGACAAAACAAATTACAAGGCAAACAGAACCTTAATGTGTCACCAGAGCTAATGGTGTCAAGGATGGTTGGCAGTAGACCTAGAGACTCACATGCTGCTGCTGCTGCCACCACACTCTGTTGGACTTGCTCTTCAACTCACAAAACATCGAACCAAAGAGGAGAGATGGGTTACGTCTGAATAACACTCAGGTATTAACACCATTTACACTAATAACAATGGATCAAATCCATATTGATGAAAGTCCATTAAACTTAAGCAAGTCACAAGAAGAGGTTTTCATCTATCTGTGATGATCTATCTGTGCTGTGGTTGGTGCTTCAAGCGAGATTATTCTTTAAATGAATGATGCCGTCTTCCTAAAGCCAATAAAAGTGTAATTACATGCCTTGGGGTTTGGTAACAAAGCCTGTGCCGGTGACAGCAATGTGAAAATGAGGGAGAAAAGATTACCTTCACTTTTCATCTTGCTTTGGCATGATCACCTCTCCAACGGGGTCACCTTGGACGAAATGCCACAATTTTACCAGTCATTAAACTCTTAATCCAGCCTTATCGTGCAGACCTCATCTCATCTTTCAAAGCATCCACTGCCTTATATCACTTAACTCTGCTTTTTGTTGAAATGTGTGGCCATGACGCAGTAGCAAAGGTGAGAAACCTCTACTGGAGCATTTATGACAAAAGAAACTACAGTAAACTAGAGTAAAGTTCAAAGTGACTGCATTTCTTTATTTCATACATACTCTAGACTTAAACAGAAGTGATCCTGACAAGTAAAGCAACATCTTGTTAATTACTTTGTTTTACACTCGTTGCCTTTGGGTTCATATTCTATAATTTATTTTGGTCTCTGCAGAAAATTATGCGCAAGAACCTTAGCAGGGTATCAGCTGGAAGATTGCAGAAACCACTTGTTAATATTTGCCTCGCTGTATTTGCAAAGCAGAGCTATTACATATTCAGAGATAGAGATTTTCCTTGGCAGGTAAACTCTACATGATAAATTGGACAATAAACACTCTAATCCAACAACCCAAAAGTGCAAAGAGGAATAATGTGGTACTAAATATGACCTTACAATGACAACCTGCAAAGCGAAACAAATATTATCATTGTCACGGTCATACTCACATGCATCCCAATCACTTGTTTTGTAATTGAAACTACATGGTGTGACTGGTGAGTAAATGTACAAACAGAATGGCTTACTCTGAGAAGCTCTTGTTCTTATGTTCTCATGCTGACAAACACAATATTCTTCAATGTACTTCCCTGAGTTTTTTGCATTTTTTAATGAATGATGTTAAAAATCATTTTAACTAATGAATTTGACTTGTATTTTCTTTAACTGATCTATAATGTGTAACTTAAAGAAATTAAATTCGATTCAATGATACTTTATTAATCCCCAAAGTGAAAATTATACTGCTGCAGTATAAATCATTATTAATGGTATGCCATTGTTATAGAGAGATAATACAATTAAGCAAAATAAAATCAAACATTTAGAAAGTTGAAATGTAGAAGAGAGAGGTGTGGTCGAAATCTTCAGAGCTCACCATCAATAGTTTGAGGTGTTTGAGGTTGTTTTTGTGGACATGGACAGGAACTCACAGTCAGCAGTTCAACAACTGGGGTGCAGACACTCTCCTTCTCAGCGACATGGTCAGGATTACAGCATTTCTTGTGAACAAGCACTGTAATCCTTCCTTTTTCATTGTTCCGTTTAGAGAATAAAAGACAAAAAGAAAGACGATATGTCTAGAGCTACTACAGCAGGCTGCCACCAGTTTGGTGCCATTCTGGAACCAATTCCAATGTGTCTTTTATGTTTTGTTTTTCAGAAAACTATCTGTGAGAATATTTATTTCAGAGTGTCAATTCAATTAAGAAAACTGGAAGGATGTGTTCAACATTACATAAAACACAACTTGGTGGTTTCAGTGTCTGTAGTTTGAAAACCACTTTGTGTTTTATCTCTCTGACCATTACAGGAAACTGAAAACTGTGAGCTGGAGTACACTTTAAGTCGTACCTCAGTGACAGGCAATCACTGATAATATAGTCATATTTAAACATGGCTGATAACGCATCTGTGATTTTAATCAATCAATCATTGTAATGAGAATGGAAAGTTAATCCATTGTTATGCATTATTCATCAATAAATTAAGGTCTTCGGGGTTAATTAACTAGTGGGCTAAGGACAGTGTTAATAATGCAGCACTAATATAGGGCAGGTAATAACACACTTGGGAATGTCCTTCTCAACTCCAGCTTTGAGCTTTTGACAAAGAAGGATGGAAAATTTGTCTGACAGTTATGATTTTCAACATCATGTTTTCAATATTAGACATTACCAGTGGTTTAAGCTGCTATACACCAAGTATGGATGTGGTTGTGTGATCAGTCTGTCCTTTGATTCAAGAGAAACACTTAAAACAAAATCTATTTCTACACCCTGAAATAATAACAGCTATTTACATTGTTTTGTTTGAACATTTTTTTCTCTGGACCACTTAAAAAAATACATTACAGAAATGAAGCTATAACCCACTTTAAAATTCCCATATTGAAGGTCAGTTACTATGGATTCTTTAGATGCCACTGAACAACGTATAATCTTTTAAAATCACATCTTCTTTACAGTGTCAGCAGCTAGACCAAAAAAAATTATCATATATGTAGAAAAATGAGAAGTATGGTTTATAATATTCACAGAACTTTACACTGACAAACAAATGCTTTTTGTGTACCCCTAACACTGCATTGCACCTTCTCAGATTCAGAACAAAAACCTTTTACCAAAAACCTCTGCCATCTGCCAAATTGGTAACACCTTTGTGGAGGCAACAGAGCAATCTGCATTAAACACATGGTATAAAATGCATCAAGAACTTTTGTAGATGCCTTAATCTGGCAGTGAAAATCCCCTAGCTTCATATAAATACTGCACTGATGTACATCACACACTGCCAGAGCTTCTTGCTACATCTCCTGGGGCCAAAACTGACATTCAGCATCTGGTTGGAGATACTTTCTAAAGAGAGGCATAGAGAGAGAAAAACTGCAGCCCCTTAACTACTCATGCCTACAGTTATGATAAAGAGACACACTGGTATCGCTGGGGGCCATTGATGCATTTAATGTAATGTGTGCATGTTTATATACACATTTCTGTTATTTTCTTAATTTTTTTTCTTTCTGAAACAGCTGAAAGGTTTGGTCAGGTTTATCTATTGACTTGGTTCTCACAAACTTTACGACATGTGTGAATTTAGATTGGAGGGGGGGGTGGGGGGGTGTAAACCATGATTAGGAGTAACAAGAGTCTAATAACCTTCTTTTCACTTGTAAATTTATACTGACTCAAGTATTGAAAATCTCCAGCACTATTTAGTTGTTTGGAATTTTAATATAGACTTGTAGTAAATGCAAAGACCTAAAAATCTTTAAATGATCTGATGACGTTTTGGATAGTTGTGTGTTTCTGCTCTCTTTATTTTAGACTATTAACATAGCGGTAAGGTTAGTTTCGCTCAGCTCAATACTAAAATTATTCACGCAAAGTTATACTTTACAACCAGACATATCTAACAAAAATCACATAAGATATACACATATTATAAAAGACATGAGTGAGAGTTAGCTTAGTGGTTGAAATGGATTAGAGTATCTGTTTGAAACTGAAAATGGATAAATCAAGGGTTAGACAATTACATGTGAGCAACTGTATAGCTTGATATATATTTGTCATTGAGAAGTCCAGTATTTTTAAAAAGCAAAATATGCATGCATAATAATCCTTAGATGCATAATGATGTATTTCTGTATTTACAAGAGATAAAGACTTATGACATGGGATCAGAGTTTTGTATTTTAAGACTAGAAGTTGGCACTGCAGACTTCACTGCCTTTGGGACTTGTTCGCCCTCAGTCCGCCCTTTCATTGGCCTGAATCCACAATCTTCTCGACTAAGCAAAGGGCTGTGATCCCCTCAGAATATTGAAACATTTCCATCCATCTTTTTTTGCTGGTTGGCACAGTTAACTGCCCTGTCATCTCCGTTTAGGACCTTGTCATTGCAAAACAAACTGGGATCAGCACTGGGATCAGTTTTCTGCCCCCTACTTCTGCACACACTTCTGTGATAAAGCTGCACAGAAACAGGTCCACAAAATATCTATTTATGTTTAAGTTAACATTCAATACATTTATCTCACTGTTGCAATGGCAAAAAGTGATAAAAAAGAAAAAAAAAACTGTTTTTTTTCATGATTGCTACTCAGACATGGAGACGTTTTCCAGTATGTTGAGGTCTAACACTCAGTGGGCCTAGTTTGCTTGTGGTAGTGGGGTGTTGGTGACATTTCAATGAATATTGTCTTACACAATAAACACTACTTGCATCCGTTTGTTTGAAATAGTCCCAAACTTTAGACATTTTTCATCTTTTTCTCTGATTTAGCTTCTCATTGTTTGTCAGTGTGACCATATTTGTATGAATTAAACAATACATTAAAGGCAATAATCTGCCTCAAGGACTTTTTGTAATAGTTATTCTTGTTATTCTCGATTAATTGCTTCAGCCCGACTTACATTTCCCTTGTCTGCAGTGCAACCACAATCAGCTCTACTGATTCCTTTTTTAGGCACAATATCATCATAGTTGTTAAAACATGCACTGAAGAACATAACAGCCGCTGCTGGTTAAAACGCCCTTGAGAAATTTCTTCTTCCATCACATATTGGCTCCATACTCTGGATTTCCCTGTTGCTCCATTCATTCTTCCAATTTTTTTGCAGCTGACATTAAGAAGTGTTACTTATAAGGCCAGTATTGCACCAATGTTTGATTTTCTTTAAAGGCAGTTATAGGTACAATAGTTATGCTGCATTTTATGAAAAATGACAAAATCTGTATTTCTAACTTCCAAATGCAATCACACGTGAGACTTGTTGGGATACAAAAGTAAGAAAGCACTCACAGAGCATTATTAGATGAGCTAAGTGAACTGTATAACTGATGATGAGATTTGAAATTAATAACAAACTAAAAAAGCTAGAGCAATTTCAACTTTCCACTTCTAAGATACAGCGAATAAAGCATCATCTGAAATTGACGTTAGGCAGAGACACAGAGTGAGAAGGCTGGATAACCTTGCAAAGCAACCTAACTTTCATCTACAAATCTGATGGCTAATATAATATATTTTCAGATACACGTGGCTCAAAACAAAATGCCAGGTTAAGACTTTTTTTTAGTTTAGTGACTTTAGACATCCAAATACGCTCTCAAGTACAGAAAAGAATAGCTTTTTCAACGTCTCCTTGAAGTGTTTCAATGTGATTTGTAGGAATATTGGTATTAATATAAGAGAACTCTCTCTCAGTGAAGCCCATGTTTTTTTAAATAACAGCAGCACTGTCCAACATTGCTTGCATTTCAAAAATTGCTTTACTGAGCAGTAGAATGGGGCGTGTCCAGACAGAAATAGCCAAAGCTGAATTCTTTTTCCCAGTCTGACTTTGCCTGAACCTTACAACCTAAACTGAATCAGTTCTGATGCCAAAACGGAACAAGTTTTGTTTCCCTTTAGCTAACAAAAAGAAAAGAGGGAGTGAAAGAGAAAAAACAAGAGGGACAAACTGCAGTTACCATGGCAGAGTTAAGACAACAAAACAACAGTCGCAGACATAAGTCAATTCCAGGACTCCAAAACAAAATGTTTTCCATCACCAGCACTCTTAACCCCTACAGTAGACTGGTTAATAATGTAAAAAAAAGCATCTGCCTGTAGATTCAAATATTATCACCAAAGAGGATTTTGTGCATTTCCTAGAGATACCACTAGCTTTCTCTGAGAAATACACAAAACGAAGCTGCAAAAATTTGGGAATGAAATGTGAAATATTGTTAAAAAAAACAGGTGATGGTTTTATGATTTGATTTAAACATTGAGCTGGAATATTTATGGATGGATTGCTTCAGCTCAACTACATTTAAAACACTTTTTTTTACATCAAAGACTGGGATAAATAGGCAGTCAGAAAAAAAAAGTATGATCCTTTAAGTCATGTCCCTACATTGGACTGTTCCCATTTTTTAATGTGCACTTCCATCCAGCACAGTCAGTGCTATCTGCACACCAGCTCTATGCTGGCACAGGATAAGGCTGTTGCTTGACACATAATATTGGACAAGACAGAAACATGGAACATTTAGAGGAGGATGGAGTGGGTACCGTCACACCAGGCATGCCAGCTGTGATAATGATGTATAATTTAATTGAAGGCTGTGCTTCTATCCTCCACAGAACTCAAGCTACTCTTCTCTTGTAAATGCATTATTCAGACTAATGGCGACCCTGAAATAGAAAAAAGCTTCTTATCTATTTAAAGTTTTATCGCAGAGAGCAAAGAGAGGTAGGAAGGTATATGAAAGTAAGTGAGCTAGAGTGAGGCAGAGAGTCAAAGATAAGTTAAAAAGCTTCCTGAAATGTAGTTCTGTCTACTGCCGTGCTTTGTGGAGGCTTCCTGACTCTGACCATGATGACTCTGTCATCTTCCTGGCAACAGTAGAAAAATTCAACTGGGCAGAGACTGTGATGTGTCTCTGTCATTAACTGCTGACATTTACAAGGAAATAATAAAGATTTCTTTCAAAACAAATGCCACTGGCATCAAGTTACAGAGTACGTTTCATACACCCTCCTTTACAGATGTCTGTTTTGTGCTGCATCACAAATATTCAAATGAATCATTCATACAGTAAAAGTTGCATTCCATCACAATCATCATCAACGTCATCATTTTCTCTCAGCAAATGAGAGAGAGAAGCAAGAAGGAAAGATAGTGTGTGCAGGAAAGCAGTCATGCATACTCTATTACACATGGACCATCTTCTTATGTGATCGAGCAGATGCTTTGCAACATGGTTGTGGCCGAGTCAAGAGAACGAATAGGTCAAAGGGTCCACAGCCATAAAATTTGCACTCTTCCATCTATCAAGCAAAGCTGTCATATTTACAGTCTGACATACACCCATAAAACACTGTTATTGTAAAGTGTCGTTTCCTCTGCAATTAGAAATCTGCTTCATGACAGGACCTGCGACGAGAATGTGGCATTTAAACCGCTTTGTGTATGGAAAGTGGATTGATTTGGTGACGAAAAGAAGTGCATCACCCAGAGTTGGCACTTTACTCATTTACTTGAGCAGTTATTTCACTAAGTGTATAGCAGCCCAGAACAGCTAAACGTTCGCTATTTATTTTATTTTATTTTTTTATTTTCTTACATAATTAACAATTTAGGGAAACTAAATGCAACAATAATAAACAGCCATGGTCACATGGGCAAAATTACTGACAAACAAATTCATTTTTCCAAAGAATTAAAAAAAAAAATGGACAAAGTAAGTTGAGAAATGACAGTATGTTCCTTGACTTATTCTATATCCTTACATTGATGTGGCTTTACCTCATTTTATGCTGGAACTGATAATGAACATAAACATTAACCAGGTCCTCTTGGTAAAAGATAATTTTAATTAAATCACTTCCAAACTCATGTATAGCCAGAAAAAAATATTTCTCTCAGATATTTCTGGTCCTATGGGTGGAAAAAGAAAACAGAACAATCAGGTCACCATACTAAGCAGATGTTTGCCAACAAGAGCTCCTTAACCCCACAGTGATTACTGCATACAACTTTTCTAGTTCAAATGAACTTCAGAGCAGTAGTATGAATACAATGGGATCTGCAAGAAAAGCCATCGAAAACCCAATAAGACAGAGGAAAGTAAAGGATAGAAGCAAACTTTGATAGGATTCACCACAGAGTGACACTAACATCTGGTGGAAATATCTGGTAGAAAAAAACAGGGTCATGAAAGATGAGACAGGTAGTTATAACACACATATTAAACTGTCATGCCCATGTTAAACTATAGCACCAATATTAACAATCCTTTTAAAGTAGGAATACAAATACACCCCTTCTAAACTTGTTTAGAATAATTTAAAGAAGATTCTGATCATTCTGTTATGTGTGTTTGTCTTCTAATGAGTACATTTTTTTCATACATTATGATCAGACATAATGAGTGTTTGGACTTCCTAGTGCTACGTTTCATCTGACAACAGATCTTTGTTACTCTAAACAGGATAGCAACATTAACCTAATGTTGACTCAATCATTTTACAACTGTTTCCCTGTCATCTTGCCCACACATTTCAGCTTGTACAAAATGCATTTAAACTTGGCGTAGGCATGAAAAAGGCAAATACATTTGAGAAAATTAGTCCTATGAACTCGCAATATCACAATGCTTAATGATCTAATTGAATTCTTTTTTTGTGCTTGAGTAATTACAGGGGCACTACCTCAGTCATAATAGATGTACTTGCTGTGTGTCTTGTAAACAATTTATTTCTCAAATCAAGTGGTTCGCAGAACTGAAACAAACTGGGATCGTACCGTAACATACATAGGATGCTGGAAAGAGTTCTCCAAGTTCATAACAATGAAAACAAACTGAGTCACTGAATGTCAGTAACACTGCAAAGAGTCACAGGAACAGTCAGTGAGTGATTTTTCTTCTTAATGTTTGACAGCCCTTGCTGTGTTTTCTGCCTCAAGACACAAGTCAAACCATATTAATTGTTAAAGTTATGACACTGATTTAATTTTTCTGTCAGGTTAGTGCCTAAACTCCCCCATTAGTTTGTAAATTTCTATCCCCGCAGCCACTTCTGACTTCCTAAAAGGGCCAGGGCATGGCGCATTGGGGAGTTTGAGGAGGGAGGAGTGAGATGGACCAAGGGGAACCTTTTCACACTGCTTGAAAACAAAACAAAACAAAAAAAAAACACCAAAAGTGCTGAGGTATGGCTTTCGAGTGAAATAGGAAAGTGCTTAATCACCATTCAGTACACTGCCAAATTATTCTCCCATAGTAGTGGGCATTTATTGTCTTCCAGACTGATCAGCATTGATGGGAACTAAACACCCAGGTGCACTGAGTTGCAAGAATGGATACAGCTCACTTTTTCTTCATACAAGGTGTTTCTTCATGTTAAGCAGTCAAAAAAATTTTCTGTGAATGCTCTGACACAGACAAAGACAACTTTCAGGCAAAAAAAAGAAAAGACTGACATCCACAGTTCAGTCAAAGAGAACTAACTTAATTATTTTTAAGTCCAATGGAACCTGTAGGATACAGTATAATGTCATCCTATCATAATGAGCTAGCTATAAGCGTTGGAGGTAAGAGTGGTGACTAAATACAACTCCAGTTGGGTTTTATTGTACCCCTCAGTGCACTGAGGGTAGACATTGGACTAATGGACACGTGACAGAATTTAATTGGCTTGTTCTAACTGATTTCTCTGTTTAAAAAAAAAAAACTATTTAGACATGTTTCTTTGGGTGTAAAAAAGTAGAACACAATCTACTCTACTATCCAAAGCACACTGAAGCTATTAAAAATATTTCCTGTTCATATGAATTAAAGTTATTCTAATCATCTAGAACTACTGCCAAATCATTACATCAAAGTCCAAAACTGGAGCAGAAAAGAAGGCAACGGTTCAACCAGTTAATCTGAGGTAAACATGAAACTTACTGTACACAATTAAGTCATAGCACGTATATGTACATCAATACAAAAGTTAAAAGAATAAAATGATAATTAAAACAATAATAAAAATAATACTATGTTGAAATGTAAAAAGCTGAAATGGAAACCACCTCAAAAAATGTTGAAAAGTTAATGCTGTCGAGGAACATTTTGAGAAGGTTGGATTTTTTTTTTTTAATGGTCTAAGCAACCCTGACCACAAGATAGTAATTACACAGCCAGGGAGAATGAGAAAACATAATGGTACAGTAAGCAATATCGGCTCTTGATCTGAAGTAGTCTACACAATATCCTTGTCTCAGTAGGAAGATATGATATTAATTCTCCCTCTTCTCTCCTGGTCTATAAATTTGATACTCTCTGATTTCCATCCCAGACGGTCAGGTACTCAGACTCAGCTGTTGGCAATAGGGGAGTCTGAGTGTTATTTCTGTAATAGGTGTTGCTCTTTTCTTTTTACCATTATTCTTTCACTGACTACCTCAGCAGGCGCCTGTTTAGTGAATCAGTTTTTGCAAACATTACAAAAATGGCCTGTTTCTAAACCTGGGCCAGCCCATATATCATTTGTCTCTGTGGCTTTGTGTGAACACAGCCAGACTTCTCTCCACCTGGTACTATCTTCACATTACCATTTATTGTAGTTAGGTGGGATCGTAACACAGCCAATTGAATTTCTCTCCAGCTGATCGGCTTCCACCTGAGCTGTGCACAATCTGGATATGAGAATATGAAAGAATAGTAACTTACTGGATTCTGGGCAATGTCATTTAACATGCAAAGCTGGTAAATGTTTGTTTTATTGATCACTTTTTTTCATATTGCAACTGACACACATGGTGTTAATCCAATGACCACTCAAAGATAGTATACCTGAACCCCAGGGTGCAGGGCTAAAAGTCAACATGAAACACTGTCACACATGTCTTCCACCATGAACATGTCACAACTAGAATCAATTATTGCTGAAATTATCAATCCAATTCAAGTTTTGTCTTGTGTTATCATCGACTAGTTTGTTCATTTTCTGTGAAGAAGTAATTACTAACTTCCCACAGCTAACTTTAAATTCCCCAGAGAGCGCGTTTGATAATTAGAAGATACTGTGTGTGAGTTATGACCTTAACACGTGGCTCAAAGTGTGTTTTTTCTAGCAGCTATTGCATAATATTACTCTTTTCTCTACAAGTCACAATTCTCCACAACGTGCACCACACGGTGGGCAAATTTATACTGTAACGGCTCTTCCTTACGATGATTGTTATGTATTGTGCAAACATATTTCCTGTGTGTTCTCAAATATACAGACATATAGATACTCTTAGAAAGAAAGTACAGATAATTTAGCTGTGCAGTGGAAAATTATAAATGCATGAAAGTATTAAATGGTACCATCAACAAAATGTACAGCCAATGAAAATTAAGGCTGAAGAAGCTTTATGACACTGTGCTATCATATAAATGAAATGTTGAATAGCTATTCCTACAGATTCACTTCTCTGGGGAATAACAGTACACCCATAAACATTTGCCAACCCAACAAAAATCTTATCTTAATTACAGGAAATATCATCCTTTTGTGTCACAAAACCCTAATTAAGCAAACGCTTACAATTCAGAAGATAGCTGTGAAATGATTTGCTCAGCTGCGAACAGACAGTGATGGAGTTTAAGGCTTAATTACATCGTGGAAGGTCGCTGCCCTCCATTTCACCAGTGGCCAGTGATAGCTGGGATTTCATACTGTATCTTCTTTTACTCATGCTTTAGATTGCTGATTCATATTTGCTCCACATGCATTGAATTCCAACCTTCAACACATTGTATCCATCATTTCAATAGATTTGAAAATTGGAATGAGAATGCCAGCTATTTTCTGAAGCACTGGCAAAATAAAACTGTCAGTTTATTTGCCAGTTTGTCTTATATAATTGGGTGCTGTCACATGGACAAAAAACACCAAAATGTCCTGAATGATATTAATTTTATCATATATGAATGAATCTGGACTCATTAAGAAAAGAGCAGGACAAGAAAAGAGAAAATCTTTCACTACTGTTAAAATGTGTATAATATTGTTGTAAAAGCTTAGTCTAAGTTGTTTTAGTCAGAACTTCCATGTGCTAATGATGCATGTCAAAAACAAGTGCATGGATATGGTACAAGGAGGCGGTAAAAGAGCTGCATTTGAAGAAATGCAATTTAGAGAGTGGGTGATGCAGAACAGGAGCAAAGTGGCAAGGAATCATTAAATAGATCACGGTGGTGACACTGCTCTTTGAAGACACACACATGTCCCACTGAATGTTAGCTTTGAGTGCTAACAATGCCAATAGGCTGCAGGGAGAATCTCACAGACTTCTCACTGAGCGCTAGTGCTAAGATTAGAGGTTCCTTTAATCCGACAAAGGGGATTAAATGCTACAAGAGAGTTGAGAGGACCGCTCCCACGAAGGAGCTGAGATGAATTATTTACACCTTCCCTCAAGAATGGTGATCTAAGTCTTTAAACCGAAAATCACAGTTCTCATACACTGGTAGCATGTCCTGCCAACCAAACAGTCCGGGGAGCACAGATAAATGTGATCTCACGCAACACACTCTGCCACACAGATAGTGTAGGTGTGTGTATGGAAGGTTTTCAACATGTTCTTTTAAAGAATACAATAAAGCAGCCAGACAGTGAATTAAATTAAAAAATCTGAAAAATGTATACTTAGTGTTTATAGTTGGGCAGATTTACATTTGCTGGCTCTGAAAAGTTGGACATCGCCTTTAAGCAGACATAACAACTCATAATTTCTTTTATCTGATATAAAAACTTTCTTTGAGAACACCTCTGAATGTGGTTGCATGGGATATCTAAAGAAGAACGTGATGAGAACGTTTCACTGAGAATTATAACACAGTATCGCCACAGATGTCCAATATGTAATGAATAAAATGTCCAGACAGATGTTACTCTAATGACTCACAAGTATTTAAAAAAAAACAATACAAATATAAATCGTGGCTGTCCATCATCACTTACCCCCCTTGTTCCATCTGCTTTTAGTCCTTGCCTGACAGGTGAGATCAGGGGATCCAGACAGCACCAAGAGAAAAAAAACAAGTTCAAACACAGAAAGAAATCCAGACTTTGCCCTGGAAAACATGTCCAAGAGTTGCTGGCAGCCGAGTCACTTTCACATGGCTGTGTTTCCTCCTGGAGCAGCGCGGCTGTGGCGCATGGTAACCCACGCGTGGGCTGTCATCATCAGTCACGCTGGTGTCAGCACTGGGTCTCTAGTCCTAGCATACTGCTTTGTGATGCCCGGGCTGGGTGCTGGTCTTCACTGATGCTGGAGATCCAAGAGAAGCCACATCTCTCCTTCTGTAAGCTCTGCCTCACCAGAGAGCGCAGGAATCAGATGGGAACACACTGCCTGCCATGCGACGGCACAGCTCAGCTTCGCTCGCCACACTGCATAGGAACTCGCTCTCACACAGGCTTGTTCACACACACACACACATACTCTCTCCTCTCTCCATCTCTCTCACGCTCACTGCTGCCACCACTACTGATGCTGATGCTGCTGCTGAATTATTTCCTGCCCTCCTCACTCTGGGTTTCTCTGGAAATTCATTCCTCAGGGCTATGTCTTCTGCTTAGAGTTGCATATCATAGAGGAGACAAAAGGCGGGAACACAATCAGCACCCAAGGAAGGAGTTTCCTGAGGTGTGATGAACTGAGGTTGTCTGACAGTGTAGACTAACATTTAAGTAAGTAAGTCTAATAGATGCCTATGGAGCTAAGCGAACAGAGGAAGAACACTGTCCTTATTTGTAGAGATGCTTTTCATCAGCAGGACATTTGCAGAGAAATTGTCTTACGCTTGACAAAGTAAAGAAGTGCTTTAGAAGGGGCAATGAAGCAAGATCATGAGTGGAAAGAGAGGGCAGGGAAAACAATAGGAGGAATCAAGAAGCAACACTCAGATGGGGAAATTAAATGGTTTCTCGCTTCTTGAACCACCCCCCTTGGCAACAGCTTGGGAAAAGAAAATCCTTGGACCAATGTTTACAAAGTCAAACAAAACCATTTTGGAGAGATACTATTCTTGGAATCTAAACAACAGTACAAGCTAGAAGTTACTTAGTTTAAAGTTTTTCTAATCCAGCCAGTACAAAACTTGAGGAGACATCTTACATAACAGAAAAAAGCTTCTGAGCTGAAGCAGAAATTATTGCACATCACATCATGAAACTTGCGTTTTTAGTACGAACAGCTGTAGGTGTCTGACAGTATAGTCTCCTCAAGGTCACTTCCTCAAGGTAGCGCCTTTGGAAATGCTGCAGTAGGAACTGTAGAAAGCCCACAGCTCTTCACAGATATTAAAAGTAAAAAATATCAGTACTGTCGTTGCAAACCAGAAAAAAAGCTTGATTTTGTACAAACCTGCTTTTGTAAGCACATTGTTTATGAAGATATTTGAGATTTCTCAGACATCCAAGGTCGTTATGCTCCCAAGTTTATAAAACAGATACTTCACAAGCAGGGAGTATGAACAGTCTGTCGTACACACACTATGACTTTAATGTCCTAATTACGGCTTCTGAGGAAACCTACAATCAAGTCTATAATTTTTTATTCAGAGTGCAAATTATTATTCTGAATCCATGCAGACTTTACTGGTTCACCCCCCACTCACCCCTACTGTGCTATTCCTTTACTCTACCTCGCTTTTCTTTCAGAACAACCAGCAAAAACACCAGGAACTATAATTAAGGTGCCTGCACATGGGGAAAGAGATGTGTATTTTCTGGAAGAATGCAAAAGGAGCATATGTTGGTAATACACATTTCCAATGATAGATACCAACCATAATGTTAGCATCTTTCTGCACCATTACACATTAGCTATAGTTCCCAATTCCAAAGTATGGCAGTCCTCTGCTAGTTTGATATATAATTACAAAGCAAATCTGAACTAGAGGGGGACATTTAAACTGTAACACTACAAAATATATTGTTGACTGTCTAGATTTCTCAGTATGAGTTTTTCATAAGTAGCCTGGATAGCGATACTCTTTATAGTATATATAATTTTTTTGTTGTCTTTTTTTTTTTCAAAAAATTAAGGCCGAAATGGTACTGGGGTTCAAAATTATAATGAGGCCAGTGAGGCTCTGATCCAAGTATTTAGTGGGGCACAACATGAAAACACATGTCGAACATGTCAACATGGTATGGCATGGTGGTGATGAGACAGGACCCGGATGCAGATTATAAAGCAAAACTTTATTTATTTTATTTATTTAAATACGCTATAACAAAAACCGCAGCTGAGCCGGAATACCAAAACTGACAAAACCAAAACCTGACATGACATGAACCGTTAACAAGGACAAACCTGATACAGACATGAGTGATGTGAGGATCTAACAATGAGCATAAACCAACTGGGAGACTAAATACTATGGAGGGTGATTGGTGAGTGAGTGCAGCTGATGATAATGAAACAGGTGAAGGGAGTGGAACTGATGGCAAGGCAGAAAAAAGACTAAAAAAGGCTAAACTATAAACTATAGACTAAACAGAAATAGCTCATAACAGAAACATAAAATGCAGATCGTGACAGAACATAGCTTGAGCTATACAGTACGTGGTCTACATTTACAACTCAGTGTCATTTGCATGTATTTGGTTAGACTTCTTCATAAACCATAGATGAACAGCTAGAATCTTGAAAATATTACCACTATTGTTACTTTTATTCCAATAGTTGACAATGAGTTCATTACATTTCTACATCAAACATCCTATTCGTTACCAAAGGTTTAGAAAAGCAAGGCTGATTCAGTAATTAATAAATTCATTTTCAGCATAATGACAACACTTAAATCTGTAGAGGCTATATTTGGAATTAAAACAAAAAAGTTCTGAAAAACTTCAGAAACAAAAATAACATACAACAGCAGGTAAAATGGATAGACTGTTTGTTTTGGTGCTTTGTAAAAATAGATTGTTTAAAACACAAATCTGGTGAAGCGTACCAGGAAACAGCATTTAAAAGTGTCTTTACCTAAATCTCAATGAGCCTACGAACTAACCATTGAAAGTTTTTAGTTATTTTCTCTTTCTGCTAATTAAATACAGAAGTGCAAAATGAAGAATGAAGGAATAGGCGAGATAAGAAAAATAACAGGAGAAGTTGTTCAATGTGTGATAGTCAAAGCAGCTTTACAAAAAAAAAAAAAAAAGAAGCAAAGAAGTATTGTTAAATACTTCACTAAAACAGTCCCTACTACTGTGGTAAGAGTAAAGAGGAAGGGGAGGAGGGGATGGGGGAACCCCTACATCCATACTGGTAAGTCTGTCAGCTTATCACCCCCAGACAAGAGCCCCCTGGATAAATGTGGTCAAGCAGGAGAGGAGCCCAGCTTCAGCAGCGATGGGGTGCAGGACAGCGATAAGGATGAAGCTCCACTGGGCGAAATGTGGGAGTGAGGAAAGAGGCCCCGGGCTGAGAAACTCAGCCAACAGCAATGCTCATTCCAGCTCTTGCTGGCTAAACCTCTTAAAAAATTTACACACAGACATTCAACATACTCAGCAAGTATAGGTTACTGCATGCATGTGGTCATGTGTCTTAAGAGTGACTGCATGTGCACACGTTTGACTGCACATCTCACTACTGAACCTCTTAAAGTACAGTATGAGTGTTGAATAGAGAAGGCTCAAATGTAGACAGGAAAAGAGAGGGAGGTAAAGATCCAGACGGAGAGAGAAACCGTCTTCTAGATGTTTTTCTGATGACAGCCTCTTGAAAACAGACCATGAAATTTGCTTTTTCACAGGAAGTGACAGACCAAGCACCATGAATTGATCCCCTGATGGAGATCTGGCTCTTTGTGTAGTCATTTTCTCCTCTGCGCATCTGCCTGCCCAGATACTGGATAATCTACTCGCTGCCGGCATTTCTAATCCAACCATCCATCCCCATTCACTCCGCCCATGTGTGCCCCAGCACAGATCAAGGGTGTAGTTGGAAGTCTATTACTGAATAGATTTAGTTGTTTTCCCCTACTGAAATGACTGTTGTGCAGCTCTGAAATGATTATTTCTTATGCACTGCCCTCTGGGTAATGATCAACATTCTAATTATAATTCACCAGAATCAGAGCAACAACAATCAAATAATCAGTGACAGAACCTGTCTTTGGTCTTCGGTGAGCAGCTGAATGATGTCCTTTCACTAAACTTTAACACCAAGTCAGTACATTTATTTAGCAAATTTAAACACAACCGATAACCAACATGCAGCACAGTATCAGGCAAAAAGAACAACAACAACAAACAAACAAAAGAAAACATAGAACAATCAAGAATACCACCACTAGCATACTCCAATACAGCAGAGCTGAGACATTCAAATGCAAGTCTCTTTATATTTGGTTAGATTAGGGTTTTAAACAAAAGCTGTATGACAGATGAATAGAGGAATACCCCCACTGTGGCTGCTGGCAACCAAATGTTAAAGATCATAAGCTGATTATGGCTGTCTTAGCCAATTCAACTAAATAAACAAGCAAGACTAGGATAGGGGATAATTTGTTGGAAACAATTACTAAAAATGTTTGCAGTGTGATTTGCCATATGATTACTAAATACAAATTTGTGAGCCAGGGCACAAGGTCCATGAACAAATACATTCCTGTTTGATTCCAAAATAAAGGTCACACTAATTCTCAGTTAGAAAATTACACCAGCTATTCCAGTAAAATAAAGAATACATACTTTTCAATTGAAACAATGAAATTTTACAGTTGTTCCATCCAAACTCAATATGTTAATATATAAACTAATCAAAAATATATTGTGCACTACACGTCCATAAATTGTAATAATAAATAGCTATTCAATCACCTTTCTGGCAGAAAAATCCATATGTAAATTTTATATGTAACCATTCAGAAACAGGCTGGGCTTGTTACAATGTTCATGAAAACAGCAACTGAAGGCAAAAGTGCAGCAGAACCCGAAGATGCAATTACATCAAGAATAAATTCCTTGACAATCAATCCTTTATACCGCATAAACTTGTGCACAGAATGTGTCTGTGAATGGCCCCACAAGTCAAAGAACAGAGAAGTAATAAGAATCAGAATGAGTTAGTGATGGTTGTCATAAAATATAGCAGAGACTTCTATTTACAACCTGCAATAAAACTGCCTCTGCTGCAATTTATGAAGATGCTTGCCCCACAGAGCAAAACCCTTTTTGCCAAGGGCATGTTAATAACCTACACAGACCATTTTCAATATATTGGCAGATGGACATTTTGTCTAATAGAGCATTGCAAACTGAAAAGCAGACACTAACAAAAGCAACAGTATTATTTCAAAGTATTCTGATAGAAGCTTTGCTCCAGCCTGAAGCTTTGCTTCATCTCTTAAACCAAACTACAACCTCCTGCTCAAGTTTTCTTCTCATACTCATAAATTCCTTGTCTTCCCTGACAGAAAACTAGCAAGGCCAGGCTTTCCACCATTGCTCAGTTGTCAAATTAGGTCAAATAATTGGTGGTTACATATACAGTAATTTGTCATCAAATCAAATATCAAATTATCTCTGATTTTCAGAGGTCAGTTCAAAATGTCTTAGTTTTAGTGCTGGTAATGCTGTACCATGACATTGAAATCAGACACACGGATTATGAAACAAAGCACTAGATCATGAGTGTTAATGGTGAAGATGTATTTCATAGAGTTTTGAATAACTATTTTGTCTTAACGGCTATCATATGAAAGCAAATATAACTTTGCTACTCAACAGCAGTGAACAATGACGACTAGAGTTTAAAGCAATTCTAAAAAAAGTTCAAATCTACACAATTCCAAGATAAATCCCAAGTAAACACCAGATTGTGACATAGGGAAAATGGAGCAATTTCAACACGCACATTGGCTGAAATGACTTATTTTGAATAACTGGTTGGTTACCAGTTTCCAGCTTGTTAAGCCATGACTGGTGACCAACCAATCTGTCTCAGATATATACACCTCTGAACCATTCAAAGTAACACACATTACAGTTCATGTCGCTCACACAGCCAAGCAGACAGTGAACTCACAGCAACACACCCTAACATGTCTTTAGATTTATAGTTAAACAGACTGTCCGCAGAGCAGGCCACTGTATTTCCTTTGAGATTTTCACAGAACTGACCTCACTGGATCAATAACTCATAAATGAAATGTTAAAATATAAACCCCTCTTTCCAGCCGTGTTAAGTGAGACAAGAAGCTACCACCAAGATGTAATCAAAACAAGCCTCCAAGCTGAACAATAACATTGATCTCTAGTTTCAACTGGCTGTAAGACAAGTGTATAAAGGAGGTCTACAAAGAGCAAAACCAAAACGAGACATCATTGCGATCTCAACTCGAAGTTAAGTGATTAGTCCAAGTAATCACTTAACTCAGATTTCTTGGATTACTTGACTGCGCTTTCTAAATCAATTGGCAAATAAACACATTTCAGGAACTCTTTAGTACTTTAGAAGTGCATATTAAAGATTTATAATTCCTAACATGGGCGGCACGGTGTTGTAGTGGTTCGTACTGTCCTCATAGCAAGAGGGTTCCTGGTTTGAACCCCGGCTGGGGCTTTTCTGTGTGGAGTTTGCATATTTGCCCTGTGCGAGTTCTCTCCAGATACTCTGGCTTCTCTCATCGTCCAAAATCATGCATGTTACGTTAATTGCTCATTCTAATTAGACCCTACGAGTGACTGTGGGTGTGCGAGGTTGTTTGTTATGTTTGTCTTTGTGTGGCCCTGTGATAGACTGATCAGCCCTCCTGCAATCCTGACTTGGATTAAGTGAGTATAGAAAATGGATGGATGGATGGATCATTCACACTTTCTTCCAAAATGATGTTAAGACTAAAACATTCAAGCTGAGGGTCTGCATTTAAAGTCCATTTTATATCCATTTATATGATATATAACTGTACTTTTTTGTTCAAAAGTTTTAATATTCATATTATTTTTTTTCTTTTTACTGCATTCATATACACAGCACAGCATGTCTGCTTGTGCTACATACTAGAAAATGTTACATCAGGTAGAAACAAAACACAATAAGTAATGTTATGGAAAGATGAGAAATGAGCTGTACTGAAGTCGATGTCCCACAATATATAAATCATTGCCCCAGTTTTGCTTCAGGCTGTTGCACAGTCTCATTCATTTGAATACTGTATATTTGCAAACTATTAGACGGCTGCCCAATCGATCATCAACTGTATACACTCCAGAGGCTTGTTTGCGCAAAGAATGTAAAGTAACTCCACAGCAGTTATTTATTATCAAACGCAAAATAACTGTGGCAGAAATGCCAAAGGTGGTCCTGGATCAGCAAAGGAAGCTCTCATTATAAAAACACACACACAAAGCTTTGTGGGAGTGCTATTTAGTCAGATGGATGAAATGAGGCGCAGAATAACTTTCAGGAGGTGTTTACAAAATTAGTTACAAGCGGAAGAGCAGGAGAGACCACCAACGGATTGGAAGCTATACACATCCTTTATACTATACTCTATATCATCAGCTACAATCACATCATCTCTCAGACACTTCAAACCTGCGCTTCATCAGGTCTCCCCTGTGCTGCCAGTCCAGCATCCATGCAGTCACTGAAACTTACCGCTTAGCCTTCCATTTGATCGCTGCAAATTGAATGAGTACAATCAGCCAGTCTATATGAAATTTACCCCCCATATCTAGTTTAAACTATGACTACTCAGAAACAGCAGGAGAGACGTGTATTCCGATTAAAGTCAGGTGTTTCCATAATGACATTCCTCCCCCTACTCTTTTGCTCTCCTTCAGAAAATTAGATCACTTGTCTCATAAGGAACGAAATGTTGCTTACAACCATTCACTTAGTTACACGTGCAGAGGGCATATCGAAAATCCGCCCCCTAATAATACAATGGTTTGTGAGAAAATGGTAACATCTGACTGATAAAAAGCACATACATTGTACATTGTTGAAACTGCATATAACTATGGCTGATTAACTGCTGCTCATATTGTCCTGATTGAGAATCCTGCCAAGACTGGATATTCATAGCAAGTGAAATTATTGTAATCCTATGCATCTAAATCAACAGTATAAGCCCAATTGCAACATTATTCCTTAGCTAGAACAGTTACAAAGTTTTGTTTTAGCCAGTTTAAATACAACCATGAATTTCAGCAATCTACCTATGTAGTAACATTAACTTCATTTTAGATGTCATCATAAGACATAACACAAAGTAAGGATTTCAGTTTTTGAGTTTCAGTAACTAGTATATGCAAAAATACCTTAAATAAGCAGAATAGGCTTTGAGAAACTATTCATGTATGAGTTCATCAACCGTTGAAGCCATCTTATAGTCTAATAAAACTATTATGTTGAGTTATGTTTTACTAAATTCAAAAGCTCGATTACATACAGCATGCCTCTTAATGCAAGAAATTTCTGATTGCAGTTAAGAATATTTTTTAAAAAGTTTAAAAAGACTTCCGTATAAGTTGAAGTATCAACTTAAGTTTTTTACGCAAGTAGAAGTATAAAAGTACTGGCTTCAAAACTACTTAAAGTATAAAAGTAAAAGTAATGTAAAGAAAAAAAAAGTCATCCTATAGCGCACTACACCCCACTACATTAATCAATATTTGACAGTTATTTACAACTTTTAATAATTTGTGTTACATTTTATTAGTCTTACATTTAGCTTTATTTTCACTCTTGGGCTCTTTAAAATTATTTCTTTAATATGTAAAGCACATTTGGTTGCAATTATGCTAGAAAAGTTATATATAAATAAAGCTGTGTTGTGGTCATATATATCATTGGTTATAAGTCATCATTTTTTTATCAACTATTAATCAACAAATGTTCTCATTAGCAGCTTAATAAGAGAGGGAGAGGATTCAAACAGAGAAAGTCCAACACAGAGAAATTAAATATTAGGGGAAAGGAGATTGGCCTTCAAACTATTTTTGATCCAAAAAAAAAAAGGGGGGGGGTCTATCCTATCAAATTAAGTTTAATTTTCAGACAGTATAAATGAATACACTGGGTATACATTTGCTCAATGCGACATGATGAGATACAACAACTGATAGCAGAAAAATAATTCCATGTATTATTAAAACAGCGGGGGTGCACACTGTCCATTATTACTTTGTTCTGGTTCCTATAACAAAGTGTGAAACTTATCACATTTACTTCCTATTCAAATGCCTTAAAAAGGAAGGAGAGAGGTCAATAAGTGATCCATGAGATGTTCAGGTGAGAATTCAAGGTACAGCTCAACAATACCCCCACCTGGGTCACTTCATGAGATAAAATGAAATAGACAGAGAGAAAGAAATATACTCCTTGATGTGCTGGGGTGGGCTCATTGCTCTCGGGAGTAGTGTTGGGCATTAAATCTGCCTGGGGATGAGAAAGAATGGCAGGCACTCAACTAGGGGGCCTCGAAACACATTTTAAATTTTGTCGGGATGACATGTCTCGTCCACCTCTCAGGCAGCGCTGACAGGAATGACAGTTAGCTGGCCTTTATGTTTCCAACTTGAAGGTTGCAGAAAGTCAGTTAAACTTGCATGCAAAGCAGTGAAGTTGGTCTGAAAATGCTATTTTTTTCTAAATCCTACAAATTTAAAAACATCATCTGTATTCAATACAAACCAATAGAAATTTGTTCTTAATTCCATTCATAGTAAGTTGCACACAAAACTGAGCATAAGACATCCGTCACATGGACTGCTGCAGTGGTGCAAGGCGGGATATGAATGTTTAACATAAACGGCTCGTCACATGATCATAGCTGCAAGCTCTCATCACAGGGTCTTTTCTGTGTGTTTGTCCCTGGTTGAACCTCTGCTAAATGTACAGAGCTGCCAACATTGGTTGAAAGCAACCTATTGTTTGCTTCATTCCAACATAATAGTGTGCATCATGTCAAAGTGTGTGTGAACAAAGGAAATCAGAAGTGTGCATGTGTGGGGTTGAAGAGGAAATTAAAGTGCTGGGTGTAAAGTTGTAAAGTATCGGGTGTGTTTTAATTCATAATTTAATAATTTCACAAGAGATTTATGTGAAGTAATAACGCATTATTATAATATTGGATTATTATAATATTGCATTATTGATAACATCAAAGGTTTGTTGGCCGGAAAGTCAAACGATTAAAACAGTTACTTCATGCAACTTTCATGGAAATACAGCAAAGCCAACAATAAGTCTCTGGCTTACATGTTCATACCTGAACCTCAGCAGAAACGTTTAAGCTAAAGTTTGTCCAGAAGAAAAGCTACTGGTTCACCAAAGTCTGGGAAGGTTGGGCAACACCACCTGTTTCTTGTGTGGTCACTGCACAGCAATACTGACTGCAAGCACGTCAATCAGCTGTTGGGACGCTAATGCAGATCACCTGCTTGTGTGTGTACACCCAACCCAAAAAGATGATGGTAAAACACAAAGGGAGCAGCCTCGTATTTCATCTTGTTAGTCCTGTGAAGTCCACTGGAGTACTTTTTCTTTTCAGTGCAACTTGCCAACGACTCAAATTGGTTTTTCACTCTGAATAAAATAGTGGCAAATCATGTGTCCTTTTTTCTTACTATCACAATTATCACTGTTATTAAGTACCTAACTCCCTAACTCACTCACTAATGACAGCCCATGTAGAAGCTGACAAAACACATCACACCCTTTGCCACAACAAGATGGTGTTACACTTATTCAAAAAATCTACTTTGATTATTTCTTAATTCAATCCTGTTTCACTATGTAATAACTGTAAAGATGTTTTAGAGAGGGAATCCAGCTTGCAAAATCTTCATACTCTATCTAGAGTTCAATTTCCCCTTTAAAATCAACTCCCAGACTCAGGACATGTCACACTGCATTAATTAATTTCACAAATTCATTTTCTTTTAAGGATTTATGTTCCTATGTGGTTTTCCTGTTAACTATGGCTGAACTACAACCTCAGTGAAGAGAGGTCCATATTCAGAGGTCTTTAAAATATTAATGTTCAGGATAGTTGATTGGGAAATGAGCAGATGTCCATGAATCCTGCTGTTTGCAGAGTTGAAAGGTCAAAGTAGTTAGATTTATCAAATCTGGTAGAAAGAAGTATGCTTTACATTGTGGAAAGATCATTATCAATGAAATAAGAAATCCAACCTGTCCCCGCACTAGCAGAAGCTAGTAAAGGTTGGGCAAAGTTTGATTTGCAATATGCCCCAGAAGTAAACTTCACTGTACATTCCATAACATTCAAATGTATCCAGCAAATATGATGACAGCAGCATTGTACATTACCAGAATACTGAGCGCATCAAATGGAGAAAAAAAAAGCCTTAGGCCATTATAAACCTGGAAAGTTGCAGAGTAGCCTTATTCTCAAAAGACCTTTTCAAAAATACAGACGGTACAAGAGTATTTCAAACACACATTACAATAAAAACACAATCAGTGAATCTAAGGAAAAACCTTGAAAAGAAGCGGGTGCTTATACATTTGTTGTATACACACACACACACACAAAAAGCAATGCAGATTTTTAGAGGGAAAGTTTTTTCACAAACTGATTTATTTATTATTTTATTATTCATATTCGGTATATGTATGCATATAGTGTGTTAGTCTTATAATGAGAAAGGAATATTTCAAATGATGATTAAATGTCAATCGATAATATTGGCAGAACATCATACTGGTCTCGCATCACCTCACTTACAGTCAACAAAACATTGCAAGTTTACTGCAAAGACAGAGAGCAGGGCTACTTTATGTGAATATAAATCTGTTCACAAGCAAACTCCACTAGTTACATTTAGACTTAGTGTAAATATAGCAAAGAAGGTTGCACCATACAGAGCAGTAGTTGCATTTTCTTACTTGTTAAATTCCCATAAAACAATTTCAGTATGTATTTAAAAGGCAAATGAACAACACAGATGACTCTTGGAATGAATATTTAGTATTATACTAAAATATATTATCATGTGCTTTGGAATCTTTATCTTTATAAGTAGCTCTGTCTCAGCACTTGGACAAGTAGTTTTATGAAAACAAAACATGGCAGATCATCTGTAAACTGTGTTCATTGAAATACCTTTCCTTGAAGGTTAGCCAAATTATTAACAGAAATGTACTGATGCATTGATGGAAAGAGGCATAAAATTTAACAATAGTACTTCCTTTGATTAACGACACAACCAGATGTGATTAAAATGGCCCTGATTGTGCTGTCAGTCTTCCAAATGGATAAGACCTGAGTGCTCACTGTCTGCAATCCCAGTCCAAATGGCTGAGTGTGGCGATGTCTCCCTACATTTCCAGCACTCGCTCATTTAAAAAAAACCTTTGCTCTTCACTAAATCTTCCTAGACCCATCTGGAGATAGGGTTTTAGATAAGACAGAAGTCCACTCAAGTTAGCAATCATATTTAGTGTCTATCTTGATACAGCATGTGATTATCATTAACACCAGACTTAAGGTGAAAAAAATAAAAAATAAAAAAAATCTAAGATTAGCTTGGAATAGTCATAAAAGAGTACACTCTGCATCTGACAGCTACTGAAAAAGACAAAATGATACGAAAATGAATATACCTTGAATTCGTTATCATATAAGGTCCACAGATATTTCTTATTGCCAAGAAATTACTGCTCGAGTTTGTTTGTTTTCCCCTAGGATCCATAAAGTTATGTTTCTTTGGGTACATATAGTGTTGAGTTTTAAGGTGCACTTCATTAATTAGCTTAAGCTCAAAGGATCAGAGTCAATTCATGTCTATTTGCATGCATGGATATTATAGTCAATGTGTAACTTGTATAAAAATGACACATTCTTGTGCTTTTTTCCCCCTATTTTTTTCTTCTTTTAGGAAATGATATGACTTCACAGTGCTGGCTTCATTAAATATCCTCATGTTGTTATTTGAACTTTTACACCCATACTAGATTTTGTTGATAAATGATATGCCCATATTTTGTTTACTTGCATATAAATCTTGACTAAGAGCAGTTAAAAGTAAGCTGAAGAAAAAAAACGAATTTGATTAATCATTATGACATAATGCTAGTAAAAAAAAAAAAGAATAAGATTGGGCTGAAATAACATTCACCATTGGTTCAATGAAAGCAAACAAAATTCAATGCGATGAAAGAGATCTTGTGGTCACACCTAACAAAGCACATGCCCATTGTTCATAAGGGTAAAAAACAAATGAGTGTGAATTAGACAAACAAACCAATAAGAACCAATGGCTTTTTTGGAATGTTGTATATATTATATTAAAAACTAAAACCTGCGTTATGTCTCCCTTATGTGGAGTAACTAAAGACCTAGCTTTGTCAAAAGTCTCTGGCTCAGAAGCTGGAGAAATGGAGTAGGCAATGTTATGTAATGTTATGCTCTATAGGTCTGAATATAACAGAACATCTTTGTTATGTGGTCAGAGGGTGAATTTGCACTATGAGTGTGCAGCTGATAAATCAACAGAAATGATTCATTGTTTATGTGTCTGTGAGGACCAAAATCTCAAAAAAGCTTTTACAACAGCTAGAGCTATTTATTCCAAGGATATGAATGAACCTCTAACAGGGAGAAAAGCTTAAAAACAAATTCAAAGTCAACTTTGATATACAACACTCTGAACAATAACAATTGGCCTTGGGCAGCACTGGACTTTCCATCAAGACAATGATCTGAAACATACAGCCACAATGGTCGCGATAAGATTAAGGGAGATTAAAGTTAACATTTTGGAGTGGCCAAGACCCGAATGCCATCAAGAATCTGTGGAGGAAACTAAACATCAAGAAATCCAATATAAAAAACCTGGAGATCATAGCAAAAAAAGGGCCTAAAATCCTGGTAAAGACTTAAGAAAAGCTTGTTAGTAAACATAGGAAGTGCTTGATAGCTGAGATGGTCAGCTTGAAGAGTAAGAACTCTCCACGGCACTCTACTGCGATGGAAAATAGAGGCTTTGCTATCGGTTACCATAAGCCTTTACTTACTTAGTCATTCAAAGCAAGGAGAAACATCACTGGAAATCAAAATTTGGTGAGCTCACTAAAACATACAGCCATGTGAGCTATTTCATTTTGTAGCCTATTGCATCAGCTGCCATGACCTGGTTATCAGACAGTTTTTACAAAATACCAGCTCCCATAAAATACAATGTTGAGTTAGAATTGAGATGAGAATATACCATAGCGCACTGGATCAAAGATCACTTGAACATCACTGGATGACATCACTTGGTTAGGGCTAGAAATCAAAACTACTTGCTTAGGGTTACAAAAGAAAATGCTCATGGCTGAAATACTTTCTTTTGACAATGCTACTGTCACAGTCATGGATGCCACCTTGACACTTAACATGCAGTTGCTCTCAAGTTCACTAGGGGTCGCACACTGTGTAAGTAATTAAGGATAGTTACAGCCTGCATGAACAAAAAAAGCTGGGGTTGCTTTTGGGAGGATAGTCTCCAGGGGAATAGACAATACAGAAAAATAATATAGAGGGATCAGTTTTCTTGGAAAAACATGTGCCCTCACCAGGCAGCTACATCGTTAACCCTGTACTAGTGATAGAAGTCAGTGAGTAAGAGAGAATGTGAAGGACAGAAGAAAGAGTGACAGCGGCGTAGTAGTGGAGAGGGACAGAGGAAGTGTCAGCAGTGCTTTAGAAGGCAAGGAAAAAACACAGGCTGACAGGTGAGCCCGTGAGGATTGTCCGGCCTACATCCAGCTTTCAGTGAGAGCTCATCTGGCACCAACAGAGCTTATATGTCAAACAGGAGAAAGAACAGGAGGAACCCTGCACTGAGCTACATGTGTACAGCTGTGGCCTAGCCCCACACTAAGCAGCTTTAATCATCAACACATTTCAAAAACAGAGGACACAAGGACATGGTGATTATCATCAAACACATGGTGGTGCTCAAGTGGCTACCATGTCTGTACAGGAAATTATTTTTATTTGCATGCAATTCCAGTTAAGTTGTTCTGAAATTGGAAAGGCTTTTAGGGATTTTCAAGGTTTAGAAGAAAATGTGTTTATCTAGAATTTTAAGTTCAAAATAACTGTTTATATAAGGTTGGCGAGGGAAATGAAGGTCTGGCCAAAAACTTCTACAAAGCTTGAGGCAATATTTTTAACATAATTTTCACATGTTTGTAAGGTGATTGAGTGTGTCTTTAAATTAAATTTGAATGTGCACACATCTAAAGTTTTGTATGATCTGTTACAGTAGTATCTGATCATTCTTAATGTAGTGTGAGAAAGAAAAAACATCAGTTTTGTTAATGAAGGTGTTACGACACATGCTTAACAGCTCCTGGCTTGCAGCACATTCTGAATCAAAGTAGGTGACATATGGGTTGGCACCCACTCTGAAGTGGCAATCACTCAACTGATCATTATTTCTGTACTTTACACATCTATATGAAATAAGTGATAAGTACTGGTTGCCCACAAATTAGGTGGCCTTAGTTTCCAGGGAATGATTAGCTGTGCTGATTTGCCTAATTTCTCCTAGTAGCTGTGACTGTTAAGGTGTCTGTAGACATCACTGAGGAGGTAGGTTGTTGATTTTGAAGGGGCATCAAATCAGTGACAAGTAGTATCAGTGACAATCACCAGATCTGTGGTTATAAAACACATGTTGACCATGACCTGGATGAAAACCAGGTCCTTTCCCAGGAAGGCTGAGTGGTGTGATCCACCTATAGTTGGAGCACATACTCTGGAGACCATTTTTAACAATGGGAAACATAACCCCGGTCTGCCACTCTATAGGCGTCATCCCAAACCATCAGATATTGAAGATGCATGTCAGCCCAGATAGTCCTACAATATCCAGAGTTTTATGTATGTCAGGTTGAACCTCATCCATCCTGCTTTGGAAATAGAAAACCTCTGCCAAGGTAACTAGTGCATCTCACCCCAAGTTCCCACCCAGACCAGATAAACAAAAAGAAAAACAACAAACCAATATAATGTGACAAAAAAAATGCTTAACATAAAGCAGAATGCATTTAGTTCCTCATGTTTGTCGACTTATCGATTTTGCCTTTTGCATGCCTCTTGTTCTTTCTGTTCGAAATGACGACTGCATGCCCATTAATGACTGAAACTGGTGTATTTGACTGGGATTTACCCGTTTACAGTGTCCTGTGTTCGGAAACATTTCTCTGAATCGTCACAAATGGATTTGTTTTTTAGCCAACATGTTCAAAAACATGATCACCTTCAAGAGGTAGAAATAAACACATTATTTTCCCTTCCAGAAAGTTACACAAATTGTTTTAACATTTAAATTTTTTCTTTTTTTAAAAAAACAACAAACAGAAGGTTTCTCTCCACTTTAAACTCTGGTTAGAATTTAGGAGGTGCGACTTAAAGTAAGGTTTGAAATAAAAGCTTAAAGGAAAATAATGCAGGTTGTTCCAGTAAAGACAGCAAAAATGTATTCCAAACAATTTCCTTTGAATAATGTCTTGTAAGCTCATCCAGGCTCGTCATGATGTGCTAAATCGCACAGACACAGGACACTGCTTGGATTTTTTTCTTATTTTTCTGTGTTCGGGATTTTTCTGGGCACATGCCTTTAGGCAGTGGGTGAGTATTAGCTCAGGACAGGACTAGAAGAATGTAGCAATTAATTCAAGTCGCTGACTCCATCCTGTGTCGTGTTTTTCAATCTGTGTGCACGTCTGCATAGATTCACGTACATCCAGAACACAGACTTTCATATAAAAAAATCTCTGATGAGGGAGGGCTGTGGAAGGTGTTGACATGTTGATCAGTGCTTATGAAAGTAACATTGTGAAATAGTTATTGAAGAAATTCTCTGATCGGATTTAAAGTTTTGCTCAGTGACTGGATACATTTAGCAGTGGTAGATGTATAGCTAAGCTGAACTACAGTTGAAGCTTAACAGTTAGTTGGATAGTTGTTCTTGTCTCAGTATACATGCACAGGAGCAAAATCGACTTATTGACTGAAGTGTGTCCGATTGTACAATGCAGTAATATACTATATAAATTTTATTTATTTATTTTTACTCGTACTATATTAATGTGAAGGTTCCCAAATTCAGTTGTGACAATGCTACAGGGAGCTGCATAACTGTAGTACTTTTAAATTAGCCAACAGTGTATATCATAATAAAATGAACTGAACTGAATTCAAGCCAAGTCTACAGCACAAATATGTAACAGCACACATTATTGAAAGTAAAGCTCAACTCATGGTAAGAGTTGTATGGGCCATCAATGCCAGCAAAATTAAAGCAAAGCTGTGACAAAAGATTAATAGGTTGTTTTAGAGACCAGCTGGGAGGTGCTGCCCCCTCAGTCAGTAAGCCATTATTTGAAACTAAGACAGTTGGGAAGTAATTAGGTAATTAATGAGCAATGAAAATGGATGGCTCTGTAAGCATTTACACAATGTTAAGATGCCCTAAGGTCACAGATAATCCTATTGAGAAACTTGACAGGCAAAATGAATGCTTTGTGATGTAAATATTTGTTTGATGACATTGTGGGTAATACAACCTTTACTATCAATGTAAATAAACCTGCCGAAACAAACTAATCCTCCCAGTTAAGCTCTCATACACAGATTCAGCTATCTCTTACCATTCAACAATGTGAAGCACATAAAATGTATTGAAATTTCCAAGCGGACCTTTGATTTAAGCATGTGGGGAAAAATACCTCCATGAAGGAAGAAAACTTTAAGATACAAGACATAATACAGGTAACTTTAAATTATGGAAATTTAAAAGAAAAATGCTTAAATTCAACTGACTGACTTCTGAATTTTTTTCTTTTCTGACCCTATCAAGACCCAATAACTTGGGTATCAGTGATGTTTTATGTGCAGGTCAGTGGGGAAAGAAAAGGAGGCAATAGTTTGACACACAGTGAACTGAAAAAAGAGCACTTATGAGTAACCTCGACTCCTGTAACTGAGCACCAGAATGCAACCATTTTAACATTTTGTTTTAGGCCCTATATATCTGAAAATGTGACATTATCAGCAGTTCAGATTTTTCAGGGGAAGCTTATATCACTTTACATATTTATGCAGACTCCGTTTTTGTTCTCTTTGTCGAGCTTCAACTTCAATTATACTGCACTGTACCTCAGAAGTAGAAAGTTGAAATTGTTTTGCTCTTGCTTTTTGCTTTGTCATTTACATTAAATTGGATAATTAGTTAGATCACTTAAAAGAATAAATAAATAAGCTAATAATCGTCTATCGTAACTTTGTTTATCATTTTAAATCCCAACATGGAAATCTAATGTTATATTGGTGCTCTTTAATTCTTTATGAGTCAGAGCCTACAAATTCAGATTTCACGCTTGTCAATAAATGCATCATTCAAACAGCACTGGTAACAAAAATAAACATCTGTGAAATATTGCCCATATAAGCAACAGTTCTTGACATGAGTTCTCAATTATGTTATTAATGGTATTTTAACAACTTGCGCCAGTTCAACAGATGACTTGTGACTCGACTGTGCCTTAAGGAGGGAGCCTACCAGCTGTTCCCACTGCAGATGAGGGAACTCATTAAATAGACCGGTTGATTCAAACCAGTTGCTCGCTATCTGAAGAAAATTGAGTGGCCTAAAATGAAAAACTTTTTTTTTTAAAGATTTGTCCTCAGCAGGAACAAATGGGTAAGGGACAAAGAAAGCAAAGACATAAAATCGTGACCTTTCTCCATGAATTCAATTTCATGTGCTGTCAACTATGACTGGCACCTGATCCCGTTCTTGTGGATCGCCTCTGGACATCCTTCGTTTCTGCTCCAACTTTTACATGTTATGACCTCTGAGGTTGCAAGTTTTTATGATGCAGATTGATGCGGAAACTTTACTAGGAGCTGTACAGAATTCTACTCCTACAAATAGAAACACAGAATTTTTATTAACCTCAAACTACCTTAAAACTATGTACTTCTGACTCATTCTGACTCAACATCTGTTATGCACATTCCCAGGACTGAGATACCGCAGTTCACAACTTTGGTTTTCAGTTTTGCACAACATTTTTTTGTTTTACATTCGCTTGACATCTTTGGGGTTTCTTCAAGCTGACAAAACACGTATGTGTATGACTGTACATTTGCAGGGCTCACACAGAGATTTGTTTTCTTGACTGGGATGCACATATAAAGACATAAGAAGCTTGCAAAAACAGAGTCTAAACTACATCTAAAAAAAATCCAAAATTGGAAATTGGATACAGATGTGTTACTTTAAATAAAATAATTACACATTTTGCACTTCCTGTCCTAGGCCAATGCTACATATATGAGTGTTAAAGATATATTAGTGTGAGCAGTAGATTAGGATCAGCAGTTAAGTTGAATGTGAAATTATACTGAATTGAAAGGGAGAGGAAGAACCTAATTTAATTTACTTGAAAGACCAGGCATCTATCATAAGATCCTCACAACACATTAGTCGAAGTGTATCACAAACAAAAGAGATCTATGAGTACCTAAGAAAAAAATAGATTTTGATTCTCATTAGGCTGGAATAGAATTTGGACTTCGCAGTCACACCAGTTGTATACAATGTGTTACAAACGAAGAGTGTCCAGACAACAATGGTAACTGAGATATGTGCAATACAAATAATAATCTGCAAGGTCACATAGGGACATATGAGTGATTTCTAAGCAACTAAAAGCCCCCCTCACCTTGGTTAAAATTAATGTTGATGATTTCATGCTGAAGAGAGGACTGAGTAACAATGAGCCTCGCATGGATTTCAAAGAAGGAAGCTACTACTCTCCAAAAAGAACATTTCTGCCCATCTGCAATTTGCTAAAAATTCATGAACAAGCCTCTGGGCTATAGGGAAAAAATACTCAAAACACAAAAAAAACAATTTACTTTTTGGTTTGAAATAACTTTCATGTGTAAGAAAGAAACATGCATTCTACCATAAAAAACCTTATTCCATGAGTGAAATGTGGAAGTGCTTCGTGATTTGAGCTTGTTTCACTCTATCTGGCCCAAGATGGCTTATAATTTGAATTTACTGACCAATATAATAACCTCTAACAAGAGATATGGTCACAGTGAGGGAATTTGAAAAAGACTTCAGGAGGAGAGTCAAGCTGGCCACAATGAATAAATACACATTCAAGTCGAAACTAATAAAAGTAAAGGAGAAGGAGGTACAGCACGGGTTAAACATTGATTGGCTGACCTCACTCACCTCCCTGGCAAAGAAGCTCAACAGCTTCTTAAGCAGGTCAACAGCAGAAGCACAACCACCAACTGGAAACTCCCAGGCCCCTGGCTTTACTCTTCAAGCTCTAACAGGTCAACAGCTGGTGACCTCCAACCTGAAAAGAGTCAGTCCACACAAAGTCTGTGGCAAGGTGCTGAAAGAACGCTCCACTCAGCTACAGTAAGTGGGTTTTTTGCCATTTTTCTGGTTTTCTGGGCTCTGACTGTGTTTCAAACCAGTGGATGGAAAAGCCAGGAATTTAGGTCAGGTAACTATTTTACATACTAAATAAAAGAAATGCAGACATGAACTATTTTCACAATAAGTAGTCAAGGTAGAAGGTTATGAACAGATTTATTTTTTTTTTGTGTATACACATACATTTTTTATTCAACAATCGCTAGGTCAACTGTGTCATTTATCCAGTGATTTCTTCAGGTTGAACAGGTTGTTTGGTTAAATTGTTGTAAATGCTTTATATTGGTTATAAACAGAAGTCCCCCAAAGAAGTGTCAAGCAAATATGTGGAATTGATCTTGTTAACTTTAATGTACTTAGGATTTGTAGTCTGTTCAAAAATGCAAGTGTCAAGTTAAGCCTGGATGTTGGCAGCATCAGTCAGAGCGTCAGGGACAAAAATATGTTAATTGGGACATTCCCCAATATTTTTGCCATATTTAACCAGACAAACTGGGCTCTCTTTCCCTAGTTTTAGGACTCAAGTGATGTTTTAGGTAATAGAAATTCTAAAGTGTTTTCAAGCACTGTAAAGTTCAAAATTACCTAGTTACAAAGACATAAAAAACTTTTTACCTTATAGGTAAAAAAAAGGTGAGATAAAATTTTCCTAAGATGGGCTTCCATTCTATGTGAGGCTTTGAAATATGTCAACATATGTAAAAGCAGAAAAAGACAATAGTAGCACAGCTTTAGTGAAAGAAAAAAACAGTAACCGTAATGTTTTAACGGGATAGTTAAAGTGGGATAAAATATCAAAAAAGGAGACACAAAGTAAGACATTATAATGAAAAAACACATTGCACAACACTGAACTATGCGCTTCTGCTAAGAACCAACAGGCAAACATGGCTGGAAAAGACTCCCAGGGCATGGAGACTGAAGCTCCAGAAATGGCACTATAATCAATAGCTTCCCAGGCCACTTGTTAAAAATGCCATTTCCATCTCCAAGTCGCTGAGAGGGTCCTTTACCAGGAAAGGGCCACATATCATTCTCTGCAGACAAGTGGCATGATGAAAAATGAGGGCCCACTGTCACATAACAATATTGATTATGAGTGAAAATGTGATCATTTTGTATTAACTTGCCTCAAGGAGCCCTGTTCTGTCAGGGTTAGTGTTGAAAATTAATGCTTTCATATCATGCTAACAAAAATATGGGCCATTGCTCATTGTAGCCCGCAGACAAAAAAGTTTGTGCCATTCATAATAATTTCATAGTTTCATTAACAGAACCTGGTGAGTTAAATTAGATTAAAGTCTTCATTTAAAATATTTGTTATTGCCATTCACACTTCCTTAATTTAAGTCCCAGACTGGGGATTCAAATAATTAATTTCCAATTATTAAAGTTGTAATAACTAAAAGAGAAAATGTGGAAGTAAAGGGGTTTTATGTTCATCTGAAATGTCTGGATCAGTGTTGTAAAAGTTCATTTTGGCTCTTCACTCCACCAAAACAACTTAAGTGCATAAATATGAACTGCTTAGACAGGTAAGAAGCAATCAGGTTATGGAACATTAGTGTGGGACAAAATAGACACGGGAAGCTAATCTAATTGGAATGCACAAGGGATTAAACATAAGTGATAACAGAAATAAAACTCTTAGGTTAATCATAAGTTACACCGTGCCTTACCTCTGGTCAAACATTTTTGAAAATTCACCCAGTACTTTTTGAGTTATGCAGTAAAAAACAACAAGGGCGCTCTGACAGTGCATCCCTAAAGAAAGCCAAAGCAGGTTTTACAAGTTTGAGTAAAGTTATCTTGATCCAGACCAAAATTTTATGCTTTTCTTTTGAATATGCTCCAACTCTCCACCAAGTTTCAGGAAAAAGAAGCTCAGCAGTATTTCTTTCAACAGAACCAGGGGAACCGGTGGGTGAAGACTGAAGGAGATCAGCAGGGGAAAAGCTTTAAAGTTTCTCTGTTCACTTTAACAGAGGCTAGAACATGTCACCTGATCCAAGCAGCAACGACAGTCACACCTGCACCTTAGCTGTCACCTTGGTGGCAGGGCAAACAAACAGTACCAGGCACATAACCTCCTGGGCAGAGGGAATAAATATACATTTTATATGTGTATTTCTTTTTCTTTGTGTTGATACAAGACTTCTTCATACTTCTTTCTTACCACCATAGGATACTTTTTTAATCAGTGCAATCAGTTTTAATCTGTTGTGTGCTGTTCCAGAACTGGTCTGACTTTTCAAAATGCTTTTTGGTGAATCTAATCGGTCTAATTGACCTTGTTCTTGTGCCTAATCTATGTTTTTTGCCCCTTCTCAGGAGTCTTCCACATTTTCTCTCTCGTTCTCTTTACAATAAACTTGAACAATGATCTTGGTGAGTCATATTCACTCAGCTGGATGTTAACAAGGATTATATCCTGCGATCATTCACCAATGTTGTCTATTAAAGTCCAGGTCTTGATGCTGTCGAGCTCACACAGTAAGGATAGTTTTTTCATCAGTATAAAATTCCCCACAAGGGTTATTAGTATTTACATTTTAAAATAAGGAAATATGTATTCTACTGCAACAATATGCTTCCGTAGTATACATTCAAAATAATTGTTATAACTACATTCACCTAATAATTGGAAAATCTGAAGAAGGCAATTTTTCAAGCAATTTGGCTTATCATTATACTGTATGCAAAAAATCTAACATCAGAAAGTGTTAACGCTCTATATATCGGCAGTTTATTTTTTTACAGCTCATTAAAACATATATAGAGCTGCAGTCTCCACTGAGAACCCGGATAGCAGTATGCTACTCCTTCGTGAGTTATTCTTGACACAGGAGATGCGGAAAACATAAACACAACAATGTAGCACAGTTATTTTTGATGCAGCTCTTTTATCATTGCACCTTCCGTGCGCCACACACAGCAATGACATCACAGTTTGCATTCTGGGTAGTGAATGCCAAATTGCATGTTCAACCTGTTCACCGCACGTTTACACAGATAAAGGTCAACAGCACAGAATGCATCATAGAGACTCAAACATCTGAAAAAGACAAATGGCCAGAAAGAAGTCAGGCAAAACGGCTTTACCTTGAGATAATTTAGGAAATAACTGCATGAACAATAATAGATAGCAACAAAGAGTTGTCGAGTTGGCTAGCTTTTAATGCAGAGGATGCTATTTCACAATTCTCGCTCACCCATTTCGCACCTCTGTTATCTGCACACTACAGACTGTCTGGACACTTAACTTAGACTTTTCAGAATTCCCCCTTTTGTGCTCAAAGTTTCCATCTATGAATATTTGGAAAATCCATTCCTGACACTTCAATCAATTCAGAATCTTCCAGATCAGCATCTCAGTGCATCCGAGATAAGATTTTCTTTCTCATCCCCAGTATATTTCCAAGAAATCCTAAAGTTGGTGAAAAACAATAAAATGCAATCTAATGCAAAAGTAAGACAGCATAGGACTTATGATCGAGGTGAAGAGCAGTGTTCGCCCAATGTGAATAAATCTCCCATATATTAAACTAATTGTTACACCACGGTGAAGTTTTGTCTCATTCCCATTTTTTGTCTTGTGACTTCCTGTTTTATTTTGACATGTAACTCTCTTCTCATTTCAGGTCTCTTGCCCTTCCCTCACCGGTTTGATTGTCTTCCCCTGATTCCTGATTGTTTCTACCTGTTCCCCATTACCCCATGTGTTTAAATAGCCTGTGTCTCCCTTTGTCCTGTGCCAGTGTTCCGTCCATTCGATCACCCCAGCCGTATTACAAGACCTTGACCAATCTATAGCTATAGCCTTTTCTAATAGCTATAGCTATCGTTGCATCGTTTTGTCTTTTGCCTCTTCGTGAGTAACCCTTTTGTTTACCTCCTTCATAATAGGTTCTGATTTTGTAGTTTTGCTTAGAACCTTGTTTTACGTTTTATTCCAATGAGATTTTGTTTTCCTCCGTTTGGAGTGATTTTGATATTTCATTGACGTCGGCATCTGCCTGTAATCTATCTCTGCTAATATGTCCTGTTTCGAGTCCTGGCGTAATACTAATAGAGGGGGAAGGAGTCCCCAAATTGTGAAATTTTATTTCAGAAGCTGATGTTGACATTCTTTGCTAGAAAACAGCAAGAACAAAATCTAAGAACAAATCTAAAAGGAGGTAACAGTTTGCTCCTTACGCTAAACCGAAAGAATCCCAAGTGGTACGTGACCCATAACATTACATATAGCCTTAAAACTTAAGAGGGAGGACATTTGCATGTTGGTCACACTCATAAAGTACTCCCTCCCACACTTATTATTTTATTGTAAACACATATACATCGAAGAAGCTTGAGGTCATTGTTTCTTTTCAGTACTTTCTTTCTGAAGCACAGCAAATGTAAATTATACTGCACTGAAGAAAAGCAAATGAAAAGAAGGGATAAATATATCTGTGTCAGCATGACAGAAGAATTAAGGCAGTCCAAAAGTCATTTTGAATACAGCGTGACAGGCTCTCTCTCAGCCTCTTCTTGGCAGGGCAATGGGGGTTCATAATTACAACATAGCCTACAGAAAAATGCACAAACCCATGGCACTCTGCTCATACTGAGGAGGCAAAAAGTCATAAATATAGACTTATAGCAAAATAGCCTATGGTGTTTTATTAGTTTTTTTTTTCCCTTCTCCTATTGAAGATTTAATAAATCTGTTCCAATTCTCTCACGCTGTCACACTGAAACTGCTTTGTGAGGCTTATCCTTGAAGGCATTTTGTCACAGACTCAGACCCTAGCTAGTCAAGCAATGGCTACTGCTGAGATATTACACTGTGTGCGACATATCACAGATCTTATCTGACCTCATAAGCACTTATATTCAAGAAGCAATGCATTAAACATAGAAAAAAAAGCAATATCTTTTGTTTGGTTTCGAGTGAATACTATATGAAAAATGTAATATATGTTCGTTCTTGCATGCAGAACTACTGCACATAACGGTTGAGAAAAGGAAAACACATAATTAAAATGAAAGCAGATGTTAGCATTTGCAAGCTTTTTTTCTTACCAAACCAACAGTTTGGAAAAGAAGTATGATGAGAAGTTCTCTCAATGTAGAAAAATACTGTATATAGTAAAACCTAGAAGGAAAAAAAAAAAAACACACCAGAGGGACTTCAATATTTTGAGAGTTCAATCATTCATCTTCTGCCTCTGTTGGCTGGCTGAAATTGTGCTGAAATGTCTGTGGGAGGAGGTGGCAGCTGTGACAATACTAAGGTATATCAACTGCACAGTCAGAATCTCTCTCGGGCTGCCAGGGAGCCAATGCAGCTGTCAGGATGCTGCTCTATACAAATGCACTGGATTGCCTGGAGTAACAGTAAACAGATGTCAATGACCAAGGAGCAGTCAGTTTCTCAGGACCATTGGAAATCACTCTCCAATTAGTGATGTTATAAATCAGTTGTCCTGACAAATTGCAAGATTCTAAAAAAAGCCTGTGGGAGAATAGGTAGTGTTTTTTGCAAAGACATACTTTTGGTATTTTAAGGTCAGGATGTTTGTTAGGTGCTTTTTCTGGTGCAAAATGTAAAATGTGTTGCAAGTGCAAACATTATGCAGCATTTACAAGTCTAGACCATATCAGATCAAGGTTACTGGTCATAAACCAGCCTCGTCATCTGTTGTTTGGTTTGGCAAGCATGTTTCCGTACTCTTTCTTGCAATTTGAAAGAGTGGGGAGAAACAAAAATAGCTGTAGGGATATGAAGACTTAATTTCCTCTCTTTATATCCAGGACCCTCCTAAAACACAGCACATGCCAGTTGGCTAAACATCACCCTTTCCTAATCAGATAATGACAAAAATTCTGATGCTGAGACAATCACTGACATTCAACTTTTTTCATTCTTCACATTTGAAGTATTCTTGATCAGTCTGCATTATAAACTCTTAATGATCTTCACCGAATTGGAAAAAAAAAGAAAAGAAATGAGGTCAAGGCCGAAGAGTGTGGATTTGTAAATGCTTCCAGTAACGGTCAGAGATGCTCAAAGAGAACAAGTAAAGTCTCCATCAGTTGCACACTTCCCAGCTAGGGTAAAATATACAGCATTAAGTGGTTGCAAACTAAGATGAACTCATGAAACAACTAAAGGGGTAGGCCATCTTAGCCCAATAGTGACATCAGCAGAGCTTAGCGGTCTGTTACCTACATTAACAGAGTTTCTGAGATGGATAAAAGGTGGTTAAAATATTCAATGATGCACTGCATGACTCGGGTAGAAGGTTTAAAATGAATAAATACATAGTGAAATAAAATGGTACAATTGTCACCGTTTGTATGCAAAGCCTTGGCTTTAAACAGAAGTACAAACTCTACAGTAAAAACACTATCAGCAACTCACCAGAATCTCATAAGCCCATCACAATCTGTGACAATGAGTTCTGGCCAAGAATATCAGACTTTGGTCCCCAATCTTTTTCTATTTATTTTTTATATCCTTTTTCTTTCTGATTGACTTGGCATACCATGAAGTAAAGTCTAATTAAACAATCATACTCAAGCAGCCCCATTGCCCCTCTGTCCTATTGACTTTGTCACAGCACTCATCCTCTCCCCAGCATGAAGTCCCATGTCTAATGCCAGTCAGGGAGAAGAGCTGTTGTCACACACTGTTTGTCCCTCTATCGCTCTTCGTCTCTGTGAGCATAGAGTCAGCATCAAAGCAGCTGGCAAAGTAAGCTTTGAGTGAACAAAGCAAAGCTCTAAGTTCTGAATTTAAGCTTAACTGCACAAATATGACTGAAGTTGTATTGCAGACTTGCATCTCCAAAAGTGTCTTTAAACAACTTCCTCTTGAAGTCTTGACTCAAAGAATTGACCATTAGTCATAGCACTTGTCACAGGACCTTTTTAAGTACATGATCCCATACTCTAAATAATGGTGTGCACAGTAAATTATATATAAAGATATCCAGACTTTGTTAAAAACAAATCCAGAACAACATTAATAACATTTCACTTAGACATTCACCTTGGAATTAAACATTTATGATGTTAACACATTAAAATGTGCTGTTAAATGACAAAGTTACAAATGCTTATAAATAAATTCATAAATTATGTGCATGGTATTCAAAATGTACTACAAAGAAATATCAAATATCAGATTGAGTGGTTTTAAATCTGACAAATTCTGCTATAAACAAGAATGAACATCATGTGTTTCTTCAAACACACAAATAGGTATAGAAACTGTATTTCAACACAAAATTGAGGATATTTTTGAAAGGTTTCCTCTTTGTACATCATCTGTTGGGTGTTGTAGGCTCTAAAGATGAATGTGTTATTACATTTGAAGGTGAATAGGTCCCCAGGAATTTCAACCAGTCAGTCATGTAAAAAGTCATGCCACTTATTCCTCATGGGAAATTATCAGCCAACTTCAGAGAGATGTGCTCTGCTCAGCCTACAAAGCACGTATAACAGCCCTTGTATAGACTGAACAAATTGTCAAGTTGGGAAAACTTTTGCTGATAACAAGTCACCAGCCACATGTAAACATCCGTGTGATTTTTAATGACTGATGGGTGGTTTGTTGCGTCATTTCAGCCTTTGTTAAATCAACAGTCACAATCAGCACAGTTAAATGCACAGTTGGGTTGAGAAATGGTTACAGTTGAACTGTCCCACTGTCCTTGTAACAGTTTACATGCACTAGAGCAGACTCGAGTGACTGGCAAGAGCATTTCCAACTCTGTGACACTGTGGACCGTGTGAGAAAACACTCAAAACGCTCTGCCAATTTGACCAAGGGGAAGCTGCTACGGACTTGACTGCAGTCTCTCAAGTGACTGTCAACATAAACAAGAAGCAGTACGGCTGCTCACAAGATGTTAATGTGAGTGAGACTGGATACATTAAGGCATTCTGTCGCTTCTTAATTATGGTGATAGAAACAAATGTCTTGATAAAGCTGACATAAAATTTGTGGTAGATTTATGGACAGAACCTCAGTTCAGCTATTCTTTTTATAAAGGGACTATTTTGTGGTGTAAACACTGTGTGTAACTATAGAATAAAAACCTGTACATGCAGTGATGTGAATATGTATAGCTATGTTTATCAGCCATGTGCTCTGGGTTTCTTATGTCAATTATCCAAATGAAGCTGAATCATTCTAGTCAGAAAAAAGCATTAATGTTTAAAGATCTGTGAGGTAAAATGTCAACTGCAAATATATTGGGAATGAAAAGTTGACTTTATTTTTAATTCATTAGACATGCACACAGACACAATCATCATAGTGCAATACTAATTTTTACAAGCCTTTTCCCTGGTATTTTGATCTAGTCTTACAGAAAATACAGCATGTATTAGTTTTAGTCCATTATTGTTGTTGGTTCCAAGTAACAAAATCTAAATGCTTTAGTCTAGTTGCAGTCAGTTTTAAGTTTACTTGTGCAATTTTCATTTTTACATCAAGGCATTTAAATATGCAAAAGTTGTGTACGGTTGATATGATTTCACCTTCTATTCTCATAGATCCTGCTGTTCATTTAGCAAGCTCAGTGTCCATTGCAGTCTGTTCAGCAGTGATACAGTAAAGTGACTCACCAGTAAATCTCTTTATCCTTGTGATACCAAAACTCACAGAACTACTTCTTTCTGTCCATCTTGCTTACATAGCTTTACAGTTAGTATCAGAAGGTACCCATTCTCTTCAGGAAGGCTGGGAGTGTTTCACTATTAAACAGACTAGAGGAAGCTTTACATGATGTTTTCTTGAATTAGTAGTTCAATTTGCAGTGTTAGATTAATTCTGGGCTATACATACATACATACATACATACATACATATGGTGCTAACTGGTGCTAATATATATATTAGCACCATATGCATGTATGTATATGTATGGTTCCAGGTTCAAATCCTAGCTGGGGCCTTTCTGTGTGGAGTTTGCATGTTCTCCCCATGTATGCGTGGGTTCTCTCCAGGTACTACTGTTTCCTCCCACTGCCCAAAAACATTCATGTTAGGTTAATTGGTGAGTCTAAATTGTCCCTTGGAGTGAATGTAAGCACAGAGGGTTGTTTGTCTCGTTTCTCTGTGTGGCCCTGTGATGGACTGGCGACATGTCCAGGGTGTACCCTGCCTCTCGCCCAATGATAGCTGGGATAGGCTCCAGCTGCTCCCGTAACCCTGAGTTGGATTAAGCAGGTGAGCAAAATGAATGGATGGATGTATATACCATATTTTGCGCATTATAAGGCTCACCTGATTATAAAGCGCACCCTCAATTATGGGGTCCATTTCTGTACTTTAACTTAACCAATACATAAGGCACATCTGATTATAAGGCGTACGTATCACCTAATGTTCTCTGATTGAGTTATCACTGCCAGCACACATAGTGCATGTATTACATCCCTGTGTCAGCGGGAAATGGTCCGACGGTAAAGGACAACATCGTCGGTAAATGGTAAATGGACTTGTACTTGTATAGCGCTTTTCTAGTCTAACTGACCACTCAAAGCGCTTCACTACATGAAGGTCATTTTTACACTTATAAACTGCACATCAGTCTGCATCATGCATCTCAGACTGAAGAACAGGCACTCACTGGGACATGGGCAAAAGCATTAATGATGACACGATTCAATCGTTAAGTACGAGCTCGACACAATCTTCGCCCCATTCAGAGTGAATGGCTGGGATCCGCCTGACCCTAGATTCACACCGAACGCAAAGCGAGCGACGGAAGAGGCCAGTTGCCATTCTTTTCCAATGTACGAGAGCGAAGAGGCAAGGCAAAAGTGAACGTGGCGGTGAGCGGCTCGAAGGAAGAGCGGTGAGTGATGCAGAAAGGGTTTAATGCCCTGATGAATGCTCGGCGCTCCCCGCGGTAAATTCAAAATGGCGGTATCCGTGACAGGTTTTGGAATCCAGTGCGCACGGCCCTTTTTAGGTGTGCCTTATGGTGCGAAAAATACGGTAAATATATATACAGATTAGGGCTTAAAAGTCAAATTCGATGATGTCCAACTCGATGTATGATTCCAATTGATTTTTTTATGTCCTTTCTTAGTAACATTCTACAAATGACATAAATGATTCAAAACAAGTTTTGCCTTCAGCTTCATCATCAGGGTTTTTTTTGCATGTGAATAAAGCCAGACTTTTCCACTGTATAAATGGGCACCATATCTTTAGCAATCTGCAACACAACCGCATCCATGAACACTTTCTCCTGGGCCCCTTTCTTATTATACAGGATACACTGTGAAAACGATTCCCTTAATGCGTGTTGTCTCTTAGCAGGAGTTTGTGGGCTGCCACTGTCTTGTACATCTCGTAGAGAGCAGCATTTCTCACACTCGGCGGCATGCCTCTGTTTGAGGTGTTGAAATAAACGGGTTGTGCTACCACCTTTGGTAGAAACAGCCGTTAAACATATTTTGCAACATGTCATTATTTGTTCCAAGACTGAGGACGCAAAACTGAACCAGTTCCAAATAACTGATAAAATAGTGAATTTTTTGCAAATGAGCTCCTACTGCCATGTTATTTTTTTGTGTTTTGTGGGATACGGGTTGGGCGAGGCCTCAGCCCACTCTGAACAACGGAAGCCCAGGGAGTGTCTTTTAAAAGTGTACACGTTGGATATATATGTAGTACGTGCTGACAGCAGTACCAATAACTCTGACTCTCAACTGACCAAGTGACGTTGTGGAATATTAATGGTACACACTAATCTGCAGAAGTGTGCAGATGCCTTTAAGCAGATAACCAAAATATATGTGCCACAATTTCAAGTTAAAAAGACATAAGAAAAACAATCACACTTCATTTTATGGGTCATGCCCTTATTTCAATCGCTCTTTTTTTTTTTCTTCTTTTGTCTCACAATCTAATAAATCAGTAATACAATAACACAGTTTGTACAGTTGCTGGTTACAACATTCATGATTTCTGCAGTGCTGGTTTCTGCTACAGTGTGCAGTGGTTTCAGACCACACCCTGTCTTTTTCAGCAGTGGCACTGAGTATGCACACATGGCAGCCCTGGGCATCAGCAGAGGGATGAAGCAGAGGGCTGAGAACACTCAGATGAACTATTCAGGATGGATGTTTCCCATCATGCAGCTCAATCAGCCGCCCAATGATTCATTTCACAGACACTTGGGTAATTATAGGGCTCAGCTCTTCACCTCTGGGGATGAAACTGCATGGGCAAAGCCAGGGTGGGGAGTGGGGGTGGGTGGTAGCTGGTGCAGGAAGCCAGGATGAAGTGAGAAGTGTGTGAGTGAAAACAAAGAGACAACAATGACAAGAGTGACGAGGGAGTAGGAGTAGTGAAATTCAATTGACAACTGGTGTTGAAGATTTTTTCTCAGGAAAAATTAGGTTTTTGGTGACTTAGCAATGAAGCAAACTAATCATTGTCTGAGCTTTGAAACCATTTTTTAACAAAGTGACAAAAATAAAGACAAGGAATGAAAATATACAGTGCACGACATCTTAAGCTGGTGTTTAAAACAAAGGCTATAAGGGCTATCTGAGAGGACATGAATAAAGAAGCATGACAAAGACTGGAAACGGGCTAGTGCAGAACACAGATGATATAAAGTGTTTTAGCTCCCCCTACTGGAAAAAGCATTTTTACACCATACGGTATGCCTGATCAGAAATCATAGTCGGGCAATAAGGATTTATGGTCAAATAACAATTTAGATAAACTATATGGTATGGTTTGAATTCAAGAAATGCAAACAAAACAATGTGAGCAAAATAGGAAAACAAAATACAAAAGTCTTATAAAGTCTTTCTGTATGGAGTTGGCATGCTGTCCCTGTGTGTATGTGGGTTCTCTCCGGGTACCCTGGCTTTAATTAATTAACTGGTGACGCTAAATTGATCCTAGGAGTGACTGTGGCTGGTTGTTTGTCTCGTCTGTCTCTAAGTGGCCCTTTGACGGACTGGTGATCTGTCCAGGGTGACCCTGCCTCTTGCTCAATGACAGCTGGGATAGGCTCCATCCCCTCCGGGACCCTGAGTTGGAGTAAACGGGTATAGAAAATGGATGGATGGAGACATCTATGTGGATGAACATCTAATGAAGCAGCATAGATTTGTAGTAGAACAGTCCAGGTATTTACTTGACTACCAGCAGTTCAAACCTTTTACCTACTGATAACATTTGACAAAATCAGAAAAGTCAAAATACAACTAAAGAGCCTTAATACTGTTGAGCATCTAGAATCCTATATCAGACATGAACAGGTCAACATTCCTCGCACAGTGGTCCAGCATCTAGTCTCTTCAATTCCCAGACATTTACAGACTGTCGCTGAAAAAGCGGATGCTACATACAATTAAATATGGCCTTGTCCCAAACTTTTTGAGATGTGTTAATCAAATTCAAGATGAGCTAAAATATTTAATGATATAGGAAAATGTCCCACTTTTGATATGTTTTCTATGATCTGATATGAATACAATATTGGTTTAAGAGATTTGGAAATCATTGCATTCTGTTCTATTAGCATTTTAGCCAACCTATTAGAAGATCGGGGTTGTAACATTCAGTGCATGCACACAGAATCACAAAAAAAAGAAAAATAGTAAACATTACAGCTGTGGTGGATGCTATTCATTCCCTGAGGTTGACCTATCAAAAGTGCAGAGTTATACATCTGTGGTGATAACAGCAACAGCCCAAAGTCTGAATTATTATTCAGAGTTATACAATTCGTAAAAAACTAGAAGGTATTGTGTCTTTGTTGCACCACATTGTTTTGTGGCACAGAGTAGCTGGGTGGGGGTAAAAGCTATTGGCCTTCTTAGATGGCAGAGGGGGGAGAACTAAATCAACATCTGAGTGTAGGGAAAGCCGGTGCAATGTAACACAGCACTCTAGACAAAGATGCTGTTGTCACCCCTCTGATACTGTAAGGTTGGTGTGCTACTGGAAACTCAAGACTAATACAGGGCTTTGCCATCTCTATTTCCTCAGTTATTAAGTAAAGGAGAAAAACAGCAACATCACAAGGGTGTCTTCTTTGCAACAATTAAGTGTAATCTGTGTGAAAAGAGCTGCTACCCACACCCCAAATTTGCTCCTCAGATTCTCCTCAAGCTCTTTCTACCCAGGTTGTGACTTTTCACAGCCTAGAGTGCTGTGTTCAGAAATGTGATGCTTTGTCAGTAATTCCAAGGCTATGGAGAGCAGGTGCAGGGCCACTGTGATGAGCACAATTTATTTCCCAAGCAAAGCAACACATTCAATAATGTGCTGGGAAGATTAATCCATCCCCCACATGGGCTGGGCTCATGGGGTGCTATGGCAAAGGTAATTTACACGTATAGGTAGTCCAACTCAGCAGTTAAGGCCTTTGGAGTTGAAATACCAGTATATTACTAGTTCCAATCTGTTTTAGTATACTAAACTATCCAGTCAATCATGAACTGAAACAAAACGATTTGTGACAAAAAACATAAATTAGGGTTGTGCATTTAATTACAATTTTTTCTTTCAACAGTTATGAAAATGAATAAGAACTGCTTTGATATGTGTTGCAACTATTTTGTTTTGTCTTGTGTTTTGTGTGTTTTGTCCAGCACGCTCTTTCTCTTTACAGCAGTATGTTTCAGCTCCCACTAACAGTCTGGTCACTCTTTATGGCAGGCTGTGGCATTCTTAGTTCTGTTTGAGTCACAGTGTTTGAAATAGTGTCTTTGGTCAGCACTTTCCTTTTAAGGAAACTGACAAGGAACAAAAAAATTGTGCTTTTTGAAATATCAATAAAGACATGATGTAACTAAAATAACATCTGAATGAACATAATCAAAATATAGAGTTGTTATAAACCTTTTTGCAACTTTTTGTGCTTTCTTCTATGAAAGCAGAGACTATAGAAGGGTGGATCACTGACAGGCAGGGAGAGCAGCAGGGAGCAAGACAGATATGATGTACAGCCCTGCATAATCAGCTCTCAGCCCCATTAATCTGGGAAAACTGCAACACTTGATGAGACTGTGATGCATACAGTGAAAGGTCCCTCCCACATATGTCCATCTGAAGAACAATAGAAGTGCTACAGCCAAAGTAAGCGCTGAGTCAGACTGCTGTACCCTTTCCCACAACACTATCCTGCTCAGAGGATTAAAAACACAACATATATTGTAAAACATTAACATATATTTGATCATAAAAAACATCTGCTGAGGAGGATCAAGTGAAGAAGATATACGATGTTGTCCTAATAATAAAGTATTCAGCAAAATTCAAATATTGAAGAAGGGCTGCACAGCAAGAAGGTTCCCGAGTCCAATCTCAACTACAGTCTTTCTGTATGTAGTCTCATGATCTCCCAGTGCTGCTTCTTCCAACGTCCAAAGACATGCATGTTAGGTCAACTGGTCATTTCAAACTGACCTAAAGCAACCATAAAGGTTGTTTGCTTTTCTCATGAAATACTGGTTAATACTTATACATTAAAAATTAGACATTCACATTTGTCTCAAATACAAAGCTGATATGGTACTCATGATATCATCGAGTTTGTTCTCTCAGCTTTAAGAGAACTTCCTGGAGAAACACAAAAAACTTTTTTCAATTTAAAGAGTACAACCTGTCAATACTATAAATACATATATATGTCGATATTAAATTTTTTTTCCTGATTAAATAACGTTATCACAGCAATTTGAGTTGTAAAACAGGAGCAGCTAGTGAGAAGGATAAAGCGAGATAGTTAGACTTAATGGGCCTTGCTGTGTGTAGAGAATCAGAGGGTGTGACTATGATTTAGTCCACTGGGGTTTCACTCCCCCAGTTCTCAATAGAGTGGTAGATGTGCTATGATTTTATGGCACTCTGTAATATTTCATGACCCTGTACATTGATAAATCAGAGGGAAATAGATTAAAGATGTACAGCAGTCACAGGTTTCTAACATAAACAATGTCACAAAAACCTTCCTGTTATCCTGTTGTGTCTTTTGGCTCAGTGACATCATCAAAATAAGCATATGCAACCAGGCATCCTAAATTAACTCACTAAGTGGTGTTTTTTTGGTAGAAGGCTTCCTGATGTCATTTGTGCTTGTAATGGAGCAGCAACCTGCTGTGTTGAGGACTCAGCTATCTTTAGACTAATGAATCTTCCATGACTTGCACTCCACATTTTCATTAAAAAAGAAGAAACTGCAGTGACACATCCCTGGGAAACAAAACCAACAAAAATCACCCCACTCTAAAACAATCTTGCTCCCTCTGCTTCATAGAAATTCTATCAAATTTAACATAACTCATAATTTCAGTTAACATATAATAATTTTAACATTTAAAATCTGCACTACCCCTGAAATACAAACATCGAATGCATGCAAAATAATGCATGTAAGGAAAAGAGTTATTCAATAGCAAAATATTACAGGCACTCTATATTATTAATCTATTTAATAAATGGTTAAAGCCAGTGTCTTTTTGACTTAATTGTATCCACTGATGATAGTGGGGATGAATTTCTGCTTCTAACCAAAGCCTTACTGCCATCTGGTGTATCAAGAAATTGGGACTTGTCTTCACAGATTCAACATATTCATGAAACAGTAGCGCACTTAATATAAGATGAGAAAGATATCCAATCCAAATACTATGTTTACATTGTCTTAAAACCAAAGATTGTCTTTGCTCTGTAAAACATTAGTGGCAAGACAGCGGCTAGCTAGAGTGTATTTCAGTAAACTAAGGACTGGAAAGTCTTTGTACATGCAAGAACAATGTAACCTGAAGTTAATCTAAACACTGGTTTACACTTTAGAGTTCAGAAAAACTTTTTCAAAGGCTTATAATTGAAGATAAAGAAACAAATGTGATAAAGTAATAACAGCCTGGCTCACAAAGGTTTAATTAGGCCTTAAATGTAGAATAGCTTACATACTTGTTAGTTAAATTTGGATTTACCAAAATCTATAAGGAGCCAGGCATTTGAAGCTCTGGAAGTCTCAGTTTTTGTATATTTTACAGATATTTAAGACAGACACCCTACCTCAGAATGTGATGCCTGTGGCCAGGGGATTGACTCACATAATACAGAAGTTCTTTCAGCAAGACTAAAGATCTCATTTCCTCTATGCTTTCCACAACACACCACACTTTCACTCTGAATATGTGTGATGCTCTTACATGGTTTTGAACATTCGCTCAGGTTTCTAGATCAACCAATGGCCTCCAGTGACAAATAGCATGCTTATCTTACTGAATATCAACCAATCTTGATCTCACTTAAAACAGGCAGCGAGCTGAGTGGAAATAAATCTGAAACATCACCAGCCACCTACCTATCACAATTACGGAAAGATATTTTATTATATTGCTATATTATCTAAAATACATAATAGATACATATACATTATGTATGTGGATTGCTAGTTATAACAAAAAAAAAACAGAGCACGGCAGTGCGAACAGAAGAGATTGAAAAATACGAGCGGCCTCTCAATGTCTCCCATAACTCTCTCATGTCCTTTCTTGCAAGTTTGAGCACTTTTCATTGTGTAAATGTACAACACTACACCTAATTAAATCAGCTTGGCTGTCAAACTGTACTTTCCCACACTCAACTTAAATACATTAGTGTCTTCACTGCCAGGTCACTGCGTTACTCACAGATTCAATATCCATTTATTCTTGGGAATAAAAAAAAATAAATCTATCTACTAGGTGGTTGGCAGACTTCCAAAACTGCTGATAAGTCAGAGTTGTCTCTTGGCACATTATGAGCAGTTGAAGCGAATCCAGTGCTGCTCCTAGGCTTGTCCAGTGTATATAAGAAATTACTTGCTTATCATTCATACTGATTGTTTAATCAGAGATTGTCACTTGGCAGATTTAGCGTAAATGGATGAATAAGAGCTGTATGACAGTTTTATGTTATGGCACAAGAGCAGCATACAGCACATTTAATATTTTAGACATTTTGATGATGCTCGTAACCACTGAAATTAAGAATGAATGCAACAGATATATGAGTCTACATTATTAGATCACAAAAAAATTACAAACACAAACCAAAAGTATGCAATGTAAAGCAAAATCCATTATTTGTTGATAACAGCCGATTACTGTACAAAGTGATTGTTACACCCCTCTGGTCTTGCACTGGCAGCGCAATTCTTTGGGGATGCATGGCTTAATTGCTCTAAGTGGCTTCACTGGCTGCACCTGTGAAGGTGTGGATTAGGCATGCCTGGTGTGGCTTGAAGGGACTCACCACTGTTGCTTCTTGTTGTGTGTGATGAGAATTAATACTGGCTGGGTTTATAACAATAAAAGTACTTTCTTAACTTATGTTCAGTCTATATTTTATGTTGCAGCCCAACGAGTCAGATCATAACAGTGATCTTAATCCTAAAATCAGACAAATACAACGCTAGGGCAGCTGGCACTGCTGACTAAGAGTTAATAGTTACACATCAATGCCATTTCTAGACCCACTTAATCCAGTTTAGGGCCATGGGTGGGCATCTATCTAGCTGCCATTGGGTGAAAGTCTGGGTACACCATGGAAGAGTTGCCAGTCCAACGCCAGGCCAACATACAAAACAACCAGTGACACTCACTTTCAATCCTACGGACAATTTGAAATCACTAATTAACCTATAATGTATGTTTTCGGACAATGGAAGGATCCCGTAAGTACCTGGAGCAAACCCACGAATGCACAGGGAGAACATGCAATCACCACACTGAAGGGCCCCAGCCAAGATTAAAACAAGGAATTATCTTGCTTTGAGGCGACAGTGCTAACCACCACATCACCATGGAGCCCCACTTTTACATTAGCTGTGCAAACAGTATTCATATACAGTATTTTACATTATTTGCATCTGGCAGGCCAAACTCCAAGCATACAGAACAAGTTCACTTTCCTTCCTGAGTCCGTGAGAAAGTTCACTTTGACAAGAATACCATATCCTCATTAGAAGTCATAGAAGCATGAGCATCAGATAACAAAGGACAAATGTCAAAAGGTTAAATCTCAAAACTTTTGGAGCATCCTTATTCAATTTAATAAAGCAATACAACTCTGATTTATGGAACAAGTGAGAACCTTTTTATATGATTACGTGACTGATAAAGCAGCTAAAACAAACACTTGATTTGGAAAAATCTGTTAACTTATTACTACAAATGTAGGATTAAATATTGATATTTTTATCATATTTATTCATTACAGTAGGATGGCGCCAATCTTCTCCTGGTCTGGCACTTTTCCTGTTCTCATCCAGGGCATTTCAGTCTGGCATACGCCACAGCGGAAGTCCATTAATCAGAGCTAATTCTATCAAGGCAGAAAACACAACACTCTATTCTCATACATTAACCTTGCTGATGCCCCTTACCACCCTGAAAGTTGGCATTAGTGTGCAGCATGTGTGCTCTTGAGTTTAAATGTATGTGTGTGTGTGTGTGTTTTGAGCTCTTGTCACTTGTTACTGCTGCAGTTATTGCCGTGCTATAAATAAAGCTAGTCACAGGGAGGGATGGAAGCCGGCGGAGTGCTCTGACAGCAGAGGGCACAGTGGCCTTGTCTCCCAAGGATATAAGGATTAAATCTGGTCAAACTGATAGCTTACTACATATCTTAGAGACAGAACGATTGCATTGCATTATACAACTTGAGTATTTTTTTTTTTTCAAATAAATAATTTGTTTAACACAAAGTAATATCAGTATCACTATATTAGTAGAACTAGTATGAATTTGAATTAATATTTCATACACTATAAACAGACTATGCTAAACTTTTCTATTCAATAGTCCCAGGAACAGAGCTGTGGAAAACTTTCACATAATATTAACCCCTTAGTTTTATTCCCAATAAACTTTTCGTTTTACAAATAGGTATGTTTGATACAATAAAAGGCGTATTGCAAAGGGAACATAGAAGAACAACTGCTAGGGGGTGGGAGCCAGTATGTTCTTGTATGTAATAGGTAAGCTAGGGTTTTTTAAATGTTTTTTTCCTCTTTTTTTAGGGGTTGTAATGCTTGAAAATAGGCCAATGTCAAAAAGGGATACAGCATGGCGCCTCATATAAGCCTCATCGTGCAGCCAGCTGCCATAAGTGTGGGGGGTTGTAATAGAAAAAAATAAGAGTAGCTTATTTGATTCATGTCATTCGGCACCACGGTGTTCTGGCCTTAAGGCTGTGCTGACTATTCAACATTCAGTGTAAAAACTGAATATCAAACTAGGCTTTTTGTACAAGATAAAATACTGTTCGTCCAAACATAAAACTATAGTGTAGTTAACCTTCACATCTGTACGTGATTATGGAAATATTTTGTTGAATCAACACTCCCTCACAAACAGACAAAGACTGATTAAGTCATTCGCTTTTGGACATGACACAAGCACCAAAGTACCTTAGAAGGGGTACACAGCTGAAGGCCACTAAGCATTGGCTCCAATTCCATCAATATTTCCCACAAGTCATTATGATCTAATTTGCTATATTCACTCTTTCTGGTTACTGTGGTACTACGTCCTTGTGTAAATAGTTCCATAATTCAGTATAAATAGCAGGGCTCAATGAACAGTCTTTTTGTCTGAACAGTTTGAAAGTCATACTCTCCAGCTTCACTCACTTGTCCAATTTACTTCAGACTCAAAAAGGACCAAGATCCTCAAATTAATTCCAAAGCTTTACCATCTGAGGTACATCTGTGCCACTATCAGTGATCAGTGGAGAAATGTTTGGTCCGTGGACATTTATTCATTATTTACAGAAATTCCAACATTAAAAATAACAAACAAACAAACAATTTGCTAGAAATTAGCATCACAAGATTCTTTGAACATAAAGTACAAGTTTCTTTCTGGTTGAAATTGAGAGTTTGAGGTACAGACCTAAAAGCTCTCTCTATGTTAAACTATAAGTGTGTCGGGTTTCTAAAGACTACTACAGCAGAAGAGGCAACGTGAAGATGACATTGGAAAAAAAAAAGGTGTGATTTCACAGTTTTGCTCATTAACTCATACTTAAAAGAGACCCAGTGCATGCATAAGTAAAAATATTTTTTTTTTTTACCTTGACCATGGGCACCCAGTACGTGACTACATAGAATGAGAAGATGGAAGGTGAAAAACAGTACACCCACTGGGATTAACCTGCATCCCACAGTAGTCCAGCTGCTTGTGACCATGGCACCCTCGAATTCTTGGAAAAGACACCAAAAAAAACAATGTTTGTCATTGAAAGGCATTTCAATTTAAGCTGCATTTTATTGGTTTGGTTTATCTTATTTTTTTTAGCAAAAAAATGTTGAGCTCATTTTCACTTCTTCCAATTCACTTAATTTTCCTCTCATGCACTCTGCGGGATAAGTATACCAAGGGCTTTCATTCACCATCACATCCCTCAACAAACTTCCAAAGGCAGGACGCAATCAACAGGCTGAGGCATTTATGCGCTCATTTATATTCACATCACACCAAAGAAAGAGATTAACTACAAGTTTCCATTTCATAATCAAACTCATAACTTAAACCAATTTGCAAGAAGAAAAAAAGACACCATGCTAACAGCTAGCATTGTGTTTGATCATCAGCCAATAGACCTAATCAATCTGGGAGTACCGTTTTGCTACCATCTTGGAGAATTTCAAATTTAGTGGCAGTAAATCCTTCACTTTATCTGCTACAAATATTAGACACAGAAAATGTTTTCAGCGCAGCATCTAATAGCAAGCCAAGGTATTGTAGCAAAAGTTGTACTTTATTGTAGTGCACTATGCTACACATACTTATCACTGCATATCATTTCTGTCAACATGGTTTTCCCATAGACATATCTATCGCACAGCTTGACAATTTAGCAAAAAAGGAGGAAAAATACATTTGTAACCCCAGACTCTCAAGTTATGCTGCAAGTCTACAAGTGAAGTGAGGCAGTGAAAGGCTTCAATTTTTCTTCCTAAACCCTGAATACACACACACACACAGACACACGCACAAGGTACCTGGACTGTAACTTCAACTTGTGTAGCGTTTCTGTTGTATGTCCTACAAGCGAGTCGAGCTCACGGTGCTGCCTCAGTGAGCGTCTTCTCATTGCTTTGGCTCCACACCCATGACTAGCACAGCTCTCTTCCCTTTCACCAGACAAGTAGTGGGTAAAGATAGAAGGAGCGAATGAGAAGAGGAGAGGAAAAAAATTGAGGGAAAGAGGACAAAAGAGAGGAACACCAGCAGATGGGAATGAGGCGCAAAAGGAAAGCAGATAGATTGCAATGATAATGTAGATTGTCAGAAGTTGCAATCTTGCAAATAACAAGAGTATAAACTAATTTGATTTCACATCCTCTCGGTGGTGCTGTTTGCTTTCCCTACTTATTTCTCCATGCCTTTCAGCTTTTGATCTTGTCCTGCAGTGCACTTAAATCCCAATCTTTGAAGAATGCTATTGTAGTACTGGACAACATGCCCCATATCTTTTCTAAATAAGAGGCAATAGAAAAAACATTTGAAATTCTGTCTGTCTAAAATATTCTACTGTTATTACTGGATGAGAGCTAGACAGATGTCATGCTGCAGGAAAGCCTTGAATTATTATATATATATATATGCTAAATTAATAGCATCAGCTCAGCCAATAACTGATTTTTAAGGCTGACACTTATCACCAAATGGAGGGCTAGTTTAGTAGGTTAGTTTTTTTGTCAACCCTGATTAACCTCATCGCAACCCTTCATCATCGGAAGATCAGACCACAGGCCAAGAGGATAGTAGAATCCCGTGAGGGTTTCTAAATTATGCAACTCCAACAAAAATACAAGCTGACACAGAGATTTGAACTCTGGTGTTCAGCTGAAGGACAGTCGCCCTGCTGACTACAGGCTGCTGTCCAAAAGGAACATTAGTCATATGCCAACATCACCATTTAATTTTACACAATCATTGCTTAGAATAGAAAACCGCAACACAATGTGGCAAAATTTCAACAGCAGCACAAAACACAAACCCAGTACAATAAAGCCTGCAACGCAAAAAATGGAGAAGAATATTGCTCTGTTATATTAGGCACAAGCACACGATACAAACCCACATAGTTTTGGGTTGAAATAATACTCAGTGCTGGTGTGTTAATAAATATCATATTGTATGACTGTAAACGGTGAAATCAGAAGTAACTTGAGTTTTTCCACACGGTAGCAAAAGTATTTAGCTGGAACTTTTGGCTATGGTTTATAATCAGACATATAATCAGATAAAGCAGTTTGGAGAACCACGGGACAAAAATAACCTGTACTTTAGTTGATATTTAAAGCATAATAAGCATCTTCAGATGGTTTCATATAGGGTCAAATGAAGACAAACATTTAGAAAAGTAACTTTGGTTTAACTGGATTACTATTCGATTACAATGAATTGGATTTTGATAAAGTGATAGTGATAAACAGAATTAACTATATATTATATATTAACTATATATTAACTAAATCTGTCAAATAAATGAGGTAACATTACTGCACTGCAGCCTATGAGAGTGTTTGCCTTACAACAGAAAACAATTTAATGCAAAACTTGAGGCAGATTCTAAAACTCTCCCTTTCTCTGAAACAACAACAGTATCCCACAGTATCGTTTTCTGGCATAGTATTAACAGCTAAAACGGTCAAATGGAGAACAGCTGTTTCCGTTTACCATCATTAACCATTTAAATTGCAGTTTCTTTCAATGTAGGTTTCTTCAAAGAAAATTTCAGAATACTTTCATATCTAAGCGTTTATTAATGACCTTCGGAAATTTCCACTTTTTGAACCAACGTATATTTTCATGAGAAGCTTAAATTTACGCTTATTTCGCAATAATGAAGGATGGGTTACCTGCCGACAATAATGCCAACAAGTGAATGCTAACCAATAAATACATTTTATTATCTTCAATTGGAAAACAACCCCCGCCGAGTGCCTTCAAACGTCATGGTATAAGTGTAATTTGTTTGACAGAGCTTGTTTTAAAACAATAGTAACCCCTAAATATCCACAGTAGCCTACTATTTGCTCACCTCTCTGGCCTCGTGCCGTTAATTGGTTCTGTCATGCGCAGAACCGTTACACTGACGTCAGGGGTGAGCTCCTGACTAACACACCAAGAAATAATTTATTTCTAAAGTCTAAATTAATTAAGAAATAAATAAAGTCTAAAATTTAAAGTTTATATCCTAGCTCAAATATAGTGGTTGTGATCAGATATCTGCATACTGTCAGTAAAGTTGAATATAATATCAATTGATTATATATGCTTTTTGTATGAAATCAGACACCAAAAAAGTTTGCAAATCACTTGTTTAAAGGCTTAATGTTAAGCAGTTAGTTGTATTTCAAAAGAACAGTATTATCATTGGTGGTTAGCACTCATCTCACAGCAAGAGGGTTTCTGTTTCGAATCCCGGCTGAGGCCTTGCTGTGCTGATGTATGGATGGTTGTTTGTCTCTATGTGGCCCTGTCATGGACTAGCGACCTGTCCAGGGTTTTTATATGTATAATAACTCACTATTTATGCATTAATTCACAAAGCAAAAACATTAGACAAGCACAACATTTATTATCAAACATTAATTTCAAACAATCATGTGGTCACTCAGTAGCAGGCGGTATATAAACTGTGATGTTACAGTGAATTTGCTTCTTCAGTTTAATTCACATCAAAAGCCTTGGTTCTAGTTAACCGACAAGACGCGTCTTCTGAGTACACCAAGGATGATTATGAACATTGCTGGAGCCATAACCACAGCAACAGCAGTGGAGACCTGTGAGGAAATACCACAAACAATATGAACAAAATATTACTGTGCTAAGGTCTAAGTGACCTCCTGAAAAGATTCATCATAATGAGTTGATAAATGGGAGTTTGCATTGATTGGCTCATCGTACAAACCTTAATAGAAGCACTATAGTCCTTTTGGAACGACTGTAGAAATACACTGAAGAGAGCGAGGCTGCAAGGTAAGTATGAATCGGTGTCGTCTGAGTCTCTGCATCTTTTTTAGATAGAAAATGTAGATTTTATTTCTAACACAAAATTCTCTTTCATAAAGGAGCCACAAACATACACAATTCTATCATTAACCTACCTTTTAAACAAGGCATTAAGAAGTAAATTGTTGTCCTTGAGGTACAACTCTGACAGACCGAGTTCAATCAGTACAGAAAGAGGCAGCTTGTAACCCTCCTCAACAAGCAGGCCGAGGTTATACCATCCCTGTATAAAACGAGAAGTATGACTAACAAATAAACACAACACAACAAATACATGCAAACTTGGGAATAAAAAATACACTGAGGAAACCTGTGGATTGTTCCTTAGAGCTGCCAGCATGTACATCTGTGCTGCAGAAAACAAGCCATTTTGCCTGCCATCATAGCCGTCATAGAAGAGGTCCCCCATCCTAATGAAGGCTGAAGAAATAACAAAATTAGTGATCAATTAAAGCATAGTTTACTCATACACAATGGTCTCATGGAAATGGTCTCATTCAAATCTTACCATAAGTGTCAGGATTTTGACTTTGGATTGTGAGGTTATAATATCTCCACATACAGTGTGCTGCATAAGCAGGATCCAGAAAATTTCCCTGTTGGCATACAGAGTGGAAACATAGAGGTGTCGAGTGAATGAAAAACAGGACTTTGACAATGTCGCTAAAGCCACTGAAAAGATATTGGAAAGGATTTTTTTTATTCAATAACTCACCGTATTTTGTTCACAAAGGTATGCTGCATTAAATTGTGCAGGTGCATACCCAGATTCAGCTGCCATCATGTAATTTAACAGTGAAATTAACCTGCAGGTGAGTTCAAATGTAAGTGAGATGCAACTACTGCGTAGAGGTCTGATCAGGGTCATGTCAGTTATGAACAGGGAAAACATTACATGTTACTCTTGAGATAGGAATCCAGGGCTTTCCGTAGGATGCTTCCCAAGTATCCGTTGTGCTCAGCTGCCCACTTGACCCACCTTGAGAAAGTGAAAAAGATACTGTAGCTTAGACATGAGAAAATATGTAAATGAAGTGAAATGAATAAAAATGTAAGTGGCTAACAAAACTGCATCTAATGGGCGTCGGTTGACGTAGCCAGGTATCCCAGTGGTCCAAATTTCAGCAAGGTGAACTCCTCCCCTGATGTGCCCTCTATCTGCAGACTTCAAATAGTACTTATAGGCCTTATACTGTAGAAAAAGACAAAACATTTTCAACTGTCTGAACAGAAACTTTGTGTGTTTCTGTATAACTAGACAATGTTGTCGTTGCTGAGCTTACCTGGTTAGCAGGTTTTCCTGGATAAAGACCCACTGAATACATAACACCAAGATTCATAGCAGCATCAGGACACTCGAGGAGATCGGCTTTTTCCCAGAGCTGCACCGCCCGCTCGTAGTCGCCCTCAAACTGCTCATAGTACCAGGCCAGGGCATTGATTGCAGGAACAAAATCCTGCAGAAAAGACCACTGTGAGAACTTCAGCAGATGTTTGCTCCAAAAAGCAGACTCATCAAATGAAGGTATCGCTAACAAACAAGCATCAAACTTGATGTTAACTTTTAACAATACAAAACCTGTTCCATTGCTTTCTTCAAGAAATAAACTGCTTTTGGTATGTCCTTCTCAACCCCATGTCCCTACAGAGAAAAACATTAATGTTCATTAAGAGTAGATGCAAATAATAGCTAAAACCAAAGGAAGAAGTACAAAAAGTACAAGAATCTGACCTGTAAAAGTACTATTGCATAGTCATACATTGACACTGGGTCTCCCAACTGGACAGCTCCTCTTCTGTAGTGCCTCACAGCCTCCTCAATGTTAGGAGACAATCCTTGCTGACCCCAGAACAGCATGCGTGCAAGAGCTTGCTGCGAAACGGTTGTTGAATTCTCATTAAACCCTCATTTGTGTATTAAGAAAATTTCCTTAATTGTAGTTTTATAAAAAAAATAGGAAAAAAGTTGTCATACTCTGTCAAGTGTTTATTGTTTAAAAAAAGGAATACCCTTGATTTTCATACATTCCATTTGCAACTAACTAAAAATGAATGTGAAACAGCTGAATGGGAGGAATAAAGCAAAATGAGAGACATATGAAAACAAGACATGAGGCTGCCCAATAATGTCATTAAATATACCACGGTAACAAAGAAACTTAGTGTCTCTCAGGGGCAGAGATTGGGTTTCAAGATGTGCTGCTCTTTTGCAGAAGTACAAATAAATGAATAAGGTTGATGACCATAAACACAGTGAACTCTGTGTGAAAAGTACTCTTTAACTAAGACTTGCAGCTTATAAACATTATTTTGTGGTGAAAATGCATGACTCACTTATACACGATTACTTTGGGATTCCGGGAAGTGTGATGCAGTAGGTGAAAAAAGCAGTAGGTGCTGCGTACTCATTAAAATATACCTCTCTCACAAAAGGCAGTTTGTTCACTCAAGGGCCAGAAGCAGCTTAAGGTATGAGTGTCTGCAGGAAAAAGTTGAATGATGGATGTTTGCTACATGTTTTGTTTTGCAGTTTTACAAACATAGTTGAGGATTTGATTAGATCTGGCTGGTATCTGATCAGGTTCAAATTTACTCTGCAGCATGGTAACAACCTCAAACCTGGAGCCACAGACATAAAGGTAGCAAGAAGAACAAGGAGTTTGGTAACATATGGCATGGCCCAAAGAGACAGAAGCAATTCAGATTGCCTGAATCCACCGAGGAGTTTGAATAAGTTCTGTAAGATGCATCAGCAACAGGGTAAAGATGATCTGGTACCTCAGCTTCAGCTGCTCCCCTGTTTGCCTGTAGTTTGAGCCACTGAAAGACGTGATGCCCTTCGTTGGTCTGAAGATTCAACATCTCATCGTTGTTTAAGTAAACAGCTTCAACAAATGTCTAAACAAAGGGAAAGAAAAATCCCATGTAAAGGTTGCAAAATTTTATTTTCTATCGTACAGTTCCCTACAGAAACACCTCCAAATAGCCCCAGTTGCTGCTCTGTGCTCTGACTGAAGCATTAAGCTCTGTACTAATACCATTATTATCCCACTGTTATGCTTCTGATTTTATGGAGAACAGTGACGGAGGTCAACTTATTGATGATGACAACTCAGGGGGACATGGCATGAAAAGAAAAAAAGTGTAGATTAGATGTAATGTGTTAGATTCCTCCCTTCCTCTGCATTACAATCACTGTCAATAGATCTGGTATTTTCTTATACTCCCAAGCATCCAAAACACACATTACCTGCTGCGGTGTGGGGTTTTGACGGTCTAAAGTTGTCTGTTTCGCAATGTTTGCATAATAGGCATAGGCTAGATCTGGGTCTGTGGGGAGACCATGTAGTCCCTGGTGATGCAGGTGCCCAAGATGTAGAAGAGCCAACCGGTCATCCCTTTGGGCAGCCAGCAGGGTAAGGAGCCAAGCCTGCATCAAACACAGAACCGTGTGATACTAAACTGGGCATGTTAACTGCAGGCATACTAAAGCTATGGCTGACCCAATAAAGGACACCTTATGACGTTGTTTCTGGACTCCCAGGCCAGTGCTCCAAAGCACAGATGACATGTACAGAGCTTGGTTTTCACCCAGACAGCCAGCTTGGAGCAGCAGGGGTAATAACCTGCTGACTACTGCAGTGTCGCTTGCTTTGCCCAGCTTGTGAAGTGATAAGGTGTACAGAGCTCTGCCCACAGCTGGGAGGCTCACCGCTCTTCCTCCTACAAGGCAGGAATTAAACTTATTCCAGTGAAAAATGTCTGATTGTTTTTAAAGTAACAGATATTGAGAAGGAATCAGAAGCTATTGCAAATTCATGCGGTTCACTAAGCCATGTCAGTTTTGTGTACCTCATTCCTTACCGTGTTTGAAAACTAATAACTTGGCTAGTTTAGCAGCTTGTCTTCTGTGAGGGACAGTTTCCTCCCCCAGCTCACACTGTTGATTTGTTGGTAGTCTTTCCTTTACCATCCACTGATGGAAAGCATCAAAACAAGTCTCTGAAAAAAAGGAAAATAGTCACTTCTTTGGCAGCTGAACAGCAGTTTTTTTTCCCCCCACAAAAAGTCATTTTATCACCATCTAGTGGATATATAAGCCCATTACCAGACTCTATCCCCTGTCTGGCCTTGAGTGAAAAGCCATTGATCTTGGCTGTCATCTCAAGATGAAATTCCTGACAGGTCTGCAGCCATCCGGTGAGATTCACATTCTTAATAACATCTGGAATAACTTCAGACTGAAGAAGAAAAATCATAAGACTAAAATGGGCTGAGCAGTTGACTTTTACAACAGCAGCACATTAGAGGTAGTAATGTTATTACCATGATGTGGAGTGATGCTCTGTTGCGGTTATAGACCACAGGTCCAAGATAACCCTCCACACCTTGTATAAATTTCCCTCCACCAATTACAAAATATCCCTCTGTGTCATCAAGCATAACAGCATGCCTCGACCTAAAAGACATTATGTTTAAAGATAAGCAGGACACTTTTTTTGAGTTATTTTGTTATGTTAAAAGTATACTTACATGTGTTCTGTAAATTCAACTGTTCTTACTTCTTTATCCATGCACACCATAGAGACATTCACCTGAGATACAGTGACAGTTGAACGCTTAATTTTCACGATCAATATGCATGTGATAAATGATGTCCTCTGTCAACAAGAGAATACTCACTGCTCTGCCTTGGACCATTACACCGAGTTGACACCACTCACGTAAAGGCACCGTGAATGAGGAGAGAAAAGCAGAAGACTCCTCAGATTCTCCACTTATCTGCACGTGGAGCTGGCCTGTATTCATGGGGCAACTGTGAAATTAATATAATGGAATAGTAGGAACATTCGAGAGGTGAGAGAAATTTCATAAGGATACCTAAATTTGTGAGCAAAAGTGTTGGTGTGATGTAATTATCGTGGGAATTTATATGATAAAACACGCCACACATGCTTTCTTGGCAATGCCTGGTCACAAATATCCAGATTGAAAGTGCACACCTGGGAAATACACAATGGAAACCTGTTAGCTAACCCAGCATCTGCAGTTGCAGAATAAAAATATATGCAGTAACTTTGCTTTTCATACCATGGAAAAGAGATTGCTTTAAGACGCAAGTACTCCAAAAGCTCATTCCGGAAGGGCTCAAGTGTCTTTGTGATGCCAAAATTTTCCCCAGTTGAGGCATAAATTGTGGACAGGAACTGCACAGTTTCTGAATGACATGAGTAGTGTAGCTGTAACAAGTCAATATTTCTATGGTATCAACATGTAAAAAAAAAAAAGCCAATATGTTTTGCTTGTGAAACTTTCATCATGCACAGCCATCTGTGAGGATTTTGCACTCAAATTCTAAGCTGCTGACAGAATATTTGTAGAATTTTACAAAGTTCAACTTGAACTATTTTCTGATTTTAGGTTCTTCTCATGTGCAGTTTCAGGCTTACTTCTGGAACCTTACCTTGCTCTAAAGGACACTGTTTCTGTAAGAACGGCTGACTTAATTGTAGCATTTGTTTGCTCCAGGCAATACAGAGCCGATGCTGTTTAACAGGTCGACTAAAGAAAGGCTTTGGCTGCAAAGCTGCCACATCCTGGGCTGTGACAGACCTCTCAGTATCATAGAATCCATTGTATCCGACTGAAGCTCGAAGGAGACAACTTAGCACCAATGGAGAGTCTGGAACAATTCCATCTGCTTGATACACCAACCAATCTGGCAGCTTCAGCTTCACAGTTTTTATTTCAGGGTCACCAGGGACACAACTCCACTGTCTTAGCAGGAATGTGGAGATTCTGCCAGTTTCAAAAGATACAACACAGTCCAGCTGTACTGTAGCAGGTGCATCACATGAGTAAAGTATTCCCAGTAAATGGTCTGGCAGAGCTTCCGTTGGAGGATTTAGAAGTGTCACCTCATCTAATCCCCAAACTATCTGTATGTAAAAAAGACATGCATATAATTCTTAATCCGTATAAACCACTGTGTCCGAGATGATGGAGATAAACCAGCTCTTACCTGCATACTGAGGCAAAACTGGCAGAAATATTTGTACACTGCATGGAAATCCATCTTTTGCACAGCGTTTTTCATTAATCTTTTCAATAAAGGTATTCAGGCTGAAGTGAAACAAAGAGCCTTTAAGATCCGGATCCTACTATACCTCCGCTCTGAGTCATAGGTAAATATTTAACTGAACACACCTCCTCCCAATTAGTATATATACAGAGTAGATAGGGGAGGAACTTTGTGCAGTGGGTTGCGTTCTAATGCTTTAAATACAGCCAAAGGTACATGTACACCAATCGCATCTACCAGCTACCAAAAATCTATATTTGTATTTGAGTCACAAATCTTTGTTCTGGGCTAACCTTTAAACTATGCTGTCAACTTTGTAAGTTTGCACTGAAGGAGGAAACACCCTTTGCTTATTTTTCTAACAGGGAAGCATGCATTGAAAAAGAAGCTTTTAGTCTTTCATTCAAAATTGTTTATTGCTATCATGCAGGAGTGCCATCAAAGTCTAGACCACCACAGTAGATGCAAAATTATCATTTTCTCTGTACAAATATACTGCATGTATTCATAAATAGAAGCTCAAAATGAAGAGGAGGAAAGTTGGGTAGGGACTTGAGAGCTAAAGCTGATCCACTCTTCTAACCCAATATAGGTTCCGTTATGACAGTTGACATGCATCAACGTTACAGTGCATTAATATACAGGGAGCAGACAGACACACACACCCACATGTACACTCATACCTTCAGGTGGCATTAACAATTTACAGCTGTCGTGCAAAAAAGGTACAAATGACATTTTAAAAAAGTACCAGTAGGAAATTTATATCTTTTATCTGGCTTCTGAAAAAAAAACAAAAAAACAAAACATGTCTTATACATCCCATCCACCTGTTACATTTTGAGGCTGGGGGAGACGGATTGTGTCTTCTGCAGCACTTTTTGGTTGTTCATTCATCAGGAGCACCCTAAGCGTACTGGCGTCCCTACTACTTTAGAAATCACCTACAACTACTGATGCATAGTTCTTTGCTTAAACGAAGCAACTGACATTAAAACTGGCACAAGATTCTTTGTAATAATCTGAGGATAGCAAATTTCAGTAACAAATGTAAACATACTGTACTGATGATACTGTTACAGGAACAATACCCATGGACATTCAGCATTTAAACCCTGGACATACAGTACTGTGTATATCGTGCAGATCCATCATGTGTAAAAGGGATTCAAAGATTTGAACACACCACATATACAAAGGCCTCTGACAAAGATAGGAATTTGGCACTTTTACACAAATGGTCTTTTGCCTCCAACACTTGAGCCAAGTCTTTCATAAAAAAGTTACCTTAAGCGGTTAGAACTTTAACATTTTTATCTTAAACGGAGCAAATTATTTTCCTTGTAACATTAGCCCTTACAAACACCCATCCTTCACTGACAATCTGCTGCGCAGCTTTTCTTGTCCATCTAAAACAGAAAAAAACAAAGCGCAAGATACCAGAAGCCAAGTCCAAGTAAAGCAAATACAGATATTTGCATGGATGCATGTTGTAATAGTTTTACAATAGTTGCAACATTTAAAAGATTGGGAATTGGTGTTGTGCTGTTGCCGAACAGGTTCTCATCAGTTTTCTGTTCAAGATTTAAGGTACGTGTTCGAAATCGTAAATCTCATAACCCGGCAATAAAGTATTCAAAGTGAGAAAAAAAAACAAAAAACAACCCCTGTCCCCAAGCAGTAACATAAGTAGACCTATCATGATGCATTAGCATCGGGCTGGGCAAATATATACCCCCAGCTGTCATGACCAACTAGCTGAATATCCTGCCCCTGACGGGGAAATGCATCTTCCCTGGATGTCGACGCTTGTAGAACTTGGGCAGTCTACAGAGATGGCGATGTAGATTCAAAGAGTTGAGAGTGAAGATGAAACACTTAATCAGAGATCTTACAGGTGCAACACCCAGCTCAGAGAATCCGAGTCAGTCTTGGATTGAAAGGCCAATTTAACATCTTGCATCAGGGTCGTTAGAACACTGAACGTACACATGCTAAGAGGATTTACTCATCCTCATGTCATTTTCTGAAAGTGCTGCACCTCCTAGAACCAAGTGGAAGTGGATGTCCGATGGTTTGATTTTGTGCAGCGCTGCTCTGATTGAGCACCACAGACAGGTGGGGTTCACAGATGCACTACCGCTCTTTTTTTAGTAGCGAAATTAATACTTGGTCTTTCCAATTGCCAATGAATACTCTCACCGTGAAAGCACTATACAACTTAACTATAGTGGTAACCTAAGTCCACATCCACAAAGTAACTGTATTTAATAACTGCAGTGGACCATTTGTGATTTCACACTGGAGCAGTCTGGTTTATTCAAAATTAACTCAGCTCGGTTTGCTTTGCTTGTACGGTTTATTTAAGCTGGTCTAAGACCCGTCAATCAGCATCTCAGAGTAATACTCTTTTACTCTTTTTTAATACTTAGCAACTGCTTTATCATTTGTGTTTGGCTGGATGTTTAATAACATTTTCGGTGATGTGACAATGACAGATATTTATTTCTGCTTTACTGAGACTTTAAACCTTCACCCTGTTCACCAAATATTAAATGAAAAACTATGGGATCGGATTTTAGCTGCAAGTACCTAAAAAATACAACATAACCATTTCTTTTTTCTTTTTTTTTTTTTTTTAAACATATACAAGTTAGGCTTTCCTTGTCAAAGGTGCATCTTAAATGTTCAAATTCAATACATGGTCCTATACCAGTTAGCTGTTATGAAGTCCCTTGTATTTTCAGATTTTCTCCAAGAAACAGTATTTAAGTTCATTATCAAATGAAACAAGTTGCTAGACAAAGCTGGATTTTTTTTTTTTTTTTTTTTTTTGCAAGAGACAGATGAGACATGCCCCACTCTCCCACAATTGCATACACTAAAGGCTTAGCATTAAAAACTCAAAGCAAAATGGTTAATGTTGCATTCTGATTGTCCTTCTTTAACGTCATGAATTGTGCTTCCTGGGTTGAATCTAATCCACTCACTTTTGGGACAGTCAATCACATCCATTAGCTGCTATTTTGATACTGTATTCAAGGTGGTAACATGTTTTGACAGCCAAAGGAGAAGCTCCGGTTCCTAAGCTACTACTGCTTGATGTTCCACTAAATGTGTCCTTTACTTTACCTACAGAACAGAGGACAGAAAAACTTGTACCCATCAATAAAAAAAATAATAAATGGGAGGAAAACAACAACAACAAAAAAAAAAACAGTCCTCATTCACTTTGGATTTGTAGGATTGGTGGTTAGGTAGTGATCAAAGTAACATCAAGTGTTTTCTAAGCAGATTAGCGACAAGAACAAGGCAAACACTGAGAGCATTTGAGTATCAGTCACACCAAAGAGAAGACATGCAAGATGTAATAGATTGTCAAACAAGAAAGAAAAACCCAGAGGGAGGAATTTTTGACTGGCACAATTTCCTGCAGGAATAAATAATACTTAACATTCCAATATACAGACCTGCCCGCTCCCCACATATTTAACATCGACTGAAAAAGCAGATAAAGCCAAACAGTTGCTCCCGCGGTTTCTCACAGTAGGTGTTGTAACCTACAGAAAGATGCAATGGCAACGAAATATGCCATCCTTTGACCATAAATGAACCCCAAAAACTAAAATAAAACAAACAAAAACAACAATAGACCAGACGGAGAAATACAGTCAAACAGCTTTGATAGCCTTTAGTCCTTGTAGCTCTTATTTCCTCTGTTTCTTGAAGATCTTGAAGGTGTGTTTCTTGCGGCTGGCAGTGGAATCTGTGTCTTCTCCTGTTGAACCGCTGTCTTCCTCCAGAGGGCTCTTCTTGGAAGTCAGCTGTGGGATGCGGCTGCTGCCCTTTGCCCCAACGACCGCCGTTTGCCCTCCTGTAGGTGATGGTGTTTCCGGTTCAGTGGAGTTAGGACTGAAAGAACGGGAGGACTCTGACAAGGTGTTGATCTCTCCCAAGCTGGGAGACTTCTCCATACCGTAAATCTCCTTCATGAGTATCGGGCTGTCGGAGACAAACTCTGCAGCACCTCCCTCATGAATGCGGTTCCCTCCATTGGGGGTATGAGCGTGCAGTGAGACTGCATCATCTGCCCGGCTGGACAGCCCGTAAATGAAAGAGGTGGGCTTGATAAGGTGGCCTTTGGAGCTGTAGGCAGACAGACGATCACCAACTTGGGAGAGAGACAGCGAAGAATCGGAGTCGGAGCGATTTAGGTCCCTGTGATGGAAAGAAATACACAAATTAGATAAAATAAGAGGAAAAAACAGACCAAAATAAAATTCAAAGAGGAACTCTTGCATGCTTGGGCTTGTCTGCACAATGCCTGCAAAGCCACAAATACACCAAGCATTGCCTGGATAGTGGAACTTCAGACTTGTTAGTTGTTAAGGACAAAGGACACAAGGAACACTGTAAGTGGCTGAAAATGGTAAATGCTGCATGAGGTGCGATGAAATTAAAGATAAAAGAAAGTGATGACAAAAATAATGTAAAGGAGGTAGCTAGGCTACAAGCGTGAAAAAAAAAATTTAATTACAGCCGGTAGTGAAGAAAAACAAGAAAAACACACCCACGCACATGCGAAGAGTGTGGAGAAAGACGAATACCCGAAGCTGTTGCTGCACAAGGAGTGCACTTTTGAGACATCTGAGAATGAGAAATCAGGAATGGAGTCCATGGGCTGGAAAGAAGCATGATATATATGGGAGGAATGATGGGCTAACCCAGCAGCCACGGAGCTGGGTAAGCAGGAGGAGGAGGAGGAGGAGGAAAGGGATGGCACGGACTGAGGGTTTGGGTTGGAAGTACAGATGACTGAAGGGTGGGAAACAGCAGAGGAAAGAGGGGGCAGAGGAAGACAATCGAGCTGCCCAAAGGAATGGCTGCGTGACTGCCTAAATGTAGCCTTAGACCTAGATGGATAGGGAGTACCCTCTCCCTGCTGCCCCGTGAGCAGGGAACTCTCTACCAACCTCTGGGAGCCCATGGCCAACTGGGGGTCAATGTGGCGTTGGCGCAGAGACATCATACTGGGAGCTGTTGGCACAAAACGACAGCATTATTAACAGCAAATCGTGAATCAAAGTCTTACAGATAAGGCGAGACCAAGAGGGGAAATTAGTGGAAAGACATCCATGTGTTGGGATACATTTATCTTGCTTTAACCATTATTTAGTCATAATTTCCACCCACCAATCTAGCCTTTGTACTATACATCATTAATGCATTGCAACATAATCCCAACACTTGCTTTATCTCTCCTCCTAACGAGGAAAAATATCAAATCTAACTAAACAGACTATTTTCTTTCACTTAAAGGAAGACAATGTTCAGAAACAATCTGTCCTTTTATGAAAGGCAGAGCATGTTTTAAATAAAAGGCAAAGGGAGAAAACCAGAATGGGAAGAATGCAAGGGTGCTCTGGGTGGTGACAAGATATAGAGGAGTACGTGTGACCAGGAGTTAATACGGCAAGATCAGGGGAGTTTGGAGATGAACGCAACATGGAAAGGTTTCCTTTCCTTCTCAGCTGTGTTCATCTGCAGCCTACTGCTAGTTAAAAAGTATAAAGGTTCTGTGAAGTTTTTAGTTAAAGAGAGAGACAGACTGAGGACTGAACTGGGGCATTATTAAATAGCCAACCAGGATATTTCCACATGGGCTGGCAGTCTGAAGAAATGGACCACAGGTCACTGGCTCGCCGCTCCAGCTGTAGGTTGCCATCTGTAGTTAGGCCAATGAGACGGTGTTTGGAAGCCAAATGGCAGAAAGGTGGTGGAGGGAGGGAGGGGGGTGAGATGGAAGGGGGTAATTAATGTTGATTTTAAAAAGGCTCACTCACTATTCCAGCTGGAAAGAAATTCTGAAGTACAACTTCCAAGTCAAATATAGTGTAGAACCAGCACATGGCTACGGCTAACAGCTGAGTGGTTTTATTGACATGAAGATGCATGAAGAGTTCACCTAGTAATTCTGCAATGAAATTGAGTTTTATGGATTATTTTGTATCTCACAATTAGTTTAAATAGGAATTTGAGAAATAATGGCATAAGACACATTTCCTTTGTTGCAGCAATTTGACAAAAATCTATTTAACATGTTTGAGGCACATAAGGACACAACCACTACAAATTGCCTACACAAAAAAATTTGTTCTCATCAAGAATTGTATTTTTCTTGACAGATCAATTTCCAGAGGCAAAGTCACAGAGGTTTTCAGTCTCAATAATTCACAGAGAATTATGTAAACACTGTAATCCAAAAAAGAAAATGATTAACAAAACTCATTCAACTGGAATTGTGTGTAAAAAATACAAGACAATTACTTGAATTTACATCATACAAAATCAACACTCATTCAGTGATAGACATTTTGAACGCAGACTTCCTCCATCACCAGGGAGGCCACGAAGACAAATTCTAGTAAATGTTGCGTGAACAGTCTAAATTCTCATGTGGGTGGATTTTTAGATTTCCCCAGCAGGGTCTTTGGGTGAACAGGGATTTGTTTGCTAGTCCCCACTGAAAGGCCCACAGATTCGGATGAACCCTTACATTGCAGGCTTCCAGGCAAAATGCCCTCGTCCAAGTCGTCCATGTCATCAGACATGACAAAGTGCTGGGGTGTGGCTCTGCCGCCCACAAAGCTGGGATCGAGATTGAGGGACGTGGCCAGTGAAGGAAGGCCTGGGTTGTTGACGATGGTAAAACCTGTGAGGATCTCTATCTGCTGCCAGCGATGCAGCCTCTCCCGCAGAGCAGCTGTCACCTCACCAAGTGCTTGTCTATGAAACAAACAAGAATGTAGGGAAAAAGAAAGGAAGATGAGGGAAAAAATTGACCTTTTTATGATCACTGTACAGACAAGTAGAGACAAGTTCTCTTTCTCCATTTCATCAACAAAAATACATTCACATATCTTTACATATTCTGTTTCACCGTTACAGTCCGACTTACTTTGCTGCTAATATTTTATGGTCCACATCGTCAAGGGAAGAGCTGTGAGCCACATGGAAAGTCCCAAAGAGAGTGTTCCTCTTTTTCTTTATCTTCTCTGCCTGTAAGAGACCAACGTTTTTATTTTTGCTGTGTAAGCGTACTGTGCCCGGGAACAGAAACTGTCCAAGAATTCACTAAGACGAAGAAAATTAATCAGATTACATCAGACTGCTTTCATTTAGAGTGCGAACCATAAGTTGGCAAATTATTATTAACCATAAGGCGCCAGTTTGTCAACCCATCAGAACATTTCCTGGTTTTTGTTGCTAGGAAGACAATGAAATGTGTTCAGCTCTGTGATTGGTGGATCCTCCATAGAATTACCGCAGGTGACAATATAGTAATGCAATGAGGGATCTATGTGAAATGACAGTTAAATTGACCAATCTTTCCCAGAAAAAAAAAGGTGTGTTACAATATTGCATGACAAGTTCCACCTGCTGAGGGATCATGAACCACAAGCTATCCGAAGCCTTTTCTGTGCAAGTTTTAACTGAAGAAACGCTCAGAAGATCAGAAGACTAGTCAGCTAACATCTTGCTCACAATAGCAGCAGTGAGGAAGACATTGTCGCCAATCTATTAGCTGTGCAGGTCTAAGGATTTGCTTTTAATGCAAAGTTGGAGTTAATCATTAAAAGCAGACATACACCAGGCTGAACTTGGCAAAAAATACCAAGGCTTTTGTGAAGCATTTCAACTCTACCAGCTCTGCAGAGTACTCCTGCATGAGCGGATCTACTTAAGTGTAAAAGCTTTACTGCTGGGATTGTTTGCCATTTGGAAACATGGGTTTTCCAATTTGAAAAGAAAAAAAATGTATCCAAGTCAGCCCATCACCATCTGCTTACAAGTGATGCATCATTAAATGGTTCTTCCAACTGCTTTCATTCCAGTTGCTGCATCTACTGTTTTGTAGTCTGTGTGGAACTTTATTCAGAGAAACAGCACTTATCTTAAATCAATGATTAAATGACCAAGTTCTCTGTGCACCTTTACCGTAAGTAAAATGACTGGATCTGCATTTTCCCTGAAACATGAACAGTTTTGCGTTTGGAAATGACACTATTTCTTAATTACACTGCCTTTCTAAATTACACTACTTTTGTTACTGGACAATCATGAAAAGGAGAGGAAGTTTTACTATTTTTTTACAAATAAAAATGACGGAACATGGGTCAAAGGGTCTGGGACTGTCTTCATATCAATGCAGTAACATTAAACCTTCAACAGGAAGCCATTTCCTCTTAGGTTTTTACATGCTTACCCCTTCTTTGGCCATGAGGAGCTGCCGTTCAGCGTTTTGCTTCTTGATGTTGTAGTACTGCACCTCAACCTCATGGGTGAGCTGCAGCCACTTTTGAAGAGACTCTGGTGGTGACCAGCCACTTCGTGACTCCAGCTCCTTCTCTGCTTTCTTCAAAGCCATGCGTACCTGCAACAGAGTTCAAACATTTGGTTACAGAAACACAAACAGACGACATCTAAAATGGCACAATTATGGAATTCTATTTCTAACATTTTCTATATCTTAAAAGAAGTGCTAACTTTACATAAAACCTGAAAATATGTGTGAACTTATTTGCATGAAATCTTACATTGTACTAAAATAGATAAAGACTGTAGAAAATTATTTTCTTGCTTTCTGTATGTGCAGTATTAATAAGATATATAAAAATATATCATTTCTACATCATTTTTTTCAAAGAAATGAAATTCCTTCATAAATTATACAAGAATCTAAATATTTCAATACAGCATATAACTGATGTGTTTTAACACTATCTACTCAAAACGTGATGACACTTCAGACACAGCTACGGTTAAGGTATTGCATTAAGACTTCATAAATATGAGTGTAAACCAAATAAAGAGTTACTGGTCTGAAGTGCCTTGTAACTAAATGCAATCCCAAAGCCCTGTATAGCTTCAATTGCTCGATTGGCATTTGGAACAAGAGCATTAAAACAATAACATGTCATTTTGATCACCTCTAATGGACAAAGACCTAACTGGGTGCATTTATACCACAGCTAGTAAACATATGGTACAGATGCCATCTTCAAAGTTTATAAAACTCCAGTCACATCTGAACATATGCCATGTTTAGATGTCACTGGTCAGTGTGTGCGTACCTGTTCCAGCTCCTCTTCTGCATACTTTTGGCGGCTCAGTTCATTTTCTGTGCCTTCACGCAGGTCCCTCAAACGCTGGGCCTCTTGCTTAGCTGCGTTTATCTCATCCCTCAGTTTCTGCTCCAGGTTTACCTTCTCTACTTCGACCGTGCGATGCTCTTCCTGGGCAATCTGTAGCCTGGGGATAGGGAAACATCGGGGAAACTGTTATCTTTATTTTAATCTGGTCTTGGATGCAAGTCATCAGTGGGTGCTTTCTAAGGCTAAGAAAAGTAACCTAGTTAGTTGGTGCCAGTGTAGTTGTCTATGGACAGACGGGTAAGCAAAAGCATGTGGCACTAATGTGTGGAATGTAGGCATTGCATCAGACATACATCACCGGAAACAATGGCTAACATCAAGAAAGCAAAGTACCGTGGTCAGCTGCTAGGCAGTTCACAATAAACCAACATCAGAGGGAGCTCAGCTAAGAATGGGAACAGCTGTCACTATGTAACTTTAGAACAGCACAGTGTGACACCCCATGCCCCTGTAGTATCCTGAGTGTATGTGTTGGTTTCTGTGTGGGATATTTTTACACATACATTTAGAAAAAAAGAAAAAGCTTGCCTTCCATGGCTTATCATTTGTGTTTGAACACACACAGTTTATCACAACACAAACTATGAAATGACTTTATCCACATCTAACAAAAAAAATTAGAATAAAAAAGTAAGAAAATTGTATGTATAAATGTACTTCATAATCTACATGAACTACATAAACATAAACTTGACATTGGGCCTTCAGATAATAACACCCCCCATGGGAAGTATGGACCCAACCCAAAGAGTCACTGGTCTGGCTCATTAATCAGAGGTAAACATGTTAAAATTAAGCTAAAATGTTAGAAAATAAGTTGTATATTTTCATTATCGCAAAGGTAAAACCACCTTTCAGTCACTAGGGAGCAGCACGTTTCCCCAGTTACACTGAAAACAACAGCCCAGGCAGACAAATGAAAGCTGATCCAGAACACTAGCTATGGAAAATGTGGCTAGTTGGCACTCCTGCTAATGCTTTCGACCCTGACCTCCACTTCACTCTAGCAAAGATTTAAAAGCATTGGTGGAGCCACAATGTTCAGCAAAAAGATACCAAACGCTGTTCAAACTAACCCGCTTTACTAACAGAACCAATATTAATTTAGCATTAAGCAGGAAATGTTAACGTTATTATATTCGTGTTATCTTAAACAAGCTCACATGCCAAATAACTTCTGAAAGTCTGTCACGCACAATGTCCTTGTCACGAGTCATTTTTCAGGATGTCTCTCTGCACACCGCACCCACATCCAAATTTGGGGGAACTGGCAATAAGACCAACATGTTAAGCGGTCATGCTTATCACCATCAGTGAGACACAGGCTGTGTCAAACCAGGTTGTAAAAGGCACCAAGGAAATCCTGCTCATGTCAAAGCCTCTGCTCACTGCCTCCCAACAGGGGAAGCCATGTTTGTTCCAAGCTACTTGATACCACCACAGGATCTGCTTGAAGGTATGGAAAGACAGCAGCTGGCACTGGGGATCAGGAAGAAAGGCAAGGCTACAGACAGAGGACATACCAAAAGATGCAAGCGTTTGCCTGCAAGTCACTAATTCACAGTTTATGGCTGTAAGATGGCACTTTGATTATATATTTTAAAAAGAAGTGCAAATCCTCACTGTAATGAACAAGCATTTCATATGATCAAGCTTTAGGACATGTAAGCTACTTCATAAGAAACATACAAGACTTTTGTCTGTCCTGTCTCTGAGCTCTTACTCCACAGTTAAAGTTTGAATGCACTCACGTTGCTGCAGATAAATTATACTGCAATGCTGAAACATTGGACACAATTTGAGGGATATGAGCAGAATGCAGTGCCTGCTCTGGTCGGGGTACTTTAGGTGAAGCTCCAAAACACTAAAACAGATTCTAACAAGGTATCTCAAGCAGTTATGACATAATGGGGTATGTGCACAGCATACTAAATGCCTTTGTTTGCTGATATTTCACAAAATGTACTCAAGTTTGAATGTGAGCAATTAGCCTCGCTAGAGAGATATATCAAAGTCCACTTAAAAACTGGTAGAGACGAGGGTTAAAATGATCAAAATATACCCCAACTGAGCCAATGCTCAGACTGGCCTGGCAGTCTAACAGAGGGACACTGAGCGTATGATTTGTCACCACTGTAGCAGTCAATGTCTCCGTTGCTCAGTATAGAATAAGCTCGCTCCTCAGAACACATCTCAATACGCTCACTTCAGCTGGTTAAATGTAGTCTTATCAGGATATTTGCTGTTCATCAAAGGATATCGAGATAAGTTTCAAAAGTCTGTATCCTAAACAGCCAGTTGATACGAACACCAAGTCTTGTGGGTCACAGAGTAGAAAGAGTAACGCTCATTTGTCTCTGTTCAAAGTCTCCAAGAATCAAGCCTTGAAGAGCCTGTCACTGCTCCTTCCTCTGGTCAGGGAAAAGGCTCCTCACTTGCTTTTAATCTAACAAAACATGACATCCCCAGATTCAAGTCTTTGCAATTTGGCCCTTCTTTGATCTGTTCTACCTGTTGAGCCTAAAGTTAGAGGTGTTTTATCTTTAGGTGTCTTTTCACCAAAATCAACAAACTGCCACTGAGCAATAACTGTCACATTTGACTCTTTTCTTCTGCTTTCAAATTCCTTGACCTTTTCCCAAATGGAGCCCATGCAGTGAGGTTGAGACTTCGTGTTAAAACCAGCAGATGACCATTAAAATTCCTGTCTTCACTGTGTCAGGCTTCATTTAATCATGCAAAAGCTGCAGCTTCAGATTTCTAAATGAATTCTATGTTAATGTGTTTGTAGTAAAGGCAGGTTACAGTGCATGTTCTGTAGTAACTGCTGGTTTTAATAAAAAAATACTTCAAAGAACAGATGACTAAACGTTAATAAAACAAATGTCACTTTATTATCAATGATGACTTTTATGGTACTGTCCCTGCACTTTGTCCTTTCGAAAGCTTTAAAAAAAAAAAAGAAAAAGAAAGACTGCATGAAATAATTGTTTGATCATCTTTTGAAGAGGGAACGGTGGGTGCTTTGAAACACATTCTTAAAATTCCTTGAAGAAATAACAGAACCAAAATAGTCTCATACAGTTGAGTGCATATACATATTTGGTTGTATATAGGGTGCTTTATTTTCTAATAAAGCTCAAAAAGACCGTGTCTTTGAACAGATGATGTCAATCCATCACACCTGTACAATATTGTTAACATCTTGCACAGTTGTGATGCTATTGTGTTGCCTAAATGTGGCCTCAGAAAGACAGTTAAACAATTAAAAGCCACCTTTATGTGAGCTTCATGCAGTCGATGTCGCCAGCACCGTATTTTGCAGTGACACACAAAGTTCAATTTTCATATCAAGTAGCATTTGTTAGTGCTGTTCGTGGCAATTGTTGGTCACTGTGTGCAATATTTTAGAAGAAACTGGTCGAACAGATTAAAATCCAAAGGTCACCCGGTCAGTGGCTTTGATCACCACTGCCCAAAGCAAAGCTCTCTGCATGAACATCAGACGAATGATTAGGACGCAATATCCACAGCTCAAATCCTGATTAGATGGACCTTTAGTGCACTCATGCTGCACAAAAAAAAATGCTGTATGTTGTACAGCAATGTTGTAGCACCAAGTGCGTAAACCAATTCCTAATCTATGGCAAGACTTTCAAATGAAGGGATTTGGACAATTTAGTTCTGTAGACATGTACCATTACACCAAAGAGTGTATCCAAACAAAACAAAAATGACCTTATACTGTCTAATTCATTTTAATAAGGACGTCCTTCAGCCAGTCACAAAAATAAACAGACAACCTTATTTAAGGTCACTTGATTGGCTTAACTAAGGGGGTTAATTCAGTGAATATTTGAGGTTAAACATTCAAAGGTGCCAGTCTAAGAATGGCTCAGGTTGATTATTGTTTATAGGTGATAGAGATGGTTTTAAATCTATCTGAAGCAGTGAGTGCTGAACTTTAGACAAAATGTGTGTGTATAAATGTTATCAAATCAAACTATAAGATGCAATACTGAAATTTAAGGAAATGTAAAATCAAATAGAGAGCGTTACAGTTGTTGTAGAGTGCAACAGTTTGTTGTGTGGGTGGTGGAAAAAACCCTCACTTCTGTTGTAGATCATGCAGACTCTGCTCAGCCCTCTGCAGGCCCTCCAGGTCCTTCATGGTCTTCTTCATGTGGTCCTTTGAGTAGCGGTTCTGTATGTAGGCAAACCAGCAGCCACCCATCCCTATGACTATTGACACTACTAGCATGAAGTCCTTCAAGTGGTTATGTCTATTCACTAGTAGAAAGGGAAAAAAAGAAAGAAAGACAAGTTACATTTCAGTCTAATAATATCCAGAACAATCAATACAAAAACCAGATCAGATTAATCAACAGTATATGTAGCAACAGCAAATGTATGAGGGCCATGAGACAAAGCTGTCGAACAACCTCACACGGATGTGGTGTGAGACCTGAGCTTGGCATAGTCATACTGCAAATGTTGTGAAGTGACACAAATAGAAGAGTCAGTAGCACAAGTTCAGGTTGCGGTGAGAGGGTCTGAATGCAAAAGACCACGATAAAGGCAGCTTAACACAACCTATTTCAGTCAGTAACAAACGCTTGTACTCTGCAAAGAAAACCAAACAGGGGAACCTCATTTTTAAACTAAACCGTAGCTGATTTTTGTTTGAACAACAATGTTATTATGGTGATATGTGGTCTGAATAAGAGATTCTCAGCTACCTTAGATCTCACCAGCTGGAAAGCAACCTCTCCATTTCTAAGAAGCTTTAAATGAGAATCAGATCACCTTTCAACTTGACACAAAGGCCTAAATTAAATCCACAGTCATGTTCAGCTTTAATAAAGTGAATTTGTGATTTGGAAAGTCAGAGGAACAGCATGCATGCAGCACCTGACACAAACCCTGTCATTTGGCCTTGTTAGTTACTTGTTGAGGCACGTTTTTTTTCTTGCAAAACCAACAAGGGAGTGCGCAGGAAAGAGATGTCAAAACCAGAACTTGTACTTCCTGGAGTGAGACAAAAGACTAAGGTATACTTTTAGATGCCACAGATTAGGTCATGAGGAAATGCAGCTTGGAAGTATAGTTCTTTACTAACATGCACCTCTTTCTGCTCTAAATAAAGATCATCCCATGCCACCCTGTAAGCTACATGTTTTACTCTCTAGCTTGTGATCTCATCAGAATTCAGGAAGTAGGGCAAGCTGTGGCTGTTATTTTACCACAGCTACTAACTGAAACGTTAAATCTACAAGGTAGATGTACACTACTGCTCTGCTGTCCTTGTAGTTCAGCAATGTAAGAAAAACACAACTGCACTTGGACTGCAGATCATCTGATTGGCTGCTATATGCAGATTATTATCTCTTAACCACAATATGCATAAGTCCGCAAAATGAGGTCACAGTATTCAGCTGGCGTGCATGTCTCCTTAATCTCTCTTGGGTTTGCAGCAGTGTGCATCATTAAATTAAATACTGAGCATTGCCTCTAAGATGCTTAATGCTACCGATCTCTTATTTATCTGTCTGTTATGGAGCCTCTGATGGAAAGGGCCCAGTCTCCCTTTGTCACAAGCTGTGCTCTTAGAATAGTTAGCAGGGCAGTATCTGCAGATATCAATGGTCAGGAGGGGGCATAAAAGATTAATAAGACAGATGTATTTCGGGGGAAGACCTTTTCAGGCTTTGAAGGTGAGGTATAAGATTTCAAGATAAGATGAACTCTAACAGGGAGCCAGTACAGGGAGGCAGGGCACGGGGAAATGTGTTCATGACTTTTGTCCCGAGAATGAGCGATTGGGTTGATATCACCACGATGTTAAGACAATAATTTGCTCGCCAGCCAATGGCCAATACAGATTGTTTTTACGTTTCTTTTTTCTTTCTTTGATATCAGTGAAACAAAATACGCATTTAAAAAAAAAAAAAATGAAAGTTAGTATTTCAGCCCTTCATTACACTGTCACATTGAGTGTGCACATATTCTTTCACACAGATTTATTAACCAACCTTTATTATAGCTTTTCACATGAAAATAAATTCTTTGTGTTAAGAATAAGTTTCAAAAGCCCTTTTCGCCTGGTAAACCATCATGACTTTTCAGTACTTGATTGCCCAAACAAACGTTCTTGTGAAAGATAAATTGCCTGATTTTTTTAGATTGTAAAAAGCAAGACTGAACGTGTTTGACTTGACTTTCAAACCTAAGAGTGTGTCCACATGGAGCTTTTTTCTGGTACTTGGAAGCGCTTGTTGCCTGCATTTCACCGAAAAGCACTGATACAGCAGCTGCAATCTTTTTTTCTTTTTTAGAGCCATGACAACATCAACATGACAACACATTTGCACTTTGCATTTGAATTAATTTAAGACTATTTGCCCAAATACGCTTAAACACAGTTAAACACGGTCTATTTCATAATGAGCAGCAAATGGAGAACACTTGGCCTCATACAGAGAACTTGATGAGCTCGTCTCTCAACTAAGTCTGACAACGTGTTGAGGCATGTCGGTGACACAATCCGTCGATGATATCAGTACAATGAAAATCAAGGTCTTGGGTAACCTTCTTGTTTTAACAAAACATTTCAGCTTTGTCGCCATCACATCACAAATGGGAAACTTTTACCATCAGCATTTAATGTGATTTGGTCATTTAATCAATCTGGACAGCGGGCTTTTCTTTGTTCTGATATTTCTGTCTTAGCCTCTTTGTTTGGAACAGAGACATAGTGGGAACAAGTTTATCTCCCATTTTCCTGGTTACCAGGGAAACAGTTTCTGTTCATATGATTGGTTGCTTGAGAAAAAAAAAGAAAACATCCGTGACAACATCGGTGATTTTCAACTTTGTGTGCTCTGAGTGGCCGGACAAGAAAAAGTGGAGAGCTCTGAAGAAAAGACAGAAGGTGCAGCGTTTCTCACATTAAAACACAGATTCTGGCACTGTGTGGACACCAGCCCTAATGGTAGAATAAAATATTACTCCTGGAATCCTTACAGTCTTTGGTGATACTATTTGAAAGACTGCCAAGATGTAGGATTTCATGACACTTGGCAGAGTTTTATTCCAGATCTGGATCAATTTCTCTGTAATTGCAAGATAGTGCGCTGGCCTTGGCAGAGAACTTCGCTCTCTAAGAAACGTTCAAGTTGTTCTTACAACATCTCTCGACTCAAAGTGATTTTCTACAACACGCAATAAACATGTTAAATCCCTGCAAGAACTGCCATCAACAGAGCACAAGTGACATTTAATGAGCAACAAATCTGGAAAGAGCATAATCCCAATATGCCGGGGTTAATAATTACACAACTGTCTGCTATTTTTGGCTTAACCTATTGTAATGTGCGTCTTAAAATGCTGCTGCTCCACACAGTCTGCACTATTAATGGTAACCCCTTGCTTTGAGAGGCTGTCAAAGCCAGACGGCCCTTGCTAATGTCTTTCTTTTAGGTTCGACTAACAAAACAACCACAATAGCATGTGCCAGACACAGAGCACTACACACTGTGCAATCTTTTAGCAATGCAAATGCTTGCGTTCTTTAAGGACCAGATGAGCTCTTTCAGTAATCCTTTTCCAGATACAAACACTTTCCCTTCATTCTTAGCTGTTCTCCAGCGTAGAATACGGCCATTAAGTTTTTTTGGAAACTAAAATATCCTTTACAGCTTGCATCAGAGGTCTAGTGATGGAAAATGTCATTTAATAATTACAGAATAACAGGGTATCTTAAAAATAGATAGCGATCATTTTAGCAGGGTTATTCCGAATGCACTGATGGAGCTAATATACAAAAAAATAACCTCAAAATCTCAAGCTCCACATACAAAAGCTGACACACCCTAACCATTGTGGCAGTAGCCTCAAAGATGAAAGCCCCTGAATGCAGAAATTGGAGCAGTGATACTGGAAAGGCAGAGGAAGAGAGGTGTGTTTATTTGTCTCAGTACGCAGAGGGATGAGTCTTGAATACAGAGCAGTGCAGTCCAACCCTATCTCACTTCTTTAAGCACCGAATCTGATACAGGAGCTAACAGCTTGGCTTTCGTACAGATTAAAGATGAGCTGGCTCAAGTAAATGAATACATCAGAGTATGAATGATGAGCAACGAGATGAATGGAAAAGTTGGTGAAAAATGAAAACTGTGCCAACAGCTGTCTCAAAACTGCAGGCAGATGTTTCACAGTTTTCAGTTGACAGATTCTGACGAGGAGTTGCAGCAAGTGGCGAGTTTTTTTGTTCCGAAGTTTTGCGTCTCTTCGAGTTTGCCGACCTGAATCATTTTCAGTTTCAGACACAGTCGGGACAGAAGCAGAGGCTTAGTTTTCGCTGCCGCTTTTATGGCCAGTGATTAATGTGAAGACAGAGACAGTGATGCCGTCTCTCACATTCAGACATTACACATCGAGTAATATTCCTCAACACAACATGTATTCCACATGCTCCTCTGGGACACCGTAGCTCTCGGTATTTGGTTTCTGAATAAGCGCTGCAGCCTTCAGTCATTTTCTGTATTATTTCATGTTGAAATACAATTACCAAATCAGCAACTAAATCTAATTCAATGACTCAAAGTGGTCTTAAAATAGATGCTTCCTCAATTGGAAATAGCAAAGAAATATCTTTACAGGACTGTATTATGAGTTTATGTCCACGGCGCATAAACAAACTAAAGTTAGTTTGATTTATATTTTCATCTTCAATTACTGCCACTAATGTTTTGTTCCAATCACATTAAAACTGAATAAGTAGATTAAAACATTGATGTATCATGACAAAGCACCGTGATTATAATGAATACAGCAAACTCTTTTCACCTCTGCTGCGTTTTTAAACATGAATGTGCACTGAAAGTCAAAATGAAGGATTTCTTGTTTAATCCGTTTCCAAAATGAGTCTTTTCTCATTCACAGTGTACCCGCTTTATTCAAAGTGAGCATAACCCAGAGATGATTAAATCAACTAATCAACTGTTCTAGAACAAGCGATAGATACATCTTGCAGTTGGTCAGTAATAAAAAATAAAAATAAAAAGCATGTGCATCTGGACCAGTATCTTAATAAAATAGTGGCAACAGAAAAACATGTAAACTATTTTCTGGGCACGAGAAAGTATTTCAGTCTGTCAACAATGCTAAGGAAGATTTCATTAACCCAGTGCGACCTGGTGTAACATGTCATTCCATATTCAGAAAGCTCCTCAAAACATAAAGAGTTCATCTATACCCTACTCTTGCCGTGGTTTTGAAGTATCTGGAACTAACCAATGACAGCACAAAGCAGAGCTGCGACACAAACTGAAAATAAATAAATAGCTTCACATACTCAAGGGCGCTCCAAAAAGCACAGTGTCCAAAGACTTGAGCTCCAACTTCTTCACATGGCTGCGATCCAAAATCTTCAGAATAGAGAGTGTCAGACTGGTGTTCCTTACAGCAAGCCTGAGAGAGAGCAGACACATGTTCATCTTACAGGATGTAGGAAGAAATAGCAAAGGGTACAATCCATTCTGAGCTCTGTGTAAAGTGATCCCTTCACAGATCTTTCTCATCCAAACAAATCATTCTTAAAGCATTAATGGTTATTAAATACACCAATTGTGACTTAATAAAAATGGGAGGTTGGCATTAGTCAAGACTGGTCCACGGTTATCAGAATAAAGATTTGGATGATTTGGTGGGAAAAGAGCAAAATTTGAAATCTAAAATACTTTTAATTGCCGGCACTATAAAGTTGAGGTATAAAGAAGGTAATTAATGGTATTATTGGTATTGGCATTATTCTCCTACATCCCCATTGCCATGACTTAATGTTTCATTTTTTTCCAGTACAAAATATAATTCCCCTTATGAAAGCTGAAAGTTATTTGTCACTAGAAGCTATTTTTGCCTTGATGCAAAGCAGGTTGAAGTCACTGAAATATGACATGAGATCTCCTACCTTGGCATAGCACTTCCATTGAAACTCATCTTGCGAAATGCATCCACGTACTGTGGAAGTTCAACGTAGGTGATGAGCCATTCCACCACCTCGTCCACTGTCCAATTATACACTGAGGGACAAAGAACAAAAAGAACTCAGGAAAAGCTATATATTTTCTTTTTCTTTTTGGGGCAAAGCAGCAAGTCAGCTGACCTCAACTTAACTAATCATGTGTTTGACTCGCTTACCAGTCTGAAGGCAAAAGTCCCTTAAACGAGCAAAGAATTCAAGATAGCTTTAATGCAGGCCTGCAGAGCATCTCCAGACGAGACACTTTGGGCTGTCCACCTCAAAAACGCTGTCTACTACCAAAATAGTACATTCAGTTCACTTCAATTTAATTTAATTTCTTTAGTGCTAATTCACAAGAGAGGTTTTTCATGAGACTTTGAGATTAATGACATACAATCTAATTTAATCAATTTGTTTTCATGCAATGCCAAATTCATAAGAAAGCCAACAAACCACACTGAATCTTCAATTTGTTTCAACTAGCAATCATCAGCATATCTTAAACTAAATCCGAGAGCGAACAATAGTCTCACTGACTTTGAAGATTTTAAAACTATTGTTCAAATAAACAGTTATAATCTCAACTGATGTGTACATACAGCTCGACTACATACGACACCCAAAATTATCTAAAGAGGTAGCCTACAGAGTAACATGCAATGGTCTATCCAATGTAATTAATAAGAAAGGCATATTTGCTCCCCAGCTCTTTGGCAAAGAGTCAAAAGTGGGTTGTCTAGTGTTCGTATGTTGCTCTTGGCTAAAACCTCCAGAGCTTTGTCAAGAACCTGCAATGCAGTTAGTCAGCACTACAAGCAAAAAGGAAGCAAAAGAAATTAAAGAGGAAAGGGTGTGAAAAGACAAGAGTGCCAAGCATGGAAAGAGCTCAGGAAAAGAGCTCTCTGATTAGAAGACAGACCATCCACACAGATGGTCAGAACAAGGGAGAGAGTGACTGTGAATTCTGTGCTGACAGATTCAATGATGTCCACTTTACGACTATCTGTCGCTGATAAGAAGAGTTTGCCCAACATGGAATCCCAGGAACTGCATTGTTCCTTTGTTAAGAGGGATGTTTACACAGGGGTAAATGGCATTAATAGTTCTAATGTCACTACATAAAAACACATTTCTATTAACTGGTTTGGTGCAAATAAACTAGGCCACATATCACTGTGGGAAGGTTGTGTTGCAGGCTACATTACACACCGATGTAGCTTAAAGTTCATGTTATCACTCAAAGCTTTTTACCTTCAGAACTTAACTGCCAAAGGCATTTTCATCTCCATTTATTTACAATTTTGTTACGCTAAAATGTGCTTTATTATGTGTAATTTGACATGTGACGCGTGCCTGGTGAAACAAAAACTCTCAACCCGTCAAATGGAGTGTCTCATTAAAGATAACGTAGGTATTAAAAGGTAACAGTTTGGAACATAACTTAGACTCAAAGATGGGGAGAAAACCCAAAAGACAGGTCTGTTTGTGCTTCAGAGTACCTTCAGAACCCTTCCACGCGTTCCACAAGTCCTCCACGCTGATGAACTGGTCATCGCCGTGGAAAGTGTTGTGCTTGGCCTTGGGGTCGTGATAGTTAAGATCCTCTCTGAGGAACTGCAGGACGACAAAGACGTTTCCACATCAGCAGAAGTGACATAAACGAGGCTCAAACCCTGCGCTGAAATCCAAAGCTGAAAAGGCACCTGAGCGGGGTTTGATTCATTGAAATGTGGTGCTAACATCTCTAGACAGAGTTAAGAATTGGATTTGCTGTGAGCACTTTGACCTGTTTCACCACTGTGGTCTTTATGAATCTCATAAAGGATTGTGTGTGTGTGTGTGTAATACCTTCACTTACTGTGAAAGTCACAGCAATGACAAATATCTAAACTATTAATAAAGCAGATATTGTCTACGATGTTTCACTCACTATTCAGTTGTCTGGAACAGCACAGAACGTCATCCTCGCGCATGTTAATAGTTATTCAACAGCATGTAATGATTATCGCTAACTAAAGGCCAGATTGTGACACAATGAAACCCAACAGAACTGAGGAAATTAGTAAGTTTTGCAATCTTCAAGACGGCAGTAGTCTTTTCTTCTCTCTTCTTGATACATTTGTGCAACATTCTAGTGATCAAGTGTCACCTTATGCAACTAAAGCACTTAGAGCCCTCTCATTGTTCTTTCTTTAACAGCCTCAACTAATCAACAGAGCTACAGCTTTTAGTGAAGCCATCAAGAAAATGACCAGAAAATACTTGAAGAAGCTCACGTACTTTGCCAAAATAAGAAAGTACACAGGTCAAACATAAAAGACAGGTGACTAATTAAAAAACAACAACACACACAATGTCTTATATTGTTTAAATAAAATGCTATCAACTTTCAATATAATCGAAGAACACCAAGCATGTTGAAACAGCTTTTGTTTTATTCAAAATGTGGTTACACTTGCTAAAACCACTGGAAAAAGTACACTCCCTATGATAGCAGTTTGCCCAAAGTGCTCTGGAACCACAGTGCATCCGGTGCAGTAGCTACTGTGCCACTACCTCCCTGGAGACGAGCCTGGAACTACGACAACATGACGGCATGGCGTTACATGGTGTTTTGAAGGCCGTGTTGCACAGCAGTTTTTGCCAATCATGACTTTCATCACAATTCTGTTTATTTGTATCTAAAAGGTTTTTGCACAACTGAACCTCTGCATATGCACTCATATTCAAAATGGGAGTTATAAACAGCAACCCCTTATTACAATATGTCTCTCTGTGCAACTGTGTGATAGACCGTTCATTTAGACAGTCAAATGACATTTTGCACTGACATTCTCAGTCACCTGAAAACAAGTTCCCCTTCTGTTTTTTTCCCCGAGCATTACACTAATGTACAAGCATCATGGTCATCAAACGCGTGCCGTCAACTGTAATTTCCATCCCCATTCAGTAACGTGTTCCCTGCAGATCTAAATGCAGATATCCCCTCACTTACTGTTCCTATTGAAACATGAACCAGTTGAGCAGTCTTTCTGACTAAAGCTCATGTAATCCGTGTCTCAACCATGAACTCTTGCCACCTTAACATAAAACTAGATTCTACTTTTGTTCCCAGTAGAATGGTAGTTGTCACCTGTTGGACAACGATGGCCTACTTTACTGTGGGCTAAACCACTCACGAGGTCTTTAAAATGTGCCTCACCACACATGCAGCACCCCCACTGAAGCAGTCATGCAACATGGGTAAAAGACAGTAATAACTCATGATGCTTTTCTTTCTGCATAGCTTGTTGTAGGTGGATTTCACTACAGTGTGGAGAGGTTGTCTGTACTGCAGGCAAAATATTTGACTCATGAAAATAAATTCACTGGAAAATTAACACGACCTGTATGAGGCAAGATCTGAGGCTTATTCTTGAAGCCAGATGTATTCTTTGATCTTGGTCGTAACAGAATCATCTCTCCTCTTTATCTAATTACAGTGCGGTAACCAGAAACAGGAACATTTTCATTCACTGTATCAAAAAGTATCATTCTTAGCCATTTCCCAGCTCAAAATCACTACCTTTAATGAGTGCTCATTACACTACACTTAGGGTTTCTCCTTAAAGGTATTTGCAAGTCAGCAGTTTCTTCACAAAGGTAAGAGGCTGCGGTAATGATATTGCCTTCTTTGATCTAGCCTAAAAAAAAACGCCAGAAAGCGAATCAAACCTAAACGAGGCTCAGATGGACTGCAGGGGCCATATTCAAGGCAAGTCCTATGTCTGAAATCCTACGGAGCTAATAACAGAGCATTGAACAGAAATAGGTGGTAGTGCTGTGCTTTCATAAACCTTCACGCAACATGAAAGCCATTCACAACAAGACTAAACATTAATTTAATCTATGATTTGAGAGAAACCTCTGAAAAAAGTGCTCTGGAGTACAAACACTGAAATCCCAGATACTTAAAGCGCTGCCACAGAGACAAAGCCTTAGAATGAGAAATTTACAGTCATGACATCTTTAAAGCTCTTCAGACTGAATGAGGACACCCTTTGTAGCTGTAAAAAGCAGAATATGTGCCTTCAGTGGATCATCAGCTCTTGTTGAGGACTTCTTAGTTTGGTACTTACTCCGTCTGTCTCTGCAACGTCTATGTTGCCGTTTGCGTCATCGTCCATCTGCTTATGGATACTACGGATAGCTTCAAAGCTGAGAATGGCGCTCTCATCCTTGCATAGAGGTTTATCGATGCGACAAAAATCTGGTGGAAAAACAGAGTCATGTCAAGAAATTGTTCAAATTTGTCCACCTACAATCACGAAAACAAATTAAGATTAGAGAATGTTTTACAATGTGCAAATTCACCAAATCAAACACTTAATTTGACAGTTAAGAAAAACTTAAAGAACTAACATGAACAACTACTGCAATGCCACAAATGCTCCTGGCTTCTAATCTTTTTGTGGCTGGTCAGAAAATGCCCTCTGTGCAGCTGCCCTCACTAAACCGCTCTGTCCTGCTGAAATAACTGAACTGCAAAATTCCTTGGCTGCAGAGAAAGTGCTGTTTATATAAGGCTTTTTACACAATGTCCTAATGTTACCAAGTATTGTCTGACTGTATCTGTCAGAAATGTGTAGACTAAAGACTGCCAGACTTATTGTGTAGACTAAAAACACATCATGTCTTAAAGCCAGATCGGTTTCATATATACATTTATCCTCAGTTTGGATTCCACCAGTTTATTCAATGCAAAAAGGGCTTTTTGATTTTGTTTTTTGAAGGCACAATTTATGTGTAAGAATATTTGCAAATAGGGTTTCACAATTAATTATAGACAACTGAGAAATGCAAGTCTTTCAACGATGTCCCCGTCTGCCCACTGCGTTGTCTCTTCTGTACTTCCTGAGGGACTGCGACTCCTCTGCTACAGATCAGATAAATCTACTACTCCCATAAAGAGGAAACCATCTTCGGCATGTACTACAGACACCCAAGAGTTATGTCAAAAGCCATGACAGGCGACATGGGATATAGCAATATGTTTTAAGTTTCAACTCATTGTTATCCAGGTATATTTGCAAAAAAAGTGACCAAAAGGACTTCTTTTACACTATTCAATTCTTATCAAGTCCATTGAACTCTGAGCTTTGTTTAAGCTTTTTGTTCTGCAGCTGCTGTCTTTTCCTACACACCTGGTGGTTGAATAAAGCTACAGAAGAAGTATATGTCAAATACAGTAGGCCTTGTTGTGCATTTTACTGCATTACACCCTCAAAAAAGGAAGATGAAGGTCAGGGATGATGATGACGAGTGCAGCTTGTCCCTCCAACATAAAACAATAGCTTACATTTCCTTACTGAATCTGAGTCTGTGTTTTTCAAACAACCAAAGGGAAGGAGTATTTGTATTAAATTTTACTCAACACAACACTAGTTTGATTAGATAAAGTGTTTCATTCAAGTTCAATGTGGTTTGGTTTAAAACTTGGGGCAGAACTTCTCAGGCAGTGATTGCTTACAGCGTTGCCTGCATCATTATGCAACAATATGTCGCAGCATTGTACCAACATGACCTCACTTCCCCTTTATAAAATGATCAGGCTGTGGTCCACAAAACTTTACTGATGCTGTTTCTTCATTGGTCACGGCCACCGACATAATTGTGTATAATAAATTGAAGGCATTTGGGTTGCATTGAGCTGGAAATTACAGCTTAATGTTTCCTCTCACTGATGTACTCATATATATATATATATATATATATAGATATAAACAAATTATATCTTTTCTTTCAAATAAATTCCAAGAACAAGCTATTTTGACAAGTAGGCTTAAGGCTTAAGGCTTAAGAGTTGGAGAGACAAAACCATATAAAACACATCACCGATTATAATCCGAAACACTTTCCGTTTCCATTACTGTATACTTCTCTAAACCTTTTTGTCGTTGGCCAATTGTGCCCTATGTGAAACTACTAACCAAAACCAGGAGGGCTGGATGCACACAGTGAACTTCCGTGTAGTGCAAAGTTAATTTTTGAGCCACAGCTTGCAAGCTTTTCAGCCTTTGTAAACCTGCACAGCCACATACCACAAAAGCAACGACTTATTCACTGTGTTAACAAAGAATGACAGTCAGCAAAAAGTCTACAACCTGTAACATTCTCAAACGCCAAAGCTGGACCTTTTTCTCATTTGGCTTGCAAACCTCGGGAGACATGAGATATTTACATACCAGTCAGCCTGATTTTTTTCTTCTTTTTTTTGAGCTCAGGTTACATAAGCTATTCTGTGTGCCTGCATTTAGATGACGATACACTCCAGAACTTTGCCACCTCACAACTGCAACAGTTACCATCTCATATCGCCATTCAGGATACTCGTAAAGTTTTGGCCTCACTACCATATGAAAAACAAATATTCTTTTCACACTGTGGCCTATTGAAACTACTGGCAGCAATAAATATATTTCAAGTATATTTTAACTACTGTGTGAGTGATTTAGGTGACATATGTTCAACAGTTCTTACAAAGAGCTCATCTGTACACGTTAGCAGTGTTTTGTTTTTGGAAAAAACTAAAAAATTAACTTTGCAAATGCAAAGTTATATAAATCCAAATGACTATTTTTTTATTTATTTTTTATAAAATCAGCTATTTTTTGGATAAACGGATTGAAATTGTTACATTAGCACACTTTAAAAACCCGGAGTTTTAAGTGTAAGTCCGCTATTGACACCCATACAAAGTCACTTCCCAGACGGAGGCAAGTAATCTATGTAGTTTATTGTTAGCTTTATATAGCTTGTTAAATCTTCATTTGTAAGTCGCTTTGGATAAAAGTGTCTGCTAAATAAATAAACATAAACACAAGTAATCATGACAGAAATCAAGAAAATTAACTACAAATAACAAGCAAGGTTCGGCAATTAAAAAAGCTTGAAGACCATTTTTAAATAATCTGCAAACATTGTGAGGGAAACTGTTGGAAAAAAATGGCTAATTTAAGATTTCTTTGAAATAGTTAAACAACTTAAACATCACTATCAGATCCAGTGGATTCTTAAAACCTCTGTCATTAAGTCTATTGAACATTAGCTCAATTACCTTCAGTCTGACTAGGTGGCTTGCTCTAAGTTGGCAGACAGGATTTAATGACAAATGCCAGCTGTACTATTCTCAGCATGGCTACATTTAGTGCATGCACAATCACAAAGATGGGGCATGAACTGTAATACTCTGTCAAACTATAGTGTGTGTCAGTGTCGTTCAAGAAAAGGATAAAGTAACCTTTGACAAGACTACAACAGGTTAAGATCATGTCTGATTACTCACCTGAAACACCGTTTTCAACAATCTGGCTATCTGATGTGGGGGGACTTTGTTTTTCAGTCGTACTTTCTCCAATGAGGCACAAACAAAAAATCCACAAGGTCATAGATTTGTGGAGCTCCATGACTGTTGCGAGCTGTAAAGGAGAGAGAGTAACTTAGAAATCCAGTCCAATTTCATAACTAACCAACTGCTTGATGTTTTAGAGCATATATGACACAGCTTTCCCAAGGGGAAAAAAACTACATTAACTGCTGGGACCCAGTACTGTAAACATATCAGTTGTACCGTCACTGCTTGACTGTTTTATCAAATTGTTTCTCATTTAGTCATTATGAGCATTATCTAGAATAGCTCAGCAGTATTTACATATGATTACAAACTGTGATATATATTATAACACTTTATATGCCTGTCTGTATAGGACAAACAACTCAAGTGACAATATTTGATAGGCCGTTTTACACACATTTCTCACATATCAAAGTTTATGACCTGATGTAAATACTATACTGCAGACAAGTTTGGATACAGTGATGACGGTGCATGAAAAAGGACCATAATAACGTTTGCTGGAGTCGACACTTGTAGTCAGGTGACAGTATTTGGTGAAATATGTCTAGTTATGTAAAGATCACTTCTGAAGTATGCCTCCTCTTCCTGAATGAACAACCGCACATTGTCGTTAGCTGGCTAAAGTCTGGTTTTAGTTCAGGAAGTCTTTAAATTCCTACTTTCTCTCTGAAATTGTAAGTTAATGCCCTTAACTGCATGCTTACAAACACTTACAAGTGGAAAAATAATAAGATCCTGACAAATGACAGCAGTCTGATCCGTCTGCGTGACTTGGTTGCGTGTTTGTCAAGCATCGGCAAGCTAGCAAGCTAAACAGCTAGGCTGACTATAGAAAATACCGAATAACTGTCAACAAAAGGGATAAACATAGCCACTTAAAACCCTCAGAGTATCGCTTTCGTGTTTCTTCAGTCAATTCACGTATGTATGGACATGCTGTATTCTCTGGAGACACTCATTAGCCACCGCTGACGTTTAGCTAACCACAAACGTTAACGAGGAGCGACTGTAGTTTCAGCTCGGATAAATGGGAATGTTACAACAGAGTCAACACGATATCGTTTTTTAACAAAAAGAAAAGTTACCTGTCATTTATCAGATCCAGCAAATCTGTAGTTTCAGCTGTGGGCCAACATCGCGGCAAATGCTTGGTCCCGCGTAGTGGAAACACTGTGAACTCAACCTTCTGTTTGAGGTGTCGGTCTTCCACCGACCAAGACTGAACCAAAAAAGCCGCAGCGAGCTTGTCTTGTTCTAAAAGAAAGGTCCAAGTAAACACCGGTAAATGTCGCCCCCTAGCGGCTGGAGTGTATACTTGATGACACGTCATTCAACTGAAGTGAGCCATCTCGCGGCCATTTGAAGCCATCTCAAGATCCAGTATTCATTCTATCTATCTATCTATCATCTATCTATCTATCTATCTATCTATCTATCTATCTATCTATCTATCTATCTATCTATCTATCTATCTATCTATCTATCTATCTATCTATCTATCTATCTATCTATCTATCTATCTTTTCCTCAAATCAAAATCAAATGTGTTCCCAGGAAATATGGTTGTTATAGTTTTGTAACTATGGACTAAATGCAGAGCTAAAGTGATGTTCAAGAATGACCCAGTTCAAAATGTGGTATCAAAATGTGTTTTTGGCTGGGTAAAGGGAGGAAAATTTTGATCAGATCTATTTGAATTACAATTCAATTACGATGAATTGGACAGAACTGGATTGTGTCTTTAAAGTCCCATTGCAATGTCACCAGTGAGTTGTATGTGATCAATGAAGACAACATTCATGATCATAGAGAGCATTAACATTTTACTAGATTTAAACTGCTAACAATGTAAAACTTTAGGGACATTTAATGTTCTGAAATATAAAAAATAAACACAAGCAAGACTGATAACATCTGCTCTCAACAACAGTCTGCATTTCATTACAGCTTTTGGTGATAAATGGTGTATAAACACAATGTCAGAAGCCATTGTTTTTGAGCCGGGACAGTATCTTGAAACAAAAGGCATTCTACGAAGTCATAACAATCTGTAACCACCTTATGTCTACAGTGCAAAATGAAAATTAAAAAAAAAAATACATGAAGAACTTTCACTTTATTTTGGCAAATACATAAGCTGTAGTATGACAAGACATTCACAGTGCAATGTACAAAAGTTGAAATTTCACATCACATAACACATCGTAGGTGAAGGCCTCTGTGAATGAGACAAAAACTGTACTTTCTGCTAGCACATATTTATCATTTGTCTGTTTGTACTTGATAGACGTTAACAATTTCCAAGCACTTGAGAGTTGTCATCATGGACATATGTGAAAAAGGCCTTCATCCAACTCTGCCTCTGGAGCTGTATCCTCGTTTGTTTTATCAGATGGTTTCATGGTTGTACATTTAGTACTTAGTCCTTGAGTTTCTAGTCAGAAATCTTTATCCTCAGAGGATGAAATGACCATAACCTCCCTGCTCTTAAAGTCCCATACGGCTGTCAGATGGAAGGCCATGTTGGAGAACACCACCAGATACTCAAACAGGGCAAAAAATGTATAACCTGTCAATGGAAGAAACATGGATATATGAAACACTCCCAGAACCTTTGTTTAATCTCAAAGGTAAAAAAACATCATCTCTAACAACTAAGGGGAACATAAACCTATCTTTAGTAACCTGTAGGTACAAACTATCGGACAAACTAAACTTTTAGGAGCTTATTTAGAGTTTTCTTGAAAAAAATTGTGAATTATTAAATTTAAAGGAAGGATTTATTTTAATGTCAAGTATGTTTATCATTTAAATGCTGAGTTAAATGCTTCCATTTGCCACTATAGTCTCCCCATTTTACTTCTTTATTTTCTTAACAAGCTATTTGACATGATATTTTATGTATCTTCATTATTATTTTTCATTGTATTTATCTATGGGTGCAGTCTGCATGGTGAAGAAGTTAGTCTCACCGTCTCACAACAATACGACTACAGGTTCAAATCTACCCTTATTTTTTTCCAGGTGCATCAGCTACCTTCAACAGTTAAAAAACATTTTAACCTTTTAGATTAATTGATGATTCTGAATTGGCTGATGGGGTGATTGTGCATGTTTTTCTTTTTGTTTGCTTCTTTCTATATTTTGTCCCTGTTAGCCTGGTAATGAACTGGGGACCGGGCGTACACTCGCCTCCCTTCTGATGATCTTGTACCATGTTCGAGACAAAGTGGGTATGAAAAATGGATTGATTGATGGGATAAAAGTGAATGTGTATGGTCTGTGAATTTAAGGGTATTTTTTGACCTTTTACAAGGTAATTTTTTTCACCAAAAGATAAAGGTACTTTCATCACCACAGATGCAGAACTGTTCAAAGGTACGGAAAGGATGTAGAAAAATGTACCAGTTTTCAAGCAGCTGCAAAACATATGTACCATCTCTGTACATTGATTTATTAGTGTTTGGGACTAATATGGCTGGCATTATTTGGTATTCCAGTTTACAGTTAAGAGGTTCTACGAGAAGGACAGATTTAATACTTACTTCCTGATTCACAGTACATGTTGTGCTTCCAGTAAAAGAATCCAGCAAATGCACAGAAGCAAACATTGAGAAGTAAGAAACGCACTTTCCAGTGATGGGATTTGGCATCCTTTAAGAAAGAAATAATATTACTGAAAATGTTTAAAATTACGCATGTAGAATAATAAATTCAGGTCTCTAGCATTTTGCTTAAATTATTATTTCTTACCTCAGGATTTAATGAATACTTCTTAATGGACTTCCACAGACGGCAGGTTATCAGCATGTAGATAAGGGAACTCACGATAAAGAGGACAAAACCTTCCTTATGCACAACTAAGGGACAAAATATAGATATATCTTAGAGAGAAAGGAACATTTGATCTGTAAAGGGTGGGTTTTGTGATGATTAACGACCAAATGAAAGTGCAGTTTGGATCAGTTCACCAACCAGTTTGTTATACTGAATCACCACAGTGTAACATGCCTTGGCATATAGGCAATAATAATTTTAAATGAGAAATTGGGTTGCATCTGCATTAAACATATCTTGTGCACTTTTCTGTGTAAATAAAAGCAGAAACACTTCTGAAGACTTTAGAGATGTAAAAAGAGGATTCACCAAAAGTGTAAAGACAATAAGAAATACTTACAGTATGTCTCATTAGATGACACATATGTTAGAAGCAAGAGGCCAAGGTTTTCAGACACAGAAAAGACAAAGCTCAAACAGCTGAGTGGACTCTCAGGGAACCTGGCGGCAAAGCGTGACTTGTAAAATCTGAAGTAGGTAAAGGCCACCAGGAGCCTCGGTGCTGAATGTAGTCCAATACAAAACCGCCATATGTGGCACTCAGGGCTTAGGCTTATTGAGGCACTAATAGATGGCAAGTAGTTCGGAACCTGAAACCACACAGTGAAGACATAGTTTTAGTTTCAAATAATTATATAACAATAGAGGCTAAATTCAATCAGAAACATAATGATGTGAGAACAAAAGAGGGAATGTACTATAAATTCCTCAGTAGGAACTAAGATCCTTTAAAGTAAAACACAATTTACGGATAGAAAAACATGGTTGGCTATGTAGGAAAACTACAGACATTACCTGGCAATGTGTACCGATAGCATCCTCAAAATGAAAAACAGCAGATATGAAGACACAAGTTATGAGTCCTAGCAGTGGCAGGCACACAGTACCCAGAACACAGGTGGTGAATGATATCCTGATGACCAGAGGCCTCTCATGCCCCAAAATATTTGAACCTTGGAGCATCTTTCCCTGCAAGTGAAAAATGTCCGATTTGAGAGCCTCTTCTTGACAAGCTTACAAGTTCACAAATTTAGAATTAAACAGGGAGAATGTCATTGGCGTCTAATTTCAGTCATTGATCTCCAGTCTTTCTGATAAATATGTATTTATTTGACAAATTTACACATGCACTAAACATGTGCGCACTGAAATCAACCTACCTCCACACAGTTTACGGTAATCCAAAAATCCAATAATCGACGCCAGCCACACGTATTGGCTGAACATTAACTACCCCACAACTGCATTCTTTTTATTATGGAGCTGAATATTCCAGATTCCATCAAGGCGGTGAAACAAACTAGGGCTCATACGGGTATTTTATATTCACCCGAAATTTTTAAACCCACGATGTTTTCACTTGAATGTTCCCGACATATGATGCTCGGCCTGCGGATGCAACATTCTTCCCTTTGATGAAGATAGTTGGAGGAAAAAGGGAGTGGGTGGAGAGAATCAGCACCCGGAAGAGAAGGTGAGGGAGTGTAGACGTTCAGCTTGCGTGGCCTGTCAAAATAATGCGCGCATCACATGAAAAATGGTGCGTGGAATATGTTTCAGTTACTGGTAAAATGTATCCTGGTGAAAAATACCGCAAAATCGCTTTGGATAGTAAATGTACGCTCTCCGTGGTGCTGAACAACAGCAAACAAATGATCGATGTATCTGCTCTTTTTTTCTATTCCTCGTTTATTGCATGTAGCCCACTGTTCTATGTGGTTCAAGACGAGGTAAACATGTGGTAGTTGTATCAGAACTTGCTCTGCCAATCCGCCGCCCCGCCTCTCTGGTTTGATTCATTCAGTGCACTTGGTAGACTTCTGCAGGAGAAGATATCGCACGCTTTACTGCTGGATTCAGCCTCCCGTTATATTCTTATTTCTATTGAATAAAACCGGTGTAGAGCCACTCAAATGGTCATTGGATCCAAATAATTTGCTTCAGCACAATGAAACCATGGAGAATCCAAACCTTATTTCGCTTATTGCTGTGCGTCACTGTCATGCCAAGTAAGTTTGCTTTAATTTATTTTTTCCTGAATCTACATACATTATTGATTTGATATCCGTGCTGGTGATCAGCTTTGTGTGCTGTTTGGTCATATAAAAAAGCAAACTACGTTTGAGGGAAAGCAGATAATCTGATCACCTCCCAAAAACATAGAAAACTGAAAATAAAATAAAAATATGACAACAATAAAAGTTTCTTCTTCAACTCCAGTTAATTCTCAGATTTTCTTCATGTCACTGTCTTAATGTCTAATAGATTGCACATATATCTCCAATGCAAGCTGTTACCCAGAATCTGCAAATTTGTGACAGTTGTTAAGGGATTGTGCATTCATCCTAATCCCGTATTTTCTGTCTCACTCAAAGGCTTTATTCCAACAGTGATGCTGCGTTAACATCTGGTCTGCCCACATCCATTGTTGAGGCCAGAGTAGGAATTATGCATGTGTTTCATTTTTAAAAGAAACTATTCATACATCTATAACTGATTATAAAAATTTCAAGATAAAAAAAACAACAGCTTATATCTGGTTTCTACAGCCCCGATAAAAGTATGGCTTAACCAGTCTTTCCTTTTGGAAAAGAAAAACAAAACAAAACACTGATATGACAAAATATTTAATAAAGAAAGTGTCCTAAATTTAGAATGTACTGTAGGGTTAATAACTGTCATCTACCCATATCCTTAACCTGACAACAACCCCATATCATCAATGATTGTGGAAATTTGCTTGTTTTCTTCAGTCAGTTGTCTTCATATGTTTCATTGCAGCAAACAAAAATTCTGACATCATCTCCTTGTCCAGTGCAGATTGGTGATTAATCAATAAATATCACTTTCATCCAGTCATCCACAGTCTGTGACTGCTTCTCTTTATTCCTCAGTAATCTTGTTTTCTCCTGTTTGGTTGTTAGTGATGGTTTAAGTTTGGCTTTTCTGTACATAAATTGCATTTCCCTTAACTGATTTCTCACAGGGAAATTACAAGTATTCTGCACACTTGATTTTCATTATTTCATTGTGCATTTTCTATTTCAAAGGCATATTACTCACAGCTTTGGTCACAACGTTCTGAATTGACTTCATGGATGAGTTTTATTGTTCTTTCCATTGTTTCCACGGATAGTTCTCTTGTTAGGGCATGTTTCCTACCAATCAGCCAGGTTCGACAACTCATTTGCATATTTACAGTAGTGCATGTATTTATTGTACAAATATAAATCACATTGCGATCCCATATAGTTTCTTCTACTTGATCTGAAAATATTTCATTATTTAATTTTCACAATATACTTTATTCATTCGTTTAATAAGATTGTGAGCTATATCTTTGTAATACTTGTGTTTGTGTGTTTTTCTTCTTCAAAATAAAATGATGAACATTGTTCCATAGCGCTTATTCAAAATATAATACCAGGCTTTGTATTATCCACATTTTAATTTACTTTAAATGTCTGAGCTCCTCTTTATACTCATTGCGTGCCCAGTTAAGCATTCAAATAGTACATATTACAGTCAACATACGCAGCCTCAGCAGAAAAGGTCACTGTTGGGACACAATGGTAGATTTGCCTGATCTCCTTTGAAAGCTTTATAGAAGGGTGATCTAGCCTGGCTTTCTCTTTGCCCCATCCCACCATCTGTCATGCTTTCACATTTTGTGTCACATGTTTTTTCCTCCCTTTCCACCTCAGCAGCATCCTTCACCCTGGCTCTGCCACTGTGCAGAACAGATACTTAACACATAATCTGAATGTCCCTTTGAGTAAATACCACTTTTTTAGATAAAACTTTAAAAGAGAAAATTCATGTTGCACACTTATTTAAAAAAAGTGCATTGTATTATTTTTCTCCTTTCCCTAGCCTGTCGAAGTGCTCACACAAAGTATGCTCAGAAGCTCCTGACTGATTTAATGACCAACTATACAAGTGCACTGAGGCCTGTGGAGGACACAAACACCATCCTGAACGTTACTCTGCAGGTTACTCTGTCACAAATCATCGACATGGTAAAACACCACAGTGAACGTCAGCTCAGTATTAATCTGTGCAGAAACAGTCACATTAATACTCCAACTGTTATGGCAGGTTTTGCTCCAGTGATGCCTTTATCTTTCATCATTTACAATTTCTTACAGGATGAGAGAAACCAAATTTTGACTGCATATTTATGGATACGGCAAGTTTGGTATGATGCTCACCTCAGATGGAATAAAGAAGATTACGATGGACTAGACACAATCCGTATACCTGGCAGTTATGTATGGAGACCTGATATAGTTCTATATAACAGGTAGGTCAGACTTTTGTTGGGCTAATTGTTTGATTGATGTCACAGGAGGCCTTTACTGGTCAGTTCCCCAAAGACATTATTCAGGGTGTCCACACATTTGTCTGCTTTTTATCACAGTAGTAAAAATGTGACAGTGCAGCTGATAACAACAGGACTAACATGTTTAAAGTGGCAGGGCTCGTGTGATTAAGAAAAGAGCAAAGAAGTCTCACCTAAGTAGATGTGTTACTACCTAAGGAAGTTTCTGATTATATTATTCATATTAAGTATTTTTTAAATCAGCAATGGAAAAAAAAAAGCACTTTTTTGACAGTTTATTCCTTGAATTCATGTGTTTGTCATATTGTCATATACATATAGGTTAGGATCACTTTTTACATACCTGAGATTGTAACTCTGTATCTTACGTATCTTATTTCTGGCCCTTATTTCTATCTTTTTTTGTACTTTTCAATGTTTGAAACCAAGTCAATGGTGACTTTATCATTAGACAAACCTTTCTTTATTGTCAAGCATTGCTCCCTTTTAAACTTGAATAAATGTGCAGAAGACAAGTGTTGGTGTATCCAGTCTGACTTTATACATCTCCTCTGAAGACTGTTATAAAATGCAGACACAAGACTGAGGAACAAGTACAACTTTCAAAAGTGTGTGGATTAACTTGTCGTGTTTATGCCTTTGAGTGCTGTTCAAGTTCCTGCCTCAGCTCAGTTTCTTCTGTTCAATGATTCTTTAATCCGTTTGCTCCGATTGACTTTTGCAGACAAGTTATCTTTGTTTTTCAGTGCAGACAATCATTTCACCGGTCCCATGGACACAAATGTGGTGATCCAACATAATGGCCAGATGATGTGGGATTCCCCTGCTATCACCAAGAGCTCCTGCAAAGTAGATGTGTCCTACTTCCCCTTTGATGTTCAGCAATGCAGGTTCACCTATGGCTCCTGGACCTATAACGGAAATCAGCTCGACATTCTGAATGCCATGGAGAGCGCTGACCTGGCTGACCTCGTGGAAAATGTGGAGTGGGAGGTCCTCGGTATGCCAGCTAAGAGGAGCATAATTCTGTATGGCTGCTGTGCTGACCCGTACCCAGATATAACCTACACCCTGAAGCTCAAGCGAAGAGCTTCCTTCTATGTTTTCAACCTGCTTATACCATGTGTGATGATCTCTTTTCTTGCTCCACTGGGCTTCTACCTGCCCGCGGATTCTGGAGAGAAGGTCTCTTTGGGTGTCACTGTGATGCTCGCACTCACTGTCTTTCAGTTGCTGGTTGCAGAGATCATGCCACCCTCTGAAAATGTACCACTTATTGGTGAGGTTAATCAAATGAGGTCAAATACTAACACTGCAGGTATGATAACAGTGCTGCAAATCAATATTGTGATTTTCTTGTCTTTTTTCATTTACATAGGAAAATATTACATTGCAACAATGACCATGATCACAGCCTCTACTGCTCTGACCATCTTCATCATGAACATTCATCACTGTGGTCCAGATGCAAAGCCTGTTCCCAAGTGGGCCAAAAAAGTAATTCTGCAGTACATGGCCAGGATGTGCTTTGTGTATGAGGTTGGTGAAAACTGCATGTCACCCCAGCCAGAGAAACAAGAACCTTCACTTGCAAAGAACACCACCTGTAACATGAATGGACAGGCAGGACCGTGCAGAGAGGATGGCATCTTCAAAATGGAAAGAGGACAGGAGACAGTGGGTTCCATCACCACAGGGGAGCAAGAAGAAATGGATCAGATAATGAGTCCATTAGACTCAGTTGGTAGGAACCCGACCAGTCATTACAGCACTTGGGAGAATGGCAACTTCATGAGCATGGAATGTGGGGATTCAGAAGCTTCAAGGAGATGCAGAAAGGGAGGAGTGAGCGATGGAGAGAGAAAAGATGGAGAGATTTCCTGCAACACACAAAGCAACGAGGGGCTGTTGCTGTATAACATCGAGTACATAGCCAACTGTTACAGAGATCAGAGAGCCACACAGAAAAGGACCGGGGAATGGAAGAAGGTGGCCAAAGTTTTAGACCGCTTCTTCATGTGGATATTCTTCATAATGGTGTTTTTCTTGAGCTTCCTCATCATGGACAAAGCCATCTAACTGAAGACCACCTCAGATGCCAGTCATAAAGACAGTGTTACAGTCTACACAAGTATTACCAAAAAACGTATATTAACATTCACATTTGCATACCTGTTAGAAATGGTTTGTTCTGAAATGTTATCATCTTGTTAATAAATAGAATTAGATGTTTGACTTTTGTTTCACAAGTTTGCAATGCCAAAACACTCAAGGAATGGCAAGTCTGTTGGCAAATTGATACGTTTTTCAAGTCATGGTATTGTCACAAGAGTTCTCTTATGTGTTTTTGTTTCAATGATTACAAAATACTGATTAGTTTCTGTTTCTGTTTTTTATTGAAGGATTCACCTAAGATGAAGATGAGACCAATATGCCAATATGAAGATGAGACAAATAATAATGATATCCTCAAACACTTTAACTGTTCAAAGATATACAGTTCTGAAATTATCAATTTTTTTCAGTGTTCAAAAGAAACAGTACAAAATTAAGGTGAGAAAACAATAAAAAAAACAAAACACAAAGACTGTTGTTCTTGTTTTGTTCTGCCGGTGCCTTCAGAGTGAGGCCTCACTTAGCTTAGCAAATCAAGTCACTTCTGCCAGGGATCATAAATGTTAGAACTGTGGATGAATTATTTATCTATTTAGAGCAACTTCCGCAAAAGGTGAGTCCACTGTTTTTTGTGTAAAATAGTTGAATTATATTTGTTTCTGGTGATCCATCCAGGATGTATGCTACTTCATACCTAATGGCAGCTGGGATAGGCTCCAGGACCCCTGCGACCTTGGATTGGATTTAGTGGGAGTTGAAAATGGAAGGGTGGATGACACTTTCTTTATGCCAATACAGGCAGATATGGTCTATAAGGCTCTAGTAAGTTTGGTGTATTTAAATTTATCTGATGCACACAAACATCTAGTTGTAGCTGTCTAAGAAAAAAACATTGAAATTGTCATAAACTGGAATAGGTATCATTAAGGTATTATCTAATTAAACGTGCCAATTTAAATTATGTGGCTTATAATAAACAAAGAAATGGGTCTGAAAATGTATTGAATGAAAATGTGGTGATGCCTTTAAGTTTATATATTTGGCAGTATATATTTGCTTTTATCCAAAGCAACTTACAGGTAGGGTAAGGGGGTCTTGCCTAAGGACCCTTCCAGAGGTAGTGCCTTTCATGCAGGGGATTTGAACCCTGGTCTCCCACATGGAAGGTGGCACTCATACCACTACACTATCCTGTGGGAAAAACTTTTTTCAAAAACCTGTCGAACTAACATAGAATAACCCATAAACACACTTGTATTAGAGTGAGATAAATAAGATGGCCAGACCTTTGTCGACAGAGCTTGATATTAAAGACAAACAGGTCATACATTCACTGATAATATTTTCATGCTTTGTGACGAAGATCCTCTGTGCTGAGTTTTCAAATACATTCTGCAGAAGCAATGGAATATGAACTTAAAACTCAATTGTAGCTTCAACTGAAATGGAGATCTGTGTGTAACATATAAAAGGCAAAGCTCCTGTGAACAGAAGAGAAAAGGAATTAAATTGCTCTCACTTTTCCCTGCAATATTTGAGTAATTTTATCGCGCAAGGATCTTGTTTGCATTCCATAAATAATTGGATTCAAATTGGCAGGAACGATGTGAAATAAGATATAAGCAATCTTCCTTAAATCTGGATATTTCGGAAAACGATGCAATATAATTGTTAAAAACCCTGACCAGAGCATGATGAGATAAAGAACAAGGTGGCTTGTACAGGTTTGCAGTGCTCTATTGTTCAGCTCTTTGCTTTTCCTCATCCAGCATATGAGAGCTATTCTGATATATGTAACCCCTATTCCTCCAATGGAACAAGTGAACAGCAGCACAGTGAAAAAGAGCCCATAAATGTTGTTGATGGACACATCGTCACACGAAAGCTTGAAAAGTGAAGCATTGTCACAATAAGCGTTTTGTATAACTGATTTACAACGGGACAGCCTCACTGTAAGGCCTATCAGCACAGACACAAGCACTAAGGACACCCCCCATGCAGATGCAGAAAGCCCAATCACAGTTCTGGTAGTCATAATTGAGCTGTATCTTAGAGGGTGACAAATCGCCACATATCTGTCAATCGCCATGATAATGAGAATCATGTGCGCTGCTGATCCAAATGTGTGGCTGTGAAAAGCCTGAGCCACACACTGGTTGTAAGTGATAAAACGTTCTGTTGAAATTATGTGAGTCATCAGCCGAGGCAGCAGGACTGTGTTACCGATCAGGTCATTGACAGACAAGTTACAAAAGAGAAAGTACATCGGCTGGTGCAAGCTCTTCTCAGTGATGATGAGCATGAGAACACCAATGTTAGAAAAGAGCAGAGACGAGTAAACAAAAAGAAGTAAGAAAAACAGAGGATATGTGAATTCTGGAGATATATCAAACCCTTGGACCTCTAGTATGTCAGGTAAAACTGTTGCATTTTCCTCCATTGTGTTTCATTTGGTGGAAAATCTGAGAGAGAAAAAAATTAAGAAGGTTTAATTGAATGACATGTACACTATTTTGACTAAATGCATCAGGTACATCAGGCTGTATATAATAAATGATGACTGAAAAATATATCAGAATAAAAATCAACATTAATCTTCTAGTATGTTTATTCGTGCAGCAACACTTCAAGTCTGGCACAAGTAAAGTATGCAGTGGTAAGACTAGTTCAATGTACTATACTATAGATACAGAGTGGTTTCAATACAATCAAGTGAAAATGCTATGTCCTAAATTATGCTGACCTTTTCTTTGAACATACAACAAATGCTTGACAAAACCTACAACCAGAAACTGCCACACTGCTGTATGTCATGTCAGTTATGATAAATACCTTTCTGGAGGAGGAGGGAATCCTAAGTCTGCAGATCTTGATTTCTTTTTTTTTCTCGGGGAGGAACTATATATCGCTCCAGTACCTTATGTAACAGGGGTTTGGCTTCCCATAGGGTCCCAAATGTATGGGCATGGAAATATTCAGTTTGATAGTAAATGATGATCTTGTCTATGTACAGTCTTGTGTGATGGCCCTTAGGTGCAAAACAGAACACTGGACAAAACACACACAACAAATCCAAAAGCACAAGATTTTTTTCAGAAAACACAACAACAAAACAAGTTTTAGGAAATGTTGGATTTCTCACCAATGATAAGCCAGTGCTAGAAACTGATGTTTTTCAGAAATGAGAAGGCAACTACTAGTAGTCTAGTAGTAGTAGTAGGTTGTGATACCGCTTGTACTCAATTGGTCATGAGCTAACCGAGGCTAGCAGCCCGCTGACCCTTCCCACAGTGGTTGTGCATTATTGGTTCAAAAAAAGATGTCATCTTTAAGCTGCTATTGGTCTCCTTTGATCATTTACACAGACCAAATGAAGGTGACTAAGTGCTGTATCGGTGTTGTCTTACAAAGAGCAATTGACGGAGCGAGTTCCGTTATACGAGTGTTCCCTAACACACACAGACAATTCTGGCTCTGTGACTACCTCAGTTACCACCTCAAAGGAGTACCATTGTTGCATAAAACCTGACCCCCATCTCCACCTCTGTATTTTCAGAGAACACCTATGTGCAAAAGAGGTGCTTCAGTCTTGACTCTGAGTAAAAAAAAAGGAAAGAAACTGACTTTTTTGTACCATACAGTGGACTGATGAACAAGATATGCTGCTCGTTGCCAGCCTGTGGAAATTCCCGGGAGACGCAGTATCTGGATCCAGTGGGCTGTTGGGTTAGATACACAAGCAGTTGCCTTCTCATTTCCCAGCACCAGCCAAGCAGTTACTCAGATTATCCCTCTCCCAGGGATGACCTAATGGGTCATTTGCTCATGCAGGCCAATGTATTTGAATGCAACCTCTAAAGGTCATCAGAGCAACTGCATGTGAAGGATGAAAATGGTGAAAAAAGCTGATAGGGTTAAAAGACTGCATTGGGATTGAGATGTGGCAGGTTTTGGTCAGGGTTCTCAGGTAATTGATGATTTAACAAACATTGTCAAGATAAACAAAATCTTTGGGGAAAATCTCCACATTTGATCTTACTTTATTCACGTTAAAAAGCTGCAAGCGTGAAATGGGAAACAGCTTTGGGGGAATTATCATTCAGAAGAATAAGGATGGCCGAGAGTCAAATGATGCACAACATTATGTGGCAGGCACATTGACCTATAGGCTTTTTGCAATCCCAGGAATATAAATGTTTTTGAGATTAGAATGATCTACTGTAAGGATACGTAAATAAACCTCACTGCGCTCTTTGGCCTTATGAAGCTACAAATGAAGATTATTTGAAAGTGTGTTCAACTATCTCACAGCTACAAGCCTCCTTGGTCATGAAATTACATGAAAATAAAAATTTGTATTGAAGTCTTTACAACAATGTAACAGTGTAACAGAGGATTCGTATATTTCAGTAAATTCACAGAACCTGAATGTGTTTGGATTCCATGTAAAGACCAAAAGAACCTGCAGGCCTGACAGATGCACTGATTTGAGAACAAAACTAAGAAAGTAATTAGCGGACCAAAACAATTATCACATCAGCTTAATGGTCCACCATGTCCATTTCTCAGGGGTGAGATCATTAGTCTAAAGACCTAATGTCCTAAATGTCCTTTTGTTTGAATGAAAAAGACTTTGTGTCCAGGGACTTCAGTGCTCTGTTTCAATTGGTGTTCTTCTGCTAGACCAAAGAAAAACACATAGTGGACTAAATAATATAGCGATTTTACACATGTCAGAATAATTTAATTCAGTAACTCAATAGAATTATAGTGGTGATATTAATACACTGTAAAAAGTTAAATGCAAAGACACTGTTAAGAAAGTTTAGCTGAAGAGGATCAATTGTTTTTTTACTTAATGACTCACTTTGTGATGAAAGTTTACTCAAACAGTTACAAGTTTTTACATCAGTTGCAACCTTACATGACAACCTGTCAACTGTGGATTCATATGCTGCCTCCCACGAGTGTTATTCAACAACATCCCTTATTACCAAATGCATCCATTATCGACCGGAGGTTTACAGATTCTCCAGGGATTAATTATAGCATGAAACTGTTAATAACAATCATGTAATCACATCTCAAAGGAGCTCATTAATACAAGCGTTTTGACAAAGAAATGAAAAAGCATCTAGCTGACGTAATTCATCCTTCTTGAAGTGTATTTTGTTGCAAAAGAGTTGTGCAGTATTTCAATATTTCAAAGCTTAATCTTAAATCTCATTTTCATAATTATGGTTGTAATGCTGTTTATTAATTCATGCTGATATAGATTTAATATGATAAAACTATTTTTTTAAAGTTTTTGACAACCCTTCACAACAAAAAACAGCAACCAACTCTGTCAGTGAATTATAAAATCCAAACTTAAAAAAAAACAACTTGATATATATTTGGAAATTCAGCCCAACATCAATTGACTGTCCCACATAAATATGTCAAATAACAGTTTAACAAATATCATGAGGAAGAGGAAAATGTGTTATTCTTATGTTGGTTTGACTGTCCAAAACATAGTTGTGTCATACTAAATGTGCAGAAATGATCAGATGGTAAAGTTTTTAATGTGTGCTGTTTTATTCAACTAAGCCTTCAGAAAACATGATCCAGTGTGCAACAATACATTTATTAATATGTAAGCTTAATCATCGTTTTTTTCCCCACTTCCCACAGTCCAACGCCACCATCCAGCTCCTACCTACACATAAACATTTTTAGAAATGTAAGTTTCACTTAATGTAAAACACAAGCATGGTGCAATTTGCAAAGGAAAACATAAGCATGTTGGAAACCTTGAATAAGTGGCAATTTCCAAGTCTTTCAGCCTTCATTGTGAGGCTGGTGCTTGTGAAGTGGACAAACATTACATATTCTGGAGAGAGACACTGAATCCTCACCTCGTTATTGAACTGGAGGTAACCTGCTTTGTGTTCTTTGAATGAACAGTGCTCATGAACAAATCATAAGGGCCTGCTGTCTTCAGCAGTACTGGTCAAGACTTCAAAATCTCAACCTCATGAGAACCTGCACATTTAGACGAACTAGGCTGTTCCTCTTTTTAAATCAAGATTGAGGATACATTTTCTTTTATAGGGCCCGTTACTAATCAACTGATTCATTCTGTTTGATTACAACTGCTTTTCAAAAAATCAGTCTCCCCTTAAAACCCACGTGGGTGCAACAAATGTGTTTTATTCTGTTTCATCAACTTCACTTTAAAAGCTTTCACCAGACCCTCCACTGGCTACCTGTTCAATACAGAATCACCTTTAAAAAACTCTTACAAGTCGAGAAAGCACTTAACGGTTTGGCCCCCCAGTACATCCCTGAGTTGCACACAGTGTACAACCCAACCAGGTCTCTCAGGTCAATAAAAGCAGGTCTTTTAGATGTCCCTAGAATATGACCGAAGTCTACGGTGCTTTCAGTTACTATGGCCCAGAACAAACAACTCTCTGACCTGAGATACATTACAACTGTGTCCACATTCAAAACTAAGCTCATATCATTCCTGTTCTCACAAGTCTATAGTTAATAACTGTGTGTGTACGTGTGTGTGTGTGAACCTGTATTTTATTTACCTGTGTAGTTTTGTTATGTGTGTGATTCTCTTTGTCAGTGTTAAGCACATCAGGTTTTACATGTAATTAAATGTGCTATATAAATAAAACCATGCCACTGTCACTGCAATGTGGTTTGATAGTGTGCTCAGTGTTAAGCCTTTAACTCCACTGCCAACAAGCAACACTCTGATGCCACACTTCTTGTAATTTACTTACATGGTAAATACAAATTTAGATAATTAAAAAAAATCTTAATCTTTGTACTTTCAGTCATCTTGTCATTGTTTGCTGTGGCAAAGCCATAATCCCAGAGGCAAAAAGTGACGAAAACAGGCGATGGAAATGTGATAAAGCAAGACGTGCAGGGCAGCTCTCCTCAGTCCAGGCAGCATTACTTTGAAAGTGGTGTGTGGTCTAAACTGTGATTGCTGCAGACTGTAACTATTTCTAGTGATGGATTATAACAATTATCTTAAATGAAAATGGAGAACAATTCATTTGAATTCAGTTCTGAGTTAACTTTGGACCCATTTACCATCCCACCTGGAGGAAAGTATCCCATATTTCTATTTGGCATTGTGATTTATTTGTTTGGAATGTCCTGCAACCTGACTCTGTTGACTTTGATCATTCTGAAGAGAAACCTTCACAAGCCCATGTATTTGATCCTGTTTAGTCTCCCCCTCAATGATCTAATAGGAATAACTGCAATGCTCCCAAAAATACTTTCAGATATTGTTACAGAGACACATAAAGTTTACTATCCTCTGTGTGTTTTACAAGCATTCCTGCTCCACATGTATGGTGGTGGAATTTTGTTTATTCTTGCAGCAATGTCCTTTGATCGTTATGTTGCAATCTGCATGCCGTTGCGTTACAACTCTGTCATGACCCCAAGAACAATTATTTATATTGTTTCTCTAGTTTGGGGTCTTGACTTTGTCTTGATTTTGTCATTATTCTCTTTACAAATGAGACTCCCCAGGTGCAGATCTCTAATTATGAATGTGTTCTGTGATAATCCGTCTCTCCTGAAGCTCACATGTGGAAACACGGCAATCAATAATATAATAGGACTGTTCAACACGGCTGTCATGCAAGCTTTAAGTGTGTCCATTCAGGTATTTTCCTATGTCAAAATTCTGATCACATGTGTGAGTTTGAGGAATTCTGAAGTCAAGACAAAGGCTGTCAACACATGTGTTGCGCAGTTACTTATTCTAGTTATTTTTGAGGTTGTGGGAACTTTCACAATTTTATCTTATAGGCTCACAAATATCTCGTCTGACTTGCAAAAGATAATGGGCATGCTAATATTTCTTATACCTCCACTTCTTAATCCAATTGTGTACGGGTTGTATACAAGTGAAATACGAAACAATCTCTTGAGCATCTTTAAAAACAGATTATCCTTTTGAATTTATAATGGGATAGTGGCATTGAAATCTGTATTTTGTTCACAAATATCTGCAGCACTCTCATGCAGTCTGTAAAGAACATCCAACTTGCTTGGAATCACAACAATAACATAAACTAAAATCAGGTTAACATTTCACTGTGTGTCCCATTTTTTCCCTCTTGTGTAACAATTCTGTTTTGTAACCTATCACAGTAGTTTACACAATTTTGACTGAGCACAACTTGATGTAAAATGATCAAATAAAATGGGTTACAGAAATGAAGAGTGAGTCAGTTGTCAACTTTTCAAATTACATAAAATACTTAGTCTTACATAGTCTGTGCATTTCATATTAATAATTACAATCAATTTTCTGGACTATTGGATATTTTCATTTTGATTTATTGAGTTTTCACTTGTTGTACAGTCCACTGTGTTGTTCCAGTACAATGATTCATACATAGTCACTGTACTCCACATAGTTTAACGTGTAATACTTTCAATCATACTCAAGTTCAGTTCTTCAAACTAACTAAAACTTGTTTTTGCTCTCATTTAAACTGATTAGAATATAACTTTCTATGAAAAAGAGAAATCTTTGTATCTACATGAAAAAGTAGAATATAAACAAGAAGTTCCAGGACACATTGCAAACTGGTTCATCTTGTGGTAAATAGTAAATCAAGTGATGTGCAAGACTTATATTGAAATTTGTATCTACAGTGTATTCCAGTAATTTGTGTGTGTGTATGTATAAGTATTAGACTAGATGAACAGATCACAGAAAATAATTTTATTGTCAGCAAAAGGCCAGATATAGCCAGATGAAGGAGCTCCTGCCTGTTTGTCCACTGTTGTCAGAAGTCCCCTTTAGTTAAGATGCTCTTGTTGCCAATTGCAATTGTAATAAGTAAGTAAATAGATAAATAAGTAAGCAAATTAATAAATAAATTAATAGATTAATAAATAAATTGACACAGCTATGAACAGAATGACCTGCTTGCTACCAGTCAGTTATCCTCACATGAGGTTATATACATACAGCAGGAATAAGGACACAATAGGGACCTCTTTTTTCTTGAAAAAGGGAAACTTAAACTGAAGGTAAACACAAGGATATTATGCTTGTGTTTATTTGTACCGTCCACTGTACGAGCAGCTCTTTGCTGGCTGCTAATGTAAAAGTTGAGCTGTTGGGAAGAAAGTGAATGAACACTTTATCAAACAAGCTTTGTTTCTGCATGTCCTAGATACTTTGATTTGCCACTAGTTAACTGTATTTCTGTCCACAGTTTCAAAGAATGTATGATTTTACTTTTATATAACAATAATGCTTGCTGACAGAAATGGCTAATTGACTTAATATGTCTATTTCATTACATTTATCCATCTGGACATGATTAAACAAAGTTAACTTTGTGTTTAATCTTTTACAAATGTATCTCTGCAAATTAAACATAAATGCACAACCCACAGGAAACATTGGTGTGTGTATCTCTGAGTGAAGCACATCATCTTCTGGGCTCTGCATTTTTGTGTTTTGCTATAATTGAGCATGTGCTTTACACACTTGGTTTGAAATCATGTATGGATTATGCAGCACTATTTTAACAGTGGCCCTGACTGCACTGGTAGTTGCAAATATTCATGCTCTGTTTTGTAAGATGTCTTTCAGGTTCTAAAACCTCTGCCATGCATGTTTAAGTTCTCTTGGGTTACTCTGGCTTCCTCCCAACATCAAAAGACAAGCATTTTAGGTTAATTGGTGATTCTAAATTGTCTGTCAGAGTGAGTGTCTATGGTTGCTTGTCTCATTTGTCTCTGTGTTTGTCCCTGTGATGGACTGGTGACCCATTCACTGTGTACCTCTCCTCTTGCCCAATGGCAGTTGGGATAGGCTCCAGCGACCTTGAATTGAATTAAGCAGGTATAGAAAATGGATGGATGGATAACAAGTTATAAACTTTTTATCTTACCAAGTGGAACAATTGTGCCATGCGTCTCACCCTTACACATACAATTCCAACTCTTCACTCACTAATCTAGTAAAGTACCACAGTACCAGTTATCTAAATGTGTTGCACAAACTTCCTACATACGGAGGATGAAAATATCCCTTGCCCAAGGCCAATGTTTGAGTCCCTTTTCCCAAATCCAAGGTTTGAGTCCACTCTGAGTCTTAGCTAACATATCCTATTTTTGAATAAAGGCCACAACAGCACAACAAATCTTAAGGGGGAAAACAAAAAAAACATCACTGCGGCTGCCTAGCATATCCTGCATTACAAAAACTATAGGGTGACCTGGATGTTGCTTTATTGGAATAACCTGGAAAAGCAAAAACATGCCAAATCTTTGCAAAAGTAATGCCCCAGAGGAAGCTATCAGACCAGTCTGATACAACTTCTCGCGGACTCAGTGACAGGGGAAGCAGTTGAGCGAAGCAACATGGAAGTTGCTCGTATGAGAAAAATTGACAATTAAACAATGGTCTGATGCAACAGTGGCATGTTATAAAACGATATACACTGTGGTGTTTCCTGAACTGCTTTGACATTTTTGAGGTTTTAGTTGTTCTAGATGATGATATTTTTTTACCGTTCTTTGTAGATGTTGGCTTGACTCCCCCGTGAGAGCTCTCTGACCGCTGCCTACTAACTTATCATAAGGTACTTAAGGTACTAACTTATCACAAGTACATCACTTTAAAAAAAAACAAGTTATGCCTTCACGCCTCACTTGTGTAGGATACAGAGTAATAAAAACAAAGTAATTGTTGAACAAATATTGTGAAAAAAAAAAAAAAATTATTTCATGGTCTGTTGCGAGATCGGGCTGTCTCATGGGTCATCTTTGTCTTATATAAAGACACAATCTTTTCACACAACACAGTCCGGCTGAGAATGAGGAAGCAGGTAAGAACCCAGAGGTGCATTTGAATTAATGCTGAGCAGTTCATTTCATTTGAAATTCCTTGCTGATAAAACATTTCTTTCAGATGGAGATTCAACATCAGATGACAAGATCTTTCTGGTAATTTTTTTCATTAAGGAAGGTGACAGAATAAGTCTGTAGTTATGGCTGCAAATTCATCTGTAAGGAATTTATTAATGCTGGAAACTACGGGCATACATTTTACACACATCTATCCAGCATTTGTATTTGGAACACTTTTCTATTTAATCATTGTCTTTTGCAATTTGTTGGTTCTAACAACTATTGCTGTGAGTAAAAAGCTTCACAAGCCTATGTTCATCCTGTTGTTCAACCTGCCTATTAGTGACATTGTGGGAGCGACAGCTTTTTTCCCTCACCTTGTTTTCAGCATTGTGACACAGAACAGAATGGTTTCCCCTGCTGCGTGTATTACTCAGGCTTTCCTCATTCACTTCTATGGTACAGCAAACTTGCTGGTGTTGAGTGCAATGGCATATGACAGATATGTTGCTATTTGTTGTCCTCTGAAGTATAATACCATAATGAGTCCACAAAATTTAATAAAAATCATTATTCTAATATGGTTAATTAATTTCTCAGTGATGTTGACATTGTTTATGCTTATTGCACGTTTCAAATTTTGCAGAACAAATATCGTGGATTTGTATTGTAACAATCCTTCATTAATGAAACTAGTCTGTGAGGACATCAGAGGGAACAACTATTACGGGTTAGCCAGCATGATTGTGGTTATGGGAGGTCCACTGTTAGTAATAGTGTACACATATGCGCAGATCTTGCGCACATGTGTAATGGCGAATCATACAGATGGCAGGAAAAAAGCCCTTCAGACCTGTGGCACACATTTAGTTGTTTTTCTAGTCTTACAAATCAATACTACCTTCACACTTCTCTCTCATCGCATTGAGAATGCGTCCCCCCTTCTGAGAAGGGCTTTCGGAGTATCTGTTTTAATTTTTCCTCCATTCTTGGACCCAATCATATATGGACTTAAAACCAGAGAACTAAAGCAAAGCATAATAACGTTCCTCAAAAGAAATGTGGTTTCAACAAAGTAGCCACCTTTTCTGTGTTAACTGTAGATTTGGGTTTTACTTTTTGTTTGACCTCCTTTTTCAATGGCAGGTCCTTGAAGCGTACAAAATTTGTCACCCCGAGTGGGGACAGACTGATGATTATTTCTACCAAAGCTGTTTTCAGACATGAACTCCAGATAATAACCACAGGCTCAGCCTCAATGATATGTCTATTAGTTGCCACAATTGTACTACACAGTGGATGATAAATGAGTCACAACAGGATGCAGATAGGTCATACTGTTTTGGTTACAGCAAAAGGGACTGTGTTTAGCAGGTGTAACTGACTGCATGTATTCAGACACTTGAGTTACTGAAGGAAGAGGGGAAAGCACTCAGCGGCCACCAGTGGGTCAGAGATGGTGGTTTGTTTATTCAAACTGTTTGTTCAAGTTTTTGAAATTAAGCTCCTCATTTTTTTAATCAAGCTGAGTTGAAAAAGAGTACAGGAATATGTGCAGTGAACTGTATCTAAAAGGATACTCAAATATTCTTCTCCGTTTTCATGATTTTGTTTTTTCATCTAAATCAGTGAAGCAGCATGTTTGTGACACAGCAATGACTTTAACATTTCTAATCGTTGTGTGATCAATGGACTACAAATATGGTCATATAATATGAAATGTTTGTTTTGATGTTTTGCAGTTTGAGCTCCTGTGATTTACTTGATGTAATAAATGTATAAAAGCGTGTTTTAAAGAGTTTGTCGTGTTTATTATAATTCTGATTTGTATAAAATCACTGGGAAAGTTTTGACAATGCTGAAAAAAAGAACACATTTCATCATTAAAACATTTTTGAAAGAAACTTTTAGACAGTAATTTGATTTAATTTTAGCTTCTCATTCTCTTTTTTTAAAATAATTGAATGAGATTAAATATAAGATTTGCAGATTCTTTAAAATGTTCTAATGTTTGAATCAATTTAGCTATGACATTATTACTAAGAAACTATTTTTCAAACATTGTGAACAGAATACTAGCAACAAAAACACATATGAGGACAACAACAATGATAATAATTATAATGATAATAAGTGTTATTATTAGCATTAGCATTACAGATATTGTTTCTGTCAACGATGACGTCTGCTCTGTGCCGGAGTATTAAATACTTCTTCTGGTAATCTTAAAGCAACACTAGAGATGTTTGTGAACCTGAAAACCATGTGCGTTTTACTCATGTAGAAGTACATTTCCAGACTTGAAACTACCCTGTCGTGCCTGAGGGTTGAGATACAGCAGTTCATGACTCCAGTTTCCAGCCCTGCACCACATTGTTTTGCTTTACAGTTGCTTGACATTTTTGATGGAGTCTTTGTGGCCTCTTCAACATGACAACAAATTAATGTGTAGGTCTATTCAAGCCCAGGGCTTACATGAAGTTATGTGACTCCTACACACATGATCCATGGTATGAGCTTTTTAGCACTACGGCAGTCAAGCCAGCAGGCCCTAAACTACAGACTCATGTTAGTTGTAGCAATAGTTAGCTGAGTACTATTACAATCTGTTCTGAGCTTTAGTCAGAAATCCTAAATGCCAAATGGACCAATAAAACCTTACTTTTGAACATGCTGGGATTCTAGAGCTCGTAACTTAACAGTCAGGAGGCACGTTGGTAAATGGACTTGTACTTATATAGCGCTTTTCTAGTCTAACTGACCACTCAAAGCCGCATTCACCCCACTCACACACATTCATACAGCACGTCTTAAGATACTTAACTACGTGCTTTTTCTAATCATTCACACACATTCATACCCCGATGGACATCGGGGTGCAAGAGAAAATTGGAAAAGCTTTTCACAATCACGTGTTTATTAACATCTCAACATGGTGTTTTCCTAACCCTAATCAAGTACTTTTAATGCTGAACAAAGTAGTTAAGAAACAGTGAAAGGAAGTCAAGCAAAAGACTGGAAGTCAAAATAAAGGGAAAAAAATCATGCTGAGAAAAAGTCAAGAGCAAAGTTGTTTTATATGTCATGCGATCGTGTTGATTGTTTTTGTGGTGTGGATAAATGTAACTGCTATTTGTTCTTGAGTGGCACTGAGCTGAAATAATTAAATTTTTTGTCCTCAATCAAATTTACAAGTGTCGCCATTTTGTCCAAATATGATCATTTCTGGCTTCAACTCAAGTCTTCAGAAAACACAGACTCTAACCTTTGGTCATACAACACAAAAACATTAAACCAATGGGGGGACTTTAATGTTCTTTAAGCTTTTTCTCTTCTGTGAATTAATTGAGATCAAAATCTATTTTGCAACATTCTTTTTAACTTTAGCAGAAAAGTTGCAGTGATTTTAGTTTGCAACCACTTTATGGTCTAAAAATATATATTGAATATTTGAGCTCTTGTTAACAAAACTACGTAGAAACTCAGGTTGTTGTGTTTGACTTCGAAGATGAAAGGTTCAATACAAAAAAACACAACAACCTTACAAATCTTGAAAATAAAAAGTGCAGATTTCTTACAACCAACGTGGCACTTTTTTACCTGCAGAAAATATTTTACTTTTATTATTTTATTATTAAGAATTTTCTGTTAGTTTGTACTTGGTAATGTTAAAGTCTGACTAATGCAGTCACTCGTTCATTATCATCTGTTGCTCCTAAGGCAACTGCCTCCTTCTTGTGAGGTAGTGCTCAATGATCTAAAGATAAACTTTATGATAACCGAGAGCACTCTTGGGAGCCCCATGCTGTTTGGGAAAAATCACCTCTATAAAGCTGCTAATCCCTCTGAACATCTTACTAGTTTGTCATTGCCTGTATCACCACAACTGCTCAATTATTAACCACCACATGAATCATATTCTGCTGGGTGAATGTACTGTTTTTTGTCTTCTTTCTCTGTATATTGATTTTTTTCTCCTGCAGTTTAATTCCAAAACTTTTAACTTATCTACAATATGTTAAACATGATTTTGAGTTAAATGTGTGTGGACTCAAAGAGTATGGATGTTTGAGCCATTGATTGGTAAGTGTCATCCTTCACTGTGATTAATGTCATTTTTCTCCTCTTGTCATGCATTTCTTGTCTCATGTCCTCTCATGTGATTGCATATTCTATGTTGTGTATGTAGAAGTTATGGTGCTTTGAATGATTTTTCATTCATAAAAGCAGGAAAAGCGTAAAATGGACAAGCTGTACAACACATCATCTAGTTTAGAATTCAGTGGCTTTAATCTGTCTTTTGAAAGTACCATCCCTACATTTCTTTTTGCAACTCTCAGCTACATGATCATACTTTTCTGCAACCTTACTCTAATTGTCACCATCGTACTGAACAAATCTCTGCATCAGCCAATACATCTCTTTCTGGTGAACCTTCCTATCTGTGACCTGATAGGTTCATCAGCCCTCTTTCCACGGCTTATAAAAGAAATCCTGACAGACAGCAGGATGATTCAGCACTCAGCCTGTGTTGCTCAAGCTTTTTTTATTCACATCTATGCAGCAGGTAGTGTGTTCATCCTGGCTGCCATGGCATACGATAGATACATTGCCATATGTCACCCTTTGAAATACATCACTATTATGACTAATGCTAATATAATGAAAATAATAACTCTTGTATGGTCATCTTGTCTCATTCTTATGGGTGTGCTTTTTATTTTGCTGTTGCGTTTTCACCACTGTCGATCTAAATTAACACACATCTACTGTGATAATCCAAGTTTGTTGAGTTTGGTTTGCGAGGACACAACCGTTAATAACATTTATGGCCTTCTTGTAAGTGCAGTTTCACAAGTGGTTGCTAATGGAATTATTTTATACACATACCTCAAGATCCTAAATGCATGCTTCAGGTCTAAACGTTCAGACACCAAAGCCAAAGCTCTGCAGACATGTGCAACACATTTAATTGTTTTTTTGTTGTTGGAGTGTTTAGGGCTTTTCACCATCATATCTTACAGACTACAGAACATTTCACGACATATAAGAAGACTTATGGGTGTGTCTACATTGATTTTCCCCCCAACATTAAATCCAATCATCTATGGCCTGAAAACAAAAGAAATTCGAGAACGAATCCGGTACTTTTTTAAGTTATGAATTGCTTCTCTCTTAATTTGCTGTTTCTTAACTTAACCTTATGCTGGAAGCTGAAACATTTTACAATCTATTTGCTTCTCTTTCCATTCATACTATCCTATCCATTTACTTTAAACATTATATACTGTTATTGGCCTCATCCCTGATCAAGTAAAAATAAATTTCTTAGACTTTATGCTCATTAATCCTTTGAACCTTTTTAGTTTTTAGGTGATACCTATGATTACACATATATAAAACATAACTTTAAAAGTGATTAACATCTGAGTAATTATTGTACAATGTAATGGCAGATAGTGAGAATATTTTGTGAATGTCACTTAATATTGTTGTGCACGAAAAGCAATTACAAATAATCCATGTACTATGTCATGTTTTCTCAAACAGTCGCTGCACCCAGTAAAACATTTTTCAAATAAATCAACAGTGTTCGTAAGTATGTCAGGACTTGAGCTCTGTTTCTTTTACATCATAAATGGGATATTTCCTCTGTACAGCCAGTGTGTGCTAATTTTATCACAGCTGTTTTTGACAGAGAGTATACAGATTCAGGCATATTTTAATTGTAATCTAAATTTAGCAGTGACAGCACTATCACAGTGTCACAGTGCAGCTAGCTGTAGCATTGTTTGTTCTTTGTCTTACTCCTCTTTTGTTTATGGGATGCTAAAGAAGTCAAACTGCCAAGGTCATGATGCTCATGTGTCATAATGAAATGCTTTCCAATACTTATCAGATTGGATGTTTGCAGGGTATAGGCATTTGATATAAGTGGTATCAGTAAGTAATGTGGTATAAGTAAGAGGAAAAAAGAAGACAAACGATCAGACTGTAATGGAAAAAAATAAGTTTGTGAACCTGAAAACCATGTGCGTCTTGCTCATGTAGAAGTACATTTCCAGACTTGAAACTACCCTGTCGTGCCTGAGGGTTGAGATACAGCAGTTCATGACTCCAGTTTCCAGCCCTGCACCACATTGTTTTGCTTTACAGTTGCTTGACATTTTTGATGGAGTCTTTGTGGCCTCTTCAACATGACAACAAATTAATGTGTAGGTCTATTCAAGCCCAGGGCTTACATGAAGTTATGTGACTCCTACACACATGATCCATGGTATGAGCTTTTTAGCACTACGGCAGTCAAGCCAGCAGGCCCTAAACTACAGACTCATGTTAGTTGTAGCAATAGTTAGCTGAGTACTATTACAATCTGTTCTGAGCTTTAGTCAGAAATCCTAAATGCCAAATGGACCCATAAAACCTTACTTTTGAACATGCTGGGATTCTAGAGCTCGTAACTTAACAGTCAGGAGGCACGTTGCCATGATGCAAGAGAAAATTGGCAAAGCTTTTCACAATCACGTGTTTATTAACATCTCAACATGGTGTTTTCCTAACCCTAATCAAGTACTTTTAATGCCGAACAAAGTAGTTAAGAAACAGTGAAAGGAAGTCAAGCAAAAGACTGGAAGTCAAAATAAAGGGAAAAAAATCATACTGAGAAAAAGCAAAGTCAAGAGCAAAGTTGTTTTATATGTCATGCGATCGTGTTGATTGTTTTTGTGGTGTGGATAAATGTAACTGCTATTTGTTCTTGAGTGGCACTGAGCTGAAATAATTAAATTTTTTGTCCTCAATCAAATTTACAAGTGTCGCCATTTTGTCCAAATATGATAATTTCTGGCTTCAACTCAAGTCTTCAGAAAACACAGACTCTAACCTTTGGTCATACAACACAAAAACATTAAACCAATGGGGGGACTTTAATGTTCTTTAAGCTTTTTCTCTTCTGTGAATTAATTGAGATCAAAATCTCTTTTGTAACATTCTTTTTAACTTTAGCAGAAAAGTTGCAGTGATTTTAGTTTGCAACCACTTTATGGTCTAAAAATATATATTGAATATTTATATATTAAATACATTATTGTCCATGCTCTCAAGCTTTGTCCATGCTCTCAAGCTTTGTCCATGCTCTCAAGCATGGGCATCACAGGGAGAGCACACTCCTGGTTTGAATCGTACCTCACTGGTCGGTCCTTCAAAGTATCCTGGCTTGGTCACACTTCTGCAGCGCACCACCTTGCCACAGGGTTCCCCCAAGGCTCAGTACTGGGACCTCTTCTCTTTGCCATATACAACAACTCACTGGGACAGATCATCCGATCACATGGCTTCTCATACCAATGTTATGCTGATGATACCCAGCTCTATCTGTCATTCCCACCTGATGACCACATGGTCTCAGCACGAATCTCAGACTGTCTCTCTGACATATCAGCATGGATGAAAGCCCATCATCTCCAACTTAACCTCCCAAAAACTGAACTGCTTGTCTTTCCAGCCAAACCAACCATACAACACAGCATCTGCATCCAAACCGAATCCCTATCTCTTGCTCCATCAAAGGTTGCTAGAAACTTGGGTGTCATGATTGATGACCAACTAACCTTCAGGGATCAAGTTACCTCGGTTGCTCGTTCATGCCGCTTTGCATTACTAAACATAAGAAAGATCAGACCATACCTGACCCAACATGCCACCCAGCTCCTGGTGCAGGCCATGGTCATCTCCCGCCTTGACTACTGCAACGCTCTCCTAACTGGTTTCCCAGCCTGTGCTGTGAAACCTCTGCAGATGATCCAGAACGCGGCGGCGCGTCTGGTCTTCAATCAGCCTAAAAGAACACACGTCACCCCTCTGTTCATTGAACTCCATTGGCTACCCTTAGCCGCCCGCATCAAATTCAAGTCACTGATGTTAGCCTACAAAGTGTTTAATGGAACGGCTCCCATCTACTTGAATGCTCTTGCAAAGGCTTATGTCACAACTCGGTCCCTCCGTTCGTCCCAGGATTGTCGTCTAGCAGTGCCTACACCACGCCTAAGACAATCCAAACTCTTTTCATGTGTCGTCCCACGATGGTGGAATGACCTACCGAGCGCTACCAGAACAGGGGCGTCCCTGTCTATCTTCAAGAAGCTCTTGAAAACCCAGCTCTTCACAGAGCATCTCCTATCCTAGCACTTACCTTGTACTTCCCTACCCCCTCTATCTCTGCACTTTATCTTTCTGCACTTCTTTCTATGCCTGCACCCTATCTCTACTCTGTCACCTCTGACAGAGTCAGACTAGTGTGTTCCTTCTATGTAGTTTATTGTTAGCTTTATATAGCTTGTTAAATCTTCATTTGTAAGTCGCTTTGGATAAAAGCGTCTGCTAAATACATAAACAGAAACAATATTTGAGCTCTTGTTAACAAAACTACGTAGAAACTCAGGTTGTTGTGTTTGACTTCGAAGATGAAAGGTTCAATACAAAAAAACACAACAACCTTACAAATCTTGAAAATAAAAAGTGCAGATTTCTTACAACCAACGTGGCACTTTTTTACCTGCAGAAAATATTTTACTTTTATTATTTTATTATTAAGAATTTTCTGTTAGTTTGTACTTGGTAATGTTAAAGTCTGACTAATGCAGTCACTCGTTCATTATCATCTGTTGCTCCTAAGGCAACTGCCTCCTTCTTGTGAGGTAGTGCTCAATGATCTAAAGATAAACTTTATGATAACCGAGAGCACTCTTGGGAGCCCCATGCTGTTTGGGAAAAATCACCTCTATAAAGCTGCTAATCCCTCTGAACATCTTACCAGTTTGTCATTGTCTGTATCACCACAACTGCTCAATTATTAACCACCACATGAATCATATTCTGCTGGTTGAATGTACTGTTTTTTGTCTTCTTTCTCTGTATATTGATTTTTTTCTCCTGCAGTTTAATTCCAAAACTTTTAACTTATCTACAATATGTTAAACATGATTTTGAGTTAAATGTGTGTGGACTCAAAGAGTATGGATGTTTGAGCCATTGATTGGTAAGTGTCATCCTTCACTGTGATTAATGTCATTTTTCTCCTCTTGTCATGCATTTCTTGTCTCATGTCCTCTCATGTGATTGCATATTCTATGTTGTGTATGTAGAAGTTATGGTGCTTTGAATGATTTTTCATTCATAAAAGCAGGAAAAGCGTAAAATGGACAAGCTGTACAACACATCATCTAGTTTAGAATTCAGTGGCTTTAATCTGTCTTTTGAAAGTACCATCCCTACATTTCTTTTTGCAACTCTCAGCTACATGATCATACTTTTCTGCAACCTTACTCTAATTGTCACCATCGTACTGAACAAATCTCTGCATCAGCCAATACATCTCTTTCTGGTGAACCTTCCTATCTGTGACCTGATAGGTTCATCAGCCCTCTTTCCACGGCTTATAAAAGAAATCCTGACAGACAGCAGGATGATTCAGCACTCAGCCTGTGTTGCTCAAGCTTTTTTTATTCACATCTATGCAGCAGGTAGTGTGTTCATCCTGGCTGCCATGGCATACGATAGATACATTGCCATATGTCACCCTTTGAAATACATCACTATTATGACTAATGCTAATATAATGAAAATAATAACTCTTGCATGGTCATCTTGTCTCATTCTTATTGGTGTGCTTTTTATTTTGCTGTTGCGTTTTCACCACTGTCGATATAAATTAACACACATCTACTGTGATAATCCAAGTTTGTTGAGTTTGGTTTGCGAGGACACAACCGTTAATAACATTTATGGCCTTTTTATAAGTGCAGTTTCACAAGTGGTTGCTAATGGAATTATTTTATACACATACCTCAAGATCCTAAATGCATGCTTCAGGTCTAAACGTTCAGACACCAAAGCCAAAGCTCTGCAGACATGTGCAACACATTTAATTGTTTTTTTGTTGTTGGAGTGTTTAGGGCTTTTCACCATCATATCTTACAGACTACAGAACATTTCACCACATATAAGAAGACTTATGGGTGTGTCTACATTGATTTTCCCCCCGACATTAAATCCAATCATCTATGGCCTGAAAACAAAAGAAATTCGAGAACGAATCCGGTACTTTTTTAAGTTATGAATTGCTTCTCTCTTAATTTGCTGTTTCTTAACTTAACCTTATGCTGGAAGCTGAAACATTTTACAATATATTTGCTTCTCTTTCCATTAATACTATCCTATCCATTTACTTTAAACATTATATACTGTTATTGGCCTCATTCCTGATCAAATAGAAATACATTTCTTAGACTTTATGCTCATTAATCCTTTGAACCTTTTTTAGTTTTTAGGTGATACCTATGATTACACATATATAAAACATAACTTTAACAGTGATTAACATCTGAGTAATTATTGTACAATGTAATGGCAGATAGTGAGAATATTTTGTGAATGTCACTTAATATTGTTGTGCATGAAAAGCAATTGCAAATAATCAATGTACTATGTCATGTTTTCTCAAACAGTCGCTGCACCCAGTAAAACATTTTTCAAATAAATCAACAGTGTTCGTAAGTATGTCAGGACTTGAGCTCTGTTTCTTTTACATCATAAATGGGATATTTCCTCTGTACAGCCAGTGTGTGCTAATTTTATCACAGCTGTTTTTGACAGAGAGTATACAGATTCAGGCATATTTTAATTGTAATCTAAATTTAGCAGTGACAGCACTGTCACAGTGCAGCTAGCTGTAGCATTGTTTGTTCTTTGTCTTACTCCTCTTTTGTTTATGGGATGCTAAAGAAGTCAAACTGCCATGGTCATGATGCTCATGTGTCATAATGAAATGCTTTCCAATACTTATCAGATTGGATGTTTGCAGGGTATAGGCATTGGATGTAAGTGGTATCAGTAAGTAAAGGGGTATAAGTAAGAGGAAAAAAAGAAGACAAACGAACAGACTCAGTGTGATCAGATTGTAATGGAAAAAAATAAGCAAACAAACTCAGCTTCTTGGCAAAAGGTCATGGACAATATCTTGTATGATGCTGATTGGACACAACATTAAATGATGAATCTCATTCTCTGTATAGTACAGGAGAGGGCGCCATCAGTACATAGTTAACTTATTCCTACCCACAAACAAATTGAAGACGTAAGCATTTGCTCTCTATTGGCTCCAAACCTACATACAATGGCTGCGTTTCCCAGATTTGCTAAGAAGCTCTTCTTAGCGAATCTGGGAAATGCAGCCAATACTTGTTGCTTTTTCTGGGATCTGCTGCCCTCTTGTGTTTTACTAAAAGATGGAGGAGGCCAGTCTTGTACTCATCAAGATACACGTTATTTATTCAAAGCACACTGGCTATCATACTTAAACATGAAAATAATCACAAAGAAAGACAAAAAATGAAGACAGAATCCTTCTGTGGAGTGTGGCTCCAGATATAACTCAAATCAATCAGGTTGTTAAACAGTGCACTCTGATAATGGATTACAACTAAATCATAACTGTATGGAGTCTGTTTCTGTTTTCCTTGTCTTTCCTTTGCTTTGGGGTCTGATCTAATTGTCATTTTTGTTTCTTTTCGACTCTTGAATTAAATGACCCTGAAGTATCTAAGCAGCAGCCATGATAAGAGCTGGTTTAATTTTGCAAAATAATACGAAAATGAGCTTTAGTGTTTCTTTTATCATCTCTTTTAGGATAGGAAACACAGCACCATCCTTCACAAAAGAAAGAAGATAGTTTCACCCCACAATTCCTTGTAGGCACAACTTTCATAGAAAGGCTTGATTTTTTTTATTCAGTTGCACTAACTGTGATTTGTTTTGAGTAGCAGAATATGAGCTGCCTTAGACAACAATATATTTCACTTTTGGTAAATTTTCTTTTGCTTGATAACAAAGTAATGTTTTATTCAATATCTAATATGATATATGAGCTAACCTTCAAGTAACAATGTCATACGAATGACTAAATATCCAACACGTTTTGAAGAAAATTGATTTAGCAGCTATATTTTCAGCACTGCAGTGCAGATCGATCACAGCTCAGTGATCACAGTGATCAAGTTCTCTCTGTAGCGTTCTTGTCTTTTCCTTACAGTTCTTAATAAATATGTACTACCATCTTACCATCTTTCCTTAATTCAATTATGTTTCCATCAAGGTCAAAGAACAGAGCTTAGGGACAGATGATTGGAGGTCATCTTTATTTATTGGTCTGCCAGACACTTAGCTGTGGGTCTTGTTTAGTCTTATATATTTATTTCTATCTTAGCATTTTGTATGAACTTACTGAAGCTTAATTTTGATGTTTTCCAAAACATCATTTCATATCGTCATAAGGTATGTTAAGTGGAGTTGAAGAGCCTAAATACAGGATCAAATAGGTGGGAGCGAGGAATGTCCCAGAGCTAAAAACTACACAAAAAGCACTGCTGAAGCAGGGAGGCCAGGGGCTGAACATCAAAGTTGACGGAACACATCAGGCAGGCTAAAAGGGCCAAAGCTATCACAATGATGGCAACGATCTGGCAGTGAGCAAAGTAATCCTGGCATAATATTCACTGAAGAAACTAAGGACAAATGCATGGCAAGTGTGTAGCAATTAGTACATTTAGACCAGACAGACCACCAAGTAAAACTAAATAGAATCGACAAGGAGACAAACTTTACAAAATAAATCAGGAAGTAAGGTAATTAAGGTGCAGGAACTTAACGGTTGACGAAATGTAAACTAGAACAAAACAACCCAAACCTGGACACAAGAACCTATAGACCAAGGTCCGTAAGGGCTATAAGCTCAAGATCATCAAATATGTTAAAATAATTGAATTTTTGACACAGAAACATTATTCCTCTTGGTGTATAAAACATTTAATATCACTGGTTAGTCTATTTAGTCTATTTAGTACCCAACTAATTTTTTATTCACATGTATATTGCAGTCATCTATTCTACACAGTTTGCCAAAGTATCAAATGATAATATTAATCTTTCTTTCTCTTTCTTAAACAGTGAGAAACTTTAAAAACACCATCACTGATTTGATGATATTTGATAACAATATTTCTGCTTGAGCAGTGGTTGAAACTGATAATGCATACTTTAATTACGTGGCCTTATGATGACCTAACAAATTATTTATATGTGTAATTTCTATCCTATAACAGAGTCCTTCTCTCCAACAGCTTTTCATTGACTTGACTAGTACATTTGACTCGGACATGATACTCTAAACTCACCTTACACATATAGACAACACCACTGACCTCTGTACAGTGTTCCCTGTCTCTCATCCATTGACATAGAGTGTGTGGTATGGTCATAGATAGCAAGTTTAATAATTTCCACTAAACCTCAGCAAGTAGCTGTGTTTCAGGAGATCCCAGTGTTTCCAGTGACAGGACAATTAAGGCCATCATCTCAACTAAACAATCTATCATAAGATATTCAACCAATTAAATACATTACCAACAGTAATCATATTCTTTCACAGTTTTATTTGCCATTATAGTATTCAAACACTTCTTATAATCTGCCACGTCTCTTGTGATTATTCAGAAAATGTTTTACTGTTTCTAAAAATCAATAAATTTGTGCTTTAATTGCTTCCATCATTCTTATATCATTATTACCACAGGGTAAAATAAACATTGACATGGCTATAAGAAAGAGGAGGTTGCTTCACTCTTATCGGCTTTGGTTCTACCAATAGAAAGATTTGACTAATTTGCTCATCACAGCTAAAGCTAACTTTACAGATGGTAATGTTAAAAAATTCAGTACACATTTAATGTGACAAATAACAGGTAAGACCATTTGTGGGCTGACAGAAAGTATTTATTTTATCGTAATATTTCTGGATAATTTAACACATTATAAAACACATTAGTTGACTAAATGAAACAATGAAAATTAATAAGCAGCCATTATCAAGTTCCAAACATTTTGCAAGCATTAAAACACTTGAAAATGTGTCACAAATAGAGTGCTACATTGTTGTTGCCACCAGGGGATTCCTATTCACAGATGAGTAGTGACTACACCACTGGGGATACATGTTTTTCCACACACCTTCTTACAAATAGAGGCAACCCTGAGGTGTTTTTATACCAGTGAAAGTTTGCAATAAACTCTAAAAACTTATCCTGCTACATTTTGTTCGATCTTTGTGTATTGTCAAATACTTTTGTGCTTTCTGATCGAACCAAGAAGTTCTCCAACTGAACCATAAAGTACCACCCCTACAAGCAGCAGAGAAGAAATAAAATTAATTTGTGCGTTTCCACATCAGAGCAGACGTTTTTTTGTTTAAGAAGTCCCAAGCGACCTATATACATTAAACGGGCCCAAAAGGCCATATTTGGAAGTCAGAGCGGTCTGGTGGTAGAAATGACTGTTAAGCTAATGATCCAAATTTGACCCCCATCCCAACTGGTGCTTTTTTACTTTACACCTTTTTTTTCAGTTGATGTTTAGTTACATTTAGGAATCAAAACCTTAAAAATGTGACTTGATAAGCATCAGGAAAACATCATGGTCTGCATTGAAACTGACATTGTAATAACGTTCTGGTCACCTACTAATATGCAACATTTTGTAAGTCATGCTGTGTGCTATAAAATAACACACCAGTTGTATCCATCAGCACAAATGCAAGGATTGTTGTTATTTAATTGTTTTTTTTGCAGTGTAGCAGGATTAGATTTCTATTATCCATAGAATAGTATGAATAGTATCTTTGGTAGCATTTGAGCAAAGATCTATTGAAACATACATGTAAATATTAAACATGTGAAAAATATACAGTGATGGAATACTGACCTTTTAACAGTTGTGGAGTAATATTAAATTTGGATTTGTTAATAACATTAAAGCGAAGAGCACACCAACAGACTTTTGTAAAATTTCAGATCAATCAGTGTGTTCAAAGGTTATTTCGTGTTCCTTTGAAGTAATCTATTTCATTAAAATGGATTCGCTCACACCCAGCATGTACAAAATCCTGTCAGTTTTCCAATGAATTGTCCAGAGGTTTGAGATGATGTTAAGCAGGTTCTGAAAGGATAAAACGAAGTTGTAAGATTTGACATAATCAAAGCAGAAGAAAGATTCAGATTACTTCCGAGGTTCAAATGATGAAAAAATACTGATCCCTGTCTCAATGCTAGATAAATTGCAGATATGAGAAATGTACGTACTACCCCATGTTTCAACTGCAAAGTTTGAGTAAAAAAGATAAGTTTTGGGACAATGTAACAAACCTTTTATCTGAACATAGGATATATTTCCACTGCTAAGCAGATAACTGCCAAATTTATATTCCTTTAAAGTGTAACAGATTTATCTCCATCCAACAATTATTAGGATTTGATGGCATCAAAGCATGGATGTCATTGAATTTTTCAAGCTTTAATAAAAATGAATAAAAATTATTTTGTTTGGACCAAGTGTCACCTGATACCACTTTTAACCCCCTTTAAACCACCTTTCAACCTTGGTTCTCTGGAGCTATATAAAAAGTACAGTTACAAATTTGGGACTGTGATCACGGACTGTGATTTCAAACTTGACAAGCAAATCAGTGCCACTGTACAGAAAAACTTCTCTCAATTAAGTCAAATAGCAAAGCTAACGCCTGTTCTGACACTGCAAGACTTTGAAAAGGTGATTCATGCTTTTATCATGACTAGTCTGGACTATTGTATTGCTCTTCATGTTGGGGTTATTCAGGCTACTCTTTCACGCCTTCAGCTTGTCTGGAATGCTGCTGCTCACCTCTTAACCAGAGAGCACAGACATGAGCATATTTCTCTTGTGCTCTTCATTTGCTTCCTGTGCACAATACAATCAATTTAAAAATTCTTCTTTTGGTATAAATATGTCTGAAATGTCTCACTCTACACTACCTCTCTGACCTGCTTCAGCTATAAGTTCCCTTTCGGTCCCTAAATTCTGTTGATGACCTTGGCTGTCCCCAAAACTAGGGTGAAGATTAGAGGCAATCAGGCTTTTTCTATTATAGCTCCCAAACTTTGGAACAAGTTGCCTTTAGATGTTAGGCAGACTAATTATCTCTGTTTAAATCTCTTTTACAGTCCCATTTATTTTCTTTAGCTTCTACTGCAATGTGAGTTTTTTAATGTTTGTGTTTTATGTATATTTTTCATTTAATATTTGACTGTACAGCACTTTGGGAAAACTCTGCTGTTTTAAAAGAACAAATCAAAGGGTAATTAAGTATGCCCTGCTTTTTCAAATACTATTGTTATATTGTTGTTGCACTCTGTTTTTGTGTATTATTTTTCTCCTTTTCTTTTATGTTTCCTCAGACAAAGTGAATTGCATGTTGTAAGTTTTTTAGAAGTACATACAGCTGTTGTGACACATATACCCTCCTTTTCCTCTAATAACATAGTTCAATAATTCATGAACCTTGTAAAAAACCCAAATCTAATCGAAATTTGCATCTAATGTTTTCTTGCACCTGATTGGTTTGTGGTAAGTTTATCATCACCCATCTCGGGATTTCTTGTAGCAGAACTTTGTTACTAAGCAAAGCACAGCTATTTATTTTGTTTTGGTTACCGACACTTAGTTATTGTTCTTTTTCTTAACTTTGATCATTAGGTTAATGACCTCTCTGTTTACAAAGTGTTGACAGGAAAGATGAGTTACAGTCAGCCCTCCAGAGTCATATGTCCTCACTACTTTGTGCCAGTAATGAACCTCTGAGGATTTCTGACACAATGTCGTAAACAGCTACTGTTGTTTGGCAACATCTGCAGTGGCTGACTGAGGAACTTTTGAAAGCTACAGTGAAATATTTTGCCTTCAAGTTGGATTTCTTAACGGAGTTCTCACTCTTGTCTTTGACCCCTGTTCTTTTGAACTGTCTGCTTAATTTATGGCCATGCCTAAGTTTATAGAGTTAATGCGAGCAAATCAAATGCAATGATATAATTTAAAACCTGGCCCTTAAAAATACATGATTTAACATCCTTACTCTAAGCAAGGTTTTAAATATCTGGAAATTGGAGCCTATCCCAGCTGTCATCAGGGAAGAGGCAAGGTACAGGTAGCCAGTCCATCACAGGGCCACACAGGGACAAACAACTGCAATTTTACAACAAGGACAATTTTACAGACACTATGTTTTTGGACAGTGGGAGGAAGCCAGAGCACCCAGAGAGAACCCATGCATACACAGGGAGAACATACAAACTCCACACAGGAAGGCCCCAGCTAGGAATTGAACCTGGAACCCTCTTTGTGAGGCAACAGTGCTAACCACTACACCACTGTGCAGCCCGAACTTACTTCTTCTCTACGTAAAATTATAACTATATGGCAAAAACTATGGCCAAGCCAAACTATATCGCCAAGGATAAGATAAGAAAATACATTGTACACCAGAGTGAAATGGAGATTTGTCTCTCCCGTATCTGAAATTTCATCACTGAAAGCTCGTATCTCAGTGGATTTATAATGACCAAGAGACAGGTTGGGTCCAAATAGAACCCAGTTCAGTTCTGGGGATTAGTCTGCCGTCTGTCCTTTCCTGAATAAGAAGCTTTGGAAGAAACTTAAAACTAATGATATACATATTGATAATAATAAAAACTATAATATAGACTATGTGTCACTTATGAGCACATGCAGCCAGTTATTTTGTATAGGTGATCTTTAAAAGATCTTTAAAAGATAAGAATCTAACCATGTCAATGAGAAAATTATTAAAATAGTGATATTCATAACACACTTGATCACAAAAGACATTAAGCTTCTGAGAGTTGCTGTTTCACATGTTCACAAGTACTAAAACTAAAACTAAACTAAAAATCTAGTAATATGTAGAAACCCGCTGATCTTATATGTATAGGTATAGTAATGGGCCACAGTCAGATAGAAACTGCAGCATTACCTTTTTTCACAAGTTTGTCTTGGGCGACATAGATTTCCTCACAGCGATGTGGGACACTGGTTTCAACAAAGACAATCAAAAAGAGTGCAATTAAAAAAAATGATAAAATTATCAAAGAAACAATAATTTTTTATGGTGACTGAAAACCATCTGCCAACAAAGAACAATATCTTACACAAATACAGGATGTTAATAACAGACATGGCAGAAAACACCTTCAATAAAAGAGAAAAGTCCGAATTTGAAATAAATCTCATCACTGAGGACAAACCCTGAGAAGACATGAGCATGATTTGGTATCAACAATACTACTATATGGAGGTATTGAATTGGGAGATTGAAATGTTTCGGCCAGTAACCCGGATGCGCGGCCATATTGGAGGCACTCGGATGTTAACGCTCCACTGGATACATAAACCATGCGCTGGGAAAATGTAAACACTGCGAGAGATAAATGTCCGAAACCATAGAAAAGCTCTTCAAAACGCGGTATAGATGCAAAGGCATACAGGGAAGGACCTGGTCCATAGGAAAGGTTACGATATTTGGATAAGTTACGGTTGACTGGTGGTGCAGATCCGTATGAGATAGCTCCCTCGTCTTAGATCAGTCTTCCGTCTATTCTTTTGTATATCCTGATATCGTCAACCAGCTGGTTTTCTCGTCAAGTCCATACACAGATGATAGTGTTATGCTGTGTGTTCTCTTCCACAACAATGCATTAACAATGACTGTAAATGAACAACCTTCTGTAAATAATTTTAGGCTATGTAAATATAGTTTTTATTGACAAAGTTTATATAAAAATATACTGTAACGACCCAGAATAAGGTTAAGAGCACACAGTTGGCTGTTTCCCCCTCTTCCTGTCAATCACTAGACCACAGGCCATGTCACTCAGGTGTGGGCTGGTGGTTGGTGGGACAGAGTGGGCGTGAGCCAGTCTGGGTGCAGGTTTGGGCGCTCTCCTGTGTTTTGGTTGAGAAGCAGTGCTGATGATCGCATGTGGGTCATGGTCCAACAGTACTGTGTTGTAAACGGGATTGAGTTCTGTAAAATAAAAGAGCAGTTCGACAACGTCTTGTCTGTGAAGTTCCCCGCAAGTCATTACAATACTTTAGTCAAAATCAACAACTGTTGGGCAAAGGTTCACCAGAGCTCAACAGACAAGTCTAGTCTTATCATTGGTACAATAACCATCACTATCTTTGTACCTCAAGAAGTCAACTGGTAATATACCCCCCAAAATAGTATATTTCTGGCGCACGCTACCAATCACACGTACATCATACTAAGGTGCAGGAATCATATTAGAGGATAACGCAGAAATCCTCGGAAGGGATGACAGAGGTTAGGCACGGCAGCTTTAAGGAGAGATGTTTTTTTTTGCTTTCACCGATTGACCTTCCTCTTGACCAGTTGTAGTTTGGATAGGACACTGGTGGTTACAACATGTAGTGGCTGCCATCAGTTTGAGTGTGTTTATGAAATGCAAACATGTGACAAAAATTCAATTCCATGATTACCAGCTAAAGTCCTGATACTTTATCCATAAACAATGTTCATCTAAACTGAAATCAAAGATATCTTAACTGTATAAGGAACCCCTCACAAGGCCAAGAACACATTTACCAATATTTACCAGCAGGGTGTGCTGAAGCGGCACAGAATAGCTATATAAGTTTTGATTTTGATGTGGCTTTATTGTTAGATGCTTTAAGTTAGTTGTGTGAGGATAATCCCAAATGTCAGAAGCTCTGTCACTCTGAAACTCAGTAATTCCACTTGAACGAATGGTCAATATGTAGGCCTACAAATATATAGGCCTTGAATCACACCACACTCTTTATGTCTATCCATCCATCCTGTGAATGGTCTATGATTAGTATACAGTGTAAAACAGTATTCTTGTATTCATTTTCTGGTTTAACATGAAAAGGTTACATAGGGGCACAGAGTTGGTTGCATCAGGCTACTCATACTCAAAAGCAACAACACAAGCAAATGTCAAGAGAAGCTAATTGGCCTCTCAAGCCAATAGTGGTCTCTAGTGTGTGAATAAAGTGTGGATATGGGAGTATAAGCCTCTGTGAATTCTCAAAACAAAAAGTCAAAACCTTCTTATGTAATGTTGTTTTCTCCAAAGCACTTCCCAAAACATGTTATTATTGTGTGTTCCTACACTGCCAAACAAAGTCTTCACTCTGTTTTTGTGAATTCAATTCTTGAATTTCAACTATTTCATCAATTTCTACACTCGTAGACTTCGAGTCATGTTCAGTAAGTTTGTGAAGCAAGAAATATGAATGCTGTTAAGCTCTAAAATTAAATTGATGCTGTGAAGACAGTAACACTAATTTAACTATCTATTTATCTATTTCATAGGGATAAGCTTTGCGTGATCAAATCTAACCTGTCTGTGTTGGTGTTTATAAAATGGAGGGCATAGGTGTCAAAGTGACAAAAAAATTGAAAATGCAAAAGCATTAAGTTCAATCAAAAGTGATCACAATTTTGAAGACCAGCTAAATTCAACCCTTTGATGTCTGTGCAAATAAAAAAAGGAGTGAGAACATGTCTGTTTGAGCTTTTCAAATCAAATCAAAGCCTTACTTCCTAAAATTCAGTCTTTAAAACAATCTGACTATATTTTACCTATTTCTATTAATACCACCAGCATCATTCTACATCTGCAATTACTAAATTTCAATTTTACTTTCCTTTACCCATACAAAAATGATCACATATAACTTTAACAATAATAAAAAGAATACAAACACATCTAACAACAAGTCCTTAGGCTTCCGACCTCATGATTATCCTTTGCATGAGGTGATGAAGTTTGCGCTGTGAATACATCCACTCGAATAAAGTAAAACACATGCTGTGAGACCTCCATTAAACACAGGGGATATTAGAACTCCTTCCTCTGTATCAATTTAAATGCTCATAGGGGTTTTGTCAGACTGCAGTTGTGAACACCTGAGGGATTCATAATCTATTATAATCTAGTGTTATTAAATCAGCGGGTCTTCCAGTAAACCAACATACGGTTAATATGCCTTACTAAGCATGAGCACTATTTATCCCGTTACTTAATGCCCCAATAGTAGAATAACACCATCTAAAGAGTACTTTAAAAATATGAGATAAGTGCTATGATTCTTATAATCTGTATTACGTTCAAAAGTCTACACAATGCGGTGGCACTGTAAATAATGAATGTCTCTCTGCATGTTTTACTCTGCTAACCAGTTAAGTTGTGCAGTTTACGTGTTTGTCCAGCTGCATATCATTTATGTGGTCAAGAATCTAAAAGTACGATTTCACTTTATGTATTAGGTTTACGCTGATTGTGACATAACACTAAATTGTATAAAAGACAGTAGATGATACCAAAAAATGGATTCTAAAACATGGAAAGACATATTCAACACAGCAGCACAGACTATCTATATAATCAAAAATTTAGAGAATTAATTATTGGGTTTTGATTAAAAAGGCTTTTTTAGCTTTCTGTATTCAGACTTGGATTTAAAATGTCCTGAAGTAAAGGTAAAATGTTAATGTTTTCTGTAACAAAATCACACTGTTCTGAAATTTGACTGTTAAAAGTGCGTGCTTGGATGCTTCCCCCCTTAGGTCCTTGTGAAAATACAACAGTTAGAACGTGAAACAAAATGTTTGTCCAACAAGACGCTTGATATCAATTCCCAGTCTTATCCCGACTCTTTTTTCCTCGTGGAGATCAAGTCATGTTGGTCACCATGCCCTTGAACAGGTGTATTTTAACAAGAGGACACCTGTAACTTAATCCCTAAAAGACCTGCCTAGTTGTAGATCCAAGAGGATGAACTACAATTGCTTGTGACGATGAAACAGGAAGCTATAAAGCACTTTTCCCTCACGTTGAAAGAATTCAACCATTTCTTATCATGACTGCCACTTAGATGATTCTGAGTTATTTCACTCAGATCGGAAATTAAGACTATTTGACTGCAACCAAATCAAGCTTTTGAGCCAAACTGGCTTTACCCAAGGTAAAATATAACATGTTTAACTGAATGGGAGCAAAGTAGCGATGAATGTATGGAGAACTTAAAGAAATAATGTTCCCAGTCTCACCCGTCCCCATATTGTGCTTATGGGAACTGCCATGAGTCTGGCTTGGAGAGATTAGCCGCCTGAATATCAGAGATCCTCAGAGAATACAGAAAGGATGGACAGCGATTGCTTCTTCATCACATGGTGAATTGTATTTTAAAGCAGTGAAGAAGCAGATAAGTCAGCAGTATTCTTCTGCTTTAATTGTGAGAGTTATTTGCAAACCGGCAGAGCTACAGAGAAGCTAACTCATTCTTGCATTTTATGTTTAAACTTCTGGAGGATTCAAACATTTTATTGTTTATTTGGATAACATATCAATGTTATACGGTAACTATTTCAAGGCTGTGTTGAAATAAAAAACATTAGAAAGATGTTAAAGTTATTAGTACAGGATGAAATAACAATACATTAGTGAAAACTACTTTAAATGATTTACAGCATACATACAAGTACTTACAAGTCAGCTGCTGATTTTTCTCTGTTTTACAGAAGTTTCTGCATCATCATGTCAGAGGGTAATCATAGCAGTGTGACTGAATTCATACTTGCTGGATTCCCTGGGCTTCCTCCTGAATACTACGGTATTGTTTCAGCTGTATTATTCTTAGTGTATTTCATAACTGTGACATCAAATGCTACAGTTTTTTTCTTATTTGTAACTAACCGTTGCCTCCACAAGCCGATGTATTATATTATTTTAAATCTAACTGCCTGTGACCTTCTCTTCAGCACAACAGCTTTACCTAAAATTATCAGTAGGTACTGGTTTCAGTCAGGGAACATTTCTTTTTTAGCTTGTTTTGTCCAAATGTACTTCATTCACTATCTTGGCTCAGTGAATTCTTTTGTTCTTTTCATAATGGCCTTTGATAGATATATTGCTGTCTGCCATCCTCTTAGATATTCAACTGTTCTTAATAACTCCACTGTTCTCATTCTCAGTGTCACTGCATGGATCGTTGCCAATTTTGCTCCTTTATCGATGGCTATAAGAGCATTCCCTCTTCCTTACTGTGCCTCAAACATAATCAATAACTGTTACTGTGATCATATTGGTGTAACTATACTAGCCTGTACTGACAGGACTCCCTATGCCTTTCCTGCTTTTGTGGGTGCAATGATTACGCTACTGGGACCTCTGACATTTATAGTTTTCTCATATTCCTCTATTCTTATAGCAATAAGTAAGATTGCAGGTTTTAAAAACTGTCTGAAATCCATGTCCACTTGCAGTACACAACTGATAATAATCTCACTCTATTATTTACCAAGATGTTTTGTTTATTTAGCCAGCAATGTTGGCATTAAATTTAGCACAAGTTTACGGATTATAATCATAATGTTTTATAGCCTTGGACCCCCAATGATCAATCCACTGATATACTGCCTTAGAGCTAAAGACATGAGAGAGTGCTTGTTGAAGCAATTTTACAGAATACCACAAAGAGTAAAAGTTTCAACAGTTAGTAACGCATAAATCAGATCACTACTCAACTTCAACTTTACTCAAAGTTCAAAGTCTTAATTTAAAAGTGGTCGTGAGTCATACTAAGGAATTTATCGGAAAAGAGATTGATATGATTAGATTTTGTTTATGACAAATTTAAAATAGGCCTTGTTGCTCCTTGACAGAATAATTTTTTTCTATCCAGACCATCTTTGTTTTCATTGCTGTTTGAGTCTCTGTCCATCTGTCTTTAAGATGACACTGAAACTACCAAAACAAATTATACATGGAGGGATGGAGCATATGCTGAAGCAAACCGTTAGTGCCAATCTGGTTCCCACTCGTTAGTATGAGAAAGTGTATTAGCTTTATAAGATGGCCTGATACCCTTTTCTCCTCATTTTGATAATTTACTGTTCCACCAGTCAAGAAAGAAGAGCCTCTCAAGTATTCCAATGGGAAAATAGTCTATTACACAATCTACTACAGTTAATTCTTGTTTCACCATTCTTCTTTTTTCAGGAGAAAACTGTGCTCAATGTTAAAGAATTGATTCCTTCTGTCTATGTCAGTGCAGTAAAATTTTGCAAGCAAAGAGGGACAAGCCAAACAAATGTTTTCAGATGAACTTCCTCTAACCAGGCAATTACTTATCAATATCTTAAATATCCTAACACGTGGGGAACTTTGTCATGGCACATTCAAGTTGAAGATCTATGGTAATTATAATTATTTGTTAATGAAAAAAAAGTAGCCTCAAGTGTGCTTATTGTATGCCTGAGTTGTGATTTACATTATGGTACCAGGGAAATTTGCCTTCTAAAACAGATCAAGCTAAAATATCTTCAGTTACATCTGTGTTCACAACTTATGTAAGGTCCTCATTAAAGTTGTATCCAGGTATTTTTTGGATCATTTTACAATTTTTACCTCCTTAACATGTAAAATCAAATTCCTTTGTTATCAAACTTCCTTAAATCAAGATGCAGAGAGCACTGCCACTGCCACAAAATGTCCCCTGTGACAACCCTTTTGTGCCCATGTGGAACTCCTAAACTTTGCAGGAGAAATAAAAATGTTTTAATTCTGAGTACAGAAAAAAAAGTTACTTTATTGGTTTGTGACAGCTATACTGGAGGTTTTTTTTTTTAAATAAGAAAACAACCCTGTTTCAACAATGCTGAGGCCTAAAACTGTGAATTTTTATAGGTGAGGCCTGTTTGAGTTAGCAGTCGAATGTGGATAGTTACTCTGGGTTCTCACTCAGATCCATTCCCAATACATTATTTTTCAAACCAAGTGGAAATTACTAAATACTTCACAAATAATGACTGCCGCCACATTAGCTAGGTCCATTATTCATACAAAGCTTCTTTGGTTATACTTGCCACTGATGTCATATTGAACAGATCTAGTCTCACAAAGAGCCACATTAAGAATTAAGGTGAAATGGCTGGCTGGTGTGACACTTCCTTCACACCCTGTTGGAAATTAAAGGAAGGAATTACTTTTAAACTGTTCTTCCTTTCTACTTGTTGAAGGCACGTCCACAGGGTTGAGAAAAAAAGAAAGAAAGAAAAAGAAAGAAAACTGGTGTGCTGCTGAAATTCGATATTAAGTAAGAATTGGACAAGAAGTCAGTTTAAAAACAACAGCAATTGGTCTGTGGTCTTTCAGAAGCTGTGATTCAACATAGGCAACATAGAGTTAAACATGCCCCTGCATGGTCATTTATTTAACATTCGGGCCTTAAAAAAATTGCTTGAATGTACTTTTTAGATTCCAGTTTTAACGGAAACTGGGTTGTAAATCAACCGAGATTAAAGACGGTTTTATTCTTAGTTTTAGCAGATTGAATAAAAGTTTGATCTGCAGTTTAATATAGGTTAGCAATGAATGACAACATATTCTCTAGCAGTTACAGCAATTAAAGCATTTGGGCACTTTTTGAGTCATTTGAGACTGTGACCTTAGAGGATACGCCTGGTTGGACATAAGGAGCAGATATTAGTTGTCATTCAGCAGCTGCACTCAGCTTTTAGCTGCTAAACTGCATCAGAGAGGTAAGACTCTGCCTTCAAAACACTTAAATACAGTAGTTATTTTTTGTAAATGTTTTTATGAAGTATAGTCAGTTAACACATAGCTTTAAATTCTAAAACACAAAATGTCCATGATATTATCAAAGTTTGTGAAAAAAGTGGAGTTTCTATTACCATTGGCCAGTTGTGGTTCTCAAATATTTTAGCCATGTACAGAGAGGAATGAGATAATTAACATTATATTGTTTCTTTAAAAAGTTTTTTTCTTTTTTTTTCACTATCAACATGTCATTTAGTCCATCACAAGTTTACAAAACACTGTCACAACATAAAAAAATCATCCTGTTTAAAGAAGTTGAACAGTTAACTTAAGTAATAACAGTTGAAAAATATTATTTTCAATTATTTTCAAAATGATTATTTTCAACCAATAAACCTTTAATGCATTTTGAATACATTATGCATCTTGTTATTGTCAGTACATGATTCTTATATTTGACAATATGTTGCAGGGATTTGGGTGTTAAAATTGCTCTCATGATCAATTCTAATATTACAAGGATGAGAAGCTTCTTCATCCTTGGATTCCCTGGACTTTCTCCACAGTACTATGGCCTTGTGTCGGCTGTACTTCTTTTCGTATATGTAACTATTGCAGTAGGAAATATTTTCATTTTTACATTTGTCACCTGTGAGAAGTCACTTCAGAAACCAACATATCTGGTCTTTTGTCACCTGGCACTGAATGACTTGACATTTGGTACTGTTACCCTTCCAAAGATCATCGCAAAATATTGGTTTGGTGACAGCATTATATCATTTTATGGCTGTTTTACACAGATGTTCTTTGTTCATTATTTAGGATCAGCGATGTCTTTTATTTTATCGGTAATGGCTCTTGATAGATTTGTTGCAATATGTGTTCCATTGCGTTATCCTGCCCTGATCACAAACAACATTATATCTGTACTCTGTGGATTAGCTTGGTTCATACCTGTGTCTTTGATGGTGACCGTAGTATTCCATGCCCTCACTTTACCTTTCTGCAAATCAAACATCATTGCTCAGTGCTACTGTGACCACATTTCTATCACAAGTCAAGCATGTGGAGATTATGTCAAATTTGCACAAGTCACTACTCTCTGTATAGCTATGATCTGTCTTTTGCTACCCCTTGCATTTATCTTGTTTTCTTACATTTCAATTATTGTTGTTATAATGAAAATATCCAATACTGCAGGACGTAAACGAATGCTGTCAACCTGCACTCCACAAATATTCATTACTTGTCTTTTCTACCTACCCAGATGTTTTGTTTATGTGGCTAATACTATTGGATTTTCTTTCAGTTTAGATATTCGCATTTTATTAATATTGTTGTACAGTCTTCTTCCTGCCGCAGTTAATCCAATCATATACTGTTTTAAGACTCAGGATATTAAGCAGGCTTTGATGAGGAAACTGAGAGCAACGAGGATTGGTATAGTGGTAAAGATATTTACCTAATAACTAATCAGATCAGTTTGTAGGAAGCGTGATGGTGCAAAAATATATTAATATATACACATAAATATACATATAATCAAATAAATGAGGTAGAACGTTGTCTTAACTCCTTAGTCTTTTAAATTTTGTATGTTTTTTTGTTTAATTCCTGTTCTGCTTATATTTACTTTAGATGTTAATGATGATAGATGATATATAAATGGTACAAAATGAGCCAATAAAACAAATAATACTGTACTAAACATTTGCCAATTTATGATTCCAGATACCATATTCTTTATCTTGTTGTTTTTAAGTTATTTTAGGCACCTCTTTACATTTCACTATTTTTCAAATGTGTACACAGTGCAGGCAAACACCCATCTCTCCACTATTCTGTAATGGACCACTCTCCAACAGCATAGATAATTATTTTGTTAAACAAGCCTTCTGTTGCACTTCAGTTTGTTTCATATTAAGTTGTCGTGTTTTGTGAGGTTTACAGGAGAAAAGTTATTTGGTTGGGGTCAGGAAAATGTTTTGGTTTTGGTGATCAGCACAAATGATCTCACCCCTCCTGGTCAATAAGATCATGGAGGAGGAGATTATTGCTTTTCATTGTTCTATTAGTTTATAATCTAAAACAAACATGTAGTGAATTTAACAGGAGAGTGACAAAGTCAGTACTTATCTAATATAAAATGATGAACAAACGTAGAGCTGATCCACCTAATATGGTTTGGTCATCTGCTGTGTCCAGTGAACAATGAACTATCCACTTTTCTTTTTATATAATGTCAACAAAGAGCCACTCACCATAGTAGATTTGGTGGCAACATCTCTCAAACATCCTAAAAGCTAAATTAACTTTAAAAAATTCAATTTATTAGCTTAAAACCGTGGCATTCGCATTTATACATCAACATGGCCTTTATATTGTATGGGTTTTAATTTTGCAACTTCTTGAGAATCCATGAATATGCTGGTCTAACCTCACGCACATCTGTGCATACTATAGTTCTGCAACGTCTCTTTCAACTATGCAAAAACAGAGAGCACTACTCATGTCTTTCACCACAGAACCTGCTACTAACTTCAGCTACTGACCGGGGAGGTGGCCAGTATCTTCAGCCCCAGCTGGCAGAGGGCTAAGCCCCTGCTCCACGAGAGCTGGAAGTGCTAACAGAAGCGGGACAGAGAAAAATAACATTAGCACTTTACTGATAAGCTCTGTCTTCTGAATAAAATGTTTGGGACAACTTCAGTCTTCATAATTAGGTTATTGGCAAAACTCAGTTATGTTTTGGTTGAATTTGCTCAGCTCATATATGTCTTCAAAGCAGTGACTGCAAATAATCATATAATAATGATATATTCAAATGAAAAACAAATAAAATGGAAGGGTCTAGGCTCATCTACAATGGAAAAAAAATCATTATTTTTTGACTGTCTTTGATGTCACCTGTTTGTAAACCGAGGAAAGAGGATTTAGCTAAATGTGGACAAATTTAATAACTTGAGAAATATTTCAGTCCATATGAAACAGCGTGAAAACTGCTGACTTACAGAAATGGGAAATTCCGGAATACTTTTTTTTAATCGAATGCAGCATCAGTATATAAATACAAGCGCCACACTGGAACCCAACCACAAAAAAGAAATTCTAGATGTTGAAATATGGCCCACAAATAAAACTTTTCTTGGGATTTGCCTCTAAAATATAAAATTTACAAAGAAAAACAAACCAACAGAGAATACTTAAAGAAGTAAGTTTGACAAGCCCATCACCCACCTGCTGCCTGTTATGTTCCTACAGCTTTCTTTTCTGTGGTGCGGTGATATATCAGCCTGGTCAGGTCAACCCAGGACTCTTAACAAGACTGTGCCTAAAAAGGATCATTATCAGCCGTCTGCGGTCAAACATGAGACCAAGTATTTGTTTTGTGGTGGTATCAGCCTGATCTGTTGTGTGTGGTGGTGTGAGCTTCCTAGGTTTTGCATGCTTTCTCATACCATAATAATGTGCTTCATGGGAGTGTAATTTGTATCCAAATTTATGTTTGCTGTGGTATGGTAGTAGTCGTGGTGGTCATCACCCAGCAGAAGAAAGAGTGCTATTAGCATGAGCAGGGTTGAGAAAAGTGCTGTGGTTTTGTAATCCACTGTTGTTTTGACTAAAGCATGCTACAGATGTTTTGCTGATATCAGTAGAAATTGTGCCAGTTTATGGAAAAAAATTATATATATATATATATATCATTCTTTAATTAAATATATGTTTGTAAGCCACTAGTTAAATGCTATTTTACTAAACATGAAGTGTAATGACAACACTGATCCTTGAACGCATTTGGGAGAGTGTCCCATTTGGGATTCATCTCTTTGCATAAAACAGCAACACACAAGTTGCTGAGAACATATAGGTTGACAGCACAGTGAGATGTTGCATTGTACTCGTGCTTAATGATGCATTATTTTACTTTGTAGTTGCTGATGCTTAGTTTCACATTTTCTCAGGTTGTCACATTTGATAACTACTTCAAACCTTTTGCTTTCTTTGTATTTCTGTTGTATCTGTGATTATGCTGTATACTAATATGACAAGGATAAAAGATTTTTTCATTGTTGGATTTCCTGGACTTTTGCCAAAATATTTTGGACCTGTATCAGCTCTGCTCTTAGTGGTTTTTTTGGCTATAGCTGTGGGAAATATCTTTATTTTAATATTTGTTAAATATGAAAGGTCCCTTCACAAACCTTCATACCTTATTTTTTGCCACTTGGCATTAACTGACTTAATGTTTGGGACTGTCACGCTGCCAAAAGCTATATCAAAATACTGGTTTAATGACAGCATTATTTCATTCTACAGTTGTTTTGCACAGATGTACTTTGTTCACTTTTTAGGAGCCACTCACTCTTTCGTGTTGATGGTGATGGCCCTTGATCGTTTTATTGCAATTATTGCTCCGCTGCGGTACACAACGCTTTTCACAAACACTACAGTTTCTGTGCTTTGTGGAATATCCTGGTTTATGCCGGCATCATGGATGGTTGCCGTGGTTTTAGATGCTCTTAGACTACCTTTTTGCAATTCAAATATAATCGTGCAGTGCTACTGTGACCATTTGTCAATAATAAACCTTGGATGCGAGAATGTGAGAGGATCTACCGTTCTCGGGATAGGTCTTGCCATGTTTAGTTTGTTGGTGCCTCTGGGTTTTATCATCTTATCATATTTTGCCATTATTGTTGCTGTTTTGAGGATTTCCTCCTCTGAGGGCCGCATGAAGACTTTGTCTACCTGCACACCACAGCTTATAATCACATGTCTTTACTATTTGCCAAGATGTTTTGTGTACCTGTCAAATTTTGTGGGCTTCACTTTCAGTGCTCACATTCGAATTGTTGTTATAATGCTGTACAGCCTTTTACCTGCTGCTGTCAACCCAATAATATACTGTTTTAAAACCAAGGACATCAAAGAAAACTTGAAAAAGAAATTTTTTGCTAGCAAAATTAAAATGAGTTTAAAAACTGGTTAATAGATCAAAGTAGGGTTAATGAACATCTGCTACATATTTATCAAGTTTCTTTTTGTTCAAATTTAACAGCTTGGTTGTTAGAATATTATTCATATATTAATTTGTGCTTGAATGCATATGTTTCATTCCAAACTTCTATCCTTTTATCTACTTAATTGTTCTAATCTAAATGTATACTCCATGTGTCTCTGTACTAAGGTAATACTTTGCATCTCTGTTCATAATTAAATTTACTTGTACCTTAAATTAATTTCATAATAGTATCTCATGTCAAAAATACACACTAAACTTTTAAAGTAATATCTGGCTTAAAAACTGATAGATTTAATTTTTTCAGCAATATCTAACTGGAAAAAGGTAAAATAACTGTTAAAACGTCATTTTTTGGGAAATTCTATTTCAGACCACTAATTTGTCATTTGTGGCATATCACTAAAGGCTTGAATTGTCCATTGTTGAACATTTTTCCATTAAATTTAATTCAGTCTTATCTATATAGCGTCATATGATAACAAACTGCATCTCAAGGCACTTCAAAGATATCTGTAAGTGTCATGTGATGAAGGAATGGACATTAGAAGTTGGACATATTTTACTGGTCAGTATGGAGCTGTTTGTAGGCCCCATTCATGTTGCACTCTGAAAATGCACTCTTAAATAAATTAAAGTATTAGAAATCTGGTTACGCCAGGAAATGGATAGTATCAATATACCTTTTTTCTCTTTTTTATTTACTGCTTAGAAGTCCATTTTTCATTAAACTGTTTTGTGTATTACCAGCATCAAGTTTGAAATTTGATGAAAAATATCACTGACATTAGAATAAAAATCATTCAATCAATCAAACTTTATTTATAAAGCACTTTTCATACATTAAAAACGTGCTTTACATGTTTGAAAGCAGCCCTCATCCCCACCCCAGCACATGTACACGCACGTAGACACATGGACAGACATGTGCACACACACAAATAAAATTAGCTTAATACAGGCTTAATACTGGATGAATACAGAGGACTGAAAGATATCACTGACATTAGATGTAAATGAAAATATTTTTAAAAAGTTAAAACATAAAAAAAAATTGTCTGATTTTCAAGTTGAATAAATGATTTTAGAAAAAAAATCTTTTTGACACTTATAATGGTGATTTCATTGTAACTATAAATGGAGAGCTGTATCAGTTCTGCAGGACAACAGAGACAAGTGATGCCAGCCTGAGAATGTCATGCAGATTATTGTTAAGGGTTTTAAAAGAAAATAGATTCCCAAAATCTAAAGTTATAAAAATCTAAAAATATAGTTGTTCTGAGTTGTGGGAATGATTAGTGTTCATGTTGCTGCATTCTGGCTCTGGAAGCATTTGACCTAAAGTCTGATTGCTGAGGTATAGTCTTACACTCAGTTTTGCCTTCATACCACTGACTCAGTGCACCTACAGTAAAAGTGTCCAGCATGAGTGTCATGATGTATTCAAGAATTCAAAAGTTTTAGTGCAAATGAGAGTTGGCCCCTCTAAGCTTTCATCACCACGGATGGTAAATGGACTTGTATAGCACTTTTCTAGTCTAACTGACCACTCAAAGCACTTCTAACACTACTTGCCACATACAGCACGTTTTAAGATACTACACATAACTACGTGCTTTCTAATCATTCATATACACATTCATGTATATGGATGGATACATCGGGAGGCAACGTGGGGTTCAGTGTCTTGCCCAAGGACACTTCGACATGTAGCCCAGGGAAGCCAGAGTCGAACCACCGTCCTTCCGATTGGTGGGCGACTGCTCTTCCTCCTGAAATACAGCACAGATGCGCTGGTGACTCCAGAGACTCTAAAACCAGACTCTGGGGAAAATATTTAAACATAGCATCTGCCACAGCATAACTGCCATAGGGAGGGTACCACGAGCTATCGGAGGTGAGATTTACAGATAGCTAAGTATGTGACATGCAAGGCTAAATCCTAATTGTTGTAACTTGTAACTGTTGTAATAACATCCTTCAGATACTACATGACTGAACAGCTTTTTTTTGGATATTATTGCATCAATATCATTCTTTTCTCTTTTCTTCTGTTTCAAGTTTCTAGTTTAGGATTGTTTCTTTGTACAGACAATGATGAAATACACTAATGTTACAAATATAAATGACTTCATAATCAAAGGATTCCCTGGACTTCCGCCTGAGTATTATGGGCTTGTGTCTGTTGTTCTCTTACTTGTTTTCCTTGCTATTGTGTTTGGAAACACTTTTATTTTAGCTGTTATCATATTTGAGAGGACTCTCCACAAACCAACATACTGGATCTTTTTTCACCTTGCAATGACAGACATCCTTTTTGGCATTGTGACACTCCCAAAAATCATTGCCAGATATTGGTGGAATGACATGATAACCTCATTCGGGGCCTGCTTTGCTCAAATGTATTTTGTCCATTCTTTGGGAGCTATTCATTCTTTAATCTTACTGATGATGGCTTTGGATCGCTTTATTGCCATATGGACTCCATTACAATATCCCATTTTATTTACAAACAGAACAGTTGCTATTGCTTGCAGCTTGTGTTGGGTATTTACATTAATACGTTTGATGGGGATTGTGCTTCATGCCTTAACCTTGCCTTACTGTGACCTAAATGTCATCCTGCAATGTTACTGTGATCATATTTCGATAACTAAGCTGGCCTGCAGTGATAAGGTTGCGTATGTTGGAAAAGTTGCTCTTGCAAATGCCATGGTCACTCTCATGGTTCCTTTAACATTCATCATTTTTTCTTATTTCTCTATCATCATAGCTGTTCTGAAAATGTCCCACATAGAGAGACGTTACAAAGTGCTATCAACATGTTCTCCTCAGATCTTTATTACATGCCTTTACTATGTGCCTAGATGTTTTGTTTATCTCACTGATCATTTAGGATTCAAATACAGTCTTGACGCTCGCATAATTCTAACAATGATGTACAGCCTCATACCTGCTGCAGTTAATCCAGTGATATATTGCTTTCAGACTATGGACATTAAAAAGGCTTTGATACAGAGGTGTACGAATAGGAAAATAAGAAATGAATTAAAGAAGGACTATAAGCAAAATATCTAGTATTTTTTAACATCCGCAGCTCTGGTAAAACTCACATGGGTTTGGTGATGCAAGAAACTTTCCATTACATTTTATTTTTTCTTATCTATTTATTATTAACTCATTTATATTGAACCAGGGAGATTGGTTGATAGCATGTTTTAAAGTTTGTCTTTGATAGCAGGGTAATTGATAGCAGATATCATGTGGGTTACAGTCTCAAATATACAGCAAATTATTCACAGAATCCACTTTTCCTCTGACATGTAGTTATATGAGTTATTTGACCTCCTTTTCCTGAAGTAAATACAAAGTCAATCAGTCCAAATGTCTGCAATTCTTGAATACATAAAACTGTTATGTTCTGCAGCTAAATGCAAAAGAAACCTCTCACAGACTTTGAATGACTAGTTTAAAATGGTCCCTTGCAATCGTTTTCATGGAGGATGGTCATGTTCTGTACCCACCACAAAACTGAATAATTTCACCACGTTTAAAAGAACCAGTGAAGAAGATTCTGGCGTTAGCTCTAGTGTCCACAAGATGGAGTTAAACCAGCAGAGTGTGTTTAGTGTAGAGCAGAATGTGGATGCCTTGTACAATAAAGAAGATGAAATTATGTGCTGTTGTAGAAGGTTGTGCAATGGAGTTTTTGCAATGCTGTATAATTATTTTTTATTGTTCTTCATTAAATATTATTATAAATATTATTGCATCTTATTGAGTGTCTGTTTATATGCTTTAAAGTTTATTTCCAGTGAAAAATGTTTTGAATGAATGCATTTTATTTTAAAACCCTGTTTCCAAAATGAATAAATAGAAATAGATAAATGAAGAAGTAGATAATTAACACACAAAACAAAGACAAAAATCTGTGTAAAATGTTGATAAAAACTCAATGGAGTGATTTGTATAATCAAGATGCTTTATTAATTTGTAAATAGTATAAAAATAACAATGTATCAAACACTTTCAAAAATTAGGACAGACACAACAGAAGGCTGGGGAAGTTGCTAAAAAAAGATTCCTCTTGAAAAAATCTCACAACTGTTAACCCTCTAAGCGCCTTGAATAAAACGGCCCATTGTGGCAAAAATAACGTCATATTTTGTTCCTACTCTCCACTTCTGGTTGGCAGACATGTCTAACTTCACCTTTGACGCAAAAAACGTCATCCTTCAATGTAATTTTTTTGAGCTACAGCAAGTTGAATCAGTACGAGTTCTTCACGAGCGAGTAGTCATTGGGCGACAGCAGCAGAGCGATATAGTCAGCATTAGCGAGTATTTTTTTTCCAATAATCGCACAATGTCCACTAAAAAGTTTACCTGCAAAGAAGCGCTGGATCTTCTATTCAATAATCCTTATTCTGAAGGGGAAAATCTACCTTCAGAAGATGACGGTCAGCTGTTAGCTAGTCCCGCTAGTGGCGACACGTTCCCGCGCCGCATCCCTGCCTCACCAGCAGTCGGACAAAGTGTTTTCCTGCACCAAACACCAACTTCAGATCCTTTGCCCAGCAATGTTGGTGGTGACGAAAATGTTTCACGTGTCGAAGTTTGCACCGAGGAGTTAGCAGGCCTAGTAGTACTGGAGGGAACGAGGCTAAAGTTACATGATGCAAACGAGGCTAAAGTTAATAGTTAAAAAAAAAAATAAATAAATAAAACTATCTGTTACGGATTGTGCATCAACTCAGTTATCATATTTCTCAGTTATAATTGTAAAGAATTTTACCATATACTGATTTGCAAATAATTGCACTATTTTTATTGACGTTCAACACAGCATCGCAATCTCTTCGGAAACAAGGTTATAGAAGATGTGAACAAAGCTTATGTGCTCCCATTTTGAAGCAATAAGGAGCACAAAGATCTAATGGGAGAGTGCGACACTCATTTCAGTAGTTTGAATTTCAACACACTATTTCATCACTGTATGAAGAGTGATTTTCATCCACAGCTGGCATTACTGTATATCTAAATGAAAGACACAGTGTCAGATTACATTTAAATCTCCCTAACATTCTCACAGTTGTCCAAAGAATGCAACCACACTGTTGATCTTCACTAAAGTGGCCATTTAATCATCAACATTTTACTATTTAATACATGAACATCTTCAGAAATCAAATAACAAAAGAAAGTCAGTTTAAGAGACAACAAGGATTAACATGTGAACATATTAGTTTGCATTTGACATCAACATCCAACTGGGTTGTTCTTATTAGGATTTTATATATTTAATATAATTTCCAGATACATGAACAACCTGTGGCTTTTGTCTTAAGGTTAATTTTTCCCAGATACGATCCCAGAGTTAACCAGAAAATAAATGAATCACCTGTGAGCGTTTCAGAACATAAAAGGTTGCATCACAGCAACAGGTTGCATTAATCCACCTGTCCACCGATCAAATAATTTCCTCTATGTCACTTTGCATATCCCCACTGTGACTGTATTCAGTGGGTAAACATGCAATATCCTCAAATACAGGCGCATAGCAGCTAAAGGGAAGATGCATATTTAAAATATTTTCCCAGTGTTCAAACAATGACGGAGGAGATCTCTGACCATCCTGACCCACAGCAGAGGGGCAGGTTGGTTCAAAGCAGAAGTTGACAGGCAGGATGCTTTCCTGCTTGAAGTTGTGTCCTGATGGAGTTGGCTGGTCATGGATATATTCCTTGCTGGTGATAATATAAAACTGTCCATACTCAGACTCTGAGAAAGTGCATGTGCTGTCAGTTTCACACTCAGATGAAGCCTCTAACATTGTGGTGGACTCAGGCTTCAGAGATGCTTGTTTTGACACTCTTGGCTCAAGGGGAGCATTTAGTTTGCAAATTTCTTCAAAACTGAGACACTGGGTTGGCTCCAGGAGCTCTGTTTGCAGGAATCTCTTTGCGTAAGAAGGCAGAGTCTTCTGGGGCTGCTCTGTATCAAGCTCATACAGCAACTGCTTGTTTTGGGAGGCGACATCTTGAGGATTTGTTGGACTTTTTTCTTCACCGGAGCTTTCGTTTTTAAATTTAGTAAACAGCATCTTTAGATCTCTCCACTGTTTCAAATCTGCTTTCACATTTTTTTGACTGTATGAATGCTTGTGCCAGCTTAGTTTCAGTGAGTTATTGTCTGAAGGAAGTGCACCACAGATGCTGCTAATTTCATAATACTCCAGCTCGCTTGGTGCAGTCAGCTGTTCACTGGCATCACAGGAGAACTCCATACTCAACCTCTGCTGTCTGGGGTTCATTGTGTCATAGGGTTTCCCTTTCTCTGTTGATACAACACCTGAAAGCATTGTGTTATCTTCAAAACAAAAACTTGTGTGTGCTGTTCCTTGTCCAGTTTTTTGCCAAAAGGTTTCTCTTTGACTCTTTGCATCTCGCTGTTTCACTCTGTACAAGCCACAACACATTATCATGATCACCAGGACGGAGACAAGAGGAAGAATCACAGCAATAAGCCACAGAGGCCTGCTGCCCTGCTGCCCTTCAGGACACCAGTCAACAGTTGTGGACACGCAGATATCACAGAAACGATCTGATACATTTTGTAAACAGACGCAGGACCTATTCTGCAAGGTGGATCCACAAGGCAAATGGTTTTGACAGTGGGAAGAACATGACTTCTTAGCAGCTTTTTCCTCAAAGCAAGGTATGGGGAGGCAGACACCTGTAGCGCTGCAGTTGGACTGGATAAGAGTCGAGCTCGGCCAGACCTCCACCATCATACTCTGTCCACTGGCAGGCAGGATGTAGCCGGTCACATTGAAATACTGCACGCATCCTCTGAATCCTGTCATAAGGGGAATGTAGATAGATCAGAGCTACTCCAAGTGTCAGCTGAAATTTTCTTTCAATATAAGGATTGAAATTAGAATGTATTTGAATGATTGAACTTTTCAATGCACAAAATTTAACCTGATAAAACCTAATAAATCATCAGATCACCTGACTGTTGAAGCTTTGTTTCTCTTGTTGGAGCAGCACCAAGAAATATCTTTTCCGCACTAATGGGAGTGAAATTGATGCTTTGCCCAGTGCTGTTTAAGACTAGTTTACCATCCACAGACAAAATAATGTTGTGCCCATTGCTGAAGAAAGAGAAGACATGCCATACTCCATCCGCCACTGGAGGCCCCACACTGAACTCTGACAGGTGTCCTGACAATTTATCCTTGAGCATGTACACAGGCTTTCTATCTTTTATCTGAAGAGGAAAGATTAAACGTTTGTTAGATATGAATACATTAAATATTTGAAAAAGAATCAAATATATTGTATACCCACCATCAGCATAATGTAACCTGTCGGCCCAAGAACAAAGAGTAACACTCCATCATCTTTGGTTTTGAACTTGATGCTAATCCCAGTTTGGTCTCTGGTGTTTCCCACTTTTTCATCAGCCACCAAGTCTTGCAGCAGGTAGTCTCTCTTGAATCTCTCCTTTATGACGTATTCAATGTAGTCATTCCCATTAAATCGCACTACAAGCTCCTCAGACATTTCTGTTTCAAAAGCGAAAAAGCATGATATTTTAGTCACAACTACAGAAGAGAAAGTCACTTACACAACCAGATAGCTTTTTTCTTCACCTGTGGTACAGTTTCTTCCAGTAAAAGGGCTTTTGCACTCACAAAGATAGTCAGACCAGAGGTCATGGCACACACCACCATTCTTGCATGGGAGGCTGTTGCATACAGGCATTGGTGCTCGAGGACACCTTTATAGCCCAAACATATACAAAAACAAAAAGGAGGAACATTAGCTCTATTAAACCCACAGCTATTTAAGCTTCAGCATGTTTTAAGTGTAACTCTCCTACCTGTCAAAGATATTATATGTTGCAAGGGCCATTGAAGGTCTTAACAATATGCCATTAACATGAATGTTTCGAATGCATCCAACAAAGTCATGAGTTGTTATCTGAATAGGATGCAGCAAAATTAGTTCAAGAGTCCTCAGTCCTCCAAATGTCATATTAGTGTTGCCAACATCAAGTGTCCTGATAAGACATGGAGGTAGAGAAAGAGAAAGAATGACTTTAAAAAAAAAGGAGTTGACACAAGCCTATGAACAGGCAGAAATGGTAAATTATTATTTAAATGGCTCCACTGGTACCTTTCTGAGATAATGCCATCACTCTTTGAAAAACAAAATCCATCGTTCTCAACATCTGTGCAGTTGTCCACAAGCAAAGACCCCATCTATTAAATCCATACAGTTCTATGAGTCTTTATACCTCTTCCCCTTCTGAAAAGTGCTGTCTGGTTAATACTGTGCATGGACATGTTTAATACTCACATTGCCAATCCTCCTAGCAGCAACACTGTGAAAATACCCATCTGCAACTTGTTTTTTTGTCTGCAGCCTTACAGGCCCTGAACCCAGGTCATAAGAGAGATGTATCATCCCACCAATTATCTCCAGTGCAAAGAACTCCCTGCTGGGTGATCCTCCAGGATTGTACAGAAGGAGTGAATTCCTCTGCACGGTTGCAAACTCAAAAGAAATTAGATTAGTCCTGCGATCCAGAGATGGAAACTCCATGAAGGACAGCTCCTGAAAGCCATAACTCTGTTCCTCGCAGTGTACTCCACTGACTCCTACAATAAAGATAAATTGCAAAATAAGAGCATTTAAATAAATGTTTTAGTTGAGAAAAAAACAAAAAATTATTTAAATAAATAATTCAGTGCTTTGGGAAGTATATCATACACACACACATATATACAAGTTTAATGAAAGGATTGAAAATAATTGAAATTTAATGTATAAAACTAAGTAATAGTAAAAATGTTGAAACAGAGAAATGTTTTTTTTTTTCTTATATCCCAACTTCCTTTTCCAAACAGAAATAGAGAAAACTCTAACTGGCAATGTAACAGACGTTAATGGATCCATAAAAGAGCATTTTTGAGATACTTATGGGTTTATTGTGCTCAACATATCAGTCATTGCGTCCATTTATACTGGTGTTCGAGGCTGCTCTTTTGCTTTTAAGGCACAAACATTGCATAGTACACAACAGGTTACAAAAATCGGGAGGTGGACCAATGTTAAAGGCACGCCAGGTATTGTGATGTCCAACATCAACCAAACTACCTTCTCACATATATATAACACATTGATTAGAGCTTATTGTTTTCACCATTTCTCTCCTCTCACTCTCTGCTAAACTGCTGATCTGTTCACTAAAACATCATTGTATAGGCATTATTCTCACCAAAGGGACAATTACAGGAGAATCCTGTTTGCAGGTTGATGCAGCTGCCCTGACCACATGGTGCCGATCTGCAGTGGTCTACAAGCTCCTCACACAATTCTCCTGGAAAATCAAATTAACCACAAATTTTAAAGAGATGCACACATGATAATCTGTTTTATACATTTTCTTTGTATGATAAAATCTACCTTTGAAACCAGGCACACAGTGACAGTAGTCTCCATCCTGTGAGGGAATGCATGTTCCACCATTTTGACACTTCACCTTCAGACAACCATCAAAATCTGCAGAGCAGACGGAGCCATAGAAGCCATCCAGACAGTGACAGTAGAAACTTCCTGCAGTATTCTCACATGTGCCACTATTCTCGCAGGGATTGAGCTTGCATTCATCAATGTCATCCTCACACAGTGAACCATTGAATCCAACCAGACAGGTACAATTAAGAATCTCCTTCTGTGGTGACACAAAGATGACAGCCACACTCTCCAAGACGGCAACCTCCTGGCTGATGTAGATGTTTTTGTTGCATGGTGCCCCATTTTGACAGGGGCTAGTGAGACATGGATCACTGGTGATGTGAGAAATTGTCACATTGCTCTGAGCTTCCAGTAACTTCTTATGACCAGCAGATATACCACTCGCTACCTCTCTGCTAAGATACTGACCATTGTAGTTTTTGACTGCAGCCAAAAGAAGGATTTCACTGCCAATATGTTTAATTCCAAAAACATGAGTCTTTGAGGCCTGCAGGTTAAACAGACTGTCCAGTGCTTTCACAAACCTCAAATACTTATTAGACAAGAACTCTTCCATTGAAGATGATGACACATAGTATAATATACAGCTGTCGATAGAGGCATTTGTAAAACCTTTGTAGTTTACATAGATACTGTTGTTTACTGGGAAGTGAAGCTGGTCTGTAGCTTCAACAGTAATGTTAAATGTCGCTTCTCCTTGAAAAGGAGATGACCACAGCTCACATGTACCATTTGGTACCGCAAACATGTTAACTTGCCCACTTTTAATGGCACAGGTGAATGTATCAGATTCATCGCGATCCTCAGGATGCACATTACCGATCATGCCTCCCTGAAAAAAACTACCAAAATATTTCACCTCAATGAAGATATTTCTCGGCAAAGGAGGGTTATCATTTTGATCCAGGACCCTGATGTGGAAGGTTGTTGTTGAGGATAGTGGCAAAGGAAATCCTGCATCCCTAACAGCCACTAGGATTCGATATTCAGAGAAAAGCTCCCGATCAACGGGCCGTGTGGTGAGTAAAACTCCATCAGGAGTGATTGCAAAAGCAACGCCCGCTGACGGATTTAGTAGCCAGTAGGTAAAAGGACCTTGATTTGGTGGTAAATCAGAATCAGATGCATTTAATTTGGCAACTATGGTGCCTTCTGGTTGGTTTTCCATAACTTGAGCCTCAGTTGATGTGAGTTTGGGTGCGCTGTCGTTAATATCACCAACAGTCACAATGACATTAGTAGTTCCAGTGGCTGGAGGAGAGCCATTATCAGTGGCTGTAACAGTCAGATTATAAATTGCCCAGAGTTCCCTGTCAAGTTCAGAATTAACTGAAATGACACCACTGAGTGGATCAATGGAGAAAGATAAGTTTGTGTTTCCGCTTTCAATTCTGAAGAAGAATCGATTCCACTCCAACACAGAGTCCTGATCTAGAGCACTCACAGTTAGCACAGATCTCCCTACTGGGCTGTCTTCTGTAATATTTGCCTCATAATGAATGGAAGTGAATATAGGTGCATCATTTATGTCAATAACACTGATGTGGACCAAAGTCTCATCTACATCCATGCCAGTAATAACACCAGAGTTCTTTGCCAGAACTTTTAAAACAACATGGCTGTTGCCTCGTTTCCTCAAACTGCTGCTTGTATATATTTCTCCAGAAAATTGGTCAACGTCAAAGCCTGTATTTTTGCTGTGACCAAACATCAAATAAAACACCTGACCTTCAGAGCCTTGGTCATAGTCTACAGCTGTCACTTTCCCTATCAGTGTTCCTACAGGCACATTTTTGAATACTGAAAAGTTAAATTCTTTCTTCCTGAATGTTGGAGGGAACTCATTGACATCTGAGATCTGGATGACAACATGTGCTAAACCAAATAAAGTGTGTCCGCCAGTGTTTGAACCTTTGATTGTTAGATCAAAAATCCGCTCTCGCTCATAATCAAAGACATTCAAAGTGGTGATACTGCCATTACTTAAATCAATTGCAAATTTATCGACATGACCAGCAATAAGAGAGTAGGATAGTTGTGCATTTGCTCCTGAATCAGCATCAGTAGCCTTCACATCAAGAATGATTGTTCCAATTTCTGAGTTTTCAGGCAATGATGTGATATATTCTGAAGATGAAAATACTGGAGGGTTGTCATTTACATCTGTAACTATCACTGTGACATTTAAAACACCAGTTTTTGATATCCAGCCACAATCTGTGGCTTTAAGTTGGAGTTTAAAAATACTTTCTCTTTCAAAGTCAAGTTCTCCAATAAGTATTAGTAGCCCAGACACTTCACCAACAGATAGTGGTAAATGTTGATTTTCAGGACTAATGAAGTACTTTACTACACCATTGGGACCATAATCCTTATCTTCTGCTTGAATTTTCCCTATCACTGATCCTACAGGCAAGTCTTCGGGGACAGTGAAATTAACATCTGATTCAATGAAACTCGGAGAGAAGTTATTCCTCCCAGTTATTTCAAAGATGATTTCAGTTTGTGATGTCAAAGTGGGGAAGCCCTGATCTTTGGCCACAACTAACAAAACGAGGAACATATGTTCACTCCCCGACAAAGTTTGATTTAAGAATATCTTTCCACTGTCTGCTTGAATCCTAAAGAAATCTGAAGCATTACCTCCATGAAAATCATACTCAATATTAGCGCTGCTATTGACATCCAGATCTGTTGCAGTGAGCTGGACCACCTCAGTTCCCACAGGCAAGTGATCCGGAATAGCAACCAGAGGCTGTACAGGGAAAAACATTGGTGGGTGGTGGTTATATTGTTCTAATTTAACTGTGACAGTGGTGTTACTGGACAGTGGAACATTGCCACAGTCAAAAGCAAGAACTGTAAAGTGATAGACTTCAAAAGCAGAATTATGTAAAATGAGTGGCTGCTTTGTATAGACTTCACCAGAAGAAGCATTCACCCAAAATTCTTCATTTGGAGGTTCAACAACATAGAAAATCTCACTGTTTTGCCCAACATCTGCATCTGAGGCAAGAACCTGCAAAACAATCACCTCTTTTTCTTTTGTTTCAGGGAGGACAGCTGAATAAAAAGAATGAGAAAATACTGGTCTATTATCATTTACATCTGAAACGAAGATAGTGACGTCAGTGCTTATACTCCATGCTGAATCATTTGCATTTACTTTCAGGATAAAATGATCCTGTACCTCCCTATCTAGAGGCCCTTGAACAGTGATATAGCCAGTGGTGAGATCAATGTTAAAAACCTTGTCCTCAGTTTGGTCAAATATGTAATAATTGATTACTGCATTAGCATCAGTATCATCATCAGTTGAGGTGACTTGTATAACTGTGTGTCCAACAGGAGCATCTTCGGGCACCTCTGCAAGAAAAATCCGTGAGAAACGAGGTGCATTGTCGTTTCTATCTAAAACGATCACAATGACGGTTGCTCTGCCCTTATAAAGGGGACTGTCAGGTTCTGAAGCTTCAACTGTTAGATTGAATACCGGAACAGCTTCTCTATCTAAACCTACAGTGGTGCTCAGAAAACCATTTTCAGGATCAATTGTGAAAAAGTTATCATCATTTCCTTCTGTTATGTTGTATCGGACGGTGCTGTAATTGGGAGAATCTGCGTCAATGGCAAGAACATCACAAACCGCAGATGGTGGAGAATTCTCGAAAACTTCACATCTATATTCAGCTTGAGTGAACTGTGGGAAATTGTCATTCACATCAGTGATGTTCAGGTGGATTTCTAAAAATGATGAGAAAGGAGGAGAGCCAGAGTCTCTGGCTTCTATCAACAAAGAAAATTCCTTTTTGTTTTCATAATCCAGATGGTTCTCCACTGTCAGTGATCCACGTAATTGGTCCACATGAAACATGTCTTCAAAGTTTCCAGAAGCAAGATAAAAAGACACGGGTTCAGCTCTGGTGCTCCCTGCAGAGATCACAGCCACTAGTGTTCCCACTGGTTCATCCTCAACGAGAGAATACCTCAGAACAGCTGCATTCATCTCTGGAAAGTCAGACATGTTTTGAAACCTGACACTTACTGTAGTTATGTCAAATTTAGGATTTTCTCCAGCATCTTCTACATGCACATTCATAATGATATTGCCTGTGTCCTGAAGCGCACTTGAAGTGAATACAGTGCCAGTGTGTGGATCAATGAAAAACAGATCTGAACTCGGTCCATATAGTGAATAATGGAGTTCTGCATTCATGTCAGTGTCTCCATCGGTTGCCCTCACTGCACAAACAACTGAGCCTGTAAAAGAACAACAATTCTGTTAGTTCCAAAAATATATACCTATACTGTCACAAGAAAATAAAATCTCTCACCTGGAGGCAGCTCAGAGGGCACATAAGCTACATAAGGGCTGTTAATAAATTGAGGCCAGTGGTCATTTATATCTCCAATGAGCACAGTAACAAGCACAGAGCTTGAAAGAGGCTGAGTGGGATGCGTATCACTGCCAATCACTGTCAGCCTGTAAATGGCGACAGTCTCCCTGTCCAAGAAATCAGTTGTAAACAGCTCTCCAGATGTTGCCTCAATGGCAAAAGGTGCATCAAGGTTTTCCATGAAATACCTATTTGAAGAAATATGATACTCTATCAGTATTTTGAAATCAAAATAAAAGTAAACAGATTGTATCTGACAGTCTCTCGGTGATAGTGCATTTAAAGTTATGCCACTGAGCAATTTCCCCAAACTTATTCCTCAATACTTAAGTGACCTCTTGATTTGTCCTTTTACCTTATTTCCCCACTTACACCCTCATCAGCATCGGATGCAGTTATTATGGCAAACACTGTGCCTACAGGACTGTCCTCAGTCACAATGGTGTTGTAGGCTTCCTCACTAAACTCTGGATAGTTATCATTGACGTCATCCACAACGACACAAAGAGTTAGAGTACCAGTCATAGGTGGCAGACCTTCAAATCACAAGGTGAAATGCATCAACAAACATGAAAATGTATTGTTTGAAGAAATACTTAGTGTGCATTATCTACTAATTAAATCAAAGTGTCTTGCAGTTTAACTCGGACCTCAATTACCTGAATCAACAGCTGTGATGGTAACAGCATACATTGATTCCTTCTCTTTGTCTAAGCTGTGTAAAATCTGAAACAAACCATCAGGAGTGATGGAAAACAAACCATCGTGTTGCCCTTTCTCTATAAAATAGGTAAGCTGACTATTGATCCCTAAATCCTCATCCAAGGCTGAGACCTGCACAAAAAAAGAGATTGGTATCAACACTTTGTGGCAACAACATACAATGTGAACTCTATGGTTATTGAGGGCCAGCAGAACCTGATGTGTTAGTTGAGATTGTTCCTCTTCGTTCTCCTTGACATGAATGATCAGTGTTTCAGGAGAAAACTGGGGTGCTGAGTCGTTGATGTCCAACACTGTGATACTGATAACAGCAGTGGCAGATCTTTGTTTGTACCCTTGATCAACAGCAGTTATTACTAGGGTGTAGTTTGAGTCCTTTTCTCTGTCAAGTCGATCCATGACCATAACAACACCTCTTACTGTGTCCACCACAAATGGACCAGCTGGGCTCAGCTTGTACCGCACTTGTCCATTTGGACCAATGTCTTGATCATGAGCCTGAACCTGAAACAAGCTGCTTCCCAAGGATATATCCTCTCTGACTGACAGGCTGTAGTTGCTTTGTGAAAACTCAGGGTCATTATCATTCACATCCTCAATATGCACGGTGACAGTCATTGTGGTCATCATCCGAGGCAACCCTTTATCAGCCGCTGTCACAGTGAAAGTCAGAATATCTGCCAATTCTCTGTCCAATATCTCCTCCAGGTATATTTTCCCACTTGTGTTGTTGATACTGAATGTTCCCCCAGAAGTGTTGTTTAAATAATACAAAACCATCCCATTGGATCCTATGTCTCCATCTTCAGCATGTACAGTCTTAATAACAGAATGTAATGGAGTGTCCTCTGGTATATGAACACTATTGGCAGATATAAACAATGGAGCATTGTCGTTGACATCTTCAACAGCTACAGAAATGTGTGCTGAGCTGGTGAGCTGAAAAGACATAGGCTGGGCACAGTCATTGGCCATCACTGTCAGATTGTAGGAGGATTGTCTCTCTCTGTCCAACTCTTTGTTCAAACATAAACTACCTGTTGAATGTATGGAGAACACGCCTGCTTCATCACCACCGACCACTCTCAGTTTCAGTTCTCCATTATCTCCTGGCAGAGAGGAAGAGATAAAGCTTAGCTTATGATGACAAGTCATGGATGACCTTATGATAAAGTATTGGTGTAGCGTAAAGTAAGGAAGACTGCAATCATGTCTTTCACAGATAAAAACAATTTGTTTAATGTATTGTAAAATAATGCATTCTGAAATAAGATTTAAACAAGTTATATTTTTCAGAAGTACAAATAGTCAATATTGTCAATGCCCACTAAAAAAAAGAAACCTTGATTCATAGGACATTGCATATATGATTTATGAAAGGATTTCAGACCTTGATTCATCAGATCACAGAACAGTTTTACATTTTATTCAGTTGTTTGTGTTTGTTGTGTTTTTAGCAACACAGCTTTTCCAATCTTTTGCTACTTCACGTCAAACTTTTTTGTGAGGAAAGTTGGTGGTATATTATTAAAAATTATCATATTTTGTTAGAACAGAAAAAATATTCAGTTTAAATATCTAATATGCTATATTTTGATCAATTTCAACTGAACATTGCAGCTGTTATCTACATTAAGACCACAATGCTCGTCCTCATGGAAATGAGAATATAATCAGACCTAAAATGTTTAACTAAAAACAGCAGTTTTTCTGCTTTTCTTCTTATTTCTGTATGTCTTATTAATATATTATATGTATTCTGACATTGGGAACATTTTCTTGAAAAAATGTACATAATTTATTGTTAATGTTGAATTATTTCAAGAAAAGACATTGTGATTAACACTGCTCCTAAAGTAGACAAACCTTCACACTCAGAAGCCAAAATGGTGTGTTGTTTCCTAATATAAAGGCATTATAAACACATACAGCCATGGTTCTATAGTTAGTCTTTATTTTATCATATCATATCTAATGTAGCTTTAAAGTTTGTTGTGACTGATGTAAAGTGAATGCTGTGACAATTAAGATTATAGAACCCATCTGTAACTGTCCTTAGTGAAATGAATGTTTGTGATGTGGCATTTTGTACTCTTACCATCATCTTTATCTGAAACGTTCAGTGACAGGAAACAAGTGCCAGCAGGAGTGTCCTCCAGCAGCGATGCAGAGAAATCATCCTGACTGAAAGCAGGGGGGTTGTCGTTCACATCCAGCACATTGAAGTACACCCTGACACTGGATACCTGCACGTCCCCCTGCTGCACCTGCACTGTTAGAATGTAGAATCTTTGTGTTTCGAAATCCAGGCTGCGAGATAATAGGAACTCCCCTGAGATGGGGCTCAGGAGGAATAGGTTATCCCCATCGTCTTCCTGAACTGAGTATGCGATAGGCGTGAGACTCTCAAACTGTGTTTCCACCTTTCCCACAATTGTACCTGTCAACACAGTGGACAGTGCATTAGAATCTGGTGATCTAATAACTGTGGAGTGAAAAGAAGGCAATTACTGGAAAATCTAAAAGTGTTGTAGTTATCCTAAATACTAAACATTAGACAGATTGGCACAAAGTATTATAAAATAGTCAAACTGACTGTTGTTAACAAACATTTACGTGCTCACATAAGGAAAGATGAATTACCTGGTACTGCGTCTTCTTTTACTTGAAATGAATACACAGTTTTGGAGAAAGCCATCTGCTGTCGCCATCTGTTTTGTGAGTGTGAGCTGAGTGTGCCATGCTTTTGCTCAGCTTCAACAGATGTATGATACCAGGAGGGAAGCATATGCTGCATTTCGACAAGATCTGCAAGCTCCCCCTCAGTACTTACATTCACTGAGTTCCCAGATGAAGGGCCATAAGAGGACACAGTTTCAAAAACCTAATGAAAGAAAAGACTGCGTGTTTCAAGCTGAAAATGTACAACATTTGATGCACTTAAATGAGGAAATTTGCTAGGAAAGATCCAAATCCTTTAACCACTTTATTTTAAACAAAAGCTGTTATCACAGCATATGAGTTCAAAGATGCACCTACCATAACATGTAACAATATTATTATGCAACTCCTCAGTTGTCCTGTTGAATCCATCATAAAGTTTGCCTTCTTGCGTTTCTCTTGGTCATGATAACAAAATCAAGTCATAGAAAAAGATCCTGCGCAAAGCAAAACAGACGTGGCTTGAAAGAGTGAGGTCCTGGACACTGCACACATGGAAAACTATAAAACCCGTATCCATAGTGACTACTCAATCTTCTCAGCCTGTAATCCTGACTGACACGCCTCTCTGACATCACACTATGCAAATTCAGCAGGAGAAAACAAGTTTTCTTACGCCTTCAAAAATGAAGATAAAAAGTTTGTTGTTGTAATTACTTTAACAGAAAGCTCACTACTTTATCTTAATACATGTACCTCATTACACGGTTCATAAACTGAACCCAAATACAGGCAGGGAGAGAAAGAGCAATAACAATTTCTCCCATCGTGTTTTGCTGATTTGGCTTTTTTCTCTATAGAATATTATTCTGTCCATAGACTTCACTGTTGAGGTTACACAGAGTACACTCTTTGAACAGCTGCCCACAGTTTTGTGCTTTAATCAGATGGGGGATTTATTCAGAGACTCCATGGCAGACATCCAATGGGTGAAAGGACAGAAAAATGTAGGGAGGGGGGAGGGGGGGCTCCACATTAAATAACAGCTTTCAAAAGAGAGCTAACAATGAAACAATGAAAATTAGATTTTTCGTGTACCGCCGTAAACAAAGCACAACACTGTTTTAGAGCACATGTTAACATCTTTTGTTAAGTTTGATTAATTATAATTGTATTGGCATTCTGTGGGGTTTACCTCATTTTGTGATCTGCTGAATAATGGTTACATAGCACATAATCTAAGAGGGAACATAAGGCAGCCATTATCCCTGCTGTCTTCAGTAAAACAACGATTATAACCCTGAAGTGCACTGCAGCGTCACCAGGACTGTTTCTGTGTGAAAACCAAAAAGACCACGGCAGCTTTGTTCTTATTTGCAAACACTTCTGAGAAAAGAAGAGTTTTCTGCATTGCCATAGAGAGAAGTCCAATGAACGGATATATTAACCCCCTTTAAGTGACTGTGAGGCCACCGTGACCGCAAGGTCGTCTCCAATTACTGAGAGAGGGAACTCAAAACCAGCAAGGGATCAGAAAAGGCTGCTGCCTTGTCTCAAAAGGACAGGAGCACATACCAAAACAGAAAAGGACTTTTCTACAGTCCTTTCACTTCTTTATCTGACTGATTTAGACGTACTATGTCTTTTTCTAAATGTCTGTGCAAACACTAGAAACTGTAGCAGGGTAGGGCATTTTCTTGTATGAGTAATATTTGACTTGGACACATTGTATCTTTAGTATTCTCCCTGAAGAAGAAAAAAAAGGTGTTTGTTAAGGTTTTATTTTTGCTCATTGTACAATCAATTACAACCATTTCCTTTTTCGAAATGTCCTTTATTTCTTTTAATTACTTCCGGATAGGCAAGTCATTTGATTTGTTTTGGTGGCTGGTATTTCTTGTAATCTGGGACAGAGTGCAGAGGCTACATGCATGTCTGTCCAGTTTCACCATTACATTTTCTGGATGTCACAGAATTCCACATTGGCTTGTACACACAGTCGAATAACCAAACTGCATTTAATCTGAATTAATTGTCGAGTGTACTTCATTCCAGCGCCACCCTCTGGACTTAAATTGCTTGAATTATATCAAAGTGAGTCAGAGAAATTCTTGTTATTTCGTGGCATTTGTCTTCTTAGTTTCGAAACCAAAGCTATTCAGCAATGTGTTTCTCAAATAACTCATTGAATGCTAATGTTACAGGTCTAATAAACCAGTATTACTCATTGTGTTCAAATTCACAGCTGCCAATTTCCTCTTCTGTAAATGAGCATATCCCCACAACACTAAGCAGTATCACTCAATAGACAACATACATGTAAAATAAGAGTTGATAACATGTCAGATCCCAAATCTGAACTTAAAAGTTCCAATTTTCATGACTAAATAGAAATCTGGCAGCAACAACAAGTAGTTATTCACTCATGTGACCATCAGATACACAGTAGCTGCATCTTAAATGAAAATGCTCAACCCTCCGTCATCCATGTGCTGTAACTCACAACCTAGATGGTCTACACGGTCTAATAACTGACAAGTAGTCTTGCAGATGTTGAGATAACTAAAATTAGAAAGAAAAAAGGAACGTCAGAAAAGAACGTCATCAAGAAAAAAAAAACTTTTATTGAAGACATTCTTGAATGTCAACAGCTGCATTTTGATAATAGAGTGGTATTCAAAGAACACTTAAAAAGATATTGGGACTGCACATAAAAAAAAAACATTTTCAAAATTAAAAAAAAAAATTACACTACCAACTCAGAAATCTCATTTTTGAGTGGCAACACCTAAAGTTAGACTAGTTGCTTTCATACTGATTTGAAGTCCTCCTAAATAAGTTGATAGCAGGGATAAAGAACTACCACTAGAAAAATCTCAAACATAGGATATGTAGTGTTAACTTTACAAAAAAGGAGAATAACACTGTACATCTTAAAAACATTAAATATACACGTGATCTTGATCAGTCAGATCCAAGATAGTGAATTGAGTACATTGATTATAATGGCATAAACAAAACCTCAGCTCCTTCCTCTCCTTATGCAATCTACTCGTCATCATCATCATCATCATCCTCTTCGTCCTCCTCCTCCTCTTCCTCTTCATCATCATCATCGTCAGCTGCAGCACTTGATCCTGAATCCACTTTACCTTTTGTGCGGTAGGCAACAATATCCTGAGAGAAAAAATGTATTTGTAAAATGGCAAATATATTTTAACTGCAACGGATAAAAACAAAGAAAAAAAAACAATAAAACCAACAATAAAACTCATCAAATATGATCCCGTCTAGCTTTACACCGTAGTTACATGGCGGCCGTTTACCTTGTCATATTTCTCCTTCAACTTGGCAGCCTTCTTCTCATACGGCTGCTTCTCTTCTGCAGATGAGCCGTTCCACATCTCTCCCAGCTTCTTTGCTGTGTCCCCAATAGTAAGTCCAGGATACTCACTTTTTATTTTGGAGCGAAAGTCTGCACAAAAGAGAAAGAATGCAGACCTGTGGGTGGAAAAAAAAAAGTGTTACTGTGCAGACCATCATTACAAAGTTAGAATTTATTGTCGCGGGGGGGGCTTTCTGAATACAGTACATACGGTGGCCTCTTCGGGGCATTAGGGTCCTTGAATCGCTTCTTCTTCTGACCCATGGGGGGTATGTAATTCTTCATTTCCCCCTCATAACGCAGCTTGTCTTGTTTGGCCAAATCCTCAAACTTGCCTTTCTCTTTTGGTGACATTGTCTTTGGGAAAAAATAAAACAGTTTATCAAAAAACATGTAGGTGGGAAAAAAAAAAAAAGAAAAAAAAGAAACATTTGAAAAGAAATACTGAATTAAAACATGGGAGGAGAAAAACAAAAGATGAAAATACTCAATCATTTATATTACCCTCCATCGTTCAGAGCATTTCTTGGAGAACTCTGAAAAGTTGACGCTGGCATCCGGATGTTTCTTTTTGTGCTCTCCTCGGCATGTTTGCACAAAGTACGCATAGGAGGACATTTTCCCCCTTGGCTTCTTTGGATCCTTCCCCATCTTGACTTACTAAATAAAGAAAAAAAAATATATATATATATATATATATAGTTTGAAAATATGTCTCCAAGTGCCGGCACGCAATAGCAGTGAAAATATGCAAATCTCCTTTTGCTTAACAGTCTGTCTCTTGCTTTGTCAGTCCCATCTATTGTTTAAACAAGAAGGTGGGAGGAGGGTGTCTGGGGTGAATGATGACCCATTGTACGAAGAGGCCAACATGATGCTTCTTTTTAAATTACGGCCAGCTACACTTTATTTTGCCAGCGCTTTACTTTCCGCAGTCATCCAGTGTTATAGTACCAAACTGGTGAAAACGTTGAGCTGGGTTATTTTCTGTTGCCTCCCAATGACAGAGCGTAGTGAGCCGGATTGGTGTTGTACATGAATACATTAGCATTAGCTTCCGCTAATGTTCGCTTGCTGTTATCCATTATGGCTCCGCTGCTGCTTTGTGTCCCCTCGCTTTTAGCATTAGCTTTAAGCTAACTTAGCATGCCAGTGTTCACCTCATGAGTCGATTATTAAAATGGCTGATTTGACTGCCAACAATGGCTGGCATGCTGATTTCACAACCCTCACTGCTTCTAATCTAAGATATGGAATCACCTGCCATATCAAAAGCAGTTCCCGTTAATGTTGACTATTGTATAAAAGTTTTCATGGAAGTAACAATGGTGAGGGAGAAAGATGCTATGCCAGTCTCACCGCAGCTGGGCTGCCTCAGCACCAGTCAGCGGCAACATTCAACCACCAGCTAACGTTAGCCTACAGCCACCGTTAACAGGCTAACTGCGGGATAGCATACAAGTTAGCTCATTGATATCAGCTGGTTACACAGAAGATGACGTTGCTTACTCATAAGAAGTTACCGATTAAGTCGCATAATGGAACAGTTACCTTTTATTTTATCTACTCGTAGCCACGGCTAATGTCAGTGTAGGGTATCTGCGTAGCCAAGTTAGCGGGGCAACATTAAACAGCTTGAAACTGGGTTTACCTCCTATCTTGCTCAGCCATACAACTAAATACATACTACAGTGATGTATACTGTGCAAAGCATATTCTAGCCCGGGGATTAATTCATATGTGTAACACAGTATTCGCTTTGTTCATGCGATAGCGTTTAGGATGCTTACCTCCTCGGCCAAATGTACGTCTCAAACAATGGCACGAAAAGCACAGTCGGTACGTGGTCTTTTGGTTGAGAGATTCCCTCTGTGTTTATTCCGTGTATTAGGCTCCGGCTGTCGGACATTGGCTGCCGCAAACTCCTTGGAGTATCTCATTGGACATTCTGTGTCCCAGTCTTCCTTGTTGTGCAGTTGGTTGTCCAAAACACGGCGCTAAACTTGAATCTGGAAAGACGGTCTATCAGTTTCTTTGAGTGAAGGGACCTATATGTGGAAATTATTATTCAAATATTTGTAAAAATCAGTTTAGTTTCTAAATTACCAAGTCAGTTTAGTCAATATTTATTTTGACTTTAGTTTCTATTTTTTGTTAGCGGTTAAAAATGAGTTTACTATTGCACAAAAAGATGAAAAATAAAGCCAACACATCTTGAAAATTACGCCAAAGTAGATACTAACCTTCATTATCACTGTCACTGTATGTAATAGAAAAAACAATTTGGAAACAACATACATACAATCTATTTACCACTGTGAATTGTAATTTGTATTTGTATATATGTATATATATATATATGTAATTATATATGTGTATCTATATATGTATGTATATGACAAATGATCAAATTAATTTATAATAAATTGTAAGTTTCTTAAAATAAATGTAATATGATTCCCTGTTGTGTATTGTAAATGTAAGATTAGGCTAAATTATTTTGTTTAAAAATAGGGTTTAAAAGGAAAACCTTGATAAAAATATTCATCTACTTCACTGCTGTTTTCGTAGCTCTACATGATCTCAGTTCTTAGGAAAATCCTGCTGCGATCTGTTCTGCATCTGCATAGATAAAGCTCATCCCGGAAAAGAAAACTCTTGTACTCTCAGGGTTCACAGTAATCTTTTTTTTGTTTTTCAGATAACCATTTGTGAAGAGACTTGTCTTTTGGTCATGGAATTTAAGTTCTTTGAAAACAACAATAACACTAGGTTTTAAAACTAAGTGGTGGTCACAAATTGCTGTCATAGGCAATGTTACACAAATGCAAGTAAAGATAGAATGTGTACTGTAAACAAATAAAAGTAATGCAACTTTGTTTATCTGAATATGATAAGTTCATTTCATTATGTCATATGTATTTATGATAGTACATCCAATTTCATATAGTATAATATGAAATTGCTACACTATTTCAGTCTTTTGTTAAATTTCCACTTTCAGTATTGCCAATATTATTCTAAAGATGTCACATTTAATTCCCTGGTCACTTCTCCTGGTCTTGGGGTAATTTTAGTGTCACTGGGCTGTTGTGATTGAATGTAAGCTAGTGTGTAATTTCCATTGGGCCAGGGAGGACGTGTTCTTTATTTCCAAAATAAAAAAAAAAAGTTTTTATCAGCTTGAATTTTGCTGTTCCAGAGTTGTATAATTAATATTTTCAGAGTCTTGCCAAACACGGTTTTACTACTGTAATGTAATACTAATACTTATGCTATAATAGTTCCTTACTTCTATGTCTTACTCTGAAAATGTTTGCTGTTGTCATAATGTAGAGGTAGCAGTAAGCAGTCATGCAGGAAGTCTTGTCACCCGCAAATTATGATAACATGTGCTGATGATGTTCCACTTCCACTGACTGGTTTGGAGCTCTGGTGGCTGTCTAAATGAGCTTTAAATAAGGGCCATAGCAGTAATGTATATAAAAAAAAAATGTTGCACACATTTCATCAAATGTCAAATCCTGCACCATTCTGTCAGAACTGGGAGCAAATGGACATAAGACAAGAAACACATCTGGGCCAAGAGGTCAGGGTGTGAAAGCAGATGACTTCTCAACACCTCAACCAGTGGATGTCTTTGAGGACGAAAAGAAGCAGCCACAATGGTTGGTGATAGAACTGCTGAAATAGAAGACATTCTTTCACACTTACTGAGACTGCAGTACAGCAGTATTTATTTACTTTCAAGAAGTAAAGCTTTCAAGAAAAGGAAATGTCGGCCTCTTGATCTCTCAAATAAAAAGTTTTTTTTCTTTTTTTCTTTTAAGCTTTTCGACTCCTCAGTTTCAACTTTTAGCCTGAAGATGCCACTAGAGTGCTATAGTGCTTAACTTGACTGGATTCAAACTACCAACAGCAGGATGAATGTGACGTAATGCCCCAAATGCCAATTTAAAAGAATATTATGATCTGGCCACTTGCAGTCTGACAGTATATCAGGCACAAGAGTGCTTTAGGCCAAAATAAAACAAACATTGTTCCTGAGCCCTCTACTTAAATGGCCTCCATCCAGCACATTCGAATTCGAGCTTTCAAGCTGACAAGAATGATTGGTTGCTGTAGGATGTTGTATTGCAAATGCACCAGCTGAAGTTTGCAGGTTTCAGTTGTAAATGTCAGTCACACGCTCCTGCTTAATGTAACAGGCAATGCGCCATAACATATTAGGAGGAGCAGTCTTGGGAGTTCAAAGTTATGCATCTCTTAAAAAGGGATTTGGAAATCAGTTGAGGTTATATGAACATTTTTAGTACTTTCATCACTCTGACTAATTAAACAGTTATCTCCCCAATCCTGTGGGGAAACCTCAACTCTAGTCATATCCTTGAGGAATTAAGCTGTTTATGCCATTTATTTATTAATGGTGAATCAAACAGCTTCTTGGATCAAGGAACAGTTGCTAGGAAACAAGTGAAGAACTTAGGAGAGGCCTTTAACGTGGTGTGGTCTGTTTTCTGGACAGTGGTTCTGATGCAGTCAGTGCAGAGGTGAAGTCCTCATCACATGTCGATACTCAGACTGTGTCCACTTGAAAAAACTGTTAATTTCTTTTGTTTTAACCTCAATCTGTATTTTTAGCACTCAGACTCAAAAACATAAGTGGAATTTGGGTGGACTGACAAAAAGACCAAAGAAACATTTCTAAATTATTTCATTGTGCATTGTGCGACTGTAATTTCACATCATGAATAATTGTATTTATCAACGTTCCTTCTCTCCTTATTAAGATCAATGGGAGATTATCACTGCATAACCTCCAACTAGTTTATGAGGTACTGTGAGAATGTTATCTTTTTAACTGCTCTGTTAATATAGTTAGTCATCTCTGAGGTGGCATTTTGAATTCAATGGATGATGTTAAATCAACAAACTCTTGATCTAAGACAAAAAACGTCTTGAGATAAACAGTTTGTGGCTGTAAAACTACTCCTTGAATTTCTTCTCCTGGCCCTCCGGCACACTTTGTTCTTCATTTCACTCTGAGCATAATTTCATCTTCTGGGTCTTTGGGGATGCATAATTCTTTATTTCCCTCTCATAACGTAGCTTGTCTTGTTTGGCCATATTTTAAAATTAGTCTTTCTCTTTTGGTGACATTGTCTTTAGGAAAGCATAAGCAGTTTTTGAAACCCAAGAACAAACAACACTTAAATTAATGAACTGGATTAAGAGGGAAAAAACTGATTAACATTAACAACACTGAAAATTAATTAAATCAACTGTACGCTCCATCGAGCTGAGCAAGTTCCTCTCCACATGTTTTTGCAAAGAAGCCATAGGAGTACGTTTTTCCTCTTGGCGTCTTTGGATCTTCCACCATCTTCACTCACAAAAGAGGAGGGAAAAATGCTTGAAAAATATGTATTCACCTCCACAATAGCAGTTTTGCTTAACATTCTGTCTCTTGATTTGTCAGTCACATCTATTGTTTAAACAGGGATTTGGGAGGAGCATAACAGAGTGAATAAGGGTGTCTGGGGTGAATGATGATCCACTGTGAGACCATCAGAATTATGCTTATATTAAAACTACAGTCATCTAGACATTACTATACCTGCGCTTATATCTCCAGCAGTGATCCAGTGTTATAGTAGGTACAGAGTTGATTTCTGCCGTGTATACTGATATATTGTGAGAATTAGAATTTTAAGATAAAATCATGATTTGCAGAATACACTAATAGTAATAGAAATATAATAAGTTTTGAAGAATTATCTTTATTTTTGTCATAAAACATCACTCTCTCTCTCACTCACAATGAAGTACAGAGGTTTTAATCCTGCTTTTTGTCCATTACAGCAAGGGACGCAGGAGAAATTCCTTATCAGACCCTGTTCCCCCTGTGTTAAGATGGACATGAAGTTCACTCATCTATGAAATTCATAATGCTGACTTGTTACTTTACCAGATATTAATCTTAAAATGTGCATCATGCTATGTCTTGACATAGCAGGAGGAACACATCCCAATTCAATATCAAATACTGTTTCACCCTTTGTTTAGATGGAATACAATTCATATATCAAATTCATATTTTTGACTTGTCACCTTATATTACTTAAATCCTAAATGTTTCATGTTCCTATGTCTCAATTTGTCCACAGTAGCTGGAGGAACACGTACTTCAACTGATTCCCTTCGTTGAATTGTGACATTTTTTATAGAAATATAATGTAACCTAAAATGAATTAATGTAAGATGAGTGTTTTATATAAAAAAAATGCTTTGCTGCCAAGTTATGAGTAGCTTTACAGTATGTCCTATACAGTAAACACTACAAAAGTAGGTTACAGTATTCCCTTCTGAAACAGGATTAAAGTAAAAAGCTTTAGTAAAATCATTTATCCTCTTCCTTCCATCACCAGTAACAGATTCAAGTAAGACAGCTTTGGCAATGCTAAATTTTTAATTCAACGTCTCCCCTGCTGGGCAGCACACAGCAGCCTTTCATGTGTTATGCAGGTAGATCTCTATTACCATAGTGCTTAGAAACATCCTGCTGCGATCAGCTCTGACTGTATAAAACTAATACCTGAAAGAAAAATTATTTGACTCGCAGGATTCAGTGTTCGGCTGCACTTTTCAGAGATCCAGCTGTGAAGTGACTGTTCTTCTGGAGACGAAAATGAAAAGGATTTCATCACTCTGAAAGCAACCATAACACAAAGTGTCAAAACTTGACAGTGGTCACCAATGGCAACCAAAGGTAAAGTTAAACCAAAGGTATAGATACAGTTAACACTGTTAATGATGGTACCTTAAGCTATGAAGAGAACATTTTTATTTTGTCTTAGAAATGAGAAGCTTCTCTCATTATGTTATGTAATTTGACTGTGATTTTATTTTTATATTTGTAAAGTGTACAAGTAATTCCCACCTTCAGCATTGCCAGTGTTATTATAGAGATGTAAATTGCATTCCCCTTGTCGTGTTACTTGGCCTTGGGGTAATTTGGTTCCTGTGGGCTGTTGTGAGTGAGTATAAGAAAACTTGCAATTTCCTCTGGCTCAGGAAGGACACGTTTTCCATTTCCAAAATCCTGTGTCAGGTAATTTCACTTTTGAGTTTTGAAATCATGTTTTCCTTCAGATATTTGCCATTTATGTAGCATATAGCTGTAGTGATGTACTAGTAATCTCTATGAATCAGAAAGTATCTGGTATTTTTTAAGGAGATTTTCAGTATTTTCAGTGTGGTTAAAAGAGATTAACTGTGTGTTTGTAATAAGATTAAATTTGTGAAAGTGAAACAGATTGTGAATGCTAAGATAAGAGTGCTTACTTTTTGTTCATGTTCATGCTTACAAAAAAATACCACCTGAGTTAGAAAAAAGTAAGACAAATAGATACATTTTATTCACAGTCAAACGTAGAACACATATCATGTGTTGAAATTGAAACAGTTTACTATCTCATGAAAAATATTAGCTAATCTTGAAAATTTGGTCAGAGGAAGCAAAAGGCCCAAAGAACTGCACCACTAAATTATGGAGCAATTTTAGAATAGTCTACATCTTCAATGTAAAATTGCAAAGACTTTGAATTCAGAGAATCTGGAGATTTCTCTATACATGAGGGAAATGACTAAAAGTCAGTACTGGATGACCATGATCTCCAGGCCCCCAGGTAGCACTGCATTAAAAACAGACATGATTCTGACATGGAAATCACTGCATGGGGTCAGGAACACAACCAGAAATCATTATCTGTGAACATAGTTCACCGCTCCATTCACCAGCTCCATCATGTGATGAAGTAGTCAGATCTATTTATGACCCAGAATCAGTGTCTTCTTGGGACAAAAGCTAATTTAAAATGGACTGAGGCCAAGTGGGAAATTGTTCTGTGGCCAGATAATCAAAATTCTAAAATTCTTCATTGAATGTTTTTATTTTCCAATATTTCAAGAATCTAGAATAAAAGCAATGACAAAAACAACAACAAAAATTAACATAAAAAAGGGAACTACATACAGAAACACTCTCATTTTAATTCAAACACATTTAAAAGCCTGTATTTCCGATGGTATGGGGGTGCAGAAGTGCTGCGGAACTGTGGAACATGTTGAAACACATTATCAGTGCTGATGGCTGTATTCAGGTTTGAGAGCAACAGGCAGCATCTTTTTCAGGGAAGGTCTTTTATATCTCAGCTACACAATGCTAACCCACATACTGCATCTATTACAACAGGATGGCTTTGTAGTAGAGGAGTCTGGGTGCTTCAAACTTTTCCCCACTATGACATAGAAGACTCAGGATTGTTGAGCAGCTAGAATCCTTTATTAGTCAAGATTGAGACATTCCTAGCCCAAAATCCAGCTAGTACTCAGTCAGTCAGTTTCCACATCTTTACTTACAGTAAGATATGTTGCTCTCATCAAATTCAAGATGACCTTATTTCTTCATATTGGTTTGTGACATTTTCAAATCACTGTTTTTAATTTACATTTAATACAGCATCCCATTTTCTTTCTTTTTTTTTGTAATTGGGGTTGTACTACTCCAAGATTGCATCTGATACTATTTTGTTTGTAGAAGGAAAACAGTGGTGGGATCCTTATGAAACTTCTCACAGAAAACAATTTGTCTACCAACCAAACTCAGCTCCAGAGATCCTTCTGTAAGTTCCATTAATGGCATTATGGTAAAATTCAGAATGGTTATGCAAAATAGTTTTGCTTATGTATGTATTAGTATGTCTGTGTTGATGCATGTGTAGGCGGCCAACGTCAACCGCATTTATAGACTCCTATTCAAAGTCTGGATATATTGGTTCAACTGAATACAATAAGGAGTTTTGCTGGAAACCTGTCAGTAAACCTGAATGCATATGCACAGGAACAGCCTCGGGACAGAGGAGAAACAACCCACATCCCAGCCAGGTTTGTCTTTACATTGTATTAACTTCAGTTTTACATTCAGAGTTTAATTACTTCTGACAGATTAACATAACTTGAAATCAAGATTATTTTCCCCTAGGCTTTCATGGTGTGGAGGGTACCAAGGGATGCTACACCAAGTTATGAGTATGTAGCTTTCCCTTCGAAATGTCCTCCAGCTGAGGGGGAGATCCATAAAGCCATAAAAGCACAGTACTGCTCCACCTACACTCGTGATTTCATGGGAGTGCATCAAGGTATGACACGTTTGGTTGGCCTAGTCTTAGCCATACCACAGTGCCTGAATAAATACATCCAAACACACATGCAAAAGCAACATAACATTTCTCTCCATAGCTTACTTTCTTTTGTTTTTCATCCAGCCTATTTGTTAGGACATGATGACATTAAAAAAGCACATGGACAGCTGACACCTGTGCAGAGCAGGCATTGCATGCAGGTACCACTCCCGACTGAGACTAAGATGATAGTCAATTACCGTGAGCCAAAGCAAAAACCTCAACTGCTTGCACATTTCCTCCAATACAGCAAAAGAGATCCACATGTGGCCTGTTGTGGTATAGGTACTTTCTTCTCTAAAACCACTGAAAACGACCATAAACAGCAGTTCCATTCATTCCTATTTGCTGATAATTGTCCATGTGTTTTAGTTCCCACTGTTGTACAAAGGCACATCAACACTCAGCAGAGGGGACTGAATCTGACAACATATGACCAGTTTTGTGAAAAGAGAGTCAGCAATGTGAAAAATTCCTTGCTTTCCCAGGACCTTCAGAAGTTACATGAGAGCTTACCTGAGGAGGGTTAGAATCAACTTGTTTATTTTAAAGTTTGAGAATTTCAGCAAGTTGCTGTCACACTGTAAGAAAGAGTTATCTTATGTTTGTATTTGCTATTGGCTTTGCAGAGAAGATGGCTGTTAAAACAACACTGAATAGAGATTCTTGTCCAAAAAATGGGGAGAAAGTAAATAAACTTCCTGCAGTTGTGCAGAATTCTAGCTCACCTGTGTGGACATCAAGCTGGCCCGGACCTCTGTGAACCTTATGCCCTGTTTTAGTGGTTTGATTATCTGTGTGTGACGTTTCTGTAATCTTTCTTCTCTGAAAGTGCAAAAATGTTTAATGAACAAGATAACATTATAGCAGTTAAAGTCCAACAGAATGTTCAAATGACCTGTTTCACTTGCATGTGTAACTTGTGTGTTGTAATAATTACACATTTGAATCCAGTGAGAGGATTTGTGTCCACCTTCTTGTTTTACTACGCCACACACACTGCCGTCTTGCTCAGTCTGTTTGTTATTTAATCTAAAAGACAGAAATATTATGCTGCTTTATTCTGATATGTTCTTACACACATGACAAAACCAACAGTTTTTTTCTTAATTTTCCATAGAAAAATTGTTCCTTTGGTTTTGTTTCATACATCAATTCCTTGGGTGTCCTAAAATTTAATAAAATATATAAAAATGCATACAAATGACAGAGACTAATTGAGTTAAGACAACTGTAAACTGACAAAACAGCTAACGTATTAATTACAATATAAACAGTTCAATGTTATAAGTTTTAGTAAGACAGCTGTTTCTCTGTCTGCATATGAAGTGTCATGTTTTGAGTTTGTATCCTCAGTTGTCACTCTTTGTTCCTTAGTTACCGTGGCACCACCTGTTCTGCTCAGGTGTAATGTTAGAGGGAGTGTCAGGTAGACTAATGTGGGATCTGTCTGAATAATCTCTTCTGAGAGGTCAGACTGAAGAAATGCTCAGATCTTGCATATCTTTAAATGTTGCTTCACATCAGCCATAAAAGACAGATTATCAGGAATGCCACAGAGGGAAAAGTTTCGCTCCTCTTCAGCTTCAGGAAGATTAGAAACCAAACATGTGATCAGGTATTCTGCTGCTTTTTGTTCACCTCATTACAGATCACGTTTTCACTCTGATTTAATAGCAACTATATTTTGAATGTCACAACAAGAAGTGGAAAAGGACAAATGTTAGGCTTTGCCTTGGTTACATATCTTGCTCAGAAAATGTTTATTGTAGCCATAGTGATTGTGCAGTGAGTTGTCATGCAGGAAGTCTGCTCACCCGGGAATTCATCACATTGCTAAGATTAAACATGTGATGATGATGTTCAACTTCCGCTGACAGAGTTTGGAACTCTGGTGGCTGTCTAAATGAGCTCCTTTCATCTGCTTTAAATAAGGTCCATAGCAGTAATGTATTAAAAATAACTTTGCACACATTTGATCAAATGTCAAATCCTGCAGCATTCTGTCAGAACTGGGAGCAAAAAGAGAGAGGACAGGAAACACATCTGGGCCAAGGGGTCAGGGTGTGAAAGCGGATGACTTCTCAGCTCCTCAGTCAGTGGGTGTCTCTGAAGATCAAAAGAAGCAGCCTGAATGGTTGGTGCAAGAACTGCTGAAACAGAACAAGCGAAGACATTCTGTCACACTTGGAGATGAAGCTCAAATACTGAGACCGCAGCACAGCAGTATTTATTCACCTGAGAGCCTTGAGGTAAAGCTTTCAAGAAGAGGAAATGATAACTGTCAGCCTCTGTATTTCTCAATGAAAAAGTCTAGATGATTTGTTGTCTTTAATGCTTTCGACTCCTCAGATCAACCTACTTTTGTGGAGTTTCAACCTTTAGCCTGAAGATGTCACTAGAGTGTAGCAATCCTTAACTGGTTTAAACTCTACAACTACCAGCAGCAGGATGAATGTGACGTAATGCCCAAAATGCCAATTTCAATGAAGTTGATGATCAATTTACTTGCAGTCTGACAGTACATCAGGCAGGATAATCAATTCCAGAGCCTGAGGGCGCTTCAGGCCAAAGTAAAACAAACATGGTTCCTGAGCCAAATACTTAAATGGCCTCCAGCAGATTCAAATTCGAGCTTTCAAGCTGACAAGAATGATTGGTTGCCATAGGATGTTGTACTGCAAATGCACCAGCTCAAGTTTGCAGGTTTCAGTTGCAAATGTCAGTCACACTCTCCTGCTTAATGTAACAAGCAATGTGCCATAACAGATTAGGAGGCGCAGTCTTGGGAGTTGAAAGTTGTGCATCTTTTAAAAAGGGATTAAGGAAGCAGTTGAGGTTTTATGAGCAGTTTTATTACTTTCATCATTCTGACTGATTAAACAGTTATCTCCCCAATTCAAGGAATCCTGCGGGGAAACCTCAACTCTAGTCTTATCCTTGAGGAATTAAGCTGTTTATGCCATTTATTTATTAATGGTGAATCAAACAGCTTCTTGGATCAAGGAACAGTTGCTAGGAAACAAGTGAAGAACTTAAGAGAGGCCTTTAATGCAGAGAGTGTGGTCTGTTTTCTGGGGGTTGTTCAGATGCACTCCATGCAGAGCTGAAGTCCTCATCATATGTCGATACTTAGACTGTGTCCACTTAAAAAATACACTGTTACTCTGTCTTCGCTAACCTTGATCTGTGTTTTTAGCACTCAGAGTTTATAAACTGCCTGGTGAGTAGATTTTAGTAGATTGAAAAATAAAAAAGGAGTAACTTTTAAATGAAATCATTTTATTGTGTTTCTTAAATATGAAATCTATAATCATCATCAATAGTAGTAATTATCACAATTTCTACTTCCCTAATTAGATTGATGAACAGATGTCACTGGATAACCTCCAGAAACTGAAACTAGCTTTTGAGGTACTGTGAGGACCACATTTTTCGTAAATAGCATCTTGGGTTATTCGTACCCAAGATCTGACCTGCATTTTTTTTGTTCAAAGGAATTTGAAACGCGTGGCTTGAGACGCATTGATGTGAAGAATTTTAGACATATAGTGAAGAGGTGTTTGGGCTGGCCTAACATGGTAAGACAGCATTACATTTCTCTGTATTTCTTTCCCTGACATTCTTTTGTCACTGTGTTCACAGTATTTTCCTTTCATTTAAACAAAGTGTTCTTTGTTCTCTTCTGTTCACAGAGCAATGCACAGATTCATTGGTTATTTAAAAAGATTGATCACTCAGGTCAAGGAAATATTTCATGGGTGAGGAGATTAATATACTTTTTTTTCTTATGATGCACACAGCTCTTGTGTTCATGGTCAGAATGCACGATAACATTAGAGAATAGAGAACTGCAGGAGTAAACTTAGGCCACTGTGGCGTGCTGCAGGGTTATTTTGGCTGCTATAATCCACTCAGGATCTGTGGAGCAGGTGTAAATCGAATTTACCTGAACACAATAACTTTAAATATTTCAGATTGATTGAAAAGTCAAGGGATGATTCAGCAAATTAGTTGATATATCCCTGATGATACCATAGTTTTTTTTGATTGTTAAGATACAGTATAGACAACAAGAAAATAAATATATCTGAATTACATGTTATATGATGCAGGGTGACTTCTGCACACATGTGCTGCAGGAGTATAAAGAGAAGGAGAAAACTGTGAGAGCCAGCAAGCAAGTGGCCTTCAGACTGCCAGCCAGCATGAATGATTATAGTCACGGTGTTCCTATTATCAACATCCACTCCACTCATGATGGCACCGTGGTGACAGTACGAGAAGATGGGTTTGTTTGTCTCTGGACTCCTGAACTTAAACCCCAGAAGACCAAACACATGTTTGTATGTTCCCAGTTGTGTTAATGTTCCTTTTCTCTCCCTCTGATTGTTCTTGGTCAATATCAACCTTTGACAAAAGACACAAAACAAAACCAAATTGACTTCAAAATGTCAGAAAACACAACAAAAAAGAGAAAAAAAACTTATTTTTCTGAAACAAAATTTTGTTTCTTTCAAAAACAACCACATACACATCTACATTTAAATGAGTTCTGTGAAATGTCCTCTGATCATTGGTATTTTCTAAACCGTTTTGATTTTTGTTTTGTAGTTGTGTTATTCCTCTTTTCCTTTTTTGCAAAATGTAGATATTTTTTTGTTCGGTTTTGTCCACTTCTGTTGTGTGTTGCTCCTCAGCGATGGGTCTCTGTTCCTGAAGGCAAACACCTTTAAAAATTCAGTCATAATAGGTTGTAGGCGTATGTTCAGAGTTAAAGACTAAATAAATACTTCTTATAAGTGGAAAAGTAGAGGATTAAAAACAAGATTGTAGAAAATTCAAACTGCCATTGGCTTTTTACATTGTCTATATGCACAGTGAGTTAGATTAATGTTGTTTTGTATTAACTCACATTATTCAGTGAAACAAGTTTTTAATGTGTGACTTGATTTGTTTTTACAGAATGAAGAACCTGCTAATAGAAAGTCAAAGTGGGCGAGTGATTTCACTCTGATGTTAGAGTACAACAAGCTGATGATTGGAACAGGGTAATGACAGATGGTGAAATACAATAACATACAGTTTTATCATCATATCAGCAGGTTCCAGACTGCTGTGTGTTCATTTAATATGCTCAATGCTTTATCTTTCAGTGACAAAGAGATACAACTTTATAATCTTTCCACTTTGGAGCCTTATTGTCAGATCAGTGCCCTGGACACAATACCTCTAACCTTAGACTACAGGTGAGCAACGGAGCTGCATCAATCAGAGAAACTTGAAAAATTTGCAGCACATTAACGGTTGTTAACGGTCCTTATATTGTAGCTACACTGGCCTCGATGAATGTTGTGTTCTGTACGGAGACACTGAAGTAGGTCCATTGTTAAATCCTGGTTAAATCATCAAACTGAAATCCTACATACTGGAAGAGGATCATTTTTTGTTTGTGTTGCAGGGATGTGTGATGATAATTTTCATATCCTCTGTTGAAGATACCCTCAGGTAATAATGTTTATCTAAAAACCTATTTCAGTTGTTTGAATAGCCACCATACAAACAGTTGTTATTTCTTATCAAAATTATTATTAGAGGACACAGTGGAAGGGTATCATCAATACATTAGAAAGATAGCATTTATGTCATATAATGACAAATTCAATGTATTTTTCTTATAAAGTTAAATATAATCCTGTGTGATCAAAAACAGTAATTTGTTGAAAAATATACATTTGCAGTGAGCTTGTTGATTCCTGAGTTAAACAGCTTCAATTCAAGTCAATAGCACTCTTGATGCTATCTTATAAATCAATGCCACATCAATATCCAAACAGGATCATTTTACCATCCTAAGTTAAATGTATTTTTTGCACTTCGACAGAACAGGATGAAGGCTGTTATTGCTTTTCTTGGACAAGGACAAGGTTTATTTTGGGATTAGACCTTCTGCTTCTCCTAAAATTATGCATTTTAGTATTTTTCTATTGTATGGAGAGCTCTTTATATATAATAAAAAACTGAATGTATTGAACTTTTATTTTTTTAAGCAGACATTAAAAGCAGCTAAGAAAAGGACATTTTATCTTTAGCACATTTAGAGCTAACATTTCTGATCTCCACTTCAGTAACTTTGAATGCTGTTAGTTTGTTATGAAGCTTTCACTAAAAAAACACATTGAAATGTCCGACTGTGACTTGATTTGATTTAATATCATTGTGAATGTATCAGAATTCTTATATTTTCAACATATACATATTATCAACACGTCAGGATATGTGATTGAAGATGATACCACTGTTTCTCAGCAGTTCACACCAATAAGATATATCTTACAAAGTGTGTGAGGCTGTGTCTCATGAAATGTCAGATGTGACTGTACATCTCCTCTTCTCTTTTTATAGATTATGGAATAAATTGCCAAAGGTTGATAAAATACCCAACATAGCAATTGACAATGCAGTGCTTTCTCCAAATGTGACATTTGTTAGATGGAAGGTTCATTGTGACTGGGTGACACAGGTAACTTATTACACTTTTCAAAGAAATATGTAGCCAACTTGCTAACCTTGATCTTGTTTGACTTGTTTTGATAAGCTTCAATCTCATCTTAAAATGATATTTTTGTCTTTTTCTCACCAGTCATCACAATATTCTCAGCACTGGCAAAGTAAAAAAAGGTCATTGGTGTTTAGTTTAATTAATTAAACATAGCAGGAGCAGGAGTAAATAAGCATATGATAAGTATTTAGTCCTTTACTAAGTAACTGGTTAAAGCATTTTGTCAACATTGACAGCTTCAAGTCTTTTTTGGGAATTGTCCACCATGCTTGACCATTCTTTTTGGCTGAATTTTTTAAGCTGCATGGGGTGTCCTTTTGATGTCTTATTAGAGGTAATGTACAGTGTCCAGGTCTAAGCATTGGTTTGCTTAGGCTTTCACAGAATTTTCCAGAAGCTTCTTCAGTGTTTTCTTGGTGATATTCTTCCAGTTAATGTCACGTTGGAAACTTTCACTCCAGTCTGAAATCCAGAGGACTGGAAACATTTTTAACCAGGATTGCTCCATATTTTTCTGCATATATTTTTTTTCTGTGTCCTGACTAGTTTCCCACTTCCTGTCATGGAAAAGCATCTCCCCACCATGATGCTGCCATCTCCATGTTTGACTGTAGGGTTGCAGTGATGAGAAGAAAGTGACCAGATATTCTAATCTTTGTTTCATCAGAATAAATAGGATTTTTCTTGTCATGGTTTGAGGGTCACTCAGGTGCCTTTCAGCAAACTCCCAGCAGGCTGTCTTGTGCGTTTAAGTTAGAAATAGCTTCATTCTTACGACTCATCATTAAAGGCTTTTTTGATAAAATGCAGCACTGAGTGTTGCTCTGGTGTAAGATTCTCCCATCTCTACAAAGTAACTCTGGGTTTAATTCGTTGTGAACATTGCATTGTTGGTTGTATTTATGATAAAGGCACCTATCTTAGCCAGTCTGGCTGAGCCGCACACCGAGGAAGTATAATGGTTTTCCAGACTTCTTCCAATGATTTAGATCACAATGCTATTGGGCTCTTTAAATCATGCTCCGTAAATCATCAGCAAGTGTGGTGTATGTCCCTTTTTTATGTCAAATGAATTCAATTAAGCTCTCCAGGCTAGTTGTGGAGGCATTTTAAGGAGGCCCACTGATAGATGGGGTATGCACCAGTTCTAAGTGTCTTAACAAAAAAATTTGAATAGTTCCATTAATGGAATATTTCTGCATTTTATTTTTGACAAACCAACAGAGTGCTTCAAAAACTGCCTGTGCTTTGTCATTGTAGATAACAATGAAATAGGAATCTTAAAAGGGTGTGTAAAGTGACAGTTATAATATCTGCAAACCCTGAATTGATTGGTTTTGCTCAATGGTTTGACTTTTCTTTATTGTAACATGAAGTGATCATTTAGTAATACAAACTTATTTCTTTAAATTTAGGCAAAGTATTTTCACAGTTTTCAAGCTATTGTCTCCTCATCAAATGAAGAATCGTCTTCTCTTGTTATAGGTAATTTCTGTTTGACTTTTTCTTTGGCATACATTATGTTCAGCGAAATGGCAAGCAAAACAAGACCGTTATCATTGTTGCCCTGGTTTAAAATAGATGCTTAGCTGTCTTTTCTGCACACACATACAGTCAAACAAAAAGTACAAACAAATCATTTATACTGAAAATGTTAGTAGAAGAAAGACAAACTCCTTCTGCTTTGCGCTGTGCAGTAATGAAAATCAGCACTGAACATTAGACAACCCACTTAGAAAGCTGTGAGGGATGACTCATAATGACTCATTTGTCACAAATTCAGCAATCAATGCCAATGTGTGTGTGTATGTGATTGTCCAGTATGTTGGCATGTTCACTTGGAGCTTGGTCATTTATTCTGATAATGACCTATTCTTGATCAAAAAGCATGTTTGGATTGATGCTTGTACACATGGCCTTGTATTGTATTACCTTATATTGCTTTCTTTTTCTCTTGAGGCTGTGTGCTGCCTTTAACAGATTTGGTACAGCAGTTAAATGAGATCAACGAGACCTGCTATGAGGGTAAAACAAGAAAGATCCCACTGTGCCAGACTCCACAGGTTCGGGCATCATGTGATCAGACGGTCTTCACAATCTACAAAGGTGTAAAGACTTTTGACCTTTGTCAGGAGCACAGTTTACTGGTGACTGGAGGCATGGACAGACTCATACGCCTATGGAACCCACATTTCTCTGGGTGAGGAACCACAATTAAGAGAGCTTTCTTTTGGAAAATTATCAGTGAATTAGACAGTGGCCTTCTCCCCTTCTGATTTTGTTTTTTTCTTTAGGAAACCACTTGGTATTTTGAAAGGCCACTCTGCTCCCATCTTCTTCCTCTCCATCTCCCCAGAGGACAGTCAGATCTTCTCTGTCTCTACAGATGCCACAGTGAAAGTGATTTATGTATTCATAAAATTCATACTGTAAATACAGCAACCACTGGATTAATCAATCACTACATTTATTAAAGCTGTAGTTTGAAGTTGCATTGCATTACAATGTAATGGTTGTGCTGTACATTTTATAACAATCCAGCAGTATAACACTGACAGAAATGAGTCTTCATTTACATCTTTTCTGTAAAAATAATTTCTGCACTTATGCTCACACCTACCAAAGTAAGATATTTACACTTGAAAAAGAAAGGAGAAAAATTGTGGTGTTGAGGATGGTATTGCAATTTTTCTGTAAGGGAATAATGTGTTTAACCTGCCATTGCTCTTCCCTGCTCTTATTTTAGATTTGGCACATTCAGGATCAGTGCTGCCTGTTCACAGCAGACCCCAAAGCCAGCAGGATTCATGGGGATATATTTTCCTGCTCCTATTCCCCAGCAATGAAATCTCTGTACATTGCAGCAGACTGTATGGCTGTGCTTCCTCTGAAGTTGAGGTAGGTTGTATACCCTTTGAGCTCTGTTCTTTTTTATTCATAGGTTTGTCAATGTGTCCTCAGGTGATTTAATGTAAGGTGGTTTGTGAAATTTGTCAGGAAATAAATAAAAAAAACACAGCAAATGACTCCAAAAGTGGATAATTTAACATGTGTTGTCAGCAGAGATGACTACTGCTCCTTAATAATACTCTCACTCTCATTCATGGTATTATGTTTTTCCTCTGTCAGGCCAACACTTCCCAGTCGCTTGACTGTTTCACATAATGAGCCTGTGTTGTGCTGTGGCTACAGTGAGGAGTTTCGCCAAGTTGTGAGCTGCAGTGAGGGAGCTGTGAGTAAATTAATGCTTTTCAATATGCTGACTACTTCAAAACTGAAAGTAGATACACAGATTGTTTAAAGACTGGAGCATTACCTGGACCTGTTACTGGTTTTAAGATGGTGAAAGTCTGGGACTTTGACACTGGGCGTCAGGTTTTTGAGTTTGGTGGCACACGTGATTTGATTTCCATCACATGCATGACTTTTGACTCTAAAGGGAGGAGGTGAGTTCTACACAGTGGTTTTACATTTTATAAGATGTAATCAGCCAGTACTTGCTCTTACTTTGTCTTTGTATTATGTTCTCGTGTTTGTAGACTCATCACAGGTGGAAGAGATGGTTGTTTAAAGATATGGAACTTCAACAATGGTCAATGCCTAAAGACATTAAAGAAGGGTAGTTATTGTCAGTTTTCATACCTTTTTAAAATAAAAAGTTTGAAATGCCAGTCTAACCGTAAGTATTAAAAAATGTCTTTTCAATCTTTCCTGTAGATGGTAAATGTCGTGAGGTGTGCGACTGCATCTTTTTTAAAGTTCACAGGAATTTGTGAGTGATGATGTGATATCTGGCAAGTACTCAATATAGATTTGAATCAATGCTGAGCTTGTACACATTTTCTTTGAAGCTACGTGATGTCTGTCGGAGGAGACCGGAGGATTGACATTTACTCAGTGAGTACAAAAGAAATGACAGAATTAAAGATATTTTTATCTGGTGTATTTCTGCAATCTCATCCCTATTATTTCTCCACTTTCTCCATTCTTTCATCATATGGCATCCCATTTGCGTTATTTACACTGTTATTACCAGTTGAACTCATACATCCCATGAAAAGCATGTGTAGAATCTTGTTATGAAACTGAACAAGTGAGAAATTGCCAAGCACATTTTTTCTTCGCCGCAGTGAATGGCACTTATTTTCACAATCAGGCTTTATAGTCATGGGAAAAAAAGAGCGTGCGAATGGTGAAATATGAAATATCTTCTGACTTCTGACTGAAATTCTGTGTTTTATCAGGACAATGCTGAGGGTCTTCATCATGTCCAAAGACCGCAGCCTTCATGGCAGGATGATCTGGTGATTATGAGCAGAAAACTCTCGATAACTTTGATATCAAATGTTGTAGTAGGCCAAAGCAATAACTAATCCAATATGATCTAAGTGAGTTTGTATTTCCCCTTAATTTATTGATTAACCTTATTTATCTATTGCGTGTTCTTTGTAAGGGCACAGTTATCATTTGAATTTACAAAGGTACATTAGGCAGTTAAAGCATTTTTTTTGTATCCTTTGAATAGTCCAACAAGTTTTCCTAGACCCAATTCAGAGTTCAATCAATCACAACAACACATCCTGCTGGTGGCAGGTCCACAGGAGGACAGTCCCACTTTGCTGTTATGCAGCATACCTCGGTTCCTAATTATTTTCCCATAAGTCTTTAGAATCATACTATAAATACTTTTCTAGTTCAGTGGTTCATATAGCATTTTTATCAGTTTTTAAAGCATGTTATAAGATTAATATAGATATGAATTTGAATGTAGGCTACCAACTTATCTTACTGTGATTTGGTGAGCATACCACGCTGCACACTCATTACATTGTTGTCACTGTTGTGTTTATGAGGAGATCCAAATGGAAACTAAGACTGAAGAGGCAGGCAGGAGTGGAAAAGTAAACTTTTATCAAACAGAGGTTGCTGCGGTGGCAGGAAATTCAGAAAATGTAAATCAGAATACAAGGCGAAGAGTAGCAGGTATAAAACTAAACTTGACATAAGGAGTAGCACACAGCAGTAACAGAGACTAGGAAACCTGAAACTATATATACCAGGGGGGATAGTATATAACACTATGCAGGTGAGGCAATCAACACACTGGATAAACTCAACAGAGTATACAAATGGCGAAATGCCCACAATATGAGACAGAAAGTAAAGAAAAGAAATTACAAAAAAAATTACCACTTCAATATAAAACAAAAACTTGATTATATTATAGAACATTAATCTCAAGAAAATGGAAACACTAAAACAAATAAACATACCAAAAAGCAGATAAACTTACCAAAACCCAAAAAACTATTACAGAAAAACTATGACACAATGTTTGATAAAATGGCAAGAAAATGTGTTGTACTTCAGTCACTGTTTTAAGAAAGAAAATAATTTATGTGATTCCAAATCTTTTAAAGAAATCTCTGTTTTCAACCAGCATTTCCCTCGGCTAAGGTATCGCTCATAAAGATGCCTATCAGTGAAGCAAAGCAGATTAGATCTCTGACATTGAGAGTCTATGCACTGATGTCTTTTTTTAATTTTCTATGGGATTTGGTTGGTTGGGAGGTTGTGCTTGCATTTTCTGATACCTTATCTTGAACATAACCTTCTGCAGAGTAGGTTATGTTACAAACATATGTTGCCATGGTGATACAACACAAGAAGTGAATCAGCTTTAGCTGACACTGAAAACCAAAAGATGAACCTGAAGTTATCTCACTAAGACACTAATCCTGCGTCGTATTCCAGGCCCCTGGGGAAGATCAGGAACAAGCTGGTGAGATTATGTCTCTTGGCTTTGGGGAGCTCTGTTTAGTCTTTTAAATGAGCAACCCAGACCTAATTAAATGGTAAAAAAGGTAGATGCATTAATAGATGGATAGGTGAAATTTTATTATGCTGCAGATGAAATAACATGAACACTCACTTGAAAATTTAAAAGTCAATTTTCAGAAACATTTTAGCCTGAATCTAATGTTTATTTACTGCACATCTGTCTGTGTGACCAAAATACTATATGTCTCAATGAGACAGCGATGGCTGACTGCTACGCTGCCATGCAGCAACACCTGCAGAAGAAAACTCTAACTCAAGCTGTGAGTTACCCTCATCAGCCACCCTCAAAACGTTCAAAACGTAAGCCCACTCCTACCACAGTGTCTCGAAGGATTCCTCCAGTACAATTCTGGTACATGTTTTTTTACATGTATCAGTATGATGAAGCGAAAGTAGACACATGATTTTCCATTCAGGAGGGAAAAAAATCTTAAATGTCACAGCTTTGTAAAATGAAGTAGCTGCTGTCTCTATTGATATTCTTTGGGAATTTTGACTGAATGTGTTAACATTTTGGTGGCTGCCTAATTGGGAAATGAAATGCTCATTTGATCTGATCTGATTACCAAATGTTAATGTAAATGAGTTACATTAAGGCAACATGTGTGGTCACTTTTAGGTTCCGTTTTCTAGTTAATTGATTTTAATATAATTCAAAATTTGTTGTGTTTTGTGAAATCTTGTGAAATTTTTTTCATATTTTCCCCCTATTGCTTGAATTTTTTTCCCTTTCATTTTAGTCTACATACTTTATTTGTTTTTGTTTCTGCACACAACATGAAAATTGATTATTTGATCCAGTGTCAGCCAATTTACTGTTCATGCTTGCAGATGAATGTCGATGGAAATATAGCTGTACTGAATTTAAGGGAAATCGGTCATATAGACGTTAGTTTGTTGCTAAAACATATTTTCTTAAAGCATCTCATCAAAAAAGCACAAAGGTGAAAATAACAGATAAAGCAAAACCTCACTTAACTACCAGATAAAATTGCTTCGCAGAGTAACTTGTTTTGTTCTGTAAAGGTGGATTGACCTGTCAAAGCTGTATAATCAGTCTCCAAAAATATCAGAGAGTAGATGACGGGTTTTGAATGTTTTAATGCAGGCCAGTTATCTCTGCCTGCAGGGCACCAATCTCTCTATATGAGCCACAAGAGGGAAAAAATATTCTCACTAATGCCGTATGATCCATTGGATGAGGTGACTTTCAGAGCCTGTAAATCTCTTTCATTACAGCCGATGGTTACATTCACCCCAAAGACACCCATTATCAGCACAGAAAGATTGCATTACAGTGGCCAAGAACAAAAGTGACCCCTTTGATTATCTACAGAGGGCTGTGTTGAAATTGTTTTTCATTAATGGCCTGCAGGAGAAAGATCAATGTGTTGTTTTGTGTGTGTTGCTCTCCTTCCCAGTAGTCAGTGAGCCTCTACTTCACAGTGAGTTTTTCTCTTCTTCCAGATGGTCAGTGTTGTGTTGCATCTCATAAAATTTTTAAAACTTGACCCAGTTGAGCTAAGTATTTCACTCTGGCACACAGTATAATGAAACTGTTCCAACTGCCATCTGCCTGCCTTAATTTGGCACGTGTATACCGTTTCATGTTGGCAGTATCACGCCAAGCAAATATTTGTGTTGAGTTCAGTAAGAAATAAGAAGAAGATGAATTGCTTTGTGTCAGAGTGAAGTATAGCAGCAGGAGTAATGTTTGGCTTGTCTGCCTGCTCAGAGGTTTGACATTAAATGAGCTGTTAATGCATGTGCGACACTCTTGGATATGATATTCTTAAAAAGGGACAATTCGTTGACGTTCATATATGGCCTGTAATGCATTAAAATATACTTCATCCAGGATTCCTCTCCACTTCGCAGTACCAGGAGACCATTTCAGTTTTTTTCATTCTAATTAGGCTTTTAAGTGACAGACAAAGACCTTACAAACATCCAGTTATTCTGAATGAGAGCTTTTCTTGATCATTTCCAAGGAAACAATGTTGAGTAAATTGTTTATGTGCTCATTTGGTGTCTTGCCAATTTTTGGGGGAGTACTGTACAGGAACATCTGTGCCAAGTATGGATTGGAACTCCCAAAGCCAAAGTGGGAGATATCTCCAAAAATGGTGGAGAATGATAGAGCTAAGCTCTTACACGACTTTCAGATTCAGACTGAAAAACTGGTGATTGCTAACCAGACAGACATTAATGTGGTTGATAAACTAGAGAAGAAGGCAGTAGTGATAGATGCAGTAATCCCGAGTGACATAAACATCTAGAAGATGGAACACAACAAGCTTGAAAAATACCAAGGGCTGAAGGAAGAAGTTGAAAAGATGTGGGAAGTGAGGACAACTGTGGTGCCAGTGGTAACTGGAGGTGTGACCTCTAAACTGGGAGAGTGGCTCCAACTGATTCCAGGAACAACATCAGAGATATCTACTCAGAACTGCACAGCTGGAGCATTTAAGATGCTGTGTCAAACCCTCAAGATCTCAGGTCCCTGGTAGAGCAACCAAGCTTGAAAGGGCTGCCACCCACAAGCGGGGGTTTGTATATATAAATAAAAGTGACAGCTAACTGTTAGGCTATTTATTACACAAACATGAAAAGGCTGTTGATCTATTCATCAAACTCCTTCTTTCACTCTTTTTCTTCAGTGAGAGGGTTTATTCTATAATATAGAAATTTAACAGATCAATATAGTTTAATATGAAGTGATGAAAAAGTGAATGTATATATTGTGTAAACAGACAGAAGTACGTCACAATAATTCACTGACCTTCAACTGCAACAGTCATTTAGAGAGACTCGGTATTTGTTTCTCCTCAGATAAATGGCCATAAGGGAGACATCCTTTGCCTGGCACATTGTCCCCCATCTCTTCTGGCCACCAGCAGCTGTGATGGAGAGATTATCGTGTGGAACATGGTTTCTCGACGAATACTCTGTCGGTTTGTCAGCCCTCTTGAAGCTGAGGACCAGTATACTGAAGGTAATTGTTGACCTCCAATTTTTATCAATGTCTACCTAACTCTTCTGTGATTATGAAGTCTGAGGTGATTAGATGCATTTATCTGTTGTGATTTTTTCTATTTATTTCATTGTGACATACTGTAGGACTGGATACAAGTGTTCCCAGCATCATTTTCTTGAAGAACCTCAAATTGCAGCAGTTTTCTACTACAGCTCTCCTGTCATCTGGTAGTAGAGGTTTGTGTAATTAACAGTGCTCATTAAGGAACACAACTGCACTTTGCAATCTTCCTGAGTGTCCTTCATCACAATGTTATTCATGTATTCCTTCTTTTAAAGGTTATGTAAATCTCTGGAATGTGCTCAGTGGTGGAAAACTTGTGAGCAACTTCAAAGCAGTGAGATATTTTATGTTTGTTTTTTATGTAGTTCTTGCTTTCCCTTTTGGCTATCAAGGAATATTACTTTTCTTTCTCTTGTCTTCAAAATGACTGACTAAACGATAAGATTGCTTTTTTTCTTTCAAAAGAAGCAGGTTCCTTCCTTGCAGGTAGATAATGCAAATCATGTACTGCAGAAGTGGAGAAATTGTCTTTTATAGCGTCTATAATACAACCCCAATTCCAAAAAAGTCATGTAAAAGTAAAGAAATACAGAATGCAGTGATTTGTAGCTTCTACTGTAAGCTATGTTGCTGTAATGGATCCAGTATGTGGTTAAGCACTGTCTTCCTTAAATGTACAGGTATTTTTCTGAAAAAGACGTAATCTGTATGGCAGCAGATACTGCTTTTAAACCTGCATATATATTTAAGCATTGCTTGTGCCTTTTCAGATGTGCAAGTTGCCAGTTCCATTGGCACTAATGTCAATACTATCAGAGATGCGGGCTTTTAAACTGAGCCCTGATAAAAAAAAAAAAGACACGGTATCCATGATTTTCCCAAAAATATATAAGATTTAGATTTGTTTGAATATAGAACAGTTTTACAGTTTTATTTGAGATATTTATTTGTCAATTTTGCCTTGATACCATACCCTCCATGCATTTCTACCAGCAGTGGTTCACATACTTTGGTTTATATGTAAATGCTTTCTGAGACTGGTTGTCTTGCTCTTTTGTATTATATGACAATACATATCACATATTTTTGGAGAAGACTGTTATCTGATGGAATGTTTTACGTCTCCATGCAATGAAGTATTAAAACTTAGTCACCATATGGGAGATAACAATGTTGTGTTTCTGGTAGTTTGTCTCTTTGTCTCAGTCCATTTGAGCTGAAAAGAGATTGTACCAAATAATGAATATGATGTATTTGTGTCAAAGCCTTTTTTCTTGAAATCTTTTTTCTTTTCATTTGCACTACTCAGTCTAAATTCCGGCAAAAGATAACAAAATTGGCCAAAACTGACAAGGACATGCTGCTCTACACAGCAGACAGAATTGGTTATGTATATGTCTACAACATGGAGAAGTTTGACCCTGAACAAAAATCCCCCAGAGGTAAGCTCCTGTTTTTTCTCACTTGTGTATTGATGATACTGAAAATATGAAGACATGTGGTTTATGAGAATGTCTCCAGAGTTTCTCTCCCTTTCATTCCTTTTATTTACTACTATTCAGTCGAAACCTTCTGGCGTGCCCACATCAGCACAATTACTGGGTAAGTAAAATACACAATGTGCCTTGTAATCAACCACAAATTCATCTGGTCAAGCTAGCAACTATCAGGCGACTGTGGTCAAATAGCAGGCAGACTTGTTTTGTCCTTAACTTTTAGCTAATCGCATTCCTGAAATTCTCCATCCCTGAGGTGTCAGTTACAGCAGCAGCATATCTTCACTTCACTGATGTAGAAAAACAGAGTGTAGTATGACTGTGTGAGAAGGACTTACACTAACAAGGTGAGATGCTGCCTTGGGTGCATCTAGCATCAGACGTACAGACAGAGTGGATGATTAACAGTGTTCTGCCAGAAAATGCCTTCTCCTATTTCATCATTTGTCTCTTTGTTCTTGTCAAGCCTGCAGATTGTTGACAGTAATCAAGTGGTGCTCACCTCATCCACCGACCACACTGTGCGCCTTTGGAGTGCAAGGGGAGAATCCATAGGTGGGTGTCACTTTGTGCACTTCAGTCCCATATTCTAGATTTCAATTAGGATATAGTCGAAGAAGTGACCTTGAGTGGGTTCAATTGCGATGGCATCTCTTGGCAATGCATGTAAATAGCACACAACTTCGGGCACACTTTTGCATGTCATGTATATGCAAGAATTTCATGTCATTTTATACTGTTGAAAATTCTTGCCAAACGGCTAGTTAGGTACAGGTTGTCATGCTGTAACCCCGAAATACCCATTATTTAATAGCATTATTTCTAGTTTAGATTTTGCCCTAAATAACCTCCTCCTGCACTACGGTTACTTACTGTAATGGCAAGTCAACATGTCATTTTGAAATATACCTAAATTTAGGATAAAAATTCATTCGGATCCAAGATATTCAGGGGCCTTCCTAACACTTCACATTAAGCAGTGATTTTACTTCAATGCATGTTTCAAGCAATAGATTCATGTTTAAACAAAACAGCTGACAAACAGAGAAGTAGGGTGATCTTAGATGCTGGAGCCATGAAAGATAATATTCAACAGGGAGCACCTGAGAATAAAATGTAGTTCTGCTAATAAACCCCATAAATCCACAACTTGTTTTTAAATTCTGGTGACTGAACAGATACAATAAATCAACTTTACAGGTACTGATAGATTAATTCATCCACTTTAGGCAGAGAATGGCCCTTAGTTTTACCAACTGGCTGAAAATACACAGGAAAAAAAATATAACATATTGGATTCATAAAACTATGGAAATTGAAATTAGATTGCAGTTATCAGCAAAACGATTTCAGTCAATTCCAACACCATGAAATACAGCCTTACAAAGAACGCCTGAAAAAAGTTTTCCGTATCCACAGGGACCTTTGGGCAGCCTGAAATCTGGAGTGTCCACATTCGCTCTTCCTGGATGCATCCTGGTGTCCCCTATGAACTTCTGATTGATCCTCTCAGTATGCCAGACCATGGCATTCTGAATGGAAAATCACATCTTTTTGAAGCCATCAGTCCTGACACGACTGAGGCTGATAGAGGGGAACTAAAGGTGAGCTGCATTATTTCAGAAACGATCATCTGAGCTGCTCCTTTCTATCTCTTCTTCCTGCCAATTTTAAACTGAACTGAACATCCTCCGACATCCATCAGTGACACTGACAATGAGGAAGATTAGGAGGCACATTTTACCAACAGGGATATATGACAGGGTGAGAACGGATTATAACCATTTCAACAGTATTGACTGCTGCACATATGCACTGCCAGTATCATACCAGACACAGCTTAAAATGTGACAAGTTTTTATTTAGAGGGAGTGTCTCTTCTGTATTTCAGACCCTGTGATGAAACCGACAGGCACACTAACATGTGACCGAACCGCATTGCTTTGAAAAGCTTTGATACTGCAGATCCAACGAACACCAGTGAACCACCTGAACTCTCTCTCGCTGGTATCGATCCTTTCATAAGCTTCACTCGCGAACTGGAGTCAGCTGAATAAGATGAGAATGTATTGATCACAACTGAGAAAATGGGTCATTGTAACATCTATTGCAATAAAGTCAGGACAAAGATGAACTAAACAGAGTGGACTAATTGCAAGAATTAAGCCTGCATGTATTCATGTGTATTCAACTTGCTTTTTCTGACAAGACCAACACTTTAAAACTGTAAAACTTTGGAATGAAGTAGTTGAAACAGAAAATGCTACCATAACTAAATGTCATTAATTCACACATTTGCTCCTGATATGCAGATAATGTTTATGAATTCAGAATTGAGAATTCTCTCATTTGTAATTTAAAAAACACAACTGTCTAAGTACATTCATTAACAGAGACATCATGCAGAATGATCCCTTGATATAACAGTTTTCTAGGCTGAAGAGAAACTTGCACAGCCCACAAAGACAATGTACTCACCCCTGGAATGAGGCAAGCCTGTGACCTAGACATGTTGTCTTCATGTTTGACACACACAGATCCAGTCACTTGCCCCCGTTTTACTGACAATTCGACATGTTGTCATGGTATTATGTATAAGAAAGCAAACTATTTCTGGCTCATTTAGCATGTTATTTACATGAATTTATATTGTTAGCTGTCAATTTCTATGTTCGAATTACAAATTAAATGGTAAGGCTTAGGGCAAAAGTACAAGGCGTGCAATGACAACATACGTAGTCATGACATGCAGCATGACTTGACATGTTATTGACATCGTTAAACCTTCATCTTTCAAGTCGATACGATGATATCATATCACATGATTGCTTGTGTTTGACAGGGATCAATTGTACTAACAAAGACAGAGAATGATTATGTAATCATGCAGATTATCTGCAGTTTATTGCTCCAGTTTTGTAATGTGCAAATCTTGCAGCAGTGACTTACACTATTTACTTTAGGTGGACAAAATTAAGATCAGCTACTGAATCTTTAAAAGGTGTATGGATTTTGTTTTTTAATAAATTATTCCTCACTCATTTAGGACATATTGAAAATATACCTATTTTGAAGAAGATAGAGTTAAAGTGATAATGGCTCTTACTGCATAATACAGATTTTTCTAAATATTTGAGATGTATCATAAGAACAATTAACACAATTAATCATTTATGATCTTATCAAAATGATCTCAAATATGTTGTATTATTAATAAATGTTTGCATACTTTGAAATGTGTCTGCTTTTTAATGATTTTTTTTAAATCACTGTTTAATATGGGTGAACCTTGGATTAGATATCTAGCAGTGATTTAGCTATTTCAAGGACCTGACAAAATGAGATATCTATGAAATGGGGATTACACTCATCAAAAGAGTAAACAGCACAAATAGTAAAATATGTTGGAACACATGTCATTGGCGTATATAATGACTGTATCTGTGCAATTGACGTAATTGTGAAAGGAAACTACACACGACATATCTGTGTGGATGCAGTTATATTTGTGCAGGCAAATTAAGGCGTGACATGGAACAAGAAATGAGGGAATGAGGTGTTGTGTATAGTTTGTCCAAATAAAAGCATTTTGCACAGTCCATCAGGTAAATTGTCGCCATGGTATTCATTTATTTTTTGCCGCGCAAACTGTTCAGAGAAACAATATCCATGGAGCTCATGAAAACTTGCAATGCATCTTCCTTTGCTCAGTCACATGTGCACACACACACAGAGACACACAAATCTGAACGCTCAACATCCCTTTTTTATTTGAAATGTATGCATATGTGCAATGTAATATTACCAAATGATACCAGAAGGGAGGTTCTACATCTAATTTATTGTTTGATTATAATAACTATTAGCACTCGCCTCTACCCTAAAACCTAATTACACTCACACACAATAAAAGCTTCAGAAGAACTAAATTATTCAGAAATGTTCAGTAAATATCAGCACCTACGGGAGAAAGAAAAGAAAAGTCTTCCTGAAACTGGGAGACAGAAATATTCTGCCATCAGTAATCGCTAGTTACATTTAAGTTGTTATAATATTACATTAAAACATGATTTGATTACAGTCTCTAAAGTCAGATTAGCTGCTCAAGTGACACTGAGAGGCAAACAAGTTACTTCAGGTGTCAGCAGTCATGAACCAGACAAACTGACTGTATTTCACTGTAAAGTCAAGTAACTGTCACTGTCCACAAATTGGCTCTTTCATCTAATGTCAGCGGAGAAAAAAAAAACAGTGTGAGGTTGTCTTGATTCTCTTGTCTCTAGCTGCATTCACAGTTCTAAAGCTGGACTGATCTGTCAAAGTGCATTTGAGTGAATGTTGCCATCACATGATGTCAGAAATTCTGCGTCTACAGTCACACATGAGAGAAAAAAATGACTGCAGTGAACATCAAAAACAGATGCTGCCAAAATATAGTATTTCCACTACTCAAAGGTGAGATCAAGCCCCTGTTGCTTTGATACTTCAACTCATTTCTACAGGATCATCAAGTTATCAGTGCCCTCCAAAAATATATCTTTTCAATCTATTTAATTCACAATACATGGAAAAAAAGACAAAAACAAACTCTAATCCCTCATCTTGATACTATAAGGCTAAGGTATAGCCCAAAAATTCTGCATGCAAACACCTAAGTACAATGCAGTTATTCAAAATGTTGATAACTTATTACATTGGCATGCTAATATGATCACCTCTGATCTTAGAATAAATAGCATATTGTCAAATCTTATCATACACTAGCACCCAGCAGTTTTAGGATGATATTACTTAGAAAATAGCCAAAAATTACCATATTTCGTCAATAGCGAAGAAAAGCAACTGTGTAACTTCTGATTTAGTAATTCAGCATATTTACTGGTACAGAACACTTAAACATCAGTTGATTAACTGGGCACCAGTTAACCTGATGCTGGAAATACACTGTTCAATTTACCGTCTACTGAGAAGAGTCCCAAAAGATGTAAACTGTCCTAATCTCATAAATCTAAATGAAAGAAAAGTGAGTCAGGTGTAATTCACCACAGTTTTACATGCTCACATAATCCTGAGGTACACTCTGGCAAAACTATGTGAATCGTGGACATGGAGAAGTATTAATAGGCCTTTTTCAGAGGTGGTTTTCATAAAGTCACCATGGATGGATTAACCATGACCTCGGCTATTTAACCATTGACATTCCGACAGTGAGCCTGATTCACAGCTCTACTGTGACGCAAGCAGCTAAATATATTCAGTCATAACTACATAGACATCACATTTTATTTCATAAACATTTCATTGTGTCAAAACAGCAACAAAAACCGGCTGTTATACATTCTGACTGAGTGGAATGATTTACCTGGATGCACATGGAGCCAAATCATACTCATTTAAAGTTTCTGTTGAAGGTCTATTAGTAAACGATAAGGTTCGGGCAAAATAAATGAATATATCAGTAAATAAACAACAGTATAATGCCTTCACTGTGCATATTCATGATTGTGTTGTCGAGAGATAAGTGTTAAAGGTATTTGCAGTTCTAGCAGTCAGCAGATTTTCATAAGAGCACCTGAAGGCAGTAACATAAACCTTCATGTGGGTGTTTTTTCTCCATTTGCCCATTCCTTCTGTCAGCTGAATTCATCCCGCCAGCAGAGCGCGTCCCTGCGCCTTGTACAGAAAGCGGGGATGCCTGCCACCACAGCACAAACCCACTTCCCGTTTTCCGTGAAACTGTGATAAGGCATAACCCCAGTTGTTTTATTTTTTAACACTGTCAGAAAGCCCATGCACCGCGAGCTTTCCCCACCGCTTACATTAGTCACAGGACTCTCCCAGGATGCTGTCGTGCTGCCCACACATCGGACACAAAGTGGCAGGATGTCTGATTTTCTTCTCCTTCCGTAAGTGCTCACTTTACTTTCTAATCCTCATGTCAGGGTGCTGGAGCAAGCAGCTGAGAGGGACGTAACGGCGCTCCAACAGTAAACATTTCGTCTTGTTTCGAAGGGAGAAGCCTGTGTTTGGAAAGAAGATTAGTAATAATTCCAGCTGCTGTAAACTGAGGACATTTTTTATAACTGTTTGAGAAGTGCGGAGCCATGATCCGCCTCAACTTCCCGAGGAGTTTGCAGGCGTTTTGCTCTTAACGACAGCCATGCGTGTTTGTGCGGAGCGGTGACTGTAGGCTTATTATCGTGTTAATCGCATGAAAATATGTGGAAACCGTCTCTGTCTGAGTAGCGGTGTTTGATTTGGAGTCTGTCCAATCATCGCGACAAACAGTGTTGCTTCTTCCTCACACATCGACGCTGAGCTGGCAGGAGTCGAGGCTGAGGATCAATGCACCTCCGGTTGTGTCTCCCAGAAACTCCCAAGTTATTGTTTTCTTTGTCACTCAACCTCTTTGCGGGGAATTTAGTAACAAGTCGTAAATTAACTCATATATTTGTATTTTTATTAAGCTTTTGACGCTGTAATGTGTCAAAATAAACAGACTTATCAAGCTATTGAAAGAGTGTGTGCCATTCTAGAAGTTTTTTAAATAAACAAAATATATATGAATGACACTTTTTCCACCTGCTTTGAAGTCTGTTTATCTGGGCAAGAATGTAAATGTAGCAGCAAAATATTTTAACATAGTAGTGACTTTGAAAATTAAGATTCTTACACCCATAATGATCTTGCACATATTATACACACACAGATATACTGACTGTAAACGATGAGCCTTTTCCATTTGGAATAGCAGGGATCAGCATGCAATATGTGGCAGCATTTGTGGAGAGATTTCTACTGAGTGACCAGTATTGCCTCTGCCCAGTGCACCATGCATAAGTCCATTTGAGCAGAGTAAGATAAATGCAGACAGGATATGGTCTACCCTTTCTTCCACAAGGTTCTGAAAATATGTTACTAAAGAGAGCAACGTCTGAACCAGAAGATGCCCCAAGACATTATAAAATATTATAAGAGTATAATCTTAATGCTGCAAGAAATTATTCTTGGTCACACAGATTTATTATTAATTGAATTTGACCAAGGATAATTAGTTTTTAACCTCCACTTAGTCACACTGGCATTATTTCTCTGCTCGCTTTACACTTTATTATGCTCATCTATTGTAAAGTCCTTTTTCTATTTACCATTTTATTCAGTCTGCTCATAATGCAGGGAAAGTGGTCACTATATAATTCAGGACCACTTTTCATCTTTAATTGTTCCTTACAATTCAGAAAATTGAAACATGTCAGTTTCAACAGGATCGGCATGAAATGCTGGAATTATTCAAGATGTGTCAAAAGTAAGATGTGAGCAGCCATGGCCTGTGCTGTAATCAAGCCTGTGCACAAAGAAAAACTGTTTGTGTGTTTGGCACCAAGTCAGGCCGTTTGGTTGGCCATTACACTCTGAGAAGGCTGTTTCCTCTCCCCCATGAGTGATATTCATAGACCTAATATCAGCATGACTGAGATCTGGAGAGTTGCCAGTTTGGTGACATTGGGGTGCTGTTTTTCACTTATGTTGTCCATGAAATTTTAACAGAGTATCATTTCTGATGTGCACTGGAGCGGTTTGCAGTGGAGTATGACAAAGTTGATAAGAAAGCAAGTTGTGTGACGTCACTTCACAGTTTTTTAGTCCACATGTGATGCATTTCAATTGTACCTGTGGTGGCTCCACACAATCTGCATTCGCCTGTTGATTCAGGTGTGGAAACAGGACAGTTGTGCAGTGTGGACTCAACCTTTTAAGCAGACAAAGATTTTAATGACTCATGTTCTGCTTTTGTGAGTGTGATAAAATTCTTAAATGGCGCATTGGTGAACATTGGAGGTGATTTCTATTATCTGATGATGAGAAAGGTGTATTGCAGTCGATTTTATTTTTTTCTAACTTGGTTTAAAAAAAGATTGGTTAGCCACTTGCTGACATTTTCATTTCTGAGGCTATTGCCTTTTTTAGCATCTGAATTTTAGTTACAGATGACCATTTTTCTCCATCTATAAAAGACATCCACATTCCCACCCCTTCAAGACAGCTGGAATCAGTGACACTGGAAAAGATTGAGAATTTGATTTACGATATAGTGGTGAGGAAAAAGCTGAGGCACAGAGCACATCTCTCAGACAATCAAACAACAATGTTTATTCTGACCGACAGCTGTGGTCACAAGTTTTAGAATTTGGAAGGAAAGAGATCTGTGGCCCAAAACAAACCAGGGCTTAGACAGCCATTAAAGGTAACTTATGAATGTGGCATGTTTAATTCAGCAATCAAAATAGTTTTTTGTAGTCCTAGATAAAAACCTAAGTAAAAAAGAAATTAATAGGTGATCAGTTGTAGTTTTTTTTGACAGAATTTTTTTAATTTATTTATACATAAAATGTAGGTCACAGTTAAGAAACTGATATCAGGTACCTAATCTTGTGTAAACTGTAAAAAATATTTTTCTTTTGCTACACTTTATTGAACCATCTGGTATTATTTTTCTGGGAGTTCAACAACCTCCTTTTTTTTTTTTTTTTTTTTTTTTTTTTTTCTTTTTTTTTTTTTTTTTTTTTTTTTTTTTTTTTTTCCCCTTGTCCTGTTCAGCATTATGGCAGCAGAAATGTAGTCTGAATACCTTTGATGCCAAACAGATTTGCTTTGCCAAGGGAAGTTTTATAAATGTAAAGCTCCCCTTGATGCCCATTTATTTATTTTTGTTTACAATATATAACATGTAATAGAACTGAACCGGACCGGGGGACAAGGAAAGAAGAAGAGGAAAGAAGAGGAAACAGAACAAAAATAGAAACAAAAACCAGACAACCAGCTGCTACACCTGTAAAAAACAAAACAGACAACAATCCATGGCCTCTGAGGGGAATCCAGCCTTAGCGCCACTAGGAGCACCTGAAAGCAGACAAGCAGAGAAAAAACAAACACACAAACAAACAAAAACAAGCACAAGAAGCGGTAATCGCATACAACACAGCTGTGGATAGATGACCTGAGACGACATGATAACACATCAACTGCTTAGCGAGCATGCTACTGGGCTAATGAATGTGTGTGTGTGTGTGTGTGTGTGTGTGTGAGAACATGCAACACCCATGGCACAGGATCTACATGGTAACCGTGGTTAGTTATGAGTGTATAAGTGTACAGGGCCACAATCCACAGCCCCCCCCCCAGCAATCAGAAGCAGGCAGAGAGGGCCACAAGACCCAGGCCACCAGCAGCCCCCACGGAGCACAGAACCCAGGAAGCCCACCGCAGGGACAACCACGCATCCACCCAGAAGACGGCAGAGGAAGCCCCCGGATAGAGCCCCCATAAGCATAGGGCAGAGGCCCTCAGAGAGCCAGGGGCAACAGCCCACCGACCCCGCCAGGTCCCAGCCGCCCAGACATGGGCCGTGCACTGGACCCGGGCCCCGGGAGCCCGAGCGCACCCAAACCCCCCGGCAGAGGCCCCACCCAATACCCAGGAGGGCCAAGTGCCCCAGACAGCCACGCAGTGGGTCAGCGCCTGCCCCAGCACCCCTGGCCAAGTGCCCTGGGAGCCAAGACGTGCCCACAGGTGGGTGAAGTCGCGAGCAGCGGAGAGAGGCAATGCTGCCCCCCCATCGGGAGAAGCACAGGCAGGCCAGGCCAGGCCAGGCGACAGCAAGTCCCAGATCCAGGCCCAATCATTACCACACACACTTTCACGTCCCATACATCCACACGTCCTCCCTCCCTCAACTCCGCTGGGGTGTAGTGCAGCGGGCACACCAGGGGGCCAGCAGCCCCCCAGCCACCACAGCACAACAACCTCCTTTTTAAAAGCGTTGTTCATAAGAATGACGCTTCAAAAATTAGTCTTAAGATAATTTCTAACGGTTCACTTGCATCTCATTCATAAAAGATGCTGAGCTTTGAAGAAAACCTTGTTTATACAGCTGTGTTTCAAAAATCAACTTGACCTGATGACACCTACTGTGCAATATGCCAACACAGAAGAGGATTTATAGTCAGAAATAGCCCTGTACAGATAGAGACATTTTAGAGAATTTTTTTCCAGACAAGACTGGATCAGATGTTAGAGGAGATTAAAGCCAGCCAACAATTACGTGAAGTAGACGTTTGACAAAGAAGGCCAAACACAGATGGGAGTGTGTTGCCACTGCAGTGGCCAAAGGTGGCAGAAATAACGGGGCCTTAGTTGTTTATTAAACTAAAGGATCGTTTTATTTATTACATAACACCTTTAATTCTTTTTAGTTTGTTCATGAAGCTCATTCACATTTTACAACATACCTGGGCCTTGTTTAGACCTGGTAATAAAGTGCGTTCTGGGGGACTAAAAGTCAAATGGACACCTCTAAGTACACAGTTGACATTAAAATGTGTTCCCACATGTGTTTAAAGTGACCACTTTCAATCAGATCATATTTCCCACCTTTATTTTGTAATCAACATGTGAATAATTTCCATTTATGAAAAACTAATTTATTATAGACTCTAACCAACTGATGGCAGTAGCTTTCTGTTCCGGCTGCAGGTAGAAGAGAACTGTATTTTCTGTGTTTACTCTATTAAAGAAGAAGTCAACATTAGTGCATGTTATGTACTTCAATTTATGGCACCACTTGGATGCAAACAAATAGATTATTTTATGCAGTGGATGTGAGGGTGATCCCTTAACATGGCCAAGTATCCATTTTAGTTCTAACTGTTACAAGAATGTAGCCACAAGTGTGTCATACAACCTCTGAAGCCACTTTCACATGCCCTGGAGTCCTGAAATGTTCTGGTGATGTTCCCGAACAGTGGCATATGAGAATGCAAATGTCTGCAACATTCATTCCAGACTCCTTGCAGAGATTTTCCACCCATCTCCCTGGTAAAATCTCCAGTACATCAGCGAATGAGACAATGTACAAATGTGTCAGCAAATACTCCAAAGCATTTGCAACTGCTGTGAGAGTGAGTGTGTGTATGTGCTGATGAAGTTGTCCTTTCTGCTGACCTGCATGCTGTTTTCCTCTCACTCGCTGCTGTTGCGGACACATACCAATACATGCAATACTTAAATCGGCATTATAAAGAGCCTCTTCTGCTATTTTCGACTTGTTGTAAAGAAAATTTCCACAGCATGATTTCTGCATTGCATGCTGCCTCCAGCACATTTTAAACACCCATTCCCCCACACTCACTTTCGCATCCACAGCAGAAACCCACCCGCTGTGATGTGCTTGTGTGAACAGCCTTTACGGAAAAAGACCAGATCAAATTGTCTGCAGACTCTCTCAAATGACTCTGGTGCTCATATGTGAAAATGCCTGAAATGTGGCAGGAGTGATTTGATCAGAATGTGTCCTTCTTGTTTTCATGTCTGTAATTAGAGCTGTCTACTTATGATTCAAGGGAAGCATGTACATATCAAGTCTGACAGTAACCAGTTGGCACATTTGTGTGATGGTTAGCATTGTCATCTCAGTGGTTCACATCTTAGCCTGGGCCTTTCTATGTTTGCGTGTTCCCCTTGTACCTGCAAGGGTTTACTCTGAGTAGTCTTCCTCCCAAGGCTTAGAGACATGCATGTTAAGTTATTTGGGGATTCTAGATTGTGGGAGTAAGCATATATGGTTGTTTCTCTCGTTTGTCTCTTTGTTAGCCCTGTGATGAATTGGCGATCTGACCACACTGAATTCTGCCTCTTGTACAATGACAGCTGGGAAAGGCTCCAGACCCTGCCTGTGGCCAAGCCCAGGATGAAGTGGATATACAAAATGATGGATGGATCAATAGGACCTTGGACATACACACATCTGAAATGGCAATATCCCTACAAACCTGTGAGAGAATCACTTGCATCAAGCCAAGACTTTTTATGTAGAAAAGATTATTTCCACATTAAAATAAGATTTATTTAAGAAAAAAACAAAAACTTTGTCTTACTTATGATCATAATCATAATTTTTTACAACGTTTGCAATAATCCTGCTTCTCAGCATGGAGTAAGCACACATCTAAGAAGTTATTATCATGTGCCGTGGACTGTACCCTGAACAAAGCTGTTTCTGCTGATACACATGAGTTTCAACTCAGCTGTTTTAACATGCATAAGCACTGCCAGTTTTTTAGAATTTCATTAGTTACACGAGTAAAGGCAATTTTCACTTTGTTAGAGGAGTGCCCCGGATCCTCCTCCTTCTCGAGATCAAAGCAATGTTGAGTTTTCTCTGCTGGCAGGATGAAGTCACCCTGGGCGTTGGGGTGAGGAGGTCTTGGATTCAAGAGAAGTTTGCAGTGCAGTTGCTGATGTAGCTCTGAGCTTGCCTCTCCAACCGTTCACTGAAATACCAGCTTTTAGCTAAGGAACAAGTGGGTGTCTGGAAGCCTCTGTTGTTTGATTAGAACTCCAGTTAGGCTTCAGTCAATAAAAAGATTAGTGCTGGAAGGAACGTGTAACAAGATCAACTGATATGTTCGGAAACTAGAAATGTTTTAGTTATTGTGATGATTAATGTCTTATACTGTGGGACAGGGTTTTATCCACAACGGACTTCAAAGACAAAGTTAAGTTTTCCATTAACAACATTTTTTCAGGCAAAAGTATCCAATAACAACAGAATAATTACAAACTGATAGTAAGCTGTGCTGGAGTGTGGGTCAGTGTTGTGAATGTCTTGAAATTCTTACGGCTGAATCACAAAGTATCTAATGGCCAATGGTCAGACACCACACAAATTCCTGTGCAGTAGTCCATGAACTGCAGTTCCTCTGCAGTTTAAATTGGTGTATGTTGCTGAAAATCACACTTTTTATGTTGCAAAAACAGCAAATATAAAGCACATGTTTGTTTTTTTTGTTCTGTGAAGTTCAGTTATTGTTCTTGAATTATGGCTTGTGAAAGGTGTTAACAGCTTAGGTGAAAAACAGCTTACATAGCCTATATTTAAATTCAAAGCTATAGCATTTAGAAACCGCTTCACAGCTCTGACTGAATTGAGAGTTGCTAGTATGGGCCCATGCCTGCTGGCGATGCTTGAGCCAGAATATAAACTTTAAATTTGATATGACACATTGTCAGATGAAGCCAGCGTCTATTGCATGCCTAATAGTTTGCAGTGCAATTCTCAAAAATACAAATCGGATGCATTATTTCTTGAGCCGTCTGTGCCAACTCTTTTTGAGGATGTGCTTTTATAATATTAGAGGTTCCTGTGTCTGTAGCTACAGTGTGTCAGTGGAAGAATTACCAGCATCTTGGAAGAGTGAAAGATGTACAGACTGTATTGTTATTTTATGATCACCAGGGATGAAAGTTCACAGTAATAAATCCTGAATTTCTGCATTGATTGATTGACATTTTTTTTGGTAGGTCTGCAAAAATGGTTCCTATTGAAAGGCTTGATTTTCAGTTACGGTGAAAAGAAAAAAATGCTGTGCTAGGTCTTTGAACCAATTAGAAGAAAAATCCAATAATCAGCAACAGTTCTATCTAATAATTGTGTGATTCTGAAATGTGCGGATATCTGTTTTATACCTCTGTAGGTTTTGAACTGTTGGTCTGACAAAATGGGCACTTTAAAGATAATAATTTTTAAAGTGCTCATATAAATAATGCAAATTTAGTTGCATCCAGTGCTTGCCCTATATAAACAGGGGAGTGCATATAAATAATGTTTATTGTATTATAATTTCCACTTTGCACTAAATCTGTGCATGGATGCAGCAGCTTTGTTACATTGAAAATATTGTTTACTGGATCTTGCGTATGCGGAATGTCTGGTTGTTGTTGTTATATCATTCTGTAGGTGTTATGAGCGCGTCTTCGTACCATACACATGGGCCCAAACCTTATTCTGCCTGTTAGTACCCATTCATATAAATGGAGGAAACACCACAATGTTTTCTTGACCACATTAGTACAAATGACAGTGGACCGATGGAACCAGAGAATGCATTTCATCCATTGGACACCAGTTTGAGACCATAACCTCTTTCACATATACCCTTTCAAGTCAGGACTGATGCTCCTTCGTTGCGCATCATGTGATGTGTTAAAGTACACGGGCGAACAGGGGGTTGAAGTTGATCTGCCAAGGAAGATAGTAATGGAGGCAAAATGATCCCTTCTCATGTGTGCTTACACACATGAAGCTGGCAATGTGGAGAGTGCCACTCTAACCAACAGTGCTGTCGTCACTCAGCAACGAAACGACACAGTGATGCAGGGCTGAGCCTCCCATGTTTTACGTGTGTGAATTGCAAGGAGGAACAGTGGTGGGTTAACAACTCTGTTTTTTTTGTGCCAAGAATTTGAAAATTTGAAAGAGGGATATGAGACAGTAACTGTTTCTTTACTTCTTTATTTTTTTTCATTCACTCTTTTGTTTTTACTTGCTCTTTTACCCTTCTTTACCCTACCAAACAGTTTCCTGGTTAGGTTTGGCCACTAAAATTTCTTGGTTAGGGTTACAAATAAAAATCAGCAGGTTAAGGTCAAGAAAAAAAATCACGATTAGGCTGAACAACGTTATCGTTATGTTGCTATTTGCCATTTTGATGGTTGTCTAGATAATGCATCAACACAAGATAGCCCAATGTATAGCAGGTATCTACTGGCCCATACTTTTCTACTCTGATTGCATTTATAGAATGGTCCTGATAATGGGTTAGGTTATGCAACAGAAGCTCCCAAATTAAAATGACAAGATATTGTTGTAGTTAACATCAAAAGGTAGAAAGACTTATTAGCTGATATCATATTTACTATCACAACCCTTTTCCCTACTCTTTCTTCATTGCTGTATATATGTTCCTAAGTTGTTGCATTGAAACATTGATATCAGTCATAATATTGTGGTATGGTAGGATATGAATGTTATTCTTAGGTGTCCTGAGCTGAGCGGTTTGCTAAAAGCCACAGCTAACCCTTTTGAAGTCTGCATTTATACAGTGGTGAATAATGACTTTAAAAAAAACTGTGCAGCCATAATCATTTACATGATTAAAGCAGGGTGAAAATGTACTTTGTGTTTGATTTCAGAGCACTGTTAATGCCAGAAACAGAACAACATGAAAATCTGAATCCCTGTTATTCTCAACATCTGAGGAATTTAGGTATCATATCATCTCATCATTTATTTCTGGTTTGATGTTTCTGAATGTTTACTTGTCTTCAGCAGCACTCTTGTGTAAACTCGAGGGATGAAGCTGTTCGCTGTGGTTATATAGAAGGTGGGTAAGAGCTGAATCCGAGTTTAATGGCCCTCAGATTGTTTGCTCATTGGTCTCAGAAGTGGTTTGTGGATGGCAGCTGTGCAATACATATCAGCGCTGTGCAGCTAAAGTGATTTTAGATGTTATTGTTTTCCCAGATTAACTTTGTTTTTCTGAACTGTTTCAGCTCAGTTCAGGGTCTACGCTACTCATTCTGTTTGGAAGCTTCTCGTCGTCTCATTTGTTTTGAATACTCCACAAGGACTTTGAGATTGTCAAAGCACTTTTAATGCTGCTTCTGTTTGCTAATTTGCATTCAAGTTAATATAATTCACCTGCATAGCTGCCATTGTTAATGGGATTTAGCGACATCAAAGCACTTTCATGTGGTGTCTATTTTTTTCTGTCTCCCTCTGTGCTCATTAAATTCTGGATGAAACGGAACGTTCAGTGAGAAATGGAGCAGCTGTCAAATAAGCGAACTATTACTTAATTTCAAGAGAGACTTTTATGTTTAAGACTAAAAGTTCATTAGAATTAAGTGGCTCTCAGTAGAACCTTAAAATAAAGTGTGCACCAACTGCAGCTTTTGTTCGTCAGATCTTTTGTTTTCACCTCGGATACACCCAACTTGATGCCTTGATACCAATCACTGTTATGAGCACAGTATTTATTTCCTGGATAATTACTCTGGGTGTCTGCTTTTGTTACAATGGCTATGCAAATTGAACAGATTGTTCAAAAACGTTTAGCAAAACCACTCAGAGCTTTTATTTTGTTAAGTGATTTCCAGACTTATGCAATCAAAGCAAGCATCGTCCTCTCAGTGTGGCTCAATTGAAAACATGACTGGAAACTTACAGACCTGATGATGCAGGATGAAAAGGCGATGAGATGGAGATGCTCCCATCAGCAGTGCTGGCATTATTTGAGTCCCTGTTTGAGTTATTCCCCCACTCATTTTCTGGGGTGTGAAAAGGAGTTTGAGCAGATGTAGCAGAATTTATTGTGAACACAAATGTATTCCTGTAGGAAGCCTCGTTTCATGCCAAATGTTGCATTTTTAATGCCCGCTGACATTACGATGCCAGATGACGATCACTCTGTTCGCTCTGTGGAGTTAAAGATTTGCAGATTTTCTGTTTGTGAGTCCCACCATGCTCTTAGGGTTTGATGAAATAACGTAATGCGTTTGGTATAAATTGGCTTTTTTGTTTCTCAACAAACAGAACAAAAAAAAAGGGAAGCAATGTCATCTAAATTTTTTATTCTTTACTGTATATTAATTTTATCCTTTATATGAAATTCGGGAACTTATTTAATTTATTTTTTTGCAACAACTGTAATTGCACCACAGCCTCTAGTTACATGATTGCTCAGAGCTCTTACTGGTACTGTTACTTTGGACTGCCCTGTGATGGACTGGTGACCAGTCCAACACCCCTTAACTTACATGCAATGTCACCCTACTACTTTGTACAGCTTTCAATCATATTTCGTGGTCTTTGTTCAGAAATAAAGTACCAGCATACTGCGTTACCAGCTGTCATTCAACAGTAGGTGTTCAACTTAACAAACTTGAATGTTTAGAACCTCTTGCACATGGTGGCATAAACAACAATGATAGAGGCTTTCTTGGAATTCCTCCAAGCTACCTCCTGCAATACTTCCAGGGTAGACAGAGCTATTCCCAAGTCAGCTCATAGACATAACCTCTCCAGCAATTCTTGGAGGCATCCTCCTGTTGTGAGATTTCTCAAACGCTTACCCTGGAAGGCGTCTGGAAGGCATCTTATATGGATGTCCAAACCACCTCAAATGGTTCCTTTCAGTGCAAAATAGCACCAACTTCACTCTGAGCTCATCCCGGGTGACTGAGGTCCTTATCTCGACACCCTTTGGAGGAAGCTTATTTCGGCTGCTCGTATTTGCAATCTCGTTCTTTCGGTTGCTACTCACAGCTCATGACCATAGGTGAGTGTTGGAATGTGCATTGACTTGTAAATGAACAGCTTTGCCTTTCATCTTGGCTCTCTTTCTGGTACAGCATCCACATCACCCTGTCCCAAACCACCATTGCAATAAGATTTTGATTATAAACCCAAATAACTCTGAAGAAGTGACTTGCCAGATTTTATTTTTTAATTTCAGTTTTTTTTTTAAAAGGTGGTGGTCAAAAATAATAAATGGAATCTAAAAATCTCAAATAAGTTGTTAAACACAAATCTTTATATGACATACTGGAATTTCTTTTCTTTTTTTTTGTGACAACTGTAAATATACCATGGCCTGTAGCTAGATGGTTGCATAAGTAAGGTCAGAACTCAGTGTTGATTTTACTCACTTTTGTATTGCTAAAATTGGCGGACAGTACGCAAAACCAAGCTCCAAAACTGCTTTTGTAGTTATTCCTGGTATAAAAATTTAGTTCTCTTAGCAACAAAGCTATCACAGGTGGAAATCAATTATATTGTTACTGATATCATTCGTAACTATTAAAAACATAAAATGTAAGACTCATTGTCTTGGTTCTGTTTGTTTGTCATTTAATTTATCTTTGATTTCTTTTTTTTTTTAATTATCAGCAGCTGTTTAATATTGTGTTTGTCCTGTTCTCAAAAAAACACTTTTCAGTCCATACTATTTTGTTCTGTATTGTAAATTTCGTCTATGCATTCTTGCTGAAACAAATGCAAAAGAAAAAAGTTATTCCTTCATCTTGGTTGGCAAATTTGTTTGAAAACTCACTTTCTTCACCAAGAAACAAGAGTGTTGTTACTTTGTGCTTTAATGATTAAGATAATTAGGTTAATTACTGTGCTCATTTGTTCTGAGCTGGTGGCTTTGCTCTCAGAGGTGTTTTGAATTTAACTCAGCTCTTGAATAATTCAAGGAGAAGGGTCTTTTGCAATGGATAGAATTAATATCTGACCAAATTAGTGCCGACTGGGCCATAAAATCAAAGTAAGAGAGGTTGTATCAATCTTATGAAGTATGAACATTCAATCTCGACTTTTTTTGTGCCTTCGCGTTTAGATTTTAAACCACAGCGGGAATTTCAGCCAGCTTGTTCCTTGAAAACAACTCTGCTGTGTTTCAGTTAGAATCACTGCTCTCAGTGGCCCTCTAATGGCTTCTTCAGCATTTCAGAAGAGATCATTTAACTGTTTCTCTCTTTAAATCAATTGAAGACAGATCTTAGACCGATTGATGTAAGGGTGAAGGGAGTGATTTGATATGATATATTGCATTAGGGACACTGCTGTTTTTTGATGTGTTCATTTAAAATTGCTCTTCGAAAATGTTCATGTCTTTGATTCAATAGCAATGCAATGATATGCTTTTTGGGCTCTAATTACAAATCGGGATGGATGAATGGCATGCTATGCTCTCGGAAATCCAACAGTAACTCTTGATTATAAGTTTCACTTTTTACATTTTTGTGCAGTAATCTAAAATAAAATTTCTCTTCCTTCTTTTAGTTCTGATTAATTTTGCTGCTGGCAGCTCAGGAAAAGGCTCACAGGTAAGAAAAACAGTCCACTCCTATTTTCCTTTATTTCATGTGTGAAAACAAGTCTTGAGACAACCCTCAGACTGGTGTTTATCATTCTTTTTTTTTTCAATATGTTGATTATTAATCTCAAGAAGTTTGATTTGCTCAGCAAAAGTCCAGGTCTTCCTTAAATTCATGATGAATTTCTCACTCTCACATTTTCTGTAGTCTGCAGTTGCTGCTTTATAAATAATTAACCAATTCAGTTGCTCCACTTCCTATTGGTGTGAGAAGATGTTGACAGTAAGCCTCCTGGCAGATGTGCTTAGCATCACAAAAATGGGAAATTACTTTCTCGCTTTTCACTGATGTCAACTAATTCTCTCCCTGCTGAGAAAATTTGCCATTTCGCTTTAAATGGTGCTGATGTCTTCAGGTAAACTTCAAGAGTGATGTCTGTGAGATTAAAAAAATACTAATCCTGAAAATATGGTTCTTTAGATAGCATGCACAAGAAGTCTATAAAGACATTGATCTCTATTTTAAACAAAAAGTGATTCAGTTTTTCCTTAAAATCATTAGGAAGCATCTCTCTTTTCTATAAAGGAAAATATAAAATTAAAAAAAGCAAAGATTTTAAATGTATCCCTTCTGGAGAAGTAACCCATGAGAGGACTTTTCACACCAATAAAATATAATCAGGAATAAAAGCAATGTGTAATGTGGTGGAAGACATCCACCATAATGGCTGAGAAACTGATTTATGGAGTTATAACAGTTATATCATATCTATTTGGACACTCGAAAGTTTGCAAAAAACACTTAAAAAACTTGTCAGCATCTATTTATGTTACCTCCTCCATTGTTAACCTTAAGTTGGGGCTGAAAGTGGTTTTTAAAATGTGTTGCCAGGTTACACCGCATCCCGTTCACAGAGAGTGCCATACATTCTGTACTGTATTAAATTTTTGTCGTATTCAACAATTATGTGTTTTTCTAAAAGCAAGCCCAGCTGCAAGGTGTGAACCAGTTTGTTGCCCCCCTTTTTTAAGCTCCTTAGAGCTGAGACACAACATGAACAAATTAGAAAGGAATACAAATTTTTAGGTCAATGAGGTGCTCCAGTTGGGGGGGGGTCATGGAATTACATCATGGCCATGGCAGGAGACCTTGCTGTCATTTGCATATACAACATTTTACAGCATATGTTTATGCATTAGTGGCCTCTAAAGTAAACAAATTTGATGAATTATCTGAAACTTGTTTATGAACAAGGCGATTAATTACATCTCATTCCTCAAGGTGCTCCTGAGTTTCTGCAGAGTTGCTTTATGGCCTACTTTATTTCACCTTGTGGGGCAGCCATATGTGTGTGAGATTCACAAGATCACATCTTTTTAAAAGAAGCCATCTTGCCAGGCTTCGAGCTCCCTATTGACAGCATCCTCTACCATCTAGACTGGTTTTAGATTCTGAGTTCTATTCACTAACTCGCTCCACTTGCGGAGCTTTGTTGAAGTTATTGATTGAAGTTTACTTGTGATGTATGCAGATCTACATATGGTGAGTCCTGTAGCCTGCTTGTATTTTTTTTTCTTTTTTTCAATGGCTTCTACTGTTGAATGCAGACGGCTCTGTGAAACAACAGTTTGGCACAATACTGCAGTTGAGATCGTATTATATACAGTATCTAAACTTGTCTAAATCTAAAAATGGTTTGAACAATCTGAATCTGATTTTATTTTGCTTCCAGCCATTCTAATTCATCCAAACAAAACACATATTTTGGCTGCAGATTAAAGCAGTCATTAAAGGATCTTGTTTAGTTGGTAGACAAAAACAAAACAAAAAAAAACACCTAAGCTCCTCTGTACAGGACTCAAATGTGAGGCTCGTGGGGCTCCTGTAGTGTCAGATATGTGGCAACCCAGATCTCAGAATGCAAGAATGTAATATTGAAATATGATAGAAAAGATTTATTAAGATTGAACCCATGTGAGACTAGTGCAACTACTGTAACTGTTTGGAGATTTGTTAGTGAGAGAGCTCACTATCCCATTAGAACACAATGGAGCCTTTCCAGTGGCAAGAATGCGCCTGTTGTGTGGTATAGCTGTAAACATCACAATGGCTTGCATATGGAAAACAGACCCCCTACTTCTCTTTGAAGAGTGACATGGAGAATTTTGTGAAAGGAGGCACAGGTACTGTGATTATCTGTCGCTTCGGGATTTATAAAGATCCTGAACAACAAGTACACTACACTTTTGCTTATATAAGTAGAAGTGCCTTTATCTTATGTGCCTAGAGATATGGTGAGATACTGGATGCTGGAGGACAAGGCAGTATGAAAAATTACATACCAGCATCCTGCTGACACTCCTGTTAAGCCAGTGAAAAGCCTAAACTCGGTAGTACCCATGACTTTGATGCCTTTCAGTCTTTACAAGATTCATGAAGACATCTTTTTAAGAAAAAAAAGAAAGTGTTGCTCTGAAAGGGTCAACTTCTGGTGGTTTTACTAGATGTGAGAGAAATTAATATGAATGAAACATATGACAGAACAGAAACAGGCAGTTGAAGTTTGTTTGAGGTTGAGTGGTTGGAGCCTGAGTGATACTGTACTGTACAAAATGATATAATCCAAACATTTTCTTGAATTAATCCTGAGGCTGTTCAGGTGTGCTTCACTAGCAGAAGCAACAGTTACTCCAAACACTTATTGTAAAAGTAACTGACATCACTGTTAACTGACTCAGATAGACGCTATGGATACCTTTTCATTTCTGTGCAGGGTGCACTCAATCACTAGTGTTGAAGGAAAAGAGCTGTCCTTTAACAACACATCACATTTGCTGGTTTGGAGATTGATGTGTGTTCTGCCAAACATCATCTGTTAAGTCTAAGTAGCTGTCACTCCATGGAAAAATAGTTTTTCTTAACCTTCTCACATATCCTCACCTCTGATGATAGTTTTAAGAATGACACATTTTAAAAGAAGATATAGACATTTTAGGTATGAATTATTGCTAAAACTCCTCTGCATTGACCGCAGCTCAACAGATGAGACAGATTACTGGGATTAGAAAAATGCCAGTATTCACCTGAAGATCCACCATCAGCTCAACATAATCCGTGAATAACAGCAGTCCTCAAGCTCTTCAAACTATTATGCATCCACTAAGAACTTCAGAAAAAGAGTTGTTCTTGTCACTTGAAATGCCTAACAGTTGTAAGACCTGTGCTTTTCTCACATGGGTCCAGACCATGTGCAAACTTTTTTCAGGGAGCTGATGGTTAACGTTTGTTTGATATCCAGTCTTACTGAATCAAGCATTTGAGTTCTCACATATAGCTCTACAAGTGAGGAAAAGTTCAGAGGTACAGTACATTTGTGAGGGTTCAGTAAAATCACAATCCTGAATCACAAAAGTCTGTGTTTTGCCACAACTTGTGTTGCTATTTTTACTTGAAAAAAGCAGAGCAAAAGATTTTTGGAGAAAGATATCATAGATGCTCCATAATGTCTAAACCCATATTTATTCCACAATTGACATCAGCTGCCTGGATAAGAACTGACAGGAGGAGATGATGTGAAACAAACTCATTGCGCAGCTTCAGGTCATAAAGAAACTTCTTTGTTAGGAGGTGAAGGGTGAGTACTGACCCCAATAACATCTAAAGAGACTATTGACTTTTGAAGTTTACATTAGAGATGGATATGGTTGGGATATTGATATTACTATCATTATAGATACTTATCAGTGCTCTTCTTGATACTACTTTCTGTGATTTGGTAATGAAAAACTACAAGTTTCCTTATTAAAGTCTGCTTTTACTATTTGCACTTTGAACTGGAACATGGACTAAGTGAGCAATACAGCTGAAGCATACCATGCTATTTATATACTTTCAAGCTTATTTGCAGTACCACAGATGAGCTAGCTGTTCCCTTTAGATGACTGTCTTCAGTTGTTCAGTTACTGACCTCCCATTTGTAATGATTAAGTTACTCATCCATTATTTGAACTATCACTATCTGAGACCAAAGATGCAACCAATAGTGTCCTTGGAACAAAGGACAAAGCAAAGGCATTGCCGGGAGAATATCTGCAAACAATCAGTTATCATCCAAACAGAAAAGACATCAGAGCTTGAATAATATTTGTCAATGTGACCTTTCTTTTTTTTTTTTATTTCCCAACAAAAGGCTTCAGAGCATGATGTGACCCTCAACAGAAACAGTTGTCTGTTACTCCAGGCAACCACATTTGGACTACTGTCGACAAATTTGTTCTGTCTGGTCACCTCTGGTGACAACAGTTTCCCTGTGCTTAGAAAAGCCAACTCCCTTCTGCTATGGTCTTCTATCCAATCTGGAGTGCCCCTGTAAAATAAAAGAAAGGTATAATATAATAAAAAAAATACAATATAATATAAAACAAATCATCCTTACATCAGCCTGGGCTGTTTGTTTGAGGAAATTGAACAATTTACCACAATCTGTAAAAATTGAAAAATGAGTTTGCTTATACTGATAAACAACATTTCAAACCCCATTGTCTGCTAATTGAGGGCAGTTATACCACACTAAAAGAAACAAGAGGTACATATGTGCACGTTTGGAAAGAGCTGACTAAAGATGACAGTGATGTGACAGTGATGTGGACATCACTGGGACAATAATGAATTCTTTGTTCTCAGATTTGAATTATGTCTTCTGATTAAAATAAATAAATAAATAAATAATAAAATGAAATTGAACCAATTTAATGAGCTGTTAATTAAACCAAGCTTGCAAGAGTTAAACAGTCAGTCGTTTCTAATTTATTCTGCTAATGATATTTCCTCATAAATGTGAAATTCACATGTGGCAGGGCTGGTCTTTCATTCTCACTTTTATTTTGGATGATTAATAAACTTGAGCCTCATGTTCCTAAATAAAACCTTGATGCTTGTTGCTATGGATACCTTCCAAAGCAACAACCACCACGTTTTATGCCAGTTCATTACATATTCAAGTTACCTATGCTGGATACATATACTTACTCAGTGTCACTTATCTTGGACGTCTGTATTGTAAATATTAGAGTAAAAAATATCTGAAAAAAACAGTAGCCAGCTTTACAAAGTTTTCTACCTATGCTTTATACTCAGTGCTGTTTTAACAAATGCAGGGGCTTGCATTCCTCATAGAATAAGCTGAGGTTATGAGCTACTGAAATAGTTACTACTATTGCTATTAGATTTAGTATTAGACAAATACATTTTTTTAAACAGTGTCGAACAGGCAAAACAGTTTAAACAGTGTCGAACAGGCAAAACAGTTTAAACAGTGTCGAACAGGCAAAACAGTTTAAACAGTCTCGAACAGTCAGTCGGTGTCTCCAAATTTTCTGACTTCTTCATTTGATGCAAGCCTGACACTTGTATTGTGCAGAAGAATTTTAATTTTGACACAAATAATAATTAGGACATTAGCATCCTATATCTTGAGTATAATGTCCAACCCTCTAAAGTCAATAGTTTAGAGCCATGTTTAGCTGTTGTAAAAAGTAAACTACTCCAGCTTTTTTCAGATCACCAAAAATTCTCTATTATATTGAATAGAGCTTACATTTGGTAATTAAAAAAATTCCAGATGCTTCCCTATAAACCAATCCACTGCAACATGCTTGGTATCATTATCCTGCTGAAAGAATTCACATGCTGCTACATTTGGCTCCGTGGACAGATGCTCCTATTTTTGCAGTGGATCTTCCGAGGTAATTCCACATCACCTCTGGTATTTTTGTTGAAGCTCTGATTAATACTCTCCTGACATTCAAATGTAGCTTGAATATCTCCAAGGGTTTTTCTGTTTGGAGTGTGTTTACCATGTAACTGCATGCTTTTTCTGAGTGCTACCGTTTACTCAAACAGTCCAAAGACATGCATGTTAATAGTGGAGTCTAAGTTGTTTGTAGGAAGTCAAACATGTATTTGGATGGACCTGTGACCTTTACAGTGTGTACACTGGCTCTTGCCCTTTGACAGCTGGTATAGGCTGCAGCCTCTAGCAACTCTAAGTGGGCTGAGAAAATAGATGAATGAATTTACCATTGCTCACACCATTTCACCATTGCTTCAAAGTTTAGGTAATTCATTCTTTTTACAACTCAACTCTGATTGGTGATAATCCAACTCATGGGCTTTTCAGAACAGCTCTATAATTAGTGATGTCATAAGACTGATCATGTGGCTCTTTCATTGCACATAAGTTGATCTTAAAGTATGTGTTTACTAGTTGTACCAGATTTTATTTAGCAGTTATCTACTTTTATTTTATTTATTTTTTTCATTAAATTTCAACAATGGTGCTTCTGTCACATGAAATCAAAATCAAAATAGATTTTAATACCAGGCTATAGTAAAACAAAATAAGAAAGAGGGTTGACCTTTGTGCACTCCATTGTAGGAGTGACTCATAATACACCAGTGTATGAGGAAGGGACATTCTCACATGAGTGAACATGTGCATTGGATAACCAGGCGACTCACAGACATGTTCAATAGTTTTTGTACAGAGGTGCTCTTTAACACAGAGCAGTATGCTGTATTTTGCTCTGCCTACAAAGGCCACTTATGTTACTTGGATGAATATGTAATATTTAATTGTGTAGGACCAAATTTACCAAATATCATTCAAATCCAACTTCTACGATGTAAGGAATTGCTTGAAGGGTAAACTGAGTTCTCTGGAGGCTTTGTGAAGTTGTGATGGGATATTTTTAGAATGATTTTTTGTTTGATTCCTAAAATGATTATATGAGGATTATTAGTCAGTTAAAGTAATAGTTTGATGCAGCCCTAAGGCTTTAAGTGGACTTCTTAATAGTAAACAGCTTTCAGTGAAAGCACACACGCGCTTTTTAAATAAAGTCATTGAAATGTAGAAAGGGGCTATGAGGAAAGTTTGACATCAATAGCCTGAGGATTGACAGATGGTCCAAGTTATCAATTCATAACACACAAGTCTTAAAAAAATGTTTGTCTTTGCCCCCCCCCCCCCCAATCCCCCGGCCCTTGTGGAGGGATAATATTTAATTCTTAAGCAGCTCAATAACTCTGGAACCATCGACAAAATGAAACTGACCTTTCAGGTTTCTTTTTACATGTCGAATTTCACAAAATCCTGCAACTTTCAATCACTCTTGCTGTCAGTGAACAGAAAGCTAATGTGACCTGACGGGTCATTCACATCAGTGAAACATATGTGCTCTTGGGAACAGAGAGATGGAACAGATCTGAGTATGTGAAGAGCTTCCAAATCAAAGGGAGGAATCACGGATTTGTCATTGTGGGTGCCCTTGATTACATAACAGTCGTATTAAGTAGGCTGAACATCTTTCTTGGGGAGTTTACACATGTAGATGTTGGCTGCGTGTGCTGTTTCTTCTTAGGTTAAACATGAGGACCAATCTTTCTGTTTACGTTAGTATTCTGATGCCCCAGATCAAAAGCATGAAACCAACCCCTTCAGATGGACAGTGTGGACTCTCAACAATTTAATTTTAACACCCACCGGTGTCTGATTCCCCCTGCAAATGGTTGACAGCCTGCTGTCAGATTGGATTATGGAGAATGTTACCTGAGTGCAGATACACAGAAAGTAAAAAAGAGCCAAGTTCTGAGCGGAGACATTAATCCCTAAGTAATAGTAAAAATTATGTGAGACCTGATTTGAGTTCACTCTGCTGCAGAATATTAGATAATTTATCAGAGAAGGATTTGTAGCCTTTGTGTCGCCCAACTGCAAGAAATTTATGAAGTGCGACCAAGGACCTGGGTATAAAAATGACTTTAGGAAAGAACTAATAAGTAGCTCCTTGACCATATAAATCTGATTTTCATTTATCTTGCTGACATATGGGTTGTAGATTTAGCTTTTTAATGAAAAAGTCCACCAAATAAATTGTCAAGACTATTGAGATTTTTATCAAAATACACAGAAAAATGAATACATATGTATGCACATTGTATCCACTGCTGGTTGTCTGGTGTCATGAAACCTTTGCAGAAATAGAGTTCATGTAATCAAAAGAGGGCTAGTTAGATATAAAACGAATATTACAGTTTACTCCTGAGATCTTCAAGGGTTTGATCTTATCATGCTATTGTTCCTTTCTCCTCAGTGAAATGGAAGCTTCAGGGAGGCTGAAACCATATTCTGGTTCAGTATCTGTTGATACTTTGTGTGTTTTTATGACATTGAGCAATTTGCTTTTATTGATATAAAAACAATTTCCACCCCAAAGCATAATTGTTATTTCTTTAATTAAATTTATAGCATTTCCGTTTAATCTTTTTATGCCCAAAATATTAAAACATAGCATGGAGAATGCAAATGCACCTGCTGTATTAAGCATTTTACATAAAATATACATTATATTTAGCTTTTATGTCAACACTAAGGAAGAAATTTGAAATAAGCTCAGGATGTTACTACCTTGCCAAAGACTTTACATCTGAGCACAATTTTGTTCCTCTTTTCTCTTTATAGTTTGTGTTTTGGGGGTTTTAGCTACACTGATAACAAGCTAAATGAGGACAACCATCACATCTACAGCACCCTGTGGCTTAATAGTACATTGTCAAAAGAAAAAATCACCAGGACAAAAAATGTCAATCTGAAAAAATATATTGATGAGCACAAATCAAAAGTATATCTTAAGCAGGTGTTCAGACATTAAATTAGCATCGCATTATTAAGCATACAGTGATGCAGGAAGCATATGCAGGTGATGGGGTGAAATACAATCTAAGAAGTCCATGTTGAGGAATGCTGAGTGTTTTAAGGCCAAACCTAGCAAAACAAAAACAGCAATTCATAATACATACAATCCTGGAAAATATTCACAGCACAATTATTTCATCTACCATCACAGAAATCACTGCAAAAAGGAATGTGCCAAGAATGAGCATGTGCACGACAAGACTTGCTGGATGCTGATGTGTTGGAAAAGCCTGTGCCAGGTTCATCTTATTTGCCAGGTGACCCACTGTTTTGTTGCTGGAGGCAGCTGCAGCAGAGCCTGCACTGTGCCAAAAGAGGATTCGAACTGAAATGAATAAGGAGGCTTGTTTTTTTCAGACAAAACAGCTCATACTATGACAGTTCATAACAGAAAAATGACAGAACGTTATAAAACGACATATAATGGTGTTGGAATGTCTATAGTTTGACGAGATGTTGAGATTTTTCATTAAAGCCTCCTTGAAACTTAAAATCTAAATTAGTGTTACACATCCTCACATAAAAATTTGCAAAAATGTGCTCCCACTGTACAGCCAGTATTATTGGGTATGTTTCACAGAGCAGTTAAATCACTTTTGCTTGGCGGACACAGTACTTTGGTTTACTGTTTCCTCCCTGCTGGAGAGTCGAGTGGTGCTGGAGGACACGGGTGAAAAACAAGAGCGTTTCCTCTGCCAAAATTACAGCATTGTCTGTGCTCCTTAATTTACTTTATGATTACTTGCCTTAGGTTTTTGAGTAGCTTCTCTTCGATAACAGCCTGTTATAAAATCTCCTCAGGTTGAAAATACATTTATATGAGAGTAATTATCTGATATTGAGACAATCCTCTTGTCTTATGAGCTGGAGACGGCACCCAGATTTCTTTTTCTGTTCAGCTACGACCTTGTGTGCATGATTAATGCCACCGAGTCCAATTAAGCTCATCTAACAACTGAATCAAATCACTCTGATATGATATTGTCAAACTCCAATGGGGAAAAATTGTGTGGTTGGAGAAGTTCACATGAATGATTGCTGTTAATATATTTCTGTGTAGTGACTGAACATATTGTTTCTCCATGTCGTTGAAGCTTGTCAAAATATGTCAAATGTGCCTTACAAAAAAACCCGAAAAAACAGAGAAATCATGTCTTATTATGACAGCAACAGGAAACAATGAATGTGATTTTTTTTTTTTTTTTAAATGGCAAAATTGATAGGTTGCTCTTTTTTTTATTAAAATTGGTCTTCTAAATTAGCTGAGATATATGAAACTACTGCCATCAAACTACTGTGGTTACCACTAACTCCTGTACCACACCCACTGAGAGTAAATTTATGACTTAGTTAAGCTCCCTGAAGTCTGCGACAGCTCGCCAGTAAAATGATTGTTAGTCTAGAGGAAGTCATAAATCAAACTCAGTTTGTCATTATCTATTAATACTGTGCCACTCTCGCTCTAGAGCTATGGAAGCAATGAGAACTTACACGTTCTTGGCTTCTTGCAACACTGAAAGATTTCCTCTGAAAGTCGAAGGTAGAAAATGCTCCCTCAAAGTTTCCCTGGCTTATGATGGATTTGCTCATCCTTCCGTGGTCTGCAGTGTGTGCTGACAGCTCTGGAGGTGGAACCGTGCCTTAATTGAGCTGAATACTCACAGATTAAATGCTGCAGGCACAAAACCCACACAATTAGGAAGGACTAATGACATGTGGTATCACCCATTATTTCTCCAAATAAGCCATAGGGGATTCTTTACTTAGAACCATTAATTCTTCATTAGTGATTAGAAAGAGAAAATAGAGTATTTAGCTGAAAATCAGCATCGTTGCTCAGGCCATTTTGTGTTGTTAAAACAAAAGTGCATGTATGAGGGTCATTATTTGAAGACATTTATCTGAATTATTAAAAAGTCTCTCTGCCTTTTCAGAGCCAAGATGAAACGCAAGTCCTTCACAACAATCAACTGGGTAAGTGTTATTTTTCATTTTAATTAATGGGAAAACTAAGGCAGTAAGAAGTTAACTATAATGTAATAGTCTTTGTACGTGGAATGCTGATGCTGAGTGAAGCAGAAAGAGTAAGAGGATATAGATTTGTATTTCTCTGGAGGGAAAAAGAATACCGAAGTGTACTTTAAAAGCAGTTCAACTTGACCACAGGCTTAATCTTTTTCTGTTTTTTAAACTAGAAGCAAAAGCTAATGTAGCTATGCCCTGAAATTTCCCGTCATCAACGTGTCTTTATGCATCACTGAATTAGATTATGCGGGTAGAGAAGGTGGATAAATGGATGGATGGATGTCTTTAGCCTGCAAAGAGGTGAAGATGCAAATGAGGTCCAGTTGAAACTAGTGGAGCTGTCTTCTGAAGCAGCTGATGAGTCCGAACCACCTCAGATGGACTCTTAAGTTAGCAAGCAGAGCTCAGTGGTTCATAAATGTTTATTGCAAACAAAAGCATCTCAGAGGCACACTTATCCATAATTTTATAGCAGTGATAGAGGGAATTTTATTTTTCTCAAGTTGCAACACTTGAGTTGTGGCAGGTGAATTGAAAAGTTAACGACAAATCATAAAAAGATGGAAAACTAGCTTAATATGCACAGTGTGAATAGCTGAAAAATGAGCAGAAGCTGAGCTAGCAGAGCAGAAATGATCATAGATAGGATACACAGGAGTTTTATATTCAGCGTGTCAATGAGTGCACGAGGCTCAGGTGGGGTAAGAGGTGGAAAATAAAATTAATAACAAAGCTGAATGAGAAGCCAGATTGCTCTCACTTTATTCTTATTTTATTTTTGTGAATCTTTCCACATCATAAACAGGCCTCTGCCTCCCTCTATGAGTAAAATAAACAGAGTAACTTCAACACAAAATGTCATATGTTGATTGCACATAATTTACTATCCTTCATATCTAATGTTACACTAAAAACCTGCCTAATCGGTGAGTATAAGTTTATTGTTATTGATGATGTGATGATGGGACCTCATGTTTGATTGAAGATTTTTACCACTATAAACTATGATCTTACCAAAATGTTCTTTAACTATTTTAGAATTTCTCTATCTTGAATTTTTATCATACACATATTATAGCTACACTATAGAAATGTGTCTTTCTTCTCTAACGGAGCCTGATGTTTCATTACTCAGAAACAATATTGTACCCAATATATATTTTTTTGTTCTAAAAATTGCAAAAACATGTATTTTTCATAACACAATTAACCAGTCAGCCTCGTTTGAAAGCATATGATTTAAGATGTTTAAAATGATTATAGGGATCATGTCTATTCATTTGACAATCTTCGTTTTATACCAAGTAAATATGTTGATACCCGGTGTGTTTAATTAATTTTTTTTGTTTGTTGTCGCCAGCAGAGATCTGCATCACTGCCTTTGGCATTTCAGATATGTCTTTATTAGTGCAGCCAATTTGCAATCTTGTGTAACATTTAGAGAGATGAACTATCACTGAGTATTTTTGTGAGGGAATTGTATGTTGGAAAAAATTAAGATTAATCGTTTCTTGGTTAGATCATGAATAGAAAATTTTGAAAAATGCTGGAAGATGTGAAATTCAAATGGCAAACACCACAAAAAGAAAATAATTAAAATGGGCTTTTGTCTGATCTCTACCTTGAGAAATATAAACGGAGAGTTTCTCTGATTTCTTACATATAGTCCCATCTCTTTATTGATTTGACAGCAGCCAGGAATTTCATAAGTAGAGCAAATGAAAAGATCTCATGCATGCCATTCATGCTTCAGGGGGCTCATACAATCACCATCTGAAAGCGATTTTCAGGAGCCTACAGTGGAGTTCGGAGCCCGTTTCCTGGACCTCTGCCTGTTCATTCAACTAGGTCACGGCAGACATGGAAGCACACAAAAGCAACTTCATAATGCTCTCATTTGGGACCTCAAACAAGAGGAAATACAAGCAGACAGATATCTAAAAAAAATGTAGCTATAGTAACTGCCACTAAGATAGTTTTTACCTGTGTTAGAGGCAAAAGAGACAAAGCCTGCCTGCAAAGAATGTTGTTTGTGGGCAAGAATTTAAAAGATAAGAAAGAGGAAAGGAGGACCTCTTGTTGTCTTCACAATACAGGGGGACATTTAAATGTCAAACTGGCTTGTTTGTTACAAAAGAGCTTGTGACTTTTAAGAACATATAAGAACAAATCGCTCAATCTGCCTTTAGAGGGAGGGCATGGCCCCAAATCCAAAAACAAGAATGTCTCAGTGAAGTGCAGTAAGCCCACACTGCAGGGGAGCTTACTATATATCACTAAATATAAATGCATGAAAAAGTTTGGGATTCGGTGGTCAAAATATATTTCTTGTGAGTCATTACGTGAGACAAAATTACCTGATTTCCAAAAGACAGAAATGCAGATATGACACATTTGTTTAGTATTTCAAGCACTTTTTTCATTCATGACAAAAAGAAAAATTAATCGAGAAGCAATAGTTTGGGTAACTTAACACCCTTTGATCTACTGTCACAGCTTGAAAACATTTTATGAAGTCTTTCAGCTCTTTTCAGCAGTTTGGGCCATTTTCACACATCCATGCATCAAAACGCTTGTAACTCTCTGGGATTCTTGGGCACTTTGCATACATTGCTATTCTAAGATCCATCCATAGATTTTTGATGAGGTCACTTTTAAGAGACCTACAAGGCATGCAAGAGCTTGCAGCTCTTGAGGTGGTTTTAGTATTTAGGGGCATTGTCCTGTTGTAGAAACCATTAGTTTTTTATCATTGCTTTTTGAGCAGTGATATAATATCTGCCCTAAGAATTTGCTGGTATTGAATCCATTCTTCTTTTTAAACAAGCTAGTCCACCGCTTACTTAACAGTTGCAGAGGTGTTATTTTCATAAATTCCACAACCTCTTTTTTTCCCCCAAACATGTCTTTGCTCATTGCAACCAAAATGTTTTTCTTTCATGCTAAATCCAGATCTTAACTAAACCATTAAAATGTTTTGCTGTCTTCATTAAAACCATCCTTTGTGGCTTTGTGGGCATCAGTTATTCTAATTTTCAGATTTCTGGGCAGCTTTAACTATTTTTAAAGCTGTTTTTAAAGCCATAGATTAAAACAATCTGTAGCTCTATCAAGGTAATTAAAGTCACTTTGGTTGAAATTCTCTGAGCTTAAATATTTTGCATGGTGCTGTCATTTCCTCTATTTCACAGTAAAATTGTTAAAAAAGGAAAAAAAAGTTTCTTGTTCTTCTTTTGGAAATCAGTTAATCTTCTACATTTCAATGCTACTATATCTTAAAAAAAAAGAAAAAGCACCCATATTAAGCTACATATGTTTATTTTTAAACTGCAGCATTCATTTATCTTAGCAACACTAATAGTTGACACTTTGGAGAACATATGCAAACTAAATGCCCTAGGAAATTGTTCAACCCAGCAACAATATGATAATAATAATGGCACTTTGTTCAGATACGAGTGCTAAAACATGCTTATATGCATACTCTCCATCAGTCTTCAGGAACTAATTGAATGTAATATACTCTTTTCATCACAGTCAACAAATGTAATCAGAAATGCTTTAAATCGGATTTGTGGGAACTTTCACTAATGTTCTGTTAGTTGACAGGAGCTCTTTTTTTACACTAATATGACAACATTTTTTATTTGTTTTTCTTCTTCCAGTCTGTTTGTATAAGAGGATTTTTCACAATTGTATGGCAATACAGAAAGCATTAAGCATCATCATAATCTAGAATTTGTCCCGCCTACGCAAACCACTCACTTCATTCCCAGTCTGGTATTCTCAGGAGGAAGCAGATAACATTTTGTGTTATATGCAGAGTGCCACAGTCGAGCAGTTACAGTAATGAATAGTAATACATTTTTAAAACATTTTTAATTAAACCAGTTTTAGCAGAAGATCGTGTCTGCTGTTCTGTTTGTGCTGCTTTAGGGCTCAGGATAGAGAGGTTTTTCTAATTGTCTGTACAAGGTAGATTTTGACTAAAATCTAGTTTGGCATCCATTCGGACCATTTTAGTTATTTGCCTCACTGTTTGCATGTTATATCTGTTCAGCTTTACTTGTAGGCAGTTGAGCTTTCAGTTTTAAATAGTTTTAATAGCAGTTTCGGTCACAAATTGTCTGGCTTTTAAAATTTCTAAGACTTGATTTTTGCATTGAGTCTTAAAGACATAACACTAGACATGAACCCAAGTTATTGCACTTCAGAGAGCATGGCACCAACAATGGACCAGATCCATAAATGTGTGTTGATTAATGACGAAAACTGTATGTACATACAAAGACAAATATGTGCATACGCATTCTTTTCTCCCAAATATGAAGTCATACGTACATGTGGTTCTTTCTTGTAAATCTCAATCGTTGTGACACTATGTACATGTGTATGAACCTGATTTCCACTCCCTTGATTTGTCATTTGCATATCAAGACTGCTTGCACCACAACTAAATGTAAAGGATAATGACAGACACAGTAAACAGTTTAGCCATTTTCAAACTGAGACACTTTATCACTGAAGCACAGAAAAATGGAAATATGTTTTATATGATGATCTTAGTTCTGTAATCTCAAACAGAACTAAAACCGCTGAGTTAGAAAGTAACATGCTGGAGTGTCGGTTAGCTCAGCTGGTTGAGCAGACATCCCATATGCAGAGGCTGAACCTTCCATGCAGCTGTTCCCAGTTCGAGTCCCGGCTCCGGGTGCTTTGCTGCATGTCCTCTCCCTCTCTCTCTATCCTCATTTTCTGTCGAACAACTTTCCAATTAAGGCCAATCATGCCAAAAAAATCCTTAAAAAAAGTAACAAGCTATTAGCTCTGTAAGTTCAGAGCAAGGGGAAATCTGCATCAAGTCACATATCATGTCAAGGCTTTGGCAGAGAAGTGGCTACTGCTGTCTCTCTGCAGTCTGTACAGTACACAGTGTGTGAAGGTGATCAGGAGGGAGACATAGATGTACACATGGATAATGGTATGCTTGCCTTTTTCTTAAACACAGAAAATAATGAAGTTGTTGAAATACTTTTTGAAGTCTCTTTAAAGAGGTTTCAAGAGCCATTACATATGACACGCAACTTTAGTTGCTTGCTGTCTGAAACACCCAGTTTTAGCTCTCGTCTCTTGATGGGGTCAGGTGATTGATCAAAAATGGCATCTTGCAAGGCAGGTACCCAGTTTGAGGTGTGGTAGACAAGCCATTAAGAAAATAGTTTGCAAATATGTTTTGTGGCGATGTCATTACATGAAGAAAGAAAAGCCTGGACGTCAAGACAGGCGTTTCACGAGCATTGGGACAGCTGGCATTTTGCATGCACCAAAGCTGTATAATACACTGACAGTATGGGGAAAAGAACATGATATGACCTCCTTAAATGAACCATAATAGTGAAGTTATGCTAGAATTTTAAATCAGATCATCACTATAGTAAAAATAAACATTTGGAGCTGTTGCTCAGAGCGAGCTTCTTTAGATTAGATCTATACACATTGTATCGTGAAGAAGACACAATGTTCACAATATGTTTACTGAACTCTTTGCATACTTATGTTCCCTCTTTACACTTTTCTGTGGAGTGCCTGGTTGCTTGACTGTGACAAATCTCTGTAGTGTCTGCTTTTTGCCATTCTAACCTTAAATACAGCCCAAAACTTTATTTTCCAATGTCAAATAACAACACACAACCATTCTAACAAATCCTGGAAGCAATGGCACCATATATTGGCATAAGGGCCATGACATCGTGCATCTCGCCCAAAATTCTGATTTTTAAAAACAAGATAGAATCTAATTTATTTTCAAGTGGTGGTTTCATTCTGTTTCCTCTTTTCCAATAGCATTATGTATAATAAATGGGCTCTATAAGCAAGGCCTGAAATCTTTTAAGAATGAATTGCCCGAACTTCCTGAATTATTGATACTAAGTGAGGTTTAAGGGTTGAATTCAGCACTCATTAGTCTTCAGTGGTGCTGTCTATGGAGTCATGAACTCTACAGAACTCTAATGAGTGTAATTATCACAAGTTCGAGGCTTGTTTGTTTCTTTTATTTTTGATCTGCTATGTTTTTGTGTTAATACTTTTTGTAGGGATGTTTTCATCTGATGACTTTCTCCTCTTGAACACCTCTCTTGTCTTTTTCTGTTTCTCTTCATTTCTGTCCGCTTTCTTTCTGCTGTTTTCCTCTCTATGTTTTATTGGTAGATATTTGTGTTATTGACCTTTTCGCAGTAAGCTGAAAGTTGCATATGCCATGCTCAGTATTGATTTTGAGCAAGGCAATTAAAAGTATGTATTAACAAGAGAAGAAGGATGATAGAAAATCATTTAATTTACCTGATGATCCATAGGCCTGTGGCACACTAGATGATTGCCAGTGAGGGAGGTAAATCATTTTTATGTCTAAATCAAACTCTCAATAGCCAAAAAAGTTGGCTATATTGAATCTGTGCTGTCAGGCTGAATTCCAAATTTATTTCTGTGGACTGACTGTCTTACTTTGGTGTTGCGTGGCAGTCATGGTTTGTTTGGCTGAAGACAACCACAACACAGTTTGCTCCAGTGGTCTTTGCTTCTCACATGCGCTGCTCTGGACGTGAGGAAAGAAGAGATTGGGGGGAATTTTTAGGAGAAGAATAATTCTGGGCTATCTTGTCACTGGGAGTTCAATCATATGAGTCACTGGAGTGAAGCAGGTTTTACACTGGCACAATCAGCTGCTGAATTGGGAATAGGGTTGCTGAGTATGGAAATGAGATATTGACATCCTCTGTCATCTCTGCCTATGTGCTTGCAGTGGAGAACTGTGGATATGTCATGAGTTTCATTGCTCCCACAACACCCTAATGGCCTCATCCACAGAATCTTGTCCCTTTAGCTTTCAGAAGACTTTTGTCATGGAAATTGCTCTACTGATCAGCTTTCTGTCCTCAAACTCCTCATTTGTCTTTAAGAATACTGGAGTCCTGGTTTTCAAATAGTTTGAACATGTTCACTGTCTATGGCCTTACCGTGACATGTGTGCTTATTGAGTTGTGGGGATAGAGATATTCCAGGTTGAAATAAAACGTTCCTGTGACAGTTCCAGTGACTAAACATGCCTGCTCTGTGGCACTGATGGAGGCGACAGAGCTGCAGGACTGCCTAGAGGTCAGTGTGCTCTTAGCTCTTCCTGCACTTGGCAACATCTGCAATCTGCTCCAAGGAGGTGTCACTATTGATTTGTGTCAGTGAGATGACAACACTGCAAGGCCAGTGGCCAGGCCACCACAGAGTCCGACCTGACATGCACTTACCTAGAAATACAATCACATTTTACATCAGCCTTGGATCTTTAATCAGTTTGATCCACTACCCTCTTGCAGTGTATATGTGTAGATATTGAAACAGTGAATGAATACTAGAAATCTGCATTTTAATCAGTTTGCCATGGACCAGATGCTGATGCCCTTTAAAGTAGGTCCGTGCATTGAGAAAAGCAACAGATAAGAGAGAAGGAAGGAAGCAGCATTCTGTTTCTCATTCTATCCAATAAATTTCAAGGATGATTCGGATTTTTTTTTCTTGTGGAATAGTCCCAGAGGGATACTGAACTGGGGGGGATAAATGAGCACTGCACTCATGCTTTCTACTCCCATCGACCTGGCGAAATAAAATCATTTGCTCTGAGGGGACTGGGGTTTCGGCTGCATCTCCTCAGGAATCTACAATCTCTTTCATTGAAGGCACATTACTTACTGCTAGGTGGGGTATCCTTGTATGATTTTACTCATTTTACTAAAAAGAGGTGTATTGTCCCTTCTTTGGTGCTTGGTGAAACTTATAATAATAATATAATTATAATAAGATGATAAAATAATATATTTATATATTTCTTATTTCCACCTCCATCATTTATTAAACATAACTACTACTGCTTGCACTTAAAACTTTTCTTTTGTGACAACTGTTAAACAGAGTGTGTAAGTGGGCATATAACAGGTGATTTAAAAAAAAAAGAAGAAAAACATCTGTTTTAAACAGATGAAAAGAGAAAGAGGGAAATAGTTCTACATCTGTGTTAACAGAGTTGCAGGGCTGTTTATGATACACAAAAGCTCTTGGCAAGGAGCTCACAAATGCTGACATGTTGTTATCCATCGGTTTAAATTTCCCCATATCCCCTTCTTACTTCTAATGGGAATGTCAGTATTTTAATAACATTGCATCAACACAGGTACTGGGTGAATTTAAGTTCATTTTTTACTGGGTCTAACTGCCAACAAAGCATTCATATAATTTCCGACACACGTGCTTAGCAATTATAGGGAGCCTGATGTACTTTTCAAGTGCTTTTCAGTCTGTAGCAAAACAGAGATCTCAGATTAGAAAAGTAACAATAGCCACCATTCATCTGCACTGGCAGGGAAATAAGTCAATAACAGTCCTCCAGGAGTAGATACCATTTTTATCGCCTGTATCGCCTGTAAGAGTGCTTTGCCAGGTTTCAGTCAAAGTTTAATTCTCATGACACTTTTCAAACAAGAGTCATTCAAAAAATCTTAGACGATAAAAAGATGGAAACATGACCATACATTTTTAAAAATCTATAATGTAGATATATAATAAAATGCACATATTAAAACAATAAAAACAAATGTAAGTTGCATATGAGAAACAATTGATGGAAATGACATTTTTAAAAAGATTCCTCAATTTGATAAAAAAAAAAATCTAAGATTGCTTGATGTGAAGTGGTGCCTTTCTATGAAAAAGAGTTGATGGACATGTGGGGAAAAAGGAAATAAAACAATACATCAGAACTAAATCAGCTCTCATGCTAAACAGTCCTGATGTAGTCTATTACATCAGACGTCTAATGAGCTATCAGTTGTTTTTGCTTCTAGAGAATAAACATGAACAATACTCGCTGACATGAACGAATAAACATGTTTAACTGAAAAAAAAAATCCCAGAAAAGTTCTTTCTAATTTTCCATCTGTTTTGTTTGTGTCCTGTTCCTCAAAGTTTTTGTTTTGTGTCAGTAACAAAGCTATGTGTAATGTAGCCTATATTGCCGCCTGCTGCCAAGGCTATGAAGACATAGAGTACATTTTCAATGAAGCCTGTGGGAGCAATGCATTCTCAGGATGCATTGTTAGCATAACTATTCATGTCTATGTCACACACATTTAAAACGATTTCTTCCCTAATCTGCTAGTTCACACATTTTTTTTCTCTAAAACATAATCATGATCAATCCATGATTTTAACTGACTTGATATTACATTTACAACAAAAAAAAAACTGGTAAAATTGCAAATTAGCAAATTAACAGCATACCTTCCTTCAGAAAGGTAGCACTGTGGGCTCCAATTTGTACTCTCTGCTCCAAATAGCTTTTGAAGCTGCGATTATAGTCGCAACATCAGTCATTCAGTCATGCTTGGCTCACTGCAATTTCTTTCCTAAGCAGTCGGTGTTGCACTGAGACATTGTTACCCCAACACCACAGGAAAAGCTTTTCACAGTTTCCAGTCATTTTATTGTTTTTGTTAACATTTACAATAGTTATGCCTTCTTGAGTTTTGATGGGTCTACAGATGCCTGTAGAGACGGGCCCACTCGCACACTCTTCCCTGCAGCTCTTCCTGTTTTTCACATGTGGCCCTCCAGCACATGACAGATATTGTGACATTGGGGGCGCTAGGGCAAGACAGGTGTGTATAAACACAGTTAAGACTCTTAAAAATTTGCCCCAGTGGCTTCATTTGAACTTCATAGAGTACTCTCAAAGAGCAAATCCACTAAACGTCTAATACCATTGAGGGCTCTGCTCCGCCCTTGGAGCAGTCTCTTCTAAGAGGACCTTAAATGTCACCCATTTTTCAAATGGAATTGCAAACAATAACTGCAGTTCATGTCTAGCAGCATAACTGGTAACCACTCATAACATCCAACCACTTACCCCTCTTCTGGAAACCACATCATCTCCTATAGCTTAATTACCACACTCCCATCACTAATAACCTTTTCCAGTGCTTTTCCATTTTTTTTCTAATCTAGCTTTTTCAAATCTATATTTGTCTCAGCCTTCAGCAATTAATGTACTGCCTCACATATTCATTAAAAAGAACTTTGTAGCTTTGTTGGTGTACAAGTCTTTGTTTTACAGCCTTTTGTAAGTACAAGTAGATGTAGCAGTTGTATTGTTTCACTGCCATGAACATCAATAGTGCACAAAGGTGATTTTGCAGGCCTCGAGGATGATGGAAATGGCAGAGGAAGAGCACTAAAACAGGATTTTTACTTTTCCCTTTGGGCCTCTTTGATAATTAATCGAAACCCATTAATAGGTGAATTCAGTTCTAATTAGTCTTTTTTTTTTTACCTCTCATGCTCCTTTCTTATGCATTATCTCTACAATGAGAAATTGGCAAACTCCTTATCTGATTTTTGCCTGTAGTGTCCTCCAGCTGGTATTGCTGTACTGTGCAGTATCAAGAGGCTGGTGCCTCACCTGGGGCCTCGAGAAGCACAGCTTTTTGTGAAACTAAATGCAGACACACGCACGCACAGTGTTGTTCATTTAGCAAGCTCAGCAGGAGGACATTTAGAGGTGATGTGGTGGTATCCTCACTAAGCTCAGCTCTCTGTAGTTGTTAGATCTGTTGCGAGATGGACATGCTGAGTTTTAGGAAGTAATTTCTCCACTTGCAAGGACTCAAGGATCAATGGGATCATTGTTGTTAGTTTGTCAAAAGAGATACACACCCACCAACCCTTAATTAAGGAGATTTGACAAAGACACTGTCCTATGATAAAAAGTATATCCTTCACCCCAACACTAATATCTCAACCCAGGGTGGGAGTGGGTTCAAGTAGTGTAATTGAAGCAAAGGGAATCCATCTAATCTTGCTGTCGTCAGCACTCACCCTTCCCCTTTCTCCACATCTAGCTTTTGCACAACTCCAAAGACAATACTGTAGACTTGCCAGCACTGCTTGCTACCTATTTATGTTTTGAAACATTAAAACACTCACACTTTTGTGGGCACCATGGGAGCATTTCTTACAGTTATTAAAATGTATGACATAGTATACTCCTTATGACCATGTTCTGTTCAAATACTCAAATATCTAATTAATGTTAAAGGAGCCCGAATTTATTACAAAAGCCTTGTGCATCCAGTTAATGATTTTCTGAGCTGCTGGTCCTAACAAGAAATCTGACACAACCTCTGTTATTTTTGTTACCTGATAGCTCCCAGCTCACAGCTCTAAATCTTTGAAAAGCTTTTCTGTCATCACAAGTCATTCCAGCCAGGTTCTGCAGACTTTATTTTGATCTAAGGAACAGCTCACAGGATTTAAGAGTTGTCAGATGTAATTGTACAGAGCCAAAGACAAAATGACACATTTATTTTTTCATTTCTTGCCTCTGGTCCTTTGGTCTTGTTTTGTACCAGTAGTGAGAGCCACAGGGTTTATGTGGACATGTTTGTACAGCCAATGTCATTCTTCACTGATCTGTGTCATTATTACAGCCCCGTAAATAGATTTCACATGACGAATACCTACAGCAAGCTGAATCACTGACAAAGATGGAATCCAAACATGTTCCCAATATTAAAGTGGCCTATTAGAAGGTTTTAAACATATATTATTGAGCTGATAGCTCCTTCTTTAGCTTGTGCTTAACATTATAGTAATAACACTGAGTTTTACTGATATTGCAGCTGTGTCACTGAGCCAGAAGTGGACAGTTGGGCTGTGTCAACCTATTTGGCTGTTACTGCGCCTCAGAGAAATGCTCTTCTGACTGCTAATCTTTGATTAGTAAAACAGTCTGGGCTGTGACATTTACATACTCTCTCTCAAGTCAATTAAGCTCTTGATGTGGTGGTTATTATCAACAGGCCAATAATGGAGATTAGCCAAAGTCACCTCAGTTATTCAGACTGTGGCTCTTATCCTGTCTTACTCTTAGAAGGTCATCGATTGACGTGATCCTATTTCACTATATGTGAGCATTCTCACATCTCTGCCCTTTGTGTTCCTCTAGACCTGCGGGAGATAGTGTTTGTCATCCAGAGTCAAAGCAACTCTTTCCATGCGAGGCAGGCGGAAAGTCGGAGAGCAGAATTACTCAAGCAAGCACTCAGTCTCAGAGAGGTAAGATCCATGCCACTCCTCACTGATGCACACATGCTCTTTTTTTTGGCCTGCAATGAGCAAACTCTTATACAATATGTATTTTAGAATAATACTCCCTGTTATAGTTCTTGTAGAATATTTATGCCACATGTTGTTAACCCTACTTATAAAAATAATTTATATTCCAGAAACATTCAGTTACTTGGACAGAAAACTTGAATTTGAGATAATACCATGTAATACTCTATGTAATTAGATCATTAAAAACTAAGTGAATTAAAATGTTCAGTAATGGCATGAAGAATTATTCATAGTACCATCTACATGACCTTGAATGTAAAGTTGATTTAAGTTTAAAAGTGTCATTTAAATAGGCAGCAGTCTCATCTCCATGTGTGTTACTTATAATTTTGTGTAGTTAAAGTGTTTTTTGTGCTGCTCTGACAGCTATGGAAGACTAAGAGCCTGAATGGGCCACTGAGATGACAGTAACACTGTAAGTGCTATGCCAAGCTGTTGACATTGGGCATGGAGTGTTGCTGACCTCAAATGTCTTTAATATCACTGACACATAATTTATAGACTAGCACAGTGCTGGCCAGAATAGCACGTTTGCTTTTTTGCAGTTGATGGGATATTTTTGGTTTCATTAGGTGGTGACCTTAAATTTATACTGCAATGGTTTGTAGTAGAGTGGATGTGAATTAGTACCTTTAAATCTGCACCCATGACTCTCAGGTAGAAAAGTGTGGAGGACTCCATGTCTTTGGGATATTGTTTATGAGTGGGGAACAAGTGGAGCAGGACTTATCTCTGCAGTAAATAGTCAGAGAAAGCTGGACCAATAGGCAAAGATGTATTTTTAGTGGTTGATCTATGTACTGCATTTCCCTATGTTCACTAATGTCCAAGCACTGTCATCACTGACTGAAAGAATAAGATGGCAGAAATTTAAATTAGCTACCTCCAAGGGGCTTTTGGGCTGAACCTTTGTGATAGAAGGAGGGAAGGATGCTGTCTCGGATGCCTCACAAAGTGAGGAGATTTGGGTATATCCTATGGAGTAGAGGCCTCAGGGCAGAGCAATGAAACATTGGAGATGTTATGTCTCTCAGATGGTTTGGGAAGGCTTTTTTGTAAGTCTTTTTTTTTTGTAAGGTTTTTCATAGATTCTGTGGTCAGAGTTTGCAGCTTTGCTGTTCAATAAAAGTTGCTTTCATTTCAGTCATTTCTTTTTTCACTAAGCATATTACAAAGACAGAAAGCACAATTACAAGATTAAAAAATCCCTCTTTTTACATGAATTAATAAAGATTACCGGAACAAATTACCGGATTTGTCAGTGATTTATCACAAAATGTGCAGTAGTTGTTGTACCAAACTTAAAATGTGTCATTATTTTTCTGCTTATCATTTTGAACATTATCTCAGAATATTCTTAGTTTGCTATATCACATAAAATGTGTTAATAACCAACCAGAAAGCATGAATGCCTTTAAAGAATACAAGTGTATGAAATAGGATGTCGCAATTGTGGAAAGAATTGTATTCCTTGCTCAAAGGCACTGAAGTGTGTGTCCATGGAAGGCACTGACTGACAGTTCTTCCACAATCTCAAATGAACTGTGCCAACGTGGGGAACTGACCTGAGACTGTTTTAACGAAACCAAACGGTTTCAATGCATCCAACAGATTGTAAAGACATTATAAGAAACAGTTTTACAAACACACCATTTAAAATATGTCACAAGACCTGAATAAGGCGGGTTACTTTTGTGCATTTGAGTGAGACTATATATTTTTTCTGTTTTATTTTTTTGGGAATATTCTACATAGTCTGTCTATATATGTTTTACTTTACAGCTATGGACTAAGCTACAAATGGTAAACTAAGCACGTAAAGCAACTTACATGCATTGTTAAGCTTATACTGTTGATGATGTGGCACCAGCTGTAGGCAGCATGAAGGCCAGGAAGGGAGACAAACCCTTCGGCCACGTTGACTGATAACAACGGTTTAATCCTAGCTGTCTATCATTAAAGAGTGTAAAACTATCAAGCGTATAATGGTCTCCACAGAGGAGGTTGTTGGTGGTCATCCTCCAATCTTTATCCACGTGTTTATATAAAAAAATCAATCAACTGTGAGTAACTCCAATTTTATGATAGTGTGTGTGTTTCCCTAAAACTCACAGTGCATTATAATGAAATTTAAATGACCTTAAGCTGTTCTGCAAGTTTTGGCATCCAGGGCGGATGCATTTGGAGGACAATGGCATAGTTGGGTGGTTTTAATGCTAACACCCTGTAGATTATAGTGTTGGGAAATGGCCAGTTTAAGAATGGCTCTATTGTGTCAACCAGCCATGATTACTGGCGTGCCACAGAAGATCCTTAAAAATGTATCTATTTTTGCATATATATTTACAGCAATCATCTTTTAACATGCATACTGTGTTTTCTTTACATAGACTTTAAATGCTATTGCCTTTTAAAAATGATCACCACTGTGTCTTTTTTGTAGCCGTTTTATCTAAGCACAACCCTGAAATCCTGCAGTCTGCCTCAAGCAATACAATATCCATAACAGGAGATAAGAATAAATGTCTGGTGAAATGAGTGTCTACTTTTCATTTCTGTTTGGCTACAGTTTGGGAACATTCTATGTGCAGTTTAATGAGTAGTGATGTAGTCAGATTGTAGAAGAGTTGAGATAAAAAATGTTTAGTTTAGATTAGACAGGCATACCACATGAAGAAATGTCTGGCATTTTAGCATCTGTTCTGTTACATGTAATCACAAAAACTAATTCATAGAATTGTAGGCAGCTGCCCAAAGAGATGGCACTAAAGGCTTTTCAAAAGGATATTCCACTCAAAGATTTGTATTCTTGGTGCACTCAAATAACTGGGAGAAAAATACATTTTGGCTCAAGTTTATCAACCAAGTACTCAAGAAGGTAATACTGTGCCTGCACTGGAGCTGCAAAGACCTCAAAATGTTTAATTTCTGAACAGCAGAAATGTTTTAGAGTTCAGTCGAGTACTGGCTCTACTTGGAGGAGGATTTGAAATTTAGAAATTACTGGAATTCCTACATCTTGAAAAGCAAGATATAGAACAGATGATTGAAGGGAAGATATTCAAGACTTTATTCTAGCATTAAAAATTAACATGTTAATGCTACAATTGAAGTCTAGAATTAAAATGTAAAATGTGACATTAATATTTCACGTTGATTAAAAAATGAATGCACCCCATCTCATTTGACTGAATGAGAGTCACACTGACCCTTCCATGACTTCTCTTTCATTTCCAAGTAACTGATAAATCAGTGCTAAACACATTAGCTCAGTTTATGGCTATTCACCATTGTAGATGTACAATATGTTGTGCTATATTGCCAAAAAGAGCTTTTGTGCAAAGCATGTCAAGGTCCTTCAAATATCATGGAGATTTAATATCATTTGCTTTAAGACACACAAAGAAAGCATCACAAAAAAAGAAAATTATTTCTCTTTAGCCCTCTGTAAGAATGAAGGTTAAATTTTTGGCATTTTACTTACATTTCTGTCAATAGAACTGAAAGAAATCTTTGGTCAGAATTATTGATTTCATCCTTTTTGTATAAATAGTGTCTTCTGTATTGTCATAAGATACTGAATGTAAAATTTCAGCTGATTATTACTGATACATTGAAGGATTATGACCTTATCAGAGGCAGAAATATGTATGAACAATCAGTATACCTGTCTCGGAGTCATTTTCTCTCAAGGCAGATATTTTTCTGTTTTATCTTTGAAAGGGTGCAGAAAGTTCTGTGATATCCACTGATTTAAACACACAGAAACTTGTGTAGTCTGTCCGCTCACTGCCCATGTTTCTACAGTCTGACATTCTGCTTTCTGGAAAACTTATCATATTTAATCAGTGTTTTTGTCTTTTAGCCAATGTTTAAATCAACAGAAACACACAATCTACAAAGTGACGAGATTAAACTAAAACCTTTGACATCAGTAATAAAATGCAGTAACGTCTATCACTAGGATTCTAACAGCTTGTGCATCCAAAAAGCTGCTGTAACAAAAATATTAAAACATAAGACATAGGCTCTTGTGTTTAGCCAATTGTCATTTTTGAAAGGTGGTCAGTGCTAATAGGGTTTGGAGAGGGGGTTATTGTAAAAGCTTGCGATCCTTTATTAAAACAAGGTCTTAATGACCCTCATCCTCTTCCTAGACAGCCTAGAAGAATCCTTTGTCCTTTTCACGTAGCTTCTTCATAAGAATGTCAATTGCTCTTTGATGCAAATGCTCTTTTTTTAAGTCATGCATAATCATCTAGCTCTAGGATTTTTTATTTAACATATCTCCACATTGAATGATTCAACATTGAAACACATTTTATGTTATGTTATCATTTTTTTAGTAAGAAAATGGCTTGAACACCATAGACTAATTGCAGAACAATTCTATACATATAATTAGTCACTTACAATAATCAACAAAAACTATTTTACACTGCTGCTCTGGAATATATTATGCCCAAATTCATGTAGAGAGAGAATAAGGTGGTACCAAAAGCCAAATAATCAACTCATTCTTAACACATTTGAAATATGTACTGCTCCAATTTTGTAATATTCTTAGATTAATTTGTTGCAATGAGGTTGATTACATGCACATTCCTACCCTAACGCTGTTAAGCTTTTAAAAGTTGAGTTCTAAATTCTTGCCATGCTTTGCTGCTACTGTCTGCTCTTACAGCAGCAGAGTAACGTTGGTAAAAGAGACATTTCTCTGAAAACACACACAGGATATTTCAAAACACAGACAGGGCCCACAATCCCCTAAAAATGAGAAGAAAATGTTTCCACCGATTTCTCTGTTGAGAGGACAGGACAGAGAAGGTATGTGAGGACTGTCTGAGAGAGCCAGCGCTTCACACTGTGAGGAATAAGAAAGCAGCAGAGCATAAGACCCAGTGGTACATTACATCACGGTCCACTCGTCACACGGGAAACCAGGGAGAACAGTCTCCTATGAGCTGTTCTGTCTAACAACTGTCTGTTTGATTTAAGCAATGACCCTGACAATGCTTACACTTATTAATCCCAATTAATCAGTTGAAATTTGTTTGCTCTAATCCAATTAGCCATGAGTTTAATCTTAAAGAGTTACAAAATGACACTTAGCATGTTTTATTAAACTGCTCTTTACCGGATATTCACACCATTGCTTTTACTTCAAAACAAACGGGAATCTAACATTGTCGTAATGGTGTATAAAGCAGAATGAAGCATTAAGAAATGTCATAAAAATCCATTGTAAGTGCTACAAACAAATCTCATTATGTTATGTTCATGATCTCTGTGTGATGGTATCTTGCTGTCACTGCAGTCTTGACTAACTGTTGCTAGATTCTTCCTCTTCTTGTCCTCCTATAGTCACAAAGTCCTACTTACAAAGCACCACATTTGTGCTTTTTAGCTGTAACATCTTCCCTTTGGGCATCCATTGTTTGATCAGTTACTCTGCTCTTGCACTATGATCATGATGAATTATGTTGATGTGATTAAGAAGTTAATGTTGTCTTTATTTTAATATTTCCATTTTCATATTTCTTAAAAACCGTTTTAATTCTAAACGACTACAAACTCAACTCCAGCAGCTGAAACTTTGTTACACTGTGTGTTGGTTCATGTCCAACTTAAATACATTCTTTCAGACCATCAAATGAACAATATTTTGTCCAGTCTTCCCTTTTCACACCACTTTAAAGGACTGTTTCAGCATTAAGACGTTGTTTAGGGTTACAGTTTATGTAAGAGTTGAGGCCAGCATTTTAGTTGTAATGGTTAATGTTAATGTAAATGGAAAAGTATTGCATTATTTCAATAAATTACCTCTCAAAGATAGCTAAACTCTTAAGCAGACTGGATAAGTAGTTGTTGGGAAATATATGAATAAACACACACATAGAATAAGTCATAGAATCTCTGTATGTGTCGACATGTTTGTGTTTGTCTACAACTGCTCATTTGATCTACTTGAAACCACAGGCTGGAAGTTCTTATACTATGGCTGAAAGCTTTTTTCAAGTTTTCACATCAGCTGCTTGTGGAGAGTATCAGAAATTTCACTCAAAAATTATTGGTTGTTTTGTTTCTTCATCAGGGAATTGATATGATGTTTCCAATGAGAACAGGCCTTGATCAGTAATGACCTTTCAATAAAACTATAATATTTGCATTAGCTTTGCCCCTCTGCAGAATTAAACTGGCCATTGTCTGCCTCATCTAGAACTGCACTTTCTTTTTAAGCACTAAATGAATAACGCTTTTCTTTCTATGTATTTATTAACAGCTTTATAACAGCTGTAACATGACCAAGAAACATAAGGTAAACACGCTGTGTTTAAATTACCTTCATATATTTCATCTTCTGACCAGCCACAGTGTTCTTAACCAAAGTCATTTTAATGGCTGAGCTGTTTCACACAATTTCAAACATCCCACACAGAAATAATAGGAAACAAAAAGGGTCACAGCAGGATGAATGCAGCAGTTTTTATCTTCCTCTGGAGAGTCACTATTTTCTGTTTCTATTAGATTTTCAGAGTTTCAGTTTTGTTTCTTAAATACAATAATATTTTTACTAGTAACATGAATGTTAATATAGGCTTACCTAAGTAAAAATAAAAAGAACAGAAACTTAAGATACTGTTCATTTTTAAATTGTATTTGTTTAATATATGTAATTTATATCCACATAAATGTCAGTGTCTCCTGCCCCAGTGATTGAATTAATTTGATTGATTATGTCATTTCTATTAAACTAATCACCATATTCAGAAAAAAAAAACGCAGCTTCTCTCTCCAGAAACAGCCATTGTTACTTTGGACAATTGACTATTTTCATGCAAACCACTTTCTAACAAGGAAATTGCCCTGATGTCCACGTTTTGCAGTGTGGACTGTGACCCTAACCCCACAGGGTAAAGGCTCCTCCCCACATTTGTCTTCTTTTGAGAAGAATAAGATTTTTTCTGAGTGCCATAATCTTTCCTCAAGGCTCATGCACACGCCTGTAGGCCATCGGTATGCTCCCAAAAGGCTCTGTGTTCACAAATGAGAGTAAAAAACCACAGCTGTGCACAACGGAAGAAAAAAGCATCATCTTGCAAAACTCTGAGCCCTAGTGAACTGTATCAGATTTTAAAGAATTCTTCAATAACATAAAACAGCAATCCGTGGACAAGCTTGACCCAGAATTAGTTTATTAGAATTGATTAAAGTTTTGACCTTCAAGGTACTGGACAGTTTCTTTTAACATCAGGTCCACCCTTTGGTTCTTTAAAAGTTGCTACAATCATCTTTGCTTTTGTGTAGCTATCATGCAGTTTCTAAAAGCAATCTCTGGTTTGTGTTTTGTATCTTTCAGAAACCACCCGTGGTTTTGCTTCTTCACAGTTTGTCTGAAAATGAGGGGGATTGGAGTATCCTTCCTTTGCTGCCTTAGTAAGTATCCCTGAAATATTGAGGTAAGATGAGCATGTGATTAACTAAAGATTTACCTACTTGTCATTTCTAGGTAAGATTTAGAAGTTTTTATTCAAGTTTTGAGGGTGATATGTTTACCACATTTTCTGAGAAGTCGTTACTAATACAGTAATTATTATTTGATTGCTTCACATTTTGAAAAAAAATGCCTTCTTAATGTTTCTTCGAGTATGACAATAAGCCTATTAGTGCAGTTAATCAGTGCTGTGAACAGCATGATAATACATTAGCTACAGCTGTCTGCATGCTTCTTAAGACTCAAATATGTGTCCATGCATCATTGAGGATTTGTCTAATAATCATCCATAGCAAGGATTTAGGACTTAGATCATTAAAATATCAGCATATCATTATGTACCCATTCTTTGCTGCCCCCTCTTTAATTTTTTGTCCATATTTACTCTGGAATAAAACATTGTCTCCTCGTTTTATCATTTTACTCTATTTTTGATGATGCTTTATTTTTGTATGTGTGTCCTCAGCTTCTCCCACTCATTTGGGAAAAACTCATCCTGGATTGTATTTCTTGAGGAGGAAACAATTGTGAGGATGGCTACTCTTGTCCAAGTCCTGGCAAAATTTGATAGAAATAAAGTAAGAATACGTTACTCCAAGTTCATCAGTGAGATAATGCTTTCTGTTTCAGGATCCAGCTTTGCATTGCCTCAATTATTAAGAGATACTGTATCGGGTTGACTCCTGATCCTTTGCAGTTGTCAAGCTTCACTGAGCTCCACCAGCTCACAGCATTGCATGTCACTCACATCACTTCAGTCTCAACTCCAGACTTAATTTGAACACTTTAGCTCCATTGATGATATCACTTTTTCTTCTGTAGGGGTTGATACTGTTGGTCAATTTTAAATATCATAAAGAAAATCATAAACTGGTTTTCTGACCGAGAATAAAAAGATCTCTCTCAGGCTCCTTACAATTCTTCTTCTGTATTATGTCATCAATGGATTTTTTTAAAAATCCAAATAACTTGACTTTTTTCGTTTAATCTTGATGCTCAGCCGCTATTTTCTTTTCTTTTTCATTTCTCATCCTTGTTCCGAAGTTTAAAAAGAAACTAAAGTTATGTAATGACTACACTACAACATTTAGCTTACAGGAGAAAAGAAAATCCTTACTTCTGTCAGCAGCCAGAGATCCTTGCTCTGCCCTTTTAATGACATGTGTAGACACTGCATTGTAATTTAAGAGCATGGCAAAGATGGATTTCATTATTGTATGCACAACCTCATTCTGGGGTGGACAGGAAGACAAAAAATACAATATCCTAATGACTTGATTCATTATGGCATGCCCTAAACTAAAAATGCCCCTCGCAAGTGTTACTGCTCTGCCTCAGTTTTAGCTGAAGAGGACAAACTTAAGTTTTCATGGCAGAATATTTTTGAGTCTCTTCACAAACTCAAGTTGCCACATTCAAATGAAACTAATTAGTCGCTAAAGCATGATAGTGAATACGTCTTGCAGTACTTGCAGTACATTTGAAAACATTTCCTTTCGAAGATATACCAAGGCAAGAAATGTGAGCTAGTGTTAGGATACACAACTGTATTCAGTATACAGCTGACAGTTTTTTATAACTGATCTTCTAACCACATTTGGTTTGACTTCATATGATTAATATAAAGCGGGGATTGAAAGAATTTTCAGAATTTTCTTTATTTTTTAATTCATATAACCAAAAACATCATCAGAGCTTCATGCATCTTCTTTACTCTGGCTAATTTATTTATTGAAAAGGAAATATCAGTTTGACATAACTGAGTTGACAAAAGAAAGTGATCTATTGGTTCCTATCATAAAGTTTATGACCCATTTTTGCCACAATACCTGCAACTTAATTTTACTGGACTCTTTTCATCAGTCTTGCATATGTGCTTTGAGGATTTTTTGGTTCATATCCAAGTACAGAACAACTTCAACTCCTATCTTGATGTGTCTCCTCACAAGACATTTGAGTGCAGTTCTGTCCACAGCTTTCCTATTATATTAAGGTAATTACTTTGACCTTTACAACATATTAACATAATTCTTTAAACATTGTTTAATTGAATGACATCTGTGCTGAGGATCGTCTTGCTGCTTGACATGTCCAACAAGGTGATTCTCAAAAATACTACTAACTGAAAACATGACATATCTCTGCATGGTGTGCAGTGTGTCCTTAAAGAATTTAAGGAATTGGAGAAGTGGTAGCAGGCCAAAAAAAGAAGAACCTATCTACTAAAGTATCTATCTCAATGTGATGTTCTTCAGAAATAGATTTTAAAAAATCCAGCAAAGGACTGACACAGACCTGAAAGATGTATCTGGCCCTTCAGTTGATCCATCGTTCACTGAAGCCTCAGCAGAAGTGGTCTCCATGGAAGGGTGGCTGTCAAGAAGCCATTCTTAAGGAAGGGAAACAGGGAGAAAAGGCTGAGCTATGCCAAATGACACAAGAAGTGGACTGAAAATCAGTGGCACCGGGTCTTATGGAGTGATGAGTCCTCTCCCCAGAGCCCAGACCTCAACATTATTGAAGCAGTGTGAGATATATTTTGACAGAGAATGGAACAAAAGGCAGCCAACATCCAAAGAAGAGCTTTGAAATGCCCTTCAAGAAGCCTGGAGAACTATTCCTGAAGACTATTTAAATTTACAAGATCCAAGAGGGTTCAGATTGTGTTGAGGAATATAAATGGTCATACCAAATATTGACTTTCATGCTAATAAGAATTGTACCAATTCAGTTGTTGCCTTGTTACATTGTATTTCTTTTTATGTTTGCACATGTTTCATTAAACTGCTCCACCCATTTTTCCTGGCAATATACAAACAAATGAAGGGCGACTTAATATTTTTGCTCAATTCTGTTAATATTGAAGTATTTTTTCACTCCAGATATGTCAAACATTAGGCTCAGAAACTTTGTAGCTACAATATCTGGCATCTTTGAACTTTATTCTCTCAAAAAAAATCTCATTATTTCCCCAGCGAGTAGCAAACCTACTCACCAGAAATAATTTCAAAGACTCTCTGACATGTGCAGTGTGAAAACTCCTAAATTAGGCCAGAAGCCTCTATGTTTCTTTGTATGAAATGTCACAGAATATTAATAGAGAAATAGATTGTTTTTTCCTCCACCTTTAACATATTGAAATGTGTCTCTTGAAATGTGTTTATCAGGAGTGGTTTCTTGGTAAGTCTCTTTGTGATGAGGAGTCGACCATCATCCATCACTACGCCTTCGCAGAGAATCCTTCAGTCTTTAAATATCCTGACTTTGCTGCTGCTTGGGCTTTAAGCATCCCCTTAGTTGTTCGGTGAGTATGAGCCGTAAATCATAGTTGTTTATTACATATGATAGAGGATTTAGGTAATTAGATTAGATTTATAGTGCATTTAATTTTGAGCTCTGTGATTTGCAATTTTAGGCTTGCAAAGAAAGTCAAAGATGAGCCACATAAATCTGACTTTACTATCGACCTGAAACACGAGGTAAGTTGTTATTATTGTTATCAATATTATTATTATTATTATTATTATTATTATTATTATGAGCTTCCAATAGTCTTGTTTCAGACTCAGGCCTCAGAGACCTCAGAGTCTGTGCAAGCTTACTACTGTATAATCTATTTGCACAAAAAGAGCAAGGCATGAAATCCATCTAACCTTGAAGTAGAATCTCATTACTCTGGAGAACTGTCATGGTGCAGCATTGAGGTTCTTATTTTTTTGCGTTGAAATTCAGTCAGGGAGGCATCAAGGGACTTTTTTTTAGTAAATGCAATATCAAACCTATCAGGTCTAGTCTGGAGAAGGTGATTCGGTTGGAGATTCTCCAAAGTTCCTGTAGTTTAATTCAGGAATTGAAGGAAAGTAGATGACAAGGAATTTTGCGTAATTTGAAAATGATATAGTTTAAATGACAAATTCATGCATTTTATTTTTTGGATTACTTTACATGTTTTATATTTCATGACTCATTAGTGTCAATCCAGTTAATTTTTGGTAGATTCACTCCAGGCTTCAACGGCAAAACATTAGTCTTATGTTTGTTATATGTTTGCCATAATTTAGGCAACTTTAATTGTGGCTCTTGCATAATTTCCTTTAATGCAACTTTTATCCTGTATAATTCAGCTATTTTTCAGAAAGACATACAGTAGCACTTGCCAGCTGTTTCTTCCCCTATATCTTGTTTGGTCTCTTCTGTTTTTGACAATAATCATTAGATGTACTCACTGTAATTTTGTTGTCAGAATGAAATAGTTTTATTTGTGTCCTGGGTGTAGCTCATAAGCTTGACAGAAGCAATCTGTATTATTGCAGGTTGCTTTATACATCTGGGACAGTGGGAAGGGCCCACATCTAACCGCTGTTCCTGAATTATGCACTGAGCCGGAGAACTCTCGTCATGCCCAGCACTGTGCAACCACTCTGAGCAAAGAGCCTCCACTCTGTGTGAGTATCTGCTCTCTGGCCAGATCTGTGCAACTGTCCTTGAATCTCTGCAACAGGCACAAAATTAACTGGTCACATAAAAAAGAGAAGGATTCACTTTGAGATATTGGCAGAAAGGCGATAATCTATTATTATTAATTGTGCGTCATTGCTCCCATATGCCATTCAGTAGATCACTATGTAATACCTAAAAAAAGGAGAGAAGTCATGGGTGTGTTTTGCAACATTGAATTTAGACATCCACCTAGATCAAAATTAACCCTTGTTACCAGGCAACATCTACTTGTTGTTCTCACTTTCATCAGGTAGTTTTTGTCTTCTTTTATCCAGATATGTTTAAGTTTATGCATTTTGATGTGAACTTATGTTTATAGAATCTGACATTACTTATTCTTTCCCTCATCTTCTCTTGCTAGTTTCATCCTTATATCAGGGCAAAAAGATGTGTTTCTGGATAGTGTTCACATATGAGCTCTTCTTTGCATGATAGTTTTAACCTGAATTTGCAGATGGAAAGCTGAACTGTCCACATGCAGCCAACAACCAAAAATCTTCACTTTTTTATTTGTTAGTCAAGTCACATATTACATTGGTGGTCTTGACTCTGTAGTTTGTCTGTTATCTCCACAGAAATAATTGTCAGAGAACATAACTCAGGCAGCTGTCACAGGAATTTTGAGATAAAAAAATGTATAAACTATCCAAGGATAAGCTTCCATTCGGTCCAAAAAGAAAGAGACATATCATAATTAAACTGAATTCACAGTAGTTGCATGGCAATTTGCCAGTTGGAGCTACAGCAGCACTTTGCTACATTGAACAAAAGAATGAATGAAGGGCTTTGAAAGGCAAATTCAAGGATAACAATTAATGTGACCATAGCAACAAAATGGGTTTCTTTTTATTTTAGGAAATAGCTCAATTTAACCTGGTGTGCCTATCTTTTTTATTTGATTTATCTCTGCGTGTCTGACATTTAAATACAGAGAAGTGGTCAAATTTGTATCATATATGAGTAATTTAAAAAAGTGAGATGGACACATTGTAATCAATGAGGTCTGAGGAAAACAGGAAAGTAAGCACTAAGACCCATAATAAGAATTTATTTAGTCGTTCTGAGGTTTTGAGGTCATATATCTAAAAAGAATCTTAACTGCTGCTCCCTGTCCTGTAATATTGGATAAAATTATCCTAGTCTGTCCTGCAGATTTTTATATTATTGTCTTTCTGCTGTCAGTGAAATATTTCTCATGCTACAGCCTGAAACACAAGCACAACAATGCAAAAATATGTAAAATTGTACAAAACAAAGATTACATACTAATTTAGTTTAATTTGTGGATTGAATCATTACTCTATGCTTTCTTGACAAAAGTTAAGTTCTTCTACAATAGTAAAAGACATTTTTGATCTGGGGTTTTCCATGCTAATGTATGCTGTTACAATGCGCACAGATATGTTTAATTTACTTTCCTTTTATTGTTATTATTAGTAATTGTCCCTCTCTGTTTCACATTTTTCCTGTATTTTCATTTATTAAGGCAAGGGATGCCAAAGATGTAGATTTCATTATCATCTTCTGTCTGTCTTTAATTTTAAAAGCAGAGCCAAAGGCAAGAACCAAGCTACCTTGGGCCATTTGCACAAAGATTTGCAATTTGAAGATATCAGCTCCAAATGATAACTTGAATACTTAACATTGCCTGAAACCTGAATTTCAAAACTTTTGGCTGCAGTATAATAAAGATTCAGTTTTTCTTATATTTGATCCATGTGATTTGTCCATTCTTTTTATTCTTTGTCTACTTTTTCCATCAAGGGAGAGCCTGTACATAAAGAGGATATATTTGTTGCTGTGAAAACATGTGGGAAGTTTCACAATGAAAGAGGTGAGTCACACTCCCACACCTACAATGTTACTCATAGTCCCTTTAAATGTCCTTTTTTAGTCCTTCTGTTTTTGGTAATGGACTTATTTTACCTCTAATGAGTGTGACTGAGTGCTTCTCGTCATTGTAATTTAAAATATGTCAATAAATTATTCCTCAATCAAGCCTGAAAGGTTTTAATAGTGTGGAGGATATAGAATAAATAAATAAATATATATATATAGACTCTAATGCACTTAATTCAGTGTCTTACTTAATGCTCAAAATGTACAGTTGCACCACTTATTGGCACACTCTGCCCAACATTAGCCTTTTCACATTAAGTCTGCTTCTCTTTTAACTCGTGGAAAATGTAGCAAGTTAAGTCAATAGATCAAATGGCAAATTAATTACAGCAGGATCAAACAATTTGCACACTACATATAAGATACCGTTGCTCAAAAGTAATTTTTCTAATTACCTTAATTACCATTTTAAATGGAGAGGGGATTAAAAAAAATAATGTTACATGTATGTATCAAAAGTTAGTTATCTTATAGATCAATAAAGCAAGAGATGTAAAAAGTGGTTTCACTCTGTTAAAAATTCAAATATTTTTTGTGAAACACTATGACATGAACTTGGAAGTGCACATTAATCTCCATAAAGTGTACATTTATATGATGACAGCAGGAGTGACAAGTGTCCCTGTCTCTCACAGTATGACAGCTTGGATAGCTCTGTATAGAAAATGGATGGATGGAGGTTACAGTGTTTTCTTTCTTTCTCTTTTTTTTGGTGTCCCTGGAAGGATATACTGGTAGTGAATGACCACTAAAGTCGTAGAAACACCCAGAGCAACCTAAAAACAAACAGGCACACAGGTGTCTATTTTTACTTGTACTGTTCAGTTTTGTGATTTTATATTTCTGTGAAATGCACTGTGCAAATATACAGAGGTTGGACAATGAAACTGAAACACCTGTCATTTCTAGTGTGAGAGGTTTCATGGCTAAATTGGACCAGCCTGGTGGCCAATCTTTATTAATTGCACATAGCACCTGTAAGAGCAGAGTGTGAAGGTTCAATTAGCAGGGTAAGAGCACAGTTTTGCTCAAAATATTGCAATGCGCACAACATTATGGGTGACATATCAGAGTTCAAAAGAGGACAAATTGTTGGTGCACGTCTTGCTGGCGCATCTGTGACCAGGACAGAAAGTCTTTGTGATGTATCAAGAGCCACGGTATTCAGGGTAATGTCAGCATACCACTAAGAAGGACGAACCACATCCAACAGGATTAACTGTGGACGCAAGAGGAAGTTGTCTGAAAGGGATGTTGCTAACCCGGATTGTATCCAAAAACACATAAAACTACAGCTGCCCAAATCACGGCAGAATTAAATGTGCATCTCATCTCTCCTGTTTCCACCAGAACTGTCCGTCGGGAGCTCCACAGGGTCAATATACACGGCCGACTGCTATAGCCAAACCTTTGGTCACTTGTGACAATGCTGAACGTCGGTTTCAATGGTGGAAGGAGCGCAAATCTTGGGCTGTGGACAATGTGAAACATGTATTGTTTTCTGATGAGTCCACTTTTACTGTTTTCCCCACATCCGGGACAGTTACGGTGTGGAAAGCCCCAAAGAAGCGTACCACCCAGACTGTTGCATGCCCAGAGTGAAGCATGGGGGTGGATCAGTGATGGTTTGGGCTGCCATATCATGGCATTCCCTTGGCCCAATACTTTTCCTAGATGGGCGCGTCACTGCCAAGGACTACCGAACCATTCTGGAGGACCATGTGCATCTAATGGTTCAAATATTGTATCCTGAAGGCGGTGCCGTGTATCAGGATGACAATGCACCAATACACACAGCAAGACTGGTGAAAGCTTGGTTTGATGAACATGAAAGTGAAGTTGAACATCTCCCTTGGCCTGCACAGTCACCAGATCTAAATATTATTGAGCCACTTTGGGGTGTTTTGGAGGAGCAAGTCAGGAAACGTTTTCCTCCACCAGTATCACGTAGTGACCTGGCCACTATCCTGCAAGAAGAATAGCTTAAAATCGCTCTGACCACTGTGCAGGACTTGTATATGTCTATTCCCAAGACGAATTGACGCTGAATTGGCCGCAAAAGGAGGCCCTACACCATACTAATAAATTATTGTGGTCTAAAACCAGGTGTTTCAGTTTCATTGTCCAACCCCTGTATATATCATCACTTCTTTGTTGGAGTTTGGTTTGCTTGGGTTTGGTTATCTCTGAAACAACCCACATACCTCACTTTTGTTAAGATTCAACATGGAATCTAGACCTGTTAAAGACTGAAGACATAAAATCACTTAGAACCATCAACTATAGGGATGCATCATGCTATTAGTTGAAGAGGTGTTCTTTCTATGCCCAAGAAATTAACTTTTGAAAGCAATATAGTTTGTTAGCATATGCCAGAAAGCCATTACAACAAGAGTAAACACTATGATATGTTAATTTGGAGATTTGATGTTTAATGCAATTTAGGGGGTTGGGGTATGTCTATATCTCATTGATGGCAATGTGCCAAAATAAATTTGAATATAATGGCATTTTATTGTCAAAGGTCCAATAGCATACATCTTTACTGTAGGCTATAACTGGTATAAAACTGCTTAGATGAATCACATTATTATAGTTTACTGAATCTAATGAACCCAAGAATGTGTGTGTGTGTGTGCGCGTGTGTGTTCGCGCTTTCTTTTCTCATCTGTACATTGAATCTGCTTCACAAATTAAGTACATTACCACAGACTTGAAGAAGTGCAAATAGTTTTTCTTTTATGGTACACAACTGCTAATTGCCTGTATACATTTGGGGAGCATCTATAAATTGTATCCCATCACACCAATTTATTTTACAGCTTTTGAAAACACTGTAGTGAAATGTGAGCGTAGCTGTTGAAAGAATTACTCTAACCACATACAAATCGAGTCCAAGTTGTCTTGTCAAAGGGGGAGATGCAAGCAATGTTAATTTTGATATTTTAACAGCTGCTTCTGAACCAACGGCTTTCAAGTTAAATATTATGTAAACTTGGGCAAATTGTATTGTTTGAAGATTTTATAACCCAGATTATATTCACTTCAGTGAAGTATGTCCCCCTCCTCTTTTTTCTGTTTTCTTTAATATGAAATATTTTTTTTTGCAGTTTTAAAAACTTCAGTAAATCTTGAGAATCTCAAGCATTCCTATAACTAAGTTATCATTAAATGAAGGGTTTCCCTTATTTAAAGGTTTACTGCAATCATATCTACATTATTTGGTATAAAAAATATATATATATTTTAGGGTCTGGACTTGATTAAAAAAATCTGATTAATTAGAGGCTTTGTAATTAATTAATCAAAATTAATCTATCCACAGGGCGCATGCACAACCCACTACTACGCTACCGACCACCCAATCCATCTGTTTTTTAAAACAAAAGTTCGCATCCACGAGGCCAACCAAAGCGGTCTCATCAGTGTCTTTGTTCACGTTTGACTATTGTTCACTGTGGTTTGTTGTTGTCTGAAGTCATGAACGTTAATTGGTGCTCCAGTATTAACAAACTCAAGTTTCAGGCGTACCGAAAAATAAGTGCGATTAAAATGCGTTAATTTTTTTTAACACATTAATTTTTTTGTAATTAATTGATCTTAATTAACGTGTTAAAGTCCGGACCCTAATATATTTTGTTAACAGCTGTTTTCTCTCTTTTTTTTATTTCTGATTAATATTTAGTATTTTCTATAGTTAATATTTACAGTACAGGCAAATGGCATGGGACCCGCATGATGCCTGCAGAATAACTTTGGTTGGGGTGGTTTATTTTGTGAAATTTGAGTGTTGAAATGTACTGTTAAAAACTAGTGTATTGAGAGCTGAACTATACATTACGTTCTTCCTGAGTTTACTTGTCTGTTTCCACAAATCTTGATGGGCACTGATGACCAGCCAGTGTTTCTGTTTGTTTTCTCAATCTTTTATTGTTAAATATTTCACTCTGTTTATTTTTTGTTCATTCATGAGAGTTGCGCATAGCCTCAAGCTGAAGCTGTAGATGTCCTGTGTTTTTCTTCACTCATACTCCTTACTCCTCAGCAAGCCAGAAACTTATTGCATAACATTTTACATCTTATCAATCAAATCTCTGGAAAACATCTAAATTATACCTGAAATTAGCTGCATAACTAATTAAAATATCAGTCATGGGGTATAAAAAGAATAAGAAAAACAACACAACAAAGCTTTCAGCAGTTCTTCAACAGAGGACAGATGGTCACAGTACACTACTGCACTTTTTACAGTATTTCAAAACATTTTACTGAGAAGGCTGAAATAAATCAAAGCTTTGAATTTCAACTCATGAAATTAGACATTTTTTTTCAAGGTAGTCATGATTTACATCAAATATTAAATGGATATATGTGTTCAGGGATTCAGTCTAAATTGCACAGAGTCATATGTCTGCTTATCCTGAAATTCTGTGAAACACTATTGATTTTTCTCCCCTTTGCTCTAGTTCCAGTGATAAAGAAGACCTGGGAAAAAGATGCTTTATTTTTAGAGTACTACAGTGACCACGCTGATTCTTCGATACCAACCATTAATTTAGGAGTACCAAATACTGAAAGAGGTGAGTTTTGCAGCGCTTTTGCAGCCTAACCGCCCTCATCCCCATGACAGTATAGGAGTTACTGGCCTTGGGCTATGCTGCAGGCAGAGCTGCATTTGCCGGTACTTGAAAAATGATCTGGCAAACTAAAGTTGAAAGTTATGCAACCTAAGACCTTGTGAAGGGGATGTAATCCAAACCTAATTTTGCAAGAGAATTGGAAGTAAATTGAGTGTCAGCAGGAAATTTCTCAACATTTTGTCTCAAAATGTGCTTATAGTACCTCAGAGAATGAAAGTCACTCTGTCATTTTTGGTTTATTGTAAGCTTTTGAAAAAACTATTTCACGCTATTTTTTTCTCAAAATAGTTCTCAGCTCAGAAATCGATGTTATCCCCCTGCCGTTTCATTTGAGAATTTCTCTTTGAACAAGAGCTGTAACATGCACATTCAGCCAGCACCCCTCATGATTCCCAGCAACTGTGGGGCTGCCAGTACTGGTGACAGTCTGACATTATTTAATGTAACCATCGTAGTAGTTTTAACCACAACACACCTCAACCCTTTCAATATAGCAAGACTTACCTTCTGGTCCTCAGTGTTCTTGTTCTGTGACTGAAGAATGCAAATCTGTTTTGGAAATAGTCTTTTGTCTGATCAAATCTACATTTCTATACAGGCAGTGAAGTGGATTCTATAGTGGGTCTTCGTTTTCCAATCATATCATTACCCTGAGTTCTAGTATAATAAGTTTGAAGTATATTGATGCTAAGCAGTTGAAGCAGCCCTGTATATATTACTGTAGATTTTTGTTAAAGCTGAGGTTAATTGATTCTAATCAGCATTTTTTATGAGTAATTATTAAGTTGAGTTTTTAGCTCTAGTTTAGCTCTCTAAACAAGAGCACAAATGTACTTTAAAACTGTAAAACTACAACACAAATTCCAGGTGAAATCAAGGTGTTCAGAAGGTGTTAGCAACCACTGAATGAATCAAAGCCCAGTGGTGGCTTCCTTTGGAAATGCAACTATACATGATTGACAGGAATAAGGAGACCCTGAGACAGACCAGGTTTCTCTGCATTGTATCCTCCACTGGTTTGAAAGCCTTGTGATCCCTAAGGAGATGCTGGAAGATGTTGTTAGGATGCAGAGCTGGTCTGTTGGCACTAATGCTCTGAATTAGATAAGAGATGGATGAATGCATGGATATTGTTTTTTCACAATAACTCTTGGCTGTAATGCAGTCTACATAAGAATGATAATCATTGCTCCAATATGGCATTGTCCACCATTTGTCACATATACCTTTGTATAGTGTTTGTGTACAGGCAAATTTAATGCTTCTATCATTGCATAGTTAATTGTTGGAACCTGGAGAGAGCAGGGCCAGATGTGAAACAATTTACAAATAACGAGAAAAGAGCAAGATACAAGAAAGAACTCTAGAATTCATGTGTTGTTTGATATGTAATAACCAGAAACCATAAAAATGCCAGCACAAGCTTTGTACACTTATACCTTTCTGCTTGCTTGAGACAGAGACCTCTAATATTGTACTTTAATGGGATGCTCTTTCGGCTGCAGCCTTTTTCAGTCCACAGAAAAGGTTGTTGTTAATAGCCGTCTGGTTCACTCTCCAGGCATTTTAGTCCTCTAACAAAGATGTCCTTTGCAACCTTTCTTCATCTAGGCAGTGAGGGATGCAGACTGACATTGGCTAGTTGCTGGTATATGTGGACGAGTCTGTTGCAGTGCTGAGAGTCATAAAGGATAAAAGTCAACCTTTTCTTGTAAATGATTATACTGTTATCAGTATAGACTGTTGTTGATGCAAACCCCTGTCTTTAAATCTCCTTCCCATTGTTTGAAGTGGGAAGTCTCACCTTCTAAACTAATAGCTCTTCTTCACCCTCAAACTTCAGGTGCATTCACATTAAAAAGATATTGTTTGATTATATTTCATTATATATTCTTCTTTATTGGAAATCTTGGTGTCAAGGGAAATTATGACGTATTGTCTCATTCACAGATTGCTTTATTCTTTTTCCTTTTCCTTTTTTTTGTGGTCTTCTCAGAGGTAACAATACAGTGTTAGCAGCAATTCACAGTCCACCATAAAGGGCTGGTTTGATAAAGGACCCAGATACTCAAGCTACGGTCCGTGTATGCAGTTAGATTGAGAAAACTTATAATAGATTTCACATCTTGCAAAAAAAAAGATCCGTTCAAATATACTATAATGTATGCGTGTGATATCTTGGCAAAAATCCAAATAGATATAGTAGAAAATAAAGTTTTCACATGACAATAATATGTTTTCCTTACCTTGCAATGTGTTTTCCCAGCTTTACACTGGGGACATGGACTGTGTGTTGTGTGTGCTTTGCTGAACTACTGCATCTCAGCTGCATGTTTGTATTCACACCAACAGCCTTTCTGTGGTGGCACAGCATCTGCCTGAGCAATTGTTTTTTTAGTACAGCATTCCTCTGGGGCATAAACACCGAATTGTGTGTAATTTATGATTGATATAACTAAAATGAAGACATGAATGATGCCCAGCTATAACTTGAGAGCAACTTCAGTTGCTGAAATGAGCTGAAAATAATTTATGATCATCATCATAACAGGTGAACTTTATCTTTAATGTCTGACATATGCCATGCACGTATCTTTCCATCACATTAGAAAAAAGCAATTATTGTGTTTGTCTGACCCAAACTGGACATTAGAATGCATGTTAGTCTGATCAGAATTTGAAAAATCAAGCTTCTTAAAACCAGACGGACTAACACGCCCACATAATTTTGTTAAGGATCAAATCACTCAATTATTTTGTGTATACTTCAAGGTTAAATTTTTTTCGCATCTTTTTGTAACAACAGTGTGATGTAAGTGTATATTGATAAAACTGAATTCCCTATAAAGCTGCTTACTTCAGTCAATTCAGCTCCTTGACCCTGGTCAAGTTAAATGGTACAGTTGAAATATAACTGTTGCTCGGTTCAACAGTGCAATTAACCAACCTGACTAAACCTATGCTGAAATATGTACTGTGATGCTTACCACACACATAAAAATGATCCACCATGCCCCTCCCTCATTGTGAAGCTGGCCTTAGAATGAGCCATTTATACATGCAGATGCCGAGGTACTGCCATATTTCTACCATCACCCAGAACAAGAACCAAACTCTGGCTTTTTTTTTTTAATCTATCCATCTTTCACGCCCACAGTAGAGCTTCCAACGTGTTTAGAAGAGGAGGCATAGGTGGTGTGTCTGTGTGTATTGCAATCTGCAATTTCACCAGTAGATATTGCTGAATCCCACTGCACCTTAAAAAAATTGGTACAGAAATCAATTTGAATTATGTACAATGTGGATTGTCATTTAGTGCCATGAAGCCAGTGGCCACCTTGCCATAACTACAAATAACTACAAAAGCATGCAATGAGAAGATCCTTTGATTGTCTGACACTGAACTATCTCACACTGAAATGCAAATTGATTGCAGATTATGTATCGTTATGAGATTAGTAGATTTGAAAAAATACAAAATAAATACATACATCACTGCCGTTAACATTTTTGCTTTTTGTATATGTTGACTCTCTGAGTCTATACGACTTAAGATAGCATAACTTGTGTAGAGTTGGACTTCTCATATGTGAATAGTAAAAGGGACATCCCAGCATGGTCCCCTGGGCCACCACAGTGCTGCTCAGCAGTATATAATGCATTTCTAATGTTCAGCTGTTGGAAGCCAGGCTGCATCTGACTGAAAGAAACCTCCTTTTAATTATTTAAAAATGCTAAAAACTCATAAAACTGAATACATTTTAGGAATCTTTAAATTCAAGGAAACTATTAGACACATCTCCATGTGATATATCATTCTGTGAACGACTGCTTATGGTTCACAGAAACTGGAAAACAGTTCAAGCTCTGCAGATAGCCCGTTGTTTTAAAGTGGAAGTTGTTGCTTTTGTGTACCTGTTTGATTAGTTTGAGGTCATCTTGATGATTCCTCCTAAAGATAGAAGCTATTTCTAGCATCAAAGTTGATTTATACCACCTCCAGAGAACAACTTTGAATGTCACTCAGGTCAGAGTAACATGATGACAGTATGAAACCTGAAAACTAATGCTTCAGATGCACCTGTAACATTAAAACAAGTTTATTTTGCTTTAAAAGCCTTAAAAGGCAAAAAACATCACGTAGTGTGCAGTTCAAAATTATGCCATTGATTAACAGGTTAGAAAAAGGTTTTCCAAAAAAAGAAAAAGCAAAGGCCACTGCTCTGCTTCTTTCAGCCAGTAATTAATGTCAGTATTTTGTAAGGCAGAGCTGGCAAAGACTTCAAAGGTCATTTCGAAGAAAGTGTCTTCTTCACTGTAATTTTGACTTCCAATCTATGCCAGGGTTTTTACTTTTGGGAGGAAACTATCTGGAGTTGGCAGCAATCCACAGTCCATCATAAAGGACTGGCTGGTAAACAGCCAGAAACTGAGAGTGCTGTCAGTGTACGCTGTCAGTCAAGCAGCTCATAATAGATTTCATATCCTGGAGTATGTACGATAGATTGGCTTGGCACAGTGATTCCGATCTGATGTTTAGAAAAAGTTTTTAAACATGACTGGACTGGCACAGAATAAAAACTTTAATAAGAGCAAAAATAAGCAGTTTATCTGTCCTTTGTTGACAGATGATTGCTCACATACACAATTTGTCTTTATTTATTTCCCTCTGCTCTGTTCTCAGGGCCCCAGGATTTATGCTAATCATTGCTGAGAGCATTCTTGAAGTTCATCAGGCATGAGAATGTCAGAAAATTATATTTGTCACACGTATACTTGTCTGTGCTCTCAGAACTGTATCATGGATCCACATCTGAACCAAACAAAATGTACAATATAAATTTTAAAAAGTGAATAAAAAAAAAGCTGCATTTTGCACATGACTTCTAAAACACCTGGCCTTTCAGACTGCTGTCACAAAGAAAAGTTTACTCTGATGACAACATGGATTCTTATAAAAAATATATATATTTTGAAAAAGCAAAAAACAAACTCAGCAACCTGAACTTATAAAGGTAGACTGTCTGTTCATGAGGAAAGGGGTGATGCAAGACCCTGAAATTGGAAAGCAACTTTGGATTTTTATAAGATGAATACACTTTACACTGTATTCATGGTCAAATATTGTGGGGGGAAAAAAAACACCCAAAGAAAAACAGTAAATTCTGAGCCAAAAGAGGAGCTTTCTGTGGTCTTAAAGGTCGTAGGATGTTCTTACTGCATGAAACATTCATTTTTCAAGACTCTGAAGCGTCGCTGACCACCTCCGAATAAAACTAAAAGTAAGCTTTGTTTTGAGATTTGTCTTTAAAAGTGTTGTTTTGGGATGTATTCCTGTTCAAGGTGTCCTTCCTTATTCAATATTCAGATATGAGTAAAAAAAACACCTTGGGTGCCTTATAAATAAAACAGTAAGGCCTCAGTATTCTTTGTGATGGATGCCACCAGAGATTTTCATGCCTCAGCCCCCAGCCTTGTTGCTGTGAAGATATTTGGATTCTGATGGATATATTTCTTTGGGCTCTTGGAATATGTTGTTTACTACCACATCACAGTTTTTGTTTTTAGGAGTTGGCAGAGCATTTTGTTCCATCTTGCCGTCATGTCTAACATGCCAGAATAGAAGTTTGATCTTCGTGGCCCATCATGTCAAACACACCTTATTATTTCTGTGAGATGTCAGGATGTTGACAGGAGCTTTCTTTCTTCTTACATACCCCGAAAGGACATCTTTGGGAATGGAAAGGCCAAACATGAATGTTTTATTAAAAACTGTTCAACAGAATTTTTTTTTAAATATAGTTGTTAACAAAGACCTTTTAACAGGAGTTCACCTGTTTGATGTTTGGAGCATATGATGTGCGTGCCTACAGATAAATGTCCTGTTCAGGTGTCCTTGAGCAGGAGGCAGAACTCATGATTGGTTCCATATAATGCACAAAACTGGGGAATCACAAGAAAAAGATGAAAAACTAGTGCCTTCTCAAAGGCTCTTATCGTAAGAATCCCAAATTTGGACTGTAAAAGTTAAATGTTGCTGTTTCTGTTAGTAATTGTGCCAGTTGTTTAGCCTCTTTACAATGAAATGCTTTACTTTTAACATTATTGATAACTGTAATTTTTACTGCTATTGTCCTTAGTTTCTGTCTACTCAGGCATGTAAACATGTAAATAACCGCTTACAACAATTGTGTTTTTCCTTCCTAACAGGGTAATTTATCTTTTTGAATACAGCACACAGTCAATATGTGATTAAGTCGTACGAGCCACTCTATTGATAGCATATCTCTATTTTCAGGCCACTGCGGGAAAACATTTGCAATCCTTCAAAGATTTCTAAGCAGCGCTGTCCCGAACACTAAATGGCTTCTTGTTGTGGATGATGACACACTCATCAGGTATAATTTCGTAATCTGGAAAATATTTTTTTTACCTCTTTCTTTACCTTTTTCAGCTGAGACACATTGTTTCATTGTTTAAATGTCTTTCATTTATCCCAAAGTTTGACTGACTTTTTTCATAAATTTTCTAAATGATTCTGTCATAGCCATGTCTTGGCATGAACTCATTTTGAGAAAATGAGTTCCAGAGATATTACCATCCCCTTGAACATCTAAGCGGCTGAGACTGTAAATTCACATCCAGCTGGTGCTACTTTCTGTAAGGTTATCCTGTCGTGTGGAAGCCTCTGGGAAGTGCCCAGGGTAGAGCAGTTATTCCAGCCTCTAAATGGACAGTTTCATAGGCATTTAGGCCCACAAGTTTCTGTATGATGATGATGAGTGTGTGTGATGAGTTGTCCTTTTCACCACAGCCTCCCCAGACTGCAAATCTTGCTGAGCTGTTACGACCCCTCTGAGCCAGTGTGTCTTGGAGAGAGATACGGCTACGGCTTGAGCCAAGGAGGCTACAGTTATATCACAGGAGGTGGAGGGTAAGTTTTACTGCTCAGATGCTTGGGGAATAACAATGATGAAGACAGAAATGCTGCAAAGGAACTATAGAGTGTATAATGAACAAACAGTTATCTTGAATTTACAGATAATCCTTTTCAGTGTACTCTGAGGAAAATTTAGTTTGCAGAATGCACTGTGGGAAAGATACCCTATAAATATTCAGAGTAGATTACCATAGAACACAGTCAATAAACTGTCCTGTCTTATCAGCTGATACAACAAGACAGGAATCCGATGCTTTTCACACATACACAAATACAAATTGTTAATCACTGCAAGAAATTATATCATCCAAAACTGTAATTAATTCATTAAATTCCAATTTTACTGCCCTGGTTTTATCACATAGCACACACATTTTTAAAGTGAGACCATAACATTTCTATAGTGGATGTTTTGTCAATTTGGCACTTGGCATCTTTACACAAGATTAATCTTGAGCTGTGCGAGACAATATATTCAGGGACCCTGCTGTAGCTGTGACACTTTGCAATTCTACAGCTGCCAGTTTTCTCATATTGATATCCTCCAAAAAAAAAACAAGTAAAGTTAAAGAAAAGAAAAGCTGTTTGTACAGGCTATGGGTGACTATTCTGGCAGCTAAAGGTTTTGTTTTTTTATCTGTAATTGTAACTCATTTCAAAGATGTGTCAGCTCAATATGCAGTTTGACTTTACCCTGCTGGCCTCCCACTGAATTAATAAAATATACACTATGACCTCTAAGAAGATAGCCGAGAGATTTACTGCACTTAATGTTTTTCTTTGCCTCTTTCCTGGTGATTTACAGTGGAGCTAAACTGGCTGTCTTGTGCATCTATTTTTACATGTTTGCTGTGGTGCTGCAGTATGGTGTTCAGCAGAGAGGCTGTGGCTCGACTTCTTAACAGTGGCTGCAAGTGCTACAGCAATGATGCGCCAGATGACATGGTGCTGGGAATGTGCCTCAATGCTCTCGGGCTTCCCGTCACACACAGTCCTCTCTTCCACCAGGTTGTATTCATATCCTTACAAATTCTTCTTTGTGTGTCTCCTGCTCTATTTCTACCAAATGTGAGAATAATAGAGGTTTTCACATGCAATTTTTTACAAGAAATTCCTTGTCTTGTCTTGAAACATTTTTCAAGCACCGGTTTTTGCTGCGGGGCTCGTGATGTTTTTTAGAATACAGTGGGCAAAAAAGTCAAACTTCATTGCAGTTTTTACAGACTCATCATCCAGAGAAAGATTCAGACATCAATCATAGAGATAATCTACAACACAACTGGCAGATATCTATCATTTAAAAGCCCTGAAGACCCGTGTAGGTTTTTCTGTCTCTGCTTATGCTTAATTTAAGTGCTATACAAGAGTCTGTGCAAGCAGACGAGTGGTAAAATCATTCTTATGTTCTGAGTCTGACAGACTTTTTATTTTAGTTTTATTGGACATATTGGTCAGGCATAATACCTCCTGACGTATACAAAAGACCCACAGATTCATACCTATGGCTAATTTTGATCATATAGGGATGTTTTCTTTCACCAATGACATAGATGGTCTTTTTAAAGGATCATCCAAGGTTCAAGAATCAACACCAAAGCCTTCTGGCACCAACATCTTAAACAGATAATGCCCACGGCTGTTTGGATCCTGACCATGAAAGACTCACTTCTCCAGACAGGCAAACAAAAGCCTACCTTGCCTTACCAGAAGTTCACAATAACTAAACAGAAAGCTTTTGATTATCAGTTCTGTGGTCAGACGTGCTGAGAATACAGTCATTGGAAACAGGGATGTGTCTATTATTTGGTGAAAGAAAAGAGAAGCATACAACTCTAAGAACACCAAGGTTTTAATGTCAGCCATTGGGCCTGGCATCTTTTTAAAAGTGAAGAGGACTGCATTAATGCAATTTCCCATTGAAGGACACAACTCCTCTCCACTTTGTTTTTCACCGCAGATTGTATCAAAGTGGGTCGGATAATCTGCTTATCATTGTAGTGCAGTGTGAAACGAGGGTGTGCGATCAGCTAATGATACAGAAGACTTTGAAATCTTTTCAGAGTGAGCACAACCACTGTGTGATACAGAGCTCACCATTGTTTAGCAGAGAAATGTGTAAATTGGTGCTGTTAGTTTACCCCTTGCATTCGCAATTCATGCACACAGACACGTCATCACAGAATTGAGTGCTGTGTCGCAGATGTTTCAGTCTTTGCCTACAGATTTGTTCACACCTCACAAATTTCCAAGAGACTTCTTTTCTCTGACATTATGAAAGTGAGACTTTGTCTGCTTAGACGTTGTTTCACCAACAAGTGAGGATTTTCCCTCAAGCAACTTAATCTCCGCAAGTGTCTTAGAGTGGATGTTTAAGTATATTGCTGTCACAAATAGGAACTTTTTTCCCCACATATGTGTGCTGATACTGTACATGGAAGATGAAGCCAAGTATATGGGATCACCAAACATCACAAAGGTCTTTATTATAGACTTGACTTACCATTGTAGAAAAAGCACATATGTTATTGATGAAATCAAGTAATTCATGTACAGTGTGAGGACACTTAAAGCAGCCAAATGGGATTCAGCCATCCCTGACTTTATTTTTCACCGTGGTGCTTTTACTTCTCTGACTTTCCAAAATATTCTTGGTTTTTGAGCAAAAGAAGGAGATTTAGTGTCATGTTGTCCATTCATCTGTTAGCAGAGATAAGTAAAGTTTGGTGCCTATACTGAAGAATAGTTTCTCAGTATGCTATATCTGAATGTGATTGTAAGTTTTAACGCTTTGACTCAAACTCCCTGTGTATTCTTGTGACTCGATCATTACTTTCAGGCACGCCCAGAGGACTACGCCAAAGACCTCTTAGCTCACCAGGTGCCCATCTCCTTCCATAAACACTGGAACATTGACCCCGTTGCTGTTTTCAACAAGTGGCTTAAGGATGACTTGAGAGCAAAGACTTCAGATCAACTGAAAAAGAGCACTAAGACAGAGTTATGACAAGCAAACAGCTAACCTTTATGAATATGTATGTTTGTAGGTGTGTGTTTTATGTCATGGAAATGTTATGCATTCACAGATGTAAATGTTTTTGTATAGTTGATGTTGAACCTTTATTAAGACGGACTGTGTGAGCGTGTTTTTAAGTGTTTTCCTGACTGAGTTGCATGTTGAGGTTACTCTCCATTTTGGAAATACGTGTCTATTTATATCATCTGAACCTTACAGTGGAGCGTACGGTTTTCTCTGGGAGATATGGAATCTTTGAAAAATTATCCCTAATGCTGTAAAATGTGATCTAGCTTGGCATAAAAGTACAAATATTTGAAAACATTTTGCTTTTTACTTTCATTAGTGGGCTATTCTAGGATTTTGTTCTTTCCATTTATTGAGGCTAAGACTAAAATGATGAAACTATAATATGAGTAGACAATGTGTTGCAGCTACAAAATGAAATTAAAGATCTTTACAGCAAATTGATGGTTCATAATCCCCCTAAAATGTCCTCAACATAAAGTTGTTAAAGGCCCCATTAGTTCATTGGCAGAATCATGCCTTATTTTTAATCTGAACTCAACACAGAGTCATTTGACCTCAAAAAGAGGTACAGGGTGAAAAAGGTTATAATTTAATGGACATGCATTCTTGTAAAATATTACCTGATATACTGGAGTGATGCAGGAATGTTTTTTATTAACACCAATGCCAATTTTTCATGTTCTCTTTTTTTTCTCTGTCTCAGATAATTAATTGGCAGACTTAGTGATATGCTGACCGCTATTGAGAATCTTTCAAAGGCTTTGATCTCCAGTTTTGGAATTAAGGATCTCTTCATCTGGCTGTTTGCCATCTTGAAAAATTAAATTGCAGCTGTAATGCTTCATTCTCATAGAAACTGGAAGCGACTGCTGCCTCGTATTGGTGACAAAAGCTTTAGAAGAAGGGAGGATAACGAAAGGCGTCATGTTTTGCTCAGAGAATGCAATAATGAAAAGTCAATAAAAGAAAACCCATTACTGTCTATGAAAAGAACATTGTAAAACAGAATGTGTTCCTCTACTTACAGATTTTGTCAGTACTGTGGCGCTAAATTTACACTGTCCTAACTGCACAGTAGCACAGGTTCATGAGAAATCTAATAGCTTCCAGCATTTGAAGTGCAATAACTCAAGTAGACATCCTCTAACACACCTATGAATTGTGAGCTATTTGTAGGAAACAAATTAAATTGCTAGTGGGACTCAGCCAGTCATGGAGTAATGAATGATGGTGAGACAGTGGTCTGCTGAAGAAAATCCTTGACGTAAATCAAAATAGTTCACCAGCTACAACATCCCAGGTTGATGTTTGTCTGGTGTTGAATTTTACTTGTTAGTGTTTACGCAAACCTGGAATCAGAAAGTTGGGTGTCTCTATAATTACTAATTAAGATTGTTGTCTTTAGCTTATAGTCTGATATAAAACTAATGAAGTGATAAACTACTCCTTCACAGAAGAAAGTTAGCCCTTTAAATAGTATGTGTTTTTTATTTATTCTTTTTCATGCTTTATTTTTGTGATTGAATCTTTGATTGTATGTTTTTAGTTGAGGCATACATGTTTATGGAGGTTCTCATTCATAACCAAATATAAAACTGATGGGGAAATTGCGAATACATTCTTTTATTTTGTGGGTTTAAAGTCACAGAATCGTATCAAACACCTTCAATAACTGAACTGTACAATCCCTTCCAGGAGATACTGCATTTGACATGAAAAGAACAGCATGGCTTAAGTGTAATTATTGGTAAGAGCAGTACATTTTATAGAGTTCTATTAAAACTTTGCTGAAAACAGCAGCTATTCAGCTAAAAATATTCCTGTTAAGTTGGAAGCAGCAACAAACAGATGGCACCTGAAGCCAGTCATTGTACAGAAAATTCAGCTCGTCATATTTCACTGTACTCCCATACCCATAAAGATTTGAGCTCATATTGCCTGAATATTCAGATTATTCTTAAGTCTTATTTGAATGAAAGCCTCTTTGAGCTATGACAACTTCTGGATGAAGAGCATTTTGGGAATGGTGAAATTTCTGTCAGTACTGTTTGAATCATTGGTGTCAACGCTTTGAACATGAGAGCGTTTTCCCCAGAGGATTCACTTCCGGCAGCAGGGTCTTCAGAGAAGAGCAGATGAGAAGAGCTGCTGCAGTCAAGACCATCTCACATCTCAGTTGTCACACTTGTGCTTTCCATCCGTTAACTGGAAAAATAGTGAATCCTTGGAGACTTAGCGAGTTACCTATTGTGGAAACCTATGCCAGAATGCTTGTACCTTTCTGCAGTTTAAGAAAGTGACCTGAAATATAATTCTATTGGCTAAATAAAATCTAATTGGCTGTTTGCTCCTGTACTGCTCCATCAAGTTTAATCAAATTTACCCTAGCAGTTGTTGTGTAATCCAACTGACAATAGCAATTAGCAAATACCTTGAGGCAGAGGAGCAACTGAGACCTGAGCTACAGACATTTTTCTTCAGTTGCAGTGATCTCATCAGATCAAAATGAAGTACTGTGTTTTGCTTTAGCCATGCTAGAAACAGAGCTCTACTGCATTTGCAGAAATAAACTTTTGTATCTTATGTCTCCAGAAACCACAAAAAACTATAACCTCTGTTCACCACTTTGACCATTTGTGTTGTATGAACTCTCCAGCAATGTGCACAGGTAGAAGCTTTATGATCTAGAAATTATAAATGAAACTATAAATGTGTTTAAATTCCTGTGTTGTGTACAAGATGTATTTCTGTTAGTAATTTTTCATTCATACCTGCAGAGAATTTGTGCCAAACTGACTCTTTTTACTAGATTTCAGCTAGCTAAAAGTCCAGTTTGTGAATGCATATACATTCATACTGTAACTTGTGTTGTGTTTTCATGTTTTTCTATTGATTTGCTTAATAAATGCAGCCTCTGTTTCTCTCTCTGTCTCTCACTCAAACACAGACAGTTTACCCAGTCTTGTGTGTTACATAGTCCGGGATTAGATATTTACAACCTCATTTTGCCAAGATGATTGACAGTATCTGAATAACAAAGATTGCACTGACCATAAAAAAGTGTGGTTTAAAAAGGTCATCATCTGTGGGAGCAATTTCTTTTCTTGTCTATTTAGAATCATCAAATCACACGTGTAATGAATGTTGACAAGGCTGACAAATGAATTATTCTCATAAAAGTCACTTGTATTCTGTAAGGATAATATGACTATGACTGATCAATTAAGTTCTGTTGAATGAGCTTAGTGTCAATTTACAGTACTGATCCCATGAGTGTTCCCTTTCTAAATGTGAAGTGGATAATATAGGAGGTGTTAATCATCTGCAGATGTGCAGGAAAATGGTTGCAGGTACAGGCCAGGACAACAAGAGGCAAGTGAAGTCAAAATTCCACCAGTTTTTACCCATCAGTTACACAAGACTGGTTTAATATTAAGTCCAACAGTAAAATGAATAGTGTTCTGTCATAAAGTCAGGCTACTGATAGCATTTAAGATAAATCCCTGAATACTTACTGTCTGCCAGCTGCCTCCTCTAAGAGAAGATTAGATTAGACAAATAAAGTTCATTGCGCTTGCAGAGAAATTGGTCGTAGAAAGGGAAGTCCCAGTAGAGAGAACATGAAAACAGTTCATAAGAAATGACAATGCGTGACAAGAATATGTTGTGGAAAAATTGTAATTACTGACATACACACAGGAAAAAGTCTCCCTATTACTGAAAGAAACGCGCCATTATAAATAGATAATTGGAAGCCAGAAAAGAAGGGAAGGGATGAAACATGTGTACTGTTTGTGCAATGTAGACCCTGACAATTATCTGAATTAATCGGATTTATTGGCAGGGTGGCAACATAACCCATGTCTCTGTTTAAGCTGCAGCCTTCTGACGAGAGATGGTATTAGCTGTCAAAGATTAAAGTGGGATATACAGATACGGAGAAGCTTTAAAGTTTGTTAACCCTTTAGAAATGCAAATATTTCTGTGTAGAAAATAACCTTAGCATAATCATTTAAAAAACAATTGACATATAAGACAAATATCATTCTTCCTTATTTATTCATTGAAGTAAATTTATATCTGACTTGGGCTTTGGTAGTCATGGGTTTAGAGAGTGTATTAACTTTAACAAGCTGATTTGAGTGGGAGCACCTGAATATGTGAGCTTTCCGTTCCAGTTCCTGAAAATGTGTGAGCTGCACATATTCTATGAGGGTGTGACATGGCTTGAGGATTAGTAGAAAGTTCTGTATTGCTGTCATACAGGATAATGTTCAGCTTTGATTTTACTTCAGTACTGTAACAAATAGCTATGTCTGACTCTTTCAACTGCCGTCTAAAGACTATAACATCTGTTGATGTTCACTGCACAACCATTGCAACTGCATTTAGGTGATTTTGCACTCCAAATTGAATCCAGCCCAACTTTTCAATGACTATTGAAAAGCAGCGCTGCTGCACCAGCAGGACGACTGCAGTTCACTGAGGAGTCTTTGACAATCACATTATACTCAAGCAAGGTGTTAGTATGAAGCTGTTCAGCACAGTCACTCAAAAACCATGAAATAAATAGGATCTTGCTCTGCTGTGCTGGTGTCTTGGTACTGCAACTCGTCCGAAATTCTTCCACACTTAAACCCTGACTTTTCTTTGAAACCATGCAAGCAGAGAAAAATTGCCACCTGCGCACATTCACCTTAGCATAAAATGGAATAATTTTGAATGGTTTAGACAAGTCAGCGCAGCACAAGCTTGAGTTGTATTTGTAGTCTCAGCTATGAGCAGAATAGTGTGGAAACGCTACACATTATTGGGTTTAAAAAAAGGAAGGGAACCATTTGAATGTCTCACTCAATATCTTATTAGCGAGTGAAAGGTGGAAATTGAGCTAAACTTTTTTTCTAATCATTAGTAGGTGGTAGTGATGACATTGTTATTTTTTCACAGCCAACTGCAAGGTTTAAAACTAATCCCAACTCCTTTGTTGTGGTGAGCTCCCCATAAATACGTAAGATTGTAGAAAAGGTGAACTTCATTTATAAACTGCAATGACACCCATATTGTGCTGTTAAAGGTACATTCAAGAATCTGCATCAGTCATCATACCCATAGATATCTTTCCAAATATCTTCTACGAGCCATGGTTAAAAAAACGAGTTTGTCGTTTTTGCTTTGTGAGATTGTGTCTGTCTTCAACAAACAGAAAATAGGAATAATTCCAGGAAAGCTCTTTATGGTATATTCATGGTAAAGTAAGAGAAAGAAAAAAATAAAAGCAGGTTTTTTGCCTTGTCAATGGTGGTGATATCTATCTCCTGCCATTTATGGAAAATGGAACATTTTCTTACGAATATTTTACCACTGGAAACCAGCAGCATCAGTTTTGCCTTTGTGGAAAATCCAGTCATTCTCATTATCCTGAATCAAACAAAAGTCTGAATAAAAACCTAAAGCACATTTTATAATTCTATGACGGACATTTGCAGTGAACGTTTGGAGTGAAAGTGTCAAACTAGAAAACCTTGATCTTGTGACATGAGAGCCTTAAGTAAGAATAATGTTGAAGAGGATAGAACAGTGTGTGTTTGATTGCGATCAGCAGCGATTATGGAATGTTTGCTGAGATTTCACTGTCTGCTGCTATGCACAAAGCCCACCAGGATACTCTCTGTAAGCAGTTGTTAATAGGTGAATAATCTCAGTGTTTGTGGCGACAGAGAACTCAAACATGAATATGCACTTTCCCACTTTACATGTGCTAGTACTGGTAAATAAGAAGCAGCATGGCAGCTCCAGTTGCTTTCAAGCACACTTTATCCAGATTTGCTTTCCCCATTTTATGAATCATGAGTTTTAAGAATATTTCATTGTCTTTATTTCGTGTTTTTCTCAATGTACTAGTTAATGTTTTGGGGGAAATTTCTGTTATACAAAAATGTGTTTTAATTTATGCAACTTTATGGGCTCTTTCATCCAAAGTGCCAAGTAACCACTGGAATATGTTGCATTAAACCATATAAAAACACTAACTTCTATAAAAATGATTTACTGTATCATTCAAAACACTGAAATTAGTTTTTATGTGATAAAATAAGTTACTGTTAAGCACCTCAGGAACTATTCAGCAAGGCCAGTTTTTGAGCTCTCTGTGTCTTGACTGATAACTGTCCTCTCATACTAATGAATAGTATACTCGGTGTAAGAAACACAGTTGAAAAACCACATGACTACAGTGACTCCTTAAGCTTGATTTTAATCCTAATCAGTTAATTGAAACTGCCAATGGTTACAGTGGTGGTGACTCTGGTATATATCCTGTCTAGGCTCTTTGCCAACAAGAAAAATAACACTAGTAGAAACATGTGCACCCAAGGTTTTTGTTAATTGTCAGTGTTGAAATAACTAGGGATGCACAGGGATGCTTTTACTCAGTTCAGTTCAATGGCCCTGAGGCCATTAACATTACTTAAACTGCTTTCAGTATTACATTATCTTGATTGTACCCATTATTGTTGCTCTGGTCACATTAAAATCAAGCCTCTTGTACATGAGCAGTGATGAAGCCAGAATGCAGAAATATTCAATGGAGCAATACAAAAAGATTTTAATCAAGTGTGGCATTTACATCAGAATGAGGCTCTATTGTTTCATCTATACTCTCCACGCAGTGACTTTGAAGGGAGGCGGACACAGAACAGTTACACTCCACGATGATTTTATGTAGAAATCTCCCTGTACTTATTAATCATTCTCAGCTCATTTAGCTTGTCTGTTTCATTTTGAATATGTAAAAACACATTGTTTAAGGTACTTTGAAATACTGCCTTTAGTGCAATAATCAATTTCTTTGTCAGTCAGATGGACAGAACAAAAAAACATCCAACCACTGTTCATGAGATTTGGTGAAGTGGAGCATGGACAGATGAAGCATCCATTTTATTTTGGTGCAGATCTGGATCGTGTTCTTTAAAATGAGGAAATCAGGTTGGTGAGGAATTGATGTTGGTGAGGAAATGTGCCCTCAAGTTTTTTGTTTTAAAACAAACATATGGGGCTACTATGAATATTGTCAGCATGCACTAGGTGGTGTTAGATTACTGCAATTTATTAAGTAGCATTAAACACAAATTATCACTGAGGCAAATGGGTATGTCGTATAAAGGAGGTAAAATCTGATGAAGTAGATCAGTGGATGATAAAAATTAAAGATTTGTGCTGTGGTATAATGCAAAAATCTCAGAAGGCTTCCATCCACTATATTCATATATATTCATTGATTCATATATATTCAACTGCAGTCACAGAACATGGAAAGTAAGCAGTCTTTCAGATAAACATGCCTTCATTTCCCTCATTAACATCCTCACAGGGACATGATTGCTTTGCCAAAGTTGTAATAGATTTTTATTGTACCGCAGTTACCTTCAAACTGAAAGACTTGTTTATACTACCCATTGAAAGCATCATTAAAAACTTTGCAAATGTAACTTGTAATCCCTTTGGATCAAACAGGAGAGGATGGTGTGCTGTTATAAAAATGCATGAGCAAATCCCACAAGATACCTAAAGAGTACAAAATTGTGTAATGTTATTTGATTTACCAAAATCAAATTATGTGTCATGGGTACATGAGTAATAGGTGCATTATAAGCACTGTGAGAGAACTCAGGATATATTGTGTATGATATTATACAATTTGTCTGTATTAGTGTCTCTACAAATGTACACTGTGTGGTTGAACGCCCTTAATAATTTAAGTCTGTGTTCATCTTTGCATCTCTCAGAGATTTGTTCTCTGATGGAATCTCTGACCAATCTGCTTGTGTAAGGCAAACTGGATGCATTTTCCTGCAGTTAGTGATTTTCTAGCTTGTTAAATTTGAAAACTAGCATGTCCTCACACACAGAAATCTGCATCACAAAAAATATACCTACCTACACTAAGAAAGAAAAGAAGTTGATTGTGCTAGAAGATGAGAAGATGTTCGTACTAGACATCACAATACAAAACAAGATATTGAGAATTTTTGTTATCAGCTGTTAAAAATATTTGGTCATGACTTTTTATTTGTTGCTGTTTGTGCCCTTTCAGTGAGTTGTTAGTGAATGGAGTGTAGGATAGGCAAGGGGGGTTAACATTATCGGAAGCCTCACTGTTACATGCTGACTGTTAATGTTGTCTTAGAAAATGTTCTTGAAGTGCCTTTCTGCCTGTCAGAACCATGCAAGTTTTGATATATTTATGTACACCTCCTAGCAGATCTGATAATTGAGCTTCTTACAGCTCAAGAATGAATTTTTTCTCCAAAACTGATATGCTGATACCTTATGATTCTTAGCGGAATTTTTTACAGCAGCCTCATAAGTCTGAGCTGTGTTGTTATATGGTGTGATATATTTCCAGAGGAAAGGATTTTTGATAAAAGGAGAGATTAACAAGTGGCCTTCCTGAGTGCTTTTGTACCAGGCGTAGCTCTGCTATTCCTCCAAGGGCAGATTAGAAAGTAGAAGACAGATGGAAATTAGACATAAAAGGGATGATATCCTGGTGCATGAGACATAAAAAATGGGCACAAATTATGCCCAAACCTCACCTCAGCTTTCTCATGATTCTTCATGATATGTCATGGTTGTTGGTGTTGATGTCCCAGCTACTGTTCAACGTTTCATATCCATATCTACTGTTTTTAATTACCTCATTCATTTGATGTAATTTGACACATGATTTGCCACATGGAGCTCTCAGCAATAAATCAACTGAATAATACTTTATCAATCCCCACAGCTAAATGATTGTTTAGTATGTAATATTGACAAAACAGTTATAAACAAAAAGAATACTATGATTCTAAACAACAACAACAAAAAACAGTGGGAAGATAAGGAGAAATATCAGTCATTAGAGAGTCATTATGGAAGGCTATTATGGTGGGCAGGAATGACTGCCTGCACTAGTCATCATTACAGCAGAGCTGAAGGTCAAAAACAAAATAGATGATGTGTACAGAGATGTCTAATTAAACTGGAAATGCTCATTTCACAATATTTAACAGAAGAAGTTGAACGTGCCTAGTAGTAGTAAGCAGGCAGCGTCACATCTTTGGAGTTCACAATAAAGTGGTGCATGTGACTCACAATAACAAGGCTGGACTCCTTTCACAGTATTATAATAAGTTACCAAGAAACCATTACATTGGACTTGTACTTCTATAGCGCTTTTCTAGTCTAACTGACCACTCAAAGCGCTTTACTACATGCCGCATTCACCCACTCACACAAACTCATACAGCACGTCTTAAGTATAGTACACATAACTACGTGCTTTCTAATCATTCATACACACATTCATACCCCAATGGATACATCAGGAGGCAACGTGGGGTTCAGTGTCTTGCCCAAGGACGCTTCAACATGTAGCCCGGGGAAATGGGATGATCAAAACATTTTAACATATATGAATGTAATGTAACCATTCTTTATGAAAGTAGTTTTGTTTCTTTGCAAACCACAGAATTGGTAATTACACAGTTCACAAGGTGTTGTATCTAAAGTTGTGAATAGACTTCTTTCAAAGCCCTGACACCAACTATCTGTAACAAAGAGATAGATTTACACCAACATGTCAAATAACAGCACAGCTTTAAAATGAGTTCAAAATACAAGTTTCTTACGTGTCTCCTCAAGGCTTCATTGTTAAGTGTATGTGTGTGTAAAAAGCTGACTAGGCAAAATGCACTCAAATGAGACAGGTTTAAACCCACTGGTGTCTTGACCAGCTATTGGAGGTATGTTTTGTTGTTAAAATGGAGAGAAAAACCTATTATAGTCCTCTTAGCAGTGCAGAGCGTTGGGGCTGCAGTATGCCGTGCATGGCTTGTCAAGTAGCGAGATGTGCTTAAAAGGAAATCATCGCTTTGGCTACCAGCTCTTTATTTGCAAATATGTCAACTGGTTTATACAAATTTTAGAAAAAAATTCCTTTTTCTGGAATGTGATCACTGTCCCTCACAGGCTTCTCTTGTGTTGATATCAGGTCCTTCTTTTATAAAAACAAAATTGTCTCTAACCACAAGGTTGAATCTCTTTATAGCGTGTGAAGTGACCATTTGTGGGTTTCTATATAGAGACCAAACATGGCAGATCAAACTCTAAATTTGATGAACAAAGTAAAATATTTGGGCCATATCATCAGGGATGATTCACATGATGAAGACAATGAGCTCCATATGACCTGAAATTGTAAATGCATGTGTATGGATGTGCATGCAGGCTGCATGTGTGTGACCAGTAATATTCCCATCTTCCATAGTAGGACACAGTAAAGTTACTGCTTAAAAAGAACAATCGCCCTGAATTTTGAATTGTGCATAGAGAACTGCTGGCAATCTTTGCCAAGATGGCCAAAGAATCAGAATAACAAACAAACAGTACTGGGACGCTTTTTCATGTAAAAGTTAACACCAAGACTTTAAAATGAATTCTTAAACAATTAGTTCTATCAGCTGACTAATTTATGATAGGCAGGCATTATTTTGAGAACTGAGAACTTTGTATTGTGTCGGCTGTGCAGATGCATTATGCATTATGCTAAAAAAATACACCTGTTTTAGCACAATGTATAAAACAAGAACAGCTGCCTTGTCCCACCACTGCTATGTAAAACAATGAACACTTGTCAACAAACCGGTAAAGGGGGATTATTTGTTATTTGTTTCTGTGAAGTTTGGTCAGAGTAGATCTCTTGCCCTCTCTTCCATTTTGTGTCTCCCTGCATTAACAGTTGCTGCCTTATAAAGCTGACAGCCTGCCAAGGGAGTCTTTGGAGATGGTTCAAAAAGTCAGAGACTGAGAGTCTTTTTTTTAGTGTTTATCATTTTAAATGTTGGTACAAAAACATAAAGTTGTGTTTTTACACCTCCTTGTATTCTTTATGCAAATCACGGAGGATCTCAGATACTTTCCATCTGTCTGAAAACTATTAGCTGCATAGACCAGCTGTTTGTCAGCATGGATACCACGCATAAAATCACAGTTCTTGATTACTCTTAATACAACTCCACTCTCACATCATCTCTGATTTTCTCCTCTCTAGTAACAGCATCACCTGCTGTTTTGAAGCTGCTCGTCAAGATACCACTATAATTCCAGCTTTCTCTTTGGTAAGAATTAGAAATACCTCAATCAACAGCTGAACAACTTTGATTAAACTTTGTGTTGCTAACTCTATAACTGCTGGTTTAATCTTGAGCATATTCCAAAAATCTCGACTAATCTGACACACCATCCATCTTTTCTAACATATTATATCAATCACAGCCGTGTGTCCTTGTCCAAAAGCTGAGGAGAACTCAATGAAGCTGCACAGCTCATCTGAGGGCACATCAATATTGTTTGTAGAATCGTGCCACACTGCCCAAACCATGCAATCAGAGCATCCTTGCAAGACATTGGATCTTTGATCCACACTCCCCCTGACCTGCTGCTTCAGTGCTTTCTCCCTCAGCACCGTCCTCTCTGTGAGGGACAAAATCAGTTGTGCTGTAACTCAAAGGTTTTTAAAGGAGACTTGCATCCTCCATTAACAGAGCCAAAAGCATGATTCAAGGGTCACAATGTCTAAAACTTTCAGGTGAACTGCAAGTTCGAAGGTGAAACCTTTCATTGTTTGGCAAGAAATCTCTTAATATGGAGTTGCTGCAGGGGTGTGAGCAGCCACAAAGCACCACTCAAAAATGTCAAGATGGTATTGAACCTATCACCCTCAAATCCAAAGTGAAGCAGCACTTACTTTGAAGAAAATGTGATGTTACGCATGTCTGTGAGGGTCATGGCTTTCACAAATTATTATGGAATCTCTTTTTAATTGGCCAGCACACTTTCATCTGAGATGACTGAGAACTACCTGAATGTGCATCAAAGCACAGCAATGTGACAGCCACGCACACCCCCCTTAATACCCTGTTTTCTCTATTCCTCAAAGAAATCAGACAGGAGCAATTGGATCAGGTCAATGCTGTGGTGCTGAGTTATGCAACTGCTTTGAAATTTGTCTTTTGTGCTGTGGCACTGACATGTTATTTCATCGTTCAGTAGCTTGACAGAATTACCACTGTAGCCAATACACTGCAGCAAAGACCACCTAGCTCCCTTCAGAACACAAGAAAGCGAGAAAATATTTCCCAAAGCATAATCATATATTCAGTTGGATTGCATTAGTGCAGGACACACTGCTCATTTCAGAGGAAATGTCAATTTATTCTAAGCTTTTGTTTTTTTAATGTTTTATCTTACAGTGCACCTGGTGCTCCCACCTCTGTAGCGCTCTGCTGTCATTGTGTTCATGCAGCTGACAAAGCGATTTTTTTCCTCTCACCTGGACAGAGCTCTTTGGTAGTAACGTGCTCACTCTGAGTGGTAAAAACAGTGATGGTGGAAAAGTTGATGGCCAGTCATTGAACTATGTCATCTCACCTCATCACCATGGACTCACTGCCTCTGGCTTCCATTTCTTGTTTGGCTACAAGTACATTATTCATTGATGTTTTTTTTCCATTTACAGGGTTTGAAGTAACACTATACACTGAAGAACACATCAGCTTGTGTCAGACTTCAAGAGTACACCTGTATCTCTTTGGTCATCGCTTTGAAAATCACGTCTTGGACGCCATCTGCTGGATCCTGACCAAAATCATTTTCTTAAGCGCTCACAGTGACATTACTGCTCTGCACCCTCCCAAACCCATCTGACTGTACTTGTGTTTGCTCATATTCTATTTGCATGTAATAAATAGGTGTCTTTTCAACATTTTGTGCTGTTTCAGGCAAAGCTGCAGTGGAGCTAATTTCCTGAAATCTAACACAAAGATCATCTTCTCATGTCATGTGGCTGAATTTGATGTGCAACTACTGATCAAGCTTAGATGTCTACAAAGTAAGTGTTCCAGCAAAAAAAATTCTGTGTACATCATTTATGTAAATAATATTGTTGCATTATGTACTGTATTGTAGAAATTAATTTTAACAGGGGACATTTACCACTGTGCTTCATCATATCTTCTTTTAACAACACTCTGCAAATGTTTAAAAATGAATGAGACAAGCTGCTGTTAGAACTCAAAAATGGATTTTTCTATTTTTGCTTGTTCAGGGATTTCATCTGCTCAACAGTCATGTCTGCTCCTTTGTCGAGTTTTTGATTGGGAGAAAGGTCTGGACAGCAAGAGAACCAGTTTAGCACACAGATTATTTGATAACAAACCCATGCAGCTTTAATTTGTGGAGAGCATAGCTCACCTTTGTCTTGCCAAAATAAGCATGGGATTTCCTTAAAAAGATGTAGCCTGAATAATACATATGTCACTCCAAAATTTGTGTATTTTCTGTGTATTGATGGCTAATTTACAGATAAGCACGTCATCAGTGCCATACTAACACTGATGCTGGCTTTTGAACTATGTTCTCATAAAAACATGGATATTCTCTATTCAAGCCAGATGGCAGCATCAGTTATTTACTAAAAAAAAATCAGCTTTGGTTTCATCAGATCACAGGACAGTTTTCCACTTTGCCTCAGTCCCTGACCTTGTTCTCTAAGACGGTGGTAGGGTTTTGTGTCTTTTTTGTTTTATGTTTATGCTTGGCATCGTAGCCGTTTCACCTGCAGTTGCTCATTCAGCAACAAACTGTGATCACTGACAGTGATTTTCAGCGGTATTACTTAACTCATACAGTAATTTCCACTATAGAGTCAGTTTTTACTGCAGTGTTGACTGACAGGTCAGGACATCATGGCTGTTCTGTATTGATTATAGTCCTTGTCCCAAAGGGATTTTTTTAGGGATTTTTCAAGTATTTGCCTATGCGGTTTTTCACTCATATAGAATGGGGTTAAATAGAGTTTATTAATTTCTCAACTATATACATATATATATATATTTAACTGCATGGCAAATACTTGAATACTTGAAATCCAGAGGAATCCCTTCACCTACTAAAGGTCACTCTAGTAGACTTCTGAACATATACGCTTTTTAATGGGATCCAAAGAAGACTGTTTAATTGCATAGTAAACTGTTTAATATTTGACCTCAGTGTCGTTGCAATAACCTCCACTGCAATACTGTTGAAACTATAATGACATTAGTGTTTAGCATTCCCTGTTAAATTAAGCAGAAGGCAGCAGATGCGTTTTTAAGCGGATCGCATGCCCCCGAACCAGGTCATCGTGCAGATTGAAGAAAGCCGAAGCTTTGCATGTTTTTCATTATTCAGGAGGACATGAGCGAAGTGGCTGATGGGGGAGGAGTCTGTATCTGCAGAGCTGATGGAGGAAGACCTGCAAAGTGGAGTGCATCCTGACAAGTGGAGCACGTGAAGGGACTCTGAAACTGAAACTTGTACTCACTTCGGAAGTTGGGATGGAGTAATCAACATAAAGTTACCTGCTACTGTCGAAGGTATTTATCATACGTTTAAACGTGGCTAAGTTTGTAGTTTTCTGGATTTTGTTGTTAGTTATGTCCAGTTTGGAAACAAGGAGAGAGTTAATAATTTGTGGTGGGGTTTTGTGTGAGTGTGTGTGTGTGTGTGGTTTTGGAATAACTTTGGCCCTTTCAGACTTAGAAATTAAATTAAACTTTGCTCTCAACATGATCAATTATAGGTCCTTGTCGTCATTTTACTTGGTTATAATTAACATCGATGACTTGTGGTCTAAATATGGCAAAACGTAAATTCCTTTATTTTTTTCTTCTATTTTTTCTATCTAAGGGAAACCTATTCATTTTAGTTTTACCCAGCAGTTCCAAAGTTCACTCGTGTGGCATTTGCGGCATCAAAGCGAAAGTGACTGTTAATATTTAAACCCAACCCAAGCCCCTATTTACCCGCAGAAAAAACCCAACAGATCAACAATTCCAGTTGACCCTTTTACCGTTATCAGTTCTGAATCATTCAGCTGGGAAAAGTGTGTGACACTGTCTGTATAGTGAGTGAAAAAAACATTTTATTACATGATGACATGGAGAGATGCTGAGGTGTTACCCAGCACTGTCAATAGAATAAGTTAAATGCAGCCTGATAGATGAGAGCCTTAGATTGTTCTGCGCATGTTTGTGTTTTTTCACGCTAATCTGTTTTTTCCACCTTTTGCCTAAAAAAAGTACTACATGAGTTGGGGGACTTAAAGGAGATCTGTTATTCTTAAAGTCTAGCGCTGCTATTTGACACACTACCTGCCTGCTTTTGTATCCCCTCTATTACACGCTACAGCCCCAGTGCAAATCTGATGGATTTCTTGAAATCATGTTTACTTTTCTGAGTTTGTCTTTTTCTGAGTTTGCAACATTTAGCAATATCTGACTTCTTATATGCACACTTTTATTTAAAAGTCAGCGTTCTCTGTGTTTGTTTGACATGGATAAACATATTGGTACTACATTGTAAATACAAGAAAAGCTTAAGTACTTGATGTTATATTGCTGTGGTTACAGTATGGTCAGAATGAACACAGTTAAGCTGATCTAAAATATTTTTAATAGTGTCTCACATCAATTAAAATGAAGTAGAGTTTAACAAAAATAAAGTTTGCACGTTAGAGCAGCATTTCTAAAAATGAAGTAACTTTGCACCCTCCATCTATTGCATAAGCCCAGCAGAAGCTTATCTCCTCTGATTTTTAATCACAAGGATTTCACTGTGTCAGATTTTTTCTTTTTACATTTGAGGAGACTTCCAAACTCTGACTCACGGATGTCCTCCAGCTTCCGTTACACATCTGCTTAGAACTTAGATCTTAGATCTGCTTACATCTGCTATTTTGTTTGTTCTGTTTTGGCAATCCATACAAAACAAATTTGTTTGTGCAGACATGTTACATAAATAGAGTTGAAATGACTTGACGTTATTTTTACTCTGGAGAAACTTTGCAAGTTTTGCACATGCTAATGTGAACCAAAAATGTCTCTCACATGAAAATTCTGAGACTTTGCTTAAGTAAAAATATCAGTGCTGATTTTTCAAACCGTTTCAAACTGAACACCTCCATCATCTCCAGAAGACATCAACACCTGGACTGTTTGGGTATCTTAAGAAGAGATAAATCCTTGTAATAATTTCCAGCCCTCCCTGGTTAAAAAGACTGTTCATGACTGAAGGCAGCTGATACAATAAGGAATTTTACAGCACAACGCAGCATGTCCTTCCTTTTTGATGTTTATGATCCTTCTGAGTTACTCAGATAAATCCCAGGGGTTTCCTTGCAGTAAGATAAACTGAATCAAGATATAATGGTATGTGGTCCAAGCCCATAGTTACTCTCTTATTCATTTGGAGCAATCAGTCTTTTTTATGAGAAGCATAATTACCTCACTGTAAATGGATATGCTTTGTGTTCATCTTTCTTTTTTATTTCGAGTCCACAGTGGCAGCATGTGTTCAGTGCGAAACTCCTCCCTCATTCAGTTGATAATAGGCATGCAGAGCAGGGAACAGGTGCTCTTTATCCATTTATTTGCTGCCCTTGAATAGTCCTTTTGTGTGCTGACCCAGAGCAGTATACAGAAAAGGTGACCAACTGAATAATTACTTACTGTAGATGCTGGCTTTTTGTTAGTTTTTTTTCTTGGCTGTTATGAGAAGTAATTTGTGAAAAATATGGATCAGGTGACAGTTGTGAAAGGCCAGTTGGTGACAGTGACAGTTGTGTCAAAGTTGTGAAAGGCTGGAACAGCAGATAAGTTTGACAGGTTTGAAACCTTTAGACACTTAGTTGTCATTTTGTAGTGTTTAAACATCTCTGAGGACAATAGATTAATGTTACTTTCTTCTATAGTGAACAGTTCTGTGAAATGTACTAGTTTTATACACACCAATATTCCATCCCTTTCATTCATAAAGTGTCTCATCTTTATCCAGCATCAGCTCTGTCATTGCACTGTTTTTCTACTTGTTGCATGAGAGTGTATTCAAAAGTTTGCGACCATTGCTCTCAACCTTCAGCTGGATCGTGCTAACATTAGGGCCTGATATCTATCAATTATTCATCACGTTCTGCTCTGCCAGTGCAAATCTAAATGTGTCTCACCATGGAAACAGCTTTTGGCTCCACCAGAGGGTGTTGGTTTCAGCGGGAGGGATGACTGCAAACTCGTTTCCAGTTCAGGTTGCCCTTCTTGTGAGTCTCTGAGTTGTTTATGTTCGACTGTGTTCACCAGTCATTAAGTATTATTCAGAAAGTTGGATTATGTCCTCACAGTTGCTAAAGAAAGTGATACACAAGTGGTTAAATGGCTAAATGCTACAAAACCAAGCCATGCAAATGTTGTGACACAGCTTCATTGGTCTACAAACAAAATGCACAGTTGCACAATAGGTGCACAACTTTTTGTAAAATAAATAATTATCAGTATTTTAGTTGTTTGTTATCAGCATCTAATGTGCTCTAAATGAACAATAATTTTAAAAATAAGTAAATTAGAGGAAGTTATGGCTTCATGTCCTTTCTGTATGTCCTGAACGATAAGTGTGGTCTCATGGTGTCGGATTGCTCTAACAAGAATCAGATGACACAGAAAATCACTAAGCAGGTGGCGTAAATATGTGGCTAAATCTATTGTTACAAATAACTACATTTATATTGTTACTTGTCACTAGAGGGTGCACTGTTACTATAATATCCTACAATACAGTACAGTCTTGAGTTTTAGATTTCTCATGATGATACAACTAGAGAAAAAAATGTGAATCAAAGCTTACGTTGAATTGATAATGTGTTCATTTGCACACTCAACAAATTAAGCATATTTTCCTTGTTATTAGTTGAACGTTTTTCTATAATTTCATGCATTTTTTTATTGATTTGTTTGTATATCTGTGCGAACACACATTTTTGTGGAGGTTTTTTTGTCGTCTTTTGTCTAATTACTTAAAATCTGCTTCTTCAACACCAGACAAAAACAAGACAAGTTCTTTCTTTAGGAACAACGTGAGGGTGTTTTAAGTAGGTCACGTTCTGGCTCACAGGAAGATGTAATTCACACTCAGTAACCCTTCAGGAGAGCCTGAAACATGACTAATGAACGTTGGTGTTTTTTCATTCATATGCTGCAGCAGAAGGGTTTCGTGAAAAATGTTTACTTTCGGCAACCTTACCCTTCGACAGGTGTATGAAAAGGGACTACTGCTGGACTCAGTACAATGAGGAAAAACTTGTTGCCAGGGCTCCCTGTTGTGCAGTTATTGTCTGTTGATATAATTCAGTCCTGTGTTTTCAGAAGATCTTGGAACGAGTTATGTTTAAACCTATTGCTTGACTAAACCTTTTGCAAACACATCAGTGGCATGACAAGATGACTGTGTAGGCTGATTGTTACTTATTCTAACTGTTTTTTCTTCCTTAAACAGAAAACGCCTTAATGTCACTGACACACACTGGGTGTTTGTCTTGCTGATGTAGGTCAGACTTGGAAAAACTGGTTCATGTTGTAGGTGTGTCCAGTTAGTGTTAACTTGTTCACTGTGGTTGAAAAAGACTGAATTGACAATAAGCTGCAAGCTGTACGAATGCTTGTCTGGCTCTATTTCTTTTAAAGCCACTGAGAAAGATGACAACACAGGCTGTCATATAGAAGACACTTTTAGAAACATGCAGATGATTTGTGCAGAATGTGTAGGAATAATTTGTTTGTCAAGCTTATCAGAGTATGGGGAAAAGTTGTTGAACACCGTAATTCTGCCAGGAGACAAGACATGCCTGTTTAAACTTTGATGTGTTGACTACAAGACAAATACAGGATATTTATTCAGGACTGCCTCATGGGCATACAGTAGGCAGGGATTTTATAGCTGTCTGACCAGCCTCTCTGTCCCTCTCCCGCCCTCTTTAGTCATGACTTTGGCTCTTTTTTCTCTCCCTCTTGCCTTTTTTGCTGAAAAGAGGAGGGGCAGTCCAAGTAATCCAATACCTGCCCAATTCATGAATGTTACTGTAAGTTGCTGAACTGCCCTGACAAGTGTAGAGGTTAAAACTCATTAGGAGGCTGAAGCTGGCAACACTGGCTGCATCTCTGCACAGCTGAAATTTGCTACACGGCTCAGAGAAGGAAGTTTAAGAGGGAAGAAAGGAGGAGAGTGGAGGACTGTGGAAAAACCTGGAACTGCTTCAAATGACTCCTTTAGAAGAATGAAAGAAGAGGCTGTAGGCTTCCAGCCATCAAACATGTCTTTAGAAGAGAATGCTATGAGAGATATCGCTGAGAGTGAGATGGATTGTTTTGAGGGACTGGATGAGGTTGTCCTGGGCCGCGTTTCAAGGTTACCTCCGGAGCCATTCCCACCCAGAGACTTCAGAGGGAAGTTTAAAAAGATGCGCCAGAAAAAGAGGCCCACCATTCTTGAAAGTAGGCAGTTTTAACACTTTTTACTAAAGCTGTGGTGAGCAGTTTGAGACATTGTTTTTAATCTGTGAGAGAAGTGATTTTTGAAAAATGCAATGGGTAAGACTACCAGCAGCTGGGCCACTATTTCCATCACTTTGTTAAATTCCTCGCCTCCTTGTAATATTTGCCATAGCTGCTTAGGAATCTAGTGGCTTGTTAATAATGGACTCAGGCAGGTGGGGAGGACAGTGCACACTTTTAATGTAGTTGACCTCATAGTCAAAAATGAGCCTTTTGTCTAAAATGTCTAAACATGTGAACATCTTTAACATTATGAGTATGAATGAAATATCTCAAACCTGACATGAAAAGGGACATTAAAGATTGGAATTTGTGTACCAGATAAGGAAATGATGGGCGTGAAGAAAGAGAAGAAGGGAGTGAAGGGTTTCAACTTGATAACCACAAAAATGGCTCAACTGGACAGACATACCTCACATTCCTCTCCTCCATTAGAGCTTGGTAATGCTTTTAATAGGTGCTAGATGTGGTAGTGCCTTCTTGCCAACTTAGAGTATATTAGAGAAAGATGTACACATTCATTGTTATAATCTGACTTAATTAGCTTCTCTTTTTGTGTATCAAGATTACATTTTTTTCTGATGGAGAAGCTGCTGATAAACAGTATTACAAAACCATTTTCGTCATCTAAAGAACTGGTACAGATCCTATCCAGTATGCCAGCAAACAGTCACTGCTGTATGTTCAGCTGCAGTTAGCCTGACAGGTTTAGACAAACCCAGACAGTGCCTGTGAGTGGCATTAGGTCTGACATTTTCATGTTATCCAGTTCTGGATGACATTCTGTGATGCTGACAACGACTGTTCTTCTGATCTGCATTGACAGGTGACGTACATGTGAACGCACACGTTCTGCTTTATCACTTGCTGCTGCTTCTTAAATCATACAAAGTTTGGCGCATTGGGACAGGAGAACTGTTAACACCCTACTGTCACTAGTTTGGATAAGTGATGTTTAAAGAGCTGGTGCACCATATAACCTCTTTTGTTAAAACATCATTTCACATTGAGCTGCACAGTTATTTCAGGCATAACTCTGCTGTGCCATTGAGTTTCATTGCTTTAATAGCATTAAGTAATGTTGAAAAAATGCTAAAATTATTAATCTAGGGAATTGCATAACCGTTTGCCCCTCAGAGAGCCTCTGACTGTGCGATTCAGGCAGACCAGTTTATGAATGATGGATGAGGCGTGAAAGTTAACTCTGTTCAGTGTTTAAATAATCCATTTTGGTTGGTTTCTGTCAGTAATAAATGTTTTGCTTATCATGATAGGCCAAGCATTTCCTCATGATAAGTAAGATCTGTTTAGTAGCTTTCTGAACTTGCCCAGATCATGTAGAACAACAATCTCAAACTTTTTGTCCTTAAATTAAACTCATGATCAAAATATTTGACAGTTACATAGAGAACTGACTGTAAAGTCCATTTAACATGCTCATATGCAATAAATGAATTGTTATTTTAGTAAAGATGTTTGCTGCAAAGGCAAATACACCAGCCATATCTAGAAATTGGCATATTACTTTTATATTTAGGTATAAACATAGCAATTTTATTTATTGTATTTATTTTATTAAGGTGCTTGCATGTAAAAATACACTCCAGTCCATTGTAACAGTAATGGAACTGTAGAGGAATTGATCTGTGTGTGATCTTCATTACATGAATGGTGCTTGTGTTTGTATGTGAACCTGCTTTCATAATTTTGTACTTTAGTATCAATAGCAACCTTTTAAGCCAAGCTGCAAAGTGCTTCCAGTGTCCAGTACTGAAACACACATTTATTTTTTTAATTTCCTCGGGGCAATAATGAACAGAATCAATGTTGATTCACAAATGTTTGAATAATGTTTGAGTAATGGCAGAACATACTATCTTACCTAATTAACTAGCTTATTATAGCATTACATACTTAGACAGAGTGGTAGAGATTCAAATAATTTTAAATAGGATATTGTATATTGATATTATAGCTGAAAAATACAATCTACCAAACAGTAAAGCAAGACATTAAATGGTTAAAGGAGACATGATACTTAAGAATTTACTTTTTCTTTGCTTGCATGTATATGTATTTGGATTGCTGAAGTTACTACCAACTCAAAAATTGTAGAAAAAAGAACACAACTGTATGGGCTGCCCTTGTTTCGAAAACACTATCCAGCATCCACATGTTTATCTCCACCCAACTTCAACACCCAACATGTTCACTGAACCTCAGAGGGAAGCCGCAACTTTTCTACTTGTGTTTTACTTTGCTGTTAGCAACAAATTCTAATCAGCAGTTTAGTTCACTTCACTTACTCAGGAAAGTGTCAATAACGAGCTGCTGTTCCTTGGTTTAATACTTTATCTACTAAGAAACTTTTTTAAATTTTTATTCTAGTGCCATTAAACAAAGAAACTGGTTAAAAATGGCTCATATTGACATCAGTTCTTAACATTAGCTTCTGAAATTAATATGAAAATAAGACTATTAGTGACTAATAGATTTATAAAGCTGATGTACAATGGAGGTATTACTGTGTGATTTTTACAGATGTATTAACTCGTTGTCTTGCCAGTTCTTGACTGAAGTCTTCCTAACGTGATACTGTTTACCAACTAGAGTCTGTTAAACATAAGACTCACAATGAGTTTGTGACTTTATGAGGATTCAGTACCAGTGGTCTGTGGTCAAACTGCAGACAATTCAAGACAAGGGAAGTATTTGAAAATGTAATTAAGCATCTTTTCATTTATCTTTTGTATGCAACTGTGTACTGCAGGCTCTTTGCTGGTTCAATGTTTATTGATTGTAATTTATGTCTAAATTTACATTAGCTTGAATCTGCGGGAGAGATCCTAATTTAGACACACCCTGCTGAGGACCCCCTAAAACCAGTTCTAATGAGAAAAGATGTAAATGAATGGTTTTAAAAGAAAGAGGTGCACTGTATCTCTGAGATATTTTGCGAATATGTCAGACATGTTATTAGAATATCAGGAAATTGTCTTAGCTTGTGAATAAAAGGGTCTCATGTCTCTATTTGCAGTCACAGCCCTTTCAACAAACAAGTGAGTCAGAAGCTAGCAAGTTTTAAAATGCAATTCTCTTAAAATGATGGCACAAGTCTCAGCAGCCTCTTTCTTCATGTACTCAACAAAAATAATCTCTGCTAAGTGATAGAGAAATTACACAGAAACATGCAGTATTTACACTTACACTTGCATACTCTACTGTACTGCTACATTACCACGGGAAAAGTGTTGTCTTGACTACAGTCAAGACAATGAAGCATTGAAATGTGTGTTTATCAAACAGTGCAAACACCAGTGACGGCTTCTCCATCACAGAGTGTGTTATGCAATCAAGGTCAAGTGGCTGTCGCTTGATGGACAGACAGAGCTCTGATAGGATTACACTAAGAGCACTGAAAGGCAGCAGCGGAAGGGGGATTGGTGGATGTGTTTATAGTCCATTTGGCTGAAGACATCAGCTTTTCACAAAATAAAAAATTGTGTTTATGAGAATTAAGTTTTTTGTCATGTTGAAAAGTCAGAAAGTTTCATTAATTTATTTTCCATACCTGCTTTATCACATTCAGGGTCGAGGGGGACTGTGAGCCTATCCTTGCAACCACCAAGCAAGAGGTAGGGTACACCCCAGACAGGTTGCTAGTCTATGAAGACTAGAGAGAGACAAACAACCATGCATGCTCATACTCAATCTGGTCAATATAGACTCACCAATAAACCTAACATACATGTTTTTGGACAAAAGAAGGAAGCCAGAGAATAAGATTTGAACCAGGAACCTTCTGCAGTGTTGGCAGTGTTCTGTTAGGCAACAGTACCAACCACCGCACCACTTTACAACCCCATTTTAAAGTGGTTTTATTATAGTTAAATTATCATGAAAGGGAGTGTATAGTATTAATACAACTTATAAAAAGAAAGGAAGGAAACATAGCTAGGGTGACTTACATTGATCATCACACCTGGAAGTGTTAATTGTTTTGTTTGTTTAATGCAAAAGAAAACATTTTAGAGTTGATGGGTGATATTCTTTGATTAATTAATTACTAACTAAAAATGTTTTTAGTTATTTTGTTAATTTATCTTACATCCATGGCACCTATTAAGGAAAATGACAAACTCCTCTTATGTGTGATCTGCTGGGGGTTTTTTTTGGTCATGCATTTAAATGCTCATGATCATCATGCATTTGACTTGTTGGAAGGAGTTTAAGATGCTACTTTGAGCTCTTTTTTTATTTTGTGACCCTTTTTAGGTGAGGCTATAGCTCCTTTAGTAATATTGGTTCGCTTACTTGGCAAATGGATGTATTTACAATTATTTGACTGCTGTTTAAAGATGGTGCTGTGAAGAAGTTGCTAGGTTAAAAGCCTGCAGTTCATCTCCTGCTCCCATCCACATCCTTTGCATTCACTTGCTCACATCTTACTCACTGCATCTTACTTACTCACTGATCAATTTAAGTGACTTCCAGATGTTTCCTGTAATGGGTCATGCTTCCTGAATTCCCAATCCCCTTTGTCAGTGTTTTTGACCAGTCAAATTCTCCCAGTCATGCTGAAAGACACATAAGACCAGTGCTGTCATCATCATCATCATCATCATCATCATCATCATCACCATCATCATCATCAGGCCCTGCACTCAGACAAACAGTAGTTATTATTAACTCCACTCCGCTAAGAGGATTGCTTCCTGCACTCTCAGCCTCTGTGCAGTTATTTAAAGGCAGCTTGTGTTGCCGCCCACTGCCTGCCACAGCTTTAGAGAGATAGAGAGATGTTGAAAGAACATGGAGGGAGGGTGGGGAGAGAGAGAGGGCTGATGGCCAGAGACGGGACGCAAGAGGAGGGGTAAAGCAGGGCTAGTGTGTTTTCTCAGGGTCTCGTCAGCACAGCGTTGTGTGCGTCACAGAGAAGTGACAGCAGGCACTACCTGCTGGTCCCAGCTCAACTACTGCTGCTGCTGCTGCTGCTGCTGGAGGGAAACCACATCTAGAGGGGGGGCAGAAAGCTGCAGCCATGGCCAGCCAGCAGGACTCAGGCTTCTTTGAAATCAGCATCAAGTCCCTGCTGAAATCACTGAGTGGAAGTGAGTAGCAGTATATCTCTTGTTGTTGTGCTCATTGGATGGAGCTGACTGAGGCTGCAGCTTTTTTTGGGGACATGACATTTCAGTCTTGTTTCCTAGTTTACCACAATTTTAGTGTTCAGTATGCCAGTAGCTGCAAAGAATCATTATTGTAATTTTAGTAGCAGAGCACAAAACTTGAAACAGGGTTAAAGTTGTCTCTCAGTAATGCAAGAATTGTTGCTGCTCGTCATCACAGAGGCGCTCAATGTTATGATTCTGCTAAATGTTCTTAGACTTACCTTAGCAGTATTTGTTTAAATGATGGTGACACTAACTTTTATTTCTACTGTTTTCCCATCAATCTTAGCTAGTTCAGTTTAGTCCTTTGACAGAATATAAACAGCTCTTATAGGTGCAAGGACAGAGTAATAGGATTAGTTGAGGTTCAGCTTGGTTGCATGTTTTGTCCATAGCTCACAGCTTCACTGCCTTCCACTAGAAGGGCCGAGATCGAATACAGCCCAGCTTCTGATCATTGCACTATTCTTTTTTGTGAGATATGAGTGATTGCTGACAGTATTGGTCCTAAAACCAGCAGAAATGTTGAAAAACAGGCATTAAATGACACCTTAGCAATTTGAGCATCCAGCTATTTTTTAATATAAATTAAGTTACAATCTAAAGTTTGAAATGCTACTGCTCCATCTCTCAGGCATTGTAGCACCTTGTATATATCAGTTGAATCTGTATGTAAAGAGATACCATAGGTTGTGCTGTGCCTTTCCACACATTCAGCATTTAGCCATCTCCTGGTGATGTTACATAATCCTCACAGTGGGTCACTTTGCTAAAGTGATAAAGGCACAGACAGGCAATGCACCAGCATTTAACATTTTTATTAAACACATGATCTCTTAATCCCATCTATCAGCACTTATGTGCAAGAGCTGTTATGTAATGTATGATAAAGTAGTAGCAGAAATAATATTAATGATAAAAATTAATCTAAACATACTGCAAATGACATATCACCTGCTGATATGGAAAAGAAAATGTATATTTATCTTTTCATTATTCATTGTAGGCCTTCAAAAGGATCAGGCTTGAGTTTGCCCCTGCAACCAGCATTACATGTTTTCTTGCTGTATGTCAGCTACTGTTTACATTGTGACCACAAGGTTAACACTCTCGAAACCCTTTAGAAACAGGTTTTTAATAAGTCAGAGTGTTCAGCTCTGATAAAACAGTGACAAACAACAGCACAGAACTGGCATTATGCAGCTGCAGTGTCAGATCTAGTGTCCAGACTGCTTGAAGGCCAACCCTCTGTCAGCCAATCAGAATAGGAGATGACTCTTCTGAAAAGTAAACATGTTCTAGTTTGATTTAATTTCTTTCATAAATTATTTCTTTTATGTCTCTAACCTTTTTGATATCAACATTCTTTTTTTGATTTGTAATTTCAGTTATAATTAGTGTCTGTGTCACATTTTAGTTCTCAAATCAGTCTTCTTTTATGGTTCAACTCTGTGTAACAGCATGCTGTGTAATACTTCTGCTCTATTTCTAAGGAGCCAAAAATACTATTTAGACAGTTACTAAAGTTGTACATAAAGCAATCCATTCTGTGATGCTGGAAGAGATAGAAGCAGGCTTTTAAACTTATATAATTGGCCTGAAATGCTCTCTCACAGCAGGCAGCTGCTTTCATTTGATTTTAGCTCTAAAACATTGCTGACAGTCAATAGTTTGAGACCATCAGTTTAATCTGCTTTTTACAGAGCTCTTCATTCTCCACATAAAAAGAGACTCTTTTGATAAATGCTTTAGCTGAAAAAGTTCAGCTTAAACTATTATTGAAATGTAACAAGTTTTTCTGTGCCCACAGAATATTTTTAACATGTGAAAATGTCACTCATATGTTATTCTCAGTGACTGTTTCTGTTTCGATTTAGGAGGGAATTGTACTCAGCATGGCACATCTGGATATTAGCAGAGAGCCTTCAGCAGAGACTCAGTTATTTTCCTTCTCTTAATGTCCTAAAACAATCTTCAACATTTTCTTATCAACTGACCAATTGTTGGGCCTCTTTGTTTCCATTCAAGAAGAAATATATACACTGAATACTGTGAATGCTCTACAGCAGGGTAAGTTTCTGTCATCTGCAGTGCTACTCACTCACAAAAGGCAGTGTTAGTGTATTTTACAGAAGCTAAACAAAGTATTCTCAGAGGTCTGTGTGCACACTGGAATTTGTGGTCCAGTTAAAGAGGTCAGGGGTATCTAAATATCCACCCACTCTGCTCACAAATGGCTGTTTACTCAGTGAGAATGTCTCTCTGGACTACATTATGTGTATGCTTGTGTGTGAGATGCTTGTTAGCCTGGTTGCATTGTCCTCCTGGGAGCACCACCATGCTCAGGGTGTTTCCAGCTTGGGGATGATGTAATGCATGCTGTGCCCGAGCTCCTTGTTTGCAGAGTCACATGTCGCATCTGAGACTTACAGAGCCAAGAGCAACAGAAAAGGGCTTAATATGCACACTGGTTTCTTTCTTTACCTCTCATCTCATGGCAGAATGAGAGAATTTATCTAAAAAAAAACATGTTGCAACTTGTTATGAATCAAATGTGTTTGGTCACATACTCTCTGTAGCTGGCAAGTTACCTAAAACCTTGGTGAAGCAGTGCCTAATGAAGAATGGTGATTACACACTTCATCTGTACCTCATGGTTTAGATCACAGATGTAGAGGTAAGGGGAGGGCAGCTCTGTCAGTATAGTGTTTACCCCAGGATAAATATAGTGATACAACTATGCCACCATAGCATGTTGGACATCATCACTGTGTAGCTAAAAATTCCCGCCTGACCTTCACTCTTGGAAGGCACCAGTTGGTCACAAGGCAAGAGGAAGCCATAGCAGACGCAGCTCAGAGAGAGAGATAGAGATCTACAGTAGCAGTTGCGTGGTCTCCTGTTCCAGACACTACTCCCATTTTTTAAAACACACCCGCTGTTGGCTTTGTGCACCATGGAAACTATACCCAGGAGGACAGAGCCAGCTGACACACAAGACATGGAAGTTGGTGGATTCTACTAGCAAGCGTTTGTCTCAGTTCAGGACAATCCTGTCCCCACTATGGACAGCACAGCTGTTTGTTGGAGTAAGGCCCGCGTCATCAGCTTCATCAAGGGTCTGGGTAGGTGCTGGGTAGTGAGGGAAGCATGTTCGGAAACTATAAAAAGTCGTCACACATGCTGGGAATTCCTTGAAAGACGTTCAAACCCTTCATGTCCTGTGAGGTCATGATGGACAAAATCCGTGTTCTGGTACCAAAGTTATTAGTCAGCCTTTTCTTGGCAGATTTATCAGAGCTATGTGCTCTGTAATATTTCTAGATGGAAGTTAGCTCAACTTCTACTGTTTCTCTGTTGTATAGAACATGTGCTGATATATAAACTCCCCTTCACTTTTGTATATTTATGTACATTTTCCTTCTTATCTGTAAAGATAGGTTTAAGTAAAGCAGTTAAGGTATTTCATTAATGCTGCTTTTAATCTCTTAACCTTTTATATGCAGAAAAATCTTTTAGCTTTGGCAAATTAAATCATTCAATTGATTGATACTAGTCAGCTGATTCTGGTGTTTCCTGCATGTTTTTGGTTTTTGTTTGGTCACAACTGCATAACAATTAGTTTTGAAATCTTATAAAGCCTTCATCTCACGTACATGTTTAATGACACTTGGATGGAAACGAATATCCAACATTGCAACATTTTTTTTTAATTATTATTATTGGATTGGTGCAGCCATCTCAGTCATTGTTTTTTTTTTAAATCATATCACTTCAGTCATTTAGCACTATACCTATAAAAGTCTATGATAATATATAAGCGTCTTGGAGAAATGTCCTTATTAATAGTGCATAAATGATGCAGAAAATTCTATATGTGACTTACGTGCCCCTGAAAGACTGCAGACTGTACTGTGCATTGCATGCAGATGCACACTTTTACCATCTCAGGAGTTCAGGGAAATGTGATATTCATTCAAATCAAATCAAATCAAATTTTATTTATATGGCACCTTTCATGATTTAAAAGCAACACAAAGTGCCTCACAGAGGCTAAAAAACAACAATGATAAAACATTACAACCCCCCTACCTCCATAAATACGCAGAGAGACACAGAGACATACAGACACACACACACACACGCACACACAAGCTCAGACCCACTGCACCTTTTTTAGAGAGACATGGCCGGGCACCGAGACCTAAGGCAAGGAAATTCATTGTAAGGCAGTTAGTCTACCCTGTCATTTCTGCATTTTTCACATCAGATTTAGGAGTTTGTGTGGTTGCAGAATTTCAGGCTAAATGAAAATGGCCCGGTTCTAATGAGATTTTTATTTGCATCCCGATACTATATTTGGTCATTTTGTATCTGTAAGCAGCCTTGTTTAACTAAAGAGTTAGTTTAAGGGATTTGTTTGGCCCAAAGGAAGCCAAGTCATGATTAAACATGTGCCACATCACAACACTGGCTAAAGGATGGTTACATGCACAAAACTCCTGCTACTCTTAAAGGGCAATGACATCTTTGGAACGAAATGAAAACACCAGCTGCTGGACATGGTGTATTCATTTCCATGTGTGTCCAGTTCTGTGTAGCTTTCGGAAAGAAAGAGCAGAGTTGGGGCAAGCCGGTGCCCTTTGGACAGCCATACTCAGGAATGCTCAACATGTTGGGAACTTTCTGCCCATGTTTGGAAAATTCTCAGCAGTGCACTGTTTGGTGATCTCTTTTCCTGCACAGATCTGTGGCCGATACTGTCCCACTCATTCATGCTTTAATTAGCAATGGTCTACTGAACAAAATTGTTTCCGGCATTTTGAGTTTTTTGTGTCTTTTCTGCAGCCTCACCTGTGGGGAACGGATACAGTAAACCTCCCATCCCTCCAGTCAGCTGCCCTCAGGGAGAGAAAGGTCCCCCAGCCATGATGCCCATCAACATCGACCCAGAGAGCAAGCCGGGCGAATATGTCCTCAAGAGCCTGTTTGCCAACTTTACCACCTTGTCAGATCGCAAGATCCGCATTATCATGGCCGAGCCACTGGTGAGTGAGCACAGTGACAGACTAGAGTACTGCTTTTGATGTCCATAGGGATTTGCTATTATTACTCTTGAAAGCTAGAACCCAGGAACACCAAGAGTCTTGCATTTGTAAGGCAGTAAGATTAGAGAAAAAGTTGTTGTTTGCAGCCTGTTATTATAATTTGTATCCATCTTAAGATTGTAGTTCTGAGCATATAGATATAGAACTTAGCTGTTGTACAGAAAAAATCCTGAATTGCCTTGATCAGAAGTTTGTCTCTTTGATTTAGGAGATGTGGTGGCAGATGTCTGAGACCAAGAAGACATGCAGCATGAGCAATGAGGAGAAAAAAAATAGATACATTTTAGTTGTTTGAAATGGTAGCAGTGTCAACCTCATACATAGATTCACTGTAAAATGCCTGTTCATTTGGTTAGGACAGTAGTGTCCTAAATGTTTATTGGCATTTTTTTTTGTTTATTCTCACTGTATTTGATAATCTGTCACTAAACGGGAAACTTATCCTTCCTATCCATTGTTTTATGATAATTTTTGAAAGGTAAAAATGAAAATAACTGAAGGTGTGTTTGCAATAAAATCCTGAGGAGACTTTTTGTTTAGTGGAGGTTGGAGCCAGACTGTAGGGCCAAGATCGGCTGCCATAAATAATTCTTTCGACATGTATTTGAGGAGGTGGAGAAAAGCCACTATGTGTTAATGTGGGCAGCACTCCAACAGTTCGTAGAACCACATCAGTATCTCAAAATTGCTACTAAAAGTCAGCTAAAAATTAATTGATCTATATTACCAGGAAAAGCCAAAAATAGACTTCAACTAAAATACTTCACAGCCAGTCACTGTTGGGTTGTCTACCAGAAATATTTACACTTCCATGTGATTTTTGAACATGCCTAATACACTGCAATGTTTGCTTGTGGCAGAGCATCAGCAGGGCTGATGTGGATGTGCCAACTCCAGTTTTAGGGAGTGTGATTCACAGGAAGTTGTAAATCAGTGACGCCAGACAGTGGGGTAGTGTTAATTACCACCGGACAAATGTGTCACCCCTCATTTCTTCTTGGCCTCTTCTTCATTGTCATCCTGCATGTGGATTTGTTTGCTAAAATTCCTCACATTCAGTCCTCTGTGGTTAGTATTAGTTAATAAAACACAAAAGAAATTAAGAACTGTTCTCAACGGGGTCATTTTATTTAGTGGCAGAAAATTGATTCAGTAAAGAATGCTTTGAATCTCTGAGATGATTGAAAACTGTGCTGCTGGGTGCCTGATAAAGCATTGTAAAAGCCTGACAGTGCAAGAAGGATTGACTTTTCTGTCCCTCCAGGACAGATGGGCTTCTCAGATGCAAGCATTTGTTGAAAACTAAAAGATTCATCAGCGGTTGGGGCTTAGCTGGTGATCTGACTGCAAGCGAGAGAGAGTGGTATTGTCATCAGCCCATGCAATGTCAGTGTCACACATGTCAGACTTTTAGTTTTTTTTGGATTAATCAGCAAGTGATGTGACACCACTTGCTGTCTTGCTGATGAGACAGCAGAGGGTACTTTCTGGAAAACCCAAGTAGCAAAAAGGAAAGCTGATGCTTTGATTTGTGCAAGAGTAGATTAGTGCATTAGTGGTGAATGTGCATCAAGTGTAGAATTGATCATTCTCCTTCAGTTTCCTATTAAATCAGGCCAGTGCTGAATAATGAAGCTACATTTGTATCTTTAAAAACAAAATGAGCGCCTTGAAGAAGTTATCTGGAAGTTTTCCAGTATTTTTACTCTGATTTCTAAAGAATGTTCTGGCAGGGTGTTAACACAACTTTTCAACCATTGAGTTTGTTTGGTTGGTTGTTAAAACAGTTGTTATAAACTCCAATGTGAAGCTGTGAGACATTTTCATATAAACACCACTTGACTTAACATCCACACTCCTAGTCATAAAATGAATATAACAGAAGTCAAGAAAGCTTCGACAGGAATGTCCATTCAGCAGGAGATACGAACACAGAGCCTAAATCCTTCCTGAAGGCTGTTATCTCTGATGATAGAAGACAGTAATAATGGGAGCTGCCATAAAAGTCCCATCTCTAATACTGTACGTGACCTGGCCTGCTCATGCGAGGAAACAGACTGATGGATAGCTCTCTCATTAGCTGTGCTGTAATGAGTCCCTGTTAAAAATACTCCCACACTCTCCTCTGACAGGTCAGATGGAGTTATGAGCTTTGGATCAAACTTTGAAGAACTTTTCCAGTTGTAATTTATTTGATTGTAAAGACATGAAGAATTTTTAAATGACTCCTCTTTCTGTTTTTCAGGAAAAGCCATTGACAAAGTCACTACAGAGGGGCGAAGATCCTCAGTTTGATCAGGTAAGTACATAAAATGATAGTTTATAAGAAAAAAAATGTTTATTTCACCAGGAGATAAGTGCACATACTTGTATTTTTGTTTTACATCTTCATAAAAACCTGAAGGAACATAACTACCGGAATCGGAACATGCAACTAGACAAATCAAGTTTCACACTGTTTTAGTATCATGCTTCAGCATGAAAGAGGTGATGGCTGAAAGTCGTGCTTACATCGCAAGAGGTCTTTCAGATTCAGTCAAGGGCAGGAGTGTTTAACTTGAGAGCTGGCACCGTCTCAGCACTAGGTGTGTTTGGCAGGCCTGTGGATTTCCAGAGAGGGCCCTTTCACAGCCACAGAGGTGTGTTTGTGCTGCTGTGCGAGGCCATTCAACACCCTTACAGAGCCTGGATTCTTCTGCAGCCTTGTGCTGAATGAAGGGCTCGCTGTGTTCCCTAGTTCGACCAGACTCTCCTCCCTTCCTGTGTGCCCGGCCTGTTCCTTCCTTTTCAGCTCCCTCCCCCTACACTTAGGGAGGCTGCCCCGTGGGCACCATGTCCTTCTGCATGGTCCCACTAAGGGCTTTTTCTCTCAGTTAATGTAATCTTGAAATTATCCTCATTTAGTCTCACCCCAGTTACTGTTTAAATGTTTAAATCATGACGAGATTTAAATATAACTCTGGGTTGGCTTGGAATTTTAGCTGAAATTACTGTACAAATAAACATAGGAAACACTGATTAGTATCTCTTACTTTGGTATGTTTATCACTGATTACCAATGTACATTTGCACGTTGTATGTCTTGCTCTTCTAGTTGATAAGCACCATGAGCTCATTGGCTGAATATAGTCTCCCCTCCATCCTGCGCACTTTGTTTGACTGGTACAAAAGACAGAATGGACTAGAGGAGGAGCTGCATGAGTACCGGCCAAGAGCCAACACCAAGTCCAAAAAGTGAGAACTATTAAACTGATTTGCACATGTAATATTGCGTTGTCAGTATAAAATGTAAAGACACACTGGTGAAGCTTGTATGTTATCATTGATATGATATGATTGATGATATGATTGTCGAAAACTTGTTCCTGTATTTTCTCTCTCTCACAGTGATGAGCAGCAGAGAGATTACCTACTTGAAAGAAGGGACTTGGCCATTGATTTCATCTTCTCTCTTGTTCTTATAGAAGTTTTGAAACAGGTGACTTTACTAAACTCTGCTAAACAACCACATAACTACAACTACATAGATTGTGGAAACTTATTTAAGTTCTCATCCCATTTTGTCTTCTACTTCTGTGCCAGATGCCACTCTACCCTGTGCTTGACGGTTTGGTCAGTGAAGTCATTAACTTAGCCTTCAAGCACTTCAGATACAAAGAGGGGTAAGCGCTCACTTGTTCAGACACAGATACATTTCCATATATAGTTTTGGGATAATCTGATTTTTGCTTTCCCTGCAGATATCATGGCCCTAACACTGGTAACATGCACACTGTAGCAGACCTCTATGCTGAAGTCATAGGAGTATTAGCCCAGTCCAAGTAAGCACGAAGTTTCTGTCCTGTGACTATGAATATCAGATCTTTGCTCACCTTTCTGTTGAGGTTTGTGTCATGCCACATTACAGTTTATTGGTGTGTTCTAATCCATGATGGCTTTCTGCAAAACATTTCCTGGTTCAAGAGTCTGGAAGACACTTTTAGGCAGGTCTCATTCACACCAAATTAGGAGTGGAAATTAATGTCTCATGATTTGAACCTTTTACATCCCTGCAGCAAAGGAGAATACCCTATACCCTACCCTAATATAGATATATTGTTGGAAAGCTACAGACCTCGTTTTCAAAGTATACACTGCACTTAATTTCCTGCAGTAGACAATTTACTTAGAAAAATAGACGTAATTACTTTGCTCTTGGGTCAAGAAAGGAAGGAAGGGGGTTGAGAATTTTACTACAAATTGATATTATATGTTCTGGAAGTGTCTTTAGAAAGAAATGTTAAGGTATGTTAATTTGGTTTAATTTGGTTTCCTAAACTAATGAGTCTACATATGACCAAGATGCAGGAACATCTATATTCACCATCTTACTGCAGAAGCCTACAGGGAAGAGTTTAACAAATGCTTTTATGAGCTCCCATGATGGATTATGTTCTATATTTAGACCAGCTGAAGAATCTCATCTCTGGGCCAGTTTGAGTAAAGGATCAGATGCGAGATGAGGAGTTCATCATGGGGTGCAGGCTAAGAGTCTGTGTGTTAAGGGCAAGACAAGGGGATGGTATTCTTGGCAGTCTTTCTTCCTGAGTCATGTCATTTTATTTTATTATCACAACTCTGAGTTCTACATATTTGTGAAAGGACTGATTTTGGATTTGTCTGACTGAATAGTGCAGGCATCTTTATGTAGACTCACATTTTGGTTATTTTTTCCCAGGTTTCCTGCTGTGAAGAAGAAGTTTATGACTGAGCTAAAGGAGCTGCGGCAGAAAGAGCAGAGTCCATATGTAGTGCAGAGTACCATTAGCCTCATCATGGGTGTCAAGTTCTTCCGAATTAAGATGTACCCTGTCGAGGATTTTGAAGCTTCTTTTCAGTTCATGCAGGTACAGCAGACTTCAGTGTAGATATGAACTGGTGAACTACAGATTCATACTTTCTTTTCTTTTGCTAATTTTCATTGTTATATTCTACGTCATTAAATATGAATAATGTCTAAAAAATGTTTTTCTTAATGCATTATAGTTTTAAAGTTTATAAGTTGTTCTACTATCATTTCCACAGGAGTGTGCTCAGTATTTTCTCGAAGTCAAGGATAAGGACATTAAGCATGCCCTCGCTGGCCTCTTTGTTGAGATCCTGGTTCCTGTTGCAGCGGTATTTTTCTTTATTTTGTAGATGTTGCATGCATTTCATAACAGTTGATTTAGCAAGAAAAAGATCACCACAGTGGAGAGAATTGTGTTTTCTCATGTGCCCTGTGTAATGTTGTCCCAGGCTGTGAAGAACGAGGTGAATGTACCCTGTCTGAGGAACTTTGTGGACAGCTTGTACGACACAACCATGGACCTGTCATCTAGAAAGAAGCACTCGTTGGTCAGTTAGAAAGCAGAAAAAAACTGACACTGATTATTGGGCCTGTTTGTTGCTTCCCACCTCTGTTTTCACTCTGACTGCCTCTGTTGCATGATGGCCTTGATGCCTGCAATGCATCCTCAAGGTCACTCTTGTGTAATGTTATTTCATAACATTAGTGTCAACACTAGAAATAATTTACGAGGGCGGTCAGAGAAAAAGGGGCATGAAAGCAGTGTAGTATATGTTAGTTTAAGTAAAGTCCCATCCCCATCCTCAAAGTGTCTTGAATGAAGCACACTCGTTTCCCGGGAAATGGAAGACAGCAGCATGTTGTTAAAGCCAGTCTGCCCGCTAAAATGGCACATACACATATCACAAATCTTTTTTTACTATTATTATTTTAGTTTTTGCTTGGATATTTTCACAAGGCAGTGTATGATAAGAAAATCTAAACTCTGCTTTCGTCCTCACAGGCTTTATACCCCCTGGTGACGTGCTTGCTGTGTGTCAGCCAGAAACAGTTCTTCCTTAATAGATGGCATGTCTTCCTCAACAACTGTCTTTCAAATCTGAAGGTAACCTGGAAATGTGCCGTTAAATAAGATTGTAGTAGTTTGTCAGTGGAATATAATCATTAGACAAATCAATCAATAGACAAATAAACTGACAGTTTCTGTCACTGACTTTCATTTATAATCTTATTACAGAGTAGAGACCCTAAAATGGCTCGTGTTGCACTGGAGTCCTTGTATCGACTGTTATGGGTCTACATGATCAGAATAAAGTGTGAGAGTAACACTGCAACACAGGGGTAAATATCTTGAATCAATTTTACTTACATGTTTTTCCTGCAGCCTTTGGAGTAAACTTAAATATTTTGACCATAAATTCCTGTTCCTCAGGTTTACATTTTTAAAATGTATAAATTAGTCTTGAATATAAACTTAAAAAATATAGACTTACTTTAAGCAAAAGAGTCACAGTCAAAAACTTTTGAGGGCATGATGTTTTATTTTCTTTGTGTTCACAGTCGTCTCAACACCATCACAACAACGCTGTTCCCCAAAGGATCCCGCAGTGTGGTTCCAAGAGACATGCCTCTGAATATTTTTGTTAAAATCATTCAGTTTATTGCACAGGTAGACACAGTGAACTGTCAGTATTCAGTGGAACATCTACATAAAGACAGCATTATACTCTCACTGTGAGTTGTGACATGAATACATTTTTCCTTATTTCAATACAGGAAAGACTGGACTTTGCCATGAAAGAGATTATCTTTGACCTTCTCAGTGTTGGAAAACCTGCAAAAGCCTTTAGTCTTAATCCCGAGGTACACATTCAATATTTATCTTTGTGGTGGTTGAGAAATAGTCTAAAAATATACATACAGTCAATAAGCCATGAATTAAACAGACAAGTATTATTTCTCTAAAATTAATGATACTTGGCTTCTTTCTGATAAGTGTTTGAAACTCTTTGGGGTTAAAATTAGGTAAATAAATATGTATAGTGTTCCTATAAGTTAGAACCTGTGAATGCCAGGTAACATCCTTATAGTTACAGTTTATTCTATAATTCATTTCATTTTCATTTCAAACGCTCCAGAGGTCTGATAAAAAAATACTGAAAGCAGGCAAAACTTCTTCTCTCCTCAGAGAATGAATATTGGCCTGAGAGCATTCCTGGTGATAGCCGATAAACTCCAGCAGAAGGACGGAGAGCCTCCTATGCCGAATACGGGTTGCACTTTGCCCTCTGGGAACACACTCCGAGTGAAGAAAACATACCTGAGCAAAACGCTGACAGATGAGGAGGCCAAAGTCATTGGTGAGGGGGACAAACCGTGATCAGGAATGTTTGGAATACCCTGCTTCTTCAGACTCATATAACAGTCTCAGCACAGTGATAATAATAATAATGATAATCATAGTTCTGAATATTGTGTAAAGCGAAGTTCAACATTTTGAGCTTAAGGGTTTTTACATATGTGATTTTGGACATCCCTTTTTATCTCAGTCCTTTGGAAAAACTGCCAACAGCTAAAAAAAACTTTTACTTGTATCTGAAAACCAATATTTACTGATATGATAACAACTAATAGATATCACAATGAAATCCATCAGATGATTTCTTACACTAACAGGACAATTGTATTAGTTTTAAAAGTTTTGTGAAATCTCATATATAAATCTTGAAATTTCTGCAGATGATATGATTATTTTCTCTTCTGTCATTTTCTCCAGGGATGTCGCAGTATTATTTTCATGTGCGGAAGACGATTGACAACATCCTCAGACACCTGGACAAGGAGGTGGGACGCTGCATGATGATGACAAATGCTCAAATGTTGAACAAGGAGCCTGAGGACATGATCACGTAAGTGTCCACGTGAACTCTCGCAACTTCACCACCAAACTATTAAGTTGGCAAAAGTCCTGAACTCTTCAAATGTTAAATGTGCCATCAATGACTCATAATTAACTTATTTGACAATCTAATTTGTATTAGAATGATGGCTCAGTTTACTTTTTATAGATTAACACACTTAAAGTATGACTCATAATTAAAATCTGACCTTTACAGAGGTGAAAGGAAGCCAAAGATTGACTTGTTTAGGACATGTGTTGCTGCCATTCCTCGAATCCTCCCTGACGGGATGTCCAAGCCTGAGCTCATAGAGCTGCTCTCTCGGTGAGTTACCTGTCTTATGCGTGCTATACAGTGGATGATTTTGGGCTATCTTAGTTGGAAGATTACCATAGGGAGACAATCATCGCAATTTCGTTGGTCGCCTTAACAGGGATTTCATGTGTGCAGTGAGAAAGGTTCAGAGACAGACAGTGTCGTGGTCTTGTGACCAAAGATAGCTTTCAATGATTTTCTGAGAGCACCAGAAGTTTAGGATGATCATCTTGCTGTGTGTCTGCAACTATAAAGTTTGACAACTTACTACGAGCAACAGGTGACTCAGAGTGGTTGAATTACTGCCTCTCAGGACGTGTTTCTGCATATCATATTTTTTGCTCTTATTGCTCTGATAAAATTAAACCTTACAGCTAAACCTTATTCTGTTCCTGCAAATAGAACATTTTAATTTTGTTTTGGGTTTTTGCCTTCCGCAGATTGACAATCCATATGGATGACGAGCTTCGACTCATAGCCCAGAACTCTTTGCAAAGCTTGCTGGTGGATTTCTCTGACTGGCGTGATGACGTTCTGTTTGGATTCACTAATTTCCTGCTGCGTGAGGTCCAAGACATCCACCAGGGATTGTTAGATGCTTCCCTCAAATTACTGCTGCAGCTCCTCACACAGTGGAGACTGACCCTGGCTACTTTGGGGAAGAGCCTCGATAATACGAAAATGCACACTGTTGAGGTAATCTTTGTCTCTTTGGTGACATATCTTTAGAACTTTAAAATGAGAAAATGGCACAATTTGCCTCGCTTCTTTTTCTTATCTGTTATATACCTCTCTGATTGCTAATACCAACACTTGCTGTAACAAATAATTGTTGTATAGCTGTCATTTTATAAGATTTTTGGGAACCAAGCTTTTGTTTTATTTTGACGTGTATGTCGCAGCTGCTGCAGTCCAACTCGAGTCTTAAGATGCCTGCAGAACGAGGTCCACACTCCACTGTATTGCATGCTGTTGAGGGACTGGCTCTTGTACTGCTCTGCTCCTGCCAGCTGAGCACCCGCAAGCTTGCCATTGCTATACTCAAAGAGATACGGAGTCTATTTCTGACCATTGGACAGTCTGAGGTAATAGCAAGAAAAATCCAAACTATTGCTACATGATATACTGTATCAGAAATTGATATCTGGTTTACAGATTGAGACCTGATATTTTTTCCACCTGCAGGATGATGATAAACCAATGATAGAGGTTATGGACCAGCTCAGCCCCGTTATCCTGGAAAGTTTTGTCAATGTTGCTGTCTCTGACACAGTAAGTTATTTATAAGCTTCTCTTTGTGACTCAGCTCCTAAGTAAACCCACACTCTCAGACTAGATCTGTGTTTAAGTTTTATTTTCTCAGAAGTTTACTCTCACAAGGTTCATATCAGGTGACTTGATTCACAAGACTTGATTCGCAATTCACAAGAAACAGTTTCGGTAAATTGTTTTGTGTGTGTGTGTTTAAAAGGTATGCAGTTCACCAAAGTTAGTGAAATGCCTGAAATGCCTCATTTATTGCACAGGCTTTTCCTCCTCTACCTAACGGCATCATTATGTAATACATTTGTATTGCACCTGTCGAGTGGCTGGTTTGACATACCTCAAAGAAAGAACGAGCTGCCGCCTTGCGCTCCACCCCAATAAACTGACCAATCAGAGCAGACTCAGTGAGAGGGACCTTAAAGTGACATGAGATAAGACAGAGCATTTTATACAGACAGTGAAAGAGATATTGTGGGTTTTTTTAACATTGAAAGTCCAGTGTGTATAATGTAGAGAAGTCCAGCTACCTCTAAACAACAGCTGGACACAAAAACACAAAAGGCCTGGTGTAGATCAAGTATTTTGACTGTCCTTTGTGGACTATTGCAGTAATACAGTGTTGTAACATGGTGAGGTGTTTGGAGTTCATAAGTTCATAAGCTTGTATAAGGTAATGGAGAACCAACAAATCTTATTTTTGCCCAGTTCTAAACTAATGGTAGAATAGTTATGAATACTGTTTTGGATCTGTACCAATAGATCACCTCCGCATATTACACACTGGAACTTCAAAGCGTCTAAAGCTATTTCGACGGTCCTCAAATTTAAATTGTAAACCTGAAAATCAGCCTCATTTATGTAATCATCAGTTTATAAACACAATGTGGATAATTGTGATTTGTGTAGATAAAACAGTAAATCCTAGATGCATCACAGAATTGTGTTTTATATTTAAATTATACTTCCTATGCGTAGGAATGAATAGACAGATGAAAGCGATGATTCTTTTTTTTGCTATATAACTTGGTCGTGACACCTGACCTTTGCTTGTACTGTGCCACCGACTCATTGCAGGTCACCCTGTCAGCTGGCCACCACGTGGACCTTCAGTGGCTCGTAGAGTGGAATGCACTGCTTGCCAACAGTCATTATGACATCAGGAGCCCCTCGCATGTGTGGATCTTTGCCCAGTCTGTGAAGGATCCCTGGGTTCTGTGTGTATACAGTCTTCTCCGACAGGACAACCTGCCCAAGCACTGCCCCACAGCTCTCAGCTATGCTTGGCCCTATGCCTTCACTCGACTGCAGATGCTAATGCCTCTGGTAGACCCAAAGTAAGTATCCTCAGACATGGCAGTGAGATCAGGAACTTCTTTCATCCCTTTTTAATGTTCCTCTTTTTAGTTTGCCACCTGATGCCAGTTCACCATTGAGCTTCTCAAGATCCCCTGTTAAAATAACTTAAAAATAATCTAATATTTTTGTATTATTTACCAGTAATCCAGTGTATGCGAAGAAGACAAGCACCTCTGGCAGTGGAGATAATCATGTAATCCTATGGAGAAACTACCTGATCCTTTGCTTTGGGGTGGCCAAGCCCAGTATCATGAGCCCTGGCCATCTGAGAGCATCGACACCTGAGATCACGACTCCTACGCCTGACAGCGGTGTCAGCTACGATAACAAGGTAGCTGGCTCCCTGTTCTCTGGACATATTAATTCCCTAGGTGCTTTGTTTCCCCAGGATCAAGTGTTCATACTGAGCTTGTTGACATTCACACTCAAAGGATCAAATTACACGGCAGAAATTTCACATGAATGGAACAGGAAACTGATATATTCTTCACTGAATGGACACTTATCTCCTGCAACCCTGTGTAATTGGTGGTGTTAAAGCAGCACGAGAGATTTTACTTGTGTGACTGAACAGTTGGTGTTTGATGTTTCAGGTTATTGGGAGCCCATCTGTGGCTTGGCTTCTGAAACAGTTGGTCCCACTGATGAGGTCAGAGAGCATCGAGTTGACAGAGTCATTAGTTCTGGGGTTCGGTCGCACAAATTCACTCATATTCAGGTATGAAAAATATAGGTTTAAAAAATTCTAATTTAAATATTTGTTGCTTTAACAAACCAAGGTGTCGACCAAGGTGTAACAACCAAAATTTAAGATCTGCAGTATTTTGCTTGCACTGATTTAATCCGCAGTTTTATTTTTGTCTCTTTTAATGAGAGAAGCAGTGAAATAGAACTAACATCCATTATTTTCAGTGGAATTAAAGTCTGTACTGACCTATATTTTAGTGAATTTGAAATGATGAACAGAGGATTATACCTGAGTGGTGCCTTATCAGCATTTACAGCTGCATCCAAATAATTAAAAAGACATCAGAGTTTATTGCTTAAATCCATTTTCCTTAGAAAGATTTTTGAAAAAGCACAATGCAGTATGTTAATATTTTACTGTCTGCACACAGGGAACTTGTGGAAGAGTTACATCCCCTCATGAAAGAGGCATTAGAAAGAAGACCTGAGGTTTGTTGGTCACATTTGTACCACAATATGTAAAAGCAGTATACCTACTATTAGAGTGAATTAGTTCAAGGACTTGGTTAAAATGTTATGGTTTAGATCTTGGAAGTCTTTTTCATTACGGTTTTGTATTAATGACCCCTTGCAGAACAAGAAGAGGCGTGAGCGGCGAGACTTGCTGAGACTGCAGCTGTTGCGTATTTTTGAGCTACTGGCTGATGCAGGTGTAATCAGTGACAGGTTTGTGTGACATTAGTTGACATTTGTTGCTCAGCGCAGAACGAAATCACATTTGGTTAACATGACAACAGCTTTTGCTGCGTGATGAAATGTTTGTGATTCCTCATCACTGAGCTTCTCCACATTTATTCTGTGATCCTGCAGTACGAACGGAGCCCTGGAACGTGACACCCTTGCCCTTGGCGCTCTGTTTCTGGAGTATGTGGATCTAACCCGGATGCTTCTGGAAGCTGAGAATGACAAAGATGCAGAGATTCTCAAAGACATTCGAGCTCACTTTAGCGCTATGGTGGCCAACTTCATCCAATGTGTACCAGGTAGTCCTGCAATTAGCTAAACTGTCCTTTTTTGTCAGCCCTTTCACTTACAGAGCTCGGCAGCTTAGACTAATAACACACTCAGCACTAGACTCTTCCTTCTGAGCTCGATTTGGATGTTGCCCATTGGGAGTAGATCCATAAATAGTACAACTTAAAAGGCAGAGTAGGCGAGGGCAAGCAATGACTCATGGGTTTCCAAGCTTTCACAAGTCTAAACTTAACAGTTAATGGTCTGTCAAGGGACCTCATCAATTCATTATTATGCTAACTCTCCCTTCAGTTAGTTATGATGCCTGCATAATTTTGCTGGCTCTTCAGTTTCTCAGTGTGCACACCATTAGCAGCTTCTTTTGTTTCTCTCCCCAGTGCACCACAGGCGCTTCCTGTTCCCACAGCAAAGCCTTCGGCATCACCTCTTCATCCTCTTCAGTCAGTGGGCTGGACCTTTCAGCATCATGTTCACCCCTCTGGACCGCTACAGTGACAGGAATCACCAGATCACGAGATATCAATATTGTGCACTAAAGGTAAAGAGAAACACTGGCTGAGTTACATTTTCAAGATTGCTGTGGTTAAAACCTGTGAGAAAATTCACTGGCCTGTCCATTGTTGGGACTGAATATTATTTTGAGAGAATGAATAAAATACTTCACTTTTACTCCATGTGGCAGAGATTATTTAATGACAAAGTTTTGATCCAGCTTTGACTTTTGTTGGATCAAAAGTTGGGTCTGTTTGTTTATGCCTGTAACTCCCTCGTGTTTTTGCAAATTAAATGTTATTTTGTCACAATATGATAAAAATGTTGGGATGGAGTGTTGGCATTGTACAATGTCGGGAAAAGTTGAACAGTGAAAAAGTTTGTCATGAATCTTAAAGCCATTTACTTGTGAGCATAATTGACTGATGTTTGTTTTTCCAGGCCATGTCTGCTGTGCTGTGCTGTGGCCCTGTCTTTGATAATGTTGGCCTCTCTCCAGATGGATACCTCTATAAGTGGCTTGATAACATACTAGCCTGCCAGGATCAACGGGTCTGTAGCCAATACTTCACCACTGTGGTTGCATTTAATCAAAGAGCTGACCTACCTGACATGCTTAAGCCTGTTTTTTTAAAGGCTAGCTCTAGTCATCTCCAGCTGGAGTGCTGGCAAGTAGTGAAGGAGAGTTTTGTTTAAAAAATACTCGTCTGATGTTGTCTTTGCCACAGTTTATTGAGATAAAAGATAAAGCATCTGAATGTTGATTTTACACATTTTTCTTATGAAAAACAACTATGCAGCTTGAGCTGAAGTATTCACAGGGCATGTTGCCATGAAGTGTAATTTATCATTATTTTGATGTAGGAATGTTGAGCTACTGGGATTATTGTGCACTAAATTCTTAAATCGTTCAAAATAAAGATAGATTTAGAAAATATATGAAATTCAAGGGAGTCTGTGTTGTTGTCTGCTTCTGGCTCAGGTCCATCAGCTTGGCTGTGAAGTCATTATCCTGCTCCTGGAGCTCAATGCTGACCAGGTCAACCTATTTAACTGGGCTGTGGATCGCTGCTACACAGGCTCTTACCAGCTTGCTTCAGGCTGCTTCAAAGCCATTGCTACAGTCTGTGGCAGCAGGTACAACATTTCACAATCTCTGCATTAATTTCTTCAACTCATCCTGATGTCTTGTCCTAGTGATAAAACCATATTAGCATAAGCCTCCAAGGGTTATATTGTTTAATCCTCTTAAAGGGTTCACCGTTTTCTTTGACTATCTGAAGTTCATGAAACATTAACCCAAACACAATGCAAAACACTCACTTTCTTAATATTGGTTCAGTGACTTTTTATGTCTGTCTTTACCAGCAAAAACTACCCATGCGACATAGTGATGCTGCTGAATCTGGTGCTTTTCAAGGCCTCGGACACCAACAGAGAAATCTATGAGATTTCAATGCAGCTAATGCAGGTGAGAAACACAAGTATAGATCAGTGTGTTTGTATTGTTTCATATGTTTAGTCTTGGAACTCGAGATAAAATGTAATGACCAGTACTCTGGGGACAACAGTCACTATTTCTGGAATTCCATATTAGCTAGGGGTAGAAATCTCAAGGCACCTCAAAATTTGATATGATTACATAGAAAGCTGTGGTGCTATTATAAGAAAAAATATTTTAGAATTATTTTCACCATGTGACTACCTGGTACCATAACTAATTTATTTCCAATATATGTTGTTATTAAAACAAAAGAAATGTGGCAAAAGAGATGTGGCAAGTCAGCTGGGAAAGTTGGTATTTGCACTACAAACCTTAAACATAAATCTGCTGGTACTAAAACTCCTACAGATCTTGCATTTACATATGAAAATATGTGTTGATAGACAGTCTGTTGTAAATAACATCTTCTTCCTCTTTTGAACAGATTCTTGAGGCTAAATTGTTCCTGTATTCTAAGAAGATTTCAGAGCAGAAGCCAAGCGATATTCTGTATGGCACCCATGGTCCACTGCCACCTCTTTACAGTGTCTCCCTGCCCCAGCTCTCCTGTCAGCTGGCCAGGATGTACCCTGAGCTCACGCTTCCTCTGTTCTCAGGTAACGGTTTGTATTGTATGTGTGTGAGTGCAGTAAGGTTAACCTACAGCATTTTACTGTTTAATTTTTTGTTTATGCTGTTATACTAATTTCTGACAGGTTTCTTTTTTATTTCATTTGCTGTGTTGAATGATGCTGACCACAGCAAGACAGAGCTTAACTTGCCAATTTAACTATGTTAAATTTAGTATATTTGCTATCTAGGATTAATGTGCCAGTTACGATGAAGTTGAGTATGCCTTTTTGTGTTTGATAATCATGCTGAACAGAAATGGTGGCATCCACTGATGTTATTCTGATGTCAGTATCATCTTTCTTCCTGTTCCAGAGGTTAGCCAAAGGTTTCCCACTACTCACCCCAATGGGAGGCAGATCATGTTGACCTATCTTTTGCCCTGGCTTGGTAACATCGAGCTGGTTGACAGCGGCTTTCTGCTTCCAATATTCACTCCGTCCACCCCAAGCTATGACTCCTGCAGTCAACTGACCAACACAAGTTCATCACACCAGCTGAAAGGAACTGGCTGGGGATCATTACAAGCTACGTCTATGGTCCTCAATAATCTCATGTTCATGACTGCCAAGGTAAAGTAATGCTTGGGGTTTTGATAACAAGGTGAAAGATTAATATGAGATCAGTGCGGCTAATGTGGCTATTTTTAAATCATCCTGACTAGTATGGAGACGATCTACCTGGATCAGAAATGGAGAATGCCTGGAATGCTTTAGTCAGCAATGAGAAGTGGAGCAACAATCTGAGAACCACACTACAGTTCCTGATCAGCCTTTGTGGTGTCAGCAGTGACACCACCCTTCTCCCATATGTAAGATATTTAGTCAAGCTGTAAAATGTTATTTATTTTTATTTTTTTTACGATTTTAGTTGCTCACATATATTCTATGGTATGTCTGTTTGTTCAGATCAAGAAAGTGGTGATTTATCTCTGCCGAAATAACACGATACCAGTCATGGAGGAATTGATATTTGAGCTACAACAGACAGATCCAGTCAACCCTGTGGTGCAACACTGTGACAGTCCTCCTTTCTATCGCTTCACTGCCACAAGCAAACCCTCTGCAGCAGCTTCAGGTAAGTTTGTTTTAATTCATCCTCTCTGGAGACTCCTGTGCTAGGTCTGGTTGTATTTGTTATCAAACCAACACCATTTTAGAATGTTTCCAAGCATGGCACATTCATTGAGGAGGCCTCATAATACGATTATGACTAATAAGGTTTTAGCATTTGTTGTTTCAGTAACATTGGTTCAGATGCAGCTGAGAATTTTTAGGGTTATTTCAATAAGATCAGTGTCACTCTGGCATTGTTGTGAAGTTGTTATATTCTCTCAGATTTACAGTTTTCATGAAGCAGAAATAAATGTAAATGTAAAGTTTTGATGGATTTCTCAAATCGCACTCTGGCCTCGTGATAAGGATAAATATAATCGATTTTCAGAATACTCTCTTGTCTCCTTAGAGAATGCTCTCTTAGAAGACACTCTTCTGTCTCTTATCTATAGTACTCAAGGCTGGGAAGTTTGATGCTCCTGGGGATGTTTTTAAGGTGATTTAAAAAAATATCTAAGGCCTCAGGGGTTATAAATGCTGTATCAATTTATATAATGAACACCAGTTGAAATGTGTTGGACCCTATTTTTAATTGGAAAATTCTGCCAACCTTGAAATCCCAAGTGCGTTCGTGGGCCCATTTAGTGTTTAGAAGTATAAGCTGTTTGCTCAGGATAGATCCCCTGCATTAAATGTGAGATACGTTATCAAACATCTAAGGTTTTTGTTCATTTTCAGGTACAACATCAAGCAGCAATACTGTTGTGGCAGGCCAGGAGAGCTTTGCCGACACAGATGATACCAAAACAATTAAGGAGAATGAGGAAAGGTATAGTATGCAGCAATGTCTTAAATGTTGTGATTTAATAGATTACATTATAAGCAAGACTTGTGTGATATGTATAAATGTATATATTTTTATTTGCCTCAGGCTTTGTCACATAATGCGAGCACACAACCGCCTGGAATCACGGTATAGCAACAGTTCAGGAGGATCTTATGATGAAGAGAAGAGTGAGTATTTTTCTGTTGTTAAACCCCTGAAAATGCTCTTGTTGTCATGGTTTTATGATTGTGAAAAACATGAGCTGGCTTTGAGGGTTAGATGGTAACCGGCATGGTGCCATTGATAATGCATGAGCAGCGTGCTGAGTGGCCCGGGGCTTTTTAAAGGGATTCTGTGAGAACTGGCACTAAAACACAAGTAGTCGAGCCAAGGGCCCCTGCATTTTAGCTGCTGACCCAACATCAATGTTGGGCTGAACTAGTCCGAATGTGAGTAAAAATAGCTGCACATTAAAGAGAATCCTGAAGTAGTCCTTCAATCCATGCTTCAAAGCTATAATTATCTTCTAAGAAGTTGTGTTTTAAGCTAATTATTTAAATACAGCTCCCGTCTTTGTTTTTTTTCCCTATGTATTAAAGATGTATCAAAACAGCATTATTTAACCCTTCAGGTGAACCTCTGCCCCCCTATGCTGATTGGCTAATGGTCGTTATTGAGACCAACCGGCCTCATCCTCTGCCAATGCCCCTTAGCGGAGGATGTTGGGCTCCACTGGTGGACTATTTACCAGAGACCATCACTCCTAGGGGACCACTGCACAGGTTAGACTCCTGCATACAAATTATATCCAACCCTATTACTCTAACACCATTTCTTGGAAGCTTGCCACCATTAATTTGATTTACATCTGTTTTAGGGAGCATGTTTCATTCATTCCAGAGGTTTTACAGATGTGTTTTTCTTTAATATAGGTGTAACATCGCAGTCATCCTCATGACAGAGATGGTGGTGGACCACAGTGTGAGAGAGGACTGGAGCATGCACCTGTCATTACTGCTACATGCCCTGTTTTTGGGTAAAGTCCCTGTAGAATTAGCAATTAAATAAATAGATAGAATGTGATAGAAATGTGTCATCTTTAAGTCTTTTCTCATTATCAAAGCATCAGTTCACACAGCAGTGAAGCAGACTAACTGATCTGATAATGTTGTTTGCTTCAGGTATGGATCACTATCGTCCAGAGGTGTTTGAGCACAGCAAACGCCTCCTCCTCCACCTGCTCATCACATTGTCTTGTAACAACAACTTTCAGGCCATTGCATCAGTGTTACTGCAGACACGCGAGATCAATGTTGGCAAGACCCTGACCTGCAAAATAAGCCTGCAGCCAGAGTATTCACCATCAGGTAAAATATCCACCTTTATTACAACTGTGATCTTTCCCGACAGTGAATATAATTACACTTTTCAAAAAGGTGTCTTTCAGGTCCAGTTGACAGAGTAGCTTGGCATTTGACACAAGACTTTGCTAATATAAACTTGAATGTCAGGAGGGGATGGCTAGCATTCCTTTAAGACTATAGATACATTTCTTATCTTGGGAGAAAATATTTGGACACTGCCAAAAGCAATATTGAGCACAAAGGACATCAAAGGTCGTGATTAAAGCATTCCATTCTGCTATTTTTATCCTCTTGCCCAAATTGGGGCCATCTGCTCGGGCTTGGATAGGTGGTTGTTTACATCTGCCCCTCCTCCTACATCTGCCTGCTCATTGTAAAAAAATTCAAAGTATTCTTTGTCCAGTTTACCATTCATTTTTCAATAATGATAGCACACAACAATTACTCCTCCACTGAAATAAAAAAAAAACAGGCTTTTTTATGTTTTCACTAAAATGTTTGCAGAAAGAATCCATTTTCAATGAGTAATGATGTGATTAGGTTAGCATTAAATTGGTAGTTAAATTCAACTTCACCACATTAAGTGAATGCAGTCAGTAGATGAGGCTTATTGGATTTACATTCCAGGCGATGTTAAACACAGGTCATGATGCTCTGTACACATATTCTTCTTGCATGACCATCAACAGCTGCAAGTTGCAGGAAAATTAAAAAACATCCGAAAAACAAACCACCATAAGCAATTTGTAGTCACGCATCCCTGTTCATCTGTTTTGGTCAGGAGGTTTTGATTTCTTACGGGAGTGTCAGGCGTCTCCTGTGCCAGACTCTGGTCTGAGTTCTTCCTCTACATCATCCAGTTTGAGTCTTGGGGGCAGCAGCAACAACCTGCCTGAGATCACGCAGGAGATGGAAGAGCTGGTGGGCTCCACTAAAATGAACGAGAAGACTAACAAACTCATTGAGTTTTTAACCACAAGGTACAGATGTTAATGTTTATTTCTACTTGGTATTTTAAAGAAATATATCCACTATAGCAAAAACATTTTATATATAACAATCCAAATCGACCATCTGATACAATGATGTGCTGTCTCGTATTTCTTGATGTAGGTTCCCACCTAGTGGTGCTGCATGTGTAGTACATTTTATCCATGATGGAGTTCAATAGATCTGATGTTTGAATTAAGATACAAGTTGCATTAACACATTTAATGGTATGCACTTTACAAAAAAAGGTTGTAAAACAGACAATACTTAACAGGATAAACTGAAGAACAGCAATGCCTGAATTTAAACAAGGTCCTTGACATTGAAGCTAATTGGCCCACCTTTAGAATCACAATACACTGTTATTTGTTCATTACTAAGTGATGGTTGTTTTACAGGCCTTATGGACCACTGTGGTGCCATGAAGACATTTCACCAAAGAACCAAATTTCAAAAAGCACGGGCCAGCTGACAAACTTTCTGAGACACGTGGTGTCTGTGTTTAAAGAGTCCAAGTCAGGTAATCTGTCAATTTGTACACATGAGTTATTGCTATTAACTCTACAACAGAGCTCTGTTTTTAACAACCTACCTCTCATTTGTCCAACCTGGTTAGCTTCCTACCTGGAGCAGCAGCTCAGTGAGGTGGCACTGCAGACAGCCTTGTGTAGCTCATCCCGTCACTACGCTGGTCGCTCCTTTCAGGTGTTTCGAGCTCTCCGTCAGCCCATCTCTGCCCACGCTGTGTCTGACCTGCTAGCAAGGCTGGTGGAAGTCATCGGTGAACATGGAGAGGAAGTGCAGGTCAGTTCTCTAGGAGTGTATCTCCAAACAAATGAAAATTTTCGTGGCAACAAAGGAAAAATTATAAATAAATGAACAAACAGATAGATAGACAGACTGATTCATTTTCATGCAGATCCAAGTAAGAAAGTGGTTCCTTGTGTCCTGAAAATAACTGGGAGGAGCCTCGTAGTGAGAATCTGACCTTTTCAAGTTGCAAGGAATCTCCTTGCAGAGTTGCAAAGGCTACAGTCTGCTTCTTTGTTGCAAAGAGGTTAGTGTCAGGATGGAATGCCGAGAATGGCTGATAAATCATTGGGAGGGATGACTTTGCTTTTGTATCAGAACCACTCTTCCAACTTTTTTTTTTATATTTAGCTTATTTGTTACAATATTGGTGGTGGTTTGGGCATGTAGTTAGGATGTCTCCTGGTCACTGGGAGGAGGCCCCAGGGCAGACCCAAGACTCGTTGGGATTATATGTCCCTTCTGGCCTGGGAACACCTGGGGATCCCCCAGGAGCAGCCTGAGAGTGTCTCTTAGTTGTTTGTCTCTCTTTCAAACAAATAAATGGAGTATTTAAAATCATTCTAGATGCTTTTTTTCATGAAAAACTCACTCAGACAAGAGGCAAACACTATATGACACACAACCAACACAACCATAGCATAGATTCTCAATGTGTGGCCAGCGGGCCCATGACAGCATTTTGTAAGATTTAATGAAACCTGTGAACGCGCTGTGAATATGACCACAAAGCTGAGGCCATATTTACCAATTAAAACAACTAGAAATGATTCCATACTCCAACATGGTGGTGGTAAAGGTCACATTTTCTATGTTGTTTTTCAAAGTCTGGCCTGCTGATGCACATATACATAATTTGCCTTTGCTAATCTCTTCAAACTGGCCCCGTTCATCAGGGTGGTTTTGTTTTAAGTATTGGATTAGGTTTGCTGATTGTACTTGGGCATATTTTGGTCTGCCATGTATTAAAATTCTGAGGAGCTTTCATTCCAGCAACATATTCAGCATAGAATCATGTTCATGAGAAGGTGATTTGCCCGTCCTCTGTAATGGCCTTTTGCTTAACTTATTATTTTCTTGTCATTTGCTGATCAGTAAGTGCATTTCTGCATTTCAGCCATCCAGAAATGCAGGAAGGGAAGTGAAGATGATTTCTAGTGTGTACAGATGTCTCTGAGTAGTGATCCAACTAGGCAACAAGGATTGCTGTATAATTGCTGACAGGTGAAATGTGGAATCTGAACTGAGAAAGTGTGACTTCGGGTTACGAAAAGCTCCTTCTAACATCACTAGATCTTTTAGTTTTCACGGGGAGGAGGGTCAGATAATTCCAAAAGGTTTGTGGCTGCATTTTGCAAATGTTAGCCACCAAATAAACAGATCAAACATAATTGATTTATTGATTTGAGCATACAAGACAACATTTGTACCTTTCTCTCACAGGGCTATGTGATGGAAGTATTACTCACACTGGAATCTGTGGTGGATAACTTGGCTGAATGTCTCAAAAACAATGATCTCATGGCTATCTTGACAAGGTTTGTATATAAACCAGATGTATCTGTTTTTTTAAAGTACCTGCACAATACATTCACATAAAATCAAAATGGAATTTCTTAGAGGAAGCATAAACATTTGGAAACTTACAATAATCTTTGTCTCATTTCTTGAGAATTCTTTTGGCGTCTTATCTTAAATGATTGTGCTCTGACGGTAATAGACGGCAACATTTTGAAGGCAAAAGAGATGAAAACTGCTAAGCTGATAAGGCATTTGATCATACAGTCACACATATCATGTGTTAAAGCTCAAACTGACTTTGATTTTTGTTTTTTAAATTACAGAGCATCATCTCCAGATTTTATCACTAGTTTCAAGCAGCTGTCCAACAGAAAGAGCACAGGACAGCTCAATCTTAGAAGAGAAGAGAGAAGCAGGCATCAGAGGAGCAGTTCAGTTCCCAAAAAGTTTGGAGAGGCTGACAGGTTTTCTGATCCCCCTCGAAGTGCCACACTGGATCGTATACAAGCATGTGAACAGCAGGCTTTGTTAGCAAAGATCCGCAGCTCATCTTCATCTAAAGATAATGTCACTGACCCAACGAGCATCAACCACCCCAGCAACCTGCTGGCCACCATTTTCTGGGTGGCAGTCTCACTAATGGAGTCTGACTTTGAATTTGAGTATCAGATGTCTTTAAGACTGTTGAATAAGCTGCTGGCCAACATGTCGCTGGACAAACAGGAAAACAGAGAGAAGCTGGAAAAGCTGCAGAGCCAACTGAAATGGAGCAGCTTCACTGGGCTTCAGCAGCTGCTGTTAAAGGGTTTCACCTCAATGTCCACCACTGACCTCACACTCCAGCTCCTTTGCCAACTCACACCTGTGTCACGTGTGCCTGTAGTGGACACATCTCAAGCCATAGGTACAGTGGATGAATTCAGTTAATGTTGATGATATTTCATAAAGAATTTTTCTAAACAATAAAACTGTAATTTATGCAACTGTACATGCATGGCAACTTAATTTCCACTAAAATAATTCAAGGAAAATATTGAGGAAATGTGTCTGTTTCATCTATCAGGTTTTCCCTTGAATGTTCTCTGCCTACTTCCACATCTTGTGCAGAACTTTGATGCACCATCGCAGTTTTGTCAAGATGTTGCTGAGAGGATAGCCCAGGTTTGGCTACATTGATATTTCACCTCTCATTTTCATTAGTTGTTCTGTATATTATAGATTAATACAGTTTTCTTTCTAGGTATGCCTTGAGGAGAAGAATGCCAAGCTCTCCAACCTTGCTCATGTTATGACTTTGTATAAAACACACTCTTACACACGAGATTGCTTCTCTTGGGTCAACGTGGTGTGTCGATATCTCCATGAAGCATTCTCGGACATTACCCTGAGCCTAGTCACTTATATGGCAGAGGTACTGAGGCAACTGGTACATCTTTTGTCAGTCATAGTGCATATGAGAGGCCATATAAACTGACTGTCGTTTGATTGTTCTAACAGCTGTTGGAGAAGGGTCTCCCCAGTATGCAGCAGACACTTTTACAAATCATCTACAGCCTCCTGAGTCACATGGACCTGAGTGGAATTCAAGCCAAACCCTTCAACGTGGAGGTGCTCAAGACAATTGAGAAGTTTGTTCAAGTGAGTTCAAACCTTAACAACATAATACAGAGTTAACAGATATTTTTAGAAAATGTATGTGATAGCTAACTGAGTTATAGATTAAAAGGACTGAAAGCAATTAGCCAACTTACACAAGGTGGAATAAGTGGAAATCTTTAGCTAAATGGCCCTAAATGAGAGTTTCTGTTCCCTCTGTAAGTGCTCATGAGAAAAAGAAGGGAAAAAAAGACACTTGTGTCAGTACAGTAAATTTGTAGACACACCCAGACTATAAACAGTCTGCCTCAGGCCAGGCCTCTGCTTATTCTCATAATGTATCCCTTTTCCTCTAGCCCCTCTTGTGCCATAAATAGAACCACATAATAAACTCCTAAAAAGACATGTGTGGTTGTTTTTTTCTTTTTTTTACTTGTGTTTGTTTTAGTCTGCAGGTAATTGTATATGTATATGTCTATGTTCACTGCAGACTGTCTATTGGAGGGAAGCTCTGAATATCCTGAAGCTGGTGGTTTCTCGATCAGCCAGCTTGGTGCAGCCCTCTCTCGCACAGAGTGACCTCTCCTATGAGGACATCAGCCGTATCTGGGACCGTTCCTCTAAGGCCTTGCCTGGGAAAACGCTGGATTTTCACTTTGACATATCTGAAGTAAGAGACTCTTTTTCTTACTTTCTTTTTATACGTCCCTCTAGCTTATGTCTTCTGTGTTTGGCCCTGTATTTTCCAGGGTGTGGTGCTTGTTAAAGCTGTTTGGAAAGGAAATTTCTCTTCCACTTCCTTATTGGTGACTTTTCTTTTTGGACCAAACCCTTTGAGATTAGCTTTAAAGCTCAAAAAGTAAACACAATTAGCCAAGAAGAACAGAGCTGGAAAGTGATGTGAAAGATACTGTACAAGCAGCGCAACATGTGTGTGGGAACTGAACAGGGAGCTATTTGTGTACTTCATGAATTGCAGGAAATGATGTCAGCTTTTTGCTGCTGTTCTTTGTATGTGAGTCAGTGAGCTCTAGTGGATTGTCAGTAGTGTACGTTGGCTGTCCTCACTTAAAAAAGATACTGGACTTACCGTTGATATTTCTTGGAGTACTTAGTTATTTTTAGACCGAGGAATATAAAAGAGTTTGAACATTTATTTTTCCTTAGATACTTTACATATTTTGAGTGCCAAATTGAATAAAAGATTAAAACACAACTGCTGATCAAAAGATCAATGCTGACTTATCTTGGAGCAGTGATCACTTTACAGTCGTTCAGTGACTCCGGACAAAGCAGGAGCTGCCGTGGAGCTTGGATTATGGACTGATTAAAGAGAAGGACCTTCTTCTCTTCATACTTTTTTAGACTCGTGACAGTTTTTGTCATGTCTGCACATGTTTAATTTTAGACACCGGTTATTGGTCGGCGTTATGATGATCTTCAGCGCTCCCCGGGTCACGATGTGAAGAGTATTACCACAGCAGTGACCCGCAGCACATCTTCTACGTCCTCTGGATCCACCTCCAACAACGTCCTGGTGCCAGTCAGCTGGAAGAGGCCTCAGTCTTCCCAGGTTGGAAGTTCACCCATTCCCTTGTAGGATAACATTCAAAATAAGATGTATTTGTTTTTGATAATACTCATACCTATCAGGAAAAACCCATCACGAATTGTGTTTGGTGCCTATTTATTATACTGGAATAACACTTAAATGTCTTTGTATCTGGATAAGTTAAAAGGTATGTCCATGACAGATGTAAATATGTGCAAAATTTACTGGAATGTCAGACAAACTCAAAGAGTCATAGTTGTCATTATTCAGATTCAGACACATGTTAACACCTATGTTGTGCTTTGAATGAACTTGAAGTGTTTAAAATATTTCTGTCTGCCTTCTGCAGAAGAGAACACGGGAAAAACTGGTGAATGTATTGTCTCTGTGTGGGCAAGAAGTGGGCCTCACAAAAAATCCTTCGGTAAGATAAATGTTGCTTTTGCATTCATTTCAACATGCCGGACAACTTCGGCATTCAAAATTAATCTTTCAACTTAACCTTTCACCTTTTTTTCTATGTGTAGGTGATCTTCTCTAGTTGTGGAGACTTGGACCTGATGGAGCATCAGCCGAGCCTTGTGTCGTCTGATGAGGGGACCCGGGAGCTCGACAACATGGACGACACCACCTCAGAGCAACAGTTCAGAGTCTTTAGAGACTTTGACTTCTTGGATGTTGAGCTTGAAGATGGAGAGGTACATTTTCTTACACGTGTGATCTCATCAACAAACAAACAGCAGTGAGAAAGAAGCTGCAGAGTACTTACTGCTGAACAGCATTTTTGTACTGTGGTGGGCCTACTTGCTCAGTGTAATGGGATTTCTGTCTCTTTTTTTCTGTCTATGCTATCTAGGAGCTACAGGTAAGTTTAGACATGTTGCATTTTCATTTGCTGTGCTCTCTAAATATATGTTATATATATTTTATAAAGAGTGCCAGATGCGTGTGCATGCTGTGCAATTACAAATCTGATCCTGACATGTTGCTGAGTGACAAATGAGATATTCACTCCAAGTTTTGGAAACACTGTGTGTTAAGCTTATTTTTAACTTCCATCACAGTGTTATAGTCACAACATCTTTTTACACTCACTAGTGGAAAACATTTATTATTGAGCATCTTTTGCCAGGATAAATTATTTTTTTGCTGATACATATTTATAACTTTAATTGCTTGCTAATATGATATTTTGAATTTTTTATAGTTTCTAGTTTTATAATTGTTATAGAAACGTTAATAGTTAGAATAGAATAGGTTAAAGATAATTGTAATTATAGATGCTAATATCATATAATATGTGTAAAATTGAAGAAAATGCTAAAAAAAATTACTTTCAACAAATATGTCAGCCGTCAGAGGTTGGTAATTGTGCTTGTGAGTGCAGATTCTGTTCTCTACTAAGAACAAGTCCTAAATAGAAGTGAAAAAAACATTGGTATATGACAAAATCTTTGTGAAAACAAAGAGTGTTTTAAGAAGACATTTCTTTGGTTGGTCAATAAGTCTTATTGTCCAAACGTAACTGAGCAAGCCAAAGTCAAAGCCTTAACTTTTTTATCATTTCTTGGTTTTCCTCAGCAGAGAAAGTCTCCCTTATTTGACTTGTTAATAAGGAGCTTTCGTGGAAGGTGGAAACTGGCTGACATTTTCAGAGTCATGTCAAACTAAGTCAAGTTAATCTGCATCTTAAACAGTAGACAAGACAATCAGGTCCTGAGGACTATTGCCTCTAAATCTTCAGCAGTCTGGTGAGGGGGCTCTCATTTTCACACGCAGTTCAGGTATTTTTGTTATTGCTCATAATATCTTCAAGCCACATTACTGGTTCCCTCTCACAGCTATGAGGGGAATAACTCCCAGAGAATACCCCCCTCTACCTTGAACTTGCACTGCATGTTTGTGTTGATATGCAGTACTTTGTGTGTGTATGTGTCTGGGTTTGCACGTATTTGTATTAGAAATGGCACTGTGCTTACATCTTGGTACTTTGCAAATCTGGACCTTTCACTGTTGCAGGGGGAGACTATGGATAATTTTAACTGGGGTGTTCGTCGCCACTCTGTGGATAGTCTGGACCAAAGTGACCTGCAGCCACTTGAGGAGAGTCAGCTGTCCAGCAGTATGCCCAGCCTCAGCAAGATCACCCATGAAGACTCAGATGAGTCATCTGAGGAAGATTCCCTCACAGCCAGTCAGATACTCTCCCATTCCCAGCTTGTAAGTTTATCTAATTTTGCATCAGTTCTTTATGTCGGAATAAAATGAAACCCCAGCTGTTGAAGCTTAATAATTTTTTTTCACTTGAGTTGCTTTTCTAGATTGCTAAAGCTCTGTGAAAACAGTAAAATTCTATTTATCTATTGGTGTTTTTTTTGAGACAATAAAAAATGGCTTTCAAACTTTGTGTAATCTTTACTCGTGTTGCATTATCGCTGTTAAGTCATGACAAAAAGTGGTCCTCAAACAATGTTAGCTAAAGTTTGAGGGGAATGTGTTGGCAGATGGATGGACCATATGTCCACAGCAGCTGTCATTCCACTCCTGTCTTGTCTCTGACATGTCAGGCATTCTACCTTTGTCAGCACTGCAGGAGTGTTGAGCATTTAGCAGTTTAATCCAATATTCTTTAACAAGTCAAAACATTTGTCTTTTCTATTTTTCAGATTGTCAACCTCTCTCCAACAGCAGATAGTAGTATGGACTCCTCCTCTGCCTTTTTTGATACAACTTCAGCAGATTCAACTCCTCTTAGCACCAAAAATCCCAGTTTCGAGGTCCAGCTGCCAGAAGACTCGAAGCAGCGGGTGAATAAGGGCTTCAGAGTGTCTGAGATTCTGGGAAATACTAATTCCTATCGCAATTCCATACTGGAATTCTTTACTAATTTTGCCAAATAAGAGCTATTCTGTTGCATATTTTCTTATATGTAATGTCTTGGATGTTAAATGTGCTTCCAGTTTAGTGTATGTTGAATAATTTTGTTCTTACTTCTCTGACTTTTCTACATTTCTTCTCTTCAGAGTAGAGCATGAAATTATATATGAGTAATTGCATGCAAAAGGAGAATGACCTAAAACGTGCAAGTAGAAAATCTATAATAATTTGGGCTATGGGCTTGTTTGTGCTTTACTTTAATAGTGGCAGAGTTCGTTTGGGGACTTGAAGGGGTCTTAATCAGCCCTTGGGGAAAAAAAAAGTTTCTTTCTTCCTGTATTTGTTTAAGGCAATGTGTATACCTATATCTTCTGTGTGGGTGCCTCTAAGCAACAACTAAAACTTTTAGCATGTGAGGGTCAAGAAAGGTTTACACATTGTCTGTCCCAAACCAAGAGTCTCCACAGCCACACTGCTGGCTGAGTTAAAGTATTTCTTGAATAATTGGCTCAATTTACGCACACTAAATTTACCAATTAAAAGAAAACACCACGAGGAGTGCCCATAGGGTCCCAGAGAAAGGTTAGTGTATCTGTTTTATCAACAAAATCATCTGTTTGATAACGAAGAATAACAAAGGGAATAATGCATATATTTCATGCATGTTGGCTCAGCATTTTGTTTATGATTCTAGTTCATTTTACCATTTGCTGAGGATGCCTTTTTTTTTTCTTTCAGCGTGAGGATTCACAAGAAGATGAAGACACAAATGTCAACGAGGATGACATCTCCCTCTCCATCACCGAGCTGCCTCCTGAGTATGACGGTGATGACAGTTTGACAATGGACATGGTTTACAGTGACTACAAAGGAGAGCTGGACCTCGACAGCTGCTTGCCACGGTACCCATTCACAACTTCCATCCACTCGAAATACAATCACATAAAAGTTTGTCTTAACAAGTATTCATGTCAATTCAGGCTTGCTGAGGAAGAGAAGGATGACATGCTTGAGTTACGCTCTTCACCACCACCATCACCCTTCTTCTCTGCCATCATCGCAGCTTTCCAACCAGCTGTATGCGATGATGCTGAGGAGGCCTGGCGAACACACATCAACCAGCTTGTGTCTGACTCAGATGGATCCTGTGCGGTCTACACTTTTCAAGTGTTTTCTTCACTTTTTCAGGTATTATAGCACGATTATTTCTGCATTTACGTTGTGTTTGCAAGCAGTTTGCAAAAGATACATTGATTGAGAAGAAAGCTTTAGAGACTAGATGGAGAAATGATTGCATTCCAGAACATTTGTACTTGTTAAACTATTTCAGAAGTTTGGTCAGGTTTCATGTAGACTGAAACCCGACAAAACCCTCCAGGTTTTACGTACGTATAGACTGAAAGATGATCCACATCTCTATCAGCCGGTTTTAATCAGAGTTATTTTTGAGAGATGGAAGTAACAAGAATAACTATCAAGAATCGAGTTTGTGCAAAATCCACACGAATATGAAAAATTAAGAATTTTAAATGAATCTTGAATAAAAATTGACTTATGAATTATCAAGTGATTTGATCCATTTTAAGTCAAAATGATGAAAGAAGTCATAATATGGGGAAAATGCAGCCATGTTACAATTTTTCCTTTCTTATATTCATCGTTGATGTGATAAGTCAATACTGCATTTCTCACTTTGTGTTTTTAACTTTGCAAACAATTCATGTACATTTTCAGCACCTCCACTGTCAACGGTTCATTTTTGTTTCTTTCAAGCGACTTTATTTTCAAGCTGTCATTCTGAGACTGGTGGTAGAAACACGTCTCACATCTTTCTATGAAAGTCCTGCCCACAAGATTCAGCTCAACAGCAAAAGTTTTGGATTTATGAGCTAAACTTTTGGAGTCTCAGATGAACATTTTGAAATACATTTTCATATCAAACGTGTTTTCTTTACAGTGAATCATTTTTTTGACTGTAGTGCCTTGAGATTTGTTATCAAATATTTTCTTTGATTGTAAATGCAGTCTGTTAAAATGCAAAATAAAGACACTTAAATAACTCTAAAGCTATGCAGCCAGCCTACTAACAGTGTGCCTGTGGTGAAACTAAGTAATGAAGCTAAAAGGTTAACAGGATTAGTTATCTGGCTGATCAACCTTTAGAGAAGAGGTCTGTTGATTGCAAATAGAGGACAATTGTCACAGTTTATGTTTTGATAACCATGTTTTCAGGTCATTTGTTATGTTTTCTGTCATGTTCTTGTCATGTTTCTCCCCTGCCATCAGCTTCACTCGTGTCACCTGCTTCATTGTCATCAGCTGCACTCATTCAGTAATCACTCCCTCCTCAGTATTTAGTTTCCTGGTTTACTCATGTTCATTGCAGAATCCTCACTAACCCTTCATGTTATGTCACAAAAAGATAAGGCTGGTTTCCTGCCTCATAGCCATAGTCCTCGCTCATAGTTGTTTATTTCATGGTCTTGTCTCGTTTTCATAGCCTTGTTTTGTTCATTGTTTTTACACAGTTAAGAATTTCTGATTATCCGGCTCAGCCGTGCTATTTGTTCTTGCGTCCTGTTTTTTTAATAAACCTTTTTGAGTTTTGAAAAGAACTGCATCTGGGTCCTACCTCACCATCTTTCCTGACAACAATTCATCGATGCTGACAGTTTGAAAATATACTTGTCAAGACATGGGGTGGGGAGGAGGACCTAGATGCAAACTTAAAGCAAAACTTGATTTATTAACAAAAACGAGAACATAGAGCCAGATACCAAAAATCTAAAACTGTGGAATAACAAAACAAGACTATGACAATGACTGTGGTAAGTTAACAAAAACCAGACCTGACAAGACTAGCGCAAACGTGATCTTTGATCATGGGATGGGAGGTGAGGATTCTGCAATGAGACTGCAGTTGTGAACAAAAACAGGTGACTTAAGTGAACCTAACGTGACAAAGGAAAAAAACATGACCAGAAATTAACCTAAATCCTGAAAATAAGACAAGGCAAAACAAAACTCAAAATGTAATGTGACAATACTGAAATTAGTTAGCCAGATTTTGTTCACTCACTGACCAAAGCTGACAGATTTAATTTATGTTCAATTGTAATAAAGAGCAGCATAAATACCTTACATGACATGGTGATTTTGACCCAGCATGTTTCTTGGTTTGCAGAGTATCCAGACCAAATTTTGTTTCTTCACCTGTGATGCTGTGAGTTACCTTGGTGATGGCTTGAGAGGATTAGGATCAAAGTTTCTGATGTCCTCGCAGATGCTGACATCATGCTCAGACTGCCCAACTCTATTTATTGATGCTGATACTGTAAGTCACAGGAAACTTTGTGCTTTCTAATGCTTCAGTTTTTAACATGCCATTTTGGTGATAATTGAAAAAAATCTACAACCAAACTGTTTCTGCAGATAATGTCTTATGGACTCCTGGAAAAAATTAAATTCAGCGTGTTAGAACTTCAAGAGTACCTTGACACTTACAACAACAGAAAGGAAGCAGCTGTCACTGTAAGGAGATAAGATATTGTTTTTACCCAATAGGATGTCACGTGCACGTTATTGCTTTGTCATACAAGGTGTAGTCATGCTGTCTCTGTTCACAGTGGTTGAACAGCTGCAAGGCCACATTTCCCAGGAGTCCTGGAGGCACAGTTGTAACATGTCAACCAATGGAGCAAGAGGAGAAGGTAAAAAAAAAATGTTTTTCAACCGTCGTTTCAGTTGAAGGATAATGTTAAGAACCGATTTAATCAGTTCTTTGGTGTAGCTGATGCATTTTGGCATTGTCAAAGCAAATTATTGTTAAATCAATATGTGTTAGAAAAACCACTGAAAAACTAAGGATCCCACTTCCTCTGATCTTTCGTACCATACTTTCTGCGTTACGGTTACTATGTGATACTGTAGCTCTGTGAGTGTTACCTCTTATTTTCTCTGTTTCTGTCAATATTATGTTGGCGCATGTCAGATTGATTATCTTGTCTTCTGTAGTGCATTGTGATTACTTTCAGTTCTGTTCAGCATGGAAACAAGTTTGTCGCAATAAATCCAGCTGTAAACAATTACACTCACTTCATAGCTGAGGAAACTTAACAGCAGAAATATTCTGCTGTTAAAGAATATTTAACTAGCAGAGGCATTTCTAATAAAGTGAGTGCATTGGTGCAAATTCATTTTTAATTTGCTTGGCTTGTTTCTTTTGACTTTTGGATTAATTCATAGTACCTGACAGCTCCTTTTTAAGTTGTAATGTAAACATACATCAAACCTCACTTCCTTCCTTCTCTGCATGTCAGTTAGATAACCTGCTCCTACATTTTTCATCCACTTCTTAATGTAAATCATGAGTAATTGCATGTTCTTGATTGATTCTCTGTTTCCTTTACTTCTTGTCTGCCTTGTAACATGTTTGCTTGGTAGCAAATGGAATCTCTGGCTGTAAGTTTGATATGGCTTGTTTCATTTCTTCTTTCACTAAAAGGCAACTTTAGAATTATTTCATAGTTATAAAATGTATCTTTTTAATACATTTTTATCTAAATCATTACTTCATACATCATTAATAATGGTGATTTGTTAGCTTGTGATTGACCAAATGCTTAACTCAGAAATCTTTGCTCTTACCTCTAGCAACTGGAGCTTTGTCAAAGACTCTACAAACTTCACTTTCAGTTGTTGCTGCTTTTTCAGTCCTACTGTAAGCTGATTGAACAGGTCCACACGATAAGCTCCATTCCAGAGGTAGATCTAACTGCATTTTATTGTTTCTTATTTTTGAAGCTAAGACACCCCATGTCTAATATGTGTCCATCTGTGATTAATTTTAACCTCTTTCAACCTTCAGCTCACAAATATGTCCAGAGAGCTAAATGAGTTGAAGAGCAACCTGAGGGTAGCAGCAGCCTCAGTGACAAATGATGAGGTTGCTTCCCGTGAGAGTTCCTGCTCTGAGTCCATCTTCAACTCCTCTGAGGCTGCGGTGCAGGCCATCCTAGAGGGTCTAAAGAATAATGAGTTTCCAACAGCCATTCGCTACATTCGTCAGTGCAGGTCTAAAAAGAAAAGCATTTCTTTCCATATTCATTATGTTGATAAATATCACCCTTAGTCTGCTATTTCTAATTCTGTTTTTTTTTCTTTTGCAGAACAACATGGCCTAATGACATCTTTGGCAGCCACTCTGAAGATGAGGTTCAAACACTGTTGAACATATACTTTAGGCATCAAACTTTGGGTCAGACAGGAACATTTGCACTGGTGGGCTCAAAGCAGGACCTCACAGAAATCTCTGCCAAGCTGATGGAACTTAATGGAGAGACTCGGGACATGATCCGACAAGCCCAGGGATACAGAGCTATCACAGCTTTTCTTCCAGACTCCAAGGTTTCAGGCTCAACTCTCTGAGGGTCTGTCAGAGTGTGACACTTAACTGCACAGCACCTTATGTCTCTTTCTGTCTGGAGCAGCTGCTATCATTTCAGTTATTAATAAGAACTCTGTGCTCTTCTGGGAATAACTTTTTTTTTTTTTTTTTCTCAGCATACATCTGAATGTCGTAAACTCAGATCTTGAGATGTGCAGCAGTACTGTGGTTCTTACACAGATCAGTGACTTTACTGTTATAACAAAGTTAGTATTTTCTTGCACTAATAACAAAAACCGCCACAAAGCAGCCACTTGCTACTGAGGTCAACAACTGTCCCATTTAACAAAAAACATACCAAAGCTAAGTCATTCTATTTTAGTTGTATTGTTTAATTGTCAAGGGAAAATGTGCAATCCTTCAATGAAGTGAAAGATCTTTTCTGGCTCCTGAAAGAATGTATTTGCATATCATGACATTGAAAAACACTGTTCGTATAGAAAAAGGGAGGCGTCATTTCTTGGTTAAAGGATTGGGTTGTTTGTGTGTTTGTGCGTAGGTGTCAGGGTGTTTTGAGTGTGCTTGAATGTGTGAATTTAGGTCTGACCATCATAGATTGAACTTTTGATTCTGATTTGTACAAGTGGTCAATGTTCAACTCTGACATGCTGCAAATCTACTGTAATGTCTCAAACCTACATGCTGCTGTGTGGGTTGTTACTTATGACATCTTCCTGTACCTTTTAACTGTGCAGCTTTTTTGCAAATTGGTAAATTATTTATATTTTAAGCAAGAGAAAAATATACTTTTTTCAGACTAGATTTATAGAAAACAAAGATTATTTCATCTGTTAAACTTGCCAAGCTTGCAAATTCTATGTACTATAAAATAAATAGAAACGTTTGTGAACAAATATAGAAACTATTTAACTGATTCATTGTACATAATGAAATGGGGGCTTTGCTTAGACTCATAAGACTGTATTTTTATGAAGTTAAACTTTGTGCTGCATGCAAAATGAGTATTTACATATTTGTAAAGCCTCAACAAGAGCAAGCATAGCTTCTCACCTTGTAAATACTTCTGCCTTGGCAATGTATTTTAGTGTTCTGTAAACTTATGTAACAATAAAACTGACATTTGTTAACTGATGGTTCATCTTGATTTTTTATTTTTTTTGCAACTCAAATAATAATTTTTCACTAATTTTGTAATCACCCAGTTTTGCGCCAAAAACCGTCCCCATATACTACATTCTTTCTCTGTTGGATCAGCCAGAGATACTCTCTATTTGACTGGTTACTCAAGGAGCACTTTCTTATTGTGATTGGGTTTTGTTTGTTTGTTAGTCTCCTTGGCATAGGGACATCAAATAGATGATACTAAAAGAATGTAATAAATCATTTAAAGCACTAATATTTGCTACTTAAACTCCACCACATTTCATCGGACAATGAAAAACATTCACTTCAATATATTTCTAATTATTAACCTACATAAATCCTGTGATCTATCCGAAAACCTTGTCTGAATCTTTAAAAATGGCACAATCAAGTGTACATCCACTGAAATAAACTTTAGAGTTGCTGGTTCTGTGTACCATCGTATAATCCATGATGACATATGTCTCATCCTTATTCAATCAACTGAAAACGTGTCGTAGCCGTTCAACGTATTCGGGTCTTTTACTTTGAAGCTCACGCCACTTCCGGGATGCGGCGCGCGAGATTTGTGTTTTCCTGCAAGGAGCTAGCAAGCTGAGTGGTAGTTTTAACCACTTTCCTTTAGTTTCATTTCATAGTTTTGTTGTATGTTGTCAGCGTTTTTCTAGGAGTTGTATCGCGACATGAGAGTTAACTCTGTTATACGTCGTCATGGTAAGTTTGAGACTTCAAAACCAGACCTACTTTTGTCGCGTGGCTTATTTTTGATAATGATTAGCGGATAGTTCACCGTGTTTTAATAGCTTTGGCAGCCAGCTGTTTCACTGTCTGTGGTTGCAAACTACGCATTAGGTAACGTTTCCTACTCGAAAATATGGTTCAAACAGCTTCACTACCGAGTTTTATGTTTGCTAATCTAATTAGTTGGCTGTTATTTTCGAAGTAGTGTGATGGGAGGCTGCTCGTCATGGGGAATGTGTCTCATCATTAATGTCGAAACTAACTAGTTTATTGACGCTGTTTACTTTATACTTAAATTATCAACGGCTTTTCTTCTCAGGTGTACTCTATAACAAACTCTAGGCATCACATAAGTCACTTGAAATGGATTTACCCACAAAAAACATGTACGACGTATTCAAAGATGACATTTGGAAAGGTAAGACGTGAACTTGCAAATTAAAAAAAAAAAACTCTGACGTTGATCATTAGCTCACAGAAATGTAAAGAAGCCTAAATACCTGCACAATCCGTGACCATTGTAAGGTGCAATACATTGAGCAGGTGCTTGTGTTATTATCTCCTGACAACTTGAAAGCTGCATTCACAGTCACTGAATGACACGTTTTCTGTCATAGCATAAGACATGGTATCATGTCATGTGTGTTAAGGGTTGTGTACTCAGCTATAGTCTGTCATCTGTTTATGATCAATTACTTTTAGAGCTGGGACCACTGGACCCAAACTGGTTTGAGATATTGACGACACAAACGACAGTTCATCAGGGAAATGTCTCCGATCAAGAATACACGTGCACTTACCAAGAGGGACTTTTCAAAACACCTCTAGAAAAATCTTCAGTTGACAGTCAGATGTTTTCAACGCCCAAAGTTTTCAGACACAGTCGTATTTTGTCACCTGAAACGGAGGATGAGCAGTCATTCACAAATGCAAAAGGTAAAGATTGGCTGTTGTGTGATGTCAATTCTTGGAAACAACCCTGCTTATATGTACTGATGACCCCATTTGAGCTTATGGTTAAAAACAATATTCCTCTGTGTTACCTCTCAGATAAAGGAACATTACCGTGGACAGCAACAGATAGTCCCTGTATACTTCAGGGGTGAGTAAAATATCCCGGCATACTTCTTAGTTGTATCAACGTTAATGTTAGTCTTAAGCGGTTTCTCATCATGCATGATTGCCAGTTGCCATAATGATTGCAGCTATATAGTTATAAGTAGCTATTTAATTAATGCAGAAACTAGAGATACTTAAGAATTGTGCTTTGGGGAAACATTTGTAAGTTAGAAATGAAAATCCTTTCCTTCATACTGTAGATAGCCTGAGTTATCATGCCAGTGTTTCTTCAATGCAGATTTTGCCACCTTTGGCTGGTTTTGATGGCTGTTTTTTATTTTTTTATTCAGGGTCCCAGGTGGGAAATGTGGGGGTATCCAGCCTCAGAGTGAGGATAGCTTTGGTGAGTTGAAATTGTATCTGTACTTCATCTGTATTATTTACATCAAGATTTCATCATTTGTGGTTCATTTTTATGCCTCTATGTTCTGTATAGATTTACTCAATACTCCAAACAAATCCCCGGTAAGTAAATGTAATCTAACACTGATGTTATTTTTCTCATAGTAAAGCAATTATTTGAATGTGGAGTGGTGAACCATGTTACGTTTATTCTCTTTTTTTTTGTTTTCTCAATGATGTAGGTCAGCTATGCCAAGCATATTTCTGAAAGTCTTGGTGCACAGATTAACCCTGACATTTCATGGACCAGTTCTTTAAATACACCACCAGCAGTGCAATCCACCCTGATTTTATGTGAGTAAATTATTCATTTATAGTTCCTGAAGTCTGATTGTGTTTTGCTAAGTGATTTGTATGTGTTTTCAATGTTGCAGCTAAAACTGATGAGAGTCCCTGTTCAGTGAGTGTTACTGCGGACAGAAATGTTATCGTGAGTACTCCATCCAACCCAAGTTAACTAACACAGTAAAATAATGTACTGACACTACATCATCTTACATCATGTGATCTGAAATTGAGGTGCTAAATGTAAGTAGAAAGCAGCTGAAAGTTTGTCGCAGTTTCAGATTACATCTAAAACAGTTTTTTTCTCTTACCTTTCAGTTTGTGCGGAAGCTTTTCCCTTCTGTTTCAGAAGCATCCACAGTCGGAGTGCCGAAAAACATGGACATGCCTGTTGTTTCCCAAGGTACTGAGTTTACCTTTTACTGTTTGTCTATATAGCCCTTTTCACATTTGCTTTTTCGAGCTGGGTCTGATGATTCGTTGCGCATTGTGTCACAGCTGCTAATGCACCTCTGAGTCATCAAAGGAGTTGGTAACAGAAGTGAAACAATCCGTCTTGTGTGTGCTTGCATATGTATATCGAACCGGCATTACAGAGCAAGGCACTCTAACCAACGGTGCCGTCATCACTGAGCTGATTCAGCCACACCGGCTTACTGTGTGAAATTAAATTCATCTCTGTTTGACGTGTGAATTATGAGGAGCGGTGTCGTTTTTTTTTGTTTGTTTGTTTTTATGCACCAATAAGGTATAATGCATGTGTGAAAGAGATATACGTATGTGGCATTGAATTTCAAAGAAAGACATTATAGTTTCAGCGGGTTTGCTTATTTTTTGGTTGCACTGACATAAATCATGATTTTCGTTCTCTCATCAATAGGCCCCGTTTCAAGTGAAGCCCACAACTGCCCTCAGACTTCACAAAACCAAAGGGAGAGTCTATGGTCACAGAAAGTTCCAGATTCTATCAAAGATGGAGAAATTTGCAGCACAGTAGCTGAAAAGGTTCCCTGCGTGCTGTTTGCCAACAGTAGCTCAGCTCTCAGAAAAGTGAAGCCTGACAGAAACAAACGAAAACAAATTGTTCAGACTAAAGATGGCTGCAGCTCTAAAGTTGTCACAACAACACCCAATGCTGCTTCCAGGGAAAAGGAAACAGCTAATTTGGAACCTGGCAAATTTCCATCTTCCCCACTGATGAAAACTAGAGATAAAGCAATAAGCCAGTGGTCTCCATTGAGTTTATCTGAAATCCCACCTTGTACTGAGGAAAGTAATATCGTAACAGAACACCCATCTCTTCAGTTTTCCAGGCCATCAGTGAAAATTTCAGACTCTGGCTTTATAAGAAAAAAAAGAAAATTTGTTTACACGGTTGGAACCTTAAAACCACAACTTAAAGAAAATGAGGTTGCTGCTCAGAAGATGGATTCGTCACCAGGGATTCCAGACTCTGGTAACACATTTCTCATGCCAGTTAAATTTAGAAATGTGATGATACATTTGCTGTAAGATTAAAATAGTACTTTCCTTCAATGACTAATTTATACTTTACTAATTTATCTTTTTTTATCACCATGTTTTCTCTTAGGACAAGAAGTAAGCCTTAAGCAGTTGGAGACTGCATCAGATGAAACAAGCTGTTGCAGTACTGGGAAAACTGCGGTGAAAAAACCAAGAAGACTTAGTGGAGAAAGTCTGCTTTACTCTGCAGAAGCCAAAATGCAGGATCTTGACATGTCACAGCTTTGCAGAGATTTTGCACAAGACTTCAGCCAAATGTCAGAGTCTGGTCAACAGAGTAAAGTAGCAGAGAACACTCAGCATAACTTCTCTCCATCAGCATGTCTCTCAGTCATGAAACAAGCAAAGCAGAAAGTAAGGCAAGCAAACCTCCACCATAATTCTGTTGGCAGCAGTGACAGCAGACACGTTTCTACCACTAATCAGAATTGCTCCATCAGTGAAGGCAGTGGAAGTGACAGCGGATTCCAGACTGCTTTTTCAAACATCACGCATACGACTGCACCGTCCTTTGGTCCTCCTTGCACAGACGACACCGGTCAAAGCTCTACAACTGATATCCACATGACCACTCCTTTTCCAGCTACAAGGAAAGGAAATGAAAAGGTACATTTGGATGCTGAAGCTGAAACCACACTGATCGGTGGGCAGAGATCCAATGAAAGGCAGACAGTGGACCTTGGAAGAGAGAGTGAGTCATGCATAAAGAGCACATTAACACAACAACCCAGCAGTACACAAGGAACTGTTGATAACATTGACTGTGTTCCATTAAATGGCCCAATTCATGGCAGTCTGCCAGAGAAAACATCAGTTTCTGTTCCCTCTGTCCATGCATCAGGATTCAAAACTGCTTCAAATAAAGGCATACACGTCTCCTCAGCCAACCTAGAGAGAGCCAAGCGTCTCTTTCAAGAGACTGACGGTGAAAAGGCTTTTAGTGGTCAGCCCATCAAATGTGACAATGCCATTAAACATAAAAGCAGCATGAGTAAAAGAACAACTTCTAGCACAGACCAGCTACCTTCTTTAAGAAAAGCATTGGGTTCACAGTTAACAGCTTCACAAAGAGCTGATGTGACTGAACTGTGCTCTCTCTTAGAGGAAGCAGACAGCCAGTTTGAATTTACGCAGTTTAAAACTGCAAAACAGAAAAGGCATGGTCAAAGTGATAGCACCTCTCCACAAAAAGCTGACAAAGAAGTTGACCCTGACTTTCTTACAGGTATTGATTTTGATGACAGCTTTAATGATGGAATATCAAACGCCACAATTCAATCCACAGATATGTCACCACCAAGCACACTGAAAAAGGAAAATTCCTCTGTACCTCCCTCCTCAGAGCACATCTTTGAAGACGGGAGATGTGCTGTGTCAACTGAACTAGGAAATCTTCAGAGAGCTGACCACAATGAAGCTCGCAAGATGGAGAACAGTAGTACTTTAATGCCTGGTGTTGCATTTAAGACTGCAGGAGGAAGGGTTTTGAGAGTTTCCAGAAAGTGTCTGAGCAAAGCTAGAGCTTTGTTTGCAGATTTGGAGGAGAATTTGGCAGATCAGGAATCACCTGGGAAACAACAAAGTCAAACTGCTACTAAAACGGAACAAAAAATCAGCATGGATTCGAACATGTGCAAGAAGGATTTGAAGAGAATTCAGGATGGTTTTTGTTCCAACAAACGGGTCACAGTTGTCGAAGTTGAGTGCGATTCTGGAAGTTTTGAAAAAAGCAAAACTGACAAAGCCACGTGTCAAAGTGGTTTCCACATGGCTAGTGGGAAACAGATCTCTATTTCAGTAAAATGCATGCAACAGGCAGAGGCTTTTTTCAAAGACTGCGGTGTAATGGACAGTAATGATGGCGAGTTTGATAAGAGGAGCATAAATCCTGTGTGCGAAGATGTTGGAAATAAGAAAAGCCTTTCAAAATATAAAAACATTCAGGTCAGCATATCTGAGGAACCTGTCAATGGATGCACCAAATCAGAAAATGTAAATGGCAGACTGTTTGCACAGCACATACAAGGACCGCATGTGGATAAAGGGGAAATGAGCAGTAATGGTACACTGGCTTTGAAACATAAAGCATCTCTCAATGAAAACCCATTTTCCACTTCAGGGACATTTTCCTCCCTGCTGTGCACAACATCAAAGAATACCGATTCCTATGGTATTGATGAATTGGGCAGTGGTGATGGATTCTGTACAGCCAGTGGAAAGAAAGTGTCTGTGTCAGCTGATGCAATGAAAAGGGCTGAAAGTCTTTTGAATGAAATGCGTACACCTGTGGACATAAACAGCCAGCCCAGTCAAAAAGGGAAAACATTAGGAACAGGGCAGCTTACCACCCAGGTCTTACCACCAGAAAACTGTGGATTTCAGACAGCTGGTGGAAAGGAACTTTCCATTTCATTAGCAGCTCTAAAGAAAGCAAAAACTTTATTCAGCGAATGTGAAGGAGTTGAGAATAATAGTGTTTCATCGCCACATTCCAAAATTCCAGCGACTCGTCCAACGCTCTGTAATCGTGGATTTTTTGCAGCCAGTGGTAAAGCTGTGGCACTTTCATCTGAGGCCTTACAGAAGGCTAAAGCTTTCTTCACTGACATCAGTTTGAGTACAGACATCCCATCTGTTTCAGACACGATGAGTGAGAAGAAGCATAAGGATGCTCAAGAAAACTTTGAGCAAATACATTGCGGTGTCACAAATGCAGAGGGGGCAGAAGTTCATGCGTCACAGAGAAATGTTTTAAAAGCAGAGCACGCTTCGAAAGAACTGGATGATTTTGTCTTAACCAAAGCAATGCAAGAGGCAGATGCTTTCTTCAACCACTGTGAAACGGATTGCGATAATGCAGATTTGGCAAAAGATGAGAAAAGTAAAGTACCTGTGAGTGTTGTGGGCAGCAAGGAGAAAAATCTTACAACCCTTAATCCAGGTCAAGACACTCCTGAAGAGCCTGGAAATGGATGCGCTGAGGACACTGACAGGCGGGTGAAACAGAAAGAAGACATTTTTCTTCCACAAAAGAGTGGATTTCAGACAGCCAGGGGAAGAGCAGTCGCTGCTTCATCTGAAAAGCTGAAAAGAGCAAAAACCTTGTTCAATGAATGTCAAGGCGTTGAAGATGAAAAGGAGACAACATTGCCACAATCCACGATCAATGCTCTGCCATTCAGGGGGGGTGGATTTCGTGCTGCCAGTGGTAAACCTGTGGAACTTTCATCTGAGGCCCTTCAGAAGGCAAAATCTCTGTTCGGTGACATCAGTGTCAGTGCAGAGGTCCCAGATGTTTCACACACAAGGAAAAGTGACAATAAAAAACAACACAGTGGTGACAACACGGGGAAAAGACAGCTGGGTTTCACAACTGCAGGGGGAGCTCAAGTCCGTGTGTCACAGAAAAGTCTGATGAAAGCAAAGCATCTTATGAAAGAATTAGGCGCTTCAGCAGTGCAAGAGGAAGATGCTTTCTTCAAATACCGTGAAGTGGATGGTAAAAACACAATGTTGTCAAAAGATGAGACAAGTAAAGCCCCTCTGAGGGAAGGTGGCAGTGAGAAAAACAATCTTATACCACTTAGTCCAGATCAAAAGGTGGCTGAAAGTATTTCTGAAGAGCCTGGAAATGGATACACTGAGGACGCAGATGAACAGGTTAACCAAAGAGTTGACACTTTGCCAGCAGGGAATAATGGATTTCAGACTGCCAGTGGAAAAGCAGTTGCTGTCTCATCTGAAAATCTGAAGAGAGCAAAAACCTTGTTCAATGAATGGGAAGGAGGCGTAGATGGAATAGGTACAACACCACCACTGTCTAAGGTCCCTGCTCTGCCATTCAGGGGGGGTGGATTTCGTGCTGCCAGTGGTAAACCTGTGGAACTTTCATCTGAGGCCCTTCAGAAGGCAAAATCTCTGTTCGGGGACATCAGTGTCAGTGCAGAGGTCCCAGATGTTTCACACACAAGGAAAAGTGACAATAAAAAACAACACAGTGGTGACAACACGGGGAAAAGACAGCTGGGTTTCACAACTGCAGGGGGAGCTCAAGTCCGTGTGTCACAGAAAAGTCTGATGAAAGCAAAGCATCTTATGAAAGAATTAGGCGCTTCAGCAGTGCAAGAGGAAGATGCTTTCTTCAAATACTGTGAAGTGGATGGTAAAAACACAATGTTGTCAAAAGATGAGACAAGTAAAGCCCCTCTGAGGGAAGGTGGCAGTGAGAAAAACAATCTTATACCACTTAGTCCAGATCAAAAGGTGGCTGAAAGTATTTCTGAAGAGCCTGGAAATGGATACACTGAGGACGCAGATGAACAGGTTAACCAAAGAGTTGACACTTTGCCAGCAGGGAATAATGGATTTCAGACTGCCAGTGGAAAAGCAGTTGCTGTCTCATCTGAAAATCTGAAGAGAGCAAAAACCTTGTTCAATGAATGGGAAGGAGGCGTAGATGGAATAGGTACAACACCACCACTGTCTAAGGTCCCTGCTCTGCCATTCAGGGGGGGTGGATTTCGTGCTGCCAGTGGTAAACCTGTGGAACTTTCATCTGAGGCCCTTCAGAAGGCAAAATCTCTGTTCGGGGACATCAGTGTCAGTGCAGAGGTCCCAGATGTTTCACACACAAGGAAAAGTGACAAGAAACAACACAGTGGTGACAACACGGGGAAAAGACAGCTGGGTTTCACAACTGCAGGGGGAGCTCAAGTCCGTGTGTCACAGAAAAGTCTGATGAAAGCAAAGCATCTTATGAAAGAATTCAGCGATTCAGCTTCAGCAGTGCAAGACACAAATGATGTGGATAAAAGCAGTGAAATGTCTCACAATCATATAAGTATAGCACCTATGAGTGAAAGTGACAGCAAGAAGGAAAACGTCTCCAAACTGAGTCCAGTAGACATGTCTGGAAATCGAAGCACCAAGGGCACAGACGGACAAGTGAAACTAAAAGAAGAAACTTTCTCACCACAGAACAGCGGATTTCAGACTGCTGGTGGAAAAGCAGTTGTCATCTCATCTGAAGCTCTGAAGAGGGCTGAAACCCTGTTGAGTGAATGTAAAGGAGCTGAGGATAAAATTGTTGCTTCATTGCCACATTCAATCTCTGCTCCACCTTTGAAGAACAGGGGATTTTTTGCAGCCAGTGGTAAGCCTGTGGAATTTTCAGATGAGGCCTTAGAGAACGTTAAAGCTCTATTCAGTGACATCAGTATGAGTGCAGGTATCCTGTCCGCTTCAGACACAAAGAGAAGTGATGAGGAACACGAATATGCTGAAAATGATCCAGCGAAAGTACGCTGCGGTTTCAGGACTGCAAAAGGAGGAAAAGTCCACGTGTCAGAGGAGAATCTTTTAAAAGCAAAGCATGTTTTGAAAGAATTTGATGATTTGATCTTAACCCAGGCAATGAACGATGCAGATGCTTTTTTTAAAGAATCTGCGGATGGAGAGTTGGAGCGTTCAAAAGTGAAAGATGTGAAAAGAACTTCAAATTCCAATGCTGCCTCAGCTAGTGACAGGGACATCCCTGCAAGGAGAAGAGCCCCATCGGGAGTTCAGTCCTTTCATTCTTTGCAACCAATTGATCATAAAAACAAAACGGCTGAGAGTTTAAGTGTACAAGACAAGACACTTACAGATGTTTTTAAGTGTCAAGAACACCAGATTGTCTCATCAGTGGTGGGCGACGTATATGGAAGACCTGGACAAGAAAAGTCATTCTTGTTGGACTGTGAAGTTATAAGAGCAGATAAGTCTTCCGATCTAAATTTACAGTCGCTTAACCTCACTGGCTGCACAGAAAACCAACAGAAGCTTTTTGCCCAGGAGGCTCTGGACTGCACAAAAGCCTTGCTTGAGGATGAAGGTCTGGGCGGCCAAAGTCTCTCAATGACTTTTGAAAATGAGCTTCTGAAAGATGACCCAAAATTCAGCAACAAATCAACAAAAGAAGAAACGGGAAGGAGGAAGAGAACAGTCGGTGATTCGGATCTGACCGGTAAGTGTCCGACACGCGTCGCGTATTTATGGCGTATATGTTTTACTACAACTAGAATGTAGGACTGTTACAACTAATATTAATAGATTTGATATAAATGGTTCCTTGCTCTTTAATGTAGGTCAACCTCCCTTGAAAAGACGCTTATTGGAAGAATTCGACAGGACATTTGATGGTCCGAGAGGTTCTGCGCTCCACCCTGTAAAAAGTTGTCCAAATGGTAAATTACTTGCACCGTGGCAGGTTATCTAAACATGCATATTTTGTCATGTACATTAAATAAGTTTGATCTTTTTTAAGGCTTAATGAAAGACAGGGGAGTTTTCAAGTACAGTGTTCATCATCAGCCAAACATCACAAAGCCACACAGGTGAGTTGCTTCGAAATTTGAAGTCACATTTTTCGAACAGCTGATAAAATGTTTCTTTCTTTTCTACAGGGATGGAAAAAACTATGTGGACATGAGATTTCAGAAGACAACACAAACACAAGGTTCAGCCCCAGGAGGCAGCGGCTCAGCGCAGTCAAAGATGCCTACATTTGTTCCTCCGGTCTTCAAAAATACAAAGACGGAGGCTCAAAAGAATCCAGTTTTCAAAGAAAATTCAGTAACACCTGTGTTTGTTCCACCATTCAAAACAAAAAGGACTTTAGTACAAGAGGGCTCCCCTAAACAACACGACGAGGAGGATAAAAGCCAACATTCCTTTATAATGCAGTCTAACAGGAACACTTATGTGCCGCCCACTAAAAAAATTCAAGGCACAGCAGATGTAAAGACTTTGGTTGACACTACAAACGATGATATGAATAATGGAAGTGTTCCTGTTGACTGGGGATCAGTCAGTTGTGGCGCAGAAGCATCACATGTGGATGACACATTTTCCAGAGGCAGAGGTACAGTGAGGTTTTATTTTTTTGATAAAGTCACTTTAAATGTGTGTTCTGTATGATACGGCTAGAATACTGAGACCTTTCTTCTCTGTTGACAGACATCTCTCAGAACCTTCAGAACATTGAGCTTGCACGGGATATGCAAGACATGAGGATCAGGAAAAAGAAGCGCCAGAACATTCGACCTTTACCTGGAAGCTTGTTTCTAACAAAAACATCAGGAGTGGCGAGGATCCCCTTAAAGGTTGCAGTGAATGGAAAGCCTCCAGCGAGATACACTTCAGAACAGGCAAGGACATAACTCTCACTGGGCTTTTAAGCATTTTTTTATGGTTGGAAGTTTTGCTACTTTTTGTTGAAAAATAAAGAAAATGCAATCTGATGTTGTTGTTTTTTTTTCAGCTGTACAGATATGGAGTCCACAGGCATGTTTCTGAGATCAGTAGTGAGACTGCCGAATGTTTTCGCTTCAGTTTGCTGCACTTCATCAAACAGGAGACGTTGATAGATGAAGGTGGTGTTCAGCTTGCTGATGGGGGGTGGTTGATGCCCAGCAATGATTGGACAGCAGGAAAAGATGAATTCTTTAGGTATAAGTCAAATAAAGCTGATATTAAACTATTGATATTGACTCGTGATATTTGAGTAATCGGGCGTGTCAAGTGACGGCGTGCACTGAACTTATGTTCCACAGAGCATTATGTGACACCCCAGGTTTGGATCCCAAACTGATCAGTGAGGCCTGGGTGTACAATCACTACAAATGGATTGTGTGGAAGCAGGCGTCCATGGAAAGATCCTTCCCCGAAACAATGGGTGGCCTCTGTCTCTCCCCAGAGCAGGTTCTCCTACAGCTTAAGTACAGGTATGCAGGGAGAAAGCTTACAGTAGTTTTGGTTATTTATATATTTTAGTTGCTGTTCGTTTGACCTTGTTTATTCTTGTTAAAGATAAAAAAAAAAAAAAAGAACTACCCCCCATCTTATGTGAAAAAATGTTGCACCTTTTTTATAAATACATCAAGTATATTGGAACTGCAGTTCTCCATTAACATTGAACTGCTTGCCTTGTATGTATTAATTAAATTGGCTCTGGCATTAATGACCATAGTCATCATGGATAAATTACTTTTGCTTATTATCGAATTAAAATGTTCATTACATTTCCCAGACTTGTTGCTTATGGCATCAGCAATCCTGTTTGGTCTGAACAGTTTAAAATCCATGAAAATGTTTGCCTCCATTGACGTAATTCTGGAGAAAATACTATGTACTCACACTGGAAACTACTCAACTTATCCTCTAAAGCTGTCATTCTATTTCATCTATTAGATACGATATAGAAGTAGACCACAGCCGCAGGCCAGCTCTGAGGAAGATCATGGAAAGGGACGACACAGCGGTCAAGACACTTGTTCTCTGCATTTGCGAGATCGTCTCCAGAGGTCACTCTCCAAATGGACAGAATCGCAATGAAACCAAGACTCCTCAAAGTGCTGATACCAAGGCGGAAGCTTCATCTGCAGTTGTTGGCCTTACAGACGGTTGGTATGCCATTAAAGCCCAGCTAGATGAACCTTTGGCTGCCATGCTTCACAGAGGTCTACTGGCTGTTGGTGTCAAGTTGATTATCCATGGGGCCCAGCTGGTGGGATCACAAGATGCTTGCTCTCCTCTGGAGGCACCAGAATCTCTCATGCTAAAGGTACATAAAGAGGGAGACCATAAGTTGCTCTTTCTGTCCCTAAAGGAAACGCATAACAAGTATTTTATGTATGTGTTTAGATTTGTGCCAATAGTTGCAGACGTGCACGATGGGATGCTAAGCTGGGATTTCACAGAGATCCACGACCCTTCCTGCTTCCAGTCTCCTGCTTGTATAGCAATGGAGGGTCAGTGGGATGTGTTGATATCATCATACTGAGGAGCTACCCCATACAGGTGGGTTGAGTCTAGCTTTAATGTTCAAGTTCATTATGGTTTTTCCTTCAGGGGCAATTAGTGTCTGGGATTGTGAAGGAAAAAAAATGCTCATTTAGGAGACAAGCAACAGAACATAAGCTACCGATTGCTTCATGAACATGTTCAGTTTCTGTTTGCCATGAAGGGTCATGTCTGCATTTGCATTGTATTTTCCAGTGGATGGAGAGGAAACCAGATGGAGGTATTGTGTTCCGGTCAGCTCGAGCGGAAGAGAAGGAGGCGAGACGATACAACAGCCACAAGCAAAAGGCTATGGAGATGCTATTTGCCAAGATACAAGCTGAATTTGAAAAAGAGGACAAAGGTAGAAGTTATTTCCACTCATTCATTGCAAATTTAAATTGGACAAGCTTTAACAAGTTATCATCTTTAGGGAATATCAAACCTCAGCGGAGAAGGCAAACAATTAGTCATCAGGATATTGCAAAACTGCAGGATGGAGAGGAACTGTATGAAGCAGTCGCAGATGATGTGGCTTACCTCGAGGTGACATCAGAGTTTCCTTACAGATTGTTGACTTTACTTCATTGATGAATGTTCTCTGCTCCTTACTTTTATTTATTATCTGTGTCTGAAGGCTCATCTGAGTGAACAGCAGCTGGAGGCTCTTCGTAGCTACAGACGTTCAGTGATGGACAAGAAGCAGGCTGAGCTGCAGGATCGATATCGCCGTGCTCTCGAGGCAGAGGACAACGAAAAGATCTGCCCCAAAAGAGATGTTACACCTGTGTGGAGACTTTGCATTACTGACTCGACAGCCCAACCTGGCTGTGGTGAGTCTTTTTTTCTTACTTTATCTTGCTTACTTTTGTGTGGATGTTTTCTTTCATTTTTTTAAATGTATTTATTTATTTTTAAATACAGGTTACCAGTTGAATCTTTGGCGACCTTCCTCAGATCTTCAGTCTTTACTGAAAGAAGGCTGTCGATACAAAGTCTATAACCTCGTCACTTCGGATGGAAAGAGACGCAGCAGCATTGAAACGGTTCAACTCACAGGGACAAAGAAAACACAGTTTCAGGAGCTAAAGGTACTGCAGAAAACAAACGTCTTTTGCACACTCGGCATGCATGTGGAATGATGTGCACATGATACAGATTAGATGACTGAAACATTTCAAACATGCAACTTAATTCATCACATAGACTTCCCAGGAATGGTTGACTGCACGTTTTCAGCCAAGAGTCTCCACGGATTTTGTGAATCTTCAAAATGAAGAATTCCAGCCCCTGTGTGGAGAGGTTGATCTCACAGGATATGTGATCAGTGTCATAGATGGACAGGGTTGGTGACTTGTATTTAATTTTTTATTGTGTCGTTTAAAATGTATACTTAATGATGATTTGTGCTTTTGGTAACAGGTTCCTCTCCTGCATTTTATTTGGCTGATGAGAAGCTGAACTTTGTGAAAGTACGCTTTTTCAGCAGCTTGTCTCAGGCTGGCCTGGAGGATGTGATAAAACCTCATGCCCTGTTGGCTCTGAGCAACCTGCAGCTGAGAGGTCAGTCCATCTTTCCCACTCCTGTTGTGTATGCTGGAGATCTGACTGTCTTCTCTACAAACCCCAAAGAAGTTCATCTTCAGGAATCCTTAAACCATCTCAAAAGCTTGCTCCAGGTACAGTGCTAAAATCAAATGTCTCCAAAACAAGTTTTAGAAACAGTTTTTACACCTTTTGTGGATGTTTTTACAGCCAAAGTGCTTATGATTAACTTTTAAAGTTGCATTAAACAGCTGTTAAGAAAGATATGAAATTACAAAGTTGTTGCCTGTATGAATTTTGACAGTGTGGACTTTTGAAGTGCTGCCATTCATTCATGTTCCTCACTAAGGTATGAGGCAAAGTCCTCATAGAATCAGTTTGCTTGCAAACGTTTATCATGCCATAGCAATGCATAGTAGCTCAACAGTAGCTCCCTGGATTTGTGCTAGGCATACCAGCTACAGAGAAGTTGAAGTGGTAAAGCTTGTCATAAAGGGTTTGTTTTTGGCTCCTTACCTGCAAGGGCATTATTGCTCTTTGCAAGCCTGTGTTTTAATAAGAGATCCTTTGGTTCGGACTTGTGCCGTGTTGGCAGTGATGTATTAGGGTTACCAGGTCAGACCTTTTAAGATTTCTGTAGAAAGTGTGCTTATTCAGACATGATGCTGACACATTCAGTTTCCATCAGATTAATGGGAGAGCAGTCTATGTGTAAAAGGGGCTTTATGTTGACTTTGTTTTTGTCTTAATTTCTTAATCTGGACATTAATGTTAAATTGTTCATAAAGACAAAGATGCTGGAATGGCTTACGATGTCATACAATCAGATCCTGGAATCATTGTTAATCTTCTGGGTTTACTGACCTGAAACTTGTTAAAATGTCTGATTTTCATCATCTTACTTTAGATACAATAAGATGATATTAAATGTTAAAATAGCACCACTATAATTGTTTGTGTATTTTCAGCGTCAAGAGAACTTCTTTCTAAATGCAGAAGAGAAGCTTTCACAGTTAGTCAATTCTGAAGGCCTGGGCTCCATCTCCTCTGTGGCTCTGCAACCACGAACCCCAGCCTCTACAATGGAAAGAAAGCAAGACTCAAAGACAGCTGTGAGTTCATGTTAGCTTTGCCTGTTTGGTATGTTTGTTAGAACCACTTCATTCTGACTAAGAACTGAAACTTTTTTTATGCAGGTAACGTTTCAAAAAGGCACCAGGAGCCTCGGTTCCTTCACGCCTGTCAGCAAGAACCCTCCTGCAGCATCAACTTCAACAGAAAAAGACCCCAGAAGCCTGAAAAGGAGGAAAGCTCTGGATTATCTGTCTCGTGTCCCTTCTCCACCACCTCTCTCCTTTCTGAGCTCGTTGGCTTCTCCGTGTGTAAAGAAGACATTCAACCCCCCCCGACGGTCTGGGACACCTAGCACTTTAAAAGCTGTACAGACTCCAATAAAAAAACCTGCTGACTCTGTGGTGGAGGATGAGTGGGTGAATGATGAGGAACTGGCTATGATTGATACACAGGCGCTGCATGTTGGTGATTCATTGTAGGTGCATATGGCTTTATTTTGACTACAAAACACGTTTAAAACAAACTGTACAAATGAGTGAATGTGAAGATGAAGACTGCTTGTAAGATATATTTCCTGTGGTTATTTTTTTTTCTTGTCACTAAGCTTATTAAAGTGGTTAAATTTGCACTGTAGAATCATGTCATCACTTCTGCAGTTGTCTCTTCAGTTCACTTGTTTGTCTGTAGAGTTTAGTTTGTTAAATCTTTCACAAATTCAGAATTATAGACCTGCAATGTAGTTCTGTGATTCCTTTTTTTTGTTTGTGCTTTCGTATTAAATATTTTTATGATTTTTGAGGGAACCTTTTGGTCCAGGCAGTGAAGTTACCACTTCTCCTGTCCAGAGAGACAGTGATATTTTTCAGTGGATTCTGAAACGGGTACTTTATAAGAGCAGTGATGAAAAGAATAAACTTAGACTTGTTATGGTTTTGACAAAAATGTTCTTGGCAAATACTAATGGGCTCATTTGAAAAGAGTTGTCAGTATTAAAAAGCAGCAAGCTAGTTTGATTCATGGGAATTTTTTTTCTTTACTTTGTCTGTAATGTTAAGCAAGAAATGTGTTCTTTTGGCTGTGACATAAACATTGACTACTGTAAAAAATATGTTTGAAAAGAAAACCTTAATGCATTGTGGGAAGACTCGCTTTTAGCTACTGTAGATGGCTCCAACAGTGTATATCAATCTAACTACGTTTACACTAAAATATACTAGTTCAATGATCAAGGCTCTTCCAGTCAGATTTTGATCCAAAATTAGAGATACGAGAGGTACATATATCTAAAGATGTGATGCAGTACCTTGCTGTTTACTATATCAGCAGCTTTGTAAAGACATAATTGCATGATAGTGTATGTAGAGTTGATTCTTTGGATAAAATAAATAGTTAATACTGACATAATTAAATATGATATTGTATCAGACTATATTATTCTGAAAGGTGTTTTAAGTCTTGTCCCTCCTGTTTATATAACTGAAGGTGTCAGGATAAAAACACCTTAATCCATAAAACACCATAAATGAAAGGCATCATAAGAAGACTTTATAGCTGAACAGTAGAGTTGTACAGTAAAGTGACCACAGAGTATATTTTTACTACCTTGGTTGGTGAGTGTAGTGTATATATATTTATATATGTATACTTTACTTAAATTATGACCATTTTAAGTCTCCAGACTGTGGTGTGTCACACTTTAGACCTGTTCGTGGCGCTAATGCTAACGTTCACCTGTTCGCGGAACACTGCTTAGAAGCAGAAGAAGAAGAAGAATGTCGCCACTTCCGTAAATAAGGGAAGCGAAATGTTGAAATTGTTTGCCGGTTGTTTTGATAACACCTTTATTTCCATCCATTTACGCTTTCCGGATGTGTACAGACGGTAAGCAGTACCGACATTGACGCTTTCTTGTTAATTCAAAGTAGTTTATTAGTTTTAATTTTGTTCATGTTCTGTGTCATGCGCGTTTCGACAGTTTAGCTAATGTATAACTGGCGTCTTAGTCCACGGTTTTGATATTAGTTTATTTCTTATCGTCTAATGACCTCAATAGCTTTATAAACACAATAATTATGAAGCAGATTTTTAAGTATGGATACACACATCTGTCTATCATTCGATTAGGTGTTGATTTTATAGCTCACAGTAATTTAAGATAGATATAACACTAATATTAACGGTGGTATTTTTGTTGGTGTGGTGGAAGTAAGTGTGTGAATTTGTTGGCTTGCAGATGTCTCGTCCTGAATTGTCCTCCATGAACTCTAATTCCACCAAAAAGCCTTGCGTTTATGAAAATAAAGAAGAGTGTGGAGATGACTTTGCTGATAAAAGTCCCAACTGTGTGAGCACAGGCCGCAGCAGTCCAGACACGTGTGTGAGAGACCGAGTGCTGAAGGAGGTAGGACTCACCAGCACAGTTTTCATTGGTCCAGCATTTCCTCCAGAAACGCCCAAAGCCAAAACCGATTTCGAAGACTCACTGAGTGAGTTTTATAAAGAGCTTGAGAAGATTGATGCACCCAATGGGGCTGATGATAACCCAGGGAAACAAAATGTTCAGCCATTCATACCTCCTGAAACATCTACCAGCAAGAAGACTCAGGATAGACCCAAGGAGAAAATTATAACAAGAAATTCTGTAGAAACAGACAGCTACCAGAAAAACAGTGCACAGATGCATAAACCCTGGCCTCACTGGTATCAAAATGAACCATACCACCTCAAAAGACAAAGGCCAGAGGTGAGCCGTGGTGGATCTGTTTCGAACCAAAACCAGTGGAATTATCCTCCACCACCCAACATGCCGCCACACCCGAGATTTCACAGACCACCATTCCCTCACCAACACCACCAGTCTGGATTCCCAAATCCAACAAACCTGCCTGCACATGTTCGTTCTTCCTTGAACTGTTCAGCAATAACAAACCACTATCAAGATGACTATAATTTTCCATCATTTTCTAATTTTCCGCCACCAAATATTAGTCACCCCTCTCAGGGTTTTTATGGAAATTCTCCACAACAATTTGGTAGGGATGATCGGGGTTGTTACTTCGACACACACTCGGATCATCCAACTGTTGGGTGGTCTAAAGATAGAAAAGAAAAATGGTCTCGGTGTGATGAAGATTATGACAGACGTCAGAGATTTGATTCAAGAAATGAACCCTGGGAGCAACAGAATCCCTTCCAACCCTGTGATGATAGACACACATATAATTCAGCCTTGGTGCTAATTTTGATGAGGGGATTACCAGGATCTGGGAAAACAACGCTGGCCAGGTACAGCTGGGGTTAATCTTAAACATAAATGAGCTTTTTGTCAATTTTGACCCTATCCTTATCCAAACTGTTGACTGTATAAACAACATTCACAGGGAACTGCTCTCCACTGGTCCGAGTGGGCTAATTCTGAGCACTGATGACTACTTTGCCCACAAAGGTGGCTACTGCTATGACCCAGGCCTTCTTGGAGCCGCACATGAATGGAACCAGAGCAGAGGTATTGTCTCTAAATAATCATACAGGTTCAGTAATACGTGGGATTTAAAAAATAATAAAAAAAAAGACTTCATGCTGTGTCATCTTCACATTAAGATTATTTAAAGCTTTTTTTTTTCTTTTTTAACATTGAAAGAGTACTTTTGTTGTTTTTGTGTTCAATTGTGTCTTAGCTAAAGATGCTTTGCATGATGGCCGGTCTCCCGTTATTATCGATAACACAAACCTCCAAGCCTGGGAAATGAAGCCATATGTCAAAATGGTAGGTGGTGATGTCATATATCAATTGTATTTTACTGTTTTCCAGCTCACAGCTCTTTTAGTATCCTTTAAAAAAAAAAATCATACTTGTTTAACAGGCCTTAGAGATGGGATACAAAGTAGACTTCTGTGAACCTGACACCGGCTGGAAATTTGATCCTCTTGAGCTGGAGAAGTATGATTTCTTTTTAATTTAATTTAATTTAAGATCGTATTACAATACATGCAAGAATTAACACTGTTAAAAGTCACATCCCCTCATGACCATATTGCACTATTTTTGCTCAAGGCGGAACAAGCATGGTGTTCCTCAGGAGAAGATTACGCAGATGATGGATCGCTTTTCATTTCCCATATCCATAGACATTGTCCTGAGTTCACAGGAACCGTCTCATGTCAACCAGAGACGACGACCAGAGAATTCACAGATAATTTGAAGGAAACGAGACTTTCGTTAGTTTCCACAGGTATTTACCAGCTGACGACTTTTACTTGAAGACCAAAACTTTTGTACTTATGTAAATATTGTCAGCTGCTGTTTATACATGGTTTTTAATTTATGACTTTGTATATTATAGATTTATACCTTTATACCCTTTTCTGAATACATAATTACATTTTGAATGAAAATTTTAATAATTTTGTATTTAGTGACTAAAATGTAAGACTTTTTCTTTTGTAGTTTGTGTTCTGTATAATGTGCAAAAAGTTGGAAAATCTAAACGTCGTGTCAATTCATGGATTATTCGATTACCTGCTCATAGATTAATTGTATTTAGCATCTTCTGATTTCCCTAGAGAAACCCAGCTCAGCTTCATAAGTCATTTATCTGTTCGACTATGCCAACACGTGGCTGTTTTTTTTTTTTTCAAGGAAAAGAGTTGTTGACTGTTGATGCCTGCAAGGCAGATCAAAAGGCAGTTTTCCTCTCCTTTCCCAGAAAATGGCAAATATCATCTTTGTTGAACATTTTAATGATTCTCCTTATCTAATTCACAACCTCAGGAGTCTTTAGGATAACAGCGGTTTTCATACATCTATAAAAGGAGAAAAACTGCATCATCTCATGACCTCCTGTATGGTGTCTGTACAGTTAATGAGGTGTGTAACGTTTTTTTTACTACATAGTTTTTCTGGGAAATATTTTCCAAGAGAACTTTCTATTTTCACGTGTTGTTGTCAAGCAGAAAAGCTCAAGACACTGAAGACTTTAAGGGTGGGTTCACAAATTTTAACGATGATGGTCGGTGGAGGTTTTGCTCGGTACAATTCTGTTAATATTAGCGAAGAAGAGGTCCCTTATCAGTTTTAAGTGAATATATAAATTTTGTAAGTGTACGTGTGGCCTGAACAAATCTGACAAATCAATTTAGTACTCTTTTAAGTTGAAGTCATCCCAGACACAGTTGAGCTGCAGAAAGTGTACAGAAACGTGAGAGAATTTTGTGGTAAAACGACTGGTGGTGATTTGAGGACAACCTCGGACTGTTGAGACCTCGTTAGCTGCCGATAAACCTTTTAAACAAACAACTCTGGATTTTATCCTTTGGTGCTCACAAGCAGAACCTGTTTGGGTGTTGAATTGGAAACCGACCGCTGTCTGTAGAATTGTGAAACCTTTTCTTTGTGGATTGACAATATGAACATGAAGGAATAATAAATACCCCAGCTGCTCACTACATTCACCATCTTTGTCATGGTAAATGGCATTTTTTTATCAGACCAGTTGGCCAAATCAGCAAATGAAAGCATTAAGACGGCACGTAGAGACCATTTTGCATGAGAGCTTTTTGTCTGATGACTTGTGTTATCGTGTCTCACAGGAAATTACTTTCTGCCTCTCCGTTCCCTTTGGTGTTCATTAAAGCAGGACACAGGTGCTGTTTGTCTGGCTGTGTGGAGAGTCAAGAATGACTTCTCGAAACCTCTGTTTTACTGAAATACAACAGATATCTTAAATCTGTAAGACGACATGTTAGATTTATTTGCTGGATTTATGTTCCTTTGTTGTTTGTAAATCGATTCAACAATGTTTAGGTTTTTTTTTTTTTTTTAAATGGTATTTGTGGATTCAGGAGTTTTATTTTCTGTGGATCTTCATGTGAAAGTTCTTAATTAATGTTCTTTTCCTTCTGTTTCACAACCTGCAGACTGAATGTTGAAAATAGCACAGTGAAAACTGAATGCACATAAAAGAACTATTCTTTTATACTGAGGTATTTGTTGGTTTTGCATAAAATGACTCCATCACTTAATAATTAAAGTAACAACAAAGGGATCAAAATGGGATCATCTTACAGCAATATGCTTTAGGACAAATGCACAAAGTGTTCCAATGAAAAAATGTGTTATCTCTAAGGTTATAGTGTGGCAAACACTTTTGTTATGTCTTTCAGTCCATGCTAGTGAAGGCCAACATATCAGTTGTTATTGTGCCTCTTCATTTTATATACAGAATTTTTTAGCTCTCTCTCTTGCATAATATATCTTCATATCCCTTATCAACAATCTGGATTTGGCATTCACACTTTTTTTAATGGAATTTGTATTGGACAGACCGCATCTTGACCACCACACATTATTTTGTCAGGCTTTTTGTCCAATTTGTTTAAAAAGTGTTTCACAAACGCAGAAGGTGTGAAGCACTGCGGTGCATGTGATCCATCTTCCAGCAACGTGTTGTAAATGAATAAATGAATTTCTGCCTCTCAGTGTATCATTGTTTACAGATGCAAAGATCAGACAGCAGTACTCATTTTGCTTGTCAGTCACTTCCTGTCTTTTCTCTTGAGATTTATTTACACAGCAGTGACCTTGATCCTCAGAATTCAGCACTCCTGTGTAGTTCAGGAACTAAAGTAACAATCTGCAGCAGTTCGAGGAAATGCAAAACTTTCAACAAAAGAATTAACAATGTAGTTACATTTTCCACATGGTAAATGTTGGGAGAGGGTAAGATATTAGATTTTAAATACAGTATCCACCTCCATTAATCCTTAAAATTTTTAAATTGACTTTACATTAATTTCTTAGCTGAGATTACTGATACTCAGATTTTCAATTATTATTTAGATTCTTAATATTTGATAACATGCTAGTCAAGCACTATCTTTTTAAGGGCTTTTCCATGGCTGAGTGTAATTCTGAAGAGACAGTCTTGAAAATATGTGAACTGCCAAACGTCTGAATAGACTCGACTGCAACAGATTGCCAATAAAGAGGGAGATGCACAAAGGCCTCCTAGTTAGACATATCCTTGCTGATTTATGATCTGATGAAGAACAGGTCACATATTTCTACATAACATGTAGAGGTGTTTCAAAGCTGTCGAGTAAGACAACGATTTAAAAGATTTGTTGTGTGGGCAGCTTTAAAGAAGATTTTAACTAGGCTTGTTTTCCACCATATGGATGGCAAGCAATACCTGAAAGTATAAAAAAACACATTCACATGATAAACCAAAGGTGCTGGGCAAATATGAATGCACACTCACACAGCAGCTTGAGCCTAAAAAACAAAAAACACCTTTTTTTTTTAAATTCAATTTCATTCAATCTTTTCTGACCCAACTAAAGTAGCTGAATATTTGGTTTCTGTTTAGCTTTTGTAGAAACTGTAGTTTCATGGGAAATAAGATTATTTGATGTCCCTCTGTCTCATTTCCATGTATTTAATGTTGGGTAAAATCATTTCTTCAAACCAACAACATGATCACATTCTCAGCAGAGAACATTTGCCTTCAATTTATTGACCCTTGAAAACATGGTGCCATTCAGCATGCGGGACCTTGGTGAAGCACTACATGAGCACGAGTGGATAAGTGTCCAGGAAATAGCTCATTTCTACTGGAGAGACCATTCTAAAGTGGACCCCCTTCACACACTTATCATCAGAGACGTGGCTTTCTAACCACAAGTCTTCACGCAATTTTTCTATTTATCATTTGATTATAATGAAAAGAAAAGTCCAGTGGTGGCGAAAATAATCTTCCAATAGAAGAAGAATCTTCTAGTAGAATTTTTTTTTTTCTGTACAAACAATTATAACTCATGCACCTTAAACAATCAAAATATTTCAACATTGACACCAAGGGTTAAACTTCTACATTTATGTGTATGTGGGGAGTGTTTTAACTCTTTATCATTACTTTATCTCATACCAGCTCTGATTTATCAGTACTGCAGAAATCAACCAGCAGGACTGCCAACCATTTTGGACATTGTTGACACATAATACAGCTCAACAACAGGATGTCTGAGACAGGAAAAGTCATAATCTGTGGAAGAGCTAACGAGTTTATACTTCCTTCTGGCACCAAAAGCATGGACACAAACATTTGCATTTTGAAAGCTAACGGTGCACTCTGCACTTTGTGTTCATTTGCAATAAGTTCTTTTGTAGTTATGGTTATTTTGTACAATAATGGATGAGAAACACACAGTAACGTCTTGACGATTTTGCTGTGGTACAAGTTGTGGTGCCACAAATATAAATGTGAGAACAAACTATGACCACATATACTGTAAATGGCTTTTGCAGAAATAAATGACAAAACAAAATGTATTTTTCTCTTGGCTTTCATTTACCTCCTTTACTGCATTTTCTGTTTTCTCAGACAGAGAACGTCATTTAGGTTTCAGATCTTATTCAACCTGTGAGTTTAACTTAGCCTCTAAGGAACATTTGGAAATCTAGACTCTCAGGCTGAAGGCTACTGAGAGTCCTTGAAATATAAAGAGACTAAATGATGGCAGCTAGTAACTGAATCCACTATTACATAGATTTCACAATGTAACAGAATGGACAAACCTGTGCTTTCAGTATCTGGCTTTGCACGTTGGCCAACAGCAAACTTGTTTGTGCATGTGTTGTTGCCAGGTACAGCATAATTTGTAATATGAGAAAGCCTGCAGCAGCAAAGAGCAGACATGCTTTGAATGATGATTATGTAAGACAGCTGTTAGTGATTTGTTCTCCCTGAATGGCAGTGATGAACCACTCACTGCTGTTAAACATCATAAAGACAAAAAGAGAAAGGAAATAATCAAAACTGGCACTTATGCTGGAAGCTGAGGACAAAAAAAGGATGTGTCAGGGTAATGTGCTGTAATTACCACATTAAAAAGTATGAAAAAGATATGTTGCCTTGTATAAAGCTCTGCTCTTACTTGATTTCATCCAAACAGTTCTTGCATAACCTCATTTTTTTGGAAGTGGAAGAGCAAGATGAACAGGATACATTATCCTTTATACTTGGCGTTACAGAGAGGAACTGCTGCCTGCAAACAGATAATTAGGGATCATATCAAACGTAACTACTATTGATAAGTAACACACATCAGTCTCTAGTCTGAATTAATTCGATATTTTAGAGTCAGTAGATTCCTCATGTTGAGGTCCTTTTGCAATATCTAGTTAGGCTGGTGGGTAAGGAGATGAAGCATGAAAGCTTTCGTAAGCGGCCAGCCACAGTTCACGTTGTTTGTTGTGGTTGTCACGTGAGGCTGGCAGCCAATAACAACCGTGTGCTACGACCGCACAGCGTGTCATCTATGTACACACTAACGACCGATGAGTGGAGTGAATGGAACAATAAGACACAATAAGACCGGAAACCATCTCATTCACTCTCCAAAAGAAAGGCGCAAACTGACTGAGACTCACCAAAAAGTGGTCATACTAGAATACACTTTGCACACAGTCTGGGATCCGATGGGATGGGCCGTTATCTGATTATTTTAAGGCAACATTCATCTATTGGGGGCTACAGAGCTTACAGACTTCAGATAACAGAACAAGAACTCAGTGGTGGAAGAATATTTCAAATTCAAAATCAATTCATACCAGTAATACTATAAAACCAAAAAGTCCTGTCTGAAAAGTCACGCTTGGGTAAAAGTAGCTAAATGTAGTTAGATTATTAGTTCTCTTTTACCTCTCATGGCTTATATATTGTAAGATATAACATTTAGATGATTGATATTGTAACAGTGTCGCTTAAATGTTGGTTTGACACCAAATAAATCTTAGAGGTTGAGGAATTAAAAATAGAATATGAAAGAATAAACAAAAAAACCTGTTCTGATATGCAAATCTGATTTAGTGTTTGTTTTTTGTGTGTGTGTGTGTGTGTGTGTGTGTGTGATGAGTTTGATCATTACCAATCATTAAGATGAAAACATTTAGCAAGAGGGGAAAAGTCACTATTTGGTGGAGCTGTAAATGACTTAAAAATCTTAAATGGAATCTAGACTATGCATCAAATTCACCAAAAATAAACCAGGTGGCTAAAAGATTGCAAAATAAGGTTTAATATTAAAAGTGCTGGGTTTCCCAGTATCAAACAAAGTTTTTAAATGGATCTAAAAGTAGAAGGTACAATATTTTCCTCTGAAATCGTGAGAGATATTTTGAAATACTCATTTATAATAGAAAAAGTAAACAAAACTTCTGCATATGAATTATCTGTCCTTGCATTATTGCCCCAGACCCCTCAGCCTTCCCCTTCCTGTAGTTTCCTTTGAAAGAGAAATGTAATTAATCATTACAAGATTACCATGGTGATTGTGTCTTATCTTGACTTCTTCATTGTGCTGTTTATTTGTGTGTGCGTGCGTCATTGTTGTATTAAAGTCATTGGATTTCACCTTTATCTAATGAACATGCAATGTATTTCAACATTTTCGTGTAATCTTTCAGTAAGGACACTCAAAGTGCGTTTTGCACGCATAGGCCATAGCAACCTTTCCGCTCCGTTCTGCCTTTATTTTGAGACATACAACCGGAAGTGTAGTACTGCACTCTTACTACTTTGACAGGTGAGGAGCCAACACACTATGGATGTGATGCCTTGCTGCGGTTAGTAGCCTTCGGGCGGCCACACATACAGAGGAGGGCTGTCTTTAGCTTCCCTTCATTCGTCCTCAGCATGTCGTTAAGAGCGGGGCTCCCGGTCCCTCCATGTCGGCCACCTGCCTCCGGTCCCCATGACGGGTCCTGTAGATCCATCGCATCCGCAGAGAGGGAAGTTTAACTCCGGCGACCTGAGGAGAGGGGAAGACAAATACACGGCGGTTTGGACGTTAACAGTAAGCACATTGACATTGTGGGAGACATTTTCAGGATAGGATGAGTTAATACCGACTCAATCGAAGCTGCTGTTGCAGCGTATACATTATTTTTTCAGTTTACCTTAGAAGTCTTCATAAATAGGCTTCGATATTTTCTTTTTTTATTGAAGCTGTTTGGGGGAAAAATATTGTAGAAACTTTGATGGGACGTGAAGTGGTAGCCAACACAGAGGGAAAGATTGGTATCCAACCTTTCCATTTTTATATATCCACGTGAAACTGAATTGATTTTAATTGAGAGCATCTGTGACTATTTAGCTGAGTAATAGCTTTTCTTCCAGCGCTTGTGCTCTGTGACCTAAATGCACTCATCATTTACAGCATATTGGAACCAAGCACTCAGACGATTCTTACTTCAGCCGACTAAACCTGTAAATCTACCTCCACATGTCGATGAAGCAGACTCAATGGGTAAACCAGTTCTCTGTGATTCCATGTATTTAGGTGTTGCTGTCTGCTCTCAACACTGTTCAACACATCAGCCTGGACCTGGAACAAAAGTGATGTGGGTTAAAAGCAAATAGAAACAGTTGTGACCAAGAAATGTCAGGCCTCTCCTAATGTCAGTTTTCTGAATCCACTGAAGAGCAGAGCAATGACTGACATAAACCTGATGCACCGAATGGCCATTCCTCAGACAAATCTGTGTGCCAGCCATTGCCTCCGTTCTCTAATTTGATTTTAGTTCCAGTTGTCAGTCAGAGGCAGTGCTCTAGGCTCCCAAGCTGCTGGTTACATAATGTCAGCTGAGGAATACCACAATCTAGTGAGCAGAGGGGGAAACTTTAATTGAACAGAGACAATGCTGTGAACGAGGCCAGATTACAGCCTTACGTAAGGGATATTTTCTTCCTCTTAGCTGGAACGATGCAGATGATGGTGGTCCAGAAATAGGTCTGAGAGAGGGATGCTGTGTAACCCACATTTATAAACAGACGGGTGCATTTGTAAGCATGTTAATGCATAAGAAGGAAAAGGCTCTGAAAATGAGTTTATATTGAAGGAGATTGGCATTTCACATAGCTCAGGTCAGCCTTTGTTATCAATACCCTGCTTCCAGTTATATAAACTGTGTGCACCGTAATAGATTCAATAACATATCGGACCTCTCTTTTTGAAGAGGTGGCGGTGAAATGTCGTAAGGTTAACCTTATTGCCAATGTGGAGTGACAAGGCTGTGAATTCACTGATGTGATTTTTTTTTTTATTTTAATTTTTTTTTGCTGACACTTAAAACAAAGCTAGTTCTCATTGCCACTGTCCAGCTCAAAGTATGAATCACATCTTATAGAGTGCACCTAGAGATAAATATAAATGTGAAGCTTTTGTCATGTTACTGCTGGTATATTTAAGTTGTTTTAAATTGAATATTTTACAATATTGATTGAATTTGCTGCAGCTGTATGTCGGCAGTGACATATGTCTGCTGTGTTAGCACTAATGGCTGTCATCCACCACATATGATTCACAAGAATAACTCGTCTGTCACTCATCTCCATACTGTATATAGAGCAGAAAATCTTGCTGGTTATATCAATGTCAGATTCCCGTATGGTGCTCTGACAATACCGTGATTTTAATGATGACTATATGATTAAAAAATAAAAAGACAGACACGGTCAAGAATGAAGATGAAGATGGCTGCTGCCCCACCTCCAAAATGTAAAAAAAAAGTAGAATAAGGTGAATCTAAATTATGGATATTGTTTATCAAACCAGCAGAAACTCTTCCAGAGGATGATGGTCAGATTTTACTGAAATTATTGAATAAGTTTATGGGTTTAAAAAGGCCACTTAGAGCTGTTATAAGCCTTTGATTCTGCTTAAGGGAGCCGTTACATACCTGGTCTTCTTGGTCAATTCAGCACAACTCATCAGGTTTAATGTTGCATAAAAGCTCCCTGGTTGTTTTACGTAAGGTTGTTCTTTTGTGTGTTCTTAGCAAACAAACAACATTCACTGCTCCAAATCTGTTCCATCCAGCTTTGTGTCACACACAGGTGGTTAAATTAGGCAGAAACTGGCTGCAAGACGAGCATCCCAAATGTTCTGAAAACTAGAAATATAATCTGGGATAAACGTATTGATAGCAGTGATAATATAATCATAACTGAGACTGCCACCAATTGATTGTTGGTCTCACGTAACAGTTCGGGATGTTCTATGAGAAGAAAACAAATGATAACAAATAAAAGTAACTGTAGGGGGAGACCTTTCAGGCTAAAATTATAATAAAAAAATAGTCTAATAATTATCTAATAGTACTAATGTGAATGATTTTATCCCTCATAAAAAAATGACATATCAAAGGCAGGAAGCCCTGGGTGAATCGACATGCATGTTCTTGTAATCAAATTTAATGCAGTCTCACCATCATTGAATGTAGATTTGCCAGACTTCCTCCCTTAGGTTGGACAATTTGCTCTTTTAAAAAGATTATAAATTAGACGTACAATTAAAAAAAAGGCTCAGGAAAAAAAACTGTGTTTATTGTATATTTGCTCCACACCTACTGTGACATATTTCAGCCAACTGACAATATGCTGCATGAAGTCATGAGCTAATATTATTTGAAAATCTGAGTATTGCTAGATGCATTTCCTTATCTTTGCTTACAAGAGCTGCTTTTGAAAGATCTTCTAAATCAACATTTGATGGCAACTGTAACTATAATTTCATCACATGTTTGAAACCATGAAGTCCGATGAGATATCTGCATTTCGAGAAATTTTTTTCCCTCAAACAACAATGGAATCCTTTGTGGAATAACTTCCCCCTTTATGTATACTGCTTGGAGCGCCGCAGCATCAGCGCTGCAGGAGCTGAGAGCTGCATCCTAATAAACTTTTGACTGCAGTGGGAGCTGTAAAAAACACAAAGATCACAACTACGCTATCCCTGGAAATTTCAGTATAGGAGTGTGGATGTTATACATGACCTATGGAAGGACCCAGTGATGATATAATAACAACCTCAACCAAAGCTGTGAAAGTGAGAATGTATCAGAATCTGTGAGTATCAGTCCTGGATTGCCAGGGAAATTGAAAGTCCTCGTTGGAACCAATGAGAGTCCTCTGAAATAAAAGGATGCCAGGCTTGTGATGCCAGTAACAAATAGACCTGCTCAGTTCTTTGTGAGATGATGGCTACCTGTTATTTGAGTAGAAATTGTATAGTCTTCAACCACAAATGTTAGTTTCAGGAGACAGATGCCATGTTTAAACTGATTGTGTCCTGCTGCAGGACTGCAGGATAGATGTGAGAGGGCTGTGTGATGCTGCTGCTACTTGAGGCACACAGCCAAGGATTTAGCTTTAAATTACCACTGCTGCCTGACACATGTTTGAGTGTGTCTTCTCATTAACGTTGCCAGCTGCTCTTGTTGGACCTTTTATAAGCATGTGAAGAGGAACACCACCATTTCCTTTCCCGGGTTTATATGTGTGTGTGTGTGCTTTTCTTTCCAATAAAAATGAAGTTACTATTTGATGGCTTAATAAAGGTTATTCTGTCCCTGCAGCCATGATTCTTTGCATGAGGCAACCTTGACGAACATGATGGAGGAGGCTGCCAGTCAGCTTGAGAGGGACCATGTGCACAGTGTCTATGAAAAGATTGCTCCATATTTCAACGACAGCCGTTATAAAGCCTGGCCAAAAGTACAACAATTCCTGCTGGACCTTCCGCCTGGGAGCATTGTCGCGGACATTGGTGGGTGTCACCCTCAGCACTAACGTTATCCTAAAAATCTGGCGTCACATGATTATTAACACAGTGTGCTTTTTCTATTTGTTTTTCATATGACAATACGTTTATCTTTATCTTTCACTGCCAATCTGTTTTGCTTTAACTGCCTGTCTTGTCCTTGACAGGCTGTGGTAATGGCAAGTATCTCCACATCAATCAGGATGTGTTCAAGCTGGGCTGCGATGTTTGTCGCCCCCTGGTGGACTTTGCTTGGAGCCAAGGACACGAGGTCCAAATGTGTGATGGGCTGCATTTGCCTTACAGAGACCGCTGCTTTGATGCTGTGCTCTCTATCGCAGGTAATGGACTCACAGGAACACGTATTAAGTTAGAGATGGATGCTGCTGATTGCTTCCTCTCAGTAATAAATCTATCCCTTCATAAACATGAGCTGAACAGCTACAGCTGACATGTCCTGTGAATTTACAGTTTACAACACCACATCTTGTGTTGCCTAGCCAGCACTGTAAAATAATTCATGTGTCCTCCAACACGAGTGTAATTAGGCTCAAAGGGAGGAAGTCACCCACATGTGGATTTATTATGTGGCAAACAGTTCACTGTGTGCATGACGCGTTTTGTTGACTACTGTATGTGACAACATTGTGATTAAATAAATTCCCACGCTTCATTCTACTTGATTTTGTAAAATCTTTGCTTCTCTCACAGTCATTCATCATTTGTCCACCAAAGAGCGTCGCATTCGAGCAATAAAGGAGATGGCTCGCACCCTGCGAGTGGGCGGACGCATCATGATCTACGTGTGGGCCATGGAGCAGAAACGCCGCAAATTTGAGAAACAGGACATCTTCGTTCCCTGGAACCCCAATCCTCATCTGCCCTCTGGCTTCAACAGGGAGCGTGCCAAACCCAGAAGGAGAGCCACAGCTCAGAGTGTGAGTGAAGCCATAGAAAACACTGAAAAGCACAGGAAGGTTAGAAGCACATCCTCTGTGGCCGATGAAGAAGATCTGACCCGTACCATCCCGCAGCAAAGGACACAAAGACTGTGGTTCTTCTCCAGGTCTCTGGATTCTGTGTTTGACTTCGGAAGCTTAGCCATCTCCTGGCCGTCTTCCAGAGACCTGAGCACTTTATCTTCACCCACAGGTGAAAGTGAGGTAAACAAGGCCAACCAGCGTGGGAGAGGGCGAGGCCTCATCAAGCAGGTCTCAAGCTTCTTCTCTCCCGCATCTGTGATCGGATCAGAGGAGGACGTCTTTGACTCGGTCACAGACCTGCACAAGGTACAGAATGATTCTGGAGGCAACAGCAACACTCACAGCAACGACACAGAAAGCCAGGGTGTCTCAGTATCTTTAGCCCAGGAGTGTGGCTCTTTTGCTCTGCCAGATCTGATTTCTTTGCAGAGAGAGCATCCGAAGCAGTCTGGAGATGAAAGCGACGGAGGGCAGCAGGGAGAAGAGCACCAGGAAAGCACACAGAGTCCTCAGGGGAGTGAAGGGCAGGTGGAAGGTTCCTGTCTGAGGTACTATCACGTCTTCAGGGAGGGAGAATTAGCAGAGCTAATAGAAAATCATGTTGAAGAGCTTCACGTAAAACACACCTACTTTGACCATGCCAACTGGTGTGTGGTGGCAGAGAAAGTTCAGTTTTGGAAAATATGATTTTAAATTGTATTTTGCCCAGGTTTTAGCACTGAATCATACATTTATTGCCACTCTTGTGGTTAATAAAAGTACAGCTGTAGCTGCTGTTGAAGGTACACTTAACATCAAGCTATTCCACTGCTGCACGTGTCTTCTGAACTGTGCAATTTTAAAATTTCCTTTTATACAAAGAAGTCCTAGAACTAGCAGTGCATCAGATATAAAAAATATATTAAAGATATTTCAATATTTTAGAAGCATTTACTTTAATGTTTTAGCACAGAGGACTGCAGTGTTCAACAATGGCTGTTACTGTATATTGTACTACATTTTAAAAGTATTTATTCTATTTCAAAACACGAAACTGACAAGCAGTGTCCAACTGTCCAGAGTGAGTTCTCCTTTATCAAATCATCATGCTTCGCTGCCATTGATTTGAATACTTTTACAAGGACTTGTCTACAAAGGGAGATGCAGATAAATGCACTGTTTGTGTCTTTGGATTTTAATTATGAGCCAAAGGGGATTTTGCAAGACTAAAGTATAGGCTTCCATCTGCTGTTATGTGTTTTAATACCTTAATTTCTGTGGATTTTATTTATTCATTTTTCCATCTGCCCATTTTGTGACTGTGAGTTCCTCAACTCTGAATATGAGGAGCCAAACCTGCGTCTGTTAAGGCCTTGTTGGTTAGGTGTTCTGTAAACTACTCGTGTAATTTATCTCATCTTACTATTGTAAGAGCTCAAAGTTGTGCAGAATATCTTCCAAAACATTTGTGCTTTGTTCACTGTAGTGTTTCAAAGAACATGTTGCCTGTGTGTGTGTGTGTGTGTGTGTGTGTGTGTGTGTGCGCGTATGCTTGATATTTTAAGTAGATGCATAATGTCTTGTAACAAGCTGAATATACCAGAAGTGTTTTTCAGCAAATGAACTGCCTCATATACTGTGAATAAACATTGCACTGTACCACAAATAATTCACTGCTTGATGTCAAACAGGTGACACTGAAACATCTGTACCCATCGTGCCAAGGAGAGTACATTTCCTTATAACTGCGGTATGAGTGGACCAACTGTGTTTGTTCTAAAGTGATAATGGTACTTAAATGTCTCTTGGGTTTGAATTTATTTACCCTTATTAAATATTTTTGTTCAAGAGTGCTGTGTGGCAGTTATTGGCACTAACAGTATACCTTTATGCATACTGGAAGATCAACTTTCAGTCACAATCACAAAGAGAACAATTCAAGAAGAGAGTATTAAATAAATATAGAGTTACTACTCTTGAGGTACCCATACAGTATCTTAATGAAAAAGCTGTTGTGGTTCATCTGTCTGTGTTGTATGATGCTATCAACATTTCACTCTATTAACAGCTCTATTAATTCATCCTGCTGATTCTGTTGTACCACCCGTAAACATCTTTGTGTTACACATCTGCATCATCACTCTCCGTCTTTCATGTTCGACAGATGACGAGCGCTTCCTATCAACCTAATGTTCTCCTCCATCATTCTGGTCGAAGTTGATCTTAGTCTGTCCAAAGTATCTTGTTTCAGAATTGGGCAACCTTTTTTAAATGTTTTCTGGCAAAGTTTAATCTGACCTTTTCTGGTCACTTTGGTGTTACTTGTGGCCCAAAGTGGTTTGCATCCTCAGAAAAAAACCGTTCATGAAGGCATCTCTTCATTGCAGGGGAGCGTTCTGGATTTTGAGAAGTGGATAATGGCAAGAATTCTGCTGTCACCCCGTTTAGTTGTGTTCCAAAGCTTTTAGTGTTGCTGAGCACTCCTGGGGTTTCTCTTATTTGTTTTTGTTTTTTCAGCCCAACGATGGCCTCTTTGACTTGCAGCAACATATCTTTGAGACCACATATTCTGAGTTCCCATGGCAACTGCCAAATCCAAATTCAGGTAATTAATCCTCATGACATAACAAGTAGGCTGGCCATCTATGAGCAGGAAACGCATTATTGGTCAACTGTCGGGTATGTGTGAGGAGACATACAATCAGCTGATTCCTTGATGTTTAGGACAACATGTTTTATCAAACTTCTGGAATAATGGATGAATACATACACATGGACCTGATGATATACAGCCTGGCAGTAAAACAAATTATTTCCAGATTATTGTCTCTCTCCTAATTGTTGATGTCAATGCTCTGAGGGTCCTCTTGATTCAAGAGATGAAGGATTTACATTCCACACTCCCTCCAAACCTGAAATATAAAGGAACTTAAATGTAGTAATTACTTTATAGAAGAAATTATTTCAGTACTGGATGGGTTCATTTGATGTTTTCAAGCAGTTGTTTCCTTTACCTGAGTTGCTGCTCTGTGGACAATGGAGTGTCTGAGGGCCAGTTTATCAATGTCTCTCGAGTATCCTCCACCAATAACCGTAGCGACAGGAATGCCTCTGCCGACCACGGTCTTCATCACATACAGATCTCTCTGGTAGAGCCCTAAGGGATATTTGTAATCTCTAAGTGATTTGTAAATAAAAATATCTTTATGCAAAGGAGAGTCGCTCACCTTGGTCTGTCAGACGGAGTCTCCCGAGTTCATCCTCCCAATGAGGATCAACGCCTGCATCGTACAGAACGAGGTCTGGACGAAAGGTCTCCAGTAGCCAGGGGAGGTGGGCCTCAACTGTTGATAACACCATCAACATCTTCATTAAATTTATAAATTAAACAGTTTTATGTTAGAATCTGAAACTTGCATTTGAAGCCTGTAAAACAGAGACACAAATGCACGTCTATCTGTATCCAAACAGTGAACATATATGTCAGTTATCATCTGAATTAACGTGCCTGTGGAGATGTACTCCTTGTCTTCCAACCCATCCTCCACACTGATATCTAGGTCACTCTGCTGTTTGCGGAGGGGGAAGTTTTTCCCACAATGTACCGAAAATGTAAACACAGACGGCTCTTCTTTAAATATGAAAGCGGTGCCGTCACCCTGTCAGACAAAAAGTATTCAAGTTAAGCAAAAGTTGATCCTACCAACAAAGCCAAATCCTGCTATAAGACAAAAGACCAACACAAGTAAACTCCACCTGATGCACATCTAAATCCACAATCAGAACCTTCCTCTTGGTGGAGGAGTTATGTATCAGGCATTTGGCTGCAACTGCTAAGTCATTGAGGAGACAAAACCCAGAGCCGTAGCTGGGAAATGCATGATGGGTTCCTCCTGCTGTGCTGCAAGCCAGACCCTTCTGTAGAGCTACTTCAGCAGCTAGAACAGTCCCACCTGTCAACACAGAGAAGACAACAGAGGAGTGTGCAGCTGTCAGCTATCTCCTGCATGGTGCATCCCTGTCTTACCCGTTTCATATCGACAGCGTCTCACTATACCCTCACTCCAGGGAAACCCCGTCTTCCTCTGTTCTTGTTCATTTATTTTCCCGTGTATGAAGTTGTTCAGATAATCCACAGTGTGCACACAGCTCAGTAAATCTTGAGAAGCAATTTCAGGGTACCACACCTACTGTGAGGAAGAAAATTCACATCAGCAAAAAAAGGGGGCTTGTAATTTTTTTTATATTTTATTTTTTGGGCAGGGGGCGTTTTATTGATAACATATAATCAACGAATTGGCACTTTCAGGGAAAAAAAAAGAAAGGCACACTAAGGACTAACCTGTTTCTCTGTGATGACTTGATCTTTGAGTAGAAAGTGTAAAACCCGGGGAAACTTGCTCATTGGAAACCTGTGGTTGGGTGGAAGGTCACACACATACTTGCTGTGATGAATTATGGGAAGTCCGCTGGATCCGTGTCTTACCTGCGGAGGTGAACAGGTGAGTTGTGAGGTTATGAGGCAGTACAGCGGTGCAACGTGCCGAGTTATATTTAGACACATCGCATTGTCTTTTTAATACTCTGAGAAACACTCCAGGTCTTACTTGTTCAGCATGGAAACATCTGCAGGAGGTAAGAGCTGCACCGACGATCCGACCGACCTCAAGATGAGCAGCTTTTGGAACTATCCGCCTAATGCAGGTCATTTTTCACTAACAGTAAATGACATTCACTTACACAAGACAGAGGAAATGCAGCGTTTTCAGATGTTATGAAACGGGACGTTTTGGTACCGTAACGGATGTTTGAATGTGTCTGCTGCTGCTGCTGCCATCCTCTGTCACGGAGTAGAAATAACACTTTTAAATGTTTGCATCATAGTCGATTGTCACCATCTACTGACTGGGGGGGAATACTGCAGATATAGACCACCACTTCAGATCAGAAGTGTTTTACTGGTTAGATTAGCTGATATGACCACATGTGTCTATGAGTTAGATATAAAGAATGCCTCAGAATTCCGCTCATGTCTGATATTACAAACCCAATTTTTTTAAAATGTTGTGAGGCTGTGCAGAATGTAAATAAAAACAGAATGTGATCATTTACAAATCTTACAAACCAATATTTTTATTCAAAAATAAAATATGAAACATACCTGGATTGTTAAAAAAGATGAAAATCTGAAGTTATTCTTTATAATCAAGGGGAATCCTTTTCCTCACATTTAAGGCTTGTGGAAGTTTGGATTGCATAGTTAAATATAGATAACTATGAGCAGCATTCAGGATAAATTTAGTATTTTATATTCTGTTTGTTTTTCTTTTGTTTTTATTCCCAACATCCTGATTTTCGGATTTTTTATTTATACCAAAATAACTAAAACGGAGCAAAACTAAATCATTTTAGAGCATATTCTACCTCTCAAAAAGCTTTCGATGATGATCTTTCTTTCTTTGAAAGAGGTCATGATGTTGCTATCCTTCTTGTTTCTGCATAGTTATTACTCCTTTATCATCCAGTGAACTCTGTTGTAACAAGCTGCTCACATTCCTGGGTTATAGTAGGTCAGAACGCATGCAGTGTTGATAAGATAAAACACACATTCTTTATTGACTGAATGCACCATTCATACCTCTTATCCCATTTCACAATTTTCCATTTCACATCTACTTTCCTATCCAGTGATAATATTGCTGGATGCATACTAGCTTCTTTCTGAGTTAAAAACATAGGAAGGGTGGAGACTCCCAGGAAGGATAGCGTTCATAAAGGTTTGTGCCAGTCTGCACATTCTCCCTGTTTTGTTTAGGTGATCACAGCTCATTTCACATTTAGAGTTCTCAGCTTTTCACCCCATGACAGATTGCTCATCCTTCCTAGTGTACTGACATGTATGAGGGTTGTTAGTTCTTCTTTGCTCAAGTGGCAACAACACACGTTGACTCCTGAAGTCAACGTGTGTTGTTGCCACTCTGGTTAATCACGGTGACAGAGGATCATTTATGTTGTCACACTGAAATCATGTCAAACATACAGCCTGAGACTTACCATCCTGAGTCATACATGGTAATGTTTAAGGAGGGGGAAGACTCTGTGGTAAGTTAAATTATATAAATGTTTAGTGCATGTTTTACAATTTCCATAAAACAATTGAATTTGGACCAATTTTCTTGTTTTATAGATGAGGAGTGTGCTCATTTATCATGAAGATACTTAGGTCTTCCTATGACTGCACTGAACTGGTCTTTGATTCCTTTCTTTTGCGTCTGGTTTCTTTTTTACAATAGTGGCAGGCAACTGAAGGCACAGTCTGGTGTACTGTCAGTTCTGAGGCTCTTCAATGATTGCGTGTGTGTGTGAAGAGTGGTGGAAGGAGATTAGCACAGCCCTCCCCTGGGAGAGGCAAGGGTACTCTCAGTCAGATGAAAAAAAGGTTGCGAGTGCGTTTGCCCCAGGTGCAGAGGAGAAATCTCTGCATAATAGAGAAAGGAGATTAGAGAGGTAAAATCAATTACTGACTTCACTCCTGTTAACAGGCATTTCAAATCAAGAGAGACGAGGGAGGAGACAAGTCTCTCTTTCCAAATGGAGGTTTCTAATTCATCTTGACAAAAAGATTGTGTAGCTTTGTGCAGGTGTCAGAGGTTATATTAATTCATTAACATATAGATTTTTTCTCCTACTGCATCAGCGTCTCTCTGAGTTACATCTAGTCTTATTGAAGGACCACTGCAGGGGTAATTATTTTGTGAATGATATATCTAGCTTTCTTTCTTTTTTTATTTAGAAATCATATACTCTCCAAGGCATACTTGAATTTCCATAAATTTTGAAGATTTATTAGCATATGCTCAAAATTACCATCAGACGACCAATACTCATAAAACTGTTACTTTCATACACCATTTCACCAATATATCTCCAATTTCTATTTTAGATAATAAGCTCATGGCTAAAATGTCTCAGATTTAGGAAATAATTTCCTAAATTAATCATTTCCCAGAGTACGTAGTGGCATCACCACATGGTTGCTTGGCTGATAAACAGCCCTAGAGATGCACAGTTAAGTATGATAAGATGGAGGACGAAGTCAGCCAGTTTAATCAATTTTCATGTACACCAAGTTATTCAACTTAATAAACAGACCTGAGTGATAACACGCCTCACGCCTTTTTTTTAAAACAATAAACAGTAAAAGTGCATCCAGACAACTGCAATGCAGTGTATTTGAAATGGCCACACAAATGCAATAAGAATTAAAGTGTGCAGAAACACTTGCATACGTCTTTAATACTTTTCAATCTTGAGCCAGGAAGCCTAGCTGACAGTCGGTTCAGAGCTGCAGTCTGCCTCAGGGCAGCTGTTTTTAAGGCCTTGCAGCTCTGTATCTCATTTCCAGCAGAAGCAAAAAGAAGCTGACAGCAGCTGAGCTTTTATCTAATTATTTTTCTTCCATCCGGCAAACAAAAGCAGGCTGACTTGAATCAGCCCTCTCAACATTGTGTTGTCATAAATAATTTAAGGGGTCAGCAGGCTGTTTCCTTGCTTTGTTGTGTAACACACTTATGGGATTAATATTATGCTGCACACAGTATGTGTTTAACCACATTGATAGCCCTGTCACTGCTGAATAGCCCTGTTATCTTGGCATGTATTGTCATGCTTCTGGAGACAGCAAATCTATTCATTGTCCAACAGCAATATGGGACTGGGTGGTGTAATATTTGGATCATATGGAAGGATTTGAGCATGTCAATTACACAACATCCCAATCAAAACTTCAAGCCTACAAACTCCTTCATCCTCAGCCCCTGCTTCACAACTCTGAGTGGAAGGAATTTGCTTGTTGATTGCGTGGGCTGGCAGAGCATGTTGCAGCAGGTGAGAACAGGGGTTGTTGTTGGAGTGAATTAATTTGTAGCTGCCGCCGGGGTATGACAGTGATGGCCTGCTGCCTCCTTCCTCCAAAGCAGTATCCCATTGATTCCCATCTCAGCCATCCATGTACTCCTGTAATCATAGACAAACAGGAGCAACGGGCTGTGAGATGTGTGTTTGCTACAGTATAATTTACTATCCTATCACTCTATTCATGATCATTGGAAATGATCCTCTCTTTATTCTCTGGCATCACTCATTGTTTAGGAATGTCCTCAACACTGTTAACTAAGTCCTGTTGTGTGGCTGATGTGTTGTCAAAGCAGGGATGTGCGGTTGCCAGGGGGTTTCTCTTGAATTACACTTTGAGTTACTACATAGAGCAGCCAAAGCCTTTGCTGTGTGCTGCTTTTGCCCAAATTCATTCTATTCATTACATGCAAATTTCCAAGATGGTGTGTTTGTCAAGCAAGAGAAAGCTTGTCTTTTCCAGTCAATTATCAACCCAGATCAACATCTGCTCCCTGCCAACAGTAATACCTCTCATGGGGTCTCAAGGAATACTCGTTGTAATTAATTCAAAACATTGTATGACCCATTCTAAAAATATTTAGTTTTCATACACAATACACCATTATTTTTAATAATTGATATCAGAAATGTGTTTGTAATTAATAGAAAATAGAAATAAGATATATAAAAAAGAAATATCCTTTAAGGTGAAGTATGTGAAGACAACAGACAGCTCATCATCATTCCTTGGGTTGCCTCTGCAACTTGGCTGGAGTACATCCTGCCTACTTGAATTTATTGAATATAATTAAGAGGGTGCACAGATGTCTCTGTATAAGGTCACAGTAGATGGTGCATGTCAGAGTGAAATCATGGCTCCTGCAGGAAAAGATTGTGTTAAGGCACATATCTGGGAAAAGATACAAGAATATCTCTGCAGCACAATTATCATCAATAGCATTCACAATATCAGTATTATTACAATATCTATAGAAAACTTGGAAAAAAAGAGATTAATTAACCTGACAGGCATGTTATTTGGACTTTGAGAGGAAGCCTGAGTACCTGAGGGAGAACTCATGGATGCGCAGGGAGAACATGCAAACTCCACACTGAAAGGCTATTGCTTTTAAGCTAATTCAGAATCAGAAAAACTTTATTAATCCCAGAGGGGAAATTATTTTGCAACAGGCAGCGGCTTCACGCATATGCGCCCTTTTTAAAGAGTTACAACATGCAGGGAAAGGGAAAAGGGGGGGGGGGGGGGGGGGTAACATCCAGACTATGCTCCTTGGGGAGTACAATGTGGGGCCGGGAAAAAACCTCAGCAACATCAACAACAGCAAAAATAAGCTCACCATCCAACATACAACTCAAAACATAAGGGAATATTTGCTCGTTTCACACATAAAAATGCAAAAACAACTTGAAGGCGTGGGATGGGAGTAGGAGGGTGTGCTGCATATCTGCATGTCAGTAGATGCGTGTGTCCATAAGCCCAGAGTCGCTTCGTCTAGCACACAATCAGTGTCTCAGTTCACAGGATGTCATCGCGATAACACAACAGCTTTCCATGGAGAAGTCCTTGATCCTTGTTTGTATTGTTTTTTTTCCTTTTTTTCCCTAATGAATTAGCTCAAATTATAAGGTAAGGAACTTTAAGACTTGTTCAAAAACAAATCTGCAGTCAATGATGTTTTGATTTTATCAGATTTTATTATACACATACTATCAACACAATGTCAATATTTATTTTTTGATATCACAATTATTGGAATACATTATATTGAGACCCCCCTATGAATACTTGCATCAATTGGATAGTACAGATTTTTATTTTTGTTATGATTGATTAAATATTTGAGCATTGATATTTATTTTTTTCAGATTATTTGGCTCTAAAAATGTGAAGGATTATGTGATTACTGATAAGGAAGGAAGTTTACTGATGAGTCTGAAGCACAAAGAAATGGTGGTCCTGAAGACTTTCTGTTTACTGTGTGTTCATACAGTGATATGAAACCTTGGAACAATGAAAATATGAATCCGAAAAATATTATGATTATTGTATATTTTAATTTTACTGCAGATCCAACACAATATCTTAGGTTGACTTTGTGAAAGGTAGTATATGCTGTCACCTGCTGTTTGAAAATATATACTTTAACCTCAGTTTTTCTATAATCATCCCACATTTTTTTTTGCACTCCTGCCGAGTAAAACACTTATTGTACAGCTGATCGTTTTGATTAGGAAGCAGCTGTTAAATTCATCGAGGAAATTTATCAGCAAAATGTAAGGCATGTTAATCACCAACTAGTTTCCTTTTAGAGTGATTAGAGAGAAAATATGTTACTATAATAACAGGTCAAACTGTAAGGCCATTCGTTACAGTTCTACATTAACTCCCTGGTCATATGAAAATAAACTTCAACAATTTTTTACAATGCACTGTGATAAGTGGGCTCATAATGTCTGTTATTTATGCACACACAATAGCTCTGTGATGGTTTGAGCAGCTACTCAGATAAAGAAGTGATAATTCAGAACATCTGTCCATGATCTGTGGTATGCTGGGAATCTGAAGGGGAGTCAAAAAGCAGCAGAGAAATTGAGTCAGACTGTGGCATTGCTGGAATGTTTTCTAATGATGTTTGCGTTTTGTATTGTTGCCACAGCTCTGTATAGTTTGTGTTGCATAAGAGCACTATATGAAACAGCACTATAAATGCGGCATAATGTCAAGGTTATCAGTTTAGAATAAGAATATAAATTGTTAGAAACTTGCACATTGTACAGGACGTTCATCTTTGTCAGTCTTTCCTGTCTTAACAAACTCACACTTGTTCTCAGAAATAACACTCGGCATTGCTGGCAGGCAAACCTGCCACATGTTTCAGCAACACAGCTGGTCCCATTCTCTTCCCCTCACTTTAATCTCACTGTGCCATGTGAAAACCACAGGTACTTCAAAACATCTCCTTCATATTGACAGCCACGTTGATACCACTGATATGGGCACAGAGAGCAAAGAGACAGCAAATTAAATGACTGCACAGAATGAGTTCATACTAATAAATCAGAAGTTGTTCACTAATATGAATATAAAGAAACTGTTCCAGCTCAAAAACACAGTTAATACATTTAATGAAGTAAAAGTTGTGTCAACTTTACAGTCAGATTTTTGCACGTGTCCTTTTGGACTCTGAAAATAGTAATCATGTTATGTGGTTAGCTGATGTGCAAAGATCTTATGGCTTTTAAAATGATTTCAAACTGAAATTGTACAATAAAGTATGTATTACTGACTCATATTTCCTTAACTTTAACCTAACCTGTAGCACGGTTAGGTTAAAGAGAAGCCTTTCAAATGAGAATATATAACATATTTGTTAGAAGTTCATATTAAGTAAATGTTAGTCGAATTGTTGTCATTCATTTTCCAAATTGAGATCTTTTTAGTTCTTTTTACAATGTTTCAGATGGCTGGTTCAAATCCTGAAATATCTTCAACAAGCTTGAGTTAGTATTTTCCTTTTTTAAAACTGTTACATTTCTAAAACAGACGAGAATAATCCAAATAGAAACAAATATTTCTTGCCTGACTTGAGATCAGTAGTAAACTGACAGAAGTATTGTGTGCCCTCTGTTGTTGCAGTCCACCTGAAGTGAATGGTAACTGTACTAGGTGACCAATGGTGAACAGATGAGGAAAGTGATCATTCTTGTCGCTCTTAAAATCAGCCAAAAGCAAACAGTAAAACCCTCTTCATCTCACATTCGCTTGGTTCTTGAGGGGCTGGCACAGAGCTTAACCGCCTGCTGTCTCTGGACCTTGGTATGCCCGCCGTTTCTGCCAGTTGGCTTTGCTGGCCGGTCTACGTCTCCATGCTGCCGTCCAGTCTTGAAATAGTTGTCATAGCAGTGATCTGCAGCAGGAAGCCTTGTCGTATTTAAGCTCTCCTTATGACTGAGGTTACATTTTGTGATCATGCTGAGACATAGAACCCATAGACTAATGAAAGCAAAAATTTAATGATATGCCGACAGCTTGACGTTACATCGCTTTTTTTTTCAGGGTAATGTTAAGTTAAATCTATCTATTCTTTGTTTTTAAGAGTCAATTTCAAGCCTTTTTATTTGAAAATTGTTCATATGCACATTTTCAACAACTTGATCTCATGAGATAAACACATATTTTTACAGGTACTATATGTTTAACTTGCTCAGGACATAACTTTATGTATATGTTGTTCTTTATTGATTATGTTTGCTAAGGTGGTGACCAAACCCTTCATCTAACACCTGCAACAGGTACCTATTTATTGTAAAATGTTCTGAAAAGATTATAATGAATACATACTCTCAAGGCCCTCTCGCAAAGAAGTTTTAGATTTGTGGTATCATTAGGTCACCTTTTTAAGTTTGTCAAAAATCGCTGTGTATAACTAACCTGAAGAAAATGAAGACATTGTCATCAATCTTTGTTATACTTTGGTTCAACTGAAGTCAAAAAGGTGGTTCCTTGACCAGCATAAAGTGAATTCTTGCTGTTGCTGATTCTGACTTCTATAAAGGGAAAGTTAATGTTTTTCTTGCTGTGTTTTCTGAATTAGTTCGTGAGAACATCCAGCTGTGTGCAGACCGAGTTGTTGTCACTCCCACTGGCCTTGGACTGTTCACCTCCACAGCTCTGATAGACTTCTCTCTGTTCTCGCTGTTTTTTCCCTCTCATTAAAACACACAGAATGAACAAATCCACTCCACATTCTCTGTCAAATGCTTTATAGTTGCACTTCTCTGGATCAACATGTGGACAACCAAGACAAAAAGATTATATTTTAAGAAGGAAGGAAAAAACTAAGCCTTTTGTGTGCCTCCTACAACTTCTCTATCTGAGCATTCGGACAACACGGAAAGTGTTAGCTGATATATCCAACAAAGGCATCACGAATGTTTCTCAGTCTGCACAAGAAAATCTTTAAATATTGATACTTCATGCATATACCTTATCTAACTAGTCAAACAGTGGATTTATCAGCATTGTATCATGCATGAGTATTTAACATTTCTATTGTACCTTTTTCTCTTATGATTTGTTCTGTGTTCTAGCGTGTCCATGTGTTGATTTTTAAAAAAAAAAAATTTCAGACCTGATCGTCTCCACCTCATTCCTGGTGAGGAGACTGACTGAACATCTCACTACCAATAATTTACAATACAATAATTTAACTTGACAAAGCCAATGAACAAGTAAAGTTCAGAGATGCCTTTTAAAGTTGATGTTAGATTCCAGTTTTTGGCTCGCTCTTGTGTCCCTGATTCTCCCCTGAACCTAACTGTGTTGACCTAACATTAACCAGTTGTGTCTTATGGTGTTTAACATGACATGAAACTTGACCTAACCAGTTGTGTGTGCCAACTCTCTTCACTCTCTTTCACTCATAGTCCCTGTATGTGTGTTTGGCTCTACATGCATTAATATAAAAAGTATCTTAATCTCCCTTAACTTGCTGCATGTTCTGTAGTTTCAAATAAAAACTTAAGGCAATATGCTTTTGATTTCAGTTCAACATCAGATATCCTCTCATAGATTAAATCTCACATGCTTACTAAATCACGCTGCTTCACAGTTTTCCCCTTTAACTTAAAAGCATTCCTCAGTCTGTGTTTTGAAGCGGCGGGTCACTGCTGCGGTTCATCTTGCTCCCTCATAGTTCAGCTGGTGAACACAGCCATTCCCCACAGCCTATTTGTGAGGCCTGGACACTCATTTCACCTTTCTTTTACCGTGCCAACCACTGCTGCTCCCTTCACTCCATATGCCCGCCCCCGTCTTTTTTCTCCTCCCTTTTCCATCTCTCAACAAGTACACATTCTCCCTGCTCTTACGCATATCGTGAATGGTTCAGTCACTGCTAGCTGATCAGTGCTGCGGCCCCCCCAGGGATACATAGAGGGGGTGATGGCAAGCTTGCCAGCATAGGCCTATGGGAAAGTAAGTGTGGCTTCTCAAGGGTCCGTCTAACTCTGTCTCTATTCTTATAGGAGCCATCCTTTCTGCCACTGTTTTGCCATGATCTCAGTGACACTGTTTGGGAAACACAGGCAACTGTTTTCCACTTATCAGGTAAGTCTTTTCTTTTCCATTTTTCCCTGACACCAGCTCAAGGATGCCTGAGGAAGGAGAAACCCATGGCAACTCTTAATGTCTGTATGCTGATCGTGGGTTATACACTATATGCTGTCTCTACATGAGGAGACTTGTTCAGGATCTTTCTGTTGAAATTCTCTAAGACTGGATGCTTTTTTTTCACTTTTCTAAATAAGTTGTGGTCTTGCCTTGGCAGTCAACACACGCAATTCATTTTCACTCTGTGACTTCTTTTTTTCCATTGAAATCCGCCCTGCATTCATCTGACAATAATTAGACCTTCTTTGCATAGTGTTTTTTTTTTTAAGCGAGGGGTTTCTTGGAGGGAGCTCTCTTGCCTGTACACTTCACATTCACCATGTCGGGGCAGGTTAAAGTGGAGACGCAGGCAGCAGTTTGTTTACTTTTCTATATGATGTTACAATAAATGCATATATAATGAATACAGATTAATTTAAAGCATAAGCGAAGACATTTTATGTTTTATCTACTTTTGTTGTAAAGTGAAAGAGTGTGTTTGTTTGTATGCATGTTTGTGTGTTAGTGAGTGTCAAGTTTATCAAGGCCGTGGTAAAGACAATGCCAAGTGCAGCTTTCTCACAGGAACGGAAGAGTCCAATGTGTTCAGAAATTACACAAACTAACTTTCTGTTGCCATTTAGTTTTTTTTTTCAAGTAAACACTGACATAACTGAATATATTGGAGGAAACATCTATGGGCTTCTGTCACAGCAGTCATGCGTTTTTCTGTTTAAACATGAGGACAGGAACATGCTGATTGGAGACAGCAGGTCTCTCTTAGGTTATGTTTGTTCTGGAAGTTTCCAGGTGCTGTTGGACTGTTATCACATCTGACAATGTCATGTTATCACATCTGAAAACGTCCTGTTATCGCATCTGAAAATGTAGAAACGTCTTAGAAATGTCTCTGTGGTTGAATAAGATGATAAACCTGTGAAGATGCGTGATAATGCAAGTGTTGTTTTTCCATGTGTACTGTAAATGGCTCAAAGCTGTCCAATGAGTGTTTTTAAAAAAGGTTTAATGAAGGGGTGAGCAAAATGTTAACCACCGTCACCCAGGGACATCTTCTGCTCTGATGAATGGTGTAAAGCATTGTAAATCACCAACTGTGGAAGAGCAGTCAGATTCCTCTGTGCTGTGATGTCACCACAATCGTGTGCGCAACAGATCCAGACTTGAACAGCTCACCCTGAGCCAGATGTTGAGTTGAGCTTCTCTGTATATTCCTGACTGGATGGCATGTAATCAGAGCTGTTCAGAGATGGATTTAGACACTTCACATTGTACAAGGGAACTGAGAGAAGAGAAGAGAGAGACCTGCAGAAAAACTCAAAGAAATGCATATGATTTTGTTGAACCTGTGCTGTTGTCCAATCGAAATTATATTGTCTCTGTGCCTCTCATATATTTTATTTCTGTTGATTTCAGGTTTTCTGGTTTCTAATTTGCATCGTGGATAAACAAGATGGCCATCCGATATATTAAGCTCAAGTACCTTTGGATATATGTTTTGAATTACGAGAAATCATAGAATGAAATAACAATGGAGACTCCGTCTTTGATGAGTTTCGAGGAACATCAGTCATGGAAACATGCAGGATTGCTCAAATTGTCTCTGTCAACACAAGAGGCATCTTTAAAAAGTGCTACAAACTCTGCTAATGGCTCACCAGACCACATAGATGATGATTGCATCTCTCAAGCCCAAAGCTCAACATTAGAGCCAGGTGAAGATTTAGCCAACTCTAAAAATTGTGTTGGTGTTGATTTTACCAAAGTGAAATTTGTGAAGACTGAATGCTTTACAGAGCCTGACCAGATTCCTGAGGAAACATCTCAGTGCACAGCTCAACTTCTTGAAGAAAAAATTGTATCCCTACTACCTACTTCGAAAAAAGACTGCAGTGGTAACTCACCACCACCTGCTCCTGGAGCAGAGGTCCAGTCCAACCAGGCGGCTCAGAATCAGCCTGGTCAGACACTCAATTTAAGAAGTGAAACTGACTGCAAGGAATTAGAACCAGTCTCAAATGGCTCCATTCTCAATCTGGACTCCAATCATACCTTCGTGACCCCTGCTGACTCAGGCCAGGGAGTCCTGGATCTACCACACATTGTGAAGCAAGGCCAGAGCACCATTACTTTCTTAGACGACACTAGTCTCTCCAGTGCAAACAGCCATGCTGTTGTCCATGAGAGCTCTGATGGTGGAGAATCATCGCAGGATGGGGAGAAAGAGGAGGATGATGTGCAACATGATGGTGATGATGACGAGGAAGACGTGTTCTCAGAGCTGCCTCGCAATAGAGATCTTCTTGTGAGACACAGACAAAGAAGCACAGATGGAGGCAAGCAGAAGAAAGAAGGTTGTGTGGGTGCACAAGGAGAAATCGATCACACACCAAGCAGCTGCGGTTATGAGGCAGAGGGTGAAGCAAGCAGTAAGGAGGTATGCATTTTTTTATTAACATATTTTCTGGCCTGATTGTAAAATGGTTCACAAAGAATACAGTAAAGCAAAAAACAGCAACAAAAAAAACTAAAGACGTATTCTTTCACATGAAGCAAATTTTACACCAAATAAAGCGAGAAACCTGAGTGCAGAGAGGGAATTTCCTACGTTTGTGATGGCGTTCCACGTGTGGTAAACAAATAATTGTATTTAAAAAATAAAGTATTTTGGATTAAAAAAGCGAGACAGAAAGTTGCATCACACGGTTTGATTTTAAGTGACAACATTTAACTTTAGTACTTTCTATGGTCTGTTTGAGAAGTCCCAACGGAACAGTGTTGCTATCTTTACAAGGATAGATAACACATATAAGCATGTAGGAGTACACTGACTTCCCATTTGTACTGGTGAAACACAGATCCAGAAGGAATGCAAACAGCTTCTGCTTTACTTCCACTCCCTCAGCTTGCAGTGGGGTTTTGACAGAGACCAGCAGATTGCATTAATGCTCAACTTAACCATCCATTACTGAACTTTTTCCCTCTTTTCTTACCTTTTCTTCGGTGTGTCTTTTTCACACACCCTCTACCCTGACTATCCCTCATTCTTGTTTTTTATTGCCCTTTTAAAAGCTCACAAGAACGTCCATTAGGATGTCGTAATCCATGACATATGAGAACTTCTAAATCTGGAAGAGACGTACCCTACTGCATATAACTGCCATGCATTTCAAAACAGTCAGAGTTAATACGATGGTGGCCGTTAACATCTCATTCTGGTGGTAAGATGTTGAGGTAATATCGACTTTATGTGCACAATGACACTCTTCTCTGAATGGGTTGTTTTGGAGAGGAGTGAAGGAATGCAGTTAATTCAGGGAGTCTATTGTAAATATTATCAAAGGAGAAGAGTAAATGCCGCTGATGCCGTCACATCACAAACTGTGTTATCGTACGGTGGGCTGTGATGTGAGAATCACTGTAAGCCAAACAAAGAAAAACTTGTTATTTTATTTTTGAGAAAAAAGTTTTAGATACAAATGAATCCTGAGAACTTTTTAAAGAACATAGATCAACATGATGATAAATTAATATTATCATTTAATCCATGGATAAACTTCAACTTGCCCAAAAGTATGTCCACAGTTTTAAAGCTATACTAAATACAAGAATATCTGATCACATAATGCCTCAGTTTAAGACTAAGCTTAGTTCTTAAATGCAGAAACATACAGAACGTGGTGCAATTGTTAACATTAACCATATGAGGGCACCATCTACATAAAGTTTCCACTCATCTCGTGTCTCCCCCTTTCAGCTGAGCTAATTCATGTCTGAAAGCCCTTCTAAAACACATCTCTTCACTTCTCTTCTTTCCTTTAAAGAAATTTCTTTCACATGGTGTATTGCTTCACAGGATATTAAGATTGTAATTTATTCCTCTAAGGTGCCAGGTAGCTGTTGCCCTTTCGCATGACCGGCTGCCACATTCAGATACCTCCATGGTGATCTCTGGCACTCTCTGTGGGTGGCGTAGACTAGGCACCGATCCCAGAGCTCACACACTTAACTCCTCATTTCCATGTCAAAGCCGCTATGTTGGGGTTCACAATGTGGCCAATTTGTGCTGATAAAGTCATAGTCAGCTCAGTTTTTGCTGTCCCCAGAAGATAACATTAATTCATTTATCTCAAAGAGTGACTCATACCAGCTCAGTTGCCATGGGATGAGGGATCACACAATTGCTGGGCCCGGATCGAGGGGAGAGGCATGAAGAGATGAATCTAGGGTTGTGTCTCACTTGAGCGTCAAGTCTCCTCTGGAATTTGTCTCATTCTAAGTAGAAGTGTCCACATTCCCAAACAGCACCTTGAGGGGATGTCACTGAAAAGAGACAGTGTGAGTGTGTTCCAGATTTGGCTTGTGCTTGAGCCAGAGTGGGGCATCTGTTTCTTGCATTTGTGTGTGCCTGACACCAGGGCTTAATTAGCAGTCTGACTCACAAGATCTTCAGCTTCCTCCACTTATAAGTTTTCATTCATTTGGCAAAGATTGTCAGCCTCCAACCCCCCACCCCCAACAAATATCTTGTACAGTGTTCATATTTCACCTCTTCGATCTGAAGAGTTGATTGATTATACACACCTACTATCTTACCTCTAAAGATGAAAGTAAATGTGTGTATTAGAAATTGTTTTGTAAAAGGATTTGTCTACATTACTCATGTCTCACTTCCGACAAGGGATCCAATGGGAAGTTCACAATAAATACAATTTATTTTATTTGTGAAGTCCAACAAAAGGATTGAGATGTACAAACATACTGATCCAGCGTCCAACATTTTACAATACCTGGTCAGCACCAGGCTGAAAAGACAGACATAGCAGGGGAAGCTTTATTTTTTCCTCTTTTTGACCCAGGTTGATCCCTCAGGCCTCAGAGGTCACATGGGGCTTGGCCAGATTTAGGCCATTCCTTAGAGATTGAGTAGAAAGAGATACTTTCTCCTGGTGTTGAGTCAGTCAGCTGACCCTGGGTGGTCAGCAGGCTGAGTGATTCCTGGTGTCTGGTTCCTCACAAGTTAAAGATTATGCAACATACAATTTTAGCATTAATCTGTGATATGATTACGATGTGCTGCTTAATGGCACTTGTGGGAAACTGTTGATGGTCACAACAGTAAGAAGAAAAGACTGAAAAACCTTGTTGCCAAAAAAATCACATATTTGCAGAGGCAAACTGTATTTAGTTGGGACTTTTTAGACTTAATGGTCTTTCACTGAACCCAACAGGCAAAGTCACAAAGATGGTCTGTTCTCATTTTGACCTTTCATTTAGATTTGTATGCTCCTGGGTTGAGGTGATTATATTTCTGAGTTGTCTATGAAACAGTCCCATTCTGTTGAAAATTATGTCTCAGGAATGAGGGAGTTTCTTCAAGTTTGCTACAAAGATTCACTTAGATTCAAAGTTCTTTGCGTTTGATATTTATATACTAATTATGATAAAGTTACATTGATATAAAATACTATCAGGATAAAATGACATGTCCCACAATCAGTTCTTTAAACTTTACTCAAAGCCATAACAATAGACAGTATATAACAGATGGAATTGTCTCAAAGTGCAGCTTCTTTGTTTCTCAGATATTTAAAACTTTCAGCCAAATATAGTAATTATTGGCTCCAAATATAAGATGTTGATGATCAAGTGCTGAACATAAGTCTTACAAACAGTAGTCAGTAATCGTGGCCGATGTAACAGCAACTGCCTTTTTAAAATAGCCTGCAGCTACAACTCAGGAGCAGAAGTCAATACAGTCACCACAATAATTTGGTTCGGTAGGACATTGTTGGTGTTTATCCTGGTTGCCAACTGTAGTGATTCTGTTTATTTTCTCTGCCAAGATGAGGATTATGTTTGTGTATATTTGACACAAGAGAGCCAAATCACATTAATTTTACTCACATATTTCTGCATCGCAAATCAAATCTTTTCCTTAAAGGGCTGAATAATTTCTCCTGCAAACAATATGCTTTTTCTCTAGAATCTTTACTTTGATACAATGCAACTTCCATTGTTTGGCAAAATGGAATCATGGGAGTAATGTGCAACTTTGCGGGGTGTTAAGTGTGTTAGATTATTTAGATACTTAATTTTTATGCATTGATACACGTTATTTCCCCCTCTCACACTTTCAAGTTGACAGGGTCTCCAGCCTTCCAAATACATGAAGGATATACAATGAATGAATAGGTAGATGGAAAGATGGATATTAGTTACGGGTTGGTAACCTTGAACATTTTGCTCATTCATTTCTGTGATGAAGTGAAGGTCATCACAATGAGAACAGAATATCTCTGTTCTGCTGAAAACGGTAACAAACCATATTCCTAAATGATCTTACTAGGAAATGCATGATGCTACTACTGTAAATCTGTGAATGTGGGACAAGAGAACACAGAAAATCGTTCCATGGCCCTGGAATTTCTCAAATGGATCCTTGAAAATTTCACACCGCGGCACTGTAGAGTTTTTACATTGCATTTCATTCTCTCCTGGACTTGGCTCGAGACTCAAACACTGACATTGACACTCCTTGTCAGCCTGACATTTTGCTCAAATTACAGAACAACAATCATAATTTATACTTTGTTGAGTGAAGCATACCTACAGTAACTGATTTATGAGGCTGGACCTCCAGATCCTTAGACACAGCTCCTGTCTGGGTGAAGATGAGCTATATATACATATACCGTGTGTCTGGGGAGTAGTGAAAGCCAGTGCAGGGTATTCCATCATGCTTCGGGTGGCACACATGTCTGGAACCCTCCTTCTTTGCTCTTTCACCCTGAGACCCAGTTGAGGAGATCGCATTTCCATGTGTGGCAGCAGCATCTGCAATTTACAAGATACTATTTGGTTTGTCTGTAACTCTGTCTTATTTTATGGTGGAGTATTAAATGCACAGATGCTCTCTCCTTACCTGGAAGCTTGTACGTGTTAAATGTAAAACATGAGGACAATAATCTTCATTTCAATCACTTTAGCTGATTGTTTCCAAATAGGATTGAAAATAAATTGTGTAATCTTTTCAAAAAGATCCCCATCTTTTAATAATTTTGACATGAACTTCAAATTGGAGTTCTTGTAGAAGTGTATGTAACTGATATAACTTAAAAAAAGAGTATTGTTTTTCTTTGGTTGTTGCTCTTGCACCTTGATATGAAAACAGAACTGTGTTAAAAACTTGAAAAAATAAACTAAGGCACAACTATGTAAGTCATAATGAATATGCTCAAAATATACTGGTTTTACTAACATTTCATGACAACATTAGCATTAGCTTTAGCTTGCCTTCTCTTATCTGAGTGTTTCTCTGATTCCCTTAGGAGTCTCCAGATGTCAAGTCTCCCTGGTCAGAGTCAATGAGCCAGCTGATGAGGAAACTGGACCAGCTTAATCAAGACATAGAGGAGGCTCTGAGTGCAAGCTCGTCGCCTTCCAACACACCCTCTACCACCCGTAAGAAACAGGTGAGAGCCTGGCATCGTGTCTACTGTGTCTACTGGTGTTTGGCTCCATAGTCTAGCATCCATACATAATTAACCGTATATTCTCTGTAGTTTAGTGCTCTTTATTTCGTGCTCTGTGCTGATTTAGACTTAATGGAATGTTTTGGTGTACCTGTACCTGGGTTTACAGGGTGCCTGAGGTCTTAACGGGTTAAATCAGTATTCGGACCACAGCACTTCTACCTTCAATGCTTTATGGTGTGTGCACTGTCACGGTTGATAGTGTGCACATTCCTGTGGAGCCTATGCTGCATACTTGGTCATGGTTTTTAAACTTCTTTAAATCAATTTAGTTTGCTCTGTGGAAAGAAAATCCCAATGGATTATACAGACCTATAAGCAGCAGGTTTTCAGAATTTTATGTCCTGGTCCATTTCTAAAAGTGTTGCATATGAGTTTTGGATTCAAAAAGCTCTGAAATAAAGCAGCGGGGTCTCATAAACCCAAACTATGAAGAGGTAAAGTAATTTGATGTCTTGTGAATTGTTTGGCTTGTGAGATATCAGGATATAGTCTGTTACACAATGAGGTTTGTCAGGTCATCTTCAAGTCTCTGTACCTCTTAGTCTGTTCTGTGATGTCAGTCTGTAGTTCTTAGAAGTGATACTGAAGACAGAAAAGTACAGCAGGAACAGACAGCTATTGTACTTTCAATGTTGCAACTGGGACTATGTTACTCTGTTACTAAAAAGGGCCCTTCTCATTGCGTGTTTCATGAAATATCCTTCTAGAGTTAGCATTCAGGAACAAAAGTGCTCTTTTGCGCTCTGTATGCATGTACTGCACAGAGAAGCTGTTGTACTGGAAGGGAGTTGTATGACTTGGTCCATTAGGAATGGTTGAGAAAGGCTTACATGCCTCCAAGGCATCTGCATAACCATCCCAGGCATTCACTATTACTTGCTTTAACTAATGGCAGGAGACTAGCCAACACAAGACATCTTTACTGGGATATTTGACAAGGCCATAATCTCTGTCCTCTCAAAAGAAGATCCACACATACAGGCTCTTTTGTGTTCCTCTGTCAAACTGAATTGAGAGAGGAGACTTCACTTCCCCAGGCGCTGACCTCAGCCTCTTGTTTTCTTTTCCCCTGGTCACTGTGGAGTCCGTCCTGTCCTCGTCTGTTCGGCCACACAGGGACAGACCTGATTTCTACTGTTGTTGTGATGTTGTTGCAGTGTGGTGCTGTTTCAAAGTCCACATTGAGCCGATCCCTGAACAACAAGGTTCTCCAAAGACAAGATGGACGGGAATGTCACAGCCGGGACAGGTCCTCTGCTGCTCGCAGCTCCTCAGTGGGAACAAGAGCAAGAACGAAGAAGACGGTAAGTTTATCTATAAACTGCGGCCTACTACAGGCAGCAGGCTGTCTCTGAGAACAGATATAGAAGCAGATATAGTGCTGATATTCAAAGCTCATGTGAGCCAGTGAATTGATTTGAGTATGAAACCACATTTCCTTTTCCAGCTCAGATCTGAATTTAGCTTTTTTGGGTGACTGCCATGACCGGTTTGATCGGGAAGTTAACTTAGCAATTATCCACCACTTATTTAGAAAAATTATCAACCAAGTTGTTTATTTTTAAGGTATTTTCTAAAGAGATCAATGTGAAGCTTAAAAAAATATTGATATGTGAATGAAAAATAATTTCTCATCAACAAAAAAAATCACGCTTTCTTCTTAGTGTGACCAAAATTGTAAAAATCCCAGCTCTGTCAGTGTTTAAACACAGTAAAATCACTAAAGGAACCCTTGCAGAGGTATATCCTTTTGAAGTCTATCAACGAGCTTTCAATCCTTTCACATTCCCCTCTGTCCTGCTGCTCTTTTCTCCATGTACCTGTAAATATATGGGGCTTGTGTTGGGAATAAAGTCAGCTTAGGCAAAGACAAGCAGCACTCACTTCTGTTGAACAAAGTATAGAAATGTCACTATTCGGCTTCTCTAAATGAAACAGACAACTGAGAGATTTGCAGAATGAAGGGTGGATTTAATTCAAGGCTTCTCAGTGTGTCCTTTGTGCTTCCTTGATAGCTCTGATGGAGTGGGTTGGTAAACAACAGGCTTATAAGTGAAGCTGCAAGAAATCAGTCGGATACTCTTTAAACACTTTCCAGTATTAGATTATTTTGTTTAGTGAGAACAACTTCAAATGAAATGAAGATGGATCTCTGAGCACGTGCCACCTGTTTCTGTGTGGAACCCATAACTAGCTCTTGAAAATGAAAACGGTACTGGCTAAAACTTGGCCCTCTGACAGCTGGGAATCTTCACATATGTTACAGACAAGAGTATTTTGGCTGCAGAGTGACCTTGACTATAATGAGATCACATGTTGTCCAGAGGTGACGTGTTTTAGGGTGTTCAGTAGTTGTACTGCCTTAAACTGCATAAGTCTGACTCTGCCGAGTTTTGGAAAAGATGATATTCCATGCCAACAGATTTTTGTGTGAGGAGGATTTTTCAGGGTTTTAATTGTTGTCATTTCACTTTATTATGTTACTTGTATCATTAAAATATCTAAACATAGCAGTCAAATTTGTGACAGTGAAAATGCAAAAATAAAACCTAATTTGGGGAATTTACCTGGCCAAAAACCTACTGATCTGGCCTTTATAGTGTGATGTAAAGATGAGACTAGTTCTATTTTTTGGTCTTCAGTTTCTTGGTTTTCTTTGGCTTAATCTTGTCATTGTATAAGTGCATTTGAAAGCAGCACAGGGTTAATTTGACTTCTCTGTGATTTTGCTCAGCTTCTGTAAATACGTACAGATTAATACAGTGTTTGATTTGAGAATTTGGTGCATCTTTCTATTTAACATCTTTCTATTTGCATAGAAATGCTATTTTGTTTGCTTTGCAATATGTAATTTTCAAAGGCTGTCTTTCAGAGGGTTATTTTTAGCGATGAAATGTATTTGATTATCTCAAGCTGAAATGCCAAGCATTCGCTCTACAGCTTGACAAAATGATTTGTTGACTGTGTTTTGAAGTTGAGATTTTACTTTTTTGACTGCTGGTCAGACAAAATAAGCTAATTCAGAGAAAATGTTTTGGACAAATATAAAAATATTTTTCTAACATATTTAATGCCAAACAGTTTATCGATTAACTAGAAAAGAGTGAAGTGAAATGAGAAAAAGACGTTCATATAGTAGCATATAGTATCTTGTCTCGACTGTTTAGCACAAGGCCTGCTTCTATTATTTCTGGATGGAGACATATTTGGGTTGAGGATTCCTACTTTTAATTTCTGTTGACATGAAGGGCACTAAGAGGACACGCTGGTCTGTCACATGGGCCGACCAGTCCTGTAACTGCACTATTGACTTGTCATTTGTGCTAGAACAGCAGCTATCATTCACCCACACAGATCTGTCACTCCATATAAACATCCATGTTGGTCCAAGCAGGGGAAAGTTTTCCCTCTGACAACAGTCCTGAAAGGGACTCAGTGCCTCTCCACTGTGGAAGATGTCACTTTTTCTGACCTGTAACCTTTGACACATGTCATCCATCTAACAGCAGCTTGCCTGAACTGAAGCGATGTGTGTTTAATGTGGGTCATATCTAAAAAGTATGAAATAATTTCTTCTGGCTGTAGAGGAAAAGAGACACAGCACTCAAATCTTTGAAGCCTTGTCAAATCGGTGCATCTCCTCTGGGGCACAACATCTGGTTTTTGGAGTTCTAATTTTCAAAGTTTATTTCTGAAACTGGGTCTGAGGCAGGTCAATGGAGACTAACATTGACCTGCTTTACAGAAATAACTCTTGATGGCAGACTGTAAAAATGACCCTACTCTACATAAAAAAAATCTTTGAACTCTGTTACAGAAGCATTTCGATCTGTGATGAAATTCTGCCAGACTATGCCGAATCTCACAGTCAATAATGAGGGATACATCATGGCTATGACCCTTAGTTTTCAGAGGCCCCTCTCAACCCCTTTTTTGTTTAAACAGAGGTAAAAATAGATACATAGGGGTCTGAGTCATACTTTATGACCATGTTTTTCTATCTTGAACCTCAGAGGTTTTGTTTTTTGTGTGTCTGGAGATAACTGAGCAGTCAAGCCTGCTAAACCTGGAGCTACCCCTGGTGTTTCAGGCCCGGAACCTGCCAAAAATGTGTTGGCTGTAACTCCCTTTCTACTTTAAATCTCCTTCTTATATGAATAAGTGAAAAATGGAGTGTTTGAAGCCTATTGTACTTTCACCTCATTTATCACGTGGCCTAAAAATGTCAAAGAACACAAGCTTTGAAAAAAGTCTCACCTGTCTTGATTAAATCGGTATGGTCTTTTTGCTGTCGCAGTGACGTGGCAGCCATATAAGTCGCTTATACAGCCAAGTGCCTCATACTCTGCAAGCATCTCTGCTGCCATGACAATTCTGTGGGGTTGAAGCCCACATTTAACAAGACTAACAGTGTGATTTGTCCAACTTTTTATATAAAATCTTTGCAGACTCTAGAAAATTCTGATCTGCGCCATAAGGGCTGATTACCAGTTGACAATCATGATGGAGGGTCAGCAGAATTACAGAAAGGCATACTGGGAGTTTATGTTGCGCTTTGTCTCTGCCAGGGAGAAATGTGAAAACAGGGCAAGCAAACAAGCGCATAAATCAGAGCAGTGGGCCACAGAGGGGAAATGGAAGAGAGAGTTGGGCAAGAGCTGGGAAGCACTCCTGATCAGTCCAGTTCAGGAAAAGAATTTCAGTCCTCTAGCCTCCCCAGTCATTTAAAAAAAAAAACTATAAATGCATTTATTAAAATGTGGGACTTCTGTTTCCAACAGAAAAAATATCTAGTTGGGTTTTTAAATTACATCTTTTTTTTTTGGTCTGTGTAATCCAGACATTCCCTATTTTTCCAACTCTAATGACAGAATTCCAGCAAGTCCCCTCAAACTTTGAGCACCTTTGGTTTAAATCTTGAGGTATTGCCTCTACAGATTACCAACTGATAAGCAGCACATCGGACAGTTCCTGATATTTTGTAACTCTAACTGTTTCTGCCTTGCAGATGTTCAAAAACATGGCCAGTGCAGCAGGTGCAGGTAAGAAATTATTCCTGTTTATGTGCTTTCCCACTGGCTTTGTGATATATTACATGCTGTTTTTCTGTGATCACTGTCAAATCAGAGGAGTAAGTCTGTTTTGATCTCTAATCATTTTGTAGATTTTACCTTCCACAAGCATACACCTCAGGTAGAGTTGTGTTCATCTTTCTGTATTATGCCTGTGAAGACTTGGCAAGCTTTTCAGGGTGGTTGTCCTGCTCTCTGCTCAGTGCATGCTGGGATAGCAGCCAGTAACCATAAAAAGCTGGTGGAGAAAATAGATGGGTAAATGTGGTCATATTATGGACTAAATAGATATTATGAAGTTAAATCCTTGAAATAAATGTTGTGTTTGGCAGAGACTTTGAGACATGAGCACATTTGCACCAAGATATTCAAAGCGGATGACTTTGAATGTGACAATTAGTGCATTCAAATATGTATAAACTGAAAATAAACATCCAGCTAGTGAAGACTTTGTAGTGATTTCAGAATGAATGTGTTGCTTGCTGTTCTTTTTAACCTAATGAATTAATAAGAATAGCTCTGGTTGTGCAGCAGATTCCCACGTATATTACACTACTCTTTGGGTGATACTCCTGGGTTGTGAGAACAGTATTCTACACACCTTAATAAGTGACCTGTACATCAGAGAGAGACAAATAAAGAAACATCTGTAAGCTATGTGGACAGAGAACATTTTTCTGTTTGAATACATACATGCACACCCATTTTCAATCATCCAGTTTTTCAATCACAGGACTACATACCAGTTCTAAACATATAAGTAATACATCAAGAACACAGTCAGATTTATCTATATAAAGCAACAGTCAGTATTGTGGAACAAATAAGATATTTATCAATATTACCTTTTAAGATAGCAATAAATAAGCCTTATATAGATGCAAACGTTTTCATATGGACAAATCTAGTTTTTTGGGGGGTTTTTTTCATGGGTTTTTTACATATTTTAAACTAAATTCTAGTCCTCTGATTTTATACCTGGATGACTGAATGCATGTATGTATACAATATATATATATTAGACATTGTTGCCTGGTTTTGCACTGATTATTTTTGACACACACCAAGCCTCAAAATTGAAAAACATCTCCACATCTCAGTGAGTTATAAAGCTTGATCATTATAGGAGTCTTTAGTCTTGGTCTGCAAGTCTGTCTGACACGTTATAGAAATCTCCCTGCAAGCTGACCCGATAGTTCCCTGGATTGCATGGTGGCATTGCTCAGACAATAAGACTGATGGCCACAGGTGTGAGCTCCCTCCCAGCCAGCCAGTGTCTCAAGAATGTCCAAATGCACATTCTTTTATTTTAAAGGTCTTTTATATGTTGGTCACTTGGAGGGATGTAGTTAAAATTAGGTACCGTGCCAGATCATTGTTTCTGTTTTGCTGAGGGGAAATATTTGGCCCACTGTGATGTGGCCCTTGGGGGGCAGCTGCAGGATTTGGGTAGATGCCATTTTAGACTCAGGTTGCACTCTCACGTGACCTCAGTCCTACACGATGGTATCACACAAGTGGACATAATAGTCTGGCAAAAATTCCATGTCACTTTTATGAATCAGTTAACTAATGTGTGGTCCACTGGTGAAATATGAGGTATGTGCTTTGACCGACTGCCCACTTTAATTTTTGGAAATATTGAGTGCAAAACTGCTGTGAATGACACAGCTTTGATTTTTATTTAAAAATACATTTATGATTACATTCTCCAGCATATTTCAGGTGGTTAATTTTTCTGAAACAAACCCGACCGCAAAAAGCGTCTTTGTCGGCTGCAGTTAGTGTAAAAGTAAATTAAATCTGAAATGTGGTTTCTGTCTGAATCTTATGATAAAATGACTTGGAGAACAATAATGTTGTAAAAAGGACAAAGCCGGCAGCCAGTCAGACCCATTAGGTGTGATATTTCCTGGCGGTATTTTACAGCTGGGATGTGGAAACCTCTTTTAAGGCACGAATATGAGACAGCCAGATGGCTTTCAGCATTGACCATAACAACACTGTCCACCTCATTAAATTGACATTGTACAGGAGAGGAAAACACATTCTTTGGATCCAGTTCCAAAACTGAAAACCAGCAATAGGAAAAATGATGCTGTGTTTATAAATGTGGAGTGTTAGCTGCTAGTGAGTGTTTTTTGTTAATATTTCAATCATTCCTGCACTGCTTGTAATAGATTTTAATTCTGTTGGGCAATGGCCTGCTTGTTTATCTTATACTCAACACTGATAATCAGCCCTGCACCATTAAGAAATGAGACACTGAGCTGTAAATTCAACAAATTGCTCTTCTTGTTATTTATTTAGCATCATACAAAGAATGTATGGACTTTTTAACCTACTTGAGTTAATGTTTGGTTTTCCTGAAGCTAAAAACTAAACCGAGATCTTCACATTAAAACCCCTCGTTGATATGATTTGAGAATTTATTTTGCATGGAAGAGGTTTAAAACCATTCTTAATTCTCAATCTGCAATGTTTAATTTCTTCTGGCATTACTCATTGTTTAAGGAGCATTTTTCAAACTTTGGGTACACGATATTCCCTACAGCCTCTTTAATTGGAGTGTGGAAATAAATGGCTTCCTCTGTTGAGAGGAGGCAACTACATTCATCCTCAAAACCCTGCTGCCTGCACTGACTTTAGACATGGAGCTGATTAAGCTACAGTGACAGTGTCAGCGTCCCATCAGAGATGCAGTAAAAAGAAAGAAAAGGTAATAAATCCACCTTTATCTGCCGCAACTAAAAGCTGTATTTGATAATAGGAAGACAGGAGATTTTGCAATGATCTGTGGATAGGTAATGTATATTAAGTAAATGTGTCTGACAATTTCAGGCACAAGGTTAAATGAACAGAAAGGATGACAGGGTCCAAAGACAAGCAGCTATGCAAAGATGACTGACTTTGAACCTGCATAAATAAATGCTCATGTGCTTTGTAATGATAAACATCACCTTCCCAAATGCCAGTCTCAGGGAAAATAACACGAGTGCAGCTTAAATGGCACTCATTGGCCCAGAACTGTCAGTTTGAGGCTTCCCTCTCAGCCTCTGAGGTTTCAGACTGGCAGAGTGCATTTGCACAGATCCTCTCCCTGAATAAATATGCTAATCTACTTTCAATGTGGAAATCTCTAGCAGCTGATTAAAAGAAAAACAAAGACGAAACTGTGAATTCCTCAGAGGCTTCTTTCTATTTGTAAGGAATGAAATGTAAAGACCTGTGTTCGTCACACGTTGGCGTGAATAACTGCAGCGGAAAAGCTGCAGCAAACATGGCAAGGGGATGTTGTGAGAGTTTCAGTCAAGCTTTTTTTTACCCTTTATTGTAAGTGTCAAATGTCACTCAGTGATTACCAAAACCAACCTCCCTGATTTGATTGATTCTCATTTCAGGGCTGTTTAATCCAGTCACATATCTCAGTTTTAAAGAAAGCATCTTTGGCAGGTGTGAAAGTGAGTGGAAGTAAATGGTGAATGTGTGGAATTTTAAATCTATTACCTCTTGCCAGCAAACATCTAACTAAATAGTGGTACTGGGAACATGTTAGCTTCAGAATCTTAGTGAGTCCATATTTAGGTAATTGTAAAATAGGAGGGTCTGCACACTGAATTCCAGCTCCTTAATATTTTGGACTAAATGTCTGTGTCAGCCCTTCTGGGTGTTTATCAGGCAAGTGTGGAAAAAAAATTTAGTTACATCAGGTTGAGGTGTTTGTGTTCATAATTCATTGCAAAAGTTGACGTGTTGCTTTAAGCAAACTGTTCTGTAAGTATGTAACAGCGACATCTCCTCTCATGTCAGATATTCCTAGTGACAATCTACAATTGATAGTTTTTCAGAATTACTAATATTAGTCTCTGTGAAGACCGCCAAGTCACAGAGAGCCAGGCAGGCTGAACTTACTGTTTCTTACAGGAACCATGTGTTTTGATCAGGATGTAATAATTGAATTTCCATCTTTTTTATCCCTTTTATATCCTGTTGAGGATCACAGGGGATGAAGCATGTTATAGCTGCAGAAAAGCAGACTGATGTATTAGATGAACTGGACAGTAGAACTACAAACATTTACCGGCCTTACTCATGACTTCCACAGTATTAGACTGGCCAAAACAAGAATATTTCTCACTGTGACATGTAGGGCTCCCTGCTGTTATAAATTACCAGCACGACTATAGAAGAAGCTCCATTGGGTATTATATAATGTCTATGGGTACTAAAGCACCGCAGCAGTGTTGTCTTATCTGCATTTTGTCTCCTGCGTGTACCTCAGCTGTTCTCATCCAGGATCACCGGGTCACAGCCTGCTGGTGGAGGCTGGCTGTGACCTGAGACAGCTGCAGTGTCTCTCTCTGGAGGCCTGTTAGGGTCTATTAGATACATATCCTAAAGCTCTGTGACAACAAGTTAGGAATGGATGACATAATCTGATACTTAATCAGAACATGCACAAGTGAAGCTGGTTGATGGGGGTGAATATTGAAATCAGATGTTGCTTTGGATGTTTTGAGCTATAACAAGGACTGTCTGTGAGATTCTGACATATCTGCTGTTTTTGTTGTGAAGTCCATTATGTTATGACAGTAATTGTTCAAATTTAGCTAATGATGTCATGTTGTTCTCAAAGGCTTGTTATGGAATAAATCGCCTTTAAAGAATTGCATGCAGATGTGGAGACCTTTTTGTGAAGGTGTGATGAATGGTTAGTGTAAATCAGTATGTTTTTAGTTCCTTCAAGGAAATGCATACAAATCCACTGCACGTATAGCTAAAATGATAAGATATTATTCAGCCTCCTAAAATGTGTTGGCATGGATATTCTGCTACAACAGCCTCCACTCTTCACTGAAGACTTTTCACAAGCTTTTGAAACCTTACTGCTTCAGTCAAGTGTATTGATTTGGTCAGCCAATGATGTGGTAATCATGGTGAAAGGCAGCAGTGCTTTATTGAAAAAGGCAAAGCTATTTCCCAAACTGACCCTGTAGCGCTCTGAGCTCTCTAACAACTGTACAGATGTAGTAAGAAGCTGTAACAATCTGACATTTTATGTAGATTGTAGTCACGGGTTTATTCCTACGTTAATTATTTAGCCTTATTTATTTATTGTTAATAAAAGTAGAATAAGCAACATAACATGTCCTTCGTTGGAAGTTTAAAGGTGCATTTGCATACATTTGTATCACATATGCCACCTAATTGCAAACCCATTGAGCATGAGAAGCTGTTAATCAAGTCATTACGTTTTATGTGCAGAAAGAAAGAAGACATCAAGTAAAATCAAGGAAAATTTTTAATTATGATTTTTAGGAGAAATTACAGTCCCCAGACGGTGGCCCTGAGGTGAAAACACACTATCAAAACTAACATTTTTTTATGAATTCTTGTGTTTTCTTTTTTATTCTTCTTTCCTGAAAGGTTGTTGTGTTCTGAACCTCAGAGGCACCATAGTCTTACCAGTGCGTTGATAAAATATCTGCGGTGCGTAAAAAAGGGTTCTGCTAGAAGGAGAGGCAACATAGCCATTTTTTTCCATCCATTTTTTGATAATGGTAGAACATTTTGATCTGTGCTGAACACTTTGAAACATCTAGATTTACAGCTGAAGGGGAAATTCATTTTCATTGGACTGTTTCATTCTTTTCACTCCACATTTATCTGTTTAAGAACAGGTGCCAGATCAGTGACATCATGATCTAAAATTAAAAGCAAGTTGTCATTTGTAGATGCAGCTTCGACTATAAAGGGTGCTGCTGGCATGACGAGAGCATGAAAAATTCCACACATGGAAAGATGGAAAATGACTTGTGGTTTCCTGAGTGCAGAGGCCAGCTTGGCTGTCTGACAGGGCAAGTGAACGGAGGAAAATAGGAGCCTGCTAGTATTTCTGGATTTTTCTTTGTATATACAGTAATTTGTCAAGGTTGTGAAAACAGAGAACTATCTGGTTAAATGGCTCTGAAATCTTTAAATGTTTTCATTGCATTTTCAACATTTTCTTTGCAATTATTGTAGCTATAGCACATCATTTAATAATGCCTTCAAGGCTCTTACACTGAATGAGATCATCGTGTTCAACAATTTCCATGATCTGTGGACTTGATTTATTGTCTAATCTAAGTATAAATCATCTGTCCACTGTGCTTTGTGTGTATGGTTGCACTGTTTGAAGAGAAACAATCTCCTAATTATATGTTCTCCATTAAAGAAAAACACCTTTATTATTCTAATTCCCAATTGCATCCATGCTGTCAATTGTGAAAGAAGCAGTTTGTAAATTCTTAAGGGAACAACTTCCTCAAAAAGACCAAAGTGAGAGTGTTTTCTGTGTGTGTCAGTTCATGCCGCTTGAGGAATTTAGGTCTGGGTTTTATAAACCAAGTGAAAGGAGATGTGGGCAGCCGTGTATTGATGCAATCCAGTTGCAGGGGAACAGACAGTTGAGCTAACAGGTTTGTCCAGCAGTCAGCTGCCACCTAAGGAGAATAGCAGAAACAAGATTCAGTAACTAATGAGCCCACAGCGGCCACAGCCATTCAGAGTCCAACGCTGGGAATAGTTAGCGTAGTAAAAAAGTCAACAAGTCCCATTCAGTTATCTCTTTTTGTGAGTATGAGCTTTTCTTTTGCAAGCTGCTGGAAATTGATTCAAACAATAACTTCTTTCTCATCTAAAGCTTAATCAAGTCTGATGCTCCATTTTGTTGTACCTCAGTATTTCCACCTAAACACACAGAGCATTTCTGCTGAGTTAGTTTAGATACAGTAACTACACTGGTTCCTTCAGTGGCCTCCAAGATTTCCCACATAAACCACAGAGATCCAGATGTTGCAGGAAGGCAAAAAGTCTCCTCCTCCGCTGGGCCTGCTGCTGGCTTTGCCTCCGCATCCTCAGGTTATCCAAGCATGTGACATTGCTCACACCAAAGGCTGTGTCTTTCTGCACTGAAGCAAGGCCCCTGGTGACCATGCTCATTGGGATTTACATAGCTGTGCACTTCCACCTGTACCCAGATAACAAAAAAGCAGCATTTTGTTAAAAGAGGTTCTGTCCTGGGGCAGTGCAGCACTGCAGCTTTCTTGTGGTTTCAGACTTGATTAAACTATTTGGCTCAGTAATCAAAGAGCAATAGTAGGTAGACGCAGAGCAGACTTCCTGCATCCTCTCCGCTCTCTGGCTCTCCGGCTTTAAGGGCTTGTTTGCGTCTCAGTTTGAAAACAATACCTGCACTGTGCTCACGGTTGATGGCTTGAGCAGGATTGTTGGCAATGGACTTGTTGTTTATAGATAGTTGCACACATGCAAAATTAATAAAACTGATCATTTATTCACTGATGTTTCAGAGTGAAAGAAATATTCCAGTCTCTCATCCAGATGTATAAAAGCTGCTCTGGTCCATCACACAAAATGTATAAGTCTTCTTTTAGCTTATTTTTTCTCCAAGAAAAACTTGTTGCCCTGAGTCAAAATTGAACACGAAGCTTTCTAGGATGTGGTTAACTTTGTAAAAAGGTCAAGTTCTATTGTTGCCTAAATGTAACCAGATGGTGACTAAATCAAACCAAAATAACACAGCAAAACACAAAAAAACAGAAAGGTACCAGACAACAAAACTACCTGTGTGCTTGATGACAGTCCAGTTTTTTTACTCATGCCACCACTACATGCTGCAGATTTTACTGTAAAATAAGTACATTTTGCACTGTGGACCAACAGAAAGATCAACACAATTCCACATCAAAACGTGGAATCAGACATTTTGTTAGCATTTGGTCTGTAAGTGTTCACTCAAGTTGGGAGCTACAATGTGGTTTCTATTAAATGTAAATATTTTGCATAACTCCAAGTATTTTAAGAATTTTGTCTGTGTAAAACATTTGTTATTGGAGAAGAGACTTCAAGGCCAAACTGCAGGTTTAATTTTAAGCAGCTGTTGTTTTTTTGCTTTGGTCTTGGTGAGACTCTTAATTCTGGTTTCTCTCTGGGGACAATGCTCATCTGGAAATATAAACATCAACTTCCTGTTTGAATTTCTTTCATAAGGGCTAATGTCATGCCTCTGTATATCATAAGTTGCTTTTTATGCAGAGTTACCCTGTCTGAATTTATTAGTGATTGTCATGGAGCGAAACACACGCTGATGTACATTTTACAGCACCAGAAAGACGATGGGAATTAGTTTATAGTAACAAAGAGACCTATATCCAGCATTAATTTTACTCCAAATCAATTAAACATTAGTTTATTTTACATCTGTGAGAATAAAAAAAGAAATGGAGGGAGTGAAATGTACATCTGTGATTAAATCCTCATTTCTCTAATAGAAACCAGGTGTGGGACAGTGGTGTAAATGTTTTCCCATGCGTTTTTTTGGGGGGGGGGTGTACAGCCTGAACAGATTCAGACCTGACAGCATTACATGCTTTGTCATTCAATTAAACAATAGCCACGTACGCTTGTCGTGCCAGCTTTACATTCTTCAAGTCTCTTCATGCAAACTTTGACCTCTGCAAGCTCTTACTTTTGTGTGAGTTTTGTAATGTTGGCAAAAACTTTTTCTATTTCACCTCACACAGTGTTACAGTTAATGCATGAAGTCAAGTTATGTAAGAAAGCTCTGCAGTTAGAATACAGAAATTTGAATAATCTGTATTTTGAAAATAGATTTGATATGATCACCTCCTTGGGATTTGGGATTCTATAAAGAATAACCCCCACTAAAGGAGGAAACCATGACGTTATAATGGATGGCTCACTAAGAAAACAGAATTAGTGGCCACTTTAATGTATTGGGACCAAAGTCAGCTCCTCCCTCCCCAACCACATAATCTAAAGTCAGATATATGCCACATGTGTGGCTCCTCTGGAAAAATGAACTCAACTTGGGAATATATGGTCAGGAAATTTATAGCACATGCCTGGGACGAGCCCTCAGGGGCTGGGATGGAGGCGGAGGGGAGATCTCCCCGCTCCCTGTTCCCCAAGCCTTGTTTCCATTAAGCTGGGAAGTGCAATCTCCCAGACATTTCAAGGGGGCCTGGTGTAAGACCTCCTGGCCAACAACATGACCCATTCACAGAGGAGAAATCAGTTTCCTCACATCTGGGATTTTCCCACTGCAGCTATGGGACAGCATTCCACATCAGTCATCAGCCATGGATGGAGGCAACACATACAGAAACTCTGGAATGTAGACAGAAGTAAATACGTGTTTATCTGTATGTGTTTATCAAAGAGGGGGAAGGAGATGAGAAAGAGCAGATGAAAAATAGCTAAAAAAAAGTAGTTTTTTTTTTTTTTCAAGGAAATCGAGTGCTTTCTAAAAGCCGGCTGGCCAAAACAAACAAGTGGGTGAGTCAGTAAAGGGAAAACATTCTCAAGCTGACTGATGTTTCCGCTCTTTGCATCTGCTTTTACTTCTACTGCCAAGGACTGCTCTAGAGGCTAAGTCATTGTCTAGCCAATATGATTCTCACAGCGATAATGCTCATCTTTATTGTGCAAGTGGTTTCTTTTTAGAGTAAAGGAGGAGAGGCAGAACAGTGGACTGGGTTTATGTCTCTGGTGATTAATGTCAAGGGAGGGCAGAGCCTTGATGCTATGCTTTCTCTATCACTGTTGCTCTTGGGGGCTTACAGGGATGATATTTTCTGTCTGTCTATTCCTACCTTGAATGATCCCTTGTCTGCTATGTGGCATCTTGTCCTTCTTCATTATCCTGTTTTTAGCCAATGTCAGTCTACAGAGTACCCACCAAAGAATTAACAGGATGATAGATGGATGATAATTTGATTATTAATTGAGAATGAATTATTAAAAAAAACTCACTCGCATAAGTTTTACCAACCCAACTCCTAAGAAAAAAATGTGTGTTATGATGATAAACACAGACTGCAAGGCTTTATAAATTTTATAAACATATATGTGATTCACAATAGAACATAGAAAACATATCAGATGTTGAGTGAGGTAAAATGAAAAAAATGGTAAAGCGTAAAATGGTAAGATGAAAAAGTAAGTTGTACTAAAAAGATATGATTGGAGGAAGGGGTTGCAACAAATTAGGTTAACTGGCAAAAGGTCAGTGACATCATGAGTATAAAATCAGCACTTTGTAGGGGCAGAGTCTCTCAAAAGTAAAGATGAGCATAGATTTAGCAGTCTTTAGACAATTGCATCTAAAAATTGTGGAACAATTTCAAAACATTACATTGTTGCTCATTGTAAATACAGAGTACTCTGAGTGTTCCATCATTTACAGTAAATTATATCATCAAAAGATTCAGGGAATCTGGAGACATCTCTGTGTGGAAGGAACAAAGCTGAAAATAGATATTGAATGTCTGTGATCTGTGTGCCCTCAGGCAGCCCTGCAGTAAAAGCAGACATGATTCTGTGAGGGAAATCACTGCATTTTCTCAGAAACACTTTGGTCTGTGAACGCATTGCCATCCACACATGCAGGTTAAAGCTCTACTTCATGCACACATGAAGCGATAAGTGAACGTGATCAAGAAACACTGCTGTCTTCCCTGGGCCAAAGCTTATTTAAAATGGACTGAGGTAAATTGGAAAACTATTATGTGGTCAGATTAATTTGAATTTTAAATTCTTCTTGGAAATCATGAACACTGAATCTTCTTGACAAAAAGGAGAAGTACCATCTGGCTTGTTATCAGCACTCATTTCAAAAGCCTGCACCTCTGATGGCATATGGTGCATCAGTGCCTATTGAACTGGTAACTGGTAACACTTCTGGAGAGGCACTATCAATGCTAAGAGATATGTGCAGGTTTTACAGCAACAGATATTCCCATTAAGATTACATTTTCTTCAGAGAAGGCCTTGCACAACTGCATTCTGCATCTGTCTCACTGGCACGGCTTCGTAGTAGAAGAGTCCAGATGCTTGACTGATCAGCCTCCAGTCCAGATCTTTCGCTGACTGAAAACATTTGGTGCATAATGAAACTCAAAATACAACAGAGAAGAAAACACAGGAGGAGAAGACTCAGGACTGTTGAGCAGCTGGAAACCTTTATCAGACAAATATGGGACAACATTCCTCTCTCAAAGATCCAGCAGCTGGTCTACTCAATTCCCAGATGTTTACAGACTGTTATTAAAAGAAGAGTGGATGCTGTTGTGAACATGGTCCTGTCCCAACTTTTTTGACACTCGTTTCATAAAATAGTAAAATGTACAACAATTGATGCGTTTTCTATATTTGATTGAGAATAAAATTCTGCTTTCTGTTTAAACTTAGATTTTTTTTAAGACTTGGAATTGCATTCTTTCTCAAACTGAGATAGAATTTATTATCATTAAGTAATTGTTGTAAAATCTCAGGTTTTATTTCCAAGCATTTATCCCTTTTCTCTTTGAGCTTTTTGTTCACGTGACCATCTGCCAACTGCTTGACTCAGCTTAACCCTGACCCTGACTAAAAAGTCACAGGATCAAATGTAACAGGTTCTCCAGATAGCCAAGTGTATGTAAGTGGGTTTTGTCCTCCAAGCATTTTCAGCCTGAGGTCTGAACAAATCACCGAAAATAGCATTATCCCAATCACTGTTGGTCCAGTTTAAACCCAAAAATGTGTGATGTTTTCTCACAAATTTTTAAATCCTGTGACTAATGGTGACAAAATCCCTCAGGTCCAGATGAAAACTTCTCTCACTCTGAGAATATTTGAGTTATTTCACTGTGGTTGGACAAATTCTGATGCATTGCTTCATTAGGAAAACATGTTGGTATTTACGTTTTAAGTTGGGTATAGTACAATTTAATCAGTTTTCTGTGCTCTCTTATTGTGCATGCAGTTTTCTCATCATTCTGAGTGCGATAAATTCCCTTTTGAACATAGTTACTAACAAACTGAGCCCCTTTATTAATATCTTCCAACTTTGCGCTGAGATATTTCACCATGTGGCTTTGCTCTAATGTGTAAATCATCTGTCCTGCTTAGTGGCGAACGGGGTCTATTTCCTTATTGAAATGAAGTGCCAAAGTTTCATACTGAGATGGAAAACTGAGGTTGTCAGAGGTCCGTTCATTTGAGAAACTGTCACTCTATAGCCAGTCACTCCATGTGTTTAGAATGGACTCAAACCTGTTATAACAGTAATCTCAACCCAAGAAAGGTTTTCATGATATGATATCACTGCTGTTGGGTCATGCACCGCCTGAGTGGGCATACAATAATAGAAGGAAATACCTAAAATAATTCTGGTGGAACGATTATTGATGCTGATGTCCTACAGGCAGCTGCAGCAGTAACCTTAGAGAAAAAACTAATCCTGTTTATTCTTCAGACATGAACCATGGTCTTCTTTTGTTTCAGGATTTGGGGTGCAAGTTTTGTAACAACAAAAGTAAATGGTCCTGAAACTGAATCCATGCTCCTGTTGAAGCGTTGACCTATTCTAAACTATCTGGGGAGAACTCGCTGAACTCTAGTTAAGTTTTAAAACAACAGAAAATTAAGTTGTGACATGAAATCCTGTGAAAATGCTATCAATAGTAAACAGGTCTGTGTCAAGCCTGTGTTTTAGACACGTCCAGAGTAATGCCTGTAGGCGATAATGATATCCAAGCTCAGACCTGCACATTATTTTAAAAGTTTAAAGAAATCAGTTTTTAAAATGACCAAATCATATAAATTAAATTTTGTTGTTACAGAATTATTCAAAGTTTGTGCTACTGTGTTTGAGATAATAATGATGTGAATGACTTGACTGGATAGAGTGATTACATAGATGTGAATAGAGTGATTTGAGAGAAGCAGAGGTATATATTTGTGGTGGAGGGGTGATGCATGGGCTGAAGCTAGTGGTGCCTTCATGTGGATTATGTAAAGCTGATGGTCCTGCCATGAACACTTGTTGGAACTGTTAAAATGCCTGGAAAAGGTGTCAGTGGCACTGTTTCCAGCACAGCATTGATATAGTTATTTTGTGTTATCTACATTAATCTATTTGCAGCTTCAGTTGCTTTTATGGTATTCAAATAACAAACTATTTCATTTGTATTTAATTTTTTTCAAGAGTTACTGTGCTAATGTAGTTTCAAAGCATAATTTAAAAACTGTGAACAGTTTTTTGTTTGTTCTATTTTGTTAATTTGTAGATATATATCACGTATGAGGCTGACATTTCCCATCTGTTCTTAATTTTGTCTGCTTACCATATTAATGAATTATAAGCTTCTCCTTCCTCCTCTTAAATGTTGCCAAATTTTCCAGAGGAATGGTAGCAATGACAAAAAAGCAATGACAAAAAAGATGTTGCCTTGGAAATATTCTTGAACTTTCTATGAAACCGTACTGTTGTGAAACTCTGCAAAAAAAAAATTTTATTTTTAGTTTATGAAGAAACAAAAATGTTTGATGGCTCAAAAAACCCGTGACTTTTGGCCTAAAATCAACAATAGACTTTACTTCAAAATACTATTTACAAAACGATATAATGAGTCCATCTATTGTATTATATACAGGCTCACAATCCCTCGTTTCCTTCCGTGTTTATTTACCATCTCTTTTCATCATTGAATATGTGCTGATCTGGTAATCACCATGTTTCCCACAGCACTTGAAGGTATCACGACTCTCTCGCTTGCCGTGTGTGAATCACTTCACACACACATGCACACTCACACACGCACGCACGCACATCTGGTGGGAAGTGTAAAAGCCTGTCTTCGTGCTTTACTGTCACTTTCTCACCTTTACTCGTTTTATTGATTTTCGCCTCGAACCAACGAGGAATACAGTTATTTATTATGTCCCTTCAAAATGTTGGCAAACTCTTATGAAGACCGGGAACTAAAGTGAGGTTTGCTGTTGTGGATGAAAGAACTCGCAGCCTGGAAAAGGTGATTTTTGTCTCGGAGACTTTTAACAGATTTGTGTGGGAACGAGAGGATTTTATGATTATGTCCGAGTGGAGGTTTTGAGATGACTTCTAAGAGAAACTCAGCGAAACTGAAGCTCCGGCGGTCGTTCAGTGAGCAGCTGCGGAGCTCCACATCCAAAGCATGGGATTTACTCTGGAAGAATGTCAGAGAGCGGAGACTGGCAGGTCAGTAGTCCGCCGCAGGAAGACCCGACAGCCGCTCTAAAAGTGCAGTGAAACGTTGCCCACCACAGTAGGCGAAATTCAGCCCATCTTAGGAGTATTTGAACTTGTCTTTTGTTGGAATGACATATTTCATTTTCTTCTGTACGCCAATCAAAAAGTTTGAGTTGGGTGGAAAATGCTCTGTAAATACGGGATTAATTTGTTTTGACAATGGTAAATTTTCTCACTTGATGAGTGGAAGTTCAGCCAGTAGTTACCCTCGCCGTGTCATTAAATGCGCTGTGAATGCATATTTGCATGAGCCCGGTGGAATTAGAAAACAATTAAGACGTGACACCTAATGTTGTATTTATAGTAGAAGTTGTGCAACGTTGAGTCGGACATGCGACCCCAAAGCACCATCTGAACGTGTCATTAACTACCAACACGTGCAGAAGAGCATTGCCTACTTACTGTGTTCCTTCTCAACTTTATCCGTCTCGAATGACAGTGTTTTAATTGTTATGCCGCAAGGGGGCGCTCAGGAGTATTTTTTTACATCCATGTGTAACGGAAAAATAGTTACAGTTAGTGAATGTAAACTTTTTTGTCAACTTTCACCTTTGATTTGTGATTTAAAGGCTTAATTGTCCACATAAACCAGCTTAACATAGCAGTAAACTTGGGTTTTATCCAGGAATAATGCTCATCTTTCAATACTCATTGAATTCGGGTACTATTATTTCTTTTTAAGGTATAAGTCTTTGTGGCTTGTCACACATTTTTACTTTTACATGACTCTGTAGTGTATATTAAAGCATTTCTGCACATGCTCCCCAGTCACTTTATTTTAGAGAGAGGCAATCCGCGTTTATTCTCAGTTGCTCTGCTAGTTATTATAAACACTTGACTGCAAATAAACCAACCCAGGCAGTTGCTCAGGAGTATGACTCGAATAAAATGTTTGATGTGTGTGAAGTACAGTGCAGCTGTCTCTCCTAAGTACAAAACATATAATGGAAAGAATTACTAAGTAACACCGATCCCCCTAAACTAGCGCTTTAGAGATTAATGCCAGGTGCCATATTTCCATTAAACTTACTCAGACAGATACCTCAGAAGTGGAGAGCAGTCAGCAATCATTAGTGCAGTTGCCTAAGTTTACCACTAGATGAAGCGAACTGACCACATCAGCTCCCCGAGTGGGAATGCCACTTGAATTATAAAACAGCTCTGTCTTCATCAGGCAGGCTGAAGTCATACAAACAGAGACCAGATGTTTTATGTGATATCACAGCTCACTGGTGTGCTCTCTTTGTTTAACTGGATTTGGAGCTCCTGTTCAGCTTTCCCACAAAGTCTTGTATTATTTTGTGTGTAGTTTGACTTGTGCTTGGCTCAGCTGTGCAGCCTGCTGAGGGACATCACTGGAGGAGCAGCTGAGTGCTGTGATGTCTGGACATCTGACACATTAACCCTGCATTCTTTTCCAGATAGAGTATGTATTAAAAGTGAGTGATGAGTGCCACGCAGTCTGCATTCCTGAGCTTGAGGCTGCAAATATACATACTTAACAAGAAACATATATAGATCAGGGACTTTTTTTTATCACTTCATGGAAGATTGCCTTTACTCTTGGCTGTGGGATGCAGCACAGTTTGCTCCAGCGATATGTATGTAGATCACAGTATTAGGCATCCAGTCCTAATGCAGTATTCCAGGCTGGCAGCTGCTAATTTCTTTTCCAAAACAGATGTTAGAGGAATCAGAGGGATGAACTCTGGATATGTATGAAATTTAGCTCAGGTCTCAGCTCCTAACAGCTAATTTCTTGCTCATCAGAGATGGATCTGGCCACTCAAGAAGGAAATGTGTGTGTGTCACATCGCAGAACGTGACTCATTTACAGCTAAACTCTGATGGATGGCAGCTGTCTCAGAAAATCTCAGTGCAGGCTCCATAAAATCTCTCAGCTAATGCACTGACAGACTGACAGAGGTGAAGAATATGCTTTCGAACTTGTTGTGTTTATACTGTATCTTTCACTCACTTGAGGGCCACTCAGCTGAACACAAATATAAAACACATGCTGATCTTTACATATACGTTTGTGATTAATTCATGTTAGTTCCAGATTTACTCCAGAAGGAAAGTGATAGATGTGAGCTGTCACAGTCTTTACGGATAAATATATATCACAAAATTCTTATTAATTACTGGAGACTTGCATAATTTTTTTCACAGTATAACAGTTTGACTTCTATTTGAGGCATTTCTGCAGAAGAAATGTTTCCTTGGTTTCGTCTGGAAGTTGCATGTCTTGTGTTATAGCATTACATTTCATTCCTAAATGTACTCTTCAATGCCCCACTTATAAGGGTTTTTGTACTTTGGCTATGGAAAAGCTGTATAGAAGTTTTCTTTGTCTTGTGTCAATCATATTTTTCCGAAGACGAGTCTCTGTGGGAAATGGTCTGTATGACTTGGGACATTTTATGTCTTCCATTTATTTTTTTATTCAAAGCCCGTATGTGTCAGTTTCTGACTGATTATGGTGGAAACATTCCATGACCAGGAAAGCCCAACATAGATAACATAGATCAAAGCATATCAGAGCTGCATTTTAAACTAAACCCAATAAACTACCTCCATAGTCATTATCTGTGATACCAAAAGGTTCAGCTCAACATCGCATTTGCGTTAAGTCAAGTGAAAAGGGAATAAATATATGCATATGGGGAAAGAAACATATATGGGAATCAATATACCTGCATAATGTACGAGCCATCTTATATAAAATCGGTCTAATGGGTACATTTTAATTGACAAGCATCGCCTTTCTTTTCTTTAGAAATGTTATTCAAAATGAATACTCTAAACTGATGAGAGTCCAGATAACTAAAACCAATGAAGTCGGTTAAATCCACACAACACAAAGAGTTGTGTTTTTTATATATATTTTACTTAAATATTGCATACTTTACTCATGATGAGCTTTTTACATACTATGCTTTATATGTATCATGAGATTTGCTTGACACACTCAATGCATGCAACGTATTTACCAGTTAGAGAACATTTATCAGGAGAATATATCAGAGAAGCCTGAATATCTTGTAAAAGTACTGATACTTAAATTAAATTGTACCCAAATAAGGGTAAAAATGTCTGTGAAAATCTAATTAAATTATGAGTGAGAAGCACATGTTTTAAAAATGAAAATGTACCTTGGATTAAAAATGACTTAGTTGCATTTTTCCATATGTGACTGACGACGCACTAATTTTCCACTCAGACCTTTTCCATGCATGTATGTGACCTTTGTGACATTTTTAAGTTCAGGTCCCCTTAAAAAAAAAAGATTACCTTAAGAAATTAACTTAAAAAACACGAATACTCAATGAACTTATTTTAGACAGAATGAAAATCTTTCCTCTGGCGTCACGTGAACCCGTTTGTTACCACAACTTCATTTAAATCCAGTGAAGCTACTGAATTCACTTTCAGTCAACAAAGTATTGCGTAGTTGTGACTTTTCATGTATCTTAGAGTGTATTTGTTTTCTTCTTTTTCAGCCTAGGAGGGATATTATGGAGATTCATAGTTTAATCTGCATTTAGCTGGAACTTTGTGTCCATTTTTTCATATTGACTGTCAGTACCTGGCATTTAAGCTGACTTGCTGTCTTTGTATCGGACCAGAGCTTTTATAATTCTATTCTGTAAGGGAAACAACTAAAAATAGAGTTTTGAAAAATACTCCAAAAGTTAAAACACACAAAATGTAGGTCTGTTACGGTATTGGGACACACCTTTGTTGTGGGAACAACAGCGTTAAGCAGCTGCTTGAGGAGTGCTGCTAAAGTTAAATACCCGTGGATGTCTGGCTCAAAGATCCTCATTGTGTCAACAGTTGTAGGGGTTGTTGTGAGTTAAAATAGTTTGCTGTAGACTATCGAGACTATCGATACACGGCTCAACTGGACTTGCAGTATTACAGTATGATTTACAACTAGACCTGAGCTCAGAATTCAGACATTTGATGGCTCATGAGGTGGAAATCTTCTGTCACACTAGGGCTATTCTTAAGCTGTAACCACAGGAAACAAAGCCACAGCACAACCAGGGCTGCCCAGTGCAGATTACATGTGTCTGCTGCTGAATCAAACCACTTCACAGCAGTTACTGCCTCAAGATGAATCAGAATACAAGTTTCCCCCTCTGTAATCACACCTGGCTGAGACTGAGTGCTAGAATGGAAAACTAATGACGGCTGGAATTGCATTAACTGCCAACATTACATCTTCGGCGTCATGAAATGCTGCAATGCATGAATTTGATATGAGGTCATGTCTGTTCCTTCCAATTTCAAGAAACATCCTTCGGCTTTCATATGAATTTGTTTTCTTGAAAGGGTATTTTGTAATTCTTTTACTGACCTCATTATGATCAACAATACAATCCACTTTGTCAACCCTGCCAGCCCCTCACAGAGCCTTGGTATGCGTTTGTGTGTCTGTAATGTGAGTCTGCATTCCTGCTGCCATGCTGTATAGTAGTTGAGCTCTGAAACCCAGACAGAGGCGTGTTGTATCATGTCTGATAAGGGCTGGAGTGTCAGTGCTCCATCTAAGCACAGACCACAGCCATTTCTTCATGGCATGCAGAAAAAAAATTAAACACAAGGGCATCTCTGATCACACTGGAGAGCTTTCATCTTTTTCACGATCCCTGCAGAGCTATTTTGAATCAGACAGACGACCCCATTAATCTCATTCATTGTCACGCTGGGTGATAGATCCGTAATGTGATGCGTCTGATGCACTTGGTAAGTTCTGTTGTCTAGACAAGAAAGGAAGTGTAAAACAGAAAAATTGATTCATTGAGCTTACACTGTTTCTGCAACACTGCCACTTACTTTTGAATCTGATGCTTTACGCAAACCTTTGACTTGATGAATGAATACAGGTGTTAGTGTGTGAAAAAAAGGAAAAATGTGTCACCAACTGATGAAATCATCTGAACAAAGCTGAACCATCACTCTTAAAAAGCAACAGTCTAGTATTAAAATAGCACTACTTGAGGGTGTGGGGAGGGCCCTTAAACCCAGGAGAAGTTTATGAAAACGTGCAGCAGGCTCAGAAGTGTGCTGCTGAATTGTGGTCTTTGTGAGCTTAAGCCTGGGTGGATTTTGCCAGCCAGAAAGTGGAACAGACAGGGGCTGTGTTTAACTTGGTCGCTTGCCCATTTGTGCTCTATTCACGTTTATGGCGCCATGCTCATATACTAAACAGGCAAGCTTGTATACTGAGGCTAGAATGTTCACATAGTGGAAGGGATCTTGATTGGCACTGGGTGGATGTGCTGGTATGGATGTAGACTCTATTTCAGATGTGAGAGGATTGTTGTTAACCAGCTGAGACGAGCACACTTTTAATCAGTGGAGCTTGTGTTTTAATTTTGTCGTAAATGAGTGGTGTGAATTTTTTTTGCATCTATGTCAAATGTTTCCAGATGATAGTTTAAGTCTCATCTTTGGATTTTACAACTAAGTGAAAATGTAGGCTTTAAGAAAAACACATTTTGTTATTCAAAGCAGACAGTGTGAAGCCATGTTGAAGTAGATTGCTATTTTTGTCATTGCTTCTTCTTTTAATCCTCCAGTCAAATCGTTTTTATAATCAAATGCTTCAATATGGTTGATGGCTGAAAGAACAAAGACACCTGTTTCTTATTTACAGACAAAAAAAAACTGCAGCCTATGCCTAAAAATTCCTCCCTTTTCTTTTTTGTGTTGTGCTTTGTAGTTTTTATCAAAGTATGACTTTGTGAAGTATCTTGGACCTTTATCCCCTTCTATTCCAAGCAGTTCTTACTCGCTGCTGGAGCCCTCACAGCAATGCCATTGTCAGCTGACACAAGCTTATTAGCCTAGCATCAGTATTGATGAGTTCGGAATGAGAATTTTCTTTTCTTTTCAATAAAATAGAAAAGCATCTTTAGCTATTGAACACTGACTTCAACATTTGCGATGTGATTAGTTTGTGTCAGAAGAGGCTTTGATTTTTGCTATGGGAACTGCATAAATGACGCACTGTTGTCTGATCTTAATTGTGTTCACTGAAATTGATGGAGGCCACTGGCATATTCACCCGCTGGGTAGCTGAAACATTGAGGAGACCCACAGAGAGAACTTCCTGCAACTGGAAGTAGAAGTAGTGTGGTGGGGGTTGGGGAGCAGAAATTAGCATTCCCCAACCAAAAAAACAACTTCTCCCTCTTCCTCTCTCCTCTTCAGTTTTCTCTAAAGTGGCACAGACTCACTCTCACCCAGTAAATTTGGCACCTGTGTCACCAGCAACAGCAGAAGAGTTGTTCTAGTGCAGGGCGAGTCCAAAAGCCACTATTTTTGTAAGCCTTCCCACACCCCACATCATCCACTGCTGCTCCCCTTACTCAGTTCATAGGCATTCCAATGGTATTTATATTTCCCTCCAGAGCAGGGGGAAGTTGACAAGCCTTCACACAGACATTGGATTCAACTCAGCAAGGTGGGCAGTACTCTCACTGTTTCCTTGCCATTGGCTTCAATGTGGTCACATGGCCGGCAAGGATAGACTGAAGTGTTGGCACTCCTCCCCCTGGGCTCTGCTGTGCCCTCCCTCTCAGCTCACTTCAGGCTTTTTGCGCATGTATGTGAAGTTTTCTGTTGGTGAGACTGTGTGGGAGAGTGTGTATCAGCAACTAGTCAGGGGATCATTTGGGTAAAGCCTTACTGCTATGTTTCGAGAGCTTCCTGAGTCCACAGGCAATGAGTGTCTGGGCAGTATGACCCCTGAAACTCAGGATATCTACCTGAGAATGGATCATCACCGCAGACGCTCTGGCTACAGGCTGGGCAGGATCATTGCCAGGCAGCAGCTACTCAAGAGGATTGCTGGAGGTAGGAGAGATGTTTGGATAGAAATGACAGGTCACTCCTTTGGCTCAGTCTTTACGGTGGAAGTCTTGCCTTTATTTTTGGCTGTGTGGGGTTTTCTGTTTCAATTAATCCCCCTTAGACATGGTTCCAGGAATGTGTAAGCAAGCTGGTAGTCAAAACATGTGGTGAATAAGATGTGACGTGTTTGTATGACGAGAGAACAACATGCTAAAAAGTGAGGACAGGCCTTGTTTGTTTAGACTGAACTGATTTTCTCAGTCAAATGTCTGTTTTTTTTCTTGCATGTCCCTATATAAAGTTGGAAATCTATAAAAAGCATGTTTGAAGGACAAACATACACTGCTACCAGGGTGTGTTTGTGTGCAACACTGCAGAAAAAGTTAAACTTGACCTTAAGCCAATTGGTAGTCAAGGGTGAAATGGTGGTAAGTGAGTGGTATCGACTGACTATAACAAACACTGATAGGTGGTAAGCTATAGGATCAGTTGTGTAAGAAGAGCCGAGCCCAGTGTGTAAACAAGAGATATCAATGAATGTCTTACTTGACAGTTTTACAAGCCCTCAGCTTATTTGTGGACTGCTGTGTGTTGCCAGGAGAGCAATAGCTGTGTTTTTTCAGTGTAAAAGGTCTTGACCTCTTATTTAGCTTTCTCCAAGACCTCTAACCTCTTGTCTTTGCATTTACCTGAGATTTAAGGTCACTCACTTGAGGCCAGGAAGGGGTAGGGCATGCATAACAATAGGGAGAACAAAACACCATGACCCCTGGTTCCTCAGGTGTGAGCACCCTGAAGCTGGATCAAAGCGTTGCCACATGTCATAACAGAGGGATCCTCCGAAGCATAGTTCTCTCTCCAGTCACACTGACGAGAGCATGAGTCAGATAATGCAGCCTATTGTGTGGGTAAGATTTCCTGTATCACCACAGAGTGCTGAGGAAAAGGCTGTGTTTTGATCCTGGTGATGTGGAAGATATTCAGAGCTCGTTGTTGAATAGATGTGTGAAGATGTCCTGGAGCTGTGCGTACATGTAACGGTAGGCTTGTTTTTAAGACATTTTCATAATCTGATGTTTGCCGGCATGTGGAGTCATGTAACCTGGCATGTGTTTTCAGATTACAGCTGTCTGTCTGAAAGCAAACCAACAATTTAACGTTATTTGTGACATGGACAAAAAATATGTATGTGTAAGGTGTTGTTTGGGAAAAATTCTGGATAAAACCTCATTATAACAGCTTTAGTTTTACATTTATCGTCAGTTTCCATGTTTTTTCTAAAAGTACAACTGTACTTGGGTGAATGATAACAGATAACAGAATTCTCTTTGTTTTGTATGTGTATTGTATTGCGATGGAAAAAGTAGGACAAATTACACCAAAAGCTGCTTTTTTACAATTTAATTGAAAGATTTAATGCATGAACACAATTATAGTTCTTCCTCCTCTGTGAATTAAAATCTAAATCAAGCATTTTATTTAAGAGCAAAACACACATTCGACAGATCTCCCTCACACATAATTTATGCTCAAACAGTCACCTTTGTGTTTACATTGCAAGGTTGTGTAAGTTTCACATCAGACTGCTTCCTGTAGTTTTAACAATTCTTCTGGGTTAATTTAGTAATTGTAGTGATTTAATGTAACTTGTCATAAATGCCATAACTTTCTTGCAGTATCAAATTTTGTACCTTATTTTTACCAGGAATGCAGTGTATCAATCAAATTTTCTTTCATACCTCATGTCACTATCTAAGTAGTGTTTGAAATGACAAAAAGGGATAAAACTTGAGTACAGTATTTTGAGGAACTAATTCAGACTCACAGAACTGATCTTCACTTATTACAGTCAGCCGGTTTACATTAGTTAGTCTGACCTAAACCAGACTTTTAAAATGACTGGAACTGTACATAATCAAACTTCCCGAAACCAGACTAACACAACCAGATGATGCCATTAGGGGCTGAATCATGCCTGCATGTATAAACTCAACTAGAATCAAAGGTTCCCTGGTCACTCACATGCTCCAAAGTTCCATCTTTTTTCTTTTTTTTTATTTTGTCAGATAGTTCAACACTTTAGAAACTGTGATGAAGCCCATTGAGTCTATGCGCCAATTTGTGGTCGCTTAAAGCATTTCCTCTGTCACTAATAAGTTCCTGATTTTTATAGCTGTAGTATCATCAAACAAAATCATCTTTCATGTACAATTCAAGTAACTTAAAGACAATGTCTGCGCAGTGAATTCAAATATACTTACAGGAACTATGATCTTCCACAGTAACAGTTCAAAGAGGCAGCGCTGTCTCACACATTAGACAGCATTACGGCATTGTACGTAGTTCAATCAAAACCTTCATTACACAGTCCGTGAATTTATACTTGGACAAGGTTGGTGGTGTAGTTAAGTGGCCAGGGCAAACTCTAACCGTAGCTTGACTTTCTGTGCATGTAATCTTGCTTAGTGGCTCCTGCATTCCAGCTGGTTGGCTCTGTTGACATAGCAGGTTGAAAGTGAGTGGGGGCTATGTTGACGGGCAGAATTACTCATGTATTGTCTCACCCCAAGTTCCATGGATGCTTGTTTTGTCCTGGTCATGTTTCCAGTTGATGGTATGTCAGGGCAGCATGAGTGTGTGTTGTTCAGATAAATTAAAGATCTACAAGTTCTTATTATTCTGCCTGGTGTGTCTCAGCATCTTTGGAACTAAATGGATAAGATTGGAAAACATAGAAATTGTTAGATTGTTGTGTGAGTAGGTTTGTCTTGATGTGCAGGACTGTACCTCTTTCCTGAAGATATTTTTTTGGATTATTATGTCAGTACTTTAGATTGGCTGCTATGCCTGTTTAAGCTCCTCTCCACTCTGCCCATATCAGGATTTCTGCTTCTTTATTTTTCTTTTTGCTACTCAGGCATCAGAAAATCGTTATATTTGTAAAGGGTATCTAATATATATTGTAACAATTGTCAATAATAAAAATAAATAAATAATAAAAGTTATATTTTAAGAAAGCAGTCTTCTGAATGCTTGTTGGTTAAAGTCTCAACTGTTGTCTTGACTGTAGTGAAAACCTGACTCAGACCATTTTTAGTGTGTACAAGTGTCCCTTGTTTGTCATGGAAATACTCTTAATCAGTACCTCTGTTGAAAGCTAGAGCAGCTGAAAGTTACAGCGTGACTGAAAACCTGCCGGCTGACTGTTTTTGATGCTTCTCCTCACTGAAAGGCTGTTTTGCCTCAGACAAGAAGGTCTGTGCTGCCTCACCCTGCTATGGCCCTTCTTAATGACTTCTTGACCTTGGTGCAGCTAGCAGACTCCAATCTCTGGCCTGGTGAAATGGTCACTGCCTTCTGTTATGGTTGAGAAATTTGTACATCCATGGTCAAATGATACAGGCTTTTGACAGCCGTTTGCACCTAAGCCACGCTGTGTTGTTTTTACAGAAGGATGCAGAAAGATGGCAATTTGAAGGATGTACAGAGTGTCTCGGCCCATTTCAGTCTATTTGGGCGTATACATTTAGGAGTGATTTGAACCTGTTTCTTTGTTGTTGTTATTTTTAATTGTGTCATATACATGTACTTAGCTTAAAGATACAAATCATGCATTTAATTTTGCTATCATGGATGAAAGGCTTGCGTTTCTGATTATTGAGCAGTCAACTAGATTTGTTCTTATGGTGATCAAAACTGAGTGGTTACATGAGGCTTGTAAAGACCGGGAGTACCCTGAAGGACTAAATACTTGCAAGGGTTTTTTCTGTGGTTGGCCCATTCTACTTTTTTTTTTCTGTGCTGGTGGGTGCTGGTGCTGTGTTCAACCCATCGCTGTACATGTGGAACATCTGGATCAATCACTGTACAGTTATGACGCAGCTATACAACCTACAACCAGGTGGGACATTAGACAGTGTTGTATGAGTGTTGTATGAGCTCTGAGGAGAAGCTTCCTGTGTTCTAACAGCACCCAGTTTGTTTTTTTACCTTTACACAGCTCAAATTGCTGTATGCTCATTCTAAAATGTGTATGTCTTGTTTCATATATATTCGCTTTATTCAGTTGTTTCACCGGCTTAAATAAAAGTTAAATTATAAAGTTTAGATTTTTTGCTAAGTCTTGATGATTATCAGAGAAGTGTCAGAACAGGATAATGTGTGTTGAATATTTGAAATGCTTGACATAGAGAGGACAGGAACACATCAACATGTTAATAGATGCCGCTCTGTTTGTCCTCTGACTAATGTGGGTAACTGTTTGAAAAACCTCTGAAAAGAGGTTTGCGTTGCTCTCTCTTTCAAGAGGTTATAACAGTAAAGGGGCTCTTCAAAGGCAGTGTTTGACAATGTGTTAGTCCACGGACAATACTCTGTTACAATACAATACAATAACACAATTACAAGAAAATCAGTGAGTAATTCCACGTCTGCATGTAAAGGCGGTGCCTGACTCAAGTAGCATTGGTATGTTTGAGTACAAGCTAGCTTTATACAGGAAAAGAATGTGAAAACATAAAGTATCCTCAATCCAGACAGTATACATATAATATATTCTCCCACAGTGCAGTGGACAGTCTGTCTTAAGAAAGACTTACTGTTTTCAGATATTGGAAAGGAAGCGGCTGTGAAAGTGGAAAGTAGCAGTTTAAATGAAGTCTGGTGTGTTGGCTTCTTTGTGTAGTGACGGGTACAGTTTCTTACAGTTACTAAGTACTGCATACTGTGATATACGAAGACTGTTGGTGTATATGTTAATATTAGTGTGTAAGTTATGTAATACACTGGCTGTGTAGCAACAAAAATCAGTTTCCTAGCTGGTTGAGAATGAATGCTGTCCTGGTATCGACAAAATTAACAGAGCGAAACATTTCATGTCAAATGATTTTCCAAATGCTTAGATTATAGATCTGTTTTGTCTAAAGCTGAGTGGTTCTCTCTGTGTATCCCTGGAACCACCCTGTGCAATTGGTTGATTGGTAGTTGTTTGTAATTTCCTGCCATGCTGAAGAAGAAGGAGTAAATGATTCAAGAACCTTGTAACAGGCAGGAATGAACTGGCTTTGTCCAGCAAACCTCTGGGAATAAAGGTTGCATTCAAAAAAGTCCTCTGTAGACTAAGTTTTTTTACCTCTATGTGGCAGACTGAGCTCACAGCCTTCCTGTAAAGCTGTTTGTCCTGTGTGTGAATCAGTGTGCTTCCTCCACAGAGCGGCTGACAGCTGCCGCATGTGCACAGCTAATCATTTACCAAGTGCAGATTTCAGACATGCCTCAGCCGCACTGTAACTGGAATGGAAAGTCAAATATTAACTTAACCTCTTTGGAAAAGTGCTAAGGAAAATGCCTCATTACACTATACAATTTAAACATAACACAATATTTATATACATGTTGATCCCCAAGTTATTATTGTTTCAGTCTTAGAGATCTGACTTTTTCTATTCTATGTTTTTCAGCTGCAGTGAAATATACGATAGAACTTGTAGAGGTATTAACCCTCAGTACTTTAACCTATTATTAATTTTTTTTTAAGCAAAAGGATTCACATTTACTTTTTATCAATGTGTGCTGTGTCAGTACATAAAACAATGCTTTACACACTCAGAGCTAATTCATAAATATTATACAGCTACTTCTCTGAGAGATAATGGCTGTTTGTTTCTGATATATTAGACACTATGTATTCAACATGCTTTACAGTTACTCTTCAGTGGCATTTTAAGCATGTCAGAGTTCAGCACTTGGCTGTCCTCTTGTGGTAGAAATGCTCATTGTATGCCATTAACTGGAAAAACTGAGTTAAGTGTAAAGTCTGCAAGCATCCAGACCACAGACATTCAGCTCCTGCCTCTTGGGTTTATAGGCTATTCACTCAGGGGGTGCCCTTCTGAACACAGCCTGTCTTTCATGATTCTACATTTTATGTGCCTGCTTTGAGTGTGCTCACATATAGGAGAGACTCTGATGACACAAGCAGAGAATGCGATGACTCGAGAGATCAAGCGGAACTGTCACTAAGGTAGCATTTGTGAGCGAATCTTCACCTCATAATACACAGCAATCCATGATCATCCTCTCTGCTGCGAGGCTCCTGACTGAAGTCTTGTGTACGTTCTCTTTGATGTCGTTAATGAGGACCAGGGTCCTTAGGGATGTCGCCATGCTTTTATTATGGGGGTCCTCAGAGGGCTTTCTCACGGTAGGGGCGCTTGTTCTGACATTGGCCCCCTCTCTACCCTCTGACTCCATGAGGCTATTCCCAGAGAAGGAGAGAACCCCACTTTAGACCCCTCTGGGAACCCTTCCAAATGAGAGCAAGAAGGAATTGATGGAACTCTGCAGGAGTTTGTTCTTAATACTTTTCTTGTCTTCTGTTTTCCATATTCCCCATATTAACTATAGTTTAGTATTAAATGGAATTAGCAGATTACATTATTTTTGCACTAATGAGCTTCTGAGCATAAGATGTTTAATTTATGTCAGTGAAGCCACTTATGGAAAATGTGTTAATAGATTTCCAGTCAATATTTTTCCATGTTTGAGTCATTTTTTTTGGTCAGCTGCCTGAACGCTTGTCAGTAATTCATAGTCCCCCTTTAGCCGTGTTATATGGCATTGCTGGAAAACCAAATTACAGTGTTTATATAAGCTATCAAAGGGAAGGAAGAATTATTGCCACACAACCATATATTATGAGTTGGAAAACAGCATGACACGGCAAGGCATGCAGTCTACTGAGCTTTACATAAAAGAAGACATGTATGCTCTTCAAATCAGGAGGCAGGAGTCTATGTTTCTACGTTCAGAAACATAGACCTATAAGAGGTTGTTGAATGGAGGAATACAGTAAACTGCATGACCACATGGGAAACTGTAGAAGCCAGCTGTGAGGGAGCTGGCATTAGTGACGATGAGGAGGAGGGAGCTAAAAAGACAACCGAAAAAGCTCAGATCACTGTCCTAAGAGAGAGGGGTAAGAAAGCGAAGAGGAAGTCACAAACAGGGGAGAAGACTGTTCCGAGTTGACGTTAATGGACAGAAATGACAGCTGGGGAAAGTCACACAGGCTCTGAGTTCAATTCTCCTTTTCCGAAGCCTCCTTCCAGGGCATACTTCTAGACCAAAAGGAGCCCAGATGTCTAAAGGTACTAAACCACCGCAGGATGTGTCTCAGCAAGCTGTTTTACTGTTTATATGGTTAATATATTGCCCTGTGGACCAAAAACAACAAGAGATACAAGTTAGCATAAAAAGCCACAGTTTGGAAAGATAAAAGCCGCTCAGAAAAGATAGCTGTTTATATGTATTATTAATGTTAAGCCGGCATTACTTATCCTGCACTGTGTTATTGATTTATCTGTTGATAGAGAGAGTTTCTTAAACTGTAGCAATAGATAAATTAATACTCTGCAAAGGTCAACACTAGCTGGAATAAATGGTCTGGGGTTTCAGGGAGGTATGGCTGGATGAAATTAAGAAGGAGATCTGAAAAAGCTAAAGTTGATGTTTTTATCACCAAAGAAAGCAAATCCTTCTCAAAGGCAGCCAAGATGGTTGTCAGAACACTTTAACATGCGTGGGAACATGGCTGCAGTCCAGTGTCTGGAAGTGTTTAGTTTGTGCATTTAGCCTTGGAGCTTGCTGCATTATGTATTTCACAAAAAGCTCTGCTGATTGATTTCTGCTGTATTCTGAACCGCTGGCTGAATTGCCTCCTCCCTCCCAAAGGTTTGGTATATATGTCCATTAGTAATGGATACTTCTATTTAAGTTTCTGTTGTGTGTCATATACCAGAGTTTCTTGTAGTGTGACCAGAGGGGAAGAACACCTGTCTGTGAAGCTGGAACACACTCAACACTTCCCTGGGTTTTTTTTCTATTTGCTAAGAAACCCCAGGGTGTCAGCATGTGGTTGTTAGAACATTTTCTCAAAAATGAGTGAATGTGAGACACTGTAACGAGTTGGATGAAAACACTCTGGAGCTAATAGTTTGAACATTGAGGTTTTGCCTTTTTCAGAGGCCATGCAGCCCAAACATTGTAGGCCATTATTTGTCTTCTGGCTGTGACAGCCAACCAGATCCAGGGGGCTATCGGTTTACAGTTTGGGTCAAGGATAATTTGTAAATCCTTCACTGAAAGGCTGTTTGTGGTGGTGTGAGACTGTCCCCAGTCTGATGTTCAGTGACTTGGAACTCAAATTGATATTTACTTTAAGAGGCAGTTTGCAGGGATTTCCTATAAAATATCATGCTGCCCCCACAGTTAGTACTGCTAACAGTAAAGCCACCTTTGAACATAAATCTCACCATGTTCTCTGGAAGAAGGACTGTGTAAAAGAAAATCAGCCCTGGCTCTTATAACGAGACTTCTGGTGACCAACACGGCACAGGATAAACAGTGTCTGAATTGACGTCTAGGTACTTTCATGCTGTCACTGAGCATTGTATTATAATTGGTAACTTGTTAATGCTGAAAATGCTGTGTCTGGTATTTCCAGACTTGAGAGAGACCAGCAGAGAGAAAGAGTTGATCAGTTATTTCCTCTGAAGATGAAAGAGCCCCCACTCTGAGTGTCCTTCAGAGGTGAAGGAGAGTGTTACTACAGCTGTGCTTCTCTTGTTTAAATTCAATACAGGATCTCAAGAGGAAAACAGCCCAGATGACTTTTGACCCAGCAGGCTTTGGCAATGGTCAACAACGGCAGCTCTCAAGCTCACATAGTTATGTTATTTACTCTCAGAATCAATAAGCTCTTGCTGTGAGTGTATGCGTCTGCTGTGAAATGAAAGGTGGATCTTGCACCACAGGAGCCATTAAAGGTCTCTAACCATACTGTGTTTATACTTGAACAGCATGTATCTGTGATCGGCCGTCTGACAGAGAGGAAAAAGAATTTAAGCACTAACTATGATGATAGGTGCTATATTTAAAAGACTTGTCAGTAATGTATTAAGTGGATGTCTGTGAAACCGAGACCCACAGATTTAGTAAGCTAATGCCACCATGGCACTGGCTTTTTTCCCTAGACTCGCCATGTTTGTCCTCTAGGGTTTGTGCTATGGGAGCCTGTGAGGTTTGCTATACCCACTCGTTACTGGAGACATGTGGTCCACTGAAAGGATTGCTCCACAGGTCAATATAAAACCACACAGCAAAAGCATAGACCTGCTTTTGCTAGCTCATTTGTGGTTTAGAACATTTTGCTCTGGTGTCTTAGCAACGAAGCCTAGAGGTGATCATTTTAAACCTCCATGTCGACTGCAGGATAACAGGTCCCCTGTGCACCCCACAGGATCAAATGAGGGGGCCGGAGGTCCCTGGGCGATTCAACCTGGCTCTCTGTAATTACTTGGCCTATGGAGCAAGCCAGCTCATGTGTCAGTCACAGCATCAGGAACAAACTCTCATCCACAAAGGCATTGTGTTGTTAATCACCGTTGTTGACGGATAATCTCTTAGATTTGACCATTGTTCATTATTTCAACACCTTGCCAGTTTATAGATGAGGAGAATGCTACGAACTGCTACGTTTTGATGTTTGCCAGTGGCACCTCCTGTTTTTCTGAAGATTGTGGCATATTGTGCTGACTATATTGGAGTCTGTGGGATATGTAGAGCTTGGTTAATTAAGACCTACTCTAGAGAAAAGAAAAGCTTTACTCCCACGACTTTTGGAGAATTACATGGAGGCACTGCTCTATTAATCCATCTTGTGAATTGCCAGCATTTCTCTAGGACGACCAGGGACCTAAAGTTCAAGTACGTAATATTTATTGGGATCTTTTTGAAAAGATACATGTAAAATCAAGAACTATTTTGTCATTAGATGAAAATTGCATGAAATAAAGAATATTGTTTTATTACCTTGTGTTGTAGGTCTGAAAGGCAAAAATGGGTCTGTCACACATATGTAATTTATATTAACAACAACGGAAAACATCATATTTGTGCGGTATCTTGGCAAATTAGATAAAAGCATGTGAACAATTCTGAAAAGGAAGCTATCATGGCAATTTTTTGGATGACATTTAGCTCTAGAGGCCCGCAGTCATGTGTCTATGCTATGTTAGGAAAAGCTAGACAGCTGTTTTAGTGACTTTGCTAGCTGTGCTGTACTGGGTGTTTATGGCAATGCTCAGTGCAGGAGTATGAGCAAAATGCATAGAATGCATGGAATGATGTTGCACAGTCATGTATTTGATATACATCTGATCTAGCACATGCTGAAGATTCTCTAATTTGAGTCTCTGATCATTGGAATTGATGATCAGATTGCTGTGTCCATACAGACCTGATAATACGAGTCACCTCAGTGTTTCAGTTTATTGTTTTTTAATGTGGTTGCAAGCTGTAACTTTCATGCCAAATTTTGCTAAAGCCTAAATATTATTGACCTTTATGATTATTCCTTATGATGCGAGCTTATATTCTACTCATGAAAGATGCTGAACATAAAAACGTAGATTTCTTGGTAAGTTGTAAGATCTCATTTGTATATTTTAGAGCTATGATCAGCTTCGACGGCCAGAACCTTTAAGTGAGCAACTTTTTTTTTTTTTTTCTGAATTGGCGCACACTTCACACACACATGGCAATTAATTATATACACAGCCAGCAGTCTCTTAAAGTCTAGACTTTGCTTAGACAGAATTATTTTCATGTCACAGTATGTACTTGTATGTGGTTTCCATTTAAAATCAAGTTTATTAATCAGGTAGCATGTTGTTTTTCAGCCGTCACATTCACCTTTTGGCTATTTTTCATTTTGTTTTGTTTTGCTTCGTATTTGCTTCCCTGTGAAGAATGGCAAACTATGAGACACAATAAATGTAAGACTATTTTGGACATGAAACATCAGTAGTTGTGGTTTTTGGGTAGGCTAGAGTGTTTCTGTTGACTCTGTAGACTTCTGTAGAGGTAGACTGTGTGTTTCCCCTGGCTGTCTAGTTTTAGATGACTGTTCAGTGTGAGTGGGTGTCTGTATGCAATGAACATCATAAAGGAAAAGAGAGGCCTCTCCTCCGATGCCCCTCAGTATGACAACACGTACAGTACAAGTAGAATCTGTTTCTGTCTTTCTTTCTCCAGGTGTTCATAGAGCGCACACAGCAACTGTACTTGTCTGTCTGATTCATTCTGTGACGATGCTGTGTGGGGGAGGAAAGCACAGGAGACGACGTGTTACTTATAGCAGCTTGTTTAAGGGTATTTTTAAAGTTCTGATATGTGCTGAGTGTATTTACTCTTAAAATGTCTCTTATGGTGACTAAAGTGGATACCGACGTCATTCTGTCTATACTTGGAGTTTTAAGCCCAGCTCTGGCCCAAGTATATCAGAGGAGGAAATAGCAGAAACGTCACTGCGTGAAGTAGGCACAGCAGAGGCGGGCTCCATCTGGAATTCTGCTCACATGATTGGAAATTATGGATAATAATGATGTCCTTATGTAATCGCAGAACCATGGAAAACCCCAATAAAAAGGGGTTTTAACCAAATATTTGACGAATAGATTTTCCTCATAAGCCACAGATTTTGTGATTTCCCCTCTTATAAGAAAATCTGAAATTGCGTTATTAGTGTAATTGCCAATACAGTGACTGTGTCTTCTTGGACTTGATATATGAGAATGTGTGCTTTTTCAATTAGGTTCCTTCTTTCAAAGCCTCCTTTTGCCACTTTCCCTCTTCTTATCTTCAGATTTTTAGATAGATTGCCTCCTAGAAACATGTGAAAGTCAGTAAATGCAAAACCATTCACATGGAACAGTAGCAATGTATTCACAACCGTATCTTAATTTACTCTATGTAAAGATTATTTTCTGGCATTTTTTTAAACTTATCTTTCACCATCTGCACTGTTCCTCTCATGCATTGATTCTGCCCCAGACAAAGATGTTGAGACGGAGGTGGAACAGACAAATATATCACTCTGACGCTGCTAGTGTGCAGCCTTGTGAGCTCCTCGGCATGATTCACTGCTGCTGATTGCTGACAGTCTATGTCATGGTTTTCCCCGGGTTTAGCTGCCTACGGTTTTTCCATTTCATTGAACTGCTGGAGCAACATCTGGACCTTTCAAAACCACACTTCTCTTTTGTTTGTTTAAGTTAAACAGTTCCCACATTAGCTTTAATACCTCTTGGTATTGAAAGACTGTAAAAGATTACTTCATGTATTCTGGACAACAGCTGAAACTAAGTGCTTGTGAATTCATTGAATAAGATTTTTTGAATGCATTAAGGAGCTAAAATTATTAAACAATTCATTGTGCTTTGCTGCTGCTCAGATCTTAACCAAAAATGTGCTGAGTTGGGCATGAAAGAGATGTCGTGGGTAGAGCTGGGTAGGAGGGTCGGGCACAAGGAGCTGAAGGGGAGGAAGGGGTGGGTAAAGGGGTGGGTTGAGGGAGAGATTTAGTGGTGGTTGGGGGTAGATGGAAAGAGAAAGGGGAAGAGGGAGCTGTGGATCTTAGTTCAAACTGCCAGCTGTGTTCAGAGAGAAAGCAGGAATGTGGCTCAGCGTGGGAATGAAGATGCTCTGGCATGCTGAGAGACACTCTTAATTCTTGATGGATGTATGAAACACTTTGGCTGTATGATGAAAACATCCCGTGAGTACACAGGGAATTTTCACTGGAAAGAAACTACCATGTTAGTTGATTCAAGAGTTTTGGAGAGCTGACAGATTCAAGCTTGTGCTATAATTAGGATGATGTTTTGGTTTTATTTTCTATAGGCCACGCAGAAATAATCTTTTTATCTTTATTATTTATTATGTTATTATCTTTAAAAATTGAAAAGGGATTGGATTAATGTTTGTGACAAGGCTTTGCTGTGGGAGACAGCGCAGGAAAAAAAAACTAAGTAGGGCAGTTGTCAATCAATATTTTATGAAAGAGTGGAATGTAACTGAGCTTTTAAAACTGTTCTAATTTTGACACCATGTGCACAAAACCTTTCTACTATGCTACATGTCACATCTACGCAATGAATTGCATAACCAGTGTTCTGTATTGCGAATGTTGCATAAACCGAATTGTAAAGGAAGGAGTCACCCTTGTCACAGATACTTTATCTATACACAGCCTTTGCATTTTGGGGCATTGTGTCGCAGCCAAACTTGGGTTTCATTTCTTTGTGAAACTGTAATTCTATACTGTACACAGATTTAAAGCTTTGGGTTGTGGAGAGCAAACACAAGTTCTCATTCTTTGGCATGATGCCCGCCCAGCCTTTTATCCACAAGAGATTTCCTTAGAGAGAGGATGAGAGCACAGAATGTCTCAGTATCGTATTACAGAATGCAAAACAGAGAGGAATTCCCAGCTCATGTTACATTCTCTCAGTGGTCCAACCTGCGGCTATGGGACACAAGAGTACCTGGCAGCGCTCTCACTATACGCTGCAGAATAATACTGACCTGATATTATCCACCTGGGAGGGACATCTAGCTGAACAGAAAGTCTTTAGCTCCTGAGCAGGTGGGATCAGAGTGGCGGGGCTCCTGGCAGCTTACACATGTTGACTTAACTGCTGGTTAAGTGGGTAAACAGTAGACTGTTTTGACAACCAAGGACACAGGGAATTGTTAATATTTATTCACTTGCTGCTCAGTCTGAGGATCAAAGTCACTTTTTATTGATTTCTGGGTGACACAGAAGTAAAGCCACTCGGGTGAGTCGTTGATGGACGGTTTTGGAAAAAGGACCGATGCGGTATCTTAATTTCAAGGATATTATGTGATGAATGATTTTCGTTGCAGCAGTGGTATGTCAAGCACAGCTTGGAACTGAGACCTCGGATGTGTGATGGAAGAGCTGTTCGCCATCCATGTGCACTGCTTATATGTAACTTTTCTTGGAAGGAATGTTTACTCGCCTTCAATGACTCAGAGGTTCTTTACATTGTGCAGAGCTTGTTAAACCACACATATGTAGTAGAACATTTATCATATTTTAGATTCTTGTGGATGTCCACTGTAGCATTTGCTGTATTTTCTGCCCGGATGTTTGTTGTACAGTAAGGACAACTTGTTATTTTACTGTGATGGTGGTGGTAGAGGCTATGAACAGTTAATGCTTTGCCACCACCCTTTGGTGACACTATGCAGCCTAGATTAGAATATAGATCAGAATATGTGTCTGATTCTCATTTGCTTTTTGGGGGCTTTTTGCTTCAGATTTGCCTTGTTTGTAAATTAAAACCTGACTAAAGACTACAGGGACCATCTTGAATTTTATTTGTGACCAAATCATAAGTAAAAACAGTGTATTTGATTTTGATATTAAATAATCCAAAGTGATTCCTATTGAATTTTCTTAGAACTGATTGATTCCCACCTGCTGTCTTTCAAGACAGATTGCCAAGAGTATATTGGACATAAATTGTCCTTGCTGAGCTTGTTTTAATGACCTTCGCAGCACAATAATTGCATTGCTATTTCCTCTCTTAATGTAAAGCAGCCTGTGTGTTGCATCACTAGCGTGTCAGACATCATGTCTCGTGGAGGCGATGAATGGCACCCAACTCTATTAGCATTAATGGAAAGGTGCCAACGGTCTGTTTCCTCTCCTTGTCATCAGTGGCTCTGAAAGCTGCAGACGGCTCACTCTGACCACAGGTTGCTTCCATACCAGGAGTTTAGACTCACTCACAGAGTGATCAAAATTCTAACCTGGTCTGTTGTTTTGTGTTTTTTGTTTATTCGTGTCGCAACATAATTCTCTGATAGCTTTTCCAAAATATTTGTTTACTTCCACTCCCAAGTCTGTGCCGGTAGGATACAAAGTGCAGAGGGGTTTTTGCTGTTTTGGCTGATGCTCTGGGGGTTTTGTCAAAATGAAAATGAACTCACTTTATGTGGTTGAGTTTCACTTTTTATCTCTGTTCTTGTTTTTCAGAAATTGAGGCAAAGGAGGCGTGTGACTGGCTGCGGGCAGCAGGATTTCCCCAGTATGCTCAGCTCTTTGAAGGTAATAAAAGCACTCAGTGAACTCCCCCACACATTCATCACAGAGGGGGGAATTGTCATTTGATTAAAAAGATAGAGATTAATGAAGTAGCATGCCAATAAATAAAGGGTTCTGTAATAACCAAAAAGTGCATTTTCTTTGTTTTGAGATGAGACTGCTTGAATATGGCCTTTTCAAGATGATGAGTGATGAGTGAATAATGGCACACAGTGACTTCTGGTCTGTTCCCATTACTGCCCACAAAACCATGTATTCATGTGCAGCATAGTGAGCCTCATTTACACAACTGTTCTCGGGAAGCCTTGGAGTTAGGGCTCCAGTCTGATCTGTAGACACCACAAAACAAGCGGAACGTCAGATGCTTTTAAAGTCTAATCTTGTCCAAGCTACCATTACTACATAAACATGTCCTCTGTGCTTAAAGCCTGAAGTCATGGGAAGAAATGGGTTTTATCAGAGCTTTAAGGAGCTCTACTCCCACAGATCTTTGTGTTGGAGCCAGACTTTTGATGCTCCGTGGTGTAGTATAGTTGTTTCCTGACAGTTTTTAGATGTTAGGAAAATGTCAGAAGCTGGCAGTTAGAGCTGCATTCTGATGCTGAGGTTATGTGTTAAAAACACTATGAATGATTAAAGGTCTCAATAGATCAGAATCCCTGCCCTGAACAGGCTGAGCCTTGTTGAGTCAGTTGCTCATTGGAGCTTCTGCTCTTCATAAAAAGTGAACAGCTTGACATGAATACAGTGGAATGTTAGATTCAGTCTCTTTAAGTTATGTAAGAGGAAGCCCATACCCACAACAAAATGTAACGCTCTCACAAGCCTGAGTGCTGCTATTTAGGTAAATTCTGTCTGTTCTCATTAGAATCACTTAGTTTCATGGAAATAATGTTGTTTCCAGATTTCTTTCCATTTATCATCCTTGCTCTCCTTTTTTTAACAGAAGTGTGATGGAAACTAGAATTTCAACACCGCCACTCACTCTGATTTTATGCTTTTTCTTCTAGATTCTCAGTTTCCAATTGACATAACGCCTGTGAAAAGAGATCATGACTTTCTAGACAAAGACCTTGTGGAGCCTCTGTGCAGGTAAGCAGATTTTTGACACTAAAAAGACAGTACTTGATCCATAAGTCAACAGTACCACATACACTTTCCTTGCCCCAAGGAAGAGGGACTCTGTGAGATTCCATTTATGAAGTCAAAAGTAAAAACACATTTCACCTTGCATAATGTTAAAAGTTTAATGTTATGTAACTTTTATTTACTCAACTTGACTATAAGAATCTCATGAGGAAAAGAAAACTTTCCACACACTTTTACATTTATTAAATTGATTGAATCAGTATGTGAGTGCATGTAGACCTTCAACAGTCCATGCCAATATGAAAACACAGAAGACAGCTCACATTGTGATTTAATAAAAGGTTTTAACTGTAAAAGCACGAGCAAGAATATTCTTCATTTACTATATATTCATGTACTCTTCATATAACATAACTGCATGAGAGTTTCTGGGTGTGTTTTTTTCCTCATTTGCCAGAGAGTGTATAGAATGTAAAAGTACACCAACTCAACAACTGGTGGTTCCACAAATCACCCTTTTGGGGCTCATGTACTTTTTTTCAAGCCAAGATGAAAACAGCACTTCAGCTACTACTGTAACTATGGCAACGGTCCTTAGAGGGAAGCAGGACAAGTATTAGGAGGGCCTCGCACAGCTCAATATACTGTGACTCTAAACAACCCTAAAGCAACTCATCTAAATTCCAAACTAGCTGTGAGATGAATAGAAGACAATTGGAAACAGTTCCACCTCCAATGTGATTTTGTCCATGACTCTCCAGCATCTCTATGGTAACATAAGAATGGCTTTACATACAGTAATTCCACCACAGTCCCAGAACAAAAATAAATACCACCCTGATAGAACGGAAAGGCAGATATTTCATACATGTGAGTGCTCTCTCTGATCTCTGGCTAAGCACCCTCTTATTTTAGCAACCTTGTTTAAAGCTCTTTAGGCCTGTGGAATAAAGGGCCCCCAGCTTAGAAATCCTCTCTTCAGTTGTGTCCCTCTATCTTCAATTACAATCATGGGAACATTGTGTTGAACTAACCCCTGTCATCTGGAGTATAGCTGGAGCCTCTGTCACAGTATTCTCACAGAACAATACCGTCAATCCTTAAAAAAGACTGCAAGCAATATCCTGGAGCAGTTCAAGCTTGTGATTATCTCACCACTAAATTCTTAACGAGTTTTGTTATGTTATCATCTTTTTCCTGTGCTTTTGTTGCTTCACAGACAGTTTTTAGTGCTTCTGTACATATATATTCCACTTCGCTTTAATAAAGTCTAAACACTGAGCAAATGCTCAAAGTCTTTGTCTGTACTATTTACTATTGTAAATATTCCACTGCTCTGTCTCTCACTAAGACTGTTGTGAACTGAAGCTTAATAATAAGCATATAAAACAATACTAATACAAACTACATGTTTGTATGTGCACAACTAGCATGTGATATATGTGATGTCCTGCCTTTTCAGAAGCCACTTTTGAATGAGTCTTTCTGTGATTGGATGTTTTTGACCTCAAGTTCACCTCTCTTCAAACTACTACAGGCAAGCCCTCAAGCCACAATCACTTTGCTTCAACCCTGAAAGAAGGAGAACAGAGCGACTGACAGTTACCAGCATTCATTAGGTTTATGATATTATGTTATGGTGAAACTCAGTTTCACTCAGGGTCTGCTTGAATTTGATCAGATTATCCCTGAGATAGCATATGGAGGGGGATCTTTTTTTCTCTTCTGCTTGTTAGGGAGCTATTGTGTTTTTTTTTCTCTTGTTTGTTGAGAACAGCTCTCATCTTTGGGATGTTTTTCTTTCAGGCGACTCAACACTCTGAACAAGTGTGCTTCCATGAAACTTGATGTGAACCTTCCAAAGAAGAAAGTAAGTGATGAGTTTTGACTTCCTAACAGTGTATATGTTTTTGTTTTGTGGATTAATTTGTATTTTATTCCCAGCCATTTGTTGTTGTTTTTTTCTTGCATGCCTTGCATGTATTATTTATATATAATACACTTTGCATTTACCTCTTCAGATTTGTTTTAAAAAATCTTGATTCAGACACCTTCGTGATGTCTATGCCCTTGAAGAAATTGTATTGTCTTCCAAAGATTGCCTTGATTTGTGCATGCTTCCTGTTCCAACACTAATATAGACTGGCGTTGTCCTTTTAACCTACTTTCTATGATATTCAAAAGCGTACCATTGTTATCTTCATGCCTCTTATTACTTTATGTATGTTCCCTGATTGCAATGTAGCCTGCTGACACATATTAATAACCCTTTCCTGCCTTGATGTATTCATGTCTACACTCAGAGAAGCCATTTGCTATTGTATCATGATGTTATTAACTTGGAGCTAACACATTATCCAGCTGTTTCCTGCAACTGTTCATTGTGGTTTACAGTAGGTGTCGTGTGAAGCAATTGCAAAGGATCTTTTGTGGAACCTCTTATTCCAGTTTTGATTAATGGATTTTTATGCTCTTTATTGCAAGTACTGTATATACATTATCTTTTTCTTGGTATTTAGTATTATTTCAGTGCATAGAAGAGCATACTTTTGAGAGACTCACATTTTTATTCATAGATTAAACTATTTGTCTTTCCTCAGAGTGAAGACTCTGATGAAGAAGATCTTTTTGCCATCAGTGACAAATGGACCTTTGAGTGGAGCAGCAGGCGTTGGTCTAGGTTACAGGATATCGATTGTCTGATTAGAAACCACAGAGAGGGCCAGACATCGAGAGACGGCGTGCCTCTGAGAACCACCACCAGCAGCGAGAGTGTTCTGACAGACCTCAGCGAGCCAGAGGTCTCTTCTTTGCACAGTGAAAGCAGCGGGGGGAGCGGCCATAGGGGTCCCAGCACAGAAGACTCTGACTGCTCTAACCGAACCTACTCAGATTCTGCTGCGATGCCAGACTCTACTTCTCTCACAATGCCTCACATCCCCAAAGAATTTCCTCACTACGGCTCTCTACCTGATAAGCATGGCAAGACAAGTCGCATCCGAGCCAAAGACTTCCTGAAGCGCATGGAGACACTTAGGTCCCGTGGAACCCTGGGAAAGAGTCGTAAGACGCTAGTTATCAGCTCTCCCATGCTGCAGCAGGAGGCCCAGGCACTGAAGACACTGCGGTGTGTCGAGATCATAAATGGAGATGGTGGGGCTCCAGAGCCCCCATCCAGCGATGTACTGCCACCCCAGTCTAGTAGTGAGGGTAGCAGCCATTCAAGTGGCAGCACAGTCAGCACACCCAGCCTGAAAGAACGTAAACCTCACCAAGCTGACTACAAGCGCAGTGGCATGTATTTGGAGGACATAGACATCTTCTCAGGCACTCAAATGAAAAAAGTTGCAGAACAAAACCGCAGAAATGAATTTTGCTCCTATGAAGACCTTGTGGTCCACATTCCCAAAGACCATAAGCCGGGAACCTTTCCCAAAGCACTTTCCATTGAAAGCTTGTCCCCAACCAATGGAGCCTCCATCAACTGGCACACAGACACTGTGCACCTAGACACCCCTCTACGTTCATGCATAAAGGAATCCAGACCGGCCCCCCAGTGCTGCTCCAGAGGTAGCCGCATCAGTGTATATGATAATGTTCCGGGGTCACATCTGTATGCCAGCACTGGAGACTTAATGGACCTGGAAAAAGAGGACCTGTTTCCTCACCTGGATGATATACTGTTGCATGTAAATGGTCTACAGCAGATTGTGGACCATTGGTCAAAAAATGTGCTACCTGGAGGAGAAGGGGTGGCTCTGATAGATGGCCAGGGGAAAGATTCGGACAGCCTGCAGTCCTCTAGTCAGATTACGTTGGAATTCGAGGGAAATTCAGTCACAGAAAGCCAGACCACACCTCGTGATGGAGACAGAGACAAAATGTCACTTATTGAGGCAGAATCTACGAAGCTCAGGGAAAGGAGAGACTCTGGAGTTGGTGCCTCACTCACGAGACCTAATAGGTATTCTCATATGAAGAAAATACTCTTATTGTTTTCTATGTAAAAAATTTAAAACTAAAAATGTTCTTTGCTTTCCATTCCTTATTTCATTAGGTTACGATGGCCCAGCTTTCAGATATCCAATCGCCTAAGTCACTCAGTGGCATCCTTGCAGATTACAAACCAGTCAGCAGGACAGCTGAGTTTGTTACAGAAGTTCTCTCTCTTGCGTCTTACTGCAATCATGGAAAAGTACTCCATGTCAAACAAGCACGGCTGGACTTGGTAAATCTTATTTAATCTGACGAAGCCCACTTTTCATGTGATGCATGATTAATTAGGTTTACTCTTTTTAAGAGAGTACATGTGATTACATTTCTTTGATCTTCTAATATGCATTTGCTTAAATTATTACACAAGTGTGAATTTATGTGTTTGTCTAAAATAGTGTGGTTATTCCTTTATGAATGCCTGAAACCACAAAACTTTAATACTATCTGTTGGTGTTTTTTTGGGACTTATGTAAGTTTTCAAACGCGTTTTATTGCTGTTGCTTCAAGGGCTGTGCCAAAATTCATGAAGAGAATGAAGGTACCAGATTATAAGGATAAGAATGTGTTCGGAGTGCCGCTCATAGTGCATGTGCAGCGCTCTGGACAGCCCTTGCCTCTCGGCCTGCAACAGGCCCTGCGATACCTGAGGAGCCAGTGCCTTGATCAGGTCAGTAACAGCAAGGCTGTGCATTCATTTATTATGTTGAGCATGGAATGTTCTGGTTCTTTTAACATGTATAATGTTGTGTAGGATTTTTTCTGTTTTATGAGCACTGATATCAAAGTGAAAACTGCTGTACTACACTTTAAGAGGTCAACCTAACTTTTAGTACTGTGTTTGGCTTCCAGGTTGGTCTGTTTCGTAAATCAGGGGTGAAGTCCCGAATTCAGGCTCTGAGGCAGATGAATGAAAGTTCTCCAGACAATGTGAACTATGAGGATCAGTCTGCTTATGATGTGGCTGACATGGTGAAGCAGTTTTTCAGGGATTTACCTGAGCCTTTACTCACCAGCAAACTGGGGGAGACGTTCCTCCATATCTACCAGTGTAAGTGAATAAATCTGTCCTGGCTTTTGTTTTTTACCAGATCAGGTTTTATTTTTACTGTCTGGAGAACATTGTGAAATTGCAGGGTAGGAGGGTATGTTAGCTTTTTTTCTCTATTACTACATCTGTCAAATAGAATTTATAAAAAGAATCCCGTCTTCCATGTGTTCAGATGTGCCAAAGGACCAAAGGTTGCAAGCTGTCCAGGCAGCCATCATGTTGATGTCGGATGAAAACCGTGAGGTGCTGCAGACTCTCCTCTGTTTCCTCAGTGATGTCACGTCCTCTGTAGAAGAAAATCAGATGACACCTATGAACATCGCTGTATGCCTGGCTCCCTCACTCTTCCACCTTAACATACTGAAGAAGGACAATCTCTCACCAAAGTACTTTTTTCCCTGTTTTTCTTTTTCTTGTGTTGCATTTAACTTGATGTCTTTGATATTTTACCCACCACTCTGCCTAGAAAAATATTTTATACACATAACTTCTGTGTGGTGACCATTACTTATGACTCCACAAAGCAGAGGATGAAATAAGTTAGTTAGTTTGATCAGACCTCAGGGTTGCTGTGGATTAATATTTATCCCTCTGGGCCAGTTTTAAAAGGATATGACTTGTTTGTGCTTAATATTTTATGAGATCTTGCTGTGTACAAAAAAAGTAAAGCTAATTTCCCACACTGAAATTGTTGGCATCAAAGGAGTTTCTTGCAGAGCAGAAGAAATTGTTTATTGGGGATGTTGACCTTAATACTCGGCAGGCCTAATAAGTTTTCTCTCTCCATGATATCCAGGGCGATGCAGAAGAAGTATTCCACAGGCAGACCGGACCAGAAGGATCTTAATGAAAACTTAGCAGCAACACAGGGCCTCGCTCATATGATCATAGAGTGCAATCGTCTCTTTGAGGTAGAACCCATGACTAATATGTTGCAAGAATTTTATGCCAAGACACAATAATCACTCTTGTTTATATTTGCATTGAGACTTACCTCATACTTTCTTATGCTCTTTAGATCCCTCATGAGATGGTTACTCAGTCACGCAACTCATATGTGGAGGCTGACTTGCACGCACCAACAATTGATGAGCTGTGCAAGCAGCTGGAAGATGATGATGGAACATACCAAACACATATGGAAGGGAGACTTAAGAATCTCCTGAAAGAGGCACGGGAAAAGTCCAAATACTGGGTGTCATGCAGCAGCTCTGATAACACAGAGCTTTACTACAAGAAGGTTGGTGTTCTTTATCCGAGTGTGGATTTTTGTTTCAGGATTATTAGTACATTAAAACAAACCTTACAATAGCAGATGAGCTTTTCAAAAGATAAAAACAAGCAGGCTTACCTTGAACACAGATCTTAGCCTGGATTGAAGTTAGCATGATGGTTTGTATGTGTGCATCATTCAGGTGGGAGATGGGAACCCTTTGAGACATTGGAGAGTGTCTGTGGAAGTGGAAGCACCACCATCTGTTGTGTTGAACCGGGTGCTGCGAGAGCGCCACCTGTGGGATATGGATCTGCTTCAGTGGAAAGTGTGTGAGACACTGGACAAACAGACTGAGGTGTTTCAGTATGTCCTCAATCGTATGCCCCCACATCCCAGCAGGGACTTTGTAGTTCTCAGGTTAGTGGTTACCAAAAAGAAAATGCTTAACAATGTATCATCAGTACTAATAATAGTATTCTTTAAGAGCACATACTCAATATATTTCTGTTTATCCAAGGTCTTGGAGGACAGACTTGCCCAAAGGTGCTTGCTCCCTGGTTTCTGTGTCCATAGAGCATGGGGACTATCCCCCTATAGGAGGGGTACGAGCAATAGTCCTGGAATCCAACTACTTACTTGAACCTTGTGGTTCAGGAAAGTCCAGACTAACTCACATCTGCAGAGTAGACTTGAAGTAAGTCCCACAAGAAAGATTTTTAGACGTACAGACAAAAAAAATCAGTCAAGTTTTATGTGTGATTTCAGCCTTTCTAAGATACGTGTTTCATGCTTCTTGCAAAATAGTGTGTAGCTTATTGAGTTTTTACTGGTTTGATTTCAGGGGAAGGACTTCAGATTGGTACAACAAAGCATTTGGTCATCTTTGTGCTGCAGAAGCTGCCCGGATCCGCAACTCCTTTCAGCCACTCATCACAGACGGCCCAGAGACCAAAATCTGAAATTCTTTGCCATTTGTGTCTGTTCAGCTGAAGATTGAGCCTTTGAGTCCTTGCTATCAGACAGAGGCAAAAGCATAAACAGGACGCCAGAAGTAAAGCACAGTGCATTTTTTGTACAAATGCTCTGAAAATAATTTCAAGCCTCTCTGTACTTGCACAATGACAAGAGGAGCACAATTATTCAATGGGAAATTAATCATCCTGCCAATGTCCTCAACATTATGATTTTATCTACCTTAATTTTGCTAAACCTTTAATAATAATTATCTTTAATAATATTATTGTATTAATGTTTCTATCATCTACAATGTCTAGGACATTCAAACTCTTAAATGCTTCTGAGAAGCAAGTATATGTTATTCATTTCAGATTTAAAGCTATAATTATTATGTACACTTGAGTGTCTGTACATATATATGAATTTACTGTAAATGCAAACAGATTGTATATATTGTAAATATGTGAATGGTTAAAAAATGCACGTTAATTTCTTATATATGGATTCCTTTACTGTGTCAACCCTCTTGTAACACACATGGTACAAGATTGTAAGCTGGTTTTACTTTGCTTCTGTATTGACCTTTTTTGGAATTGGTGTAATTTCATCGAACTTTGACCTCAAGTGGTTGTAAAGAGATGACTTAAGGTTTGACTTGATCATACCTGCGTTAGGGTACTGGATTTTATTGTCAGGTACAAGAGACATTGTTTTTTAATAAAACTATCAAAATGATCAAATATGTGTTTGTTCCTGATTCCACATTTTAACCAGTGGGGAGTGTGCTCAGCCCCTCTTGTGCACTTTGTACACCCATTACTCCATAGTCAGATATGAGGAAAACCTGATTGGAAAATTCACTGAGGACACCACCATCATCAGTTGGATTACACACAGTAAAAATACTTTCTATCAAGAGGAAATCACAAACCTGATTTATTGTCAGACGAATCTCCATCATGATAAACTCCTACAGGATCTGGCTGAAAAATGAAAAGTCAATTAATCTTATCTAATTCTGTTAACGTCTGTTTTCGCACAGCATTAGTCTTCTCTTTGCTGAGGTTAGAGGGACCTCTGCTGATCATTAGAGGGAAACAAGGCTGCAAGTTGCTCTCAAAGGAGTACATTGATGAATTTCCATGTAATTTTAATCCAAATTTAACAGAGGTTAAACAGTTAATGATGTCTAATTTATATTTTCTGGCTTTTTTCATGTAGATCTATATTAAGTGAAAAACCTGAGAGAGACACATAAACCGTTTTGTCATTTTTGACCACTAGATGGCTCTTTCCAATCAACAAAATAATTGCTTGAATTAGTAAAGTTCTACTTCCCTTTATGGTAATATATATATATATATATATATATATATAAAACTAAGCTCTTGTTTCCCCCCCTGTGTAGTGTAAGTGTACATGCCCACCATAGTGACACCAGAGCAGTAATCTCTTCAGTATCAACAAATGCTACATTAATTTTTCCTATGTTTACCCCAGTATTAAGATACATTTTCATGCTGCAAATATTGAGACGATCATAGTGTGAAAATGAATGACTTACAAATAGCAAAGAGAGCATATGGTGAGACTCTGTTGTGTCACACCTTACAGAAATTAACATTACATAAAACATGGCAAACAATTGGGTTTAGTCATTTATTCAAGCCACATTCTCAAAAGCTAGGTTTTAGTTTGCCCTTTTTGATTTAAAGATATAGCATTACAAGTAACCGTTGAGTAGCAATACTGCAGTGAGTTACAAAAGCAATATTATATGATAAAATGCAATCTATAGCAATGCTACTTAAAAGTCAAACCGTCAAGTAATTTCCATTACGTTAATGCAAAATAAAACGAGTAACCAAGCTTCAAAGCCTGACATAATTTCTACCTCTTTAAAGCCAGTCTGACAGATCAGCTTAACAAGGTCATGAAATGCAAACTCAGCTTCCGGCTGTCAGTGAGAATGATGGACATAATTGTCAGCCTCCTTTATATAACAGCTTACTGGAAGTGGATATCTTTAATATCAGGTTTGTGCTCCCAAATAAAGTCTATCTATTTATTTGCACATATCACATATGTTTTTGAATAATCATGATCATAACTATGAAGTAAAGATAATATCTAAAGAAGCTAAACACCAACAGCACCAACAAGGCACATACAACGTATAATACTGATGATGCAGTCTGTTTGGTTTTAAAAGCTCACTATCTGGAGACCTGATTGGAAGTCACCATTTAAGTTATTTGACACACCTGTGCTTGTCAACAATGGCTGTACAGGTCAATCGTATGAAAAGTACGGTACTACTTTGGATGGAAAGATTCATTTTATTGTGGCATTTTTGTATCACCTACTAATTAATCTTTCTTTTGTTTTGTTATTTTAATGGATGGCAATGCTTCAAACTCCAATCCATTTGGATGTTCCCTCCTTTGTGGTGTACAACACGAGAAAGCGACCTGTGTCCAGCGCAGGCGTGGAACCGCAGGCAGGGGGCGGCATCAAGGCGGTGACAGCTGCCCTGGAGCGGATACGCGCATCCATGAGCGCTGCACACACATACACACACGGCTTCGTATTTGCTCCGCGGGTCAGTCAGCTCGGTTAACTGGTTGGTGCCGACAACAGACCAGAGTCACTCATCGGAACTCTCCTGAGGAGATTCTACTGACAGAGAATTATTTCTCTCTTGTGTGTTGCTTTTGTTTTTTACGGCTTTGCGAGTGTCTTTCTGTTTTTCTTGATGCTCCACAGCAGTGGTTAAATACATCACAGGGAGAGAGCGTTGAATTAGCTCCTGAAACCTTTCGGTTTTGCTGGAGATGACAAGCGAGAGACCGGTGACAATGCCGGGCTCGCTGTCGCTCTCGGACCGTAAACCTGCTGCAGGTCACGGCCAACATGCGGCTGCAGTGTCCGCTGCTGCCGGTGAGACAATGATGATGTCCGGCTCAGGTTCAGTGGTCCTCCCGGCTGGGATGATCAATCCAGCGGTTCCTATCCGGAATATCAGGATGAAATTTGCAGTACTCGTCGGACTTATCCAGGTTGGAGAGGTTGGCAACCGGGATATTGTGGAAACTGTGTTGAATTTGGTAAGTACATATTCTCCCCTCTGACCGGACATTTTTTGCCTAAATCCACATCTGAAATAAATATCAGTGGCGTCAGCAACGCAATATTCACACATAGCAGAACATATAATCTTTTAGTGTAGAGTCTGTGAAATGAATGTATTATTTGCAGTACTAATGCCTCAAGAAGTGAGAGAATAAACACGAGTGAACACGTAAAAGTCACCCATGCACACTAAAGGTGGGTTGAGGAACGAGGAGATACTACAGCAAAACCTTTTCTGAAGTTTTCAAGTTAAACGAAGTACTAACCGTCTTGTATTGTTATTATTTTTTAATCAGTGAGAATGATGAGCATAGAAATGAGCCATTTATAGACTGCAGATGTGCTGATTCTGTTGAAGTAGATAAATGTAGATTAGCAAAGGCAGGAGGCAACTGAGGGTTGTGTATGAGAGAGAATATTAAGGGTCAAGACCTGGGAGTCCCCATACTGCCAGGAAGTATAGCTGTTGTTTTCAAGGAGCCCAAATTGCTACAACATTTGACTTTTTAAAATTTTTGATTTGCAGCTTATTAATGTGCTTAAAATGATGAATATTTTGGGTCTATTCTAGTCTGCTCCTCGTTGTGGGAGTATTATGCTGTCTTGGTTCATTTATATTGACTCTGCATATAGTGAATGGGGATTACAATCTATCTACACCAGTATACAGCCTATAGCATGTACAAGGTTAGCAAGTAAAGCCAGATTGATCACTTGATACAGTCTAACAGGAAATTGAGAGACTGTGAAGTCAGTTCACACTTTGTGCTTTTTACGATCTGCAGGAGGACTTCAGAGTCTGTTTGCAGTGGTTGGCCTCTCCTTGTTAGCGCACCAGAGATTAATTACAACCTGCTCTAGCACAACAGAGACCCACTTTGTGAAGCAGAACAAATTGTAGCCTTTGGCATGTTCAGACATGAGATTACTGCAGTAGCTGGAGTCACTGACACCTTGCCCTCTCACACTTTGCAGTGTTACTTTCTCAGTAAATTTGTTCAGTGCATCTCACTCATTCAGATTTTATTTATTTATTTAAGCCCAACCGAAAAAGGTCCAAACAAAATGAGCACATTTATTTGGACCAGGTGTTTTTAGATATGTTCCACTTTATTCTGTTGATCTTCTGCCTTTTTCTCATTATTTGAAAAGTATTTTGCTAATGCTCTTTCATGTAATACTATTGCAGCATGTACTCTATAGAATCATTTCCCAGCCACATTGAGCTCTTTTGAGCTCACGAATGACGCATTTCTTTGCAGATTTAATTAGTGCCTTGAAATGGTGCCATTGATGATATCCAGCCAGTTTGACAACCAAAGTTCAACCTTGGTCCAAGTAAAGAAAAAATGCATATAATGTAGTAATCTTTGGGACCAGATCACACAACAATTTGTACAAGGATTCATCTAAATTGCATCACAAATTTTGCATGAACGCCAACAGCCATGTCATTTGTTACTTGCCATGAGACCATGATTATTTTATTCTTTTAAATTGGGATTATTTTTCAAGTTTAGAAAAACCTGAGGGTTCTGAGGAATTCTTAACTGTACCTCATGGGCTTCAATTTGTAGATTGATGAATTAATGCTTCCCTCTATCTTTCAGTAACATTCTGGAGAAGCTGGGGTTTGAGGATCTTTGCCTGAAAATCTGTCATGAAAACGTTAGAAAGTTTGCTCCCCAGACGATCCATTTACAGTATTCACCTGTCTTAACCTGTCAGATGACTCGCACTTTTTTTCCCAGAATGAGAGCGTAGAAGCTGGTAATTGTCAGTAAAATGAATCATTCAATAAACCAAAAAGAGTTGCATTACTCAGCTTGCATCTTCTTGATCAAAGTTAAACATGTTTTGATAGATAATAAGTTGGAGATTGGTTTGTAAGAATACAGTATGACCTTTTGAAATAAAAAAAGCTTTCATAACACATTTTCATCTTGATTCTATCTTAAAGAAATAAAAAGGCTCTCATATGCTGTCAACAGCTACTTGATATCATGTCAGAAGCAAGGTTCCCCAGACTGTCATCTCAGATCAGAGTTAACACAGAGCTTCTTTGGGCTTTCCTAAAGTGATGCTCAACCTAAATGTTCTTCCAGTATCAAACGCATACCAATTTCAGACATGAAGTGTAGATGTTAAAGTGTCAGACTTTCACTAAACTGTGATCATCTTTAGCATAACATCATATAACATAACATGTTTTTGCGTCAAAGGGGAAATGATTAAAGGAAATATTTAAAATCTGTCAAACCAATACATCCACGCAATCCACCTCTATTCTAAATTTGGATACTCGTATTCAACATGTTTGAATTTCAGTCAGTATGATGGTTGAAATAGCTGTGCATGTCTTATCTTAAGCAAAGCTAACAGGTGAATTGTATAATATTTGATGTAACTGATGAATGAGTCTGGATATAAATGAGCCTGCTAAAGGAGCAGGAGAGGGAAAATTCTACAGCACCTGTTTGATTTATGAACAGGGATGCACTATGTAGATATTAATTCAAGCTCACCAGAACCACACATTTTCCCTCCTTAAGAACAAAAGCAGCATGGCTTTGGAGCTTATGGTTAGTTAATGAAAATATTTTTGTTGGATTACATGCTTCTCCATGCTGGCCATGCTCTATAAAAGGGGGAATGAAGTCCTCTATCGGTCGCCAGAACATTTTTCCAGAAAACTCACCGAACAGAGGTAGAATGCCTTTGCTACTGCAGTTCCATTGTCATACTGTATTCTCATACTTACTGTAGAGATTCCCGCATATTGTACCTTTCATATCATATCATTCTTATTTTAATCCAGTGCTTCAAAAATAACCAAATAATATTTGTTCTCTCACTTTATACCAAACCTTTTGTGGGAGTCGTTCAGGGCACAGGTAGGTTAATCTGGCAGGAACTGAAAAATGTCAACATTTTCATATTGGAATAAAAAGATAACATAACAGCCTTTTATGAATGTCATCACATTTTGATTACAAGTAGTAGAGTTAGTCTACATTCCATAAAGCTTGATCGTGCCCATTAGTGGGTAGCCCATCATTTAGATGAAGCTTTATCATCATTAGGAGACAGTTTGAATCCATTTATGTTACATAAAAACATATGGTGGCACAGTTTTGGAGCATATAAATAGCTCGGTGAAAACCTGTCCAAAACGTGTGCGATTTTAGTACCTGTTTTTTTGCCCATATAACTCATCCTTCACCAGCTGAATTAAAAAAAAAAAAGCTCCAGCCTATAGGCCTAATGGATGTAAAACAGTCTTAAAAGGTCTGAAAAGTGAAGCCAATGTGCCTTATGCACTTTCATAAGCTGCGGTTTGCACCTCTGGTTAGATGTCAAACTGCATTTAATTGTTTAAAGTGTTTGCTTTTTCAGTGACAATACGTTGAATCTAATCTAATCTAACCTTAAACCTTAAAACCTATATTAAACCTGCCATTTCTACAATGGTCACAATGGGCACAAGTAAGTTTATGAATTTGCTAGTTTAATATCCTCTTCAAGATATTAAGAATTTTTTTAATTCAACTTATAGACGATAGGCCCATTGAGGGGGGAAATATAGATGATAAAGCAGGGATATGATTTGGAGAGTCGGTACCTCGTTACTGGCAAGTCCCCACTGTATGGTCATACTTTGGGTCCTCATTTGATATGTCTCAAAAGATAAAGGTAAAATGATGGCTTGAGGCTTAGAAATCACTATCAGTTACCGTGATTATATAATTTTCTATCAATGCTTCAGCTTCCTGCTGCCTTTCTAAAATGAACCTGATGAGAATATTCTGTTAATTCCAAACAAGTGACAATTTCAGCCTAATTAAGCTTTTTTTTTCTTACATCAGCAGACTATACCATAACAAAGTAATTAGATAAAAGTTGGTCAAAGGTCTTAATGACCATTAAAGTCTTGCCTTTTTCCCTGAGCAATAGTACTTGTAGTTCTGTGCTACCGTTCCTTAATACAACTGTTTAGGGTGAGATGCCATTATTCTTTCATGTAGGTAGCCTCAAATGAAAGCTGTAATTAAGATAATATGTGAGACTGATAGTACAAGGTTTATTTAATTACACAGAAGTTAAATAGAGTAACACAGACAACATTTAGATTCACTCCCTTACTCTGAGATATTATCCAGTGCCTTGTTGGGATTTGTTTTTAAGACCTGGCCCTTTACATCCGACACGCACCAGTGATCAGAAAATCTCTGACTGGACGAGGCAATTCATTACATAGCAATTGAAGTTCTTTGAGAAAGAAATATCTTAAGGCTCCTTAGAATAATGGGTAGCGTCCTGTGATCTATGTGTGTATTTGCTGACATGAGGTCTGAATACTTCTGCCAGATAGGAGTTTTGCATGCAGTACTGTACATGGTAGTATGTCTGTCTGACTGGAATAAACAATAAACCAGAGGAGTAAAGATAAAACATTTCTCTATATGTTATTTGCATCAAATCATAGATACTTCATTTTTTTTTTTTATTTGATGAAGAAACTAAAGGTTGTTTCCTTTTGCTATTTGGGATCAAACTTTGTGACAAATTATAGATTTAAGTTTGTGTTGAATTCCAAAGAGTTCTTAACTTCTTTGGAAATAAGGTTAATATTTTAATGAAAATGCTTTTTTTTAAATGAAAGTTAATAACAACACAGAACAAAGCAAAATATTACACATATATGATATGAAATATGCTGATTGTATTTGAAATTATTAAGATATTTTGACTCTTCAGTTTGCTCTTTGATATATGATCTTTTTATTGAGTCCCTGGTTGATTTTGGTTCTGGCAAATAAAACCTTGTTTGATGCCGTTATCAAGAGATAAAAGGCATTTTTCATGTTCTTTCTGTTTAAGCGCTGAATCTGAATGCTGTTAGAAGTAACAGAGTTTGAGAACTCTCTCGGTAAGCATCAACTGAAGATGAATATCTTTTCTGATGATTGCTTAAAGGAAGGCGAGCAATGCTCTGTAAAGGCTTTTCTGCTGGAGCGATCTCAAATTCCTCATGACCCATGCTGTGTATTTCACGGAATGCTTTGGTATTGTGTACTTCTTTGCTTACGACCCGACTTACAAAAAAAACAAAAAACACTATACCTGGAAATGCATAACAAATTACAAGAACAGGTCATGGATGTGTGTTTGTGTGTGTGTGTGTGCGGCTGAGGGTGCTCTTAGTTACGGTTGGCCTACACTGCGCTGCTCTTTAGTCAATTCCACACTCTGATCAATTTTTGATCAATATATCCTGGTAGAGTTTTACTGATATCACACAAAGTTCTTTTCTGCATTGCTATTAGAAAATTGGCCAGTGTGCTCTTGCCTTTTTTGCCTGAGCTGCAGATTCTCCACATGCATGGTATCTTTATTAGACATTCTGTCTGATGCTTTCTGGAAGGCCATATTTACAAAAAAATGCAATCAAGTTTCCAGTTGCATGAACTGTGCCGTGAGCTTGCAATGATTTTGTGGCTTTTTTAAACATCCTATCAAGAAATTCACCAATCATTTTATTTATAATCATTGATTGGAAACACGCATTTTGTCTGATTATGCTCTTCTGTGGTTGATTACCTTTGGACTCCTGTGTTGAATAAGTTGATAAGAGATGATGATTTGCGCATGGAGCAGGTGAGGAGCAGTTGACATTAGTGGTGCACCTGGTTTTGTTCCAAGGTGCCACATGTTCTGTATGAGAGAGTTAAGTTCAACATTTATCAGCAGTGTATAGCAGTGTTTGCCTTCATGAATTCTTTACTGAGCCTTTTTATTTTTCCAGTTTGACCCTTGTGCATTGGAGGGGGCTACACAATGCTAAAATTGTGCTTCCTCAGTAAAGTTTATTCTTTACTGAGCCATTCAATTTCTGCCAACATCAGTTTCCTCTGATCTGCTTCTTGATAGTCTTCTTAGGATTTGAGAGAAAATTGAAATTCGGATTTTGTGCAAATTTGCTTGTTTTAAAGTCATTTCCTTGAGCTGTCAATTGACTCGGGCAGCCTGCCAATAATGCATTTTCTTGTCCTCAACCAAGGACGGAGGGAAAGACTGAATTTCAAAGACTGAATTGTTCTACTATGTCTGTTTTTTCTGAGGTCTCCTCAACATCCAAGTATAGTTGTGTTGTCATGTCTCCAAGTTTATTTTAAACCTTTTTTTTTTTTTCACCAATTAGTCTTTATGAGGTATTTTGTAAGATATTAGTCATTCGGCCTAATGAGTTGCTATTGCAAGTTAAAGCACACTTACATCGAAATTTAGTATGATTGAATACACATTTAGGTCACAACAGCTAGTTGCCAACAGCAATATAAGAATGCTTTTGGGAACCAATCTTTTTTTTCTCTTTCCAACGATTAACAGTCAGTGAAAGAGATGTTAAAGAGAAGGGTCAAATGATTCTGATCTTTGTTTTACCTTCTGGCTCACTCTTTTCTTGCAATGCTTCTACTCACTCACATCCCAGAGAGATGCAGATATTATATTATTTTGCTGCTGCCTACATTAGTGTCATGGTGCATCCTGGGGAGGCCTCTCTTAGCTCAGAGAGGCAATATTTACTGGGGGCTCAACTGCGTCTTGGTTGTGGGAACTTCATCTTTCAGGGCTTATTTTTCGACATGTGTTGGTAGAAATGTGTTGCTGGATCACAGTACAGTGTGATGATGAAATTTAATTAAGAGAAGTCAGTGAAATGCCTACAATCCAGTATTTATGTATACATGTAAATCTACTACAGTAAGCTATAGACTAAAGGCTTGAAGGTTCAGATTTGTTTTTCAGAAATAATATTTTCTTTTTTTGTTTGTCTAATATTAATTAATCTTTCCACCTAATTTGTTTGGTTTTTATTTTTAAAAGGATGTCTGACAGGGACTGTGCAGTGATGACAATTCTTCTACAGTGAGTTGACACTGCCTGATCCAATGCTTGATCCAAGTTGACAACACTCATGCCTATCCAACCCCTCTGTGAGGAAGTCTGCTCTGCTTATTGTGCATACTTTACTTACACTGATCATCCCAAACATTCAAACCACTGACTGGTAATGTGAATAGAATGTGTTTTCACATTAGAGCAGATGGAAATGACTAACATAAATAATTTCTTTAGCAGAAGACCTCTCTCCATTTTTATCTTGAAAATGACCAATGTGACTGCTTTTATTAGTTTTGTTTTCATTTAGAGATGACTACTTTGTTAATTATAGTTGTGTGCAAATTAGCCAAAACTGTCACCTGTTGACGACAGCACAGAGCATAGTTCATTCACTGCAAGCCTGTAATTGGAGACGAGTCTTATTAGAATTATGTATAGAGGAACATTAAAAAGGTTTGCTCAAATTCACCTTGCCACAGAATTGAAACCCAGCTATGTGTATGTGCGTGATACACAGCTATAATAAGCTAAAATAAGCCTTTACTGTTTTAGGTGGTTAAAAATGATGAAATAGATATTTGAATGGGTTGCCACATGTGCCTTGTTTGCTGTTATAAACCTGAGCTGCTCACTCAAGTATTATCTGTGTGTGGGAGCCTGTGGTGGCAGCATAATGATGACCTACACAATAATGAACAATTGTTTTAATGTTTGTGGCTGATGGGTCTGTACTGCGTGTAAATATGAATACATTTAGTCTTCTGGAATGTCATAGGATATTATCTCACATACTGTTCAAAAGCTGTTACATAACAACAGAAACTTAACCTTCTGCTACATCAAGCTTCTTGATATAACATGTTTGTTTTTGCCTGGCTATGGTGGGTTTCTGAACTATTGTTAACTAGAGCTATTTATAACCAGGGAAGAGTCTTTTGAATTATCATATGTAGGAACAACGTGAATAATTGGGCTTACTCCTGTTTGGAACTGGTGCTGGCAGTCGACCAAATCTCAGCCAAAGTGTGAGTACGTTCTCTCCCCCCATACGAATAAGGCTCTGTATAAACACGCTCATTTCTATGGAGATGAGCTGCTCCTCTGATCAGGCAAATACAAGTCATATTGCTTCCTGCAGAGGGCTGACAGCACTGTGGCAGTGCAGACGAAACACAAGTAAAGACTGCTAGATAACTACATATTGAAGGCGCAGATAACATCTATGGCCCTGTTAGGATCACTGTGTGATAATGGAGCTGGTGGGGAATATAAAACTTTAATTTGTCTGTCCTGTCCTCATCTTCACCATCAGTCGAGGATTCCTATTTCGAATCTTGGCTAGAGTTTCTGTTTGGAGTTTGCATGTTCTCCCTGTCCATGCATGGGTTCTCTCTGGGTACTCCGACTTCTTTCCGCAGTCCAAAAACATGCAAGTTAACAGGCACCAGGTAGCTGTTAGACATTATGATATAAGGAACAGATTTATATTCAAACCCAACCAACATTTTGTTTGTGGTGGAGTGTTTACTTAAAAAAAAAACCCTGAATGAATCTGAAATGACATACAATTTGTGTCGAATGTTTTTACCTCTCAGCAAATAATCTCATTAACCACCTTTCCAACAGGATCAAGTGAGAATATCGGTTCAGAGCTTTGTGTTATCTGGGATGGTATTAATTCTGATTATCAGCCAGTTGAAGCTGGCTGTGCTGGCATTCAGAAGTGGTTGAACATTTTACTTTGTTCATGTACTTTTTTGAAAAATGCCATGTGAGTCTGGAGATTTATTTTTTGTTTATTACAGACTCACACAGCTGCTTTTACAAGGCCAACAAATATTTTTACTTTCCATTTTGTTTAATTTATCATGTAGAACTAAACATATCCCCACATGAGGCTTGTTAAATGATCTTTTCCATGCAGGAAAATCATGTCACAAAAAAAAAGAGCATAAATTTTGCTTTTGGGTAATGCAGTAGGTCAAGATGCTCTTTTGTAGCGCGTCCTCTGATCAAAAGAAAAATGACTGTGCACAGTCTGTTGCTGTTAATGTCTCTTTAAAAAAAAATCGGTCTTATTACCATTTGAAGGTTTCATTTTTGAAACCTCAAATGATCCTTTGAGGGTGATTTAGAAATGTTTCGGATTACAACTTGATAAGAAGGATTAGACATCGTTTAGTCGTGTTGGAATCAGTGATGGAGTGTGTCAAGCTCCAGCACAGAATTCAGAGGAGAGCAGTGCACCAGTGAGGCTGATCCAGTTCCAAAATGTACCTGGCAAATGGAAAATTCGGTGGCAAAAAAAAATGCTCTGAGTGCTGTGCATCAACATACACAGTAGCACACATGTGCTGTTATACATCAGCAGCTTCCCAGTGGAGAGGCACAGCAGTTCTCCCTCTACCACCAGTTACAGAACACAGACAATAGCAGAAGAGGTAACCCACTCAACTGGTGTAGCGCCAGGCAAGACGTCTGTATTAAAGGAAGTGGCAGATTTACAGTTCTCTCCTAGGCCAGAGCCACTAGGCAGTTAATGAAGTGTGTTGCGAATACAGATTTCTGTTTTATGCCTGACAAAGAAGGCATTGTTGATGGGATGGTCATGCTTTGAATATGTCATGTTTTCATTTGCACTTTATTCCCTTTGGATTTAAAATGTTATCTCTTCGTCAACTGCAACGTTTTTTACTAGTACATATTTGAGGCTATACACTGATTTCATCTCGCTCTTCTAACTTCTTGCAGTCATGTGAAGGCTTTTCTTTTTGACAAGTGTTAAAATAATCACCATATTTTTATTTTTTGCTCCACTACAGCTGAGATTTTTCCATGTCCTAGTTGTGTTGGAGCACTATGGATTCTTTAAAAGTGAGATCACGTGCTGATTTAACTAGCTGCTGAATTAGGGGGGAAATAATGTCAGGCTTAGTAAGAGTTAGGGGTCTGGATTACAATTAATACTAAGAGATGAGCATAATGAATGAAGACACCATCCATTTTTATGGCTCATTATCCTTCTTGCTACATTCTAATTGGATCTTTTTTATGATTAGTCTCTTAGGCATTGCTGTCTGCTTGATTTCCTTCTGGTTCAATGCACAAACTTCCACATTTTGAAGGTCTCTCATTTTTAGCAGTTGAATATGTTAACATGACTAAAATACAGTAGGCCTCTGATTTAAATACATTTTAACATCAGATCAAATGGTGCCTCACCTCTGTCAACAAAGGTTGAACACTGGAGTGCTCATTTCACATTTACTGGCAGATTGGTTGTCCTCTCTTACAGTATCTGGGAGTCAAACTTTAAATAAACAAATGTTCGAATGGCTCGCCAGATGGTTTGTTACACGGAACCATCTGGGAAGTCTGTCCTGGGAACTGTGTGGAAAAGGGAACTTCCGAATTGTGCTTGGCAGGTGGATGTACTGTCCATCATCATAACACTGACCAGATTCAACCAATCACAACGTCTTTTGGTAAAATCAAACCCTGCTGAAACCAGTAGAAAAATAGAGAGAAAAGCCTTTGTTCTTTGTCCTTTTTTTCAGTGGCCGTACTCTAGCCTTGTTACGAGCCACCTCTCTTGACAGTCACTGCTCAAATTTGTTTTAAGAGTATAGGACACTGGCCGACTTAACTTGCCCTGCCCACAGACACTTTGCTTGAAGCTTCTCATGATTGCGTTGTCGTGAATCTCATGAGAATCCACATGCCTTGCAAAGGAAAGGAAATGCTCCTCTGAAGACAGCTTTTGGGAAATTGGTTTGATGTTACTTTTAAGTTAAAACACTAATACAGTAACCACTGTTGGAAACCAGTTTACTCTGAGAAGAAAAAATGAATAGGATTTTTTTGCAATAAGATAGTGAGTTTATGATGCTTAGTTCTGTACAAAAACAGTGAGTGAGCACTGCTGCTTAGCTCGTCCATAGCTTTGAGGATTCAGCTCAGTCTGTATGCTGTACCCGTAAGCGTATTGAAGCGGAATTCCAAGCAATGTTTGAATGCTGAATGTGTTGCTCGGGCTAATGCTATTAGTGGTAAGAGCTGGACTGCTTTGAAAGGAACATCTGGCTGGAAAGTCTCACTGTTGCTCCAGAGTCTCAAGCAGAGACGGATTACTGCTGCGGCATTTGGTCGATGATGATTCAGCATGGAATTAGATGCCCTATATGGAACACGGCTTGGGACAGCGTGGCAGTCTTAGTCTTGTTGTTTATATGAATACAGGGTGTTAGGAATATGAAGACTGCTGAATCCAAACATGAAGTGTCTGAGTGATAAAGCAGACTTTGATTAATGTTTAAGTTGTTTATCCCATATTCTGTGATGTTGGGCAGAAAATCATCTCTGTGGACAGAGCGTATTTTTGTGTGTTCATATGAATTGCGATAACCATTTATCATTTTGTCAGCAGATGATTAATCGCATCTTTTTCAAAGCAGTTTTTTATGATTTTATTTTGCCTCCCAGTCCAATCTCTCCATTCAAGTTAGATGGTGGGATATTTACACTAAGGAAGTTAATTACATTTGTGCATCCAGATTACTGCACTTACTTCACTTCATTTCCATTCAAATTGATATTTCAAGTGGACCAGCCACATGAGAAGTGCAGCTCGGCCTCCTCAAAAAAGCATTAAAATCCTTACTGAGGAGAATGACTCTGTATCCCAAGTGTAAGCTTTTTTTTTCTCCTTGGCATCACACTGTTGTCATTATTTAGCTCGCAACCTTGTCTGCACTGTTTAAATATTGGTTTGAAGTTCCTGCAGTGAATAAAAGTGTGAAATCTATCTTCCTGGTATCACAGTGGTACGGTGAGCCTGTGGATATGTCATTGAAAACATAAAGCAGTACTGCTGATTTTCAAAGCATTGCTTTCAGTAGGGGCCCTCCAGTTGGTCTATGTCAGTACGACTAAACTAGATGAGTGGACTGAAAAGCAACAATTGTGGACAGCAAAGCTTGTGTGACGAATTAACTTTGTTATGAAGCAGCTTTTCTTTTTTTTTCTTTTTTATTTGTGCTCCGTTCATATCTATATGAAGTTTATTATTATAGTTGTTCAGGTTAAAAGCATTTAACAACATATTTGGTGTAGAATTATGCTGCCTCAGTGCAGTATCATACTGTTTAGCTTGATTTTTACAAGGGGCTTTGGTCACAGTGGTTTTTTACTATTTTCTATAGTGAAAAATGTCCAACTGAGGCTTATGCAAGGCTTTGCTAACTTTGGAAAAAACGCTGTTTCATCATGTGGGTGTAGTAGGTTGGGGGATGGGAAGTGGGGTGAGGAGAAGTTCATGACGGCCTCAACACTTCTCAGGGGCACAGGAGGACAGCTAAGCTAAATCTATGCAGCAACTGCGTTTTATAACAACAATGTGTTCACATGGTTTGTAGATTTTAGCGGTGATGTCCCCAACTTGCTCTTCACGGCTAACAACAGGAAGGTGTTCTTGTGGCTATCATCCTCTTGTGTCCATTATCAACAGCTAAACTTACAATGCAGTGTCTGCATAGCGAACGGTTGTGTTCTAATATTTAATTGGTTTAATAAAAGTGCTCTTTCAACCTGCACTTTGTGTGTGAAGTGCCTTCTATTTGTATTTGTTTTATTGATCTGTTACCCAGGACTCAATAGGTTGGACTAAACGGTTCTATGGGCTCTCTGAGGATTCTGGGGACTGGGCTCCTTGAAGGACAACATCTCCTCATAAGCTTTTTCTTTAGTTGCATTTGCACCACAGATAGAAATAGGATCTATCATCCTACTGATAGCAGACTCGACGAACCCTGTTGCTTCATACCCTCCTGTTTTATTTAGGATTTATGCAGCCAACATAAAGAATCTTGTTTATAGGGCAGTCTTCTCACCGATCAGTGAACACTTTCGTCATCTGGATCGATCACCAAAGAGCTGTGTTCATGCTAGAAAAACTGTAAATTAATCATATACAGGTGCAGGCATACCCCCCCCCCATAACCATCCCATCCCCTTTTCTTCTTAATTGAGGTTGGTTTCGTTTGTGTCTTCCTCCACAGAGGCAAAGGTGAGGTATATCATTTCATAATTTATTCCTCCAAATACCAAAGTTATAGTTATATTTTTGAGATTGTCACAGTAACAGAAACAAACTTCGCTTACATTCCCTGAAGGAATGTAACCTGCTGGTTGCAGAGAGCATACAAGAAGATGGTATACTTAGTGACATACAAAATTTAGCTTTTTGATAATCTTATTTTTTTGTGTGTAAAATTGCTGCTTCTTTTTCACATTTAGCTCAAAGTGAATACATCTCAGCATGTCATCTGCATAAAATGCCCATGTTTGTGTTTTCAGCTGTTGTCATGTGAGTGAAATTTTGTTTGCTCACGCAGTTTGACAGCTGTCTTTTCAGTCACTGGGTAGGAATGCTTTCGGAGTATTTCCAGAAGTCAAGCAAGCTCAAAGTTTACATCAGTGATGTGTTGCTTGTTTTTTGAGTGGGTCACTTGTTACATAGGAGGTCGTCTTGAGCGTAGCAGGTGGAAAAAAGAGCAAATAAAGGGTAACAAGAAAATGAAATGAGTGGAAAAGGGGAAAATATATTCAACTACTTCTCATCATAATTGCCCATAAATGCCCTTTGCAGGCATCTTCACCAGTGTGATTCAAGCACAAGCTCATTCGTAGTCCTGGAAGAACTACATTTATGCTTATCAATGACATACATGAGAACTGAAATAGTTTTTTAAAGAATGTTCTGTTTTTCATTAAAACTCGACATCATTAATATTAATGAAGCTTATTGCAGTTCCATGCACTGGTTGTAAATTTTGTCATTTAAATGAACAAATTTGTTGAACTGTGTTTGTGTATGAACAATATTCTTCCAAATATATGAATTAAACATGTAACATGCCTAATATTGCTCTGCTCTTACATTTAGCTGTATTTTATTCCTCTAGGCAGGATGGAGCTAAAAGGAATTATCTTTTTTTTTTACTTAAAAATGAGTGCGGCAAGCCAAAGTCCAGGTTAATATGAGTTAGTGTAGTTGGTCTTCTTTAGGTACGAAAGTAGAGTTTTGTGTTTTCTATATTATTAACTATGCTTTTATATTAAAAATGTTACATTCACTGATTTCAGAGATCATGCAAACCCAGCAACATCCAAGTTTCATGTGGACTTTCATCAAATTGCTTAGTGATAGACTAATGTTTTGTGTAAGGAGGATACAGTTTTACCCATCAATGTATCTGAACAAAAATGTGGATTTAAACTTAGATTTTTTAATATCTAAATATCTTCTTGTTCATATTCAGCACTAACTAAATACACTCATCTGCTCACAGATTTAGCTGCATCTTATTACTTTTGAAAGGCAAGTCCTTCCGTTGTTCATGGCCGGGGCCCCAGTGACCTCAATCGATTATTTTGTTAATGTGTGGTGTTGGACCTTCATATTGAATTGCGAATCTAGAAATGGCAAGCATTCAAGTACCAAATTACCTTGATAATTACATTGATTCAGTTTTCTTTATAATTCAATCTGGGCAAATAAGCTTCAGTTGATATTGCAGTTTAACCTTAATGCTTTGTTTTTGTTTAAAAAAAAACAGGCCTTTCTTTATAGATTAATTATGATGGCACTGGCATAGACAATATTCATCACATTAAGTGTTCACATTTCATTATCCAGTTACAAGTTTAAAACTGATATTTTGCTCTAATAATCATACACATCACCTGTCATCGTGGTGAATTTATCCTCATGACAGAAGTCAGAGCTTTACCACGTGACCCTAAAAAAATGTAAATAAGAAAAACAACTTTACGTTTGCACCCACCACACAAAAGGTCACCAGAATGCCGAACTATTTTGGTCACCGATTGAAAACAAATTCATTCATAACACTTAGTGAAGTTCCTCTGACCTCTCTCTGTGTACGTCTGTATGGTCCCCAGAATGACACTTCGGGGGAGGCACTCGGTCAGTACATTCATTCTTGCTTAAAGGGCAGCTGGTGCTTCCAGGTCTGTCACAGAGTCAGTTGTGTTGTGGACGATGTGCCTGTGTTTCTGCACTGAGCCGTGTGATTGCCATGTGGCAGAGAGCATGGCCAAGCCTCCATCGGGGCATCTGCAGATTAGTGCGCGTGTTGCCTGAGTGACCATGTTTCTTGGCTGTGCAATCCTCCCCTCTGAGTCGAAAGGAACTGGCATACAGTCAAACTGTGTATGCTCTTTGAAGCCAATCAAGGTGGTTATTAAGAACATTAATTTTTGCTGTGCTTGTGTTACAGGAAAACATCCTAATGGATAAAATTAGACTATATATTGCAGACTGTTGCTAAATGTATTTTCCCACCATCACAAGGAATAACTAATAAACTTCCTGACATCAAAGTATTGCTCACTTTGGAAAGCATCTGGTATTTTGGCAAAAAAAATGTTTCTCTTTTTCCTAAAGAAAATCTATGGCGAAGCCATAACCTAACCCTACCCTGGAACAACATTTTGATAGAGAAGTGCACCACAAAAAAAAAAAATCAATAGCTGCACCTATTAAACACAAAATCTGCCAGGATTTGAAGCTTCTGACTCTAAGCTGATTCTGTATTCATTTGCTTGACACAGTAGGCCCTTCGGTGCACGAGTACCCTGTATATTTAAGAAAACCAATGACAACAAATATGACTTCATGAACTTAACAGAATCAGGCTGTTTGGTATGTCATTAGTGGAGTTGCTGAAAAATAACCATTCTGTTTTGTACCATTTTGTTTGAAAAAAAATAAAGCAGCATCTGTCTAAATGTCCTCAGTAGTTAGCTACATATCTACACTTCAGCAAGTTTTAAGGTCCTTTTCTTAATATTTTAGGATAAAAGCACCAATTTGTCTTTTCTCTTATTTTGTGAGGTGATTGCTGTGCTTTTTCAGTATGAAGTGAAGGGCCTTGAGCTGAGGACAAACTGTTGGCATTGTAGTGTTACTTTGCTGTTTCTACATTCATCTGGCTCTTTTTTCCGTCTAGACTTGGGTTTTTCTACCAAACTAAAACTATACATAACTTGATATACATAAACATTTTGTTCTGACAATTGTACACAGCATCTATCCTACCTTTGCAATGATTACTGTATTGTTTAATATAGATACCACAGCAGGGTGAGGCTCAGTTAGTGGTTTCAGCATTGACAAAATCCATGTAAATTTGCACAAAACATGCTGATACATCTGGACAGTCGTGGCGGAGGATTTTTAAAGATGATGCTTTTTGTCTCTGCTAAAACAATGACAACAGATTCTAAATGATCATTTTCTTATTGTATTCATATAATTTAGCCTGTAGTTATTTTTTACAGATCAAAGGCAAATTAACCCCACATCTCATCTGGAGACAGCTGGGATAGGCTGCACCTCCCCTTTGACTCTTAACAGGATGTAGTGGGTATTGAAAAGGAATGGCTTGATAAATGTATGAAAGACAGATGAAAGCAAAGTGCAAAGTAAATGTTTCACGTTGCAGTGTTTTTCCAAGTCCTGCAGGGTAGAAAAATCTTAAGAAACAAGCGTGTGAGTCACTTTGCATACAAGCCTATTATGTTGGGCACCTTAGTAGTTTAATTAGTTGAAAATAGATAACTATACCGCTAAAGGAATAGCAGACATTGAGCTGTCTGAAATTCTGTCTAGAATTTATCAGTATTTGTGAATGAGAAGGTTTGCATTGTTTCTCCCACTTTAGATTAGCAGCATCCTGTTCTGCGGCCTCACAACGTTAGGCAGATTGAAGCTGACAGACTGTGTTGATGCAAGTAATTACACAGTAGATCAAATAAGACTACAACAGAGCCATCAATCAGTGTACTGCAAACATACCACACTGATGCAGCACACGTGCGTGGATGCAAATAAGCAAGGTTTTTAGGGAAGGGACTGTGGTCTTCTTAAGACGACTTTTAAAAGAAACAGCACATGCAGTTGATATACTCTGCTTTAAATTGCTGCTGTATGTTTACTCAGAGTCTGAGTATTTCAGTTGATTTTAACGAGGTGTTCCTCCAACGCCTCAGTGCCACAAGACTGTCAATAAAAAGCTTTCCATGTTGATGACTAGCTTGTTTTTGCTGCGTTTTATTTGTTTCTGTTGTTTGATAGTCTATTTGACATTCAGCTGGAGTGGAGAGTGAAAAACACTTTGTCTTTGCCTGATATAAACTGAGCATGGCATGGTTTGTGTTCTTTTAATGTTGTTGTGTCTTGGTTCAGAGGAGCTTTCAGAGCTTGTAAAAATCTCTGCTGCTGAGGATTGTCTTCCCCTGCAACTCTTTTCACTATTTGTTTTAATGTATGTCTCACCAAACATCACAAACGCTGTAGCTGACTACAAAGACACATTTTTGTGTTTGTGAGTTTGAACTGTACATATTCCCATTAATTTAATGTATGGTGTGTTTATATCCCCACTTTTCTTTTTCTATTGAAAACCCTGGCAGAGCTTGAATTATTCATTTTCTTTTCACTTTCACCCAGCATGAACATGACAGTGAGGGTTGAGATGGAGGTTGAAGTGCAGGCAAGCCATGGGAAGATTTGCCTTTTCCTCTCTTGTTCATTTTTGTAAAGCCTCACTGAGTGAACGAAGCAGTTTGGGGTCTATTGAACTCTGTGAAAATTTGGTCAAGGGTAACTTCGGTTGACAGTATTATTTGGGTGGAAAGTAATGGCAAAGTGACGGTAGTTAAAGTATGGAAAATAACATATTTTTCTAACACATCAAAAGGAAAACATATGCCTGTTGTAGTTTCCCGTGTCAGAGTGCAAAAAATGGCACACGGTGTAGTATAAAAGCACACTTTATTAAGTCATGTAATAATTTCATATACTGCAGCATTTATACATTTTGGTCCAGCTTGGATTTGTATAAATGCTTGATATGTCATTTCTTTTCACTTACAGTTTAAATGACAATGTGATCATACCGACAGTTTCAACAGTTCTCCTGTACAGCGAATAATCACCAGAATCAGCAGATCTCCTTGAGTCCAGTTCATTATTTTGCTGACTGGCCCACACAATTATTTTAAGGTGAATTTGAGGGCCAGGATGTTTTGATCCCGTCTCCGGAGACAAGAGACTGTTTCCTTGGGCCGGATACTAAACCTCACTTTGTCATTGCTTGTCAGTGTAAGAATAAATTCTAAGTCACTTTTGAATGTAACAGTCAAATGATTTAATGTAACAAAAAAAAAGCTTTACAGTACAAGTCCATGTCATTTAAATAATTTTTTAATTAGTTCAGTTCAATATTTTCTTTTTTGTATATCTGAAGGGAAGTTGAATTGTGGCAGTATGATTTCTTTTCTTATTTTTTGAAGTAACAAAATAAGCTCAATAAAAAAGTCCGTTGAAAAAACTTTGAGAAAGTTGAAAATCAGAGAGAGGGTTGGTTGAAATCTCCAGACACTGCCATGAATTGATTGGGGTGTTGTTTTTGTCGACTGGCAATAACTTAGCTGATGATGTCACACAGCTCTGGCATGTGACACAGATCAACACTCTTGGTAGATGACATGGACAGAAACTCACAGCCACCAGTCTGGGGTTCAGAGATGCTCCTGTCCAGTATTACACCATCTGTTAACGAGCACTGCAACCTCTTCTTTATTGTTACCTGTCTGTCTACATTCTTTTTTGGCCATTTAGTCTGCCAGTGATCTCACATTTTCTATGACAATTGAAGGAACAAAGGTTTTAAACTTTCTCCCCCTTTCGTCAGGTTTGTTCGTGTCCTGTACTCTTGACATCTCCTCTCCAACTCATCTGGATTTGGGGTCTTATTCCAGGCATTACTTTCCAGACAAAACAGAAGTTGTTGTCTTTGGATCTGAGTACTTCAGGAAGAAACTTCTGCCAGTACATAATGTACACGTTTCTTTGTCACATGTTTCCTTTATGTGTTTTCTATGCATCAAGCTACACTAATATTGAGTTATTTTGAAATATGTGACAGTTGGGCCAAAAATAACATATCAATTAAACAGCCTAATTCTATACTATAACAGGGAAACAAAACAAATAATTCCTCTGAGAAAGCTCGTTTTGTGGGAGGTAGTCAATATTTTGAAGCCCCCTTTTTAAAATGACCTATTTCTTTTTCCTACATTCCTACATTTTTGTCTTAAAATGTTCCGTTGCGTGTAAAGTCTGAAGGTTTTTATTTGCACGGCAGCTGGATACATCCTTTTTAAACTGACAGTACTAAGGATCCACTGTGTTGATTGTCTTCATCTGATTAAATCAGCGTTTACTTCAGATTCTACTTGGTTTCAGAGGAGAATCGTAGATGATGCTCCAAGCCATTGGTAAATCCTTTAAAAGGAGCTGAGATTTCTTCAGTTTCCTGAAAGTACAAGCCTTGAATACATAAACAGTTCTTTATTGGAGTTTCATTATATTGGAGAGCTGCACTGCATTGATGCAAAGTGAAATAATTGTAGTCTGTGCATTGTCTGACTTTTAGCGTTTTATGCATTAGTACTGTGGATCAGCATTTTCTTCAAAGCATCAAGTGAAGCAGCTTGGGTCCAGAATGAGAGGGGATTTGTCCTTTTGTCTCTGGGTAATGGCCATAAATTTTCCAGAGCCGACAAGCCATGCAGGTGAGGCAGACACCAAGTAGTTGAGTAATTAAAGTGCAGGAAGAGGTGGGGAGAAAGGCAGTGGTGCGGGGCACACAGGGGTGCAGGGAGTTGAGACTGGCTCAAGTGGCTGGACCTGCCCTCATGTAGGTGAATGAGCAGTGAGAGAGCTGATGTGTGAAGAAATGTCCAACAATGAAGATGCTAAAAAATACTGGAGCTGTATTATATCCTCAGTTAGTTTTTGCTTTTATGAGATGAAAACATGGATATAATGGTTCTTGTGCAGCAATTCATTTGAGATTGATGTATTTTTTTCCTCGCAAGATCAATAAATGCCTGATTTTTCCAACGTCATTGATTAAGTGTGTTGAATATTTAGTTGTCTCTACTGACCAATATAATGCTGATTATGATTTTTGCAGGGTGTCATGATGGTGCAGTGGTCAACACTTTTGCGTGAACAGCAAGCAGTTTACTGGATCTAATGTCGGTATCGGTTTCCTCCCACATTTCATTGACTTATTGTTTAGTTTAACAGGAGACTCGAAAGGCTTTAGGAGTGATCATGGTTGTCCTTTGCGCTTTACTGTTTAGTTACAGCTTGACAAAGAAAGTGAAAATTGGTATCTGAACAAATACTATAATATAATTGGCCAGAGTAATATGGCCACTGGACTGTCATTAACAGTATTAAAGGACAGCAGTCTTCCCCTAAACCACCCCTGCAGCGTGTCTTGACTGGGTGAGCCTTTGAAGTCCTTATGAAGCAAGTTATCCTGCTCGCCCTGGTGCCTATTCCTGTTGTTAAATATGCAAATATCTGCTCACTGCTACTACAAAAGCACGTATAATGAGCTTGAACCTCTCATTAATTGCCCTCATCCACTGCTGTTAGAGCATGCTTTAACTAGTATCTAGTACATAATGATGTGTGGACAGCCAGAGTTGTGATTAATTTAATTCTCACCTCTTTCGCCTCTTGTGTCATCACTGATAGATGCCAGAAGACATGGTGCATACTTATGACAGAGCCCCCACACAAGCAAGCTAATTGCAGTTTTCCCCATAATTAGTGATAAAGTAACTCACATTACACTGTAACAAAGTTTTTCATAATCAACTTTTAAAAAATTTATTGTGAAAGATGACAAGTGTTCTGATAGTTTTGAGACATACTGCCTTCCTCTTTATTTTTCCAAACTTTAAATTCAGCGAATGAGATTTTTATGTGAAGGGAGAGCTCTTTTTCTCACTGTAGAGATTATCACTGTGTATCCTTTCCACTGCTGAGTTGATGTGAAAGTCTCACTCGCTTGTACATGTTGAGTGTCACCGTCATGTGAAGTGCAGCCAGTAGATGGGTGGTTGGTGTTACATCTAAATACGAATTACACCGTAGAGGCAAAAGATTAGGAGGATTTAAAGCATACATGCCCCAGGCGAGGATCTGTAAGTGTGGGATTCCAATAAAGGAAGAACAAGGGGGTGTGCTTAGGACTCAGAAAATATGTTTCTTCCCTTTTTATTAATTTTAATATTAAAACTACATGTTTTGTCTATTCACTTGCCTACTTGTACACAAACCCAGTGAAAATCTGGTACTTCACTGAAGTACTTCTTAGGAAATATTGAACGTACTGTAAGATGGAAAACTTTAATCTGTGAGTACAGTATTCTTTTTGGCGAATTGTGAAAGAAACCAGTATGGCTTCCTGTCAGAGGGTGATGTATTGTCTAAGAGGGAACAACATCATTAGTGTTGTGGACACACAGAGGAAATGGGGAATTGCAGCAGTAAACAGTGTAGACTGTCTCAACTTTTTTCCTCCTCTCCCCTGTGTGGCTCTGTGACCTGCATACTGATCCCCATTTTTAACCTAGAGGACATCATGTCCCAGTCCTAGTCTGCTAAGAGAAGTGACGCTTTGATGATCTGGAGAGGACTGAGTCAAGAGCTCTCAGCTGTCATACCCTTTTCATCTTTTGCTGTTCTTGCTTTCCAAAGGTCCACCTCAAGCTTTTCTGTTTTCCATCTTTCATTTTCTATCTCTGCTTTTGGTGCCTGCATTGCAGTGTACTTCTCTCCCCACTATAAAGTGAGACAAGTTTATATTAGCAGCAGACCTTTAAAGCTCTCCTCTTGATGAAAACTTGCAGCATATGCTATATCTGGATGGATGTGCCTTCCATTATACAAGACATCAGGATGGCATATGTTTTTTGACAGCCCTGTTTAGTGGGAGGAAACTGTGCAGACTAATCGCACAAAAAAATGACTGATTTGTCTATCCCCAGCTGTCAGCTTTATGCAGCATAGATGTACTATAATGTGTTGCAAATATGAGCTTGATTTCAAGCTGATTATTTCTCAAAGTCAGTGGGGTTAGTAAAAGCCTAAAACTCCATACCTAATATGCCTAATGAAGTGGAAAGTAGAGGAGCTTGGTTGATAATATGTGCTCAGAAATACTTGAGAAGATGCTTTTATATTGCATCAACCAAGAGAAACAGGGGACTATATACTGCAGTATGTCTGGCTAATCTTAAAGCAAAGTTCTGTATGTGGAAATTTATTTAAATTTGGAGCATCATTGTTTCACTGCTCCTTAACAGTTTAACAGATTGCTAGTATTTAGATGATTTGGGAAATATTTTGATTGCCTTTTTTTTCTTATCATTTTGCCTTTCTGGATGATATCTTTTCTATGACCAGAGCTTTCATTCACTCAGGTTTTGTGGTAACCAGGTTTACATTTTTTTCCTTTCCCGATATGTATTTCCTGCAAGATTGCTTTTTAATTTTCTTCCTCTTCCCCTCTGAAGAGGTGAGCACTTTACCTGTTTGGCAATTCCAAGCATCTCAAGGGATCAGAGGAACAACCACAAGATACAACCCACCAGAATAGTAAACAGGCCTATGTTGCCACACAGAGAGCTGTGAATACAAGATAGGAAAAGTAGTGGCGTTTTGGGAGCTTTTTTCCCCCTCCTCCTTAAGACCCAGCGGGTCTGTTAGAGGAAAAGCACAGTGAGTGTGGTGAACTAAAAGGTGTGATGAATTAGTAGAGTGAAACAAGACAAAGTGGTCTCATACTCTTTTCTTAAGTGCCTTTCAAAAGCAAACAGACCAGCACGATTGGGCTTCGATCCCCATTTTAGTTTCTATTAGTCAGGTGCTATGTTGCAGTCATCGGTTACTTTATGTGACAGGATCTGGCATGAAACTTGAGAGTCGGTTGATGATTAAGACCCTGCAGAAAAGCATTTCATACATTCTCCATAAGAGAGTGAGTTGCAGAGCTTAACTGGTCAGTTTGGCAGGTCAGAAGTCTCGTGCTCGTCCACTGGGCTACATGAAAAGTGAGCTGTCCTCAGTGCTGAAATCAGAATGAGCGTAGGGAGTCTCTGTTCAACTGCCTCTTTATCACTGTATTGATAAGTGACTTCATAGCCTCCAGGTGCAGGAAATTTCTCGGGGCTGTTACACTTTGCACATAAAACCATTTGATTAATTCTCTTTTATTTCTGCATATCTTGTGGAGCTTTAAGGGTTTTCATGATGCCAGAAACTTGATTATTTTGTTTTGTGAAGCATAACTTAACATTTTCTGAAAAAAGATCCATATATTCTGTTGATGTTGAGGTTCAGCTTCAAACCTGTTGATTTATGTATCCCTTTTGCTTTTAGAGAACTTTTTAACCATCAAACTATGCTCTCAGGACCCCCTCATATTTTAAATACTGTCTGTAGTTGGGATGGACAAGTTAGAATACTATTTGATAATCATTTGTAATAATTGTCTTTTTTATTTTTTTACAAAAAATCTCTGGGAATGGCCCTTGTATACTGATGATAAGACAACTTTAGCTTGCAAAGTTTACAGTTAGCTTAATTTTCTTGAAGGAGTTGCACACAAAAGTGTTTTTATGGCTGTTGTGGTCTTTGGCTTTGTATATTTCCCTTATTTTTGCACCATTCTCACAGAGCCACATGGTTTTCACCAGTCTGGCAGACAAGAAGCTTTTGATTTAATTGTTTTGTTGTGCTTGTCAAACAGTTTGGCGCTTGACGGCCTTCTTGTGGTGAGAGTAAATGACATGTTGCCACGAGATGCCTGTAAAAACAAGGGAATTGAGGTTTTCAGACAAAAAACCAGTCGTGTAATCTATATTAATTTTGTTGTAACAACAGAATGACTCTTGGACTATTCAAAAAACATGGCTCAACCCTAATCTGCAGTTTTTTTGTTTTTATTTTCTTCCTAAGGTTTAAGTATTCCTTTGGCAGCTGAACTTGTGTAATACATTTTCTCAAAATGAATAAGAAACAATGATCCAGTGCTTACTGTGTATGATGTAGAGAGGCGTATGACTAAGTGGCTTTAAAACACTGGATATTTTTTTTTGTTTTAGCCTTTTTAATGAAGATGGCAGTTGGAGTCATGCTACTAAGCACAATCCAATCATTTCAGGCTATAAGCAATTGGAGAAACTTTATGCTCAATGCTTTTTGAAACTTGGTACGTTTCATTGTCTCCTTAATTACAGGCCCAGATGAAAACAACATCCGAGCTCATTCCCCTTAAAAGTGACTGTGGAAGGAGTTTTAAACATTCAAGCCATGTTCCTGTGACTCTGTGATCTTTCCTCTGATGATTCCTTTCTTCTGATGTGTTGTTCCTTTTTGTGTGATTGAAATTATCTCAGCATTTAAGGGAAGCCTACCTTTCACGTCAAGGTAAAAACACAATATATATCAGCCTATAGATAAGAAACTAATAGAGGAAGCCTTACTGCTAAACCCATGGCTCAGATGGTAGAGTGGTCGACTTCCATTCAGAAGGTCGGTGGTTTAATCTCCAGCCCATTGAAAGTGTTCTTGGGCAAGACACTGAATCCCCCATTTCCCACTGTACCATTTTTCAGGCCCGATGAAAAGGAAATAAATAGTTTAATTCAAAACATGAATTAATATACATCTGTTCACACATTTACTTCTATGGTTTGAGGTAAAAATAAAATGTTTGTTTGTTACTTTACTCAATGTTCTTTATAGTTGATGGACATTTTACTGAAAGAATTATTACAATTATTCTTTATCTTGTGGTGGAGAGAAAATACCAGTGCAGTTAATACAGCTGTAAACTTGAGGATTAAGACGAGATATACTCGGCCCCTCTGCTGTGCACGAATGAGTGAAAGATAAGATTAGGGGATGCCCCGCGCTCCGTCAACTGTAGATGCAGACGTAGTTTTCTCTCCCTTCTCTCTATACAGATACACAACGCATCTAGGTTTTAGATTTGTATTCTATAGCACAGTAGCAGCTGCAGTAGCATTAGTATGACATGTCAATTTATGGAAATATCTTGGCCAGTGAATCAGAAGGAAAAAAAATCAAAATAAATCAGTGAACAAATCATATTGTCTCAACTCCAGTTTGGTGTAGCCTGTAAGTCTCACCTTACTACCACTGCCACCCTTTCAGCTACACTGAGGCTGAGAATCTTCAACTCTTAGCAACAATAAGTTTTATAAGACATAAGACTGCTGTTGTTGTGCTGTCAGCTGCACTTCTGATCAAATCCACTCAGTAAATGCATTGGCTCAGGTTGTGCTCTGCCAGCATGCACGTCTTTGCGTAGCTTCTTAATCTTAGGCCAGACTTAAGAAATCATAGCTCATGGACATCAGTTGTATTTCACAACAGCAGCACACTTTGGATTTAAATCAAGGAAGGCAAGGGTTGTGTGAATGATTATCTTCGTGTACTGTCTAAAAATGTGTACATTTTGCAAAATACCTCCAGTTTCAAAGAGGAAAAGCCATATGCTAGTTACTGATTAAATTGTTGCTCATATGTCTGTTTGGAGAAGCAACAACAAATTATTGCAGAATAAGTTAATCTCATCTTTTTCCTTTTTTTTCCCAAGTTATTTATTTTCACTTCCTGCCATTAAGTCCACTTACATTGTGCCCAATGAAGTCAGATGCATTAAAAAAAAAAGAAAAAGAAAAAAGATACCCATATCATTCACTTTCAGCTACTATTCCAACATTTAGAACATGGTTCATTCTCCTTATTTTGAAATAAGTACATATATATAGATTAGGGAGAAAAACATGATAGCCCTGCATTATTTAGATAGCAATTAGCGCTGTGAAATATACTTTTCATTAGATCAAATTAACCCTCAGGAATATATTTTTTCATATGGGCTCCACAGCCACAGTACAACCAAATTAGACTATTAACTTTTAATTGCATATTCCAGTGTCTTGCTTTAAACACTTTTAAACAAAGCAACATAGTCTGAAATTTTTCCATCCTTTTATTCTCTGCAAACAGCCAGAATTCAAAGCAATACATTTAAATCTTAATGTCAGATTTTGGTCAATGGTTGGGCTGAGGTATTGTTAAACTGACAAACACATTTATAGAAGATAAAAATGTGTGCCATTTTAAATGAGATAAGTATTTACAAATGAGATTTCTGTGTTGTCCTTTGCTCATGACTCCTTAATGGTCAGCACTTGCATCACAGCAATAAGACTCTGGCCTCAAGCTTTTGTGAGATCTTTGTGCATGTTTGCCTTACGTTTGTGCCTATGTGGGTTTTCTTCAGTTTCCTTCCTGAGTCCAAAGGTTAACTGGTGATTTTAGATTGGCCGTAGGTGATGATTTGAATGACCACTGTTGCCTGTCTCTTCGTATTAGCCTTGTGATGGACCGGCTATGTCCTGGGTGAATTCCTGACAATTCCAGTTGTGATAAGCTCCCGTTTCCTGCTACCATCTATGTGGGATGCCGTAGGTATGAAAAGGACTGATTCTTAAAATAAGGTGAAGGGGGAAAACACAACATGGCTTTGTTAATAGTAACCTTGCTGATGAGCTCCCTGCTTGACTTGACAGCTTGATTGTAAAATGCATTTAATTCTCAGCTTCCTGTGGGCTTGTTATCCATATCTGTATGCACATCGTCATTGTGTTCTTTAAATCTTTGGCAGTATTTCTATCAACAATAACTATCCTGCCTGATTTCTCAGTCAGATTCTGGTAATATGGAGAAAGTTAAGACATTAATTCTGGTCACATTTTCCCCACAGCACCCAGTGCTTACTGGGAGGTTTATGCTTATCACTATGGAAAATAGTGCACACTCCTGTTTATTTTGTGTGTATAGAATCATTTCTATTATATACTGTGGGCACAGCAGTTGTATGTATGGGATGTAGACAGTAAGATGGGTTACCTAGCAACTTAAATCTTGCTTTCTTTGTTGCTACGCTTGATTTATTTTGCATATGCTGTTTTTAAACATGATGCTTTTGCATTCTGTTGTTTGAGAGAAAAGAAGTACATTGGCAAATTTGTCTTCCGTCAGACATATGGATGCCAAATATAGTCCTGCGGTGTTTAAACAGTCTTAACTCTACATAGCATATGATTTACTCAGATATTCAGACACACCAGGTGGCTACTGTCTGGGAGCTGTTGAACAGAACATTTTTTTGTGACCAAGAATAGGCAATCCAGGTGTCAAGTATAAGGCAGTGGACATGATGTTGTTGGTATTTGTGCGGTGGTAGTGTCCCTTCACTTGTCTGTGTAGTGATACTCAATCCTTGGCAGCATTACAGTCTCAATAACGATGTACACATCTGCTCCACAGTCTGTGGCAAGATGAGAAATGATCAGTTATTACTTCATGGCTCATGTCCATTTACAGGTTGATATGTCTGGTAGATCTGAAATGCACTGTGTGTTTGGGATTGTAGGCATGAAATCAGATGAGCATGTATGCAAGGGCCCTGTTTAGAGGTAATTCAATAAACCAAAAAGCCACTATTGACATGGTTATGTGACAATTAAGTAGGAAATGAGGATATTCCTCACTCTATAAAGCACGTTGGGAGCTGGATCCTGGTTTTGAAAACATTTATCCATCGCAAGTCCTTTTCGTTCTATGTGTTTAAATGTCAACACTCAAATACAAATAATACAAATAAAAAAAAATCTCCACCATATATGTAATAGGCTGGAAAAGGAATTCAAATCACCCTGATTCAGTGCTGTACTATCCAAAAGTCTTCTTTTTGAATTGCTCCACCTTATAAGTCATATTTGTGATCACTGTAAAGGGAAGTCTCATTCATCCAGGAAGCACTTTACCATTTTGTGTTTTCTGGGGCATTGTGGCAAATCTTTGATGTGCATTTGTTGATGCATGTTGGTGGACGAGATGAGTTTTCCTCTCATCGAAGCAATATTTGGTTAGAAAAGGGAGGGGCAGCTGATAATATCATTCAAATTTCCTGGATATTATCAGATAAAGATTTTATCATGTAATCAACACACATTGTCTGAGATAGGTTGAGCAAATTGGCTTAACAGTAGGGCTACCACAAACGATTATTTTAACAGTAAAGCGCAATATGCAGCTTGTTGCAACAAAAAAATAAATACTTAAGGTTTTTTTTTTTTTTTTTTTTAGGCTTTTCTTTCCTTCATTTGTCTCTGGCATCAAACATAGCTGCATTTAAATCATATGAGGTAGGCACCTGAAACTAAGGAATTATTCACAAAAAGTTTTGGTCTCACTAACTCAAATATAACACCAACATGTTCAGTATGGACTCAGTCAGGACTTGTGCATGCTGAGGTGTGCATGTAGCTAGCTTTGTAACAAAGCCGTCCATTGAAGATGAACGTACTTTTTTAGTTACAGAAAACACATCAAATATGTGTGCTAAGGCTAATTAATCAAATCGTCATCGCTAATGTTAACGTTTACAGCCATCAATGGCCGCGTTTCCCAGATTTTAGCAGGAAACTAGCCAGTTAGCTTACCAAGATGACGTCCCTCTTCACAATCAGCCACAACAACATGCTTCCTGGTATGCTTAACTATACCAGAATACCAGAACCGGCAACGGAGCTCAAAAGTGTGGGAACATTTTATGAAAACTAAAGACAAATGTGTGCAATGCAATATCTATAAAGCAGAATTTGCCTTCCACGGCAGCACAACGACGATGCACGAGCACCTGAAAAGGAAGCATGTTGTTGAGGGACGTCGGTTACATGCTGCCATTCCGACATCTCGCCATTCGCGACACTTAATTTTTTATCAAACGTCCCGCCATTCCGACACTTTTTTCCTCCTATGGTCGGGATGGCGGTATGTTCTGTTTTTTTTTTAACATACCGCCATTCCGACAGTTCCTTTTAATAGCCTATGTTTTACCCAAAACATTTTGCACTAATGACATGCCGGCGCAAGTACGCGCGCCGGCATATCAGCATCGCAAACAAACTTTAATAATCTATTATCAAAATCCCCTGAAATGTCAAATATAAAAATACAGATATTAATGTAACTCTGGTGAGACTGGAACTGATTAAGCAGAAACACAGTGTCAGTGACCTGTCACAGCAGCCAGCTGGAGCGGAGCTCTCCACAGAGCCCATGCGTCTTTTGGACGCTGTCATCATATGCAAAAGTAATAATTGCAATTACAGATATCACGGCTACTGCACAGGATACAGTTGCGAGCACTTTGCCTTGCCTTGCCAATAGGAGAGGAGAGAAATGACAGCATAGAACGTATAAAACACAACAAAATGCAGTAAAAACGTTTATTCATGTTATTCACGTGATTTATGAGTACTCGCTCCAATTATGGGAAGCGCGGATGGGCTTTGCGCATTTGGCACAAACACACAGCCGTTGCGCAAGGCTTTATACAGCCTGTTGATATCTTAAGGTCCTAACTGTCCTAACAGGTCATACCTGTGAGTAAATGTCATGTAGAGATTGTTTTTACATGACATTACAGCTGAACATATAGCTTTCATCCACAAACCAACGTGGGAGAGCCCGAAGACGCATGTGCCAGACGCACATAGGCATGCGTAACACCAATTTTGACCACTTCATGCTGTTTATTTGCTTTCTTTTAGTTAACTTTCGTTTCTTTTGGATTCTTGTGCGTATTATGGAGCCGTTTCGGTCCATATTTGTAAGCCTTTTCTTCCTGGATTAAATTTTCGGAAGTTGAAACAAGTGGCATTGGAGTGTGTGATTAAAAACCACCACGGTCTGCTTCTCCTCCTCCAGCTGCCGAGACTTTGTGTTTTTAATAACGCTTATCTGTAAACATGTGTTAAACATTTAAATTGAATGAACAGAAATAAGGGACTCACCCGTTGAGTAACGCACATTTCCCTATACGGAAAGCCTTGTCGGAATGGTGGGACGTTTGGATGTCGGAATAGCGGGATGTCGGAATGGTGGGATGTCGGAATGGTGGGATGTCGGAATGGTGGGATGTCGGAATAGCGGGATGTCGGAATGGCGGGATTTCGGAATGGGGGTTGCCACCCCCAGAACCGTCATCGACGATTTTAATAGTCGACATAATGACTGGTAGACTAATCGTGGCACCCCTAGTTAACAGTCTGGGATAAAAATGTCTCACTGAAAAAATTAAATGAAAACTGAGAGATTTACTTTAATGATATATCAAAGATGAAACAGGGAGACTAACAGATATTGTCCTATGTTCTGTAGACAATTTATGGCTTTGGGAAAGGAAAGAATTTAGTTTTTCTGCAGCAGTGTGCTTAACAATCAGTGAATCAGGTTAGATTGGGTTGATCAGCATTGATCTAAAGGCTATTCATGAAACTCAGTGGAATCACAGAGGCAATAAACTGAGTTCTTACATATTTGACACCCTCATTCCATCGTTCTACACCCTTCTGTCTTAAATGGCTTGACCTTTATTTTTGTGACATTTTCAAAGTGAGAGAGGACAGCCTCACCGGTTTGTCCCAGTGCGTGCTATTGTTTGCTTAAGATTGTTGCTACATTTTCCTTGAAGTCACTAATTTGGGTCAATGATTTTTACAAGCCTGGGAGAATGCCTGGAAGTAAATTGTTCTACCTGTCAGGTTATGATTGGTCTTTATTTAAGTAATAGAGCAGTTTGAATGAGGTACATGCACTTAAACAGAAATGTAGTTTCGGATTGTATGGATTTCTTCTTTTCTTCAGCAACGATTAATCACGCTCCTCCATAAATTTTTTTTGTGTGACTTGTTGTGTTGTTGTCTGTGATTCTTGGCTTTTTGACTTTCCATTGTTTTGGGATTTTTTTATTTTTATTATTGATTCTTTTTTTTCTGGTTTGTTCAGCATCCTTGTTTCTGTTATTCTATGACATATTATTCAAAGTGCAGCCGACTGAAAATTGTGAATTTTTTTTTCAGGGATATATATGATAAAGAAAGTAAAGATAGCTACAGTTTCTGTCACTAAATTGGTTATCAGTTCTCAACATTCTCCTGTCTCTCCTGCTCTTGACCAGTATTCATTATTGCTGCTGAAAAGCTCTTTTTTAGAGTGACTCTGAAGAAGTGAGCTGTCATTGGAAAATCCCAGTATCTTATGAAGCTATTGTGTTTCCTGTTAAACTCTGTCTGGGGCTGCAAAGCACTTGGCTGCAAATGGGCATTTCATTGTTTCTGCATACCACACTTTTACGTCATACTTTATCCATTTGAGCTCATTGTTTTTTAAATAAAAGAGAGCTGCAGGCTAAATGTGGCTGAACCTTATCATGTTAGTCCTGCAGCTACTGAAAGTGCATTTGCAAGAATAAGGTATAGATTGCTCTTCCTTTTGATGAAATCCATGTTTGATTGTTGTGTATTTTTCTCTATGTGCCGTCTGCTTATAAAGTGGTGTCTGCCAGCAACTCTGAGCTTCATATCTCAGCGCTGTGTTTTCTGAGAGTGCGTTTAAACATTTAGTTTGTCAGGAGCTTCATTAACACTTGTCTTGCCCCTTTTTAATTTTGGTGTGAATATCTGAATTATTTTTAATCCAACGCGTTCTCAAATTATCACAGAGCACAGCTGCCATTGCCTTGCAGGCTAGATATATGTGACTTTGTAACAGGAACACTTCTCACGTTATTCATTTAAAACCATCGTTTTTTCTTCTCTCCACATCTACCTCCAAGAGATTCCATTACTGCAATGCTCATGATACAGCTGCAATCTTTGTAAATAGGACATCACTTCTATTTATTTTCACCCAATTTAGTGGCCACTGTAGGCTTCTCTTGGATACTATCTCAAGTCCAATCTTTGCTGCTGGTCACCATGACGACAGCAAGCCTTTAACCTCTCCCCTAATCATAAGCAGTAGAGAGTGGAAGGATTCTGCAGGGTTCAGAGGGAACATTCTTCATTTTGTACCTTATGGCAATAATGCACATATGCGTTCTTTCTAGTGGGTGGGGTGGTTTGAACAGATTTAATTGAGGCTTATAACCCTGATGTTGTAAAATTGTGTCCACTGGGCTAAATAATGGACCTAAGGATATATCTTATCTGCTTTCACAAATTTTGTTTTTACCTTGCAGTAAGAAGAATATCTGCTGCTTGAATGCAGTTCCCCAAAGTAAAAGAGCTATTTCCACAGAAACAGCTCTGTTGGTTTATCTTTTTTAGTTTGGTTGCTTTTATCTTTTTTTTTTCCAGTATCAAAGGAAATTGTTCCTGACAGGTCAGAGTGACTGACCTCATTTATGCTTGTGAACGGTTTGATGACATTTTGAGATATTTTTCAGTGACCATTGGGGGGGGGGGGGTTGGTTTCCAGTCTAGCACAGAGGTTACTCGCAGACAACAAGCTATGTACGCCGACACTCATTACTGATACAGAATCAAAAATTAACCTAACAAGCATAATTAGGCAATATGATTAGCCATTGCTGTGGGACGCAGATTCCCTCCTTCTGTGGGCCCTTCTCCTGGGAACAAAGAAATGGGAATTTAAAACTAGACGGTACCACCATATGGCTAAGATTTCCTTTCAGAGTTGCATATTTCTGTTTTTGCAGTTCAGTGGATTCACACCTCAACGCCAGGGCCTCTTTGATGTTGACTTATAGTGCATTCAAAGTAAGAAATGTCAAGAGATTTAATTCCATTTACGTTTGACCGCAGACAACATGAATACAGATTGGTTGGGTGTGTGTGCAAAGACCACGTTAAATGCTTAAGTTGACACTTGACATGTTGAGTGGCAAGTTGTCTTTTACAAAAATTACATTCATACCTCAAACACTTGTACTGCAACACCCTGTATTCATTTCCATTTACTCCAGTGTAATGTTTCATTTACTTACCTTTGAAGAGATGCAGAGACTGAATAAAGTATTCTGTGTGCGGAGTTGTTGTCCCTGGTTTTCAACCAGATGCAGTTGCATGTATTGCATGTCCAACTGCACAGGTCACATTAAGTTGAGCAACTTATATGTTAAAGTAAGATTTTTCAGTCGCTTAAGTATATCACAGTAACATATAACCCCAGTTCTGTCCTCTCTGCACTGGCTTCCTATCCGGTTCAGAATTGATTTTTAAGATCCTGATGTTTGTTTTTAAAATTTTGAATGGTTTGGCCCCAGAGTATTTAGCTGATCTGATACATGTTCACAGACCAATCAGAGCTCTGAGCTCTGCTAATAAACTATTCTTGGATGTGCCTAAATGCAGGCTAAAAACTAAAGGCAATCGAGCTTTTGCAGTGGTTGCCCCTGAGCTGTGGAATGGGTTACCGCTGCATATCAGGTTGTCAGAAACTCTGGACATTTTTAAATCCTCTCTTGAAACTCACGTTTTCTCCTAGGCTTTCGGACCTGGGTGAAATTAATGTTGTGTTTGTGTGTCGATGTCTTTGTTAGATTTATTTTTTTTATTTCATTGTTATTTATTTATGTAAAGCACTTTGGTCAACTTAGGTTTGTTATAAGGTACTCTATAAATAAAGGTGACCTTGAAGCTAATTTCATACAGCAAGATTTTTTCAGGACAAATTTTTACGTCACAGACAAACGTTGGAGGTTACAGAGAAATGGCCTAGAACTGAGGCAAATCTGAGTTTGAAAAGCAATCATTAATCACAATGCATGAGTGATTCAAAAATGGGATTTGAGAATCTTTCCAGTTTCTAAATGATATCTGATGCATGGGACAAAACAGATGAAACCAGGGAGAAGAAAATAAACAAAAATACAGCAAATGCAACGGAGCGCATGATGAAGAGACTATATGAGACGTCTCAGGAAACTGAGCAGAATTAGTTTGAATGTTGGCTAAAACACTCATAAACACTCATATCTCTTACATTCTCCTTCATTTCTTACCATGACAAACTCAAGAGGAGACATTGAGAGACACTGCCAATTCTACAATCAGGTGCAGGGAGCTAAACCGATTGAATTACCAGTAGTTACATAGTACAACCACAATGACAAGAGAGACACTTATCTTTGTTACAGGCAAACTGCTTGATTAGGATCAGACAGAGGAGTTGGGGTTTGAGTCATGACGAAATCTTCTGCATACCACTTGTGAAGTGTGAACGTTCTGACTACAAAACTTCCACATAAAAGAGAAGCATGCGGCTTGGTGTGAACGATACAATGAGCAAATCTCCAAAACTTCTACAAATCATTTCCAGAAATGTTGTTTTTTAGATAAAAGAAAATCAATTGTGTCATATAACAAACACCAAAACTTTTGTTATTCACGGTAACATTTTTTGACCAGATCATTTCTGCTCTTGTGCTGTGCTTGTTGACACTGTCCGTTGAGTATGGAAAAGGAGCATTTTTTTAGTCGAGCAAAGCTCCGACTGGTTTCACTTCTTCAGTAACTGATTGTAATTGTTCACAGACTTGCCTTAGTTGCACACGTGTTGCGAGAGGATTCCACTGCGGGGGTAAACAAGAAAACTGAAATTGTACTGAACTTTTTTTTTTTGTTTGTTTGTTTTTCAAAAGGTTTTTGATTGATATTAAGATCATGGCTGAAAAATACAGTTGCGTACATGTAGATTTTATTTAAGGCTGCTAAATGGAATATTGGACACACATTTGCCCTACACTGCCTCTACTGGTCACTTGCATATTGCATCTTAAGTATGAAAAGCATTACTGTCTAAATAAGCGAAGGAGCTTAGCCTTATTTCTGGCTTTAGTTGTGTTACTGGGATACCCGAGATCTCATATGTAGAAATGATAGACTTGGTCATCTTACACATATGGAAATATATTGTTGGTGGATGCAGGTTGATTTGATGTTTTCTTTAAAATTTTGAAGAATATCCTGAAAAATATTCACATAATTTTCTCTCTGTTTTGGGGACATACTTTTCAGTATTAACATTAAGTTTGAAATAATCAGGTCAACTGGAAGCTGAGAACAACAAAGGCACAACACAGATTGACAAGATGAGATCTGTAAAGCGGAATGTTTCCTCTTTTGTCAGAGAAATACTTATCTGTCTGATACCATTTTAGTTGTAGCTTTTTATGTATACATTTTATGTATACTGCTTTCAGTCATGCATTGTAGGGAATTCAAAGTGATGCTGTAAATCTTTACAAATACCTGGAAAATATTTCCAGTTTTCCACTTCAGTCTGAAGGAGGTAGAAGCCTTCCATTGGGGAAACATACTTGCATTTTAATACACTGAATTACACACATAATAGATGCAATTTACATGCTAATGTAAATCAGTACAGTGGTGTAGTTGTAAATTAGGTATACTGGTAAACTCTGTCATGACTTGATCTAAATTTTTCACACGTCTCTTTTACGATACAAGATGTTTATTGTCTAGATTACTGTTACGCTGATCATTGTATACGTCTATTAGAAAGAGGAGCTCTATCCCATCTCACCAGCACGCTGAGGTGCAGTTTGGTTTAACTATTGTGAGCAGACCAAGGCACAGTGCTTTATCATAAGAAATCATCAGAGGTGGCGAGATGGGTGCAAAATAAATGACTGTGCAGTTCCATTGTTTGTCTATCATTATTTCCTGCTGGTGTAGTATTTCAGGCGGGTCCCGTTTTGGCAGTTAGAAAGAATATGAAATGTTTGACTTTGACTGCAGAGTTTTGCAAGAATAGAATATTCACCTTGAAAGTTTAATCTATGTCTCTTTAGGTTATTTAGCAACCTCCTTTAAAGTATTCCTTCAACAACTAGCCCATGTCGTTGTGCCATTGTAATGTGAACCGACTGGATGGATCCAGTCAGGAATACCAGACCTCAGGTTAAGCTTTTACCTTTCTAGGTCACAAACAACACAACTTATTACAAAACCTCTGGAGAACTTTACTGTGCACTTTATGGTCAGTGTCGTCTGAAAGTAGCTTTCCACGTATTTTATAGTGTTATCTTGATGGTTATGGTGCGACTCTTCATTCATAAAGAGTGCTAAACTAGGTGATGAGTGGGGTGGAGGCAGATATTGTAGGTGGGCACACACAACAGAATATTTGCCTCTTATGCTGTCAGGTTTACTGTCATTAGGTAAACCTCAGACAGGCTGCCATTTGCATTTAATTTTGGAGAGGAATCTGTTTAGCTTTTCCTTCCAGTAGGGCCAAATTAATGATGTGTTGAAGAGTTCTTTCCAGCAGAACCATTACACTCATTTAGAGAGGTCATTTTTTAAGTAGAAGAAATTGTTTAGATAATTTAAAGTTACCATAACAATGTTGTTTCAATGATGACTGAGGACAATCTAATCTACTCTCCTTCCAAACCTTAAAATGGCACATCAGTACAAACTAGCACTCCTGTCCAGTCTCCACTAAACACTCATCTGCCCCCTTTTTCTCTAGCTTTTCAGAGGACTTACTGTAAGATTGGAGGAATTTTGGAAATGCATTTATTCTTTGACTATTCATTCCTATCCTATTCCTATTATTTGGTCATTCTTTCTTCAGTAGAAAGACACAACGACTGCGCTTTTCAATGGTAGTGAAGATGTGTGTGTAGTATAATGTGCAAAAACTCTTCTGACCCTCCTGACTGGAAACGTTGAATGTTAATTACCTTCATGTTAACCACTATTCAAAACACTTTCTTTTTGTTTTTGGTAATATTATTATGTTTCTAAATTGGGTTCTGAAGCAGCTGTATATTGTGATAAATTGTTGAACTACTTTATTTCACTACTATGTTTCTGTAGAACATGAATTTTGCTTTTCAGTCTCCTTTTTATTATCTGACAGCTATATATTTCGATCTTGCAGTGTAAAAAAAACAGTTTGCCTCTGATTTTGGTCATTTGAATAGATTATTGGGTTTCATCATTGAAATTAAGCGGAATTCCAACTGTGCACTGATTGATTTTTGTTTTTTTCTTATTGCTTAGATAAGCTCTGTTCTACACATGCTAAGTGTGTAATCAGTGATATAGTCTTTATTTACCTCTTGTAACATAATGGATGAAAATTAGGCTGGGGATCTGAATCTGTAATTGCATCACTGCTATGCATGTGAAAAATATGATTAATCGCTATAGCACAAAGGGAAGATGAGGTTTAGTTTCAACTTTTAAAATCACTGATATTTGTGGCTGATAGTTATCTGATGTTGTTTCACAGACATTAAAGGGAAAATAAATCTATATCAGCAATTATCCTTTGTATCTGCATTGGCCAAGAATTTCACAGTAGTTGCTTCCCTAATGTAAATGAGTGTGTGATTAAACATAATGTATTACACACAACCGGTGCTGTCATTGCTAATTTATAAGAGAGGAATGTGGCAGATGCTCTGAGGATTCCATTGAGGTCTAATAATGTTTTCTGTTTGCAGTTAATTGCAGTGAGTTAAAAAGTGTGTGTGTCGATGGTCTACTTGTTTGAAGAGCCAGTCATGAATTATTCGCTTTTTTTTGTCCCACACTTGCCCTATCAGTTATAATAAAATATTTGAGTGCACTTCTCCTTTGGATTAGATATGTTTAAGCTGTATAAGTGTATTGATGACATAAAATTTCTCTGCATTGTTAAGTATATATACAAAAGGCAGGAAACCATGACTATGAGGAATTTTATGGAGTTTCATTTAAAAACTGAATTATATGATGAAAGCAGTGAAAATGAGACACAAGGGATGTCAAAAAGTGACAAATTAATTGTGCATTGGAACACAAAAACTATCATATTTTATAGTACAGCATATACTACAGCAGAGAAAGAGAAAGAGAAACAACTTTAAAAATGAATTCATGCTTCAAAATTTAAACAATGCAGAGCGTCCACCATGACCCTGTTGCAAGCATTTGTACTTGTGCATTATGTGTGCCTCAGGCTGCATAAAACACCAACTAGCAGTAGGGTTTCTATATTCCTCTCTTGCATTTCTTTGCATGCTTCAAACAATAAACTGAAAACAGAGATTAGCACATGTAACTACATTTTATGCAAGTGTGGATAGTTATAACATGATGAGCAACAGTTACTTTTAGAGAAATGATTACATTAAGGGGAGAAGATGCTAGAAGAAGTGCTTTGTAATGAACTCTGAGTCGACTGATTCTAAACGCAGAGTAGATATTTCTTTCACAGAAACCTTCTCTAAACAAAGCAGTATGTCATGTATACACAGAGAACCTGGTGGGCCAATTATTTGTTTGTTCTGCAGCAGAGTGACATATGGTTCTATTTTTTGGGGTGGTGCATTTAGCTGTAGGCTACAGTTTAGCCACAGTTTAGGTCACATGGTTACACCAAGAGCTTTATGTGAAAGCATAAATCGACCTTTAGATACTCATAAAAAGAACCAAAAAGAGAATTATAGAACAGGAGAATTTAATTTAAAGTAGAGAGCACAGCAGAAAGTAAACACACAGAAATATGTCCTTTGTAAGTTGTTCATAGTCACTACTTTGTGTATGCATAAAAGATCATTTATTTTTCACTGTAAGCCAGAGAGCATTGACAGGTCTATGAGCTATTAAGAAAAGAATAGAAAAAGGGGCAAAATTGGGGGGGAAAAATGGAGGTGAAACTAGACGCTGCATTAGTTCCTCGCACAATTTCATCTACCTCTAAGGTGCTTCCAAAGGGAGATGGTATAGAGAGGTCAGAACTCCAGCGATACTTTTAGAATGTGTAGAACAACTTCAGTGTTTGACCAACTAGTTTTGGCTTCTAGCCTTCACCTGGGCCGTCATCACCTAGCAGCTTGGTCAGACTCATCCTGAGCTGAAGAGCTGGCTGTCACCTGACTTAAGATAATGTAGAAAGTTGTCTTGTCAACATCATGGCTGAGGGTGTATGTTGTAGAAGTTCTTCCTTTGCCCTTTTTACAGTAAATAAAGCTACCTCGTGGATATGTTTGTTTTTAACAACCGGTCCAGCAACAGTTTCTGAAAAACCGAGAAACATGGAGTCATGCTAAATCTACAATTTAATCAGGAATGCTGTGGACAACGTGCGTTAGCTCATGGGCCGAGGCTAGATGAATGGTGACTACATTCAGACAGACGAGTTGCTGCCTGTTTTGTTTTTTCACTCTTTGGCCACTGGGTTGATCCAGACAGCATATCATCCCCTCTGTATGAATTTTCAAGCTGTGAATGCTATATAGTCATTTTTGTGCCTCACTGAATAATGTCTATACTATCTGTGCTCATTGAAGTTGTACCATATGGTTTTTTAAGCGCTTCTTCTTTTCTGCCCGTAAGTTTCTGATAATGTTGTTTAAGATTCATGCCACAAACTGCTGTGATACATTCCCCCGCAAGGAAAGTAGTATGTAAAGACTGTCGTGGCGCAACCGTGTTTTACACGATGAGTTCTTCATGAAGAAATTCTTTTTTTTTCAGTTATGTGTGTCATATCTCATAGAGACCAAAACATCTGGAACAATTTTATTTTTATCTGCACTTCCACTGCACCAGCATCAAGATGATGATGATGAGGCAAGGTTTGATTTTTACCTCTGTGCACTATAGTCTCTGTGCACTTTACGCTGCTTTTGCTCTCACCTTGCCTGTCAGTCACATTAATGTGCAGTATGAGACTAGACCCATTTTCTACCTTCTTGCTTTGATGCCCACCAGCAAGTTGTTGTCAGTGAGCTCCATTTACACCTTGCACTTCTTTAGAAAGCTAATTTCATGCTTTTTGGACTTGAAGAGCATTATTGATTTTTTTTTTTTTGCTTGTTTTCTACTTTCTTAAAAGTTATTATCATTACTGATTTTAAATGGATCAGAGAAGCTGTAATGACTACATTTCCTTCCTTTTAATTTCCGACAATTAAATTCTGATCAGAATTTATCATAGCAAAAGAGATCTTCACCAGTGCCAGCCAGCTCTTTATCATCAGATTAGTGAACTGGTTCAGTCCTATCCCAATCGGGTAACATACTGTCCGGATTAAGAGGGCTGAAAATAGATGAGTTCAATGTATGTGTTGTTCCACGATGGTAGAATGAACCTACCAAGTGCTACAAGAACAGGGGCGTCCCTGTCTATCTTCAAGAAACTCTTGAAAACCCAGCTCTTCAGAGAGAATCTCCTGTCCTAGCACTTACCCTGTACTTCCCTACCCCCTCTACTTCACTTTCTCCTTCTGTACTTCCCTCTATGCCTGCACTCTATCCCTACACTGTCACCTCTGACAGAGACTGACAAGTGATTTACTTCCACGTAGCTTATTGTTAGCTTTGATGTTAGCTGTAATGTTATATGCTCATTTGTAAGTCACTTTGGACAAAAGTGTCTGCTAAATGCATAAACATAAAAAACATAAAAATGTCTAGTACAATACAAGTATTCCTTATGATTATGCTGGCACATCATTATAACACAAAATACAAATTAACCAAACTGTATTCTCATGCATGAGTCATGCTGGATAATTTGTATTTTGTTATAATGATACTGTCCGGATTAAGATGGCTGAAAATAGTTTGTAAGTATATCTTATGTTTATGCTAGGACATCATTATAACACAAAATACAAATTAACCAGCATGACTCATGCATGAGAAAGCAGTCTTGTTTTTTAACATTTGTCATCTGTCTGACTTTATTTTTCAGTTGGTGGGTGGTGAGTTTGATCTGGAGACAAACTTTATTATCCAGGATGCAGAAAGCATCGGCTGCATGGTGGAGCTATTGGAGCACTGTGATGTCACCTGCCAGGCTGAAATATGGAGCATATTTACTGCCCTCCTTAGAAAAAGTGTTCGAAACCTGCAAACGAGCACTGAAGTGGGCCTCATCCAACAGGTGCTGCTCCAAATGAGTTCTGTGGATGACATGATTGCAGGTATGACGTTGATACGAACATGACTTCGTTTTGAACAAGTGGTGATTGGACAGCATACGTGTGTAAATTTTCAGACGGATTGTTATGATTTAAATTCCCACCAAGTGCATGGCTTTTTAAAAAAAGTCCGTACAAGTTTTGAGGGAAAAAGTATTTTCCATCGACGATGCCTGCTGCTTAGAAAATTTGCCTCTTTTTAAGGGTAATGCAGTTGTTTTTGTTTTTTCTTAAGTCTAGCTGTGTGAAACACTTATAAGAATTCAGTGTCCTACCTGCAGCAGACAGCAGCGTGCTCTCAGTGAGAAACCATCAGATTCCCCAAACTGAGAGCACTCTGACCCCTGTCTACTGCAGGGAAGATGCTGTCAACTCAAAAGTACAGAATAAAACCCCACCTTGGAAAACCAAACACACATCTAAGTATTCTTTGAAATAATGGAGCAATAAACATAAGTTGAGATGGCTTTACTTCGTGTGGTTAGTCTCATAACTCAATTGATTTTCATTCTAAATGACTTTCACCAGTATTTCAGTCAGTTGATATGATTACTTTTTCTTTTAGACTGCAGTTAGGACAGCAATTTACAATGAGACCTGAGTGTTTGTATGAATCGAATTTTATTTCTAAAACAATTTTATTCTATATAATTCAACTCTTTGTTTTACTAAACATTTTTATTCATCCATAACATTCTAAACATACAGTATTTAATAATAAATGACAGTTTTTTTTTCTGGAACTGACCTGCAAAACAAAAGAGGAGCACAACAAAAAACAAGCTACATATATGTAGCTCAGGAAATTGCTCCCCCATAGTGCCAATCGATAGTCCCTTCTTCCTCTGTGTTAATTTCCATTCAACCAAGAATAGGCTCATTAGATGCTCACTCAGCGCATAACCAGTCAATTAAATCTGGTGTTGTTGCCACTTTCCTGTATTTTAAAATAGTCCCAGCAGCTGCAATCAAACCAACCATAACAGAAAATGAACCTTTTGGAGCATTTTTGTATTCAGGATTTGTTTCTGATTTAAACACCTGTATTTATGCCACTGTGTATCAGTGTGGCTTCTGGTCATTACATATTTGAACCCTGAATTCGATATCACTGGCATGTTGCACGGTTCAGAGTAAACCAGTATCCTATAAAACTTAAATTATGTTTGAAAATACTTTTTCTCTGTTGTGTTGCTATGCCTCCAAGTTTACCATTTACATGTCGCATTGATGAATTGTGGTGGACAGGTTTTGAGCAAGTTATAAAGGAATTTCACTAAAGTGAAATCATATCACAGAGCATGAGCAATGAGTACATATTCCCATGAGAATCTCCTGTGCAATGTGGATGAATTATGATATCTCTAAAATGCAGCTGCCTTTTATGATAGTCCCTTCTCCTTTTTTCTTCTTGTTTTTTGTCTGTGCTTGATAATTTGTGTTTGTGTGATGTCTTGTTCTTTCAGACTTGCTGGTGGATATGTTAGGTGTACTGGCCAGCTACAGCATCACAGTGAAGGAACTGAAGTTGCTCTTCAGCATGTTAAGAGGGGAGGGAGGCGTCTGGGTAAGTGATACCAGGACTGAGTGCTGGACATTAGCTTCTTATGGTTTGGACACCATCACTTGAATTGCCTCCAGAGATTCCTAAACCTACTTGTGTTTGAGGTTTGCTCTGTGAATGGCTAACTGCAGAATGAGTATCTGCTGTCCAATCAGTCACAATGAAAGCTTTGAAGGTCTTGTTGATAATAATTTTTTAAATCTTTGTCACCTGTGCAGCCAAAGCACGCAGTTAAAATGCTGTTAGTGCTGAATCAGATGCCCCAGAGACATGGTCCAGATTCCTTCTTCAGCTTTCCTGGTCGCAGCGCAGCAGTAAGCTTTCATATGACATTATTAAAAAATTGTGCATTGTGTTTCGAGAGCCTGACATTCTACCAAGATAAAATTTACAAAAGACATTACTTTACGTGAAACGCCCAAAGGATGTTGAACAATAAACACCTTTTCTTGGCTTTTTGCATTTCTAATCAACTCACAACAGGATGTAGATTAGTAAGTAGATGAACTAGAGATGTGCAGTTTAATGGAATTTCTATCGCTGACGATTCGAGAGTTGTTTCAAACTACTCTCTATAGAGTCTTGATGATTAATAGCAAAATTTCCCATATACTGAAACTAGAATCATGGCTGGATTCATTTTAAAGAGGCTGGGCACTTACTGTTAAAAAGTATTAAGAATGAGAAGGCATTATAGTGTAATAAACTGGTCAGTAGCATTGTGCCGTTGTCATAGTTAATTACTTTTTTAACAGATTCAACTAGAAAAAAACATTTTTAAGATGTCTCAATTAATTGAAATCAGTGAAATAATCGATTTGCGGTAAACATAAGTTACAAAAGTGTGATTATTTTCGGATTTGGATGCTATTCTATATGTGATCAGTCGTCTTAAAATATTATGTTGACAAGCTAGGCTCCAGAGACAGTGCACAGGAGTTTTTACACAGCTTTCTGTCATACTAAATGTTTTTCTCTTCTTTTGCCCTTTTTTTGTTTTAGGCAATTGCGTTACCTCCTATTGCTAAGTGGCCTTATCAGAATGGCTTCACATTTAACACCTGGTTCAGAATGGATCCATTGAATAATATCAATGTTGACAAGGACAAACCGTATCTCTACTGGTGAGTGCACACTGCCATACCTTTGTGCTCCATATTTCAGTCATCTAATTGTTTCTGCCTTTTTTTATTAGAAATCATATCCTTGCAGAAGCCTGTAAAGCTAACAGCAGTTTTATTGACTAACCAGTATGCTGTCCAATACTCTGTGACCTACAGGGATTTTCTCATTTTAGCAGATTATGACTATAACTTGCATTTCAAGGTTGAACTAGTTTTGCAGATGCTGTTTTTCACACACTGGCAACAGTTATGCAATGTGGTTTGTGAAGGGCTTCATTTTCCTAGATACTGCTCATGAATTATAATGAATAGAGAGGGAATTAAGTGAGATTATTAAGATTAAAACTCATGCAGGCATGAATTACAGTGGCTGGAACACTGATTTCTACTGTAGGAGACCCTGAAGAGTTATTAATTCAGATTTGAATAAGTGTCACAAAATTCTTACCTGCCAGCTTCTGATTGAGCTTGTGGGTAACTGTTCTTAAAATCGATAATCGAAAAGTGCAGTGACGGTTATTTTGTTTAAAGAAGAACTTTCAAGGAGAAAACCACAGATTACAATGAACATATACAACAGCTGTGAAAGTGAATGAAAAAACCAGTGGATAATAAAGATAAAAGATACACCAGGCTGACTGGAAAGACTGATTGGTCAGAAAACAATTTGTTCTTATCATCTGCTGGCTGCCATCGCTCTACCTTGATCTAACAAATGAAAATGAAATAATCTCTCCTCACCTTAGAAAAACATGTTCTGTGTCTTTCTGATGTGTAACATCAAAAAGAAAAGAGGAAATATTGGCTAAACTAAGATTTTGGTATTCACGTGGCAGCTATTCTATACCAGCTGTCACAAAAGGGGTGAGATACGCCAGGCTAATCCTGTTTATGTATTTCTCCAAGTCCCTCTCATCTCAGTGGCAGGGCATGCAAACAACAAAAAGAAGAATTGTATCTTCAGAGGCAGACCAAGCTTCTCCAGAAAGTGTCTTGGCTCAGCAGCAGCCAGGTGTGGGGCTCTGCATGTCTCTGGCTCTGCAACCAAGTCACAATGTAAAAATGAAACAGCCCTGCAGTCTGGACCTGCCTTCGCAAATATGTCTGTTTGTTTCAGATTATCTCAGTGGGTGGTGAGGAAGATTGCCTTTACCCTAAAGACTGTTGGAGTGCATTGAGTGTGTGTCAGGAGTGTAAACTATGTTAATTTAAGCAGGGATGGAATGGAGAGGTATTGTGCTTATTGCAAGGTTGTTTGGATCTGCACACTGAGCTTCATCTTTTCTCATGTGGAGTCCTCACGATCAGAATGGAGAAACGCATAGCATTACTGAAGTCTGGTCACCAATAGCAGTGCTGGCCTTTATAGAGGGAATGCACGTGATGTCATAAACCTTGTGACTGTACCCGATTATGCTCAATTTTTACCACTGAGTGGCAAAAAGACAGCTGGCTCAGTGCCTGTGACCTGTTTGACAGGCTGGAAAACAGAAAATCTGTTGTGCAGTGGATTATATAAACAGATTTGGAAGTTGCAGTAATATTTTTTCTCTCTACTTTTTAAATTTTAGGGGAAAAAAAGGGTTAGATGTTAGCGAGACATGAAAAAAAAGCCAGGTCTATTCTGCGTGTAAAATTTGATGTTTGATGGAGCTTTTTAATCCTGATCTCCAGATTCTCAACATTGTTTTTAAGCACATTGAGTTTGTACCTGGCGTATGAAATGTGTCATACAATTCAGACAATTCAGATGTTTTACCAATGTTATATATATATCAAGTGGGGTAACGGGAAAAGCTTATTAGAGACCTTGATAAACAGGGAAAAACTGTTTCATGACCGTATAACATGGACTGCACAGTGGATTCTTACTATATATTTTTCCATGCTTAGTTTTCTGTCCAAAAGTTTGACAAAGTTATAAGATGTTTATACCAACCAGTCCATATGGGGTTCATATAAATACCCAAAGTCTGTGGTCCACAGATTCTTTGGATGGTTGCGAAAATCTCAGTCGAGACCAAAAGCCTTTGATTTAAGATGATTTTCATTTGTTCTACTCCCAATCGCAACTGGCTGTGGCAACGGTGTTGAATGTTTTGCCACTCAGGGCCTAATTTTCAAACGCTCTAGGCAGATAGATGCTTACCCTCTGTGGTTGTTTCCATCCATCCATCATCTACCGCTTCTCCGGGGGTCGGGTCGCGGGGGCAGCAGCTTTAACAGAGAAACTCAGACGTCTCTGTCCCCGGCCACTTCCTCCAACTCTTCCGGGGGGACCCCGAGGCGTTCCCAGGCCAGCCGAGAGACATAGTCTCTCCTGGGTCTTCCCCGGGGTCTCCTCCCAGTGGGACGTGCCCGGAACACCTCTCCAGGGAGGCGTCCAGGGGGCATCTTAATCAGATGCCCGAGCCACCTCATCTGACTCCTCTCAATGTGGAGGAGCAGCGGTTCTATGAAACCCATTTCGGCCGCTTGTATTCGCGATCTCGTTCTTTCGGTCACTACCCACAACTCGTGACCATAGGTGAGCATGGGAAGTAGATTGACCAGTAAATAGAGTGCAAATAGAGTTCTGGCTCAGTTCCTTCTTCACAACGACGAGTCGGTGCAGAGCCCGCAACACTGCAGACGCTGCACCGATCCGCCCGTCAATCTCACGCTCCATTCGTCCCTCACTCGTGAACAAGACCCTGAGATACCTGAACTCCTCCACTTGGGGAAGGATCTCATTCCCGACTCGGAGAGAGCATATGTTTTCATGCCCGCAAAAGCTGCAACCACTGTACTCTCCCCTCGCCTATTCTCCTGGTCTGATTTTTGGCATCATAATTTTTTCCTTGACTTAAGAAAAAAAACTTAAAAATCGTCTATCATTTCCTCCTTCAGATGAATTTGTGTCTGCAAAGAGCAAAAAAGTTATTTTAAATTTAGACACTATTTTGTTCGATTAATTCACATGTAAATGATTTGTTAGAGCTTCCTAGAGGGATATTGCCAAAAAAGAATATTTAACTTGGTTGTCAAAAAACTTCCACTTCTACCTCAATTAGTTCGAATTTGAAATTATATTCTGCTTTAGCATAAATGAATCTGTGTTTTACTCTCTCTGTTTGCAGCTTTCGCACCAGCAAAGGTATTGGCTACTCTGCACATTTTGTTGGGAACTGTTTGATTGTAACGTCGCTTAAGTCTAAAGGAAAAGGTTTCCAGCATTGTGTGAAGTATGATTTTCAGCTCAGAAAGGTAAGCAAATTTTCAAGCTTATTACATCATTCCAACTAACATGATGGCTATATTCTCTTGAATCTTATATTTGTCAAGTATTATCATGATATAAACATTTTTTGCAGCCATAAAGTAGCTACTTTAAATGTAATCTCATCTAAACCTACATTGCACCATGCCATCCGCGAAACTGAGTGTTATATTATGAGCTAAGTCAAGGGGAAAGAGATTAAGATTTTAGATTTCATTTGAAACACAAAGTTATCATGCTCTTTTGAATCATCCTGCAACTTCTTTCTATATTTACTCCTACCCCCCATCCATCGCCTTTTTTTCTCGGCTCTAGTTTGTGTATTTTGAATATCGACATAAACACCTGAAGAGTTTATTAAAAAGAAGCAGAGTGATACAGGTGTAAATGTGGATAAGAAAATTAAACCTAATTTAGCTCGGTGGATCAGTGCGGTGCAAAACTAACTCCATGCACGTGTCAAACAATTAGAGGCTTCACATAACAGGTGCGAACAACTATGTGTCTCATTTCAAGAGTCATAGCACTGGTACCATCTTGCAGAAACTTTCTGAAGCTGAAACACACTAAATAATTTTTTTTAATTGATTTTACATTCAGCAGATGGTGCAGTTCTAAATTATCTCCAGGGTGCTTGCACTCTTCCCCTCTGCCATGAATCCTGTTTTAGGTGTCCTTACCTGTGGGTGTAGACAGCTCTAATTGGACCGCTCACCGTGCTCTTCTAGGGTCAAACCAATAAATGATGGGTATACAGTCACATAAGAGATAGAAAACTTATTCCCATGTGCTGTATGTGGTTGTACTGGTATTACCCAGAGTTCCAAGTATGAGTAAGAACAGAGAGAAGAAGTAGATTTCCCTTTTAATGAGCGATTATAAACTATGATGACATGAACACATTTTTCACTATATCCTATTTGGAACTGGGGAATATATTTATTGATTAATTGCTCTCTGTATCCTTCCCTAATGCAGCAAGCATATTGGAACATTGTACCTCTACAATGTTTCTTTATTAAAGGCAAAATCCTCAAGTTTGTACTGAGGTCTACACCAAACCTTTTGTTTTCAACCTTGCCTCCACCAGTAGATCGATTAGTGATTGATCTACTATTATCCAATTAATTTAGTGTTCATCCCACTGAGCGCACGGCTTTGCTTTTTCCCCATTTGCATGTACTGTAGATATGCTTTACTGAACTTGTCCAAAGTAAGGTGCACCGACTTGGATAAGTTGCTTTAATGCCTTGTAACACCTTCAGAAAAATGCTTGAAACCATGAGTCTTTCCTTCCTGCATCTACTCTAAGTAACGCAATTGGGAGTATTATGCAATCAACATTCAAAGTGGTTCAAAACTATTATGTGTAGCTGCAATCTAATGTATTTGATGTTTTCCGTGGTATTAAGATAATCCTTGCTTGCTGCAGTTATCTATTTTTTTGGTTTCTTTTCTTCTGCTAGCAGGTGAGCTTTTCTTTCTCTTGTCTCAGATCAGTAAACCTCTCACCTCACCTACTTTGTTCCTTTTAAAACTGCTCAACTGTTAACAAAGTTTTTTATGGTATTTTTTTAAATGACCCACTAGATGTAAGAGCTTTGAAAGTCTGTTCTGTGTTAACAGTTAGCTCTTCATTCCTGAATAAGCAAGTGTCTGGAGTTGCTTCTTGTCGTTGCGCAGAGTGAAAAATTAGTTGTCTTGCCTCCTGTTATCCTTTCCTCTGCTCTATTATTCACTTTCTCCCATTACAAATTTCAGAGCATTAGTTAGCAAACCTCACTGCTCTGGATTACCATTAACTTTGGGGTTAGTCTGAATGTTTTAAACAGAGAAAAATAAAAAGTAATCACAAGGATTATTGTAAATGTTTGAAATACTGTACAGTGATCCAAACTCCACTGCATTTGTTCAGATGTACATTAGAGGGATACTGACAGATAAGTGACAGATTCTGTAGCTGAGTTACTAAACCTTTTCAATCGGACTCACTTCTCACCCTCAGTGGTACATGATCAGCATAGTTCACATCTACAGCCGCTGGAGGAACAGTGAAATACGATGCTATGTAAACGGACAGCTTGTTTCTTATGGAGACATGGCATGGCACGTCAACACAAACGATGTAAGTAATCTGCCTTTTAACTCCTATTTGCTGTTGTCACATAGACCTGATTTAGAGGTTTTGACCACAGGAATGACTGAGGCAAGCATATCAATGTTTATCATTCTTTCTCATGTATTGGTCACACAGAAATGCTGCTTTAGATGTGAACAATGGAATTTTGAATATTTTGACAATCGATTGCACAGGGTTGAATTTAAAACATTGTGCTTTTCATTTGCATGACTAGAGATACATCTCCAAAGGTGTTGGTGATTTTGTAGCTGTGAAGTCACATTTGTTTGGTTCATGAAATATTCCACCCCATTACCTTAAGCTGCCTTCATTTGTGTTGGCATAGTTTTGTGGAGGAATTTTTCCACACTTGAGGAGGAAATTTCATTGTGAGTGAGCATCATTCTGAAGATGATGATTTTTTTTTCTTTACATAATGGCCGCAGAGAATCAAATAGGATTGTTTCAAGCACGTGAGAAGCATGTAAAAATGGATAGAAAGGGACTGGATAGATAATCAGACCTCTACGTCGCACCTTTCCAGTCAACTGGATGGAGATCTTTTTTAAACCATTGCTACCTATTTACTGCCACATTTACTCAAACAGTAAGCTCAAACATTTGTCCAGTAGCACAGAAAATATTGTATGCTGACAGCTGTAGTAATGGAACACGAAGAGTGCTTGTGTTAACGTAGATAAGCTGAAATAGCAGAGCAGTTGTATGTAGAGTTTAGAGACATAAATCAAGTTGGGTGAGATTTCCCAACAGCTATGTAAAATACAAACTTGATCAAGATTTAGATTCTGGTGTTTTTTTTTGTTTTTTTTTTCACTGTTCCTGTTGTTTAGGTCTTCAATTATTAAGTAATTTGCTGCTGCCATTGTACGCTACACTTTTATTTGATCCTGCGTGTAATATATGTTCTTCAGCCTATTAAAAGGGCACTGTGAGTTAAAGTACTGTTGTTGTATATTTAGTTCTTTGCCTTTGAAATACAGCTAAATGTGAGACCTTTTCTTCTTTCCCACAGTACCAAATGGTATAACCTCTTTCTGTATGTCCCTCTTGCAGAGTTATGATAAGTGCTTCCTCGGGTCCTCAGAGACAGCGGACGCTAACAGAGTGTTCTGTGGGCAGTTAGGAGCCGTCTATGTGTTCAGCGAAGCCCTCAATCCCGCACAGATATTTGCAATTCATCAGCTTGGACCAGGCTATAAGGTATGTGCTTGAGGGTGGCTAAATTAGATTACATGTAAGCAGTCTGCATCACCGATCCATCTGTGAAATCGATGAGCAGTGCTGCGCTGCCGTAGTTCCTTTGCCTTGTGCCTCCGTCCTGCTTTTCCTCCTAGATAAACGACTGCATAAATTACCTTATCCTGGGAATAAAAGCATAGTACAGAGCGAGAAGCAGCAGGAACGAGGAGGGGATAAAGGTCCAAGCCAACTTATATCAGCTGCAGCAGGTGTAGCGCTCCCAAGCTTCTTGACCCAAACCAAATCCTCTATGTGGATGTATAAACCTGCTGACGTACCCAGACGGATGATTGAAAATATTTTTTACACGGTGACAAACTTTTTGCAGTTTGTTTGATATTTAGCATTTATATTTACATTTTTTCTTTTTTCATTTCTTAAAAATAAGATACACTATTTAGTTTCTTTTTCTTTGGTCCTCATTTCCTCCTCACATCGTCTCACTTTAACCCCTGATACTTTCAGTATTGCCGCCTCTTCATAGTGGCGGCCCTGCACTCAATGGAGCAATGACATACACTGCCAAATCATCTCTGAACACAGGATGTGTCCCAGGCAATTTATAATATCTCTCACAATTTTATGCCACTTATGTTCCAATCTGTCTGTTTTCAGGACATTGTCATTCTAATATTAGGCAGGAGGGGAGGCAGAAGTGGTTGGTGGCATCAAAGATCAAACTAAGTAAAACCACTGGTGAGGTCTACGAATGCCTTGGGACTCCTGGGTGAATTCATTAATTTAACCCCCCCCCCCCCCCCCTGCCCCCCCCCCCCCCCCCCCCCTAATGACAGGTGACCTGCTGTACCCTTTTCAAACAGCACCTCATTACTCTATTAAAACACATTTAGTGAAAAGTGATTGTTCAGAATTCTTAAATTAGTAAAGAGCATGTTCAGGGGAAACATTTACCTTTTAACAGATTTAGCTGTGAAAAGTATTGGTGAATATAATGAAACTAGCCAGGTAAGTTGTCTGGTGGAGGAAATATCCTTTTAAAATAAGGACTGCAATGTTAGGGGTGAGTGCAGAAGATTGCAGTATGCATATTTTTTTGTACATTCACAGCTCAGCTCAGCTGTTTGAAAAAACAAGTGCACTAATGCACTGTATGATTTATTTTCTGATGCACGATTTCCTCATCCATGTTTGATGTTTGACACACTCTCCCCTGCTTACACAGTGTTTTGAATCGAACTTCTGCAGTTAGTTTAAATGTGGCAATTATTGCTGCCAAGCGTCACCATTTCTCCTGCATGCTATGATTTATGACTACAAATCTGACAGACCTGTTAGTAGAATCTAGTCCCCAGGCTCTTTTCAAAATGCTGGATGTGGATTTGTGCTCTGACTGGAGATGGACTTCTGGTTATTTCATTTAAAATACCAACAGGCAACTTTTAGCAACATATTCCAACTTTATGTCTGATATTATTTTGAGATAGAATGAAGGGGCAGTAGTGGGTCTACATGGCTGACAGCAGCTCAGTGTAATATTTTCCAATTATTCCTCACTGCTGTTTTATCAGCTTTTATCTTTGTGCAAAGTCTACAAAATGGTATGCTGAAGAATTCATACAAGAGAAATGGCTGGCAGTTTTTAAAAATGTACATGCTATGCAGCGTAAAACTAACAGCAGTTGAAAAAGCGCTTGTTCGCATGCTTGTTTTTGATAATATCTCTACCATTTATCAAAGCAATATGCACTGACAATTTTTAGTGCAAACCCAGTATTAGATATTGATTTGAGTCGTCAAAGCAATTGAACTATGACTTTACATCTTTTAATATAATGCACTTAGTGTTATTTCTGTGTTTGCCCTCCATATCACCATTGCCATATGTGAGCTACATGAGGTTGATTAGCCCTCTGAATTTGTGCCAACACTGCTCTGCAGTATGCACCACAGAGAGGAGAGACTGAGGGAGTTCCACTGTCCAATTCCTCATTTAAGTGTATGAAGATGTTACCTTCTTGTTGGTTCCAGAGTATGTTATAAAACACATTATTGTACACGAAAACCTCACAGCCAAAGCAACATTTGTGGGGAAAGAACTGATTATGTGACGATACTTTAAAAGAACAAATGTGGCACTGATCAGATGTTTATCTTATTTTTCTGTTTTTCTGTGAGAGTAGAAAACTTTAAACATCCAAAGGTCCTAATATCCTTTACCTAGCACTATATATTAGAGCAAATGTTGGCTTATGGGTAGTACACCTGCCTGCCCATGAATGCTATTTCACTGTTAACTGGGAAACTTGTCTCACTGATAATGCAGGAGAGTATAACACCATGAATACTTATGAAAAAAGCCTCGGTGTTACAAATGTTAAAGTGTTCTTTGATGTTATTTTCATTTGATTAAAAAGGAATATAGCTTTGAACATTAAGTCAATACTAAGAATCTGTTTGACTGTATTATAGGCTATATATATATATATATATATATATATTTTTATGTGAAGTTACAAATCATACCACAGGTAACTCTCTAGTGTCCTGGGTCTTCAAGTGGTGTCCCTAGCCAGTGATAGCCTTTAGTAGTTGGAGAAAAGAGGAGAGGTGTTCTGATTCTTTGATATGACTGGCTGGTCCGTGGAATGATGCTGTCATGCTACAAGGTTTTATAGACAAAATCCATGAGATCCTTATTTTCACACTGCAGCAGCAGTCTTGCAGAAGTGCAGGGCACTGAAGCTTGTTATTTTGTGTCACTTGGGTTTCATGAGTAGGAACTTTTGAAGGATGTTAGAGACTATATGATGAGATGCATGATAGCTGCTGTGTCGACTTGATCATAGCAAATGATGGGAAATCTCTTTATCGCTGGACTAAAATAAGATTTGCCGTTAAAATGCAACTCATCCCTCTTAGTTTCTTGACCTGTACAGCTCTTTGCTCGAATAGTACTTGCATTGATTTAGAACCAGCCAATAATTATTTGATCAATACCATTTCAGGAACATCTAAAACAGTAAAAATAAAGCTATATGACCACAAAACAAATAATTTACGGTATAATACTGAAACAATGCAAGGCGATTTTAACATAATTTTGAGCTAAACTTTTGGACAAAAGGAATAGTTAAAATATTTATATTTCTTGAGAAGGTTCCTACTCTGCATGCAGAATAGACCTTATTATAGAACTGACCTGCGTCAGCGCACTTATTTTACACATTTACACCCTCAGTAAAAAAATTAAAAAAACACCCACTTTTAGTTGCATTTTAGGCAGGCGCATGAACTCTGTTTGCATGTGTTGCTTAGCATATTGAATTTATTCTACTGTCCCTCCAGGGCCAGATGGTTGTTTCCTCACTGTTACTTCAGCTCTCTCAGTCTCTCTTATCACCACATGCTTGCTGCCCATGGTTCAGAGAGGGAAGGGAAAACATTTCTCTCATTCATTAATAATTCAGAACCTCTGATTAGTGGAATTGATTTCAGTATTAAGCGTAGTCCATTCACACGGCTTTGACAGATTAATTCAGCTCATCTGTCAGCTACTAATTGATCGAGTAAATTAAGACTAGTCTTTTATTGATAAGCAATTTGTTATGTTAACCATAATGAATTTGTTATTGAGCTATTGACTGATTGAACGTGCACTTTCATGCAGCCATTAAAATGTCTGGAGAAATGTTGGTGAAGGTACAATAAAATTTCTCGGCAAACATGACTGTAAATGAATGAATGATCTTTGAAGTACTTTGATATGACATTTGTTGTGATTTAAGATTTACTAGTAAATTTCTTTTTCTAAATATTGGCTTATTTTGTAGTTTTGCTCTCTCTAATTACCAGGTTGTGCTTCATTGCACACTGCCAGTTTTAATTTGAAAGTTAGTTTTCAACAATATTGGATAACCTCTAAATGTGTCCCGTTCTGTGTGTGTTTGACTAGAGAAGTACTTATTTGGTAAAGGAACCAAGTAAACCCATTAAAGTGTTACTGTGTGGCAAGGTTTGAAATGCCTCCAGAAGAGTCCAGAATAAATCAGTGACATTAAAGCAGGTAAACAATCATTTGTGGTAACAATGCAGCTTTGATCCGCCTTATCAGCTGTTGTTCCTCCTCGTGATTGTGCTTTGCAGGAAGAACTTAAAGATTGCTATCAAACGATGATCCTCTGAGGAAGACCAAAGAGAAGACTCTGAGATAAAGCTAAAAAATTGAAAGCAGTAGAGCAAAGAGCTCCACCAAATCTCTATATGCCATCCCAATCATCATGACATACATTTATATAATTCAGCTAATAACATAAGCATGTAATGTCTAAGGTCCCCTGAGGAGAGATGCACAGAAAATGTAAAATTATTATTTTTTCTGGTAAAAGAGCTGCACAATTTTATTTTCTTTGTTGTAAATGAAATTTCACTTTCTTTTTGCCTTGCTTTATTTGTTTGTGTAGCTTTTCTTATTAAAGGTTGCACCAAAGTGCTGTTCAATTTCTTTCACTTCTCACTTAGTAGATAATTGTGTCAAGAATGATTTGCATCACTTAAAAGTAAGTGTGTTGTCTTTTTTGTTTGCATCAAAAAATAATTCTAGAGATGAAAAGGACAGCTTTAATCAAGAGAGAAAAGGCCTTTTCAAAATGTATTTCTGCAGTGCGCTCGATGTCAATCAGTCTTCATTTTTAAATGGGTATTTTTTTCATCATGTTATAATTAAAAGATAACACCCACAAGACACTGATACGGTGTGTGCAGGAAAGAGATACTCAGTCCATCGTTTGCACTCCACCCATGTTTCACTTTATCTCTTTTAATTTCCTTATTCACTCTCTTTTTCTTTCAGAGTATATTTAAGTTCAAGTCGGAGAGCGATATCCACTTAGCAGAGCATCACAAGCAGGTGTTATATGATGGCAAATTGGCAGGCTCCATCGCCTTTACCTATAACGCCAAGGCCACCGATGCCCAGCTTTGCCTTGAGTCCTCTCCTCGTGAAAATGCCTCCATATTTGTGCACTCGCCACACGCCCTGATGCTTCAGGTCAGCTGCATTACTCTTACTTTGTGCACACCATCTCAAGCAGTGATGTATTCATTCATGCTGCTCTGATATATATTTAAAATTCACTTGGTATGAAGGTGTTGTTGATGGGTTCCATATTATCATCACAGGATGTGAAAGCCACAGTGACTCACTCCATCCACAGTGCCATCCACTCCATCGGTGGGATCCAGGTTCTCTTTCCCCTCTTTGCTCAGCTGGACTATCATCAGCTGAGGGACAGCCAGGTGGAAACTACAGTCTGGTAAGAAGTAGAGATCTTGTTATTGAACAGTGCAATCTGACTTGATGCAGTGGAAGTTAAACACATGGAATTATATTTTATTGGGTTTTAATGTTTTTATCATATCATTCTTTTTATATTATATTATTTATATCAGTCTGTATGATGACGCCAAATTAAAATGGGTCCGTAACATGTAGGCATCTAATTGCTCTTTATTGGAATGTCTTTGGGTTGTTATTGTTTATTAACACTTGTTATAATTACAAGCATTAAATACAGAATGCCTTGAGATACAAATCAGCTAACTTGGCAAGCAATAAAGTGTTTTGTTAATCCCATTGCAATATATATTTGGCAATGAAAAGCGTATCGTTTTTCAGCTGCTTTGAAGGAAGACTGTGAACGAGTTTTATTAAACCAAACAATAACCTTATCCTAATCCCAGACCACGTTGTGTTAGTACTTCAGCTACTCCACATGATTTTGAATAGACAGGCCAGCACTGCATGGTGGATAGCAGATGATGGTAACTGCACCCAAATCTAAATCAGGTGTCTTTTGAAGTCGTAGTGTGGTGATGAATTTCACTGTAAGCTATAAATGGCATTTGTAAATCTGTAGCTCACTTTTCATTATTATCTCTGGTCGCTGGTTGCAGCCCTTCTTGTTCCTGTCAACCCGAGCTGGTCTGCCCAAACCTTCCCCGCTATGTGCCGGATGGAGTCTGAGCCCAGCTCTAATCCAGTGTTATTTTAATGATGTATGGACACAGGAAGAGCCACATAGCAGCACGAATCACAGAGGCCCAAAGCTATCTACCTCTGTTGCTTCCACTCCTCTCTGCGCTCTGTCCCTCATCCTCTCTTGCCAGCATGTTAGTGTCTTTGGCATACAGTGTACTACTCTCCAAAACACATTTCTTTGTCCTCACTTTAAATTGAGTCTCTATAAAGCCTGTTGGGGCTTTGGTGTTCAAAGCCTATGCAACAATTAACTCCCTACTCCGCTGGAGGATTTACTGTTTTCAATAGTACTCTTAGCTAGTGATTTTTGAAATACCCTTTTTAATATTTCTTTCTTATACTACTTTACCAACTTGAGGTCCAAGCAGAGGTGATACAGCATTAGTCATTACTGCTCTGCCAAACTGGAAGGAATTTGTGCTTGCAATAAAGGTTAAGAGGATAAACCAAAAAGCATACAGAGCTGAGTATCATTCAGTTCTATGATTTCCTTGGACTAAGTAATAGCAGAGGTGGAGCAGTAGTGGGACAAGAACTGCAAACTGAAATGGTCCACAAACAGACAGATTAATAAATTGATTGGAGGAGTATGTATGCATGCAGTACATATGTACACTATATGAGCAAGTCTGCACAGAAGTGATTATGGTCTTGTGATTGTTGCACTGGAATGGAAACCTCTTGAGGATGTGAAGGAAAGCCGATTATGAAGTGTCACCAAGCACCACTGTCACTCCGCCAAAATACTTCAACTAAAAAGTGTTGCAACAAAGACAAAAAAAAAATGCCTTTACTGCACTACCTTGCCCTCTTGAACCCCCCTCTCCCATACAGACACACACACACTCTGTTAGAGTTAACCTCAAAGACCACCCTCTGTACCCTAGAGAACCCACCAAGCCAGCCTCTCTTCTGAATTGAAGAGGGATGAAAGGAGTGAGCCAGAGTCCCCAGCTGATTGCTGACATCCTCTGAAAATGACCTTGTTGTTTTCCCTCTTTCCTTTCCTTTCACTGTGTCTCTTCAAGCTGCTATAGTCTATGGAATATTTTCTCCACCACCTTCACAGCTTCAATAATTCCTTCATCACCACACCAAGGTTGTTTTCAGTAAGTAGATGAGTATTTATTCCGATTGGAGACACGGCATCTTTTATATTTGCAGTGCTACTCTCCTGGCTTTTCTGGTTGAGCTGCTCAAGAGCTCTGTGACGATGCAGGAGCAGATGTTGGGAGGAAAGGGCTTTTTGGTGATTGGATACCTGCTGGAGAAGGTATGTTACAGTCTCTACAACATATCACACTTTCTTTAATCACTTTCCAGGGAGTCGCTATCATCAAATTAATATGTGACCTCAGACTTGTTGTCTTTTTACATCTTAGCTCTCATTGAAATGTTATACTTAACATACTTAAGCTATCCTTTCATATGACCATATTCATATAAATAACACTTTAAACATCAGTTAGAAAATACATATGTCCATTCCTAATTTTTCTCATTGAGTTGATGATGATTAGAAAGTTAGAAGTAGGGTTTTGTCATGTTTTTCTTTGAATGACCCATCTGCTTTTGAAACTTCTGTGTCCTTTCTATTAAGGTGGACTGTGTCTTCTCTGTACTTTCACAGCCCTGTCAACGGTCAGATCTTTGATTGCTTCTAGCAGAGTCCTAAATTCTTGTTTGGACTAAACAGAACTAGAGGAGGAACTTGTCACCCCTTTCTGCATCAATCTTTATTTACCCATTTTGTGATGCAGATCTAGCAGCCAGCGTCCCTAGAGTGCTGGCTCTTTTCGTACACTGAGAAATGACTCCACTTTGTCACTCAGCGACTTGCCTGCCTGCTGGCTTCAGATGCTGTAGACTAACAGCCAGGCAGAGTCGGCACCTGAGAGCTGTCGTTTTTTGCTTCCTACCCTCCTGCTGCCAGGTTTCACACTTTCACATGTCACGCCATCTGTTCATGATATGTCTATGCCACACCTTCTCCCGTTACCAGGCATTCATTTTTCTTTTCCCCCTACACTCACAATGTCTCCTGGACTGAGTACAGATGCCAGACGTGAGCGATAACAGTACTTGTAAAAAGTATCATATGCAAAGTTAAGACAGCTCACTCTTAATTTTTGTTTAAATATAGAAGTAGATCCATTTAAACTGATGCTCCACTATTAAAACAGACCGACCACATGTAGTGATCCTTTAAATGAGTCTAGGCAAAGTGACAGACGTTTTTCGTCACTTTATCACAGACCTTTTTTTTCTACTTCTGGGTATTGAAAGGACATTTCATGTTATTTTTTTTTCATGATGTAGTCAGTATTAAGAAAACTTAATAAATGCTTATGGCGAAGAAGTCTTGGTGACATATTTCTTATTTAACATGAATGTGCGCTTCTCTCTACAGTCCTCTCGTGTCCACATCACCAGGGCAGTACTAGAGCAATTCCTCTCCTTCGCAAAGTATCTGGATGGTCTGACACATGGAGCGCCACTTCTCAAGCAGCTGTGTGACCACATTCTGTTCAATGCTGCTATTTGGATCCACACCCCTGCAAAGGTGAGCTCATGCAGGTACCTGTGGCAGAAAAGTATTCCTATCCAAAGCTTAAAACCATGCAAGGTTTCAATAATAATTAACATCATTATCACCTCTGCAAAGGTGAGTACAGAAATAACAAATTCTCACGTGTCTCTGTTTTTGTGAAAATAGGTTGTGAAGAAGGCATCACAATAGTATAATTGTTATAAAGTTAATATTCCCTCCCACAGAAGACACTGCTCCTGAACTCCCTGAAATGACTCGTTTATTATCTCTCTACTTAACGTCACCACCATGAAACATGTTTGCAAAATGGTTGTATTATGGCTACTTTGTCACACCTCAATCAAAGAATAAGCTGATGTCCAGCAGTTTGCGATTCTTGACCAATCAGAGGTCAAATCAGAGCGCACTGGGCCATTTTAGAAGTGATGCCTTCAAGTGAGTGGTGCTATTATGGGACTTTTCACTTTTCAAGGAGGTTCTATAGCAAACAAAATAAATATAAAAAAAGTTTAACATTAAAACATGTAAACCTGTTCTATTACTGTCCCAAAATAAAGTTATGAACCTGTACATAGCTATATTAAGGGCACTTTAAGTTGAGTTGAGTATAGCCCATTTATATTGTTCTCAATATGTAGAAAACTTTGCAAGGTTGCAAACTTGCTGCCACTTTACTAGCCTCAAATGAAGCCTTTTAAATGTAACATTTTTTCCTCTTCCTTTTAGATAATGACCCATAAAAATGAGACAAGGTATATCAAAGAAGCTCGGTTTGTGTGGCAAAATCATTAGCCTCAGGAATTCAACTGATGGGACCAAACCATGAATAAATGAATGGAGGAAATAAATACAAAAGTGTCTTGAGGCTTTCCTGTGAAACTCCCCCAAAATAGAGCATAGAGAAAGGGAGAAAAAAAATAAGAAAAAAGGTTTGGCAATGAAGTGGGTTAGAGCACTTTTAGCTACACTGAGACCAAGCTATGCTGGCTCCTTCCCTCGGGTTATCACAAAGTGCGAATTTAATTTGTTTCCTTTGGCTATCTGTACAGCTTACAGAAAGCTGACAGACGTGTTAGAGCCATATACATTAATACCTCTGACTTCGTCCTTGTGCATTTTAATCCTCTGTTCTCTTTGAAATTACATAAACAATTATTGAGTTCTTTTATCGTAGCACCCTTAAGCCACATTTCAACCACACAGCCACCTTTTATGTTCTCTCACCTTTGACTCATTACTTTCCTCTGTGTTAAATACAGAAAATAATTCGGTATTTACATTTTTATCAGTTGTGATGCTTATTACAGATTACATGCTAATCATCAAACTGTGTGGAGCTGGTGAACTTTGAACAAAATTAAATAACACAGGTTCAGCCATCTGCTACCATACATATATCTCAAAGGACAGTGATTAATCAGAGGAAACCATCCCAGCGTAACGTCTGGATTGTTATGTAAAGGTATGTAAGTGTAAGTGCAGTTAGTAACATGAATACATGTATATGTGTGTTTTCCTTTCAGGTACAACTTTCTTTGTATACCTACCTTTCTGCTGAGTTCATTGGCACAGCAACCATCTACAATACGATTCGTCGAGTTGGCACCGTCCTTCAGCTCATGCACATGCTGAAGTACTACTACTGGGCTACCAACCCTGCAGATATCAGCGGCATCACTCCAAAGGGCCTTGGTGAGCATCTTTTACATTGTGGATGTTTCTGAGCAAATATCGGACTAAAGTACTTTGTACTTATGTAGTGGAGAATGATTTGATTTGATATTTGATTTCATTTGCTTAAACATGGGAAATCACAGGAAAAGGAAATTATTGGGAGCAAACCAAGCTGCTATCAAAGTGACTTGGTAGCAGCTCCCCCACATTTTAAATGACTCATTTCCTTGTAGAAGTGCTTGTCTGTCAGCTGTTGAGACTCTGGCCATCCCAGGAGATGTCACTAAGGCAGACACATCATATCAATATTGTCATCCCAGCAGGGTGTGGGTGTTAAGCCTCTAAAGCCCTACCTAGTAACATGACTGGCAGAGTCAGTCTGTGAAACAGCATGGCACCATGCAGGTTGGGCAGGAAAAGAAAGTGTCCTTGAAGTGTCATTCTCCTTTTTGCTATCCATTATTCTTTTCTGAAACTACCTGCGTCATAATATAGGGGTTGTTTTATATTGGTTCGGATAGCTGAGTTTATGCTGCACCAGGACCCATGAAATTTACTTGCTGAAGGTTGAAGCTTGACAGCGTTTATGTAATATTCTTCACACAGTTAAAGTTTATTTAATTTCAAACTTTCTTTCTTACCTCTGTCTGTGTTTCTTGCAACACTGATTGTTTACATTACTGGTGAACTTCACTTCACTGCTAGAAGTGACCATGATGGATTTCCATCAAATAGCTGAAGTGATTTCCAGACTGAGTTTTGCTAGGATAATATGAACTCAGATACAACGTTTATGTTTGTCCAAGGGTCCCTTATCCTTACTTGTCATTACTTAAATGAGTTCTGTAATCATCTGTTTTAATAATGTTGCATCCCTTATCCCTTCCTGTGCTGTGCAAGGGAGGCCTAGATGACCAAGAAAGATCATGTTAAATTGCAAAGAGGGAATTTTGCTTTTGGCATTAGAGGAACATTTCTCACAATCTTATCTCTGTCTCTTACAAGTTATGTGAACTTGAGAGAGTAATGCAGACCTATAAAGAGGGACATAAGAACAAGGTGAGGTATTTTGACACCTGTAGGACTATTTAAGTATAAAGTCAATCCCTGCTCAAAAAAACATTGAACCAAAAAGGTGTGATTTAACAAAAAAAAATAGAATTGCTTAAAATATACATTATAAACTATACTCTACATTTGTCAATCACCATTTTTCACCATGTTTTCAAGTGAACCTTTCCCTAAATGCAGACTTTCATAGACAAGCGTAATTGCTGATTGTATTGTAATGAGTAACCAGCTGGGATTCTTTGGAAGACATCTCGAAATGGATCACCTTCCTGCTCCTTGTAATTTTCAGACAACCTGGTTTCATTCATCTGACTGCGAGCCAGTTTTTCTCTCTGTCATGCTAAACTGAGAAATGATCAAAGAAATACACACACACACAAAAGGGAGAAAGTCAAGCAGATAATGAAGTGTTGAATTATAGTACACAGAGAGGGCATTTGAAACAGATCTCCTCAAGCTGCTCGTTCTTTTTCTGGAAGTGCATTCCCCCTTTTTTTTATCTTCAGGTCTTAATAGAAAGTGCTATCAAATTAAAGCCATGTATCATTCTTATAACACAGAATTTGTCCCGGCACTCATAGGCCAATACTCATTGCTCAACTTCTCCAAGCCTGTGACATGTACCCACAGCCAGCACACAATCTGTCTCAATCCCTCTCACTCTCCTTTTGTCTCAGTCTCTGCCCTGCCTCCGTTTCACTAAATAGTGAGTAATGACATAGCCACTAAAGCTACTTGACCAGTCACCACATTCAGTTCAAGCTTGTTATGTCGCTCCTCATTACTGAAGAAACAGTTGCTGACAGACATACAGAGGGGCTTCAGGGATTTTGAGTTAGTATCACTCAACCCCACGTAAGATTAATTCTGATGAATTGATAAGACAAGTTCTTAAATGTGTAAGAAGGGGTCTTAGCCAGTTTATTTCCCTGTGTTTGCCCCTATATGTCTCCTATAAATGTTTAGTCACTGCAGTTTAAAGTCAGTATACTACATATGCTATAAAGAAAGCAGGTTAAGTAGACAAAGCATGCATTAGTTCTATTTCTAAAGCTCTGAAAAAAGGCTGTAATTGGAATTTTTTATTATAATGAAAGCTTTGTGCAATTTTAAAGGATGCTTATTATTGTTTTTGTCTTGAGTTTACCATCATGCATCACAAGCTGAAAAAAATAATCTTGCAATATTCATATTGACAATAATTTTTTACAAAAAAATGTGCCCTTGGGATGCAGGAAGTAAAGCAATTTGTGAATGAAAAGCAAGAGATATGCTGAGCACAATTGTTTCTGAGTAACTTAGATGAGGTGGCTGTGGTAATAATGTTCTTATCATCCCTTCCGTGTCAGGCTTTGTCCTGCTCTAGGTTTTCCTCTCTTCTGCTATTAATCAGTGTCGGGATGCAGCAGCGCTTGCTTTCCCTCTGTAACCTCAGGGAGCCTCATCATTGATTACATTGACCGGCTGTTGAAGCAGGATAGTCAGGTGCCTGCTGCCATTGTATCAGTCATCATGGCGCTGTCCCCATTTCAATTGAACATGTGTTCAGCCAAGATGGAGGTTGGAGTTTATCAGGACTAAGAAGAAAAGAGGGTATTGGGCAAAGTGACCAATTTTCTCTGAATTGCCTCTGCAGTTTTATTTGACCCGGTTACTGACATATAATATCTCTGCAATTGCAGAAGATTTTGTCAGTGTGTTAATACCTGGCTTCCTACACTGGATGATTAGGAAGTTAGGCAATAAATACCTGGATTTACTGCCAAAATGGAGCCTTTCTGTTACAGCTGGAGTACTGCTCATTCTAAAGGAACTGTTTTGTAGTTTGTAGTCTTGTATTAGCTCGTGCATGTCATCATCTGTATTTTCTGATGTTTCGGACCAAACACCTCTGTTCTAATGAGTTTCCTGTTGCTACAGACTGTTAGCGTGTTTGCTCAGTGAACACGCAAAAAGATTTAGGTTGAAAATGGAGAAGCTCTGTATATTGTCAAAGATCTGATTGTGTTAAAAAAAAAGTCAGCAGCTTTTTAATATACTTAAACAATTTGTTATGTCATAGAATAACATATGTTATTATTTACACAGCATTCCCAACAGTGCTCAGCTCAGCAGATATTGAATTATGTTCAAATTCAGAGAGATTCCAATGTGAGGCTAACTTCAGTTTGCCAAAATGATATTATACTGGTGGAGGAATTCTGGATGATTTTAATGAGGTACTGGACAGCTTGATGGGCAGGTGTGACCTTGGGCTGGCTGCCTGGTACCATGTTGTGGCCGCTTGGGTAATGCACTGTTTGATGTAGCATGAATGATAAATAAATCTGGGATAAATATGCCAAATGATCTTTCTTGGGTTTAAAGCATAAAGCATAATCTATATTCTGATAATATTAAATGTATTCTCTTTTTCCTAATATGGGGGGGGGGGGTCTTATGAAACTTTGGATACATGCTCTTAAGGTGAATAAATCTGAACTTGAGGCAAGAACAGAAAATAGAAATGTATTTTGTCTGCTTCAATTCTCTTTTCTTTTTTATTGCTGAACTCACTTTCTCCAAAACTGCAGATGGTCCACGGCCAACACAGAATGAAGTCATTTCTCTGCGTGCATTCATGCTTCTCTTCCTCAAGCAACTCATTCTGAAGGTATAGCCCACCTGTCTTCATCCATCACAGTCTCTCACACAACTGCACTGAGAAAATATAGAGACTGTGACGGTGTTGTGTTTATAAATGTTCAACTGGTCTGCTCCTTAATACATTCTGACAAGCAATTTTCATTAAGAGGAAATAATGTTTTAGTTTTGATTCTCCAATTGTTTAAATAGAGATGGCAAATATTTATTTGTTCCAGCATTACAAATGAGACTAAATGCTCCCTTGCTTCAGTTATTGTAATTGACTACATTTGGATTTGCTGACTATCATTCAGACAAATTTAGCGCATTGAAGGCACCACTTTTGACTTGGGATACTAATGGCTCACAGGCAAAATGGACTGAATAATTTATCACAATTAATTACACAGTAGTGAATAGCAGAAATATTACAATGCATGACCTCAGATAGAACATTCGATGGGGTATTCAGTGTTTAACACTACAAAGGCTAGGTTCGCATGTTGCTGCTCATGTCCCAGCATGTCTTATCTTTGCAGATGATTATCAAGTCACATTCTTCCCACACCCTTGCTTTGAGTCTGTATATTTTGCTGCTGCAAAAAAAGCACATTCAGCTCAGGCACAACAATAAAACCTTATCCATAAGATGAAAAAAATGCTTGTATTCTTTTAGTAAATAAATACTAGCGGAAAAACTAACAACTTCAGTGTCAGTGGAAGTCTGTTATGCTGTTTTGCATTTAATGTATTGCTTCATTATTTTTCATTCCTTTAGGACCGAGGTGTGAAGGAGGATGAATTGCAGAGTATCCTGAACTATTTGCTAACGATGCACGAGGTACACGAGTCTATTTCTGCTCCAAAGTAATTCACTGCATTTTTTGATACTTTCCTGCCTTTCGTTTAAGAGTCACAAATCATTATCTTTACGGCTCTCGAAGCGGTTTATTTTAACTACTAAAATAGTTCATATTTTTCACTGCTAGTGTGTTAGTCAGCCATTATTCATTCAATGGTGTAAGGTGTACCAAGAACCTTCTGTAACTGCTGGTGATGAAATTGCTCTTCCCATACTGGACTTCTATGATTAAGAGAACTACGAAACTGAAGGAGCCAAAGCTGTCCAGTTGGGTACAGGTGTCCCATATATAGAGGCGTAAGCTCCTCGACGCAGCTGTCCCCGGGTTTGAGTCCCGGCTCGGGGCTGCATGTCCTTCCCCTCTCTCTTGCTCTGTGGCCTATTTCCTGTCAAGCAACTTTCCAATAAAGGCCACTAGTGCCAAAAAAGGTCTCCAAGGTTTTCAACAGGTAGTGCTCTGACTGTAAGATCTGTGGCAGTTATTCTTGCATGCTTATGTGTGTGTGTTCACATACTTCAAGTCAAAATTCTTCAAAGTGGATGTTGGACTCCACCAAGGCTGAACATTGTCTAAAATCCTGTCCATAATCTTCCTAAATTGTGAAGAGGGAGCTAAGCTATGAGTCATGGCTCTTGATTTATCAGTCTACGTACCTTTTCTCACTGATGCCCAAAAACTTCAGCTGGTGACCAAAAGAACACAAATGAAAATACAGCCACCTTAAACAAGTTTTCTCTACAGACTGGGTGAATTTACATGCTGAGATTGGGTGAGAAGTTGAGAAATGGTGTTTTACAGTGAAACCACTATTGGTTTTCATTGAGGATTCGGTTGAGGGGGTTTGGCTACCTTTAAAATGCTTCCTTGGCCTCTTCCTTTAGATGTCTACCAGGCAATATACCAGCTGGGCAAAGGCCCCATGGTCAACCCAGGACTAGCTGGAGGGACGAATCATCTTCCAGCTAGCCTGGGGGGAGCTGGCGGAGGTTGCTAGAGAAAGGGGAAGCCGGAACATCTTTTCTTCTGCTTTTTCTGCTGCTACTCTGACTCTTGCTGAGAGATTTGAGGAACAGATAGATTGACAATTACAGGACAGTTAATGTAGCACAAAGTGCACACAAGGCAAACTGTAATCTCTCTCATCAGTTGTCTCTACTCGGTTTGCCTTTAGGACGACAATCTGCATGATGTGTTGCAGTTGGTGGTAGCCCTCATGTCTGAGCATCCAGCATCAATGATCCCTGCTTTTGACCAGAGAAATGGAATACGGTAAGCCCCTCGGGGGAAGAAACAAATTGGTAATTTCACAAAATAAATCTGAGCACTTAAAGTGTGTGCTGTTGCTGTGAGCTTTTGTGATGCATAAATAAGTCATGTGTTCGGAACGAAAAAAAAAACATGACATAGAGAAGAAACAATAATAACATACTGATTTCACAATATTAAACAATCAAACATGCCCTATGTGATACTACAACATTTGAATATACCCAGTGTAGCTCTGCATATTTGTTCTATTTGTTCTAAGCAAAAGGCTACTATTTTTGTTAGGATTTACATTTAATGCTAATGGAATTTCAGTCTGATGGAAAGAGGTTGTCAGCCAGCCAGTGCACAGGCTTTTCATCAACAGAGCTACAGTTAATTCTCTCAAGACCACGTACCGTTGCCAGTTTCCACTGATGTGTGTCTATTCCAGGGTAATCTACAAGCTCTTGGCGTCTAAGAGTGAAAACATTCGTGTACAATCCCTCAAAGTACTTGGGTACTTCCTGAAGCACTTGGGACACAAGTAAGTAACCCATTCCAGTAGCTGTGATGTAGATAGTAATTAGACCCTCAAATGTTTTTATATAGAGTGATCAAAAGGTTTCAGATGTTTTGCAAAATAAATCTTTAATCCACTCTCTGCTTTTTGTTGTTGTTTTGAGCTTTTCCATGCTCATGTAATGTCAATATCAACATCCCAAAGGAAACTATGGAATCATAAAGCTTAGCTTTACAATCAGAGAGAAGAGTCAGCTTCTCTTTTTACACAGAAACCAGCAAATGATTCTTTACTAGATGCCAGTTTTGTAAATTGGGGTGCTCCATTTACTGGAATACCTCAAGTATTGGCATGGTGCCCTAAAACTATTAGTTCACATTAGAGACAAGTGGAAGAGGCCAAAGTTACTGTTCCCAGTAAAATGAGTGATAAACCGTCTACTTGGATGGCAGCAGATCATCGCTATACTGCACATACGTGAGGCAAGAAGGCTAAGGCTGGACATCATATGGTTAAAAATCAAGCTGATATGTGAATGGAGAGGATAAGCAGTTGATGCTGTGCTCGCAGCAGTGGAATATTAGTATTCTTTTTTTCAACGTAGATGAGAGAAAATTTAAACATTATCGCAAAAAAGTAATATTTTCCTCTCAGGTGTTTTATTAAAAAAAGAGTAAATACATCTTGCATGTTGGATTTATAGTTTGATAACTGAGCATGCCTCCTGCTGCATGATTACATTATCTCTCCAATAACAGTCTTTAATCTTTAACAGTCTTTGGTCTCTATTCTCACCCAGACAATTTACATGTGTACCCCTATTTTAATATTGTCCTAACTGCTTATTTAAAACAGTAATTTAAAAAGAGATGGACACTGTCTGAATTTACTCAGGAAAACATTTACAGGAAGGTCATTGGTGGAACAGAGTTGTACTGTAAAACTCAGCTTGCTCTGCATTTTCAGTTCGTCCTCTTCTCCCAGATTTTCATAGTCATTGAGTTGTGAAAAAAGCTACTTATTCCCAGGGTCAAATTTGCCAGCCTCTGCAAAGTACAAAAAAAATGTCTACTTGTTAGTCCTGACTTCTTATTGGCCAGTGGCAACAGAATAGAACAACTTTGGGCAAGCACTGTGACAGCAGTCCTTAAGCAGTTTGCAGATGCAGTTTGTCACTGTTGAACCTATTTAACTGTGGTATGCCTCAGTATCTTGGAGCCGTTCCTGGTGACAGGCTAACTTCGTTATCCTACACACCTCCAACAAAATCCACCCAATTTATGACAGCAGGCTGTTCTTGATACCCTCCACAGTCTGGCTCCCCTGGGTGAGAACAGGGAGAGAGGCAAGCTGACGGCACTCACTGATCCTTTCTGTTGCATAGGTACTTCCAAACAAGCCACTTTACTATTATGTCTGTACGTGTATGTCCACAGGAGGAAAGTGGAGATCATGCACACTCACAGCCTTTTTACTCTTCTGGGCGAGAGGCTAATGTTGCACACCAACACCGTGTCAGTTACAACCTACAATGCTCTTTACGAGGTAACAAAATATTTTCCTCTGAAATGTCTTGGTATTGCTGTGATATTGGTTTCTGTGTTTAGAGCAAGTGACTCATGCCTTCTTATTGCTTTCTACTCCAGATTCTGACAGAGCAGGTGTGCACACAGGTAGTTCACAAACCTCATCCAGAGCCTGACTCCACTGTCAAGATTCAGAACCCAAGTAAGCCTGTTTGGTATCACACAGTGTTTTATTCTTTCTATACTATTTAATTATTTGTCAAATCTGACAGTATGTGCATATATTTCTGTTTGCATGTTAGTGATTCTCAAGGTAGTAGCAACTTTATTGAAGAACTCAGCTTCCAGCACAGAGCTGATGGAGGTCCGGCGGCTCTTCTTGTCAGACATGATCAAACTCTTCAGCAACAGTAGAGAGAACAGGCGGTGAGCAGAGCATTTTTCTCATCCATTCTATCAGTTATCTTCCTGATCAATTAATCAAAGAAAATAGGAAAAGGGTGTATAGTTTCCCCCTCCCTTTACCACATTTAAAAGGTTACATTATTTCTACATAATCTTTAGACATGTTCTTCAGCAGATGTCTCTGTGACACTTTCTACTTTTTCCCTCTGATACACACAGTATCATATCATATAATACGAAGAAGTGCATTATTATTAAGCAGCTTCAAAAACTAACACTGAAGAGTGACAAACCGTTGAATTCCTGTTAGATACAACTCTGCAAGGAGCTATACCTTTGACTATGGGATCATCAAACATTTTGTTGTGAATAGCTGGATGGATGAAAACACACACACACTCACAATTGTACACACACACTACTGTGAGGCTAACAGCAACCTATTAACCTACAGTGCCACCATAGTACAGAAATGAAAACTGCTCGGAGAGTCCTGAAGAGAAAAGTACTCAGAGACATTGTAGGGAAAGCTAAAACAGCACCTTTGTCAAAGATTCCCAAGCTGATGCATCAAGATTTGGGTAAGAAACACCTTGAAACTGATTTTTCAAAACTTGTATGGACAGACGAAATCAGAGGTGAGTGACTGGATCACTCAGACAAAAAGTTCAAGCATCAGTTTGATGGAGAAGGGATACTGGTATGGGTTGCTATCAAAAGATTAGCTACTTTGACTCCTAAATTGACTCCTAAACCTTCTGTAGAGGAGCGGCACAGTCTGAATCATTTTAAGGGCTATGCTTCATCATGTGCATCCAACTACTTCACTGGACTTGCCAGCACAGGCCCCAAAGTTAACAGAATAATGACCTATGTCCCTTGATAACCTTTTTTAAATCCTACTGAGAACTTGGGAGGCCTGTCAGATATGTAGGGAGTATGATTAAGCTTCCATGGATGAAATATTGAGGACAGTCACTGAAAAGAACAGGAGTTAAACATTGTCATTTTCTGTTACTTACTTTTTATATGTAAAATTTGAAAAAGATTTTAGCTTTAATTTTGTCATGTAGGTGCCTGGTGATTCTGTGCAATAACAGTTTGCCTGTGCATATTGCAGATGTCTTCTCCAGTGCTCTGTTTGGCAGGACTGGATGTTTTCTCTTGGATACATCAACCCTAAAAACTCTGACGAGCAGAAAATCACAGAGATGGTGTACAACATATTTCGTATTCTGCTCTATCATGCCATCAAGTATGAATGGGGAGGATGGCGTGTGTGGGTGGACACTCTCTCTATAGCCCACTCTAAGGTGAGTACTGTGCAACAAAGAGAAACACTGACCTCTGCTGCTGAGGCAGACATTTTTAACTAGTCTGTCAAGCTTCTTTAAAACTTCATTGCATTACGTCATGCTGTAAAGATGTAGCTGTTTATATCTTTGACTTTTTTATAGGTTACATACGAGGCACATAAAGAATACTTGGCCAAGATGTATGAAGAGTATCAGCGCCAAGAAGAGGAGAATATTAAAAAAGGGAAGAAGGGTTTGGTCAGCACTATCTCTGGTCTGTCTGCTCAGACCTCTGGTATTAAAGGTGTGATTGAGATCAGAGAAATGGATGATAACTCTCAGACACCCGAAAGTGAGATGGAATATGAGGGTGCTGACTCGCGCAACCTGCTGGCTGAAGAAAAGGGGCATGAGGAGGCTTTCAGGGGTAAAGAGGTTACTGTAAATGGGGTCAGGGTTGAAGTTCATGACCTTTTGGTGGACATCAAAGCTGAAAAGGTGGAGGCTACAGAGGTAAAGCTGGATGATGTTGACTTGTCCACTGAAACTTTAGGAGTTTCTGAGAATGGGCCTCTGGTGGAAGTGGATTCTCTGTTGGATAATGTTTATTGTGCTGCTGTGGAAAAGCTCAACAGTAATGTCAGCAGTATGTTGTTACCAAAGGAGAGTTTGGATGACCAAAATGCTGCCCCTCTCATTGAGTTGGATGATGACAAGGACAGTATCCCTCCCAGCAACAACTTCCTGTTTGGCAAGCCAACAGTTGGCATTGAGGACAAGTTACTGTCTGATCTCAGTTCAGCTGATCCTATGGTCCTACCTAATCCAGAGCTGCCTGTTCACACCAGCCCCAGTGAGGAACTTAACCTTCTAGCTCATGTGTCAGGCAGTGTCTTACCCAGTATCCTGGAGAAGGATGAGTTTGAGATGCAGACAGCCCTTGAAACCATTAGCCCTGAGGCTGGGACTGAAAATGAGAACTCCAAACTCCTGAAGGCTACTGAGGGCACAGCTACATTTGGGAGGGACCCATTGGCTTGTAAGACCAGCAGTGCAGTAGATGCAACAGGCAGCACTTCTGATACTGAGAGATCAGATGATGGCAAAGACAAGGAGATGAAGAAGATTCAGACAACAGCCACCACACAGGTTTGTCTGAAACCAAATAACCACATAATCCATTCATGAAATAACAGGTCATATTGTAATATCTGAAACAGGAGGGATGTGTTGCTATTTTCAGACTCATGAAAGAAATAGAGGAGGTTCACTTATGAACACAACCAATATGATCTCACATCTCTTAGACAGAGGGAACTATAAAGCAGATGATCATAAAAACTGAAAAATAGCAGCACCAGTGTCAAAGAGAGGAAGTTGTAGAGGAAGAGTAAGGTTATTGTCAGGATGTGTTGGCCCTCGGTGAACAGTTCTACATTCACAGACCCACAGAGATCACTTTCTTCCCCTACTGTGCTTGTAATGGGGACAGGAAGGCCTGGTGCACATCAGGCATCATCCCTCTGAGACTCAGGAAACTGGGCTGCTGGAATAGTTAACTGAACCAACAGGAGGGCAGAAAGAGACAAAGCATTATTCTACAACAGTCGCTTGGGATGTGTTCATTGCTCTGTTCCTCTGTGCTCCTTTTCAGAGGTCAGGCTCTTTTGCCTAGATTGGGTCACTGATAAAGGGCCAGTGGGAGGAAGAGTTTATTTTAAAACCTTTCTCTGGGGTTGCATAATTGCTCATGTTAAATATGTTGCTTCTTTTAAAAAAAAAAGGGCTTTTGCAGCACTTTTCTGTCTTACTAGGTGTTGCACTGATTATAGATTCTACTTTCTTTCTGTAGCCACAGGCAAAACAAGGTTATATAAGGACTTGCTGTGCAATATTTCATTCTCTGTGAAAAATAGAACAGAAGCATTATATTAGTTTATGGATGTTCTGCTGATGCATATAGTATCTCACAAGGGCAGTGATTGTATATGCCATATAAAAATGTATTTGTTTTAGTGATTCATTGCTCTCCCATCAGAGTGTGCATGCCCGCCTCGTCTCTCAGATGGAAAGGGACGTACCTGTGGACCTTGGCTTTAGGGGCGTGCCCATGACAGAGGAACAACAACGTCAGTTCAGCCCTGGGCCACGCACTACAATGTTCCGCATCCCAGAGTTCAAATGGTCAACCATGCACCAGAGACTGCTCACTGACCTGCTATTTGCACTGGAGAGTGACGTCCATGTCTGGAGGAGGTGTGTGAAGTAATTTATGTGCATTCAGATATGCAGAGAATAAGCTTGAGTATGGTACACGTAGTAATCCTATACATGTTTTCTGCTTCTTGCACATTGCATTGTCTTATGATTGACCAGCCTTGAAATAATAATTGGTAGGATTGTTATATGTGAAAAACATGTGTATCCATACAAATCTTGTGTTTTTCCCCACCTTTTTCTGCAGCCACTCCACCAAATCTGTCATGGACTTTGTTAACAGTAACGAGAACATCATTTTTGTCCACAACACCATCCATCTCATCTCGCAAATGGTCGACAACATCATTATAGCTTGTGGAGGGATTTTGCCTCTTCTCTCAGCAGCCACCTCTCCTTCTGTGAGTGCACCTCTCTGACTTCAGTAAAGAGGAATAACGCCATCTAGCGGCATTTTATTGTAACATCTTGGTCTGTCGCTGTTCAGCATATACAACAACAGCTCATGTACCAGTGGGAAATATGACTTTTTTTCTGTTTTGTGATTGGTGTGACTCCGATGTGCTCACCCTGACTTTGCTACAATTAATGCAGAGGACTTTACTTTGCCACAGTTTCTTGTGTTTATGATTAACCTTTCTGTGTCATTTGATTTTTACATTGATCAATCTCTTGCAATTACTATGCAAGATTTAAATTTTCAGTCTTGATTTAATCATCTTTTGTGTTTTGTTTTTTTTTATTAGACTTTGAAGGTTAGTAATTATGCTTTTTAATTTCATATGGTATTCACAGATGATTTGTTCTGAAAAATGTAGCTAAACATGTACTTTCTTACCTCTGAACTGGAACCTCTGCTTCGGTCTCTCCTGACATTAGACTGTCTCAGTCCCAAAATCTATCAACACTCACAGCTGTTTATGTGTGATACACTTCTTTATTCATTCTTTATTGCTGTAGAAAATTGTACTTCAGTCAAAGCTAGGTGTCAAAACTTCTGAAAACAGAGGAGACACTTTACATTCTTACTTTTGTTCTATATTACCTGTGTAAGACGGAGTTGGAGAACATCGAGGCGACGCAGGGCATGTCATCAGAGACCGCCATCACTTTCCTGTCCCGCCTCATGGTTCTGGTAGATGTGTTGGTCTTCTCGAGCTCACTCAACTTCAGTGAGATTGAGGCTGAGAAAAACATGTCCTCCGGTGGCCTGATGCGCCAGTGTCTCAGACTAGGTAAGAGCTGTTTGTGTGAGACTGCTGTAGATGTAAATGGCAGCCCGTGCAAACGGGCAGTGAAAAAATGACTTTATCACTAGGTGGTGTTTGTACACAGAAAAGTGAACAACTAGAAAAATGACTCTATACACATTATAATTATTCTACTAATCCCTGAAAGTCCTCCTTTTGATCAGCAGAGCATTTCATTCATTTAAGAATCATCAACTGAATAGGTAGGTAATTGTAGAATGGAATGGGTTTTGCTATTTCTTTTGCTACTGTTCTCTATTGTGAGAAATGACACGGCCTTTATTTTAGAATTCACAATGAGAAGAGGCTGATTTGCAGTGCAATCAGGTTCTCTTTGCAAATGGTATCCTTTTGTGTTTCTCATTAGTGTGTTTCATAGGCTTTCTCTGCCCTTTTGGGCCTTTGTTTTTCCACTGCATATATTTGAGAGATAAATAATTATATTTGAAGGAAAGGCAAATAACTGCTGAATTGAGAATAGATTAATTGAAGACATTTAATGTGTGTTGTTTTGGTAGAATTCTTTGGCACAATACATTTAAAGAGAATGTGTTCTTCTCGCCACTTTTTTGTGAGCAAAAGACTACATTTTTTGTCCCTATCTGTTTGTGCCTGTGGGTTTTTGGGTTTGCAAGCTTATGTTTGCTTGATTGTTCACTTAAAGTTGTGGTCTGGGGGATGGGAAATAGCCTTCAGACTTCAATGTCCTTGTTGCAAATATACAATTTCTCATCACTGGCGTTGGTGTGAAATCAGTCTGGCTGCTGATTTTACTCTTGCTTTCATTCCCGTCAGCCTGGAACAAATAATTATCAGAGATAACTGATTAGGTTTAAAGAGGTCATGCATGTTATCAGCATTTAATTACCCTTGACTTTGAAATGAGAACCTATGCTTTTTGTGTATTTGTTTGTGTACAGTGTGCTGTGTGGCTGTAAGGAACTGTCTGGAGTGCAGGCAGAGACACAACCCTAGGACACAGGATATCCTGCAAAATGCTATGACTTCCAGCAAGGTCGGCTATGATGTCACATATCACCTGTTTGAAAGGGAAACTTTGGTGTCTGAGCCCTTTGTTAAAAATTCCATCTATTCAATACATGCTAATGGAAGACCACTTAATAGTGTCACAAAATTAGTTTCTTCATACCTGCACAGTATGATCCTCTGTGAGCCCATACTTTTAACTCTGTAAGTCGCTTTGGATAAAAGTGTCTGCCAAATGTAAACATTTAAATTTTTTATTCCGCCATCTTTCCCATTTTTTTTAACCTCAAGAATTCTGTAAAAGTAATGATAAAAACAGGTTAAACACACCCTGAATGGAACATAGCAGCATGTCAAAATGTGCCATTTCTGCGCTTTAGACAGCCATGGAGACTGGCCCTACTGACCTGTCACCGATCAAGGACCCTGACCGCCTTCTGCAGGATGTAGACATCAATCGACTCCGCGCTGTTGTGTTTCGTGATGTGGTGAGCCTGGTCTACGAGTTTGTTTGTACAGGATGTGCATTTGCTTGTCACAAAGAAAAGCAAATGTTAGTGAGGATGAAAACTGCTTTAGTTATTGTGGCAGACTAACCGATGTGCAATACAGTGTTCTTTAGTAAAGTGCTACACGTGCATGTGAATGGCTGTTTTCTAAAGCAACATATTCTACAACTAGCACAAGTGCTTCATGTAGTTTTTTTTTTAAATGTAACTTATGTTTGCAGTGAGGACTGTGGAAAATTACAGTCTTCTGAGTAGAAAGTGGATTAACTGTTTTATAATTCTTCTCCACAGGATGACAGTAAACAAGCCCAGTTCTTGGCTTTAGCTGTGGTGTACTTCATCTCTGTCCTCATGGTCTCTAAATACCGCGACATCCTTGAGCCTCAACGTGAGACGATAAGTGGCCAGTCAGGCCGCAGTATGCGCCAGGAGATCAACTCGCCAACCAGCAAAGGTGCCTTATCTTTCTTACATTCATCTTTGTGCTCACCTTACCTTATTTTGAGGTGACTGTAACTGATTTACACAAATGATAAGTGTCCATGTTCTTTTCTATTACACTAGTGCCAGCTTGTGAGAGCTGAGAGCTCATTCAGTAAAACATCAGGGATACCCTGCCTACACTCCACTGGCTCATCTATGACTTATTCATGAGCTCTGCTAATTGCACCATAGAGAAGTAAGCGTGGAAGTAAATATACTGGTGCTGAAGATGGTGGTTATGAACTTGAATAGGCATCAACATTCACTCTGAAATGAAAGGTAGAGAGTGCTTCAAGTCATAAATAATACATTAAGTAACATGAAAGGAAATCATTGGTTGCCTACAAAGGTTTAACACAATGTCTGCTGCAGTGCCAATTGCCTTTATGAAATGTACAAGTGAGCATACTTTATCAACTTTCATTCAGATAAAAGGTGAAGTGAATAAAAGAAACTAGAGGATGAGGAAAGAGGCCAAAGGGAATATGTAAGTGTAGTTTAAATAGCTGAGACCACTCCGAATGAAGAATGAGAAGATGAGCAATGAGAAGTTCAGAGATGAGAAAGCAGCAGCATGCTATCCAACCACTGTGGGTTTTTGGGGCAGTGGAGCCAGGCTTGCTATTTTCAGCCCCATCTGTCAGTGCCCATTAGGCAAGCAATCCACCAGAGGAGAATGGGATCATAGAGGTTGCTGGGAGGAGAGAGGCACACTGCCGCCTTCATAAATTTTACCAGAAAATAGGGGAATTTTCCAGACGGCATGTGGCAGACGATTGTCTGATGGACCAGGAAGCCAGACGACTTGCTGGCTAAATCAGGCCCTGCTGACCTCGTTATGGGGCATGTGATGAATATTAATATGGCTGCCCTTGCATGTAGGTGACCACTGGTTTAGGATAAACCAGAATCTGACTGGAAAGTCACTTCTGCAGCTCTCTGAGAAAACCAGAACACATTTTAAGTTGATTTCTGTATGTACCATAGTTTGAGTTTTATGAACAAGCAAAATGTTACTAATTTGTTCCATACACGCACAAATGTGCAGTGTACAGTATTTGCCCCAGAATAATAGAGCAGCATATCTATGTTTCTAACTTCTTCACTCTCAAAGCAGTTGAATAGGTTTTGCTTCAGGCAGAAAGAAGCTGAAGAAAAGGATTCATGTTTTATTAACATAGAGGGAGAATAACTGCGAGTAAATCTCACTTGTGAATTGGAGCTTCTAGAGCGAGATCCAAGAAGCTCCCCTGCCATGTGGCTCTGTGTACACATGCTATATTTACTTTTTGGATAAGAAATGTATCACTAGCTCTGGAATGCAGTTTTATTCACTGGTATTAGCAGTAAATTATTTAGTTAATTTCTTACTGCTTTCAACAAATGCTATGTTAATATTAAGTTGGCTTTTATTTCTATATGGTATAGATTGTATATGTGGTATATGTGTGTATATGTATATTTTGACTGGTATATGATGGGTAGAGTATGTATGTCCCTGCCTGGCACTTCCTGTTTCTCTTCCACAGAAACAGCAACAGCATTTCAAAGCAGTAAAAACCACCTTGTGTCATCAGAGGGCCTCCACTTGGAAATCTCTCTCTCCCACACAGACTCTGGGATTGGAGATGAGCAGGTAGCCAGTGTCATTAACGGGTCTGACCAGGATCACAGAGTGGGGGGATCTTGCGCCATGAGTGAGCTCATATCACACTACACACTATGCTCAGAGGGGAAGAAGTCCCAAGACAGCTTGTCTGAATCTGCCAATGTAGAGATGTTTAAACCACCATCCTCCACTACCAGCATTAGTCAGTCCAACAAGGGCATTAATGTCAAGGAGATTTTGAAGAGCCTTGTAGCAGCTCCAGTGGATGGCATGGAGGCTGGGCTGGAGCCTGTGTCCAACCCTGACCCTGCTGCCAAGGCCCAGGCCATGCTGCCAATGCAGTTTCACTCATTTGACAGGTGAGAAGCTTTCATTGGTTAGTAATCTGAAACTTTATGAAAAAAACTCCTTATAATGAATTGTGCCTTTTCAGTTTTTCCCGTCGACCATTTTTATTTCTTTTTTGGATTCATGTTCTACTCATTACAAGCATTTGTTTTCCATTTAATTGTGCACATTTAATTGGTATTTACTCTAATGTCAGATTTAATTGTAGTATTATTGTCATTTTCACTGCATAAATTAAGCTACATAAATGTAAAACCTTCCTTTGACATTTACAGAAAAAAATACCTTATCCTATGCTCATATCCATCGACATCTGTTTGTGGATAGCTATCACATGTTTAAAACCATAAAGGATTTGTGGCTGTGGGTGAGTCAGGGTGTGTGCAATCTCTCAAGTGACCCAATAATAATGAAGTTAATCTTTGGATTTATCTCAGCTATGCAGCATACCACTAATGGCTTCTAAGTAGACTGCAAAACATTATTCACCAGTCTACTTGTATTGTATTCTTTCCCTTCAGCAAAAAATCTTGAGTTTGAAAGGTTCTCTGAGGCACTGTTGTACTGCTGAAGTTTATTTACATTCTTGGATTAGATAAAAACCACAGTTATCTGTCAGGATTTGAGTGTTTACAAAGCTGCTGCTGTAGGGATTTCAAGCTCCAGCTCCCTCTGATCTAAATCTTCTACAGCTGATAAAGTTGACAAAAATATATGATTTTGAAAAAAAAAAAAAAAAGAAGACGTTTGAGATAGTTTGGTACAAAAAACAAATCTCACCACTGGCTTGTTTAGATTGTAGTCACTTCAGACCCTGTAGGACACACTGTTTCAGAAGCAACAATGGGGTCTCCCCTCTCCTTAATGCATTCTGTTGCTGAGCTGGGCTGAGGTGAGCCTGATGAATAGGGGAGAAGATCGAGCAGTATGTGGAGAGAAGGCAGCTGACAGGGTGGGGGTCTCCTGGGCGTTGATGACAGATTGAACAGAAGTGGCCACGCACCACACCATGGCTGGCAATCGTTCTCACCGCTCACATCCGTAATGGGAGCTGGCAGGCTGAAATGAGTTGCCAAGGCAAAGTGTATTATTTTTGAAATGCTTTCACACAAAGCCTCCTGACCACATTTACAACTTTGTCTCATGCTTTTCATGTCACTCCCCCCTCCCACCTTTATTTGCTATGTCTAATTGTTTGCCACCTGCCAGTGAAATGAGCTGCCAGCCATGGAAATGCCTTTCATTTGTCTGTCAGGGCAAAAATAGATTGGGAGTGACAACATCAAAAAAGAGGATGGAGGGAAAATGGCTTAAAGTGAACTGCATAGAGACAGAGTATGTCATAGCAGAGGGGGTTTAAACTGCTCAAAATCCGAATGGGAATACAGTAAAGAAATACCTCAGTGATCCTCAACTTTCTCTCCATTATCCTCAAATTAGCTTGGTGAGATATTGCTTGACCTTACATATTTGAGTTTTCACATGATGGAGAGCAGTGATAACTGTTTTCTATTCAATTTGGGACTAGAAGCACATGTAAGCGCGGGATATTTGCTCTATATCTTTCCCTGTATTTCCCAATACAGCTTTATTGGATTAGAACCTTATTTTGGGATTCATAAAGGAAACATTTCTTTGGTTATACTTTACACTGCAGACATCTCCCACAGCCGCAGACCTTATTAATATTCATCCTAAGATTAATCCCTGCTTTATTCTCTGCAACTCAATTAAGACAATCCTATTAATAAAATATGCACTCGATAATCTATACATGATTCATGAGCACTTGGCTAATGAATTATTCATTAAAAGAGGTCCATGTTTTATCAACATCCTGTAGATCTAATGTAATGTAACAGCCATTGCAAAGACGAAGGATGCATGCTAAGGATAAATTTGGAAAGCAAGAAAAAAAAAACATCCGGTTTTTACAGTCAAAATATGCTACTGATGTTCTGAAATCTGTCAATGTGATTTCAGGATATCGGTACATAGCTCTACTAAATAAATCATACTTGTCATCAGTGTTCTTCAGAGCACAGCTGTATCCCTGGTGATGTTAATATTTTAGAAAGCTTTCAAGCTTTTCTCCAGTCTCTCTTCCTCACATCTGTGATTGAGCTGATTTTGATCTGCTTGGTTTCAAATGTTTTATTTTACTGTTATTTTTAGATTTGAATGCCTGTTATGTGGTTCTCCATTGGGCAACAGTTTCACTCAATGTGTAAATTTTTTTAGTTTTTGGATGTTTTGTACACAGCTAAAAACTCCGGTAACATTGCCCATATTAGGTTTTAGTCCCACGGCGTGTTTCTTTGACGTGACCGATGAGATGGACTGTAGATATAAAACAGCAACAAATGTTGACAGTAAAAGTCAGTGTTGTTTTGTTGAGGGAGGATATCTGGGGATTTGCCTCAGATGACAACAGGCTTAACTTGTGACAGTGCAAAGGCCTGGCCTTTGTCACCCAGAGCAACTGCAGGGGATTGGGTGAGACATTATCTGGCACCCTAACAAACCCAAAAGCCAACAGTGAACCTGATAAGGACAAGCTTTGCTTCTCTTTTCTGTCAGGCAGTTCTTGCAGGGTCAAGTTTACTGCATCATCTTTAATCCTCGTCCAGTCAGACTGCATGTGAACAGCAGTCTGGTAACTTAGTGGTGTGTCTCTGCTTTCCTGTGTCGTCACAAAAGGTCACAAGTGCGATTTTAATCTTTAGCCTTCACAAGCTTTTTTTTTTTTTTACATGTTTCAATATTTGAGCTCTGTTCTGTCATTTTTTTAGCATCATACAGTTAACTTCTATAAATGAAAGGGAAACCGCTGTTTTTAGGTCCTTTATTGTGTGTGCATGTATACAGTAAAGATAATCTAAAGCAAGAATTTGGGCTCAGGGTATGTGTAGTCGTATGCAACATGCCCTTTGACAAGAATCATCTTGTTATGGCCTTTTTTCATTTGCTTAAATTTTTCAGCTCTTGTTTAAGGGTTTTTAGCCCATCCCTCCTGCAAACAGCCTTCAAGTTCTGTGAGATTTTTGTGGCACTTGTGTGTGTTGCCCTTTTAGTGTCCCTTCATCAGGTTTTCAGTGATGTTTACAAGAAAAGATCCTTGGTAAATCCTTCAGCTTATAACTTTTGAGCTGTGTTTAGGATCAGCATCCTGTTTGAGAAGCCAGCCCTTCAGCTTTTAAAAAAATAGTGAGATTTATTTCTTTTTTTTCCCAAAGTCATCACTCTGTAGGTCTTTTACATTTAATTGCAAACTTCTGACAGTGAATTTTGTGATAGTTTTCTGCCTATGATTCTTCTATGAAGTTCATAGTTGTGCAAGTGTCACTGCACAATAAAGCAGTTAACCGCCACTCATAGTCTGCAAAATCCCCCAGAGGTATTTTACAATCAAACAGGTTTTGATTTGTCTTTGTGGAAAACCCATGAGCAGTTCTTTCAGAGTTCCAGAAATGACCTAGACTCACTGTTAACAGTCATTTCTTAAAAACAAACTGAGGAAATGACTGTTTGAAAACACTCGTCTGACTTCCTATCTTCCTTGTGGGCATCAATTATTTTCATTTGGTAAAGTGCGAGGCAGCTGCTTTAAGCAGCCGTCGGCTGTTGGGAAGGTTTGAAGAGCTCGAGTGTTTATAAAGCCTTAAAATGTGCATTGCTAGCCCTTTCCTCAGGCTAGCTGTGAACAAGTCATAGCTTTAACAAACTAATAGACGTGAGTTTTTTTGCATTGTGCTCCTTTCCTTTTTTTGTCTTTAAAACTGTACAAAAACCTATTTTTACTTTAATTGTTGAAAAAGACACTTAAGAGCATATGTTTTCTCACGTAAGTTATTGACTGTAACTGAAATATAGAAGTTTTTTTCTAACTTACTGTACTTGTTCCTAATGTATTCTTATGGTTGATGTCTTATGTTAAATCCCTTGCATCTCTACCCCTTTTTTTTTTCTCTCTCTAGTTAAAAAAGTGGAATGAATAGGGAAAAGTGCCCAAAAGCTGCACATTTGTTGTACAAATGTCTTCTTTTTTTTCTGAACCCCCCCTCCAAAAAAACCCCAAGAAGATGTTGATGTCTTGATCTGCACAAAGCAAGTAGAAAATGTAAAGGGATGTTCACTTAGTTTTAGATTTTTGTGTTCGAACACATACATTATAGGTAACAGCAAATGTGTGATAGCTCAGGAATACCTCACAAGTAGCTCCTGGAGACTCTCATTGGAGTTGATGATATTTAAGCTCTTTCCAGCAGAGCAGAGTGTTGCAGAAGGCCTCCATTAGCAGAAGCAGATGTAAAGGAAAGCACAGTTACTAGAATGCTGATCCTCACACTATATACCTACGTCTCACATCTACACGTGCGCGTCTGATTTCCTGTAATGCTCAACATTGAAAGACTGAGTTCAAGTGGGTACGTTTACCTTTCAAAGGTCCTAACTAATAAGTGAGCATACTCAACCTGGCACGGACTAAAAGTAGCAAAAGCTGATGAAGATCATTGGTATATTTCTCCCTAATGCTTCTATGCTCTGGGGGGTGTATCAGAAAAAGAGAATTGAAGTTGACAGTTGAATGGCTATTTAAGGATTTACTTGATTTTCAGTCCCTAGAAAAAGTCGAAAAAGCCTCTGGGCAAAACACTGACTTTGCAGAGTCTGTTATATTAGAACAACATTAAAAGTCTGAAGCTAACCTGCTATATAACGGTCTAATTTCACCCTGTATATTAGGTCTTGTGTTTGTTTTGTTATTTTTCTTATTTATTTAGGTAAACTGTATGCTTTGTAAATATCTAAAAAATAAAAAAAGGATAAAAAAGAATTTCAATGCATGCGTAAATTGAATATAATCTGTTTTTGTGTGTAGGAGTGTGGTGCTGCCTGTGAAGAAAACCTCCCCAGGCAGCTTAGCAGTTAACACACTTGGAACCACCAGCAGCAGTTGCACCTCCCCTGGGCTCACAGCTAGCAGTACCCCCAACATATTTGCTGCTGCTTCTGCAACCTCAAAAAGCATGATCAACACTACTGGTAGGTCTTACAAACGGTAACCAGGCATTATTTTGCATGCTTTTTATTTCATTGATGCCATTCCAAGAATAGAAATGAAGCATTATTTCTCTTTTCATGTGGCCTTGCATGCCCTTCTTAGTACCACTAGATGGCTCTCTTCCCCCTCCATTCGTAACATACACTGAGGACAATGAAAACAACTGAGCACAATGAAAACAGCTGCCCTACAACCACTACTATTCCTCCTCTTGCCCTAGTTTAAGTCTGTTGAATTAGGTACTGCAGAACAATACCAACCTAATTCTGAGGAGGAATTTCCACACAAAGCTTTCCTCTTGTGTGCTTTCCTGTGTGACTGCACCACCTCTCCCTGCCTCTGCTGTCACGTTACATCTCCTGGGGCTCTGCTGGGTTGAGTCCGTTTCACCTCAAGGCTCATGTAGTCTGAGCCTCTGAAAGGACCCACTTAACACCAAAAACCATTAAGAGCACCAACACCTTTTTAATGTGCTGCATTAAAAAACTCTCTCTTTCCTCTCTGGGCCCATATGCAGGAATGCGAGAAATGTGTCCAAGTGAAAGTGGCTCAGCTAAAAAATAGACCCCTTGATCTCACAGTTTTAACTTCTCAAAAGTGCATTCAGAATCATTTCATACAATGGGAGTTTGCTGTCAAGAACAATGGCTCACCTTCAACTTACTGTGGTCTTGATGTACAAATTTAAGTTTTAATAATAAAAGTCAATGCAGTAAGTAAAAAAATTATGTAAATATTGTTTTGAAATGCAGGCTTGTTAATTCAACTTTGTTGAATTTTTATGTTGCTACAGATATGTGTGAAATAGTGTAAGTGCAGATTTAGTTACACTGCACAATTAATTTGGTTTGGCTGAATTTTGAAGTCTATTAGCAGCCAGCTGTGAATGGCTTCACAACTTCCCATTCTTTCTTTGCTGTCTTTTTATTCAGTGTCCTGTCTTATAGTGTCTGGCTTGGTTATAAAAGTATTGTATTTGGTCTCAGCTTAAATAGAGCAATATTGAATGAATAAGAATATTTCACAGCCTAAAAGTTAAGCCTTACAGCTATGTAAACATATAAAAATGCACATATCTAGACTCATTTTTGTTTTGCATTAATGTTGCATGGTTTTCTTTGTTTTTTTTCAGGAGCCGCTGAGACAGCCTCTGCCTCCTCTTCCTCCTCTTCCTCCAATTTTGTCAATGGAGCTACCAGTAAAAATCTTCCAGCCGTGCAAACTGTGGCCCCCATGCCTGAGGACACAGTAGAAAATATGAGGTACAATAAGGCTGTACGAACTTATGTGTGTTCGCTGTTACTGATCTAATTTAGTCATATTGTGTCACTTTTGTACAGTTGTGTGTATGTGGCTGATCGTTAATTTTTCTCTTTTCCCCAGGATTTCCTCATTTATATATTTGGATATTTCTTTTGAGCCCATCTACCTCTTTTACATAATTTGATTAATTATGGATGCTTTACATCCTCACATTAATTGATTATTAGTTCTTTTAATTTTTGGCTTTTATCTTTTATGTGCAAAATATTGCACATAAAAATAAAGTGGCTTATATATGAACATTATTAGCTCAATTTTAAATGTAAATATGTATTAATTTGTTGGTATATCTGGTTGTGACCTTGTCTCATCTTCCTCACTTGCCCTAATAGTTTGTGGCAGATGTCCTTAGATCTATTCTCCTACTGACTGCTGAGAGCCCAGGTCTTACTCCAGAGTCTCTCTGACTCTTTCTCCTTGCCTCAGTGTGTTCCGCAAGAGGAATAGAGATTTGGTTGCCATGGCAGCAGTAACTGACATCATTTAGCGTAACTCTGAAGTCAATGATGGAATTATCTTGCTGTGGAGCTTGCTAAAGCCTGAATTGGTATTTTTCTTAAGGGTAAAACACCCAAACTGATATACCTGCTCCACTATACTAAAAAAAGACTATATATATATATATATATAATATATGATTTTATTAATCTATGTTGTTATCATTATTAGCTCATGAGACCATCCACAAGACAAGTTGAAGTAGGTGCTGCCTATTGTTTGTTTCTTCTCTTTATTTCAGTGCCTTATGTGAAGTAAACCACAATCCACAGCGTAAGAGACTGACACCTCCTGAGCTCAAACCCTTTAGCTCTCCGACAGGATTACAGGCAGCCTCCAGAGATGCAGGCCAGTGTCTTAGGCAAGGACATCTATGTTAGTCACCTAGACCACCTCCCTGCATCCTGCCTTTTATGCTAGTCTGTCATGCCTCTGCTTTGTTTCCCCGAATTGCTGGAAGGCAGATTATACTACACATTCATAGAAATCTTGAACCCTTCTCTCCTTTCTCTTGTTTTCTCTATCCTGCTGCTTTCTGTCCATCTTAACAGGGAAAACAAGCTACAGCTCCCCTCTGGTTGCCTTTTTTTGTCTCTGTGTGTACACACAGGAGCACAGAGATATGCTGCAGCTTGAGCCGTATCACTGTCTGTATTCAGTCTGAGTTGAATGGCTGCATGAATCCAGCTCACAGTTTTTCTGAGGTGCTTAGATTATGTCAGGCAGAGGCAGGTTCAGTAGTTAGTGTGCAGAAGATATGGAACTGCCTCTGCAGTCTTGAACAACTGTGATCTCACTTGCGATTCTTGTAAACACATCACACCAAATAATGCAAACAGCTGGTTATAGGTGTTCACCTGGATTTGAAAAAAAAAACATTAAATCTTCTGCTACTGACATCTCTCATGCTGGCAACCTTACTCTTATTGATATCTGGCTTGGTTTGCATCCTCTGAAATACGTTGGTTATCTTTAGCACATACCACGACCCTGGTAGTCCAGCTGCAGACCAACTGCTGATAGCTGTGTGTGCTACTTAAAGTGTGGAGCTGTAAATGTTCTTTTTCTGCCTAATCCTTGATTGAATATACAGATTTATTTCTTTTTAATTTTCAATTCAAATAATTTTTAATTCACGTGTCTAATTTCTATTTGTGACTTCTGTTTTGATGTGTTCTCTTTGACAGCATCACTACAAAGCTAGAAAGGGCCTTGGAAAAAGTGGCGCCCCTGCTAAGAGAGATCTTTGTTGACTTTGCACCTTTTCTATCTCGCACCCTGCTGGGCAGCCACGGACAAGAGTTACTCATAGAAGGTATAGATGTTTTGGTTTTTTTTATGTGGCAATTTCCTCTATCTTTAGTCCTTCTGTTTGCTACATCATAGATGGATGCATATGTAGTAGTAGGTGTTGACTGGAAAGTAGCTTTTTTTTCACAATCTGGAGATCTGTCTGAGTCTAATTATGTCTGCTTTCCCTTTCATTCATCTCATGGCATGTGTGTTTTGTTTTCTTCATGATTCACTCCATGTATTGATTATTTCTAGATGTAGTATGTGTCATAGTAACAATAAATGTTTTGAAATGAGTGTTTAGATAATTGAATGTCTTTACCTCTTGCTAGTTTTAAACTTTCCAGGTCACACAGTAACTTAGTGAAAGAGGGAATTTTTATTCTTTTATTCTTTTTTTTTTAAGAGTAACTGACAAAAATATTGATGCATTAGTCTTAATGCCTTTTCGCTCTTTTGTGTCATAAAGAATCCATGTCATGTAATATGTCCCTGCTGAGATTAAAACTGGGTACCATCATGCTGCCCTTCAACGTACATAACATGGAAAGTAAAATTAAGTATCAATGCTTACAGAGACCTTGTTGAATTTTTTCACTAATGCTTCAGTACATTGATAGCTGTTAACACTAATGAAGTGACGGCAATAGCTAAAGTCTAAGTATTTGTCACAAACTCGCTTCTAGCTGTCAACATTACTCAAGCTTTAAGTTAAATTACTTAAGTTTTTTTTTCTTTCTTGCAGCATACAGCAGTCTCATTGCAAAATGGCTGTGTAAAGAGCTGTATTGTCAGCTTTCAGTAGTGTTTGCAGAAATGTGTGATTCTTCTTTTGCACTCCACTCTGGTCTTTATTTACTTGTGCCTTCCTCTGGCCCCAGGTTGGCATCCTCTCACAGTGTAACTTGTGCCTAATCTGGACAACATACTTGCATATGTGTGCTTTGCCAATGTTCCCCAGGCTCACTTTGGCTTGTATTTTCAAGAACACACTGCCACCGCAGTCAGCACGTGCATGTGCAAAACTTTGTCTGCAGTTATTTGTCTTCATGTGTGCAATTCAAAGTGTGTGTGTGGCCTTGAGTCTCTTTACTTTCAAGTGAAATACTATCTCTGCCTTTTCTCATTGCCTCTGTCTCTTTTAGTAAACTAGACCGCTAGTAGTTTTAAAGGTCTATGCAGCAAATACAGCTTTCTTAAAGGATGCACTCCTGTGACATTAAAGCCATTCTGGAAAGAAGTTTATGGACACAATGTGGATTTTTTTGTGTTGTGTAGGTTATGAAATGTTTATAGCAAATATGGAAATTTCTATCATGGACAGTATTTTTGAGAATCGAATATTTTTGTTTTGCATGTGTTCATAAGTTTCTTGTTGTGAGAACTGCTTCAGCTTTTTATTGGGATTTGCATTTTTAATGTATACCTTGAAAATCATCACCATTGCCTAAATTAATCATGAGTCTTACTTGTTTAACCAGTCTCGTCAAAATTGGTAAAAGAATTCATGAAGTTCTCCTTCACAGTATTACTAACTGTGAATATAAAAATGTATGCAGTAAGCCAGCCTGTTTTCATCAGACAAGGAGTTTCCTTCTACATACTGTGCTCATATCATACCTATGTAAGAGCGCATGTGAAGATGCCATACACGTGTGGCTGAGACTACTTACTCTATGTCAAGAGAAAGGAAATAAGAATCAGGTAGCATTGGCTTGACAAGTGTGAATATATCTGTTACCCTTTCACTCAAAGTCTGTCAGCAGACTGACCAAGCTGACAAACCAAAGCTGATCTCAGGCTGCAGACAGTAACCCCACAAACAAGGTCGTAGATAGACAGCAGGATCCTCAGTACTCTTCACCAGACATGTTTAACCCTGTCTGAGTCTGTGAAAAGTGCTCCCTGACATGGATTAGAGCAGAATTATCTGAGAAAAAAAAGAGAATTATGCAGATTCACTATTAGCAATTAAATACCAATTGAATACTTAACTTTATTAAGCCAACTCAGATTTTCCTATTTGCAGTTTGTTTGTGCATAAGTTTGCTCCCCTCTCTGTTCCTCCCCAGTTTTCTTCCTGGCCTTTCCCAGGCACACAGTTGAAATACTGTGCTGCAGTGCAAAGGCACTCCATTTACCAGTAATTACCAGCCATCCATCACTTCGTAGATTGCTTGGGGTCAAGCCCTCTTGTGCCCTGTGTGCCCCTTTGCCTCACCCTATTCCTTCACCCCCTTTTCAGACATGTGGTCACTGTGGCAATTATGCTGAGTGCACTCTGAGCTTTACACTTGGAGTTGGTGGGTAAAGGCTGTGTGTGAACACTGCTGCTGTTGTGATGCCTGCCGCCTGCTTGTTGCTGTCCCCTGAGTGGCCCAGCCTGCCGCCACATCACCCCACAATGCCACATTCACCCGTGCCTTAACCCTGCCCTGTTTACAGGAAAGGACTGGCAGGCCGTGTTTAAATAGAATGCATTTAGTTTGTCTACCAGCACAAGGCCAGGGTCAGATGGCCACCTGACTCCTGTGTCAGAATGGACTGACTTATGGCTTCGCATGTCACTGCTATAACAAGAGGTCAAACGGTGCAGTCTGTGTACAAGTGAAGGGTCACATCCTCTCTGAGTATTTACAGTATGTTCCTTGAGACAGTCTTAGCTTGTGAACATAGATGGATGGAAGAGCAACAAAATTATTCATCCATCTGGTGTTTGTAATATTTTGCACTGTGTGATACATTTTACAGTATTCCCAATGGCTAAATGATTCCCATTAAATGTTTTTTGGATGACCTTAAGGTCCTGTACTCGGTTGTTGTTGCCATATGTATTTGAGTTAAAATCATAATAAAAAATCTCAGCCAGTCATAGGCTATGGGTTTATAAACACGCAGGTCAATAAGTTGTATTGTATTTAGTATTTTTTTTTACATTTTACTGACAACAGATTGTGCCTTTTGATATAAATATCAAATTTTAGCTTTTTTTGACTCCTTGAGCTTTTTAAGGATAGATCCAGCTTTCATTGTAATGTAAAGCATGCTATCTTCTAGGTTTTTAACTTAGAAACAATCATATAACAGTTGATAAAGCTATTATGTTTTGAATAAACAGAATTTTGTTTTTTCGTCCACATGAAACAATAGCAGTTAAGTCACATTGAGTTTTATTCTGCCAGCCTGTAATTAGTCATTGAGAGTTGCTTTTGCTTCTGATTGCACCTCTCATGATTCTCACCTGGTGCAGCAAAAAGGTGCAGAATATAAGTCTAATTTCAGGCATTGTTTCTGCAAATTAGCTTTTCACACCTGCCCATGTTTCATTAGAGAGTTGTCTGTTTCAGTGGCTCAGAAGCTGCGAATGTATTCTGTGAGCTTGTGGCATGTGTGACAATAGATATGTATGTGTCTCTGTTGAAGGAAATGCTTATGTGTAGCTTTTTGTCGCTTTTATATATATTCATACACACATATATATATATATATATATATATATATATATATATATATGTGGAGCAGAGTTGAATACAGTATCTTCATCATCTACAGTAGCTTCATCAAAGTAAAACATTGCATTTCAATGCTGCACTGTATGCAGCTGCACTGTGATTATTATTATTGCTTTGCCATTTTGATTATTATTACTTTGCCATTTTGCTTACAAGTATGATTGACATTTATCCCGTTTATCTGCTCTATCTCCAAAGGTCTAGTATGTATGAAGTCAAGCACCTCAGTGGTGGAGCTCGTCATGCTGCTTTGTTCTCAGGTGAGCCTTTTTCCTTTCTTGTCCTCTTCACAATGGTCTTTTCCAGACTTTTTTTTCTTTTTTTTTCTTTTGGAAAGCAGAAAGCAGGTCATCTGATCTTTCTGAGAACTCTGCCTGTCACTGTATTCTTTTAGTGAAATGTTTCTTTTGCAAATTGCAAAACAGATGAGACAAACACAGCCCCCAGAATTCAGTGACTTTCTCACTACACCCTAGCTTTGATTCCAAGCCCTGTTTTAGAGAATGAGCCCCACCTCATGCAGCCCTGCTAGTGACTGATCACCTCTGAGCTGACCCTCTGAATCTCTTGTTAAGCCCATGTTTTAGAGAAGGTCAGAGCCCTGATGTAGCAGTTAGAACAGAAGATATTTAACATACCTTCTGTCAGCCCATCAGTCTTGAGTCAGTAACCCATAAGGAAGCCATTACTTGGTGCCTCTGTGGATCCAGACTGCAGGGCCAGAGACTTGAAGAGGTGGATTGCCACTTTGTGTGCTCCATGGTGTCCACAGTCCAAAGCACTCTTCAGCAGGAAGCTCAGCTTATTTTATATGGAGGTCATTATTCACAGGCTTTTATCCAAAAATGTGCATAAATAGGGCAGCCAGGCCTGAGTTATTGTTGCTCTTATGATGGTTTTTGATGGACTCCTTTTTGTGCTGCTTTTCAGTCTCTAGACTGTCTGTGGGAAGTTGTCTTTTCCAGCTCTAGGATTTATTGCAGATGAGAGCTTCAGCTTGCTGTTAAGGGTCTGAGTCCATCCCCCTTTACACAGATAGCATTACTATGGCTCCAGAGGTTCCTGCCATTAGGGGCTCTGGGGATGAAACCCAGGCTGAGATATTGATCAGACCATGAGGCCTCAAAACTGGACCATATAGCTTGGAGTATAAAGGCTTTCTAATAGGGAAGAGCCATTATTTTACTTACTAATTCTGCAGTATCCATAATCAATACAGTTGAATTACCACTTAATATGATTTAAAAAGAATAATGCAATGATGGATAATTACTATCAGTTTCTTTTATATTACTGCTTTCAGGTATAAAAGGTGTTTTATCAATATTAGCTATGGTATTTGGTCTCACTGCTGATAACATTACAATGAACTGAAGACTTTAGTTGCATCTAAGGGGCTGGTTTTAAAAAGCACAGCAGGTTTTCTCAGATGCAGGGTGAGCTTTAACTGACATCGCTATGACATGCCAATTTTGACATGTCCCTCACATATTTTAGGCTTAATCTTTTAAGACAGCCAGGAGGGCATTTAGCTGACCTTTAGTCCCTCTCTGTTTTGTGACCTGTCAGTTTTATGAATAAATTAGTGCTAATGATCTGCCTTTTCTTATTTATGCATACTAATCACAGCAATCATCATGTGGCTGGACTAGGCTGCAGACACTGTGTGTCTTTCCTCAGCCTGGGCAGCTGAATGAAAAGGTCAAGCAGTTCTGTTTCTTGTAACAGCTTAAACATATAGAGGGGGATCTAGAGTGGAGCCACAGAGATTTACTGATGGAGGGCCTCCAGATGTGGAGAGTATAACAGAGCAAAGCCGAGTAGATAAAAGCAAAAGCTCCCGCATACTGACAGGTTGGATTGAAACACCACAAATACTTAGTGCCCTGCTGAATTTCAGGAAGATGAAAGTAGGAGGAGAGTGATTCTTCTGAAGACCCGAAAGCTTCTCACTGGAATGGGAGTTGTGGGATTTTAGGTGGTGAGTTTTTCAAAGATAGTATGAAATGTAGCTCCATTTCCCCTAGTGAGCCCACATCATTATCGTTGATTGTTGAACATTTTCTGGTATTGCATATATTTGTTTCAAAGAATTCACCTGCTCTTCTGCTTTTTTAAGTTTGTAAAAGTCAATAACCTCAAACGATGCAGCTTTAAATTCCAGCAATTCAACATAAACTAATGACCGGAGGTGCTGAATGCTGGTCATGGTCTGCATTTACATAAAAAAATCAGATCACTTCTTTTTTTCTTTTTTTTTAAAGGAGATGCGTGCCGGGCCTAATTCCCTTCAAATGGGTAGCAGAAGACTTTTTTAATCTCTGCAATCAAAGGCAGCCTCCATTGGGAATTTAGCTCAGCAGTAAAAAAAAAAATACAAGACGAAGAGAGCCTCTGAAGTGTTATCTCAGCTGTCAACAAGCATTCCTCAGACAAGATGGCAAATTTGACTAGTTCATGCCATATCTTTGCTGACCTGCTGCCACTTTCCTGGCATTGCTGAAGTGTCACATCTGCCTTGATTTCCGTATTTATATTTGTCACGTGAGCGCGGAACCTTGGAAGACTGGCTGTGCATGAACCCTGTCCAAATCAACAACAGCCTACTCCAGGCAGATACTGTATCTGAGAAAAGGGTCATGGGGAACATTTGGAGACCAGATGCTCAGCAGTTTGTCAGCACCATCTCCCTGACTTGACTCAACGCATTGTAGGGTCAGACTGTGTCGTCTTGCATGAACCAGTATGTGTCAGTCACAACAACTGTTCATGAAAACATTTGCTCATACATAATAATGTCAAAGTCAGTTTTTCTGCTATGCTCAAGAAATGCTGCTTACCTCGTTTAGACACAGAGAATTAACAGTGGGTATTACTACTTTGCATCAGATGTACTTTATGCTTTTTAGCACCATCTTTTCTATCATTTGGACATGGTTATTAGATGAATCACTGTGCTTACCAAGCATCCTTGTAGGTTTCTTATTCATATATATAGATGTATAGCCTTGGATTACATATACACCAGCGGCCTTTTGGACACCAGTGTTTTTCTTTTCATTTTCTTCTGCTTTCCCTTTTCTTTTGAACTGTGGCCTTTTCTGTTTTCCCTTTCATTTGCACCTCAGTGAGGTTACAGGAGAGCTGAATTTCCCACAGTGAAAGGCGCGCTCTCAAACTGCTTTTTAATCATTTCCAGAGCATGTTGTGAGACAGCAAGTGCTGGCACTCCGGCCCATGGCTCGGATCCCTTCCAGGCACACACTTCAGGGCTCAGTGAGCCTGCTCAGTAATCTGTCACTGTAAGGGACAGAGGAAATGGCTGTATTTAAGCGAGAGGATACAGTTTCATCCCACAATTACATCTCTCCTGTGTTTACAGATCTTTTCACAGAGGAAGAAAGGATGGTCTCACATGTGGTGCAGAATTTCAGCTTTTTATAGCAATCACATTTTTCCTCAAAGGATATATCAACTAAATGCTTTCTTTACCTACTTGAATTACAACCTATGAAATGTAATCTGAATTACAGACGAAATATGCAATTTGCATGGTGAAATGTGATTCTTGTCATGCATTTATGATATATAGATCCTAGATGTATAGTTTCATATTGGATTAAAATAGTATGTTTAGGGTAGGGGTTAGGGACTTTTTTTTTTTTTTGCTTCACAGTAGCACTACTTTGGGGCTGAAATCCTGACTAGATCCATTTTGTTTTTTTTGCTTTTTTTTAAACCCACATCTGATATTAATTGGCTATGTGTTTCTCTTCTAATCTTTAAACAATCAATTTCCACCTCAACACAAGGCTTGTCTGAAAAATGTATCACAAACTCTTTCTTTTAGGAGTGGCAGAACTCCATTCAGAAGAATGCTGGTCTGGCGTTCATTGAGCTAATCAATGAAGGAAGGTAATACATCCATTATAATGTAAAATCACACTGCCAACGAGTATTTTTCTTAAGCTACTGTTAACAGTATGTGTAGCTTATTATCATTTTTTGCCTGGCAGCCATAGAAATGTTGTTTACATTGTAGATTAGCTCTAAACCTCTAACTCCTCCTGCCCGCTCTGTTGTGGGTAAAAGTAAATAAGACTGTTGGGACTGTATGAATTACTAATATGAACAGTAGAGAGCAGACAGCTTCGTCAACTGTCTGCCATTGTGTGTTTTACTTCCTTCCCTGTCTCCCTCCCTCTCCCTCTTTGGGAGTGGCCAGACCCAGTTTTCTGTAGAGCAGATCAGGGGCGGCTCAGCCTCCTTGCCCATCTGCTGACCCATCTGGCCTTGCCTCCTGTATGCCCAGGCTCTAGCTCCAGCCCAGTCAGGTTTTTCTGAGTCCCCTGCTGGCCCTGGAACAAAGAGTTTCAGTCAGTACGGGCCACACGGCGCTGTCCAGGGTGCTGCTGACAGACATAATTTTCCAATCTGACTCAAGTCTCTGTACACCTTCTCTACTTAACTAGACAGATCTAGAGGTTGACCCTGGTAAATGTGTTTGTGTTACAAGGCGTGGCTGACAGACATTGTTTCTACTGGGTGTGCAACAACACTTAGAGCAAGTTGTTGTGTGGTGTTTCTGTTTCATAATGGCAATCTAATATCAAACAAACTAAAGATGCCTTGATTGGGTGGGGAGGGAAGGATATGATCTAATCAGACCTCCAGTTTCAAGGTAAGGTCACTCTTTCTGAAATTAGGAGATAAAGAGTGCCTGATTGAACAAAAATCTCAGTGCTAAATGGGAAGTTTAAATGTTTTTATTCTAAGATATTTTCAATCGTATTAAAAGAGATGAGATGAGAGGGACAGCTGACCAGAGTACATTGTGAAGACATGCTCTCTGACCAATGATCCAACTGCAAATATACAACAATAAGTGCAGAAAATAACAGCTTGCAAAACAGTCATAAAACAAAAATGAAAAAAAAAGAAAATACAAGAAAAAATCTTGCATACATTTAAAATTACTGATGAAGTAAACCAAATATTTGCTTCAGAAATGTCAATGTTGAAGCTTATAAAGGCTCCCTTCCTAACACAAAAAAAATGTTTCCAGATATCTCTTGACAGCTTGCTTTCTCATCTATTCTTGGTTTCTAAAACAAATCTTGGCATTGTCAGCCTCTGTCTTTGAACAGTGAACTTCTCGTTATTAATGAGTGCTTGTCAACACTTAGAGACAAGAACAGCTGATAAATGCAGCCCCTTGATTACTGACTCTTTTTGAGACTGGGAAAATTGCAGTCTGTATCAAGCACTGGAGAGGAACAAGGGCGGTTTTAATTAAAACAAAGCTAGCCTAATGGTGTGTAAAATGGTGTGTAATCTACACACAGTATCCAGGGTGCTTTCAGTTACTAAAGCTACTTGAATTTAAATGTGGATGAGGTTGGAGCTCACAGACTCTCTGGAGTCAGTAAGACTTGTCAGCAGTACAGGCGCAAGCTGATGTTTTGGTCAGTTTGGTGGAATGCACAGACAGTTAGAAGAATGCCAGACAGGCTTCAGTGCTCTGATGATGCTCTATTCCCTCCCTAATGCTACAGAGGGATCTGTCACTGACCTGCAGCCTTGCTACATAACACAGACAAATGATGGTGTTTGCTTGTCTTCTTTTTCAACAAGCAGCATGTTGCACCATCCTGACAAGCTATGTGTGCCCTAAACCTGCCCCAGTTGTAGAAATTACAATGTTTTAACTAATATTTCTACATTTTCTTATTATTTATGTTTGTGACAATGAAGTTTATGTTGCATTTAACTTACTTTGAATGTCAAAGGTTGCTCTGCCATGCCATGAAGGACCATATAGTCCGGGTTGCCAACGAGGCTGAATTCATCCTCAACAGACAGCGAGCGGAAGATGTCCACAAACATGCAGAGTTTGAGGTATCAATTGTGCAGTCCTTTTTTGCATTTTAATAAGATGGTGGAGCATAGAATTACACTACTCGCAATATATTGCACCTTAGAAACTATTATCAGCAGTGAATATCACTTTTCTACATCACTGGTTTTATAAATTAATTTTTTTTTCATCTCCTGTGAAAATAGAATTTGTAAATCTTCTAATGAGATCTAAACAAATCCTATTAGTATTAAACTGCCATTCAACTTTATGTGCTCAGTAATCGTGCCCTTCTGTGTCCTTATAAGGATTAACTCCTTACCCTTACATTTCTTATAAAGGAATGTAATTACGACTTGCTACTTGATATCCCAGCAATATTAGTTTAGGACTTTGAAATGGTGTTGGTTTGACAGGGGTGGATTAAATACTGACGCAGATGGTTATCTGGGTTTGAAAATGTCAAAGATAAAACAAAAGCTAGACATTGATTGTATAGAATATAAAAATACTTTAACAAGTCATGATTTTAGTACATGGCGTAAATGCATGCAGTGCATTCAGTGGAATAACTGGAAAAAAAACAAAGTATTTGTGTATTAAAATTTCTTTGCAGCTTTGTTCTATAAACTGTCAGAATGTGCAATGTAACCTTGCAAACATCATCAAACAATTTTCCACCACCTCTGTTAACAGCTCGTACATGTGAGGAGTGATGGGTTTCTTATCTAGGAAGAGCAGCCATCCTCAAACAGCTGCTTGATATACAGTTCTTGAGGATCCTTGACCTGCTAGATAAACTCGAAGAGACGGCTAGATATGCAATGTCAAGAGAAGGGGGGAAGTGTACCTGGCCCCATACGCTCTGTCTGCCAACTCCAGACAGCTTACACTTTTCATCGAGGTCTGACGTTACTTTATTACCTCTTCTCCAAGATTGAAGATTCAGGACGCAGATAAGACAGTTTTACAATTAAGTTGGTGTCAGGGAGAAGCGTCATACGCTTTAAAGTGATAAATAATGCTTGATATTTGTCACAGTATCACATGGTAATGTGAGCTGACAAGCAGGGATTGAGTTATCTGTTTTATGAGGAATATGTTGAAGTATAATATCTGACAGAATTCAAATTCAAAGGAAGAAATTCAATTAACTTCCAGCTTCTGTTAGCAAATTAGATTGTGAATATTAGCAGGAGTCCCCTCAGGGTGGACTCGTAAGTCAGTCCTGTTTTAGCAGCAAAGATGGTCACATTTACTCCTCTGGTTTACTTTCAGCCACCTGGAACACTTCAGTTACACTGACATGTGGAAATTGATGTAACATTAATATGGCAATTGATATTTTTTTATTAATTTCTTTGCAACTTTCAGGAGAAAGTTCTTATTATATAGTTATAGAAAATGGCTGCATTTTGACAATTTGCACCACTTCTATACTGGGAGACCTTTAACATTTTTTTTTGTATAATGGAATGTAGCTTTGTAAACCTCTATGGACCATATTCATTGCAAATCTATTAGAGTATTTTCCTTCAACTCTAATAGCACCATCCACAGCCACCTAGCAGGGAGCCTCATCTGTCTGCAGTTCGGGAATGGACTGCCTTCACGCGCTTGCCATGATTTACTACACTCCTCTAAAGGAGAAGAAATACATCTCTCAGCTGTCCACTAATATCTTTATGCACTCAAGTGTGTTGAATGAAGCCATAACATTCCTCAGAGTGACTAATGCTCCATTCGGGAAAATATATTATTCTGACTTTATTCAAGTAAAACATTCTAAAATCTTATAAGTGCAATGTCATACATATCTTCTGTCAGTACATACTGTTCCGAAATCCATAAATATGTGATGTTTACTTTTTTTTCTTTCTTACCAATTAGTCCCATTGTGCCCAATATGCAACTGATAGAAAAGAAGAAGAGAAGATGTGTGACCACCTGATCAGCGCTGCTAAACACAGAGACCATGTGACAGCCAACCAGTTAAAGCAAAAAATTGTCAACATCCTGACCAACAAGCACGGTGCCTGGGGCACACCAGGCCAGAGGTAAGAAGCCGTTGCTCATGTCCTAGTTCAATTTCAGACCAACGTAAGTAAGCCATGTTGAGTCTTAAACAATAACTTTACAAGGTTGGGTCCAACCATCAGGACAAAAGTTACCTGTGCACGATAATCTTAAGTAAAGAGATAGGACCACCAGTTAATATCATTTTCCCAGGATCCAGGAGGGTCAGCAATCGGGTCAGCAAACGCAATTACAGTGCAGAGTGGCTTAATCCCCTGAGGACAGTTGATTGGCCAGTCATCCAACATACTTGGGTGGAAGATGGGGGGTTGGGGTGTTTCTGCAGCATTGTCCAGGCATTCATTGACCCACTCAGTAACACAATGCAGCACCTGGTGGTAGTTGCAACTTTCCCCATGGGCCCTGTTAAAATAACCAGCGGTTCTCCTGCTCTGCCGCCCACCTCTCACTTGTTTCCACATGGTTCCTTTGATACAGCAGTTTAGTTGAACCATCTTGTTGTATTAGTAATAACAGTTATTATTAGACTATACTGTTTGTATACTACAGTAGCTTCATACTAACAATTTGGCAAATTTGTAATGTAATTTTGTAATTTTACCTTTGCAAATGTTATTAGAAATTAAATGGAAGTAAAGCTGTAGTGAGATTTATTTTGATTGTGGTGTTCACCCAGACAGTCTGTATACTTATACTTATTATTTGTTAAAAGACCAGACACTTTGAGAATGCTTTGGATTTGTCATTAAATGTGAAGAAGCTCTGGTATTACAGCTTATTGCCTCATTTTACCTGTTTCCACCTCTACCAGCAGATATCATAAGCATCTCTGTTTGTCTTATTTTCCATTTGATTCTTAGAATAGTGAACATAGTTGCCGGTGCCCATTTAAATCCTACCCAGGTAATTTATTTTGGCATTTTCTATTCATCATATTCTATTGACATTTGACTTTTTTTAGAGGCAATTACTGTCTTATAAATAATTTCAGAAAGACTGTAAAACAGTATCTGTACTGCACAAAAATTCTGTTGAGTATTAAGCTTATAGTTTGACCATGAGTGAGCGGGTTGCTGTATCTAAGAGCAGATTTTCCTAAAAATGACTGAACCTTAACAACCTATAAAAATGTATTGGATTGAATTCAGGGCCCTTGTTCAAATATTTATGGAGCCCCTCTCGTAGGCATAGCATTTGCATTGAAACAAAAGGTTATTGAGCGTGGGTGCATTGTAAATGATACCACAAAACTTCCAACAAATTCAAATTTAATGGTAACCTGCTGGTGAAGAAAAATGATGCAATATGCTCACAAGCTCAAGGCAGTGTTGCAGTTCAGCAGCTTAGTCTTATTCACTGCTACATTAACTTTCTCATTTATGCTGCTCTTGTAAAATATAAAGCCCCCAGGCTTTTGAAGGTGGCTGTCTGTTATGTCTCTGCATGTGTGTGTGTGTGTGTGTGTGTGTGTGTGTGTGACAGAGAGAGAGAGAGAGAGAGAGAGAGAGAGAGAGAGAGAGAGAGAGAGAGAGAGAGAGAGAGAGAAATCATTTACTTGGTAATGTTTGTTTTCACCCTCATGCACGGAAATTATTTTACCTTTAACTCCTAAGTTTTGCCTGGAGACATCCCAGAGGATGTTTATCATTAGTGTAGAATGTAATATAGACAACAATCATTCTTTTATATTATATTTATATTATTTCCTTTACCTAGCGTGTGTTTGCAGCTGCTCTCATTGGATGGTTAAAAATTTGGTTCTCCTGTTTATCTGAGGTCCAGACGTTTGCAGGTTGGATCCACTGTGTGACATCCACTTTATTTTGAGCTGTTGTTATTCTAGCAAACAGCATTAGTAAAATGTTGCCGCACATATGACAACAACCAGCTACAAGGTAATAATCTGTGCAGGGCCTGAACACAGCTGCTCTGCAGTCATGTGCTTGGACTGAAGAATAAGCAGATCAGACCCTATGGTGGTCTGTTTGATCAGACTATATGCTTGCCTGATGATGAATGTCCCCTTGTATAGAGTCAGCATAGAAAAATCAATGCTCCTCAAATTGAAACAGTATAGGGTTGTATTGATCCACTGTGCTAAATCAAAATGAGGAGACTTTGATACATCTCTCCAAGACAGCTCTCAGCTCAGTAATGACACACTATCAATTTTAGCTTTACACTGATAAATCAAGTTGAAAATTGGATGTCAGAGTTTTTTCCAGCAAGAGAGTGATTTTCACTGCCCTCTGGTCCCCTCTGCTGTTGACCTCTGAACCCTGCCAGTGGATTATAAAGTTCAGGCTCGTCTAAAGTGAAAGTAGATGTCAAGGTGAGACTGATGAATACTTTGAAAGCTAACATCTACCAATTTTTCAGCAAAGGACCTCCGTACAGTGACAGAACTATAAATTATGTCACTCTACAGATAAATAAATGGAACTGCAGCAAAAAAAGTGATAAACAATCTCAAACAAATTAAAATGCATTATTAGTCGACGTCGATTACTTCATCACATAGACATATGAGTTTACATAATAACATTTTGAACCTAAAGGACTTTCTTTTGTTTAATTTCCTGTAGTTCATTTAATGGCATTTCCAGGAACTATGTTAACACACCAACCTGAGACTAATCTAAAAGGCATTGAAGCATACAAACCTTTGTTCCAAAGCAAGTTTAGTTGCATCACTGACAGCTGACAGAGGAGCCTGTGCTGGGCTCCAGCACGGACCTTAACCTTACCTGACTGGTCTATTGATTGTCAACATTTCTTCTGTATAATTACTTTTTGTAGCAAAGGAGAGAATGGAAAATGGCGGCTTATATTGATCTGTGGCAAGGCAGTGAAACAGCCGTTTCCCTTGACTAACAGTGAGTTTCATCTCTTGCATGTGATGAATGGTAACAATCTCCCCCTGGATAATAACTTTGTGATGGAATGAACCTTTTTACTCACTATGTGCCCTGGGTATTTGGTTTTGCCTGAAAGGGATATCAGTTCTAATACAAGTCCACTGCTACAACAGGAGTTGGCACCTTTAGAGAGTTTCACAGCCTCAGAAGGTTTTAGGTCTGATGTCCCTTCTGGGACAGAAAACAAAAGTCAATGTTTCTGGTTAAGTCTGACAAGACAAACAAAAAGCTGCCTGATAATAGAGATGATAGCAGTGAAAACACCAATGTTTTTGACACCAGGCATGCAAAATAGGTGTCATGTTCTCTCATAGAAGAATTAGGTCCTTTAAATATCATTTATACCGATAAATGCATATCTGTGTGCCTTTCTTTCGTATCTTGAGCTTGCAAGTGCTCTTCTGTTTTTGTCTGTGCAATCTTTTACACACGTCTTTTTTATTTTTCAGTCCACTATCTGGAGTGGGCTCAATAGAATACAGATCTATTTAGAGCTCCCTGCGAGTGAGAGTCCTTTGTATTATTATTATTATTACTATTATTATTATTATTATTCACTAATTAGATCTTTTTTAAAACATGATGCTCCTTTGTTCTTGCTTACTGATATATTCTCTACTCGCACTTGTTCTTGACCTACGCCTGCCTCAATCCCCTTGAGGCAATCTTAACCTTGTACACTGTGCTAATTATCTTTGGAAAGAGGCCCATTCACATAATCATCAATTTCATTGGGTGTTGAAATTGAGCTGGGCATTGCTTGACTGTGCCACATTTCCCGTGAAAGATTGGTTCTGCAAAGCTGGCGATCCAGGGGGGGGTGGTTTCACTAGTACAGTGTGGCTCCTCATCCCTCGTCTGACCGCATACGTCTGTCTTCATTACACTAGATGACCTGGAGTTAATCTTGTTGCCGCTATGTTGTTTCCCTTTTGTCTTTGTCCAAAACCCTTTCTTCAGTGTGCCTTCTCTGTATCTCTTAATCTACAAAAGAAAACTCATATCCAATAAGCAGAAACATTTGGATCTTAGCTTGGCAATCCTCTGTCTGCAGCAGTGTGGAGAGCCATGATGATAAGAAATGGAAAAATTAAAGAGATGAAAGTCCTGTGTATCATTTGCAGCCCTTTGTGATAATGTAATCATGATGCTGACTACAGCAATTTAACATTGGGAATCTAAGAGACACAGGATCCAACTTCGAGCTTTTTTATTGAGGATATTGCTGTGTATTTTTTCTCTCTACTTGATAGATTACTTTCAAAGATATGGGTACATCACCATATGGTTGCCAGTTGCCACTTTTGCTGCGCAATGTTTTTTTTTTTCGTGGTGGTGGTGGTATTTTTTTATCACAGCAGTATGTCAAAGAATGTGGCATAGAAATTCACAAAAGAATGTGCTGTTTGACAGAAAATGCTTTCAGATTGCTTTGTTTTTTTTTGTCTTTGCTGACTGCCTGATGTTTTTCATGATGTATGATATTCGTATTACTACAAAACTACATATCTGGTTTTCATTTTACCAGCGGCAGAGAACTGGTTCAATGAATTGTTGTGTCTTAGCCAAATGAGACATTGTTAGTTTTCCTGAACTAAATATTGTGACAGACTTTTTTCAATACATTTTATTGTGCCAGCACACGTCAAGTAAGTTGAGCCACAGTCTTTTCTCTTTTGTTTATTTCACCTTTTGCAGTCCTTACGTAATATGCTTTTTAGGTGCAAGAACACTTGTATCTCCAAAGAAATCCTCATGTACTCATGCTCATTCTGTTAGGACAGCTGAAAATGAAAGAAAAGACCATTTGTCCTCCAAATGTCACTTAAAACTGATGTGTGCTCCGTCTGTTTGTGTGTGTGACAAAAACCAGTCACTGCTTCTTTCAATAGATATGTCGCTGATTACTGGTATTTATTATAATTACACCCTACTCATGTCACCAGTGGAAGCTTTTAAAAGGAGTATAATGGTGTTTTATTGAATCAGCATGTCCCTGTCCTTCCTCCTGACATCTCGCACAAATCCCCTCTGAGCACAAGTAGAATAAAGAGGAATTCTTTAACCATGAGAAACTTATCTGTCTGCAGTCCAGCCCTGTACATGTTTTGTGAGCCATTCTGGTTAAAGTGACTCCATCATTGTCTTTTTTGCAATAGATCGCTGAAGCTACATTTTCTCCAAAGATTTTATATTTCTGTGTTTGTTTACACACACGGAGTTACAAGGAAGATTTGGCTCCAAAATATAATGCTGAGTAAATGCTTGGAAAGGAAATGGTCCTCTATTGCCCTAATGTCAGAGCAACATTACAAGTATATCACCCTGTGATCCAATATGAGCCCTTGTCAGCTGTCAAAATTCTTTCTTTTCTCTTGAATGATGTTATGGTTTCCTGTAAAACTGTTGTCAATCCTTTTGCCACCCTCCTCCATTTTATTTTTGAATTATGCTTTCAGCTTTCTGTCTCTCTTTGCAAACAAAACACATTCTCTGTGCATGGGGGTTGTCTTATACTGTGCACTTCAAAAAACTCAACACTGGCACCTTGAGGAAAGACGTGCTTTAAATATCCATTTGAAAGAGAAGAGAATAGACGATAGCTCCCTTACACATTTATCCTACTGCACTTAGCAAGTCTGAAAGCATCCATAAATAATGGTGCTCCTGTTTCCTGTAGGTTATCAGTGCTGGAAAATTAGCTTTTAAAATGCGGTTTGAAATCCATTTGGGTGATTGATGGGTGATGGGACTAATAAATTTTGCCAGTTTCTAGAGGGCCGGCTCACAGCAATTCTTTATGGTTGTCATGAAGCCAGACACATTCGATGTGTGAAATAAGGAGGTGTCAAACCACCTCTGCTTAATGAATCCTATTAGATAGACAATTTGTTACACAGACAATACAAGCAACTATCTTTTTATTGGGAAATTCTGAAGCGAAATTTGTCTTTTTATCACCTATATTAATGATTGACCATCTGATGGCCTGAAAGAATAAAGGAACGTGTGTTTGTAACCTTTAACAGCCATAAGTGTAAGCTTTAATATTTCAGATTAAACCAAATTCTTTCAGGTTCCGGCAAATAAAAAAAATTTAATTTTAGACAAACTATTTGATATTTTGCTTATGCCTAATGTTGACCAATGTTTCCAAGATGTGGATGTGCTCTTAGGTGGACTGGCACCATCTTCCATTTTCTTGATCAGTTTTTAAAATCTGCAGCTGGATGCTCAGGATCACCCAACTTTAGATCTCCATCAGTCTTCCTGAGCAGGCTCTGGACCACCCTCAAAGAGAGGGTTCATTCAGCACAACACTTTGCAGAGTCCAAATCCGGCCAAGCACTGACCACATATTCTAGAATATCACAGGTCTTACTCAAACAGCTGAAAACCACTTTCAGACTGGAACCATCTGCACAGCAGATCACAATTTTGCTGTTCAGTCCATTAATCAGTCATTGTACCTTGAGGGTTCAGTTTGTTGTGATTGCTGTTAAAGACGAATAAAGATCTTAACTAAAATTGAACTCAAATGAGCAGGCCTTACTAGACCATATGAAATGCAGCAAATGCAGATAATGCTGTAATAAGGAAATCTTCAAAGTAAGGATTTATCCTCGACTGGCATCTGCTCCATACTTGTACTAAGAATGAAGGGACATAATCTTCAACAATAATCGCCCAGTTGCCTCCAGTCGACTTACATTTTCACACTATGTAATCTTGCATTTACAATATCATTTACGTGGGTGTCTCCTTTCCACCCACTGACATCTCTTCTTTTCAGTTAAGCTTTGAGGGAGATTGGCAGGGGACAAGCTCAAGGCGTTTAGTCTTGCTTTGCATACACCAGCTCATGATACTTTGCAGATACAGCATGTGTGCTTGAGCACACACATACTCATGTTTGATTGATATTTAACTGCAACTGAGCTCTTGTTGCTGTCAGAGACCAGCTAAGTCTCCTGAGCCTCTTGATTTCTGACATTGGTAGATATTATATTCATAGAGCAAGGAGGCTGTATTTTGTGATGTGATCCTGTGTAACACTATAATCTGTTCGGACTGCTTCAATACTGTGGCAGGGAAGGGGGCAGAAACTACAATGAAAGATGGTTTCCTGCCAAGCAGTCTTACTGAAACAACAACAAAGTGAAAAATATCCTCAAGCCCACAACACTCTATCCAAGGTTTTGTTTTTGAGCTTTGAGTGTTTTTTTTTATATATATTTCAGTTTATTCACATTTTGAAGGTAAAGGCAGTGTTCTGTATCATAAGTAATCATAAGTATTTCATGTTTGTATAACAAAAAGCAAGAAAATATGTCAATATGAGTTTAAATAGTGGGGTTATGAAACATTACATTTTTGCTATTTTCCCTATAAGGGAAACATAAAGGGTTTGAAACAGCTCCAGCTAGTGCACAGTTGGAAAGGCAGCACTTAGAAACCAAATACTTGTCCTGATGCTTAATGGTTTGCATTAGCTGCAAGCAATAAAATTATCCCAGGTCCTCACTTATGTTGGAATAATCATTTACAAAGATGGTTACCACATGCTGGAACTGTTTTCTTCTTTTTCTTTCTTTTTTTTTTCACGGTCCTAATTCGCTGTTATTAATAATGAATAAAAATGCAATTTTCAATTGGGTTGCTCCAGGGCTCTGGGAATCATTTCAATGAATATTTCAGCACATTATTTTAATCATGGCTCCACATATTCTTCAAGGGGGGCTTGTTTTATAGGCTCATGCCTCAACCGCCCCAAGACCCTGATCATTAAACGCCACGCTGTCTGCGTTGAGGGTTCCTACCTTTGATTTACAAGACTTGTTAAAAAACATTGTAAAAAAAGAGGCAAGCTGCCCCATTTATACTTGTAATTTGAAGTTGTATTTGTAAATGGGGGTGCCTGTGATTTATGTGTTCAGTAGTTGCTGCTGGTTCCCTGCTTTTCTGATACTATACACTTTAGCACAGCAAACATTACTGACACATTTGCAGAGCATGCTAGTACTCAGCCTAATAAAGTCTGCTATTTTTGACCGATTTTTCTCTTCAAGGTGCTTTTCTGTGATAAGAAAGTGGCTGCTATAATCAGACCATCACTGAGGGGTGTGTTCTCTGTCTAACCTGCCTCTCCTCTTGTCTCTATCATAGTCAGCTGCATGACTTCTGGCGTCTTGATTACTGGGAAGATGACCTGAGGCGGAGGAGGAGATTTGTCAGAAACCCATTTGGCTCCACCCACTTAGATGTCACATGGAAGTCCCTGCAGGAGTATGGTGAGTGTGTCATATCTTTGTGGATTTGGTGTATATTTCTAAATCCATCCAGAATTCAGACATCAATGCTGCATGGTAAAAGTATAGTTACACTGTTGCTATGTTACTATTTTGAAAAAGGATTTCCATGGTCTTAGTTTCTCCACGTCCTTTAGCATGCTGCTTAGAAGTTTTATAGGTGACATTAATTGCAAGTCCCGTGAATAGAACATGACACATCCATTTTATTGCACAATTTATTTCCATCATGACATATATTGAAGAACAAATTGGCTCTGCCTTTTTACTGTTTTCTACCCTTTGACTGAAACTTTTCTTGTTGACCTGGGCAGTCATATAGTGTTGCCCACCACCTGGTGTCAGTTTTGACTTATATCCTACAACCTAAACTTTTAAAAAAAGAAAACTGCTCAGAAATAAAATGACCTCAATCCGTTTCTCCTACCTGCAAAATATTAGCAAAGATGTTTTGTGATGCTCATTTGAATGTACTGATTGTGAAATTTATGGAGTAAGCACCATTCATTGTGGTCTCGATAACCATTTTGTAAAACCCTGAACACATGCCTGATCACGACAGTATTCTCTGACCTCCTTTTGTTGGGCTTCTGGAGCTCACTGCTGGGTTCAGGATTTCTTCTGGCTACTTTCAGCTCTGCTACGGTTGCTTCTACATGCACATCGTGAGAGCTCCACAGATAAACATGGGACAGCTGTTTTCTCAGCAGCAGGCAGTTCACATATAAGACACATGCTATAATTGCAGCTTCTGCTTTAGATTCTGTGGTAATTCCATTTAGGTTCTTTTGAACACTCTCTTTTGAGTAATTTTGCTGGATTCAATTGATATGTCGTTTCCACAGTTGAAAGGACTCCAACGAATGGTATTTCAGCAGTTCTGACCTACTTAGAAAAAAAGACTACTTTTGAAAATATGAGTATCTTTGGCAAAGAAATTGCATTGTATTGCATCAACACTGCCTGCCATTTAAAAAAACATCACTAAACCTGTAAACGGATCAAAACATCTATAGAAAATTCTCTTTCTGCTCTTGAAGCATTCTACACCTCATTGTTGATCCAAACAGTCCTTGTCTCATTAATGGGACCTCACTTATAATGCTTTCTGGCTTCAGCTTTGTTACTGACATTTTATACAATAGGTCTCACTATTTTGTGCCTGTTCTAATTATTATTATTTTTTGTAAGGGTGAACAATACTGAACTTGTAAAAATGCTCATACTTCTGTCTGATTTGGCTGAAAATATTATCTGTTGTGGCAGAAAAGCAAAGAAATCGCTATGAGGTTGCAGTATGCTATTGTTTAAATGATATGCCTGTTTAATCTACCCAACCTGTAAGTGTGTTGCAAAAAGGAAACTGACACCTTTAGACCATTAGAATTATTGTCTCTGCATGTAGACAAATTTTCCAGTTTATGGTTGCAGTGAATAAGTCACTGTAATACAATGTACATGCGCTCATCAATGATTGTGAATCTTGCTTGTAAGTGCACATCTTTGTTTTTGTTTCCTCTTTAACTACCTGTTACACTCACACATTTCCAAACCATTTGAACCCTAATACTGTTTTTTCTAACAGTTTTAACTTTGTTAGCTTTGCCTGTTAGATTCTTGTACACTGCACAGTTGTTCAAATTGGCATAGGAGTGTGTTATCTCCTTTAATGACATGAGTGATGTTTTTCAGCTATCACTTTTGTTTTTGTTGTGTGGCATTATAGCCCCAGTTTAGTTGACTGAAGACTTGTTGAGGTCCTGCTGGCATGCGGTAGTTTTAATGAGCAGAATAATGTATAAACTTGTCAAGTGAAAGGGATTGCCTGCAGTCGGATATCTCTCTGTGAGAGGTGAGCTGCGTTTTTAGGCTTTTTCCTGCAGGCTTTGATGTGGTTCTGCAGCGGGGGCCTGGTTTCGTTAGGAGTTAAAATGAGAAGCGTCTTTTTGTTCTTTGTTTGAGTTTCAGTAGATGTTGTTGGCAGTGGCAGTTGGCACTTTTTTGTGTTATATGCATTATAACACTTTTTCTTCACTTTTAATTGTGGTATTGAAGGCAGGACTTGTCTTTAGCAGATAACCCTCGTTATCCAGTCATAACATACAGATATTTAGATGTTTCACCTGGGATTTAACAGGGATGCTTAAGAACTGCTCAGTGGGTTCCAGGCTGTAGTTGACCTCAGTGTCATTTTAGAAGAATCTCTCTTTTTTTGTCATTTTAGAAGCTGAATTAATTCATCTGTTGTATGAGGAATCACTTGACCAGTTTTTTGTAATCACTCATGCTGTTTCTTTAAAGCCATATTGATATTTTTAGACTATAAATGCCAAAAGCAATATTCTGTCAACCCACAAGTTACAATTCGACGGTTTTTTGGAGCAAAGGTTTCAGTAAAAGAGCTTTTCTCAGAATTATAACCATGTTGAAACAGAATGAAGAAAGAATGTCCTCTGAGAAAATAAAAATATTCTTCTGTGAAATGTAAGAAGTAAACTTTTTTTAGATATTACTTTGATCTATTGGCAAAACTATTGCATTAGCTTAACCTTTAAAGTCACAGTTGTACAATGTGTGTGTCTGTGTGTGTACATTGATGGGAGGTTAAACTCTGCCTCATTGTCTATTAGCAACACTGACAGCTTAGCCAGCACATTCTGTCTCTGCCCTTTGCCTGTAATAACCTGCCGTGTTACGGCCAGCCTCCACCCAGTATCAGACTATATTGTTAGGTGATTGGAACTGGGCAAGCATGAAATGGAAGTCACGTTAATATTGATCCAAATGTTTAACGGGGTGTTTTACCTCCGGGTGTCCTTGCTGTCTCATTTCAGGTGAACAGCTTCACTCAGAGCTGATTGCACCAGACACAGATCTTTACAGCTTTTTACTTCAGCAGATGCAGCTTTGTGCTGCGATATTAACCTTCCTCAGCTTTATAATAAAAGACATTAGACTGTGACTGATGACATCATGGAATTGGCATGAAAAAGCAGCCTTAAGTAAATACATGCTATGCTGACATGGTGAAGTGGGGCTCCTAATGTTCAGGTCCATATTTAGGGATCATCAGACACTACTCTTTGCCATGTTGATGGAGCTAAAGATGTGATTATTTGTGACCTCTGGCAACACAGTAGACATGCACTGCACATTCCAGGATAGTGGATGAAAATCACCCCAAAGGAAGCGTCTGTACTGTGTAAACTACCCTACATCAAAGTTATAATGTTTACTTTTATAGACTCAAGACACGTACGGATGGCTTGCATCACAGGAAGTATTAAGGTGTCATTTTTCCCCTCATTTAATCTTTTAGAGTAAATAAAAGTGAAGAGACAAATGGCAGTATTGCATTGCTCCAATGGTAATTTAATCCTCAACAGGACTCTTTCTCTCCATGTGGAATGTGGAGCCTGTGGAGAGGGAGTGTTGGAGCACACATTCTGCAGCAGAGTGTGGAAAATGGAAGATATGTTTAAAACACTGTATAGAGCTCACTTTGTGTGAATGACGCTATGAGTGCACAAAACACTGTAGCATCCAGGCGCTGCTATTTAGATGCACTTGATTTATTGATCATCTGCAGGTGTGAGCACCTCTAAAAGCTGAAGTTTTGGCAGTTTTTTGGCCTCATATCTCTATAAAGAACATGACAGCATGATTTCAGTTTGCAAAGTGGCATTTGCACTACAAAACTTCTGGAAAGATTCCCTTTGAACAGACAAGACTGAACTGGAGATGCTTGAAAAACCAAACGCTTTATATTGGCAAAAACACTTCATATTAACTTTTAAGGATTTTGGTGGAGGGGTTGATTGAGCTTGTTTTGCTGCCACAAGACCAGGACACCTTACAGTTATTAAGTCGAGCATGAACTCTATATACCAAAGTATTCTGCAGTTAAATGTGAGGCCATCTGTCCAACAGCTAAATCTGGGCTGAAACTGGGTTATGCAACAGGGCAAGGATTACACGGCAGCAAATCTATACGAATTGGCTGGAAAAGAAAAGAATAAGACTGTTGCAATAGTCCACTTAAACTCCATCTCAATCTTATTAAAATACTGTGGTTGGATCTTTAGACAGCTGTGCATAAATGAGTGCCAGCCAATCTCAATGAATGCAAGAAATGTTGTAAAGAAGAGACAGATCCCCAACTTCTCAGTCTACATTTTGAATTATCCTTGAGCGAGATGCTGAACCCCATCTGTTCCCCACTTATAAATTGCTTCGGTTAAAATCATTACTTAAATCAATTCAATGATGATGTCATACAGACAATTATCACTTCAAGCTAATGCTGCTAAATGTTATTCCACAACCTACTGAATTGTTCGTAGTTTTTTTTTTACATATTGCCACTATAGTTTGTTTTGGTCTTTGTTAGCTAAATAAAATTTGGTGAATACAACGTCAGATTAACAGCACATATTGTGCAATGCTTTTAAGACCTGGTATGGACCAGATGACTATTTTTTTTATGTGCTGATACAAAAAAAAACCTCTGAATTAGAAAAAGATGATGACTGGGATGATAGCAAATGTCACTCTATAACCTGTATATGTATATCACTTCAGAGATATGCAAGTTATCCAAACCATTCATGTACATCTATTTGCTATATCCTGAATGGCAACACCCTAGAGGCAGGCAGCCTACTCTGCTCTGGACATACTGTGTCTTTCTTCCTATCCTCTTGAGATTTTCTACAGAGCTATTTTTCTGTGAAAACACAGATTTTTTTGCTGTTTTGGATGCTTTGCATCTGCTGTGATGCATAACCATGGCAAAAGGGAAGTCGTTTACTTCTTGCAGCAGCTAACTGAGCTTTTCATAGCCCAGGTAATAACTATAATAAGATCAAATCAATATGAGTTGAAGAGGAGACGTCAAGGATGAAGAGCATTGACAAATCTGAGCAAAAAGAAGAAGAAGTTTAAACAATTTATTCTCTTGATCATCACTGGGAGTTAAAACCGACTAGCTTACACCTCTGATGAACATCAGTATGGACATTTTTTTTTTCACAGAAACATGGTTGCGTGAACAGCTCTAACACCTCTCTATTCAGCTTTAAGACTTTATGGACAGACAGAGACTGCAGACAGAGTGGTAACGGTGAAGGAGGGACATTACCGTACTTGTTAAAAACCGATAGTGTGATCCTGGAGATGTCACTAAGAAGGTTCATCTCTGCACCCTAGATGTTGAATTGTTGGTTGTGAGTTTCTGTCTGTGTCGTCTACTGATGGAGTTCACCTGTGTTATCTGCCAATGCTGCATGTGCACTCATTAGCTAAGTTGTTGCCAAGCTACAAAAACAGTTCCTCAATCCACTGGTGGTGACCTCTGAAGATTTGTACTACACCTTCCTCTCTGCAAATACTTAAACGTTCTACATGTTTGTCAGCGGATTTTTATTTTATTTTATTTATCTATAACGATAGCATTTATTTACTAATAACTTATATTGTAGCAATATGATGAATTATTATTCAATTTGATCTAATTTAATTGATTTGAATTTGAACCGTGAGTTGACAATAAGCTAGATAATTTTTCTCTTAACTGCAAAAAGAATAATTTTGATTGGTTAGAACACTACACCTAAATTATCTTGAGTCCAGAGAAGGCGATTTCTGGATTTTATTCGTTACTGGATCCTTTTGGAACGTTTGTGTGGTTTTTCCCCTCGCATTGCATCTTTGGATGCAGCAATAAGCTGTGTTCATTGTTAGTTGTTTCCAGAAGTGTCTCTGAGGCCATGCTGCGATTTTCACCGCAAAGTCGTGCCTGTTTTTAATGCAATGCCTTCTGAGGGTCTATGGATCGCATCCATTCATATTGGTTCTAAGCCTTGCATAGAGAGAATTCTCTGGCTTCCCTGAATTATTGATGGCACAATATATTATTTTTCTTTTGCAATTCTGTTTTAGGGGAGCGTTTTCATAAACTGCTGAATCATGTACTCTTCCCAATCTTTGTTACGTTTGTATACATTCATTATCACTTGGCAGTTGCCAGTAAGCCTGATTAGTTGCATTTGATCATTTATTCTTTTGCACTGCATGACTTTTTTTTATTTCCACTCTTTTGTCACCTGTCTTAACTCTTCTTTAAAATTGTTAGTGTTATCAAATTCAAAATCAGAGCCTATTTTTCCAAACGGTTTTAAGTTTCAACACTTGTTAACTTGTCTTTGTACTACAGTCAATTAAATATAGGGTTTTAAATAGTTTGCAAATCATTGCAGTCCTTTTTTCACATTTTGTCTAGCATTCAAACTTTTGTTTGAAAAGAGCTTTTAAGTTTGATTGTTACACCATCAAGTTCTGTTTTCTCAAGAATGACTAAACATTAACAAGGAAAGAGGTCATGTCACAAGGGATCACAAAGCTTTATTTGTAATCTCAACATATTTTATGTTATTTATGAGATCTGTAAAATGGCCAGAACAAAACAATACTACAGTATTGTTACTTTATCAAGCCAGTGATGTTATATAAGCCTCTGTGCGTTCTCAACAACTCCAAGATGAAGCCTTAACCCTGAAAAAGGTTACGGTATCCTGATATCAATGTTTTACAGTGTTATCACAGGACACAGTTCATAGAAGCACTTGGGACCATGAATCCCTGCTGTACCCCAGTGATGAGTGCTCAGAGGCGGCCTCCATTGGTGACAGCCAGCAGATCTTCATCAGCCTCCAATGAGGTCACGAAAGCCCTGCAAAGCATTTTACGGATTGTAATTAGTGCACTCTGAGGCAGTTTCAGCTCAGTGATTGAACAAGAGGACCCAGGAGACTAGTGATCGGGTGGCTTCTCTTGGCAACGTTTCTGAGGAGCTTGAAAGCAAACATGAAATAAAACCACTGTCACACTGAGAAGCCAATGATTGTAACTTTTCTGATATTGATGGTTTTGTAAGGTTTGACAGTTGCTAGTTGGTGGGCATGATTATACGATGACACTAGCAACTTTCCCCTTTGATTAACATTTTTTTTCTCAAGCAATTCTCTTTGTCCTTCCGTACAGTGGTCATGGATGAACACATGAAAAACCCTCTATTCAGTCTGCCATGGTGCACTGCACAGCAAACCTGTAATGGTGACAAATGGCAACTCTTTTCACAGCAGCACTTTTAGCACAACAGTATCTTCAAGTGAGAGGGTCATCACTCATGAGAAGATCACTCTTCATGTCAGCACGTTTTGTTCTTCATGTCATAGTTCTTCTTTTTTTTCATTGTATTTATAAAAGGTATTAGCTTTTGTGGGAACTTATTGCGTCATGAGTAAAGCTGTGTCCAGTCCTCTACCCTGCATCGTTGCCCCCAGCACACACACACAACAGTTCATGTTGGTCATTTGCATGTTGAAATCAGCATGGTTTATTTGGTCTACTCAACCTTGTACAGAGTTGCCAATCAGAACATCAGCCCGCCTGCTAAGTTTTTGCTCATTTACTCCGAGTATAATGATGGTTTACAGAATTAAAGTTTTAAGTTTCACTCTTTTGTTTTGATTTCTAACCGCTGGCTGGCTTTTCTTTTAACATTGCACAGAATTCATTTCCGAAACGCTCAAACTTCTTCCCCTCGTCTGATGAAAGCACACCAGATATGAGACAGAGCAGGAAGCAGGCTTTTTTCTCAGTAGCCGTGTTGACAACAGTCAAATGTGACCTCTTCAAGACAAGGTACATGTTCCTCAGGGGAGGGAGAGGCGAATTAAGAACAGTGCTGAAAGGAAACATGTCAGACCGGTGTCAGCCACCTCCCATACCTTGATATGTGTTCTTCCTTTTGCACGCGCAAATTTCTCCTCCGGTTATTTCCAACAATGGACTTCAGAAAGACAAATGCACATAAACGTTTTGAGCAGCTGCATGGAGATAGGGCTGATTCAAATGGGTAGTGAAACCTCTTTGTTTTTCAGCATGTATGAAGACATCTTTTTCAATGAGCATGTTTCACTGCAGCCATATGATGAAGTCTTGCCATAAGCAGCCTCCTAATTGTGCTGTCTGTTCAATCTCACTCTTGTCAAGTCTCCAAAAGCGGCAAACAATATCTCTAATCTACTATGAGCTTGAGCTGTATCCTCCGACTCAGCTGTTGGTCTTTCAAGATGCAGATTGTGTTTCATTTTTGACCTTGTCTGAAAATAAAAGCTGAAACACCTTTGATGTTCAGCCACTCAAAATGTGTTCAGTGAACAAATATGTGCAGAACCCTGACATTCTTTCATATGTTACAGCAAGTACGTAAGTGTGGATATCATGAACTTATATTAGGATCATCCTGCATATCTTTTTGTATTTCATGCTGTTATTTTCTGGGATTAATATTTTGTATTTACTCAGTTTTGCATTTTAAGGCCCAGAAAAAATATTTTATTTGAATTTATAGTACAAGAAGTCATTTACTCATGCTTTGTGTATCTAACCTGAGTACTTTCGGTGGCTGTTAAAAAATGTTTGATTATTTTTTTCATCCTATGATGCGTCTTCCTTTTATAATTTGTACGTATTTATTTCATCGAAACATACAATACACTATATTTTTTATTATGACATTGCCTTGCTTTACTGTTGGAGCAAGCCACTCTTTGGTCAATATGGACATCAGCTGAAATTGTCATACTTTTGCTTATACTTTTTATATTTTACTATACAGGTAAAAATAAGGTTATTGGTCCCACAAGGGGGAGTTCCAAAAAATGGGGTAATTAAGTATTACTGATCAAGAAGCGTTAAAAGGTTTGGGCAGATTATGTTTAAACATCTGTATACTACTTTCAAAAACCTACAGTGCTATAGATATCAATATAGATGCTGCAACAGTGTGTTCTTTTTTTTTTTTATCAATAAATGGAACAGGCTATGATAGATTGACCTTTGATAACCCATCATTTACGTGTTTGTGCTCGTAGTGCAAGACCATAATCATTTGTTATATTATTTTTTGCCAAATGCGATTTTAAAACAACAATCTTAGAGCCCAGATTGATTGTACTGGCCTAATGACTATGCCTCTGGGGCGCTGTTATTGGCCCAATATTTCTGGGCTTACAGTGTGGCCAGTGGCCATCCAAATAATGTATTACATCTGGGTAATCTGTATGCAAATCATTGTTAGATAGGAGATAAGTTTTCAAGCGCTATAGCCGCTGGTTTTGAGATTGTATTTCAGCAAAAACGGCCTGTTTCATTTGCTCTCCATAAGACGGTTAATGTGGATGCAGTCCAAGTCCGCTCAAAAGTGCCTGGTCAATGCTACTCTGACTGCAAAGACAACTGGAAAGCTCCCGGTAACAGAAGTGTTATTTCTATACGATTAGGGTAACATAAGCTGCTGGAAGCACTCATTGCCTGCTTTTTTTTTTCCTCAGATACAAATCAATAATAACGTTTGTACATCTATGTTTTCTTTAGAAATGTAAACAAAAACATAAAAAAACACCTTTTAGGAAAGAAAGTATTTAAGAACTCTACCGTGGCTCTGACATGGTGCTCCCCATGAAACAATATAGAAAGAAAAAAAAAACTTTGGCTGACTCTTGAAATAGACCATAGACTAGTATTTAAAAACAGTTACTAGTGTTAGCTTACAAGACAAAGTACAGCATTTGGTTATAACTCTTTGCATATCTGTTTTTACAGGCTTAAAGGAGGACGTGACAGCCAAGTCCAAGACGGTTTTCAGGAGCCCAACTGTGGCAAGTCAGAACCCTGAGACAGAACTGATACTGGATGGAGACGATGATAACGTCAGCCTGCTGCATGAGAAGGAGATGGACAACCTGGGTGGTATGTCGGCACACCAACATTTCCATCAACCACCATTCAACTTCACCACCAAACTTTGACTTATTTTATCTGTTTGATTCTTAATATTTTTTAACCCATCCCCAAAAAAGTGTTATATACAACACAGTTAATTGTGAAACTTGCTGCCAATGTGCATTTTGTCCTTCATACATAATTTATCACACTCCGACTGTGAGCCAACTTTGATCTGATTTTAAAGTTACTGCCAGGACTTTAAATTGCAATTTATTTGATTTTGAGTTTGGTTTTTAGTTTCATTGATCATCCTTGATGCTGAAGCGCATTTAAGTTAAATCCTCCCTTAATACCTCATGCATAAAGCTGGTGGCACACACATATAGTCTTGTGTTCATGTCTTTATGTCTGAATGTGAGAAGCGTATTCCCTTATTATTTTGATCTCCAAAAACATTGTCTGTTTTCCTGTGACAAAAATAGAAAAAACAGAATTATTAGTGTAATTTTTTTCTGCTTGTGTTTTTTTTTTCAACAGTTATCATCACTAGATATTATTTTATTTTTTCACAATTACATATCGCTAAACACATGAATGTGCAAACTGTGATGGAAAACATATGATAAAAGGCAGTTTGAAAATCTGCATTGCTCACTTAAAATCTCTTCTTTATTGTCTTATAGTGCCCACTTATCATGGCTTAGTATGTGAAGCTCAGACTGATCCAGGGCACTGCAGAGCAGTGAAATCCCCTTTAAGATCCCACAGATTGAAGCTTGGAGGAGGAGACTAACCCTCCTTTTTGTCCCAGGGCCAGCAGGCAGCCAAACGCTCCATGTCTGTCAGATGAACCCTTCACTGGCCAATGTAAAGAGCAGCGCAGGGGCTCATTTACAAACAGAGGGTTTTCTCCTGAGAAACTAATAATGACCATGAACAAACCAGAAATGCTGAGCTTGATATTTGCTATATATTTATGATGTGTGAACTGAGCCGAACTTTGAAGGTGGACACTGAAAAGTAAATGTGGGGATTTATTTGTTCATGTGAAATGAAAGTTGAGTTCACGTTTTTGCCAATAGGGGAGCTGCCTCACACTGTAGCAATCAGGTTGTGTTTTTAGCAGGATGCACTGGCTGTGTTTGTTCTGTATATAATCTCAGGCATGAACAACCTCAATGAGAGATCTGAGACTAGATCCTTGTCAAAAACAGTGCTCCTCCAGCCAGCCGCTGGGTCAGTGCCTGCTGCTGCCAAAGGGGTGGCGCCTACACTCATGGGCTTAGGCAGTTGTGGTTACTGAACCTATGATTAGTTTTGCTCCCCAACAAACACTGGAAATGATCTGTGCTTGTGCTGGCATTAAATTAACTTTTTTGTATGCACATATTGTAATCAAAATTGGGTAAAATAGAAACGCATGTGAGAAGAAAGAATAGAAGAGTCTGAGTCTTACAGAGAATTTCTCATGTTAAGGAGTAGTTTGTATGCAAGCCAGCATACCGGAAACATGTTAGTACACCCCAAAGTGTGGCTTTGTAGCCACAACCATTTTGTTTTGCTTTAATTTAGCCTTTTTGCATCCATTTTAAGTCCCTGTTCAGAATACTGTTTCCTTGAGTGGTGACATGTTTATAAAAGGGTAAAACCAACATAACATTTCTGAATGTGTACCTCTGAGGATATGAAAGAAAGATGAGAGCTGTTATTCTGTTTTGGGGTGCTCGATTCATGTTTTCTATTCAGACGTCTACAGATAATTTCCTTCTTCAAATATATGTATACCTAAATCACCATATTAGTAGATAATACTGCTTGGGTATGTAAGTGACCCATATCTTATAATGTAAAATATAAAAGCAATAATCAAGCACCGCAGTCTAGAAGATATATTGTGGATGTTAAACGCACCCTCTTAGCAGTTCTTCCAAACTCCCTCCTCACAGAAATTAGGCTTTCATCACCTTATTAAACTGGACTGTCATTTGAGAAATATTTGCATTTTCATTAAAAGATACACCCAACAGCGGGGTATTCAACACTTTATCCTGTGTGCCCCTCTCATCCTGTGTAACTTGCCCTTAATTTCATTATTCTCATGTAAACATTTTAATGCCATATAGCCTAATTATGGAAGGATCCCTGAGGGGATTACTCCCTAATCCTCTTCCTGCCCATGTGCAATGGCTGCTTAATGCTTCAGGCAGTATGTGTATTTTGCTTGGTGTAGTCTTACAGGGACAAAATGTAATACTCCTCGAAGTATTATTTTCAGTAGATGGATTGGATTAATTTATAGTTTAGACATTTTATGGAGACAATCCACTTTTATTGTAGCTCATACTGTGCATAGCAAAAAATAAAACAGTGAAAAAATAAGAACAGATATGTGATATGTTTGATTATTGTTGTTGTGATTATGAATACTATTACTGCAATTCAGTACGTATTTGTCTCTGCTATCAACACAGTGAACGTTATCGGAAATGCAGAAAACCAGGCTGAGGTTGGTGTTACTTTTAACAAGCTTGCAAGCAACGTGTAGTATCTGGGTTGATAGCATCAGCAGATAGGATCATCGTTAATGGACCCGAGCAACGCGGAGGAGAGGGGGGGGATCAAGGGAGGATGGTTTAACTGTGCAGCCTGCAAGAGCGATGAAGGGGCGCTCTGGGAGTTCAGACCGAAATCCACTTGTACTCCTGTAACACTATCGGCCATAATTGGCTGAGGAACGCAGATTAAGATTGATGAGACATTAAAGTGGCTCTTTGGAGTTTAAAAGATCGATAAATATACCGATTTTGGTGCTTTCGTTTGAGAGCAGACAAATCACTGTAACGGTGCTCCACGGCGATACTGATCTGAGAACAAGGAGGATGAAAAGGATGAGAAGAAGCGAGGATACGTAAATAAATTTGCAATCACGATCAGCTGACCGGGCTCCAACCTAATGGATGCCTGTTAGCACTTGAAAACAAGCGTTATAAGTGAAAGCTGCCAACAGAAAGACCATACTTTTTGTGATTTCTGTCTTATTTCCTTAAAATCAATTAATTCAATTCTGGCCATGCAGTGTAACGCACTCGTGAGTAACAATTTTGCAAATTAATATTTTAAACCTTTAAAGTCAAAATATGTTCATTTGAAAATATGAAGAAGACAGGATTAAAGATAGTGGTGATTGGAGCGGCTCGTGAAACATTTCTTCATCAGCCTATCACTGGTTTCCATGCCATTTTCATTTTTCCAATACCGATTGTGCCTCCGCAACCTCGATAATTTCCACCGTGATCTGCGCCTATCCTGGACGGTATAAGAAAAAAGTGTTTGCGCGTAAGGCTTCAACATTAGATTCCAAGAGTTTCAAGTTTTTAAAATTTTTTTGTCATGATGCATTTTGACTAAGCTGCAATAACTACTCTAAAAATCTCTGTGTTTTTAACATTGAATTCGCACTAAACTGTGGGTGAGTGAATATTCTTGACTGCCTGCACTAACCACAGTTCTCGCCTTCTTCAGTTACAGAATCAACTTCCGCCTCGTTTTATTTAACATAAAATACCAAAAGCGTCTTTTCTGCATGATATCAACACAACATGTGGCTGCCCCCTGTACATTCTGCAGGCCCAGTGGTCCTGAGCAGCTCGGCCCAGCTTGTTGCCCCTGTCCTGGTCGCGCGGGGAACTCTGTCCATCACCACCTCTGAAATCTACTTTGAGGTGGATGAGGATGACCCTGCCTTCAAAAGGGCCAACTCAAAGGTAAGTAAGTTGCAAGCAACTATGCAGCGCGGTTTAGAACTGTTTCTGACATGTTTAACAGTTTTCTCTCTCTCTCTCTTTCTCTCGCTCTCTTTTTTTCTCAACTGTCCCACCACCGTTAATGATATGCTATATTTTAGATAAACTAGTGTTCTTACATAAAGAAAGTAGGCTGATGGGTTTCCAAAGAACATTCATGAGCATTTGAGTGTGTGTGTGTGTGTGTGGGTGGGTGTCTATGTGAGAGAGAGTCTGTGTGAGTTATTTAAAATTTTTGGAAAATCATCATTTCCACTGGGAGCTGTTCTTCCTGTAGGCCCGGCCATCAAAGTGTTTTGACAGTTGATTTAGCAAATTGTGCCAAGTAAACTCTTCATCCTTCTAATTTTAAACTAATTAGTAAGTTGTTCAGAGGATTTTAATTTAAGAAAAAACCCCAAATCTGTTTAAAACGTTGTTGAGTTTTTTTGAAGGTGTCAAATGTAGAAAACCTCAAAGTTTTCATTATTATCACACTATTATTGCGTTGCATTAAGCCTATTTTTGTATTATCAGGTGCATATTTAATAAAATCATAATGGGACACAAGTATAAAACAGCTCGTTTTATTAACTCTTTAAATTAGACCAAAGACAGAAATAAAAAAAAATCAGATCACAGATGTTTATAATCCAGTGTATCTCAAGTGCATTTTTACCCAATTAAACTGTAATATATATATATATATACTATATATATAGTTTATCATTTTCTTCTTTTTTTAAAATCACGTAGGCCTAAGCATGGTTAAGAAAAACAACAACTCAAATAGTTTGAGTAATTTAAATAATAATTCAAGTAAACTGGTGGAATGTTTTCAATGTAACAAATGTCATACGCCTACCATCAAAATGTAAACTTTAAGAAAATATAAAAATGTCCATTGAAACAGGTGAATCAGACTACCACTGATGCAAGTATAAATTAACAACGTTTCTACCGGATAAAAAAGAAAAGATTCAGAGGGAGATTTAAACAGGTGGATCCTATTTACGTGTCACAGAACAACATTCACAATTTCAGACCACTTGAATCACAATCTATGAATGTATTTACAGTATAAAATGTACAGATATGGGTTTTTATTTTTCCAAGATTGTTACGGTGCTTTTTCTTTCTTTCTTTCTTTCTTCTGAAGCATTTAGTCGACACGGAGAAAAAGAAAACCACTGTTGGGGTGGCATTCTGGATTAATTGTTGCCAATGATTTAAACTTGCTTCTAAATAACATATTAACACCACCGAAAGGTGCACGGGGATAACTGTAAATTAAACTGTTGTGAAAATCATCTTGAAACAGGCTAGGCCAAAACATATTCAACAACAGAGGACAGTCACATTTCACAAGACTTCGCAAATTGGTTGGCGTTATTTTCTCTGTCCATTTCTAAGCCTGTTAGGCCTCTTTAACACATTTTTAAGACGATGTGAACCAATATTTTCTTTTTTTTTGTTACCTCAGAGTTTCTCCAAGCTTTTGGGGTTGGTCAGTATTTCTCTTGCCAGTCGCCAAGTCTGTTTGGCTGCGTTTTCTAGAGCAGAGTGAGGTTTTCCTTGAAACAGGTCTAAATTAGGCAGGAAATAATGCGGGCACCTTCTGCACTGCAAACACGAAATAAGCTGCAATAGTATCCCGTTCAGGCGGTCGCCGAGGCAGTTCTCATCCCAGTCCGACTCCCTGGGATGTTTCTCACACTCGTAGGAAACCAAAGTTTTCATGTGGTAGTTGTTCAGGGGTTGTCCAGGCAGTTCGAGGTGCCGGTCTCGTAACGCTTTGAGGACTGACAAGCATTTCTTCCTGCACCCGCCCAGGAGGAGCCGGTTCTCGGCCTCGGCAAACTGCAAGACCCAGGCATCGCTCTCTGCTGAGCTCTGCTTGCCGTTCAGGGAGTAGCACTCTTTGGATAAAAGATTGAAACCCTCCGCTTTGACTTCTGCCACTCTGTTCGGTCCCGGCCAGGGGATGTGAGGCAGAGGCCAGTGCGCAGCGCTTCGTGGCCAAATGCCAGTGCACTTGAAAGCCGGCGTGATTTGCACCACATATCTGTCTCTAATACGCAACTTCACCTCACTTGTGTCAGCGACCATTTTGACAACATCTCTGTAGCTGCATTTATCTACTGCCTGCGCCACCAGTGTCTGAAATCTCGACCGGATCTTGCGCGCTGAGAGGTAACCGGAGGCTGTGATGAATTCTACCCAGAGTGACATGCTTCTTTTGCGGCCATCGCTGAGCTTGAGGACGGCGCAGCCTGGAAGAGAGCCGTCATCTACAAAGTTGAATACTCCCATCTGATTCAGATAGAGTACGACCTCGAACTCGGTGGGTGAAATGACCTCCAGTCCCTCGAAACGATTATCCATCTCGCTGAGCGAGCTGATAAAACGAGGCTCCTGCACCTCCACTTCCTTTAGGACATCCGAAACCACCTTGCACACCTCCCGAATGGTCTTGGAGATGGCTGCCTTTCGAGACTGACATTTCTCGTTGTAATATTTGTTGAGGTGATACACCAACTTTGCCTGCGCGGCTATCATATTAGGGCAGAGATCCGGGTTATACACCGGAGTCTCGCAATAAGCCGAGGGATCCAACGCGGCTGTTTGTACGGGAGCCAATTTTAGATAAGAAGGGAAGCTATCTAAATAGAAAAAAGTCCACTTAGAAAGTGACTATGTGCTCAGAGCACATGCGTAACAATCATAACATTCACAGCTGTAAACTGCATCGAAGTGCTCAGAGCAAGTCCTCGAAATGATCCCAATGGCGTGATTAAAAGTCCATTTGCACCTCGTTCAATAGCCAGGAAAATGCCCTTTTCGCTCTCTGATCGCTGTGCCAGTTAGGTGTCCGCGTAATTGCGCAGAGTAGAGTGTGTTCTCCTGACGCAGACGCCCGGTGTTGCTGTGTTTTACAACACAGAGACACACACACTCTTTATTATAAGGGAGGAGTTGAAACCAAGATGTCCAATCGCTGTCCAATGCGTCACCGCAGTTTATTGAAAACAAATTCATCCCCTGGTGTTATATACAAGTAAAAAGTACAGGTACTGGTAGTATATCGAGGAGCGGAAGTACACCTACGCGGACTGAAGGAAAATAATTCTGCTCTCTTCTTTTCTTTTCATTTCTTTTCATTTCTGTGGGACTTCATCCTCCGCTTTTTAGTCCGCTACGTTGTATGCATTGTATGTGAAACAGTAGGTTGTTTTAGAATTATTTAGTGTTTGTGTATTCGGATGGGATATTATTTAAATATGTATTTAAACTTACGGTGTATTTATTCTATTTTAAGATTCCACACAAAACACGTCAAATAAATTGTAATTAGACTGAAACTATTGTGGGAATGTTTGGTAAAACATAGCCTATTTGATATTGTTCATGTGTTGCATGTTTAATTTTTCGAGGCATATATAGAGAAAATAACGACCCCATAGCATACAAACTCTCGGGTTAAGTTAAAATTGCCGAACATATTGTTGACGTCTCGGGTTTATTTTTGAAAGGCTAAAAAGTGCAATATGGTGCTTTAGGCCTATTTAAAGGCTGTACAACACTGCGATCATAATTGATTAGCATGCCTGTTGTTATGATACACTATATCTTCAAGGTGTGTGTTTTAATATAATTATTAAGAGGTAATGCTTACTTGTTTTGCCTTTTTTCCCCTTTTGTGTTCAGTTAACAACATTTCCACATGACAGCATTTTAATATTTTTTTTACTGTAATAGCATCTACTTATGACAGTTAATCTGCCTATGTCTTCCTTTAGGACTTTGTACATAGAAAAGTAAATTGTCATTTTAACTTAATTATTCGTTTTTTCTGTTTTTTGTTTTTTTTTCTAGAAAGCTGATAATAGTCTGTAGTGTTATTGTGTTGTAATATAGCCATTTCTGAAAAATATTCATTTCTGACATCAGTTATCAAAATGGATTATTTGAATAAAAACCTTTTGGCATTCTGCAATTTGTCATTGATAGAGCTTAATACACCTTTTTATATATAAAAAGGCAGTATAAGCAATAACAACAAAAATAAAAGTAAGATGAATTAAATTAAATCACCTGTTAGACAATTTTGGAGAAAAAGAAACAAGAAACCTGAAGAAAAATAAAGAAGTTGGAACAATTCAGAATGACATTGTTGGCCATTTAATCCAAAGCATTATGATTCACAATAAAGAGGTATTGTATCTGCACTTGCACCAAACCTTCTCTGACTCTCATCATTGCACTGGCACTCAATCTCACAAGCTATCGTACATGCTTTGAAGAGGACTTCAAAACAATGATGCTACACGGATCAGATGAGGAACGCAAAGGCATTTACACTCATCCCTGCCCCAAGTCAGAGCAGCATACAACCAGACATTATGAGGGCAAACTACTGCATCTAAGCTCAAGCTCTGACTACATGGATGCGGCTGAGCAGGGGGCGGTATGTGAGGGAAGGACCTTGATAGATAGGTGACTCCCATTATCATCGCAGCCTGTCATGACAACAGTGCCAATGGCTGCTTGGCAAGTCTTTGTGATAAAGTTACATTGTTACCAGGCAGAAATGGCAGATTTGAAGTATGAAATCCAACTGTGGGAAATAGAGCAAGTTTATATGAAGGTTTATTTTATAACTGAATAATACACACTATAATGCATTTTTATTCATACTGAATCACATTTAAGTCAGTTTAAATGTATCAACCACATTTTAATGTTATTGACATATATGGGGGACATATATTGAGGATATGGAGGACATGTTTTCATGTGGCGAGAAGTAGCTGAAAACCTCTTTCACTCTCAGTCTTTGATAGTCTTTTCTTTCACTCTCTCCCACTGTCTGTAGCTCAGCAGGTACTTGGCTTTTATTGAAACCAGACTAGCTTCTCTTTCCAGACAATCATGCTCCAAGTCAGATGCCTCAGAGTCCAGTTGCACCTCTTGAGTTTGTACTCTTTTGCCTTTAACCATCCCTATGCGTGATAGAAGGTGGGATTTTCATTGAGATTATCACCTCTTAATCTAAAGCATGTGGTTGCTGAGATCCCACAGTAACTCAACCTGCTTCACAGTCCCATGACTCCAGCAGTTGTCAAGTCTAGCCTAAGATGATCCAGTTTTCTTTTTCATATCCTTACCATGACAACATTGAAATCTTTGTTGATCCATGTACCATACTGCTAGGCTATTGGAGGCCCTCAAGTATGATGTATGGGATTGTGATTCCAGCACATGCCTATTTCAGACCCAGCAAATGCATGCCTGATTGCGTAAATCAACACAATGACTTCTACTTCCCCTAATTTTGCATGAGCATGTGACTCTGTTTTGAAGGCCTCTTTGTTTCCGAAGCATTCCTCTACACTTATTCATTTTTTTCTCCTCCATTTTTCATTTTGCTTTCTTTCAACAAGAATGAGAATTCTGTGAACATGAATATGTAGAAGTTCAGTGGTACTTCTTTGATGGTACAATTGCCTTTTGATTCTGATGTTTTGCATCTTGAAATTATGTCCTACTATCTGTATCCATAGTTATGAAGAATATGCAAGAATCTAAAAAAACAACAACAAACTCATACTGTTTAATGATGGTATTAACTAGCTCATTTCACCAACATGGCTCTGTGGCTCTGACTTTAACCACAATGTATAAACCATATCATTTTTGGAGTAATGTATAGTTTCAGTTTCCTCAGTGACCTCATAACTCATTAAGAAAGTCAATTATGTTATGCAGCAGTAACATTTGGACGATTTTTAAGCTGGATCAAGTCATTTGTGGACAGCAATCCTATAACTGACAGTGTGATTACAGTGGTTGTTTGATTATTTTATTAATCCTATTACACAAGAACAAATAAGGTCAGCCATATGCTTTTTCATTAAATTTCCGGGGATATTTAGTAATGATAAAAGAGACTCAAGCCATTTAAGGGGACTTTATCTGCTCCCAAGTTAATGTGCAGATTAGTTCAAGCAGACTTAATAGGATGACATTTGTCTGTATGAATCAGATTAAAAACAGTAACATATCAGAGATGTGATATCACTGGCTCTCACACTGAGAAATAAAATACTCATGGGATAACCACTCACTTTGACACATTTTCTGTAATTTTGTTTGCCATTAAATGAAATTGTCATTGAGATTTTTAATAATGAAGCATTATTATTCCACGCAATATGGTGTCTCTGTAGGAGGCCGGTTAATTTCTGGGCCTAGAGCCTCACTGTGGACCCCCTTTGGATTGTGTCCATTCATTTATTTTATTCTCCCCTGTCTATTAGCAGCCTTTGGACAAGGCAGAAAGCTGGTACACATGGCTTCAGGGTCTGAGACCCTCTTCACCTAAATAGGCTGTCTTTACGATTGAGTGCATTTGTACGACAGAGAGAGATCACCAAATGTATTGGATTGATAGGATTTTTTGTTTGTTTTTAGCAAAGAGAGATAAAGAAAAGTGTACATTTTGAAACTTAATTGATTGTCTCACTTTCATTTGCCCCTTTACCCCTCCCCTCTGCAATATGGTACGCTTGTCAGCCTCTGTGATAAATTACATGCATGTATTTGCATGAATTTAGCATGAATGCAATTTAGTTCTGTTTGCCAAAGTAACAATTCAGAAAAAAATCTGGATGTTTTCACAAATAAAGAAACTAGAAGAAAAAAGAAAACACAAGCTTACATGGGAAACCGGGGCATCTTTTTCTTCACTTGTCAGGGTGAAGCAAAGGTGCTGCTGCAGTGCTTTCACTTATTGTACCAGCACATAGTTTAGCATTACCTTTTTATTTTTGAACAGAGGGTGTTTTGGGGACTCGAACATTATTGTGGTTGTTTTATTATATCATATTCATTAATATGTGTATATGTATTTTAAAAAACAAAGATTGGGTTTAATTATTCTGAAAAACAAAAATCACAATTTTGTTAAAATGCTGTCATTTACATGTTTATTTCAAATGTTTCTTTTGAACTTTTGTTGAATGTTATTGGTTTTCATTGATTTTGCTATTTATTTTCACCTTCTCTCTCTGAGAGGCAACTTTTCAGAAAGAGTCAATGTGATTAATCTTAATCTTTGCAAGATGTCTACCATCTGAAAGTGGGCGCTATAATCATCTGCCCACTGACCCCTCGATGCTTATATACAGTCCTCTCCATTGCCCTTGTTTCTGATAAATGTTTTACAATCTCAGACACTTGTCATGTGATCCAGGAGTAGGAGTACATTGAAGTAACAAAGTAAATAGATAAATTAAGGGCATATTGTTGGTTTGGGATTGTTGGTAATCAGATGCTGTTGGGAAGGCCTGTGATGAAATTAGGTGTTGTTGCCTAAATAAGGGATGAAGGGTTCATAATTGCCAGTCTTAGAGATCTGAGGTGCGGGGTGCCAACTGTCAGAGCAGGGCTAATGATGACAAATGTCTCTCCATGCAGATTGCTGCAGCAGCGCGAGGGTGCAGCTGAGATGGGAGAAGAAAAGAAAAATGCAGTGGGCTTAACAAGAGAAAGCTTGTGTGCACATATTTAATGACCTACATGGAAAATAACCCCCTTAACTGATGGGCTGCCTTTGAAAGTACAAAAGCTTGATGCTGTTTAAAGCTACCTCTACTGATATTAATAGCTTAAAGTCTCTGACTATGGAGAATCATTGCTCCTTTAACCGAGAGAGTGAACAACACACAGAAACTCCAATTAGTATAAATTTGCTCACAAGCTTTTCAAGATGATTTATCAATAAAAATGTGTCAAGTTTGTTAAAAAGTTAACTCTATGTTTAGCCAAACAATCCATCAGCTCTAGAGGAGAGGTTATAAAAGCAAGGATCAGCATTTTCCTTAGCTTTGCTTTAGCTCATGATTTGGTCATTATTGTGCAATAAGGCAAAGTGTTGTAAAAAAAGTGGAATATCTTGTTACTTTGAGGCTTATATAGAACAAACTGTTCCTGGTTAACAGAGCTAAACTGTTGTTGGTTAACATTGCTTTATTATTATTTTTTTAACTGAGCTTGATTTTAACCACTTTTGTAGCAGAGAGCCATAAATCTGATTTCACTTACTGTGACGTAACGCTCATGCTAATAAAAGAGCAAACCCATAGTGCTGCATGGCCAGCTTTCCCCAATTTGTTGCATGAATGGCTTTTGAAAGGGGTCCCTCTTTGTACAAAGGGAGTCTCGTCTTTGTTTGGTTTCACCCCATCTGTGTCATCTGGTGGTCTGTGCAAGAGGGTGGTGTCTCAGGGTGCTCCCCAGCGGCGTTGCCAGTTGTTTTATGGACTCGCTGGAGTGGTGCAGGGAGTTCATAAGTTGGCGAGCCCATTGTGAGCTGAGCCCAGCTGACACGTGTGAATTGACTCCAGCATATTGACAGATCATTTCCATTAATGAATCGGAGGAGTCTGCCTTGTTTCACTCTGTGATTTATGCCCTTGCTTCATCATCCTCTGAGCATAGGGTTAACTAACAATCCCCTGAATGACTCAGCCACTAATTGCTTGAAGAGAGTTTGTCTTGTATAGTTGCTTCATGAGGTTTGATATAATTTCTGTGATATTTAAATATTTAAAATTATTATTGTCCCAAGTAGACAAATTGTTTCTGGGGATTTGACAATTGAACTACCTATATCATTTTGTATTCTACAGTTCCTAATTAAAGTCATCTTGGAATTTAATATATGGCTTTTATATATGATAAAATAGTATTTGTAGCAATAATTTTCAAATGCACTGTGACACAGTAAAACAACAAATCTACTGTCTACATTTAACTATATAATGAACTGTCAAATATTATCAAGCCTCCACAAAAAATAAGTTTACTTTTATTAAGCAGCTAGCAGTTTTATTCAGGGCTTGAGTCTGCTTTTACTTCATTTAATATTGAGCTTCTTTTGGTTTGTAACCACTAGTGTCTCATCAGCTCGGCCCTGATCTTCTCATGGCGACCATCCAGCTTGCTCAAAGCAACAGCCACACACTGCTGATATTGCTGGCCTCAGCTCGGCCTGTCACCCCCACCACTGCTGCCACATGGAAGGCACATTTGCTCGCCACCATTTTATGTTGCTGTCACCCTCCCTTGAAGAGCAAGGGGAAAAAGGGGTGGTGAAAAGGACAGAAGGGAAAGAGGGAGGCTCACCCTGAGCGGATGCTAGACAAAGATGGCAGCAGAGACATTTTGTCTACTTTCATTAGTTCTGGTGCTGGTGAGCTGTGCTGAATATTAGCCGGTTACTAGCAACGCCACATATTGTGGAGCACAGACTGGGAGAGCATGTCGCAATCAAATCTACCCCGCCTCATTTCCATCTTCCTCACCCTAAAAGTGGGCCATATGGGGCGGGATGACAATTTCTTATTTTATATGGTAATTAACATCCCTCAAACCTTGTTATGTTTTAGGTGTGACAAAGTTTATCACACAAATTTGCATATTTATTCCCTTAAAGGTAAGATATTTTAAGATCTGCTCTGACTACAAAGGTTTGTGTGTTGTATGTCATTGAGAAATAACTAAATAAACTGGCCTTCAGTTGTGTTCAATAGTTTGGTTGAGACAATGTCACAGTGAGCTAAACTAAATCAGTGCTGTCATTTCTCTGAGCATCTACTGTCTGGTATCTGTCAGATTAAATTGGGACCCTCCAAAAACCCATCAGATGGATCTTTGTGTGTGAGTGAGAGAGAGGTTTTGAAATTAGATCTGTGTGCTAATGCCTGTGAGTGAAGGACATTTTGGTTCGTGATATGTATTCACATGCATGTGATGAACTTGATTGTTTTCTGTTGTCTGTGATCACCATGACATTTCGAACCACTCCAAAACTCATTTTTGAAGTTCTGCCAAATCACAGATGCTTTATCTTTTGTTTACCTAAATAACAACATTCGCACAGTGAGTCCCAGATTGCTGCCCCAATGTGTGTGGAGATCTATTCCAACGTTGCTCTGTCCTGCTGAGCTTTCATCTGTTGGACTCATTATAGTTGTCATCTCACTGGGCTCTATTAGAGAAACTCAGGAGATGGGGTCCCTATAAAAGAGTCATGACGGATGAAGATGTGCTGATGTGTAGGTTCCTGCCTCCAGGCTTTCACCTGCTTAGGAACAAGCCCAAGGCAAAAAAAAAGGTCTCCCAGACCAGCCAGCGAAAGATTGAAGAGTGAGAGTCATGACTTTCTTCGTGGTACTTACAGTGAGCTGAGCCTGGAACTGATGGTGAGACAAAAAAGGGAAAAGTTAACTTATTAGTAAGTGAATTTTCAGAAAATCTTCCTGATGATTAAAGAAAACATGTCAAAAAGGTGGATGAGAGTACGAAAAAAAAAGGATGAAGTTGTGCCGTTCTACCTTGTTAAATTTCAAATGATTTTATTAGTGTCAATTCTGTGGTCTTGGCGGGGCTTTGGAGGTGTCTGAGCTGAGAGTTCGGCGGCAGGGTGAGAGCATGTCGGCTGTTGACACCATCTAACGAAGGGAGGATTAGGAGTTTACAGAGGCAGTAATATGATAGGTCAAAAAGAGGAGGCACTCCTCCACAGCACTTGGCTCTGTAATGAATGATTGACTGGAAAAGGGGAAGCTGCCACTCGCTGGCTGAGTGCTCGTCTTGACGCCTGCCGTACCGCTCCACGGCTCCCCTTGATCACGTTTCGCTGCTCCCTTCTCATCTAAGGCACCAGTCTGCAGGGAAAAGCTGCTTTTCCCTCTTATTTTTCTCTCTAATTTACACATTTAAGACATTTTTGTTTGCTTATTTGCAATTCCTTTTTTTTGTCAGTGAGCCTCTCTCTATCAGCCCTATTCTCAGCCCTGAAACCAGCTCCCCCACCACACACACACACGGACGCACACACACGGACGCACACACTGGCTCACATACAACCTTCCCTTTCTCCTCTGTTTGCCTTGAGGCAATGAACTAATTTCAGGTTCCATAATTGCGGTGTGTTGTACACCTGTCTGCTATTAATTCTCCCCTGTCTCTTATTCTTTTTCTTAATGAGATATTATTGTAATTATTGTCATTATGCTGTTTTTCATAATTAACTTGATTGATGTTGTTGTTATGGAACTATTTATTCTCTATAATTAGTGCAAATGTGTTGGGAACTTCTATATGCACTGAGAGTCTGAGACTTTGGTTATGGGTGAACTCAATCCTTCATTCACTCATCATCTGACCCCAGAGTCCCCGCCTGTAGCAGTTTGTCTTGGATAAGAAGAGGAGAACTGAGCAGCCCGGTCACCACTGAAAAGGACCCTGCTTGTAGCCATTTTAAAACCATTAAAACAGTGAAAGGCTTTACAATGGGCAGAGCTAGGCTTTGTTTCAGCCTGTCACATGCACCCTGTGAAAATCAGATGGTGCTTTTCCTAAAATGAAAAGGTGAAAAAGGTTCTGCCTGCACTCCCATTTTTGAAAAATATAGTTGTGTTTTGAAAAGGGAAAAAAATGTTTGAATGTTATTGTTGAGTAGGGAAACTATTGGAGGGAATGTTAAAGAAAATCTGCTGAATGAATAATGTTGCATTTCTTTTCTTAGTGGCTCTCAATCCAATTAGGAGTTTAATAAGGGTCATGCATAAGGACTTCACACTGCAGGTTGGGTTCTGTAAGGGTGCAACTGCGGAGTACGATGGGGCTGGATCTCCTGAAGGTCTCGCCTGACTGTTAGTCTCTTTAATGTGCAGTGAGGGGTCTTGTGTCCTGGTGAGTCATTGTAACTATTTGGGATGAACAGTTGATCTTTTCGGTAATTCTGGAGGCCAAGTCGCAGGATAATCTGACACCTGATCAATCACACATGTCTGCTTCCTCCTTTAAAATGATGCACTAGAGTTGACCAATTGAATAAGTTATTTATTTTTTTGTCAAAATGATTCGGCTCCATCACCACTTGTCACTTTTTGTATTCCTTGTTTTCAGGTTTAGTATCTTAACTGGAAAGCTGTAACCCTTGTTGAAAACTGGAATGTGAGTATAGATAAACAAAAGCTGTGTGGGTCTTTAAAGGGGTCTTAGTTGATCTTTAATCTCAGGCTATGAGAAGGAAAGTGCCTCAAGAAGCGGACTTGTGAAGCCTTTGTGGGTTTGTTCACATGCTGCTGTGCTTTGAGCGTCTGACAGGCGTTTAACTCCACACGACCTGGTTCTCAAGTGCTATCGTTTTGGCACTCTTGAATCCTGTTAGGAACCATAATTACAATTCATGCACCCCCTGTGTTTCTTTGAAGAGGCATTGAGGGAAGAAAGAGAACCTTTTGGAATAGTGGCCCTTCACTGGTGTGTCAGCAAACTGCCATACTAAACTACAGCATGGATTAATATGAATTGCAGACCCACATAATGACAAAAAACAAAACAACTAACAGACAAATGTTTGCTTAAAAATGGCAAATTGTGTCCATCCATCCAACCCGCTTAATCCTACGTGTGAAAAGTCTATAAGTAAATGTTTTCCTTTTTTTGCAGGATAGATTCCCCGTAAGCAAGTAGGAAGAAAAAAAGCTTTTTACAGGACACATTTCATAAATTCTTTCAAGTATAGAGACAACTTGTGAATTGTGGTACGAGTGAAGTGAAGCACATTTAATGATTTTCAAAGAGAAAGAGAAGAAAGGGTGAGCATAATGCCTAATAGGTGCTTTAGTAATTTCTGAGTTTTCATAGCTTAATCCGTTCTGAAAAGCTCAGGAGAAGAAAGGCTGCAAATGGCCCTCAGTATTAATTTGATGTGACTTCTGTACAATAAGGGCTCTGGATCCCAGAAGCCCATTTTCAGCCTTACCTTCTTTCATCATCCTCAGCCTTTGGAACTTTTGCCTAAATGTTTTATGAAACTAAGGCAGTAAGCCTCTTTGGTATTCTGTCTTTATAACGCCTGGTTTAAGTCTATTATTTCACTGTGTTCAAGGCAGAGCAACACATACAAACATTGAAGCAGCCTCTCTATTGTGTGAAATTCAAATTCATTTGGAACAATTGGGAGAGCACTTGTATTAAAACACACATATTCTATGGCTCATTTCCCCTCTTTCATTTGGTATTTTTACAAATGCAAATCAGTGTTGGTTTCAAATAAATCTAATTTCTTGTTATCCTAATGTTTCCTCAGTTTGAAAACTATACTTGAAAGTCATATAATATCTATTTTACTTCTATAAACATAGATTTATGCATAGTATTTCTTTAGAAAACATATGTACAACCAAACCTTACACATAAGCAGAGCCTCACTACGCAGATTTCATCCTCGTGTTTTACTAAGATAATTGTAATATTTTTCACTTTGGTAGACAACATATGGAGATATTCCATAGTCTTATGTTCCCCATCTACCAGCAAAAAAATCTTTAAACTCTGGTATTTGTGCAGTTCACACTGTTTGTATTTTGTTCATTCCTTGCAGAAAGACAAAGCAGACAAAATACTTTGTCCTGCAGTGATGTACTTTGAGGAGATGCCACACAGCTTGTGTTGTGGATGCTTTGCAGCACATTCTCTTGCACTATCTGGTCTTTTTATACATGTACATACATGCATACATATTTTCCTAACCCATCATGTAAAGAAACAAAATCTGTACTGTTTTCTTTTGTTTACACAGAATTTAGGGAAACCAACTAGGGACACACTGGGTGGGTCAGTGACCCTGGAGAAAACAGCTTGCATTAATATGGTCTAATCCAGTGTAATTAGTCAAATTACAGCACGCCAAACAGCTTGTGAGGGGCTGTCGGCTTTGGCAGGCATACAAGATGGCCTGGAGTCCCACTGGACAACAGAGAGCCCTCAAAATCTCTGCAAAGCCACCTCAATGCACTTATACCCTTTTCAGTCTATTTTCCTTTTCTCTTCCATCTTCTTTCTCTGACAAAAATGGGAAGGGAGCTTTCAGTCATGCTACAATGTTTTCACCTTCCCTTGTGTTGTCTTCCTTACCCCCAGGCTGCCAGCTTGGCTTCTTGCCTGCCTGCTAAGGTGGATCAAGATGATAGGAGGATTCATAACACAAGCTACAGAAAGTCAGAGTAATTATATCAGGGCTGCGCTCCTCCTACGTGATTTTATGTGAGAGTCAGATGCATGCTAACTAGTGCTGCTAAAAACCACAGACACGGCTAAGACACTTCCTCATGTGGTAGGATTAGCATTGGTAAAAAGATTTAAACTATATAATTACATGAGGATAAAGTACAAATTATCTAGTGCACTCAACAGCCAGATTATCATCCAGTGGAAGCCCTGTTCAGCCCCAAGGGTGAGCTTGGATGACAAAAGGCTCTAATTAGCATAAATTTACAAGCTCTCTCTTTCAGAGAAGGTGATAAGAACCTGTTCCACCTTTCCTTTGGGCCTGAATGGCTTGTTGTGCTTTTGGCAATGACAGATAAGTCAGGGTAATTCCACTTTATGCCTCAAAAAACGGTGCTCCAGATTCTGGCTGCATCTCGAAGGTGTCACCCATGATAATCTTCAAACAACGTCCAGCAGAAAGGGGGCTGTGTGTTTTCTAGATGATATACTGCAAATGACAGAAAGAATTATATGAAGGAGGACGAATCTGTAACATATTATTAAGCAATTCCCTCTGAATAACAGGGATAAAAGGATAATGGATGAGGGTGTCATTACCTCGGTTCCAATGGAAGCGCCAATGTAAAGGTAGAGAGACGAGATTAATTGAAGAGGAGTGAGGCACTCATTGCTCATCAGGCCTTCTCGTCTAACCACTTGCTCTTTCTGTCTCTCTCCTCCTTCGTCTGCCTCTCCATCCTTGTCTCATTCTTTCACTCCTTCTCAGTCTTACTCTGAACCCCTATTCCTCCCACACAGGACCAAAAAAAAAGAAAGAAAAAAGTGGGATTTAAAGTGATCAGCTTGGCAGTTTTAGCAGCAGCCAGAGGAAGCTGGTGCCCAGGCCAGGAAGATTTCAGTCATCTTAAGGCTGACAAGTCTCTGAAAGCATCCCATTAGGAAAATCTTTCTGAAAAGACCCAATACCAAATGACATCCCTTCTCTCAAGCTCCTTAGTGAAAGCATCCTCAAGCTATTTATCTGGATGTTGTGCTGACTTTACTGTATGTTCATGCATGCTTGTGGATGTGGTTATGGGTTGGTCATCACTTTACCATGCTTATATATAATTTCGAGGTAATAGTTAAGTTTTTCACCATTCTAACTTGCACCATTTTGTCCTCAAAAATGAAATCAGCGTTTTGACCTTTTTTTTTTTTTCAAAACACACAAAATATCTTATAGAACCCCAAGAAGGTCCAAAATAAGGTTATTTACCTTGCTTACTAAATTCAGTCTTTTTATGAATGCCTTTAGGGAATTTCTTAAAATTTGACTGAAACATCCACTTGTACTCATGAAGGTTTTTTCTTTTTTGCATTTTGTGGACAATGTCACTGTAACCTTAAAAAAAGGAACGTTATTGACCATAACTGAACAATTCATTCACCAGTAATGGCAACATTTTAGTCTAAGGATTAATTGGATAGAATTATGATGTCATTGAATTTAATATCCAAAGGGTCAAAGGTCAACTTCACTATGGCATTAACTGAAATTCTAAAAAAAAAAAAAAAACTACACGTAAACCACTGAAGAATAAAGGAGAGATTGTCACCATGTTAAATATTTGTTTTCAAGTTAAATTGGTGACAATCACCTTGAAACTGTGATGATTGTACAAATCTCTGCTTTTTTTTGTTGGAGATATGTTGCAGACATGTCTAAGAATTATATTGCAGCAGTATGAATTATTGTTAAAAATATGCTGTTGTTATAGATGGATAAAGAAAGAAAAAATAACAATCAGTTGATAAAACCCTTGGAAGGTTGAAGTGTAGCTTGGCAACAGCTGATGAGTACACACAGTCAACAGGTAACGCAGGCGAACTCTCTCAGTTGACAATCTGGAAAGAATCTGAACGTCAAAATTCAACATCTGGGATGCAGAAAAGCTTTTTCTCAGTGATATGTCCAGGATTACACCATCTGTTGTTAAAAGATTTGTAATCCCTCACTGTTACCACTCAGTCTGCAGTCTCTGTCTGCCCATGTAGTTAAAGCTGTGTAGAGAAGTGTTGGAGTTGTTCCACCATCCATGTTTCATTAAAAAAATTAACGTATTGCCATGACATTCCTGCTGCATCTTCATCAGGGCTCTGAGCTCGTCCATTTTATCAGCCAGTGATCTCACACCTCCCATAATGATCAAATGGTTTAAACTTCTGCTTCCTTTCTTGCAATTTTGTTACTGCTCTGCATTCTAAGTGTGTCCTCTTGAACTCATCTGGATTTGAGGGCTTATTCCAGGTATTACTTGGGCTTTGAAAGTTCAGTCAACCACTCCCACATGCAAACAACTTTCCTGTTGCCATGGTTATGCATCATAATGGATGTGCAAAAGTGACGAATCATTCCAGCATCCAGTCCAACATAGAGACAATGTTTAAAAAAAATCATCAGAGTTTTCACTGAAACAAGCTCATCAGAAAATCTGAAGTAAATACAAAAAAGACACAATATGTCCAGAGCTACTGCAGCAGGCTGCCACCAATGCAGGACCATTCTAGAACTTTTATTATTTTTTTCAATGTAATTTGCATTTATAGTTGTGAAAGGCAAAGTTATTTACACGTTTTAAAATTGGCACCCTAAGAAAAGGCAACTGTGTACGAATACACCAGAACTTACAACAGTTTGGACTGCTATTGTAATTAAGATTGAATTATAATCCTGTTCCACTTATATACCACATGTGTATGCCACATTTTTAGTTAACGGTGAATTCATAAAGGACATTGATTTGATATTGGATATTTTCTTCTAACCTCTCAGATGCCTTATGCGGGCATTGTGTGGCTTATCTCAGCCTTTCAATGCAGCCTCACATCACAATATATTATAGCTACATTGGTCCACCACACAAAATGTTGTAGTTTCACAATAGACCATCAAAAACTGTAGAATGGCTATGCTTTCTTTCCTACGAAAGCAGAGGAAAACTTACATGTGGCTTCCAGAATGATAACATCAATGTTTTGCATTGAATGAAACTGTCAGATGTGCTCAGAAATGGTAAAATTACATTTGGAAGGCAGCTGTACGGTGGTGTGGTGGTTAGCACCATCTCCTCACAGCGAGAGGGTTCCAGGTTTACTCCCGGTTTGGGCCTTTCTGTGCGCAGTTTGCATGTTCCACATGCGTGTGTTCTCTCTGGATACTCCGGCTTCCTCCCACTGTCCAAAAACATGCATGTTAGGTTAAATGATGTCTCTAAAATTGTCCTTAGGAGTGAATGTGAGCATGTATGTGGTTGTTTGTCCCGTTTGTCTCTGTGTGGATGGACTGGCGACCTGTCCAAGCTGTACCCCGCCTGTCTCCCGATAACTGCTGGGATAGGCTCCAACCCCCCCTGCGACCTGACTGATGGATTAAGCAGATTGTGTTATTCACAACTTTCATTAACTGATGTAAATGTGAAGTTGTACAGCTATTACCTTTTTTTTTTTAGAAATGTTTAAAGTAGTAAGGGCACAAACCAAGTTTGAGTCTCATTTGACTCAATATTATACAACATTTTTTTTTTTTTAGACTTTGCTGTCCATTATGGTGCAATGTAAAAAAGGCTGTGAAAATGTTCCCATTTCACAATTTCTGCAACATAATTGTAACACTACTGTGTTAAGAACATTGACAAACATACCCGTTATGTTTTTCAGTGAGACTGGACGGAGACTTAATATCAGCACTGTATGGAACCACAAGTCTAAATTGCAGTCGGGAGTTTTTCTTTTTTTTTTATCTATTTCACTGCATTTCTTGGGGCTTTAGACTGTATTTTAACATGGAGTTTTTACCCCTTAATAAGAGATTGCCTACTATGAAAACGACTCCTCCCACCTTTCCTACCATGGTAATGTTGACGACAGCACTGCAGGGCTTGCTAATGTGCGTGAAATACTATCTCTGACATAAATGTTATTGACAAACCTGGCTGGACATTTGGGGCAGTGATCTGCCAGCATATTTAATGCATATTCATCTCCTTTATCCCACTGGTCTTGCCAGAGCTCTCGAGCTGTGTCATCTTGCCACACTCCAGCTACCACCCAAATGTATAGTGACACTGATTATGCAAATCTGTATCTTGTTTTCCCCCCAATACCTGCATTAGGAACCTGCTACATTATTGAAACTGAGATATGGGCCTCTCAGTGAGAAACCTAGGGGAAATCTGAGGAAATCTTAGACATTTTTTTATTTCTACACTTCACAACAGTTGTCACATTAAGTGAGATTCAGATGAGAAACATGCTTTGATGTTCACACATACATTATAAATGTTTGCAGGGTGTAAAAGGGATTAAAGTTGAAATAAAAGTGTGGATTTTGGCACGTCTTGGTCATACAGTTCAGATTTCTTACCGCATGGCTTTTTAAAGTTAAATGTGCTAGTATTAGTTTAATTGCACAGTGTATGGGTTCACCTGAGTTGTTTGCAGTAATTTGAACATGTGCACTGTGTCCCACTTTGTTTCTTGAATAGATAAGTTGTGCAAATTGAAATTATGAGTTTATTGCAGAGTTTAAGTCAGAGTAATAGCAACATTGTCCTGAGAAGATGTTTTTTTTTTATTTTATTTCTGTAATCACAGGTACATTAAATGCAATTTAAATATATTAAATGCAATTTAGCTTTAATTTAGCTTTAGTGACAAATGTAATGGGTTTTTTGTTGCACATATTCCAAACATATACATTAATAATTCCTGCTAGATACAAGAGAAGGTAAGTAAAAGCATTTTGGTGAACAAAGCCTTAGAAATATTTTCTATGCTAAACTTTTAGACCGTATTAGACTCTCATGCCTCTCTGGAGAAACACTTTTTGCGTTGCAGTTACCATGTTGGCTTCAGCTGAAAAAGCCTTTCCACTTAGCTCGGAGTTGTTCTCTGCTCTCCCTGTTAACTGGGTTTAACGCTTTCTCCATGGGTTCCCCGACTGCTCAACCTCTTCACAGATTTGGCCCATATTGCCTGGGGTCAGCCATTGAATACAGTATATGCAGTGTGTGCTGATCTTCCAAATTGCCATGTGTGAAATCCACCCCACTTGCTCCTGGGGGAGAAGTCATATCACTCAAAATGAAACAGCCTCCAGTATCCTCCCCTTATTCTTTCACTTCAGTATTCTCTATAGTCGCCTGGGACCATGCAGTTGTGAGGCTTTATAGTGGAAGCCTATTAGACAAATCTGAGAAGAATGCAGCAGAGGTGCTGTGATACCAGGTTGTCAGTGTGCTCCACAGTCTCATATAAATATATCAGTCATGCTGGCTTGGAGGTTTCACTGAATTATATTACTTTTCTTATTTCAGTATGAATGCAGAGAAGGGGGATTTTATTGTTCCATTTTGCTAAAAATTGCATCGAGTTTTAGAGGGAATGCTTCGTTAGATTTATTAATAACATCTGTCATTTTGTCTCAGTCAATATGGTGGTAAAGCTATTCGGAAGTCAAATATGATTAGAATCTATTTCCATGCATGAATCCAGCCATCCTATGGCTTATAAGCATGATGTGCTCCACTTGAGCATCTGCACATTATTATATATGAGTTTCAGCCTAAACACCAGTGTCACCTGTGCCTCTCCTCATCTCATCTGTCACAATATTTTCCCTTTTTTTTCCTATTATGTGCTTCAGGCGCAGTGCAGCCAACCCTCTGTCAAATCAAGGAAAGAAGAAAAGAGAAATAACACAGTAATGTTAAATTGCATTATGGCTATTATACTGGAGAGGTGTATCTCCCTGCAGCTGGCAGAGTAGAGCAGCGCATGCGCCTGTGGCTCCTAATGAGCCTGCATTGAGGGACCTGTGTGGAAACAAAAGGCTGTGCTTGTCGGCCATACCAGACCCCTTCGCCCACCCTCTCCCTGCTCCCCCAGCACTGAGCGTGACAGACCAAGAGCAGAGTGCCGGTCCCTTCCTGGTGGCGTGATTAGATTGGGGCCGAAGTCTCCAGCTGGCAGGCCTGTCTGTGACTGGAGGCGGCCGTCCCCAGCGCTTGTCACTAGCTGACACCTCTGACAGGCAGGGGACAGCTTCAGCAGACAGGTTCATTAAATGGCATTTTTTTACAGCTGGGCCTCCAAAAATGAGGGCTGGGCTTTGTCAAATCCTCAAGTCTACTGGGGCCCCAGCATGTTGGTTTAGACCAAAGCTTTGTTGTTATGACAAATTTTTTTGATCTGTGCAGTTTGAAATCAGTTTTTCTTTTCCCCTCTTTAGCTTCTCTTTTGTTGACAGCTAGCCCTTTGGCCTGTACTTTGTTATAGCAGCAAACTGTTAACTTTAGCTAGGTAACAAAGAACAGCCAGTGCTAAACATTATATTGACAATCAATGTACTGCTACAATAATACAGCTGTTTTCAGATATTTTTCTTAAGAACCTGCAAAGCAGTGCTTTTTTTGACAGCATTGTTTAAATTTCCTGGAATGTTATTGTACTGAGTATTTTTATAGTGCCTGATACAACAAATCAAGAGTTAAAGAGCTACTGTTCAATTTAAAAATCATACATTTATACAGTTAATATAGACTACTAAAACTAACCATTCAGAGTCTGCAGACATCAAAGTTCATTACTCCCTTGGTAGAATAAAGTGCTGTGGCCTTTGTACTATGCACATCTGTGTGCCTTGCTTTCCAACATTTGCATTCAGAGGTCTGTTTCCAGAACATCTGGCTGCAGATTGGGAGCAGGAAGAAAGCTTCCCTGCTGCATAGAGAGCTGCTGCTGGCCCTCTATGTGCCTGCAGCTTCATAGCCATCCCTCCATCTCACTTCCCTTCCTCTCTATCCTTCCTCGACTCTGCATGCTGCCTCCTCAGGGCCAAGCTGTCTCTATGACAACTGTTTGAGTAGGGGGTTGCAGAGGTGTCAAGCAGGGGCATTACTGGTAGAGGAGCACCAGAGCTGCTGTGCTGCACATCCAGCATCTCCACCTAATCCAATTTTAATTGAGCTCCAGAGATTTTGGATGTGGCACGGAGGTCGGGCATGAGCTATTCCACGGAGAAATTAAGGCAGCCCAGCTCGTACTGCACTCTTCCAGCCTGTCACTATTTTAAATGAGCATTAGCATCAGATCTAACCCAGCTCACCATCTCGCTGTGCTTCTCTCCCTCCCTGCTTACTCCCCCCTCAATCATAACCCCTCCCCCACACAGACACCCCAACTCTCACTGTGTATGGCCTCACTTCCTTACTGCCCTGTTACATCTTTATTATCTCACACTCTGTCTCTGAACTATACCTATGTGTGATTATAACCTGGGGACTTGATGACGTTTCTCCGGGGCTCATTCTGTTGGACAAAAATGTTCAGTCAGATGGAAGGAGGGGGGAAAGGTGTGAGGGCATCATTCTCACCTGTCAGAACAGCTATCTTGATTTTCCGTGCGTGGACCTTTTGTTTCTCAACGGTACTGCATACTCTAATGATTCTTTGTCTGCACTCTCCTTTTCCTAGTATTATGATTTTTTTTTATTGATTATTTATATGTCACTGACCCAGGGGCGTGTTTCTTTGAACACTTTCTTTTGTTCCATTGTTTTAAACCAACATAAAAAAGTGTGAGAGAGAAACTGGACAGCTTTGTGTTATATAGAAACATGCCTTGAGATATGTTACAAAGTCTTACTCTTTGTTACAAGTTGAAGTAAGGAATGAATGGAATGGTATCAACACTGAACTTTCGATTAACTTGATTATGTGATGCACAGGTTTGAATTACATTATGGTGCTTTAGCCCAGTGACAACAGCGTACAGATCTAGTTAAAATTAGCTTTTAGTGTCCCAAAATGAAAATAAATTTAATTTAAAGTACTAGGTTTGAGTCCCAGCTGGGATTAATGAACTAGGGTATCATTGTCTCACCAACTGCCCATAAACAGGAGAGATTCCTAAAAAATAATAAAAGGTGCAACATTTTTCATTTTTTGTAATAACAAAACATTAAACAAATGCTGAGCACAGTGGTATCTATTCTGCAGCATTTTTCTCTGGTTTATTTTATTGTCTATGCACTGATTCAGTATGAAAAATTGTTGATTCATACATTCACCTTAAGTCTAAATAACATCACAGCCATGAGTCATTATCATATCAGTTCTTTGTTCGGATAAATCATAATTAAGTACATGTTTATTTCAGTCATAATGAATTATTGTAAGAAACAATGCTGTTTTGTTATTTGCAACTTTGAAATTGAACATTTTGACATGGATAGCTGACACGAAAGCGTGTAACATGGCAGAATCTTTGCATTTATACAGCTATAATGACCAGATGACACTTTCTCCTCTTTGTCTCTCCTTCTAGGTCTTGGCATACACTGAGGGTTTACATGGGAAGTGGATGTTCAGTGAGATCCGGGCAGTCTTCTCCCGACGCTACCTCCTGCAGAACACTGCAATGGAGGTCTTTATGGCCAACAGAAGTAAGTAAAGTACCAATTAGAGCTTTTGATATTGAAGTTTTTTTTTTCTTTCTTTTATCACGAAGGCATGTGTTTCACTTTTTGCAGCATCTGTCATGTTCAACTTTCCTGACCAGGCCACAGTTAAGAAAGTGGTCTACAGTCTCCCTCGGGTAGGTGTGGGCACCAGCTATGGACTTCCTCAAGCCAGGTGGGTTAAAAGATCCCAAGTGGAATTAGCCAAACCTTGATGAATTTCTGTAGCTGTTTTTTGTAATTTGTATATGGCCTCTGTTACCTCCTCTGTGTTGTGTAGTGGTGCATCTGTTCAGCTAGGCCTGGAGCAGAGTTTATTTGAAGTCCCATTGCTGCAGTCATTGAAGTAGATGTGCACTGACCCTGACTGAACTGACCTAATTCTCTGACAGAAAACTCTATACAACCGGACTGCAGCCAGGCCAAAGACCACTGAGAGAAAAGAAAGATTCCCTTTAGACTCTCATTGTGCTAACAGGCCTTTTTATTTACTGTTGCAGAGCAAACAGTCTCTCATTGAGTGGATATTGAGAGCAAGCTCTCTCATTTAGGGACTCTCAATTAACACCTTGCTTCCAGATAATTTACAAGTTAGAAAACTGCAACAGTGAATGCTATTTTCTTTTGTTTACTCTGTGACTTTGTGTACACTCTTCTTCTCAGTGTTAATTCTATAACTGATAAGAACGACAAATAGCTGGTTATTTTAAGCTATTGAGATGATTATTTATGGCCTTGCTTTAAGTAATTTATTGTATTTGAGCATAGCTTCATCCGTTCTTTGCTTTAGAATTTTTAAAGTAATCACATTTGAAATATCTGTATCTAACCCCAACTTTGTTTTTCTTGATTACCTTTTTACACATTTTTTTTTTCAGGCGCATCTCCCTAGCAACCCCCCGGCAGCTTTTCAAATCCTCCAATATGACCCAGCGCTGGCAGAGAAGAGAAATCTCCAACTTTGAGTATCTCATGTTTCTCAACACCATAGCAGGTACAAATTTCATGCTGTACACTTATCTGTTTTCCAAGTGGAAAACTTAGAAGTAGCTAAGGGTACGAAGTGTCTTCTCTTTTTCAAAGCCATCAGTTAAATTAATACATTCGGATTTGTTTTCTTCCTTATCCAGGTGAAATTTACCACCACTGAAAGTTTCAAGTTTTAATGTATTATTATCCATGTGAATCTTCTCACAGTTAGAGTTTTGTAACTTTAAGGTCGTCTATCAGGATCAATAAACTTGATGTCAGTGCTGCTGGAAACATACTCTAAATGGCCTCAGGTATGTCATATTTGTTTAAGTATCCACAGAAGCCATAAGTAGTGCTCAGCATAGTAAACTTCACTGTTCATGGGAGTGTGCTGTTTGAAGCGGAGAGCAGGCACAGCACATTTTTCCAGATAATTAGTGCCTGGCTTTGTGAGAGGGTACATATGAGTGTCTGTGGAGTTGAAAGGTTCTGTTGTCGACTCTCTGATCTGAACTGCAACTAACAGGGAAGGCAAGAGCGACTGCACGCTACTCTGCTCAGAAAGGTGTCATCCACACTCTCGCTGCATATTCATGCATATTTATATTTAGCTTGTGTTCGAGTTCGATACATTATTGTCAGCTAATTAGATGTAAGGCAGACAGAAAAACATGCCCAAAATTCATTAAAAAACCCTGGTAATGACCTGAGCTGCCAGGGATGTCAGAATAGTGTGGAGTGGGAGACAGGCGGGGGGTGAAGTGCTGAGAAGAGGCGCGAACGGAAAGTGGTCCTCTAATTAAACACTATTCCACTGTTATTAACATCCTGCCACCCAACTCAGGCCTCAGCAGTCGTTGGTCTAACCACAGCAACATCCGACTCATCCTCCACGCTCAGTCCGCTGTTTTCACCTAAGTGTGTGCCATTAACCTGGATAATTATGCTCTCTAGCTTCCCCCAGACCCTGGCTACTCTGCAGAAGTCCTGTCACCGACTAGCCTGTCTGACACTTTGACTCAGCTAGATTTATATTCTCATGCCAACATTCTGCAAAAAACACACCTACTGTTTTGGTTTGGGTTGATAATATTTTGTCAGTAAAAATTGTTAATATTAGAAACTTTGTTTAGATTCAACCATTACACTACATTACTTTACATTAGGGCCAAAAGTAGCATTGTTAAAATGAAATTAACCATTTGTGTTTCATTGTCTATATTAGTCCCTTTGTAATGAAGAAATTGTAATGTGTGGCCCTGACTATCTCTTGGACCTAAAATTCATCCTGACAGTGTGTCTCAGAATAGTTAGATTTATATTAGTAAACTTTTGTGGTAAAGAATCAATACATGAGGGTAAACGGTTTCTTTGAAAATATGTGATTCATATATTTTTGTATTATATACTAAGTTAGAATATCGTGGGATTTTAAAGTGTGACACTTTAGGATTCTGCTCCTTTTTCTCCTTCTTCATAGCAAATGTCACCTTTCAACAGATTAACAGATTTCTTTAAGCCAGTGTCTAAGCATAATTCATTAGCAGCAGCAGAATGAAAGCAAAAAAATATATATATATCCAAAGCACGGACTAGGATTACAGCAGCTCCTTCCCTCTAACCATAAAGACAAAATAGGGTGCTATTGACTACATTGGACCTGCCCATAGTTTTTCCCATAGATTTACTGTGACACTTTCCTCCATCTCAAAATCATATTTCCAGCCCCAGAACATTGAGTAAGTTCACATTTGGCAACCCAGTGGTTCAGACTTGCAATGACATCACAGGCTTTTAGAGTTATGGATCTATGTTACTATAATTACTTCCACTCTTAATTCCTGAGAGATATATGTATGCTCTCTGTAAACTTGGAGACTGGCCACTGGTGACTCCTACATCTATTAACAAACTTTACTCAGAAGACTAGGTCATGTATACAGGAAATATTCTCACATTCTCTGCTATTAGTGTATGTATTTATGGGGCAGGCTCTTTATGGAAGTATTGAAGGAGGCTCTGACATCCAGGCTTGTTGGAATCTTGATCCTCAAAAATAACCAAAGCCTCTCTTGTATCTTGTATCTTGTATCTTGCATCTTGCCCTCCTGTCAACTCCTCTATGCCATTCCAACCTATCATCACTCACAGATTTCTGTCTGCTCGGTGTGTGTCTAGGGAGGACATACAATGACCTGAACCAGTACCCAGTCTTTCCATGGGTCCTCACCAACTATGACTCTGAGGAGCTGGACTTGACCCTGCCAGGAAACTTCAGAGATCTCTCAAAGGTACAGAGGCCTCTTGGCCAAGGCCCTGAATATTATGGAGAGAAGAGGGGTGAGAAGAGGGCAGCTGGATTTATTAGCTGGGGATTTGCTTATTTAGAGTTAGATCGTAAAACAATATGTTTTTTCCTATTCATTTGGTCCCAGTTGATTTAGTCTCTCAGCACAATTGTTGCCTCTCAAAGTCAAGGATACTATTTGGTAGGGTGGGACCTTCCGAGTCACATCCTTCTTAGGTTAGGAAAGACATCCTTCTTGCATTCAGAGAATGTAACAAGTAAACAGAGACCAAAGCAACTGACCCACAATCAATTACAGCCTGCACAGCAACTAAAAGATATGACTGTAAAAATAGCTGTTAACTGGCTACCTAACAGCTATTTAAACTGGTAATTGACACAGTCCTTCTTTTTGATGGAACACACTAAGAACTTTATGGTGACATCAATTTAATGGTTTGAAATTATGGGGGAAAAATGCAAAATGTTGATATGAATATTGTACCAATGTTTGTCCATCTTCTGCCTGCACATTTCTTGATGTTGGTACTCTGAAAAAACACCTGGAAAAACAGTAAATTTCACAAGTCACGAAATTACATTCAGTGTAATTTCACACAACAAAGAACTGTCTTCCAAATGATCGTTGATTTCAGTCAATGACAGTTTGATGATGTAGCAATTAAAAACATAATAGTTGAATATCCTTTTTGGAATTTGAGAATCACCTAGTAAAGATTGCACTGTCTGCTTATTTTTAACTTTGATATTAATTTGTGGTTTTTGCATTAGCGAGATGTGTTTTGTTTTGTTTTCTTAACAAGAAAGTATTGTCCAAGTTAAATATGCATAATCTAAACTTTTCTGAACATTTGGCATCAGTGCGGTGAAGCCCCAAGCATGGCAATACATGTAACAGACAGCAAGTGCACCTGTGGCATGCTATCTTATTAAACAGCAACAAAAACTTTATCAAAAGGTTAGATGGATAGTGCTGAAATAAGTGGAGGAACGCTCATCCTGGGACATGGATTCAAGTTAAGAAATCATTTTGTTTTCTTGTGGCTCACTAATTATTTGATTTGTTTTAGGCACCAAAACTGGTTGGGATGTGGACTAAAGCCACTAGATTAGGTTTCGAAAAGGTCACAATTGTGCTCGATATACAGCTAGCCACAATCTTGCATGTGCCTGACAAAATGTCAGTATGTGACAAGTTGGGAGAGCAATCGAGCCCTGTTTGTTTTGACACATTAGGATTAAACATATCTATAGTTCACAGAAACATATATGCTGGCATTTTGGACAGTGGGGCTGGTAAGTCACTGATTTCAACACGATAGCTTTTGACATACCATGCAACTCAACAGTCATTCTGTTAATCTAAAAAAGGCCAAGCTATTGGTTTGAATAATTCACTCTATGCATAAAATATTTTTGACATTGCCTGAAATATCATAATATATTATACAAGTACAAAATAACTTTTAGATTAAAAATTTTAAATTTTAAATTTTAAAAATTTTAAAATTGAAGTTAAAATTAAGTTTTACATAGTATGTGTAAATATAAGTCAGTAGTTTAAGCAACAGATATTTGAATGGGTGTCAGGATAAGACAAAATATGATCAACAACATCATGATCTGCTCAAAGCCAATAAACAACAATGAATAATCTCAGCAATCACTCCATAAACACGCAAATGTAAATCATAGCTGTTGAGTTGCTTTGGATGAGATTGCCTGCTAAATGACTAATTGTACTTTTTTTCATGCTTTCTAAATTCAACAATGCACAATACAATACTTTTTTTTTTACAAGGTCTATGAGATAATAAGAGTGGGTCATAAACACAGTGCAAGGTGTTCTCAATGTGGCAATTCAAAAACATGTGCAATAACAAGAGTCTGTGCAATGCTGCGAAATCACACGAACTCAGACGCAATGTCCCTAATGCCCTGCAACCCCGATGGATATAGTTCAGCATTTTGTTTGTGACTGAGAGGGGAAAAGCAGCAGATCACTCTACCACAAACTGTGGCCTGGTTTACTGGTTTACCACCCCCCTTCTCTGTCTCTGTCTCTCCGTCTCTCGCTCCTGCAGACTGCTGTTCACTGACCTGAAAACGGTTGCATTCCTGTCTGAGCTCTCTCACTCACTTTATCGCTGCCTCATTCTGCCTTGTTTCTCTCAAAGCACCAACGTTCTGACCAAGAGCCCCACTTTGCTTTCTCACTTCCCAACAGTTTGTATCAATTTTCAACTTTTCAAGACATGTTGTCGAGATGTGTTTTCCATCTCTGAAAACTCTGAAACAAGAAAAGAGAGTTATTGATTGGAGTGTTTAAAGTTGAGCATCTTGCATTTCACTAAACCTTGAAGTTCTTGGACAAACAGTTCAGTTGTGTTTTGCCACAACCGTTTAATAGATTTACCTGTAAGGGTATCCAGGTGGGCTCAGAAAGCCATAGATTGTGTGTGTATACTGCATGCATGTGTGTGCTGAGGATGGTTGATCAGGTCTGAGCCACATGCAACCCTCTTGCCCTGGGGAGACAGTTATGTATTGTAATGTATTCCAGTGACATCCTCCCATGCTGTTTACAGGACTGAGCTGCCTTCATTACCATGAGTTCATAGCCCTTGTCTCCTGACAGTTGTCCTTGGAACCCTGGGGCTCTTTCCTCCAAAAGTTCACTGCTGGTGTAGCAGAGAGGGACAGAGGCCTCCACACTTCTCCTCTCTGTTTGGTCCGCCCTTTTGTTCAATTATGTATTAAAGGTAGAAGCAGAGTCTCAGGAGATATGTTCTTTGTATAGTAGGACTGAATACGTCTTTCTCAGGGTGTCCCATGCATGTGAACGTGTTCAATGTAGGTGTTAAGTGTGTTAAGGCTAGATGTCATTTAAGATTTTTATAAGTTTTTTTTTTCATGTATTTTTTAAATTTGAGATTAATTTAAGAGTCATGATTTCGTAAGGAACAAAACGCTTTCTAAATGTGCTTTATTACAGATCTCTTGGAATATATAAGAAATTTGACTTAAGCATATTCTAACTTCAACAATTCTGTCGTGTAGACCAAGTAGAAACAAAAAGATATCCAAGATAAACACACATTAGATAGTACTGTGCGCACTATTGTTTTGCATATTGGGCTACATATATATTTCTGTCTGTTATCGATAAAGGTTAGTGGTTTAGTTCAACAGACAGTGAAAACGATGGACATTTCCACCAGGGCATAATCCATTAGTTTGTGGACTGCAACTCTGAAGCTTAAACATGTCACCCTCTTGGGATTTTTCCAGCCAGAAGGAAGGCAGAAAAAAGGAGTCTGAATGAGAGGATATTATGCACATCCACTGGGTAACTCACCTGCCACTCAAACCACCTGCCATTCAAATGCATAATTCTAACTCTTAATATAATTCAAATTTTTATTTTCTTCAATTATAAAGAACATAGAAAAAAAACTCCTACTGTTTCCATGAAGGAACAAATTAGTAATAGAGACCAGAAATGTTTTATTGTTCAAGCTGTAAACTTAAGCATCAACATCTTTATGTTGATTGATAACACTGGACTCACTATTGGAGCAAACCCCACCTGGTCATTTAAGGAACTGCAGTTCTCAGCACTTTCATGTTGGTTTCACATTTTTCCCTTGAAGGTTGTTGTACGTTCTATACTTAGCCATACAAAGTACAACAAAATACTCTTTTTGCCTGTTCATTTTCTTTTCATTTGTGTGCCATATGGCAAAATAACACCACACATGCTCCCTCACCCCCTCACAATCTATCAGTGAGTTGCAGAATCGTAAAAAGACGCCATGTTCTTTAAGATTCAGAGTGAACCATCATTAATACTTGTGAGTCATTCTCAAATGATCTCACGCTAGCAGTGCACCTTTCTTTTTGTTTTTTTTCCCACAGATCAGTCATACCTGAGACCAGCTTCTCAATTATTCGTGACTCACTGTCACTTGATTGACAGCATTGTTTGAAACTGCTCGTGGTCTAATTTGCAAAGTAATATCCTCCCGAACCAGTACGCACCTACAATTACCTGCTGGTTGTGTATTCAGTCAGCTGTAAACAGCATTGCTTAATGCTGCATTGTTTTGCCTCAAGGCCAAACCTCTGCATATTTGGATGTCAAAATTCATTCATGCAGTTAAGTGTTGGTTAGATTCTAATGATTATTTCTTGATGGAGTGACAAGCGGATGATAGAAGGAGGGAGACTAATCTTTCTCATACTTGTTAAATTATGTGATGGAAATCAGTTTCTTTTCAGAAGAAAGTGAAATGAGCAGATGTGGTTCAACATTATGCTTCCTTATATATAGGCTACAATTTATCACATGTGTCCTAAGTCAGATATCATTTTAAGAGACCAAAAAGTGACAGAAAGGCGCTTCTGAACTGCGAACAACTTTATTTTAACTTTACTAAATTACAAATAATTTTTTTCCCCCCTTTCAACATGTATTAAATGAGCTGTGCAGAAATAGAAAAATCTATTTTCATCTGTGTTCCAATTTTTTTCTGCTGCACAAAAGCTTTGCCGCTGCAAAGCGCCCCGTCTGCTCTTTCGTTTCCATAATGGAGCAGTCTTCACCCTCACTTCTACTCCAGTCAGGCTGTTTGGAAGCACATCTGCTTTATCTTGAGTTGGAGCCACTTGATTGCATTAGACTGGAGCTCCATGCAGCCCTGCCTCTGACAAGGGAAGCAAAAATGACTGTGACTTCTCCTGACAGAGCACCATAGCAACATACTGTAATGTAATTTCTTTTGAAATATAAAATGCAATATGCAACTCTTTGGGACATAGCTTAGATATAACTAAACAAAGGGAGACACTCTGTACAGTCACTCACCGATAGCCACGTTCAATTTCTGCAACTTTCTACAACACCAGCAGTGATCTTATTGAATCTGAAGCCAATCTTAGTTTGATCATACTTTGTTTAGTTTTGCTGATGTATTTCACTGGGTCAAGTGTTATATGAGAAATTAACTCAGATAGGAGAAAGCATGAAACTGTCTGACGGTGTTGTTTTCATGGTCTTTTATCTGTGATTAATGTGATGCACAGTGCAAGGAAAAGGGAATAAGTGATTATTCTTTCTTGCACAGAGGTAATCAAAGCCAGATTTGGGCTTATCAGCGAATGGTGAGTATGACAGGACCGAAAACACCAAAGGCCCACAGAAGTGCTTATCTTGTCATAAATAGCTTTTTTTTGCTTCAAATGCCTAATCAATTATGTATTCTTCTAATGTTTTAGCTTATTTTTTCACTGTCGAAACAAACATTTAGTTTTGTTGAAATACATTTGGTTAGAAAATTAAATGTGACGTTTCCGTGCATAGAACCATATTTTTACCCATCTGAACAGGGTAGCACGTCCAGGCTATGTGGGGATATTCAGTATCTGTACTGGCTTGGTTGTAGCCTTTTAATTTTATGCTTGAACTCTCCCAGAAACAACAATGCAACTGCTTCATTCTGCAAAACTTCCTTGTTCCTGCAGAATAGTGCATTTTCATGGCAAGCATGCAGTGGAGGAATTTTTCTCTCTCAAAGCAAAACTTCCGTTTCATATGGTTTCTTTTATTTGAATGCTTTAACTCATGGCCATCATTCTATGAAACATTTTACTTATTTATAACTAAGAATGGTCATGACGAGTTTCTTTCAGTAACTGTGAAAGATTTTAGCTTCATACAGAAGTACCGGGATGCAAAATGAGTCCACCCATTTCTCAGGATTTTCTATGATGCAATATTGCGATTTGTTATATACTTTTTATTTTGGAGAGTTCACTAATCTGAATTGGGTTAACTGCAAAAAAGAATCTGCTTTCCTTTGTCATCCTTCCATATACATGCAATCCTATGATTAACGCAGTGTCACAGCTCGTTTTGGAAATCTTTAAGCACCTCACAATTTGCAATTCAGTGAGCTGCAGTGCTATTAAAGGCTGATTATTGATGCATCTTGATGGATGTTTTTTTCTACACAGGAATTACATTTTCTACCTGATACTCTCCAAGCAAAGTATTTTTAACAATCTGTAGTTAATTTAGCTTGAATATCTTTTGATTTCCCAGCATTATAAAAGTGCCAATGGAAAGAGAAATGTTTGCCTATAGCAGCATACTTTTTGTAAATTAGGAGATGACCATTGGGCATATTGTGAATAACTAACAGGATTCTAATCAACATCTCGTTCTTTCATTGCTCTTGTTTAGAGCACATGAGAAGCTATCTGCCAATCATTTGTGATAAAATGTACAGTGACGTAAGATGCTGTGAGAATGTTGCACACATCTCAGGTTGGAGGTAACCTACCTGCGTTCTTGCATTAGATCATGACTTCAGTTTTGGTCAAGAGTCTGTCAATAGAATTTCTTTTGGATGGGATGTTGTAACTCCAAAGTGCTCAACATATCACAGAAGAGTTTGTAATTTACTTGATGCTGATGAGCCTCATCTTGATGCTGCATCCTTTCCCCATCCCTCTTCACAGTATATCGTGAAACACTTGCAAAATACATTGAAGAGCCAACAAAATCTGCATATTGAGGTCAGATTGGTTGGTGGTTGAAGCCACACATGCAACTATCAAGCTAAATCACCAAGTTTAACTTCACCTTAAAATGTCATTTTAGGATTCAGAGGGTGTTTTGTTGCTTTTTTCACTGTACAAACTACTTGGCTAAGGATAGGCTTTACTAGATAAATGAAAACATTTATTTTAAAACTTACATGGTTATGGTTAACAAGCCTTATGGCTTGTTAAGAAATGACATTGTCAAAACATACTGCATCAAAATATCCTTTTACTGGATTACTGGCATCTGAGTCCCACTCCCTTGGCTAAACACACAAGATGTGTTAGATACATGAACCACACGTGTCAATGAAATACAATACTTTAAAGTCACGTTGGGCAGCATGAAAAAATACAAATTTGTTTTCATAAGCACAAATATAACTATTTCTGTTTCATGACTACTTAACATTTTTCAGTGACAACAAGCTCAGCACAGCCAGTTGGCTCATGGAGACCTTTGTATGTCTTTATCTTTTTTGTTACCGTCTTCTTTTATTTAAGATAATTGGGTTTCTATAATTTGCTATAGCAGCTCCAGTTTAAACAGTTTAAACTGTCGGCTCCCTTTAGGTTGGCAGAAAACAGCAACTTCTTCAGTAATGTGGGTGAACTCTTTTGCAATGCAGTCATATAATTATGCCTGCACGCCAACTACATGTCCCCCTCCAAAAAAGCATTATTAGCCCGACACTACAAGTCATATAGACAGTGTCTTATTATATTCATGCTTACACAGCTGAACAACTTGAGAAGCTTTGTGAGAACATTTTTGTTTAATTTAAGGAAATACCTCGTCGGTTGCCATGTTTTTGGATCCCCTCCCTGTAACGTGGCACTTCAAGACGTGTGTGTGTGTGTGGTTTGTATAGTCAGGACCAATGTTTGTAGCACTAAAATAAAATTCAAATTTACTTTTTTTCTATGCCCTTAAAATGAGAAAGTTATGATTATTTATATCTCTCAAATCACAATAATCTATACCTGATGGTTTCTTGCATGTGATAACACTTAAGCTCAATACTTTCATAATGTGTGCAAGCAAAACATTTACTAATGGTGTAAATCAAAATCACATTCTGCACTAATATCTATGAAGTTAATTTGCTTCATTGCACTCTCTAGTGTTACCTGCAGTTGTCTTTTTCTCCATTCATCTCCGTCTGCCATAAGTATAACCTTTCTCTTCTTTTTGTACAGCTCCAAACTGCATTAGTCACACTAGATGCGGTTTTACTGAGTGTGAGACGTCTTGCGGCTTGCACCCCGATCCAGCTGGACCAAGACGTCGCATGCAAGGCTATTATCACCCCATAAATCTATGTAGATCTCAATAAACTTCTCTTTCAGTCAATTCAATTGTGCTAACACTGATGTGGGCCGACATTAAATTTTAAGGGAGAACCCCCAAAAAAAAAAAGTTTCAATTTATTTATAAGTTAGTTGACTTAGAGCTTCAGGAATGTGCCCTGTGTCACACAGCTATAACTGCAATCACCACAGTAAAGGCGAGAGTCAATATGTCATACTGAGTTTGATGCTAACTGTACATATGCAAAAATATATTGGTGTTTACACTGTATGATGTTATGAAAATGGGTTTATTTTTAGTGGCAGAGCATTTAGATCTGAGAGCTTTTACTCCATTTCTTTTTACCCTTGTGCTGCAGCTTTCAGGTAGAAAAGCTGCCATTGATTACATTACCAGTCTCCCTTCCCCCTGTGTTAATGATTCAGTGGTACTGAGTATATTAATATTGACTGCCAATATGCCTCTGAGGCTCTTATATTAGATAGGGTGATTGAAAACACAGGCAAAGCAATTTATTCACCACTAAACGTATGTTTAATGGGAGTAATTGTGTTGCCTTGAGAACACATGAAAATGAAACAGCTGCCAAAGGGCAAAAACTCAGTGATTGTGTCAGTACAATACTGAAGTTTTTACTGAGACTGTGGTTAAATTATGAACCATGCTATCCAAGGTCCTACCTAACAATGAAATAATTGCAAGGATGGGAAATAAATATAAGAATAATTTTAATTTCTTCATCATTATACTGTCTTCATGTTTCCAGTCTTAACTGTGGAGAATTTTAGGCTCTTGTATTTTTTCTCTCAACATCTTGTATCAATAACGAGAAAATATTGAGACGCGAGTGTTCAGAATCTGTGTGACTCTTTAAATAAATAAATCTCCTCTTTCTGCCAAAAATTCTATCAATTTAGAGTTTCTGAAAAACTGACTTTAATTCTGGTCTGCAGACTCTAGGTGTATATCACTGCATTGTACAGGTCCTGGTAACTTCCATCAGCACTGCCCAGAAGCGCAGAAGGGCTCTGAACATAGGCGGGAGTAGCAGTACTAAGCTAAGTGTTTGGTGGGTGTGTTATGTGTAAATCAGGTCAGCCAGGGTTAATCCACATGGATTACCAGCAACATTTTGCAGGAGACGCTCATATCGCCTCCCTCCATCTCCATTGCACTATCCTGGTCACCTATGCCTCTATAGTTCTTTAAATTTCAGACAGAAGACGGTGTAACGGGAGCTTTTAAGGTCCAGAAGAATAATGTGGTCTGACAGAAAAATCTTAGAGTAAAGCTCCATGACTGCTGTGAACTCTTCACCAACCTCTGCTCAATTTTCTAAATGTAGCTTCATGTTGAAATAGCGATCAGTTATGCCTAGTTTTTCTCAACTACTCATACTTTATTCATACTTCACTAATACAAGTATCTGGAGGGGAGATAATTTATTCTTTGCACCTAGAAATATTTTTACCCTCAAATCAGAGGACTATATTTTTCATTTTCTGTTATTTTGTTTGATACATTTCGGAGCATCATGTGTTCTCCCAACACATTTGTTAAGTCTAGTTTAAATGTAGTAGTTTGTTTATCTATGGGTTTAATAATAATGAGAAATCAGCAATTTGATTTGTAGAAAACATCACATTTGATATGTTGTAGAAGTACACTAGTTTTCAGCCACAGAACAAGTTATTACTTTACTTTTGGAGGTTTTGTTTCCTAATTTTCTGAGCCACAAGGTTCTTTTATGAAAGGTCACCAAAAGCTAAACTCTAAAAAATGCTTTCCTGCCATCAGGCTGGGCATATTATGGGATTTTCAGAAGTATCAGTGCCCAGTAGTTATACGGGGTGATGAACATGTGAACTGTTTTTGTTTTCGCCTTTTAACAAATTAAATAATGTAGCAGCAGCACAAAGTGAACTTTAGCACTGAATAGTATAACAATAAAATCTTTGCTTAGTTGAATTCATTGTCTGCTCCCTGATTAATCTTCTTTGGGAGTTGAAGTGGCTTGATTTTTTTATATTCCTTTCATTACTAATTTAAAAAAAAAAAAGATTACCGCTGGTGTTGTTTGTTTGTTTTTAGGAGATTATGTCAAAGTTAGGAATTATTTACAAGTCAAAGTATGAACAGCTGAAGTGATAACACAAAAGGGCACTATTCTCATTTTTCCTTCATAAATCATGTGACTTTGAAAGTGTACATTAAAATAACTTTACAATTGATTTAATGGTGCTTTAATGTGGTTCAATTCATGAATCACTTTTTTTCTCAGGACTAAACTTTTCTTTTATTTATTTATTTTCATTACAGCCTGTTGGTGCATTGAATCCGAAACGTGCAGCATTTTACGCCGAACGCTATGAGACATGGGAGGATGACCAGACTCCACCTTGTCATTACAACTCTGACAACTCCCACTACTCCACCGCAGCCAACACCCTGCACTGGCTTGTCAGAATAGTCAGTAAAATCACTGCTTTAACCGTTCTCTCTGCTATTGTTCTCACATTCCCTGAATTAGTCAAGTATGTGAATTGGAATGAAGATGCACAAAGACTACAGACAGCTTTTCATTTTTTGTCTGCATTGGTTGATTGTCACTTGTCAGACTTGATGATGCTGTTACTTTGAGGTCTGTTGGCTTCTGCACAGGAAGCAGCTAGACATTTCAATTTGATTGGGCTGAGTTAGACCAATGGCGCTCAGAAAACACATTTCACAGGCCAGTAAACCAGCATATGTGAACTAAATAAAGAGTGGCTGGGTAATGATTTACAGGGGCTGGTGTGACAGGTTTATGTGTTTCAGGCAACCCAGTGAGCGCTGGAGACATGTCCATCAAGGTTACTGAGCACTGTCCTCATTTACTGTGGAAGAAAAGGAGGAGGCAAATGCAACTCCAGTCTGTTCCCCATAAAACCAGCCTGTATATCCCGCAGAGCTTCTTTCAGTTGCTGTCTATATGATTTTGAAGAACCTTACAAAATTGAAAAAGCTTTATGGGGAATGTTGTGCTGCAACCCTCCCATCATTAGTAGAAAGGAACTGATGAGCTCCCCTGACAATAGTTAGATTGGCCTCAGTGGGTTTGTTCCCACATTCCCTTTCTCCTCCTGGTGAGTGATCCATCTACTTCAACCAGCTGTGGTTGCACAGTCACAGTCTTAGAAAACCAAATTTTTGCCTGTTATCATTATGGCCTACTGTACTCAGGAAGAACACTAATTGACTCTCCCTCAGGCTTGGATACAATGAATGGCTGATTTCTACAGAGATTTCTTAGCCTTTGACAGAGTGAAATAACAATGAATTTATGCAGAAAATTTAGGCTATACATATGTGTTTAGTGTAAGTGTGTAATCCTCTTGGATTGAATTTAAAATTGAGCCGTGATCTTTGACTGTTCTGATGTCTAATTTTCTTTCTCTGTAGGAACCCTTCACCACGTTCTTCCTCGGTTCCAATAATAACAAATTTGACCACCCGGATCACACATTCTCTGCCATCGCCCGCTCCTGGAGGAACTGTCAGAGGGACACATCTGATGTTAAGGTGAGAATCCTAACAAAAACAAGCAAAGCTAATGTTGTACCCTGACACAAGCAGAACTGACATGTTTTTGTATCCTTTCTTTCTTCAACCTGGTACAATGAATATGGCTGTTATGTTACTGTTAGTTGTGACAGTAATGATACATATCAATATAGAGTATAATATCTCAGCATCTTTCTAGCTGTGCAGAATGGATATAGAATTTGTCATATAACCTCATGCAACCTGCAAAAATAAAGAGCTTACTGTTGACTATAAATGCCCCATCCAGATAAAATTACAAAGACCAATAATACATAGAATTACCCGATACTCATTTGAATCATTTTATGCTTAAAGCAAACTATTTCAGAGCTAGGCTGATCTTGAACAAAGTCTGCATCTGAGAGAAAAACAAAGCCCTCTCCCTGCAGAGCCACGGCGCAGAGACTGAAAACGCTGAACCCTGCTGATTTGCCTCCATTTTGCCCACTGCATAGCACGCAGCAGGGATACGCACTGACCTCAAAGTGTCATATATTTCTAGCACACCCTGCATCGGGTAGTGTTGCCTCAGGCAATTAATAAAGCATTAATGACAAAAGCTATTTAAAATGTAGTCTTTTATGTACAGACAGGGCTTTTACTTGCCAGGATCCGGGGGAGAGCAGCCAACAACCTATGTGAGGCAAAGGTAGAACGCTGTGAGCCTGTGAAACGCCACCCTGTTAACAAATGCAGTGTACTTTTGAGTACTTGTATGTCTGCATGCATTTGTTTTTACACACACAAGTAGGCTGTTGATCTATTAGGAGAAGCATTGTACTGTGCTGGACAATGCTGGATTGCTAGCAGTGTTTTATAATGTATTAGAATAGGGAAAATATTGCACAATGATTTGTTTGGGTTTGTCATACTGAAACACGGGAAAACTATGTGACTATGGTAGCCCTCCATTATGCTGTTTGATGTGATGTGTCCTCAAATAATCTAATAATAACATACTGATTTTGAATATATTTTGACGCTTGTAATCTAAACATGTTTTGAATAAGGAATATATAGCTTTACCATAAACTTATTAAAGATGAGATAAAAGCATAGATTTCTTTATACGAGTCAACAGAGAGGAAACAAAAATTACATACACAGCCACCAGTAGGTATGACAGAGTTGAGTCCAGGTTAAGGTCAGTTTTGGCTTAGACCACCAAGCAGCCCATTGGTTCTCTTATTGAAAGGGATTTTGTTTTTTACCAGGGTCTCTCTTTCATTAACCCCATCCTACTCCTCCAGTAATGATGACAAGTCCAAGGGAGCTTGAACCCCTGAAGGAGATGACCTCCTAAAAGAGCAAGTCAAATGGAAACAACCCTGCACCAACTAAGAACCTCACCTCCTCGACCATCCCATCATTAATGTTAATATGCCTCCATACCTTACATTTATTTCTGGGTGCACAGGCTTTAACGTTATCCTGGCAGAGCTGCCCGTGGGTACAGAGAAGCAGATTTTTTTAATGGAAGTAGTGGGCATGCATCCACACACATATAAAAAAAAACACACTCACAAACTGCCACTATGTTTTCTGAAGGAATCCGGCAGCACCCTGCTGGTGACAGATTTTGACGAACATGTCGTTAAGGTGACACAGTATAAAGCAACGGAGACTTGTGTGATTGACTTGTTAGCCCATTACGATGCTGTTGCGGAATTAATGGCTGCCATGGGACGGTGGCTTGAAAACGGAGCTGGCAGTTTTAACGGCTTGGTGGTGAGTTACGGCAGGAAGTTTACAACAGAAATAGAGGGGGAAAGTGTGGATGTGTGTATGTCTGTGTATGTGGGGGACGGAGGGAAACGAAAAGGAATGGTTTCTTGGCTCCCTTCCCTGTCGTGTGCACAGGGTGAAATGTGACCAACAGCAGACCAGTAGTATTATTGGCCTGTACTGTGTCATGCTAACTCGCTCTCTCAAAACCTTGTGATTTATAGGTGCCTAAGAGCTCTGCATGTTATGTATCCCACAGGCTGAATAAAATTTCATAATACCACTGAAGCTGGCAAAACACTTTATTTGTAAAACAAAGCTGATAAGGGGAGTTAATACACTGTGGTTGCATCTTCCTTTATAATCTCAGGGTAAGAACAGACAACTACGGTTAAGTTGTCTTGCGCCTATGTTGTTTAATGAGGACTGAATCTACATTCCTGGTGTGCATATGCCTGATTGCTCAGAGGCTAGACTCACTTATCCTATCTTAGCTGTAGAGGATAAGGGATCAAAGTGAGGACTGAAAAACTGCTGTTTTCTGAAGAATATCTTTAATGTTCATAGTTTTTGGATCGATTGTCAGGAAGTTTAGGGTAATGCAGTTGAAAATGAATTCCATCCTTACAAGAGATTAATGATACTTCTATGATGATATGATATATAATTATTTTTAGAGTTTATTTTTGGAGAAACAAAGCAACATGTGACTTGTTTGTGGTGCTACAGTACCACAGCCACAAGTCAGTGCATTAAGTACACATGATGTATTCTTATGTGGTTAAAAAAAAAAATTGAGAAATTCCTTTGTCAATCACACAGGAGAAATTTCTTTTGAAACCGCAAAATGTAAGGAAATATTTGCCCTCTTGTTTCCCGTAAGGAATCACATCAGACTTTACGTTTGGGGCTCCTTTACCACACTGACTTCCCCTCTCCTGCTAGGTCCTGACCCCATCACAAGAACCCAGAGACCAGGAAGAAAAACTCAACTCAGTTCCAGTTTCATTTAACACATATAACACCTCTGCCTGGAATAACTAGCACCTCTCACCGCCTTCTCGTGGCCTGCTGCTCAGTTTGTTTGTGTTACCTTTACCCCCTGAATTTTCACTTTTTCTCGGTGGGACACAGCCTTAACATTTTTTTTTTGTGGTTCTGTTCTTTTTTTTGCTTTGTTGAGATTTTGGGTGATTACACTGTGACTGTTGTGTTGGGCATGTGTCCTTATCCTTAGATATGAACATCTCTCTTCCACAGGAGCTGATTCCTGAGTTTTACTATCTCCCAGAGATGTTTGTCAACAGTAACGGCTACCATCTGGGAATGAGGGAGGACATGGCCATGATTTGTGACGTGGACTTGCCGGCCTGGGCAAAGAAACCAGAAGATCTTGTTAGGATTAATAGGATGGTAAGCTTTTGGCATGTCAGATTATCATGTGGCTGTTTAAAATCCCATGTAATACTTTTGTTATCTGAGACTGTCCATGTATGTATTAAGTCTTTTTTTTTTTAAGAAAATCCCTTAAAAATTTTTACAACTTAATATCTCTCTCAATGAGGCATTGCCTCCTTCACCTCCTGTTGATTTATTAGTTGGTTGCTCAGTATGTACACAACAAGAAACTGAAATTACCTTTCACTTTTATTGTTGTTTGGAGCTTTTGCGAATGCTATTTCTTTGTGTCTATATGAAGAAAAAGTAACAATAAATTAATGAAATCTTACAAACTAAATAGAGCAACATTACATACTGAGACACGTCAGAGTGAACATTATGGCAATACATGAAGTTAACATGCAAATGAAAAAACAAAACAAAGTATAGTACCATTTTGTCTTAAATTATTATTATTTCCTAATAACCAGCTCTATATCAAGAACATTAATATGTACCATCTATCTACTATCTCTTTTTATTCAAAAGTGATGAATGTTTTTGTCTTTTTGTCTGTTTGTCTTTTCCAAGATTTTTTTACTCTTGGCTTTTAGCCTCCTCATGGCAGGAAATAAATCCGTTCCCCCTCTGTCCCCTAACCTTCCCATACATCTGTGTCTCCTTGTCTTATTCATGAACCATCTAATAAAGCTCATCGCTCAATACTAAGACTATACCCTCTGACCCAAGCGATGTCACTGAAAGACGTGGCTGAGGGCAAGTTTGTCCTATAGTGTTACCTTTTGCAGTGTGGGGCCTCATCACTTTGGCAGTGTGCAGAGCCCCTTTCATCTGCGTTTGTGTGTGTATGTGGGCACCTTTAATACAGACAGCCTATCAACATGTGGCTCACAACTCCCAACAGGTTTCAAGAGTAGGAGAGAGACAGCAAATGTTATCGGGGCCATTTGTTACCTTCAGATAAACTCTGCTCTCCCTTTAATCTGGAATCACTTAGTGCAGAAACTCGACAGCTCTTCTTCCCACAAAACATAATGGATGTGAGCCAAAAAGAATTCACACAAAAGCTACATGATAAATAGCCATTGTATGTCTACAACAATACCGATGCATCTTGAACTCATATGCATATTTTTACTGAACAGGAGCTGACCTCAAAAAAATTAGAATTGTTAAAGCTTTAAAGACATCCATTGTCGGAGACTTTTAATTTAAGCAAAAGTTAGCCTTTCTAAAAGTTGATACTCTGTACCCAGTATTTCTGAACCACAATGTCTGTGTATTGGACAGAACGTGTATATTTTCCCTGCCTGGCAACTATGATTACTTTCTATTAACCTTGTAGAATGGAAAAAAGAAAAATCCTCAGTGATATGCCACTGTTTTATTTGCTGTAATGGGTAGCTTCCTTCCTAAAACCAAAGCATCTTCTGTAATACTAACGGGAAGAAACAATGTATCCTGAGGTTAAGGGGGACAGTGTTTTTAGACTTGAGGTAGAAGGAGGCTGTGGGAACACTCTTGACCTTTTCAGCTGGAGTGACAGAGCTAGGCTGGTCTTATGTAGGTGACCTTTCCCCAAACTCTACCCACACTGCTTGCTTGAGCTCTATCAGGTTTGTACACCAGCAGAGTTTGGGTGCGAAATGGGAGAAGCAAGGAATTGTTACAGGCATGTCTGCATATCCAAAAGAAAAAGCAAGGATGACTGGAAAAAAAGAAGATTATAGTGAATATGTGCGATGTTGCCTTGCATTGTTAGATTCACAGACCATTGTTTGTATGCATCTGGAAAATCATAGTCCTCTGCCTCCATTTTTGTTTCCTTCCTTTGTTCTCTTTCCTAGCTAGCCCACACTCTTACTACCTCTTTTATTTAATCTCTGTCACTGAATCTCTCTGACTTCCACCCCCTTTCTCTCACTCTTTTTTCCCTTCCTCATTTTCTTTTTCCCTCCCTCCCCACTCATCCTCCCACTTCCCATCTTTGCATGTGCCACTTTCAATTGTCGTGATATGCCCTGTGGCAAACTCTGCCTCTGTGTGCTTGAACAGGCTTTGTTGGTAATGGCTGTTATGCCTGACGTGAGGGGAGGAGAATAAATTTCTCTCGCAAAGCTTCACCTCAGCATGCATGGGCATTATGTTGTACCATATTCTGAAACAATACATTAGCCCTCACTGCATCGCTTCCGTGGTTACTGTATATTTATAATTATTATAGGTCTCAGAACTTATCCTCAATATTTCAGTCACCCTCCCACAAGAAATCCAGTCTCTTTTTTTTCAGTCTAGCAAGTAATCTTTTTAATTGTCCTTCTGCAGACAGTTTTGCAGTAAATTGGATTCTGTTAGCATTGAACCAGTTTCTTTGTCTCCATACAAATATAGCATTTTAAGGGGACTTAAAGGCTTGACCTGAGTTAGCTGATTAAATTAATAGACAGGGATCTGTCCAATTGTTTCCCCAGTGATTTTTGTGTCCAATAAAAACGCTGCTTATGATATTTTACTGAATGTAGGTTATTTTTGGCTGGACCAAAGAGCACAGTACAACATCTGCAGATGGGTGAATGAAGCTGTGATTACGATTGCTGCATTGGTCAATGTGCAAGAAAACTGTGTCAACACAGTGCCATGAGACTGGTTTTATACTGACACAATCCCTGAAACTTGAAATTGTAATGAGTCAGTCATGAGATCAGATGCATGATTAGTCAGGCATTTTGTTTGGCTGGCAACAGTTGAAAAAGTATAACTATTTCCAAATTTCCAATGCAAGCTATGCTAGCAAAGCAAATGACTCAATCCACTTCAGTGCAGCAATGTAACAATATTCTAATTAATAATCTTATGTGATATTGCTGCAAGAAATGCAAATCTAAAGGGTTTTTTGTTTGTGATTTTTAGATCCCATGCTAGCATGGATGGAGAAAATCAGGCTTTTAATGTTAAGAATTGTACAGTACAGACATGAACCTTACATGTAAAAAATAATATGAAATTGCTTATTGAATTAGTTATCAAAAAAGGGATCACATAGAGTACCTTAAATGTGTAAGATCCAGTTAAAGAGACAACTAATATATTACTTAGGACTTTTGCGCTCTATCCTCAAGAGGCCCACAACAACTACAAACAGTCTAAACAACCACAGAGCAACACAACCACAAACATATGCCAAATTATCACAATTACAGGCCAAATTACACCAAAGGTACTTAAGGCGACTATAATTAGACATAAAACAACCAAAACCAGATAGAACAACCCCAAAAGTTGCATAACAGCCAACAAAACACCAGTAAGAGATGTACAGCAGCCATCAAGACTCTGAACTACTACAAAATGACAACATGGACAGCATAATTTGGCTAGGCTTTAAATATCTTTGAGATCAAATAAATTAACCATGAACATTGCATAAGTGTCCAAAGACTGAGCTAAATTTAGGGGGGGGGGGTTCTTATTCATAGCTTTAACTGAGGGAATCCCCCTAGTCACTGACTTTGAAAGTCCTTGGTCTATACAATTGCATTGTGACTATATACAGCCAAGCTATATATTTCACCAGGTTGGAGGTTGTTGCCTAAACATATTCCCTTTTAGCACCCATTATATGGATTATTTGATGTTTGACTGGGATGTTATGTTCTGGTAGGTCATGTATGTAGGCTGTGTTGTTGTGTTCACTGTTGTGTTTAAGTTAAATTTGTATTGTGTCTTTTGGTTCAAGTGGTGTGGGTTGCTGGTGTGCCTCTCACCTCTAATTGCCCTGTGCTCCTCTGACAGGCCCTGGAAAGCGAGTTTGTGTCATGTCAGCTGCATCAGTGGATTGACCTTATTTTTGGCTACAAGCAGCGCGGCCCAGAGGCAGTGCGTGCCCTCAACGTCTTTCACCACCTGACTTACGAGGGCTCCGTCAACCTGGACAGTATCTCTGACCCTTTGCTCAGAGAGGTAAAACTTTCAGAAACACACAAACCATATTGCCATGGCAACCAAGCCCTCTTTTCTCTTATTCACCAGAAGTACTACTCCCTTGTCTCTATTTGTCTTGGCATGTGTTGGAGCTCTTGGAGCTTTTTCATGCACCTGTCAGTCAGTTAATGTGTCATGCAAATTTAAACTATGGGAGAATCTAGCAGAGCTGGTGACTCATTTTGTTTGCTTTGAGATTAGCATAATTCTGTCATGACATGAGATGATCATATAGATAAGTTTTCTTTAAAAACATTCCACACTCATCATAGATCTTCATACCATTATGATTCTGTGTACCTTTTTTGTCTTGAGTACACTAAATGTTATTTCCTTAGAACAGATCAATAAATCAGGCTCTGAACAATCACCAAAGGTCACTCAGTCAATAGATGAGGGAGATGATCCTCTTGTTTTTAACAAATTAATTGAATAACTATTGGCTCAATGGTACTACTCCTGAGTAGCATAATTGCAAGGGGAAAGGGGGACCAGAGACTGCAGCAGCTGGTACGCATTGTGGCACTTTCTAGTGTGAGCTCATCTTTCCCTGTGATGTTCACCATCTGCTGTCTCCAAAACAAGTCATTTATATACTGTCACTTCCAGGGGTGCCTTTATTTATCAAGTGACCACTATGCAAATCATCTGCAGAAGATTTGGCTGATCTTATTACCAAACAATATTGTGAAATGTTTGGTTTTCATTTCATTCAAGAAATTTTCTTCTATGAGTCCCTCTAGCCATCTTTCATCCTGACTGTTGTTACCCAGAAAGTAGCCAGTGCTGTTTATGAGTAGCACATTAGGAAGTCTGCTATTCAGACTCCTTAATTGTACCCAGTTGATGTAGCCACAATTGTGAAATGTGAATGTATTTGGAAAAAGAAATAGGATCAGCTAATTGCAACTGATGCTATATTGATATGGTGAGCACTAATTAAGACAAGTTTTCACACCCACAATTATTTTTCTCATTCCTGATGGATTCTTTTTTACCTTTTCACATAAAATCTAATCTTGCATCTTTGAACTCCATATTGTGAACTTTATCATATATGTATATTGACAACAGTGATATCAAAGCAATTTAAAATGGATTTTGATCTGAGGCAAAATGTTGCCTGTAGCATCTATGACAACTTTCAGAAAATTTGGGAGATAGAAACCTGTTTACTCCTCTTACTATCTCACACAAAGCAGCCTATGCCTTGCCTGGATGAGTCAATGAGGTGTAGCATGGAAATTAGCCCAGTGACTGTCTCAATAAGATTGATATTTGGTGATTGGCTCTGGGGTATTGATTCATTCTGGGCCTGACAGGTGAAACTGCTGACCTGGTATTAGTCATAACAGTTAAGGAATTTGAATTGTCAAGAAATTAGAGGTCATGAGAGATAATTTCCTCTTGCATGTCAGATGAAAATGATGACATGTTCTGACATGCTGCCAGGCCTCTGGTCTGTGGTTGAGGAGAAAGTGACAGCTCTACTGGGCTCACTGCCGGAACAGAAGTCCTTCGCAGTGACGCCTCTCCTGACAGCCTTCTCTTATGGAAAAACATGACAGCAACCCCTTGATTCAGACCCCTCTGTGTCACTCAGTAGTAAATAGACAAATTATTCATCAGTGGGACTATTCCTCCTCCTGCCGCTGCCCCTCCTGCCCCCTCTGAACAAACAAAGACAAGTGTGCTGCTGCTACCTTATGATGGGCTTTGAAGCTGCTGACATACTTCAAATTAATTTCACCTTGATATTCTCATGCTGATTGAATGCTTGACCGTGCTGTCTCTACATCACATAATGTATAGGTTTTAATATGCATTATCTATGATGATAATGCAGCATTTGAGACAATCACTTACTGGTAGACATATTGTTTGAGACAGTTTTTCTCCTGTATATGGTAGTGCACATGTCAATTCCCAAGCTGTCGCTCAAGAAACACCCTCAGGGTAATTCTTTGTATTTAAGGTTTAAAACACAGAAAAGCTTATCTTAAACAAATTTCCATTGGCATGCAAAGAATGGACGGCAGTGTCATCACATGACAACATAAAGCACTTGCTTTCCATGTCTCTGTATGGTTTCTGTTCTGATTTGATCTGTTTTTATCATGTTTATATTACTTGAAAGCCAACAGTGCTTTAAAGTAATTTGCTGTCTGTAATCTCTGACATCTATCAAAAGGTTAGAAGATTAGCTTCACATTTGTAGTTGCCACTGTTGATCCCAGGTGTTGTGACTCAGCACGATCCCACGCTGCTTACTGGGTCAATGCAAGGCCATGTCTGCAATCTGTGAGACAGAGCTGTTGTGTTGCTGCATTGCATGAGTGCACTGGAGGAGGCTGCAGGGGGATCATCCTCCATGGAGTCCCTGTCATCAGTTTGGGAATCAAACAGTTGATAGAGTGTGAGCTGCAGCCAGTAACCTCTGAAGCCTTCTGCTTATGCCAAAATTGAAACGAACAAAGTCATACAGACAAGTAGATGCAGTTTTATGAAGGATGTTTAGTGCTTAACCAAGCAATGTGGTTGGAGGGGAGATCATCGGCTTTGACAATGAGTTTACCTTATCAGCAAAAAATCAGAGCCTCAAGTGATTTCAACTAATGAATTACCTGTTAAATACTCCCCAACTCAGACTGAAGTAGAGATAAGTTTTTGACATACATCACTGAGAATTAGTATTTAAGCAGCTGAGAGATATTGATGTGTTTTGATTACCTAGCGGAAGAACATAGTCGAGGTTTAACCTTCAACAAGTCAAATGCCCTTCCCCAACGCATGCAATCAAAAAAGATATAAGTCTCTACTGTGTTTTCTGGAAATAATTGTTGTCTGAAACATCCAAAAGGCTTCATTTAGCTGCCCAGTTTCCCTGGTAATGGAATAATCTCAAGAAATATGGTGATGTTTTCCACATGGCCCTTTCAGCCTTTCTGATCCTTGTATCGAATTTCTTTATTTGAGCAGACATTGTGACCCTCACCTCAAACCTAACCTTAAATAGCCATAATGTCAGTTGCTTATTACTTGAGAGACTGTGTTGTAAAGAAATACTGACTAACACTTAATGGTTCCCAAATGTGCTCACCAACTCATATGAAACCTTCACTACTATGTGACAGCACTCAACTGTGTGGATGGCGCCTTTTTTAGGTGACGTGGAAGATCGGAAGTGATTTGAGTGGGGTGGCTGTGGCCTGGTGGCCTGTCCTAATTCAGTATCACCTCCACACTTCCCGTCCCACGTCTCCCACTGTGGCATGTGCTACCCAATGGGTCTTTTTGATAGTGAATGGTGTGTACAGGCCAAAGAAAATGAGGGCTTGTCGCAGAGGCAGTCAGAAAGGCAGGTGAAAGGCTGAGCGATGTATGTTCCATTGTGCACAGTGGCATTGACGGACGTCTACAAGCTCCCCTCTGATGGTGGAAGTGGCTCTAGTCACATCAATCACTTCCACTGTGGAGTGCCTCGCTTTCAGTCAAGCTCAGCAGCTCTTACTGGTTGTTTTTCTCCTCTCTCATTGCAGGCAAAGGATTACTTTTCTCTGTTTTTAAATAGAGGTTATTTTCTAAAGATAGCAAAATTCTTCTTTGTTTTTTTCCTCCTGTTGCTCATTATGAGACTTCAGTGGCTGTTTTTTTTTTCCATTACTCACAAGCTTCAAGACCTATAGTTTGTACCCCATAAATCATCTCTTATTGAGATACTGTACCTTTAATGCCCTGCTTGTGGGATGATGTGCCTCTGTATATGTGTGTGTATGCAGACATCCTTTTTTTTCCTTTGTTTCAAACACAATAACATCTAAAAGCACGTTGGCCTGCTGCAGTTCTAGCTGGATGTCACTCCAGGTTAACGTTTATGCAGTTGGGGCCCCTGCTCCTGGAAATGGGAATGGTTAACTGAAGCATGTTAATAGGAAAAGGCTTGTCTCTTCCATACTAACACTTGGATGACTCTGCAGGCTGAGGGGGGAAGGGGGAGCACCCAGGCGGATTGGGAGTACACCCCTTTCCCTTTACCTCCCCCTTCCTCAGAGGCATGGCTGAGTTAGGATTTGCTTGCATTGTCAAGTAACGCATTGACCCATCACTTTGATGCATATTGATTGTGACAGGCGCTCTCTCTCTCTCTCCCTCCCTCTCTCCCGCAGGCCACAGAGGCGCAGATCCAGAGCCTTGGACAGACGCCATCTCAGTTGCTTATTGAGCCACATCCTCCACGCAGCTCCGCCATGCACCTGGTGAGAACACCGAGCATGCTGGGAAAATTCCCTGCATCTTTGAATGTGGTGTGTGCAAGGAGGGATGTATGGACCTGGTGTGTGTTGTAGTGAATGTGTTTGTAGGTAGACAAATAATTGAGAAAGGTGTCTTACTTCTGTGCCTTTTTTTAATCCAGTCCTTTTTACTTAAATGTTTGAAGGTCAAACATTTCAGAAGTTTTACCTCATGTAGGTCACAGACCTATGAAATAACAAACAATTTTATTTCAAATAAAATAAATAAAGTACCAATGGTCTGTACTGTTTAAAGCTGATATGCTTGCAAGTAGTTAAGTTTAAAGGGAACAGTGCTCCCTACTGGCCTAATAGTTCCCATCTTTGTGTTGAAAGCTGCTTTTACCTGGCCAGTTCATGTAATAATCAGCCTTATCCTCATTATCCACACATGGCTCTCTGTTTCCCTCCATACTGGAAATTTAAAAGCAGATCTTTCTAAGAACCTTTTATTCAATATTCTACTATCGCAAAACACAAGAATTCCCTTTCACATTCACATACCCGCTTCTTTCAACAACATCCAGGATGAGATGAGAGCTAAAACCGGATCATTCACCAAGTATCGTTGGTATCAGTGATTTTGACTCTTACTACACATGAGGCATAACTTAGAATGTTGGAGACTGAGGGGAATTTTAAGTGAAAAGGCAAAGAAAAAACAAAATATTAATTTCTTTCAGTGTTTAATTTTTGTGTCCCAGACTAGATATTTCTGATACATGTGTGTATACACCACCTCATATGAACTTCTTCATCCCAGTTTCACCATGTCTGACAAAAGTCAGAGGGGGCAGTGCATGAAGTTCTCCTCTGTGTCTGGACCTAGTCACCCCACCCCTGCCAAAACCTCCACACTAATTCTTCTTGCATTCTTTTTCCCTCATCTTTTCATACCGTCCCTATCCCTTCTTCCTCCTGTACTCATTTGCTTGTGGTCATCCTCTACAACCATCATACCCCTCTATCCTTTTCTGCACTTTGTCTTTTCTCTCTTCTACTCAATAGTGTTTCCTTTCACAGAGTCCTCTCATGTTCAAGGACCAGATGCAGCAGGATGTCATCATGGTTTTAAAGTTTCCATCCAATTCGCCTGTAACCCACGTGGCTGCTAATACTCTGCCTCATCTTACCGTTCCTGCTGTGGTTACTGTCACCTGCAGCCGCCTCTTTGCCGTCAATCGATGGCACAACACTGTTGGTGAGTGGTGCCAAACTCACATAAGAGGTGATATTTTCGACATAGACATATCCTGTTGGAATAAATGTGGGCCTCACCGTACGTGATACCTACCACAGCAGTTGTAAAATCTCTTCATCATCGTCACTAAAAACCTGCCCACTGTTCATAATAGAGCTGTAGCCAGCTGTCTATGAGAGTGGCTAGCACCTCCCAGGTAAGCTGACCATGAGTGTTTCCACATGTTCCTTTTCAGACATGTGTGAACAACATTATCCACAGAATCCCTCCCAGAGAAACAGCCTCACCTCAGGGTCAGAGGGCCAAAGCAATGGTTACTAGGAAATTAGGCCACAACTGTGCCACATTTTCCTCACACGTCCCCATCTGTCATGGTAGAAATATATAAGGCTCAGAACCAAAGAGTGCACAGTGTGTGGCTGCTCTTAATGAACACAGCTGCAGCACCCCTACCACGCTGTTGGAAAGGAGGGAAATGTGTTTTTGCTTTTTTCAAACAGGGATATTAACAAGGTCTCCATATTTTCAGGCATGTTGCTGTATCAAAATTGAGTCCTGATACTCATTCACAGGGATGAAATGTCTCCAGTGAGTTTGATAATGCCAAAAAGGAAAAAAAAAACTGCTGAAATCAGATGAACCTCCTATACAATCATTTTATGGAAAATGAATGAACTTGACTCTAAAAAGAGAATAGATGTTTATGTATGAATGTGAAGGGGCCAATAAAAGCCTTTATGTATGTACCTGAATCCAGGTCTGCGAGGAGCTCCGGGTTACTCCCTGGAACAGGCCCATCATCTTCCTATAGAAATGGATTCTCTGGTTGGTGAGTAAGGTTGAAAGGAAAATACAGTTGGGGGGAAAAAAGTCTTTTATATATGTTGTAGTTGTAGAAGCTATAATTTATAATTTGAGGATTTCCTACAGCACCTCCGATTCTGTTCTGTTTTGGTCCCCCCCCCCGCAGCCAACAACGCTGGAAGCAACAAGCGTCAGATCACAGACCTAGTGGACCAAAGCATCCAAATCACCACGCACTGTTTTGTGGTGACAGCTGACAACCGGTACATCCTGGTGTGTGGCTTCTGGGACAAGAGCTTCCGTGTGTACTCCTCTGAGACAGGTAGGTTAGAGTGTAAACTCTATTTCCTACAGAGGTGTGCACTGATGTGTGGAGGACTGAGTGCTATGACAGTAATGATATAGTACTGGTGCAACTCTCCCATGAAACACTGTGCATAAAAATAGATTAATATGCTATAATCCATTGAAATTTAGAAAAAGTAAAACTGTCCATGTGATTATGTTGCAAGGAGACAGAGATGCTGTTTCGTTATATATAACTGATTATAATGCAGATGGTCAGGAATGCCTCATGGTTCTTGGATGATTATGAAGGGTTTTAGGAAGACTGTTTAATAATTCTGGATACATTTACCTTTTCAGCATCTGATAGAGATAGAAAACTAAATTGCTTGTTTAGCATTTAGTGAACCTGTTCTTTTTGTATGTGTGTGTGTGTGCGCGTTTCAAAATCTTAGCCGAAATTGCACTGAAATCGTGTTTGCTCGTTATTTTCCTTAGGCAAGCTGACCCAGATAGTTTTTGGCCACTGGGATGTGGTGACATGTCTGGCCAGATCAGAGTCTTACATTGGTGGAGACTGCTACATAGTCTCTGGATCTAGGGATGCTACTTTGCTGCTGTGGTACTGGAGTGGGCGACACCATATTATTGGCGACAACCCGAATAATGGTGAGTGAGAACATGAAAGCGCCATGCATGTACACTTTGTGTATGCCGTAGGATCGACCTCTGGACACACGGTTACAGGAATATTTCAACCTTATTCAGCATTTTACCTTTTTAAATACATTCCTTATTGTTAAATGAGAGATTATTATTTTTAAACTTTACATATACAGGGGACAAGTCTTTGATCAACACTGAAAACCTTCTTAGAAACCAAGCAATGTGGAGAGACAAGAAAAGGATAAATTGTCTGCACTGTAGCTGTGATATATTGGTTTGATTAAAGCTGCGGAGTTCTGTTGCTTTCAAGTAGAAAACTCCAGATGTCTTTGCCTTCTACTGCTCTGTTCATTTAGTTATTTATCTTAAATACAGTATGTCTACATTCAGGACAGTCTATTTGGGTTTGGGAAAGCACCTATACAGTTATAATACAGTACAAGCAAGAAGCACTATATATAGTGTGGAATGGAAAAACTCGAAATAAGGAAGAAAGTGGGTTTTTATTTAATTTCTGGGTAACAATACAACATGTGTATGTGAGAAAATCTTGTGTTTCCAATTGTCAAAGATTCAAGGAGCTTCGGATTAGTTGCGAGTGTCCTCTAATTAACTTCACTGAGGCTTTGACAGTTAATTAAGAATTTCAGCTTGGATGCCTCCAATTAGCAAGGGGCAACAGCACTTGTGTTACTGCAGCAGGAAAATGGCATTCCCCTGATATTCACACTACACAATGAATCTTCAGTGGACAAAAGAAGGGACTGAAGGAAGTAAGGAAGCAACATAATTAAAGAATAGCAACACTGGGGTGGAAGATGATTTAGATTGGCTACAAACATTCTGTATAGATGTGTACATACAATGTAGACAGCCAAAATTGGTTATGCACAAATACCGATGGAACCACAACCACCTCTTTGTATTTTCACAACAGAAAAACAACTACTTATCTTCATTCTTTTACCTAGTAGCTGTTTAATTTAACAAATTCTTTCAGGAGTTTAATTCTGGTGATTATATTGTCTGTATTGCTGGTTAAAGTTTGTGTGAATATGTATCAGCAGTCTACAAGACCAATACTCCGTCATACTGCAGGTGTGGCATGAGCAAGAAATTGATTTCACCCACGCCCCAAAAGGTTGTACGTGTCTGAAATCTGTGATAATTAAAAGGACTTCCAGTTCAATCATTGCTTCCTTTTCAGACCCAGCCCATCACCCTATTATGAGGAAAAATTGCACCAGGTTAATTATGGTGGCTGAATCCAACTTGTCCCAAGGGCTTACCACAGGGTGGGGGCAAGCTGGATGCAGGGTGATAGAATCTTTTGTTGGGCAGGTGAGCTTGCCTTTTTTCCCTGGAGGTTATTTTTGACACTTGTCCTATTCAGGCCCCTGTCAGCAGCGGGTGCTCGCACTGACATGGCTGCTCAGGTCCTGGTCTCTAAGGGACCATGATGCATCGATCCCAGTCCAGCTCGATGACTGGACTGCAGCAGCTATAGAGGTGACAGGCCAAGCAAGAGGAGGTTGAGATGATGATGATTGTGGGGTCTAACACATTTCTCCATACTCTTTCAGGATGATACTGTCATATTAGTGAAAATAGAAACTTTACAATGAATTGTCTGAACTTGAGGCACATGTGGACATCAACAGCCTAACACAAAATATTCAGATGTGTAAAAACTATAGAGAAAAATAAAACATTTAACTCAAATTTAATCCATCCATCCATTTTTATACCTTTGCCAGATTCATGGTTGCAGACTAAAATCTAAATCCTAGATAACTTCAAAGATCACCTTTGCATGATATGATTTAATACTATAACGATAAAGCAACAGATTCACTTTTTTTCCCTCTTTTAATTGGGGATGAGGGTATTTCAGAGACGCTTCTGCTTTCATTGTTGTGGCAACTACTTGAGGTCATTGGCTCCAGGTGCCATGTAACACCCCTTACTAACCTCTCCCCCAGCTATCATCAATCATGTGACATGTGGGATGAAATCTAGTGGCTTGGCAGCCATCACAGCATTTCTGCATTTACATAACAATTTAAAAGACTTTTCTGCTAGCGGATCTATGTCACAATCTCAGCGTTTGTTTTCATGATTTTTTTGTTGGACAATACATGTTTGGTGGTGTCACTGAAACATTGTCTTAATTATTTAAGATTACAGTCAGTATGTTGTTCAGATTGTGTGGGCAATGTTTTCACTATTGCACCACTGATTTAATCAATTAAACCTAATTATTTGCTTTATCTTGTAGGTGACTACCCAGCACCACGAGCAGTTCTGACTGGTCATGACCAGGAGGTTGTGTGCGTGTCAGTCTGTGCAGAGCTGGGGCTCGTCATTAGTGGAGCCAAGGGTTAGTGTGCGTCTTTGCTTTTTTATGTTACCATCAGCAGGCAAAAAGGGCGGACACATGCAACTCTGATGATTTAAACTATAATATAGACATACATAAAACAGGTTAGGTCGATTCTGACCCATGCAAACAAGCTACTTGTCATTTCTGTGAATAGACCTGCAAGCTCACCCAGTTTTTTTTTCTTAATGGCTAAAAGACTGATTTTCATGATTAATTTATTTCTCTATAAGCACAAGCTAGTCATACTCATATGTTTTGGTTTGGCAGAGGGTCCATGTCTGGTTCACACCATCACAGGGGACCTTCTACGAGCTCTGGAGGGACCAGACAACTATCAGCTCCCACGACTCATCTCCGTGTCCAGTGAGGGCCACTGCATCATCTATTATGAGAGGGGCTGCTTCTGCAACTTCAGCATTAATGGAAAACTGTTGGCACAGATGGAAGTCAATGATTCCACCAGGGTAAATGATGCCCCAACATCAGTCTACTCCACAAAAATGAACAATGCAGCCTTACTTGCATTAAACCAGTTAAATCTTCCATACATGAGTTTTGACATATATACTGACTACTTGTAAAAAACACATATCCTTTGCAGAATGTCAGAGAGGCTAGCAGGGAATTTGACAAACAGGAAAGTCTGACAGATGCAGTATGCTTGGATTATATTTTAAAAGCTCAGGGTCTTGGCTTTTTTATTTGGAGTGTTATGGTATTAAAAGAAGACTCAAAAAACATTTTGATACAATAATATGCATTTGGAGAGAACTATTCATCAATGCACATCAACAAGTACATTCTCATGTTTAACCTTTTAGTCTTAAATAAAGGTCATCAATTTAAGTATCAAAAAAAAAAAAATGAAAACCATGTTTCGTTAAATACCATTTTGAAATCTACAGCAACAATAACTCTTCTGCAGAAATGACAGTGAATGTGAAACTGGAGGTGACATGTTGAATTTCCCTCTGTCCCTCTTGAAGGCAATTCTCTTGAGTAGTGATGGCCACAACCTGGTGACAGGCGGCGATAACGGCGTGGTGGAGGTATGGCAGGCTTGTGACTTCAAACAGCTCTACATTTATCCAGGCTGTGATGCAGGCATTCGAGCCATGGACCTATCACATGATCAAAGGTCAGTAAAGGCAGTTTTATGATAGTAATGGTAAGTACCATCACTGGTAGACACCAGCCAATAGCAGCAGTCAGCTAAGAGGACCATAAAACTGTGGCGATCAGCTTAAATCGGTCTCCTCCCTCTTCTCTGGTTTGTGCCACAGATTCAGGCCCCATCCACAGAGTGGGTACTTCCACATAAAATCTGTCAGTGTAAATGTTCTTATTGAGTTTGGAATTTTAGAAATCTCACCCAGGCGTGGGCTCAGATTTGTGAATCTTATGTTTGCGTACATGTACATTTAATGTTATAAGTCCTTAAAACTGTAGTCTATATGTAGGTTCTTCAGGGGGAAAAAAGCCATGTGCTGGTTGAGTTTTATGGCTCATCTGTGTATATTTTAGAAAGGGAACAGTCGAAGAGAAAAATGACAGGTATCTTGTGTAAGTGCATACATCAAGCATAACACAGAGCAGGCATGCATACTGCAGAAGTCAGTTAGCTGATCAGCTGCTTATTTTCCAAGTTTACATTCTTTAAGACTGTTTAGGGGTCACATAATAGATGCCTGGATGGTGTCTCAAAGGCCACAGGGTTTGCTTTGGGGCTATGAGAGCCTGACGTAATCATGTGACCCTGGCAGTCAAAAGGTTACGCAGTCTGAATATTGAATATTCAAGCTTCACTTTACAGCCACAGGCTAAACATCCCTCAGCACTTACAGACAAAAAAACAGCAACCTATTTTTTAAGCAAGTTAAGTCATCACCTTCATAACTAACTGCACAACCTCTGAGGATAAGCAGATGATGGTTGAACATGAGGAAATTCAATTTAAGTGGTTCATCATCCCGTCTTATGATGGCAAAATTAAATGCGACATACTTTTCTTCAAACTGAATTTGATGCCATTTAACAAATCACTGAAAATATTTTTAAAAACCCTTTGACTCAGTTGCAACCTTTAGCCCCATTAGGTTCACATTAGGTAGCACAAGTGAGCTGGGGTCTGTAACTCCATTTAAAAAGAGCTATTCTATATCAGCTCTGTTCATTGTGCTTCAGCATTTAAGCCCTTGGGGTGTAGCAATAAAAGGCAAGCCTGTGAAATCAGCTGCTTTCATACATACCAGCCAACGTAGACAAGAGTGGCAGAAAGCAACTTTAGTTTTCAGAGGAACCAAATGATTTGCTGATGTACCGCTCAAATTCATCAATTAGGGTATTTCAGCCATACTTTTTAGCCCTATTCACTCAAATATTCCTCAGTAATGAACATTGTGTTACACATATGGGTATCTTGTACAGGTACACATGCCTTTAAACTTTGTAATCCGTTTCTGACAATGGAATTTCACTTTTTCATCCATGGTTTTGTTGCTCTTCAGAACTTTGATCACAGGCATGGCTTCTGGCAGCATCGTGGCATTTAACATAGATTTCAACCGATGGCACTTTGAGCATCAAAACAGGTACTGACGAGAGATGAACGCACATGGCAGAATGCTAGTTTGGAGGGTTTGAGGAGCACCTACCGCCCGGTGACTGAGCTGTGCAGCAAAAGATCCAAAGAACATGGAGGGGATCTAGTCACCAGGAGAACATCAGCATGGCAAAGAACTGGGTGTCCATATGTTCATGTGACAACTGAGGCAAACTTGTTACTTTTTACCTGCTGCTAAAAAAAAATTTAAAAAAGTAAAACCTGCACATATTGATGATTTTCACATCTTACCTGAGCACCAGCTGAATAATTCTCCAGCTGAATCAAGCAGCTCCGTTTTGAGTATGGAGAAACTGAGATCATAACATTTATAGTTAAGTTATTAAAATATACTTAATGCTCGTTTTCAAACTGTGAAATAGCAAAGCAGAATTAATCCTCGATTGGGGACATGTATACAACATTTGTATGGCCAATACAAAAACTTGAAACATTTTTATAAGACGAGAACTGAACTGTGCGCGCAGGTGTTCTTAAGTGTTTCTTACCTGTAAAGGCTGAAAAGATCTAAATGCTGTTGGACAAGCCACCGTGTTATCAATGTTTCCATCATGCAAGTCATGAATAAATGTTAAAATTCTCATTGCATTAATATATTAGTTGGTTAGTTATATGTATAAAGCCATTGTTTATTTAATAACAGTCAAATGTCTTATGTGAAAAGAAAATATTCATTGTTAATTTGTTGTTTGTTAATGTCAGAAAAGACAAAATTGTAAGTTTAGTCTTTTGTGATAAATGTTTTTGATATGTCAGCAACATTAACTGTGATATTTCATTTCAAATTGAAGACTAGTATTTAATAAGAACACACATTATTGTAAGCGCTAACCTATTGTGAGATATTTGGAACATGAGTTTATTAACACGTTTTATTCCACAGGAGTCTCCAGATTTGTTGAAAAATATCTATTTATTACTGTGTTTGTAGCAAATTGTTCAACATTTCGTAAAAGTGAAACTTTAAAGACGTGTAACTGATGGAACTTCAACATTAATACTGTACCCCCTCCTCCCCCCAGTTTGCCTTCTTTTGGGTTGGCTTGAATTTGATAAACAGCAGTTTACGCTGTCGCTCAAAGCTCTGGTAAGCAATATTAATCACGGCATTGCAAAATAGGTCTAAGGAAGGTTTTCAGTTTTCTGGCATAATTTTTTGCTAAGAAATAGGACATAACTGACTAGTCTACTTTTGGAATGATAATCAATTTGAAGGGTTTCTATGAGCCGTCTCATCTAGACAAATAAAAATATGCAAATAAATGGCTTCTCCTCCACCTCCCCCTTAAATTACAGGTGCTACACCCCCTTCCCAAAGCTGACATTTTGCATGCTAAGACATTCTGGAGGAAGCGGGATAACTTGGTTTTCAGCAAATTTAAGTGAGAAAAAAAAAAATATTAAGGATTTGCTGCAATCAAGTATTGCTTTGAAATTTCATGTTTTTTTTCATTTATTTCATGATGTTTTGCATACATTTTTGGATGAAATGGAACATGTTTGAAGTTGTGATTTCATGAAGGAAAAAAAAAATTCATTCATTTTATTTTTTAATAAAGTTGAGTAAATGCAACAAAGTGACATTATTCATCAATGCTTTAAAAGTGCTGTAAATCCATGATAGATTTGTCTCTGAAGGTGGAATTTTGACTAAGCTTCTGATGTTTAGTCACACTGCCATCTGCTGGCTAAAATCTGTCAGAATGAATCCAAAAAAAAAAAAGTTTCCCTCTGATTCAAATTGAATTAATTTACTCTAGGTTTGTAATTTATTTTGAAGAGTACAAGTTGAGTTTGCTTTTCTTTACAACATGTTTATTTTGGATTATTGTTCTCATTCAAGTTATTTTAATTGCATCTTTAAAGACTAAGGGTGAAAAAAAAAATAATTAAAAAAAACCCCAAACACTCAATTTCAACAAAATACTGAGATACATTCCCAGTTATCTACCATTTTGTCCAACTGTACCTCATTACATTTGTCAGATGTGGAAATCATATGAAAAACACATTTCCCAATAGTCACTTGATTTCCTTGTGCTTTTTGGTTCACTTCCTTCTACACAAAAACAGAAAAGCCCTTTTTTTTTTTTTTTTTTTAAAAACAGTCTGATGACTGATGAATAGTTTCTTTGCTGTTAATGTACATACAAACCTCAATTGACCATGGCCAACATCCATATTTGAAATCCTTTCATCAAGATAGCACGTAAAATGACAGCAATGATTTAAATTCTGAAGACGGTGTATATTAGACAGCAGGAGACCAAAGCATCCGACTGGTACGTATATTAGCACACATGCAGGTTACAGTCTCTGGAGGAATGAAGAAGACATTTACATCTATGAATATTTGGTCTGATGACACAATGTATCTAGTGGTAAGCACACCCACACACACACACACACACTGCAGACTAATTGTTTCATATCTGACAAAAAGATTGACTGGATAGATAAATATTAAAAACTGAATTTTACTGGAAGCACTGTAGTGTTTTCTAACATTTAACTTCTTATTTCAGTCTGAGAAAATAATCCAATTGTCCCAATTTGATAAAGTAGTGATTCAATCGGCTGCCAGCAATAACAGCAACTGTTCACATGAGTATTTTTAAGGACATAATTGATACTGTGCTTATTGGACAGGACATCTAATTGCACTTAAATGCATGTGCCAAGGCAAGGCCTTAAACATGCACTTACTACCTACTACATAACACTAACATTCATCTGTGGCACCAAGATAACAGTCACTCTCACAGACATTTAACAAAATCCATTTCAGTAATCGTCCAGCACACAGGTAAGTTAGACCATCGACTGTCAAACAGTGGAATCATTTGTAAGTGGCAAGCTACTTTGAGACAGGCCATATCTCCTCAGAATGTGTTCAGTCCAGACAATGCTTAAGGTACATTATAGCAGCATTTCATTTCAAATATCTCCAAGACTTATGCACCACAACTCTGAGTCCCACTAAACAAGGCTGTCAGTATGTCCTACAATACATGAAAGTTGTCCGTTACCGTAAATATTTCACGGACTGAGTTATTAAATATTTTAGCTTAAATTGGCACAATAAGTAATATGTACTCAATAGGTTTTCATAAAATCAAGTAATACAAGTTTTAATGTATACATCCACTGAACTGCAAAAGTGATAATCTGTCATGCAGTACACAATATAAACCATTAGGGGGCTCTAGAGTACTGCAATGACCCACTGTTTGCCAAGTAAAAATAAGGCTTTAAATGTTTGTATTGTTTGTTTGTTTGTTTGTTTTTTTTTTTGGGGGGGGGTTGGAAATAAGAAAATGTGTCTACGAGCCATAGGCTATTTTCGTTTAAATACCATTACTTCAGAAGTCTGTGTCACACATAGTCAGACTTTTAAGACTCAACTCCCTCTTTTGTATTTTTGCCTTCATTCCACAAAGGATTAAATGCCCATAATCAATGTCTGATCTAAAGATGGACTATAAATGCCAAGTTGACATTATGAAGCAATACAAAAAAGTAAAATCTCACTACTTTTACTTTTCATATATATGAAAATGGAGAGGATACTTGAAAACACTGGTGCTGAAATAGCTTGTTTGAGGGACCGCATAAGGAGCCGAAATGTCATTTAGACCATTTCAAATATGAAATATTCAGACTTAGAATATAGAAACCTGGAAATGCATTCTATAACCATTTAAAATGCGTGCATGCTACAAGCTGTTTTCTTTATTTCTGAGAGTTATCTTTAAATCTGATTAATGCATTTTGTAATAAAATTTTAGGTAACTGGAAAAAAACAAATTAAATGAGTGCACATAATTAAGTAGTCTGAATGATCAAGTCAACTAACTGTACTCATTCCAGATATTCTGTTTTTTGCATTCCAAATTCTCCCACTCCCCCCACCCCCCCACACACACAAGATGGGACAGCAATGCTGTGACCTCAGGAAAGCTGTTAGAACGGAGAAGTGGGTGAACGGACAGTGTCAGCTGAACCTGGAGAATAGTCTTCAGACTCGGGGTTGAACCCAGCAGGGGAGAGGACAGTGTTGGCACCAATACTGCGTGAAGGGTGGGGAGAAGGCTTTACATCCTGGTTGCGTCTTCGTCGGAAAACTTGCTTCTCTTTATCAAGTGCCGTGGTCTGAGAAAGGATGACACAGCAGTAGAGATTAAGTTCTCCACAAGACAGGAAATCAGGAGTGACGTCTACCAACTGTGGTCCACACTTTAACTTTAGAGGAACAAATGCCAGCATGCCAAAAAATAAAAATAATTAAACCAGCTTCTTATACAATAATTAAACTTTTTGTAACACACCGACTCAACAAAACCACTAAAAGCAACAGGAAGCCATGTGATCTGCCAGCGTCCTTCTCATAAGTGACAGCACTTCTTATAAAAAAACAAAAATCCGGTCTCATTAACCCTTAAATGCAGTCTGCATTAATAAGGCAGCTTTTCAATGCAAAGTGAAGAGCAAGGTAAACTGTAAAACCAGCTGAGAAGAAACAGCCACAGCACTTGTGAGATGAAGTAATGTGATAAACTGATGAGGCATGAAAAAGACTCCACTGATGGGCAATGGGTCAAATCCTTGGGGGATGGGAAATGAAGACTGCCAGCACTTTGCCATGGAAGCACTCTCTGCACTTTAGCACTATGCTGCGTCATACCTTATCCAGTACAATCCTGGATGCTGGTAGTGGTCCAAAGACCCTGACTTCTGAATGGTAAAGTCCTGGTCCAGCTGAGCAGAGGGAGATGAATGCAACTCAGAGGATCTCCTTGAACTCAAAGCATCACTGACCTGTTTCAGTAAGATGCACAATTCTACACTCTTATTAGAGCCGCTATAACACGGGCAGAAAAATTACATCTCACCGTCAGCTGACATTTTGTGAAAAAACATCCATTTGACAACTGACCCCTGAGGGCCAAGTTTAAACAAGATGAATAAAAATGCTACAGTATATCTGAGAAATGCAGCCGACCTCCTCACACCCAAAATTAATGATGAGCGGTTTGTTAGAAAGCTCAGCTTTGAAACTAGTCAAGTTTACAATCATAAAAACAAAATCACCATATTAATGTTATGTTGTGTGCAAGATCTAACAACCGTGCTGACAGTCCAGGAAAAGTAGATATGAAGCAAGAGCAAACATAGGAACACATAGCAACAGGATGGATGAACTAATATAAACAGAACAAAGACGGGAAGTGGCCATATAGAAACAATGAAATAAAATACAATTCCATTTTGGAAAAGCAGATACAAACTACAACTTAAAACTAGCATCCGAACTATAATAAAGCCATTCCCATAAAGGAATAGTTGGGTTGCAGCTACATGATGAACACTATGGTTGAAAATAAACTTTATGATGAAAATATTTTTTGCAAAAGCTTGTTCATCAAAAAGAACTCAAAAGTAACTTTCTGAAGCAAAATGACATGCACTGTCAGTGTGTGGTGGATTATACTTCTGTGCTTACTGTTATGATTGACACTCCTGCTGTCGTGCTGTTGAGCTTGGGTCCAGTATTGAAATGCTTCTTGATTTTCCCAGCCACAGGAAGCTGGTGCTCCTTCTCCAACACACCATCACCCTTGAACATAAAGAGAGCAATACTTCAGTTCCACCTGCAGTTACAAGGCATTAGTACTTCTATGCATACTGTACTTGTGTTTTGGTGAAAGGTTGGACTTACATTGACCCAGGGGTGATCAAGCACCTGTACAGCAGTGTATCTTTGAGCCACCACTACCTGCAGCATTTCTGTGATCAGAGCCTAGAGATGGATGCGTTATGCATAAACATCCAGAACAATATAGCCTGAAACACCACAGCATCTAATCCAACGGATTGTGATCTTTTAACCCGCCCCCCAAAAAAAAGAATAATAAATCGTGGCAGATAAGAGCAAGTTCAGACAGAAACCTTGGCAGTGTCTGACACGTTGTCCCAGTATGGTGCTGGGAAATCAAGCTGGCCCCTCAAAATCTCTTCAAAGAGGGCATCCTGGTCTTCACCACTGCTGCAGAAATTAAAATAGATTTTTTTTTAAATCAATAAGTTATGCCTAACAGTCCAAGTTGTGGCATTTAACAAAACACTGATGTAATGACAATAAATCAAACTGACAGATTATGATGAAACAAGGAACCAGTAGGAGCACATACCCACGAAAAGGCGGAAAGCCACAGAGGAGAATGTAAGTGATGACACCAGCTGCCCAAATGTCAACTTTAAGGTCATATCTGCAATTAAAAAAAATAAAAAACGGGACATAAAACAGATATGAGACACAAAGTGGCATGCCCAGAAGAACTACTGAAGCTGTTTTTGATCATTATTGTTCCAATAATGACATTTTAGGTGTCTTACCCTGTTTCAGCAACAATCTCTGGTGCAACATAGGTGGGTGTTCCACACACAGCATAAAGGGGCCCATTGACGACAGTAGCCAAGCCAAAATCACCCAATTTAAGAGATTTACTACCATCGTGATGCTCGTACACCTGTGTAACAATACATGCAGAGAAATGGTAATAAAAGAGTAAAAAAATAAAATGACAGATTGATTGAAAAAAAATGTATCGATAAGCTTGATGCTTATCTTGAAATTTCAAACTGTTTAACTGTAGATTTGAATCCAAATTTGTCAGTTGTGATACAAGATGATAGCATGATAATATAGATTTTGTAAGAATTGGGCTAAATTTTCACTTTCAACTCACCCATCTGTATGACATCACAGGTGCCCTAAGTTAAATAATCCTGTTAAATTACTTAAAGACTAATCAAACTCAAACTCAGGGCTTCCTCAGCACTTGCTGTAAATCATTCTGGCTTAAGAAGTCTGTATACCTCCCAGTCCTACCAGGATATAAACACAGCTCTGTCTTGGGTTGTTTTTAAATATAGAATAGGACACCCACAATGAGCGCCAAGATTTTTCCTACTTATCCTTACTTGGGGGAAAGAAAAAAAAAAACACTTTTAGATTGCAGGAAAATCCTGTATTTCCTAAGATTGGATAACTTGAAGATTCTCTTGTTTAAATCCGATTTTTATTTGCAACAGGCCACAAAACAACAAGGTGCAGCTGTGACTTCAACTGCATCTGAGGAAAGATAGGTGTCTTTATCTCAGTTCGATGAGGGATGAGTGAATGTGCTCACTCACTTAGCTGAGATCTCAGCTACATGTTCAAGTTGATGAAATGAGGCAATTATTAGACCCCATACATTATTTAGAAAACAGTCATTTACATTTATTTTTTGCATTCGAGCAGAAAAGCCTTGTCGAGTCCTACTTACCAAGAGATTTTCTGGTTTTATGTCCCTATGGACAATATTTAGACTGTGCAGGTACTTGATAGCACTTGCCAGGTTGAACAACATACAGCTGGCATCCCGCTCAGTGTATTTGTTGGAAGATGTAATTGCATCAAAGAGATCTCCACCCTGAAGAAAAAGCATTAGGGATGCGAAAGAGAGACCGTTGCTTATAGTGTTAAAAAGGCACAAAATGAATAATTCTAGTCACATATAAGCACTTTCTGTTAACAATGAGAAAAATTTGTTCAATTTCAGTATACAAAAATTATGTTAAAATTTGTTCAAAAGTTTAAAACCGTCAGCCCAGTTCTTGATAACGCAGGATGTTTACATCTGAACAGGAAATTTCTTTGCAAAAAATTAACAAATGTTTAGTACAGTACCTTAACGAGTTCCATTACGAGATAGAGCTCATTGTGGGTGTCCATTTCCTCAATTAAAAGCACTATATTTGGATGTTTCACACGCCGAAGAATGGATACTTCGCTTTGTATCATGTGCTCCTGGGGATTTAAGAAAATTGAAGAAATATCAATAAAATGTAAGAGGGCAGCATTCTTCTGTCATTTCAGAGTACATTAAAGGCAGCAGTTTTAGAAAGAGACAAGGTCATTTAGATAATCTATTTTTTTTTTTTTTTTAGAAAAAAGTCTTAATTTAGTGGTGTGATGACAGAAAGAAGCAAATGTAGAGGCATGTGCACCTTTCCCCTGCATTTATCTTTGCTGATGATTTTGAGAGCATATTCTCTTCCAGTAGCTCTTTCCACACATTCTCGGACCACAGCAAAGTTCCCATCGCCTAAGGTCCTTCCCACCTTGTACCTGTCTGCTATGGAGGCAGGAAGTGAGGAGCACTCATGCATCAGCTCGGCTGTGAAGCAAAAATAAACAATTTATAAAAAGGAATGATAGAGAAGTCAGTATGTTACTCTATGAAATGCCTTACCTTCACTGCCAGGCCCATCTCCGTCATCCATTGAGCTGCATACCTTGGTGGAAGCTAATGAGAGTGAAGAACCACTGTACTGAGATCCCTGGAAAGAAGAGACAGGCTGAGGTGAATATGAAACTATTGATCTCATCTTACACAAGCTTCAGACACGGCAAAGCTTGTAAAATTGTGATTATTCGTTCCACTCAGCTAGCCTTGAACAAAGTTTGAGCTCATAGAGAAATAAAATCAAGCTTGGAAAAACATAACTTTCACCAGAATAAAGAAACCAACTAAATGAAAAAAAAAACAAAAAAAAAAAACACCAGGACAGCATTAATACCAACCAATCCCTGCATTATGGTCAAATAATGATGAAAGACCGATAACTGAAATCTCCTCCAGAGATTAATGTATTCTCTCTCAAAATGTCCCTGACTCGTGATCCGACTGAGCAGCCAAGTATTTATCTGTCAAACTCCAAATTCTAAAATTTCACAGTAAATGCACAGTTATATGAAGTTTGGGAGATTTTCCTTAACTTGTACATGAGCTGATATTTCCATCTATTATCCATTTACATATCAGTGGCATCAGCAGATGTCCGATGACACAACAAGTAAAAAGTACTGTAATCAAATTAAGGTTATCTGAAGAGTAGAGGTCTTTTACTGAGCGCTATGATATTACTGCAGCCTTCAATAAGCTTATTACAGGCAGTTAGGCAAGCATTAATTTCCCTAAAAATAATCTGAAGGTGAGCCATTTTAATCAATTCCCTAACATGTTTGTTAATACCATGTCCCTTTAATATCTTTTTAACAACTGTTCACAGTGGAGAAAACAAAGCCTGTCTGGAATAGCATGGCAAATTGTCAAAAACACTATACAAATCTTTACCTTCGTTATAGGAGAATCTATCCCCATTACCTGTCGTCTTCGGAGGCTAGCTGGACTAGTAGGAGAGGGGCTCGGAGACTTTCCAGATCGAGGTGTGGACAGCTGACTGCCTGCAGTGCCATTGGCTGTTACAGGAGAAATGGAGCCAATGAGCAAAATGTTTTAATACAGTTGGTGCATGTAGTGCATGTAGCTCTGGAAGAAGGTAAGATATAAATTAGGAATTAAAAATGCTAAAAAAAAGTAAATAAATAACATGCACATACTTACCTGAACTAATAGACGAGGGAGACTTGCTTCTGCGGGACATTCCACCACTTTTTGGAGAGGAGCGACCTTGCACTGAAGGGAGCCGGCCATATGATGCAGACTTTGCCACCCTGCACTCTGTAAAGAGGAAATTAAATAAAAATGTTGCTATCGAAGTGCATATTTATATATATATATATATATTTTTTTTTTTTTTTAAATGTCTGACATTTAAGTTTATGGCAGCTTTCAGTTCATACAAAACGTCAGCATAACCAGGGCATCCTGACACGAAAATAATAATCTCATTCCTAATGTACCAGTAAATACAGCAGTGGGGGAAAGTTTCATCTCATCTGCACCCAGGCTGAAGCAAATTTACATCGACTGCCATCTTCTAAACCTGTCCTTATTACACCAAATTTAAGAAACGAAAACAAATATACCGTCTAGCTGCATGAGAACCAAACTAGTGTTAAAGCCCTGTATGTTTGGCATTTTGGTAAGCTGAAAAGGGTCACCTTGCAACCCAAAACGTGCACGCTCTCATGGGCACTGGTTAAAAGGAAATCCTGTCTTTCCCTCACAGTGACGTGCGAGTGATAAGTTGTAGGGAAAAAAAAAGAAAAATCTCCCAATTGAGAGTTGCAGCATAATACTAAAGCATTAATATACCTCTTTTTTGAGGTATGGGTGACATTTAAGATAATTTATTTTTCCACTGCAGATGTAGCAGAAAACATGGAAAAGCAAGCTATGGCACCTTCAATGTTCACAAATGTGTCCAATGTTGTTTTAAGTGGACAGACCACCACCATAATCTGGGAATCTGCACTATATTCTCCAAACTGCACACCTGAAAGGTGCACTTACCACCTTCATCCAAGTTGAAGTCATCTTGATAGCGGAACTTTTCAGGGCCACAAGCAAAGAATATATCATCTTCCCCAAAGAAGTCCTGAAGGCAAGTGACCTGGCAAAGAAAGAATTTGTCAGAGAAACACCAAAAATTAGTTTGATAAATGTACGCATCCAACTGAAAACTAACTAGTGACCAAAGAGTTGTTTTAAAGCAAATGCTTGGCACTAAATAGATCAAAGTTAATCATCTGGAAAATGCTAGTGTAGCAGTTAATTAACCTATATCAGTGATGCAATCTTTGACAAATTCACGGGATAGGAGGAGGGAAATAAAATAAATAAAAGCCAAAATGTTTTAAAAGGTAAAGGATTACTGTTGAGCAGACACACCATGTTCATTGTGTATAGAATAGGAAAAATGGAACCAACCCAACCCTTTAGGGTATCTGATAAGGAAAGAAAAGACCTGCTGAATTTCATCAATTGCCATTTGTGACACTTGTCTGCCATTCTTTAAATAGTTCACATCCCTAGAGGGACATTAGGTTAATTGCCCTCTATTGTCATGGATTATTCAATATAAAATGAAATGCTGAACACCAGTTTAGGATGTCAAAACAATGTGGAATTCCATTTAGAATTTTGTTTAATATATCACAGGAGCCTACATGAGCATTGTTCATTGTTTTTTTTTGTTTTTTTTACAAAGACAAACTCTTGTGGATGTGTATACGGTTTCCATTAATACAGAATCATAACTTCAGATCAGCCGACTCAATGTGCTATGCAAGAGAAACTAGCGCTTCATTGTTTATTGCCTTTACAGAAGGAAAAAATATATATGAAACTTACTTTATTAAACAACTTATTAAAAACAAAAACCTAGAACTGCTTAGCACATCGCATGAAATCTTTTCATCAGGTGGATCTTCTTTGCTTTTGAGAAAGCACTGAAATGTGCCAAATTCAACTCTATGAAACAAAGATAATATACACCAAAGAGATTTTACGAATGCCTGATGGGACACTTCAAGGGACCTTTTATTATAGTTACACCTGCCATGTGAACCGTCTTTGTTGTGTTACCATTCAATGAGAAACCTGAAGCATTTCAAATTCTGATATCAAGTGTAAAACAAACAAAAACACTTTGTGCTTATCATAGGGATATGTACTATCTAGAATCCATTCTAGAAGATTGTCCTCCACATTCATTTGTTTTATCAGCAATATGCAGCTGAACCGCTTTTGGGTGAACAGGAGGGTGGGGGACTGTTTGATCCTAAAGGGAGGAGCAGAACAACCATTGCCAAGGAGACGAGAGAGAGTCACAGCTTATTTTCAGACCATGAGTGGACACGGCTACTTAAAGCTCTTGCTTCATATTCCATGTAGAGCCCTGCAAAGAGTGAATGGCAAAAAGTAAAACAATGTCACCATGAATGGAGATGCTGAACAAACGGAGCACACACACACAAGATTTTTAATTCACATATGGATTAAGACATCAAGTGGTTGTTCCACCTGCTGTCATTCACACTCTTAAAAAATGCAAAAAAAAAATAACCTTGAACCTTGTCCAAATGTTTGAAGTTAAGATGAGAAATATTAAAAATGTGCCATAAGTCTACACAAGAAAAATGTTATCCCAATTTGATGCTTGCTACTAACAGATCAGTGCAGTATACCCTGTCCAGATTAAGAGTGAAAAGTGGGAAATACTTTAAGTCTGAGTAACAATAATACCCATGTTACACAGGCGTTTGAAACCTGTTCAAAAAGCAGAGAATTGTGTTTTACTGTATGATGGAGTATTGAATTGTTTTTCCATATATTTTGTGCTCAGGATTTTTTTTTAGATATTACCAAAACATGACACAGTGGGATTCAGTATTTACAGCAAGCAAAAGCCACAACCATCCTTAACACTCAAACACATGAATGGGCCTACTAGATACATTGGCACTGGACCAATTACTAGCTAGATAACCAGTCTACCTTTACCATGGAAATGCCAGACTTTGCCAAAGTTGAGCTGTCAAGAGTAGATTTCAGGATTACTGAGAACACCCATCTCATTCAACTGGTACTTTTAGAGGTAGCTGGTATAAACAGATACATTGGTCCACTGCTGCGATTGCCAAATTCCCACTTTCCTCACTCCTACACTGGTATGCTCAAATTGCACCAATGTATATCAGACAAATCCCTGGGAGATAGGACCTAACCCACCATGAGCATGCAAGTTTCACAATTACACGTTGATAATGTAATCCACAGTTGGAAGGTGAAACATTTAATATCGGCAGCGTGCATTTGGGATTTCACTTCTAACAAGTTTGCTTCAGTTAAAATGAACACCTCTGTTATCCTCCATTTCATTTGATCTGATCCGAGATCTGTTAATCTGGTTGGTCTGATAGGACAAACTCAGAATCTAGAGTTCTACTTTACACTTAAACGTAGATGCATGAACAAAATAGGCTTCCTGATTGTTTGGTACTAGTGGCCTTCATTTGAAAGTTGCCCGACAGAAAATGGGGGCAGGGAGAAAGGGATAACATACTGCAAACAGTTGGGGCTCAAACTCTGCATTAAGGAGCTTTAGTTTCTGTTCATGAGGCACCCACTCAACCAGGAGGAACCCAGGGCTTTGAATATTTACTTTTAGTACTACACCGGAGAACACAAAAAAATTTAAAATCTAAAACCTATGATGAGACAGCATAACTGGCACAACTGTGAATGCTTTACATTTATTACTTATGCCTTTTGGCTCAGTGACACAGCACCTCCATTAGGCCTAGCACCCATCTGAGACACACACTCACTTATCATCCTGGAGCATCCTGTGCAAGTATTGATTATCAAGGTTTGATCTACGCGTTCCACAAGCACATGTGCAAGTGCCGACATTTAGCTTATGAGTCACAATGGAAGGTATGCATGCTATAGAAGCCAATTGATCTGAGCCATCATAAATGACCATAGATATGTGCTTCTTGCACATAAATGTGTAATAAAACGCATGTGGACAGACATTGCAGCTCCCTCTTTAAGTGGGAAAACTAAACAGCCAGTCACCAAGCAAAGCAGGAATGAGCATGAATCATCTCAGCATGCAATTCTGAAGCCAGTCTAGTCAGCAAGAGTTGCTATATGTACAAGTTGCTGTACTAAAATGTAAATTAAGTCTGCTGGTAGACATCTTCAATATTTCCCTGAAAGGCAGATAGACGAAAGCTGCTTTTATTTGTAAAGATCATTACTACAAAGACATCCATAAGACTGTCCATACACAAACTCTGCTACCAACCCACTACTTTTCTAGCATTGCATGTTAAAAAAGTTTCTATACTTAGCACTTTAGCACTTCTAGAATAATGCCTTTCAGCTAATTAAGGACAACTTAATGTTTCAAGCAAGCTTGAACTTATCAAAGTTTATCACCATATCATGCAAGATGAATTTGGAATACAGTTCAATATGATATACTGCAAGTAAAAAACATGACAATTATACAGTCCTACCCATTACACTGTGAAACAGCAACTTCCTTTTGAGCTCAAACCAAGTAGCTTGTCAGATCAAAATATAAAAGTTTCTAAGCTTGCTGTGGCACGCTCCTAACCTGTAGAGAAAGTAAATACATAAAGAAAGAAATAACAGGCAACTCCTGTAAGACATGACGCAGACACAGAAGAGCAATACCAACACTACCCGACCCCAAAACTCCCATGTCAAATTTTCCCCGTCCCAGAATATGTCACCATGTCGTTATTAGCTGGATTCACGCCTCCTGATTTGTATACTGGTGGGCATTTGGGAAATAACTGAAAGACATGCATTTTTGTCCAATTATGTTTCAAGTTATTGCTCTCCAGCTCCACCTTCCTTTCAAAATATATTGCCACATTGATAAAGTAGCCCTGAATAATAGTTAAGAAACTGTTAATGAATAAGTCTTTCAAACAGAACAAATGAAAACTCTAATATTGAAGTGCAAGAGAACTCACTTCAAACCATCATGACTGCACATCAATTTATGACAGATGCTTTTGCAAAAAGCCACTATGCACCGTACAATAAAATCTGAGTAATGAGGAAAGACCAAGAGATTTACTGGTCACATGCTGACCCAACTAGAATAGCAATTTAAAGGTCTACGAGAAGACAGGAATTGGAAAATACAAGTTAAATTCTACTCACTTCGACTCCGTTTTAAAGTGGTCCATTATGAACATGAATTATATCATGGTGTTTTCATTCAATGGTATGATGCCAAGTCCTGTCCTAATAAAGTTAGTGTGCATAATGCATTTACATCACAGGCATATGTCCAATATTTTGGTATTAAATGGTTCTAGTCTTTTCAGACCTACTCAGTACTCAAATGGAATCATGACTTGAAAATAAAGGGTAGACAAAAAAAAACAAACAAAAAAAAAACATTTGCACAAAAGAAGCAGAAACAGCTTGTTAACTAAAAGGTTAAATACCAATGAAAACAGGCTCTTTGAAGCCAGTGGGTGCTTTGGTGGCCATCTGGAGGTACAACATGGCAAAGAATATGTGGAGCAGAGAAAGAATGGCACATAAATGCATTGCCAAGCAAATAAAACATCTTTTTTAGAATATTTGGGACTAAAAACATTAAATGAAAAAGCAATGGCTAAGTGAAAAATGCAGCTAAAGAGAAGTCAGAATATCCCTCTTTATTACAGAATATAAAAGGCTTTTGTTTATTAAACCCCACCTGTTACCTTTTAATACTGTCAGAGTGGGTCCGATCATTGAACTTGACTTCAACCATGTCCTACATTGTGCAGCCATGAGTACAATAAGCCTAACAGACCAGGCGTTGCATCTGTGAACCCTCTCACACTACACCTACATATCTGACATCACTACTGCACTGCTCTGCCGCAGAGACCGTTTCTTAGCAACCACCTCAGGAAATCATTCACCATAGAAACTGTCACAGCCAAATAATACTAACAGTGAGTGAACGGGAGAGAGTTTTAGAAGAGGTTTTCAAAGAACAGACTAGTTTTTTTTGTCTTTGTTTTTTTTTAAATAAAATGGGAAGCACAGTCAGTTCTTTGTCCTGTTGTCACATAGTTCATCCAATTAAAAATCTGCATTTTCTACAACCTCTAACATTTCTAGAAACAACGTAGTATAGTGTATGAAGTGACTGGTGCAGGATTGCTGGTGCAAAGTAAATTCATTATTACTGTCCAGCAAGTTCAATTCAATGTATTTACAATGAAATGAAAGCACAAGCAACTTCTTAATTAGGTGCCAAATTACTGATCAGGTTACCTGTTTGGTACCAACTCAATACATGATTCTATTTAATAGTGTTCTTCTGTTGGTAGGAACATGAGAGGGAGTCCTAGAAACCCATTTCTCATAATACATTTAGCAGATATTCCCAGTTGACTTTTAAGCTACTGTGCTGCCTCTCTCCTTGGGTAAGGAAGCAATTCTCAGAGGCATGACTGAAGAACAGAGAACATGATGGTAAAAGCAAAGTTCATCCAAACCCTTTGCTAATGTGTATCCTCCTTGTTTGAATGTGTGGAATTAAACTCCTGATGTTGGAGAAGGCATCACAAATCAGTTTAGATAGAACCCATCTCCACATCATACAAACAATATAGTATTGTGAATGTCCTTGCTATTGCCTCTGGTGCAGTTAACACTAAACCGAGTTAGTTAGGGCCATCTGTCCCACTTGAGAGCTATGGATGCTGCAATGGGGGAGGAGACAAAAAAATAAATAAATCAATTAAATAAGTGGAAGTGGATAACTTTGCACGATGGCACAGAACATTTGTAATCTGCTTTCCTCTGTTATATAAAAAGATCCAGTCTCTGAGCTGTAGTTTGGAATACAGCAAATGTGACTGACATTTCAGGATATTCCTGAACTTTTTTTTAAGTAATGTTCATTTTTAATTAAGCTAGTTACATAAGAGCAAGTTAAATAGCAGATTAGCTCATAGGGCAACTTATGCACCTGTAAATGTTTGCCATCATCTTTCTCTTGAATGACACCAAAGTGTACTGCATGCAACTGGTAACAGAGCATGTAATTTCACCTCTCTCTTGACTCATAATGAGGGGAAGGGGTGGGGGCATTGCAAGGTGTATAATGAAGCTCGTTTCCCCACAAGAAAATTAAAAAAAACAAAAAATTATATACATTGCCACCTTTTTGGTTTTGCTTAAGACTCACAAGGCCACTGCATAATTTGAGTGTTCACCTGTTTAAGCACCATAGGGTAAGATAGTATTGAACTCATAATTTAATAAGTCTTAAATGAGCAGACAGGTATGCCAAGAATGATAACTAAACACCTACCATTTTGCCATCAACAGTATATATCCTTTTGACGACTCCAGAGTCAAGCTTAATGGCATCTGTGATGTCGGTCATAACTTGCTCAAAGGAGTGTGCAGTTTTCTTGTTGAGCAAGATCCGTACAGCTTTGCGAGGTTTTACTCCACTTCGGACGATCGTTACCAGTTTGGGTCTTATGAAGTCTTTGCCCTCCCTGTTTTCTGGGGATCCAGCCTTGGCACTACCAAGAGAAGAAGGATCCCGAGCAGATACGGTGGTCTTGGGACCAAGTGACCAGTTGGGATTTACATTCTTTGTGTACTCCACATTCTTGAAGGGCTCTATGGATGCACAAACGTAGCTCTCACCTTCAGAAAAATCAGACGGGATTTTATATCAGCTCACAAATGTAAAGACATTAATTATAAAAAGCTAATTGTATGGTATTCTTTTCTAAAAGACTGAAAATGTAATGCACGTTTCAGATTTGTTTCAAGCATTTTCTGATTTTGAGCAGCTATTTTGCTAGCATTTGTGACATCTGATCTTATAGTATTCAATATAAATTAAATCTACAGGTGAAGTTCAACCATTTAGAAGCAAAGCTCACCTTCCACCAGCTGGTCCATGTTGGTTATCCTTGATGCTCCATCAATGGTATATATGGTCCGCACCCCTTGGGGCAAGTTGACATTATCTGACAGACATCTAGTGAGGTCAGCAAGGAGGGCTTCAAGAGACCTAAATCTCTCCTGAGAAATGGCATACACAATTCCTTTGAAGTAGCGGTCCCCATTGCGGTAGAAACGAATCTTCTTTGCCTTCTTTTCTGAGCTCAGAGCTTGCAGTGTTCTGGTTCTGTACAGGCTGCAGTGAGCACTATGAGTGGGACTGGGGAGCCCATTCCCTCTTGAGCCCCTTCGGGTGTATCTCTGGGCCTTGTCCCGCTCATCAAAGTGCTCCAGCTCCATAACTGTGTCAACCTATACATTTTAAAACAAAGGAACGCTTACAATTTCAATAGCCTTTTTAATTTGAATCTACTGTACAGTACAGCTACATTTAAAGTATAGATGCATGCTCTGCTGCTGCTCATAAACAGAATGAAGAAGGTTGTCACACCCATTTTACATTCTCTGGTGTGTCTCAATTCAACCTAATAGAATCCACATAAATCAGGAGTGGCTAGAACAAACTAAGCAGGATACGACTGCTTAAAGATGCTGAGCTTGAAGATAACTGCAAGCTAAACCAAATACATAAATAGCAAAGAAACGATAAAGATCATGGTTTTCTAGTAACAGAGCAGTTTCTTACCTTCGAGGTGAGGGCAGATGAAGGCAAACGTTTATGTATAAGCGCAACGTGTCTCAGATAATCTTTTATTTATTTGATGCCTTGAATGAGCGCGCGTCCCTTTGTTGCCCTGTGATGGAGCTCTGCCTTCCTGCTGTGTGTCTGCTCTGCTGCGTGCTCACATGCAGATTGGAGGCAGGGCAGCCGGTGTCCTCCACCCTCCCCTACTCTTACTCCATTGCAGTGATTTACCGGACCCCTTCGGTGTCAGCCTGCCTCGCGCACGTTGCTGGAGGAGCGCGCACAACTCGAGAAACGGTGCTGTGTGTTCGTGTGATGCGCGGTCACGCTAGGGTGGAATAACCTTCCCTTACCTTTGCATTTTACTTACTGTTAATTACAGATCACCAATTAACTCTCCATTTTAGAAAAGCATTCCACGTATTCAAGGATGTTAATCCGGATAGCCATAAACTATAATTCTCCATAGCAACAAGACCAATATTAACAAAAGGTTAACAAACTAAAGTCAAGTTAATATGACTTAAAAAAGCAGATATTTTACACCATTAAATATGAGCAGGGCTTGCAGTTTGAAGACAGTTATGCTATTAGCTTTCCATTTTTAATGATATAGTTTGCAGCTCTCTTTCCACAGCTAAGTAGCAACTGTTAATAGCACAACTACTACTATTTCCCGGAAGTTAAAATTCCCTCTCCTGACAACAGATTAGACCATAAATCAGGCGTTAACTCGGTTTCGGTCAATGAAACTCACCCAGGTGTGGGTAATGTGTATAATTAATTGGTCGTCAGGTCTCGTGCCTGTGAAAACCACGCAAGTGTTTGATGACTAAGTTCAAGCTTTACTCAGCAACCCTGAGCAGACGATCACCTGATGGGTAATTTGTCTTTTTTTTTCAGTATTTAGATTTTTTTTTTGTTTGTTTGTTTATGAACATTTCTAGGAGCAGAGAAAGATCTTGAACTTAGTCCCACTTTTTATGGTTATCAGCATTTGTGAAGGTGTTGAATCTGATGCCAGCATTTACATTATCATCAGGCTTTTGTCCAGCAGGGACTGTTGAAGGTCAAATTGTTACCTTGGGAGACTGGAAGATTAAATGCTAGTTTGCTGATAAAGCCATACAACTAAAAGGTCCTAAAATAATGGAAAAACTTGTTGCATTGGAAAAACTGACCTGTCTTGCTGCTTTAAAGTATTTGTGGGTTTTTTTTTTTCAACCCATATTTTAAAGATTTGACATTCTGCCTTTATCATCTTTCTTCTTTCTTCTGTAGGGTACAACTAACTATACTGCCCCCCCCCCCCTTTTTTTTGGAAGCATCTGAATACATTTACACCTGGAAGCAAGACAGTCCACTTATTAATCTTCAGCACTTGAGCTGTAATTTTCATCTTCACTCATCACTGAACACAAGACAAAAATCATTATGTATTTTGACGAGATGCATTCCTTCTCAGGTTAAATAATGAAAGATAAACCCATAGAAGTGTTCCTCCTCTTCTGAAAACAAAAGTGAGCAATGGACCAAAAAAAATAATAAAATTAGTTTGGACTTTAATAGCACAGTGTAGAACTAGAGCATATCTGTAATTTCAGTTATTGTTTTGGGTATTTTGTGTAGTATCGTAGTGTTGATATTATCCTATGACTTTGGTTTGTGGAATTCCAGTGTATCAGGTATAAGTTATTTCTTGTGTATATTCGTTATTATGGAATGATTTCCACCTGTTTCCATCCTTCATATCGGAACATCTTGTCAATGCTTGTTTTTAGTCTTTTAACAGTCAATTTTGTTAGTCAATTAGACACAATAACCACCGATGCACTCCATGTAGTGATTATTAAGGCTACCAGTCTAAGGCTACCAAAGTAGGTCCTACACATTATGATGGCAGCTGTAAAAGTTGACTATTTAAAAAATGTTAATGTTTAGTAAAAAAGGTAAGCAGTTTGTGGAAAACTGCAGAGATCTCTGAAGAAATCATACAATCTAGCATTATTATATGAAGACTCAGTTTTTTAAATCATATTCAATATTATTAAAAAAAAACAGCCAGCCCAAACAGGAATACCTTGCAGGCAGCATACCAGCTGTTCAAAAGTGAATAAAAGGGTAGTGTTAGATAATTTGTTGGTGCAGTGTGACATTAACTTGGTGTACCATTTCAGATTGTTGCTGGAAGAAGCACTCGGAGAAACTGTAAACGAGTATATCAACCATCTACTATGATGAGCGGTCCTCTGACGATGGATCAAACGCTTGCTCAAACTGACAGCCTGACCACAGTGCATGCCCAGCCAATATTGTTGGACAAATCGACTGTTCCCAGGGGACAAATGCTGCCAGTTTACCAGGATCAATTTCTCTCTTCTTCATTTCAGTCCATGGAAAATAACAGGATAAACCAGCATTCTGCGTTCGTAAACTTCACTTCATGTAGTTGGACACCACCAACTATCAGCCATACTTTACCACAGGTGGGACTAGACTTTTCCTCAAGCCAAATATTATGGGATGCCGCTCCTGGCCAAGTTGATCCTGTTGCTTTGCCATCAGTTAATTTTTCTCAAGACTACAGTCCACCTGAAATGAAGAATGCTGAAAGAAATTTTATCTCATCAGAGGAAGGGGAGATTGATTCAACCCTGATCGGCGCGCCTGACAGTGCTGCAGTAGAAGATTTAGGAAAACTATTCATGCCAACGTCTCACTGTCAAAGGACAACTTCATGTTGTGATGATCTGACACCTGGAACTGACACAGTGTCTGAAGTTCTATGTAATTCACTTACCCATGAGAGCGACGCTCAGTACGACATGGTCAGTTCCTTATGGTTGGATTTGTTTTTGGATAGCAACGGTAACATGTGCTTCCCTGATTCTAATCTTGTAGATGCTGTTCTTACACCTTAAACGGGGGTACATCTAACCATTCAGCTTCACATGTTACTAATTACATGCTTAATGCATATCATTTGCAGTTATGAATGGCCAGCTATGGGTGAAATGGATATATTTGTTCTTTTTAATATTATGCCTGTCTACAGTGAACATTCAAAGGTGAAGTTTTCTTTTTTTCCTTCTCTGAAATTTGAAGCTAGAATAGCATTGACATTCAAATTTGTGAGGGATACAAGGGATTAAATACAGTAGCCAAAAATGAGATTCAGACTGTGGGTAAGAGTTTTAATTTCAGTGACAATCTGAGGTTCCTTTAGAATATTGCAGTCTTTACTTTATTTTCCCAGGTACTTTTTCTTTAGTAAGAATACTTGCAGCAAAGCACAGGGATTTTTGGAGCCATCTTTCATTTCTATTTCAATTATCTTCCATTAGACTATTTTTATTTTGAGTAGGGAAATTAATCTAAAAGGATTGTGGGAAATAAGTGGACTGACATTTCTCACCTGAGCTTGGAAGAAAAAATGCTTTTCCTTGTGTTTTTCGTTTAAGAATAAACAGTTACATTCAATATTTAACTCGTATACAAACAGCAAGCTCTGCATTTATGTTTTGCCTCTGTGCAAAGTGCTCTGCAATCCGTCTCTCCTTCTTTCATTTAAACACACCAGTGGAAATAAGCTGGCATTCTTTGTGATGGACTAACTTTCAGGAGAAGCTGGAGTTCAGAGGATTTTTTTTTTCTACATGAAATATATCTAAAAGCATACACATCCAATGTTTTATATGCCAGTTTTGATGTAAGCAACATTTACAAAAAAAAACAACTTCAGGCTACGGTCAACAGTCCAGATCTTTCTTTGCTGTATTTGCCATGTCATGATGCTCAACATTTTTACCAGCCTCTTATTTAAGGGACATACACAGCAAGAAGAAGAAGGTGGCTGGGGCCTTCCTGTGTGGAGTTTGCATGTTCTCCCAGTGTAAGTGTATTTATCCTTCAGCATTAATGGTTTCAGTGTTCCTTTACAATGTGCCTACTACACCCCCACAAAATCGCAGATGATGGTTTTTTTGAAGTGCAATCGCTCAAAAACAAAGTTGGTTGCCCCCTTTTTCTTCCTAAGCATCCATAATTTCCAAAGAGAATTTCACAATCTGATATCAGACTCAGACTGTGATGGACCCTGTCCAGGGTGTACCCCGCCTCTCGCCCGATCACCGCTGGGATAGGCTCCAGCCCCCCGCGACCCGACAGTTGGATTAAGCGGGTATAGACAATGGATGGATATCAGACAATAGACCAATTTCCCTTTGCCCGATCCCATTTTAAATCAGCTCAGGCCCGGTGTTTAAACGTTTCACCACATACTTTCTCATAGATGAATCCCCTTCCTAAATGTTCCTTTGACACCCAGTCAGTTTCAACATTTGATTTGTTGTCTGATGACTCCTTCAAGGAAAGATATGGTTTAAATGACACGGTCATGTCTATCAGTTTTATTTTTCTTATTCATATGTTGTAACTTGTTGGGGTTTTTTTGGAGGTGAGACTTGTAAATCTTTATTTCCATTAAGACAAAGTGGGCTTATAGAGATGAGTCTCACCATATATTCTGTGGTAACGAACATGTTGCACACATCCAGCCACAAGGTGGAGGTATTAGTTTGAAACATTTAAAGCATATTAAGCATCAAACTTTCAGTTTCTCATTCTTTAAAAGCTCTATTCATCTCTTACAGGAAAAAATAAATACAAAATTATGTTACTTTAATAACTAAAGTAACATGCAGCATTTAAATTGGATTGACTCTGTCATACAGGAGTGCTCCATAATCAAGCTCTGGTAACAAGAGTATGTTCAGATTTTACAGCTTGAGTTTGTCCAGACTGTTATGATATTGAAGTATAATTTGAGATTTGAAGACACAGAGGCGCAGGGATAACATTTCAAACAGTATAGCTGACGGTATTTCATCTCAAACATTTGAATTATATATGAAGATAATTAGACACATTTATTTCATAATTCATTCAAACATACCTGGAGAAACTTCACAGAGATTATGGGTCCTCAGAAACTACTCGATGCTTTGTAAATACAAACAGCGGAGTTAAACTCTTATCCTCAAGTTAAATGATAATATCTGCATCTCATACAGCGTGTCAATGTTCTCAGTGTTATGGTCTGAGTTATATCATCTGTTATTGTTCCACCTTAAGGTCTATCAACTGTCAATTACATAAAAATTAAAGTGCTTAAGAGCATTATCAAACTATAAGATATCCACATCACAGTAGTTACCTTGTAAATATAGAATATGTTTTATAAATAATATTAAATATAGATTTCTTTGATTACTAAACTTTCAAAAGGGTTAAGGCATCGTTGAGGTAATGAGGCAGGACACTACCAACTATTTCTCCAATTTCTCCACTTGCTTTCCATTTTCTGGTTTTTCCTGAAGCTTGTAGTCTTCCAAAATGGCCTGCGCTGTTTGTTTTCCAGTCCTTTTCACCACAGCTTTGATCCCCAGGTTGTCAATATTGAAGGCAGTGATACCGACATTAATGGCAGAATTGACAGCATGGTCTGTGGCTTGTCCTGCAGCTGCTCCATACCTTCATCAGTCAGATTGGGTGAGAGGTCAGAGCAAGGGGTAGGAAAATTAATTAATATGCAGTGCAAGGATTGCAAAGATGTCATGCTGAAATTTCCATGTGAGGATTACAACCATGCAGGTGCATAATTTGGAATAAAGACATGTCTGTCTGCCACGATCTGAATTTAAATTTAGAAATTCAATTTAGAAACCAATTAACGGTTGAACAGGCCATCAGCCTGGCCAAATTTCCTACAGAAAAAGATGAATAACTGATGAATTAAAGACAAAATAAGGCTTCTCTTCACATAGATGTAAAAACTCTATCAAGTCATAATGAGGACCATGAAACTGACATCCCATAAAGGCCAAATACCTCCAACTTATAGAGAAGAAGAAGATGTTTAAGGCAGGCAGGACAGTAACATTATCTATTGTGAGATTTTCATTAGAAATTATTTTGTAAATCAGTGAAAGCAACATCAGGATGTGAATTAGTATAAAAGGAATAAAGGTGAAGTGATGCAGCGTAGGACTCAAGGGAACCTTGTGCAAAAGCAAAGTAAGGGGCACATGTCATTTCTGTGATTAGTGGTGATGTGATGGGTTAAACAGTCGTGTACAATTAGGAAATATTTCACTTTTTCTCATTAGATGTGTCAAAGATGTTTTGTAGACCCCTATATCTGCAAAGCAAATTGAAGAGGAATACAAGTAAGTGTTTTATTGTGCTTAAATAGTGCAAGAGGTCATTTGCAACACACATCAAAAAGCAGTCTAGCAAGCTGTGACACTGGTGGGGACGAGTACTTTAATACAGACTTACTTGTGTTTTATGGTGGTGACCGTCTCTGCTGCAACACTTGTAGTGATGTCCTTAGCAGCTACTTCCAAACCGGTCCACATAGTTGCAAATCCTGGACAAATGCAAGTTTTCTTTTTGATGAGTTTTAGATGTTAGCCAACCATGACAACCTCAGAGGAACAATAACAGTTCTATTCTGCATGTGAAACATGTGCAGAAAGGGAATAAACATTTGAAGTTTGCTCCAAATATTTTCAGATTTGGTCGATTTTCTTTTCATTCTGGTGTGTCGACATAGAAGAGTGATTAATGGAAATCCCTTCTGTATAAGCAGACTTCTTCTATAAACACACCACAGCAGTCACCACCTGCTGAACTTTAGACAGAATACATGCTTAAGGCAGTTTCACAGCAAGACGTCATATACATAATCTCTATACAGTCAATGTTATGGCATCAGTTTAGAAGCACTTCCAATAAAGTCCGGCAAAGTGAAAGGGAACTGACTTGCTTTTGAATTTAAACTTTATTATCAACAGCTTCCCAGGTTGTTTAACAATGCAAACATGCTACGTTGCATTTAATTTACTTACTTTAGTAGCATGGCTTTCGTTTTTTATGACTTATTTGGTGCAAATAGGCTGTGATTGAGCTCCACAGTGTATTCCTGAACAACTGCCGACAGCCACAAGAAAACAAAGAAATAATACTGTATCATGCCACATTTAAACTAACTACTACAACTCAATAGTTGTGCTTTGAACCACCGAACAAAAAAAATAGATACATTCTAACACAATCAGTGAACATAAAGCACAATTCAACTCTACCTTGCACTCCACTGGCAGCAACCACCATTGCTCCATCAATATTGGAACGCCCATCTTTGTCTTTCTTCATGGACTCTGGAATCAGCTTACCTCCATGTTTTTTAACATGGGGAGCCAACTCTCGGCCTACGCAGCCAGCGACAGTACACACCCCATCCACTGCAGTGACACAGCACTACTCAGTTAGAGGTCCACTGCAAAATCCTGTCATCACACAAGATCAGTACAACATGCAGACTGAAAAAGACTTAAGTCACCTAGAAACTGGCTGACTTTGACGGCTCCACCAGTTGCTTGCTTGGCTACATGGAGACTTTTAGAGACTGCAGGGCTGACTTGGGTGGGCTTGTCCTCGGGAGTGATGTGTTCTCTGAGCTTAGATGCACCTTTGTGAATGGCCTTGCCCGTGTACTCAGCACCTTTCACCAGACCCCAGCTTAGCCAGGAAGCACCTGACAAGATCACACAGGGTTAGACAGTCTGGATTGCTGACCTATATTTATGAGTGATGTAATGACTTAGTAACAGAAGCATTGGGTTATTCAAATTTAAAGACACACCTGTCAAGATCCCATTTGCCACCTTTTCACTCCATTCAGGCAGAGATTTCTCCTCCTCAGTCGCCGCTGATGTGGTCTCCTCAGGTGTGGTCTCCTCAGGTGCAGCGATAGACACCTTCTGACTGAGATTAATGGCGTCTGCAGCTTCATCTGGAGCCTGACCATACAAACACATAGATATCAGAAAATGTGGGCTGAAAATACAAACGATTTGCAGTCCAAAGGACAACTTTTCAGTCACTTTGTGAATGCTGTACACATCTCAGTCTTGACCCTCGTTCCAAAGTAACCTCTCAGGCCACACAATAGCTGCTCTCATTATGTTCTAATAATTACAATGGACCAGTTGTTTGCCCCAAACAGACTGCCATTTTAGAAGCTCTGCACAGTCAGAAAGCTTTGAGCCGATAACCCAAAATTTCGACTTGACCCAAAAAATGAAAACCAATATAAAAGTGCTTACTTTCTGACAGGGTACAACTTCCATCAGAAAAGATATCTAGCCTGACTCCATTGTTAAAAACGACCTTGTCTGGCTTCGCTCTGAACCAGCATCTCTTCCTCCATCAACACTCAACTGACACTTGTCTTTCAGCTAAGACTCTGGAGGTTGTTCTATGTGCTGCAGATAAGAGCATTATAGCTGATTAATTCTACTCACCTGCCAGTGTCAAATCCCCACAATGCTGAGGCAGGGGTAACATGGGAAGGGTGCCAGATCAGAAGTAGACAGCAGCAGGCATTTCATGCCAGGCTGAGACAACAGAAATTTGGAATTCTCTTCAGTTTGCAGTCTCTCTGTTTCATGTATGCAGCAGCTTCCCATCAGAAGTTTGAAATGTATCATTCCTCTGATTCTTCTATGCCAGCAGAATAATTAGTGTAATTAGAGTGTTGGGGACTGCAAAATAGCAGTGGAATCACAAGCAAACACATTAACTAGTTTGGCATCCATTTAAAGCTTTCACTTTTTTCTTTTTTTAAAACCGAGTATGATGAGTAACTTCTGATGAGTAACTCAGCCAGTGGAAGAGTTGTTTTCGTGTGGGAGCAGCAGACTGAGCTTTCCAAAGCCCAACAAATGACTAAAATCCCAATAATTTGAAGAGGAGACATGCAGGAGTGCAACACAATGCAAGGATATTTCTTCATTTAGATAAATGTGACACAATGGAAACATCAGGAAAGCAGGATTAGGTGCTGGACATGTCTGCAGGAACAAAGTCTGAACTCCAATGCCTCCACCTGGCAGGACATACAGGCAGATTGAGAATGCAGACAGAGGTGCAAAAGTGAAGGAAAGACGTTTGCTATAAGTTTGATATGTCGTCTCCTGAATGACTTCACTGGTGTTATTTTGGTAGATACTGAACCAGTGTCTGACACTACATGTGATGTCATTAGCTCAGTTGTTGCCAGGCTACAAGCACAACATCCAAATGTATTCATGACCATTTCTGGAGATTTCAACCATACCTCTTTCTCTGCTGTACTTCCAACTTTCCAACAGCTTGTTCCTAATTTTGATTTTATCTTAAGGCTGATATCGCACGATATGGACCAAAATCCATATCCTGGTCTTTCTTGGGTGAATGCCATCATGCGATATTACTTTCGAAAAAAAAAAAAAATAATATTGAATTTAAGGAGAATTGTGTTTACAGTTGCCAGAAAAATGATCCAACCCCTCATTGCTGACGATTCGCTTCCTGTGTGGACAACGGGTTTATGCAGGTCCAACATTAGCGGCTGAAGCTCAGATCAAAGGTTTGAATATGAAAGAATGATCAGAGTAATGACTGGAAATTTACAAAGTGATGATTTTAAATGTATGGTACATTGCACAGTGCTCCAAGTTCAGTGGCAATTTCTTAAAATAGCTCTCTGTTCTCCCCAGTCCAGAGGCACAAAAGCATTTGCCAAAAAGCATTGTGCAACTATTGTTTGGTGACTTAGAACAGTGGAAATATATTGCCCAAAATATCAGTCTCAGCATGTAGTCGGTGAAATGACAATGAATGGCATAAAGCTACATATAACAGGTGTTACTGATCTAAATGTATTGAAATATATTATCCCCATTTGGCCATTTTTACCAAAGACTGTTACAGCTTGTTGTGTTTTTTTTTTTTTAAACTTAACTGCATGGCTGCACCAACCTGAATCCTGAGATCTGTCATCTGAGACAACAGCTCCTGAAAAAGCTCTTTTTCTGCTGCAGGAAGCTCCGAGGACAGCACCACTCCCACATAATACCCTGGAGTAGGCGCCATCATGTCCGGAAACATAAACACTCCAGTGTTGCACAGCAATACCGGAGAGTTCATGGCCATGAGAGGGTAGAGCCAGTCACAGACCTGTCAGGAGGCAAACCATAGTTAAGGAAACACCTGGGAAAAAAAAGAAAGGGAACAGTGATGGTGGGAGGGACGGCGGGATTATGGGCATTTGCTTTAAATTTCTGCTATACAACGATGAGCTAATTTATAAGACATCTTACAGAAGACAACCCAGGGGACACAGACACCCTCTGACTGCTGCAAGTCTAACAGGATTACAGAGCACAGCAGTCTCAATTGGGTTTATACAATTACTTGAACTCGTGAATCAGATGTCACCAATTGGCAGTAACACCTGGGAAATTCCCCAATGCAGAGTTGAATTTCAGTCTCATGACCCACCAGTGTCACTGAGGACAGCAGCAGGGCAAAGCATTGCAAAAAAAGAGATTTGATAAGGAGTTCATTTAGAATCAACAAGAGATATGTTTACATAGCTTCAATTAGTTACTTATCCTTGGTTGTGGGCTTTGCATACATTGTCCATGTTTACAAAGCAATCTAGAGGGTCAAAGATCTGACAAACTGTACACTAGCAACATGGTGTTTGATTTGTTGTTGCTTCTCATTTCCTTCATCACTTAAAAGCAAAAATATCTAGCAAGAAAATTCCAAAAAACTCAAATTCCTGGTGAATCTTTTACTTGAAAGACGCCACTACCAACAATAGCAATTGTAACAGCAGTATCCCTTCTGGGTTACTTTTAGTGATACGTTAAGAACAGGTAGGTTGGTGCAACTACGTTATTCAGAAAAAATCTTAAGATGTTGCCCAAGTTTACGTTGATTTCCTGCATGAAGTTTGATTAGATAAAAGGAATAATGACTCAGGATCTATTTTCTCTAACTCTGAGCCAGACTTAAACCCTGATCTAGCATTCCCTCCCAGATGACATCATAGCCTCTGGGATTAAGGCTCTTGATAAACAACTCTCACATGACTGTCTCCGCAGGGTGAGGATATTGATCATTAACAAGTCAATCTCCCCCCACAGTTGAAGAGATCTTGACATGATCAACAAATAATCTTACAAAATCTGGTTAAAGGGCACAAGATAGACTGAAAACAGTTTGGGGCACTGCAGTGATGACACTTAACTTGTGCTTATTGCATTATACAGGCACAAGAGTGGCTTATCATTGTTTCTAACTACCTGCAGGAATGTGGTTCATGTGAAGAACTTTTCTACTTTACCTGAAGAAATGCTGGAGGTCGATCAGGCATCGTCTCAGACCGATCACTGGTGAACTTCACCATCCGCAAGTAGCCCGGGTATGATGGAGCGCTAACTTGCCCCTCGGGTGTGACAAAGAATATTTGAACACCATGTGGAATGTACAGAAGCTCTTCACCCTCTTCACTCATACTCTGGGGAGATGATGTCGCGTTAGACGTATTGCTGTAGAACTCATCCCCGACTAATGACATCTCCCCGGAATCTGTTCCATAAGAGATAGACAGGTGGCCATCAGCTGCCTGAGGAGAGTAAGCTGGAGGCTGTTCAGCTGGAGCCAAGGCCTGAAGGTTTGCAGCCATGCCTCCTACAGCTCCCACTGGCTGGTTATTAGCAGCAAGTAATTTTGGTTGAGCTGGCCTTTCTGGCTTCTCTTTGATAGGCAGCACTGGATAGAGACCTTCTGCAGACATGTCTGTAACGCCACGGTCAGACACACTGCTAGAGCTCTGTGCAGCCTCCACATCAAGGTCAGAGCTGGTCTCCAGTATGGCGAGGCGAGTGGTGATGTTATTCAGAGTCTCCTGCATCTTCTCCTGCATCTGTCGTGCTGATTCCCAGGAGCTGCCATTACACTCCTCTCCCCGTGACGGCACACTGATGGCCCGGAGAAGGTGTTTTCGGCCTTGCTTGTAGAGCTCCAGGGCCTGTATCTTATCTCCAGCTTCATCTGCTGTGAGTCCTTTATTGATGCACTCAAAAGCCCTCTGATAACCATCTTTGATCACTTGAAGTCTTGCATTATCAAATGCCTCTTGTTTAGCCTTCTCCATTCCCTCTGAAACAGTACTTCAAATTAGCAAATTATCTTTATCTTAATAATTATAACAATATGGCAACAAATAAAGGACACCATTTCACCATAATCGGAACTCGTCACACTTCTAAAAAAATATGTTAGGGTACAGGTTACCTACAATTCACTACGTCGCCTCCTGAACAACAAGAAGCCAAAGGTCTGGCGTGTAACAAACGGAGAGCCTCTTTAAAGGATAAGTTAGCTAATTGATTCTAGTTATGTTAAATGGGTTATCTGATCACTAAAGTGGGCTAAAACAAGCTAATCTTGTGGTAGAACACAAGCCTGTAACAGCTGACTTCTCTGTACACACAAGGCTGACTATTACGCCGATTTATTTTACCAGCATACGTAAACAACATTACTAACATTAATAAGTCTTTTAACATGCCATTATAGTCATTGTCATTAGTAATAGAGACGTACAGGTTAGCACTAGCTTCCTTATTTGCTAACAGTATCAACGCTTACCTCCGTGAGTAAAAAAACTCCGAAGAACAGCTCAATTGGCAGTTAGCTGTCTTGTAGAAAACGTTTCTTCCGGTCACTGGATAACGTTAATTTCAAAACCACACCGGCTGACGAAGTTAATTAGATGCACTGTTACACGAGTATAAAATGTAGAGGGCTGTCTGTTGACGTGAAAGCACATACTGTAGACCTGTCAAAGTAAAAAAAATCGTCACAGGAAGAATCGATGAGATCATTACAATTGTACATCAGCCGCAAGCGTGTGTTTACCTATATTTTGAAAGGGCACAGGAAGTACGAATATACCCTATAACCTATCATGGCGATTATTACAATTTGAGAATATGCCCACAAGAGGGCAGCAAAGAGGCGTTTAAATTTCTACTATAACTGCTCAGCGAAGGATATTGAAATATCGAGAGTTTCACTGCCATCTGCTTGTCATTTAGGTAAATTGCACCAGCTATATTTATACCAAGACGAAATTATACTGTCGCAGCATTTTATGTCATGTTTCCTTCTGAGCTGTCATTATGTATTGTTATATCTGCAGCCAGGAATGACCTCCTGCGTCTTAGCCAAAGAAGCCTCAAACTGATCACAAGTCATTGTTTTATGGTTATGGAGTGGGTGGGCAATGTTGTTCTTTGTGTTCATTAATTTGTGCAGCATTATTGTTTGTATAGTTTCTTTGAGTGCAGACTTTGATGCTGCTGCCCCAACAGATGGCTGCAAAGTAGATTGCACCTCTCCACCACAGATTTATAGAATATATGCAACATCTCGGTACAGACATTGAAGGACCTACACTTCCTTAAGAAGTACATTCTGTTATGTACAGCCCTTGTTATAGACAGCCTCAATGCTGAATTTCCAGTCCAGTCTGCTATTCAGATAAATCCCAGGGTATCTATTCCTCTACCACTTCCACCTCTTTTCCTGTGATGAAGACAGTGTTTTGTCTTATTCCTATATTCTTAGTCCTGGTCCAGGAATCCACAATGCAAAGTGAGGTGATTGTTTCCACGCCATACCATAAGTGACTGATCAATGTCCTTTACTTATATCAATCAAATTCAAATATTACTATGTGATTCATAGTGATATACATGGAAATGACACAGTTTGGATGTGCAATTAAGTAATACGCTTATTAAATTCCTAAAACCGTTTATCGGTGCCAGTGTCAGCATGTCTGCCCCCTTGTGGTTACAGTGCGTAACTGTAGTGAACTCTATTGGTCAAGCCACTGTGGAAGAATACATAAAAAAACGAGGATTTCTGGGAAGTACTTTCAAAATGCACCCCTAACACTGAGCTTAACGGAAATTAGCATGTTATATGTTTTATAGTAATTATTTTATACATATCACAATGTGAGAAGGTATTACAGTACAATAAAACACAACATTAATATGCTTGTTATGATTATTTTATAGATTTTTTTTGTTGTTGTTTTGTTAAAATTCGATTTCAGTTTAGCAATCAAATTTGTCAAGCTGGTATACAAATATATATACGTGTGTGTGTGTGTAAACGTAAACAGACAAAGCCATGAGGAAATATACAGCATATTTTCAACTTAATCTATCAGATAAGATTCCACTTCCTTCCCAAAATGTTTAAAGAATAAACTAATGTTAGCATTCTTTAATATATTCAACATTGTGTAGAATCAATAAGGAATTTAAAAAGATAAAAACGTTTGAATAATACCCTCGGAGACATTCCTAAAACTTTTATTGAAGGATTTTGCTGACACAGGCAGCACAGCTGTTGAGAGGGTTGTTTTCCCACAGGATTTCTGGGGAAGACTCAACACTAGTCTGATTAATGTTCAGGACATGACTACTTAGATACACCATGGGAGCTTCCCCTATGTATTGGCCACCCACAGTAGTAGCAGAGTAAACAACGTGCTCACCAGGACTGAATCATTACGAGACAAGCTGAAAATACAGTATGGTTGTTTGATGATGTGAAATTTCTTACAGCAGACAGGATCTTTGGGATATGGTTTACATTTGTGATCACACAAACAAGTAAAGTAGAATCAACACGGGTCACACTGGACACAAATAAAGTAGTTTAATCTACTGCTCGTGTGAGCTAAGAAGTTTACAACATTATGATTGTGTAAGGCTTGCAAGGACACTGACTGCACTCAGGACTATGATCTGCAGAGGGCACCAAATCCTATCTTAAAAGGATACATCCAATGAGAAGTGGACTTGCTATGAGTTGACATTAATCAAAACCTTTTACATCCTTCATCATTTGATTATTTTTGCCAAAGCATAGAAATAATTTGGCTGGTAGAATACTATAGATGTCCAACTACTGGTCATTAAATTGCCTATTTTAAAACACATGGTCATCAGACAAACTGGCTACGTCATGAAAAGTCAGTTGTGCAGATCACCATGATTGATAAACTACAGTACTTTAGAAATCAATGTTTTGTTCTTCTGACTGCCACCAGATTCTTCTGTGATAGTTGCTGTGAGCCTGAAGACAGGCATATGATAAACAGCAGTGTCATTTAGTCTCCAGTTTGACAGATTCCCAACATTCATCATGAACAGATACCACTGTGCTGGGACCAGACTGGACACGCTCTTCACACATGTGGAGCTAATACAGTGAGGCTTTAGTTCACTTCCATATCCTGTTTAACTGTTTCAAACCCATTAACATCTTTTTCATTGCATAACATTTTTCTCAGAACAATCTGAACTCTTTAAAATATAGACATCGCGATAGATTTTGTAGTACCATCACCAATCTGTACAACACCAGATTCTGTCCTTTGCACCTTTTAAAAAAATAAGTAAATAATAGGCATCACTCTGAATATATGTGCATTTAGTTATTCAGCTGTTGCATGCACAGTGCAAAGTTGCGTATGCATCTCATTGTTACATGTGATCATTGTACATATTTTCATGCATGGAAGTGCATGCATTAGTGATGACTTTAGTACACTGCAAACACATTACATATCGCCATAGTTTTGATTATTTTACCAGCTGAATCTACCCAAGGAAGCTAAATTTACATTTCCTCATGCTGAACTGAACAACAGCTAATGTCTGTAAGTTAAACAAGCTGGTAATACATATCCACTATTCTCACTGTTGGCTCACATGTGAGCATCATATGTGCCCGTCTCACTTTTGGGAGATTAATCTCTTTTAAATTTATTGAAAGATACACATGGTTTTGGTCATAGTAATATAGTGTTTGTACAATAGATAAAAAGGGAAAAAAGATCAATGTGAGTATTTAGGACAGCCATTAGATATGATTTTAGCTGCTCTGAGTAAAAGCCTGAGGCAGCGGGAGAGCTACTTTGACCTTTTAGTCTGTTGTTGTTCCTGCTGTTCAGCTACTGTTCTTCATGAACAGTTGCGCCATACAAACTAACCACATTAAGATTTCATTTCAGCTAAAGCAGCTTGTTTTAATTCTTTTAGTATGCAGATGTGAATGTTTTTAGACTCATGTGCTACTGAAAGAGGTGACAACACAATAATAAATGAGGATGGATAACACAGCCAGCTTTCAAATTATATGCAGGTGGTAAATCGCTGATGCTCAATTCTTCAAGTATTTTTATTTGAATTTGTTATGGAGTTTCAATTTTGTTATTTCCTCATCAATTCTAATGTGCAAATTATAGATAAAGATCTAATTAATATCTGTAATGTTGGTAATTTATTTATGAAACACTTTAGCAGAATCCAGCCATGAGACTGTAATGAAGCTGCTCTTTGGATCCTTCCACACAGCTACTATTAGCTTTTATATTGCTCATTTGGTATCTTCAAAATGTTCATAAAACTGTTTTGCCTCAGCTTAATTTTGGCTGACCTCACATTTTCCTACTCTCGGTCTATACTTTAATCACTACAGAGATTAAAACATACAGTCAGTAAATGGTTCATTCTTGTTTTGTACTTGCTTCCTTATTTCAGCTTTGGATATATCTATGTCAATAATCCATTCCTGTAAGATTCTATTGTCAACCTTACTTCATATATCAAACATATATGATGGTTGTTTCATGACTGCTTGTATGTAGTATGACAACATTGTAGTCTTCGTTCTAGGAAACCATTATGTTAGAAAGTGAGTGATGATCATGTTACCCGATGATACAGTTTTATGTTTGAATTTCCTTTGAAACTAGAGTAGGGTATGGGTTAGACTTTTGGATTACAGCAAGAGCTATCATCTGTAGAAATTAGGTCCAGCTTGTGGACTAATATCAAAAGCTTCTCTTTTTTTGTCTCATCTTGAAAGCACAGGACGGGTAGCTCAGATGCCATAAATTGTGACGGGGATCTTTAGGTTCACTGATCAGTGTTATGATGTTCTAATGTCTGTTAAGATGTTTGCATTAAAACTGATCAATGTCTAAAAGGTCATGAAAGACATCTGCAGGACATATTTTGCATTTGTGTACTTTGTGTACTTTGGGATAGCCCCTTGGAAAAAAAAAGAACATACAGTATGTGTTGTCATTAACTGTGTAATTGTTTCCTGTTCATAAATAAACAGATACACATATTTAATTAATACATAATTAACTAATTAATATTGTTATAACTACACACAGAACCAGGTGGTAATGATGCAACCTGGACTGGGATATCAACAACATTTCAATGAAAGCAAATGTGCAAATGCAGACGTGTGCCCTCTCCCACATTGAGCTATTTCTGACACTCAGATTTAAAGTTTACCTCTTGTGCGCCCATATGAATTTATGTGGTTCCTAGCACACATCACATTTTCCGCTCAACTCTCCACTGAGGCTCATCATGTGGAAATTATTGTGCTTAAATCGACTGGCTTCAATAAGTCACACAACCAAACATATGTTTCAGTTTTAAGAGACGGGTTATCCTGTAATGACAAATATATAAATAATACAACGAACACCAACAACATAATCTAAGAAATCTTTGACAAGATACAGTTAAAAGTGTACAAGAATTTTGCAATACAAAAGTTTTAGCTTTAAAGAGTATAGGTGTGTGATTCTTGTAGCTCGAGAAGCACATGCAACAAAGAGAAATAACAGATGAGTGCTCAAAAATAACAGGAGTTTCTATTGTGTTTTTTTTTAACAATCACTCATTGTTCTCTGTTAATATTACAATGGATTGCAGGAGGCTGAATTAAAGTGGATCACACTCCCTTGTAAACCTTTCTCACACTGATTAATGAGCAGAGACAGATCCTGTTATTATTTTTAACAAGCTACAGTCTTAAGCTATTCTTCTCAAGGCAAAACAAAGCTCTAATATTTGCATTTAGTGCAACTGCTGTCTCTAGTTGATAGTGCGCTAAATGCAAAATCAACTAATCTCATCAACTCATCAAACAATCTGGATGCTAATGCGTATCTTGAAGGTAAACTTTTAAGTGCTCACTTACTTAAAACAACAACAAAACGTTTCCTTAATAAATCCTCCAGCTATTATCATCTGTACCCTAGGTTAAAGTGAGTCCTTTCAGCAATCTAACAGCCCTACATGAGTACCTTACCTCAGAAGAAATTACAGAGGAAACTGTGGTGATTTGGACTAAACTGAGGTATGTAACTCATAAACCAACGGCTAACAGCTCAGGGATGTTGTAGGGCCTGGACATCATTTATGGTTCATTTATAAAATACCTGAACAGAAGGTATGATTCCATTTTCTCCCGTTCCCATCTATGTGTTCATAGATTTTTAATTGCAATAGGAGAACTGAAGGGAGTGGTAGCTGGGTAGGGTTTGACCGCTAAATTGTATTCATGTGGTTGAGAAATCTTACTCTGGAGCACATTTTTTCTAAAGCATAATTGCAGCTTTATTGTATTAACAAGTACAGATTCATTTGTACTTGTTTTGGCAGAACTGTGCAAACAGACACATTTAATGGCTTTGCTGATAGCTATGAACCATAGTTAAGTTTGGTGTATCACACAAAAATTTCACACCAAAAAGGTGTAGTGTCAAATAACAATATTTTTACATGAGTAGTGTGCTTCATATTTCATAGTCATGACTAAACTAATAAGAATGATGAACTAGATGCCACATATGGCTCATGTGTGTAAACCTAAAGTTACTATCCATATTTGAAGAACATTAGCAGATGAACCATACTAATGTCAAAGCCAGATATGGAAGATTCACAAACACATGCAGACATCACTGGTGCACTTTCCCAAGACAGTAAAATATCCCTGGCAGGAAAGTGCAGGAGGAAGGCCAAACATATTGGGTCTGCTGTATCAACATCAGGGCAGCCAACATCTGATCTAAGAGACAGAAATGAAAAACATATTAAGTGTTTACTAGAATTTGATTTCTCAGCTTTACATTAAGGTATTTTTTTTTATAATCAATGCTGAATAAATATGAATTAAATGACTGAGGGGTTGTAAAAGAAGAGCTGATAAAAAATGTCCTGTTCCATATCCTGTTTTTGACATTCGATGGACACCAAGAATACTCAAAGTCAATATTTCTACTTGCGCAACATAACCCACAGTGAAGGTGAGAAGTCGAGGCAATCTTTTGTTGCTACTTGTCTTGGCACATCATGACTTACAGCCCCTTTGGCTATATTTTCTGGTGTGGAAATGTAGACGTGTTCAGCATGCCAGCACAGATAGAGGAATTCATCAGCTGCATTTAGGTGTGGTTGTTCTATATTGTCTTATCTCAAGGCGACAGCTGAAATAATCAATTTTCACTTTAGAGTTTGGAAAACATTAAAACATTATAAATTATAGTTAATGGTATGTGAATAAACTGGAAACTGCGTAAATGCAAATATTCCTATTTGAAGTTGTATTAGATGAGCTTTTTTACTTTCATTTCTTGCACAGTCATGAGGTGATGGATCCATCTTACAGACCCAGAAAAGTTTTTTTCTCTGTTTTCATTCATGGTGAACCTCTTAAAGTTTTACAACAATCTTCTGAAACTCCTAAGATGCCCTCTGGCCAAAAATGTATGTCTCTGTTGTTGCTTCACTAAGACGTTTGACCTTTGTCATGCAGACTGATGTATGTGCAGATTGACAGAAGACAGCTTCTTTAAAATTGGCTCCCTAAAGAGAGAAACTTTCTTTGTGTTATTTTAAAATTTGGATTAAAGGCATGTACTTACAAGAAAGACTTTATGACATCATAGCCAGTTCAACAGCCACCCACCGTCAAATATTCAACACATAGAAGTGTGGAGTGAAAATATTGAATGTTTACAGACACCAGGTAAGCTCATCTGTGAAGCAGGACATTTCTTGTGTGCAGCAGTTTAAGTTTTGAAAATCTATGAGCCCAGGAATTTTACATGGTAGAGAAAGAATGTGAACTGTTAGGGTAAATATATTCTTTAATCGTTCAGGCATTTCTATATTTCTATACTTCTATGTTGTTTGAACTCATCACATATTTCATTCTGTTCCTTCATTCTAATCTAAGTTATTCATTCCCATATGTATTTCATGGACTTCATTGCTTCATTACATGGATATTTCAGAATATTATAAATCATTTTATACACATTTTCCTGTAGTTTTGCATTTAATTTCCAGTTTCTTGGAAGAGTGTTGTTAGTTCATAACAAACTTGTGTGATCCTGAAAAAGTACTTGAAAACATGCCCAATATCTTTCTGCAGTCTATGGAGATTCTGAATGAATGAAAATCAGGTTTTTTTCTTTGGTGAAACTTGTTTTCTCTTTAAAATATACATTTCTATTGCCCAGTTCTGCCACTTTCATTTGATCAAAACAAAACAACTTACATGGAATTTCGAAACATTACTTGTGTAAGGATATGTAATGAATTATTCACATTTTATGTGGAAGTGTCTCCTGACTGTGTTGAGTGAATACACAGAACTCTCAGTTATTGGCCACCACTGGCTACAGAGGAAAGTGGAGAGGAAATAGCAGACTAGAGATTTGGACCACAAAAGCACAGGGAATCCCATCTACGTGGCTCATCACTCCCAGAGAGCGATGGAGGAGAGGAGGGGGAAGGTTGCCGGCCATCTAACTGATCTTGAAGGAAAAGAGTGACATGTTGCTTCCCTACTGCTGTGACCAGCAGTCCCAACAAAATCCTATTTGAGTACTAGAATGAACAATGATTATTCTGTGTCACAAATTATGCTTTTAACTTTTAAGTTTTGTGATTGGAGCCTTCCTTACAGCAATATATCCTCTTTTCATGTCCATAGTCGTAATACAGGCTTTTTGTTTCCTAACACAAGCTGAGATAACCCTGGTGTCATCACTCAGCTCATCTCAGACGAGGCAAACCTCTGTCAAACCCACAAGAGATATTACCCTCACTATACAATTCAACCAAGAGCTTAACAATCAGGAAAAAGATCTGATATTCACACCCACTTTATGCTTTGTTTGGCCAGCTGTGAGACGTTGAGGGAGCAGTGTGGCACCATAATTTTAGCTAAATCTTTTCAGTTAACACCGAACTCTTGTGGCAATTTGAATATTCTAATCACAGTCCAACAATATTGATGTTTCTCTGAAAATATCATCTCAAAATTACACTCTCTGAAGATAATGCAACGCTCCCTTCTGACTTTCAAAACCATGTCATGGCCTTTAGAGCTTATTCTAAGAGACCAAATCCAGTCCCCAAAGAGCAGGTAGTGGACAAAACCTATTCGGTTGGTGTGGACTGATTTTTTATGCTATTGGACCATCTGACAAAATTAAGTATGAATATACGTTAATCAGTTCACTTGGTTATCATGCTGATGGTGTGCTGAGTGAATTGAGTCTGCAAACGCATTTAAGCACTGAATGAACTGACCTTCATCATGCAGAAATGCTGAGAGGAAAATTGCAACTTCAGTTTTTATCATCATTCCCTGTGCTTCTACTCCTGTCCCCTGTGAGTTAATCCAAAGTCTCAGGTTTTCTTCCTGATATCGGTCTCTACTTCTTTTACAGAATCTGGAAGAAATACGTTTGTCTTAAAGCAGACCAAATCTATTTTGCATTCTGAGAACTGGCAAACACACTATTCAGTACAACACAAAGACTGCTGTCTTCATGTTTTTGCTATTTTAAATGTGAAAGAGCTCCATACTTCATCACACTGATAAAAGGTCAACAAACTAAACTGAAACACTGACTCTCTCTCACTGTTGCTGTCTGTCTGAGCCCAGCTCTGTTTTCCAAGTTGCTTTCTCCTGATGACACCTTTATGAAACATGTTTGTGAAAACTTCCGTCCTTTTCTTATAAGGACTTTATCAACCTACCTTTGACATCTCTCGGCCAAACTACTTATTTAGCAATCTGAGGCACTGAATTCATGGGCAGATGTTTATTTTTGCTTTCTCTACTATTTCAACGAACCTGACTGCCTAACAGAGACACAAACACACACTTTCACAAAATCCACATCATATCGAGTGGCAGGAGAAACAAGTCTCTCGGGTGGGAGTCAGGGTCCATCTTAGGGTCAACACAGAGACACATGAGACCATGCACACTCACTCTCACTCCTTCTCAATTCAGAATGATCAATTATGCAAGCATGGAATAAAAACATATACACTGAACTAATATTCTTACTTTATTAGACTGCATGAAATCGCACCATACTGAATTGCAGTAAATCATTATCAAAGAAAATGCATCAATGAGTGTATCTAAATACACTCATTGGCTTGTGTGCACTCCTAATATTAAAGCTTAAATGAATTAATTAAAGGTGTGATCATTTTTAGTGGTAGGGGAAGATGTGCACTCTGCCCAACATGTCTGACACTGAGATTTAAAGTTCACCTCATGTGCACTCAAATGAATTAATGCGGTTCCTAACACACATCACATTTTCCGCTCAAGTCTCCACTGAGGCTCATCATGTGGAAATTATTGTGCTTAAATTGACTGGCTTCAATAAGTCATACACCCAAACATATGTTTCAGTTTTAAGAAAAGTCTTATTCTGTAATGACAGTGGTCAAATCCATCTTAATATAATTAAAAACTATTAAAACCAACAAACTAACTTTAAAAAATCCCTGACAGGATACAGTTAAAAGGATCCAATAATTCAGCAGTGAAAGAAAATGTTCCAGATGTAAAGAGTTTTGGTCTCTGACTCTTGTAACTCTCTGTCAACACACAATGACAAAGTACAGGCAGCAAAGAGGAATAGCAGACGAGTGTTCGAACATATCAGCATGTCTCCTGAGTTCAGGTTTATGAGTGGCAACGTGGCACATTAAATTTGACAACACCGAACTAGAAACATTTTTTCAGAACTGAGTGTACCAATTCTATTCTATTTTTTACAATAACTCATTATTCTCTGTTAATATTTACATAAATTACAGGAAGCTGAATAAAAACTTACAAGAAAATATATATTGGGTGAAAGCCAGGGTACATCATGGGCCAACACAGAGCCAAATGAGACAAACAACCATACATGCTCACTCTCACTCCTACAGTCATCTTAGAGTCACCAATTAGCCTTGACTTTTTGGGCTGTGGGAAGAAGCCGAAGCACCCAGGGGAGAACCCATGCAAGCATAGGATAAAAACATTCACATTGAACAAATATTCATACTGTATCAGACTGCCTGAAGCACCAATTTGAATTGCATTAAATTACCATTAATAAAAGTGTATCATCCCTGAGTCGTATGTAAATCATTTATCTAAACACATATTGGCTTGTGTTCAAGACAGACATAGACACCCCTAATATCAAAGCCTCAATTATTGAATAAATAAAGGCGTGATCATTTTGAGTGATAAATGGCTCATGGTTTTTATCCAAAATCCAATCTGAGCTTCTCGATGAGATACTTCCTTTATATGTCACTTTTGGCTCGAGAAATCCATGACAGCAACAGCCAAATGACATATTCAAGGCTTCAAGTAGAGAGTCCTCATTCTAAAAGATGACAAGATGTTGACTTAATCTATCTTTTATTTACTGTCAAAAGTTATACAATTCTTGCTTGAAGTAACATTCTAGCAGCAGAACAGTGCAGGAACTGCTGAAACATTGGCGCATTACATAATGCACCAATGGTTTTCAGTTTAGGGACAGAACAGGATCAGTTAGGGATTAGTTTAAACTATGAATCAGACTGCTGTAGTACGTGCAGAATGTTGCACTGTCAAACAGAAGTAGAAGAGGTCATCAAGGTGGTTCTGATAAAAGCATGTTGTTTCATGTCATTTAGCATTACTTTTCCTCTGTGAAACATTTAAAGTAAGGTGACCTATGAGCCTACACATTATACGTAATATAGTTCATAGTTTCATAGTTATATTTTCAGAAACATGGGATCATGTGAAAATGTTAATTGCTGTGTTTTCTGTGTCTTTTTTAGACTGGATTTTATCCAAAAGGCAGATAAGCTATCAGGCTTTCTAGAGTGTTCGGTGGGTTGCAATCTGCTTCTTATGCAACTTGATGTCACTAGATCCCACATCCTGAGTTTGTACACACCCATGCGATTGAAGAATCTCATTTCGACAAGAAGATGGATGAGCCATTTCATCTTTGACCCAGAGGATATCACATCCGTGATTTCCTAAAGAATTTTCATACTTTCATGGTCAGACCACAAGACAGTTAGGCCCAAAGAACGTGGCAGCATATTCAGATCTTGTCTGTATGTGATTTTTTTCTTTGTGTCAGAAGTTTTAAATTTCAAACTTGCACTTGCAGAAAGTGACTGGAGTGTTACTGATGGATTTGAATTGAACCAGGTTTGCAGGGCTACCTAATTACCTTAAGATTATAGTTACAAGCCCATTCTGGTCTTATTCTTTGCATTTTTATATCATAAGTTATAGCTTGTACCAAAGAAGATTATGTCTTTAATTTACATTCAATCCCATCATTAAGATATTTGATCTATTTGTGCATGCAAACTTTCACAGAACATTGAGCTCCTACCCATCTTTATTTCTGAAAGATTAGACTTTTTTTTTCTTCTGTCATGATACATATTTTTCTTTTATTCTCCAATTAACACATTTTTAAAAATCAAAATAGGCATACCTTGAAATAAAGTCGGCTTTCATAAATCTTATTACATTTTCTTATGTGGCAGTATGTAGATACAATAGTACACATGTAATCTAATTGCTGAATTTCACTTGTAGTGCACTGAACTCTAAAGACTGTTGCACAAACCTCTCTACATGGTCTGTTGGTTATACTGTCCAGCTGGCAGTTGTCCCATTATATTAAATATTTTCATGGTGTCATTTTCGCCAAAAGCACTGAAGTACATACCCAATAAAAATGCCATGTGTTATGAAACCACAGCCTAATATAATGTATAATATAAAAAGATGGTGCTCCAATGGAAAGCAGAATACTAATTTAAATGGTGTACCAATGGTACAGTAAACGGTGCACAGTTTTATTTAACCTTAGCCAGGTTCTACACAAACACTCATACAGTACTTATTATTTATTTGCACTGTATATATGCAGCACTATTTTTGTACAATTGCCCGACAATAAGCATATCGGGAGTAAAGTGGGGGTTCAGTGTTTTATCCAAGGACACTTTTAAGTGTGAAGAAGCCGGGGATAGAACCTCAGGTTACTGTGATTTGGGGAAGAGCACTCTACCAGCCATGACCATCCCATACTCGGCTTTTTAAACTCCACATATAAGTCTTAGAATCACCAAAGTTGTACAGAAAATCACTTTCCCTCTGCTACACTTAATCCTAAGAGCTTTACTAAGAGCAATCGGACTTGGACTTATTGCATCTTGACGATGTTTCACCTCTCACCCGAAAGGTTTCTTCAGTTCTAAACTAGTTGGTTGGTCTGTTTCTACAGACAGAAGCACTGCTGTGCCATGGAATTTCTAAGGTCCCCCATTATGGTCACCCTTTATTTGGAGGAGGTGGAAAGTAAAGCACTGAGCTCATACAAAGGAACAACACCTCGACACTGCTTCAGAAATTTTGACGACACCTGGGTCAAAATCAAAACTCAAGAAATGGATGCTTTCACGGAGCACATCAATACAGTTGACAGCAACATCAAGTTTATGAGGGAGGATGCAAAAGAGAGCAAGATGCCATTTTGGACAGTTCTGTGCACATTGAGAAGGATGGAGGACTCCGTACTGAGGTTTACCGGAAACTGAAACGCACAAACCAATATCTGCTCTTTGATTAGCATCATACACTAGAACTAGAAACTGGATCTACACAACATTCCGTGACACTTATCAACAAGCTAAGAAAAAAAAAAGAAAAGAAAAAAAGCGAGAAGAAGCAACAAATGTGACATTTACTTTTAAAAAAAAGTAACATAGCAAGCCAATGCACATATTTGGATGTCAGTTCTGTCTCTATAATTTCACTAAGGTTTTACATCAGCTATGCAAGCTGTCCTGCAAGCTAGGGCTTCTAATAATAAACAGTATTTGGGTTGGCCTGGCTAATAAAAGGTGTTAAACCTGAATGTGATATATTGCTTTAACAAGCAAGATTTGATTATTGTATCCTTAGGTATTCTATCAGAACATTGAATTGGCGTCATGTAATAACTCAAAATATATGTCATGCATTGTTTTCAGAAATGTTTTAATGGTAAAAACATAAGAAACATGTTTTCATAGTACCGTTGTTGCATTTGTGCTGTGCAAAGGAGAACATTCCCAAAACTGGAGCTTGTAGTTGTTACAGTAAGACATTTTCATGTGTTTTTCATAAAAACTGAACAACCACTTGCCTTTGTTGGATGCACTGTATGGGAAGTTGCTGGATTCTGTTGCTCACTAGCGTGCTTTGACCCAACCATGGAATTTGAGAAGCCCATAAGACCACAGCTGCAGGTGGTAAAACTTCCCATAGAGCCTTTTTTCATGCTGACATATGAAGAGTGCATGTATATCAGGCTCACGCTGATATCTACAAAAGACATTTATAACAGTGGAGCCTTGAGCAGGAAAGTACAGTGTTGGCGAAAGATGAGATTCTCTCACAATATGCCAAAATAATCTTTCCTTAATGTAATCATGCTACGTGTTATGTGATGCAAAATAATTCACAGCATCACAAATTCCACAATTTGCAAGTATTATAAGCTTCTAGTAGAGCCAATACAAATTTACAGACAACAACAATGTATTCAAGAGGTGTATCTCTGGAATTTTAGTAAGTACTCACTTTGAAGCAGTGTAAATTTGTAAATTTACAGTATATAAAATAACATCAGTTTAAAATCCAGATATCGCTATCAACCTTATGACACTTTTTTTTTTAAAAAGTCCTGTACGGAAGAATTCCACCTGACATGAGAATGTTCTCGCAAAAAAACTGTACATACGAATTCCTTTGCACATCTCATAATAAGTCATAGGTGTCATCCTTACATGATTTAGACAGACCTTTAATCCAGTACCACAAAAGAATCCAGGAGCAGCTTGCTCTTCACATATTGCTCAGTGAGTTATGGGTTCCATTTGGCAGTGATCCAGCAAATTCCCCATTTGTTGCAGAGTCTGTCACACTGAACATTTAAAGATTGTTGGGTTATACAACTGTGAGTAGTCTATTTTGCACTTTGCTGTTGTGTCATATTTTTTACAAAGATTTGGCAGGTCAGGAACCCTGGAAGGGGAGAGATCCTTCTTACTTTGGAGAGATTTGTGGGTCAATAAAATTATAATATTTTTATCAGACTCTAGATTGTATTTATTCCACATGTTATTTTCATTGCATTTTATGCAAATACTTAAATTGGATCCAAAATATTATTATTCTAGACCTGAAAGGAGGAATTTAAAACATAACAACATTATAAAATCCATATCCTCATAGGAGAGGAATATTCAGTGTATAATACAAGTATACCCTGAAGAACAACACATGTATTTTTTTAGGGAGGCTTTATGAATATAAAGTTCTTCTTGATGCCCAAGTACAGCTTATTTTCAGCTTATTTTTATTACAAGTTTAGCTATTTATATATATAGGTGCACCTACAAGCCTTAAATTTTCACAAAAAACGGCCGTGCGCTATATAATCCGGTGCGGATCCACCGAGTATAGGCGGATCCCAGCCATTCACTCTGAATGGGGCGAAGATTGTTTTGAGCTCGTACTTAGCGATTGACTCATGTCATCATTAATGCTTTTGCCCATGTCCCAGTGAGTGCCTGTTCTTCAGTCTGAGATGGATGATGCAGATCAACGTGGAATTTATAAGTTTATAAGTGTAAAAACGACCGACAAAGTTGTCCTTGACCATTTCCCGCTGACACAGGGACTTAATACATACACTACATGTGCTGGCAATGATAAACCAATCAGAGAACATTAGGTGATACGTACGCCTTATAATCAGGTGCTCAAAATACGGTATATTAATGCCAAACCTGATGGGGGACAAGGGAAGAAGGAGAGCAAAGAAAAAGAAAAGGAAACAAGATAGAGATACAAATAAATGATATGAGAAGATGATGAGAAAAACAAGACAAAACTGGACAACTAGCTGTAACATCTGTAGAAGGACTAAACAGAAAACATCATATGGCCTCTGTGGGGAAACCAGGTAAAGAATCATCAGGAGCACCTGCAGGAAGATAAACTGAGAAAAAAAGTCACAAACAGCTACAACACCAGCAGCAAGTACAGGGGACATAACAGTGGATACTGATGGTTTGAAACCACAGGACAACACAGCAACTGTATAATTAGCTAATGACTCAGTGATTGAATGTGTGTGCATGAACATGCAAAATAGATGGTACAGATCTTACTTATGAATTGTGCTCAATCATGGGTGCAGAGGGCCACTGCCACACTCCCAGGGATCAGAAGCAGGCAGAGAGGACCCCAAAACCCAAGCAGCCAGCAGCCCCACGGAGCACAGAACTCAGGCAGCCTTCTGCAGGGACAACCCTGCACCTACCATGACGATAGCAGAGGAAGGCCCTGTGAGTGACAGCCCACCGGTCCTGCCAGGCCACCTATCACTGCAGCGGGGCTCCCGGAGGGTGCTCTATTAGCAGAGATGTAAAATAATATTCATATCTAAATTTTTACATAGTGTACAATTTATTGAGAACAATTGTGCTTTTATTTCCTTAGAATTAATCATTTCTATGTAAAAAACATTGGGTTTCCCAAATTGCTCCTCCATAATTGTGCCTTGTAACTACAGTAGCCTAGATGGGGCAACTAGTTTTTGCTGCCAATGTTTGGGATCAGTGATACGTGTTCAGTTGTTTGCATTTTGCAATTTGCACCACTAGATATCATTTTGCATATTGGACATTCAAATAGAAGGCAAATGGAAATTTTTCTGGTTTCTTGAGGATATTTCTAATTTCATCATTTAAACTCTTGTGGAGTCGTTCACAGCTGTTGACTGACCCACTGACCCACCTGGCCAATAAGATTGTTGGCTCTTAGGACCACCAAGCCAGTGTTACGGTGATGTGATTGTGCTGTGGTCTCATGAGTCAAGTAATGTTGGTTTATAAAAAGGTAGTGTGCATGAAATCCACAGTAACTGATTTTAACTTCTTTTAGCAAAATATGCATCACTCCATTGTTTTATCACCATCCTTGAAGACAATGGGACAAGCCTATTTTCATGCGTTTGCTTATTTTCGCAGTTGTGTTGTATTTCAACATATCTGAGTACTAAAATGTTTATGGTTCTATTTGAACTCTGTCTTTGGCTTCCATAAGTAAGTCTGTATTGCTTCTTGGTTCCTAATTGCTCTATGATTTCTTCCCCTAATTGTCCGCTGTTTGATGATGTGCATAGTTTTCAGTGAATTTTAAGAGCAGCTTGCTGCAGCTGAAAATTACATTGTGAATGTTCCAAAACAGGACACTTACAATGCATTGGGAGCTTCAGAATCAGTTGAACACTCCCTCAGTACAAGCAAAATTGTGTCAGATTGTCTTCTGGTGCTGCTCAACTGTCAAAACAACTGACAGGTGCTTGTTGCAAAAGCCTTTATGTTTAATCTTCTATTTTCCAATGTTCTACAGGTAAATTCTTTTCCTTTTGTAACGTTAGATAATCTACAAAATCACGCAGTTGTGCTTGAGAGTTTTTGAACCATAAACAACAATAAAATGTTGTATCATTTTGCATTAATATGAACTTAAAGTTGATTAGTACCTAGAAGCACATACAGTTAAATAAATTAGAAAAAAGATCCAACCTGTTAATTCAGTTTATTCCTGTTATTCAGTAAAACTAGTTGAATACCTATGACTGTTGAAATTTTCTAAAGCCTATTCGCTGTGAAAAAAACAATCTTCTAATGTATGGAAAAACATTATTTTATATGTCATTATATATCATTAGTATAGATGTGTAGCAGTTTTTTTAACACTTGATAAAAGATATAGAAACTTTTTTAAAGTAAAGAAGCCACCATATATTTAAGGAAAGCAATTTTTATTCATACAGTGATATAGAGTAAATACAGCTCAAAGTAAAAGACAATCTCATTTAAAATAGAAAAGACTATTTATTGGGCTCCAAATATGCCCCACTGGCAATTATTCCTGGCAGACTGTCAGAGCACTAGCCATAATGGAACTTTTGAGACTGCTTCTCTTCATAATGCATACCACAAAAAAATGGAAAAATTAAATGGCAACGCTGTACAGGACCCTATAATTTATGTCAAATAACAAATGTGATCACGCCAGGTTTAATTGTGTTAGGTAGGACTATGAAGTAGCTCAAATAATACCAAACCTGATCACACTTCCCCAAACATTTTGACAATATTTAGAACAACAAAGTTAACCTGATTGTTAGTGGAAACAGTGATGTCGATGAGCAACAAAAAGTTGAGAAATGCATTGCTTTCAATGAAAAAGGGACCTTATAAAAAGCGGCCTTAATGCTTTCAGTGGAGTGATACATCACTGCAGATCTGAGCGTGGAAATTGGGGTAAACCTACAAGCTTCCATCTGAGGTTTGAAAGGCAAACTCTTTGATGCCCGACACCTTTATATGCTTTAATTTTACTACTGGATTCACATAGATAATCAGTATCTGTAGCATATAAGGTTTAAGTTACCCTGTAAATTCTGAAGAGTTGCTCTGCAGCCACACAAGGTAAAATAACTCCTCACTGACCTGGAACTGTCAGCCTTCCTTAGTACATGATATTCAGTTGTACTCTTCATCTCAAGTGGGTGAGTTCAGATTTTATTTTTATCGTTACATGTAATGGCACCGCTTTGGAAGCTCATCAATTACCAAGCACAGAGCCACTGTGCCAGAAACATGTCAGCACCTTGGAACCGATGTTGAATTCAAACAATGAGTCACACAAATTTGCATCCAAGGCAATCACTACAATTCACATTTACTGGACCAGTGTGTGCTTCTGTTACACATATAATTAATGTGGGCCCGTTAAAGACAAGCTAAAGCCAATTCCTGTATTTGTAGGTCAGATCAGGTATACTTGTCCTCCATGTAAAGAACATTGTACTCTCTTACATCAAAATTAATCATTCCTAGATGGCAGAGTTTGATATGATAACTGAAATCATTGATTCTCAGCCTTGATCAGTTGGGGTAAACATAGAGTAACAATAACAGTGGTTAAAAGTGTGCAGTCTTTAACTAATTGGATTGAAATTTAAAGGAGATTAGGTGTTCTCCAGTTTTATTTCCTAGAAATGATCAGGTCTTAAATAGTTGCATGTATTGACAAACAGTGTTCTGTTCAGAAACAGCTAATCTAAGCGAAAGTTTATTTAAGACATAGCTGAGGCACATGAATTTGCCACTATAGTAACTTAAGCATAAGCTAATAGCTGTTTGTTGGTGATGGGTGATAAAAATTGTTTGTGTCAAATTAAATTTAAGTCTGTTATGTTTATATCAACAGTATTATAAATTACTCAATAATTTATGAGCAGATCACTGCCAAATACAGTATGGAAAATCTCAAGTCAGCAGCAACGGAATCATCCAGCAGATGGTATCTCAGTTATCTGAGAAGGCAGAACATTGTTTGAATATCGTTCACTGTGCATCTGACTGCAATTTGTATTCAGTCTCCATTAAGCATTATTCTAACTTTCAAATATCTGTGTGTTTCAATTGTTCCTTAATCTCTGCTGGTACACTCATAAATACACAGTGGCTCTCTAAATATATTATAGTCATATTATATAGCTTGACAGGGATTTTAATGATAGGGAAAGTATTATTCTATGTATTTAAGCAAAGACAAGGATAAATGATGCTGAACATTAATGACTCTCCACCCTGAGTGTATGAACAGCTATGAAATGTGAACGTATTAATGTCTGTACACTGCTACACAATATCTATGTTGTTTAAGCTGTGTTGCTTATTATTTGACCATTTAAATACTTTATTGTCCTTAATTACATAAAAAAGATTAAACCCTCTTGGAATGACCACAGGATTGTATAAACATCCATCAGATGTTTTGTGCCTCTTCCTTCTTCAACATGCTGAAAGAACTGGTTGCAGAGCACCTTTAATGTATTCTATTATTTCAATAAGTATCCATCCATTCTTCCATTTTCTATACCCACTTATCCAATTCAGGGTCAAGGGGAGGCTTGAGCTAATACCAGCAGCCATTGAGGAAGAGGCAGGGAACACCTTGGATGGGTTGCCCGTCCATCACAGCACCACTCCGATACTTTTATAAATATCCCTAAATTGAAAAATGCCAATATAAAGCAAAATTTTTTGTATATCTATCTTGACTTTTCATTTTACGAAAGGTATTAGCCCAATATATTTTGTGGGTTTTTTTATAATCTCATTTACGATACATTAATTTTTTGCATTCACCAATCACCCTCCACAGTATTTAGTCTCCTGGTTTGTCCTCAGCATTTGCAAGCTCCTCACTGTCACCCCTCATGTCAACTTGGTCTGTGTGAGGTCTTGGGATTTGTGTCTAGTCAGGTCTGTTTATTCTTTGCATTTTGTTTTTTATCAGTTTTTGGAATAAATCTTGTTTACCCTTAGTTTGCATTTTGGGTCCTCTCTCTCCTTGCCGCTGCCTCACTCGTGACAAAATATTGCATGCAGACTTAAAACAGACTGACAAGATATCAAATTGAGTGACTTCTATACTTTGTTTTTCATGAAGATGTTGCAAAATAACTTCAGTGGAATGTTGATAAGCACATATGTTTTTGGCTGCTCATTACAGAATGAATTCAGATGTGAATACATTTATGAAACAAACAATGAAACAACAAAGCTGTGCATCAGTTAGAGCTGTGTTGTGTATGAGCAACTGATACACAGCTTTGTGTGACGATATGTGTGGATGAACATAAAGATTACATCTTAAGGCGTCATTTAAAATGTGCACTGTGTAAACAGCAACACAAGATGGGTATGTTGACTTTGTCAGGTCAGGCAGTGGTGAACCAGCAGCCTGGCTTAATGAAATATGGCTTTGAATCTTGGGAAATATCTTTAAAGTGAAGAATAACATTGGATTTCACAATGGCTGTGTTTTAGACATTTCATGAACTTGTGTTTGTATCTTGGCAGTTGCTCAGGTTTTTTACTCATTTTCATCTGTCCAAGAAGCAGTAAAGTGCACTGAAGAATTTGGCACTTGAGCCAAACAGCAAAGAGTCTGGCCTTGACCCAAAAGTCTGAACACAAAAGCTCACATGATTTCCTTGAAACATGACCTTACTGTTGAGTCTGATGCACACATGCCAACAAACAAGCAGAAGTGCTTTCATTGTTGTTAGTCTTAGAATATATAATTTCCTAAACGTATATCATTGTAAAACAATACCTTTTAAAAGGTGATATTTTTTTTAAATAAACATGCACACATATTTTCATATGCAGTTTCATATGGTAGATTACATACATATGCATACACTTCTTTGATACTGTCTGGGTTTATGTTTTACATATTTTCTTTAGGGTGTTTCCACAAGTGAGCTGCCAAATCCCCCCTTAAACAGACAGAATGACTGGAACACTTAACAGAGTGACTCAATTTTTTTTTTACTTACTTGCATAAAATTCAAATAGACATTATATTTAGATTTGACCAAAGATGTTTACAACTTTACAACTTAAGAACTTTGTAAAGACATAAAAGTGATGTATTTTTTGACTAAAGCAATTTATTTGAGAATGTTGGGCAAATAGAAAGGAGAATGCCTGGATTTGGCTACATCATCCCAAATAACACAAGCAGCAGACACAATTTACATGACACCTCAAACAACGTACTACTAAAGAAATGAAAAAAAAAGTTAAAGTGAGCGAACACATCTATACCCTATTGAGATTTTGAATTCTTCTCAAACAGCCTGCAAGATTTCCTTGCTCTAACATTCACCACTAGCAAAGCTGTAAAGTATAGAATTAAAATGTTTTAGGAAAAGTGTGATGGCTTGAAATTTTTGCTGTCCTAGTTTTTAAATTCATGCAAAAATCTGTATTCAAACTGTTAACATATATTGAACAAAAAGTCCATATATGTATACGTAAAGCACCACTAAATTGAAAACATTTTTTGTCAGTAACAGTCATTTTATTTTTCTAAACACTGACACTTCGGGTGTATCCTCTGTATTACAACACCAGTTTCAAACTTTAAAGTCTTTCTGTGCCTTTACAAGGAAGGTATTCTCATCTGTCCACGTTCAGTCCCTTCCCCTCCGCCTGTTGCCAGCTGCCAAAAGAGATAGAACAATAAACACATGTCAGTCATCTAGATATGATTACTTTCTAAATACTTTCTAAATGTGAGATATGGACTGTGTCAAAGCTTGGCATCTGTGCTCTGATCTCATCTCTCCCGGTATGGAAACACCAAGCATAGCAGGGAGTAGAAATGATGATTATAACATCCCACACAGGGGAACATATTGACTCAGAACCTAGAGTCATGAAACAGTTATATGAACCACAGCTACAGAGGCACGGCAAATGTCAGCATAGCATTCAGGTGAGCATTGTTGCAGCAAGCATGACAGTGAAGAGTCCAGAGATGACATTTAGGAAATGGATGACTTTTTGGAAAATACATTTGTGCTTTGTTGCTGAGAGTTAGATGAGAGGATGTGTTTGGATGGAAAATGTGAAGATGTACAATCTTAATAGCCTAACTTGACTAAGCTTGAGGACTGGAAAAAGAAGAAATCAGCCAGCTTGACTCTGTCAAAACAAAACAAACCCACTTACTAGCCCCTCAAGACTTTATTCATTATTGTTTCATTTGTGAAGTGTTAGGATATCACATTGTGGTTTTACAAGTAGTTATGTGCAGAACTATTTTGTGACTAGAATCCAAATACATCTTTATTCTCACTGAGACTTCCACATGACTAGTGGAGATCAAAGAGGTTACTCTACCTGGCCAAAACATATTCCAGCACATAATCCCCTGCAAAACAATTAGCCTATGATTAAACCAACTTAATTTGTGAGCTCCAAAGACTATGATATCTTTAGACATATCCAAGCAATCATTTTTGTAATTTGTTTCAAATCTACCAAGCACAAATTATCTTCTCATCTAACTCTGTGCAAGAAATAAGCCGTGTGAGAAAATGTTCTCAAAATGTAAAGCTATTCCATCAATTACACCCAACATAATTGATGGGGTGGATTACACATATAATGCAGAGTATGCCATATAAATGCAGTGACAGACATTAATTGACAGCCAGAATCAGCTCACAGACAGTGTCACATCGTCTACAAATGCAGGATCTTTATTTAGACTGGCTAATATTCTTTCTTAATTTTACCTAAAACTCTTCGGGGAGGAGTTCTTCCTTCTATAGAGGCAAGCAAATGTACACATCATGTATCATTCTTGGATCATTTCTCTCAGTTGCTGAGATGTACAAAATTATAAAAACTCACTTTGGATCAGTCTGGAAAGTTGATCAGAGTCAAGATTAGCATTCCCTTCAATGGTTGTAATCTTTGAAAGGTCAACTCCTGATGGGAAAAGAACATTTTATCCAAGCAAAACAGTATTATTTGTGATGTCACAGTTATATTATTAGCATCACGTCACACTCCTCTACAACCTCAATATCATCTCATTGCTCAGATAACATGCCTGTACATGAGCTAGTAGCAAAAACTCTTCAATAAAACCTACTGTTGAATACTTGTGAACGTTATTGTGAAACACACTCTAGGAAAATCTGCTCTTTTGCTTAAAACAGACAACAATTAAACCTGAATATATGCTTTCAAATTTTCCTACCTTCCAGGTCAATGTTACTGGTGCCAGTGCTGACTGAGTACTGAGGGCCTGAAAATAACAGTATTCATGAGTTAATGAGAGTGTAAGATATACCAAGATTGTTAGACAGATAGACAGAGGTAATTTAGTTTTTACCTGAAACAACCCTAGTGACTTTGGTGATGGTGGGTTGGCCCTCAATGACCCTGGTAACCTTGGAGATGGAAGGTTCGCCCTCAATGACCCTAGTAACCTTGGTGAATGTGGGCTGCCCTTCAACAATCCTGGTCACTTTGGTGGGACCTGTATAAGCAGACAGAGAATGCTTTATAACACAGAATTTCTGTTTTCAATGCAAATAAACCACAGGACAAGGATTAAGAAAAATGGCTCTACAATAAATTGTGATACAGTGCTGTTGATTACCTTTAAATTTCACATGATTAGTGCAAATAAGTCCAACCATGTGCAATCTAATTGTCACAGCATCTCTATATATACCCAAGTTGTGAAAGGCCTGAGATTCTGAGATACTCCTAAGAAAGTGAAACAGTCAAGCATGCAGCACAATGAAGACTAAGGAGCTCTCAAAACAGGTGAAATACAAAGTTCTGTAGAAGTTCAGAATTTCAGCTCTGTTGGCGTCATGAAAAACAAATTAGGATTGTGTAAAATACTTATGAGTTGTCAGTGTCTGAAACAAAGACAAGGGCAATTTTTCTGTCTTCATTTTGCTGGATCTCAGTGCTGCATTTGATACAGTCAACCACAACAAAACTGATCCACAAATATGGGTAGGTCTTTTTGCCACAACACCAAACTGGTTTGAATCCATCCCACATCTTAATGACCCAAGTCAAATGAGAAATATCTTGGGGATTAAAGCACTAATGTGTCAGAGGGCTTTAGAAAAGTTGGTTCATGCATCTGTTTTTGACAAATTTGATTACTAAAACAATGCATTTACTAGTCTGCCTAAAAGATCAATAAGACACCTGCAGCTAATTCAAAACGCTGCTGCTTGAGTACTCATTAAGACCAGAAAAGTGGATCATATCAGTCCAGTTTTGAGCTCCCTGCATTGGCTTCCTGTTCATCAAATAATTGATTTAAAAACACTGCTGTTGGTTTATAAAGCTCTAAATGGTTTAGGACCAAAGTACATCTCAGATCTTCTGGTACGGTATGAACGTTTAAGACATCTCAAGTCATTGGGAGCCAAACTGCTTTCTGTTCCCAGTGTTAGAACTAAACATGGAGAAGTATCTTAAAGTTTTTATGAACTATACTCTAAACCATTCAATATGGTTCTTTCTGTTTTAACCTTGAATTTTGTTTTAATGCTTTTTTATTCTATGTCAAGCACTTTGAGTCATCTAGTTGATGAATTGTGCTATATAAATAAATTTGCCTTGCCTGCAGTAGAGACTACTCAGCAGCACACTCACAGTTGGGATAACCCCAGTCCGAGTTCTGCTGCAACATGATCCATGTTAGCGCACATGACAAAATAAATACCCGTCTGACTCGAAAGTGATGAGGTGTAAAAATCCACAATACAGCACTCACTCTAACATCAATTTCAGTTTGGGGGGTTTGAGATGTTCTTGTCCTTCTTGTTTTGAGTAGTTGTTGAAGTGGCTTGGCACAACATATATTTGTCTCCATGGCTTCCTCTGCCACTAGGTGGCACTGTGATCATAACTGATTATTCACCTATAGATACTTTCAGGTTAGGACATTGATCACGCATGTGAAGGCTGGCCTAAAATACTGCCAGGTCCCAGCTATGCTCACAGTTTTCTATAAAATAGCATCATCAATGCTTTCAAGGGGATCAGTTTAACAGTCTGGGAGCAGTAAATCAAAGATATTATACTTCTTATCAGTAGGTGGCAGTGCGATGTTTTGTCAATACTATGGTTGTATACAGGCATAGAAACTGATTAAATGTATTACGACTGGTCCAGTATGCATGAGTCAAACAACTTCTCTCATGTGAATCATCAAAAACCAGGCCACCACAGGAATGGTAGATATTTGTAACACTGCAAACCTGTCTAGTTTAGCAATAGAAGATGTGCCGTTTATTCCATTAAATCCCTCTGAAAAGTTTGTTAAATGCAGCATCTGGAAATCACAAAGTTGAACATTCTGTCTGACTTCCTGTTGGAATAACATTATGATTTCAAGAGAATTTGCAGGTTTCGTGAAGTTTACATGTGTACCACATTTCATTTCATGGTGCTATTTAGCCACATTTGCAGAAAGCCAAACTCGAGACCCACAAATTATAAAAGTAAATAAACACAATAAAATTGTGTTTTTGGGGTTATTTTTTAATTAAAGTTTTTTGTCATTTTGGGATAAACCCAAGAGATTGTTTCTTTGTCGCAAAATAAACACTTATGATACCATAAGGTTATAAGCACCCTTTGGTGCTATGCCAATGAGTGGTACTTTAAACCTGATGATGCTTTGTTGATTTTACAGGACAACGGAAAGGTAAAAAAGCCAAAAGAGGTGGCTATTTTATCAACATATCATATCTAGCTGACTGCACAGTAGAAATCACATGATTATTGGCACTCTGAAGTCATCATTACCTTCCTGGATAACACGTGTGACGATCCTCGCTAAAAAAAACAGGACATAAATGAATTAGAGACACTAAGACATAACTATCAGGAAATTAAACCCTCACAAATATCATAATTTACAAATTTTACAAATTACCCCGTTAGGGACAAATAAGTTGTTTTGAATTAAATTGATTTTAATTGTGTATCATAAAGATATCACTACTTACTCATAAATGTAAGGGGTATTTCTTGATATCTAAACCCTGAAATGAACTGTAAAAAATAGTAAAAACAAACAAACGAAAAAATGTTAAAGCAGTTTATCTTTCAGACTCTTGTAATCTATAACATCAAAATAAAATCAACTGCAGAGATGTTTTTTAAGAAGATTATTGTTTTGTACTTCATTTTAAGTTACATAAAAATATGTTTTGGCAATGATAGAGAACCCCACCCTGCTTCTTTACAAGCAGTTAAGTTTTATTAACGTGAAGATAATTCTCACCTTAATTTGAATGTAAGTAATGAGTTTCCTCAATATCATTAGGAGATCCTGGCTTCCCACAGGGATATCTGGAAGATTGCAAAGGGCGTTACCCACAAATATTTGCTATGACTATGAAACCAGATATATGTTTTGACAGGTTTAATAAAGGAAGTACTAATTAAATTGATACCTGCAGGGTACAAAACTTGGTCTACAAAATGAATGGCGCCATTTGTGGCCATGATATCAGATTCTGGGACTTGGACAGAATTCACTTTGACAGTGTTGTTTGCCTGAGGTAGACATTTAAAACAATCACAGACCATAAAATGAAGCATGAATGACATGAATTAACAACGTCTGGAGATTGAATAAGACATGCTGACTCATGCTATCATAAAAATAACTGCTGGGTATTTCTCAAAGTTTCTGGATGAAATACTTACAGAAATCAATTTGAGATTGCTGCCCTGGAGAGATTTGAAAAGGTTTGTCACCCCTCCTTCCAAACCACCACCAATGACAACACCATTAGTAAAGTGATACAAAAGAATAGTTCGGAGAGCATTTATGTCACCTGGAATAAAAAACAAACAAACACATAATCTGTTAATCATTTTTGCATGATTTACAAGAGCGCCCTAAAATGCATCGAAATATAAAAGACAGTGAGGCAAACCTACCCTTTAACAAGGTCACATCTCTTTCGCTTAAGGCAGCAAATGCTTTATCATTTGGGGCAAACAAAGTAAAGTCTCCCTCTTGTTGGAGCAGGTCAGTCAAGCCAGCAGCTTCCATCAGAGACAAAAAGATCCTAAAGCACAGAGAAGAAAGCAGCAACTTGACTGTTATAGAAACCACAGTGGGCTGACAAATTGCATTGACAGCACTTTCTCATTCCCATATGTGCTGTGGATTAAATGGAAAGATACAGGAAGATGTGGTTAGAGAATCATGCTGTATGCAAGTCAGTTTTTATTAACTTTGTCCAGTGCTTACTTGAAACCTCCATTTTCTGTCAGAATCTCTAACATAGTTTTTTCGGCAGGTTTCAACATAGCCCTCATGAGATGCAGAGCCCCATTGCTTCCTTCCTTACTGCCTCTTATCAGGCAGGAATTCTCAATGCACACAGCCTGGAGATAAAATCCACAAGTTATTGGCAAGGGGATTGATGTGACGTCTCAAATAAAATATGATTGATGAACAAATGACGGGTAATGCACATAGATATGTTTAATGGCATACAGCCATGATTTTCAGGCACAACTTCATAGAAGATGACTCACCGTGCGATAGATGAATACCCGAAGTATTTTTCCTCCAATGGTCTCCAACCGCTGGCCATTGTAGAGTTGTCCCAGGGCAACCTTATTCTTCACAATGTGGTTTTCCAGAATACTTTTGAGAAAGCTCTGGTCCATGAACATCACTTCATCTGGAAACAATTTGTTTTCTTTAAACGATTATTTTATTTCTTTTAAAATAGTTTCTTTATGTAAAATTGAACACATTGTACAGTTAAAGGAAATGTTTTGACTAAATGTTTTACACTTCTGATTATTTTGGTAACAATGGTCTTCAATAAGAGACTCTCTTCCTCCAAAATTCGTCCCCATGGGTTATTTGTTTGTGAAAGACAAAACGGCGTGTAATTGCATTAGAAGAATATGCAACTTCTACTAATCGTGAGAACAACTGCTTGGAAATGATAAATATGGCATTCATGAAGGTAAAAGTCTTGCTGTAAAAAAGAGCGTGTTTAGCCTTAACTATTATAGTTATAATAGGACCTTGGGATAAAATGGGCCATTTTACTTATGTGGTCCTCATTATATGTAGTACAATGAAAGGTTTTGATCAAATTTAAGGATGCGTCCTTCCATTCATTTTCTATGCCTACTTTATTCAGTTGAGGAATGTGGGGGGCTGGAGTCAGCTAACATCAGACGAGAGGCAGGGTACAGCCAAGACACATCACGTTCATCAGAAGGCCAACAGAGAGACAAACGAGACAGACAACCACAAATGTTCACACAAACGCCTGTCAGTTTCGATTAACCAGTAAACCTAACATTAATATTATTGGACTGTGGGAGGAAGGCCAGGTATCCAGAGAGAAACCACACATGCAAGGGGAGAATGTGCAAACTCCACACAGAAAGGCCCCTGCCAAGATTCAAACCAGGAACCTTCTTGTTGTGAGATGTCAGTGTGAACTTTCACCGTGTATCCAGGATGTTTCCTGTTCATTTAAATTATCAAAATGCATCAATGACAAAGGGTTTAAAATATTGCTTATTATAAAAAAGTATTGTTTGGGGTAAATTGATTCAAGTTCGAGTGTAAGTTGCACCATCTGGATGTACTTCCATCAAACCCATGGGACATTTTAGATAGATGATTTGATAATTTGTCACTTTGAAAGAATGATCTAATTTATTTATTTATAATATTTATTTTCTTACAGCTAACTTAAACAACATAAAACCAACCAAATGAAGTATAAATTTTAATATCTTTAATATGTGCATGTCTTAAACATTTTGTTCTGTGGGAAAATACCTACATTATTTTTCTTGTATACCAACAATTGGGACTTGACCATGATTAGCAATGTACCTCACTTCCTCTGAGACAATCACCCAGCACTCATATTCAGCCTCCTGCTGAGTAGAAAACAGAGGCACATACATGAGCAGTATGTGACTCACCAGTGAAGACAGAATTGAGAGGGGCCAGCAAAGTGAACTCAGAACCTGGTGTCATGGCAGCAGAAAGGCCGAGCTCATTCACCATGTCACCAAAGGTTGAATATGAGCTTCCCAAAAGTTCCATTACCTGCTTGGCTTGAAGTGGGACAGAGATTTCAGAAACTATTAAAACATGAATGGCAGAAAACATTACATATTTCAGAAAAAAAAAGGTTTGCACAAGTACGAAAAGAAGAAGAAATGTGAGTCTACCTGAGTCTGGAAGGAGTACTTGGTCTATAAGGTGGATGACACCATTGGTGGTGACAATGTCCTTTTTGAGCACCATTTTAATGCCATTAACTGTTAAACTTTCGCCATCACAGCCGATTTCAATGTTGTTTCCCTCCAGGGTCTCATAAGAACTTCCTGCCATGATGGCCTCAGAGCACTGGACTGAGTCCAAGAGGTGGAAACTGAGAAGAGCTGAAACCAGATGACATTTTAAGTTATTGTATGGTGAAGTTGTATAGTTAGATATTTATTTGATGCACTGACAGTTTTATGTTATGTCTCATGTTCCACTGCAGCTGAAGAAATAATGCCCAGGAAACCTGCAGACCCTTTGGATCCCTGAGCTTCTCATAAGAAAGGACTTTAGAGGCTCTGTTTGAATTTGTATTAAGTGTTTCTGATCTCATAGGGCAAGCAATGGGCAAGTAAAAAAAAAAAAGCTGACATATTGCCTGTTTGTTCAACTTGCTCACTGAGGCAGCTGTTTCCTGCTTCTCAGTGGATATGTAAAAAGAAGCTGCTTCTATAAAACAAGTTATTTTCCAAAGCTCACTTTTACTGTACATTCTAAACCTTTTTAAATCTGTGTTGTTAGTAACTTTCAACAGAATATTTATTCTCTTACTTTAGTTTGGACTGGATTGTGTAGTGATAAGATTGCTGCCTTTCATGTGGGTAACAAGGGTTCAAATCCTAACACTCCTGGATGAAAGGTACTACCTCCAGTAGGGGTCCTTAGGCAACACCCCCTTATCCTACCTGCCTACTTAAAATATGAGTGTATGTTGCTTTGGATAAAAGTGCCTGTCAAATGCATAAACATACTTTAAGGTGCAGATTTGGCATTTACAAAATAATATAGATATGTTCTAGATTAATTGTTGTCACATTTTTTTGAATGAGAACAGAGTCAACATGTAAAAGAGGAAAAAACCTATTCCTTCATCCTTAGAATGAAATATGTTACAGTTAGAATGAACCCATAAAGAATTGTTGCATCTACCTTTGAGGACATCCTTATCACTCTGAAACCTTTCTAGCATATCACTGCCAAGCTTATCAAAGGCTTCATTGGTGGGGGCAAATAGAGTGTAATGTCCAGGCTGACCCAGTTTCTCCAACAGTCCAGCTGTTTGAGCCATGTCCTAGAAGGTGTTTTTACCAGCTGGTTAGATTTACTGAACTTCAACACACAATAAAATACATCTGAAACATTTGCCTACTCCTATGTATACCTACATTGAGAGTTGTCAAGTCATCACTCATGTCAAGGTATTCCTGGATGTTGTTTCCAGCTGCACTGATGACACGGTCAATTACATGCACAACTCCATTAGTCGCAACCTGGTTGCCATAGACAATCCTTGCACAGTTCACAGTCACCACCTGCACATAACACACATTTCAATGCTACACCCCTGGCAAGTGTTTTCAGTAAAACTACAAGCTCTAGCAATGCTAAATGTCAATACTCACCCCATTGGCATAATGATTAATTTGGAGATCAAGGTCATTGTACATAGAAGTGACAGTCAATCCATTCCTTAAATCTTTGGTCAAGAGGCGTTTGTTGACCATGTGATAATGCAGAGCATTGTACAGTTCAATGTTGACATTACTGACCAATGCATTCCTCATTTCCTGTTAGATGATAAAAATAAAATGTTTAAACATCACAAAAAGAGCTGTTCAAAGGCTTTTTGTTTTGTTATGACTCACCTCATCCAATAGGTCCCAGGCTTCATTGCTGGGAGCAAAGAAAGTAAAGGATCCTGGTCCCTCAATCTCAGGTCTTAGTTTAGACTTGTCAGAAAAATCTTGGGTCGATGTGGCCTTCACTATACCCAAACTCCCATACACATGGTCAATTGGGGCAACTTGGAGAAAAGAAAAGTTTTGTTAGATACCTGCCTGTATTCCAGAAAACTGAAACAAGAAAACTGAAAGGCTTAAAAGAATTAAGACAATATGACAGCTGTGTGGACTGTGTGGTATCCTCTTCAACATTGCTTGGTATGATTTACAAAATAAAACAACTGTTCGACAGTTGAATAGTCTGTTGTCAGCTAACCTTAATACACCTACTATGCTTTAGCAAAAACTGTACCTGCAGGACAACCACGCATTCCCTCCAGCTTGATGTACCCTGGGCAGCACTCATAAAGCACAGTCCTGCGTCCAAAACATAAAGGCCACAAAGGTGAGTGTAGCACATCCTTGAAATATCATCTACAACAATCTACAACATAGCTGTGAAAGAAGTAAGTGAGTAATGAGTAATCATTCTGTGATTATGCATTGTTTTCTGTTTCCAAATGTTTCTGTTTCTGTTTATGTATTTAGCAGACGCTTTTATCCAAAGCGACTTACAATTGAAGATATAACAAGCTATATAAAAAGCTAACAATAAACTACATAGAAAGAACCCACTAGTCTGACTCTGTCAGAGGTGACAGAGTAGAGATAGGGTGCAGGCATTGAAGGAAGTGCAGAAAGATAAAGTGCAAAGATAGAGGGGGTAGGTAAGTACAAGGTAAGTGCTAGGATAGGAGATGCTCTCTGAAGAGATGGGTTTTCAAGAGCTTCTTGAAGATAGACAGGGATGCCCCTGTTCTGGTAGCGCTCGGTAGGTCATTCCACCATCGTGGGACGACACATGAAAAGAGTTTGGATTGTCTTAGGTGTGGTGTAGGCACTGCTAGACGACAATCCTGGGACGAGTTGTGACATAAGCCTTTGCAAGAGCATTCAAGTAGATGGGAGCCGTTCCATTAAGCACTTTGTAGGCTAACATCAGTGACTTGAATTTGATGTTCAAATGTTACTCATTATCTCCTGCATCATCCAAATAGACCATGTGGTAAATTTGAGCCAAACCCTAATGAAATGGGTGCCTTGAGGCTTGTGCTACCATTACAGTAGTAGATTTATATTACGAAATTCTCTTCTTTGAAGCTAACCAATTAGTTTGGACTCTTCTTGGCTTTTACTTTCAGATAAATTGAGATTTAAAACTTGGAACATTGCTGGGTGATTCGAATGTTTCATGGTTAACAAGACAGCATAAAATGTATGAAAGCAGATTAAGTTTTTCTACCTTATTAAAACTAATTTAAAATTCTTTCTTTCATTTATAATTTATTTTTTCTACTTTGACTAAGATACCATAACTGGTGCTCTTTCCTCTTTTTTTCCTGACACCATAGCCTCAGGAGGACAGTACAATTAAAGTGCAGCTGTGAGATGTAAAAACAGAACTTGTGTCAGCATGCTGAATCTTGTTGAAACTACAGCAATGACTCCATCTATGGGAAAACTAGGCATGTTGTGGTGTACAATTCACCCTACATAACTAGCAGGTATTCAACAATAAACAAAACCCACAAAACATAAAGAACACCCCAGATGTAGCTGTTAGAGCTAAACAATACCATCTGTACTCAGAGTTGGCTGGGGAGTTCATTCGGGTTCATTTTTACTGTTCGAGAAGTTGCATCAGATCCAGCTTTCAGGTCTACATAATTACTGTAATCACTGTAAATGGGAAGAATAATATCATGTCTTTTTGTTTCTTAAAGGAATCGCCAGCGTGACAGTGTAACACGATGGTGGTTCCACTGACTGTAAACTGATGCTAAACTGCAAAACTTAGGAGTTCCTCTTTACCAGCAGTTTTGTGTAAAATCTACATACCAGGACAGCTCCACATGTGTGTGCCATTTGTAGGTCAAAATGAACATCTGTGACTAAAATTACATATTTTTAAAGTATTTTATAAGTAAATGAAGTATTTTTGCAGAGTTTTGTAATGCAGGTAGGAAACATCAAACACTTCCACACTACCATTAACAAGAACGTGTGTGAACAGTCAGAAGTCATTAGTAATTCCTTCACTTTCCGCACTCGCTTTGTTCTATTCAGGGTTGCTGGAGGGCTGGAAACTATCCCAGCCATAATCGAGTGGCAGCCATCCATCAGTAATTGATTTATAAAAATCAAGACCTTCAAAATAACAAGTCAAAACTTCACCAACCGAGGGCTTACTGACGCACATTGTTCTTTGTCTCATCCTCTGCTGATGTTTCTGACAAAGTATAGAAGACTGGTTCTGGATCATGGCTAACCACATGTCTACAACAGCTGTATTTGAATCAAGGTTGAATGGAGTTGCAGGGTCTGGGATGAGATCACTCAAAGCCCATTGGGGCAGAGTCAGCAAAACTCCTTGTTATATTGCTTTCCCACACTGAGGGATTGTGTTTGGCTGTGGAACTGGAAACTTTTGATGGTCAGCATCTTTAGAGAAGAACTGTTCCTCTGCGAATCTTGATAACTTTGCTGTAAAGTATGTTGAATGTAATGTATGTGGTTTTATTCTAATAAAACATATAACTAAAAGGAAGTCTGGCAGTGCGGTAGTTCAAAGTTTTCTTGGAGACTGATCCACTCTGGAGGCAGAAAGAGAAAGTTAAACTGCATCCCTACTAAAACATTTAGAAAAGCTCAATTTAAGCCATATTGTTGTGAATTATAGTGGTCATTCAAATAATCTGAAGTGCTCAAAATTGAAGCAGTGGCCTTTTATTTGATGCTGACATGCATTTGGAGAGATATTTCATTTTGTTTCACAAGAAACTTAAATGTGTCAATGTACAAATATGCTGAATGCCCATGTATCCAGCTGAAATATAAGTTTATAGTATATCATAAAATGTTCTCGGACCTGTCGGTTGTGACTTAGACAATTATTATTAACAGTTATTACTGTTGTGAAAGTCAGGAGAGTTTGTGGAAGACCATGAGAAGGGTATGTTGAAACAAATTATAAGGTTTGTTTGGCGAAGGAAATTCAGCTCACAAGAAGTAATGGCGTCAGGAAACCACAACATTCACTTAAACTAGCTTTTGATATGTTGATCCACCGAGTTACTATTAGCACCGAGTAAAGCTATTCTAAATGTATAGTCAGTGCAGTTATGGAGTAATAAAATATTCGTGCTCTCAATGCAAAATAGAAATAAATATTATTGTGAAACTTTAACTATAATCTAAATGTTAAAGTTAAAGTGATATTCTAAAATGACCTTGCAACACCACACTGTAAAAGATTTTAATTAGTAAATTCAATTAAAACTGAACTTGTCAAATGGATTCATCGTGAAGGGGGGGTAGGGGGGGTAGGTACAGATCATGTCTCTGAATCTGCACCCCCTCCCCCATGTACTGTATGCATATGTGCACTGGAGGGAGAAAAAGAATAGGGTCTCTAGACAAGGCTTGGATCCATGTTTAAACTCTAAAGTGCTGAGCCAGTTGGAATCACAACAGAAAAGTAGGTTTTAATGGTTGAGTTTGTTTCCATTTATGAATACAGTCAACATTTTGCAGCCACTTCATATCCTGGAATCAGTGGTTCACCACTGTGGCATCCAACAGTGACCAGACTTCAAACATTGTGAAATCTTATTGCAGTTTATGGGATCAAATAGGATTGTCTTCAATACAAAGAGTTAAAAGCTTGGTTCCATGAATGTGTTTTTCATTTTATGCAGCAGTGTAATTCAGAGTGAGATAGCAGATGTCTATCTGTGTGGAAACATCCAAGTTTCCATAAAAATTCTTAAGAAGTAATAGAAGACTGTGAAGCAGACAGAGACGGATGAAACATATTCAGAAACTTACAATAGTGAAGCTTAAGTTAGACTTTACTGTATTGTCTAAATATACATTTAATATGTTTAAATCAACAGATCTGATTGGAAAAAGCAACACTTACGCTTTCTTTCCACAGATGGCCCCTTGATACCAATTACGACAAGTGCTAAAGTACTTCTTCTTGGTCCCCATGACTTGCTGGAGTGCACAGACATTGGGTCTGTTAAGAATTGTAGGAGAAAAGAGGATAAAGCATTAATTGGCCGGTAAAAGATGAGTAAGAATGTATTCAAAATGAAATACTTCACATGGAAATTATAATGTGAAAAACAGCCCTGCTGGGTAAGACATCAGACTGTCAACTTTGAATAATTATTTGGCAACTACTCATGCTGCTTCTGAAACCAGGCAGTCAGATATGAATAATGATATATACGCCTGCTGTGCATGAAATGTGTCAGTTCAGAGTTATGATTTAATGACTATTACATAATTGGCTTAAAACCTCTCAAACTGAAGAAACATTATTCAGTGACATTTCTGATAAATTTCTGAAGCAACCGAGCTGCATATTGATTACAAAAGAAATAATTATTAATTGTGGAAATTATACAGACTGATGCTCATTGAGCTCAAGAGTCATGCACAGAAAATTATATAACCCAGCATAAAAAAGTACAAACAAAAAAAATCCAAAATAATCATTGATGTCGATGGCTTACCCTTCTTTTTTCGCCCTGATGCGACTGTGGGAAACTATTTTATCATAAGCTGAGGAGTCAGCATAGTCAAATGCAGAGAGCACAAAGAGTGCAAAGGCAGCCACAAAAAGGAGCTTCATGGTTGTTTCCAGTAAGCCCTTCAAGTCCCAGAGTAATGGGAGCAGACTCACAGCAGCAGTTTATATACCACAAGTCTTACCCTCCACTCCAGGAGGATGGGAAAATTTCTTCCATGACCACCCAGACCCTTTTAATTGGCACATTTCTGTCAGACACTGTGCTTTATCACCATTTGTGTTATTATTTATTAATTGTAAATCTTTACATTTATATTATTAGTATTCTTCTCTGCTTTACATTGTTTGTAGAGAAGCTTTAAAGAATGACAGAACTTATTACTGATCCTTGTCTATACAGGTTGTTGACATTATACAGTTTAAGATATTAACAGAAATTTCATATATGAATATGTTAATGCTACAAATGCATTTTGATTACACAAATAACAAAAACATGGATACAGTATTGAGTATGAAAGAGAAAGAAAGAAAGAAAGAAAGAACAGCTTCTGCTCTAAAGAAACGCCAGAGCACTAAATGTTGATCAAATGTGCTGTTTGCTCCCCCTGGTGGCGGGATAGAGTGTAAGCAGAGAGGATCACATTGAATCAATGGTGAGAGCTAAGAACAAAGACATCCCAAAATCATGTCTTAAGTTTTAAAATTCACTAGGTATTTTCAATTCTAAATGAGAAAACATATGTTTGCATTTCTGAATCAACGAAGACAGCTCTTACACTAGTTTTATTTTTGTTGTCAGCTACTCACTCAAGACAACACTTGACTTGAGTGAGTCAACACTTACAACAGCTGTTCTAAGTAATTGACAATGAAGCAATGTAACAATTCATAACAAAAAGAGAACATGTCAAACATACAAAGTGGCTCACTTATTTTAAGTAGTTTTATTTATTCTTGTAAATGACAGCTCCTACGCATTTTAGTTTTTTGCCCTTCAAAGATTATACGGTCTAACATTTGATACTCACAGCATACCCATGTGACATCACTTACACCAAACAGGTTTCCTTATGCAGTTAAATTTCCTGGCTGAAGACAGATGCCCCAAATGTGGCAAGGAAATAAAGATACCAATGCTCCAGCAATCTGGGACTGAAAATTAGTGCACTCACTTGTGTTAGTGTATTGAATTTGCTTTTTTTAACCAGTGGGCAAAATTATCTGTACCGCAAATTATCTTTAAAGGCAGCAGGCCTCATATCACCTTGAGTCAAAGAATTTATCAAACCACTTATACTTAAAATCCACAATAATTAAAAAAACTATAATACATTCATTTTGCACTCCCATTATTGGATCCAACTTAAGATTTAAGTCCTTGCTTGAAATGGAAAATAACAGCTTTATATGGTTTACTTTGGTGATAATGAAATGCAGCATGGCTTTTTGCACTTTAGATGCAGTACACACTCTATCTCAATTAGTCACTTTCATGCATATTGACACACAGGCACAGGCACTGCATGAGCCACAAAGTGTGAACTTTGATGCTGAATAAGAATTGTCTCTATTTGCATCTTCCTAGAGGGCGCCTTTTAAGTGAAAATGAAATGCAACAGCAGTTTAAATGGAGTGAGCTTTTTAGATATAGTACAAAGACCAAAACACTTTGTTGACTGACTTACTAAAGATAGTGTGGTTTCTATGGTAACAAGAACTGACTTGTGTTTTTTTCCAGCACTTGAAGCTTGTCAACTTCAAGCTAAGAGAATGTGAGGCTTTATATCTGAGCAAACAGAGAATATATATAACTAAGTGTCAGTATCTTAGATAACCTGCTCTGTATTATATATGCTTATAGCGGCGATATTTTGGCTGGAATACTGTTCCTTTGGACAAGGCATATACAATTTTATGTACCTGAATACAGCTTTCACTGTATGTTTTCATGACCATCAGAAGTTACCAGTAAGATGACTGAATGTACAATCTATAAACAGTGAAAACAATGTTCACATATCTTCATGGTTTTATGCTCACATGCTTGTTGTCTGACTAGTTGTTTCACTGGCACCGGAGTTTTTTATTTTTTTACTTCTAATCACCAAGGCAGAGTCAGTTTATGCTGACTTGTGTCAGAGGGACAAAAATCCTGCACCTAAATAGTATTAATTCCGCTAATCAGAGAGGACAGCTGAGCTAAGTAATGGTTCTCCTAACAGTCCACACAGTCGAAGAGAAAAGGGAACATGTTGATGTTAAGTGGTGCATCTAGTGAACTTTGTCAGCAGGACAGTTGTAAACTATTTACTGAAATCTTTTCTCCAGTAAACACAGGAAAGGTTTAAAGACCAGTTTATGCAATATGTTAAACTATCTTCTTCCTTCCTCTGCCATGCTGTTAATGTTCACCCTGCATTATTTTAAAATCAAAGTATGTTGTGGACAAGACCAAGCAATGACAGAAACCCTTTGAATTACCATTTGGATTTATTTGATCACACATGAGTTCCAATACATATCACAAGTAGTAGAGTACTCAAATTTTTCTAAAAGGCCTATAAACCTGCTAAATATAACAGTGACACAAGAGCAAATGGGTTGGAAGTATTTGAGGACACAAATCCCATTGGGATTAGACAGTATGGTCTGTCTGTTCCTGTCTTAAAGTTAATATAACATTTTCCCTCACACTTTGTACATATTGGGGTAAAGGAGAAGTTGCCTCTAATTAGCTAGCCAGTGACTGCTCATTAAACAACTCCATTAATTGTCCAAATGGAATCTAAAATTATCTTAGGTATTGACTACAAATGTTTACACTCTGCGTTAATTGTCTCAATTAAACTGTTAAATCTTGTGTAATTCATTTTTGCCAAAAACAGCAGCAAATTAAGAGAAATACTACTGCGAAAAGCAGACACTTAAGGTTTTTATATCACAGCAAGATAGCACATTTGTGTGGAAGAGTACAGGAAAAGGCAGCAGGGTGTCTGAACTCTTTGGAAATAATTGCTCAAGGTAAAACATAAATAACTAACCTGACAATTCCCTGAGCACCAAGTGAGCACTATCCTCACTCTCAAGACAACATAAGATTATTACTATACCATTATATAATTGACAGGATGCAATATCAATTTAACAGAACATTAAGTTCAATTACTGTTTCTCATGACTGACTTTAATGTAATTAAACACATAGGATAGGTAGATGAATTAATGAAAGGTTTAAAAATTAAACCAAAAATGTTTCTCTATTATGGTTTTGATATTTTAATCACTGAAAACTCACTTAATTCTTATATTTTTTCTTTTTTTTCAGCCCATTGTTTGCTTCTTCAGACTGGATGGTGCAAGGAAGCTCCATCTCCTTAATGTCCATCTCAGCTGTCGATGAGACTGCCACATTTACTTTCTCAGTTTCAAGGTGGTCTTGGTTTTGTTTGCCAGATTTCACCATATCCTCCTCTGAAAATAAACAGGTTTCATCATCACACTTCTGAAAGTGGAGTTCCGGCTGTCTTTGAGGGGATCCTGCATTTGAGACTTCTTCTGAAATTTTGCTCTGAGACTTTTCCGTACTGGGCCAAACAACAGAACCATTTGCTGGCTTATCAAAGTGAACAGAGCGGGTGGTGTTAGCAGCTTCACTTTGCAGGGTGGCCGTGGTGATGACATCATATTTGTTTCGCTTTTGTTGGGTGTCATTAGCAGTGAATTTGGGATAATATTTGAATGAGTTTCCAGGATAAGCCAAGGTGGAGCTTGCAACTTGACCTGTTACTCCACAGTGAGGTTTGCCTTTCATCATTCCCAGAACTTCATAGCGGAAACTGGAGATATCTTGCTTGAGCTCCTGTTGATTTTGGAAAAAACAGAAGTTAAACAGCAGCACAGATGTCTTGGCTAAGAAAACTAAACTATGATGATTAAGATTTAAATGTTAGATCATTGCACACCACCTTGAAGTTTTCCTCCGTCAACCCTTCCTCTGTCTTGGCATCTCTGATCATTGCAGCCACATACCGCTTCACAAGATTCTTTAAAACTTCCTGAAATATATATATTGCACAGATTCAAATGTTAAAATGAAAATATATATATATATATTTTTTTTTAATCATCACAACACTTTAGTGCTTTATGGACAACAAACCTGATACTCATGGCTTGATCTGACATTTTCAGCTGCGCGTCTCTACAATTAAAGAAAAAGCACAAGTGACATGTTTTCTCATTTTTCAGTGTTATGGTGAAACTGACTGTTATTTCTCAACAGAAGGTCTTATGATACACAATAACATAGCCTAAGCAATTTATGAGAAGAAAAGGAAATCAAATTTATGTCTAATTCTTTTGAATTAAATTACTTTAAGGCATTTTAAAACTTATGGAATGCTGTGGTGACAAGTCAGATCAGAGCGAATCTCTGGGAAAATCCTTACCCCCAAAGTCTCAAAGGTTTCAAGTGTTTTATTGTTTGGTCTCTTGAACACATTTATCTTTATCCATCCAATTAGATAATAAACTGACTTTGGGCTGGGTATTATATTGAATGGAGATGGTAAAGTCCCCCCTTCTTCAAAATAGCTCATCCATAATTTTGTTCTTGCAAATTTCCACTCTATATCTGCATGGTCCTGAAAAGAAAAACAAATAATTAATTCAACTTTTTGTGAAAGCTATCTTAACAAATTACTGTTATAAATCTGTAAATAAAACAAAATTGGATTATCAACACCACTCACAGCTATGTGCTGGTAAGAGTTGTTCATCATTGCAATTAGCATGTTCAGAAGCACCACCAGGGAGATGATATTGTAAGTACCAAACATGGTGGAGCCTACAAACTCTGTAAAGTGATGGTGTGGCTTCACATTGGTGACATAGAGGGATATCAGACCAAATATAGACCAGAATAATGACTGCAGTGTCTCAAACAACCTGAAAAACAACGAAAAATCATGTGAATATGCTGAAAACCCATGGAATACAAATCTGGCAGGGACAATTAATCAAAAAGTTTTGACTTGCGTTGAAAAGGCATTGTTTTGATGATTGCATCGAATACCCTTGCAATTATTTTCACCATCTGTTGCATAGTAAAAGTAGAGCTGGTTTAGGCCATTGGCAAAAGCCAGCAGCACAAGACAGTAGATGAATAGGAACTTCAGGATATCCAGAAGCATGCGGCCCAGTGAAATCTGTAGAGGACCCAGGTGCGAGTTGGCAGTGAAGAGGCAGATTAGGCGCAAAGAGCTGAATATGTTGGCGATTGCAAACAACGCCTCTGCCACCAAAGTTGGGTGCCATGTTTCCCAGCTGTCTCTGGATTTGTACCCCCTGTACTGTTCAAAATAAGAACAATAAATATGCCATACAATAAAGTATAGTTTCAGATTTTGCAGCATCATTTGTACTTTATATAGTGATAAACTGTGATTAATTTATTATTTCTGAAACAGCACCTGAAGTATCAAGTGTTTTGGTAAATGTCTTGATATACATTACCTTTATGTATGCAACAAGCTTCAGAGAAATGGTTGCAAGATACAAGGAGTTCATTATGAAGTCCATTATGTTCCACCAGTCATCCATGTAGTCCTCAAAACCACTATCCCACATTTGTTTGATCTCAGTCCATATAAAACCTTGGAGAGATGAATAGATACCAATGGTAATGTGTCATTGCAGCATTGCAACTTGGGTATGGTTCCCCAGAATAAGAAAATTGACGACAGCAGCATACTGCATATTTACAAAAATGCATGCCAACAATAGAATAAACAACAGCCAGGGAGTATTTGTGTGAATTGTTACCAATCACCCAGGGGAGGATCATCCATTCCACAGCGGTGGGTGCTGGGCCCTGAAAGTCCTGGGCTCGACAGCTTGAGTCTGTAGAGTCAATATGCTGTGAGGCCAAGAAGAGCAGGAAGAGGAAGGTCAAGTAGGAAGTAGTGTGACAGATGAACTTGATGAAGGGCTTACGAATAAATAGTCCATAGCGGCTCTTAGGAGAGATCAAGTAGCAGATGGATAACAATGGAAAGAGGAAGCCAATAAAGATGCAGGTGACAAGCTTTCCTGCCCAGTGACGCCTCCTCCAGCCTGGAAATTCATCATACCACCGAGATGCCAGCAGCTGCTGGCAGTTAGGCTGAGCAACAAACTGAGGGAAAGACAGAGACAAAGATAGATCAGATATGTCAACTGAAATTAACCTCTTATCTGTTCTTTGTCTTCTAAATATGTTTGGAAAAGGACACATAACAAATAAGTTAAGCTTTTACCATCCATAACCCTGCAAACCGTCAGTGCAGTTATTTGCACAGTTGAATCAAGCTACACTTATAGCTCAATTTGACCAGTTTAGCAAGGGAGGGGAATGAAGTTATTGACTGAAATATGTCCATTTCTGTGATGCCATGGACACTGTGAGCAACATTTTGCTGCTTTAAAAGTTCTCTAAATGATTATCATACATGTAAGTACAGCTGAATTCACTCCACGGATGTTGTCGCTTAATTATTCCATTTTGCCAGATGATACTGTGATTATTCAATTTGGGATTTTTTTCAGAGCAGAGCAACAACCTGGAAATGTTTTAAGCAACTGCAAGTTGACACTTAATCTTAATGGGCTGATTTAGAGTCTGTGTAGTTCTTTGACTTAGGAAACATAAAAAATTGTGAATGAGAGCAGCTTTATTGGGAATTTGACTGCATTATTATGCACTTTAGTGTTTTAACAAAAATGATGCAAAGAGATTACACTTTGGAGCATGTATGGATAATTTTGGGACATTTAGGTCTAGCTGAGGGCACACATGCAGAGTGATTCATCTCCCAACACAATCTGGGTGTGTTCATTTCACTTTGCGAATCTCGATTTCCAATACAACATTCATTTCAAATGTCCAGTTTTGGTTGAACTAACACAATGATTTGTTTTTTTCTCATTTCATGTAAATAAGTCCAGTATAATAGTACATGCTACTACCCATATCCAATGCTAGCAAGCAAAATTTCAAAGATGACTCGTCTTTCTGGTGTACGCAGCAATGGCACTAAACTAATAGGTTATGATGGTCATATCATTTTTAGCATGCAACATTAAGCTTTATGACTTGTAGCAACACATGAGGTATGACTCATAAGAAACAGGAATCAGATCAGGAACATATCTTGTGGCATCCTTGCAAGACATTAGTTTTAAGAAGTGAACCCTCTCAGAAGTAACTGTCAAATCTGTTTCCCACGCTCATTTTCTTTGCCCTCTGAAATTTGATATAGGCATCTGATGGACATTTGCACATGGAGCTGGATGTTAATTTCAGTCTAACAACTTTATGGCCAAATGGATCCCCATAATGGTTCTCAAGTATGTAGCATTAAATCATGGGTGATGAGGTCATACATCAGAATCTAAAAAATGTTTTGGCTTTCCTTGTAAGATATTTACAAGCCATCTAGGTGGCATCTAGAAGAAACATGTTTTCTCTAGGTAGCCTTTTGAAGGTGAAAAACAACATGAACCTCAAATTTCCACACCACAGTTCCCTTGTATCAATTTTGTCCTGAGTAGGGATGTGAAATCGGCCCTGTCTTCAGATCATTCGATCGTGGCCACTGTCGATCTCTGATAGGCGATCCAATCGCTTGAGAGGGCGGGCGCAGCTACGTCAGCTAAAAAAAAAAACTTTACCTGACCCCAGAAAGATAATATAACACACAGGACGTGGCGCAGAGAAAAATGTTAGGTAAGCAAGCAAGAAGACGAAGAACAGAGGAGACAAAGAGAGCCTGCGTTTGCGGCGCGCACCTCCGATAAAAAGTGAGAAGGAAAAAAGATGCAACAGGGTGTAATTAAGAGTTTAATATTCACGCCTCAGTTGCACAGATCAAAGGGCTCTGTATGCGGGCACGTTGCTCCATGGGGAACATTTTAAGTACACAGTAAAGCGCAGGTTGTAGAGATTTTTTCTTTAACATCTTATGACATTAAATTAATTCAAGATCACCTTAAAGATCGCCATTTGAAAAAAAGATACTCCCTCCGATCGAAAATCCCTCCATCCCTAGTCCTGCGGCACATTTATCAAGACAAGACACTCTACAGTTTAAATGAAGCGAACCCATATTTAATCATTTAATCTTAAGGTTCACAAAAAATATCACCACTGTGTTGGCAACGCCAGGAAGTCAGACTACGCTCCATTCAAAGACTCAATCATCAAATGTCATGCTACAACCAATTCAATTTTCCAGTCAGCTAAATAAATATGAACCTCATGTACGAATGAGAAAAAAAGTCAGGATGTTCAGTAGTCTTTTAATGATCTTAAAACAGTCACAAGACATCCCTTCCAAGTCTTTGCTTAATGCATTTAAAAAGGAAAATAAAATCTGTGCTACTGAAACCAAAACTGTTTCCCATTCCCAAAACTTTCCTAAATAAAGAATATAATTTTTATTGTGTATTATAATGCTTAACCATGACGTTTTCCTGACCTTAACCAAGTACCTTTTAATGTCTAATGTCTAATGTCAGGATGCAGGATGTGGTCTTCATGATAATTAAGAAACAGGAGGTTAAAACAATTATCTTGTCTGGGTGTTAATTAAGAGACAAATAGTTTAAAACAATTAGCGTGGGTGATACAAATGGTTAATGCAGATTGGAGAGTCTGTTAGTTCTGAGACATCACAAAATAAAGTAGAGCTACCATCTCAAACAGCGGTTTTAAAGTGTTATAAATGTCCCCTGTCAAGTGCAATAATAAAAGGTAAATTTTTTTTTTTAAATAATGTTTGAATGCATAATGCTCTTGAACATGACTTCAGGATAAGACTAAGCAAAATATTTTTAAAACAAAATCGTATGTATAACAAAGTAATGCCTCTTAATCATGTCTTATGACCATCAGAAGGGTTGTTTATTCAGATTTTTCAGGAAGTTGAGGGGTAAGAAACATTTCTAGGCTGCAGTGTTTGGGCAGCGGTTATTAATACCAGCCAATCAGAGCATGTAGGTGTTAAAAAACTAAAAAAGATGTGCCACAAACATCAACAGGCTAATTTGGCAGAACAAGAACTCCAGTGATGTGTGGTTTTGTGTAGAGTATGAGCATGTTTATTTGTACTTTAAAGAGAAGCCAGTGTGACAAAATCAGCAAATAAGGCCTCATTTATTATTTCTTTTTTCCCTGGCTCACTTGAATACTACTGAACCCGTGACAAGTTTCAGTTGCTCTCATGTTAAGTTTCTATAATAAATGAAAATTGTAGCTAAGTAGCTTTTACAGTTACCCAGCTTTTCAATTGCATTTCCATTGCAACTCATCTTTATCCAAATGACTTTAGTTTGTATGGGGCAAATGTAATGAACTGTCCAAATTAATAAGTGGAATACAAAAATATTATCATTATTTTTTTGTACTATATGACTACCATGTGCATGAAGAAGAATAACCATATAAATAATTCAAATAATAGCTATAATGGTTTACACAATGAGGCAGGTAAATTATATTAGGCAAGTCACCCACTTTTAAAGTTTTACTTCAATCTATGTAGCTCAAAAGAATCAATAAAGAAGATAAGTAGCAAGCTTGCCTGAGGCGCCACTGTAAAATCTTTTCCACAGAGGCCCATTGTGGCACATGGACTTGCTGACAGTCACATTTATGTTTCAATCTCACATTGCACAATGTGTTGTCAAAATCTAACAGTAAGCCACAACATAGCATAAATTCTTACAGTTGATACTAAATTTGAATGGAAACAAGGATTGTGAGCCACTGCTGCATATGGTATGCAACTTTTATGGGGTTACAAATAAAGAAATACAACATTAAAAACTAAATAACCCCTACACTTATATCAGCTAAGTTTGTTATGTAGTAAATTTAGGTTAAAGATTATAGTCATATTGTGCAGTATTAAGGAAACTTTCAGATCATTGATAGATGAGCTGAATATTATTGGGACATCTTTGGTTTTTGCATACAGCACATTTTAACTTTAAGGGGAGCAGTGACATCCCCTGGCAGGACATTGCCCTCACCACATGCTGCCAGAGCAACATCAGTGTGTCTTGAAACTGTACTGCTGTGATGGAACACAAAAGATTTTCCTTCATTTAGGTGTTCAGATGTTGATGGTGAGGATCACTGCCTTACACATCAGTTCAACATAATGATTTAAATGGAATTGGATCTGGTGACGACACATGATTCACATCATTACCATACACATCATAAAACCTTATGCCCCACAGATGGAGGCATGGTCATCCATGAAAACGCCATTGCCATGAAAGTAGAACATTTTCATCAGTGGAAAAGGGTGATTACTTTGAACAACCTTGTCATGCACCACAGTCACTTCAGAGATAAAGCATTAAGTCCAGAATCAGTCTGCTGATGTACACCTCACAGGTTCTTGCACACTGGTTATAATATGTTGACAAATACCTTATCTTCATCATATCACTTTCTACCATTTCTGTTCAGGCCAGTGCCTATGGCTATAACACTACTAAATTCCTGAAGTGAAATTTACTTTGTAATGGGGCCTTAACACACAGTTACCCCACCCAGTAATTTATCCCTTAATGTAACTGTTTACTGTAGATAAACTGTGCCTGCTGAAAGTCTGATTACACCGTGCATTAACATTTTGAATCCCCTGAGAATGAGTTCTTCCGATTTTTGTCCTATATTGCAATAATGAAACTGAAGTGGCATCAACAGACACATAAAGTGTTTACAGAGAAGTTCTAGATCATAGAGGAATCTCTGCTTCAGTGGAACATTGGATGGAGACAAATGCTGAAGAAGTGTTGAAGCTGGTTAAAACTAACAAAACTTAACTGTTGCCACAAATGAAGCATTATCTATTTAGGCATTCATTTATTAATCAGCAGAGGGAACAGTGTAGAGATTAACTACTCAGATAAGACCTTTTTGTTTCCAGGCTAAGATTTCTTTTCATTTATTCTTTTTAGTGCATAGACAAGGGAAGACGTGCAGATTGCTGCCACCTGACCCCTTGCTGTACTTGAAGCACTGAGAAGGAATATGAATAGTAAGAGTTATGAAAGATGCACTGATTCATGAAAAATGGAAACCACTGAGGAGACAGAGACAAACTATTTACTAAACTGACTAAAACAAACTAAACATATTTTTCCTGGGTTTCTGCATGAACCATGACAAAAATAAATGCATCTAAGAAAAAAAAGTATACAGTCAGTATTTTAGAAAAGGCACCAAGAATTCACAAATCCAAGTTTTCATCTCATGTCTTGTTAAGAGCAGCCAAGGTTTGAGTGTGAACTGTGATGTCACAGTGAAAGCCTGTCTGCTTTTGTAGCTCTGTGTATGTACTCTTATCTTGTGCACACAAGTACAATAACTAAAGATGTGAGCAAAATGTTTAATTACTTACTTTATCTTGTGGCTTTAAAATATTATGTGTTGCCCTTTCAGGCTCTGTGCCTCTCCTCTTACTATTTAGAGGCAAAATTAAAATCCACTGGGCCTGCACAGCATTGTGTTTTCATGGCACAGGAGCATGGTTGGACATTAATACTTTAATTGTGCCATGTATTCTGCTTTCAGTGTGTTTCTTAACACACTCATTCACGTTTTTTTGTTAATTTTCTCCCCCATCTCAGATTTACTGTGTCACTGCCACTGTACAATCACAATTTAATTTTTACAAATTACAAAATCTAGTTTTATTTCACAACAAATTACACAAAACAGTCAGTGGATGCATACATCAAAGCAGACTTTAAAGACAGTAAAAGGCTTTCTCCCTAATTAAAATATTATGAGTTGGTATTCGAAGGAAATGGCCATTACTTCTTCCTTCGTTATCCCTAATTATCTAATCATCATGGGACTGTCTAAGAGGTCTACTGTAATGTGCTGCTAAAAGCCAGCCTGGCAATTACATGTTGTTGTGGAGTCCCAAAGGATGTCTCCACCCATCTAGCCATTTACAGCTCATTTTTGCACTTTTCTCGTCATTCAGTTCATGTTGTTCATATCATGTAATATTAATTCTTCTTGTTCTTCTTCAATTGTAACATGACCCTGTCCTTTTACAGGTGCTTTTTTACAGAGTACAGGTAGACTGCTACCTCGACAAATTGTGTTATTTTATTTACTGCTGTACCACTGTTGTCTTGAACTTGTTACGATTAAAGCTGTACAGCTACAGGCTAAAGCTTTCATAATCAATAAAGAGCTTACCTCTTTCTGGCAATATTTGATAGCTAGCTTCAGCCGAGCCAGATCATTAGTGTTCTCATCAAGCAGAGGGTTGATGTCATCACGGTAGTTGAGGATTATTTCGAGTTCTTTAGAGCTTCGGGTCTGGTCCAACAGGTCCTTTGCAAATTGTTTACACATATGGGACAGCTCCTCATACTCTGACATGAATTCATTCTCCACTGTGCTGAGCTCCTTCAGCTCCCAACTGAGTTGAAAAGCTGTGAGGAAAGGATCCTCACTGGAGAGGGCAATGAGAGACGGACTGGCAAGGGCCTTGTAGATGTTAAGACGAGAGCGTGAGTGACGCAGACTGTCCACATCTGAACTGGACACACACTCCACACAGTTGCAACGCACAGCATGTGGCTGGGGTATGGAAACACCTCGCTGCAGAAGAAGTTTGATGACCTCATAGTTGTTGGTGTGAGCTGCAAGAATGATTGGAGTAATGTCTGGTGTGAAGTCTGAAAACTGTTTGTCCAGTAGAATTGGTGGGACCTTATCAGTGAGGCAAAAAGGGAGAACACAAATTAATAGACTTGAAACTGAAAACATTTACAATGTACAAGTACTTTATCTGATAGTTTACAAAAGAGCATTGCTTTTAAACTCCTTACGGGAACTTATTCAACTGTTTGAATGGCTCTAATTTAATCCGTCTTCTGACTCTGACATCTTCACTAACATCAAGCACACAACTAATGGCTTGTGGTTCAATTGGCCTCAGAATATCTCTCTGGTTTGAAGCAATACTGTTGTTTTTCACTTCTGTTTGCATAATACCCCAAGTCATTTACAGGGAGACCAAGCTGCTTAAAAACATTATTTAACCAGAGTCTTTGTCAGAGAGTGTGGAAAACGAATTCTTGCTAAAAACCAGAAAAACCCATCAGTTCAGCATCTGCTAAAAAGAAAATTATTAAACACAAAATAATTTAATATCCTCTTCTCTACCCTTTTTCCCCCTAAAAATGCTTTTGTTGAAGTCAAGTTAGAAAAATCTGGTGTAAAATTGACTTAAATGGCTCATGATGTCCTTATAGTTTAATACTTGCTGTCTATTTAGTGCTGTGGTTAATGAAAAAATCTAATTTCTAAATTGTTTTTGCTCTAAACTCTGGAGTTTAGGAGTCCAGGGAAGCAGGATGGCATCTGGAAAGGTTACCAGCAACATCACTAGAATCACATGAGCAATTACATTCTGTTGATAGGGAAATAGCTTTATACAGCTCTGGAAATGAATTACTAAAACATACTTACAGTATCTGTTGATATTATACTAATATACTACACATGTTTTTATTTTCCTGTCATTGACTTAATTGCATTTACATTTAGTTCAAAGAAAAATTGAATGAGGACTGAGACAGACTTTTCCCAAGATGTATCCATGCTTCATAATGTTATTATCTCTGCAAATGTTTCTGTAGTGTAATCTAGAGGCAGAAATCACATGAGATATATTTGTGTGTGATATCCTGCTTCTGTTCTGTTACCTGTTTTTCCCCACGTGGCCTCTTGTGGTTGAGCAGCAGCTCCACAGCTCCCACCACTTCTTTACGGATAGCATGGAGCAGGGCATCACCTACATATACATTATAGCTGAGAAGCAGCTCTATGATCTCGAGATTCTCGTTTTCAATGGCAATGAGGAGTGCTGTGCGTCCCAGAGAATCAATGCAGTTGATGTTGATTCTGAAGTAGATCTCAGCCTCCTCCAAGGCTTGCTTTACACTTGCATAATCTCCTCTCTCAACAGCCCCAAGGTAGGCTTTCTCCAGAGAAGAGAGCTCAGCTTCTGCCCGCACTATTCGCAGGGGGATACGATCCCTGTATGAGGAGTTGTCAGTTTTCTTGTAATATAGCTGTGACATTGCTATTACAGTGTCTCAGTCCCAGCTGAGAATTGCTGGGAAATAAAAAAAAGAAAAGATACAGGGTCAAGTTTCAGCATTTCCTTTAAATCTCCAGACACACAGGAACAGCCATCAAGTCCATTCAAATAATATGATTTTAAAAAAGCAATACCAAAGTTGAAGAACAAACATATTATCATAAACAGTATGATAATACATGCATTTATTTTTGTACTTAAACATAATTTAGCTGTTGGTACGACTCCTGTGAACACCCAACACGTTAAACATATGCTGAAACGTGATTAAAAGTTGTTTTTTACTAATCTACCATTAGACAGTGTAATTTGACAATGAACAAAACACTAAACTTCACCGTTCTCCTGTTGCTCTCTGGTAGGGATTTACATGAATCGCTCGGCAGAGAATCATGCGCAGCGGCTGTCACAGAGGGAAGTTGCGAAGATCCTCTTTTCATCACAAAAATCCTCCTCAAAGACACTGTGACATATCGCGTCCCCAACCACTGACCAACCCTTTTACTGTAGTTACAGTCCAACAAATTTCCAAACTTACGCGTCGAGTCAAGTACTGTAAATTCAAGTGACACATCAGTCCGCCGTCGGACAAACTGAATAAACTGGCACCAACGCCCCTATTTTACTCGTGGGTTTGCTGTTCTAGGCTACCAACATGTGACCAATTACGATCCTTTTTTTTCTTTCTTTGTATTTTATGGAAAAGAATATATGAATGCTTTTATTGTTGTAAATTAGGTTTGATTCTATAATCTAGAGGGATGTTTCTTGAGCAAATATCTTTATTGAAGTGCCTTTTACATCGTTTAATATTGTCAAATATAAGCTATAATGTATTTAAGAGACTGAATTTTTTAGAATTTCACTAAGTAACAGGGTTTTGTTTTTTTTATGCACGACCATGGTTAGTGGGATATTTTCCACAATGGTGTCTCGGGGTAAATGTAAGCCAGTATCTTGTTTATTTTGAAGGTTGATAGAACAAATTTTGTCCACTATGGATTAGAAGAGAATTTACTAAATAAAAACGCTGTTTAGGTTTTATGGTTGCGTTGTAACGTCTGGAGTTTAGAAGTGAATTTTACAGCCTACACAAGTTTTACAGCTTACAACTTTTTTTTTCTCTATCACACACGATCACACACACTAAGGAAGGCATTGGAGAGGTGGATAAAGTTCTATCCCATGATGCAATGTGGGGAGCAGTTCCCAAGGACACTTTGACATGTGGTCCGGGAAAGCTTGGCAGACTACTGCCAATATTTTCTTTTCATTAATTTGTATTTCAGTAGGAGTATTTGTTGGTGACATCCCAAGGATCACCTGGATCTCCCTTTACCATTAGAGAACTACACAGAAAACATTGTGATAAATGAGCTAATGCAAAATACTCCCCAGTGCTCTGTCTTACTTGTTTTCTTGCCAGTACCGTGCTGTATCCTTGCTTCAGCCTCTCTAGAGATAAAATATCCTTGTGAACATTTATGTAGTGCCAAGAGAATACACAAATAAAAGACAAATATCCCAACGTCTTTGTTTCTGTGCTTCATAGCATGGTTGTGTGATAAAAACAGGCTATGCTATTCTGATGCAGCGGTGCAAGTGTGGGGTATTCACAGGAATACAGCATACACCCACTTATTTTCCAGCCAGAGTAGAATATACCCACTTCTAAATCCCTTCTGAAATGCCTACAATTCAGTACAGTACATTTTACAAGTTCATTTTCCTCCTTAAGAAAACAAAGTGGTAGTTGCCTTAATTGAATGGGATTAGTTGGGTTTTAGGAAAAAGACAGTTTACAAAAAAGACAACTGCACCTCTGACTTAGTGATAGAATTGTTGACCAAAGCCAAGTCAAAATGCACAGTTATGTATTTTCTCATCCAATAGTCTGTAGGCCAGCATTGACTTGAACTGTACCTACTGTGCAGTACTGATTGGTCTACAAACGTATTCAGTTATTAAACTACTGTGTACAGGTTACACATTTTGTGCGGCATCTCTGCTTAAATGGTAAGGTCAGAGCCATCGGTCACTGTTATTGTGCACTTAGTGGTTAGTTCATTCTGTACTTTAAGATGTGTGAGGCAAGGTATGACCTGACACGTCAAACCAATTGGTTTTCTTTTCATAGGGACACACTCACGTTTAATTTTAAATTTTAGTTTTACTTTTGTGCTACAGATCAGTGTAGTTAATTATTCATTAGAGATTCTTGCTGCAGGTAGCTTAAATTTGTTCTTTTTTTAGACTTTGTGAGAGCAGAAACACTTACCCATTCACTGTTTTTATACCAACTGGGTTGACTGGAAAAACAAATTCAAAAGGAGAGTTAATTGAGATTTTTAGCTGCTCCAACATGCACGAGGGAAAGTTAAACTATTAATGCTTGCATTTTTTAGATGCCTTTAGTACAGTCCTGCCAAATCACAAATTCATCGTCAATAAACTAAATCATTCAAACCCACAGTTTAATCCAGTGCAGTGATGTGGAGCACTTCAGAGAATGAGTACTGAGAGGGCACCGAGCTAATGATAAAGTTGTTGTGGACAGTACATTTGCCATAAGTGCACTTATCTAACAATGTTAAACATAAATCATATGGTATTTGCTGAAAACCACAGGGATGACACAAATATCAATGCATAGCAGATACTGAAGACAATATTACACACAGGAGCCTTGTTGACTGATATTTGACCAAATTATTTGATTTAGTTAGACCTAACTACAAAATTTGCCCTTTAGTTATGTCACATATTTCCCCAAGAAAAGCCCAGAATTAGATAAGTTCATTACAACAATTCCTCTCCTTTCACTATGTTGCCTTGAGTAGTTACAAGGGAGGTCTACGATGCCTAAAAAACTCTAATTGTTCTCCGTGCAGCATTTATGAGTCTCATCTTTGTGCTGTGGCATTTTGGTTTGTATATAAATATTGTAAATAATATGATAATAATAACGAGTCTAAGTTACCAAACTTAGTGTAAAAACTTCATGCACTGTAACAATACCCACCACGACTTCCATCATTTCAGAAATTACTTTTATACTGTGTTTGCTTTTTTTAAAAAATGTCACCCAATTACATCTCTGTGCTCCAGTGTAATATAAACAAAAGGTCCAACTTTGTGGATTCCAGAATTGTTCCCTACACCACATGTTTACCGTTTAATTTCGTTGCTGACTGAGGGTTGTACTCACTGTTGTACATTTACTGTTTAAATGTTTTGCCGACAGCTATCGACATTTGTGATAGCATTTCAGTGCTGTGAACAGGCAGTTTTGGTGCATGCTTTTTGCTGTTATAATTATACAGACATAAGATACCTCATACAATTCATCTTCAAAGAACCGGTAGGTCTCCATATATTCGGAGCTGTGATGTCTTCCTTTATCCACATTTATCCATATCCACACATGCTTATTATGGTGCTAACCTTTGTTTGCATCTAAAATCAAACGGTGTGAATGTGAATATGCAAATTTAAAAGGTTGCAGTTTACACAGGGTAATTAAACTGTTGAATTCACATGCACACACACACTGAGATACATATTCACATGGAAAAATTTGTCGGGTGAAAATAATACCAACTTAGCTGTCATGGTTAGTATGCTTTATGTATCGAAGTTTTGGTGTTTGAACCAAGCATTTTCCCAAAAAAAAGTTCAGCTTCTGTTACTTCATGGAAACCATAGGAGATGCTGCATTCCACAATTGCTCTTCTACTGCTCTAACCTCTGGCTGTTTCTGCCCTGTATCCACTAAAAAACCCAAATTGTGTCGATAATTAGAATTCTTGGTTATATTTGGATGGGAGGAGTGAACGAAGATGTCGTGTAAGATGTGTAACACCAGTCACCAGCACAAAAGTAAAATGAACGTTTCCAAACTTTATATATAGCCAGTGTATGAGTCTGCATAATGCACAATCCACTCTGTATTTGAGTTTGATAGAAAAATATCATTAGACCAATAACTCGTGACAAATTTAATTGCAGTTGTAGGCATAATCAGCCTAATGTATAAACTGTATATGATAAGACAATGTAAAAATCAATAATTTTTTATATATTTTGGTTTGATCACAGACCTTGTGTGTATATATGTGTGTTGTAGGCATTTGTGTTTAGAGCAAATAAACATTTTAATTCTTCTAATAATAATAACTGACTTTCTTCAGTAGTTGGCATTGTACTTTAACTGTTGTGAGACAGTGGGTTTCATCAAATACTTCATATTCTATTTTTCTTCCGTCCGCATTCAGAATGTCCTACTTTTCTTTGCTGTCACTGCAATTGAGGAGTTAGAAATATGTGTGTCTGTGTGTGTTTTGTATGATATTAGCATATACTGTGTGAGTGAACATAGTATATGATAAATCTTGCTTCTTTAGAATTGAACAGATTCTCTCATACAGTAGACAGATGGCTCCAAAAGGTTCAAATTAGTCAAAAATGCACAGCAAAATCATTTTAAAGCACAGCTCAATCATTCCATTTGAGTGATTTAAGAAGAGTTGTTGCAGATGCGACAGTGAAGACAGCCACTGATAAGAACTGAACTGAAGCACATAGACAATGTGTCATTTTTGCTCCAAATAAGAATTTGTAGATAGGCATCAAGAATACACAAGTCCTCCCAATTCTGCAGTCATGTATCAGTTTTAAGAGGTGCACATAAAGTTGATATGGTTGTGTCAATTATCTCCATAATATCGATTGCTCTATCTTTAGTGGTTTTAAGCTTTTTATCTTTCATTTTTTTTAGACATTTATTTAATCAGCTATTTATTTTAATTTTAATTTTTTTTCAAGTTTCTGACTAAGTTTTGGTCCAGAGGAGCACAGAGATATGTACATACAGGAATGCTAAAAGCTCTGATGTGGTTGCATTTTGAAGATTACCTGTTTATTTAAAGACACATCCTTTTCCTACTTGTATTCCCTACCATAACATTGTCACGTAACTTTGATGTCACAATGTATGATCAACTAATGTGCATTGTTGTTATTTTCAATGTCTTTTGATAAGAGAGTCATTGATGGAGATAGCTGGCATAAATTTGACTAGTTATGATTTTTTTTTAGTTTGCAAAATCTGTATTAGAAAAGCTGCAATAATAGGAGCAGATGTTTCATTGATTCTCAGCTGTAGGAAACACACAGAGGTTCAGTTTTTAAAAATTCAAAGGTGTTAATTATTGGTGATTTTATCTCATCATTCATAGCAACAGCAGTTGAACACTCAGTTAAGCACTAAACTAATTTGCCACTAGATGGCACAAAGAGATTTCCATCCATCCATTTTCTAAACCCACTTAATCCAATCTTAGGGTCGCGGTGGGGGGTGGGGGTGTAGCCTATCCCAGCTGTCATTGGACAAGAGGCAGGATACACCCTGGACAGGTTGCCAGTCCGTCACAGGGCCACACAGAGACAAACAATCACACATGTTCACACTCACTCCTGGGGACAATTTTGAGACAATTAACCTAACATGCATGTTTTTGGACAGTGGAAGGAAGCCGGAGAACCTGGAGAGAACCCATGCAGACGGTCGCTAACCACCACACCACCGTGCGGCACACAAAGACATTTTCCTCTTTGATAAATTCTGCTGAGACTCACTTCATGCAAATACTTTAAGCCAATGAGACAACTAATAGCATTCATTATTATCTGCCTTGTCTGCTAAATGGATGTATCCACAGCTGGGACATTATAAAAATCCATCACAACTCCCTCTGTTAGAAAAAGTCAATAGATAAATAAAAAATCTTTATCTTAGAAGATTTTCCAATTAGAAAATGACAATGAAACTTATCAACATGCTCCTACATTATGTTTGGGGAATGTAAGAAAATCTGGGACAAAAGTCTGTTTACCAAAGATTTGACCCAGTTACTAGCATGGTGATTGTTTTTTTTTCTAACTTGTTTATCTTAAGAAGTAAATGACTCACTTTCTTGTACCAGCGCTTGGGATTTGTGACTTTCATGTGCATATAATAAATAATAAAATCTCCAATATACTCAAGATGTGCACGTTCTCTGTGCCAAACTTACACTGCTAAGGCAAAGATCTAATCTTGAGATTTGAACAAAAACAAAGGCTAAACCCTTTCAAACGAGTCTATTCCTAATTTCTAACAGGCTTTATTGATAATCTTCTAAATCTAATCTTTGCTTCAAAAGAATTGATATTCAGTTTGTATAAGCTAATGACAAATATGTAATGTGCATATACATGTAAATACACACGTAAATACATAGGATAAAGATGCAGTGTCACTGTATGTCAAATCAACAAATCAGTGCCCTTTTAAAAATTAGCAATAAGCATTACACATCCTTGGTTTGACTTCACAAGAATTTATTGACCTTTGCTGTGCTTGTGGCTGTAGAACTTATTTGACAATGCAGTCCAGCTCTCTGTCAATTAGATGTAGTGTGTATCAGTCAGGTTTCAACCCTTTTTCTAAAAATAGGAATTGATGCAATGGTCAAGCCAGCAGGAGAGGTTCAAAGCTGTTAGATAAGAAGTGGAAGTAATTAGGCCTGCCAGTGTTAAGAGTCTTAAAGTGGTGAAGAACACATTCACTGAATGCAAAGTCTGACTGACCCGAATTTTATGGTAGCACTATTTCCACATCCTTTGTGCCAGATCTGACTGACAAGAAGAAATTAACTTTTTATTACGAGTCATTTAGAAATTATATGACTATGGAGTTTCCTATAGTGACTATTTCAGACATTGTCAATGTGTTAGACTATTATGTTATGAGTTGTATAATCAGTTTTTTCCATTTGCTGCATTTTAAATAGTCACATGAAATGGCAAATTCATGATTCTTTCTCAGTATTATTGTTTTTATCACAATTTTTTTTGTTTTTAGTCTCATAGCACTTATTAGCTTTAGCCATAATAAGCTGCTGATGCAAAATGGACACAAACACTAACATTAAACTAGTTTTCATCACGGCAGATGTAATGTGATGATGCTGTCTCCTGGCATTGGAACTTCAGTGCCTGGTAAATGTACTGTATTCACATGTAAAGATAAATGTAAAGATTTTTTAATTTTGTGTGTGCTAAATGTATGTATTTGAATAGTCAATGTTTATTAAAAAATTTAGATTTTTCTACATGAAGAGGTGATGAGGGATGGCGGCTATTGGTTTTGTTTATGTTAGCTCAATAAGATCAAGTTTGTCAGATTTTGTGCTATTGCTTATTAGAGCTGTCAGCAGGGCTGTGTGTGTGTGTGAGTGTGTGTGTGTGTGTGTGTGTGTGTGTGTGGGTATGGGTGTGTGTGTGTGCGTATGTGTTGCTGGCAGTCAGCGGGTTAAAAATCACGCTGAAGTCTCATAGCTAAACTCACATAGCGGAAAGCATAGAAAGCACCTTGTTACAACAGTTAACTTAACAGATGACAACTGGCTTTGACAACTAGGGGCTAATGGAAAGATTAAGTCAATTACAGCTTAGCAGGGGGGGCTCAGAAATATTTGAGACATTCCCTCAGAATGTTCGAACAACAGGCATCCACAGGTGTGCTGGCTCTCTGTGACAGTCAATGTCAGCATGTAAGGATAGAATACAAAAATGTAATGAGCTATATTTATACACTAATGATAAAAATAGATCAATCTTGGTGATAATAGCAATGACAGAAGTTGAGTGAAGTCCGACTGAAATCATTATTAATCTCACTTGTACAGTTGTTTGCTGCTGTTTCATGAGCAATTAATACACTCTTTTCCCTGATATCCAGCATTGCTGCAAATGGTAAACATTCAGTAAAGTAAGGAAACGAGTTCTAGAAAAGTTTCAAGTCTACCTTACAAACAGGTTGAGGATAATTTGGGATTCAGATCATTTTTATATGTGATTATTTTTTCAGGACGTCTCATCTGAGTGCACAAGGTCACATGACAGGATTTTTACCTTTCTTTTAACAATCACATGGAAATCCAATTATTTTTTTTGGGTTTCTGCTGATGACATTAAAATGTGCAAATGTCACACCGTGATTCCCACCAGGTGAATACGCTTTTTCTTTCTTGTTAAGCAGAAAAATGAGTTCAGTCCACAGGGTGGGCATACATGTTAAGTGCCTCTTAGTCTGAAAACTCATCAGGAGTAGGAAGGCCTGCGGGGTATCCGGCAGCAATCCAATTAAATGATGCAACCTTTGACCTGTAGGTGACCACATCCCCACCGGAAGCCCATGATTATGAGTTTAAAAACAAGCCTTAGCTTGTGTTCTCAACTGGCACTGTACCAGTCATATGTATCAGACTACAATGAAAGCAGTTTTGACAGAGCTCTGATGCCCCTGCAGTTGCATTGGCACTGTTGTACTGCAGACAGTTTCAGGCAGAGCATTACACATGACACTTTATCAAAAACTTTGTCTATCAAGGAGTGCAACAAGAGCATTTAGTGAATAATTACTGAGACAGAGACAGGTATTTTTGTTTTAACTGTTTATGTTATTAATATCTTTAAACTTTTGGGGGAAGGGTAGTTTATGAAAAAAATATATGCATTTTATGTTTTTCCTTTATCTAAAAAACATTCATAAACTTACCATTCTACATAACAACTCAACTGAGTCAATTACAACACAACTACTCATAGTCTATGCGCTGCTTGTGACATTATTATCTCATCAGATACCATAAGATTTGCCAACTAGATTAAAAAGAGATATAATGGTTAATTTAGGACCAGAGAAAGAACAAATACTTATGAAATGGCCCCATATGCAGCTCAGACTCTTTAAGTCTTATGCTGAAAACAGCATAACACACATGCATACAGAGTGTGATATCTGATATTAGATAGGATGGTCTCTTCTTGCCTTCAGCTACTCTTTCACCTCACTCTTTACTGAGTTCTCTGAAACTTTCCTGACCTTCCATTTCCCTCTGACCATATGCTGTCAGACTTTCTCAACAGTTGCCTATACACCTGCTTCCATCTTCCATTAGCCATATTTGGCTTATTCCATGCCAGATTGCCTATTATCTATTGTTTGCCAACATTTAGTCCCTACTCTCTGGATGTGTGTCTCTTCTTTGTACAGTTTTATCTGTTGGGTTTCTCATTGTGGCAGCAGTGAAATGCTCCCTTAGCATTGACTAAGCTACACTATACACAACTGTTCCTGTTTGTTTATATCTGTTGCCTTGTACTTCTGACAACTGAGAGATCCAACATTGTAGTCACTGTTCATGGCATGAGCAAAAGGAGGGAAAGGCAGGGGAAACAAATGATGACATTAGAATAGATAAACAAAAGGTGCCACCAAGTCAGGAATACCAAAGTGCTAAACTGAAAACTCAAGAGAAAACACAGGACTGACTGACTGATAAGAGAAAGCTATGATGATGATCTCTCACTGAAAAGAGAAAAACCTGAAGAACATATTCTAAAGCAATCATTAACAGAAAACCATGAGTGTGATACAGGAAATTAATGGACCAGAATTTACTTAAGACCAACTCTTCAAATTAAATTAATAAACTAATGTGTAACAGCTTATATTGATTAGAATCAATTTTATTAATAAATGTCATGTCATAATGACATATGTAAACACTGCTGCAGGCATTTAAGTTCTAATGAGGTAACACAAACAAATACCATGCAGCAGACCTAAATGTTAAAAAAGACTTCTGTTGATACACCTAACTTGTTTTGTAAGCTGTGTGATTTCGCTGGTCATATGTCATTCTCTTTATATATAGGTCCACATTTGCTTGGGGAATTTAAGAGTGCACAAATATAGAATATAATTTAACTTGACTGGTTTGGCTACCAGTCAGCTGTGTGTTGTGGTTCTATAGGTTACGCAATTTACTTTAGTAGAAAAAGATGTCAGAGAAGTTTCTGCAATCATTTTAGAACAGCACCTCAGCTTGGAAGAAATATGTGTGACAGATATAAGATGAGCAAAAATAACCTGAATAAGATCAGTGAGCCAAAGGTTGTATTGTCTCTTGGGAATATAACCAGTTGCAAAAATAGTCCTGATAAGTCCAAGTAATTGTTAGAGTGGAGTCATCACTGAGACACAGATACCCCATGTGACAGTGAACAAATAGAGCAAACTGAGACAATATTGTTAAAGACAAGATACAGTGCACCTTTGAACTATGAATACTATGAATTTGCACTGATTTGACTTTCTGTCTTGAGTCATAATTCACCCAAAGATTATATCTCATTTAAAATTTTCCACAAGTCCAAATTCTGACTTTTTTCTAACCACATTGTCATGGTGCCTAAAAAACAACATATATTTCTGAAATGTGTCATGTTTGCAGAGAAACAAAAATTATTATTAACAAAAGCACCATATAGATACAAAATAGGACAGTGCAGAGTTAGTTTGGCTGCAGATTTGAGCTCAGACTGAACACACAGATGGTCCGTTCTGCAGCTCCTCATTATCTAAGCATCGGGTCAGCTTGATGTCACCTCTTCGAGCTCAAGTTGCCTTACATGATGCACATCTCTGTTAACAGGGTTATAATAACATTGGTGCCACTGACAGGAGAGAATGCAAGTCCTTCAGTGTTTGGTCTGTTCTTGTGTGTAGTGGTGGGGGGGCATTCAGCTGTGGGGAAAGTGACACTTGGAAACAAATGGAAACAACAAGCAAAACTGATATTTATGGATTTCCAAAGTCAAAGTATCTTTATATTGCTTACGTCCAAGCAGACTATTTCTTTGTACAGCTGGTAAAACGTATTGGGAGCTCTCATAACAGTCGTCACAAATCAAAACACACCAGTTTTTGAGAACCAAAAGCCACAAACAAAAATTAGATGAGCTAGATGAGCAACTTAAATGCATTGTAGGTTGTTCTGACAAATATGAATGGTGTAAGAAGGTGAACTGAACGTCAATATTTCATCCTCAGTCCCACCTGCAGGTTGTGTAGCTACCCAGCAATAAATCCTCTGAACATCAGGTGTGCGATTACAATCTCAGTGCATTAGACTGACACTTCTATCTACTAGGAAAGACTGGTCATTTACGATAAATTTGATATAAATATGTTATGACAGAATATCATCAAACTCTCCCTTGCTTCCAAAATAAGCTTTAAGGTTTGGGTATGATCCAATTCCCTCTATACTATCGCTGCTGTCAGAAAATTCTATTCATCTTCTTTTTCATTTTCTCTTGTAACTAGAAGCTGTCAAGGCCCAGGGGCTTTGCCTTGCAGTTTGCTTGGCTATATTTATAATTGGACCCTGTCAACAGCGTCCAGTGCAAACTCAAATACAGTGTTTGTCATGGCAGCTACTGTGTATTGATTTCAACACATGCCAGCTGTGAGATGGTTTGTCTGTCATTAATGCATAACTATAAGAAGGTGAAGACACAATTGCTGCACTCACATACTTGTGGATGGAATGAAAATCATCTAAAGGGGATCAAAGGAAAGTGAGCACAGCTGAGGTTAAATTCTTTCAGGTGATGTAAGGCTTCAGGGGTGCTCCACAAATATATATATATATATATATATATATATATATACATATAATGAATACCATATTTGAGTTACAGAATTTTTTTTTTTTGCTGACATGTTAATTGAATGTAGTAACAGTGCAAACGACATCAGGCAATTGGGATTTTGCATCTTATCTGGGTTTGCAGCAGTGTGCTTTGTGTCCTAATCAAATTTACTGCTAACATACTGTAATTCAGTAATTCTGACATGCCCTGCTGCTTTGCCAAGTATCTGTGTGGGTGTTTGCTTAATCAACACTGGTTCTGCCCCTACAGAAAGTGGCGCAGAAAGAGGCTGAATCATGACTGTGCTTGTTAAGAGTCAGAGGGGAATGCTCTGCTTGGAAAAGTGTCTGACACCTGGAGGACAGGAGAAAATAGGACAATGCCACTGCACGACTCCAAAAAGTAGAACTTTGATCTGTTCAGGAGTAAATTGTAAATATGTTGAGATATGATGCAGTATTTTTGACACATGCTCAATCTCTATCAGACAATGAGGACACACTTTGTACTCCTCACTTAATAAACTCAAACGTCTACAGTGTCTCGAATAAAAAATATTAATAAGTAGTTCACTTCTAGATCTGTGGCAAATAATATGATAGACTTAATTTATTTTTTTTGTTTACATATTTAGGGTGAAGAAAGGTTACAAACCTGGGTGTATTAGTTGTACAGTAGTTGTATATCATTCTACCAGCAATTCAAACCAGGAGAGGGAGACAAAGATCTTCTCCAGTCAGAGTTATATTAGAGGATTTATTTTGTGTTTATACAGCTCTACTTCTTGTGGCTTTTCATTGTTCTTATAACTGTTGAAGGAGCAGTCATGACTAATTTAAGAAAAATGACTGAACGCATTTTGATCTGCTCAAGGGGTTCTGAAATCAAATCAAATCATTCACAGACGATCTCAACAGCAAGCCACACTACAGGCTGCAGCCGAAAAGACAGCAGCATTTCACCAAATTATCACTCGCTCGTTTCTTTTTCTTTGATCAACCTGATCATTTCCTATCCGACTTAAATTTCTTTGCCCAGAATGACACAAGCCACGTCCATTTAAAATCTGACAAATGCGTTCCATCGATGAAACTGACCAATTAGCTGGGAGGAGGGCGTGACTCGCCTTACTCTAGCAAAGCAGGAGTATGAAGTTAAGCTGAACAGTGCACAACTGCTGTGTGAGAATGGTGCACCTTCATTGCGTATCAACCAATTCCGATTTTTTACTCCTGCAACTTTAACCGAGGTACGTAGTTTACAAGAGTGTATGCACAAAGTTGAACGAGTCCCCGTTGCGGTTCCGCTCTACAAATGGCTTGGATCATTTCCCCGCATCTGCACGGGACCGGCGCTGCCTTGATTCTGCTTGCGGTGATTCTGACAGGTGATGCAATTACACAGGTTTTTGACAGCTATGGATTATCGTATGCCTTGAGGTCTGAGCTTTCAGAAGACACGATATTGGTTGCCAATAATGGGATCCGCGTGCCTTTCGGGAGATCAGTTTTTATTGATCCCATTAACGATTTGGTTATCCAAGTTCAGCCCGGTGACAGATGCAGCTTAACAGTTTTGGACAATGATCCCTTATCTCAAAGGCCTGGACAACTGTCTCCGAAAAAGTTTCCGTGTGAATTTGGTCCCAACGACGTGAAGTATTCTCACTTTGGCTCGAGGAGTCCTCCGAAGGACAGAGTGAGGTTACAGCTCAGGTATGACACCCAAACGGATACAATAATAATACCGTTCATGATGGAGGTGGAGGTCATTTTCACACAGCTGGAAGTGCTAACAAAAAATATGCCACTTACTGTTGAGAAACTGCTCGGTACAAGTAATCCCATTGATGGAAGAATTTTAGAATTTACCTATGATAGAAGTGCACAACAATGCAAAATAGCATCACTCTCCAGTGGCAGCGTATTTCCCAGGTATGGAAAACTTGTGGATGAGGACAGCCTTGGAACAATGGTGGACTGTGATGAATTTATCCAAATGAACACCCGTTATCAGCATATTTTTTCTTTGAAGTCTCCTAACAGAGATTACATCCCCATGCTCGTGGAGTTGCACGATAAAGAAGGGAATTTGCTCAAGCAGGAATTCTTTCAGGTTTTGGTGAGAATAAAAGATGGAGAGGACAATACACCCCCTAAACCCAGCTTTGTTGCAATGATGATGATGGAAGTAGACCAGTTTGTAATGACAGCAATAACCATGGATATGTTGGCTGCAGAGGATGTGGAGTCTAATACTGATGAATTAATTTTCAACATCACGTCCCCTCTGTCCTTTGAGGAGGGGTACATAGTCAGCACAGATGACAGGAATTTACCAATAACCTCATTTTACCAAGGAGACCTGAAAGAATTAAAAATTGCATATAAACCTCCCGCTGTGGATTCAGACACTGAGCGGATTTTCCAGATTGAGTTTGAGGTTGTGGACACAGAGGGGGCTGTGTCAGACCCTTTTGCTTTCATGATTGTTGTTAAGCCAATGAACACCTTAGCCCCTGTGGTCACAAGGAATACTGGACAGTTACTGTATGAAGGACAGTCCAGGCCTTTGTCAAGTTCACAGAATCTGGAAATCAGTGATGAGGACAATTTAGACAAAGTCAGTATTACTGTTATTGATGGGCTCAGGCATGGAGAGTTAACTGTTTTGGGCTCAAGGAGGAAATTTTTCACCCCTGCTGACCTCGATGCTGGAGTAGTCATCTATCAACATGATGGTAGTGACACATACAGTGATAACATTATTTTCAAAATGACAGATGGCACAAATGAAGTGGAGTTTCTGTTTCCCATCACTGTTGTGCCAACAGATGATGAGCCTCCCATCATCAATGCTAACACGGGTTTGGTTTTATTCAAAAACCAAATTATACAAATTTCCTCACTTATGCTCAGTGCAGCTGATATCGACTCAGAAGATTCTACCATAAAATTCACTATTGAGCCTCCCTTTTCTACAGTGGGGCAGGTGATGTTACGTCAGTCTGAGGCACCGGAGGACCCATCAACCTGGAAGTTTAACACAAAGGATGAAATGTATGAGAAAGTCGTGACTGAATGGCTGCAGCAGGATATTACTGATGGGAAACTATTCTACATGCATATAGGGCCCCACAGCACCAGCACAGTCATGGATCAGTTTTTTTTTAGAGTACAAGATGACAATGACCCTCCAAATCAGTCAGGTGAGAACTCATTCATCATAAAAATTCTCCCTGTTGATGACCTCCCACCTGAACTGTACCTCGGCACAACCTTACAAATGACTGTACATGAGTATCACCTTACTTACTTCCGTAAGAAATTCCTCCGTTACACTGACCTAGACTCAGAGGATCGGGATCTCAAATATACAATCATCCAACCACCAACAGACACAGATGAGAATAGTCCTGTTATATTAGGAGCCCTGGTATTGACCGAAAATCCAAACGCTGAAGTCACAACCTTCACTCAGGCCCAAATTAACCACCATAAAATAGCTTACAAACCACCCGATCTCGAACTTGGAATTACTACGCGTGTTTTACAGTTTAGGTACACCGTGGAGGATGTGTCTGGAAATAGTGTAGAGGGATTTTTCACAATACATTTAAAGCCTGTGGACAACAAACCACCTCAAATAACAAACTCTGGGTTTACTGTGCTTGAACGTGGAAGACATATCCTTACTAGAGCTGAGCTGGACACCTCAGACACAGACACAGACAGCAACAAGATAACCTTCACTGTTATCCAGCCTCCACTACATGGTCAGATCCAATTTACATTCACTGACATGACCAAAGGATATATTTTCAGCCTGGAGGATATTGAAAATGGGTTGATTTCATACATCCATAATGGAGCTGAATCAACATTGGATTCTATACAAATAGATGTCAGTGATGGGGTGCACATTGTCCCGATTACTATAAAGATTACCGTGAAGCCCATTGACGATGAGACACCAACTATCAGTCTTCCAGCAGGTACAATAGGCTCTTACATAGACGTACTGGAAAATGGAGCTACAGAAATCACAAGTAATGTCATTCAGGGAAGAGATGAAGATACCGATGACCTCCGTTTGACGTTCATTGTTGAAGACAAGCCATCATTTGGTGAAATCCTGGTGAAAGGGGTTCCATCTGGCACATTCACTCAAGCCGATATCATTAATGGCTTTGTGGTCTATGCTCATACCAGTGGGGAGATTGGCGTTAACACAAAGGAGGACTATTTTAATCTCACTCTGACGGATATGTCTGATGAGTGGACTGTTGGAGGAAATAAAATCACAGGTGTGAGAGTGCATGTAACTATTCTTCCCCTGGACAGCCAGGCTCCAGAGGTCTTTGTGGGGCCACAGTTCACTGTTACTGAGGGGGAGAAAAATGTCATTCGGATTCTTCATATAAGTGCCAGTGATTTTGACACCCCCATTGATGACCTTCTTTGTACAATTATTGTACAGCCAACTTCAGGGTATGTGGAAAATATCTCTCCTGCCCCAGGTTCAGAAAAATCGAGGTCCGGAACTGCTATTAGTGCTTTCACCATCAAGGACATCAGACAGAATCACATTTACTATGTTCAAAGCATTCACAAAGGAGTCGAGCCAGTGGAGGACAGGTTTACCCTCAGATGCTCTGATGGCATCAATTTCTCTGAAAGGCACTTTTTCCCCATCTCCATAATCCCCTCTAATGATGAAAAGCCCGAGATTTACATGAGAGAGTTTGTCGTTATGGAGGGCATGAACATCGTCATTGACACTCCCATTTTGAATGGGGCCGATGCAGATCTCCCTTCTGATCAGCTCACATTCTTCATCACCAAACCCCCCAGGCATGGATTTATTCTTAATCAGCTCACTACTGGCACTTTCCCTATGTCTAACTTCACCTTGGATCAGATCAGGGAGGCCTCCACTATTGTGTATGAGCATGATGACTCTGAAACCACAGAGGACAGCTTTGACGTTCTTCTCACAGATGGAAAGTTCAGTGTGGAGAAAACTGTAGTAGTTATGATTATCCCTGTGGACGATGAAACCCCGAGGATGGCTATCAACGATGGCCTTGAAATTGAGATTGGTGACGTTAAAGTCATTAACAGTAATGTTTTAAAAGCTACTGATCTGGACTCAGAGGATAGCACACTGACTTACATTATTAAATATGGACCTGATCAGGGGTATTTGCAGAGAACAACTCCATCTGGGACATTACAAAATATCACATTTGGGATGAATTTTACACAGAGTGAAGTAGATCAGGGTTTGATTGTCTACATCCATAACGGGCAAGAGGGAATTCGAGACCTCATTAAATTTGATGTGACAGATGGCATCAACCCTTTAATTGACAGATACTTCTATGTTACAATTGGTGGCATTGACATGGTGTTTCCTGATGTGGTCAGTAAAGGGGTTTCCCTTAAAGAGGGTGGAAGAGTGACTTTGACAACTGACCTTCTCAGGACTACTGACCTTAACAGCCCAGATGAACACTTGGTGTTCACAATCACCCGCGCTCCAATGAGAGGACACCTGGAATGCACAGACATACCTGGGATGCCTATCTCGTCCTTTACACAGCTCCAGCTGGCCGGTAACAAAATATTTTACATCCACACTGCTGACGATGAGGCGAAAATGGATAGCTTTGAATTTGAAGTGACTGATGGCTACAATCCTGTGTTCCGCACTTTCCGCATCTCCATCACTGACGTGGACAATAAAAAGCCTGTAGTGACAATTCACAGCCTGTTGGTGACTGAGGGAGAAAATAAACTCATCACACCTTTTGAGCTTACAGTTGAAGATAGAGACACTGTTGACCAGCTTTTAAAATTCACAGTTACTCAAATCCCAGTTCATGGGCGCCTGCTCTTCAATAACACCCGACCTGTTACCTCCTTCACAAAGCAAGACCTGAATGAGAACTTAATCAGCTACAAACATGATGGCACAGAGACTCCAGAGGACAGTTTCTCCTTCACTGTCACTGATGGAACCCATACGGACTTCTATGTCTTCCCTGACACAGTGTTTGAGACTCGAAAGCCCCAAGTGATGAAGATTGCTGTTCTCCCTGTGGATAATGGGGTACCACAGATCATAGTGAACAAAGGTGCCCCAACTCTGCGGGTTCTGGAGACAGGCCACCTAGGGTTTGTGATCACCAGTAAGACCCTAAAAGCAGAGGATAGAGACAGCATTAAGGGTTCTGTTACCTTTCGAATTACTGTAGCCCCAGAACATGGTTATCTGATTAACCTTGGCAGAGGAAATGCCACCATCACCAGCTTCACACAAGGTAAGGGAAATGTTTTTAAACTGCTTTGCAATCTTGTGCCATTCTGCAACATTTGTATACTCTCACTGAAGATGTTTTAATTCTCAGAGGTTTTCTATGCCAATTCTAAACTCTCTTTACATTTACCTATTATGCTAAATCCACTCCCCATTTAGTGCCTAAAAAAATACACATTTCTAATCGGGAAGGTTTTTTTGAAGATTCACTCAAGAGAGCATCATAGAAGAAGTATCCCTGTGCCTCAGGCTCAACAGATCTCCAGAGAGGTGCATTTTTGTCAAACAGTGCCCAATGTGTTTCACTTTGGGAAATAACTGATGTTGATTTATACTTATACTGGAGAAATATTTTCAAACCAAAGCCAAGAGAGTTACAGACATAATGATAATATGAAAATGTAAACATGTCAAAGGAAGGGACACAAGGTAGTCTGGCTCAAAGAACATTTTTTGCTTTGCAAACAACACAGGGTAGTGCAGAAGTTGTATTTCAAACAGACCAGAGGGGCGTTTTGGTAAATGGTAAATATCAGTGTAGCACCATTAGAGTTCTGTCAGTGTCCATGTACCCCCGTTTTTATTTACTGAGCCACTGTGAAATGCTTTCCCTTAGAGACTCTGAATGTTTCAGCAGTTCTCACAAGCGTAAACAGATGGAAACACTACCTCCCTGTAATTTGACATTTTTAGAAATTCATTTTTTGATACACAGATTATCTGACAGGAGATTTTTTTTGCCATAAAATATTGAAAGACAATGAGGATGCATAGAATCAAATAATCACACGATCAGGACGACATATATCAGTTATTTAGCCCTAAGAGTGAAGCCATTGTTGATGTTCAGTGTCATTTAGGAGTCTAAAAAGTATATAACCCTTTTTATCAGGCAGTTTTATCTTTTAAAATCCCCGAACACTATCAGGATGTGTATTTCAACATGCAGCCTTAGTCTGCATCATAAAGTAGGCTTTACAAGCGGTCTCTGACAAAAATCTGTCTAGAACAATTTGAACTATTTTCCTGGTTGTCATGATTTACCCAAATAATGACTGAAAATGTTTTTTTTGGTAGGATATTAATGTTATTTACGCAGTTGCTTTCTTTTTCAGCTGAGATTGATGATATGAGCATATGCTATGTTCTGAGGGAGCGTGACAATGCCACAAGTGACATCTTTTATTTCACTATTGAGGATAATGGTAAGTTTTTTTATTCAAGCTGTTGTGTTTCAAACGCTGTGTTATCAGTGTGAAGGTTTAAATCTGTCCTGACTTATATGGTTAAGAGATTGGAATTCATTACAATGTCTCAACTTATACTTTGAGAATTTCAGATTTCTCAAATGTGAGAGGCTTGCAGACATATCACCATGTTCCTAATTAAGCAGAGTTAGTATGCAAAAGGTGTGTGCAAAGATGGGAGAGATTTCCAGAAGAGTGGTTTCACACTGTATCGTATTTCAGCATGCATAAGAAAATCGGCACGTAAATGAGGGAAAGATGTGGTGTTTCTTCCGTAGATAACATTTGTCTCCGAGGTGCTCTGCAGGTTTCTATCCAACTAGTAGCTCAGACAAAAGATTTGAGTATCAAAGTTTTCTGCTTATTAAAATTTCATGTTAGTCATACTGGAAATTACTCTGTAGACAGGCCTGCCATATAGGTCCAACCCATAATCAGTCATTATTCTTTAAGCTAGAAATGATTGATTTTGTAAATAACTAATTAGTAGAGCAATTAGAGAAGACCTTCCCTCTAAGATAGATTTTTAATCAAGCACAAGCCCAATGAAAGGTTTGAGGCAATCATGTCGGTGTTGCAGATTAGTGGAAACAGCGTGCCTTACAGTGTGTCCTTTCTAGTATCCTTCAGCTGTGATGAGTGAATACAAAGAACCACTCTAATAGGGGCCCTCTTTTCCCACAAGTACCTCAGTGGCCCCTGTACCAATTTTGTAATTTGTCATTTCTCAGGACAAATCTGTTACTTCAGTTGGAAATAGTGCCAACAGGTGGATATTAAGCTGGCCCTCAGTTACACTTCTTTGCCTGAGAAGTGTTAGTGTTGAGTGCATGCAGAACTCTTTTGTTGCTGAGTGAGTTTCCATCAGACCATCTATTATCACCTCACTTTAGGTATTTGTCATGGATCTCTGTGTGTTTCTCTCCCTCTTTGTCATTTTCTTGATGACATACTTGTATCCTACACCGGTAGTTTGTCTTTGAGAGCTGGCAATTGGATTTACTTTCTCAGCTCTCACTACAATCTTTTTTAATACTTTTAGACTTTATGAGAGGATTCCAAATAATGTGTGTCTTATTCTATCCTCAATCATTGTTATGTGCTTGCTGTCAGACACAACACATATCTCTAAAATGTCACCTTTTGACATGGGAATTGTGTTTTTATAGCTGTGCCTAAATGGCTTATAAAAAGTTGGATGACCCATCCACGAGGACTCGTCACACACTGCACCGCAGCTTGTGAGGCAGGCAGTGAACATTTTTTTTAATGAGATTTAAGCTGCTTGTGGCTGCCCTGACTCCTCCCCAGACAGACTCTGCAGCTCTTTGAACAGCCATGTTATGGAGGAGCTGAATTGTATACACTGGCACATGGCTGTGCTGTATCATGTTAAGCAGTGGAAAACATTCTCCTCCTCACTTCAAGTACATTAGGAGATATTTGACAATTGTCCTTTGAAATGCTCTTTGGGTAAAGAGTTGCTTGTCATGTTCCAGCTGCTTGCTGTTATCCCATTTGTTTGTGCAAACAGCTGTGATGAAATTAGAGTTTGAGTACAGTATGACTTTGCTGTTGATTTGGGCACCTATCTTTGTCCATCTCATAGGTGGTCATTGTTTCTGTTGTTTCAGTGGGATGTAGGGGATTTATTGTCTGTTTTTACAGATAAGTTCACTGTTTTGGGATTAGAATGCCCCACGACTTTGTCGTATTATCAGTCAGTCCAATATAGAAGTGATTATTAAGCAGCTCTTATTTTAGGGCGAGCCATAAATTGACTCTTGAGATGCTTTTTAATGAAAAAAAAAGGATTTTCAGTGCCTTTAAAATTAGTTTTGCACAGATAATATGACCCATTTTACAAAAAGTACTTGAAGACATCAACATTGGCTTTTCATTGAAAATATCTACAAGGCACTGAATTTTGCATCCCAAACTCATACTTGAAACTGTTGATTAGTGATTAGAGCATGACTAAACCCAACTACTTTTAACCCTGCTGGGACACAACATTTGAATTATATTAGATTTGCTCAAAACTTGTGTTGTTTATTCTTTCGTATAATCTAGAAGTTTATCATAAGGCCCATTTGTGTAATTCTTTCTGCTTTACTCAGTTTTGATTGCAGAAACTGACACTGTGTGCTTTTAAAGCTGCTGCTACATGCTATAAGGTGCTTTTGGCAAGAAGGAGATGACAGGACTTACTCTCCCAGAGCTGCTTTTATGTCTCAGTATTTGTTAAGCTTGTCAAAGCCTTGAATGAAGAATCATGGACTGAAAGTTCACATATTAATTTGTGGGTGTCAGTTCACTGTTTTTGAGAAACATGACGCTTTGAAAACAAAGTCACCATCAGAGGCGTGGGCCAGAAACCTGTTTAATGACTTAAAACCTGTTTTGTTTAGAACAAGAATGAAATGGTATCTGGAATTTTATTTAAATTTTTTTTGTGTTTGTGCTGGGGATATTCTTGTTATTCTAAATCAGTTAATTTCTGTGTTTGGTGGACTCCAGCCCTCCCCTTGTCTCCTGGGGAATCAAGTGCATTCAGGTGAGCTTACCTGAGCACACACAAGCCCTGGCATTCCCAGGCAGTTGTTTATAGACCTGAATCCCTGTCTGCCTCCAGCCAATCAGTCAGCATTACAAATGTCCTTAATGACAGATGCAACTGCTCTGGTCTTTGTTTTTCATTCCAGGCACTTACATCCACCTTACATTTTTTCTTTTACTGAGGTACAAAGAGGCTGAAAAAGATCATTCATAGTAAAATTTTCAAATATATGCTATGCCTGAAGGTGAAACAAAAGGTCTCCCTTGTGGTTCCCCATTTGTCTTGAAGTATTTCCGTATTTCTTATTTCTAGTGAATGGTTCTGCACAATACTAAATAGAGCAAATTCCTGACTGGAACATTTTTTCTTTCATGAAAGCACCTGAAATAGAGAGGAATTTGTTTCCTCTTCAGTGCACTTCTGCAGAGCCCACCTTGAGAAGTATGGTTTGTTTGTTATTTCTGCTTCATGTAACAAGATAAGTTCAGGTCATCATGAGTACCTTGAGCTAATAAATCCTCCGAACCATTTTGGCCTGTAGTAACAGCTGATATGTGTGTTGTCAACATCTTACATGTTATCGGTGTGTAATCACTTGTGACACTGAGTGCATACTCCTTCTCCCTTGTCTCCCCTCCTGTTTAATTCCAGGTTTGGAGGGATTATCTTACTCCCCATAGCGTGCTAGGGTACAACAAAAGTAAAGTAGAACATGCACTCACATGCAGTTGCAAGGTTAGAGTATACTATACTATCCCCATCACAGCTCAGGTGATGACTCTACAGGGTTTTTTTGTCTGTATGTTTCTATCCTGTTATTAATAAAACTGTCCACCCTATACTTTACTTGGGGGGTATAACATACTCTGTCCTTGGTACCTATGTGGAATGAATCCCATGCAAAAAATATGCTGTAAACTTCAGAAAATTACATAGCTTCTCCAGTTGTTTAGTTTAAGGGGGATTTTAAGGCGTTAGGTTTCTTCACAGTCCACCTGTGCTGTAGCCAATAAAATGTTTGGTACAGTCATTTTCTTGTTATTGATAAAAAAAACATGTGATAAAACATCTGGGATTTAATTACAAAGCTTTTCCTGGGAAACGGTTGCTTCCCTGTAGAACTGAATGACAGAAGATTTACTCTAATCATTTTAATTGGGGAGCGATTTTTGTCTTTTCTCGGTCCTTATGGGAGAAGACTCAACTCATTTTGATATTTGCTAAAGACCTGATTAGCTGTGGTCTGACCGACAGGATAAGCTTATGCTTTATGCATTAGAATTTTTCTCACCAGTTTCCAGTGCAGCTATATTTGGAATGTTTTTTTTAATGCAACTTATTGAGTAACAGAGGTTATTTAAGGGAAAGTACATATGTCAAGTGTTGCAGCAACTAATCAAACAGGGGAAGAAGCTGCACTTTTGGTAGAGGGGATGCAACATTGATGGTGATCTAATAGATATGAAAGGTGATTGACTAATTCTGCAAGACAAGTAAGTCAAAACATGACAGGTTTGATAGTTGTATTTTGAATTTGACATTATATAGCTAGTGAAGTCTTTTTCTTGGGTTGACTCTGCCCTCATATTTCCTTTACAAAGAAAAACAGTGTAACCCTTCTTGATGATTATTTTCCTTCTCTCTTAACATGCTGCCAAAAGTAGTGCATGAAACTGAGGTTAACAAAGCAAAGGCAAATTCCCGAAAGTATAGGAACCCCAAGCCCAGGCTTGTCCTGTGGATGATAATATGTGTCGTCATAACTACCTAAGGACATCAGTCTAGCAGAACTAGGATTGTTCCAGGAAAAGCTTCGTGGCTGAAGTTTTTGGCGTCTGATTAATGGACAGTCCCATATATTGCAGTGCTAGAAAACCTGATTGATACATGTGCAAATTATATATAACAGCAGAAGAAAAAATGTGCTTAGTTAGATGACACTATTATAGATCTTTTACATGTCAATAAGATCAGAATTAAAATCTTGTCTCTTTTTAGCGTGTTCTGTTTTTAATATGTTGTGTAATTTTAAAAGAGTTGGTACTTCAGCTTGTTGCTGAGACATCTCTTGTTTCACAGAAGCAGAGCTTTTGTACAGTTTTGCTAAATCATTCTAGATAATGTGGTTTTGGCCCCTGAATCCCTGCAGTGGGCCAGAGCTGCTCCTCTCAGCCCTGCTGCATGATAAGCCTCTGACAGCTGGGCTAAGTCTGTGGAGTCCCAACTCTGCCCAGATGAGTCTGGGTTTAGCAGTTGGAGTCCAATTCAGACTAAACCTCCTTTGTATGCACTTTTTATACGCATTCACTGCTGCACATTCAAAGGATCCACCGTTCTATCCATTACAGCCTGCCTGAATCCATAATTAGAGATGATGCTGGCACGACTAAAATTTTCTATCAAGATGCCAGGCACCGACTGCAGTTAATTGGAAACTGTTCCGTCTTTGATTTTAAGCTGTTGTCTCTTTTGATTATGGTGAAATGAAATTGACCAGGAAAAACACCAGCTCCTTTTATTTTCCTATCGACAATATTTCAATATGCCAAGAAAATGTAATGGTATGGTGAATTGAAAATGCTGCACAGACTGATGCAAAATCTCTTGAGAAGGTTTTCATTTTTCAGACACAGTTGAAGTGTGTCTTGAGAGTGACAGCGTTCTCATGTCATAAAAGGCACAGATGAAACCCTTTGGAGATTCTGTTTATGGATCAAGCTCACACTCTCTACCACCTGCTTCCCATAAGTGTGGTCTGGTGGGCAGGATATGCTGAGAAATGGGAGGGAGAAGCAGTCTGAGGAGATGAAAGATAGAAGTGCTCTGTTGCTCCCAGTATTGGGGGCAGGACTTCAAGCTGCTTCCCGTCGCCTGTAGTGATGGAATGATGTGCTGATGTGCAGTTCACTCTCTAAACACCGGCTGCGTTGACAAGTTGTGAGCGCTGAAATGTAGTAGGTGAGACGTCCATGATTGCAGCCTAATCTACATATGAACAGAGCTCATTTTGATATTTGCTATAGACTTGATTAGCTGTAAACAAAAAATGTGGTGCATGCTTATATGTGAAGTATGTATCTCACATACTTTCATTTAAAGAGAAATCACTGCCTCAAACTGTGTGGTTATTTAAGCCATCAGTTTTTAAAAGGAGAATCATCGTGTGACTTATTATTCAAGTGAAAAATATTCATCCTTTCATTAAAATTTCAATATAGTTCTGCTATCACTCACATGTATCTTTTCTCTTCTTAGCAACCTGTTCGCAACTTACATTTTTTACAAAAACAATTTCATTCTGCACTTAACTATTTATTGTTTTTATTTTACTAGCATATTTATATCCATCATTAATATGATTTCTCTTTGGGAAAAATAAAGTGTTTTTTAATTTCATATTCTATTCTTAATGGACACATACATTTTACACTGATTTTTCCCCCCTTCTTTTCCTAATTTTTTTTTTTTTGACATTTAAAAATAACTGAACGCTTGCTCTTTAACACATGGATAACATCAAAATGTCGAGAGCTCAGCTGAACCCTTCCCCCATTAAGAATACAGAGAAATGTCTTGGTGACTGACATTAACTAGACCATGAATGAGCTTATCTTAGTTTTCCAGCACATGGATTTGAAGTGAAGAGTTACACATTAGCAAGCAAATAGGACGATGGAACGAAAGAGAGGCCAGAGGGGGCACATCTTGACAACTGGCAGCCTGATACCATGGTCCCATTTCCCTCCTTAAGTCCCAAAGAAATTGGCTAAGGCAGTGCAGTTACCTTTTAATTGCTCTGTCTTTCTTTAAAAGGTTATCTCTGGTCAGTGAAAGAGCAAATTTTCAAGGAGAAAATTTTTTGTGACTTTGAGGCATTGTGAAACCTTCAGCCAACAGAGTCAATTTGATTTTCAAACTTTAAACCTTAAGAAAGTTAATTGTATTCCAAAGGGCATTCTTTGCATAGGATGTATATGCCAGCAGAAATGCAACTTCTGGATGCCTCTCATGCATTTCTCTGACATTTGATTCTAATAATTTTCTGTTCTGGAGAAATAAAGCTCATCACATCAAGATACTCTATGATTAACTTGGATGCCAACTATTGTGCTTACTTATAGGATGAAACAGCGGTGCATTAATTCAAATCTTTATATCATAAATATGAGGTGTGCTACCCATATAATCTATTACAGTGGTGCTTTTTTCCACCATTTTAACCAGTTACAGAATCTATCCGAATAACAGAATAAGTAACTCTATTCACAATAAACCCCTCTAAAAGGCTGATTTTACGATGATTTTAATGGAAAGAAAAGTGTCACCAAATTATATTTTGTGAACATTCTTAGAATTAGTCTCTTTTAAGGTGCCAGTACATATTTTTGAGCCATGGGCTTCTTTCACTGCATAGACTAATCTTCAGTGCATTAGTACAAGCAGAAGACAATACCAACACTAAATCCTTGGACATTTTCTTCCCTCTTCTCATGAATGCAGAATAGCATTCTTATCTTTAACATGCAGGTTTGCACAGTTGTACTTGATGTCTCCTTTTCACCAGTTGTAAACAAAGGACCAGGAGTCATCTAACACTTTTTAGGAATTACCTTTTCATCTTCTCAGAGAGCGTTTTTCTTTCAGGCAAAAGGCTTTATACATGTGAGGATTTGCATGTAACAACTGTGAAATTCAGCTGAAACATGTTGCTATAAATGACACCAGTGAAGACCAGCACTTAGGACAGACTCAACAAATTCCCAGCTTTATTAGTATGGAGCTCATGAGTCTGTGGGACTGGGATGGGGTTTTATATTCTATGGCCTCACACTGCTGCTTTCAGCAAACAGTCCACCATTATTCAGTCTGACAAGAGAGCAAACACTATGCATTCAGGAGTCAAGAAAAAAGCACGTCTCTCTCCCTTTGTGAAGCTCTGTCGTCCTAAATTCTTATTTTGCTTTGTTTTCTCTCACATTTTCACACCTTTGTATATACCTGTTATTTTACTGCCTCCGTTCAGTCACAACCACACAATGAATATGTTAAATTTCTCAGAGTGAGACATATTTTTGTCATCTCCTCAGTCAGGCAGGATGTGTCTTAAAATGTTTGTCTTCTAAGCTGAACAAAAAAAAAGAGTGTAATTTTTCTTTACACTGATATATTTTTCCCCTTCATGCTCTGTTTTCAGTGGCTTTCAGTAGATTTTTCAAAGCTGCTTCGGCAGCATATGCATCAGGGTGTTCATACAATACATAATTGACTGGTAATGAGTGAGAAACTCAAGATTTTAAATCCACAGCGACGTTTATGTGAATGCTGAAAAAGCCCTGTGGCTACTAATTCAGCCTTTTGTTGTTACTCCCCTTGTTATTGAGAGTTCAGGCTTTTGCTCTCTAAACCATGTGGCTGACTGTTAATTAAGACACTTGAGGCTGCGTACTCTTTGACTGACAGGAATGTTATTCAAGGGCAATCAAGGAATACTTTGTCTGACCTCACCTACACAATCAAAATAAGCAAACCCCTCAATTACTGCTTTTATACATATTTTTGAATCTCACACAGAGATACAGGAGAATTTTATTCTGCATCTTTTCAGTAATGTAGTGCAGTGGTTGTACATCATACACAGCATGTTTTTGACTGTGAGATGAATACTGAATCTAGAGCCTTCCAATCGGAGTTTATCAACATTATTAACTTGTCATGCAGATTGTTTTCCAGCCCTATAGATGTAGCCATGATCACTAACAGGTCCTTCACTCTTAGCAGGACACCCCTTGTCCTTTTTGGGTGAAAAGTGAACCTAAACAGATTATCTGACTCATGTGTCAGGAGGCTGATAGTTAGCTTTACTTTTACTTTACTATCATTTGAAAATAGTCTCGGTAAACTTATATATTCAACCCAGACTAACATGATTATATTTGAATACCCAGAATGTCAGCATTGGCTTATGTGAAGTCATTAATTAGACAAGTACTATATTTAATACATCAGCAAAAGTCATCGTCTTGTTTGATATTTGCTGGCACTGTCAGTGTACACTTGATTTATATTTTTTAACAAACTTAGTTTTAACATTTCTCAATAACTCTTAAAAATCTTACATCCTCAACCAAAGTGCTCTCTTGTGGGGTTGCGGTTGGGGGTTGCTGCAGACGACAAATTACGTCATTTGTGGCAGCGTGTGAGGATACTGGACCGTGAAGCACACTCCCAGGACAAGAGTGACCTTTTCCTATAATCACATTGTACAGTATTTCTTCTCCCACATTTTTTTTAAAGCCCCAAATAAAGGAGCTCCATCTGAAATAAGAGCTCTTTGAATTCCTCATTGTCTTTCCACACATGTGAGAGGCTCCTGTTACTTGTTTTCTGTTACTTTTTTGACCCTTGAAGAAAGCCACAGTGTGGTTCCCACAACAACCTTGTGCTGCAGTTTGGAATCAAAGAATGAAAGTATGCACTTGACGAAGGTTGTTGTTTTGCTTAAAAACTTATTCTGTCAGTCGGCCAGTTGTGAACAACATCTTAGTTATGTGTTAAGTGTTTTATTGTGGCAAGGCCTTTGTTTATGTCTTTAGCATTTTATATTTGTTTTATATTAGTCTTAATTTAGAATCTTTTTTCCACAAAAATGCAACTACAAAAAGACATGACTTTTGTTATTTGCCTAAAAAACACATACAATTTGTATTTTAATTCAATGTGCTCTGATATCAGGGAATATATAAAGAGTATGAAATATAAAATCAATAAACAGCGATATGTTATTTTATTTCCAATCAGCTGCGACACAACTTTAACAATTGGATATGGTCATTTAGAACTGAAGTCATTCTGGCTATTGCATTCCAAATTTAAAAGGAACACTGAGAGTTTAATCACCTCTATATGTGGTTCAGATGTTAATCTCAATGAACTTTCCCCGCTGAGAGCAAAGCATTGCCTGTCTTAAGCCTTGCATGGCTCTCTGACCCAGCACTTTTGTTCATAAGCACCTCTGGCCCTCCTTTAAGGCTCCACAAATGTCGCCTCTGAGTGACCACTGTGTTGGAATGGACACGGAGGCAATAGCAGCTAGACTGAATCCTTAGGAGAGACCAGATTTATGGCAGAGCAGTTCCTTGAGGGGGTAGAAAAAGGTTTAGGGCCTGTGAAATCATAACTGTTCTAAATCTTTCAAGCCATGGCCAACTCGTTACTGCAGATACAGGGCTTAGGGTGATTAGACCATATCGTGCTCTCTCTTTGCTCTGCCATGTGCTTTTTCTCCCTTCAACAGGATTATCATATCCCTTTTCCCTTAATTGGAGAGGTGAAAAGTATGCCGGTATGGTCTGGTACACTGTTGAGCTAAAAGACAGGTCATTTTATACACACTGTACATATAAGTTGTGATAAAATGTTTATGTTTCCATCACAGTAATGAATATTTTTGTTATGTATCTGGAACAGAAATATATTTGGATTTTTTTATATGTTAACACAGTTAAAAGGTCCATAAAAATGTATAAAACTCAAAGGCAATACTGCTTCTGTAACAGAATGAAACTGAAAGAGATGAAAAAGGAAGGCACTGCAGATATGCTGCAATGTACATCACACAGTACATTATTGTGTGGAATCAAACATAAAATAACTTGCATGAGCTAAACTGTTGTGGGGGAGAAATTTCAGTGTTGCTGAATTATAACAGAAATCATCAACCGGGATCATGAATATTTGAAAGTCATAGCTTTGTGACAGCCCGACCAGCTGTTGCATGCTCAGAATCCAAATGTTGATCAGTGAGAGGAAATTATTTCCTCAAGGGAAGTAAAATCATGTTTCACTTAAGTTTATATAAACTGCACTGTTACAGTGCATTATTGTAATTAAACACATATGAGTATAATACTGACTTTTTAATAAGCTTAAATTTGTAGAAATTTTATATTTTATGCTGCTTCTGGAATGTTTTATACAACCACTGTGCTGCTGCCAACAGTAATTGTTGTAGTGGGAGACTTAGGAGTGATATAACTCATTTGATGTGCTGTCCAATCCTTCATGAATGGCAGATATTGCATGTGCATCGTGGCTCTCTTCGTAACTTTCCCAGGTGTTTCTGAGTTAACCCGTTAGGCACATTAACGCAAAAGTGACCAATGTCTGAATGACTGAATGCTATTGCTTTAACAGATAGATACAGCCACTGATGTTATCTCTTTCACATTTTAAAAGGGCTTTGGTAAATATTTTCTATTCAAAGTCAACAACATACACATTTTGGGAATCAATTTGGAGAAGATGATAATTTAGTATTTTTAGGTGTCCTGTGTCAGTTAACTATTTTTTGCACAGCTTCAAACTCGTTTATCCAACTCGTTTATAGTGGTGCTGGCTCTGTTGGCAAAGAGCCGCCTGTCTGTCTGCCTGGCTGAATTAACAGATGAGGGTCCGTGGGGCACCACAGCTCTGCGATGCTTGACGGTAACCAAATAAGGCCTGACTGCAACATGTATGCAGGAGGGAGACAGGGGCACTAAGTTGGCACAGGCTAGGCTCTTGCATTCTTTTGCCTCTCTCAAAAGGCTTCTGTCCCTCATCACACATCCACCGTGTGAGTGAACAGAATTTGTGCAGCCTTGTGAAGTCTGCAACAGGTTTTGTGACACGATTCATGTAAATGTAATTAGAAATGTAAAGTCTGGCATTTTGGCATCAGATTTAGAAGTTTTATTATGGATGCTTAGTATAAACCAGACAGACAAGGCAGACAAGCAGTCAATGAATAATGAAGGCTGCACAGGAAATTTTAAGACTGTATAGAAATCCAGTCTGACAGTAGTTCAGGACCATCTACTGAACTGCACCAATGCAAAGACCTAAACATAAGAGTTACCAATACTGTTCACTAAATTGTGCCTCAGTGCTGTGAGCCTAGTTAAAGATTAACTCTGATGTTTTCCTTTGGGCCTCTTTCAAGTGGACTTACTCCAACCCCTCCTTATCTTAATTAGAAAGAAATTTAGAGGAGTGAAGTGGTCCTTTGGAAACAAGCACCTCCACTCCCCGGTTCCCTGAAGGCCGTATTACGGCAGCTTTACCGGAAATTAAAGGCCCCATATACTAAAATGTTTGCTCGTGTCATTCTCGATTTGCATGCGCAATACTATAAACTGTGAAGGTAAATCATTTTTCTTATGTTTCAAAGTGTATTTATGAGATGTATCCCTGTATAAATTTGCTTGATGTAACAGATGAATAATTTATAGATCCATTTTATGTTTGCAAACAGGTGTTTAATGGGATTCATCTTAACAAAGAAAGTGCCTTTGAGACCTTATTTGGTGTACATATAAGTTCTCCAGTGTCATGTGAATACTTATGACGTGACCAACAAGTCAAGTTAGACGGACCTTTTCTTTTTTCTTTTCCTCATTGGAGGACAGGCTCCACAGCTCAGAGATCACACATGCAGTGTTTACCACTGGCATGAGTGCCACACTGCTGGCTTAAATCCAAACAGTGCAGTGAGGTCCTGCCATAGAAAGGTCACCTGTCTTCCGAAGAATGATGTGGAACACACAGGAAGCAAAAACCTAATCTGTGGTAGAATCAAGGATCCATGACTTGTTAAGTACTTCACTGGGCTTCTATTACCAGTTAAGATAATAGAATAGACGTCACTTTACATGTGCTGCTTCAAACACATTGTGTTGTGAAAAAAAACAAAGTTTTACCAATAAAGAGTTTTCTTTGCATGAACTAGTTTTACAATTTATAGTGTCATTTTTTTCATATTGGTAGCTTATGAAAGATTTTCATGACTGAAGTTTCCAATTCCTTCTCTATTTGCCACACATCCGATGACTTTTGAGTCATTTTTTATCTTAATTTTAACACTGAAAGATTCACTGATGTGATGTCAGAGCAGATGTAGAAGAAAGCACTAGCGGTGAGTGTCAGATATTCTATTTGGAAAGCTATTTAGAAAGATTGTTTAGCCTTTTTAAAAAAAATAGTCATGATAAGGTCAGATACTCATTGACGTGTTGTGTCAAAACATAATGCAGTGTTCACAAGACTTTAATGAAATACTCTACATATATTCAAAATACTTATTCATTTTGCAGGACAGAAGGAATTGTGAAGTTGTGGCTCATGCTTCACAGTTTCTTCAGCTTATGACTTAATTACAGCTTAGTGTCACTGAGTCTGTCTAAACTTTCACTCTGGGCTTTTAAGTTCAAAGAGTATCAGCATCTGTCATCTGTGTTCTTCTCTTTCTGACTGAGTCTATTTGAGTGTATGACCAAAACTGTAAAGGTACAATAGTTGCAGCATTTTTCTCTTGTATATTACTGCATATTTTATATCTTTAAGGTTTTTTTTAGGTGAAAATAAAGTAAAGTACCTTCATTCATTATTAAAGATAATTGAAGTAAATTGTTCAAATTAGTTTTATAGAGTGAAGAAAAGAACACTCTTTGTTTTTAGTCCATGTGCAGAACACAGAGTATTCCCCTTTTTTGATTCAGTGGTGGCACCATAAAACATCAATGCTAACAGAATTAAGGCCCAATTCCTTATTTATTATTATTACGCCAAAGGAAAAAGCACTGGACAGGTGCAGAGAAAGGTTCACTTGTGCACACACACAGTCATAAATGCAGACACACACACACACACACACACACACATTATACAACACCCAGGGTGAATGTGTAAAGGTTTCACTCTGCTTACAAAAGGAAGGAAATGAATGCAGTGAAGTAGTAGGCTGGAGGTGACAGATTTACTGACCATGACAACGAGGGTGGGGTGGACAAGTTGTGCCCAACATAAACAACAGCAACACTCTGTACCCTCAAAAGATTGGCCTTGCACCTTCCTGGCAGTTTTGCTTGTATTCTACCAGTTTTGGAGCAGACAGGTGTTTGTTGGCTCTGCAGTCCGCATTTCACTTTGTTCATCTACAGCAGCACCCAGCAGGCCTCACTGTGCAGTCTTGTGAATGCACTTTGACTTTAATTAACATGTGTGTTATTACTTAAGCTGCTAACTATTGCTCTGGAAATTACAATATAAGGTATTGAATAGTTTCTTTATGATTCTCTGTGTGTGCATTCATATTTTTAGGTCTGAGTTTGTGTTTGATGCCTGTTTATATGCCTGTGCTTTGAGCCTTTATGGTCAAATGGTAGCAGTTTTGCCCTCTGGTGCTGCAGCTATAGCCTTTGAATGCGACTTCAAAAAGTCAAGTATAAAATAACCCAGTTTTTAGTGCAATTAGATTGCACAAACCCCTTCTACTTTTGCATAACAGCTTTTCAAGCCTCAGACCTCCTGCTGTGTGCTGGCTAGTACTTAGTATCAAGTCCTGAAGGTATCCAAGAAATGACTTTAATAAGAGGTATTAAACATCTGTGCCAACCCAGAAACAAATTATGTTTTAATTTTCAAAACATATTTTCATAATCAAGTCGGGGTTTGGCAATTTAACTCTTCTTCTCTCTTCTGTATTACTTTTGCTGGTTGATTAATTCATTTAAAGAATTGTTATTGATGATTTTTGTTTGTAGGTGGCAACAAACTTAGAAACCAACAGTTTAGATTGAACTGGGCGTGGATTTTTCTGGAAAAAGAGCACTACGTGGTGGATGAGGAAGTCAAGTTCCTGGAGGTGGTACTGAAACGGCGCGGCTTCCTTGGGGAGACTTCATTTATTAGTAAGTGGTCTTTGCCTCAAGTTACTTTGTATTCTAATATCATATGACAACAAGTATTATCAAAAAATTACCAATAAGTAATTAATTCAGTTTTATTCAAATAAAAGCATTGATCTTCACCTTTTTTCTGTTAGATCACTAAAATTCAAACAGACAAAAAAACAAAGGATATATTGTTTGGAGAGTCAACATATTGATAGACAACCTTCAATACACTTTGAGACAATAGTAAGGCTGGCCTGGATATTCAGTGGGATCATGCAGGTCATGAACTTTAACCTCTCGTCTCTGACCAGTGTTTATGTTCCAATTACACAACAGCACAGGAAAATCCCACAGGGACTATGTATGCACATGCATAAGGTCACCTGAAGTTAGTAGCCATATGGGCGCCACTCCAAATGTTAGTTGAGGCAATTTACTGACCAGAACTAAACTAATTATAACTCTTAATGCATCTCAGTGGCAGGAATACTTACTACTGGCACCAACTGCCTGTTTTAGTGCTGCCATTTATCTGTTCCATAGAGATGAATTTTGATTCAAATGACCGGATGTCAAAGGTCAAATCCCATAAAAGTTCATTTCCTTTACTGTCATCTGTATCTTTATATGCACTAGGGCTCCAGAGCAAATTAAATCTCTTGGATAATGTAAAAAGTGTGCTAACCTTTAAAGCCTCACAAAGCACAATGTGTCTGCTCTGCCACAGTTATTCGATCAAATAAAATATTTAATCTGAGGGGAGATTGCCCTATACTGTATTGTAGACATAAATCTTCCAAAGTAATCCACAACAAAAATGAATAAATCCAAAACTGTGACAATAAAAGTATACCTACATTTTGTTGTTTGTGCTGATGAGATGCAACAATGAAAGAAATGGAAAAATACGCCTGTGAAATTACCTCACAATGATCTCTGCAAGTTATTATTAAACAACAAATTAACGTAAAGTGTATTTGGAGAAAAGGCAAATAATCATCATTTGCTTTGATTTACTGGAGCAATGTTATGTTTTATTAATGGTTGCATAATCAATTAAACAAGGGCTTCTGTGAACTGTGGATGCACTGTGTTCAGTGCCCATAGAGAACAAGCTTTCAGTGTTTTTAATGATTTTACATCATTGCAGTGTGCTTTAAAAATCCAAACTATGGCTTTTTACTGTACACACTTTTTATAATTACTGCATCGAGAAGGCAAATGATAATGGATTAGGGAAGAACAATGCAACTTATGGTGATGGGAAGTTCACATTGTAAAAGCATGTGCCATTTTTTTCAAGGCAGACAGTTAAGGAGTTTTTTGTTGTTGTCAAAACCAATACACAGATAACAACATACCAAGAGGAATACAACATTTTCTCTGTAAGAAAGTGTTAAAACCGTTTATGTTTCTCGTTGCAGTTAGTGAGTAGATGTTCATATCCTTGGGCAGCGATTCTTTGATCACATACCCTTCTGTTCAGTTTTTGAAAATATTGTCTTTTTTTAATAGATAAACATTAGCAAAACTATCAGAAAAGTCATGCAGAAACCTGCTATTATGTTTTATCAAACTGTATTAAAATCAAAGAATTCCTCACAGTGAGTTTTCCTTTGATATGTTGAGGATAGGAGGAAGGAGCAGAAATTCTATTTGATTAACTGGAATAAATAAACTCACCACCATAGAAATGGCACTCTGTGATGAGGAAGCACCTGATCCCTTGTGAGTACTTTTGTCATGAAAACTGGGTATATCTGCTCTTGCTCAGCCCCCGCTTGAGTAAACTCTAATCAGAGGATAACCCCCCCCCCTCTCCGTTCTATCGCACTGGTGGGCTTTTGCTTCACTGGTCAATTTGCACACTGAAGATGGCACCAGTTTGAAGGCTACTGTGAGTACACTTGCCATGAATCCTCAAAAAGACTATCAGGGTCATTCAATTCAGGCCTTGTTTACGTGTTCAAGACATGGAATTCAGGGGCAAGTCATAGTTTCTCCTCTCACAGCTGCTCTTTGAAGACTGCTGAGCTTTCAAGCCCCATCATGTGAGTCTGTTTTATCTCATATGCAGAGGCATTTTCCCACTATCAGTATTTGCATTTTATCAAAGAATAGAGTCACAAATAAAATAAACTCTATTCTTTAATCTACAGATTATTGAGGAATCCAGTGTACTGTGATCCAGTGATATTTGAGTATTTTTTCAGTTTCTATACAACAGTTTGTCAGTTTTAACAAAATCCAGTTTTGAGAATATAGGGGTATTTATACATATATACACTGTGTAAATGTGACAAACAAGAGGACAAAAATGACCCAACTACTTTGTAAAGACAAACAATATTACAATGTTAACTCAGCTAACTCAGGGGAGTGTTGCTCATGCACATTTTACCACAGTTGCAAACTCTCACTTTCTCAAAATGCACCATTGTCAACATTGTCTTCGAACTCAAACTTATTTGTTACAACTAATTTTGCAGTGTTTAATACATACAACATACCTGAGAAATAGATGGAAATAATCTCAGGAGTGCTAAGGTGATGTTTCCTCAGTGAGGGATTGATTAGATTAGATTAGATAGAACTTTATTGATCCCTTTGGGAGGTTTCCTCTGGGAAATTAAGATTGCAGCAGCACCATTACAGAATTTTAAAAAAAAAATAGTATAAAAATTATACATGCATATATACATATAAGGATATGCACGATAAAGACAGATGATAAAATAAAGTACTAGATTGTACTCGTGAGAAAACACACCAGTTCCCTTAGTGTAGTGTTTCTCAATTCCGGACCTCATGACCCACTGCCCTGCATGTTTTCGATGTTTCCCTCCTCCACCACAATTCACTTTTGACCATCCAGAAAGAAATAAACAATGAATTAATTATTCAGAAGAATTATGGTATTTTAATCCTTTTAACATACTGAGTTTGAACTGTACTTAGACTGACTTTTGTCCACACAAATTGTTCCTTGTGACTGTATTTTTTGACATTACAGACTTTTAATCTGCTTACAAACCATGAGTTTACCGTCTTTTCATCTCTTAAATAGATTTTTAACATGTGCACCAATCTTTAGTCTGTTTACTGCCCAAGCCCTGATGTGTGTTCTGTGGCCAGTTTTGCACAGACAATGGAGAGACTGTGTGACATTTCACTGGCTTCAGTGCCCTCGCTCAACAGGAGGCCTGCCAGAGTAACAGCTATGTTGGCTATGAGTTCCATCAAACAGCTCACATGCTGAAGGTCAGACAGTACATGTCAGCCTCGGTCCACTTCTGCCAAGACCAGGCTGACATGATAGATAATTGTTTTTTTTCCCAGCATGTTTTTTTTCAGACACTGGGGATGGAAAGTGCACCATTGCCATATATTTTGAAGTAAGTTTCCTAGTTTTACAGAGAAAGAACTGGTACAGACTAGAAATAGATGTTAATGCTTGTGTGTTTTGGGATATTTTACTGATTTGCTGATGTGACATAATTATAATCCTAAATTTTTTCCCATGTCTTTCTTAAGGTATCGGCACAAAGGACGGTACAGCAAAAAGGGACAAAGATTTCCGCGGGAAGTCTCAGAAACAGGTGCAGTTTAACCCAGGCCAGACCACAGCCACCTGGAAGGTCAGAATCCTGTCAGACAGTGAATATGAAGTGTCAGAGACATTCCAGATTGTTCTGTCTGAGCCAGTGATGGCAGCTCTTGAGTTTCCTGAGGTTGCTACTGTGGAGATCTTTGACCCCAACGATGGTGAGTAATGTAATGTTAATAAGTCCTGCCTGAAAATTTAATGTATTGTATATTTTTGTTTTTTTACTTACCTTGGGTTTTCCAAGTGGTGCTCCAGTGGATTTTGACTATTTTTTCGATACATATTGATATCATAAATTCAGATGATCAATTTAATTCTTTTTTTTTTTATTGAGTACAAATTCCCAATAAAAGCTATGTCACTGCACTGAACCAAACTTGATGAGAAATGTTGCTAAATATTAAAAGAAAAGAAAAGCGTACACATGAGAGTATTGCCTTTCCACAAATGTAGCGAAATGTTCATTATGGATATCTGGAAGAGGCACTGCTGGAAAAGAGAAAAAGGTGCTGCTGGAAACAGTTGGAGTGCAATAGAGCTGGGATAGCAAATACCAAATATGGATCCCATGGGGCTTCACTGGGTAAAAACTGAGAGTTTGCTGTAAATAATATATGCTAATTAACATGTTTAGCTAGAGCCTGTTTCTGAAAACCCCAGTCCCTGAAGGGCAATCACAAAAACTGTCAACTATCTTTTTGCAAGATATGAAATTTCATTTGTGTTGCCTCATGCCTTGAGCAAAGTGTTGTCCTATAGCCAAGTCTATTATCATAGCATTACACTGTTTATGATTACCAAAGTTTGAGTGTATATTGGCTCTCAAGGTCAAATAAACTCTGAAGACTTTATGAAAATGTATGCTGTGGTTCTCTTTTCTGAGAGCAGAAAATAGAACAGCCTGAGGCTTGCCGTCATGAATTTGTTAAAAAAGGTTTTTTCATACAAGACTGGCTAAATTAGATCAGACTGGAAGCTACTTAGAGTTAGGAACAAGATGTGGTAAATAGCCATGATATCCTATGCATTATTGGTACAGTGATTGGCGACTTGCCATCCATGCAAACTACAAAGGGAAATTTGAAAGTTGCTCTCTGAGGTTTGTGAATTTAATGACTGAAATGTTGCTAGCACTAAAACATCTGAAGAGAAGAGAGAGGTGGCTTAACATGTTTCTGCTTGCACACAAAGTTGAAACACCCTTTTGTTCAAGCAGATTAATGCAGACAAGTAACAATAAACTTATCCAATGAAACCAAGTGTATGAGAAACAGATACAATCTTTCACTCTCTCATTTTCTAAACAGCTTTATTTTTCACAAAGCATTTTTTTTCATATCCATCTGTATCAACTACCAGGCCAAAAGAGGCACTTTGTCAGCGTCATGCTGTGTAAACCAATCATGGTTGCTAAATCTGCCTCAGATAGATAATGAGTAGATGGTTGATTCTGATAAATGATATAATGGAGCCACCAGGGACAGAACTGTACTGAGAGCTATGATTGTTCCTAGTACAGAAGCTTTCCAAATAAAGGTTTTTGATGCAAAGTGTCAGATATTATTTCATGTTATTAAGCTTTTTCTTTATCTACAAAGTTCAGTTCGTGCAGTTTCACATTCAGTTATCATATTAAATTTGAACCCCATACACAAGAGATATCCTTGTACCAGAATTCAGAAAAGATTTAATGTAACAATATTCAACTTTTGTTTTTTTTTCCTCATGCAGAGTCAATGGTATTTATACCCTCAGCTGTGTACAACATAGAGGAGGACATTGGTGAGCTGCTTATCCCTGTACACAGGAGTGGAGATGTCAGTCAAGAGCTTATGGTCATATGCTACACGCAGCAAGGTAACACAATAACTTCATGTGTGGGTTGAAATCCAAGCGGTAATTAATTTCTACAGCTAGTTAGCGCTGCCAGGCATGTCTGATAGATTCCAATACTTATTACTATTCTTCCGTGAAATAAGATCTAGACAGAGGCTCAATCTGTATAACTTACATCTGAAAAGCAAATGATGAAGGCTGCCGTATTGATATATCTGGGGTGTTAATGACTTCTGGCTTAGTCTCGTCAGCTCAGTGTCTGAAAGAGTTACATTATCACCTATCTAAGCTAAGTGTAGTTTTTTCTCACATGCAGTAGTTATTCGATGCATGTGAAAAACATTTCATCTTGTGCCTTTCATCTCTGAATCTAATTGGAAAAAATTTATTATCGAAATGCTTTTGTGAACAGAAAAATGTTTTTAGGTGTCCTATTTTTAAATATAAATCGACTGTAAATTGATAGAGTGCTGTAAGTATTGTCATCAAAGAGAATAAAGGAAATCATACTTTGTGTTGGGACAGAGTTCTGGTCACTGACTTTGTTTCTGTAATTCTGTTTTTTGCCCACTCAGTTTCAGCCTCAGGCACTGTCCCCACCACAGTGCTGTCGTACTCTGATTATATTTCCAGACCTGAAGACCACCACAGCATCCTGCGTTTTGACAAGGGAGAGACAGAGAAATCCTGCCGGGTTGTGATCATTGATGACTCCTTGTATGAAGATGAAGAAAGCTTCAATGTCACCCTCAGCATGCCCATAGGGGGCCGTCTAGGCTCACAGTTTCCGACAGCCAGAATCATAATCATTCCAGATATGGATGACGGTAAGAAGCTGTTGCACTGATTGTAAGTATGCGATGAAATGCAATCAGGCTAAGAAATTATAGGGCTGTGATTGTTTTTTCACATTTTAGCATTTAAACTCCAATTCTTATTCAAGTATCCACCAAGGCTAAATTGGTCTCTCAGAGAAACTTTTACCAGATTTGAAAACCACTACTGCAGCAACAAAAAAACAAGTTGTTTTTAAAAGGTTTTGTAAAGGATGTAAACTCATCCACAGAAAAGGCAATGGGGCAGACAAACTTGAATATTTTGGTGTGAATTGGGAGCTGTATATTTTTCCCTGTGTGCGACAAAAACAGTTTGGGTGTGCGGTCCTTCCTGGTGGTAAAGAGTTTATCTCATATCTGCAGGCTCAGACTGGAGGGCCGTTAGTCTCCCATATCTTCCTGACGCCTCTTTGTTCCCCAGCACCTGACAGCCGCTCCTCACTTCTCTATATCGCTCTGACAATCTCTAGAAGCACCGCTGCCAAGCAAAGACTCTATGATTGTAGGCAGGAAACTGTGGAGCTGAAAACTCGGCATGATTGTGAAACCATCACGTTTTTCCCCATGAATCAAAAACCAATTATCAAACTAGATAATTGAAGAGACGATGCAACATTCAACTCAGAAACCATTCTGATTGTTTGCTCTGAATGATCAGAAAACCATGACCACTGGAAAATCAAGTGTTTTGTTAGAGTATGGTATTCTCATTATCCCACCTGCTCTAATTATTTAGAATCTAGAGATATATTTTATTTTATAGTACTTTAGAAGTTAATAGAACTCTGAATATGCTGCAGAAAAGGTTTGAATGTTTTCTATACAATGTGTTGGGTTTCTGCCTGAAACGGGGTTTGCTATTTTTGGTCTCTGACAATAGTCCTGCTGTTTGCACCTTTTCCCCTAGCATGAGAAATGCTGAAAAAAAAACAATTTAATAGGATCCCTTGCATGTAAAAAAAGGGCAAAAAAGGAAATTCATTAATGTCTCCTACCAAAAAAATCTATGAAAACGTCTGATAGTTTCTTATTCTCTCTCCTTTTTTTCATCTTGTGGCCAAAATTATTAAACTATCTTATGAAAATTAGTCTTTGAGGCTTTATAATCAGTTTTCAAGTCACAGTAAAGCATCAACTTTTTTACCTGGTTATTTTTCCCTACTGTTCCCATGAAACCCAAAGCAGACACTTCAAGTGTATTAATTTGACCTGCTTGAAGAAGCCTCAGGTGTAATCTGAGAGTGACCACAGGGCCTTCTGACCCCTACTGCTCCTGAGCAGCTTCCTCAACAGCTGCTGAGACTCACCTGTCAGTTATCATGGCATTCAGCCTTCCACACAAATAAGTACTACTCTGCTGCAGCTATGAAATTACACCGTCATGGTCTAATAATGTAAGTCACATGTCTTATCAACTATTACATTGGAGACTATTTACTATTGTCCTTGTGACCGTCTGTCTCAGTCACGTACTTTTGCTTTTCACTTGCACTGGAAATCAGAGAACATTTGAAAAGATAAACAAGTCAATTTAAGGTTTACTTTGGAAGCGGTAATGGTTGAGGAAACTGATTTTCTAGTGGGGCGCAGTTTCTTGGTACCTGTACATAGTTTGTTTATGTTCTTACATTTCCGCATTTTCATGGAGCTATTGAATGAAAATTATATCTGCTTTATAGAGAGTTAAGCCTGTGTGTGTGTGAATACAGATGTTCAGAACCTTCACTTGCCTGAGTAATTAATTTATCTAGTTCAAAAGGTCCATTCATCACAAGTTGAATTTGTCTGACAACCATCATTAACAGTCTACAGTCGGGTATTCTTGCTTTATCTATGATAAGGATTTCTGACCGCTGTTTGGCTACCTGTTCTCAGATATAAACACATGCACTCACAATATATATGATGCTGGTAAAGCAAGACCTCCAGTGTAAATGTAGGATTTGGTGATGGATATTGCTGCCCGCATGGGATGGTTCAATAGTAGAATGGTTCAAGAAAAATTGGCAAATTCTATCTGAGTAGACTCTGGGTCTACTCAGGGTGCTATGGCTTCCTCGCACAATCCAAAGGAATGCATGCTAAATTTGCTGGAGTAATAAACATTAATAGTTTGTCCCTGTGAAGGAGTGGCAACATCCCAGCTAGAGTCAGCAAGGATAGGCTGCAACCCCCACAACTCTGCAACAGGGTGAAGTGGATATTGAAACTGGAATAATGTTACCATCATCCACTGAAGAAATGGAAAGCGAAGAGCGAGGAGAAATAAGGTGATGTCAAGCCGTCAAATCTCCCTGAAGGAGGTGATAATAAAAAAGCTTGAGCACTGATGCTGAAGTAAATGGCAAATAGCTCTGAGGTAAGCATAACATGATTGATTTCATGTCTAAAAGAGTAGAAAGGCAGCGGAATATTCATTCCCACTTTTAGTGCAGGTATCCTGGCTAAACTCGAGGTTGTAATACAGGTTCTGTTTCTTAAGTACACATACGAAGCTTAAACAAATGGGGCCATAACATCTTTCTGTGTCATAGCTCTTCTAGAATAGCTGTCAGCTGCTGTACTGTACATGAGTCTGTGCGTGGCCAAGCGCCTGATCCTGCTTCTGGAGGTCTATAAACTGGAACTCCCCACGAAGGTTTTCTTTGCAGCTTTGCAGGGTTTGGGGCTGAAGTACTTCTTAAAAACACCGACTGCTGATTTAGTAAAGATGGATTCCAACAAAATGTCTTCTATCAAATCAAATTAACCTGAGTAGCATAATTAAATGCAGATCAGTTATGTATGAACTCCTTTCTTTGACAACACACAATCCTTGCAGCCTGTCTGTGTTTACGTGTGCAAGAAATAATGCAAGTGAAGCAAGAGGTGACATTTGTGTTATTATTGTATTCTGCTTTTCTTTCACCATAAGCTGAAGTGTACTGGTTTAATAACCATGAATGAGAGTACCATTTTACTAATTAGCACACTAATTCAACTAGCGAGGTGATGTGATCTGCTTTGCTTCGATTTAAAACCTTTAGACTGTTGCATGACACGGAAATTGATATAACAGACTTTAAAGGAGATTTGGCTACTGATCTTCCACAGAAAGGGATTTCACACATATATAGTGGAAAACAATTATTTTACATGAAAATTATTTGCAGTTTACTTTGATTTGCTACTAAAAATGAATAATCTGGAGGTAACAAACAGTTAAAAACAAACAAAAAGATCAGTTGTTGAAAACTTACAATGTGGCTGAAATAGAAATTGTTGTGATTAATGAGGCGCTAGTACATCAGCTCAGAACCTCTTATTTTTGTCTCCCTTTAAATCAGAATTACGCTTACCTTTTTTTCTGCACAGAGGTGAATCATATTGCAGCTAAAATGACCATAAGCCTACAAGCTGTCCAAGTGTTCTACGTTATCACGGACAGCTGTTATCCTTAGAATAACTGCTATTTTCCCAGTGGCAGACCGTCAAGCTGCCACATCCCTACAATTTCCATTCTGTTTTCTGCCTGTAATGGGTTTGGGTAAACTTGTCCTTTCTTGCACAGGTAATTGCTGTTTGATATTGACTCTACATCCGGGGAAATGTTTTGGTGTATGGGACTGTAAGACATGAGAATGCATGTACACCAGGAATTGACTGGTGTATTTATAGTCTTGAGTCACTTGTCTGTAAATTTCATTCTGGTTCTGAAGGTATGATTATGAGCTGCTTTAGAGATGGGCGTCATGAATCAAGGGGAAACTTGCAAACCCTGTCATTATGTCTCACCTGGATTCCCTTTCATACTGATATAAACAGATGTCCAGAGCAGTTACCCAAAAAAAGTACTGGCTTGAATCCACAGTCCTCAGACATTCAGTCAAGAGCCTGGTGTGAAAATTAAATGATGCTGTCTTAATATGCTAAAGTTTTCTGTATCAACAGTGTAGCAGCTTTATCGTTTTTTCTGTTAGAAATTAATTTTCTAGCACACAGTGGGCAGAAGAGCATTTACCAGGGCTCAGCTGAATTTCACCATAAGAGAAGCCACTTAGCTCTGTGGGAATGTCATGTAAAGTTCAGGTGAAATCAAACCGTCAGTTTGAGTTTAATGGTCCCTTTAGGGATGTCTGCGTCTCCCCCCATGTCTCCTCTTTTATTTATGTTCACACATATAAAACATAGACAATATTTACTCTTTTGGCATTGTTCTTCTGGTTATTCACAAAATGCAGCGACCAGCATAATGACTTAATAAAGAAGAAGGTGCTCCTTTTGTGTTCTCATTTCTTATTTCATATGAGAAATGATGAATCAACATTTCCATTGTTTTATCAGTAAAAACTGACTCTCTTAGAATTTCATAATTCTAGTTTCATTTTAGTCATTTTAGTTTTTAAGTAAATGGGGGCTAAGATACAGCAGAGCTAATACAAGTAATAAACAAAAGGTGTAGATGTATATAGATATATTAGTGGTGCTTTTTGTGAGTTTGTTTCAAAATAAAAATACACATTACTCAATGTTGTATGATAAGTTGATCTAAATCTGGATCATCTCCTCTTATATCCATGCAACCTTATATGTGTTTTGTGGCACCAGAGACAGCTGCTGGAGACAGTGGTTTACTTTTCAGTTAATGGGCCTGAGGACTTTGAAGCCCTCTTGTTTGTCTACTGCACAGACCTTATCTGATTACTGGACTAGTACAACAGGGTCTGAGTTCCTGGCTGCCAACCTCAGCCTTGTAGATCTGATTACTACTCCAGGTAGGGACCAAGTGCAGGCAGCCAAAACCATCTTTGTTTGGTTTTTCTGTGGGGAGAAATTCTGGCAGCTGCAACCCTCTTGATGTGGCACTTATCCCAGCCATCCACTCATGACTGATTAAAGCATAGAAGTTTTCTGCCCTTTGATTGAACTTAAGAGTAGAATTTTTTAAACCACATATATGGCTTCTTTGAAAACTGCAAGACCCTTGAATTTGCATTAAAAACACTTTTTTTCTCTTTTAAAATCTCTCTTTTCATACTGATATCAAGCTATTATCACCAAAGTAGACAACAATGAAATATTCAATGTTTTCCCAAGACTCAGATTACTTGGGGGAATAATTACATTGTGTATGATAATAGAATATTATCATACACAATATTATCATGCCAGACAATATTGCCATATTGTCTGGCAAGAATTTTTGCTGACTGTTAATCATTGTCTCCCTTTTTCCCCGCATCTGTAGTTTGGCCTCACGAGATAACACAATTATCTCTCACAACAGCATGGATTTTTTTCTTTGCATTTATCGCTCAGTTCCCTATTTTCCATTATGCCTCGTACTGTGTGATGAGAAACAGCTAAGTGCTGTTTTGTCGGTGCTTTTTTGTGGTTGCCCTGTGACTCGAGTGCTTCTTTAAGTAGGCAGGCAGGCGAACTGAAGACAGCTCAGTGAAGGCTGGGGGCAGTGTCACGTCACTCTGTAGTGCTTAGTGCCCAGCTTAACAGGACTATAAGAATGTATTAAAACCCACAGCTCTACCCATCTCCATTGCCATTCACCTAATATATTGACAATTTGATCACAGCTGTTTTCAAAAGCACAAGGATTTTACAGTTTAGTTTGGTCTCAATAGTGATAATTATTTGTTGCAGTCATGAGAATATGAGCCATTTGTTGGATAAAATTCTAACTGGATTGTTTTCAACTTTTGGCTGAGCAGCTTCTGAATCTGTTTGTAGTTGATCACACCTCTCAAAGGGAGCATACTCTGAAGTGAAAGATCTTAAATAACCATTTCACAAACAGCGTGACGTGTTAGACATCACTGAAAGCTCTTTCAAAAATGGCTCTTTAAGGGTTGAATGCAACAGTGGGTGAATTTGGCTGCAGTGGAATCTCAGCTCATAGAAACACTAATTGCAGTCAGGCAAGCCCAGGCTGGCACTTTTTGCTTTATATCCCTCAGACCTCCTGTTAGGCCTCCTGTCTGCCTCACAGACCCATCACTATCAAAGTCAGCTCCACCACCAGGCTCATCCAGAACCAGGAAATTCAGTTTTGCCCTGGGGTTGTTTTTTTGTCTATCAAACCTTGTTGCGATTCTTGAAATATCCCCAAAACATGATGCCAGGAAATTAGAAAGTGCTTTATAACGTCTTCAATTACAGTGTTGACTACCTGCTGCTGTTTCGATGGAAATGATCCCTCAGCTCTCCTGTAATTAGAGATATTCTGACGGAGTATGGTTGCTGTTAAAGATTCAACTCTGCAATTACATCAGGCATTCAAATTTCCTGTTGTAAGTGTGTTAAACTCCATCCTCCTATGTTCTTTTCTTCATCTGTTTCACTCCCTCTCCTGTTGTTGTTTCCAGAACCTGTTTTCTACTTTGGCAACATAGAATACCATGTGGATGAGAGTGATGGCTTTGTGGAGGTGCAGGTGTGGAGGACAGGGACTGATCTTTCCAAAGGAGGAACTGTCACAGTACGCTCCAAAAAGACGGATCCTGTCTCAGCTGAGGGTATGCTTCCCTGATAAACATGATTCTCTGACGCCTTCAGCTGGTTCATGCTTAGATAGATGTACACATCACAAAACAATAGGCTTAAGTCATCATCCTGCCAGTCTTTGTATTCCTGAGCTCAACTGTGCAAAAATTCCCCACTGGATATGTTGAGTGGATGACCTGAGGAATGTAAACATTGTCTTAGGTTGGGGGAAGATAAACCAGGGCTTTGCAGTTGAATCCTTGTCTTATAGGCACTAGATCTACACATTGTTGTGAAGTTAGTCAGTCTGTGGGGAAGTTTGATGAATGTATACAAATGATGCTGCATGTTAGCAGCACTTGGGACTTTAGGAGTGATTGCCATTTCCTCAAGTCTTCCCTACAGCTTTTATTATCTCTTGCCCCCAGGCAGTCATCTCCCCTTTAACCGATTCTTAACAACTCTTCTCCTGCCTGTGCTTCAACTATAAAAGTAACTAGCAACAAAACATAAGCAGCATGATAGGAATCCAAGCTCATGTTTTTATGGGTTGTAAATACATGAAAAGGCCTACGGATGAAGCTTAAGCTCTCAATACAAAGACTTGTCAAAGAAATACAGAACCTGTTTGCGCTAGGGGAGATGTCCAGTCTTTTGTCGCGCTTCTTTAATCATGAAGCAATTCAAACTGTTGATTGCTATCGGCTTTATGATGAAATATTTTGTCAGCTCGCAGTGTATGACTTTTCATTATGCTCACTGCATGAGATTCACGTACCAGTTGTGTAGTAACATGAAAACTGCTGTCAAAGTGAGATCAAGCGCTGAAGTCTGTGGGGTAATATAGCCAATATACCCCATGAACTCTCTTTGAAACACATTATTTTACACATGCCTGACCTATATTGTGTTGTGAGGCAGCCAGCGTGGATTATGTAGGGATCAGCCGGAATCTGGACTTTGCACCAGGGGTCACCATGCAGACGTTTCGCGTGACCATCTTGGATGATCTTGGTCAACCAGTACTGGAGGGACCGGAGAAGTTCGAACTGGTACTACGAATGCCTATGAATGGGATCCTCGGGGAGCCAAGCAAGACCACCATCTTCATCAATGACTCTGTTTCTGACTGTGAGTGAATATCTCGGTTGTTTTAAAAATGTATTCAAGTGATTACACAGTTTATTTAATGTTCACACTTCATTTTTTGCTTTTGACTTTTGAAAAAAAAAAAATTCTAGTGCCAAAGATGCAGTTCCGTGATGCTGTGTACGTGGGCAATGAGAACTCAGGACAGATCTCAGCCACTGTTTATCGTAGTGGTGATATCAGCTACAGGTCCACAGTGCGCTGTTACAGCAGGCAGGGAACAGCCCAGGTCATGATGGACTTCAATGAGAGGCCCAACACAGATACCTCCATCATAACTTTCTTACCAGGTGTTGTAGAAAAAACTAACTCAGGTCCCCTTGCTTAGTTTGTGTTTCTCTACTTACATAAGGATGCAAGATCATTGTAATTTACTTTATGTTTTTCAGGAGAGGTTGAAAAACCTTGTTTACTGGTACTAGTTGATGACATGGAACATGAGGAGGAGGAAGAGCTGCGTCTTGTGTTGGGAAGCCCAAAGAGTGAATCTCCATTTGGAGCATCTATTGGAAAGCAGAATGAAACCGTCATTAAGATTAAAGATTATGCAGACAGTAAGAATGCTTGGCTTTCTTGTAGTGTATTGATCCTCACAAAAGCCCTGTTTTTAATTAGTTTAGTTAGTTTTAGTCAGTTTTAGTCAAATTAGATCAGCTTTACCATTGTGTCTTTTATGTTACTGACATAGGTATATATGTGGTATACTTGTAATGCTACGTTTCATTAGTATGATGAAAACACTTTACATGCTTTCACAGGGCCTATTATTAGTTTTAGAGAGACCAAATTCAGTGTGAATGAACCAAAGGAAAATGGCCAAGTCTCTGTGGTGAAGATCCCGGTTTCACGTGTTGGAGACACCTCCAAGGTCTCTATTGTCCGAGTTCACACCAAAGATGGATCTGCTACCTCTGGCGAGGACTACCATCCCATATCTGAAGGTAAATAATACTACTAGTCTTTCCAATCTGAAATTTTCTGAAAAAGATATTTGTTGAATGACTCTACTTTTTCTCTGTAGAAATTGTGTTCAAACAGGGTGACACAGAGCACTATGTGGAGGTGGAGGTTTTATATGACGGTATTAGAGAAATGAGGGAGGCTTTCACTGTCCACCTAAGGCCTGATGAAAACATGGTTGCAGAAACAAAGGTGAAAGTTATCTATATTTGTATACAATTCACTTCTTAATTGCATAAATGACAGAATTCCACATTAAATAAGCTATTTGTTCACCTTTAATATCTTTTTAATTGTGCTTGTTTGTTGATCAACAGATGAGCAAAGCAATCATTTATATAGAAGAAACCAACAGCATGGCAGATGTGACGTTTCCCTCAGTACCAAGAGTGGTTTCTTTGTTGTATTATGACGACATCGACAGAGCCAGGGTCTCTTTGCCTGTGGCTGGATACCCTGTCATATGTGTCACTGTAAGTCCCAACTAATAAAAAACAAGTGAACAATAAATACTTATTGCATATCTGTCATTGATCCGCAAATGATTCATTCAAAAAGGTTCTGTTTGTCATAAGTCCAGTTTCAAACAGGTTAATTTCTCTCACAAGTGTGTCCTCACTTTTCCAGGCCTGTAACCCCAAGTATCCAGATTATGACAAAACAGGCTCCATCTGTGTGAGTGAGAACATCAACAACACGCTAACTCGGTATCGCTGGCTTGTTAGCGCCCCCACTGGCCGGGACGGTGTCACCAGCCCAATGAGGGAAGCTGACTTTGACACGTTCTTCACCTCCTCCAAACTCATAACTTTGGACTCAGTCTATTTCCAGGCTGGCTCCAGGGTCCAGTGTGCTGCAAGGGCTGTGAACTCTAATGGGGATGAAGGTCTAGAACTTAGTAGCCCCATAGTGTCAATCAGCACAGAAGAGGGTGAGTTCAGCCCATATCTTGACTTCAGCTATTTTATCTCTTTTATGGAACTCCCTCAATACAATAAGCAGCTGCTGAATCATTTTGTATTCCATTACCATAGCGTTAGTCCTTCCTTTTTCCTCACTCTAAGAATACTGAATTGTCTTTGGAGAAATATTTGGGAATTTTACATGGTTTTGTATGCGTGTTTGCAGGAATGTGTCATCCTCGTGTTGTAGGCACAGTGGGGGCCGAGCCCTTCTCTGCCAAGTTGAAGTACAGCGGAGCTGAGGATACAGACCACCCCAACCTTATCAAATTAACTGTCACTATGCCTCATATTGATGGTGAGAATGTAGATTTAAAGTTCTGAACATTTTTAATCACTAAACTTGTAAGAGGCTTGTAAACCTAAAGAATGGGGGCTTCATTTGTTACTGACGTGTCACTCATCAAACAAATTATTTTAATCAGAAGTCGCTTTATTTGGTTAATCCTTTATTGTTTATCTAATACATTCCCTTCTATACCTGCTGTTTTTATCCTCCCACAGGAATGTTGCCTGTTGTGTCTACCCGCCCCCTGTCTAATTTTGAGTTGACACTTAGCCCTGATGGGACCCGTGTTGGCCAACATCGCTGCTCCAATTTGTTGGACTACAGTGAGGTCAAGACCCGTTACGGCTTTCTTACTGAAGCGACCAAAAATCCAGAAGTGATTGGCAAGAGTGTGCCTTACCAATACAGCATTTCCCTTAGGGGATCTAGTACACTACGATTCTATAGAAATCTTAACTTGGAGGCTTGTTTGTGGGAATTCACCAGCTTCTATGACATGTCTGAACTGCTCAGTGACTGTGGAGGCACCATCGGGACTGATGGACAGGTAAAAAGCCCTACTTTTGAGCTTCAGTACACCTTTGACCCCTTTTCTCATCCCTAGTCCTGAGTGCAACAATTGAGCTAAAAAAAATCTGTGGAAGTCCTTGATAGGAACATTGATCCAGCACATTTAAAAATCTAGATTTTTTCCAGTCTTCCTTTTACAGTCATATTACAAATTTTGCTTGCCAACCTAAAGTAAATACCTGTCTGTAAATTTGTCTGTAGACTTGTGTTATCCTCTGCCGTAAAGTCTAACCCAACTCCTGCCCCCTTTAGTTTCTGGTAGGACAAGTTTATTTGTCTTGTCAAAGTGAGAAGTCAATCGCCAGCAACCAAATAAAAATCCCTGTTGGTCTTTTTTGCCCCATACACAATGCGTTCTTTGCAGCAGGATATTTTACATATGATGCTGGAAGGAGATGTCTTGCCTTCTGGCACACATGCCTTACAGCCTTCAACATTTGCATTCATCTTGGAAACTTGCTCCGAGTTCCCATTGAGTTAATTAAAGTAGAGAGTTGATAAAAAAAAATTTAAAAAAAAATAACTTTGGACTTGAAGACTGTAGGGAGCACATCACGGTGGACACTTAAACCGCAATTCCTTACTGAGGATTTTTAATTCAAGCCCTAAAGCACTGGCAAATGTATTTGGACTTCTTATGCCTGTAAGAGTGTACATGTTTCTTGGTTTTCCATTATGATATGAGATTCTCATTTAACATAGCTCCAGGTTAATTTAATAACAAAGGTATCACCCAGGTGATAAGTGGAACAAGTGGAACTTTGTTGCCTGTAACTGCATACTATAAATATAAATGTGGCAGTGATAAACTTGTCTTGACAAGTAAGCAGTCTACTGCAATCAGTATTTCTACCTCAGCAGCTTGTAATACCTTACAATCAAAAATCAAATAATAAACAAACATGATGCATGCAATACACAGTAATTAGTGGTCATGTTGATTGTGTTTCTCTCCATAGATTAGTGATCACATTGTTGTGGAAAAGCGCTTTGAGTGGTCATCTAGACTAGAAAAGCGCCATACAAGTACAGTCCAATTACCATTTACCAATGATATCTTTGACCAGAGACAATCCAGGTTAAAGATTAGTTTTTTTAAAAGATTAACTGCACCTTTTCATTAAGGGAGGGAAATTATATACATTCAGCTTCTCAATTATTGCTCAAAAGTAGCTGTGTAGAGTGACGCTTCAGAGATTCAGGATCCGCAAGACAGGATCAACAGAAAAAGGAACAGCCTTTGTTTGTGGTTGCCCTGTGACCCAAGTGCTTCTCTAAGTGGGCAGGCAGACTAACTGAAGACAACTCAGTGGATACTGGGGGCAGTGTCACGTCACCCTGTAGAGCTTAGTGCCCAACTTAACAGGACCGTAGGAATCTATTAAAACCCAGCAGGATGTGTCAGAGGTCCATTCAGCAAATCATTTGCTTGAGCTCTCAGTGCCCAGAGGCATAGGCACGTCTCCACATGAACACAAAGCCAGTGCAGGCAGGTACCTCTCATAGGTTAGAGGAGAGTGCAGATACCAGAGAGCGCTCACCCAGAGGACTTTGACCATTTTAGGAAAAAATTATTTTGAATAGCAAAGCGTTTAACATAAAAGCCACACATTGTTAGTAGTAGTGATTTAAAAAAGAAAAAACAATACATACCTTTATCTGTAATAGTAGGAGTCCTTACCCAACCCTATACGGAATGCAATGAATGTTTGTACTATAGATCATCAGTGACCTTATTGATGACAACTTAAAGGAGAATTATTGGCATAACTTTATGGTAAAGTGTGATTTAAGTTCCCTAAACTATGTATCGCAAGGCCCCATAAATCTGATGATCGAATTAAATGCTGTTTAGAACAGGACCCAAATTAGGCATGACGGTAAAATGTGTTTTTTTTTTGTATATTTTAGTTGTGAGGCTTATGTTTATTCCGTCCAGGATGTCCTTGTGTTTTTGTCCTCGTATCTCAAAACAAAGGACTAGCTTTGTAAGTGAAGTTTTAATGGAATTCACACACTGTGGTGTTTTTCACTGCAGGTGCTGAATCTCATCCAGTCCTACGTGACCCTACGAGTCCCACTACATGTGTCGTATGTCTTTCATTCCCCTGTTGGAGCAGGAGGTTGGCAGCACTTTGACTTACAATCAGAGCTCAGGCTCACTTTTGTGTACGACACTGCCATCCTGTGGAGGGATGGTATCGGTAGCCCACCAGAGGCTGAACTACAAGGCAAGATTTGTACAGTGATTTGGTTAAAGACATGTACATTTTTGTAATGATCCCCAGATGGGGATTGGGATAGGAATTGATTATTTATAAGTTAGGCAATTAAAGTAGTTTGTCTTTGCAGGTGCCCTTTACCCAACCAGCATGCGTATAAATGGCCAAGGACAACTAGTGGTCAACTTCCGCACAGAGGCTCGATTTAGAGGCCTGTTTGTGTTTGGACACCCAGGTACAGCATGTCAGTTTAACGTGATAAATCAGGCTGCCTTTTGGTGTCCTATCAATTTGGTTAGAGGTTAAACTAAACAAAATACATTTTTACCCATGTTTTATTGTTAGTTGTTATGCATTGTTTTAGTCTACATGGGTGTAACTTTTGCTCAGGCGCAGATACTTTAACTGATGTATTGTTAAATCAGCTTCATCGCTCACCTCCATGGTCATGTGTCCGGACCATCCTGGTTTAACCTTTAACCTCAGCCTTGTGAGGAATGAGCCAACCTACAGCCAGCCCATTCAACAGTGGACTTTCATCTCAGATTTTGCTGTGAGAAGATGCTATGTTTATTAGATACAGTTTAAATGTAGAAATTGTTGGGGTTTTTTTTCATAATACACTTGATTCCTACAAAACATCATTTTTCTTATAGGTACGGGACTATTCTGGCATGTACACAGTGAAGCTGATCCCATGCACTTCCCCTCCAAGCCTAGAGTACACTATCCCTCCTGTCTGCAATCCAAGGGAGCCTCTCACCTTTGATCTGGATATCCGGTTTCAGCAGGTGATTTTCCCCTGTCTAAAAAATTAAGTGTAAGGCAGGAAACTTTATTTAAAACTATATTTAGCAAGTTATTTCAGCTTGGCTTTTTTTTTTCTTGCCATTGACTCTGCTTGACTGGTGGTCTGGAACAATCTCAGCAAACATGATTCAGGAAGCTTGATATCCTAAAACCATGTCACAGAGCCTGGCATTCACAACATTTGCATACACTTTTATGAACAAAGGATAAATACAGGAAGGGACTGTTGGGGGAGGATAGATAAGCTCCAAATTCACTCCAATGCATTCCAAAAATACACTGAACACAAAGCAAATAAAATGATGAAGCATGATGAATGCATGGCACAGGCTGAAGTTGTAAGCAGCTAAACTGAGAGGAACTTGTACTTAACACTGATTCTGTCCTCTGTGGAGACTGTAAAATTTTAATTGAAATTAAATTTAGATTCTGCTTTTTGCCCATTTAGTTCTACTGTATGTTTACTGCAGTGTCACTGCTGGTGCTGATAACATCTTATCATCCCAGGATCAAAACACTGTATTCATGGCAAAGCTGTCCAATCTAGAAAGTATTTCACTGACAGTTAACTATGATGAGGAAGACACGAGGAAGAAATTCTCACATTTTGTTTGCAATTCTAGGTTAGCGACCCGGTAGCTGCTGAGTTCAGTCTGAATACGCAAATGATCTTACTGACTAAGCGGACTCTCTGGCTCTCAGATGGCTCCATGGGCTTTGGACAGGAGAGTGACACTGCTTTCTCTCAAGGTAGGAGAACAGCACTCAGTCATAAAATACCAACTATCATTAAAATTGTGTGAATTAAAACAAAAAAACTATTAAAAACTCGAAGGCATTGTCCAAGTGAGCATAGGAATATTTTGTTATCAAGCCAAAGAAAGTAATTGTAGCAGGGCTTTTTAGTTTTCTGTCATTATTGTAAAATAGCAAATAATTATTATTATGCTGTATTTATCAGTGGACATAAAACTATTAACATAAAACCAAAAGTTTGGGTATGTGTAATATTTGTCTCGCCATGTTGAAAGCTAACCTCCTCTTTTCTCAGGGGATATGATTTATGTCAGAGTGATGGTGGATCCAGTACAGAACTTGGGCGACTCCTTTATTTGTAACATAGAGAAAGTGTTCCTGTGCACTGGAGCTGATGGATATGTTCCTAAATACAACCCAAACAACTTTGAGTTTGGCTGTCTGGCTGATGCTCCGTCACTACTTTACAGATTCAAAATTATTGTAAGTAAAAAAGGATTCCTTGTATCATGTAACGTGGTCTTTTATGCATTCACACCTCATTATTCTTTCCAATTTGATTTTGTCTCTCCAGGATAAAGCCCAACCAGAGACCCAGGCCCGCTCATTTGGTAATGTAGCCTTTAATGCCCTCTTGGCAGTTGATGACCCTGGAGCTTTAGCTCTGGTGAGACAACCTGGAGCAGATGGTTTTAGCCTGGATTCTGCAGCTCTCTTCCAGGTCAGTATAAAGGTCAACCAGAGTGAACTTATTCAGTACACATCCTCACAAATTTCTTATTTACATATTTTGAAAAATCTCTAATGGTCTGCAGTGGTTATTTTATTCATTTCATACTTAATCCAGCCATGTAGGTTTTATGGAATTGGTGTGATAATAACTTTCCTTAATGTGGAAAGCAAGTAAGAATCTACACAACTCAAAGTGACCACAGGATATATTTTTTCCACTGCAGTTTTCCTTTTCCTTTTGAGAAGCTGAGGGAAAAAAAGATTCACTGACCAATCAGTTTCTGTGCTCCTGTGGTAAGATTCCTGACTGAGCAATCCTCTCACCGTGTAGGTGGGCTTTTCTATGAAGTCCAACACGACTCACAATCTCAGCATTTTGTCTCGAGTATATTGCTTCTTCTTGTCTATCTTTCTGTTTCTTGGCTGGTTGAGAGGAAAAGAATCATTAGGTCTGCAAGCAGGAAATATTTAGCAAGGACTTTTGGGATTTTGTACAAAGTTGTACAATGTTTGGATGTACTGTTGTTATGATCCATGGTTTGAAGAGGTGGAGGAGTAGGACTCAAACACAGGACCAAGAGGCAAGAGGCAGACAGGTGGTGAAACTAACAAAAGGTGCTTCCTTTGTAGGGGACACAAAGTACAAAACTTTTAAAATGATAGTAATAAATGAATGCATCAGGAAACATTAAGTATTATCAATCTGTGAGAAGGAATTAGATTAGAATTAGAGAAGGAGAATTAAAATTGAATTATTTGGACAATATGAAACTGTTCATCATAATGGAGAATTTTATTTTTATTTTGTTACTGAGTTCAGTACTGAGGCTTTAACATGAAATGGTGTCCTTGTCCTAAAAATAACTTTATGTCATATATGTTCTAAAGGAGACAATATTGCCCTTTAAGGACTCTTCCCTTTTCTTTGGTGTTCTAGCTTTTATTGTGCATGTAAAATGTTAGCAGAGCTAAAGGGCACTGGTAGTCCACACCAAAGAGAGGTATTCTTTTCCACGAAAAATACTGTTCCTGAACTGTTTTAAATGCCCTGTTATCAGTCCTGCTTTTTCTTTTTATTCCATTCCTTGTCAGTGTCATCATTTAACACATATGCACAGTTCCTGCCATGGTTAGTGTGGTACCCTGTCAACAAAAGAGCAGCTGCCTGATATGGATTCCCCTCACTGTGCATGAAGATAAAGGTTATGAGTTTGTGCTTTGTGTAACGTAGTGAATTCTGTAGGGGTCTCTCCCTGTTCGAGTTAAAGCCAGTTACAGTTTGTCATTTTCACCAAGCCAGCTCACCGGTCGGGTCATTTTGGGAAGAGATCTTTGAAGTTCTGGTGTACAATATTTAAATGTTAAAACAGAAGCAAAAAGCAGCTTCCTTTGTGAAAACCTTAGTGAAGTATTGATGTTTTTACCAGAAAGCGCAGCTTCTGTCCATCTACATGCCTCATATTTCCTGCTCTTAAGATCTTTCCATTGTGTTTATACACACTTTTGGAGCTAAGTTTAGGCTCTTCCTCAACTGAATAATTCATCTTCTTCAGTTAAAAAGACTCCAGTGAAGAAAAAGAAATGATCTGAATCCTTATAGATTTATTTTTACTTAGATATAGAAATCTCTAGGATGAACTGCTTGTTGGGCTGCACTTTTGGCTTTGGCACAGTGGTTTTTGGATATAGGCTCTGCTGCTCTAGTACAACACCCATGGTTTTTACTTTGATTGCACATTTCACCTTAAAAAAATTTAGCATCTCAGGCAGAGGGGGAGTGCAGCAGCAATATACCATCTGAGAAATGCTTTTTCAACATAAAGTATGTAAACCTATTCCTGTAAACCCTCTATAATAATAATAATAATAATAATGAACCTGTGAATGAACATAGTATGAACTTTCTAAACAATATGTGTTGTGTTGCCCATGCCAGGTGGCAGCAGGGAGAGAGTGGTTCATACACACCATCTACACTGTCCGCTCCCGGGACAATGCTAACCGTGGCATAGGGAAGAGAAGCCTGGAATACCATGTGATGAGCCAGCACACTAATTCTCTTCCAAAGAGTCAAGTTCGCACCAGAAGATCAACCAGTGATGTGCCAGACATAATAGACGAGATCGGTGTTAATAATAACCGTGGCACTAACATCTTGCACATCGCGCTGGACCGCAGCAGCCAGCGCAAGACAAGTCCAGAGAGGGAAATCTTCCATCAAGGAGGAAATATTCCCCGTGAGCTCAACCAGAAAGATGGTGATGACAGAATGGTGTTGATCATTGGCATCTTTGTTGGATTGCTCCTCACTGTGCTCCTCATTATAGTGTTGGTGTTACTAGTACGGTCTAAGCAGGAGAAGAAAGAAGTACCCAGGAACCCCAGCCGCGCAGAGCCAATGATGACGCAAGGCCTCAGAAACAGTGACAGTTCTGAGGTCTAACAAACTGATGACTGAGCGATTTAGTTGATATTTTTATTTTGTTTTGCAAGTGCCTCACATTTAGCTAAAGATTGTGTGAAGCAACACAAACAACAAAAGCTTTCTTTCTATTCAGAGAACTACTTGAAATACTACATCGCTTCCACCGCCAGGGAGTGGTCTGGACACTGAGTCGGAGATGGACATTGTTAGGAGCTTGTCAAGTTGTCAGTACTCATCTACTTCTGTTGATTGGCTTTTGATGCCAGTTTATCCAAAAAGGTGTTAACATGTTTCTAAAGGTGCTACAGGAGATCCCTCTTAACTTGAATGGCATTGGCTGTTTTGCTGAGGTAGTCAAGAGATGCGGGATATTTTGCTCACTGTTGTAGTTCTTAATGACAGGCTTTGTAAGATCAAGTGCATCAAGACACTGTCAGTGGTTTGCTTACATAAAATCTGTCTGTTGTTATTGATAATACGTTCGATTCAATGTGTGCCTAAGAAGTTCACGAAATTTTGAGATTTTATTATGTAAAATGTTTGTCCTATGTGTGATCTGTAAAACATCAACAAAAAAAATCATTTGAATAGATATTGTTTCCTGTGCCTTTGATTTTGCATGCATTTAATTTTGTGTCTTATAAAGTCAAAATGATGTTCTAAATCGGATTTGTGACAAATGTGTCAGATTTGCTGTGTTTCCACCAGTTTGTATTTTACTGTACACATCAGTATTTATCTGCAGTTAACTGTTATTGTTACATTTAGCCTAATATTGAGTTGTTGAAACACTGTATGACTCCACGACTTTGTGATTGACTGATGGCACTAAATTAAATAAGAGAATAACTTTTCTACAAGAGGAGTACTACTGAAGCAACTTTTAAGACAGCTGGTCTGCAATGTACAGCATAGTAAAGTAATGGCTCATGATCCAATATTTCTAAGCTGAACCATTTTCAATCACCAGGTTTACTTAACTTCTAAGAGTTGACTAGTGGAGTTTTGTAGAGAGAGTGACTTAATAGTGGCTTCATCCCTTTTCACAACATGGCTTTGTGATGATTGTGCTGTTTTCGCATTTCACACTAAAGGAATTCAAGGTTTTACCTTAAATCATCATCGTTCCTGTCAGAGATTCTCTCCATGATTCATTAGTATTAGATATATTAAGTTATTTTTCAGTGCAGTGTTACTTTAGCAAAATTCCTGTATCACATTGCCTCTTGCATTTTAAACCTTTCTTTCTCAAACTGTGCAACACACCTGCCATTATGATATGTTTGCGTTGAATAATGATTTTGCCGTGTTTTCATTAAAACATTGTGCCCACGAGATGACACTTTCAACAAGCTCTCATTTATCAGTGTTCTTTTGCCTCGTGTCCAGGCACCAGATTGCCACAAAATCTGATTACCTCTTCATCCTATAATAAACACTAACTTCATTATCTACTTTATAAATGTTTGGCCAATTTGCAATTTCATTTTGAGACTGAAAACAATTCTATGCAACTTGTGATATAATACGTTCATTAAATGTTACCCCAAGAATGTTTTTTTTCAGTGCACAATCTGCTTGCTTATCTAGATTTGACCTTGTATCTATGTATTGTGGTTTTTTAATTTTTTTTTTTACTACGCTCTAATGCTTTGAGTGTATTCTGGGGGGTTTACGCACATTTATGTATGTATGTAGATACATATACAGTATATTGCATAAGATTATATCATTTGGATGTTTTGGGAATGATTACTGTTAAAAATGCTTACTGTATGTGCTGTATTTGTAACATAGACCATAAGCACAACATGGTCTGCAAATAAAAAAAAAAAGTTTTTTTAAAGAAAACTGAAATGTTATTAGTAATTTTTATTCATCTTATGACAATTAAACCTAAACTAATATGTTGCTGTACTGTGACAACGTACAGTTTCTTCATCACTACAATCAGGGATTAAGATTGATCTTCAAATTTAAATGAAAAACAGGTCAAATTCCTTTCTGAGCAAATTAAACATGAAATGGGTAGTCACATTAATTTACAACAGCTCAGTAAACCATGTGCTTTTATTACCAGTGCATATTCAGAAAGAAAACAAAATAATGGGTTTGGTGAAATACTTTAGACACATCTAAAAAAGATGAGCAATTGACTTTTAAAAGGTGTCTTTGCTCCTGTTTGGCAACAAGTCAAACAACAGATCAAGTGCGTGAAAAAACATCAGCTTCCTGGCTGACTTAACTGTTAGTAATTGAGTTATACTAAAGCCCTGTAACACCACAGTGTGGAGGGCTAATGTTGGTGTTTAGATGTTAAACACAGTGTTGTGGACAATTAAGTCAGACCAGGGGCCTGTCCTGAACACAACCATTCTCTTTTCTGCTGTGGCACAACGTTTTCTTCTGAAATCATACAAAATGAACAAAAGGGGGAGCAAGAGTAGCAACAGCTTAACCGGTTCATGAGTCCGTGCTTTGGAGTCATGGCTTGGCATAGTGCAGGCAGGAACTCAGGGCTAAGAGATAGATAGCTTACGAATATATCATGGAGTGTTCACTAGCCGATGGCATCTACTAAATGGTCATACATTAGTTTCCTGTGAAGCCACAAAATAACAAACACTGTAAAACAGAATTCATATTCCATCTTCATGATTTTAGTAATCTGTGATTCAGACTATATTTGTACAAATGAACAGTTTTCTCACAAAGCAATAAATGTGGCCCTCTCATTAATGTGTTTATGAAATTAATAATATCTGATATTGTTTCACTGACACTGTAATCAAATTTGGATGGATTTCCTGAGATATGTGTATTATTTCTGGTAAGGTGGTAGCACTTTAGTGGACAACAGTAAAAAAAAAAAAAGTATTAAAGGCTAGACAATCAATTCAATTCTTCAACCTAACACTGCTTATAAGCAAAGAAACTTAATAAACTATGTTTTTCGTTGGCATCCAAAATTAAAACAAAGATGAAGATGTAGCTTTGGAAACCAGCTGCCCATCTGCACAAATGATTATCTACGTTTTCAGGATGTTGGTGGATACTGAATTCTGCTTTAAGGGGAACTTTCCCCTTAAATATGTGAAATAAAAAATAAAAAAGAAATAAAGGAAAAAAAGCACATAAAAATTTAGAAAAATAATTTGTAAATGCTGAGCTAGTACAAAATAAAATAAATTAGCATTTTCAACTGTTTTTACCCTTCAAACAATCATAAACAAAATAATTATTGTGCTGCTTACATAAGCATTAAAACGACACTCTTTTCTGTAAATTGTGTGCTGGGTGTGTTTCAAGAGCCCACTCTTTAACAGCTGCCAAACACATAATTAAAATCCTGGAATCCTTCATCCTCCGCTGCTCTCTGAATAAGCAAAAGACTGTGTTTCAAATAATAGCACATACATACAGAGTGATCTAATATACACAATATACATTCATGTATATACATTACATACAGCAAATCAATGCACAGATGGTGGTGACATTTTTATGTGAGTTGCCAGTAAATGAGAAACTTTACATTTCATTGCTGGAGAAGCATAGCACTGTTCATTTCACTGTAAGCATTAACTAGCTCATGGTAAAAGCAAATGATGGGTACACTGTGTTGTTGCTTAAGTATTTAGAAAAATCAAACTTCATGCATCTGGTCAAGTTATGGCTGATTAAATACTTCAGTCTATCACCTAAAGTGTCAGGTCTTACAGAAATTCTAGTTTGATAATATCATCAATGTGTACGATGCACAAAAATGCCTTTGTAACCTGTCCAAAACGAGTCCATTTGTTTATGTCATTATTTGTCCCAAGGATGCTACATTATTCAAATTGAAAAATCCACTTTCAATACACATCATAAAGGTAAAATGAGTTGACAACTATATCTGGAAAATATGCTGATGTGCACATCAAAAGGCTGTGCTGGAAATATCATTGCACCCTGTGGAATACATTGGCTGTGTCGTCAGTGCTTGTAGTGGTGGAGACGGCTGCCTTAGGTCTCTACTGCAGGTAGCGGTAGACTTTAAAGCAGTGGTTCCCGGAGTCTGCCACTGCCACATGGCCATCAGATGTAAGAGCCAAGCCCTGAGGGCCATAAAGTGGGTCAGCTGACGTGTTAATGTAGGAGAGGAAAGACCCTGAGCTGTCGAACACCTAGAGTATAGAAGGACAGGTTGAAAGTTATTGACAATCTCAAAAAGCTGATTTCTGCACTCAGTGAAATCTATTTTTGTCAAGCTAACCTGGATCCGACTGTTGCCCCAATCAGCCACAATAATATTTCCATTGGCATCAACAGCCACTCCCGTTGGAGCATTGAACTGGCCATTCCCCTCACCATGGGAGCCAAATTTAAAGAGGAACTCCCCATCTGCATTGTACACCTGTCACCAAGATTAAATATGAAAAATAATAAGAGAAAGACACTTACTCGCATAAAGGAAAACATGGATACCAAAACAGTATTGAAAGTGCATTGCTAAAATGAAGCCAGTCAGGCAAACCAGCTACAAGCCTTCTGTTCATCATTCGTCTGCCTTTCCTTGATATACTAATACCAAGTATTTTAAACTGCAGTTTTGCTTGTACAACAGGATAAGCATGACAAAGCAAAGGAGGGTCCCAGTAACACCAGCCAGTCAAATGTACACACATACCTTTCTCTAATCCATTTATTCATAAAACTTCCAGTGCAAGTTAACTTTAATAAATAATGTGCAAACTTGAAGCAAGCCCTACCTTGACTGAGTGATTGTGAAAGTCTGTTACAACAATCTCATTTTTGTTATTTACTGCCACAAAGTGAGGACCTGAAAACAGGAAAGGGGACAGAGCGGTAAAGAGTAACTATGAGTCACATACTGCTGTACAACATACAAGAGGAAGTTCCACACTATTTTCAGACTTTGACAACAGGACACAAAATGGTCACAGAGAGAGTTGACGTTGGACAACACGTGAGACATGACAGAGCCGATGAAGCGACACGTAGATAGAAGAAAGATTTTTTTCTCCGTTCACACTCACAGTGAATAAATTACTTACTGAAAACAGGGCCAGATTTACTAAGCTTTGATTCCAGTGCAATGTTTGCACCACTTTTCTCTAAAAGAAAAGAAAAGGTCCAAGTGAGAAATTAAACTGAAAGAAGGGTGAGTTACAGCTTAAATGAGACTGCAGAGCTGAAGTCCCATCTCAAAGAGAATCCAGTAACACAAGCAAATTATTGTTAATCCAAAATCTGATTGAGAGGCACAGATAAAAATCACATTGTTTCATGCATTAAAAGGAATCATGAATTTATGCCTCTTCCAGTATCAGCTGTTTTGTACTGAGATGATTGGCTGCACATGTACAATTTAGGGTGATCTGTGAAACAATGGCAACAACAAAGGATCAGTAACTGTGTTTTGTTGTCTGTAAGTAAGCAGGAAGCTGTACATGCAGACACTAGTTGGACTCTAAATTAAAGGGTGTACAAAAACATGCTGATCGCCAAAAACATTCCTGAAAAGGAAAAAGAATCTGTAAATCTGGCCCAGTCAAATGCCTTGATACATGCTGCTTCATTTAATGTGGATACCAATCTCTTCCTGTAAGAAACAATGACAACATGATCACACTGTGTGTTGCTTGTAAGAGCGCACATTACCTGCAAAGTGCCTGTCTGAGGTTCCTCTAGCTCCAAACTTTGTCACCAGCTTCCCATTAGATTGGAAGATAAAGACGCAGCAAGCTTTGTTATCAACTGTGATGATATGACCATTCTTATCCACAGCCACACCTTTGGGTCCCATCAATCTTCCAGCACCGATTTTATTCTGTGGCACCCGAGAAAAGTTTGGTCATTCAGATCTTCAGTTTCCAGACTAATGTGGTTGCTTTCTCTGTGTCACAGTTCTTACCTTGAACTTGCCATCTGAAGAGAAGATGCTAATCCATCTATTGTCGTAATCAGCCACAATTATGTCGCCATTCATATCTACTGTTACTCCTGTGGGGCGCTGCAGCTGTCCCGGGGACCGACCCCTTACCCCAAACCTCATCTTAAACAGGCCATCATTAGAGAATACCTACAATCAAGGGAAGTTATTTACTCTAAAATCCAAAAGATGACTTTTTTTCTTTCTTTTTTTTCAGAGAATGATCGACAGTAACCTGTATGCACTGGTTGTTGCTGTCTGCCACCACAATCCGCCCATTACTGGAGGCTGATATGCCTTGAAGGTTTGTAAATTCTCCTTTGTCTCGTCCTCTTGTTCCTGAAATATAAGAAAATAATCAGAGTACAACTGCACATCTGTCCTGCTGCATAATGTGTCGGATCCTTTTCAATACATTTAGCTTTTGTTTTGTGTTTTACAGTCTAACATAGGTCTTACAGTCTTACAAAAGTAAACCACTAAAGCATTCTCTGCATTGTGAGCCATGATCCAACCAATCTAAAGATACGACTCAAAGTGTTCAGCTGAGAAAAACGTCGTGCAGCTCGGTAATTAGTATCTACAGTTAATAGGAATGCTAACAGTTATTCACCCACCAACTCTGTAGATCAGCTCATCCTCTATTGGATTTTCCTTTTTCTTGGTGGTGCTGTACATGCTGGAGGGCCTGCGCACAGCCTTCTGTCGAACATGACCTCCTCCTCCGCTCGGGGACTTCACTCTTCTCTTCACGTCTTCTGGTGACTGCAGGACATCTGACGGCTTGACAGCACGCAAACGGAACGGACTCCCCCTCACAGGCTGTTCATATAACAGCAAGGAGAAGGTGAATTCTCCCTCAGACCGGATGGTATAGCCAACCTCGTAGGTGCCGTTTTTGTTGTCCACCACTTCAGCTTCGGTGCACACCCTATCTGCTGAGATAATCTCTGCCCTAAGAGCAGCATTTCCAGTTTTCACTAGTTCTCCATCCTTGTCTTTAGTGGTAACTGTGATGGTGGTGTGCTGGCCAACCAGTGCATGTCGCAGGCCTTCACCGGTGGCAACACTAGTGTGGCCTACAGCTCCTGTTGTGATGAGGACTCCCAGGTTCTGAATGGAGCGCCTCAATCCATCCGTCTCTACCTGGCATTCAAGGTGTCCATTTTCGTGAGGATTCTCAGGAAAGGTATGTCTCGCCAAAGCACTGACTCGCTCACCCATTTGCTTCTGGACCAGTAGGACTTCAGTGGCACTGCCATGGCTAAGGGCATGCTCTGTGAAGTTGCAGCTGCTTTGAATGTTCTCTTTGCCCTGAAGCAAAGAGGTTAGCTGAGTTTGAAGCACCTAAAAATGTCCAAAGACACAGAGACAGACTGTAAGCATAGTTTGTGCTGAAATGTGAAATATCACTGCATTTTCATCTCTTTCATCGAGATGATTAAGAAAAAGATCTCTGACCTTCTGCTTCGTGCTGCAGATGTTTTCCACTTCAGTAATAAGAGCAGTCTTGCGTTGGTGTAAGGCTCTCTCCAGCTCATCAAAAGTATTACTGATTTCAGTCACTGCCTCATTTTTCCTCTCTGTTAGTTGCTTGGAGATGTCATTCACAAGCTCAATGGCAGCTGTCAGTTGAGGTAGTCTGGCAGAAGAAAGATAAATACAGGGTAAATCGTTCTTTCTCCGTTTTTCCAAAGGCATTTACCAACAGAATATTGATGAAATCGCTGAAAGTTATACCTGTTGCGCACAGTATCCAGCTGACTTTTGAGAGCTGACTTATGCTGCTCCAGCACATCCCTCAGAGGAACTGTCACATGTTCTCTGTGTTCTCCTTCTGTACACTCCAGACACATGGCTGTCTCACATGACTCGCAGTAAAACTCCATCACCTGCAGGTGGTGCAGTGGAGCACATAAAAAAAAGAACTTCACATATCTAAAAATCATATTTATACATATATATATATATATATATATATATATATATGGGTTCCTCTATCATTTGGCATAACTGTCATGAATTTGTAATGTGATGATTCTCACCCACTATTTAACACTCATATTATTTTGGCTTACCTTGCCCTCATGATTGGGGCAAGAAAGGGGCTGACAGGTTGTTGCTGAATTGGCTGACTCAAGTACATTGCATGCCTCGGGTTGGCTGCACTGTGGGTCTCGCTGTAACACCTCCATTAGGTTTGTGATAAAGAAGTTGTTCTGTAGGGCTGCCACACCCTTCTCGGGCAGGATTGAAGTCTGTCTGCAGACTGGACAGGATAGTGTCAAAGACTGGGGAGGGATGTAGTTCTGTAGACATCTACAATAGGAAAAGACGGTAATAAAATTAGTTGGTGGTATAGAGCTGTGATCAAGTACTTGTGTCAGGCTCAGAATGCTGTAAATGTGATCTCATTGGTTACAGCTTTTACTGAGCACAAGGACAGAGGACTTTACAGTGCAGTTAAGTTTAGAATTTATGATGAAACTTAGACTGTACCTTGGTTTTTTCTCTAAATGCATGTTAATCATTTTACAGTCATATTGTTCTTAGTATGTCATTTTATAAAAGGCTCTATGAAAAAAATCTGACTGAATGATTCAGAGCTTACTTCTCACAGAAAGTGTGCAGACAGGGCAGAACCTTGGGGTTGTGATAATGGTCTAAACAGATGCTACAGACCAGGAACTGCTTGTCTATCTGCCTGACCACAGGGCTGGTGCTGCCGGTCTCACGCTTAGCCATAATGACAGACATTCAAAGGGGGAAGGGACCTCTTAACCTGGACACATAAGATAGAAAAAACAGAGGAAAGGTTAGGAAATCCTTGAGGAAACATTCAAACAGAGTGAAGTGGGTGTATTTGTTTAAGCAAACTAAGGAAGAAATGAGTCATAATGCTTATAACATCATAAAAACTTCTCTGAATCCTGAAACGCCAACATTTCATTTCGTCCCTCTGCAAACTATGTCAGTAATGTGAGCTTTTCAGCAAATAGTCATTTGACTTTTTTGGTTAAGTTAACACAGTGGAGGGAAAATGCATGTGATCAACACCGCAGGGTAGAACTATCAGTCATGCAAACTATGCTCTCAAGATGACCCAACATGCCTGTGCTAAGAGTGGCCTGCATAAACATGTGAACAGAAAACACTGGGAAGCATCCTGTGTTTAATTTCTGGCAATATTCTAACATACACTGTGTCAGTTTCATTATTTAGTTGAATTCCAGACCAGTGGATGTCCTGTTAGCTCTCAGATGACATAGTTACAGTCACATGAAACTGTATCACTGGGACGAGCACAGATTAACTCAGCGTGTCTATGATATGTCATACATCTGTCATTTTGTATGTAAGCACATTCAAGGATTAAATAATGTCCAAAAACACAGACATGCTATGACATGCTAAATATGACCAACAAGCATGCATATGCATATTGCATATGCTGTATTATACTGCTCACATATAAGCCAGTAGTTTACAGTTTTAGAGAAAAGGAAGACAAAACATACTCAACCGGCATATAGGTACCTTATTTTTGGTAACCAGAAAGCCTCTAATTTGACCGAGTTAGATTTGGTTGATAATACCCTTGCACAGATGCTGATGCAATCATCCTCTAAGAGACTCCATGAAAATTAAACTCATCTGAATAGATAATGATGCTAATATAATGAATTTTATACAAGACAACTGTAGATTTCACAACCATCATGTTTAACTTAATGCAAATGCAACTTAAAAAAATAAACTAAAATGCCATCCATCCATCCTCTATACCCGCTTAATCCGTGGGTCGGGTCACGGGGGGGCTGGAGCCTATCCCAGCGGTCATCGGGCGAGAGGCGGGGTACACCCTGGACAGGTCTAAACTAAAATGCGAACCTAAATATTGTAAAAATTGCGTCAGAATTCAGTGAATCATCAGGAAATGCCCATCATTATTAGCTGTGAACTGTGCATTGACAAATGCATCTATGGCCCTTTTCTTTGAGAGTAAGAGAAGGAAAGAGGAAGCTTTGAAATACCACACCCCAAATTCCTTCTAGTTCCTTCCCTTGACTCCAAGCAGGCTGAGTTCAGGAACCACCTGTCTGTCTGTTGAGTGGGGGGGGGGTTCTCGGTAAGCTGGGCTGCCTGTCTCACATGAGCAAGCAGACTTCATGCAGCTGTCCCTCTCTGCGGCACAGACCAGTAAGCTCTAACAATAGCATTCCAGCTCTGCTCACAGCTAAACACCCCGCATATCCTTCCCTACCATGTTGTTTCCTTTTTTTTATGCAGCCATTTTTTCTTCCCTCTTTAAATTGTATGAATGTAGATATAGCATCTGCAAGCCTCATGTCAACCACAGAAATCTTGTAAGAGATTCCATTGTTGCTGCTTCCCACGTGATTGGAAGGCCTCTGCAGAGCCCTTTCACTGTCCACACAACAGGCCTTTGCCCAACCCTCCATGCCTCCCCCATCCCTCGACTCCCCTAAAAGGCCCTCCCCTCCCTGTGCTTCTTCCTTCTGCATAGACTGAACTGTAGCAGCTGAACAGTGACATCAGGAGGAAGCTGGATGAGCCAAAGCCTTCAGGCTCCTCCCCTCTTGGCTGGCTGGCCACTGGCTTTGGGATTGCAACAGTCTCCCCCGCCTTTACTTCCCTCCCTCCCTGCCTGCCTGTTCTCCCAGCAGCCCGCCATGGCTCAGTTACTCCCACTTGCCTCACCACGGAAAGATGATCTTGCTTAAAAAAAAATCTTGTTGACAACAGTCCTTAGAAGGTGTTTGTATACATAGAGAAAACAACCGAATCATGGCAGATGATAAGAAGCATACTAAGTTGTATCTCATAGCTTGAAATTTCTCTTTTATTCTAAAATAAACATACCTCAAAATCTTAATAACACTAATCAATCTACAAAAAAACAAACAAACGGCGAACACAAAAAAAGGCGAAATACTGAACATAACATTGAAATATCAGATGTAATAACAGTGATATCAGAGCACAAACTAGAAACTAACAATCTGCACTGACCCCTAATGTCTGAGGGTGCATGAGTTCAGATATCTACGGCAAGGCTTCGTCATGGGAAATACATGATCAGCATTTCATATTTTAGGTCAGTTATCCCTGTCAGTGTGCTACCATGTTTTCTCACATTGTCCTGTATATGCCATTGAAATCCATGTTGCTTGCAGAAATCCACAGAATGTGAATGGTTGCGAGTTCAGCTGTATTTCTGCAAAGTATCACTTGCCACTCTCACCCTGCATTACAGCTAAGTGGCTTAATGTCCTCCTGCAGGGTCAGGCCCCGTCTGCCATCTAGATTACCGAGTCTCCCAGATTCAGATGACACCACCATGTCCAGTCAACTCAAATTAGTGTAAAAGCCTCATGTGCACATAAAATATTATGTGACTGGCAATGGTTCTCCATCCACCAGATGTTACAAAGGTATTCCATGAGTGAGATAAGTTGTTTGCGTGCTTAACGTCTTTCTCCTCAAGTCAGGCATGTCATGTATAAATGGTCTAATTGGATTTTATCAACATGAGCTCATAATTACAGTAAACAGTGCCCTTGGTTTAAACTGCCAGGACTTCGTCTGCAGCTAGGCATGACAATGGAGCCAAAGCCAAATGTTATCTTGTTTTTGTGTGATTCTGAAGATAAATTGAAACAAATCATAACTCAGTAAAAACAGATGTATGTTGGTCATTTCTCTACTTTGCAAAAAAATTTAAAAATTAAGTTAATGAAAGGACTTATGGGGGTGCATGGTGCTGGTTCAAACCTCAATTAGCCTTTCCGTGGGGAGTTTGTATGTTCTTCCCAGGGCATGCGCAGGTTCTCTATGGCTTCCTCCCACCATCCAAAAGCATGCATGTTAGGTTAATTGGTGTCTCTAAATTGACCCTTGGAGAGAGTCCGAGTGTGCACGTTTTTTTATCTTGTTTGCTTCGTGTCCCTGTGATGGACTGGCGACCAGGGTCCTGGATAGGCTCCAGCAGCCACCTGACTCTGAATTGGATTAAGTTGGCATAGAAAATGGATCGATGGATGAAAGAAATAATGAAGTGGATGGAATGACTTATGGGGGTGTGGTGGTTAGTACTGTCACATCACAGCAGGAAGGGTCCTGGTTTGGTATAAACACCAATCATTGAAATCAATTCATATCTATCATCTTAATAAGTATATTTTCGTGGTAGATCAAATGCATGCAAAGTTGCATATTAAGTAATAAAACTTTTTTGTTTGTTTGTTTCACTGTTGCACGTCTCATATATATGTCTACAACTATCATACAGTACTGATTAGATCCCACTGAAAGTTGAAAAATGGTGAAAAGATCAATTCGAAACTGCCCCTTTAAGGAGAATACCATTTGCAGATTATGAATCATTCCTTTTGCTTGACTTCTCAAGATTCCAGGATGTGTGTGCTTCTAGGGCCATAAAAAGCATTTTCCGAATCTCTTCCTCTTCCCTTGTTTGAGCAAGAAGCAAGTGTCCTTTCTCCCAACAACATCCAGTGTTTTAAATCTGTGTAAGTGTGTATCACTGTATTTTCTGCTACTTTGTTAGATTACTTGCATCGTTATTTGGAATAGATCCTCTATGGTTGATTTATCCTCCAGTGATAATGGCTGTACCATGTATGTGAAACAGCAGCTTTTAGACTTCAGTATATGTACACGTTGTATACGTTGACTGTGTAGAGGACTGATGAACATTGGTAAAACTCTACTGAGGTCAGAGGTGTTGGCCCTTGATGTGCTGTCAAGATTGTGTTTAAATATAGACTGTAGTTTATGTTTCCAACCACTTGCTCCCATGTCTTAAATCAGTAATTATTTCTGCACTGCCTGAGCCGTTTTTAGTTTTAGGAAACGTAGCAGTATGTTGCAAAAAAATATCTGCAAGTCAGACAGAGGGGAAGAGAAGACAGGTTTAAGTGAGAAACACAGCTTAGTAGCAGACTTTAATGGAGCTTTACCACAGGAGCTATTCATGAAATATTTGAACTGCTTTCTACATCAATGAAAGTATCATATGTCAGATGCACTGCTGAAAATATTTGTTGGACTTTAAACTGTTACTGTTACGTTTCAAAAGCATTCAGATTTTTCCTCATAAGGCAGCAAACTGATAAGAAATACCTGATGGATTCTAATTCAGATATTCAGAAGCAGGTCAAGCATGACAGATTGCATTCCCTTGTTTGCATTACCAACAGCAATCCAGAGCCCGAGCAATGTTTAGAAATACAAGAATTTTTCATTTCAGTGCTAAGAGGCAACTTAGGGGGCAGCAAGAATGCCTGGCTCTATGATGACTCATCAATAATCACTATTCACATAATACAGAAACTTCTTCCCAAGCTAACAAGCTCTTCTTCACTGCATCAGATGAAGGAATCCGTCTCAATGCAATCAATCTCTGTCAGAACCGTCACAGCAGTGAATGTTAGGTTGCTCTAATGAGAGAAAACAGCGTGCGGCACGTTGGATTAGGCTCCTGTGAACATAAGATACTATTTGAGCTACTATTATTATGTTATGTCATTTTTATTGAGTTAATCTGAGTTAGATAGTCATATTGATGTGTCCTTTAATCTCTTTTTACTTTTTTTTCTTTAAGTGCAAGTAGTGACTGAACCTGTGAAACCTTTAAATGTATTACCAAATTGTCTTTTCTTTTCTGTTTGCAGCCATCAGATTGATGAGCTCTGACAATTACTAAGTGGAGACAAAATGAGCACATCATGTCAGAAGGTGTGCTTCTCCTGGCAATGATAAACATTGGCAGAAGACTATGCGGCATGCAGGCAGTGTCTGCAGGCACAACATGCAATGCAGAATTTACGAAAGGTCGATCAGTGCACAAGCAGTGCCTGCAGTGCTTATTTACCTGCAGTAAGAGCAGCAATATACTGCAAATGTGGGTTCTCATATCGTGACTCTGATGTCACATTTATGTTCTGTGCTGGGGAAAACCTCTTCACATGGTTCTCTGATCACCAGTGCTCATTGGAAGCACTATGATGCATTGATTAGGTATGAAAAGTGAATGTACAGACTGTAAAATTAAATCTGACAGCTTGATAATGTGCGACTGCACAAAAAGTTCTGGATAAGGCGTTGATAGTCTCTACGAGGTACATCGACCATAATAAGGAACAAAATCAAAATATTGTGAGAAGTGTGATTTTTTTAAAACTATTTTTTAAATAATTTACTTTGCATTGTTCTTAGTTTTATCACCAAGATTCGTACGGCGAATAGGCATATACACTATGTAAACATATGGTTATGCTATATGCTCCATTCACTATGAAGAACCTTACATTCAAATTGAGTTGCTAAATTTGAAGAAGACACAAATCATTATGATTGCACCCCTTTGAGCATTTATGGTGAGGATTCCTTCTGAAAAATATTGATGTCTAGCTCAAAATGAAAAACATTGCTTTGCAGCCAATAAAAGTAAAAAAGTAAATAACTTTGAAATATCATTTTACAGTCTATCTTGATGTATAATGTTTGATGTGACTGTATCATTTTTGATTTTATAACAGTACATATACAATGAACTAAAATTGCCATCAAACAGTGAAAATGGCCCACAAAAATGATCGGAGAAAGTCCTAAAGACCCATTATGATCATCTGTTGTGTAGAATTGCTCTCTTTGAAGTTATTACATGCCGTCTAAAAGGCTAATATTATTGCACTACAATTAGGTTACGGTTAGAAGTCATGAAGATTGGTAAGATGAGTTTCAGAAAGATTATAACTTGATTACAATAGAGCAATGTACTGGATTATTTAAACTGATATGGAAATCAGTTCTGTTTGTCTCTTATGGTTTGACTGTAGTATATAGAATATATACTACATTCTATATCATAGTATGAATATATGAATATATGTATGTATACACATATGTTGTCAGCATCATTATCCTCTTTAACTATGAAAAAGAGATGATTGATAGATTAGAAATATTTTTCAGTTTGAGTTCTCTCTCTCTCTCTATATATATATATATATATATTTAATATATACAAACATACATACTGTGAGATCAATTACTCACTGTGAGTATGTGTACGTTTCTATGTATATATCTAACTAACCTGGCTATCATATCTTTTGCATGGGTGCAGAAGGTATTGATTTTGACAACATGTAGAGTCTGTGTTGCATCTCTTGTACTGCCACGTCTGCTTTGATCAAATCCACATTCAAAGGTCACACTGAATCTGGTGACAGGCGACAATTTAAGCCCTGCTCCCGTTTGTCTACACTTCTACAAACTGATACAATAACCCTTGCTGAGAAACCTGCCCTCTGGCACAGCATCCAGGACGGTCTGGCAACCTCTCAATGACCCAGTGCAAGCAGCCAGTTGTGTGAAACCAGCTCTGTTAGCTGCATTGATTGAAATAATTTACACAATGATTAACTATGTTCAAGAACAAAGATAAGTCTATATGGGCCCACAAAACTATCAGCCCCCAGTCAAGGCCAGGGGTGTAAGAATGATGCGTCGCTGCAGTCAATGACTGACATAAGCAAGCAAGATGCTGATTCACATGTGCCTCAGGGAGCTTCCAAGCAGGCCACTCCACACAAATTCAGATCAGAAAAGCAATAGAAAAAAACCTGATCCTCTACACAAAAGAGCATCGTTGCTTGATTACAAAGCCCAGCCCTCATACTGCAGCAGAGATGCCCACCTGCCTCAGAGCCGGCAGCCAGCTTGGAGCTAAAATGGAGAAGTGTGTGGGCTGGTTGAGGAAGCATTAAAGAATCAGAGTGCATTATCGTAACAGTAGGTCTCAAAAAAAGAATTAAACCAAATCATTTTACAAAATGTTTGTCTTTGGATGTAATGTTAGGTAATGTTGAAAAATACAGTGTAGCGAAGAAGGAACCATCACAGCAGATGAGAACAGCCCCTCTGTGCAATTACCAATGCACAGATGCTCGTCGGGATAGGGTTATCTATTATTAATTTGCTGTTACTCTGGTCATTATATTATCGCGGACGCCAGATATCCGCACAAACGAGACGAGAAAACAGAAATCCGATCAAACTAAAATAAGTGAAAGGCTTAGACTGTACTCACATTAACTCCCAGCAGGAGGGTCTGGAGTGTCAGCATTGCAGGCTGTAAAGAAAGCTTCCCATTGTCAGTATCCCAATCCTCAACAACAGAATCCACAGACAGGGCGGCAGAAAGGAAAGGGCAGGGTCTGTCTGGGAGAAGACGGGGACAGTAAGGAAGAGGACAGAGAAAGGAAGGGACTAGGGGCGCGGCTTACATGCAGTATTGGTGGAACAGCCGGTGGGAGGAGTTGAAGAATCCAATAGTGTCTGGAGGGGGCAGGGAATATGCGAGAGTGGTGATGTCTAAGGGTCTGACTGTAGGAGAAGTCTTTCTGGTGCAAAGGGGTTTGGCTTCTTTAGTAACCACCCAATACCCTTAAAAGGACAAAGGATGCAATATATTCAATATAAGCTTTGAATTGTTAGGATGCAAATGTTTGTGGAACATAAAGACAAAAGGAACACGTTTCTGGATGAAACAAAGAGTTTCACAGTTGGTTTGGTTGTACTGCCTCCAGAAGACCTAGTTTTTTTCAATTTTAGCCATAAACAGTGAAACTGTTAATTACAGTGTTCAGTGTATGATGGCAGAAAGTTGTGAAGGTTTGGGGCAAGTCTTGGGGAGTTGTTTTGGTGGAAGTCAGGAGCGTGGAGTCAGTATGTTGTGCATGGTCCACACTGTGAATGAGAGAAAATGGCACTGTATTCAGATGTGTTCGACTGTGTCTGTGGAAGCTGTGGTAGTGCAGAGTGATGTTTGTTGGGGGTGGGGCTCAGGGTGAGGGGCAAACAGTCATCTTTTGGTTTTATTCTGCAAGGTGGAGTTGCCATGGAGACTGCTTCCAGTTTAGTCAAGATGGCTGCTGCAGTCTGGTATCAGCAGCAAGCACACATACACAGCGTGGGTCTCACTGACAGGGCTGGCATTGCCTTGATATATCTAAATGTTTCTGCAACATACCAATAAACAAAACTCTTATATTTGTCATCACATAATTGCATTACAGTATGATAAGTCAAATTTACTTTGAATAAATCATTATTTCAATATCCTGGGCCTTTCTTCGATTGATCTGTGTTTTCATGACTGGAATTACCTAAAAACAAATATCAGAGGATGTCCAACGATCAAATAAAGGACATGTGTTTAATTTTTTCAAAAGGATGAAATAACAATAAAATGACATAAAATTAGTATTATCACACACCAAACTGAAGAGGCTTCGCACATAATAAAGTAAGGCTATAAGCTGAAATGATTATATAATAACACGACAGTTCAATACATTCATTGCGACTTTCTTTTTATCAAACTGTCTGTAGTCTCGGACTTAACAGCAGAAAAAACTAACTTAATAAAACATGTGTTTGAGCGAAATGAGGAGAGTAACTCTTCTGTCTATTCTTGAACCTCAATTTAATAATCTGAAATTTAGTGAGAGGACACGGTGTTCAAATTGAGTTGACATATTCCAAAACAAACTCATCCTAGGGGGAGCAGGTGGGAATTTTGAATGATCACTGTGTTCAAAGCATATTGGTAGTAGCAGTTTAAATGTGTGCATATTTCTTTGTAGATACAAATACAAAATAGTGTGGCCAGCACAGCACAGCGATTCAATTATATATGGACAACAACTTTTATTTACAACTATTTATTGATACCATTACAGTGAACAGTTTTGAGACATTTTTCATATTACTATAATTTGAACAGCCATGCAAATTACTTTATAACATTAAAAGCAATCAGACTATCAACCCCAAACATAAACTAATTTTTTACACCTTCATAGTTGCACTTAAGTGGGTTGGCATATTGTAATTCCAGTGCTCCAATATGAATTTCTAAGGGAGGCTAATAGCAGAACAAACTGTATGAATACCTTAATTTAATGGCACAGGCTGCAGGGCTGTTTTTGGCTGCACTGTCGGCTCATACTTTCCACCACAATCAGACACTCAGTGTTGGCCCTTAAACCATGAAAGTCTCCTCTCAAGTCAGTTTGGCGTTAGCACTTTTCACTTCGCCACAGACTGTCCACGGTTCAGTCCTGTTCACATACAGGCAGCCTTTGTCACACTGACCCATTTCAGATCAAAACAATGGCTGAATTCAGCAAGAGCATAAAAGCAACCACAAGCTTCTGCATTTATGATGTGTTTCTGGAGCCACTAGAGATGAAAAGTTAGGAGAATCAGAAGGCAAATATATTCATTCTTATATAAATGAAAATTAGCAATACTGTATAGAAATGTACAGTACAAGCAAATATTCGTGTCTCACAAACAGACCAATATCCTACCACAGTTAGCCTTTTCAATGTTGAAATCTTTCTCTTCGTCAACCTCAGCACCCTCAACACTTCCTCTGTACATTCTGCAATGTTGGGCTTTTTTATCCTGACACAGAACACACCGTAAGCATTTAGTCATTTCTCCAACTAGTGAGGACATTACCACATTATCAACACCTATGAATAGAAAATAAAGACTAAATATCTTACAGCGAGTCTGCCCATCTTTCCACGGATTATCAGCAACATTCACGTCTCCATTTTCAACTTACAGTTAAATATCGCCATCTAGTGGTAAAACATACAAGTAACCTTCAACAACCACTTTCTCAGAACTTTCTTTCACACATTTTCCTTCAAAGAAATCAATTAATCTTCACCCCAATATAACAAGTAGATGCATGTCACTGCTATATTATCATAAATTACTAGTTAAAGTAACAGTAAAGTAAGCTTTAAATTAATACATAATTATTCAATAATTAATTAAATATTAAACAAATAACTCATTCATAAATATGTTTCTAAGACTACACACTAGTATCTGTACCCTTGTGAAGAGTTTCCTTATTGTTCTGCGGTTTGCTCATATCTCCAAGACGTTTAAAAAAACTGGAAAACAACCGAGAAGTCTCAGTCTTAAACCACACGCTCCTCGGGGGAATATTTTCATTATTCCTCTGTGGGTGGCTGCCTGTGCACTCCATTGATTTGTCCCCTTGGTTTTGCTCCAAAGACATTCCATCTAAAACATGAACTGAAGAATCATTTGGTTTAATCTTCTTTTCTGCTGACGGTGTGTTCAGGTCTTGACCATCTGATTTTTTTAAGTTCTGAGAAGCGTCAGTAAAATCAAACACTGGTTTAGAGGCCTTGAGTCCAGCTCCCTCTCCCGGCTGTGCTATTTTGTCATGTGTCACATGATTGGGACTTCTAACTGCCGGCCGAATCCGCAGAGTACCTTCCTTTTCCTTGGTTTTAGGAACTTTGGTAGGTAAAGTATGTCGGCGTCCAAGGTTATGGATTGAGGACGACTGGGTATCGAGCAAAAATCGGACCAAATCCTCATCGGTGGGGTCTCCTGGATACCTTTGAGTTTCCTCATCAAAGGTGAGCTGACGACGCAAGGTGGTCCTTGCAGGAGGAGACTTCTGATTTTCCAGTGTGTAATCCCCAGATGAAACACTACCGCCACGGCTGTTCTGAAATTTCAAAACTTTTTTAGATGTTTCACGCAACTTTTGGGCCTCCTCCACATTATTGTCTTGCAGATCTTCGTTATCATCATCAGTTGTGGCTGAAAAAGATCTGCTTGTGGAAGTAACACTTGTGGTTCTTTTGGCTGGGTGTAGTAAGACTCCAGAGTCCTCTTTTCTGGAAATTTTGATCTCTTCTTGAAGGGAAGTGTCACGTTTTGCATTGTTGTCCTCTGAATGTGACTGGGCTTTCTTTTGAGAAAAGTTCCCTGTGAGTTCAGCTGCTGAATTCCATTCTTTTCTGCATATCTCCTTGGCTCTCAATGTTTCACCACGCTTCTGATTTCCAGTGGGGAGGTTTGTTTGAGAACTGATTTCTGATTGGCTCCCATTAATAGGGCTACCACTTGTGGGACTTCCACGAGTTGATGAGGGCCTCCCAGATTTCCTCCTCAAACCGCCATTGGTAAGGTAGTTCTGCAGTATGCCCTCTAATGCAATGCCATCCATTTCCTTGTCTCTACTGGAGCAGGTAGCTGTGGACCTGCGCTTGGCTGTGTTCTGTGGCTGTAACCTGTCTATGTGTCTCCGTTTCATCTCTGTCATCTCTCTGGCCTTGTTTTCCTGTATGAAAATGACCATGTTAATGGCTCAAGAAGGAACTGTTTCAGCCAAGCTAAGAAACATGTCAGCACATACACTTACCTGCATGGCCCGCAGAAACTTCTCACAGAAAGATTTGAAAATGGAGCAACACTCCTCCAGCCTGAACTTCTTTGAGTCCTCACAGAAGTACTCAGCCACAGAGTCACTTACTGACTGCAGTTCTTCAAGATCAGACTTCATTTCCTCCAAGTAAACCTCAGCTTCCTGATGGGAGCCCATACAAAGATGTATTCATCATTCAATTTCACACAAACTGGACAGTATGCCCCACCTGTAAAAGCACCTCTCACCTTTAAAAACTCATCAATTTGTTCCATCAGGTCTTCTTCTTTCAATGTGTCTGCTTTGGCATCTTGTACTTTCTTCAATTGTCTTTCAAACTCTGCTTCAATGTCACCTATATTTAGTCTAAAAGAATGTTTAAAAAAAAAAAAACATACAATAACGTGTATTTAAACTTAGTTCAGAAATAAGCCAGAATAAATAAGCCAAATGTATGGACCTAACACTGGCATCTGCTAATGTGTGGCTTGTTGACTGCAATTATGGTGTGTACTGCTTGTCGTGACTTTGCCCTGAAACTGGCAAGATAAATCTACATTTAATCTTTTTAGTAAAGTGTTTATTTATATAAGCACTGAACAGTTATTGGTTCAGTAATGGTTCAACAGGCTAAAAAGACATTTGAAACCTTTTTTTCTTTAGAGCAAGGCTCTTTTTATGTGACAGGTTATGATAAAGGTTTAATGACACATGGATGAATGAAATTCAAAGATAGTGTGATGAAGAGTGGAAATACATTCGATTCATTCTTACAAAGCATAATCAATTTCCCTGGCATTATAGGGAAAATAAATGTTTTAAAAATCAGCTATCAGCCAATGGCCAAATTACTACTTTTGACAGTCAGAGCATCCTTCAATATGCCACATATGTTAAAAAAAGAAAACTGTTTACCTTGCTGCAGCTTCAATGTTTTTGAGTTGTTCTGGAAATTTAAGCAGCGCTACATCTGCCTTCTGTGCTTGCTGTGGTAAACATAACTTTGTATTAGAAAACAGAATTTTCCAATATATATATATAAAAAAATCTAAATTGCAATTGAATAAAAGTACTAAAGGCCACTTGCCATCACAACATAATGCATTAGATTCATTCCAGGTTTGTTTGCTTTGGTATCCACTAACTTCAGCAGGGAGGCCATTCGGAAGCCAATTGCACTGCCTGCATAGCCACCCTATGATCAAATAAATACTTTGAGATCAAAGATGCACAAATACAAAGGAAAACCATCCAACACCTCAGCATCACGTCATACACTCACAGCATTCATGTAGTTTCCAGTCTTCAGCACCAAGCGAATAACAGAATGAAGGTTATCACACTCTAACAACTCTAAAAGAAGACATATGGTGTTAGCAACAAAGTTAAATAGCTTAACAACTCTGTGTAATCAGTCAAATGTATTGTTAAAATAAAAAAAACAACCATACCCATTCCAGCATCTGTCAGAGTCTGAATATATTGTTTCATTTCGTCCATAAGTGGGAAAAATTCCTCTTTCAGCACCAAGCAGTTCAGACGCTCTTCATAACTGACAAACACCAAGCAAACCACTTCTCACATCAGTAAACCACATTAATGTGATTAACAATTAACACATTGAAATATGCAATTACATTCAGAATATTTACCTATGAATCTTGACAAGCATTAGCATAAAAAGATCTGCTTCAGGAAGAGCAGATGGGTCGCCTTTAAACCTAACCAGCTGCTTCACCTGCATTCATGGAAAATAAAGCCCACAAATCATGAAACCAAACTGTGTCTGTATAAATCAAAAGCAATAATGCTGTAATATTTGCATGATTCAAAGAAAAAAATTTGAATCTAGCTTAAATACCTCCCCTTCATCTGGCAGCAACCGGCACAACTCTCGCAGTTTTCCGGTACCGAAACTGAGACCACGTCCTGATTTAATGTCCTCAATCATATCTTTGACAGGCCTGTGGATGAAGGTGGAGAGAGAAGAGATCCAGTCCTGCAGTCATCACCATCACAATGCTTTTTTGCTTCTGTTGAGCTGTATGTCTGTTAATCCCATAGCTTTACATGCTTGGGCTGCTGACATCTACATACAAGCTTCAACCTGTTCAAACTACTTCACAACGCTCATGTTTTCAATCCACACCGAGACACAAAAGATTCAACATCTTTTGACCAGCAGGAGATAGGTTAACATTTGCATACTCTATGCTAAGTTTGAGCTGCTGGTGACATGTCTGTCAGTTTGATTTACAATGTTATTCTTCCATTTCCCGTTTGATCTGCCGTGCTTGCAAAACAGCCTTGAACAATACAATAACAATAACTCTCAGTCGCTCTTCTGAGATGAAAACCACAGGGAGGTCACCTCTTGGCAATGAAACATTGTAGATCAGGCCGGTCTTGACATGCTGGCTTTAAAGAGTTTGTGAGGGTAATGCAGGGCATGTTGCAGACACATCTAACTGCCTGATCCGGTGTTGTTTTACACTGGCACTGTGCAAAGTCAATTACACTTCAACAGTACTAACACTGACTCACCGCTTGAATTGCTTCAGGAAAATTCCGATGTTCATGCTCCTCTTGGAGCTGAGGATAGAAACCTGGGAATAGAAATAGAGAGAGTCCTGACTATAATCAGCTTGTCAGTTGTTACGATAATTATTTCACTAATAATTGGTTTGAAAAGTATCCTTTTGCATCAAAGTAGCCTCAACTTTTCAAATGAGAGAGTTGATTCCAAAGGTTAAAGTTTCTTTGAGTTGATTGTATTGAACAGTCTGAGCAAAGATACTATATTGTATCAGCAACACATTTTCTTAGTGCCTCTTTATCAAGAAGGTACATTCTTAGGTCAAAGTAAACGTTTATGAACATATTTCAGCCGTGTTTTCTTTGATTGATCTACAGTCTTTTAAATAAATGCTGTCGACTAAATTCAATAGCATAAATGCAAAAGAGGGCTACTATACAGACTACTGTTCTGTGAGGACAGAATTATGCCTTCCCTTAGCAAACAAATATGAATAATAGTTAGACTCCACCCTTAAATTGAGTCATTCAACATCAATATGAAATGTTTCTAATACAGTCATGATGTTGTTCTTCTTACAGTTTGGTAATGAATTTACATTTTACTATCGACTCTTGGGAACAGTCTCTAAAACATATTCCTTTTCCCTAAGTTAATCCCTTGTGTCGAATAGACTGAGGAGCTAAACCAAGGAAAGCCATATCCAGTTGAAAGTTTGCTGCAATAGTGGTTGTACAATCAAGGATGTTTCCTATTTATCTCAAATGCATGCCTGGAGAAAAGAAAAAAGAAAAAATCAATCCAGGTCAAAGGAACATGTCTCCATGCTGCAAAGACTGCCAAACATTTCAATCTATTGCTACGAATGCTTGGGGTTGGAGTTTCACTGGTGAAGAGTGACACTATGTCTGGTTGTACTCACCATTTCCCCTCCTGTGGCAGAAGTTGGCAGCCCCCTCACACTTGAGCGGTTCAGGGCCTTGTGATGTTGCTGACCCTGGTTGTGGCTAAATAATTCCTCCATGTGATCGGTGTCCAGCTCATATTCTCCATCAGGCTTATCTGCTGTCCAGATGTTGTGCTTTCCTATCACACTGTGTTTGGGAAGGGTTTCCCAGTTGAAATTGCGCATCCTGGAGAGCCGGCGGGTTCCCTTACCAATGAGGCCTGGTCCATGGTGGGATGAGGGAAGTCCAGGGGCTGGAGGTGGAGGTGGTGGTGGTGGCGGTGGAGGTGGAGGTGGAGGTGGTGGAACGGGAGGGCCTCCTGCGTGCATCTTTTAATACGAAAGATCTCAACAGACTTGGAAATGACTCATAATCCTTTTCTCACATATAGGCAGGATGCAAGCTTGTACAGAGTTTGCAGTGTTTCTTCGTTCTTTAGGACTGTGGTGCAGCTGTAGGTCCCGAAGTGATTTGTCCAAAATGTTGTCAGTTAGGAGAATAAATTCAAACTGAAAGAAAGAGAAAAAGGTGGAGACACAGGTTTACCAGTGTTTAGATATAGATATAGAAAACACTTCTCAACAGTGTGGAATTTATTTTCAAGAGAGCCATAATATCCTCATTAACAGTTTCCGGTACCTATAAAAAACATTACGTCTTTAAGTAGAAGCAATCCACCATAAAAATCCCAATACAGAGGTCACTCTGTTATCTATCTGTATTACTCACAAGTTGCTACTTGTGGAAGACAAAAAAGGAATGTCTCGAAACACGTGACAAGGCTTTTTAAAAGACTATCTTAAAAGTTTTTCCAATAGAAAAGTCTAAATCCCATCTTGAATATCCATGGTATTTTTCTCTACACAATGCCAAACTTATCCACGTTTATCTACAAACGATTAAAACAAAGTTTCGTTTTGTAATACCATTATTTTCAGATAGATCGGGCGAACACCTTACTTTTTACTTGGTCAGCAGCGGTTCCATGATCGTGTTTCCTTCCATTTGTTTCTTCTCTTTTGGTCCTCTTGTCGAAACTTATAACATACGGAATTACATCAACCTGGATATCGCAAGCAAAGAGTGTCGAAATTACCTGCGCGTTTGACGACACGCCCAAGTAAATCCCATATTTCCATGGTAGAGCACACCTTCCCACTGGGAGGAACTCCGGCATTTATACGGACGCTATGTTTTCCGTCTGTGGCCGCGCTGTGTTTGTTGTCCAGCTGTCAGCGGTTGTGTCAGCTGTCCACTGGATTTACAGACTGGCGGATAAATGTCCTAACTGATAGGGAGTATTGATTTCTTGAATGTCTAAGCATTTACCACCAGCCCATCTGAACTAAATAATAGGTTACAATTAAGAGAGCACGCCATAATGTAGCAAGTGAATTAGATTGTACACATTTACTTTTTTCTTTTCTTTTCTTTCTCTATGCTGCATACTGTGACTTGCACAAATCATTTATCTTTCTTGAAACATTGAAAGACACCCCAGAAAAATAGTTTAGAATAGTAGTCTATTCTGCAGTAGCTTTATACGAACTGACAATGAGGGGACCTCCCACTAGTTTTAATATTATCTTTCTGTTAATATAAAACTTATGCGTTGGAGTCAAGTATTCATTTACAGCCCAGTTTATATTCCTAGTGTTCAAATATTCAGGTTCTCTACCTTTTGAATAGATGTGTTGAGAGATTATTTTCAAAACCCAGTTTACAGGCCACTTGGAAGAAAAGATGGAAAAGGAAATCAACATAGAAAATATTTGTCATTGAATTTGTCACATACCTGTTTCGATAAGTTTTACAAACTGTACACACCTTTACAGAGATCCAGCATGTTTAGGCAAGTAGCTGCCACATCTTAAACTGAGTAGTCATAGAGTGTAACACAGAAGCTGAAAAACATACCCTGCTGAATATATCAAAAATTTATAAGCTAGATTTCATGCGTACCCAAACTACACAAATCAGTCTTTGGTTTTGTGGCATAGATACTATGTACATGCCTTCAACCTAATCAAACACACCTTAAAATGATGTATTCAGACAATCACTTTATTTCAATACAGGGTCTATATAGGTAACATCTACAACTTTGTTCTTTTATAGTGTTAAAAGTTATTCCTTCACATCAGAGATTAGTAACCACTGCCAAAGTAACTGAGTAAACTAAACTGTGCGATTTTACAGTCAAGCTCTTATCTCCAGACTGTGTGCAGAACTTTATTATGCAGCACTGTTAGTGGATTTAGTTTTGCTGAAGTTTTACCAGCAGTGATAAAATCATATAAACAGCATGCAGTGATCAAAGCGATTCAGTGTAACCTGGTGCAGCAACTTGATAGAGTTGAAAGATATTTCAAGTAAAAGTAATTATAGAAAATAATGATTCTTGGAAATGATGCTATAGAAATATTTGTATCATCATGTACATAATTAACATATTACACATACTGGGAGTTGAGAGTAACAGACCTTTGTCAACCAACCAGGAAGGTGAAACAAAACATCCAGCACTTTATTGGAAATGCAGATCATGATATACACAATAAGTTGACCACAACCTTGAAGGAAATCTCAGTAACATACAATGTTATGTAACAGACAAAGATAAATAACTCAAAATAAAAAACTCAAAAAAGCGGCATTTGTAACGTCACCTAGAGTGCACGTGCCATTGAAATTTCACGAATAAGTCTCAAAGGATGTTCATGATTGCACACTGGCACCTTCTGTAGCATAATTAATTATACAAAGAGTAGCTATGTACATTTTGATTTGGATTTATTAATAACAGCAAAGATCTTTGCATTTAGTACTAAAACATCCAACATATGCATTGATGCTGATAACTGCAGAACATAAAAAAATCTCCATATGTGAATGTTAGAGAGGTGCTAAATGTTTACAACATAGAGTACCAACATTTAGAGGATCAAAGTTCTAAATGTATATTAGGTTAGAGAAAATTGCTATTTCTCCTATATTTGTATCTTTATTTAAATGTCATCCGTAGATTGACCATTCAGGTCGCTGTTCTACAAAGTGACAAAAGAAAAAGTAGATTAATCTGGTAAATTATGCCATAACCTGATATCTTTGACTTACAATCTTTAAAAAGCTGAGGAATGTGTTTCAGAAAGAGTATCCCACTTATTTGCTAATCCAATTTGTGGAATTCATCCGCTCTAATAGACACTGAAATATTGTATATCTTTAGATAAGGTTAGAAAAAAAAAAACAATGCATCTGCAGAACTGCCAAGAGGAATAGCACTAGACCACAAGGATGTACATAAATAAGTGATATATGTGTGTAAACGATTGTTCTAACTATAAAGAATAACAACAAAAAAAAAACGTTAACAAAAACAATTATCTCATCTATGTAATAAATGATACTGAAAAACGTTACAAAAGAGATATCTGTGGCTGCTATCGATCCTACATTATACTCCTTAAAGCATTTAACTGCTGTCCATCTAACCACAATGTCACCTTTTTCTCTGATCAGAGGGTCACACAGCTGAACTCTGGGTGCTCACTACTGCTCCTCCAGCCAGGATGGTTTGTCTGATCCCGGGGGCTTTAACTTTACATTGAACTGTATTAGAGTTTGTTCCAACTGCTGCTGGTTGCCAGCAAAGTAAGCTGAGATTGCATTATGGAAGAGAAGAAGCTGCTTGTGCATCACCTTCACCTAGAGGGAAAAAAAAGGGAGAGGGGGGGAATCCTTTCATTGCAAATACAATTTAAAGTGTTCAAGGAAAAGCACAGCCTACAGCAATCAGTTCATTCAGGAGGTGTTCAAAATACTTTCCTGAGAACTGACTTAATGACTTGAACCTTCCTCGAATATGTAGTCTGAAGCAGACTTTTAAAGAATTCTGTGAATATCCTACAAATGAATGTCTTTACCTTCAATAGGTCTCATTTATATGGAAAAATTATTCTTTCTAATCAGCAACAAACGTATGGTTGTAGCTGCATGAAGTCTGCCTCCTTCCTTTTGTTTGCTCAGCCAGAAAAACAGAATGATGGCAAAAACACTGTCCAGGAATCTCCTCACTTTCCTTCTATATTATTCATCTCTAAGCAATCAAAGCACCATTCCAATAAATCAGTATGTGTGATGAAGCCATGAGCTTGGAAGTTCCATGAAATCCAAACAGAAGTCACAACATGTTTTGATACATTTCCCGATCCAAAATGATTAACATATGACAGTTTCCAGTGAAAACTGAAAAGCACTGGTTTACTGCCAAACTTGAAACCTTAAATCCTTTTCCACCTCAGACCACACCCGGCGTCAATGATGCATGAGCTTGGGTGTTGTCATATTTGTGCTGCTCTGTACATGTGTAACCACATCCAACTGTGTTGTCATGGGGTGATCACATGGTGGCAAGTTAGCAGGGTTTCAAAGCAATAACACTTCTTCATTAGTACTTCAATGATCCCTAAAAGAATGACATCAGAAGGGTTTCTTTTCTAACAAAGCTTTTGTATCTTATTTTTTTATCTTTGTGATCTTATTGGAAGTTTGTGTGTCTGATAGGCAGCGACAATGTAAAGGAAAAATCTCCAACCGTTTGCGTTTTTTAAAAATATCATAAATAAGCTCATTTACACAGTATAATAATCAGCAATTTTCAGGCAACTGTAAACACGTAAAGTGAAAATTGTATATTACTGTTGCCATGGTCATTACATCACATATGCTCAACAAAAATAAAAGATTTCAAAGAAAATGCAGTAATTTGTAAAAAACAAACCTTATTTTCTTCCAGGAATTTAAGCTTGATGGTGACATCACTACGAAGCCTTTCATATTTATCTCTGTGGATCTGGTAGTCTTGTTGAGCCATCTCAATGCGAACCATTGTAGCTGCGTCCCTCGGACCCAAGCTCATCTCCTCCAGATCAGAACGGTAGGCATCAAACTCAAGCCTGCATGACACAGCGGAAGAAGAATGAGCCATTTTCCAGTCGATCAACCTAGTAAGGCTTCTATACAAGATGTCAGGGTGTGTTACCTTGCGTTTTCATACAGCTTAATGGTCATCAAAGTGTCCTCCATTGTTTTATTAACCAGTGTGTTCACACTGGACACAAAGAAGTTGATGGCACCAAGCAGGGCTTCGCCATTCTTACACAGCAACTTTTGTGTTTCTGCATTATACCCAAACTCATCCTGCAGAAAAACATTCATGTTTTACATGGAAATTTCAAATCAAACCACAATGAGATCTTTGCTAATAGTATACCTGCAACTCTGGGGACTTCTGGCTCAGATCGGTGAATGTGTCTCCCAGAGCCTGTTGCGTCTGCACCATGTTTTGAAAATGTGTGATGAGTGCAGTTGCCAGTCTTAGGATGTTTTCGTACTTGCTCTTAGTGTCTCTCAACACATCAATCTGAGCCTCAAGTTCCAGGTCTACGGTCCGTGAGCCTCTGCCAAACTTCTCTGAGAATATCTGCTTTGTACACTGAAAAGTGCATGAAGAGATTACATTACGCACAGTACAAAGTGTAACAAATCGAGCCAGAATGTGACATGTCAGTATTGTTTATTTTTATTTTTCCATTTTAACCACCATCTATTTTTTGGGAGCATATTAGCTAAGCTTGATGTTTATGGCAAAACTCTATAAAACTTCATTAAAAACTTTTTGAGGTGTTTCTTTTCATCAAAAAAAGAAAACTTGATGCTTATTAGGACAAATGAAACTGCCCACAGCAAATCAGCGCTGACACTGGAAACATATAACTCACATGACTGATCACATGAACAATCAGCTGTTTCTGCCTCCAGAGCATCAACATGGCCGACACTGCTTAATGAAAGCATAATCAAATTATTTACATTTTTCTCTGGCAAATGTCCCATGCTACTTGTTTTGTTTTAGTTCTTTCCACAAGGTTTATCTGTTAGCCATGACTCTGCTCATTACACCCATTGAGCATGAAGCCTCCCTCTGACGGTGTTATGTTGCCAATGTTTAGCAACGGAAATTTTTTGGAAACATAGCTAAGGAAGTAAATGTAATCTATGTTGTAGCAGTAAACAAGTATTATACATTGTAAATCCTCCATTAAAAACAAAGCATCGACATGCACTCTGCAATACCTTGTATGTGTTAATGCCCCATTTCTTTACGCTGTCCAGTTTCTCCACAGCCACACCTCGAGAAACTTCTTCAGTTGAACCAGAGTTATGGTTCATAGACCCTACAGGAAAAAATATTTAAATAATTAAGAATGAATCATTATTCTCTCAAAGAGTTAAAGGGGATGATTTATTGCATTGATAATGACAAGAGGTGATGACAGAATGGACATGGTGATGAGCTTGATTATACCTGTGTGCTGGTCTGTGTGATGGGCAAGTCGACTGGCTGTAGACTGACTGTTAGGCAAGTTAACACCCCTGGATTTCATGCGAATGTCTGAAATGAGCATGGTTGTGGTGAAGAGCGAGAATGAAAATACGGCATATAAAATGAGTGAGCAAAAATATATGCAGAGGAGCTTGGCAGTGAATTATGTAAATGGGCGACACAGAATGTAGACTGAAAAGAAAATGTTAGGGTTTGAGACACACAATATGTAAGGAACTGGGGTTAAAAAGGTTTTAAAGATAATAATCCACAGTGCAGGTTTCTCATGCAGGATGAAAAGATGCAAAAACAGATGAAAATGGACATCAATGGATCAAAAGGGAGCACCAAGTAATGACAAAAGTGTCGTATAGCGGATATTACAGCACAGAGGAGGACATTCTCATAGGACACCGCAACGCATTTCAAGTAACAGCCTTGTAATATCACGTTAGTGCATCCCTTAGTTTTAAAATGCCAAGACATTCGTTTGTTGCTGAAGTTGTGAGTTGAGTAAGTACAGGCAAGACTGCATAGTGCAACTCCTAGTCAAGCAATACCAAAACCTTTTATAGGAAGGGCAAAAAAAATCATCAGATTACGCAGCCACCTGGTCCTGATGCAGGGGCTTGTCTTCTGTCCAGATACTCAGGGTTGAAGCGAACTGCAGGCCCTATGGAATATGATGTTTGTAATATAAACCAGTAGCCTACAGGTCAACAGCTCCCTAGTGACACATTAAAATACAAGGAGCGGTTCTTGCTTTGCTGTGGGATCTTAAAAGGTGCTTTAAGTATTGACCTCTATCAATTACTAAAGGATTGCAGCAACACTGACAGATCTCTGGCACAGCTCATGGCAGCCTATATCTGACAATCGACAGAGAGTGAAAACAGAGAGTGAACAGTATGCTGCTTAAAGACATATCAGTCAGCAGAATGACTGTAGGGAACAGATGCATCCAGATATTCATTTTGAAAAAGCAGCTCTCTCAAACAGTGAGACCTGTAAAGGATGGCAGTACCTTTGATGGTGCTGGTAGGAATGATGCCCCCTGCAGGTCCTCCATAACCTCCTGAGACAATGCTGGTTTCATTCAGATTGGGTCCAGACACCATCACCTGCTGTAGATCCTGATGGATTTGTGAAAAAATGTATCAGCATAAATGTACTTAACCTCATATTGTTTTTATTATTACCATTATTTGAAATGCACAATTTGAAACCATCAGTCCAACTGAAAAAAAAGAAGATTATTCCAATAATTAAGAATTTCTGGTAGAAACATAAAGACACCGTGCAGCTTTCACCATATTTTTGCAATCTGTAACATTATAATTTAAGTTGCCCTGCACACAGGTGACACATTTAGGCCTTGCCTTGACTAAGAGCAAATTTATTATTCATTTAGAGGAGAATTATTCAGTGTTAATTCTGAGACGTATTACTGTCATATTAGGTTATATAAGCCTTCTGAACCCTGTTGGGGTGTACCACAATTAGACATATTGGCAATAGCATTGTCAATATCACTGACAGCTTCCATGGCATAAGACAAAAGAGCTGAATCAACCTTTCACAATTCATATAACAATTAGTTATTCTTCATGTCCTCATCCATTTGTAGCTATGAAAGGTGATGATAAAGGTAGTATTGCTGCAGGCCTTAGCAAGGTTAGGTAACATTTGGCCTTTGCAGCTTTAGCCCAGCACATATATCCAGGTGAAATAAAAGAATATCCCAAACTGAACACAAAATGGTATCATGTGTCTACCGTAACGATGTTGTCAGTGAGGTGAAAGAAAGCGTGACTGACCTGCTCCAGGCTGTCATCCTCTGTGAGAGTCCCTGTATCTCCATTGCTGTTAATGGGGATCTCCATGGTAGCAGCCTTGCTCATGATACTGTCTGCCATAATAAAATCTCTGCAAAACAGGGACAGTAGCAAGATGGTAAAAACGTTTGTACTCTGACGATAATCTTAATCATGCAGCTTTTCAATCCACTTCACATCAAAACAAAATAGCAGCTTGCTTACTGATGCTAACGTGGCTGACTAATAGCAGCGGTGCTGATGTGGCTGGTTGCTGCTAGCTTCCAATCCTCAGCACTCTATTAGAACCAAGTCCAGTCGCTCGACAGACAAACTGCACAGGCAGAAGACTTGATATGTAAAATCAATTCAGCAGGGAGCAACCATTGTTTTCAACTTACTATTCCATGCAAGTACATGATTATGTATCTAAATCGTTCACATGATTATCTGGCTGCTGGCATTTAATTCAGACAGAAAATCCCTGCATCTAGACCGTTGATAGTAGAACTTCGAAATAAAAGTTTGCTTGGTTTTCATCTGAATGCACACCACATAGTTGAAATTTGAAAGCAAAGCGTTTTTCAGTAAAACTTGAACTTTGTGTTGTAAAGTACGCTATGTGCTACAAAGGAGAAGCTGGAGGCCATACAGTAAATAGGCGCTCTTACTCTGAAGTGTAATACCTTTAGCATAGCGTCATCTTGAAGCTTCCTCCCCCGCACCACCTTCCACGTAGTGCAGTGCTGACGTAGCTTTATCGCTCATATGCAGTACTGTCAGCCACCTGAAGATGTCACCCGCAGTTCATGGATTGTTACATCTGATGAGCACTTTCTTTAGGGCCTAACTCTTGGTTAGTATTACCTTTCTAAGAAAACCTTACATTTTGACATCAATATTTGAAATGGCTGCAGCCTAAAAGCAGTTAGAGTAAAAGGAATACTGTCAATGAGGAAAAGGTGAGTGTGAGCGAAAGCTCAGTAACTAGCTCAAATCCTGGCTGGCGTCTTTCTATGTAGAGTTTGCCTGTTATCCCCTTGCGTGTGCAGGCTCTCTCTGGGTACTCCAGCTTCCTCCCACTGTCCAAAAACATGCATGTTGGGTTAGGTTAATTGATTCCTATATTGACCTCAGGCGTAAGTGTCAGTGAGCATGGTTATTTGTCTCCGTGTTACCCCATGATGGACTGGTTCCATGGACCAGTTCAGTGGGTACTGTGCCAGTGGCCCAATGGCAGCTGGGATTGACTCCAGCCCCCCTGTGACCCTGAACTAGACTAAGTGGGTATTGAAAGTGGAAGGAATGGATGGATGGACATCACTGATGACTGATGACACCTCTGTGTGGTGGTGTCTTGGATTACTCAACTGCTAGTGGACAGTGGATTTTCAACACATTTGTACAGTTTCTTGTTTTCATTTTCTCAATTCATGCACACAGCTATGAACAAACCTGATCAAAGTGATGATCTTTTATCACATAAAAACAACTGGAAAACAAGTGAAATAAGAATTAGTAAAATATCTTTCAATCACATCTTGATTTTGGCTTCAGTGTTTGAGTAGCCAAGATCTGATATTCATATCTATTAGTTCAATTTATTATTGGTGGCCAGAAATCATTAGTTCGGGACAAAAAAAAATCATTATGTCACTGGACCATATTGCATTAAAATGGCAGCTGCATTTTAACGGTTGCACTGATTACATTATATTCTGAAATGATGATGTCTAAATACAGTCATTTCTTTTCAGTTGTGACGGGTCTGAAGATAGATCTCATTTAGTAAACTGACCCCACTTCAAATGTTTTGCCCCATTTGTTTCAGTCAGGGATGGAAGGAAATTGCCTGTGTTCTCCAAATGGTAACCTCAATCTGTAATTACTCAAGCTCTAAACAGAGAGCAATCTCTCACACACAATCACACAAATATAATGTGTTATGCTTAGTTCTCACTGATGTGTTGATTACCCAAAAGTCGCACACTTTCCAAACATAAAAAAAAAACTGTTCGGAAACTACATTTTTAAGGGTTTGATACAAACTGAATTTTGACAACTATATTCGCAAGATCATGGCCATGGCCATGGCTAAAGATGAAGCTGCTTCATTCTTGTTTCCGCCCTGATCAACAATAGTAAACACACTGATTTTTTCTTAGCATTATGTTCTGTACTGGACTAGTACTGTATACCACATCAGAAATGTAGAGCATGTACCACATAAAATCCATTGACAGGTGAGTGCATTTCATTGATCATCTTGCTATAGTGCGCTGTTATTCTTGGAAACTTTGGGTCATTCATTCATGTGATTGCCACATACTTATTACTAATGCATACCCCCGTTTCCAACCCCTCCTCAAAAGTAAGAGAGATTGCAAAAACTCTATGGAACATGGTCACATTAGGCCTACATTTAGTCAACCTGCCCTAAGCTGTCCTCAAAGTGGGCATGATGCCACCATTCTTATGTGAGCCATAAATAAATACTAAACAAAGCTATAGCTTTGTAAAAAAAAAAAAAAAAAAAAAAAAAAAAAAGAGAGAGACTTTCAATCAATTTCAGTTTGCATTAGTGTGATAATGATCTAAGCTTGGGGCGAAACACATGAACAAGTGATATAAACTCCTCCAGTCAAAGTGTGTGTTGGCCAACATGACATTTCTGCATGGTTAAAGCTGAACAGACGTGAACTCAGACCAGAGGCAGCCTCACAATCAAGGAAACATGCCTGAATTCATCCATTCTGCTGCTTCACATACATAAATTTGAGATACAGCAGTAATTGTAAAAGAAAAATGCTATGTGAACACATGTTAAACCTGAATAAAGAGTTAAAAAATAATATTGATTGTAAATTGCTAATAAAAAACCTTATTTCAGTCTTACTTGATGCATGGGCTGATTCGCCCATTGATGAATCAGCCTACATGGCTGATCTGGTTTATGTTGAAGTGTATGTATGTCCATCATCAGTACTTTTCATAAATGCAAAAGTCTTAACACTTTTTGCTGAGAGTGGGCCCCATCAAAAGTGTAAATCTCTTCTAATCTGGCAAAAACTACATGTGACAAAAGAAAGTATTTGTCTCTTTAATGGAAGTTGATATATGTTTCATGGTCTAATTCACTGCCAGTGAATAATGTGTTTTCACAGGAGGCGAGAATGAAAATCATAGAAGTTTAGGAACTGTCACAAAGCTAAATGTTTTTGTTGTTTGCCAACTTTTTTTTTTACAGCTCGTAAGTGTATAATTGAAAGAGTATGGTTTGATTTACCATTTGAGGAGAGTGACTGACTCAACATCCTTTAGTGCAGGTACCTTTGACCTCCGCATTATTCATGGGCCACAAACAGCCTTCTGTTGCTGGGACTTGAATGTTGAAACTAATGTTGTTTTGGTTTTTGGTGAGGAAATAAGGGAAATTATGTGCAGCAGTTATATACTTGTATTGCACAAGATTGCAAGTTGGCTAAGTTGCAATTAAGATTCATTAAGGCAGAGTTTAATCACAAGTTCTCTCACGATTCAGCATGTTAATGTGATAAACATCACAGATGTTGTTTCGTGACAGTTTCCTTTTTTTTATACTAACAAGGCAGTGGTTGGGGATGTATACTATTTCTCAGACTCTCTTCGTTCTGAGCCCTGAATAGAAATGTCATGACACCAATTCTCACGCAGGAAAATGTAAATTTAGTGTCGCCTATAAATTTAGAACAAGGCCAAATTAAATTTTAAACGTCTCAGGCGAGGTCTCCATTGAGACTGCACCACTTGTCACAAAGGCAGTGTAAGCCTGTGTGGGGAGCGTGAGACCAAAACGTACCCCTCCCCCTGTCATTTTAGAGAATAGTTCATCTTGTATTTTAATGATCATTAAGCATGCTTCCAGATGTTGGGAGGGAACTTCATCCTCACACAGTTCCCTGTGCTCTGCAGCAGAAAACAAGAGTCTGGAATGAAATAGTGGGATTGAGAAAAACAACAAAACGCACAACTGCCTGCGTCAGCGCTCCAATGGAAATACAAATTTTGCTCAATTTGTACATGAGAACATATGGAAGTATTTTTTTAAGGTGTCTTTAATGTGCCAATGCAATCAGTCTCTTTGTCCAACTGGTGATTCAATCAATAGAAGCAGTAATTAATCATGATTCATCTTTGGATGTTGTGAGTATCAGAATGTATACAAATACAACACAATATCAAGAACAATACACATTTGTAAGTTATACATCCTCATAAGTTTCCGTCAGGAGAAGCATTTGTTACAAAGATAGCACAGGTGTTTGTGAAATAATGTGTGGTTCAGAAGCATATATCTGCTTTCTAATGGCAAAAAATTACTTTGACTGACAACGTTTTCACATGACACAGAGACTCTTTGTCCCATCTTCTGTGATTCTACTGTTTTTGAAGGTGTTCATTTGAGAATAAACACAGAGCTGTCAAGAGCATATCTTTAAATATTATTTATTTAAGCTAAGTCCCAAACAACAGTGGGAAGTAATAACTTAAAACACAAAATGATCAACAAACACAAATGACACCTAATCATTTAGTGTGACAACTGGAGCACTTTTCATTTTAATTTCAAGACAGATTCTAGACTTGCTCCTTTCTGAGCCACCACTGTGGCCATGAGCACAAAGAGCCGGAATACATGGCGTGAGAACCGTGGCACCCATGAAATACAGGCTTTTGCTGCTGCTCTGATGTTTCCAATTAACTTCACCTGCATAATCAGAGGGACAAGCAGTCAGAGGCCGCAAATAAACTGAGGGGGCAATTTAAGAATCGTAAATCCCGCAAGAGATTGTTGGCATTTTCAGTGAAGTGTTAAAGTAGCTGTTATTTGTTTCCATGAACGCTACCTCGACTTGGAGCACAGAAGCTGTGGTCAGGATATGCACGAAAAGCCATGTTTAGTTTGTTGTTTACCTACTTTCTCATGCAATTTTCTGATGCAGGCTTCTAATTTTTGCAGTGGCATTCACTCCTGTTGTCTGCTTTTTCCTCCCCAACAGTGAATCAGGAACCCTGGGAAGAGATTTAATATTCCACTTTAATATCAGTGCACATACTGTTTAAAATTACTTATATAGACATAACTCACTCGCTCAAGGCAACTTTGTAAAGGAGCTATTCTAATGAAGCAGGTAAAGGGGACATAATAAGATATTACTGTTGATGTAGGATGACTTAGGTAGTACCACAGGATAAAAATATCCCATAATGTGGGCCCTATTCTACAGCAACTTCATCTTTCCCCCCCTGGATGAAAGCTATATTCTTCCTCCTCTCCACTTAGATACGTATCATGTATTTGTGCAGCTTAAAATTAATTGTTTCTCTGTGATCACATGAAAGTATCTTTCACTTGGTAATGTTTTTTTCAATGGTAATGTATGCATCAATGCCCTTAAGAAAATACACTGACAAAATCAATTATTGAAGTACAGATTGAAATTAGGTTTGTTCAAACTACACTTTGGAATATCTAAGTCAAGTGCTATAATTCCAGATTCCCTTTACGTAAATCAGAGAATACATTTGCAAACTGTTCTCAGGGATGCTCTATATCAACATGAAGAGATGAGGACATAGAGCCTCGAAATAAAAGTTTAATGCTTGAGAAAGGTCAGCGAACAGTCATAGTTCTGATTGAATATGTGCAAAAATCATATCCAATGCGAAAAAAGACATTTTCACATTGGATACATCGAGGGATTTGGCTGCATTTGGATTAATGCACGTTCACAATGCCTCCGTTAGATGAAAGAATTACTGTTCTGCAACTGTGAAGAAATCTCAATATTCTTTTAGGGTAGGACTGATCTTTGGCGAGAGTCTGACTTTAAGCCCCATGGCAGAAGTTTTTTTTTTCCAATTGAACAGTGACTCCTGTTTCAGGGGGACATATTATGGAAAAATCACTTCTTTTCTTTGCTTGAGAGCATGTATTTGGATGTCTGAACTTACAACCAACTCTAAAACTCAAGGCGATATAACCATGTCCTTTTGTAATATAGTCTCATTTTTTGTCTAAAAAAACTAACACATCTGCTTTTATTGATGTAACATACTGGAAATGCCAAAATATGCTGCATTAATACATTTAATTGAATTAGTTGGCTATAGTTGGCTAAGTGTACTATTTTCAGATGACTATCAAGCATACAATAGATTTATATCATCCATTAAATTCCAGAGCACCCAGAAATGAAGGTGGAAGAAAAGAATAAGTGAGGCAAATTTAGTTTCAAATGGTTCTGTTCCATTAAATGTCCCAGTAAGCCGTGACAGTGAGAAAGATCCTTCAGCTATGTCACTTAAATGGAATGTAGCTCTCTGTACTTTCCCTTCTGTAGCAAGCCAAAATGTCTGCTATATGAAAGGCATTTTGCTTAATTTTTCTTTTGTTTCACCAGAAATATATTTTCTGCAAATATAAAGGCTTTGTGAACTAACATAAATCAAATAAAAACCACAAGAATAAATAAATAAAGTAAATCCTGCAAGAAATATTTATATTTTTGATAGATTCAAGTTTTAAAAATAGCAATATTTTTGCTCTTCAAACAGATGGCTGTTGAAAATGTTTCTGTATTTCATATCGAAAAAATCTTCATCAGATATCAGGAAAAGAGACACACTTTGTAGAATTAGTTTTGCACTACTGTATAGCTGGCTTCTGTTTTAGTGACTCAATTTTTCTACTATGCAGTAAATGGATAACTCCTGCTGGAGCCCTTCTCTCAAAATCAAAGCAGCAGGCTGATATGATGAAGCAGCTATGAACTAAGAGCCGTGTGTTGGCTGAGATCTCTGTTACGGTCTGTCATCATAGGCTCAGACTCCTGAGTCCCCAGAAAATAGTGCCTTTTTCAAAGTTGTTCATTTGAAATATCCCTGTACCTTTCTCATTCACGGCTGTATATACATGCCTCTCTTTTGGTTAATGATTCAAAGGCGGAACCACATCTAAACCTCTTTCCAGATCTTTTTATGAGTAACGGTGCATTCCGCTGAATGCCTTCAGCGATCAAAGTGGTATGTAAATCTGTTTAAAATGATACTTTTAGGGTAACTCTAATGCAGAGGAGACTTTTCAGAACAACACCTCCTCCCAGGAGATAGAAAAAAATATACAATGCGTTGTATAAGATACAGCATAATTAGCAATACTAGTACTGTATGTGAAAGTTCCTTATAACTATGCTCTGCACTTTATGTACATATAACACTTTTTGTCATTTAAATATGATCATTGCTTATTTTGTTAGTACTGCAGTGTTTAAAGGCCAAAGTCATCGCACAAGTGAAAAAAATATACGGGTGAAAAAAAAGCGTAAGCATGTGGGTAGATCTGCTAGATGACACTATTTAAAAAAGAAGACAAATGGATGTTGGCTCTAAAAGGAAGTATCATTTGAACTGTCAGTTTGGACCTTCTGATGCCCTTGAGTGATTCACCATTAAGGTATTTTTATGAACATTTCAGAGACATTCTTGAGAACAGCTGTTTGATGTGAGTGACAGTGCATACTGAACAACTGCAGTTAGTTTAAATCATCTCTAAGGTGCATTTTGATAACAGATGGAAGCATTAGGAACAGTGAAGTTTATCCAGTTTCAGTAAAAGTTTCTGAAGATCTGGTGACAGGGTGTCATAATGAGTTTTCTAACTGGTACTAAGAAATTTGATTGGTCAAAATCTTGCCAAGGGGAGAATGCCTTTATACATTTTATTCTTCATCAACTTTAAGGGGAGAATCATTATTCACCCTCTATCTCTGAATACTAAACCATACACTTTGAAGTCTAAAACCACATTTGCAAATCAGAGGCCCAACACGTGGAATCGCTGAGGCCTTTAACAACTTTGGGGAAGTTCAGCTTAAATTCTGTACACTTTACATCCTGAATCGGAGTGTGCGCTACACTCAGGTTGCACTAAGACTGCTTTAGCTTTTGCTTTTCACATTAATTTTTTCAGCTGAGCCCATCTTTTAAAGCAACATGAGTTTCATACAGATTCTCATTCGCTTTTCATACCCAGTACAACCATAAGCTGACTTTCAGATGTACTTCTACAGTAGCTTTTACTCAGTAAATCCTAGTAAACCAAACAGATTGATAAATCCAGATTTGTTCACCTCCATATTCCACGTGTGTTAATGTTAAACTGTACATGTGATGGTGGTTTTTCCTCAGCCATTGCTCTTCCATGCTATATGAAGGGGACTAACACCAGGACATAAAGGTATAATGTTCAGGTATATAAAGACATAAGGTAAAATGTGTGTGAAAGTAAAAGTAAAATGATTACTCAATCCAAAAATGACTGAGAATATAAAACAACCTCCTTCATAATGGAAAGAAGCTGACTGTGCAGACTAGTTTTTGCATGGTTAAGGCAGACACCATCTGGCTCATTTCTTGAATATTAAGATATGTCATCAGCAAAGCTTGTATTTTTGTCGGTTTTGAGTAAACAATATTACTTTAAAATTAAATTATTTTGTTAAAATATCTCATGGATCTTGGGTGGAACAGAACCAAAGACTTTTTTAGTCTTGCTGAATAGACATGATAATCTAAACTGGCTGTTCCTTGTTAGATAATGTATTCCAATAGTGGAGCACTGATTCCAGTATAGATAAACTAACTGCCTACACAGTAAGGGACACAACCTAATCAGTACTGGGATTACAATTACAGGATCAGGTACAGACTCAGGTGTGGAGATGACACAGATTATAAAGTGTTTCGTCATATCATAAAATGAAAATAAAAAAAGAAGTTGACATGCTGTTTAAAAGTTGAATGTGTGTCACAGAGAGAAGACTGGAAATCTACAGAGACCACCTTAAATGCATTGGGATGTTGTGCTTGTAGGCTGGCATCAGCTGAGCAGATGGCATCACAGCTTTGGCAAATAACACAGGTAAACTTGTGAAACACAAGATTAAACAAAAGGTTTAATATCTACAGAGAAGACCTTGGTGAAATTCATGGTACTACATCTCTGATAACTCTATTGTGTCCTTGTCACTGCTCCAAGCTCATCCATCTCATTTGGCAATGATAGCCATGAAGTAGAATTATTTGTTTATCTGATTAAGTTTCTAAAGCTGAAGATTGCCACTACTACTGGAGCACCAAGCTGTGAAGGTGCTTCCCAAAATGCTATTTTTCCGAGAACAACTAGCTTTGTAAAACGCACATATTATAACAAGACACCACCGCAGTGATCGCAACTTACAAAGACAAATTAGAGTATATAGACTGATCAGTCTATATACATAGCCACATGTGAAACATTAATAACAGTGTTATTAGTTAGTGGTTCAAACTAGTTTGAAAAACTGCATATGGCCAGCTTAATTAGCTCATCATAGAGCTTTCCACCAAACTATACAAATTACATTATAAAAATTCCAAATTCATTTATTTTTGCTGGTCTGGCTACAGTTTTGCTAAAATGTAATAAAAGTATGTTATAATGTAGTGACATTTTTTTTTTTCTCAGTCCAGTGAGCATTGTTAAAGAGAGCCTGGATAGCTTTAGCTCAGTCGATAGAGCATCAGACTTTTAATCCGAGGGTTCAGGGTTCAAGTTCCTGTTCAGGTGATGTCAGTTTAACATCATCTGCAAAAGTTAACTAACTAGCTTTGTCTTTGCTACTGAGTACTGGATAGTGGTACTGGGGTGGGATGCCACTGGGGTTCAAATCCTGACACCCCCCTGCATGAAAGGTAGTACCTCCAGCAGGGGTCCTTACACTCCTTACACTGCCTGCCAACTTGGGATATGAGTGTAAGTCACATTGGATAAAATTTTCTGCCAAATGCATAAAAGAGGTTTATTTTTTGACTGATGCCAGAAAAGTGACAGTGGATAGTAAATAGTAGTTTGTTCACCAAGATCATTAAAAGCTGTTTCTCACATGAATGTTGGATGTGTTTAGCATTTAGAAAATTATGTGTGAGATTAAACTTTACTCCTCATGTGTTATTTTTCTGGAGACGTGAAGATATTTTTGCCACTGAATGGGGCTCAAAGGAACAAGCAGTCAGTTTCTCAGGATATCAATTACATTCTTGTCTGAGTTTAAAGTTTCAATCGTAATAGCTTCCTGTGAGCAGTAAAAAGTTTTGCAATTATGAGCCATAACTTTTATGAGATGCTGAGTGTGCAACACCAACATCCAAGTACATGGTGCATACTGAAGAACTTATGATGATTAGAAAAAAATCTCTTTAACATCAATATTTTTGAAGTGGATTGCAATGTAAAATACATCATCATTCTTACCCTGTGGAGAGTATCTACGTAGAAGGGAAATCAAAATGAAAGCAGATGGGAGTGTAGGCTAAAATTCTTTCCACTTGAAGTGGGCTACTCTTGTTTAGAGCACACTCAGTAGCTGGTTTTATTCCAGACATGCGGCTGGAGAACTGATGCTCAAACTCTATGGATTCCACTATTCTCATCACATTGTCATTTGGTTGAGTGTTGATTTCCAAATTGAGTCTGTCTCCTGAGCTGGATGAACCCAGGGGAGAGATGGAGACTGGCACCCAAAGTATATAGACACAACAGAGTTGGCTTATGCAAATAAGGCTGTTTTATTTTACATGCTAAGTGAAAAGTAAGGAAAAACACTCACGAGAAGGACATGGAGCATAGCAAAGGAGTTCACATCTTCACAGATGTTTGCACTTATTCTGTCAGTTCAGATTTATTAGACGAATTTTGATTTGAAACTGATTTCATGTCTGTGCAGAATGCTATGTGCCCCTGAGTTAAATGTCCAACAGTTAAAGACAGTGTGCTTTTACTTTTACAATAACAGGTCACAGACAAACTAACTGTACAAAGATTGTGTTGCATGATTGCATGATGAAAGCTCCAGAAGCACTTTATATTTCATACTAAAAGAATGAATATATATATTTTTAAATTATATCACCCTTCTTCACGAAATTATTTATATTCATCGCAGATCTTTACTCATTAGCAGCTTATGTTATTATTCTTGTGGCCTCTAAAGTCATTTGTTTCTACTGGCAAATAATTAACAGGATATAGTTTCCCATATTCCCACTTCATGATTAAATTATGGTCAGACTTAGTTTGGAATACTAAGTTTGGAATTATGTAGTGTTACAGGAGAAATATGGTAGTATACATTTTAAATGTTGGGAAAGACAAATCTTCGTGTGTCATCAGCAGTTTATCAAGCAGTACATTACCTTGACTTTTAAGCTGTTAGGAACCTTGATGTTATTTTTGACCAGAACATGTTCTTTAAAATCACACATTAAAAAAAAGCCCATTGGACTTCCTTTATTCAACATCATTACAGAGTCAAAAACTGAAGCATCTTGTCCATGTATTTGTTACTTTGAGGCTGGACTACTGCAATTCCCTATTATTAGATTGTGCAAATGGTATTCTGAAAATCCTCCAGCTGATCAAAAATGCTGCTTCAAGAGTTCTGACTGGAATTAAATCATATTTCTTCCGTTTTAGCTTCTCTTCATTGGCTTTCTATGAAATACAGAATGGAATTTAAAATCATTATCTTTCCACATATTACAGAGCTTTTAATAACAAGTACCTCTCCAGCAGTTAAAATCCCCTTAAAACATATTTGTGTTCCTCAACATTTTACATTTTTAAGTCAAAATCATTAAAAGTGGATCTATTAATAGAAGCTGGCACTGCCTATCCCTGTCTGTATCTGCTATGCCATTCAATGGCCAGGACTAATACTGAGGTCAAGAGCCATACATTAATTAGATAGTGATTCTCAAGAAGAGTGAACTAGATGATATGAGGTCACATGCAAGTTGAAGTATCAGAATGGCAATGTAATAACTTTCTAATGTATTGCACCGTCAAAGATGTTTGACTGCACTGCTCCTAACTCCAGACTCCTGGTTGTCTCCCTGCTTGATGACCCTGAACTCAGTGGCTCCCAGGATGTTGACTTGGCCTCCCTCATCCCTGCCCACCTGCACTGCCTGCATTGGTGTAGTTTGTGAGATAGAAATCATACCTTTCCCAATCATATCACAAACACCTAAAGTTTTTACTGCAGGAAATCACTCAAAACTGAGCGTGATATTGTTTGAGTTGGTGTGCAATCCAATGGTGCAGTCTGAATGTCTACAGAGACCTGAACTAATAAATAGATATGCAAGCATGTGGAAATATTTAGAATTTAGCCAATACAAGAGTGGCTAAATAAATAATGGCATAGTAGTTTCAATGTTTTCTCAAGTAAAACATGCACTAGATTAAAATAACTAAATAAATAAGCTCTCTTATGGTTATCCTATTCATGTCTGTCATATTCAAGTTTCAAGCCCTTGATTTATGCTCCATAGATGGATTGTGCTGGAAGGTATCAAAGACTGTTTAAAGTAAGTGTTGAATGTTGAATTCTTCATTTACAACAGTTGGATTTAAGTGTTGTTTTTTTTTTTTATCAGATCCAATCTCTGCAGGAGATTCAGGTTGGCTCTTCATTGTGTGGAGAAAGTTACCGTTGAACATTCTTCTCTGAAACTGCTCTTATTGACAAAATGTGCTGACCAAGCTAATTTGAAGAGAGGAGCTGGACTTTGTTTGTTCAGACAGATTCCCATAAAGATACCAAACCAAAGAAATCTATTACCACTCTTTCTAAAAAAAATAGAAATGTTAGTAAGACATGGTAACCATAATGCGACCACAGGTCCAGTTGCAAGTTTAAATACTCTGATCATTGATGTAACTTTCATGGCAAATTGGGCTTGAAGATTTATTTTCTGGGCCAGCGTGATTGTTCAACATATGATCTTTAACAGGGAAAGAAAAGAAAAACATTAAATCAAGAATTAGGTGATTTTATTGTTGGATAATCAACCTAGAGTAGAAAAAATCTGTAATGTATTGCTGAGAGTCCAGTAGCAAGAGGCCCCTTAACCAGAACCTGAACGTCTGGCAGAATTGACGTATGATATTTCTCACTTTTCTTGGAAGAACTGGTAGTGTGAATTTAGATTAGTTAGTTCCCTGAAAGGTTGAGGTCAGGACTTTGGGGAGATTATACCAAAAGCTTAACATTTCCAACCAGCTCTGATATGTCTTTATGGTCAATGTCCTATTGGAACACCAACTGCTGTCTCCGTCATTTTGTCAGCTCTGTGTAGTCTACCAGTACCACTGACAGCAAAAGGCCCTTGAACATGATGCTACCACCATAACATCTGGTAGAGTGCTCTTGCTTCTGAATGCCTACCTCTCCAAACATACCTCTTGTTACTGTGGTAAAAATAAAAAATAAATATTTGTGTCATCTGAGTCTGACCATGAATTTTCCCTTCAAAAGGCCTTTTCTTTGTCATCTTAAAACTCCAAATTTGAAGGCATTGTTTTTGGAGCTTTGAAATCAGCCTCTGGGTCTTTAAAATTAGAATTTCTGATAGTTGTATTGAGCAAGTTTGTACATGATGCAAAAGAGGGATATAACTCTCTCTTGTCCATATAGGGCAACAAGTCTAAAAACAAGAGTTCGCAGATCAAAGTTTTAGTCAGCCCTGGTACACTCTTGATACACTGAACTGTCATTAGGACGTCTCAGAGTGTGACTAGACATAATAATTATGCAAGGCAGTGCATATCAGAAGGTAACTGACAAAATGCAGTTCTGCAAATTTCACTACCCCCTGTTTTTTGCAGCTATTTCTAAATTTGTTGTGATTAGGGCTGGGTACCGATCTTCAGTTCTTTCAAGGCTTCGGTAGTACCGAGTATCAAAACATGCCACGTCTTTCGGTGCCAAATTTCGGTACCCAGAGATTAATCATGTGATCAAGAACTGATCATGCCACCCTCGATTGGGTGTATTAAAGTTACACTTTGTCGCATGCAGGAAAATGTGGTCACACACACAGATGGGGTTCATGTGTATCTGCGTGGGGAACTGTAGTTGTGTGTGTCGTCGAACCGTTAAACAATGCCACCGAGGTCTAAAGTGAGGCTCCATTTCACCAAGATTGATGCCAAGAGTGCGCAGTGCACTATATGCCAAAAAGTCATCGCTGCTAAGGCCAGCAACACGACTAATTTAATGAATTATTTGACATGCACAAAATCAATTTAAGAGCAGACAGTTGCTCCGTGTTTTACTGCAAGAAGGTCGGATCGCAACCATCCTCCTCTCTGCATTCAAGTCAGCATGTGGACGCTACAGAGCCCGAGCGACATAATTCAAAATCTCCACCACTGGACTCCGCTTCATCTAAGAGCACCGAGGACGGCGCAGTGTGTGGGATTTTAACAGGTAAATTAACGTTCAGCGAAATCCGGCAGTAATCTTAATGTTACTGCAACTTAATAGTGCAGAAAGCAGACATGTTGATGTTTCTGAAGAAAAACTGCTAAGTGAAAAGTATCCTCGGTGTGTCGGATAGTATTAGACACCAACCTGTCACTTGTTTGCAACCGTTTTACACTGGAAATTATTTGTTGTTAATTTTTTCTGTAAGAAAACTGCTTGGATTGGAAAAATAAATAGACAACTTTATTAATCCCTTTGGGAGGTTCCCTCCAAGAAATTGAAATTGAAATACTTAGCTGAAAAATAAAACTGAAGAGTTATACTATTATTTGTAATGTAATTTCCTTTTTGTTAGAATTGATAATATAATATAATAATTATCGGAAAAAGTATCATTCAGGAACCGGTATCAAAGTGAAGGTATTGCCCTAGTTGTGTTTCCTCAATCGGAATCAGAATCGTGTTAAGGCGTGGTTGAGCCAGAAATCCAAACAACAAAAACCTGATGAAACAAAACCTAAGGATGAACAGGAGTATCAGACTGAAGACAGGGACGAGAGCAGGAACAGGAAGACAACCACAAATGACAGCAAAATCCATGAAGTGTTCCAGCGAGGATCTGACAAGGACTAAAGGAAACCAGGGTGAATTTATACTGTGGGGAGAGTGATTAGTGAGTGCAGCTGAGAACATTGAACACAGGTGTGACAGTGGAGGTAATGACCAGTGAACTAAGGAAAACTGAGAAGGAAAGTAGAGCAAGAAACAGAACTCAGGCAAGACTAACTGAAGAAAACTGATAAACCAAAAAAACAAGAACAAAAAGACAAATCCTAATAACAAATGATAAGGAAATGAGATAAAGACAAAACCCTGAAAAAAAGTCCACAAAATCCAGAAACGTACTCCTTGTGAGTCCTATTCCTATTATTGAATATCAAATCCATTCATCGTGCACCATTTATGAAGCTCGGTCTGAAGACCATTTGTGCTAATTTGGATCATTTGGATGTCAAAGTGTTGCGCTGTCAAAGTGTTGTGGCCCATCTCGTTTGTTTCTTTGTGGCTCTGTGATGGACTGGCCACCCATCCAGGGTGTACCCCACCACTCACCCAGCTGGGTTATGCTCCAGCCCCCCCGCATCCCTGAGTTGGACAAAGCGGGCATAGAAAATGGATGAATGGATGGATCATTTCTATTATGAGGGAAACTGACATCATAGGGGGCATTTACCTGGTTTAGTCTAAAGAAACCAACAGAATATAATTAGTGGGAATCATCTATATTGATGTCGATAAGAGGAACTCCAAATTGTTATTGGTAACACGACAGTGCTTGTGGCACAGAAACCATCATTTAAAACTTGTGACCTATTGGATCAGCTCTGACTCAGCATACCTTAATTCTAACACCCTAACACTTTGTCAGTTCCATTGTGTCCCTGCAGCTGATCCTGGTAGTAGCAATCAAAATGTAAAAAATTAAATTTTTTTCCTTTCTTAAAATCTATAAAGACCATTGATTAAAATCATCTTGATGGTTAGAATAGTTTCACATTATTTGCAAACAGGCAAACAAACCCAGCAGAACTAAGCTCTTACCCCCTTTGCTGAGGTAATAAGATGTTTTTTAACCTTTTGGGGCATGACGATGCATACCATATGTTGCATGAGTAGGACATAGCACCTTAAGCCCCAGGCTATTTTTGAAACTTCCCTGAAAACATCCTCAGATTAAGTCAGTTAATGCTTCATCATTTTAGGGCTAAACTGAATAAGCTTAGGCACTATGGATATGGCACAATTAGGGACATTGTTAAATACAGAAAATCTTCCTATCATCAACTCAGATTGAGATTTGAAAAAGTCATCATGTCGATGCTATTGTACCTATTTTACAAGTTCTTACATGTCTACCAGATTTGCTGCGACAGAAATTAAGCAAGTGCGTTTTAATAAAAAAAAAAGTACAGCCACTTCAGGTTTCCAGAGACATCAAAACCTTTTCTTCAACTCTTTTTCTTCTATTTTTTGTGGAGAGCAGGAGTTTTAAGGCTCACAGTTAGGACTGGGCAAACCCCTGATCCTGATGTTTAAGCATGTTTTCTAATCTGCCCATAATCCTGGAATAGCAGGAAATAGGAAACAAGGCTTATGTTTTGTCAGAATCCATTGAGGGCACATTGGTTTTCCAAACTTTCTTTTAGAAATTTTAGAAACAACTGAATCAGTGATCGGAAATACTGTGTCATCAGCAAGGCAGCACACTGCTGTGAGTCATTATTCTGCAACCACAAAGCGCCCTCTTTTCATTCATGCCATAATGTTTTGGCCCATCAGACGGATAGATTGCAGCAGCTTTTGACCAAAATGGCATAATTACAGCTATTGTCATTATAAACTCAAATTAGTTGTGAATATGAAAAGCGCTACGTAAAAGCTTTAAACAGTTTAAACAGTTTCATCATGCAGTGCAGTATTTTTCAGTCATTTTTAAGCCTTTACTTGGCAGAACTAAGAAAAGTATACTTGGTATAAAAAATCTTCATAATCAATCAGGACAACAAATGTCACATATAAAGGGAACATATTATGGAAAAATCCCTTTATTTCTGTGCTTGAGAGCACATATTTGGGTGTCTGAAGTCACTGCCAACTCAAAACACAACCCTTGCATTGTGTTTTGGGCACCCTAGCGGGGAATAGATGATTTTCAGCGAACCATTCACATTTGCAGTGGAAACTTTGGTTGTCCACTCTCCTCCCCCTTTATCTCCACCTAACTTCAACCTCAGATGACCCTGAAGTAGGAATATGTAACTCTTTTGATATTGCTTTTTGCTTTGCTTTTAAAATCAAATCATTTATTAAAATCTAATTTAGATATGAAATTAATTGGCGATAATGGTCTACCAGAACTTTGTTTTATTTTCAATATTCCAGCAAGGTCATTTGACTTCTATTAGGTGTTCTTTAATTTGTTTTACCAGTTGGAAGAATGACTTTCCAAATTCCCATTTGTCCTGGAATGCACCATAAGTACAGCACATGTGTCAGTCATAACAAAAATAAACACAAGTGAAATACTGCTTTTTTTTAGCAATATTTCTTAATGTTAGCTGCCAAAAACAAATGAATTGAATGACAGTGAAATCCAGAGTTTATGGAGCTGATATGTAATGGAGAAATTACGACATGCGTTAATAACCCAGTGATGTTATTAATAGGCAAGCCAATATTTTTAGCAACTTGAGCCAGAGCAACACATGTCTTGCAAAGAGCTTGTGCTTAAAAGATGGATCAGTGACCTCCCAGCTGTCCATAATGTAACTATGTAAATGTAAATGTTTTTTTCAGTTTGTTGTGTGGTCTGAGCTCTATTCAGATCTTAAAAGAGGAAGTCCCTGATGAAAAGAGGGGCATGGTGGGGTCCAGTGGCTCGCTCCACACTCCTAAACATATCTGCTTAAATAGCAGTGTAAATGAATGGATAATGATAGAGCTGCTGAAGTGTCTCTTTGTGTTATTTCACAGAGATTTCATTAAGTCCTCAGAAAATTGTGTAAGTTTGTGAAAAAAGGAGCAGAATAGGTCTCCATTAAAATACTGCTAATTACTGTGAATGAGATGGGGGGTGGGGGGGTGGGGGTTAACAGGGCTGTTGCTACAGCTGGTAATTTTGTTGATCTTCAGCATCATCATTGCTCTGTAGTCACAACAACTGCTTCAAAGAAATTACAACACTAATTCAAACCTCTGGTGTTACTTAAATGCCCATTAGTTAGAGCTGTCATCGGCCCATATTGTAAACATGTTTGTCTACAAACAAGTCAAAACAGCCCAGAATATTTTCAAATTTGTCAAACAATAAACAGCTCATGAATAGTTTGTTGCATTCCTATCTCATAATCTGTCTCTTTCACCAATTTCAGTACACAATAACAAGAAAAAAACCCTTGCTGAAGGAGAATGGATTTAAACCTTTTCCAGCATCACGGCACATGCTTCTGCGTAGGGTCTACCAAACAATGCTTGATGAAAATGAATTAACAATGAGAGATGAGTTTAAAAGCTCCAATTTAAACATAGGGAACTTAAGAAAAGTTAAAAGGAGATGAAACCAATCAAAACAAAGTAAAGCCTGAAACACAAGCAGATGGCCTCATAATGGGAAGCAGGTTGGGCTTGTTGCTAAGTGACAAGGGCTAAGATGAGTGTCCATAGCTTTGGCCGTGGTTTCACAGAAAAAAACACTTCTCCTCCCTAGTCTGAGCCACCCTCTTTCCCCATAGTGCTGTGGTTCTGACACTGGCAGGGCAGGACAGAAGGCAGGCCTGTCCAAATGAGAAACAGACCCCCTTCACCCCAGTATTGCCTATTTCTCCCTGTGGCTTTTTTGTTTTCAAAGAAAAAAAGAAGGCTCTCCAAAAATAGATTTGGGGCTCGCGTGCCAATGGGTTTTGAAACCTTTTTTTTTCCACTCCCTCTAGTCACGCAAGTAGCCTGGCAAGACCTTGAAGAAAGAGCAGGGGAAAAAACAAAACTCATGGGAGACAAGGGGATCTGAGAAGGAAAAAAAAGTCTCTTTGTGGAGTTTGGAGTGAGGATCATGTTAAGCTGAGGTTGGAGCATCCCTTGACTCTGGCTCTCTACTGAGGGAAGAGAAGAAGAGACTTCCGTGCAAGCCTCAGGTATGAAGGGTTTATTGGTAATCCAAGCATGAGCAGGGGCATCGCTCTGGTTTGGCCTAGTTTTAACTGGATGGAAGCCTGGGTTTCTTCAGAGAACAGTCTCATCCACACCAACAGGCCTGCAGACTAAGCAGCTCATGCTCAAATGCAAAGATCACTATTCCCTCATTTCACATTGGACTAATCTCTGCAGCTGGTATTCATCATTTTACTTGTCACATCATATAATTCACTGTGTCATCTAAATGGGATCACTGCCCAGGTTTTAAAAAGAAACAAAGTCAAGCCCTGGTTTTATCTTTGAAAGTCTACCTAATTTGATGGCTTCATTTTAGAAAGTGATTAGAAATAGTGAAAAGAACCCACCATACAAACCTTTCTGCTGAAACCATTACATCCTCCAGTCGTTATAAACATTATTCTTCCAAAGCTACTCCACTGCTAAAGATTTCCCTGAAAGATCTGACTTAAGGGTTATCTATTCATTTCTCTTTCTCTGTCTGTCTGTCTGTCTGTATATGTACTGTATATATATTTACATATTTACCCACTGTGTATACACCACTGGCAACGCCCCATTGCTCTCGCTCGTCAACTCCTACAAGAGAAGGTACTCATCTGCTCGCAACCTGCCAGCCTGATCTTGACCTGGTCTTCTTTGGAACCTCCGGATTTCCTTCTCCCCTGGAATCAGCGCTAACACTCTCTCCTCTCTAACAGAGCTCTCGTTTGCTTCCCCTGAATTGAAGCCACTCACTCGCTCCACTCCTCATTTATCTCACAACATTCTCGTCCTATAATAAACCTTTTAAAACTATTGGCAGTTGCCCGAGCCTGCTCATTGGATCCTGTTTGAACCAAATCATGAAAGACACTTAACATGTGGAAATGCTGGGGACTGAATCCTTGAACCGCTTTCAGTTGGAAGACGACCACTTCACCAGCAGAGCCATGACTTAATAAAGAAAAAAACTGAATCCTGTGCATGAGTTGAAAGTAATAGTAATTACTCATAAATATACCTCATAAACTGTTAACACAGTGGTGTCTACAGTTCCAAAATGTCTCTAATGTAGCAAATGCCTAGTTATCTGGCCTGGTTATCATGACCAACTACAACTGGTAGTTGAGCCATCACTAAATGTGTTTTTTTGTTTGTTTTTTTGACAAGAGTTCAATCTTTCAGTTCAACATTACCATGAGAAAAGTCCAATGAGGTCAGTGCAGATCTGAAAAAAAGAAAGAAGAGAAGTGTTACACATGTCAGGAATATCTCCTGGATCTCTTGATTACCCTATGATCACTTGTTTAAAAAGCTATATGAATGTTTACCTTTTGGGGAATGTAGTCACTTCATGAAGGTTTGCTAGCTGTCAGGCAATGGTTCAAATGATCAGGATCAAACACATAAATGATCTGCCATGACAGCCCAATATCACAAGAAATATGTAAATGGTACATTTGTTAACATCTCCAAACAATGTAGGACTCAGACATGTGGGTGTTCCAACAGAACAATAGCTCCAAATACTGAAAAAAAAATGTGTGTGGACTGGATAAGATGGACAAACTCTGAGCTTTGGAATTGTCTTCCCAAAGTCTTATCCTCAATCTTATCAAAAGTAAAGCAGCTGTGTTTAACATGTGCATCCATGCCCGGAGACTAACAAATTTCATTAAACCAATTCAAGAAGATTGACTACATAACCAGCCAGAATTCTGCCAGAAGCTCGTTGAAAGCTACCAAAAGCATCTGATCAAAGTGCAACTTGCTGAGGGACATTCGACCAAATATTAGATAAACTGTATCTCATTTGGATGTGCTTGTTCATCCTGTTCACCCAAGACTTTTACTGTATCCTCATTTGCCATATAGAGGACAGCTCACACGAATAACCAAAAGTTTCATTTTGCCATATGTTCGTGATTAGTATATGGTGACCCATCATGGACTGTATATCAATAGCCTTTTATGATGCAAGGTATGCATAAAATGTGGAACCTGTAACTTGTTATGGAAGTTTTCAATCGCTTCCTTCCTATAATACCTCTGATGAGCAATGAAATAGAGAATTTCTGTCCGCCGGCTAAGTTTTAATTATTCGTTGCAAGGAAAAAGATCAGTCCACAGCATTCAGCGGCAATGGTATGAAAAAATACTTGTCTGAGTGTTAATTAAGAGGTAAATAGTTTAAAACAATTAGTGTGTCTGGGTGAGACAAATGGTTAATGTGGATTAGAGTTTGTTAGTCCTGAGACATAAAATTTACCATCACAGACTTCCATCAACGTAGAATTGACTTTAACTGATGTACTCAGATAACTAGTGATAATGTGCGAATTATTTACTTTGCCATGTAGCATAATAAGCTATAATTTAATGAATGAAGTGCAACTTTGCATGCATCATGTTAAGCTCAAAGATGTGTGAAGATTATAAAAGGGTTGAGACAACCACTTTCTAACGTGCAACAACGTAAATTGGGTCATTCAGAATAGGTAGTCATATTTATATGGAACTTATGCGACATTTGGCTCACATAAAACACGTGAATTCAGTGGCAGAGCAAAGCTTTTTTTACCAGTGCAGTAAAATGTATTCTTTTTAGTGTTGCAAGACAAGAGAATTACCATTTATTTAGAATGTTGCAATCCAGGTAACAAAGGGAAATCATTCAACAATGCAATGGGTTGATTAGCTGATCAATATGAATAATGATACTTTTGTTCTTCAGGATTTTAAAAGCTGGATGCTTCGTCTGTGCAAATACAGCATTAGATCTGAACATTATGAAAACAGCTTACAGTAATCAACACACCTTGAAAGAACACACGGCATGCTTGGGAAAAAAGAAAAAATCTGCTGAATAAACCAAATAACATAATTCAGTATATATTTTTTAATATATTGCTTTTTGCAGTGAGTTTCCTTTAACAAACCAAAGACCCAGGTGTATATAACTTATTTCTGCAGTTTACAACATCTTACTTTGATACTTATTTAAAGAATTCAATTAAGTAAATGACTGGTTAAGACTCTTAGAGAAAAAACACACATTAAAGCACTGACAACACATCAAGAGACAGAGTTTAAGGCAGTGTGTCAGTGAAGGGAAAAGGGCATGATGGCACTGAAGTTTGCATGTAAACGGAGCAACCTCCTGTGTATCCACATTACATTGACAGGAAAATGACAGATTTCATTTGGTTTATGCAAAGCCTTTAATTTAAGCCTGAGTAATGACTTGGCTTTTGCCCTCTTACTCATATAATCTGAGCTCTGTTGTGTATATACTGGCCTCTGATCCAAGGTGCTTGATTTGGGTCACAGCATTCGTCTCATAACCTGAGTCTGCTATGACACTCGCGCTTGAGTTTATCATCAACATCTTGTGCAATTCAGCCCCAGCTGCTTCTATTTTGAGTCTAGAGACAAAAAAAAGCAAAACCAAACAAATACACACATCAATTCACTTCTATATGCGTGGGTAAGTTCTCAGAATACCACAAAGTTTACTTTCCATGCACAGGCAAATAGCACTGGTCAGTTTCAGGTCTGCTTCACATGGGCAGCAGACCTGTTGTTCAGCCTTTAGCATAGTGAGGGTTATGAGTTTCCAAGACAAGTGTAGTTACAAAAAAACAACACCATTTAGTCACATCGTTCAAATGCTTTCATTCTGAAATATTGAAGCTGAAAAGTGCTTCAGTTCGATAACTTTAACCCATTCAGACATGAGGTGCCCTCTTAGAATAATAACCATTGTACCAATATGCTGCAAGAGGTTGTAAAAGCTCAAATGTCAGATGGCTGAAAGATTTACAAGTAATTTATTTCAATGTATGTACTTCACCTTCTGTGTACGATGTTGGGAAAAAAATACTTGAAACAGCTAAAAAGTAATAAGAAAAGTAATAACTGAAAGAACAGTCATCATGGATGTTATCAGTAAAAATGTAAAGCCTTTACTCTAAATACATTTTGGTACTGTTACATCATATATGCCTGTCAAGCTCTAAATTACAATGATTGGCTATCACTGAATCAAATTATGTTCACATTGTTTTGGAAAATAGTGAGCGTTTAGTTGGACAATTATGCAAACCTATAGGTCTGTGCTGGTCTTAGCTGGAGACAGACAAAAACATTTTCTTCTGAAGGATGTGAACAAAAAACCCCAAAACAAAACAAAAAACCGCTTTGTTAGGAGGAACCAACTTGATATACAAATTAATTGCAATCTTTATACATATATAAATTACAAGTAATCCTTCAAAGCTGACAGATGTGTGACAGAGGCAACAATGTGATCACAAGTACTTTAATCAGGCACTTTTTGCTCAAAACATTTTCTATCTGGACAAGCGCAAAATGATACGTGTGAACATTTGTAGAAATTCCTTAGGAAACATGAAAGGCAAGCGGCAGGTTACTTTTCAACAGTTGCTGAATACAAAACAATGCAAAACACAAAGTGCCTTCATTCTATCACATGGATATTCTCAATGTTTATTTTTGCCATGGTCAGTATACTATCCCTGTAAATAATTTACCAAACCTCTCTGCCTCTGAGGCTCACATGGAATTAAGGTAGAATGTTAGGTAATAATATAGTCTAAAACTTAGTAAGTGAGATGATTAGGCGGTTACTGATGCAAACTGACACATTAATTTCTTCTATAAAGGCTGACAAAAACACATTTAAGATCATGAACACTTCATGGTGGAGGCGGAGCAGTACACTATGTGTAACATTCCATGGTGGTGCTTGAACATTCAGAAATATTTCCTTTTTTTATGTAACACATGACATTAGTTAGTCCATCCATTCATTGGATGGAGCAATGTGGTCCAAAACTTAATTTAACATTGGTCATCAACTGTATACCACAAAATTTATCTGGGTAGAAATCAGACGAACCCGTTGTAAATGTCAGTATAATGACAGCACTAATTTACCAATTATGTTGGTGATGTTTTTTTTATATTACTGCACAACATTATAAAGTTTTACATTTGCCACACAACTGCTTTAATTTAACCATTTTTCATAAAAAGCAGTAAGGCTTGTGAAAAATGACAGGAAATGTGCATGATGAACAGGAGCAGGAGATATCAAGGTCCATTTTCCTTTGCTCAGTTTGAAGGGATGCATGTTTAAAACTTAAGACAACTTTTTCAGCATTTCACATTCATTCCTACCTTTTGATGTGAGATCAAACACTGGATTCTAAGATGACACGATACTCTATTCTCACTGATGTTTCATTTGTTAAAGCAAGGATGTTGCTTCTTCTATAAATATTTACAACTATTTCATACAAAAATCCCAATTCATAAAACCTTGATGAGAAGCTTCATTTAAAAACACAAAGGTGAAAATTACAAGCAATACCACAAACTTACAGTACGAACGAGTTTACAGTACAAGCTACAAATATACAAATATAGAAATATTTTGAGGTTTTTGCAACCTTTCAATGCAATGTTTTTAGTCTGAAACCACATTGAAGTATAAAAATATAGAGAATGATTTTGTACAAAATATTGACATCATGTATGCATTTTATTTCAATGTGCAAATCAACAGTAATCAACATAAGAATAAGTTTCTGTCACACATACACAAACACACGTAGGCATAGTCCTTTTTGGCCTGTAAATGATGTAGTTTCTCCTCAGAAAGCACTTTAGAAAGCACCAGTTTCAGCTATTTGGACTTTTTAGTGTAACATGTTGTACTTGTTCTCTTGAGAAACAGAACACAGAAGAGATTTGCACTCATTTCAAGTTGCAGCCGATGGTCATACAGTAGAACAAGTTTGGAACAGCAGTATTTAGTTTTAATCCACCCGTTAGTATCTAAATCCTCAGCTCTGCCTCCTCACTGTGTTCCAAATTGTGTTCAGTTGTGCTAATCATGGACGCAGAGGGGCCCTGTGAGACACTAAAGGGCGTAATTGCAGGAGAACGCGCTGCCAGTGGTGAAAGAGAGGGGGAGAAACTTGGAGACATTGCAACTGATGAGATGGATCCCTCGGCGCTGATGGGAGATCTTCGTAAAGAGGCCAACTGAGGGAATGTCCTTGATACGGCAGGTTTTGGAGGAACAGTTTTAGCTCCAGGGTGGGCCACAGACGTAATGAGAGGCGGTGGGTCAATTCTGGATTCTGCTTTTGCTTTGTGATGAAATGATCTGCGAGGATGAGAAGGAGCAGTTTCATCTTTTAAACGGGCTATTTCAGTAAAAACGCTAGCTAAGGGTTGGAACTGGGGGCACCAGTTGAGGAGGTAGTCCCAGTTATAGCTGCCCCTCAGCTCCTCATCACTGGCCACAATGGCTGTAAGGGAGCCATCCACAGTGGGCTTTCCATCCTCAGGAAAAGTATAGTCTTTAGGGTGGGAGATGCTGAGTCCCCGTCCCACACCCACATACCCACCACCTTCATCTCTGTAGACTGGCACCTGGCCAGCAAATAAAGTACCATTTAAATTGCCCATTTTCTTCCCTTTGAACCAATCTAAGGAGGGCTCACAAGACACATCTGATAGCTGATCAGCATCCTGCTGGATTCCAGAATCTGGACCTCTTGCAGAAATACGCTCCTGCATGGACGAGGAGATACTTGACACTCGAGGATATTCATTAATCATTCTAATTTCATCATCCTCTGCTGCCTCTGCCTCTGCAGAGCCACGGCCACTGGAGTGGGAGGGATCCAGGGATCCACCACGAGTATACGGACCCCCGCTGCTGCCACTCTGATCTGCGGCATATCCAGGAAGAGCCTGATGGTAAATCATATCATTTGCTGCTAGTTTTGTTTCCTCAAGCTTATGCAGCAGGGTGCCTGGCATTGGTGTTCGTTTATGTGCTTTTTGCTCTGTTTTGTGACGTCTCAATTTAACAAAAAACAGTGCCACAGCAATCAATATTAGGATGACTATGGTCGCCAGTGACACTGCAATGACACTAACGAGCAGCATATTCATGTCTGTGGTGAGACCAAAAGATGTGTGGGTGACATCTATAGTAACTTTGGCCACTGATGTGCGAGAGGTTTCCAGAGGGCTGTGAGCAATCACATCCAGTGTAACTAGACGTACCTCTCTTTTAGAGCGACTCATGTGTCTACTGTTGCTGTCCATCTTTAGAGAGATAGCTCCAGTTGATTTATTGACCTCAAAATAAGGCGAATGGTCTGATAATGAGTAGAGGACAATTCCATCCACACCTCCGTCCTCATCTCTGGCTTGTACTTTGCCAATGATCTGACCTTTCTTTGCTGCTTCAGGCACTTCAAACGATAGTTCTGAGGAGGTGAAAACGGGATCATATTCATCTTCCCCAGTAACATAAACTTGTACTGTTACAGTAGCAGAATAGTTGCCGGCGTCCATGGCAACAGCCACAAAACGGAAAAAGTTTACCTTCTCAAAGTCAAACATGGAGCGAGTCCGTACTTCTCCTGACGTTTGATTGATAAGGAATCCCTCTCTTCCCTCTTTAAATGTATCTAACATGAAGTACTTCAGCAGTCCAAAAGCACCTCTGTCATGGTCAATTGCATGCAGCTTGGTAACTAAGGCATTCTGGGGTTGGTTCTCCATGATGCTTACTGTTACTAGTTTCAGAGGAAAGAAAGGCCTGTTGTCATTGATGTCCTTTACCTCAACACAAACTGGGGCCAAAGCGTAATGCCCTTGACCATCAGTAGCCTGGACAACAATCATATGAGACTGCTCTGTTTTGCTGTCTAGAGGTCTCTGCAGCCTCAAAGTTCCAGTCCAACGATCCACCTGGAAAAGTTCTGTCTCATCTCCTGAGCTTATGAAGTATTGGACCTCTCCATTAGGGGCAGAGTCAGGGTCTGTAGCAGATAAATGGAAGATCTCTGTCCCTGCTGCGGTACCCTCATTCAATATAACACTGTAATCTGTTCGGGTGAAAGCTGGAGGGTTGTCGTTTGTGTCTGTAACACTGATAAGGATAGGCACACTGGAGCTACGCTGAGGGATTCCACGATCCGACACCACTACAGTCAGGTTATAACTTGGTACTGCTTCAAAGTCCAGCTTCTCGACCAGGATCAGGCTGCCAACTGTCTGGAAGCCCTGCCCCTCTATGAAGCGCACACTGCTCTCAATCTGGAAGGCATTACCAGTGTTGCCAGTGGCAATGGAAAAATCAAAACCGCAGTTGTCCCGAAAAAGATCTCCATCCACAGCCTCTAATGTCAAAACAGCTGATCCAGGGAGCCCATCTTCAGACACAGAGGCTCTGTACTCTGACTGGTGGAAGATTGGAGCATTGTCATTGACATCAGACACTTGCACTTGGACAGTGGCAATGGATGACAGGGATGGAGTACCCTGGTCCCGTGCCTCAATTACCACCAGAATGGAGGGATGGTCAAAATCAAAGTCTAATTTTTGCCTGATGAAGAGAGTGCCTGTGAAGAAATAAAGAACAAGGTAATATAAAAATGTGTTACAGTTCACAACATCATGGATTTAATTGTTAACGCTAGCCAATACTCATGATGGTTAGCTATAAAACAACTGGTGATGTCTGTAATATATTGACAAATTGTAAACAGGAGACAGCAGAGCTCGAGGCAAAACAATCTTCTTTTATAATACTTAATTTTGGAGGCTATCTCAGCCCGAACATTAGAGGTAAATAAAAATAATAAAATCCATTTTTCAATTTCCCTTAATAAACAAAATACTTAAACAATTTTGGATTGCTTGTTGCAAATATGCCAGGGTTATCTAAATAAGCTTGGAAGGAGAGCCTTAGGATATTGTATTTTTTATTAAATGTAAATGGTTATAAGGAACCTTAAATATGTGCATAGTAATCTTACCATTACTTGGGTCAATGTAGAAAACACCCTTAGTTGATGACATTACTTTATAAGTAATCTTCCCATTCTCTCCAGTGTCACAGTCAGTGGCTGTTACTGTGATGACTGCACTGCCTGCTGGGAAGTGCTCTGATACAGTCGCCTGATAAGAAATGCAACATATGAACATATACCTTCCAGATACATTCAATAATTTACAAAACATTCTGGTACTTGACGAGGTGAATGTATAAAGGTATGATGACAGGTATTAAAACTTAGTTGTACCTGATACAAATCATGTGTAAAGATGGGAGCATTATCATTCACATCATCGACCAGCACAGTGAGGTTGGCCTCACTTTGATGTTTAGAGTCAGATGAGCGGATTGTCAGGGTGTACCATGTCCTTTTCTCATAGTCTAGAGGGCCAGTCAAGGACACCCCTCCTCCATAATGATGAATCCCAAACATGCCTTGGCTGTTAACATCCAGGTGTAGTGTATAGGAGAGGGGTGGTCCTGAATCCACATCATTCCCTGTTACCTGGGTGATAACTGTGCCAATGAGAGTATCTATATGTGGGTGACAATAAAGAAGGGAGGTGGGAGAAGAACAGCAGACATTTAGGTTGAAGCTCAAGTGAAGCTTAGAGTGTTAGTTGTGGAAATAAAATCTGCTCTTCGTGAAGAAATATCCTGTTCTGGAAAGCCTTGACCTAACAGACAGGAAATGAACAGAAGAACATTGGCAATAACTTGTTTCATAAAAAAAGTCTGGTTTTTCACACTGAGCCCTGCTGGGTTAGTTGCCAGCGAGTGTGATGTGAGGCTTTATAATAATATCGCTGGACTAACTTCCACTATGAAGCTTACCCTCCGGCACCCGGATCTCCCGAGGCAGAGGAATTGTGGGACTGTTGTCATTGAGGTCGATGATGATCACAGTAAGGGTGGCAGAGCCAGCCTGTCGTGGGGTTCCTCGGTCTGTTGCCGTAACAACAAGCCTAGTAATACCACAAAATAAATATCAATACCTGAACTTTTTTTTTAAATCTAGTTACATATTTTTTCATCCCCTTATTGTTTTTAAACAATAAGACATAAAAACAATAAAAGACTAAAATCCAGTTGAAAGGAAGGTGAAACTGATCACCTCCTTTTTGAGTATTTGTGATAAAAAAGAATGAAAAATCTTAGTTTAACTGCTAAAGCAAGGACAGAGGTGGACATTATAACTCACAGTGACAAATGATAAACATGGATGTGTGAGGGTCATGTATGATCTGAGACAGGTTATTACATGACAGAAAAAAAGAGCAAGGCTCACTTTGTTTGGGTCCAGATCTCTCTGTCCATTATAGCTGCAGTGGTGATGCTGCCAGTTAATGGATCTATCTTGAACAAGCCACTCATGGAAGATGACCTGATAGAGTAGGTCACCTGACCATTTTGACCCTGGTCCAGGTCATCAGCAGCAACCTGAGGAAATTACCGCCCCATTTTGGAAACAAAAATACAGAAGTATTTGCAACTGTTGTTTCAGAGTAACTTGAACTAGTGAGCAATATTTAACTTGGAAGTCAAGAGTTCATAAAAAATTAACTATAAGGACTTGGCTTTGTGGCACACATGTATGAGTGTATTCAGTTGGGACACTGAGAATAAATGCAGATGAATAGAGTAATTTCTTTACAGTGCTGAAAAAAATCCAGATGTCTGAAGCTTGAATGTTTCTTTTTAATTCTACAACTTCACACTTCACCAACGGCCTACCATAATAAACATGTGGGTGTGAGAGTACTGCACCTGGATGAGGGGAAAATCATAGCCTTGTGCCTCCCTAATGTACGCCACATAGTTTTGGAGCTGGAAGCGTGGTAAGTTGTCATTTACATCCTGCAGATTTAAGTTGACAGCCATGTAGGAGCTGGAAGATGCTGTCTCAGCTTTCACCACTAGGCGGAGTTTTGGGGTCTCTTCGAAATCGATTCCTTCAGATTTCTGGACCCATATTTCACCTATTTCACAAAAAATATCAGTGAATTTCTTTGTGAAAAATGGAAAATATTGTCTTGGAGTTTGTGCAACAATTTTTCCACTTACCAGTAATGGAGTTTATTCCAAAGGATTGCATTTTATTTCCACTAAAAATACTGTAGCTGATACCAGTTTTAGAGCCATCAGGGTACTGCGCCTGAGTCTGTGTTACCACTGTGCCTATAGGGGGAAAATTAGACAGTGTTGAAACATTTCCCTTCAATGTATTATTTACATCATGCATACAGAAATTATGAAATAAAAAGTAAAAAACTATACATATATCAATCAAACCTTTAGCAGCGTTTTCTTGCAGACTGACATCTCTAGCCGTGCGTGAGAAGCGAATGCCCCTGTAACTCTGTTCCTTAATATAAATTATAACTACCCCGAGAGAAGACTGAGCAGGGTTTCCTTGATCCATGGCCTGAACTATCAAAGTCCTCTGGCTTTGAGTCAGGGTCTGCAACTTCTCAGTGGCCTGAATGTCTCCTGTAAGGGAGTTAATGGTAAAACCCTTCACTGGATTGGCAAAACGATAAAAAACAGAGCCATTAGCCCCAAAGTCCTTGTCCTCTGCCCTCATTGTGGCCAACACTCGGCGGTTAGACACACTACTGGCTGAGATATTCACAATAAGTGGGTCCTGAATGAAGAAGGGGGTATTGTCGTTCACATCCTGAATGTAGATTGTCACTTGAGCAGTGGAGTTATGTGGGTCAGCAGGTGAGGAGTCAGTGGCACACACCTCAAAGGTGTAGGAGGCAGTTCTCTCTCTGTCCAGGGGTGCTGCTGTGATTATGCGGCCTGTCTTATGGTCTATGATGAACATACTCCGGGAGCCATGGCTGAGAAAGTACACAACCTGGCTGTTGGATCCATAGTCTAAATCAATGGCTTTCACCTCTAGAACCAGTGAGCCAATGGGAACATCTTCCGAAATGTCAGCAGTATAGCTACTGCTCTGAAACTGTGGGCTGTGGTCGTTGATGTCCAGAACTGTCACCTCTACAGTGGCAGTGCTGCTGAGGGGAGGGTAGCCCTGGTCGTGAGCTATGACCGTTAGAGTATATCCAGCTTTCTTCTCCCGATCCAGAGGTCTTGAGGTATACAATACACCTGACTGTCTGTCCAGGTGAAAGTCCCCAGATGGATCTCCAGCTGCCAGGGGAGCAATGACAAACAGCTGTTTGAGTATCAAGTATCAGCAACCTAACAAGAAGCCGTTTTACTTAACATTTAGAAAGAAGGTACATTACAAACAAATTCACACCTGCAATTCTGTAGTTTATCTCCCCACTTTCTCCTGCATCTGGGTCAGTGGCTCTGAGGGTGAAAAGAGGTAATGCCTCCAGGTTTTCAGGCACCTCAATGGTGTAGTAAAGACGTCCAAAGACAGGAGCATTGTCATTAACATCAAGCACCTTGATCCTCACTGTTGCTTTAGCATAGTTGGGTGGGAGACCTCCATCTTTTGCATAAACTGCCAAAACATACAAATCACAACTCTTAATATAATGTGTCATGAAACCATGTTTTATCTGTAACGCTATAAGACAGTCAGAGGATAATACCTGTGACAGCATAATAGTCCTGAGACTCTCTGTCCAAAGACTTAGTGGTTGTTATGACACCTGTGAGTGGGTTGATGCTAAAATCTCCCTGTGAGATGCCACCATATGCCACTTGCCCATTGGTTCCTACAGAGACACACACATATGTACATTTTGTAGATTTTAAAGCATTCAGTCAAACAAAATGTTCATTCCTATGACCTACAAATTTAAGATATCAAAACCAGCTTCTCATTTTCATTTTAATAGCTTGTATTCTTATATTTGTTTGTTGTGGAATTTGCTGTCTAAGTTTTTGGCAGTGATAGCCCTCCCTCAGGTGTCTGAGTCTACAGATTGCGTGCTAAAAGAAAGCAGTCTGGCAACCTTATATGTTTACTTCACTAATTTCTTTTGTGTAGAAAGTTTATAACCCTTCTGTTTTATGTGCTTCTGACTAACTCCAAGGGAATGCATCCTCTCTGTCTCCTTATCCCTTCCCTCCTGTGTAGCATTCAACTAAAACAACTGGTATTTCTATAGGGTGAACACTTGTTCAGCACATTACAAAAATTCTAATTTGCGTTCTGCTTGATTTTCAACACAAAAAATGTATTTGGTTACATGATAACTATATAATTTAAGATATTTTGATTATATTTTAAGATGTTATCAGAATCTGTTTCACAACAAAACGTAACAATTTGAAGATGACTGAAAAAATGGTTAAAGGCAGTTTGGATACCTAATACATTAACTTTCCAATGAAATTTCACCTTGTTTAAATTGTCAGATTTCACATTTGAACTGTTGATTACATAATAGGACTATGTGTTCAAAAACTTAAGTAACAAAGTCTAATAACTGCATGGATCACCTTGGTCCAGATCAGAGGCAGACACTGTCAAAAGACTAGTTCCTGCAGGCTGATTCTCAGAGATTTGGGCTTCATATTGGCTCTCCTCAAACCATGGCACTTCATCATTGACATCAATCACATGGATACACAGCAGTTGGCTGGATGAGTGTTGGGGAATCCCATGATCTTCAGCAATTACTGTCAGGTTAAAGATGTCCTGCTCCTCACGATCCAGAGGTTTGAAAATAGACAGAGAGCCTGTACAGAGATTAATCAAGGGTCAGCTTTGACAAAAGAGATTGATTGTTAATGAACTACAATGTATTCATGGATGTACTATACTGTATGTATGTATGTATGTATGTATGTATGTATGTATGTATGTATGTATGTATGTATGTATGTATGTATGTATACAGTTTTATTCACGCAGTCAGCTGCCTACGAAACATACAGCATTATATCAGTTAAACCAACCATTTTCCAGGATTGTGTGTCTTCAGCTCATTTTAAAAGTGAGTGTGAAAAGTTGCCGTGTGAGGGCCAAATCAAAGCTAATATCCTCCACACATACAACGTTGCCTACCTGAGTACTACCACCACCACTGCTGTAACAGCCCAAATGGTCTGGCCACAGTTTACGAGATTTTCCACTGAAGAATGCCGCAGCCATCAAGAAAGAAGCAGTAAACACACACTCTAGACACGCAACGGCCAGGCCTGCCGTGCTCCATACGAATTAGGGGTGTCCTAGCCTTTTCATTATCCTGCCCCAAGAGTGTAGAGCTTGCATTGATTCAATTTCAATTTCATGCTTTAAAATGAGATTCAACTGTTAAAGACAAAGAGGGTCAGGGGTGTTTTACTTTTAACTTCTTTGTGTATGTTTTTCACTTTGTGTCTTTCGAGGACTGACACAACTTGCCCCCAAGCTTTAATCTGGTAAAAGTTACAGGAAGGAATTTTTTCACCTAAATTTGATTCCTCTGTGATCCTGCTACATACACGATCACTGATAACATATGGGCAGAAAGAAAGAACAGACAGTGGGTTACTGGGAAAAGTTTTTTCTTCTTTTTTAGATGTTTTTCATTCTAACATCCTAATCCTATGTAGTTTTTGTGGCGCCAATGCCTTGGACTGCAGTGTTAGGGCTGGCAGAGGTAGCTCAGACAACACATATTTCTTGTCTTTTATTCTGAGGCTACTTATCAGCATTTGATGTGTTAATCCCTGCATGGTGTTGTCTTTTACTGAGAATATATTCACCTTATCACCAGTGCACTCTCTCTTTGCTCCAAAAGTGAAATTAATGACCTCCCTTGTGACAATGACGGATGAAAATGAGTTTCACTCTGTGACTTCACAGATTCTAAATAAAGCCTTTATGGTTCTCTCTATTGAGGTTAAGAGTGACACAAAAGTAATGAAAACAGTGGGTCCCAGGACTCCAGTAAGTGATCCTAAAACAGGATTACTTCTGTCATTATTCTAATAAATAGCCAGTGTGAATGAAAACACTTCAAGACGAGTTCACACTGGGATGAAGAAGAAGTGACATGAATGACAGACCCTGAATGTTTCCACCCCCAAGGTGCTCCAGGGGGCATCCTGGTTGGGACTTGAAGGGAAGGCGGACCAAACATTGACACGTGTCTCAAACACAACAACAAAACCCAAAGGACCAAACAGCCCAAGGTCAGCGTTGACTAAGTGACAGTCTAAGCAAGCACACAAACACATGTGCATGCCTAAATACACACACACACACACACGAATACACACAAACATGCGTAACTGATCCCTTCTCTAATGGTTCCCAGAAGCGCGAGCAGGAGGTTCTTTGGTCTTTCATGGGAATAGATCCACAATAACAGATGATGGGTTGTTGTGTGTGCATGTGTGCTTGCACATTCTCAAGTGTGTGTGTGTGTGTGTGTGTGTTTAATATTTGGCAGACTGCTCTGTCTGGCCTTCAACTGAGAGGAATAAGTCATGAGAGGTGGAGCAACAGTGTTTGTACTTAGTAGTAAGAAGAGTTTTAAAAGAATTTGTGAGTGAAACGAATGGTTTGGTAGAAATGTGGTGCCACGGTGCTGAAGAACATTGAAAAGCAAACAAGCAATGCAAAACTACATTTAGATGTTTGACAAAGATTTAAATGACCCAAAATGTTTAACAAAAGCATTTTTTCTCTAAGTATTCTAACTCAAGCAAGCAAAAAGCATCGGTTTAGTGTTGAACTTCCCTACAGGTACTGAAAATGACAATAACAATATCTTATGTTAACATGTGCTCTGTTTGTTTTGAATGCAATTTGTTCACTTCTTCTCAAAGCCAGAAATGCTAAATACTGTATGCTAGATAGACATACAAGCAGCATGTGGGTAAAACATGAGATATTTAAAGACATTCCAGAGGTCAAAATAAAACTATACTCTGTATCTGATTAAAGACTGAAGAAGGAAACCACATTATCATGATTGTCATGCAGACAAATCCCTCAGATATACATGACTTATGCAGTGCTGTCAGATTGAGTTTGTCCATAACCCCAAATTGAGCTTAATAATATAATTTTTTACAGTTTTATAGAGCAGATAGTTATGGTGAGTAAAATATTGTAGTTGTGGTCATAGATACTGTAGGAAACACTAATTGTAAAGAATGATCACTGGTTTATAATATGTAAGTCATCTGTGCAACAAACACATCCTTTGTCTTGACTTCTGAGCCTGTATTTTGTGCAAAATAATATAAAGCACTCACTACATCCGACACGGGGACTGAGCTGGACATACCTGTATTGGGATTGAGGCTGAATGTTCCTCCATTGTTGCCGGACTGGATTCTGTAAGTCACTCTACCATTCTCCCCTTGGTCTGCATCTCTGGCCATGACAAAGAGCACTACAAAGCCCACAGGCTGGTCCTCCATCACACTCACAGCCGTTGGCGATACAAACACTGGCGCATTGTCGTTCTCATCAGTTATATACACCCTTGCTGTCACAGAACCCCAGCGCCTTTGGCTGGCGTCAAGGGCAGAATCTGTTGCCTTTACAACAACAATCAGTGTTGAAATGACCTCATGGTCCAGTTGGTGGCCCAAGGAGAGAATGCCAGTTGTTGGGTCAAGGGTTAATAAGCCAAGGGTGTTTGGCCATTGGTGGAGAATGGAATATATCAGCTCACTGTTAGGCCCACTGCCATCCTTATCTGTGGCCTGGAAAGTGTAGACAGACGAGCCCGCCTCCATACTCTCAGAGATGACAATAGTGATGGGGTCCTCCATGAACTCAGGGGTGTGGTCATTGCTGTCCTCTATGTCAATGTCCAAGTGCACAAGGGTGCTGCTAGGAGGCATCTGAGAGAAGTCATCCACCTCAATTTTCAGGTTGTAACGTGCGTCTCGTTCATAATCGAGGGGACGTGCCAGGTAGACATCACCAGTTAGACGGTCCACAACAAAGGTTCCATCTTGATCTGTACCTCCTACCACTGTGTAGGTAACCTTGCCTTCTTCTGAGGTTCCTCTGTCATGAAGGCAAACTGAGCCAATAACAGAGCCTGGACTGGCCTCCTCCACAGAGTTAAAAGATAGGGAGTGTGAAGTGGTCTTAGTGGTAAGGCTGTTGATACTGATAACCTGCAAAAAAGAAACACACAGTGTGCATATTCATGGGACCTAGATCAACAGATGTTTCATTTAGATGTGTGGAGGAAGCTTAAGTGTGCAATGTTCAACTTAGAGTGAAATAATTCAAAGGATTTTATGAAAAGTAAAAGCAGATTTAATCATATCCTCTCACTAGTGCTGTGTCTTCTGGAAATAAATCAGACTAGTTACAAGGAGATTTTATAGATCTGCATAAAAGTGTTGCAAACATTAATCACGCTTCATCTGATACTCATGTTGATGCCAGAGAAAATAAGATGATAAAAGTAACGCAATCACAGGACAACATGGTGAAAAGCTCTGAGTTGAACAGTGGGACATATATTCCTTGCTTTACACTTCTTTTGATGAGCAGTTTAAGCATCTTCAAAGACTACAGGATTGTATGAAAACTGCACATGACACACTGTTTAATAAATCAGCAGCAATAAAAGGGAACAGGAGACTGAGACTTTGTTGACCAAATATTTTGCTAAATTACAATCTTGTAACATGACGGATTGATCTGGGTATTCAGAACTAATTCCTACAGCACAGTTCTCACAATAAGTAGGCACTCGAAAGAAGAAAAAAAAAAAGCTTGTTGACAAGCCATAAATTAGTTCCACATTAGATGGAAAAGGAGTGTTCCAAAAATAAATTGCACAGTCCCATCTTGTTATTGACAGATTTTAAAAATTTGTCTGAAAAGATGATTAAAGGAAATGCGTCAGAGGGCAAGAACAACACTGCACTGTTTAATCCAATTAACTAATAATTATGACTTTCATTTTTTGTTATTGGAAAGGAGGAAAAACTGAGCTGGCACTTACTGTAGCTATTTATATGCAATTTAGATTTTTCCTGGAACTTATAAATCAGCGTTTCTTCCAAGACTTCTCCATTGTGTCCATTTCTGTTCTATATTAGATATTAACTTTAATTACCTTCAAGGCTGTGTTTTATGTAGAGTGCAAGTAAAGCCCTGCTACTCTTTGTAAAAAAAGGGCTACTGTATTAAAAAAGTGTTGAAGTCATTGAGTATGACCTTGATCAGAGCAGTCTACAGCTGGCCCTCATCATAAGCCAGCTGGGAGTATTTGATTCAGACCCACTTTTCCATTTCAGATAGAAATTTCCCTTTTGAAAATTCACAGGGGAAGAAAAGGGAGGGGATGGGAGGGGACCTTGTCAGAAGTGAGGCTGATATGTCGGCAGCTAGTCTGAGGGGCCCAGAGACATGGATCCTCTCAGCCCCGAGACTATACTTTGATATTAAATAGGTGTGTAGTGAGGGTGTTTGCGCTGGCTGGAATCCAACGGGAGTCTGACCTGAATGGTGAGGGAACAGGAGGCGCTGCGAGGGGGCAGTCCTCTGTCAGTAGCTGTCACTGTCAGAGAGTACTCAGCTCGTTCCGAGTGGCTAAGAGGGGATGATGAACGTAGTTCGCCAGTGATTGCGTTCAAAGAGAAACGCTCAGCCCTGGGACCTTTGGGAGACAGAAAAGGCCAAACTTTAACTGGAGACGAAATGCGTTGGAGAGTTGCAAACAAGTACAAAATGTTGAAATGAAGACATTTTCAGACATGCAAGATAAATGTGACTAATTACAATGACCATGGTGTTCTTTATCTTACCCTATTTACAAGAAGAAGGCAAATAGCTTTGGATTTATGCATAGATTTACTTGCTACTGCTTGGCCCATTACATAAGCTCAAGAAAATATAAAAGTGAGGCAAAAGAAAGACAGAGTAAAAAAAGAGTAAAGAGTAAAGCAGTCAAAGAAAAAAACTTGAAAGTCAGTTTGATGGAGGCAAATTTTTCCCTCGAGAGATACACTGTTCCCTTAATTTACTATCAGAAGACATTAATAAGTGCAAGGTAATTTGTATTATTTCTTGTACTATACTGCAACTGTACCTGACAAAGAGTAGAATATGGTGCCGTTCTCCCCCTCATCAGGATCTTTGGCTTGCAATAAGCCCAGTACAACTCCTGAAGACTGACCCTCTGTCACCTGTGGAATAAAAAAAACAACAAAGAAATCAGTAAAGACATGAACATTTTAATTTTCTGACAGTCTATGTTTCTGTTCCTGTGACATTACCTGTATGATTATGTTTTTGCCTGACTGACCGTGGCTAAAAACAGGGTCATTGTCATTGTCATCCAGTACAGTGATGAAGATTGTGCCTGTTGCAGTACGAGGAGGTGAACCGCCATCTTGTACCACAACCACCAGCTGATAACTTGACTGCTGTTCTCTGTCAAGAGTCATTCTTGTACTGATTTCACCTAGGGAGGAAGAGGGATGAATGAGAGGAAGTTTATGCAGAGACACTTGTCCCCTGGAATAGTGATGAGAAACTTTGAAGCCAGCAGGCTTTGATCAATGGCACATAAGTAACAGACATGCACAGTGTGCAGATTTATGCATTCATATGCTCACATAAATAGATGAATTTTAGAAGGTTGGCAGATGCTTCAGAGACTAACAACTCAGCAAGAAACTGATCACAAATCAGAGCATGAATCTCCACCCACAGACAAAAAGACTCAACAGGCCAATTAGAGCCCAGCAAGACACTTAGTGCTGCTGTCTTCCTTATTTATGACACTGCAGAAGGGGCAACTTTTAGTCTAGTCTGTCATCTTTCAAAGATGAGTCAGTGGGTTGACGAAACAGTGATTTTTTTTCCGTCCCAATAGTTTGAATTTTCATGAAAAATAAAACGTTTAATGGGAAACTGCTGCTGGATCTGCACATTTTAGAATTTAGCTCAAGTGAAACAAACAAACCAAAAAGTTTTGTTTTAGTTTTGTCACAGTCTCCAGACAAATGTAATAAATATACTAAGACTATGAATATCCCTTCCAAAAGTCAACAACAGCAGTAGCAACGCTTTTATTTTTCTTGATTTTCTTTAACTGTAACCATGACTCTTGCATCTTTATGCATGCGTGCTTAACTGCATTTAATCTTCTGTGTTGTTTTAATGCTCATCTTTCTCACTGTATCAGTACATAAACTTTCCATTTTAACCTGTATGGGTGTTTATCTGGAAACAGCGATCAGGATGCAGGAAGCGGTAACCGAGGCGTCCATTGGAGCCACTGTCTCTGTCCGTTGCCAGCACATGACCGAAGCCTGTTCCTGTAGGCAGGTTCTCTCTCACAGCCATGAAAACCCTCTCCTGTGTGAGTCTAGGAGAGTTGTCATTCTCATCAGTCACCGATATCCGCACTGTGGCACTGCCTGTCTTCTTTAGCTGTCCGTGACCTACACTGGCCAGCACTGTTAGAAGATAAATGTCCTTCACTTCCCTGTCTAGGGCACTCTTTACAAACAGCCAGCCACTATCAGCTGCAATGCCAAACCCTGCAGCATCTCCATCAGGACGCAGGTGATAGGTCAGGGGTCCAGATTGAACTGAGCCAGGAACATCTCTGTTCAAAGCCCTGACTTGGAGGAAGCGTGTGCTTATTGGTGTTCCTTCTTTTAGTTCCACACGGTAGGTGAGGGTATCAAACACAGGTCCCTGGTCATTCTCTGCTTGGACATGGACCACTAGCATAAGTGTGGCGCTTAGCTGGGGTACTCCACTATCCTTGGCTATCACCTGGAGATCATACCGGGGGGCAGTTTCATAGCACAGGCTGCCCACCAATCGTATCTCTCCACTGCTGCGCTCTACACTGAAAATCCTCTGGATTCCACTTGGAGACAAAAGTTCGAAACTGAGTTGTCCATTGACTCCTGTGTCTTTGTCCTGAGCTTGGACCCGATACACCACTGTGCCCATTTCTGTATGCTCTGGCAGCAGTAAGGACTCTGAGGATGAGGGCAGAAAAATAGGTGGGTTATCGTTGACGTCTGCAATGGTTACGTGGACACGGGTCTGGCCAAAGGCCGGGGGGTTACCACTGCGGGCCTGCACCTCCAGGTCAAGAGACGATTGGGATTCATGATCAAGGGGCAGGCTGGTTCTTAGGACTCCAGTGTCAGGATCCACAGTGAAGTAGCCTGCAGGGTCACCAGAGCTGATGGTGTAGGAGATCTCTGTAGAGGTGCCTGGGTAGAGAGAAAGGTGACAAGAACAGAAAAATAAATAAATGAATACACGTCACTGACAACCAAGGACTTAACCTTGAAACCTTGATGGAATGCTGATTAAATTATTTTCACATATAGGCATGTAAAATAACCCAACAAAAGTATGTACAAAAGCTGCCCAGATCAAAAAAAGATTTCAGTGTAAATCATTGAGTAAGTCTAAATAAAAAGAATTGTCCTCACCTGTCTTAGTGCTGGCCTGGACGGTGCCTAAAACTGTCCCTCTCAGGGCATCTTCTGATACAGTAAAGTAGTACTGGGCCTGTTCAAATACAGGCGGTGCCACCAGCCCTGCGACCACACTAATGTTAACTTTAGCATTGACTAAGGCGACCAGGCCACCACCATCTTGAGCAGAGATTACCATTGGAATGATGGAGTTGGCTTTCCCATAGACAGACCGAGACAGGGAAATGACGCCTAAAAAAGGTTCAAGAGAACATAAATCACACTATTTTTACATTGTATCATTTTATGATTTATTTTTAAATTATTCTGATACATAATCATGATAAATACACCAAAAAGTGTGAGGGAACAGGGAAAATATTTGTGCCAACCTGTGTCTTTGTTGAGAGTAAAGTATGGGGAAGCCGCTCCAGGTACTGTTTTGTATGTAATTCTGCCATTCTCGCCTGAGTCTGGGTCATAGGCCATCACTCTGACCACAGATGTCCCAGGAGCACTCTGAGTGCTCAGACTAACGGCATAGTTGAGCGGGTAGAAAGAGGGTCTGTTATCATTAATGTCAACCAGATCTACCTTCACATAGGCTACTGAGCTCAGTCCACCCTGCAAAGGAAAGAAAAACTCTTTTGTTATACCTTCACATACATTAATCATGCACCGAAAAAGAAGGCTTGAAAGCAGGATTTAGGCCACATTATTTGTGCACATACACCATGTTAATGGTGAAAGTAAAAACCAGCAGTAAACCCCGTTAAATTTCTATGAATGGTGTAGCCTCTAAAATGTAGTCCCAACAGGTCTGTGCATGAACACAGATTGATAGTTTCCATTGGGATAGAGCAATATGTCATGACCCATGTAGGGTGAGAGGGCTTGTGGCGACTCAAGCCTGTTTCATAGGATTTTCATTTGCAGTGAATACAGTACAGGCTTTTCATTTGGACCAGGTGGCAGAAAGGAGGTAGGCAGCAGTCCAACTTGTTAAAATACTACAGCCTGACAGTTAAGGTATTTCTCAATCTGATTACTTTAACATACCCAGAGTCATTTTCTTTCATTTTTAACCTTTTATTCTTTAAGTATTTTTTGGCAGTCATTGAATAGGATGGTTGAGTAAGTCCACCTACCATGGAGAGCTGTTCAAACTTTTATTTTTTACTTGGCTGTTCAAATCAAAGTCTTTTTCAGAGTTGGCTCTGTCTTTGCTCTCTTGTCAGTAGGGAAAAGCATGGCTGCTGTGTTTATAGGATTACATTGTAGCTCAATGGATTAATATTAAGCATGATTTTAAAAAAAGTGGCTTACCCCATCCACTGCAGTAACAGTAAAGTCGAAACTGTCCGGCCCTTGATCCCTGTCTAGTACGGCACTAGTGCAGATCTGCCCAGTCTCCTTGCCAATAGTGAACTGAGAAGGAACGGCACTGTTACTGCCAGACCCGAGGGAGTAGGTAACTGAGCCAAAGGAACCACCATCAGCATCTGTCGCAGTCACCTACAGACATGAAGACATGCTATTAAGTAAACATTCCAATATTACACTTTAGAATTAAAATTGCATACATTGGCTAACAGTTTCTGCACTTAATAAATCCCTAAAGCACCAACAAATCAAATCTATGATCCAGTAGAGGAACGTAAGAGTGATGGCCCTCCACAAACTGAAACAAGAGCATCATACCAGGTGCCTTTGAGAGCGTCTTTGGACAGGTTCTTTGTTGTTTATCTGAGTTAGAATATGAGCCAAACAGCCCCTTTGGCAGAAACAAACTCTGAGGGAAAGGTGGGGGTTAGCAGGATGGAGGTTGACTTCTACAGGCTCTGGGAGGGCAGCCAACAGGATATATTGCCTGCTTCAGGAGTTGTGTCTGTCTGAAAAGGACAGTGGCAGGAGCGGTTGGGCAGGAGTGGGATACCACACAGTTTCTTGAGTGCAACATTTTAGATTCTAATGTAAAGTCATGACTGTGGTCTGGTTTTAATAATGCTGTCCATCTACAGAGAGATAGAAACACTGTAGCCATAAAACCAACTCACAAGCCATCAGGCAAGGGGCCAACTTAATTGCTGTAGGATCTCCCAAGACAGCACAAGGCAAACAGACCAATCAGATCGGGCCCCTGGGTACCAGCAGTATAATTGTTAGCAAGTGTTGGTTCTAGACTGTAGATTACAGAAGGGTTAAACCTCACAAGTTGATTAGAATTCTCCTTCCTTCCGTGTTTTATAAATTGATCGTTTTAGCAAAACGCTAATTAGAAGAAATGCTCTGGTGCTCCGACACTCAGCAGCAGGGAGACTCCTCTGCAAAAGACGGCACAGTCATCAGGAACATTGCCAAGAAAAATAAGGCAAGCCATGCTGATCATCAAATGTCAGCTTCTTTTTTTTAAAGATGCCATTGGTATGACTGCGAGTAGTTGGAAATCATTCATTTGAGGTGATGAGTTTGGCTGCAGTAATTCAGCCTCCATCTCTTTCCTAAGCAGATGGCAGACGGAGGACTCAGCAGAGAGCATGGCCCACACTCTTGACTGTAACTCCTAACAGAGGGTGAGTGGTGTGTAGGAGTGAGAGAGTTGTAAAGCTGGCAGAGATGCAAGCCAAAGAGAAGAATAACAAACCACGTAAGGAAAAGGGAAACCAAGAGATATGTAAGAAAGTCACTCCATTTTTTAAGGTGTAGAGGCAACAGCTTACTGTAACTTTTATCATTTTGCTGAGGTTGTGTGTGTTTGTGTGTGCATGTGTGTTGGTGGTGGGGTTATTTGTAACAAACTCACAGCTTTATACGTTAGTTACATTCAGCTGGAGGGAAATCAATGGGATCATTTTAGCATGAACATGAATCTGGCAGATATGCAACAGTATCTCCTAAAGATCAACGTACGTATTTCTTCCTTTTGTGTGACTGGTTCTTTCAATGCAAGAGCTTTTTAAAGTGACTCCATCTTGCTCTCCATTGTAGCCACAAACCATTGATAGAGAAATATTTTTCAAAGTACACCCATACAGAGTACATTCACTTTTGAAAATGAAAAATTTGTAAAATGAAATGAAAAAAATGACAAAGAAAGATAACATGGAAAGGCTGAGTGTTGCTTAAAGTGGGGTGGGAGCTGAAGCTCTTTTACTCTGTTCTGTTCATAGATCACACAATTCAGACTGGATTTAGGATACTCTCCGTTTTTAAAAAGTGCCAACTTGAATGCTCAAAAATGCTTAAAAAATACTGCCTCTGTTCTGTTAAGAACAAGTTGAGGATGGACAGTGGTCTGAGTAATTTGTGCACAAAGTGGTCAGGATTTTTCAGAGTCATGTGTGTGACGTGAACACCTGAAAATAATATGCTCCATAAGGTAAGTGTATTACTGTATTGGGGAATGTACTTTATGATAATGACCACAAAGTCATTTTTGCAAAAACCTACAGTAGAATGTTTTAAGCTATATTTATGATCCTGCAGAGACTTAATCTTTAGTTCTCATATATATAGGTTTATAGCAGCATATCAGTGCCATCTTGCTGGAACGCAGCAGAATTGCAAATTCAGTAATTTGCAAACGACCCATATGAAATGACACAGGAGGCCATATGCAAATTAAAAATGTTAATGTTAGTGAAACCACAAACCATGAACCCAAAGAGATGAGGACAATCTAACAAAATGTGCCTCTGGCATCAAACCCTCCTGCAATAGAAGTGTTGTAAAAAGCTCAGGATGGCTTAATGACACAGTCAGTGTAATTTTCAGTGAATGGAATTGAATTTCCACAAAGTCTTAAAGAAAGTGGGATACTGATGCTTCCTTGGGATGTTGCAAAATACTCAACTTCAGCAATTAACTCACAGCATGGAGTCATCCATAATCTACTTCAAAATGGTGGCATTACGCTAATACATTTGTCAACATGCATTCTTTTTGTATCAATACTAGCACTCACATGCAGAAGGTATATGTAGGTTATAGCCACATCTACATATGCACTCTGTACATTTCAAAATATTGCTAACCAAGAAGGTTTTGGAAGGTGTACCATACATACGGTAAAAGGAACCCCCCTCAAAACACTTTGTCATTTTCATCATGTCATTGACATGAAGAGCCTCTGTTTCAAGTTATTCTAAATGACTTTTTACTATAGCCTCAAAGTGGATCGGTTTTACACAAACTCTGTTTTCACTAGTTTAAAATTCAAAAGCACGGTCGTCTTAGATCATCTGGGCCAGCCAGAAGTATTCTCCCGACACTTTGTGTGTGAGTGATGCATGATGGGAGCTGTGTTATCAGCAGTGGAAAGGCAAAGTCTTTACTAAAACAAGCTTGGGAAATCCAAAGATGATTGGGGCACTTTGTGGTTCAACCATCAAATTCTAAAAGCCTTCCAGGAGACTTTCTGACTGACTGTCCAATAAAGAGCAGAGGGCTCACAGTAGAGAACATGCCTTTGTATGTTTATGTATAATATGTCCAAATCGAAGAATGATCCAAAGGCCTTTGGGCGCTCGCAGTGTTCTGGCACATCTAGTGTCTTTACTCTGTGGTCTGAGAAAGAACCAGCGCTAGAAAAGAACAAGGAAAGAATTTAGGTGGTTTCTATATTTAGATTTTCCCAAAATGCCAATTAGGATCACTGCATATGAACGACTAGTGTGGTTTTCTAGTTCTTGTCCATAAATTTCTGATGATAATGCAATCACGTGTATGCCAGCATGACCTTGTTTGCCTCAGCTACTGCTCCTTACTCCACCTTCAACGTGCAGCCATGCAAAAAAAGAAAAAAAACCACTGAAGTAGAGTACAAAACTGTGAGCAAAGGAATGATGCAAATCTTAAACCACTGAGGCCAACAAGAGGTGAAATGAAGGGGATGTAGTTTTTAATCATGCTCTCCGTATTTTAGAGTGCCCAGTCAAACAAATCCATCTCACGGAGTCTTCACTGAAACCAGCCAATCAGGACTGTGCTGCTGCCAATCCAAACAGGCCACAAATGACGGAGTACGCATGTAAATGTTTGCCAACTTGGTAATTATCACACACATTTATCAAACTCTGTGTGCACACATCCAATGGGTGCATCTTAGATGCGTAAGCAAAGACATAAACGTACAAACATTGGGGATAAAGCGATTGCTCATCAAAACCTCACACTAACTGCAGCAAACGAGCAAGATCCCGTCAATTCTGTGAGCTGATGACGTCAAAATCTAAATATGTTTTTGGATTCTCTGTGCAAAAAGACCAAGCTCAGATGAGTATGAAGCTGGATGTACTGTTCTGACCCAAATTAAACAAAATACAACTTTGTGGCATGAAAACATTTTCAGAAAATACACAATGACATTAAGCTGACATTTATGACTGAGCTTGCTTTTATAACACTTAAAAAGTGCTTTTACTTATATATGCTGGGCAGACAGCTGATGCAGGTTTAATGAAGTGATTATGCTAGAAAGGCCACTGTGGGTGTCAAACAGGAACAGTTTTGCATCTCTGGGCTTTCAGAAAAAAGGGGGTCAAAACTGAAATAATAGTAGGTACAGAACTGGATATTCCACCTGCAAGAGTTATTTTAGTATTTAATTCTATAAAACTAACGTAATAGTAAGACTTCTAAAAGAGCAATCTGAAGTATCATATTAATGATTGATGAAATGACACGTATGAAAAAAACAGTCGAGGAAAGCGTAGGCTCAAAGAAATCAAACAAGAGGGTGAGCTGCAGAAATGTGGACGGAGAGATGCTTTGAGCTTTCACAGCTGGTGTGACGCCTTGCACACTGCTCTCTCTCTATTGTCCTGGCATCACTTCAGAGGAAAGCAGAGATGAGGAAAACGAGGTGGAGACCTCCTCAAGGTCTCTTTCTCTACTTGCTAAAGTAGCAAATAGGCAAGTCAGAGACTTTGAGACATGTCCACTACCACACGGAAGACACGGAGACCACAGCAGCCCAGTGGAAGGAAGAAGCCCACACATTGTTGACGAATATATCAAAACATAAACATTTGCCAAACAGGCAGTATTGTTTGGATTCACGCTAACCATATGTGAAAGATTTTGGTGGTCACTAACTAAACAAAAAACGGAAATCTTCACAGCATAGCGTATGCATGAGTAAGAGTCTAAATTTGTCCTGTGATGTCTGCCTGCTTTGTGCAAGTGTGATACATGTAAGGAAATTTCTAAAGATGTAGAGGATGAAGCAGGAAATATGTTCAAGTATCATCCCAGCTGCCTGGTTGTGTTCAACAGCTATCATGAATACCATGTGTACTCGAAGAAAGTCTACATGATATGAGAAATCCAGAGCAGAAACCCCAAGGCATGATTCCAAAGCTGCAATGCTGTGCTTCACTCTGTGGTATCCTCTACTGTACTGTTGAACATGCCTTTTTTTTTTTTGTGGATGGGGGTTGGGGGGTTTGTCTTGTGTATTCCTTCACCTTCAGGTATGTTGGAAACTTGTTAAAAACAACAGTTCATAGGAAGGCCAGAGGTAATCAAAAACACCAGGGTTTACTCTGGGGGACCATTAATATCCACAGTGAATTTAATGGAGCCAAGAGACAGCCAACAATCTCAAAGACACCTTATCATTTGCATGTGTTGTAAAAGACAAAATGTTGACTTAAAACAAAGTGCAGAGGGCCACACATGGGGTAGGTGGGCTAATATGCAACACAACCATGCTTACACCTCAATCTTACTACCTGCTTTAGGGAAACATCCTTTTGGTTGGGAACAGATTTTCTTCTCTTTTCTTTTTTGTGAGGCTAGTACAGCAAATTCTACTCAGATAGAACAATTTAACCACAAGTATAGTTCTATCCTATTCAAAATTCTGTTTGAAAAGCCTAAGTAACCCTATACTGGCACTGCTACTGCCACATATTATTTTTTATATCTTTGCAGAGTTTCATTCACACAGCAAATAGAAGAAAAAAAACCTCCCTTGGTTTCCCTGCATGACTTGAGCATAGACAATCTATTCCAGATTTGTCAAGTACTTTGTCTGTCCAGATGTGCATTAAGGCACATCTGCTGAATTGGAATATCCCTGTGAAACACAGTATAACTGTCAAGGTCAGTAACCATCTTAATCACATTGATTTCTCCCAAAAATATCAGCTTATGTGCCAGTTGCCAAATCATATCCTCGTTGGTTCCAACTATCACTGAAGGGGTAATGACTCGACCAGATGAGAACTGTAAATGAACACTAGAAAAAATGAAATTACTCATGCAGGAGGGTAAACATAACTACACTTCTCACTTAATTTTCCAAGCCTGTGATATTTGGCTGCCAGTAGAAAAGCTGTTCAAAGCAGCATTTTAGTTCCGACAGTCTTAGTGCCTTGGAAATTAATTTCTTTTATTTGTTTAAATGCATAAATGAAACTCCTCTCTGATGTGTGGAGACAAGAAGGCATTCATTTCTAAGCAACGATGGTTTTATGAACTGGAGCTTTTTATCTGTATCCATGTAATGCATAAATGTGGAGGATATGGGTTAAGGGCAATGGGTTAGTATATTGTTAAATCCACAAATCTGGCAGAGGAACAGAAGGGAGGTCATACACTAGACAGGGTTTAAAAGACACTTGGAGCAAGATTACAGACTCAAAAGGGTATAAGATTTCTGTCTCTTTCTTCCCATATATACTCACTGTAAATACAAAACTGCTGAAAAAAATAAGCCAAGACATAGCACAATTTCTGTGTTTCTGCTTCAGGTCAGTGTATCAATTCATTAAATGTGAAATAAAACAACATCAAGATGGGATCCTAATGATAATACAATAATGATTTCAAATCATTTCAATCATCCCTTGAGTTCAGAGAAACACCCCAGCCAAGATTCAAGCACGGTCTTGCGGTGAGGCTGTCGCACTAACCACCACACCACTGTGCAGCCTCCATGCATGTTTCAACAATGCAAAACCACATTCTGCATTACAAGCTTATGGCTGCAGAAGATGGGTGTGTGGGTAGCGAGCTGGCCTGCCTGACCTGTTCTTAATAAATAAAGAGTGGAACATTTCTAAAGAAGAACGGGACAAGTTCTGTTGCACTCCTACAAATAGGAACTGAAATGTTTAAAAGCGCAGTATCCTCAAAGCAAGGACATCTTTTAAGCATTGTGAAGGGCAGATAGTAAAACCTAGTGTTGCAGGCCTGAAATGCAACAATGAATGTACACACACACACATTGTCTTCTTTTTATGTCTTATAATATGCCCAGGCAAACTGAAAATCGAACATTCTTTTTTCTTCTATAACAACTTCAGTTGCTGAAAGTTAGGTGGTCTGTGTTTTCAAGACTTTCATTAGACTTCTTTCTAAAAGTGTCTGCCTCTCATCTGGACACTGCATCTGGAAGCAGTTAAACATATAACCATTTAAGGAGAGAATGTTTTTTTAAAAAGGCAGAGAGGAGAGATATTATTCATCTTAAGGAAAAAAGGTAAAGATAATAGTGCTGACTGGAGTGGAAGGTGCATTCATGAACAAACATGCAATGCCAATTAATTTTTCAGCTTTTAAATCAAGGTGCAAGTTAAGAAAAAAGTACAAACTCTAACAACAATAATGACAAAATGCCCAGAGTTGGTGAAGAAGAAGGGTGGATACACATATGTAACTGTGCTATAAAAGCTCTCTGTGCATAGTGCTGCGTGTCTGCAAATATGTCCTAAGTCATCAAGAAGGAATGTGAATACACCATGAAAAACACATTAACATGTTTTTCAAAGTGATCTGGTGAATGCAGTCAATGCTTGACTTTAGCCATGATCTCAATAAGTAAATGAGAAAACTTGATTTGTTTGGTTGAGTCAGAAAAGAAAGAAAAAAAAAAGTCCTGAGGGTTGCTTTGAAAAGACTCATCTTTATTTATTGTTGTTAACCACATGTGTGCAAAGGTTTGTAGAGAATAGTGGGAGAGGTCTGCATGCTGATCTTGGTGTAGGTTCACAGCTGGACCACTGCTGACAAACTCTTTTTACAGAATATCAAGGATATTTCTCATGTAAAGTTTTACACTAGCTAGAAAAATAAATATGACAAAAACTCAGCTGGATGTGTTATGTGTGCTGCTAGTGTGGCATTAACCCCAGACCACCTGGAACGACAGAGAGGCTTCTGCTCAAGACATTAGCCAATTTGTTTTTCAAAAGTCAAATGGGAGAAACAAACCTGCCATGATGTTTTAAAGTAAGTTAAACACTGGTTAGTTGTTGGAGAAAAAGAGACATGTCAGCTTGAAATTTTACTGCATTGAAGACAAATTATTTTCAAATCAAAATTTCTTCAGATGTTGGAGGATTTAACAAACAATAGCTTTCTAATGGCGGTAAAATGAATTGCTAATAGCTGCCTTGAAGACATGGATTTGTTTGTACTAAATTAAGATCAACTAAACTCAAAGCTAAGGGCTCTAATACACTAAAACAACAACAAGAACTGGAGGCAACAAAATGGCCCTCAGCTGGCCCTCAGCTGGCCCACCGCTCGTCACCAGTATCTGGCCCAACAAGAAGAACTCAGACACATCACAGAGACCACTTTCAAAGGCCAGCTAAAGACATCCCTTCTTCGGCTGTGCAAGAGGACATAACTCTAAAGCTCAGAAGGGGGCGGTAGCATGTCTAGGTTATTCAACAAGGAAACCAAGAGACCTTGTAGATATAAGATACAAACAAAGCAGTGTTTATTCATTATAACGCCACTGGTATTATCTCACCATACAGGTTTGTGTGCAGGTTGAGGACATGGCAAATGGGAACTTTATTGGGGCAATAATGTTGGTGACGCTCTGCCTGTTGGTTGTGGAAGTAATGAAAAATATGAGAGGGTGAAGTCTTGGATTCTCCAATGACAACCTCAAGCAGCTTACTAAAGTCTGTGTGAAGAGCTGGATATCATTTTTACCTTCGCTGGGGCTGCAGCTCCATAGAGGAAGGTCAGGTCAGACAGACTCAACAAGTTGAATCAAAAAGTTTTATCAGTGAAATTACAAGATGTTTGCCAAGGCTTCAGATGTGCCTGACAGATGATTGTCAGCCCTAAGATGTATAAAATATCTCTAACCTGAACAAAAAAACTGACGTGACACTGTTGCTATACGATGGGTCGCTGCACTCCTCTGAAGTCACCTCTTATAAACCCAAGGATCAGTCTGGGAGGTGAACTGATGACAGAAAACTGCTGAGTAGATTCACTCAGAAGACTATAATGATGTGACCTCCAAGCAGACACTCACCAAGGCAGCCCAGTCAGACTGTTGCTTGGCTCTGTTTCAGTTACTCAAACCTTTCACTGTAGCCAATAGCAGGGCTTAGCTGTGGTCTGCTGAGGCAGTCCAGGCAGTGAATTGCAGCATCTGGGTAGGTGGGAGGGGAGATAATATGAACCATGCACAGCATGGGTGTGCAGGAGTACTGATGTGGGTTCGGCAAGTGCTACAGCTGCCTGCAGTGGGTGGGAGAATGCCCACTGAGCCTGGCATGCACAAACAAAGTGCAGATGCAGTTGCAAAGCCAAATTGAACCTGGTTACCATATATCTATGAGCCTCTTTGATGACATGGCTGGAAATTATTCAGTGCCAGAGCATTCTCTCCTCAGAGCCAGGCTGCTACATTCCAGTGTTTAAACCGACTTTCAGTAAAATTGGGATCACAACTAGTTAAAAAGGAAAGAATCAGCAGTCCCTAGTCTGCTAGGAGATAGTAAGCATAGGTTTCTGAAAAAAACATGCAACCACATCCTAATCTTATCTTCCAGAGTCCATCGTATAGTAAATGACCACATATGTTCATGGATAATGACTAACACACTCCAAATATCAGATTTTAAGTGTTAGTCTGTACTGAATGATAACACAGCAGATCTTTCTGAATTTGCATGATCTCTTCCTTACGGACAACATTACAAACAGATGCTTACTGTGTGATGCATGTGGACACTGACACAAATGGAAGAAAAAAATGCACAAGCGCATTCACTTTGCGTACTTTCACAGCCAGTCCCTAAGGCTCTGCTGATGTCAATGGTTAAAGTAAAACTTGGACAGATTGATTGAGTTTCCAAACACAGCAGATGGAGCCCTGACAGACGACTGGCAGAGGGTCAAGTCTTTAAATGCTCTGCATCTTTTATTGAAAATAATAGAACTTGCAGTTCAGGAGCAGGACCACCACACTTCAAACATTTCTTTCATATGTCTACAAATGCCTCTACCTGCCCTGGTCATCTGTTTGTTCTTTTTCCCAAGGCTCATCCTCCAGCCTTCCCTCTTCCTCCCTGTCCCCTCTCACACAGTCTCTAAGGTATCATGTGGATCTGCAGAGTCTGTAGTCTGCAGTTGATCCTCAGCTCAGCCTTGAGTACAGCTCTATTGTTCTCGTGTATTTGTCACCTTTCTCCCTTTCACGATCAATAGTCTGCACATATTTGAGGATGTGTTCCTTTGTTGTGAACTGTGCTGCAGCTATTGAACTCTAATACTTTATCTCAGCTTTTATCTTTTTGTAATCCTTGAGCTGTTTTCTCTCATATTCTTGAAGTAAAGCACATTGAATTGCCTTTGTGTATGAAATGTGTCATATAAATAAACATGCCAGGACCTCAGAGGGCAGGAAATGGGAAAAACATAGCACTACCAAAAACATTGCCATTTTTAGGCGTCTGATTTTTGGGTAAAGAAGTTTGAAAGATATGTTTACTGGCAGTCATAGTGGTATGGTTATTTCTTGTAGCAAAACAATAATTACAACATACAGTTTAAGAGGCAAAGATAGAGATCCGTATAACACCATGTGTATTTGCTTATGTTAAGAGTCTACAAAAGTCCACTCTCATAAATAAACTAAAAACTGGAATATTTTGCAGCAAAAAAGGCACAAAGACTTCCGAACACACGATGCTGCTTTCTAAATGACATTTTTCTATGCTTTATAACATTTTGTGCTGGGAGGTATACCGGTTCATACCGAATACCGGTGTTATTTTTTTTACGATATGAATTTTTCATATACCCAAATCCCGGTGCGTGTATAGCGTACAAAACGTTGGGAATGCAGAGCGGCGGAACCTGGCGCCGCTGGACATTGTTTGAGAGGGGCTGTTTTGCAGTTGCACTAAACAAGCAGTATGAAAGAGCACAGCCTGTGTTGTTTTGGTCATACCGCCCAGCACTAATGTCATTTATCTTGCAGTTAAGATGTTTCTTATTTGAAAAAAATTAATAGAGACACGACAATCACATTTTTCTAAACACAGCAACCAGTGGCTCCATGCCATCCCTCAGTTGCCTTGGCAGTGACAGTTCAGCAAAAATATGAAGACGATAGAGAGTTGAGAAAGTTTACCACATGTGGTGACTCTGTGTTCTTCTATTGTTTGGTGGACACAAATCCGTAGATTGAGTTCTCATGACTATTTCATACTGTAGTGTGAGACTGGGTTGCCTCAGCAGACAGATAAGATACTGTTCAGGAGAACGTGCAAATTATTGATTTACATTTTCCATGTGTAATGTGAGACAGACCCAAAACATATTTTTCTTCTATTTCTTTAAGTTTTCCACAGATAAACTTCATGCCCTAGAGGGGATTCTGATATAGGGATGAACTTAACCCTCCATGTGATCATTAACACATGTTCCTGTAAGCCTGCTGATTAAAAAGAAGCCATTAAATCCCACTTCTAACATGCAAGAACTTCACAGCCACGGCTTTTTTTCAGTGTTTAATTTAACTATTGTGGTGTCATAATCAGTCCTGAGGGAAGAAACTTGGAGAACTTTCCAAAGTTATTGTCTGCAGAACAAGAGAGAGGAGAGGAGAATGGGGGGGGTGCACCAGGGCAACAGGGTCATGAACGCCTACTGGAACCATGCATATAAACACACTTTGTCACTGACTGATAACTGCAAACAAATAAACAAAGTCTGCTAAAGCTGGGTTCTGGCGTGAGCCCCGTCTCTCCAGTAAACTGTGTTTAACTGTAAGCCCAGGGCTGAAAGTCATTCCTGGTTCAGACATGGGCCAGTAACATAAAGACAACATGCTGTGGCAATGGAGACAATCCAGAAGCTGATGGTCTGTTTACATCTCTTTCTTTTGTTTCACCGAGTTGCTTCATTACAAGTCAACGCAGGTTCAACCTGAGTGAACAGAGAACCGTGTATCAATAACCTTCCTGTTTTCTACCAGCTACATACACAGCTGTTACACTGGTGGCTTGTCATCATAACAAATTCCATCTTAATTTAGATTTTACGTAAAAAGTGATAATGGGATTTTCCGCTTGTACACCTGCAGATTTTCCGCTTGCATGTAAACCGTGTGCCTCCTCCTAAACTAGAAAATTTCCTGTTATTTTAGAACATTGTTCCTATTCAGCATGCTCGATATAAAGTTTTAAACAATATCTGTATCTTTACCATCTGATTCATGAGTAGTTTTTTTTTCCTCAAAAATATTTTGAGTCTCCAAACCCATAGACAGGCTTCATTTCCTCTCTAAGATATTTATTTAGCTCTCAGCAAAATATTTAGGTGATAGAGTGATTATATTTTCTCTTGTATACATGTCCAATCCCCTCCTTCATGTGAGTCATTTCAAACAATCCCCTCTGAGTATACATAAGGTAGTCAGTGAGCACTTGAGTTGTTTCTCAGAGCAAAAGGGACTTGCACAGTAAACATGTCCTCCACAAGATTATACTCACGCAAGCTCTTAAAAGGAACACACACAAGAGTGAATCAAAAATTTTTCATTTTTTTCAAAGATAAAAACCTGTTTTGGTTACACAAAGCAAAGCTCTGGCAAGGACTTCACCCTGATCTGTAAAGTATATGCATACACACCTCAAATTCACCTCACACACTACCCAAGAGCACTTATTCACAGGCCAAAATCTGCTCAGTGATTACATTTCCCACCTTCTGCTAAGCAAAGAGAATTGCATAGGATGGGGTTGTTATCATCAAGTGTCTGGAGATATGCTTCAGTATTAATTACTTCTCCAGCTGTGCAGGGGAATGTTTTCTGTGCGCAGTTGGTAGAGAGAGATGTTCTGTGAGGAGATTCTACAAGCTTTAAACTCCACAAGCAGCCTTAAAGGAGACATAGTATGACATTTCTTATCTTTTTTTCTATAAGCTGACACAATTTCCTGGGATCTTGATAAAAGTTCTTCTAACATGCTTTGGTCAAACTAACAAGGATGCACACCAACAGCTCAATTTTCATCCATTAATTAGCATTTCTATTCAAGCCGATCACTTTAGTGGACTGGAGTGATGTACTCAGCTCCACTCTTCCCATCTCTCTACTTAACCCTGGGAGCATGTTATTGCAGCACGAGAGAGCAAACAGTAAATAGTTTGAGAGCTCAGACGACACACCGAACTGAAAGAAAAATACTTGACTGGTAATTTTATTCTGTAGAATTACATTGGCCTCATCTGCAGTTCGGCTATGAACTGCTGGTGGGCTACCAATCCCTCTATTAGGCACAGTATGGCCACGAGTCGTGTTGAACTGCCCGAAGGTGTTAAAAATGGACTACAGAACATAACAGCCCTTTACGGTTCAATAACACCTCCATGAACTCAACTCCTCTGTCACATATCAACGTGATAAACTCTGGGCTTCCCTGTTGCTCCAGTTATTTGGGTTTTGTTTAAGTTTATAGCTGATTGAATTTAAGAACTGTTGCCTATGGGCAATATTTTGTCTATATATTCGTTTTTGCAATGGCAGCCACCAGTGCTGATGGTGCATTCAATAACAAATGGTAAATCTGACTTTACAACCTCTGAAAAAATGAAAGAACACCAATTGGAAGTCAGACTTTCTTGTTAGGATATTAAACATTCATCAAAGAACTGGTAGAGCATTATGAGCTCATCTATTTCTTAAGTCAGGTGAACTGTATAAGTAATGATGGTATTTGATGCAATTAATTAAAAAGTTAAAAGGGAGAGCAAGAGTTTAAACTTCCAACTTCAGAGTTAAGCGAATGCAGCATAATCTGAAGCTGAACTTTGTAAAGTGACGCAAGTTTCCACTGAAAATCTGAAGGTTCACTGAACGTCACGTTTCCAAGAACAAAATGCAATATTTTTTCTTTATTTTTCCTGAATTTTTACATTGGTTGTGATGTACGGCACAGACAAAAAGTTGCTGGAGCACAAGATTAAAGACTCATTTTACACATTTCACAATTTTATCATTTGCAGCATCAACAATTTAAAAAAAAAAAAATATTTGTCAACAATCTAAAGACAGTTGAATAAAGTGTAAAATATCTGCAGCTGCTGAATTGAAAAATACTTTTTTGGTGCTGTCAGAATCACAAATACTTGGATTACACGTCCAAATTAGTTTAGTCGAAAAAGTAACTAATTTAATCATTTTTCAGAGGAACTTGATACCAAAGTGAGTTAAACTTAATGTTACGTGTAAGGACCAAGATTGGACCCATGCTACAACTGTTGCTGTGTTCCACTGAGAATCCCAAAATAAATTGGTATATTTTCAGCAAAAAGCCATTGTGAAATATTTCTACAATGTTGTAGGTCGCTTTGACCCATTTCCATTGTTGAGCTGTTTGCAATAGAGATGACACTCTCATTTCCTCCCTGAAATTCCAAGACTTGTCTCATTCTGGGCCATGACTTTTGGAGTAAAATGTGGGCACTGTAATGTATTATGAAATGACTGCACTGGATTTGTATTTACTCATTATGTTTGCAGGCCTGCGCGCCATCATAAACTTATAAAATCTCAAAGACTCACAAATTACTTTATTCCATTCACTGGTTCATCACGGTAAAAGTGAGCTTTCCTACACTCTACAACAGTGATAAAGCAGGCACAACACCAGTGGGGAGGGTGTCACAAAGGGAGTAAATAATTGGTACATACTGTGTGTGTGTGTGTATATATATATATATATATATATATATACACACACATATATGGGATTTACATTAGTGCAAAATATAAAAAAAAGTGTAAACTCACCTATATTCTGTGATGGTGTGGATTTGAATTTCTCACTTCTTAAGACCACCTCCTGGAGATTCTGTAATCAGTCCTGAACTACTATAATAAGAACAAGCTATGGGCCTGTGGTTGTGCAGCATTTGTCTGCGCGCATGTCCACAAGTGAGTACAACTGGGCCTTTTTGCAGAAAGAAGTACAAAGCATGCCTAATCTAATCCAATCAAGCGGTAAATTCTGACTAACATGTGAGTTCCTTGGTCACAGGTCAGCCAAATGTCCAGCTGCCTATTCTGACCTTTTAGCCTGGCAACCATTCATTCTGTCTTTCATGTGTTAGCCAGCCATCCAGCACTCGGTAACGATGACTTTGAGGCAGACGAGTGAATTATGGTGCAAGAAAAAGGAAGGGTAATGTAAATCTCAGATAAATTGGCATCTAACAACTCACTGGAGTCTTTTGTGCCTTTCTGTGATCCAAGAAAATTCTGTTTTTACTTTGTAATTAAAGACTCAACTAATGTTCTGAGGTATGATATTATAGGCCATCCCAGGCCAGCAAGTGACCTTCAAATAAGCCACAAACAGTAACCCACTTATTAAACAAGAAAGTCAAGCAACAAACTACACTCCATTTAATGCCTTAATATGTTTTGCTGCGGTCTAGCAGCATTCATACTCTGTCATTTAGATGTTGGAGTCCATGCTTCATTAGCTATGTTAAATCTAATTTCCAGGCATCACTGGTATTTCATTTAATCTTAGTTTGTGGCTAGCTGCTGTATGAGCGATGAAAATGATAAAACAAATCACACAAACTGCTCTGCGCTGAAGTGACCTTTAGACCACACTAGAGAAATTTCATCATAACTGAATGCATATATCATCCACACAGAGAATGTGAATGTGTCGACTTCTTATCTGCAAACACATTCAGGAGGTTCAGTGTGAAGTAGTTAGTTTGGTTATGGTATACATTAGTACAGCAAAGCATATGTCATGGTGCTGTGGTTCGTTTCAAAGCTCTCTTGTGTAAATACAGATAATCAGCTGCCAACACAGCTTCATCATCACCAGTTTCAGTGTATACCCTAATTTCCCTACAGCTGGAAGCCAAAAAGTTTCTTTTTGCCCATGTAAGTATCTCCGTTACTTCTCTCTTATTTGAGTCACAGGAGCATACCGGTTTCTTTTCCAAACTTAATAATGCTGATCCACTTAAGCCTTTCTGTCAGTATGATAAACTCATATGAATATTGATGCAAACCAATTACTGCAAATAAACTGATGACTCATTTAAGCCTCTATTCAAAAACATTCTCGCCATGGTGAACTGTAAAACAAAGTGCAGAAAAGATTTATTTCTATAGGCAAAAAAATCTGCATTTTTGTTTTCTTTTATCTTAAATACAGCATGTGCAGTTAAGACTTTTTCATATCTCCTGCTGTGCGATGTTGCTCTCTAAACAAACACTGCATTTGCTTAGAAGGTAATTAGTAATTTATGGAATGCAGAGCATGAAAGTTCTACTAACTTAAAGCAGGGAAATATTTGTATTTACATTTGTCAGTGCTTATTCAAAACAAATACATTCAAATGATGTGCACCAAATCATTTGCTGAAGAACCCAACCACATAAAGCCCAAAGACTGTGAGTGGTTCCAGACAGTGTGTGATTCAGAAACTAATTATTCTACATTAGTTCTTCTGTCTAAAACATGCTCTTGTTCACTTGACATTATTATTAATAGGTATGCATATAAGTCTTTCAAACATGCCCATAACAGTTAAACTAATGAGCCCATTAAGGTTGTATTACACAGGAACTGAATAGGGTAACGTGTTGCATCCTGCTGGGAGACCCTGAGTCCTAACCCTGTAACTGCTGAGCACTTTGACTCCAGACCCCTGTGACAATGGTAGAAATAAATCAGAGTTTGAATCCTGAGGAAAGATTTATCAGAGCGTTGGAATGGAATGTGTCACATGGTGTGGAGACTGCCTGACTAAAGAGACACAACAACAGCCGTAGGTCACCATCTCCCTTCCTTTTCTATGCAACAGGGGAAATTAAGAGGACGTTTAAGATGCTGCAGTACACTCAGTTTTCCTGAAATTATCGCAGAAAGTAAAGGCAAAAGGCAGTTCTAAAAAATTAAACTGGAAGGTAACTGTTGGCTTCAGCCACAAATCATTTTAAAACTTTAAAACACAGAGCAATAGGCAGTGCACGTGAGTGTGAGCAAAGTTTTCCTCAAAGATAAATTATATGTTAACAACTTGGAAATAGTTTCAACATCAGTTATTCCTGCTGCTTTCTGACTCTTGGTTCTACTGTAACACACAGAGAGGAGTGTCATCAAATGTCTTTCTCTGAACAGGTATGCAATGCTGCTCCTAAACTGACTACATGTCAACTCTCATATGGTCTTTATAGCAGAGGCAGAAGTTTGAACACATTTTCTCAACACCTGTTCCATGAAAAATGATCTAGCCATGTAAGAGGCTGCTTTGTACTTCTACAAAGTCCAGTCCAAATATAAAACTGTCAGTATATTTCAAGTTCAATGTTAGTGTGGAAGCCAAGGCGTATCCTCATTTGGAGATAACAGCACTCAAAGTGAAATTTCCGTATAGGAATACAGGAGAGGTCATGCACACAGTAGTGCAGGCAGTGAGGAAGGACACAGACCTTGACCAGATCAAAGAGAGGTTTACTGAGAGGGGTTACTGTGCAATTAAGATACTGTGTAAGGAGGATAAAGTGCCTAAAAGACACATTCCCCTCTGCCTTACATTTCTGCTGTTTCTCTGAAACAGAATAAGAGCCAAAACTAACTCAGTGAGGTGCCACAGGGTAAGTGATTCAGTAGACAGAGGATGAGCTGGAGCAAATGGCAAAGCAGCTTTAAGTCAAGCAGACAAAGCTGCCAAAAATTACTGAAATTAACAGCCCAAAGCAAATAAACAGCAAAGTTATGAAATGAGTTGAGAATATGTTAAAAATAGGTTTTTTCCATCTGTGGCACAAAAAGGGGTCATTAAGCTCTTTTACCTGTTTTCAGTCAAGAAAGGTTATCTTTCATGTGGTATTTCTTCTCTCCCGCACGATGTAATGCATTCAAAGCCAACTACTCTACTACTCTGGCATCATTATGGGTTTGCTGATGAGTCGAACAACGCTCTTAATGAAAACTCAACCAGTGCTTGAGATCACATGTTGTGGAGCAGAGTCAAGTGTGAGGTGGGCCTCCCCAGGGTGCCGTCAAACAGTTTCTGGGAGGATCATAAGGGGAAACATTACATTAGTCATTAAAAGAATAACTTAGACTTTATGTGAGTCAAAAGCTTTGATAAATTAGTTCAAGTGGAATTTGACGGTTTTTCCCAAAGTCAGAAGTCAAAGTCTTTTATATAATTAGTGACTTGTGTATGAATATGTCAGCATTACATGGGTTTCTTGGCTGACTTGCTAAGTGTGCAGGGGATTAAACAACATAATTATGATCCGATAGGCATCTAAGAATTTAGCTAAAGCAATTTTCTGTTTTTCCAAACTTTATCCAAGGCAAGGCTTACTCAATTTGAAAACTTAGTATGCTAAAACAAGACTTTAGCATTGGTACTACTCTTAATTGTAGCCTATCTTATGGTTAGTTATTAGAAGGAAATTATATTTAGGATGCAGCATGGAAAACCTCTACAATCAGATTTTTTCCTGATTGTCATCCTAAAGTCTCCTTGGCATAATGTCAACTGGCAGAATAGAAAAAGTATGGTTTGAACTCTGTTATGGTTTACAAAACTGCCGATGTCTTTTATTGGACATACTGAGATAGAAACTTCCACATTAGAGGACACCAACAATGTTTAAGATACTTCAAAACTATTATGTGACCAAATGCTCATATACTTGGTGAATTTATGTGTTCATACCTTCTGTTCTGCAGCACTGATTTGGATGTAAAATTTTAATTGTCAAGTACTTTTGTCAATAACGCTGAAAGCTACTTACATCTGCCAGTCATACTTGTCAAAAAGTGTGAAAGGGAGCATTGTAAAATGAGGCCAGCAGCAAATTTAGTACCCCCTTACAAAGAAAGGAAACTGGGAAAAGCTGTGAGGAAAAAAGTGGGGGAAAGCAAAGCAAAGTCTTAGAAAAAACCTCAAACCCCCTGTTACTAGTTTCCTTGAAGGCTCAGGCTGTCTAGGGCTCATTCAGCAACAACTATAAAGTGTTTTTCTTCCCTTTACCAGATTACATCAGCACTCTAGAGTCCATTCCCTTCAACTACAAACAGTTGCAGAATTTCATAAAACTGAAGGGCTGTGACTTCCATAGATCAGCACGATGCTTGGGACACACAAGTGTAGATAAAAATTGGCACAGGTCATTGCAAAGAGCCTCTAAAATGCATTTACTACATGTACTGCAGTGCATTGCAAATTCTCAGCGGTGAACTGCTGAATCCATTAATCCAGTAAGACTGCATACAAACCTTGTAAATACTTCGATAAATGCCTAAATGTGGAGTAATGAGGGATTAGTTGTGGCTTTTTATAAAGAAACCAAAAGCCACGTGGGCTGCTTTAGAAATAATAGGGGAAAAATGGCACAAAGAAAACATCTTGTAGTCCAAAATGCCAATGAGATATGGGGACTGTGGATTACTGGCAAGTCATGGGACCTCTCTAACTTTTCCTCACCAGTTTAACTTAAGCTTATTAAACAGGTTTTAGATTCAAATGTCACATGATAGATTCTTTGGAGGGGAAACAGGCTCTTTGTGTTATGATACAATAAGCTGATCAAGCATCACTCACAGAAATTACATCTGATTTCAGAGGCCAATGACTCTGTAATAGGAGCTATAAAACAGAGATCACCTGGTGCGTGGCCATAGTTTGGACTGGATGATCATTAAAAAGTCTGCAAAGAAAAACGGTGTGGACTGCATGGTGGTGTGGTGGTTAGCACCCGTCGCCTCACAGCAAGAGGGTTCTGGGTTCAAATCCCAGCTGGGGCCTTTCTGTGTGGACTTTGCATGTTTTCCCCGTGTATGCGTAGGTACTCTGGCTTCTTCCCACTGCCCAAAAACATGCATGTAGGTTAATTTTATGATTCTAAATTGTCCCTAGGAGTGAGTGTGAGCGTGGATGGTTGTTTGTCTCGTTCGTCTGTGTGTGGCCCTGCAATGGACTGGCGACCTGTCCGGGTTGTACACTGCCTCTCGCCCAATGAGAGCAGGGTTAGGCTCCAGTGACCCCAAGTAGGATTAAGCGGGTATAGAAAATGGATGGATGGATGACAACTTGTGTACAAAAACATGGAGACATGAGGACAACCAGTGATTTTCTTTTTGCCTAAAAGGCAGATTTACCGCTTTAATTCCATGACAGAGTGTGCAGAAAAGTTCTGAAAAATGTAAAGTAAGACTATGTCTGATCTGTTTTTGGCAGCTCAATAACTCCAAGCAGCATTTATGTTTTTTCTGATGCTGATTTTGAAGTAAGAAAGTGCAAATGATGACTAAAAAAAATAAAATGAAATCAAATAAAATCAGTGATCAATAATTAATGTAGAATGATATAAGCATCTGCTGGAACCATGCACAGATAATAATTCACCATGCCAACAAGCTGTTTAAGTGCTTGTGGATAATGATTACTGCCTTTTCTTTTAACCCCATTAAGCAGTTTTTGTGGGGAAACAGTAATTTCTTTGCCAAACACTCGCTTCAGCGATCAAAGCCTCAGTTTTAGAGATATTTCCCTTTTTGTTCGGCACACTGTGTGGCCTTTGCTTGAAGGTTTAAAAGACAATGCTGTTGGAAACACACTTATTAACTGACACAAGACTTTTTGGCTGACCAGGGAATGACTTTTTGTAAGCTTTTCATTGTTTCATATTTCACTGCAGTTTGAGAGGATTTCTTTCTTTTTTTGAGGATTATTTGTAGACATTCCATAAACTTTTTTAATGGCAGAGTGAATCTAATTTATCCACATTGTACAGCCTGGTACCCAGCGTGCCCAGTGAGAATACCTTGGACTGAAAAGAATAAAGAAGTTCAATGAAAAATAAAATAAAACTAACTGATACCATAGCGCTATACAAACCTAGCTCTTGTATGTTCAAATATCTCCTCAACTTTATACTTTTCTTTCAGCTGCTTTCATCATTCATGTTCTGTTAGATCAGTGTCACTGCAGAGACAATAAGTGGAGGAGTGGAGGGGTAGCTATAAGCTTTCCCAGACCTGACCTCAGCCAAGGACTTTGTGTTTATTGGGTGCTTTTGAAATGTGATGATGTCACACGCCGGCTGTGAAAACATGTTCAGCGGCTGTTCCATTGGTCCTAATGAGAATATTAGTTATGCACATAGGGTGGTTAGGAAATGCACTGAATGGGGAGGCAGCATGGATCTGAGTGTGTGGCCTGAGGTCACTGGTATTTACAGCTGGGTAGAACCAGACACCTAAATACCCATTTCATCACAGACAAACGGATCAAACGAAGATGATGCCAAGCTAATCAATATATATCAATATATAACCATCCCCAAATGCTCTTCTTGTTTTGCTGCAACATTGAGCATATAATTTAAAGAATAATGTCCTTTATACGAATAAATGACTCAGCTGAAAAATAATAATTGTAAAATCATACAAATAATAAATGATCCCCATTTTTATTACAAAGAGAAGCATTTAATAGGTAGTAAAACCATGTTAAAACCTTACGTGGGTGACCAAAAGTAATTATATATATATATAAAACAAAAAATATATAAAATTAAATATATATGATTGGATGACTTATTCTATTAAGTGCTTGTTGCCTTGTCTCTTCTATCCTTTTGTCTATCTTCACCTCCTCTGCTCACAGCACAAGTAGGAGGAACTACTGAGGAGAGGAGGCAGTACAGAAATTGTTCATTGGTGTGTGATTGTAGATAAATAGTGCTGCATACAGTACAAAGAGTGCATATGTACTATAAAAAACACTGTCTGAGTGTCTGTGTCAATGAAAAACACATGTACCATGGCAAAGCGCTTTACTTTCATCAAAGCACTTCAATTTATCTAATAAGGCTATAAATAGGGATGGGAATTGAAAAGATTTTTACAATTCCAATTCCATTTTCGATTCTGCTTAACGATTTTTTTTTTCTTTATCGATTTTCATTAGGGGAAAAAAGGACAACAAACAGGGGCACCTACTGTGGCAAATGGGTGCAAGCCTTTTACCACAAACTTAGTCACTGCTCTGTGCTATTTGTCTATCCTGGCCTGGGTCATTTTACTCTTTCCTGCTTCGGGTGAAAGGAGAAGCTAGACGTGAACTGGAGGTAGTACTGCCAGCCTTGGGCTCTGAGCCAGTCAGTCTCTGTCTCTCGTGATGGTCATCTAAATTTAATGCATGAGAAGGTATTCATTAACGTTAACCGTTACTAATAGCAGGTTTTACAATGAGGCAAATGGCGCAAACATGATAGGCAGTGTTTGTTAGTTAGTTAGTTACCTGCAGTATTAGCCGAGGACATGCTAACGTTGCTGCTGCTGCTGGGCTGAGATTGTTAGTCCGGAGCACTAATGTTAGTTGTGGTCTCTTTTAGTGAAGTGTAACCAAACTTTCGACCGTTTGTACCGCTTGGGCGCCATGTTGTTGACTGCTGGCTACACTGGATTCGCCATGCACGTTGCGTAGTTGCGTAAGCTACGCAACGTGCGTGGTGACGTCATTCGCGCCCACTGCAATCGATAAAGAAATTGTTGGCAATTGGCAAATGATTCAAAGGAATTGAAACACCGGGAACTGGTTCTCAACAAGAACAGGTTTTCGATTACCATCCCAAGCTATAAGTGTGGATTATTTACAAAAAGAAAACAATGTTTTTCAAGAAAAATCCCTAAATAAATTGGTTGTCTTCACAGCACATCAGACCAGGCCTGTCCAGTGTGGATTGATCAAGCCACCCTAACACAACTCCCTAAAAGGATAAGCATATATGGTAAATGTACCGGTATATGGTGATGGTAATATCATTAAACACTAATGTGACATTAAATTTGGGAAGCAAAATTATTTTGTGTATCAATTTTCAACTATTTTCTCTCTGGCTGATATTTAAACATAAGATGGGAAATATGACTCCAACTCAAGACTAAAAAAGTGACCTTGGCATGAACCATTATGCATTTTACAAGAAACACAGTTTTGTCTATTTTGGACACATATTAGAAAGGTACATTTATTTATTTTAAAGTCTTACATAAATCAGACATCCTCGGAAGGATTATATCAGTGATCACAGATGGATAGAGTTTACATTTAAAATCAGTGTTGAGCTTTGCTGTATTTAGAATTCAGTGAACAGAGCACATTAACTGTGGCATTTGTTTACATTCTACTGACTGACTTATGAAGAAGAGGAAAGTGTTTCACATTCACTTTGATCTGCTGAATTCATAGCATGTCGTCTTGAACTCTGCTCAGATTTTCATGATACAAAGCAGGCAGATATCTTCATTTCTCCAGAACATGTCTGTGATTTTGTCCTGTGCAAACTTCATTTACACATGTGGCTCCAGCCAGAAGAAATATGGACTTTTTGTTAGCCTTGTGATTTCATCTGTTAGCAGTATTCAAGTTAACATAGTCAAAAACTAAAATTTGCACCTATGCTTATTCAGGTTAAGCTGTATCATTTAAAAGTCAAGTTTTTTACATTTGTTATGTATTCTTGTTTGTTGGAATCCCTAATATCTGTGTGCTATCTTAACCTCTATAACCATTAAAAGTTTCATGTTTAACACAACAAATCTAAGCTCAAAGGTCCACCTTGTAATTTGTCTCACTTTTCTGGGCTCGTTTACTGTTGGAATGTGAATTTTCTTTTATGTTTTAAACTGTGTTTTTATGAGATTTCTATACAAAACTGAGTGAGCTTATTTTCACTTTCTCAGCATATGTTGCCCTTAAGGCAGAAAAGTATGTCTGAGATTAATCTATAAAACATGTTACTTTGACATGTTAGGACTTTGGCTGGACCTCGGGGGGGGGGTGAACGCTTGTGCCACTAAAAACACCACACCTGCAAACTTATAATCCTCCAGAAATGTCTCTGACAATGAACTTTGTGTTTTCTTTGAGAGTATGTACATGTTTAAATGTTTCAGCCCATTAAAAGTTTTTTACACTTCAAAGAGTCACTCTCATCAATTTCGCACCTGGGTTATAACTATTTTTAACACTATATAAATATGTCTGTGTGTCACCGTCTAACTAGAACAGATTGGGAAGGGTGCAATAGATTAAGGATGGTAATACTAACACTACTATACAGTAAGTGCTGAGCATGTAAACCCGTTAGGCACCTTACACATTCTGGATCCATTTATTTCTGCAATGTTTTCTGGTGGAAACCTGTGAAATGATGAATGGTGTTCCTCTAACTGACATTTTTATGATTTACATTTGAAACTATAGGTCGTAGCTGGGCTCTCCATGCTTATCCCACCTCTAGCATGTCCGAGTTAGAAATGACCACCAAGGGAATAAAACCTATTCACTATGTTCATCTTGACATGGTTGGACACAGATTGTAGAGTTCCTGTGGTAAAAATTCATTTTCACACTTTGTTTGGACTACATAGTAGACAAGAGTTGAGGTTAAACTACACTGGGTGATTGTGCTGTACCACAAAGCAGAGCGAGCTGCTCATCAAAGCCTTTCAATCTGTTTATAATGTGACACATTATAACATTAGAAATCTCAGGACACATGATAAGGTCAAGGTTAGATAATAATAAAGAGCAAAATCCCAACTATTTCCTCCTTGAAAAAACACATTGATGGTGAAGAAGTGAAAAATTCGACAGGCAGAACCACACTAAGGTACGCAGCATAACTCAGTTTGTGAGAATTGTAAAGTTTTGCCAGTGGCTACAAGAAAATTTACAAACCATTATTATTCATGCAAAATGCCATAAATGGAAGAAAATGCCACTGTTCTCCCATGATCCAGTTTAAATCATCATGCCCAAATTGCTGCACACTGTATGAACATATGATGTCATTAGACTTTCCTCCACAACAGATCGCTTTACATCGAGGATTAGGAGCTCTCTATCCCACAAGCAAACTGGAAGGAGACCATTGAAAGAAAGGAGTATTCCCACCACTCTAATCAAACAGTGTATTGACCACCACTCCTTTACAATAATTTGATTTAATTCAAAGTCAGGTATAGAACACAAAGTAATGGAGGATACTTTTTTTTTTTTTTTTTAACATATTGTTATAATTTTTTAATTTCTAATCTATTTCTCTGTCACAGCCTTTTCCTATTTTTCTGGCTAGTTGTACTGAGAAAAAGCAATAAAGGAGCGCCCAGTGCACTGAAAACTGACACAAAGGGCTCCTGACCAACCTTAACCTTAATCTAATTCTAACCCTTATCATAAAACAGAGTTTTGACTCTGAAACAGCCCTTAAAACTTGCTGGACCCCACAGAGGGATAGAGGGAGCCCAGTATTTCGACTCCATAAAACAAAAAAAGAGCATATCCACATACCTCCCTACCAATCAGCATTTGCAACTCACACCAACAAAAACAAACGCAGACTGCTTGGTTCTACATCTGTCAGTCTATTGCAGCAGTTCAATCACTGGTAACACCTACTGACACTAGCTAAATATTAGCTAAATGCTCACTCACTCATCATGTTGATAAAAATGTGTGAAACACAGTGTGTGCTTTGTGTCTGCAGCCTACAGAAGACAGACTTACTCTTGTGTAACAAGTCGAAGAAACAGAGCAACTGCCAGATGAAAGCAAAGCAATGGAGCCATCAAGTTCTTGAGTATGGGGTCAAGCAGAGGTTGCAGGATTCCCTAAACATTAATGATTTTACTTTGTTCACTGTGTCGTCTGGTCATATGATAACATTTCATAACGTGAGTCATTATTTCCTTTTGAGTAAAAATGAAAACAAGAATGTACAAAAATTTGAAATGCTTAACTTCGTTTATATAGATTTTTTGTTTTAATTTACACTGAACTTTGCTAGCGAGAGACAATCACTTACTCACTGTGACCAAGACTGTTACTGGTCATCTGAACATATTCTGAATGCATGTGTTTTAAGTTGCTCTTTGATTGTTTAAGACATCATCTGTAATTTGATACAGCATGAAAAACTTCCTCTTTCTTCTCAGTGCTTCTTGCCTTTTGTTATTCTTCACCCCCCACAAGTGCTCATGGTTTCATATTTCTCCTTGGCTCACAAAGATCTTGATATCTCTGAGCTTTTACTCCATCTGGAACATTTAACCTCTTTTGCGCTCTGAAATAAGAATTATGCTTTGGGTTACTTGGGTGAATGTGCCATTTCAGTTTGATTTCTTCAAGTTTTCATGATTATAAATGGAATAATATTAAGGGGGAAGCATCAAGTTAATCCCCCTTTGGAATGTTAATTTTGCCCAATGTCTGGGCTTTAGAGTGGCTTTATTTTGATCTAGTGTGGTGTTCCAATCTACTAACAGCTGGGCCTCTCTCTTTAGGGAGGTGAACAACAGCTCAAAGACAAATTATCTACTTTCTCCATAGCACTATGACCAAGAGTTCTGGGCAGATTGCCCATACGAGTACATGTCTATAGTTCTTTGAGGGCAAGAGCAAAGCATTTCATGAGATGTTTGTGTATCAGTGAAGATTAGTATGGGCTGGGCAGGATAGTTGAAAAAGTTAACTTCTGTGCAAAATATAGTGTCAAATAGCAATTTTACTGGAAAAAAACATGAACATGAACATCTAAAAACACTAAAAAGTTACCTTTTTTGTGCAAAATACATTCTTTGGTGAGTTATTACCGTGACTGCTAAAGCTTTCAACCTTTGTACGCTTTGTTTGGGTTGACTGTTTTAATAAAACCAGGCAGGGGAGGATGTATGCGGTGTTGTTATTTTAACAACTTAGCTGACAGTCACAGAATGGTCTGCTTTGACTGATCCTACTGAGATAATAGGAAGAAGTCTTTGATTTGAGGTAATTCCAGGTAATAGTTTCCAGAGAGCCATTCAGCATTGAGGAATGCAAAGTAATCTGCTGAACCTCTCAGAAGACCCTGTAGGGTCATCACCCTCATAACACCAACCCATATTTACATCCTTCCTCTATGGAAAGCTAAAGGAAGAGGGATCAAAGGATGGAAAGAGAGGGGTTAACTCACCTTCAAGTAAACTATAGCTACTGTTAATTTGTCCAATGGATGCACGTAAGAGTATCATAAAATGCAGGTATAAGTTGTTGTATTGCTTAATGGAAATGAAGGTTTAATTACTGGACAGCATTTTGTCAGAGAGTTCAAAGAAAATTGTAGTTCTGCCAGTGCTTGGTGAAGCCACTTACTAAAAGCAAATGGCATTTAAAATTCAGCTTCTTTGTCATGATGCAGATTCTTAGCAACTGTTCAGTTGCTATGACTGCTCTGTAGGTATCTAAGCCAACATATTAAGAATGCCTGTTGTACTTTGTGTTATTAATTCTGTTAAGGATATGTTAATGTACAAGGGCTCTGTCATTGTGAAGACAATGTCTTCACTCTCTGCTACTGGGTCATTTTCATTAATTAAGCAATGTGGCGCTCAAAAGTTAATCCAATCACACAGTCGTCTTTTCTCACAGTTCAACGCCTAGCTTCTTGATTATTCCGGTGGACCTGCTGCTTGACACCACAGGCAACAAAACAATGTGAATTGCCAAACAGAAGCATGTCAGAGGACAGAAGATGGACAGGAGGAGGCAATGGAACAAACCAGTCATACATACACCAGTAAAAACAAGGCTCAGCAGACATCTAATTCAATGCAGTTTGCCCACATACTTCATGACAGTGACTCTGGACAGATACAGAAAGAAGAAATACTTATTTTCAGATAAACAGCAACAAATAACTGGGTTAATAATTAGCAGCGTTATGCTGAAAATAATTCAAAGTTCAAATCAGCTTTATTGTAGCTTATTGTCTTTTCCCTCATGTTTTGTCTCTGGTGTAGTCATTTGGACATTGAGTCAGTTAATATGTTTGCCATCTTCTCTGCTCAGACATTTCCTCTGAAGAGAACACATGTTCTATGTATGGACAAGCTTAAAGCTACCATCTGGAGCCTTAAGAGTTTTCCAGTCAAAAATTTACAACCTATTTGAAAAAATACCAATATAGCTCATCAAGTTTTCCTGTATTACGCCATAAAGCTGCATCATCATTGGTGATGGCACTATGAGAAGTGCATGGATTAGGCTGGAGCTGAATAGAGCCTATCAAATACTAATTATAATAACATGAAAAGCAATTTGCTTGACAAGAAGCTGTAAAATACAAACTAATACCTTTTGACTGTTTTTTTGAAGATTCGAAGCTCAGACAAATCGACTCCACGGTTATTGTCTGACAGACTCCATTGTCTGTTGGTCTTTTAGTGCTTTCTCTTTTGAAGCTCATGGTTTAATTCTCTGCATGGTGTTATGTGCCAATAGACCATACGCTGCTAACAGTTTGACATATTTCTTCAGACAAAGAGCCCGCAGGCCTCCTTGGGCTAATGGATCTAACAGATCACACCAAGAGCAGAGAAAAAGATAAAAGTTGGAGTGAGGAAAACAGCAGAGGTAGGGGAGACTCGGAGAGAGACCCCTCAGTGTTGTATTTCTCTTTCTTTCCAAATGGAAAAACCTAATTTGACTGAGAATCCTAGAGCACAGGTTAGAGATGTGTCTTTAATTTATGAATCCTGGCTCTGGAGCTGCTCAGTCTACTGTTGACCCTCCTCTGACCCCTGACCTTTGGCCTTAACTACCCTGATGATCTGCTGCCAGACAAGAACAGAAATATGCCTGAAGTTTATCCTTGCTACTCAAAATACTACATCATGCCTTCCAATTTTTGATATACATTCAGCCTAATACTTTTGCAACTATCTGAATTCAATTCTGTGTGTTGCGCCCAAGCATTTTCTCATTTCCTAGAAATCCTAAGCACCCATTCTTAGAAAAAGCATGAACAATAATAATTTGAAATTGCTCAAACTTTAACTGCTGATCAGTCTGTTCTGAAGTATTTTGGTTTTAATGACAGCAATGATGAAAGGATCTTTTGTTTCAAATTAGAGGAACTACTGCAGGATTAAGCTAAAAGACTCCCATTGACTGAGTAGATGAAGGGTGATCTACCGTCTAACAGCCCTACTTTTGCAACTGTCAGCTTCAGATTAGTGCAGCTGACAGACAACATGTGGGTGTTGAAGAAATTTGTACTAAAGCTAGCAACTTGAGCATGTAAGCAACAGTATGCTGCTCTTGCCAACTTGCTTGGTCGCTAAAACCCTTTTCCCAATGGGCAAAAGTAAACACTAACATCTGGTTTTTGTCTTTGGTGGGAAAAGGGTACCATTGCCACTCTTTCCTTGGTCAAACGACTCTGCAGTAGCCATATAATTTTTTACACTAACTCTGATCTGAACTATATTTATGGAAAGTTCCATCCAGGTATTGCACAATCCTAGGCTGAGACAGTTGTCCAGAGGTGTGCCTGTTTGCCTACAACACTCAACTCTAATTTTGCTGCTTTGAGCATAAAAAAGGACTAACACACACAAAGATAAATGAATAAAAAAAAAAAAAAATTAGATTTCATAGGTCTCATTCATACAAGTTATCGGAATCAAAGTTTTACATTAATGGGGGATGTACCACATGAAAGAACAAGTCAGGCAGGTCAATTTTCCTCTGGTTGAGCAATGCTTAGTGTTTGGATAAAGGAAAAAAATCAGTTTTTATTAATTGATTATTTATTAATTTTATTAATTGATTGAATAAAGGCTGCTTCTACGTCTAATTAAGTTAATAAGCTCAGTACAAATGACACCACAGAAATCCCATGCTGGAGATAGATTCTTTACTGTAAAAGCAACACCCTTCATTCAACCTATTTCCACAGTCTGCCTGGTGCATCCTGCAGATAAGGATAACAATATGCAAATTTCACTGCAGCTCACAGCGTTAAAGGGGTTAAGCACAAACTAAGCACAAACAAGGTGTAATTATAAAATGAAAAATATTTACATTCTTAACCTTTTGCAAAGATGCAGTAAAAAGATGGACGAAGAGTATCACACGGACAGATGGATGAAGCTTAAATGGCTTAAATCTCTTCATTTTGGCTACTGGAATTTAAGCCCAATCTTGGATAAATATTTTTCTCCAGTCTAGCCAGATCTCAATAGACTGCTGGACTAACTCACTGTGACATCTACTTCTACCGCAAAAAGTAAAAAGGCCCACCCTCAAAAAGCAATCGTTAAGTCCACTCACTCTCTCAGACAAACACTCATAGAAGACGTCTAAAGAGCAGCAGAGCAAGCCCACTGTTCACTGCGCCACTGGGGACTCTGCAGGAACACAGAGGTGAGGGGGCTGCAGACCTTGCCTTCGCTGTTATGTCCCAGAGGGATCCCAAGCTACTTCCATTTCACAAACAACCTAAGGACTGCTGTGCAGGATGCGGGAAGTAAAGGAGCCAGCTTACAAAACAGAGAAACAGATATAAGCTCGAGTCTGGCAAGAGGCCAGGTTTATATCTGAGTGACTGAACTCTGACAAGAGGAAAAGGGAGGAAAGCTCTTTGCAAGCTCAGATAACGTAAAATGAATATATCATGTTAAACAGTGCTTTAGCAGTTGTTGTCCAATAATGATGAACTCGAACAACAGAGTTCAGAAACTGGTGTTTCCTTTGGGCTTTAGCTTGAATGAAATTTGAATTTCATTACAAATGTTTCTTCCCCACAAGAGTAAAAGAGTCCTCTGAGACCATTTTAGTACATCAGTATTACAATGTATGAGAGGCAAATTCAAGAAATGCAGTATAATTACTTGAATGAATGAATCAAATCTTATTTACTTGCACATGTCTCTCTGTCTCTCTTTAGTTGTGTAATGTTTTGTCTGCTTAACTGCTTAACTGTTTTAGGTGCAAAAACCTTGTGGTTCCTTTTTGAAAAACACAGTGTTCATAAGTTAGTCTTTAATGGCTCAGGAGTTATAGGGAGGTTATGTGATATCCAATCAGAGTGGAGTCATAACACTCAAGCTTGTAGAAAAAGATGAGAAGCAGCTGCTTAGTTCTGACTACTTGCTACTCACTTCACCCAAGTAAAATTATTCGTGTAAATGACAAAAAAGAAAAGACGACCACATACCCCAATCTTTTTTTATCATCATTAAAAATTGAGCCCGTTCTTAACCTTTTCAAATTCTTTATTGCCTCAGATTAAAAATACCAAGAAACACAAACAATGGCCTCCAAATCCCATTCCTCAAAGTTTTTTAGATAAACTTTAGCATACACCTTTATCTAAAGAGCAAATTACTTAAACATGGTTCTGCCAAATAAATGCACAGTAGCTTGTAACAGTCCACACGGCTGTTTTCTCACACACATCAGTATGTTTCCACAGACACATGTCCGATTTTATTCCCAACAAATAAAAAAGTAGCATGGACAATCCACAAACCTCCCTTATAATTGCATAATTTCAGTAAATTAAACACTTAAAACTCTGCGATATCTTTATCATGTTAAAGGAAAAAGGTTAACCACCCATCCATTTTCTAAACCTGATTACAGTTGAGCTGGGTCACATGCAGCTTGAGGTCAATGGCCAGAGCATAGACTGAATTGTGATCTAATGCAATAAAGTTTTCTGAAGTATAGCTTGGTAAAAAGAATCAGCTCAATAAGGCTCTTGAATACATTTAGCTTCACTGATTCCTTTTAAATAAACACATTAAAATGTATAATCCTCATTCCTCTACAGAAGACATTCAGCAGCTTTGATTTGGATGTCCCTCTCTCCTGCTGTTGGTTAGTTAATCTTCTTTTCCTCTTGTCTCTCCTTTCTGTGTATCCCTATTTATCTCAACTCAAGCCACAAGTGAATGGAGCAAGAGGCTTGTTCATATCTGACTCATTTAAACTGGCTTTATTTAGACACCTCTCATTTCCTTCTTTCAGTCCAGTAAAAGCAGACATCCTGCATCCAACAATCCCATGATGCAGCCCTCCTTTGACCTTTGTGAGGGGATGCATTGCAGCATGCCCAGTGCTTGGGGCAGGAGTAAGGAGACCGCATGATCTAAAGCTGCTTTTCATCTCTTCAGACAGTTAATATTACCCTTTATCCCAGGTCTTAGTCTTTAAAGTTGAGCAAATATGAGTGTTTTTAAGTATGGTAGATAGCTGCCGGCTGTCCCATCCTTCTATGACCTACTGTGCTCTTATCATCTGTCCACAGGCTCAAGATGATTTGAATTGAAAAGCATGGAACCAGTTAGCTAGTGCAGGTAAATATGGCTCCAAATGTGATGACTTTCATAAAAATGGAGATTTGGTCTACTTTCTTGAAGGAATACATGTGGTGCGTATAATCTGGCAACAATCACTTACATTGCATGCACACAGCACCCATTTTCTCTGTTTGCATAGGAGTGTATGCAATCTGGTGCTCATTTTCCACATCAAACCCAAACATAGTATGGTGACTGTCTCATGAAACATAAAAGAGGAACCAATTAAAACCAGTCTGCTGTATATGTATGAAATAAGCACATTTAACTGTAATCCCACTGTTGTCTTAGGAGTAATGAACAGGCACAAGTTTAAAAAGAGAAAATGTGAATACTCAGTTAATGCTCGTGCTAAAATAAATAGAGGGAATTTTTAACTGATTTCCTTATTTTCCTGTCCTTCCAAAAGCAATTATGCACAAATGAAGTTTAAACTGGTATTTTCCATTTTAAAAGTACATTATGCCTCCATGCGTTTACACCCCCTTTCACATTTCATTGCGGTGCATGACAGTGGCTGATGGATTGGGCTTTTGGTGACTGAAAGCTCACAAGGAGATTGCTACCAGATGAAAAGGTCTCAGAGTGCAAACTGGGCGGTTTTGAATAAAGCTGTAACTCTTCCCTTTCTAAGTCGTGTTATCAATGGCCACACTTAATTAAGAAAACCAGTATGACATAGATAGAAATCAAGCTTGGCCCTGAATTGTCTAATAATTTTCATAGACAATGGCAAAAAAAAGTCTCAGCGTTTTGAAAAGACGCTGTCTTGTGGTTTGCATTTACTCTCGGTTGTTAGTCTGGTAAGCGCTGTAGTAGAACATTTTTGTTGTTGCTATCTTGGTTCACAAAAAAACACACATTCACCAACTTGAATGATGTAATTTATCTGTCTTAGCAGAAAAAGCTTAATCTTGTTCAAAAGAGTTTCTCTGGCTGAACTGTTTAAATTTCACATAATCTTGTTTCTTTAGTGCTTCATCACTATCACTTTTCTCTGTGGAGAAAGGAACTAAACAGAAGACTGCATTCACTCTGTAATTTTTCAGGCAGGCAACAAAGGTAGAACTCAACTTACAAAGTCCTTCATTAGAGAAACAAAGAAATGAACCCACTAAGGAAATAAAATTCCAAACCATTGCAGCTAAAGGTAAAATTACGGGTCTTTCTGTTCACATTTTCAGCGAGTACTTTGTCTGACCGTAAAATGACAAATCCAAAGAATCATTTACTCCAAGTAAGACACAACTAATGCTATCCAGATGTTTCCTTTTTTGAATTGAGAGGAAAATATGTGTGTACAGTCATCTTAATCCCCCTAATATGTAAAATATTAAACAGTTATGAAAATATTTTTTCTCTGAATATCCTCCAGATGATGGAGCATGTTGAGTTGTCTAGTCCTCTTCTCTTCATTGTCTGTCAATATCTCCCAGATGACAGCACAGACTTTCTGATCAGAATCAGTTGGTTTCGCATGAAGTAGAATGTCCACTTTACTTACTGCACGACAATCGAAAGCAGACCCTGGTATAAAAACTGACAGTTCCTCGCTGCCTAAAATGACTGGCTACCTTTAGAGAGCTAAAGTCTGCTGCATATTATAGAGATCAGTCTGGCTTTTAATTTGCTTTTCTACACAGAAAATGTAGCCAACATTAACTGAAATTTCCCACTGCACTGGAGGACAGGAAGTGGTTCGTGGGTCATTGACATCCTGCCAGGTTCATGTCTGTTCTTTCAAACCCCCACCTTGCAGCAACTGGTACAAAATACACTGCAGCATTCATATATTTTGGACAGTTCCAATTTAAGTTTTTGATTCATTAGCAACCATCCAAAATTCTGAGACCCTAACTTCCGCCAAACCCAAAAGAATCGTACCAGCAGAAAAAAAACATTGATTAATTCATACAGGGGGTAAAACTACCTTCGCAAAAATGTTGTTTCAGAAATGTCAGCAATGTTGGTGGAACTCATCACTATGGCGATCTGAAAAAATTCAAAAGAAGCTTTGTGAAAAAGAGAGATGTGCTTCTACAATGAGGTTAAAATTAGACAACCAAATTGTTCATTATAATCTATGCCAAGCTAATAATACACAGATTACAGCATTATAAGTGATTTTATTTAAGTTGACAAGCTTCCCTTCCATTGACTATATTGAAAAGTTATATCTATTTCTTGTATGTATGTCAGAGAAGCATTCACTTACCAGAATGAAGGGTCCACCATGACCTTCAGTATCAAACTTGTGAAAAGAAGAAGGATGGTATAACGTGTGACTTGGGCTTTGTGGAAACCATGTTTCAATGTAAAAAAATACATATATATTGTCAGGATTGACTAAGGAGACGCAGAGATAAGTTGGTGGCTATAAGGCGCAGCATAGTAATCTGTCTTGTGTGATTTACCAAGGTTTGCCAAGGGCAGTTTATCGCTGATTGCTCCATTATTTACAGCCAAAACAACAAATATTGCACTTGACATGACTTTGATAACTATTGTGAGGAGAAGGCACTGCAGAGTGCAGAGAGGGTGTATGGTGAGGGAGGAGAATTTCTCCATTTGTGCGAACCTATCTAGAATGCCAGAGGTAGACATAATTAAAACATATTGCCAAGGCATGCTATATGCAATTAAGAGGGAATCTAAGACAATCTACACACCCAAGTAGAGATCTTCATAGCATCAAAAAATCTGACGCAAACACGAAAATATCCAAAAAAAATATCCTTTAAAAGATAGGACACAAAGCCCATCTAGAAAACACCGTCACAGCCCTAAACAGCAAAGCTTTCACATCTTGTTCTAATCATCAAGTACACTTATAGTGTCATAATATTCATGTGTCAAAACAAAATGTAATGTTAGTATTCTTCTCCCTTCAGCTTGGCCATGACGCATAGAATTCACATTCTTTGCCAGAATAGTTAATCATTTTGAATGGGTTTATTTCACAGAACCATGTGAAAAAGTTCTCAGTCGGAACTGTTTGGGAAAGTGGAGGCACCTTCAAGAAACCTTCATCAGATGATTTGATGGAGGATCTCTCTATCAAGAGTGATCTTCAGCCAATCAGATCAACCAAGTGGAACAACACACAGTGGGGTTACAAGGCACTGTAAAGAATTGAATTAATGGCTAAATTACAATAAGAACTGAGTTATTAAGTTCATGTATACACCTTAGACTGAATAATACCGGATCAGGTTCCTCGCATTCGGATTGAGACTCCGAGATAACTAGATTTATAGTCGTACGAAACGTGCTTGTATACGGTGAATTGGACTTTACGTTCTGTGCTTGCACAAGATTTTTTCCTGGGGTCATGACCCGGCAGTCGAAGAAGACGATATTACTGTTGTTGTCGCCGTCAGAAATAAAAACAAAGAACGCGATGGAGAATGCAAGAAGCAATGCTCACTTCCGGACGGGTGAGCAGGCTCGGTTCATGCTGAACCAGCGGAAGGAGTTGAACATTTTATCTCAAATGCCTGAGTTTGTTGTTGCTGGTGGTGGTGGTGAAGAGGTCAACCGGAAGTGGCTCTATTACTACTAGTTGAAATAGGGACAGCGCCACCTATTGTACCAGGCTGTGACAGGCTTTGTGCCAATGATTCGATTTATTCACCACAATATATACTTAGATGATTGCCTTTGCCCAAATAAGGAGCATAGTCCAACTATAGCATAATCAAATTAATCTCATCATGTAGACCCACTGACAGAAGCAGTCAGCAAAAAGGACCTTTCACTGTCGATTGCTGTCACACTTTAAATCCACCTGTAGCTAACAGCATCAGACACCGATTGGTCCAAACATTTGTGTTACGGAAACAAACAGGTAGTGTAGAGCATTGCAAGATAATTCCAGCACCTTAGTAAGCTAAGTTAGCGTGCATTTTCTGTTGCATTTCACAGTGTAGGAGAACAATGTAGTGCTTTTTTAACTCTTCTTTGGATGAGCAGTCAAAACAATACAAGAGAAATAATGTGATAATAAAGACAAAAAGCACAGGAAGTCAAAACGAACTTCCTCCTTTTTCAATTATCCTTTTTTCAACATAACATAGTTTATGGTTTTTTTTCTAGATAATATTTGAATCTAAGCTGTCCCTGATCTTCAAGTCACTAATAAGAAAAATGCGCAGCTATTAAAGCCTCTTAAAGCCGGGACTCTGTCCTAGAAGTTAAGCAAGAATTTCAGATATTGTTTCCATAAGGTTCAATCTTAACATTTGTACAAGAAAAAAGCAGCACCTGTGTTGTTTTTAAGTTGCTCTAAGTCTATTATCAACAGGTCTCATTGCTGAAATGAGCTATATGTGTTCATAGAGCAGCACAATCAGGTTGCCCACAGAATAAGACACTTCCATTGGATTGGATCAGATCACATTTCTGGATTGGAGCCTGTACATAGTAAATGTTGAGTAAATCTAGCCCTTGAACTTAAGTCTGCTGAGCTAAAGTCTTGCATTTTAGTCATGCCTCCACCACATCATGCATCATCTTCTGAATTTTTCTGCTATCTGTACCTATTGGCAAATGGTTATACATCCAACTTTGGGCATCACTGTCAATCACTCTATTCTGTTGTTTAGTTATGATGACATGTTTAGAAAAAAATTTCACATCCGAATTACCACCTGGCTGAGACTTTGCCACTGTTCCTGCTTTGAGGCATGAGGGGCCACCCTGTCACACAGAAATGGCAGCAGGGCTTTGTTGTCTTTCACTGTCTGAGATGCCTGGCCCCCCCACGACCAGCCTGAAAGAGAGGGAGGCGGCCTGGCGCTGGAGTCTTGGCAGTCAGAAGGATCTGTGGTGTGGCCCCTCCTTTTCACTGGGCTGGGATAAGGCAGGGAGTGTGGCGCCTCTGAGGTTAGTGGGCTGCCTCATCGAGACACCATCTCCATCATGAGACTATTTTTATTCCATTTTCTTGCCTTTTCTTTTTTCTCCTACTCTGCAAAGACAATCCTTACTCTTTTTTTCAGCTGCTGCCTTTTCTATCTCTTTACCACGGTCCTCTTCTTCTAGGGTGCTGAGTTGTGTGTCGGTGTGTACACACCATGACAGAAAAAAGAAAAAAATTTACATTGCTTGGTTTTTGGTTTGGATCCCAGTATTCACTTGCTTTTTCCCTTTCTGTCTCGCAGATGCTTGCCAAGACAGTTAGAGTTCCCTGTCACTGGTTTGGCAGTATCACTGCAGTGTATATAAAGTTGCACAGACAGAGGCAATCTAAACCAAAAAGCTCTCCAGTTTCTTGTGTTTCCATTCAACTTTGATTCAACATATGACCTCTTGCATAGATTTGTAGTGAAATGCATAATTAACATGCAGGAAAAGCAAGCCCTGGAAAAGACTGAAAAGTCTTTGTTGGGATTATAATGCCCTTTATGTCATGATTGTGCTTCTGATGGAGAGGATCTCTGCATCTAACCAGCTAATCCAACATGTTGACTCGATTCACATGCAATGTGGTTATGCCAACGAGTTAGCAGGGGTCCCCAACTTTTAGGAAAGAAGTTTACCATCATAAAGCAGCTGTCCCAAATCAACAGTCCCTGCAGACTTACACAGTGCCGTGTTTGTGCCATAAGCCATTCTATACAAGCACATTGTGGCAACTCCTCTGGCATTTTTAACAGCCTGGCAACAACAAGCTCACAGTGAAAAGCGTCTAGACCAGTCTTCTCAGGAGACCATCACTTCACTTTAGCACTTGGGGTTAAAAGAAACAGCAAAAGGGATACTGATGTTCTTGTACATAATCCCCTAATTAGGACCTCTAAATTGGAGCATGTGGTAACTACAGTAAGTTTTGTAAGTAGTGTCAGGGAGGAAATGGGTTGTTAGCAAAGCCTCAAATACCACAAAAACTTAAGCTACCATTATTACTTTGCTACTTCAGGCAACAAAGCATTTAAAAAAAATTATCTTGGTGTATTAGGAATGAAACTGTTTTCCTCCCAGCATCACCCACCACTTGCCTAACAATCATAGCTAAATGAGCTCTGTACCTAAAACAAAGGCTTTACACAAAGTATGCTGTCAGTTGTCTTGGCTGAACTGAATTAATTTGAATAATTTTATTTACAGAATAGCATTAATTTGGGGAAATGGTTGATCCATCAATCTAGTTTGACACTGAGCTTTAGAAAAACGGTTTCCTCCCTTTTCCTTGTTTTTGTATAACTAAGGAGCTAGAAAAAAAACAGCAAATACAGATAAAAAGTTACATAATAAAGTCTTCTTTGGTGAGCCCGGAAAGATTCAAAAGCTGAGAATTAGTTTGGTGCTGTTTGAGCGAGCAGTTTCATCCTCATACACAGATCACTCCACTGCCACGGTGTTCCTTTCCACTGGTTTCCTTCAGTACCCACATCTGAGGTTTCTCAGGCTTAAGCAGAGATTGGAAACTAGCATACAGTCCAGTGTGAACACAGTTATGCGAGTGTATCAAGATGCTCTTTCCCGTCAGAGTACTCTGACGTCACAGCATTAATCCCTTTCACTATACCACCCAAGCCTCTGGGAGGTAACACCGAATCCCTCACTCACCTCCATTAGCAGAAGAACAATTACCCCAGGGATTGCATTAATGAGGTTTAATACACCAGTAATGAACGAAGGCAAACAACTAAGAACTGCACCAGTAAACAAGGTGTCATAAAAGTTAGTTGTTTACGCTTTAGAGCTCATGAAAGAAAGACTTCCCTTCACAAAATATGAGGCTATTGCATTGGCAAGAAATATTTACTTGACTTCACTGTAATGTTAACAAAGTTGACAATTTGTTTCCTTTAGGTCCAAATCAATTGTTTTCCGTCATCATCAGAATGGAATCTAAACCTAGAAGATTTTTTTAAATGTATTTTTCATTAGGCTTTTAAAAATCACTCTAAATGTATTAGGAAGCATGTTTTCTGTGGTGGATTCCACCATTAAAAGAAGTTGATTTCTAACTCATACAATATGAATCGTGCAGTACAGAAAGGCTGCATCAAAAAGGAAAATGTATTCTAATATGTGAAAACGTAGTTGTAGAATGTCAACCCTAGTAAAATTTTAGTGGCACAATATTGTTAATTAGTGTCCCTGACAGATTAATTCACTTCAAGGAAAATACCTAACCACTTCCAATTTGATGTGGTCATGCCAACCAAGCTCAAGACAACTCTCAGGAGAATAATAAACAACTAAGCGGTGAAAATGGTTTAGAGGGATCTCTAAATCAGTAACCAGTAGATACATAAAATGTCCCCATGGAATGTTTTTTAAATACTACGTATTTTCCATAATCGTGTCCTCTGACCTAAAAGAGATCATCATCAAAATGTGGTTCAAGATATAAGAGCTAATGATAACATTTTCCACTGATTCTACTGGGTTAAATGTTTTGAATGTAAGTGTTACCCGTTTTTAACTTCTATAGAACTTTAACTTTAACTTCACTTTCTTCACTGATGTTCCTTTTTAGCCTTGGGGTGATCAATTATGAATACATCCCAATGGCATCTACAGATGTCACAAAAAACTTTAGACTGTGGGTTGGTCTTTGCAATGTTAAAATGTGGAGTAACTATATAATACACTTTCCTCAGTAAAACACACTTTTTATATATTTGTCCTACCGTATAATATCATTATTAGGCCAATTTCATTACCCTAACTCAATCACAAGCACACACACAAGAATTAGGTAATTTAAGTCACAGATTGCTTTAAGCTCTCAATGGTACTTTTGAATAGATCTGCTGTGACTGAAGCTTTTTTCTCCTGTATATCCAAGCCAAAAATCTTTTCAGCTTGTGTGCTTTGGCCTCATCTTGATGCACCCTTCTCCTACTGCACTGGCCCTGGCCAAATCCTGCAGCTTTGTTCCACCTTCACAAACCAGGAACAGAGCACACTGACACAATTTGTCAGTGTTGCAATTTGTCTCTCTCATTCCCTTAAAACACAACTTTTGTTTGTAATTTCCAATGTGAAAAAGCGTCACAGAAAACATTTAATTGCAATTTCAGAGCAAAACCTTCTGGATGGAAAAAACATTTTCCTGCTAAGTTTTAATTTCCTGTCATGGAGAGAGTTCCTGTCAGGAGGAGTAAAACTGCCAAAACTAAAAGCAAGACTGAATAGATGCTTCAATGGATATATCAATATGTGAATAAATAATAGGGGGAGATACAACATGAAAATAAAAGCAAAAAGAAACCCTGAAAACTGAATAAATGGGGTTAAAATAAAGGTAATCAAACCAAGGAGAATGTCAAAACTGAAATGTAAACTATTTTTAATTATCTTGATTAATAATTTTTGGTGCATCGATATGGCATATCCTTTTATGCACAAGCAATTTACACATTACTGTGTTTATTTAGGTTTCAGTCTTCCACATTACAGACCCAACACTACTTTGACAACTAGGACAAATCTACCACTAATCAAGAAGTTTAAAAAAGGACTTTCCAAAAAGGCTTAATCTATTATGCAATCACATTTTGAATTAGACACACAAAAAATGGTTTTCCAATTTCAGCGCAATTTGACACTCTAGGAAAAATTCTTCACATTATTCTTGACTTGAAGTTTAAACAACTTCAGATTTCAGACAAAAACTTCCTGTTTTGGCAGCTCCCCTTGATATTTTACACTGTTGCCCATGTAGGCTTTGTCCAATCTGAGACAGAACAGTTGTGTTTGTTTCTTCACATGGCTAAACTGTGCAAGATAAAGGCTAAATGATAGCAACAGTCAGGCAGCTTCTGGCAACATGAGAGTATGCTGTAGGTGTGGGATAAGTCTGTCTCTGATGGGAAGTGTTTTTGAAACTGATAGCTCTTCCCTTCCAAGAAGAAAAACAGGGCAAATTAAATCTAATCAAGCTGGCACTTCATTAAGGTCACCTCCATCTATTATCAGAACCCAGGAGAGCTGGGAAGAACAGGGTAAATGAAAGGCTCCACAGTGAGACAAAAAGCAGGGACAATGATGTCCTAGCAAAGCCTGTAAAGGCTAAATCTTGTGAACTCTTTCTCGTGCATCCTTTATGACAAACGCAGTGATCCTGCCACTGACAACATGTGAGAGTGGGGGTCTTATAGGGGTAACATGCTGAATAAACATACTCAGTTCTCTGCCACTCTCATGATATCCCCTCAAAATGAAAACCTCAGTTGATATACAATATACAATCATCTGATAGCTCAGTTTATACTTTGTGTTTATACACCAGGATAAATGTAATCTCTCCAGCCAAGGGATCATGATGTTTCTATCCCCAAACAAACATCCCAGACTCAGCTACATGTTGTCTGGACCTGTAGGATGTGTTGATAATGTCATGTGATAGCTGAGACAGCAAGAACGTCAAAAAAAGAAAGACGGGTGAACTCTAGAAAAAAAGGACAGTACAATTTAAAGTGAAAGACCTGTGTTTGCATAATCTGAGCTTTCCAGGTTTCATAAGTTTACCTCTCCTCAATTCATGTGGGGACAAACCAAGCACATAAATACTCCACTGCAATTACAACAGAGAAGCCCTCACTTTAGCATGATGATTTGCCCATGGAATCGATGAGGTTCTTGTTTAGGCTACTCTCTACCCTCCCTTGTTTCCCAATATTGCCATGGTAACAAAGCACCACTAGCGCTTTATATACACGCCACTTTTGCACTCACACTGCATGAGGTAAATGGCCTCTTTTTCCCTCTCAGCATCTGCTTTCTTTCTCACTCTTCTTCCTTCCGTGTTCCACATACTGTTCAATCATTTCCACTTGCCTTTGCATTTATGCTATTTTCTTTGTGCGCCAGCATCTTCACGACTTCTTTCTTTTTCACGATGTTGCCCACTTAAAGAATGTTGGAACTCAAACTTTGTGCATAACAGATAGTGGTGGATCCAAGGGGAATTTTCAAAAGGGATAAACTTAAATGGGCAGCTTTGAAATGTCATTATCAAAAAACTTTAAATCATCAACAATTAATCACAAACTTAATTTTAAACTGGTTTGACTTGAAAATAGTCTTTTTCTCAAGAGACTTCGCTCCTACAACAAAAAAGCAGAGTGTGTCAGAGCTTGGCCCAGTCCCATAGCAGCAGTGGAGCCCTTCCCCCAGCTCCTCAGCAAAAACATTCACCATACTTCCATGTGTATGGGTGTCAGTGTGATGAATAAAGAGCGGAAGCAGGGCACAGGGTGACTTCACACTTAAACAGCCTGTTTACAAGTCATTTACAGAGCTGCAATAGGGGAAGGGGGACTCAGAAGAGTTTCCCAAATAAAGCTCCTCTTTCATAAATACGTAAGCGGAGTAAACAAAGCTAATAGCTTTACTATCTGTACTGTTACAAAATGCAACCTCTTGCCTAGGTAGGAACATTACATTAGCAGGAGATTCCCATGCAGTTCATTCAAAATAAAAGTAAATTTAAAAAACTTATGACTCAAAGTCTATTAGACTGCAAAAACAGCATTTTTGAGGTAAAAAAATATATATGATAATAAATTGGAAGGGAAGGCTCATAAATAAAAAGAAAGTGACAGGATGAGGAAGAAGAGGGATGCTTGAAACTGGCTTAGATTTAAAATCAGAGAAGACTAATTATCTTCCCATTTTTCCTGTTCACAGTCACGATACTTAGTAAACAATTGCTCACAAAAATGTCTCTCTCAAAGCATCAAACTTTCAGAACTCATCCGGAAACACTCACAAATGCTTAATAGTACAGCTGATTGATAAGTTTGGTACTCGTATAAGGATATAGTTTCAGATATTTTAGGCTAGACACTTTAGGCACATTGATGAGTGAACACTTACAGCTAACAGTACGGAAGTTTATCTATACACTGACAACAATGATGAAATTCCTGCATGTATTGTGGCTTTGCTAGGCCTTACTTTTTTATGATTCAAACATGACCATGAAAGGCACATTTCTGTATGAGGGTAATATATAATCTGCAGTACAGTAATTATGAGGCTCTGAAATGTCTGATGAAAGATTCTGTTTACTTTGGAGATCATACATCTAATGGCTATTACAGCAGACTTTAAACCATTCTGATGTGATAGTCCAACGCATTTAATGGCTTCTAATGGGTTGAAAAGAGTGTTTAAATGAAAGCTTTTGTTATAATTGTTCCATGCATTGCTGAGTGATATGTCAGGAAACTACAATCATCACAAGCTTAGAGCAGCAATCTCATAACTGAGAGTTTGATAGCTGCTTGGACCATGAAAATGCCAATGAAAATGTAATTTAAACTATACACTCCGATTCCATTGTTAACAAAGCGCACTTGAGAAAACTCACTTGGTAACTAGTAGGAAAACACTTGGGTTGTACTGGAAAGCCACAAATGAGACAACAGAATGTAATGAACAAGTCAGTCCAGGGTTATTTCACCGCTTGCCTTACGGCATCAATGCCCTGTATTCCTCTCAGTAATGACGATTTCATGAGCTTCTTCACCAATAAAATTCTTTCTATTAGAAGATTCATGGAATCATTCCTACCATTATTAGGTAGGTATTATAGGTAATCTTATTAGACAGCATGCAATCTGCTTTCCACTGCTTTGCTGATGATACTCAGCTGTACTTATCTATGAAACCAGATTAAACCAACAGGTTGGTCAGACTACAAGCATGTCTTAAAGATAAAGACCTTGATGGCTCAGAATTTTCAGCTCCTAAATTCAAACAAAACCAAAGTTGTTGCCTTTGGACCTGAGAATTTCAGGAAGAAACTGTCTAGTTACGACTGCAATAATTCACCTTCGTAATATTCCCAAAGTCAGGAACATCCTTTCTCAGAGTGATGCAGAAAAACTGGTTCATGGATTTGTTACTTCAAGACTGGGCTACTGTAATTCTTTATTATTGGGCTGTGTCACAAATTATCTGAAAAGCCTCCAGCTGATCCAAAATGCTGCAGCCAGAGATCTGATGAGAACAGGAGATATTATTTTTGTCCAGTTTTAGCTTCTCTTCATTGGCTCCCTGTTAACTTCAGAATAGAATTTAAAAATCTTCTCCTCACATATAAAGATCTTAATGACCGAGCTCCATCATACCTTAAAGATCTCATAGTGCAATATTTTCCAAACGGAGCACTTTGCTCTCAGACTGCAGGTTTACTTGTGGTTCCCAGAGTCTCTAAAAGCAGAATGGGAGGCAGAGCCTTCAGTTATCAGGCCCCTCTCTGTGGAACCAGCTGCCAGTATACATCAGAGAAGCAGACACCCCCTCTAACTTTCAGATTAGGCTTAAAACTTTCCTTTTTGACAAAGCTTGTAGTTAGGGATGGCTTAGGTGACCCTGAAACATCTCATCGTTATACTGTTATAGATTTAGATGGCTGGAGGCCTGCCATGATGTACAATGATTTCTATGTACATATAACAGGCAGATGGCCATCCCTCCTGGTTCTGGTTCTGATGGAGGTTTCTTCCAATCAAAATGGAGTTTTTTCTTTCCACTGTCGGCTCGTGCACGCTCAGGATGGGGAATTAGATCGAAGTTTTGGTGCAATCTGTTAGTTTCCTTAGCTATGCTACTTTTTTAGAATTGGCCTTGTATGTATGAATTGGACTAATTCAGAATTTGATTGTATTACAATGAATTGAACTCGAATTGGCTTGAATTAGATTGTGTCTTTGAAGTGCCTTGAGATGACATTTGTTGTAATTTGGCGGTTATATAAATAAAACTGAATTTAATTAAATCAAACCAAAGATCTGTGCAGGTTTGTGAAACAAGATATTTCACGTCTTTACATCCAACAGTCTTGTTTAGCGAGATTGCATTTGAGTATCAACGCTCTCTACGTGAATTAAAAGGTTGTGCTCAAGCCAAAAATAAGGCGCAGTGTTGCTATCAGAATGGAGCTGACAGAACAGGTGAAAACACCATTATTACTAAGGAAGAGCAGAAGGATACATACACACAAAGTTCAAAGAGGAGATAATGCAATATTCTGTGTAGCATAACAGAAATCTCATACTGGGATTTGAGGCTTTTGTAGTTGCAACAGGATCTGATGAAACATAATCATGTATAATGCAGGTTTGAGAGGAGACAGCTTCTCAAACCAAATGTCTGGATGTCCTCAGCCCCGGCAATGATGTACTGACTGAAATCATCAACAACTTGTTTCCCCATTGTGCTGGCTACCTGAATCATGTCTACATTGATTTGAATATTGAGTTGACAGAAGGCGCTACAGACGATCCACATTTTTTCTGGGCACTTCTTAACTCTCTTGTCATGCACCATCTGAGGGTGATCAGATTTTCTTGAAAGCCTGGAAGAAAGCCTCTGCTAGTGTGCTTAAGCCAATTACAGTTAAACACAAAAATGTCAGGTCTCATTTTGAGGTGCTGCATCGCAGTGAGGGTGACCGCAGCTTCTGCTGGAGATGACTGGCTGTGTATTTAGCCTTCAACCTATGCTATAACGGAAAGGTGGTGCAGAGCATCATTTAGTATGGATTTGACAAGCCAAAATCCTGTCTGCCTCATCAATATCCTGCTCCTGAGTTTGTTTGAATCCCACATAAAACGTTGGTAATGCTGTCTGGGAGGAATGGAGGGCACTGATTAGAGAATTTCTCCCACCCAAAACCTTGTTAACATCATGACATGCACATACACTCTCGTCCCTGGCTTTTTGTTCGTCTGCTGTGATACCACATAACAAATCTGAGTCCTACATACCAGCTCTGCTTAATTACTGCAGAGAGTCCAATCGCTCCAAATTCTCCCTCCAGACCTCCCAAAGCCCCAGTCCATACACAACAATCTAAACAAAGATTTGGCCTTTCAACTCAATGGCTTAAAGAAGCAGTTCACTACTCCCAACATAAATTCTTCAGCACCAGACCAAATTAGCTTTATTGATGAGGAACAAAACCCTGTGTAATTAGTTCCCCTGCTAAGTCTTTAAATCAACCTCCTTGCACTCAGTCCAAATCACTTCTTATCACAACAAATCTACAGGTTTGTTGTATTACCATAGAATAAAAAAACAGAGCACAGGTCCTCTCTTAAAACACTATTTCTGGCAGATGAGGTGAAGATTTCAACATATGCCAACAGTGGTGTGAGGGTGGACCACCACAGAGCATCGCTGCACACAGGTTGAGAGCCTGGTTAAAGTAGTACTGTATCCCTTTATGTCTGCAGCCAAGACAGGCAACGTTGGTAGACCACAATGTAAAAGTGGAGCGTCTTTTCCCACAAACCTCTTTCTCTGTGAGGATTGTAATTCTCTACCTCGTGCTCTGTTTCACAAAGCTTGGAAAAACTACTTACATGGTGGAACTGGGCCAGGTGCAAGGATGAGAAAATGTTTGCTTTTGATACGTTTTCAGCATCTCTTCTATTCGGTGGGGTCTTCATCGAGTGTGGGTATTTCACACAGTGTTTTCATTTTAAAAAATGTTTTAAAAACAGCAAATGCTTTTAAGAAGTGCCTCTTTACAATAACTGTGGCTCAATAAAATGTAGTTAAATGTGCCAAACAAGGATTTAAATCCAAAAACTAACTGTTCTGGGAAAAATAATCAAAGTAGGAGAGATATACAGTACTTAGTTAGGACTAAAAAAAACAGTAACTGTGATTCGATATACACCTATAAGCACTGTTTTAGTCCACCTAGGAACCGAGCGCTTTCACAATGTCATTAGTGACATTAGAACATCTGCAAAATATCCTGTACAAAAAAAAGATTTGGTCCTACATGTTCTTGACCACACAGACAGATAGTTTTTTCCCTATTCTACTGCCTCATGAAATGGTACCTTTTACCTCTTTTTCACTTGGGCAGTCACAGTATTGACTAATTCAAATTTTCAGCTATCTTCACAACCTATTTAGTGTTGCTGTAAACCAAAACTGCTCTGTTTGAAAGAAGACACATACCCTGTAATTCAGTGCAACACCCCCTCAATGAGTTTGTTTGGCTCAGTAACATTCTTCTCAATCGTTATTTCAACTGGCAGTCAGTGCAGCAGAAATGAGGGCTGAGGTCGCTGGAAGTCAACAGCGATGCATTCTTTGTAACAGTCAAGTTCTGGATATAAAGACATTTGCTCAGTGGTTAAGATATTTTCAGGCAGCGTAGATATATGCATGATCTTGGGAAGAGGCACTTTGGTCATGAATGTAAAATTTAACATGCTGGCATCTACTATGTACCATTACAGTATGTGTCCATCATCATCACACTCAAAGTGATTTGCTGCTTTTTGTTTGGGATCTAGTTTCCTGGTTACTGATTTTTGTTACCTGGCAGGCTGTCAGTCAGCATCTGCTTTCCAGTCTGGTGGTTTCTGGTGGACAGCAGGGGCCTGGATGGATGATTTAGCACAGATTTGCTTTGGAACCGAGAGAATATCATGAGCAGATGATGCTTCCTGATGCCCAACTTGTTTAGTAGTGCCAACAGCCTTGCACATGTGCAGGGGTACCAGGGAGGTGCGAACAGACGGCCTAGCAGCCGTCACCACAGCCAGTTTCAAGGTCTAGCCCCCTCCCCATTAATTTGTCTCAACGGAGAAAGCAAAGCGACAGACTGCGTATTTACAAAGGTCAAACAAAGAAGCTCCACTTGTGCTTGAATACAAGACTGTGACAATGCGACTGTGAAGACACATGCACCTGCAGTCTGACTTCACTTTGCTTGCAATGTACACCCCATCTTTCTTGCATCATTGAGCTAGATAAGCTTGGGCCTGATTAGAGAAATCCACAAGGCATTCTGCTTAGGTCACTTAAGGGAGGACTGAGCATCCCCAGGCGAGCAGATGCACTGCTATCACCTGCCCCGATCCACATGTCACCACACTACAAGGAAACGGCGGAAGTGAAGAGATGTAACAAGATCACAGAGGGGACAAAGCAATGTGGGAAAAGGAAACGAGAAGAGATATGAAGTCTGGTCAAGCTGAGAGAGCAAAGAAAGACAAACAGAGTACGAGACAGGACACCTCAGAGTCAGAGGATACATGTTAAAAGAGGAATCAACAGCTGGATACAGCTGTTGAGTAGAAGCTTTGTCATTCCTGCCAGAGGCTGAGTCCCTCTGAGGACTCTCAAGTGTTTTCTTTCTTTTTCTCTGTGTCTGGCCTTTCACTACATTCACACTGTTTTACAGAAACTTGGAAGTCGTACGAGGAGGTCTACCTCACCTGCAGCAGACAGCCTGTCCGACAGACTGTCCTGATGAAATTTTGTGCCCCTTGAGAGATGTATATAAACCCATCCACCTTCCTTGCCAGATGTGGGCAGGAAACCCCTCCAGCTGACTTTTATCCTTTACAACTTTTGCTTTACAGGCAGCACTGCTTCACAGCTCTTAACTGTTTGCTCAACCACTGATGAGTATTTCAATAAATAGAACGTGTTTTCTCTGTAGAAAACAACATGTTTTGCACAACATCACTGGCTGGTGGTTAGACCTGCATGATACAGCAATAACTTCAAAAATATTTAGAAGAACACGTGGAACAAGTAGATTATAGGAGACATATTTTACTTACTTTTTGAATGGTTCAATGATTAACTATAATAGAATGAGAAGTATAATCAATAATGAAGCTATAAATGGAGATACGCCCTTATTATTCTTGTAATTCCAAATTTAGTCCATGATTCATAAAGTACAAAAATGCAGCATTTCTATCACTTAGTTTAACAGTTTGGTGGTAAAACAATCACATCTTTGGTTTTACAATAATGAACGGTATTTCCTCCCAGCTTCTATATTCAACCATTTGACATTAAAATTTTCACCACAGCCTTCTCCTCTTTCTGTGTCGTTGGCGCAGTAGATTTGCTGATGGATGTCTGAGCACAATAAAATGCGCTCATCTGTCTCAAGCATAGCAACTTTGACCGGAACACCCACATTCTATCCAGATGTACATCAGTGTTTATGTTCACTTCATTGCTCCTGCTATGCCCAGAAGTAAGTGTTCAAGGAAGTATTACATTCACGAACACGTTAAGTAGCACATCCAGTTTCCTGCAATTTTACCATTCCCTGAAAATAGTGTTATACCGCAGAGCCACAGTGAAGCTTGGTTGTTGGGAGGAGTACAAAAAAAAACAGCAGAAAGACCAAATGCAGAGTCAGCTTGCCTCAAGCTAAACCAGTCTCACAGTGAGACAGAGCTGTCTAGTATTAAAACAGACTCGTGACATACACGATCCACAGAAAAATATCTGGTGAGAATTGATTACATGGTTTGTGAACCAAAATACCTGACTAAAATTAGCAATTTCCCTGATCTCCATAATTAGTCTCCTCTCATTTTCAGAAAGCTGGAGTCTTTTTTTGGAAAAGCTTTATTTGAGATAGAACAGTCAGGTTTCCTTTTTATTCGCCAAATGATTGCATTTCACATGGATGTTTTGCAGAACTTTAGTTAGAGTGAAAGTTATAATGAGCCCTTTTTATGGACTGTTGTTAAAAGGGGGAGAAAAAGGATTGTCACTTAGGAGTTAGAGAAGAGAAGCTCTTTGTGGAGTTGTGCTCTAAAACTAAAATATATAAATTATGATTTGTTTTAATAAACAACAGAACCAAAAAAAAGTCCCAAAGGCCATATTCATTTAGCAACTTCATTTCTCTTTTTTTGTTTTTTTACCAGAGAGGTTATACAATACCATTTCAGTTATATTGTATAAAAATATATACTCTGAGGGGGGCACATTAAAAGGGAAGAGACTGTTAAACATTAAAGCAGTGCAGAAATTTTAAAGTCCATGGAGGAAGCCTGGAGAAAAGTTACCTAAAAAAGATATCTAAAACCCGACCACTGCACCAAGCATTGTGAATATTACTAAATTAGAAAAAGCCTCTTTTTTTTAAGAGGTTCCAGTAGTTAAAACATGGCTTTAAGTACTGGAATCGGTATAAGCACCTGCCTGGTGGTTACCAGTGGGTGGTCACTATAGAACAAAAAGGCAGCAAAAACTATGGCGGGCTGGTGTGAAAGGAACACATTCTTTCAATCACTTATGCTTTCTCTCCAGGGCAATTATGAGTAGTCTTTTTACTCAAAAGACTGACTGCTTTTATGTTGGCAGGAGTGAGGAAGGGATTCAAGAGTGCCACTTCACTGGGGTACCTCTTTCAACGAGCCTGCCTTTAAAGAATTCAGGGTGAAATAATGAATATGTTCGGGTGTTGCTTTGTGAGCACAGAAAGAGACTTTGCATCTGTACTCATCTCGACTAAAAACTAGTAGGATCATAGCTTTGCTGCACACCAGAAATCACAGTCTAAATACAACAATCTGACAAAATAATGACAATCCCACTTTAGAGGTAAAGTAACGTTTAGAAAAAAGTCAAGGCATCAAAAGAGGAACTTCAGGCAGCAGTTGAGTTCCAGCTTAAACAAGGAAAAACTGACAAATGTTTGCTTCTTTAACTGCAGCAATCACTGATTGCCTTATGTTGGGAGCTGCAGCAATGACAAGCAGTCCATTCTGCAATGCACATCATGGGGGTGGGTTTAAAAATTAAATCTGGCCTATTCTCACACCTCGCTAATGAAAAATGAAGTGAGATCAGATAAAATTTTGGAGAGCTCTAGGCCAATGGACAGAAAAGGAAGCCCCCCGCTCATGTCACCTCCGCCACTCCTGCAAGTGCTTGTCAGGGTTCATTTCCCCCACAGCTGCCAAGAGACCCCCTCTCGCCTTTCTACTGGAGCCAGAACAACCCCCCAAAGTAGACAGAGGAACAATTCTTAGCAGAGACCCTACACATTAACCCAAAACCACAATGATATGTGTAAATTATTCCCCAGTGCGTGATTCTGACATAACCAACTGAAAAACTTCATTACTTCATAAGTAAAATAACAACTAGTAGAATAAATGGCTAACTCTCAAAGCCAAGACAACCATGCTTTGCTTTACGCCATTTGGATATATTAAAGCTGGCTCATGTGCCTCATTATCCCTCACGACATCTTGTATTAGTTTTTTTTCCCCTCCCGTTTCAGGATTTAAAAGCCCCAGTGCTTAACAAACCTCATGAAATGACCGTGAAGGAAAAACTCTTTTCATCTTATTACTTTCCTATTGTAATTCTGAGAGGGCTTTCACATATTAGCCATTACATGTACACTAGCATAACATACAATGTAACAATCTTTTGCATTTTTTTGTGTTAAAGTGATATATATACAGTATAGCAGGCATAAAAACAGAATTTGCCAAAAACATGGATAAAAAAAATGTGTGCACAAATTGCAGTAAAAATACCACAATAACCAAATTGCTACAACAATTTGGTTCATTTCCCACATCACTTCTGTGGGGTAACTATTTCATTTGATCTCAGCACCATCCAGAAAACTTAACAAACACAGTTTGATAATTAATAATGTACAATCAAATTAATAATGCCTCCAGAAAAACTCTCCAATAAGAAGCCTGTTGTTTGTGGAATGTTTTTCGTGTCGTATTTGATTTCCCCTCTCAAGGATGACCTATTTTCTTTGAAGCAGATCTTACATATTGAATTACAAGATTGATTGCTGTTAATTGGCTTAAGTCCTTATTTTTAGTTTTCCACCAGCCCCCCACACATCTAATTATAAAGTCATCTCAAAACCAACTGATGTTAAGCAGTAAGTGACAAAATATCACAGGCACAGAACTGTGGAGCCAGACTTCATTAGAATAATCATGAACTGCTGTGCTGGTGACCCACAGAGCAAAACAAATAGTGAAACTTCAAACTTCTGTATTAATAAACACAATACCCATATTGTAATGTTTTTTTGGACAGCACTGTGTCTTGAAATGGGGACACAGTGATTTTTATCTACAGAGAAAAAAGACAGACATCAGATGTCTTGCTGTGATGTTTGGATGTGGAGCTGGCACCCTGAGTAAGAGCAGTCTGTTTTCACATGGTCCGCCAAACACACGTCTGCAGCATCCAGCCAGGCCGAAGGGAAGCCAGAGAGCAGTGGCTTTTAACAGCTACTTCATAGTGGAACCCAAACATGCCACTGATTAAAACTGTCATATTCTAAGAACTGTCTTGGACACAGTTATCACAGAGTATCACAGCTCTCCAAAACATATACATATCTTAATAATTATTTGGCTCATTTTCCAACTGTCATAATCAGTTTCAGAACACTCTCAGATTCCACATCATTCTTGTATTCTTGTAGACGTCCTACACCCGTCCCAGCTCGTATTTGTACGTCCAAGCCAGCTGTTGCAGTAAGGCCTGCATTCTCATTCACCCTACGCTTGCCAACAGCCTACCCTGGGCCAAGATATCATCTGCTCAGCCTTCAACGTGGACCGGACAGTGTATCCAACTCCTTGATCCATGCAATTCCTCTGAAGACAGTGGTAGAAAAGATTTTATATGAACCTCTTCGATTTTTAAAAGAAACACAACCCTGCTGATGGGAATTATTGGAATGACTTTAACACCTGATGAGCTTCTTTTCCCACTGTAATTGCTTGCTTTTTGATGTGATAGCCAAAAACCAAAGACTGCAGCTGAATAGAGTGTAACTGTAATTTGTCTGAACTTTGATTCCTCCTGTCACCTGTGACCACTTTCTCGCTCTCAACAATCTTACTTAAGGTGCCTTTTAAGAGTGAAGTGACATGTATTTCTTAAGATAAAGCCCTGAATTTTTCTCTTTCTGTGAACCTGTCAAAAAACCATTTCATGCCTGGGCTGATGAAGCACTTTAAACTGCCTGTGTTACCCTGGAAACAATTTGAGAGGTGAAGATGAGGACAGCCAAAGCAGAGATCCTCGGGACCCAAAATATTAGGTAAATCCTCACTACCACCATGCAGTAACCACAGCTTCTCCATTAAGTAATCATTTCTCTCAGAGGAATAAAATGACTTCACAAATCCAGTAAAAGAAATCTGACATACAATGAATTATTAATATTTATTATTATCTTCTAAACAGCCTCAGAGATTGCAGAATCCTATATGAGCAAGGCATTTTAGTGCTGAAGTGTTGCCTAAATCAGTCAATCAATCAAAGGAACTTTTGATTAAATAAAATGACCTACCTCCAGAATGCAGGTCCCTGGAGCTGTGTTCTCCTTAATGGACACATTGTAGAAGTTTCTTGCAAAAATAGGCTCATTGTCATTAATATCCTGGAGTATAATGTTTACCACTGCGGTGGAAGAAAGTGGTGGTTTCCCTCCATCTGTAGCCACGACAGTTATAGTGGGACCAGGATTCTTTTCATAATCCAGCTGGGATAAGGTGGTGATAATGCCAGTAATGGAGTCTATACTGAACCAGCTGTAGTAAGAACTTTGGTCTTGTATGATTCTGTAGCTAATGTCTCCATTGGGCCCATGGTCTTTATCTCTAGCAGTTACTTGCAACACAAAACTACCTGGAAAAACCACTTCAGGGATGATCTGTCTGTAAACAGGCTGATCAAATAGAGGGGGGTTGTCATTGATGTCAGTCACTTGGATGATAAAGGAGGACTCAGCCCTGAGGGGAGGCGTGCCTGAGTCTGTTGCCATTACCCTCAGCTCATAGGAATCTCTCTCCTCCCGGTCCAGAATCTGATCCACACAAATGAGGTAGATGATGCTATCTTTAGTGGTCAAGGCAAACTTTCCATCGCCTCCTTCTAGTGACACATTGACATTGGCATACTCTCCGTAGTCTGGATCAGTCACTGAGATCCGCGCTACATACTGACCCGGTTGTGCCCCTTCTGAGATTCTGGGAGATCCATCCTCACTCAGAAAGATGATAGTCATCGTTGGCTGGTTGTCATTGTAATCTCTGACATGGATGGTGACAAAGGCATTGGTCACTTCTGGCTGGGTCGCATTGTCTTGCGCTTGGACCACCAGTTCGTGGACTCTCCTCATCTCGAAGTCCAGTGGCTTGTTCAAAGTGATGATTCCAGAGCGAGAGTCTATGACAAAGTAGTGGTCTGGGTCACTTTGTCTCCTATTGATTTCATATAGCACCATCCCATTGTCTCCCTCATCAGTATCTGTGGCAAACACCTGCAGGATGTTGCTTCCTGGTTGGAGGTTCTCAGATATTATAGCATGGTAGCGGCTCTGGTTAAAAACAGGAGCGTTGTCATTAATATCTTGCACAATAATATCTAATGTCATCTGATCAGTTCTTTTGGGGGAACCGCCATCAAAGGCCTCCAAAGATAAGGTATAGATGGATCTTTTCTCTCGATCTAGAATGGCATTTATCACTAAGTCGAGAAAGAGAACCTCATTACTTCCCCTCCTAGTCTCCAAGGTGAATGCCTGGCCAACGTTTCCATCCTTGATAAGGTAACCCTGTGTTGTAAGCTGGCCTTTATCCTTATCAACAGCTGGCTCGAGAGGAAACCTAGTGCCGATTGCTGTCTGCTCAGGGATTTTAAATGTGGCCCTCTTTCTGGGAAACTTCGGGGCATGGTCATTTATATCATTCACGTTGATGGTCACTTCAACTGTCACGCCTGTCATGGTGACAGCAATGAAGTTATATCTATCCCTCAACTCTCTGTCCAAAATTTTGGCGGTTTTAATTATGCCTGTATTTTCATCTATGTCCAAATCACTGCCCACTCCTGTGCCCTCGTGGTCTGAAATAAAGTATAGGGAGGCTGTGACTCCAGGAGGAAGCCCAGCACTGATGTCACCTACAATTGTGCCAGCTGGTTGCTCCTCATCTAGCTGTAGCTCAAGGGTCGCTAAGACCAGAGGTGAATGGACTGTTATGAGCTCCAAGACCACATACAACATTAGCAGTATCCTTTTGCTCCCCCAACACTCACGGTGCAAAGGATCCATTATAGACTTTCCAAAACCCTTGGCAGCTGTCTTCATTTTTGCTCCTTCGTTTTAAACCTGGAGACACACAAAGAGGAAAACCTGAGTAATATCAAAACCTTACAACAGCAGGAATTGAGAAAATATTTATGTAATGTTTTTATAGTAACTCAGTTTAAGAAAAATAGATATATGTCTTAAACACCTTCCCTTATGTTTTATTGGCTCTGTTCCTTACCACACAACTTACAATAGACCCAGCTTATAACATTTTCCAATATGTCTTAGTTCAGCTAATAAGTCAACACCTTGTTCCTCTTTGTACCAGAAAAATCTCCTTTGCTAAAGAAACATCAAAACCCAAGGCCACAGCATACCACCTCAGACAGGGAGTCTGTGACTGTTGCTATCGAGCTCAAATTAAAAAGGTGTGAGAGTCACTTTTACAGGGATACTCTGCATGTTAACTATAGCAACACTCTCTCATATGAGAGTAGGAGGTTAGGTCTTGGATTCAATATTAGCAACACATTTAGCTCTCATGGAGCAGGCAGTTTTAAATCACTCCTCTGAGAACAATTAAAATATCTGACTTTCACTAAGCTAACATATCTAGCAATATTTTGAGAATAAATGGTTTGTGTGTTGGATCAAAGGGAAAATCAAACATAAAATACTAATATTTGAAACTATAGAATGCCTTGCATAAATAGCAAACGCGCTTTGGCACGAGACCCACACCACTACACACAGTCTGTAACTGAGAATGAGAGTCATGATGGAGCAGTGTGGAAACTGTTCAACAAGACCGTCACCATCTGCAGAATAATCCAAAACCACTAAATGTCTGGCACACATGAAATTATTGTGTCATTTTCACTAAATAAAGAGAGGAGCTTCCAACTGTGTGCGGTTCTGTCTGAATTTGTGTCATTCAAAAATACTTGACATGTTTGCAAATTAAATTTAGCTTTAATTTTGAGGAAATATAAGTAGAAGCACAGCACACTGTATTAAAATTTGAAGAACTGAGCTTCCTAAGAAAGCTCTTGAAAGCTCCCCCCAGTGGCTTAACTGGCATCTACATGGAAACATTCAAAAAACATTTATGTGTGAGAGAGCATGTGTCTGTGTGTGTGCACTCACTAAATGCCTCCCATGTGTCCCTGAATGTAGTGTGGTGATCTGTCTTAGCCACGGTAGAAGCAGTGTGCTTGAGTGACAGAGTAGTAGGCTACAGCAGAATTGAAGGGCTCCACGCAGTCTACCTCTTTCCCTTTCTGGCTCTGCTGCATTGTAATTGAGGTCCTCTGGAAGTTGGCCATATGCGCACAAGATTCCAGGGCTAATTTCAGTCTGCCGTGATTCAGAACCCACAACACGGAAGATGCTAACTTTAATGTTATAAATCGGTTTGAATTCAACATAGAGTGAGTAGTAAGCTATGAGTACTACTTGTTTCTGAAATATGAAATAAGAATCAGTTCTGTTTGTATCTTTACTGGTGCAAGATTATTCAATAGTTAAGCATAAAAAATGCCAATTTGTTACATCGATTTGGAATCATACTAAATTTAAGGAGACCATTATAACTGTAAATGACAAGACCACAAATGACAAGCACTAGATATTCACCACTACATTCAATATTTTGGGTTGTTTTGTGAGTGATGTTCTTGGCAAAAAATATAAGAACATCCATTACGGCTTAAAAACACTGACAGTACACAAACTTTTAAGTCTCAGAAATGATTTACTTTGCTGCAACACTGGGGATGAACTTCAACAAAGCCCTTTCCAAAGCACAAAAGATAGCTTTTCAAGGCCTAAATCTTTGACCAAATGCCACAACTGAAATAATGCACTTTCTATTTGAGCCACAGTGGAGGACCTATGCAGAGCAGTGCAGCCTAATGAATATAACAGATGTAGTTGGCTGAGCTAATTCTACAATACCAGGTTAAGTAGAACATTTGCTTTTAAAAGGCTCAATGTGAAGCCCAATAGCCATTTTGACTCTTTAAAGCTAAAAACTAGGGTAACCAACCTCAAACACTGTCACCCACCAAAACAGGAACTAGGAGTTTGAGATCTGAAACTTGGGATAGTCTCATCATGCACAGGGCTCAAGGGACAGAGATCTGGGAAATAGCACTGTTTGGAAAAGCTGATAATGGTTAAAAGCTGTTGCATTTAGTAAGGTAATCCCATTCTGGTCTCGATTCAAGTGCTTTTCTTACATCATTGCCATGAGCATGCTGCATATATCCTACTAGTGGTTGATGATTGTTAATGAGTTTAGTTATGGTGAGGATTAACTCCCATGCACCCTTTACCAAGTCACCAAAATATTTAATTTGCACTTCTTGACATGACATTGTTGCAATAACCTAAGCAGTCTTTTTTTAATCCTTTAAACCAAGTCAACCAACAGTCTGACTGAAACCACTGTTGGAATACAATGAAAATCATTCTGATATTAAAAGATTAATATCCTTATTTAAAAAGTGGAGTGAAAATATAGGTAAAAGAAGAATAGACAAGGAGCCATGAAGCACACTGCCAATCTATATAATCTAATCAGAGAATACACATTAGAGTTCCCAAATATACAAGTAATAGAAAACACAAATAGTTATCATAATCTAATATCTTAAACAACACACATAGACATTATTTGAGTTAGTCACATGTCAGTAATTTAGATACAGTCCCCTATTCAACTAAAATATCTAATCTATACAGATAAAACAAAACATTACTTGAAATCTATCTCCATCAATCAAAAACATGATAATCAAAAGTAATATAGCAACTACATTACTTAATTAACAGAACCAAATCATTTCCACGACCAAAAGTCCAAAAGAGACAACTATAGTGACAGACTTTGTAAAATGAGCATGTCATGATTCCAGTTAACTCAAAGAAAACGTCTGTGGTTTCAAAACCATGCCAGCCTGCCTGAGGAGCATTGGAGCCATAATGGAAACCACAGACAGAACTGCAGATTGCCTGGACATGAGGATGACAGGCCCAGCACAAAGCAAACTAAAATGCTCTGAATGTTTGCCAGACTAAGTGCTGTGTTTCTGTGCCTTGCATTAGCCTTTGAAACTTCAGTCCCTGGGCATGAAAAAAGACAAGGAAAAGCCATCACAGGCCTCATATACATTAGCACATCCTGGTCACAACAAACATTGAGTTGAAAAAAGAACACTGGCTACTTTTTCCTGGTGAACCCTTTAGCCCTAGGTTCTGAGGATCCGTGACAAGAGAAATCATTGCTTTCCCATGCACGGAATAAGCAGCATGGGTTGGTCCAGCTGTTTGTGTGGGATGTCCAGGTCAAAAAAAACAACACACCTAATATCTTTGAAGATGACACCATCTGGCATTGCACTGGCAGCACAAGTGATTGCATCACTAAAAACACATGTGCATCGTGTTACAGTAGCAGGAGTGCAAGGAGTAACAACAGCTACAACTATGGTAAAAGTTGACCAAATGTGCGAACATTTTCATCCCCCAAAAGATCAGGACTGGTTGTGATTCAACAATGTTGGGAATTTACAAGTTTCTCGCTTTCAGTTGTGTAGATTATCAATTTCAAAGATCACAAAAATGATCAAATGAACCTCTGAGATGGCAGCCCAGCACAACACCCTTAAAGGCCATAATTTATGTACACATGACTTATTTTGCTTATGACGACACTACAGTGAGATGAGTTATAATTGCAGCCAAGCATTTGGTGTGGTCAATCTGGGATAAACATCTTGTGTTTTTCTTTCTTATTTTTTTCTTTCTTTACAAATAAGGAATGCCAGCTTCATCAACAACATATGCACACCACAAAGAGCAACAGGCACATGATTATGTCAGGCACTGCACCAAGAGTTTATGACATAGTTCCTGGATTGCAACAAAAGTTGTTGTCCAAATCTTGGTTTTATTCTCCATTGCCAATAGTTTTTGTTTGTTTTTCCCTGTGACCTGTAAATTTTAATCAATCCCAGAGTCTGAAAATGACACTCACAATAAAGTTTTAGACTAGAGTTGCAGCAAATGAAGAACTCATGATAACTGTCACCAAATAAAAAAAGTACCACCAGCACCTACAGATACACAAAAGTAATCCATAAATTAAACCTTAAGTTTAACCTTAACCTTTAAGTCTGCTAAGGTAATTCCAGCTGTTGGTGACAGAAACAAAGGAGGAGCCTAAAGTCTTGTTGTGGCTTGTGGCTGAAGAAAAAAATCCCAAAATTGTGCATCTTCACCATAGCAACCATCACGCTCACAACTTAGGTGCGATGTGATGGAACCCAGTGGAGATTTAATTAATGTATTAATTGAGGGAAAGGAACACCTAATCACGGTCAGTGAGCACAAGTGTGTTACCACAATAGGTCTGCCGTCATGTGGGAAACCATTTGGTGTGTTAAATTGGAGAAAAGGCGCAGCGACTCCAGCAGCACTGGGAGGATAACAATAACTCCATAGGCTGAACAGTTCGAGAGGAATGTTTCCGTCTCAGGGGGGCTTTAATCGAAAGCGACAAAACAGGCAGTTCATTTTTATTTTATTTTATTTTTTGGCTGCTCCTCAAAGAGACTTCGGTAGTATTAAAAAAAATAAATTAAGGCTTTGGAGTATGATATGCTCATTTTCAGTGCATAACCACAACAACAGTATTTCATGTTGTAGAACATCCTTGGTAGTTAATTATATGAAAAAGGCTAAGGGCAACACCAGTTCCTTTGTTTCTAAAATAGATCGTTTCCTAATATCAACTATGCTCCAGGTTTTAGTTTTCAAGGTGAAGAGAGAAGCCTGCATTCATACAATGGAAAAGTCTATAGTTACACTGAACCTTGCAGATGACATATCCACCGATCTGCACAAAAAAAAGTTGCCAGTACAAGTGTTAAACACGTCCATCCACTAAGAGCATCCACCACAGCTAGAACAATGGTTATGGAGAACTGCACTGATACCCAACTTCGTCGCAAGGTAAGGGTACTTGTGGAGTGAGGATACCTTTTGTTGTGATGGATACTCACATTCATCTGTCCCTTCCCGGTGTTTTTCAGTTTTAAGATATCCTTCTCAGTACCCCGTAAAGAAGACGAAGTACAAAGGAAGAGTTACATCCATCTCAGGGAAAATCTTGTCTACTCTGAGAGAGACTCGGGAGATTTTCTCTGCAGCACACAAATTGTTTCTTTGAAAAAGAAAGTTCTTTCTTATCAAACGACAAGACAAAGTGAAAAAGCAAACTTGTGGTGAAACTTTCCTCGTCTAGCGGACCATGAACTTATCGGCTCCCACTGCCTGGCTGTCTGGTCGCAGGCACACTGCAGCAGCACGCTAACTGAAACCAAACGATGTGGGGGCCGTGCAGTGGACGTCCGTCTCCAAAATCTGATTTATTCAACACGTGACGGGGTGCAACCTCCAGCTCCTCTCCTCTTTACCGCTGCTGCTGCTGCTGTGATTACCTCAAGAAGCCACACTGCAGGGAGGCAGTCCAGGTTACTGCTGAACTTTGGTGCCACCATCCTATCCAAAAGGGAACTGTAAATCAACTACTTGCAAGGCTTTTTCAATGCATACCACATTGTTCCCTTTCTTGTTCGAAGGGTGGAAAATGTAACGTGCTATATCCCTTTAAAACCATCCGAAAATGTTGTAGAGCATTTATAACATGTATGAAATTTAACTATGTGGAGGGGATCTCTGAAATCTAAGCACAGCCTAAACTGGATATGAGAGACTAACCACATATAGCCTACGGGAAAATAACCCGAAATATTCTTTAATATATATCAAATTAAATTATACACACACACACACATATATATATACTACTCACCGGCCACTTTATTAGGTACACCTAAAATTATAGAAAGCGTTTGATTGCTGTAATAGCCAATAAAGGCTTTTCTATTGATTATTGAGAAGGGTATAAATAATTTTGGACATGTCACTTTTTGTTCAAATGTAAATAAAAGCTGAGAAATATTATTTTCAACAATGATGCCTCTTGCACATACTTGCTGCTTAAATAAAAGTAACTTTAAGTCAAAATTTGCCAGGAAAATGAAGAATTTTGGGCTTGACTGTGTTTATCTATCTATCTATCTATCTATCTATCTATCTATCTATCTATCTATCTATCTATCTATCTATCTATCTATCTATCTATCTATCTATCTATCTATCTATCTATCTATATATCCATCCCTTTATGACCACAGTGTTCCCATCTTCTGATGGCTACTTCCAGCAGGATAATGCACCATGTCACAAAGCTCATATCATCTCAAACTGGTTTCTTGAACATGACAATGAGTTCACTGTACTCCAATGGCCTCCACAATCACCAGATCTCAATCCAATAGAGCACCTTTGGGATGTGGTGGAATGGGAGATTATTCGCATCATAGATGTGCAATGTGCAGCAATGCGTAATGCTATCATGTCAACATGGACCAAAATCTCTGAGGATTGTTTCCGAACACCTTCTTGAAAGTATGCCACGAAGAATTAAGGCAGTTCTGAAGACAAAAGGGGTCTTTTTACTGGCAAGGTGTACCTAATAAAGTGGCCGGTGAGCGTATATATATCATTCTTATGCAGTGTGTTCTTAATATCTTGGTAAGTTGTAAAGTTTAAGGAAAATTGGATAAGTGGAGTACAAAAGAAGAAGCATCAGACCTAAAAAACTATCTGCTGTAGATAAACAGTATCTGAAAGTGATCCAGCAAAGACCTGACACAGAACATGGAGATGCATTTGGCTCTTTGGTTGATCCACTGTTCACTGAAGCCTCATCAGAAATGGTCTCTATGGAATGGTGGCTGTCAAGAGGCCATAATCAAAAAATGGAAATAGGGGGGAAAAATTTGATATGCCAAATGACACAAGAGCTGGACTAAAAATCAGTGGCAACAGGTCTTATGGAGGGATGAATCCTTCCAAGAGCCCGGACCTCAACATTATTGAAGCAGTGTGGGATCATCTGACAGAGAACGGAACAAAAGGCAGCCGACATCCAAAGAAGAGCTTTGGGATGTCCTTCAAGAAGCCTGGCAAACTATTTCTGAAGACTACTAAAGAAAGCTTGTCTGCAACGATTTAGCCTGTGTTGAAGAATAAAGTTGGTCAAACCAAATATTGACACTCATTAGAATTGTGCAAACACAGTTTTTGCCTTCTATACTGTAAATCCATTGATGTTTGCATTTACCTGCCAGTATATAAAAAAGTAAGGGGTGTTTCGAGGCTTTTGAACAGTACTGTCCCTCAACGAAAACACGGTATTAAGAGGAAACCTATGGCCACAGTACACAAAATATTTTCCCTCAGATGTTGACAGTCAAGAAACCTCCTGAGGGGAATTTTCATAGAAAAGAGACAATGTCTGTAACTTTTCTTCATATCTTGTAACTCTTGAAAGCAGTATAGCCAGCATCATCTGTCAACTCCCAAGAGGAACCCCACTTTTATCTTTCATAGTGCTGGAGTCATAACCCTGCTTTACTGTCTTGTCAATCACTGAATGCTATTAAAGTTATTGAGCGCCTGCCACTTTTTGTTTAGAGCTGATAAATAAGAGTACAACAAAGGGAATCCTGCTGTGTCAGCATCATACTGAGAAACATCTGACATAAATGGGATAAATGCATGCAGCTTAATGATTTATTTCTTATATTTTGAAACCAACAAAATAACTTAATCTGATTTATGATCCAATCATTTAAGCAAAATAAAATGATGGCTCGTAGGAGTCAGAGTATAGATATAGCTGCATTGTCCTGTTTTTGTTCTGATTAAGAAAAATAGACTGTATGAGTAGTGGTTGGTCAACGTCCTTTCCATCACAGTGCAACAATTTTGCTGCTGAACCTTTTGCAGCTCAGATATGTCTCCCTACTCTGACTCTGTGAACTACTTTATCACCAAATCCAGTGGCGGCAGCTTCTTATTATGACTGTGACAGCGGAGGAGGGAGGCTCACACACAGATATGCAAGCACCAATCAGCGTGCCCAGATAGCCTGCAGCTTTGCTTCCACCGGTATAATCGCCTGTTACCTGCAGTGACTGCCCTAATTTGACTGTCAGACTGACAGCACAATTTAAAGTTATGTTTGGTTGGTTTTGCTCTTTGGGCATAAAACTTCATTTCCCATGCAAAAGATCAAAAGTGTAAATCAGGAAGCTATAGAGCACAAACATAAAATATGAGGTTTGCATAAGCAAGTCAGTATCTAGTGAACTGTGATAGCAGTATAGATAAATGTGGCTGTAAATAAAACAAATGTTGCTCATGCTTTCATTTCCTTTTGTATCCAACAAGCGGGATGTTTCGTATTGTCAGCTGAACTAATAACAAAGACCCGCTATCTGTTTGATTTTGTTTTACTAAGGAACGCAAAATTTCCTGCCTCATCAAGATGGAATTTGCAAATTTCCGTTCCTTTTTTTATCTGTTCGTTCAAAAGAAGGACATGGTAATTTATTGATAAATATTCTCTCAGCATACTGATCAACCAAAATGTTGACAGAGTTGTCTAACTTTGAGATATGGTGCAAGAAGAAAAGATGTGGTGAAATTAAAGTGTCAAAATGATGCATTGTTTATGTTTTTTTTTAAAAAAAACAACAATGGACAGATTAGGTATCATCACTGGATCTGGAGCTACATAGGCTGAAAACATCATTGGAGCCTCTGATGCTGTTTTTTAATCAGAGCTCCAGTTCCTTATGTTTCAAGCAAAGGTTTGAATATCTTCAACTTCAAAGCTAATCTGCCATAGATTCACTCAGAGACATTTTCAATAAAATTTTCATGTCGCTTATCCCTGCATAAAATTGTCTAAGATGCATAATACATTGAGTTCAGCTTAGGTTATTGGTTATTAGACCAGTTTGACTGCCCCTGTGAGTCAGAGCAGACCATGAATAAAACCCAAGGTGCGGTAATAATGGATAAATCTGCAATTCTACTCTGAGGTTAGATGCTGTCCACATCACAAACTTGTAGTCTTAGTCATTTTTCTCTGATGCCTATTTTAGTGACATTTGACTATGGCTTAGAGAAAAAACCACATAGCTTGGCTCCATCAGCCTTGCTTAAAGTCATGGAAGAAATAATAAACAGATCAAATTTAATCAAGAATAAAGGTATATGTGTGTGACAAGACACTCTGTCAGAGGAATTAACATCAACCAGACCAAAGAAGCATCCAACCTGATACACAAAATCTAAAAGTCTTATGAATTAGACTTTCCAGCACAAACTGTAGCAGAAGTCCACATTTGTTCAGTTGCCACAGGCAGTAATACTATGAGAAGCTATGTAAGAGTCAGCTGATACCACATCTTCCTACCTTGTAATTCCTCCTGCAAGGCAAGAGCTGTGGCACATGTGATTGGAGTTTGTTTTCTCTTTTTATTCGGAAGATCATGTTAAAACTAACAAGGGGAATTGTATGGTTGGCAGCAGGAGCACAGGAAGAAAACCATTAAATCATGGTGTGAATCGAGATCAGTTTAGTTAAAATTCCAAAAGCCTTGGCCATGACAGCAGATCCACTTTCTGAGCACTTGTGTTCCAATTCTAAAGTAGGAATTATTTTCAAATTTGAGCTCTATTTTTCAGAAGTACACCATTTGATCCAAAGACCACTGATAAATGTATTGAGTCTGTTGCAAAGATTCAACCTTAGATGAAATAGCTTTACTCGTCTTTCATTTTTTCTGTTTTGTGATATTAAACTATAGTAGACTGTTTTTAAGTGAACCACTTAAGCTGTTACTAAAGACATTAAAACAAAAATAATTTCACAGTCATCACTGATTTATTCTGTTAAGAGGATGCTGTTTTTTAAATGTAAAACTGCCTTTGCTAGAGGTCAGTAAGGTTTCATATTGCTGCTCTATTGGAATTCCATGGTTATCAGAAAATAATGGAATATACACTATATCTCTGAGGTTAATAGCGTAAAATGCTTTTAAAGGTTGGACAATTGCTTGAACATGTCCCAGCTACAGCTTTTAAGCTTGAAAGTCCCCATCAGCTGGTAAGAACTAAATAAGCCTTTTACATGAGGGCTGTAATTTCTTCATGAAGCAGGAAAAGAAGTCCAGTTGCATTTATTCGGACCCCAAGGATTTGAACATGAGGTTTAATGTGGACTTTCATTGGGGCTAAACACTAACCAGAAGCGTTACTAGACGATTTCCCCCAGATTGCTTTGCATTTGAGGATATATGAGTTTTGGTTCACTGAATGTTATCTTTCAAACACGAAGAAGGGACACGTTCATAAGGCATATATAAATCAAACTAAGAAACCTGAGCACAGTTCAGTGCATATTTGTGCACTGTGCACATTCATTGTATGGACTGAACAGAGTTATTCTACATAGACTTACATATTGGATATTGGATACTGAGAGCACAAATGGTTTTCATTTATTTAAGAAAATATCTGGGGTACCAAGCTCTTTGTCATCTTCAAACTTATTGTGATTTAAGAGATATTTTAGACTTTTCTGCTAAGTATGACTACTGCCTCAGCTGTCTCCAGAAATTGCCACAATAAATCATTCATGTTCTGGACAATAAGTGAATGAATAAATTATTTGTAATACCCATGACAGGACTCTGCAATTAAGGCCTGTGAACTAATTATATGAACCCATTAAGACCTGATACAATATGGCTTTATCAGTTTGAATGTGTTAAATCAGTCTTCAGTGTAAAATTAGTACCTGTGGTTGTTGAGGCGTACGATGCTCAATACAAAGGCCACTATAATCTTATAATTTGGTTTGCCGAACCAAAATATAGTTAATTTCACCCACATAGATGCATTTTATTGTATGTATTTGAAAGAGCAGCATCTGGAATTGATTCTGCTATCGCCCTGGTGCTGCTGGATCAAACCTACCATGATGCCAGGCTGAGAAACATTATATTTTTCTGTCTTAGTTGTCTCACAAAGGACATGACTTTTTTTGTGAGTATATCTTTTTTCATTATGGATTCTAAACTACATTCTTTTTTTCCATACTGAAACAGGACACAGAGGGAGGAGACAGCATATTACATCACAATAAGTGTAGTTTACAAAGCATTAAGTTCACTTTCTATGCAGAACCTTATTCCAGAGACAAAGTAGAATTCTGGCAGGGCCCTGCTCTTCCTTGACAGTTTGTGCTCAGAGGTTTTAGAGGAATGAGGAGTTTGAGTTCCAAGGTGTGAATGTGTGTGACTAATGTGGATAAAAAACAAGGAAGGGAGGGAGGGGGAGTCTCACTAATCAGAACAACTTTGTGTCTCTCATGCATTCTGTAACAAGAAAGACAGCAAGTTGCCCAGCGCCTATTTGTTTTTCTCTCTTCCTACTCTTTGCATGGTGACATACTTAAATCAGCTGCAAACCAGTTAAGTTATATGCTTGAATTTGTGGTTCCTTTGTTTTTACTGGTTTTATTTTACTGACCTTGCATCCATTTCAAGCAGAGACAGTCAAATCACCTCAGTAATGCTCAGTGTTTATCTTAATAGTCTAACAGAAAAAGTGTTGTGAATGATAAGAAACAGTAAACGGAATCATCTGTGTCTTGTTGTTCTGTAGCTGTTTTAGTGTTAACACCTAGCGTTAATGATAATTGATCTAGTTTTGACAGTAGCTTCTGGAAAAATGAAAAATACATGGAACTGAGGCAAGAAATCAATAAAACTGGCATTTTTCCTCAAGCAATGCAGACAAGAACATTTCTTACAACCAGAGGAGTCCAGCTGAGCTCTGGTATATAGATCCACTACTCTTAATAATAATTCAGCATGTCAGCAAAAATATTTTTTCAGCTCTAAACTGAACTGGAACCTTGAGTGTTGTTTGGAGAGCAGAGGAAAGAAAACAAATATATTCAGTTATTTCAAACCTACAGCGAACATAAAAGTCATTTCTAATATTCTTTTGATTTTTTTTAATATTCAGTATCAGATCTACTTCAGGCTTTTGTTTGATTAACAGCTGTCTAAATTTGAAAAAAAAGAAAACACCTACTACAGCAATGACTGCTCTCTAATTAATACACTATCAATCACATTGTCAGCATGTCGTTCTCCTGCTGGACGAAATTCCTCACACATTGTGGGGAGCCTAACTTATTCTGATGGAGATCACTTTTATTCTCCAGGAATGCATTGTGTTGCGGAGGAAAGGAATGCACTGCATTGGTAGTGATGCTCTGGAATTCTCCAAACAATTAAACTGCTCAAGCAAACGTGCCTTTGAAGGAAAAAATTTGAAAGAATAAGGGATCCAATCCCATTACTCCACACTTCACAATGCTGTCACTTGAGAACGCTCAGAATTTGTTGACTATTTGATCTGTCATTTTGAAACGCATAGCATTGGCATTGACGTGAACAGTCACTGCCAACACAAAGCAAATGGGGGAATTCCTTCACCCATTCACCATGGCAGCCTTACTGAACTGCACATCTGTGGTGTTTACCTCACACATTTCAACCAACACTGCTTAAAAAAAGGGTGGTCACTAAAAGCATCATGGAGTGACAGGATAAACTGAAATAATATTTAACCATGGAAACTTTTTCTCCCTCCCTGAGTTATTTGCTGTGATTTTCTTTGGCAGATGTGAAGCTCCTGGTTAGTTCCACAGGAAACACGAATGACCCACCCTCCTATCATCAGTAAATCATCTTCCTTTATTAATAGCTGTGAGAACAAAAGTAATTTCATTTCACATTTTCCCTGCAACTTATCAGTCAAGGCATTGTCAAAAGGTGTTGTGAAAAGTAAATTAAAATGTGTGAAAATATGTTTTTAGTGCTGCTTGAATGAAAAGAAAAACAGAAATGTGAATGTTCAAATACAATCAGCCTCTTTGAAACAGGCTGCTGTGGTGAAGCTAACCTAAACAGAACGATTACTATAGTCGGTCACCTTTGCTCCACGTCAATAGGAAGCTGCCAGACTTCTTCTGCAAAGTGCTGTTATGCTTATGTTTAGCCACATTTTGTTAATTAAATGGTTAAATGCATTTTTTTTCTTTTGTTGTGATGTGGCTACGCTCTAAAACAGATGTAAACTCTATTCAGCTCCCTGAAGGAGAACATGAAACTAATGATTTCTGTCTTTTGTGAATGTTTCTCAAAATTGAGAAAGATATGGAAACTGAGGTTATCAATGATATATAAGATTGTAAATGAGACATATTGGTTGCCTCACTGTATTAATTTTTCTAATGGCTGTCTTTTTGCACATTTACTGTAAAACAGGTGCCTAGATTGAGCCAAAATGGGGCAATTTTCCCCAAAAACGTGTGCTGTTCTGTTCTGTAGGGGAGTGTTAGTATCAGTATCATTCAGGTACAATAAACGCTGTAGTTTGTTGGTACGGCTTACATTTTACTATCAGGGTACTAAACTGTGAGCCCAGGTGTTTGGAACCTGCTGATCAGCTGAGACCTTTCTTCATGTGCAGCCAGTTTCTTCTCACAAAGGTGCATGTTAGGTTAATCAGGGATCTTTAATTGGTTGCAGGTGTGGGTGTGCATGGTCATCTGTTCCTCTGTTTCATAGTGCTCTGATGGCCTGGTGACCTCTACCCTGCCTCTTGTCAAATGTAAACTGTGACAGGGTCCAGCTGACGATGGAGTAGGCTACCACTACTAGTTATCGTATTTGATGTGCAATTATAGTTACTGTAGCAATCTTTATGTTCATTAAACAGAGTATACATACTACAGATTTAAACACACTTTACATAAAACATCACTATAAATGTACAAGAATGCAGTAATGAGTTCTGAACTCATTTATAGAATGAAACTGCAATTCTAAACTTTGTTGAGTAGCAATTTGCAGATTGGCTGCCTATTTATAGTTTACTAACGATGGAAAGCAACTGGGGCTGCTCAAAACCCGTCAACCTGGAGATCTAGATTTATTTACAAGATTTTTTAAAGATTCTACTGCTCATCTTCAAACAACATACATTATAAGTGCTTTAGGATGGTGTTGATATTTTATCGATGACTTTTAAACTATAATTGCCATAAAGTATTTTTTCACATGAATCTCATTTAGTTTTCTGGTTCAGCGATGTCATTTTTTATTTCGACTATTCACCGATTTTGTTGGCACCCGTGGTTAATAAAATGCCCAGTGATGCTTATTTAACGCCTGGTGAATGCCTGCTGGCTTCTAATAATGATCTCCACTCTCAGATTTTTACAGTCAATAAATTTGAATTTTTTTTCACCTAATGAATAAATAAGAAGTGTAAACCTTACAATCCATCCACTGATGTTGGCTTTAAATATGCTGGCAGCCGAGAGAAAATCACATGTATGCACTGAGTCATTAGGTTTTTGTATTATTTAGTTATAGCATTTTATGATCATATTAATGTAGATTCTCAGTCATCCAGGTCATGGATTTAATGAACATGTATTGCCCTCTTTGAGGCCTATACATTATTAGCTTTTTGAAGGAATTCATCTCTGTGTATCTGTGTTGAAAATGTATCTGTATATGACGTCTGAGAGCAAGTAGATAGATACCTTTGTACAAGTGTAAACTTGCCATCATAAGCTGTTGTTGGGACATTCAGACTTTGAGAGTTATTGGGGTGTGTCAGTGACTCACCGGCCCATCTTTGAGGTCATATAGGTCATTCTAACCTGTGAGACGTCTGGCTCACAAGATTCAAGGTGCATATTGTTGTGAAACTGCCACGGGAGGAGAGTCAAGATTCCATGATAGGTGATACCCAAGGAACAAAAAAATAAAACTGAGGAGGTGGTCTCAGGTTTCAAAATATATTATTTTTAGAAAGTGACCTTTATGGATGCCATTTTTACACTTCACATGGTTGTATACTTTTCTAACTAAATTAATAACCAATGATCAGTGCAGTTGTTGAGGAAATGTATCATTATGTATCTAATTCATCAATTTATATTCTATATTATGGCTCTTTGTGTCTCTTTTGGCTCGTGATGGGCTGGTGGCCTGTTCAGGGTGTAACCCGCCTCTCGCCCAATGACAGCTGGGATAGGCTCCAGAACCTCCCCCAACTCGTCACCCTGAGTTGGATTAAACGGGTATAGAAAATGGATGGATTATGGCTCTTTGTACAAAAGACTCAACAAAACACTTTGAAACCTTAGAACTGTGCCTTATTTATGAACAATATCAATATCGTACTCTTATTGTGACCTTAATCAATAAAAATAACCGAAAACACTTTTTTGTTCATAAACTCTTTAATGATTAATATTAATATTAAGATTATATCTTTAATGATTCAACTATTTCATTAATAATATGAAACAAAAATTCTCCAGGGGCCTTGGTTCCTGTGGTGTGTTAATCCTAAAATTTAGCAAGACTCACGTTTTGTGCTAGGCAGGTATAGCATTAGAACATAGGAATCTTACCTCAGATTTATACGGTGAGAGAATTTTGTGACATCAAAGGCCAGGAACACACAGCTGTAACCACACACATCATTCTCTGAAAGTCTGGATGGTAGTCTGATGTAATCTGTGTCTTTCATGCATGCAACACAGCCTGTTGTGTTCAATAAGTCCATCTTTGGAAACATAACAAGTGCTTGTCAAAAGTTTAGGAAAAATGCTAAATGCCAAAGCCAAAGAAATCTATTGCACTATCAAGAAGAGCAATGGACTACAAAGGTGATGGGGGAGTAAATTTTATATATGAAGGACCCATGGGAAGATCCTACATCACTATGTCATGTTTCAGTATTAGTCATGCACAGATGCTCAAGAAGAGAGCTGGTATATTGTCAAAGCCATATGTGCCTTGGTTTGCACAAACACTATAATCAGTAGCACTCTAAAAACCAGCTGCTGAGCCCACAGTCAAGGTTTCACATTAGAAATTACAGATAAATATACCAGTATAATCATTTTGATGGTAGCAAAAATCATTTCATATAGAAAATAATCACATCCTGCATTTTATCCTTTGATGATTCGTTGAGGTTTTAAACTAAGATCCCTTCCCTGAAGCACAAGGAGACATTTTCTTTTTCTCCAACCCATCAGTTCAGGAAGCTACAGCCAAAAAATTAACCAACGGTAAAGCTGTCATAGCAGATATAGTAGCTGTGTGATCATAGCAGTGTGAAAGAAGCTCAAAGTGCAAGACAGCAGGCAGCTCATGGGTTCTGCTTGTGAAGGTCGTGGACCGGTTTCCAGTGCAGAAACAGTGTCTTCAAGGCTGGTTTTCTTACATTCGACTGAACGCGCATTCATACATTGTTGTTCAATACTACGTCCGGGACAAAAATAAAGACTCTCAATTATACATTGGTGAGATTGTGAGTGACAGATGTAAGAAAGAATTGTCTAGTCTCTGATTGTCTCCTGGGTATCCAAGGAACTATCACGAAAACTTGGTGGTTGTGTCATTTGCAGCATTTAACCTTATAATCTGTGTGAAATTTTAATTAAAACAGCGAGACATAACCCCCAGGAAAATTAGAAAAGTGTGGCTCAATTTTCACTTAGAATTTTCTCTGTGATCTCTGCAATGACAACAGATTGACTGATAACTAAAACATCATGCACTTCCAGATAAGCCTTGAGACTTATCAGGAAGTGCTGTTATAGCACATAACACCAACTATTGTGCATGTCAACTGCCCACAGTTTCACACATTATTTTGTTACAGTTCAGAGCTACAAATGTCAAGATAATGAAGGCAATGTTCAACTGTCTACTAACGGCTAACTATCACCTAAATGCTATGGCACTTGGGTACAGGCATGGTTCTACATTAAACAAAGAGCAAAATTATGGTTGAGAGACATAGAAGCAAGAGAGAAAAGAAAAGAAAATAATTCCATATCAAGAGCACTGATAAGTGCTGGTAGACCCTTTTCCTTTTCTCTTATAAAACACTAACTGATCATGCCAAACTTTAAAAGAAAACTTGAGGACAAGTTAAATGCAGGACAACAGCCAGTAAAAACAGAGGACCTCTCTTTGATGTACAGAGTAAAACCATTTCATTCATATGAATGGGGGATGAGGGGGTCACAGTGAGGGTAGTTCAATGAACTTTGCCTCTGATGTCATGCACAGTGAGCCTGGGCCCAAGATGTTGTTTTAATGGTGTGCAGAGAGAGGGAGAACAGGCAGAGAGAGGAGAAGGAAAGAAAACAGGGTGTAATATCCACCAAGTGTTTTTTTAATCACCTTAGGGAGTCTGCAGGAGCGGAAGACTCTCTCCAGACCCTCGAAGGTCTGGTATTAACATCAAATCCACTGCATTAATATGTCAACTCTTCTATCGCTCTGCGGGTGTCTTCATGTCGATGTAACATCAGCTTTACATGTCCACAGTGGATTTTAAAACATCATGTACAAGAACAGACACATATATATATATATACCATATATATAAAAACACTTGTATTTTCATTGTCTTTTTGAATTTCCAGAGTGTCATTTTTGCAGTTGAGCAAGTTTTAGTTTTAGTTATAGTCAGACTAGCTCCTGTTAAACATAAGAAATATTTTTTAAATAAAAACAGGAAGAAAACGTTAATGCTTTCTCATAAAAGACCAGAAACTATTCAAAACATCAGTTTCCTGACTCAGCAATTTCCAGATTCATAAACGTATTAAATTTACAAACATGTAAACACAGAGAGGGACCTTTTTATACATTTTACTATTAACACCTACTTTAAATTGGAATGCCACATCTAAAAGCTGAGTGAAACAGGCTGCTGGGATGCTGGGATTTACCAATGAGAGATTAAGAGATATTACAAATTGTCATGTGATAAACAGAATTGCACCAACAATCAGCAAATGTAAGCAGCATGTATCTGGAATGGCGATGCTTATTTTGAGAAAGTTCAAAACATTCTTTTCTATATATCATCATTTGGGTCAAACAAGGGGTGATATTTAGTGGTTCATGCTCACCCATTTAGAAAACACAACACTGTTTGCTCTCTTTTCCATAAGCATTCTGTATTCAGCACTGTTTTCAATCAGTTTGCTGAATAGCGACAACCCACAAGCCAGTGGCATATATCCCAAGGCACCAAACCCAATCTGGGTGCAGTACAAACAGTCTAAATTTAATTGTACTTCAGAAAGCATCCTCCATCTCACTGTGGTGAATGACTCTGAAGAACAGAAACATCTGTACCTTACGTGAGATGATCTCCACATCTGGTCTGATTGTTTCAGGGGTGTGGGCATTCACCAGCAGCTGCAACCAACCACTCCCAGATGTTTCTGATAGGCAGAGTGTCTAGCTGTTTGTTAAGCAGGAGGTGATCTTTGATCCTTCAGCAGCGTTGGCTGTAGTGTTATGCTGAGGAGGGCTTGAAATGCTCTGAAAGGCACACAACGGAAGCACAGCAACCTCACAGAAGGGCCTGTGGTTCACCATGGTGAAAACAGGCATGGTAAAGTGGCTTCAGCTGTGGAAAAGAGCTCTTTGGAAACCACCCAGCATTTCTGTCCAGACCTAGTAGTGCTACTGGCATCATAATAGAGGAAGCAAACAGAAATAACCTTGGGATTTACAGCTGAAACAAAACTTAAGAGAAAAGATTTGGATCTTTAAGAAAGTTTTTAACTGAAGGATATATTTTAAATATTTTAAACTAATACAGCTCAGAACTTCAGAAAGGCTTTGATGTTTTTGTATTCAGCTTTGTTTCTACATACTTTTTCCATATCAAAACTGAATGCTGCAGCACATTGTAGTATGGAAGAGACCACTGTCATAAATAACCCCATTTCCCCCCCTACTGCAATAAAGGGAAGCAGTTTGCCCTGTTATGATCACACAGGGCGAAAATCTCTTTGAACTTCTGAACATCCTACTCCTACATCCCAGAACTATAAAGGCCTTAACCATCCCTGTCAGTGCTGTGACATGCTTTGTACACCCACCATTTTGGTTCACAGACATGGTATTTTAGGAAATGGTGCACACTAGGTCAGAACGTCAAATATAAAACCAACATTTAAGGACTAGAAAGTTTTGCCACCACCACATCCACTCTTATCTAAAATTGTGTGGTCTGACACAAGCAGTCTTGCCATCAAATTGTGAAGCAGCTTTCAAACAAACGTTTGAATTGCTGCTTCATATAAAATGTGACTTGGCTACATTATACATGATAGTAATAAACAGTTGTCTATTTAGAAACAAAAACTAACCTTTGAGGAAGAAGATAGACTAAACTGATGGGCTGGGTTGTATATGAGAGAAAAACTGAGGATTCTTCAGGAATCTGGATGCAGAAATGGCTGACTGGTTATGTGAGTAATATGTTTGCTGTGTCAAAAAAACAGAAACAAACAAATAACAAGAAATAAACAACAGTATAGGAGTTATACACAATTTTATGACATGTGACCTCGAGTCACATGTCTCATGTACTCATTAGTGTGCATGTGGACTTCTGCTGACAAGGCAACAAGCCAGCGTTAACATTGCATTTAAGCTCAAACAATGATCCGTTCTTAAATTTTAAGCAATAAGTAAATTTGTATTCCTAAACTTAAACAAGTATTTTTAGTTGCTTATCCTAACCAACAAACTTTGTCAATTAATCTTAACCAAGTAGATGTGATGACTGAACTAAAGGAAAGAGTGAGTGACACAACAAGTGAGACCAAAAGAATGGAGCTAATTGATTAAAACTAGATTGTGAAAATACAGCTGTTGAAACTTGGTCCCACGCTCTAGTCTCCCATTTCCTCAGGTTTGATTCTACTCGAAGCATCAGTCGTTACCCCATTGAACTGCAGTGTACCACTGTTTGACACACATTGAACTTGTTACGTCTACATTCAAAACCACCCGTGTCACTCCCGAGAAAATGTCCCTGCTACATTGCAAGAACAGCACACATATAAGTTATGTAGGAAATATATAATCCATACGCAAAGATAACTGCACTGTATCAATTCATTTCTTTCTTTCTTTCAAGCAGTATTTAATGATTTAATATCAGTTGCAGTAATTGCTCCTACTTGTGTTTTGGTAGTTAATACAGATGTTAGAGACAGACCTTCTCATACAGTCTACCCGTCAGTGCTTCTCTTTTTTCCATCCTGTTACTAGTTCCAATTTGCCACATGCTGATGCTTGCTCAGGAGCTCCCTGTGTTGTTCTGACCGCAGATGGTACCATGAAAGCATCACTTTTGGACATGCAGGGTTTCACAAGCAAGTGACGTGTAGCAGTCACTGGACGCATCATATTGTCATAGTAACACAGAAATTGTTTGTAAAGCAATGAAATGCACTTCATTGTGTATTTGAACATCCATCCATGACGTCATTCCAACTTTAACAAAGAAACATACTTTTAATGCCTAAACTTAGCCATGCATTAACTGACTAGCGAAGCAGTACAATAGTACTGTAGAACAAGAGAAGTCAAAATCAACATCAGAAATCAAAATAAAGTAAAAAAACGGACGTGTAACACAGCTGTCTCAAAGCTGACTCCAATGCAAGATACATGCTTAAGGAAATGGTGCCTGTTTCCCTCCTCCCCTCCCACCTTCTGACATGATCTCTGTCATTTGTTCATAACTCAGCACTATAGAATGACCTGCTCCCATTGCCATTTAATACTGGTGCATCAGTTACTGCCACAGAAGGTTAACTTGCAAAATACAGCTGGGGATCAGTTTCCTGTGCGTCGTAAATTGACAAAAAAGGTGTTCCATGTAAGCTGGGATCTGATGTGAGGAGCTTTTGACAGACCGGCAATATGGAATGAGAACGTATTAGTTTTCAAACACATCTGGTGTCATATGCTGAAAATGCTCAGATGGAATTTCAGGGTATTTAAAAAACAACTTACATACCTGTGTGATACTTAGGAAAAACATGGACTGCACACAATACATTTTACACAGTTCAGGAGTAGCATCTCATATCATAGAAAATAACTCCCTTTGGTGTAGATATTAGTCTACAACAGCTATATAACATACTGAAGACAGACATAACATGACATATATCACTTGGATTGTGACTGACAAGAAAGAGTGATATGTTGGAAAGAGTTTATGGTACTTTATGATCAGCATGGTCATAAATTCTCCATTCTGCAGGTTTATTTCACAATATGCAGTTCTAGAGAGAGAACACAAATCAAAATGATAAACATTACTATAGCAGGCCTGTAGCTTGATTAAAGATACTCTCAAATGTTTTCCCATGACTTGCGGTCTTTTTTTCCCCAAAATATCATTTTTGGTCAGTAAACAGATTTTTGATCAAGTCAAGTATTGGTCTCAAACTTATCATCAAATCAAGTGAGTAACTTTAATCATAGATTACTATAAATTCAAATTGAGAATGAGTTTGTTTGATGGCATTTTAGCAACAACTGTGCATTCATACTGTAAAAACTAAAGAGTGCACTCTGGATAAAGTTATTTTTAATGTTCTATCAGATCAAAGTTATTTAGGTCTCTTCCAAAAATTCAATTTTATTGTTTCTTGGTGGTTTCAACTCCACAGGCAGATGTGTTTTACAGCATGCACAGCAGTGAGCTATAATTAAATCACCAGAATCCCAAGTAACATTCCAGACAATAGCAGACTCTGCAGGCCCAACCTCACAATAGATGTTAAATAATCATGTCTTACCCATAAACTATACAACATACAACATGTTGCACTAGTCTTCAGTAGATCCCATAAGTATAACTCTCTGACTGCATAGTATCTGATCAACTTAGCCTCTGGGTTTTCTGTACAGCTGTTGTTTGTGAGTCATCTTGCAAGTTAGTTGTCAGTGCAAAGTTTGAGCATCGGTCCTAAGCCATCAATCCAGGCAAAGGTGACCTCTGTTGGTAAAACTATAAAACAACATGCATGAGTAAACAACTTGCTATCATTCCTTTTCCTCATTTTTGTTCAATTAAGATGATTCGCTTTTGAATTCAATACTCAAAAATTAATTGTTGTCTTTCTCAGCTCTCATCAAAGGAAAAAAAAAGCAGTCTGTGATGGCATTAGGATATCATGATGGGTATTATATAAAGATTGTTTTCTGAGTGAGCAATTCTATACACTTCACCAGTTGAGCTGATTGTTCTTCAGTCTGTATATCAATCCACTAAATAAAAGATTGCAGACTAAAACAAGAGTACAGTGTAACGTGGCTTTACAAAAATAGGAGACCTAGACTTTTCAAATGATGTCCTGAACACAAATTGGCCCTTATCAATTGGATGTCAACTTTTAGATCTGGTCAGGCTACATGTGCAAAAGTCTGTTGAAAGAATAACTGAGAAGAGATTCCACTTTGGTTGAAAACCACATATTCTTCAAATAGGCTACAAAGCTAAACCACAACTATGTCTACATGGTCTCAGCAAAATGTGTGTTTCCCTATATTTTATGCTGACACTGAGTGTAGACTAGAACAGGGTGTATATGAAACTGAGGTGCATAAAAATAACAAAAGCCACACTGAGACTTGAGCTTGTTTCAACAAACTTAATCGATTATTGTAAGTAAATGACATAAGATATATCTGAGAGATATTTCCATAAGATAGATTAGGTTTGCTTTATCGCTGACAAAACATGATAAACTTACTGATTTAATTATAATGACTTTAAAGGAGTTTGTTGGCATTATTTCATCTACAAGGAAAATGCGGAAGATGTTAACACCTCCTAAGGCAGAAAGAGCTCAAAGAGCTTTAAATTCAAGAATATAAAACACAGCAGTTTTTACTTGAAAGCCTTCACAGCTGACACAGTCTGAGCTTAATAGTATGAAAGATATGTTTGAGTAAGCAAAGGGGACTCCTTAAATGTGAACTCATTTAGATTTCTATTTTTTAATTTATGGAAGAAGCAACAAGCAGGTTCAATAAGAGTGTTAAATTAACGCTTAATGTAAATGATATTTAAAGTCGCTGCTACCATCTCCTATTATTTAGCTAATTGAACTGAACTAATCTGATGAGAGCTTAATTTAGATTAAATTAAGTGAATGATACTTTATTATCCCTTACTTGAAAGCGTAAGGGTTAAAGAGGAAACTATCTTTAATAGTTATTTTCTTACAATTACTTCATGTATCTGTATTTTTGTATACGATGGAATTGTAGCATGCTATGCTGTACACCAGTATTTTATGCCGAAGTGTTGCAGTTTTTGCTATGTCTGTTGAAAGGATGGAGCAGGAGAGCTCTGCGCGTTTAATAATGCGGAACTAAAGTTTCGCAGCCAACGTTTCCAAGCGGATGACATTTACAGGGGGAACTCTTCTGTTTACACCGCAACGTGGGTCGATTTGACTGCGCTCAAATGTCAGGGTTTTTAAATGTATAACTTACATTGCTAGCCATTGGTAGCTGTTTTCTGTGTGTCTATAAAAATGGGCAAAAAGCGCCGCAGCGAGGTGTCGGTGGAAACAGATGTCCCGGTGAAAAAAGAGAAAGTTCCGGAGTTCAATGGGACTGAGTTTAAAGTCATGCTGATGAATCCCACCACAGCCATGAAGGGTAAATATATTTGTAACACTGGCACCGGGAAAAATGCGTTACACAAGCTAATTAATATAAATGATTTATTTTGTTAACAATTATGTTTATCGAGTCCTTTAATTATCGCCTGCAGGGCTGGAGAAATTCATATCAGTTGCGAAGAAGCTGCCACGGTCCGACCTGTATGATGTGGTTGAGGGTTACATTAAAATCTCAATGGAGTGTGCAGAAATACTCAAATTGTTAGAAGGAGAAAAACACATAGAGAGCGAGGTAAGCTGAGGTTAATTTTCAGTGTGTGCCGCTGTCTGCCTGTCCGTCTTCTGTCATGTTTCTCTAATCAAACCTTGTTGCCCAGATGATGCTGATTTTTGAGAGCTTGGAAGTGATCCTTCTCAGGACAGCCAGTGACCTCTCCCACTTCAGCATGGTTGGCAATACGATTGTGAAAAAGATTGTTACTAATTACATGAAACTTCTGCAAGGGTCTTTCCATTCAACAAATCACAGGTAGGGGTAGTAAGGTCAGAAGAGTGTCAGTTGTCTGCATTTATTTCGGCGCATAACCACAGTCTGGTGTTTGTTGTTGTGAGCAGGTTTGTCCGGCAGTGCCTCAGTCTACTGTCTGCCATGGTGTCTCAGGGTGCAGAGGCTGCTCGAGAGGTCATGAGTCACATTCACATTAAAGCTCTGTCTGGACTGGCCAAGAGAAAGGATAAAAGGGTGTGGTGCAGCATCTGCCTTTCAGTTTACACCGTATCATCATGTAGCTGTCATCTCACATTTTCACTTTTCATTTTATTATATTTTATTTGGCAGGGAAAACCTGATGTTCGACAGGCTTTTATCCAATTTGTGCTGTCCTTTTTGGTGTCTGGAGATGGTGCAACTGTTGGGCAGATATTAGAAATTAAAGGTAAGAATGGGATGTGCATTACAATTCACACTGAATATTCTGCTCACTCTCTGTTGTGTGTGGCTGACATGTTGGGTTTTTTTTCATGTTGATTAGAACTCCTGCCACACATCTTGAATACGGGTCTGAAGGAGGACAGGATGTCCACAGTCAACCTGATTTTGTCTACACTGAAGACTAGAGTAAGGGCTCAGCAGTTCACACGTATACATTTTATTTTTAATGAGTATTTTGTAATTATATCTATTGTTGCTTGTTTTCTGCAGGTTGTACTTAACAAAGCCATTAGTAAAACACAGAAAATCCGCTTTTTCACACCTGCTGTTTTGGCCAACATCGCGTCTCTGTACAAATGGAATGGGATTGCAGATGCAGCCGTCGATGATGACAAAGTTAGTTCCTGGTTTGTTTTCCGTCTGTTTAAACAAACATTGTGGGTCGCATGTTCTCTTATTTTAATCGTGTTTTTTGTAAGGCGGTAGAGGACTCCGATTCTGTGGGGATATCCGTTGTCCGGGAACTTGTTCACAGCTTTCTTGTTGACCTGTGTTGCTCCCGTAAGCATGGAATCAGCTTCCACGATGCTAGCTTTGGCACAGCTAGCAAGTAAGTGATTCATATGTAAAGTTTACACTTAAGACCTCTGAAAAACTTCATGCTGATCATAATAGTCCACTTCCTTGCAGAGCTGGCAACCTTGTCTTGCTTCAGTTTTTGGTTGGACTGAAGCAGGCGACTGAAGATGAGTTGGTAGGAGAGCTGGTGGTAAATGTGCTGAAAGCCAGCCCCGACCTTTTGTCCAGATACTTCAAGGAGACTCAATACTCATACACGCCACGCATCAAAAGTGCTTGGCAAGACAACGTCAAGTTACTTAAAAAGGTAAATATTGTTGTTTAATTTATTTTTCTGTGAAATGTAGTTTTGGTAATAGCCCTCTGTGTTTTATCTCAGATATATGAGGCCCAGCCAGATATTTCCACTGTCTTTCAAACTCGTGAGTTGATACCTCTGCCCCGCCTGCTCTCGATGATCATGGTGGTATCTCTTCCTCCAGTCTGTAACAAAGCTTTCTTCACACAGGGCCTCAGCGTAAGTGACTTAATTCTAGTATTACTATTTCTTTTTGGCAACATTGTGGGGAAAAAACTGTTAATGTTGAATGTATCTTTATTTAATTGACAGCTTGCCAACTCAACAGTGCAGCTTACAACTGTGTCCATGATGAATTTTATCTTGAAAAAAGCCAATAAGAACATGGAATATCTTTTGGACAAGTCTGTGTGGATCAAGTCAGATGTATACGCTGCTGACATGATGGAGGAATTGGTACAGCAGTACAGGGAGTCTCTTGGCAAGGTAAGCTGAGGAAAACGCCATGTTGATACTTGCAAACTGGAGTGATGCACACTCAAATGCTTCAATCTGTTTTTCATATTTTCCAAAAGATCTTGCCTGACATGACGGGCATCGTTTCAACATGGCAGTCACTTAGCAAGAAGGAAAAGGCTGAAGGTGATGATAAAAAGACTAAGGGTGAAGAGAAGGTCGAGCTACCAGAGGAGAAAAAGGAACTGCCTGGTACTAACCTTCATTTATTTGATTTGATTCGAATCAGTCCTATTAACGAATGTGGATCATTTTAACTTGACTGACTCGTGGACTTTATGTTGAGCAGTTGCCGAGACAGCTGAGGTCATTCTGCTGAAGGCTCTGATTCTTCAGGTCATATGTCTTTACCAGAAAGTGGTGCCACATTTGGTTGTTCAGTGCAAATTTGACTTCAGCAAGCTCCTGAAAGGTAATGTGTTGTTGTTGCTATGATGTAATATTTTAACTGAATGGATCCTTTTTAAAGGCGAGTCATTTCAAACCATTTTAGGGATTGTGTCTGAGAAAGGAATGCGGGAAGAAGTTCCTCCAGTCTTGCAGTATCAGATACTGCAGTTGGCCTTGGATCTTCCTGCGAGCAAATTTTCCTGGTTCCGCATTCAGGTGAACATGTTTTATTGTGCTATTTACTTTGTCATTGAGTTGGTATTTTTCTTGTAATTATATTTATTTCTACATAAATATATATGCTGCTTTGTAATTACCGTTGTTGAGAACATCTTCTATATTTCTTTTCTTGGCAGGATGCTGCAGACGCAGAATCATCATCTGGAGAGAAGTCCGTTCTTTACTTGCTTCTCAAGATGTTTGTTAGCAGCATCAGCAACAGCCACCTGAGATCTTCAACACAGAAGCTGGTCCTAAAAGTAAAGAGCATTTCCATTTCCCTTTTCCACTGTGCAGTTGCTTTGAGCTTGCACTTAATGTAAAATATAGATAGTTAAATCTTTAAATAAACATGAAATCTTCCCTCTTAGTTGGCTTAAGGTGACCTATTGTTTATTCCTTATTTGCACCACATTGGTCCAGTTGGCTTATTACACCTATAAATGTGACACATTGTTGAATTTGATAACAAAGGATACAATTAAAGTGGATATTTGTGTTAGCAGTCCTTCAACTGCCTCAGTCCTTATAGTGAGACCATTCATTTTCCCATATCGATTGAAGGCACCTGACGCATCAATGCCATTGATTTCTTGAAAGCTAATGAAGTGAAAGCAACAATTGCAGAAATGTTTATGTTGCTCTTACTAAGACTCGGTTGTCAGGAAAAATAACCTTTGTTCTGTTTTCTGTGATGTATTCAGGTGCTTAAGGACACCGGTGTATTTGAGCACACTTTGCATGAGCTTGAGCTCTGGCTTTACCAGCTGGCCAGACTAGAACCAAACCAACAGGACACTGTTATCCAGTTTTTGGAGAGGGCAAGTCTACCTATGTGACATCTTTATTGCTGACATGTTACTACGCTTTCAGACTTGTAAGCCACAGTCGATAATAAAATCCCTGCTTCCTACTTTAGGTGTTGGTTAAATTGGTGTGCAGTTCCTACGAATATACAGATAAAGTTGCCAGCCTTGTCCAGGAGGCAGGTTATCTACAAGCTAACCTCGGTAGCCAGGAGGGCGATGCAACGAGCATCCCAGTCTCACACATAGATGGTGAGTGAGCATTAAGACATGGAACCAAAGTTCATCACGTGAAACCATAAGCGTGTCTGTGAGGCTTTGTTTTACAAATCTGATCCGAATGTCAATATCTTTTAGACGTCTTAGACATGCTGGATGTCATCATGGAGGGTAGTGATGGTGAGATGGAGGAGTTTGGGCCATCTCTGAGTGAAGACCTCCTGATCCAGACCTTCCCCTTCAGTGCTTTGGTCCCTGCTGCTCTGGAGGCTCGAAACAAACTGCCAGCTGACAAGAGTAAAACAAGTTTATATGTTAAATATATAGGGAATCACTTGTTTGTTGTTGGATTTTTTTAAGTTTAAGATGCTTTATGTAGCCTCTTTGTTCAGCTGTGTTTCTCTGTTTTCTTTATAGTTGGGTTTATTTCAGAACTAAAGGCACTGTGTTGTGATGTTTGTCTTTTCCTCCCTTAGGTGTGGTATGGGAATACTTGTCTGCAGTGTTCTCAGATGTGCTGCATTGTCAGAGAGAGCCACTCCCCCTCTGCGTAGCTCTGCAGCAGTACGATAAAGAGCTTGTTTCCTCCAAACTCCCTGCTTGTACTGATCCAACTATTATCCATCTTCATCATTACTACTCCAGATGGCTACCACAGCAGTGCCGTGATGAGCTGGTCAGTTTTTATTGCCACAAAGAGTTCTATAACCAAAAGTGACACAAAATAATGTTGAGAATTACAGTTGTTTTTTTTTCTCTTCAGTTCAAGTCTTCTGAATGCATCTCTGAGGGATTGCCAACTCCCACATCCTACTCTGCATTAATAAAAGCTGCATACATCCAAGGACCAAGCACTTTGCTCCAGGATACGTTCAGAGAAAATGTCAAAGAACGGCTCGCTTCCATGTCGCTGGCCGAGTTTCCAGTTGCACTCAAGCAGATTCTACTTTACATCAAATCAACAGTGGAAAGCTTTGGCACGGTAAGGGCTCAAAGCAAGCTTGTTATTCATTAAGATGTTAAGCAAAAAATACACACTGCGTATCATACCCTTTTGCACAGTTCTCCAAAGACACTGGAGCTGCTCTTCTCAAGACCCTAATGGGAATACTGCAAGACATAGTGACCAAATTACAAGGCTTTCAGGACACTATAAACTGTGAGCCTGCAGCAGAGACATCTCAAGAAGGATCAGACCTGTTTCTGGACCTCAACCAGTCATCAATAGATGAAGCCAATAAGGAGCAGGTATGAGCAAACTTATTTTTATAGTGTCTTTAATTGATGGATTATTATTTTCTCAGTTTTAATTTCACTGTTTTATTTCTAGCTGATTCTAATACAACACTCTTTGTATTTAGATCCTTGTGCCAGCTTTAAGCTCCATGTTCAAACATCCATGTGTGCAGCAGTGGTTTCTGGCTCTGGAGTTGTCTGCAGTGCCTCCTCACTCTCTGAACCCTGTTCGACTCAAGCACCTGTGTGCTCTGCTGACAGATAACATTCTGATCCTACTGAAGATCAGTGCTCCCACTCTTTGTGACCTGAGTCAGCTGGAGCTTCTCCGTAGCTACATGGGAGCTTTAGAAAGAGCTGCACTTAAGGAATTAATGGAAAGGGGTTCTCAACCTCCGAAGAAGCACTCCAGAACCTTTCAGGCACTCTTGTCTTTGCACAACTACATGGATTCCAGTAATCTGAGGGAAGTGGTCTCCAAGTTGTTACTTCTCCCTCACGACAGCCTCATCTGTCCCAGTAGTGGGGGGGCACAATCTGAGCTCAGTAGTTACGGCCATGTAGCACTGCAAATCCTCACAGAGTGTAAATCTACTTCTTGTGGGGACCGTGGCACATTCCTGACACAAGCACACCTACACGGCCTTGGGACCCTTCTGCTCTCCTGCTCAAGCCCTGAGCTGGAAGCTTTCCTTCTCCAGACTCTGACCAATGAGCCAGGCAATGCTAAGCGTATCCACACAGATGTGCTGTTGCACTGCCTCCAACGGCCTCTCCCGGACACTCTGGCTATCAGTTCTTTGATGCTACAGAACTGCTCCTCTCACCGCCTCAGCTTTGAGCTGTGGTGCCTAGAACCTGCAAATATGGAGAAGCTATCAAATGAGACAGAAGCCTTCCTCCCACTGGTTAATACCTATCTACAGGCAGCAAGCAGAGAGGACCCAGCCAGGCCCAAAGATGGTGTGTGGTTAGACAAATTGTCTATTGTTTAAATGCATAAAGCATTAGGATTTGTGGCACTGTTTCCTTTTCTTACAGCCACTTCTGTATTAATTTATAACGGTCCAATTGCTGTTTTTTTCTTAGTGCAAAAAGAAGCTTTAAAAGTCTTGAAGCAAGCACTGTTTGCCAAATTGTCTCAGTGTATTCTGGGAAAACTGACGAAGGACTCAGGAGCCCAGCTTGGTGAGACGTTTTCGAGTCTGATCAAGCTCTCTGCAGACACTGAAGACGTCTGGGATTTGATCAAAAATCTGCCCAATGCTCTTCAAAATGTGGACAGTTTTGAAAGGTAAAACTTACAGAAACCCCAAGTAAAAATATGTGGTTACTTTTAGATGTTATTAACTAAATTTTCTAAATGCATGTTTTTATTTTCAGATGGCAACTCGTAGATGTTATCACAGAGAAACTTGCTGACTACCCAGAGGAACAAGAAAAATGGAGGAGGTCTGTCATCAGTGCGGCCCTGAAGTGTCTCGTAGCCTCATACACCCACTCAAAGGATCTGGCTGCTTCCCCATCAGACCAGGAGCAGAACATCTTGAAAAGACTGCAGCAACTCTTAGTGAGTTTATTTTCCTCCTACATGTGCAACACGTGAGATTTCCTTTTACATTGTGTTATTTCTCTTTCTCACGCAGACATCAGCAGAAGACTTCCCTGCATCTGACTGGAACAGTTTAGTCAAAAATGGACTGAAGTAGGACATCCATCTGAAACTGTTTTTAATATTATCAACAGTTTAATCCCGTTTAATGAAGGGCCTAAAAATGTTCTTCAATGCTCTAGGTATCGCTACAGAGATCACCATTTCCTGAACACTCTGTGTAGTCTGTTGGAGCCGATATATGATAGCTGTGAAGTCGCGAAGGACCTGATACCATTACCCACGCTTCACATGATGACCAGCAGCCATTCTCAGTTCTTGCCCACCATGCTGGACTCCAATGAAGAGCCCAGTGGGTGTCAAGCTAAAGGTACCATTCTTTAACGAAAGTATAATAAAATTGAATCAGTCTCATTGAATCGGTTTTATTAAACACAAACACACTTATTTTGTTGTCATTTCAGAGGCATTAGTATCCCTTCTTCTTTGTCTGGTGAAAAAGTGCCCAGCAGTGTGTAATATTAATCACTTTGTTGTCCTTTTGGGAGCATATGGAGCTACACTGTGTACATCAGGTAAAACAGACCCTTCAGGGAGGGATCAGGAAGTACTTTTTCATTTGTTGTCCTTTCATTTTAGAGCATATTTTATTTTCTAGATCAGAAACTGTTACTGCTTCTTCAGGAGTATGAAAGAAACCAAGTCGGTCTGATGAAATTCCAGTAAGTTAGTTTTTTTTGTCTCCTATAAAAAGACAAGTGTTTGAAGCAAAAGCTCATGTCAGGATTTCATTTGCAGGTCATTGTTGTGGGGCCCTGCAGCTGTGGAGCATCACAAGACCAGGAAAAGCCTGGGAGCTTCTCTGTGGAAGCAGACGAGCTCAGACGACGTGTTGGCCCTCCTGAAAGCTGACAGGATGCTTCAAACTGTTTCAGAGTTCCCACAGCAGCGCAGAATCATCCCCCAGGTTTGCAGTTTGAATCATGGCTATTTGTCTGTTCTTTAGTTACTCTAAAGAATCGCACCCCTTGATCACAAAGTATATTTCCAGAACACCCGTCTGGGAAGAGCTTTGGTTTAATCTTTCAAAATTGTCAGAAGTAGGATTTCATGATATTCTGTCTTATGAATGATTTGATCAAATGTATTAAAAAGTGAACAAACGTGTTTTGTTTAGGGTTTTAATAGACAATTAATCCTCTCTTTCAGGATAGTAAAGCGCTCCTGTACAGTGATGATACGGTGAAGGATTCTGGGAACTTGTATGATCCGTGTTTCCTCCTACCTCTGTTCAGTGCCATACTGAGGCCAGGTAGGATATCTGCTCCACCTTTTTGTTACTCAGAATGATAAGTTTAGGTCATCATGTTTCATTTTCTTTCTGTTTGTGACAGAGTGTGTGATCGACTGCCTCAAGTTCGTATCCAGCCACGCTTTTGGGGTAACGGTAATGGCTCTGAGTAGCTACGACCCGAAGGTGAGAGCAGCAGCTTACCACGTCCTCAGCTGCTTTTACCAACACCTGGAAGGTGCTCGGTTCAGAGAGAAGAGACAGGTAATTAGTCAGGGACGTGATGTCTGAGTGTGCAGATACTGTGTGTGTGGAAATCACTTTGAGAAAAACTAATGAACTTGTTCTTGTTAAACAGCTGCTGTACTTGATGGACATGGTCAAGAATGGAATTCGACAGCAGAATCAAAGACTTCCATTTGTTCTGACCACCTACATCACCAAAGTGGCACAACAGATGCTCAGACCCGGTGTGTAACCCTGATCTCTCGAATTAGCTCCTTGCCTGTGTCACTTAACCCTCAGCATAGGAGTGACCATTTGTTCAAGATTTGTGTGAGACTGAGCCAGACAAGAAAGTCGTCTTTTGTATGCTTCATTTGTCACATTTCTGTGTACAGTATAGTGCTAATGCAAAAGCTTTCAGTATTCTTGACCTCTGCTTGGTCTTTCCTGTATTCCCCAGAGGACCACATGTATGTGGTCTTAAACAGATTTCTGCTATCCCACCAGAGTTTGGACTTCAGGAGAGTCCCTGAATTCTTCAAGCTATTTTTTGGCTTTGAGCTGGAGGTAAAGAATTTAAACATTGTTTTTGTGGTGTTGAAGTTATTTTTCATGTTTACCAGATCTTTGATTCCAAAAAAAAAAGTCTAAAGCAGACCTTGCTTGTGTCAACAGTGCATAACCTTTATCTGTTTATTTGCTCAGCTCAGGCCTTTTTTTAGACTGATGTTATCTGTTAGTGTGTCACTCATGGCAGTGTGACTTTGTTTTTCCTGCAGCACAAGGTGGAACGTGAGTGGATACTGAATGTGCTCAAGGAAGGGATCAGCGATGGACATTGCTATGAACTGTGCAACCAACAAGGCATCTTTCAGATCCTTTTAGGCTTCAGCAGCAGCCCCCTCTGTGATGAACTCCTCCAGGTACACGCTGCTGGAAATGCATTTTGACTTGTTAGTGGTGAAATCAAGACAAAGCTCAAACCTGTTATTTTTTAAGAAGGTTTGAGATGAGAGTTTAAAGATGAAATCTAACACATTACTCTCTAAAATGCACTTAAGGTGGCTAACATATTTAATGTGGGAATCTCCATAGGTGCAGATCATCAGGGTGCTGTGTCAGGCTGCCCGAGTGACAAAAGCAGCCTATGACCTCACCAAGAGCTGCGGGCTCCTAGGCTGGATAATGCAAGTAGTTGAAAAAAGGTAAGGTATTACGTTTGTTTTCTGTTCATTTTCCAGTTAATAGCATTGTAATAATCTCTTTAGTCTATTTCATATTTGTTACATTGGTCTGTACTTAATATGCTCCCCAGGAGTCTAAACCCACAGCTGCTCTGCGCCATCATTGACCTTCTCCACGTGCTGTGGTTTACAAACCTTGGGCAGAAGGAGAAAATGGTTGACAGGTCTAATAATTCTTCATCTACAGAGGACAAACCTCAGGGCTTAGTAAAATGTCTCCCTCTCCCACTCATCAGTGAATTCCTGTGTGTGACATTAGCCATCAGCAGACACCTCAGGTAAATCACCATGACTACCAAATACATTCAGTGTTTGTCAAGTCTAAATTGAATTTTTTAGTCACTCTTAAGGCAGATAAAAGTTGGGGCATCATCACATGAATGACTGTCTTTTGGTCAAGGATGCCAGTGTTTGTTTGATGTCCTCCTGCCAGGTTGGGTGTGAAGGCCACGCAGCTCCTCCTGTTTGTGCAGACTATTTGCTCTGTGCTGATGCATCGTGGGACAGCTCTCCGTGTAAACAAACAAGCTGACCGGCTGACACTCCATCCACAGCCGCTCTCCTGCACTGAAACCCTCACTCTGCTTCTCTGCTGGGCCTCCATGTCCCACAACACAGCCCTGCTTACCCAAATCCAAGCCTTGTCTGAAAAGCACAAAGTGATGGAATTGATGGGTAAGTGTCTTCAACAAAATGCTTGTGTTTCTTTAAAACACATAAATAAATAAATAAATAAATAGAATAGAGAAAATGAATGTTTGTTAACATTCATGTTGTCGTGATGGCTCATACTAGATACTCTAAAAATAGTCCAGTTAGCCCTTCAATCTGAGAGTCTGGGGCAAAAGAGGCCAAAATGATCTTAGCATTGAAAAAGCTTAAACTAAGACGTATTATTTGGCTTTCAGGGCTCAAACTAAAGCCAAACCTTTTCTACAAAGTTTACATCTACATAACCATACAGTATCTGAACTAGCTTTCGTCAGTAACTTCTGAAGAGTTCTGTTTTGTTTTTACATGGTTGTAGTGCTACATTTTGTATTTTTCCAGTTTCTGACTCTGTTTCAAAGCAGTGGTGTCATTCTTTATATCATAAACTAGATACAAACAGGTTTCTTCATTTTCCTTTTCAGGGACTGGGAAGGATAAGGGTCGAGGCAAGAGCTACATCTCCCACTACCGTGCACGAGAAGAGAACCTGGCGGAGGACATCAAGACTGAGAGAGAAGAGGAGAGTGTCCTGGCAGACTGTAAATTTTACCTCAGCAGGATCTGTGTTCACTGGGAGCCTGTGTTTCACCTCTCAGAACCCCAGTCAGCTCAGCCAGGAAACAAATTGGACTCCAGTCAGCTGGCCAGTGATACAGCACACCTGCTTACGAAGTGGTCCCTGAGGTGGCTGGTGGAGGACTTAAATGACGAAAACAGATCAAAAGAATTCTTGTTGTGGTTTGAAAAGGCAGTGATAAAACACAAAGAAGTTATAGATGTTGTGATGCTCGACCTCGGATTGAAAGCAGACCTCCTTCGGCTCTACCATCACATCTTTGAAGCTCAGTGTCACTCAAGCCTTTCAACGAGGGCTGAAACCTTCCGGCTTTTTACCAAAATAATGATTCACCTCCTAGAGACACAAGGCCACCTTCCACAGTGTCATCAAGCAGTCGTTTCTGCCTGCATGCCAGAAGCCTCTCATGATCAGTCTACACATGGTAAGACCCCGACAACTTATTCAGTGTCTCCATTTCTGCTCGTGTTAATACCAAACAGTGTTCTATGAATACAGCTCTTCACTGTCCCTCTGCAGATACTGACGGATCTCTTTTATTTGGTAGTTTTGTTAACAAACTGGCTTTTTTAGTCTTTTATGAAAGTTTAATTAAATGTTATTTTAAAAGACATCGCTTTGTTTGCTTATTGTAGTTCCCTGGAGTTAAAGAGTCTTAAGAGAAATGGTGTTCAATTTAAAAGACAAACAAAGAAAGCGAGTGAATTAGCAGGACTAAGCAAACAAAAATGTTTACTTGATAAGGATACTTAAGAGTTTTTTAATTGATTTTATATTATTAAGTTTAAGTCATGCTATCTTAAAAAAAAACAAAAAAAAAAACATGAGCTGATACATGTTTATTATCTGAGTGTGAGTATGATAAGCTAAGCAATCATTTAAAAAAACAACTGTGATGGAGGTGAATTACATGATCTGTTTTCTTCTTTCCAGAAGCAGGACGGTTCCTACTGTCGCTGTATGTCCACGAGTTGTGGAGTGGAGTTGCTTCCGCAGAAAAGTTCCTGTCTCATGTCAGTTTGGTGATCAGAGCCAAGTGCAAAAGAAAGAAAACATCCAAATCATCAAAGACTCAAACAGCCATCAGAGCCATCTGTAATGAGATCATCACCATGACGAGTTAAATATGGTATTTGGATATCTGACTTCACAGACTGCTGCTGTTTTGTAACCAAGGACATTTCATAAACAGTTATACAACCTTTGTTCAAAAATCTACTTCTGTTTTATACTTTTTTTGAAAAAATAAAACATTCTTGGATGACCTTATTTTTGTATTTGCATATGTGCAGTATTGCAACACAGATGGGGTCTGTGACCAAATAAAGATTAGGATTAGTACAGCTGCCCTCTCAATGAGTCTCAATAGTATACTCACTCTGCCCTGCTTTTAATCACATGTACACACTGCAGTTTAAAGCACACGATAAATGCGATGTAACATTTGTTTAATGGTAATGGTAGCAGTGCACTTTGTGGAAGGAATGATTAAATCATTTTTACACAGCACCCCAAACCCTAGATTTATAAACTTGATTTACCTCAACTCATTTCTGATTTTAAATCCACGTCCATCATTGCAGCTGGTCCACATTTATTCAAGAATGCAAACCTTCAGCCTCTGATCATGCACTTGATGCTCTGTGGTTTCCCTTCATTTTGGACTTGTGTCTCCTGCAATAAGAACTGCACAATATTTTTTAGAAGCTAAAGCAAAGCTTTGTGGATGTGAGCATTATTAATAGTACATAGACGTTTTTGTTAGGGCACCCACTTTCCCTTTCCTCCCATCTCCAACCAGCTTTGGCAGAAGATGCTTCACACTTACTTTGGCGAGTTTCCTCTGAAGGATATTAGATTCAAGCTAAGAAACATAAATCCCACAAATGCAGCCAGAGTTATCCAAAGTATTATGACAATTGAGTCTGAAAGGGGAGAGGGAAATTATCTTTTGAACACACAAGAACGGTTGCAAAAATTCCACAATATGCAAAAACTTACATTTGTTGAATTTCAGCTTGCTATCATCCACAATCACGGGTTCAATATAATCATAATAGTACTCCCATTCATATGGAATATCACTGGTAGAGTTGCCGGTAACACGCGCCGTCTGATTTATGGAGAAAGACATCTGTATTTTGTTTCTACAAGAAGGGAAGATGAAACAACCACAGTGACAAAGAATATTACTGCTAATTTTAAAATCTGTAAAAAATTCATAAGTCCCAGCGAAATATCCATTAAGCCTTCACCTATGTTCCAGTTTGGTCCTCTTTAGTTGCTCTGCTGTCCGTTCTGACTGTGTTGCTCAAGATATGCACACAGTGCGAAGATTTGGCCACAGGAGGCCATAAAAGAGGCAGTCAGTAAGATCTAAAAAAAAGGTGTTAGAGAAATTGGACAGGGTGACTAATCAAAAAAACTTAAGAGTTCTACTCCTCTCGATTTAATGAGTAAATAGAATGGATAGGCCTTATGCTTATGCCATAATACATATATCTAATTAAAGAAAATAATCAATTTCTTTAAGATAATGTAGTCAATCTATTATATTGACTAAAAAATAATAATAAATGTACTAAGCAGTACTCCAGAACGCTAGGAGGCATGCGAGCGTTAACTAATCAACGAGAAACGCAACTGCGATGTTCATGTTCTACGTAAAGTTCGGCAATTTGCCTTTTGATACCTTCTAGGTTTATTTAGTGGAATTAGTATGCGTTTGTATCTATCTTAAAATAAAAGCTTCTCGTGGTTACAAATAGGGTGTGTTAAAGCGCTAGAAGGAATCCCATAAAAGAAGCTAATTGATGACAAATGTTCGCAATGAATTACACTTTTATCTCAATTGCAAAATTTATGTTGGGGGCCATCTTTGATAGTCCTGAATGCAGCAACAACATGTGACGTCACGTGCTGTAGAACGTCCACTGGGTGGAACCGCGAGGCCAGCAGTACTCAATTTTAGCTTAGCAGAGCTAGCACTTTGTAGGGGAACGTAGGACTCAAAATACAGCCGTTCGACGTAACTTCTTGTATTTTTCTAGCTATGTAACCGAAAATCATTGCGTTTAGTTTGTGGCAACATATATACGTAAGTCAATCTGCTCTCAGTATTAACAAACCGTAATGGATGCAGTGAACGCGTTCAACATGGAGGTAAAGTTTATCAGTATTTGAGGCTCTAGAGCTTAATCCTTAAGCTAGCTTGATGCTAACTAACTGTATTTATTTTAGTTTAGTTGGCCTGTTATGGAGCTAACATTAATGATTTTCCTGTCAAACTCTTGAATTGACCCATTCTTGGGGAAACGTTTCTTCATTTGAGTGTATTACAAATTAAATGTAAGAAAAGATGTGCGTTTTTTCTTGAAGCTAGAAGCTAAAATGTTACTTGAACGCTCGTGCCAAACACGGCTTCTGGTATCAGGAAACAAATACTTTATAAGCCGAATATTACTTAATAAGATAAATGAAATATCCAGGAAAATAATCTCTTTCTTTAAAATAAAGTTATCATTTACACTAGCTTTACCAGGTAATGTTTAACTCTTCAATGACACTGTGTCCTCCCTCGTTGAGTTTATCTTTCGACGTGTTTTTGTATGTTTGTTGGAGGGGCATTACGCACTAAACTCTTACAGCTAAATACAGCTCCAACACATTAATTGCCACGGGTGAGTTTGGCATTACGTTCAGCTCTAGCTGACTTATAACTGAGAAATCGCATGTATTTACTCAGACTATGTCTGATCTGCCTATACACAGTCTTAATCATGGGTTCCAAAATGTGAGTGTACAATCTAGATTGTGAACTTTTCACATGCCTACAAAATAACAGAAGTCATGTACGAGGGAAATTAAACTGTAAATGTCAATACATTTGTAGGTTTGTTAAAGTCTAAATCTTTTGTGTATTTGTAGATTGTTTTCTGTATGTGTTGGTGTGTAGTTCGGTTGTTCCTAAAGTCTTTATGTATGGCATACCATAGGCATGTAATGGAATATATTTTCTTCTTTTCAGATGAACTGATATAAATCTTTTTTCTTTACCCTTCAGTTGTTCTCCATGATTGACATGAAGCCTCCGATATCCCGTGCTAAAATGATGTCCGTAACAAAATCAGCCATCAAAGCTATCAAGGTAAATATCAAATTTAATATTCATGCTACATATATGTCAACATGTAGCATGAACTAGATATTCTTCTCTCCACAATAATATAGGATAAGAATAAATGATTATATTTTTGTGAGTGTAAAGTACCTCTCCAGCACAATGCAAATGTCTTGACTCACCTCTCATTTCTTTAAATTTTTCCAAAACAATTATAAGAAGATGCAGTTATTTATTGGGACATGTGCAAATACAAATGGAAATACAGTGTATCAAGCAAAAAGCAGAGGTTGTATAGTTCGCAACAATCTTGAACCCAGCCTGAACTTACTTAGGCAAGCATTCTTGTATTGTTTTAAGTAGTTTTCAGAAATACTTCTCCAGGCTTCTTCAAGGGCATTCCAAACCTTTTTATTGTTTGCTGCCTTTTGTTCCATTTTCTGTCAAGATTATCCCACGCTGCTTTATTGATGTTGAGGTTTGGGCTCCTTAATCTTAAGTTTCTGTTTGTCGTTCCTCATGAATGTGTTAAAATTGATGTTATAGTAGCTGTTGTGCAGGGTACTTTGGTTTGTGTTTCAGCTGGTCGTGTACCTCTCATATTTGTAACCTTTTGTGAGTGGCCTGTTTGAAACAGAAAAAGCTGCAGACAAGTGTGCAAACACTGTCTCCATCTGAACAACCCATAAAAAAAACTTGCTTAGAAGTGAAACTGAGAAGTTAAAACTATATTTACATGTATGTGCACATTGTACTGGCTGTACAGCTTCTTATTGTGCTATTTATGCAGTGTACTGGTGACATTTTCTCAGTAGTAACGTCTACAGCATGTCTTATTCGTTGTTTAAAAGATTATACTCCAGTGTCAACATCACAGTTCAGTTGTGTAATGACCAATGCGGTAAGCATATTGGTTGTCTAAGACCTGTTGCCACTGATGTTAAGTGCACTTTTTGTTTCATTTGGCCTACCTTTTCTCTCAGTTTTCCTTCCCTAATAATGTCTTCATGACAGCCACCCTTCTGGAGACTGTTTCTAAAAAGGCTTTAGCGAATAGTAGATGGTTCAACTGAAAAGGATCAGATACATCTCTCAAGAGCTGTTAGGCCAGGTTTTTTTCCATTTCTTTCATATAATGTTCATCTGCTTTTTTTTTTTTTTTGCTCTATCAGAAGTTCTTTTGTCCAGTCTCTTGAAAGTGTTTAAGAACACACTACATCATACAGATATTTTTTTAAAGTTTTTGGTTGATAGCTCTTTAGGAAGCACATTGTTTACGTGAACATACAACATTATGCTTTTCAAACTGTGTTATCTGTGTTAACTGTGTTATAAGAAATTATCTGTCTTTGCGACTGGCTGCTAGTAGCAAAGTACCTAAAGATGCTATTGTAATTAGTTACATGTAAGTTATTGTAATCTGTTACGTGTAGGCACAACACTGACTCGTCCCTTGAATTAGGTGTCTTTTATGTACTTGAATGATTCTGAAGTCAGTGTTATTTGGCTTTATTGAACAAAAAATACTTTGCACTGAAAAAAGGTAGGGTAGAAAGACTGGACTGACAATGAGTCAGCCAGTCTCCAAAGAAAAACCGTATTACATCCTGAAGAACTATTGCTCAAGATCATCCTAAAAGATTACAAGAGACTTTGGGCCCTTAGAAGCAAATATAATGAAAGGGGGGGGGGGGTGGATGGATCATGACCTTTACACAGTCCAGTATTATTGAGATGGATGAAGCTTTGTAATGGATGAATGGTTGAGCAGTCGTATGCCTTTTTTTGACTTGATAAATGAGTAATTCACCATCATTGTTAAACATTGCTATTCCCAAGTTCTGTGTCTGTTTTATCTCGCCTTCCCACAGTACTATCTGGTCTTCTGTGACTGATATCTGTTTTTCTTTTGAATCAGCTTTACAAACATGTTGTCCAGATCGTTGAAAAGTTCATCAAGAAGGTATGTGTCATTGAGTCCGTTGCTGTATAACTGAGTGCATTTCATAAAAACAAGTCTTGAGAGGACACAAGAAATAAATACTCTTCGGTTGTTGCTGCTGCTGTTTGTTTCAGTGCAAGCCAGAATTAAAAGTGCCCGGTTTATACGTGGTCGATTCCATCGTTCGACAATCACGCCACCAGTTCGGTGTTGAAAAGGATGTTTTTGGACCCAGATTCTTAAAGAACTTCACTGATACCTTCCAAAACCTTTACCGTTGTTCGGAGGATGACAAGGTATTTTTTGTACTTTCTATATTATTATTATATATATATATATGTATATATCTCAATCTAAACGATGACATTTTTATTCTTATCAGAATAAAATAGTCCGCGTCCTGAACCTGTGGCAGAAGAATGGTGTGTTTGACATGGACATCATTCAGCCTCTGATGAATATGGCTGATGGCATCATTGTACCTCCTCCTGCACTGGAGGGTAATGAAATGACATTTTTGTAACATTGTACTTAAGCTCTGAGTATATTGGAATTATATGCCTGTTTTCGATAAATGCTGTGTTGTCATGTTTGATTATTCCTGTGTCTGAATAGCTCCTGTTGACCCCCAACCAGAGACACAGCCTCCTGTCAGTAATGCCTCAGTTGTACCTGCTGTGCCCCAATTACCCAGTCCGGATGCCTTAGCTGCTGTGGCACAGCTGTTTCAATCCCCCCACGGTCAGGAGGTAAGCAGTACATTTATTTAAATAGTCTGGCGGTTCTTTTAAGATTGAATTATTTCTCAGTTGCCCCTCGTTATCCCTCCACCAGCTACAGAGGATGCTTAAGAACTTCCAGCAGGCAGATAAGACACTGGCAGCCACCACGATTGCAAATAACTTGCCAAACTCGTCACATATGCCAGTGGCCCAGCTCAACCCTTATTGTGAACAGAAAAGCTCTTTAGCGGAGGTAATGGCATAGCTCAGTTGCTCAAAATGATTTTTAATGACAATTTGCTGCTTTTCATTCACTAAACTGGGCAAATATTTCTTTAGAAACTCCTGGATCGATTTGACTATGATGACGAACCTGAAGATATGCCGGTTTCAGAGGCAAACCTTCACTCACAGTGAGTCTTGGAAAAAATGTCTTTTTATTGAACATTCAAGGACAAAAATGCAGCATGATTTTTATTTGAGTCTTGCTAGCATGTTGCATGTATCACATGATCATATGTATTTTACCTTTAGCAGCACATATGAAACATTGTTAATGATAATATTTTCAAAAATATCTCAATGTGAAAACACTGATATTTTGAAGTTCTTCTCATGTCTGTGTTATATTGATGTGTGTGTGTGTGTGTTTTGTCATGACAGGGGCATTTCAAACAATGTGCTAAACCAGTTTCCCGGTCAGATGCTCAACACAGATTATCATCCTGATATGATGGGGCAGACTGGGGATCTAAAGGTATTGATTTGTAATTGCATGATAGAAAAACTCTTTATTCTGAAATTCAGTAGCTCTCTTTCTTTATGACACAGACATACGTCCACAGTTTGTTTGCAAATAAATTGCCTTTTTTGCATGTAGCACTCTGAGATACTATGGAGCCAGAATTGTTTCCACACCTGAGCTTCGTTGTCTTGTTTTGATTTTTGTTAGGAGCTGCGAGCTAAATTTTAAATGTACTGTGGTCACTTTTACTGCGATGTCCATTTACTGTAATCTTTGGTTGTCAACCCTAAGCAAAGCGGAGGATTAAGCCATGGTGAACATCATTTGATGCCAGATGGATATCATTCCACACACGAGGCTTACTCTCAGTCACAGGTAGGCATTTAATTGTCATATTTTGTTTAATTACTTGGTTTATAATATATATATTTTTAAATTAAACAGTTGAAGAACAACTATTGTCATTGTTGCTGGTCGGAAAGTTTTATTTTCACCAAAAATTTGACAAACTCAACTCTTTAAATTGTGACTTGGGACCATCAGTTTGGTTATAATGGACAGAAAATGCACAAATGGGTGTCATGTCATCATTGTCTAATAGGGAAACTTGAAAGAAAACTCATCCATGAGACAGGACGGCAGACACAGAGGTTATGGCAGAAGATCCAGGTCTGGTTCCAGGTAACAGCTGAGCTCATAATATAATTGTGCTGTATTGTAAGTACTCTTTTGTTGGGTGTACTGTGCTTTATGCTGTTTTCATTAGAACATATATTGAAACCCAGTATTAAATGACCTGATGCTAAATTCTCAATGATGGTAGTAATGATGAGCTCCAGTATTATCAGCTACTGGATGAACTAAGAAACAAGCCTTCCAAACGATTATTGCGGCATAACTGTTATCTCACCTTGCACATTTTTTCCTTATCAGATCAGTTTTCTCTGTTATAATGATAATAAATGATGTGGTTCCAAGCCAGCTAAGCCAATACGTAATGGTTACATTAAGTATTGCTGGATTGAGTAGATATATCCGTTTTGATTGGTTCAGTGTGAATTCTGACCATATTAACCCAAATTTTTAAATCGATGATGGATAAACTAAATAAGATTTACTTTAAAATTAAAATGAGTTTAGTCAGTGTTTGAAATTCATGTTTTGAAACCAAACGTCAAACAAGGAAGGATAACTAATGATGGTGTTACCTGTTCTCAAGGTTCATTCTTATGCCAGGAATATACTTACTGTTTAATTTCTTACTGTTTGTTTCACATAAGCAACTTTCTGTCAGGGCATAATCGTTCAAATACCTGCCTGTGTACTATGCCTGTTACTGGTGGATTCCACCAGGGGGCACAACAGGGGACTTTTCCTCCATGCACAGATGTTAATTGTGCTGATCTCCTGCCTGCTATTTCGACAGACATATTGTCAGTGTACAGTGGCAAAGGTACAACTGAAGATGTGGGTAATTGCAGATTTTCTCTACAAGCTTGTCATCAAAACTTGCCACAGTTCATCTTTAGTTTGAACTGCAAGCATTCTGAATACTGGCTGTGATTTGTCAGGACACGTCACCAAGAGCAACAGGGCCCCAGACTGGAAGAATTGACACCTTTTTTAAAGTTGTGGGGATGAAAAAAAAATGGGTCTCTGAAGTCACTGTTTGAATATTTACAAAGATTGACAGCACAGCGTATGCTCTGTTCTTTGGAGTTACCGAAAATGAAACAGTGAAAAGAAAGAATTGTACATATCTCTCCCTAATTGAGACGTTAATGCATCAAACGGTTATCTTAAACTTAAATTTACACCCTTTTTGTCATCCTGACTGTACGACCGAACAGTGTTTTGGTATAAAATTGACTTCTATAATTGTTCTATTTTAGAACATACTGTATATTTAACTGTCCGTTTATTAAAAAGCTCCTGTAATTTGGTCTTTTTTTCCCCCACATTTTTATTTCTGGTGGCTAAATTTTCCAGCTATTACTTGAGTGTTCATCAATGTTATAGTTGGGATAGAAAAAAGTGCTTATTAAAGTAATCCATGCATGTAAATTTTGTGCAGTTGCTCCTAAAAGATTTCCAAAGGGGGAGCACTGGTGCCACTAATGGGAAAAGCCCATCTGGAACTTTTCACGCCATGCTTTGAATAGATGTGTCTAAACCCAGACTCATTAGAGGTCTAAAGTTAACTGTTTTCCACTGCCAGTGATGTGTGATGACTGGGTAGCATTACAGGGACATGCACACTTAGTTGACAGCCTTTGTACTGGCAGCCTTTGTATTGAATTTTGCAGTGCAAAGTGTTAGAATTTCTCTATGAGTGATCTGATGTGGACTCTGCAGGGTGCGCTCCACATCTGTAGACGATCAGCTTTGTTCACGTTGTCTTTTCGAGCTCATATAATAGTGAAAATGGTGATTTTTTTATATATTTTCTTCCTCTGTATTTGTTGACATCATGTTAATTGTTTGTGTTCCAGATCTCCAAGGCGAAGAAGATCAAGATCTTCGTCTCGCTCGAGAAGATCAAGGCATCAGCGTTCTCACTCAAGAGAACGACATTGGAGATCTCGCTCTAACTCTCAGGACAGAAGTGAAAGAGAGAAGGACCGAGAACGCAGACAGAAGGGTCTTCCCAGCATAAAGAGCCAGACACTCAGTGGTATGTTTTCTGACCAAAACAAACACAGTGCACATCACTGCTGGGTTCAAACATTTTTCCTTTAAACATTGACTGCTTTGTATTTCCTGGGAATTTATATTGGTGTGTCACTAATCCCCAAACATACAGTACTGCAAGGACTGTATGTGTTGAACAGTAATGGAAATGCATTGGTTACTTTTTGTCTTTTTGGTTGGGCTGCATTCGCAGGGCCAATCTTTTAAGTGCAAACATGGGTTAACTGAGTAATTGTCCGCCACTCCTTGCTTGGATCTGGATGTTGCTCATTCAGAGCGTTTCAGAGGTGACCCGTCTCTCATGGATCCTGTGTACGAGGTCTGGGGCTGTGCTCTCTGAGCACACGCACACACATAAACACAGATCCATCTTATGATGATGATAGAGAGATGTTCAAACTGGTTTCACTACAAAAACTTTATGTTGCAAGTCTTTTGCATGGACATGGAAGCCTTCTGTGGACAGTCAATGCACAGTCAAATTTTTTTTCTGTAAGCTAGCAGCCCAGATCCACACACAATTCTAAATATATTATATTAAAGGAAAGGATGCATTCATGAATTTAACTTGAATATTCGGATCTGAAATAAAGTTCACAAAGTTCTAGAGAAACGTTTCCAACTAGTAAGAAAGATTTTAGGTGCACCACCACCGCTTGAATTGACTTCTCTATAGCACATTTATTTTTTTTCCACCTTAACTGCAATAAAAAACCAAAAAATAAACAAAGCAACACTTCTTCATGTGTGCCGGTCATGGTAGCGCATGTGTGTTGTATGTACAGCACACGCAGGTCTGCTCTCATCAGAACTTAGAGAGGAAGGAGACAAAATTCACCTTTTTTTAAAAATCATGGTTTTATTCAAACTACATTTTGAAATTCTCTTCTTCTTCGAAATAGATAACATTAAACGGTAACATGTAGCTGTGATTTTCTAATCTTTAAAACTCTGATAAATGTAACATTTCTCTCTTTGCTTCTAGTTTGCAGTACGACACTCTGGGTTGGACAGCTGGACAAGAAAACTCAGCAATCCGACGTGATGTGCCTTTTGGAAGAGTTTGGCCAGATTGAGTCCATCAATGTAAGTTTGGTATATGCCAGAGACTACTTATAAGATTGGGATTTAAGATCATTTTATCTTCTTTCTCCCTTTTAACTTTTGTTCCTTGTGTCCAGATGATTCCTCCAAGGGGCTGTGCCTATATCGTTATGGTTCACAGACAAGATGCTAATACAGCCTTGAACAAACTCAGCAGAGGGTCATACAAAGTCAATCAGAAACCTGTTAAGGTATGTGTTATTTGCTCTTCTACCATGGCTTTTTATTATTTAACTGTGCGTGTGCTTGAATCCATGATGACGACACCTAATGTTCTTCTTTCCTAGATTGCTTGGGCTTTGAACAAAGGTATAAAATCAGCACACAAAAAGTTCTGGGATGTGGAGCGGGGAGTCACTTATATTCCCTGGAGCAAAGTCAAAGTTGAAGAGTTGGGAAGTTATCGGGAAGGGGGTATGCTGGATGCAGAGACACTAAATCCAGGTAAAGGCACATTTGTTCTGTTATCATGAACTTAATCTACCTGTTTCAAACTATAAGTAACTGTTTTTTCTTCTTTTGTTTTCTTCTTATTCCATTGGTTTAGACTGGAATTGTGGTAAGGACCTCAACAACAAGGCAGCTTTAAATGGAGCATTGGAAATGGTACCAGATAGGAGTGTCGCTGCTCTCGTTCAGGTAATGCTAATGCAACCCTTAAACACTTTCTTTTTAATACTAAAAGTGTTTTTATTCAGTCGCTTTAATGGCCTTGAGGAGAGATTGTTTCACAATCTGTCTAATGATGGCTGTAAATAAAATAACTAGTTGTTGCTTATGAGTGGTGGAGCCTATCTGAATCAATTCACTTTTTTTTTTTTTTAAATCAAAAGTCAAGTTACCACAAGTTAAAACCAAAAGAAATCTGTGACCAAATCAAAGGTCAGTATCAAAATTGAATCCATCTGAGATTTGCTTGCCTACGAAAGCTTCTCTCAGGTCTTTTGCCAGCTCTGGACATACTTATTTGTAATTGGTTTATTTTCCATAGAATCATTGTTTTTACTATATGATCATTTGAGCGTCCTGCCCTGTTTTGGAATAAGGAAATATTCTGTACAATTCCACAGATTTCAGAAAGAATATATGTTGGGAAATTAAATGTACATAAGAGAAATGCTCCAGTTTATTGGATACAGTGTCCTCTGTCTGAGCAACTTTGTATCTTCTTAAATGGCCCTGTTCCCTCTTGTCTTTGTGTCTGCTGGCAACAAGTTGAGCTGCACTTGCTTGCAACTTTGCCAACTTTAGGATATTCTATTTTAGAAAATCACCTGACATGTGGTGACTCTTCTTAGTCTCAGCCCTAAAGTGTGCACATGCTCTTCCTTCCTCAACTTTCACTGCCAAACAAAGCTGCAGCTCTATTTTAATTGGGTCTGCCCCCCTCTCCCACTAAAGCTGTTTTAGCTATGTAAGCTATTCATATTTTTATTTTTTACTAGCTGATAAAGGGAATTCTACTACTGTGGAGCTTCTTGAGCAGTTTGGTTCAGCTCGTGGTCAGACCCCTCATCCTATACTTGTACACAGAAAATCAGAATAGGATCATGCAACAATCCCTGTCTTCGGAGGTTTTAGACTCTTATATTTATAGGTGCTCTGTCAGAATAAAGGCATTCTAATGTAATCACATTACTTATACAGTATAGGCAAAATGTTGATTGCAAATCACTCTGAAACCCTGGAGGGTTGGAATTTGATTGGATTTAATGTGACATCACACATATGGCTTTTAGATTAAAGTAAGCACATTTCATATAAAAAAACATGTCACATAGTGCCGTTCAGCCCAGAAATACTGAGAGATATGTTTTGGTTTATACGGCCCAGTCCAAGTATCAGATATGAATTGGATCGTATACAATAATTCAGTTCTTCTTTCTAAGGACAAAGAACATTGTTTTCTATAAATTGATACTTGTGTTAGGTCTTCTGTGCTTTGACATTGTCAACAATTTTTGTGAACTTAAAGTCAGTTCAAATGATACTAAATTAACCATTTGAGCAAGAACAGTTAATTCTGTTTCAGCCATTGTGTCATCATGGTATCGAGGAGTCTGTGAAAAAGTCGGTAAGAATGCTAAATTAATGGCTGTGTTGTTTACCAATGACTTGGTTACCAGAACTAATGTCAGAATTGTAATATAATTATTATTATTATTTAAAAAAGCTGTCTATAGCGATGTATCCACTCCTGCCTTTGAATTTACATGGTGCCAAACCACACATCTGGCTCAGATACTGTCGACGGGTTCAAAAGAGCATAAATTGGCACTTTTGATATACAGACTTTGAGAGCATTCTTTGCCATGAGAGTTTCATCCTTGTCGTGCAGGTTTCTCAAAGCAGTCAGTTTGTCATGATTACATCATGTCACTAACTGCAGCCCGGGAGGTTTCACAACCTTCTCAGTTAAAGCACGTATAGTTTGTCTTTCTTTGTGTCGCTCCATGACTTTCTAGTTCAACAAATAAGCAATCGCATCTAATTGAACTTTTATCCACTTTGTCACAATTCAGATAGGCTCCTCTGCTGATAGGCTTTGCATTCAGCAGTGCTTATTTATTAATTTCTTCTTTCTTTCCTGCAAAGTATTTGCATCTCCACCCAGTAACCTTGTACTGTGTCATATAATCTTATTCAAATAAAGTGGGAATTAAAAAACTTTAATAACTGTGGTATGTGTACAAGGGATGCATTTCTGTTATCCTTTATGTGTTCAGTAACTGTTGAAAATGTACAGAGCATGTGTGTTTGGCAAAAGTTTCAGTAGTTTCCTATGACTTAAAAATGATTTCCTAACCATTCAGCTGTGATTTAATTGTAACGATGTTTAAACAGTGGAAATCAGTTTACAGTGAGTGATGGATATTAACTTAGGAATGTCCAAATAGCGATCTTGCAATAACTTGAAATATCTTGCAAAAGTTACTATTAAACATAAAATGAGCCATCGGCAACGCTTCACACGAAGCAGGACTGTTAGACTGAGCACCTCGCTTGGAAGAAAAGTTGCTCACCTCTTGTGATGAAGTGATTGTCACTAGTGGCTTCTACTGGGACTAAAAGGTCAGATTGGGAAGAGGATTGTCAAAGTGGGAGACAAGGTAAGCCAACAACAATGTCAGCCAGACCGACAAAATGTTCATTTTGCACAGGAAACTAGCTTTTTAAAATAATTTAGTTTTTTTTTTTTTTTTTATAAAACGCATATTGCAATCGACCAATCAAATCACTCCTCAACCCCTTCTGCCACAGTTTTGTTAGCTGTGAAGAAATCTCAGGTACCTAATTGTGAGCTTACTTGATTGAGTCAGACCTGTTTCCTCATTTTAACTGAATTAAAAGTTTTTCATGCTTTCCTCTGGCTTTGCTGTTTAGCCATCACTGATCACCAAAGAAGATCAGTTAAGGTTATTGGCTTTTTGACAGCTTGCAGCCTTTCAAGCAGTTAGCACAATAAGCTCTTGATCTCAATCTGAAGAGTTTTTCTGTGGGAGTAACCTGTGGTATATGAATGTTTGATCGTCTGCCTCGTCTGTTCTTCTTTCTCAATAGCAGTTTTATGACGTCTTTTTTATCTTATAGACATATAGTAATATGAGAGCGAAGTAAAAGGAGGATAGAGTGACATAGCATCTATAGCAGTGTATAGCAGCTCTGCTTACTCGGCCCGTCTCTCCAGAAATGTGAAAACGGTACACCTGAAATGCATCCACATGTGTGCGTCGGCAAAGCCCAACATTTACCTACTTTGCTCTTACACTCCACATTAAGTTCAGCTTTGTTTCAAGAAAATACCGGTTTTGATGAGCAAAAGTACATGTGATTGGGCTCGAGGAGTAACAGGAGGCTCTCGGGACCTACAGGGTGGACCTGGGCTTTGGCATCGGCTCAAAGCCTTTTTTTCCTATGGTCACAAGTAACAGAAAGAGCGAACAAGAGGTTTTGTTTGAATGATGCATCCTGTACGAGTGGACTCTACGAGAACATATTTTTTTCTGGACACTGGAAGAGCAAGAAAAAGTCCAAACAAACCCTGCTACTTGTGTGGAGGCACGTCAGGTGAGTTGGTGCTCCTTCTGGAGACATTTGCATTTACACTGTTGAAGAAATGTGGCCACATGCTTCCTAAACTACCATCATATGTGGTCTGAGCAGTTGGTTTTGAAGGTGTCCGCCCAGAGTGCCTTTACACCTGTACTCGTACCGCTCCGCTGGTGATTGATGCCAGGTCGTATATCACCTGTAAGGAGCCTCATTAGAAAAAACTTTTCTATTTTTAGGTTTGCCTGCAAACTGAGATTAATCTGTTTTCATTAACAACCCCATTCCCAAAAATTTAGATGCAGTGTAAAATGTAAATGAAATGCAATGATTTGCTTAGCTCATAAACCAGTGTTTTATAAAAAAAAAAATAGATCTATAATCATATTAAATGTTGAAAATTAGACTTTTTTACTATTTAAGATAAAGAAATTTAGCTTAGCTTGAATTTGATGGCAGCAACAGATGCCTGAGAAGTTGGGACAAGGCCGTGTTTAACACTGTAGCATCCTCTCTTCTTTTAACAACGGTCCATAAACATCTGGGAACTAAGGAGACCAGTTGCTGGACCTTTGGGAGGAATGTTGTCCCAGTTTTGTCTCCTATAGGATTCTAGCTGCTCAGTAGTCCTGGGTCGTCTTCTTCATATTTTGCGCTTTATGATCTGACAAATGTTTTCAGGTCTTGACAGCAGACAGACCAGTCCAGCACTCGGATTTGTCTATTATGAAAGGGTTTCTTTGTCATAGATGCAGTATGCGGTTTAGAATTGTCTTGCTGAAATATGCAAGGCCTTCCCTGCAGAAGACGTCTGGATGTGGGTTTATTGGCGCTAAAACCTGCATTTTCTTTAAACATTGATGGGACCTTTCCAGATGTGAAAACCATCTTACCATCAGAGAAGCAGGCTTTTGAGCTGGTCATAATCTGGATGGCCCTCACCTTTTTAGTTTGGCAGATGTTGCATCCATGATTAAAGAAAATAATTTCAAAATTTGCATTCTTCTGACCACAGAACAGTTTTCCACTTTGTGCATTTTGAAAGAGCTTTGGTCTTAGATTTTTTTGTTTTTAAATCATGTTCCATATGGCTTCTTCTTTGCATGATAGAACTTTAATCACAGACAGTGATGTCTGGAAGTGTTCTTGAGCCCATGCAGTGACTTCCACAACAAAATGATGCCTATGTTTGATCAGTGCTCACTGAAGGCCTGAAGAATCTATCTAAAACCGTCTCTGCTGTGCATAAACCTGTTTCCAGACTTTAGCTTTTGATGATATTATGTACTGTGGATGATGGGTTTTTCAAAGTAGGGCTGGACGTTGAAACAATCTCAAAGTTGGATCAAAATTAGATTTGTGTAGATCTCTCCGGTTTATAAGCATCTGTCCATTGATGGAACAAATGACCTGTTCCTCAGCACAGACATTGTGTCAAAGTGTACAGCCGTTGATTACTGCCAAACGTTGTGTGAGGTACCAGCGGTGAAGAGGAGTGAATGCACGGGGTAGAATGAGAGCTGTGCATCCTCCCCGTGTCATTGAGGTAAATAATTGGGTTTTCTTTTCTTACTGTTCAAAATAGCAATGTCCTCTATTGCTGTAGAGCTGTGTGTAGCACATCAGTTCAGCCCCTCATTCTGTCTTTGGCAAATCGCCCGCACACACTCGGGCTACAACAGTTCCTCCCGTCTGTATGCAGGAATACACTGAATAAGTTGCCACAAGGTACACTGTTGCCACCTGAACACCCCTGTTGCAACTTTCAAGCCTTTTCGATAACCTTTCCAATAAAGCACCCAGTGAAAAATAAAAACTATAGCAACCTCAGACTGTCCATTCCTGTTGCAGTCAGAGAGGAGACAGAACCTACTTGTATAGAGAAATATGAAGCCGATTTAACCAAGTTTAACAGACTCAACTGTAGTTTCTGGAGTGAGTGCAGCAGCCTGGCAGTTAAAGAGGACACTCGATCTGTACTTCTGAGAAAATCAGCCACTCTGAGGAACTCTTTTTCTACTTTTTTATTTTATCACTGAGCTGTTGACCTAATTGGCTGCAGTGTGATCCTCCAGCTGTTTATTTTAACACCACTTAAATTTTTGTTTTTGTGTCCCATGTTTTGCTGCTGTCAAATTTAAGATAGACTTATGAATTTAATAGAACAAGGTCTCTCTTTCAATATTTAATGTTTTCTATCTTCTACTGTGAATAAAATTGAATAGTTTGCAATGTACAAATCAGCACACTCTGTTTTCATTCACATTTTTTTTATGGAATTGGGGTTGTGCATTGCTTCTTTTAGCACTATCCTGTGCAGAGCAACTGAGCCTTGACGGGAGTTACTGTAGAGTTGTATGGCTCAGCAACAATTTTGCTCTGTCTGCAGTGAGACTTTGATCAAAACGCTTTCAGTAGGAAAAACGTCTACTTACATTATCTTAGAATATGTCCCTTTTTTTCTAACACGAAGAAACGTTGCACTTTAATTACCTCTGCTCTTCGGATCATGACATCCATAATACTCTTGTCTGCATGGCCTCTGGTTTGTTGGAGGGGTATCAAAAATGCTGTTTGACTAATGTGATAATGTAAGTGTACATTGTGCTGACTTGACAAAGTTTCACTATCAGCCGTCCTCAAGGGCAGCTGAAGAGGGAAGGAGAGAAAGGGCTGAGGAAGGAAAGGTGGCTAGGAAGGTATATAAACCATGGTAAATAAACCATTGAATATGCAATTGAACTTCAAACGATGCTTAACAGAGTGGGGTGATGGGGCTTGAGCCAACAAAATAAACCACATTCAGCATTTTTAACTTCTCAAAAGTTTTTGCTTGACACTTTAACGCACTAACAGAAGATTGCTGGATGGAGATTTGTAAAAATGTGAATTTTCTCTCATCTTAGAAAGTGAACGTAACTTTCTGTGTCACCTACTATGATGCAAGATGCCAGATATCCCTCCTGCTGTCTTGTGTGGGAATGAGTCTTGTGTCAAATGACACAACTCTTGGTGAGGTGGCCACAGGCAACTTTTTAAATCTGGGTGAATTAGTTTTTAGAAGTATCGGTGGACACTTAAAAGGCACAGTGTAAAAAAATAAGATTAAAATAAAAACCCTAACTTTCATGTCTATAAGGTCAAATGCATAACCTTGTATTGAAACAAGACTAAAACGTGCTGTAATGCTGCGCATATTTGTCCTTCCCTTCAGATTGATGAAGCTGTGTGTATGCATGGTTCTTTTATAGAGCTCAGTTACTGTGCAGTGGTTTGGTGAAGCCTGATTCGACCTCCATCTTTAGTTTTTGAATGAATGTTGGTGCTCCCTCAATCCTTGCAACATAAAAATGTTTCAGGACTAGTTACTGGACTTTGCAGATGGAAATTTTACTGAAAAAGTTTCTGAAAAAATGCACTTCATTAGGTGGTCTGACTTCTTGAATCGGCGACAGAACAAGCATAAATAAACGGAAACTGTCACTTTACAAAGGCATTGACTGAATCCAAGTAACAGCAGAACAGCCATACGTAGGCAGTTCTGTGAAACGGACTCGCCTGTTTTATACTGGTATACAACTTACCTTAATTTCCATATCTGCTTCAGCCTCTACCTGCCCTAAAAGCTATTCCTTTATGGTCCAAAGTATGAGTAAGGTACACATTCTCACTGCACTTGTTTCCTTATTTGAACATCAGTCTGTATCTGGAGTGGTGGTGGTGTGGGTTTACAAATGATTTTTGTGCGTATACATTGTATATACGTACTGCCCCTGGGGTTGAGACCAGAACAATTCTGATACCATTTGTTTCAAAAGGATGTGCAGCACTGTACAAATGCCACCTCAGACCCAAAATGTGCTGTGCCTTGTTTACAGAGGAGTCTAAATGATTCATTATTTCATGGTGTTTCAGGTCCTATGTAACCAAACACGAAATGTCACAAGACACTCCAGCACATCTGTCAGCTTTACAGGTTGTCTGACATGGAATTGTGATTAGTTGGACCATATATAACAGAAATGTCATGGCAGCCCATTTTTCCAATTTAAGTACTGGTATGATGTAAATATCCAAAGTGAAAAAAATGATTCTGATCATTTAGCGATCATTTAAACACTTTCACAACAGTTTTGAAGAAAAATGTACTACCTGCACGTCAGCAGGAGTTCGACTGCTGTATACTGGGTCCACATTCTGCCCGTTGAGCTGCTGAGGTGCCCCAGATCCCAAGCAGTTGACCTGCCTTCCAAATTCTTCAAATCCCAGTCACATTAAGCTTTTGTGGGATGTGCTTGCAAGAGCTCTTTTCAAAAAGGTCAGACTTGGAATCCCACAGGACCTAAAATATTCCCTATGGACATTCCAGTCCAGGGCACTTGGTTCAGAGGTCAAGAGGTCTTAAGTTTGTACTCCAACCAGCCAAAGCTGCTTTGGCACCTAGACTGTATAAGGCAGGTGGTTTTAATGTGGTGGCATTTTTCATTTAACAATTGTCTACAGACGTACTGTTCGCTTTCATAAAGTACAATTTCATCTTTATCTATCTACGTATGAGGGCATCAGACAATGATATAAACTGCATACATAATTAAGGGGAGCAGAATTATAATCCTAATGATTTTTATCCAGGTGCCCTAATGGGATGTAACTCAAGTAAGGGCTTTTATTGAAAAAAATCTTCTAATATGATATGAAAAATGCTAGATGTGAGAATCACTGCACTTAAAACGGAGATACGTTTTTGTGATTAAATTAGGCTAAATCATGGTAATTGGCATAGTTATTCCAAATATTTAGCGTGGTGAATGTAAGTTTTCACTAAGCTGATGCATTTTTGACTTCCATAAACCCATTTTTATTGTTGAAATACAACATCTTTGAATTTGAGTGAGAGGCAGAAGTGCTAATTAAAATGCCTGAGGGGGATGGTGTCATGATGCATTGAACCTGGAGTTCTGGTCCTTGATAATTGTATTATCAGTGAAGTGGTGTAGATCGAAGTAGTCTGAGCAATGATTAGGTTCATGTTGACTCCAACAACTCGTAGTGCAGTTAAAATTCTTGGCAGTCGTCTTTTGTCAGTCATTTTCAAATTAGGTGACCTTACCAGGAAAGAGGAACTCTTCAGTTACATAGAGCAATTCGACAATGGTCTAAATCCATGGACAACATCAGACTCACATGACGCCTAACAAAGGTGAGTTGGGAGAATTTAAAAAAAAAAAAAAGATTGTTGGTGGTTCTGATTTTCAATCTTTGGCGTTACTATGGGATGAAGGAAAAGGTAACGAAAGGCTCAGTGATGCTAAATGAAACTTTTTGCCTGTAGGCTATATTTTCATGAATAATTATAAGGGCTGCCCGCATAAATTGTTTTTATGTCGTCCAATCAAGAATGAACTAATAACAAGTGAATTATAGTGACTGAGGCATTGAGAATCAGTGTGGTCATCATGGATCCAAGAACTGGCTGCCTCTCTCTTTGGTATTAACCTGCAGACAAATACAGCAGCTTTTGTCCTTTTTTCTGCTGAAGGAGTGAAATAACTGGACAGAAGTAGAACCCTATTTTTGCTGTTTGACTTTTGGCATCTTGTATTTATTTAACAGGAAAACATTTTTACAGAAATGGCTTATATAATTACTCGCTTTGTTCTGTTATTTGACTACCATTGCACAGAGGGAAGATATATATATATATATATATACATATATATATATATATATATATATATATATATATTTTAAAATATTTAAATTTACAGTTATATACAGCCTGATTTCTATACCACAATCTATAGTCATTTATCGGGGACAAAGGGAACTTTATGAATTTCCTCACTGCGATCAGTGTGTCATCTGCTCAAAAATAAAAGGAAGGTTGGTGACATTTTGGACTCTTTAAAGCATTTGGCTTTGGATCACAAAAAATTGGCTCCCAGTTACTCACACCCTTTCGTGTTCTTGCCTTGTATACACCTAATTATCAGAGACTGCAGCCCAAAACCATACTAATCTCTGCCCAATAAAGAAAGGAAAATGCAAACAGGGAAGTCTCTGGAGAGAAATACACTCTAAAGGGTCAGTATTTAGTGCTATTGGATTTTGATGGTATTATTTTCATGAGTTTAAATGTTTATTTATATTGCGCTTTGCTCATTTATGTTTAGGCATATTGTCCATATCAGCATTTGGATGGAGCATATAGGAGGCAAAACGTGAAGCTGTAAAATCCATTGTTTTCTTTAGAGCACATTGATGTCAGGATGGAACACCAACTTAATCGTAATCATTGTTGCATTCACATCAATGCACCATGTATTTGGACAGGTCTGGATTATCTACTAATGAGTGGAGAGGAGGCAAACAGAGCTTGCAGCAAACATCCCTGTTATTTGATCAGTGTGACTTCGGCAGACATTAACTGCTCTGTTCTCTCAAGGGGACTTCAACAATAATTTCACCTCAGCAGACTTGCTAAACTGCACAGATTCCAGTCAGACAGGTGTCTCACATTCACCTGCTTTAAGTACTGTGCAAAAGGTCATGGCCCTTTTCTGCCATGTTTACAATGAGCCAACTTTAATGAGCTTTTTAAGGACCAAAGCATCAAATAGCCAATGAAATTTTGAAAATGAGTATTTTCTGTTTCCATGCTTAGCTTTAAATGTCTAGCAAAGAACGCCTTGCATAAAGAAGCAACTCATCTATGAGCTCTCCCAAATAAGTTATGAGTTTATTAGGTAAAAAATATGACAAAATGAAAACTAAACACTGCAGGACATAGTGGAGACATGCAGTCGTGTCACGGAAGGAAATATCACAACAAACATGGCTGTGGACCACGTGGAGCTGTTTTTAGGCATAACTAGCTGTGTAACATATTCTGCTGTTTTTATGCAATTTGGAATAAGAGATTACATGACTCCTACTTGTTAGAGATTCCAGGTAATCTTTGACTACCACTAACAGTAACATGGCCTGAAAGTTGATATTATGTTTTGATAACATCTTTTTTCCAGCATTCCAGATACATTTGTTCAAATGAACAGTGCACCTGGAACATAAAACAGACATATTTTATTCACTAATAATTTTTAACAACGCCTTAAACAGCTTAACGATGAGCACAAAGCTATTGGATTTAATTTTAGTTGATATGCCGTAGGGGTCACACACGATGACTTTTCACTAGGCTTAACTCCTGATTCCTTTTATCAAATGGTGGTTAACTTATTTTTACAAATAGCTCTTGGTGATTAAATCTGTTTGCCCACCTAGTTGTTGAAGTGACCTGGCAGTTTCTCTTCACAGCTTCTGTCTGTCGAGCCGACTGTAATGTTGCATACTGGAAACAAAAAAACACTTATCGGTGTTCTACCAATTAACCAAATTCTGCTCCGTTTCATGAGCAGTTCATAGCTGTCCCACCATGCTCACAGTCCTATTTCTATCTCTTGTGCTCTTATTGAGTTTAGCATTTTACTCACCAGCTCCTCTCCGGCTGCCTGCCCCAGATTATCAAGCAAGCCGGCTTGCATTTAGTTGGAGCCTGGGATGTGTCTGCGAGTCTCTCATATCCCTTCTTTTTAGGTGTTCACACATTGGTATTGATGGCCATATCTATGCAATGTGTAAATGTCCCTATAAGGATGTGTCGCCCTTGCATTAAAGAATATGTGGTAGAAAGACGTAGATGGTAATAAATTAACATCTTAGATTAATTATTCTACTCATGTTGTTCATAAATCTCTGCAAAGTTCACAGGCTTGGACACTTAGGTTCACCAATCTGCAATACCCCCACACGACCAGAAGATTCCCTTCATTAAAATGAATTGAAGCTTTGATATAAAGATTATATATTAGGAAAAAAACAGCACTTCTCTGTGGAAGTCAAACACTAGATCAAAACCGATGCAATTTAAAGCCATTGTTGTGAAAGCAAATCTGTCTGAGACCTGCACATGAACAACCATTCATGGGAATTTGTTGTCTCACTGAAGAAGGCAACAAAGACACCACCAGAAGCCACCAAAAATGTCAGGAAACAAGGTAGGGTGATGTTAAAGGACCTAACAAGAATAGGGCTGCATGATTTAATATATTACGATACCTCTAATGAACACACTCACAAAAAAATAAAAAGAAAAAAATTTAAATGATTTAACTGTAATATGAATTTATTTATTTATTTTTCTGATTTACAATTTCTACGTGTCTGAATGTGGCATAAGTGTGAAATCAATACATGTGCAACGTCAATCAATCAATCAATCAACATTTATTTAATTAGGGCTTTACAAGATCCAAAATGTGACCAAAGTGCTTAACAGTGAAAATAAAACAGGAATAAAAACATTTTAAAAAAGCACATAAAATAGCAAACATAGAAGCATGTAAAACACGTAAAAAGCAGGTGCAAATGTCACAGCGTCAAAGTGCTGCTAAGTACTAAAAAACAGTTTGATTAAATAAGTTTTTCAGATTTTAAAAGTACCGGGTCGACAATGGTGTGTAAGTTGGGAGGTAACTTATTTCACATCTTGGGAGCAGTAACAGCAAAAGAGCGATCACCCCATCGTTTGTACCAGGACCTCAATGAAATGATCTGAAGACCTCTGGGCCCTCTCGTTATTACAAAGAGTAAGAATTTCTGAGAGATCAGATGGGGAAAGGCCATTTATGGCTTTAAAAACAAACATTAAAATCTTAAACTGAATTCTAAAATGAACTGGGAACCAACGAAGAGCCGAAAGCACTGGGGTGATAAGGTCGCATCTGGATGTGTTGGTTAAAAGACAAGCTGCAGCATTTTGGACTAACTGAAGGCGAGCAATGGAAGTCTGGCACACACCGACATAAAGTGCGTTACAATAATCAAGTCTTGAACTGATAAAAGCATGACAGACTTTTTCCAGGTCGCTGGAAAACTCTGGCTGAGGGACGAAGCTTAAAGAAGCTTGCTTTGACAACAGAAGCTATCTGTACCACCCAGATTTTCACTTTTTGCTTAAAACTTGAGGCCAAAGAACCAAAATTTGGCAACATAATTCATATTGTTAATATCACAGGGCCATTTTATCACAAAGTAGAGGAGAATCTTTAAAAAGGTTGCGCAGTTAAGACTTTGGTGTGGGATTTGCCAAATTTGACCAAAACCTTTTTCAGGTGGCTAATGGAGGCTTCCTCTGTGAAGCAGAGATGATAAAAATAAGGTTATAACTTATGTTCCTGTCTCTGATAAATGACATAACAGGATAAACATGCTGGTGTTGTAATGTACTAAAGTCAATGTCTAGAGTGAATTGATGTGTTGTAATGCTGCATTTGCATAAAAGTAACTAATTAACCACTGCTTCAACCACCTCTTATTCCCAGCCTACAGAGAAGGATGACATGATAATCCAACAGTTACTGAAGCAGACACAATATGGTGTAAAATGGCGGATTGTGCAAAGCAAAGTTAAGACAGTGTGGCAAGCTAGCCCAGGCAGATTTGCTACAACTTTGGCATCAATTTAATCAATAGGACCTGACATGATATCAGCAGCTAAAATGTTGTTGAAATTATTGTGATCTTTTCCTAAATCTACTTGCTGACAACTTTACCAAGAGAGCCAAGCAAAGCATATGTGACGGAGCACATGAACGAGTGTTGTAGAACTTCACAAGAACTGGCTTAAAGATTAAATAGATAGATTAAACCTGAATTTGTCAGCTTAGTGAACTAAGTTCATATTTCCAAAGTTCACTAGTTTGTATTCATTTATCTGTTTGTTTGTTTTTTAATTTTTATGACCATCTCTGAATGCTCCTAATATGGAACATAGTTTTTGGAGTGCGATGACATATTGGAACAGGGGCACCATGCCCGTCTTAGCAAATGTTTACACATCTCTGCATTTAACTGTTTTACCATCAAATTACTGTAAATCAAACAGATAAACCAACAAAGAATATCTATTTAACGCATGACCTACTTTGTTTGATCATTTTCACACTCCAGTGAAAGCACTTTAGCAGAACAGAAGCCCAGTGACAAATGCTGCAGACTCACAATTAATATCACATCATCATAGGTTAATTTCAGCTGCCAATGAAACAATGCAGCCTCAGAGACAAGCAGCAACATTTCAAATGCCTAAAAGAAACCAAGAAAACAGATTAAGAGCTGTGTGACCAAATCTGGTGTGGGAGCACGAGCGGTGCAGGAGACAGCTTTGGTGCAGAGGCTGTGAGCTTGCCCTTATAAAACCCTTCATATTCAGTTGTTTGGTCTTCTCTGAAACTTCTTGTTTTGGTTTGCTACCTTTTGCCAGTGTGTGTCACTCTGTGGTAGTGATGATGCCTAGTTCTGCACGCCTATAACTCCATGTCATGTAATTGACCTAATGCAATTGCATTAGGTGTACATATGGTATTTATGTCTGTGACTGGTGCAGAAAACAATGTAAGGTTGCCAGCTCCCATTTGAGCACGCACTCAGGGGATGCATGCAAGCACAACTCAGCACAACACGTTCAATGTCCACAGCAACGTTGTTCGAGAGAGCTTTGCTCACTTTGGATTCTTTGGTTAAAAACTTCCTTTTTCACAGCAAAAGTAAATATGAGCACCTCTTAAGAATGCCCAACTCATGCCCAATACTGTATATTACTTACCAAAAGCAACAAGTAGCATGATGAGAGATAATCTGCCTTGCCTCCTGGTTTTCTCAGAGACCTCCAGCAAGGAAATGTCACTTCAGTGTTTACTCTTGTCGAGTCTCACATTTCCTTGCTTCTTCTGATAGCTTATCTTGGGTTTCTGCCATAGTGTGTATCCATTACAGCAAAAGTGTTACAGATGTGTTCATTTATTTGTATATTTTTTCCTAAATCTTTATATAGAAATGCCCATTTGGCAGTGTAAGGGAAAACTAACTTGTTGTCTTAGTTGCCAGGCTCAACCATAATTGTGAAATGTGGTTGTGTTGTCAACACCAGTGGTGATGCAAATGTTAGCTGGCTTACTAAACTCTTCAGATATTTGTCAGGTATTGTATCTGTTATTGGGTTATTTAATGAATATGGCTTTTCAAAGAGGTCACAAACAACCTTAGACACCTCTCAGCATTGCACTTAAGCTGCAGCAACTCGGACCAAAACAAATTAGACCAAAATTGAAAGTGAAACCTAACATGGAGTCCCTCAAACATCTCTTAAATCTCAGAAAAATCCCAGATTTTCTCTCTGATTTTATCCACCCCTTTGTTGGAGACTTTTCATCTGAAGAACATGGTTAATTAGTTGGGGAAAACCTCGAACTGTGCTTGCTTTAGGAGACTCACATGTACACAATATGCATGCATGGTCGTTCCAGCTGCATAGCATGAGAAGGAAGCGAGGGACACAGAGGGACAAGGCTGCATGCTCTGGTAAGATCTTCACTACAGCGCTAACATTATCTCATAGCAAATAGTTGTTTGCTGCTTTATTAAGGTATAAAATATTATCTGTTGAACTTTTAAGATGTAATATTTGCGGTGGAATTAGATGTGTGATCAGGCACCTCTGTAACAAACCTGGGCAAATGTTGCAATCAGCATTTCTTGCGACTGGATTTTTAAACAAGCATTTTGGGTTTTAAACAACCTGTCAAAAAGTAAGCACAAAGCAAGAAACTACAACATTCAGTGTACTCATACTGTTTAAATTAGACTAAAAAAAAAAACACTCAAGAACTTACCGATGTTAAGTCAAAACTAGTAGGCTCGACATGTATTTAATAATTGCATTAAAAGCTAAACGTTTTTTTCCATGCTTAAAATGGCTGACTTTTAGCCATCTGAAATGTCATTGTGGGTGTTTGGCTTGATTAAGCAATAACCACCTGAGCCTAAGACTGAATACAGGACCAAAAAGCCTGTTAATTCTGCTGTGAGGGACAAGCAACAAGGGTTAAAAAAAAGGTTTACACCACTATATACAGATCAGCCATAACATTAGGACCACCTGCCTGACATAGAGCGTTCTCTCCTCATGCTGCCAAAAGAGCCCTGACCAGTGGGGTGAAAGGTGGGGTCAAAGAATATCTGAAAGTGCCCTAGAGTGTCTTGTACCAGGATCCTTTTGTCCATGTGGGTTGTGAGGAGGGTCTTTGTGTATTTGAGAGAGTTTAGAGATCATGCTTTTTTAACCCTTCCTAAGCTGTTTTTCTCAGTGCTGTCTCTGTGGAAAGCTGCTCGTCAGTATGTTGCCATACTGTATGTCTGTGGGGGGTGATTAGTCTGCAGAAATGTTTAGGTAGGTGCCAAAGAAAAGTCCAGGATGCAGGTTTTTATTGAATCAAAATGAATGTTGCACACTTTACCTGTCAGTGGTCATTATGTTATGGCTGATGGGTGTATAAATATATATATATATATATATATATATATATATATATAATGTGTGCATCTGTTTGCATACACACACAGAACACAGATATACATATATGTGGGTTTGATCGTCTTTCAAGGAATCGCACTGACTCGGAACCCAAAGAGTTCTCAGATCACATCCGTCTTCAGATATGTTCATTACTTCATACACACCTGCTAACACTTTCAGAGCCGATGCAACATGTCTATTCATCAGGTTCAGTACTCAAAACAGCTTTTGTAGTTGTCTCCAGAGCTGTCAGGATCCTGGAGACAGTCACTTAACAGGTGAAAAGCTTATCTGTTATTTTACCACAGCTGGTAGTCGCTGGAAATAAGACTTTCTGTGCTAATGCTTAGATTGTTGGGAAGAATGATTCTGTTTTTGTTAAATGAGTGGGGTGCATCATATAAAAGGGGTGGATTACTTTTTCTCTCGGACACAAGATAAATCAGATGTTGCAGCAGAATTTTGGACACGTGGATCAGTATGTGTATTTCAATGTATTTTTTGTCCTGATATTGTTTTTGGAGTTTCACACAGTAAAGATACCACTGAGCAAAGTTTTGCTGAAGAGTCTGGCATCTGCAGGCAACTTGACATCATGAACAGACAGAAACTTTAGACTGTTAGACTTGCACCTATAATAATAATAATAATAATAATAATAATAATAATAATAATAATACTTTTTATTCATAGACGCCTTTCTGGACACTCTGGTCATCGTACATAGGTTAAAAACAATACAACACAGACAATGATAACGAAATCAGGTTAAAATTACACATTTTAAATGAAGTCATAGGGAAAAGGCAGGTTTGAAAAGGTAGGTTTTGAGTTTGAATTTGAAGTGTAAAAGTATAAAGGCTGACTGCACGCTGCACTCACTCTGTGGTTTTACAGGGAAATTTACAACTGTGTCATTTTTTTTACTTCTTTTCATCTATGCTGCCATACAGAGAGCTGCTGAATTGCTTTTCATTGTTCTTGCAACAGTGACAATAAAGATCTATTCTATTCTATTCTAAACTTGCATCATCTGGCAGGCTGTTTAAACCTGATGCGCTCAGTGACTGTCAGTGACATCACTTGTCATGGATTTATGGAGAGTTTGTAGAAAGAAAATAAAAAGTGATTTGTGATTTGTTAAAGATCTTGCACACATTTTTAGATATTTCTCACTCATTATACCTCAAAACTAACTAGAGCAACACCTGTAGCATGCTAAATATATTATTTTTTCCATATCAACTTGAATACTGTATTCTGTTTTTATAACCTTTTATATATATTTTTTTAATTACTTTACATCACACCAGTTAAAATATTACAGAATAATTATAACCATTGGCCAGAAGTCCTGAAATAGAAATGACTACACCGCTTTGCCTTTTCTGATTTACCAGTTTGTTTCCTTAATTTCTCTCCTTGACTACTCGCATCTTAGTTTCTCCCAGCCGAAATGCTTGAGGCGAAGACAGAGAAGAGGAGGGAGTAAGCAATAAAAGGCATATGCCAAGTTGGGGCACCCTCGCTTTGAAGGCAGTATTTTAAACAAATACTGATCTTCATCCTTCATTATTCTGTTGCAGCACTGAAAGATGCAAGAGTGTGTGAAACATTTACTTTCAATTTAATCAATTAAGGTTTGATTAATGTGTCACATCCTCTTTAGACTCCACAAAGCGACTTATGGAAAGGATAGAATAAAATTCAGTAATTAGTCTGTCTCAGCAGTCCACAACAGCTCCAACAATCAATTCTTAATGTTCAAATAGCAAATAGCTTCTACAATCATCTTTTTATTCTTTTCTTTCCCAGGTGATAATTTGTCCATGAAATATAATATATAGTGTCTGCTGATGCTGCGTGCTGTACGTTCGTCACTGGAAAGGGCTTTTTTTCCCCAAAACAACAGAAATTAAATACTTTTGTTAAATATATATATATATATATATATATATATATATATATATATATATATATATATATATATATATATATACAAGTAAAAGGGGTGTTGAACCACACTGAAGATGTTGCAGAATGGATCAAATGAAGACGGTTAGCCATAAGCTTCAGGATTGCAGTCAGTGATCTCTGAACAGCCTCGAACTCACAGTTCTGTACTGTTTTTACCTGTTGTAATACATTTCAAGTTTGTTTTGTCTAATTTGACAGTTCACTTTGCAGTAGTTTACAGTAATTTCATGCTGACCATTGAAAACATAAGCACAGAGCAGTAATAAATATCAGATATATAGATTTATATATTTCTCCCTCACATCAAGATATGTCATGCTGTGGAATCGAAGCATGTACATGCATTGTCTTTTTTTCAGTGTGCTTCGCAGAGGCTCGTTTAACTTTCATTTTGATGAGATGCCATTGTGTTTTTTTGTCTTTCAGTTGCCAACAGTTCAACAGACAGAACCAATTGGAAGTCCACATGCGTTTCCTAGCCCCATCATGCTTTCCCCAACATCGATGCCTCCAGGAGGAGCTCCTTTCATGCCCACAGAGTTTGACCCTGCAAATCTGGCAGCTGGTAAGTTTTAAACAATAAATGATGGTGCATATTTCCAATATTAAAGCAGAAAATGAAATTGCTGTTCCATGATATGGATATGACTTGTTTTGGTTTGATGTTGCTTCTCTGAACATTTGCACTCTCTGGCTCTTATTGATATTCCATTCTTGCAGGGATCAATATAACCTCTTAATTTCCTCCACAGAGTCCACAGAGAATTCTGCAGGAAACAAAGACCCTTCCTCAGATACCGGCATTGGCAACCAGCTGGGTTCTCCACCAGCACCAGTGATGACCTTGCCAAACCATGCAATCATGCAGGGACCCCCCAGACCCGGTATGCCACCTCTGCAGCCTCCTCCCGGCATGCCAAATCCTCACATACCTCCCTTCATCTCACCTCCAAACATGCAACACATGCCCCCGCAAATGATGCCAGGAGGACCAGCGTTTCCATCCAACAGATTCAGAATACCAGTGCCCTTCCCTCCTCGCGGTCCTCCTTTCCAGCGATATCCATCCATGAGACCTGAGAGCATGAACGACAGAGAAGGGAGACCTTTCCCAAACGGGAGGCCAGGGTTTGGATGCCCACCCTTTCAAAGAGGGAGGTGGTAGAGGATAGTTGAATGATGAACACTGACGTTGCTGAACCACTGTGACAGATTTTAATGAAGACAATGACGTTTGGTTCATTGAGGACCTTTGTGATCAACAGGTGGTGCCGTCTCTCCTGTTCAGACCGACAAAACCTTTTCTATGTGTAACTTTAAAAAACAAAACACTGTTCTGAATGTGGTCCACACACCTGTCCACCTGAGGAGAGATTTGTTCCTGTATATATTTTAGGTGCTTGTAGATGTTTCTCTTTTTGTATATTTAAAGTTGTGTGGTTCATGCTTGACTCGATTATCCTGTTAGGTGCAGTTATAAACAAAGGCAGTATGTGCATTTTTGAACTAATATCCTTGAACAGAGTTTTTGTCTATAGAAGCAAAGATCCCTCATGCCCTTTTTGGTATTTTGATTTTAGGTTCACACCAATACTACATTCTTTGCCAGAAAAAAAAGGATTTTATTTAAATAAGATTTTATGTCCTGCCGGTAGAGGGTAGAGTGAACCCTGTTTCTATGCCCCACCTCTGTTGTTCATTAAGGTTGCACCTTGTTGGATCATGTGCAGTGAATAATAAACAGAGTGTCTATCATTTGTTCAAGTCGACTGTTGGCGTTGATTTATTTACTGTTAATCCTGTGCTGGGTTGAGAGACAGTTTTGCACTTTCACAGCATCACTTAACAAGAGTTGTCAAAACTGCCTGAGCCGTCATCTCTGACGTTTCATGCGTTGTGTTTAATTTACTCTCATAATTTTCTGTATTGTATCTATTTGATCATAATTATGTTTATGGCATCTGCGTGCTCAAGGGATGAGATGCCCAGAAACTGCGCCAATATGTATTTCTTACTGTTTTGTCTTTGTAAAATTATATGTATAGCGGTGAACGTCGATTCGAGGTGTACCGCGTCTCATTGGCTCCACGGCTAAATAAGTGGCATTCTCATGATCCACTTGTGCGCCGTCTCCAAGGGACCTTGGGCTCCGCCCCTCACAGCGGTGTGGAAACAACACGCATGGTCCGTAGACGGACAGACCTTGGAGAAGCGGCAGGATTTTGAGACACAGATGGGCGACACTGATTTGTGGAAAAAATGGATATTTCTGCGTCAGGGCAGGAGCAGCCATATCCCGGTGGAGGTGAAGACAGGTATGTATGTGAGGGGAAGCATGCTACCCGAATCATAGGAAGGAAAAAATAAGCTCGATTACCGATCATGCTTCTGCGTGGTCCTAGCGCCGTGTCCACGCATGAGCGCGTCACTCAATCATACAAGTTTAGCAGAGGTGACACGCTGGCGCACTGAAGCAGGCGGACAAGACTGACCAGATGCGGGCTTTTTTCTTAGCACTGGCTGCTTTGCATTTGTTTTCCAATAAGTCAATGTCGGTTGCTTCAGGGGTGGAAACAGTCATGTGCCTGAACGACGGGAGACATCAGGGTTAACGCATGCATGTATAGACGTCTGAATTTCAATCCTAGTGCATGGATACAGCATCACAACAAATTGTACCAGACACGCATAACAAGCAGCGTGACTCCCACAATACCTTTGAGATGGGGTTGATTTAACATTTTGGCAAATTGCATGGGCTTAGTGCGGTGCAGGTTGAAGCCATTTCATTTGACTTATTACGCTCTTTTTGCGGTACAAATGGTCCAACTTATTGATACATTGCATGCTACCTTACTAAACAGACCGTAGAGGTGACTGGGCTGAGAGGCTGTTTATGCAGCCGGTTTACTCCAATGACCTTATGGTGTCACGTTTGTTGCAGCGTCACTGCCACTGTCTACCAATGAAAGTGTCTTCTTCGTGTCATTTTATATGCAACTGTGATAAACATCCTAAAATGGCGAAGAGAATGCAGGGTTGTAACAGCTAAAGGCTTATTTCTGCATTTGTTTTTGCAAGGTGCAGTCTGGGGCAGCCAGTTTGTCTGTGGATGTGTCAGCAGTTGACAATTTGATTTAAGAATTAAAACAAGAAAAGTCTCCTTTTTTTGCACTAAAAATGTGTCCCATGGGAGGATAGGATGCAGTCTCAGCATCTTGTATTGATAGTGAGACAAAACCTGCCCCACAAACAAGTCATATTAGTTGTTTATAACATTGTGACACCACAGAAAAAGTGATGTAGTAACTTGATTTTTAGTATCAGTCCTTCAGTGGTTCAGGTTACAGCTTCTTTTTTTTTTTGTTCCCGGAGACCATAATATCTGTCAGTATGCAGCCAATAAATGTAATTGTTCAGGCCCAAAATGGCTTCTGGTTTCAGGCAGTGCAACTCGAGAAAGAACAGCGCATACCAAGTAACCAAGTTAAAAACAAAAAATTGAATAACATAAAATTGAAGTAGGGCTGGTTTCCAACACATAGTACTGTTATGGTATTCTTGCTTGTTGATTATAACACTGTTATAAAGCAGCCTCTCAGAGGAATGTTGGCATTTTCAAATCACAGCTAATTATTTTTGTGTTTTTCAAACACCGCTAACATTTCATTAGATTGTTTACAAGTTGAGTTTTTAGCTTTTGATCTGAAGGAACATCCTAATGCACAAACATTGTAATCAGTGCTAGATTCCTTAAAGATTTTGAAAAATGTAATCGTTTAAAGCGTGTTTTGCTCATGGGTAGCTGTCTATAAATAATCTGAAATCTTAAAAAGACACATGTTAACATGCATGTTGTGTGTAACGTGTTCTTTGAATGATCGCAGAAGTTATGCATGAATGTGAATGAAAGCGGCCTGGATGGACCAATGGGAGTAGAACATCAAGCAGAATGGCCTCAGTGTTTAGTGACATGTCCTGTGTGTGGTAACCTGAACCTCTCTGTATGACATGCCAGCACAGAGACCCGACCCTCTCTCTGTCAGCCCCTGTTTGTGTGGTTCACTTGTAACTAGTTTAGTTCGTCTCTGGCTTGTGTCAACGTGCTTTAATGCTGCATCTCAAAGATCTTGAATGTTAGACCAACTGTCTGCTCATGAAAGAATGTCTGTACATTCACATGGTAATTTGTTGGCTTTTTGTACAATCCATGACTTTGTTCTTTATGCATGTTCTGAGATGTACTACCAAACACAGTTGTTTCGTTGAAATGTGCATAATCTAACCTTCATAAGTGCTCTTTGTGAATTATTCATTTACTTCCCACTTGTGCATAACTCGCCTTTCATTTGCAAAGTAAATACTGGAGACTTTCTCGTGTTATGCTCAGTGCCAAGTGAATAACATGCAGAGCCTGATGTGTTAACTCTAACACACACCATTCATTAGAATTCAAACGTTCTACTACTTACTGTAATAATGTTTGAATTGTATCTGTGGTATCCTTGTTCTACTCATGTTAAAGTACTTGCATCCTCGTTAGGTCTTGCCAAACCACGTTTAAAGGCCAGCTAAACAGAAGGTGATGTGCATTTGATCATATTGATGAGAGACATTAGATCACAGCCAAAAAAAGATATTGATTTCCCTGAACAGAAAATGTATTTAATTTCCCCAAGCGGGTGACTGTGGTTGTGTCATGCACATTTTTCTCCTGATTTGATAGGCCCAATTTAACAGCCAGTGTTTTGTCTGTCAGATTCTAAGGATGAAACAGCCAGCCCTATAGTACTGAATGCACCCTCATTCTGAAGTTGTTTAGATATTTGAACAAAACTTAATCAAGAACCGAGACCAAAATAACTTCATAAACAAAGGATCAAAATTTGTATCTCTTAAATATTCACTTTTAAACTGAAACTTGAATTGATCCCTGTTTTTCACAAATCATGAGATGTTGTGGCCGTATCGTGTAAAAATGTCTCTGCCTGGACTCTAGTTTTAGATGTAGTCATTACAGGCTGCTTGCAAATTTAGCCTTTTAACAATTATCTGCTGTCTTTTTGCTTAAAGCAACAGATTCCTTCCTCCAAAGCAAGACAGACTTCAGGTTGCAGTGATATACACAATGTGGGGTTGCCCGTTGATTTTAATGTGTTTCAAATGTAATAAATGTTATACATTATGTCTGTAAGTAGTTTCCAGGTAACTGATGAGGGACAAACATGCTGTTCATTCCACTTCTGTTCACACCCATGTTGAATTGCATTTCAGGTGAGAGCTCACCCTTTCCTTGTTCATCCTGACAGGACATCTGTCTTGATTAGTGGACACTATTGATGTGTTGCTCTATCCGTTGATCCTCTGCCATTTTCGACAGTTGAAAAAAGGAATTGCATTCTTCTCCACAGACAGCCGAATTGTACACATCAGGGTGTGTGGTATTGTTTTCTCCAGAATCATATGCTGCTAACTGCTAGCTACTTTATTAATTCCTCATACATGTGTATCTTTCTACTTTTTCACTGATCAAAGAGGAGGTGGAAGTTGCCACATGTTTCAGCATCTTATGATGAATTCACAATGTGCTGACAGTCAGCAAAATCTGAAACATGGCTTGTTAAGATTTGTTTCAAAGCTGCATTTGAGAGGGTAACGCCTCCAGCAGTGGTGCACATTAGTGTGACTGTGATGCACTCTAAATATTTCCATGAACCTTAGAAAGAAAGGACCAAGCCCAAGATACTTTCATCCTCTAAGTTCAAGGCTGCACAACTGCAGAGGTATTTTGCATGATCCTCAGCTGCGCTTCCAAGCAAGAAGACATGGGCTTTCTCATGAATTATTGCAAGCCTAAATTAACATTCTAATCAAACTCCTCATGAATAACACCATGCTGCGGCTTGCACCTTTAGAAAAACGGAACAAGAGCTTCAGTATTGACTCCAGCTCGAACGCCTCCTATTACACTGTTAAGGCCCCAAAGAGTGATATCTGAAAATGCTCCGTTTGGCTTACAGCAAATAACTTTTCAAAATAGAGGGCCCAGTGTGTTTCTGTATGTGTATGTATGAATGCAGAAGTTGACAGTATTAACTGACCGTCTAGTTCTTGCTTTCTGAAACAGTCATGGGGTTTGGAAAGACCTGACACAAGCATTCGATGATCTCATTAAAGCTCTTTTCCACTTATTTTTGAACTGTGTGGAAGAACATAAGACCAGCCATCAAAATGCACACGGTGGTGGTCATCAGCTACACGTGGCTGGTGGGGTCTCGTGGTTTTGGATGAATAATGGATACTAAGTGCACAAAACTGCTGAGGCTATGCATCACTTTGGGGAGACGGGAGTTTGGCTAACTTTACCAAACACCATCATTTATTTTCTCAGGGTGGAGACTCTTTAGAAGTGTAATGCAGTGATGATTAGTTATCACAGTATGCTTCTTTCTTTCTGTTTCTTCCTTCTTTCTGTTTTTCATGGCCACCATGCTTTGTTCTACACTGTCAAAAGAGGGTGGTGTGTCACTACCTGATCTGTAAAACTGAACTCTTTAGTAGAAATAATTACATATCTATGAAATATGACTTGCTAAGACAAACACTACTGAAGCATTGGTTGTGCTATTATAATTCTAATAAAAGTCAGTGCAGTTATATTCTTAAATATCTAGACGATGTTTACTTAAAGATCTGTAGAAATTCTTTTAAGCCAAATCAGCATATAGTTAATCCAGCCAAGCAGCTTGTGAAGTGCCGTATCTGCTCTTTAATATGCTCAAAGCATCTTTTTATAGCTAATACTGAAGAGCCACCTATACTATGTAGGTTCAGTCTTGACCAGCAGATTCAAGCTTTCTCTCTGCACTTGGAATTATTCCCCTTCTATACTGCTCTCTTTGATGTTGCCTCTCGAGAGGCAACTCTCTGCTGGAGACCTCTAGATCTTCCACTAATGATGTCTGCCCATGCTGAGGTTACTTTCATGTCTTGCACAACATTTGTATTTTTCTCTTTAGACAGCGGTGGTCACAGTGCTCTTCATTGCAATCTCTTTTCTCTTTGGGACACAGGTGGGGATGGGCTTGGTGTGATTGAGGAGACTCAACAAAATAAAAAAAAGGAAACGCTTGAACCCCCTTTTCAGTGTTCACTAAATGCAGCACATAGCAGACGTCTTGTTTAAATGCAAAATCAATTTCAATTTGATGCATGCACTTTTTCTATCTGTAGACCAATATCTTTGTTGTCGAGTAAAATTTAAATAACAAGGCAAATGCTGTTAATTCTACATCTTGATGTAGAGTTGTGGGTAATGCTCATCCCCTGTATGCAAATGAAGAGATTAATCCTTTTCAGACAATTAAGCCTCTTCGGTTTGTAGTTCAAAGTTGTTGGCGGCAGACAGGAGTGCGGCCTGTTTCATTGAACTGTTCAGTTATGTTGTGCATTGTTTATAATGAGCTTTACATGTTAATCCTTGTCAGGGAAGGTCATGCTGCTGTTGTCAGATCATTTAACTCCATCCTGCAGAGCTACATCCTGTAGGCCTGCACTGAGCACACACTGAACTCAGTTTGGTTTATGGTCAGTAGTTTTTTGTTGACCATATTTCCTCCACATTGTAGAATTTAGCATCACAGCTTCATTTTGAATCATATGTTATTCTGTGGTCTATACACAATTGCTATAATAAAACATTGTGTAGTCAGTTATTAACTGACCTTTATCTTAGTTGTTCTGGGGTGTAGCGCCTGGCCTCTTAGCCTCACTGAAGAACAAAGAGACAAGAATTTATGTGACTGATCTTTACGCAGAGACCCACATGGCATTTAAAAAACTTATCTTCTCACTTGTCACATTCAGAACAGGTCACAAATCTCCTTTTTTTTTTTTTTTTTTGTCTTTCTGAGAGAAAGCATAGCTCATTTTCTGACATTGCCTGTACTGCATCAGGCTTTGAACATGGATCTGGGAGGCCTCTGCTTTGGGCTTTGAAAATGCACATCTAAAAGATACAGCATTCTGCTGCCACTTGGGAGGAGCCTTGAAAATATGTGGATCAGTCTGAGGAATGGGTTGTCGGTCCTTGGAAAAGAAAAGTCAAAGTGGTTGGCAGTGATTTTGGTTGGTTGTGACACCTGGAATGAAATTAGGTGTCAAAAAAAATAACAAGGATTGTTAGTTGCAGCTTTTGTTTGTACCTCTTACCTGTGATTCTTTGTTGTTTTTTGGCTTTTCGTCCTCTTTGTTGTTGGCTCCATCACCCAGCTCAAACTAACATCCAGCCAATCAGTATTCGACCTCGCATCAACTCAGAATTATTTGGAGATATTAGGCTTCATGTCTCCAAAATCCTTTGCTCTGCAGGGGCTTAGAGCACAAACGGACACGCATAAACGGGCGCTTAGCTGTGTGGCAGCATCAGCTAATTAACTAGCAAAGGTTAGGACAGATGTAAAATTAATTGCTCTAAAAATGACCTTGATACCAGCAGAGGAACTGCGGGATACAATTATTTAAAATTATTTTTCTATAGGTCTTCATTTTGATGATAATAAAGTAGCTAAACATCCTAGAAAATGTCTGAAGGTGATTGGCAGTGATTTTGGTTTGTTGTGACACCTGGACAGCATCAGCAGTCCGAAGTGTTGCTTTGGATTTGTAACTGAAGCCTCACCTACCAATTTGCAGCATTGAGTGGCCTGTCAATGCACTGGATGTCCAATTCATTCAGTTCCTTTACTGACTGCAGATAGCACTGGGCTTAATAGCCTTCTCCCAGTAATGAGCAAGCAGTTTTTTTTGTTTAGTCAAGCTCCATGCAAGCAATCTACATTTCTGAAATGCCTTTGGTGACAGCAGACCTGGAGTCAGCATTAGCCCACATTTTACTGATAGATGCATTTATTACTTTGCTGATTTGTTTTGCTGGTGGGAGGGAGAGGTGGTGGGTAGGAGTGCAGAGATGTACTTTTAAGGAGATCTCAGTTCATGTAATGTAATGTACTGTACTGTTAATGTACTGTTGCCTAATGTCAGCTTAACTTTTAAGTTAACTATGAGAATGTAAAATAAGCCATTTTGTTGTGTGTTACAAAGCAATCATTTCTTGATGTCTTCACACTGCAAAATGTACATCCACATTTTTTTAGTTTTTGGAATCACATCCCAGAAAATTGTTTAATAACTGAAAAGATAAAATTGGCACATAGTTAGTTTTGCGTGTGGAATTTGTATTTTGGAACATCCTGACATAGTAGCTGAGCTAAATCTAGCTCTTGGAGTTGATAAGAATGCAGATTATTTATCTGTCTTTACAGAAGAATTCCAGTTGTTTTTGTTTAAATATCAGTGTCGGGATCGTTGGAAGCAGATGAAATTGTTTTGAGAAGAAGCCAGTTTGACCATTGTGCTAGATGCTTTTTCTTTTGGTTATAATCATTGCAAAGTCTAGACAAGGCAATTATACCTCCAATCTCTGGATTCCTTTTAGACGGACAAAGCTCAGCGCTCTCCCTGCTTCTCCTCTGTGGTTGTCTACACTCTTAACTTGCTCAGGGCAGGTTTTACTGTGCAGTGTACACGCAGAGCTGTTTCTGGAGCAGATATTGCTGGCTGCTGTTGAACAGACGTTGCTCTAAACTTACTCTTTGTACTTGGCAATTTTTCTCCCCTGTGCCCTTTGCACTTCCTTTAACTTAAAATGAATACAGCACCACTGACACTGCTGGTGTGACTGATACACAACATCCCTTGTGCTGTAACAACAGCAAATGCTGCATCTTTTTCGTTTAGTTCAGCAGGATGTCACTGAATATTTCAATTACACACTGCAACACAGTGACTGTGACCTTTCCATAGCCTTAAAGGAAAATATTAGTTACATTTCCACAATTTGTTTCTGGTTATTCTTAAGCTTAAAACCAACAAACAATACATCAAATCAAGGGTACTTTCTATAACAACCAAAAATGAAGTGGCATTCACATTTAGACCTCTACTGATCCACTGACAGTTGTTATTTGTGTCAGTTTTTCTTGAATGAAAAGGCTACATTTAGTATAAATATCATGCATTTCATAAGGGAGTGGAGCTACAGCCTCAGTAGAGGGAGGGAACACAGATTCCTGATGGTAATAGGTTTGTTGTTAAGGGGGATGGAATTAAAGAATAAGGAGTGGGCAAGAAGGGAGGGAGTAGAGTGTGAAAGAGTCAGCTGGAGTGTGTGTGAAGGGGGGGTTAGGAACAATTACTTCCCCTCCTTCTTTCCCTCAGTTCTTCGACTCATCCTTGCAAGCAGCAGTCACTTTGCTTTCTGGACTTGCAGGGGATTGATTTGATTTGTGAGATTTCTTGTCGCCCCTGTGTGAGGAATAACAGAATTAACTCTTCCTGGTTGTACGTAGTGAGGTAAGTCTGTGTGTTTGCATCAGTTCGTGTTTGTCTCTTTGCAACATTATGTTTAGCAGAGAAGCGAGACAAATGGCTCTCTTCAGCCATAAAGCTACCACCTTCCAAACTGTTTGTCACATACTGAGAGTCAGTGTGTGGTCTGTAAGCATATGTTTGTAAGTCCAATGCAACAAAGGCTCCTGTAAATCATGTTGCTGTAGAATCTATTTTAGCACTGGATGCAATATTGTCATTAGTTACCTTAGTGTCTGCTTTCCATTCTCTTTTTCTACTAGTTTTTTTCCCCCTGCCATATTCTGGGGTCTTCACAGCATGTGTTTAAGGAGGAGTTTCCACCAGTTTGTACCTGTAGCCCTCCTGTGTAAAGCTAAATTCACCCTCAACTCAAGTGAACAAACCATTGAATTGCTCTCCATTCACTGCTAGATGCAAACAATACAGCTTGTGTCTTTCTAGTTGTAATGACAAAGCAGTGCTGGTGTTGCCGGTTTTGTGATGCTGAGAAGGAGAAATGATGAATTGCAAATGTGAGAGGTGGTCAAAGTCAAGGAAAATTCCCAGAGCGCATCCTGGAGGGGATAAAGGACGACTTTATGATGTCCGAGTTCATTTAAAATCTGAGCATTGTGTCTGAAAACCCACTGTGACGAGGGGCGAGAAACGGTCATCTGGTGTCATAGTTATGGTAATGTGTCGATCGTTCAAGGCTCAGCAGGACAGGAGGTCATATACTAGCTCTCAGGCTTGTAAATCTTGACAATGTCCCTGTTATGATTGGGGGAGAGCACGCTTTTTAACATTAACATTAACACAAACATTAACTTAAGTTCTATTAAAAACTTCGTTCAAAAAGCACATGCAGAGGAACCCTTGTTCTCTAAGTCTGAACAAAAATGTATTTTCAGAATAGGAAAATGAGTGTTCAGATTATGTAAGCATGTACATAAGCTTCAAAGCACAGTGTGCAGAGGAACAAAGACTATACTGTAGACTCACAGGCCACGAGCATTTCTCTGGATCATGTGGTCTTTCAGTTACTTTAACCTTAGCTATTATAGCATTTCAACTGTATGGAAAAGAATTTTAGCACAGTGACACATGCAGCTGCACAATTTGGTGTTTTTACAGTAACTCTGTCTTGATACCACACAATATAAACCACTGGGACTTTTAGTGGTTTTGTTAAAGTAAATGTTTTTGGGTGCAGGCAAGTTTTTTTATTTTTTATTCAAATACCTGCCCCTCAGTCTCAGTAATTGTAGAAGCTTAAGCAACAAGGATATACACTATTATTTTCATTATCAGTATTTGGTTTGTTTCATTTTCTCATCAACTGTGGTTAAAAAAATAAGAAAATGTGTATTGATAGGCCATTTTGCAAGAAATTCTCTTGAATTTTTTGGTGAATGGATGGTTGTTTTCAACAGTAAAGTCAATGTAACAATCTGGTTTTATGATAATTTTTATTAATTAGATGCTACCAAAAGAGTGCCAATAAGCAGGGAGAGTTAGCCACAGAAATACTTTGAAGCATGAGGTCATCATTGTACAATGACACTACTGGACTGCCTTAATAGACTTCCTGCAAATCAAAGGTTGAGATAAAACTCTGCATACTATTGAGCTTTGCTGTGGATATCATCTGTCAGGAAATGTAAACGACAGTAAGCAACCTTCCTATCAGGTTCCAAACAACTCGGTAGAGGCCCTGGAGTGTAGCTGAAATGTGACTTTTTAAGTTACACACCACTGGCCGATAAAAGAAGCTTGTAATGGAAACTGTGTACAGCTTTTCTTGGAGGAAATGGTACAATTTCTTACCTTGCCTTGTGTAGCCATGTGTGTCGGAACCCAGGTTGCTTCAGCTCTTGAGCACAGTGGAACCCAGTTAAGAGCCGGGAACTTCTGAGTTTAATGGTTGAGGTAGCACTCAGAGATTACTTCGTGCGCTGTGTCCAAACATATGATTAAGATCAAATCTCATGCACTCAAAAGGTTGGCCATGTGACTTTAACTGATGAAGGAACACTGCAGCCATGCAGGGCCATGTTCTCTTCTGAACATGTCCTATTAAAAAGTTGTTCTTGCATTTAAAATGAGTTTGGGAACGCAGAGATGCAGTCTTCACCAACTGTCTAATGTACCAGGAAATGACATTCTGTTTCTTCTTCAGTATCTATTTGCAACACAACCTGAAACATGTACTCCCCGCTCATTAATATTAGAATCAAAATGATGAACATTTGTGTTGACGTTGACCCAAATGGGATTTTGAGTGGAGGGTGTATTTGTGGTGCTATATAAAAAGAAACACTCAGACTGAAGGCATGCTTGGTTTCTCACTTATTGACCTGGAAGCAAATGTTTGCCTGTGGAAAATCTAGAGTGAGTCATACATGAAATGTATCTGTTGCTAGATATTGACCCAGTGTTATGATTACCACCATTTTCACATGGTCTCTGTGCTGATTTTTCCAGCACAATGTTCTTATACTTTTACAAGGTTTTAGTGTGTTTTTTATATTTATTATCTTGTACTCTTGTTATCAGTAGATAACATTCTCTGGGAAAAGTTTCTTGTACCATATAATGTGTTGGTCCCTGCATTGATACTGTTGATCTTACCTATAATCACAAGACTGTTGAGCACTTTCGTCCTTTTGTTAGGGTGAAATTGGGGGGTGTTTGGACTCAGATCTTTGGAGGGGCAAAGTGTAAGTCTGGAATGTGAAGCGTGTTTAGACAGAGTAGTGTTGATGCTCCATGTAGGCAGGGGAGACCTTTACACTGTCAGTGACAGTTACAGGATATGAGAAGGTCAACTTGTTAAAGTCTGTGATTTATTTCCACTTTATTTATTTCTATGCCTTTTTTAATCAGATCAAATTTAGATTTCAGTTTGAGCTCGTTGTCTTTATCTGGCAGCTAATATTTTCTTAGCTTGAGGATTTCCAGAAGATGGGTTCAAATCTTAGACTTACAGGTTAGCAAATTTTAGAGAAACTGCTTCAGAAGAAAGGTAAACAGGTCATTTATGCTCTGAAATAGTCTCCTACAAAGTCACCACGTCAAATGGGATTCAATTTATTTTCATCTATACTCTGCAACCCTGAATTTTACTGTGTGGAGTAAATTCTGCAGATTTTGCCCTGCGAACTCCAGGAAAGAAAGTGCGTGTAATGTCAGACTGAAAGTATACATTCTCTAATATCTTTGAGAGAAAGAAATTTTACAACACATTATCACATTGATGAAGATGAAGATGAGTCATTGATAAAAATGTTTTTGTGTTGTTCTGTAATGTAGGGGATGAATAAAATCATTTTTAAAAAGGCTTCAGTAATGCTGTCTTACTTTAAATTGGCTAGTGAAACATATTTCCACCCAGCCTTTGACAGGCAGGTCCAGTCTCAATCACTGATGAAATAGGGAGCTAGTTTGATACAGTAAGAGCAGCCCTGATGAGTTCAGTGTTACATCAGATGTTTTGCTCTGATTAATAGAAATTCTGTCCATTTGGAATACCCTGCTTTGCACACTAACCATGAATGGAGATGTTCCAGACTAATTTACATTTACATATTGATAAAACACTATCTAGTAAAAAGTTGTTTGAGCAAACATCCCTCAATCTCCTACCAGATTCAAAATTGCATATCCCCTCCCCCACAGAACTGCAGTCACAGGAATCACTGCTGTCACAACCTGTATCCACACCCATACGTGTTGACAGTAGTCTTCTTGTTTATGTATTCTTTCAACTAGCAGCTGTTGCAGAACTTCAAAGGTTGTCAATGAAGAACGGAAGAGCCGTAAGCAGGGTGTCCTCTGATAACTCTTAAGTAGAGAACTGCTTGACAAGCAAATTGCTGGAAATGACAAAGGATCTAGAGCTGTCATCCAATGTTAAGTGTTGAAAACTGAAAATAGTTTATCTTGGCTTGTATCTAACTGCATAACTTTGTTAGATTTATGTTTTGGGGGTTCTTGGGTTTAAAGACCTTTATTATTGTTAAATTTACAAATCTCTTGGTACAGCCAGGGTATCATAAGCAAGATCCACTGTTGCAATTAAAACAGTGAACATTCGTTATCATTCTAATACAGCGTGTAATATAGTGTGGAGATAGCAGTATAATATTAATCTGTAGCCATAGTATTCTTAAATCAAAGTATGTGTTGACCTGACAAAACCTGCAGCATCTGCTGTGCAAAAACCCCACAAAGCTTTGACCTTAGCAAAAGAAGTGACCTCAGCACACAGTGACAGTGAAAATCAACCCAATAAGACTTCTGATTTGACTTGCAGTTGCTTAAAGCATTTCCAGACTGTCACTCTGCTCTCATAAAATTCAGATTTTTTAACAATGGTGTCCTCTGACAAAATTACCATTCAAGTCAGTTAAAGACGATGTCTTGCAGTGAATTCAGTCTACAGCATTCTCCCAAAGAGAAGCTGCGGAATGTCTTGAATATTTAATCTCACGGTCCACATTATCGGTCAAAGTGTCAAACATACTTCAGCGAATAGCTTGATTCCACAACCATGCATGTGTATTGTGACAAGGACAATGATCCAGATAAATGGCCCAGATGAGCTGTACCCTCACACTCAACTATGCATGTTAACATGCTTAGTGACAGGGATTAAGGTGTTTAGGCTCAACAACACTAGCTGCAGCTCAACAACAAGCTCTGAAATATTTTTTTCTATACTTACAGGTCACTGATTATTTGAACCTTTTACAAACTTGGAGTTATCTTCTGTAGTCTTGGAAAAACATTGCATAGACTATTGTTTGTGAATTTAAATGATAACGCTGCGTGCAAGTGTTTATGTGACATAATAATCAAAGTCAGTAACAGTTTGGGTAGAAAAAGACGTGCAAACACAAGGGTTCACACATGCTCAGTTCAACATTTATGCTGTTCTATGTGTGTCTGGATCCTTCTAAAGGCTGCCTCCCTTCAGAAATAATGTCTCATAACACAAGGCCACCTGAGACCCTCAAGATGGGGTCAGTAGGGTTACACATAGTTGCAGTGTTTGCTAATTTCCTCTCAAACATGCTTCTATCTAAAATGTGTTCATTTTGTTTATTATTTTTTTATGTAATGATACTTCCAATGCTACTATGTGAATGTCATTACTGAGCACAGTTGAACTGGTATGCCAGTTCTGCAGAGATATTTGAATAGAGCTTAAAAAATATTGTCTGGATAAACTAAAAACTGGCAAGTGCTTCGCCTCTTTATCCTTTCTTTATACTGTACATTACAGTACTTTGCACAAAGCTGTTCCAAGACAAGTCAAGCTGTTTTCATTATCACTGAGAGCCAAGCCCTCCTTTTTTTAAACGTTTTAACGTTTACAGTCAGAAAGCATCCTCTTTTTTTTCTATTCTCACTTTTTTAAAGATTTTAACAACTGGAAGAAGTTCTTGTTTTTTTAATCAACTCTACAGGCAACTCTATTGTGAGGATTTTTCTCTTTTATTTGAAAGCTTTTTGAATGAGGATGCATGTTTTTCTGGTGCTGAACTCCCTCTGTCCCAAAAGACACCCAACTACAGCTGAGTGCTCCTGAGAGCAGAAAATGAGTCATTACAATGAGAGTTGCTGTTTGTTACATACTTCCACTCACACTGAAGCATGTGACCATATCAGCTGGAAAATGTGAGCTGTCTTCAGTAAAGTCTTTCAATGACGAACCCCCTCCCCTCCTCCATACAACTACCTGTGTTATTATCTGTAGAGCCTGGAGTGTTCAGATTACAGGGTTTTGTGTTGGAGCTTGTAACTAGTCAGCCCAATGCATTCTTTCTTTTCATCAGTGTAGTTTGCTTAAATGGTTGGAATGCGTTTCAGCAGTCTCTTCTCGGCTCAGTTTGTTTGTACCCTCTTGCATTGTGTCCATATTCATTGGGCTTTACATTTAAGGTATTTCTGTTTCTGTCAGATTTATCTGGTGCGTTTTTGTATTATAGCGTTTTAAATTGAGTTAATGAGTATGGGAATATGTGAGCAAATGTTTCTCACTATCAGTAGATCAGATTGTGCCTGTAGGAAAAAAATTAAAAAACTTAATTTTTTTAAAAAGATGCAAGCAGCTTGAATTTTGTCCCTGAGGGTCTAAGGAGAAGGGCAGGTGGGGGATTGGACAGTTCTCACTACCTGTTGCAGCAGGCCTAGGAATTTATCTAGTATTTGTTGTGCTTTTAAGTGTTCTCTAATAACAATAGGACCATAAATCTTCCTGTCACATAGTTGGGAGATGACAAAATCCCACCCATTACCTGCAAATATACCACCCTAATTCCAAAAAAGTTGGGACGCTGTGTAAATTGTGAGTAAAATCAGAATGCGATGATTGTCAAATCTTATAAAAACCTATATTTTATTCAAATTTCATGAAAAATATTAGCTCATCTTGAATTGGATGGCAGCAGCTCCTGTCAGCTAAGTTACGACAGGATCAGCAAAAGGCTGGAAAAGTAAATGGTACCAAAAATGAGCTGCTGGAAGAACATGTTGTAACTAAGTAGGTTAATTGGCAATGGATCAGTGACATAATCATGTATTAAAAAAGCTCCTAAGAGAGTCACACCCTCTCACAAGTAAAGATGGGTGGAGGCTCAACAATCTGTAAAAAAAACTGTTTACAAACTGTAGAGCAGTATCAGAATAATATTCTTCAGTGCGAACGTGTGAAGACTTTGAATAATCAAGCATCGACTGTTCATATTGCGATAAGAAAATTCGGAAAATCCGGAGACACCTCTGTGCACAGGGGACTCAACAGAAAATCAATACTGGATGCTTGTGATCTTCAGGCCCTCAGGTGGGACTGCATTAAAAACAAGAGACTTTGTCATGGAGATCCCTGCATGGGCTGAGGGACACTTCCAGAAATCATTGTCTGTGAACACAGTTCATCCACACTTGCAGGGCAAAGCTCCATCATGCAAGTAAGAAGCCATATGGGAACATGGGCAAAAGCTCATTTAAAATGGACTTCAGTAAATGTGGAATAGGACAAACTGGAATGTGAAATTCCTTTTGGAAGTCATTTTCATCCTTTAGAATTAGGATTAGAGGGACCATCCAGCTTGTTACAAGCACTCAGTTAAAAGCCTGCATCTCTGATGGAATGACGGTGCATCAGTACCTATGAGAAGGGCAACTTTCACATCCAGAAAGTCCTCATTAATGCTCAAATTTCAGAGCAAAATGTGGTCCCATCCAGAAAACATCTTTTACAGGGAAGGCATTGTATATTTTAGCAAGACAATCCGTTGTATTAATAGCACTTTGGAACAGTTTGTTGCTAATCGAGATGCAATAAAACAGGTTGTCTTTCTGAACTGTGTGTCGCTGGAATCTTTTGTAGTTATCTATTCAATTTAGGGCTTATTATAGAGTCCTAATGGCTTATACCATTTATCTATTTATTTAAAGTTGAACACTAAAAAGTCCCAGGGCAGCAAATTGAAAAGGTCACAGTTAATTCCAAACAGTTTCTCACAATACAGTCACAGATACGGTGTCTCTTCCCTTAATAGTAGTAATAGATTGTGATTTCTCAGGCGATTATGATCAAGTTGTTGCGGCATAATGAGCATTGATAGCATGTGGGTGACCTGGCTATGGTATAGTAGTGTCTTACCACCGCTGGAGATGCACAGTTATGGAATGATTGACATTTTTTGACTGACTTAATTTCCTCTGTGTAGGATAGCCTCGAGCAGAACAATAGGTCTGTTTCCGTGTGGTTTGTTCAGCTGTGGCACTGTTTGAGAAAGATTTCATTTAGTGGTCCAACTATAGCCCCAGACACAATGCTTTGGTCTCTTACTTCACTTTAGGAATGATCACTGTTCAGCTTGGGACAAAATCATGCCTGGTTTCTGTTGAAAGTCAGTGAGAAAAAATGTTAGTTGATTAACATTCCTTTTTTCAGAATCTGCATTGGGAGTTAAAAAATGTAGTATTTTGATAAATGAAAGTGCTGTATTTTTAAATGATGTGAGCAAAGATGAGTGCTCCGGGTGTGGAGTGGGGGTTTGGTGCTGTGGAATACCTCTTTCCTCATGTATTAATCAAGAGCAAATGATGGACCAGCAGTTGGGGAATTAAGATCTTTTTCTACTTTGCATGAAAGACAATGAAACATCTATATTTTAGAATTTGGTCCTTATGTTTGTGATCATTTGTAGCTTTTTACACTTCTCAGGGTTAATTATTTGTCTTTTTCCATCTTAAAAGCTTGGGTGGAGAACACAGCTCAGATGGAATCTGGGTTCTGTTGTCTCTTATCTCTAATTATACTTTATTATATTTTGTTATCTCTAATTATACTTTGAAGTAGTTTTTCTCTATGCGAGCTTATCAAGTGATCACTTTCAGACTGATCTCGGGCTGTTTGTGCGGTTAAGATTTTAATCATAATTGGATCAAAACTGTTTCCTTATATATGAGCTGACGAGTTAAATATGTTGTAGATATGTATGGACAATATTGCACCAGTCATTTCCCTTCGGTCTCATTTGAGTTTGAGCTTAAATTGATTTTGTGCAGTTTTATTACACAATCTTTTGATCACTTTTGGGTTTTGCTTAACTCTGCTAACATAATTTTTTATTCAAAATTAACAATAAGCGAAAGAGACAGAGTCTTAGTGTTGTTTTTCTGGCACCACCTGGTTCATGCACTTCAGGGCAGAATAAATTCAATTTCTCACTCAATCTGAAGTGCAGTGAGCTGACTCTACTGGCTGAAGTGTGTTGCGTACACTTAACCGATGTGGTTTCTGAAATGAAAAAAACCACATATTCCACTACTTAAGTTCCTCATCATTGTTTAAAACGTTGATTAAACTTCATGAAACATTAATGTCTGGCCAATCTAACATCATATTAACACATTAGAACTTTCATCCATAAAAGTGGTTGTTACATCTGGCCTTAAACGCACATTTCTCTCCATGAATGATCTGCAGAGGAATCAGATTTTAACCACTAAATGAATTAAAAGTAAAACTGAAGGGTATTCTATGGGAGAGGGTACAGACTAGCTCAGATGTAGTCCATGGTGCACTATTGGAAGCACTTGCATTTAGTAAGTTTGTGCCTTTTGGTGAAACACTTTCAAATAATGAGTGGTGTCGTATTTCCTAGATATGTCTTATCTCCGTGTCTGTCCCTTTGCTATCAAACTGGATTAAGTGGAGCAGGTAAATCACTGGGTTATACGAATAATAAATCAACCTCATCTGCAACATCAAACATTGTTCATTGCAGTATGAGTGAGTGGAGGAGGGAATGATGAGGCAAATGGGAGCAACAAGGTAGAATAACATGGTCAGGATCAGTTTATATAACACTCCCTTCACTTTAAGCTTGAGTGCATGCAGCAGAGGGTTGGGCTTACACTCGTATGCGTCAGCCACACATAAAAACATTGCACCCCCTCCCCAAAGGGGTCTGTTCTAAAATGAGAGGAACACGCATTGGAAGGAACAACCGCCACATCTTGGTTAATCTTCACTCCCATCTGTCGATAGTCTTTAGGGCAAGAGACAGGACCTTATTTAGAGCAGACTGCTCAACCTAAAGGCAGGTAGATGGACTCCAAATGGGCATTATGGTGGAAACTTCTGTCCCCTCCTCCTGCTCACACTCTGCTCTGCTGCAGGAGGTAGTGTCTGAGAACAAACGACAATAACCCAACATGATTGTTCACTTCAGCTCTGAATAACTCATGTTCACTCAGCCTGTCACTATACTCACTCCCATTAAATACCCTCTGCTTCACAAAGTCTCTGTGCATTTTGAAAGAGGCTGAGTACATTACTTCCTCTGTCAATCTAAGGGTGGTGTTTATGTAGTTGGTTTCACCAGAAATAGCTACTTGTTTTATCTTCCGAATAGCGAGCAGGTTAGAAGAAGCTCAGTAAGCCAGGTCAAGTTACATTTGCTTAACAATTCTGCTCTCTTTATAACCCTGTTTTCATTCTTTACTTATTTAAATTTTTTGTGTGATAAGAGAGGGACATGTTACTCGTGTTTACATTATTGTCTTTGAGAACAGATCCCTTGAAACACAAACTCATATTTATACACAATTGTAAGAGGACATTTCACAAATAAGTTAAGAGTAATGCAGATATGTGTCTTTCAGAGCTTTGTGGATTGTACCACCAGCTGAAGGCTGAAACTGCCTGAAGATCCAGTGACAAAATGCCAGAAAAATCTCTGCAATCCTGCAGGTACACCAACTTTTAGATAGTTCTGTTGCAAATTATGTTGGTGATATTTCTAAGTTAATTTAAACTGCATCTTCTCTTCTATTCAGGCTCTGAATTATGGGAAATGTTGAGAGCCAGAATGGGGACCATGCCCTATACAGTAATGGACGGGGCTATTTGTCACGTAAGCACATGTCCCGGTCTCTTCGCATCACCAACAAACAGTCCAGACGCTCTCGCCATGCTTCATCAGGAAAAATAGAGCACAGAAACTCTGAGACGAGCACACGCTCAAGTAGCACCCCCAGTATCCCACAGTCCCTAGCTGACAATGGCTTGGAACCCTTCAATGAGACGAATATGCTCCCGGACTTTGGAAGCCCCATTTGGGTGGATCGTGTGGCCATGAGCCTGCGGCCTGTGTCCTTTCACAATGATTTGGCCAGTCCCTCTGTGCACATGAATACGATGCACATCACCCTACCTGGTCCCACGGCAGAGGAGGTGCAGGATGAAGATGTGTACGCAAGTGATGTGAAATACCTTCAGCAAACCCAGGACTGCTCCAAAGAGACAGTCAGCTTCAAAAAGAGGTCTAAATCTGCAGACATGTGGCGAGATGACAGCCTGGAGTTCTCCCTGTCTGATGTCAGTCAAGATCACTTGACCAGCACTGAGGAGATCATCGACATGTCCAATGAGAGGGACTTTACCGACCGTGAAGGCCACTTACAATCCAGCCCCGCAGACTCCACTGACAGGGCAAATTCCCTGGATGAGCTGTACAGTAACACAAGTCCAGCCCGCAGGCAGCCCCATGGCCGCTATGCCAAGTGGCATGACCCCAACAGGTCTGTCAGGGAGGGTGAGGATGATAAGATGCTCTCTCCATCTGAGGAGGATGGGAACACATATGGTGCATACACCCTGCCCTGCCGGCGTTCCCACTGCCTGTCTGAAGGCCTGAACAGTCACCAAGCCACACTGTGTGCAACTATGCAGGGCAGGAGAGCACAGACTATACAGGTAAGATCTGGAATCATTTATTGACTTGTGTTTTACCCCACTAATTTGATTAGAATAATCTCTTTTAAAACATGGCACAGATGATAGAAAACAGAGCAAATGCCTGTGGCTCTAAGTGGATGTGCAGTATATTTATGTCAGATGCTGTCTTAAATGACTGTCAGGGAAGTTAATTGTTAAAGCTTTGTAATGGCTCTTTTGTATTTTGGGACAGAATGTGCAAAGCTGTGCACATCACCAGCCTCTCACGTCATTATTTTGTGTCAGAGTGATGCTGTATTCATCTCACAGATCATAAGCTCCTGAAACTGATTAAGTGTAAAAAGAAAGCTGCGATGTGTTGTTTCCTGATGAAACTGTTGTTTTTCTCAGGAGAGGAGACTGCAGTGATGGGAGCACAGCTTAAAGTCACTCCCCGATAGAAATGCCTCAGGCTATTGTTATGATAATCAGGGAAGGCCTGTGGAAGAGTGTAACAGTAAAATTTGTGTGGTGGGCCTGTCACGAAGGGGCACCGTCAACCTTGGTGAATGGAGTTCTGGAGCGCATGATTGGGTCATGTGACCAGATGGAGATACCAAGCTTAGTGTAACCCCCTTCATCTCCCAGGAGCCTTTGGCCATGTGGGGAGAAGAGGGCAGACCCCACAGTGCCACAGGGAGGGAAGGCTGTACTCATACAACAGTAGTAGCTTTTGCTGTGAGTCATTATTTTTAAGCGGAACCTTCAGATCAAGGGACCCACAGGCTCTTCTTAGGCTCTTGTTTCCTTTACAGATATGCTTCTATCTAATATCTACAAAGATTGCTTAGCAGTCAAATGTAGCCAAGGTAACTGTTGCTGACTGCTAACTCAGTAATGAAGAAATCCTGGTTGCCATGCTGTCTCACCTGTCTTGTGCCTCTGCCACAATTCAGGATGTCACGGCCGGGGAAGGCAGCGAATATGAGGACAGTGGAATCGACGGGGTAATGGTGGAAGCAGAGCACCAGTCTCGACGCTACAAGACCATGTCAGCCTCCTTCTCCGTATGCTCAATGCATGGCAGGAACATGTTTGCTGGCAGTGACAGTGGCAGCAGTGGTGGCGGCGGGGCCAGCGAGTGTGTACAGGGAGTGTACGAGAACTTTCGCCAGGAGCTAGAAATGAGCTCCTGCCAGACGGAGAGCTTGGAGGAGGCAGGCTCCGCCCTGAGTGATGAGCAGAGCACTATGAGCTCCGCCTACCAGTCTGATCTGTTACTCAGCATTGTCCAGGGGATGGTGCGCAAAGCTGGTAAACTTGCTGTCAAGAACTTCCTTGTACATAAGAAGAACAAGAAAGTGGACTCAGCCACAAGACGGAAGTGGAAGAGCTACTGGGTTTCCCTGAAAGGTGTGTTACTTCCCTAAAGTAGCCATAGCATTCTCTTTATTGCTCCACACTTTATTCAATAATGTCATTGCTAACTCATTCCACACTACACTGTTTTTTTTGTAACATTAAGCAGCCTATGCAGAAACACTGAAATCAAACTGATCTAAAATATATCAATTAAATTATATGTCACTTGACTATGCTTAAAATGAAAATATAATACCTCTCGCAATAATAAGTCAGCTGTGCTGCACTTCTTAATCTTGGCCACTGGAGAGCAGAATTAAATTGCTTGAGAGAATGTGGGAACAAACAAAAAAATCCCATTATTATTCTTTCCCTGGGACTGAGGTGTCTGTCCTTTAAAGCAATAAATTATTTTTGTTTTCCAGGATGCACTCTCTTCTTTTATGAGACTGATGGCCGTTCAGGAATTGACAACAACAGTATTCCGAAGCATGCCATATGGGTAGAGAACAGTATTGTCCAGGCTGTGCCAGAGCATCCAAAAAAGGACTTTGTGTTCTGCCTCAGCAATTCCTTGGGAGATGCATTTCTTTTCCAGGTAAGAAAATGCTATCATGGGCCTGTTCTACAAAGAAACCTAAGCAGCCATAACCCTGAAAACAACAACTTTTAAATAAAAGGGTCTGTGTTGGTAGCAGATGGCCAATCACAAACATGGACAGAGCAACATATTTCTTAAAGCGTGAAAAATTATTATACTGAAATACACTGTTGCTGTAGCCAAAGGTTTATCAGTATCACTGGTCCAACTTAAAGCCAGAAATTGTTTAAATTCTGCATGATTATAACTACAAATGTGTGTTCAGCTAAACGTGTTGTTTTTATTCATTTTTAATGTAAGAGGCAAATAATGAACAAACATAGAAACTTAGTTCAATCCGGCCAACAGACTTTCCTGCAAATCTCAATAAATCAACAAGTACAAGGCTGACAGGCATTAATTACTCTCTGTTTTAGAAGTTTGAATCTGTACATTTTGTGTAAATGCTTGTAAAAATGTTTACTTTAAAGACTCTTGCTTCATAAAATGACCATTGCACTATATACATGCCAGTTAGGATCAGATAAGAACGATGGCACTTTTTTTCAAGTTGGTCAGTAGGCTATTTTGTTTACTCAATCAAATGTTATCTCGTTCATAATATGTATCACAAAAGTACGTTGGGTGGGCAGCATAAGCATAGTTACTACAAATCCTGCTTCTTAGTACAGTCCTGCAGGATAAGCTCATATTCCCCTATGGACTAGCAATACCTGGAACAACAATATACCTACTGCATTCCTTTGAATTTTGAATGTCACGGAGCTGCTGTCATGTTTAAACTTTTGCTTTTTTTCTGTCCCAATGTAGACCTGCAGCCAGACAGAGCTAGAAAACTGGATCACAGCTATACACTCAGCATGTGCGACTGCTGTCGCCCGCCAGCATCACAGGGAGGACACGGTTCGGCTGCTTCGTGCTGAGATCAAGAAGCTGGAGCAGAAGATCGACATGGATGAGAAAATGAAGAAGATGGGAGACATGCAGCTGTCCGCTGTCACTGACACCAAGAAGAGGAAGACGATCTTGGATCAAGTAGGTTGCATATCCTCTTCTAATAGATCTCCTCTCACATAGTTCCACATTCAGGTAGCTGTGCAGGATTTATGTGTTAAAAAATAGATCAGCTACTGCGGCCTGTTTTATGATTTTTCCCGTTCCACTTTTGCCTTTCCTTCGTTTAATTTTACCTTTATTATATAAAATAACAGTAAGAGTTATGGAGAATATGTCCAAAGGTGAACTCTTTCCACCTCCTGCTGCTCTTTTTGACTCTTAACACAACTGCTTAACTCAGGAGAAGATAAAGAGATTTGCCTCAGGATGAACTTCCTGCTTTATGTCAGAGACAAACTCCTAAAAATGATAAGTGCTTTTCTGGGTTTTTTTCTGCTTCACGGCTTTTATGAATTATTCTTAAAACATAATCAAATAATGTTTTTATTGCTAACCTCCACACATAATGTAGGTGATTTTAACACAAAAACAGGGAGACTTTCAGAGAATCAGGGAGCAGCATGAAAAGAATTAAGTAACAGATTTCAGAGCTTTTGTCCCCTTATGGCTGCTGGGGCCACAAATTAAGAAGCCCCCTTCTATTATTTTTTTCATGGTATACAGTTGGCAATGGTCAGTGGCCCTCCATTTTCTTAATTAATTACAAAGCTCATATTGTCTTTAACAGGTCTGTTTACAGTGAGAAAGAAGATCAAATTCCCTTTGTCCAGTCAGTTTGGTAGTGCCTGGTTGAAGCCGTTCAGTTTGGCAGTGTCAGGTTTCAAATTGTGCAGAGCTGAATGGATATAGGAGTGCTCCTTAGAAAGCCGAGAAAGCTGAAACACTCCCAGCCTCTATCTGCCAGTGGAATGTGCAGCATTGTTTCTTCGTCTCTGGGCTACTTGGCAGTAAAACAGAGCTATCCGCCATGGTGATGGCCACCTCTTCCAAGCACCAGTTCAGGACCGTGACTGGGAGGGGGCGGCCCAGTGAATAATCACAGTGTCCTGCTCTACTGCCCCAGTAAACATTAGCCATTAGGCAGAGAGAGTGCAGATTGGCATCTCTAACAGAGCTTGTAGGGAAAAGACAAGTGCTGCATCCTGATCTGAGGTTGACAAACAAGACCCTTGATGACTATTTATGTGGAAGTGTTCTTCTGTCCCTCTTGTCTTGCAGATATTCTTGTGGGAGCAGAATCTGGAGCAGTTTCACATGGACCTGTTTCGCTTCAGGTGCTACCTGGCCAGCTTGCAAGGAGGGGAGCTGCCCAACCCTAAACGTCTCCTGGCCTTTGCTTCTCGCCCCACAAAGCTGGCAATGGGTCGACTGGGTATATTCTCAGTCTCCTCCTTTCATGCACTGGTAGATATTATCTTTTTGCCCTTTCATGAAATTAACTGTCCATATGTAATTTGGTGAAGTGGAGTCATAATGTGCTCCCATGAATTATCTAAGCTTTAGTGCATTAACGTTTTTTGCATTTAGCTAATGCCCTCATTGATATGTCTTAAAACCCATTAATACTTGAGTGACTGATGACTAGCTTAAGTATAATTCAACAGCATTAATTGTCGCTGTGGAAGGGAGCAAACTTGTAGCATTTCAGTTGCAAGATGATCTATCTTAACACATTGCCCTTGTATTTATTTAAGTTCTTTGGATTTCAAGTGTTGCAACATTACTGTATCTCCTTCAAAATACACTCTGGCATCATCCTGGCATCACAGTTCTCCCGGGGACTCTCCTGGCAGGAAAATTGATTCCAGAAACTAAAATGCTTTGTGTAAAATCATGTTTTTCTGCAGTGATTGCTATTTTGGTACCAGGGTCTCACACAGGGCACCTTGGGTGTTTTTTGTTGCATATTGGCCTCCTACTGCGGCACCAAGGTTATTCTCTCTAAATATAAAAGCAGCAGCAGCACAGAAAAACATCTATTTGATTTTTATACATCATTGAGGTACTTTTTCCCTCACCACCACCAACGCAGTGCTTTAGAGCAGGTGGGTGGGAAAGCTGCGAGATTGTAGATCGGGATGTCAACCAAGAGACAACTGCTAATAGCTGCCCTGCAGTTTCAATCCTCTAATTTGCTCATCGCTACATCCATCAGTACCTGTATCTGCATTTGGTCCAAAATACTTTTGAAACATTGACAGGATGAAGAGTGAGTGCCCAAGTTGAGTAGCAGTTTAGACAATGCTTGCTCTTACAGCTAAAGTGCAGTTTTAATGTTTAATTCTTCATCTTTGATGCTTTATAATGTTGACACTAGAGTAAAAATGTCATGTTTGCCCAAACCCACATGAGGACAGACGCTTTTATTTAAAGCAACTGCCTGGTGAAATTAGTTCTCACTGAAATCTTACTCATCATAAATACGTTAACCATATTATACTGCTTTTAGCACGATTTAAACATACGTATCTTAACAGCTTTTTGTCATTGGCTCATCTTTATTAACACGTTGAGTTACATTCCGCACTCAGGATGTTAATGGGCTGCATTTAGAAAAGTCAGTGGATGCCACCTTTCTAAAATGCAGTGTGACATGAGATGTTTATGTTTATGCATTTAGCAGACGCTTTTATCCAAAGCGACTTACAGGTAGGCAGGGTAAGGGTAAGGGGGTCTTGCCCAAGGACCCCTACTGGAGATAGTACCTTTCATGCAGGGGATTTGAACCCAGGTCTCCCACATGAAAGGTGGCAATCATACCACTATGCTATCCAGATCAAAAAGATGTCTCATTTGGTCTATATTTGGTCTATATTGGCCCTGATTGTGCTATCCTTTTTTTTGCAGGTGGCAGCTCGCACAGAGACTGGAGTGAGACGGCGAACACAGGCCATGTCCCGCTCCTGCAGCAAGCGCAAGAGCAGGTTCTCTTCCCTTTGGGGTCTGGACACTACCTCAAAGAAGAAGACAAAAGCCCACCCTACAGTCAGCCAGGTCTGTGTTCCCCCATCATCATATAGTTTAGTTGTTGGTTTCAGACTTGACTACATAGTCATTTATTTTCCCCTTTCTAAAAGCAGTTATCCTCACTGTTCTGCTTTTGTTTTTCTTTTCCTTGTAGGTCTTTGCTGATGGTGAGCCAGAGAAGAGGCCTGTTGATGGCATGTTTGTTGATCCCCTGAAGGAAAACAATGTAAGGAGGAATGATCCATGATCCATTCTCTATGAATTAATCAGTGAGGAGTATGTCAAACAAAAGTGGAATTTGCTAAACTAATCTTCAGCCAACAATGATATCAGTGACATATTAGCCTTCTATGCATCCTTAATTAACAACTGTGACAACAACTCAGGGACGTTGATTAAATTTAATTTCATACCTGAAGCAGTTACAATCATATATTATATATGTTATTTTTATATAGATAAATGTACTATATTTCCTGAAAAAATGCTTAATTATGACTATTTTATGGGTGTGTTGACAGTAGCAATTCAGATCGCGATTACAGATGATAAAAGTTTTCTTTAGGCAAAGATTAAAACAGAATAGCGCAGCTGGAAATTTAATTTAATCAGCTCGATAAGTTAGTTGCAGTTGTGCTTACATACTTTTGATGTCTGCGTTGAAAGAAAAGCGAGGACGGAACTGTAAAAAGCTTCCCACGGCCCAACACTGAGAGCGACATCTGGGTCCCTGACCACCTCACTCCCTCCTGGGTTTGCCTGCCAAATGACCAGCCTGTGTTAGCTATCATCCAGCCAGGGGAGTCTGCATTGTGTGTTCTTGAATCCATCTGCAAGGTAACGTAACCAATTACGCAACCTGACCCATGATTCATAATGCTTTTTTGCTTAAGATATGTGTTCCCTGCATGTTTCTACATCTTAGGACTATTGTCAAGGATGTTGTGCTTCTTTGGCTAACATAATTTAACCAGAGAAATGCCAGTTTTGCTGTTTTTTAGGAAACCTTTTTGTCACGAGACAAGATAATATCTCCTTTTTGTACTCATCACACAGGCTCATGAGCTGGATCCAACCAAACACTACTTACGACTCAAATTCCTTATTGAAAATCAAGTGCAATTCTACATTCCCAAACCAGAGGAGGATGTATGTGACTTGGTATGTGCCTGCTTGTTTTGAACGTGATCTTACACATCTTACCTCTTCTTTTCCCACTGGCCCTACCAAGTTTTTAAAGATCAAGGAATTAATTTCAATGACAGTCATTTTAAAGGAATATATGACAAGATTACACTTGGCAGAATGCTACAGTCATAAGAGAACCTACTGTTTTGAATTCTAAATGGGCTTTGTATTTTTCGCCTTTGATTCCATAAGTTCTCTCTAGAGAATGAGTTTCCTGGGAACACTATACATCAAAACATACTTTTGGAGACTACTAATAGAAACATCTGTAGACGGCGTCGTTCATAAAGACATGAAGAAGTGCTTTGTCTGAGAACACAGAAAATGAATGCTCTCCTTTCCTGCTGTCAATAACCCACCCACCACAGTGACTAAAGTCGGCTGGTGGTTGATGATTAATATAATAACTTCTTTTTGTCCTTCACAGCTTTACAAAGAAATTGAGCTTTGCTCCAAAATAACAAAAGTAATCCAGTTTGATAGAGATGAATCCTGTATGATTGGTTATGGTAAGGACATTTTTTGTATTCAGTTGTGACACTGCAGTAAACATATCATGTGTGTTCTCCTACTCATGACCTGTTTTTCAGAGCATTTCCACACTCTGTCTATTAGTCACCCTTCTCTCACTGAACTTTTCGTACCTCTCTATCTTTGCTTTTCCTTCTAAGGTTTCTCCATTTCGGTGGTGGAGGAGGATGGAGTACAGCAGCTCTACATCACTGATGTGAAGGCAGGGGGATTGGCCTTTGCTAAAGGTTCATTTCACTTCTTTTTTTGACAAAAGAGCTATCTTTTTATACACTCAAAGGACAAACAACTTACAGTTAGAAAAAAAATATATATATATGAGTTGCATCAGCTGTTCTCAGCACTCTCCAAGGTAGATTGACATTTGTTCTTTTTTCCGTTTCTCTTTAAAATGCAATAAAATAGGCTTATTTAACAGGTAGGTTTATAGGACAAGTTATTTCTGAAGGAGGTTGATTACTATAATCATAACCACACTGCCTCTCAATGGCCTTGATAAGGGATGATGTTGAATATAACACTTAACTACAACCACTTCCCATTGGCAACTCCGCTGTAGTTCTTCACAGGTTTGTGTGATGTAAAGATAGTTAAACAAACAGAAAATGTTTAACTCCTGCTAATTACATTGGTGTAAATTTAAGCAGTTGGTGTTTCTACTTTACAGGACTAAATGCAGGGGATGAAATACTCCAGCTAAACGGGAAAGACTCCCACAGTCTTAATTTCTCTGACATGAAGGCAGCATTCTCTCAAGCTTCGCTGGCTTTGACGGTTAACACTCTGCCATCTGTGGAACGCCGTCAGCTTTGCTACCTACCGCCACGCCGCTCAGATGCATCAGAAGATCTCTACACTGATATCTTCTCCCAGAGTCAAGGTGAAAAGCACTTTCAAATACAGCCTGTTGTGCTAATCTGGTACAGGATAATGTTTCCTTAAGTAATTTAAAGCACAGGGTACATTTACAGGCTGGCAGGGTTACTTGAAAAGTAAACATCATCACCAGTTCACCTGGAGTGACACGAAAGAAAGGCAAATTTTAAGCTTTGATTTTTGTTTTCCACCAAGCAGACAAGATTTCTCTCCAGTGTCCTTAATGACATCAGTTTGATTTGTGCAAAAAACTGTGTATCTACAATTAATTGGTCTTAATTATGGAGGATGGGCATCTCTGAGCAAATGAATGCAGTCAAACTTTGTGGATTATTAGTATGGTTTTACAAATTACAAAAAAATGACAAAGAGGGAAACAAAATAATCTAAAAAAGTTTCATGAAGCTCATAGTTTGTTGTTCGATGCAGAGGAAATCCTGGATGATGGAGTGGGACTGTTGCTTGAGAGTTCAGGAGACAGCCTGGACGATGACTCTGAGATCTTCAGTGAGTTTGATGAGTGCAGAAAGGTAAGACCACAGCAAACATGTGCCAGTACATCTTGGATCTATGCTTGTTTTTTTTCCTTCGCAGCATCCCCCTCAGCTTTGTGTTGTTATGAAAAAAAACACTAATGAACATTTTGCCTCAGCACAGATTAAGTCACCATCTGTTACTGGCTCATTTTATCTTGTTTATAAAAGCAGTGCAGTTTCCATCCATATTTACATTAAGGTGTTGCTTCTCAACATGTAAAAGTCTGTATCAAGTTTTTCCCTTCATAACACAAAGCTCTAACAGAATTCAGCAGCCTTTGACATCATTAAATCAGTAGAATCAAACTATTGAGAATTGCCTTCATTAAAGAACAAAGTGGATGTTTTGCACTTGGAGACCCGAGGCAAGGCAAAGCATTCCTTCTGAAAGTAACAGCTTAGTGGCAGACGTGTCTTTGATTAAGCTTGCTTTTTAATCGCGTGGTTAAGTGTGGTTATTGGGAGGGTATTACTGATGGTGTATTCTTTTTAACCCTAAATGAACAACAACACATTCCTGACCCTGAGAGTAAGAATAAGCTAAAAGAAATTGATAAAATATCAAAATCCTGACATGTTGCCAATTAATTGCTTTGACTTATGAGATGGCAATGTTTTCTTACACTGATTAAAAGAAACCGGTATCACTTGGGCAACATTTTCTAATCATCTCTCTGTAACTACCTTCAGAAGGACAACTTAAGACAACATTGTATTAAATAAATAATTTCTCAACGGCACTGAAAGAAGTCCAAAGATCAGTCCCCAGTCATCCCTTTTCCCCCTTCAAACTCTGGGCCAGTCCCATTACTGGTTGTTTGCGTTCTCTCTTTAACTTCTTTATTTCTAAGGTTGCATGTTGCTAATTACTGGGTGAATTTTTAAAACTGATGGTATTATGGAAGTGAGCCAAATGAAAACACAAATCCTTTGTCTTATTAAGCTGTGCTTTTTGTCACTTTTTTCCTTTGAGGGTCGATGTTTGAAAATAAACCATTCCAATGCATTGTTAATGCAAAAAGTTCCTTTGTCTCAGTCTGGCATTGAAAGAAGTTGATGAATCAGTATTTGAGGCTCGGAGATTAATGAAACTTTTAGTCTACTGTATTAATTGGCCACCAGCTCACGATTAGGAGCAGAATTATACAGATGTTTGCTAAGGGAACTCGTTTTTAGCTCTGCCTGAGAACCGTCCTCCTGTGTACAAACCGTGCCCATTTATGCGGTCAGTGAAATTATCAATAAGGTGGAAGCTTGTTTCCAGAAATAATACTGTGCAAGCTGTTTTAATTTTTTGTGACTTCTACATTAATAGATCTTTGTTAGTTCAATAATCCCCCTTGACTTGACGGGTAAGTATTTTGCTCATTTCAGTGAGTAGTTGACTGGCTTTAGTACTTAATGAACTTGCAACATTTGTGATTTTGTCCTATACTCTGCAGTTCTCACTGGTGCGTTGCGTTGACCACTGCTCAAAATGATGTAACCCAGAACTATACAAAATGAAATCTTTCCCACGTGTCTGCATTATGTTATGGCTGGCTGAACAGCTAAGCACACAGCCACTGGTCTGCTGCAGGCTAGCGAAGGGCCAAAGAAATGTAGCCAGGAATACAACAGCATAGCATTCCAGTATTGTGCATCAGCAATAATGGTAAAGCCACTGGGACGATCGCAGTTCAAGGGCAGGAAGGTCAGCCAATGACTACAGCTCATCAGGGTTAGTAAATTCAAATTGTTCACCTGGGAAACAGATAGCATCTTCAAAAACTGCTCCTGCCGTCAGAGGAAGGCACAGCAGACGTTTGATATATTTAACTGCTTTTGTTTTGAGACAATATATGGCGTAAATAGCAGCATTAATATTGTTTTCTGTTACCATCATGATGTTCTATTGTAACAAATGTTTTTGGTAAAATAATTCTAACAATAGAAATTATGTCTTTTTATTCCCTTTAATTTCTTGAGCAGCATCTTTGGGAAAGTAGGAAATAATTAATTGAGGCATTGTTGACATATGAAGTAAAGCTAATCATCAAATTTGCATGTTAAATAAGTGTATGTCAGAGATGTAGGACATCTACATATGTGATAATATTAGCAGGTTTATGCAGTATTTCATATACTTTGGTATTTATTATTAAATCTATTTTCCAGACTGAAAAAACCTTCTACATCGGTTTTCCTCTATCCTTGCTATCCTCTATGTTCTGTGGCCTACTCTGATGCAGCCCCCCCCCTCCCGCACTTTCTCTCTGAATTCCTGCATTTATATTCTATTGCTGTGTTGCTTACCCAGCCAATCCCGCTTCACTGCAACCTTGAGGACGAAGCTCTTCCCTTCTGCTGCTTTGCTCTCAGTCCAGTCAGGGGGATTATCAAGACTCATTTACAATGATGCCAGAGTTGGCCAGATATTCACCCTTACAGTCACAATGTGTGCCTGAGTTTATCCAGACTGTGGAGAAGAGGGAGAGGCAGAGAGAGAAAACAGCAGAATATTAGTGACAGAGAAACAGCAGACTGTGAGGGCGCAAAAGAAGGGGAGTTGGAAGGCTGTAAGTGCTGGTGGGCGGAGAGGAGGAGGCTGAGCAGCTTCACTCATCCTTCATCACAAGCACCACAGCACCTTCTTTTATAAAACAGGGAAGACAAAAGGTCTGAAAATGTGTTTGAGGGACACAGTGTAGACTTAATTCTTCAGAGCCTGGGGTCTTTTTCTCTTTGGCACTTTAATTGACGCTGATTGTCCACCGGCACCGGCTATGTCCGTCCTGAAGTGGAACAAGCACAGAAAGCGCTCGTCAGACTCCATCTATGACATGCTTCATCTGGTGAGATTCCTTTGATGCATCTCTTCTTTACATGAGTTCCTTTTGCTGCTGCTGTAATAGCTGTTGTCTTAGTTAAGGGGGAAAGAAAACAAACACCTTTCCTTCTCAACATTTGTTTCACACTCCTTCTTGGCTGCTAAAGACAGGAAGCTGTGAGTCATCATTGTGTCGCAGAGTTGCCCCATAATCACTGGAGTGCTCCACAAGATAATAAGGAAATAAATCACTGCGTGCAAGAGCTAATTTTCCACAGATCTGACCCCAGACAACTTGGACTTTACATGACTTTGACAAACTACCCTGAGCGTTGTTGCAGTGATTGACTGTTGGAGAGTTTTCTCCCTCGCCTTGTAAAGTTGTGATCTCAGGCTTCTGTCAGTTTCAGAGGGGAAGATATGTAATCTTCTCTCCATTTTATGTGAGTGCTTTGATGTTTTCTAACTGTTTGATTTATATTTTAAAAGAAAGGGGATATAATTGACTCCGGTGTCTCAGTTTCACCCATGACAGTGTATGTAATTAACATATATTTCATATGATGTGATAGCGAAGGCTTTGTTCTTTCTTTCTGTGTTCTTCCATCCTCTTTCTGCCATGTCATAACTGTTCATGCACGCAGAGCTGCAATGGTGTTAATTAGCTATGACTGTGTGAAGTATGACTGGACTGTGACTGTCTTTGTGTGCTCAGTAAAACTTGATGAGCTTAGCTGAACAATTAAACAGGCTGTGAAGGATTGGATTTATTTCTGGTCCTATTTTAAGTCTCAAAAGCTATCTCAGACATGAAATATACAATATTAATGGCTTAATCCGTCTGATAAAAGTAGTATTCCTCTTTCAGATAGGTTCCATTTTTATGTTCATCCAGGCTTTATTCAGATGTGCCCACAGTGACTGTTCACGGGGGCAACTTTTCTACATGTTCAAAGGTTTAATGTGCAAGAGTTTGAACATTTACATAACAGAAAAGAGCTGTTGGCTATGCAAAGTTTTTTGTTAATAATGGCTCTCTTATTAGAGCGGGAAGTCACACGCTCAATGTCTGTTGAACTCCGAGTCTCTCTATCTGGTGTTCTGGCAGCCAGATTGACTTTAGTCTCATTCAGACAGTGAGCCAAACAAATTCAATTTACTTTAAAACTAAGAGGGGAGTTCCGGCCTGTTACATTTGTTACGTTTTTGCCTGATCGGAATTCATGCACACTGAATCACTTTTGCGAACTGGTTATAAATCTCTATCCACATGTATGCAAATAGTTGGATGGAGCAGACATAGATACTATCACCATCACTATTTAGATACTGTTTTAATGTCTTTATCAACATCTTGTTGCCTTCCTTCTGCTTTGGTTTAATAGCACCTGAGTCAGCAGTGACACTAACTATTTATCACTTGACTCCTTATATTCAGCCCTGAGGATTCCAATAAGCATCTATTGGCATTAACGTCATGTACCAGCATTTTGTTGTAAAGCTAAAGACTGCAGCATCGCTGTGGACACGTTAGGGCTTTAAATTCAAATGTGAAAAGACAAGGCAAATTGACAGAGGAAAGGCTTTTTTTCCCTCTTTGGAACAGCATATGAGTGTCTGATGCAATGATGAGCTTTTTGTGAAAGATATTAACTGACCCTAACCCTTGGACACACATACCCTTTCATTTTGAATGACTAGTCGTGTGTAAACTTTTGACACGTAATTTATCCTTGCAGTTTAGACACCGTGCAATGATGTCATTGATAAAGATGCAGATTTGCTGACCTTTGTTGGTCAGTCATGTTCAGATACCGGACGGTGTGTGATAACTGGCTGCACTGATGTATTGCACGGCACCGTGGTAGATGGTATCCAGAAGCTTCTCTTAGTGCCTGGATTCTTTTTTAATTCTTTTTTGGTAGCGGATTCAGCATACAAAACATCTCAAAAATCAAATATAGACAGTATGATTTTTTTCAGCAAATCATTTTTTTATGTTTTCAAAGAGGAAGGAGATTTAATCTTTTGAGTAAGACTATGCAATTTAGTGTCTCATTTGTGGACAAAAAAGAAATCACTGAACATTTCCAGAGATTTGGTTAAATTTGATTAATAAATTAACTGAGCTAGAAAAACTTAGCTCGAGCAGTTTCTCTAAAGAATTCTACCTGTAACTTGTGTGTCTATGATTTATGATATTGCGTTACATGCACATAACTGTACGGCCTGGAATGCTGATGCAGATAATTAGACAGAGAAGATTACAGCAATGATGGAAGAGATTGAACCCAGATAACATGTGTTAGACTGAACAAAGGGTTGATAAACAAAGAAAAGCCTTGTGCTTAGCAAGGAAAGAGGTGGGACAGAAATACTGAACTGCAACAGATTTCATAAAGAAGCAGTTTCACCATAAAGTACACACATAATACCTCAGCTGGCAATTTATTTCTGATAAACCACTCCTCTCGCATTGTTCCTGGAACTCTGTCTTTAAAGAAAAGAAAAGCTAACTTGTTTATTAAAGTAAGTTTTTATAACTGTGAAGATATGAATTCCTGCTTTTGTTATCAGAACTGATCAAAAGTTGTGATGTAAAAGATGCCCATGGACCGTATTAATGAGATCACAAATTAAAGTATGAATGAAATTACATATATAGTCATTTTTATCTTTTATCTAAAGCTATTTACAAATGAGGAGCAACATTCAAACTATGGTATAAATAAAAACTCTATACCTCAACTGCTAAATCAATTTATATGAATTTTAATGACAGACTACAAGTAGTGAAGGAAAAGTTATACAAAAGGAGAGCAAAAGTGCAAGTAAGTGCAGTTTATATGTGGAACCTTAAATTAAAAAAGGCTATGCTGTGACTGTCTTCTTCATAGAGATGACAGTACCACACGCAAACCTGGGAAGGGCATTTGAATAGAAGCTTGCTCTGTAGACAAGTTTTAGTGACTTGAGATGTAAACACAGTATCAGCCGTCTTTTTATAATCACAGGAAGGTCTGCAGATCAGTGGGAGCTGTCTGTAAACTGTAATATGGCAAATGCCCACAAGCTCGTATCATCAGCATAGAAAAACAGTACTATGCTAGAAAATTAATCATTTATATAAAGAGTAAAAAGTAATGTATACAATATGTAAATGTTTCTCAAGGTTCAAATATCCTTAGACCGCCCGCTGGCAGAAACATCAAAACACAGACAGCAGCTTATTCTTGACAAATGTTGTGACCAGAAGAATCTAAAGCATTAGACAGATACACAAATAGTGGAGCCCTACTTACTATCTAAATGGTTTTTCTGGTGTACATGAGCTTTGTCAACTCTTTTTCAGCAGATATGACAGCAGAACTGAAGAGTTATCTGACTGTGGATGCCTCAGATTAAGCAGAAAATACAGTTGGATGTTACATTAAGATGCATTTGCGACATTTAATCAACCGCCGTGACTAACAGTTCCTAGTTGATCCGGAGGCTGCCTAATGATTTTGGGAAATTTGTCAAGAGGGACAAATGGCTGTCGAGCCTCACATGTGAATGTCTGCTTGATTAGATAACAATGTTGATAGTCCCTGTTTTTCTCATTTTCTTTATCATATTCATCGTATGATAGAAGAGAACACACATAGAAAGAAATCCCTCTTTCTACTGTCTGCTCAGTGGTGAATCTTGAAAGAAAATCCCTGTTTTTGTTTTGTACATTCTATCTTATGCAAAGGACATAGTTGTTTTGATGTTCTGAGACGTGTTGATTGACAGTAACGCAGATCTTAATTAAGATTATTTTTATCTGAGAATTATAATGTTCCATCCCCTGCAGCTGTGAGGAAGCTATACTATTATTATTTCTCAGAGGAAGTTGTAGGTGTGATCGGATAAATTTGCCTCTGCCAAGTTTATGAAACACCACATATTATGAGGTAGAAGCATCTTAGTCCCCCCGTTAGGCCCTTACACCTGCGTGTTTTATCTGTCGTATGGCTATAACTGCCCCATACAACTTTCCCTGTGAATCCTTATATTTTTTAATTAATTAATTAAAACAATTATTGAAAATATGAAATAATCTTCTGATGGATGTTATTAGAGCCTTTTTGTTTAGTGTTTTTATTGATATGAAAAGCCGAAGGACCTTTTTTTCTCCCCCTTTTTCAGTTTTCGCTGGTGAGGCCGTAGCCTCCTGCAGACAAAGTAACTGTATTTGTTCAGCCACGGAGGCTTTTGTTGAGAAGGGTCTATTTTTGTCCAAAATAATAGTCTAATGCACATCAGGGCCGGTCACCACGGCAACCCATACTCTTTGTAGACAGACTGTTGTGTGTATATTTTGATTCTGTGAAAGAGTTCAATCATTACACCACTGATACATCAGTAAGAAGAAAAGCACAAGGGAAAACAGGGAAGTCAGTGAAAGAGAGGGGGGGCGGAAAGTCATAGTTATGATAGACTGAAAATAGACCAAATTAGTGCAAATGGTTTTTTTAGAGCTGCCTCTCTGCCTCTTTCCAGGCTCACTCTCTGCACAGTCATGAATCAGTGCATATCGGTAGGTAGAAAGTGGCGTTTGCACAATAATATTTAAGGTGCTGATCGATGGCGGACTGCATATTTCTTCAGGTTTGGAATATAATTTAATCATTTTTAATCTCAACACTTATCTGTCTCGTCGGTTTATTTGCAGAGTACGGAGCAGGTCGCTGCTTTCTGCCGCAGTCTCCATGATATGAATCCCTTGGAGTGTGGGTCCTCTTCGCCAAGCCCAGACTCACCCTTTCCACCTACTGCAACTCCCCGACAGCTGTCTGATGCCGACAAGCTTCGCAAAGTCATCTGTGAACTTGTGGAGACCGAACGCACCTATGTCAAAGTCAGTATCAGTCATCTTACTTGTACTAGGCAGATGGTGTTTGGGAGCGCATATGCTACCTTGTCCCATCGATCTGAGTTTTTACCTGCCTTAGCTTGTGCTTGCCCTGCGTATAATACCTATCTTATATTAATAATCCATATTTATCTTAGTGTCCCTGGAGATGTGAGGGGGGCACAGCTGTGCCCTTGCCTGGATATTTTCCAATTCCTTCCAATCCGGTATAAATATGGCTCTGTGGAATAACTGGGTTAGAGATGGTATATAATGGGATAATGTCAAGGCTGTCTAAAGTGTTATAACTCATTTTAGGGGGCACAAATGTACTTATCATAGAAATGACATTATGCATGATTGATCATGTGCTGTACAACCTTCAAAAGGATGGTTTGTTTTTGTTGGGCGATTTGTTCAAATTATGGACAGTTGGACGTGTGGGTGCACAGTGTTTCTTTGTGTGCAGAAGTGGGACTTCAAGTTCAATTGCTATTACAACAAGCTATAAGCAAAGCACTAGCAAGGACTTTAACTGCTAATTAACTTTTAAAATATGAATGCAAGTAATTATTGTCCATATCATGCGTGTGCCTTATTGAAGATTACGTAACCAAAGTATGAACTTATTCATTATTCCTTTGTAAATTTCAGCTTGTTACTGATGTTAATCCTGCAGTTTGTTAGCTCCTATTTTCTGCAAAATATTACTAACTATTTCTATTAATTTATTTTTATGACAGTCTGAGCACAGGAGAATTTAGGCTCTTTAGAATCTTAAACTACTTGCGATTGTCAGGCAGTTGTAAGGCACTTCAGAATTAGCTGTTTTACATGGCTTATTAAATGTTTATACCATTAATTTTACTTAAAAACACTTGCAGAAATGCCTGTTCCTCTGGCTTTTATTATGGATTCAATATTTCCTTTTCTTTAGACCTATTTTGTTGTGAAATATTTGTAAAATTATTTTAAAAAATAAAATAAAATAAAAAACTATTCAGCTTAATGACTTTGGGCAAACCTGAATCAAACCCATTTTACTCCTGTTCTGCAGGATCTCAATTGCCTCATTGGGAGGTATTTAACCCCACTGCAGAAAGAGACCTTCCTAACTCAGGATGAGGTATGTAATACGTTATCCATGGGTTTTTTAGGGTTAACTTTGCTTTTAAATGCTTGCGGTAGTGAAATGTTCGAATGAAAGCTGGTTATATAATCATGAGAAATGTGGCTGTGTAGGAGAAGAGGGATAACGAGGGGATGAAAAGTGAGGTTGGAAAGTAAAGAGATGCATTTCATGCATTTGCAACAGTTAAATTAATTTTCTTATACTGCAGTTTGAGTTTCCATACTGACAGTAGCAAGCAACCAGATAGATTGAAATATTATGGAATGCTGTTAAATTATAGAATTTTCTTATCTGTACTCAAATGGACTTTTCCTCCAGCTGGATGTTTTGTTCGGCAACTTGCCAGAAATGGTGCAGTTCCAGGTTGAGTTCCTCAAAACCCTGGAAGATGGAACCCGACTGGTTCCAGATCTGGAGAAGCTTGAGCGAGTCGATCAGTTTAAGGTATACCTTCTCTTTTTGAAACATACATCAAAAGATAAGACGAGCAGCAAAACTTTATAGGAACCAAAAACTCTTTTTATTCCCCAGAAAATCCTCTTCTCCCTGGGAGGCTCGTTTCTGTACTACGCAGACCGCTTTAAAATCTACAGTGCTTTCTGCGCCAGCCACACCAAAGTCCCAAAGGTTCTTGTAAAGGGTGAGTAAATGTGCTCCTGGGTTGACATTTCTCCTTGGCTCGAGGGAAAAGACGTATTTATTCGTCAACCATCTGCCTTGAATTGCAAATCTCTATATATCTCCTCTGTAGAGTTTTCATGCGCAGGGTTGTCCATCCGACCTCTGCCTGCATACTTTTAAACTGCAGGCTATCTGGGTTGAAAGCCCTGCAAGATTGCATGATATATAATGAGCAGTGTTGAACAGCCTGTTCTGTAGTCTGTACACCCACTCCCTTTAAAACTTCACTGGATCACTTTGTTTGTCACATTTATATTCAATGAGTCAACTGATTATCTGGCATGCAGTTATGTACGGCTGTTTGGATAAAGCTGTTTCCTGAAGCAGTAAACAGCTTTTTTTTTTTGTTTGTTTTTTTGCTCACTTGCAATTTCCTGTTTTTAGATAAGAATGACTGTTGAAACAGTTCAGTCCCACTGGCATGGTTTAGGGTGATTTCTTATGGAATACAAGTGAAATGCACATCAACTGGGTCTAAGTCTAAGTTTGGGTCATATTTATACCACCATCAACAAGTTTTCTGACTGTGAATCACAAACCATACCTAAAAGGACTTTAGTGAACCACTCAGTAGTATCATACTCACACACACACACTGTTTTTTATCCATCATTTCAGCCAAAACTGACCCTGATTTCAAGGCCTTCCTTGATGAGCGGAACCCCAAGCAGCAGCACTCTTCTACCCTTGAATCGTACCTAATCAAACCCATACAGAGGGTGCTAAAATATCCCCTCTTGCTGAGGGAACTCCACTCCCTCACAGACCCAGACAGTGAGGAACACTACCACCTGGATGGTAAGACAAAGTTTCATGGCAGACTGAGAATATTACAGAAGAGTGCTGAAGTATATACATCTACAATCAAAAGTTCAGCTCTAACTGTTGTTTTCTTAATTACTTAAGTTGCTATGAAAGCAATGAACAAGGTTGCCAGCCACATCAATGAGATGCAAAAGATCCATGAAGAGTTTGGAGCGGTGTTCGACCAGCTCATCACCGAGCAGAGCAGTGAAAAAAAAGAGGTAGGGTTGGATTAATGTGGCTTGGATTGGTTCTGGTAAATAAAGAGTCCCTGTGGGGTGGCTGTTAATATTTTGCTACAATTGTCAGGTTGCTGATCTGTCAATGGGTGACCTGCTGCTCCACAACACTGTGACCTGGATTAACCCACCTGCCTCCTTAGGAAAATGGAAGAAAGAACCTCAAATGGCAACATTTGGTACGTCAGGGGAATATAATGCTGTTTTTAGCTACGGTTACACTTTGCTGAAAAACTGTGAATAACTGAGTAATTTTTGGTTTGGATTTGGTTCCTCCATTTATTTGATGACTTTACAAACAGAAACAAAAAGCTGCATACGTGCACCTTCTCCAGCTGTTTTCTCCTTGTCAAATAATCAAATTTAATTTGCAGCTGTCTTGTGTCCTTGTGTCTTTTCAAATAGTAATTGTTTACAGAAAAAAATTTATTCTGTATCAATTGAATTCAATTCAATTTTATTTATATAGCCCCAAATTACAACAATTGTCATCTCAAGGCATTTAAATAATATAGTCCAATTCAAGCCAATTGGAATTCAATTCAATGCAATCATAATCCATTTCATTCATATAGAGCCAATTCAAAAAAATAATATCCTAGTTAAGGAAACTAACAGATTGCACCAACAGATTGTATCAAATAATCAGAATTTTTTTCCCCTTAATGCTCCTCAGTGTTCAAAACAGCAGTGGTCTTTGTCTGCAAAGAAGGGTCCAAGCAGAAGAAAAAAATGGTAGGTTTTCACACTAAATCAACACTAAATCCTGTTTTTTAGAATCTGCACCTGAACAAGCAACATTTATGTTAATATTTTTTTTGCAAGCATAGTTCAGGGAAGTTCACAAAATATCTTTTACTGATTTAAGGGTGGTTCCCATCGAGTTTCCATATCCTCAGAAGAAAAAGACCCCTTCCGATTCCGTCACATGATCCCAACAGATGCCCTTCAAGTCAGATCCTTGGCCAACGCAGGTAGATTACACAATCAGTGCTGCACTGTGTTTTTGAAGTGCTGAGGTCTGATTCTAAATCCAGGAAGAATTGTTCTGGAAAATCTTACCAGATTGCTCTGTTAATGAAATAATGTGTGTTTACCACAGATGGCGAGAGTTCTGCTGTGTGTGAGATTGTTCACATTAAATCAGAGTCTGAGGGAAGGCCAGAGAGGACATTTCAACTGTGCTGTAGGTGAGGAACCCGTCGAGAAGACGTTGAATTCCACTGCAGAGTGAAGCTTTCGTGGGACTGATACAGCCCTGCCTGCTGTTATCAACAGAGTGACAAACTGATAACATGCCCCTCTATTCCCCCTCAGCTCTCCAGAGAGCAGAAAAGACTTTCTGAAGACCGTCCATTCCATTTTGAGGGAAAAACATCGCCGGCAGCTCCTAAAAACAGAGAGTTTACCCCTCAACCAGCAGTATGTGCCATTTGGAGGAAAACGACTCTGTGCCCTGAAGGGGGCCCGTCCAGCCATAAATAGAGCCGGTAAATGTCAGACTGTGACTGCATTCATCCTACAGCTCCAAGTGTCCCAATTCCTTCGGAACTGACACAGATACGATCTTTTTGTTGAATCCAGGTTTTTCATTGATGGTTTTAACCAAAGAACGTGTTGCAAGATAACTGCAGCCAAAGGAAGCTGCAGTTGTAAATAAAGCGAATATAACAGTGTCATGGCTGCTTAAGGGAAATTTGATGTATTTAACTTGGATTTTATCGTTTGTAACTGTTAGGATAATGATCAACTTTCACCAGACAGAGCAAACTTTGTCACAATCTGCTACTTGACATCATAGGTGGAAATTGTGAGGGGAGAGGGGGGAACATCATGGGAAAAAAAGGGTTAAAAGGATGAAAATGGCCCAGTTAAGCTGTGTCCATTGCTTGACTCAACTATGTATGTAACCATGCAAAGTGGTTTGGTCAGTCTTTCATCCAGTTCTTAACCCCCTAACCCTGACCCCCATCCCCCCAACACACTCAAACACAAAGAGCAGAGCTGGGTACAGCTGGGCAATGAGGCAGAGTTTCAGGCATGTTTGTTGATGATTTTTTTTAGCCCTTTGAAACTGAAAAAACGTTAAGACGGTAGTCTTTGTGTTGTGCTGAATAATGTGTTTGGTAGTTCTGAAAGAACCTTAGATTTGTTCAAATAGAAAGAGGTGGCAGGTTCAGGGTCAGAGAGAAAACCTGAAACCTCAAATTAGAGTACGAAAGACAGGAGAACACTGAATGATCAACTATTAAAGCAACAGTGGCCTCCTGAAATTGTAATACTTTAATACTAAATCCCAAAGTAATGTCCCAAGATCTTAAACTGTTCGCTGTTATTGATTGTGTGTTTGTGATCTTTCTGCAGCATCTGCTCCAACCAGGACACTGGGCAGAAGAAAGTTGGTGCGCAACCGCTTCACCATAGACACCGACATTGTTTTTGATGGGGACCTGGAACAGCAGGACCTTGCATCGCCTCAGGAGCCCGACTCAAAAAGGCTGCAACAGAAGAATGAGCCAGATCAGCACCAGCAGTCTGAGTTAGCAGCTGATACAGACCGCTGGGTGGAGGAGCAGTTTGACCTAGAGGAATACGAAGACCAGGAAGAGGTGAAGGAGACAGACATCCTCAGTGATGACGATGACGAGTTTTGTCTGACACCCAGAGCTCTATCCACTGAATCTGATCTGGAGGGGCCCATGATGGCTTTATCTTTGGGGGGTACAGAAACAGAAGAGAGTGAGAGCCTTAAATCCCCAAATGCGAGCGAGACACCAGATGATGTGAAGCTATCAGACATGGAGAACAGCTCCATAAATGACAACATGGAGGCTCAGAATCCAACAGAGACGGATCAGATTTGGGTACGAAGGGAGCCGACAGGTACATCCCCAGACTGTTCTACCTAAAAGCTGATGGGAACAGGCATGTCTTTACATGGGCTGCACAAAGATCACTCATCACAAACAATGCATGAGCATTGATGTATATTGCACAGCTAGTAGAAAAAACAGTATATCCTTCTAGACTTTACTTATGCTGAATGCTTTTTTGTACAGGTAAGATCATTTGTGGAGCAATAAAGGAATCCAGAATGAGGGAGCTTCATCCCAAATCAGATGCTGTTTCCTAAATGTCAAGCGTTACATTTGAGAGATGAACTAATGGTACAATCATGGAGTCTAATCAGTTGCTTTGATTGGCATGGTTTGCACATTTAGGCGGCATTTTATAGTCCCGCCTGCTGTTGCCAAATTTGGGTGTTGTGAGAACATTAATATTGGTTTTGTCCAACTCAGAGATATTATGATAGTTAAGGGCTGTATGGTATTTGTCCTTAAAGACATAGAATAATAAATTGCAAACAATGGTCTTGTCTTGCATAGTTTACTGTACTTGTATATTTTCACATGAATACAAACACACTGACTTGTGTAATGATTTTGATTTTGTGTTTGACAGACTAAAATGATGGCAGTCTGGAAGATAAAGTATTTCTCTTGTTACATTTAACTGCAGAATTATGTAACAGCCCTCATGTCACAAACTGAGAGAATTTCAGCTTATTTTATTTAACATAATCCTGTTTTACTTGAATTTGTATTTGCTGTTTCCTGATTTTGTTTACTGTGAAACCATACTTTTGAGTTTGACCTATTTGCTTTTCAGTGGCGTCACTCACTGACACTTCACTCTCCGTATTGTAGATAAATTTCACATCAGCTTCGTTAGAAATTCTTGTGTGTTCAAGAAGATGGTTTTCTGGTGATAAATCACAAAGCAATGCTTTTATTTATTCATTTGTAAATGAATTTGTTAGCAACAAACAAGTAACTTTTTTTGCAAATAAAGTCCATATTGCTCATGCAATCAAGGGTAAATACTTACAGTATGGCTGAACAGTGAAAGAAGTCATACTCGTAAACAACTCATTGTGCTACTAAGACTGCATTTTTATTACTCTGTATATATAAAATGTATTGATATCATAATAAAACATTTGTTTCCTACTTATAATTCAAAACCCCTCTGTCGTAATTTATTTGTTAGCATGCTTATTCAACAGCTTAACTTGATCTGTACAGCTTAGCAGACATCTCTGCAGAGCAATTTTGAGGTGTGAGAAAACCACATATATCCAGAGTACTCACCATACCTGAGAACAACAGAACAAACCTGTGCTAATGTTTGTTGACTGTGAGTGATGTGATGTCTTAGTGATGATGGAGGCGTCAAATATCTGTTATAACTGGAAACTAACTTGTAAAAGTAGTCAGTATGAGGAAACGGCAGAGAATTAATAACAGAACGAAATCTAAAGACAAAATAAACACACATTACACAATAAATTGACAGACCACCTTGTTCTGCCTATTAATTGGCTGCTCCTCCTCCAATCAGATATCAATACTTTGCAGATCTTGAATTTCCGCTTCCTCGGTTGTTATAGTCTTCTTTTGATTTCCTTGTTTACCAAGGCTCTCTTCTTCTCTCAAATGTCACCATCATTCAGTTCAGGTGCAGCTCATATAATCACTGCACATTAATGTGACCAGGGTAAAAAGTCAAGATGTCAATTTTTCCACTCCTACTCTCAAATGGCAATGCACTTATCTTAGATAATAGATTGCATTTTTTAACAATTATATGAAAGCCCCCAGACACTGCTGTTTGTCATTACTATCTTCATTAGAAATAAGTTAGAAGTGCAAGTGGAACAACTTGCCTCAATTCTTGTCTAAATTCCTATGAACATATCTCACAGACAGTAAAGTTCATAAGAAGAGATGAGTCAGTCCTATGTCTAGAGAACACTTTCACAGTACTAATAAAAAAAAAGGCTAAAAATATTGAGCTTAGTCTGAGAAGTTGAGTGTAAGATGTCGTATAATAATAACAGTGAGAATAAGTGACAGAATTCAGGCTGACATGGAGAAGCGTGGCTGCACATGCCCCAGACAGTATAATCAATGTTTCTCACAATCTTATCTCTTTTGTATTCCTGATCCCCTCTCTCAAACCTGCCAGTCTTCACTCCCACCACAAAAGCTCTTTTGCTCTTTCAGATAAAGGGGAAACATCACTTGAGACTAAATGCTTTATCTGATGCAAACCACAGTTCTGAATGGCCAAAGGATGTGGGTCTGTCACGATCTGTTTCTTTTGTGTTTTCTCTCTGGTCTCAGTTTTGTCGCTTCCTCACTTTTTTCCTCAGTTCCCTCCTGCCAGTCATCAGCTCCACTCCCTTCACCTGATTTCACTCATCCTCAGCTGCACTCACTCACCAATCACTCTCCCTGCAGTATGTCGTCTCCCTGTTTGTTCACAGCATTTGTCAGGTCCTCGTCATTGTCCACTCATGGTTTTCCCTGTCAGTTCTTGTTCCTGCTCATGCAAAGTGTTGCAGTCAGGTTTTGTTATTTCTTAGGTTTTTGTTTTTCACAAGTTTAGTTTTATGGCGTTCCGGCTTGGCTCTTCTCATATATCTATCCACATGAATCATAGTTGCAACTTGATGAGTATAATTTAATATTGCTTTGAAATTTGCGTCCGCAAGGAATTGTGCAACAGCATCATCTAATTTTTGTAAATGATGCTCTGGTGTCTCCTGTGCTGAAAGAGATAATAAAGAAAGCTCTGAAGCTCCTTTCCTCAACATTTAGAGAATTTGAACAGCTCTTATCATGACTGCTACTTAGATGCTTCTGAATTAGACTACTCAACTGGAGCCAGGATTACCCTGTTATCCCCCTCCTTATTAAAGGCACAAGCTCTATCTATCAGAGTTTCTCTATAAATTAATCTACAAATAAATGATAGTAGATCAGAAAATAAAGTGGAAATTGCATTCAGTTAGATTTCCTTTGAGTTGTGAAAACTGGAAAGCAATAATTAAATCTTGTCTTCTAATGTGTAGTTATGTGTGCATGCAGCAGGTGGCACACAAAGTCTGTTGCACATTTTTTGTTTTTCTTTCAACACACCATCAATATCTCACTGTGTACTCCATTTGAGCTTAGTTTGAACTAACTTTATTTGGAATAAAATCCAGTTCAAGCCTAGTTTCACACCTATTAAACGCTAACAGAAATGACTTCACAGCACAGCTTTGATGGAATAGACGTCCCGGTTGTGGGCTCGTCTGTGTGAGCAGATCTGTTTACATTTAAAGTAGCTGCGGATGTGCCAGTAGTATCAGTCATCAAACCTGTTCAGCAAGCTCTCCAGTTTCTGTTCCTGTTTCTGACTTCTCATGCTACAGGATCTCTCTGTTGCTCTATTTAGTCTCTCCTACTTCTCAGAAATAAGGTGATCGACGGGGCGTTACCTGTCGTAGACCAAATAAGGTTTGACTAGAGGAGTGTCTGTGAAATCCCCCACTGTTACAAAACACTTCTTTCTTAGCTCTAATCAGCCCCACTGGAAGGATTTTAGGAAATGGTCGAGTGTCTGTGACGTGGGTGTGAATGTTAGAACTTTTGTTTAGAAATTTTACAGAAATGATTGCATGGAGACTCTCATGTGATGATGAAAAGATGTGGGGGTAGGAGGTGTCTGCTGCAGACCAATTATCTTAAACACATTTAATGAGTAAAAAGCCCACTAAAATGGTTTAGAAAAACAAAATACGTGACACAAAAGAATATAAAATAAGTTACTGGGCAGGTATCACAACACAATTCAGTGCTGCATCAGACATGCATCACTGTTACACAACAAGAAAGCAAACTAAAAGGAGAGGGGACCACGTTACTGCTGAGGTGTTGCTGGGAAATAGGATCATGTCTTAGCTTGACAAGACAAAGCAACTTAAGTTACAGTCTGGATGTGGCCTTGAACTGAAAAGAATGAGCAAGCATTATCTTCGGGGGTCCACCAGACATGCAGTCTCTTGTATTTGTGTTGACCAACCTAAGTTTTCCACCTGGTAGATTAGTCGTACTCTTGCGATCAATATGTATGTATGTCATATGTACAGATGACAACTGAGCGATACTCAGCTGATTTTCAGCAACAAGTGAAAAACAAAGCCACTGTAGTTTTCTTGACTTGTGCTAAAAACACTGGTATGATTAAAGATCATGTCAGTCCAAACCAGCGGAGTGACATTGCATGCGTGGTGATACTATCACACATTTAGGGCTTTGTAAAACAGACAGGTTGAGTAGTCTTTACATTTGATGAAAGAAAAAGACTTCTGGTAAACCATGCAATTAAAGCTGGAGGTCGTAGCTCTGGCTCTGGGCGTCATTGGCCTGTTTGAAACAATAGCTGTTACTGCCCTGCCCACCTGGAAGGTATCTGCCTTCATTGGAGCCAATCTTATTGCCATGGAAAGGCTCTGGGAAGGCTTGTGGATGACCTGCTACAGACACGGTAATATCAGGATGCAATGCAAGGTCCACGACTCACTGCTCACACTCCCAGCAGAGCTGCAGGCAGCCAAGGGGTTAATGCGTGTCTCCATAGTCCTTGTTGTCATCTCACAGATTGCCACAGGATGTGGAATCCAGAGCAACTGTTATCATGATAATATGAAGAACAAGATCATCACCCTGGCCTTAGAGGGGAGTTTGCTCTGCTTTCTTGTTTGACCACGCTTACCCCTGTTAGCTGGGTTGGTTACACTGTTATCAGAACCTTCTATAATCCAACATTGGCTGGGCCATTTCTGGTATTTTGCTGTTTACATCATCCTCTTCAGGTACAGCAAACTTAGATCACAGGAAGAACAGCCCTTCCATGAAGCATATCTTATAGAGGAAAATGATGTTCAGAGACAGGGCAGAGTCCACCTGGCGAGGACACCATCCAGCTTGTATAAGCTTCAAGAATATGTATAAATAAGTGGACTGTATAAACTGATCAGTTGTTTGTCAGTCCCAATGCTTTGCCTCTGCACCAAAAAGGTTTAGTGTTATGTTATACACAAAATAACTATTCCTACATTGAGGATATCATTACAGTCAAATGAATGGAAGTACTTTTTTGTAATGCATGTAGTGGAAATTTGAAATCAAGGAGCTGAGTTCTCAGATAATATGCTAAGTAAGTATTCCTTATTGCTTTCTATCTGTTTGATTGATTGAGTGTGAGTTTGCAAAAGTTCTCTAAGACTTATGGCATGACTGTCACAAACACAGGATGTCAGCGTTCAGAGGTTAGACGGGTTAAACTTTCAGTGGCAGAAGGAAAAACTGCTCCCCCACCTTAAGGTTTATAAACAAAGCTTGTTGCCGCACCTTCAGGTGCACAAAAAGATTAAGATGACATTTTCAGATAAGTGGAACTGTTGTACGATCAAGTTAAGGACAGTAGCATACCAATGATTAACTCAGCTGCACTTGATCATTATGCTCTGATATCCCATGGCCAAGTATTAACATCAACCAAGTTAAATACTTGGCCTGATTTTGTTAGCGTGTATGACTGCATTAATCTATAGAAACACCCTAAAGATATATTCAGTTATTTTCTAGATGCACTGAAAGTGACACTCTTAGTTTTTTACAACGTAAGGAACACTTTAGTGTGGTAGCGACAAGGTGAGAACTGCTGACAAGAACACAGTTCAGTGTTATAGTGAAACTGATCTTCCTCATGTTTCTTAGTTCAACGCCTTTATATCAGCTCTCTTTACCTCTAGGGGGGTGGGCAGTTTGACATCTGTACTCCTCGTATCAACTTTCAATTTGTGAGACAACAGATTTAAGACAATTATTTAAGACAACTATTTAAATGTGCAGACTGCATAAATAAAAACTACACTGTGCAGCTTTTTTTGTGTACCCATGTGTAATTGTTTGAAGATGGCAATTCTTTTCAGAGACAAAAGAGGCCAAACATTTTATTAACTTTTCTGCTTCAAGTTTCAACCAGTAATGCATGAGATTTCACATTAATGATATTTTACAATCCTGTTTGCTGCCTAAATGATATGTTTCTTTAAAAAAACATCCCTGGAGTATTAAAAAGGTGTTTATCAATAGTTTAAATAGGTATATTTTGATCAGCAGTGACTTCATTTAGTGGATTAATTTGTTTGTGATGAAGGGTGATAAAGTAGATAATCACAACAGTAGTGGCAGCAGTTTCATTTTTATTCAAAACAAGTATCACTCTTTGGTCTCGAACCATTTATTGCATAGCCGTAAAGCAGCGTAACCAGTAAGGCTGCATTGCATCGTTAGTGTTTTTTTTGTGGGTGTATAAGTTCCTTGACTTGCCTTCCTCCTCAGAATTGTTCTAAGGGCTGTAAGAGTACTGCCAAAGACAGCATCTTTGGCTCTTGGCATTAGCCACAATGGCCTCTTACACTGCTTACAGTGGCTATACCAAGCCACCTGTATCTTACCCAGGGTCTTACGCAGGGTCTTACCCGGGGGTTTACTATGATGAGAAGCAAGCCCAGAACTATGCAGATTACCAAGACTCGGTAATGGAGGAAAAACAGAGACTTGAGAGACGAAAACGCAGAAATGCTGTCTGTTGTGAGGTTGTGGCCCTTGTCATCGGCTTCATTGGACTAATTGGAGTGGCAGCCGTGACTGGCTTGCCTATGTGGAAGGTGACAGCCTTCATCGAGGAGAATATCATCGTGATGGAGACCCGCTGGGAAGGTTTATGGATGAACTGCTACAGACAAGCCAACATTAGGATGCAGTGTAAGGTGTACGATTCCCTGCTGTTTCTGCCTCCGGACCTCCAGGCTGCCAGGGGTCTGATGTGCAGCTCAGTGGCTTTGACAACATTTGCCCTCATCGTTTCAGCAGTGGGAATGAAATGTACCAAAGTGGTGGACCACCGTGCTCGCACCAAGCACATTGTTCTTGTGGCTGGAGGCTGTCTCTTCCTCATGGGCTGTATCACTACCCTGATCCCTGTGTCCTGGACTGGCCATGTGATCATCAGGGATTTCTACAACCCCCTGCTCATCGATGCCCAACGGAGGGAGCTCGGGGAAGCTCTCTACATTGGCTGGGTGACCTCTGCTTTGCTTTTCTCGGCTGGAGTGATTCTGCTGTGCCGTCACGCTCCTCGCACCCAAGAAACAGATGAGAGGGTAATATACAACCCTGGGGGAAGCCTCTACCAACCTGCGTACTCATACCAGCCATACACATACCAGCCAGAATACAATTACCAACCTCCATACTCTGGACCTCCACCAGGATCTGTAGCATACACACCAAGTCAGTACTAGGCAATTAGGGACTTGTTTTTCAAACTTGTGAAGATTTGGCTCATATGAATAAGGAGAGTTGAGTGACTGAGACCAACAGGTTATCTCTGGTAATGGCCTAATGTTTTGTTACTTTCTCAAAGTAGGCGAAGTAGTCCAGAGATTGAAATTATTTTAGGATTTATTTGTATTTTGATTCTAATTAACTATGCTGAGTTGCTGGAGCCTTTTCCCTCACATATGTTTAATTTCTGCAGTTATTTTTAATCTGATACTATAACAGATATGGGTTGACATACCTGCCTTTTCAGACTCGGCTGATATGCTCTTCGAGTACAAATTATGCACTAAGTCTTTTTAATACATCTTCAGATGATTTACTTTGCGCTTTTATTGTAAATGTACATACTTTTTCAAAATGACAAACCAAAATACAAGGTCAACTGTAGTTTCAAATAAAGAAATAATGTTGAAAATAAATGTTTGTTCTGTTTTTTCATTCAAATTCAATTTATGCTTAAAGCCTAAGTTTGGGATTTTTATAGAAACTAAACCTGTTTCTCTCACGGACATGCAAATGGAGAGCTGAAACAATGTTGTCTCCATTATTGTCAATAGAAATGTGCCTAAACTGGTAAAACCAGGCTGTTTAAACAGGTCCACCCACTATACAAACCAACAAAGATGTCACCTCAACCAAGTCAAAGCTGCATATTCCTGCTTTTTTTCTTGAGCACAGACTGACACAAGAGACCTGCACAAACACAAGGACACACGCGCACACACACACATTTTAAAATTTTTGGTATTGTCTTGTAACATGACCTCTTCATTCTAGTGAAGGATTTTTAATTAAAAACTACATTAAGACGCATAGATGTGATGTTTGTAATATTTACAGTAACAAATGGTAAAAAAAAGTAATTATTCTTTAGATGTACACAAGTACAAGTGCTGAATTGTTAATAAACATTTTTTCCCCTCACAGCTTCTGTATAAAGAGAGATCTGAGAATGTAAATCGATACCTCTGAATAAACAAAGTGTCAGCTGACAGAAGCTCCTGGGGTTTGTGTGCAAAGAAAAAAAATGCTCTGAGAATTCAGTCTCCTAGCAACAGGTTAAAATTCTCACCCCCTCCCACTCTATTGTAAAATCCACAGGGAAGAGGTTTTGCAGGTGAACATCAACCTGCTCCTCCTCCTCCACTTGGATTCAAAGCCACTCCATATAGGACATTTACTTCTTTGTACTACAGTCACTTTGTGTCTGCACACTTTTACCCATGAGCCTGGATGATTAAAGGGACACAGAATGGCCAACTCAGCCCTGGAGATAGTAGGTCTTTTATTGACCCTGATTGGACTGATTGGGGCAGCAGCAAGCACTGGAATGCCAATGTGGCGGGTCACAGCCTTCATTGGGGAAAATATTATAGTGTTTGAGACTCGCTATGAGGGCTTGTGGATGAACTGCTTTCGGCAGGCTGACATCAGGATGCAATGTAAGGTGTACGACTCTCTCCTGGCCCTGTCCCCGGACCTGCAGGCAGCAAGAGGGCTGATGTGCTGTGCTGTTGCACTCGGTGGCCTCGGATTACTGATCAGTTTGCTCGGAATGCAGTGCACGTCGTGTATTGTTAACAATGACAGAGCTAAGCGACTGGTCCTCATCATTGCAGGAAGCATGATTATAATGGCTTGCATTTGCGTCCTTATCCCTGTATCCTGGACAGGCCATGTTATCATCAGGGACTTCTACAACCCCTTGCTGATTGACGCCCAGCGCAGGGAGCTTGGAGAGGCTCTCTACATAGGCTGGGTGGCCTCTGCTTTCTTGTTTGCTGGAGGATGCATGTTCATCTGTTGTAACATACAGTCAGAAGACAAAGGATCAGAGAGGTACGTGTACTCCAGAAACACAGACTACAGGGCCTATTCTCCCCAGTCTCTGCAGCCTCTACAGCCTCTACAGCCTCAACAATTGTTGATACTTCCCCAAGCGCGACCTCAGCCCATGCTGTCAAGACAAGCATCAACCAACTACAGCTACCAGTCCAGATACCCCTCTGTACACAGCGGAGTCGCTTACCTGTGAGCATTTTAAGTAATCATTAACTATGATGGTCCCGATATGCAAAAAAAAATCTTTTCAATGTGGCTCGATATGACTGTGCAATCTTTATATTACTGGTAAAAAAAAAAAAAGATAAACTACATGTAACGTGAAAGCAAATATTTGTATGTATTATGGCAAGTTATGAAAATAACACGAGTACTTTTCCTGAATTCTGATCAAAATCACCAACATTTTTATCTCACACTGCAATTATAAGCGTAACTCTGTGAGCCAGTTCACAATTTCCATTATTTTCACTGTAAATTTTATTGTTAATATATATGTACACACACACAATACGATGTTTAACCTCTTTGTGATACAAGTATATTTGTAATTACTGTTAAAATGTAAATTGACACATGGCGGATTTGTGTAGCTCTGACCCCATCAATGTTTCCCATTTATCGGGTCTTGACTGTTTGCTTTTAACTTTTAATGGGCAACAGTTCCTTATTAATATATTATACACAATATGTGATACACAAAGGGAAACTAAGGCAGGTGTGTCACAGTGACTTTGTACAAGCCAAATTGGTTACCCGATATATTGGATATATTCTGATATTAGTGTCTAAGTCTTTTTGTCTACGTTTGGCATTATGTCCTGGAGCACTTATTTTGGAACTGATGAAAATGGCTGAACAAACTTGAGAAGCAGATTAAACTGCTTGCTAAGGGTGTGGACTCAGAGGAAACTTTCGGCAGAGAGATTAGTACCGGAAATAGGCTAACGTCATGACACAACTTTGCAAGTCACTTTGAATAAAAACAGAACGCTTGAGACTATCCTGCCGCCCCCAGTTGCGTTGATCCTTGCTCTGAAGGTTTGAGCACTGAAATATTTCTGTCCGCTCAGTTATTTCTCAAACTGATTTCTGGTCACTTCATTTCACTTTCAGTAAGAAAATTACTTCAAGTTCAATTAGAACTGTCAGTCACAACATGCTGTTTTTAACAAAACTCAAATAAAGAAAAGGGTGCACAAACATAGAGTGTATGTTGAACTGTTGAATAGAATTTAAACAATGTTACAATCACAAAAATATTTCTCTGACTCTAAGCAATCGGTAAATGCATTTGAGCTGTGTAATATGCACTGTGCCTCATTTCATGACCATAAAGGTCATCTCTGCTCCCCTGTGGACAATACACGAATTACAAGATCTGTTTAGTTGTAAAACTGTATAATTATGTTTTCTTTTTGTATCACATAAATATAGAAAAATAAAAACATGGCAACTTATAAGACCTTCCTGAGAGTTTTCATCCATTATTGACTTGTTTTGTGAGTTTACTGTTGGAGAAACTGACATCAGTGATATACCACCATCGTCTGACAAACCGTAAACACAAAATAAGCAGACGTCTTCATTACCTCCATGTCTCTGAGCCAATGGGATGATCACAAAGCATCTTTCCCATAACAATCTGTCACTTACAACAAACAAGCTGTGTCAAGTGAGCTCCTTACCGCACCATACAGTTGATGTCTCGGTTACTACGTGCTAAAGATTTGGAGTTATCATTGCTGTGGAAGTAAGCTAGTCTAACTTTGGACTTACCAGCTGGACTCTTGGATACTGAACAATGGTTCAAGGTGTTTCTGAGATAGCTGCAGTGTGTGTTGGCCTGATCGGGCTGATCGGTGCAGCAACCACGACCGGGTTGCCCATGTGGAAAGTGACAGCCTTCATTGGAGAGAACATAATTGTGATGGAGACCCGCTGGGAGGGCTTGTGGATGAACTGCTTCAGACAAGCCAACATCAGGATGCAGTGTAAGGTGTACGATTCCCTGCTGTTTCTGCCTCCGGACCTCCAGGCTGCCAGGGGTCTGATGTGCTGTTCTGTAGCCTTGTCGGGGCTGGGGCTGTTAGTGGCCCTAGCAGGGATGAGATGCACCTCCTGTTTTCAAGGAAATAACTGGGCCAAAGCTATTATCCTCAGGGTTGCAGGTGCTATGCAGTTCATGGCCTGCATCTGTGTTTTCATTCCAGTGTCATGGACAGGCCATGTCATCATTAGGGATTTTTATAATCCTTTGCTGATTGATGCCCAGAGGAGAGAGCTAGGAGAGGCTCTTTACATCGGTTGGGTGACTGGTGCCTTCCTATTTGCCTCAGCTTTGCTGTTTGTCTGTCGTCATACACCTTCAGACAAAGACTCGTTTGATGTGTACCACCCTGCTAACTTACTCAATTACAAGACAACACCCAGCAAACCAAATCTGATGAGCTATCATCCCATCTCAAGTGTTCCCAGCCTGTCGTCATCTGCACACCAGAATTTTCTGCACAGCAATGGTTCCATTGGACAACAGTCTGCCATACCAATGCAAAATGTTCCGCAACTAATGATAAATGATGGATCCCTGATCAACCCATCTATTATTCATAAGCCAGGTCCTCCTGAAAATGCTTATCTGTTCTATCAAGGTAACCGGTCCTCTATGAGGAGTTCCATGCCTGGTGGCAGCCTGTACACTCCAGGGAACTCCTTGTATATAAGTCAAAATACCACTCCGTATTCAACCACTTATACAGGCAATACCACTGCATCCCACCAGTCCAGCTTTCATCCCGTTCCACAAACTCCTGTGTTCATAACATACAAAAAATCAAGGATTCAGCCAGAGTCGTATAGAGGAACCGGCTCAGGAATGTACATATAAGGAACCATCTTAAGTGAGTTATTTAGCTGATCACACATTACAAACACTGTTGTTACTTTCTCTCACCACAAGGTAATTGTGAAGATGGAATCATCATTACTGCTTATATTATCTTTATCCCTGTACAAGGTTATGTGATTAGCTTGAACATTATTAGTATAAACTAAACCACACATTTATAGGAAATCATCTGTTTGGAACACCATAATTCAATATTTTCCATCTTTATGACCACACTTGTAAAACATTTCATTGTATGTGTCTCGTGTATGTTTATTAATATCAAGATGTTGTCACAGTTTAGGTTTTTTATGTCACAGTTTATGTTGTTTCTGTCACAGTTCATGTTTTGACATTTATGTTTTCGGTTTCTTTGTTAGGTTTTCAGGTTCTTGTCATGTTTCTCCCCTGTCACGTTAGGTTCACTCATGTCACCTGTTTCATTGTTCACAGCTGCACTGCATTCACTAATCACTCCCTCCACAGTATTTGGTCTCGTGGTTTCCTTTCATTCATTGCAGAATCCTCACCAACCCTTCATGTCATGATCACAGAAGTTAAGGCTGGTTTCCTGCCTCATAGCCTTGTTAATTTCTTCATAGCCCTAGTCATAGTATTTATTCCATAGCCTTGTTTTTTCCATAGTCTTGTTTTGTTTTCACAGTCTTGTTAATTCACCGTTTAAATATTTTTGAATCCGGCTCTGCCGCGCTTTTTGTTCTTAATCCCTGTTTTGTGAATAAACCTTTTTTTGAGTCTGAAAGAACTGCATCTGGGTCCTACCTCTCCACCGTTCCTGACAATGTCTTTATATGCCTTTATCATATCATTAGTATAGCATTATTATATTATTTAATGAGTTTTATCAATATCAAGTCATTATTCCCATTTACTTGTAATTCATTATTATTATTTTCAATGATCATTAAAATCAAATTCTGCGTTACTGTTGCCAAATGGATGATCTATGTATTTTGTAGAATAAAGGAGTTCAACTAGCAAATGTGGGTAGGCAAGGCATTTTTTCCTGTTTCCCTGAGGGGCATCAGGGAGGTGGACCAAGCGTCTGAATGAGTGGAAACTGTTGGATATATTGAATATTTTTGTTCCTGCAATTTGCATTTCGAAACTTCTCTTTAAGATATTTCTCAAAACCTTGTTTGAAAGACAATTAATAATCCAACTGAACTGAAAAGAAATCTGTCAAATTGTATATCCATGAAAAAATTATAATGTATTCTACTTTATTATTTTCTTTTGCAATTGCATCTTGAAAGATCAAACTAAATGCCTTCTGTTCGTAAGCCTGACACAGTCCTTGTTGTTATCATTTTCCACCACTAGATGTCAGCAGAGAACATGAGGAATGTATTCATATACCTGAATATAACTTCCATTCTTTAATACTGCCGGTTTCAGAGGAATGATGCCCTCTTTCCATAATGTTCGATCAGCTCATCTTTTTTCCAGAGAAAGACTAAAAGTGAAACAATGTGAAAATAAACCTTATATAAGGGAATGAAGAAAACACAGAAACATTGTTACTTAAAGTTATAAAAGCAAATGATGAACATGACTGGGTGACACATCTATTATTACAAAACTGGAATCTTAGAAAATCTGTTGAAAAGACTACAAACTGCAACAAGATATTTTCTCACTTCAAATGCAAATTGAGAGTAGTATTACTGTTGCAGTTTAAGTAGAAGTATTCCCTCTACATTAACTAACCTCTGGCGAATCAAAAAACAGTAAGATTACACTAATCCCAAGATATCTATCGGACACTCTTGTTTCTTCCCTTCTGATTAGAGCGGTATGGTTTGGACCATCAATGCCAGTTGCAGCCAGGAGAACTTTTAACTTCCACCCTAAACTGCTCTGTTTCAAGCAATATAGCAAAGTGGGTGAAAGTAACTTCAACACAATTTATTTAACCACAATACTGGGTGAGATCAACAGTTTGAGATAGTTAATCTTCAAGGGAGCATCACCAACCAGTTTGTAGATTAAATCTGCGTTTCCATCAGCACTGGAGCAAAGATTTAATCATTCCTCGGTGTACCAAAGCAAAGACGCTGTTGAGGTCGAATGTTGCCAGATTTGAAGTTAATCTGCAGGACGTATCCATTTTTGCGGATCAACGGCTTGACAGTGCCCTCAATTGAGCGGCTGTATGGGAGGGGATGTTCAGCTTTGTCAAGTCAGCCACAGACACAGCTGAGGATACCAGAAACGAGGCAGACTTGATTTCATAATAAAAGTGCAGACTTTTAAACAGATAAACGCGAGCAGCAAATGTTACAGAAGGGAAAATGCAATCGTTTAAATTCTTACTTAGGCGTACACAAGACACTGGGCTGAATATGAAAATTAGCTTTATGTGTGGAAGAGCAGCACCTGTTGAAAGTTTGGACAGATATTCCTATTCATTGTGAATGAGTAGGTGTGTCAAAGCTTATAACTTGCAAAGTGTTCAGTCAATTATTGTACACTCATAATGTAATGTAAATTCTGTTTATACTGCCATATATATGTATATACAGATTTGCCACTGCCATTTTTTATATATCTTTCATGCTTGCATATATATATATATATATATATATATACATTTTTTTTTTATCTTCTACTTTACATTTTACTTCATGTTTATTGCTGTTTTACACCAGGGATAAGAGGGAAACACTATTTCAATTATGTGTATGTCCTGCACATATGGCAGCATTGACGATAAAAGTTTAATTAAATTTAAATTGAATTGAATAACTGGTACTGTATATCCACGAATAACCAAGGCTCTGACTACCACAGTTACAGGTGGAAAAAACCCACAGCAGAGCAATATTTCCTGGTAACATCTAGAACATATAAAGATATGTTTGTATTTATTCAAGGAAGCATTTGGTGGATATTTGTGTCATTTATGAAAAATGCACAGATCTTAACAACATCTAAATATGATTTGTTCTACACTAAACATGTTGATTTGTTGCCATTGTTGTAACATGCTCACCAATTCAACTTTTATTTTGACAGCTGTCAACAGAAAGGGTTTTATATTGTTGCAACCTTGACAGAAGAAGAACAGCGCACGGTCCTCCTCCTCAGTTGCAGCCTACAATTCAAGTGTGCGCCGGGAAAAACATGATAAGAAGGATGTCTGAAGAATGATTATGGGAGAAAAAACCTTATTGGCATATAAAGGATTTTAGAATGGGAAAACTGGAGGTCTTTTGACCGGTGACAACTGCAAGTGGAGTGTGCAGTTTTGTGTTTTTCTTTCTTTTTTTTCCCATCACAGTGTGTGAAGCATGGATGTGGTTTGGGGACCAGTTTATTTTCGCTACGGATACAAGGGCTGGCAAGTTATCAGCATGAATTGCTAAGGGGAGAAAAAATTCTAAGAATTTCAATGTTAAATACAACTCTGGAGGAATGACAATGGTGAAAAGGAAGGGACTGTTATTTTCACTGCTGTACTTTATGACAGAGTTTTGGCTTACTTCACAGCAAGTCCTGAGAATTGGTAAGTCGTAAAAGTATCATATATTCATATATATGTCTCTCTCTCTCTCTCTTACTTTATATGTATATATACACAATCATTTCCACCATACACTCATCAGCTGTTTTATCATATCTGACCCTATGATCTTGAGTCATTGCTTAATGAGACTAACAATGCATTGAATTTGTCATTCAAAGGAAGGGAAAGAAAATGACTTCTTTTTTCGTTATCATAATGCACGATATCATACATAAAATCATACAAAGATTGACATTCATAACAAGGGTACAGCTCAGCTGGTGTAGGTAAACCAAAGGCTAACTCTTAGCACTTTTAATCACAACTTGCTTTAAAATGATGATGATTGCATGAGTGTAGAACTCAGTACGCAAGATACGGTGCAGCGGTGCGTTTAGGCGTTAAATGATGTCTCTGTTACTGCTACAGCACTTATGTTGCTGTGAAACATGCCTTGCTGTCGGTACGGTATTATATGGTAATAACATCTACCATTATTGAACTCAACTATTATTCTGTAGAGACTGTTTTCATTGTTGTGATGGTTTTGCAGAATCCTTTGAAGTTTTATTATTGGATTTTCTTTTTCCTACTTTTTTGGTTAAGAGATTCTGAGGACAGAGGGGTGGGTTGTTCAAATGAAACAAATGCATCTTATTTATTCATTTTCAAAATCTAAATCGTGTCAATCTACTTTGGTAAGCCAGTGCCTGAGTCTCTCTCTCTCTCTCTTTCTCCTGAGAGCAAACCAAATAAAAATAATGTGAAATGGATACAGTGATAAAGAACAAATAGATTTCATTAAAACTTTGTTTTAAATCTGACCTATTTTCCTTCTTGCACACCCAAAAGTCTTTTAGCCTTAATTCTCACTGATGGCCAGTGACATCTGTGAGTGTAAATCACAACGCTCTTGCTCCAACTATTCCCCTATGATGTAATTTTGTAACAATGAGCCTGTATTTGCAAGCAAATTAATGCTTTCTGGCTCTTTGTTCCTCTCCCATTAGCTATGTGGGTTAGAGCATTGCATCACAAAAATGTCTCTTTTAAATTTAGGCCACAGGACTCCATGTTCTGTTTAATGCTCAGGGCAAATCTGACTGAATTATTATTCTTTTTTTTTTTTGTAATTTACTTTCAGTCTAAAAACTTCAGTAGTTTTAAAAAGGCTGCGTTGCATAACTTTAAAACACTAATAGGCAAGAGCACCTCCCTGTTTCAGCAGTCCCCATCTGAGCTCTATATTGTTATTCTCCCTCGACCATCTATCACTCTCAAATACCACCCAATCTTTGTCATTCTCTTCATGACCCCCACACATCCTAATCTCTCCCATATGGTGTGTGGCTTGGCTCAATTAACATTTCTGTCTTGGCAAGTGCTGGCATCAGATTGTGACTGGCTTTCACTCTTTCCACTAGGATTGTTAATAATGGTAAATCTTCTCCCCCAAGCCCTAAAACAACTAACACTAATCTTCTTTATGCAGAAATATGGTACTTAGGCAATGACCAAATCTCATCACTGGGGAGAGCATAGAAGCAACAGCTTGTGGCTTCCACTCTATTTTCTTGTTTCTTTAGGTCATTTGTCCTCTTACTTCTATACTTTATGTGTTGGTGAAAGCTGTTTTAATTATTCATGATTCTGGCCCATGAGAGAAGCAACCAACCTCTCTGTTAAACTGAAAAGATTTAGTAAATTAGGTGAATTTGTATTTGTCGCCGATTTGAAGTCCCTTTAAATATTTTGGTGGTGGATTGCAAGCAGCTATCTTGTAAACAGAGAAACCTCAGTGCTCTACATCAAACGAGCATAGTAGACTGCTTAGGACCTCCTCATTCATTCACAGTCTGGCACGGGCCCAGGTTGGGGTGATGCTGGTCTTGCTGCGAGGGTGGGGGTGGGAGGTCTCATTGGGTACTGGCCCAGGATGGGGAGAGAAGAGAAAGACAACACTACGTCATTGTGCTCCTCTGCCTTTAAAAGACTCTCCTTCATTTGATAGTTTGAGACACAAAAATCACAAAAACAGATTAAAATCACAATCTAAAGATCCTGTTTTTCTCAACCTTTGAGAATCTGGACTAAAAACAGCCCATCTCCCTAAATTCTGTTAAATTCTATATTGCTAAGTGCACAAGAGAGAGGAATAGAAGTCCATATTTAAAGGCACAGCCTAAAGGTTTTTCAGCACTTGCCTGCAGCATGCATGAACATAATCTTTTGTTTTCGGTACCTGTGACAATGCATCATCCCCCGGTACAACTGGCCAATCAAAGACAAGGTGGAGGTTCAGTGATCCTAAAAATGACATTGGAAATTAAATAATGATACCTTTAGAAAGATTATTTCATTAGTCACTTCTCAATGACATTAATCATAATAGTGTGACGCAAAGGAGCAAATAATAATAATAATCAAAGAGGGAGCTTTGATTTGTTTTTACACAAGTTTTCATAAATATTAAATGCTATTTTTGAGGACTCAATGTTTTCATTTATAAATGAGCAATCAGGTTATGCTGAAAGAAAGCAATGCTATTTCAGCTTTAACTAATTAGGCTTTAACTGAATGAGAATAATTTCAACTTTAAATGACAAAATCTCAAGTCATCCTTGGCAGCTCTGACCTTCTTCTCTCTTTGTGAATTTTCTACCCAATAGTCTGTGAAATGGAGTGAGTAAATTATTCCATGTGCAATCTGCAAACAGACAATATGAGAAATGTATTTCTGTGTACATGCAATGAAAATGGCTCCTATGAAAGTTGTTTGTGAAATGATTTCAATTGTACAAGATAAGGACATATAGTAAATGAACTAATATCATTGAATAATTTGATCCAGTATGGCTTTGCTGTAGCCTGTGAATTAACCTGCATAAATACAAGCCTTTGAGCCATGTCTTTTTGTGAGTATCTCTCTTAAACTGGGTCACGGGATCATGGCTCAGTACATATTTAAAAGCAAATCATGTATATCCAAACACTGCAATACTGAAACGCCAAAGATGTATAACACAGCTCTGTAATTTATCAACAGGATAAGTTTATATTTCAGCTCTAACAGCTTGCAAGTCAGAATATATCTTTGTCTCAATAACTAAATTTAAGGGACGCTGATGAAAAAATGCTTGTCACATAGTGACATAGAGGAATCAATACCTACCAAGACATTCAACTCTGAAAACACGAAGATCAATACTGACTCAATTTTGTAGCACTGATGTTGTGACTTGACCATTTGAGTGCGTTTGTGTCTGATGGAGTGGCAAAGGTTTTTCTTAAAAGAAATAGATGAAGATACATGATCATGTTTTGCATTGAGCTGCACAGGAAGCTTGCTGATTTCCAGAAATCTTAAACAATTCCTTGACAATTTACACACTGTAAAAACATTCTCTCCAGAAGGCAAAAGCAATCATGGAATGCAGCGGTAGACAGTGTTTACTCAGTCTCATTGGACCACAGTTGTCTCTGCCTTGGGCAGCGACTGGCTTAATTATTTTTCTGGTGATACGCACATTGTGTTTTGTGAAGTTTTGTAATTGAAAAGTGCTGCCTGGGTTTTCAGTCACATCAATATATAAGATAATTTTAAACCAATTGAAAAATGAAATGGAGTACTGCTGCTGCTTTACTCCATACGCCTGGATGATTCATCAAGGTCAAGAGGATTGACTACAGCAGAACTAAGGTACCCCGCTGCATAGCAGTCAGCTAATGACTGAGCCACATCCTGGTAGAGAGAACAACTATCAATGGTGTGTTAATAATGTTCTGTTATCCTGAAGAGATTAGTTGTTTTACACTGTAGAAGTATTATTCAGTGGTGATGTGCTGATACAGACCAATATAGATTTATTGGCTCAACACTCCTCTTGCTGAGTACATACAGCTGTCCTTCTCCTCCTCCCAGATGCTCTCTGGAAATCAGGAAACTCATTATATTTACACAATTTTAAGATCTTACTCTAAGTGGAAATGAAAACAACAAATAATGTGTTTTCTTTTTCAGTGCATTTCCTGCACGCTTTAAGGGGGAAGTGAATGACATTAAATCAAGACAGATTTTACATTTGTCTTTTGCTGACAACAGAACTCATGCTGGTACAGAAATGTTCAAATATCTAGGTTTTCTAAACTGTTATTTAGTTAAGTTTTTGTAAATGTATATTATTTTATAAATATACATTCGGTATATCTAGCAACAAATTCAAGGTCTTGCATGGGATGCAAATGCATTTAATCAGATGTCAACAACAGAGAGTAGTATATAGAGTATATAGAAGATTTAGTATATAGAAGATCTATTTTCACAGTCTTCCTTAAGTACTGTATGAGAAGAAACAAATTCCTGATTGGAAATGCTGTTTTGCTGCCACTTGGATTACTTTGTTTCCGGACTCTTAAAGCTGCAGCCTTGGCACTCTAAGCAAACAAATTAGACCAGATGGTCAAAACAGGCTTATTTCCCCATTTTATATAAAAAATACCATAAAATGGAATATGTTTTGCAGTTAATTTAGCTAATTTAAAGAAAAGATGATTATTATATTTATTTGCATGAATTTTATATTTCAGTAGACAGAATTAAGGACTTTAACAGGTCCCAGCAGCTGCTCACTGAGGCTTGGTAACCATAATTAGGATTGGCACTTTCAAGCATGCTTTTAAACCAGGCAAGTCCAGACAAGGCTCTCTCAGTTTGGGGTTTGAGGCCATGCTACACTAAAGAAAAAGGTCATTCACAATCAAGGTCTCAAGGGGAGCTTTTTAAAGGACGTCTCCCCTTTCAAATCAATTATAATTTCACAGGCAATTCTTCAAAGACTGTTAGAGTGTGCAGTGACCTACTGCCATCTGCAACCTCAGTTGTGAAGTAAGGTCATTTGCAAACTCTTGCAAAATTGAAATGGCATCATTATGATTTATGTTTGCGGTCATTATAATCATTGGTGAGCAATTCTAAACATGTCAGAGTTTTCAAAATGCCCTCTATTAGTCTTTGTTGTATTAATGTGAATGTTGCAAACTTGGAAACTACTTATTTTGCTTTTATTTTAGGATAAAGAACTGATAAACCGCTCAGTACTGGACTGAGTAGTGTCTCTTAAGACTTTTGAATAGGGAGTTGTCAACCAACATTTAAATCGTAACTATATCACTACAGAAGTCTTATCTCTTAAGACCCAGAAGTTTAAAATCCTGACATTTGTAAACGCTAACTGACCAGTGGGAGCTTTCTCTCACACAAGTGTGTCTGCTTTATCTACAGGTGCTGACAGTCAAGTGACAAAACAACATATTTCTGGCCATGTTTTTCATGTGCTTTAGGTGAAACATTAAATATGGCACTCATGCCTGGCTGGGGTTATATATATCTGTATTGTCAGCTGTGGCAGACCAGCCATCTTTCTGGGGCAGCAGGCTGGATTAGGATTTGGATGGTGTTTAGGATGATTTTCTCCTTTCTGTGGCCCTGGTACACTCAGCTATTTCAGAGGAAAGATGGCTGAACAGGGAAATACATCTTGAAATCAAATGTTTGATAGTGGTGGTCCCTTAAACATATCAGCCAGTGTTTATTACCTCAGTAACCGTGTAGTCTCTTTAAAGAGGCAGCGCATCATTTCCGTGTTACATGTCCGATTATAATTTTGTGTATGTCTGTCACTCCTTCTTAGTAAAACATATTATTTGTGGGTCCAATTTCAGTTATTTCTTTTGAATCAGAAATGAGGAGTTTTAAATGATTTTCCTAAGATAAATGCAATTGCTGAGCATTGCTTTCTGGTTTACTATGCTGCAGAAGCTTGCAGAGAGGCTGACTTGCGCAGAAGTTCCAGTTGAATAGTCTGTTTTGCATACCTGAGTCTTCCTACCTGAGTAAAATTACCAGAAAGTAGCTTAGCAGCTGCCATGATAAGAGCCGTTTGAATTCTCTAAATTCTAAGGAAAGGAGCTCTAATGCTTCTATTAACATCTCCTTCAGCATAGGTAACAGTGGACCATCCTTAATCAAAGAAAATAGATAATGCCCTCCCAAAATTCCTTGCAGCCACAACTTTCATAGCAACGCTTGATTATTCTTTATCCGGTCCAGTTTTGTGACTCATCGTTCTTTTTTAATTACAAACCTCGATAACATTCTATGTTATTGGTAATGTATGAGATAACCATTTATCCAACATTTTATCCAGAGCACTAAGGACTCCATGATGTTTACTATCAAGGCAAAGAAAAAGAGCTTAGGAAAAGACGATAGGAGGTAATTCTTTTATATTATTCGACTGGACCCAGAGAGTCAAAAATGAACACCCAAAGCACCAAATGCATAAAATCTTGGGTTTAGTGGATAAAAAATAGGCTCACCGGCCAGGTGGCTGGTACATTATTTAATAACACAGCATTGTAATTTCTACATGAGAGGTTTTATTCAGTTTCAGTAAAATTTAAAGGGAAAATGAGGATGTCCACTAAAAGTGAAACGTCAGAGATTGGCTAGACTGCTTTACTTCTAAATACAGTCTCTTTGCACTAAGTCAAATTAGCACACGATTGCCAGCATATGTAAAAGTATATATATTCCATCATAATTTTGAGTAAAGAAAAAGCCTCTCACAATACTTCAATTCACAGATGCTGGTATGAGATGTAGTGAAGCTCCCATAACTTTTGTTCTCATATCTCAACGTCATATAAATTTTACAGAGAAGTCTACCAGAAGAAACTGAAGATTGACTACAAGCCAGGAGGAAAAACATACATATAGCAGCCAAAAAACAATATGAAATGAGTTATTTTGTGAGTCTTGCATCTGTTTTTAATATGAGAAATCATTTTTAGAAACTTTTAAACTAATTATATAATGCTCTTGGGCTTAATTATGTCATACTATGAGTCACAAGCTGTTAGAGGCATGTGTAACTATGATTTCATTCATTTCAAAGTCGAAAAGGTGAGAAAACTTAATTACCACATTAACATGTTGCTGGATATGTTAACCTCAGATGCTTTGTCTGTGCGACTGGACTGTGATGACATAAATGTGTGTCATGTCTTCTTAACCAAACCATCCTAGCTTAAAAAATTCAGGTCATGTAAATGCGCTCAAGATGGAGAAGGTCAGATCTTTTGCAGAATGAGACTAAATCCTGTCATCTCAACCGGGTCCCTTGGGTGGCATTATGTGGCAAAGTCCACTGGAAATTGGGCCACGTTATGCAACTGTGAGAATTGAATTGTGATAATCATGAAAATTAGATTATGGTGTGTGTGTGCGGGGGGAACAACAAAGAAAAAAACAGACAAACACTACACTGAATATGAATATAGCTGCTGTCATTTAATCAGTAACCCATCAATAACTCATTTGTGTGAACCCTGTGTCTTCTCTTCTTATAGGGGGCATCTTTGAGACCCTTGAAAATGAGCCCATTAGTGTTGAAGAACTAGCTTTTAAATTTGCTGTAACCAACATAAACAGGAACCGGACTTTAATGCCAAACACCACGCTGACCTATGACATCCAGAGAATTAACCTATTTGACAGTTTTGAGGCCTCAAGAAGAGGTAAAGATAATTTTATCCATCTAACAGTCAATATAAGACTCATGGACTGTCCCTCCTGTTGGTCATTTGTTATTCTCTGTTTCTTTAATCCAGCCTGTGACCAGTTGGGACTGGGAGTAGGGGCTGTGTTTGGCCCCTCCCACAGCTCATCGGTCAGTGCGGTCCAGTCCATTTGTAACGCCCTGGAAGTCCCTCACATCCAGACACGCTGGAAACACCCATCAGTGGACAACAAAGACAGCTTCTACATTAACCTCCATCCTGAATATGCCTCAATAAGCCGAGCTGTGTTGGACATAGTGCAGTTCTATAAGTGGAAAACAGTCACTGTGGTCTATGAGGATGCAACAGGTGAGTCAAAACCAGAGTTAATGAAACAAAACATGCGTAGCTATCAAAATTGAAGGCATAAAAGAAAATTTTGGGGAATAGTTGACATGTATGCAGCGATATGTGCATTTTCTTAACTTTAATTAACAGTTTATGATAAACCACTCTACATTAAGTTTATTATGATCTTTTTTTACTTAAACTCTCTTAAAGAATCATTTTTGTAATTTTTTAGGAGAACCAAAGTGATGTTTCCACAAAGCGTTCAATCTGAGTATCTAGAGTACAGACAAAGATATTTTCTTAATTTAAAATATGACCATATGCTCCGAGCTCTTCGTGTGAGGCTTAAACAGAAAAATTTCAGCCTCTTTTACTGTTAACTAGTTATTGTTGGTCTGTTATGTTTCATTACAGCCAATAATAGACTGGATCTGAGACTCAGACAAAGTGGGAGGTAGGCTTGGCTAGCACTGAATGTTAGGGTAGGCTGATAGGTAAAGATGATGCAATCTTTCAGCCCGAACTTTCCTTAACAATATCTTAAAAACCGTATATGTACCACCTTCTGAGTGCACTCAAACATACAAGCTAAAACTCAACCATCTGCTAGTTACTACTAAGATCATGAGGGATGAAGAGTGGAAAAAAATATGTAAACTAATAAAAAGATTAAATACTTTGGGGGGAAATCCATTTTATCATACATCCTGTATCATACAGACCAAACTGCTTGAAAATCAGTTGAAAATGAATGAAGTTCTAATTCTAATTGGACACAGAAATACGTGGACAGGAGACATGGTTGTTCAACACAACCTGCGAAGTAGTGGAGCTCAGCATACATGTTGGGTTAAAATTACAAACCTACTTTACTACTTTGCTATTGGGTGATTTAAACAGATACATTTAAGATTCTTTGTTTCAACCACTGCAAAATAACCACTTCACTCAACTCGACCAAATGTTGAGCCATTTTTTAATGAAAACAGCAACTTAGACAGTAAATTATTAATGCTACCGAGTGACAGACTGCGCAATATAAATGCAGGGACATTCATAACTTCCGAAGCAAATATTCATACTATAACTGCATCACACAGCTGGCGGATAAAGGAGGAGTTTCTTACCTTGAACAGATATTTCTTACAAATCAGTCCTCCCAGCTGATAAACACAGGCGTGTTTCAGGGTCAACTTCTGCATTCAGTCTCAAGACCGATTGTGAATTGACTTTATGACAAATCATACATTATTTACAAAGAATTTAAAGACAAGGTTTACTCCTGCGACCGGGGACAACAATAAATCTTTCAACTGCAATGTTTAAAATGCCGCGATTTTGTCAGCACGTAAGTGAAACCAATGGCTGTTACAGCTGTTTCTTGCTCTAACCACATGTAACATCCCACAAACTTAGCTTATGGTGGTAAGTACAAACACATCACCCCACCGAACAATAACCTTAAAGCGAAGGTATATGTAGGTATAGTGTTTCATAGTTTCAATGGGATTATACGAGAAGCACCATAAACAAAAGCCTTATATTTCTACCTGCTTCGGGCACATCAATGTTCCTTGCAACAGCGACAGACTAGGTGAATTTAGTTAATTTGATTTAGCAAGTCTTGATCGGAAAAGTTTCTTATTCGTCATATTAAGTCTTGACGGTACGATATTGATATTTCTCACTATGACCACTAAAGGGCAGTAACCAACATTTTAAAGAAAAAGGTTTATGATAAAAACAGAATTTTTTTTTTTAGCTCTGGTAGTTTGATAAATGCATTCAGAATAGAATATATCCCAATGAAATCAAGTTATATTGCTATAAACCTATTACATTAAAATTCAGAAACGGTTTTTATTGGCATTGACGCTTGAAGAAACAGCCCAGCAAAAGCTGTATCACAGTACAATACAACACGACAAGATACATTTTTTTTTCTAAATTTTTCTAAATCTTTACGGCTTTGGTGCTGGTGTGAAATTATTAAGATAGAAATTTTCCTAAACTAGTTGAAAATTTGATCACGACTAATATTTGATGCCCCCTAGTGAATAATAGTAACATAATCCAAAATAAATTTCACAGTACAGTGCCCTGTAGCGGTCACGTGATGGTACTGCAGCATCAAGTTGTCATATAGCTCAGGTAATTACTTCCAAGATATAGTCGCAAATAAAAGCATTAAAAATTGACGAAATATATTTAAATTTTTTTTTTCAAATCTAATATTTTGTATCATAATGCTTTCCCTCTTAGTAAACATAATATACTTGTATTATACACCCCATTAATTAGTATCTTTCTACTTGGAATCACAGGCAGGATTTAAAGATAGACTGGAAGCTTGAGTGGTTACATTCTTTCAAAGGTATGTGTCTTCTGTAACAAGTGGCTTTATTGATTGTAATATTCTTTTTTTAAATTCAAGGACTGATTCGCTTGCAAGAGTTGATCAAAGCTCCATCGAGATACAGCATTAAAATTAAAATACGTCAGCTTCCGTCTGGAAGCAAAGATGCTCGTCCTCTGCTGAAAGAGATGAAGAAAGGAAAGGAGTTCTTTGTCATCTTTGACTGCTCTTACCAAACATCAGCTGATGTTCTCAAGCAGGTGAATAACTCAAACAGCCATTTTTTCTTTTGTAGTAGCCACAGAGCTTTCTGCTAAAGATTTCATTCATAACTTCTACCTTGAAATAAAGTCTTCTGTCAGAAGCCCAATTTGGAATTGTCAATGGAGAGTAGTCTCTGTGTTATTTATCCACTTTCTGCATTGCTTTTTGGTTTAATATTCACTATAAGCAAGATTAGTCAAATTCCCAGAAATCCTATGTTCATTTTTTAAATCCATGCAGAGCCCATTTCTGAGCCAGACATACACATTAAGGACACATTTTTGTCATACAGCTCAGAAGATTAACTGGAGACACAGTGCTAACATCAGCAAAATGTGACATATTCTCACATAAACACTTGTTAATACAAACCATGCAAACAATGCAAAATGACAAAATTCAGGAAATGGTGTAGCTACGGCACGGTTGGTTGGTTTTAGTGGAGGAGAACATAATTTATTCTGGTTGGAGCAAAACTCCCCAATACAGCTAAAGAGAAAACTGTGACATACATTCTCTTCTTTCTGTTTAGATATTGTCCATGGGAATGATGACTGAATACTATCACTACTTTTTCACCACACTGGTAAGAAAATTGTCTTTCCAAAAATATCTCTGCAGTCAAGAACACAGAGGAGGCGTTTTACTGAACATACAGTACCTGCAGAAGAATTTCCCTTTCAAAGCAAATTGAGAAACTAAATGGATAAATATATGTTGGTAATTTGCCACTTAATCACACATTTTTCCTTGCTATCATTAAATCTGCTTTGATCCCACACATGTTTGGATGTGTGTGTTCACCTGGAGATTCTGTAAAGCAAAGATTATGATGAATTCAAATATGTGTGGTTTATTTTATGATAAGATTGCTTGATGTTTTAGTGCCCTTGGCATAATTCCATGGTATTACATTGTATATTGTTCCACTATTTAATCAAGCATTTTTTTTTCCCTTGGAAGTCGCATTTGCATTGGGGTCATTTAAGCAAAATTGTATTATTTCTGCACTGATGACCTTGTTGCTGATCTGTACAGGACTTGTTTGCTCTTGACCTGGAACCTTACCGCTACAGTGGGGTTAATATGACAGGGTTTAGGCTTCTCAATGTGGACAATCCTAGAGTGGCTTCAGTGTTAGAGAGGTGGGCCATGGAGCGACTACAGGCTCCCTCCAAAGTTGAGACTGGAATGATGGAGGGAATGATGACAGTGAGTTTGATTTTTCTATTAAATATCTACCTGGAAGTTCAAGGTCTGTCCACAGGGATAAGCATGATGACATGTCAATGTTATATTAATAGCCCCATATAGTAAATCACAACTTTCACATATTGGTTGCACCTTATCGGTGAAAAAAAAGATTAACCCACTGCTGTACCCCATCATTGCTGTGTCCTAGCACACATCAAGCTGTCACTGAATCAGCTGAATGTTGACAGCACTGTAGTTAGCGTGGCGAGTTCTGTAAATCCTGGCTTGATGTGTGTAAGCACACACGACGCAGGCCTATTTAGCCTTTGTATCTTCCTCCCTTGAGGGCTCAGAGTCGTATTAGCAGTGGATCATCTTCGGCTCTCCATTCCACCTCTGAACTTTCGCACATGACACAATGTGCATCAGTTCTGTCTTCAAAAGGCATGCTCTATGATCAGAAAAGCAGATCGACAGTATGAGCAATCAATGAATTAAATAGATTAATTATGTAATAAAAAGCTAGAGATTATATGTAAATATATAGACATTAACCTGTTTTGGGGGATGTACAAGCTTTATAAACTGATTTTATTGGATTTTGTTGTATGCTCTTGAGACAGGATACAACAATCCACCATGGAGCTCTCTGATAGTGTGCAAACCAAGTTGTGCTCACTATGAGTGATTGGGGTTGATTGTGTGATTGCACATAATGTTTTCTATGTCTAATGCATGACATGTGATTTGTGATTCCAAATGTTGGATTATAATAGCAGTGTTTATCTTTCAGACTGAAGCGGCTCTGATGTATGATGCCGTTTACATGGTGGCTGCTGCCTCACAACGCACCTCCCAGATCACCGTCAGCTCCCTTCAGTGCCACCGACACAAGCCATGGCGCTTTGGATCACGTTTTATGAACATGCTAAAGGACGTAAGTTAGATTTAAGAACGTATGACACCACCGAACACTCTTCTTCCATCCATCCATCCATCCATCCATCCATCCTAGCCTGCTTCCGCTGCCTCAAGAGCAGAAGCAATGAAGTTAGGAGATCAGCCACATACTTGGATTTCATATATTATTGTATGGGCACATTTACACTGATGGGAGCTGCTCTTTGTATAGATATTTAATGCAAGTGAAGATATTAATGAATAGGTTTGAAGCAGTTTGTTTGAGCTGTTGAAATTGAATGCCAAATGAAAAATGTCGCTATATATCTACCGTTTTAATTTCAAATTTGCCATACTAAGTATTTTAAAGCTCTAACACAATATTCTAGCATGAATTATTTCAACAGCCGATGAGACAAAAAAAGCAATTAGACAAACATGGTCAACAAACAGACAGTTTGAATAACACCCTGTCTGTCCAGTGGTAATTATCCTGGTTTAATTGTGAAAATAGACCTTCTCATCTCTGCTAAGATGTAGCAATTTGAATTTAATAGGCTTCTTATCGTCTAATTAGATGTTTCCTTGACCAGTGAGCTTCTCAGTTGCAAGTGGGGAAAGAATATTGACAGGCACTAGCAAACCAAAGATCCCAGATGGTAACATGATAATAAATTAATGAATAAGTTGAACAGGCTCTATAAATTGTGCGTAATTAGACTTTTGATCAGTATTTTTACATGAGCACACTGGGATCTGAAATGTTATTTTCTGGACCAGCGATGACTAACTGTGCTCTGCATTCTTTCTTTTACTGGATGGACATGACAACATGCCTTCATTTTAAAGGTTTACAACATTTTACACAGTTGATATTTTCTTTCCTGTAACATATTTCCTCCGTTACTTGACAGTACAAACACTCAGCAAGAGATCAGGTAGATTACTGAGGGAAGCTCATTGTTACACACCAATCAGCTGCAAAAATTAAAACCATTTGCGTAACATTGTTTGTCCCCCTCATGTCACTAAAGCAGTTTTGAGCCACCAAAATCATATCTCCTTTAGTCTTTGTATCTTTAGTATTTGGGTCTGTTCCTCTGTAATTCATGACAGCCTCATGCTGCCACATAAAGTCACTGCCAACAGGGAATACCATTTCAAGAGGAGTGTTTGTAGTCTGAAACAATGTTTAGACAGGTGGGAAATCTCAGAAGGAGCATCCACATGTATGCCCATAGTGTAGCACATTACCCGCAGGATCACACAGCCTCCACTTGCATCCAACACATCATTAGAATTTACATCAGTGGCTTTAATGCTTTGGCTGATCAGTGTATGCATACATACTTAAGGATCTGAGTAGGGGAAGGAGGTGCAGGTGTGTAGGCAACGGGAATGATTGAAGAATCATAGCAAGAGGCAGATGCAGGAAAAATAACTACATTTGTATTAGGAACAGACAGAAATCATGGAAACTGGTGTACATTCATTTGATTATGATACTAAGAATATGTCAAGATGTTTGAAACATTCTCAGATCTTCTGGACAACCTGTTTATTCTTATTTTGTTATTAATCATTATTGCTAAATAATGCAGCGGAGACTCTGCAAAGTCTCGTATTTAAGTCATAAGAATAGTTTTGTTGCCTATTAAATTATCAAAGACAATGGCGTTGAAATATATGATACAAGAATTTGACATCTTTATCTTACATTGGTTCACATTTATTCTTTTGATTTCAAAAGTTTGCTCTGTATAACCACAGAGTAATTGTATCTTTGACAGCAACCAGTTGTAACATGATGAGTTGGGTCAGTTATAGAATGTTATTTGGTTCAACAGGATAAGTGAGGATTGATACATCTGCATACTATGGCACACTTTTGTAAAGTTATCAGCAATAGCTGAGTACTCACACTGCATTAAAGTTAAAAGCAAACATTTAACAAAAATACAAAATGAAATTCATTAAACCTTTTCATACTTAATTCACAGCTCAACACTAACCGAAGTTAACTGAAGTTGTGTTATCTGAAGTGCCTTCAAGTAAGTCTCTGAATCTAGGGTGCTTCTCTAGCTCAGCCTGCACTCTAGTGCTGTGCGGATGGGAGGGCAAAATGACAAAATCTGCCTGCAGGAGTCAATGCTGTGTCACATATTTGATATGGTAACTTACATTTCATAGAAAAAGTTTAATAAAGAACTGATATTTCAAGAAAATAAGGTACACTTTGGCTTTTCCCCCAAAACTCACGGATGGACTTGCAGATCATGTTTGTTTGTGAGGCTGATGTATTCAGGCCTAAGGGAAGCGTGGGAAGACCAAACAGATTTTATTGCTCACTGTTTCATACAATTTTTACCTCATGTTCATGGATGATCCATGGTGGCGAGGTCTCGGTGATGTGTTGAAATCTGACTCTTATCCTTTTAATTCTGAATTCTCCAATCTGAGAGAATCAAAGTCGTCATTACACGTAAAATTACAGCAGGTGGTCGAGACAGAGACATTTTCATTTGGTGAAGATTTAAAACAAGACTTATTGAGAATAATAAATCTGGAACTGGAATCAAGTAGAGTTCACAGATGTGTGAAAAGGTTCAGTGTTGTCTTGCATCTGTTAGTAGTTGCGTACCATCTTTCAGACATTTCCAACAAAGAAGTAGAGTAACAGCATATTTAGAGTCTTGTATTATCATTGTCCATATTTGACACATTTGGCTTAGTTATTCTCTCAGTAAAGTATTACTTACCTGCAGAGAAAATCATCAAACACCATGAGTGTTTAAAGATAAAGGCCATTTTCCCATGAAAAAACAGGCTTCTAAGCTTCTTTCATCATCACAGAATTGAGATGCAGCTCATTTTCTTGCGTCTTCTGTAATAGAGATTCAACTTGACTGTTATTCAAGTGAGCTCACTTCATTGTCAACTCATTTCAAATATCTCTGAGCTATGCTGCCCACCCTCTGCTCTCCAGTCAGTCTGCCAGCACCATTTACATCAATGCCACAGACTCAGAGACATCTAATATTTCTATTGAGGATCCAGCTAATGCAAAATATCTATTAAAATGCAGTTCGTCTTTGTTAGCGTTCTTTGCTTAATGGAGAACTCATCAATTATTCATTTTCAAGGATGTTTTAATTTTTTCTGGGCCTCTGCTTGTGTTTGCATTCGTTTAAAAGGCTATAATCAAAACTGAGTGATTTGTCGTATGTGTTTTCTGTGCTCCCTTCGCCACAGGCACAATGGAACGGTTTGACGGGACAAATAATTATAAACAAGACAGACGGCCTTCGGAAAGAATTTGATTTGGATGTCATCAGCCTAAAGGAGGATGGCTTGGAGAAGGTGAACTACCTGACCTGTGCATATACTGTCAGGCTGTTAGAGCTGACATTTAAGCGGAGCTGAAAAGTGAAGGATGTCTACAGACTAATAACATATAACAAAAGATGCTTTGTCTGGTAAATGATATGCAATATCATTTACTGAAAAATACAGAAATATTCATGGCGAGTGTCTAAAATCTATATAATTTAAGGAAATGTGTGAACTGTTGTGACACAGGGGTACAACAAGTTCTCTTTTTAAGCTCAGAGCTTTGTGGATTTTTCTTTAATCACACTGATGATGCTTCTCTGTATTTTGAGTTGTCATTAGGGTGTCTGTAACCTGTTATTGCTGAGAAGGAAGCAGAATAAACTCAACACATTTGAAAGTAATAACTAAAATGAAAACTAAATCATGGCTATTACCAGAAGATTTATTTCCACATTTATTTTATAGTCAGATTTTGCCATCTTTGCTTTACTTACATTTGGGTTCAGGGCTCTCTGATTAAAATGCTCTCTCCTTATTGTTTTTGCAAGACAATGACGGGCAGCCGCCTGAATAAAGTGTGGAAAAAGGTCTGTATTCTAGCTGTCCTGACAGACTAAAGGACCATTATCATTTACTATTCTACCCTATTCTCTTTGTGATGTCTCTCCTTTTAATAAAAAACAAGGTGCAGGTACTGGTGGGACGAAATGTTTCTGTACCGGATGTGTTTGTAAAATTTCGTGTTCCATGTCCCTTCGATGTTTTTTTTCTCTTTCATGAGTATCACATCTCAGTTCCTGTGTTGTGATTTTTTTCATTTTTTGGCTTCCACCTACCTGTTTTGATTCCCTTTTTTTAAGTGTTATTTTCCCTGATCAAGTGAGGGTCCGTCCAGGCAGTAAATGTTTGATGTCATGTCAGTGCGCTTATTTTGATATTTTATCCTTTACAGATTGGTGTCTGGAATTCCCAAACGGGCCTTAATTTAACAGAAACCAACAAGGATTCTTCCACAAATATCACAGACTCAATGGCCAATAGGACCCTTATTGTCACTACTATTCTGGTATGAGTGGAAGTGGATTCATTACAGGAGAACATTTGATCAGACGTGTCCTAAAACTAATAAACCAAACGAATGTAACCTTTGTGTCTTTCACCAGGAAAATCCTTACGTCATGTATAAGAAATCTGATAAGCCGCTATATGGGAATGACCGCTTTGAGGGTTACTGCCTCGACCTGCTTAAAGAGCTCTCCAATATTTTAGGCTTCTCCTACGAGGTGAAGCTGGTGTCAGACGGCAAATATGGAGCTCAGAATGACAAGGGGGAGTGGAATGGCATGGTGCGAGAACTCATTGACCATGTGAGTACTTATCAGTCAGTCTTAGACACTGACATAGTCCAACAAAATCAGCTGAATGAGGTCTTGCTCTGTCCCAGGTGGCTGACCTTGCTGTGGCCCCTCTCACTATCACATATGTGAGGGAAAAGGTGATAGATTTCTCCAAGCCCTTCATGACGCTGGGTATCAGCATCCTGTACCACAAACCCAATGGCACCAATCCAGGAGTGTTCTCCTTCCTCAATCCACTGTCTCCAGATATCTGGATGTATGTGTTGCTGGCATGCCTTGGTGTCAGCTGTGTGCTGTTTGTCATTGCCAGGTAAACTTCTCTGGGGCTGGAGGTGAACTCAATTGTTTAATTAGCCTTACCAATGTTAAATCTTTTTCACTCTTTAATACATACTGACTTGGCCACTTAGCAGCAAAAAGGTGCTACATTTTATGTTGAAATAGTTTGAGAAAAGTCAAAGATTTGTGGAAATAATGTTTTGAATGTAGAAACAGTGTAAACAGTTCCACAATAATGGGACCAAAGCTGAGAGTCCTGAGAGTCAAGGAGACTATTTCATATTTGCATTATGCCATTAACAAAAGCTGGAAAAGAAAGTTTAACTCACCTTTTATTGAGTAAATCACAGTTGTTTCTACAGACCTGTTGTTTTTTTGTAAATTATGACTGTTTTATTCATCACATTCAGGTTCACTCCATACGAGTGGTACAATCCACATCCCTGCAATCCAGACTCAGATGTAGTTGAAAACAACTTCACTCTAATCAACAGCGTCTGGTTTGGAGTTGGAGCACTCATGCAGCAAGGTATACTTATTGCTATTTTGAATATGTAGTATTTTTATGCTGTTGTCATTTCCTTTCCATTTCACATCTACCTAAAGTTCCCTGTTGACAGGGCACCTTTAACCGTCTATGATAATGCTTGTGGTGTGTTTGGGAAATAAACAAGAGTCAGTTTGACGACTGATTTGTGGTGTATATTGTAGAGGTTCATGTTTTAAGACCTATGTGATGTCAAATGGATACTGTAACTTGTGTTTTTACCTCACAGGGTCTGAACTGATGCCTAAGGCCCTCTCAACTAGGATAGTTGGTGGAATATGGTGGTTCTTTACACTGATCATAATCTCCTCATACACTGCCAACTTGGCTGCCTTTCTCACTGTGGAGAGAATGGACTCACCGATCGACTCTGCGGATGACTTAGCCAAGCAAACCAAAATAGAGTACGGCGCTGTAAGAGATGGCTCCACTATGACCTTTTTTAAGGTAACTTTTTATTTTTTTCTGGAAATGGCTAAGTTGAGGAGGGATGCAACCAAGTGAGGACCCAATTGTAGACACTGGCAATGACCGGAGGTTGAATAGACACAAACTGCTTTATTTACAACTAAAACAGAAAACATGGCCAAGCTGGAATACCATAAGAGAAAACCTAACCAAATAACTGACAAAAAGTTGACTGCAACTACAAAAATTTGGACTCAAAACCGTGAAGTTATAACGGTAGAGATCTGACAAAGACTAAGAGAAACCAGGGAGCTTAAATACTGTGGGGAACCGGTTGGTGAATGATTGCAGGATAATGAACACAGGTGAACCAGGCAGGAGGGAACTATATAAGAGAGGATGAAGCAAGAAACAGAACTAAGATAAGACAAGACTAACTGATCAAACGTAAAGGCAATCAAGACAAAACATAAGTAATTAAACAACTAAAGACTAGAAAAAACTGAAGAAATCCACCCAATAACTCGATAACACAAACAAACTAAGCTTCAACAACTAAGAACAAGAACAGAGAGCAACCAAGGAGTAATCTATGAGGAGAAAGACAAATCAATCCTAAACAAATACAGACAGAATAAATCCAAATAACGACCAATGACAGACAAGAAAATTGAAAAGAAACAAAACAGAGTAAATTCAGGCATGAAAAACTAAAACAAAGTCCAAAATCCACAAACCCTAACACCACCACTTTTAAATTTGATTAGCATGACAGCTTTTACCCTTGAGAAATCAGTCCTCAGTCATGTGCGGCTTGATGGGTTAGAAGAAAAGTGAGTTGGATGAAAACGGATTGGGGTTAAAGGTTAGTCCTGAAGAAATTTCCATGCACATCAGGTTAATAAGAGCCTGTCAGCATATCCTGCAGTTCATCTGAATAAACAGGGAAAACGGAATCAACTTTATGGATATGTGCTTGCCTTTCACATCCCATTTCCTCCCATGCATCAGAACAAGAGCACCAGTCAAAAGTGCATCTTAGTCTTTATCTTATAAGCAAGTGCTAAATATGTAGCGACATTATGTGCTAAAAACGGTGTTTGTTGGCTTGGAAACAGATTACCCATAAGTTCTGATTCTGTTTCAACAGAAATCTAAAATCTCAACTTATGAGAAAATGTGGGCATTTATGAGCAGCAGGAAGAATACAGCTTTGGTGAAAAACAACCGGGAGGGGATTCAGAGAGTCCTCACCACAGATTACGCTCTTCTGATGGAGTCCACCAGCATCGAGTACATCAGCCAGCGCAACTGCAACCTCACACAGATTGGAGGCTTGATAGATTCAAAGGGCTATGGTGTGGGAACTCCAATTGGTAAGACTGAGTATTAACAGACTATACAAGAACAATACCATCCAATAAATGCTTAGTGTCTGTCTATGAAACAACAACCCAGGAATGATGTCACTTTATTCCTGCTGTTTCCTTCTGCAGGCTCCCCTTACAGAGACAAGATCACCATTGCCATCTTGCAACTTCAGGAGGAAGGGAAGCTGCACATGATGAAGGAGAAATGGTGGAGAGGTAATGGCTGTCCAGAGGAGGACAGCAAAGAGGCCAGTGCACTGGGCGTGGAGAACATAGGGGGGATCTTTATTGTGTTGGCAGCAGGACTGGTCCTCTCAGTCTTTGTAGCAATTGGAGAGTTTATTTACAAATCCAGAAAAAATGTGGACATTGAAGAGGTGAGTGTCGGCCAGTGTGAATGGCACAACAAGTATTAACACAATAGGCGACTCAAAGACATTTGTGCACCTACCTACACGTTTGTGTTGTCATCGTCTTCACAGGACGACAGTAATCAGTGGGCCAATATGAATCTGAATGTGTTAAACTGCATTGTTACAATCAAAACATACGTTTTTAATGTTTTTGGTAGCGTTTATGTAGATCACACAAATATGTTAGTCAAGACTGGAAGAACACATTAGAATCCCTTAGTCTGATAACTTGACAGTTGTTGACTCCTGACATTTTGGTACTTGACCAACTGAGCCTTGTTGTTTTTTGCAAAAGCAATGTAACATTGTTATGTGTGACAGAAATGTCACAATGATGCCATGATATAGTGGGTAAATAATGGTAAGATATATAATTCCAGATGTTATTACCATATTCACTTCAATAACTGCTGTAGGTTTGACAGGTTTTCCATTTGAATATTACATTTATTCATTGACAGTTGTTTCCAAATTGTTTATGAATGAGTGTTCCCTTAAAGATAGTAATCATGAAGCTGCTTTGCATCTTTACTTCTTTTTTTCTTCCTGTTTTTGTTTTTTGTATCATAGGAACGTTTTGAACATGCATGTATAGATTTTGTCATGTCGTGATTGTTTGAGAATGACTAAAGTTATGTGAGAACGTCCCACCTTTTCACCGTTGACCTTTGGTTGCTTTGGTTTTGCTCTCTCAGAGCCACACGCTCAGATATTTCCTTTAATGGATAGAGACATTGTCAATACACAAAAATTTGGGGTCGCATTAAAAAGATCTGAGGTTGTGGAAAATGTGTATGTTATTCATATTGTAGCTGCCCATCATTTTCACATTTTATTGAAATATCTTTTTTATCTTATGCTCAGTAATTTTGGGAGAATCATTTCCTTGGACGCATCATTCTTGCTATCAAACAGGAGAAATGTGCTGAATAAGTTCATGTTTTCTTGTTATTGTTGTTTGCCTGCACTATAAACAACCTGCTTTATTTCATATAATATTTTTACATGCTTGTGTATCTAATTACTTATCTTAAAGGTACTATTTTTGGCATACATACATGTTGCTTGCAGCGCTGTCTGCTTAAATCTAATGAACTATTCTGCGTTTGCAAATGTAGCTTCTTGTATCCCCGAGTCACCGTTCTCTCCCCTTGCTCTCTACTCTGATCAAACCCGTACCCACTGTATGTGTGCTTAGTCTTTCCTGTAACATCCTCATAAGGTAGTGGATAATCAACCCATATCACACACCTCTGATGTAAAACTGCAGTAGCCCTTGTTCCAGTCTAACAGGAAAAAAACTGAGCCTTGTTCGTTTCGTTAATATATTTGAGTGATTTGTGCCACATTCAGGATGATGTCAGGAAACTATCATGGCTATGGCTAAGGACTGTTGAATCAATCATTACCTCAATATATAACACCTACGATATTTTTATCTAACGTCACATAATGTATAACTACAAAAAAAGTAGCTAATTATGATTTACTACAATATCAGAATGACATTGCTTCAAAAACATGCTAAATTGGGCATGAAAGCCCAATAATCCAGCATGAAACCCAACGCTACTGTTGTATCCATTCTGCAAAGAGTGACAATGGAGATATTTTTAAAACCCCTGAATTACTTGAATTTGATATGAGAACAGATTATTATTGTGTCTTACTTGTCTTCTTTTTTTTCAATGTTGTCACGGAAAAGGGGATCTGATGTGTCTATGTCACTTGATAATGAAGAGAAAAATCTATGTCAAGGGGAGGGCAGCATGTTCCGAGGTTGTTTTAAGAAAAACAGTCTGCTCCTATCAAAGTTACTGAGTTAAATTACTATTTCACTGCTGTTCTGTACAGTTATCAATTATAATGAATCCTATAGTCCTTCTGAAATGTTTTAAATTGTCCATAAAGCAGCATTGTCAACCACCAGCCTAACTGACTCAAATCTTTTACCTAAATTTGTTGACACTCATGCTCTTTATAACGTATGTTGACTGGTACACTCACTGGTCAGATGTGCTAAAATCCCAATAACCAAGTACACCAAGTAAACCAAGTTAAATCAACAGCTCAGGGTATGATAATGATGTAATTGTTGATTCACTTGCTGTCCAACTATCAGTTATAAATGGATGCTTTTTAAAATGCCCTCGACACACAAGTAAAATGCATGAATAAATCTACAATATGCGACAGTGTTTGAAGGATGATGACTTTCTTTAAAACTTTGTGGATTATTTTTCACTGCTAAGCTGAATCTAAATCTCCCAATAGTAAAGTTAATTAAAAACCAATGCAATTGGTAGAATTTCAGGCATAACATTTGCTTTTCCAGAAAACTTTTGACACTGATAAGTTTGCAGAATTTGATCATGACTTGTTAAATATCCATCCTTGATACAGTATAAATTTTCTGAGAGATTTTGTCTAAAGGGCACTTTTACTTGTTCAGCTGGTGTTCCAATTGCAAGACAGAGAGGATTGTTAAGAAAAGAAAACAAGTGTGATAGTAATCTGTCACTGTTCAACCAGCTGTTAATCTGACTGTTGCAGATCAGGGTTCTGGCCAGCTGGGGTCGGCACATCCCCTACTTTCTCTCATTTCCCTTGGAGATTACAGTATTATGGCCCTCATTTATGTAATCCTGTCAATGGGATACAGCCCCCTCTCAGCACTACCATCAAACTGAAGTTCATCGTCACTTCAGCGTGTAATCAGTTGGGATGCAGTAGCTCCGCAGCTTAGGACTTTGTAAGGAGGTCATGGACCTTGTGCTGAGATTGATTGTAAGACTTGTGTCATTCTCCAGGCTTATGACTAAAGAAATTTCAGCATTATGTGAATGTCCAGTTCTGTGCTCTCACTTTTAGGGTGGAGACCTGTACCACCTTTTCCATTTACATAACAGTCATTTTTCAGTTAATAGGAAGGAATAGAAAAGCTAACTGATCAACGAGACAGAAATCTGCTGCTTCCTGAGTTGAAGACAAACTGAGCCATACCAAAGATTTAGGTTTATAATGCTTTGATGTTCCATTGATGTAATAGTTTTTTAAATAGTTTTTAAAAACATCATGGGACCAGAATCCCACCATTAACCATTAAATATTTTGGCTTCTTAAAGGAAATTAATTATAGGTATGTATCACCTAAAAATCTCTTGCAGTGAAACCTGAGTCCTTAAGTGCCACCTCAAACAGTGTCAATTACATTGTTTCCTAAGATGTGCTTCCTCAGTCCTGTGGGGTCTGTATGCCTGAGGATAATAGCTAGAATCATTAGATACAAATATACTTCACACTATATAGAAATGGAAAAATTTACAGTGAGAAAATGCAAAATAGAAATAAAAAAGTGATCACAGCGGGTTATCTTGGTCCCGTCACGCTGGTAATATGAGAGAACTGATGAATTAGAAAAAGGAGGAGACAAAATAAATAGATAAAAGTTATTGTCCAGGTTTTTGGGAAAAATGGAAAATTATAGGCTCTGACATAGATGATGAGTCAACACAGATACAGCAGGCTTTGCAATAATCTCATGTTGTGACTGTTTAAGGTTTTGGTATTCTGATGAATTCCAGGATTGGGCTTTAACTGCTTTCATTTTGTTTGCCGGTCTTTAATCTTCTAACCCTGCGTTCTTAATCAGAACTCAAAGCAGGTTTTTAATCTTGCATGAATGAGGCCGCGGATTATGGACATCTGACCTTGCCATGCTGCACAGCTGCTTCCGCCTCGCATCAAGTCTCTCATTCTGTCTAGCTTGCAAAAGAGGATAATGTCACTTTTGCACTACAGTGCTATAGGATCTAAACTGTGTTAAAAGGCCCAAATGCTGGGAAAGATCCAGATTTTTGACCAACTTAAGAGGCTTGCGTTGATATTTAAAAGTGACTTGAGAATTTTTTTTTACTGAAGCCAACGCAGCTGAGGGGGGTCATATCAGGTAGCTGTAGTACCATCATCATCTAATCATTATTTTCAAATGCTCTTTAGACTTAAAGCTTCAGGAGTAACTGTGAGTGTATGAATTTACTTCTCATAGGCAGATACCCTCTTTTTGCTCCATGGTTCCTCGTGTAATTACCACTTTAACCCAGAGGATTTATTTTTGAGATAAACACAATATTATTACTTTTTCTTTCATTGTGCTAAAGTGCTACCAGAGCTACTTCACAGGACGCAAAATAATAACCCGTAAGAGAGGACAAAAACATCTTGACGAAATTGCTATAACTCTTTAAGACCTTCTGAAAAACTATCATTCTTTTCAATATTAGTTTGCTTTGCCACGTCTGATATAAGATCATCTCCACTGTGAGATGAGAAGGAGCACTCAGACCGGTGTCGGTTCATACTGTTGCTTCAGAAAGTCCAAGTCATTTAAGATCAAAGGTTTATCCCAGATTTCTTTTGGCTAAAGAATATATACCCTCCAAAATAAACAACTACCAATAAAAGTACCTCCAACTCAATGGGTGTTCTGAATGAAAAACGGATCATTAACAAGATAGTGTACATAGAATAAGGTCATTTATACAGTTAAATCTAACTGAGGAATTTACCTAAATAACAAGATAGTACGCCTCCGATTCAATAACACATTTCATGTCTCTGTAAGAGTGGCAGCCACCACCGGAGGCATTATTCTGTATTTGTTCCATATTACGATCTGAATATCTGGGGAACGCCTCAACGTAAAGGATGAACTTAATTACCTCACAGAATATGATTCTGACTACTTAGTTTTCAAATAGGATAGAGTATATGATGATGGAAGTATATTGTTTTCTATCAAACATTATTATGATGTGCATAAAACACCTTGCTTGTCATTATAAGTCAGGCAGAGGTGACATGGCTGTATAGGAAACAGCAATTTAGCGGGCAGGCAGAAACATATCGGTGAGGCTGCGATTTTAATTCTAGTTTAAAATGTAAAAGTTACTTCTTATCTATCTCATGCTCTGACCTGAAGGGACTGTAATATGCTCTGAGGTGAACTGTATTTAACATTAGAGCTGGGTTGATATGATGGAGAAGGTCAAAATGATATGAGGCAACACTCCAAACATCGTGTCCTTCATCAAATGTCACCGTTTATTGCGTTGCATCTCAAGAATATATTTGATTAAATACATTTCAACCATGAAAAAAGCCGAGCTGCCAGTCTAACTGACACCACCTGCTGGCACCAAGAGTATTTGAACCCAAATAACATGTTGGCTTGCTCAAGCAGACATATTTTATTGCTATTTACACTCCCTCTAAGAATATCTGCTGCAGTGGCTAAGGTTATTCTTTTAATGGTTCACTAAATGTGGATGTGTGCGCTCCGGTATGAATGAAGAAAGACAGAGTCTTACTTCTTGGTTTTAACTGCCAGGTTACAGTTGTCAGTCTAATGTACTTTACTTTATTTCCAATTTCCTGTCTGTAAAGTCTTTAGTTACCTTTACGTCGCTTAGGTTATCTATCAGACTCATCAAGTCTGACTTTAATTGCAACCCTTATCTAGCCTTCTCCAAAGCCTTCATAATACTTCTTTACAGCACCAGTATAGCATTAGCACATCCATGCACAACGGACTTATTACCCCAAAATGATTTGCATAGAAAAGAAGATACAGATTTCTATCCAGTCGATGAAAGGTAAGAAGATGTGGTGTGGAAGAGCTGCGCTTCCATCTACTGGCCAACATCTGAAACTGTTAATAAATAATGAGGTGAAAAATCATTTTCAATGGAAATAAAACGCTGAGTGGTACCAAAATGTTTATTTCAATATGTAATTCATCAAAGCATTTTATTAAAAAAAACAACAACATGCAGACAGACCTAAGTGTAAGAAAATGCCATCAATATTAGCTTTGGGTTAATGTGCAACAGTGCTTGAGACAGGAATATAAAAACATGACCTATTCTTTAATACTGTGCTACAGTGTAAGGCACATGTTGAAACAAACAACAATTTCTTATGTTATCCGGCAACATTTTCACACTATCTAGAACCATTTCTCAAATTTCTAACTGACATTAATCACTCAAACTATACATGTGCATCACAATTATGTTAAAAAATTAGTTTAAAGAATTACACATAAAGTACTGGAACATTTTCTGTTAGTTCTCTGCATATCTAATGCAAGAAAAAGCAAATATTACAGATTCATTGAAAAGGAAGACGATACCTTTTCACACCAGTGAAAAATGAAGGATATGTCTCCCGTGTGTTTGTGTGGCCTTTAAGGAGTTGAGTAGGATGGGTGTACAGCAAGATTTAAAATACAGTCAGGTTATTAGTTTCCCTGAGAAAAACTCATCTAATTTTAGGAGCCATCTTAATCTGTGACTGGAAACTTTTAAAAATGACCTGAAAATTGCCTGCACTTTCAAAATACTGAAATCTGTGTTCACTTCAAAGAAAATGCAGATTAGGAACACAGCAAAACTGAACGACAGACGTTTGTGTGTCAAAATAAGATAAAGCTTAAAATGAAAGAGGGAAATAGAAACAAACGCAAGTCTATTCAAAAAGAGGATTACAGTATAAAATGAAGGTGGTCTTGCATAATTGGGAATAACAGTGGAAGTGGAGCCCTGTTATAAGCCGTTGGTCATGTCCAAACAGGCCGTGAGTAAAGATGCAGCAACAGGGCACCCTGCATCCTCAGTGCAGGCCTGTAACGCAGCAGACTGAACCAAGTCTGAAGGCGGCCCACTCTGATTGCACTCTGAAGAGGAACTTACCATTTCAATGGTGATATGAGACTCCTCTTTTTGTTCCTCAAAGCTGGGGGAGGAGATGGGAAAATCTGGCGAAGAGAGCTTGGCGAGAAGTTGCAAGTGATCCTGATCAGAGCCAGAATCAATGCTGACACTCTTACAAAGCCCACGCAAGCTCTGCTGCATTTCCCCAAGGTTTTGTTCAAGCTCCGTTTGCTCCTGCAGCAGCTTCTCTTTTTCACTTTTCTGTGGAGAGAGGCACGGTAAGCTCATTCACTTCATCGCAGCACAAGCCTGATTTATACTCATGCTAGCACAGCTCGACTCTACTTTTTATGGTTTCTTTGGGGGGGATTTTAATATGAGTCTGCTTTTAGTCCTGCCTTTGCTGAGGTTCAACCTGGGTGTCTCTGCAGCAGCACTGAAGTCCTGCACATGCAGCACATTTCCTCATTTTCTAAAGAAAGAACTCACGTGCAAACCCCTGCGCACAGTTACAAATATGTAAGAATGAATTGCAAATCACACAACGCATCTGCAGGCCAGATTTCAACCAGTAATTAATCAATGCTTATGAATGAGCAGGAATTAGACGTCCACATGCAGGTTTATTCACTGATAATATGGATTTGGACATTTCTCTTCTTTTCCTCCACTGACCGGAGGTGAAATCTGCAGCACGCTGTTATCACGCTCACTCTGTATCCAGTAAAAGCTGCTCACACACACACACACACACACACACACACACACACACACACACACACACACACACACACACACACACACACACACACACACACACACACACACACACACACACACACACACACACGCTGTACAATGCTCATCCACTCAAGATGGTTTTGTGTAATGTCTCACAGTGCTGTGATGAGGGCATATTACCTGCAGCGGAAAACAAAATGCAGAAGAGTGTTTAAAGTCGAGCTGTGCCATGCAAAGGAAAACCAGCTCCATAGAGCTGATTGTATATATTTGAGGAAAAAGGCCCCGTTGCTGTTTTCCGTCTTCAATTCTTGCTTCTTCTTCTATAAATGTATGTTTCCCCATCACTCATAAGTATGTTCATATTGCGGTGAGCCTGAATCTACCATTAACCTTTCGGCAAGATGCATTCACTTGCTTTAAGCTGCGTGGCCTTCTCACTCATTTGAAAAAAATGACACTTTTTCTGTAGTCTGGAGTGGGGATGACCAAGAAGTGCATTAAGAAATTTGACAAACACTCAAACATATGTAAAGTAAGTAAAGCAATGCAGCAAGCTGTGTTGAACTTGATGCTTCTCCTTTCATTGCATTATGCTACATTCATAGTGTATTGACTATGATCGTTTCAAAGTAACAAGCATTCACTTTCACAACTTTGCATGTGAAGGAGACGCTTAAAGGTGCTGTTTTAGTGCTTTTGCTACAGTGAGACATCCTCCACCACCGACAAATTAGACTGACCTGACTGGCACTTTCTCTAGATGCAAACTTTCTCTTCCCCTTAAACTGAAAAAAAAGTTGTTTTCTTTCAATCAGAAGCAGTGATGGTTGCTATAAAGAATACACACATGACGTGTTTCCTTATTCCGTGTCTTGCTCAATCACTATCTCTTTTCCCTCACTTCCTCTGATAGCATTGTCTTCAGTCTCTATGCTGCATCTAATACTTTATTTTGCTCTTTTATTTTGTTCCAAACCTTATCTATTATGGCAAAAGTGTGCTATTTGGATGTTTGCATTACCTGATGCTGAGCAGTGTGGTGCCAAGCAGGCACTCCAGGGCAGTTTCAGGCCCGGGAATAACAAAGGTCAGTGTACTTCAGCTCCTATAAGGTTCAGACTCTAGTGTTGTTTTAAATGTATGAGCCGCCCCTGCTTGTGCTCAGGAAAGGTCCTACATAGTACACATAGCTGAGGAAATGACCTCATGTTTGACACGCTCAGCATATTGAACATATAAAAGTCAACTTACTAATCTTTTGATTTCACATTCTAGCTGTTGTATGCTGTCTAGTTTCCTCTTTCGGCAGCGCTGTGCAGCCACGCGGTTTTTACTTCGCCGACGGACATCATGGACAAACTCAAGCTGATCTGGAGTCAGGCGGTGGTCCCTCAGAAGCTGTTGGAATGCACTCCTGCTCACTTCTGAGATTTGCTCTACTGGGAAAGGGAGGTGAATCTGTAGAAAAGAGGTTTCAAAGTTACATTTAACTTATTCCATTAAATACTTTGCTCAAAGTGAAAGTAAGTTGTGTTTAACAGTGACCTCTGCTGCTCTTTTGTTGTTTGCCTCAGTATCCCCATCTGTGTCCATTTCGGATTCATCCCCAGAATTGAGTGAGGAGGACATGTAGGGACTCTTCTCTGCCTGTGACAAGCTGTCAGTCTGTGCACCAGGATCATCACCCGTCCCAAGGTCCCGTAGGAAAGGACAGTCTCCGACACTGGAAGTCAGGTCCAACTGCTTTAGCCAGTGGAAGTCTGATGCCTTTTCCAGATTGTTTTGGTTCATTGGATCAAGGGACTGTGGTGGAGCTTGAGAAGGGCATAGGTCGGGCCAAAACCCCTTTGCCAGGTGTTCAGCAACCTCCCTCTCCACACGACTGCGGTCCTCATATCGATCTTCGGGGGTTAGCTCAGTTAAGTTTGGGTTTGAAAGATCACCTGCCATCCCTTGTTCAAGGCCATCCTCGCTCTGCTCTAAAACAGTTGTACAATCTTCCACCCCTGATGGTTTGACTGGACAAGAGCCTGGGTTACAGTTGGTTTCAGCACCAAGCGTCTCAACAGTCTGTTCATTATCTCTGCAGGCTATGTCAATTATTTCTGGTGGAGTCCCATTTCCTGGTGTGGACAGCTCGCAGTGTAAGTCGCAGCCTGCCAAACTCAATTCGCTTTGATTACAAACATCTCCCATCTGTAAAATGTCTCTTTCGCAAAACTGAGAGGAATGATCTGCTTTGTCAGAACCTGGGCATGGCAGAGACAACATGGGGCACACACCATTTGCCGCTAACTCTAGAGATAAGGGAGCCATTTGTGGCCCGCAGTTCTCCAAACAAAAGTGTTCCTCCCCACTGTTTGTCTGACCCTGTGTGCTCTGTGATGGAAAGTCTGTTTGCTCATCCCTACCTGAAGGCAATGAGCTGTGTGACTCAAATGATTCTGCATGGCTACTGTTGGTACTGGAGCCAAAACTGGCACTGTGCTCCCAACTCTGACAACAGGCTCTTTGCCTGACCTCCTGTGAGGTTCTTTGACCCTCAGAAAACTTTGGGAGGAGGAAATCAAAGCAGGCTGACTCCACATTGTGAAATTCTAAAAATTTAGCACTGGCTTGAATAGCGTGAATGTTTTCTTTGGTGAAAAGCAGCTTTGAAGTGTAGGCAAATTGAAGCAATGGTTCAAATCCTTCCACGGTGACCTGTGGAGAAAGGTCACGCAGCAAATTGAGTCACAATAGGTTACCACACTATAAAACGCAACAATCACACCAGTTTTCTAAAACTAAACATAAAGTGCTCTTCCATAACATCTTTACACGTTATAATTTCAAAATGAGCACCTGAATTTAACCGTGACAACATTTTGAGCAGTTCTGCAATTTCTTTTTCCTTAAAAAAAAAAGTTCTCTTCTTAATTAACCGCACACCCACCTCCTCGGGTAGGGTGATGACGGGATTCTGTCTGGTAACACTGGTAACCCTACTGTGAAAGTATTCACTGCATGAGGCCAACACAGAGCAGTGGGCCCGAAAACTCCTGTTTTCCACCACCACCGTCACATCACACAAGACGTCCTGCTGCCGCTGGTCATTCAAACACTGGAGAACATGGGTGCTATGCACTGCTGACTGAAAGGTGAACACTGACATGCGGGGAGCTTGGAGCGTCATGGTTGTTGTAAGCTCAGCCTGTATGACAAGAGAAGCAAGGTGAAGTCAAATCAGCAATACAGCAAAATACATAAATCATTCACCCTCAGGGCCGAAGACACAGAGGTGGCAAAAAAAGGGAAAAATTTAACTAGAGACTTTTAAAGGTGCTCACTACTGCAGCCACAAATCTCTGACTTGCATTACCTTATCTCAGTCTCCTTAATAATAATCTCACAGCATCACTATAAGCTACATGAAGTCTGTTTTTCCAAGCTCTTCTAAAATAAAGTGTGCAGCATAACAACGTACTTTTTAATGCAAATGTGTCAGAACATTCACTGTTTCCTGCTTCTCTAATGTGACTGCTCTGTAATATTGTACCTGCTCTTCAATCACGTAGATATCTCCAGGTTTTGGACTTTTGGTCATTCGTAACCAAGACAATTGAAAACGTCATTTTGAATTTGAGAACGAATTATTTCATTCGAGAAATACCACATATTGTTCAGCTTAGATGGCATCTTCTCGACCTTTATAATTACTAACCAACCAGAGAACATTTTATGATCGTGTTAAACGTGAAAATCACTTAGTTATGCAAGGCATTTGACTTTTCAGTTTTCCTATTGGTGGTAAAATATTCTGACTTTAATTTATGCGTCGTCACTATTGGTTGTATCTGATATGTTTTTGTCTAGTTTCAGTAAAAAAGAAAACTGGATCATGTGGGCTCAAAACTGTGCATTGGGCCCAAATTGTCTTATTGTCGTAAAGCATTAGTAAAACTGCTCCCTGACTAAATTAAGTGCGTCAGCTTGACAAACTAGACCCTGTTTAGCTGACAACAGGCAGGGCAGGTTAAATGTTAACGCACCAACATGGACCTAAAGTTAAACGCTGAAACGCTGACTCATGTTCAGCCAAGTTATTGAACTGGGTCTACTGGCGAAACGTAACGAAAATTAAGTTAAGACTAGGACGTTACGTCACTTGTGGTTAACAACAATATTAAGATGTTACACTATCATTACTGTTAAGCAAAAGGATGGACCCTAAGCTAGGCCAGACCGTTAGCTGGAACTATTGTGGGCAGTAAACACATCTTCCTGTTTTAGCTAGAAAAAAAAAGAAAAAAAAGGAAAAGGGAATCCCCCAGAAACATTTATTTCACTTTAAAATGTTTATTCAAAAAGCCTAAATGTTTACTGACCTGCCATGTTTGCCGAAAATGACTGACAGTGGTAAATTTTGGGTCGGGATTCTGACCGTCCGAAGCAGCACTTTCCTCTTGTCATGTGACATCAAGACCAGGAAAAACTAAGTTCCTACTGCGCATGCTCAGTGCTTGTGTACGAAAACTTGCACACAGGACAGACCTGATTTTGAAGTATGCAATTACATGAAATTCATTCATTCATTATCTATACTTGCTTATTCCAGTTCAGGGCCGCGGGGGAGCTGGATCATATCCCAGCTGTAATTGGGCAAGAGGCAGAGCAATTACATGAAATGTATTTATTTATTATGCAGATATTATACAGATGTTTGTTCTCAAATGAAAATGATCTTAAACCCCTTGTTGGTTTAATAACCATCTAAAGTGTAATTCAAAATTTGCCATTTCCCATAAATCTGAAAATTTATACACATGATAAACCCTTGAAACATTATGAGACACCACTGTGACAAAAAAATGTCCATTATGTAAAAATGATGCAATTTCTTCAAAGCCCTGGTTGAGGTCCCCTTGCATTGGAGCTGAAGCAGCAGGTTGGTTGGTTGATTTTGTGGTCCTGAGCATAGAGGCACGGTTCAGTTAGAGGATTCTTTCGTAGAAGAGGAGGTAGGCTTGGCAGCTCTTGACTTTACTCTCACTCACAGGCTGAACACTTGTATCGCTGATATGGAACCAGGATCCTCTGGGAGGCTCCTCACCTCCTGAAGGCATGATGGAGATCATTTGCTTTAAGGAACACCTTATTATTATATTACACAAGAGTCATATCCAAGTACCCCTACCTTGTGTTGAAAGTCCGTTAGATGAGGCTTTAGGACTCTCAGGTCGAACTTTTACATAAGCTGTGTAATGACCTGATCTCATTGTTCCACTGTGCTCTACAATACCGTACAAACTGTACAAAATCTGAGTATCTCCATCTGAGACGTTCTGTGTGTGGAAAAAACAATTTGTTAGTGCTCAGAGATTGAACAAATAAGTAAATAAATACCGGTATGCAGTTACCCCCCATACTAACCTTACATTTGGCTGAACAATATGGAGCTAGATCCAGGATCATGGGAAACTGGACCTGTCTGCTCACTTTACAAATACTGTATCCAGTCTAGAGGAAAATAACAAAAATGATTATAATTCCACCCAAGAAGTCCATCATAGTCTTAAAAACACACCAAAATGATGTTTCCATGCTCTGTGAATGAAACAGTTGGCTCAAACCTGTTGAAATCTTTTCAAATGAAGGGTGAGGGCAGCTGGGGGAGAGGAGATCAGCATTTGCTTCAACGCGTCAGTGTAGACATTCTTCTTGGATCCTAAACACAGAACAAATTTTAGGATTGCAAAAGTACATCTAAAATGGGTCAAATATTACCATGGAGAGTAATTCTACATACCTCCACCTTTGTCTTTTTTCAGCTGCTGATTAGTGCAAGTGACACAAAGCAAGCTGTTGTTCTCCGTGAGTGTTTCCACCTCTGTGAACTGAAAAAGACACGACTGTACTGAACACTCCTGTTTCTCTGGGGTTGTTCTGGTAGCCAGTGTGTGGAAGGCCAGTTCTGGGTCTTGGTTTATTACTGTATACTCTTTAGCCTCGAGCACTTCATCTTCACTCCCCATGTCTTGCTCCATAACATCAGAGTCTTCAATGAAAGCCTCATCCAGGGTCACTCTTTCCATCTTATTAGCCAGCTTCGTGCCCTCCTCCCCTTCCTGATCCATGTTGGACATTTCATCACATAAGCTGTCCTGTGAGTGCTGCTCCTCTGATAAAACAGTGAAACGATTGTTGACGGACGACGTAGCTAATGAGTCACAGTCAGTCACTGAATCTTTGTCCTCCTCTTCTTCCTGCTCAGTGCTCTGATCTTGTTCAGACACACTGGCTGGTGCAGGAGTTTCTTCACTCATTGGGGCTCCTTCGTTTGCTTCCTCGTTAGTGTTCTCCACGTCCTTTGAATCTGCAGTAGCATTTGTATGTTCGGTATCTGTGTGGCTTGGAGATGTCAGACTGTCCAAAGTCACTCTACCCTCAAACTTTTGCTGCCTTTTTTGATGCTGCAGGGTAAGAGAAGGAAATGGACTTTATCCATTTAGTTTACCGAGATCCATCAAAAACATTCGGGCAAAATACTAAAAAAACCTTGAATCAATTCACTTGAATACCTTTGCTTGCTTCTTTGCTTGCTTCTTTGCCTTTTTCTGCTGGTATTTGCTGCCAGCTCCAACAGGAATATCATCATTTCCACTTGTCGAGACTGGACTGTTTCTGCCATCCTGCACTGACTCGCTGTTCTGCTGAACTCCGTTCTTCTGGTTTTTCTTCCTGTATACCTGGAAGAGGTTTTTTGAAAATGTAAGAGTGTAAACACAAACAAAACTTTCGGAAATAGTTTCTAAATAAATCTCTTTTACCTCATATGAAACAGGAAGAGAAAGATCCAAAAACATCTCCGTCACCACAGACACCTGTTAGAGTGAAATCGTGTTACAGTGACATTTACCTGGCAGATTTTCCTCAGCATTTCAAACTACAATACGTACCGTTTTGCACTGCTGACACATTATAGTGCTGGTCATTTCCCCACCAAAGACTTGGTCAACAAAGTTTCCGGGACATCCCTTTTTCTCATATTCTGGAAACAAAATGTACTGTCAGAGGGCCATGTTTTTCAAATAAATAAACCATCAGAGTGCCAAAAGCTATATAATATATGTTTGATTGTGTGACACGGACTTAAATATGTTTAAATATTTGCCTTTTGCCATTTTTTTCAGGTGGTCTTCATCCATGTCTGCACTTGATTGTTTCAATGCCTCCATGAGTCCTGTGTTTACTCTCTGTAGAGATGAGGTTTAAATACAGATGATGAAGCAACCACTAACAACCATCCAAAGATCGTGTAGATGAGATCTATAGCATGCTCAAAAGCTCAATTTTAGATTTTTAGCATATTGTGTTTTTTAAAAACTTTTGAGCAGGAGATCATCTTTGCAACTCAAACAATTAACAGGTTTGATCAATCTATGATGACATTTTGACTCTGAAGTTCTACTGATAAGCAGGAATAATCTCATGGTACAAGTCACAGCAGCTGGTGTATTTACAGCAGAACTGTTCTACTGCTGTGTGATAAATAGCCACTCGGACAGCTACTGCTTTCAGTGAAGTACAGTTTTCAGCGGTAATAAAAATAAATTTGTTAATAACTGAACGCATACTTTTAGCTCCTCGGCTCGCATCCCATCCAGCAGATAGCGCAGCAGCTCCTGGCTATCTTGCTGCTGAAAGCCTTTGAACCTGGAAGCCCTGCAAAGATCAGATAAAATTACAAACAATCTCTGAAGCAAGGAAATATATCTTCAGTACATCTCACGGAAGAGTTTAAACTCTAAACAGTAGTTGCACTTACTTCTTACAGACTTGTGTAAACAACTCCCTTGGTGTCACCACACTTTTCTTGGATTCCTGGATCTCATTGAGTAATTGACACATGGCCAAAGTCAGGGGTCCAGGCCGGTTTAACTGGACAACTACAGGCTCCTGTAATCATAATCAATGAAAGTCCCTTAGTAATACAAAGCACAGAATACATTAAAAATCAACAGAAGTATGGCAACACACCAGATCCAGAGAGGCAGCAGGTTTAATGTCAAGACTTCGTTTCTCTTCTGTAACTTTGTTAAGAGTCTGACTTAAGGGCTGTGTTTGAGAAAGATTCTGCAAAAGACAACAACAGCAATTGATAAATAATTCAATTTTTCTTTAGAATGGCCTTGTGGAATGCACAACCTCACCTGGATGACTGCATTGAAAAAACATGTGTTTCCAAGGTTGCTCAGCCCTTTTACTGGAACACCACAGTTTCCTTCAGTCGTGCTGTGGTTTTGTGATTTCCCAACACTCTCTTTCTTGGTGTTCTTCTTTTGATGATTCCTGCTTTCTTTGTTTTCCTCATTCACATTTTCCTCTGGGTTTACAGTCTCTGTCTTCTGTTCGGTTTCTGGCACATCCACTTCCTCCCTCACACCTTCATACGCAAACACAGTGAACAGGGTTATTGAGAAAGGCAACGCTGATATTACACAAAACTACCAAGTGGTACCTACTTTTCTGCACTTGCTTTTTCAGGTTGGTCATCAGCTGTGCTAAATGTCCTGTTCTGGAGTACTGGACTTCGTCATCGCATATGTAACACCTGAAAGAATTATTTATGAAACACAGCAAAAAAAGTTCTACTCTTTTCAAATACATGATATTCCTCAGGGTGTTACAACCAAACAACATACTCACCACACACTCCAGCTGTCCAAACTGACCACTAGACAATGTGGATCTGACCGAGGAGTCTCATAATGTTGGATGGCATGCTTGTTCTCAGAATTCCTTCCACATCCCTGATAGAAAAGATATATATTCATATACATGTTTATGTATATATACAAGGTAATATAAATCAAACACATTCAAAATAAGAATGATAAATGATTTAGTATCAACTTACTCTGTGGCCACATTTCAAGCACATCCATATTCCTGTTTCTTTTTCATCTTCAGAGTCCTGTGACAGAGTTGAGCTGATATTTTCTTTATTCTCATCATGCTTACAATCCTGACAACTTGTCCAATCAGATATACCAGAAAGTTTCTTTAAAAGAGTTTGGTCTGTCCCCCTCTTAATATGTCTGCAGGATGGAACTAAGAGGATAAATAAAACGTAAAAAGGTCACATCCTTGTCTTAAACAAGGAATCAGACAGTATGAAATGAAGATTATCGTGTATCGTATTTTTACCTGCCAGGTCAACGTCATCCTCCTCTCTGGGACTCTTGTCTTTCGCTTTCTTCTTTCCCATTTTAACCTAAGCATAATGAGAGATGAATACCAAACATACACAGCGGTCACCTAACATAACGCAAGCTTTAATCAATAACTACATCACATGTTATTACTGCAAAAATTCTTAATGTCAGAGCATACTCTGGATGAAAATAGCAACCGATATAACTTACTGTCACAAACGCAGGCTATCAACCGTTCTCAGTTTCGTTTACTTCGTGTAGATCAGCTCTTCAATCCGCACATAATTAATTAAATTGTTTATTATAGACAGGATACACAAGCTCAGATGTATAGCAAAATAATCCACAAAGTTTGAAATTCGTACAATTGCCTGATTATTTGCAAGTAAAAACACCAGATGACACATGCCGACTACAGAGTTTTGATGGTGCAACAGTTTTTAGTGATCGGTTTCTTCTTGTGCGTGCGCCGTTTAGAAAAGTCCGACTCGAAACAAACTTCGCTTCCTGTGGAGTACTGTCACACACGTTCAGACGCTAAACCAGACCACGTACTCAGCTTTTGACTCATCGTTTATTGAAATATGTCATTATTTTCGCCAGACTTAACGATACATTTCCTGTACCGACCTAAAAGTTTACATGTGCCTGATGATTTGTTAGCATGATGACGATAGCAGACGTGAAAACCACCTAAAACGACAATATCTCAGACCGTTTGCAGTACAGTTGGACTGTTTTTCACCCTAAACTCTAGTAAAGGTCGACGCCTTAGTTAGGGTTTACAAGCATGTCTTACTTGGAGTGTGCTGAGTCTCAGCTTGCAGAGATAGAGCTGCTAACTAGCATGTTCCCTACCCAGGAGGAGCTGGAGCTCATTGACCAGCTGGCACTTGCTGAGCTCAGGAACTACGTGGATGGCTCCGCTTCAGCAGACAACCCTCCTCCTTCCAGACCTCAGTTCCTCATCAAACAAAAGCTGGACTCTGCAAGTATGAACGAGGTAACGGGCGGATTGTCTGTAATTGTTAGTGGAAATATTATTATTGTATTAATTTTCACTTTGTCACTTCTTATTTTGGTCTCCCACTCAGACGGAGATTATTGTGTCCTGTGCTTATCCATCTGAATACCCCAATGTGTTACCAGACATAACAGTACGGTAAGCCCCAGTCAACTAATGGATGTCTGGTTATAGTGGTATCATTTATGCCTAGTTTATGATCAAAATAGATTAGGCACCAAACTGTTTAGCAAACATTTGAAAAGCAACAGTCTGGCGTATGTTTGATGTATAGAATTATTGAAATCATATTATGAAAAAGCAGACCTCTGCAGGATCTCTTAAGCCCTAAAACAGCAGCAAAAAGTCAGATATGGCAGTGTTGTGTCTTATCAGGGTCCACAGTAATTATCCCCCTCAGTTCTCATGCATTCTGTGTTGTGTCAGCTAAAAGAAGAATGAGATTAGACCAGAGTCCACATTGCTTTCGCTTTCCCAAATTGGAGATCTATGAGCTGCTTGAAAGATTTCAGTTTGGTTTCACTTTTAGTTTTGGCCCTGTTCATTTTTAGACACGGGCTCAAATGAATTACATAAATCACAATAAAGAATTTAAGCAGTCTGCAAAGGCAGAAAAAAATCTAACAAGATGGCGTTTTCCTGAACTATGAAGAGACCGTTGGAGCTGTGGTGATAGTTAATGAATGAACAGTCCTTAGGAGGGTGGCAGATGACCAGATTTTGAATCTATACAGCCCTTTTCTCTGTGTTTTTGCTGTTTGTCCTGTGTATCTGTACTGTAGATCTGTCCTAACCATCATAGAGCTGCACAGTATTAATATTAAACATTTGTATTAGAATGATTGGTATTTTGGTGATTTATTTGTACTATGTGAATTTTTATGATATATAATTAGGGCGACAAACTGGAGAAGAATCCCCTTTGTGCATAATTTCCATACATTTTTCTGCAGGTCATTAGTGCTTTTCTCCCCAAACTTAGGATAATATGCTCCTCTCCATGCAGCATTACAGACATCAGAGCACATAATAATGGTGAAGGTGGCCACTTTGTTTCTTTTGAAAAATAGTCTTGCCTTTCAAAGAGATTCAAAAACAGAGTATCAGGGCGGCTTATCTTGTAGATTAGTCATGGGACATGAGTACAGCTTGAGTTTTCCGTTTGTGTCACACAGCAAAAAAGCTGCAACATGACAAGTTTGAATTAATTAGATTCACTTAACATCAAGCATGCTGCAATCTGACTACAAGGTCTTAAACAAGCAGCTTTGAGAGAGCAGAGATAAGCCATCTAGCTTTTTCTTTTTCATGATTCAGCAGACTAATTTGCCCAATCTTCACAGGTATTTTCTGTCTTAGTAGAAATGCAGACAGCAATGATCTGAAAGGAAATTTCTGTTACTTAGCTGCAAGGTGCTGGCTCCAACATTTTGTCTGGTTCCAATACACAAAAAAACGAAACAAACAAACATCGTCAGCGTCTCTCACGAAATACGGAGCCTTTCCACCCACTACTCTTAATGAGATCATTAGCCAACATCATCCATCATTTATGCAGTGTATGAGGGAACTGGGGCAGAATATTCATTCTCTAACTGGCACGTTAAAACCGGTTGATTCATGACTGTTATTTGGTCCTCTGAGACGTTCTTGTGTTTTCCACAGACTACTTTGGTGAGTTAGATACTTTAGTCAGTTTTTGACTTAATCAATTTGTTTTATTTGAACCGTTGCTTTCTCAATGGTTTGTACTATGGTATTAGTTTTAATTAGAATGTTATCCAGCCAAAAACACTGCTTGTATCCAGCCATTTGTGTGTGTGGTGAATGATTTTATTTAGTAAGAAGTCGTGGGCATCTGTTATTGTATTTTATGCTATATTCCACTGTAGAAATAATGTGGCAGTTTCCTCAAACTGTCTATGAAAAGTTAGAAAGTTAGAGTTCAATGTTTTTGTTTTATGCTTTATTCATACTCTAGGTGCTCTGGTCTTAGCAGGGCTCAGCAGACCCAGCTTCAGGCACATCTCAATAGATACCTTCTGGAAAACTGCCAGGGGGAAGTGTGTGTGCTTGCTGCTGTGGACTGGGTGAAAGACAACCTGCAGCCTTTCATTAATGAGAGCTTATTAACAGCACCAGCTCTCAAGAAGGAGTCTCCCTCTTCACGGCCACAGGAAGTGTTCAGCCGACTGTGGATCTACAGTCACCACATCTACAACAAGTCAAAGAGGAAGAACATCTTGGAGTGGTCCAAAGAGCTGGGCCTGTCAGGATTCAGCATGCCTGGAAAGCCTGGTATAGTGTGTGTGGAAGGTCCTCAATCTGCCTGCGAGGAGTTTTGGTCCAGGTACCTTGAGTGTTGTTATTTTTGCAGCTAATATCCCAGCCAGAGTTCTACTAGCATGCAAGGTTTATTTGTATTTATCTCCAAACCTTTTCCCCATTTCAGAGTGAAGGTTCTGACATGGAAGAAGATCATGATTCGACATAGAGAGGATATTACTGTCGATCATCAAGATGAGGACAGCAAAACTGCTGAGAGTGTAGACTCACTGCGTAAGTTCACAGGCTTTGAAGAGGCAATGTTTGAGCCCCATGGAAACAGAGGAAATCACATGGACCTTGGACAGCTTTACCAGTTCTTAAATGAGAAAGGCTGCTGTGATGTATTTCAGATTTATTTTGGCATTCAAGGCAGGTAGCCAGAGAAAAATTCAGATTGAAGTAACTTTTCTTGAAAACAACTTATAGTGTGGAAAAGGGGAATGCATTCATTATTAATTTTTAGTGTCACACGCAAGCTCTCAGAGGGAGCATGAAGACACTTTAATCTGAAAAAGTGAAATAAGTTGACCGCTTTGGCTGAATGATGCTCGTCACAGCTGGGACCTCATTGGTATATCAGACAGAAACAACATTTCTTTCGATTTCAGAAACTATTTTCTCACTCTTTTTAGTCAAAAAGAAGCTTTAAAAAGATGTTATCTGACTTTTCTCAAGGACTCACTGTTTTCTTTTTAATACGGCCAGTGCTGCAGATCACGCCTTGCCTGAGGTGCTTCTTTCCTCAAACCTCACCAGTGTTTATTACTGCCAAAGCATTATTGGATTTTCAACACTGATATTATTCTAATATTCAGATTGTCAAAAATAGGTTGTGTATCTGTGTTTTTTAATTTTTTTTATCTGTTGATGTTATAAATGATGGATAAAGCAATTATGGAAAGACTTTTTCCAATTTTCTCTTATTGATACGTTGTTTGATAAACTATGCGTCATTAGGGATTACACATTTGCAATTAGAATTTTTTGTTTCGTGAACATTAATCTTAATTTTCTGCACCTCAACCCTGAGATGAAACTGGAGGGTACAAAAGTTTTTTTTGTAGTTTCATCTTGATTTTACTCCTTAAGGATCACATCAAATTTATTGTGGGGGTGAATATTTTCTCGCTGAATTTGTTAGTACAGTGCACTGTGTAGGCATGATGCAGCAAGTACTGCTGAAAATCTTGAAGGACTCGTAGGGATATTTGTACTGTTTGTAGTAAAATGTGTTTGATCCGGAGTGCCCAGCAGATGGCAGCATTAGATAATCAGTCGGCAGATGTGACAACCTCAGATATAATCTGTGTTAATGATATTTTTCTGTAAGAGAAAAGATTTAAGCACAATTTCAGTTATTAGGATCAGTTATGGAGATTCTAATAAATAAAGTGCCCCAGAATCAAATCAGAATAGATCTGTGAATATTCAAGGAACTTCAGTGTGTTTGTGTCTGATTATTGTCTCAGATTGGTGCTGCCCTGTGAGATGCGTGTCTGATTTGTCCTGGGCCTGGGGGCCTGGGGGCCTTTCCTGCTCTGCCCCTGCTGATGTTGGGGCTTCTCACTTATTGTTTTTATGGTCATTCCACACAGAGGTCTAATGGGCCACCTGAAAAGACTAGATAACTTTGTGTCTTTGTTAGCTCACAGCTTTTGTGCAACTTGCAGGTACACCCATTATAAATCAGGGTGAGTGACTGTTCTAACCCTTCATTCAGCAATTTGTGTCCAATAACCTTTAATTTTTTTAAGCCAGGAGTTCCTTATTATTGCAAACAATAATGACTAACTAACAACAGAGCAACTTGAATTGGCTTTATTTCATTATGCTTCTAAGTAGTCCAGGTTTTGGTACATTAATTACTTTTGCAACGATGAACACTGTCACTGGAGTTTTGACAAAGCAATGGCAGGTGAAGGGCGGCTTACTCATCTTTGTAAGAAACCTGTTGGGGAGGTTCTTTTAATGAAGACAGTGTTGGTGTCCCTTCATACCCTTACTTTATTTCATTCCTTTCTTAGTGGCTTTCAAAGCTCTTCACTGATTTTATTTTTTATTCTTTCTGGTGATCCTCTACAGACCTTCAAAGCTATAATAATTCCACATTAGATTGTTCTAGACTAACAGCAAGCCATATATCTTAAAGACTGACTTCGAAATGCAGAATCATCAGTCCATTCTGACTTTTAACTAACCAGACAGCTTCTTATTGGTCATTTTCCTACTGTTGCACATTTGATCTGTGAACTGAATAAAATCACCCGTGATGTTCAATGCACGACATTGATAACAGCCAAAATGCCTGCAGCTCAAGTCATATCTCAGTCTTGGCCAGGACTCCCTTGAAAAAAAGATTTTTAATCTCAATGGGACCTTTTTCCTGGTTAAATAAAGGTTTAATAAAAATAATATCTATATATCAATTTGTGTCATTAGGTATGACTGTTAATAGCCAAGTGGAACATGGAAGGATGGATTAGTCCCCTGCTCCCCCCAAACGGAGGCTAATTGCTCATGTATATGTCAGATATAACCGTATTAAACATGTTGCTTCAACTAGTTTTAAAATCATTGTGTATGATAGAGATCTATTCATAGATTCAAGTCATAAACATTACTTCAAGTCACAACAAGTCAAGCGGAGACCACCCTTTCGTAGCTATACAATCTTCTTAGCGACTGTTCTCCAGACTTATTTTACCTACTCACAGATAAACTGTACAGCTCTTAAAATAAAAAAAACACTGATGATAAAGTCAGGTTTACATTAATCTCGGAGTACTTTTGTAGCAATCCAAAACATAGATGGTAATTACAAAAGAAACTTGAATATTTTTCTTTATTTGCCCAAAGTTCTTAGCTCTTAAATCCCAAAAATTATGAAGTACAGACACAATATCCTCTGGTGAAGCTCTCTCAGGCTTTTACTGCTGTCAATCTTTCACTGTTTGTTGTGGAGACTTGGTAGTCATCTACCAATCTCAAGGTTTGATCCTTAGTATCTCCAGTCCACATGCGGAAGTGTCCAGAACATTTAAATTCTCGTGATGAGAACAGACACGATCTAATACACAGCAGTGGCCGTACACGTGACACTTCTTCTTTGGTTTTTCATGTGATGAGATTCATCAGGACCTAAGTGCTTTACCTTCCCTACTTTGCATTTTCCTGTCGGGAAACCTTCTGTATACTCAATACACAGGCTGTTAAAACTCTTTGAGCTTGGATTCAGCACTGTAGCCTCAGTCTCAGTCAACAACCAAAGTGATTGAAAATATAAATGACCGCCCTTCAACAACTAACTAAAATACTGGAGAGCAGACATGTGCATAGAAGTAGGATGATTATCTTCCTTTCTTGGACTATGTGGATTTGAGCTTCATGTTAGTGTGAGATTCTACTGTCATTATTACAAAATGGCAGACATGTGATGGTTTGGGGGGTGATGGTTGGGTCTCATTAATTTTACTCCACTTACTCACCTCAAACCCTTTCATTATTCAGTGACATATCAATATTTTCATACTAAATGAAAACGGAGAACTGGACTGTGACTAATAGTCCTAGATTGTTGGCCATATAAAAACATAAAATGCCATACATTTGGTATATTTCTTCCTTTAGAGCAGTACTCGATACATAGTTCTTCTAACTAAAGCAGCTTTGTAGATGCTGCCTGCATTTTTTGCTTAAACTAATAATTAAAAAGATTTTTCCTTCATTTGTTGTTCCTTGCCCCGCTTAGCCATAAAACATTTTATCTCTCCACTGGAGCCACTGTAGTAATGATGAAGGACAATATCTTCGGAAGATTCATATTAGATAGAATCTCTAGTTGATGGGGAGTAAATAGCTTGGAAGATGACTACAGAAATCATTTGTCATTCCTTGTTCTTTAAGCCTATTTTGGCAACTTCTTTATGAAAATCATATTTTTTTTCACATAACATTGAATTTATCCATGATTTGCCAGTATTATCCTTTTTTTTAACTTTTTTTTCCATTGCTGACAATAATCCAATTCTTTAGGTGTATTGAACTGGTCATGCATATAATTGAATTAGTTTTGAACGTCATGGTGAGGTACTTTAACATAGGGATTTCATCCTGTCTCTATAGCTGGCACTCTTTCACACAGCCAACTAATATTAACAGTATTGTTTTGAATCACTTGAAGCTGAAAACCCTGAGCAGAGGGTTTGATGAAGAGCTTCTTTTCTTATGCTTAATCTCATGAAAAGGATGTATGGTGGATTCCTTCTACATTTTTCTGAACCTAACTTCAACAGTTTTGTCATTCACAATTGTTCCACTCATATATTCGTCCACAGTTTAAACTCTACAGACTCATTCTAACTTGTGCAGCTTGTGTAGCTCCATCACAAGTTATTTAAGAGCATTAGTTGTACTGTTGGATTATAAATGTGGTGACATCTTTTCGATTCATCAGGCGCACAATCCTTCACTGTGTTTATATAAGGTGCACTATAAAGTCATAAACCATGCAAACAGGCATGTGTCAGTTGACTTTAATGATGAAGTAGATTGAATAATTGAAGGAATGAATTAATTTATATTGACTGATTGAGGTTCAGTATTTATTATTGTAGTAAATCTCTCACAAAGTCACCTGAGCTGCACAAAAAGCTCCTTTTGAAAGCATATCAGTGTGTCCACTCACTACATGTTGCATTACCATTTTCAATTCAGCCAAAGTAAACTTTATAATCAAACCAATTAACAAAACAATCAGTTGTGTTTCTAAGTGTTATTATGGAAACTCAGCCCAGATGCTCTTTTGGATTCAGGGCTTTATCTCCCCATGACCCTTCAAGGTGAACTCTTGTATGGTTTGTCACCCCATGAATACTAAATATCGCTGAATTAAACATTTTCTCCAGTCTCAGAACTATTTAATCAGTTTTCTTTCTGGGCTTTCTGTCTGGAAGAGTCCCCGAAGCCCACCATCACACTGGCTGACATCATAAAGACAACTGCCTAGCTGCTCAGGAAGTATTTAAATCTCATATCCAACTGGTCATTCCCAGTTTTTTTTATTGCCACTGTGCACTCTTTAGCTGCTGCCCTATGAATTAAGAGAAGCTCACGGATTTGTGTATATTAGACTTTTGGACATCCTTGTGTGAATCAGATGCAACATCTCCCTGTTCTCTGTTTTCTCCGTTTCAGACATTTATAAGAGATAGATTGTCCGGTTCTTCTGAAAAACCTTGCTTTGATGTTAAGTCAGGTTTATTTTAGGTGGAATTTGCAGCATGTGGCTAACTGATGGTTACCCAGCTCCCACATCCTAAGCCACATTTTAAAATGAAAGAACATAAAAATGTCCCAGTTTTGACTAACTTTCAATGATGTGTTAAAGTATTTCCCTACTTAGACGTTGAAAGGAAAATGTAAAGTGATAATAATGAAACTTAATGTTGTTATGTGGCATTACTATGATAATGAGGCTAATGGCAACACCTGATGTCCACCCATACCCAGACAGCTGGCAACGTGCTGGTAGAGCAGTTTGTCAACACTCTGTTTACACATTAGTATTCTGTTTGCAGTAAAAGGGCCTGTTATTTGTGAAGGAAATTCCTATTTTGGAATTTATGAGAGAAGGAATTCCATAATATTATTCTTAAAGGTTTTTAATCTTTATCCTGCTCGCTTCTGTCCTTTGAATAAATGAAAAGACAGACTTTTTTCACTATTTATGGCTTTAAGACATCCAGCTGTTGACTTTTTATGCCATCACAAATTCAGTGAAACTCCACAATCATCATCTTGGACAGTCAATGACTGCAGTGCAGCCATGGTTACAGCCACACAACTTTATGAAAATAGCTATAAATGTCTTCCTGCAGTTTCCAGACGACAAAAGTTTGGGACTGTTGAACCAGTTTCCCATATGAACAGATCATGCATTATTTCCTGCTGTAGATGTGCATTTTAGTATAGAAATGGTAGTCTCAGATTTAAACTAACATAGAAATGGTACATTGGAATAATATATGGATGCATATCATGTTGCAAAACCATGTTTGTTTTACTTTGAAGAAAACAAATGGTTAAGAAATTAATGCTTAGACTTCTAGTCTCTAGTCATAGTTTCATTGGAGGAACAATATTTCCCACTCATTGTCAACTTTAATTAAGTCTCCTGTGAGTTCCTTGGAAGAATCTCAAGTGCTCAAATTCAAACAGATGGTATGCTATTTATTGCATACCTTATGCCACAGGTACGGCGTTGGACTCCCACCTCAACACTCACACTTACATAAAAGGTCTTATAGTATAGCTTCCCCTATGTACTCTCCTGAGTCTGCATAACCTAAACTCACCTAAACAATTTTGAAAAGTTTGTTTTGATTAAATCTATAAATACGAGGAAGAGTAAATCAAATGGCAGACAGACAATCCCTAGGCAGGCTATTTAAAGATGTACCGGAGAAAATGCGAGTCAGTTTGGATGAATGAGTTAGAATTACAGTGGGTAGCCCTATTTCAGTCATCAATCTATGGGACTGCATGTGGCCTGATTTGAACAGTGAAGCCGCTGCCTCACAAAGTGGAAGCTCTCATGCAGCAAACAAGGGAATTGTATCTGACTGTACACATTCATCTAGACTAATAGCATGGTGATGCATCTAGGGGGATATACAAGCTCATGTTCTTTGTTCCAGATCATTTGATTCCTAACTTCCATTCAGTTCTGTCACAAGCAGAAGTCTGAGTGATCTGTATAATCTCATCAAATATGATTAAGCAAAGCACATTTCAAGCTAATTTCCTACACCCCTCTGTTACAGCAGAGATACAGGTGAGGTGTGCATGTTGAAGCTATAAGTCAGACAGGACTGCATAACTACAGTTCTCTACTGTGCCAAACCTGTGTTACTTTTCATAAAAATCATTAAGACCTGTCCATTTTGTTTCTGATTAACTTCTGTTTACTCTCTGCAATCCATATTTTTCTATAGTAGCAGCAGTCACCTTGTTATTATTTGTTATAATTAGAATAAGATGTTAATCAAATACAAAACACAATCCAGGCTTATGAGGGCAATGATACGCACACCCTATGCAAAGTCCTGAAAATGAAAAGGATCTCATAGAGTGTATTTTATCTTATACTGTGTTCATACTTACATGTGACTTTTTGATAAGGTGTAAATCTTGTAAAATGTTTGTCCATGCTGGCATACACACACACACACACATACACACACACACACACACACTGATCCACCACATTAAAACCACTGACAGGTAAAATGAGTAACACTGCTCACCTTCTTACTACGCCATGTTCTACTGGAAAAACTATCATTTGACGACTGGCCTCCTCCCAACGCGCAAACACGCTCACACTTCCATATGGCTGCAGCACTCCCCTTCTGCAGTAGAGTTGAATTGATTGTTTCTGGCTGTGATTAATGTTATTTATATTGACTTAAGGTTTCCATGAATCACAGTGTCACTCTGTAGAATCACTAATACCAATTAAATTGGTAATTAAAAAAAGATAATCCAGAGGACAAACATTTTTCATTGCTTCTGTCAAGCATATTTTATCCTGCCCCTTTTTTGAAATCCTTTTATCCTTCGGCATCCTATGTAAATCAAGGTAGTCTTTATGCCTGGAAAGTGCAAACAAGTGAAATTGCTGTCATTTGTGCACAAAGAAATTGGACCAGCAATCCAAAATAGGAACTTCAATTTGTATCAGGGTTGGAGGGCTTTTCTTGTGCTGCTATATGGCTCCTCCAGCTGTCACTAATCTACAGCACAGCTGTGGGAGGGGGAAAAAGAAAGAAAAAACAGACTGTACAGATAACTGCTTGGTCCAAGTTATTGTAAAAACTTTCGTCTCTTTCAGGGTCTTGATGATGAAACTTGAAAATCCAAATGTTCAAGAGGAGCGTTCATTCTGACTATTTCATTTTGTACGGCTGGAGAAAAATTGTAGGGACTATTTACTCAAGCATTAACGTTTAACACTTCAAAATCACTTAATGTGTGCAAGTGTTAATGTTTCTCCGTAAGATAACAATGTGTCCCTGAAGAATTTTGTCAGAGACTTCTGTTCTGTCATGATAAGAGCTTATTGTGAGCTTGAAGACTGATATAGACTCTGCCTACAGGGTACAGTTGGGATCCATTTCTTCAGTTTAGTAAGACCTACAAGACCTTCATTGAGGTCATGCTGTGATTGTTACATTGCCCAGGGCATGGTTCTCACATTTCAAGGGTAAGGAGAAAACCCATTTCCCAGCTCACTATTTGTGATTGTGCATAAATATTCCCCCTTTTGATAACCAATTACTAAATTATGATGGATTTTTAGCATTATTTTCTGCCAGGCATTATTCAAGACAGTCTATCACAATTTCTGTAGCTTAACGAAGCACTGAGCTTTTAATAATGTGAAGGAGTGCAATAGTGGAAGCTGATGTTTATTTGAACTGGCTGGGCTTTTTGTGGTAATGATTATGAAGTGAGCACTGGGAACAGAGATGAGAGGGGGAGCTGGGCGCTATGTGAAGCAGGCAGATGGTTGGCTGGACAGCGTGTTGATAATGGCAACATTAGTCTACTGGGAAGCAGCATTATGCTCAAGGTCAATGGGAGCTGAAGAATGGAGGACCATAATGACTTGGTTCCTGTGTGCTGGAACGACAATTCTCTTTAAGGACGCTGAGGAACTTAATATGAGCTCAGTAATCTGCAGAAGGCTATCATATCAGTCCTCAAATTTCAAAAGGTTCATTTGTGTCACCGAAGCTATGATAATGGACCACAAAAGGTGCCTTCTTTAATATTCACATAACATTATGTATCCTGGTAGTATCCAGATTAGTACAGAAGGTCAGACACTGTAATCACCTTTTGCTTCAGCTGAATGTAAGTTTAATCACTCTTAGTTTATAGTAAATTGTAAGTTTCACAATAAACACTAAAGAAATTTGTTAGAACATTAGTTTTTTAAGGGCTACAGAAATGTTAAATCCTCTACAAACATTACATGTTTTCTTTGTCAATTGCACCATCCTTGTGTTTTTCATTTTTTAAACAGTGATGTTTATACTTATAAAGTGGCAGGACGAGGTGGGTGGGTGGTGACGGTGCCCTACATACAGCCACGTAACAACATTTTAGCCCTGTTTGACCCAATCCTGTCCAGTGACCACCAACTTTTCTGCTTTGCTTTCAGATCAGGTTGGTTAAGGTTAGGCATAAAATCGCTTCAGCTACGATGTAAGCCTGACATAAATAACATTTGGGTTATTGATAAAAAGGCTTGATTAGGCTCAAACATAGCCAAATATACAGTTAAAGATTTGAATCAGGTTGCTTGAACGCTGCCCTGTACAGAACAACAGGCACTGGAAAACATTAGCATCTCACAATTTCTGCAGCTTTCTTGTGACACTACATTTTCTGACGTGTGGACAAATGTACTCATGACATGTTTTCTCGATGGACTGTCCTGCAACATTTTTGAAGGTGAGGTTAGATCACAGAGTGGTTTGTCTGCAGGGTTCTTTTTCTCTGTTTTGTGTGTAGTTCCTTTGTCAACAACTGAAGGAGCAGCCTCCTGCCTTGATATCTGCGGGAGGTTTCACAAAAACACTTTTAACATATCAAACTCAGCTCTGGTGAGATGGTTATGAACTCTGGGAGACCTGAGTTTTCTTTTGACACCTCCTATTAATGAACAAATCACGATTAGAGTTGAGAGCTTCAGGCACGCTTTCCGAGGAGCTCCATGCTTTTTATTTATTTACTCATTTTTTTATCTCTCTACCTGTTTGGGACTGCAAATATACTTAATACTAAAGGCTGAGAAGTACTTAACAATTGCATTGAATAGCAATTATAGTTCAGCTTTGGTCAAAGTGCTGCCAATCAAATTATACTTCTTTCACCTGGCTGGTGAAGCTGTTTAATAGCTGAAATGACTGCAGGTAATAGCACTGTAATTCCTGAGCGCAGAGCTTTGATCTTAAGTTCATTTTAAAGTACAAATCTTGTCACAACAAAATGGAACAAAATTCCAGTTTTCAAGTTGTTCATATTTTAATCCGCACTTTCTCTCTTTTTTTTATTTTCTCTTACTTTTTTTATTTTTTTTACAGTGGCATAGTTGAAAAATGAATATTCAATACTGAGAAAAAAAGCAAACCTCACACATCCTCCATAAAAAGCAACTTAATTACAGCAATTAAATCTTTATACAAAATGAGTATTTATAGCATTATAATGAACTAACAAAATAACATGTATGAGCATTGGCAATGGTTTCAGTGTCTTTGATACAGTGATTATATACAGTGAGGGGATGTCTGATTCACCAATGCCTCAACATGTCAGTACTGTTTGCAGCAAACTCAAAGGCCATAATGGTGATCCTTGTACATTTTTTATGATAGGTTACAGAAAGAAATGGAAAAGTCCATGTCAGACAACTACTTTAGTATCAACAGCAATAATATCGATCAATATAGTATCATATAATAAATGTCAATCAGTTATAATAAATACATATATTTAGATTTTTTTTTCATTTCAAGCAATTCATTAGAATCCCTATTTGAGGAAAACTTCAAAACACTTATCAAAGTGACAGAGACTGATATGACCTGAAATCAAAAAGCTATCACCAGCGTTTTTCTTCATTTTACTGAAATCAAATACTTACATGCCTCATGGCAAAACGGACTACTTTTCGATGGGTGAATGAGAAATCAAGACTTGTGGAGTACTTTAAATAATGTAAATGCAAATATACAAACTTCAATGTGTCAGGGATCCCAAGATTCAACAATATTGTTCACCAATATTCACGTTAGCAAAGTATTTTACAGCAATATCCACACATTAAGCATAGTTGTTCAATGAAAGTCAACACAAAAAAATGAACCTTTACAAGGTTCCACTCACTCATTTTGGATCTTACATCGAATAGCTTGAAATAATGAATCTCACCCATGACAATAACTGAAATCGTCATCATGTGTTGGACTTCAATCTCCATCTAGACTCAAATTGAATCCTGAGACGATAAACGGTTGATGTGTTTTCCCTCTATATTAGTCCTCAGACTTTGTGCTTTAATTTTCTAACTTCTCTGTTGGTATAAAACAACAATGCAAGTTACAACTGAAAACAAATAAGTGCAATAATGTACCAACGGTGCAAAGATGAAACTGAATTTATTTGACAATCGCATAGATTGTGCTTCTACATTTTGTTCTGTCATTTTCATTTATGATGCTTTAAACGTGTGCGTTATGGCTGTGGTGCTGAAAACTCCGGGCAAGACAACTGTATGATCCTTAAATGAAGATTCCTCTGAAGTTAATGTTCGATAAATTCTTCACTTCACATGTTCTGCTCTTATAGGAAAACTGTTTGAAAAGCTAAGACCTGATTCTATGTTGAGATGAAGCACATTTATTTTTCCTTCTGAATTTTAAAAAATCTGCAAAAAAGTTCTGTATCACATTAATTAGGAGAGAGTAGAGAAAGACATTAATGCAGTCAAGAAAGAAATGCAAAAAATGTACAGCATTTAGGCACCAGAAAACTGAAAAAGGTCTAATTCATGGTTTCTATTTATTACAAAAGGAGAAAGCTATTTTGTTAGTGAATGCTTTGAAAACAAGCATATCCAAGCATAAACTTTCTGTAAAAGACGAGAGTAACATGTAAAGTAGAACAGATTATGTAGTGACACTGAAGCTGCTTAAAATTGCATGTCTGCTGTTGAAAGTTAAAAGAAGGGAGAAGGGCAAGAAGCCTAAATGAAGTACTCTTTCTTCTCCTCTGCATGCACATGGTTTCCCTCAGCATTGATGATTGCTGTGTCAGCGTCAGGTGCGTCCTCTGCTCCTTTGGCCTCGTGTGTTAGATATGTTCCTGTAAATATACAAACCAAATGCAGTAATCCACCAGCTAAAAAAGTCAGTGTTGCCATTAATCGAAAAAGAATGCAAGTGACCTCTTTTACCTTTATGTCTAGCAAGATATCGTCCAAGAACTATTATCAAACACAAGGTGATAAAGACCACGACTGCGACAACGCCACCGATTAAAGCGTGGTCAGGTCCATGTTGTCCTAAAGCGTTAGGATCTGAAAGACGGCAGAAAGAGAGAGGAAGGGGAAATTGAAAGAACTATTAACAATAAGATGCTATGCCACAGTTTCATGCAGCTGTAGGCATTTATTCAGCAGTACTGAACATAGATTGCTCTTGCAAATTTACCGAATACAAAGCGCAACAGTCCCAAATGAGCTTCTAGCATATTTAGAGCAACCTGCTGCTTACAAGTGCTTGAACTGTGATTTTAAAGAAATAATCATAGGTACTATCACAACTTTTCAAAAAGTGCCAACAGCACTAATGTGCTGCTATAGAACTGAAGTCGAGCTCTTGAGTGATGCTTTAGTTTTTTTGGCAGAGACTCTGCACACACTAACTTATGTTTCTTCTTTTTCATTGCCTCATCCTGCAGCTCAGGGTCGGTTTAAAAAAAAATTAAATATTCGACATGAGACATCCTAAGGGCAGAAGGAGAGCTGAGGGTTTCACAGGCTGGAGTATGTCTTGATGCTGTAATAAACTGTGAGTGTCTGTGTCTTTACTGTGCACCTCTTGTGCTCTCATTATCTCAAGCTGATGAATGGCTGTGGCTCGTGCTCGGTTTTGCAAAGTCACCCTGGGAAATGACGGCGGGATGTTACAAACCTTGTTATCCCACTCTGTTAACAAAATATAACCCTCATTTCCAGCATCACAAATTGTTGGACTTAAAAAAAAAAGGATGAAGTTGGGTATCATGCATTTTATCTGACTACATGCACAACAGAATCACCAATGTTGTTTTATCAGGTAACCCACAAGCAGGCACAGAAGGCTTTGAGGCAATGACTGTTTAGTAAAAATTTGCATTAACTCGATTTTGGCTGCATTTTAATGGGAATAATGATCGTATAGGTGAATCCACTGTCAGCAAGGAGCATAAGCAAATTTCATATCACACTTGATGCACACTGTCACAGAAATAAGAATAACTTAGCGTGTCTTATTAAGCTATTGAAGAAATTGGTAAAAATCATTTAATATTCATGCTTGTCTAAGCAGACCGTATACTTTTTCATGTGTAAAAACAAAGACTAATCCTATGTCAGTTCTGCTGTAAACAACAGGGAGGTATCACCGCAGTTTAAGATGGTTGCAAAAATAAGAACAAATGCATGTGACATTCAAGATCCTGCAGCCACAAACGCAAAACTATAGTCATGTCTTTATAAAACAGGGACATCAGCGTTTCAGTTATCGATGTTCTGCCTGATCTGCTGTCAAGTTAGACATCTCATGTCTGCCCTTTGTAGATCCTGCGTTGCACAGACACAAGCTCACATATTTCAGACCTAAAACATATGCAAATTTATCTAAAGAAAAAAGATACCATATCAAAGTAAATTTCAGCAACATCATACTGAGAATGTAGAATGATTAAATTATGGATGAATCTGAAGTATAGTAAACAGAAATATTTTACAAGAACAATGTGATCTGATATTAGGAAAGTATAATGGTTCTACAACAACTTTTATTTCCTTTCGCTGTAATTACATGATTTTATTGGGCAACGACAAACTGAAATGGAAAACATATTGTGTGAACTTATGCAGCCCATGACATGGCTGGAGAGACAGCGTTTGGTGTCAGCAGAGCGAGCATCCATGCATGGTGATGATTTGGCTCATGATGGGTGAGGCCATGATGTGTCCTGACCCAGAGCCAGTTCCAGCATCACACACTCTAAATCTGGCTTGCAATGATCATCTGCTGAGATATTTACCTGATGTAGGCCCTGGAAAGTCTTTAGCTGTTGCCACGGTTGTAGACAGTGACAGCATTGAGGAAAGACGAGGGGAACACCGTGAAAAGAAAGGTGACCACAAAATTCAAAGCAAAACATGAAAGGTTAGCATGATCTTAGCTTTTACTTGACAGAAAGCAAAGCTTGCCGCTTAAAGCCAGATGCTTTACTGAACATCCAGCAGAAATGCTCTCTTGCAGAGCAGCATGAGATAAGGATTGTTTAATATCCATTTATACCTTTTTTTTACAGATTTATTTGGTTTTCTTTGAAAACTGTCTTTACTTTGCACAGGTTAATATCTTCTGGCCTTTCTAATTTGATCTGTTTTGCTGCTTTGTAACATTGTTCCAAAATGTTCTGCTTAGATAAAGTTTATTATTACTGTCATAATAATGAAAAAACAAAGAAAGAAAGAAGAACATAGGTAAAATAAATATATTTTGTCGGCAATGTTCATCTTTAATAGGTCAGTTAAAAAAAATATGAAATGTACTTGCAGAAGGTTTTGGTACATGTTGACTGATAGAGTTTTAAGTATCATATTTCTAACCTTAACATGCGTGAGACCATCAGCCATCAGTGCATTAACTGGGCCTTTCTATTCTGAGTGCCACCTACAGATTCAGATAGATGTTTTACGTAGAAGATCCGAACAACCAATCCAGAAAACGTGTGGAATAGGACTGGTTAGCTATTCTTCTTTTATAGACCTTTTTTTTTTATAAACCTAGGAAATGGGAAAGAATCACAAACTACAAGCTGAAATTGGAAAGAGCTATAAATATATACAATAAATTCCATCATTATTAGGCTTTAGAGTTTTCAGACGAGATGCATTTGCAGCCTGTTTCATGCTGTTCTTCTGATCTACAGTTATGCATGATGGGGTGGGGCAGTTTTAAAGACTGCAAGCTGGTAAACATTGATGGTAAAGGAAGAACTTTATATCTATTTCTTGTGATAGGAACTAACTCCTGCACACTGTGTAGCAAAAAGAATTTCAGTTGGTCACAATGTTTTAGGCAAAACATCAGACCTTCAGGCAAAATGTAGATAAACGTCCAGCACCGAAATGCTTCAAATAATTACATTATCTGTACTTTTTTGGTCATTGTTTGGGAGTTAGTTCTGCTACTTTGAAAACGTTGGTGATGAAAATTAACAATTTCAACTGGTATAACAAAACGACCTTTGCAACTAATAAAAAACATTCTACATGTTCGCCTTCATGTTTGCTAAACCTCCATATGACACATAATTCATTTCAGTGACAAACTAAGCATATAAACAAGCCCTTTGTGTGTTTACACGACAATCTGACTTGCACTCGTAAGCTTCATGGCTTGTTTGTTGAAATGCAGTGCATCCCAAATCTCAGTAACCTTTGTATTTTTCATCATAACATCAAAGCTATTTATATGTGCAACCATTTATTATCTTTTACCTGCAGATTGCTCTTGTGGCTCAGTATAGCTAAGTCATATACAAACACTACAACACTAATTCAGAGAGATTAACTGAAGCATGCACATTTAGGCACGTGATTTTGGTAAACAATCAAACACAAGCTCGTGCGCTCTCATCAGTACGATGTACTCGTAGAGAAAAAAATACATTTTCTTCTATTTCTGCTTCTACACAGATATTCATATTTTTGCGATGGTTTACAAATGGTTAATAAATTATCGAGAAACTCGCTCTTGCAACGTTACCTCATGAACAGTAATAAAACAGTTCTGTGCATAAACAAACAAAAAGCAAATCTCAAATGAAAGTGAAAATGCGTGAACATTGAATTCATCAAGTAAAACAATGCTATTTTCTAGCTCAAAGCTTTGTTGTTAGCTCATCAATCATCAACTGTGTGCTCAATGTCGTGTTTGTGAGTGCATGGAGTGTTGAGGCAGAGGAAGAAAAGAGGGTGCAAGTGTACCTGCGAACACAGCTGTGACTAACCAAGGCTGATGTGGGAATGTCTGCATTAAAAGATTGGAAGAATGGAGCTAGAGAGGGAGGCATGGGAGCTAGAGGCACTAAGGTGATGACAACTGCTATATTAAAATAGGAACAATAGAGCAAAAACAAACCTCTCTGTGGGGAGCAAGCTCAACACGAGAAAACTTAAAGGGAAATTAAACAGCACAAATCAATTACTGTGCATGGCTGGTGCAGGTTAATTCTTATCTTTCACCTCAGCAAATACAAGCAAAAGTCATTTTTTAAAAATGCATCGATGATAAAATACAATAGCAGCACAACTAACTTAAGTTCTGAATGAATAAATCATAACAGCAATATCTTTTGGGAACGGATGAATCCGGGCATTAAGGATTTATCTTTTACATCTGTTAGACTTTGTCGGGGCTTGATGCTTGGTTGGCAAATAGGCCTACCGACAGAGAAAATGGGAAATGTGTCATGCTCGTTGAGGTGAAAATGTAAAATCAATCAGAGGAAAATGTGATGTGAAGAGGAAAGAAGTAGGGTTGCAGCTTCATGGATGAATGTTGCCTTCTCTGTATTAAACTGAGCTACTTTTTGCCAATGCTTCTTCAACATCATGTGTGCAGTGTTTCCTCTATGGATATAATGCAGTTTATCAAAGAGAATCATTTCAGACTATGATAAATTGTGGCAGACAGATGACATTTATGGTTTCTCAGCTCTCCTGTCATTAGCAAATTAGGTTTAGAGGCTGAGATGATCCGTAAAAGACCTGGCAAGTATTCAGCCAGACACAATGTAGCTCTGAAGAATGAGTGTCATCATCAGTGGAAATGAGCCTGTCTCACACTTTGTTTTTTCTGTGCTCAGCTCAATTTTTAATTTTCCCTAGCAACCTGGACCTTCATATTTAGTGAGAGGGCTGCTGAGGATTATCATTTTTGTTATTCCCTCAGTTTATCTCACAAAGAGTGAGAAACAGCTTCTAGGCACATATAAATCACGCAGCCCCAGCAAATCCAACAAGTTTCTTTTTAATTTGAAGTAATAGAAAAATCTTAGGCTGCAGCTTGGCTGTGAAATCTGACGAATGGAGCCTTGAACCAGCACACCGTAGCTGGAGGTGACAGGAGGAAATAGACGAGCTTGACATTGCTGTCTACCTCTATTCAATGAGCATGCTGAAAGAGGACACTGAGATAACATAAGCTGAAAGGACAAATGTGTCATCTTCCTTTTCCTTCACTTTTGGCAAAGAATGGCTTTCTCTCCCCAAAGCCTCTGCCTTTCACACAAAGAGGCTGCTGTGCATCGCATAACTGCTTGTGAGTTGAATAACTCCTCTGTTAAGTAACACCCAGACAAACCACGCTCTAGTGTGGCACTGTTTAATTGGCAAAAATGGAAACAAATAAATCCATGTTGAATTTTAATTTTCTGCCCTTGTTTCTGTATCATTTCTTATTCTTGGTTGTATCTGATTAATATGATAAATATGGGCTGCTGAGGTCGTAACGATCCATCTCCTGCAACAAGTTGTCTTCATTCTTTTCAGTATTATTATTATTGTTCCTTTCTGTTTCCTCACAGCAAGAGTCCAGAAACTCATGAAAAGTACTCGTGTAGGGATATGCGGTATGAAAATGGGTTAACATGGTGCCAATCGTTAGCCTAATAGCATAATTGCCTAATTTACCTAATTTCTTGGCCAAATTGTAATATCTGCCTAACTTTACTCTTCTACCACTGCTGCATCCTCAGCCTATCAAAACACATTTTAGAGTCCAAAATCACTATCTGCCTTGGTCATCTCTTTGACTTGGGCATTTTTGACGCACCTTTGGTAAGTAACCCAAAAACATTCAAATATGACTTAGACAATTATGCTATTAGGCTAAAGCAATGCAATATTTGAAAGTGGGTCATGATCTCCAAACCTGGAGAACAACAGATCATCATGCTGACTAAAAGTAATGGTCTTCATCTGGAGCTATAGGATATAAATGTCCTTTAATGATTTGAATCATGCACTGTTACTTTCTTACTTTCTTCAACACATCTGATTCAGATTAAATGCATCTCTTCGAAAGATTGTTAAGTTCTGCACAAGCCTGCTAATGATGCATTGATCTGAATCAGGTGCGTTGAAGCAGGGAAGCATCTAAAGCCTGCAGGACAGGGGCCTTCGAGGACCGGAGTTTGACATCCCTGATTCTCACAATCCCCAAACTTAGTGGAACTGTCATGCAATGTGCTCGTGTGGTCTCTGGAGCAGCTTGGGATTCAGTGTCTTGGCCAAAGACGCTTTATTGTTGGGTTTGCAGGTTTTGTTATGTTAATAGGATTGTAGTTTAGTTTTTTATGCTAGTTTATTCTTTGCCTTTCAGTCTTTTGGTTTCTCATGTTTGGATAACATTCTTTGTCTGATTATCATCTTTTCTTTAGTGTTTGTTCTACGTTTTGCTTTAGTTGGACTCAGCGTCTTGGTTTCGTCCCTGTTTGCTGTTTTGGTTCAGTTGCAGTTTGAGTTCTGGTATTTTGTTTGAGCTTTATTCTTTGTGTATTCTGTTTTAGTCTTCAGTCCTCTGTGTTCGATTCAGCTGTTTACTTGCTTTTATCATACAAGTTTGTAATCTATATCCTGTTTAGTTTTAAGCTTTTGTTTAACCAAGTCATATGTTTAGTGTCATCATGTGTTTAGTGCCAAGATTCTTTGAGTCCTTGGTTTAGTTGAAACGACTCTATTAATGTCAGTACCCCAAGATGTTCTCAGCTGTCTTGATCTTGTTCTGGTCTGAATTCACACCTGTCTCCTGTCACCTGCTGTCACTCAACTCATCAACCCTGCCAGTATTCATAACTCTCCAGTCCCCTCACTCATATGCCTGTTAGTCCTTGTCTCTTTCCCTGTGGGGTTTTTCTGCTTGCTGCTTCATTTTGCAAGCTTTTTGTTTGTTTGTTTGTTTGTATGGATTTTTTTAATTTTGTGACTTTTGGATTTCTAGTTCTATTGTACCATTGGTTTAATTAATAGACTTTTTTGGGGTCATCGTTAAGTTTGCCGCCAGCCAGTCTGCATTTGGGTCCCCCTCTAACTGTCACCATGGATACCAACACTTTATTATGCGATGATGTGGGAGATCTAACTGTCAACCTTGCAATCGGGAATGAGAAGCCTGCTTTTAGGCTCTGCTTCACAATATGACAGAGACAGATTTTTTGACTTTGCCATTTTCCTGATTATCAAATAAACGTCTCCCATAACAAGTGGCATATAGGTGTCTCTTTTGGATATTAAAGGACCTCCACTAAAGTTAATCAGATGACCCTGCATGTTGATTCTAAGTTAATACCCCACAGGCATATGTTTAAATCTGATACTACGGGGTCCTTCCAAGTTAGGTTAGGTTAGGTAACTTCATTTACACCCGAAGGTAGATTTGGTTGCAGTTTAAAGAGTTGGCTGCTAACACACAAACAGACAACATTTAGGACAACGATAGAGACAGTGAACATAACAGTGACAACAGTGCTCCAAAACATGGAAACATGGATAGATTAAGAAGGCTGTACAATCAGTAAGTTAAAAAGTGTAGTCCAACATAGACTAATTACTATTCAAGGTTTTGATGGCTTTCTTCATCTGCAGAAAGGACCCAAGTGTTATGTGTCTTATAGGCTTCTGCGGCCAATGTTAAGCCTAATCTTGAGCTCTTTCACAGCTTTGAAAACATTTTCAGTTTGCTGATAGAAAAACTTTCTTCTAATGAACATCACCAAAATTGCTTCTCTTGTCAATCTTTTTTTTTTTTACAGTTCTCTGACTAAATTCAAAGTTGGCGTTTGCCACAGTGATTATTGTGTTATTTGTGTCAGCTGTGCAAATAGATGTTTCCCATTACGGCAAATGTGATGTGACCCCTCTAATCACTTAGCCTGAAAAACTCTTGATATCAACACCTTTTATTAGATTATCAATTATTGTTGTTCTGTATCTCTGTTTACCTGGACAATGCCTGTCATGGCCATCTTCAAGGACAGAGTGATTGAAGTCTGTCTCGCCCACGTAGCATCTTTTCTAATCAGACCATCACTATGTTCTATGTCCCAGAAGTTTAATCAGGCTTTATTTTGCCACAATAACTCATACACCTTGAATACGGAGTTGCTGCTCTTCAGACGACTGAGATCATTACATATATGGCTATGTTTATGGTCAGCGTCATCAATTTCAAGGCTTTTATATTTATAGAGCTGCGGTTCACTTATGACTGTGACAGGTGGGGGGGGGGAGTATAATAGCTGCAATCAACAGGATATAATTTAGAGTCGAAAGCCTAATTACTTCTTATTGTGCCCCCTGTTGATGATAAGATATACATTTACCCCAATTTACAATTTCAACATCAGTCGTAGAGCAGGAACATTTAGTATTGGATGTATATGATGTGAAACTGTAATGCCCCAGCTTCACCAATGGTTTCTTCAAGGAAAGTTACTTTGACATGTTTCTTTATATTCAGCTGATATTTCAGAGTTGTTTTTTGCATTTAGTTGCTGTTTACACATAACAAACTACTTGGTAGTTTGTTATGGTTAAGGTATTAAAATCATAAAGATTAAGGTTAGATATTTAAAACAAGTTTTTGGAAAATTCACGGCTTGCCTGAAAATTGACCCAGTAATCATGTATTATATAAAAAAATCTTGGATTAATGGATGCCAAGTCCTTCCTCCTCAGTTTAACATGCAAAATGTGTTTGAAATACTTTGAAAGTCATGCTGGGTTGCATGAAAAAAAAAATCAGGAAAAATTTAGTTTTCTATTACGTGACTGTTTCACATTTTCTTGTGAACCGTATATTAACATCTCAGAGTTGATCTGCTAATGACTTGTGGCTGTGTTTGATAAGTGAAATAAGTTTTTTTTTCAATAATATTGTAAGAATGGTTGTTGTGTATCCGAGCACTGAGCATCAAGTCCATGTAACTTAATGACCATCGGTTAAACCACTTGCATATAAATATTTTGCTTTGAAATAAAGTTTGTGTCTTTAAGTTAAGCTGAATTACACATTTTGGTGTCATGATCCGTGCTGTGTTGATGTTTTTTGATGTTCGTTTTCCATTCTGTTTCTTGTTTGGGTTCTGTCACTTCCTCACTTGTTTCCTCAGTCTCTCTTCAGTAGAATCATCAGCTCCACTCCCTTCACCTGTGCTCACTTATCCTCAGCTGCACTCATTCACCAATCACCCTCCTCTGTATCTAAACTCCCGGTTTCCCTCACTATTTGCCAGATCCTCACTGCTACGCCCTCTCGTGCTCTTCCTGTTTCCTTGTGTCTATTCTTGTCAGTGTGGTCCATTCAAGTTTTCTCAGCTTTTTGATTTTGTTTTCCCATGTTTTAGTTTTATGCATTTCCGGCTTTGCCTTTATTTAGAATAAATAGTTTAGTTTAATTTTTGGCTCTCAGTCAGTGTCTGCACCTGGGTCCTCCTTCCTCGCCTCCACAATCGACACGTGACAGCTGGTGAATCATCAGATGGAAAATTCTAGGATTTTTCATATTTACAGTGGCAATCATTGTCTTGTAATCAAGCTTTTTGATTCAGAGAGCCATTATTATATAATTTACCAACGTAACAGGTGTTACCTTAGGGGGAGCAGCAAAGTGAATGTTGAAGCGTCAGTAAAACTGATAATACACAACAAAAACAGCCCTTACTCACCGTATACAAACAATATATATTCAGCAAAGCTGGTCCCGACGTAGTTGCTGGCCTCACAGCGATATGTGCCATTGTCCGTTTTGTTTAATGCAGTGATTGTAAGATCCCAGCCCTCCACAATCATCCGCTCAATATCAGGCAGCTCACCTCCATCTTTATACCACAGTACCGTTTCAGGTCTGGGAAGGAAAATAAAAAAAACAAAATTCTAACCTTGGTCTTTGACTTTTTTTTTTTATTTCAAAAGTAAAAAGTACATAAATGTAAAATGAAGAGAAATCACAGCTCTGAGTCCAATTTCTGCCATCTTTATTCTAACTACCACCCACAAATTGAAGCTGTAAATAAGTTCCTACTTACTTTGGGTTGCCTATGGAAACACACTCCAATTTGAAGTATTGTCCTTCCTGTGGAATAATCAGTGAATGTATGATCTCCACTTGGGGAGCATCTGCAAGGAAGAAACAAAAAAATCCAGTGTTATAGCAGTACTGTGTATTAGAGGCTTTAACTCAAACACTAACAAAATACGGCAGTCGTTAGCTCTTTGCCCTTTGGGAAGCTTTTAGTTGAGGCCCATATCCCCGTTGTGCTGTGGTACTAATCCCTTACCTGCAAACTAATCCTATGCTAATCCAGAACAAATGCAAAGCTAAATTTGCAGACATAAATGTAATCTCAATCCCTGTATTTCTTCTCAGCGCTAATCCAGCTTTGTGGGGTGGGACTGCACTCACAGTGGACCTCCAGGACCTCAGTTGTCACGTCAGGTTTTGACAGAGATACATGCTCCACACTGCAGGTGTAGGCGACACCATTATCCCGTTTGTCCACCTGGAACTGGAGGCTACTTTTTACTGTGGATGACTTTCCTGTAGCGTTGACCTCTTTTGTGCCTGCAGAGTGTCAGAAAACAAATCAGGGTGAAACGTGCTCGTGAATTATTAATGTTCTTTGGGAGTAGTTTTGAGTGAAGATTTTATGTTTTTGGGTTTATTTAGGTAAACAAGCAAAACATTTTCTGTAAAAATAATGTAAAAAAAATTAAATATTATTTAAAGATATTATTTTTCCTCTTTTGAGGAAGAGAATCTTTTGCCTTTGAAAGTCAAGTCAAAGTACGGCAAATAGTGCAGGGAGAGCGGTGTGAGAGTTGACTCGGTTGGCTGGGTGTGTTTGCTCCTTCAGGACCATCTCTCAAACAAACAGACATACTCTCTTCCAGCAGAGTGGGATGGATTTTCTTAGCTGTTGTCATGCTTTTCCTTTCCTCCCTTTTTAAATTCTTTTTCTTAGATTGTACCAAAATATTCACCCTTAACAGCTCCACATGATTTGCATTTTTTTTCCTGGTCTTTTATGTCGGTAAATCTATAAATGCATCTTAACTCATAATTGGATTTTCTTTGCATCTTTCTGCCACCCTCCAGTCAGCACCTAATTTGGTATTGCCTCTTTTCTCCAGAAAAAGCAATACAAGGCTATTGGATCCTAACAAGACATTACCCAACCATGACCCCTCAAGGACTTATTTGTAGATGGTATCCTTCTCACCTCAACCCCTTTACATCCTGCTCACATTACATCCTCTCCCTCTTCTTCCCTTTGGACTCTCTGCCATCCAATGCGACCCTGAATCAATCAATATATACCTATGTACTCATTCCACTCCTCCACAAACACACAGATGCACACAGCTCAAAAAATCTCTCAGTGTATTAAATACTAAAAGCTATTTGCAATGAAAACCAGATCACCCATATCATTCTTATTTAGGCTGTTCTGCTTCATTTGTCCCTTCCTACTATTTCTCTTTGATTTTGTCACGTACAAGTAGATTACTATAATATTAGACGATTAGAAACCCTATTACCACTATTGCTGCAATAACTTCAGAACTGCTTTTGCGGTATATCCTCTGACACCCTAAAAGAGTAAGTTTTTCATTTTCTTTAAAGTAACATAACTTCATGAAGATCAAAGTCAGCGGTGTGGGAGGGAGCAGGGCTTTGCCACTGCTCGTACCACCTATTATTTAGGGTCAGAATGTTCTCTGATAACGGAAGATGTTGTGGCAATCTCAGACATAGTGGTGTCGGACAGAGATTGGGTTTTGGCCACGTTCGCACAGAATGTTATCAGGAAGTATAAGAGGATCTCACAAACTGTTGTAGTTGGACATTCTGTGTATGCTGCCATGTAATTTTTCTATGTTGTTCCTGCTAATAAATTCCCCATAAGATGCTGCAAAGATGAGTCCAGCTACTCTTGTCTCCACAGCACAATTATTTGTCTTGTAAACTACAACTGATACATTTGTTAATTTGACTGTAGACATTTCTGATTATATTTCAATTTGCAAATGCTTTCCACCCTGGAACAGACTTATGATTTACAGTTTCTGCTGACACAAGCACACACATTTGGAAATGTAGTAACAGTAACAAGCAATAGCAATAAAACCACACATCTCACATATCACTTGCATCATTTGAGGAAACGACAAAGTCACAGGTCTTGTGTATGATAATCAAATGTCTTGAATTTTGCCCCAAAGTGCAAAGAGGGAGTAGAAAGCCTCTGTGGCATTAAACACAAATCTCTCCTGCATTTCCTTTCATTTGTCAAGCTCCCTGCAGCATTGGAGCAGAAACAGAGAAGCTGTCAGCCTGTTTCAAGCGGCTTCTAGCACAGCCAGAGAGCGTGCAGTGCCAGCTTTTAGAGGAGTGGGAATGTACCCAGGTGCATCTGCTTTGAACTAGTCCCCCAAGAGGCCGGCAGTTCTACCGTCAGGCAACTGGGGGCACCTCAGTAACCACCACTTCAGCTTCTGTTTTAACAGAGGTGCCTAAGGACTGGATTTGATCGCTTTTAAGATGTCCGGGCATTGTAAAGATACTAGAACTCACACTGGTATACCATGGAATACTTAAATACCAGCTTCCCCTCAGATGAATTACTGTTTTATGTTTATTAGGTTATTGGGTCAAGCTAAAGGAATACATCTATATCAATTTAGCGCATATTTCATATTTCACAAAGGCATCAGAAGCATTATCTATGGGTAATATTTCCCCTCACAATAATTTCAGATAATAGCTCCACAAAAAAAAAAAACAGAACCCTCTGCTCACCACAGATTGCAATTGACTGCCTGTTAGTCAGTAGTAAGAGCTTTAAATGTTTAACCAAAAAAGAAAAAACAAACATTTTCTGTTCTTTCTTACATCCCATGATCTCATTTCTCACCTCATTAGCCATTAAAATGCCTTTAAGAATGAATCCGTTCATCAGGAAAAACTGTTTTGCTTAATTTGGCAGTTGTTATAGTCTTTAATTTGACACTGGAAATTGTTTATCCATAATGACCAGTCGAGCACATTTATTATTTTAGTGAGGCACAGAAGCATCAGGAGGATGCTCTGCTGGTAAATTTGTGCTGGCTTCCTGTTGAGATGGCAAAAATGAAACAGGTGGTCTAAGTTAGTGCAGTGTTAGTACTGTATACTGTATGTTCAAGCATCAAGACCTAATCCACTGACAGGTATTTCTTTTAATAATAATTTAATCATCAAATGCTTTCGAACGATAGCTGTCAGGTCACTGAATGAACCATCTGTTTATCGTCTATCACTGGCTAGCCTCGGCCACATTTGATTGGTGCACCTTTTGGTAAAAAAAAGCTCTGAAGCCATTTGGGAGTAGAATGAAAGCATCTTTCCTCGGTTATGTTCTTTGCCCTTCCTTTAATGGCTATACCCATTACCACAAGAAGACATATAAAAGGCACATTTGTTCACATGTCAATAATGTTTCTAAAGTCATAATAAGGGCCCAGAATTTGTGAGATGATAAACTTTTTCTGTTGTTCAAGCGAGGCGAAGCTAACCTGTAACCATTGACTAAACGGTTCTTATCTCAATCCTTAACCATGTTTTTTGTCAGTGGCTAAAGCTAACTGCATATTTTCATGCCTAACCCTAAACAACTGAGATTGTAAGTAGAAAAGTTGTTGGACAATAAATGAAACTTGGTTCTCTTGTGTGACAGTCAGTGACGTAGCACAGCTGTCCACCTCAGACCTACCTCCTGATAAGCATTTTAGAACGTGTAATAGTTGTGCCATTTTAGACATAGAATGTGGAATGTAAGCAAGTTATGATTAGCAAAGGAGCCTTGAATGAAGATTTTAGCATGCAAGACAGTTTGAAGTAATGCAGAAAGTTGACATGTTGCGATTTTGAAAGGTGGACGTATGCATATGAAGAGTTTTCAGCCCAGACTTTATTCTAATTATACAAGTTTTGCTTGTATTTTAAAATTGCAATGTTTTTTGCTCGGAACCAAACTTACTCTTTCTCATTTCTGGTGTGCAACTGCTCTGTTATTGAAATAATACTCTCCAGTTCTGATAAAAACCAATGCTATAATCATCTACTCTAATATCTATGGATGGCAAAAGTACTGATGAAACTCTCCCATAATGGCCAGCATGGGGTGCTGATTGGTTCACACAACCTGGAGCTCTAAAGATGGATTCTGCCTTGTAATATGAATAGACGATGAGATGGCCCAAATTTGCCCGTTTGAAAATTAGAATGTATTAAAAAACATGTTGTGGTCAGTAATGAAAATATCACTAAGCTATACAGCTGCCTAATGACGAGCCAAAATGAATATTATTTTAACTTACAAAGATGAAATGTACAGTCTAAATAAACAGTTATCTTATTGAAAATGGTAGATCATGATGAATAATGCTTATATCAATGTTTTTTTAGATATTTATTTGTACATTTGTGTGCTCAGATGGTTGTTTTTATACAAGGTACAGTCTGGGATCAGCTGGTCCTAACATAGTAGTCTGTTTTGTCATACTATGTACAAACCATGAGCCTAAAAACGAGACTGTCTGTGCTTTGCTCGCCTTGTTGCTACAAAAAGGAGGCTAGACTGCTCCAAAACAGAGTAACCCAGATTTATCATCCAAAATAGATTAGACATTTAGATTTAAATGTCTTCATATCTTGCCTACCTCTGAATATAAGTGCAAAATGCATTTTTATGTCTCTGTGAGAGGAAAGTTTGGCAGTGGTTGGATTTTTCTTCAATAGTTTGAAGCATTGCTGTCAGTCAGTTACACGACTAATTTGTGTGTCTCTATACCCTATAAACAAATTATTTGACATAAGATGACAGTTGAATTTGCAGGTTTGTAATGCTGTGTGCTTCTAATATAAATTGTTGGAAAAACAATTCATCAGAGCATGAAATAAATATGACATGTTTTTGTGATTACACCTGCTACCGTCTTGCAGCTTTATACACTGGTTCCCCCAGTGGGGATAGCTTTGACTGACAGCAGACACTGGTGGCAATGATCTTCCACAGAAGAACCAATGGCATAATATACTGCTCCCAGCACATACTCGCTATAGAAAGCTTTAAAGAGTCACCTACAAAAGACTTGGATCCTGAACACAGATTGACATGTAAATTAAATTTTTAAGTCAAGCCCTCCAGTCTCTGCAATGTTCTTTATCTCTCTTTGACTTGGAGATGCATCGGAAAGGTCTGTTTGCCCAAGCGGCATAATAAAACCCACTGCACCTAAGTAAAACTAATAAAAACACAAAAAATTGTTTGGAGCAGACTTGGGGTTGCTGATCTTTCTTAGAGATTCGGTGTTCATGCATCACATGTGTATGCCAACATCAGATAAAAATGTAGGGAAACATGCTCAGGTTTTAAGATTTAAAGATATATTTTAAAATGCATTGTTAAAAAAGCACAAAAGAGATCATCTCAGTGTCTCTTGAGATGGACAGCAAGTCTGGTTGTGATGCTGTGTGCCAGCTCTCCACTGGCCTTTCTGGGAGCTACGTGCATGTCATTTCAACAAGAAAACTTCATATCTCAGCCCCTCTCCCATCAATCATCATGCCATGTTGGGCAGACATAGACAGAACCACCAAGAAAAAGCTCTCTGGTGCAAATCTTCAATAAAGAGCAACTGTCACAAGGAGCCTCAACAGCAGGCTCCATTACTTTAAAGAGCTCCATGCAGCATACCGCTGTCATCAAGCTGAGGAAAACATTCCAGTGCTATTTCTCAATGTTTTGGTCTTTTTAAAAGCGGAAACAAAATTATGATAAAAGCTTTAGAAATGCAAAGTTAGGAGCTTCAGACAGTTTGGAAAGAGGTAAGAAAATGAAAGCTTTTGAAGCAAACTGTGTGACTACAAAAAAAACTTTAGTTGCTTGTTTATTGGCACCATCAGATATTTTTTCAGTTTGGGTGGGACAAGTGAGCATTTATGTGGGCTCTTCCATCCTCCTTAACAATAATATTCACTGTGGGACAAAAAAATGACGAATGGAACGTCTGTCATCATCACGCAACAGACACTACTTAATTGGGACACACTTGTATTATGTTTTGCAAGCTTGCATGTTTTTATGTTCATATTTTTATGATGAACTTTTACCAAAATACAAATTCTCCACCATGATGAGCATGACATACAGCTTTTGGTTCACTAAATTACAAACATTTGGTTGTTATTTTTCAAATTTTTAATCAAATTTCTTTGTTTGAAGTATTAAAAATTATTATTTTGCTGGAAATTAAAGAAGGAAGCTCTAACTCCCATGTCTAATGTTTATCATAGCACCACCAACGGTGATTATTTACACTTAACTTTGGAGTAAAATCCACTTGAGGCATTCCTGAAAGTTACTGCTTAAAGTGATCAGTCCAACAACGTTTGACAGCTTCTAAGAACAGACAGTGGAACAATGCATGAATATGAGCACAAAGCAATAAAGATCCCCGCTTACCTTGGACCTCCTTATCATTTCGGAACCACCTGATGTTGGCAGCAGGTTTGCTGCCTGATGTGGTGCATGTCAGCGTGATTTCCTCCCCCTCCATGGCCGGCTCTGTAAATCCTGTGATCGCTGGACGTCCTGGAACTCCTGTATTTCGGGAAGATATAAACACAAATAACATATTGGATACATATTTAGCGATAAGCCATAGTTTGACATGAATAATTTTCCTCTGACAGCAAAAGAAAATTACTAATTGACAGAAATTTTCTGACATTTTTTCTGACAAATTCCTATACATCACTGACTGTGAATTTTTTCCAAAAAGTTAACAAATAAACATATGGACTTAATATGGAATGGCTGTTTTATTCCTGTTTGGCTGCAACTTCTGAAACAGGTATTATCCTAAATAAATGAAGAAGATTACATTGTTTTATTTGATTTTTCTCCAATTCCAATTACAAGATGCAGAGGCACTGCTTGCTTGCAACTGTCATGTGTTACCTTGCACTTGCAGACAGTATTAAAACTTGACACATATCTTTTCTTAATAGCTTAACTTGTAAATATGCAGTACTTATGCCGTCAGAATGTAATGAATTAACTAGAAAGTAACAGGAACAAGGACAGAGATATGATCCAACACTGACATGCTCACCTAGAACAGTGAGGAAGGCCTTGGTGGTCTTGACGGGCATGGTGAAGAGCGAGCATGTATATAGGCCCTCGTCTGAGAGGCTGGCATCGCTGATTCTAATGGTGAGCTCCAGTGATGAGGCTCGCACCAGCTCAATTCTGTGATCTCTCAGAGCTATAAGGAATGACAGCACATCAGACAGAATAGAAAAAAGACAGAGCTCACTAATGAGCAAAATTACAATAAAACTGTAATGGCAGCTAACATGTAGAGATACCATGTGCGATTCAGGCGACCTTTCCCACAACAAGCTGAATACGTTGTACTTTCAATTATTTCAAATTCAATAGTTATCAAATGCTGCAAACCCATACTGTGGCTAGTGGTTTGAAACGTTTTAGATATATTTGCATTTTCAGTCTCATTCACAGTCAGTGCGAGTACAGAAGGCATCAGTGAGATGCACTGAGGCGTAGCAGCAGGAGTAAACTTACAGCCCTAGATTACTGTATTTATTTTGGTAATCGCTTACTTTCTAGTCATTGGTTTAAACTTTAACACACTTAGCAACAGGCTGTGCTGGTGACATTTTTTTTTACTCACAGTTGTACCCCACAGCCAACAGTTAAAGAGTAAAAAAGACTAATCAATTTCAAAAGAACTAGGCTATTAGGCTATAGTGCAGATATTGCCTGAGCAATAATTCATTACTGTGTATTCAATATGTATTATGTTTACGGTCAGATCATAACAGGACAATGTTTAAAAGAGATGGTAATGTAACAAAGCTGGAAGTAGAATATCAATACAGTAGAAAATTTATTATTTTCTTTCAGTTTTTTTATGCAATTGTTTCATATTCAACATTAAAACATTCTGTGTATCATTAAAGAATGAGTATAAAAAGAAAACAATACCAATCATTACAAAAAGCAGCTACACCTACGTACAAATTAATAAGTAGTAAGCTTTAGTCTTCTTATGAGAGAAAATCCTTTTCGTGTTTTCTTCCCTCTCGACACCTTCACCACAGTGCATTCAAATGTGAGTGCACTCCTAAAAAAACCTTCAAAATTACATATCTTAACAAAACAAGATCATTTCACACCTGCCATCTCTAATCCATTCTTATATTCAGAATCACCTGCTTCTACGAGTACAAGCAACAAGCCACAGAGGGCAGGAAGGAAAGCGTTCTTCATTGAGTAAATAACACAGTCTTAATCCTCAGTCCCCAGTTCTGGCCAGCTCTCTCCTGGGACCTTTTCTCATCTGAGGTGATTTAAACTCTACTGAGTATGAGTAAGAGTACTACACAGGGAAAATCTGCTGAAATGCAACAGAAAGGGGTGCTGATTAGGACTTAATCATTGTGGTCAGTTTAAAGTGGTGTCATATCAGATGAAGACCGACATTTGATTTTAGTGATAAACGCACACAGCCGACATGTGATACACAATTAAATGAGATTGGCTTAAATGGTTATTAGGTTTTACACAGACATAGGTGATTATCAGCAATGCTGCTCCTCATCTTCAATTACACCGAGTCGTTTGATGATCATTATCACATAATCAAACACTTGTTCAAAAAAGAGGGGGGGGTAAATTAAGACTGATACTCATAGGAATTTTCTTATTAATGACATTTTTGTTTCTTGAAGAATAAAGAGTAGTGCAAATAAAAACAATCTTCAAGCCAGAATTAAAATTTAATAACAAGCAGTGCCACCAGGCAGTCAGCTTATTATGTGCTACGGGGCTTAATACAAACATTTGATAGTCTTACTGTAGCAAACAGCATCCTGAAACAAAGCTGTCTGATGTTCTTTGTAGTTAAGCGTCCTCACTACAGAGCTTGAAAATGCCCAGAGGCTCCAGCAGAAAAGAGCAAAGCCTTTGGTGGATGGATGCATTGGAGAGGTGATGGGGTCTAAGCAAACATCGCGCAGGAACTCAGAAAGATATGAAAGTACGGGCTGGGAGGATCAAAGTCGTGAACAAGATGACACACTATGATTCCCTGACCTATATCCCTCTATCTCTGCAATGCATAGAGGAAAGACGAGACAACAGACCATTTTTTTCTTCCTCTTAACACCCTATTCCTTGAAGCACAAACACCTTTGAGATGCTGATCATGTTTAGTCTCCTGTAGATAAAAGGGATTAGTTGATGAAAAGCTGCTGTCTTTTCATTAAAGTGACAATCTGCCTAAAATCTGCTTGTATTGACAGTAAAATATTTCCAGTTTATTTCAGTTGCAGCGATCAGCCTGAACTGATGTGTTACAATTCATTTAGTGTTCTAAATAAAAATTGAAATACCACTGAAACTTCTCTAGCTACTACAATATAACGCAACCACGTTGTCTCATTGTTATCATCAAAACGGGTATCATTTTGGATAAGCTTTTATGTTTCACCATTACCGATTTTAGAGTACCATGGGGGCATATTTGGGTGTATTTAAACAGAAATACATGTGTTTTGCAACACTGACTTGAAAGTTTACTGGATTATTATACCGGCGTGGTTGTAGGAATTCTTTTGACTTTGCATACATTTCTTTGGTAGAATTTACTGCCATTGGAATCCATTGAGAATAACCTCAAGACTCTGAAATTACCAACTTTAAAAAGGCCTTTTAACAATGTCTGCTGCTCAATAGATGTAGGGTACCATTTTAAATATCAAACAGTGACCCAATACAATACAGACCACTGATCATTTCAAGTGACATTTAAAGTACCAGGTATTCAGCTCATTTACAATAAGTCCTGAACAGCATATTACTATTCAAAATAGAAGTATATCTAAATGTCAGAAGCTGAAATACTGATGTTGATGGACTGAACTCAAAGAGAGGCAGAGAAACAACTTATAGCTGGACAAAACACGGTCTTGACAGTTTTTGTTAGACAGCCAATGGCTTTACAGAGCAAATGGGTCAATGACATATTGATGGAATGAGATATACAAAGGTTTAAATAACCTTAAGACAAGTGTTATCTATTACTCAGACATCACATGGCCTGGAAACCATACTACCAGAATCCAGTCCAGGCAAGAGGCCTAGACTGTGGCAACATCTGTCACAATCAGACCCAAATGCCATGCCTGACAACGCTTTTTTCCAGGTGCTTTAGAAAATCAATGTGATGAAAAGGTTCATTTCCCTCACACCCTAGATAGCTCTGGCACTGTTCATTCTGCTTGGGTGCAAACATAAATCTTCACCTTGACCTTGTGTATGCTACAGCCTTGCAGCATGGCAGCCTAATGCCATTGCAGCAGTACATCTCTTGTGATGGAGGCCTTTCAAAGGCTATCTCAAATCAGTAAAACTGACAATCTAGTTCTCCCTCATGGCAAAGGATACTGTTGCTGTGGTTCTTCGATGCAAAGTAATGCCTGCCTCATTTCCTTTACATACCTTTGCAGCGTCAAACCTGTAAGTGGAAGATCTAACTGTAGTGTGTCAGTCTAAGGTTTTTGCATGAGTGACAATTTTGCTGAAAGTTATCTGAGTGCAGTCAGTCCGAAAATAATTTGAAACTATTATCAAAAATATTTACTTGACAAGGAGTATGATCTTAACAGTCATGAGAAGCATTAACAGTCTGCTCAGATCTGTCCTCAAATAACTGGAAGCAGAGAATCTAGAGATGCAATTATCACATGACATTCACTTTTTCACTCCACTGAGCAGCAGACAGATGTTAACAAATGTTTCTAATCCAAAATGATGAAGTGTATTCTGACGGTCCAGATAGAAAAGGACATTTCCCATCGATCCATTAGTCTTGGAAACAAGCTGATGGCTTTCGAGCTTGGCCAAAATATGTTACTTCTGCAATGTTCCCATTTGGCAATTTTTGCACAGCCTATAGCCACTTTGAGCTAGTCCTGAAATGTGAAAGCACTAGCTGTCCTTCAGTCAGAACACAGAATCCTGGCACGTACCCCCTGCCTGCTCTCCAGCCAGGGGCTCCACTCTTTGCAATTAGAGGGTGTTTGCTGCTGGCTGTGCTCACTCAGTGTGGGTGATTTTGGATGTGCTCCAGGTCTATAGTGGTGCATACGGGGGGCTTTTTCCAACCACACATGTGGCTGCAATTAGGAGAAGGAAAAAGCCTTGTTCCAGAGGACCATTGTCACTGCCTGCATCTAAGAGATCCCACAGAGCAGATGCAACTCAAATTGGACTAATTTTGTGTGCTTGAAGCAGTGAAGGAAAGAAGGAAATCTCACTGAGGTTGATACAAACCGACTTCAAGCAGTGAATAATGAGACTAAATATATTCTTGTTCATTCCTTTCTTAGTCCAAGCTTTATTGTACACTGTGTGATTTTTTTAGTTTGTTTGTCTGTTTGATGAGGTTACGTAATTCTGTTTACAATGCAGTCATACCAGTAGAGTTCTTTTAAGACATACCCATAACAATAACAACGCTGCAAAGATGCCAAACATTATTGGGGTGGGCCTCAGTCTCAAGGAATTTAAATGCAACATATTCTATGTTGACTATGACTATTACAAAGGGATAATATAAATAATACATGAGAGTGCAGTGTGGCATAGAGCTTAGTGAAGTAGATTCTAGAGTACCTCTTCACATTAGCAATAATAGCAGAGTGTATAGTGCCATAATGGTAGATTCACATTTCAGTGGAAGTAAGGAATTACACTTAAAAGCCCATTAGTCCCAGAGGAAAGACATTATCTGTGGCCTTAAGACTCTTTCTACATTTTTTTGCCAGCAAAAACATTTACTGGAAAGTAAACACCATTTAAAAGAATAAACTCATGACGTGTCACCTGCAAAGTCTTTTCCAGACATTTGAAGAAATTGAGAAAAGGCATAATCTGAGAGATGCATTCATCAATAACAATAATAATAATAACAGATAAATCTTCACTTGCTTTCAACAACCTTTAAACATAGTGTATTTACTAGAATGGAGGTTTAAATGCGCTTTCATTGGTGCTCACTCCAGTAATTACATCCTTGCTAATTATCTTTCATTCTCTCAAGCTAATGAATGTTTTAATGCTCACATTAGAGCATTAATTTAGCACATAACAGCATTTTGATTACAACAACCCAATTAAGATCAATTTTGCTGTGTGACCTTTATGAATTAGACTGAATGCCCCAATTAAATGTCATGAATGATGAACCATGAACTTCTGAAAGATGGGACGGAAACTGGATAAAAGTTATATAAAATATGCAACATCATATTTATGCTGTATACATCTTCATATTGCTGCACATGCTGCAGATCAAATTAGCTGTCTGCCACTGACAAGCAACCTGCTGTAGCTTTCCATTAATTTCATTATTCATATTTGCCATATCTGATAAAAGATTCTGTATGCCTCCATGAATGTCATTACCGTTTTCTACAGCCTCACTACTTAGGTTTTATTCTTTTCCCACAGAAGCCAAAAGCGAAATAAATCATAATGAAGACAGCAAAGGACAGCTCTGTTCTCATTTGTCCTGCTCAGTAATAATAATTCATAACAGCGGCAACATATAAAAGGGATAATTCTACAAAAGACATATGGTCTAAATCAATGTTTTCATCATGGCAGCGCACCAGAGTTTCGGTCCCTAGCAGTTTTCACTAATTGGCCTAATGTATGAGGGAAGCATTGGCCTAGCTATTAAGACAATGTATCTGTGTTTTCTCAGGCCTGTGGCAGTAGGCTGTCGGAATCTGATATCTGCTGTAGTGTCGTCTGAATTGTCTAAGGTGGCAACAATCAGCCAAGAATCAAATATACATGTTGAATGGCGGGGGGGCTCATGCCAGTGAGCCAGCTGGCATGATATAAGAAGAGGGCTGTGTTCAGTTTTACACAAACATCTTGAGAGACCAAGCTATATGGATCAGATGTGGCAAGGTTAATATTCTTCTGGATATCCATAAAGTTAACTGAGCTCCTTTGGGATGACGTAAGATATTGTTTACACAATACATTATACTATAGTTGTCACCTGCTCAAATTTACTCTATTATTCACTGCAGGTCTGTCATGACACATGACATTACTGAGTTAACAAATTTAGGAGATCACAACTTTCAAGAAGCCCACCGCACAGGTATGTTTTACATGACAATCATAACCCTATATGGTGAATTAAACTAATGATACATGTTGCAACTGAATCCAGAAAGGGTCTGAATAGTTTGATCAGCAGAGGATAGAGTTTTTAATCCTATAATTAATTTGTTGAAATATCCTAACTGATCCATGTCTATATGGTCAAACAAAGCAAAGGTAAAAATATTGGGACATTGTTATAACACAGCAACAGGGAGCACACTGGCATTAGTTTTTGGGTGAATGGCCACAGCTTTGACATAAACTGCTGTCCCTATTATAACCTAATAAGTTCCCTGGGTTGGATTTTGAAATTTGGTTAAAAAAAAAAAGAATAACCGTTAATCATAGCATCACTTTCTATGCCTCATTCAGTAACTATTGGAACTAATATAACTTGGTCCTCATATAGGACCCACCAGACTGGAAAGGTCGTAAATAGTTATCATTACCATTACATTCTTTCAGATATGTTTAAGTAACGCTAGCAAAGCTTTGAACCCTAAAATGATGTATCTCTGACTCATGCACATTAATTTCATGCACATTCCCAGGCCTGAAACTGCCATTGAATGCCCAACGGCTAAAATATTGTACTCCCAAACTTTGATATTCTGCCTGGCACAGCACCATTTTCCTTTACGATACCACATCATGCACAACTAGATAAAAGGAAATTAATAAATTCTAAAAACAAGCAACAAAACAAATATGTCACCATTTGGAGTGGAAAAACACATGGCTGTCATTAGAAATTGTCAAACTTAAAAACAAAACAAATAAAAGAAAAAAAACTTGTGGCAGATGCAACAACAAGAGCCAAGACAGCGCTATAAGAGGAAGTAAGGAAGAAGAGATAAAGTGTACGAGCAGGATATGGAACGGAAATAAACATGAATTTGGATTTTACTGCTGGAGAGAGTTTGGAGAAAAAACAGGATGACAGACAGATGCAGACTTAGCTTTGATTTGTTGCTATCACTAAGTAATAACTGATTAGCCCTCTTCTTCTGTCTGCCTTGCTTGGCTCTGTAGCTGAAGTTGCCGACATGCAGGTTTAAATAATACATTGATATATATAATCACAATAATTTCTGCCTCTGCTTTGTGTAGGCTGTAAATCAAAGAAGATGAGAAACACATTTATCGACTCCAGACTGACTAATTGAAAATACATAACATTACAACAGCAACATTTCCATCCACATTATGTTATTTATGAGAAGCTAAAACAAAAGTTATAATGTTATCTTTATCATCTTTGTTGAATCACAGATAAAGCCACATCAGTTCCAGTTGAGACTAACATGAAAATAAGTTCTTCCAGAGTAAAAATGTTGATATCTCAGTGTTTTCTACTATCATGCAATACATAGCACTGTAATATATGCAACGTGCATGATGCTGCACATGTTTTGATTTCAAACATGTACATAAAGGTTTGCTTTGAAGACAGTGACATTATATCCCACAACTTTTGGGGAAGCCAAAGATCAATTATATATATATATATAGATGTATATATATCTATTCATCGATTTTCTGCTTAATCCAACTCAGGGTCGCAGGGAGGCTGGAGCCTATCCCAGCTGTCATGGGTACACCCTGGACAGGGTCCATCACAGGGCCACATAGAAACAAACAAGACAAAAACCATCCACTCTCACTCCTATGGTCAAATTAGAGTCACCAATTACCCTAACATGCATGGAGAGAACCCACATATACAAGGGGGAAACATGCAAACTTTGCACAGAAAGGCCCCTGCTGGGATTCGAACCTGGAATCCTCTTGCTGTGAGGCAATATATCATATGTTATACTATTTTGAAAGACAGAAATACCCTTATCTGAAATGGAACAAATCATAGACAGGCTAAAGATCAGACTTTGCCCAGTAGCCGTAAAACTCAATTGATATAATATGGAAAGCCAGACTCAAAGGAATTTAAAAGGTCATTTTAATACTCTTTCTGTAGCCACCCTATTTTACATCAAACTCCATACACATCAAGACAAATGCCTTTATCTTTATACTAAGCTTGAGGGAATAAGCAAAAAAATGCCTCACAGAATCTTTACTTGTATTTGTTGAGAATACAGAATCACACAAAAAATATAAAAAGATAAATCTCCATTTGACGTGCAAAATGAGAGCCTGCAACCATTTGCTGAAGAAAGACACCAGGGGAGACTTGCATGCGCATCAAATGCTCATGCTGTCGTAGGCTCCAATGACAATTATAGTATGAGGAGAGCTGGACCACAGCGACAGAAGACAAAGACCAAAAGCACAGAGAAAACAAGATATTTACCTGGCAAGAACAAAAAACAAAAGAAAAATGGGTATCTAAAACTTTTAACACTGAGAATGAGGCAATTCAACATTGCTGCATCAATCCAGTCAGTTTCAAAGGAATTTAACATGTAATTTTAATACACCTTTCTCAATTTACCCTATTTCATATGAAACTTGAAACACATAGAAATAGGCACTTATTATTAATACTAAGCTTGAGGTAATAACAACAAACAGATTTTTAAAAAACAATACGGAATCATAAATAAAAGGTGCAAAAAGCAGAATCTGTGGATTGCACATGCACAACGAGATTCTCCCTTTATTTTCTCTGAAGAGATTTTCTTGGGGGAGTTTTGCTAGTGCATCAAATGTCTATGCTGACATAGACTTTTGTAGTATGATACAAGGTGGACAACAGCAACGATAGACTAATACAAAAAGCACAGAGAGAAGGGGATATTCATCCAGCAGGTGCAAAAACAGATATCTAAACTCGCTGCAACAATCTATTCTACTTAGAAACAATAGTTTATGACCAGATGCATAAACAATGCATACATTCAAGAAACCTCTTCTCGTCCACATTAACATGCATTTTTCCTTTGTAGCATGCATTTGCAGTGAGAATAGACGCACCGAAGGCATTCCTCAGATCATGCAACACAACACAAAATAGAGAATTTCACTGAGCCTGCTCAGTCCTCCTGTAACTGTAAGTTGTCTCGAGACTTTAATAATAATACAAATATCTAAAGATAGTTTCCACAGGACTGTTGAGAAAACAGGAAACATACGGTGATCCATCTGTACATCTGTCTCCCTCCTGATCATTTCCACACAGACTGTATACTCTACAGGCTGTGCTTCATCCCTTGCAGATAAAATAGGACTTGTCTGCCCTCCGCCCTGATGTGCTTTGTGAGCTGATGCACATTTTGTCTGCTGGTTTACTTTTTTTCTTTTTTTTTATCTATGTTTGCTATGAACTTATAGCTTGATATTTTTTTTTAATTCAGCAGTTTGTTTTGCTGTTTTAATGATTAAAGAACTAAGATCGATTGATTGTCTTTTTTTCCGGTGCTTCACTGATGAGTGACTCAGTTGTGCCTCTTTTTACTGTTTTTTTTATTATCACGCCTATTAAGAATGTCAAACAATGTCTTGATATGCTAATAAGAAATTGGGGGAAGTGTCCGGATCATTCACAGCTGAAAACAGGAGTGTAAATCAGGTTTGTGCTTACTGTAAATAAGCATAAGGTTGATTCTAAGATTTTTCACTGACTCTTTAAGAGGGCTCAGAAAGCAGGAGAAGAGGGAAAAATGCGGCCCTGTGCCAAACAATTAACTGGTGATTTGGCACAGCAGAGAATTCCTTCCAGGTGTCCCACCCTGGTCTATGTATTAAGCTTGTGTTTTTCCACTAGTGTGATGGTCTTACAGACATCATATTAGTTGTGCCAATAAACCTTTTCATTTTGCTGGAAGAGAGAGAAATGAGGAGTCCCCACACTTAGCCCAGACAACCTCTACTGGGTGGACGGTGTTAATTTTGTCATCCTTGTTGCTCAGTGAGAGGATTCTCTCTATCATGCGCTCCAAGCTCCCTTTACAGTCATGTGGAGAAAAAAAAAGCTCATCTTCTTCTGATTCTTCTTCTGGTTTTACATATAAGGACATAAGATGAAATAATATGGTCCTCACCAGGTTCCACTAAGACATCCTATTATTCAATTAGCAGAAACTATGTATATATGCAAAGGTAGTTTGTAAAAATCGAGAGCTACATCTCAGTCTCTTCAGGCCTCGATTTCTATGTTAAATGTTCAAGTTGATGACAGTACAGTTAGAAAAAGACAGAATAATAATGGCTCGCTCTGAATGGTTGCAGGAGAAACCCTCTTTTTGCTGAAAAGAACAAGGCAGCTCAGCTTAGGTTTGCAAAGTTGTGTCTTAACAAATCACAAGATGTCCGGAACAAAGTGACCACAGGCGAGATGTTGGACCATAACACAGCGCCAGGTTTGCTGAAAACACTTCATAACATCTGTCAAGCACAGCGGTTGGAGGAGGGATGACTTGAGCGTATTTTGCAGCCACAGGACTTGGACCCTTATAATAACTTAATCAACAATTAACTGAGTCAAATGTGAAGTCCTCTGTCCAACAATTGAAGTTTGGCCAAAACTGAGTCATATCACAGGACAATGATCCCATCCACAGCAGCAATGTGTAAATCAAGGTGTAGCAATTGTCCAGTCAAGGCCAAGAGCTCAGCCTGACTGAAATGTTGTGGCGGGCCCATAGGGAGCTGTGCATGAATGAATGCCTGCAAAGGAATGTCGTAAAGAAGAGTTGACCAGAATTACTCCTCAAAATATCAGACACTGACAATGTCACATAGAAAACCATAACTTCTACTTATTGCTTGTAAAGGTGGTTCTATGATCTGCTGAATCACAGGGGGCACTTGGTTTTTCACATACTGCTTCTCATTTTGGCTAACCCTTGTTCAGTGAATACTTATATTTTTTTGTATTTCATAGGTTGTTGTTCAATCTGAGGTTGTATTTGGCTAATTTCAAAAGCTGGTAAAGACCCATTTTTTCATTATGTCCTGTAATTTAATTTAAAACTTTATAATAGAAAGAGGGGATGCTTTCTTTTTCACAGTAGCAGCATTCAATATGTATAAATGGGTACAGACTACTGGTTTGCATAATGTAAAGTGTGGGGAAAAACAGTTGATTGGCTACTTTAATGCAATATGACATAATCTAAGAGATATAATTGCTTCAGTTTAAACTAAAATGTACTAAAAAATAGTAGTTATATTCTTATAGTTTTGGTTCAGGGATTTCTACTTGAATTTCTGCACCCACACCATTTACACAAGCATTATCGGTTCAAGATTCACTTAACTTTTACCTAACTGTATTTGGAAGTAATTCAATCTAATAAGATACCTTAGACCTCATTACCAAATCCAATCAGTTGTGAGGGAGAAAGTATTTCTTCAAACCAGACTCTTTCTGCTGGTTCACTTTGGCATCTCTCTCCTATCAATTGTTATTTAAAGGGAAAGTTCATCCTCAGTCACTGAACCAATGATATTGTATTAGCAGCTAGAGAATAAATGAAATGAGTAATATGCTGACAGATGAACACCCCGACCCTTACAAGACCAGTCCACTGGTATGCTCCCTTTCAACTAAATTCCAATTTATCAAATCCAGACTTTTGTCACCTTCAAATTGCATTTGGCTGGTGAGAGCACATTATAATTCATACTAGGGGCTTTGTTTCACTAAGTTGCAACAGTCTACTTCCATATCAGAGTGACATCGAAACAGTAATACAAATGTAGGGCAGCAAAGATACTAATTAGGCCCAATCATCTCACAATCCACAGGCATTATTCTGTTGTAAACAGCACTGTCAGTGTTGCATGATTACAAAAGCACAACACAAAAGCAATCTATTTCTGTTTAGTTAGTGCCCTGGGACATCAATGGGATGGTACATTCATTAAAAGTCTGCTTTAACATCATGGGTAATAAATGTATTTTGTGTCTTTTTCGTGTATTCAGTCAAATCATGTGCTTGAAGGCAGGAAGGCAGGGACAAGTTTGAACATTGACAATTTGAAAAATTAATGACAATGGCGCTGATGTAATATAAGTGCCTCAGACATTTTTGATCATATCTTAACAATTCATCCCTGGGACTACTATCACTGGGAATATCACTTACCCTTCTTGTCCCCAAAGAACAGAGTTTGTTGTGCAGGGTTTGACCACTGGAGGGAAGTGTTATCATTGTAATCCACTCGGCAGGTCATGTTGGCTGTGCCCCCCTCCACCACCGTCACATTCTGAGTGATGGGGAACTGACCCTGGCTGCCTGTGGTATCATAAAACAGAGTTTGAGGTTATGGACGTGACATGAAGCTGTTGGAAGCAGTTGGAACTCTGTTATATCTAAAGAAGAACACAATGTCATGGCTTGCAAATCTCATAAACCATGTTAAATGTTAAAGAGTGACATTCTGTTTTATTATGTTTGTTCGTCTTGAATTTGATGGCAGAAGATGTTTCTCACTGTGTAGCATCCTCCCTTCTTTTAACAACAGTCTGTAAACATCTGGGAACTGAGGAGACCAGTTACTGGACCTTTAGGTGAGGATTATTGTCCCATTCTTGACTGAAAGAGAATTATAACGATTTCTTTATTGCTGCAATTTGAATTTCATGATGCACAAATCTGTTTTCATTGGTCAATGGTCTGGACTGCACCCAGACTCTTCTACTATGAAACCATGCCATTGTAATAAAAGCAGTATGAAGTTAAGCATTGTCTTGATGAAATATGCAAGAGCTTCCCTGAAAATTGTCTGGATGAGAGCATACGTGGCTCTAAAACCTAAATTTCGATTCTTCTGACCACAAAACAATCCATCCAACAGTCCATTTCAAATGAGCTTTGATCTAGGGAAGATGGCTGTGTTTTTGGATCATTCTTGGTATTACCCAGCTTTAACCTGCATTTGTGGATGTTTGTCATAGTTTCCACTGCATGTTCATAACAACAGTGGGCATGCGTGAAGAGAGCTCATATGCCCCAAATCTCAGTTAATGTTTACACATGGATTACACATGAATTTTTAAAAGATATTCACTTTGGAAAGTATTTTTAAAAATTCTGACCAAAAACACGGTTTGCATGTGTGTCTGTTAGTGTGGACAGGGCCAGTAGTTACTGTGGATTTGCAATGAGAAACATTAATCTGACAGTGCTCTGCCTTCCTGAGGTGTTCTTTTTATGCCTAATCATGATGCTGATCTGTTGTAAACTGACCCGATTAGTTTTAGCATGTTTTGCAATTTTCTCTTTTTTTTTTATACCGTTTACTTTTTCAGACTTTTTTTATTTATCCCATTTCAACTTTTTTGGTGGTATTGCTACATTAAATTAAAAATTTTCTAAAATTTTCAATGAAATCGTAAAACGGCTCACTTTCAACATTCAGTGTGTTTTCTATTATAGCAAATAGAATATTAATGATTGCAAATAGAATATTGGTTGACGAGATATTCACACTGTTAGATTCTAGTTTTATTTATATGATGCTCTGTGTCCCAACCTTTTTGGAATTTGGGTTTTATGTGGTACAAGAACAGAGCAAATTTGTGCATTAGCCTTTTCTCTTTATCAATTTGATGCTCAGTTCAAGCTTCACCTCTGGCGAAATTTGCATTTTTGTTACATTTACATCTACATTACATCACAGCCAGCCAAAAATAGTTTAGTGGGAGCTTGGTTAATGTGGTCCTCAGCTTTCAGCAGCTGCAGGAACCAGAGGATTGTAGTTTCTTTTCATGGTGGCGACAATGGTAGGTTTTACTTTCCCAGAGTCACTTCCTTGTTGCCTTTTTTCAGGGCCCTAATTGGTAGCTTGGCCTAATTAGAGGTAGTCATGTTCTGTTGTAGAGTGGAGAGCTGCAGCTGGGTGGTAAATTGACACATAATCCCAGATACTGTGGCCCTTCGATCCGAGCCACTGCTGTGCCCTGAAACAGCCGCTCATCACAGTGTGCAGAAGACATCCAAATGAGGCATAATCACCCAGCCTTGCTGGATTTTACCTTCTTATTGCACATTTGTTCTTGTCCTCTCAGCAAAGTTCCCTAATTACATAGCAGAAGCATTTTTATCCTTCCTGTGTTTTATGGAGCTCTACCAAGCTTCAGAAACTAAAGCCAATGCTGCTTTGAAGGGAACTGTGATTAGACAAAGTCCCTTAATATGAGCCAGACAAGACCACTCCCTTTAAGTATGACAGAAAGTAACAACTGAATTACAGCGTCTTAGTTCGTATTTGAAGCTGTGTAAGCCTGCAAAAATGTCACTGTCCACAAGCTAAGTAATGGAATTACATGTTTTCTTTTGATTTTACAGGTTCGCTTTAGTGTCCATTTGTACAGTCACATGGCTGAATTTGAAGGTGACATTGTCTCGGTTTCTCCCAGGTACAGTTCACCGCAGGGATATTTCCACTAAGGGAGCAGCTGTCTCCTTCATTAGTCCCGTTTGCACATGGGTGCAGAGATGGGTGGGACAACCAAAGATCTGTGAACCTTCTTTGACCTAGATTGTCTTAATGGAGCCCATTGTCAGTTAGAGGTGAAGGAGAGGTTGACAATGAACGCTGATGGAAACTCATTCCACCAGAGCAGAGTACTGTATGTGTTCAATGCCTGGTCAGAACCATAATCTTAGTCGCTTTTCAAAAATAATAATGAAACAGTAACAAAGTAACAATATTACAATATAACAACATATTAACAATATATCAAATCCACAATGACTGGAATTTTATGTTGTGCAGGAGTAGAAATGCCATCTTGACATTTTCATGTCATTTATCTATTAATTCACCTGTTCACCCATCTCTCCAGTTATATTTTCCTCTTTACAGTGCGTCTTATTCACTGCTCATAGAAAGGCTTTGAAAAAGGATCAAATACAAGCAGATATGACTAAATTCATCAAACATCCCCCCAAAAAAGAGGAAAGTTGTGGAAATAGCTTTTAATTGTGCTTACATGGCCATTAAAGGATGTACTTATTGTTCCTGTATAGTTTGTGTGAAAAGGGCAGATTAGGCTGCAGCAGCAGGTTACTGTTGTTACCTAATATGTTCATGAATATAGTTCCCTGTCTCACCCGCAGAGTGATTTTCTTTAGATGGTGATTAGAGTTTGGCTGACTTTGCTCCCACGATGCAAAACAATGCTCAGGGAAGTCACAAGCTGTTTAGAAGATACTTCATTGATTTGTGCAACCCTGTACACTAACCTTTAAAGAAGCTGCTCAGGTAATTCCACCACAAAACTAATGTACTTTATGACGTGCCACTTAACATCACAACTCAGTACATGGTTAACATCTTGTACGAAAAGAGAGATACTGCAGTAATATCATGTTAATGGAACAAAAAGCAACAAACAAGCAAACAAAAAAATACAAGATTTTTCCTGCTCGTTAAAATAGGTAAAACGACTGTTTATTTATTTTCAGATCTTTTGTACTGTTATGGTTATTGAGAAAAAGACTTTAACACATCATAAGTGGCAAATTATTGTAAAAGGACTAAAAACCAAACAAGTTAAGAGAGCATATTGTGCGCCTGAATCTTGGATAGATAGATAGATAGATAGATAGATAGATAGATAGATAGATAGATAGATAGATAGATAGATAGATAGATAGATAGATAGATAGATAGATAGATAGATAGATAGATAGATAGATAGATAGATAGATAGATAGATAGATAGATAGATAGATAGATAGATAGATAGATAGATAGATAGATAGATGGGTACTTTATTGATCCCGAAGGAAATTAGTGGACTCAGCAGGACCTACATCAATAAAAGCAAACATCAATAAAAAGCTAAAGTAGTATCAGTATATGGCAGTGTTTGCTGCATTCCCTGTAAAAGCTAGTAAGCAGTATTTCAAACTGCTGAGCCCTCTTGAGAGACTCATCATTACCTCAATTGTCCATGTACAGATGTGTGAGAAATTAAAAGAAAGTCTGAGCTCTTTGTCTCTACAGTGGTTGAATCCAGGAGCATATTGCTGGCATAGTTTGGGTTCACTTGTCCTCTAAAAGTGAAGGGTCAACACTAATCAATACAAAGTTTTCTGAGTGATCATTTTTATCCTCTGATGAAACATTTCAACCTTGATGGAAGTGTTTGTGTTCACAAGCTGACAGTGCCCCCATCCATAGGACATGCAGGGTCAGTGAATGATTTGATGAGTATGAAAAAAAAAATATGAATCATACACTTTGGCCTTTGAAGTCTCCAGATCTCAACCCAGTTGCACACTCACGCAAGAACTCAGAACAATGGGTTGGACTGCACTCTCCACCAACATCAACAAGACCCTCGATGGCAGAGTGTCTTGTTGATGACATCTTACTTACTCATTTTATCTTTATTTTTTCCTTCACTTGTCAGCTGTCTCTAAATATGAGCTATAACCACAGCTACACACACTGATGGGACAGAAGGACTGACACAGCAAAGGGTGCTTAAGATTTAAGTAAAATTTGTGAAGAAATAGAAAAGAAATAGACAATACCAAATGTTATTTTTTGTTGTAAAATAATAAATCTATGGTAAAATTGAACCCACTTAATGCAACAAACACCATGATAAACTAAAATATATATATTTAGGGATATTTATAAACTTAAGAGTTGAGTTCAAAACAAATATACCACTTTTCATTCATATCCAAGCAAAATTAGCATTACTGACAAATACATTCTCATGATATATTTTGACATTTGTAGTATCCATGTGCTGAATGAATGTGCATATAAATGTCCATTTAGATGTTTACTAATGTGTGTATGCAAGCTTTGCTTCCCACAGATGCAGTTTACTTGGAAAGGGCCATCGAGTTGTATCAGCAACTGCCAAATATATTTGGCAACCAAGCGTATTTGGCAGCGTGGCTTATCTAATATGCTTCACAAGTAATAGAAAAATAAAAATATCCAAAACAAAGAAAAGAAATAAGTGACACAGCAAAACAAAACAACTAAATTAAATCCAAAATGTGTTACATTTTAACATCAACAAACAAAAAAGCCCTAAATACAATGAAAAGCACCACACTGCAGCTTTTACATCAAGCGAACAACTATATGAACTGTATGTATGAAAGAGCAGTTAGTGCAGTGGTGTTGAGTCATGGCAGAGATTTCATGTGAAAGTAAACCCAATGAATGGGAGCAAACAGTAAAAGTTACAGAGGTATGAAAGCTGTCTGTTCCACTGATGATTCAAGACAAATGAGGAATAAACCTGTACTTTTGCAACATGCCCTTGGGATATAATAGGCCAGCCCTTAAATGTAAAGCGTTTCAGCTCTAAAGGCTAAAGAAGTACAGTTCTGGGCATTGCCTGAATCAGTTTTTCAGTGCTTCATACATAAAAAAGGAGGTTGCCCATTGCTTCTAAATCATGACAACTCTCTTCCTTTAATTTGTGAATACCATAAAATGTTACAGTGAATGAAAAAATCAATATGTAATATCATGAGTGTGTTTCTCTCCCCCTCTTTGCAATAAAGTCCCCCGTTCAGCTCTTATGCTTAAAACATGAGATGATGAAACCTGAGCTGAAAATAAACCAATTTTCACTCTTAAATTAATCAGTTAAACTCAAAGATTTCATGGGTTTGTTTTTGTGCCCTTAATTTAAATCAAAACATCAAAACATCAGATTGCTTACAAGCTTAACTCATAAAACTATGTCACATCAAATCACATGGATCAAAGAGTAGAGAGCATTTCCCCCTTTTTTCTTTTCCTTTTTTTTTGCGTCCTACAGCAAAGAGGCCACTCCAGTAAAAGCTGCACCTGGCAATATCACCCTGAGCCGAGAGATTATGGTCTGCCCTCAGGTGGGCCACCAACACACTGATCATCAGTCACAATGTCAGCACACATGAGATTAGTCAAGTTGTTTGCTGTGCTTCACACATTCAGAATGCTGCTGACACATCTCTCTACGGTGGCATTAACTTTCATACAGAATCAGGTGACACTGCCTCATGAATCAAATATTTACCTGCACAGCTAAAATTAGGTGGAAATGCAAATGCACAAAGAGGATAGCATCATTGCAAACACAAACATTTGATGATCAGATTTTAAAGCGGAACTATAAAAACATATGTCGAGCCCACAGAGTAGATGTAGGTGTTTCTCCTCTGCATCGGGGAGGAGGTCTGTGCACCAAGTGTTGAGCTCAAATATGAAAACAGATGTTCGAAATGGCTGGGTGTTGAATGCACACTGGCAATAAACTATTTCATTCAATATCAGTCCGAATCTTTTCCTTCTGCTATCTGAATGCAGCTCAGACCATACCCTGATGGAATCTGAGCTGTGACAATATTAGAAGCAAAGAATATGATAGTGAGGCTATTGATTTTTTGCTAGCCTTGTGGTCTGGGTGGATATGTAGAAAATGTGAAGATGACAAAGATAGAATTCTGTGTAACTGTGCTTAAAGGGATGAGGAAGAAAGCAGGTAATGACTGTAAATTGAGTGTTTTAAGGCTATTGCTTTTGTGAAATCTCTTGGTTCCATTTGATAGTATACTCATGAAAAAAAACATGGCATGCAGCTCCAAGTCTGAAAACCAAAATATTACAAAATATTGTTGCATACATAATTGACAGATTCCTCTAGTGTCAATACTAATCCAGGGCAAAAGAAGAGTAAAATGAGGGACATCTCTGTTTAGGAGAAAGGAGAGTTAGTGGAGGATGAATGAGGCATACCACCCCAAAAGCTTTTCTCAGTTTCAGCTGAGTGCACCAAATAATGGAAAGCAGTACCTTGATAAATGGTTGGAGAGCAGTCAAGCACACCACAGCAGAATAAACTGTAAACTGTGAGCAGAGTAAAAGAAAACAAATAACTCTAAATATAGTTCCAAACATACCTCAGTTTATTAAGGAATTATATCAATGATTTGTTTTCATATGAAATCATAATCAGGCAATTATCAAACCACAAGTTCAACATTGGAGCTGATTTTCCAAGTGTCTCTTTGTAATTTTAGTTAAGGGAGATGCTGGGCTCCTCTCTTCAAGCTGTTGAGAAATAGTACCTTAATACAACACTGCTTGTAATAAAGTCCCATGTAATGTGTCCCAACCAATCACACATGTATCTGTACTGAGGGGTTGATTGTCAAATTGATTACATGTATACTTTAAAGCCTCAATTATCTTAGTCTTTTGTCATTATCAAATGTCTGAGACAAAAGAAAGCAAAGCAAATACATGTATACAATGGGTTGTTATCCCAAATAAATACTGCATGTAGAAGCTGAAGGGATGCTTATGATGAGGTAAGCTTGCAAATGCTGATAGCAAGCATAGGTGAGCTAAATAAGATTTTCTCCCAGGAGATAGTGGTGTGAGAACTGCAGAATACTGTTGCTTTCTCTTATTTGAGCTCTGTTTGACCTTCATTGTACCCTTCCCACTACTGCTGGTTGAGGTTTAGACCCAAAAAAGTGGTTTGTCAGGTTTTCACTTGACAAACAACTGCCTTTTTATTTGACAGTTTAACTGAACTTTCACTTTACTTTTGTAAACTCTGTTTCCAGTTGCTGTTTGGGCAGGTTTAGGCCACACAGCTGGTTAGGATTAGGAAAATATCTATTCGTTGGGCTAAAAGTCAGCCTTTTATTTGACACAAAAAGCATATTTTTACACTCCCTTATTAACAAAACCACAAGAGGTCATCTATTGGTTGCATTCTTGTTATTATTGATTAGTGTTTTTTGAAGATAAGTATTAAAAGCATGTGATTAAGGTTCAGAACACGCCAAGTGTTAAGATATTTCAAAAGATTATTCTTTTTGCAAAAACCTTCATCAACATTGCCATGTTGCTATGGCCTTGAGTCCCACTATTGTCATTTTTCCAACTTGAGAAACCCTGCAGATCCAAAGTGACGCTTTGGGGAACTCTCTGTGTTAAAAAGCGATGCTGCAGGCCCTACACCAAGCATTAGCATAATATCAGTTGGGTGTAAAAGCAAGGCTGTTGAATCAGGGATGTAAAGGCTCATTTGACTGCTAAATGTTTTAGTTCTGGTCATTAATTAAGTGTTTGGACTTGTAAGGCAGCCATTTTATGTTGCTGGGATGTTTTTATTGTTAGCAAAGCTGAGGACAGTGCTTTCATTGGGTTAATGATATGCCCCCATGAGGAAGGATCCTGCTGCAACTCTTTCTACTGTTCAGTAGTAAGAGAACCTGAAAGTTAGAACTGGTTTTCTGAAGTGTTTAAGTCAGGAGTGTGGTGTGCAGGAAGTACTGTTCAGAATAAAAGCTCTGTGTTCACACTTCCTATATATAATGTAAGCACAACACTATCACTCGCATTATCAACAATACATTTTTAACAGCCCCTAAAGTGGCATTGCAATAATGCATCAAGTTTGATTAATAATCAGCATATTTGATGATGCTTGTCTGAGCATTTGAGGAGATAGAGGACACCTCCAGGTGCTATCTGCGGGGGATATTAGGTGATAATGTTGGGCTGATAAGATCCAAAGCAGCTCTGAAAACAGGTAACTCTATATTTTGATATATGCATACAAATGATATTTTTATATAATTACATTATTATATTATATTGAATTATATTATCATAAAATTTGAAGTTTTGAATACAATTGAATTACTAAAATGACCTGCATTAATATTAAAAAGTTATTTAAACAAACAATGTACTCTTGAGAATAGATTTGTTCATTATTGCAATTGCATTGTCTTCAAAAATGTCTTCAATATCCACAGTGTATGAATATTCAATTTATTCAAGACTTGAGACACCTTTTGCTGTACATCTTAAGAGCTTATTTTCTCCCATGGGAGACAAATACAGAAAGGTCCCTTAAACCTTGCAAAGTTTTGTAGAAACATGGCTTGCGTGGTGCTGATAACTTCCTGATTTATTCTCCTCTTTTACATTCATTGGAAAAGCTCATCATCCTGAACTCAGTTGACAACAATATGTTAATAGATTACATCCAACCATGCAGCAGACATTATACTTTAAAAGGTTTTCAAAGAGGTCACAGATGTTATTGCTCCGACTGCATTCTGCATTTATTTGTCATCTGCTGATGACAAATAAATATATACTTAAATAAAAGATGCATATCCCACGTTGAAAGCATAGCATGCAAATGTTTGGTAGTTTTCAAATACTAATTAAAACCAAATATATCTGTCAGGCTTTGGGGAGAGCTGCAGGCTGGAAAAAGGCTTAAAATGTCCAACATAATGAGGGCGTCATGACTGTGCTGTTTAGAAGAAGCATTCAAGTGAATCATGTAAATGGCTGAGATATGTTTGAACCCTCATTTCCTCAGAAGGAATGTTTGCTATTAGCAACAGTATCTTGTTAAGTATTTATATTATTTGTAGTATCACAACCTGGAGATCAAATGGATTTATGTATCATTTGTATCATTTCATCATCACCAAATGCCTACCACTATAAAGATTAAATCTGAAAACTCACACACACACACACACACACACAAAAGTCAATACTGTGTACAGCCCCCTTTTTGCAACTATTATAGCAGCAAGTTGCTTGGGGTGTATGAATATACTCTAAGCTTAACACATACATCCACTTGGATTTATGCCTGTTCCTCAAGGCAAAACTGCTGCAGCTCTTTCAGACTGGATTGATTCTGCTGGTGCACAGTAATCTTTAAATCATACCACAGGTTCCTGATTAAATTGAGGTCTAAGCTTTGGCTAAGCCATTCCAAAACATTTAAATGTGTCCCCTTAAACCATGTGAGTGTTACTTTAGAAGTTTCCTTGGCTTCATTTGCAATCTAAGTGATGAATACACCATCTCAATAATTTCCCCATATTTAGCACCATCCATCATTCCTTAAATTATTGTTGATTTGCCAAGTCCTGCTGATGAAATACATCATCACAGCATGCTATCACCATGGTGTTCTCATGTTAAAGGATTTGTGTCATAGATAGCATTTTCCTCAATGGCCCGAGACTATTGATGTGCGAAAAAGGGACATCTCACCAGTGTACTCTCTTCCACATGTATGGGAAGTCTCAAACATGCTTTTTTTGTTTTCTTATAAAAACAATAGCCACTTTTCCATAAATAACACTCCAATATCTGATGTGGAGCCTTACTTCCAGTGTGGAAATGTAAAAGACATCATGTCTTGTTCCAGTACCTAGAAGATCTCCATCTCTCCTTAACAACTACAGACCAGTTGTTCTAATGTTACACATGATGAAAGTCCTGCAGAGGCTGAGGGTTCGCTCAGCTAAGTAAGCAAGTGAACACCTTTCAGGACCCACTTCAGTTTGCTTATCATCTCTGAGGCTGGAGTAGAAAATGCCAAAGATGCCATCATCTACCTTGTTCACGAGCCCACTCATTTAGAATAAGGAGACAGCACTGTGAGGATCACGCCATTTGAATGTCCAGTGCTTTTAATTCAATCCAACCTCCACTGTTATTTGAGAAACTCCTGGAAGTAGAAGTTGATCCCCCCCCCCCAAAAAAGAATGGCCTGGATTATTGAATGTCTGACTAACAGACCACAATTTGTGAGACTGAAGAGTTATGAGTATGAGAAGGTGATAAGCAGCACAGAAGCACTACAGAGGACTGTTCTCTCTCCACTTCTCATCATTCTGTGCACCACAGACCTCCAGCACAACTCAGCCTTGCTATTTCCAGAATTACCCAGATGACGAGGCAGTTGTGGGATGAATCAGTAATGGACAAAAGGCTGAGTACAGGTAGCTGGTTAGCCATTTTATGTCAATCACTTTAATTTGAATGTTCACATGACAACGAAGATGACAATAGGTGTGTATATACTGAGATTGTGTGACACGTGACTGTGCAGTGGTGAAAACTAAAATGAATTGATTCTGCAACTTCTGGATGCAGTTGGTGGCACCAGAATATATATATACATCTTTTGCACCAACAGTCACGTGCAGAGCTTGGGTCCATGCATATCCAATCAGACCATCCCTGTCTGGAAAAACACATCAAATCTGTCAAAGAGAAAGCAGGAACATTCAAGTAGCCGAAAAAAGGATCATCAATTTACAATTTGGCGCAGTCTGATAAACAACCTAAAAAATGGTCTGAATATCAGCTGTGATTAATTCTTTAAAGACTCTTTCTATGGTAAAAGAAAACGTCCTGCCAAGAACAGAACACATTTCTAACCATGTAAACAATAAAGAGTAGAAATACACTGGAAAATACAAGGAAATCCTCACACGATGCAAGGCATTCATCGGCCTCAAGCACAGAAAAGCTAGGAGATTTGACTTCATACAGATGGAACTAAAATCAACCAGAATGACTGGCACAACAGTAAATATTGACAAAGTTTGCAAAGGCTAATTAACTGAGCAATACAGCAGCATCTGTAAGACAAATGGTTGTGTGATGGCATGAGCATGTATGGTTCCCATTGCACTGGTTCTCTGATGTGACAGAAGCAGCTTGATGAATTCTGTGTATAAGTGTGTTTTGTGTTAAGTGTATAGGCCTGTACTGCTCAGTGTTAAATGTTGCAAAGCAACTGGACATCACTGACAATACACATGGAAAATGAAAAATACACGGTAAAAGCAACCCAGGTGTTTTTGAAGATAAAGTGAGAAGTTATACAGCAGTGGCTCAGTCAAACACTATGTCGACTCAGTGGAGTTGCATTTCATACTGAAGACTAACCTAAGGCAAAAAGACCCAACATCAAACAATAGCTGCAGATGGCTGCACTAAGATTCTGGCAAAGCTATCTATTTTGGTGATGTCCATGGGTTTAAGAGTTCAGAAAGTTGTTGTTTATAAAGACTTTTAAAGAAAGTACTGACAACAAACTTTTAAAAAAATCTTTTGAACCCCTGAAAAATAGGGTTCTGCTTTGTTCAGCATCTGTAATTCCTTCATTTTATAGGTGTGAATACTGTCAAATCAGTGCAAGTGTCTGCACTTTAAGTTCATATTCATGATCTAACTATTCTATATTTAAACGTTTAAAATGGCAAAAAAAAAAAATTGTGAGACACTTTTTCCAAAAGTCATTTTGGACCTAAATTTGTTTTTGATCAATCTGTGCCTAAGAATTCAGGTTTTCATCCAAGTAAAAAGATTTTTAAAATGAATTCCGTGCAGCATTTTTGCTTGTTTGAGTATGTTCAGCTGCTATATTTGTTCTGAATTAAATGACACATTTATTAGTTGTGTCAGCTGGAGATGGCTGGGATGTATGGCATCATGATTAGGACCAAGGTTCCCATCCTCCAAACTGTTTATGGCTACATTTAGGGGAAAAAAAAGATTGTGGTTTTGATTAAATATAAAAACACACAATGTGTACTGATGTGTCTGTGGACTGGCCTGAAGCAAGCTGGACTAAACTGGCACTGTGGTAAATTGTAAGTTTATGACGATTAAATGTTCTTGCACAAATATATTTTTCATTTAACCCTTTACTTATGTGCAATATCAGTGTAACTTATCAAATATATTAATTAAAGATATTTCCATAGAAAACTGCCATTTCTTAAAGACAGAATATTTAAAGGTTCCAGTCTTGCAGACTGAATTTCGTATTATTCCAATAGAATAGTTCTATGATATTAGAATTATATATATTTTAAATTCTATTACCAACTTTTATGGGGAGACCTTGCCAATAGCTACTTTCTCTGACCTTTTGGCCCTTATGAATCTTAGTGCATCCTTAGCTCCACAGGCAGGGCTCTTGGCAGTCGTTAAGTAGAAGCTCAAGATGACAGATGACTGAATTTCTTCTGTGAGGACACCTAGGCTGTAAATATCCTGTCATGCAAGCTCAGGTTGTTAAATGTGTAGCATCCCTTAAAATCACTTGTAGAATATCCTGTGGAAACACTCCAATAAATATGTCATAGTATTTTAATTGGCTGTTTGGAAGGTATTTCGTAATTCCTTAGTTGTTAATGCCTTCTGTCAAAAATAATATTAATGCATATTCCTTGGCTTTTGCTGCTACAAGTAGCTTATCAGAAAGGATTACAAAACTTCAAAATATGGTAAGAGGCGATAGTTTGAGGTAGAGTTCCCCAGTCATTTCCAATCGGACTACAGCAATCTGAAAGAAATGCTGATTGCTGCCTCATTCTGTACATTCTGTCTTTTTCAACAGCATTATTAGAGTGGGCCATTGATGTAAGCAGAGGAAACTGAAACACAATAAGAGACTAATTCTAATGAGGGAAACTGGTGTGTAGCTGGCCTCCAAGTTAGGTTCAGTTGGCCACTTATTATCACTATCCATCCATCCATCCATTGTCTATATCCTCTTTATCCAATTCAGGGTCACAGGTGGGCTGAAGCCTATCCCAGATGCACTTATGACCAACATACCAGCACATTCCAGTGGCTCTAAAAATTCCCACTGACATAAAAATGACTATTGGAACTTATTTTCAAAATATCAATCATGTGATTCAGACAAAATATCATATTTATGTTCTATGATATTTTGGTGACTTGGAAGCGGTATTCAGTGAAAACGCAGGATTTAAAGGGATATTTCAGGTAGGGTTGTGTGACATATTTGTGAATAGTTTGTACATTGCGGTCATAGCACTCTCTTTTTGGTACTAACTACTCACAATTACATCACTAACTATTCCTTTAGCTGAAGGACATGGATGAAATCTATTCTGATAAGCTTGAGTAATTTTTTTTTTCACTTTGAGTTTGCTGCTTCTACAAATTGTGAATTTCCAAATTGGTAGTTCTTTGAGTGGATTTCCGTTAGATACAGTAGAAAGCAGGTTTGGCCACTGAATGTATTCTAAACAATTAGAAATATCCCAGCTGTCGTTGGGACGAGTGGCAGGGCGCCAGTTCATCACAGGGCCACACAGAGACAAATGAGACAAAAAAAACATGCACACTCACTCCTAGGGTTAATTTAGAGACACCAATTAAGCTAACCATGTTTTTGAATGGTAGAAGGAAGCCGTAGTACCTGGAGAGAACCCACACATACATGGGGAGAAAATGTAAACTCCACACAGAAAGGCACAGCTGGGATTTGAACCAAGAACCCTCTTACTGTGAGGCGATCGTGGCTTCCAGCCCCTCCTTGAATCAGTCAAAGATATGACAAAGTTATATGGTCCTGGGCAACATAAAAAGATAAACACACTATATGAAAATGTACTGTTCAGTTTTTATGAAAACTGACAGGATATTACATTTCTCTTCACTGTCGGGCTTTTGAGCCAAATCCATTTGGTGTCAAATGGGAGGATCAAGGGCTGTGACTCACAAAATCGTACGGCCTTAATGAATTTCAGGTACATCTGAGAGACCAGATGCGTTCAGTTCTACATGTAGGACTATATAGGATTCATGAAAAGGTACATAGTAGTTCTGTGCGCTTTGGTGTTGGTGTAACAACTTATTTATCACTTTGATACATACAAAGCATTGATTCCTGCAAGGAGCAGGAATGATCTTCTGCCATTTGTCCAGGGTTGTCCATTGTGTTGTGTTGCTTACTTCAGAGCACTACTTCGGAGCAGTCTGCAGCACAGAGCCAGCTTTCTTTATCCATTTGTTTAGTTACTTTGAGTCACTGGCTCCTATCTAATCTAATCTCATCCAATAACAGCATGTGAGTTCCATGTCCAGCAACCTGTGTCAACACCACAACCTACACTGGTAAATGTAGGTTATCTAATTAATACCTTAAGCAATGTAGCAATTCTTTCATTTGTCTTGTGAGGTTTGGCTGTATAGAAAATAGAGGGATGATGCAACCACATAATTAATCTGACTCTGTCATTTGAATAATATCACAACATAATACCCCTGTTGAACTATCTTCAACTGTAATTGCTGATGAAAGAAATGCTTTGAAAGTGAATAGCTTTAGAGACGATGAGACTGCTGTTCTCGATCGACTTGTGAAGTAACCCTGTCATATTTGATTGTTTGCTGAGTGACCTTTCCTGAACAAGAACAACATGGGTGAAAACATGTTTCATATAATTTATTTCTGCTTGAAAGGTCAAGTCTGTCACCTAAAAGTACAGTGTACACTCATTTAAGTTATACTGGTTCCTATCAAGAGTAATGCATCCCATGTTTAAGGGAAACTTGCTGAACTGAGGCACACAGTAAAAGATGCAATCTTAAAAGCAATCAGCCTAGTGAATTGGGCAGATTTAAACAACTGTTTAGGGGCAGCAGCTAATTAACACTAAATCTAGATGTGATCCATTAACTCAAGCTAATCTATAAATTACCTTTCCAAGGTGAATTGTACTACTATTGGTTCAAGCACTGTCTGCTTTAGATAATGTCACAATTTGAAATCACAAGGGAACATTTGCAATCTTACTGTACTGGCATTCTGCTATGAAACTCATTTGGTAATAGAAAATCCATTTATAATTATAGTAAAACATTATAGGCTGTAATTACTTAAGCCTGGATTAGTAATGCAAATTCAGGATGGAGGGTACATATATGTAAAATGGATACAGATACAATCCAAGTGCATTTTCTTTCTCAGTTCCTGAATAAATTTCAAATGCAAGTGGCCCGTGCATCGACTGGGATTATAAAGAGTTCCAACAATTATTCATTCAACATCAGCTTCAAACTGCAAAGAAGATTTGTTAGACAACCCGACAGTGAGCAAACGACTCAACAAATCAGCTTAGTATGGAGTTCCTGGTCTGCACAGGCAGTGTTATTTTAAGATGCTGCAGTCACTAGATTGAGCTGAAGAAGTCCTCTAGAAAAGAAATAACCAAGACAGAGTGAGCTGTTTGTCAGATTTACCTTCCATCAAAAGAAAAAAATAGAAGCATTTGGTGCTTGTTGCTGAATGACACCAGGGCAAAAAAGAACCTTCCTCAACAGAGAGGTGTAACTGAGCTTCGTCCTCCCCTGTGATTTACCACAGTGGGGGAAGCTGGGGGAAGGACAGGGCTGGACAATCCACAGAACTGGCAATAAATATCCCTGCTGGGAAAAACTCTTAGCAGTGTTTTTTTGCTGCTGTGCAAGAAAAAAAAAGAGGAAAGTGGAAAGTGGCGATAAATCAGTTTCAAAAAGTAGGTCAGAAATACTGTACTATCTCCAGGTGAAATTACAAGTTCAAATAGTGTTACTTACAAGACTTTACATTTGATGTTCCCCAAATCGACTTTGGGAAAATGTTTCTTTTTCTTTTTTCCTCTCAGATCTCAAATGTTGGTCATTGCAAGTATTATATTACACACTCAGAAATGAAAGTGACAGAACAAGCCCTCAGTGTACTTTCTGGAAAATAAATGGCACAAAAAAACAGAAAATATGTGTCATAAAAGAAAGAAAAGCAGAGGTTACACAGCTTAACTCAAGAGAGCAGTAAATGCCTTGATTAACAAGAAATCATTGAAGTACAATTTTGATTCTGATTATTATCAAACGTTTACACAGTAACTCTTGTTTTCCTTAAAGATGCTGCAGAACAGTTGGTGAAAATACATATGACCAATTACTTTTACTCACAAACACTTTATTTCATTAATTTTCTAATAAAAAATTTCTAATAATACTCTGTTGAACTGTTTTCTTTTTTATGGAAGAATGATTGAACAATATACAGCTTTACTGGAAAAATATAACAATTTTATGCCCAAGATGTCCTCATTTTATCTTTTAAAAGCAATAAAAGGCAAAAAAAAGATGCATGTTCCAAAATGAAAAGATAACACACTTTGTGTTTGATTGAATGTACCGTAGCAAGTTCCAACAAGTTGTTGGTAGCCATCAACAAAACTTTGGTGGCATTCTGGTTGCAGATTTTAGACTGGTTGCAGACTCTTCTCGGCAGAATTAGTAGAGTTCAATTAAAGTCACTGGGCTACTAACATGGATCGAGCTTGGAATTTCAGGAAGGTCCTTCGGCCATTTTAGAATTCATTCTACGATCAGTTTAGATGTGTTTGTGGTCGTTGAAAGATGAAGCTGTCTCAAAGTTTTAGCTGTAGCACTGATGATTATTAGTTATACTAAAGAGTTTTTGGACAAAAAGGAAAAAAGTCCAAAGATATCACTGCAATCCCAATTTTAAATGAATGTAAGCTTCTGACTGGCATTGTACACTTTCTTCACACAAGCTCCCAAAGATTCTCAAAGTGCTGGGCAATCTATGTGTGAAAATGAAGATTTGTGCACCCTGAACCACTGTTTCACAATCTGAGTCTGATGAATCGTGGAATTGTCATCTTGAAGTATATCCATGCTATCAAGGTACACAAAGTCTATTGATAAAAACCTGATCATTTACAATAATCAGGTAGTCAGTTGAATTAATTTTAGGACACATAGCATTGTTGAACCAAGACTTGAGCAACAGAAACAACCCCAGATGATTTACTTGGTAAAATCCAAGTGGTTTAGAACTGCTTGAACACAACATAAAAATTACAAATCTCCATATTTTGAGCCCCTTGTTTTCCTGCTTGACATATTGTTTACTACAAGCAGAGTTGCTGCATTTAAAAAAAAAACTAATTACAAGTTGCCTTGCTAATTTAAACTAATAAAAATGCATTATCAGTGTGCATGAGTAGTGAATGAAAGGTTCTCCCATCAGAACAGTGTTTACACTTCTCATACAAACACACTGAGACACTGGACGAGGTACCGCTGCACATGTTGAGGTGAGTCCTAAGAAAACACATACAGTAGATCCATTCATAAGATCTCTGCAAATGAACTCAAATGTATGTTTTCCATTACAATTACGTCTACTGGGATGATTTTTATTCTCGGTTGTTGCTATAATTTTTTTACATTATTCCACAAATTACATTGTGATGCAGTAGCTAACAAAAATCTGACAAAATCCATTTATCAGAATTTGGGAAAGATATATGGGGTTCTATATACAGTATTATCTTTATAATTATTAATACAAGTAATCAACCATAATTAGACTGCTGAAAGTGCTGGTGAAAAAGGCTGCACAATGTTGAACTACATTTCAGAGGTTCGAATGCTGAATGTGTATCTTCTGTTAATTAAAATCTACCCCGCTAATTACTTCTGTAATTAGAAAACACTGCATTTTCAAAAATGGTGGGGAAAAAAAGAAAACCCCAAGCATTCATACATGAAAATGAACAACATTAATCAGTGGGCTTGGCTGAAGTCATGTCCAAAAACAAACCACAGAAACAAACATCCCAAACAAGCAAACAGAGGCCAACAGTGACCCTAAAAATGTATGAATGTTTGAAGCTAGTTAAAAATACCAGTGTCACATTTCACGGTACGGCATAGGAATGACAGCCCGCAGCTACAAAAACTTCGGTTTGATTTGGCCATACATCCAAAACCAACAAGCATTTTATTTTAACAGAATCCAATCAAATATTCAGTTGCAGGATCCAGAGATATGATCTAGTCATTCAGTGAACAGCAATAAATAATATCAATAAAAAGACACACTGTATGCCCATTTTCACCTCTCAGTATATCATAAATATGAAAAGGACAATTTATTGGGAGATTTATCAGAATCAATAGCTATGTAGTAAACATCTTATACCATTTGAATAAAACAACAGTGGTGAAAAGTAAAATTCATTAAAAAGCATTAAAAGCAGGCTTGTGACCTGAAGGTTTTCAGTTTCAATGCACAGTATGTCTGGGAATATGTGGATAAGGAGAGCAAATGAAAAACACTCCTCACTCATCTACTACTGAGGTGTCCTTGAACTAGGAACAACCCTCCAGCTGCTCCACTGGAGCTGCACAGTAGCCAAATACAGGGAAGCATGACTGGGTGGTGCAGGCAGCTCCCTGGTGTGAATCTATACATATGTGAAACAGACTGTGTCTAAAAATGATCAAGCAAGTTCAGCAAACCTGTTCTGGAAAAAGCAATGTTGAAGAAAAAATACAAAGAAAGCTTCAGCTGAAACAGCGTATGTTAATGCTTACTGGGCTCTTGGGGGAAATGAAAGGTTGATCCAAACATTGTTTATTGGGAAGGATGTGCAATATAAATCATGTAGAAAGAAAATGGAAACAATAACTCACCTTTTGCTTTGCTTTTTGTCCCAGCCACTGATAGCATGAGGGAAAAAAGCCAGGAGACAATAAATTAGGTAAGTGGTATGAAGGAGTTACATTGATAGCATGATGATTATTTGTTCTTTGCATGGTGACAGAGAGAACATGATTAAATGGTGGAAACGAGCGGTGTGCTGAGAATTCATTTATAGCATACCCACACGGAATGTCAACGTGTTGGAGTTTAATATCAATAAAACTTACCAAGCTGGGCTGCATCAATTATTCTCCATCAAAACATGTAGCAGCTGGTCCATGTAATATAAATACAAGTATTTACATAGCGCTTAGAGTAAAACTCATAAAATCCAAATATATCGTTTATGATTATAATAATGCTCAATGTATTTGTTCATAAATTGAAGAACAAAGATTGTTATAGTTCTTAGAATGATTACTTTAATGTGGGTTCACAAAGTGTACAGAGTTGAAATTGTCTATTTATATTTTCAAACAACATCTCTTTCAAAATGAAGATGTCTTAACAGGAATTGTGTTATTTCATTGGCTAAACTTGGGGACAAGAGCATCATTAAATACAGCTTCACGGCACAACATCTTTTGGGACTTCACACGTCAAACTGATTGATATGAAAAAGATCAACAACTAATCTAAGCCAGTTATGTACACCATAAACCAGAAGTAAGTACATCCTGTAATATTGCGAAAACATCTATTGGTATTCTGGTTTGGTTGCGACATGTCCTGAGTTCAGATCTTGGACGAGCTGCCAATTTATGTTTGGCCCTGGCTCATTGGGCCGCAACATAAAATGCAGACTGAATACATGGGTTTAGAAAGATATGGGGTCTAATACTAATAACAACAAGCTACGGTAACCAATAGCATGAGTGACAATCTGCCAGTTAGCAACACCAAACAAGCTTTATACATACTTTCACAGGGGAAGCGGCTGAGGATGCAGAAGGTCAGAACACAAATGATTAAAAAAGTAGTTTTGTCTCTTAGGAACAATCCAAAAACACTTTCTGAAACTATTAAAAATGCAAACTTTAAAATAGGAATTCTGATTAGAACAACAGGTCAAAATGTTAACACCAGAATATCATATTATCAGTTTAGGACATGTGGTCTGTTTCTCTCCGTATGTCTGTATCATGACGCCACCTGAAAAAACAGTGGGCCTTATCAAAGACCGAATAAAAGAAGTTAAAACCAATTAAAACTCAGCTGCAACACGCATAGAACAAGCTTCATCATAAATCAGAGTTGCAGTGGCATACTTAACTAAAATATTGATACAAACAGGACAATGTCTGCACAATCTGGGGCTAAAAAACAAACAGTGAAGGGGCTCAAATGCAAACAATGGTTATGAGTGGAAATGTGCAGATTTATGTGACAGCTCATACAATGCACACTGCAGACATTAACGGATGGTGCACAAAAAATAAAGCTCCAGCTTGTTCTCAAACACAACCTTCAGGATAAAGCTTTGGTTAAAAAAACAATGAAAACTGTGGTGGATATGGGGAGCATATGCCTTGAGAGATGAAACAATGTATTTACTAAGCATGTTGGGGTCCATCATATTTGGCATTAACATGGCTAGAACTACCACTGAGAGTGTACAGTCCTTTAGATAAATAACTGAAGTCCTAAAGTGACGATGTGGGGCTACATGTATGCAAAAGGTGTTAGGACATGACACATATAGACAGCACCATGAGCGATAGTGGATATACCAAAATATTGGCTGACAAGGTGGTTCCCAGTGTACGGAAGCTTGGCGGAGGAGGAATATTCCAGCATGATAACGATTCAAATCACTCTGCCAAAATTAGAAAAGAGCTTCTAAAGATGAAAATGAAAGCTATGAAACCTTTGGGGTATAGCAAAGAGAAAGCTAGAGTAACACAACCCCTCCAGCAAAGACGAACTGAAAAAAAAAACGTCTCTGAAGAATGGTAGAATATTCCTCTTGAAATTCATGCAACACAGGTGCCATCCATTGTCAGCAGGATTGAGTCTGGCATCAAAAGTGGGTGATCTTATTCTCAAGAACTGTTTTTTGTTGCATTGGCCGTTTCTACTCGGAAGAATTGTTTTAATAGAGTAAATCATATATTTAATGTCAGATTTGGGGATTCTAATTAAACTAAACTGTGTGTCATAGTTACAAGAGCCAAAACTCAACTAAGCCTACTGACCTTCTTTTCTAAAGGTTTTGATAGAGTTTAACATGCCAAATGTGATGCTTTGCAGTTTGTGAAGCGGATGAGTGAACATTTAACATACCTTTCTGTCTAGTTTAAAGTAACTGTGTCATGCATAATTATCTTTAATGTGGTTCTTCCTCCATCAAGAATACCTAATGTCCCAATTCAATGTGTCAAATACTGTAGTGGAGGAATCTTGAGACATCTAAAGACATCTGAAAACATCTAAAGAGGTTCTGTTAAATTTTTAATCACAACAAAATTAGTAAATGTTTTTCTCCACAGTGTCACTGGTTTAGGGATTTTACTCAATAACTTCCAACCTTTACTTTCTCTGCAAATTACACACTACTCTGGGCAACATGGCAGAACAAAGCAAATTGGTAAACAATTTCCTTTCATCATCACTCAAGAGGCAAGTAATTTGTTTCTTTCCAATAGTTACATAACAGAAGGTGATTAAATGTCTTTCAAGTAGAACTGCTTGGTAACATATAATGAGCAGAAAACATTGTCAACAAACACTTCAGACTACAGCAGATTAACACTAGATATGCCAGCAAGACCCATCAGAGTTTGAGGATTCCCCGTCGAAAACTGCAAAAATTAACCAAGACAAACACTTTAGAAGAAAACAACGACAAAGTTGTGCTTGTGTTCCAATTACATAAGCATTTCTTTTCAAATTCAACAAAAACCTTATCAAAAATATTATGCTGTGACAATTTTCTTTACATTTTAAGACAAATACTCTCTCAATTGATAAGATGATCAAATAAAAATATGAAGCAAAGAACAGATGGATGAAAATGTGTTCAGTCTTTCACTTTGAACCCTGAGTGAATATTCCCATTTCACAATAAATTGTGTTGTGCATTTTTCAAGGAACCTGTAAATGAAACCTTTGTCGTAGCAGGATAACTATGGGGAAAAAATTTAAATCTTATATTTTATAGTGAATTATCTTTCTCGCCCCAGTCATTTAGATAGGGATTTAGATATGTGTTGTTAACCCAACACAACTGCCTGGAGGAATTTCCAAGATGGCTACCAAGTGATGAGACTTCCATATGGACTTTGACTGAACCCTACATTGCTCTCAGTAGTAAGCAAAAGCTACGTTGCTTCTGCCATTGGTGTAGTGAATTTGTAAAACTGTAAAGTGCTTTTTAGACCTGCTACCATTTAAATACTCCAAACAAGAGGCCTGCAGACCCATACACACACTTAAAAGATAAATGGAACAAGAAACACTCGAGAGTTACTGAGAAGTCTCTTAGCCTCTAGAGCAAGACAAAATATTCATACCAGACAACAGTGGCTCTATGTTACACATTCACAGCACACGCCAGCACCTGTCGATGGACTTCCTGCTGGTCTTCTTGAATAATCGTGCCTGTTACAGCCTGTTAAGTAGGATGCTTTATTAAGTTATTGCTCAGTTGGATTTTCTTGGGGTTGTAGATGCGGTTTTGCTTTCTGGAGCTGATGTCGTGCTAACGTGTTTCAACAACTAAATGACCAATGACCAAATGACACTGTGAGCAAGCAGAATCCACCATCACCTTTTCTTTTTTCTAAATTTTGACAGGCTGAAAAAAACTAAAATACACTGAATAAGGTACCGTTTTGAATGAAAATGTTTTGTTTCTCCTAAATTTTAAAATGTTTTCATTTAATCTCAAAATGTAAATTCTTTTGTTTTAAATATTACAGATATTTAAAACAGAGTTAGCTGTATTTTAACAAACGGCACAATTATTTTATTTTTTATCCCATCTGTGAGTTACAAAGACATATTGCACTATATGAAGTTTCTGTCTTCAGTCGTGCATTATAGATTGTTCAATGCTGGATGGAGCTTTAGAAAAACAGTTACTGGTAAAGCAGGATATAAGATCTCCCTTGAAAAGTCCTGCACCAAATCTGCACTGACTCTGGGGTTTGTGGTGACTGACAAAAGCACTCCTTAAACTCTCTAAAAAATAAGCCCCACCAGGTGAATTTGCTGCTGTTCCCACTCTGGTCTACAAATGCTCTGTGGGCTGAAAGAACCTGTCTATTAGTGTAACAGTTTACATGCTACAATTTCCTTCCACCTGGAGGTGCTGAGGGCATTGTTCACACTATGAACATCTCATTTGATTCTCAGTTTTGGCGTCTTATCCTTCTGCAGCTCAAAGTTGCATCTGTATTCAACATCAATCCTGTTATCACGTGTTCACCAACTGCTGATATTTGACAACTGCTTGGCATCCATCCCAGCAACAACTAATTACATGTTTGCAGTGAAGGCTATTTGAGAGGCATGAATCTCAATAAAAATAGTTATAATTTTGCTCATTACAGTAGCCATAGCTTCAGGTGGAATGAAGCCTTGTGGAAAAAAGCACTATTTCTGACTTAGAAATAGGTCAGTGGTAACCTGAAGTGTTGGAAAGGGACAGAATACTTATCTGTAAAATGGGTCACTTCTTGGTGATCTTGAACAAACCCTTATCTGATGTGAAGACTGGAAACAACATACACTTGATGTATGCCATGCTTCTATCTAATAGAAAATTCATTGTTTTTGACAGTCATTAATCTTTTGTGAGCCTCCAAGCCTTCGCCTCTTCCTATTTTCCCCTGATGTGGAAGTTATTAATCTCAGACTCTCTCCCAATTCAATAGTGTTGACAAAGTCAGACACCATGATAAGATTCTCCTTGCTGTGAACTGGAAATGTTTGCAAGCACATGGCAAGCATATGAATATATCTTTTAGAGGGAACGCTAACATTTTGACATTCCTAAGAGGACTTTCACTAAAAATCAGCAGCAGAGAAAATAACATCCTCCTCCCCTGTAGGAATGTCAGGGTATCTAACAAATTACAAATGAAATCTAATGATTAAATACATAAGTTTATGTGTTGCTGTAAATTCAACACAGTGACTTATTGTTTATTTATGTGACTTGTTTTCCTTTAAGGTCTTTATTATATCTTACTGACAGTTTAAGTGAATTGAGGTGTGGAAAATTCTTGATCCTAATTTGTATCACACTGCAGATGTGGGTGACTGTGCATTGATATAGTTTCAGTGTGTAACTTAAAACAGATATAGTATACAATATTTTGCAGTATTGTGATCAATACTTAGAGATTTGATGGTACATTTCACTGTACTGAATCATGTAAGTCATGTTAATGCGATATGTTGGGTGAATTACAAAAGATATATGAATTGTGTATAATACACACTTTGGTTTTCAACTAATATGAGTAACAACATTAGCTATTTTCACCATAGGGTCCGGTTGAATAGTCTATTTTACATAGAAACCCTCCTAACTGGGTAAAATAAAACGCATCTGAGCAGCAACCATGATAAGAGCTATTTGAATTCTCCTAATGCCAAGGATAAGAGCTCCAATGCTTCCTTTAATATCTTTTCAAGCACACGATACACCAAACCATCCTTTTAGAGAAAAGGGAGATAATTCCATCCAACCAGTTATTGCGGCTGCAACTTTCACAGCAATGCTAGATCATTTTCAACCAGTTTTACTACCGTAACAGTGCTTTGTGTGGATAAATATGAGGACAGGAGGGTAAACGTGAGCAGCCTATGATGGCACTATGTTTCTTCATCAACATTTTTCTTTCCTTTTGAATTTACAACCTTGATAGTAAAGTAATATTCTATATTATCTCTAATACATTAGTAAAAATGTGATTTTATTGCATTCGACAAAGTATCTAATCTACTTTTTGCAAAATATTTATTGAACATTTCCCTCCCTTCTAAATGAATTTCTCCTACCACCTTTACTTTACCCCATGATGTTTTCCAATGGGATCAGAAAAAATAGCTTGGGAAGAGATGATTGGAGGTAATATCCTTAACTATTCCATCGTACCCCTGATGTTTGCAACACCAATATTAGAATTTTGAAAGCACTAAATAAAAGGGGAATTTAGACAGATCTGACTGGTTGCATTGATAAATGAAAATTTCAAGTAGCTATGTGTGGTTATATGGTAATTCAAGGATTAAAGACACTGAGATGTATCTTGAAATACTATAATAAAAGGTACAATGTAATCAAATTGAACGGAAGCACCAGTAAAGAGTCACAAAATGAGATATATCAATTCTCTCAAAAGCATAAGGGTAAAGAAATTAGAGATTAGAGAGCTGATATCTCATGCAAACAAACGGATGATTGGTTTTGCATCTTTACTACAATAATGTCATCTCATGGCTTAATTTATCTAAGAAAAAATATTAAAGAAAAGAAGAACCAGTGGCATTAACCTGCAATGATCCTGAATATTGTCTAGAACATCACTCCTCTGTGATTTAATGAAAAAAAATATTTAGAGTGATTAAGATGTTTCCAAGCATCATGTTGAGTGCAGTTGTTAATCGACACTAAACACTGTACATCACTTAAAACCTACAGGTTGACAGATGTTTATTCAAGGAGAGTTTATACTTATTGCCATAAATATGTAAAACTGTTCAAACTGTAGATACAAAAATGTAAATCGACAAAAAAATTATGACAAACCTTCAAAACAAACCAAAAAGCATTGAGAACCTTAATTTAAAACCAGGTGAGCAAAATGGGATGAAAAAGAAATGAATACCAACTGCGGGATAAAGATGGAACCCAAATCGGACAGATTGGAACAATAAAATGGATAACGGCGTGTCAGTGACAATGAGATAAGAAAGACATAAGAAAAGAGGAACCACAACAAGGCAGCAAGATAGGACATTGGCCAGTTAAGCAAACAGGCATACATTTGGAACAGTCAGCCTCCTTGTTAGCTGTACTTGCATTGTGTGATGCTAAATGTGTGACAGTGAAGTCTGTTAATTCATCTGTCAGTCTTATTTCTGAAAGAAAACAACAGTAATAGCTGCTGATCCTTGTGGTGATTAGTTTTCACAAGCCACTGAGAGGTTTGTTCCTCAGCTGGCCATCACTGAGGTCACTTCTCTCCTTCTGCCAGGGTCTCACGGTAAACTCTACTCGGACAGTGTGCAAAGCTTTGATGAGAAAGCACTTCATCATTTTCAGCTCACATCCAAACACCCTCAAGCGAAATGACAGTACAGTTTTAATAGCCACACTGGGCATCTGTGCATGCCGGTGGCCCTAAAACACCAGAAGCATATATATAAAATTTAAGCTTCAAAATGCTAATTTTGAATGATTTCATGCTCCAGTAACTTTCATTTTAGACTGATGTAACACTGATAGAAGCAGCTAAGTGTTTTAAATGTCAAATTTAAACAGTTAATGTATTTTCAAAATGGCTGAATTCTTCTGTTTGTTGTTTGCTTCTTTTACAATACAACCATCAACGAATAAAGTGAACACTAGAGCTGAGAATATTCCTATTAAGAGCACTGTAAGTGTTACAGACACAGAGACTGAATTTCTGTCACACCAGCCTGCTTTGTTGATAATGCAATGAGTCCCAAATGAGGCGGTAGAGACAACACCACTGCCTCTGTGAAGTCAGAAATGAATTAATTCAGTTCCAGAGTAGAAATATTAGACTGACGTTGTGAGGGTTACATCAGGTTTTTATTTCAAAATAAAAACGTTGTCCTTAAACCAATAAAACAGCGACAGAAAACAAATATCCTGATCTAAAGCAAGGGACTCACTGAGGACTTAAACCAGGGTGTTTTGAAATAAACAAATTCTCTATGTTTGAGGAAGTATAAAAACCCACAAAGGTCAGATTTAGGTGGCAGGAGGAGACAGTAAGTCCACCACAACAAGCAAAGATATGTCCATCACTATATAACAACTTATTGAATTTATATCGGGATGGCTTCAAAGAAGCCAACATATGAATTTAAGCACATTATGTGCAACAATACTGTAAAGTGTTCTTTAAAAGGTTGTCTTTATTTCACGTTTCTCTTTAAAATCAGGTTGGAATAACTAGCTTTTATGCACAGAAAACTTTAAGCCAATGACCAAAGATCAACAAAAGATGTGGATAACAACAGATTTTTTTAAACACAAGCTCCTTGACAGTTCAGCAGTCACTATATCTTCTTCCTACTGTCCAGTGTGTTTGAAATAATTACATGTTCACTGTGTTATCACTAAAGCTGTAACAAATGGTTAGTGGCTTCTGCTTTTACAGTGATAACTTTTCCCTAAATGCAATGCAGCTCATGTTCCAGACCTTGGCGTCTTGACTGCAGGTCCAATGAGAATGCCATGATTTAAACACACCTCTTGAACTCTGAAAAGTACCATTACAGGCTTACATATTGTACCTCCTGAAGATGGCCCAAACCAATTCCTTGTTCAATTTTCTCATCTTGTCTCCACTGTTTTTCAATTGTAAGCCCTTGTGTAATAAAAGTGTGCTGGTGCCTATGCTGTTAGAGGAACATAAGCATGGGAAGGCGAGCCAGAGAAATGACAAAACTTGATTTACACAGCTGTATCAAGGTGTAGCCACTGTATGATGGATAAGACCTTCTCATCTTTACAAGTTGCACTGTTTTTGTAGAAGTAAATGATACATAGAATTCTGGTTCCTCAGTGAGATTGGGGTGTCTGTGAAATCTAAACTAAATTCTATCCACACTGGCGAAAGCTACACCTTCAGACAACTTTCGGGTCACCTATTGTGGTTTATCTTGAGGTGACAAGTGTTGTCAGAAATATTTAGCTCAGCTTAATGCCACTGAAGCTAAACACACACTTACATTTCTCTGTTTGCATCACTATGCAATCTAGTTAATTCTACATAAAGCTATATAATGATTAATGACTAACTTTTCTAGTTGTGTGACAGTGACCAGTTTGGTTAAAGTCAGACTTTACCACAAACGGCAATCACAAATGAACTTCTGATTAATTCCATTGAATATTATTATCCATTAAAAAACAAAACAACATTCTACCTAAATTGAATTTGTGATTAGTTGGCGTCCATCTATGGCAGGTCGTCTGCAAGTGATTTAGCACCAGGTTCTCCACAAACATGCGGTGCGCGATAGGAGAGGGGCGACCGTCATCCGGCCGCACCCCAGCCCCGTCACGAACGGCTCTCCGCACCGGCCGGAGCCGGCTATCCGAGACCAACCGAAGATCCGCGGCGCTACGGTACCGTTACGTCTGATTTAGAGGCGCTCGGTCATAATCCCACAGATGATACCATTGGCTCCTCAGCCAAGCACATACACCAAATGTCTGAACCTGCGGTTCCTCTCGTAGTGAGCAGGATTACTATTGAAACAACACATCATCAGTAGGGTTTCCCGACGGTCCAAACCCAGCTCACGTTCCCTGTTAGTGGGTGAACAATCCAACGCTTGGTGAATTCTGCTTCACAATGATAGGAAGATCAAAAAGCGACGTCGCTATGAACGCTTGGCCATTAGATCATCTATGCAGTTCAAGAGAAATGATCTGTTATATGTGACCAAGAGAGGAGAGCATGAAATGGCTGTACAAATCATTTTTATTTGAAGAGTTGGAAAAAACTTGTGATATTCGACCCAGTGCTGTTTTGTGTGTGATTTTAAAGAGTCTCTGCCAGAAAGGGATAAAGTACAAAGTTAGCATAGCCTTTAAAAGCAAAGTAGCCAGATTCATGGGAATTTCAGCAAGTTGAACTAGAGTTACTGAAGCTTTTGAAAAATCTATTGCCATTTTCAACCAACAGGCATTAAAATGTGCATTTTATGTACATGGCTGTACATAATAACCCTATTATTGCCTCCTTAACCATGGGGTCTCATTGTTAAGCACTTTAAATTCTGCCCTTGCTTAATTGCTAATCACAATTTTGCATTTATATATATTCAGCCATCTATTACATTAAAAAGAATAGCTTCTATACAGGAAATAAAAATCAAATGCCCCAGGCTTAGCATCATATTCTTACTTTTGTTTTTTTCCAAACTATTCTATTCATAGCAGCCTAAAACGTTATCACTTAAATCTCTATTGTTGCTCAGGCACATCCTTTTAAGGTTTACCAATTTAATGGCACAAAATTGTCTTTTAGACAGCGGTTGTAAGATGTTTTCAGTATATAACAATCCGGACTAGCAATTTAGTATGACAAGACACATGCACAGGGTTCCTCTGTCTGCTAGTTATATTGTCTGCCCTCGTAAAAATAAACAGGTGTGCAGTAGAAATGTTTTAATAGACCGAGATATTGAGTTTAATTGTACAGGTTTGCTATAGCATAACTAAAGCTATGATAAGAGAAACAGAAAATACAAACACAGTGCCTGTAGTTCCTCTATCACTCAGCAATACCTGCTAGATGGGGTATGGTGTGCATGCCACGCTGCTCATGCTGCCATGTCATGAGGTTATGCTTCAGTCCAGCTCAGCTGTATTTGATATAAATTGAGATGTTTCTAAGTGATTTTTGGAGAGTCCATCTACTCCCTGCTCTACACCAAATCAGGTTTCCTTCTGGTACAGAAAATTGCTTGACATTATGTGGCTCACCCAATGCCTTGCGGAAGCCCTGTGCATGCTGATTATGGTCCTGCTTAAGGCAATCCAGGACTCAAACCTCCAAAGTATTTATCTGCCAACCCCCAGGATAATGGCAGGCATGCACACCACTTTTCTCTGGTTTCAGTCTAGCATAATGGTGACAATGTCAAATTTCATATAACTTCATATAGTACACAAGGGAAATGTAGACTTATGAATTCAATTTTATGATTAATATGGAACAGTAAGGTTGAAAATACAGCTCAACAGTTTAAATGAAAATACCTACACATTTTGCTGACATTTGATTTGATGAAATGATAAAATTCCATTTATTTTAAATAAGATGTTTCCCTCTGCAGTGCATGAGGCTCAGGAATGCATTATGCTGTTTGTTTTAGTTGCAGAATTACTACAATTGCAAAGGCGTAATGTGGAAAATCATTAATGTCATTTTTAAGAAAAAAGGAGCATTTACAGTATATTATAAAGACCACATTATGTTTCTGAAAGTAGCCTTAAATATGGTAGTGATGATTTTCTGGAGGGGTGGCACATGAAAAAATACAAATGAAGTTTGTTGAAGAAAATATTTGCTTGTGTTCATGTGAAAATGAAACCCAGGAGGACCTGGAAATCATCTTAAGCCCTGTTCCAATACAAAGATACTTTGTAATGTACAGTGAAGCTTAAAAGTTCAAGCAGATGCTGTGCTGTTGTATTCAAAAACATTTTAGACCTTCAAACACTGTAGTTTCTTTTGGAGGAAATACATGTCGTATGCTGAGCGAAACGTTGGATGAACTGTTGGGTCAACCTTCTTCAGTCTGACAGGTGTAACAAGTTAGATCTGTGTTCACCTATCTAGCCCGAGAGGAAGAATGACAGATAGAAAGGGTGAAGTGGAGGTGATGTTCATTACCAGCTTGAAAAATGAAGAAAATGGGCTGGCAGGGGTTAAATCCCACAAATACTGTGTAACAATTTACAAATTGTGCCGCATCATATGTAACTATGTGTGAGATACGCAGTTCACCATCCTCCTGGTACAGAATATCTGTTGCATTATCTTTCAAAACACACTCATATCCTAGAGATGGAATTCCACAGAAGGTAAAGCTCTGGAGAATAGACTACATCTGGCTGCAGAAGATAATCCACTGATGAATCTGCTCACATTCACACAACCGACATCCTTAAAGCCCTTCAACTCGATATTCTGTAGATGCTATATAGATAAACTGGGCTTGCAAAGACCAATGTGCTAACAACACATAAGCATAGGCTTGCTTCGAGGTACAAGATTATGTATTGAAAATGTTTTTTAAAAAAAGGGGGGGGGTACTAAACAAGACTTAACAGGTCATTCATGCATGGTGACATGGAGTGGATAGTGTAGTGGTAAGATTGCCACCTTTCATGTGGGTGACCTAAGTGCAAGTCAAGATCCCCCCTACCAGTGTAAGTCACTGTGGATAATGGTGTCTGCCAAATTCACAAACATAAACAGCACATATTTGGCACTGACATCCAAACTGAGCAAGAATCTGCACAAAATGTGCACAAACCAGAAATATGTGGTATAAGGGAGAAAACAGCTATGAAGTTTATCTGTTGGAGCACTTTTATGAACTCACACAGAAACACTACAGCTGTAATGTCGATTCGCTCTTCCAGGGTTTAGTGATCAGGCCTTAGGATGGAAACTTGGGCCTGTCATCAGTAGTCTTTCTTCTGAAGGTGAACCTGACTTGTCTAAAACTAAACAGCAAGTTCTTTAAACCAACAATCAGGGGCATGAGCAACACCCCCCTTGAGATTTGGGCAATTTCAAGAGGACAGACCAAGGAAACAGAGTTAAGCAAGGCAGGTGCTGGTCTTTTCTGAGCCAGTACCACCGAAACCGTTGATGAAGAGCAGTCTTCTGGCAAGAAAAAATAAAATCTCACAGTTGTGCAAGAAGAAGTTGGTACTTTTAAACTGTCATTTTATGGATCAATAACTGTAATGGAACAATTCTACTTTTTTTTTTATTACAATCCTATTTTCTCCTATTCGATAAATGGCATGGGTGGAAGTAAATTCAAAGCAGAGAGAGAATACTTATGAGAAAACAATATCCTCTTTTTGACATCTCGAATCAGTACCTTGAGCTTTTCATGTGCATAATAATGTTTGTATGTGTCCAAAAAAAAGCATAACAGATCATAACAATTTCTCATCCTCAAAGTCTTCAGGGCATTACAATAATTACATATCATCCTGCATTATTCTACCAAAATGCATCCAAGTAATCAAACATTAAATTACTGCTTAAAGGTTGGATAAATTGTTTTCTGCTCTTCGAGATTTAATGAATAATCTTAAATGAAGGTCCACTTGATAGTTTTATCTGCAGTTTTCACAAAAGCTTTAATCTCAAACTCTGTGGCAAATTAATTTGAATGGTGAAGAATTAAAATGCAAATACAAAATCAACTTTTAAATTCAAAACTTTTTTTTTTTGGTAGCAGGTAAAGTTTCCAGAGCTCTGACACAGGTACACTACAGACAAGTCATTCAAACCCTAAGGGAGCCTGGATTGCTTACACATTTGAAAATAAATAACATGATCTCCTCTTCGTTCAGTAGATAAACAGATTTTGCACCGTGCATCTGGTAAAAAGCACATTTATTTGTGTACATTATTGCATAAACCATTGGTGGATAACAATGTTGTCAAGGTAACAGAGGTCTGGTGGGTACAGTTCCTCTTCTGTGGCTAAGTAAAGGAAAATAATCTGTCAGAAAATTAAGAAGAATAATGAGACTACTCTGAACTAAATTAGAGTGATAACATGGTTTTATTTTAGCAATATAGATGCTTTAAAACAGTCTTTATCTACTATTCACTTGATACTCTTGGTGTAATTTTAAGTTATTTTCTGAGTAATTCCTGAGGAGTGCTGCTATGAATCTATAATTGTTCATTATTAAAGTAAATCAGCATGACCAAAGAGCACTTTTATGGTTTTGGCTTGTGACAATGCGCCAGCTGATCAGAACTCTGTCTATGTACAGAAAAGAGATAGTTTTGGCATTCAACAGACTGCTTATCCTGTAGAAAATAATTTTCTTTCAGCTAGAGAGTTAACTTATTTGCTGTGGTCAGTATGTCTTTCTGAGTTTCTTCCCTTTCACTGCCATAAACAAGAGAAAATTATCAGTTGTAAAGGTTCACCTAACTTGAAATTAAGTAAGAAAAAAACCTAACTAACTATAAATAAATGCTCAGTAATCCCTGCGTGACTCAAAAGTTTTGTGAATGCATTCCATGAATTGTAAGGATTGCATATCTTTTAATTCTATGTGTCACAACTGTTTGGGAGGCGTGGCGGCAGTTTAGTGAGTAAATGTTTTTTCTACATTTTTCTCAGGAAAAAAGGAGTATGCAACCATCTGGCCGGTCAAGTCTGAAGCAATTCAGAGTTTGGTGAAATTAGCTTGGGGACAGAAAAAAAAACCGGGTAGTGGCAACGGCAGAGACCCAGAGACACACCCTGCTGGGGACCAGCAGCCATACTGAGTGTCCCCTGACAGGTTTGGAGGCAGGGTGTGTGGGAACTCACTTTCCTTTGACAACAGAAACTCCACGAGGTCTGGCAACACAGCAGCCACCTGGCTGGCAGAAACCTCCACACAAATATCAATGTTGCTAGGTTCACTCCCAATACCTTATTACCTCATAATTCATTTTTAATTCCGACAAGATAATCTCTTTTTCCTCCAAGATAATGCATAACACATGTCCTCTGAGTAAGAACGCACAAGTCTCATATGTTTGCTTTTGCACCTGCGATTTCAATAATTAATTTATTGAAAAAGAGGACATAGTTTGACATAGAGAGAAATAGATGGGCTTAGGTGTGCACTGAGCAAAGTGAGCACTGCAAAACATAACAAAAAATCAGGATATCTCAAGGGAGACAAACATTCATGTTGTAACCGTCAAAGAAATTTTTCAAAGCAATAAAACCGTAATGTGGAGCATGCACATTGGCTCAAAGATTAATTTATGCCAACTCTTTCAGCATGACCTTCCCACAACAGAGCCCTAAGGCATTTTAAGGGAAGGCTTGCTTTCTTCTCCATTACAATACTGGTGGTTAAAATTGTAGTAATTGTAGTAATTAATCTAAACAGGGTCAATGTTGTCATAACACGGTTAATTCCAAGACCTATTGTTAACAATGTTCAAAATGTATAAGACATGGGATCAAACTGTGAGAAAAAAATGAAGTACCGGTATATGTGCTTCTAAATAACATAGAGCTGATTAAGAAAATATGTCTCTTTGTAATTTTGATTAACTGACCGTCAAAGGAAGGGAATAGATTTAAGAAAAAGGATTAGCAGTTTAATTACCAGTTTTTAAGTCCCTTCTTAAATATTTTAATTTCTGAGTCCACAGGTTAAGTTTTATGTAGATTAGCTCAAATCATCAAGCACAGTCCGCTAGACTCTTTTTGTGAATGAACAAAAAAAAATTGAGGCAGTCATGAAATAACTGTCTCTTAAAGTATCGTCTCATCACAATAGTAGCTTTCACACCTTTAATTTGCTTCAAGGTAATAAAAACTGCACACACACTATAAGAGCAGATATTTTCTCATCTGTGACTAAACTTAAATGTGCTGCAATTTAATGGATCAGAGTTCTGTGCATGGCAACAGATGGAGATCTAGCCGGCATACCCCTCATAATGAAGCCTCCAAGCCCTCCTCTCTCACATTGCCACCTGTCCAGCAGATCTAATGTTATTCTCGCACCTGGGCAGCCTATCGCAAACTATCTTCAAAGTTGTGCTCTGAGGGCATCCAGTCTTTCTGCAGCACGTCATACAAGAGACTCGACATATATTCACCTTGACACTGCAGCAACTACAGATTAGAGTTACTGAAAGTCCTGAGAAGGAAGTTGTAAAGCACCTTACCTGCTGGATGTTGTTTTGAATAACCCATGACTGTAGTAATGAATCTACACTTTCTTTGGCCAACTGAGAGGGCACGAGAGAGCTCATTTATTTAGTTGATAAATATGGATGTATTCAAAGCATGTCTTCACACAATAACCTCTACTTCTTCAAGTTTTTCAACAGGGAAAAAAACTGTTCCAACTAAAGGAAAGAGCAGCCAACAATGACTCAGGTAGGCTAAAAAAATGCTTTGAAAAGCAGATGAAAGATCCATATGTATGAAGATAACTATGGTATTAAACAGATGAGCCCACTTATTTACTTTTCTCTGAACAAGAAAGTTAAAAACAGGCTGATCGTGCCTGCCTTGCTTTCATCATTACACTCATAGTTTGTGTAATTAACAGTCATGGAAATGAGTCACCAGCAAAGCATTTCTTTCTCTTTGAAATATTTTTAGTTGTTACCCTTGTAGTTCCTTCCTTGATGCTTTATTTTTGTGTGATAATATTGTGGCATCACCATAATAAAAGCACAACATCTTGTGTGTGTGTGTTTTTTTTAAACAATATAACAATATGTTGCCATGTGATAAGAGAAGATTTACTGAAACCTGGATGAATTACACTTTTTTGGAAACTGCATACAAAGTGGCTTCCAGTGGTCTTTATGCATCATGTGTAATCTGTTGATTTTGCCTGTACTGTTATAAACATCTTTAACCAAGAATCACATCTGTCATCAGAGCAACACTTCAGTCTGTCCACTTAACATGCCTCCACTGAATGTAAGGCAACAGTGAGGGAAAACAGAAGTTAAAAGGATGATAGTGTATTGAGCCATCAGCTACTACTTGTGGACACTCAATCATGTGTCTTTTCTTTGCATTCATTAACATATCTTTTAAGCTACTCTTCAGTACAAGGTCTGAAAGTTGATTAAAGGGATGTTTGCTTGGAGGCAGGAAGAACAAAGGTTGATGAGCTGTAAGGGGAACACAGTATCTGCACAGCTGCCATTAAAAAATTGTAATATCGGTTTAGCCTCCTGAACCCCAGCCATCAATAAGAAGGTCTTCATGACTGACAAAGGCAAACAGCAAACACCTCACAGGCACAATCCTACCTGATAAGGCCCGTAACCTCATTCACTCCTCACTGGAGGAGTTAATCGAGTCAGGCTGACATCATGAACTGCGATAATGCCAATAAATACCATTTTCTCACACTATGTTCGATAATTATAGCTCTCTAATCCACAAATTGCAAGAGTATAAGGTTGAAGACACTGCTTCATGATAAGACTCTGTGTGTTCATTATTGCAATCACAAGAAAGCTGTTCCTTTTTGTGAAAAATACTTTTATCTATTATACATTCAGAGCAACTTTCTGCTACTTTCATTGCATGTTGCTGCAAGTTCTTATTCTCTCTGCAGCAACACTAAGGAAAACGTGGAATTAGTTTTTTGTTCAGCCCAAGTAACTCATACTAATAGTTTCTGCAGACGTTGTTGTTTATGCTGGACTACTTTGACTTTGTTAAATTATTTATTCATGGCTTTGCTTTTCACTACAGAGGAAATAGGAAATATATAACTATTGACTGCTGCTGCCGGAGCTAACTTCTCAGCTTCTCAATACAACAACTTCAGCATGTTCTGATTTCAGCCCGTGTCCAAACAAATGTCTCTTTCGCTCACTTCTCTGCTGTCTCTGTTGTGTGTAATTTTTGCACTGTCATAACTGATATCTATGACAGTCTTACTGACTGTTGCTTTCATAGACTAACAATCATCAGATTTGCTCATGTCACCTTGTTGACAGAAAAACAAGACCTTCAATTTCATCAGCATTGTCAGTTCAGCAGTCATCCCAGTCAAGCCGTGCACTGAATGCCCTTGACTGCGAAAGGTCTTTTGGATTCAGGCTGTTATTTATGATTTTGTTCACTGCAATGCTGTCTATCATATTCTTTTCAAACCATCATACAGCAACATTTTTGCAATTAAAATAAAATCATCTCTGACTAATGTGTTGCATTTGCTTTGTGTCCTCAGTGATGGATGCACAATGTGGGAGAAGGTTGTTCACACATCACCAGTGAAGAATCATTTAAGCCACTAGAGAGAGGGCAGAGTTGGGTAGGGTATTCGCTAAGTGAGGTCCCTGGCTGAGTCCTCCATCACACTTTTCACAAGATGGACAGAGAGAGTACTCTTCCGCCACAGAGATTGATTACCTGCAGTTGGCTGTCGGAAGGGATTAACCTTGTAAGCTTGGAAATTTAAGGTTCTATCCGTCCATAGTAGTTTTGATATATTGACAGCATCTACTATGTAATATATTTTAAAAAGCAACATTTTGAGACTGGCAGATGAAGGCAGTAAGATCAAAACCAATGATATGTAAAAAAAAAAAAGTTTGAATTTTAGATAGACTGCTTGATTCTAAATAGCAGGTTGTGAATATCTTGTGTTATCATATCCCACGCCTCTCTGAAGAATAGAATAATTTACCAATGCACAGCTTTTTGTATTTCTAATAGAAAATGGCATTCAATTAATCATTGGAAGAACATCACTTCTCAGAGGAAAATTCATAGCAGGCATAAAAGCTCATTTGTTTTCCAGGGAAGAAAAGCTATGTTACACACAACAATATCATAATAGGGAATCTTTGATAGACATTCTCATATGTGTCTATAAAAATTAAATCTGAAATTTATGATTGACCCCGAAGTTTTTAGGTGAGTGTCTATTTGCAACACTGTGACGACTGGCGTCTGGTAAGACTCAGCCCAAAAAAGCAAGAAGGCACAGCTGATGGGCCAATAACCACAACGATGGGATGTCTGAAGTGCCAAGGAACTGGAATGTCTTGGCAGCAGTATGTTAAGGTCAAGGCCTTACAATGTAAGAGAGATACCCAAAGAGTCCCTCTGAGCTCTTGGTGACAGTGGGGAGAAAAAACTTTATTTTAACAGGAAGAAAACCTGAACTAAAGCAACCGAAAGGAGCTAAGGTGCAAAGCAATTGGATAACATAATGTTATCCTATTGGATAACATTATCCAATTATCCATAGCTTCAAATGACCCCACGCTAGGGGACAGGGTGAGGAACTTAAGACATGAGAAGGCAGCTCAAAGTAAAAGTCAGGGTTCTTTTGCTGTGACAAAAAGGAACGAGTTGGGGTGATTTGCACAACTAACCTATATAACACCTGGCACCTCCACAAAGAGGTTTTCCAGGTAATACACACCTGGATTGTACGGGAGGGACTCTTCATCCTCTCTGGCCTGGAAATTTCTTGATGATTATCCATACAGTATCCAGTATGAGTAACCAGGGATCAGGACACCTGGGCTACTTTGCCTAAAGTGCTGCCTCTAAAACCTAGTTCTGAATGAACTCATCTTGAATAATCCTCACCCGTTTGACCAACATTTACCATGTAAACCCATCAGCAGCAAGGAGTGAACTTTTGTTTATCTTGAAATCTACGAGACATTTACAGCTTTTCCTTGATGATCAACATGATATAGTACTTAGCACTGAATAATGTGATAACTTGATAAACGTTATCTTCCACTTAATGCTTGTCACAGATGTTGAATATCTCATATTCAACAGACTTTCTAATGTCTTTATTATCTGAGGAAAGAAATGGGTAAAGCAGAAGTGCAGTTTCACAAAAAATAACCTCAACAACTGTCACTTCATTCAAACAAGCAGTGTTCTATCTTTTTTGTGATTTATGTTATCTGTAGCTCTCAGATAATACCTGTCGTCGATAATGTGCACATTTCCAACAGTCTGTCATGTTCCTATTGAATTCAAACTGCATGAATTCACATCTTCAGCAGAGCAGCCACTGTCTCATTTCAGAATCCTAAGCATATCCAAGCAACACACTGTGCATAGTGTAGATAGATTCACAGTTAGTCTAAGGTTCTTGTAAAAGACCTTAAATCAAAGAAATTCCTATTTTTCCCATTCTGTATGCTTGATACAGATTTTATTTAAAGGGTGTGTAATTTAAGATGTAAAATTTAAAAAAATGGGTTGTTTGATTCTATGTCTGAGTACATCAAAAGAAATAACAACCCCAAAATATTCCTGGATGTAATTTCACCATTTAGGTTCATTTGAGGTACATAGCCTTGAAAACTACTATTCGATATGTATACCAACATCGGTAAAGTTAGTCTTTTCTAGCAGAAAAGTTCAGTATTGTTGTTGTTTGGAAATATTCAACGAATACTATGAATACAAGGACATCTGTTTCAGGTATGGGCAGGATGTTGCAAAGTTCTTGCATACCTCCAGAGGTGGAATGACAGCACTAAGATCCTGCGGGACTTCCAGATCCGGCTGATAAACTGGTAGCCAGCAACTATAATAGAAGGCAGTAGTGACAGTTGCACCAACCCCAAGTGACAGCAACACAAAGAAAAAGGAACACGACAAGCTCCAAAATCACAAGGAGGATGTTGAAAAGATGTGAGGACTGAAGGTTGCATTAGTACCAGCAGTAACTGAAAATCCCATCCATCACTCTCTCATTACATTCATATCATGCCTTTTTTGTAGTTCTCACTTAGTTTTCTTTTTTGTCCAGAACAGCTCCTGCATTTAAGCTCCCTTCTACCGACTTCCAGTGCTAGATCACCTTAGTCATACTAGGGGTCATTCCAGTGCTTCTCGTTTGAATTTTGAGCTGGCCTGTTTTATGCTGACTGCTTTTTTCTAAATCCCAGTCTGACCTAGATGCTAGACTCAGTCCAAACTTCTGTGTACTGAGCCTTTTGGATTGACTGTTGGATTTGGTACACTACATAATTACCGATTACCTTCAATAATAAAAAACACAACTTGCATTTTATCCCACCCACCTGTTGTGTCATGCATTTGAGAATTCTTATTACACGATTGTTTAATTCTTCCCTAAGCAGTTAATAAGGGTAAAATACACTTGTGAGACTTCTGTAACCACAAGAGATGATGGACACGAGTAAGCACTTCAGCCTACTTTACAAAATAAACATCAGAAATTGAAATCTCGATGCTTTTATTTTTCAATCTTTTTATTGGTGGTTTTCAGAGCCTAGTTTGACTCTAAAATGCAGGTGCAGACAAACTGAAGACTGCAAGTAAGTAACATTCAGTATCATATCAACTGCATTGTGGATTCAAGATGCGTTGCTCACAAATGATATGCCTGATAAAGTCAAGCATGACTTTAAATGCGGCAGTTTATGCAGTATCGGCCAATAATACTAAAATCTCCACGCCACATTACTGACGCATCTGTTGTGAAATGAACATCTTTCAACAGAGCTGCACAGAGATTGCTCTAGTTTTACACGGCAGCTGATATTGGATGGCAGATTGCAGGCAAAATACCATTTTACACATGAACTGCAGTTAAAGTGAAGGTTAGAACAGCAGCAGAATCATCAAATGTGAACCACAACTTTATGTGGACATGGCTGAAGGAACATCAGTTTATCTGGCACAGCTAGGATGCTTTAAAGTGACCATGCTCGAGAAAAATGTTTAAGGATGAGACCGTCGTCTCACAGTTAATTGACGTTTCTCTGAGGTTTAGCTAGTTTGAAAATATAATTCTTAGCAAGGACAGTGAACATGAAGTGTTTCGTGCTCCACCGTAAAGACTCAATATCTCCATTATCTAGCCTTTGGGGAAAATCCTTTAACTTTTCCCGGGGTAGGTATATTTCCATCTGTCATTGATGTTATGCGAATAATGTCCATTTAGGTCAGATAAAAATAGCAGAGCAAATAAATCATGTCATTTCTACTCTTGAGAAAGAACTGCACATCATAGACTGTCAGGCTGTAGAAGAAAATTACACCTCCCATGGGAAACATGGACCAAGTACTTCATTATACCTCTTATGGAGAGAAAAAAGTGCACTCACGGCACTTTTCTTGGTCATATACCTACAATATCATTATTTTTTACACCAGTAGCTTGGCCTCACAGAAATAATACAACAAGTTGTACATTTCTGGGCCAAGATCTACAGCTTACAGAGCACTAATGAAGGTGTAATGACTACAGTGCTTGTACACAATAGCTCAGTAACCTGATTCCCCACAACCACCTGTTCACCTCCTCCTCATTCCCTAATCTGTCACCTCCTGAGTTTCCCTTCAGGTGCCTGCAGAATGTGTGACAACTGAGATTTTGAAGATTGTTGCAAGTCAGTCTTTCTTTCAGTCTGTCAGACTATCACATTATAAGGTAAAAGTCAACTGCTATAATGTAAGTGGAAATAAAAGCATGTGAAAGCAGATGTAAATAGGATTGTCTATAGTTCTCAAAGATGCATAAGAGTCATCTGTTGGTGTGTCTTACAGTTGTTCATATGACCACAATTTTGGATTTTTGCTCACAGACTTTACTGTGTTTCTATCATATCTCACACTAAACTAACACACTGACAATGGCTTTTTAGTTTTTGCCCAGCAGTCTTGAGGTTTTTTTTCACCCCCGTCTGTCTGTTTATATTTTGATCTTGTCAAGCTACAGTATATACATCCGTTTTTGTTTTCCAACTTACCTTTTGCCATCTTCGGATTTCTCCTGGACTCTGCTCTCTACCTTGACCTACTGCTTTGCAAAAATCCAGGTAGAGATGAACTGTTGAACTTTTACCCCGATTCCCTTAGCTGTGCTCACAAGTGTTGTCGGCCATTTCTCCTTAAAAGTAGGTTGCCTATTGAACTGAGGAGAGGTCAGTTTATCTCTATGTGTTGGGGGTTTTGAGGAATTCAGTGCAGTATAAAATTACATTCTGCTCTCTCCAAGACTTGATTTAAAAAACTAATGAGCTGCTTTTGTGAAATAATAAAATTTGTTTGCCTCACTTTTCAGTTTCCAAGTCCTCTGCAAACTAATCCAAACTAATATTAGATGTGTAGTAAGAAAGGTTTGTTTTTCTACAAGGATTATGTTCATTTACCTTCAATTGCACAGAAAAAAGAAGCCAGAGGGAACGGGTTTCACATCTCTAAAAAAGAACCAACGACTCATGACAGGGTGGCCAATTTTAGCACGGAAGCACAGGCAGAAGACAAACGCACGGAAATTGCTAGAGTTCTAGTAGCTGTATCATCAGCTCAGCATGGAAGTTCTTTTTCACTGAAACTATTAAATCTTGACTTATTAGGTCCCACAATGGTGATTCACCACAACAACTCATCACTCTCCCCAGCCAAACTCACCAGTCAGAAAATTAGCATGTTGAAACTGAAGGAGCACAGCTCTCAGGCCCCATTTCTCCATGTAACAAATAAATCTATTTATCTATTAAAACATGGTGCCAGTGGTATTTCTGAAAGTTGTTGTCATAACATGTTTTCTTCAACAAGAAGTGGAGAAAAAAGTATAAAACACAAGCTTTGTGTTAATTAGGGATTCTCATTCTTGGAGTTGGAGCCTACACAATGACTTATGTCACAATTATCTGTTTTATAGGCTCTAAGCCAAATGTTTTGTGGGAAATGTGACTTAATTGAAAGACAAGCTGACCCCAAATGATTTTTTGTTTACCTTTAATTACATAACCAAACTGAAAGGTATACATTACAAAGATCTACGTCTATTTGAGCTCCCTAAAAAGCAAAAATTCTATTATCAGCTAATTAATTCTGATTAATTACTGTTGAATTGTTGCTTATAACAGTAAATCAGGTGCAGATTATTCCATTTTTTTTTACCTTTAAAAAATTTTAACTTTTAAAATACCGAAAATGATGGGTGAAAATTTTTAATTTCTCCCACTCAATGCTTGTGTCTGTTTGTTTTCATTCCCATGGGCCTAACTGACCCAGATGTACATTGTCCTAAATACGGCCTTGCGAGATCTCATATGATTTTGCGAAAAAAAAAAAGACAAATCTCGCCACACTTTGGCGAGATCTTTTTTTTGTCCACCCTCCCTGAACCCTGTCCCCTAGGGGACTCCGTATAAACTTAATTTAAAAAAATTGTAACAATTTGCAATTTGCAATTTCCCTTTCATATTCATTTTCCTGAAACAGGCACTAAAGTATTTGTTAAGCTTATTTGTCACTTCAACAAGTCACCTCTGAGCCTAATGACAGACATCAGATCTCCTTTCAATGCGCTGATTGATTGAAACAACATACCTCACAAAAGTCTGTGTACAAAAATTAGACTTACAAATTGAGAGCATCTGAAAAACCACACTTTGTCAATGTGACTTGTGTAGACAGATCAATGTGCATCACGTTGTCTACGGTGTGTGACCCCACTTAAATATCTCCCAAGACTGAGATCCTCTGACTGTGGCAAGAACATCCATACTGTCTCACACACACACATACCCTGAGCCCTTCTATTATAAGAGGGTAGAAAGCCACACTCTCATATTAACTGGTCTACTGAAGCAGTCAGGGATAAGATGACACTTTAAAGAATTATCATCATTATAGTGCTCTGACAGATATCGGTATCAGATTATCGGTGATGAGACTGAATACTAACAAATCTCCCCGCAGCCAAGTGGCTTGAAGAAAGCCGGGTGGCAGCTGTTGCCCTATAAATCTGATCATATTTCTGTTCCCTGGGGTAACCCAGGCGGCTTCCAGAAAGCACAACCAGAACTTTTCAATATGTTGGCATTGAGTATCAGTGTTTACATCTCCTCAATCCTGTTCACCATGACCTAGGATTTATCTGCCATTTTACATGCCAAATGCATCTGTTGATGATGTATCTATAATATTAGAATTTTTAAAGGCTTTTAAGCAACATATCTGTTTTTTAGACTATCTCTGTGGGGGGTGTTAATAACACAGCACAGCAATAGCTGAAAAAACAAAAATGAAAGCATCACTGGTATTGTACTATAAAGACTTTTATAAGAAGAAGAATTTATTACGTTAGTGTGCTCTTGAAAAGTGCTCCTTGGGTTAGGCTTAAACAGTCATCTAGAGATTTCAGTGTAGTGTCCATCACAACCAATTTTTCTCCTTCCGGTGTCTGATTAAATAGCTAAGCCGTTTGTCCCCAGCTGGAAAAGACATACTTTGAATTGTAAACCTGTAAATCACCTAATATACTGAAAATAGTGCATACTGCCATTACTGTGAGGAACAAAATACTAAAATTGTGCTGGGATCCACTTTGGCTTTCATCACAATCCTGAAAACATGCAATTTGATATCAAAGAAGCTGAAAAAGCTAATGCACTTAAAAAGACATCAATAAACCAACGGGATGTACTGTGAGATGCTAAAGGTTACTAAGAAAAACCACACATTTCTACTTATTTTGAATCACATACAATACATCACTGACAGAGTGACCATAAAAGAAAAATAGCACTTCCCTGTGTGCAGAACATCCTAAGGGAAAATTCTATATCACAACAGAACCATTGGCCATTAAGTAATGTCCACTGTCCAGTGGTGGTCTGCGGTGCCATGGGGTCTGCACACTGTGATCTGTGGCTCCAAGACAAAGTACTAACAGCCAAGGGCATTATTTCATCCTGTTCCACAGGGCTGTAGCCTGACTCGTATTTTCTGAAATATATCTAGCCCTTGGGAGAATGTTTGGTTTAATTATGGATACATGGCAGATCAGTCAAAGTTAATGTTGTTCTTGTCTCACACAGCCATCCTTGTAAGGATGACATCCTTCTGCCACGCCCAGAACATCCCAAGGAGAATTGCAAAGTTTGTTGCAGAATCTTAGGGTCAGAAAGTGAGACATGAAGCCAGCTGGGTCTTTGAATAATTGATAAGGTCTAATTTTCAAACTGAAGCATGCTGATGTCTTAAAAGCTTTGTTACAACAACTGTTAATATCAGCATGACAATAGCTGGAAAAGCTCTCTATGGTAGGAATCTTAAAGTGGTTCTTATAGACTATTTGTGACAAAAATTACACTCTACCCTCCTCTCCTGATTGTGGCCTCCGGCAACACTCATCCCTCCCCTGTTGGAGCTGCAGGCAGTATGGTCATTACCTTCACCCCTGTGGAGCACTACTTCCCTGGACAGCCACACTCTCAGAGATGCTTATGCTCCTTATGAAAGCCCCTCCTCATGACAAGAAAATCAAAAATGTGCCTGGTGGTGCTCACTTGGGAAGTTGTCTGTCTTTATTGTGTGGGGAAATGAGCAGACACTTGGCCTTAATGTGCAGGTACTGCTGGCGCTCAGAGCTGACAGGATTAGTCTCTCTTTGCAGAGATCACTTACTGTTATTGTAAAATGCTGAATTACACTGTTTCGACTGTCTAATACATCTTTGTCTAAAACCATCTATTGAATGTATCCCTTCCTTTGTTTCAACAGCATATGTGACAGTTTCTTTGGGAAACAAGCAGTGTGGATTAATTGCAACAGTCCCAGTCTCAGACAGTAGATATTCCAAAAATATGCAGCAAATGACTGCGTGTCACCCTGCTCCTCTGTGTCTGTATGTATGTGCCTATGTGCTCTTGCCAGCTTGTTACCAGCCAGTCTGATGTGTTAAAAGCACAGAGCGACCTGCAGATGGCTAAGGTGATTGATTTGCATTGTGATTGTTCTTAAAAATGCTCAATTACACTTGATTTGTAGAGCAATAAGGGGGAGGAGGACTTTGTCCAAGAGGAGTTAATCTGCTGACATATTCCTCAATTACTTCTATGGTTTCCAAACGGATGATAAAGACTGTCAGGAGCAAAAATGCAAAGTAACTCCAACATCGAGACCAACACATGTTCTCCACTGCTGGAGCCAGAGACTCTTGGCTCTGAGTGAGAGCTTCCCAGCCAGCTCGTCTTGGCACTGCTGACTCTGTCCTGAGCATACTGATTCTCATATCAGGGTTCATTTACATAATCCTGCCTGTGACTGGTCTCAGTTTAATGAAGGGTGGTAATGCATTTCTATAACAATGTTTCACCCTCAACATGCCAACATAAACAGAACAGTCTGATGACATCTGGTGAAGTACTCATTGACTTTATATTCATAAAAGAAAAGCCAGTCATCATTCGGCAGTGACAGTACAATATCTTTTAGTATCAAAGTAGCTGTCAAATGTCTTTCTCAATGCAAAAAAATTGGCTTCCAGTGTGGGAAAGTATGACAAGTGAGCAAATCTAATATGCAATGATAGCTATCAACAAAAAACAAAAAAGCAGCAAAAATATATTTTTTATTTCAAGAAGCAAAAACAATTTTTTTTAAAGAATAGTTAACATCGTGCACACATTCTAAGTGAAACCTTTGTGTTACAGCCTCATAAAATATATCCATCCGTCCATCTTCCACTTCTTTAAATACTCTGAGACTGCATATTATTTATCTGTCTTTAAGAGCTCATTCAGTGTAGGGATTTCTCTCAATCTCAGCTGACTAAATGCCACAAACGAGTGAATTCTTGTACAAAACTAGTAAAATCATTAAAAAAAAATGCAAAGGGTCTATTACAATATCAAAGCCCTTACAGGCACACTTGTGTTCTGTGCTACATTTATGGACACATACATTTGTTTTCTCCACCAATTCTCCATGAATATGCAACCCTACCCTGCTTGTGACTGATTAAGAGCCTGAGATTTTGTTTCCAAACCATCTAACAAATAATCTACCCGTCAACCTCAATCGTGCAAACACAGGGGTGGTTGTGGCAGGGATGGGGAGTCTAAAGAGGAACTTTAAATTTGTAAGCATCCAATAATTTAGCAGAAGGTTTAAACTACTTTTATATGGAATCTTTAAAAACATTTAATAGTAGGGCTGGGTACCGAACTTCGGTTCTTTTAAGGCACCGACCGAAATGCTTCGGTAGCACCAAATATCAAAACATGCCTCGTCTTTCGGTGCCAAATATCGGTACCCAGAGATTAATCATGTGATCAAGAACTGATCATGCCACCCTCGATTGGGTGTATTAACGTTACACTTTGTCGCATGCAGGAAAATGTGGTCACACACACAGATGGGGTTCATGTGTATCTGCGTGGGGAACTGTAGTTGTGTGTGTGTCGTCGAACCTTTAAACAATGCCACCGAGGTCTAAAGTGAGGCTCCATTTCACCAAGATTGATGCCAAGAGTGCGCAATGCAATATATGCCAAAAAGTCATCGCTGCTAAGGCCAGCAACACGACTAATTTAATGAATTATTTGACACGCACAAAATCAATTTAAGAGCAGACAGTTGCTCCGTGTTTTACTGCAAGAAGGTCGGATCGCAACCATCCTCCTCTCTGCATTCAAGTCAGCATGTGGACGCTACAGAGCCCGAGCGACATAATTCAAAATCTCCACCACTGGACTCCGCTTCATCTAAGAGCACCGAGGACGGCGCAGTGTGTGGGATTTTAAAAGGTAAATTAACGTTCAGCGAAATCCGGCAGTAATCTTAATGTTACTGCAACTTAATAGTGCAGAAAGCAGACATGTTGATGTTTCTGAAGAAAAACTGCTAAGTGAAAAGTATCCTCGGTGTGTCGGATAGTATTAGACACCAACCTGTCACTTGTTTGCAACCCACCCAGCAAAAATTTGTTGAAAAGACATTGGAAAGACGTCAAGGTATGCGTCCAAACAACATCTACATTTGGTTGAAAAATGAAAGGTGAAAAGCCATCATTTTCAGGCCGTCTTTTCAAGACATCTTTTCAACGACTATTTCTGGACTAAATCAAGACTATGACGGACCGACCAGATTTAGTCTAAAAACCAACATCCAACTGGCGTCTGGTGCTCAGTGGGAACTGTTTTGCACTGGAAATTATTTGTTGTTAATTTTTTCTGTAAGAGAACTGCTTGGATTGTAAAAATACTGAGCTGAAAAATAAAACTGAAGATTTGTACTGTTATGTGTAATGTATTTTCCTTTCTGTTAGAATTGATATTATAAAATTGGTATAAAAAAAATATCACTCAGGAACCGGTATTGAAGTGAAGGTATCGATATTGATACCGGTATCGAAAAATTTTGATTGATACCAAGCCCTAAGTATGCAGATGGAGTTAAACGGCAAAAAAACGTATGGAATAATAATGAAACAAGAAAAAAATAGTGGCCCATCTTTACAGCATACTCACAATAATAAAAAAGAAGCACCCAAGTAATTTAGTAACCAAAGTCTGAAAATTGTGAGACAGCTAAATCAATGCCATTCACCTCTAACTGAACCCCAAACTGACTGCAACACCTCAACAGATGGCACCTAATGTTGACTGTGATCTCCTGGAGGGAAATTGGGATCACACCTCCAACCTCCCAACACAGGATTTTTTCCCAAACAATGCAGCCTTGGTGGGGAGATTAAGTAGTCTGCCACAGGAGTGCATGATGCTTCATTAGGCCAAGCAAGGATGGATGTCAGTGCCTGAAGCAATATGGGAACCAGTGAGGTGTCGAAGGACCTCTAGCGAAGTCTTACTCATTACTGCCCACTATATTGACTAAATGTAAGGAGAGCTAGAATGATTATTCAAAGGATTAAATCAATTCTTCACATAATGCCTTCACTCAAGATCTAATCACAGCATGCTTAATGTATTTAATGGTGCTAAGACCAGCAGTGCATCAAACCATGTACATAATTTGGTAATGTTAATGACAAAAGTAACTTGTGACTCCTATGAAAAACCTGTATTGCATGCTGCTGTTCTGAGACATTGGAAGCTATTAAGACATTTTTTAGACTGTTAATTATACCAAACAGTTAGTTCTGTCAGTCAAACTGCAGCTCTGCTTTCAGCACCCTTTCTGCAGGAAAGTGTGCTAAATGAATATCATTTTATGAAATTATCAGCACTCCTTGACTTTAATACGCTCTCTGGAGGGATTTAAATGTTTTTTCAGACTACAGCATAATTTTTTTCTTCTATAACTGCAAGAAAATGTTTGTACCAAATAAAAAACAACAATTATTTTTGTGGCTATATCATGTCATGTTCCTGTTTTACTTATAGGAATAGGCTGAAATAAGCAATCAAAGAACTAATGAACGTGTCGTCAAAAGACTTCCTTAAAATTCTGCAGTCAGCGTTTTTTCATCCTTTATTGGCACTTTTCTGTTTCTTGGTGCATTGCCAGCATTTACCTCCAGTAGCTGAATGTAAATGTATCAGTGGGATATGAATATGTTCTCCTGTATGTTTGCACAGCAAACAAACAAAACAGGAACAATGTTCTGCAGCCTTACTGATGATCGAAAAGTCCACAAGGCATAGTACGAATTTAGCACAGCAGTTTGTTCACGCAATAGTCCAACAGAATTAAAATGTCTTGAATTACAGTGCAATGAATTTTAGAACTTTACCTTTTCAGGGGACAATAGTTCAATCATAGAAACACTGATATTTATCAATTTACTGAACAAGTAGCCAAATATAATCTCAGTTTTTTTTTTCATATCAATGTTCAGCTGGCAGTAACACAGACACTTCTGTTCTAATATTCTTCAGCCTGCAATTTGTTTGATATACAGGGAAACCTGAAAATCAGCTATCATTACACAATTTGTTTCCATATTCTCTTTTATTAATGATTCATTTAGTCATTAATAAATACAGCTAACTTTGTGTCAATAGGGGGTTATGGAACATGTTCATTATATGAACACTTGACAAACATGACAAATGAATTTGAGAAAAATACTGAGAGATCTGCAGTATTTCTATTGAGTGCCTCACACTAAAATGCAATCCAGTGGGGGCTATCTCTTGGCATCTTCCAATAAAACAGCAGCCTGTGCTTCGAATTTGTTTGGGCTTTATCAGCAGTCTGTCAGTAATTTTCAAACAGAAGCGAGCAAAGCAGATTAGCCTGGCTCTACACCACCGACACTGTTGACTCATTTGACTCACAGATGAATACGAAATTATCTCTAACCCATTCAGTGCAAGCAAACACGTGAAACATCGTCCAGCATGAGGCCGGATAGAAGGTGTCATTTCAGAACTGCTCTGCTTTTCACCTCCACTTGTAGGACATAAAGGTCAAAGCACATGAGGCTCGATGTGGGCCAGCTCTCTGCAACAAGAGAGGATGGAGGGGCTGAGTTCCATCTTCTGGAGGACAACAGAGCGGCACTGTCACAGGGAGTATATACCCTCACTGTCACCAAGAGCGTTCAAGTGGAAGGGGCCAGCTCTTGACTAGGAACAGTTTTGTGAGTGTGTATCTGTGTGTGCGCATGTATGCAGAGGGAGCAATCTGGAGTGTGCTGGAGGCTATGGCCTCTTTGACATGATAGATTCCTTTTGCAGCCTGAAAAGCCTGGAGGAAGCCAGTCCTGCCTCATACCGTGCTTTTTATATTCCAAAATCTGATGACAGGTGCATCCTCTGGGCCCACCCTAGATGCTCTACCCCCTCACCATAATGATCATAACTTATGGTGTCATAAATGACTGTGCGATTTGCAGTGTTTAATGCTGCAGTACTAAAGCAGATTCTCTTCCACATGGATTTCTCACTATTGAATGAGAAGCACAAGGACCAACAAAAGGCATGCACAAGTATGCAAATGTTTGCTGTGTTTTAACAGATACGGGTTGAATCAGGTTTCACAGGAAAAACAAGATATATGGCTCAGAACTCTGAGATCATAGCCCCTTACTAAAGAGAAAAAGAGAGCTGGGAAGGGAAAAAAAAATTCAATTCCGAATCTGCAGCTTCAAAAGTGGATGGAAGCTGAATGCAAATAAAGTTCTGTTTCTCTGTGTTGTGATTTATCACTGTGCCGAGCAGTAGTGCCGAGGCAGGCGGTGTATTGAACGAAATGACTCTCCTCACATATTGGAAAAGCAACTCAACAACAAAGTGCAGGAAAAATAGAGCCAGACAGATGGATGACCTTCAGTCCCCCTTGATAGGAACAGGTAGAGGGATTTGTTTAGAGAGCTAATCGTTCACTCACATGAAAAGATTGTGTGGAATGCTCATTTATACGTACAAAGAAAAGAAATCCTACAGGGTAAAAGTTACTTTTTGTGAAGTCAGTAAAACAATGAGAGGATGAGATCTATAAATTATGTACAATAAAAAATTAAACAAGAAATACAGTGTAAGCTACTTTTTCATCCTTACAGAATAAGGCTTTTTTTTTTTTTTTGTAAAAATGCAAAATTTGCATGCAAATGAGAACACAGAAGCTTTTTTTGTTAACAAGAGATTTATCATGGATGCAATATAACTCAATAGCATTTGGCATTTCTCTAACATCATAGCACTGCACCCATTCCACACGTTGGATAAAAGGGCCTGTTGTCAACATCATCTATGTATTCAGAATCCTATTTCAGATAATCGGCCAAATTTGTGTGTGTGTGGGGGGGGGCATTTTTTCAGCCCATGTTTACAGAGCACAATCAAACTTGGCCATTCTTTTGTCAAATGTTGGAGAAAGAAAAAGCTGAGGCATGTAAGTAATTTGAGGCTTATTTAATGCTTGTTTAATCAATGTGTTTGAGCAAATGTTTGTGAACCACTGCTCTTCAGCACATCAAGTTAAAGCCATTGAAAACAAAATCTACAATCAAAGAATAGGCAGCGCTGCACTTAAAAGGCTGGGCTTCCTGTTTTACGGTGCTCTAATTCTCCCATTTGGTGCTCATTGAAAGTTTCCAGTAAACAAAACTGATTGAAGATGGGCCATGTGTTTTCCATTTTTCTCCTCTCCATATAATTCACTGTTGATGAGTCATATCACCATTGCTCTGGCATGGTTGAGCTTCAATCTCTGTGCCCAATGACTGCACCAGAGAGCAATCCTTCAATTCAGCCCTGGCATCAATCATGCTTGGAAGCATTTAGTGATGAACCTGGACTGCCTAGAGTTCTCCACATTCCATGATCAGACATCACAGTTGGCTGTCTGATTCATACCAGAATGCCACATGAGTGGAGGAAAGGAGAGATCATCGTCCTGTCCCTAAATGTTCACTACAGAGGACTAGAGTACTGTCACTGCCCATTCAAAACTAAGTTAAATTGTGAATGGAGAAATTTACTGAACAAAGCAAAGAGTTGGAGAAAAAAAGAGCTATTAATGGGACCTATATTTTTATTCTCACTTTTGTCAGTGAGCCAGCAATTTGCTTCCAAATGGCCCCTTTTTAGCTCTTGCCTGCTGGTCTTAGTGACAGACCACTGTGTCTGATCATTTGTAAAAAAGTAATGGTCATACTTGTAGTTTTAGTTATACTAAATGCCTAATATGCCCAATCAAAGCAAGTTCACAAAGTCTATTTAAATCCTAAAGTATATGCACCTGTATTATGCCTTTTTTTCACAAGCTGACACAGAATACAGAGGTCCTAATGAATGTCTGGGACATACTTTAATCGCATATCTTAGATATACAATACCAAAGCTCTCTTTTCAGCCTCGTCTTTAAATCTTTGTTCAAAGCAGCTGGTTTTAGGGACTGAAGTGAGCCACTTAACTCCACTCCACCCTCTTCTGTGGGGTAAGCCTTATTTGAGACAATAGTACAGCCCTGCATGACCATGCAAATGAAAATTTAGATACAAATCACATTCAAAAAGTATTAGAATGTATCATCCTTTGCCTGAAAGCTCAGGCCTGCACACATATACCAAACCCACACAGCAACAAACCAAACTATAAAATAACTGACAATTTTATCATCTCATCAACTTCATCTTCTTTGTGGTACCAATCTCTCTTTTAGTCATTAGCCCAGGCTTTTAAAACACTGCCCCACTGTTAGGAACATAATAACCTGCCGGCAGTGGCAATAGGCAAGTCAAACATAACGTTGTAATTCCTCTGTTGGCTTAATAAACCTTGGACACTGCAGGTCCAAGTATCACAAGTGAGAAGCCTACAATAGGTCAGATTCTCTGGTAGGGATATACCCCATAAGATAATGTAGAGAGTAGCTGAACTATGCAACTGCGGATGAGAATTTGCTGTTAATAGAAAAACAAAACAGCAAGAGCAAAAGAGTTTCCAGTGCAGTGAATGATGTAATATTTTAAATGGATGTTGGGTGCAGAAAAAGATGGAGATGCTGGATCACTCTACTCTGAGGTGAGGGCGTGACATAGTGGTACCCGGCTAATCTGAACGTCTCACAGAATTACATATTTTCAAGACCTATGCAGCTTTGAACAGAGTAATCAGGCTGTGCTTTTTTCAGTTTCAGCACTCGGCTAAAGATCATTACAGACAGCCAAATAAATGCTCTTTTTTTCCATATGTTAAATAGAGAGGGGTGGAATCCTCAATTTTACCTTTTCTTTATTGTACCATAGTGATGGAGTTGAGTTAATGTTTGGCTGTATGGCTTAAATCAAAAAGATACACTTTAACAATTATTTGTTTATTAATCTTTATAGCAGATTCTAATATTCTGAAATAGGTGTAGCAGCATAAAAAGTCCTGTTCTCCTTGACTGAAACATTTTCCTAATCTTAAGTAACGAGGACACCTTGATGAAAAGCAAAGCCAAAACAGGTAAAAACATCAGGGTGGGTGGTGTCAGAGGTTCCAAATGTTTCCCTGGATGTCAATAGAAGGTAAGGAAATAAGCTTTTATCACCAAATGACACACTTTCATCTCCTCATTTGATCGACAAAGGAGAGCTCATTGCGTCTAATCCTCACTGACTAATCTGGAAAAAAAGACTTTGCAAACATGTTTATTGCATTTCTCCTCAATCCACACAAAACTGTTTAGGAAAATCTTCTAAATGTACACATCATATATACACTGCACAGCATCAGAATCTCAAAATAAATTGTTTTCTATATTTCTGCCACAGTGTCTTTCCATCCCAAAAAAATTAATTTATTTAGTTTCACACCCAGTTTCTTGTAAATAATGTGGTTGAAATGTTTCACTTCATAAGACTATTTTTTGTTTTTTTTGCTTGTAAATGAAAACAATGTTTTGCTGCATCCAAACTAGACAGAAGACTGAGTAAAGAAATCAAACCCATGACAAGCTTATAAAGCAGCTTTCTTGTGTCTTCAAGCTATTATGCATTCTTTTGCCAGCACTGCAGAGGGGAGTTGTGCTCTAATTAAACTCACCTCCAAATATCCTTGCAGACACCTCCAGAATACTCAAAAGCTCTTAAAATGTGGCTGAGATGAGAATTTGTTATGCATGTACCCAGCAGTGCTAATAAATTCCCTGTTTAGACTTCAGCCAAGATTAGCGTTGCAACCTGCAGAACACATCACCAGTGTGGCTCCGAGTCACAAAGGTCACTATTCAAATTCTTTGACACATGAAAACCTACTGTGATTGAACTAGTCCTCAGAGGTAATGCCAGCTGCCAGAGCAAGCTGTGTGAACTGTTAACTACTGATTGCTAGCACAAACAGCTGTGTGGATAAAAAAGCTTTGCTGCCCTTCAACATTATCAAAGCTTGAATGATGAACCAGCACTAGATTTAAAAAGATTGCAAAAGAATTTCTGAACGTTCACCAAGGTATTGTCAGATTTTAGGTTTGACCTTATACTGTTCAGATGAGAAACCCTCTGAAAACATTTGAAAGCATTTGTTACTCCTGAGAAGGTAAGAAACATTTCTCACTGTAGAAAAATTGTTTCAACAAAGAAATTAAGAGGACTGACTGTCAATGAATTCAATATCATTTGTGCATGGTTACACTGTAAAGAGCCTTTGTGGACCTGGCAGGACCTTTTGAATTGACAAAACCCACCTCAGTCGGTGTGCAGAGTAGAACAAAGACAGGAAAACATCCATAAGCTTATTAGCTACCTGCAAGAATTACATCTGATCTCTCGTTGCTGTCGCAGCAGCTGTAAATAGACGTGATCCACCTTTGAGGTATTTCACTTTATACATTAAATCACACATTTTGATTCTATAACATACAATCCCTTCTACATATTTATTTTCATGCCCCATAAAAATGACATTGGCTTTAAAGATTTCCATTTAAAGGTGACTGTTAATTCACAGTCTTTGTCAAGTTTTGAGGGCAAAGGCTGTGTTATTAAGCCTGAAATAAAGACATCCTAAATGATTAAACATATAATTACCAGCCAAAGCTTGAAGGGCATAACTTGTCAGATCTCCAGAGATTCCTGATGGGCTGTAGTCTGCACAAGTAATTCTTCTTCTGAAGCAAAACAAAACTCTCCAATCTCCATCCATCCATTTTCTATACCTGTGTAATCCAACTCAGGGCCGCGGGGGGTATGGAGCTTATCCCAGCTGTCGTTGGGCAAGAGGATCCTGGATGGGTTGCCAGTCCATCACAGGGCCACACAGAGACAAACAAGATAAACAACCATGCACGCTCACTCTCACTCCTCGGGAGTCACCAATTAATCTGACATGCATGTTTTTGGGCGGTGAGAGGAAGACAAAGTACCAGGAGAGAACCAACTCTTCAATTTCTCAAAATATATCTGCCATTACTCTTGTGATTGGAGCATCTAAATGTTTAACCTGAGATTTTCTGCAACAACCTTCCAAGATATTTTATTCTATCCCTAAAACTACATCTGGGCTTTATCTGACAGCCAAACTAGCAACTAGGCCACAGCCCTGTTCCTGACAAAAATCCCCAACAAAACAAGTTCAAGAAATGCAGCCCCTTTGGGGAGAGATAATTATTCACCAAAGTGCCAACTGAACAACGTTGTTTGTCTGACAACAAAGTATAAACTACAAGTCTTGCGTGACAATCTGGAAAATCAAGCTGAGCTTTGGCCGCTACCCTAGAACAAGCATCTGTCAAAACAAATGGATCTTATTTTTTTTTTGTTTTACATGAATAAATAATCAACTTAAGATCCATGGATGGAATAAAAGAAAAAAATAATAAGAAAAGGAACATTGACACAACTGTGAAATTTCAACAGAGATGTCTGTGACAGTTTTGGCAATTTTAAGGGCTTTTGGCAGATCAGATTATAGGATTAGTCCATACTGCATGATTGCATTAATATTAAAAAATAAAATTACATTTAATGCTGAAGATAACCTTTAATGATTATCATAATTAAAAAAAGATTGGTAGCAAGATAACGTGTGAAATCAGTTCAAGCAAAATATTACAAATCATACGTATTTATTCCAAAATTGCATTTTCACTCTGGACGAGTGAAATAAATCAAATAATTGCTTAGAAAAATGTAACACAGGTGAGTATAAAAAAAAGTGAAACTTGTGAATCACACAGATGAGTGAAGCTTATTCCAAGCGGATAAATGTTTGTTAACCTCACATATTTTGTCCATCTTCCATTTAAATAACCTTGAAATTTGTTTCTGGTGCAGAGGTTTTGTTCGAAAAGCAGAGGTTGACCACATTAATAAAGTAATGAGCTGCAAAAAGCCCAGCAGATGTCACATTTTTAACCATAAAATTGTTTCCTGTGTACTTATTTAGCAGGCGCACACCTGTTTATATGAGGTCCAAGTAAACTTTGACACTGAAAAATGATCTAAAGCAACAAGGCCGTTTTTTAGGCACATATTTGTGGAAGGATACAAGAAAACGTGTCATTTAAAGAGCTTCACAAAGTAGTCTCTGCCATTTTAAAATGGAAGAAGTTTGTAAACCATCACCAGAATGAAGAGCAGTGAAAACCTATTCTCAGACTGGAGTGAGAGTTTACTTTTCACCAAGACACACAAGCTTCAGCGTGCCAACATAAAAACAAAGGAGAGGAGGCAGGAATACTCTGTAAAAGTTCTGCAGTGACCCAGCCAGAACCTGGACCTGAACCTGGCAGACCATTTCTGGAGAGACCTTCAGACTGACTTTTGATTAATGTAAGGGCTACAACTCTGAATTGCTTGAGGTTTGTTGTCTAAGTGTTTCAAGGGTTACATTAGGAGAAGTATGAAGAAAGCTGGACCAAAATTCTCGAGGCTTACAAGCAAACTAAAGACACTTCAGACAGTGAATTTGGTTCATGCAATTGAAAAGAAAGCCACATCATTCTCTCTGAGGATGATAAACCGCCTCTAAAATGGGCTCTAGTCCATAGCACAAACTGTAGCTGGTTCAATCAGAGTGAGAAATGAACCATGTAAAATAAATAATTCATTCACCCTCTTATTGTTATTCAGGGTCACAGACAATACCGGCAACTATTGAGAAAAAGGCGGGGAAACACAACTCAACAGTTAATCACAGGGCTACAACAGACAATCATTCACCTACATTTATGCCTAAAGGTACTGAATGTGACTTGCATGTGATCTCTGTATATAAGAGACAAGGTGACATCATGTAATAAGAAAATAAATAATTTTCCACCAACAAAATCTGATCTTGGAAATTCTTTTCTTGTGATTCTTACAAAGTAATTATGAAAGTATGTGCATGTGTTTATTCACTCCAAAGCAGCTCACCTATCTAGTGATTTGTTATCCATAAATGCATTCTTCTAATTTTCTAAATCATCATATACTCCTACATCATGTTCACACACAGATTTTGCAATAATGCTGCACAGAGGATGTCCTTGTTGTGCCATCGTTGCTCATCTTTGCTCATTCATACTAGCAATGTTTACTTTCGAACAGCATGCCAGTGTTGTGGAATGCCATCTTTTTCATATGCACGCTGGTTAATTTGGCTACTTGACAACATCTGCTACTAGCTTAAAGGGATATCAATTTGACCACCCAGTTCACCTCTGCAGTACCTCACAAATATAATGATGAGGAGCCACAAACTGGTTCCAGGCTTGAATGGGCCATCTGAAAAAAGGCACAAGTCACCTCGTTTTGAACGAGACACCTGACCGAACAACTCACTGTTACATCCCAATTTATGCAAGGGGGTAGGGGGAAGTAACAAAAGATGTCCAGATTGTAAGATGGGGTTTAAAGGTTTATTAAGATAAGAAAGGGATCAAAAAGACAAGATAAACCAGAGGAACTAAGGGTGGAAGGTGTAACTGAAATCAATAAGTAATCAAAGCATAAAAGCATCTTCCTTAATATTTAAAAAAACTAAACTACTTAGAAAAGAAACAACCAAAAAGCCTAAACAAACACAGCACCTCTAAAACTAAGCTGTAAGGAACAAAAGTATGAAACGAGTTGCGAAAACTAATTGATCTTTAGCCGAGCCTCTGAAACAGTTCCAAGTTCTTTTACAAGAGAAAAGCATCACTTAAGATTAACCAGGATCAAAAACAAGATAGCGGCACTATCAAAGCAGAGGGCAAACTGCACACCAAGCTGCAGTTGCCACCAAAAGCGCTTCTTCACGATCCATTTATCGTAAAAAGAGGTGTGCCATCAGCCAGAGTCTGGAGGCCAGCAATGGGCTCTTGCAGTAGGCGGGCAGACAGGTCAAGGGAGCCAAGCCTTATTTAGAGATGACACACTCATCTTTGCATGAAGGCAGGACGTTGAAATACTTTTCCAGAGGCCTCAGGATGTAACGCACACTTTCAGAATAAATGGCACAAGTCTTGTGTCTCTTAACTGAACCCACCGCAAAATCTGACTAACTCTAACAAAGGTAATTACACCATTGATGCTTCACACCTACTCCTTCCAGGTATGCTCAGTATTTAGAACCCAGTACCAGAGACACTTCTTAATCTCTGGCATACATTTTTGCTGCTGTTCCAGTGTTACAGGGAAGCAGACACAAACAACAAAAGCTACCAACAGGACACAATACAACCTTTTCACAACTTGACTACTTCAGCAAGGAATGACACCAACTCTGAACAGCCACATCCTCGACAAGGTCGCTTAACATCTTCTTTCAGCCGTTTTTGTGAATGAACCCAAGATTTTACCAGTTAAATGCGCTCCTTTTTTTTTTTTGGTGGTGGTGGCGGGGGGGGCAGTGTAAAATATAAATTATAGACAGAATACAAAGATTTGCAAATCTCATAAACTCATTTTTTATCCACAAGAGAACAAAGGAACATGGAGAAAATATAAAAAGTTGAAAGCTAGACCATGAAGAAAATATTATCTCATCTTGAATTTGATGGAAGCAACACATCTCACAGTTGGGACAAGGCCATTTTAACCACTGTGTAGCATCCCTTCCTCTTTTAACGGCAGTTCATAAACATCAACAAATATTTTCACTTGATGAGAGGTCTGGACTGCAGGCAGGCCAGTTCAGCACCCAGACTGCATGATTTTGTAATAGATGCAGTAAGTGGCATAGTTTAGCTGAAAAAGTAAGGCCTTCCGAAAAAATGGTTTCTCTAAAACCTGTTTTTTATCTTACAGCATTCTAGGTTCATTTTCAGATGTGCAAGTTGCCAGTTCCATAGGTATTAATACATCCCACACTAACACAGGCATAACACCTGTCATGATAACAAGCTGAGTGGTGCCTCTCTTCTCTAGTCTGGAGGACACCACATCATGATTTCCAAAAAGAATTTAAATTTTTCACTTATCTCACAGAACAGCTTTCCACTTTGCATCGGTCCATTCTGAATGTGGTTTGGCCCAGAGAAAACAGCAGAGTTTTTGGATCACGTGGCTTCTTCTTTACATGATAAAGCTTTAACCTGCATTTGTAGATTGCATGGATGAATTGTGTTAACAGACAATGATTTTTGGGTGTTTTCCTGGTCCCAGGCAGTGATTTCCATGACAGAAACATGCCGGTTTTTAATGCAGTTCCACCTGAGAGCTCAAAGATCAGGGGTTGAATTGTTTATTGTCCCTTGCACACAAGAATATCTCCAGATTATCTGAATATTTTTATGATATTGGGTAACATTTTCCTCCAGCTGTTTGTTATTCCCAACCTTTTCTGAGACGTGTTGCTGCCATCAAATTCCAGAGAGTTCATCAGTTTATCTGTTTTCTATGTTCTATTGTGAATAAAATATCACATTCACCATATTCATGAATTTGAAAATCATTGCATTTACTCACATTTTACAGTGTCCCAACTTTTTCTGGAATTAGAGTTGCACGAATCCTACATTTCTAACAGAAAAATACCTGATTGGCGTTTATTCGTCAAGTTGAATCCTCATCCTCGTAAAGTAAGTCAGGATTACAGTTATGGTTTGTCGCTGATTAAACTATTCAAACTTTATTAAAGGCTATTCTATCTCTTATCAAACTCTGTCAGAAAGTTTTTTTAAAAAAAACTATTTTATCATCAAATGTCTTTGTCTGTAAAAAGTAATGAGAACAGAAAAAATCAATTAGAATATAAGCTATTCTTTATTCTATTCTTGACATATCCGGCTTGACATGTTGGGCCACTATGCCACCAACAGCTTGTCTATTTCACTGTAGTCATTTAAAACATACAGAGGTAATTACATTTAATAGAGAACTAAATTTTCTTTTGTTTTTTTCTGTCCGTGTGCAGCTCATTGTGTGGTATGTCCTGTATTATGAAGCTAATTAGGTCATTTGCTTCACTGAAGACATTGTTTGGAGATTAAGTTGCTCTGACCCATCTGGCTAATGGCTTGGTAGGGTCTCAACTCCTATTAAAATATCTGCCACAGAGGAGAAAGAAATATATTGAATCCTATTATTGTCCTAATCTAATTATTCAACATCAGTGGACATCATTTCCCCATAGTCCTCGACAATACATCGATGGTTGAATAAGGTAGGATAAAGGATTCTTACACATACATCAGTTAATTAGTGATAATATGTACATTTAAGCTGTATTATTCTATTTGGGTCTTTTAATGTACTTATATGTATTGTTTAGGTGTTGGAAGCTGCTATAAGATCATAAGAAAATGATTATAATCATGATGGTTTTCTCATCTAATTTCTCCTGATACCCTTTAAACTAAAAACAGTTACCCTCTTATCATCCTGAAATAACAAGAAATTAAAACTATAACTATTATAACACCAAACATTTCATCGACCATTGATTTGGCTAATGTTTGTCCATGAGTCCATCTGTCAAACATAAAATGGGACGCTGTGATAGTCTGGCAACTTCTTGTGCCATTGTAGGCAAACTGTCAACCACTGGCATCGAATCTCAGAGCAGTGACAGATGTTGTCACCGGCAAAATAAAAGCAAGTGGAAATAAAAGCAGAGTTGATCTCACTGCTTTGCTAATGTCACGCTGCCACAGCTGGAAAAGTCAGTTCAAAATAAAGCAGAGTTTTGCTGAACTGTTTTCACTCACTGTTGATCCAGCAACCTAAAAGAAATACCCCATCTAATGTGAGAACAACAGAATTGTTTTTTAAGAGCCAACAGGATAAATAAAGAGTGTTGCTCCACAATTTGTGCTGAAAGTGGCACATCGCAAATTATCCACAAATTACCCTCCCAGACGGCGGCAACAGTATTGCTCACTGCCTTCGAAGCTTAAAAAGAAATGTTTATCTTTAGCACCTATCAAGCACCTTGTTCCAGTTCTATCAGCAAGATTTGTTTTGGAAAAATATATTTACTCAGTTACTCCATCAGAACACCTCCAAATTATGTTGGTAAATAAAGACTTCACCCTTGTTTTCCCACACAATTATGACAGTCGTCTGTAAACGTATATCAAATAACATTGTGCTTAAATTACAAATTAAAAAGATAAACGCACAACATCAGGAATCTTTTATTGCAATTTAACTGCAACACAAAAACTCAGCGTTAATCTACTATAAACAGGTAATGGTACTATCTGTAAAACAATGGCATAAATACATGCAAATTACTTTCAGTTTCCAAGAGGATTTATGAAACATTAAGAGTCAGTTTAATATGTAAATGTCTGGATCACCATGATATGCAATAAAAAGTAAGAAATGCTCCACTGCTCAAGCTGCACTTCATATGAGCTGGAATAATTATGTAAAAGGTTTACTGGTTAAAAAAGAGCTTCCACTTTCTTAATTTCCAACAACAACATATTGACTTGTTTATGGAAAGGACCCCAGACCAAATTCGTAGAATTCGTACAATTGATGTGGAGGTAATGTTTGTTCCTCCTTGCTTCAATGACTCTATTCAACTTCCCATACAGCATCACTCACAGCATCACACAAAGACTGAACATAAAACTCTATCTTAGAGCAAAAAAAGTTGTACTTATTTGTCCAAACAATAATTTGAGCAACGTCAGGGGGGTAAAACAGAACCTATACTGCCTGGGGAAAAAAAAGTAGGGAATTTGGCTGCTTCTGGACTTTAAAACCCACCTCAGAGATGAGGTTTAGCCTCAACTTCAGTTTAGAGTAAAACTATGATGTCATCAGAAATATAAATGCCTCCGTTATCAATATGATATCAGTCAATTACGTTCAGTATTGTTATGCCAATGTTTTTGTCAGTGCCCTGGATACTTGTCATTAACCTACGTGTGATGCTGAGTGTAAGAGGATGCCAGCCGTGTCACCAAAAGTTTCAGTGATACTCAATCAAAATATTTAAAGGGAAGATTTTAGGGAATGAAAAATGTCAGCGTGTTTGTCCAGTTTTGTTTTCTTAGATCGGGTTTCTATCATTTCTGCAGCAAATTGACATTGCAGCAATCATTGTTCGTGTATACCTTTACCAACTACTGCTACAGCAATCAAACAACCATCCTGCTGTCATGACCGGTGGATATCTGCTTGCAGTTGAAACAGAGCCCTCAGCAGTGGCCAGGGAAGAGAACGCAGTACACTCAAAGAAACATAGGAAAGTGCATAAACTTAAGAAGTGCAGCAAGAGCCGCTGAATTAAAACAAAACCCTAGCCAGTCAACTCTCCTGTTATATTCATGTTCATGCTGAACAGACGACAAACTGGACACTAAAGCAACTCATACTTCAAGCCTAGATGCATGCGTTAAGTGTCATTCTATAATAACCACAGGTATGTATGCATGTATGTATGTACTGTGAAATTTCTTTGTGATGGACTGACTTGTCCAGGATCCATCTCGCCTTTCTGCTTTTGGCCAGCCTGTGGCACTGAACAGGGTATATACAATGGTCATAGAGGATGGATGGATGTCATAAACAAAGTTTTTACATATTGCCTCTTTAAAACACATTTTACAATGTTTCACATGACTGTCTATTGGTATTATACAATTCATAATCTAAAACTGAGACAGCTTCCAGCATCAGAACTATTCTAAATGTGGTATTCAGTAATCAGGTAAAATAGAGAATATGTTCTGTATCTGTAATCTCAGTTTTATAGTTTAGTCCAGGGGTCGGCAACACGCAGCTCTTTCATCCTTATGCTGCGGCTCCGTGGCTTGGGAAAATAAATTAAAAAGTATCCAACTGAAGTGTATTTTATTTGTGTTAGTTCCGTTTTTTATTGTAGTTCTAAATTGGAAGTTTATTGTGATCTTGAAATATCAAAATAAAAGTATATTTTGTTATTTTTATCATTCTCCGTCGCTCAAAATATGCGTCACACTCATCGAAAGTGGGTACATGCCTGTCAAAACGGAGTGCGTTTATCGCGACTTTCAACCCCAGGTAGGCCAAGTATGGAGAAATGTACGAAAAGAAAAATATCTGAAAAAAATAGAACATTTAATGATGCCTTGGCAGATTCATTTGCATTTACCTCAGACGATAGTGGTCTAATTTATGGTGAGACCTTCAACTCTGCGGTTTTTTTTTGGTTTTTTTTCAAGAGTTCAAAATGTGCTCATTTCATAAATAAAATTGAATTTTCTCTGTAGCACTTCATAGGTTTTGTAAGCAACACACTATAGTTGTTTATACAAAGCGTAAAGGTAAAAAAAACAACAACAATATCTTCATTTTAGATGTCAAAAAGTATTTGCGGCTCCCAGTGTTTTCTTTTCCGTGGAAACCGGGTCCAAATGGTCCTTTGAGTGTTAAAGGTTGCCGACCCCAGTCTCTAGTCAACAATTTCTGGAATTATACCCACTGAAGATGAGAACTATGGAAACTGGATGTTAAAACTGCCAAGCCTGTCTTTCTAAGCTCTAATAGATGTGTCAGTGTTCATATTCATCTAATGACAGTTGACATAAACACTATAGTGATCTGATTGAGTTCATCCAAACAGTAAGTACTTCTAACAACCGTCGAACCCCTGGTGGTTTACATTTAGGAGCAATTGTCCTTTTATAGCAAATTATTATGTGACAGCCTCTTTTTCAATTTTGGTTTCCATTTTTATGACAGCTTTACAATTTTATCACATCAAGATGGAGAGATGAATGCTCACAATGTTCCTTCTCCAATATTACACTTTGAAGATTATCTTAATTTGCCTGTTGCAGTGCAGAGAAACAGCCTTAAAAAGAAATATCACGGTCTGGATGCCAACTCTCCCATCTAAATTACAGATGCTAATATCTTTTTCAAGCAAGACTAAAATGCCACAAACGGTGCTTTAGTCAAGCAACAGGAGGCCTTGCCAAGGGCAATGTGACTGCTGATAAACCCACAAATCAAAAGCAGATCCAATCTCTGTGTCCCACTTGGCACATAATGGAAGAGTTCAAGCAGGATCAGCTTAGTAAGTCCTTGGACCTATATTTACACAATTCTGTTACCTCATCAAGCAAATGTGGCATTCAAGAAAGTAAGACAAGATTTATTTTGAGTAGGTGGTCATGACAAGCAGGCCCCAGATCCCAATACAGCAAAGCAACTTAATTAGAAAGGAGCAGACACCGCAATGTACTCTCTGTTATGCCTGCAGAAGCAAAGCTTTCATTTACTGTGGCAAACTTAGAGTAGAGTCTAGTCTTAGCATCACTTCATCATACGACATGCGACAGATGATTATTTGGTGCATTCACTCGGTTCAGGCAGTTATCAATTAAATAATGTTTAGAGCTAATCATCTCTATCCTCTTGCTAATTACTATGTTTTATATACTGCATGATTAGTACAGTTTATTTGTCTTATAATTTTAGGTGATATACTAGAATGTTGGCTGAAGAAGGCAAACTAATCCACACACTGTCAGTTTGGTATTTGGTCATTCTGAATAGTCGTTTCTTTCTAAGAAGCCCAGCAAGCTTTTTATTTTTACACACGTTAAATGTCACTAACAAGTCTGCAGTGCGCATGTCGTATGTTGCTATCTATGGAGACGAGTCCAGCTTGCAACCAGGACAAGCTGACCTGCTCCATCGATGATAGCTTCTTGTTTCCTAGCCAACCAAATACCAAGAAATCCAAAGTGATGTTGTCAATTTATGATGAATAGAAACATACTCGATGGGACACTTCCGGCATAGGACTAAGCTGAATTCAAATAGAGTTGAAAACATGTAGGTTTTAGAAAATAGTTCTGTTAGTTCATGAATTTTCAAGAAAAATACAGCACTTGGGTGACAAACCAGGGTTACGGCAGAACACTAGAGTATGTCAGCAGCATAATGAGGGAGGCAGACTGAACAACTAAGCAGTGATCCACAGCAAAAACAAGCTGATCATTAAAAATAGGTATAATCTGAGAGTGTTTCAACCTATTACATGGAAAGGAGACCCATTTATATAAAGTGGGAAATTTCTGCCCTCTAAACCAGCCTACCAGAGTTCTCTCATCCTCAGACTACCAGGGAACCCTCCAGGCTTCAAGCTTTGCCTAAACACAGCCCTAATGTATGCACTGAGTAGGTTGGGCCAACAGTGGCAAACAAGCTGATAATATCTAATCCTCTGTGTAAAGGACATATTTGTCTTCCCACTCAGTATCCAATGTACAATAATAAGTAAGCCCAGAGCAGTATTATGAATCTTGACTACAATGAATCCTTCGATAGGCTGCCAGAAATCATTAAGCTTTTCATTGCTCTATCATGTTATACGGGTAAAAAAAAAAAAAAGATAATAATAATAATAATAAAAACAATCCTAATAAGAAGAAAAAAAGAAAAGTCATTTTTTAATTCATTGACATGGATTTAATTCTATGTCAAATTCCCCCACCGTTTAAGTCAAATTTATTTATGTTAATGAGTCTTAAACCGAGCTCTATTCTGGTGAACAACAAGAAAACTCAGAAGTTAATTTCTGTGTGAACTGTTTCTGAAATCAGCACTTCATCAACACATGGATGGCAGGAAAAAGACCTGCTGAAGACAAGCTGAGTATTACAAAGTGTATTTTTCTAAGATTAAAACAATACTTTAGGTTTCGTACCAGATGACTGTCTTTCATCTAATGGCTCACGGACAGCAGCTCCTGTTATTTTACTGCGCAGTTTTTAATAAAAGACGCAAATCACTGTGCATAAAGAAGCACATCCAGCCACAGCTACTCATAAACAACTTACTTATTATCTGGTCACAGTTGTTTTTACATTTTAGCATTTGTGTGGAACTGCTTAGGCAAGCGAGTTGGCACCTTCTTTGAATCTTTGCATTATGCCTCTTCCCTGGTGAGACACATCTGGCTGCCATCTCTTCTAAAACAATTTTGCCCGAGGGAATTGCCACCTTGCAATACTTGCATTATGCAAAACAGTCAAACCCATCAGGCCAAAGCATGTACTGGATGCAAGCACCAGCTGTTGTAACAGGATTCACTCTTCATTTCATATTCATGCCTTTGTTTACCTGCTGAGGGCACTAGTGGCAGGATTGACAATATGTAGTTCTGACATTTCTCTAAGATCAAAAACTGATTATCTTACTTAGTCACATATACATGTGCAACAGTCTGATCCTATTTAGTAAAGTTATGCTTTTTATTGCTGATGCACACAAAGAAGATTCACCTGCAAATCTGAGCTAACAAAAAGGTTTTTTAAAAGCTTTGTGCTGAGACTCTGAACGAACAGGGTGCAGACTGGTCTTGTTCTCATACGAACGCATGACAGCTTATTCAGCAAGATTTCTTATTGTTCTGATTGTAAACTGTTGTGACAGCATTACTGCCAAGACGTGTCTCCCAGAAAGCTTTAACCTTTCAGAGTCTGAGACCTTGAAACGTAGCTGCATGCAGTAAATCATGACGGGAGAAATGTATTTTCCCAAATTCCATACATTTATGCTCATGTCTGTTGTGTGTGATAACATCTTTTGAGACAAGCTCAGAGTAAACAGACCCGGTACAGCATACAGTACTAGTTGAAGAACCGTACCTCAGTTTGTCCAATGAAAACTTGTTACAGTTCAGTTCATTCTTACAGTTCTTGACATGAAGGAAAAAAGTAAACATTAGCGCAACAACAACAAAGCTCAGAGCTGACTATATCTTCTCCCACTTACAAAGTCCACTCAGTCAGTACTTACCCTTTCTAAAAATCAGCTCATTTTCTAATTGCATCCAATGTGCATTTCATATCTCTGGCCATAGAGCAACAGTAATGCAGAGTCCAATGCTTCAGGCAGCTGTGTTGAGATGTTAACACACCAGGCTTGCTATCAAGCTGACTACATTTGAAAATAAGGATCATACCCATTAGGCCTGCTGGAGCTTCCTACGATTTTGTATCCTTGTGTGCAGAGGGTTTAGTGGTACCATTATCTTGTTTTTTCCACATGTTCCAGTGTAATACATGCTTATTCTGTGCTTTAGTTTTCACTTGATATTCCGAAAAACATCCCCACTGTTTTGCCAGAATTTAGACTCACTAAATGTTGGGCCCGTGTAAATAAAGAAGGAACAAAATCCAGTTTAAAGGTAATCAACAGCTTGTGATGCGAAATGACATGGCATCCAAGTAATTCTAACAGAATAGATTGTAAATTAGATGCAAAGCACATGGCTCTCAACTAAAAGGTGAGTGATATACAGTACCTGTTCCACGCTGCTGGAAAAACATTGACATGAAAGCTCCTTTTGAGTGTTTGAAGAAATCATTAATATAATGCAAATGATCACTATTGCTGCTTTTCAAGAAGGAGAATGAAATCAAGCTCAGATTGCTCTTGATTATCACTTGAAAATGTCACATCCAGCTGCTCAGACTGCAAACATTAGGAGTGAATATTGGATCTGCAGCAACTGAACAGCATCTTTACGCGAGGTCCTAATTGGTTGGAGCTACAGTGAAAAATGGGATGGTATGCGTCTAAATGTCATCACCTTGAAAAAATATCTGCAAGAAAGAGAAAAAAACTCAATAACACGAGTCAAATAAACACAGGTTTTCTCTCAAACAAAAGTGCTGAACATTTGTTGTCTCAGGATTCTCAGATGTAATTCTCTTTTTCTCGGTTTTCTTCAGTCTACACTTAATATCTTTCGGACTGTTGGACACAAAACAAAGTAATTTGAGGATGTTGTTTACACTGAGATTTTTAGAAGATGTGACTTATGTTATTCTGAAACAAATCATTGAAGTTCTTTAAACTTTTACTTGGCAGAATATAATTATGACATATACATGCTAATGAATGCTGCACTTTGTGTATCCAGTGTATTGTAGAAAACTCAATGGTTTTTTGCTTATTTCACAAATACTGAAACCTGCTTCTAATTAATTTCATCTCTCCAAATTAGCATTATCCTTGATCTGTTATAATTTCTTGATACTGAGTAAACATATACGATAAACTCTAAGAAGGCACAGAGACATCTGGGCCAGGTATATCAACAAATCTGTTAGAATACTTGCATCAAGGACCTAAAATAGGAGGAGGCAGAGAAGCGGAGGGGTGCTTCTGTCATGTAGTCTTTATTTTGACCTTCATAATGCATGCGCAGTTTCAAGGTTTCATAGTGTCCCTGTGAGGTTTTTTTAAGGCTGTACCGGTCTTCTGTTAAATTTCACCTAATGCACCATTAACTTTGGTATCTTGTGCAGCAAATATAGATTCAAAAAAGGAAAAAAAAGATTAGTCACTGCACCCTGTTAGACTATCGATAAAAGTTGGAAAGGCACTGCAGGTTGCTTTTGTGTACAACTACACAGAATGGGAACAGCTTTCCTTATAACCACAAAACTCAGAGTATCAGATGTTGTACAGCTTCACCTTAAAACAAATTGGGGTGATATTTCTTAAAAGGTCAGTATTGCACTTTTGTTGTTTTCAGATTCCTTTACCTGCAATTCAGCAGAGTCTTTGTAAGAAGTAGTGCTCCCATGCTCTTTCCAGGCCATGGGCTGTACAGTAATCAATGTTGATGAATGAGTAGGAAGGCTCTCTTTATTCCAGCCCTCGCTGAATAGAAAGTTTCCATTATCTCTCACAATGTATTCACTCTATCAAAGTGACAGGGTTGAGGCAAGCCACACTCCATTGCTCTCCCTGTGCCCATACCCACCTTCATCCGTCTACTCAAAAAACAGGAAAGCCGGAAGAGACTGTTAAAATAACAGTGCAAAAGCCCTACAAAATCTATAAGACTGTGGTGAAAGTGGTGAATCTCATCCATCAACACTGTGCAGATACAATGACATGCATTCAATGTGCAAAAACATCCTCTATTACTTTGAATAATATAAGAAAGGATTGGAGCTGATCCGTTTTATTTGGAAATCAGACAAACTGTTTTTAAAAGGAAAATATAATTCAATTATTAGCATCATTATTTATTCCCATTAACTAAATACCTGGTGTGAATTGGTTGGCATTTGTAATTACTAATTGTCTGTAAAGTTTGCTTTAGTATCTACATATCTGTTAATTTACATAAAAGTGCAATAAAAAGTTTTATTGGTTCATGGTTTTATACTGTTTAAGTGTAAGGAAGAAAAAAATGAAAATAACATGAGTTCACTGCGCTACAACATATGATATTACAGGTAACTTGGCTCATACTGATGCAAAAATCAATATTTTAGGGTCCTAAAATGATCCAAGACAAAAATAATGCTTTATAAATCCTCTATTATTAAAGGAAATGTCATGTTAAAGAGTGACTTTCCACAAAAACTGGTCAAATACCTAACATTTTGGCAATAACTTAATCAACTTTTAAAATCACAACAATTTTTTCACCTTGTTACAATGTCATATGATGTTTTTTATGTGTTACAATACAAATCACAAGCAAAATCAGCAACGTACACTATAGCTGAGAATCTCTGCATTCAATCTTCAGAGTGCTGCTCTTAGCCTCAGAAAGGACTTTTTGGAGAAACCAGTGCAAACCAATCCTGACTACTAGCAAGTTATTAGACATGCTAACACATGCAAGGTGGAGAGGGTGCTCGGTGTGCTTGCCAGTGATTGCTAAAATGGCAGAAGTGGCATGTACTGTTTAAGAATGTGATAGCATGAAGCCAGAGTCTGTAAGCCTTTATGTCTTATCCAAATATGTTAAACTACAGAAGAAATGGATTTAGTTTATTTAGAGACATTCCACTGACATTTCCACCTCCGGTACCCAGCATACACTGGGAGCCGGCCTTTGTTTGTGTAAACCCCAACCAATATTAGAGGCTTGGTTTTCCTTCAGTTTGAGGAAATACAGTACTTAAGGTATGGTTTTATACCACAATTCTGCTTTTGGTCACCATTTCCATGGATGCCAAGAAAGTGGTGTACTTGTGAGTTTTAGAAATCTGCAAACTGTTGTAAAAAAGATGCAAATATAATCTCTTCCAGATTATTATCAATACTGTGGCAAATTAGTAGCACAGTACTGACCCCAATTCAAACCTTTAGAGTCAATAGACATTTGGGAAAGCAAGGAGAATGAAACATAACCCCTATGCTGTCACATATCTAGGACTAACTGAGGATATGTTACATGTTACATTTTCCTGTATCACCTCTAATTATTCAGTCATTTCAATAAACAGCTAAAGTAGTATGCAAAGGAGAAATACTGTCCATAGACAACAAACTGAATACACACTGGACCCAGCCTCATGTATCATGAAGTTACTCTACAGCGGCTGCTTTTTCAGAGGCTGAATACATTATTAATTCATGCTGTTGATCTTGGGACTATATGGTCCCATGGGAATAGGGTCATGCTCCTCCCGTTAGTTCAGTTAATTGGCCTGCACACTATTGCTACAATACTGCATCATCAAACCAAAAAGAAGCTAGCGCATAAATTAATGAGAAGAATAATGTTTTCTTCATGCATTCAGAAATTAGTTGTGCTGCAAAGTTGTATTCGCTTATGCTGGCAAAAGAATTCTGTGAAAAAAAATATATGTAGAACAAATTTTAAAAATAAATGTAAAAAGTATCTTCTTTTTGTGCATCTAACTTTTCTCCTGTGTCTAAGTTGGGAACACTTGATCTGTTTTAAGACAAATCCATGACTCTGAAAAACATTAGACATGACAGGCCCACAGCTCAGTAACTGCAATGATTAATATAACTGGACAATTATTTAAACCAAGAAAGCAAAGCACAAAGACAACTAAGACTGTGATGAATGATGAGACAAAATTGTCAACATTCAGACACTTTTTAAAGAATTGAATCTAATCATATCTGATTTCCAATCTCTCCCGTTTAACTGAATATCATCACGCTGCTACTCATCTCAGAAACTCCCTATTTAAGATTAAAAAATGTCATCTTTCAATGTCAACTCAACTATGAAATTAGCATTATGTTTAGCAGGTCATACACTCAAAATTATCCAGAGGTAATCACATCAATTAAGACTTCTTTTCTAATTAGAAAAAAAGGAAAACAGATCCAGGTGTCTTCTATCTGTCAGCTAGAGGTGATTATTTTCTCCCACAAACGCCTTGTCTTAAAAATAATCCAAGTTGTGCGTCCACTTCCTGACAAACAAGCAGATGGTCTCACTCAGAAGTGATGTAGGATACAGAAAAGCATGGAGAGTAAACAAGATGAGGGGGCTAGTCTATTGAAAGGATTCTTGAGCTTGATGATAAAATATCTATTGCAATAAATCCTTAATAAAGCAACAGTGTACATTTAAATCAGAATAACAAAAACAGAAAGAATGTGTATTTTGCACATTATAAAGTCTGCAAAAGGGGAAATGATCAGTTTGATGGTTAAGTCTGACAAATGTGTACAGCACAAGAATACATATGTTTAACTGGGGCTTCCTCAAAGGGCTACATCCAGTTTACTGTGGTGTTGTCCCGCTTTTATCCTCTTTATTTTAAACCTTAAATAAAGCTGCTAGCTTCCATTCACATGTAAGCATCTTATCTGGATTTTGATGTCTCTGCCTGGCATCCAACACCTGAACCGTAATCTGAGAGTGCGCATGGACTCAGGCTTAGCACCGCAGACACAAAAAGAAGCTTGAATTTCTTCCTTTTAAGTGTCTGTTACTTCTAATAAAAAAAAATGTAATGAAGCCCAAAAGATAATCAAACCTGAAATCTGTTTTTGTACCTTATCTTACCAAAGAGAAAGATAAGATAGACTTGAAAAGAGATGTGATTCTACTGAGGGAGACAGATTCTTCTATAACAGTTCGTAGCCATTGCAGAGGCTTTCATCACAGATCCTCAAGAGGCCAATTTCCATCTGCTTCGAATATTTATGTTACCTAAAACAAACCCAATTGCTTATGCACGTCCCCATCAAACAAGGGTGTGCATATTAGTGTCAGCAGCTTACAGGGATATAAACAGTCTTCTCTGAGGTCATGGTTGGAGCCCAGGTGGTTGGCTGAGCAAAATGACAAACTGTTATTGTGATGCGACAGCTCTCTGGCATTAAGCTTGTAAATCGGCAGGGATCATCACTACATGTTAATGTTCATGATGGGAAGGACCAGAGCACTTCCAAGGTGACTGAAAAGCCACATGTGATGTCAAATTAAAATGGAATTTTTGCAAGAAAACAGAGGTGTATAAACAAGCTAATTATTTGTGGATTTTATGTTCCTTTATCAGAATTTCTTGACAGGCCAGAATGTTTTTTCAATGTTACACAATTTATACCTGCACAAAATAGAAAGTGTCTACCTTTGCTGCCTTTGTTTTCCCACAAAATAGCTTAGTTTATGTTACCAAATACATTTTTTTTCATTGCAGGCTTCACCTAGAGAATTGGTTACGGGTAAATTAATTTAAAACATTTGCCATCATCCATCAGCTACAGCTGAGCTGCAAACCCCAACTGTCATTTACTAAACTGAAGACTTTGCACATTACAAAAGGGTTTTGTGTTTTGTTAAGCAAGCATAGTACCTCTCTCTCGCTAAGTTTCTAAAACCTTCAAAAGCTCATGTCAACACAGTGAACAAGAGTACAATTTTTAGCCTTGGTCCCTTTTGATGGTGTTTCTACTCCAACTAACAGCCTTAAGAGGTAATAAATAGGGCAGGCCAAGTTTTCCAGTTTAAGACCAAATTTTGAGATAATTCAGAATCATTAAGAACAAAATTAAAGAAAAACATCTACACAAATCTCCTGCCTTGTTACCTCTCACCAGCAACACATGAAATCGCAAAAGCATAAGTAAAATAAAGCAGGCTGATCAAAAAACCCAAAATAATTAGCCAATTAAAGGTGTGAAGCTACAAAGAGGATACACTGGGTGCAAAGTCTCAAGGTCAAACACATTTAAATGCCAATTTAAATAACCAATTGGCAAGGGGGATGTGTTGTTTAATGACCACATACAAATTAAACCATCGGCATCCATAGAGCGCAAGTAGATATGCGGTTTACAGGGACACACTGCAATTACCAAAGATAAAAAGTGCTATTTATAAGAAAGAAGGGAACAGAAGTAAACTGAGTAGTGATAACAGTAAATTCATACTGTGCAAAAGAATCCTGAAGAACAGCCATAATTTTCCTGTTGTACTTCAGTTGCTGCATCCATGATTGTTGATTGATTACACATAGCAGGTATTGATATGGGATTTTTCAGTCCAGGCACTACAAAGCAGCAGAGAGGAGGAGACGGTGTGCAGAAAAAGCATATTTTAAACGGGCTTTAGAAGCATGGATAGCAGAAACAATACAAATAAAACCAGACACAAAATTTCTGTGAGTCAAGTGTTTTTAAGAGCAAACCTGTCAAAATCAGCTTTGGGCGCCTTCTTTACAAAACTTCCACTAAATTACACTTAAATTTGTTGTAATCACATATTGTAATTTAAAAAAGGCAAAAATAGAAAAATGAACTACAATCTTAATAATATAATTCTTCTGAGATTATTCACTTTCTGACTAACAGTAGCTTTCACTCAAAGTGAACTTAATTCTGTATGTCGTGTCTGTCACCTCTTACATTTTCCCTCTTCTGTGAAGAACAATGAAATTAATTTCAATGGCTGCCGCTGCCACATGCACACACAGACGCAAATGTGTGTGCACACCAACACACACACACACACACACACACACACACTTGTCAGCACTCAAGTGTGAATTCCTCAGAATTAATTAGAAGCTAATTTTGAGTCATTATACAACAGCAAACAATATGGAAATGAGCTCATAGGTTCCTGACAGTTCAGTTGACTTTGACCGGAAAGAAGCATGACAAATTGAAGGAAAAAAACAGCTTGTTTATTAGCGTATAGTTTACTGTGCAATTATCTGATAGCTGAGCTGGGGTATCATCAGTTGAGTGAAAGGGCTCAACTGGAGAAACTTGTATTCAAAGTACCATCTTCAACATTTCTGCAAAACAAATGATTTTCTTCTCTTTTACCCAGTTACAGTCAAATTAATTAACAATCAGTCTTTACGGGTGGATTTAAAGTTATTTATCATTGCCTATAAACAGTAAAGAATATATCCAAACATTGATAAACTTGTAATGCATTCTTATTGTTTCATGGTGAAATACTCAAATAAGTTTATATTCATCCTGCAGCTCTCTATAGGAGAATGTCTGTTTCATTTGACAATATTGACACTCCCATTATACATCATACATGCTAAAAAATATCTATATTATCTGACTGAAACTCTGCAGCCCAGAGGGCAAAATCCCCCAAAACTTTGTAAATCACTTTCCCACTTTGACTTTGAAGCACCTCTGTGTTGGATTTGCTAAGCAGCCTGTGTTGAAACCGTTCAAATAAGGCCAGTTGTTCCTTTACACTTGTCATGTTTTGCATTTTTTGTCATGATCTGCATTTCTGTCTAGTCTTTAGTATAGCAGCCATTTCGTCACTTTCGCCTCAGTCTTCCTTCTGCCCTGCCATCAGCTTCACTCCTGTGTTCATTCTCATCAGCTGCACTCACTCACCAATCACCCTCCACAGTGTTTAGTCTCCCGGTTTGTTCATGCCAGTTGTCAGATCCGTCTGACACGTTGTGTGGAGTATATGTGCAGATGAGGACCCGAATGCAGATTTATAGTAAAAAAAAAAAGATTTATTTTAATAATTTAAACAAAACTGGAATTCAAAAACCCTAAACTGACAAAACAAAAACCTGACTATGACAATGAAAAATAACTTTACTTGAATGATGACAAAAACCTGTTATGAACAGTGCCGGTAACATTGACAAACCTGATTTAACAACATGGGTGACAGTGAGGATCTGACAACTGGCATGAACAAACCGGGAGACTAAACACTATGGAGGGTGATTGGCGAGTGAGTGCAGTTGATGAGAATGAACACAGGTGACGGGAGTGAAGCTGACGATAGGGCAGAAGAAAGACTGAGGCGAAAGTGGGGAAATGGCAAAACTAAAGACTAGACAGAAACACAGAACATGACAAAAAATGCAAAACTTGGCAACACTAAAATGTATTCTACACAATTGGAGTTTGTGACGATTGGGCAAGGACACAATAAAACACAATGAGAACTAATTTCACAGCAAGGATTTCTTTTAAGGATTGATATAGTAAGAAAGACCTTTTATTTATTTTTTTACTTTAGATATTTTTCATTTTCATATCCTCAAATGAGCAAATATATAAATAAAAACAAGTTACTGGAAATCATTTCAAAGGTCTAATCTTTGCCGTGTGACAGGTAGAGGAAGAAATTAATTGCAAAGCAACAGAAAATGCCACGAAAAATGTCAAAGGACCACTGTTTGGTTTGCTCTTTCTGACTGACTGTAGGAATGTGGTGGATCAACATGCGGGTGCAGGAGGATGGACACTCTACGCTGGAACTTCAGGTCAGGAATAATTCGGCCATGACTCAGTGGTTAGAGTGGGTTGTCCAACGGCGGTTCAATTCCCACTCTCGCTACTCAAAAAGATTGATGAACTGACAGCTGGAGGGGTGGCAGTCCACCTCTTTGCCACGGCCAAGGTGCCCTTGAGCAAGGCACTGTACCCCCATGCTCCCTGGGTACTGTGATTGGCTGCTCAAAGCTCCAGTGTATGGCACCTGTCTGCATGAGTGTTGTATACTTGTTATGATCTTTCTTTTATCAGTTTCATAATGTGTGTGTGAAGCCACAACATTTCCCAAAGCATTTCCTCTCCCTGACCAAGCCAGATTTTTGTTTTATAATATCTGGTTGACTGTGATTCCCTAATGAAATTCTGTTTTGTTTTGGTGTTGAGTGTAATTTATATCAGCTGTCACCACAGAAACTGATGCAGTATCTTTGAAGTATTCCAGTTTAAAAAAAGTTTATTTTCTGATGACGTGAGAAGAGTTTAAATCAGTTTTTTTCATTTTTGCAAAGTGCACACCAGGCACTCCTGTGTTCCAGGAGCTCGCTTTTGTATTTACAGGCAGGTTTATTTTGTTTTGGGAGGAAAGTGACAAATTACAGAGTAATGAAGATAAGAAAATTTATAGATATTCATTTCAAAACAATTTCTTATCTAATCTCAAAATCTCTTTGTTCCAAAGTCTCACTTAAAGTCACTGTTAGTTATTCACATGCAGACCCATCTGTCTGGAGTTCAGTTTTATTCAAAGAAACATAATTGTCAGTACAAGTAAAACATGATTACCTGTCTACTCTGTTCAAAAACTGTCCTTCCCCTGAATATGGAAGGCGCTTGTTCAAACAACCTTCGGCACTTTTCTGCACGAGCTCCAGAGCTCGTAGTCAACTTGGTATAATGAAGAAAAACCTTCAGCGGAGCAGGACAAAATAAAAGCAGTGATTTAACTGAGTGGGAATCCAGCTTCCAACCTTGCATGGATTACTCTTTATATAAGTGCTGAACTTACTGATGAAGCATACAGAGGACTGTGGTGAGTTTTTCCAAGTCTTTCCAATTGATTACGAACATTTCGCATTCAACTTTTGGGGTCATGTCTGTCTGATGTAGCAGCTAAAATTGTCACATTTTACAGGGTAATCATCTTTTATGTCAAGAGCCTCTAAACCCAAACTGGCAAAAAAAAATGATTATCTTCTTGCATTTAAGTGATTCTTTCGAGCGCTGCGCACGAGGATGCACACACATCATAATGCTGTAATGACTGAGCATGGGAGATTAGATTTGATTGATAATCCTCTTCTCCTCTGCCACTTCCTTTTATCTGGGTAAGTGTTTCTTTGCCGAGCTCTTGTGCCACATAGGGATTATTTGCAAAAAATTGTTGGTTATCTTGTTTAGCACGTTGAATGAGCTGGCAGAGCATGCAGAGGTGAGCATGATATTGAACTGTTAACATGTACTGTACATCCAGTGATTTATTAACCTGGAAAAGTAAAGACCTTTCAAGTTCAACCGAGCTATATTACAAAAACGGACGGTTATTTTCTGCAGTTTTTTTCTTTGAAATGGAAACATCTGCTGTAGTTATTCCCAAAATTTTAAATTTTGTTTAAGCTCCTCTTTTGTCTTGTTTTCTGGGTCTGAGTATTTGGAATAATCTAAAGGCTCCTCTGATCAACTGTTTCCATAGACTGCTTGTTGCAATAAGAAAGTCGAGTAAAGACTAATCTCGATCAGATTTCTTGTTCATCCATCCTAGGATTCCTATTTCTGTAGAGAAATCAAACAAAAACCAAAAACAGTGTGAAGTTTTCCAATGCTTCGAGTTGATTGATCCACCTTCTACCTCCTAAGGAGGCACAAAAAAATACATAAAGGCAAAAAGTTTGATTCAAAGGGGATTCATAACTGCTGGAGTGGGACTTTAAATACAATGTGAATGCTTTCCACCATAAACACAATCTGAAAAGAAGGACAAACAAGCAAGGAAGTTATTAAGTAATTTACATGGTGCGGTGTCAAACTAGAGTGCCATGGTTGACAGTTTTGCTTACACAAGCTCCATCTGCTCACCCTCTTTGCTCCTAATGTAGACTTAGTGGATTGTTTGAATAAGCACTCTGTGATGATGTTTGCTCAGTTAGTATGATGCGTGACAAGTGCATTCTTAGAAGGCAGGGTATGTATTGTACTTACTGGCCCATATGTATTGTAACAATATCCACTGATTACACTTATAGAATTATCCAACAACAAGATGGGAAAACAGAAATGTTACTTTTTTAAAACCATGATATCCTTGAGCAGCACCATTAAGGTAAGAGATTTAACCTTTCCAAAAATTCTGCAGGACTGTGTTGTCTTGAAATATTCAGTGGGTCTACATGATGAGATTAATTCGATTATAGCTATGGTTGGATTATGCTCCCTTGCATAAGGTGGGTACAGCGCCACCTATTGTACCAGGTATGACATGCTTTGTGCCAATGATTCGATTTATTCACCGCCATATATAATTGGATAATTGCCCTTGCCCAAATAAGGAGCATAGTCCAACTATAGCTATAATTGAATTAATCTCATCATGTAGACCCACTGACTGATTGTCTGTTACATGTGGTTGTAGAGGATCCTAATTATTTTGGGGATGTCTTCCTCTCACACCAACATGAGGATGACCTTTAAGACCCATTTTACACAACTCATTTTGGACCACAAGTGAGGTGTCAAGCATTTTAAATCATTTTAAGTACATTTAGAAAAAAATAAATAAATGAAATAAATAGAGCAATGTTAGAATTCACAAAGCTGCATAAGGGCTTGTGCTCACAAAGTTTTTTCTTTCTTTTCAGAAGTCAAGCATTTTTTCTTTATTTGTTTCAAATGAGGAGAGAGAGAGAGACATTTGCTGTCACCCTGGTAACCTAGACAATGGAAGAAAAGTGGTCCTGGATACATCCGTCTTATCCTAAGTTGAACTTGTATGACATGTTATACAGAGATGAATATAACAAACAGTAAAAAGGCCCATTTGTAGGTGTAGATAACTCAGATGTTCAATGTTGCTGGTGGGTGTTGTACTTTTATCACAGTGCAGTTTCAAGCTTGTTGTGAAATGTGTAGTCAACATCAGTGGCAGCACTTTGCTAGGATGAGGCACTCCCAGTGAACTGCCAACACTTTCCTGCCACAGAGAATCTATATAGATACATATCCTGATTAGTTTTTCAAATCTGTCATGATCAAGAATTAGGTTTGAACTACATAGGCTGAAGTGCAAAATAAAGCACATTTATGAGTAGAAGGTTAGTCTTTGAAATTTAAGTTTAACCTGGAAAAATCTGCTTAATGATTTCCTTAAAGCTGCCACACAGCTGTCATCTCCCCCTGAAACCGCTCAGTGATCAGTGGTATAGTATAAGACTGTGGCTGGGTCTGGCAGTTCATAGCGGCTGCACTTTTTAATTTTGAGGTACGAAGAGAGTAAGGATGAGCTTGTGTGGCCAACTATCACTGTCTGAATTAATTCAGATGGGCCGAGATATAACAAATACAATGACAACAAGAAAGAGAAGAAAAACAAAAGCTAAATTATAGTTGCAAACTGAAATAATGTTGTTCATCTTTTTCTGTTTCAGCATTTTTTTCAAAACTGACAGAAAGACTGTTCTTGCAATTCATCGTGTTTTTGGTGTTCGGTGCGTTTTATTTATTTATTTTTTAAGTATATTTTTGGGGCTTTTTATGCCTTTAATGGACAGGACAGTTGAAGAGAGACAGGAAGCAGGGGGCGGGACTCGAACCGCTGCAGTGAGGACTGTAGCCTCCATTCATGGGACTTTTCAGTATGATGAAACTGTGTGAATAAAACACTCGCTGAATAGCATTAAAATCACTTCAGTTTGATTTGTTTGGGTAGTTTTCCTTCTATGACATCAAATTTAACTGATAATAATTTCACTGTTGGTCTGTGTTCCGTGCCAAAGTCATTTTACATACGTAAGTTAAGTTATTACAGTCTCAGTGTGACACGCTCAAAGAGTGTGACACGCTCTTGCTGTTGACTCAAACTTGATCAAACTTTACATTTTGTCTGCCATTTTTAAAATTAAAATTCCAATCAGCTCAAATCGACACAGATCACATCTTACAAACATTGCACTGAGGTTATTTAGTGATTTGATCTAAATTACAAGAGTGACCACAAGCTTCTACGTCTTTTCAACACGATTTTATTAGGATTAAATTGTTTTTCAAGTGTTCTTGAACAAAACCTCTGTCTTGAGTTGCTTCACCAACTTTAGCTGCCACGACCCTTAAGAAATTGAAAGTGTAGATGATGGTTATCAGAAGAGCCCTGAACAAGACAACTGTCATGCATGGGTTCAGCTTAATTTCCTGACAAGCCGTGAGGTTGAATGTGAGCAATATGCTTCACTGTGAACTTGTATTAGCTCAGCTACAAGCTGCCTAACGCTGCCAGGCACTTGTAATTGCACCGGGTGTCAGAGGGGATGGGATGTGCCCTCACAGTAGATGTCTACAGACAGATGGACTGGGGATCTGCATTGACATCCTGATGGTGACAGGCCACAATACCTCACACTATGTTGGCCTGACAACAAAGAGGCCATCCACTGTGCAATAATCTGATACTCTGCCCAGCAAGCTGTTGTTGAACTGTTCAGACAGCAACAGGCTTTGTGCACAACACACAGTGAAAAAAAATGACATATCTACTACACAACAAAAAGTTGGCAAACAGAAAGGAGACATGAGAGAAGTTCAGTCTGTCCAAATAACTTTAATAAAACCCTGGTCATTTTGGGACTGTCTTTCACCTTGTGAGTCTGGCCATATTAACATGCAAGGTGTGCCAAGGTCTTGAATGCACAACCTTAAAGGTATGGCAGTTGGTCGATGCAAAATACTGAATAATTTATAGGACGACAAATAAATTCCAGGCAACAACACAAAGCCTAACTCTGGGGCCGATTGGCTATCAACGTGGAGTCGGTCAGGAAACTTTGGACTGTTAAAAAGGGCAGTTGCTGAATATCTTACTCAATGAATTCGAATGGAGATCGCTAGGGTATACAGAGGCCAAATCAATGTGTGGCAGGTAATGAATTTAAGTAGCAGTGATAAGTTAAAAAAAAGACCAATATTATAAATGTCAAGGTGAATTTCTTTTTGCCTTACATCTTTAGTACACAGACAGACAAAAAAAAACATTTTTCCAAAAGCACAGGCTTTATGAACCTGAACATCAGTTCTTTTTACTGTATTTTTCCCACTTGTTTGGTATTATTCTAGAGACAGCTAACTGCTACAATACACACAAGAAATCAGTATAATGGAGGGCAAACACAGACTGATTATTTCACAGAAAGGCTGAAAGACCTTTCCACTAAGCACGTATAACACAGGAAGCAGGATGAGGCATCATAAGACTTATCTGTGCAAATTGTGCATTAAAGTTATTGAGGCTCTTATGTCCAGTGCTTTCTATTTGTGGGCATATGTTTTTCATACACTTGAAGGAAGGCTTTCTATTAATACATTCTGGAAGATGTTTACTTCCTTAGCAACAAAGTGGAACCAAACGTGCTACTCTGCTGCACTGGGTTTCTCTAATTTAACAGATTTGTGAATATTTTACAAAGCTTTCCTTTAAATGTTGTTTTACTATTTTAGTATTGTTTGATGCTACGTTACTTAACCAAATGCCATATATTCAATTTTAAATTCAATTCACTTTGCTTTGCTTTATAATGTGTCAATACACATCAGATTCAAAGATGAAGTCATATTCTATCCAATCCATTCCTAATTTAATCAAATAGACTAATTAGAATTCAAGTTAGTCTGATTCATCTGCAGTGTGAACTATTGTTATTACTGCACGTCCTCCTCAGAAGCTTAATTATCCATAAAATGCTAAATGTAGACCATTTTCATGAAGTTGTGGTGTTTCTACATATTCGGTTAAGGCTCCAGAGATATGCATTTTTTTTTTTTAACAGCTCAACATTAAAGCTGCCCCGCCTCTTGCCCGATGACCGCTGGGATAGGCTCCAGCCCCCCCGCGACCCGACCAACGGATTAAGCGGGTATAGAAAATGGATGGATGGATGGAACATTAAAGCAACACTTCAAAGCTGTTTTAAGATAGTGGCAACCACAGCATGTATGATTTGAGCTGATCAGAAAGTACTGTGGCACTTCAGATATTTTGATGAAATCAAAGTAGAAAAACGTCATGTTGATTAACAGAGTCTGCATACAGCGGCAACTCCAAAACAATTAACAGATGTCATTAAGGGGCTTTCACTTGGGGCATCTCATTTCCATCTGTTTTGTGGTGGTTTTGACATTATTACCTACTGTGAGAACATTTAACCAACACATAGAAAGTATTTCACCCATAGCTATAACACAATTGCACAGAGGATAAAAAAGAGGATTTATTTAGCTCTCTAATTAAAGCATTATTTAAAAGTTCTGACTTTATAATGGTGCAGAATCAAACTGAAGTCAGCTGACATAATTTACGCATCCATGATGGCAACTACTGCAAGTTTAGCTTAAATAAGGTTAGTATTTTACATCTAAATGATCATACATCTACATTTAGTATCCGTACAATATAAATCTGCACGCTAATACTGCCAATGTCATCCTATAAGAATCTGTATTACAGATACACTGTAAAGACTGAATCTAAATTCAAATAACTGGTGAAGCAGAAAGCATTCCCTCTGTGATAAGCTCTTTGGAATAGTGGAATGACAGATATCTGCAGCATGTGGCTTCCCTGTAGGCTCCTGCACAAACACACACACACACACACCATCAGCAGTACTGCTCTGACAACTGGAACACGGGACAGCAAATATCCAATCCTGCAGAAATGTGTGCATCACAATTACCTCGTGAAATAACTAATGCAGTGGTAAGAACTGAAAATAAGTCACACCATGAAAATAGCGTTTTCAAATGAGAAAGTCTGAGTTACTGTTATATGTTATAGTTCCTGGAGTGTCACAGGACTTTTTTTATTACAAAGCTTTGTCTGAAATTAATTGGACTGTGAACATTTTCACATATAGTATTGTGGGTTTAGTTCTTTCTTTTTTTAAGCAGAAGTTCTGACGTATATGTAGGATTACACTACTTAAATTGATCAGAACAGTTGTACAAATAACAGGTCTTAACATTTAGATTGCCGTGTCAGTAGAGCTCAAAAGGTCTGACTAAATAGATTTTTTTTACCTTGATAATTTAATAAAGATGACAATGATGACTTAATAAAATACATTCCTAGTATTGATTAAAACATTGACATTTCAACCACTGAGAAACCAAAACTAAAAAACCTTCCACTTTATTTAGCTCCTGCTGTCATCCTCTATTGATACTCTCCACATGTCCACAGGCCACATACATGCAATTATGATGGAAAATCCTCCACTACTATATATAAACTACATAATTTGCTTATCATTAAACACTTCAGAATGAGAGTTCAGCATTGTCACAGCTGGTGAGGCTCCTTGTGCATGTCTAAGGGCTATCACAAGATGTTTTGATGCCCAGGAATGGGAACGGGTTGCTCTTTTTGGTGTTGCACTTTGTGGATGGTCTCCACGCACTCATCTCACAGCTGACTGCACCTAGAAACCAGTGTAATTTGTCCAGGATGGAGGACAGTTCTTTTTGATGAAAATCATGGTTGGTCATGCTGAAAACCAGTTGATCGATTGGTACATTTCTATATAAAGTGTATGGCTCTAGAGTCACAGACTCCAGGAGTGAGTGAGTGTAGAAACGACGATAATAGACTGTGCTTGACAAAACTTAAAGTAATAAAAAAAAAGTGTGTGTGTTTGTGTTTGGGGGGCGGGGGGGGAGCGCGCCGCTGCATCCTCCTTTCCAGGAGCTCCTCATCTGTATGGCTCCAGACGTCCACCAAACTCAAAGTCATCGTCCACGTTGTCAAAATCTGATAATTAATCAATAAAGCTAACTCTGTGGAGATAGCCAAATGTCACAGAGTCGTCACAGTAAATAAGCTGTGTTGCAGCGGCGCGCAGCGATGACATCATCCCCCTATAAGCCCCCGATAGCCCCAAATAACAACAACAGGGAAACTCTGAACTATCAGTGCAATAGTACGCGTTCATTCATTCATTCGTCTTAAAGTATTGGTGAAATAAAGACAGATAATGCCTTATTTAGAGGCTGTATTGTCAATGCCCTGTTCACTCATATGGATATACGCGGATCCCGAGTGATCTAAATAGCGCCCAAGGACACCGACTTTCACCAAAATGGTTTTGGTGAGTAGATGAACGTATTTTATGCCAGAAATACGCATAAACAAAGTCTGCTACAGACCGCCTGAACAAAAAAGTTTATTTACTTAGTTTGGCTCCATCTTCTGATTGACTCAGTTTTAACTGAGGATTTTCATATAGAAACAGTTTCATGTTTGTGGGCCTGCTTGTCCATGTTATTTTGTTACATAAATCTGGTTTACTGATTTACCTCATTAATTATCTTTTTTCTTATTTATTAAATGAACCAAATACAGGGAGACAAAGTACTAATGAAAAGAATCATTTTTTTCAACATTCCCTATAATAATAGCTTAATATGATCAAAGATATACTATTGTTTGCCAAACTTTGCCAAATGTGGTGTCTTATTTGTTTGGTCTAAAACCCACAAAAATGTAATCTAAACTTTGAATGACCTGAAAAAAGTAGCGAACATTTTATATTTGAGAAAAGCTGTAAACAGCAAAACTTCAGTAGTGTGATGCTTTGAAACATTTATTAAAGTCTACAGATAATATCATCCCACATGACTTAATTTTCTCACAGCTGGCAGCATGAATTCAGGCTCACAAAGTGAATCCAACACTCACAGGAAAATGGTGCAATGTGAATAAACCACACAGATCTTAGAGTCCTCGCTCATCTGTCCTCTCTACGATCTGGTCAAGTGATTTTTGGAGTAACAGTCACATACTCATGGGGATGCACAAAGGACAGGGATATACACACAGCTGCCCCACCTCCTCTCGCTCAGCTCTGCAGTAAACATCACAATGGTGGGCTTTCTGCTTGCTTTACCAAAGAGTATCTGGAAACCTGTCTTAGAGCTCACTCAGGTATAGCAGAAGGCCCACAAGTGACTCAGTTCAAATCACCTCCACAGACTGGCACCTCTTTTGTTGTGATCTCCTCTGACACAATACGTCAAGTTCATTTAGAGTTCTCAGAAAAGCCTGACTGGAAAGCCTTTTTTCCATGTTCCTGAAAGTGTCATATGGGCATATACTGCTCACAGCCAAGCTGTGCCTTAAAGTCTTAGGTTTTAGTTCTTTGGAATGTACTCCTTCTCCCATTTCATGATAAATTATTGATTTATTAATTCATCTTTAAAACTATTTCGCATTCATTCTCTTTCCTGCACAACTGTGCATCATATTTAAAAGGAAACAACACAACAACAGCTACTCAGGCCGAAGAGATTGTAAATGCTGGAATAAGATGGGTATATACAAAAGGCTGCCTAAACTATGAAGAGGCGACAAGGACAACATAATTCAAAGCCATTCCACTTTTAAATCTTTGGTTAAGTGTCACTTTGAACCTGCAAAACAAAGAGGTCAAACAGAGAGAGATAATCCATAACTAATTTAGTTGATTGATGCTCTAATTGTGCCTGTTTATGTCATGCTTGATAATCCACTCTTTGATAAGCCTAAGCACCCACTTGAAGCACAGAGTGGTGGCAATAATGAACATGCAAACACGGTTATTGCTTAGACCTTTTCTGTGACCCTTAATAAAGCATAACATCAGCTATGTTAAATTTAACTCACTTAAGATGCTCTTTGTCTCACTATTGATGCCACCTCTTTAAACAATTCTTTAAACTGGATTTATCTTAGGATCACATGATTTCAAGAGAAAATATTCTAGATAAAGAATGATTGAGGATTCGTATCCTATACTTTTTTTAAATGATTTTGTTCATGCATGGTTTTGTAGCACTAACCACACCGATTTTAATGTTTCTGTGTGATTACTTACTAGTCACATCTTTCAAACCTAGCTAAAGTCACAAGAATTTCTGATATGGATGCTTTTTCCCATCAAGAGAGATAATATACTGATATGTAATAAACTGGTTGCAGGAGCCGGTCTCAGTCTGTTGAGCCTTCATTCCATCTCCCACATTGTATCTAAACCATGTTATAGTCAAACTCATAAATCAGCTGATCTGTTCTTTGTTTTAATCAATGCTAGTTTGGGTTTGTTTTACTACATTTTCAACATTTTTCAACAGCAACTTGGGAAATCCAGGACTAGACAACAACTAAATTCTGTGTCAGAACAAGTGGAAAGTTTTGTACAGTTACATGACAGGACAAGAGAAAAAAAAATGGATGCTTTTATCTATTTATTTATTGGAAACTGTGTTGCAATTGTTAGCCGTCTATGAGCCATCAATGAGGCTTTGCATCTGTCCACCGGTCACGGAGTGTGCACAGTCTTGTGAACCAATCAGTCGTTTCTTTTCATTTATGATCTCAAACACAGAGAAATTTCACCTCCAACCAGGCAACCTTCCACAAGTTTCTTGAGAAAGTCAATAAAATAAAAACTAAACCAACAGGTGCAGAAACGGTCACATAACATGACTACCAAGCAAAATTCCACCAGAGTTTGTTGGAAATATTTTCAGAGTTAAACTAAAATCAGGAGGATGGAGGAATTCCAGAAAAAAGCAGATATTTGAGTTTAAGCTTATTTCAGGGCTTATCAGCTGGATGAGATGAGCCTACCCTGGTCGCATTGGAATAAATAAACAGAAATGGAACTGGTATGCTCAGCTCAAACATCCCTATAAACCCAAATAGGGGCAATGTTTAAACAATATTATTGCGAAACATTGAAATACTACTGACAAAAGTTCCAGTCATTAGCATAGTGGTGCCAACATACCGTTAAGCCTAGAACAAATGTTTTTAATGGTTTAATTTAACTGGCATAAACGCAGACTTTTAACTATAAGTATTTACCAACCTCCTTTCCAACAAACTAGAAATAAAGATAAAAATGTTACTAACTTGCAGTGAACAGATTCATATATACATATATGAATTGTAATGAATTGAACTCCAATAGGCTTGATTTGGACTATATTATTTAAGTGCCTAGAGATGACATATGTTGAATTGAATTTAATTGAAGTGAACGCATATTTTACATTAATGAATCATTGAAATTAGGAAAAACCTTAATTTCGGCAATCAGATGCTAGAAAAGTTGGACTTTTTATATGTATATGTGTAAAAACAACCCTCTTTGGCAACTGACCAAGTAAATCATATCACTAGTGGCCCAAAGAGTTGAAAAAATATGATGTCAACTCCTGAAATTACATCAGTTACCTTTTTTCTAACAATTCATAAAGCGAGAAACAAATGCCTTGCCGACAACACCAGCAATGGAGAGCCGTGAAGGACTCATTTGTTACTCTACAATGAAAACCCTCCGTGAAATGTGACACTGCACGTTGTTATTTACAATCTGCATGTGAGGGCGAGTAATCAGCTCAACTAGCTCAGTGTGGATGTGGCCCTTGAGCTCTGGATTTACCCCGGCACATGTTATATATAGCAGATAAGAAGTATTGATGTCCATAACCTAAATAAAAAAAGCCATCTTTAGGTACCTAAAAGTGAAAACAATATTATTTCACTGGTATTATTAGTTCCAACTGCAACAACTCAGCTTGATATACATTTTTTATTGATTTGAGTGAAAACCACAGGCAATAAGCACCCCACTATAATCTTTTGTGAATGCAGCCCAGTTGCATAGCAGCAGAAAACAAGCAAGTGTATAAGGATGCTACTGTGTGGTTTTTTTAGACACAGTAAGGGCATAAAACACTTACACATCCTGGTTTTAGGAACAACGTAATCGATGTGGAAACTAAAGCTTTTACTAACCATATCACTGGGATTGATCTGCTGCCATTTGTTTAACAAACTGATTTTCCTTGTCAGAGGGTTTCTTTCTTTAATGTAAGATTTTTCCAGAAACATGCCGTTTCCCCTCAAGCATAAGGGAAGCTAGTGTAAAGAGTGTGGGATCGAGACAGTTGTGGTTTATTTTCAGAGTCAAACGTACACTATGTGAACACGTGAGTCCAAATTTATTTGCATTTATGGAAATACTTGCGCTCTAATTACAGAGTGGAACATTCAGCAGGTGACAAAATCAATAACAGATGAATTTAATGAAAGTAAATTACACTGGAAAGTGCATAACTATAAATGTATTTAAAAAGAGAAAGCGGGGCACTTTTGGGTAAAATCAGTTTAGCTTTGAAGTTTCTGATGGAAGAGAGATGCAAGAAAAGGTCTAATGCGATCACTTGCAATGAGAATGTGAAAAAGAAATCTCTTTTACCAGTGTCCTTAAGGCAGAAGCAAAGGAAATACATGTTTGATTCAATATTTTAGCATTAAGGAGAATTTGAGCACCCCACTATGGACAAGTCTATGCATCTCACGGTGCTCATCAGGTTAAAAAAATAGTGAAAAAGAGAAGAATTCTTAGCAGTAAAACAAGATTTGTTTTAATGTGTTACAAAAAGAAGGGTTTCTGACAGTGTGCAGGTATATGAAAAGCTTGTTAACCAAAAGGAATTGTTTATATTTCTGCTTAAAATGGACCTATCAAATCAAACTTTTACACCAGTCTTAATGGTAGTTAAACAAAAGAAAAAAGAAAAAAAAACACAACAGCATTGATATACTTGGGTATTCGACAGATATCAAAGTGCATTTCAGAAGTTCTCAAGACACATTACAGGATGTGATTCCTGTCACAAACAGAAATACCTCTGAAAAATGTGTTGCTAATGGCCTCACTGGTCTGCTAAATGCATCCTCCCTGCACAAAAAGGCGCTACTGCTGGCGTCAGTGGTGACGACACAGTTCACAACAAGCTTGAAACTCTACAGTGATAGAAACACACCAGCAACATTCGGTGTCTGTGCCATCTGCTCCAACAATCTGCCTACAAATTGTCTGTCTATCAACTCCAGATAAACAGACATGACCAAAACTGCTCCTCCATTTTCCTGATTACCAGGGTGACGATTTCTGCAAATAAAACGGGAAAAAAAGTGCATTATTTGGATGAAAACCCTCAAAGGAGCGTGGGCACATTATGTGCAAACTGGGGAAATTTAAGACCATTGCTACCCTCCCTAGAATACCAATGAGTCCTGGAGCAAGTTGTGTAATCGTTCTAAGGGTCACAAAGCAAACAAGGGTCCATTCAAAGCAACCGATACATGCTTCTTTCACATGTTATGTTTATGATTCAATCAGCAGCAGAATGCCGAACAACTGCGGTGTGAAAGTCAGAGAATCAAGGAAAAAGTCGTTTCTCTACAAATAGACTGCTGCCAGTCTGTAGTAGAAGCCAGCCTTTGGGTTAAAACCCAGAAGCATTATGATGAATAAAAAAGAAAACTCTACATTTCAGCCTGAGAATCTTATCCCACCAAAGAAACAAAGTGATGGTCGTGTCTTGCTTTGAGCCTGTTTTGTAGCTTCTGTGCCTGGACAGATTTCCATCAAAGGTCAAACCATAAATATTGTATCACACCAGGGAATTCAAACTGAAATAAAAGGATATCTCTCTGATCAAAAACTTGCCACGAAGCAAGAGAAAAACCTGCACAGCACAAGTTGTTTTTCTAACCAAAGAATAGTTGAGAAGAGCCAGTTTCATCCAGAGAAAACATTTTGGAAGGATCTTAAGCAAGCAGTTCATGTTAGGAAGATGGGGCACAGAGACTGTAGCTCTTTAACACAGCTGACCCGGGTTTAAGTTCCCGTCTGGGCTCCTTTGCCACTTCCCTTTCTTTCTGCCCCCTTTCCTACCCACTGCTGAATAAAGACCACTACTGCCCAAAAAAGTATTTAAAAAGAACCCTATAACAAATGTAAAGTTTATATAACATAAGCACTGAAACAAATCTTGAATAATGACTGATAAGATTATACCATAAAAGAGAACTAAGGTACTTAATCAGAGGAGATTAAATTAGCAGATGCTGCAGCTTCTATAATGGTGGTAATGGGTAAAAGTCTGGGAAACAAGTGTTAATTGAAAGGATAATTTTTTTTCCCTTGTAAGTCGCTTTGGATAAAAGTGTCTGCTAAATGCATTAATGCAAATGTAAAATACATAAAACAAAGAAAACATAAGGCAGGGAAATAGCTTATGGTATGACTCCATCTGTCCATCCATTTTCTATACCCACGTAATCCAACTCAGGATTGCGGGGGGGGGGGGGCTGCACCCCATCCCAGCTGTCATTGGGCGAGACGCAGGGTACACCCTGGACAGGTCGCCAGTCCATCACAGTATGGGATGAAGAGGATGTCAAAGATTTATTTATTATCAGTTCTAAATGTTAAATGATTTCATGTGCTGTATTTATATTGAAGCTAAAAGTAATCCTTTAAAAGAATGTTCAGAGAAATGATGTGTTGTTGTTTTCTTTTTGCTGTTCTCTGTATGAGAACAGCAAATTATTCATTTAAAAAGTGATTTACAAAAGCACGAAGAAACCCATCAGAGACTTTGTATCAGAGAATAGGCATTCAAGAGCACACTTTTGAGCACAAAAGGCCTTGTTTAAGTATTCAAGGAGTGAAACCAGAATGAGGTTCACATTTATCATCCTATGTCCCTGGCTGATTCATAACTCTTGTAGTTCATTCAGTGATGTGACGATCATGAGCGACTTATAGCAAATAATAAGAAAATCACAACAGAAATGTGCTATTATGAAAAGCAATGGGGAACTGCATATGATTTGATATTCTAAACGGGATGTGGATTAAAAAAAAACAATTAATGTGAAACATATTCTTGTCGAAGCACCACATTTAAACAATGGGGCCTTAAAAATGTTGATTACCTCCGATCATAAAATAAAGGTTTTGATTAATCTAGTGAGGCGCCATTATGCATACCTAGCAGACTCAGTGCAGCTGCACTTAACTCTGCGTGTTGAATAGATTTAGATATCATACTGTACATGCAATAAATGAATTTACTCCCGTTATACTGGCCTGACGTACACGTCTGTCAGTTTGAAAGAAATCAAAAAGGCAAATCACATCTTCAAAGCTTCATCTTCATGAGGTTTGCAGGTAACCCTCGTCTGCTGTTTTTCAAGGCGTAACCAATGATTGAACAATCTATCACAGTATCCTACAGCATGACTTTCAGTAATGTAAAAATGCTATACATGGAAAAAGTGTGCGTGCATGTATACGTAGGGGAATGACCTTTGAGGGTTTGCTGCAGCTCTGTCTTTTTGATAAAATCAGCTATCTGCATACTTCTTTTTCTACATTCAAAATTTTCTGCCTCTGCAGATTTAAAAGTAAAATGCATTCTAATGCAAATTAGCAGTTAATAACTTCAATCATCACACAATAAACTGGAATACTCTGAGCACTACAAATCATTGAAAACATCAGGTTAAATTTCAATGCTTTCTTAAGGACAAAGACTGAGTCGGGCTACCAGTAAAGTAAAAAATTAATCAATTAGTATATTGTTATGGTGAATAATTAAACCAAATATCAGCATGTTAGTTCCAGTTAATGTGCTTGTGATTGATCTCTGCTGAATTATGTTATAATGTTTGAGTATTAAGCCAATTATTACAGACATTTGTAAGAGATGTGCTTCATGAATTTAAAGACAACACATTGCAAGTGCAGTTTCCCCAGTTTTGATTAATTTGTATTAAAAATGCATAAACTTATTTCCTTCTTAAAGGAAAGAATAGGAGGGCTTTGATCATTTTCAACGGCCAAAATATGAAAAGCACACTGCACACCTCCTGGTTCTCTACTTCATGGATGAATAACATTTCATGAAATAAATGTAAAGAAATTAAATGAAACCCTCACAAAGCATGTCAAACAGCTGGGTGTTGTGTGTCCAAGAGGGTCGGTCATTCCTCTACTATGAGAAACTCACAATAACTCACAGTTAATGAGAACAAAAATGTTTAATGTCAGAAATACAGTTTGTAGTTCTGAGACTTTCTAAAAAGCACATTTTCATGCTCAAGGAGCCTGTTTCAAATTACCAAAGTTATAAGAGTTTACAATTAAGGTAGCTTTAATTAACTGTCTATACACCAACTAAAGAGTAAGATAAAGTTTGGAAATATATGCATCTTTGAACATGTGAGGAGCTTTAATATGCATCCATGTACTTATGATGCGCCGTGTAATGTGTTTCATGCATTTGTTTTTGCTTCAGTGTTCAGCAACCCAATGTCAAGAAAAAGGATTAACACAATGCAAAGGGACATTCATTCGGAGTCTTATTGAATATATGACTGATATCATTTAGGTTTGCATTACATTTTAGACTTCAATGATCCTCAGTGAGCAATTGATCAGATATCTGTCAACAAAATTACAGCGTCAGTTACTTCCCAATGTGACAGGAGTCTGTCAATTTGGTGTAAATTTGACAAAATAAAGCTGAGAATATCTTGAAACGTCACATTTCCTGTTGCTGCTCCTGCACCACCATTAGCAAAGGCGTTTCTAATTCAAAACCTACTCAGTGTAGTTTTGAGAGGTATGTCTTAAAATATCCCAATTGTGCTTCACAAACTGTTGAGAAAAGTAGAGCAGTGAGTCAGTCACAGTTACATGTATCATCAGTTACGACTGAGTTGTGCACATTATTATTTTGTGTCTTTCATCCGATGAGGCCCAGTTCAGAAATGTTTTGGTTCCCATTTTCTTCTTGTTGTTTCGTCACAGTAAAGATGACAGAGCCATGAAACGTACATGAAATACATGAAATGTATTCTGTAGCCCTTTTCACCCTCGTGTGGTTATGCTGATTCAGTATTGTCTTGTTAAAAAAATGGAATATCGGACTGTCATTTTCTTGTAAATCATAATTTAAAGCTCACTTTCCATTGAATAAGACTGTACATTTCCATATAAATGTTCTCTGTCTGTCTCCCATAGCTACTCTGACACACTCACACAGCACACACACATTGAGCAGAAGGTGCAACATCCTCCATTTCCAACGAGTTCTCTTGACACTTTGGCAACAACAAAAAAAAAGTGAGGAAAAAAAAGTTTTCTAAGAGGAAAAGACTTTCTTTGCCCCCAGCAGAGGTTCACTCTGTAGATTATTTTAAAAATGGCATCTATTTTTCTATGTGATGGCTTTAATGAGAAAACACATTAACCACATGAGCTAGCTCCATGGCCACAGAGTTTAGCTTATATCAAATACATGACTGTATGCAGAGAACCTTTCATTTGTGCAAACATTAAAAGAAATAAATCTGCCCTGTAGTTTAAAAGGTCTTAAACAGACCTCACTTAAACTGTTTGGATGACCCACTCCGGGGTGAAAAACATTTTATTATACTATCATCTATATCACTTCTTGTTCAGAACACTGAACCAATCAGATCCAAATACTACACTCAGATCTTCTTCTTCTGCTTTCGGCCTCTCCCTTTATCAGGGATCGCCACAGCGAGTCAATCTCGCATCATCAATTTGGCACATGTTTTATGCCGGATGCCCTTCCTGACGCAACCCTCACCATTTATCCGGGCTTAGGACTGACACTAGAAATACTCGTGCTACCCAGTGGCTGGGCGCTCACAATCGCACCTAGGGACAATTTCGCATCACCAATTAACCTAACACATGCATGTTTTGGGGGGATGGGAAGAAGCCGGCGTACCTGATGAGAACCCATGCATACACGGGGAGAACGTGCTAACTCCACACAGCCGGGAATCTAAAAATACTACACTCAGATACAGAACACAATTTCAGGCATAAATTAAGTCAAAAGAGTTTAATTGTACAGGACTGCTGTTACATCTAGTTCAATTATGTTCGCTTGAGAGTAATCCAGGCAGCACATGAACAAATAACATGGATATGCACGTACACACACGGACATTCAAACACAAATCAAGATCTATGCTGAGACTGAATTTGCCCCGTTAAATCAGCACAATAGATTGTATGAGTTTATAAGCGTGTTTTTTTTTCTATTCGATACATACTGTTGGTTTATGATCTGTTCAAAGCCTCAAATGAAAACTTTCTGGTGTAGAATCACTATACACTAATTTAGTTGAACCTGTGACCATGTGATTAGTTGCACATAAGGTTGCCTGGACACAACACCTGTCACCTTCACTCCAACACACAAATCTCTGAATTATCTTTTTACTCAGATCATATTGCTAATATTGCTTATTTGCCAGCGGTAAATTGGATCACTGCTACTTTGACAATTTTGTGCTTTGAGTTTCCACCAATACAACTAGCTGGATAATAGTGTATGACCGCAGCAAAGCTCCTAACCAGATCACCAAATTATGTATACATTATATGCTCAGGAGAATAATGGCATTAGCATGATTCCAGATGGTTCTCTGATGCTTAGTGGGGATTGATTCTGAAATTGAAACACCCAGAGAGAAAACTTTTCTTGAGTTGCTACATCTAAATTAATGTCATATTTTTGATAAGGTAATGTCAGATGGTAACAAATTATAGCTGTTGAATGCGTAGCACTAATTAACCCACACACTGCAATAATGTTACACTTAGCAGAAAAATACATTAAATACAGAGAAGAACATTCTAATATTATCTGACTTCAGTGCAGGTTAACTGCTTTGTAAGGAATTAAATAAAGTGCACAGAGTGATCGTTAACATTGTCGCCTCACAGCAAGAAGGGTCCTGGTTTCTGCATGGAGTTTGCATGTTCTCCCAGTGCATGTGTGGGTTCTCTCTGTGCATGTTAGGTTAATTGATTATTCTAAATGGACCCTGGGATTGAGTGTGAGCGTACGTGGTTGTTTGTCTCCTTGATGGACTGGTGACCTGTCATCGGTGTACCCCGCCACTCGCCCTATGGCAGCTGAAATAGGCTCCAGCCAATCTGCGACCCTGACCTGGAAAAAGCAGGTATAGAAAATGGATGGCTCGACCTTGGCTCAACCATAATTCTTTATGTCCAGTCCATACAGCGTCTGAGGAGAGAAATTCAAAGCAGCACTTATTTTATGACATCGGCCAGATAGCTGTTGTTCTCCCTCGATGCTACCTTTCAAGTAATTTTGCCATAACCAATCACCTTTGAACAGGAGAGTTCGAAAAGCACAGATATTTATCCATACACACTGTACATTCTACACCAAATGACGATCACTAGTTCCTACCTGTATAGACCTATTTACCACCTAATTTTTTGGGGGTTTTTTGTTACTGGAGAAGTAATTTAGTTTGTTAGATTAGTTATTACTTTGTTTGCTGTGTAAAAGTATTCCATTGTCATTAAATAACCGTGTGGATGAACTTACAAATGAAAGACTGAAATATAAGCAACTTTAGAATTTAGCCCATATACCTGCATATTATAGAATACCGGCACCTGTTTAAGCCATATGAATGCTTGGAGCATAGCACCACAGAAGCAGTTGGTTTGTCACCACCAGAGAAAGCAATTGTGTCCAGAGGGCCTGCTTCTACATCAAGCTATTTCCCACAGTAACTGTTCAATCAGGGCTGAAACTATAGAAACAGGAAACCTCCTTCGCTGTGTTGCCCTTAAAAAAGAAGATGATCTCAATTTTTAATCATTTCTAAGCTTTGAAAATCCTGAGCGGTTTTCAAGAAATCAATTTGTCATTTCAAAGCAACCTTCTCACTTGTGAAAAAGCTTGATTTCCTAGGTTCACTGACATATTATTGGGTCCAGATCCTCATTTCTTCGAGATATTGGGTTTCATAAAATTTCTTACTTTGAAAATAATCTACTAAACTCAGATTGGTTACACCTCTGGGAACATTACCTCGTTGGAAACTTAAAAACTGAAAGAATCTTCTCTTACAAACTGACACTGGCTCTTTAATTGTCTCTTTAATACTCGAAAACACTTTGTTTAATTGCCTAAAAATTATTCAGTACATCTAAACACATCATATCCTTCCAGTTGACTCATCAATAGTCATCAGAGACATCGGCTTAATAGTCTCACCAAAAAAAAAGAACCTATGATTGCCATCCAAGTCTTTATTCACAGCACAAAAGCCTCCCACAAGTATGTGTCCATTTGAAAAGTGACTGCAGATTTCCACAGCGAGTCCATATGGTCCCTGTATTTATGAGGTGATGAGGCCTGCTCCTGGGTTTTCAGAGTGGTCATTATGTGGAGGATGCTGCAGCTCCAGTGGTTAAGGTCACCTGGTGCACACTGGATGTCCTCATACTCCAGCACAACTAGGGGAAACTAAATGTATAATCATCTCTGAGTCTACGGAATCAAGGGTCTGTCAGGACTGGCCATTACAAGAGGGCCCGATCTGGCTTCTCACCCTGCTATTCCAGCATCACAATCCCGATTAGTACATCTTCCCTGTGGTATTTACTCAAAGATTGCAGATATAGCTGACAATGGTGAAGACAGGACTCAAAGATCAAAGTTTGCCTGTTCCGACGTCCGATGTTATATTTTCTGCTTTATTTTTCCCTTTCATTTTAAAAGTTAAAATTAAATAGGGTTATAATCCTGTCAGCAGAAATTCCCTTTGGTTCTGTGATAAGAAATACAAAATTGCTACAGTTATAGTTGCTGAAGATTGAATTAATAGACAGTAGAAAGTCAAGACTGATTCAAAATTTCAATGATCAATTAAGGTTCAATTAATAGTTTTTAAGCATAACTGCCCACAACTCTCTGATCCTTGATTTTATCTTAAGATAAACACATAAACTGACAATATTCACAGCTTCACATCACCCCAAATTATCAATCCATATCATATTATGGTATAGTATTTGAAAAAATCAATTTACATGGCACACGTCTTAAGAATCATCATCATACGATGCTCAACAAGTTTGGGTAAGTGCTTTCAGTCATTTTAACTGGTGCATTTATGTAGGAATTAAGTTCTTATGGACAAAAGAAAAAGCTTGTTCCAACATCATCTGTGCTTGCTTTGAATTAATTGAGTTAGCAGGTCTGGCTTCCACCGTGCTGTCTTCTTTTTTACTCCTAATATTGACTTGGATTGGACCTTCCTGTGTAATTTTGACTTGACCCACTGCTCACAATCGTTTTGAAGATGTAATTACAAAAATGTTTTAGAAGAAAGGATAATAATTGTGCAACTGTTAAAATTATGCATGCCTGGAGGTATTTGATTTGGATAATCAGGCTGCAAGGTCACTGTCCGGTTTCAAATGAAAGGCTTAATGATTCATTGATGATAAATACATGTTCGACGAATGCAAAGTAAAGCCCCTCCGTTAAATTTAATCAGTGGGTGTACTTAAAGCCCAATATCACTATAAACAATGGGTATAGTTAACATATGCAAATCAAGGAAATACACAATTAACTGAAACTGCAGGTTATGTCACGATCCATGTATATTTGTGTGTGTTTGTGGTTAGCTGTTGGGTCTCTTAGTTAGCTTTGCCATTTCCTCAGTTCCCTGCTTCCAGTCATCAGCTCCACTCACTTCACCTGTGTTTCTTCCCTCAGCTGCCTTCACTCACTAATCACCCTCCTCTGCATTTAGAATCCCGGTTGTCATTCAGTCACTGTCAGATCCTCCGTCATAGCAACCCGTGCTTTTCCCCGTTTGTCTGCTTCCTTAGGTGTTTGTTGTTTCCTCTTGTTTAGTTTTTTTGGTATTTCCAGCTTGGCTGTGGTTTCTGTTATAATTAAACCATTTAAGTTTCCTCCTGGCTCGGGTGTCTGCATCTGGGTCCTCCTTCGCCTCCATCTCCAAAGGTGACAGGTTATGTTCAAATCTGTCATTTCGTCTCCTTTTTTTTTTTTTAAATGAAGTCTACGCAGATCAATGTTTGCTAAATCAGTGAAACGTTTGCTGAATAGCCCTTTTTGTCCAGCTTTCCTTCAGGTTATTTTCCCTTTGCACTCACAGTAAAAACAAACAGCATGATTATTTAAATCACAAGCTAATTTTTGTTTCTACCTCTCTGTTGACAACAGGGATTATTTCACTTACATCTATGAATCTTTTCCACACCACTATCTTTTGTCTCGGCAGCATTATCGCTATGTTCTCGTGAAGTTCAGAAACTTACAGTAAAGTCCACTTTGGTATGCAGCCTTCTCAGTCTAAAAAGGACTCAAACTGTGTCTAAAGTTAGTCGACACACAAAATGAAAAAAGTTAATACAATCGAATAAATTCGCCCAAGTCTCAGGAAAATTTGATAATAAAATGGATTATAGTCCCTGCATTGTCAGGCTGGGAAATACGACCCATAATTCTCATCACTGTGTTTCATACTGAAAGGGGATTCATGATATATTTCAGTATTTTCTATAAATATTTTGTGTTATAATGATTAAAATGATATCACATCATACCAAATATTTCCTTTTGCCTTGTCAGCCACCATCATCTATTTGTTTGCTTCTCTTCTGTCGCGCTCTCTTGCACTCACCTACAGTAATTCAGTACAAAACATTTCCACTGGAGCCTTTCTAATCTCTGTTTTTCATTTATGTTATTAACCCAACAACAGATAACAGAACCAGTCTGAAATAGTGACTGAGATACGCAGTCCATTAAGATGAGTTACAGATTCTATAACTGCAACATCTGCAAAACAAAGTAATCTCAGACAACCGCTGAATGTGCCGCTGCTGGAGTTGGCAGAGAGAGGCATGAGAAGAAAAGCAGGTTCTCAAACTGGCTGAGCTTTTGTTGCAGCTTTATTGTGGAAAGTAGCTACAGTTTGTCCAAAACCTTTCGGTGCTTTTTTGAAGAAACCTGGCAACAAGTTTGAGGCAAAGTTATAATCACATTGTTTTCTCACAGCGCCAGAGGAGAGCTGGGTATGGGGTTGTGTGCAAGTGTTAAAAGGTTATCTGAAACAACACTAATCACAGTTTTTATACAGTGTGCAGAATAATTTTTCATATAGAAAGGAATTTACTGTAATTTGGCCTCATAGAAGACACTACAAATACAGGTCTGTGGTGCCTGCAGCTGGCTTTGATTGCATCCACAGAAGAGTATAAAATGGCTCTTAGAGTAAACTAATCCAAAGATGCTCGGAGTGTCACACTCATGCAGCCGCTACATAGAGAATATTTTGCCAACTCCTTCTGTGTCTTAGTAAACAAGCTTTAATAGGGCTACTCTGAACACTGGGAGCTCACTGATATTAGGTTGCTTTCCCTTACAAATTTTATACTTATTTTCTATGTAAAAAGAAATATCTGTTGAGGACACAACAAACCAGATCACTTACATCAGAAGTACATTGAATACATAAGCAACAATGCGCTGCATTATGCAACATGTACTGGTTTAACCTTTATCTTATATCCGCTGTAACCCCTTTCACATAAAGGAAACGTGGATATCTTACATAACAACGCTTTGTGTGTCTTCCTGCTTCTCACCTTCTCCTTTACCCGTCTGCTCTTAGCTAAAGGCTTCTTTTTTCTTTTCTTTTCTATCTTTTTTTACCCAGCAAAGCATGCTCTCTGGCTCTGAGCATTGGCATCTCTTGCATCTGTATGCAGCTCTCGTTCACACTGCTGATCCCTCTTTATGAGGACATGAGTTTCAGTGCTTTTATCCCCCACCTTCGCTTGCAAATATGCTTGCATCCCAGTATCTACACTCCGTCTTTAGAGACCTGTGGGGAGCCTTTAAAGAGGAAGTCAATAAAAAGGTAGAAACATTCATGAACTTAAGTTTGTGCTTTTTGAGTCTTTATTCAAAAGTTAGAATTTGGGATGGCATCTCTCTCAAGCAGTTTGTCAGAGCAAAATATTTCTATTTGTTAAACTACAGCAGAAGCAGAATTCATATCTAATATCTCACAATGTCCTCACGAGAAGGAAAAACCTATAAGATAAGAATAATCAATAAGAATATTACTCAATTCTGAATTAAAAAATTTAAGTTGAATGACTTGTGTGCTTAAATTAGCTGTTTACTCTGAATTGTTGGTTTACAAAGATATTAGCGATTTTCTCATTCACAAATAAACCATCAGTGACAACATCCTATTCACTGAATGACTGCTTCTCAAAACAGATATATATAATACTGACGCTGCGTTCGGGTTCCAGGTTCGATCTCCACCCGGGCCTTTCTGCGTGGAGTTTGCATGTTCTCCCCGTGTATACGTGGGTTCTGTCTGGGTACTCCGGCTTCCTCCCACCGTCCAAAAGCATGCATGTTAGGTTAATTGGTGACTCTACAATTGTCCTTAGGAGTGAGTGTGCGGTCGTTTGTCTCTATGTGTGGCCCTGTGATGGACTGGCGACCTGTTCAGGATGTACCCCGCCTCTCGCCTGATGCTCGCTGGGATAGGCTCCAGCCCCCCCGCGACCCGACTGACGGATTAAGCGAGTATAGAAGATGGATGGATGGATGGACATTTGCATCCTTTTTTTTTGGCTTATAAACATATTTTACCCTGTAAAATAGTACCTTATAAAATCAGTCTCTCACACTTGCAAATCATTTTATGAAACGTGTGTTTTAGGCAATCGATTTCTATATCCTTTACATATGTGGTTACCAAGGAAAAGAGATAATAATTACATGCATAAAACATGCCTTGTTTAGTCAAACGCCAATCATTTTTTTGCAACTCAATTATGCAACAATCATTAAATTGTCATTAAACAACATGACAAATGCAATATACATGTCTCTATATTTTAAAATGAACCAAACAGAACTGGCAATTATACTTGCTGTATGAACATGTTGGTGATATTTCTCTCAGAGTTGAGTGAGGAAACAATAAACTGAAAAAACATCAAGAACTGATGTTGAGGGACATTGTTGCTTCAGTAGTTTTATCATCATTCAGTGTGCTTCTGTCCTCTGTGCTGTCATCTGAAGTCTCAGCTTTTCTCCCTAACGCTGATACCTCCACCTTTTCTCACAGAATCTCATCTGTGTTTCTCTTAGAACAGACCTGAGGTTATTTCCCTTCCCAGGGAAACTACCAAACACATTTTTCAGCACACTGCTGTCTTTACATTTTTACAATCTTAAATGTGAAAGGGCTCCATATTTCATAACACTGATAAAACACCAACACATTGACCTGAGACTCTTCCTCTCTCTGACTCCCCCGGTCTGTCTGAGCCCAGCTCTGTTCTGTATGTTGCTTTCTCTTCATGACGCCTTTGTGAAACATTTTCAAAAGGGCTCCTCTCACTCCTCTCTTACAGGGACTTCTTCAAACTGTCTTTGATATACCAAGGAAATGTACTTATTTAGCATGTTAGTACCCTGAAAAATGACCATTTTCTTTTCTTTTTTATTTACTGACCCAGCTGCTTATCAAATACATACATAAAAACACAGACATTACACACAGTGGCAAGAGGAGCAACAACTCTTCACTTCTTTCCTAAGATCTGTAGCAGATCTGTGTTTTTCATCAATGTGTATAAGGCCAAAATGCTATGAACCCACCCAGAATTTAGAATTTAGATGATTATGTGTCTTTCTTTCTTTCTTTTAAGTTTCTTTTAAGTTGCTTTAAGGCAGCAACCTAATATACAATAAGAAAACAAGAACTTCACTATTTAGGGTTTTAAGTTTTGAATATCAAAAGACACGTTTATTTAGATAATGCCCATGTGTTGTAGGTCAAATCCAGACCTCTGTAACAGAGAAAAGCACTTGAAAATTGGTTAAAGACTGACCAAGTTTCTGCAGCAGCATGTGCAGCATGAAAGACGGGATTCAGGGGGAAAAAAAGCTGATTTATTGTGTCTTAGTAAAGAAAATTGTTCATTACATAATTTGTTTTGACTAACATGTTACAAAGTAGTTGCTCTCGTCTGCACAGGAGGTAGCAGGTTTACTGACAGATAGAAGGACTTAAGATACTAAATTTCTAAACATGAAAGTTTACTGCCACTCAGAGTTTAGTAGTTCCTGTGATAGATAGGTTTTAGGTGAACTTCAGACTAAACTTTATGACTATCTCCCACTGGGTTCCTAATAGGTTTTCCTTTTCTTAATTCTTATTTATTTTCAGGGTCTGTATTAGCAATAAACCATATCAACCCAAAAAGCCATGAAATGCTAAATATTACCCTTGAATATACCTTGAATTTGTTATGATTTGCTGCTTGTAAGATGTGTAACATATTCCAGCAAGCTATCAAGTTTTCAAAGATGGCGCAACAGAGTGTCCTTTATCTGGAGCTCAGTCGTCAGGCTTGACTGCTGGACTGAGGGGCCTTTATGAGCACAGAAACCAAGTGATGCAACGACTGGCTGTGTGAAACTGATGGACTTTCTGTGTTGACACATACAAATATTTTTTTTACACCTAAAAGATTAGAAGATATAGTTTCATACATATCAAGACTTTGTGTGGGATTATTTTAAAGCTTCACTAAATTAGATTTTGTAGCTCCATAGTTTGGCATTATTTACTGGAGATATATTGTATATTTACAGAGTTTCATCTCACTTTATTAAGCTGTCATGGCTAAAAATAATCATCACTTCTACACTGCTGTCACCTCTCTCGAAAAGGAGGCAAATTTCATCAATTCCCAAATATTTTAAGAACCACAAACGGACATATAAATACAATACACTCCACAATAGATACTACTTTGACAATAAAGGCAGATATGAAAGTAACCAGGTAATAGCCATATTTTCAGCTTCAGTGTATTCGAGGCAGTGTGAGTACAGGCATGTTTGTATTGACATCAGCTAGGTTTGTCTGCTCAGTGCACAAATGGACAAGATGCAACCAGTTTTCTGAACTGCTGTTGCCTCCTTGAAAGATCAAGCATCACCACTCTGCAAAGAGCACGTAACCTTTAACCACTCCTGAGCACATGCTGATTAAACTAAAAAATATGTGTTGAATTTAGAAAACAATAAAACCTCTATGAAATGCCTAATTATTGTCCCCTAATCGGTCTGAAAGGGTCATATGAAATTAAATGAATGAATGAAATGAAATAAATTCTCTATTGTACATCTTTGAAAGATAAGTAGCATATATCACAATTAATCCCACCTGTGACAATCTCCCTCATGAATGAGGACAACGCTCAAAATCCCTGTTGTTTTGCTCTGTCTTTGAATCGAATATGGAGATTTTTCTCTTCAATCTGACCTGGAGATATAAAATGAAATACAATTTTTCACCATCGAAAAATGTGATGATTGTAAAAACTACAAGCTCTCTGCTAAATGGTTCACACTAAGCTTCTATTTACCAATTTTCAAAAGCATACTATGTTGTCAAAAGTTACTACTAGCTAGCAAGCCAGACGGTATGACAAGAGGATGGAGAGATTTCTTCTAAATTCCCCTGCTGCTAGCCATGAGCTTAAATTTTTCTAAAAAGCCTATGTTTATCATAATAAATAAAGTCCACTGCTCTACCAATCAGTCAAGCTACTTATCCAGAAAGTGTAGCCTTGATCTCCCCCAGCTTTGTTTGCGTGTGCATGCACAAACCTGCAAAACTAAAATCTCCCTGCAACGAAGACACTAAAGCCCCACGTTTTTTTTTAAACATTTTAAAGATTACTCACCATATAAAGCTTTCATTAGAAGGGAGTAGTGGTAATTGAATAAGATAACACTGAAATAGAAAACCGAGTTGTCATCATTAGCGTGGCATACGCCCTGCAGGTGTGGTAGCTTCAGTCTGATCAGAATCACACTTGTCACATCTGAGAATATCGATATGATGAATGCACTAATTTATATCATGAACAACATGTAGTTGCAGTCTTAACATTTACCACTTCAACGTGTATCCAACAAAATTCTTCTTCTTCAATTCTTCAATCTTAAGAAAAGACCACAGAGAGAAAGCTTTTGTGCCGTGTCAATGTGCTCGCAACACTAATGCATGTCTAGCCCAAGGTTGTCTAAAATGGACAGACGGGGGGGTGTTGGACAACTGCAAGTGGTTTAGTAAATTTGAATTTGAACACCTTTTTAAAAAAATAATGGCCACTGTATCCTAAGGGTATTAGAGGAACAAGCATTCACATTTTAATCCTCAAAGATTTACAGCAGGAAAAAGAAAAAAAGAAATGAGAAACCAAAATGTGGCTCACAATATTTTATTGTTCACAGTCCACATTGAGCAAACCTCTCTTTTCCATTGCCATATCTTCCCTCTTATGTAAATAATGACTGCTTTGGCAAAGATGCCCTTTCTGTGTAAATAATTTAAAAAAAGGAAAAGCTTGCTACAAGACAGCAGAATACTTGAATGGCATATAGCTTCAAGGTAGTACAACACCCACTGTGAAAAAAAAAGACTTTCACAGATTTCGTGCCTGTTGGGTCAAACAATTGTGTGTTGTAGTAATTTCTGAGGAAAAAAATCTTAAATTTCTTCAGTGACAGAAGGAGAAAGGAGAGATCATTACGAAGTGTAAATGAGATTCACAGACTCATCCATAGTCGGGCATACAGAGCACAACAGAGATGAAGGCCAAGACTGAATGGTAAAGGTCAACACTGCAAACAACAAAAAAATTAGGTATATGCTTCATCTCAGACACAGACTGTAATGTATAGAATGCATAAACCTCATTCAGAACAAATGCCTTCAATATTTCCAGCAGCACAGCAGAAGTTTCTTCATTCGCACCACAGAAACTGTGAAATTCAACATTAAGATTGAGCCACATACAGACTTCACTGTACGATTTGAAAACTATTATCTTTGCTTGTATGTTTGCATAGCTTAAATATTTGTACAGTTCAACAGCATGTAGATACTTCCTTTTGCCTTTTACATTCTGTCTCAACTCCTCAGCAAACCATTCTAAGTTATTCTATATCTAATCATCACTTTAAGGGTTTAGTTAATTGCTGGGGGGGGGGGGGGGGGGGGGGGGCAACTGTTGAAAAACTCATGATAAAGTGCCCCCTTGGGAGCCAAAACGTGTGCTAAACTGCCCTCAAGTGCCCTCTTGAAAGCCAAAACGCATGCTAAAGTGCCCTCTACAGTGGTAAGAACACGCTATATGTGCCCTTTTTTTCTTTCCGCCCCTGCCCTTCAAAAGGTTTGTGCACGTCACTGAACATGTTATTCATAGTAGAACTCAGAAAACGTATCAAGTGTTGAAAGGGATCCATTTTACTGTTTAACGCACAACATTGTTTGCCGTGCCATCCACAAATCGAGGTTAAAGCTCTATCAAGCAAAGAAAAACTTATCTGTGAACAGGATCCAGAAACACAGCTTTGGGCCAAAGCTCATTTACCATGGACTGAGGCCAAGTGGAAAACTATGAAGTGGTGAGATGATTCGAAATTTTACATTTTTTCATTTTCTTTGGAAAACATGGATGCTGTGTCCTCTGAACTAAAAGGAAAGGTACCATCAAGCACCTTGTTTAAAAGCCTGCATCTCTGGGGGCATTTGTGCCTATGGAACAGGCAATCGTACAGGCAGCGTCAGTCCTCAAATACACAAAGGTTTTAGACAACATGTCAGCACATGTCAGCAAGACAATGCTCATCTACTACAACAGCATGGCTTCATATAAGAGTCTGGGTGCTAAACTGACCTGCCTGCAGTCCAGACACTTCACTGACTAAAAACTTTTGGCACATCATGAAACACTGAACACTGAAAGAAGACCCAGGACTGTTGAACAGCTACAATTCTATATCAGACGAAAATGGGATAACATTCCTCTCCCAAAGGTCCCGCAGCTGGTCTCCTCGGTTCCCAGACACTTGCAGGGTGTTGTTTAAAGAAGAAGGGGTGATACACAGCGGTAAATGGACATTTGACGGGTCTCCAACGGTTTATTGTTTTTTTTTTTATTATTGTTTTTGTAAATTAAAGACTTTACTACATAAAAAAGATTAACTTTATCCTGTGGATCACATGGCTCACACCAGCATACACTGCTATCTGAGAAAGCCTTTTCATTAGATAAACTTTTGATTTCTATACTTTGCTTCGAAGTTGTAGCGTGCTGTGTGGTAAGAAAATTATCTTCATTACAAAAATCCAACAATCCGATACTTGACGTGGTCTTTAAATGATTACAGCCCATCACACCAATGAAAACTGTCAAACCTTTCTGTTCTTACATGAAGACTTAACACCTCAAATCCTCATAGGCCCCAGCTGGAAAAGCTGGCAGTAAATGTCAAGACATGTTGACCTCGCTGTCTGAGTCAGTTGGACTACATGTAAATTCTGTTTCATGTACAATACATGCTGCAGATATGTGAAAGCCAGCCTCTTCAGGAGCATAAAATGGATGCAACCACCCCTTTAACCACTTTTCTGTGTGACCAACTGTGGCATTAAACTTATCATGAGTATCTTGAGACAGTCTTTTTGTCAAGAAGAGAAGTCTCTTGACCTTTTTTTTTCCATCATATATGAGCCAAAATAATCTTTAATAGTATAATTGCCCTTACAGTCTATCAACTTCACTGATAAGCTTATACCCACTCAGAAAGGCCATAGAGTGCACAAGTGCTATGATAAAGAGCATGGCAAAGGGAGACTGACAGCATGCTGTATACTGTTAAGGCAGTGAGCAGCTAATTTAAAAGCCCCTTCCCCACTTGTCTGAGCATATTTGCCACTGGCTTGAGGCTTATCCCTACAGATGTATATCTGTCAACAGAAAGCAAGCAGGGCACCAGAAGCTCTTTTGGAGCATTTTGGTCCCTTTACTGGATTATCATTTGCAGTGGCATATAGCACAGCATCAGAGCCAGCACTTGGCAGCTGGGAGACATTCTGCAGGGATAAGCTAACCCTCAGCAGTGGGGTATGGGTATCCTTGAACGTAAACCTCCTTCCTCTGCCATACCTTGTCGTGAGCCTCAGCTAGCTTATTCCTGCTGACTGATTATTCTAACCCACAGGAGATGTGCTCAGGCATACGTCTCACAGGCTCCCTGTGTCTCACAGTGTGTGGCATTGTGTGCTTCCCCTTTGCTTGAGTCCAATATGTATCCATTTCAAGAGATTTTCATTGCACTAGGGTCCACACTGAAACAGAACTTGATTTCCACAAAAAATAAGAAAAGAAATGAGGCATGGTGCACTAACCACCACCCTACAGTACATTTAAATTACTTTGAAACTGAACAGGTAGCACAGTTATTCATATTTATGTCCACTGCCAGAGTGTTAAAAGCCTCTATTGGAATCAAGCATTTTAATGGTAGGAATGACTACTCCTAGGTGTTTTGTATAATAGTCCACAAGGCCTGTGACTCAGACAACTGTCAGCTACACAAAAAAGCAAAGAATTGATCCTTGATCTAATTCTGATTCTCTAAAGTCCCGCTGTGTGCAGCATACCAAACAAAAACTAGAAAAAAAACGCTGTTTTTATCTGGCTTGCCTATTAGAATTTTGTCCTGGAAGAGTGCAAATGATGCATCTGAATGATGGTGTTTTCTAATTTATCACATGCTTACATTTACGAATGCATAGAAGGTGCGTGGAATTTTTCCCCTCATTTTCAGAAGAGTTACTGAAAAATGATTCAAATGCCAATTAATTTCCAAAGAAGTTAGGACAGTTAGTTAGAAAATAAAGAAAGAAAAGCAAAACAAACAAAATTGAATCATTTCAACACTATATTCAAATTAATTCCTGCAAAGACAACCTATCGAATGTGAGCATTTTGAAAGTGAATGGTCATTTTGAGAATCCAGCAACACATTAAGATAAATAAATTGAAATATAAATAAAACATGATCGGATATAGCAGCAGCATCCTTGAAAGCCTAAGCCAAATAAGGGGTAATGATTCACCCATCTGTGAAAAACTGCATAAACTACAAAGAATTTGCTTCTCTGTTACATAAAATCATTGAAAGATTCAGAGTGTCTTCGGATATCTCTGACACAAGACTGAAAAACAATTCAGAGTGGCCTTGATCCTCTGGTCCTCAGACAGCACAGCACTAAAAACAGATACAATTCTGTAGTGGCAAACACTGCATGGAGGTACAAACATTCATGTAGACAATTTTCATTTAAAAAAACACAGTAAGTCGCTGAATCCACAAATGCAAGTTCAAACTCTGCCGTGGAAAGAAAATCATTAATCGTAAACATGATGCAGATGTGCAGCTGCCATTTCATAGACTGAGCTCATTTAAGATGGAGAGCAATGAAATGGAAAAATCTGGTCTGAACAATCAAAATCTGAAATTCTCATTGTAAAGTACAAACAAAAATGGTCCTGCTAAAGCAGCCCGGTCTCACCAGAAAAGATGAAAAAGGTTGGTTTAGAACATAGTGTCACAATCCATAGCTGTAAATGGTGAGATGGCAACATATCCCTTAGCTGTTGTTTTCTGGGGGGTAGTGTTAATGTGACATGGCATGAATCACAACCTATAAATAGATTTCTGTAAGTAGTGTAAGCAGCTATTTTGTAAAATGTAGACCAAACAATGTAGATCAAGTCTAACCCTCATCATTAACTTTCAGCACGTAACCCAAACCATTTGTGGATGAGACTGCAGTATAGATAAAGCAATCATGACTGGGAGAGTAAGTGGAAAAGTCTAATGATTGTAGAAAGCGTTGTTCAGGACACATATCAAGCGAGCTTACATGAATGTCTATGGATTAATGTTATCTGTCATTCCTTCCTCCCTCCTTCTTAGCATGTGTGCCACATGCATCTTCTCGAAAAGAGGAGACAATAATGCTAGTTATTGATACAATTATAAAGCCAGTGTCCATGATGGTATGAGGGTGCATTAGCCCATTAATGCTAACCGACATCTAGAGGTATTGGAAGAATGCTTTTTCATTGGGTCTAAATGATTTGAACATCTGTGTAGCAGTGATCTGCTCCTTGATGTGTAATTCGCTTCACCGGGACTCTTAATAGTCAGCACGATGGTAACAAGCTTGACGTGAAATGAAACATCTGAACGCACTAACTTCAATTGAAGTGTTCACCAATAAAAGTTGTTTGAGCTCAACTTGGCAGTGGTCAAAACAAATGTGTCTTGAGCCACGGGTAACACTCGCTGGTTGCTATTAGCTATGACATAATTGCTAATATGAATGAAGGAGCGTTTTAACATTTTTCAATGAATAATTTTAAGGATTCTCATTCAACATGGTTCTGGGAATGAGATTGAACATTCGGAATAATATTACATGAATAGAATTATTACATTTTATTGTTTCAGGCATGCTGTTAGAAACCAGATGTTATTATGAGAACCTTGATCTACTGGTCATGAGTGTGTTGAGGGATCACGTTTGGTGGTACGTCATCATTTCTGAGATAATCAATAAATTTAACATATTATTTTACTATATAACAACTTCACACAGTTTTCCAACCGTTTATCTGACATTTATATTCTATTAGTTATATATGAGAAACATGAAATATATGTCCTCGCCATTTAAAATGTACGGCTTTTCTCTAACAGCAATATTTAAATGGACTAATCAAAGACTTTAAAAGACAGTTTTACATTTTTAATGACTAGACTCAATTCCCCTCCTAATCAGAGAGGAATGTTTTCAGTAACATTACCAACAAACTATTCATCCTCTACCTCTTTGTCAGTAGTTTTGATGTCTGTGGATTTGATAGCAGTTAAAATATTTTTTAAAAAGAGCCACTTTCATTTATCTTCCGCTTTGCCCTCATTACTGCCCCCACACATCATGGTCAAACACACACCAATGCTTGAATGTCACCTGTAGGCTATACTTGCCAAAATGTCTGACAAGATAAGACCTGATGAAAGGCTCCATGCTCAAACAAAGTTCCCCTGGCAGTGTGGGAGCTCTTTGGGTTTTGTAAGAAGGAACATGATGAAACACTTGAGAAGAAGGAATATCACACCAAACCAGAGACTGCGGCCAATAAAGAAATGTGCAGATCATAAAACATACATCGACAGAACAAGCAGCCCACAGTTCTGCAAAGTCAGTAAATATAGCTGCACCACATGGCTAATTAGCATTACTAGCCTGACTGCCTGCCATTGTACCTGATAACTGCCTCTGACAAGTCTGTCTGGTGTCTTCATTAGCTGCCTTCGGTGAAATTGGTTGTGATGGTGTGATGATACATCAGCACCTCAGAGAGTGACACAAGTTCCCACTAATGCACATCTTGGGGCAACAGCATCTCACGGAGAGTGGGAGCACGAGGCAAACCAATTTGAAAAGAGGAAGCAATATGATACATAATGTCACACAGGCTTTTTAATAATTTGCATAGCATAACATTTGTAGGTTGTAGTTATAGATGAGCAAAAATAGTAATAGCGTAGGTCTTCGAAGAGGATTCTGCATGAAATGACTCACAGCATTATGGTGCATGAACAGAGAGCTGCTGAGGCTGAAGTCTTGTCTACAGAATCACTGCAGTATGTGATGCGGTGCACTGCAATTTAACTGTCGATTAAGCCGTAAACACACAGAAGATTCTGCTCCCTATTACCTACGTCCAAGAGGTTATGTTTTCTGTCCCATTTGTTTGTTCGTCTATTAGGCAGCATGATATCTCAAAAACTGGTCATGACTTCAGTGGAATCAATACTGACAGCTTAAGCCACAACCCTACAAACCCCAGTGTTAAAGACGTCCAGGAGTTGTTAAATCTGCCATCACATAGTGATTACTTTTTTTACTCTGAAATCCTCACTTGCTTTACTTTTGAAAACGTTCTAATGGTTAAATATGTTCTGAAAAAAAATCAAATAGTAAAGAAAACGTCAATAAACTGGAAGACTGTTTTTCTTCTCTCGTTAATCATTTCATTAACCTCAAGTGAATCTGCTGTACCTGTATATAAAACTGTGTATAGCTCCTTCTATTTCTCTGTCAGCAGAAGCAGTAAGCTGTTGCTTATACCCTTAGGTCATGGTGTTAATAATCTAAATTTATTACATTTAATACCTGGACACCTGGAGATCTTTTTTTAATCAAATGTGTAACATTTAGGGGGCTCTACTGATAAAAATACAATATGATATGTATCATAAAATGTATTAGACCCAGAGAAAAGTCAGGGGAAGATAAGAACAGCTGTGTTATCCTAGAATGAGACAGAATGAGAACTGTGCACGTCTTCTTCTTTGCATTCCACCACAGTCCACCATCATGTTTCTACATCCCAGAACACTGACCCTGTTCTGTATCTTCAAAAGGTGTTTCTTTTTTTATTGTATTTATTCACTTATGTGCCCGTTTATTTACAACACCAAGTTTGTCCTACATGCATGGAGAAAGGTGTCTGAATATTGAATTTGACACAATTTCCTACTTTACCTCTAGGTGTCACTAAAACTTATATGGTGGATCTATCCATTAAAACAGTTTGCTGCCTATGTTTTTAAATTTTAAATTATATTATTTTAAAAAATAAATAAATACATTTTTATTTGAGTACGATTTTTCATGCATGAATTTTTCTTGCAACTGAGTCTATTTACATTTTATCTAAATAAAAAACGGAACACTTTTCCTACCACTTGTATCGAGTAACTCTCCATCTCAGTTTCTTGCAGCAGATCCTGTTCCTGGTGCAGATTAAACATTTCAGATGACTTTAATGACAGATTTGGATGATTGCACATGCTTTCTGTCTGTGTCTGTTCTTTGTTTGCTATTTGTTTGATTTGTTGTTTGATCTCTCCCATCTCTCCAAAGCAAGCTCTGTGATTTAGACTTTTGGGACACTAGCCTGGACATTTCATGTGTCTAAACCTTAGCCTCATGACATCAATATTTTAAACAGACCTTGAAGTAGACATTATCTTCGCAGAAGCCTTGTACAAGATCAAATTCTCTGTGCCCTGTCCTGTCTTCATGCTCATGCATAAGAATAAGTGGGCCAGTTTTCCGTGGACATTTTTTTTCTCAGAACCTCGTACCTCTTTTGTCGAAGCTTGTGATTTTAAAAGCTTTATAGCAAAAAAAAATGCTGCCATAACACATTTTGGGTGCTAGGTGGCTGATGTCCACTAAAAATCAGCAAAACCCTTTTTTTAACATGTGAACTGAGACATTCGGGTAGGCTCACAACTATACAAGAAATGTTTCATATGGTCCCTGAACGAAGATTTGCCTTCAATTACTTCTTCCAGAGTGGCTGTTGCTTAGAAGTAAGAGCAATCGCCGAACAATAGGAAGGCTAGTGGTTCGACTCCCGGCTTCAACGTGTCAATGCATCTTTGGGCAAGACACTGAATCCCACATTGCCTCCCAATGTGTCCATTGGTGTATGGTTTGTGTGAATACATAAAAGAATGCACTGTGTAGCACTTAAGCTACGAATAGTTGCTGTGAATAGTTCAGTGTCGCATGAAGTACTTTCAGTAGTCAGCTAGACTAGAAAAGGACAGTCCATTTACCGTTTCCAAAGCATAACTAAGTTTTTTTAGATCATGTCATACAAGCAGCCAGCATTTTGAATTTTCATCAGGGTAGATTTAAAGTTGTTTTTACTGAAACTTGAAATTTGACTGAGAAAGGAAATCTGTGACAGTGACTATTGAGTCAAGTTATTAGTTATTGTGTTGTAATGCTCTTTAGACAAAAACTGATTGGAGAACTCTTTCTTTTGTGTGCAGTCAAGGTCTGCTCTCAACAACCTTTAAATATTGATGCTATAAAACTCAATTTAACATTGCCTCAATCAGACTGATAATTACTTTTGGTTTAACATATTTCTTTACAAAATAGTACAGAAAAGCCAGTGAAGTTAGAGGTGATGTCTCACAAGACACAGTCAAAGAATTTCTCAGTGGTCACTGCTTGCAGGTGACAAAAAAAAAGTTTTATGGTTTTATACTAAATCAGACTTGAATGGAGGAAAACTGCCTGCCTTGAGAATAGAACATTTCTGAGATGAGATCACTCTAAAACACTATAAATTAGCAGTTAACACAACACAGTTTGAAGTTAATGAACCAGAAAACAGGCAAAGTCAGGCATGCCTATTTAATTACAGTCACAATCCTCTCAAAAAGGGCCACATCTTTAGGGGGCATGGTGAGAGGTGAATGTGGTTGGATGTCTCCTCAGGTCACACCACATGATGGCATCTCAAGTTGAGCAGCTCCTAAGATGAAACAAAACTGTGGGGCCGACACTTGCTCAGCAAGTATGCCAAAGGCATGTACACATCAAGGCTGAAATAAATTAAATTCTAGTTGTAAAAAGAGAAAATCTACACCTAAGTCTTATCAGATGTATCACCATTACACTGCTGAGTATTTGAGTTAAATTTAGCCTCAGTTTTGTCAAACACGTAATAGCTTGATACTTGGAGTTAAAATGTCATAAGATGGTTTTCCGTGTAGAATCTGATGCTGATTTAGGACTCATTTGAAAACTGATTTTTAATGCAGTGAGTCAGTATAAAAAATTTATTGAGCAGGGACTCTGATGAGCCATAGGTTCCCTAATGATAGGATGAACTGTGTTTGTTCTGGGAGCGGGATTTTATTATAGGAATCCTTATTAGAAGTGGTTTAAATCGATAGAATTATTCCGACATGTTAATGAAAATAATCTCTCTGATCACTGGTCACTGTTATTATTAATATCAGTAAAAGTATACTGGAACAGCACTGACAATGACATCAGTGCCATTTGGGATAATAGTGCTTTAAACTCATGTAATTGCTTTGATTTGGTAGTTTCTCATATGGAACACTTTAACAGCACCCCCACTGCTTCAAGCAGTGGTTAAGTGAACTGGTCGCCTATAGGGCGGTGGCTGCGCAAGCATGTCCAGGGGCGGGACGGTCTGCGAAGAGATGGGCTCCTGTCATGAGGACACATAGGTTCTAAGCTGCAGGCATCACACACGCAGTCTCACCTCCGTTTGCAAAACCCCAACTTTGAATGCGCGACAACATGATTTGCACGGTGCTGTAATGCATAGCAGCACTCCAGGAGAACGAGTCCTCACACACACGCATTCACACAGACACTATTCTGCCTGTAGGACAGCGATCATACTACTAACCAGGCTGGAGACAAAAGCTTCCTGACATGCAGTCCATGCCCTATGAAGGACTTGCTTTAACGTCTGCAAACTCGCGGATTAAGAATAACGATTGAGATTAAAATAGAGGAACCCGACAGTAAGAATGTAAGAAACCCCTCAAATGACACCGGAATCAGCAAACAAGACGCACGCCACCAGCCAGGCTACTGTAACCTTTCCTGCATCTCTGTGTCAGCTCGGGAGACATAGATGAACAGATAAACAGTAGGCTACGGTCGATTCATCCGCAGTCTCGTGTTTTATCTGACACTTAATCCCAAAGGGGACGGCGACATCCAAGTTGTCACCGACACAAAAACTTGTGCAGCCGCATTCTGCTTTTCCTTACATCGCACAATTCAACTTCCAGGCATTCCAGCACACTCGGCTCTGACAGCAGATAACGGCAGCCGTGCTGCAGCCAAAACTGCTGCGCAAACACACATCATGTTAAAGGAAAAACAACTCTCTTTGCGTTGAATAGGCAGCTTGCACTCACGTGCACAATGGTCACAAATTATCTTTACACTTCAGGCAGCCACATCCGCGCACACCACGCCCGTCTGTACGGCAACATCCAGTGCTCACCTTTAAAGACGCTTGCACAGAGGCTGTAAAAGATGAAGATCAAGTGCAGCTTGACAATCATATTCTTCTCTTTTCCTTCACAATTTTACGTCAACACTCCACTGACGCTTGACTCTTTTTGTCTTTATCTCTTTTTCTCTCCACTGTCAAAATGGACTTATCCAGCTAAACGGCGCAGTTTCTGACTGACCAGAGTTACATGAACTCTGCTATTTTTCGGAGAGGTCCCTGTGTAGTTTTCGCAGATCTGGGGGCAGTGATCACTGTAGTGAAGCAGGACGGCAGAGATGCTCGTCGGCAAAGTGCAGCTCCTGCTTCCCTTTATTGCCTTTCACTTTGACTCGCTGCAGAGAGCAAGAGTCCCGCCCACGCTTTTTGACTAATGAAGACGCTTCGCCAATGGAAAACACCTAGAAAATACTTCTGATCTCTGGTAAACAATTACACAGTGTGCATAGTTACTTTCGTATATCCATTACGAGAAAAAGGCATGCGGAATTCTTCCAAATGCCAGAGCACAACACGCTGCTGCAGGATTATGGCAATAGTTAAAAGGTCCCTTATAAAAGAGTCTCTCATAAGATCTAATAAGATCATATGTGACCAAAGCTGGGAACTTCTCTGTAGGACTCCAAAAGGAATTCATGATGATGATCTTGTTGAGTTACTGTGAGTTTAAAGTGCAAAAGGGGAAAGTAATGTATAAAAATACGGCAATAGCTAGCAGGATTGCAGAACAGTTTTCCTTTGTTCACTGTATTTCTAATACAAGGAAAAGGACAGCGTGTTGTACCTGCCCATGTTGTGTGGAAAAGACACAGCAACTTTCCCAGAGGTTGTGACCCGGTGTCTGTCAGGAATGAGTGCACAGGCACAGAGGAGGTTAATAGGCTCCTGGACATCCTTCTTTCTTCAAAGGTTCCCATGAGGAGCAGAGAAACAAGTGTGACCATCCCTGAAGACAGAGGTGTGTGTGTGGGGGGGGGCAGCTCCAGCCAGGAATTGTGTTCTGAGCTGATCGCAAGGATTTTACACATGGTTTAACATTCTGCTGTGTGAATTTTTGCAGTTTTGCACAGTGGCCTTGCGCACCACTCCCATTTCAAATCAAATCGCTGACCTGGCTGTACCACCTGAGAAAAGAGGTGGTGCTACAAGCATAGGCCAGGCTACACCAGTTCCCTCGTAGGTTTAAATCAAAATGACATATCTTCTAAATGAATTGTCTAAACATGTAATTAGTTGGATCACTAATTTTTGCAGAATAAGACAAATGGATGCATTGTTTTTTTTGCATGTTGTCATCAGAATGAGTCAAACGGGAACCGCTCTCATTCAGTGGCGTTTGCTGATGCTGCGTTTTGGCCTCTTAACTTGGAATCATGTAGGCACATCTCTAATCCCAGTGGAGCCACTGATGCCTTTCTGAACTGTAAACCTTGAAGGACTGAGTGCTCTTGTGTGACATACATTCTCTTTACAACTCACTTATAATTCGGAGCAGAACCATACAAAGCCAATTACCATGAGGATGAGGGTAAAGAATCAATCCCTTGTGTCCTGAAGGTCAGTTTCTAGTCATTTCATTAGATCTTTGGGAACAGAATTCAACTCATGCACCTTTTTAACAGCGAGAATTTATTGACCAAGTGGGTTCAGCAGAAAAGCATGGGGTGCTGACACAGATCTGTAATGCAGAGGAGCACGTTCCCCTTTGCGTTTATCTCTGGGGCATTATATTGCATTCCATTCTGTTCTTTGTGTCATTTATAATGCCCAGTTGTGTGCACTGTTAGATTTAACAAGGTCACCAGCTACACTTGAGAATCCCAACTACCTGTTATGATACCATACAATAAAATAGCTTGAAGTCATTTCAAATTCAAGCCTGCAATGTGCAAAAAAGGGAAATCAAAACAAACGGCGAGACTAAAGTAAAGGTTCCGATGGTTTTCATTACTTTGCATTAACTCATTACTGAAAGCACTTAATCCTCCTCACTGATCAAAACACAACTTTCAAGACAGACTCTGTGGAATCCATTTCAGAATGGACCTGAGTGACTGAGAACGTGATGAATGCTAAATTTAAATGATTAACCTTTAAACACAGGATCAGGAAGTGGAATGATCATTTTGTAAGTCAAGGAGTATATATCACACAGCACAACAAAATCCTGATTTAAATATTCATAATTTAGGACTTTCATAATCCAATGTGTCTGATACATATATGCTTTTTTCCTGTCAGTATTCAACTGGGAAATAACGGCTGCTCTCTCAAGCTTTGTAAAGTCTGAAATTGAAGTGGGCTCAGAGTGTTATGTTATGTTTTTCTCAGGAGCAATATTTGCTATTGATGGTGAGAAGTAATACAATTCCATGTGTTTATGGCCTTATTCATAGGACACCGCGAGTCAGCACTCCAGGAAAATGTCTTTATATATAGTTGAATTAGAAGTAATCGCTTAGATACCTTGTCTGGAGATGTATACCATGCCACGATTACTGTTTTCCAATAAAAGTCAAACATATTTGTCTGATCGCATCACCTGTTTAACCTAATACATGCTGTCCAGCCAACAAGCTGAAGAGTCAACAAAAAACTACACAACTATTCCACATGCAGATAACAAGAGGATATTAACTCTGAAATTGTTTTAGACTTAAAGCCCTCACATGTGTACATATATATATATATAATTTCTCATGACTGAATTGAACTTACAGCAAATAAAGAATAAAATGCAATGCAATACAGCAACTTGTCAAGCTGTAATGTCTTAAATCTCGAGACTTGAATTTCTAATTAAAATTTTTCTAATTATTTTTTTATTTTATTATTATTATTTATTATTATGGCTATGGCTCCTTGAGCTTTGCTATTTCTATTATTTTATATTTTGTACACTCTTACTAGCAATTAACATGTTCTTAAATCCCCAGCAACACATACTTGTGAAAAAGTAAGTACACCCTCTTGTAAAACTAAGAGTTTATGTGTCTCAGATGAACAACACATGATATACTGTACTACATTTTGTCATTATTTGTCTTTTGTCGTTTTTCTGGTTTAGTCAATTCTTAGGTATTTGGTATCATGTTCTTGGGAGTTTTAGCTATTAGTTTAATTAGGATTTATTCTCTTTCTATTGTTTGATTAGCCTTTTTGATGATAGTCCCTCTTATGGTTTGCCTTTCTTATTCTGGCTTTGTAAGCAGGTGCAACACGTGCACTGCTAATCAAACACACTCAAATGTGAGCACCTCTAAGAAAGCAGTTTTTCTTCATTTTGCTGACCTGGAGCATTCTGGTGTGTTAACACAATGCTACGGAGGAAAGACATCAGCAATGAAGACTCGTTTTAAAAGCGGTGGATTGTCGGTGGTTCTCCATACTATGAAACTGCAGGTTTCTGGTTTTGAGGCATTACGCAGTGTTAGAGCTTTATGTCAGATTAACAGTGATTTAATTTGTATTTTGAATTCAAAAAGACTGATGTGTGTGCTGAATTTTGAACTGAAATCTAAGTCAGCTTGGTACAGACAATTCAAGCTGCAGGTGGACCAAATTATAGACAACGGGTGATATGTATGATAACTTTGCAGAGTACCTTTCTCACATCAGTAACATAGGCTAACACAAAAGCACATTTTCTGTGTATGAAAAAGTTATCCAGACACCTTGGGAAGCTGAAAGAGGCTCGAGGACGACCATGTCCTCCATTCAAACTATACTTAACTAAACTTACCCAAAGACACACTTGAGAGTGTAGAAAATACAACCCTTCAAACTGCAAGGCAAAACCTTGAAGTGGATTTTGATACATAATAAAATGTGAGCGTTTTCTTGCTGAACAGATGTGTATAAATATTTACAAATATTACCTTAAAGACGCCCTCAGATTTTAGATAACTTGAAATATACTACAGTTTTGCTTGTGAGAATGTTTGCTCTTGAGGGAAATTTTCCAGCACCGTTTAATGCAGACGTGCTTAAGGATACCTGGCACAGTACCACTGTGCACTTTTGTATTTCTCACATCAAAGAATGACTTTCCTGACCTTTAGTCTGGCTCATTAATTGCAAGTGAAATGTTAAATAAACACGGTGACACAACAGACCTCCACCTTATTTTCTACTGAGACTTCTATTGAAAGATGAGTCATCTTTTGGCCAGGAGAGATGTGTGGTAATTACTGTATCATTACTGCAGAGCTTCAAGAGTGAAGAGCTGTAATAACGGAATCAATACTGGCTTTTTGTCTGAACTTCACAAATATAGGATGTTTTCAAGGACACACACTAGCCCTGAGGGACCAGTACAGACACATATTCAAGCTCTGTTCTTCATCTTCTCAACCATGACGGTACTAACAACACCTAGTGCCCTATGCAGAGTGAAGTGCTTTGTGTTATGGGCTCACGTCCATGATGGCCCACGGCAGCTGGTGTTCTCACAGACCACTGCATGGAAAATGGGCTGATTTCAGGATTTAGCAGCCCATGGTGGATTTTTTTACTTGCCGCTTATCAGGGCCAGAATAATTTTGTCATGGAACTGCACAAGAATAATGCGGAGGCCTGAAAGCCCCGGTCTCCGTTTTGGTAACATGCTCATCCATGTTGCTGTTGTTTAATTTTGTTCTGCTGACCTGAAAAAAAGCAGGAGTACAATGTTTTAGTATTTGCGTAGATCTGAGGATTCAAGCTCCGATACAGCTGTTGTTATGACAGTTTTGATCTCTGGAAGAAAATAACGTGTCAATTCAAACATCAACATCACTGAATCAGATTTACAGTAGGAGGCTAACATGTACCCGGGACAACATAAGACCTAAGTGGTCCTGATACTGTGATTACATCTGTCAAATCTAAATATATGATGCCTAAACACCTCTGTCAATCAAGAAAGAAAAAAATGGCACATCTGGCAGGAGAAGACAAAGAGCATCATCAAGAAGTAGCAAGCTGTGAAGGCGTATAACACGTTACCAAAAGTTTCAAACTTTGATCGCTGTGTTATACGCAGAATTATGATGCCAGTGTCTCAGAGCTCATCAGCACTCTCAGCACTTCCTTTGCTTATCTTTGCATAACTACACATCCTGGTCATGTATCCTTTCTCCTCCTGACCATCTGTTCCCTGCTGCCAATCTTTTGAACGTGCCAGCTTCTGCCTCTACATCCTCTCCCTACCGAGTAAATCTTGGTATTGATATCATATTCTCTCTCTTTACTTCCCTCTGTTTCTCTCACCATTCTCCCCCTCTCTCTCAAACACACACACACATTCAGTGTGACAGATTGAAAAAAACAACAAAATAGATGTCCTTATAAGTTTGTCTGCGTGATGAACGTGTATGAATTCTACCACATCAAACAGAAGACATGACTCAGAGACAGTCCAGTACTTAGTAGGAGGTGAAATCTGTAGACAGGTGCAGCATACATGCAACGCCTAAGATCTTGCGGGACTTTCAGATGCAGACTGATACATCAATAACAGATACCTAACTGGACATTGTGGTGTTCGACAACAACAGAAGGCAGCAGTGAAGATGTAGCAATTTAAAGAAACAGAAGGAACACAAGAAGCTAGAAAATACCATGGGCTGAAGGAGGAAGTTGAAAAGATGAGGATAGTGAAGGCAACTTTAGTACTAGTGGTAATCGGAGTGTTCAAGGCACTAAAACTGAGAGTGGCTCCAACTGATCCAAGAAACAACGACTGAGATCAAGAGAACCTCAAGAACCCTCAAGCTCCCAGACCTCTGGTGGAGGACCTGAGCTTGAAATGGGAGACAACTTATGTAGGGTGAGTGTGAAGATGTTTGTGTGTATGTATTAATATATCTGTTGACTTTATATAAATTTTGAAGATTACATCAGATTTATGAAAGATTTAGAATACAAACTAAAACAGAAACACACCAACTTTTATCCCTGCAATGCTTTTCTTTTTCTTTTGGCCTTTGAAAGACTAATCTGCAGTTAAATATTAAAAAAAAAAGCTTCAGTTTCCTTGGTTTTTAGTTTTTTTATTGTTCTACAAAACATTATGGTCCAAACAGTGCTAATAAGTGCTGTTTCCTGTCAAGGTTCAGAAGAAAAAAAAACAAAAAAAAAAAAACACCATAACTCATCTATTATCGAGTTTCTCATAATTATCGAATCATGTTGTGTCAGTTCAGTGTAATTTAAGCATTAAATTCTGTTTCTGCCAGTAACACATTCACCTTCTGCCAAATATGAGTTTTCACAGAAAAGAAGATTGTTGTCCAATTCAAAACATGACCTTAGTTCCTCTCACGGCACAAAACTGTAACTGTTCCTCTGCTCTCCCACTTCCTCCTTGAGCCGACAGCTGGCGTCCACTCTAGTGTGTTAAGAGCTCAACTGCTCGCCTCAGGCTTTAAAGGAATTACTAGTACACTCTTTGCAAACTGAAAGACTACTCTAAAACATCTCAACCCAAACAGAATGATCCATGTTGAGGCAGCAATATACTGCGGTCAACACATTTAACTGTGGTTTGCTCACAATGCATCGTGCCGATCGGTGGTATTTGCTCATTTTATTCTGGTATTTTGAAAAGGTTTTCCTTGAGTTTGCTGAATACACGCATTATATATTTAGTAGTTACCACCAGAAGACATTGAAAAAGAAGAAAACAAACTTTTCAAAGTTTAATTTTTGAGAAAAAAAGGAATTCCATCATTACATTATGCATAACCGATACATAATTCATACAAAAATGAAAATTTCATCAAGGAAACATGATGACTGAGGTACACGCAATTACAGGCTTTGCTAACATCAAAGTAAAAATAAACTGATATAAATAAGTGATGCTATGTAAGGAAGCACATTCAGGCTGAGAGATGCTCCATGAGAATCCAGTCTTTTAATTATGTTTTTGGTCAAGTGAACTACCCCGCTGACAATCTAAGAGCCGGCTGATGTTTGAATGTTTACAATTTACCAGAATCTGAAAGTGCACTCATGTTTTCGGCGGTTCAAGTTTTTACTTGAGTCACTCAAATGGAGCATCATTCAAAAGCAGGGTTATTAGTCTGCTGTTGTGCTGAATGTTTGCGCTGTGTGCAGATTCGACATGCGTCATGTCAGATTGACATAGGAAGCAGCAATGTCAGCACTCAGGGGTAAAGGTGGTGCTCCTCCAGGCATCAACCTCAGTAAGAATCTCAAGAGTTCACTTAAACTTCATCTTCAAGATACATGTCCCCCCCAAAAAAATACATGAAAGAGATCAATATTTTACAGGACACTGTTGCGCAATCCCTTTAGTACATCTCTCTCAACACTTCTGTCAGTGTTCCATTTACAATTTCACCTTTTTTCACTTTCGCAAAGACATCTGGTTTAGAGGTGAATTAGCCTTTTCAGCTAATGGCTAATTCACCTCCAGAGTCTATTAGTGTGGGGCGCTACCTGCTGTTTCTCAAACTGTGCTGCTAATTTTAAATGACTGTCTAGTCGCTGTAAAACAAGGTGAACCACAAAAACAAAACCATGCTTAACATAAAGCCTGTTAACTCCACACACCGGTGATGTGGGGATTTTCAGTGGATATATATATATGTATATATAATGAATGTACATATATATGTGTATCGTGTAGTTTTTTCAAAATGTGTTTTTCACACATTTTTTCCACTTTGAAGCACTAGAAAACAAAAGATTTTGTAGATTTGGAGATAACATCAATTTCTTCCAGGTATTACAATCAGCGGTTTAAAGAAAAGACTTGATGAATACTTCTGTGATTTGTGAAGTGCTCTGATATATCTCATTCGCTTGATGAATATTCTAAACTGTTGCTCTAAAGCCTCTGATTTAGAGAGCTTCATTTGACACATCATGTACCCCTTTAGTTGTTAGGTTTTGACTGATTTCACCAAATGAAATGTCAACATGTCAAGGATCCAACCAATTTCTCTGTCCTCCTATTGTTGCCTGTTAAAACTGAGGGGAAAAAAACGTATTCTATGCAGAGGTGATCCTTTCGCCAGACAGAAAGCAAACACTGATGTTACTTTCAGCATGTGCAGCATCTCATTTACCAACTAGTTAGTTCATTATCTCGATACACCCGACCTTTCTGTTTGAAGGGCAAGATTCATGCTCTTGACTGTTATGAGCCAAAATCTCTTGTTTTCTGTGCAGTTTATAGCAATGAGCAATTTCCCTCTGTGCTAAAGTTTTTTTTTTTCAGAAGTAGCCCCTGGAAATTAAATGCATCCTGCATCACTTTCAATGCTGTAAATCAGGCTCTGTAAAGTATGATGAATCTAATAGTCTCATACAATGCTGTGGGAAGGAGGGTGGGTGAGTGGTTGGGCTGCTGGTCACAGCAGCTAAATCTCCTGCTATTCCCCCAATCAATTAGATCTGTGAAATCCATTTCTCTTTGCATGTTTGTTCTTGTTTGCAATAATTACAACCTCCACCCCAAACAGCCATGATAAACACCTCCTGATTTAGAAGTGTTTGTTCAGATCGGCGGGACCTGCTGCTTGTCTTGCTGTTTATAAACCATGGAAATCTACGGGGATTACACAGGCTCATCACCATCTGTGGCATTACTCCAAAACAGGTCTGCAATGAGAAGAGCCCCATCAGGGCACTGAGAGAGGGAGGCATAAGCAGGCCGACATATAATGGGCTGCTCTCACCTCATCTGCCGAACAATGTCATCGCCATTATGGGCTGTTAGCAGAGACTCACAAAGGTGCAGAAAAACATGCATGGACATAGATATACACATATACGCACAATACTTCACATTTCTTTACATAGGAGATACTTATTCCTGGCAACAATGCAACAACAATGATCACCATACTAAATGTTTGAGAATTTCATTGCCTGCTTTATCAAAAATCAGTTGTTCTGTTGAAAATCCAAACTTCAGGATATTTCCTGCATCACAGCGCTTCTTTTCAATTGGTGATCTTTGTACTGGGATTTCTAAGAGAAGTTTTTTCACATCTTCAAAATAACTTTGATTGACTATGAATTGACAGCTGTCTCAGATCAGACTCAACGTGATTGACAAACACTGTCTGCACATCTGACAGTGACAGCATGTGACAGTTAGTGATATTCTAAAAATTGACAATAATACAATATCTAGCTCCACTCAGGAATGAAAGCTAGCCGTTGAAACAAACCTCTGGCTCGTCTGAACCATAGAATGAGGTTCGCTGATAATAAGCCACATAGATATACTGTCAATATGTGAGCCCACATCCTCAAATGCAGTAATATGCAACCTGCATAATAATGAAATGCAAATGTAACATTAAATGCACTAAGATGTTTCTTTGATCTTTAACTTGCAGGCTGTTTCAGAATGAACAGATTTCCAGTCCTAAGAGCTTAGAACAAAATTAAAGAAGAAAAGCAGGCGAAATGAATTAGCCCATTCAACTGTGAGTGCAAAGCCACTACAAAAGTGAAGACAGCACGATGACACCAATTTTTCAAGTACACCCATCCACATATATCTGCAAATGCATCACACTTAAAGCCATCTCAATTTGAACATTTAATTCTCAAAAAATATAAGCCATGCTGCAGAGAAGCTGGTTTTCCTGAAATCTATAACCCCTGTTCACTCTTGCAAGTCTCAAGAATAATTCAAAGTGTCCATTTAAAGACAGCATCTAAAAAGTAAAATTAAGATAAGTGAAGACACATCAACGGATTTTGATTTTGCCATTTTATGTCAGAATATTGTAACAAAAGTCAAGTCAAGTTTATTTGTTGCACATTTCATGTGCAAAACAATTCAAAGTGCTTTACATAGAATAAAAGCATTGCAGCGGGGAGAGGGAGAAGCATTAAGAATACATAAAAGAATATAAAGAGAAACAAATAAAATAATTAAAATGATTAAAAACAAGCAACTGTCTAAGGTCAAAGATATCATGCAGATTTCATGCATAGACACATGAGAAAAGACATGTTTCTAACCTGGATTTAAAAATGTCTACATTTGGTGACAGTTTAATCTCCACTAAATGCTGCTTCTCCATGTTTAGTCTGGACTCTGGACTGGACCAGCTGACCTGAGTCCTTGGATCTAAGAGCTCTGCTGGGTTTATATTCTCTGAACACATCACAGATGTATTTTGGGCCAAAACCGTTCTGGGATTTGTAAACCATCAGTAGGCTTTTAAAATCTATTCTGTGACTGACTGGAAGCCAGTGTAAAGATTTTAAAACTGGTGTGATGTGTTCAGATCAGTTGAAACTCTTGCAGCAGCATTCTGGATGAGCTGCAGATGTTTAATGCTCTTTTTGGGAAGTCCAGTTAAAAGACCATTACAGTAATCGAATCTACTGGAGATGAATGCATGGATGAGTTTCTCCTGGCCTTTTAATTCTGTTGTCAATAGTCAAAACTGAAGGCTTGGATGATCATTTTAAAGCTGATCCCTATACTTAATCTATTGTTACAGTAATCAACCCATCTTTAAGAAGCATAAAGTCAAAGGCTAGATGTTGTTCATCACTTAAGGAGAACTTAGTTTATTCTTTGTGTTTTGCACAATTTTGAGGTGAAAAAAAGGAGCGCCGTGCAAAAGTTTGGACATCTTAAGAAATGTAAGTTTTCAGGATATTATTTACCACAGCCTCAGACCTCAGTTAGCCTGTTAATGGTTTGTGCTTTGTCTCCAAAAACCATATCCCTCAGTTCAGAAACCGCAGACTCATCTAAGCAGCTTTCTAGCACTCTCAAAGAAAAACAAAACAACCACAATGCATTAGAAGGCCGTGAGAAGAGAACAAATCATTTCCATGTAGCTACTCTTTAGGTGGTACTGAGGGACGGCAGAAAAAGTTAAAAAACCTTCAAAGAGAAATGTTCAGTGGAGCAAAAATATATGTTTTATGTGATCACGTTTCAGTACATGCAAGACAATCCAAACCACCCATACACAAAAACATCTGTATGACCACGAAAGGTGCCTAAACTTTTACCTCAGGTCGCTTTCCTTTTTTTTGTCATTTTTAAACTACAAAGATGGAATTAAAGAAATATTTTCGGTTTTTTTTAAACACAAAAGAAATGACTTACTTTGCTTCAATTTACCCATACATGAAATGATATAACATTACGATGTCTTTGACCGTCGTAACCGTCATTTAACCAGAACACATACACATCCACTGTAAATGTTACAGCTTCATGTCATCCTATATTGTACCTGCTGTGACATATTTTTATCTTATACGCTTCACTAAAAGCAATTCATTTAAAATCACAGTGAAGATCTACACACTTGTTTCTGTCACAGGTTTTTGTTTGTCTTCTTGTTCTTCTATTCGAAAAATGCAAACAACGTACAGCTCAGGCACCACAAATCATTTAATTTGCCCCTCTTATGACATGGAGGCCAAGCATTTACATTTTTTTCAAATGGCCGGCCTTGCATACATTCATTGTTTCAGAAGGCAAAGAAAGAACGACAACTGCTTCACTCTGTGTAAATCTGAACTTGAGGCTTGTGGACTTAATCGCATATAACTTCTTTTAATGGTCCCCTTTCAAGCAGTGAACTCATTTGAATGGTAGGCAGAGGCCACAGGAGGAGGTCTTTACAGTGTGAGAGCAAAAGATGAACATGAATAGGTGGTTATTAAACTCTCTTTTGTGACATAACGAAAGACTTGTCATAATTCCTGTGTCCTGCTGAGAGAAGCAGACCTCATATGTGGTTAACCACTGCACCGGCAGCAGCATTAAGGGCTCAAGTCTTAAAAATATGGGGTTCGGGTTCCTAACCACAGTTATTCTTTTTCATGTTAGTTCATCTAAAATCAACCTGTGCTGAATCATATCACATGTAAGGCAGGCCACTTTTAAATTAAATGAAATTGAAATTGTTCGCACAGCTATTATATCACCACACTGTAATTATCTTCAAAAGATTTAAAGACAATTCTTTTTTTTCTTTTTTTTTTAGAAACGTTTTCTTAAGACTTTTTATGCACGATTTTGACTTAATTTCCCTCCCACTACATTTCCTTAAATTTTTATGTGATCTAATTCGTTCTCTCTCTTTTTTTGCCATCTGAGCTAATTGCTCACCCTCCTTACAGATATCGCATGCGCGCTCCCAAGTGCTTATATTTTAGGTCCCATCTCCTTTTTTGTATCTCTTATATTTTGTCTTTAGCGTGACATCTTTTTCGGTCTATTTTGGTTTAATTTTGGCTCTCCAGACACTTCTATTACTTATATAAGTTATTTTGCTTAATAAAAAGCATATAACTTTCATAAAAGTCATCTGAAATTAGATTTACAATAAACACAAATGTTATTTGAACTGTGTTGTCCCATCTAAAAACAACTTTTTCTGGAAAAAACACAAATACTTGTAAGATTGTGGGGTGTTATTTATTCATAATAATAAAATATTTCCTAAATTATCAAGCAAGTTTAGAAAAAAATGTTGCATATCCATCATTTTGCTTCTGGAGACAGTTTCATACTAAAATATCGTTGAAATTTCCAAACAAATTATGCAAATTAAGTCTCCAATTTTGTGTCTTTTGTTGGGATATCTGCAGCTTGAAGCCCACAACTGGTTTCATCTGCCAAAAAGTGGCCTATGAAGTTTGCTCCGGACTATAATTGCTATATATTGCATATTTTTCAATAAATAGATAAATATAATGAGTCACTTTTTAATTGTGAAGATATTCCATAAAGATTTCTCATTTCTTACTGCCGCGTTGAAACAGCAGTAGTTACATTCAAAAATAACTCAATAATCAGACAGATTTGACATTTTCCTTCGGCACAGATGTTATTTATTTATTCATGTGTTTATTTATTTATTAACTGAGATGAACAATTGGCTTCACATTTTGTATCAGTGGATATGCTATTTCAGAGTGTGGACACTCTACGAGACTTTTCAGATCTTTGGGGTGAACATGCGTCACCTCCATCAAAAAGAGATAATTATCCCCCCACCCCACCCCGTATGCCACCAAGGTAATTATCTTATGCAAATGTTTACTGATCGCTATCTTAACCTTAAAGGTGTGTAAAAGTCAAAGATGAATAATGTGAAATGTGAGAAAAATGTATTTCATCATCCTGTTTCAGTTACAACTCCATGTATTGACAGTATTGAATTAAGAAGATCAGAGGACTTTAAAATCACTCTGTAGCACATTGTGTTGCTTGTATTAAAGAAGAAATCACTCAAGTCTCCCCTCTGAATATTCTACACGGTTTATTCCCTGATGTTTTTTATGACGTTCTGAATAACAGCATCTAGATGAAATATAAAGGATCTCCTGTTAGCCTTGTTCTGATGTGAAGCGTGAGTGGCTTTTCTTCTTCTCATCATTCTTCCTTACGTGGCTTCCTCGTGGAAGTTTGGGGGTAAAATAGGTGCTTGCTTTGAACAACACTCAAATACGAGCCTTGAATCCAAATGTGGGTTATGTTGACTTCTCTATCTGATCTAATTAATTGTCATTTACTATTTGCAATTTAATCACACATTGTGTGTAGTTAGAATTATGACTGTCAAAGCAGTGAAACCAAAATGGAAGTTTAATAGTGTGCTTTGCAAGCCGGTGATAACCACAGCACTTATGGGAATAGTGTTTTCTTTGAAATTGAAAGACCAGTGTAATTATTTTTTCTCTAACCTTATTTGACGATAGTGTCCTTGTCTCTGTTAAAGAAGGCATGACTTCCCTTCACGGGCCCAGCTGAAATTCGGCCTCCTCGCCCTCTTTCTTTGACACTGTCCCCTGAGCCCCTTCTGCTTGATTTAAACCATTTGACCTTTTATATTGTGAGGTCAGGTGTTAACAATTCACTTTTTCTCGGGGGGCTGACAAGTCTGAAACTCATAAATGAGTTTTGCCAAAAAACCATGAGTGTGCCAAAAGGTTCTGCTTACCTCCTTTTATCCTCTACTTAAATCAGCAGCTATGATGTTAACAGAGACCACTTTCTATCCTAAGTATTTTTAACTTCTTTTGCATTGCCACATCCACTGTTCATATCACAGTATGAGATGTCATCTAGAAAGTTAAAACTCCACAAAGCAATACTTCACAGATTCAGAAACTATCTGAGTGTGCTTTGTGCTCTGCCTGACTCACCAATATCTTTTCCTCCCTCTCTAAATGGCTCTCATTTAAGATGTCTATCCCTATGTCAGTCTCTTGTCTTTTCTGAGATACCAGCACCTCCGTGTTTGAAACTGAAGGCTGGTGAGAATCTTATCGCCTCTCATTAGCTCTGTTCCCATTCTTTTGGTCCCTGTTATTGCTCAGTGTTAACCTTCTCACTTGGTGGCATTTGTGGAGGGCTGCTATCCACCTTACAAAAGAATTATATATGGGCTGCACTGTTTCAGCACGCTGAGGCCTGACATCTAAATTCATTGACAGAAAAAGGAGAGCGTCTTCATCATACCAGTATCATAATGATTTATTGAACTACTTCACCTTCCTAATTTGCGTCACTTAGAGTTGTTACAACATGCAACATTAAAAAATGGCTTTAATTCCACTTTATAAGGCTCGCTGTCAAATGAAATGTGTTGTGTGGGGCCTACTTTTAGATTTTCATGGATAATAAACCACAAAACAGTCTGAACATAATTGGCTGATGTCGAATTAGGTGATACTCAGTTCCACGGCCTCTCAAGTCGGCAGCAATTTGAAACACAGAAAATGTATACTAATTATGTTGTTGAATAAATGCAATTAAAGAGCCCCGGCCTTTTGCATTTGCTTAGTTTGACTGGTGCGTTACAATAGTTTTATTTATATCTTGATTTATCCATCCATTTATCGGCTCCCTTCTGTATAACAGCTGGAGTTTGGAGATGTGTTTAGCTTTGAAAACTTGCTCCCAGAATATAATCTCTTACTCTGAGCCTCTGTGATGAGTCCAAACATGCTATATATCATATACATATATATATATATACATCTATAATTAGTTCATAATGAGCAATAAATTGGCAATAAAACAAGTAAATTCTTTGTTTTCACTTTTTTAAAAATAAATAATAATTTGAGGGTTCTCTGTTTTTCCTCTACTTATTAACTTCACTACCATTATTTATGTGCATAACATTGAAAAGGATCATGCATTTTCTATCTTTTAGCAGCTGCCTTGGAGGTGTCTCATATTGGTTGAACACCCTGAAGGGTATTTCTGCCTGCTTGGACGCACTATAATGTTTCATGAATAATTACAGGTATTTAAAGTGTAGCGTGGCTGTGTACTCGCATCACTTTAGTTGAATGAGAAGGTTGTTTTTGTCCGTTTCTATTAAGTCACTCAGAAATGGCATTTCGGTTGTGTTTTGCACCGCTGACTTCTGACTACTGCAGTGGGTCATACAGATTTAGTAGCACAAGAAGGATATGCTCAAAAACCCAAGAATCTTTTGGACCTAATTTTCATACATCTTCTCAGTTTGAGGGGATGAATACATTAGAACTACCCAGGGTTGTAACCATCTTGGGAAAAGCAATAATGTGTTGGGGTGAAGTCTGGGTGAATAGGATTCGAGGAATAGAGGCTAAGCTTCAAGGGAAATCTGCAGTGTTATCACAAGTTCGAACTGTTAAATTTCTGCCTTATAATGTAATAAATGAATGATAAATCTGTGATTTTTAGGTCGTTCTGACTGAGCAAATATATCAGTGACTGTTATTGCATCTTCTCGAGGCAAACAAAATACAATGAAGGTGATAAAAGATAGACATATTGATTTTTATGGGTCTATTTCATTTATCGTATCATATAAAGTGAAGGCCTGTAATATGATATAATATTGTTGTGAAAGCCAGATGTGTGTATTTTATTCTTGTAAAGCTCATTTCAGCCTATTATTTCATTCTAACAATTATTAGTATCTCTGTGTTGGTTGAGAGCTTTTTAGCCCTATAATGAACTTATTTACCCCGTCTTCTCTCTGCTTATGAAGGCTTTGCGGCTTCTTTTAAGAATGACATCTGCTATGATGTGGAAATTCTCATAAGAGTCATATTTCCCTCCTGCCACTTGTTGGGGCGATACTTTCTAGTTCATCATTTTTGGTTGTTTTAAGGATATGATCAAACAACATATAAGATAGCGTCTTAGCATGCTCGTGTTTTGCATTATGTGAAGGTGTAATTATGGTACTGCGTTTTTAAGACTTAAAAATTAGGGCTGTCATCGTTAACGTGTTAATCGCCATGCGATTAATTAAAAAATGTGATGCTTTTTTTTTTTTTAAATTGCGGCCTTAGCAATTGGCTTAATAAATAGGAGAAAAGTCACCAAGAGTTCAGAGTTCTGAATCTGATGCGTCTAATGACTGCAGTTGTTCATTCATTAGGCCCTGTTCTGTTTGTTGCTTCCCACCTCTTCAATTTTAAGATCACATTGTTGTGGCATTTTATGTGCTGTGTTTTTTAAATAGACATGTCCAGTGGGTCTACAATACATTTTTTTATTTGAAAGAAGAAAAAAAGATAAAAGACATTTTTTGTTTGAGTTTATTTGATTCTAAATCTATATTTGTAATATAGAGATTAATAGAGATTAATCGTGAGTTAACTATGGAAATAATGCAATGAATCGCGATTAAAAAATTCATCGTTTGACAGCCCTATTAAAAAAAATTCCTGTTTTATCTTGTTTATCGTGTTATGTGTAATTGCCAAAAATGTGAAATTATGCAGCTGTTTCAAATACTTTCATAAATAATTACAGTCAATTTTATGAGGAAGTGGAGGGACATGAAGTGTGATGTTATGCCACTGTCACATAAGACAGTAAGTCCCATCTGACTCAATACTGTACAACAACTTTTGACTTTTCTACTTTGCTGTAAATCAGAGTTGGTCAGGGTTAGATGTAAAAGAAAAACACATGGTTTATATATGACAGAAACAATGAAAAATGTTACTATTTCCCATTTCTGGGCCTTCGCTGTGATCTCACTACGCTTTGGACATGAGACCAGATGTAATACTAACATGTTTTCTTATGACACAGAAATTCCTTTTAAGAATTGTGGGCATCAATGTGTGTAGAAAACATCTCTTCTATCCACTACAACTAAAAAAAATAACTGAGTCAGACTTTGCTTTGATAAAAGATGAAAGTAGCTTGCTGCAGCTTGAGAAGTTAAGATCTATCTGCTAATATCTAATATTTTGTCTGTTGCCCTGGTTTCTGTGTCTTTCCACACATACTTGTAAACATTTGTTATTTAGCTGTGAATCAAAGAGACAACATTTATTGGCATAACCTTCTGTGGTGGACAGCAACACCCTTGTTCCATCTATTACCAACAGATGGCTCTTTAGAATGACACTCACTTTGTGACCTTTAGCTGGGCTGGTTTTATTTTGTGACAAGGACAACACTCTCAAGAGCTGCTCTGTGTCTTCAGTCAGCATGCATATTTATCAGCCTCTTCGAAGAGGGATTTCATCTAAATTATCACAAGGTTATCCGTCTCGAATTCAATAACATAGTGCTGCCACTTCAGTGAAGTTGTCTGTGCTGAAACTTATTGAGGCAATAAACAATAAGATCAAAACAGTTTGAGCATTCAGTTCTGGAAAGATCGGCTTATTAAATGGAAAGGAGGAAGCGCTGGTGAAGAGGATGTTGCATCTTTTCAGAAAAACCCACATTTGCAGCATCACAGTGGAACAGATTAGCAGAAAATGTCCTCAGCCACCGACGCACATGGCCACAAACACTCGTACTGAGTGAGCCTCATCCAGTTACATTACAGCAGACCTTGACACTAAACAAACTTTGCCAGATGTAAACTTTGCTCAAATCAATGTCTTTCCATGACGTGAATCGCTGCTAATGCAGCCTATTTTCTCTAACAAAAAAAGAAATGGTAGGCAGCTTATATCAGTGCAGTTTTTCACCACATAGCATGAGGTACAATACCCCCACCTCCCCCCAAAAAAGATTTCACATGACATTTGCATTCGTTTATTTTCAAAGGTCCTCCAAAGTGTGTTTTCTTTTTTGGGAGGGTGAAAAGCCCAGCATTTAGCTTTTACAAACATCCAAACAATTGAGCCAGATGTGTACAAATTCATGTTTAATTTTGCAATGGCATTAAATAAAATGCCACTTAGGAAATGACTTTTGTGAAAAGCATATCAATTTAGCACAATAAGCCTAAAAGGCCTAAGCCTAGAAGCCCCTGCAGTCTGCACCGTTCATTACACCTCCCAATATGAAAGATTTGGACAGAGCAAACAACAAACAGCAGACAGGCTTAAAGTGCCCAGAGGGAAGTGAAAGATGAACTGTCAAGACTGTGTTTAAACAAAAAGGGTTTGTTCTCTTGAGAGCATGAAGTTGCAGTCAGCTCAATTATTTCATTAGATTTAGCCCAGAGGGTCATGTGAAGCTGAGATCTACATTAAAGGACAAAGTCCTCAGTAAAGAAGTGGATGAACACAGTAAAAATTATTCTCTAACTGATTAAACTTCCACTGTTCATTACTTAAAATAGGGCGATTGTTTTCATCACAGATTTTCTGAACTTGTATTTCTAATATGCAAATTAGGTCAATTGTTGCTCATTAATAAATTCGTATAAAGTTTCAGAACAAAAAAAATGCTCATTTGAATCTTAGAATAAAAAAATTCACAGGGGATTTTGAATATCTGACATGCAAAACATATATGGGGGGGGGGGGGTATAAAATAATACACTTGTAGGTGTCCTTTCTAATTCAAGTGAAAATGTCTGCAGTGGAAAAGGGCTACAGCCTGCCATTTATGGCAGTCCAGGCAGTCTTTTGCTATTTTTATATTGCATGTGGTTATATTGTAATGGCAGTTCACCCACAAATAATTGTCAAGATACTGTGTCATGAAGGGTGGGTCAACGAGAATCTTCACCTTGCATTGGTCTGTATCTTTGGGAAGCTAAAAAGTCCCTGGCTTAATCAAGATCGTTAAGGCCAGTATTTGTGGGAGTATGAAAGCCTGCACAAAACCTATTCATGGCACAGTGGCCTGTTATTCAAAACGACTCATATCTATTTGACCTTGCAGTGTAGCTAAGATAAGGTCACTAAAACAGGAAACATCCACGACGACGGCAGTCTTAAAAAATGCCATGTTTAAACGTCCAAATTCCCGAGTGCACCTCTCATATGTCTGCAGCTTATTGTGTTTTTATTTGTTTGCCTATCTTTCACGGATTTAATCATTTTGAAGCCACGTTAAATAAATAAACAAATAAATAAACAAATCAAGCAGACTCAGAGTAAAAAAAAGCTGCACATCTACGCACAAATCGATCCATCTTCATCTGATACGCCAGACGCTTGTTTTGCTGTCACCTTAAAGTTACAGTGTATCACAGGAGAGCCCGATTCAGCTTTCACGTGTCCGATCACGCGGGGCGGGCCTGGCGGAGGAGCGCCCTGATTCGCTGTTGTCCCCGGATACAAATACCCCGAACACAGCCCAGGCCTGTCCTCTGCTCATGTCTGTGTCAACAGTCGGTGCTCGATTGGTTTAGTCTGAAGAAACCATGGCTGACCGAGAAGACCATGTTGCTATTCCTGAGTTCAACTACCTTCTCCGAATGGATCCTAAACTTAAACAGTACGAGAAGGACTTCAAAAGGAGGTAAATGAAAAAACGCGTCTCACACTGCAGCATTTGTACAAGCCTGTCACTGAACACACAAGTGTTTGAAGCGAGGAGCGAGCCCGGTTTACGCTGGCATTCTTGAATTAAAGACACTTCTAAACGGAGGTCATTGCAACATCTCAGAGTCGCCTCCCGTGATGACATGGAGTTGAATGAGGAGACGACGTGCAGGGCTGCCATTCCCTCACGCACGCACGCACGCACGCACAGTGGCTAAGATAAGTTAGCTTGCAACACTCCCCCTTACCCAACCTGCGTGTAGATGATGAGACACACAAAATGATTGAGCCGCTGCCAGGGACTTTTGTTGGTGAACGCGAGTGGTCTCAACTTTCTGCGGGTGCAAAGACGTGCGTGTTTCAGTCAGCTGGTGTCCACGTTGTTGTCAGGTGATGCCAAGGCTCTGTGACTGATGCCGTGATGTTTCAGGCTGTGGGTCGAGCATCACTCGCGCTCTTTGCTGTCTTTAGGAGGCTACAGTGTCTGAAATGCCCTCTTCTAGCTGGTAGCACATGCTGTAACAGCTGCTTGTGTTTGGTCTCTGCAGTGCCATTAACCCACGTGCAGAATGTGTTGCACTATTTGTTTCACTCCTTCAGCCAACATGTAACCTTTGAGCAAATTCATAGTCCTGTGAAGAAGAAGAAGGGGAACACCTGTTTCAGTTCTAAGGTTTCACATATCAGGAGTATAATGAAAACAAGTTTGTCCTCTATGGGTCTTAGAATGAGTTGGATACAACCCCAGATGAGCAAGAGCACATGACAGCTCATTATTGCTCATTATTTATCTCACAAAAGCAAAGCCAAAAAGCCGAAGCAGCGTGTGGAAAAACAAAGCACATCCGTAATGCTTCCATAGGAATTAAGAGGCTAGTGGAAGATGCTGCTGATTAACTGGTCATCAGCCAGCGTCAGCACTTCTGTTTGAGGAGATGTTTTGGCAGCTTGCTGGTCTGGAGCTTTCAGGTGTGTGTTAACACACTGGCAATGAGGATAGACCAACTATTTGGAGTCCATCATTCCACAGAGAGAGAGATTATTCACAAGTGGAAAACATTCACGACTGTCAATCTTCCCATGAGTGGACGTCCCAGCAAGTTCACCCCAAGGTCAAAAACCCAAGAGCTGCATGTGAGACTCTCCAGGCCTCAGTTAGCATGTTAGCTGTTAAAAGTTGAAGATGGTACAGTTGGAAAAATACTGAACAAGTATGGCTTGTTTGGAAGGGCTGCAGGGGAGAGCCTCTAATCTCTGAAAAATAAAATGACACTTCAGGTATTGTCCTTTAAATAGAGTAGACCAGAGGAGAGATGTTTGGTCACAACGCTCAGCACTATCAGCCAAACGCAGCATATCTGCACAAACGCTTCATAAGAACTGTCAAGCACTGTAGTGGAGGGCTGATAATATGAGCTGGTTTTGCAGCCACAGCACCTGTGGAATACCAAAGTATTCTAGAGTCCAATGTAAGAGCCTTGTGTCCGACGGCGAGAGCGCGGCTGAAATTGGGTCACGCGACAGGTCAATGAGCCCAAGCACCGCAGCAGATCTACCACAGAATCTCTGAAAAAAGAGTAGGAGCAAGGTGTTGCAATAGTCCAGTCAAAGTCCAGTTAATAACCAGACTGAAATGCTGTGGCAAGAGTGCAAACCTCCCATTTCTCTGTGAAAACGGTGTGACAGTTTGCTGATGCCATACAGGCTTCTGCTCAGCAAAAATGACCCGTGCTGTTGTTGTTAATCTGAGGTCGTACTTGACTTTTTTATGATCTGATAAAGACTAGATTATGTTGTTGTTATTATATACTGATAGAAACTTTAGAAAGAAAAGAGTATAAAGGAATAATTGGATTCTTTTAAGATGGACTTGATGTAAAATCTAATTTTATGTGATCATGCTTTGCTTCTTTTTGTCATCCATTTTTTGCATGACTGAGACCTGCATTCGGTAACTGCATCTCTTTGTGGGCAGAGATCATCCAATGAATCTGATGAATGAATTGATCATTTCTTTCTCTTTTCTTTCAGGCCAGATATTTATGTACACACATCTGCAGGTTTTTCAGTTTCTGTTTTTGAATATAAGCCTAAAAAAATCGGCAAGTAGTATTTGTGCATTTCCACTTTAGTGTCGTGACATGAGGGACGAAACTTGATGGTGAAATTAATATGAGCCACAGAAAAGGGGCAGTCAATTCCAGCAAACCGACGAGAGGGTGAGAGAACAGCATGATGATGTACTTTGAGTGAACAGATACTTGTCTTTATTCCTTTTATTCTGGTCCTTACTCCATCCAGGCACAGCTGGTCTCTCAGCCAGCAGGTTTTCATAGAAACTGATTTCTTTTTTTTGTGGATATTATGCTTCATCTTTTCACTTTATACTTTAAACTAGAATATACTCAGAAAGCATGTTTTAGTCTGTCCTTTGTGGCAATTAAATAGGGCAGGTAAGCTGCAGGTGCACTACTCTGCCCGTGATTGGCTTACCTGAACTCTCACCAGTCAACATGCCTTGTGCCAAAAGCCCGAAACAACCCATCCAGTGAAGGCACTGAGCTCAGGCCAGTCAAAGGCAAAGAGGGATGGGCCGTGTCTTCACCGCTGGATGAGACAACATTGCTTGCAGGTTATGTAAGTCATGTATCAGTGTTTCTCTATCCTGGTCCTGAAGGCCCTGCATGTTTTCCATGTTTCCCTGCTCCAGCACACCTGATTCAGATGAATGGGTCAGGTCTTTAAGCTCTGCAGAAGGCTGAGGACGACCCATTCAGGGTCAAATCCAAAACCATGTGGTTATCCCTAAATCTAACCAAGTTTTCTATGATCTGAACAAACAGTGACTTTGGTGTGTGTGTTGGTAACCAGAGACCAGTTAAACGGGGGAAACGAGTGACAGGAATTACCCCCGAGTGCAACAGCGCGATTCAATGTGAAGCTGAATGAGTGACTCAATCTCTGTTTTCTGAGCTGATAACAGACGTGTTATGGTGATACTTCATTACAGCACAGTTGGACTCTGCTTTGGCTTCCATTAAAAACAGCATCCCCCTCACTGTGGACGGGATTAGCTCTTTGTCGTCACAACATGTGAAACTGCGGTGACGCACAACTCCGCTCTGTGCTTTTATTGCATTACATTGATTTATCAGATGCTTTTACCCATAGCGACTTACAAGCGAGGAGTGTAGAGGGTACTTATTGCTCTGAATTACTTTCTGACAGGCTTTTAATATCTTTTAGGAGTGCTCATATCGAATGAGCGCAACAGAGCTCGGCTCCAGTCAACAGAGATACCAGTCAATCTGTAAATCAATACTAGCTGTTAATGAACATCTATTCATTATTAAATGATTATCAAATATTACAAATAATTAATTGGATAACATGATTACTCAGACAGCACTTACCTTTTATGTACTGGCTGCTCCACCTCATTACCTAACCTTTTCTATATCTCGTGATCGGAAGCTCTGCAGGCTAAAAGCGAGAATGACAGATGCAAAGTTTCCCTGATTAATGATTGTTTGTGTGGCGTTCTGCCCAGATACTCTGGTTTCTTCATACTATCCAAAAACATGACTGTTAGGGTCAATTTAGAATGACCATATGACCTAAGAGTGAGTGAGTGTGCATGGTTGTTTGGCTCCTTTTTTCCTGAGTCGCTGCGATGGACTGGCAACCTGTCCCGGGTCAACTCTGCCTTTTGCCTGATTGCAGCTGGGATAGGCTCCAGCCTCCCTGTGACCCTGAACTGGATTAAAAGGGTGTAGAAAACTGATGGAGGGAATGTGTGAACAAATGCTATATCTATGATTTATGTTGTAAACTGCCTGCTGGACATTGAAACCGCTTCATGGAACCAGGCAGGGTGTCCGAGTTGTTTGAGCCTGCAGGTGATGAGTCTCCCTCACACATCAGCTGTCTGCAGTGTTTCCATGCCAGAGTATAGGCCTGGCTCTCTTAGAACTTCTGCTGAGGTAGAACCATAAAAGTATAAATTTGCATTATTTACACGGTTATACCTCCAATGGAAAAGAAAATGCACACAAACAAAGCGTCTTCTATATATTTTTCAAGTAATTAGCAAGTCATCTGTTCACTTTTCATAGCTGCTTCATGCTGTTGTGGGGAACACCCTGGATGGGTCAGAAAGCCTAAACGGAGACAAACGAGTCAAACCATTCACTCACTTTCACTCCTGGGTCCATTTAGAACCTCTAATTAACTTAATGTGCATGTTTTTGGGCGGTGGGAAGACTTCCCTAAATGCTCTGACCCCCTGTCTAAGGTAATCTCTGTGAGCAAATGGACACTATAAGTCGATGTACTGCAGTGTCACATTAGAACGGAGGGATGATGTGTAAAAACTGCATTCCCCCTCAGTTCCCAGCTTCACGTCAGATAGCCTTACCTGCTTGGTTTCTTTTCTTTCTTTTTGTCGTGCTTTCCACTCACTGGTTGACGTTCGTAATGATCCAGAGTGACGTCTGTTCACCTCTGCAGTACAAGGCTTTAGAATTCTACTCAGGGGCCATATAGATTTATCCATTTTCATTACGATGTCAGTTCTTGTTTTTTTTTTTTTTTTTATATGGCAGGTAAGGGACCACCTGCTTCGTGTTTGAAGCAAGTGAGCAGGGCTTCAGGCTCTCGGAGAGATAAGCGTGTCAGTTCCATCTCAAACACAGCTTGGGATTTTTAGGCTTCGCCGCACCCGAGACATGTCTCAAACACCTGTCCCAATGATGAAAGTTGCACATAAATTATTTTACATATGGGGGTCACTGCTGTGTGAAGGTTAATTCTTGATAAGCTCCCGGTGTTCTCAGATTGGAGTCCAAACAGCATAACATCAGCGCAGGCAGGAATCAGGCGCTCTCTCAGACTGCCGTGTCGTGCTGTGTTCCAGTGCTAAGAATTTAGCTGGCTTATCAGAAAGAGACCTATGACCACAAAGATTGATTCTTTAGATTTCACCACTGTGCCGTGACTCCAGGCTGACCACGTCTCAGGTCTGTTGAACTTTGGTGCACACCAAATACAGCCACCGTGCACTGACGGCTGAAAAGATCCTTTGAGTCTCCCATTCAATTACTTACCGTTTCAGTGGGGGGAGGCGGTTTTGTTTTTATCAGGATGCTAGGTTCAGAATAATTGCGAAAATAGCCGTTGATGCTGCATGCAGATGGCAGCCGCACTGAGCAGTGCTCTGTTGACACGCTTCATTATTTGCCTTTCCTGTTGCGCAAGTCTGCAGGAAGAGCTGCTAGGATTTTAAAGCTCGGGGCACCACGTACATCCTAAATTGGACCAAATCAAAGAAGGGAGCTTTGGGACTACTGTTTATCACGGCAAAGTTTTTGCAAAGATTTGAATAGATCATCGCTACTTATTTCAAAGTAAAAATGAAGCAATAAGTCATGGTCTTCTGCTTGTGATGGTGATGCAATATATTTAAAGCAAAACTGATTATTCCCTTTGAGGTGACGACTACGGATGGATGTAGTCAGACTGAAAAGTAATCAGCTGAAACCGGAAAAAGGAATCAAAGAGAAAAAAGATGCACATTCAATATTAATAGGAGTTGTTTGACTGAGTGCAGCAATTTTCTGGCGGTACTTTTTTTGTATTATGATGGTTTTATCTTCCCGTCTCTTTGCTTGCGGCTCAGCAAAGTTATTTAGTTTTGCAGAGAAATTTAGCTTTCATCAATCAATATCTCTGCAAATGCTCGGTTACTCGCTTCGTCCATTTACATTGATGACATTATTTGAAAGTGACATCTCTGCTGGTCTGCACGTGAAGCCCTGATCGGAGCTAAAAAGCCCTCGTATGCATTTGTTGAAGTGGTTTAAGTGGACCTGACTCCACCACAGGCTTCAGCTGCCACCATCGCTCACATGCATCGCAGCAGACCTGATCACTCCTTCTAAATTTAGGTTTTTTTAACAGTGAGCACATGAACACGTTAAAGTTCAGCTGTTCTGTGGAGACCGTTTCAAAAAGTAGTTTGTAAAGATCACGATGGTAATTTATGGAAAACACAATGCAACACTCAAAAGCTGAATACTGAAGAATTTGAATAAGAACATGCAGATAAATTGAAAATGGATGAAGGTAAACCACCAGGTCTGATCCACTCATCTGATCTGATGGTTCAGCACCAACAGTCACGGCTGTAAATGGTGGGTCTTCACAATAAAAACAGTTTCTTTTCATCTTTCCCTTTTTCCATCGGGGCATTTACCTTTTAAACAGAATTATTTTTGATGAACCAAATCATTGTTTGAAAAGTGAACGGCTTCAAATAAAGGCACCAAAGAATATGTCTTGAGCACATAATCAGGATTAGACAAACTCACTGGAACTCTTTTTTTCTGCTAAAGTTGGTGAAACAAGCTGGTGAAGTGCCTGAAATTTCCCGGACTGTATTAGGCGTGCTATATTTGTGCTGACCTGAGGAAACCAGGATGTATTAGATGCTAGTTATCATTACAGTTGATAACATTTAAAAAAAAGGTGTAAGCGTTTGAGCTATTTGTGGCCCCAGAATCAACTGAATCAACCAAAAACGGTAGAAAGATGTTTGTTCGATAATAACATAAATTACGCACGATGTGCTCTCGTGTTGAATGTAACTGCACTATCTCAGCGTGTTGTAGCGATCGACCGGTACGGGTTCTTTAAGGCCGATGCAGATTATTTTGACATCAATCTCAACCGAGCCCCGATATGTGCTGCCGTTTTTTTCCCCTCCATTTACATGATAAAAATCACACAATGATAACAAATGTTACACAAGTCTCAGTTTAAACAAACAAAAAAACCCATTTATGAACAAAACGTATTAAAGCAAACAATGTAGAACATTTAAATATATAACAATAGAAATAAACAATGTTCACACTTAGATGTTTGTGCACTTTACGTAGCAGCATGAGGCCTTTGTAGTGCAAATGGCCTTCCTGAGAGGATTTGTTCACAGTAATACAACAAAGAAAAACATTTTATTCAAAGAAATGTGAACAATCGCTAATGCGCTAATCGGCCGATCCAAGTAAGGAGAAAAAAACCGAAAATATCGGCCTGATATATCGGCCACTCGCTTTATCGGTCGACCTCTAGCCTGCTGGCTAAAGATAGTATCAGCTTTTTAGCCTTGAAGTTTTGTTACCACAGTTAAGTAAATGTTTAGCTCAAAGCACTGCTTTGCCTCCGCTGGTTTAACTTCTACAACGAGAAGATAAACGTACATATGTTGCATACGCCTTTGTCTTGTTTGTTTGATTTAAAGTTCGTTGAAGTTGGGTAATATTCTCTGAAAACCTGGAAGTAACAGTGTCACTTTGGACCAGAGTAAACGCAGGAACACAGGCCAGCTTCTGACACATTGTAAGTGACAACAAATCCACAGAGAGGCGAGTCAAAGAGGGCTCGTCCTGCCACAAATGGTACAGCGTGCACTAGCTGTCTTCCACGTCTGATGCCAGGAATTGTAAGCGCTTGACTTTTTGGCTTCAGATGTCTGACCTGTGTGTCAGCCGGCTGTGTTTTTTGCCCACTCCTCTTCAGTCTTATGCAGGGCTTGTTGTTTGGTGGCCCTGGGGAGGGGACATCTGCTGCCCCTGGAGATGATCGATCCTCCTCTGTGTCTCACTGTGCTTCAGTGCTGAAGTCAAGTTTCTCCTGTTGTTTCTTGGCCCCCTCTGAGCCTCGGGTTTTCTCATTGATGAGCTCATTATTGAACCACCTTTACTACCTGCTGAACCTTAGCTTTGATTTATTTTGTCAACTTTTTCTTTTTTTGCTTTGTTGGACCCTTTTTTTTGGGGGGAGGGGTATCTTTTTTTTTTCTTTTTTTTTTTTGGCCTCTTTGCCTAAACAAAACATTGAGACAAAAAACCAATTCCCATCTATAAAATATGTGCATTAAATGAAGATTCTAGTTGCAGCCACTTCTGCACTGCAACTGTCTGAATTAGGGTAACAATTTGAGTTATTGAGTGACTGAACAATCTTTGTGAATTTTTTTCCTTCAAATAAAATGTATTTTTTCACCTGAATAAACTGCTTCCTGAAGGCTGGATTCTACATGAATCGCATCCAATGATAACTTTTAATTTTAAGACTTTTACAAAATGTTTAAAAGTTGCTTTGTTTAGTTGGAATTTAAGAAAAACTAAACGAAAGTTATCAGACATTTGACTTGTAATTATGCCATTCTCATAATGAATAAACACTCATTTGCATAAGCTGACAAAGATCATTGAAATAAAAACAGTTTTTAGTGTTTTATTTTCACACACTTACATTTTATTTCATTCTGTTCCCTTAATTGTTTATGCATTTAGCAGACACTTTTATCCAAAGCGACTTACACTGGCAGGCAGTCAGGGTAAGGGGGTCTTTTCCCACATTTTCCAACCCGACAGCTTTGGTTTTTCAAGAGGTGACTGAATGTTAATGACTAGTTAGCTAGTTAAATGCATTTAAGTGGATTCTTATCTTTAACAAGAAGACTATTTACCCACAATATTTGCATATGTTTTAGATTCTTTTTAACTTATTTCACCTTATTGCTACTGTACATGTTCTTTCTCCGTCTGTGTTGTAGCCAGAGATCCGGGGTTCTGAGTTCTGGCCCTGTTGTATGAAGTGGGGGAATTTTTTTAATTATCCATAAATAATATTTCTCAATAAACTCCTCTAAAATGTGATGGCTTCACAAAGTAAGTCCTTCATTGCTGTGGTTTAGCAGAGATGGAGAACCCTTCCTGAAGTTGGGTTCACTTTTGTGGGTTTTTTTTGTCTCTTTAATCTCTTTTGAACTAAGATCGCACTGCTCTAGTGTTACCTTTGGTGTCCTCTAAGAAAACCTTTCTGTTTTTGAAAATCTAACGCCGTCTTAAAAGGCCAGTTTATTCTGTGTTAAAGTACCCGTTGCCTGGTTTACCTGGCGTTCTTTAGTGAGTTCGGCAGACTTATGGAGTCTTTGTTGAAAATTAGCAACGAAAAAGAAGATGGTTTCAAAAAATGTTTGTTTTATTTTCTCTTACATTCATTTATTTATTCATCTGCCTGCATCTAACAAAATCCAGATGAAACGTTCACCAATAACCCCAAATACAAACCTGAATAAATATCCAATCCTGAGCAGCGGTTTTCACTGATCAGGTGAGAAACATGGCCAGAACCACTGATTTGTTCAGTGGCAAAGAGATTCAAAGAATCACGATAACGTGGTAATTTGTCTTGTCGGTCTTCATTCTGTCAGTTTGTGGCTGAGACGGCAAAGTTCAGATCAATCAGGGTATTATACCGCGAGCTGTGGGTGGATTTTCTGTCAGAGCACGATCAATTATGGCAGCTCCTACTCACTGACCCTGCTGTGTATTTCAGCTTGGTTCATGTGATCCGTTGAAGTTTGCTGGTATCTTTTAGGATAGTTGCTTCATTCATTCCCTCGTTAACTTTTACTTTAAATTGATTTCTTTTTCTAACAGTTTCGTGAGGTCTTCCCAGATATTTCTGCTTTAACAAACTGATGGCAGTAGGACGTCTCAAAGGCCTTGTATATGTCTATGCTTTTAAAAACTTTTCTTTTTATTACCCAAAGAAAACGGGACAGCATATGTGATGAGATGGTCCAACGCTCTGCTCTTTGCAGCTTTGTGGGAGGGTGTTTTACTGCCAGATGTTGCCTGTGGAGACCATGTATGGAAGCATGCTAAATACTGTGGTAAAATGCAGAAATTGTAACTTGGTGTCGTGATATTTCGACACGTAGGATGGAGGAAAAGATGACATTTGGGATTGTGTGTGTTCTGATGCCACCTTTTTGCGTCAGTCTAAAGCAGAAAGAGACACGTGATGCGTCTGGCTCCCTGTCCCTCCAGTCCAACCCACTGGAACTAGTTTATAATCATAGTCTTGTCTTTCCCGGGTATGAATACTGTTACATTGGAGTTCTGCCACTATATGAATGCTTCCTTTGTCCTCCCTTTCAGCATATTCTTGAATTGGTGACATAGTGGCAAAGGAGGCATGCGGCAGCATTGGTTGGACTTTAAAGGGTTCCATTTGGCAACCGCTGTCTGTATCCAACATGCTCATCACAGGGAGCAGCTGCTGAGAAATTGCTCTGTTACTTCAGCCCATCATCACTAACCCCAGGGCATTCATAGGCAAGCCTGAGCTTTGCTTCAGGGCTATAGGGGAGGGAGTGCACTTAACTCTGCTGGCTGAGAAATGTTCTCTGTACTCGGAGAATCTGATATGACACCAGCTTGGCTGCAGGAACTAAAGTGAGATAAATTGTAAAGTAAGTTGGTCTGTCCTTTGCAGTCGAAGGTAATGGACAGATGTTTTATCTTTTAGGAAATGCCCGTAGTCACACATTCTTGAGGCAATGAAGCACCTTTGCATCCCGATGTTAAAAGTCAAAAAGATAACGTTGGCATGGAAACGTTAGGTTTAGGCACTGTGTGCTGCTGTGTTGCATGTACACCACCACTGTTTTAGAAATGCTCTTCAAAAACATGCATCCAGTAAGTACTGAAAGACAGTTGCCTCAAAACTTGTTATCTATTATTATATCGTTCACTTAACAGCGACGAGTAAAGGAACAACAGGTGGAGTACTTCACCTTTGGGGGAACTTTCTTCATCTTCAGTACCAGGAAAAAGTTTTGTTTGGAGGTTGGAACATTCTTCGATCAGATTTTGTTAAACAGAGAAATAATGAATTGCTATGGAAATCTATTTTTGCTGTCACTGAAGTGACCAGTGTCGTTATGAAGAGTTTGTAAAGCATGACAACGTTGTTAGTTTACAGTCCGTGAGCTGCATTCACTGACGATACGTAGCTGCTGGCATTATTCAAGGCATTATTATTTCTGTGCTTTCATCTCATCGTGATCAGCGAATCAACGTGACGTGTGCCATATTTTCTTATGTGAACAGCACTCCATGACGTCGAAGGAACAAAAGCAAGGAACCTTAAAAGCAACCGTTAAAGTCACTATATGTTATTGATGGTGACAAATGGAGGAAAACGTTCCCTGAAATGGAAACGGGGGCTTGAGAAAAAACAACAACAAATCACTGAAATGAAAAAATAACAAATCAGTCCGTGTTAAGTGAATGATTCGAGACTGTAGAAATATTCAACAGATTGTGTATCTGATGCTGCATTTTCCATTCATGCATTTTTATACATTCTGTGTTTTGAAGGTATGAGCTGCTACAGGAAAAACTCTTCCAGCTGGAGGAGGCAGAGGGAGGCTTTGACCAGTTCACTCGCAGTTACAGAGACTTCGGTGTGCATCGTCAGCCTGACAACAGCCTGTTCTTTAAAGAGTGGGCTCCAGCTGCTGAGGCCCTTTTCCTCACTGGTGACTTCAGTAAGTAGCTTGTGTTGTAGGGGGCAGACAACATGACACCATGTCATCACTTTACTGTATGTTTACTGGATTATCTGCATGTGTTTGTTCTGTGTTTTAAAGGTGCAACAATTCTCCCCTAACTGACCCAATTTGGTGTGAAAATATTAAATTAAAACTGAAAGTTCTAGCTGTAACCTCGTGGTTATTGTGTGTTTTCTTTTTTTACCAGTTGTTCATTCATTCAAAAGAGTGAGTTTGGAAATATAATTGTCTTTGACATTGCAGATGTTCTTATTGTGTTTTAGATAAGCAGGCAGCAGACTGAAACAAAGTTCTGCAATTATACTGCAGCAATGAGCTTGAACTAATCAGTCTGAATTCTGAAAAGTCACTCGAATATCTCGCTTAAATGTAAAGTTTCATACGATGTTTGGAGCAAGAGATTTCGGTGCCGACAGAAAGTCAGAATAGCTTCATGGTGCATTAAATGAGAAATATGAACCCCTGAAAACAAAAAGAAAAATGAATAACAAGCCCAGCGTACTGTGGTACCATCTCTTTTGATCAACCAATTTGGAAATAGCAGTAGGATGTGAAAAATAAGTTTGTTAATATTTTAGTAGCTGGTTATTTCATCATCACTCGCAAAGTAGTTGAGGGAGTGCAACCTCTGCGTTTTTTACTGAAATCTCTGTTCAGATTAATAGATTTATGGGTAATATATTTGGTGATTGTGTTTATATGAAAATGCTGAAAATTCTTAAATTGGACCGAAGTCAAATAGACTAGTACTTGAACCTGGAAACATCTGTAAATTATGATGATGTGATGGTTTGCACCGTTGCCTCAGTGCAAGAGGTTCTGGATTCTAAATGAAGTTTGCATGTTCTCCCTCCGGGCTTCCACCCATCGTCCAAAAACATTCATCTAAGGTTAATTGGTGTCTCTAAGTTGACCCCAGGAGTGAGAGTGAGAGTGCATGGTTGTTTGTCTCTGTGTGGCCCTGTGATGGACTGGTGACCTGTCCAGGGTGTACCCTACCTCGCCCATGGGCTGAAGGCCCCCCATGACCCTGAATTGAATTAATCAGGTATAGAAAACAAATGTCTGGATAATGATGAGTATTAGTAGCATCAGTAGCAGCAGCAAAGGTAACAGTAGTAGGTTGAAGACTTTAAGCGATCTCACCCATGACTGTGTGACTCGGCATCAGGCCTCTCCTGTAGAGTTTATGGTAAAGGTATAAAATTCCACAATAGTAATGCAGTAGTTGTCTGACTTTGGAACAATTTAAACATTGCCACTGTGAGAGTCTTTACTGCTGTTTTACTGCTCTCCGTTTGATGTGACTGCAAGCCTTGACTACTCACCCCCCCACCACCACCACTCATGACAAAAAGTGAAATCTGGAACTGTTCACTATGTTGGCTCATCCACATTTCAGCACACAAAGTCTCTTGTTGTTTTTGTTTTTTGTGCTTTCTCCTCATGACCTTGAATGACCCCTGAGCATCACTGTTCTGACACTGAGCCGTCAAGGCTCCAGATCTGTTGGATGTGCTGGCACATTGCTTCTCCAAATCCCTGATGGCTGTGGATACGAACATGGCGAAAAACACACAGCTTTGGCAGTGCCTACACACAGCCCTGGAGTTGTAGTTTCAGATATGTTGAAGAGGAAAAATACACACCGAACACACAGTCTTACGTAGAGACACTTACACAGCAACGTGCACATTAAATGGAGAAGAAATGCGGCGACACAGTAAAGACTCTCGAGTTAAATTTAAATGAGAGCATGAGATTATTTGTACAAGGTGATGACAACCTGTCATGTTACATTTCCACCAAAGCATCCAAACAAGTGTTAATCGACCAAAGCAGAATCCCTATTATGAACACCTAATTTACGGATTAAGAACCGAGTTTTCCTCTCCTGCTCAGAGAGAGCACACAGATGAGGTTAGTTTTCATATGCAGATTGCCAATTACTAAATCAAACAAAGGTGTAGAGTCCTATTAAGCTCTAAAAAAAATGCTGTGCTGTCTTCATGGCTCATCCGTTTAAAACAGACACTGTTGGGTGCAAGGTCAGTGGTTCAAATCCAGCTTTGTAAATGAGTAAAGTGTATGTGATTTTGGATGACCTGTACACACAAATGGAACCTGATGCTCAGAACTGATGCATGTTTGTTAAGCTTCTTGCTAAACGAGTTAACGCAATGCTGATTAAGCCCATCGATGGCAGGTAGATTTCTGTGTTATTTAAAATCCTGCACCAGCGACAACGTTCCTGTTCCTTTGACCTGGTGACATTGGATTTAACATCAACCAGCAGCTAACAATGATTGGTTTGCCTGAGCTGAATAGAGAAGCAACCAGAGCGATGGCAGAGTTTATAGTGGAAAAACCAAGGTATTCAAGAGGAGTTGTTAAAAATCTAAGTGGAAAAAAAAAAAAAAGTGGTGTTTTAAAGGAAAATGAAGTAATCGATGGCAAGGACAAATATCACCAGCACATACGGACAGTTTTCATAGACTCACTCCTATTGCTGGAAGGGGGATACAAAAGTACCACAATGCAGGTTTTAGAACCATTTGTACTTATCATTGTCCTGCAGTAATTGGGATTAATAGCATTACTGAAAATGCTAAGAGTAATACACTCAGATTGACACTGTGCAAAAGTGGAAATGCATCAATTTGTTTATTGTGCTAGTTAGTTCTGCTTTTCTCCTCTCCATATTTCTCCTGTTCCTCTTCCTTTTTAATTATCTTCCCAGGACCTTGGGCAGCAGCTCAATTCCAGCATTCAATTCTGTGAGAGATTACATTTTGACACGGCTCAGTCATATTATTTGATTTCAATTTCATAGCAAATGTGGAAACAGCCCAGCAGCCCTATTCATGAATGTGATGCAGGTTGGATGCATAATGCACAGCTTTTCCAGAGGAGTTTAAGCAAAGGGAGATAAATAAATTGTGAGAAATTACTTGGCTTGCCTGTAAGAAGTGCTGGGGTCGTGTCGGGTCACTTCTGGAGCATCTCCTGTGATTCATTTTCTTTCCCCGTGTTATTTTTGGTCATGAATAGCAAGCAGATGTGCATTACAGAATGAAAACACCATCTTAAACTGACAGGCCAAGGTGGTCACTTTATAATAAATGTTTTGTGTTCTGTCAGTCACTGACGATTGGCAATGTGGTATCGGCAGATTACGAATGTGACGCCTCTCTGTTGTTCCCTCACAGCTGAAATTCAAAGAGTGGCGAAGTGGTTTCTTATCAGTTTTTCTTTTAGATGACAGAGCCTGCTGCTTTACTCTGTGTCATAATAGTCACATGATACAGGAGAACGGTGCAGAGAACAAATACAACAAGATGGAATTATGTAAGAGGTTTCTGTGGGGGCTGTGTAGAGATGAATTGTAGAAGTCAGAAAAATAAAATGGTGCTGTGACCACAGGGGGGTGTTGGAATAGGGAGGGAAAAAAAGCTGGAGTGGTGACTGTGAGTCACACATTGTTAGCACAAGACAAAGCGGAAACACACTGGTGTAACAAAGTAGAATGAAACTGTTAATTGTTTCATTAACAATTAATAAAAAAGCTCCGGCAGCTGAATGTGAAAACTTCCAACTTTGGTGGCTCCTAGTGGTAATTACTAATAAGCACAGGCAGAGGTCACATTGTTGCTCAGCAAAAGACATTTTTCTTTTTCTTTAAATGGAAACTTGAATAAAAATGTATCATCTGTGCTTCCACTGGGCAACCACTACAGCCTCTGAGGATATATGGGTAACATTTAAGTTTTCATGATTATTTAACTGATTCTGACTAGAAGTGGAAACTCATTCTTCAGTCTGTGTAACTCATAATCTCGAATCAGGATACAACTGAATGAATTTGTCTGTGTTGGAAAAGAACTCACTTAAAATACCTAAACTCTGTCTGTTTGCTCTTAGATGGCTGGGACAAATTCGCCCACCCTTACACCAAGAAAGAATTTGGCAAGTGGGAACTGATTCTTCCACCAAAGCATGACCAGTCTCCAGCTGTGGATCATAACACCAAACTCAAGGTAGAGAAGAGAACGTCTTCGTGCTTATTTTCACGCCCTCCGTACACTGGCCACAGTGCGCAGACAGTTGTCAGTATCATGCTCATGGGAGATTCTCTGTCATGTGTCGTGTCTTATGAACCAAGTGAAAAGCTGGCAGGTCGCCATCAATAACATGTCACACTCGCAGTGCAGAAGAGAGATTACTGTATGTGAACACAGACTGCACAGTGGAGAGTAGATGCACCTGAGGAGCTCAACTGATGGCTTTGTTTTTGCTCCCATCTGCAGCAGGTATCCCTCTGGCCATCGTGCTGTGTTTGTCCGCCGCAAAACAGAGCCCACAGTGGGTGAACATGATTGGTTTTAAGCTCTAGTAAATAATTCATCAGGGTTAAATGCAAAAAAGGCACCTCCCCTCATGTATTGTCTCAGCATGGATGAAGAATGGCCCAGAAATGTGATGCCAGGCATGGAGTGGATGGCATCGCTACAGCACTCTCCTTGGGACTGGGTCATCATTGGCTCACTCCTATGCCCTGGACAAGCTGCCCAGCTCCCATTGTCAGCGGAGGTCAGTCTAAGGACGATAAGAAGCAGATGGAAACGCTGGCACCTGGCCTTTCCTTGTGCACCCCTGCTGCCTATGAATGGCTGTCCTACTGTGAGCTCCACTTTAGAATTAGTTCCACAGCACTCCCTCGTGGATGCACAAACCGAGCTCCAATCACTCTCACGGAGAGCAACTTGCCCTCCCATCCCCTTTGTTCAGGGCCCAATTTGTCTCCGTAAACAAGCAGTGTCCTTTTGGTGGGTGTTGCTTATACAATGATCGCTTTATGTTTCAAGTATACAAGACTGCAGAGAAGTGAACTCAAGTGTTATCTGAAGTGATTACATATTTGTCCAAACTTCACGCACATTTCCCACTTCTGGGTTGTTATTCCCGTTCATGCACCGCTACAGCCTGCCCAGCAGTCTAACTTATATTTAATGTTCCTAATGCTGGGCCAATTTTTCTGAAGGACCACCACGCTGTCAGGCTTAATGCCGGTCCATTTATCCAACTATCTTTTCTTAATCCTATAAACTATGAAGCATGTCACAAGGGGAGCCAAGCAACTAACCCTTAGGTGGCCTGCCCACAATGAAAAAAACCCCATCGGGGGGTCTGGCTACAGGCTCACAGGCAGGTGGCATTGGAACGGTCATTACTTCACAACAGTAGCCTGATTTAGTTGGGTTCTGATGCCTGTTACTGCAGGGGTACAAAACAGGATGAACACATACTGTGAGTAACACTACAGCATCGATTTCTTGGGAGGTTTTCCAACTTTCACACTGCTTCTCCCCTCTCATACTTGACAATGGAGTAACTTGTCAGATTTTCTAACTATGTTTATTTCACCCCCTTCCAATTCTGAATTGCTGGCATAACAGATGAGACCCAAAGGACGATCATTTTAGTCCAATTTTTTTCCAATTCTTTATTTTCTAAATTGCTCTCTGGCTCCAATCCACTCAAGATGGACCTTTAAGTGGCTGTGTTAAAGCCCCACTTTTCACAAAATATAATACAACGTAATCACTCCTGAAACCAGATTCACCGCAACAAGTATTCTGGTCAATACTGGAGCTTTTTGTTCTCTCAGCTACTGGCTGTCTGAAGGGGATGCTTTTTCTTAAAGTTATAGGTGTTGCAATGCAGCGAGCAGGGACTTAGCTCTGTCAGGGGTCTGCCTTTCTGGTAGACACATTTTTAAAAATGTTAGGTTTATTGGTTGAACAGTCTGCACCACCTCTCCGTATAATGGATAGGGAGTAACAGCACAGTTTTATGATGTAAGCATTTCATGGCTGGAAGGCGTAAATAAACGCTGACTGTACAGTCGCATACATTCACAGACAGAAAGATGCAGGAGGTGAGGAGGGATGATTTGTGAATGCTTTATCTTTTATGCATTTTCACCTTCACAGAACCTCACTGTGGTTTGCATTCTGTCACACTTCATCTCTCTTTCACATTTTTTAATTGGTGTCCATTGTCCTGTGTCCTAATTTAGACAGTGTGGTGATGCTTCTTTCTCACCGTATGCTAAGCGATCGCGGTGCCTTTTTAATGTTCAGTTCCTCATACTGTTGGTGCCCTTGCTGTAACATTCATGACCAATTCATCTTATTTTCCCAGGTGGTTGTTCACACCAAGGATGGCGAGCGCCTGTACCGCATCTCGCCGTGGGCAAAATATGTAAACAGGGAGGAAAAAGCTGTCATCTATGACTGGGTTCACTGGGATCCTCCTCAGCATTACATTGTAAGGTGTAATTTTCTAAATGTGTTAATGTTTTCTGTATTTTATATCCCTTTTCACATGAATATTGACTATTGGTTGCAATTTCAAATACAGCAAAGGCACAATGACCAGGAAATGAAAGTTAAACATAAGCCAATCCTCTTTATTGAAATCCTTTTTCATTTTGATAATGACATTTAGCTGTAAAAAAGCCTCATTTGACCTTTCAAAGTTTGATACGGTGCCAGCAAAAGTCCATTTTACCGACTTTGCGTAGCGTCGTCTCTCATTTTAACCTGCATGACCACTCCCTTCCATCTGAGCTTTTCATATTGCTGTTAAGAACAAACCGTTTCATTTTACCATCTGCCTTCCATCACATATGTAAAGCTGTTACTTTATTCTTCTAGTGGATTCTTGATGCTGCTGTTTTGAGAGGGTCTGAAAGTGCCTCAATGCTACTTGATGTACTTAGCTCAAGAGTGAACAGGGAAAACACGGAGAGGCTATCGAAGACCACCTTCATGTCTTTATTGCTGTTTATTTGGCACCGTTTCAGTTAGAGAGGTGCTCTTACTGACAGTGCATATATATTGTGTTTTTATATATCTATCCCCTGTTGTGTAACAGAGATTGAACTGATTTGTAGAGTGATGGCAAGATGTAGGTGAATGTTTATGGTTCTTTTTCCTCCCACTGTTTTTAGCATCTGTACCAGACTCTGCCTTGATTTCTGTCCCCTTATGGTTTCCTCTCCAGCATGTCCACCCTCGGCCAAAGAAGCCCAACAGTCTGAGAATATACGAGGCTCATGTGGGTATCGCTTCACCTGAGCCAAAAATTGCCTCGTATACCAACTTCACAACCAATGTTCTGCCTCGAATAAAAGACTTGGGTAAGATATGAAGAAAACGTTTATTCTCCTCCCTTTTGTTCTCTCTCATATTTTATTGGCTATTCAATTTAATCTTCTTCATTTAAGTGTCACTCACAGCTTTTGTGGACCCATCTTGAGGAAAATTTTATAGCTTTACCAGCCAGAGAGGAAGTGAAGTATCAAGGTGATCGTATACCTCCCTGCACATTCACAACCCCGAGCCAGCCATCTGGTGGGAAAACAGCATTTGATGAATTCAGGAGTGTTTTTTAAGCTGCCAGTGTCTTTGTCAACACAGCTCCATAGCATAGCACATGTGCCATGCTGCAGGGAGTGCCAGCATACCTCCTGCAGCTGTATTTTAAGTAGCAGACCTGTCGCACAACCTCTGCATAAGACCACATGAGCAAGTAAACATCCTGTTTACTGGCTGGACCTAAAGGGATCACTGACCATCAGGCAGTGTTTTGGAAAGATGCGTCTGCAGCACAAGTCACGCACCGACAACTTGTTTCCATTTCCATGCTGATGACTGCAAACGGTGACGAAAAGCCAACTTCCTTCATCTTTTGTCGCATTCAGCTGCAGGTGTTAGACAGCACGCTTGTTTAGATCTAGAAGATATAGATAAAGATCATCATAACTGTCCCATTTAATGTAGGGATAATAAATTCTGTATCTGAGTAAATTGAATAAATTCAGATACAGAGTTTCTCTCTCTGGCTCTGTTCAGATTCGTAATCTCTGATTAATTCAATTTAACCTTCGCCGATTGTGGGCGTTTGGACTTCCAGACGATTGATTGCATGAACCTCTGGTTGTATGTCACTGTCTTTTGCAGCTATTTATGGTTTAATTATGCTGGATTCACAGTTTATTTAGCAAATACTGTAATATGAAGCAACTTGGATTTATAATCCTTTCCAGTCCGTAAGGTTACTTCACTGTTTAGTCTTACGAATGTCAAAAGATAAACGGTTATTCATGAGTCAGCTGTAAATGCTGATCTAAAGCCTAAAATCTCTTTGAGAGGAGAGCAACAGACAAAGTGTGATGTAAAATACTTTTCTTAAAAGCTGGTGTCAAAATAATTCATTTGAACTCTGTTGTTGATTTTATTAGTATGAAATATTACTTTATTGAAAATGACTTAAATGTGTGCAGTATTTGGTGTCGGAGGGATTTTTAAACTCTAAGATTGCACAGATTCATGCAAAGCACTTAGTTCCAAAGTTCCACTTTTAACAGTGAATTTTGCCAAATGTAAAATGTATATTTAAAAAAAAAAACACACACTGAATTATGCATCACATTTTCTCAGGCAGGATCGTGTTTCCAGCATATTTCTGCTTGCAGCCATAATTAAGAATAGTTTTACTCAAAAGTAAAATCCCAGCTGTTGGATTGAGAGTTCTCAGAACTATTGACTCGAATTTTTCTTATAACACAACCTAATAAGTAACTATATTTATTGTATTATTCAAATATTTTTATTGATTTTCACATTATACACACACAGTAGTACTCAATACCCCAGAGAAGGGGAAAGAAACTAATATTAATACAAGCTAAATAAATAAACAATTAAGAGAATAAAACTCCGTATTCGTAAAGTAGCTATACATACATACAGTATACACACACGTAACTGCATATACAGAGTTTCATATAAACACAGAAAGTAACTCAGGCTACACTATATTGAGGGAAGGAAGTTCTTCCTCGAAATACGATAGAAATGGTTGCCAAACTTTCTAATATCTGGGTGGTGCTCCGGCCAGTGAACTTAAGTTGTTCATGTTTGAGATGGGACATCACCTCCTCCACCCATCAGACATCGAGCCAATAGAGTGGAGAATGCTGTAAACTCAGTTATTGGTGTCTCCAGAGGGAGGATCCCAAATAATGCAGTCAGTGGGTTGGAGCGGACAGCTTTATTACACATATAGGAAAACGTGTCAATATAATAATATAATATATATAATAAAAATACGTGTCCAAAACAGAGCCAGTTTCGTGCAGAATCAAAACATGTGACTGAGGCTAGCTGGGTCCTGCCTGCATCTCAAGCACATCGGTTCTAAACCAGGGAGTTTGGCTAGCTTACTTGCAGATAAATGTAACCTGTGCAGAATCTTAAACTGTAGCAACACATTTCAAATACATGTTGACGAAGAGTGCACCAATTAAATTTCTGTCTGCCTGTTTACATCTGAAATGGTGGTTCCTAATTCTTCCTTCCACAGCCTTGCTAAACGGTTAAATGATATGGCGGCAACCCTCTGGATATTATCATATAACATAGACACCAGACCTCTGTCAACTAACTATATTTATTGTAAATGGGACTTAAACGCGTTGATCTACAGCTCTCGAAAGGATGTGTTGCATTAAGCTGCATTCAAATGCAGTCTGTTATGCTCATTTTATTAAAAGGCTCCAATATGACAAGCGCAGCAAAACAAGAGATGTGATTAATGCTGTTTTTTCGGTCGTCTCATCTTGTTTCATGGGTAAAGAAACTACCGTAGTAAATGCTGCCAATCTCTCCACCCTCAGCAGCTCAGGGATTTTGCACAATAGGATCCTCCAGGTGGCTAAACTCCATAGTCTCTAGTGACGGCTGGCTCTGCCTGCCATTTCATTTTGCCATATAAAAAGGAGCAACTTACTCTCACCCCAGGTCTTTTTCACACTCCTTCAGTGGCAAGTTTTCTTTTTTCTCTTGCCTTAGAATATATGTATGTATGAATCTGCCCCACACAATAAAGAAAAACCTCCGGGCCTCCCTCTGGAGTGCTTAAGAGCACTTCAAAAGCCTGTTGAGCCTTGTTTATTGAAGCCATTTTGTGGATCTTTTTGAAACGTTTCACATGACCTCCTGACTCCGATGGGTGGTGTTTCCCAGTTGCCTGTCCTTGGGAAACAAGGGTTTGTGTCAAAAAGGATGTGCCGTGAGCCCGTGGATAGTACAACTGACACAGGTCAAACAGTATCACATGCTCTCTGTTCTAGATTAAGTCTGCCATACACATAGAAAATAGACTTTTCAGGCAATACTCAGTGTTCTGAAATGTTTCGCACTCGCAAGGCCAACTTACCCCACACATGATTCATGTATCAGACACCTGCTGCTGTATCAAAAACATAAGAAAAGACGTTTGCCCGGTCATCCCAGTAGAATGAGGCTACTCAAATGGACAGAATGGGAAGCTCTTGATAACGAAGAAACACCACGATGTTTAGCAACATCGTGTCATGCTCTCATAAGTATTCAACCTGCATGTTATGATCCTACATAATTTAGTAGGTTACCCACATTTATTCTCTGAATATCGATTGTATTTCCAGTTCGACAAGGTTGGCTCTATAATCCGGGAGGGGGGTTTGTATGAAACTGAGATTTAAAAATGTAGTAATGTAGGTTTTTCCACTTTATTCCCTCTTCATCTAGGTTACAACTGTATCCAGCTGATGGCTGTCATGGAGCATGCTTACTATGCAAGCTTTGGATATCAGATTACCAGTTTCTTTGCTGCTTCCAGGTAAACATTTGTTAACATCCGTGTGAAATCTATACACTGTCATGCACATAATGTCTGCAGTGTTTCAGCAGCAGTAGTTGCATTAATTGGATTCACAAAAAAATGTTGAATTCCTATACTTGATCTAATGTAGGAAAGAAGAGGTTTCTCCATATGCACACTTCATATGATTCGGTAGACAACCAGCGTGCTGAAATTACACTGTCAGCTGTCGTTTTCAGTCCTCTTTACAAGATGAGTGAAATAAAATCGAAAAATGAATGAATGCAGTGGGATGAAACCACTCGTTTCTCTAGCTACACCATAGAGATCCATGACCTGCTTCAGTAACCACAGGTGTTAACAAATCGACCGGGATTGAATTACAGGTGTGCAGGATTATAACTTAAAGGCGTCTCATATATGAAGTTTTTATTTTTTTTTATTTTCTTTAAAGTTTCCCATTTACACCCTTTTTATCAGTTACATGTTGTATCTGTAACTGCACACTGTCACACAAAATGAGTGCAACTCAGTCACCTCAAATCAAGGTTAGGAAGTCTTGACACGAGCAATAATCTCTCTGTAAATACATTTTCCGTTAATCCATAGAGTGGAGAAAGTCCTAGATAAAGGTGGAGGAGTGCAAGTCTTTATCTTCTTTCAGAGATCCTCCTTCCTTGCTGGGAGTAGAGCATTAAGCATTGAGTGTAGCATATATATTGTAATTTCACCCTTTATTGATCTCATAATGTAATTCAAAACCATAGTGGTTGAATAACGGGAAGATGAGTAATCCCATGTGTCCTGTTTTGCAAGTAAGCTGATTTGATGGTAGCTTGATGGACAGATGTGATGTTCCAGGATATGAGGGAGCGTAAGTTGTGGTTTTCTGAGCATCCACTCTTAAAGGAATGTAATGGAAAACGAAGGCTTTCAAATGTGTTTTTGACTCTTTGGTTGTAACTGTGGTTAATGATTTAATAATATGATTATGTTTATCGAATAATGTGCACTGAATGGGTTTAGATCCCAAACATAAGAGATTGAAACTGTGCATGTAATATATTTCAGGTATGGGGGGGTTTATATATTCAGTATTTTCCTCCATAAAGGGTCATTTTGAAGAAGAAAATGAAAGAATGATATTGTGATTGGAGTTTAGTATAAACCACATCATGACATGTGATCAACCCGTTTAAATCTCTGTATTTGTATCCATTCGTAGTCGCTATGGTACCCCAGATGAGCTGAAGCAGCTGATCGACGTGGCTCATTCAATGGGCATTTTGGTTCTGTTGGATGTGGTTCACAGCCACGCCTCCAAGAACACCGAGGATGGCCTGAACTGCTTTGACGGCTCAGACTCGTGCTTCTTCCACTCACCACCCAGAGGGGATCACTCGCTCTGGGGCAGCCGCCTCTTCAACTACAGCAGGTACTCTTTTTCCAAAGCCAGTTTAAACTAGTGTACCTCATTTTTTGGGGGATGGGATGAGGATTTCAGCATCAGAATGTGTTGAGCACTGCAAAACTGTACCCTTGTAAAAGTATTTTTGGGAAATTTTACTGAAGTGAAAGTATAATTGCATGAAAAGTAGTTGAGTTAAGATGTAACCTGATTAATAAACTGCATCACTTTATTAAAAGGGTGAGCAGAAAGAGAGGGGAGAGGGAAATAATGTATTACTATCATGATATAACTAACAAATTATAACAATCAGCAATACCAGAGCCATTATGTCCAAAACATTAGATCTGTTTTCCATAGAGAAGCACAAAAAAAACCCCCAAAAAAACTATTATCAATTATAGTCTTAGAAGATTTAAGCAGAAAAGAGCACTTGGGCACCACAGTGGGTGTCTATAGAAATCATCAAGCCATTTTTAACTGAATAACACACATAACCGGCCACTTTTGTGAGATTAACATCATAATGAACAGCTGTCACCATCACTAAAGTGAGACAGTGAAGAGCTGAAGCTCACAATCATCAAAAGCCTGGAACCAAGAAAGCGCTGCACGATTTGTAAGGAGGTGCAGTGAAATGCACGTGTGCTGAGACCAAAGGCTGCACCACAAGGGACAGCACTGTTGTTTGTACTTCTCTGATCGCTGAGTTCCAACATGCGATGGCTTTTTGTCATATTCATCTTTGTGAATAGCAGCCTAACAAATCTTTGAACCTTAGAAAAAGGAGTCGGGCCTCCACATGTGCTGAATTCATTTTAACATCCTAATGAGAAGGATGGGGTTGTATTGAGATAACGAGGACCATCATTCATACGACCACACAGCAAATACTGCCGGGTTAACACGTGTTGCAAAGAGTAAAGAAGATGATGGTGTTGCTGTGATTTTAGCTTAAGAAAAACTACCAAGTTGAGATCAGCAGTTGTATACAATAATCCGTTTATAATGATTTGCTACCAACACTTTGTGCAGATACTTTTCTGAACAGCCTGAACCCTCTTAGACGAGTTTTCTTGTAGCTTTAAGTGGCCTTCAAAGCGCTAATTTGGATTCTGTCAAAATGATCCCACACTGCTTCAGTAATGTTGAGCTCCGGGTTCTGGGTTGGATTCAACACTTTTAAAGTTCAATTGTTGTGCAATTTAGCATACCTGCTTTCTCAGTTTCCCTTCCTTAGGAATGGCCTCCTGGGGGCACCGTGTAGCTCAGCTGGTTGAGCAGAGGCCTCGTGTACAGAGGCTGTAGAGCCTTGTCGTGGCCAGCCCAGGTTAGAGTCCCTTTGCTGCATGCCATCCCAAGACTATGCCCACTGTCCAGCTGTCCAGCTACTAACTAAATAGTTGCCACTACTTCCAGAAAATAAATCTAATTTAAGAAGAAAAGAAGCAAAGCATGAAGAAGTGAGGGCTGGCTCAAGACTTTTTTTTTAACAGTTATTCAAACAATCTATTTTGTTACAGTAACAGCAGTGATTGTAATCTGGTACTTAAATATTTGTCTGTGATGTGAAGCCCATATGAATTATTCATTGGTGGGTTTGTCAGTTTGATATGTCAGAAGTTAAAAACCTCAAAAATAGTGTTTTCACTTTCCAGCGAGGAGTCTAAAAGAGCTCGCAGTCAATGATTAAAATGCTTGAAATGCTATCAGTTACTGATACACATTTATGTTGTTAACCACAGCTCTGCATTTAACCAGCACTTTAGGCCTACTTTACCATTTCCCTCCATTTTATACTGCTATAATTTTAATGTAATTAAATTCAACATCCAATTTCTTTCTTTTTTCTTTTTTTTTGTCTGTCCCTGAGCCTTTTAGCACTACATAAAAGCAAGGAACTGGCCATTGATTGCAGCAATTTCAACTCTTCAATTATGCTCTTGCTGTAGCTATTTTAGTTAGAGCTGCATTTTAATGTTGCATATGGCATTCAGCTCATAAATGATATTTAAAGCCTGCCCTGGTTGCATCAGATACAGAAATGAGCGCTGTGCTTTTACTGTAGAGGTTCAGGATGTAAAACGAAAATGAGCCGTATTTGAACAGGCTGATAAATGAGGCCAAATGGGAGCTGATATACCGCTCTTTTTATTCTCTGACTGTCTGACACAAAGAGATGTGTTGAAGGTCAAAAACAAAGTATGACGGCAAAGATTAAACTTTACATCTCTCAACAAAATGCCCACAAAGTTAGGTTAACATTTAATTGGATCTACCCGATGTGCAGATTTAAATTTGCAGTGAATTTTTACTTCTTCTGCATATATCTAGGCAGATATTGATGTATTATTAAAGAAAAACTGAATACATATTGCAATGTAGGCTAAACTTGATCATTTTCATATTTTAAGCTCATTTTAAAAGTGCCAAAAATGATGAAATTTCATGAATTGGTAGACTGTTTTCTTTTTTGTCTCCTCTGGTGCTGACTGTGTTGTTGTAGGCTCTGTTAATTGGGTGTCTCTCCTGCTTCTGTACCCCGAAAATGATCCCAGCCCACATTAGAGAGGAACAGCCTTTGTTGAGTCTATCAAATGCCTTTTTGAACTTGCTTTTAATAAGAGTGTGTCAGTGTGCAGCGGTTTCCGATACATTATACAATGCTTAGTGTCAGGCATGGGGGCTATAATAAGGGAACAAGGTTCTTCTTTCATTAGTTATTGAACCGTCCTCATATCAGAAGCACTCATTAGACGTGGTGCAGACATATGCCGCGACTGGGAGGCATATGAGGAGTCATTTGTAAAAGCCCAAAGGAGGACTGCAATGTCATAGCCAGTTCATTTGTCTTCTTTGCCTCTCATAGGATGTTTGGACATGTCGTTTGTGTCAAGCTTTCAGTTACTCCCTCGAGAGCGAAATGAACCTCGGAGACAAACTGTGAACCCAGTGTGAAACAGTCAGTTTTTAATCAAACAGCCTCTCTATCAACCATAAAACTCTGACCATGATGCTCTTACAAAGGTTGAGTGAAACATCGTAGCTGATATGCATTTTTGCTGTTGCAGCCTCCTCTGCTTTTACTGCTGCGTCTCTGTCGGAGCAGCTTTTTTTTGTTGTTGTTGTTGAACTGTATGTGTTTCACTTCAGCTTTTCCTCATAAAACATTCTGTGCAGTCCTGACAAAATGCTGTTTAGATGGATGCCTGCCATCTAATTTATTAACTTGCTGTGCCTCGAAGTCGAATGCATCTGCATTCAAGTCTGAGCGCCTGGCTTTTCAAGCGTTGCTTCCAAGATGTAGTAATGCTGGAATTAGTTTTGCAGTTAATGAAAACCAGCATGATGAAATGTTTGTGCTGCACTGAAACTACGGAAGGACAATCAAACACGTCCGACTGTCGGTATGAGTCGGACGGTTCTTCGCAGTTTTTCAGAGAAATTAATTTTTATTTCTGTACATATAATTTAATAGAAAAGTTATATGTGCTGAAACAATGGATATATGTTTTGTCATTTGTTTAAAAGGGAAATCTTCTTAATTTATTGATATGTTAACAACAACGAGCTGCATTGGGGACAAATGCCAAATCTTTGCAGAAACCTTAACTTTGGCTTTAGTCCTTGTCACCTTATGAATATAATATGTTGCTTATAGTTCAACTGGCCAGCTAATGAGTTCCTTTTTTAAACCCTTGGAGCAGATTTACTTACAGTTTGCACCTTTTTGTTGTCAAGCTACTCCTGAGATTTGCTAAGAAGCAACAGGGAAGTTAGTTGTGAATAGGCACAGACCCAGTCGGCATGGTTACATGCACATTTGAGTTGAGCTATGGTAGCAGCCCCACTGTGCGATTTAAATGGACCACCATCCTTCTAACTGTTAGCACAAGAGCGGAATAGTTATCGAATGAAGTTTGTCCAACCACGTGACACCGTGGACTTTCTGCCATTTCAAACTTCTTCTGTGGGAGGTCATCAGTCATAGATGGTGTAACCAAATTTATTCTACTTGTGTCGCCTTTAACCTACTACAGTTGTAATATCAGGAATTAATGAGAGACGCTACATTGTCAGGGGTTAATGGGCTGATTTTCAGTCACAGTTTCTAAAACATTAGCCTTTTGACAAAAGAAAAATATGTGAATAAAAGCAGCTTTATATAGATTTTGCTTTACTGTTTTCTTAAAAAGTATCTAGAGTGTCTAGTTTTGAGTCTAGTTGAGCATATTCATGCAGGATTAAAGGGTTGAGCAACGATCATATTTTCTGGGTGCACACCCAGTAAGGTTTGGCAAAGCTTGATTTCAGTCACACTAACACATTTACATGCATTTTAAGTCTGACTTTGTTCTCGTGTCATGTAAGCTTGCAAAACATGCAAGTTTTCCAACCCCAAAATTGTGGATAGAGGGTATTTGAACAAATCACACCGTGTGAGTAATTGATTGGAGGCAGCTGGAAGTTGTATCAGTATTAACTACATAAAAGATAGATGAGAGAGAATAACTGCACATATGTTAAGTTTTTGGGGAAGTCAGGAGGACATTTTCTGAACATAGTGGTTGCCAGCATAATTAATTGTTGATTTATTCGATGACCATGGGACTGACTTTATTTATTTAGCACTTTTCTTAACAAAATGACATATTTCACTTGAAATTAACCCAGACAAGGCAGATAAAATTAGACACAACGGAGGGAATATAAGCCATGCAGTAGTCGTAAAAGCCTGAATGAGAGCAGCTGGACTTCTTCTGTCCAGAAGAAGCGCAATGACCTACAGCAGCACAACTTCTCGCACCCTTTCACTGAATGGTTGTCTCTGGTTTTGAAGTTTTAAAGTTGGAACGTGCAAGCAGGGGTCTCAGTTCCAAAAGTGCCTAAAAAATTCACCAGAATAGCAGTAATTTTTGCACAGGATTTAGTGCACTGCAGAGCCATTACTAACGTGAACAGGCCGCAGGCTGTGTTCAGAAATGTGTACTTTGTTAGCAGTTCACAAGCAAACCAGCCCCACCGTGGCCCTTAAACTAACCGGATGCACAGTTTAAGTCGATATGCAATGAGCTGAACAGAATTTAACTTGGACATATGTGCATGAGTAGTTTGACACTGTTTCCTTCAAAGACACAAAAGTCACCTTGACGTTGTGACCAGATGAATGCAGCCTACGGTTCCATGTAGGGGGTTGGCATCCAAAGAAGCTAAGCCTTTTTGCAGATCAGGTTTTTGAGTGGCGAGTACTGTGAAGTTCTGAGGAGGTTGATGTGGGCTCTTTCTATAATCCCCCCCACCTCTCTCAGGATCATTTGCATCCATTTTTCATCAATCTTTGTGTGAATTCTTAAGATATGAAAAATAGGCCCTGGGCCAGGCTTTTGAATAAGCTTTTTTTTTCTTTTTCTTTTTTTTTTAAACTCTTCTCTATGCACTCGTGCTGAGAGATCAGCCCTGTGTTTGAGATCCCAGCTACAATATTTCTCTTTGACAAGATTATTCTGTGTGCTTTTATTCTATTCAAATATTGTATTTTCGTATGTAGTGATGTTTAGTTTTGTCAATATTTTGAGGTTTCTGTCCATCTTTGCTCCTAAATTCCAAATAAATTACTATGAAATATAACTTTTAGATATTTATTAAATTGCATAAGCATTGCTAAAATGTAAGTGATTTTACAGACTAAAAGGCCAAATTAGCTTGAATCAAATACCGTTTTGTCCGGACTATAAGTTGCTCTGGAGTATAAGTCGCATCAGTCAAAAAATGCATCATGAAGAGGAAAAAAAAACCTATATAAGTCGCACCGGACAATAAATAGCATTTATTTAGAAATTTATTTCACAAAATGGAAATTGGAAGTCTGCTGGCAGTTTCTGACACATCGTTATCCGTGCTCTGACAGAGAGGCGGTCGCGTTGCATGAAGCGGTAGCACCAAGAAGGCCCCTTGGCAAGTACCAGGGCATGGAGACGTAACTGCACTATTTCTCTCCCGGCAGTACGTTGTTCAAGCACCCACCCGTCGACCCGTTCCTCCAGCTCTGGCCATCTTGCTTTCAGCCCATGATTAGCTTTCTTTGTTTTCTTCATCGCAGTGAGATTAACCTCTGCTTTTCGCTAGTCCCTCACAAGTTTTTCACTCACTCCAAACTTTCTTTCTGCTGCGCGATTACCGTTTTCGGCTGCATTTTTACTACCTGCAGTTTGTAATCTGCAGAATGGGATTTTCTTTTTGGCGGCATTTTGTTTGTGTTCATTCGTTCTCAATTGTCTTTAAGTTAATGTTTCAGTGGTACAGGAGCAGCATGTAGTTGTCACAAGCCTAGAGTTTCCTCTTGCTGCTGTAGATAGCAATGTTTACTTCTTGGTTCATGTCAGTCAGTATGAATTAACATTTAAAAACATGTTGAATTATACATATTTTGATATACAAGTCGCAGGACCAGCCAAACTATGAAAAAAAAAAAAGTGTGATTTATAGTCTGGAAAATTCTGTAATTTAGATTCCTGAATGTATGATTTAGTTGTTGTTTTTTAAATTCCACCCTCTACCTAGTGACATCCGCCACCTTACAAATGACAGGATTTTCTGGTAAACAATTTAATGTATTTTTCTACAGAATGAAATGTTTTTTTAAGCTCTTGGGATAAAATTGCGCCCTCTGAACATCTGTTGAAATTGTGAAAATGCAAGATAACAAAAATGCAAACCAGGAAGACGTGTGGGAAAGCAAAGGCCCTGCTGGTGTGACATTTTAAAGAAACTGAGCTGAAACTGTCTTCCCAGAAAACAAATTCTCTCTATGGATAATTAGTGTTTTTACATACCTGAACCAAATTTAGACCCTATCTGGAGCCAGGGTGCTGTCTGATCATTCAATAAATCCACACTTCGAAAGTTTGCTCATTCCAGTTGAAGTCATTTCAGTGTTTAGCACCCATTACTTATTTCCTCTGCCCCATCAGGTCGCACAGCAAAGGGAAAAGCAGTTTTCCCCCCTCTGGTGATCTTCAGCTAATGAGCTCAGCTTAGCTGTAGGTGTTCATGGTGACTTGTTGCTGCCTGTGGTGCTTCCAGTGGGTGCTTGAAGGAGTCTGTGGCGAGGAACATGCTGTTCTGCAGTTTAACCCCAACCCCTTAAAACTATCTGACAAACAGAAAAAAGGCCTTGGCAGTAAGAGATCCAAATAATTTTATCATTTTATATCCTGTATCAGTCGAGTCGAGTTTCTCTCTTTGATTTTTGTGATCCAAATGAGTGTCCATCTCCCCATTTTATTAAATTATGGACTGAATGTATAAATGACTCGATTTGTAAGATCTGAACACCAAATCTCTGTCAAACTTCCCTCTATGATACAGTAACATGATTATTTGCTCAGTAAGATTACAGAAGCTTATTAATATTTAGCAAAAATAAGTTTAGTTTATCTTGGAACATTTTTTGCAGCCGTTATGGAGTTTGATGCGTAGCATTGCTAAAGGATTTGTGCTCATTTACCAACGCCAGGTACATTTTTATTCCATCAGAAAAACCAACAAGGCTGGCAGCAATTAGTCTGCAAACCAGAAAGCTGAAGCTGTGGCCAAGCACTTTTTTTTTTGGAGATTCACATGATTCCTTTGTCACAATGGTCAAACCATTCAAATAATTTCAGTGAGTGTCCATGAGAACATGTACCCCCTGGATATCCTGCCTCAACTAAAAAATTGTCCATTGGAAAAATCTTCAAAGAAGCACAATAGGCTTGACATGGTGCCATTGATTCCTGAAAGACAGCGAGTACAAAGTGATACTAATTACATGTTGCTAAGCCTACAAACAATCTCACAGGCAGCAGAGTATCTCTCTAAGGATGCCAAGAAACTGTAGCAAGCTGCCAGGCAGCATAAAGAATGCCAGACAAACTGCAGATATCCAACACAAAGAACACCAGTACAGGGACAGCTGTCAGACCTCTCAGCGAGAGTTTACCCATAAAGGTAACCAGTTTAACCAGATTGCTGTAAGAACTGCTGAAAAGTGTAGTAGAAAATGTAAAGATGTGTTCCTGTGGTCAGGCAAATCGAGTTATGTTTTACTTAATTGCATGATTTAGCATGTTGAGAATTTTCCCTCTGGCCTCAAAAGTAATGGACACTATCAAACATCAGCAAGTCAAACCAATTGAGATCAACCCTTTATTGTATATAAGAGACGACTGAAAGAAATCTTTCCTTAAATAAATCAAGCCTCAACCAAGAAATGGGATTTGTGTGTTAAAATGTGTGTTGTGTAGAAATGCTTTAAATGAGGATTCCCATTTGTTCTTTTTGGTCAAGCAAACGCACGCCATCCATCAGGCTGTCTGGCGTCTCCGCTTTAGCGTCACACTTCCTGTGGAATGACCTGTCAGCTTCTTGAATTTATTTCTTCTTATCTGCAGCTTACCTCTGATGTTTTCAAAACAGGGACTTAAATCTCTTTCCCTCTCATCATGACAAGTTGCAACGAACCCGTGTGCAAAATTGACTTTTAGAAACAGGGCATATTGTTTTCTATCGGTTAGTTAGCTCCGCTAGCTTGAAACAGAAAGTAAATGCCATGGTATGCACCACAGTCGTGGTCAGCATGAGGAGGAATTTAGCTCTGATGTGGATTAAGAAGGCTGTTATTGAATTAACTTGTAGGTATTTTTGTAGCAATGTGTGCTTGCAGGTAATTATTATTTCATCTTACTCTTGAAGCAACAATATTAGAGCTTAACTATATTTGTGCTCCCTAACCAGGTTTCACTGTCATTGCTGAGCTTTAATCTGAGGACAGTGCACTGTGCAATTTGCTTTTATATTAACACTGCAGACCGAGTGATAACTTCATGGAACTGCATAGATAAGCGGTGTATTGCATCTGGTTCAGAGATCTACCTCTCTCACTGTAATTGGACTTGATGATGAATGGCATTGTGGGTCCTAATGTGGCAGTATGGTTTCATCTTGAGCCTCTGGCTCTCACAAGCTATTATCTCCATCCTTTGAGGATACATTGTGTCTGAGCCTTTGTTGGCTCTGCGCAGTGGAGTGGAGGACCTAATCTATTTATCACAGGGTCTGCGTGACCACCCAGCCAGGCTGCTATATCGGATCATACCAGGCTCCGTTGTGCTCTTCCTCTAGGGGAGAAGAAAGCGCAGATGTAACATGCAGCTTCACATCTGTCAAACAGCGCTGGTGTTGGTCATCCCTGAGGATTAAAGGACGGAGGGGGATCACATTTAAATGCATTTTGGTGTCATGGCTCTCTGGTTCACACGAATCTGGGATTTTTGTCTTTTGCCATAGTGGATGTAATCCTCAGTACTGAAGGTTCATAGGAATCTATCATACTTTTAAAGAAGTATTGAGGATGAGATTTGTTTGGTTTTTTCGAGGATTTTGCAGTTTGAAGTGTTGTTGAAGCATGAATCTGGGTCTTCTCGCTGCTTCACCAACTTGTCTTTGACATGATGAGATTACATCATTCAAGCAAAGAATGTTGAACTACCCCTCAGGGTGGTGTCGCCCTCACTGGGCAGAGGGAAAGGGGGAAATAAAAAGAGAGGAGAAAGAACTGGACTGGAACTGTGGTTATTAAATTCCTTTTTTTTTTTTTTTTGAGCTCTTCACCAGCTTTTTATATTACGCTATAATTTTAACTAATGGAAATGATTAAGAATTCAGGTTTGTAATTTAGCTTTGCTCAACAGAAAGTTATATAGTCCGATCCATTTGTCAAGATGGGGATATGTCCTCTAACATAAAATACCTCCACTGCAGTCTTATTAGACAAGAGCTTCTTTAGTATCTTCTCATAGGGGTCTGCAGTGCTGCCAGGCGGAGCATCATTAATAATTACAGTTCAGTTGTTGTTCACAAATATGATGTTCTCAATACCATGGTTACCGAACATTTTTTGTTGATAATGTAATATACAGCTACATTAGATACAAATCATTACAGCCTTTGTTGGATCGGAGTATACAGTGTACATCCGAATTGAAACTTTCTGCCTGAGCAGCGGCAGCAGTTCACACTTAATCAGCATCTTGAATGTGTCATTCGTCTCACATCCTCGGTGCTTTGCTTTTGCCCTCCAGCTTGGCATCCGAGTGTACAGTGTTTCATTTGGTGCTCATTACGCACACTGCATGGAAACAACCAAATATTGAGTTTTCACTGACGTTTCCATGGTGACCCACGTCTGAATGGGGAAGAGTTGAGGTGCGCAGTGTACTTTGCCTTGAGTGGCTGTACAGAACTAGATGACGCTCTCCGTCAGGGATGGGGACTGGGGCCATTTATGGAATCCACCTCCTCCAACCTCCACCAACGCAGTTCGGCCGACAGCTACAGTCAGCGTTTGCATGCTGCACAGCACACTGTGGGCTACAAAATAATGACAAGTTACATTTAATATTCAGTCGCTAATTGGCTTCACACATTGTTTTCTATAGTATTTGCCCTCTTGCATGTAGAACAGAGGAGCCCATTATACGTTGAAGATGAAGCCAAAGTCTGCAGAAGTCTGATTTATCTCATCCTCCAAAGAGGGAACTCTGTTCAACTGTTTGGTGTGTACCTATGTGCAGAATAGAATCCATCAGTTCTGGCCATGAAAAAAAAAAAGACTCTTACCTAGTAGTCATGCATGTGATCTGATGGAAATCAGAGAACCTCGCTGTGCAGCGTAAGCCGCTGATTTCTCATCATGACAACTTGATATGTGAAAGACGCTGTCCCCTACACGGGGTAGTTAATGAAAACACTGTCTGCTGTCACTGACTCTCCATCTTCAACATAATGATGCTTCAGTTATCAATATATGAATGTCCTGTAGCGGTGAAAATTAATCTCTGGTGCCTAAAGTGCATGATGAGATGTGTGAATAATTCACAGCTTCTTGTTTGTCTGACCTTGGATGCTTGTGTGTGTTTGTGTGTGTATTAGCTGGGAAGTGCTGCGGTTCCTGCTGTCAAACCTGCGCTGGTGGATGGAGGAGTACCGCTTTGATGGCTTCAGATTTGACGGCATTACCTCTATGCTGTACCATCACCATGGTATCGGTAAGAGTGTTTTGTATGCGCCTTGTATTTCAGGACTGGGAAGTGAAGCCTGCTCTCCAGGGGGTTAAAGAAGACTTTGAGTGTGTTGAGAAGGCCGACATATCTGACCCATAATCTAAAGCGTGTTTTCAGTTTGTAGTAAACTGGTTTCTTTATACGAGGCTTGAGATGGAGAAAACTAATTGTATCTGGATGATAGAGATAGACACTGATGTGTACACATTAAAAATTAAGCTCTGTAAATGTTTTAAAAAGGAAGAAAATGCAAACAATAATTCCAGAGCTTAAGATGGATATGTCATTTGCAGGAGTGGTTAGAACGTCTGGAAAGCACATCTCTTATGACTGAATATCCTGCAGCTTCTAGCGATTTCTTTTTGTATATTAAAGAATGCATAAGTCTTTTGGAATTTTTCCTCTTTCTTGCAGTGTTACAAAGTCCAGATGTGAGTTATTCTTCATACGCTGCCATCACCTGACCAATCTGAGCATACTGACCTTTAGGAAGAACAGCCTTAAAAAAGACCAGAGTCAAAGCAACACAGTTTCACACAGAATATAACGAGGGACTGTAGTAATTTACAACATAAGGTGTGGGGGGGGGGGCACCCTTTTAGGAATTATAACACTGTTAATTAGCATTAAACAGTTTTGCAGTGCAGAAGAATGTTGAAGAGATGAAGTGAAACAGTGGTATATCTAAAAAATGTTAGTGTGTTGCATACGAGGGCTGCCTGTGTTGGTGTTTACCCTTTAGGCGCAAGCTTCTCGGGGGACTACAGTGAATACTTTGGCCTTCAAGTGGATGAAGAGTCTTTGGTTTACCTGATGATTGCGAATCACATTCTCCATACTCTTTATCCTGACTGCATCACTATCGCAGAGGTAAAAGAAAAACACTCGACCACACACATACCCAGCATCCATTTTAAAAATGGCACTGCCTTCAGGCAGTAATTAAAAATACTTATTAGTCAGGCATGGCTTACTTACTTTTTACATTGTTAGGATTTACTAGTTACTAGCAAAATGGGACTGGGATATCTGATTTGGTCGACTGGGAGGGAAACCAGTGTATATAAAGGGAAAATCTCTCTGCAGGATGTCTCAGGGATGCCCGCTCTCTGCAGAAAAGTGGAGGAGGGAGGACTTGGCTTTGATTACCGACTGGCTATGGCAATTCCTGACAAGTGGATTCAGGTGAGGTGTCTTACTTCTTTTGATTGTGCCTCTTTGAAGGCCTGAGTTATAGTTGTTCATTTGCACAGATTCTATCTCAAGAATTCTACAAGCTAAATACGTTGGAGGCTGAGAAGGATGCACAGCTTTTTCTTTTTACTATGGTTCTTCTTCTTCTGTTATTCTACCTGCCGTGCACTTTGGAGAGCAGCTAATTCATGATGATATTCAAGGTGATATTTAAAATGTTGACAAGCAGGTCGTCTAGTTTCTGATCCCCGCTGAAACTTTTTCAAAGTAGGCCTTTGAATAGGCGGACGGTCACATCCACCTTTAGTTTTATTAATCATTCACTCTGAAACGCGTGTCCTTGGAATAACTTTGTATGATGTTGATGCAAAGGTTAATTCTCAGCTGTATTTGGTGCTCTGTTGTATTTGTGCCAATTAGTCAGTCTGTGAAAAGATTAGAAACAATTACTTCTTAAGAAAAAAAAAAATCCATATTCCAGCAGGGTTATCCCTCATTGTCACGTAAAATGAATGGGATTGTCCAAAATAACTTGTTCTTTATCTACATTCATTTCAGCTAATTGAAATAAGGTCAATTGTAATAGAACATGACATTTAACGGTCCCCAAATCAGAATATGTCATCATTTTTCAGATTTAAATTGATTCCAGAATCTTATAATCACATAATTCTGAATAAGGTGAATGCACACAGATGTGGAGATTATCTGGCACTGGAAATGAAATGTGTCTGCTTCAGAAACACGTGTTCATTTCAGGGCTTGACGCCTTTTTTGAGTTTTTGGTCTCCAGAAAGACGCCTCTGCTCTCTTTAAAGATGACGTGACTTTGCTTTGTGATAATGTCGTTGGATTCAATGTGGATTTTACTTCACGCTTCCTCATTCTTAGTCTCATAATTGACTGGAAATGATCAAGTTGATCATCCTCATCAGGACTCTGTTTCAGTTTACACTCAATTTGAAGGCAAACTGCGGTGGTAAGTATGGAGTTATGTGAGAAAATGCATTGTTGGGTGCAGCAGTTTTAGTGCTTACTGTCAGATTTTGAGTTGTTCCATGTTTCCTTGAAGGTTATCATCAATCATGCCACACAGCAGAAGGCGCAGCTGTTTTCTTCGATATCTTCTAGATAAAAGGCAGTTAATGTCTACACTCAAACACACAAACATTCAGATAAATGCCTGCTGAGGGAATGACGGTGAACAGCTTTCAGTCTGGCAGGTGAACAGACAAAATATGAACCATGTTGTGCCGTCAGTGTTAACAGTTAGACGCCCTGTCTGCTGCGTGCTTTTAATCTGCAGGTATTATCATGCCACAGCGAAGTGTCGATGACAGCAAAACAGTCACTTCAATCACTATAACTTCACTATTAAAGTTTCCTGTCTGAAGCAGTATTAAGCAGAATCAAAGTGTTGTGTGTTGTTTGGACAAAGACAGAGGTTTCTGCCACACCTGGACAATCAAGTCTATTCTACTTTGCACAAAGGAAGCACTTTCTGTCGCCACTCATTACAGGCCAGAGTGATAACATTAACCAGCAATGTGTTGCCACCCGACGCTGCATCAGTCTGGGTGGGAGACTGTGGGCGCCAAATATTCACGGTCCTTCGACAACAACCGTTGAAGCACCCTTTAGCTCAGCACTTGAGTCCAAACTGTCTCTGAAAGTATTTAATGGCCCACAATGGGAAAACATTGTTTCTAACAGCTCAGTCATCAGGTCCATAACTGTAACGTTGAAGACAGGGAGTACAGGAAAAAGTACGTGCATACCCAGCCATCCAGACAAAAAGAAAAGAAAAGCTATTATCTGAGTAGGGTTTTTTTCCTGCTGCTTCTACATGAGCAGACTTGCTGTCAGAAAGTTAGTCTTTCCACAAAGCCTGTATTGATAAAAATGCCACCCATTTACTGTCGATATACAACAGTGCTTTTATGAAATCACGTAAAGTCATTTTAGAAAATGTATTTGAAGGAACACAGAAAGGCAGCAGGTTATCTCTGCGGATATGTCAGGTTTGTTTGGGTTTGGCTGCTGGATGAATACGGATCACTTGGTGTGTGTGTGTGTTTTAAGAACAAGTAGGAGCCTTTTTCTGCATTTGAAGAAAATTGCTGTTTGCAGAATGCTTTAAAGTGTTGTCTGTTGTATAATTTATATGAAACTTTGCTTTGCTTTTCATCCAGTAGCCCACAGTGAATGTTACTGTATATTTACTCATATTTTAGCAAAAAAGCAAGGCAGAGTGTGTGACCTCGGCACAGCATGCATGCGCTACAGTGTCTTGTGTTTCTCGATGGGGGAAGTCAATGCATCGTTAATCAAGTCTGTCTCTCACAGCAGTCGTTCTACTCAGTTGCAGTGCTGGAAGGAGGAGAAAAGAAGGTGAGAGAAGAGAGATAGTCCCAGACTTGACCTTCCTCTGTGATACTGGTGCTCGCTGTGCAGCCAGCAGCGCTGTACCACAGAGATTTCACAGGATAATCCTCAGGCCCCCTCTGGAGAAGCTGCTGCTGCTTTTACTTTTCAAATAGTATTGCCTCTAATGCAGTATTTGTTTAGATACTTCTTCTGGTTGCATATTTTCAATTAAATTTGTTGCCTCCCTGAGGAGAGCTGGTGCTGGGGAAGAGCAAACGAGCATCCCTGTATGTCTGTGCAGGGAAGCATTCATGTAACATGGCTTGGTAAAGTCAGTGAAGTGCACTCAGGGCTAGCCTTGCCTCTTCCTACAGAGTGTCAATTAGGGAGGGATTTGAATGGACTGAAGTGGAGCCTCCAGTGAGGTATGTGTTGCAGAAAAGGAGGGATGGATTGGGGAGGGTAGGCATTCAGGAAGAGAGACGAAAAGACGGGAAGAAAGGGAAGGGAAAAAGAGACAAAGACACAGAGCAACAGAGCTGTGAGCTTATTTATAGACTCGCATGTGTGCACGAATGAATCTCTCTCAGTTCCTCAGCTCGGCTGGGGCCTCACGCTGCGTTTTGTCCTCAGCATGACTGATTGATATGACTCATTTACTGGCTGCAGAAGGCTGTTAGGACCAACAGACTGTGAAAAATTAAGATATCCTAATGAGAGGACCAGATAAGGCATGCAGCACAAGTTTGGATGATTCGATCTGATTATGACCATAAAATGTTGTCACTCCTAATGGATAACGTAACAAAAGCCCTCTAATTTAACAAGCACCCTTCCCTCAAGCTACAATAGATTGAGATGTAATTGAAACAATTAGAGGCAGATGAGGAAGAGGGCTCCATGGTAGCCGCTTGTATAAGAGAGGTTGACGCAGAGAATTCTCCAGCATCCCTCTGCTTTTCTCAGCTGTTAAACTTGAATGAGCTCTAAGTCAATTGTCTCTGGGGTTTTTTTCTTTCTGTTCCATCTATTTTAATTGAATGAAAATATCAGTCTGCACTTATAAGTTTAAGGCAGGAAGAAAAAAATCCTCTTCTAGTCAGTGCTACTTTACTCTGTCCATCATGTCAGAAACCTTTCAGTTAAATGACGTCATCATTTTGGACCTCAGCTTGTTTAGGTAAACATGCCAGAAGCTTCATCACCAGCCTGTTTAGGGTGTCCAACTTTGGCACCTTCTTTTTGTGTGCTTAAACAGCAACTACATTCCAGTATTGTCCTGCTTTATCGCACTTTAAGGCCACCTGTGTGGCGTTAACTTGCGGCACAGGACTTTTTTCCCCAAAAACTGAGGTTATGTGAAAAGTGCAAAGTCTACAGAGACCTTTCTGCTTAAACTGTGAAAATGTAGAGATACACGGACATTTGCTCAATCACGAGGCTTGAGAAGTGCACACCTTTGGCATGTTTTTTTCGCTGTTTGTGTGAGGGGAATAGGTCCCAACGCAACTATGGGCAGATGTGCTTGCAAAGACAGGAGAGGCGGGATGCCCGGGTCAGTCACAAAATGTAAAACAAGAGCTTAAAACTAAACTTGTCTCTGCCATCAAGTCCTTGCGAGCACCACGTGAATGTGGTCGAGAGGCTCTTGAATCAGTCACAGCATGTTGGTGGCAGTGAGATGACCTCATCCTCCACTTCAAGTTTTTTTTTTTTATTATTTCTATTATTTTTTTTAAATTTTATTTCTGGCTCTGCCTAATTAATCTGGGCGCTCTGGTTGGCTCCTGACAGCAGGCTTGTAAAGTAAGATTTGTGCACCGCTCATTATCATTGATGAAGTGGAGTGTCAGTGGTGCCAGGAAGCTCGGCTGGCCGGGGCTGATGTGGGTGAGCTGGCGGTGGAGAAGTCGTCAACCCATTCACTCCTTTCTCTGCGCCGACAGTCCCACTCAAAGATTAATTGCTCCCAAACCACTTTTGTGGTTGAATTGAATTGTAATGGTTCATAAGAAAGTGTAAAATGTCTGCTTGTATGCGGATGTGTTGGCAGTGAGGATGATCTCTGGGGTATTTCCTGGAGGTTCACTTGTTTGGATTTTATATTAAAAGGAGTGGGGAAGAAAAACATTTGAGGTTTTATTTCCAGCTGATGCTGCGTTGTAGCATTTATTGTAGCAATAATATCATAGCCTTTATATAAATGTGTGTTGATTCTATAGCAGATCTACCAGTAAGAGCAATCCTGCCGTCTTCCTTAACAGGACAAGAGTAAGTGTTCTTTATCTGTCTGTATTAAAAGGAAATGTAATTCATGTTTCTTGATAGATGGGATGAGACACAATCCAGGGATGGTAACATTGTGTGCTTTTGATGCAATCTGATGCTGTTCCAAACATTCGTTTAACACGATTTAATTGCAATATTTATCAAAATAAGACATTTGTATGAATATGGCACTGATTAGCTACCTTCACCGGATATGCTTGGAGGCCAAGGAATAAAGAGTAGCCCAGGAAACCATGCATTGGATAGATAACTGGTGTATGTGCCAAAAAGAGGTCTCTCTCACCTGCAGCGTAAGGTCATAAATCTTAAGCAGTTAATCTTTTAACAGCTTATGTCGTTACCTAAGACCTTGCTGAGTTGAGGTTGGAAAATGTCTTTTTCCATGTCCTCTTTATGTGTGGCGTTGTTGTTGCTTTAGCGCTCACTGATTCACTGTGATGTCTTTGAGGTGTGTTCAGATCTGTCTCGGCTTCGCTGTGCTTCCCCGTTGTTCTACAGACCATTGAAACTGCCAGGCTTTGTCCCATATTTTCTGTCTTTAGATTTTAGATGTGATGGTACATTGTAAACCATATCAGCGTATGTGGGACATGTCTTTTTACCAGTAACGCAGCAAGTTGAGGAATATGTATTACTTTCACAGCTACATCTCAGTGGGGCGTCATGTTTGTGGTCCACCTGATACTTTTTGAATGGTGTGCAGACTCTGACGTTTGGGCTCAGAGTCCTTAATACGTTTACAGGTTCATTAAATCAGCGTAAATAAATAATGCATTAAGACTCTAAGGCTCCCTATTTCACTTTTTTTTCTCTATGTGTGCTCCAGTTTGCACATGAAGAGCATCTTTGCATTGCTCAATGTTTGCCTCACGATCTCAGCAACATAATGGAGTGTGGAGAACGATGACCTGGGCTGTCTTTACACATGGATTGATTATTCAAATTTAATGAAAAAGCATTACTTATTTTTACACATTTCTTCACATATGGACAAATCTGTTCCAAATGAGCATAAACTTGTGGACATGATCCAACCTGGAAGGTTTGGCTGGGTAAAAACAAAGCTCTAAAACCCAGACCTTTGATGAGACTGATCGCCCATTCACATACACATTCTATGGGTCCTGATCAATATTTATATCTATCTTAACCTAACCATTTCACAGCTATAGGATTCAAGAAAGTGTAAGAATTTGTTGTAAATCATGTTGAGTGCCCTGCTGAGGTGTGCTGAGGGTTCTTTGGCGCTGGTGGTGAATATAATCGGACAAGGCAAAAGTGTGCAAGAGTGAATGTGAACAGATGGTGATATATATAAAGTGGGATAGCCTCGATTAAGGTGGACCAGCCAGTTCATCTCAGACATATTGATCGGCACAATTTACTCTCTTTACTCTGCGGATTATAGCTCTGTAGAGTAATATAAAGGTTTCCTGACATGTCAGTCAGCTGTCACTGCCAATTCCACTGAGCAGACTTCAGCCTGTCACTTAAATGGGTTTGCCAACTCCCCCACCAGTCAAACAGGCAGCATCTCAAGGGTTCTTGGAGGACATTATCTCCTCTTTTTTTTACCCCCATTTTGATAGGGATACTGTAGCTCTCTAGCCTTTCTTGTGTTTATTAAATTACCTCACTGTACAGAGAGCCCACAGTGTTACTTTTTTTTCTCTGCCCTCTGCTATTTGGTGTTTGTGTAACGCTTAATTATAATATCGAGTTAGTACGACTTTATTGCAGCACTGTGTGGGAAGATATGCTTGGGATGAATGCTTTGGTGACCCCTGTCTTCTTCTAACCTCTGAAAATGACTCCATCGGCAGGAAGTGTGCATGTAGGCAGGCCAGCACAGTGGCATTGATTCCAGGGTTGGATTTATTGTTGAATCCCTCAGTTTCGAAGAGAGGTTGTGACCTTGCCCATCTCAGGTTGGGAGAGCTGATGCCTTACTACCCATGGGCTGTAGTGCCGTTATTAAAAACTCCATTACCACCATTCAAAGGTAGACATAACTCACTGTACGGATATAGAGATGTCAAAACAGAGATTGATCTTAGAAAGAAGAAGAACCCAGAGAAAACTCTAAAAAGGTTGAAAAACTGCCAGAACTGAGATGCTGAGCTGGAAGCATCAGTCAGAACCTGATCTTTCAGCTATACATCTATCATACCCTTTTTCAATAACCCCTCTCTGTCACCCCGTAGATCCTGAAGGAGTTCAAGGATGAGGACTGGAACATAGGCGATATTGTCTTCACGTTGATCAACAGACGATATGGAGAGAAGTGCATTGCCTATGCAGAGAGTCACGATCAGGTATGCTCGTCTACACTGTCTAACTTTACGGTGCAAATGGGAAGAATTTTCTCTCTCTTCATACCTTTAAGGCTCTGGTCGGTGATAAGAGCCTGTCCTTCTGGCTGATGGACAAAGAGATGTACACCAACATGAGCTCCCTGATTCCCATGTCGCACGTTATCGACCGTGGGATCCAGCTGCATAAGATGATCCGCCTCCTCACGCACGCTCTTGGTGGAGAAGGCTATCTAAACTTCATGGGTGAGTCACAGGAAATGCAGAGAATCTAGCTAACAAACTGTGTTTCATGCTGGAATAGAAACATATTTAAAGCCATCATCGTTACATGTTGTATTAGCCAGTTTATTGAAGCATGGCTGGAGAAACCAGAATGTTTCTTTAAACATAATCTCCGTCTGAGCATCGCACGGGAACTTGCTGGGAGACAAACACCAGAAGCCATTAATGTTACTGGACCTAACGTGACATGGCAAGAGTAAGACTTTGACATTAGTTTAGCAGAAATGGACCAAACATTTTTATGTGAAGAACTTCTATTCCTGATGATCTAAGACAGGGCTGCAGTGACTAACTGAGGCTTTAGCTGCAATCAGGGATGATAACGATAAGGTCTGAAATTTAAGTTTCAATCCCTGAAAAATAACATAAAATGGACGAACACACCGCTGTAGTGTATTTCCTGTTAGTCGTGATACCACACACTAAAGTAAATGATTTAGTACGTATTTTTCGGGCTAAAAAGCGCAATATCAATGATTAACTGCTAACTGGTCTATTTTCATACATAAAGCGCACCGGGTTATAAGGAGCATTAAATGAAACTCAGATAAGTCGAATTTTATTCAACTCACTTGTTGTACTGTGTTGAGTTTGAAATCCGCTTCGTAAGCATGTCTCTGAACAGGAGCCGTTTTTGGGGCAGTGGGTGTAGAAAATGAATGAATGAATGCACGCGCCTTAATGTTGGAGCACAGCTCGTATTACTCCGCGAGGCTCGTGACTTCGGTGGCCGTAATGCTCACTCAATTAAGAAGCGCAGCTTCGTAGGTTACCAAGGCCGTGCTGAAACATTTTGACAGATTTTTGAGCGCCGTGTACCACATAAAATCGGTTCTAGGTCAGAAAGCACAACCAGAATTGGGGACTGAAAAAGTCCAGTTGGGGTCCTTGGGCCCCCTTACTCTACTCGCCTACCAGTAAGTCGCTTTGGCTAAAAGCATCGGCCAAATGCATCAACATGAACAACTACCTTGTAATGCATTACTATCAACTGCCATTAAAACAAAATACTTACAATTCAAGACAATAGACGCACAACCCATTCCATTTCTTATAGTTTATTGGCTACTGGCCGTCCCAAAATTCAGTCCAATTATAATCCAATTCCCTCATTTCAATTATATTCTAATTATGTTACAAATTAGTCCAGTTCTTTATAATTGTATTCATATTATGCCACTTCATACAAAAGGGTAAAGGAGGTTAATGACATTGTAATAACTGCAAATACATGCATGGTTTATTATGGTGTTGTTTTTTTTTTTCACGATGCCACGGCAGTGACTAAATAATCAATCAACAGTGATCTATGACATCATCTCGTTTAGTAAGGGCATGTTGTTTTAAAATCATAAGACTCGTCTGTTGTTCAGGTGACATTAAAATGCTGAAGATGCGATCGAGGTCACGATGTTGCCCCGCCGTGTTGTTTGTTTTACGAGAATCCCATCAGATGCTTGTCATATACTTTATTCCACCTGAATTTGAACTTCTCCCCGCAGGCAGACGAGACCGTCCCTTAAGTGTTGAGTGAACAGAAAAACACATTCACTCTCTTGCCTGTTCGAGTCTTCCACAGGCAACAAGCAGAATCAAACTTTGGGATAAATATTTTATGGGCATATACTGTGAGATTATCCCTAAAGGAGGCATTTTTCTCCTTCTCTTATGTTTTCTTGTGTTACCTATGCTGTGATAGATTGTTGTACATACTAACATGTCACAATGTTTTGGTAACTTTGGGGAAAAAAGGATAAAACGGATTTTCCTTTTCAGTATCAAGCATACACATCACATTTGGAAAGTTTTAGCATCCCTTGGAATACCTCTAATTATTTTCCAGCAGGGTAAAGTGCATAGTTGTGTTTTGTTGTATTTCTTTCTTTAGTTATATCTGTTGAGCTGCCAAAGAGGAACCTCTTGAAGCGGGGTTGACTTCAGAACAGGACATAAACCAGATGGATTGCTTTTTTACCTCAAATTGAGCTTCTTCTCGATCACTGAGATGCTCCTTATATGCAACTCATCATCCGTAGTAGGGTATGACTTTATCAAACCCTGCTGGTAAAGGTGATAAAGTGATAATTAATGTCGTGCAGTTCGAAGTTGACCTTGGCTGAAAGGACTGCATTTCCTTGATGGTGCCTATTCTCTGACGTCGTGCAAACACAACTGATGTTCGTGATCCAAAGCATTTTAGCTCCTCCTCGTGTCTACGAGCTAAACATTTCTGCCTCCTTGAGTATCACTTAGCGTTAACCATGATGTTGTGTTACTTGAGTGAAAGGGACGAAACACAGCAAGAATCTCTGTTAAGTGGATAGACTTGGGGGGGGGGGGGGGGGGGGACGAAGCACAATCAAAACAGCTTTTCTCGATGGACCGTCATAACTGGGCAGCTTATAATGATTAGAATGTCAGAGAATTGACCCCATGTGGGCAGCTGAAGGACAGTTGATAGTAATTATATCTGATACTCTGGCTGAAAGGCTCTCGAGTTGCTTTGTCTCCCCCACGGTTTTCTGTGCCACATTAATTTCCACCCAATCATTGCAGCTTTGAAATGATAAAGAGCTGATTGGCTGAAAACAATGCTGTAAAAATGGACTTTGATTTCATCACGCTTTAAAAAAAAACAAACACCGTAGTGTTTGCTCACTTGGCATCTTCACTTCAACACATTTTTGCTATCTCCATAAGTGTATATGTTCAGGAGTAAAAGGAGAGTATTTACAGGTCTGTGCAAAAGTCTAGAGCAGGGATGTCCACATCCGGTCCTCGAGGGCCGCTGTCCAGCAGGTTTTAGATGTTTCCCTGCTTCAGCACACCTGATTCAGATCAGTGCATCATTAGCAGGCTTGTGCAGAACTTAGCATCTGTTTGAAGAAATCCATTTAATCTGAATCAGGTGTGTTGAAGCAGGGAAACATCTAAAACCTGCAGGACAGCGGCCCTCGAGGACCAGCTTTGAACATCCCTGGTCTTGAGCCACGCCTCATTTCTTAACACATTCACAGAAAAACGGTATAGATGCAGTGATTTCAGTCACAATAGTCATTGTTCTGATGCCGGCAGGAAAAATGATCATGACTGAACTGTCTGCCTTCACCTACTGCACACATCATCCGTCTGCTCTTCTCCAGCACACATCATCAAATTAAAGGGATTTGTGAGTTGGTACACCTAGAAATTTTGACCAATAAATTAGGTGTGTGAATATTTGATATTGTCGCTGCTGTGTTCTGTAGAACAAGGACGCGGGGCTAAGTTAAGATATGCCAAACCAGCCCTGTCTCATAGAATTACTTTTCAGTACAACACAAGTGTTTTCCCAGTTGCTTGTAGGTGAAGCTTTAATCAGGATAATGTTCAAAAGGCAATTATATCTTTTGAATGAAGAGTTGGTGTTGGGATTCCTGGGAGGCAGGAATGAAGTGCACTCAACGGTCGCAGCAGAGTCGAAGGTTTGCATCCAGGCTGGTGTCTTTGGCTGTGTTCAGCTCGCAAAAACAGTTTGATCCCGGTTAGTTAAAGTTCACAGTAATAGTTTTGGTCAGATAGATAGATAGATAGATAGATAGATAGATACTTTATTAAACCCGAGGGAAAAGTATTCAGCAGCTACATAGATGCACAAAGGCAGGTTAGTATCAACAGTAAACAAAAACAACATACGTAGCAACAACATACCGTAGGATTTAAGTGTATGAAATAAATAATAAATTATACAGTCTTATGGCCAGGGAAAAAAAAGAGTTTGTGAGTCTGTTTGTGGAGCAGCTCAGAGACAGCAGCCTGCTGCTGAACATGCTCCTCTGTCTCGTCAGAGTTTGGTGTTGTGTGTTGTCCAGGGTGGACAGAGTCTTCTCCAGGGTCCGTCTCTCTGCCTCTGACACAGAGAGTCCAGCTCTGTGCCCCCCACAGATCCAGTCCCTCCTTTTAATACTGCCCCCCCAACAAACCGCAGCATAAAAGAGAACACAACAGACTGGTAAAATATGAGCAGCAGTTTTTTACGGATGTACAGAGTATTGCATCTGTCTTTGAGTCGTGTTTCACCCTTAAATCTGCCCTCTTCCATAATGACCTTCCTTATTACGCTCCTGGTTTGTGTTATAAATCTCCAGATAAAAGTGGATGCTGTTTTCCACATTTTTAATTAGTGTTTTTGTTTTTTACTGTAATTCAGAGAATCTTCAAAGTGTTTGAGGACCTTGCAGGTTTTTCTTATAAATAACTTTGTGTTGCCTTTTCGCGCAGTTGACTTTTTCACTTTTATCAAAAGTTTTTATGCATAAGTTTGTCTGTTTCTTTTCTTTTGTTCGTGTTGATGTCAATTTCAGTTCTAAATAAAATCTTTCATGGTTTTACCGGAGCTGTTGTGAAAGGTTGCTCATTTGTTGCCAGTTCTGAGGAAGCAGACGAAGGACATCTTTTATCCTCAGTGAGGTGCCTAAAATAATGCTGAAAACTTACTGTAATAATGAATGAAAGTCCACAACCCAATATCTGGAGACTGAAAAAGTCACTAAATCTACAGAAGACACTCTGAGAACTTTCCTAAGAGGGGTCATTACATGAATGTTGGGGAAATACCCGAGAAAGAAAAGAAAGAAAATCAAGTAAATCTGAGATGACTTGCCGTGTCAATGGATCAATGATGGCAGAGTCATTTAGTCAGTGCTGAGCAAGAGCAAATTGTTTGAGCAAGCAAATCAATTTGAAGTGCCTAGCCTAGAAAAACCCATTTATTTACTCATGACCAATAACAAACAGCACAGAGCAAAAGGACAAAGGGAGCATCCGCATTTGAGGTGCTGAGAGACGGATACTGTAAAGGATGTTGGCGCGTCAATGACATTAAAGCACTCTGTGGCGTGGCAGTAATGAAACGCCTCAGTGGGTTTATCATTACATCAGCAGGGACAAAATGGAACTGCTCGCACTTCCTGACTTTCAGGGCTCAAAGAGACTTAAGATAACCTTGCAGATTTACAGTCTGAGTCTCTGAGCTAAAACTTCTCCCGGCACTTTGCATTCGTGGAGAGCTCCAAAGCAACAGCCACATGTTATATCGCAGCCTTGGACATTGAATTGAAAGTCGGTGCTTTCTTTACTTACATTTCAAGTGCATCATTCCAGTGAGAGTTAACTGTGCTTTCAGGCTTGTGGTTTTGGATTACTATGCCAGTCCCACCTCAGCTGTTGGACCAGTAACTCTTGTTTAATGTGCAAAGTGCGGGGGGTAGTTTGAGTTAACATTAAATCGGTAACAAGAAATCAATCTTGCAAGTACAAATAATCACTGCATCATGTCTGCTGCTGTTTTTTCACACTGCATTTGAAACAGTCTGTGACTCCCGCCCTCCCACCCCCTCCGGTTCCCACATTGATCTTCCTTTGGCAGAATCCCTCCAATGGAAAACACATTGATCCTTGGCTCCTTCTTGTGCTGCTAATTACTGAGGGGACTGTGTCACTGTCAGGACCTTATCTGATGCAGGGCTGTGCAGACGAGTAATGGGACGCACCAGCTGAGAAGCTGTCTGACATAACCTTGTGTAAACACCGCGGCCCCTCCCATTAATCATAAAATAATTGGAGCCACCACAAATCTAGTAATCAGTGTTACCTGGCAAGATTTGACATTTATCTTTTGTTCTATGATTATATGAAACCCTATATAACATCTGCTGGTTACTTTTTTCCATATTTGAATGTTTTTGAAGTGTCTACGTCCATGGTTACTGTTCTGTGGGGTTGTAACTATTATTATATGCTAACTGAAGTGTGCTAATACACCCACAATGGTAATGGAAGAAGGCTGACAGTGCAGAGAAATGATGATTCACCATCCTATCGTATATATCTGATTTTTGCCTTTATTGTGTTGAGCTGACTCAAGTATGACTTGGTTTTTAAGGGCTTTTCTTTCCCTAAAGGTACAACTGTTCTCTCGCACTCAGAGGTTTACCTTTGTTGTTAAGGCCATGGCTTCCGTCAGTGAACTAATATTGTTGTTTGTGTCTTAGATCGAAGCAACAGTATGAATAAAGAAAAATCTCTCTATTAAACCTGAGCAGTCGAGTCATAGAAGTTTGAAACAAACCCTCTGGTTACTGGTGGCCACAATTCTGCTGGTATTCCTGCTGAGGTAATGTGTGACCTGTCGTACTGTGGTAGGTTCTGTCCTTATATTCTATTTACACCTGAATTCCAAAAGGCAGGTTGGACAATCTGGTTCACCAGCTGACTCTTTTTGTTGGATTTAAAAGCTGTCAGTAGCTGTAATAAAACTGAGAAATGATCATTTAATGATTATAAACAATCCTTACATAAAACACTAAAACTTCCAGAGAGCAATGGCTGTGATATCTGATGATAGCTTTTGTTTATGTGCACGTCAGGGTGCGAATCCATCATAGTTTATTCATGAACAGAATGTCCTATTTGGTTTATTTTAGCTGTGAGGAGGCAGAGTAAGGTGATTATCATGGTGATTAATGTAGGCATATGGGAGAAACTGTGCGGTGTTGTTGGAGAGAAGAGGGGAAGGATTACCTAATGGAGTTGTGTTGAATGTATCTCTTTAAAGCTAAAATCAAAAGAGGAGCCAAAGGCTTCCACGAGTTGTAGAATCAATTTCTAAATGAAACCAATCGTCTCCGTGAGACTTTAGAAAGCACAACATTGGAACACTGAGTCGGCAGAAGAAGCCAGTGCTCTTGTTCCGTTAATGAAGTGTGGCTTCTTCTTCACCTGCTGTCTTTCTCAGCTTTGGTATCTTGCACAGAGATTAGCAGGCAGGTCATGTTTTCTTTCTCTAACCTTTGTGCTTTTGTGCGTGCTTGTGAATATCTGTGCGCTGGCACGTGAATGTGCCTCCATATGGCGCACACTCTGTTAGAAAGAAATGGACACAGCGTGGACTGCTACTAACTCATGAATCGAGAAATCCCCATTTAAAAAAAAAACAACAAAAAAAACCACTGAAGTAACTTTGTGATCTTGTAGTATTTGTGGAGGTCAGGTGTAGAACATGCTAAGATATTTCAAACGCAGTATGGAGAAACTGAGTCTTTAAATGCTGTGATTTTTACCTCTCGTTAAATGGACACAATATGAATGAAAGAAGAAAATATATCCATTATTTCTTTTTGGTTCTTGTGCATTAAGAGTTCACACCAACTGATTTCAAACAAACCAAGAGCTGTAAGCATCAAGTATGTTTCTTTCTGGATTTTTTTTAAGTGACTGACTGCGATTCACTCTGTTTACCAGAGCTAAGTTCAGACAATAAGTTTGCTTCATTTGCCATTGGTGATTGTGAAAGACAGACAGAAATGTGCTATCCTGTACTACAGTACGAAGCAGGAAGTTTCTGCCACGATCATCAGATGAGTAGAACTGTTTCTTTGAGCTTTAGCTGAGATGTGCTCCATAATCACTGCGGCTGCCTTGTAGGAACACAATCCTGTGAGAATATGTTCCGGTTGCTTTGTGAATTGTTGTCCTGTACAAGTCATAACTGAAGGATGACGTCTTTGACCTGAGAAAAGTGCTATCGGGCTATCATCCACAGAGAAACATCCCCACAAACGGCACATTCCATGTCAATACATCTCCGGTTGTAGAGGCATTGTGATTCGGTTCAAAAATGTCAATAATGTGGTGGTATCACAAGAGTTGCCCAAGCCAAGCATAGCAATCCATTTAATAGATGTTAAATAAACTTCAGCGGATAGATTAAATGGCATTTCTGCCCTCCTAGAAAGTGTGGCTGAAAAGAAAATCCCTTCGAAATGAATTGCAAAGGTGCAGGGATGCCAGTATCTCTGTTTTTATTGAGAACCTTCAATTATACATGAGCTTTAACCCATTTTGCAAGTATGAACTCAGAAAATTACAAACTCAACACAGCAGTTTAGGGAAACTTTGGAGAAGGCAGTTTGAGTATGAGAGCATGTGCAGCCTTTATGCTGGCAGCACACGGTTGAACGCCTGTAATGCACCTGTGACTTGCTGCTCCATGGATGTGTTGTCAGTGCTATGTGAAGTACTACAGCCTTTTTGATGATTTTTTTTTTTTTGCAGTTTGAACTGTACATTGAGTCCCACTGTGTGGATCCATTTTTCTCTTATTCTTCAGCAGGGAAATGTGCAATGCCTCGGTGGCAGCTCTCACTCCTACACAGGCTGTAATGCAACTCGGTGCAACACAGAGCCCGTTTCTCTTGGGTTTGCTGAAAGTCATTCTGGGAAATGTAGAAGCTCAAAGGTACAGTAGATGTTTACCAGCCTGTCTGAGAGTTGATGAGCAAAAATAATTAGATATGTATTGAACATCACACACCAACGCTCGGGATCTGAATGTGTATTTTTATTTATTTAGTTTTTTTCTGGGGAGCTCCTTGAAGTCATGGTGGAGCTCATTCTTTAGGTGCTGCTTAGCCTCGAGCGTGGACTTTCATGGCACTCCTTTCTGCCTCGCTTTCTGTTGTGGTATATGTAAAAGCTGGCTCAATCCATAGAATACTCTGACTGGCTACATACTCTGAAACATGTTTCGTTTCCCTCTTCATTGCCTTTTCAACGTTGTACAACTCCAAATCAGAAAAAGTCGGGTGCAGTTTGAGAAAAGAAGACTCTTTCATTTACTTTGACTTTTATTTCACTGCAGACGTTATGAACCCCAAGTACTCGTCTGCTTCATTTTAATGATAAATGTACAATCATTTTTGCATTTGAGGCCTGCGAAACCTTCTAAAAAAGTTACAGCTTTTCTCATATCTCAGTTACGCCAGTTTCTCTCACAACACTTTAAAGACCGAAACAAAGCTTTTCAGGTGTTGTTTTGTCTTTCTTCCTGTAAACGCATCTTAAAATATGCAACGGTACATTGTTGTCATTCTCACATTTCTTGTTTAATAATTTTAAACTTTGAAAATGGGCAGGAACCACAGGCTGGCCAGGCTTCTTGCTTTGTAATGTGTAATGTCTTTGTGAAGTGTGTAGAACACAATTTTTGCATTGTCTCGTTTAGCAATCAATGCACCTCTGTTGAAAAGATGTCATTTTGAAAGTGCCACGTTAATATCAGTGGCGGTTTCTGCTTTAACGCTGCCATGACAGAAGTGTGAATGAGCTTTTCCACGGGCACTGATGCACCCTATACGCCCACAGAGCCGGGCTCTTTGACTTGTTGCAGTCTGGATGGTCCTTACACAGCACACATGCCCACGGTGTCGTGCACCAGCCCAGACGCCTCACAGCCCAGAGAAGTTGGCACTTCTGGACAAGCCTAACTCGAAGCCTCCTTTTTGCACACATAAGTTTTAAGCCGCAGTTGTATTGTAGTGTTTGATCAAGCTTTCCCACAGTAATCCCATAACCATGTGGTTATATTCGCTTTTGATGAATCTGTGTTCTCGATGCAGTGCTGTCTGCACCGAGAACACAGATCAGTTTGTAACAATATCTGAGATCTCAGATGTCCTGCTTAAGCTTGCACCCTCGTCCTTTAAGCACTTTCTCCAGATTCCTTGAATGTCTAAATGACACTATGCAGGGGGAGAAATATACAAATCCCTTCCAATTTGTCTGGGAAGAAAATTGCTTTTCAACAGTTCATTGATTTTTCTTTTTTTTTTTTCTCTCACACATTTGTTGACAAATTGGAGATTCTTTGCTTCTTAAAGACTTTCTAAGGCTGAGGATGGTGCACCGCAGACTTAAAGCAGAAATCCTTAGTAATGGTGTTGATGGCTTATTCTGCTTGTGATACGGTTTAACACTTAATAACGCATGTAAGCATGTTAACAAGGTGGACAGATAGATTTATAGTGGAGGGGTTCTTATTGAAATGGGGCTCTTATTGTTCCGATTGACGAGATATTCGAAGGTAAATCAGCCAGGTGAGGGGTGTGTATATCACATATTGTTCATCCATAGTAAGTTTTAACTGCCTGATGTACAGTGGACAACAAAGAACCTGTTGCAACACTGACCTTTAACACTTGCAGCATACAAACAGAACTAAAAATGGCTCAAACTGAATCTTCCAGACGTAGCTAAGATCAGTCCCAGTCGTTCAGTTGAATGCACGTCAGTAACTCTTTTCCATGTATTTTAACAGCCTGTTGGTGTGGTTGTTGAGCAGAGTGGGAGGATGATTTGTAAAGACTCCTGTAATGGATTTCTTTCTTCTCTGAGGCGCTGAAGACGCCAGTTCTTTGGAGAGACTGACATTTTGGACGGGTCACTCGTGGCAGCAGAGCACTAAAGAGAACTTTGTGCTCCTTTTTCAATGAGCACTTTGTGCCTGACGTGTGTTTCCACCTCTGGCCAAAGCTGTAACGCAGCTCACAGTAGCTGCAGTAGCTGTAACAGTAACAGAGAATTTGATGGGTTGTCTTTTTCAGGTGGAAGAAGAAGGAAGAGGAGAAAAATACTCTGATGACTCTAAGATAACTCAAGCCTTGGTTTCTTTATTTTTTTCTCTCTCCCCTTTTTAAATTCTGCTTTTGAAATAGAATTTTTGATATGTTTGGAAGGGAAAAAAAGGTGCCGAATTCTCTGAGAAGAACTCCTCTGTAACTGTGTAGTGAAACAATCCCGCTTTGGCCTTTATGTTGCAGCCAGTGGCCCAGGAGCACTTCACTGATGGAGAAAAGAATGGATTAAATTGAATACAGTCAAGGCAGCGAGCATCACACCTTCTGTAGAAAGTAAAGCCTTTAATGAATTTCTACTTAGCTTTTTGCACAGAGAGAAGTTGACTTCAGGTTGGCTAAACCTTTGCATGCTAGCAAAGTGTTAGAGCATATTACTGTATGCACAGCTTGTCACTTTTCTTCCTTTGTGATGGGTAACCATCATATGAAAAAAGAAAAGTCCGTGGTGCCTCGAGGGAAAAGCTGAAACAAAACATCTTACAATAAAAATTGATTTTGGTGATCCTTTGACCTTCAGTAGAGTGCTGCAACAGGGCCAAGCATTTGATGACCATCATAAATCAAGCATGGACCTCATTACTGTTATTATTCTCTACATTAGCTTGTTTACTTATTGATTTTTCCGACCTCTTGACCTATAATGTCGCACCGTCATTCCAGGCAGCCTGCAAATTTCAAATGAGCATATCTTGTGGCCTTACCTTCTCCCCAATGATTTGGTCAAAACACTAATCATTCAACTCGGCATTGAATTGAATCGTGGACTCGGAAGGATGAAGTATTTCTTTATAAATGCTTTTTAATAAGTCACACAAAGGATTTGTTTGCATCTTTTGTAATGACTCAAATGTGAATAAGGAAGTAATTGGACTTCGAACTCAACGTCGTGTGACCTAATGCAGTTTTCCAGTGACTTGTTGGCACAGGAAGCTCAGAAACACAGTATGGTGCAGACCATGGAGTTCAGGGAAGAAAGGCTGCTGGTGCTGAGGTGTAATTGTCTTCTTCACATTTCACGTTAAGTTGCGTGGGAGGCCTGTTATTCATACAGATGTCACAAGATGAGGATCTCTCCCTTCATTCTTTCCCCTCCTCTTCACGTCTTTTTCTCCTGTATGTTTTCGCTGTCCTACTTTGGAGGCGAGTGCTGCAGTGGGCTTGTTCTGCTGGCAGTCCATCTCTTATTGTTTGCCACTTCTTTAACACCTACATAATGGATTTCATTAGAATCTGCTGTCAGTCCCCGTCAGTTCCACTTCATTCTGTCAGTCTTACTTTTTCATTTATTTATTTTTATTTATTTATTTATTTACTTTTGCTTCCATCTTCCTCCGTCTGTTGTCTTCTTTTCTCTACCGGGAATTCAATTATCCCGGTGTTTGTTTTGATTTTGTCATGGCATAAGATGACAGATTCATTATCTCATCTCCTGGCATGACAAGATGCCAACATCAGGACTGTTTCCTACATTTCTACTGTATACGTTCAGCATTATGAAATAACAATAAGAGGGAAACTGATTTCCCTCTTGACTAACAGTTTAAGGGAAAATGACAAAACTGGTGGTTATGAAGTAGTAAGCATGAAGAAAATGTTTTCATGTACAGCTCTGCTCACGTTCAACTTAAAACTGTTATTCTCTGCATTAACTCCTCATTTCTGACACCGACTTGACGGTTGCTCAGTTTTCAAGACATATATGCAAGTTGTGACGATATATAAATTGCTCCAGTTCAATTAATTCATGATACAGTATTTTGAAATGTGCCGTATATTCACTGCCGAACCGCCTGGGATCTATGTGCACAACACTTTTCTTTGCTTACTTTTGCTTTATTAATGAAAGAATGAGATCTTAAGTAGCGGGAAGCTTGTCTCACTGCAGTTGGTAGAAAATGCTGCCAGAACATTGTGTCTATTTTAATATGCGAAATATTAACTTCTGCTGGGGTGGTGAAAAGTTCAGACTGCTGCTGACTGTTGTGTATTTGATGAGTCTTTTTTTGTCTCCTGAAAATTTCACAAAACCTCAGAGGAAAAAGAAGCTCACAAGGAGAATATGCTAATTCAAAGATGGTGTGCCTTTCCCTTCATTATGTGCGTTCTTTAATAACACTCTCTGTTGCAGGAAATGAGTTCGGCCATCCTGAGTGGCTGGATTTCCCCAGAGAGGGCAACAATCAGAGTTATCACTATGCCCGGCGGCAGTTTAACCTGTTGGATACGGATCACCTGCGCTACAGTCAGCTCTACGCCTTTGACCGGGATATGAACCGCACGGAGGACAAGTACGGCTGGCTGGCAGCCCTGCCTGTAAGGACAGCACACACACACACTTCATGCAGACACTCGATGATAAAATCACCTGGAAATATATCGTTTCTCTCTTTTTTTTTTTTTTTTTTTTTTAATCACCCACAGAATATTCGATCAATTCTTCCATCTATTCATTTTGTTTATAAATGATTTAGCTCATAAAAGATTATTTCTCCAAAGATAAACGTATACCCAGACCACCGTCTTTACACACCTGTACGGTTTTCCCGCAGAGAGATAAAAGCACTATAAATGGAGCTCATTTTGGAAGTGTCTTCTTTCACTGGCTGCTGTCAAGTCGAACAGTAATAGATTTCACTCTCTTCCTTGAGCTTCTGTCTTTGCCTACAATTCAGAGAATAAATGATGTTTTTCTCTTGAGGGGCTTTAAGGCAACGTAATGGGATAATGCAAATGGAGAGTGTGGCTAAATTGACAGGGATTAGAAGCCAGTGTGTGTAATTGATTGAAAAATACCATCCTCCGCATTCCTGGGAATCAGTCCTCAGATTAAAGCCACTTCACCTTGCTGTGTTACGTGCTGACCTGTAGACAGACTAATGCAGCAGAATAGGAGAAATATGACTGAGCACAACGAAAGACATGACTGGTTCACAGAGATCATTTCTGCTTGTTATTCTCTCAGTCAAACGTGTGCTCTGACTTAATAGAAGATCTCCTTCCTGTAGAAGTAGATGAGACAGCTCGTTGGAGGTAAGGCAGTGGAAAAGAAGAGGAAACGCCTGTCCCAGAGGATGCAACTGGCAGGAAAGGCGAATACATTCAGCGCCAGATGCTGACCTGACATACGCTGGTTTCTCTTGGCTGTCTTGAAATTATAACATCAGATGTTTTACAGTGTTTCAAATAATTCATTCAAGGTATTTAGTGGCAGCATTGCATCTGTAATTCCTCTTAAGTTCCAGTCGGGCAACGGGTCCGTACATCACAAGTATAATGTGTTAACACAAAGTCTTTTATACCACAGCCGAATTGAAGCTGTCGTGGTGATTTGTCAGACCACAGGAGAATCTTGTAAATGAAAGCAAGTTAAAGTTTACTTCAAAACAATGTAATAAATGCCAGCGCTTAGATTGTTTGTATTGACTAAAAGACATTAACTTCTTCAGCATAAATGGGCCGTGCAAAGGTTTTAGACACTTTACTGCAGATGTAATGTTTAAATTAACACCTTAATGGTCAGAGGAGAACCAGCACAGGCTGAGCCTTAAGTTTACAAGTGCAAACGGTCTCACAAGTACACGAGAAACAGTCCGGAAATAAAGAGCCTTAAGTGCCGAAGTTTTTGTGCATTATTCATTCACGAATTAATATCATTTTGTCTATTTTCTGTGAGAAAAAACAGCTGTAATGCCGTGGCAGAAAAGTAGGGACTCAAAAACTTAAGTCTGAAGTCTGTTTATACTTTTAATCTATTTTTATAAAGGATAAAGGAAATTATTTCTGGTGCATTCAATGACCAGCTTCATTGTGTTCTATGCCAGCAACACACATTTAAAAGAAAAAAAAACCCAACATTTTTTAAAAACCCGTTAGAGAGACATTTAGCTAGTGGTTTCCTTCTACGTAGCTCATTGCTAGGTTTGATGTTAGCTGTAATGTTATATCCTCATTTGTAAGTCACTTTGGATAAAAGCGTCTGCTAAATGCATAAACATAAATAAAGGTACAGACGCACAAAAAATACCTTTGTTTTGCCATAAATTAGGTTTGCAAAACAATATCAGAATTATTTGTTAAGACACTGTAAACATAATATATAAAACTATAGCAAAAGATAATATTCCAGTTCCAATGCCTTTTGTAACCGATCCGGTGTTCCGGTCGCTCTGCACAGAAGCCCCGAAGAGAGGAAAAAAAAAGAGATTCGACTCACTTATTCAGTGACTAACACAGTATCAGAGAAATACTTTGTAGGACATCACTCACAGATAATGCCAATAATGTTCAAAGATTCAGCTGTAATAACCAGATAAGTCTGAAGCCTCTGCAGAGCTTATCAGTGACATTGCAAAGGTAATTGCATTTTTTTAGATATGTTCTATAGCTCGGGTAGTTCAATATTTCACTGTGGTGGGTTTATCCAAGGGCGTTTTGGAGCTGAAATGAGAAGCATGAGATAGTCCATCAGCAGCTCTCCTTGTTGTCTTAAGTGAAATTAAGCTTAGTGGGCATAGAAGCATGCAGGGGCTTTGTTTAGAAGTGTGTTTTGTGGAAACATCAGAGATTGCAGCTTCAAAAAGCCAAATTGGAGTATAAAAGGGAGATGAAATGTCAATAAAATCCAGGATACACGATCAAAATGGCTGTGGCGCCCAGTGAAAGACCAGCATTATACCAGCAATTATAACGACCTCTAATGTACCTTGATATAATGGTAATGTCATTTAATTGTACATTTATTTGCATTAAGAACTTAGATTTACACCTCAGAAGTGAAGCAAGTCAGGCATTTATTCAGTCGCACAAAGAAACCTTATGTTGGAGGACAAGTTTGTGTGTTTGTCCTCTCTGAGCAGCTGGTCACAGTTCACCTTCATATGCATTTTTTAATGTTGGCAGTGGTGAAACCAAAACTTGTCCTTTTTTTTGTTTTTTTTCTTTAAACTGCACTAAGTGAAGAAAAATAGAAGATCACAGCTTGCGAAAATATTGGATTTCAACGATGGTTTTGTAAAATGTGTTCTGCCTTAGAGTGCTGACTTCATAAATAGGGATTTACCCTGTTCTCCTTGCCTGGCGAAGTTTCACTCAAACTGTTTCAGGTCAGTGTGGAGCTGCAGGCAGCGACAGAAACTCTGCAGACTCTGAGACGTAATATCAGACTGAAGAAGTTTCTTTGATATAGGGCGACCATATGTTTGTGTCTCGCGGGGCATTTCTCCTGCTGCTCACTTGAAACAGATTAGATTATCTTTGGCTTTTCCAAACAAACTTCATGAAATTCTGCATAAAATCTGTTGGTTTATTTCTTTTACATTTATTTAATCTGAGTAAAATGGACAAATACTGAATAGACTCATGTGAACACAATTTGATAGATGCAGGTTAAAATTGTTTTCCAGTACTGAAGCAGTAACTGCAAGCCAGAGGATGTTGGCATTACTTCGGATGTCTCTGAGAAATAGACTGACTCCAGACTTTCAGCTCATTTCTTAACCTCCATCCTCTCTGCCTGTCCAGTTGCAGGGGTGCTTATCATCTCCTTCACTGTGAATATGCTGCCCTAAAATTGGCTTGGGGAGCAAGGCACTAAAAATAGGGGGTTGGGTGACATTGATAATCTCTACTAATGACACGTTAGCAGTAGCTCGCTCCACAGGAGAGTGGCGCCTTTATCATGTGCAGCTGTCCAAAGCTGACAGCGTCAGTCTTGCACCACCATGGGCTGCTGCTTTCTGCTGATGAGTGCCACCTGAAATTTGATGTAGGAACACTTCTCAGACTGTTTGGAAATGTGAAGTCCACTGATATAATGTGCCCCATTATAACTGTCTAAATCCAGCATGAGGAAGGTAATGACAATTCATGAAGAAATACTTTATTAGCTTTTCTTTTCCTCCTCTTTTTCCCCTACAGGCATTCATCAGCGCTAAGCATGAAGGGGACAAGGTCATTGTGTTTGACAGGGCAAACGTGCTCTTTATCTTCAACTTCCACACTAGCACGAGCTTCCAGGACTACAGGGTGGGTGTAGAAGCTCCAGGAAGGTATCCTTTTAACTCTCATATGTCATGTTACTGCTCCTTTTTTTTTTTCTTTTTCCCCATCGGCTTTTCTCTGACACACTACATTGCACACCCGCCTTGCCTCTCAGAGTAATGATGTCCCTGTTACTTACTTCTTTTGTACAATAACATGACTAATCTTTTGTGCATGTGGGAAAAAAAATCACGACTGCAATTTTAGCCAAGTGAGTAAATGCTAAAATGGAAAGCTGTGAAATCCACAATCCACAATGCATAGACAGACAGCTCTGTGGGGAAAGTGAGACACAGCACTATGTGTCAAATACTACAAGGCTCATTATCTACTACTACAACTCATTATCTTTGGTTAACCTGTGAATTTTCATTGAGCATTACCAATAAGTTTAATATCCACCTAGCAAACCCAACAAGAACACATTCCTCTTAAATCATCTGATTGTAGCAAAGGATATGGCTGGTTGTCATCTGCACTTAACTGTCAACGAGCTCCAGGAATAGGCCGCATCAACCGAACACTAAAACAGATCATGGATATAAACCTTCTTTTTAAAAAGCTAACTTTCAGCCATTGTTGAAAGTGTGAAAAGTGATTTCTTCATCCGTTTTCTGGGGTTCACATCAAGCACTCCTTTAAGCTTCGCTACAGATTGTTGGTCCTGACTTGTCTCTTAATTAAACTGCCACCAATACATTTTAAGGGAGGCCACGAGACATTTTGGATACTAAAGGTTACCCCAGAGAAGACTCTGGGCTGAGAAGTGGATCAGAGATTTAAGCACCACGTGAGACGTGTTAAAAGTAAATGAGACTTGTAAGGACTCACAGTTTTAATGGCAGTGTTTTCTCCGAGGCTGGTACTTTTGTGTTGTAATTTTAGCAGTAATTGTTGAGGGAGATATGAGTTGGTTGTTTATTGTAATGTTGTTATGCTGTTAGAGAGAAATAATATCAGAGCCCACTGATTCAGAAACACTCTCTTTAGCAACATCGGCTGTCAGGAATTTAATGAGTCCCACAGTTGTGATTACAGCAGGCTTAATGATCAGGAATGTGGAAGGGGAAAGGAAGCTGACAGATCTGTATTTATCATAGCGGAGATCGCTCCCTTATGAGCCCCACAGTAGCTCACGCCATCAGTTTCCCGGGTGGACGTGGAGCTGTGTTGCTTCCTCGGTTGTGGTTTAAAGGATGTCGTGGTGAGGCAGGATGCAAGGTGTTCCTCTGGATGCCGAAGTTTCAAATCACTACACAAGATCTGTTCAGTGCTGGACTGGAATCATTTGATTGGTTGATAATGTTTTTTTTATCCTTTTTTTTGCATCTGTCCTTTTGTTTAATTAAGAAGGGTAAGTGGTTGCCTTTGGCTGACTAATGAAATTATACACTTATCAAAATTCAATTGAATATCATAAATGTAAACCGTACATAATTTTACCAAAAATCTAAATGACTTCAAGCAAAATGACTTGATTACTGATACTTTTGCCTGATTATTGCGTTGCAGTTGATTAATGATTGTGTAGATGTTTTAGTTATAATGTCACTGAATGCATAGCATGATTATTACATTATAAACGTAGACAGAACGTTTGTATTCTTTTAGTAACATGTCATTAAGTGTGAAAAGGAAGAACAATTATCAAGTTTATCTGATGATTAAAAATCTAAATGAAGTAAGCCAGTATTTTTTGATATCCCGTCCTAATTGCGAGCTTGTTTGTTGTGCAGTAATTGTATGTTTTACCTCGCGTGTTTAGCTCTACGTTAAAGGGGTGAATCTTGGGCAAAGCGCTAATAGCCTTGCTGCGCCGTGTCTGTAACATCGTTTTTGAGGGTTTATTTTCATTTAGATAGAACCACATCTTTTCCTCCGGGTTTTTCTTTTGATGTTTAAGGAGAGGCCTCACACACACTGGGTGGGTTGAGAGGAAATGCAAATAAATGCAAAGGCAAAGCTCTGGCTGTCATTATACAGAGAAGCAGTAAACACATAAAGGCAAAGTGCAGTGTGTGTGTGTGTGAGAGAGAGAGAGAGTGAGGAAGGTAAATGCGAAGCGCGCGTGAGGAGATGCAGATCCTCCGATGGGAATGTGTGCACAGGATCCAATTAGGGGAGAAGACAGATGAAAGTGCCACTCAGAGGCAGAGGAGGTAAACAAGACAAGCTCAAAGAGTCCAAAAGTGCTTTTTCATTACACTCGGCTGTCATATACTTAAACTTTCTTCTACCTGTGTGAGGGTCAGGATGTCACTTTGGAGCTCTGTACCAGAGCTGTATCTAGAAATACTGTAATGGGTAGATGCAGCTGACCATGCTGCGCACCACTGAAAATTGATCCAATATGGGCTGCTATTTCCTCTGGCAATGTGGCAAATACCGTATTATATCAGAGTGTGTCCCTCTCAGTCTCATGATGGATAACTCCCTGCTGTTTAGATAGATCTACAGGTGTTTTCTTACCCTTTTGTCCCTTTCATTGTTGGTTTGTTATTTAATTTAAAAATGCATGCAGCGTTCCCTAGTGGAAAACCCTCTGAAAAACAAGTTGTCAGTGTAGCAGTGAAAGAAAGTGAATTAACTCTTATGGATGCATTCCAACAATGTAACCGGTTGCACTTTTAGTCTCTGGGAATTAATTTAAAACTGAAATTCTGCAATCTTGAATTAAATTAATAAGAGCTGCTGTATAGTCACCCCTCAGGACAAACTCTAAGTGACTGTTTAGCCTGTTTTGTATTTTAGTCAAGTTTTTCTTTCTTCTCATTGGTCTCTTTTAAATATATATATATATATGTGTGTGGGGGGGGGGGGGTGTCCACCCTCTCCATAAGGAGCAGAACAAAAAGCAAAGAAAAGAATCTCACCAAAACACATCAGCCATTAAAATGCAGTCAGCGTCAGTGAGTCACTTTTATTATTTTCTCTCTGACTCAGGGTGGACACAGTCTTCAGGCAGTGGTCTTTATCAGGCTGGTTAGAGTATTTGAAATCCCAGCTGGATCCCATCGTGAAAGCTGTGCCTGTCGGGGCAGATTGGCCTTTGATTTACGCTGCGCCAATAGACAGCTGTGATTGTGTCAGGTTATCATTCTTTTTCTGTCTGAGAACAATTCAACTATACGTCTGGCATTGCTAACTTAATTGAGTTTAGATCAGAATAAGCACAGCTATGCATAGAAAATAACGTATTGTCATTTTAGCTACAATGGTTCAGATAACGTGTAAAAGGACAATATGCAAGAGTTTTCTTACTTACTTTTGTTTTCTTACTATACTTACTTTTCTTTTTTTTTATTAAATACCATTTTTTTTGCAGGATGCAGCAAGTTGTATTAAGATGGGCTGCATTTCTTATCCCCACGTGGTTTCTGTAAAGTTCTGTAAGCTACCAGATCTCATCCATAAGACCTACCATCTATAAAACATGCCATCCCTAAGCCCTACTATCCATAAGACCTACCATGCATAACACATCTGCGATGGCAGATTGCATCATGTTGAAATGTTTCTGACAAATAGAAGAGCTGCTTTATTCCAAGCATTCAAATAGAATTATATTAATCATAATTATTATATAAATAAATATATACATATTATAATTATATTGATTATATTATTTCTTTTTAGCATTGGCCATCATTTATTTTTATAATAATAAAATTGTACACTGTAAAGTAATTCTTTAAATTAAGTAACATTATTAAAAGCCTGATTGGAAAAGAAACCACGGACACCGAGAAGATCAAACATTGTGTAACAAGGCAGTAATTTTGCCAAATTAATGTAGTTAGAATTGTAGAAGATTTCCCGTTTTGCATCTAACCCCATCTGTTAAACAACAGCTATGTAGATATGCCACTAAATCCCTATACAGCCCCATTTCACAAGAAAACGTGTAAAAGCTGCATTTGTCCACATATCCAAAACAAAACTGAGATTGTTTTAGATGGTCTTACAATGCTAGATGCTTTGTATAGTGTTAGGTTGGTGCGATGTTAAGCTGTAACCACCTATTTGGTAATGGTGAAGCCTATCCATGTATTTATTTTTATATAACTCTAACTATGTGTTTCTTTTTCATTCCCACACAACTTTGACTGAGTGCAAAGTAGAAAAGTGAAAATTACTTGGTTAGATGGGCTCAACCGTCCACCTTTTCCCTTAAAACGGTTTTGAACATGTCAAAATTGTGCAGTGTCACATTTGTGAAGGTTTCCCGTAATGCAGAACTTAAAAATGGACAATCTTCCAAGGAAATTGTAGGCATGGAACATTTTTTTTTCTTTTTAAGCGTTCATGGCAGTTTCATGTAATGCAAAACATAGACAGTCTATAATTTTCAAATATAGAAAAATGCTGTGATATTACTTCTTTTTTTTTTTAGCTTTTATCGTAAGCTGCTGTGTTTTGCGCTGTTTACTAATGAGTTTTATATGTATTATCATGTGAGATTACATTGATCATACTTGTTTCATGAATAAAAGTCTGATTTTAACATTTCGGTCAAACCCAGAAAAAATTCCAAATGTATTGTAAATCTGACACCCACGATCATTGGACTCCCCCTTTCATCAGATGATTGCTTCCCCCAAAACTAAAGGTAGAAAACTCTAAATATTCTGCAGTAATGTATTTAATCCTTCGTCAGTGGTCAATAAGATTTTGGTCAAAGTGCTGCTAGTGCAGTAGGTCAAAGTTGCTTCAAGGTTAGAAACTATCTTGGCTTTTAGAACATTTTATTACTTTTATTACTTATTATTACTTTTTATTGTTTAAAATTTGTCTTATTTTTTAAGTTCTATTATTCTTAGGATTTTGTGATTAGTTAATCAAAGACGAAGGCGGAAACTACAGTACCCGATGTTTAATGTGGCATTGCTTTAAACTAGGGATGTGCACAGCTAAAACGATTAGTCGACTAATCGGAGCAACTGCTTCTTTTTTTTTTTTTTAGAGTGGAGTCATTTTTGTTTGGGGCGGGAGAAGACTTAAAATGTTGCTCTTCGGGGGCAAAAAGACCCGACAGAAGAATGACTGTTTTTAGTTGTAGTTAAACGCTTGTATGACTGCAAACAGGAACAAAAAACTGCTTTGGTGATTAATGTTGACGATGACGTCACAAGTAGTCGACTTTAATTAGCTTGATTAGTCGACCTAAAAAGAATCCCTTAAAATGCCCATGTTTCATGGTTACAGTTGGACAGCGATCCAGGCTGACCTTTGCCTTACTTGCTATGTGTTCCTTTACATAAACATGGGTAGAATGTTTTGATATTATAATTACATGTAACTCCCGCTGAACTTGGTATATGAATTAAAATGCATATTAAAACATATGCATGGAGACTGTAAGGAAAAATATTCTCTGCACAAAGAGATGGAATTATTTTTTTTTCATTTTAAATCAGTTGCTGGTTGGTTTGAGATCTCTTATTCCTTTGTAGCTTAAACTGTCTCTACCATTTCTTCCACTTTGATGTAACTTAGCCTGGCTGAGCAGAAAGAAGGGTAACGTCGAATGAAAAGCCTAGACGCAGCATTTAGACTGCTTACAGGGCCATGCCACATTCTTCAGATGTGCATACACAGCTCTCTCAGCTCTTGCTTACCACGACAGCATGCTATTACTTTCATAAAGCCCAAGAAAGCGACAAGCTTATGGAGAAACTAAGTGGTTCCTGCATCTGCAATTGTGGTCATGGCAAGATTGTTTTCAGGTCATCAATGACTCTAATCATCAAGCTTTGGACTGCCTTCTTTTCTTTCTGGTCATTGGGCAAAACTGATTGTGTTCTTTAATCTTCCCCTTTATTCACCGAAGCCGTATTGATCGCAATGCTTTACAGCTGAACAGCAAGCTGTTGTTGCAGCCGTCTGTAGCCACTAACAACAACGTAATCGCTCAAAGCTTCCAACTACCAATTTGTGCTTTTTCTCACTTCCTTGCTGAGAAGTTGGCCAGGGAACTCTAAAATACTGTAACTATGCCTCATTTCCAGCACTCTGAGTCACACACACACACACACATATACACCAGCCACAATATTAAAACCTCTGAAAGGTGGAGTGAATAACATTGATTATCTCGTTACAGGGGCAGCTGTCATGGGGTGGGATAGTGAGTGAACAGTCAGTTATTGAATTTCATGTGTTGAAAGCTGGAAAAGTGGGCAGGCGGAAGGATCTGAGTGAATTTTACAAGGACTGGATTGCAATGACTAGAAGAGTGGATCAGAACATCTCTGAAATGGCAGCAATGTTCCCTTTTGTGGTAGTTCGTTACATACCAAGGATCAGACAGCTGGTGATCCGATGATGGCTCACTGGTATGTGCTGAGAGTCTGAGCCCCCTGAAGATGGCACTGATAGCTGAAAACTTAAATGTTGGCCTAAGAGGGAAGGATGAAGCGTTGGAACATGGAGAGTGTCACAGCTTGCCACATATTGTAGCCCCAAAGTTTCTGTGCTGACCCCTGTCAGCCACCAAGAAGCCATGCTTTATTTCACATGACGTGGATTTCTTGGTTTGGACCTTTGGACCTGGCATTTGTGCGGACGTTCCTTTGACATTTTTCACCTACCTGATCATAGTTGGAGGCCACACGGACACTGGATGGTCTTCTGTGGGATGTGTTACTCAGACTTGTTTCTAAGTTGCACATCTCCCAAAATACAGGAGCTGGGTGACACCTTCAGAGGTCTCAGGGGATCCATTCCTTGATGGTTGTGGCATATAAGAGCAACCTGAGCCAGAAGTTCTCAGGGGAGGCCATAGCAAAATTTGTTTCTTCTGTCTATAAATCACCATATTAGCACATTAGCTGAAGAGGTTTAGAGGAGATCTTCAGTAGAAACAATGCAGTCAAGAATGTAGTCAAGAACTTCTTTTTAATCATCACCATCAAAGCAGACAAACACGCAGCAAAAGCAGACTTTTCCCAGCCCCGGGGCGGAATGAGGCTGCGTTGGAGGATCACACTTGAACTCCAGAATGTCACCAATGGCATGATGAGACCGTTATTCATCCAGCCAATTAGTTAGTGGGTTGTTTGCTGATTCTATACTTGTGTCTTCCCTTTCTCTGATTTTTAGTTGCCATTTCAAACCTTATCGATATGAAAAAACAATGCACTGCACAGATTATCATGGGTTTCCACATTATATTGCACACTGACATCGGGGATTGCTTAATTGCTGCTAATCATCTCTGACTGGCAAGGCAAAACTTTTCTGATGAGGAAGGCTTCCGATAAAATATGTGCGTACACACTTTCACTTTCTTGCATTTTAAATCCAGCAATTTTAGAAGTGTCATTAGTCTTTTTTCTGACATTAATTGCAGCCTGTAACTAATCCTGACACCTACTCTTTTTATGTTTCCTTTCGTCAAGCTACAAGTTTGGGACCAAGGACGCGTAGAGTCCTTGAAAAATGGTTTCCACATATAGACTCTTGGTGGCATTTCTTAACAATGTAGATATCTGATTTAATGGTATTCTACATTTCTCTGGCCGAAGGACAGAATTGTTTATTTAATCAATTTGATCACGGGCTCTCATAAAAAGGTGTTCATGTCCTGAAGCCTTCACTACAGCATATGGTATGATTTGCATACTTTATGCTGTGTCTTTCTCACTTGGTTCATTTTTCAGAATACACACAATTCATGAGAGCCTTATTATGGAAGCTGCCATCAGTCAAATCCTCAGTGTCTGAGCATCCTTGTTCAGAGGCACAAAGGAGAAATTGTGCAAAAAGAATCAAGAAAAAGTGACAGCAAGGGGGACTGTTTTACTCCCTCTTCCACATACAGTACATACAGCTTTTCTATACTTGATCAAAGGCATTTACATTTTCTCTTGACTATTCAACTGTCTCAGTGCTGCCAAAATTCACAACCCCCGAAGCTCTGTGACATATTTCATTGTTTTATGATTTGACTCAAAGTGGATTTGTCTCTTTCAAAATGATGAACCGATAATGACTAAAAGTTAAAGATAATCAAGTGCACAAACAACACACATTATGTTCCACAAACTGTCAAAACGGGTCGTGTAAAGAAATAAAAAGCAGGTGTTCAGACGTAAAAAGGAATTATGCAGAGATTTTTTTTTTTACTTAATATCAGACCTAAACACATAGAAGCCTTTTGGTGCAGGGGTACTTAAGGTTATATTTACGCAGAAATATATCAAATGCACAAACTCTGAGTAACCTAAGGTTTTCACAGCAGTTGAAGTTAACAAGCATGTTAAGTACAGCAGAAATCTGAATGTGTTTGTCACACAAAAGAAGAATTTGATGTGTACCCAGCCAAACATGAATGATTCAAACCAGCTTACCGAAGTTGCTAAAGTCCTTTCATATTTTATGTCCAATGGGAAAAGTCACCTTCAGCCACTCCAGCTCTAAAACAAAAACGGCTCATGTTTGGGGCAAAATGCAAATCCTCCTGATCAATAATCAAACAAGCGGTGCGCTCAGGTAGCGAATGGAAACGAGGGAAGAAAGGCGCAAAAAATGCAGAGCGCACCAAAACCACCTCATTTACATCTAAGGTTACGCAGTATGAGAGCGCAGAATTCAAGCCAAGCACCAGTCATCACACACAAGTAAACGGACTGTTAGCTGATATTAGACTGGAACACTTATTTAATGCATGTAACATTTTGATTTGAAACAAGTTATGTAGATTTAAGTTAAAAGTGTGTGATTCGCAGAATTGAAACATTGATCGAGCATAATGACCTTTCCCAATAAACTTGAACATTAAAGTTTCTAAGCAATCAGAATAAAGGTAGTTTGCTTAATGATGGCTTTACTTTAACTGATAGTAATGGGCTGACTTGGATGAACTTTTAAAATGAAAAAAGTTGAGTTAAGTTGATCCTGTCATCCAGAAGTCAAAGTCCAGAGTCAAAATGCTGCACAAAAGCTTCGATTTTTCAGCACTACGTTCAGATCGGTGTAAGTCCTCATTTGGTGATTAACTCTGATAAATTGGTGTCATCCTCGTTGTCTGATGCCATCATGATCAATAGGCTAGTCTTCTCTGTTCTTCTGAGCTATTCTCCAGTTGAGATTTGCACAGAGAAGCCTGTCAGGTAGCTTGTGATTCATGGTCCCACATCAGACAGAATCTAATCAGCCTGGTTATTTAAGAGTAAAATATATGATTTGTCTATTCAAATTGGTAAAAATGAGGCCGGTGTTGGCGATCCTCCACTCTCTGTCACCATTGCTATTAAGCACCCACTGGCGATAGTAACTGTAGCTTTGGTGCGTAGCCGAACAATCTTTGCAGTAGAATGTCTCCACAAAACGAATCCATAGTGTTTAAAGCAGATATGGTGTCTGTCACTCCTGTAAGTGCACGTATGTACGCTCTTTAAAACACAGATTATTAACTTCCTCTTCAACGTGCACTGATCTGACTTTCTGAGCTGGTGTATATAACGCTGCGGAACATATGCGGTGCCATGTTTCCACTTTTCATAGAATTAATCTAATTAGAAATAATTCCTTTATCCTTTCCTCCCTTAAGTAGGCCTCTCAAGTTCTGCAAATCATGGCAGGGATGAATAAAGCAGGGATGTTCACATCCAGTCCTCGGAGGCCGCTGTCCTGCAGGTTTAAGATGTTTCCCTGCTTCAACGCACCTGATTCAGATCAATGCATCATTAGCAGGCTTGTGCAGAACTTAACAATCTTTTGAAGAGACATATTTAATCTGAATCAGGTGTGTTGAAGCAGGGAAACATCTAAAACCTGCAGGACAGGGGTCTTTGAGGACTGACTTTGGACATCCCTGCTCTAAAGGGTTTACAGACTCCATAGCGTCACTGTAATTCTGAATGAAAATTAATGTATGTATGAGGTCCAGTTTTGATCAGTTTGAAGGGATTTTCTTATACATTAACAAGTCTTTTCTCCTGTCAGGTTGTAAATATAAAAGAATATTTTAAAAACATCTGTCCCGTCATCATCATCTTGTCACTCTTTTGGATCATTTGCATTCACTGTTTGTGCAATGAGTCTGATCATTGGACAGCCTGGTAGTGTGATTGAGCCATTGTTGAGTCACTTTTTCAGCATTTGCTTAAACTGTTTGGGTTTTGTCGCTCGGCAGTGCTTTGAAAAAGAGATGAATTCAGATGGGTGTGAGAATTTCAACCACCTGAGCACTGCTAAACCAAGCCTGCACTGGTGATAAAACCTTTTCTTTTTATCTTCTTTCTTTTGTTTCGATCTCATAAGCCAGTTTCCCACCAGTATTGCACCTTAACTTCACTCTTCGTCAGATACAAAATCAAGCTGGATTCAGATGATGTTCGGTATGGAGGGCACGGACGACTCGACCACAACACAGACTTCTTCACAGAGCGCCAGCCTTTCAACGGTCGCTCCAACTCGATGCTGGTAAATATTTCCAACGCAACATTTTTAACGCATCAAAGGTCGGCTTTTGTTCATTTTTACTGAGTTTACTGCAGTTGTAGATCTAGTACCGTTTGTAGTCAAGTCAAGGTAATTTTTTCATAACTTCGGCTGTATCGTCATTCCCTTCCATAACAGTTCAGACTTGTTTTGGAGGCTGCTGTATATTCACTCTGGAGAAGTGGAAAAATTAGGCATATACAGAAATAACTGCATGCATACTAAATGACTTGAGTGTGCTGCTGATGGATGCTATTGTCACACAAACCAGTGCTCATATGTGGGCCAACAGAGGAGTCGCTCACACAAAAACATCAAACGGGTGGTGCTGAAACGGCTCAAACTACAACTAAGAGAACACCTAAATCAATTATTAAAACTATACATAAACATTTTCTTGCTCTTTTGTTGTTTCCAGATTTATTTGGCCTGTAGTGTCACAAAGTTGCTTGTCTCGTCATTTGTTCGGGCAAAGATATTCGCAAACTGTTGCATTCGTTGTTTGAGTCCCGATTTACAGAAAAATACTTGTGTGCAATCAGCATTACATCATATATAGATGCATGTAGTGAGTGGTTTCTTTTACTCACATGTCCTTTTCTTGCTAATTATAGAGATATAGATGGAGCTATAGCACATTTAATCTATTTGGGTATGTTTCATGTTCTGATACAGAACTTTCTGGCAGACTTTAAACAGTTTTGGGTTTTCAGTTTATATAAATTGTGTTTTTTCACATCACTTTCATTTTCTTTTCTGGTTCGTTAATGTAAGTTAACACGTTGCCCTTTTGGATAAACATAACCGCAGTTAATTTGCTTGTTAATTGGCTTCTTTTTTTTCCCGTGTGCACATGGCACAGCCAACGACATTATCAATTACTCTGTGTGATAAACGGGTCTCACTAAAGCACATCAGTAATCTGATGGATCCTGACGCCTGCACCAAAAGAGAATTTTAAGCCATTGTCCACATCTTTTGTAGCCATCGTCCATATGTTTTGTCATTGTGTGTGTGTATCCCTGGAGGATTAAAAAGCATCAGTAAACAGGCTCAAATCGCAGGACTTAATGATGTGTCTGGACCATCCTCTTCCTGGGGAAAATGAATATTGCGCCCTCAACTTTTCATTGTAAGCAAAACTATATAATTTCAATTAGATTAAAAACACTAAAAGTATTTACACTAATTGCGGATTTAAACTGCCCAACAGCATCTCTCATACATAAATATCTACGAAGGGAGGAGATCTATTCAAAATGAACATGATCTCAAATCTTCTTTTTTGACCAATTCTTTAGCATTAGACAAATATTCATAGAACAAGCTACTCGGTCAAATATTAAAACAAAAGGCTCTATAAATGGAAGAAAGCTTAGTCGTGTTATTCAGTTTTCCTCGCAGCACTGCTAATGCTGCGTTCAGGCCTTATCGGGTGGATATTCATGGTTTAATGTTGCAGTTCTAGTGTTGCAGAGGCATTTTGTAAGGCCGGCAGCGGATAAAAAGTCTAATTAAATGGCTTTTGGTGGATTAATGTTTGTCCTTTTTTTGAATGTTCCATTTTTGATATTTATAAATAAGTTTAATGAGCCAGAAATGGGGTTTTGTAGTGAGAGGATCGTTCTAATGAGGTTTAAGTGTGTTGGCGTGATAGAGGACTAAATGCCTCTCTTAGGTCTGAGACTTTCAGCTTTACTACACCACTATAATTTAGTAACTTCTTGTATGATATTGAAACCTTTTATCATCAAACAAAGAGAATAATAGAATATAACTACATAAAGAAAAGGCAGCATACCTCTCTCTCTGTTTCTGATCGCCATGACATTATGTTTTGATCGTGAAAATCATCTTTTGCTTTTCTGCATTTTCCTCCACTCGCAGTTATCCAGGAGTTATCGAGCGGCATGTGAATTTTGCATCTACTGTTCTTTCACGTTTCCCTGCAAACAATGTGCATTATTCATGGCGGTAGAATTTGCCTTTTCATGTGCATGCCTCTTAAGCTTGCATGGCGTCACGGAGGAGTGAAAAGTATCTGTGAGGATGAACCACTGGGCCTCCATCAAGAGAACTGCTTAAGGCTAATGGCATGAAATGGGTCTGTCCTTGAAATATGAAAAAAAAAAAACACTGATATGCATTTTAAGCAGTGTGCTTGAGGATGAGGATCTTCCTCATGTTTGCACCCTTTTTTAAGATATTTTTTCCTGATCAGAAGCCAATAAGATGTTAATCATTAAGGTCAGTGTGAATTAGTGAGGATTGCCGGTGTTGGATCTTATGTTAATCAACCCAATTAATGCATGAGGACAGTGTTACCTGTGAAGTGGACTGCAGAGTCATCATCCCCTTCTGTGGTTTTAAGTTTGTTTAGTAAATGAATAAAACATCTTGAGGCAACACTTACTTGAGGCAAGTTATTTCAGTTTTTTTTTTTTTTACCAGAGTTCACACAGCACCTGATGAGATGTTTGTTTATCTGAACTCAGCTTGAACTTCTTCAAAGCAACACTGGAAATGTTTCTGTTAATGGGGAGAGGGTCTGATTTTACATTAAGTGTTGGACGGAGCGCGTTAACGCATCAAAAATTCATTTTGCAAAGCTCAGACTTCTGTTAAGAGTATCAGTTCAGAGTTATTTAAGATTCTTGCGACCTCTTTCAAAGCCTCTTCTTTTTCATGTGGACTAGATCCTCCATCGCATTGGCTTAGGTTTCATCAGTTAATGACACAGATTCCACACTCTCTTAAATCTTTTCAAACTATTATTAATTTAAACAGAAGCGCTTCACCCATGTCCCTCTTGGCCAAAATGTGAAGTTGAGTTCACTAGTCATCTGCTAATTTTGGCACCAATGTGGATTAATAAGGAGGATGGGAGGAAGCGAGAGAAATGGAGCTGACAGCAAAGGAAGGATGGAGTCAACTGGGGGCCCTTCTGCATATACTTCTGTTATTCCGTCTCCTAGAGATTGCACAGTAAGACTATAGTCTTACACGGAGCTGCTGTTTCTCCTCCTCCACACACCTACCTGGTTATGACAAGAATAATCAGGCACAAGCCCCTGCGGGGGCTGATAAAGATGCCCACACCATTCATGTTTTATTTAACAACTTTTGCTTTTAAAGTCTGCGCAAACTTCTTTTCTCCTGTCTTATTAACGTATGTGTCAGTTCTCCAGCTTCCTTGTTACTGAGAGATGATAAAGTCTCTATATCCTCCAAGAATGCAGCACATCTCAGACTGTGGATGCACATAATTAGATGAAGCCAGCAGAGCATCGTGGTTGCTTGGTAGCCTCTGGAGAATACTGTGAAACTGTAACGCCCCGTGTTTACAAATGTGTTCGTGGCTTATTGTCATCTCTTTAGACCCCTCTGCCGTATCCTTTTTTCTACATCGGGTTTTCCACTTTTTCTCTGGATAAAAAGACGAAATGATCAGATTAAACTTTCCGAAATGGGATTACGACTGAGAAGTGGTGGCTAACTCTTTATGGTCAAATACAATTTGTATATCAGTTATCAGGCAGTATAAGCCAGATGCTTGATTTATCACATTTACTGTGTTCACTCCTCAATGCCTTTCTGTATTCAGTCATAATGTCAGCACTTACAAAAGTTAGGTGAAACTGTTCGATACGGTGATCACAAACGGGTGCACATAAGATTTTTGGTCTTGTTCTCAGGTGAGAGCCTTGGGTTGTTGCTTGGTCCTCACATTTAAAATACATTTTCCTCAACCCTCCTTACAGGAGGAACAAAGTGGAGGGATCCGTGGGTAATGTGACGTGTACTTTAATTTCAACTGAAAATGAAGAGAAGCAGGAAACAAAATGTCTGTTCTTTAAACGCTTGTAATTTTCTGTGTTTCTGGGTCCTGACTACATCTGTTTTCATTATCAGCTGCTTGAACTACTTTCTGGTGCTGTTGGCATGCTTATCAAAAGCTGGATGACTAAAGTTTTTGTACATTTTCTGCAGCTCATCTCTGTGCGTTCACCGTTCGTTTGAAGCCAGCTGACCTCCTGCGACTGTGAACAAGCGCTTCTTTTGCGGTTCAGATTCAGTCTGACGTTTCTTTGGGGTGGAGGAACACCAAAGTAATCGCTTAATGGAGCTTGCTTCTTTGACATTTTGACGACATTCTAAAACAGTGGCTCATAGGCCTATCCTGCGCTACAGATTGCGCAACTATCTATCCCCAAATCTTAGGTGCATGAGCACCCCTGATCATAACTAACTGCGGCAATGTTTTGTGCACCTGTTTTTATAAAAAAAAAAAATTAAATTTTTTTTACCAGCAGTAAGATATTCCGGTTAATGCCCAGGTCATTACCAATTAATTTTACAAAACAGGTGTTAATAGATTACATAATGTGCAGCTTCCATCTGTGCAGATGGTCTAAAACTGTGAAGGAAAGGTGCATTAAAGGTTTAAGAATCATGGCCAAAGTGACCATAGCAATAAGATACAAGGCACCCCTCAAGACACACAAGGGGGGGCTCCCAAATGAATTGAGTGCTGCAGACAAAAAGTGCATTAAATTGATACTTCAAGAAGCTGTGACATCGACTCGGAACTGGCAGAAAATAATGGTACTCTGGTACGATGTGAGAAGTCTGTTCAGAGGAAGCCTTCATGGGAGACTTGTGGCTAAAAAGCCTTGGAATGGACAAGGAAGGCACACACACACACACACACTGTGGAGCTTAAATGTTTGTTTTTTACTTCTACGTAGATAAGAAAATCATATTATAGCACAAATCCTAACGATAAATTGCTGAACTCTCAGGAACTGGCAGTTGGTTTGAAAATGAAGACTAAATCAGGTGTCTTTAAAGCGCTCATTGATGATCAGGGCGTCGTCAATGCTCTGTTTTATTCAAAGAACGGGAATGTATCAAAGTATGATTCTCACGTTTGTGGACGTTTCATGGAGATTGGTCCCAAAATTATTCTGTAGCTTGACGATAAACACAATGGGTATCTTATAAGATATGATTAGAGTGACGGGTCCCACAGAACTCTGATCTCGACATCATGAAGTCGATCCAGGAGATAGATTTGCCTGACGTGTAACTTAAATAACTTTTTGATTATTATTGAATGCAAAGCTACTTTTTAAGTGTCCCCTGTTGGATTTAGCAGGTCTATGTTGGTGATACTATTAATTTTTGTGTGGTTCATTTGTAATAAAAGAAGATTCACACTCTGCAGAGTGTGATTTTACCCCTGCTAATAGGGGCGTTTTACAGCTTCCATGAATGTTCTCTTTATGTGGCTAAAAGTGCTCCAGCTTTTTTCATCTGACTGAGCTGACAGCTTGATCTGCTTCGCAGGGCCTTTCACGAGATTATTGAACATCAAGAGCTGTTATTGAACGAGAATTTATTCATTTAGCTAGACAGAAACTTTTAAATAGTCAAAGACTAAAATTCCCCTAGTGAGGAAACTTATTTCAGGTTACCCTCCTTAGGTACTTGTCACATGTTCAGTTTTGTTTGAGTGTAATAATGTCAGAGATGTAATGCTAAGAAAGGGTGATGAATATTTAGCCGCTTCAAAACCTTTTGATAAACTTTGCATGCATCAAAGGGGTCGTCTCCTGTGACAGTTTCGCAAAGAAATTAAGCTGAAGTGAGGAAGAAAAAGAAAGCCAGAGAAACATAGCAGGCTGGTGGCAAATGATCAAAAGATGTTCATTTCCATCTCTGAGATCTAAGGCCTGACGTTGATGAGCAGGAATGAACCTAAAGAAATAAAACTGTGACAGGATGCAAAGGACCTGCCTCACACTTTTATGTACACCTCTAAAACCGCCGCACATGTACAGCAATTGTAAATCCTCAGATAAAGTCTGCACACTGTGTTAAGCACAACTATCCTTCCTATGGGTTGGAAGATCATCTTTATATATTTTAATGGGATTATTTTGGTTCCAGTTTTGTAAAATGACGAAAACAACATTTTGAATGTAGCTTTTCAAGCTGAGTTAATCTTATAAACTTGTTCACTTTTGCGTGTATGCATGGGTTGTGTTGTGTTTTGTTTTGTAATGACAAAATTGGTCCTTTAAGAAGAATGCTCAAGAAGCACAGAGGCAATGTTAAGTCTGAAGGTTCCGATTTTACCAAAAATAAAACTCCAACTGAGAACAGAAACAGAAGTCTGAGGCTCAGTTAAACATCCCAGTCAGGTTGCCAGATCCTTGTGCTTTTCCTAACATTCAAACTACATGTCTACAGAAGTGCTTACAGCCATCTGATACTTGTTAAGTGAGTAATGGAGCCAAACAGAGACTTGACTGGAGAGTTAAAGTGATAGTCAGGCAGTGCTCTGGCAGGCTGCTGGGATCAGGAGACCGAGTGGATATTCCAGCGAAGCATCTCATGAATCCTTTATCAGTGTGTTTGAACATTGATCAGTGCGAGTATCAGCCCAAAGGCTGGACTTTGCTCTTGAGGAGAGAACAAAATCCAAAATCTCTCCTGCGAACGAGCTTTGAGGCAATACAAGAACTTCATGAGACAAAAGAAGGCAAAATGAAAAAAGGAGAAGGACAAAGCATGTTTGCAAACTTTCTACCAACACAAAACGTCAATAAGAAACTACTTTTCCTCCTTCTCGTCTCATTTTCTTTTGCATCTTTTAGATAATAAGAAATGGTTCTGTTGTACAGTAACGGCTGTTGCCTGGATATGAAACGGCCCTATGAGTGTTGGTAAAGTGGTAAACACCTACTCTTAATGACTAATCAGACAGCTGCAGAAGCATAGCAGACATCTTCAGACAAATCCTATTAGACACATTGCCCTAACGAAACAAAACTTAAGGGAAGTAAAGCTGAATCATTTCTCAGTAATTCATTTTAATACAGAGTGGCTGGATTAGTGATGAACTGATTAATGATTCATTCAGAACGTGGAGGTCAACCTTAGGACGTGTCATCATCTCTAGGGGTCATAAGAGATGATGTGTTTGAGGAACTGAAACACCAACAAACTACCTCTTGCTCTTATCTGGCACAAACAAAATGTTTAACCTGATATTTCTGCATATTTAACATCAGGATCTCATACAGTCAGTCAGTGGGTCTACATGATGAGATTAACTCTTAAGGGTAATATATGGCGGTGAATGAATGGAATCACTGGAACAATGCATGTCATATACCGGTACGATAGGTGGCGTGGCGCTCGATCCAATCCGCAACGTGCCTCTGCCGTCTACGTGCACGTTTGGTGTATGTTTGTATCGAGTTATCTCGGGGTCTTAATCCGATCGCGAGTAACCCGATCCGATTCGATTTCTTGTCAGATTAAGGTGTCTACATGAGCTGAATAACTCTGTCTCATTGTAATTTGGCCATTAATCCGATCCGATGGCACTCACATAACCACACTGATTGAGACTGTTGTGCTGGTCACATAGATGTGATTTCAGGATTCTGAGGTGCATCTTGCCCTATTGCACAGGAATTATAGGTTCCATCCATTTTCTATACCAAATTAATCCAATCCAGGGTCATAGGTGTGCTGGAGCCTATCCCAGCCACCTGTCGGGTGAAAGGTGGGGTACACCCTGAATGAATGAGCCGCCAGTCCATCACACGGTCAACATTGAGACGAATAACACAAACGGGGGAGGTAAACTGTGGTGGAAGTTGCTCCCATGTAGAAAGGCCTAACACGCAGATATGTATAAATGGTTCATTCAAGGGTAAAAAGAATAGGCACCAATTGAAACTGTTAGACTTACTTTAAGGGTTATTCAACTGGCTAACTTCAGCTGTTAAACTGAAAAATCTACAAGTTATAATTGTTGATCAAAAGGGAAGGAATTGTCCTTCTCATGCATGCTACTGCATTGCTCCAATGGCCCTCAGTGACCAGTGACTTACGTTGAAACATTTGCAGCTTCCTCCATTTCCAATGAGTCCAACTCTAACTTCAGAGCAAATCTTTGTAAAGGCAGTTTTTGTGTGGAGATGAAGCTCTGGTCCTGTATGTAAATGTGAATAACTGAAGCATAACATACTTTTTTTAGCCTGTTTCAGTGACAGTTTTCTGACATTATTTCACGTGAGTATCCCACTTAGTTTGAAATAACATGCTAATTAGAATCTCTTCCACTGATTGCTGTACCCAGACTTTGTAGTATCTGCTGCTCTGTGATCACAGTTTCATTTAGATTTTGTCACTATTTGTCACGCTGTCTGTTTGCTGGAAATAAAAGCTGTTAACATATTCCAAGGAAAGCGCAGTGGTAGCTTTTGTCTAAACAGGTGCAGTGATTCATTCTGGCTGTCCTTCCCTCTGTGATGCTTCTGCGTGGAGACTCTCCCACTGTGACTGTTTAATTAGGCACCAATGTCTGTGTCGGTGTTTCAGCAGCGGACTGCTCGACTCCCTCGATGACAAACTGTTGCCAAAGAAAGACATCCACAGCGAGCTCAGATCCACTGATGCCGAAGGGTGGCTGGAGGAGTTCAGGGCGTGATTGAACTGTTTACACCTCTGCTCAATTTTTTTTTTTTTAGTTTTCTGTTGGGAATATCGCATCATTTATGTCTGCCTGCCTTTTCCTTTGGCGAAAATCTGAAGTGACTGATGCCACACGGTGGCTTCTTGCCTCTAAATGACACTGAATATCAGAGGGATTGATCAAAGCCTTCATTAGCTACACCTTTTGAAAATGATCCCCTCATTAAGATGGTTCCTTGTAATGTATAGACATAAGGAATGTTCTGTCTGCTGTTGTTTTTTGTGCTGACATGTTTTCCCTCCAGTCTACAAAAGTCCTTTTAGATCCGCTCGTGCCCACTAACAGATCGCGTCTTCACAGAAACGCATATTTACAGCTGGTGCTCGGCCAGCGCTGAGAGACTATGAGAGACACATTTATTGCATCGATTGGAGAGCTCAGAAATTAAAATTAGAGGAGGCAGGAGGCCCCCAATTCAGGCAAGACTGCTCATTTGGGGTTTGTTCTCTTGAAAGCGCAAGATATGAGTTGAATATATTAGATTTTCAACAGATTAAATCAACAGCTGAAAAATTTCCAGCATATAGAATATCAGGATAAATGTTCACTATTGCCTTAAACTCAGAATAAAATGCCACAGATCAGCTCAGAGGCACAAGCTTGTTGTTTAAGACATTCACTTTGCTGACTCTAGTGCCACCCAGAGGTCTTCATGTAGCTGCTGCACCGTCTCCAACCTTCACTTTGATCAACACTACGGTGTTTTTTCTCCTATCATTTGTTACATTTCAGCTCACGCGTGTGAATATCCCCCCTAAAAACACCTCTGAGCCTCTTCCTTCTCTTTTCTCCTCCTCCATCACTTTGTTTGGTCGACCTTGATTGAGAGAATTGACCATGCCAGACCATAAGGCACCACCACCAAAGTGCCTGCATGTCTCACTTCTTAAGAAAGGACAAGCGTTAGGATTCAGTAATCTGGAAATTTGGTGATCTTGTTAACATCATTCCTTTTTAATTGTCTCTTATTCCCTCTGTTTCTTTCTTTCTCAGGTCTACATCCCCTGCAGAACAGCTCTAGTCCTGGCCAACGAGGAGATAGATTACTGTTATTAGGGGATGATTGTCTCCGCAGAGAGCAGGATTGAGAATGGATTCCAAACTCACACTGAGTGTTAACAATCACCTTCATCTTAAAGTGTCAACCTTGCGCACCAGCCAAGCCTACTTTTGCATTGAAGCCTTTTCCCAAATGGAGGGTGGAAAAAAGGCATTTTAAGCTTGTGTGCTTTCAAATACCATCTGCAACCCTAGACACTGTGTAACCCCATTTACTGCAGATTGGTCCATTTTGGGAAGCGTCCAATCTAACCAGCAGCTAGATGCTAAAACTCAAAAGCCCTGCCGAGTCCATCCACCGCTAGCCAGCAGCCATTTAAAGGCTCTGTTGCAATTGGCATGTCATCTGAAATACATGACCGGCAACTGTGGCAGAAGGATACAGCCAGCATTCATCTCTTCAAACCTTACAGAATAGAATAAGAGTATTTTAGGGTTGGATATGTGAAACAGTGGATTTTGGTTTGATTATTTTGTATTTTGATGAAGCACACAAAGAAACTTGCATTTGAGAATTGAACTCTCCAGGTGTTTAATCATTGTTGATCTATCTCTGTTCATTTGCATTGTGGGACATGTATAAGAATAAAGCAATGAACTGCTTTCAGTTATGTTTTTCCTGAGTTTCTAAAACAACTGTGTTGTAATGTTCAAATCTGTGCAGCTACTGTAAGCATTAACGGCTTATTTATGACTCGGTCATTTAGCCAGTAATTTGCAGCTAAAGCAATAATAAAATCCCCGAATTTAGATTGTTCAGTTGTTGCATAATATACAAGCAACACTTTAGCTGAATTACCACATCTTGCCACTTTGCATTAAGTCATAGTTTGCACCTGCAGTACGTCCCTAAAATAGTCTGTGCTGTGAACTCCTCAAACTAAATTCAACCACAATAAGCTGGAACTGATAATCAGCACATCCTCTCATTTCGAGGCACAAAAATATCACAGGTATATCGCACAGTTGCCTGCCTGTGAGTTATGTGCACTGTGCTCATTAGGAACTGTCGCATTCCCTCGAGATCATTCCAGAATAACACAGAAACACCCTAAATTCACAGTGACATGTGCCTCTTTCAATTGCCTTTTGTGACTTGTGTCTACATACTTGAAGTTTGAACATGTCAAATAGCAGCTGCAGTGCTGTTTTGCGAGAAGGTTATTGATTAGCTAAAATGAACAGAGAAACATCTCCGATGGTGGTCGCCTCCCGAACTCACGCATTCACGAAATGTCATAAAAGATTTTTTTGCAAATTACTGTGATAAGTGATCTTTTTTCCACCCTTTATCCTCCTGAAAGCCCCTTGTTGCTCTATGAATAGTTGTCTTTTGAACAATTTTAATAGATAGAAGTGGATAGAAGTGAAAGAAAATTTCTTGATTTACAGCCAAGGATACTGTGAGCCACACAACTGCATTATTGCAGAAATGTAGCATATGGCAAGTTTAGATGTGCTATGCCTGCAGCTGAAGGAAAACACATTCATATTCTATACCATCCCTCTGTTTAATCAAAAGTATCATGATCATATAATTTCTCCCATTTAAGCATTAAAAAAAAAAGAAACTTCTCCACCTCCTGATTCACTGAGGATAACTCTGCATACATTATAAGCAACAAGGTCGTGTCTCTGAATTAGTGTTTAATCACTCCTCATCTGACCCTCTGTCATTGTCATTTTACCACAGCCACAATGAATTGACTGCACTTGTTCTTTAGAGAAATATCGATGTGTAATACACTGTAACTGTCTCAGCATGTTTCTTTCATTACTACTAACGACAATAAATCAGTGTTTGTGAAGCCACGGGAATGTGGATGAACTGAATATGCTGTCTGACTGCTGATTCAGTCCCATTGCAACTTTCAGGGCGTCTGGTGGCTTCGGCATCCTTCCCTGTACACAGTGACAGTACCAACCTCTTGCTGTAAGAGCACAGTTTTGATTGTTTCACTCCAAGAATTCATTCTTATTATGGATTTCCTTTGTAACGTATGATAGGGAGTCGAATTTAATCTAGTTTTATTCAGAATTGAGGCAGTGTTTTTTAAAGTATGTCTCTTAACACAGTGGTCCGCAGGTGAATTTATCATGACAGAGGTAATTAAAACCTTTCCTTCTTATTTCACTGAGAAATCTAAAAGCTGATGAATAGCGTGTGAGCAGTTTAGCAGGGAGTCAGGTTTTAAGAGAAGCTTTGGATGCATAGCATAGGTGGCTCTTGTGTTTGTTTGTGTCTTTGTGTAGTAGGATGTTGCACCCGACTTAAAGCAGGAAAGCCCTGAAATCCTTGAGATGGTAAAGGAAGGAAACTGCTTTGCACTCTACACTGCAGAATATAAAAGTTTCATTTTCTATTTGGTGACGAGGGCAGCTCGTGCTGGTGCATGACTACACAGAGGAATCACCTCAGCAATTCGCACATCATGATGTAAGGGGGATGAAAGACGGCTCATCAGACTATAATATTTCAATTACCATTTTCCAGGCATCTGCACTTTTGGCTACTTACATCACATTATGTGTCTTTGTGCACTGGCATTAATGCACACTTCTTTTTAGCTACTGTACTGTGCAAAGCAGTTTGGGGAAATCAGAGTGTAGCTTTTGTTGGGGCTGTTTCACAGAGGTGCTGACTCAATTCTTTATGGGTTTTTTCAGATCAGTTCTCTGGGGGTGTGAAAGTAATTGTTGGGGTTTTTTTTTTCATTATTTTGTCTCACTTTGTTGGGGAGTTCATCTCAGATGTTTTTGGTACATATCGTAGAGCTGCATCACACGTCTTGCTTTTCAGTCTCCTCACAATTAATGTATCTAATAAAGTAATTGCCACAGCTTTATGTACCTGCCAGCCAGCAAGTTTCAGCTTTCATCCACAGCTACATCGAGTGTATTTATGTTTGGCCTGTACGGATGTGTCAGACAGAGCACAAAGGTGTAAACTTGTGCTGCACAACTTATACCTTTGAGCTTACTTGAGTACAATAACTATCTCACTAAAACACTGCATTTCTCAGATGTTCATGTTAGTGTGTGCAACCCCTGCAGGTATGAAATATGCATGCCATACAGTATACAGTTTGCAGTACAGTCCATGAAAAGATTTCACAAGTGTGCGCTCTGAGTTGTAACACTTTGTCGTCTTGGATTTCATATTTGCTCACATGAATATAAATGCCTAAGAGGAAGTGTAAGAACTGGTATGACATGCACATAGAGGATGTTGTCAGAGCCTGACCCATGAGATTGCACCAGTAAGGAAGGGTTTTATCTATGCACACTGCTGCCCCTCTAATACAGAAATCCTGCTATGGTAGATGTCACTGAATGCAGCAATAAAAGCGGTCTGCTCTTTGTATGTATAATATGTCCAAACAGTGCATAAAAAAATCTGCTTAAATTGTATCTGCTCCTTCCAGAGAAATGCTATCATCCCACATTTTCAGTAATTAGATTTGATGAAATGTGAGCATGAATCTGTTCCCCTGCATTTAGTAGACCGCGATGCAGGAATCAGGGACTACCAGTAAGGAAAGATTTCTTTAACCAAACAAAGAAAAAGTCCAGATGCCTTTTTTCAAGCTCTTAGGATCACCATGACCTGGATGACTGAAAATCTATACCGACAACATCAGATTATTCTGCTTTTGTCTCCTGAATATGAGCAACAGAAAAGATATTGTTGTTTTTGGAGACAAATGCCTCGTGGTTTTCAGGAACAGTAAACCCCTGCAGGTTTGAACAGCTTTGGCATTCAGTATACAGCCTGTTTTCATTTAGACTAGTTAGTTAAATTTTTCTAGGAGGGTAAGACCGTGTCCTCGATAGTTTTAGCCTCCTTTAATACTAATAAAATCAAAGGTTGCATTTCTTAGCTTGATTCATGGAACATTTCTCTTCATAGTCCTTCGTGGCCTTTTTCTGCATAAAAAGTTACAAAATTCCTACCACTGATGACACAGAAAACACTATTCATGAGCTCTCCAAAATACCTAGTTTGTCTTTTCTTTTCTTGTTTATCTGTGTCACCTTGCAACAAGTTTGCTAATGTCTGAATGTGGCTTAAACAGGAATGACTAGTTGCCACCTACTCAACCCAGTCACCAAGAAAATATGTTCCATTTCAAGCTACCCGGAGAACACCTGCATATATCACCTATTTGTATTTCTGTTTTTTTTCTTATCCCTCCCCCCAACACATGACAATTACCAATTTTATTTATATAGAACATTTCATTACACATAAACCCAATGTCCTCAACACAGAGAAACAAAACATTAGAAGGCAAGCAATGTAGAAAACGTTCAAACATACAGACGAACAGACACAAGTATACTAATCTAAACACATAGAATCAAGTGACGATGCATGTATAAGTGTGAATAAGTTCATATACACGGTTATTAATAGTATGCCTGCACAGTGTCTTCTGTTCCTTCTGTTCCTACTTCATTTAATTATTTAGGGGGCAGGTGTGGTGGTGGACAGCTCCAACACATCACTGTCATTTCATATAACAGAGTTGGAGTCCTGTAGGAAACTAGGAAACTGCGACGTGTAGTCTGAAGAGGACCCAAGTGTATGACAGAGCAGATTTATAGAGCTTTACTTAACAAAGACCAACACCAAAAGACAGTGTCAAGGCAGGGAATCCAGACACAAAAACCAATAGAAAAAATAAATAATAACACAAAGCTTGGAGACTGGCCTGACAAGTGAATAGAACAAGTATCTGACAAGGAACTGCAAAGGCTAAGGAGCATATATACACCGGGAAGGGTGATTACTAGGGTGGCTGCAGGTGATTCAACAAGAAACAAGTGGTGACAAGGCAATCTGGGACAAGATATGAGAAACTGAGGATAACAAGGACAGATGACAGAAGTAGCCACAGAAAACCAAAATGCGAAAACAAGACGAGCCAGAAGAGCTTGATATCCTAAACCAGGACTTATCTTCCTTCTAAATATACCTCCTTTTAGTAACCTTTGCTAGGTTATGCACCAACGGCACATTTTGAGGTTTAGACATTTGAATATCTGGTAATTGTTGGGAAAACCAGTTTAGGTTTAGGTAGACCATGTTAGGTTTAATGATGTTTAATACGTACATGACCTGCATGGTCTTCAAAAACCATCGAGTGTTGTCAGATGTGATTCTGCTGTGGATGGACATGCATCAGTTTGGTCTCCGGAAATGTGAAATGGTGACGTATTGTTCGTTTTATTGATTGATTTTAGACTAAAGGTGACAAGAGATGCTCCAATAATGTACAGTATGAGGGAAATCACAGCACAAACACCTCTTCCAGAGGTTTTTGTTGTTGTTTTGGTTGTTTCATGTTGTTTCATGCTCACTGAGCATAATTACTGTCTGACTACAATTTTTCTTTTGATTGGGAAACTGTATGGTAACTTGTGAATATAGGTCAAAGATGTTCTTTGTTATGCAGAACATCTGTTTTTTCACATCTTTAAAGGAACCTTTGAAGATCCTTTTCTTTCTTTTTTTTTAAATATCAATAGGTGTTTATTTTTGGAGAAAAGATGTTGTTCAGTTCTGACTCCAAGGTAATTGGAACACAGAGCAGGCACAAGTGGAGCTATTGGAGTTCCTATTGCATATTTTTTGTTCTTACAGCAGAGGCTTGCAGTGTTTCTGCTGTACTGAAGTCTTAGCTTTTTAGTTGATATTAGTATTATCGTAAAACTCTTGGCAAACAAATGAATTTTCCTACAATGTTATTCCTCGGATGTCAGTATCAAACTCTTTAGAAGGAAGACTCTCTGGTGATTATACAGATTTAAAACTTTGCTTTTAATGTGAATGATATGAGGGTAGAAATCGTGGTGTCTTAATGGAGCACTCTGGGTGGGCAAGAATAAGATAAATCTCTGTGTTGGGGCTGTTGTCCACAGGGTGCTGTCATTTTTTCTGTTATTACACTCAGCCTTGGACTTGAGACCGGTTCCAGCACAGAGGGAAGGTGCATTCTCCTGGTATCTACAAAGTCTATAATGTTCTAATATAAAATCTTGTGATAAAAGTGTTGAAGCTCTTGGTAACCAGAGCTGGGAAATAGTGGCCTGTAGAAACAAACCACATTCATGCATAATTTGGAGGCTCCTATTTATCAAAGTGGTTGGAATAATTTCATGGGAACAACTCCCCAAAAATGCACAGATAGATTGCCCGAACAGAGAAAAACGCAGCAATATCTGCTTTAGCATTTCTTTTGAAGTACATCTATTCCCAAGTTCTACCAAGAACTGCATTACTTCAAAATCACCTAAGACCACCTATTTTCCCATTTATCAAAGCAACTCACAATTGGCCCACAGGATGAGCAGCAGTCAGCCATAATTCTACAAATGTAAGGCAGTGTAAAGCAATTTTCTTACCAATTATGTCTTCTGCAGCTTTGATACTTGTAGTAGTCATAGATGAAGGAAAGTAAGAGATTATAAAGCAATCTGAATTTCCAACTGATCTCAACAACCTCGCTGGTTTGAACAAAAAGCACTGCTCTCCAGCTCAGGATGGTTGGAGATTTTAGTTGTTACAAGCGTGACTTTTGTACTGAATATTCTGAGCACTTTCAGCAAACCCAAATTCTAACGTAGATGTATGTTATCTATAAAGACCCGAGCTGAAAGCCAAAGATCATCACCACGACGCCCCAACTGTGTTGCAGCTAAAACTTGGACAGAAAAGCCATCTGTAATCATCCACAGTAGGTGTGAGTCTTTGCATGCAACAAAAGAAAGCATAAAAAAGGTGTCAACATGTGCATACAGATGGACAATGTGGTTACTTTTTAAAGGGAAGGGCATGTTGATCTTTCTGATCACCATTCAAGATAACGCAGAGATTCAGGGAGATGTGGGAGTATTTGCTGGTAAACATTGCCATCTGGCGGTTACAGGTTGTATTTGCAGTTTATCGGGTGGAGCCAGAGAGCTGGGTGGGCTGGGTGGTCAGGACGCGCGTCACACTTTGTCCATGAGAGCGCCGTTCACCTCCGTGCGTGTGTCCTTCCTACCGATTCATCTGTCAGGGTTTTAAGGAGGGGGGCCATCCTTTCCAGCAAAAGTAGGTAAGAGTAAGTAAGTAAGTAAGTAAGAGCTCATGATTACACTGTTGTTTTTAAATTAATTCATGGAAGGGAAATGAAGCTTCGGCGTTGTTTCCTCTCAGCCATGCATACCAAGCAGCCTTCCATAAGGAAGCCGTGCACATGGACTGAAAGACGGAAGAATCATTCGGCTGATGCAATATAACAAGAAGGCATTTCTCAGACGCCACCGTGTGTTCTTCTGCATGCCGAAACACTCTTGTGTGGTTGACTTCTATGCAGACATATTATAAAACATTGTTTGGGGTGAATCTGAAGAGGTTGTGTGAATGTTTCCACATTTAAAAGACGGGGGGGGGGATTTCCTTTTATAGGCGCAAAGTTCCCAGCTGTTGTCCCGGTGAACTCATGTGAACCCAGACTGTACATGGATGAAACTTCTTGTCCAGTTTTCATCACTTCTGGTAGTTTGCACAGCTTAATGAAAGCTGAGGTTAGGAAGACATCATACGTGGAATGAGTTGGACCTTTTAAAAAAAATAAAAATAAATGAATTTTTGTGAATTTTACTCACCTTTTTATTTTAAAGCTTTGCAACATCTAAACTTTGTGAAACTTTGACATATTTGCGTAAATAAAAAAAATAGTCAATAAAACTCGTGTTTTCCCTCAATCAGTCGACATTGTTGTGGGGTGTGGAAATAGCTAATTTGAAACAGATCATATTTGGATAAGTAGGTCAGACATTTTTTAAGGATGGATTCATATTTTCATGCCTTCCTTAGAAAAATGAACCCATGTATGCACCTTTTTATGTTTTTAATCCATGTCATTGTCTCTTTCACAACTACTTCAGATAAGTCTTAACATGTCAGAGCTTTTTACTATAATATCCCCACTTTCTATCAGGCCCTATCGCTCAGTCGCAGCTCAGCACTGTCTGAAGAACAAAAATGGCAAAAACGATCTCGGTTTTTATTCATACAGCACATTTCATTAAAAATAAATGAGTGTAAAAAAATGTAGGTATAAGTAAAATGAACATCAAACACATGTCGCCGCAAGTAAAACACAAAAAGAGGAAGAGGCGACTTCTCGGAACAGCTGTAGGTTTCACACTTGATGATCTAAGGGGTCGGGCCATTAGATGATTTATGGACTGTTAGAAAAGGAACTTATACCACTAAAGCCTCAAATTATCTTGATATTTTATTTATTTATTTTTATTTTTGATTTTATTCTTTATTCTTTTTTTTTTTAAATCTTTTGTATGGTTAAATTTTTGTTTACGTTCACCTAAACAGATTATTCCCACTCCAGGACTTCTTTATTCCCAAACAACTCATCTGTTTTCCTGAAAATTGTATCATTTTAAGTTGCATGGCTGTCCGACCTCTCCCTGGTCCAGTGAGTGTGATTTTGTCATATTATAAAGACCAAACAGCAATGAAATGATGATCAGGGCTGCTAGCTGTCACTCCCTCAGTGTCAGAATCATGGAGAAGAATCACACGAGATGCAGCTGGAACTTGAGTCATTTTCTCGGTGAAACGGAAGCATGGAAAGCAACCGAGAAATATATGTTTACAACCAGCCGGTTAGTGACATAACTCATGGCTTTTTCCCCCGATGGCTTGAATGGGACACTTTCACACGCCCTCTCGTGTTTCTCAGATAAAAAGCTGGAATAGCATCAGATTTTAAAACACTCGACGTTTAGAACTGCATCCACTGAGTCTGTATATTAGTATCTTACTGCAGAGAATGGGGTGTTATACTCCCCCTAAGTTGAACTGAGACACACAGTATAACGTTGAATTATGATGACGGCAACGTGCTGTGTGGAAAAATGTTTCATTCTTAGACGATGCAGCCTCTAAATAAGGCATTATCTGTCTTATTTACTCCGGTAAGGACGTCTATCGTACTCAAAGTTGTCGTCCACGTCATCAAAATATGATAAATATCCTGCCATATTGCACAAAACTATCAGTAGCAAACTACGTGTGAAGTTAGCCGACTGTCACAGAGCAGGGAGTAAATAAGCTGTGATGCAGCAGCGGGTGTCGATGACGTCATCCCAGTAGACGAGTGTGTAGAAAGCCCTCTATAAGCCCCCCGATAGCCGCCAATAACAACAACACAGCAGCTATGAGCTAACAGAGCTATAGTACACGTTCATTCATTCATTCTTCTTAAAGTATTGGTGAAATAAAGACAGATAATGTCTTATTTAGAGGCTGTATTGTCAATGCCGTTCACTCCGTTATATGGATCTCGAGTAATCTAAATATCTTCCGAAGGACGCTGACTTTCATCAAACTGTTCTCGTGAGTAGATAAACGTACTTCATGCTAGAAATAAGGTCTAGGTTTAAAAATACCGGAGTTCCCCTTTAAGATGAGGTAAGTACAACCTGAAGCATATGACAGATTACACTGAGTCATTGTTCATCAAATGCTAAAGAGCAGCCCTGTGCTGCACTTGATTATTTGATCATCAGTAAGTATGTTTAGTCAGTTTGCTGGTCAGGAGCATTCAGGTGTGTTCACACGAAACCAAGAGGAAAGACATCAGCAATGATCTTAGAGAAGCAACTGTTGCTGCCCATCAATCTGGGAAGGGTTATAAGGCCATTTCCAAACTATCTGGAGTCCATCATTCAACAGAGAGAAAGATTATTCACAAGTGGAAAACATTCAGGACAGCTGTCAATCTTCCCAGGAGTGGACGTCCCAGCAAGTTCAGCCCAAGGTGAAAAACCCAAGAGCTACATCTCAGACTCTACAGGCCTCAGTTAGCGTGTTAAAGGTTACAGTTCATGACAGCACAATTAGAAAAAGACTGATCAAGTATGGCTTGTTTTGAAGGGCTGCAGGAGAAAGCTTAGGTTTGGAAAGACTTCTGCAACAATGTCCTTTGGACAGACCAGACCAAAGCATTCTACAGTTAAATATGAGGCCACCTGTCTGACATCTAAAGCTTTGCCAGAACTGGGTCATCCACCGAGCACCCCAGCAAATCCAGTTCAAACCTGAAATACTGCGTCAGGACCCGAAGAGAGCTGTCCACAGCTCTCATTTAAACTAAGCAGCATAAAGAATAGAGGGAAGCATTTCTCCATAACTATGTGAAAGACTGATATTGTGATGCAGAAAATGATCACTTCAAGTGATTTTTTTCACTGATACATAAAACTGAAGAGTAGGAAGAAGATGTCCTTATTCATATATATGTAGTATTATATGTATGATACACATATAAAGTATGAATGAAATCTAATATCAAAGCACAGAGGTGTTCAAGGGCCACTTCAAGACCTAATTTTATGCACGTTTGTACATCTCTAAACTGTCGGTCCTTCTCCACTGCAATTTTTATTTTTGTCCTTTGGCCTCATCAGGTGTTTCGAAGGCCTAAATCCCTGAAAGGGGCAGTTAATTTGGCTTGTATAATGCATGGGTTTTATGATCGTCCCCCTCTTTGTGTTCTCCATCCCACTTATAGTTCACCACAAGGGTGGACGAGCATTTTGTTGTGCTGCTAAATAACCCTCACATGCCAAGTGAGATTGCTGTGGTCTTCAAATGATCTCTCTGCAGCTTTTCTTAAATTTAGGTTAAAACATTTCAAGTTACTCACTTCTTTCCAGACATGGCTAGATTTGTAGCCAAATAGGATGAAATGTTGTCTTCAAAATCAGTTTACATGGAGAAAATCCAGCGAAATGTCATCAATGTAGGTGAGATTCTACTATCAAAGCCAGTGTAATGATGGATTAAGGTCATACTAATTTTAACTCTCGAGTTTCATTTGAGGTTACTGTGGTAGTACATTGTATAAACGGTGTCATCGCCAAAACTAAAGTCATTTGAAGGGGCAAACATATTGTACTTGTGGACCTAATAGTGAAGTGCATGTGACTGACCTTTATTTCAAAATATACCCACATGCTCACGTTAGTCACAAGCAGGCGTTGGGCTGGACTCAGTGATTGGCTGAGACAAGGGCAGGGCAGAGTCCTGCCCATGCTTCTTTTTTAGCTCAGCCTCTGCCTGTCACATCATGCACATTCTGTAGAGTGTCCCCACAGCTCGTCTTTTTTTACTGCTGGCTGTTATCTCGCCTTTTTCCCCACGGGCTCTGACGTGGAACACGATCCCTTTCAACAGCATAAAAGGGCATTTTCCTTTATGTCACAGTATTGTTTCATTCATTTGCAGCCAGATTTCTTTTCCCTGTCTGGTTTGAGCTGTTGGTTTTGGTAAAGAAAAGAAAAAAACTGAAATAGGATGTGAACTTCCAACTGTCTGGATCATCATGAATTAGACACACAACTCAAAACTCGACACAGCTCCCACTGAGGTCTCTTTATTGCTCGAGTCTCGCATCCAAACTTTATGACGTGGTGGAAATATCCCTTTTTGGATCTGTATCATCTGATAGCACATACTTAATCCTTCCTTTTATAGCAATCCTCCCGCAGGCCTAATTAATTTAACCACCCTAAATCCTTGTCAAGGATTTATTTGATGTTAATCTTTAAAACTTTTTGAGGGTTAAAGAAGACTTACTTGGTCTTGGAGGGGGCAACATTGCGTCTTCAGAGCTGCCCCTAAAGCCATGTGATGTGTCTCTGTTCTATTTGTGAGGCAGACACCTGAATGGTTTGTACACAAAGAGGCATGTGTGTCACATGTCAAACCATTACATGTAAACCTCCCTCCCTGCTCCGTTCATCTGAAGTTGACTGTTAAGGAGCTCGCAGCTTGGAGCGCCAAGCTTGGTGAAATTATTTTATCAAAAATTGGAATAACTGAGTTCATCAGCGAAGGCAGGAGAACCTGTTTTGCATTCTGTTGTGAAAGTGAGTACAGACTCAGTCAGGATTATGTACCGCACGACATTTCTGTAATTTTATCAGTAAACACTGATGTGACAAGACGGCAAACACCGTGTTTGACTTCCAATACAAAATATTCTTCCATTTTGATTGTTACGCTGATTCTGCTTTCATTTACATATTGTTCATGTTTCTTCATTTGCATTTTAATTGATATTTGGCCTAAAAACCATCAAGTAGACTCAGCAGTGTTGGGAATGAGCTGAACTGGAGTCTTATTGCTGTTTGCAATGACAGACCCAGAGAAACAGAACTAAGACATGTGCAAATAGTCAGTTACTCACTGGTGTTTCCTTTTTTCATGGAAAGTATGTAATCCATAGCTGGACATGTGTCCTTTGAATTAAATGCTGCATAAGGCTCCTTTGGATATATGCTGATGCAGTCTATTTGAATTTGATTAGAAAGTGACAGCACGAAGAACCACTGATCCCAGTTTCGCTCATATACAACTTCCTTAGGTCCATGTAGCCTGGGAGGGCCCAGATGTGGAGGGAAAAAAGTCCATCTTTTAGAGCATTTTTCTTACCACAAATCTGGAAAAGTGTGTAATTAACAGATTGCAAATTAAAACACGCTGTTATTCCCCTCTTGTTTCGTCAGCAGGAATCTTCTGTGGAACTTTACGTGCAGTAAGCATGATTCTGGCGACATTAAAAGGCATTGGAAAGCAGCTCTTGCGAGTGAAAGTTGTGGACTGTAGCGCAGACGATTCCCGCTTGTCTCGATGTCTCAACACATTTGACCTGGTGGCCCTGGGTGTCGGCAGTACACTGGGAGCCGGCGTCTACGTGCTCGCTGGTGCCGTTGCTCGCAACAGCTCTGGACCTGCCATTGTCCTCTCCTTCCTCATCGCCGCCTTGGCGTCCGTCTTGGCCGGTCTGTGCTATGCCGAGTTTGGAGCCCGCGTCCCGAAAACTGGCTCGGCTTACCTCTACAGCTACGTGACAGTTGGAGAGCTGTGGGCTTTTATCACAGGCTGGAACCTTATTCTCTCTTATGTCATAGGTGAGATATTTTCAATATGAAAGGGGGAAGGAGTGTCCCGCTTGCTTTGGTATTTTTCAGTTTACATAAAGACTTCTCTCTGTGCAGGAACTTCAAGTGTGGCCAGAGCATGGAGCGCAACCTTTGATGAGCTGATTGGGAGGCACATCGAGGATTTTTGCAGAAGATATATGACCATGAATGCACCAGGAGTCCTGGCAGAATATCCGGACATCTTTGCTGTCGTCATCATCATCACCCTGACAGGTCAGGAACAAATCTAATCTGTGTCCCAGTCATTGTTTTATTTCCCTCCTGTTTTATCTGGTGTGTCTTTGTTTCTCTGATGACGTGCAGGATTGCTGGCATTTGGAGTCAAAGAGTCAGCCATGGTAAACAAAGTATTCACCTGCATCAACGTGTTGGTGCTGCTGTTTGTGATCATCTCTGGCTTGGTTAAAGGAACCCTAAAAAACTGGAGCCTGAACCCAGAGGAGATCCTGAATGCCTCCATCAGCTCTAGCCTCAAGTGGGTGAAATGCAGACCTTTGCTCCAAAATGTTCCCTGTGAGTAATGATACACTGGATGAATTTTTCTTTAAAATAAGCAAATCTTTTTGTCCCCAGTACATCTGGTTCCTTACCAGAGGAGGACACTCTTGGTCGAGGCGGCTTCATGCCTTTCGGTTGGACTGGAGTCCTCTCTGGTGCCGCCACCTGTTTTTATGCCTTTGTTGGGTTTGACTGCATCGCCACTACAGGTGACAATGAAATCATTAAGCTGATGATTTACACACGAGCTGTATCCTCTTACACTTCCAGTTATGTTTACCCCCAGGAGAGGAAGTAAAGAACCCCCAGAGGGCCATTCCCATAGGCATAGTGGCTTCTCTCCTCATCTGTTTCGTGGCGTACTTTGGTGTGTCGGCGGCCCTTACCATGATGATGCCGTACTACATGCTGGACAAGAACAGCCCTTTGCCCGTGGCCTTTCACTATGTGGGCTGGGAGGGAGCCACTTATGCAGTGGCTATTGGCTCTTTGTGTGCTTTGTCAACGAGGTAAGTAGGTCTGCTTTTGCCTGTCAGCATGTCAATTCATAATTAATTTCAGCCTCACTGGATGATGAATGTTGTTATATTTATTAAACTGGGTTTTACTCAATGTTAAGGGTTATAGATAAAGTGCTCTAAGCACCGTTAGGTGGCAAAAACCATAAAACTTATTTACCAGATGTTGTTTGATTATTCCTGTAAAGATAGATGCATATATACAAATAATACTTTTTAGTTTGTTGAAAGGTTCCCTGTGATGTTTCCTTGTCACATAACAACTAAAAAGCAAAGTCTCATGATACTAATGGTGTTAAAGGTGTGTTTAATCTTGGGGCCTTCTCACACCTAAAAGCTTTTTTTTTTGTTCCATTATATACATTTATTCTGAGGTTTTGTGCTAAAGAGCTTTACGTTACACACTTGCATCCTGTTGTTATGACTCGTATGGAGTCTGCAATTCATTTGAATTTAATCAAATTGAAAAATTCTTTATTCAGCCAAAAGTGGGAAATGATTTGTGACCAGGTGTGAGTCTGGTGCCAGCTTCTTGTCATTTTTCCAGGAAACCCGTTCACATAAAAGGATGAAAATAGATAAATGACTGGGTTTTATTTTGCAGTTACTACTGGCAGCACTAATTTCAGTTTCCTTGAAAATGGCAATAAAGTCAGAACACTTCATGAATTTAGATTAGTTCCTTTATTGTCATAGGACTGTGTATTAATTTACTTTGAAGCAAAACCCTGAATTTAACAGCTTAAAAAATGTAATGAATAAACTGGAGTCCAGTTACTTTGAAAGTTTAATAGTTTTATTTGCAATATCCACTGACCTGGAGAAAAAGCTGTTTTTTAGATGGTTTGTTGGGGTCTCGATGACAGCCTGGGGAGACAGTGGTAAATAAGTTGTGATCAGGGAGTCCGGAGTCACTGTAGCGGTGGATTTCCTTCAGGTGAGGAAGAAAGGAACCAATAACCATTACCAGCTGGAGATCCTTTCGTTCCCTTGCAGTGCAGCAACAGCACGACTCTGTGCAACAATATGTCAGGATACTCTCCTCAGATTGCACATTTGTTCTGCTGAAGACAAATTTTATTCCCTCGTGACTTTATTATTTTTAGTTTCAGTTCAGATGGAACTGTCTAAAAACTATTTTAGCACCGATTCAGACCCTTTGGAGCAGGGATGTGTCCTGTCTGGAATTTAGATTTTCATCAGACTGAAATGAACCAACTTAGAAGTCGTGGACCGAGCAAATTTTAATTCAGTTATGTTTATATAGCGCTAACAAACGTCATCTTAAGCCAAATACAATCCAGTTCTATGTAATACAATCATAATCGAGTCAAATTCAATTCATGGTCCAGTTTGTACAATCAGCCAATTCAGAAAACGTTACCGAGCTAAGGAAACCAACAGATTGTATCAAGACTTCTCTTTGACCCAATCTCCCGTCCTGAACGTGCATGTGGTGACTGTGGAGAGAAAAAACTCCTTTTAACAGGAAGAAACCTCCATCAGAACCAGAACCCGGAAGGGCGGCCATCTGCCTCGACCAGCTGGGCTTGAGAGGACAGAAAAGAGGAGACAACAAGCTCCATAACACCAGACCAGGGATACCTGCTGAGAGAGAGAAAGACAAGTTAATGACAACAATGATGTCACATGTACATGGAGAGTAGAGAGAGGTGCATCATGGGAGCTCCCCCAGCAGTCTGGGCCTATAGCAGCATAACTATGAGATGTTTCAGGGTCACCTGAGCCATCCCTAACTAGCTGAAAGTTTTAAGCCTGATCTTAAAGGTAGAGAGGGTGTCTGCTTCCTGAACCCAAACTGGCAGCTGGTTCCACAGAGAGGGGCCTGATAACTGAAGGCTCCGCCTCCCGTTCTGCTTTTAGAGACTCTGGGAACCACAAGAAAACCTGCAGTCTGAGAACAAAGTGCTCTGTTGGGGAAATATCCAGCTGTGAGATCTTTAAGATATATGTGAGGAGAAGAATTTTAAATTCTGTTTAATTTGGTTAAATTCTAAAGTGAATTTGGTGTGAAATGGCCCGTTCTGACATGACCCGGATTTTTGAGCATGTGTTATGTAGAGGTAGTAATAATGTTAATATTATTAAGGCACTAAGCTAAAGTCTATGGAACTGTCTGTTTTGGACCTTTTATTCTGAAAATCAGCGGTACTTATTGTTCCAAAATTAAACGAGTTTAATGTGGAAGAACACGTCCTGCAGACTGCTTGGACTTTAAACCAGATCACTGGTCCAGAAAAGTTAACTCTGAGCTTGAAACTACAGCACAACATCTGTCACAGATGTATGTAGGGAAAAGGTCCTACAGAAATAAGAGATGTTCAATGATCAGGCTCAGGTTTTGACAAACGTTTGCATATAATTCATTTTTTCCAGACACCTGTCCACAGCTTTATTTTCTAACTGTGTGTACTGACTTGCACGCCGTGCTGTTCTCTCTCTCCCTGTACTAGTTTACTGGGCTCCATGTTCCCAATGCCCAGAGTGATCTGGGCCATGGCAGAAGATGGCCTGCTGTTCAAATGTTTGGCTAAAATCAACCCGCGAACCAAAACCCCCCTAACAGCTACAGTAACAGCAGGTGTAGTGGCAGGTGAGGTCACAAACTAAACTGACTAACTGGATCCCACAACACTCACCTCAACACCAGAGCTCAACCAAAATCAAGTGTGCGATGCGGCTTAAAGACGGAGCTGCAAAGTTAGTGTTTGATTGCCATGCACGGCGCTGACTCAGCAGCATCCTGAGCAGAGCACCCTGTGCTGTTAGTCAGGATGCTGGGCTGAGAATGGTTGAGGCCTAGTGTGAAACCAGAGTTGACAAGTATTTATTCAAGTTGTAAATTTCTGCCTCCTCCTCCTTCCTTCACCCTTGGCTTAGTCTCCTTGGCTCCATGTTTCCTCTGCCACGCATTATCTTTGCTATGGCTCGCGACGGTCTGCTCTTCTCGTTTATGGCACGTGTCAGCGAGAGGAAGACGCCCATCGTCTCCACCTTGGTGGCGGGGCTTTTGTCTGGTAGGTAGCTGAGAAGTGGCCAGCAGCAACAGTGGCCTCATGTGGAAGGAGGATGGTGGTTAAACTACACATAGACGTGAACCTTTTATCTGGGCATTAAATGTTCCTGACTTTATTAGTATGACTTGTTTTAAAAAAGAAATACAATGCCTGCATTATGTTGCTGTGAATGTGCTTTTCAAATGTTTGGATTTGTTGAAGTCGTCCAGCTGATGTGTGCTGTGTCTCCTCTGTGTCTCGCAGCTGTGATGGCTTTCCTGTTTGACTTGAAGGACCTGGTTGACCTCATGTCCATTGGCACTTTGCTGGCCTACACTCTGGTGGCTGCCTGTGTGCTGGTCCTCCGGTAGTCCACATTTTTCACTTTATATCCAGTTATACGTTTGTATATTTGATAGAGAGACAAACATCTGTTACAGCTTTGTATTTAAACTTTAAGAATGTGTCTCCTCAGCCTTAATGAGCCTTACTGAGCTGTGATGTTGGAAGTCCTGCAGTTTCCACATCTTATTTTTGCTTTTGTTTTCTGAAGGTACCAACCGGAGCAGCCAAGCATTGCCTATGAGATGGCGAACACCCTGGACGAACCTGACATCATTGAGTCTTACAGCGAGGGGAATATTGACATCTTACCGCAGCCAGATGATCACTTCACCATGAAAAATCTCATTTTCCCCTCTAACACAGAGCCATCCCCCCTGTCTGGGCTTTCGGTCAACATTTGCACCAGTATACTTGGTGAGTCACACACACACAGCAGAGCAAACTGGATGAAAGTGCCTGAATGACCTGAATCACCTGGTTACTGATACAGCACATCATTCGTTGTGTTTATCCCCCCCCCCCCCCCCCCAGGTGTTTTGGTGTGTGTTTTCGGTGTCGTTGCTGTTCAGGGAGGGCTGGCACCCTGGTCTCTGTCCATCCTCAGTATTGTGACAGCGGTCTGTCTGCTTCTCACTTTCATCGTCTTCAGACAGCCACAGAGCAAAACCAAGCTAGCCTTCAAGGTGGGTGGGCTCCTTCACCAGAACATCGTTGCACTCGGATAAAAGCGTTTATTGTTTTTTACCAAACATTTTCATGCTGTGTGACGTTCGTAGCCCGGTGGATGTCTTACAAACAGGTTTTCACCGAAAAATCATTGTTCTTTCCAGTTCCCCTAAACAAGCTGTTCAGACACACAGAAATATTGTCTGTTTTTTTTTAATGCTGGCAACTAAGAAAAAGAGTTTTAACATTCAGTGAATGTGAAGTCTACCCCAGACTGTATAGGGGTATGCAAAGGTTTAGGGAACAAAATGTCTGCTTTTGTGAATTTGTAAGTTATTTCCCAAAGGCATAACGTTATGATTTATTCATTTTTTTATACCTTACCGCTTGTTTTTTAGGTCTGTTCATAGATTTTTTGGTTGGGGGGCAACTCTTGAAGTATTCCATTATGGATTTCAGGTTTCTGTTTTTAGGATCTTTATCCTGTTGTAGATCTCTTAAATACTTCAAACCTTCTGATTTTACAGACAGTTTGATATTTGCATCCAGAATTAGCTGCTTTTTCATTCAAGTCCATTCTTCTGTCTACTGCTGAAATGTTCCCTGTAGCACTGGATGCAGTATAACCCCACAACAAGATCCACTCACAGCCATAACTAAAAGCTGGAGATGTGTTCTTTATCTAAAGAAAATATGTACATTTTATTCTACAAATATCCCAAAGATATCGTTGTTTAATGCATACTAAAAGTTCTGTTTTTACTGCATTTCAGGCTTGTTTACATGTGCTAACATTGAATGTTGTGGTGAGGCTTTGAGGCTCTAAGAGTAGTTTAAATTCCCACACTCTTCCACAGGTTCCCTTTCTACCCTTTGTCCCTGTCATTAGCATGTTCGTCAATGTGTACCTGATGATGCAGCTCGACAGAGGAACTTGGATGCGGTTTGCCATCTGGATGGTTTTAGGTTAGTTTTTGGCCAACATCTGAAATATTCTTTCATCTGTACTGTTGTGGTTAAAAGAAGCTGATGTGTTTGCGTTCATGTTTCCACGGAAACTGCAGGTTTCATTATTTATTTCGGATATGGGATTCGCAACAGTGCAGAGGCAGCACTGAGCAGGTCTGACACCTACATACCTGCGTGCACAATAAAAGGAGAGCCCATGACCACGGAGAAGGAGGCCTTCCTGCATAACGCACAAAGCTCCGCCCAAGATGATGATTTATGAGGAAACAGGAGGTTATTCTATCAACTCCAGCTCTGTTCTAACATATATTAACTTATCAAGGAACTGTAGATATGTACATACATACTTGTACGTCTGTTTTTAAACTTAATCTTGTCTTCTCAATTGACAGTATGCTAAAAGACTATGTCAAGTTTTTTATAAATGTATTCATGATACATTTGAAATTCAGAAATTGTTCCTGCTCGCTGAACTTACAATTAGTGAAGATTTTGACATGTTTGGTGTTTACAGAACAGTTTGAATCAAAAGTTCTGGACAGAGCTGAGAATGATACTGGTTGATTGTAGCCTCTGATTTACGCCTTCTGGGGCTTCAACACTATTTTTGTTTCTGAGAAAAGCACAACTCTGATAGTTTTATCCGTTAATTATGCAGCTCAGAAAAATACAACCTGCTGCTATAGATGATCAGACATATTGCTCTGTTACCAGTATGATGTGTGACTGTGAGAAGATATGTGTCTTCCTCCGAAAGTGATCCAGGGATCAGAAGCTGCAGAGTTGTCCTCATCTGGGGGGAAATTGCACCTTTTCACTATGAAAAAAGAAAAAAGCTGCTAATGTGAGCTGAAATCGCTGTTACTTCTAAGTGCCTACTTCCTAAACAATGTTACACCTTCAGAGTTTTTATATTCATCTATCAGTTGACAGCTTTTATAGGAAACTTTTTACTCTTTTTACTTCACAGGCGTATGGGCGTGAAGAACAATCTGTTTTAGATATCGCTTCAGGTTTACCTCGACAAATCTTGTTTCACTCATTTTTACCCAGAAATTTAGTGCACCAGCAGTGACGTTGTACCTCAAGCATAAATGTGTCATATACGAATGGCTGATGGTGAAAATGAAAGAGTGTGCGGTTCCACACGGCAGCTGAAAGTCTGAATGTTGCATATCTAAGTATGTGTATTCAACAAAGAAAAACGATGAAATATCCTATTTAACACCAAGTCAAATAGTACTGATCACCAGTCACCTGGTGAATTAATTACATTATACACTTTATTATGCATGATCCATTGAGAGGAGCTGTGGGTTTATCCTTAAGTCGATTTCTGTTAATTGTATGCATAAAAACTAAGTGTGCATCAGGCCGTTGCTGAACTGGTCTACACATGGAAAATACCAGAAAATCCTGTAAATAGATGCAGTGTTTATAATTTAGAGATTTCAGCATTATAACCGAGAGAATGTGTTTCAGAAAGTCATCTTTTGTGTTGTAAATATTATTATTTACCAGGATTTCAGCTTCTTTATTTCAAAACCTAGTGAATTTCTGCCTGCTTTGAAAGTTTGTTTTCCAATATTTTTTATGTCTTGCGTTTTCCAAACGCTTGTTTAAACCTTACCGCCTGTGCTTTCACGACTGGAAGCTTTTTGTTTTGGTTGCTTTCTACGTCAAAAAGTCCCATCAGGCTCCATCCGTGCAGGTAAAAGCACAACCGGTTTGAGTGTGTGCGCCCAGCATCATCTGCGTCACGGAAGCGTTTGCATGATGCACAAATGTGTCGTGTCTGTGAAGCTGACGTTTTATATTTGGTCAACATATGCTGTCTTGATATTTGTTATATAGTTCCTGCTGTAAATAAATAATGCTGTAAGTAAAAAGCCCAGAAGTTGTTCATTCATTTTTATTAACTCCAGATGTAATCTACAGTTACTGCACACATACTTTACAAGGAAGAGGGATGCGGAGTCATGGGAGAATTTCCTGCTTTTTTTCAAGGGTTAGGGTTGTTTTATCATCATTTAATTTGACGTTTAGTCTCTGACTCTTCCACCTCTCTCTCTGAATCTGAACATTGTTTCTGCTTGATTGAACAGAAGCTGTTTTCCATACTCTGAACTACCAACCTGACTGTTCAGCACAACACCAAAACTGCTGTATTTACCGTTTCACCGTTCGTAATATGAAAGGAATATAAACTCGATATCAGTGATAAAAGACCGACAAACTTACCTGAGACACTTTCTGGCTGTCTCTGTCTCTCGAGACCAGCTCTGCTCTCTTCTTTTCTCCTGTTAAAACCATGATGAAACTTTTTCATCAGCGCGTCACTCCTTTCCAAGGCAACTTTAACTGTCTTTGATATCACTGGGGACTGTCTCAGAGTTTGGGTGCATTCAATATGTGTCTTGGCTATTTCAACCAACCTGGCTGCCTAACAGACACACACTTTATGTGTCAGTGGCAGGACAAGAAACACTTTTAAACTGAGCTTATTCCCATGAATTAGGTTCAGTTTTCCTGGTGCAGCAGATCCCTATTTTTTAATGTGTAAAGTTCATATCCAATAGTTAGACTTTGTAATGGTTATTATGTGTCATTCATGGAGTAAGCATCTAATTTGAAATCTATAAACAAACTGACAGAATGCCACCTAAAATGCTGTGAGAAAAAAAAACATGCTTACAGCTTTACTATTTTGGAAAAATTGATAAAAATTGTGTCAGATTAATTATTACTGTCTGCAGAAGATGATGTTTTGGGAATGCAGACTCACTAGATGGAATTCTGCCTTTTCTAACAAAGAAAACTGATGGCTTCAGTTGGGTGTCCCGACTTCATGGAGACACACAGACTGCTGCGGTCACTGCAGTCTGACGTACAATTCGGCCGCAGTTAAATGGAGGGGAAAACAGTCTGGTTACAATTGTAAACATGTTTTACAATGTCTGCGTGACTGAGTGAAACTCAGCCTTTAAAAACAAGTTATTTACAGCTGGACCTTGCTGCATTCACTTGCACTTGGGCATGTAAGACTGCAGCTGTGGCCTGTGTCACCCCCAAGGCCGGACCCGAGACAATTTTATTAGAATCTTATGTAAAATGTTGCACTCCTGTAATACTCCTGTAAATATATTTGATATATCTTGCTAACATAAATTAGTAAAATTACTAGCCCGTATTGACATTTTTTAAATCTTTTTTGGTTTATGACTACTTTATTGTGCAAACACCACTTATTGTCAGTGAATGTGGCTTTGATTCAAATTGGGAAAGCGAAGTTCCGGTTTTCGCCTGCAGGGGGCGACCTGATCGCATGGTGGCTTTGACTCCTCGCCTCTCCTCCTCCCTGTTTTCCAGCAATGCTGCAGACTGAGTCCTCTCCATCTCGGCTCAAACTGGATGTCTCCCTCCTTCTTCCTCCTCTCCTCACTGTCGAGCTCTTCTCCATCGGATTAGCTGAATCAAACCGGTAAGTGTTTCCATTTCACACAGAAGACAGCGGCTGTTTTCTGTCTCAAATCTCAGATCAGCGGCAGTAATCATTTTTTTTTTACACTGCTGCGTCTGCTTGAGAGGCTGCGGATCAGCCTGTTGTTAGTGGTGTTTGTAATAACCTTTTTAATCCTCAAGTCATCCATTAACTGTTTTCAGGAATACCAGATCGAGCTTGCTGTTGCAGACTCAGTTTAAATGAAGGCATCCTCTCTGCTGGTGGGTTCACCTCAGACTGTGAGTGTGTTTGGGGTCAAACCTGGATTATATCTGCTTTGATCAAGGCTTTATCTCATATTTTTATTTCTGTGTCTGGAAGGCAGCACGTCCTTCCTCATTTTGGAGCTTGTACTGTTGGAGATCATGAGTGTAGATAAATTTAGAAAAGGAACAAGACAGCGTGAGATGATTGAATGGATATTAGTAATAGGGGAGTGACATATTTTAGCTGGTGTGTTTTGAGTCATCACAGATATCCAAATGGCCTGAGTTATATGTAAGATGCGACAGTGAGGTATTGAGGTCCACAGGGTCTCACAGGGCCTCAGCGATCCAGCAGTGGAAGCTTAATGATTTACTAATTCAACATGAAATGAATTAATGTTACATATGTATGCACTTACTGAATAAAAACAGCTCACATTCACATTCTACATTTGCATGTTTGTTGCTCCTCTGAGGGGGGTGTCTCCACTTGTAGGGCAAAAGGCACACACCTTTGCTTCTGTTGCTTAACAGCACAACATCCAGTGTGATTTTTGACTGGTTACACAAAGAAGTCAGGTCCACTGAAGCATTAAAAATTAGAGGGAGAGCAGCGCCTTCATCTTCAGTCATCTTAAATATTTCATGAGAATTCTAGATAAACCATCACGATGGAGTAAAGTCAGGTCTTGATCTGTGCTCCGCTCCGGATTTAGGGCACCTAAAGGAGAGGGGACTCAGTTTCACTGTGGACAACAAGTTACAAGAACATGCACACAAGCACAAGTGCAACGATGCACAGATTTCATCCGAGCCTCCAGTGAAGGACTTGCCTGCTTGTCGGGAGGCAGGTGGCAGGGTGGGTCGCAGAACGATGGGGGATGGGGAACATACTCGGGCAAGCATGTTGCTGGAACAAGCATAAATTTCCTAACTCTCCCTTGTGCTATAATTATTGAGTTCCCGTAGGGGCGTGAAGAGCTTTGCAGCGGCACGGAAAAAGAAGAAAGAAACTCACCCACAACCAGTGCACGTAAACAACCAGGGAAGATGAATTCAAAAGAAGAAGAAAGTGGCAGACGTGAGATGATCAGTGCAGGAATGAATACAACCAACTGACAACCTCATGTTAAAGATGTCCAGATTAAACAGATTTAACAGTAGAGCAGTACAAAGAGACTTTTTTTTTACATAAAGAAATGAAAATAGTTACATTTTAAATGCAAGTAAGAATCTCTCTTTTACAGTTTGATATCAGTAATCAAGTTAGATATGTGGATTTTTCACTACTGCAGTCCTGTGTGTGACATGTGGGTGAAAAAACACTGCAGTCGCTTGAAGTACTTGCGCTGCACTTTTTTCAGTCAGTGAGACGAGAAGCAATCTATTCTTACCTGCTCACACAGTGTCACTCACACGTCAAGAGATTTCTGAAGAGTATGAAGCAGAAATGGATCAAAAACTGCATTTTCTGTGCTTTTTATCCACCGTCACACTGTAAAGCATAAAACTGTGTCCTTAGATTACCGCATCAAAGTGAGACAGGTGTAATGTAATGTAACCCATTCCAGACAACCCAAAGCAAGCTAACATGACTTTTCAGGGTTTCAGAACACTTTGATGTTTGGGGTGGGTTCATAAAAAAGTTTGTAACATCCTTACTCTGCATCACCTGCACTAGCAATCTGAGTCATTCTCAGACTTTGAGCAACAAGATTTATGTTCATGTCGGGAAGAACCTGCGCTGTCTGTGAGGAGAGTGAAAACATGACAGAAGCAGCTGTGACAGATGTGTGGCAGCATTTTGGATATAGAAGGTTTGCGTCTGAGAGTTGCAAAATGTTTAATAATGTACCTAAACAAAAGGTTTTGTTCTGTTTTTCAACTATTTTTATGAAAACCTCCTTTAAAGCCAAGCCATATTTGTATTGAAACTGAATTATTTAATCAATATTGAATCAATTCTGAAATCAAATTGAATCGATTCAGGAAATCAGTAGGGATTTGATCCCAGCCTGGATTCAGTTTATGATTGTTTCCAGCTTAGAATAAGTCAGGCCCGTTTCCTACAGTCACTTCTTACATTCATTCAAAAACCTACAAAACATCCATCATGTCACCATTGTACTGACATGTAATGATAAACTCTGCTGTCTGCTCGGTGGTCTGCAGTGAAACGCTGGAGGAGTAGTGTTCTTTTTTTTAATTCAAATTATCTCTTGTCACTGGATATTTGGTCTTTCAACGAGAGCATGTGACTTTTTCATGTGAAGTGGATGGAAACAGGCAGATGAAATTGATTTGTGCATAAAGATTTAGGAGCTACAAAGAGAATTACATACTAAAAGAACAAAGAGCAGCGTCACTATCATCTCATTTCTGAACTTCCCCCAGCCAAGAGGGTGGATATATATATATATATATAAAACGACTCACAGAACTCATCATATGCCTCAAACAAGCTTATTCTTCAGGCCTAACACAGGAGAATAAAGACTCCTCGTAGCTGAGTGACCTGTGTGCAACCACTGGAAACTTATCAAATTCAAACTGTAGAAGGGATCAGAGATACATTCAACAAGGACTCGCAATCCAGAGGTGTGAAAGCACACTCTCCTTCTTATGTGGTTAAAGAGAAACTGGGGTTACAGTGCTGTGTGAGACCTGATAGTAAGGTGGATGGGATCTGATTTCTGCATCCAGTCCGGACTGTAAACAGGCTCATAGCGTACGTCTTTGGAGTCCTTCGTTGGATTTATTAAGTGTACAAAAGCGTAAAAACAAGAGAGGCCAGTGAGTTTGTGGGAGGTTGAATTTACCCTCTTTGTTCTAGGTATGCATCAAACTTTCTTTAGAGGGAAATGAGATGCTATTTCCTGCTGTCTAAGTGAATTTGTTAAGACACAAATGGAGAGCGAACACATGGGGTTGAGCTGAAGCTCTGTTTTGGCCCAGAGCTGTTTAAGCTGGATTTTTTCTATCCCCTGTACCGCAGTGACTCCCGATTTTATATGTCTTATCATCTACAATTTTGTGGCAGGTGATGAACAACAGCAGATCCTTTGTCATTTGTGGCCTGAGTTACGGTGCTAAGTGAATGTGAGAACCAACGCATAACAAATGCAAAGATGTGATGAGGTGAGAACTGCTTGGTGGGTTTGTAAGAAAGAGATGATCTTCTATGATCAGGAAGTCTTCAGGTCTTTACTCCACAAATGTCCAATAAGGAAATACTACTTTTGGCTCAACTCTCAACAGGTTTACCTTGAACCACAACAATATGCTGGGCTGTATTATGTTAGAGTTTACATTAATTGGAATGAAGTGGTTGTTGTTATAGTGAATTTATGTGGCTGCTCAGTTTGTCTGCAGCACTGAAGAGAGAAAGCTCACTCATCGTCTCTGAGACTGTGATATCTGTGATTATGACCGCAGCCTTTGGTTGACACAGCTGTCTCTGAGCTGAGGTTTAGTCACAGCTCCGCTGGTGTCATTTGGATTATGACTATGAAACATTTGTTTTTAATGGTTGTAACACTATATGTGCAGCCGTTGTGTGTATGCTCCTGTGGGGTGTTGGTAGCACATCTGTCAGAAAGGTTTTCAATATTGCTACAGCTGGACATATTTAACTTGAGCCTCAGAAGCAGATGAAGTTCAGTTGTCATATCCAGACATTGCAGCTGTGCTCACATGCACAATAGGATATTATCAAACATGGGCCCACTAACATGAGAAATGTGCAACAAATGCATCATCTCTCTTTTCAATAGTATTTGCAGGGTATTTTTTTTACATAGCACTATAATACAACTGCTGGGCCTACTGGAATGTAGCGTGGTACGACAGAAATATTCCAAAGTACAAATCATATGGCCAAGTAATGCAAAAAAGTCCAACAGAATTAGCCTTGCTGTGACTTTTCAGGGGCTCAGTGTGTCTCACACGGTGCCTGCATATTCTCCAAACTACACTGACACATTTATGTGATTTCAGCTTGAACAGGTTTCTCATTTCAGCTGAGCAAAGGTTTAGGGTTAACTGTGCACTTTGACCTGTCACATCAAACAAACAAGCTTTTACATTAATGCAGATGCACACAAGTCATCGTGGGTCAACTTGTGAGCTCGGAGGTGTTCTGTTACCGCTGTATTTGCACGTAAACTCATGGTGGAGTCAGCACACTTGACAGCCACCTGAACAGACAACAACAAGATGCTTCTTTTCATGTCAAACAGGGATGAGCTGCTGTCTGTGTATTTTCTGGGATCTGTTATGTTTGATATATTTACAGGAGCACTGAAAAGTGAACGCAACAGTCAGCTCTTTGTTTTTGTCTCACTGGTTCTCTTCCTGATCATCATCAACGCCGGTAAAGAGTGTGGCGTCCAAAATCATGATCAAATCACTGCAGTGGCTCCGATATGCTCAGATGTTGAATATAAGCAGAGCTTGTTTTCCCTCTCAGAGCTTATGGTCTCTTTGTAGGAGACAATCCTTACGTATTCTCTGGTTCACTGGACAAATCATGTCAGCCTTTAAAGCTGCCTTTATGGTATTCTTCTTGTATGATGGGTCAATTTTAAAATGACAAATGACAGAGCACTAGTCTGCTCTAGGTTTGGCCTAGTTTGAGCTTTTTGTTTGCAGTCAAAAATATGGATGGCATCTGAAACTCGATGTCCCATCCAGTCGTGTCACACACTTGTCAGAGTATGTGTCACATTGTTCTCCCTAATTATACATACACCCCAGAGCCTGTTTTGAGTGCTTAATTCAGTTACGCTGCAGATGTATGCCTCAGATTGGTTGGCCTCAGAGGTTTTATATCCTGATGCGATTTCTTTTTTTACACCATTTTTATGGGAGTGGTAAAAAGTAGGGCACAAAAGAAAAGATAATGGCACTGCATTATACTCTGTTATGTTCATGAATTTTCTGCTGTTTTCATTTGTTTTTTTTGTTGTTTTTCTTACAGGGTAAAAACACCAGATCTCATGAGGACCCATCATCCAAATTAGTTATGATATTTCTAATTCCTAGCATACTACAAAAATGTGAAAGCAGGTTCTTGTTATGCCACAAAGACTCTCAAATGGATGAAAAGACTTTTTCATAGCTGATCCCATGGATGAGTGATTTTTAAAGGCCTCTCAAGGGTGCCATAAACTCAGATCTGTTCCCATAATGTGTGAGCGAGGGGAGACGTTTGGTGACAGGGAGTTAAGGAATAACAACCCAAGGGGTGGCATACTGGCTGCTGGTGATGCAAACGCCAATGATATTCAGACAGAGGATGGTGGGAGAACTGGAGATAATGGCTCTCTGTCAGGACTTACGACTGAAACAGCAGAGCAAGACAAAGTCATCATCTGGGGCACAGACTCTCAGTGTGATGACCCCGAGCTGGCTGAGTTTGAAATGCTGGAGTGTCAGGAGCTGGAGGCTTATTTGGTTGAGGAGGGGGAGGACTTTGTTGGGCTTGCAGAGCTTCAAGAGCAGCACTCATGTTTAAAAGCCACAGCGGAGCTGGCAGCAGATGATATGAGCCGGGAAGAGAGAAGGTCAATTCTGCATGTTGCTGGTGAGCAGGAATCAACTGCCTCTCATGTGTCTGAGGGCAGGGACGTGTCCAGGACTGAGTTGAGCTCTGAAACTGATGTCTTTGTGACCTGCCTGTCCAACATTTCGAGTATTGCCACTGCTACACCGATGACAGACTCCTGGAACATTGCTTCTGGTTCTCACTCAGCCATCTTAGAGGACCTGACTGTGGCGTCTCAAACTTGCGGCACCATCTCTGAGAGAGACAGGGCCTCTCAAAGAGCTGATAATACCTCCCTCTTTGCAAAAAAAAGCACAATGCACGAAAAAGATTTGGACGTAAATTTGAATTCAACACTTCACCCAGAGAGTGTTGTGTCAAAGACACAAGAAAGGAATGAAGTCTTATGCAAGAATGTCAGCGATGAACACAAACAGAACAATAACCAGAGGAATGAAGCAGGAAATACCATTTCAGAGGGAGACTGTGATTATACTGAGCATGAGGCTTTATCCTCAGACACAAAGTTACTTGAAGAAAGCAACACGAAAATGGATAAAAGCACGCAAGCTGATGAAGCTCATGATTCAATCAGGCCAGCCAAAACAGGTACAAAGGGAACTCAGTCATCCACTGAATACAAAGCCATAAAGAAACAAGGATCATTTGATAACAAACTGACAAAACAAAATTCTTTTGACAAGAGTTTCAAAAAGCAGCCTTCGTTTGAGAACACTATAAAGAAGCAGCACTCTTTTGATAACACCATTCCCTCCGGCTCTTCAAGTCTGGAGAGGAGGAAGCCATGGGGAAGCCCTGGACGACCAGCAACTCCTACATCCCCTAAAACTACCTCCAGTTCCCCCAAAAGACGACCGCCGGGTTCCCCAGCCAAAGTCCAGGGCACCAGGGCGCTGACCTTGGAGCGCAGTGACTCACCTCATAGAGGTACAAGTCAAACTGTCAAGCCTCCAGGTAGGACAAGTTTGAGCAGTGGCATTCCCAAACCTGTCATGCCTCAACAGAAAGAGATCGAACCCAGGAGGTCCTCTCCCCTCCAGAAGCCCAAAAATGTTCGACCAAAAATCATCACGTACGTTCGGAAGAACACGCAAGCGAAACAACAAGATGCCGATGCCCCACGTGAAGCCTCTACAGACCCACCAAGATTATCCTCTTACTGTGGCCCCCCCGCAAACAAAGATTCAAAGGTTGTTCCTGAGTCTAAATCCACACCGGTACTCTGTTCCTCCAATCTGCTGTTTGACAAATATCGACAGGACATGCAGAAAGCAGGTTACTGTCCTCCAGGCACTGCCGTAACCGCGGTGAAACCACCAAGCAGCAGTGTCTCTCAAAGGCCAAGTGGGAGGTCAGAGAGCTTTCATGAAGAGATGTCCAAGAAATATCTCCACGAGGTGAGAAGTCATATGTAGACATGGCAGGACAATCGCCATAGAAACACTTTAACAACTTACTGTGCGTTCCTATGTTTTAGACCCTGCAAAAACATTGATATGGTTGTATTGAATATCGATGATTTTCCTTATCAGCATGTTTCCCAAGAAGGAGGAGGTGTCTATCGCTCACCCAGAACCTTGAGGCCTCAGCTGGGGTTAGGGGCGGTCACGAGGCAGCCTGCAGCCAAGACAAGGGCTCTGCAGACGGGTCAAAAGTCAACTCCGACCTCGTACCAGCCTGCTCAGGCTGCCAGGGTGTCCACGGCAGGCCGCGAAGATCTGAAAGGTACTATAATGTTGTCTTTTTGTGAAAAAAAAAACCCTAAAAAGCAGAATGTTAGAGGATCATTTTATACAAGTTTTCTCATCATTTTCTCATACTGAATCATTCTTTGAACATCCCATCCTCAGTTTGTAGGAAAGTGATTTATTTAACGAGCTTCTTAGGCTTGCAGCTAAGTTTGGCTTTAGGCACCTCCAGTCTTTGAAGTGCAGAACATTTTAAAGCAGTGAATCTAACATATCCTACCAACATGCACTGTACATTTCTACCAGCTCTCATTAGAAGTCATACGCTTGCCTGCTTCCACGTATGGTGGTCTCTTAAATATGTACAATTCAATCACTGAATGAAGGCAGTTTAATGTATTTATCTGTATGTGAAAGTGACTTTTTACTAATTAAACAAGATATCAGTGATATATCAATAATGTTCTCTAAGAGTACATTTTCTTATTCCAAGGCAAAGGAATTAGTATCTGTCACAGTGTAAGCGTGTCTTAATGAAACAAGGTCTTAAAAATGTAATTTGATTTAGTCGAGTTTAACAAAGAGACTTTTTTTTCATGCAATATTTTTCATTTTTTCTTTGAAGGTCTTGGAGAGCAGAAGAGGTCAGGTCCAGAAACCACCCCCAAAAGCCTCCTGTTCAAATCAGCCCAGTCCGGTCTCCGTCCTCCAGGCTTCTCTGCCCTTCCAGCTGCTCGACTGTCTGCCTTTGGCTTCGTCCGGAGCTCCAGCGTCTCATCTGTGTCCAGCAACCAGTCAAATGAAAGTAGTCACAGCGATCCCAGCAGAGCGTCTCCACGTGAGTCCCACTCTCTCCAGCTTTAATTTAGCTTGAATGTGATGGAAGTATTTCAGACGACAGGCAGTGCTCGGTCTGACTGAAATGATTTTCTGTTTTACATTTATTGCATCAGCATCATTAGTTGTTGTGAATGCTCCTTCTGTCTTCTGTTACCGTCGTAGTAGCCACTTGCTTACTTTCATCTATCATAAGTGTTCAGCGAAAACTGCAGCTCTGCAGAAATGCAAAGGTCCCTCTTCTCCCTCTGCTGCCTCATCTCAACCTGCATACTGCAGAATTTTACCTGGATCAGATCCCAGGCCTCACCCAAACGCCAGCTTTTTCCTTCCTAAAGCCTTCACTTAGACACCACAAAAAATTACACAGCAACAGAAGAAATGTTTCAGAAAAGAAGTTGTCATTTGCCTTGTTTTTCAACAACCACAACAAGCTCCAGCTGACAGCTCAAACTGTCACACTTTTGGTGGACAGTCAGTATGACAGCAGAGAGCAACATGTCTGTGGTGGAAAGTACTTGGTACCAAAGGATGTGAGGACAAGACGAGGTCAACAATCCCACATTATGCATATGTATCTGCAAACAGGTTTTAATTTGTTGACCTGCTGGGTTCAGCCTCTGCCTCCAGCTGTTGGTGCAGACTGGGTTTTCAGCTTGGAAAAAAACAGCTGTGGTCTCTATAGCAGGCTACTCTGCAAATGTTAGCAGCATGCTATCACCTTATAATCTAAAAAGCCATGCTAAGTAAGGGTGTGGTATGGCATTATGATCTCTGAGGTGGTTTTGCACTCTGACACTTCTGACCGGTCTGCCTCTTGCCTTTAGATGTTACAACAAATCTTCAAGTTCCTGCTTACTTCTTTGTACATGTAATCCATCTGGTTTTACCCATATAGTTCAAGACGATTGAACTGTACTAATAGAAAGCATGAGTTTATATATATATAGGTATAGGTATATTCTATATAGAGCTAAAGTTGTTGGCCAAACGCAAATTTGTTGCATGTTTGGCACCAAAAAGTATATTTCCGTCAGAGCTGCAGTGACTAAATGGGTGTTTAGCAGATAGTAAAATGCTTGGAAACAGCTCAGACAGCCTATACATGATTGGCAGCGCACATGGGAGTATTTCCCTGCAGGCTGTTGGCTCAGATAGCACTGCCCTATTAGTAACAGCCATATGCATATCACATGCAGCAACATCTAGCAGGGATGTGTTCCAACAATGCGTCTCTACTGGGAGCGAGCACATCCTCACAGAGAGGAGGATGTCATGATGAACATAACCTCAGCTGGTGACATGCAACCTATCTGTCCAGTTACTGAATAAAGGGCCTGTTACACTGTTGTGCTGTGTGCTACTCTGATGGCAAGAAAGTAGAGTTGAGGATCATTCATTTGCTCTTTTGCTGAACCTCTAAAAGCTTTTTGAAAGATAACGTGTTAATTCTAAGATGACCGACTCGAGCAAACATTTAAATGTATCTGTTTACATATTCTCAATTTTGAGGATTTGGCGTTTTCTTCGTGTTTTTCATTTTGTTGTAGTGGAACTCCTGTAAATGAAAACGAAGCAATCTGAAGCTTTTTCCCTCTGTTTTAAATTTCATAGACCAGAGACTGTGTGTATAAACAGGATTTTCAGTTTGTACATTACAAAAAACACCTTTGCCTACTCATTAACTCATTAATAATTAATAATACATTCCTACCATGTGTATTCATGATTTTTAAAGGCAAGTCAGACCTGATACGGTGACATTAAACATTTCTAATTAAATTCAATTATTTTTTTATACAGCTGTTTAATTTTGGGGGCTGATTAAGCATATTATGTCCAACTTTCCATTTACAAACTGTTGAAAATGTATAATTATGATGAAAAATGCCAGTTTGACTTTTTATTCCTCTGTATTTGGTGAGATGCTTTAAGTAGCTGCAGCTATGTCAAAGGACAACTGTGCCGGTGTTGTTGGGGGGCGTGCTGTCTGCGTTTGAAGTTTGACCTTTTCTGTCTTACCTCTGCCAGGGTTTGTTGCATTTAACATACAGTAGTTTAAAGCCTTAATTATTTATTTTCACTCAGTAGCTGGCTCTGTTCGTGATTCTGATAAGCATGTCATGTTTTCTATGTTCCTGTTTTCATTGACATGTCCAGTTACTTGCTGGACTGTGTTTTTATGTGCAAATGAGTCACAGCGGAAGTGTTTATGTTCATTCAAGGTTTAAAAAAATGGATGGAAATCAGCTGGTGCTCCTGGATCCAGTTTCATAGTGAATAAGATTTATAGAATCCATCCATCCATTTTCTACACCCGCTTACACCAATTCAAGGTCGTGGGGAGGCTAGCTAAGTCTATGATATGTGAGGCCTCTGGTAATCATAATGATATGGTCAGTAAGGTTGTGTGCACAGTTAATTCTAGCTACAGTAAGTTAATTTAATAATTCTACATGTTTCTACAATAAATCTGGCTTTATTTGGAAATGGGAATTCAGAAAAGGGGAATTACTGATGGAACGAAGATTAAATACTTAGTTATATTGTCGCCAATAATCGCTTTATCGCTAATGTGAAAGACGGTGGTTGTAAGTAATCTTTTAATCTTCATTCCCACTACTTGTGAATAAGTCAGCAGCAGAGTAGAGTAACGATCCCAGCTTCTTGCTGATTATCAGAGGATGTTAATTGTACACACAAGCGATAAACAAGCATTTAGCAGCGTGAGTCAGCCTGTCTCCATCAGCCAATCGGTTCTGTCTCTCTTTCAGCAAGAAAAACAATGTGCTGACTGTCCCAGGTGAAGTCGGACTGCTGCAGTGAAAACGGTTGCTGCGAGCCCTCAGAGGGTGTCACATGGGCCTTGGAGACTGTGACATCAAAATTTATTTGATGTTCTCTTTGAAATCTGAGGTTTGCTGATTCCAGCCTTGAACCATCATCTTATTCTTTCTCAGACCCCAGTTATGATGCTTTAGTTTGCAGGCACAAGTCTGTCCTTCTTTGGGAGAGTTCCATTACCTGCAGTACCGATGCAGGATGTGTCAGCACCACCATTGATTGAGGAGCTGAATATTTCATGAATAAGTAATCGGAGCTGCCTGGTTTGTGACTTTTCACCTATGCTGACAGAATTACTGTGTAGGTTTCTGTGTCAAAATCGTTAGAAGAAGATCATTTATCTCCAAAGAAATGTTCTAAAGCTGAAAACTATGAGAATCTCTTTGTGGTCATTCGTAGAAAATTGTTTTGCATGTGGTGTAATGAGCTGTTGTGAATGATTTAAATGGTTACAGCATTTTGTTTTTCCTTTGTCTCTGTGCATATCTGCAGCTTTTAAAAAATCTAACCAGGTTAGGTGATGACCTCGACCATGTAAATACAACAGAAGAACAAAGTCTGTCCCTCCAATAAGAGCACTATGAATGCAGAACAACTGCACTAAATTGACATGTGCCAGTATGCCATAATGTGTTATGATATGAAGAGAATGGAAACTGTACACTAATTGTTATGGTGTGTAAGATACCAAAGGTTAGTCCTAAATGTTGACACAGTTAAGCATTTCCCTGTCCATCACTGAGGTGTAGTGATGATTTACTGTGTTTACTGTCTTACTCTCATTTAACAAGTGAAAATGAAAAGCAGGGATAAATGCAGCATTATATCCTCGTCGTTCCTGTTTAGGGCTACAGGGCAGGTGTGCTCTAGATGCAATAATAGTGAAGTTTTGATGTGTAACATTTCTCAGGTTTAATTGTGTGATTGTAACTGAGAGGTGCCTGATGGATGTATAAATAGCAACATATTACAGATTTCATACACATCCACATTTTGCTTTCCTTACACCCCGCAGATCCCAGCTGTGGCAGCGATGACCCTTCTCTACACAAAGCCAACACGCTTCCCAGCGAAGCCTCCCATACTCAGAGCCGGCCTCAGCCTCCCAACGCCCCGAGCCTGCAGCGCCGCAGTCTGCCGCCACAGCACTGCTCCCCACTCGGTACAGCCCTGCATCACACAGCCAGGGGAGAGAAACCTCCTTTGCATGTGTGTGTGTGTGTTTAGCAGTTTTCACATCAGAGTTCAAGGTTACACTGTCTTGTGATCACGTGATCCCCATAATTGGATGTGTGAATGTGTGCTAGTGTTGGCGTTAGCAGCAGGTGACAGTTTAGCACAGGAACTGCTGTCAGTGGGAATATTTTGGTATCCTGTGAGTGGAGATTTGACCCATGTAATAAAAACATGGATAATAACAATGAAGTATTATTTGCACAGCAGTTTTCTTATCACTTGCAATTTGCTTTACGGAAAGGTGAGTTAGGTTAGATGGACGTTTGCAAGAATGTAATAATGCAGTGCTTTGTACCAGACATTACCAGAGGCTTTTATTAAGACAAATTGTTTAAGAAGAGGTTTACTAGTAGCGAGAGACTTAGTATGTTTGAACCGTTTGGGCAAATATTTCCATAAGATGGGGTTTTCATTGAAAAGATCAAATATCCCTTTGTCACAAACTAGTGACCTGGAATAATTATCAGGGCGCGATGATGTTCATAGAATCGTCCAATGCTTTGATTACTGATCTCTTTTTATTGAAATCGATATTGTATATTGTGTATTGATAAGACAAAATTGTTACAGAGACTGAGGTAGTGGTTTCACTGGATGTTAAAGTGAGAAAAGTGATTAATACACCAGTGTATTAATTAAGTGTTCAGCATTGAATCACAGCAGTACAGTAGCACATAGTGTACTCTCTTTCTGTTCCTGTGGGCATCTAAGAAGATGCACATAAATGCCTGTGCTGGCGTGTTAGCTGTGAATATGGAGCATAACCGCCACCCAGTGGCCTCACTGTGTATTTCTTTTGAAGCCATGGGCAGCCAAGCTCCCTGAATCTGCATCACTAAACTACCTTATCTTGTTGTGTCCTAGTTTAGGTGCTTGTTTCACAGATACTTTAATTAATGCCAAACTTAACATTAATACATAAATATATACAATCAGCAGCAGTACACTTGATCATTGCCATTCTGTTTGAATAACGAAAGTGTTTAGATCCGCAGCAAATTGTGCCAATTGAGTGTACAAATATAATCTGTATTAGTAAATCCAAAAAGGACCAACATGATCAGCAAAATCATCAAATGTAATAATAATCTTTTAACGTAACACATGGACAGGCTTTAATGCTCCAGAAAGGTAGGTTTTATCCACTAGATATAATAGAAATTGATCATATAAGACAGCAGTCACCCAAACCGTGCCCATGTGGCGTTTGTTAATGCAGGCGGATACGGTCAATAATCACGGTTAAGGAATGCCTGACATCTAGTGGTCACCAGAGTAACTGCATGTGAAGGGTAAAAATGGCGTCCATGGCTGTTGTGTTGTAAAAAAAATAAAAAATAAAAGTTTTTGTTTGGCTGGTTGGTGTTTTTGCCCATAACCACCACTGTTTTCAGTCTCTACCCTTATAGTTTGATTTCTAAGCCTGACAAAGCGACATTATTTTCTCAAGCTAACCAGGAAGCGACATTGTTCTCGCTCTCTAACCGGTTTTATTTGCATGTAACCAAGGCAACAGGCAACATGGCGTGCTTGGGGTAACGGTAGTAAAATGAGTATGTCGAAGACCCAATCGTGATCGTTTTGTAAACCCCAACCAAGTGGTAGAAGTAGTTATTGCTTAAAACCAAGTGACAAAAGCGTTTCAGTAAAGTGTTGTCCTGTGACGGAACGTATGTCGGTGTCGATCTCACGTTACTCCAATAGAATGTGGTTGCGATAGCAACGCTTAGTTGGCGTCTGCACCGATTCGTTTCAACTGCTTATAGGGACGGTGCTTCACAGGATACCGGTATGAGCCGTATTTCAGTTGGAAGACTTGATTATTTCTTATGGAAGTCATACATGTGTTGTCCCCTGAAAGGCAGTGGAATTTTTATTTGGTTAACTAATAGTTAAGCCAACAATATTTGCAATAGAAAATAAATAAAGAAAAACAAAAAAAGCTATTGGAGAGCTATTGTTTATTAGTTGTATTTTAAATGTGTGCATTAAAAGCAGGTTAACATTTGTCTTTACTACACAGCCTCGAGGAGAGAGTTGCAGAGGGACATAGAGGCTGCGGCGTCACCAAAATCCTCCCCTAAAAGATTTGCAGTAGTTTCACCCAAGCCACAGTCCCCCGGTGAGTCATTTCATATCACACCACGTACATGTAAACACATAATGTGCTGTATGCACACACTGCAGGACTAAGTATCTCATAGTGAGTCCTTGTTTTGTTCCCAAAGAAGGATGTGGTTGTGTGATGTTCAGCAGCATCATCTGCTAGGTTTAACTCTCGTTTTCTGTCACCTCTCGTGCTCCCTCCACACTTCATTCCCAGACCTTACCTAGGACAGCCTGATGTTGCCATAGCAACAAGGCAAAGTAGCCCTAAAGCGAGGATGGCCTCGTCAGCACCGATTCTGCTGGCTCAGATTACAACATTATGAGCCAGCAGGTTGTGTGTTTTCCCTCACAGACAGTACAACATCTGCATGTAGAGTTCCCGTACAGGTGATACGTAACGTGATATTGCACCCACATAGTAGGCTCCCACTGGGAAAGTAGCAAGCTCCCTGCTCAGGGGATAAAGGAAACCTCAACAATAATCATAAATGCAGACAAAACGTCCTCTGGTATCAAAATCACCTCAGATGCCTGTTTCTACTACTGTAGAAATTAAACACAGACAGCTAACATTTGTTAAACTGCTACTTTAAGCGAGCCATTAAGGCCGTCTTGTAGTTTAAGCTCAGAAATTACTTGTTTCCCTGAAGTTATTAGAAAATTTGATTCGCATGTGAGTGTTTTTTTACTTCCCGAGTCGTCCTGATAAGATTAATAACTATGACAGAACTTAGTAATATATCAATTCTATAGCAATCACTCCATTTATTGAAAAAATACTTTAATTATCTCAAGAGGAAAACATATATGAATATATATAATTTCATATACATTTATATTGTTCATTTTGTAGTTCTCAAATCTTTCTCTTCAAAACATTTGATATAGACAGTCTAACTGAAGGCATTTGAGTTGTTTGGCTCATTTTCTTGCTCTTCGTATCTGTAGCTCGTGGGCAGGCAGCAACGTGTCATGGTGCTAGTCGGACCATAAGGACTCAGGAGGTGGACCGGGTTCTGATCCAGCAGCTGCAGGAGCGGTGTGAGCAGCAGGCCCTGCAGCTTCAGAGCCTTCAGGCTCAGTTGAAGAAGGCCTCCCTGTGTCTGGATGTTTTCAGCATCACTACTCAGCACTTTTGTCTCAAGGTAAGAAACTCTGGGACTTCAGCAGTACTGACAGTATAGACTTACTCCTTTATTTACTTCTAAAGTCACGCTAAACAAAGTTTTCACAGGCTCTTAGTCCCCTTTGTCGTTAATTCAGCATAAACTAACTTATGAGAGCTCATTTAGACCTTACCAGTGCTATAACTGTTATGATCTGTGGTTTTTTGTCCTTTTTTTCCCTTTATTTTGAGGTTTTCTCGTAGTTCTTTTTTATTTTTAATGTCTTGTTTTATCTGGGTTTTGTTCTTTTCTTGTTGGTTTAGTCATGAGTTTTTTTGACTATTCGTTCTATTCTGGTCCAATCTTGATTTGTCTTTTTGTTTCTTGTTGCTCGTGTCTTGTCTTTATTCAGTTTAGTTTCACACTCTCCTTCAGTAGTTTTTGACTCCACTTGTTCCTGCTGTGTTCGATCTCCTCAGCTGTTCTCATTCACCAATCACTCTCCTCTGCATTTAAGCCCTCTACTGCTCTCAGTCATTGCCAGATTTTGGTATTCAAGAGTAGTCTGCACCTTTTATTGCTGTTTTGAAATAAATCACTTAAGTCTGCTCTTTGTGTCCAACTCATCCACCATCCATGACACAATCAGCTTCTCGATATCAAGACCTTTTTATTCTAGAAAGGTCTAAGCAAGGAATTTACATATAGCTGCAAGCTTGCACCATGTCTTAAATCAGCCGCTTTCTGGTTTTTATGCCCTACTTTAATGAATGTTGAACTCTACAAAGGGAATGTTGTAGGGATGCAGCTAGAAATCATGTTTCATCTTCCTTTCTCAAAGGAAAACGTTTGCTGTCAGCATCACTTTGTTCACAAAGCTCATCACATGCCTTAAAATCTGCTTTTGCTTTTTGAATGTATTAGGAGTGACCGCAGCAGCACGATTTGTCTACAAACAACTTTGTAGGAAATAATGACCATTTTCAGAGTTGTTTCTTGTTTGATCTGAGGGAAACTGTGAGCGTATATATGCATTTTAGTAGAACTTTGTGACATTTCATTTCATTGGGTCTGACCAACAGCTGGCTTAGGGTATACACACTGGGTCTCTTTCTGTAACGGGATCTTATTCACTCGTGGATTCTTATAATTGGATATCTGATGTCGTTGTAAAGTTGTTCCTCGTCAGCAGAGCCCCTTCAAACCCAGTAAAAAGGGCAAAAGACTGCGGGGCCTTGTGCTCACAGAAATGATGCGATCTTAAAAGCATTTAAGCATTATTAATAGTATATTCAAAAGCATATTTAACCTGTTGAACAGATTGGTGACTAACGCACATGCATAGTTGTTCATTTCTTTTAACAACATATTTTATAAAAGGGGCCTCTCATGTAACAGGCTGACATCCCCATTTATTTATTTATTGTCTTATATGATGGTTCCTGTTTTTTTTTTCAATGGTAAAGCACATTGAAAAAGAAAGAAAATGTACAAAAGGCTGATAAAATTAGCCACTCTCTGACGCCTGTAGCTAACTTTCTGTCTATACATAAAGAAATGTGTTTTCCCACATTCCTCCTGAGGGCCTCGTCTGTCGGAATACAATTAATTTTAATTCAGTACATTTTATTTATAATTTTACAACAAATATCTCTTGATTGTGGGAGTTTCCTGCACCTGTCTTTAAGAACATACAAAAAAGATTCCCTGTGTGTTCTTCCTGTCAAACCTGGATCAAACTGCAGTTTCTTGTCCTTTGCTTGTCCTCCGCTTGCATTTAATTCATTTCCCAGCTCCACCCATGGGTTCTGTGGGAAATGATAAATTGGATTAGAGCTGCTTGCTTGGGTCTTGCTCTGCTTCTACATTGTCAGACATGGGTAGAAAACCCTCAAATGTCTTTAAGATGGGGAACTTTACAATTCTTGTATCCAAGACACATCTGCAAATATTAACAATAAAGTGATAAAACTTCCCTTTAGAAACTGGATATTTAAAAACAAGTGATTTTAAGATTTGAGACGCAGTCTTGAAAGTCTTTTGTAATATCCTGCTGTGTTGGTTAAAACGTAGCATGTAAAATTCCTTATATTGCAAATGATATTGTATTATTGTGTTTTTACTCTGGTATTTGTGGTTAGGAGGTCTTTCCATGAACCTTTCCCTGTAAACTTGCATCACTACTCTGTTTGACCACATACTGATGATGCTTTAAAACATTTGTTCCAAATGTAATATTGACTAAAGAAATGTTTAAGACTATGAGTCCTTTGCATGAACATCAAAATATATTAAGCATATTAATTGAGCAAATTGGGCAGTTGTATTTTTTGCAAGAAAATTGACATTGTAAATTAAAATTGTAGTTTGGTGTTACTGCCTCAGTAAGAGTGAGCAAAGATAAACTATGTACCATGAATCTAACATTTGCATGCTCTGTATTCCCCTCAGCTGAGTAAAAGAGCAGTAATTGGCCACTCATTGATCATCTCCCTCCCCCATCTTCTCCTGCTACACCTTTTTTTCCTCTCAAAGATGCAAAGACTGTGTGTGTGTGTGTGTGTGCGCGCTGCTCCTTGCCATGCGTATAAATCTGATATGGGGCGTGTTGATGGGGGATTGAGGGGAGGATAGGCAGAGCTGGGCTGGAGCTGGTCGTCTTTGTTCTAACAGAGATAAATGATGACCACAAACCATGAAACGAGGTGAGGCTTTGGACTTACCATCTCTCCTCCCCTCTCATTCCCCTGCTTTCCTCCCTCCTCCTCGAGCTCTTTTTCTGTATCTTTCGTTTTACTTGCGTCTGCCACTGCTGCCTCCTCAGTAGGCTAAGGGATGCTGCTATCTGCTAGCATAGTATGGGCCACTGCTGCTGTAGGCTTCCATTCCTCCCTTTGTGCTGTCTGGACCAAACGGTAAAAACAGTGTCTTCTGCAGGCAGGAAGCTTGTTTCAGCACAGAGGATTACTTTATGTATTAGTGCTTGTGCGCATGTGTATGTTTGGTGGCGGGGGGGGGTCTTAGTATGTCTCTTTATATGCTCATTATGTTCACTTGTTTCCTAGCGACAGAGCTGGTATAGAGTGCAGAGTCGTGTATGATTATGCTGAGTCAAAGCTTGCTTGTCTGTCGCACTCTCCATCTTCATAGTTTTGTAGGGGACATTACATAAAATGCTGCTGTGTTATGTTCTTCCGTCTGTCTCTGGTTTAATGTGTACATTGTTTAGTTATTGTGTCTACTGGTTAATTCAAGGTGATCACACTGTACTGACTGTCAAAGAAAACTTTTACATATGATGATGCATTGTTTTCTTTCTTACTTTTTTATTAACTTCTTATCTGCGAGGGATATCAATGTCATCAGGATGATTGTAAACAGAGAAACAGCCACACATGAGAAGTTTTTTTATAGTTTCTCACTTTAACTTGACTGCCCACATGGCGGCGGACTTCAGAGAAGTTTGTTGCAGTGTTTCCTTTGGAATAAGCGTGGCTTTTACCGTATAAAAAGCTATGCTTATGTTACGATGTGCAGTGTTGTGAAAGGATTTGTTGTCAGGTAGAAATAGGTGGACATCAGTTTTTCATCCATAAATTGTCTTCTTCGTATTTTAAACGGAAAACATCCTGGTTGTGACTTTTGATCAAACCATTAAAGAAGCAGACAATGATCACCCCTTCCGTCTAGCTGCTTATACTGATCATTTTTACTGTCTGGCAACAGGTAAAATGATAAAGAAAGTATTTAATCAACGTTGTAAAAGATAAAGAAAGCTGTTATTTGTAGCATTCCCAGTAATGAATAGTAGCCACTGTGAGGGCAGAACCTTATAAAGGAAAATTAGAATTCATGACACATAATTTCCAGGAAGGTCTAACTAGGGTGGTGTCTGGGCAGGACCCGAGATTGAGGAATAAAAGCAGAGGTGGAGCTCCAGCATGTGAAATGGCGCTGACCATGTTTCATTCCTCCTGAGGTCACTCCAGTATGTTCCAAGGAAAACCTCTCAGAGGGTGACATCATTACTGTCCTGCCATTCTGCTGAGTGTGTCATACATCTTTCACTCGCTGTGCAGTGAGCTCTGCCGTACCTCCAGGCAACAGTGTGTGCAACCATCATACTGTGTAGAATTAGAACGAAGCATCACATTTTCATCACATCACAATTTTTTGAGCTACTCGACTAATTTGAATTTCCCCCACTGGGGGGTGAATAAAGTGTTATTCTATTTCTATTCTATTCTTCTATTAACTGTCAAGTGTGACATCCTCTGTCATAAAGATGTTGTTTGAGAGTCACACAATGATTAAACACTCAGTGGATACCAGACGTTTTCATTGTGATGCTGTCATGAATGCTGATATGTCCCCTCACATACAGCCATGATGCATTCGTCTTCCTGTAAATCCATGTTTATTAATCAATCATAGTCTCGATCATGTTGTTTTTTTCAGTATAAGAAAAAGAAATGGCTGGTGATAAACAATTGGCGTTTTCTTATATTTCTTATTGTTTGAAAGTAGGCATCAGCAAAGATTCTCTGACTGCATCATTCCACATAAGACATACAGTGAAACAACATTTCACATGTCGCTGTTTCTTTCTCTGCATCTTTTTTTATATCGAGGGACTAAACTGCAACATCTGTATGAATAAAACAACTTTCAACTAGTCTCGACCTGAAGGTTTGGCTTTTCAGTTGTAAAATAATACCGTTTTTCTTTTGAAGAAAAAACACAATGAAAAGATATTTAAACAAAATATTTTAACTATTTTTTACCAATTTGGTATTGCATCAGCAAATGTTAACCGGCTTTAGGAATTCTGTCAGTACTTTATTGTATCTTGTCTCATGTTTGGAAATTCTGAGTACTTAGATGAACTCAGGTGAACTTAAATTAATTTAGCAACAGTTAGCTAGCAAACCAGTCTACTTCTCATCTCACTGGGCTAAACAACTTTCTTTCTTTTCAATTGACACATATTTGAATAAAGAGAAGCAAAAACCACAACTGGTGCTCCAAATCATGAAGCCTCTAACTACTAATGAGTGTGTTGTCATCAAATTTCAGCCTGTTCACACCATACAGATTAAGCTAAATTAGCTAACACATCCTGGTGAAAAACTGAAAGTAAGGAATTCCAGAGACAGGAGAGTTTATTTATGCTCTTTGAGCATTAAATTGATCGTGTGATGCACTAAAGTTTGGATGGGAACATTGACTTGGAAGCAATTGGGTCCCAACCTAATTGCTATGCTAACAAAACAGTGAAGCTAAGATTGCTATGTAACAGTACTGTAAGTCAAAGGGAAGAAACTCTGAGCATGACATTTTTTTCCATTGTTTTACTGACATGTTTGTTTTTACAGTTAAGCCGAGTTCAGTCCTGCATATGTTTGTATTTCAGAGTGAGAGTGTCATTGTGAAGGAGAGGGAACTGTCCCTGGAACTCGCCAGAATTAGGGATGAAGTGGGTAAGTGGGTACCAGTTTGATAGATGTGCCACCACACAGGGAGGTAATGCAACTAGTCACTTAAAGCTCATAATACTGTAGCAGAGACAAGTAGAAAAAGGGATCCCTGGGAGGCCAAACTGCTGATAGAGATCAGGCCTTAGTCTTTCTTAAGATACACCAGAACATGTAACTCCACTGCTCTGCAGGCATTGTTTCATTTCAAAACGTTTGCTTTACTATTACAGTAATGATAAAAAGATTGAAATGACTCTTTTCCTACAAAGTTACACATGTTTTATATATTTTGATTCTTACAATACAGTATTAGAAACAAAAAATAAGTAATTTACTTGTGTCTTTTAGAAATTATTTTTCATTTTGTAGTCAGTGCATGATCTAAACTTGCATCTGGTGAGGCTAACTCCACACATACGCTGTATGCCAGCTTTCAGTGTCGCACACTGGGAGCAACTGCAGCAGGAGAAGGAGGACCTGGAGCGGCGTTTTGAGGCAGAGCTGCAGGGACTGCGGGCTGAGCAGCAGAAGGAGCTGGGAGCGTTGGAGGAGCGCCTGAAGGCTCAACACATGAACGAGACTGAGAGCCTGCAGGCCCAACAACGAGTTGACCTGGAGGAGCTACGGTTCAAACAGCAAGAGCAGGTGCAGTCTGGGTCTGACTGAATGCAAGCTGGCCAGGTTTGCCCATTGGTCAAATAGGAAATAGGGATGTGATGTCACTGAAGGTGTTGGGGTTCACCTAAAAGACAAAAGGATGCAGATTGCTCTAATGCAAGAACATGCAAAAAGATAGTATGCTGCATGTTCTTTTGCAACTCCTTGGTGTGTATGTATGTGTTCTTATCATTGTCAAATGTCTAAATCTTTGCTGCAGCTTGAGGAAATGACCGATAACCACGAGGCGTCTTTGATGGAGATGGAAACAGCCCACAACGACACACTGGCCACTCTGCAGGAGGAGCATGCCAGGACTGTAAAGAGTAAGCGGCACGTTTAAAATATGTTGTCCAACCTACTGCAAGTGAAGGAGATAAGTATATGCTATCTGTTCTTAGATCTCAAGATGGCCCACGAACAGCAGAAGAAGTCTCTGGAAGAAGAGTTTGAAAAGATCAGACTGTCACTACAGGTTAATCAGTTTAACTCTTGAAAGATGTACACTTTGGTAAGTAGTGCTAGCAGTTAACAACTTGATATCTGTCTGGTTATCAGGATCAAGTGGACACACTGACGTTTCAGAATCGTAGCCTAAGAGACCGAGCGAAGCGATTTGAAGAAGCTCTTCGTAAGAGCACTGATGAGCAGATAGTGGTAAGTCCCTTATGATACAGAACACCGCGGCTAACAGTGGCATGATAAAGCTGCTGCCTTTTTAATTTTCTTTTAGGATGCTTTGGCTCCATATAAACACATTGAAGAGGACCTGAAGAGCCTGAAAGAAGTTCTGGAGATGAAAAACCAACAAATCCATCAACAGGAGCTGAAGATTTCTGAACTGGAGAAAATAGTAGGCTTTAAGTTTCTTCTTCAGATTTGCATCAAATGAAATCTGGCGCTTGTTTTTTGTAAATGTTGTTCACACTATTAAACTGTCCACTGACACACCCAATATGTAAGGAGTGAAAGCAGCATAAATCTGGGTGATGCAGTATTTATATTTCAATGCTTAAATTATCTCTACTGGCAAAAACAAACCTATAAACATGCTGATTTCACATCATGTTTTTCTCTTTTCTTTGTGTTAGCAAAGACTTCAAAAGTCATTTTTTTCATCTTTCTAAACCTGAAAGTTGAAAGATTTAAAAAAAAACATCTGCTTGGAAAATGAGTAAACTGAGATAATCACATTGGTTTTAACATGCATTCAAATGTATAAAACTTGTGTTTTCAGTATCAGTGGTAAGTTTTTCACCACTTCAGCTTGGAAATGAGTAAGACCTGTGACAGCTTTAAAGCTTTACATGAATTACTGAAGTATATCACGACATTTTAGGGGAGAGGGACTACACCTCCAGCACCTTTTAAGCATATTATCCTGTTTCTCTTGCTCTTGATTGTGATTTCCCATTTGAAGAATTTAATATTGTACCCTTTCACCTGTGTTTTTGAGCAGGCTGAAAAGAACGTGTACCTGGAGGAGAGACTGCAGGTGTTACAGCAGCAGAACGAAGACTTGAAAGAGAGAATAGACAAGAATCTTGCTGTTTCCAGGTCAGTTTAAGTGTTTAAGTGCAACAGGTGATGAATATGATGCAGTCTGCTGCTCTGAAAACATATTAAAGGGGCAGTTCCACTATAAAAATGTGGAATTAATGAGTCTTGGTTAAGATAAAGTTATAAAAAATCCTCCCCTCCTAATGCAGCCGGGCATTTCTTGTCAGAGAACAGACAAAGCTGTTTAAGCAGATACAAAAGCTCCTCTTTTGTGACTTTTTTTGGTCTCCTTTTCTTCTTCAGGCAACTCTCTGAAGAAAACGCCAACCTGCAGGTGCATGTTGAGAAGGAGAGCAATGAGAAGAAGCGTCTGAGTCGCACCAATGAAGAACTGCTGTGGCGTCTCCAGACAGGCGAGCTGAGTCCTCACATGACCCCCAGTTCCTCCCCCATCCATAGACCCCCCTCTGGACCATGCTCCCCTGCCCGCCCACACTCGTACCATCAATGACACCCTCAATAGAAGCTCTTGTATCAAATGATTTCTTTGATCAGTCTCAGAAGCCCTCTTTTTTTGTCTGTCTCTGACGAATGCTCCTTTCAATTACAAGTTTGTTTGTTGGGAAATCTTATATGTGATGCACTTCCAAAGTCGAACCACAGGATTTTAATCTTTGACCTATTGAATTGTATTGATGATCACACCTGATGACATAAGAGAAAATATCTCAGCCTTTTTCTATTCCACATGAATGCCCCACAAAACAGACGCTCCGCAGTTCAAGCAGATGAAAGACGAGCTCATTGTAGATTTCAAAGAGCTGCCTCAACATCATAGTGCCTCATTTCCATATTTCGCCTCCATCTACATCTCCATCTTCCCATCCAGCGCTCAGGATGATGGATGAACAAGACGTAGAAAACATTAGAAGTGCTACAACAAACACAAGAAGCGCCTTCTACCGTTCATTCTCTCCCACCAGCAACGTCTGCCAGGGCACAGGTAATACTTAGAGTAGAATCACAAAACTACCTACAGCTAATTGTTCTCAAAGTGAGGATTCTTCTCTGAGGCAAGTTAACCTTTTCTCGCGGAAATATTTCATATATCAGGAGTTTATGAATGAATGCCAACTCATCTAACCTCTGTCATCCATCCTACTGTCAGCATTGAGCTGAAATGTGTGACTACAACAACTCATGAACCCACTGAACTGCCAACAAAGTCCAACTATATTACCTTCTAAAATTATCAAATCTGTACAGGTTTTGCTCTTTTTCAAGCATGGTTCGTCTTCCAGTGACAATGTATTTTAACTTTACTTACTGTGTGATGATTAAGAGTAGAAAGGCAAAAGAAGTTCATCCTTATTTCTCGTAAAACTGAGCTCGACTTACTGAAATGAAACAAAGAAATGGTTGGAGCCCCTCGCCTTAGGTTAAGAAAGTGTGATCATGTCTCACAAAACCACCAAAGAGGGATCATTGAGCGCAGTGCTTCATTATATGCTGTATTGGCTATATGTTTGGGGTTCATTGCTGCAGAATCAGCCATAAATGCTGCTGACAATGTTTAATTCACGTCAGATTTATTGTGTTTTAATATGCAAAGTAATTGTTCCTTTTTGATTTAAAAGCACTTTGTCGAACTGTTGCTCTTTTCTGTGTTGCTGAATATTTATTTATTTTTCATCACATGCACAACATGTCCCAAGCTTTCATCTCCGTAAGCGTACCTCGAGGTTGACTTTTTCAGCATTTACTGAGTTATTTAATCAAAACAGGCATGAAAATCTGATTACAATGTTACCTCATTTCTCATTGTAAAGATTAATCTCAGGACTTGAGAAGCATTGTGAGTCAACAAAGGGAAGCAACTGCCATGACTTTTATTTTGTGTTTATTGCCCCTTTTTTCCATGTTTACATACTGTAACCAATCATCTCAAAGGTCTGTTTTATGAGACATTCATTTGGATGTCAGCAGCAAGTGGACATATTTTAAAGAGGTTAGTGCAATGTGTAAAAATAAAGTGGAACAGTGTTTTAACACATATTACATACGTATACATTAGTTCCTCTGAGCAAAGATGTTCAAACCCGCCAATTAGGAATTTGATTGTCACTGCATTTTACTGTTTGGACAATGAGTTGATTACGTTTATCAAGAGGGATTTTCTGGATTCTGAGAGGAAGGGGAAATGGCCTTCCTCTCCATCAGGTACTCTGATTGCACTGATCGCCTCTGTGTCCCGTGGACACGATGTTGTACACATTTACCGAATGTTTGTTCAAACATAGAGCAAGCTTTTGTTCACAGTTTGTGCCCAAAGTCAGAGAGGCTTGGTCCATCACACGGATGTCATGACTTCTGTTGATCGTTTACATGTCTTAAGTTGAAAAGATTGTATTTAGTAGTTGAGAAGTTCATGTTCTGGATTAGTTTATATGAAAGCATGACCTCACATAAGCTTGTGCATTATTTTTGTTTGACTTTTTGTACATTCTGTTGAATTATTCAAGCGTCCTCCTCCAGAAGTTAAACTGTAGCTTATCTGGTTAAAATATTGAGAGTTGATGGCTGTACTGTATCTGTTGCACTTTGTATTCAAGTATTAAATCACAATAAGCATACACAACAAGTGCATAAATGTCAGATTTGGTGTGTATTGATGTTTAGATTTATAACTATGACATAAACCTTTTTCTCTGTTAAAAAATTAGATTTAATTCAATGCTATAACACACTAGGCCTCGTAGAGGATATATTAAAGTGACGCTACTGAAGCCCTCCAAAAGTTATAACAACAATATAACACTAACAGCAATGCAAATCTTGCCTAATTTATATTATGAGACGCACTAGATGGAATTCATTACTTCCTCTGCATGAAACTCTGCATCATATCTATGGGCAGAGGGAAGATGATGGTGGAGTTCTTTTCTGCTGCGATGCTGTTCAGAGTCTGCAGGTATCGCAGCTGGAGAGCAGAAGGTGCTTCAGCAATCACCAGAGAGGCTTCTTTCAGAGCCCTGGAGGCCTTCATCTCTCCCTCTGCTGCAATGATCTGAAACACGGAGTCATAAATTCCCCAAATGTTCCCTCTGATAAAACAGAATGTGTTCTACAGCTGCCGCTCTCACCTTAGCCCTGGCCTCTCGGCTGGCCTCTGCCTCTGCCGCCATGGCTCTCTGCAGCTGTTGAGGCAGCTTCACATCCTTGATCTCCACACGCTCCACCTTGATGCCCCATGGATCCGTGGCCTCGTCCAGGGATTCCTGCAGGGTAACATTGAACAATAAATACTCAGGCTTCATACAGCCATTTTCAGATTGTAATAAGCGTTACTTGAAAGCTCATTTTGGAGCCCCCCCCCCTACAGCCGTTATGAAGGCTAAGTGCCACAAATGGAATTCACTCATTTATTGAAGGCATACTGAGTGTTGTTTAAATTAAGGGTAGAAAGGAAGAAGTTGACCTAAAAATGCAGTTTTGTCAACCACACAAACTGAGCAGGAGTTTGAACTGCTCAGCTCTTCAGGTCTCATCTGCAACCTTTTCTTTCTTGGCATTTGTCTCACGGTGCTGTTTCATCCTACCTGCATACTGAGTGAAATGCCCTCTCTGTCAGAGAGAAGTTCTGCAAGGTTTTTGGTGCCGAGGACATTCCTCAGAGTGGTTTGAGCGAGCAGTCGTGTAGATGAATGTGCGTTGGAGACGTTGGACACAGATGAAATGGGGCAGTGTATGCGGAAGTACACCACACCATCCACAGACACTGTCACTGAGTCTTTGGTCAGAATCTACAAAAGTAAAGAAAAGACGAGTCCTTGATCACTCAAAAGATGACAAAAGCTATAGACTGATGGCTAACATTGGATGTAGAAGGAGAACAGTTGTAATGAGGAGAGAAAAACTCACTTCTTGTGGAGGGATATCAAAGGAAACAGTCCTCAGATCGACTTTCACAAAGTTATCAGTGCAGGGCAGAACAAAAAAAAGTCCTGGAAGAGATAAAAACATTGTTAAACTTACCCTCTGAGCAGACTGTTCACCCAGCTTCAGTGTAAGATTGCATATGTTGAATCATAAACCTGGCCCTTTAGGTTTCCTGTCAGCAATCCGGCCAAGTCTGAAAATGACTGCTCGCTCATACTCCTGCACTATCTGGACATTAGAGACAGTAAACCACACAGAGACCAGCAATAAATCAGTGTAAAGGGAAGGGAAACAGTACGCTATGGAGCCGCATCAGTCAACTAAATGCAATCACTGTCAGATTTCAGAAGCGGAGCGTTATCACACGTTAATGAGCACGAGAACATTATTTACCTTGACACACATAAACAGTGTGAATGGGAAAGTTGCTGCTATGAAGATGAGTGATAGGATTACCAGCAGCCAACCAAAGCACCCCAGTCTTCCCGAACCTTTATCTGTGGTGAGAGAAAATGCTTTAAAACTTGTAGCAAGTATTTTCTGTGTATTTTCATGGCACATTTGTTCACTCATACACTCACGAGCAGTGACATTCAAAGACAGAGCTGCTGTTGTCAGCTTGTTAACAGCTGATTAAACAGTAATATGATCCAGTGGGACAGAACCTTCCACCAAGGTAACAAAAGATGCCTGCTGCCAGGCAAGAACTGTTTTGGATTTACACATCTCTCTTGTCACTAATTATGTAATTAATCTCTGAGGGAAGTCATGTGAACTCAAATTCACCTGAGTAGTGCAGAGCTATTGTTTTATCAGTCTTAAATTTCTTCCCCGTCCGTCACCTTCAGCCTGTATGTGTTGCCAGGGAAACAGGGAGGGCTGCAGGGATCTTTTCTTTTCTTTTGTCAAGAAGCCATTCTTCTTTTTCTTCTTTTGGGCATGGTGGTGTGGTGGTTAGCACCGTCACCTCTCAGCAAGAGGATTCCGTGGGTTCTCCGGCTTCCTCCCACCATCCAAAAACATGCTTGTAAGGTTAATTGGTGACTCTAAAATTGTCCCTAGGAGTGAGCGTGCATGGTTGTTTGTCTCGTTCGTCTCTGTGTGGCCCTGTGATGGACTGGCGACCTGTCCAGGCTGTACCTCAACCCTGCAAGTCTTTCCATCTTGCAGCTTGTTTTGTGTGCGCAATAGTCTGGAATACCACAACATTATACAGAGTCCATATAATATACCACTTCATAATTTTATAAACTTGTGGTATAACTTTTCTTTTCTGTACTTTACTGTAGCACCTCTTGTCAAACTCGTCCTAAAAGGTCCTGTCCACTCTGATTGGACAGGACCTTTGTGTTTGAGGGGTACCGAACCAGCCACTCCACAGGTATTATGTGAATATGTTCCCTGGTGATGTTTACAAGTAAAGGAAGAAAAGACACGGCGGTGTTCAGGCCTATTCTGTCCTCTGTGGGACAGGATAACTCTCTGTGGTGTGGACTCGGTTATCCTTTTAAATGAACACAAGATTGAAAAAGCAAAAACATAGCATATCTCTTTAAGATGTTTCTTGAAGATGCCGAAATGACAGAAAAAAAGGTTGAATTTGTGGTTGATGACGTAAACGTTCAGTGATACATATTCACTGGGAAGGGAAGACGCTGGTTTAAAGCTAATCATTGAAACACTGTCAAAGCAGTCATGTTCAATGGCAAAAGTTTGGATTTATAAACTGATAGTTGTGGCTCTAAGACAATTTGTTGAGGGAGGGCAAAGTTGGGTTAGATAGATGATAGCCAGTAGGTGGAAAGCAGAAGATAAGGATGAGTGAATAAGATGAGTGTAAAGATGTTGTTAATGATGGAAGAAAAGGTTACGTTACAACAATTTCACAAGAAGCATCCCAACAATATACTGTACATATGGAATTCTAATTTATGTTTAGCATCTTTAGTCAACATTTTTAAATGGTTACTGTCGTGTTTAGACCTCACACTGTGTATCCATTCTTACCGTTTCAGCACTTTTATATTAGATTAAAAAATAAACACATGTGATAAACACACACAAATGTTTAAAGAACGTAGCTGTGTGAAGGTGGGCCAGTTTTCTGACAGAACTACTACAGGAAAAGATGCTTAAAATCTGCAGTTTTAGCCACATTACTCACTAACTCAAATATAAAAAAAGTATTTACCTTCCACATTATCCTCGCTGATTTGAAGTTTACCTTGCGTAACCATCTCTGCTCTGCTGGATGTTGTTGAGATCATTGGTGAGTTGTCTGTGAGATGGAGCAGAGCAGCACTTGTTTACCTATCTCTTCGCTCTGCGGGGTGTGGTCTCTCCACTTCCTCTGTGCTGCTTTGCCTGAGCCTGAGACACACACACACACTATGACTGTTGGACTCACCTCGTTGCTGTAGACTGGTAACATGAACCACAGTACAGGCAGCTTCTGCATGGTTCTTGTAGTTGGCGGCCTAAAGTTCAGCCATAGTGGCTTCCCTTTACCTCCTTGTTTGCAAGTCCAGCCTATCACCTGCTGGCTGCAAGTTATAAATAAATAATCATGGGTAATCAAGTCTTGAAACATGAGACGGAGTGGGGAGACTGTGCAATCATTGATATGTCTCTCCTTAAGATAAAAAAATGCAAGTTTCCCCACAGACTTACTGTAAATGTATTGTGCAGAGTCACAATGTTCTTACAACATCATATGCATGCCAATCCACATTTTTGTTGGTCTCATTGCAAGTTTTGTGGATTCAGATGTAGGATCTACAGTCTATTCATTATCATCTCCATCTTAATGTTTTTTTCGATCTCAGTGCTGAACATAATAATATAATTAACACTATAAATGGGTATGAAACTGAGCATCATGTGTCGTCTCTTTCCTGCTGCAGGAGTGCACTGTTCCCTGCTGCTTGACTTTCAACATTTGCTATATAAAACAAAGGAAAATACTTTAAAGAAGGTGCAAAAACATAATTGCTACTAATTAATAATTTAAAATGGCAATATATGTATTTTTAAAATGTAATGTTTCTTCAGATAAACAGTTGGTTTGAGTGTAGCTGGTGAGCAGAAAGAAGCTGAATTGTTTAGTTGACAGGTTAAACTGAACATCCGCATGTGATTGCTAACATCAGTCATTCTACATCAAGTATCAAGCCAAGACTTAAAAGTTAGGATTTAAATTGTAAATAACTGTGGCCAGCACACTACAGCATTCATTTTATTGCTAAAGTCACATAAGCCAGTGTTTACACCACATGTACTGAGACACAATAAAACTTGTGCAACTAGAGCCAGTGTTTCAGCGGAGCAGCTGCCCAAGGAAGGACGACCCTCCACTTCGGGCACCAACAGTAATCATTATAAACTTGCGGCTCAACTCATAAGCGAGGAAGAGGGCTCCATTGGCAGGGTCATGGTAGGAGTCAGTCCAGACTACAGAGCAGTCAATCCTGTGGAGCAAGAGAGGCCTCCAGAAATTAGTACCAATATGCATCCATACTGTCATTGCTGGTTCCTTTACAGTTCTGATAAGTTTAACTCAGCTTTCTAACACGAGTCAAAGTTATATTTTAATGTTGCCTTCCCAACAGGTTGATGGAGGACTTCTGCTGCTGCTCTGTTACCCTGAAACTGAAACTCCAGCTGCTGCTCAAGTCATACTTTAATACTAACAACTCAGTTTCATTCAGTCATTACACATAAACTGCTACTTTAACTAGTCAAGATAACTTAATGAGCTTAATGAGACATTTACTGACACAAAAATAGAAAATTAGGTTGTGGAATGAATATTAGACCAGAAACAGTCTTTATTTAATAACCTTTGTAACCACATTATCATTTGATTCATCACCTCACAATCAATAATCACAGCAGATGACTCATCTGAGGATGGAAACATGTCACACATCGTGCTCTTTGAGGAAGCCTTCAGCCTTTACTTCAAAACTAGACCTCTAAAAAACTTTACTATTGTCCCAAAAATTCTCTGAAAAGCTTCCAGCTGATCTAAAATGCTCACAATGGAGATTGAATCAAAGTGATGATTGTAATTTCTAGGTTACCTAAACAAGGTAAACTTTTTCTTAATTGGCATTGTATAAATTTGATAATGATTTGGTGCTATATAATTTTAATATCATTGAATTGAGGAGAAACAGGGAGAAAAGGCTGAGCTATGCCAAATGACACAAGAAGTGGACTGAAAATCAGTGGCAACAGGTCTTATGGAGGGATGAATCCTCCCCAGAGCCCGGACCTCAACATTACTGAAGCAGTGTGGGATCATCTGACAGAGAACGGAACAAAAGGCAGCCCACATCCAAAGAAGAGCTTTGGGATGTCCTTCAAGAAGCCTGGAGAACTATTCCTGAAGACTACTTAAAGAAATGACAGTAAGCTTGTCTAAGAGGGTTCAGGCTGTGTTGGATTAAAGGTGCTCAGATCAAATATTGACTTTAATATCTTATATACTGTAGTTCTGCTTATATTTGAACATGTCTCCTGAACCTTCCTGGTAAACCTTTCCTGAAATTTCCTGGTAAATTAAAAACTTTAACACAGTCGTGAGACTGTTGCCTGTTGGTGAAAATAATCTTTAAATCACTCATGTTTGCTGTCAACAGCTTCATATAATGTACTTCTGAACCCGAAAAATTAATACAAAACTGCATATTGTTTCATACATAAGACTTTTATACTTTTATACTTAAGACAAAAAATTCTATTACAGAAACTGTTACATGACACAAAGTCCTCTGGCCTGCTGCAGTGATATAGCTATCTGCTGTACAGTCGACCTTCTGGGCTTTTCTGTCGCCATACATTCCATTATTGGTCTATATCTGTCCAAAGCGGCGCAGAGGAGGAGCGGCGGACATGGCGGCACGCAGCGCCCCATATCACCGCTTTGATTATTAATCCGGGTACAGCAGAATGATACGATAAAATCACACTTTAGGTCAGATGGAGCCACAGGTGAAGCGCGGTTGTTTAGTGGTTTCCCCCTCTGAGATGGTGCCTGGTCGGTGCGTAAACTGTGACTTTCTGTGGGTGAGGGTGCCAAAGTCTCCAAACCAAGGCGGATATATCAGAGGAATGAAGGTAAGCATAACAGACCAAATCGACCCTAACTGCAAAATTAATCAAATCACTACCTCATTTAAAAGTATTTCAACTATTTGCCAACTTTCTCCATCTCCCTATGAAGTTCATACTCGGTGACTGCTGTATGAAGTTGACCTTTACAACTCGAGTAGTTTTTAGACATGCAGCTCATGTTCGGATTGAGTTTTGAGCTGAGTTAACTGTTCCCATAAACTCATATTGCAAATATACTCGAAAAACATCAACGTTTTAAAGTTTCTCTAGCAGGTCTAATCTCTAAACTACTCCTTTAATTATTCTTTAAGTCGTATACAAACTCGTGTACGGTCGTTTCTATTCTTAGGAGAAAAGTAACCCGTGCGTGCTGTTCTGGTCCGCAGTTTGAGCGCCTCCGCCCGGATTAACGCCCCGCTGGTGTCCCCAGCGACCCGCTGCCCAGCTCGCTCCCAGACGCTTCTTTAAGGTACAACATGTTCACTGCATGCTGCAAGTTCCCAAAAGCAGCTGTTAATAGTTCAGCCACACGTTTATGTCGAGGATTCGCCAGAAGTTCCAGAAGTTTGCTTCAAATTCATGAATTCTTCATAGTTTTCATGATGTAACATACAACTAAAGCCTCCACGATTGAAAGACTCTTAGAATTTAAGCTTTTATTCCATGAATGTTTTTATAAATCTATATTTTATAGAATATTTGGATTTTCTGCCCTCTTATCATTTCATGTAGGAGGGTATTTGTGTCCTGGTGCAGTTACACATTTCTGACACTTGTGGGCAGTATTGGTGCAGGTTGAAACTGACAGGCTGCTCAGATCACATTAAAGTGCTCAAGGTTAGGCATCTGTGAGGCATAAGATTGGTCCCAAATTTATTCTGCAACAGAACAACGATCCCCAAGCATATGTTCAGTGTAATTCAGTGTAACTATGTTCATCATATAGAAGAGCAACCAGTCCAGGAAGTGACGGTATGGCCTGCACAAAGCCATGTTCTTGACATCATCGAGTGTGTCTGGGATTGCATGAAGAGACGGAGGGATTAGAACCTACATCCAGAAATCTGTGGTTAGTTCTCCAAGATGTTTGGAACAACCTGCCTACTGTGTGCAAGTGTAGCCAGAAGAACCGATGCTGGGTAGTTGCTTTGATTTCGATTTATCTTCTGTTTGCCCACTTTGCATTTTGGTAATTGATAAAGAAAAAAATAAAGACTATCCCGTCTTTACTGTGTTTTTTTTTAACTAAATCACCTGCGAACCGGAGTGTTTGAGAGCATCCAGCTGTGGTCCACTAGCCCTGGTTGTTTATAGGTGTGTCTGAATGAGAGACTCAAACCCACCCAGTCTCTGCTGACTGCAGACCAGGCTGATACGTGCTGTTTGATGAAGGCACACCTACTTACTGACCCAGAGTGAGCTAAGTGGTGTTTAGATAAACTGTATCCATGATAAAAACATGCCACTGACATCATACCTTGTCCGTGCATTCCACTCTTTTAATTTGGATACATTCTGATCCCAGCCTCAGGCAGAATCTCACACGACACAACTGGATGTGCAGATGGAGTCGAGATGTCTCACATGTTTCTTAGTTACAAACAACAAATACAAAAACAAACTAAATAATCTCTGTGTTGCTACAATGAGGAACTGATGGCCATATGAAATGGAATATATTGTGTTAAGAGCAAACATATGGTTGTATTTTGACAACTAGTGGTCATTATTTAAAAATGGTTTGCCATGAAATTAGGCAGAGAGAAGGTGTAGCAAAGGGCTCTGTGACAATGTACCCTCCACACAACCAGTTGAGCTACCAAAAGTTGATTTTAATTTACTTAACATTGTAATGATGGCTGATGCAGTGTCTCATAGATCTTTTGTTTGGCAGTTCTTATGGTTCCCTTTACATTGACTTTCTGTACTCTTTCAAACAGCCTTTTTCAACTCCATGTACAATTCTAAGGAGATTAAAAGTCAATTTTTGGTTATTCTCCAGCACAATCTGAACAATCTTAGACAAGCTTTCTGTCATTTCTTTAAGGAGTCTTCAGGAATAGTTCTCCAGGCTTCTTGAAGGACATCCCAAAGCTCTTCTTTGGATGTCGGCTGCCTTTTGTTCCGTTCTCTGTCAGATGATCCCACACTGCTTCAATAATGCTGAGGTCCGGGCTCTGGGGAGGATTCATCCCTCCATAAGACCTGTTGCCACTGATATTCAGTCCACTTCTTGTGTCATTTGGCATAGCTCAGCCTTTTCTCCCTGTTTCCCTTCCTTAAGAACGGCTTCTTGACAGCCACCCTTCCATGGAGACCATTTCTGATGAGGCTTGGGCCAACAGTAGATGGATCAGCTGAAGGTCCAGATGCATCTCTCAGGTCCTGTCAGGTCTTTGCTGGATTTTTTCCTCTTTCTTAAGGACATCACTTTCAGATCCTGTTCATCTGCTGTAGATAGTTTTCTTTAGGCCTGACACTTCTTCTTTTGTCCTCCACTTGTCCAGTTTCCTCAAATGTTTTAAGGACACACTGCACACCATGCTGAGATATGCCAAGTTTTTGTCTCAGGGAATAAACCTTTTTTGCTGCAAAAACACTATTTTCTGTCTGTCAAATAAACCCAAAGTCTGTTTTTTATCATTTTCATTTTCTGAAACTATAAGGTTGGGCTGGAGTTATATTGCAACATGACCTGCTAACTCAGTTCAGGAGGTTACTTTGTACGTGAATAGCAACAAGACAGAAATACTCAGAAATCCTGTCTCATTTCGAATATCTTTGCAGTGTTTTATATCTCACCATCATACTCACACTGGGATTCAGGGATCATACTTTTGCCATGTCACCACAGCCGCTAAAAACGGCTTCCTCACAAACTAAACCTCGGACACGAGCCTTATCTGAACCACAAAGAAATCCCCAAAACCAACTTGTCCCACAACTATATCTAAAGCCTTTAAATACACACACATATCCTCTGAGGAATCTACAACATGTCGCTTCCCAGAGCGTGAACTATTTAGTGTCGCCAGCGGTCGCAGCAGAACCCTCCCAGGAGGTTATTTCTGTCTCCGTGTTGACTGTCCAAAACCATCCAGTCCCCACCCATCCAGTGACCCGTGAAGTGTGTCAGTGGGCGGAGTGACAGCTTGAGTTTAGGTTTTAAGCACCAGTTTAACCAGATCTGGACTGTAAACCTAAGCATTCAGATGCACACTATAGAATATTCGGTTTCTGTATGCTTGTACAATTAGTAGAATTAATGTTTTTCTCTGCAAACTTCTTCAGTTTAAACCTCTTCCATGTGTATGTGTGATTGCTGACTTTTAACTACCCGGTGAGGTTCTGTCAGCGGAGCTTCATAAAAGGACCGGTTTCTAGTACCGTTCACTGCTGCACGTTTCAACAAACTCAGCTGAGAATCTACACCAGCTGGTTTTCACAGGTGGAAAGCAGCCAGAGCTTCTCCTCTCTGCTGCACCTGACTCGTGATACAGTTTAAGTGATAATTGTTGCCGCAGCTCCACCTGATGGTTGAATGTAATCAAAGTTTATGGGACAATTTCATTTGTGCAAGTGCCTTTTTAGTGCGGATACTGTTTGAGTCTATTCCCTTCTGCACTTATCACTGCAGCATCAAGCTGCACCACCCAGTGAATGGTGTAATGGAAAAGGCTCTACTGCCAGGGGAGGACTTCAGAGTTTGTGTGCGCCACTCTGAGTACCACCCAGAAAGATTCGACCCAACATCATTTATTCACTATGCAGTGATGTTGTAGATTTGTATCTTTTGTGTTTATGTTACTCCTAATGTGGATGTTGTTGTGCCAAGATGCTGAGATATGTGGGAAGGATTAAAGTATTTTGTACTGTATGAACGAGTTCAGAGTATGTTGGTGTGTGACAGACAAGAAATAATGCAGACATTATTTCACTTATTCTTCTAAATAAGTTGTTTAAAATGTAAGCAAAATACAATGCAAACATATAAAATGTTGAAAGTAAAGCATTTTACTGTTTCAGTAAATGTATTATTTAATCTTGAATTCAGTTGCAACTACAGGTTTCAAAAAGGTTGTGATGGGGGTAACAAAAGGCCATGAAAATAATTAATAATTTGTGGTCTGTGACAAAGGAGAAAAATACCGTCAAGCACTGCTAAGAAGTGAGTGTGACGGTGAGCAGGAGAATGACAGAGTTATCTGCACTTTAATTACCACACTGTTCTCCCAGTGGACAGACGTGGTGACGAGGGTGCAAACAGCAAAGGGTGGGCTCCTCCCCTTAAACATGGCAGGTTCAGAGTGTATCTGCCTGATGTCTTGGGGTGATTGGGCTCCACTACACTGTCTCTAGAACTTGTTGGATGTAAGAACCTGATGCATCATGTGATTATGCTACATAGAGGCTAATTCTTCCTTGGTGTTATCAAATGAAGGTAAGTCATTTTTATTAGTATAGCACAGCTGGGCTGTGTCAAAGTTTCAGATCTGCACCTGAAAGCCAAATTGGTTTGGAGTATTAGCCTGGATGTTGTTGTCATGTAAAGCTGCTGGTCCAATCAACAAACCTTCTTCAAAGGTTCCAGAGATTTAAAGTTTTTCTTTGGACATTGGCTGCTTTTATGGTCCAGCTCTTGTACCTGACAACAACATCTAAGATGTTGCTCGTCTAAGAGGGTTTTTGCCTGATATACTGTATTTCTATCTGTGTTTGCAACAATTGTGACTCAATGCTTTTGCACAGTAGAGTAAATGCAAGAAATTGTGATATAACCTGTCCTCAACAGTTAAACAGTGACTGACTGTTGTATTTATAAAGTGCAACTGTGACATTCATGCTTGGCATATTTTAGCATGTAATACATTGAAGGTTATTAAGAGTTTGACCTTTAGTATAAGTTAGTAAAGCTGGATTTTATAACAGATTTAACATTTGCAAAAAGGTGCCAAAGTGCCAAGACAAGAATATTGATGTGTGGTGCTGCTTAAAGTGAGAGGGACTTATTAGTTAGTAGACTACTGCTGTGTTTATTATCTCAATTATTATTATTAAAAGCACAGGAGGAGCACGTCGACTTCCTTAGAGAGCTGGTTGAGGATCAGTGGCAGCAATATTTAATTTCGCAGGACGTGTGACACTGAAAACATGGACTTCTAATGAAGCGACAGAAAGCTGTGGTAATAGAAGATGACAGCATTTCCACAGGGGGAAAATAGCCGGCCTGTGCCATCCTGTTTGGGGGTGAATGATCGGGCATCTGATGAAGCAGCAGGGATGGCAGAGTTTTCTTGTACTACCCCAATAGAGAGAGAGCGGAGTTCAGCATTTCCAAAGCCTCTCTCCAAATGAGTGGATATGAGGCGATTTAAAGTTACTTTTCTTTGTACTCACTGCTCATTCACTGATCTTGGAATCCATCCCGCCTTCATGTCTTGTAAAAGTGTCTGTTATCACCTGTTTCCCTTGTTTATATAGCAGTCAACATTTATGTCAGAATCTTAAACAGAGCTCAGCTCACAATGAATTTTGACCCATTAACTTAAATGGAACTTTGTGAGGATTTTTTTTAACTGGACTGACTCAACTTTGTAGCATTATGTTAGAGAATAATTGATTAAAACAATTTTGCAGCATTGACAGCAAGATAAATGATTGAATATTTGCTTTCTCTATCAGGTTACAAAGCTGTCCTTCAGTGTCTGTTGGGAAGATTCTGCAGCAGAGAGCTGATTGGCATCACGTGGACCTTGACCTGCATGAGGTTAGTGCAGATGCCTGAAAAGAATATATTCTATTATGCATTTATTTTTACTGCATTTAGTGACATTTGCACAGATTATTCTTCCTGTTTGCATGCAGGGAAACTGGCACGAAGGCTAAAATGCTGGTGAAGGGCCTTCAGGAAGCTGTGCTGCTGCCAAACCTCGCTGCGAGGAAGACCACGGCAGCAAGGTCATTAAGAAATATTCCTCCAACAGGTAGCAGTTGGATTCGAAAAATGTGATCATACCTCTGCCTCTTGTTCTACTGCACACACAATTGAAATGAAGGGATTTAAGTTTGCTGCAACCTGTTAATTAACTACTAGATATCAATGAAATCCAATGATACTGCTCCTTCAGGTTGAACTTAGCATATCTTGGATTGAACGTATAAGAATTAGAATTATATAAATAAAGGATGTTGTATGTGAATGTATCGTAAAAAACGTTTTTTATTCACATTTTATAGTATTTAATAAGTAAAAAACAGGGAATCACAACTAAATGTTATTTCACAGCACATGAGTGCATTCTTTATTTTTGATATACAAATCTGGCACATTTGTCAGATAAATACTTTCTAGTTGGTATTTTTTAACACACTTCTAATGTCTGCACTGTATAAACTCCATGTTGTTGGGAAATGTGTTTATAAAACTCATTAAACCTCCAAGCTTCCAGTTTTTTTGTTTTTTTTATGATGGATGAGAGCACGTTTTCAGGAGAAATATTAAAAGGAAGTTCACTCAGTGTACGACTGGGTCCTCTTGTCATTTACATTGATAATTCATATTTGTCATGTTTGCATTAAAATGAAACTGTTCCCACAATGATGGAAAAAATTGTTGATAAGAAGCCACCTGAGCAACAAAATCTTCACACGTGGTCACATTCCATCCCCTTATGCCTCGAATCAATCTATTTAGACCATTTCTCATGTCTCTATTCAGATGAAAGGCTGATGTTGAACTGTCTCAGCGTTGATTTATTTAAGTTCTTTAAAACATTAATTCCTTGAAGCACCTGAGAAGATCAGCGAATGTGTTTTCCAGGATGAACTCTAGAGTAACACCTCCTCATAAATTGCCTGCTAATCGCTTATTGATGCATGAAATACCGTAGAATGAAACATATTCTTTTGTTTGAGTAAAAAAGTGACGATAACAACTAAATGAAAAAGTTAAGTTGATTCATAATTACTGTTTTAACATCCAGAATTACATTAAAAATGAACAAAAGCATTTATCCAAAGCTGCATATAGGTGGGAACCTCAATGTTGGGTTGAGTTAATTTACATCGACATGCAGACTTGCAAGTTAGGGATTGAAATAGTTATTTACCAGTTAACAGAGGCGCTCTCTCCACCCTGAACTACAGAAATACCAATTACTTCCACATATATTATGCAGCACTTTTTCTCAAACTATGAACTATGTTCGGCTCTTAAAGAGAAGAGTGACCATCCTGCTTGTTATCAGCTCTCAGTTCAAAAGCCTGCATGTCTGATGGTATGGGGGTGCTTTAGTGCCAATGGAACTGGAAACTTGCACATCTGGGGAGACACCATCAATGCTGAAAGGCATTTACAGGTTTTAGAGAAACACACAGAAGGCCTTGCATATTTCAGTAAGACATATTGCATCTATTACAACAGCATGGCCTCCAGGTGCTGGACTGACCTGCCTGCAGTCCAGATCTTTCACCACCTGAAAACATTTCAAATACAACAAAGAAGACCCGGACTTTGGAGCTGCTAGAATCTCATATCAAAGAAGAATGAGAATGGGGCAATATTCCCCTCCCAAAGGTCCAACAACTGGTCTTTTCTTCCCAGATGTTTACAGACTGTTGTTAAAAGCAGAGGAGATGCTATGCAGTGGTAACCATGGACCTGTTCCAACTTTTTTTTAGTTGTTTGCTGCCATCAAATTCAAGCTGAGGTAATATTTTTCATGATTGGGTGTTGCTTTGACATTGAATCCCAAACTATGAACTGTAAACCGGTTCCATGTGTTTTAAATGCCTAAACCTAACAATTTATGTGTTTTTATTTAGTTAAGTGTTTTTATCACGTAGTGAGATGTGAAGCATGGATGTTATGATGGATATAACAAGACACCTAACATCTACACCATCAGGTGGTGATGCAATAAATGTTGTCAAGTAGCAAGACTTGAGCTCCATCATTGTATCTATAAAGTAAAATTATTCAAAAAATAATAGTCCTTGTCTTTTTCAGTGCTACCGTTATAGTTCATGTTCTGGTGTGATATTTGTTTGTCCCTGCACACAAATCAATGAATACATTTTAATAACAGTTTCATAAACTGCAGACTTTATTGTTTCTTGATGTACGAAGTTAACCACCTCACTAAAATGTTAAATCTTTCTGATTTATGAAAAATATTATTTTTTGCATAACTCTCCAGCTTTTTTCTTGCCCAAATTGAAAATGTGTCTAAGAACTGCCGGATGGAAATGTCGTGTGTCATTTGAGTATCATTGAACACAAAACAGACCTACAGCTGAGGCTAATCGTGGATGAGATAGTGGACAATTCGAAACTTTGCTCAGAGGGAGGTGCAGTGGGGTAACTGCCCATTAAGCAGCAGGGCAAACAGACGAGATGTGTGTTCCTGCTTTTTCTCTGATAGCAAAAGAGAAAGAAAAAGAGATGAATGCCTCAAAGCAAATCATTCGTCCGTCTGAATAGTGGGAAAGAAGAATATTGCAGTAGATGAAACATTTAAGCTTGAAGATCTGAGCTGGGAGTGAGCATGGTGAGAAAAAAATCTGTTTGATCCTTCTGAGTCGCTTTCTGTTAAACCCACAGGATTCTCAGGGCTTAAGCTTTGCCTGAACCGAGAGTGTGTTCATTCAGATGCTGACTCCATCCTCGATGACTCAACTCTCGACTACTCTGCACTTTGTAGGGATTAACTGAGGCATGTGGCAGACAAACATTGTTTCTAATGAGTACAGAAACCACATTTAATACCCTGAGGCCTCGTGAAACATCAGGTATTCTGTGAAGCAAGAACAGTTTTTAGTAGAGAAAACCTACTTTTACAATGTAGTAAGGAATCTTAGAAATGAGCCCAACTTTGATTAGATTTGGTGAATCTGTTGTATGTATGAGGGGAAGGGGAGACATTGAAAGATCAGCAGGCAGCCTTGGTTAGAGTAAGAGTGAAAGGTTTGTTTTTTTTACATCAGTCATGTATCTGCAAGTCACATGATTCTTCTGGCAAACACTGGTTCAGAGTGAACTCTCAGCTGTCGGTGTCATTGGAATTAAACTTGGGTCATTAGATCCTCAAACATCTGGTCAGCAATGAGACAAACAAGAGAACCTTTAAGATTTTTATTTGTGTTGAATGAGTCCTCACCGTCGGAGTGGTTGTCGCTGTTTTTGAGTGCTTTTTTTCCCTTTTAGCCGTAGGTTGGTCTGGGCGGGCTTGGAATCTGTCCTCCTGGGGGAGTCTGGGCTTCAGCTCTCCTGCTACCGCACCTGTTGTTCGTCAGCCTCATCACTTTAAGCACCAGTGTGTGCACTCGCTCTCTGTCAGACTGTCGGCTTCCACAGTGTTGTAATCAGGCCACTCTGCAACACTTCTTGTGTCTTGTCTCCTAGTATCTCCCTGTTGGTTAACAGGTGGCTCACTCATCTGTGCTTCCTACCCGTCTCCTTCGTGCAAGGCAGCTCCAGTGAAAGACTTCCTTTGGATTATTTACCTCAACTATTTGCCTACCTGCCCACCTTCCTACGGATCCAACACCCATCGAGAACAACCAGTGGCTCCCCTGGATTATTCTGGATACATCATTTGATTGTCTCCTATCATTACTGGAGATAACACACCTCTCCTCTCCTTCAGTTACTCAGATGACCCATGACTAGACTTCTCTACAGATTCCCTGATTTTCCCCAGCTCAGTCTCCTCCCTTCAGTCTTTTAACACGTTTAACTGTCTTTGCTGGGTTTTACTTTAGAGTCCACATTACCTTGGCTGCTCGAGCCGTGACAACCTTTTGGTTTACATGCTGATTCTCTGTGCCACAGAAGGAGGAGGCGTATGAGTGATGGATGGGTCTGTAGCACATCTTTTTTTCCTGTCCAATTTTCTTAACTTTAAAAGAAGCCGCTTACTCTAACCTCACACAATTGCTTCGGGCCTTAACACAGGCTGTCATCCCGTCACAGTACATGGCGTGCAGTGACATGCAAAAAAAACTAGAACACAGCATGACATCAGCATGAAATATTAATGTCACCCAATGAGATCAAGCTCAGCAAAGATATTGTGGGTTATAAGTATCATCCAACATCAGTGTACATACTAACACAAGCACATGTAAATGTCTTTAGCATTTTTACCTAAAAAATATGATTAAAGTTGAGTTTTCTAAGATTTATGTTTCACATATTCTCCTGATATGTGTTCATCCCCCACTGCAGCTGCCGCAGTTCAACATTTTGTTAAGATTAAGCGCCACAAACAACTCACAACTACGTGAAATATCCTGTCAGCCTTAATGCCTGCAGGGTGGAAGCTGGGGAGATGAAGAAGTCTGAGACTCCTCTTCTTCTGAGTCAACAGAGGCCATGTGGGGCTGTGACGTAAGCAGAAGACACGACTGAGGATGGAGACAGAAGTAAAGCTTTGGTTTAAAAAAGAAAAGGTTGGTAAGAGCGATCAACCACAACCTGTAAAAAAAAAAAAAACACCATGTTGGCAGTCTCTCAAATAACCACATCTGCTCCAGCTGGAGGTCTCCATGGAAACAAGCTCAGATCCCGAGATGTTTGATGATAAAAATGGGAAACAGAAAAGTTCAGGGGGGGGTTATGTAAAATTGCTACAAATGCAGGTAAATTTTACATGAATTTACAGAAAAACCATATTGTTTATGTGTTCATTTTGATTTCTGGAGGAGATTACATATGGATTTTTTTTTCATGGTTTTGGGATGCCTGGTTTAGTATTCAGCATCAACTTTTATTCCCATCCAACCAGATCCAACATCTTTTATAGTTCAAATAGCATTACAGACACTCCCCTCCTGTGGTCAGGCATAAATCCTTGATTTATCACTAAATAAGATGTGAAAGAATGCTTTCACATCAAGTGAATAAAGAAAATTCAAATGTTTCAACAGTTTTCATGCACTTGATGAATAAACTGTGCTAAACTTATGCTTCCAAATCTCACAAATATAATGAGTCAATGCGACTATCAAGTTCTGTTTGTTTATCCAAAGCCGAGTATGACATATCTTTCTCCTGTGACCCATAAAGCACCATTGTTCGCTGACTATTTTAAAACCCCACAGTGAACCACATTGTAAACTACTTTTTCAATGCTGATTGCTTAAACATTAGTTACTGTTTTTGTGCACACAAAGTAGTGATGCATGATACTGATTAATTACTTGATAGTCTTCCATTACGTTACCGTTTTCTCATGATAAATTGCTATTTTTGTGCCCCTGTGAGTAAAATGGCTCATCATACTGAGTGGCTGCTGAGAAATTGACCATTTTTTCTTGACTGACTCGCTCAATTGGCTTCAAAAGCTATTTTCTCCTCTCCTTTGTGTTAGTGACAGATCATCCTTACTGAGACATAACTGCGTGGTCGTTCTTTGAAATTCATCAATGCTAAATGGAGAAAAGAGAAATCAATTTGAATATTTTATAGCATACATGCATGACCAAATGTGTGAAGGAAAACACTGCTTTCATTAATTCAGTTTAAATTATTTACATTTTGTTGTTTCACAGCAAAAGTTGTTAAAAGAGAAATCCATTTAGAGTCAGTCAGTTTTAGTCAGCTCAGTTAATTATCATTGTCTTTGTATAAAATGGGTGACCATGGCTCAGTGGTTGCTGCCCACCATATATGGTAGTGATTCTGTGCATGTGCAACAGGTGCCAACCTTGATGGGTTAAATGTGGAGGAGTAATTTTGTGTATTTCCCTGTATCTACATGACAATCAAATCTAATCTAAAATGCAAATCTCCATATTTAGCCAAGGCAAGAAAACCAATTGATTGCAATGGATCTCCAATTCTATTTGATACCCAATTCTCAGCATGCACTGGGCAGTGAGTGACAGTGAAGAGGAGAGCTCTCTTTTATCAGGAAGAAAGCTCCAGCAGAACCAGAGGGAGGAAGGACGGCCATCTGTCTCAACTGAAGTATAGCTAAGGCCCACCTGAGCCATCCCTAACTATAAGCTTTATGAAAAAGGAAAGTTTTAAGCCTGATCTTAAAGGTAGAGAGGGTGTCTGCTTCCTGAACCCAAACTGGCAGCAAAGAGGAGCCTGATAACTGAAGGCTCCGCCTCCCGTTCTGCTTTTAGACACTCTGGGAACCACAATTAAACCTGCAGTCTGAGAGCAAAGTGCTCTGTTGGGAAATGTCCAACTATGAGGTCTTTAAGATATGATGGATTATTAGGAGCTTTACATATGTGAGAAGAATTTTTAATTCTGTTCTGAATTCAACAGGGAGCCAATGAAGAGAAGCTAAAACTGGATAAATATGATCTCTCTCGTTGGATCTCATCAGAACTCTGGCTGCAGCATTTTGGATCAGCTGGAGGCTTTTCAGAGAAACTTTGGGATGTCATATAGCACCGGAAGGATGGTGCCGAAAAGTTATGGAGTAAATAAGAATACTCTTGAAACGTGGGCATGAAAGTACTTCAAAATTGCAAACTTTTTGGTGCTGCTGCCACTTCTGGCTTGTCTACAGTGACATGGGTGAGACAAACTGCTGAGATGAGAGCAGCAGGCATCAAACAGAGCAACACAGCTGGACTGACCCAAGTGAGAGTTGAATGAGTGACCAATATTTATATAGTTCATTGACCAACATGTATACTCTTGATATCCAAAGTCTGAAGTGTATCAAAAAAAGCTGTTTTTTACAGCTATCTTCAAGTTTTGTTAAAATACAAACACAAATCATGAACTCTCTGCACACTCCTACAGTATAACATATCAGTAAAAAAATCTAAATAAATCAGCTGTTCTCAAGAGTTAATAAGAAACAATGAAAAAGTGCTCAAAGAACCAACCATTACCTAACCCGGTTACACACACATAAGGAATTATTAAAGAAATACTTAATGAGTTATTCCTTCTTTTATCACCTATATCTCACTTTCAACTAATGGTTAACCATCAGTTCAGTTCAGAACCTCATTTGTTCTCCGATAACTTCTAAAATGTTATGACTCTTATTGTCACCAATAGATGAATAAGAGGCCTTAACTTGAGTTAAATGAGTTCTCTGATCACTCAGTCATGCTGCCATGTTCATGGTGTCTGACTGATATCCAGTGTCCTGCCACTCTAAGCCCAGAAACAAGGCCCAACTGGACCACTGCTAAAGCCTCCATCACTGCAGACAATGGAGCAGGGCTTTACAGAGAGTCGCAGCAAAATGCTGACTGTCCACTACAGCTAATTCGCTCCTATTCTGTCTTGGCTCGTGGGTGTCACCTGCTTCTCACAAATACACACTCGTACACGCAAAAAAATATGCAAAGCAAACTCGTATCTCACAGTGTGTGTTGGTTTGTAAAGGAAAAATAAACTTAATTCATTCATATACACTAATGAGAAAAGCTCCTCTCCTTCTCTGTCAATCCATCCACCACCTTTCTTTTTGTTCTGTGACCCTCTTTTTCCATCCATCCATCCATCCATCCATCCATCTCTCACAGCCCTGGGAGCTCTCCACCCTCTCTCTCTCTTTTATGTCTGTCTATCTGATATCCACGCTGTCAGTGTAGCTCAGTCTCAGGCCCCAAACAGTCAAACCAACACCCGGAACGCATCAAACACCCACCGTCCTCCCCCAGCTCTGCTGCAGAGCTCTCCCAGCCCCACAGCCTGTGTGTGGGCCGCTCCGTTGTTGCGTTTCCTCCTTTGGCTTCCTGCTGTGGACCATGTGTGAGTGTCTGCGTGGGATATTCAGAGTCACCTGGGCGCCCTCCTCCGATGCTGGTCAGGGTGAATCGCTTTATTACTTTTATTACTCTGCTGTATGGATAAACTAAATCTAAATTAATATAATCTGAGTGGTTCAGCTTCAAACTGGATTCAAATTTTGGTTGAACTATTTGATCTTTTCCAAATTAGTTCTGTAAAGATTTTTGTTGTTATTTCTATTTGAGGCTATTTCACACCGTATGTTTAAAACTGGGAATGTACTCGCTTACTTTATAGTGATTCAGAGAGAGATGAAGAAGCAGGGTGAGATTCAGGGACGTCTAATATTCACCTGACTGAGGACTGAATATGTGGACTTTTGTTGAGTTTAGTTGATAGATCATTCAAAACTTAATCTGACATTCTTTTCTGGGGATATTTTGTTTAAACAGTATGAAATATGACATGAACAAGGAACAGCTGAATTGTTTTACTTTGGTGCTATACAGGCCTTTTTATCTCTTTTAAGATGTGAACCAGATGGTGATTACTGTGAGAAAACACTTGATCATGTTGAAATCTGCCCCAGAGCTCATTGTGACTCTGTGGTGACATTGTCATCAGCAAACTGAGGCGTTTGGGGACTTTTTAACTTTAAAAGAGATTTATGATGCAATTTTTGACCCAATTTCTTGAGGTCTAAATTAAATTTTTCATGACATGCTTTGGTGAAAATAGCACAGAGAGACCACATCACAGCTCATTTTTCAACTATGAGTTTACACCTTCATTAAGACCAGACAATTTTGGGGGTTGGATCCGTACTCAGTAACTCTTGATGGCATTATTAGGCTGGTGTCTTCACTCACATCTTTCACAAGTCTCTGGCTCACTCCATCATGCCTATGTGCCTCAAAAGATCCATAATTGTTCTTGTGCTGAAGCAAGATAAGCCCTCTTGCCTGAATGACTACCGCTGTGTACCTCTAACATCACACCAGTCATGGAGGTGTTTTAGAGGCTCATAAAGAACTCCATCTGCTCCTCTAACGCCAACTCCATCAACCTGCCGCAGTTTGCCTATCATCCGAACAGGTCTACTGAGGGCCATCTCCCTCATTCTGCACACCACCCTCATACTTGTGCATAGTAAGAGCGGGAACTACATGAGACTGCTGTTCATTGAATACAGCTCAGCTTTTAACACTGTGGTCCCGCTCAGACTGCCCTCTCAGCTGAAGGATTTTGCACTGAACACCCAGCTGTGTAGATGGGTGCTGGACTGTCTTTCTGAAAGAAACTGGAGTCAGCACTAGAGTCCCACAAGAATGTGTGTTGAGCCCCCTGCTGTAACATCCTCACAGCAGAAATTACATCATCAGGTTCTCTGACTACTCAGTAGTGCTGGGTCTCATCTCAAACAACTATGTCCTACCTGAAGGAAGCGGAGAACCTGGAAAGGTGGTGCCAGGTCAACTAGCTCCAGCTCAACGTCAGCAAAATTAAGGAGATGGTGGTGGACTTCAGCACTAAACAGCGGCGCTCCAATGTCAGATCTGAACTGCTTACATCTATGCCGGGTGCTGCCGGAACAGAGCCATCAAAATCATCGGAGACACCCCAGAAACTGTCTGTTTCAGCTGCCAAACTCAGGCAAACAGTCTGACAACAAGAATGGAGTGACTCAGGAGGAGCCTTTACCCTCAGAGTATAAGGCTGCTGAACCAGGCCATGCCTCTCCATCCTGCACTTGTCAAATTTACCAATTTGACCTAATTCTTGTGCTGCTTTTCCCGCTGCTTTTTAAGTCACTGCTGCTTATCTATCATATTGTTACTACCAGACTTACATTGTTTAGTATTTCTTTTTAGAATATATTTCAACAATATTTACAATTTTTCTCATTTCTAGTGTATTTCTTGCTTTTTATTTCTTCTCGTTTTATTGTTAAAACCCATTTTTGCAAAGTCTAAGGAGTGACTCAGGGTTACTTTTCACTGCATGTTATACTTGTAAAACTGAAAAATAAACTCTCTTCTCTTAGCCTGAGAGCTAACATGACCGCAGTCAGCAAAGAGGGCTCAGACTACCACACACCAACACAACGTGCAGATGTGTTCTCAAATACTTTTACCATTTATGTCATCTGCACTTCAGCTATGGACAGCTGGTGCCGATCACTCTTTTTCTCATAAAGGGTCATTTGGTGAACTGGCCCAAGTTGTTGAAACACTGCTACACAGAAAGTTATTGCCAAGCTGCAGGTTTATACTCTAGTCTTGCTTATGTGAGCTACTTTCACCAAAGTAACGACAGTATTTTATATCAGGAGGTAATGATATAGTGCTGCATTCACTGACAACTGTGAAAATTGAAGAACGGCAACAATAAATTTCCATTTGGGAAATAAGATATTGGACAAAGACTTCAAGAAGCATTCAAAGCTCACTTAAGTTAAGTTAACTCTACAACTGCTGATAAGAAATTACAGTTAATAGTAAAAGCAAGAGCAAAAGAGTCACTTCTGAGGTACAGCGAATGTAGCATGATTTAAACTTGATATTGGGTGGAGATAAAGACAGGGAGGCTGGATATCTGTGCTCTGAGCTGGAAATGTGACTTCCACTGAAAATCTGAACCGCTCATTGAATAAGACGTTTTCGGGCCTGAAGGGCTCCAACATATGGTGCCAAGGTTGAGTTGATTGTCACTTCTGACACCTACATATGTGCTCCGAGGCACAGAAAGAGTGATATTTAACATATGTCCTCTTAACCTTTGCAGTATTGTGCACACTGCATCACTTGTATATATTAGCATCAATAAATAAGTGTACTTGGAGACTTACACCTTTATTAAAGACATGCCAATAAGCTAAACATGCAACAATAATGCACCTTTACAGTCTTGTTACCAAGTAGAATAATATATAAAGAAAACCAGGCAAAGGTAGCGTCACAGCATTGTTGGACTGACAAGATCCTAGAAAAACTCCTAAAACACAGCTGCGGGTTATCTGAATTATAAAATGAAAGTCCTGTTATATTTTCCTTGTTTGCAGCTAGGTCACTGAGAGCTAAAACTGATCCCTATTCGAGGCCCAATTTCCTCAAGAGTCCAGTGTTGAACTGGACGTGATGTGACTTGCCCCTAAAAATCGGAACGGGCCACTGAAAGTGATAGTTTTCGACCTGGGTGCCATAAAAGTGCCACATTTGTGGCTAGTTTTTTTCAGTTTTTTCCCTTGAAATAGACTTCAGACACAGAGTAATAAATATTAACCCTATTCCAAGAAGTTGGACACTAGAACATAGAAAATTTGCAGTTTCATTAAGAATATTAGCTCATGTTAGATTTGATGGCAGCAGCACATCTTTACAAAGTTGCGACAGGTCCAGGTTTCCCTCGGTGACTTTTCTTTTAACAACAGCTTTTAAACATCTGGAATTGAGGAGACCAGTTGTTGGACCTTAGGAAGAGAAATGTCCCGTTCTTTTATTCATGTAGAACAGCTGATTTTTATCATATTTGAATAGAATGTTTGTTTATGAGATTTATAAATCATTGCATTTTATCTGCATTTACTATGTTAAACAGCAGCCAAATATAATGCAGTTACAGGTTCGCATTATGTTGTCTGAACACTTCCTCATATAAACCAAGAGGCGATGAAAAATGTTCCCCACCGTCACTGTGACACTGCTGTGTTTTGGATAAGAGGATAATTGTAGCTCTTACATTTTCTTGTGAAATTAAACTGTCTGGTGTTGTCTTAGGGCCATTTTCTGAAGTGGCTTTAAAAGGCTGGAAAGTTAGCAGAGAGAATGGATGAGACCACAAACTGGGATTTAAACCTTTTTGGCTGCATTGAGGTGCTTCAGTTTCTGTAAATGTGACACCCTGTTATCTAAGAAGCTCAGCTGTATGGTCTTATAGCTCATATAGGATGTTGTATACCAGGTGGTGTCTGCACAGTTGTTTGCTGTCAGAGGCTGCATACAGTCTTTATCTTGTCTGAAGCTGTTTGGTGAAATGATGCCTGTGGTTTTATGTCGAGCAAACAGAACTCCAAAATACTGACCTTTTATTTAGAGAATGCAAAAGTGGACAAAACCCAGCCATTTAAAATAGCTTTTTATTGTCTTTTCCATTGTTCTGAGACTGAGTCGACCTCCTCTCAACCGTCATGTTTGCCTTCACACATCATATGTAAAATATTTAGAGATAATTCAAGCAAACGTTGTATCTCAAACAGTGTTCTTATAATTTCTTAGTACCCCCACTGTCTTATCACTTTAAAAAACTATAAGAAATCTGCGGTCTTCAGCAGGGTTTGGATGACTGAACCCACCACATCCTTCACACCTTTGGGTCTGCTTTCTTTGCAGGTAGGGATGAAGCCGTTTATCTGCTGATGAGTTTACATTTCTGAGTGTGAATAAGATACAGCAGCAAAAATCAGGTTCATCTGAGTGTGTGTGTGTACTCACAGGACACAAAGTCTGCTCTCTCCGTACATCCATCTGTGAAAGGTGCAGTACTGCAAAAATATTTCCAGATCTGGCTGTTAATTCTTCTGCCAAACTTCTTCTGATACTCCTCTGATGAGACAAACTGACTTTAAGTGGAATTATTCATAATATTAATGTAGATCAGCTCTGTTTGACAACAGCAAAGTATATTTAGTACTTTAATCCACTATAACTATGATTAAAGTGTTGATCTGAGTCCTGTTTAAAGCAGCATTACATATACATTTTGATGGATACACTCCAGCCAATCAGATATGAGCGTTTTCTGCATCTGTGTGGGGCATAAAATTGGAGTTAATAACGTCTGGGGAACTTGTGGCAATAATATCCTGACCAGAGTCATCAGATCATGTATGTATCGTAACACAAACTCACAGCTGGGTTTCAGTCACTTCAGAAAACATTGCCTTGACTTCCACTATTTCCTGGACACGTATTCTAACTTTAGATTGAACTTCCTTGCCTTATATGAACCTAAACCCCAGTCCTGAAATATGTCCCTGTAACTTGAAACTGTATTCAGTTGTTAAGTTTTGTTTAATGTTTGCATAATGTGAGCTCGTAAACAGATTTAGGTCCCCACAGCATGAGTAATACCTGCTCTACACACACTCATACATGCCCACAGTCTGCTCCAGTTTCCTGGCCTATTTAAGCGCTGACGAGGGCATAGCTGTGGTCTGGTGAGACCTCGTGCCCGATGCCACACCTCACTCCTCCTCACCCATCAGCAGCCCCACCCAACCCTCTCTTCAGTCCTCCGTTTGCCCTCTCCTCTGTTTTTTCCTGAACGTCCTCATTCCCAAAATCACAATCAGAAAAGTCAGAAATTACTAAAAGAAATGTTTCCTCACAAAAGTGATATGCCTCCCCCACTCTGCCTCGCCCCGACCCCTCCCCTGTCTGGCCCAGCCCTTGTTTAAGGTCCAAGGCCTCCCCCATATCTAAATCCTGGCTTTGTGTGTGCTCTGGAATGAAACAATGACCATGTTAGCTGACACAGTGCTGGCTGCTCGATCTGCATTGACAGCATCTCCTCCCTGAGCTACCCCACCTCTTCCTGGGGGCTGATCTGTTGGCTGGTTGATGCTAGCTGGGTTTATGGGGGAGTTTATGTGTTAAGTACAAGGTGCAGTGGGATTGAAAAGGCCTCTGGGTCTGGATAGAAGGATAAAGATCCTGCACACTCATGCAGGTGCTCTAAGAGCTGCAATACACGATGCAAAACAGAGATAAACGTCATCCAAGTTTAATTTGTACGGAGAAAGGGAGCTTTTCATTATGGTTCCTCGTGTCATAGCTTTGAGAGGATGTGAGAAAGAACTACGACGAAGAGACGCGGGAATGGAGGAGCTGAAAGTGCCAAATGAAAAGTACTTGGTTTCTTTGCGTCAGAGGTCAAATTGTTTTGCACATGGAGGATCTACATGTCACGCTACTTGATAAAAGACAGGATACACCCGCGTTTCCTCACTCATAGCTCCCCCAGAAGCCTCGTCTTTCCTCACATATGATGAGGACATATCGGAATACTCAAAAATGTCGAAGGGGGAATAAATCCTTGCTCTCAGGAAAAGAGAGGGTGCAAGGGAGCACTAGTTACCATATTAAAAAGCACCCAAACAGCACAAAGATATGGTAGATGCTCCCCGCTCAAACACTTTGCCATCTATTATCATTGATTTATGTGTTTCCAGTCTTTGCAGCCAACCAGCATCCCTCTGTCTCCATGATCTTACATTAACAAGAATATAAAGAAGCATATTTTCCAGAGTGAGAGGTTGAACTCGCTTCACCTTTCAAACTGTCAAAACTCAAGAGCCTTTTGAGTTTTTATCATTCCTGGTAAACGAATGTGATTATACGTATTTTTAGAAGTAAGTTGTAGTCAGTTGTTACTTCTTCTTGGTACCTTGTCGCACTTGTGGAGAGGTTAATATATTGCATTTGTGTGTATGACACTGTTGATCAGACATTTTTCAGGTGTTAACAATCTTTTTGGAGGTGAATCTGTTTCATGATGGATTTGATAATGTTGCGGTTTTTGTGTCAGTCAAACTCTTTTCATGCATCTGAGTTACTTCTTGTGGAATGAACGCCTCTCCACTTCATTTCACGTCTGTGACCATGAAATAATGTCCCTCCTTTGAAATTGCCAGTGTTGTTTGTTCACATTAGCGATAATTTGAATCTTCTCACCAGGTTGCAGGTATAAAATGAGCCTGGATATAGATAAACAGTCTTTCTGGACCCTGGGGGGGGGGGCTCAGTTTAATGCCCAATGTGTCAGTTTATACCTGAATAACTTTTTCCTGCTTTTTAAGAGGAAAAAGTGCCCATACTCTGTTTCCAAATAGTACAAGCTGGCTTGCACATCTAACTGCAAACCATTTTGCTACAAAGCACTTGTACTCCTTCAAGACCCAGAACTTATCATTTTCAGTGACAGGGTTCAACAGAGTCACACTGCTACAACCCTGAGAGGACACCCTCTACTGAGGCAATTGCTATATTTTATAGTCTTAACAGAAGGGATGCTATAGCAAAATGTAATAGATTTGGAGGGCTACATCTCAGACTCTACAGGCCTCAGTTAGCATGTTAAATGTTAACGTTCATGACAGCACAGTTAGAAAAAGACTGAACAAGTATGGCTTGTTTGGAAGGGCTGCAGGAGAAAGCCTCTTCTCTCTAAAAAGAACATGGCAGCACAGCTTAGGTTTGCAAAGCTGCATCTGAACAAAGCACAAGACCAAAGTGGAGATGTTTGGTCATAATGCACAGCAGCACGTTTGGAGGAAACCAAACACAGCATATCAGCACAAACACCTGATTACAACTGTCGAGCACGGTGGTGGAGGGCTGATGATCTGGGCTTGTTCTGCAGCCACAGGACCTGGGCACCTTGCAGTCATTGAGTCCACCATGAACTCCTCTGGATACCAAAGTATTCTAGAGTCAGATGTGAGGCCATCTGTCCCACAGCTAAAGCTGGGCTGAAACTGGCTCATCAACAGGACAATGATCCCAAACACAGCAGCAGTCTACAACAGAATGTGTGGAAAAGAAAAGAATCAAGGTGTTGCAATGGTCCAGTCAGAGTCCAGACCTCAGCCTGACTGAAATGCTGTGGTGGGACCTTAAGAGAGCTGTGCAGAAACCAATGCTGCAAACCTCAATGAGCTGAAGCAACGCTGGAAAGAAGAGTGGACCAAGATTCCTCCACAGCCATGAGAGAGACTGATAAAATCACACAGAACTAAAGGTGCTTCTGCAAGCTGTTGGTATATGGGGTGCACTTAGTTTTTCACACACTGCTTCTGTGTTTTGGCTTAGTTTTAGTTGAATAAACAATGACACTGTAGTGAGTTGTGTTGTCGATCTGAGGTTGTATTTACCTCATTTTAAGACTTTGTAAGGACTAGATGATTTTTTTCTTATGTCCTGATACATAAAACCTAAGTCCACACACACACACAGATCACTGCTCACAACAACAGCTGCTACCCTGAAATAAATTGAACTTTCTCTAAATTAAGATCCAAGCCCTGCTGTTCCTGTTTGCAGCTATTCCTGATAAAAAGTAATTCCCCAGCAACATCACTTGTTGATGTTAGAGTAAGTTAGAGTTTTTTACACCACAACAGGCTTTCTTGTTTGTTTTGCTTTAAGTGGGACATATAAATCAACTCAAGGAAGAAACTCCACATACCTGATGTCACACTGCACATTTTTATCACCACAGAATAAATACACTTGATATATTTGGAAGCTGTCCCATGGGTCAACTTCCACATGAATAGATGAGAACTCCGGCTCGTTGTGTGAACACAGGAGTACATCGTTGGAAAGTAGATGAAGTAGATGAGGAACAGCTTTATTCAAAGTGAGACTGACCTTTGAACTGGTATTTTATACCCTGTAGTCCATGTTTTAGAAAAGATATATCATTAACTCAGTATCATGGTGATGTGGCCAAGTTCAGTTGTCAATATCAGCTTGAATTCCAGCTGATAAATGTGCTGATCACCTGCAATAAAGATGCTTCACAGATTAGAACTTTATTAGTTTTAGAGCCCCAACATGTTTTCATTTTCAGCTTTAAGTTAGAAAAAGTCATTTTGGGACACTTTCATCAACCATTTCCCCTCTGATTCTGGATTTTATGAAAGAGGGTTCACCACTTTGCAGTTTGTCTCTATTGAGACCTGCAGCAGACAGCCACTAATCCCACCACTCATACAGACAGTCTACTATGTCACAAACTTTGTTATCTCCTTCTCCTCCCTCCTTTATTATAGTAATGCAGCTCCGCCTCTTGCTGCCCTAATATGGGGGCATCTCTCTGCCCACTGACCAATCAGGTAGCTGGATAGGTCCCTCCTAGAGATGCCATGGTCCTGGGCCAAGCCTGAGGGTTCAGTGAGGGGAGTAACTGGCTGGAGACAAGGGGCAAAGGCTTCATACAGAGAGAGGGGGAAGAGTTAGGTTTTGTTTTTCTGTCTAAGAAATGCTAACAGGCAGTGACGGGAAGCAGCTGACTGACAGGAGCTGAAAGAGAGACACGGAGCCACAGGAGGAAGAGAAAGGAAATTGAAGTTGAGCTGCTGCAGGTGGAGGTCTGTCACCTTTGAGCCCCTGAAGCTGAGGCTGAAAATTTAAAGGTAGGCTCGGTGGATGTGCTGTAATAAAGTCTTCGTGCTGATGACACAGAGCTACCTGCTGATAGCTGGGAGGTTTTTTGCTGCTGCTTTTGGAAAAGTGCTGCAGGAGGCGACTGGTTCATGCAGAGAAGACAGCAGGTGGCCCCCACTGATAGCTCACTTCGTGGAACAGCACAGTATTAATGCATCTTTTGTGGCAATGCCTCTGTGGCTCCGTGACTGTGCTCAGTATAAATTAGTTTTAAATCAGCCTGAAAACTTGTTTAATTTTCTGAAACGTCAGTTTAACTGTTGGCAGCTCAGGAGTTGCTGGGAGCTGAGCAGAATAGTTTATGGAGCAGCCTGCAGACTCCACATTGCTGACTTTGGAGAGTATAACAATAGAGTGTTGTTTAAAAGCAAAGGCAGTTTTAGTAAGACAGCTGCCGCTTGTGTTTATTCCAACAGGCCAGTTGCTGGTTACAAACACTTGAGTATTCACTGGGGTTTATGGCAACTATTTGCAGCTCGACATGTCACCACACTCAAGTTTATAGAAAGGTTTTGTAATGAGAACTGTGTCAAATAACACTTGGAAATTACTTGGAGTATTTATATGAACCATCGGGAGGGCCAGATGGGAGGGGACTCTGGCTGTTAAAAACTTCTTCTTTTTTTTTTAAAAACATACATATTTGATTTTAAAATTTGTTAAAAGTACGAGTAAAAAGCAAGTGTAAATAAACACTAGTGTTGCTGTTTTCCTGCACGTGAACACAGTTCTCTCAGTAAACTATCATGATCAAGAGTTTTTCCCATTAATCACAATGTGGGCCAACAGTGGGAGTATTGATAAGCCTTCATGCTGCCCCTCTGAGCGGCTGGTGGCAGGAAGCGGTCATTTCAAATAGCTCCTGTCTTAATGTTACACACCAGCAACAGCTGCAGTGTGATGGTCATAGGATCCCTTTGGCCCCAGTTACCAAGCTCGTCCCTCAGCCCGGTACGTATGATGACCCAAAGAGGGCACAGAGGTACTGGAGCCAAAACACACTCTCACTATGATGAAAGATCAACACATGTCCCTCTGGGTTACTTAATCAATGCTCTGGTGATTTGGGGGCAACAAACACTTCTGACATTATAGCTGTTCTTCAAATATGATAACAAAAATCTAAAAGGATTTTTCATAGATAAGCATCACTTGACTGGTATTTTTATGACTTTTCTTGTCAAAATGTTCTCTCTCCCCTTGTCACTCCCATGAAGATGATATCACCTCAAATTTAGACTTACAGATCACTGTCTTTGACTGATTTGCAGCTTTCAAATTAATTGTACACTTAATTTAAGGAAACAGCATTTAGGATGATGCAAAAGTCTTGGGACACCCCTCATTTCTGTATATAGTGCCTGGAAAACAGGAAATAGATGCAGTGATTTACTGATAAAACAACAAAAACATAAGTCATTCCTTTAAGGAGTCTTCAGGAATAGTTCTCCAGGCTTCTTGAAGGACATCCCAAAGCTCTTCTTTGGATGTGGGCTGCCTTTTGTTCCGTTCTCTGTCAGATGATCCCACACTGCTTCAATAATGTTGAGGTCCGGGCTCTGGGGAGGATTCATCCCTCCATAAGACCTGTTGCCACTGATTTTCAGTCCACTTCTTGTGTCATTTGGCATAGCTCAGCCTTTTCTCCCTGTTTCCCTTCCTTAAGAATGGCTTCTTGACAGCCACCCTTCCATGGAGACCATTTCTGATGAGGCTTGGGCCAACAGTAGATGGATCAGCTGAAGGTCCAGATGCATCTCTCAGGTCCTGTCAGGTCTTTGCTGGATCTTTTCCTCTTTCTTAAGGACATCACTTTCAGATCCTGTTCATCTGCTGTAGATAGTTTTTTAGGCCTGACACTTCTTCTTTTGTCCTCCACTTGTCCAGTTTCCTCAAATGTATTAAGGACACACTGCACACCATGCTGAGATATGCCAAGTTTTCAGCTAATAGCAGAGATCCCGGGGATGTCATTTTAAAACAGGTTCTTTGCTAAGTTGTCTGTTATGTGTAGACACTACACTGGTTCATCCCTTGAGTTAGGAGCCTTTTTGTGCTTATATAATCAGAGGTCAAGCATTCCTGTTGTAAGTCATCTAACAACTGTTACTGTGTGCATTCTGGACATTATATAAGTTTATTTGCATATTTACACAAATATCTCTTTGGGGTAGCGTGTTGGTTTGGAAGATGTGCAGAAAATGAAAAGGCGTGTGTGAGCTGAGAGTACATTACACAAAAATTAGATGATGGATGAAGATCATATCAGTTTCCTGGCGACAAGCTTGTGGTGGTGATAGTGGGTGGGGTTAGTTTTAGACCAGAATTTGAGGGGTCAAGAAGTGTCAAGAGTTGATTGGGCGGTTCAGGAGGGAGACCTCATGAGGAAACACCGCTTGACTACGTCAGAGCGTGAACTTCCCTCAGCGCTGAGAGGATTTAACAGGAAGGAAAACTCATGTAAACCAACAACTCAGGAGCACATGCCATTCCATATTTCAGAAACTGTTCAACTTAGCTTCATTCCTGAATCATAAGATCCATTTCATCAGCTGTTGTTGTATCCTCTTAAATGAAATGATAAAAGTTGTCTGTGTTAGATTTGGATCTGTCAAATATATCTTTGTTTCCTGTTTACACAGAGGCATTTCCTGTCCAGAGGCTGACGCCTGCGGGTGTGTCTTGTTTTGTCCATCTGATGTCTCAAATAGGAAAGGAAACACCCTGAGATCTATCTCGCTCATCTTGAATAATCTGGAAATGATGCTGCTTCGTGGCCACTTTTATCTAAAGAGGCTCACAGCAGCGGTGCTTCCGAAACTTTCCGCTCAGATAGCTCCAGTGGGAATAAAAGCCCTGCAGTGTATATGCTAAAGTAACGACAGCATTAACTGTCTGTAATTTCAGATGCATATAAAGAATATTAGTCATTGACAGCTGTTAAATCTCTACATTTCTGATCCTGGTCTCACTCCCAGCCCACAGCGAAACCTGATCAAGAGGATGCAGACTTGTGAAAGGCTTTATTTCAAATCGAACCATGAACTCGCCTCACCTTAAAGGGATATTTAACTGTTTCTCTTTTTAGTTATTTATTTCTTCTGAGGTTGGATTGTGTGAAGTACCGATGAGCAGCCTGTGTTTTATCCACAGCTGACAGCAGTAAGTGTGCTCGAAGTTTGGAGAGGAAGAAGGTTTATCTAAGGCTCAACGAAAGCTCAAAGCTACTCAGAAATGGGCCATGAAAAGTGCAGATTTTTCTCCATCTAACACAACTCAAACCTGAAAAAAATTCCTCTTGAAAATGAGGTTAAATCCAGCAGAACACACTCAGCCTCCTAATATGGAACATACAGAGTAACTGAGATCATACTTCACAGAGCACGGTTACTTTTGACTCTGATGCTGACTGGATGCTGACTTTCCTCATAATTCTTCATAATTGTTCAAACTCCAGAAATCTAAACTATACTTTTCCCTCGAAGCAACTCGCCTGCATTTTCCAGGTAAAAGCCAGTGTCCTTCTAACTTCACATCTTCTTTTTTTTTTATATAACCAGCAAACTAACTGCTACATGTTGGAGTGCCGTCCTAAATTCAATGTCCTTATTAGGTTGGATTATACACAGACTTCAAAGTAAGCACTAAACAAAGCAATTACTCATAAAATCAGCTAATAGAAATATTTCTACCTTCACACAGTGAAGGTAGAAAATTTGCAAACATCAAATCTCAAGTATGTGCATGAAAAGGAAGTGAAAAGTTGAGTAAACTGACCCTTTATCTATTGTCTCAATGCTGACAAATGTTAAACAATTATATAAGTTAATGCCTCAGCATTTTCAATTTGTCTCTAATCTTCTGTGATATGCCTCTGTTTCATTTTCCAAATCAAACCTGCCTCCGGATGCTCTCAAAAGAAACTGGAGATGCTAATTTAAAGGTTTTTGTGGAAGTGTTTACAGTCACTCTTGTGTCTTTAATGGAAACAGCTTCCACCCCTGTAGACTTGTGATTGTCCTAAAATTAGATCCAATACGTTCTGTGTTATCTGCTCAGTCTGCCACCAATTGTGAAAAGGTGCAGCGGTATTTCCTGTGTGTGAACTCTTATGCAAGCACAAAAGGAGAAAACATATTTTTGCCTGTATCTGGCCTCTGCTGATAATACTGGCGTCTAGAAATAAATCACAAACGGATCCTCAGCTGTCTGTCATGTGCTGCAAAGTGTTATGTCAAAGAAATGTTATCAGCTGTGTCAAGGTTGGTGCTTGTTTTTTTTGGTTGGATATTTGATGCTCAAGTACTGAGCCAACTATAACATTATTAGAGTGTCCATCTCTAATTGGCTAAAAGCAGCCTCAGAACAGGACCAGAGCAGCAGAGTCGCTGTAAGAACAGGAAAACAAAAATGTTTGTGGGTCACATCACGCCATCACATTCCCTGAACTAGTCGCTCACAGTTTTAAAAAAGACTGTCTGGACCAGACTGTTAGAATGAGGTGTCCTCTTGCAGTTGTGTTTATGATGATGATGATGATGAGTGTCATTGTGATACGGTGTATAGGTCATAGGCTAAGTGTTTGCGTGCTAAATACAAATTTGAATAAAACTATATCAATGAGTTTACGTTATCTTACAGAACATAAGCAGGATTTAATCCTACAAAGCCAGCTGTAAGAGCCTTTTTGGTATTTGGTTTACCTCCAACCACTTGGGGGAGTAGTGTTGGTATCAATTGCTTATGTCTTATGTGACTCAGTGTTGCTGACTCAAGGAGATTCAACCAGTTTTAGGCTGTGTGTTGATGCCATTTGATGGGAATTATTTTGTTTTTGTGTAGAAATAAACTTAGCTCACACTGGAATATGTCAACAAACTCTTTAGTCTGTAAGTAAGAAATCCCCATTTTGTTGTTGGAAAAGTTGACATTTCTTTGCACATGTTGAAACAGATTTAAGCACTATTAATTGTGTCTTTTGTAGAGAGATTAGAGGAATAAATCCTGACTTCTTGCAGGGTGGGGTTTTACAGCTATGAACAAGCTTTAGTGAGGATCCAATGAAATGAGAAGCTACAGTAGGGCAAGCTATGAGGTGTAATTATTGCAGTGAATGTGAACCACAACGGACTGTGTGCACATGGAAGTATCAGGATACTAATGTGCTCTCTTTCTATCTCTTTCAACCAACTTAGAAATGCATAACTCGCCTGTTAGCCGACTTGGCTTTGAAGTAGTTGTAGCTACCAAACATTTGTGGCGAGGCTGCTAGCAGCTACTACAGCAGCTAGGAAGGGCCTAGCTTTGAACAGTAGTGCTTCTGACCAGCCGGTGATCAAGGCATCTCTGATTTTGACCTGAATACGTACCATTTTTATACTTCTATTGCATAGGCCTTGCATAACATAGTTTGTCTTCTTGAAGATCAGTCTCTGATTAAGGTAATTAGCCATAGCATAGCGGAGGGGAATAAAAGGCCAGGGTCATCTGCTGGCGAGCAGGGAAATGGGCAAGACCTGACAAGCATCCTCATGAATCCCCATTCACTAGAATGTAGTCATACGTCAAGCCTAAAGTTATTTTTGAAAAAATTCAAAAATATGTAGTTTTGACAAACGCAGAAAAGTTTTAAGGGATTAATAACAACTTGAGTGGGACCTTAACCGAAAGCTCACGGCTGCACTTGAGAAAATGCTAGTTCCCATCGAGGTTGTGATAAAAAATTTTCCCCTTTAGTTTTTTAAATAATGGAAGCACAGAGAGCACAATCCTCCTCAAAAAAGGTACAACATCTGGCCAAAAGTACAAAAAAAAGACAAATGACAAAATGCTACAGAGGAGGACAGAATTAAGTTTCTGCAAGGATGTTGTCTTTTGATGTGAGTATATAAAAGATCTTCATAAGAAAATACAATGCAATGATTCACATGTAAAGCAGGAAAATAAACTTTTTATCAAATGAGTAAAATAACAACTTGGTACTGAAGTTGAATGCTGTCAGGCCCTGTTTAAACAGTTTTTTCTGCTCTAAGACTTCACAAACACCCACAGTAACAAATCTGCCGGAGACAACTTAATCCACCTCCCGTTAGACAGACCGTCTGACAGTACCAACGCTCTCTTTTCTGCCTGCAGATTCAGATGTCATCTGGAAGCAGTTGGGCAGCAAGAACTGAGACTCTTAAAACTATTAGTTGCTTTGGAGATGTACTTTATTAGGCTTAAAAAAAATTCACCAAGAGGAAAGATGAAAACATTGCATTTAATTGTGCTCAACTGCTTATAGTTTTAAACTAAATGTCTAATTTAAATGTCTGCATCAGTATGACATGGCTGTTGAAAGCAGGAGGAGGAAGGCTTCATGCACATACGCATTACCGACACAGAGTAACCACTCAATGGGCTCTAGTGGATTTTATAATGTAGACAGGACAGTCGGGTTTGTTCATCCACGTCTGGAATGTAGTGATGCTACAATTCAGTCTTATAGGAGACATGCTGAACCTTTGTTTCACTCAATTTTCTGAGGATTTAATGGAATGTCTGTGACATTTTTATGATTTTTTTTTTTTTTGTAGTGTACAGTGTCAGCTGGATTTTTTCCTCTTTCTTAAGGATATCACTTTCAGATACTGTTTATCTGCTGTAGATAGTTTTTTAGGCCTAACATTTCTTCTTTTGTACTTTTGCACTTGTTGAGTTTCCTCAAATGTTTTAAGGACACACTGCACACCATGCTGAGATATGCCACGTTTTCAGTTAATAGCTCTTTGGGAATCACCTTGTTGCTGCAAAAATGCCTGTCAAACTTTCTTTGGTGTTTTTCATAGATGGAACTAAAATGATGTGTCTTTGTGACAGGCTGCTAGTAACAAAATGCCTAAAGATACAATTTAAAACAGGTTCTTTGCTAAGTTTAAGTTGTGTAGACACAACACTGGTTTATCCCTTGAGTTAGGAGTCTTCTTTATGCTTGAATGATTCATAGGTCAGAGTTAAGTGGCTTAACATAAAAAAAACACTGAACACACAAACACATTCCTCTAACAAATGGTCAGGTACAAGGACTGGACTGAAAATGTGTGAAAAGCAGCCAATGTCCGAAGAAAAACTTGGAAAGACCTTCAGAAAGCCCGGTGAACCTTTCTGTAAAAGATTACAAGATGGTCTGGCTGCTGGGAGGGAAAATATAAAGAATGGGGGGGTGGCTGGAGTAGTTTACATAGTACTGGAAATAGAGGGTAAAATAATCTGCATGCCTTCATACTTTGCTCCTAAGAGCTTAATTCTTCAATTCAACTGAAGAAGCATTTCGGATGAGAGGTGAAACGTCTTCAAGATCCAAGAAGAAGTCCCTTATTCAAGCTCTTTGGATTATCATGACCTGGATGACTGAGAATCTTCATCAATATATTCATACTATACTCTGGGCATGCACAGAGTATGCATCAGGGTGAAGGTCCATGCTGTTTGGGGCAGTCATCAGACGTGTGGAGGCCTGCAGGTGGAACTCTGATCTATAACAGGACTGGGCTGTAAGGCATTTCAAATATTCTCCTCCTCCATCACTCCATTCCTCAGCTCCTCCAAGGGAGTGGCACCTCCTCCACCTGCTGCTGCCTGTCTGCCACACAGAGCTGCAGTTTAAAGCTGCAGTCAGGTGCAAACTACGTCAATTTAACCTGAACTGATATTTATCATCTCTGCGATTTTCATTTCAGAGCTCAAAGCTGTTCTTTCTTTTTCTTTTCTTTTTTTTGTTAAATAGCTTTGATAATTTGGAACAGTATCCTCCACATGCCTGTCATCGTTGTGTGTTCCCCAGCTTCATGAGACACATCAGTGACAGCTGTTCACATATACTCCCGACTGCCATTTACGGGCCATTAATACAGCAGTGTGGTGGCTGCACCTGTTGTCACTGCTGTACCTGATAAGATGTCAGTCACTCAGCACAAAAATAATAGTCAGAAGGCCTGTACTTCAACACAACTAGCTGAACATCTCTGTTTGATGACTCCAGGGAATCTGTTCACATGTCTGGAGGCACAACATAATAATTTAATCAGAATTTCAGGAGACTGAATGAAAACAACCCAGTCATGCTCTAGATATTCAATCATGTTTTTTTTTGTTGTAATGACTTTGTTCTCATCATTTAATCACAAATCAATACTGCATAAAGTTTCAGCCTCCAAAACTCGCTTTTTTCCCATGAATGCCTGTGCCTGCTCCTCTGTGACTGATACACTGACAACCGGGCAGCGGTGAATGCGGGTTATGTGCTCCTCTGACCCGCTGGACACCAGACACCTCCAGCCCACCCAAACAGGCTCGGCATCCGCACTGACATAACACGCCTGAATACACGCACGCGCTCAAATTCACACACAGTAATTGGCTCTCTCCGTTGCACACACATTCATAGCTAAGCTAAGGCAGCTAAAAAAGTGCACATGAAGAAAGCAGGACTGTGAGGAATGAAGATGCTTGGGATTGGGTGGGAGTAGAGGGGGGTACACAGGGCCAGAGAGCTAAGTGATTCCTGTTCTTGTCCTGTGGAGCTTCGTTGCTGATGGATTGATGGCAACCTAACCACGAGAGGAACTTCTTCGCTTTTACTCTAATGTATAAGGTCTAATATGCTTCAACTCTAATTTATGATCTATTTTTGCATCCTGTTTGGCTTAGATCTGATCTGAATGATGGTTGCTGGATATTTAATATGATTTAAAAACAATTGCCAGCTTGGCAACCTCACATGTCTGTATCAAAGCATTTGGAAGCAAACTGTGGAACCTGGCCAGCAGTCAAGCTCCAGTCTGCTGTGGCTCAAGGTGTCTGGTTGCATCATTTAGTGTGCACAGCCTGTAATTGGCCTAAAGATTAGGCACACATTAGTTGTTTTGTGCTTACTATTGTGTGCAGAGGTTCAGAACAAAAGACAAGTAAAGGTAGGATCTTTTTGTCACAGTAATTTTTAGATGTTTAATGGCTGGATGCATCTAAAGACAGTAAGAGAGTTAACATCTGATCAGCATCTCCTGTTTGGGTGTCGGCTCGAAACGGAAGCCTTGAGAACCAAGCAAAGAATAAAGAATTTAATCCATTTTCTAAGTCTGACCAAAGACTTTTTCTCCTCATTTTAAGATGATATTTTCTCTCTATAAGCTCTGACAGTGTTTGTTTTTGTAGTACTCTTCTCAGCCACAAAAGGGAGTCGCACCACGATTTGGTCTGTATAGATCTCACTCATGGTGGCTCACTGTCTGTCATATTTAAACCAGTTCTTGGCCACATTACATGTAAGTTTATACTAAACCCAAGTGCAGTAATGATTACAACATCACTAAACTAATTAAAAAATGTATGTTCCCGTGAGCCTTTGCATGCAGCAGTCCATGGCCACTTTACCTGGGGATATACTGTGCATTTCAAGCCAAAAGTAAGACATAACAGTAATGTTACATAACATGACGACACAGTGTTTAACTTTTGATCAGAATAGCTGTAACACAAATCCTTTTGATTCGGTTTAGATCACAGTTTCACAGTTCCCTTGGTCCAGATCTTTTAAGGGAAGTGGTTCAGTTAGAAGATTATTACAAAGACAAACACTTAAAAAATTAATCACCTGTTTTTGTGGAGTTTTTCCTATTTTGTTTGCCATTTAGGGCTCATAGAATGAAAAAAAAAATCATCAGACTGATAAATTTGATGCCCATCAAGACTTGACTCTCAGGCTTTCTGTACATTTGTGATTATAGTCTAGCTGAAGTCAGTTTGGAAGGAGTTTTAGTCTTTGGTCTTTTACATTTTCTACTGTTCATAAATATCAGTTGTTGTTGTATTTTTTTTTTTCATGGGACGGTGTAAAATATGTACGTATGGTCAGCGTTTTACCTGCAGGGGACGGCGGTCAGATCACTCTCAGTTTGGAGAATCTTCTGAACAGGAAGCGAAGCCAAATGCTACTCAGACCTCAAACCTCAACAAAAAGAATAGTATCTGTTCAGGAGGAGACCATAATTTACATTTTTCCATTGTGTTGCTTTTGCATCAGACAGTTTTTTTCACTTTTTGGAAATTATCATTGAAACAACAACCACAAAAACACAATGACAACCACTCAATAGCCTAAAACTCCTCCTAAAGCTCTTATCCTTTATCACTACATTTTCTCAACAGAAGAACGTCCGTGTTGTAGTCTATCTATACTGCGTTATAGCTGTGCAGTGTATCGGCTGTGACTGTGACTGATAATTCAGGTGAGACAGTTAAAATTTGTGATTATTATTAAAGCAGTGACAATTTACCCTGTTCTGAAACCTAAGGATGGCTGCATGAGCTAGAATATAGAGAGCAGGAAGTATCGGAAAGAATACTTTGCACAGTTCCTGTGCTAAAATGCTCAGAAACACACATTATCTAGTAAAGAAATTTGAGGTTTAGCCCTGAGAACTGTTCTGTGGTCGATAGTGGTCTCCAGCTGTTGCTGTCAAAAACCATCAACATGTCCATAATGAGTATTAAACAGCATTGTTACTGAAAGATATCATAAGTGAGGAAAGATGTTTGCATGGTAACGATGGCTGAGCCTCTTTCTTCAGGTGAAATTGACTCATCAATTTATTCTACTGGGATTTGAACAAGTAGATTAACATGTATGACCTGTAGGTCTCTGTTGATAAGTCTCTGCAGAATATATTTTTTGATACCCTTATTAGGCAGAATAGCTTTTTCCATGGTTGTTTGTTCCATTTAATTTCAATTAAGTCCTCCCTGAGCTCTATTTAAACGACTTTGGCTTGTTGGGACCATCAGTTTGATGTGTGTGAATGGAGAAGTTGGGCAGATGGTTGAGGGTCGGGTAGCCGACGCAGAGGAACGACTGAGGCTACGGAAAGAATGTTAAGACTGCCAGAAGCTTCAAGCTGACGGCCATGACATTATATTAGATCCTGTAACTCCACATGCTTAAGCCTGACAGGAATACCTCGTGTTACGGTTTCTTTAGAGCGCTGCTGAAGCTGATTACGGTTATGTGACACCATTATGTTTTGATGGCACGTCGTGGCGGCTGGAGTCCTCCATCATATGCACGGTTCATGATGCTAAAAGTGTCTCTAATGTCCAAACATGCTCATAGTCATATTTTCGTATTTCTGATGTTGCACAGTCTGTGTGCAGACAGCTACTGTGAGCAGAGGATACCGTAAATCAGTTAGAAACTCTTCTTCCTTCAAAAACTTAGTCTCACAGACAACAAAAGGACAAACAGTTTTTATTATTTTTCTCTTGAATTTTGATGTATTTAGATACCTTCATGTGTTCCAGGATCAAAGCCAGGGACATCATTCTATTAACAACTAAATGCTTGACATAAACCGAGAGCAAATTCTTTTTCTCTGTTTCAGACTCTGACAGAGACCAAGATGACCGCCATGATTTCAACCAGACCAGAGATCCAGCCGTAAGTAAACACAGCCTTCTTTTCACTCACACCGATACACAAACTGTAATTCTTCTGGCACCAAAGTTGTCTCTTTGAGACAGAGGTCTGCTGTTTGTCAATACTTGGCCCTTGTTTGAAATTGGCACTAAATGTAGGTTATTTTCTTTCGAGGAAAGATTTCTTTTTAGATATTTTTTTTTAAAGAAGAAACCATATTTTTGCCTGGGAGTTTTGTCTCTTACCCTTTTGTTGTGTTATTTTTTATGCATGTAAAAGGAAGTTATTCTAATTACAATATAGTCTCACTAAAGTTTGTGAACAGCTGTAAAAATAATCTAATGAATGGTGTCCTGGGGTGGGAATTTCTCTTATTGCATGTGAGGAAAATGAAATAACTTCACATTTGAAAGCTGCATTTCATGAAACTGTCATGAATAAATTATTCATACAGGCTGTAACACTAATGGGTTGTAATGTAAATAATAACTCAACTTATCACAACAGTCTTACTGTTGTAAGCACGGAGCTCACAATGAATACCAGGAATATGTTGCTGTTGCCAGGTAAAGTGGTAAAGTGTTGGGACAAAAGTTGTGAACTGCTGTATCTCAGCCCCCCCCCGCTCTAAGGCAGTTTTCAGAATGTGCAGAACAAAAATCATCGTACTTCAAAACAGAGAATAGGAGAAGCATGACAAGCCTCCACAGTTGTTAGAGAGGCTCAGAGTACAACAAACCTGCTGCCTGTACATTTTATTTAATTTATGCAAACAATGTTTACTGTTGGCTCCATCCTCAAAATGTAGATCATGTGTTCGAACACTGGACCGGGGGGGATTCTTCTTATTTTCCTCTGTTGAGCTGTTTCTCTGGTGCAGCAGAGAGTTGAAATGCCAAAACAGTGTTATATGTTTAAATCAACTGAGAATATTCACATCATGGTCCACACTGAAAGCTGCTGTTGCATAAACCATCTCACCTTCTGCTTTGCGGGCAGGTAAAAGACAAGAGGCGGTCACCCCCCTCTGCCAGATCCCCCTCCACCCCGCAACACAACCCTCACTACAGCGGCGCCACAGACGAACAGGAGAGTCCGGAGAGAGTGGTGAGTGTGCACAGCTCTGCCTCCAATAAAACCACTTGTGGGAAGCATTACGATGAGGTACCTAAGAACACGTGAACCTCCGAGGATGTTGGTGTCTGGATGAAAGTGTTTAGATACACGGATCTATCGGTGTTGACAGCAGAGCAGGAACACAATGACGGCTCATAATGGTTAATACAATGACTAATAATAATGATAACAGTCATTTTAATAATGATGCTATTAGCAATGTTAACAACAATAACAATGATACGTGTAAGCTGCAATGAATTTAAAAACAATTACGCTGCTGCAGTGTGGATATTTTACCTGATTGTGTTGTCAATTCTTTCAACTCTTTCCCTCCTTTATTTGGTTACATTAGTTGTGGCAAAACAGAGAGCAATGTCACCAGTTCCTGACTCATTAGGCTGGCCTTCATCAGGCAGCTCCTGCTGTCATGCAGAAAAGTCTCCTTCATGTCATTAACGTTACACGATGATACCAGTAACTTTCAGTTTGTTTTGTGGCGTTTCCAACCGCCATTAAAGCCTCACAATGCTTTCCTTCATGTTGTTTATTTTCTGGCTTTATTCCTCTGCACTTTCATCAACTTCAGCGTCTCACTCACCAACTCCTTCTCCTGCCGATTGGTTGGGATTTTTGACCTTGAGCCTCACAAATTATGCCTTTGAGCTGTTCACACATAGCAGCCAATAACCACCAATCAATAACATGACTGATATGTCTGCAGTGTGAGAATCAGGCTTGAAATATTGAGGTTTTTCAAACTCGGCTTTTCATCGGTTTATTTTGACTTGTTTGGCTGGACTTTCCAGTCAAGTTTCTTCATATTCTGCTGATGATATCTTTTAAAAAATAATCCTTAAATTTACAATCTCACACTTTCCCTTTAAAGTACCTGCATAACTCTCTGTCATCAGAGGGTGATGATGGATTTCTCTGAAATAAAAACTTGCTTTTGCTGCACTAGTAGAGATACAGTTTTAAGTTAAATTTTTTTTAAATGTTCACCACATTCATACGGAATCTGTCCAACAAATATGACATCAAGAAGGTTAGCTTATAATAGCTTTGTTTTAGAGCAACTTGAATAAGATGAAATTAGCTGCTTTTTATTCATTTATCTATTCATTAAGATGCTGGCATACAGATTTTGATCATTAGAGAGTATGATAGTTCTTCATGCTAAGCTATCCATGCTAAGCTTTTTCTCTTTTTTTGACTGATTTCACGTATTAGCCTTCCGGTTTAGTAAATAGCAGACTACAAAAGTCAGATAATTAGTTCAGTTTAAAGAGCATATGAAGTCATTGTTTGCAATATTTGGACCATTTTTGGAAGAAAAGTCCCTAAAAAACTGACTTCACAACTCTTGACGTATTCATAAAAAGCTGGAAATGAACAGCAAGTGTTATTCGGATATATCAGAAGTGCTGGGATTATGATTGACTGCCTGACCCCACAGATACCAAGCCTGGGCAAATTGCATCACAATAGTCCTTGTCTGATCTGCTGAGGTGATTGTCCACCACATAAACAAGCTTTCATTTCTCCCAGCTCAGCAGAAATGCCAGTCGTGGTCTTTTCATGCAGCAGCAGGTGACCGACAGCTGCTCAATGCAGTCCACAACAAAAAAAATCTGAATGTGGCAGAACTGAAACGATTCACACGTTTTGGGACTGTTGTAAACACTTTTGCCCTCATTCATGGGCCTAAAAAGTCTAACAGCAGCTCCCCAAATGGATTTTGTGAATGTGATAAGATAGTGAGCCCTGGTTGATTTAAAGGTGGATTTTGCACCACTGATCTTCAGATATTATCACACCAAGGGGCATACTTTTACCAAGCAATGAGGTGTATGATTCCCTGTAAATCTATTTTTGTTTTTTTTACAGCAAACTGAATGACAATGATAGCATGTCGGCTTTGTGGAATATAAAAAATTATAGCTATAACATAAGCTGCTGCCAAAATATAACTATACAAACTTTTTATTTACCAGCCTATAGGAAAAGTTGTGTTTTTTGCATCAGATTTTAGTATGCATTGCCCAAACTGTGTCTACAGTTGAAAAAAGCACCAGTATTAACTCTTGTTTTGGCTCTTTTAAAAAATAAAAATAAAAAAAAGGTTTATTTGTGGGAGGGAGAGGTGGTGAAGGTCATGTTTACTTGTCAGGAGCTGCTGCCATTGTTGTAACTATTGTGTTTTCACAAACCATTCAAGCTCATCTCTGCACTCTATTGTCAGCCAGTTGTTTTATATACCACTGCCAGCACCGCTACTGCTTCCTCTTCTTCTTCTGTTGATTCCAGGGCAGATTAGACGCTGTGGTGACTCACGTCTCATCTAGTGGTATAAAATGGTATTACACGCAGTCCGTCCCCAAAGGCTCTTAGTTGTATATTTCAGCTGTATAACACAAAGACATTTTTTTATATAAAATCATAGGGATTGCTATTCTAATTCTGGTGATGCTTCAGACGTTATTTGCACCTTTAAACAGTATCTATGATGCTACCAGGTTGTAACGGGGTTAGCTGGATATCTGCTGAAGAAACACAAGCTCAGAGGGGAAAAACAAATCCAACACAATAGAATTACTTTGATAGGACATTACCAGTTTGATCATGTTAATAATGAAGATAAATATTTTGTATGTAATACGCAGTTAAAGATTTAAATAATTACATCAGAACACAGTCTTCCAACAAACTCAGTGCTGTATCTCACTATTTTAGAGAGAATGATCCAGATCTGCTCTGCTTTGAGATCTTTAACCAACATGTTTTATAAGACCCAGACAGATAGTTTATACCTAATCTAGCTGACACCCAAGAAGCACCAAAAACATATCCCTGCAATGGCTCTATCTTTTGTCTTTGTACACTGGGTCTGCATTCATCCATTATTTTCCTGCTCAGCCACTCTGTTTCTCTCAGGAACATACTGCCAAACAGTCCAGACTGATTTAATTTCTTGCTCCGCAGTGGTGGAGTGATCTACCAAATGCTATCAGAGCTGGAGTGTCCCTCTTGACCTTCAAGGCTCTCTTGAAGACTAATCTTTTCTGAGAACACCTCCTCAACTAACACCTCTAACACCCTAACGCACACTTAGTTACACTTTTGCACCTCTTTGTACAGGTTCACCTTCCCCTCTTGTACTCTGTCATTTAAATAGATTAAACTGATTTAGCTCTCATCGTATAGAGCACGGTTTCTAACTGCATTGATGCTTGAATGTTATTCCTCACTTATAAGTCGCCTTAATTAAAAGTGTCTGCTAAAAAAACTAAAAATATACGTAACATTTTACTGAAAGACGTTACATAACTTGTCATTTTTGCCACTTTTACCATGATTTTTTTTTTTATAATTGCAATCCTCTTAAAAATAAATGGTTTGACAGAGTTTGAGTTCTTCTGGCATCTTAATGCCCTCCTGTATTCCAGATCATCTCACAACGTGCGTTGTTGTCTTCAGGTGCAGAAGGAGAAGCTCCATGCAGAGCTGAAGCGGGTGTTGAGTCAGAAGAGAAGTCATCAAAGAGAGGCGACCTGCCAACTTGCACAACCAGAGATGGACTCAACAGATGACCAGACAGTAAGCAGGAGCCCAATTCATGCCGTTAATGTGATTAATCAGGCTAAAAGCAATTATAAAACCATGAATCTGTGATATAACAGGGTATGACAGAAGTTGCATACATGAAATCATCTTGTACTCGATGCAGCTGAAAATGTATTTTTTCCACAAGTCGTATACAAGTATTTTCTGTGGTCGCTGGAAAAGTGCAAGTCATTCAAGAATAGAGTGACCTTTTCTCCTTGACAGCTTAATGGATAAAATGGATTCAGAAGTAGAGTGAAAAAACAGCTATACAATACATTTTGCACTTACTCAGGCAAGTAGAACAAGACATAAAATGGTACTAATGCTGTTGTGGTTTGAGAAAAGTGAAATATGAGGCAGGAAAACTATCTACAGTCTTTGAGCTGGATTGGATTGTCCACTCCAGCTGAGTTATAGCAACACCAGGGAGCGGTGGACCTTACAGCTATGTGCTTCTGAGTCATCTTGAAGCACACTGACCTTAGTTTTGTAGATTATAGGGACTGAAACTGCCCCCAAGCATCCGGGGATCCAGTTCACAACATTATTTTCCAGCCCGGCATGACTGTGTTTCCATGTCAAGCACCAACAACAAGACAGCAAAACACTTTCTCCATGAATCAAATTAAAAAAAGACACATTTACCATGACAAATTAATTTATTGCTACAGTTATTTATCAACTGTAGCAACAAATAAACTGCTACAGTTTATTTATTTGAGGCCAATATCAAACTAATAAAAATTAATACAGAGAGAAAAAAACAAAACTATCAAATGTTCTTGTATGTGAGGATATTGAGAGTTTCCTGTTTGTGTCTTTGTACCACAGAGTGTGGAGGAGGTCTCTAAGTTAGTGGAAATTGTCGTGGAGACGGAGGCTGAGGCTGGAGCCAGCGGCTACAGTGTGACAGGTGGAGGGGAGCGAGGGATTTTTGTAAAAGATGTCCTCAAAGACTCTCCAGCTGCTAAACACCTCAGTCTACAGCAAGGTACCCACACTCACCTCTGAATCACTGCGGAAGCACTTCCAACAATCAATTCAAAATCACAACAGTGAACTTAACTGCATTAGTGCAGAGATTAGGGAAATATGGGGGCTGCAGCACCCCCTAAAGGCAGGGTAATGTTCCTGTAAGACAAGTTAAAACGTGGCTCTTCATTAAATGTTTGAAATCTAGTTTTTCTGCCATTCTTCAGAATCATTTTTTATTCAATTTCAGAACTTTTCAGTTTATTTTCAGTGTAGCCTATCTGATGCACAGGACATATTCAAGGGGATGAATGAACTACCTTTATGATGGTAACAATTAGAGGACTTGTTGGTCCATTATTATGATGGATTAGAACCATAAACCCAGGCCCAAATGTAAGTCTTAGTCCAGTCAGCCAAATTATATTGAGAATCAAACTCTTTGCATTCAATTTTACTGATAACAGTCCAAACCCCTATGAATATTTAATTTGTTGATTTATTTGCCCAATTAGTACCATACAAATGGCAAAGTGTAGCTTTAAGAACGGCTGTCCTTAATTTTCTAAACGCAGTTTGAATGTTACTTATTTAACAACATATAGAAATATGTTCACTTCTTTCCCTATATACATCACGAGAGAGCCATTTCTTGGAGTCTTACATATGTAATTATCTAATGATTAATGTGCTACTGCATACTGTATCAGGTCGTATATATTTGAAAAGTGCAAGTTTAGGTTGATTTTTACAGGGTTTATGACTTCACACCTTCATTTTCACTGTCTTCTGTGTGAAGGTGATCAGCTTTTGAGTGCTAAGGTCTACTTTGACAATGTGAAGTATGAAGACGCTCTGAAGATCCTTCAGTGTGCAGAGCCATATAAGGTCAGCTTCCAGCTGATGAGGTCCATCCCTGGAGCCGAGGTCAGCGTGCGGCCCAGAGTTCCCAGTGTGGAGGTCAAAGGTCCCAAAGCAAAGATGGCCAAGATGGTAATCAATTATTTTCTGTACTAATTATTATACCTAAAAAGAAAGATTGTTTGATGGCTTGTATGTATGGCTGTGGTGTAAAGAAGCAAAGTCCTGGGCACTTTTTAAAGGAACATAGATAGATAGAATTAGTTCCAATTCAAATTTCAGTATAAAGTTCATCACGTTGTTGCCTCTAAGCTGTCCACCACTCTGTCCCACCCCCTTATGGTTTGAGAAAAAGCAGATGCTTCACCCTTGCACTTTGGTGAGCTCAGTCACATCCGCACATCGCTTTTTGGTCATAAGAAGTCTTTAAACTTCTCAACAAATAGCTCTGAATGAACAGCAGCAAAGTCGGACATAATAGGACACATACTGCCTTGCTTACAGGTTCTAAATAGTTGTGATGAGCAAAATGAGACCAGACAAAAACTGCCAAGGTTGAATTTTGCTCTCAGTCCAACCCTGCCAACATCTTTTAAAGTCTTTGATTTATTTAAATGTTGCAAACTCCATCTGTAGTCCTTACTGTGCATGTGTGTTCCAGAGTGTGAAGGGCACCAAGCCATTTAAGACCCAGAAGAGAAGAGGTGGTCGTTTTGGTCTGAAGAGGCTGAAAGAAAAGCGCAGAGAGGAGCTGGTGATCGAGGGGACGCCCCCCAGGCTGGAGGGAGGAGACGTGGAATTTTCACTCCCCAAATTCAAACAGAGAAAGAGTGCGAAGGCAGAAGCAGAGGGCGTTGAAGGAACAGCAGCTGAGAAAAAGACAAAGAGGAAGATCAGGTGAGTCCTGATTGTGATCTCTGAAGGGATCTAAATTAAACTAAATTCCAACTGTATTCCAAAGAAATCAAATTACCATCTTACGAAAAGAGCATTTTTTAAAGAGCATTTAACAAAACACAACATTTCCTATATAACTGTTCCAGGTTTCCCCGCATGAAAACAAAGAGTTACGCTGGAGCAGTGACGGGGGGAAAAGTGGAAACAGGGCGACTAGAGGGACATCTGGATATCTCTCCATCTGAAATACCTGAAGCTAAAGTGAAATCCAAAGGAAAGGGACACAAGTTTGGGATCACATTTCCTAAGGCCAAACACTCAATGTCAGGATCTGCCTCGGAAACTGGATCCATGGAGCTGAAGCCTCCAGGAGTAAACATCCAACCACCATCAGTGGAGTTTAGTTTATCAGGTGATAAAGATGCAAATGTGGAAAAGAGGGGGTCGAAGTTTAACACCCCTGACGTGGAGTTTGCACTCCCTTCAGGAAAAGCCGAGGCATCTTTTCCCAGCATGAAGGGAGCAGCGCAAGTCAAAGCTCCAAAGGTGAAGATAAAAGGAGCTGATTCTGCTGAAGGGAAAGTCAATGTAGATGTAGGCAAGGGAGATGCAAAGCTCAGAATGCCAAAACTGAAACTACCAAAAGTTAGACTTTCACGTCATTCAGATGAGATTGATGGGGACATCAAGATAAAAGCTGAGGGGATGAAAGTGCCTCATGTTGACATAGAAACTCCTAAAGCAGGAGTGAAAGGAGATGGAAAGTTTAGTCCTCCTGAAGCACACATCACCAAACCAAAAATGGAAGGCCATCTCTCAGGAAAAGCTGTTCCTATTCAAATTCCATCAGTCGATATTTCATTACCACAAATAAAGGGAAAGCCTGACACAGATGCTTCACCCCCAGAGTATGAAGGAGCAGTGAAGATAGGAGTCAACAAACCTGCCATCGACCTCACTGTGCTTGATGTTGATTTCAACACAGGACAGAGAATTCCTGATGAGGTGGAGGGCACTTTTAAAGGACCCAAAATCTCCATGCCAAAGGTTGATATCTCCTTACCAAAGATGGAAACTACTAATGTGAATATTGAATGTCTGGAAGAGGGAGGGAAATTTAGCCCACCTTCTGTTGACATCTCTCTCCCAAAGGTGAAATCAGAGGGTGGAGATGTAGATATGGACTATTATGTTGGGGGAGATGGAAAGTTCAAAATGCCCAATTTTGATATAACTCTCCCGAAAATAAAGTCATCTGAGGGAGAAGTGGGAGGAACTTTCAAGTTGCCCAAAGTAGACCTGACCCTTCCTAAAGGCGGAGCAGGAATAACTGATAAGGAAGGAGGAGGAAAATTTCAGTTGCCACCATTTGACATGTCCCACCCAAAAATAAAGACAGGAGAAGTGGAAGTTGACACCAAAGGCCTTGAAGTGAAAGGTGGTACATTTGAAATGCCAGAACTTGACATTTCTCTCCCTAAAAGCAAAATGGAGGGAGACACTAAAATAGAGGTCCATCCTGGGAAGGATGGCAAATTCAAAATGCCTGCTTTTGATGTATCTCTGCCAAAGGGTCACATAGAAGGCCCTAAGCTTGAGGGTGGAGGTCAAATCCAGATGCCATCTGCTGATATATCCCTGCTGAAAGGAAAGACGCAAGGTGACATTGAAATAGAGGGTCCATCTGCAAAAGGAGGGAAGTTCAAAATGCCTTCACTCAATGTCAGACTCCCTAAGATAGGTACATCCCGAGCTGAAGTTGACCTGCAAGGAGCTGAGATTAAAGGAGAGAACATCCAGGTACCATCAGCAGACATTTCTTTACCGACACCCCAGGGTGAGATTGACATTGGGGGGAAAGTAAAAGATGGCAAATTTAACATGCCCTCTGTAGACATTTCCCTCCCAAAAATGAAGCTTCCTGAAGGAGACGTAAAGCTCGAAGGCCCTGAGCTTCCAGACATTGACCTTTCACTTTCCGGTTCAAAACATGAGGGTAACGTGGAACTTGATGCCAATGGTGGTGGCAAATTTAAGATGCCAACTTTTGACATCTCACTTCCAAAAGGGAAAACCAAAGGAGGAGATGTGGATATAAAAGGGCCTGAAGTCAAAGGGGGAGCTAAATTCAACATGCCATCACTTGATATCTCTCTTCCTCCAATGAAATCATATGATGGAGAGGTAAAGATTGAAGGTCCTGAAGCTAAAGGAGGAAAGTTCCAAATGCCTTCTTTAGATGTGTCGCTGCCACATGTCAGTGGACATGGAGGGGATATTGACATTAAAGGTCCTGAATTTAAGGTTAAATCACCTGAGGTGGATGTGGACATGAAAGGGAGTGAGATTAAAGGAGGGAAAATGAACATCCCCTCAATGGATATCACTCTTCCTCAAGGAAAAGTTGAGGGTAAGATAGATGTTGAAGCACCCTCAGGCAAAGGAGGGAAGTTAAAGATGCCTTCATTTGACGCATCCCTTCCAAAGATAAAGATGCCAGAGGGAAATATTGGAAGTGGGGGACCTTCAGTTGACGTCTCTCTTCCAAAGGGAAAAGCAGAGGTTGGCATAAAAACTAAAAGTAAAGGAGGACACTTTCACATACCCACAATTGATGTTTCTCTCTTGAAAATTAAATCAAAGAGAGGTGACATCAATGTTGAAGGGCCAGAAATGAAAGGTGGGAAAATAAAACCAACAACTATTGACATCTCACCTCCGCAAGGTGACATTACACTTGACAGTGAAGTAAAAGGAGGTGAATTTAATCTTCCATCTGTAGACATCAACTTACCGAGAATGAAACTCCCAGAAGGAGATGAGAATTTTCAAGGTCCAAAAGTCAAAGGCGGGAAATTCGAAATGCCAAGAATCGACCTCTCGTTTCCCAAAGGAAAAGCACAGGGAGACATTGATATTGACATTCACTCTGGAAAAGATGGGAATATTGAAATGACACCCAGTCATGCTGGACTTCCTAAAGGACATATTAGAGCTGGCATAGATGTTGAAGGAACTGAGGGAAAAACAGGAAAAATGAAATTGCCCAAATTTGATATTCATCTTCCAAAACTGAACATGCCAGAGGGCGACATCAAATTGGAAGGACCAGAGATTAAAGGAGGTATGGAAATGCCATCTGTTGACATTTCACCTCCAAAAGGAAAAATAGAGGGCGAAATTAAATCTCCCAAGGTAGATGTCAGCCTCAAGGGACCAGATGTTAAAGGAGGACTTATTAATATGCCAGATGTTGACGTTTCACTTCCAAAAGCAACAGGTGGTGTTGGCATCAATGTTGAAGGTCCTAAAGGGAAAGGTGAAAAGATGAAGATGCCGAAATTTGACATTTCATTGCCAAAGGTTAACTTTCCCGAGAGTGATGTCAAATTTAAAGGGCCTGACATAAAGAGTAGAAAGATTGAGTTGCCAGACATCGATCTTTCAGTCCCAAAAGGAAAAGCAGAGGGAGAGATTGACATTGATATACATGGTAATAAAGGGGGAAAGTTTCATATGCCTTCTGTTGATTTCTCTTTGCCTAAAATGAAATATAAGGGACCAGAGGTCAACATAGAAGGTCCTGTACTTGGAGAAGGGGAAATGAACACGCCAGACATTGACCTCTCACTTCCCAAAGGAAAAGCGGAGGTTGACCTGAGAGTTGAAGGTTCTGAGGTAAAAGGAGGAAAATTCAAAATGCCCAAATTTGACATTTCCCTTCCAAAAGCAAACCTGCCAGAGGGCGATGTAGAAACACCAGATGTTGATATTTCACTACCAAAAGGAAAATTAAAGGGAAGTGTTGATGTTGAGGGGAGTATGGCTAAAGGGGGAAAGTTTCATGTGCCCTCTATTGACATCTCTCTCCCGAAAGTGAAAGTAAAGAGAACTGATGTTGACATTGAAGGGCCTGAAGTTAAGGGAAGCATTGCACCTCCAGAGGGAAAAGCTGAAGGTGGAATAAGTATTGCAGGCCCCGATCTAGAGGGAGGGAAGTTTCACTTACCAAAATTTGATGTGTCATTGCCCAAAGTGAATCTTCCAGAGGGTGATGTTAAAGTGAAAGGTCCAGACTTCAAAGGAGGGAAGATTGAGATGCCAGATATTGACATATCCCTTCCCAAAGGAAAAGCAGGAGGAGATATTAAAATTGGAGGACATGGTGGCAAAGGAGGCAAGTTCCATATGCCCACTTTTGACATTACACTTCCTAAAATGAAATCTAAAGGACCAGAGATAAATGTTGAGGGTCCTGAGGTTAAAGGTGGAGAGCTAAACATGCAATCCCTCAATGTTTCCTTGCCCAAAATAAAATCTCCTGATGTAGACGTCAGTCTTCAGGGTCCTGATCTCGAGGGAACAAAGATCAAAATGCCAGATGCAGATATTTCTCTCCCCAAAGGAAAAGTTGAGACTGACTTTGATGTTGAGGGCCCTGAAATGAAGGGCGGCAGGTTTAAAATGCCTAAATTTGATGTTACTTTACCAAAAGTGAGTCTCCCAAAGGTTGATGCCAATGTGAAAGCACCTGAAGTAAAAGGAAAAATTGAAATGCCAACTGCTGATATTTCCCTCCCGAAAGGAAAGACAAGTGTGGATATTGATGTGGACACTGGTAAAGGAAGCAAGTTTCACATGCCCTCACTTGATATATCTCTTCCTAAAATCAAAGCAAAGGGAGTTGATGTTGACATTCAAGGACCTGAATTTAGGGGTGATGTGTCACTCCCTAAAGTGAAGTCTCCAGAGGTCGATATCAGCCTCAAGGGTCCTGAGATTTCAGGGGGGAATGTTGAGCTGCCAAATGTTGATATTTCCCTCTCCAAAGGAAAAGTTGAGGGTGACGTTGATGTTGAGGGCCCTGAGATGAAGGGCGGTAAGTTTAAAATGCCTAAATTTGGTTTTACTTTGCCAAAAGTGAGTATCCCAGAAGGTGATGTCAAAATCAAAGGCACAGACATAGAAACAGGGAAGATTGAGATGCCAGATGTTGATTTTTCTCTCAAAAAAGGAAAGGCAGAGGGTGACGTTGAAATTAAAGGACATGCTGAGCAAGGGGGCAAGTTCAGTATACCAACAATTGACATTTCTCTTCCTAAAATTAAAGCCAAGGGATCAGATCTAAATATTGAAGGTCCTGAACTTAAGGGTGGCAACATCAACATGCCTGACATTGACCTCTCACTTCCTAAAGGAAAGGTTGATGCTGACCTCAGCGTTGAAGGTCCAGAGGTAAAAGGAGGAAAATTCAAAATGCCCAACATTGATGTATCTCTTCCAAAGATGAGTCTTCCAGACAGTGATGTCAAAGTCGAAGGACCTGATGTTAAAGGACAAATTGAAATACCAACCACTGAGATCTCCCTCCCTAAAGGAAAAGTAAAGGGAGATGTTAATATTAAGGGACACGGTGGTAAACACGGCAAGTTTCACATGCCCTCAATCAATATCTCCCTTCCTAAAATGAAAGGGAGGGGAGCTAATGTTGACATTGAAGGACCTGAAGTTAAGGGTGACATTTCCCTTCCAAAAGGAAAATTCGAGGGTGACATTAATGTTGAGGAACCCAGAGTAAAAGGGGGTACACTTAAGATGCCTACAATTGATGTCTCATTGCCCAAAGTGAATCTTCCAGAGGGTGATGTTAAAGTGAAAGGTCCAGACTTCAAAGGAGGGAAGATTGAGATGCCAGATATTGACATATCCCTTCCCAAAGGAAAAGCAGGAGGAGATACTAAAATTGGAGGACATGGTGGCAAAGGAGGCAAGTTCCATATGCCCACTTTTGACATTACACTTCCTAAAATGAAAGCTAAAGGACCAGAGATAAATGTTGAGGGTCCTGAGGTTAAAGGTGGAGAGCTAAACATGCAATCCCTCGATGTTTCCCTGCCCAAAACTAAATCTCCTGATGTAGACGTCAGTCTTCAGGGTCCTGATATCAAGGGAGCAAAGATCAACATGCCAGCTATGGATATTTCCCTCCCGAAAGGAAAAATTGAGGGTGACTTTGATGTTGAGGGCCCTGAAATGAAGGGTGGCAGGTTTAAAATGCCTAAATTTGATGTTACTTTACCAAAAGTGAGTCTCCCAAAGTTTGATGCCGATGTGAAAGCACCTGAAGTCAAAGGAAAAATTGAAATGCCAACTGCTGATATTTCCCTCCCGAAAGGAAAGACAAGTGTGGATATTGATGTGGACACTGGTAAAGGAAGCAAGTTTCAAATGCCCTCACTTGATATATCTCTTCCTAAAATCAAAGCAAAGGGAGTTGATGTTGACATTCAAGGACCTGAATTTAGGGGTGATGTGTCACTCCCTAAAATGAAGTCTCCAGAGGTCGATATCAGCCTCAAGGGTCCTGAGATTTCAGGGGGGAATGTTGAGCTGCCAAATGTTGATATTTCCCTCCCGAAAGGAAAAATTGAGGGTGACTTTGATGTTGAGGGCCCTGAAATGAAGGGTGGCAGGTTTAAAATGCCTAAATTTGATGTTACTTTACCAAAAGTTGGTCTCCCAAAGTTTGATGCCGATGTGAAAGCACCTGAAGTCAAAGGAAAAATTGAAATGCCAACTGCTGATATTTCCCTCCCGAAAGGAAAGACAAGTGTGGACATTGATGTGGACACTGGTAAAGGAAGCAAGTTTCACATGCCCTCACTTGACATATCTCTTCCTAAAACCAAAGCAAAGGGAGTTGATGTTGATATTCAAGGACTTGAATTTAGGGGTGATGTGTCACTCCCTAAAATGAAGTCTCCAGAGGTCGATATCAGCCTCAAGGGTCCTGAGATTTCAGGGGGGAATGTTGAGCTACCAACTGCTGATATTTCCCTCTCCAAAGGAAAAGTTGAGGGTGACTTTGATGTTGAAGGCCCTGAAATGAAGGGCGGCAGGTTTAAAATGCCTAAATTTGATGTTACTTTACCAAAAGTGAGTCTCCCAAAAGTTGATGCCAATGTGAAAGCACCTGAAGTAAAAGGAAAAATTGAAATGCCAACTGCTGATTTTTCCCTCCCGAAAGGAAAGACAAGTGTGGATATTGATGTGGACACTGGTAAAGGAAGCAAGTTTCACATGCCCTCACTTGATATATCTCTTCCTAAAATCAAAGCAAAAGGAGTTGATGTTGATATTCAAAGACCTGAATTCAGGGGTGATGTGTCACTCCCTAAAATGAAGTCTCCAGAGGTCGATATCAGCCTCAAGGGTCCTGAGATTTCAGAGGGGAATGTTGAGCTACCAACTGCTGATATTTCCCTCCCCAAAGGAAAAGTTGAGGGTGACTTTGATGTTGAAGGCCCTGAAATGAAGGGCGGCAGGTTTAAAATGCCTAAATTTGATGTTACTTTACCAAAAGTGAGTCTCCCAAAAGTTGATGCCAATGTGAAAGCACCTGAAGTAAAAGGAAAAATTGAAATGCCAACTGCTGATTTTTCCCTCCCGAAAGGAAAGACAAGTGTGGATATTGATGTGGACACTGGTAAAGGAAGCAAGTTTCACATGCCCTCACTTGATATATCTCTTCCTAAAACCAAAGCAAAGAGAGTTGATGTTGACATTCAAGGACCTGAATTTAGGGGTGATGTGTCACTCCCTAAAGTGAAGTCTCCAGAGGTTGATATCAGCCTCAAGGGTCCTGACATTTCAGGGGGGAATGTTGAGCTGCCAACTGCTGATATTTCCCTCCCCAAAGGAAAAATTGAGGGTGACTTTGATGTTGAGGGCCCTGAAATGAAGGGTGGCAGGTTTAAAATGCCTAAATTTGATGTTACTTTACCAAAGGTTGGTCTCCCAAAGTTTGATGCCGATGTGAAAGCACCTGAAGTCAAAGGAAAAATTGAAATGCCAACTGCTGATATTTCCCTCCCGAAAGGAAAGACAAGTGTGGACATTGATGTGGACACTGGTAAAGGAAGCAAGTTTCACATGCCCTCACTTGACATATCTCTTCCTAAAATCAAAGCAAAGGGAGTTGATGTTGATATTCAAGGACCTGAATTCAGGGGTGATGTGTCACTCCCTAAAGTGAAGTCTCCAGAGGTCGATATCAGCCTCAAGGGTCCTGAGATTTCAGGGGGGAATGTTGAGCTGCCAACTGCTGATATTTCCCTCCCCAAAGGAAAAGTTGAGGGTGACTTTGATGTTGAGGGCCCTGAGATGAAGGGTGGCAAGTTTAAAATGCCTAAATTTGGAGTTACTTTGCCAAAAGTGAGTCTCCCAGAAGGGGATGTCAAAATCAAAGGCCCAGACACCCAGGCTGGGAAGATTGAGATGCCAGATGTTGATATTTCACTTCCAAAAGGAAAACCAAAAGTAGACATTGAGGTTGAAGGGCTTAATGGGAAAGGAAGCAAGTTCCATATGCCCTTCATCTCTCTACCTAAGATGAAAGCAAAGGGACCACAAGTCAAAGTAGAAGGTCCTGAATTTAGCGGTGGAAAAATAAACATGCCTGATATTGATGTTTCACTTCCAGGAGGAAAAGCAGCAGATATTAAGGACCCAGAGGTAAAGGGGGGCAAATTTAAAATGCCCAGAGTTGGTATCTCTCTTCCAAAAATGAACCTGCCAGAAGGGGACATCACAGTGGAAGGACCAGAGATAAAGGGAGGAAAGATTACAGTGCCAGATGTTGACATGTCACTTCCACAGGGAAAAGTAAAGGGAGATGTTGATATTAAAGTGTCATCCGGAAAGGGAAAGTTTGAAGTGCCAAAAAGTGGAGGACTTCACATGCCAATTGTTGACTTAAATCTTCCCAAATTTGATCTGGACCTGAAAAATAAGGGCCCCAAAGTGGAGACTAGTGGCCTTGATGCATCAGGGGATTTGGAAATGTCAGGTCTCAAAGGAGATATCAAACCAGCTAAGTTAAAGGTGAAGAGTCCAGACATAGATACAGGTGGTGTAGAAGGTCCAGGTGCATCCCTCAAATTTCCCACAGTCAAACTACCAACAGTTGACATCTCAGCTCCAAAGGTGGATCTAGACTTCAGCCTCACCAAACCTAAAGGTGACGATGTGGAAGTTGAACTGCTGAAAGCAGAGGGAGGCAGGCCTTATTCAGGGGGCAGCTTTGATCTACCTGACATCTCCCTCAAAGTCCCTAGTTTCACACTCCCCAGGTTTGGTGGAAAGTCAAAGAGCGGTGATTTGGAATTATCAGGACCCAAGGGGGACGTTTCCCTCAGTCCACCACATGTGGAAGGAGAGATTAGGGCGCCATCAGTAGAGTTTGATGGAGATGGAAAAGTCAAGATGAAGAAACCTAAAATCAAAATGCCTTCATTTGGAATATCCAGAAAAGATGCAGATGTATCCGTGTCTTGTCCTGATGTTGATGTGAAAACTAAAAAGGGGAAAATAGACATTCCTAAAGTGGATGTCAGTGCCGGGAGCACTGAAGACAAGACAAAATACAAAATGAGATTCCCCAAGTTCAAGCTATCGTCACCAAAAGTTCAGCTTCCCGAGGGAGAGATTGACTCTAAAGTGGAAGCAAATGTAGAGGGAAAAGGGGGCTTCCATGCATCTGATGTCACTGTGAAACTACCAAAATTCACCATGCCAGGATTTGGCTCTAAAGAAAAAGATTTTACTAATCCAAGTGGTGAACTTGAAGGTAAGGCCAAGATCAAAATGCCATCTGTTGAGCTGTCTTTACCAGCAGCTAAAACACCAGAGACTGAGGTTCTTCTCCCCAAAGCAGAAGTTGATGTTTCAGAGGCAGATATCAAAAGCTACGAAGGAAACCTAAAAATTCCTAAGATTCCAACATTTGATGTTTCCATCCCCAAAATTGACCTGGATGTGTCCCTTCCAAAAGGAAAGTCCCAAAAGCCTGAAGGACCAGATGTGGAGCTAAAAGGAGGTAAAGGAAAAGTAAAAATGCCTCAAATAACAATGCCAACAATTGATTTGTCCCTTCCCAAAGCAAAATCTGGAGATCTTCATGCACCAGATGTTGAAACAAATGTTGATGAAGGTAGATTTAGAATGCCTTATGTCAAAATGCCAAATGTTGATATAACCTTACCGAAAGCAAAAACTGATACTCCAGATATTGACATAGAAGGAGGGGGAGGCAGATTCAAAATACCTGGTATCAAAATGCCAACCATTGACATATCTAAAGGAAAGACTGAGAAATTAGAAGGACCAGATGTTGAAATTGAAAGCGGAGGAAAATTAAAGATACCACATATCAAAATGCCACATGTTGACATCAATCTTCCAAAAATGAAAACCACAGAGGTTGATAGACCAGGTTTAGAGGCAAATGTTGATGACAGAAGAGCAAAGTTTACAATGCCCCATTTAAGTATGCCTTCTGTTGACATTTCACTGCCAAAAGCAAAGATTGAAGCACCAGAAGTTGAAATCGAGGGTAATACAGAGCGAAAGTTCAAAATGCCCAATATTGACTTATCTCTGCCTAAAGGAAAGATAGAAGGTCCAGAGGTGGATATCAAAGGGGAAGGTGGTAAATTCAAGATGTCACATGTGAGCATGCCCTCTGCTGATATTTCACTTCCTAAAGGAAAAATTGAAGGTCCAGATGTTGAAATGAAGGGAGATGTGGAAGGAAAATTCAAAATGCCTCATGTGAAAATGCCAAATGTTGACTTCTCTATGCCTAAAGGAAAAGATGGTCCAGGGGTGGAGGTTAAAGGAGAAGGCGGGAAATTTAAGATGCCACACATGAGTATGCCTTCAGTTGATATTCAATTACAAAAAGGAAAAATTGAAGGTCCGGAGGTAGAGATGGGACATGCAGATGGGAAATTTAAAATGCCTTGTATGAAAATGCCAGATGTTGACATCTCTCTACCCAAAGGAAAATCTGGGAAATTTGAAGTACCAGAACTGGAGATTGAGGGAAAGGACGGCAAATCAAAACTGCCACAAATGACATTGCCCTCAGTAAACATTTCATTGCCTAAAGGAAAGCCTGAAGGTCCCAACCCTGACATTAAATTTGATGGAGGAATGTTCAAGATGCCAAAAGTTGATATATCTCTTCCAAAAGGAAAAGCTTCAGTTGAAGGTCCAGAAGTGGCTATAAAGGATGATGAAGGACGGCTCAAAATGCCAAATGTTGACATATCTGTCCATAAAGGAAAAGCAACCTTTGACACACCTGAAGAGAAAATGGGGGCAGAGGGAGGAAACATCAAACTCCCACATATGAAGATGCCAAAAGTTGATATTTCACTGCCTAAAGGTAAAAGTGAAGCTAATAAAGTACTTGATATAGGGATGGGAGTCACTGGTCCAGATATTAAACTTGTAACGGGAGAAATATCAATGCCAGAGGCTAAATCATCTGGAGGTGAAAAGAACTTACCAATCATTGAAGCAGAAGGCAAAATTAAAGTGCCACAAGGAGTCAGATCAGATCTGGACACAGGGAGTCATGCTGAAGTAGATTTGCATGTTAAAGGTGGGCACAAAAGTCTGACACTGAAAATGCCAACAATAGATATCAAAGGTCCAACAGGAGACCTTGAGCTTGTAGGACTTCACAGAAGAGAGGGCAAGAAGGACAAGACTAAAGTTGAAGCACTGGACTTGGAGTTGAACACATCAGGAACTAGCAGCAAAGTAAAGGGTCTCAAAGTCAAAGGACCAAAATTCAAGATTGGAAACACAAAAAAGAAAACTGGTGGCAATGCATCAGCAGAAATCACACCATGCAGTGACGATGAATTAGGTGGACAATTCCAACACAATGGACATACAGGGGATAAGGATCGCATTGACATCTCAGCACCTGCAGTGACTCTACCAAGTGCTGATCTGAAAACTGGAACGGGGGCAGATGGAGGCAACTCATCTTACAGCACAGAGATCAAAGTCCCTCAGATACCAGACATAGACTTAGACGAAGATGATCAAACAGAAAAGGGCAAGAAAATCAAAATCCCTAAGTTTGGTGTCCCATTACCCTCCATCTCCTTCCCCGAGAGACAGATGAATATCTATGGGCAAGAAATACAGTATGAGGGCCCTAAGATGCCCAAAGTAAAGAAAGCGGTTTTTGTCCTGGTAAATCCTCCTGAAACAGATGAACTTGCTGCAAGCAAGACGAAAGCTAAGGCTGAGACTGGGGATGTCAAAGTGAAGGTGCCCAAAATCAAAATGAAGCCAAGCTTTGGGAAGTCCAGAGAAAAATCATCAGCCGTGAGTGCCGAAAGAGGAGATGAAGAGGAGAAGTCAAAGGGAGGGAAGATGAAGGTGCCCAAAGTTTCATTTTCTTCCAGCAAATCGGCATCAGTTGATGTGACTTCCAAGGGAGACAGTCCAAGTCCGAGTCTCAATGGAGAAAAAGATGCAAGTCCTCACAAAGGCTCCAAGGATGATAAAGGGACATTCAGTGGTAAAATCAAACTGCCAAAGGTGGAGTTCACCAGTCCATACAGCAAGACGGCTGCAGGGGAGGAGAGCACAGAAACGACTGTGAAACTTGGAAAGGATTCATCACCAAGAGGAGGCAAAGTGGCAGTTACGGTTTCCACACCAGAGTCCTTGGAGGATGTGGTGTCATCTCATGCCAGAACAGAAATGCTGGACAGGGACAGCTCAGAGTCTCCTGATGGTTTCAGCTCGGAGTTCAGTTCAACCAAGGTTCATGTTTGGAGTGAGATGGAGAGCAAAAGCAGGGAGACTGAAGAAAGAGAGTCTTCCACCTGGTTCAAAGTCCCAAAGTTCTCACTGAAACCACACTCCTCAGGTAACAAGATATTTATCATTCATTGTATGATAGAATTATACCTTTAATGCATTATCAACTTATTAACATATCTGCTCTTGTTTTGTCTTTGCTACATCAGACTAAGTTCCATTTCCCTCTTGATTTCTTCTCTTATCATCTACACCTCTATTTGTTTCCTTTCCTTCTCTTGTCTTCCCTTCCTTTTCCTCTCCTCATACCCACAGGCTTCCTCCAGATAACCCCAGAGGGCTCTCCTCAGGCCCAGCGGAGGGGCGAGGTGGGAGGCGGAGCCGATGTGTCGGGCTCTTTCTGCCTCCACGCTTCAGGGCTTGACTATGCCACCCAGCAAATGTCGGAAGAGCGCCAAGTTTCTTCCACAGAGGAGGGAACTGTCACCATGGTGACCAAGACCACCAGAGTCACCAGACATCTTGTTACCAGTGAAACGCGAGCAGGCGAATTATCAACAACCACAACAACAGCCCGCCAGGTGTCGGACTTCAAACACTGAGACTGCTGTAGTGATATCTTATATGTCCTCCGATTTCTTTGTTGTTTACTTTTTAATTCTGGTGAGGTTGCGGTGGCCTTCTGAACTCAGCCTGTAATGTGGCGGCCCTCTAATTAATGAAAGTCTATATTCTCTTCAAATAGGTTAGATGTGAATGTGATTAAATACAGTGACAGCTTATCAACCAGCATTATTGTCATTATTACAGCAAGTAATATAGAGTAATATATATCCTTTTTTTTTTATTCTACATGTGACGTTTTTTTGTTACGATTCTTTGAGTTTTGTTAGTTTGGTCTGAATTATTTATCCAGTTTTGTTTGGTTTTTAGGAATTTCACTCGGAATGTAAACGGGTCAGATTGCTTGGTTATTTATTGTCATTTGTGTATTCAAGATGCGCTGGAGTTAGTCATTTAATCACATCACCATCACGGATTAGGTCCTGATATTATGGCTAGTTAATTATAATCCATTTCTGTGAAACTATATTACAGGCCAGGGTCGTGTTTATGTAAATAAATCTATATTGCAGCTTTTCTGAAGCAGTTTCCCTTCAATCCTAAATGTAATTATTTTCATATTCACCTGAGTTTGGAGGAGAAAAAGTGGGGTTTTTTTTAACCGATTCTGTTTGTCTAGTAGGAAAAGTGTGAGCTTTTTCCCAGAGTCAGTCACCGAGACTAACACTTTCTGCTGTGGGGATCAAACTTGTGACCTTCCGGTTGCGGATTGCTCTCGAACATTTAGGCCAAGCTGCTGCTAATCCATTTTATATTCATGTTCTTACTGTACACTGCCTAAAAAGTGCACTGCTGTATATTTTCTGATTGGGGCTCCAAGATACGCCTGATGTGCTGATTATACTCTAAACTCGATCATGAATTGTGTTGAGTTTCAAGGCGTCAACGAGCGAGCCGGTGAGAATTTGGGGGATTAAAATCAGAACATTGAAATGATGAAAATGCCGATCTTATGCTTAAGTGCCAAATAATGTTACTATGAGGCTGCTGCAGTGAGATTAGTTAAGGAGTGGCTAGCCTTGATTAATGTTACGAAATGTGTCCTCTGTCCATCAAGACCGAGACACGATTTATTTGAATTAAAATGTCTTTAATAATCTGATGTTGCTGTTTAATTTTCAGCTTGTTTGAATTCTAGTCTCCAAATAATGTTGGATTATTAAAGGCATTTTAGTGCTCCGTATCTTTTCATTTCCCAGCTCTTAAAGTGGAATTTGCTCGGAAATGGAAGGAGAAAAGCCCAGTGCTGCCATTTAGACATGTATTTTTGTCTTTAATTGGGCAATTTTCAAGTTTCATTCTCAAATGCAATACTCACCATTTGAGGAACAAAGAACAGCTTGTCATGTAATTGGCTAGAAATGAAAAATATCCTTATTAGGTTATTTTTTTTCTACAAAAGGTTGAACAACATTTGGGAATGAACGCCCTCAATTTAGATTTTTTACTTGGTTTACTTGGTTTGTAAATTGAATGAATTTGTGTGATTAAAATGCATGAAAAAGGCCAGAAAAACACCCTCCCAGGTTGGTTTTGTTTATCATTTATAACACTATGCCTGTTTTGCAGGTGAGAAATAGACCTTTAAAAAGCTAGGGCATGAGTAGTGACATGTCAAGGTAACACACACTGAGTGGTATCTACTGTATGTTTATAGAGATTTTTACCTTTCTGGTTTAATAAAGCCTTTATTTTAGATTTTGAGGCTTTCAGTGCCAAAATGTTATCATCAGAGCTGCTTTTGAAACAATATAAAATGTTACATAAATAAAATAATATTCACACAAGTGCTTTTTTCCTGTTTGTTTTGTTCTGATCAGTACAAAGACTGAATTACTCATAAAAGCTGACAGTCAGTGTTGAGTGTTGAAGTTTCTGCTACAGATTTCAGATGAGGAATAGAGCCAGCTCACCAGAAAACATGCAACAGGAGCGGCAAACCTGTCAGAGGGGCTCATCAGCGTGATATGTTCAGAATCCAGTAAGGAAGCTTTCAGGCTTGGTGTCAGCTTTAACCTTCACATTGGATGCACATTGAACCCATCCATCTAGAGCCCTGCGCGGGACTGTTTTCTTCATCCCGCTCCCGCTGAATTTCTGACCATTACCGCCCGCTCCTGCAATGTGTATGACCACTCCCGCCCGCATCCGCAAAACTTTGAGAATTTATGCCCGCACAATAATAGAAATGCATTAATTTTGTGTCCCTGGACGTCTGGGTTTCTCTGTTAAAGCTGCTGCCCCCGCGACCCGACCCTCGGATAAGCGGCAGATGATGGATGATTTTGTGTCTTCTCCCGTCCCGCAGGAGAAGACACGTCATTTTATAGGCTATTAATAAAACGATTAATTTCGACAATTGAGAAACTTCTCCAAATGTCAGACTTGCCTTGCTTTGTCTTTGTGCTGTAAAGACCTTCTTTGAGCTTTCTTTCCACATCATTTATTGACATCCAGTCGCTAGGCTACATCCCGATTTTTTTTTAGCCGCCCGCTCCCGCCCGCAGCAAATTTCATACCACCTGCTCCCGCGAGATTTGAGTTGGGTCCCGCGGGACCAACGGGAGCCAATGATGGCTAGGAAAGGTACACCCTAGACAGGTCCTCAGTCCATCACAGGGCCACACATAGACAAACGACTACACACTCACTCCTAGGGACAATTTAGAGACTCCAATTAACCTAACATGCATGTTTTTGGTCGGTGGGAGGAAGCCGGAGTACCCAGAGAGAACCCACGTATACACGGGGAGAACATGCAAACTCCACACAGAAAGGCCCCAGGTGGGGATCGAACCTGGAACCCTCTTGTGAGGCAACAGTGCTAACACCATGCAGCCGCTGCACATTGAAATATGAGGTATAAAGAAGTGAACCTTGTGGGTGTGGAGGTTGCATGGCATCCCCTGCAACGCAGCGGTGTTGATTCCAACAGCCCTAGCTGTGACACAAATATTAACCTATATAAGCCGTGAGCATGAAGATCAGCATTCAATCAACGTATGAAAGCTTCTCCAGAGCCTATGTGTTGTTAACTTTTGGAGGATTGCACTTCTGTCCCTCTGAACCATCTGTGGGGGCTGAAAACGACACAACCAGGTATGTGCACTAAGCTGTGATTCGGGTCTAACTCTAACCATTCCAGTGTGAGAGAACAGTAGACAAGAAAAGAATTGTATGTGAGAAAGTAGAAAAGTCCAATTACTGTGGGAAATGTGAGCAAGTCTTGTATCAAGTGATTTTGTACCTTAAGCCATTCCCTCCTTCCTTCTTTTAAGCACTAGGAAACAGCTTTTAGCTTGCAAGAAGTAGATAGTGGATGTCATCATGAAGCAAAAAGTACAGTATGGATAGTTAGGCTGTCAACATGCTAAAAAATCAAATCGTATTTCTGTAGTAAACAAAGCGGAAAACTAAGCCATTGTATAATTTTTCTGCTGTTTTTATGACTCTAATCTTTTACTCTGTGGAGGTATTTATTGTTCTGTAATAAAAATTAAGTTGCAATATAAAATCACACTAAATACAAACATTTGCAGCAACATTACAACAAGAGAAGATGGCAGAGATGTCTCCAGATTCTGTAAACCTTTTGATGATGGTATGTACTGTAGTCGATGGAATAATCAAAGTCTTAACAATCTAACAGTGAGGACCAATATTCTGTAATTGCTCTGCAATATGTAGATGCAATTTTTTTGCAGATTTGTCCGCCTCGGCACATCTTTATTTCTGAGAGACTCTGGCTCTCTATGGCTCTCTTTAAAAACCCAAACATGTTGCTGATCTGTTGCCAGTTAACCAAATTATTTGCAACATGCCCCTCTTTTTCCAGCCTTGTGTTACCCCTGTCCCAACTTTTTTGAGACATGTTGTTGTCATGAAATTCAAGATGAGCTCATATTTCCAATGAATATGTGACATGTTTTCCACGTTCCACGTCAAAAACACATGAATTGGGATTATTAAAACCTCAAGAGAGAAGCCCTTTGGAGCACATAGTGTGCTAAGCAGTACACATGGGTCTATGACGTCTTTCCATTGTGTGTGTTTGTGATTTCCAATATTCATCAGCTATGATGACGTTATGAAACGTAAACCCTCTGATGTGTGTGTGGGGGTAGAGAAATAGCTCTGTATGAGGGGCAGACAGTGCCACAGATAGGAGAGGAGGGAGGCAAGTACGCACACATGCTGCAGTGCATATATATGTATATATGGACGGAGATGCTCTGTCTACATTGCTGTTCTCTACAGGCCTGAAACCTCTCAGCCACATCATCACAAAAGCGGCCGATACCAGTTTCAAAGTGTAGCAATCATCAGCCACCTCCACGCCACAGATGGCCTTAAGCTGTATCCCAGGACTCAGTGAGACACTGACTCCCCATCACCAGGCTATTCGGACAACAAAAATGCTGCTGAATGGCATCAAAGAGAGGCAAACGATCCCAGCTGACAACACAGCAGACATTCAGAAAATGTACATATGCCGTGGGGTCTCTCAGACAAACAGTAAGTACCGTAAACTCCGGACTATAAGCCGCTACTTTTTTCCCGGCTTTTTTTCTGTTTTTTCATGCCGTCAAAGACATTTTACCTCGTAACATGAGACCAATAAAATTAACAAATAGTTCACAGTGCTCCAATGAAATTGTACGATAATTCAAACACACATACACTGCTAAATTATTATAAATCGACCATTTGTACTCACCCTCAACATGGAAAACAAACAAATTGTATGAAATGCATATGATGCAGCTTTTAAATTAAAGGTGATCAATCTGAGATGAGATTGTGAGCGACAGCGAAGAGACTGAAGTGAGTGAAGAAGTTCTGAGGCTGTTCAGTTGGGACACTGAAGAAGATGACTTTGATGGTTTTAGTGTGCAGGAGGAAGATGAAGAAGGAGTTCAATTACTTTTCCTGGTAGGCTACTGTCTTTTTTTTTTTTTAACCAGCCGTGTTACAGGCGCTGTTCAATAAAAAAGCATTTATGCCACATATTTGTGTGTTACCGATAGGTATTTAAGTTATAACCACCGGCGTTACAGGCGCTGTTCGGGAAAAAAGGCATTTGCAGTGTGTATTTGTTTATGTTACCATACGCATTTAATTAAAAGTTTAAAAATCTTCACATGTAACATCTTTCTGTGTAAATATCTCATATTACAATGTGGACACGTGCGGTTTATAATCCGGTCCGGCCTATACAAGTACAAAATGGATTTTCTTTTTAAGATTAGAGGGTGCTGCATTCAGGTGCGCTCCATAGTCCGGAATTTACGGTATGAAGAGGCTGCGAGGATGTCAGCCACAACCAAGTACGAAAAAAGGGTATGAAAAGGTCCTGAAGAGTCCGCTGAAGTTCCAGCTATCAACACATATGCCCTGCCAGTCATCAGATACTCTGCTGGCATGATAACTTGCCTAAAGGGAGAGAGAGAAGCCACTCAAAACAGAAGCTTCATACAATATATACTGATTGTATATGTGTACAAAAATACATTTAGAAGGGATATAGCCTAATCTTGTGGATGGAAAGCTAAAATGGATAAAAAAAAAGGGTAAAATAAATGGTAAGTTCATCATCAAAACTCTGCCAGATGTTTCTCTCAACAAGACCAAAGTTATCCGCTATTACTGTCGATGTAAACTGTGTTATCACTGGAAAACGTTGAGTCTTGAATATCACTTGCAAGCAAAAATGACAGCTGATGCAGAGAGCTCCACTCCATTTAACCAAAGGCAGACCACGTTGAGTAGTCTGCAAAGGGGACACCTGGACCACTGCAGCAGGTTAGACACAGTTACAATGTGTAAGATTATTTTCTTACACATGTGAAAAAACGTTACATTCAGGTCAAAATGACCTTCTGTTGTTGCTTGGTGGGCTTGAGTTTGCCATGATAAGCTTTCAACATGTTTGTTTTGTGAGTTTTCTGCACAGTATTTCACAGTATATATCAAGATATATATTTTATAAGGGTCTTCCATATCCCATACAGCCAGGAGTAAATAAAAAGGCATACAAAATCAAACCTAGAGTCTTTGAAGATTAAAATATGATCACTTGGGTTGGAAAAAATCACTGACACAGATCCTGGAACTAAATTAACATCAGACGATATAAGACCATAATATCTATATTAATCTTTTTATCAGGTCACAAACAGATGAAAATTAAACTTCAAAGTAGTACTAGTTGTAGAAGACGATGCTTAATTATTTTATTTATCTGGTATTATTATTGAGGAACTAAAATCTGATCACTTACTCAGAAAAATACACTGTCACAGATGTTGATATGTGCTGCAACATCAGCATATGCAAAAACTGCATCATTCAGTTTTCTCCCTCAGTGGCATTAATAACCCCCCATACACTTCCGCTCTCCTTACCTCTCCCTGCCTCTGTGTGGCACGAATCACGCCTCCTATCAGTGAGTGGGCTGCAAGTGAAATTAGCTCTCCGTCATCCTGCTCGCCGTGCACATCGGAGGGTACTGCGGTAAGATGCGACGGGGAGCAACGCCGAGCTGCCGCGGATGAGACGATGCGCATTGGCCGCACGAGTCGGAGGAGAGACCGAGATTAGATCCGCGGGTGTGTTGTTCTCCTCTCCAAACGATGGGACCGGACTAAACGCGTGTTTGACGGGTTTGTGGCGTCAGTGATGCAGGCCGACAGGAGTGATGTGGTGGCGCTGATCCCACTTTAGGATGCTCCACAGCGGCGGGGAGAGCAGGTTTCATCTGTGAACACAAAGGACGCAGAGGGACATGAAGTAAAAGACGATTCATTCAAAGGATTTGCGACACTGATAACATCTAATCAGGTGAGGAACAGCCTTTGATGGGCTTTGAGGATCCCTTTAAAGGCACGTTTGCTGGAGAGAGAGGTTTTTCTGGCTGGTTCATCTTTAATACAGTGGTACACTTCCTGCTCATAAGAACAGGCATAAGTGGTCCATTCCCTTTTCTTTTTTTTTTACTCGTTGCTTATGTGGTATTTCTGGTTAAATCCTTAAGGCTAGGTAGGCAACATGAGATCATTTATGGGTTTATGGCCACCTCTGTTTCATTTTTCGTTTATCTGCTGATGCGTGTGGCTACCAACTTAATCTAACTGGCACCAGGATGCACAAGGTGTGAGTTCAATGACTAATAAAGGCCTGTTCTGTTGGTAAATTATTTTGAAACACACACTTTAAATAAAATGTTTGACTTTTGGCAGACTCGCATTCCAAGAAACAGGATAGCTGTGGTCAGAAGAGCAAACCAAAGTGAAACTAAATCACTGCACTTTTTAAATGCAAATCAGTCTCTTACAGAATAGACTGCATTGTGTCTCAATTTGACTTGATATATGTTTCCGTTTTGAGTCTAATTTCCTTGTTTTGTCCCATTCTTCTGCAGCTTGTTTTGTGACAGCTCAGTCAGTCCTCAGTGATAAGAGGCCAGTGGACTGGGAGGCTCTGAGGACGGCATCACTGAGCATCAGTGTGGAAGAAAACAAACTTCTCATGATATTCGCTCTCTTCGCCGCCAACAGCAGAAAATCCATGTTTCTCTTCGTCTAGACACTTACAGTTAAGGGCCAATAGATAGAAACAACTCCAGCTTTATGTCAGTAAAACAACTGATTGTGTTTTTTATTTTCTGTCCAAAAACCCAGAAGTTGTCATAATTTACTGCTAAGATGTGAGAGTGAAAAGAGAGGCAGCTTTCCCTTTTGTCTCTGCTGTTGTCAGAATTCATCATGGAGAAGTTCTTGTTATAACGTCAGCTCATAATGCTCTGAGTACTTTGTCTAAACAATGATCTTCTTACTTTTGATCTGTCGGGCTCTGAATCCATAATAGATCTTCGGTAGTGTATGCGTTCTCACATACAAATGAGAATTCAACTTGATCTGACAAGCTGCATTTTAATAAAGGATAAGCGAGGACGAACCCATAAAACATAGATGAGGCCAACAACAAGCACCATGCTCCAGCAGAATAACAACAACAACTACCCCTGCCTGAGCATGGCAGGTTCCACCCGGGAGATGCTCCAGAAGTGCTCCAGAGCCTCTCTGCCCTTCCCCAGCCGCCTGGAGCTGGGCCTGGGAGACTTGCCGCTGATTCGGGGACTCCGAGCCTGGGCCCTGTGTTCCAAGAATCGCAGAAGGGCTGGTATTCTAGGGGGTGGACTTGCCCCCTCAGCCCCTCCTACAGGCCAGGGGAGTTCCACATCCTGCCCCAGGCCTGCAGACGTGTACCTGAGTGGGCAGTGGGGTCGCATGGGGTACGGGCTGCCTCTGGGGTTGGATGCTAGGCAGGCTGGAATTGGAGCTTTGGTGACGGTTGCCACTCTAAAGACCTCAGAGGGCAGCGGGAAGACACAGACTCAATGTCTGTTTCTCCGGACTGAAAAAGGAAGTTGTTTGTACTCCACAGCTAAGCCCAGTTCCGGTGTGACAACCAGTGCAGCCTCCAGTTTGGTTGGGGAATGGCTGAGAGGGAAGACAGGAGGCGGAGGAGCAGGCAGAGACCCACCAGCGCGGAGGAGGGACAGTGTGCAAGCTCCGCCTGCACAGACTGGAACAAACCAGGTTAGAGTGCGTTCAGGCCGGAGATGGAGGAAGTCCGGTAAAGCAGCAGGCTGGGAGAGAGCAGGCGTGGGCAGTGGGAGGCAGCAGAGGAGCTGGGAGGATCCTGCTGGTGAATTCGCTGTGGAAGAAAGGCAGGAAGAGCAAGACAAAGGAGGCCTGGACAGGAAGTTGCAGGACAGTAGGAGAGCCAGATGCTGCCACAATGTTTCACCTAAAAACTGCAATCAGTGTGGACAGAGATCGCAAAAGAGGGAAAGCCAGGATCAAAGTGAAAGTCCGGCAAGAGGAGTTCCAAACCGACTGAGGAAGGAGAGGCAAAAGAATGAGGAGGACGAGGAGGAGAAGGGAGCCCTCTGTAACTCCGATTTGGCTGACCTAGAATATTACAGAGAGTCCCACAGCTGTGATGTTAATGGAGATGGAGAAACCAAGAGAAACGAGGGGCTGAGGAGACAGATTTCTCACAGCCAAGATGACCGTGCAGAGATAGATGAGGAGACAAACCGTGCTGTTATGGAGAAACATGAGGACAGCAATGATTTCATGGGGATCTGTGACTTTAAATCAACAAATAACAACTGCGTTAATGACAAAAACCTTGAGCTTGAACCTTGTGAAGAAGGAACAGCTTATGCAAACACATTTTCTGATAATGTTGAAACAAATCAAGAATCAGAGAAGGACATAGAGTTTACCTCCATTAACAATGCAGTATCTGTCACCAGAACCAACGAGTCCTTTGTTCCCGTAGAGGACAGCCTCTGCAATGCTGACCATGAGACTTTCTGTGTTCGGACAGCACATGAAAGCAACCAAAACCTCCTTGAAGTTTATGACCTGGGACTACAAGCAGAGCTTGGGTTCATAGGTAAAGAAGAACTGGATGTTAGCGGATTTCAGCCCCAAGAAGCAAACTTTGCTGCGGATGAAAACAACACTGTGACTGAGCATTTAAACAAAAATGGAGAACCTCAATTTTTCTTTGAAAATGAGGAAAATAGCAAAATGGAGGAGAAAATAGTTTTATCATCACCTCTCAGACAGAGAATTCCTCACATCTCAGAGTCAGAAAAAAGGGTTGTGAAACAGGAGGAAGAGGAGATTCGGAAGACAGAGTGCACCTGCAACAAGCTGGATGGTGATAAATGTGATGCCTTAGAGAAGGAGGATTTTAAAGAAGTAAAGAGAAACTGTGCTTCAAAAGATGACTGGAGGTTATGGTCGCAGGAGTCTTTAGACGGATGGAACAAAGCGGACGGAGACACCTCTGGGCAAACAACCAGCACCAGTATTGAATCAATTGGAGAGTCGAGCCTCAGAAACATTGCCTGTGCTGATCCCCCCACCTCCGTGGCACTCCCCCAGGCTAATCCTACCCCTTCTCTGCCCCTCCTGGGACCCATGGCAACCAGCCTGCCCTGTGTAAAAAGGGAGGAGGAGAAAGAGGAGGAGGAGGTGGTGGTCAGCGGAGCAGCAGGAGACAGAGGAGGCCAGAAAGAGAAGAGGGGGCACAGGAGAGAGCTGGAGGAGCAGACCGACGTGGAGAGTGGCTTCAACGTGGCCACTGAAGACAGGAGGAAGGAGGAGGAGGAGGAGGAGGACGATGAGTTTGGAGTGTTCATGCAGGCGGAGGGAGAGCCGGCCTGGAGCAAGGGGGTTAACATGTCTGCTTCAGTGCCTTGTGGGAGCAGAGAGAGTATTGGTAAGTCTCATGGTTTCCAGTTTGTCTTTCTCTGTCTCTTTCTGTGTTTAGCAGCCAGCTGTCCCTTCCTCTTTTAGTGCCTCCTTTATCTTTAGGATGCTAAATAAGTCTGCCTTTCGGTTTCCCATAGACACGTAGAGGACATTTTGATCAAAGTGCACTAAGCTGAAACAAAAAGGCTTTCGAGCTGAAAAACTATGCAGAAGCTAGCATACGTGTATCGTTCTGGTGGCATGAAAACCATCAGCAGTCTCTGTGTTGCTGTGCTGGAATCTACAGAATGTGAACGTCACTGTTCGCTCAGATTATTAAAGCATTTTGAACCTTTTGTGCACTTTCAGGAATGCAGGTAAAGAAGGTCAGTTTCCCAGAGAACCACAGAAGTGCTTCTTTTCAGCTGTTTTATGTGTGTTTCCTGTCCTGGTTTCTCCTCATAAAGCACAATATATGAAGATCTAATTTTACTTACATTACCTTCATATGGTAACGTTGTTAGAGCTTTTCAAATCATTCTGCACATTAACTGCCTTAACCATTCAATTTTTACCTAGAAAAGCAAAGATTTCAAATAAAAGACACTTGATGTGCATTGTCAGGGTTATCTAAGCAACGTTATCTATGTTTTCCAAGACAGAATAGAAAAGATTAGAAAAAAATGTCCTGAATGGTCAGAAAATATAAAACTACAACTTTTAAATTGTACAGAAAGATGTGTTGGGGAAATGTTCTTAGCCATACTTTATTCCTCATTCCAGGAACCTTTGCCTCAGTAGATGATAAGAGAATAAAAACAAGTGTTTGGAGTCTTCAGTGTAGATATTGGGACATATTTCACCCATTCTGAAGCATTACATAAGTCATTTTACCTTTAAAGTCTGAAATGAATTACACATCGCAGCATTTTCAAGACACAATAACTATTTTAGCTCTTTAAAAGCTTGATCAATACAGGGGAAAAATTGGTAATTTAGAGTATGAGCTGAAGGTTAAGTTTTAGGTTTTACAAAAAGGCTTGGGTCTGAATGGGTTACAAGATAACTGGGCCAAGACTCTGTGTTCTGTCTGATGGTCATTGTTTGAAAATCAAGAAAATGTTTTTAAAGCTGCTTAAAAGTAAGTTGCCAGTTTATAGCCTGTGGCTTTGAACTTGTACTTGGGCTAAAGAGTCCTGCCTTTTTTTTTACAAGAACTGGTTCAAATTTCAGTTCACACATATTTTTCACTTTTTCATCATCTAAATGATCATTAACTCAGGTATTTGCATGCTGCAGCATAGCTTTGGCGTTGTTAGAGAGCTAGCAGCTAGCTTACCTGAGATCTGGAAAAACTAAGGCTCAGAAATGGAAGTTTTTCCCCACTGATACCTTATTCAGGGATTAAAAGCACTACCTCATGCATACTTGAGCAGCAGGTTGAAAACCATACAGCCAAAAATGCTGCAAGTCTGAGGTGTAGCATAGCAGTGTTCAGCTGTCGTAAAGTAAAAATAGTCATCTAGTGTCACAAGAGTTAACAGCACTCACTTCACATTCATCAGTTAAAAACAGCCTTGTCCACATCAAAATGTAGAGAAAATATGAATGTCGTTAATCTAGCGTTAATCAGCACGTTCATACACTACTCTGCCGGCACACAACCACAGCTAGCTCAGATCAAATTGGTCAACACAAACAGAAACCAGAAAGCTTCTTATTGTCTTGTCTCTTTCCAAAAACTTCCAGATATTCATATGTAGATATTTGTTAATAGGTATTGTACATATATAAGTTTAAACCATGGGTTTAATCAGATCTGTCATCAGATTGTGGTTAAACTGATCAATTTTTATGCTAATGATATAAGACTGGTTGATTCACTGTGCTTTAATCACCAAAGTGAAAAGAATGACTGACTTGATAATGTGTTGTAATGGGAAATCAATATATTCATGTTATAGACACACATGGGTATGTGTGAGATCTTTGTTTTTCTCCAACAGCCGGTGTTAATCAGTCATTATGATCCCTCATTCTGCTCCGTTTAGCTAATCGCATAAGTCACTTAAGCCCAGTTTCCGCCATGGGGTCAAACGAGTTTGCTGTGGTTCATATTACATTCGTATCTCAGTTTTTTCTGCTACAAATGATTTGTGTTTGTCTTACAATGTTACTGAATATTTGTAGGGTGGTGGTTGATTAGCAGGATGTGCTATCGAGTTGTCAGAATTCATAATGTGTCATTTAGATTTAAATTTCAGGAAGCATCACAACATTTTTGTCATTGTCCTCTCTACTGATCTGGAAGGAATTCATATTTTTTAACTTATGAAAACTTTATTTAAACATTTTTGCTGATAATTTTATGAAGCTTCATAGCTGACACTAATATAATCATATTATCGTAACTTGACCGACTTTCAAAACGTCCTTTCAATGCTGTGCAAAAGTCCTGATCGAGCCCTCATGTATTTATATTTTGCTTTCAAGGATCCAAACCTTCTGGTATTCTTTTGAAGTGTTCTTGAATAATCGTTCTCCAGGTTTTCCAAAAGTTTTCTTCTGACATTAGTGGCTTGTTTACTCATTATCAGTCCCGTCCTTGTACTTGACCATATCCAGAGAATGTGTTTTTGTGTGATAACCCACTTAACACTAAGCTATGAATAATTCAAGCATAAGGCACCTAATTCAAGGGATGAACCAGCAAATAACAGACGACTTAGCAAAGAACCAATTTCAATCATTTTCAATTCAATTCAGTTTAGTTTTATATATAACAAATATCATCTAAAGGCACTTCAAAGATACAGTCCAATTCAAGCCATTCAACTCTTTGTTATACAATCATAATCCAATCAAATCCATTTAATTGAATTCCAAATTAATCCAATTCTAGCTAAGGAAACCAACAGCTTGCACTGAAACTTCTCTTCGATCCAATCCCCCATCCAGAGCATGTACAAGGTGGCAGTGGGAAGAAAAAACTCCCTTTCAGCAGGAAGAAACTTCTGGCACAACCAGACTCAAGGAGGGTGACCATCTGCCTTGATTGTGGGGTTTGGAGGACAGGAAGAAACAACAATCTTATCTGTTGACACTTTGTTACTAGCAGCCTGTCACAAAGACTTATTTCTTTAGTTTCATCTATGAAAAACAGCAAAGATAACACAGTTTGACAGACAGAATATAGGATTTCTGCAGCAACAAGGTGATTCCCAAAGAGCTATTAGCTGAAAACTTGGCATATCTCAGCATGGTGTGCAGTGTGTCCTTAAAACATTTGAGGAAACTGAACAAGTGGAGGACAAAAGAAGAAGTGTCAGGCCTAAAAAACTATCTACAGCAGATTAACAGGATCTGAATGCTTTTAAGAAAGATTTGATAATATTATTGTCATAACCTTTAAGAGTTAAGCAAATAGCTTCTTTGAATATGTGAGTTTGTACATTTAAAAAGAAATCAACATAAAGCACACAATAAAAAAGTGTAGCTGAATGGGTGTTAAGAGTTTGAAAGATGTAAAACTTCAGGCACAGCCTGTGTAAACTTTGCTGTTTGGTAAATAAAAGTAAGGGACCTTTAACCTTTTTGATTTTATGATCAAAGATATAAAGTTGCCTGGATTAAGTGAGTATATAAAATGGATGGATGTTGATAGGAGTCTTAAGAGAATGTAGTGTAATTGTGTGAAATCTAACCAACTGCGGCTTATCTTGTAATGAACATGTGGAGTTGTTTCTTCTCTTTGTAAGCATCATTTAACCGCACAGAGAAAATGGTGCTTTAGTCTGCCCTGACCTGGATTCCCCACCGATAACGCCCTCTCACTACACGGTATTAATCTTTCAGAGTTAGGTTGATGGAGAGGGAGGAGGAAAACTGGGCTGAGGACTTTACGCTCCCGTTAGCCTCAGGTTATGGGGCAATGGGAGAGGGAGACATTCACACAAATACAAGGGAAGTGTCACAAAGATTCATCAGGCAGCGTCTGGGCCATGGAGCCATGTCGGGCAGCAGGAATCAAAGGGAAATACAATATCCACTGAGAGGTTTTCTCGCAGCGCAGGATGATTAAAGTCAAGCTTGTGAACACTAAGACTCCTGCAGCGTCTCATACAGCAGCTCATTTCTAAACAGCAGCAGGAAACACTCATAGACAGAAAAGACAAGGAGATGAGACTGGAAACTAGAACTGTCAAGCAGTTTTGCTGAAAAGAAAGCTCAAGTTACTTTGTCATATTCACAAAAATCTAATACCGATGCTCTATTGTTGAGTTTGTGGAGCTCATTGACCTGCATGACAGCATTTCTGATTAACGTCACCGCACTTAAAAAGTATTGGTCACATGACAGTGCTGCTTTTAGGCTTCTTCTGAACCGTTTCTGAAAATGATGTCATGGTTTTATTGTGACGGGGCCCAAAAATAACTCAAAGACTCCTTTAAATATCAGCAACTATAACTCTGCGTGTGTGCATGTGTGTCTGAAAACAGCCCTCGGAAATACCATCGCCACAGGGGAGTCGACCCATTGCAGGCCGGACTGGGCGGACAGCTCCTTCGACCAGTCGGACAACACCTGGACGGCTTTCCCTCAGGACGCCTCCGATGCAGGTCGAGATGTGGAGCAGTGGTGGCCGACCAGCGCTGTGGAGGCGAGGAGAGACGGAGTCTCGACCAATCACAGTCTGGTACACCTTTGTGCTGTTAGTCAATGTGAAGTCTGCATCCTTTTCATTTACTCCATCAAGTTTTTGTCTAATTTTTGTTTCTTAGTGATTTTAGTAAATGAACAGTATCGATAGCAACAGAGACGTCTTTACTTTTTCAAACTGACACACAGCACCACTCATTTTTATTAATAAAAAAAAAGAGCATTCAGACCCCATTAGATAGAAGTTCTGATGATGATTAGATGTGAAATCTGCAGGTAAGCTTGGTTTTATAGAGGTTTTAAAGAAGGTAAAGATACTGCAAACAGAGAAAATGCCCTGTTTTATTCACCACAGACAGATTTTAGGCCACATGACAAACTTTAAAACTGAAACTCTTTTGACACACAGCAACAACATAATGCATAAACTGTACGTAATGAACTGCAGCAGGTCCGCTATTTGCATTTAAAAGGTGGGAACCCACTAATCAATATGCTGAGGTGACAGCAGATTCAGTCCATCCAGCCACTCTGTACAGGAAGAGCTGCCATTCCTTACATAGGAGTCACATTTAGTTATTTAAAGAAGGTGACACGCTAAGGTTAAGCAGAGGAGGAAAATAATGACATGAATTAACAAATTAAAACTACCACAGTAGCAGAAAGTTGATTAAAAATCCAGGCGCCAAAGAAAAATACTTGGCATAAGACAGCGAAACAAAGACAAAAATCTGGTACTGAACAAAGAAAACCAAATAATTTTTTTACCAAGTGAGCTAATGATTACAGTAATACAGGGGTGGTAATTAGGACCAGACTAAACTCAACAGAGGGGGCAATTACTACAACATGTATAACAGGAAGTAAGGTTAACTAAGCTGCCGAATGTAAATTGGCGCCAAAAGTTAAACCAGGATACACAACTTGGACATCATCAAGACAGCACTTAAACAAAGTCAAGATGAAAAAATAGGACAAGTGTTGCATTAGTGTTGAATTTGGCGAATGTGTTGCCCTTTGGCTCCCTTTATGGTTGTGTGATGTAACACCACTGTCATAAAAAACAAATCTCTGTTTGAGTCCTGCACATTTACAGCCATACACATTAATTTATTGACAAGTTAAAAAGAACAGAGACACCATCAAAAGCCCACAAAAATGTCATGTGACCAACAAACAAAATACCAAAGTTGTATCTCAGTCCTCAGGGTGCGTTAGGGCAGTTTCAGGCCCAGGAATGTGCATAACAAACTTCTGTAGTAGTCTCTTTAACTGGTTGAATCCATGACGAGAGCTGATGAATTCTCCTAATGTTAAGGAAAGGAGCTCCAGAACTTATTTTACTATGTCCTCTAACATAGGTTTAACCCGTCTGGTGTTCTTTACTCTTGTTATCCGTCACATTCAGGAGTTATTCGTGTGGTTATTCAGTCCCCGGCAGTTCATGTGGTTGAGAAATAGATGCATGTGGACATCTATGCAGACTGATTGATAAACCAACCATGCAGATGAATAAAACTAAATAGAGGAATTCAGGCAGCAAGGGCTCAGTCAGCTGGAGCTGTTTGTCCCTCAGTCTCATGACTTATACAATGACAATACAGATAATCTCCATATCTTTACAGATAAATCTTGTTATAGAGTTTGGACAAGTCCTGCGGTAGCTGACTGTGCCGAACAGCAGGCCTTCAGATGACACTGAACAGATTTATCGCTGCTCCGGTCCGTTGTGGTGAAGAGGGAGCTGAGCCAGAAGGAGAAGCTTTCGATTTACTGGTCCATCTTTGTTCCAACCTTCACCTGTGGTCACAGATCTGGGTAGTGATAGAAGAAGAGGTTGTTGATACAAGCAGCTGAAATGGGTTTCCTAAAGAGGGTGGCTGGGCTCAGCTTTAGAGATGGGGAGAAGGGCTCAACCATCCAGAGGGAGCTCTGAGTTGGGCTGCTGCTCCTCTGCATTGAAAAGAGTCACCTGAGGTGGCTCAGGCGTCTGGTTAGGATGCCTCCTGGTCACCTCCCTTTTGAGTTTTTTTAGGCAAGTCCTACTGGGAGGAGGCCCCAGGCAGACCAAGAACATGCTCAAGGGATTTTATATCCCTTCAGGCCTGGGAACACCTCAGGATCCCCCAGGAGGACACTTTTCCCTGGAAAGTGTCGCTGGGCAGAGGGATCTCTGGATTTCCCCACTGAAACTGTTTCCTCCTCGACCTAACCTGGTTTAAATGAAAGATAAAAGATGGATGGATGGATTGTCCTTCGGTCAGTTTTGCTCATTTGTTGTTTTTTTTGTAGCAAACATATAACAGCTGTATTTGCTGAGAGGTTACCACAGCACACATTTGGTCATGCTGGTACTGAATCGTCCTCTGCTGAATCCCAAGGTGGACTGCAGTCTGACGCACTTGTTGTTATATTGTATAAATTATCTAAAGCACTTGCTGACTATATGTTTCACATTCAAAAAGGGTGGCTGATGTTCAAAGTTTCCCCATGTTCGAACACATGTTCAAACTTAGTAGAAAAAGTGACAGCACTACTTTCTAGAGGAAATAATGAGTCCTTTATATTCCAGTTTCCACTGATATTATCCTGGTGGCATGACTCATTTCTTCATAGCTCTGTAGTATGGGTTGCTAAGTTTTTAGAATTGAAATTAATCAGTATTTTGTACAGCAGGATAACTCACATTGGACCAGTCAAAGCTCTTAGAGCTTTTTTTAAAATAAAAAAGGAAAGCTGAAGCCAACGCTGCAGGGAGTGTCCCCGATGGGATATTATGCACAGCGCAGAGATGCAGATGAAACTCGAGCCCTGCCCAAAGCTGCAGTGGAGGAGAGTCGGGGGAAAAGCTGTTTTTAAATGAAATGTTTCATACGTTAATGGTGTCATCAAGTATTTACTTTATATTAATTGATAAAGGATGCATTTTTTAATCGTGCTGCATTGTGTCTTCTTAAGTTGCAGTCTGCTGAAGTGTGTCTGTCTACCCTGCAGGCGTCTGTCTTTGCTGAAGCCTTTCCCCCACTCCCTGATCCATCCTCAAGTGACTCCTGTGACCTTGTAGCTGTTCCCACCCTAACGCAACTCCTAAGGGGCAGAACCAGCCAGGATCAGGGGTAGGTTTACTGATTTACTGTAAATCAATCGATCTGCGGTGTAGTTTACTGCTTGTATGGACACATTCCTCCAATTTGTAACAGGAGCTGTCGGACAGCGGGGAAAATTATCCTTCTTGAAGTGCTTGTAATCAGCTCCGGGACAATGACACGGGGAATATGTTCCTGTCTGAGGCTCACATTTACTGTACAACTCACATGACATGAAGACAGCATGACAGCAAGCTAACTTGCTGTTGTGCAGCAGCGATTCCTCGAGATAAATTCAGTCAAGCGTAAACCTTGGTAAAGATCATGTAAAAGATCATTTTGCTCTGGTGGATGGATGGATGGATGTTGGTCTGTACTTATTCATGCTAATGCTTTAGACAAAAGCTAAATGTACAACATTAAACCTGAATCCTAAGCACAAGAATGTCACTCTTTCCATAAATGTTTGTATTTATCTATCAAGTCAACTGAAATATTCTTTTAGCTTCCAAAGAGTACATGATATTTAACAAATGTACGTTTTTTTCCCACAAATCTTGAACAAAAATGTCATTTTTTTAAAATAATCTGCTTTTCAAAGATCTTCTGAATACTCTTGAAGTTATAAGATTTAAAAAATCCACGTGTATCTTTTTCTTTTAGACTTCTTAAAAGACTTTTCTTCCCACTGGGTTGTGTTTTTGGTGTCTTGGCCTGCCGTTTTTCAAAACACGAGACAGAATGTTGCCTCCAAGTGGTTTATGTGATGAACTGCAAGTTGCAAGTGGGCCGAATTATCAAATGTCAGAAAGTCATTGAGCAACTTTATTGTTGATATATTAGAAATGTATTTGCATGTTGGAGTTTCTGTTACTATAAGCAAAGTAATTAATGAGAAGTTCAAACACAGAATTTAACTGAATTTCTTTGTAATAACCTCTGTTGTCCAGAGACATATAAAATTAAAGAGTCTGATTAATATTCAGCACATGTTCCTCACTTAAAAACCTTTCAACGTTCAGTTAATCGTCTTTAAAATATTACGTTTTGTCATAGATATCATGGCATGTTTACACGTTTTTAGCTAAAGCTAACTATTTTGATGCTTGTCAAAAACCTGCTTAAATGCTCCATTTTTAGCCTTATAGCAGCATATTGTTGAATTTAATTGAAAGTTTTGGCTCTGCAGGCTCCTGGACGGTTTCCATGACTTGAACAAAATGATTGGCCAGAGATACAAGAGAGCCAACGGTGTGTCTCGTGACCTGCTGCTGAGGACTTTACACCTGGAGCAGCCGCACACTGTGAGTAAAACTGAAACCTTTCGCACATGCACGCCTCACTGCGTTGTGTTGACACGTCTCGTTGTTCATCTCCTGGAAAACGCATTAAAATCCAGATTTATAGCAAAAGCTTTCTGCCTCTTTTCACATAAAGGCATTTCAGAGGCTTCAGGGTTGTTGAGATGAATTTTGTCAAAGCTCTAACGGCTTGAAAAACGAACTGATAGTGCTGGTTGACTGATGGCTTTGAATCCAGCTGCTGCTTCATTCAAGTGGTGTGACCACTTTTATATGCAAAATGCTCACACTTCACAGTAGTTGATAAATCGACTGACCGAGCAGGCAGCTGAACCAGTCTTTTTTAGAGAACCACATGCAAAGCATCCAGATGTTTGGTTTGTTATACTCCACAGGTTCATAGATACCACGCTGCCTGGATTATGTTTGTTTCCCCCATTATTTTACTTAATAAATCAGTCTTTTCTTTACTTATTCAGTAAAATGTTCACTATATATTTACAATGCTAAGATTAGAATTTGTGCCACCCTCGTTCTTTGGTATCAACTCAGGATATTTTGTACTTTGATGTAATTTTTTTATATGCAATATAATAAAAATGGGTTACAGTAAAAGGCCTTATTTAGATTAATTATACTATGGTGTTAATGTTCATGTAAATGCTGAGTTTACTGATAAAAAGCTGCATGAGGCATTGAGAATAAATTTAAATATTATAAATAACTGCTTTTAATTATAAGTGGAGGGATATGTATATACACTGCTAATTCAGACGTTTCATTAAAAGTAGGGCAAACAATTATTTATTCCATTTTTTAATGGATTAATGGGGTAAGAAATACCTTTTTGCAATTATATCTGTTTAAAGAGAACAAAGGACAGGCATCTCTGGTTTAAACCAAGCAGAACATTTAAGTGCCTTCACAGAATATTTTTTAAAAGAGTTACAACAGAAATTAGGCACTGTTTTTTACACACAAGTTGCTTTTTCTGAAAAAATGAAGACCAAAACTGAAGCCGTGACTCAGCCCAAACCTCAGCTTACTTCTGTTCCCTGCTGGCGTCCTTCTCAGCTCACAAGCCGACTGAAACGTTCCCTTGTTTGTTCCGCTCAGTGGACTCAATATGTGAACTGGCTGCTGTAGCATCAGCATCGTGCTATTGCTGGTAAGCTAAGTTGGTTTTACAATGGACACACTGTTCAGTATTTTCTCTTCTCTCTCTTTTGTTTGAAATGGTCCCAAATTTTAGAAACTTTTCGTCTTTTTGTATGATTTTATCTCCACTTTCCTCCATCGCGCCATCAAATCAAAGTCGCCACCAACGCAGGACGTTGTGTGACAGTAATAACTGTCCGTGTGAAACGGGGGGATCACTGAGCAGAACATGTTCGTGTGAATTAAACGACGCAACAAAGCAAATAATTTCCATTATGACAAAAGTGAAATACCCTTCAAAATGGTGGTGGTGGGTGTGTTTTTGGGAGTCTGATACATCTTTGTGTGGTGGTCTTCGCAGGCAAACAGACCGGCTTCCTTGACAACCAACCGCCGTCTCTCCCCCGGCCTCACCTCAACCAATCAGCACGCTCAAAGCGCTGCTACTAAGCGACGGCTGTCATACGACTACAACAGAAACATCATGGAGTAAAGCTCTGGTTTGATCACCTGGAGCTCTGCAGGTTTCTGAACACTCTGGATTGACCACATGTGTGCAATCTGCTAGTCAAACACTGACTGACTTCTCAGCTCTTTGCACACCCTGTGGTTATTTGAACCTGAGCCGGTTAGACGACGTGGGCCATGAAAAGGAAGCTGCTTACTTCAGTTGTGTTCAGAAAAGTTACACTTTTGGAGTGTTTCCATTTCATGTGTTCACCACCTTGTTCTCCACCATCTCGAGTTTCCCTGTCGACCTCAATAATCACATACTGTCTTTAGATTGTTTTGAGCATGACGTCTTGTTGTTCCATGGTACTCGCCACCATGTTGAAGGAGGAGTTAAGCCGTCCTGGTATTTTCCTTCCTGTAGTTTTATTCAATTTTCTGTTAAATAGATTAATTATTCTGAGGTGGAGCTGCTGATTTTTGGCAGAAATTGCCTTGCAGGGAATGAACTAAATTAAAACAAATAAACAACAAAGTAATCTTCAAACGTTCATGATTTTGAAGGGTCAGCATGTCTTCTAACTAACTGATTATCTGTTGACGTGTGGGTGGTCATGGCTCAGCCAGGCTTGGCAGCTCTTTTCTATTGTTTTGCTTGTAAAAAGGTTGGGATGCTTTGTAAAGTGTAAATAAGAACATAATGCAAATATTTTCAAATCATTTAAATGAAATTAGTACAAAGATAACGTATAAAATATATAAGAACTGTGGAGATCCACCACCATGTTTGTTTCCAGTTAGGACAGCTACTTCTTCTACTGAATTATAACAGCGAACAACTTAGCCTTGCCGCCACCTGCTGGTGACACTGTGCAGCCCAGTTTATTCTTGCCAGAGCAGTAATTGGAAATGTGTCTTATTCATGTTTTTGCTTGTGATTTATCTCGTCAGAGAATCAAATCCAGCTACGGACAGTGGTGTCTGAAGTGTTTGTGATCCCACGCAGTGATTTCCACCACAGAATCATGTTTGATTTTAATGCAGGGGTGTCTGAGAGTCTGAAGTTCACACACACAGTCCATTGTGCACACACTTACTGAATCCTTGAATGTTCTCATGTATCATACATGCAGAAGTCTTCAAAATCTTTGCAATCTTTCATTAAGTGAAGTTATGTGAGAGCAGCGACCTTAGCCCCATCTCCTCAAAGACTCGTTACGCACTTATGTTGCTATCTTTTTGCTAATGAGCTGTTAGATTTAACACCTTTTTTTTATCATTACACAACTTTTCTGAAACATCCTGCCGGCATCTAATGAGAGTATAAATTTTTGCTGTAAAACTTTTCACTATATATGTCGTGTTTGTATAATTTTCCATAAATTTTAGGGTTTGAATGATGCAAATCGTTGTATTCTGGGTTTATTTACCTTTGTGTCCCAACTTTTTTGAGACAGAGTTGTCTCAAATGAGGCAAATTGGATTAACAGTCACTCGAATCGGCAGAATTTGGTTTTAAAAAGATATTTTTAAACACATTAGTACTGAATAAGTCATTCATTACAAGCCGTGTGAACATTACATAAAGCTTCAGTTGGCATTGTTTGAGTCTAGGAAGAAGGAAGAAGCAATGATTTAGTTTTTTTGGCTCTCACTTTATTAACATGGTGGCTTGAGCCTCTGAGGCAGCTGGTAATCTTTATGCAAACATGCTGTTCCTCAGTGCAGCGTCAGACTCCAGTAACTATGAATCATTGAACATGAGTTGGATTAATACACCTCTCATGGAAGAAGTCAGATGGTCAAGCTGAAGAGCGAAGTTAAGCTTTATTTTCTACATATGGCACTCAGCGCCGTGGAGGAGCGTAGACGTGATGATTTCTTGTTTTTTATTTACGTTTTATCAAGTGATGCATGTGCTTTCAAGGCGTTATTTGCTTCAGAAAGGTCAGGAGACAGGAGCAGATTTGTTGTGGTTGCTCAGAGAAACGAGTTTGTCTTCCAGTTAGTACCAACAGAAACACCAGTGAAAGTGCCAATGTTCACCAGGTTACAGAAGTAAACACAAACACTCAATGTTTGGTTCTCACACATATTGATGTGGACTCAAAGAATAGCATGTGATGTTTTTGCTCTTTTTTTTTTGCTCCCCGTGTCCTGTGATCCAGTCCACTTTGTGAGCAAAACTTGAATCTAGCTGCCAACGGAAGCAAGATTTTATCAGATAAATTTCTATCCGAAGTCAACGATGCACTGTTTTTAGTTTTGACATGCAGATGTAAGTTTATTTCTCTCTATGTTGCATATTTCTCTCATCACCTTAATCATTTGTGATGAAGTTCAGAAGCAATCATGTGTGCCATTTGTACAAACTTCAAATTCCTGAAAAAGATTAATATTTTTTCCGATCTGTTCAAATGAGGAGTTGTCGCCTTGGTGACTGATGTAATAAAATGATACTGCGTGTTGACTTGTGTTTCCTCATGACATTCACAACTAACTCTCTTTTTCATTTCACACAGCGATTTAACTGAGTTGAAAAACATTTAAATATCTTCTTTGCTGCCCGAAATCATTCCAAAATGATCCAAAGTGTAATTTCTGTGTGTTTCAGTTCTACTAACGTTCGTTAGAGTCATTTTTCTAGGGATTGGCGTTATGAAATACCCGTTTACTGGTTGGATTGTTTTGACTTTCTGCACAAAACTCTAGATCTACTTTTGTATTTTAGCGACATGTCTGTTGAATAGATGATCACAGACTAGTTAAAGGGTTAGGGTTCTTATGGAGCTTAAAGTTTGAGGAGGCAGAAATCTGCTAATGAAGGAAAAAAATGCCATAATTTGAAAAAAAAATTTCCTGTAGCTCTCTGTTTTAAGCCCCTCCTACCAGACAAACAAGGGGAATGTGCATGTCCGTGATATGTAATAACAGCACAGAATTTAATAAAAATATACTTATTTAAATCCCAAAATGGGAAATTACTAAGCCTCAATAATCAAAACAGTTTTTAGTTATTGTAAAAAGAAACAAAAATCATTGTGCACAGTCATTGCTGTGGAAAATAATTACTTCATTCATCGTTCTTTTTTAACTGGTAGTGACTAGTGAGTGCAGAGTTTAGTAAAATTGGACCTCGGACATTATGGGTTAACACGAACACAGGTGTTCATCAAAAATAAGGTTCTGACGAGGATGGAAACGCAGAATTTTACAGGTTATTTTAAAGGTTTTACAGGTTACTGTTAACTGTTAACCATGTGGGTGTGGTCAGGACACACAGAAACAGATGGCATCCGATGATGGTTCAACCTGTGTATCACCACCAGAGCTGCATCACAACTGAGTCAAACGAGGGATGAATTTTAAATATATTATGCGCTATATCTGGGACAAAACATTAAAAAAGGCTGATATATAGATGTTAAACAGTATAGCCCACAGCTTCATACGACAGTAGTGTATTCTAAAATAAGATCAGATCCCTGCAAAACTTGTCATCCTGCCGTGGATCCATTGACAAAAGCAATCAATAACAACAGGATTACTCCAACTTCATGTTGCTTTTGCAGAGGAAGCGAAGAAGCATTCCCTGTGGATGAAACAACAAGCAGTCTGAGCAAAAGAATTGAATGGAATATGTACCAAAATGGATGAATCTCCTCTCTCTGAAATAGTTCCCGAGTCGTTGGAAATCTCCTGATCACATGTTTAAATTTTTTAGCTTGCAGGCGAACCACCAACACAGCCGGATTGTCTGATTAATTATCAGTGCACAAAGGCAAACACACAAAAATACAGTCGAACACATTGAGGCTTTTTTCAGCTGGAACAGTTTGTATCAAAATAACTTGTGGACATATCTGTTCATTTCCGTATGTTTGTGCAGACAGTTTTAACTCGGCTAGATCAGTTGACATCAGTGATGCCGCAACAAATATCTTTTTGGTAAATTTACACATTGTTGCTTAGATAGACCTATAAATACAGTACCCTGGCTTTAGACTTTCAACATGCATTAAAATTTCCTTCCAACTGAGGTTTTGTGGGCATTTCTTTCCCTTCAGAGGCTGAAGACACTTACTAGTTCCAGTTTCTAACATCATAAAAAGCCAACACTAGAGTGATTATCCTGTATGAAGTGTCACTAACATCTCTCAGTGCTGAAATCAATGAGACACTTTGTGATCCAGAGGGAGTTAAGCTCTTTATTTGCTGAGTCAGAGCAGCCGCCTGCCTGCTGTGCTGCAATAACAGAGCTTTGTACAGCGTTGTAGAAAACAGGCCAATGGACTATGGAGCAGACTGACCTGACCTCAGTCTTTGCACCAAATCAGCTGTCCTTTCCAACGAACACCACAAACAAGACAGCGATTTCTTCCAGGAGAGACTAACAGAGCGTGATGAGGGTGTTTTGTTGCGCATAGCAACCTGTGTGTGAGAAAACAAGCACCCGGATACAGCGAGGCGATTCAAGAATTCACATCTGAGCCTCCTGTGAACTGGAAATTCATTTAAAAGAGTGGCGTAACATTTTGGGCAACATGCTTTTTGTCAAGAGTGGAACTATTAGTGAAGAATCCTATTAAGCAAAAGTCATGTAAAAAAAACATGTACGTCTTTTTTAAATTTCTGTTTTTTTATCGGCACATTTTTTCCCCAAAATCATCAGATTTTTCTGCTGTGTTTGGGATCATTGTCCTGTTGATGAGCCAGTTTCAGCCCAGCTTTAGCTGTGGGACAGATGGCCTCACATCTGACTCCAGAATACGTTGGTATCCAGAGGAGTTCATGGTGGACTCAATGACTGCAAGGTGCCCAGGTCCTGTGGCTGCAGAACAAGCCCAGATCATCAGCCCTCCACCACCGTGCTTGACAGCTGATATCCTGTGTTTGGTCTCCTCCAAACGTGCTGCTGTGCATTAGGACCAAACATCTCCACTTTGGTCTTGAGCTTTGTTCAGTTGCAGCTTTGCAAACCTAAGCTGTGCTGCCATGTTCTTTTTAGAGAGAAGAGGCTTTCTCCTGCAACGCTTCCAAACAAGCCATCCTTGTTCAGTCTTTTTCTAACTGTGCTGTCATGACCTTTAACCTTTAACATGCTAACTGAGGCCTGTAGAGTCTGAGATGTAGCTCTTGGGTTTTTCATCTTGGGGTGAACTTGCTGGGACGTCCACTCCTGGGAAGATTGACAGCTGTCCTGAATGTTTTCCACTTGTGAATAATCTTTCTCTCTGTAGAATGATGGACTCCAGATAGTTTGGAAATGGCCCTATAACCCCTCTTAGATTGATGGGCAGCAACAATTGCTTCTCTAAGATCATTGCTGATGTCTTTCCTTCTTGGCATCGTGTTAAAACACACCTGAATGCTGCAGAGCAGAAAACTGACTAAACGTCTGTTTTTATAGAGCTGCTCACACTTACTGATACTCAAGTGCTTTTAATTAGCAGCAGCTGGCTGTCTGGCTTAACACCGATCCAAGATATTCGAGGGTAATGAGCAGCTCTGATGGGGACTTTCTCAAAGTGAGTGACATCATGTTATATATAGATACATGTTTAATTTTTCAGATGTGAAGAAAATCCAGGCTACCCAAACCCAGAATGGCTTCCTGTCCTATTGCTGGTACTGTTTAGCATCCAGGCTGAAACCACTCTTGCTGCTGTTATTTAACTAAAACATGCTATCACAACATAGAGCTACATAAGGAAGATTTTCCCTTTGCGTACCTCAATTGTAAATGGGCTCTTACATAGGAGCAGGTTTATGAAGTGAGGCATGAACAGATACAGAAGTAGAACAACAAATATAAAGAGGAGATGTTTAGCAGACGCTTTTATCTAAAGCGTCTTACAAATGAGGATATAACATTACAGCTAACATCATAGAAGGAAACCACCAGTCAGACTCTGTCAGAGGTGGAGACATAGAGGGATGTACAGGGTAAGTGCTACGGTATAGATAAGTCATTTTAAAAAGCTCAATTTGAATGTTCAGTTCTATTTTTTTTAAGTCTTGAGCCACCCCTCATTTGTTTATTTCAAAGAAAAAAAAAAAATGAGATGCAGCAGTTCGTTGAGACCCAGATGTATATACAGTACAGTCACACTTCTTCTTTTGTCCTCCACTTGTTCAGTTTCCTCAAATGTTTTAAGGACACACTGCACACCGTGCTGAGATATGCCAAGTTTTCAGCTAATAGCTCTTTGGGAATCACCTTGTTGCTGCAAAAATCCTATTTTCTGTCTGTCAAACTGTGTTATCTTTGGCGTTTTTTTGTATTTTTTTCATAAATGCAACTAAAGAAATGGGCTCAAATGATGCGTCTTTGTGACAGGCTGCTCGTAACAAAGCCTCCAAAGAAAAGAAAAACTGTGAAAGACCTTCAGAAAGCCTGGAGAACTTCTGCTGAAGACCACTTTAAAATATTGCAAGTCTGACAGTCACAGAACTGGTCTCTAGAATCAAAATCCACACAAAATCCAGTTCTGGGAGTCAAAGAAAATAAGTGTTGTGCAGTTTAGCAGGAAGTAATGACATATAAGGTTAATCTACATAAACACGGTCCAGATGATGGGTCTTCCAAGACAAATTAGTGGGCGTGTCTGTTCCCGGGTGTATCAGAAGACATTTAGATCAAGAATCGTGTTTAATATTAAACTTAATTCATCTCCTGCCACAGCAGAGGCTGTAAGATTTGTCACACGGCTTGTCTCAAAGGTTTGTTTGGATGTTACGATACATAATCTTAAGGTCCTGTGTGACGAACCTTTTTGCAGGATTCACCTCCGGGACTGCGAGCTGGACACACCCTCCTGTTTCTACAGTGGGAGGAGGATGCAGTGACAAGGAGGGGTTCAAGTTCAATTAGGACAGCCCTCAAAAAGTTCCCACACAGAGGGGAAAAGAAAGAAGCAGTCAGAGGCGCGGAGAGGGAAGCATCAGGCGTCAGCAGTTCTGCCGATGTTTATCCACAGCTGGGACGAGACATGCATTCTGTCGGCAAATCGTGGCTGCTGCTCACCGGCTTCATTCTCTTCTATGTCATCTACCTGCTGTTCGGAGCCCTGGTTTTCTCCAGCATCGAGCGACCGATTGAGGAGAAGCTACGACATGACTTGGAGATCCTAAGAGAGGAGTTTCTGAACCAGAGCTGCGTCAACGCCGCGTCCCTTGAACTCTTTCTGGTCCAGGTTGTCAAGGCCAGCAAGTACGGCGTCTCCGTCCTCAGAAACTCCTCAGAAATGTCAAACTGGGACCTGGCATCCTCCATGTTTTTCGCCAACACTCTGGTCACCACTGTAGGTGAGTCTGAGCCCGAGTAAAAAGCAAATTTGTGGGAGAACGTATCGCTTGGTGGCCTTTTTACGCAGGACGCAAAGCCGAAAAAGGGGGAAAAAACATATAACGCCCCTTTGATAAAGCTTTAAAGAAGTCGCTTTTAATGTTATTATGACACGTCACAACGTCCCAAACGATTAATAAAAAAAGACAGTTAAGTGTTGGGGTCTCTGGAGGAAAAGCAAACAAACGCCGGTGTACCTGGACGTCTCCTCGCCACGTGTCCTGATATTACAGACAAGTTTCAGCTGTGGAATTTTAGCGTTAAGTCACTTGAGAAACAAACAAACTGTTGCGTCGGAGGGCCCAGCCTGAAGGGGTGGCGGGGGTGGCTAAACTTTGCATTGCTACTTAATTTGCATGAAAAATCCCCATAAACGATCCACTGTGGAAAACCCCTTATTGTCTGCCCATGTTTTTTTTTTTCTTTGCTTCTCTTGATCAGAGGATTTTTATTGTTTTTTCTAGAAGTTATTTTGAGGTGGTGACTAATGAGAGCAGAGAAGGGTGATGAATTCAAAGTCTGAACACTTGCTGCTTCTCTGTGAGCAGAAATCTAACCAGACTCTTACAGAATGAGGTTGCGCGGCTGGGTGAGAGCAGGGTGTCGGAGGTCTTTGTGGGACCAGCCTGGCCAACTGTAGAGCGTTCAGCAGTGTGGGTTCGGGTGGAAATGCTCACATTTCACCACAGTCTGCTTCAGGACTGGCTGGTGTTTGAGCTGCAGACCTGTGGGTCACACCACACCCCATTTCAGAAAGGAAAAGTCCAACAAAACAAAAATATGTATTTATTTTTTAAATTAGAGCAGCACCAATACAACACATAACCCATATGTTTCCTGTATTAGCAGATGCATCTAACCATGTGTGCTGTATATTCGGCAATTCCAATCAATGAGCAACTGAAAATTATGGAGATAAAGATGCTTGAGTAATTTTGAAACGTAGTAGTGTGAAACGGAGCTGCTCGGTCTCCATCAGAAATGCAGTTAGCTGCATTTCTTTCTCGTATTTTTGTCAGGAAAACAGGTCGTGTACTGAAACATGTTCAAACATGAATGTAAATACAGTACATAAGACAAAATAGTTTGTACAGTTCTAATAAGCTTGAAAGTCAGTATCTGGCCTGAGCTCCTTTATTCTCCAACACAGCCTGAACCCTCTGAGAAGCTTTCTGTCATTTCTTTAAGGAGTCTTCAGGAATAGTTCTCCAGGCTTCTTGAAGGACATCCCAAAGCTCTTCTTTGGATGTGGGCTGCCTTTTGTTCCGTTCTCTGTCAGATGATCCCACACTGCTTCAATAATGTTGAGGTCCGGGCTCTGGGGAGGATTCATCCCTCCATAAGACCTGTTGCCACTGATTTTCAGTCCACTTCTTGTGTCATTTGGCACAGCTCAGCCTTTTCTCCCTGTTTCCCTTCCTTAAGAATGGCTTCTTGACAGCCACCCTTCCATGGAGACCATTTCTGATGAGGCTTGGGCCAACAGTAGATGGATCAGCTGAAGGTCCAGATGCATCTCTCAGGTCCTGTCAGGTCTTTGCTGGATTTTTTCCTCTTTCTTAAGGACATCACTTTCAGATCCTGTTCATCTGCTGTAGATAGTTTTTTAGGCCTGACACTTCTTCTTTTGTCCTCCACTTGTCCAGTTACGTCTCTTTTCTTGCCTCATATTGAAAGATGGAGAGTACTGTACTACGATTCAGGTTTTACGCGTACCATGATCTGCTACAGAAAAAGTTAGAGGCAGCAGGATGTCTTTAACAGTCCACAGCGCTGCTGTGTATTAATACGTACTTCAGTCAATAAAGTGAGTGCATGTATGCTGGAACAAGGACAGCGGAACGGTTAAATGGTCAAGTTGAACTTTAATTGTATTTCAACCCAACTGTGCATGTAATCGTACTGCGTGTGTCGTTAATACCTAAGAAAGAACAGTTTATATTAATAAAATGTCACGGGTCATTCTCCTCACCCGTCCAACGTGTTGGATTGATGTTATTAGCTGAAAAGAGACCAACCAAACTGGCTTTAGAGGGCTTCTCGCACCGTTCAGTAATCTCTTTTGTTCAACTAGAAATATCCAGTTTCTTTACAACTTGACTAGAAAGATCTTACAGATGTTTGCATCTGTGCCTATTTTTGCTGTGCTTACACGCAGTCGGAGTAATTTGTGGAAATCTCCCAGTGGACCCGAGTGTTTGGAGGTTATAATTCACATTTTTCTGGCAGAGCGTTCCAGCTGCTTTAGCTTTTGACTTCGAGGCCTCTGTGGTTTTGTTGTTCAGTCTCTGTGAAATTATAGAATTTGTTCTCTGCTGAAAACACTTCCTGTTTAAACAGGATGCTGAAGCAAAACTTGGTGCTTTCAAATGTTAACTGTTACAGTGTGTCAGGAAGGAAAACACTTTTTTAAAAATATCTTATTCAGTTTAAACCGCCTTTCTTAGATGAAAGACGGTTTGAGCCACACAGATGACAACAACCAAAAAAAAAAAGACTTCACCTCGTCAAAAAAAACAAAGAAGTTACTGAACATCTGATGCCTCCCACAGAAATGTTGGAATACTCTCCACTGATGGCAACACAATATAAACAGGAGTGTTTTATTATTTAATACTGTTAGATTGAAAATTACAAACATTTGACTGCTTTGAACCAGAATGCAAGTCATAAGAAATGTAGAAAAATCACTGCTCAAGTGTTTTTATACATGTGGCAGATGTCATTATTACACCAGTATCTGTCCAAACAATGAGGAAAGGGTGATGGTAACATCACTCTGTAATGCTCCTGGAGGCTTTTATTGCAAGCCTCTGTGCTATCATTGCAAAATACCGAGACGAATACGTTCACAGGCCTGCTGCTATAAAACACACCGTCATGGATACGGAGGAAATGCAAATTCATGCATGAAGCAGAACAGAGATGACCTTTGTGTTCAGGAGGAGTTTGTTTGCACACATTTCTTTCACAATACGGCAGCTGACTTCCGTAAGTGTTCCGTAGGATTTTACACTTGATGTTCAGGAACCAAAGCAAACGGGAGGAGGAACACAAGCCGTCAGATGACCGAGCTGGTGGTAAACGCACCACCAGTCCATTGTCTGAGCGTTTCATCTGGAAGGGAACAGAACCAGATAGCATCTCCAACACAATGGGTTCATCGTGAACTTTCCACGATGTACCCGTTGTTGAAGTTCCTGTCGGTCAGATCTGGAAGTAAATTAGATTTTTCCTCATTCTGATTGTTCCTCAACTGTTGAATAAGTTTAAGCAGAGCCGATTCATGACAGAAGTGCATGTCTGATCGAGCTTAAACAGTTTTATTTTGTGTGTAACTGAAGCTCAAAAATCGTAATAATTAAGCTGATGATGAATATTTAGGCTTTTCTTGTTCTTATCTGGGTCTTTTGGAGTGCCCACATGCTCTGGTGCCTGCATGACGTACATAAAGAAAACGGATCCAGCGCTTAAAGTCACTCTGTGGGTGATTAAGACATGGAGTATGATTTAAAAGAACATCATAATGTCTGTATCGACTTCAGCTCATCGTGTTGGCTCTAAATGAAGCTTCAGGATTAAACTGCTGCTGTGTGTTTAGAAGAGAACATCTGTTTGAATTAACAGCTTTCATGTACTTCGTCCCAAACGTTATGGAGGTCACTATACAGTTTCTAACTATAGCAAAGTTTTTATCCAGCTTAGCTTCAGTGTAATCCATTCTGTAATCCAAGTTTTTCTTTATTCATGACTCCAAGTGTTGCTGTTTTTAACCTTTTTAATTCCAGCATATGAGCGATGAAGAGCTCATCTCTGTACAAACCTAATCTATTCTGATGTTACATTTGTTTCTCTGAGAAGGTTTTTGGCCTTTGTTTCCTCCTGCTTTGTGGTCTTATGTAGTAAAACTCCCAAACCAAATTAACTGGGATTTTACAGCAGCACTGGTAATGCAGCGACAGCTTTCCGTCTCACCTGATCTTGTTGTTGTCACACCATTGAAGTGGTAATGGTGCAGATTTTCCTATTCATAGAGGCCAGTAGGTGTGTGCTGTATTACTCCAACTAACAGGCTGTTGTTACCAGAGCTGGGGACTGAAGCTCAACTCCAAATAGGAATTGGTAAGATGATACTTTATAGTTGCTACACTCGTAGGACAAGCTAAAAATCACTGAGTCACCTATAAAGGTGACTCGCCTCTTCTAAATGTTAATTTAATTGAAGAGACTGTATTACAGACTGTTTTAGATCATATAGATTTTAACCAGGTGAACCTAGTGCAAGTGCTCCATCTGGTCTTCTACTGTAAGGTCTGTATGAGTCGGATGAGGTTTTTCTGAGTTGTCCTCTCAGTATAAAGTTTAGATGTTTTTAAACTCTTAGTTTTCCAGATCATGGTAGTCCTGAGTGCTTAAACGGAGGGTACTGGTTGGGACTTGATGCTTCATCTCTTTTCCAGGAAGCAGTTGAGGTTATTCTTTTGAGGATAACATCGTTCACATTCTGGACAGAGAACGGTTAAATGTAAAATTTCTGAATTGAGGCGGTGATCTATCAGCCACAACCAGCCATTTTGACATGCTTGTCAGATCTTTCGCGCCTCGACTTGTGACCGAATCATCTTAAGTGGTGACCCTAATGACCCACAGGATGGTCAGTGGCTCAGTAGCTCGCGCGATCTCAACTCTGGGTGTAAATGAGCTCACTGGGGTTGCCTTGAAATCCACACCAACCAGAGAAACCTCTCGAATGAGGGTGAAATATCTTACACAGCTCCAAATGGCAAACAATCTTTGAGGTTTCTGCACCTGAACACATCATGAGTGGAGTCCTCAGGTTTTTAAAGATGAGACCTTTCCAGAGAGTCGTTCAGGCTATAGTGTGTGCAGATGACACCGCGTCACCCATGGCTCTCCTACCCTGATCCACAGCCCCCTTGAAGCAACTTCTGCTGACATGGAAGCTGACTCCACCCAGAATTGAATAAGAAATCTTCATGAAGCGCCACTGCTCCCCTTCAATAATTCATGCAGACCAAACGGAGACGTTTCAGTACTGAAATGGAGAGTAGTATTAGTTTTAATGCCGACATGCCCAATTTCACCCTGTTTACTCAAGTATCAGAACTTGATCCAATACTTGATGTTGGATCAGGGTCCTGATCGAGGAGTTTTTTTTTTTTTAAACGATTGATCGGTATCTGGTCACTGAGTCCAGCCAAACTCCTGATCTGTTGTTTTAAATAAGTTGCATTCACTTATCAGGTAGCACATGGCTAATCTATCAATACCGACACACATTACTGAGGCTATTTCTCAACCTGTAGATATATTGAGAGATACACAGAGCAGGTATCTGACTTTCTTGAATGAAACAGTTGAAACTCACCAATATCACAGAATCAGTGGGTGAATCGGAGTCTGCTGCATTCAGTCTCATTACGTAGCAATTATATACCCATTTGAAAGTCTGGTTTCAGATTCTTCTGGTGTAGATTTCCCATTTTTACTTTACCAATATTCCATGAAGTGTAATCAAAGTGCATCCTTTGTTTTGTTTACACTGTAATTTTGTCTAAAATAGGTTAAGATTCATGCTAAACTTTGTTAAACTATCGCTAAGGAAATCTTTGTTTAAACAACCTTTTTTGCACTATATGGATCTGCAAATGCATTAAAGACCAATATCTGTAATAATAATAAATGTCCATCCATCCATTTTCTATACCCGCTTAATTCGTCAGTCGGGTCATGAGGCACTGGACCAGCAGTCATTGGGCGAGAGGCACTGATAAATGTAAGAATTACAATAAATTGCACTATGATTGGCTTGAATTGGGCTGTATCTTTGACGTGTTTTGCAATGACGTTTGTTGTGGTCTGGTGTCATGTAAATAAAACTGAATTCAATGGAACAAAAGCACTTTAGTTTCATTGGAACCTGATTATGCTGCACACAGGCTGCCTCAAACATCGGATTAAAGCATGTTAAATGTGTTTAAGAAGTTTCTCAGAATAGATTTCAACTTAGTTGTCCACATTCTCTTTTGTTTCAATGAAAGATGTGCTGAATGTGAAATTGTTTCAGATACAGCAACCTAGATGTCTTAAATCATAAAGAATTCCTCCTTTGTCTGAAACCTCAGTCGTGTGTTTGTATCTGCAGGTTATGGTCATACCAGTCCTCTGTCTGATGCTGGAAAAGCTTTCTCCATCTTCTACGCCTTGATAGGAGTTCCCTTCACCATGCTGGTGCTAACCGCCTGCGTACAGAGGCTCATGTACCCTCTGGTCCTCGCTCCAGTTAACCTCCTGCAGCACTCCGGTTTGGAGCCTCGGCCGGCCACCTTCGTACACTTCCTGTTGCTGCTGATTGTGGTGGTGCTGTGCTTCTTTTTGGCACCAGCGGCGGTGTTCACCGTGATGGAGGTGTCATGGACATTCTTGGACGGCATCTACTTCTGTTTCATCTCTCTCTGTACAATTGGACTGGGGGATTTTGTGCCAGCGACGCAGCCTGGGCAGAAGAACAGGGCACTGTATCAGGTTTCTGTGATGGGTGAGTCCACTTATTACATCCCTAACACATCTGTCCAGTCACCACATCTGTTTTTGGTCATTCTAGTTTTCAAATTGACTCTAAAATCCACTAATTCAGCCACTCGCAGCTTAATCATTTGTTTTTTTTTTAAATATGCCTTGTAGTTTTCACAAAGCAGATGTTTGTTTGAGGCTCTCTTCTAGTCTGCCTCTGTCTGCTCCATGATGCTTTGTGCTTCCTTCAGTGTGTCTGAACATATTTAAGTCCGGTGGTGTGACTGAACACTTTTCCTTTAAGTCTTATCATCTGAGGTACATGTTTGGTAAGAAGGCGTAGTCTCATTGTGGTTTCACTGCACAATGACACTCATATCAGCACATGTTTACTGAGATTAAGTGTAACAAACAGGCTTTACATCCCTGCTCCCAGTTGGCAGACATGGAGTAAGTGGAGACTTTATCTCACAGGAAAGTTTACTTTAAATGTTGAGACATAAATGTCAGGCTTTCAGGATGTGAGAAATTTCCACTAGTCATGAAATGGCTTACGGGGCGGGTGGAGTGGGAGCTGTTAAAGGGCCCATTCACACCAGAGCTCTTAGGTTCTCTTTAAATGGACCAGAGTTGGTTTCCTCAGATCGTCTGCTTCGTTTGGGCAGATTTGAAGGCTCGTCTGAACTCTGGTCTGCTTGAAAACATGGGTCTCGGTTCTCTTGCAAGTGAACCCTGGTGTGGTTTGCTTACAATGGGGAAATGCAAACGGACTACCCGGCCAACCAAAAGAAGAGGAAGTGACCTCACTTGGGGGGGGCGTGTAATCGCTGCAACACATCATAGCCTCTGGTTCTCCTCAGTCTTTTTCAGTACTGCTGCATTTGGCTCATGCCGATAGATGGCTGCTGCCTGCTCATACTGGCAGCTTCTTGTGAAAAAGCAATTAGAGTTTGAACACAACATTAGAGGTTGTTTTTGGTCCGTTTTTCTTCTTCTTCCTCATGCTTAATTTTGGACGATGCCGCCCCAAACACGCAGCCTTTCTAACTGCATGACGTTGTGCAGAAGGTTTGGTCCACTTTCAGAAGCAGGGTGTGAACTGAAGGTGTGAAAATGTTTGGCATTCCCCGCCCGATCGAACGGAGTCCCCCAGACTGTCGTGATGTGAAATGTATTGTAGGTCCTCCTTTGTTTTCCTGCTCCGTTGGTCAGAACATGCACTCTCATGACTGTGATCTTGCAAATCTCACATTGCTGTTGGTTGGCACATTTAACTCAAACACAGCTACGAGTGAGCTAAATTTATGTCACGTCCCAACAGAACTTTGTATATATAACGCTACTATACAGCTGGCATCCAAGAGGCAGGAAAAATCTTTTTAACCTCAATTATTTAAAAACTAAATGTCATCAGCATGGCAGCTTTATAAGCTGCTTTATTTAAGCAGCTACACACTAACTTCATGGTAGTATGAACCGCTGACTGTCAAGTGAATGGCTCGTAGAAATCATGTAAATCCAGATGGTTGAATGTAACAAATAAAAGTGCGAGCTCATGACTACAGAAGTTCTTACACTATCAGTTCTTCTCCTCCGAAGCATCTAAACTTATTTTCAGAGCAATATAAATTGGAGCATTTGTGACATTTTACCCCGTGCATGGAGCTGACTGCACCCGTGCATGGAGCTGACTGCACCCATGCATGGAGCTGACTGCACCCGTGCATGGAGCTGACTGCACCCGTGCATGGAGCTGACTGCACCCGTGCATGGAGCTGACTGCACCCGTGCATGGAGCTGACTGCACCCGTGCATGGAGCTGACTGCACCCGTGCATGGAGCTGACTGCACCCGTGCATGGAGCTGACTGCACCCATGCATGGAGCTGACTGCACCCATGCATGGAGCTGACTGCTCCCGTGCATGGAGCTGACTGCACCCGTGCATGGAGCTGACTGCACCCGTGCATGGAGCTGACTGCACCCGTGCATGGAGCTGACTGCACCCGTGCATGGAGCTGACTGCACCCGTGCATGGAGCTGACTGCACCCGTGCATGGAGCTGACTGCACCCATGCATGGAGCTGAGTGCACCCATGCATGCGTTTTTAAGCAGAGCAGTAACCTGAGTACATGACACACATCGAGTCTGGTGTGGTTTTGTGTGGCGACGGTCACAAACATGTTCCTCATGCCTGCAGAACACTGCAGATTAAGTTCCTCAGAGTATCCGTCACAGACTTGATGATCATTTGGTCCATGCTGAATGTGTTGTCATCTTCATAGAGAACCCCAGAGGAATAATGGTTATGATTTAACGTTTCATCCCTGCTGCTGTGAGGGTGGAAGCTGGTCGTTGCAGCCGTGCAGGCAGCCTTCATTCTCACCTCTGATGTGAGAAGTAGCACCTCACGCTTCTCTTTTTCTCAGCAGCCAGTTAGGGTTTACAGGTCAGTTCCTCATAGATTAAACTGACTTTATCTGCCAGCTCTCTGGAAATTGAAGTTCACTCTTCCATGTGGCCCATTTCAGCTTAAGCCGATGTTATATCGTTCGATTTCCGTTACTCTTTGTAAACAGTAAAGTGTCAGTGGTTATTTTTACAGCCGAAGTCCCAGACGGTTAAACGTGTTGGAAACTGTGACACAATATCAGCCCATTAGGACTTGGTGTCAACTCAGTCACTTAAAGCATCTCCAGACTGTCGCTCTGCTCTAATAAAAATTAAATAAATAAAAAACAAAACCACCGTTCATGAGATAAAGACGGCGTCCGGTAAGCTTGACTTATCCAAACAAACTGACATTTGAACAGCAGTTTGCTGTCTCTTGTTTTTTTAAACAAACTCACACAAACTAACATCTCTTGTGGTTTTCCTTCAATTAAAAATGTGTTTGGGTTGTTCCGGGTCCTCTTAAAGGTAGAAAATGTGTACAAGTATATAAAATGTGTCGTGTAAGGTGGCCCACGGTGGATCGTCCAATAACCTGAACCGGTTGGCGGTTCGATTCCCGCTCTCACTGCCCCAAGATTGGTGACCTGACAGCTGGTGGGGGGGCAGTCCACCTCCTTGGCACGTCCCAGGTGCCCCTGGGTTAATGGCAGAGGAGTCATTTCATGTATCTCAACATTAATAATAAAGTTTCCACTTAGAAAAAGGCTGTAATATTTCAACAGTAAATGTGTTGCGTCATTGGAGCTTGCTCTGAGTCTCTGACTCTTTTCATAGTTGTGCTCTTGTTTTCAGCCCTTTTTTTTTCCCTCTAATTCAATCAGGATTGGAATGAGTTTTTGTCTAAAAGTAGTCTGGCTCTTATCTCATCTCTGAGCTCAACAGCGAATGTCTGGCAAATGTTTGTGGAAAAAAAATGACTGCAGCTCTTTGTGTTTGTTTTTTTTCTCTGATTTGCTGGTGGTAAAATTCCACCCTTGCTGGTAGAATATGAGCAACTTCCTGCTTAATTTGAACTCTGAGGATTTCATGTTTGATTGGTGGTCTGATGAACCTTTAGAACAGTTCTTGGACTTGCTGTATTTGTTTGTTTGTTTTTTTTAAAGCAACCCACAGGCTGCATTATGCAATGACATGTTGGGTCGAGTCAGATTAACCTGAAACGGTCCCTGCAGATTGTGCAGAGGATTAGCAACTGACTGCAAAATGAGGCCTGTTGTTCTCACAGCCTGAGACTGTGACATTACTGAAACTGGAGTTTCCCCAGCTGAGAATAAATTAATTCTATGCTAATTCATTTTTTTTATAAAAAGCACATTGTTCAGCTGTTCTGGTCGGTTAAAACGAGTCAATTCTCGTCATTTTTCTTTAAATAAATTCTATTATCTGAAGGGCTTTATCTTTTTTAAAGGATTTTCAGCGTTTCAAATCTTGTTAAAGCATATTACACTGGCTGACACTCCTGCACTGTGTTATTGATCTCGTCAGTCCAAGTATGAAAGACACCAGAACGGCTGTTTCAGGGCTTTTCAATAGAACCAACATGTGTCTAAAGTTGCTGGAGAGCAAATATTTTGGGACGGCTGTTTTGGAGTTTGAACAGTGGAAGTCCTTCAACTTGTCAGCTGCTGTATTTCACCTGTGCTCCATAGTTGAAGCACGTGGGCATGTTTACACGAGTCAAACAGCTGGTCAAACTTACTGGAGTGCTGTAAATCATAAAAATCTGCCAGCTGAAAACACTTGAGCTGCTTGGTGCTGTTAAATTCAACCGTGCACGCCACATTTCCTCTTCACCGCTTAGTGTTTGCTGTAATTGTGACAAAGCAGTCCAGGACTGAGGCCTCTGTAATCCCTCCTTGTTTACCATTGAGAGTTGGCCTACTTGAACTGCAGCAAGTTATTACCCAGCACCTGAACACCTGGTTATGTGGGCCACTTGAATGCATGTTAGGAAAAAAAAAAACCCACACTGCTTTTACTTTAAACACAAGAATCCGAGCAGAAGTAACAGATGTTGAGTAGATTTAGTTTTAGCCCTGGCAGCAGACTTCAGGGCACTTCTGCCCTCCTTTCTGCTGAACTGGGTTTGTTAGACTTGCTTTTTAGTGAAGTTGGTATCAGCTGTAATTCCTTTTTATATTTTGAGTCATGATTAGAGTAAAAATTTGTTGGTCTAATTAAAGTTAAATGTATTTGTCATTCTCTCTGGTTCATGTGATGTTTTATTCTCTGCCTTCCTTCCAGTCTACCTGTTCGTTGGTCTGATGATGATGTACCTCCTGCTCCGCTCCTTCCATAAGATGGCCGACCTGCACGGCCTCACAACATTACTGCAGCTGCCGCGCTGTGAGGAATCCGACCTGGATGAAGAAAGGGAGCCCATCGTGGACGGCGACTCGACCCCGTCTTACCTGAAAGACAAAGCTGCCAGCAAACCCCTGGATCCGGGATCACAGACATCCTACAGCACCATCAACAAGAGCTAAGCGGTGTGGAGGCAGAGAACAGACGGAGCCTCTGTCTTTAACCGGTGATTGAGGGGCTGAGTCTACACCCTTTTTTTTCCCATTTTTAACTTGTAAAACATTCTGAACAGAGAGCAGTTGACGTAATGATGAATTGGGATGAGTTTTTAAGATTCCGACTACGTGAGAGGACCATCTCTTTCTGCACACAAAGGACTGTCCTAACTTCAACGTAGGGACCCACACTTGGCCTAAAATGCACAAATGTTTTACCTCTTTCACACTGGTTGTAACTGTGGTGCGTTTACAGCATCAGGATTGCACACGAGGGGTTTGGGCCACCAACATTAGGCACGTGGTTATTTTCAAATCACTTTTATCATGTACTTTTCTTTCGTTCTTGTCACAATTTTGAGTAACTTGTTGAGAACTAACTAATATTGTGTTTTGAAGTTAATTTGTTTAGATGTGGGTGCATTGTTCAGCCTCATCCCAGACCATCCAGCCATGTTCCTAGCGAGGATTGGGCCTCACTTACTTCTGCACTTTAATGCATTTCATCAGCGGTGTGATGGCTGCGGTTTCCTCAAATAAAAGTTTAATGTAAACTCTTGCAGAGCTTTTAAAGCAATAAGGCTTGTTAGAAGGAATGTGTTCCATGAATCGGGTTTCCTTTTGTCTCGAAAAGCACAGAAAACAGAGCGACACTGTTTGTAGGGTCCTCCTGCTGTGTGGTGCTGCCCCCTGGTGTCCATCTACATGTAGTACAGCATGATCTTCTGTCCAAAGGCAACAAATGGAGTTAAAGGGTTTCAATAGAGGGAATTGAAAGGATGAAAATGACAAAGTAGAAGATTAATTTTAATGGAAAACCAAATGTCAGACCGTCATCTTTCGTGTGATTTATGTTGAAGAAACACTTGAAAGATACTTTAATGGTGAAACTTGTAAACATTAAAGTTTTGGTTCAGTTCATGAATTGTTACTGTAAATTAAATGTCCATGTTGTGTATTTTGTAGTTGTATAATGTTAACTTGACATGTATTTGCATCTGACAATCGCTGAATAAAAGTTGTGCCTTGCTTTAAGTTCGTAGCTCGTATCGTAAAATATTCCAGAAAATACATTTTTAATTTTTGTTTGAAGTGGAAACGCTGAAAAAAAAAAAAAGCTCAAATCATTAAAGGAAAGCTGCGTTTGGGACTGTTGAGATTCTAAATATTCATGACGACCGAGTGTTGGTGAAGCTGTGTTTCAGTGAAGTAGTCGTGAAGGTATTCATGCATCTGAAATGCTAATATGTTGTAGATGTGTGTTCAGTGAACATTTAAACATTAAACCTCAATTCTAAGTTGAAAACAAAACCATTAAAGTCCAACTCAAAATGCTTTTTAATCCCCTAAAAAGCTCCAAACACGTCAGAGTTGGTTAAATTAGCTGAGAGTACGATTCCAGAGCTTTTTACTCCATACAGTAAACTAATCTGGACTGGATCATAACTCATCCATAACCAGCACATTTAAATGCATTTTAACAGTGTGAAGTCTGGCCAAACTCTAAGCTGTCAAAGTCAGACAAACACAGAGACAATGACGACGAGGTTGGACACGAATATGCTTAATTAGACTGAAATGGGCCAAGATGCTCTGAGCATGCTCCAAAGTTTCACCTTTATGTAAATGGTAAGGAGTTGGTATTGTGCTCCAGGTTTGAAGGTGGGTCTAGACTCTAAGAAAACCCGTAAACCAAAACAGAGTCGGTATATTTAACAGCGTTATTCCAGTTTAGCAGTTCATGTTTCTACTAGAAAAGTGACAATGGGTTGTGATCTTAGAGCTCATCTAGCTTTGAGGTTGTTTTACAAGTTGGCTTCCAGGTGTTTGTGGTCACTCAGGTGTGTTTCATTGCTTCATCAGTGCAGGGATAAGATACCTCGGCTTGCTTCTGTTCAACATGAGGCTGGGAAACAAGATTAAAACCCCTAGAGACACGTCTCAAACCTCAGGAGTACCAAAATCAGCTGTCTGGAAAGTCATTAAGAAGAAGTGATGCTCTGGTAGGCCTCTGGAGAGGACTGTCCACAGAAGACTTCATAACCAGAGACACAGAGGCTCCACTGCAACATGCTAACCGCTAGTTAGCCACAAAACCAGGATGGACAGATTAAGGAAAAAGTCCTTAAAGGAGCTGCAGAGTTCTGGAAAAAGATGTTCTGGACAGATGAGACCAAGCTGAACCTGTATTGGGTACGTATGGCTGCCACACTTATCAGTTTATGTACCAGGACCAGCTCAGTTAAGTTAAGGAGATGATATTAAACTTAAATCACCTGAACAGGGACTTGAACCCTGGACCCTCAGATTAAAAGTCTGATGCTCTACCAGCACTATCCAGGCTCTTGTTTGTCTATACTGATGATGGAGCTGCAGAATGAACTCTGAGCTCCAAAGTAAACGCCTCCTTTCAAAAGCTTCATCCAGCTTCATGTACCCACCATTACTGTCCCAAACATGACAGAGCCCTGAAATGAGGGGGACTGTGTATAAAAAGAGCTGTAATTTCTACCAGGTGGGACTGAAATGTATGAAAATGACTTGAAATTAAAGTCTGGAATGTGCACTTTAATCACATTCTGTCTAGAACAAATTATTCAAAGACAAACTATTTATCTCATTGTTGATGCCCATTTTTGTTTTGCTAGCTGGCTCTCTGTATTTATTTGTATTAGTTATCAGGGTGCTTCCTGACTCGATAACTACGACCTTTTATCTGAATCTAACAATGGAAATAAGTGACGTTGGATAATTGGTCATTTTTTACGTAACAATGTATTTACTCTGATGAACACATCTTCATATGTTAACTCCTGTTAATCTTTATTTAACTGCTAAATACTTCAACAGTGGAAAATAAAACGCATAATTTCCTTTTTAAGTTTTATTGGAAACAATAATACAGGTTAACGCACAGTTTTTCTTTAAAAAAACAAGTCTAAACACAAAATATCTGTAAAGAAGATACAAATGAATAAAATAACTGCTGTGACGGCGTATTAATACACCATTAGTGATTTGTCTTCATGGTACAACATTAAATTAATCATTTTGTTAACAAAACATGCCATTTATAAATAGTTTCAGACTGCAGCACAGCTTTTTTAGAAAGAACCACTGCATAGAAAAGCAAACTTGATCCATTAACTGGATTTGACCAACAAAAACCCCACAAGCAGACGTCATGGGCTTCCTCAATCCATCCATCAAATGTTGGTTTAAATGCAGCTCAGTGGCTGGAAAAGTAACAGTTAAATAACAAAGATGTAGGAAATGTTTAAAGAATAACTGAACATGTAGTAGGAATCCAGTAACGCACAACATGCTCACATGACTGAGACTTACAAAGGCTTATCACTGACAAAAGTGCAATAATTCAAAGGTAAACCACAAAAAACCATGTGAACTCCCCGAAAACGAGTAGAAACGGACCCACTGAACGACCGCCGGGACCACCTGGCTCACGTTAAAGCACCGTTAAACGTAGAGGGATCGAAAATATGACACCTGTGAGGCAGGTGGGGGGGCGACTACCTGATGAGCCACCTGCAGTGGCTCTGTGCCGTCACATTCCAGCTCATGAGCTGGGTTTTGTATAGAATCGCAGAGCTGGAGCGGCTCTTTGAACGAAGGATGTCAGCCTGTGCAGAACGACCTCGTGTTTCCTGAACGCCGACTGAACAACTTCGCTCTTCTGGCTGAACCAGCCATTGGATCGGAGTAAAATCTAGAGAAACGCCTCTTCAGATCCCGACCTGATCCTTAACCGTCGGATTTCATGAGGTCAAATGACTCCTTTAACGTTCGATTCGACAGTGAAAAGGACAACGGCGTAAACACCAGAACACGACGGGTGGCATCTTTCTCCTGAGTTCAGATCGCCTGTTTCAGGATTTGTCGGGATTACCTGAAGCTGTGATTATTTGATGCATCTTGGAGCAGGTTTTTGTCAGCAAGTGATAATTAACGGGAAGTTTCTCACTTTAAATCAGACGCGCGTGTGAAAAACTTAAGTTCCTGTAAGAAAAGGCTTTTCATTGCTTCATGATTCAGTGACTTACTGCTTAGCAGTGAAATAAGGCGGCCTCTGTTTACTACCCACAGTTTTCACTATGACTTGACTTCCACTTTTGCAAGGATGCAAAAAAACTCTAACTTTCGCTAAACGCTGCCAGATAAATCTTCTTCTCCTGTCTGCCCCTTTAAAGGCACGTTTTCATGTCTTGGACATAGATCATTTCTACATTTCAAGAGCTTTCTCACTACTTTCTGAATACCATGGTACACTATTTCTTGAACAACATATAGAAGAAAAATAACAAACGTTGTTTGACAATTCGGCCATTTTATGAGTTCATTTCGCGTCCACTATCGGATGGCCGGATGGTTATTTGATGGTAGAAGCGTCTCTCTTATGTTTGAAGTCGAGGTTATCAGGACTCAACCAGGATCTCCATCAAATGATCCAGCTCAAATCCTTCTCTCACCTGACTCTGACTAGAGAAGGAAGCAGATGCCGGCAAAGAAGGTGAGGAGGAGAGAGGACTGAAGGAGGAGAACGAAGGCAGACACTTTAGGCTTGGGTTGAGAGAAAGGGAGAAAGGCGGCAGGTACCGAAGCAGGTCATCCCCAGCTGGATAACCACCGCCACAGCTTCTCAGCCCAAGCACTCCCATCTCCCTCTCCAGCAGGGACGTGTCTATATCCTGAAATAGATCCTCCACAGTGACTTCACTCAGATAGCTGGGCCTCGTCGCCTCCATGCTGCTCTCTCGCACCTTCCCCTCCCCCTGCTGTTCCCACGTGACGCCTTGGCCTCTCACTCCCTGTTTCCCCCATGCCACGCCTCCCTCAGAAGGCGCTGACAGGTTCTCCAAGGACCTGAGGGGTGTCCGTGGAGTTGCCTGAGGGATGGTATCGATGGCAGAGTCCAGTGCGGTCAGAATGGAGGAAATGGCAGCTGACAGGGAGAAGTCAGCTTCTGTGGACATCGATCCCCAGTCTTCATCTTCTGCGGTCATGGGGACATTTGATTCACTAAAATGGCAGCTTGTTGGGGATCTATTAGCAGCGCAATTTGGAAATGTGGCAAGAGCTGTGTGGCTGTTATCAGCTGCTATTGCTGAACAATGTTTTGCTCCTGTTGGGATGCTCTCTGCCTCTGTGGCATAAAGAGTAGAGCTACAAGGAGGTTGTGACACATCCCAGTCTACAGAGGGCGCCCTACACGCTTCCAGGCTGATCTGCCGCAGAGTGTTGGCTATCAGGACAGACCGCCGCAGGCTGGGTTCAGGAAGCTCCTGGCTACGCTGATACTTGTTCAGGGACACGGAAAAGACAAACTGCCGCTGGTTCTCCCAGGTGGGACTGCTCCTGTCGGAGACCTCCATGTCCTCTGGTGGGTGTTTACGTTTCTGCCCCTTCTGAATCATCTTAAAACTGTGGAAAAAGGCAGAAACAATCAAGTTGGCAAGCTTTTAAGGGGACATTATGCATTTAACCCTGTCACAGGTCTCACTCTAGGAGCAGAAATATCCAGCCTTATATTTTTTTTATCTCCACTCAAGTACAAATCATGCTGAAGTGGGATGTCTTTGACTTTTTTTGGTTTGGTTTTTTTATGTTCTTTAATATCTAATATCCAAGCTAGGAAATCTGTCTTGGTTTTCATTTCAAACAGAGCTGTACATTCATGGTTGAGAGGGGACCTGTTGTACTGTATCTCTGCATATATCAAATTAAGGCTTCAGGAAACCGTGTCAACTTTTATAAAAAGGACATGTTTTCTTAAAGCTGCCCTTTTTTTCCCTTAAACTAATCACATGGTTTCAATTCAATACATATTTGCTTGTTTTTAATTTCTCAACAAGATTACAAAAATCAGACCACAATAAATTAAGAGACTGAGTTCACATTTGACCGGATCAGGAGACTTAATGATTATTTCTCAGATATATTTGGTATTTCTGCATCTAAAAATGGGTAAAACTACAGCTAACATGCTGTTTAACAGTCTGAGGGGCCACACAGCTTAAAAAAAAGCCTCTTAATGTAGGACTTTTACTCTACAGTGTTGGTACTTTCGTTTATGCAAAGTATCTAAATATTCATATTACTGACTTAGACTATTCGTGTTACTAGATGAGCATTTTCATGGTTCAAATTTTAGTTTATGAAGTTTAAATGCAGTAAAATAAATGTAACAGCTGTTGTGTGCATGTATATGTGTTTATATATATATATATATATATATATATATATATATATATATAAAATACAAGTTTTAAATAAGATACAATCGAGAAAAAGTCAGATAACGCGGTGAATTAGAGAAGAACTTTAGTGCTTTTTAGTTTGTTTTCGTGTTCGAAGATTTCACTAAGAATTCTGTTAACAGATTGTTTTTGACAGTGTGATGTATAAAGGATAATCTGTCTTTCTTTTATCAAGTTTTTCTTGACTAAACCACCCGGGGAGCTGATTTTAAATGCGGGATGGGGGTTGTAACGTTAGTACCATCGCGTAGGAGGGAAAAACCGAGGCCGCGTACTACACTTTGAGTAAATCTACCGTAATAAAGGTTTTTAGTAATCAATTTGATAAACGGGACGATATTTTACACAATAGTTAACCCGTCAACCTATGCTGTACACTTTAAAGACAGTTTGAAAGTTAGTTAAGCAAACAGACCTGTTGAATCGCTTCTCGTCTCTCCCTCCTCAGTGAGTTTCGTCGCTACAGTTACGGTTGGTTAAATGTGTCGTAATGCCAACTCCTCTTCACCAAAAACAACGATATACGATAAAAGCTTTACTCGCGTCATTCAGAAGTAAATCGGTGATTAAATACCGCTTTAAGGAGGCTATAACCGTTTAAATACACCTACGTTACAACTTCTTGTCCGTGACTTGCCGAATCCCGCCCGTGATTTGAGTTTTCTTCACGCCAACAGGTTTACAGTTGGGGGCTGGACGTAGCAAAGCATTGTGGGTAATGTAGTTTTAATTTGTACATTCCAGCGGAGTAGTCCGCATTCATTGACAAAACAGTCACATGTCTTAAATTGCAATAATTCAATATCTTTAATTGAGTATCACAATCATGACAATTTAACAAAAGTGTTAATTAATCATTATATTGATCAACAGCCGACAAGCTCGGGCTGTCATTGTCATTATGTCATTTTCATAACACTAATTCCTAAATGATTACATCACCGACAAAAGAGACATTCCATCTGTATACTAGTTTTTACTCAAATCTAGTGTTTAAAACATTAATAAAAACGTTACGGACGGACGGTCAGCATTTAAACGCACTTTATTTATTCGCATTTGTTTAAGTTAAATGCAATCGTTTTAAGAGTAAACCGGGAAGCTGACCTTATCAATAAATCAAAACTATGTGGGATACTTGCTGATTTTGTGTGTGTGTGCGTTATTTAAAGCTAAAAAAAAAAAAAAACACACAATCCAGAAACCTGGGTCCTTCACACGTCTACACGTCCACAAGAGAGAATTTTCACTTGAAGGGCAGCTGCCTAAATCGGTCTTATTTCATACAGAAACCGTTATTACCTGCAAACTTCATCCGTCACAATGAAAATTAGAGTCGGTGAGAACAGCTGCAGCCGTCGTTACACAACATGTCAAAGTTAATGCTTTCGGTTTTAATTCTAGTACTCGTCTTCTTTAAAAACTCACGAATCACGAGCAAGTTAAAAACAGCCAGAGCTCCTCCTCCGTCATCCTGGGCCTTGTGTATTGGACAAAAGAGGAAAAGCGTCTAGTTGACAAAATATGGCTTCCTGTTGTTTCTTTCAAAATATAAAGGCATCTTTTCGGTCCTAACCATTGTTCGATCATGTTTAGGAGAACATATTCGCTTGTAGGATAATGTCAGGGTCTGCTGTGTGTTTTGGTGTGTAATTTTGTGTGAACTGTAAAGATGTATTCACCCAACTACAGGATCTTTGACCTCACCCTCAGACATCTTACTTTGTCATTTTTGCCTTCAAAATAATTCAGACTTCCGTTGTTGGGCTGATGCTCCTCTATCTTCTTGATGCTGTGTAGCTTCAGACGTTGACAGCTTGCCACATTCACATGAGAAATAAGACCACTGCTTTACATGCTGCCACTGTGCCACATTCTTGATCCAGCCCTCATTTTTAAAAACGTTTTTCATCCAAGCAGTTATCTTTTAAAGTGGTCTTGAGCGATAGTTCTCTAAGTTTTCTGAAGGTCTTTCTTTTTTTTCCCTTCTGAAGGTCTTTCAAAGTTTTTCTTTAGACTCTGGATCTATGAATTGTTTAAGCTTTAAAAACAGGCACCCAGCTCAACAGACAACTTAGCAAAGAAACCATTTTGAATTGTATCTGTAGGCAAGACTTTGTTCCCATTTCTTTGGTTTCACTATGAAATAACACAATAACACTCTTCTCAGTACATTAAAATATGAAAGTTTTCACCACTTTTTAATTTTTAGACTTTTTTTCCCATTTCAATTAATTTACCAGGAAAAATAAGTAAACGAGCAAACAATACAGACACAACAGGCTTTGCATCACCTTCTGGGCTCAGGCTTAATAAGAGAGAGCCCTTTGTTTGAGAACACAGAACCTGTTAAACACCTTTTAGCTAAAGCAGCAGTGCTGACAAGCAAAGCTTCTTGTAAAATCTCTTCTATGTGGAGTGAACAATATAAGAATTGAAATATAACGACTCTCAGCAGAAGCTGCATAGTCACAATCATGAAATAAGAAAGGGAGTCCATTTAATTTGAATGGAAAAACACTGTTTGTTTAATTCTACACAAAAAATAGTTATTTCCTTTATATCTAAACATTTAATTTTTCTCTTTAGATTGGTGGATATGGAGACTGGCACATAGTAACAGCATGAAACTTAAACAGGGCATCAGCAGTGGTGCCATCGGGCTATTTGTACTCTCCCCACACTCCTACAGTCTTGCCATCCCACTCTGATGTGGACAGACACTTGACAAAGAAATGCCCCAGGTCGTGTTTAGAGATGGCTCTTCCTTTCAGCATATTCTCTGTCGCCATGTAGCTCTCCGTCAGAGGAAGGTCACCTGCAGAGAGAAGGATAGAAACAAGAAATTAATTTAAAAATACCTTAAAAAGATTATGAAAGGCAGGATTTGATGTGAAGGTGAATGGATACAATCAAAGGGAGCTTAGCTCAAACACTGTGCTCGAGCCTGATGTTCGAACGGTTCAGATCAGGGATGCCGTTCCTCCCTATCACGCCTGTCCAGGTCACTCCATCATTGCCCCCATGGGCATCGAAGTACCCCGGAAGAACGATGGAGCACAAACAACAGTCAGAACCGACCTTGTGGCTCACCGGGGAGAACTCAGCCGGGGGCTTGTGGGTATCTCCACCCCCACCTGATGCCTCTCCCCCGGGCAGCTCAGGAGTCCAGCCTGTCTCCAGGAGTTTGGTTCCAGAGTCCACGTGTGGAGGTGAGCCCAGCTATATCTAGCTGGTACCAGCTCACCTCCACACCAGCTCAGGCTCTTTCCCTTCTAGCAAAGTGACAGATATCTGCACGATGTTGGCCCGCTCAGGCCCCCGCCTTCACTCGTAATGCACCCAACTTTGAATTTCCCCCCTACAAGAGGAGGGCCAACGTGGAAGTGGCTCCTCGGGCTGAGCCCCACTAGCCAAGGCTCGGCCACCAGACACTTGCCAGCAAGCCCCCCCACCTGCTCCAGGGGGGGTGCCCCAGTTTCCCTTTTCTGGGGTGAGGTAGCTTTTCTGAACCTCCATCAAGGTCTTTGAATTGCTCTTAGTCAGACCCTTCCCCTGAGATCAATTTGCCATTGGAGACGCTACCAGGCGCTAACGCCCCCGACAACACAGCTCTCAGCATCATGGGGATACTCAAACCCCTCCTCCACGTTAAGGTGGTGGGTCTACGGAGGGGTCGAACCCATTCATTACAAACTATGACAACATTGTTAGTTAAAAAAAAAAAAAAAAGAACACTAGTTTTTAACAATAAATATCTGTTTCCACTTTCTACTGACCGGCGATGTGAGGAGGCATAACGGCCACGTAGTCCAGCCCTGATGTTTTCAGCACGTTGTGCATCCTCTCGTGGTCCTCCGTCACAGGAAGCAGACGAGGCGGCACTTTTGATCGATCCCACAGAAGGAAAGCTAGAGATGAAGTTGAATGAGATGATAAATAGGTTCGATCTTTGTCCACCTGCTTGGCTTTTAAATAGCTGTTATCACTGTTAAATTAGCATCTTATTAGCATCTTAGATTCAGATCAAAGGATCAGGTGAAAACAGAAGCTCAAAAGGCTGAAATGACATGTTTCAAGATAGCTGCTTTCTTGCACTTTTGCACATATTTTGACTGTCTGTGCTTCCACATAAAGGCTGTTTCCAGAGAAAAATAAGATTCATGTTATTAAGTTTATATGTTGTTTTTATAAGCTAGATGAGTGAAATCAGCAGTCAACACCATGGCTGAGCATCTCAGGCCGACAGGGTTTGTAAAAGTTGTAAATAATGTACTGGTGCTCTCTTTCTGAAATGTTTGGGACAGTATTTAAAGCCGCAGCTCTGTCCGTACAGATGTTTGTTCTCTTTTTAAAACTGGATCAGTCACACAACACAAACTGACAGCTTCTTCCACGTATATGTCTTACCTGACATGCAGCCGATCACTTTGCGGATCCCTCGTGCCTTCATGGCTTCAACAATGTTCTGGGTGCCCACTGACATCATGGTGGTTGGACCTGATCAGCACAAATAAATGTCAGGGTTCGTGTTTTTTCTTTAGTTTTATCTTGTGACTTTGGGTTAGATTTACTGTTTGTGTTCTTAGTATTCTGGAGTTATGGCTTTGGATTGGGATTCATTCTCCGTTTGTATTAGTCTATTCTTGATGTGATGTCACAGTAGTTGTTATTGCTGTTGTTTTACATTCATCAGATGTAGTCTAAGGCTTGTCTTCCCTCAGTTCTGTTCTGTTCTCTGGAATAAAATATTACTGCTAGACTCCTGCATGCTGGGTGATTTCAATTGATAGATAGCTGTCATCAGTTTATTTGAAACAAGTGCATATCTGACATTTGATATGATGATATAATTTGGTGTTACATGATGTAAAACTCTTATAGCGACCTCTGGTGAATGTCTTATGTTATTACACCATTAGAAATTATTTATTTTCCTTGTGTAAGCTGTAGTAACTGAACTTTATCCCTCAGTGCAGGAAAGTTTGCACAGTGAACACGCACTGACCGGTTTAAAACGGCGTGAACGGCGGAATAAAATCTAAAGAAAGCAGAAAAAGACTTCAAGGCGGCAAACGGTGTGCCAACAGCTCAACAATTAAGAATGTAACAGCTAAATTGATGCTTCAATCAGTGCCGTAGCGTTTCTGTGATTAAACAGACGTTTATCTCAGTAACAACATTTGCTTTGGTTTGCTTCAACCTGTGGAGCCTTACTGAGGTCGTTCCTGGTGCCCAGGATGATGATAACAGCATCCTGACCCTCGGTGGTCTTCTTCACATCCTCTTTGTTCAGCACGTCACCCACCACCACTCTGGTTGCCTTGTGGTCAGCAGGCAGCTTGGTCGGGTCACGCACCAGCACGGTCACGTTGTATCCTGAGAGAAGACACAAGAAGATGAAACGGACCATCAGCTTCACCCCAAATAGTCTTAAATCAAAGCTACATCTTTTCTGTAATGACACCATGTCAGGGAAGACATATCTCTGTAGTTGCATTCCTTAATTCATATGATTTATTTGAATCTTTTAAATAGTCTAAGACATTTTCAATTAAGTGGGGATCGTTCTTGGTGACACAAGGAGAACAAACTCAGGCACCTGTGTAGTTACTGTTAAAATAACAAGTTTAAGTGGGGTTTATTTCATTTTCACTTCTTTAAATTGTAGCTACATGAAGTAATTCTTGACCTGGGACATATGAGAGATCTCTCCCTTAATGTGCAGGCGAGATAATTAACAGTTTCTACTATCAGCTCAGACAGGCTGCCATGACTCAGCAAAAAGCAAACCTGTAACGTCTAACATGACTCGACAGATTCTGGCCTTGTGGAGAGCGGGGAAAAAAAAGGAAATGAAAATGCTGCTAAATCCAATTTAATCATATCACATGTTAGTGTTTGTCATTTTAAAGCAGAGGTTAGCAGATTAAGCTCCTCTCGGGTGAATTTTTTTAAATGTCACTCATTACAGAATTTAAATTAACAACACAAACTAATTTCAGCTCTGAGATTTATTGGAAAAAATAAAGCATCCAAGTATATCTGCTAACATCGTGGAGTGAGTTAAGCGATCTGGAAACACATGAAAAGTATGCTGATGTCACACTTTTAAAAAAGCGTTCTTTTGTACACTTTAGTGAAATATATTAAAATAAAAAATACACGTCAAGTTAAAGTTATCTACAATTACAAAAGTGTATTTATTTCAAATTTTATCTTGAATTTGTGTTTGCACATTTCAAAAATGTATTTTCAGACTTATTGTAACTATTATTATAACTACTATTTCTTATAGAAATGCACTGAAAAGTATAATTGAGCAAATTGTTAATAGATATTAACTAATTGTCTTATATTAGTGGCACCTCAGTGATACTATATATTTAGTTTACTTATAAAACAAAGAGAATAACGTTTATCTTATGAATCAAACATGGAAATTAGTACATATACCTTAAGTTGTTCCACTTTAGCACACAAAAGTACAATAAATGTACTTCAAATTCTGTTTTTCTATATTCTAATTACAACTAAAACATACTGAGCACAAAACAAGTTGTTCCAAAATAGTAAACTTTAAGTTAACTAATCATTACTGAGCTAAAGATTAGTCTGACTCTAAATACACTTCAGTTTGCTACAATAAATTAATATACTTGGCACGTTTATTTCTGTAAAGAATATAATGCTCAGCATGACATCTGAAGTCCTGAAAAGAAGTAAAAGTTGAGTTAAACAGTAAGTTTTTATGACACTTCTGGATCCTCTGCTGAACAACTTACAGACTCATTATTTGACAGCAAAATCCAGGTTTACGTGGGAATATAACTAAATTGTACCGGACTACTGTGCAGAAATAACTCTGCGGAGCAGCAGCACTTTGTCTAAAATTACTTCACTTCTTCTAGCTGTGTTACACAATCCAACTTAATACCATGTAATGCCACTAATACCAAATCGGTTCATATTATAACCTAACGGAGCCGGTCTTACACGCAGACTGAACACAAAAGGCAGAGATATATCATCACATGAGTCCTTGCTGTCCGCTGTTTTCATTCCCATCGCTCACCTGCAGCCGCAGCCAGCGGCAGGGTCGCCAGTCCGGTCATTCCCGTGGCTCCAAAAATCGCGACGTTTTTCACTGAGTCCGACATTATTCCTCCAAATCCAGATCACAGACACAACGACAACTGGTCTGCTGCACCGAGGGAGAAAGTGGTTTAACTTAAAATCCACATTTGACATAAGAAGTTACGCCTCTTTAAAGTCACAAGCAGAGGCGCTTCCGCAGCTCAGACTCCTCCTACAAGAAGATTTAAAGGAGCCAAACTGCTCATAGTTTCCTTTTAATACATAGATTATCTCACATGGGCTGATATCTAATCCACTTTCCTAATTTCTGACTAGATCGATGCTCCTTTATGTGTTACGAGGTTGTAATAAACAGCATTTTACTCTTTATCAGGCAACTTGATGCAATTCGCAATCCTCATTTTCACATAGTGACAATACGGTGCAAACTTGTTGAGCCACCCCTCATTTATTCATATTCATATCGCCAAGAATATTTGTTATGAGCTCCTTTTATTCTCCAACACAACCTGAACCCTCTGAGACAAGCTTTCTGTCATTTCTTTAAGGAGTCTTCAGGAATAGTTCTCCAGGCTTCTTGAAGGACATCCCAAAGCTCTTCTTTGGATGTCGGCTGCCTTTTGTTCCGTTCTCTGTCAGATGATCCCACACTGCTTCAATAATGTTGAGGTCCGGGCTCTGGGGAGGATTCATCCCTCCATAAGACCTGTTGCCACTGATTTTAAATGTTGATGTTACACCCAAGACCAACCATGAGCGGTTTTAGCAGCTTTATACAGCCACTTAAATTAATTTTGGTTTGTAACAGCACAGAATGCACAAAATATTGTCTCAGGAGTAAAAGAGATATCAGTATTTACTGTAATGAACAGAAATGGTACATTACTAAAACTATTGAATGAAGAAATAGGTCATTTTCACATTTACAATATTGGAATCAATCATTTTTTGCTTATATTTTAGTCTTAGATAAAACATTACCAATTTTCTGATAAGAATGTCTCACATTTACATTCAAATTCTTAGTTTTAGAAATTACACGTCAGTCAAAGCTGAAATTGTTGTGAAATTTAGTGGAGTAACATTGAGCTGTCAATCTACTTTAAACCACTCCCCGTTTCAACATTTAAACCAATCATGTTGCAAGTTTGACCTAGAGCCACGCCCCATCCTGGTGACGAAATGGGAGCCGTTCTTTTACGTTTCTGCTTGCTTAACAGAAGCTTGAAAATCCAGTTTAGTTTAACTGTAACAACCCCAAAGACGCCAGTTAGTTCATTTTTCATTGTCCATTAAGTTTATGAATAAGATTAATTATACATGAATAAATGTATGCGTTAACAGCAACGAATCTTGACCTGCAGACTAACATTTGTCGTCAAGTGTGTAAAACACGCCCCCTGGTGGCTGCCCGTATAAATCTATCATTGGCAGTTTCTCTCCCCCTCTGCTCGCCGCACTGATGCTGATATTTCTCTCCAGCATCACCAGCGGAGAGGAGGAGGAGGAGGAGGAAGGAGAGGTTGTGTCAGGTGGAAAGGGGGACCTCTATGGATATCATCATCACCCTCCACCGGCTCGCAAACTCAGCAGCGACTGCATCTCCCGGTCGGCGGTTACCGCTGCAGTCACGCGGCGCCCTTTTTATGCGAAAAACGTTTTATTTCCACGGTGGAGACTCCCCTGGCTGCCCGCCTACCTCTGCTGTTACCCAGATAAACCGCTTCCTCCTGTAAGAGGGACATATCGAGGGAAGACCCCGCTGGAAGAAGAGCGGAGAGTCAGTCTCCTCCATTGATAACCCCTCTCTGCTCATCGATCCAACCAGCGGCGTCTTAGAGGAGGACAAATCCAATCAAAAAACACTGACAGTGAACCTCAAGGTAAGGCCTTTAAAAGGACGACAAGGTTGTCCTGTCTTCTGTCAGATGTTTTGTTTTGTCATTCCTTCTGTGAGAACAAGGAGTCGAGGTGCATGGTTTTTTTCTTCTTCGCTTTTTTTTTGTGTGCAGAGAAGCCGGCCTGCATTTGGGTGCAGGGTACCGCAGTGATCCGGTGAGGGGACGCGCCGCTTCATGTCCCCCTTTTTTTTCACCCACATGTGTTACGTGATGTATGCGTGGAAATATTCAAACGGTGCATGACAAAATTTGATCGTCTTACGTGAAAGGAAGAAGTGGGTTTTGGAGCAGAATAGCGGCCTTGTGCATGGACCGGACTGTGTTGTTGCATGTTTTAGCCACTCAGCTTTGGCATCTTTACGGTCCTTAACTTTAACTTACGCATGATCCACGTTGGTTTTCTGTGCTTTTTTGGCGAATTGTTCCCTAAAGCAAGCAGCAACGGAAAACTACAAGTGATAAATGTCTACAGGGGTGCCATACACCAGAGAGTGGAGTTATTATGCGCCTCTGGTCTCAGTATATAACCTCATATTACTTTGGCATGTCTGGTCTTAGTCGTATCAGTAATGACCAACTTAAGGGGTTATGCTTCGGTCTGGCTAGGCCTATATACAATGAAAATAGTTTGCCAGAGGTTCATATGGGCTTTTATAATCCCAGCTGGAATGAAAATGTCCCGTGAACAATCACAATAACTTTTTTTTTTACCTGAGTTGTTGGTTAACCGGTGTCAGAGGGGGGTGTACTTTACAACCAGAAAAAAAAGACCAAGACAAAGATTTCTTCAAAGGTCACTTTGAAAAGACCCAGTAAAGTCAACTGTTTAGTGATATCTATGGAGCCAATTTAACACCATATTATAGATTTTACAATAGCAATGTGTTTTTAGAGGATTTCTTTGTATTTATGTGGTGTAACTATTTGTTTAACTTCTATAAAAGGCCTGCAGAGTGATTGCAGTGTGTGTGTGTGTGTGTGTGTGTGGTGCTCAGCAATTTGGTGAACTCATAACACTTCATCATATAAGATCACTTGTATTGATGTTGACAGATAAAACTGAATCCCTGTTGTTTCACCCTGTTTCTACCCATTTTAAATGAACAATAAATATCAGGAAGTAATTATAGAGCGCAGAAAAGTAATTGTTTTAACTTGTTTAGTGCCTAATATTGCAACATTTACTCTTAATACATATTATGTATTGTGCAAACTCAATTTTCGTAGTAGTTTCTTGGTAGTAACTTAAAGCTAACTTGCCACGGATTCAAGGTGTCTTCTGATCGACTCTGTGAAGTTGAGATCAGGGTCCTGTTGGGGCCATGCCAGCTATTAGAGGGCAGTTTGTTCTTATTTGAGTTGGATGCAGTTGTTTGTGATTCTGTGAGGCTTAATCATGCTGCAATGTCTGTTTGGGACTCATAAAATACCTCCTAAATAGAGCCTCCATCGAAATTTCTGCAGTGTGAACGTTTTCATACTGTGTACCGTACTGTAAGATGCCATAACCTAGCTCTGTTACTGTGTGCCATTCAAGTACTTTTACTTTTTAGACTCTTCCTGGGAAACTGAAACTCTCAGTTGGTCCTTTTGGAGCACAAGGTGACTGCTTTGATTATGACTTGCCATCATGGCGAGTCAGAACAGGGCGTCGGCTGCTGCTCTTGCGTACAGATGTTGTTTCACTCTGCTGAAGTGAAGTGAGTGAAAGTGACTCAGTGCAGTGTGTAAAATGCGTACTGCGTGACGTCAAAGTGAAGGATCTTGTGTGTGTGTGTGTGTGTTTGAAGGAGAGAGGATAGCTTGCATCACAGTAAGAATGATCTAGATTAGAGACATTTTTATAAAGCAAGATAATCTGGGATGAAGTATAAGGCAAATATAGAGCTATCTTAAGTTCTTACACTCAATGCTATGCTTGTCACATGCTAATATAAACCATTTATTATGAAGCATTAGCACATGTGATTTACACTTATCAGCAAACATCACACAGAAGAACAAACCTGAGCAGAGCAATAATGAAAAAGACCAAAGTAGAAACGTGAGTTAGAAGAGAAGTGACAACAAGAACATGGAAGCACAACAGAAAGGATGCAGAAGAAAATATGTTGTAACATGTGTCTCAAATTACAAACTGGTTTAACCAATTTAATAATTATTGCCATACTTTTGGCCTTGAATAACACAAAAAAGCAGGTTCTAGATTCACTGTTTGGTTTGTTACTTCACAGTGGCGCAAGTTAAGAAGTGATGAATATCATGCTAAAAAGTCACACACTTAAAGGGGAACTCTGGTATTTTTTAACCTAGACCTTATTTCTGGCATGAAGTACGTTCATCTACTCACCGAGAACAGTTTGGTGAAAGTCGGCGTCCTTCGGAAGATATTTAGAGTCCTCGAGATCCATATAACGGAGTGAACGGGGCATAGATGATGCAGTGTCTAAATGAGGCGTTATCTGTCTTTATTTCACCAATACTTTAAGATGAATGAATGAATGAACGCATATTATTGCACTGTTAGCTCATAGCTGCTGTCTTGTTGTCATTGGCGGCTATTGGGGGGCTTATAGAGGGCTTTTTACACGCTCGTGTACTGGGATGACGTCATCGACGCGCGCTGCTGCAGCACAGCTCATTCACTCCAGTAAGGACGTCCATCGTACTCAAAGTTGTCGTCAAAATCTGATGAATATCCTGCCTTGTTGCACAAAACTAGAAGTAGCAAACTACGTGTGAAGTTAGCCGACTGTCACAGAGCACGGAGTAAATAAGCTGTGATGCAGCAGCGGGTGTCGATGACGTCATCCCAGTAGACGAGTGTGTAGAAAGCCCTCTATAAGCCCCCCGATAGCAACAACACAGCAGCTATGAGCTAACAGAGCTATAGTACGTGTTCATTTATTAATTCGTCTTAAAGTATTGGTGAAATAAAGACAGATAATGTCTTATTCAGAGGCTGTATTGTCATTCTCTCCCATTATATGGATATACATGGATCTCGAGTTATCTAAATATCTTCCGAAGGACGCCGACTTTCACCAAACTGTTCTCGGTGAGTAGATGAACATATTTCATGCCAGAAATAAGGTCTAGGTTTAAAAATATCGGAGTTCCCCTTTAACTTTAAGGGGGACATATGGAATAAAAAAAGTGATTACCAGCTCAAAAATCACACAAATAAAGCCCCTGTGTGGGGCTAACAATAAGTCATTCAATGAGCCTTTTTAGGCGTTAAATCAGCCAATTTAGACATTGTAGTGGAGTTAAAACTGTAAAGTGAGCTTCATTTGCAAACTGCTCATGTTAAGCTGCTCAGAATAGCGCTCATTGTTACATCGACCTTTAGTCTCAGAGGATATAACAGCGCAGTGGATAGACTTTGATTTTGAGTGTTCGGCAATGAGCCATCAGTGTGTGCCGGCCATTTTTGTTGGGATGATCTCTCCTTTAAAAAAAACAAAAAAAACAAACAAAGGGATCGGTACTAATTGTCTGGCTGAACTGAAGACGAAGGAAAGGTACATATTTGAGGAGTAATCAAAGCAAAAGTAGCAAAGTTAGCATGCTAACATGCTAAATATAGTTCCTTTAATTCTTCCAACCTGGGTAACTTTTGTACTTCAGCATGCGTGTCGCTGCTAAAATGACTTACGAGGAAACTGTTTTAGGTTTTCAGAAATGCGAACTCTACAAAAATCGTCAGTCAAGTGTTTTTCTTTTAGTTTGGTGTGTGGCAGTGTGAGCTCGAGGCGAGGTACGGTACGCTCATACTTTGTGTCTAAGCACAGCTGAGATGGGTTCTGTGGCATTGTATCCTGTATTTTAATCAAATCATGTCGCATTTCATTGGCATTTCATCTCAAACCTCAAGAAATTTTATCAACTTGAAACAAAAACAAACATCTCGTAGTATTTTTGTCAATAAATATGAATAATTTCTGAATATATATTTTTAAATTAAGAATAAAATTTATTTAATGTACTAAATTCCTTTTATCAGTTACTCAGTGTCAGTGCTGTTAGGATGAACCATGGTGGTATTTTCTGCGAGCAGCGTAACTGTAAGAAAAACTGCAGTTACACTCGTTATGTTGGGCAATGTGCAAACAAATTGTGACATCAACACAGCGCCATGACCGTCTATGCCGGTGCCTCGGGTTCGATTGACTCACTGTAGTTTTCTTCCTAAACAGTAGGCGTAAACAGGAAGTACTACATGCATAAATGAACAGAACTGCACAGTTTCAACTACCTTTTTAGCCGTTTTTGCAACTTTTACAACAGTTCTACCATTTTCCATCCACACCACACACTTCTATTGATTCTTATAACACGTTTGGGATAAACTATATTTCAGTCATTTTGTTGTGTTTCTCAGAATAACCTTTTCTCTGATTTTATTGATAACCGACCATGACTCGATGTGTCATATCAGTTAGATATCAGAAGGCAGAATTAATGTTCTCATCTGATGTATCTGATTTGATACTGAGGAAGACAAAAGAAGGAGATGTATGCTGAGGGCCTGGTCTCCATTAAGCCTCAGAGACACAGATCTGTTGTCACTGACTGATTAACACTGGCAGCTGCCTCTCTTTCTTCATCTATTTGTTTGTGGTGATATGTCCTTCTGTCTTTGGCTTATTTCTTTCTTCATTTCTCTCTATTTCACTTCTTTTTTAATGTTAGCCTCACTTTGTCTTTGTAACAACTGTCTTAAATTATTTTTGTCACACTCAGAACCCTCCGATCTTACTCCCTTGGTCCATCTCTTTTGATAATGTCACTCTCTTAAACTATCTCTTTGCATTTTCCTTCAAATCGAAGGCGGCGGACAGTCCAACATCCATACTTTAAGCTATTCTTGGATCACCGCTGCTGTAATATAGCCTGAGGGGATCGCTTATGTCGTTATCATGTCTAAAGAATTGATAACTAAGCAGACATGTGGCTTCAATGTGTGAGGACCTGTTAGATGACCTTTCTGCACGTTTGTTACATCCCAAATATTTTTTTTAGTTAGTTATTGAAAGCAGTGATATATCCACACCTTGCAGCCTCCATCCAGTTTTATGTGGGCTCCACAGTATGTTGTGGTTATCCATTCATGTGGTAGACTAACTGATCTCTGTTCAGATAAAACAGCCAAGAATCTAAATTTTATGGGCTGTTGGTGACCGAAAAGCAGAGAAAAATGAATAAATAAGAACATCAAACTTTCCCAAAAGTGTCGCATTTCAACTGAGAGTTAAACGTATTTGTATTTGAGCGTATTTTGCTTTTGCTGAATTCACCAACGTTAAATGGTTTAAATTGCTCCAGGACACGATTTACATCATCAAATTTTTGATTATCTGGACTTATATCGAGCCTGATGTCGTCTGTTGATAATCTGCTCTCAGACGACAGTCAACCGTTATTAATTTTTATTGCTTTTTAAAGAGTTTTAGGTCTAAAAGCAGAGCTCCACAATGCAGCGGAGCCCAGATTTAAGGCAAGCAAAAGCACACCCCAATCTTAATACTGTAATATTATACAGTAAAACGGCCCGCTACAGTGCATTAGCTTTGAACAACCCAACCGTGTCATCTAACCGTCCTGCCTTCATCATAGAAGTGTATGTTCCTCGGATGCCATAGTTTGCGGGAGTCACTTGGGCGACTTACTTGAATTGCAGAAAGATAAAGAAGAAACTGAGTCATTTTGGAAAGGCTTGCAACACACCAGCTCAGAGAATCAGGCCTAAGTTACTGGAGTAACTACGGCCAGTGTGATTTATTTTATTTTTTTCAGTCTCAACCTGTCAGTCGGGGCCTATATAAACCTAATTTTTCATAGTTACGGATGTGTTAGGCTGCAATTCCACCAAATAAGAAGAAGGTTCCTGGTCCGAATCTTCTCTGGGGCCCTTTTGTGTAGAGTTTGCATGTTCCCCCAATACATGCATGGGTTCTCTATGGGTACACCAGCCTCTTCCCACAGTCCAAATACATGCATGCTGAGTTAGCTCCTTACATGCAAAAGCTGCCATCTTGACATACACTGGTAGCCTGTAGCTACCAGTACTGGAAGCTGACTGGTAATAACTTTTGTGTTATGGCCGCCAACAGACAACTTGGAGCCAAGCAAGATGGATTCATTTGTGATAGGGATCTCCCAAATTTCACAAGAATCCAGCTGCTTCCCAGGGTAAACACATCTGGTCGTTAAGCACTTTCTTTTCAGCCCTGCTGCAGCATTTGGTCCTGAAGTGCCAATCTTTACCACCTTTTCCACGAGCCAAGACAGAATCTGTGTAGGGCAGGCAAACAGGATGGCAGGTGAGGACAGTGGGAGAACAGACGATGGAGTGAGAGGACAGCTGAAAAAGTGTGAAGGATAAAAGGAAAGAGCAGTAAGGTGGGCAACATTTTCATTTATTGTAGTGATTGATTGTGGTCACTAACAGCATCACTGCAGAGACCGAGGACAATAATAATGCTGAGTAGTTTGGAGGAGAAAGTACAAAGACTGAAACTTCTTTATACACATACATACAGACAAATGCCCCAGTGGCCTCTGAAACTGGCTTCTTTTTCCCTTCTTTATTATATCCACTGTGTGAGATCGATGGCTAATGATAATCAATACAGTAGCTATGACCTCATCACACATTCGTAAAGTACAGCACAAAAACTGCTGAACAAAAGGTTTAATTTAAGTCTCGAGAAGCTGAGATGCTGCGTCATGCAGCTGTGTTACCGAGACAGAAAAGTGAAACTATAACTTCTGAAACTTCAGAGTAGAGACAAGAAGCTGAGGCTGAACACACACTCAAACCACTCCATGATTTAAAGATCATTTACTCAGTTCAACGTCTGCCTTGTCTATATTGTGTTTGAGGACAAACAGTTTTAATTAAAGATGGGAAGTGGAGAGTCGTTTAATTGTTGAGCTGTATCATATCCTGTATACCTGAAAAGCTTGTGGATCCATCGCTACTGTAGTTACTGCAGTGGATGTGGGACGGCACCGATGTCACACACACAGTGAGTCCCGCTCTTTCCTCCGGCCCCGTGGGGAGATCAGAGCGGGTGCTGCTGTTTAAATGCTTGATCTACCAGTGTTTCGACAGGAGATTTGCTCAAACGTGAACTCTGTGACCACATGGTGTATAAATAACATCAGACGCAGAACTAGATGCCTTTCTGTTTGAAAGGGGAAACGCCAAAAAAAAAGGTCAAAACAGGTTTCATCATCATCCTGCCTCCTTGTAGTTGTTTTCCCTCCTTTTCTGCTCCAGGTTTGTTTCTTTAAACAATATTCTTTATGAATATGATTAGATGTTCTTAAATTTAACGCACACATCACAAAACAAACATTCACAGATTTATCCCACATTTTTCAATTCGTGATGCATTTAAAAGCAGAATAAATAAATGGAAAATCAAACTGAATGTGAATGCAGGTTAGTTGTGACGTCAGCAGCATTACTCAGCATTTTAATTTTGACACAGCAGTCAAACAATGCTGCCTGAAACGTCCAAAGAGTCTCCAATAAGCAAAGAAACGGAAACATACGTTTTTTTAACGATGATTTTTACCTACAGTTTATTTGTGGTCATCACGGTTGATGACAGAGCAGCTAAAGGTGTGACATTAGTGCTGTTAATATCTGCTGTTAAAGTGAAAAACAATCAAAAAGAGGATGTAGATGAACAGCTCCCAACACTGAGGATTGGGTTGGGTTGTTAAATAGTGGCTGCTCTAGTCTGCCTGTGGCTCTGATTCGTGGTCAGCATCCACTGCCGCGTCCGTACTGTATCAAATTCACGGAGCTTTTAGAAAAATGTATTCTAAAGATGTTAAATAAACGATGACTTTGGGAGATGGAGATTCCTCCTGATGTCAGTTTATTTATCACCTTTATCTTCCAACACTCCTAAGCTGACTTAAAACGGACAATGAAAAGAAAAATGCATTTAAACCCCATCAATTCAAATACTGCTTATGGAGCAGTGTATTAAAGATAGTTATTTACATACATTTAGGGTTTTGTCAAGCTATTTTATCTCTAAGCATCACTTTTATTGTGAATTTTAGAAGTAATTTTCAGCTGTTTATATCATCAACAGCTGAGATTTCCTGGAGGCTGTGTTCAGTGTCATGGCTGCTGTTGTGTATAGAGGAGAAATGGATAGCCAGGAGGTGTGTGTGTTTGGATCTTTTCCTGGTTACTCCCCGACCTCGTTGGGACCAGTTGTCCTCATGGGGACCAAAGCACTGTCCCCTCATGATGTTAAAGGTCATTTTTGGGGTTCTGGGAGTGTCTAGAGGTAAAATCAAGGTTAAGGTTTGGAACGGAGTGGTTATGATTAAAGTTAAGGGTCAATGGGATGTCTTAAGAAAGAGCTCACACACAAACACACAAATGAGTGTGTGCGTGTTTGTGCACGTGTGATTTTCAGACTTGGCGTCAACTCTCTTGCCTGCGGCTGACTGATTCTTCAGCAGCTGAGTCTAATGATTAAAGGAGATGGGACGCACACACTCACACATACAGAGTGTGAGAGGACTCCCGTGAGCTGAGAGCCGGATTGATTGATGGACATCAGGTGGTTGAGCTTCGGCAAGGGGAACGGCGGGCGTGCACGCCCCACACGGGACTTCGACTGCGGGCTACATTGTGGTGACAACTGAGACAGCGATAGTGAACAACAGGCGGGAGGTTTGGTGTGCAGATCTCCATGTTGAGCTCATGGTTTGTGAGTCCAGACCAATCGACCTGGAGGGAAGTGCTTAAACCACACAGAGGATAAAGTGAAAAGTATACTGGGTGTTAAGGACACTGAGTTTACATCAATTAATTTACGGCATCTGAAATTACACCATTTAGTATCAAACCTTCAACATTCTGCAGTTGTCAAGTTGATCTCGTATTTCATTCTGTTCCAGGTGGAAAATAAAGTTGTTACTTATTCATTAAAACCCAAATTTACTTTTTTAATACTTATATTGTCAGGATGCTGTTTTTGTTTCTTTTTCCACTAATTTATCCAAAATGGTACTGAGTATCAAGCATTTTCCTCTGTATAGGTGTAAGTTATGCACCAGCCCTATTATACGTGCACAGCAGGATCCTTTGACCTGATTTTCATTTGAAAAATACAATATTAATAAAACCCTTTAATTATATGCCATTCTTGGCATAATCTACATTAGGAATCATCGTGGTGCAACCTCGTGAGATTAGTTCCACAGATGTGTGGCAGCATTTTGGATCCAAAAACTATGCTAATCGATAGAAGCTTGATAAAAACATTTCAACAATGTAGCTTTTATTATTGTTGTGAAAATCTCTTTTATAGCCAAGCCAAGTTTGTACTGAAACTAAATTATTTGAATCCATAATAAACTTATGAACCTTCTGAATTCTTCTTGTGTCAGTACAGGAAATTGAAGCGATACCCAACCCTGTGTGGACGTAAATATTCATATTCTGCTCGAAATACTAAGGTAGAAACTAGGGTATCTTTGCATGTGAACAACCTTTCTCAAGTTTGTGGATGTTCTCTGCTTGTAAAGCCCAAATCTCAACAAATACCATATCAAGGCACTTCAATGATATAGTCCAATTCATTGTAATCAAATCCAATTAATTAAATTCAAAGTGAGTCCAATTCATACATACAAGACAAGGACACCAACAGATTGCACCGAAACTTCCCTTCAGTCCAATCTCCCATCCTGAGCATGCATAGGGCGACTGTGGAGAGAAACAACTCCCTTTTAACGGGAAGAAACCTCCATCAGAACCAGAACCAGGAAGGGCGGCCATCTGTCTCGACCAGCTGGGGTTTGAGAGGATAGAAAGGAGGGGACAACAAGCTCCATAACACCATGAAAGGATACCTGTTTAGGCCTGGATTTAACAAGGAGCCAATGAAGAGGAGCTAAAACTGGAGAAATATGATCTCTGCTGTTGGTTCTCTTCAGAACTCTAGCTGCAGCATTTTGGATCAGCTGGAGGCTTTTCAGAGAATATGTGGGACAGCCCAATAATAAAGAATTACAGTAGTCCAATCTTGAAGTAACAAATGCATGGAGCAGTTTTTGCATCACCCTGAGACAGGATGTTCCTGATTTTAGCAATAATATGAAGAAAGCAGTCATAGAAACCTGTTTTATATGTGCGTCAAATGATAGATTCTGGTCTATCTCTAAGGTTCCTTACTGTAGTACTAGAAGCCGAGGAAATACCATCTAGAGTAACTATATAGCTAGACAGTTTCTCCCTAAAACGCTCAGGTCCAAGGGTAATGACTTCAGTTTCGTCTGAATTTAGAAGCAGAAAATCCAGGTCTTTATGTCTTTAAGATATGCTTGTAGTCTGACCAACTGATTGGTTTCATCAGGTTTCATAGATAAGTACAGCTGAGTATCATCAGCATAGCAATGGAAATTTATGCCATGCTGTTCAATAAGATTGCATGATTTTCATCATAGAGCAGCATATATAAAGTGAAAAGAATCGGTCCGAACACAGAACCCTGTGGAACTCCATGACTTACTCTGGTGTGTGAGAAGATGGTTTAGATGATGAGCGATCCAACACAAGTGTACAGAGATGACCAGAAACCTTGAAACCTAACATATCTTTTTTTAAAATAAAGATGTGAAAAACAAGGTTTTTCTCCTTCCATTAAAAAATACTGAACACCAGGATACAAACGTACAAGTAAACACGCTCGATTTTTCAGCCAAAACTCTGAGTTAAAATTATCATTATTATCCAGCTATTTCAGACAACACAGACCTTTTCTTACATATCGAGTGCAGTGAAAGTTTCATGGATCAGTGCATTTTATTAAGAAAATAATCATCACTGTAATTCATAATAAAAACGTCTCCTCTCCTAGTTTCAGCTTTAACGACTCTGTTCTTTTGGCGTTCTTTCATCTTTAACAGAAAAGGTACATTTACTCTGCTGCCAAGAAGCAGTAGTTGTTGTTATATTCATTCACTTACTGTAGAAATTAAACTGATTTCCTGTGGTGTTCACTGTTGTTCTACCGCAGTCCTGTCTGCCTCATCATCAGATAGAAAGCCCTGTAATGCTTTGCTGTTATTCTCCCCAGGGAAGATGGCTAAGTGCATGTGCTCAGCTACTCCTCCTCTCTCCGTCTTGCAGTGCACGTTGACATTTACTCGATAGAGCTATGTTGTTTTCCAGTGTTTTAGGTACGGTGACAACTCTGAGCTTTGACTTTTGTTGCAGGAGGGGGGACAAGACAAAGATTTATGACACAAAGGCTGAGGCAGAAAAGACAGAGAAACCTTCCTAAATGATGCATCAGTTACACTTTTCAGTCTTTTATCTTTTACTTAAAATCATCATCAGCGAGTCAGATGCTGGAAGAACGATGGCTTAAATGTGGTTTATTAACAATTACTCAAAACTTAACGGTGTGAGTGTGTTTGAGGGAGTGTGGGGGAAGGGACAAGAGAAGGAGCATTTTTCATTCTGTGTTATCTTGTGAGGCATTTCAAGGGCAGCGACTGAAGGCTTTAAATTTTGGTACATAAAAGGATTGCAGTCACACATTTGTGGATGGGGAGAATACTGCTGCGTGTCTCCGTTTTAGAAATGTATTTAAAAAATATTTCCCTAACTTAACTTGTTCCACTGCTGACCAACACTATCAGCCAAGAAATAAATTAAGCTCTGTTGTAAAAGACGAAATGGCTGAATAAACTCCAAATACGAGGCTGCTGCATGTTTACATCATTCATCAGCTCATCAGTTTTTGAAAAAGCTTTGTGAGAATATGGCTTTGATGCCCAGCGGGGACAGCCATGCATAGACATACACATGTTCCCCCATTACAAGTAAATTTGGAAGAGATTTTATGTCCTGTAGGCACATCTGCTTATCTGAGAGAAAGCATTGCCCGTGTTTTCCATCCATCCTGAGTGCAAGAACAGAAAAATATTGGGAGAAGAATACAAAACAGCGGCTCATTTTCCCCAAACATGATAAAAATGGCTGTAGACTGTGAACTGAGTAGCAGCTGTCATACAGATGTGCATGGTAACATGCCAATTGAAAAGGGCCCAGGAGTCACTGACTCAACACAATATTCACTAGAAAGTCACAGTTTTTTTACATTATTAACATAACCGCAAACATTTTTCGCCGATAACAGAGAAGCTACATATCTAAAAATCAACTATCTGGGCATTAAAGTTAGTCAATTTGGACAAACTATTACAGAGATATAGTGTTTTAGATTAATTTTGTAATGCAAATACCAAAGATTATTGTTTAACCAGAGAAGAGCTATAAGAAATACCTCAGATTTGGCATAGCAACGATGCACAACATGCAGTAAATCTGTTTTTAAGTTCATCACATGGTCCAAGTGGTCAGTTACATCTCAGTCATGGAGCACGTAAACTTTTTGAGATATTTATCAATTTTCTCCATCATTCAAAATCACTTTTAGACTGACATTTAGGAAAAAAGTGCCATAAACAAGTATATAAGAGAAGCCATAAGAGATTTCTGCACCAAAAGTGGATGAGATAGCAGGCATCTACAGGTGTAACAAGGCGAAATGTGGAAATACGTATCTGTAAAGAGCAAATACGACATGGGTGTTCGCTTTGAGGAAACATACCAATAATAAGAACAATTTACTGATTTTTACGGCCCGCCTGTAGAGTTTTGAGGAGTATAACAGACGTCCGTTAGTTTAAAGTCTGAGGAGCACATGTGAAATATCTGCCTAAGAATGAGGTGACCTCTGAAAACGGTTCATGTGAAAGCTGTCAGGGTTTTCTAATAGCTGGAAGATTACGTTTTCACCCCGTCTGCTGTTTCAGGGCTTTGTGCACGTGCATCAGGGTATTTCGGCTCTCTCTGTTTCAGATAACAGACTTATTGATATCAAACTGGCCTGTCATCTGTTCAGCTGACGCTGATGAATATTCAGAAGCTGAGCAAAAACACCTTCTCACAGGTTATTTTTATCGTCCTGTTTGCTGCTGTCAGAGGGACAGACGCAGAGAAACTGTTTTTTTCTCCTTTGAATCATCATAAGAGAGACTTTATTTTTAGCTTTGCTATTGTAACGTGCTCTGATTCCAAGGGCAGACTTTGCATTATTAATGGACAGGAATCAGCTGTTGGGTCGTCTTATTATCAGAGCATTTTAAAGACAGTTGAGTTTTGAGCCATTGATTAAAGTGGTATTAAATGACGGTTAAAAGGTGGTCGGTTAGAGTTTGATTATCAGTCTTTTACCTGTGAGGATGCAGCAGTGGCACCTGTGCTCAACACTTCTTTTATCTCCTGTTTATATGTCATTATGTGAGTGTGTCTGAGTGTGTGTGCTCACATATATGTGTATTTGCATGTTATGTTCAGTGGTTAGGACCCTGAGTTGGATTAAGGGGGTATAGAAAATGGATGGATGGATAGAAACAGGTTCCAACCCTTATATTCAAGTTAAGATGGAAGTTATTTAATCATTCGAGCAGCAGGAGATTATTAAGACCTGCAACTGTCAAGCCGTTCACATCACTGTCCGTATTTTTCAGACAGACGAGCAGATACCGCTCTTTCTAACAGCGTTTTGGCTGTTGCAGGGTGTCGGGCGCAATGGCTAATGCCTCCCCAGACCTGGACAACGCGGAAGCCCAGCGCCAGCTCAACAACAACAACCGACCAATCAGCTCTGGGTTCTGGGAGACGGAGTGCACGAGCTCCAAGCTGTTCGAGTGCTCCCGCATCAAAGCCCTGGCAGGTCAGGGGCCACACACACACACACACACATCTGCATCGCACCCGTGTAAAAGGCAGTCACAACTTTCCTTCTTTTGAACTGTTTTGTCATGCTTTGTCTTAAAGTTGTGTTTAATGAAGTGAGGCAAAAACAATACTTCACTGTGTTATAGTAAGAGGATGTCATGAGGATTCTAGTTAACGTCATTTTGTTCGCTATTAGATCAAATGTTTTTCTGTCTTTGCACCGTCGTGTTTTCCTACTTCAGATGAAAGAGATGCAGTGCAGAAGAAGACTTTTACGAAGTGGGTTAACTCCCATCTGGCCAGAGTGTCCTGTCGCATATCTGACCTCTACAACGACCTGAGGGATGGCTACATGCTCACCAGACTGCTGGAGGTCCTCAGCGGAGAGCTGCTGGTGAGGCTTTCTTTTAGTTTTTGTAGTTTATCTCGATTTGAATGTCACATGAAGATGTAGCGCTTATCACGTATTGCATTCTAAGAACATAGCAACACATTTGCATCTGCATTAAAGTAAACATACCAGGAATCCAAATGATAGTTTTAACTTGAGCTTTAATGCTACACAGTTAGCTTCAACATCGTAAATAATAGAGAAGAAACCTCTCTGTGCCTCGGACTGAAGAACTGTGATTATTCCTCCTCTCGTCAGGAGTGTATTTCCCTCCTCCGATGCTGTTCTGTTGCTTGCTTTGTAGTAACTAAAGTATCTAACAAATGATCCAGCTGTTGCTTGTATGAAAGAAGCAACAGCTTCACCCCTCTAGCCTTTGTGTTTCCAATCTATTACTCCTCTATGCACTTTTACTCGTTCTCCTTCATTTGGTTGTGCATGCAGCTCAGCAAACTCCAAAATCTCCACACATCCATGCAGTTTAAATATTGCTTTAATAGACATGAATCTCATAGATTAGACTTTTTTTTTGTTCTTATCTTCTTGTAGAACAGTTTTGGCATGAGAAGACTGAATTAACCTGTCCTACTTTGCAACACAAGTCTTATTATGTGACTCTTTTCGATGTTAAAACTGTGTATCATGCCGCTCTAACTTGTAGTCAAAGGTGTTGCAACCCTTCTGAACATCAATGATTGCAAAATGTGATGTTGCACTTACTTCATCACCTACCTGGAGAGTGAGTTATTTATTTTATGAATGTTAGTCAGTAGTTGCATGCAGGGTTTAGAATTAGTTCCCGCCACTGGCCAAATGTTGATAAAGGAGGTATTTAACAAGCAATTTAATCTTTTAGCAGGAACCTTTTAATACAAAGTAACTTAGAAGTGAGGAACACATTGGGGACAATGTTGAGTTCTGTTTCTTGCTCAAGTATACTTTGATATGTAGACTGGGAAGTCGAGAGTCGAAGCATTAAACTGGATCAAAGCAGCACTTCTGATTAGAATTAAGACTAATCACTTTTAGACTTTTTGTTACAATGTCATCAGACAACTCAAGTTCAAGAACCAGCTGTGGCACCAGGAGGAGGGAAGGAGGCAAAGACTGTGTGTCCGAACCCAAAACCCCCCTTTAGTGTTTTAGCCCTGATCATGTTTTCAGAGGGAAATGTATGTTCAGTCCAACCTGCCAGCTGCATTTATGTCCTGGAAAAAGTATCTTTGTCTGTTGATGCTGCATGTAATAACTAAATAACAATGGGTCTGTCATCTGAAGGAACTTTAAATCCCTGTTTTTCTCAAGCCAAGACCTACGAGGGGTCGTATGCGGATCCACTGCCTGGAGAATGTCGACAAAGCCCTGCAGTTTCTTAAAGAGCAGCGGGTCCACCTGGAAAACGTTGGCTCGCACGACATAGTGGATGGAAACCACCGCCTCACCCTGGGCCTCATCTGGACTATCATCCTGCGTTTCCAGGTAAACATGAAACGTTATAAAAGATGAATCCTGACATTTAACTGCAGCACAGCCGTGACGGTGGGAGCCCGAGAGACTGCCTCAAAATCTTATTTTTGTCCATGGTATTTAGAACGTGCTTCTGAGTGCACTGAGAGGCTGGCACATGTTGCCATGCACCTTACTAAAGAACAGGGTTGATATGATCAGCAGTGGCATCGTTTAGGATGAGCTCTCAGCTGCAGCGTCATCAGTGTGCGACTGCCACAGCCGTGCTCGTTGGATAAAGCCTGAATGTCACTCAGAAGCCCAGAGGTAGCGGTCGCCTTCCAGTCTGCTCTTCAACAAGGACATATACACACTCACCCATACCTCCCCCACACACTGTCTTATCCACATTGTCTGCCTATCAAGTCACACACGCCAACGTACACACAGTTTTCCAGGCCTTAGCAGCAACGATACAGGATCAGTTCTCTGTAAGTACAACGTAAGCCCACGGCTGCTCTTTATTTCGCTTCAGTGCGACAGCGTTGCCTCGGCACACAGTGCTTATATGGCATTATTCAGACCCCTCTGCAACATTCACGGGACACAGGCTGTCTCCTGGGACTCGGCGCTGGTTAGCCTCGGCCCGGCTACCGACCATGAAGCACATTTAACAGCACTGCTGACAGAATGATCCGTAGTATGTGTTACCCTCAGGATGACTGGCCTGTATGTGCGGTAGAGTGACATCAAAATGCCCGTATATTCTGAAATGTCAATAAGATTCTGATACATCAATAATGTTCCCACTTTCCCAGGAAGACTGGGGTGTGAAATGGGGTGACATGTGAGCAAGAACATGTCTGCAAATGTTTTAAATATATTCCTTTAGAATCATTAAGATCCAAGCAGGCCTGTCTTATTACGGGATCCAAATCCTCATCAAAACTTGCAGTTTTTTGTATGAAAGTTGCAGCTCAGACTTTGTTGTTTCCCATAGTGGAAGAGCTCTGGAAAATAGTAAGAAACAGGAATAACGCTTGAAATGTCTCATAAATTGCTTGAAATTTGCTGATTTGATGGTGGTGATACACAAAACTGTTCTGGCTCTTGTGATAAAGCAGTTCTTTGGAGAGTAGCAGACTTTATAGCATGCTTAACAGCTTTTTAATTGATGTCTGTTTCTTCCTGTCTTTTGCATGTAAGTGTAGCTAAGCAGTTACAAATGTACAATTTAGGCTACTGTAGCGTCAGCTGACGTTAGCTGCACTAGATGTGCCACCATTAGCTGTAAGCTTGGCTGTCTTCCTGCTCCCTCCAGCCACCGGTCGATGACTTCTTCAATTTTGCATGTGCTGAGGAAGGAGAGGAGTGCAGGACACCGGTGTTTAGCTGTGTGTGTGTGTTACCTCACTGAGATCTTTTCAGGGAGAAACACCAGTTATATGTCCATGCAGAGCAGCATTCCCTCTATTTACCTTAATACTGTGTTCGTATGAGGTGCAGATAGGATATTCCATTCAGAGTATAGTTTGTTTAATGCCACATACCCACATCACATCCTCCTACTGCACTGTCATGTTTGTACCCACCCACCGCCTTCATTTCATCCATATCCTTTAAAATACAGAACATTACTTGGATTTCTCCCTCCCCCCCAAAAGAGTGCCTTCTTTTCATCTGCAGCTGGAGCAGGTGTTGCCAGATCTTGTGACAGAACCAAGCAACCTCTTCGCTATAAACGGGTCCAGAACAAGCGACTGGGCTCTTTTAAAGAAGCCTTAGCAGAAGTCGCTTACAATGAGTGTGCGTGGCAACTCTTGAGCTGAGTGGGTTGTGTTGTAAAGCATCAGTGTGTGTTGCCAGATGCCGTTAAAACCATCCAGTAGACCATAACATTGCGATTAGGGTTTATCTGTCTACTTAAGATCATCATCCATAGCTTAATTTGATTATTGTGTGCTCTGCATTTGAGCTCATTCAGGTTGAGGTGATCAGAATATGCTCTTTACAAAGCAGAGTCTTACTCAGATTACAGTTTTAATTGGGTTAATATCAGAGTGTCACTGTGCATGTACATGCAGCCGCTGACCTTGTTCCAACCAGTCGCTCTAATAGGGACCAAAGCTTTGTCTGACACATCATTTCTGGGGTCCTGGTTAGAGTTAAGCATTAACTGGTCATGGTTAAGGTTAGTGTTGGGGTTAGACTCAGAGAAATGTCTTGTGAATGTGTCTTTAACGGACAGAGATGATGCCAGAAGTACAGATAGATGTTGAGGACGAGGGTTGATGAGAAGCAACAAGCTGTCATGTTAGAAGAGGATAAAAAAGTAATAATCAGGTTCCCTGCTGTCACTGTCAACCGTCTCATTTCACAAGCTGTCCTTTAAAGATCTGTGCGATATTTCCACCTTGTCTTTATTATCATGAGAACCTTCCTTCACACCTGGCTTAGTTGGTGTTAATTAAACGTACAACTACAGAGATAATAAAATCTCACTCAGCACTAAAACCTGGCCTAAAGCTTTTTAAATGGACAAAACATAATGAGAACAAATCACTTTGTGACATGTAGAGTAAGAACATTTTGAGGCTTAAAAACAAGAAATCATAGTTGTTAATTAAGCCAAAAGTGGTTTAGTTTTGTTTTGAGTCATTAAGGGGATTTCACATCTGTTCTGGCCGAGGATTCGGTCGTTGGGGTGGCTCTTTGTCTCTCCTCATCTCCGCCTCTTTTCCTCTTTCCTCCCTTCCTCTGAGGTGAAAGTGAGAGTTTGCTTTGCCAGGTCAGCAGATAGGGCCAAACCACTGCGGTAACGGCACACGGGCATAAAGAGCGAGAGACAGAAAGAGAGGGGGAGAGGATGAAGAGGTAAACCTAACGTATTTACGGAACCAAACTCAAATAATAGCAGACTGTTGTTATTTGCAGCAGCTTCAAATATGACGTTGCAAACGGTCGCCTTATGTTCGGTGTCGTGCTCGCGTTTGCTTACTTAACAAACTGCTGCTCTCTTGCTGTTTACAGTCTGTCTGAACGGTGGCACACTGATCAAGCTTTGTTGTATTTCTTTTCTTTTGCTTAAATTGCTTTATTGTTTTCAACAGACAGCTATATACCTACATACCAACACATGTCCATACACAGTAGATTAGATAAATCAAAAGGTAAAGAGGGATATGTTGGCTGTGTCACTGAGTGAGATGACAGATATCTGCATAAAAATCTCCATGTACAGCTTTAGATATGCACGATAGATTAACCAACTCTCTCTGAAAATTCTGGAAAAGTTGGCATAAATGATAGTTTTCCACATCTGTTATTCCTCATTACAAAAGTCAGATAAATGGGACGCAGCCCCTTCTATGGAAATCATATCTAAGAACGTCTGCAGCCACCGTCCATCTCTCAGTTGATCTGCATCCCTCCAGCTCGTCGCTATCAGTCGTTTAGCCGTCAAACATCCAGTTTGGACAAAGCTCCTTCAACAGTTCAGAAGGCCTAAAGCCGGATCACAGTGAAGAATCGCTGTACCCAAAGACTGAATAGCATGTGTTTTTACTTCACTGCAGTACCAAACCATCTGATGAAAGGTCATCCTGATCTTGCTTGCTGTGCCAACAGATGTGTGAATCAGTTATTCCCAAAATATGTTCTGTAAATAAAAAATTGGAATAAACGCTATAAAATCAAAGTTCAAAGTCACAAGAGAGTGTTTCGAACCCAAGAAGCAGACATGTGACAAAGATGGGAGTTCTGGGATGGAACCACTGAATGTTTTCAATTTCTTAGTGGGAATGACGATCCAGGAAGCAGCGTTCTGCGATGAGGTTGGCGCAGACAGGTAGGTTTTTCCAGGTAAGCAGGGTCCCAGATCCTGGGTCCAAGGTCTCGGGTAGGTATCTCCTGGAAGAGCTCCTCCAAGCATGCGATGCAGGGTTCCAAGGTTCACGGCTACAGCTTTCCAAGAAGAGATTCTTAAGAGAGACAAGAGTAGCTTGGTTAGCTCAGGACAAGGCATGAGATACAGGAAAATACAGACTCATATGTACATGGTCTGAAATAAAAGTTGTTTCAAAGAATTCAGAATAGCAAGACAAACAGATTATTTTTGCCTAATCCCAACGCATGGAGACGACTTTGCATAGAAATATCCATCTTTTACCAGTGCTTGTTTTTACGTGGGCGACCGGGTGTTTGTGTCTGTTTGCACTGTTGTGCCTAGCGACAGAGCCACAGCTGATTCCAGGGTGTGATGTCCCCAATTACCTTGCATCATGTCACTGTGATATGATTGGTCGAATGGCTGTCACTGTCACCTATCATCAGGCGTCGTAATGGCTCCGCTGTCGGTCTCTGGAGGCACACGTTGTGCTGTTTTTTGTACCCTGAGAAGCTTATGTTGCTTGTGTCTCTTTTCTTAAAGTCCTTTCTTGATGTGTTAAGTGAAAACGTTCAGGAATACTGTCAGAGGACTGTGACTCAGGCATTTGCTCGGATTCTTCGACTTTAAATGGGTGACTCTGTCACATTTTTACTATGTAACTAATCTAATTACTGCTTATTATATGTTAAACTACTCAATTGTAACCCCATTTAACGAACTTACAGCTGTAAGTGGTGATTGAGTAAGCTAACCCTTCTTGCTAGTGTCAGCCGGACAGTTTCTCTCTCTCTTAAACATCTTTCATTCATGTCACCACTCGATACTCAATTTCTGAGGATATTATCATGCATGATGCAGCGCAGATTCGAAAGAATTAGATTGTGTCACTCGTGTAAAGTGATGGTCCACCGAGTTTGTGCACGACACAATAAATAGACACAGATGAAGTTATTTACAGCCTCACTTACCTTCTGTTTACTCACACAATCAGCAGGCACAGTCTCCAGTAAGCTTCAGCTTCAGGTGGTACCACCTAAAATCTGGCCGTGAATTCCCAACACTTCCGTCCTCTCAACAGACGCCTCACCCAGAACACTGAACTGTCGCTTTGCTGTGTTCTTCTTCAGATCCAGGTGATCAAAATAGAGACGGAGGACAACAGAGAAACTCGCTCTGCCAAGGATGCTCTGCTGCTTTGGTGCCAGATGAAGACCGCAGGGTGAGCAGTGAAACAAAAACACAGCTAATCTGAGCTGCGTGGTAAATTTCAGGATTATTTGAGAATTCTCAGTTGGTCTCTTAGCGTTTGTAAATTAAAGGGAAACTGAATTGGTGTATTTTTAGAATTACAAAACGTGTGTTCGAACTCCAGGTACCCTGAGGTCAACATCCAGAACTTCACCACCTGCTGGAGAGACGGCCTTGCCTTCAACGCCCTCATACACAGACACAGGTACGACCCACCCGCACAGCCACACATTACGCCGCCATGTTTAGGCTTTGGAAATAGACGTTTTATGATGACCGCAGCCTGAATTGTACAGCAGAATGCTTTATTTATCAGTTTTATGGTTTAAAGTAGTAGGGCTTGATGTATAAACATTACCAAAACCGCCACTAATGTCCATACGTACATACATATGAGAGATTGTGCTGCACTATCTCGCTCCCTTCAGGCCTGACCTAATAGAGTTCCACAAGCTGACACGGTCCAATGCAACGCACAACCTCCAGCAAGCCTTCAACGTCGCTGAGCAGCACCTGGGGCTCACCAAACTTCTGGACCCTGAGGGTGAGAACATGCATTGGGTCAGCCATTGAGGTCATTCAAACCACATTACATGCAGCATTGTCCATTATTGTGGCATTCAGTGATTTTCTCCTTCATCCGCTGCATATTCAGATGTGAACACAGAGAACCCAGATGAAAAGTCCATCATTACATATGTGGTCTCCTACTATCATTACTTCTCCAAGATGAAGGCCCTTATTGTGGAGGGGAAGAGAGTTGGCAAGGTAACATTAGCTGAGAGAAAGCAGTGTGAACAGGATGAACAAAGTGTCCTTCTTTTACTGTGGTTCTTCGCTGAATCTTCTCCCTAATTCAGGTGCTGGACAACTGTATAGAGGCAGAGACGATAATCAACCGCTACGAGGCCCTGGCGTCAGACCTGCTGGAGTGGATAGAGAAGACCATCGCGGTCATCAGCAACCAGAAGTTTGCCAACTCGCTGACCGGAGTCCAGCAGCAGCTGCAGGCTTTCACCACCTACTGCACCATAGAGAAGCCCATCAAGTACGTTCAGTGGCGTGTTCACATTCTGAGTCATTTCAGGTCCGGCACACACAGTGCAGCATACAGTTCATCCTCAGAGTTCCCTCATGGAAGGTGAGGAGGAGCTGGGCGGGGAAAACCAGGTGAGGGAAATGAGTCGATAGCATGGCAGGGAAAAAAGGCCGGATCTGAAACAACAGGAGAGTTAGTGAAGTGACATGGAACCAAAATAGAAATAAACTAAGAGTTAGTGTAACTATGTTACAAGAGCAGAAACAACTTAGTCTATGAGGGAATAAGACCGACCTCTTGCCCAGTTTTTATATTTGAAACGGTTACTTCTTAAGTCTCATCATGAGTAAAATCAGACATCGTGGAAGTGAGCCTTTGTGTGCATGTAAACATTCACGAACTGCACTCGCGCTCAGAGTCACCGAGCCCTCAGCTTGTTGTCCACCGTCATCAGGATCAGCGTTACAAGCGGCCCAGTTGTAGACTCAAGTCTGCTGGCAGCTGTGATGATACACACAGACACACAAGCACGCACCAATGCACCGACAGACGCTGATACCGTTACAGTCTGCTTTGATGTTCGGTGGACACAAACAGATTACTTCTGACTTAAGAATATACTTCAAACACACATATTATGACATTGAAGTAGTTCAGTAAAAATGCCTCGTGTTTGTCTCCAAACTCAGTTTATCATCACTCCCAGAAGATTGGATTTACTACATTGTGCCTTTATAATGATGACACCCTTCTCTGAAAATTGGCTCATTTAGAGATGAGCGTCTTTGTGTTCTATTTAAAAGAAAATGTCTATTTAGAAAATGTCTCTGTGATTAATAGCCATGGTTCTGTGCATCAGAGCAGCCGAAGGAGCATAAAAGTTGTGCGTCTGCCAGCACTCCTGCTGTAACTGTCCCTATGGACTGAATACCTGCCCAGCACCGTAGCATCATCCCGGTGTGTCCCAGAGTCTCAGGTTAACTTTAACTAAGCTGGAAATACTTTGAGAGCTCCTGAAAGACAAGAGCTGATATTGTGACATAAGATCACCTTCTGAAGCTCCCTTTTTCTCACCTAGGTTTCAGGAGAAGGGGAATCTCGAGGTCCTTCTCTTCACCATCCAAAGCAAACTCAGAGCCAATAACCAGAAACCCTACGTGCCTCAGGATGGGAAGCTCATCTCGGACATCAACAAGGTCATCCACTCACCAGCTGCGTTGCTTCACATACACCACTTCATGAACATCATTAAACACCTTTTTTATTGTCATCATCCAGGCCTGGGAGAGGCTGGAGAAGGCGGAGCATGAGAGGGGCGTTGCTCTCCGCAAGGAGCTGATTCGTCAGGAGAAGCTCGAGCTGTTGGCGCAACGGTTCGATCACAAAACCACCATGAGGCAAGCGTGGCTCAACGAGAACCAGAGACTTGTATCGCAGGTAGGCAAATCAGAGGGAAGTATGCGACTGTGTTCCCTCGACTTCAAATCAGAAGAAAACAACTGGAGATTTAGTGCTGAATAAACGGGGGTTATTCTCACTCCTCCACCTTGAATTTCTTAGGACAATTTTGGCTACGACCTACCAGCAGTCGAGGCAGCAATGAAAAAGCACGAGGCCATCGAGGCAGACATAGCCTCGTACGAAGAGCGAATTGGTGTGATTGTGGAACTTTCCGCTGAGATGGAGGCAGAGGGATACTACGACATCCGACGTATCTCAGCACGTAAAGAGAATATCCTGGGCCAGTGGAGTCTGCTGAAGGAGCTGGTGGCTGGCAGGAGGACCCGGCTGGAGAAGAATCTGGCCTTGCAGAAGACTTTTCAGGACATGGTCTACATGATCGACTGGATGGAGGACACACAGGTACTAGAGGATGTGTGTATGATACGTCAGTTATAGAAAGGTAAGAAATAATGGAGTCAGACAGATGTGGAGGAAGGGTGAAACTTAGAAACAGGAGATTTCGAAGGAGACAGAGACAAAGCAGGAGGCTGTGTATGTTTTAGATTTTAAGGGAAATGTTAAAATTATCTGACCGATGTTTTGTGGCTTTTTGGCATTCCTCCATTTTTCTTGATCTCTCACCGTTCCACCTTTTTTTTCTCTCAGGTGCAGCTGCTTTCGAAGGACTTTGGGAAACATCTTCTGGAGGTGGACGACCTGCTGCAGAAACACAGCCTGCAGGAAGCTGACATTACTGTGCAGGCCGAGAGGGTCGAGACGCTCAACACTGCTGCGCTCAAATTCACCACAATAGAGGGTACACACACACACACACACACACACACACACACACACATGCATATGTATCTATATACCGCATTTTCCAGACTATAAGTCGCATCAGTCAAAAAATGCATCATGAAGAGGAAAAAAACATATATAAGTTGCACTTATTTAGAAATTTATTTCACAAAATCCAAGACCATGAACAGACCTCGTCCATGTTGATGATATGATCCGGTGACACGTTGTGTTCAGTTCCCTGCTTTTCAATGAACTCACAGAAACTGTTGACCTTGGCTTGGAGGTCTGCTGGCAGTTTCTGATAGACAGGCAGTTGCGTTGCATGAACCGGTAACACCAAGAAGGCCCGCCTGCAGAATAATTTATTCCTTGGCGAGCAGCAGGGCGTGGAGACGTAACTGCACCGTTGACGAGCCTCTCCCCGCAGTACGTTGTTCAAGCACCCACCGGTGGACTCGTTCCTCCAGCTCTGGCCATCTTGCTTTTAGCCTGCAATTAGCTTTCTTTGTTAGCATGTAGTTGTCACAAGCCTAGAGTGTCCTCTCACGGCTGTAGATGACAATGTTTACTCCTTGGTTCATGTCAGTCAGTATGAATTTTACATTTAAAAACATGTTAAATTATATATATTTTGATAGAAGTTGCACCTGACTGTAAGTCGCAGGACCGGCCAAACTATGAAAAAAGTGCAACTTATACTCCAGAAAATATGGTATATCTATTTTTATATATACATATATATATATATATATATATACATATATATATATATATGTGTCTGGTGCCAGATTTAGTAATTATTTGCCCCCGGTTCAAACCCTGTTTTGATATTTAAAGTTTTTTTGTGATACAATAGGATCTGAAAAGCATGGACACAAAGACGGATTTTCCCATTTGCAACATCACCCCTAACGGCAGATGTGTGGCAGCTTTTTGGATATAAAACTTATTCTAACCAGGAGGAGCTTTACAAAAGCTAAGCAACAGTTTTAACAATGTGCTGGCCCTAAAGTTTGGTTTTTATTTGCATTTAGTTTTGTGAAAACCTCTATCACAGCAAACCCAAATTCATCCTGAAACTGACATTGAATCGAATCGCAGATCAGATTGCGTCCCAAACTTGTGAATTGGATTCGATTCGATTCAGGAAATCAGTAGTAAATACCCAGTAAGAATGGCTTTCGTTGCTCTGGTTCTGTTTCATGTTTGTCTTTCTCTTTTGTTTTGATTTGCCCTGTTTTGTTGTTTCCTGCTTCAGAAAATGAATAAAATATCAGTAAAAAAGAAAAATGGGGGTTGGCAGTTTTTAATTAATCTGCATTTTACTGGCCTTGATAATGTATGATAAGAGCATTTAGTCAAAAAGGTTGTAAAAGAGGTAAAAAGAATTACTCCCTCTTTATTACTCCTCATTATCTGTCATTGACTAAATGAAACCAACAGAAAGCAACGATCCTCTTGATTTCGTTCTAATTTTAATTTGGAAAATTGATATCGCTCAGACTTGTAATAAATGACTGCAGTATCTACTGATTATTTCTTAATGGTCTTTAACATTTTTGTCACCCAGGTTACCAACCATGTGACCCACAGGTGATATGTAACCGTGTCAACCACGTGTCTTCCTGTCTGGAGGAGCTGAAACAACTGGCAGCTAAAAGGCGCGCAGAACTGGAGGAGTCGAGACAACTGTGGGCCTTTTTCCAGGTACAGTGGATTGTGATCTCTCGTAAAATACGTCATTGAAATGCTTGTTGGATGTCTCAAACAGCTCTGAACAAGTTCTTTGCTTCAGAACTAAGTACAGAAAATTCTGAAACTGATGTTTTAACATTTACACCCATTTTAATATCTTCCAGAGGAGATTTTTACCTTTTGATAGGTTGGACAGTGGAGAATATAAGCTTCTTTTGTTTCAAGCACGCTCACTTGTTACTTAAAAGCATCGGTTCACGTTTCACTTTCCAAACATTTGATTCTTTGTTTAAATCTTCCCAAAGACAGAACTGAACATAATTTTCTGAAAAGCTCCAGATCTGTTGTTTTTACAGTCGATATTTTATGAATTTTAGATCATAATCTGTTGTATGTGCTCCACAGGCCACTGTTTAAAGCCTAATGTCCTCTAAGTCATTTTATATAGTCGTATTGAGCTGAGTGACCCAGCTGATTAGAGACCAAACATCCCACAGCATAAAGCTGTGACTATTTGGCTATTTCACCTCTTTCTTGGTTTTCTTTTAAGAATTAAGGTTTTGAAGGTTAAGATATTTATTTGGCTGAAACACTTGATATCTACTCTGTCCGTGTCTCGTCCCGTCAGGAGCTGGAAGAATCTGAGGCCTGGATCCGGGAGAAAAGCTCCATCCTGGCCGCTCAGGGTTATGGCAAAGACCTGAGCAGCGTGCTGAGGCTGCTTCAGAAACATAAAACTCTGGCCGGAGAGCTGCTGGCTCATCGGTCACTGCTTCAGGTGTGTGTTTCCCATCTGCATGTGTTAAAACTGCTCCTGTAAGACTGCAACATGGTTTATCTGTCAGAGTTTTATACACAACCAGCCTAAGAAACAGATAAAGTTTGAACTATTAGGGCTTGCGAATGGTTTATCTAAAGCTGTTTCTTAACATGAATGTGCAGACAACTTGGTGCAGACTTCCTCTTCTTGTTGCTTTTCCCTCAAACGGAATCCAGTGGGAGGTTCTGCACTGAAGTGCCATAAAAAAGAATAAATAGATAATGAGGAAATATATACAGAAATAAACTAATAAATACGAATAACAAAACTAAAGAACAATATGGAGCATTTTTTATTCTTTTTACAGATCTTTTGTCTATTTATGTATATATATTAATTTATTTCTAGTTATTATTTTCGTCTCGCTGCAGTTTTAAATCCGATATTTATTGCTGGTACTTCTAATTTTCGATCTAAACCAGTCGGGTTTTGAAAAGACTCCACCTCCGACTCCTCTGAGCCAATCAGATTTGATCTGCTTCCCCCTCTTTGTGAACTTTGTTGTTATTTCACCTCAACTGTGCGTCAAAGTCTGTTTCGACACACATTTGAGGTGAGAAATAGAATGTGTGATAACGGACACATAATAGAAAATATTGTGATATAGAATGAAATGATGACATTAAACATGTTATTTAAGTATGACTGCTGTAAAATTAGCTGACTGGCCGTGAGGATGCTTAACGTTTCGAGTGGTGATGTCATCACTGTTGCTCCATCGTTCTTCCCTCTCGTCCAGAACACCATGAAACGGGGGAAGCAGATTCTGAGCGAAAAGAGCTTCGGCACGGCGGGGATCCAGGAGCGCATCATGGAGGTTAAAGGCGAATGGAAGAGGTTGGAGGACCAGGCGGCGCAGCATCTCAGCCACCTGCAGGAGGCGCTCAACTTCTTCCAGTTCTCCACGGAAACGGATGACCTGGTGGCCTGGCTGCAGGACGCTTACCGCCTGGTCTCCAGTGAAGACTTCGGTCACGATGAGTACTCCACTCAGTCCCTGATGAAAAAACACAGAGGAGTCACAGAGGCTATCGACAAACACCGTTTACACGTGGTGACGCTGCGCAAACACATGGTGGCGCTGCCTCTGCAATACCGTGAACAGGAGGTGGGTGGAGCCACGATCGGACGTTAGGATGTTTTTTGTTATATTAAGATCTTTTCGTCATGGCCCCTCTGCTGTCTCGTCTGCAGGAGGTGCAGATGCGTATGGGAGAGGTGGAGCAGCTGTACACGGAGGTCGCTGAGGTCGCGGTGCTCAGGCAGCAGTGGCTTCACGACGCCCTGGCTGTCTACCGCATGTTCAGCGAGGTCAACGCCTGCGAGCTGTGGATTGATGAGAAGGAGCAGTGGCTGGACAAGATGGAGATCCCTGAAAAACTGGAGGACGTGGAGGTGGTGGCACACAGGTGAGGAGGCGGGAAAGGAGTCACAGAGCCTTGTATGTACGTATCTCCTCATACTGTCATCCATGCTGCCGCTTTTCTAGGTTTGAGAGCCTGGACCAGGAGATGAACAGCCTGATGGGGCGGATCCTGGACGTTAATCAGATAGTTCAGCAGCTCCTGGATGGAGGTCATCCATCTTCAGCAGAGGTCAGAGGCTGCCAGGACCACCTCAACTCCAGGTACTGAAATACTGCTGACGTGCCGAGAACTTCTATAGCCACTGCACTTCTATAGCCACTGCACTTCTATAGCCACTGCACTTCTATAGCCACTGCACCTCTATAGCCACTGCACCTCTATAGCCACTGCACTTCTATAGCCACTGAACTTCTATAGCCACTGCACTTCTATAGCCACTGCACCTCTATAGCCACTGCACCTCTATAGCCACTGCACTTCTATAGCCACTGCACTTCTATAGCCACTGAACTTCTATATCCACTGCACTTCTATATCCACTGCACTTCTATAGCCACTGCACTTCTATATCCACTGCACTTCTATAGCCACTGCACTTCTATATCCACTGCACTTCTATAGCCACTGCACTTCTATAGCCACTGCACTTCTATAGCCACTGCACTTCTATAGCCACTGCACCTCTATAGCCACTGCACTTCTATATCCACTGCACTTCTATATCCACTGCACTTCTATAGCCACTGCACTTCTATATCCACTGCACTTCTATAGCCACTGCACTTCTATATCCACTGCACTTCTATATCCACTGCACTTCTATAGCCACTGCACTTCTATATCCACTGCACTTCTATAGCCACTGCACTTCTATAACCACTGCACTTCTATAGCCACTGCACCTCTATATCCACTGCACTTCTATAGCCACTGCACTTCTATAGCCACTGAACTTCTATAGCCACTGCACCTCTATAGCCACTGCACTTCTATAGCCACTGCACTTCTATATCCACTGCACTTATATAGCCACTGCACTTCTATAACCACTGCACTTCTATAGCCACTGCACCTCTATATCCACTGCACTTCTATAGCCACTGCACTTCTATAGCCACTGCACTTCTATAGCCACTGAACTTCTATATCCACTGCACTTCTATAGCCACTGCACTTCTATAACCACTGCACCTCTATATCCACTGCACTTCTATAGCCACTGCACTTCTATAGCCACTGCACTTCTATAGCCACTGAACTTCTATAGCCACTGCACCTCTATAGCCACTGCACTTCTATAGCCACTGAACTTCTATAGCCACTGCACTTCTATATCCACTGCACTTATATAGCCACTGCACTTCTATAACCACTGCACTTCTATAGCCACTGCACCTCTATATCCACTGCACTTCTATAGCCACTGCACTTCTATAGCCACTGCACTTCTATAGCCACTGAACTTCTATATCCACTGCACTTCTATAGCCACTGCACTTCTATAACCACTGCACTTCTATAGCCACTGCACCTCTATATCCACTGCACTTCTATAGCCACTGCACTTCTATAGCCACTGCACTTCTATAGCCACTTAACTTCTATATCCACTGCACCTCTATAGCCACTGCACTTCTATAGCCACTGCACTTCTATAGCCACTGCACTTCTATAGCCACTGCACTTCTATAGCCACTGCACCTCTATAGCCACTGCACCTCTATAGCCACTGCACTTCTATATCCACTGCACTTCTATATCCACTGCACTTCTATAGCCACTGCACTTCTATAGCCACTGCACCTCTATATCCACTGCACTTCTATAGCCTCTGCACTTCTATATCCACTGCACTTCTATAGCCACTGAACTTCTATATCCACTGCACTTCTATAGCCACTGCACCTCTATAGCCACTGAACTTCTATATCCACTGCACCTCTATACCCACTGCACCTCTATAGCCACTGAACTTCTATATCCACTGCACCTCTATACCCACTGCACCTCTATAGCCACTGCACTTCTATAGCCACTGCACCTCTATAGCCACTGAACTTCTATATCCACTGCACCTCTATACCCACTGCACCTCTATACCCACTGCACCTCTATAGCCACTGCACTTCTATAGCCACTGTACCTCTATACCCACTGCACCTCTATACCCACTGCACCTCTATAGCCACTGCACCTCTATATCCACTGCACTTCTATAGCCACTGCACTTCTATAGCCACTGCACCTCTATAGCCACTGCACTTCTATAACCACTGCACTTCTATAGCCACTGCACCTCTATAGCCACTGCACCTCTATAGCCACTGCACTTCTGACATGCAACAGCCTCACTTAACACACTGAAATACTGCTGAATGGAATTCCAAATCTCAATGCTGCCACTCACCCAGTAGGGAATAATTTACTAAGGGAGAATAAAATAAAGTAACACACAGGGCATACAGCTTCAGTGCTAAACTGTCATAAGTGCGGTTACCACCATCAATAAACCTCTACAGTACAATGCGAATCCTTAACAAAAAGCAAATCCTTTCTGCGCACTTTTCTGAAGAGCAGCATCTGAACTGACTGACCTGAAACCAGCTTTACTGCATGTCTGTCTCCAAGGAGGGTGGAGAAGATGGGAGGGGGGGTCGATGGAGTATAGTCAGCTGATGCAGAAAGGAGGAGACGCCAAAGGAGTAATAATTTATAGGGTTGTGTTATTTCTCATGAGAATTCATCCAGCATGAATAAAGACTCTTTACTTTGTATTTTGCTGTGATCTTTGATAATTAGAGTGTTTTGAGTCTTAGTAAGACGCTGAGCTCCTAACAGCATGTTAGGATGGCTTCTGCAACAGTCCCTCTTTTCGTTTCCGTCGTCTAACCAGATAGACCCTCCTATTAGAGGGGCGTTTTTGCTCATCTCAGCCGTATTCATTGACTACCGTTACGTCTGGCAGCAGTCTTGTGACCTTGGCACACAGAGCTGATCTCAGGGTGACCATCTGTGCTGGCTTCCTCCTGCAAGACGAAGCCAGCCGAGAGCAGTTGTCCAAAAACATAACAAAATAAGCACTTGATGCTACGCGTCACCGTCTCTAAGACTGTGTGGCAGGTGCAGGACCTTAAATGCATCACTTCTTTATTAACACCTTTGTTTCTATGTTGCTTTTCCATTGCAAGAAATCATCAAACACAATAATGTTAGAAAACGTTATTATCTTGTCACCTACATGGAAACATTGTCCCTTTTTCCCCATTTCTCCCGACATAGTTCGTCTTGGATTCGTATTTTACGACTTGTTCCATATTGTGTGTTTTCCCTCCATCCATCTTGTGGTTGAGCTTCCACCTTGAACCATTTCCTCTTAATTTTTCCTCATTTTGCACAATATCGATCTTTATATTATCAAAACCCTGAGCAATAAAAGTCGTAGTTAAAGCCCAGAATTATTTTTAATATTCATATGAACAACCCCCCAGACTTATAGACTCTGATTCAGCCCAAAATACAGAAGGATGTGCCTAATAACTTTAATTTTTATATATATTCTGTTTACTCTGCTCAGGTTAATCAATCAGCTCAATTAAAGATTATGAATTATTGTTATTAAGCAATTAAATTCACTCATCAGTGCACATTGTGCACACTTTATAGCTCACCCAGTTATGCATTTACCTGCCAGCAACATTTTAGCTAAAGACAATTGCAGAATCAGCCAAGATTATCCATAGATCTTAAGATAAGAAGACATCTCTGAGGTCAGAGTCTCTGAGCTGATTTCCTGCCGGCCTACTGAGCACGCTGTCTGCCTCCTGGCGTCTCTGCCATTACCTCATTACAGTCAGAAGGTTCGAGGGATTTTTGGCATGTGGGTGAGTGGTGGGTCTGTCTTGGCTGAAGGGATCTGGATTGAGACCTGCTGGTCTGGAGGAGATTCAGGAGAACATATTGTGTGACGATATGTTCGGCAGACAAGGCCTGGTCTGAAACAACAGCAGAATAGAGAGCAAACAACTGTCTGATATAATTCAGAGCAGATTGAAGCGGAACATAACAGCTCATCGTACAAATTAAAATGCATGTTGATAATGATGCAGTTTTATTGTACGTAGACATGGTAAACTGTCAGGGTTCGGGTTTCTTCATGTGGTTGGAAGCCAAACGCAGGACTTCCCGAGGGAGGAGGCGAGGAGAGGCAGAAAAACGACAAAGGTTTTTATTAAGATAAACAAAAGGTGCCGCCAAGGAAGGATGTAAACTAAATGTAAAAAAAGAAAGTTACAAACAAAAAGCGCTGACTGAATGAATGGAAACGAAGGCAGGAGACAACACAGACCTGCCAAAGAGCAAAGGAAGACCAGGAGGATACTGACAGGAAGTACAAATAACTGAATACACATGAGGGCAAACTCTACAAAATAAGACAGTGAGGAAGAAAATGAATGACGAAAAGAAAGAAACCAAAACATAGAACTCATAGACCAGGACAGAAGCAAATGGCAGCCTGCAGCTCTTTCATCCCTCTGCGGCGGCTGCCTGTGGCTTTGGGAAATAAATAATGAGCATTTAATTTTCATTTATTTGATTTCATTAAAACGTAAATCTGTTTTTCATGAGAAAGTGGTCAACAGTACCGATGGCTCAGATGAGATCCAATAAAACCAAAACTGAGGACTGAGTCTGCTGCCATCACAATGTCTCCAGAAGCTTTAAGGAGTGCAATGTGCGAAAACCAGACTGGAAACACTGTTTTTCTCCAAGAAACAGGAAAGCTGCTCTGCCTTAAATAGGTTGTGCTTGTTGATTTAGTTTCTTTGAGACTCTTGTATCATCTTGAAATTACTTTAGACCCAGAATCTGCCTTATAGGCACTCTTTTTAAACCTTTTCATAGTCGTACAAAGTGCTTTACCAGGTGTTTCTCTTTAACACAGGGCCCATTACTTTATATGGACTCTGTATATGGTATTCAGCGCTTTTTCTCTCTCTCTCTCTCTCTCTCTCTCTCTCTCCATACATATATATATATATATATTAGTAAATGTGGCGTGTAGCTCAAGGACATACTGACACCCAACCTGCTGAGCCACAGCCGCACCATCACTGTTCCTTCAGGGTTATAATTACTGTATGAAAGTTTTTGTGTTGCTAACCCACAGGAGATAATCCACAAATATGCACAAAATGACAGAATGATTTGCAGATATGAATAACTTTCTCTGTGGACATTTTGACACTTCAAAAATCACAATGAAGGTCATCTCAAGGCACGTCAAGGCAGGTACAATTAAATTTAAGCCGATTATGATCCAATTCATTGTAATAGCAACAATTTAATTAAAGTCCAGTTTATATAAAGCCAATTTAAAAGTAGCCTAGCTAAGGAAACCAACAGATTGCTCATAAACTTCTCTTTGAGCCAATACTTCATCCTGAACGTGCACGAGGCGACTGTAGAGAGAAAAAACTCCCTTTTAATAGGAAGAAACCTCCATCAGAACCAGAACCAGGAAGGGCGGCCATCTGCCTCGACCAGCTGGGGTTGAGAGGACAGAAAAGAGGAGACAACAAGCTCCATAACACCAGACCAGGGATACCTGCTGAGAGAGAGAAACACAAGTTAATGACAACAATGATGTCACATGTACATGGAGAGTAGAGAGAGGTGCATCATGGGAGCTCCCCCAGCAGTCTGGGCCCATAGCAGCATAACTATGGGATGTTTCAGGGTCACCTGAGCCATCCCTAACTATAAGCTTTATCAAAAAGGAAAGTTTTAAGCCTGATCTTAAAGGTAGAGAGGGTGTCTGCTTCCTGAACCCAAACTGGCAGCTGGTTCCACAGAGAGGGGCCTGATAACTGAAGGCTCCGCCTCCCGTTCTGCTTTTAGAGACTCTGGGAACCACAAGAAAACCTGAAATATTTATGAACCCTACAAAAACCTCATAATGTTCCAGTTTTTCAGAGAAATCTGTGCTCATCAGATCCCTCACCTGTCACCAATTAATCGTACATTGTAGGAATATTTTCTAACTTGTGAACAAATTCACCAATTAGACAATCAAATTTTTATCGTATTTTGGAAAATATCCCAAGTTGTCTTTTCATGTTTCTCAGATTACAAAAAAACACGGCCAGTGAGTGAATCCCATTTGACGATGGAGATGAAAGCCAACTTGTATAAAGAAAAATTCTGCTGTTTTAATGCTAAATTTGAATACTAAAGCAAATCTCTTCTGATATTTGATCCTTTTCGGTTTGCTGCTTCAGGTGGAATAGCATCGTGGAGCTGGTGGAGCAGAAGAAAGATCAGCTCGACTCGATGTTGCGCCTGCAGAATTACCTGCTGGAGTGCGCAGAGATAAAGTCGCAAATCCAGGAAAAGAGAAAAGCCATTGATGCAACCCAGTACATGGGCAGCGATTTGGGAGGAGTCCTCGCTCTACAGAGACGCCTTTCTACTATGGAGGGAGCCCTGTCTGTCCTGGAGCCCAAACTCCTACATCTGCAGGTACTGGAGCCATAGGACGAACATTACAGGAAGGCAGGTTTCAGGCTTTGGAAAAGAACAGAAGCTGACACTTTACAGATGTAACCTTTACACTTCTTCTTCTTTCCGCCTCTCCCTTTATCAGAGGTCGCCATAGCGATTTGGCACAACCCTCACCATTTATCCGGGCTTGGGACCGGCACTAGAAATACACTGGCTCGTGCTCCCCAGTAGCTGAGCGCTCACACTCACACCAACGGGACAATTTAGCAATTCACCAATAAACCTAATGTTTTTGGGGGGTGGGAAGAAGCCGGAATACCTGGAGATAATCACCTATGTTACCTTTACACTTACTGATGGTAAATGAACTGCATTCATGCATTGCTTTTCTGCAGGAGTCTCTAAAATCTCCTAAAATCTACCATTTGCACAGCACTTTTAAGTCCATACATAGCTGAATATGTGGGGAAATGTGGGGTTCAGGTTTCACACCTGCACGCTTTGACACCTGGACTGAAGGAACCAGAAATCGAACCACCGACTGTCTGATTGGGGGACGATCTGCTCCGTCTCCTGTGACAAAGTCACTGTTAATAACCGTTTAATGTCACAGGATATTAAGATAAAGGCTTCAGTCGCTGTTGATCATTCACGGTTACATCAAAAAGGCAACTGGAAGTGACACAGTTCCTAAAAAATCTGTGGGTTTAGGAAATAAAGCAGCATTATAAGGTTGAATTATTGTAATTGAATCCCTGTTTGGTGATGTAGGAGGAGGCGGAGCATCTGGCCACGGCTCACCCGGGTCGGGCCATGGAGATTCTGGTTCCGTTTGACGGCATCAGTGTGGAGTGGGAGGAGCTGAAGCGAACCCTGCAGGGATGCGAGGACTCGCTGATGGTGGCGAGCAGGCTGCAGAGCTTCATACAGGTCTGTGACTATGTTTCAGTTTACTGCCCCAGTCTCTCCTGGACTTTGCACTTGGGTTTAGTTCTTCTGGTCTTGGTTTTTGTTTTTATGATAATTTACTCTGTTTGCATTTGTCTCGTCTTGTTTCTGCAGTCTGTAGTAGTCCAGTCTTTAGTTACATTCATGGTTTGGTTTTGTTACTTTTGGCCAGTTAGTTTTTTCTTCTCAGCTCTGGTTTGTTTCATAAACTCACTCATAGTTTCCTCTTCATATTTAGGCCACAAGCTCCACTACTCACCTGTGTTTAATTGTCTCAGCAATCAGTTCAGTTCTCCTCTGTATTTAAGCTCCGTTACTTCTTGCCTTCCTCATGTTCTGTTCATTCCAGTTCTTGTTAGTTCCAGGTTTGTCTGTCCTTAGCTGTTGTTTTTCTCAGTTTAGTTTAGTGGCTTTCCGGCTCAGCTGGGTTCTCTGTTCCATTTTAGATAAATCAGTTAAGTTCCTTCAATCTCTGGTCAGTCTCAGCTCCGGTTCCACTAATACCTTTAGAGACTGTGTTGTAAAACTGTTGAACTACATGGTGACGGGGTTCTTACTCATGGGTCCTTCTTAGAAGTAACACACGACTAATGTTTTAATCAAATCTGAATTAACGCCCCCATAACTTTATGAGAACTCTCAACCTCTCACATGGATTCTGCAGTACTGTTAGATAACCCTTTAAATGAAAACACTCATGCGTGTACATGTAACAGTTTAGAAAACTTGATACACACTCCCTTCTGGAACAATCAGTGCACATTTTTCCCTTTTATAAAAGATTAATGGCCACCTTGAGCTTAAACACCTTCGGTCAGGGTTAAAGTGACGCATGTGATGTTTGTGACATTGCAGCACTGGCCGTTGTTTTTATTTTTCAAGGTGCTGAAGTCTCCCACAGGTACGTACATCACAGTCCAAAATGTTTTCCTTTGACACTGGACCAGCTTGGAGGTGAGCCGGCTCGTGTTCACAGCTGTGAACAGTCCCAAACACGTGATTCCTGAGTTAAAATAAGACCAAACTTCCTCCTTAAACACATTTATATGCTTCTGTAATTGTTGTGCGAGTTAGCCAATTCCACAGAGGAGTTTATTCATTTTTATAAGTGATAAAGTTTGTGCATTTAGAGCGTCTTTGCACTGGCTAGAGAGTGAATGTGCTCTCAGATAGCCTCTGCTGCCAGAGACCCCCCCCCCCTGTGGTCTCTGGCAGCCCCTCAGCAGGGCATTGACCCCAGGCTGAGAGACTCTTCTCTAGATGATAAACCTCAAAGGAGACGGCTAAGCAGCGAAGAAACCAGTCATTATTTTACAAATCTTGGCTTTATGTTTGCCAAAGAAACAAAGGCTCAAAGTGGCACTTCCTGTAAATTCCAGACAACAGAGCGCACCTGAATATAAGACGCACCCTCTAATTTTAAAAAGAAAATCCATTTTGTACTTGTATAGGCCGCACCGGATTATAAGCCGCGGGTGTCCACATTTTAATATGAGATATTTACACAGAAAGATGGATTTTTATGATTTTCAAACTTTAAATTAAATGCGTTTGGTAACATAAACAAATACACACTGCAAATGCCTTTTTTCCTCGAACAGCGCCTGTAACACCGGTGGTTTTAACTTAAATACCTATCGGTAACACACAAATACGTGGTGTAAATGCTTTTTTATCGAACAGCGCCTGTATCACGGCTGGTTAAAGAAAAAGAAAAAAAAGACGGTAGCCTACCAGGAAAAGTCATTGATCTCCTTCTTCATCTTCCTCCTGCACACTAAAACCATCAAAGTCATCTTCTTCAGTGTCCCAACTGAACAGCCTCAGAACTTCTTCACTCACTTCAGTCTCTTCGCTGTCGCTCACAATCTCATCTCAGATTGATCACCTTTAATTTAAAAGCTGCATCATATGCATTTCTTCTTTGTTTTTCCATGTTGAGTTTGAGTACAAATGGTCGATTTACAATAATTTAGCAGTGTTAGTATGTTTGATTTATCGTACAATTTCATTTGACCACTGTGAGCTATTCATTAATTTTATTGGTCTAATGTTACGAAGCAAAAAGAAAAAACACGTATTAACCGCACCGTATTGTAAGCCGCGGTGCTCAAAGCCTGGGAAAAAGTAGCGGCTTATAGTCCAGAATTTACGTTAATTCCAGTTTGTAAAAGGTTCAGCAGCTTATCAAAGAATATCAGGACTGATGACATGGGACTCATCCTTTTTTCCCGGTCATGTCAGGACCTGGACTCCTTCCTCACCTGGCTTGTCCAGACGCAGACGGCCGCCGCCTCAGACCAGCTGCCCAACAATCTGGAGGAGGCGGAGAAGCTCATCAACAAGCACGCCGCTCTCAAGGAAGAGATTGGACGGTAGGTGGCTTGACAATTAGCAGGTGTCATATTTGCTGTTATATGTATTGCTGTTTCTTCAATAAAAACGCATCAGGTTTCCAAAGAGCAACTACGCTTCTGTCTGTTGTGATTGACGCAGGTATGAAGAAGACTATGAGCGCCTACAAGCCATGAACGAGCTGCTGGAGTCTGAGGAGGCTCCTCTGCCTCAGGCCGCCCTGCAGCAGTGGCTTCAGAAGCTGGATGTCGGCTGGAACAAGCTCCTGGAGATGTGGGAAAGCAGGAGAGAAGTTCTGGTCCAGGCTCACATTTTTCATCTATTCCTACGAGACGTCAAACAGGCAGAATCCTTTCTTAACAACCAGGTGATGCATGAGAAAGTTCAGCAGGTGGTTGGGAGGAAGAAAAACACTCCGAAATCCACTCCTGTGTCACCATCTAATCATTATTATGGTTATATGTAAAACCAGTGTGACATATCACAGTCTACCTTATGGAGATGTTAACACACTGCCTTTATTTACTCCAGTTCCTTCAGGAATGATGTCTTTTTATGTTCTTATGTCTTAACATTAACACCTCAGAGCTGGTTTGGTTTGATAGAGAAAGACCAGAAGGAGCTGTAGACATTAGGATTGTTCTTCTAAAATTGAACGTCCGATTGAACTTGATAAAAAAAGCTGATTTTTATCATCAAATCTGCGGATTCACCTGCTGGTTTGCCACCACACTGAGGCAGACGGGGCTTTGCAAATTAAAGAGTTAATTCCTGCTCTTCAGCGCAGTCAGTTACAGCAGATCCCCTCTCAGAGGCTCGTTAAAATGCGTCTCTTTGGTTTGCTCATAGATCTTTACCAGGGACCAGCTGTCCAGCATTCTACTTCACTAAGTGTACATTTATAATGCGAGGATTTCTGTTTAAAAACACAAACTTTTTCAGCTTTTAAACTGTTGAAACAATGATTGAATGAAGTTGTTTAGGACCTGTGTGAAACAATGTAAACGATTCATTAATAATAATACCGACAGCAAAATAATAGCTGTCATTATCAATAAATTGGCTAGTTTTCAGTTTAGCTCTAGATGCTAATTGTGTCCATTTTTTTGCTCTAAGACCTGAAGATGTTGAATTTTACTGTCACATAAGCTGGAACAAATCAAATTGAAACTAATTTAATCTGGCACATAAATAGAATACGGATTTATTTTACAATAATCTATAGTTGTCTAATTTTAAGAGGCAGTTTCATGATCAAAACATCAATTGTTTTAGTTGATTTGTAATTCTTAAGTGTGATTATATGTTCTATTCTGAGCATTTCTGAGATTTTCTGTGTATCCTGAGCTCTTCACACTCAGCTTTGTCCATCGTCTAGCTTCGTTTTATCAGTTGAACCACAAAAAAACGCCACCTCACGGCTCTCTGTTCCAGGAGTCGGCCCTCGCTCACGTGGAGCTGCCCACCACGGTGGAAACGGTCGAGGCGGCCATAAAGAAACACAAGGACTTCACCACCACCATGGAGCTGAACCTGCACAGGATCAAAGCTGTGATCGAGGCCGGAGAGAGTCTGATCAGCCAGAGCAACATCTACTCCGAACGCATCAGGGAACGCGTCGACACCCTCGCCAACAGGTACGGCGAGTTTAAAGTAAAAATATGGGGAGAAAGAAGGGGAATTATTTAGCCTAAAGCCTGAACTGATTATCATTAAAGTAGAAGATGGTATCTTCAACTAGTGAGGATAGAACGTCTGTTTTAATTTCTTTTATAAGATACCAGCGCGCTCTCTCTTTAAGGTGAGGCTCCTCCAAGCTTTCACGCTTCATGCTGTCATTGCATTGTCCTGCCTGTGAATTTAGCAGATTATAAAGCTCAAAAATTGAAGCAGGTGTCCAAACGCAGCGTTACGACAGCAATAAAGAAGCAGCTAAAGTGCTAAAAGCAGAGACTCGCAAGTATGAAAGAAACAAAAGGCCCGGTCCGTCTGATCCAGCTCTGACACCTGAGCATGAAATCTGAGTGAAGGCTGAGCTGATGGCGTGTTCTCTGTGAATGGGGATGGGAAGGGGAGGGGGGGCGCCACCATATGGTTTTTGTATTAAATTAACATGAATTAACACACGGGGTGTTTATGAGACCAATGAAGAGCACAGAGAAACACACTCCATTCGACTTTTTCATCATTAGTCATGTAATTAGCAATTAATCACATTCGTTATTGTTCTTTTGGTTTTGTTTGATATATACATATACATATATATATATGTATATATATGTATATGTATATGTATATACGATATATACAGGGTGAGATTTGTGGAAAAAAAACAGAGGAGGGGTCATTTTGAGAAACATTTTATTCAGAAAAATGACCACACAACAGTGTGAAAACATGAAAACTGTTGATTCTTGTGTAGATAAACCTTACACTTAGGCTAGATAACGTAGGCGGTCGGCCTGTTTTGAACATGAACTTAACGGCTGCATTTGCAGAAATATTTTCTCAAAATATTGTTATTAAATTTGTCAAATAGAAATAAAATTTTAATTCTTTCACGAAATCAGTTCAACAGAAAACATGAAATACCACAATGTGCTGTCAAAATGTTTTTTTATTTTTTTTAATGGTTAATCTGATAGACTATAGGTTAGACTATGAAAACAGTATATATTTGTAAAATATGATGATATGCTGCTCTGGATTCTTTTAATTTTTTCTCCATTTGATTTAAGCTTTTGTTTTGGCGGGGATGACACCAACTCGGGTTGGTTTTCAAAATAAAACAGTTTTCTGCGAGCACAACGCCTCTGACTCGCTCCCGGTGGATTAAAATCACAGCACAATCAAAATGAACACGGACTTTTTGTATTTTGGTTGTGGGTGGGTGGGGGGTCAGGTTGGTGTGTATATATATATATATATATATATACCAACTTGAATCCAGTGTTAAATCATCACCAAAATATTCAAGCTCCGTGTTCCATATTTCTTTAAAAACAAAAAAACTAAGGGACAATTTCTCATTGCATCCTTTTTACATATCATCAAATAATGATGCTTATCTTACTGCTTCGGTGCCGTCATTGCTTGAGAATAGATTGTGTTCCTCTGCTGAGGCTCTTCCTTCGAAGCCAAATATTGTCAGAAAACATGACTAAACTGTGTGGAACTTTATCTTTTTATAACTAAAGATACAAAGCCAGTGTAAACAGTCTCTTTGTGGTAAGTTATGGTGACTAATGTAGATCTAAATCATGTTTCTTTCTCTCGCTCAGGGGAAACCAGAACAGAGAGTTGGCCCAGCAGTGGCTGGAAAAGCTGAACGACCAGTGGGAACTTCAGAGGTTTCTCCAGGACTGCCACGAAGTAGGAAGTTTATGTTGTTGCTGCGCATAACAAGCTCAATATGGCTGTTTTTTAGAATGTCATTATATGGAAAATCATCTCTCAATGCGGAAACTTTACACATTTTGTTCTTGTTTTTTTGTGTTGAAAGACTCAAAGCTGCAGATTAAAAGTTAACAATCGATTATTTGAGCTTATAAATCAAACTGTTATATTACAGAAGGCTTGATAACACAAATTAACCTTTTTTTAATGGATAAACACTGATGGTAGGATTATGGAGGACTGAAACTGCCATAATTTGAAATAAATGCAAATATATATAAATGGCAAAATGAATTAGTTGATATGATAATAAATGTTACTAAAAGTTAAATGAAAAAATAATTTAGTAAAAATAAACACATTTTCTATGCTTTAATTAAAGTTTTATTTGTTATTTTGATCGAAACATTTAATTCGATCAAAATAGATTAATAACAATATAAAGTATTGATCTAAAATTAAATACAGCAATAACAGAGAAAGAAATTAAATATATTCCTGTTAAAATAACGAATAAAACTGAAAACTGTAAATAAATAGCAACTCTGAAACAAGTTTAAATGAATGCAGTTTGAAACTGTGTAGAAATGTATTTGTTTCTCTATTATTAAATTATTTTTACATACATTTTTTGTTTTATTTAATTTTGATATGGTTTCTTTAACATATAACCTTTTTTATTAGTCAGTTGACATATTTTTGTATTAATTTCAGATTATGGCAGTTTCACTTCTCCATAATCCTATTTTCAGTGTCATACTTATTAATTTTTAATGAGTTATTAAGCCTTCTGTAACACAATAGTCTTATTCCTAAACGTGACATGAAGCACTTTATTCCTGCTCTTCATGGTCAGAGCTAAACTTGGTATTTGAATCCACAAAGTTTAATTAAAACAGGATTTTATGGATAATCTGGAGCAGTTTTGGCTCACATCTGCAGCTCAACCTGCAGAGTCACTCTTTTCTCTCTGGGCCAAAAAAGCTTGTTTAGTTTCAGCAACTTTCTCTATTTGGCTCTGTTTAATAATTCAGCAGCACACTTCCTCATCACTAATTCAAAGGAGGAAGAGTGAAGCTCACTGTGTGCACGAGAGTGTGTGCATGTGTGTCAGAAATATGTGTGTGTGTGTGTGTGTGTGTCGGCCTCTCTATTTGTATGTGGTATGAATGTTTGAGGAAATCCATGCATGAGGAGTCATCACTTGGGTTTCGATGTGTTTTTATATGTGTGTGTGTGGCACAGTGGGTGTGTGACACTGCGTCAGTCTGCTGGAAACTGAGCTCTCCGCTGGCAGGGTGTGTTCTTCTGTTCGGCCAAGGCTGCACCCTTGTGTCTCCTGCTGTTATACACAGTCAGACGTGCACAGATTAATGCCATCTGCAGTTTCTACTCTACTCTTTGTGACCTATGGGAAGCACAATTATTTATTTTTATTAGGAATTGCTTTCAGTGCTCCTTCAACACTGTTATTGGCCAATCAGGCGTGGGTGTGTGTGCCACAAATCAAACTATTCCAGTTTGTGACAATAACTGTAAGAGGTGCTTTATGAAGTCTTTGCAGACTTTGTATGTTTTTACTCTTATTAGGGGCTTTCCACACTACTGTGATGACATCATCGGCGTGCGCCGCTGCAGCACAGCTTATTTACTCTGCTCTGTGACGGTCAGCTATCTTCACACGAAGTTTGCTACTGCTGGTTTTGTGCAACATGGCAGAATATTTATCAGATTTTGACGACGTGGACGACAACTTTGAGTACAATGGACGTCCTTACTGTTTTAGAGCCAGAGCATAGGGATGAGGAGCTCCTGGAAAGGAGGATGCAGCAGTGTAGAAAGCCCCCGATAACAACAGTGCGGCAGCTCTGAACTAACAGAGCAATAGTATGCGTTCGTTCATTCATTCGTCTTAAAGTATTGGTGAAATAAACACAGATAATGCCTTATTTAGAGGCTGTATTGTCTATGTCCTGTTCACTCCGTTATATGGATATACGCCGATCTCGAGTGATCTAAAGAGCATCCGAAGGACGCCGACTTTCACCAAAATGTTATCGATGAGTAGAAAAAAAACTGAACTTCCCCTTTAAGTTTACTTTAAGTTGTTCAAAGGAACGCTAGAGAAGGTTGTGATCCTTGAAACTATTAAAACTATGTGCTTCTGACCTCCCGGGAAACTACCTCCGAGGCTGAGATATGACAGATCACCACTTTGGTTTCCTGTCTGGCTCAACAACTAGATGACACTTTCACCACAGTGAACACAAATAATGTAAAATAGATAGATGAAACATTATTGTAACAGATGCAGTAACTACACCCAAGTTTGAGAGAAAGTGAGGAAGAAGAGCTGAAATGTACGAGCAGGACAGGTGACGAGATGATGATGATGGAGAGAGAGTTTAGAGGAAAGAGAAGAGGATGGCAGACAGATGCAGAGTTAGGTTTATAATCATGAAAAGAATACAGTCATGATCATTTCTCCCTCTGTTCATCAGAGGAGATTGATACTGAGGCTGATTCCTGTAATAAAACATGTTTATATACTCCAGGTATTTACTTTCATGCTCTGTACCGTGTTTAACAGGAAGTACACACTACAACTCCAGCCTGTTCATCCATATTTTGTTGTTTATCAGACAATGAAATGAAAGTGATTACCTTATCGTCATCATCTCTGTCTCACAGATAAAGCCTCGTTTTAACACCTCCGTTCTGTTTCAGACTAACACAGAAATAAGTTCTTCTCATGTAAAAATATTTTTTGCAAATTTCACACCAAAATCTTGCAAGTTTGCAGCCTTTGAAAATGTTCTCGACTAACTTGCAATACGTCGCACATGTCTTGATTTCACAGATGTGACACGTTCACGTCCTTCACAGCTTGTTTAGGTTTTTGTCCTCACAAATAAAATTTGTCATACAGATAAAGTTATTTTTTTCTAACTTTATTTGCTCTGAAGTGTGGTATTTAAGGCCTAAAAAAAGGTGAATAAAAAAGGTTTGTGTACTTCAAAATGAGTCAGAAGCTCATGGTTTCAAGCTTCACAATCTTCTGGTGTTACTAGAAAAGGTAGATTTTTGTTTTTATTTCAACATCTTCCTCAGTGTTACTGATTTAAAGAAGCTTAAACTTGGCTGGTGCTGTGGAACTTGGGGTGTACGTTGTGTTTCTGCCTCTTTGTGTGCACAGCTGGTCATGTTCCCATCTTGTTCTTGTATGTTTAAAAATGATTTTTTAACTCAGCTGCAAGCTGCTGTCCAAATGTGACTTCCATGATTCTTGGTAGCAGTCTCTACAGTTTTGGACATCGCTTCATGTTTCACGAGTGTCTGACGCTCTGTTTCGATGCTTTTCTGAACAGCAAATAGTTTAATAAAGTTGCCTCAAAGATGCAGTACAGAAGGACTTTTAGAATACCGGCTTGTGTCCACCGTGCCAACAGAGCCCACAAAGAAATGAAAAGCTACTCAAAATTCACCTGAAAATATCAAGAGAAAACACTTCAAAGTTCTCCAAATGTGTGTATTTCATGAATTCAGGTGTCACGGTTCATTGTGTGAGGTTGGAGGAAAAGGCCACAAATGCAGGACGAATGTGGTAGATGAAGGATGGTTTTAATCAAAGGTGCTGCTGTGGCAGAAAGTGCAAAAACAAATTAAAGAAGAAACAACTAAAGGATTGGTGGACAGACTGACTCAGGAAACTAACCGGGAATTAAAAAAAACCTCAAGGAAAGGACAACATTAGTAATCGACAGATACTTTTTTTTAAGGCTGATACCGATTATTTTTATTCCCCGATATGTGCTGATCTGAGATCTGGCAAAGGAACAAGGGAGAACCAGGAGAACATATCCTGAAGGAGTGATGGGGGGATTAACAACAGGTGGGGCAGTTAGCAGCGGAAACCAGGTGTTAGACAACTGCAGGAAAGCTAACAGGAAGGAACCAAAGGAGGAGGTTTGGGTTTGAAAAATAAAGAAATAAGACATGAAAACAAGAACAAAAGGAAAACCCAAACACAAAAACTTATGGATCAGGACATTAAGTAGTTCAATTAGAAAAGACACTAAAAAGAGAAGCTCAGACTCCATGAACTGCAGCAGATCCTGCAGAGCGCCCTCCAGGTTGGCGCCTCAGCCCACCACGCTGAGGAGTTCTTCTCAGGTGGAAGGTGGAGTCAAGGTGGATGTGGGTGAAAATGAGGAAAAGCAACATTTTTCAATGAGAAGAGGCATAATAGAAGAGCCGTACGCCTGCTGTGATCGGATGAATGAGAAAGAGCGGGAAGCAGGAGGATAAAGGAGTGGCTGGAGAGTGTAAAGATGTCTGAATAATGCCAACAGGACACCAGGGTTGGAGATCAAACCTTTATCTGCAGTACAGCTCTGTCTTCAGGACAAAGGTGGACTAAAGAAGTGGAATAAGTTTGTGGAAAGAGGTGGATATCCCTTATTATTTCTGCCCCTTTTCTTCTTCTCTACTTCTGTCTCCTCCCCTTCACCCATTCATTCTCATTCATCCTGCCACGCCTTTCCTGGCCCCTCCTCGCTCCTCTCATTCAGTTCATTTACAGTCTCGGAGGGCGTCAGACTGTGAAAACCTCAGCAGTTTTGAGTCCTTACGTGTACCTGTGAGTTCGTGCCTCTGAATGTGTGAGGCGTGTTTACTCGTGTTTCCTTAAATGTGATAACTCCAAGAATAAAGTGACACAGCGACAAAGGCAGGGGGTGTTAGACTGAAACCCAGGCTAGATCTGTAACAGGAAAGAAAGCAGTGAGTGTGTCCAACTGCAGGATGTATCACCGCTCTGTCCAGCGTCTCTTTCCCTCTTCTCCTCCTCTGCTGCTTCTATCTCTCTTTTTTCCCCTCTGCTTTACCACTGCAGCAGCGTCAGGCGAGCTGGAGACGGAGCGTACAGCTGCCGGAGACTGCTGCAGAGAGGAGGATACGTGCAGAGTGGGAGGGGGGAGGATGGACCGGGAGCAGCTGCACGAGAGTTTAGAGCAGGAAAAGAAACATTTAGAAGAAGAAAGAAAAACTGTTCGGCCAAGTCTTTTATCTCCTCACATTCGTCTGTGGCTCCTGCTCTGACACCCTTTAAACCCTCCCCCATCCACCTTCCACAGCTCAGCATCATTAGCCGTGACCGGCGAGCCCGGAGGCGTTGCCTACATCTCCCTGCCCCCCCAAAATCACAGTCCATGCTTTGGTCCTCCTCCTCCTCTTCCTCCTCCTCCTATGAGCCTGTTCAATCACTCAGCCGCCTGCTCGCTGAGGGTGTGAGGCAGGGGAGGGGAGTCTGTGGACCGGCTGGGCAGCCTGCCATTTTATTGTTGTGTGGAAGAGGTTTTTTTTTTTTTCTTCCTCGTCTTTCAGTCAGTCTTTCCCTCATACTCGTCACAGATCCACCCCCTCCCCTCCCCTCCCTCCTCTTACAGTGAATCCCGAGCAACACACCAAGGAGGGAGAGGAAAGAGAGTAGCGCAGCCTCAGTGTGAAGTCTTCAGTCCATCTCTTCCCTCCAGTATTGTTGTTCTTATTTACCAATCTGCCTGCTTGTGTTCGGCTCTCCACGAGCCACCTCTTTTTTTTCCTCTCCGCGGTGAGGAGCGTCTTTGCATGTGTGTGGCGGCAGACAAGCGAGGATGCGGACATCAGCGGCTGTCTGCAGCTTCCACAACCCTGCGGGCTGTTCCCCTTAAGCGCAGCCGGTAAACGAGTTATTCACTTTACGCTCGGCTCAGAGAGCTGGGATGGAGGTGCAGGTGGAGGTAGTGCATGCAGGTATGCTGGTGTGTGGGGTGGGTGGGGGATGCTGCCGATGCTGACCTGAATATTTTGGCGGTGCTGTCAGCGCAGGCGTGAGACGGTTTCACTGTGAGCGTTTGCCTCACAAAGACAATCGGTTAAAGATGCAGATCTTACTCTTTGATGGAGAGTGGAGGTGTGCTCGCTGTGTGGGTGTGTGTTAACACACAGTGGTGGTGGGTGTGTGTTAACACACAGTGGTGTCATCTCTAATGTTGTGTGCACATGTGAATTCCAGCCGCCATGCTTGTTGGTGCACGTGTGTCTGCCTTCACGTGACTGTTGTGCGTCATTGACCATTTACGTCTGTATGTTTGACCTTGTATTTCCTCTGTATGTGCTGCTGCTCTGTTAATCTACAGTAAAATCTGCTATTTAATAGCTAATGTAATATAATTATGAAAATGTAAACGTGGGCGTCACTCATGAAAACAAATGTGCCTTTTGAGAACATGACATAGTTACATGAAATGAAAAAGCAGCAACAGTTATTCACAGTGTTTGTCCTCTCCTTCTCCTCCTCTTCCTGCCTTCCTCGACCAGCTGGGGGACTGGGTGTATGAGAAGATGCTGATGGCGAGAGACAGCAGCCGAGACGAGACCCAAAAGCTCCATAAGAAATGGCTGAAGCACCAGGCCTTCATGGCCGAGTTGGCCCAGAATAAGGAATGGCTGGACAAAATTGAAAAGGTGAGAGCTGTTTTCCTTCATCGCTGACGCTGAGGTTTCCTGCAACATTCTGCTTTTGAGTAAATTTAACTCGTTATGACATGTCTGACTTTGGACTTTTAGACGTAAGCCTGCTTGAACCATCTCTACCACTCGGTTTAGGTACTATATGAAAGTTTTAAGCATCTCTTTAGAAAACAGATTCTTCCTCTTATTGCCTTCAACAAGTGTTTAGTAACATCTTTCTGTTTTTTTATTCTCATGAAATGGGATTTTGAATAGGTTTCGATGGTGATAGTCTTTGTTGATGCTTTATTTGTTGTCATCCAGCATGTTTCTTTCAAAGTGTTAAGGCAGAGTTTTAAATTGAGGGTGGAGCTCTGTGAGCCTCGACGCCCCCTCTTTTCTTATTAAGGAGATTTCTGCTGGAAGTCGAGCTCTTGTCTAAAGCTGCAGGCGATTCGGATGTAACTGAGTGGACCTGGGCTGACTTTGGGCTGTCGCCTCTGCTGTGAGCTGAGACTGGATGTATAAAATCACCACAGGACAGTAGAACTGTAGTTCAATGCAATATTTCATCAGATGTCTCTGTTTTATCCTTCATTTGTGTGGTTCTTTATGTTGTTTGGGCCTTATTGTCATGAGTGTCGGCAGAAAAATACATAAAAACAATGTTTGGCATGAGGAAAATCTAAGAGGACTTGTGTTAAAATCTTGGAAGGGTTTATTAGAAGAGGCCAACTCGTGTTAAAGTTCAACTTATTCACTTTTGTGCATTTGTGATGGAGTAAAGCAGCATATCAGGTCACGGAGGTGGTCGTATTTTTGGAGTTTGGGGTTTTGACAGGACACATGGAGCCCTTGGCCCCATATGGACTGAGAATCAAACTTATGGCTGTTCTCGTGAAGCTATAAACAAATCAAGGCTGCACATCTGTTCTGAGAAAAACCAAAGACTTCAGAGAAGAAACGGTCCATTGATTATACTTATGTTCTCTGACTTTTTCCACACTGAGTGTATTTGAGCCGTTTAATTTCATGTTGTAACGGGCCACACTGTTCACTGGCAGCTCGATCCTCTGCAGTCTCACACTGGGCAGGGCTGAAAGTAGACTCCTCTGATGGAGACAAAGGAAACAGAGTCAAGGCACAACACTGCCGTGTGGTGTTGGTGCTCAGACTGTAGAAGGAAACAACCCTTTACACGATGAGGCTTCAGCAGAAATGATACAGAAAGTGGCTGTACTCCTTCAAAGGACTTTTTTCTGCATTTTCACTGGGAATCAACTGCAAACCTGCTTAATTCCAAAGGAGTTTATCCTGTGAAATGCATTTAAAGGCACTTTATATGACTCAGAGACAGAGTCATAAAGATGTATATAGTTTTATTGACCTTTTTTAGTACAATTTCTATCTTGTAGCTGAAATAAAGCAAAAAGGTCATGGATTTGATGCTTTCAGGGCCTAAGATATGAGAAATCATTCCAAATTTTCCATTTTATAGACAAAACATAGGGTATATATGATGGAAAAAATGATTGAAGTGACTTTGGTTAACTTTGTCACACACAGTCAGATGGAACATTGAAGCTTAAACAAGCAAAAAAAATGCTGCAAAACAAAAAGCTGGAACGTAAAAATTGATGCATTATTGAAAAAGAAGGCAAACGATGCAGGTGCATCAAAGTGCTTCAAGATGACTAACTTCATGTTGACATTTTGTGATGTCGTAGTGTATTTCTTTAGCGCTTTGAAAGCTTCTGTAAACAGTTTATGACACATGTTCTTGTGTTTCAAATACACGGGCCAGACGGGGCTCTCAGACAGGCCTGGGGGAGTCAGGCGCCACATAGCTCCCAGAGCACCTCCTCGCTTTGCATTCTTCAGAGGGGAAAAAGTAGCGTTAGTTAAGCACGTTGATCAACTGTAAGGATGTGAGTCTCCTCTTTGTGGTCAGACTGTAGCTCCACCTCTGCATCAAACTTCTCAAACTTCACCGGGCTCTTCAGCCATTTATCGATTGCACTCATCACGGCGTCGGTGTCCCGATCAGTGATGACTGATCATACTGCTTAAAGCACCTCTTCAGTCTGATTTTGGGGCTTGAAGAAGTCTCCCTGATGCGCCACACAGCAGTTCATGATCAGTCTGTTGGTGAGCGTGGTTTTTACCTCCATTGGTACAGATGTACTTTATTTAAAAGTCGTTTAAAACGCCAATAAACCGGGTCAGGGACAGGCGCTCAGACGAGAAGAAAGCTTAAAAAGGGAAGGTTGCAGCAGCAAACATCAGCTACTGGAGTCTGATTAACAACTATGCGATAATGGCTGTCAGTTGAAATAAAGCAAAAATATCATGCCAGGTTTTAAATGAATAACTGGCAGGTTATTCAACACTTAAAGGTATTAATTGTAGCCATAGTTGAAATACTTGTACTGTACTTGGTTATTTCTAACTACATTATAGACATGATTAAAGTAATAATGCAGCAGCTCAATACATAAAGCATTTCAGTTTATACAGATCAGTGTATCAAAGCATCAAGAGCCATTAAAGGTGCATATGGGATGGAGCTCAGTGCAAAAGATTTAACTGATGAGCTTTACGGGCATATAAAGGTGAACATAGAAAAGCCTCTCAGGTCGTCCAGCTGTTCTTGTTCCAGGTGACATCTCCCCAACTAGCGTCCTTCTTGTGTTATTTTCATCCTCGATGGCAGCTGCTGGGAAGTTGGTGTGCAGAGATCGTGTTGGTGTGTCAGCTCACACCATCCCAGGCTCATGATGTGGGGGCGATGGCTGACTGATGTGTAATCATATATAATGACATGATGCTGAGAGTGCAGCACTTCCTGGGTCATGTGTCTCATAGAGGAAAAGCTGAGTTACCGCAAAGCCTTACAGCGGGAGACTGAAAAAACAAGAGTCTTCTTGTTGTTTTTGAATGAGTTTTTGACGTCTAAAGATCGGCTTTAGTAGCCTGACATGTTGTGAGGAGCTCCAGAAATATCACATATGCTGTTTGTTCTTATGTATGAGGTGCATTATACAGCTTTTACGCCCACAAGCATCAAGCTGAAGTATCAGCACAATGCTAGGTGCATTTTTCAGATTAAAAGGGTGTAACTGGGCTGACAAAACAAGAAAAGAAGAACAAAAGTTATATTAAATCTTCCTCTACTCAAACAACGCCAAAATCCTGAAATGTTCTCTCTCAAATATTCTCACAATTTAAAAGTTATACAGATGAAGATAAAAAGACATCTTACTGTGGGGAAAAAATGCTGTTTATAAACTTTTACAGTGCCAATGGGAGCTGAACATATGCTCATCATCACGCCTAAGAACTGTTAAAGGCTCAAAACGCTGGCTTTAGAGTTCATGTTTTAATGTAAGGACTGATTTCAGGTTGGTAAAGCTCTGTCTGTCCTCACCAGTATAAAAGTGTTGGGTGTTGGTTTAGCTTCGCTGGTCTCGGCTCCTACTCTTCAGCGGCAGACTCGCTGTTGGGAGATTGACAGGGTTTAGTTTCTGAAGTGATACACGGAAGCCATGTCCACCCGAAAAGCTCTCTCCATGGCTGTGGCCTGAGCAAGATAACGCTCAGTATTTCACTTTCACTTCATGGCTGTCCTGATAAGGTTTTAGTCTTCGCCGACTAGTGTCAAGAACGTTGTTCTGGAGGCATCCTGTGGAATAAAGACGCACAACTGGTTTATTTCCCCAGTGTAACTCGTCTTGTCGCTGTGTTCATTAACTTTTTCTGTTGGTCTCTTTGCACAGTTCTGTAACTCAAGCCTGGATGTGAAATTGCTTTGCTGATATTTTCACTAAAAACACATTAAGCTTTGTAAAAGATGGGTGTATGTACCGTGAGTATGTTAGCTGTGGTTCTGTTCATTATTGTCACGGCTTGAGCACAAGCCGTCAAGAATTTGGACTGAAATGCAGACCGAATAGGATACAAAGATAAAAGGTTTATTAGATAGTTGTGGTAGCTTAGTCGGAGTAGGATCCAGACACTGGAGGATTCTGCAGGAGGGAGAGGGTTAGAATGATCCTCCGTGATGGTAGATTATTAATCCAAAGGGAGTAAATAGTCCTTTCTTATGAGAGGGAGGAAGTCCGTGAATGAGGGGAGAGCGCTGGCTGTGTCAGCTTTGGATCCGAGTCGGCGGTGAGGCGAGCAGGCAGGTGGTTGATAATGGCTGGCTTGGATATCCAGGATAAGGCGAGGCAGGTTCAAGGAAACCAGGACAAAAGGAAGAGCAGGCGAGGCAGGTAGAAACACTGAAGATAGTGAGACGATGTGGCGAAGACTCATTAGGAGCTCGTAACTATTGAATAAAAGAGAGACCCCAGTATTAAACTACACGCAAAAAGGTCTCACTGATTTTAGGGGATCACATTGTCATGTGGTTTATTTTGCTTCAGACAGAAGGTACTGAGTGTGTGGCCAAGGATGGCAAAAAGTGCTGAATCCATAAAGTTTAGGACTGTCATGAAATCTCTGTCCTGGGCTCTAAAGGCTGCTTTGTGTGAGTCAGTGTGTCCTTGTGTTTACGACTGGAACAAGCGAACACGCTGTGAATCAGACTAATGTTAAACTCTTTTGGAAGTTCAACACAAACATAAATCACAGCAGATATTTTGTTGAGATGTGGAGCGCCACAGAAAAACTGTAGTTGTTCCTAATTAGACTGCACATGACATAGATGTTCAGTCCTGTCCTTTCACAGTAAAGTGTGAGTAACTCGTCCTCAGTGTTGCAGGGAAATCGCAGGATGAGTTCGGCTCTGTGGCAGCGCTCAGCCACTCTATTTTTATATTTATGGGAGACTTAAAGAGTTAAAATTTACCTGAGAAAAAGCACTCAGGAGAAGATGAGAGTAACAGCCTTTCTTTAATGTCAGTGAGTGTCTGTCTCCAGCATGTGAGGCATGTTTTCAGGATCATCGTGCACCTTGCGTTGCGCCGTTGGCATGTTGTGACGTCAATCAGACGGCTGCAACTGGAGCAATGTGTCTCCCGGTATCCTGTGCTTGCGATGGTTGCCAAGCAACAGCTGCCCGCTCGCCTTCTCCCCCTCCTCGTTCACTTTCCCTCCTCCTGTAGCTCTTGCGTGAAGGTCAGTCCTCCATCCCATCCTGTTTCTTGGGCTTCTTTCCCTCAGTTCTTCTCCCATTCTGGCCTGTAAACTGATTAAGGCCTCGCGTCATCTGAGGATCTACCGATGCAATCTTTGAGAAAGTCTTTTTACCAGACAGTTTCGTGATTGGTCACCTGATTCACAGTAAAATAACGGTGAATATTAGACTGATTATTTGTGGGTAAATCAAGTGTTCTCCTGCCACCACAGTCCAAGGACATGCTTGTTGCACGGATGTGCGTCTGGGACAACTTTCAGCAACTCTCTGCAGCACAAAACAGGCCCAGAAGATGGATGATGCAAACACAATCCGAAATAATTTCCCTTTCTTCTTCTCCTCCTATTTCACATGCAGTGCAAGTTCTTTACCTGATTTGAACCTGAAACTTATCTCATCTGTGGTCTGTCGGCAACAACAATGCAGTTTTTACCTCAACTTAAACACGTATGGATGTTTTTATGTTATAACCTTTGGTTTCAGACTGAAGGGCCTTGATATCGCAGCATATTTGTAAATCAATGATCCTGAATGCTGAGACAGGAAGCTGCACTAATGGTAAGAAACAGGAGACACAGGTTAAGTGTTGTGAATCTCATGTTGTATGATCTTATCTGTAGATGTAAGTGGGATAAATGTATCTTGGTTATGTTTGCAGCATATATTTATATATCTGTTTTTTGACTTGATCAATTTTCCTCCTGATTTGTTGATCTGGAAATTGCTTATTTAGCATTCCAGAGATTTGTGGCCTGTGCAGCATTTCCTTTCAAGACCATGGGGCAGTAAAATCTCCACCCTTGAGAATCCTCTTGCATCTTTTTCATGCATCTCTATTGGAAGAAGCTGAAATGCAAGGAAGAGATGCCCATGTAGCAGTGAGATCTGGCCGGGCCACAGCAGAAGGTGTTAATGTGGCGTAGTACAGAGGTCCAAATGTAATAAGCTGAGGTTTGCAATGTTCTGAGTGTGTAGTGCAGTGTTTAATCAATAACTGCTGTTCTGTCGCTGCAGAATGACTGGGCTTCCTGTGAACTATGACAGTTTGTAAATTAATGACTTCAGCAAAAGTTTAAATCAGAACTTTTTGTAACGAGGAAACAAACAGGCCAGATACAAGAATACTTTAGTTGAGCCACCAGTGCAGGTCCTTCTAGGTTTTAGAGCTAAAAATTAATGAAACGTTGGTCTCAACGCTTCTTAGGAAATGTGGAGGTCGCTCCGATAGAGATCATAAAGAAGCTGCTGTCTGTTGAGGTTGATGTGTCCAGTACACGGTGAATATTCACTCTTCTCTGCCAGCTGAAACCCGGTGGGCTTTTGATTCTGATCCCCCTCAGTCCTGTCATGCTTTATAACTGACCTCATTAATGCGCTAAGAAAGACAAGCTCCACGTCTGATCCCACTTTAACTCCCTTTGTCTGTGTCATAACAGTTAAAGAATAATAAACCAACAGATGTATTTACTTTAAATCAGCAGTGTTTGGTGTCGCTTTGAGTTTGGAGCAGCCAACAGGATCGATTCCTGAGCTGTTGGCGCACAGTCAGTGTATCAGAAGAAAACAGGGTAAGAAAAAAGGATTTTCAACCATGAAAATGCACCCATCTCTTCCATTCTCTGTATATACTTTATGTGACAGTCTCACTGACAATTCCCTGTGTGCATTAAGCTTTGACCTGTGCTTCTGTGCTGGTTCTGCAGTGTATTAGAAAGTGTGTGTGTGAATGAGGGAGTGTGTGTGGGCGGATGTGTAGGTCGGTGCAGGGAGAGCATCATAGGGGGCACTCTCACTCAGAGCAAATGGTAAACTGAGACCAACTAGATCTGCTGTCATCAGTTGTGATTTTACTTAGCAACTTAGAACTGAGTTAAGTAATTTACTTTGTTCAGAACTGTCTGAGACATACTTTCTATGAATCTGCCGAGTACGATGGCTCAGGGCAGGGTTATCTGGTCATTTATTGTGTTTCTTCATGGTCGAAGTTTTCTTACCGGACAGATGGGTGATGAGTGGAAGGAAGCAGAATGGAGCTCTGTTAAAAAGCTATTTTTACACTGTTAATGTCCTATTAACCATATGTGCTATGTTTGCACTACTCTCCATCTCATGCTGTCCTTCCATCGCACCACTGTCGCATCACTACTGTATAATATTTCCCCTTTATTTAATTGTTTGTAGATATGTATAGTCTACTTTTTTAATGCTTGTACGGGGAGCTAAGCTGATTCCTTTCACGTGTGCACATGCCCGGCCAATAAAGCCGATCTTTGGGATTTCTGCTACAGTTTCGTGTCTTCGTGGTCGTTGTGACTGTTCCAGGAAAATGACACTGTGGGACGCTGTAGACGAGGCAGATTTTTCCGGAATCGGTAAAACATCCCGGTGTTTTTGGCAGTATGATGGTCTAAATGTGAGGTGTTTTATTTCTGAGCTGCTGTAGCTGGCAGAAGCAGACCTGAGGGATAATTGAAACTGTTCAGCACATCTTTTGGTATTTTTTTGTTGAATTCTTTTGTTAAAATAGATGTGTAACTATTGGCCTTCTTCTTGCATTTCTCTCTTGTCGTGGCTTGCGGGTTTGCGCTCTTCATCTTTTTGTTTCATGCTGTTTTGGGCATTTTGATACAAATTTATGAAGGACACGTGGTTAAAAGACAACGCTAATGTAAGCAGCAAATCTTCTGGAGCATTTGGTGGTCCTGTTGCTTTGGTAAGAGCTGCTGCTTCCAACTCTTCCTGTTTGTTGACCTGTTTGCTGCTTTTTTTTAAATATGCTGTATGGATATCAACTTAAGATGGACCAAAATGTCGCCACTTTCCCCAGAAAGTCTGTGACGTTCATGTGTAAAAGTAAGTTTGAGTTTGTCTGGTGACTGTTTTACTGTTTTCTTTTTGTCTTTTTTCATACTACCTGATAAATTTGGCTGAATTAGTGTTTACTCTTGGTGAGTGGTTTCCAAAGATCAGTCAGGTTGTGTTTTCTTCTGATAAAAAAACTTAACTCCTGATATTTGCTGATTTTTAGGTATTTGAGAATAGAAGATGCGAAGCAGGTGACTCCAACCACTGACAAAGTCCCAAACTTCAGCTCTTTCTTTGGAACAATATATTTCCCTTCATTCATTTTCAAAACCGGCTTAACCCTATTGAGGATATCAGCTGCTGTTGGAAAGAGGCAGGTTACACCCTGGGCAGATCGCCAGACGACAAAAGTGAAATTTTTATCACAAATTAGCTTAACAACCAGTCGGGTGATTTGCTCTCCACGCACGTATCTGAGCTCCTGGTTTAACTGTTAATTTGTGCCAGCAGATAATCAGCAGAATCAGAGTGTATCAGCTCATATCAGCCTCTGATATATCTGTGGTTCTGCCTCAGACTGATCTGCAACCCTGATATTCTTATAACTCCAGGAAGATTTTTACCGCTAACAGCATTGCAGACGTATTGCTTCTGTAACTACGTCTTGGTTTTTCTGATGAAGTTCTTTTTATGTTTGTGTTTAAACTTTGTTTATATGATTGAACCAGCCTTTAAGTCAGAGCTTTTTTTTGCCTGTCTCACCGCACCTATGGCCCACGAAGCTTTCTGTGCCTTCTTGTAGTAAAAGGTGATCTCAGGGGGTCGAGAAGGACAAAAGTAAAAAGTGTTGTCGTGCACTTCAAAAGTGGATGGGACAAAGCTCTGCTGTGTGCTTCTTTTAAAGGCGCTTTCTGGAAAATATGTTGGTTTGAGTGCGTTTATGTACAATAAGTGCATATCTCTGTAACTCTGACTCTATTAGAAAGCTGCCTGAAAGTCTTTTCTGCCAACATAAACACTGAATCAGGTAATGAACGATGTCAGCACTGAGGATGTTTCTGAGTGAATCCTTCTACTGTTGACATGTGTTTAGTTTGGACTGTAATTCTACTATAATCTACGTAAACATATTTTCTTTTATGTATATTTTCATCAGTAAACCCAACAGTCGCGCCTCCTTATGAGTCTGATCTGTCTTCAGAGATCCCCATAAACTCCAGTTCATTCAGCAGTCAGGGAAAGGTTCATTTTTCCATCTCATACAGACCCCAAACAAAGTCTCTCCTTTTGTTGGTGGCTCTTTATTAAGCTGCTTCTCGGTTAATCGCTGTCTGACTAGCCACAAGTAGTATTTTAAGAATATTTAGTTCAGACGATATTTTATCTAGATATATGACTGCGAAGGAATAATTAAGCTCTCTGCCAGTTATTGACTTTATTTCTGTAGCTAAATTTAGCCAATTCCAAATAAGTGAAAGTGGTCAGGCGATGGAAAGTTACAGCAGTGCCCAACCTCAGGTCTCCCAGTCTGTATTTTCTGTTTGGAGTAATGAAAAACCTGATGATTTACACATGATCAACCATTCTTCTTCTATTTGGGTTATATTTGCTTCACTTTTCACTTCTTCAGTGGATGTCGCCAGAAATCTCTGCTGATATTAATGTTTGACTGTGTTTCAGTTCTCTACAATATGCATGATACACACTACATAATGTAATCATTAATCACCATAAGAGGACCCAAATGTAGACAACGGGGGGAAGAGTGAGGCTGATGATCCTTAAAGATGATTTAAATTAAAATAACTGAGAAACAAACAGAACCAAAGGTTGTTACACGAGATGGGAAACAAGAAAGGATTCAGCAATGAGTACACTGAAGGAGCAAATTACAAATGAATAGCAGGTGAGACAAGGAGTAATGGAAGCCAGGTGTGAAACAGGAACTAAATACACATGGGAGAAAATACTACAAAATAAAACAGGAAGTGAACTAATTTAAGGGGCCACTGAAGGCCAAAGGGAAAGCTAGAAAATGGATGTGACAAATAAAATCCTTTGAGAAGTTGGTGCACCTAAAGAGGGAACTTACTGTCTATCACATAACAATCAAGCTACCATTAAGCCTCTCAAATAAACATAGTTATTCCTCTTTGAATCGGTGCTTTTTGCTCTACATTGTGCATCAACAACACTGAAAACGATGCATTTTGTGCAGTATGACCAGCACATATGTAAAAACCCTGCTTTAATGAGTGCATATTATATATGATCTGAGACAGCTTGTTCAGTTTTCAGCTGTTACGACTGTCGCTGCTGCTTTCTGTTTCTGTGACCTGAGGAAAAAGCGACCGCACTACGAACAGGATGCTGTTCGATTCTTTAAAACGCCACCGGTTTTTCACATCGAACCCGAGAGCTTTAACCTGGAATGTGGTGCGTGTTGACGGGATGAACGAGCAGATTATTTTCCACGTAGTGTAAATATTGACACGTTAGCTGCTGTGGCCTGAGCATGACAGACCCACTGACCAGTGGAGTGTCAGCAGTGACACTCAGGAGCAGATGTCCGCTGTGAAATACACACCAGACAGCAGAACGAGGACGACCCATCTGTCACTGTTACGCTCTCAGGAGTCCTCGCCGTGTGTCCTTCCGGTCAGACTCTCCTTCCCTCTTTCCATCTTCACCTCACCCCCATTCTCTGTTTATTCTGGTACATACATGCTGTTATTATTCTAATGACCCTGAAATACAGCCTTGTAGTTCTTATTATCCTCCTTAGACCTCACCATTATCATACAAAGTCATGCAAAATCTGTCCTTCTAGAGGGAAACTACTTCAAAACCCACCTCCATAAAAAAAACAAAAAAACACATGATCCTTTTAAGTCCCATCATGGAATTTCATTGGACCCTCCTTTTATGGTAAATGCCAGTATCTTTATAAATCCATGCCCTTTGTTTGTAACACAGGCTTTTTGTTTAAAATACCAGTCTCGAAGCTCAAGCTTAGATAACTAATCACTATGGAAGACAGCCGAATTACTTCTCCTGGGTACTGTAGGCAGTTTAAATTTGAAAAGAAAGTGGGACATGGATTTTCCCATTTGCTGTCGGATCTCTGCAGACGCTGTTTGTATGAGCAGTGGTCCTCTTTGAAGTGCAGACTGAGTGTATGCGAGTGTGGAGAGGCAGCTTCGAGCCTGTGGGTGAAGCTGCCCGAGCCCACGCAATGCTCCCACTCACCGCAGAGGACGGCACGCAGCATGAAAGCTGACGTAACCCACTTACAATGTGGGCTGCTTGTAGTTCCACTCTGTGTGTGTCTGTGTGTAATGTCAGTGCAGGCCTGTGCGGATGTTTTTGTTGTAGTTTCAGACCAAAAAAACATGCATTTCTGTCATTTTTATCTTCTTTATGTGTACAGAGATGATGCAGGAATATAAGTCTTCAATGTTTGCGTTCTTTGCGTCTGATTCTGGTAATATATGAAAATATATGACTATCTTATGAAAATCTATCTAATATTTGTCCCGTAGCTCTCCCACGCACACATCCACCCATAAAAACATTCAACATTAAAAGTGTCTGTAAAATCAAGTAAAATAAGCTCAACAGAATCACTGGTTATAATAGCATATTTACTGATTTGACAGCTGCTTTACCGCACATATCAGAGTCAAATTTGTACTTTTGGTGTTTAAAAGAAGAAAGAAATGAACGAAGTGTGTAAAAAAGTGCTTTCTCTTTGTATTAGATTCTATATGCAGAGCACATGAAGTCCACTCCAATGTATTTTATAAAGTACATTAAAACCAGATAATATTAAAGAATAAGTGGTGCCTATTAATAAAAAATGTTGGACTATGTGGCAGCTTAAAGAAAGCTTTAACTGCGTTTGAACTGTGTTTCTAAGTTGAACGGTGCGACACTGGTTAAAGAACAAAAACCTATCATTAGCAGTCAGGAGGCAGCGCTCCATGTCTGTAGCTTTTATGACCTCAGTGAGTCAGGCTGGACGTTGATGAGTCACCTCTCATAGATACTTTGCCATCCTGGTGAAATGTCCTGCCAGAATCTTAAGTTGCCACCCACTATGCACCAAATGTTGGAAATTTTTGTCTTTGGACGTAAAATGCCTCAAAATAACAACTTACCAGCCAATGATTTATTTAAAGAAATTTCTTGAATGTCGGCTTCTGTTATTCAGTATTTAGTTTATTTAAGAAATAAACTGATGGCATATTGAATGTAAACCAAGTTTATCGTCTTTTACAAACACTGTAGTTAACTTTTTAAATTAATGCGAGTTGTGAGGCTTCACAGACGCTGGTCTGCTGGTCAATTGGTTCTCAACATTCAAGCTTCCCAGAAAATGAATCCTCTGTCCTTTCTCATAGCATTTAGCAGGTCAAGCTTTTCCTCAACCTGATTTTATGTGTCAAACCAAACACCTGCTAAGCTAACGTTAAGTCAGCATCAACCATGAGCTCCTGTTCTGGGGGGTTGTTGTCAGATGCTGCATCCAGAACATCAGCATGCTGGTTCTGTCGTTGTATTATCTTAGCATCGTAGCATGAGCTAGCCAGGCTGTATTATCTTAGCATCGTAGCATGAGCTAGCCAGGCTGTATTATCTTAGCATCGTAGCATGAGCTAGCCATGCATTTCTTAGCATGCAATTTATTGTTGAACTCATTGGATAAACTTCAATACATTTTATTGAGACACTGCACAGAGAGAAGCACAAGGTGATGTCCCCAAACAAACACGGCCGTATCACTAAAAAATTACATCTGAAAAAGTCTGAAACAGATTGTAAGTTGTTTTAGAGGAAGAGTTTTTAATATTAGCCTTTTTCTGAACACTATTAGGTGTGCACTAATCAGCCATAATGTCGTATTAACATGACAGGCAGGGCTTGGACAAAGAAGGGGGGGGTGCTGATGGGGGTTCTGACTGTTGTGTCACAGTAACATCCTGGATGCAGGTTTCCCCCTTAAAGATAAAAAAGATGAACAAAGATGAACTGGCAGCTGTTTTATTGTTGTGGCTAGTCTTTAATTTGATTCATTTATATAAATAAGTGTCTATCAAAATACTTTCTGTGTAATCTTTTGTTCTTTGTACCACACACAAGCAAACATGCAGGCTAAGCTGGAGCGATATTTCACCGTGGAGTGTGTGCAGAGTGGAAAATAAAGGCAGGGAGCAGGTGATCGTAAAGAATGGCAGTGTGCGTGTTACTAAAAGAGGGCTCAGGATGAGGTACAAAAAGGGGGCAGTGATATGAAAATGAGACCACAGAGAGTGTGAAGGGAGGAGGGGAGTGTGAGGTAATTTATGAGGCTGTTCAAGTCGATGTGGTTTAATCTCTTCACACTCACACGTCCTAACACAGGTCCACAGTGTCGGCACATCATTATGCAAATGTTTGTCGACGTGATAAAAGTGAGAAATGACGTGTTGACCTCAGCTGGTCATTATCACATTCACATTTAAGGAGGTTTTTCTTATTTTTTCTTATTTTCTCAGCTTCCAGAGGAAGAAAAACCCACAAAATATGTTTATTTCTTCAATCAAAATTGTCACCGTTTAATGTTCTGAGGAGACATTTCATTGCCTAATTTTCAGTGGATCAAGCACTTTTAGCTTTTTAGATGTGATAGTTCACCATTGTTAATGTGGGAAATGGTCAGATTGTTACAACTGACACGTGCTTCAAGCTCTAGAGTTTGTGTCAATGCTCCCCAGGTGCTCGTATGTAGACGAATTAACATAATGACCTCATTATTCTCACAGGCTGCGTTTCATATTGAGTGACATTTGGCAGCCTTATTGTCGTTTGTTTTCTGTATATATTCCACATCTTTAACTCATCACCTCACTTCTCTTGCCCGTCCAGGAGGGCCAGCAGCTTATCCAGGAGAAGCCGGAGCTCAGCCCGGTGGTCCGGAAAAAGCTGGAGGAGATCAGGGAGTGCTGGCAGGATCTGGAGAGCACCACTCAGGCCAAAGCCCGCCAGCTTTTTGAGGCCAACAAGGCCGACCTGCTGGTGCAGAGTTACGAAAGCCTTGACCAGAGATTGGGCCAGCTGGAGGGTCAGCTGGTCTACGTGGACCAGGGACAGGACCTCACCACGGTCAACAAGCAGCTCAAGAAACTACAAGTATGTCGAATTTTAAATGTTCCTCACACGATTCCTGCAGCTGTTTGACCCAGAAACCCTCTGCTTAAAGATTCTGTTTCTCTAACATCAGAAAAGCTGTGAGTTGTGATCTCTTATGTAAGAAACCTGCTTTTTTTATGCCCCATATGTGGGTCGGACATTTTTACCAAAGTAAATATGAATATTTAATAGTAAGCGTGCAGGATGCAGCCAAAAGTGTAGTCGTATTTAAACTATTAGTTAGATATTTCTGCTGCTGTTTATCACTGTTTTTGTCTCAACTAAAGAGTATTGTTTACAGCATCATTTACCTCCTTTATGATCCATCGACACTTCGTTTTTCTCTAGTTTTAACTCAGTTTTGGCCTGAATATAACTCTGACCATCTGCTTCTGCTTGCATGTTAAGTTACCTTCAATGATCCATTGATTACATTATTATCACCACACTGTGTCCTCCTCATCAATTAACAATCAAACAAAACACCAAGGTCTTTGACCCTCATCCAGTGAGATGGTTTGGAGGCGTTTGACCCGGGCTGACACACAGCTTCATCCTTTCGTTTCTTCATCATTTCACCAGACATTTCTTGCTCTCCTCTCCCACAGCATGCCGCTTACAGCTTCCTTTAACAGGCCGTCATTAGCACTGCTTTACTGCATCATCCTCACTTCAATCCAAACTCCACTACCCACCATTCATCTTGGCAAGGGGTACAGTAACCTTCACTACACTTCTGTCAACCAGCTATTCTTTTGTTCTTTTGGGTTCTGATTTCTGCTTTCATGTCCATCTTTTGGTAAATAAAGACGTTCTACTGAACCTAACTGTATGGTTAGGTTTACTCCCTTTACAACCGTTTACCTTCCTAAATCTCCATCTCTGAGTTTTGAATAACTTGAAACTTTTTGACCACCCCTCTCTTCCACCATCTTCCTCCCCCTTTAGACCATGGAGAGCCAGATGGAGGAGTGGTACCAGGAGGTGGGTCAACTCCAGGTGCAGGCATCCTCCATCCCACAGCAGACGCAGATCAAGGAGACGGTTGCGGAGCGACAGTCCGCCGTAGAAGCCAGGATGGTGCGTTTGATCGAGCCACTGAAGGAGAGACGGCGCATCCTGCTGGCGTCTAAGGAGGTTCATCAAGTTGGGCGAGATCTGGAGGACGAGATTGTGAGTCAGATGGCTGTGAGCCAACAGCAGAACTTCACTTTCACAACAAAGTTTGTTGTTTTTGAGTAGAAAAGGTGTTCAAATCAACATCTCTGTCCACATAACTGACATATCTCTATTGTTGTGTATTCAACCACACGAGAATGGACTGCAGGTTTATTTATATCATCATTTTCTACAGGTTGATAATGAATTGATATCACTAAACAACTGGTAAACAACTAGTTTTAGAGCCACTATGGCCACATTGTTGCAGCTCACATTCAAACTGAAGTTTTTGATATGGTTGCTGTACATCTTTTTCTTAGTAAGTTATGAAATCAGGGGATTCAGATCAGCCACGTTACTTTTGAGGTTTCTGAGGAGCGCCGACATTAGCAGTCGCTAGCACTAGCGCTTATATAAGGACGCATTACACGACGATTCATGTGGAACAGTGAAGTTTACAGCTTTTTTAGCGCACGATGCAGCGAAGGAAAAGATGTAGAAGAAACTCTGAACATTACAAAATGGTCACTCGCTACACAGTGGATTACAGTCTCCACACAGGAGACATTCACAAACAATACATGAAGTATAGACTTGCATATAAAGCCGAAAATGTTCACTTCTGTGTGTTGTGCTGTTGTGTCGCAGTTGTGGATCCAGGAACGCCTCCCGCTGGCCACATCCCAGGAGCATGGCTCGACTCTGCAGGCCGTCCAGCAGCTCATGAAGAAGAACCAGGTAATCTGAGCAGATCATTTTTCTAACCTCAGGCTATATTTATTACATAACTGAAGCCTGGTTATTGGTTATAATTATTGTCTGCAGACACTTCAGAGGGAGCTGCAGGGCCACAGGAGCAGAATCGAGGACGTATTGGAGAGAGCGGGGATCATTGCCTCCATACGCAGCCCAGAGGCCGACTGTGTCAGGGCCGGCCACGACCAGCTGGCCCAGCTGTGGACTATTCTCTGGGCCGAGACCGAGAGGAGACAGCTGATCCTGGATGCCATGTACCAAGCCCAGCAGTACTATTTTGATACGGCCGAGGTTGAAGCCTGGCTGAGTGAACAGGAGCTGCACATGATGAATGAGGAGAAGGGAAAGGTGAGGTTATCGGTCTGAAATCTACTTTCCATTTGAGTGAAATCAAACGTATGCCAACTGAATCATTATGTAAAGAAAATGTAATTGGAAGAGAAATACCAATAAAGGTGTGCCTTGGCTGTGTGTGTCGTTTCCTCTTTGCACCAGGATGAGCCGAGCACTCTGCAATTACTGAAGAAACACCTGGTCCTGGAACAGACCATCGAGGACTACGCTGAGACCATCGGCCTGCTGTCACAACAGTGTCGACAGCTGCTGGAGATGGGGCATCCAGACTGGTGAGCATGTAAACACACGTGCTCTAACGGAGCTTTCAAGACATCTTAATTAGAGATATTCACCTCATTTTCCCTGTGTGATCACATTATAAAGATTTTTTATGTAAAAATGACTTTTTAACAAATTGATGCTCTGAAAAAGATCTTAAGATGAATAAAGCACCAGTGTCACATCCTCTCAGGATGCACTTTCCCAGGTTTTTTTGTGCTCGACTCAAGTATCTTTGTCTTCTCCTCCACAGTGAGCAGATCAGCAAGCGCCAGTCGCAGATAGACCGTCTGTACGTGTCTCTGAAGGACCTGGTGGAGGAGAGAAAGAGCCGCCTGGAGCAGCAGTACTGGCTCTATCAGCTCAACAGGGAGGTGGATGAGCTGGAGCAGTGGATCGCTCAGAGGGAAGTCGTCGCCAGCTCGCCTGAACTGGGTCAAGACTACGAGCATGTCACCGTAAGTGGGCTGACAGACGGTCAGGCATTGATTTTTCACTGATTTTTTTACCAGTAATCTCCTGCTGCACTTCCAGGTCCTGCAGGAAAAGTTTACAGAATTTGCAACGGAGACGGGAAGTGTGGGTCAGGAACGCGTGACGGCCGTCAATCAGATGGTGGATGAGCTCATAGACTACGGCCACTCGGAGGCCGCCACCATAGCTGAATGGAAGGATGGGGTGAATGAGGCGTGGGCTGATCTGCTGGAGCTCATGGAGACCCGTGCGCAGATGCTTGCTGCCTCACACCAGCTGCACAAGTTCTTCTCCGACTGTCGAGAGGTAAGAAACAGCTGAGGTCCAAAACGACATATAAACACATTTATTCACCATTTCTCAGCTCTAAACAGATGCATGTACATTTCTGCCCTGCCCTGTGTCCTTTTTTAAGGTTTTGGCTCAGATTGAGGACAAACATCGGCGGCTGCCAGAGGTTCGGGCTCGGCAGGGCAGCACTGCCAACACCAGCACGCTGCAGAGACTCCTGCACAGCTTCGAACAGGACATACAGCTGCTTGTCACACAGGTGCCAGCACACACATCAACAGATGACCTGCTCCAATATTCACTGAATTCATCACCTTTCTGTTGAAGTAGGCTGATTCTGAAAACTAATTGAGCTGTTTTTTGACTTGAAGTTACCAAGATGGTGTTTGTTTTACATCGTTTTCCTTTTATGTTTTAATATTTATACACACGAGGCAAAAATCATTCCAATTCTCAGCTGAATTGATCTGAACTGAATTTCAAGTTACAGCACTGAGCAAAAGTCTTTCGCCGCCCCCCATACATTGTCAGGAAAATGTGAAAGCTGGTGTGGAAATGTATTGAAATATGTGCAGGCATAAATGTGAATATAAGATAGAGACAGAGTTTGTAGAGTTGTGAGCTTGAAAGTGAATATCTGGTCTGAGCTCCTTTATTCTCCATCACAGCCTGAACCCTCTCAGAGAAGCTTTCTGTCATTTCTTTAAGGAGTCTTCAGGAATAGTTCTCCAGGCTTCTTGAAGGACATCCCAAAGCTCTTCTTTGGATGTGGGCTGCCTTTTGTTCCGTTCTCTGTCAGATGATCCCACACTGCTTCAATAATGTTGAGGTCCGGGCTCTGGGGAGGATTCATCCCTCCATAAGACCTGTTGCCACTGATTTTCAGTCCACTTCTTGTGTCATTTGGCATAGCTCAGCCTTTTCTCCCTGTTTCCCTTCCTTAAGAATGGCTTCTTGACAGCCACCCTTCCACGGAGACCATTTCTGATGAGGCTTGGGCCAACAGTAGATGGATCAGCTGAAGGTCCAGATGCATCTCTCAGGTCCTGTCAGGTCTTTGCTGGATTTTTTCCTCTTTCTTAAGGACATCACTTTCAGATCCTGTTCATCTGCTGTAGATAGTTTTTTAGGCCTGACACTTCTTCTTTTGTCCTCCACTTGTCCAGTTTCCTCAAATGTTTTAAGGACACACTGCACACCATGCTGAGATATGCCAAGTTTTCAGCTAATAGCTCTTTGGAATCACCTTGTTGCTGCAGAAATCCTGTTTTCTGTCTGTCAAACTGTGTTATATTTGCTGTTTTTCAGAGATGAAACTAAAGTCTGCTAGTAACAAGGTGCCTAAAGATACAATTTAAAACAGGTTCTTTGCTAAGTTGTCTGTTATGTGTCGACACAACACTGGTGCATCCTTTGAGTTGGGAGCCTTTTCAAAGCTTTAATGATTCATAGATCAGTGTCAAGGGGCTGAACAAACAGAAAAAAGTACAAGGACTGGACTGAAAATGAGTGAGAAAGCAGCAAATGTCCAAAGAAAAACTTTGAAAGACCTTTAGAAAGCTGGAGAACTATTGCTCAAGACCACTTTAAAAGATTACAAGAAAGTCTGGCTGCTTGGAAGGTAAATATGAAGAAAAGAGGGCTGAATCAAGACTTTTACACAGTACTGTATGTTCTTCCTTTTTTAAATCCTGTTAATAAAATCGTGCAAGTCCAAGTTTGTCATTGTCGTGAAAAAACTGCTGTGTTCCTTTTGCTTTATCTGGATTTTATGCACCTGGTTGACAGCCGTGGTACATTTTACTCAAAGCGATGCAAAACCACAGCTGCTCTGTGTAACTGTGGTGACAGAGCCTGTGCCATCCTGCTCTGAGTAAACACAGAAGTCAGAGCAGCTGTGTCTTGTGCGTCATTTGGAAGACATTTTTTTAATTTCTGTCCTCTGTCCTGTTCAGTGTAGCTTCTTCCTAAAATCTGCCCTCCTGCTCTGTCAGGTGCGTCAGCTGCAGGAGAGTGCGGCCCAGCTGAGGACGGTGTACGCTGGCGAGAAGGCCGAAGCCATCGCGTGTCGCGAGCATGAAGTGATGCAATACTGGAAAGAGCTGCTGACGTCCTGCGAGGAATGTCGAGTGCAGATCACCACTGAGACGGACAAGCTGAGGTTCTTCAGCATGGTCCGAGATCAGATCATGTGGATGGAGTCCATCATCTGTCAGATAGGCGCAGGAGAAAAGCCCAGGTAGTTACACAGAATATATGTATCAGCCTCTATGTTCTCTCCTCAGAGTGCGTACGGCTGCACAGTATTAAAAACCGAGCAGGTGTTGGTGTTTGTCTGCGGTGAGCTAACCTGCTGTGTGCTCTGTGGCTCCTGCAGGGACGTGTCCTCAGTTGAGGTGTTGATGAACTATCACCAGAGTCTGAAGAGCGAAGTGGAGGCTCGCAGTCAGAGCACTCTGGAGTGTATTGAGATGGGAAAAACCCTGCTGGCTGCTAGAAACCCTGCTGCGGAGGAGGTGAGATGAAGGCATAGGACTCTGATTCGGACCTCATCGTTGTAACTGGATCACTACATTGCAATGGAAACGTTACATTTATCCAAAATGACCTAAGTCTTTGAATGTTTTTGAGAGGCTCAATATCTCTTGGAAGTACTTTTATCTGTTAATCAGCATGCCAAGTCTCTTAATTTTTCATTTTCACGGACCAGAAAAGAGAACTGACTGGGCCCGAGTCTGACGTTTGTGCTTTTAAATCTCAGATTAAGGAGCGGCTGGACAAGGTGATAGCTAAGCAGCATGAGCTGACTGAGAAGTGGGACAAGCACTGGGAAATGCTACAGCAGTGTGAGTACACACATGGCCCTAAAATCTGTCATCTTTCGCACATCAAAGCAGAACTGTTTTAGCCACCCCTCATTCCTTTACATGTTATAGTAGTTATAGATAGTTTTTTTTAGGCCTGACACTTCTTCTTTTGTCCTCCACTTGTCCAGTTTCCTCAAATGTTTTAAGGACAAACTGCACACCATGCTGAGATATGCCAAGTTTTCAGCTAATAGCTCTTTGGGAATCACCTTGTTGCTGCAGAAATCCTATTTTCTGTCTGTCAAACTGTGTTTTCTTTGCTGTTTTTCATAGATGAAACTAAAGAAATGGGAGCAAATGATGTGTCTTTGTGACAGGCTGCTAGCAACAAAGTGCCTAAAGATATAATTTAAAATGGCTTCTTTGTTAAGTTGTCTGTTATGTGTCGACACAACACTGGTTCATCCTTTGAGTTAGGAGCCTTTTTAAAGCTTTAATGATTCATAGGTCAGAGTTAAGTGGTCAGGTGCAAGGACTGGACTGAAAATGAGTGAAAAAGCAGCAAATGTCCAAAGAAAAACTTTGAAAGACCTTCAGAAAGCTGGAGAACTATTGCTCAAGACCACTTTAAAAGATAACAAGAAAGTCTGGAAGCAAAATATAAAGAATTGATGAACTGAGAAGAGAAGTTAACTGATGTACTTCCTGCCCCTCAGTGTTGGAAGTACATCAGTTTGCCCAGGAGGCAGTGGTGGCAGAGGCGTGGTTGACTGCTCAGGAGCCGTTCATCAGCAGCAACGAGCTGGGCGGGAGTGTAGATGAGGTGGAGCAGCTGATTCGTCGACACGAAGCCTTCCGTAAAGCCGCGGCCACCTGGGAAGAGCGATTTAGCTCACTGCGACGGCTGACCACGGTAATCATCATCATCACCGCTGTACAAATGCATACAAGGTCCTCCTGAATGTGTCTACATTTAAGTTCTGACATACTTACATTATTGCCGAAAAGCAGCTGATGTACAGAATGAAAGATATTCTGTGTCACTCACCATTTGGTCCTTAGGGAGAGATCTGTTTCTGTTTTTGTCTGTTCAGGTGGAGAAGCTGAAAGCAGAGCAAAGTAAACTACCCCCAACGCCTCTCCTGGGTCGTAAAGTCTTCCTGGACCCCTTAGATGCCTCACCCACTCCAACGACTCTCCCCCGCCTCCCGATCTCCCCCGTCATGAGGCAGACTATCTACGAACAGAATGAAGCTAGCTCCCCTCCGTCTCCTTCGCCTGCCACACCCACACCTTCCCCATCGTCTGTGGCGCGGCGACTGGGGTCAACGGTCGCTAACTACACCCCTGTAATGAATGGCTCTAGTTACCGCCACACCTTGGAGGCCCGGCACGGCAGCGTAGTGGGCGTGGCTGCAGGGCTCGGCCAGCCAGCTCCCTCGTCAATTGCATCTATTGCCACGGCAGCCATGCTAGTCTCAGCCAACCAGATGCGAGAAAGTGTCAGCACAGTGAGAGACCAGGCCACAAAAACGATGAGTCACCTTCAGCCAGTGCAGGCGATGAGGGAGCAAGAGGTGAAATCATCCCCGTACCTACGGCAACCCAAAATCAAACACCTGGATGATGCCGTGACGCCGTTGCTTGTGGCCAGCCGGCTGGAGAAGGTAAGGGGGCGGGAAAGGGACATGACGATGGGAGAGATGGGAACAGAGAGAGCAGAGGTGGCAGTGATGGCGGAGGTGGTGCTCCAGGAGCCGAGCCGAGAGCGCCTGCATAGCGAGCCCACCAGAGGGCCTCGGGGATCCAGGACTGATGTGTTTGGCCACGCTGAGCCTCAGGTCCAGACGCACACATATCACCGGGACCACAAGTTAGAACGGCAGCTGTCCAGCGAACAGCTGATTCAGGCACGCCGGGACGAGCTTCCCCAGGAGGTGTGGAGGGAACATGCAGAGAGGCGGGAAAGACGGACATTGGAGAGGCAAACGTCTAGCGAACAAGAACAAGGCCACGGGGGCCACGAGGGCCGGCGGAGAGAGAGGGACAGGCACCGGCTGGACAGACAGGAGTCCAGTGAGCACGACACTGGGAGGGAGCAATCAGACAGACGCTCCGGAGGAGGGTGAGACTCTGAGGTTCTGGGGTCTTTTAGGTTGGACATCAGGGCTGGGTTTCTCTTACAAGCAGGAAAATAAACTCACCACTCAGTGCTTTTTATATGAATTCCAATCAGATTTTCTAATTGGTATTTTTTCCCACAGAGAAAAGAGAACCACCATGGCAGATATTGTAGAGCAGCTGCAAGAAAGAGAAGCAGCACAGGTGTGAAGATTTTGTGGCTGTTTTTATATTTCAACTCAAGACAGAATATCCAGACAGTGGGTTTGTTGGCTAACATACACAGATCGGCCATAACATTATGACCACTGTAGGATTAAGGATATAGGCCCAAATTGTGATAGTTAGCATCTTCAGAGCTGGACGATGGGGCAATGATGGCTTGGTCTGCTGAGTCATGTTTCTGTACCGTGTCCGTATGGATTTCTTAACCAGATAAGCTTTGGGCAGTGTTCTGCTGGGAAGCCTTTAATTTGGGTGTTCCTTTGACACGTCCCACCTACCTCAAAATTGTAGTTCCTGATGGCAGGGGCCTGTTTCAGCTGCATCATGTGTCCTGCTTACAGCAAAAATGGTTCAACAGTTTGAGGAACACAACAGTAAGTCTGCTGTGTTGACTTGGCCTTCACATTCCCCTGATCTGAATCAAAATCAGCATTTTTAGGATGTATATGGAGGACGGAAACTGCCATAATCTGAAACAAATGTATTTACTTCTCTGTCGTTTCCCCTTTGCATTTTCTCCCCCTTTTTATGTCTCTAAGCCCATTTATCTCCATGTTTTCTTTTTAAATTTCCCTCCCTCTGCCTTTTACATTCCTGTGTGTGTTTCTTCTTCATTATGTAAATTAGGGGGCGTGTAATGGACTCAGCTTTTCACCTATTGGTTGATTAAGTTGGTGCCTGAAACAGAAACTGGTAAAAACTGTACTTTTGCCACCGAAGCTACAACACAGATGTGTTATCCATTCAGCAGACAAAGACAGTTTGTGTTCCTTTGGTCACCGATAGGTCTCCTTAAAATGTAGCCGTTTTTTATCGAGTTTTAATAAAACTGAAGGCTGTTGTTCTGGCTGCGTGTTAAGCTAGCCGCTAACACTGTTAGCATCCCCCACTTCTGGTCTCTGTGGCTGTGTTTGTTCCAAATTTATTATTTAATTTTAGTTGCATTTGTCATCATAAACTTTTGTACGTTTTTCTATTTATCTCGGATTATGGCGGTTTCAGTCCTCCATACGTGGAGGCCCTACTTCACAGGAAACAGGGCTGAAAGGATCTGCTACTAGTGCCAGATACACCTGTACACCTTCAGAGGTCTGTGCTGTTTTAGAAATAAAAGCAGACCTATGCAATATTGAGCAGTTGTTAATAATGTCATGGCTCATCTGTGTAGACTGTATGTGATCTGTCAGTCAGCCTCGTTAAATGGTTTAAACAGTTTAGAGTCTTCTCTGATTGCAGAGCGTAAAAAAGAATAAGCAGTTTTAACGTGTAAACCAACCACAAACCTCCCTACCCTCAGGCCCGTGGTGAGGTGCCCCGTCTGCCCAACGGAGTACCAGAAAAGTCTTCCCGTCACGACCGGCCTCGAGCTCGAGACAGACCCAAACCACGACGCAGGCCACGTCCCAAAGAGCCAGGAGAGACCACCCGGAGGTCCAGGTCTGCTCCAGCCCAGAGCAGCCCAGCAGTCCCCCAGCCACCAACACATACAGCACACCACGAGGGCTTCCTTTTCCGCAAGCTGGACATCGAGAGCCTCAAGAAGAGCACCAATAGGTGGGTGTTCAGGGTCATAATGATTAACTGAAGCAGATGATGGTCATAGGTGAGGAGGGTGGACCCTGGTGTCATGTGTATCACAATTAAGGGACTCTGCTAGTTATGTTGATTTTTAACCAAATAGTTTGATATTTGTCTGCATCTCATGACGTCACAATCTGTTCCGTTCACTGATTGGACAACGGCAACACTGGCATTATTTTAGCATGCTAAGCTAACTCACTCGAGACTGAGGCTGTGACATGTTGAAGAGGTGCATGACGGACACTGGTACTGTTCACACTTATTCTTTAAAAGTTGCTGCTTAAACAAAGTTTCAACTGAGAAAGTTAACAAGGAGTGATGAAGCAGCACAGTCAGTTTGTACGTTTGATGTTTGGTGCTTTTGTCCATATTTTAGCAGTTTGTCGATGAGTTATGAAGACGTAGAAATTTAAAACGGCAGTTTTTTAATGTTTTGGGACGCTAGGAAAAGACTCCAGTGTTATTCTCACAACAGCTGCTGAATATCTAATGAATGTCATTGCCCATTGTTATACAGCATGAGAAACCTTCATGCATGACGCTTACGATGCCACCTGATCTAACACGTGCCCACAGAATAATACACAGCAGAGGTGTTTGGGTCACTAGCAGACTGGCTGGCTGATGATTGCAGTGGGAGCTGAGAGATGAGCTGCTGGTCAAGCTTGCATTAACACACCCACTCACACACACACATATACACACTACCCCACCTCCACAGATGACCACATTGCTTCCTGCAGAGTGACACCAGGGACAAAGTCTGTCTCTTCACTGCCCTCTGGTGGCTGGGCTGACCACGCACAGCTAAAAGCTCATCCAGGTCCAGCAATGGATGAGTCCCACTCAAGGCAATGGATGAGTGTGTCATATGTACATGTCCTGTTATGTACATTGCAAGGTAAAGCTTAATCCTGAATGGCTCGAAACAAGTGTGAATCTCCAAACTGCTCCTGGTGAGGCTGATTGTATGCCCTCTGTTTAAACACTAAGAATAAAAGAGGATACAGTTAGCCTCTTAAGGAAGGCTTGAGATTCAACTTGTCTCTGTTACATAAGTTGATGTGCACATTAATATTCTGGTAACACTGAGAATAACAAAGAGTTTTTGGATATGGTGCATGTGGAAAATGTCATTCTTATTAATGAGTATTTCTGTGCTCACCAGTTCTGAATAGCGGAAAAATGTGTCCCAGGGTTCTCTGTCCATGCAATAAAGTGAATTATGGGGCACTTTATGTAGAGAAAACCAACTTTTATGAGAGAGAAACCTTCAGATGGCTCCATTGTGCTGTCAGATATCCATTTTAAACAAGCAGGTATTAAAATCCTTGTTTAAATTCTGTACTTACTGAGAAAGTGACACAAACTGTGCTCATCGTGCTCTTTTCATGTTGTGAAAATATGGCAACACTTTGAATAAACCTTTATTCAACAGAAACAAGTACAAAGGAAGCAGTTTTTTAATAGCTTGGTTTCTGTTGCCAATTTATATTTGTATTTAGAAGATGTGAGCAAGAAAAGGAGACTTGAAATGTTAGAAATCGATTAAAACTTCCATTAATGAATGAAAAAGTTTATAATTTCATTTGAGGTGGTTTTTGATTGTTTAAGAGCAGATTTAATGCACATTGGGGAGTGGGGGGGGCATGGAAACAACCTTTCCAGCTGCTTCTGACCTGCCAAAGATTGCAAGTGACTCACTTTCTGTGTCCAGTCTGAGCCAGAAAACAAGAATTGTTTCCAAAAGGTTAATTTTCAGTCCCATAAAACTGCGTTTTCATGTGGATGAAAGGCCATAGAGCTGATAAAAATCTCACTTTTTAAAAGTACTTTGCCTCAATCATTGGCTTTAAGTGTTCTTTGATGAAGCATGATCTTAATTTGTTTAGTTATTCTCACATTTTGACTTAAATAGAAGCAGATTGGGCTTAAGCGCGGACCTACCCTGTGATTGACAGCTTACAACCCTGAGGTTCCCGGTCAGATCCAGTTCTTGCTCATGAAAATCTAAATACTGAATTTAAGACTTCAGATCGGAGGAGCTAGTTTTCCCACCAAATTCAAGAACATTTGTTTAAACCAGATTTTTTCCTGAGGAGCTCTCTGTCCCCTTCAAATGTAACTCTGCTGTGATAATAATTAATAATAGCGGAGCCAATATTCACGATGTCGACACTTTATCACATGCACCTGTTGTTCCTAATTCTGTTTCTGTCGTTCATTGAAGTTTATCATATCAGGATATTAAGCTGCACACACAGTTCACTCTGAATTATACCTACAGTATTTTGCAAATGTTTCAGGCATTACAAATAAAAAATGTCATCACTGATGGTGTTAATTTATCAGTTCACTGGTAAAACTTCCATGAAATGCAGAGGCACACAGTTTTTTAAGGTAGCTGGTGGCTGTTTTAGTGTCTTCTGTCCATCTCAGACTGACTCCTCAGACGGGGACGTCTTGTTCTTTGTGGGGTGGAGGATAGTTTTCTCTTGTTAACTGCTGTTGTTGTAACGCAGCACAGTACACGTGGGGCGGATTCTCTGATGGTTAACGTGTGAAATGCCTGAACGTTTTGCAGAGTACTAACTGAAATGTTTTGTGCATGTACTCACGCTCTCTGAGTTGGAAAAGCAGAATGGCTGGGCTTTAACTGGTGATGTTGCCAAAAATGACCTTTAACCAAACTCCTCTTTTTCTTTACCCTCTCTCTTCCTCTGTGCTTCTGGCTGCTCCTCTTGTCTCCTCCAAGGTAAGTCACACATAAGCCTCACACACAGAAGCACACAGACTGTACGTAGACTCCCTCCCCATCCCGCCATCCCCACCTCCTCCGTCTGGTCATCCGTGTGTTCGTGCGATCATCTGTGTTTGTTCAGCAGTGTGTTTCCTCCTCCCTTCTTGGGGCTGGTCCATCCCGCCTACCTACCTGTCTGCTCTGGTCAGGTGAGTGAGGTGTTAGCTTAGCAGCAGTGACTCTGCAGCTCTTCCTGATGCCTCCCAATGTCCCCCCTCCTCCCCCCAACCTCCACTTCCCCACCTTCCCCTCTCCCTTGCTCCTCACTTCCACCCTCCCCTCCTGCCTACCCACACCACAGCAGGTCATGGGTCAACCTCTACTGCGTGCTGAACAAAGGGGAGTTGGGTTTCTACAAGGACGCCAAGAACACCACAGCGTCCTACAACAACGAGCCGCTGCTCAACCTGTCCCACTGCCACTGCGACGTCACCAACGGCTACAAGAAGAAGAAGAATGTCTTCACGCTGAAGTGAGCATCACTTCACGTCGTACTCAGTTTTTCCTTTTCTGCTACAGACAGTAACTCGTCTTATTTAACCTACATTGCTGTTATTTACCCTAACTGCACCTGAGCCTCTGATGGGGTTTGTTAGCCAGACTCTGGCAGTAGCCACAGACCACAGTTTACTCATCATTTACTCATCAGAGTCTGAGAAAAGTAACCCAGATGCTTTCATGCTGATTATTTCAGACTGGTCGTTATAAATCTATGATCGTAAATCCAGATTAGCAACATGGATGCCGGAGGCCCTGTTCACGCTTGGTTTTACCATGCAGTGTGAATACAGTCGTTACCTGCAGCTTGAGCAGCACATGACTTCATCTTGGTTCAGAATTTCTATGAATGAGTCTGAGCAGGTGGGAGCCGGATCAAAGAGATTCAAAAGAAAGTTCCCGCTAAGTTTCATCATGGGATATGTGGGGTCCAGCTCCACTCAAAGTTAAGACGATATGCCCCCTGCTGCTTTGCTTTTAACCAGAGATTAGGCTGCATTTCCACCACGGAAACCTTTTCCAGGAAGCCCTGGCCTTTTAGGGGCCATTTCCTCAGCTTTTTACTGCAGGAATTAGAGGCTAAGCGGAGTTCAGGAGGAGAAATTTCAGGTACAAAAAGAGTCATGGTGGGGAGGTTGTTCTTTTGAGAGTACCTGAACCTTTGGGCTGGAGCTTGCAGAGCTGAACATTTCTAATTGGTTGAGTTTTTCTGCTTTTCTGTCTCAGTAATCTCAGGACTAATATCCACAATAGCTCATACAATCTGTTAACTTTAAGTTGTACACCAGAAATAGTTTTTATTGTTTGTCAACACAACATTTGTAGCTTCAGAATCAACATGGACACGGAGCTGAGATTGTGACAAGAAAGCAGCACTAAAACGTTAATCTCTGATCTCACTAAAACAGATTTTAGGTTAATGAGGCTGACGATAACTTGATGGAGTGAGAAGCAGCTGTGAGGCTACAGAATGAGATTCCTCAGATTGTGACAACAAGGCAGTAAATCCGAGCGATAAAATGTCAATCTCTGGATTTTTCACCACAGTTAAAATTAAAACACCCCAAAACCCACAGAAGTATGCTGCAGGGACAAGTTCTGAGTTAATTCAGCTGAAGTGGGCTTCCTGGTTTCCCTGTTGGCCTCAGTGGGGCCAAAACTCCAGGTAGCATCGTCAAGGTGGAGCAACACACCGCGATTTGTGTAATTCACCCTGAAACTCAGACCTCAGTGGAAATAAGCAGATCATAAAAGCTAATAAAAAAAGCTCTGGATTGTTAACTTCTGGGTGCTGTTGTCAGTCATTCAACTCAGACGGCGCTGTGCCGTGTTCCTGCTGTAAAACAGACACACTGAATACAAGACTGTGTCTTGTTTTTATGTTGAAGTTCACCATGTGAACCTGAATCTTATCCAGCGGTGCTTTAAATCCAAAAAGGCTGATTGGAAAGTTCCTGTAAATGTATCCTCTGGTCACACTGTTGAAGAAAGTTAAACTTCTTTTCTCTCGTTGCAGAACGAAGGATGGCAGTGAGTTTTTGTTTCATGCAAAAGATGAGGTGAGACGTTTTCTTTTTCCTAATCCCATGATTCAACAAACAGGAGCATTTGTCAACACTTAGACACCCATTTCACACATAAGCCTCAGCTTAGTCAGCGGTTGTTCGCTCCCATCACAGGAGGACCTCAAGGCCTGGGTGAACAACATCACCACCAGTATTTCAGAGCACGAGGAGATTGCCAAATGGGGTCAGCCCCAACCAACTACCTCATCCACTGACGAAGGGACGCGGCGAGATGGCAGCAAGGCGGACAACAGGTCAGAGCGAGGCGGCGAGCGCTCAGACCGAGGAGACCGAATCGAGCGGGCGGAAAAAGAGAAGGAGCGGGAGAGAGGAGAGCGGTCGGAGAAGTCGGACAAGGGCGGGAAGTCGGACGCAAAACGTTCTGAGAAGTCCAGTAAGAAAAAGTGAGCAGGTTGACGGATCGGTTGTGACTGAAGTATATGAACTTTAGATGGGAGGCGGGGCCACGGACAGGTGGTGAACGCCCTCCTCATTCACTTCGCCTCCAACACGTTAACCAAGCAGCTGTGTTTGGATGGAAAGGGAAACTGACCCCGGCTCTCTCATTGGACGACAGGACGGATTTGATTTCGGAGCAGGAGACATCTTTCTTCTTCTCTCTCTCGTCTGTGTCTCGGCTAGAAAACACGAGTCACCGGCGCCCCGCCGACGGCTGTTTCAGAGAGCTGCAGAGGGCGGAGCTTTGAGCTGCTGAAGCCCGGGTCACGTAAACGGGACACGCATCAAGTTAGTTGGAAGGCTGTTCGCTGGTAGCGCGGTATAACGTAGCTCATCCTGTTCCATGTTGGTTTTTTCTATGAGATGAGCTATAACTGTGTGTAACTCCTGTCTGTTTGTCCTATCTACTGTATCTATCTGTCTGTTGGTAAGTTGAGACATCCTGCACTATGTCTTATTACTGCTCGGAAATCGAAAGAGAATGAAATAATGCCAAAATGTTTCACAGACAAAGGTGGACTTTTTATGTTGACCGTGTTCTCCATTTTATTCCCATCCGTCTCGAGGGCCTGCTGTGAGAAAGAGGCATTTAAACTGGTTTTATTTCGATAACAAGCAGCGCGTTCATCTGGATCAGCGCCGATCTCCAGTTCTGTGCTGATTCGTGGGAAGTTGGTGGTTTAAGACGAGAGAAGAGTAGAGGAGGCGACCAGAGTGAAACAGAAAATTACGGAAATAAGTAAAGCCAAAGGTTTAAAATCCAGACCTGTCATTCTATCTTATGTGTTTAAGCAGCTTCCCTTTTTTCATATAGAACTTATTTTTTAGGATTAAAGATGTTCTTTTGAGGATTTCTTATGTTATTTTTGTATAGACAGATGTTCTGTGACAGCTGTGTTCTGAGGAGTTAAAAACTCTGGTTCCCAGGGGCCTCATTCATTAAAGTGTCATTTATTTTTTCTTTGATTAAGAAATAAAACTGCGCTTACATTTTAGAGAACTATAGAGGCTAAGATTTACATTTTGATATCTCTAACAAAATACTTGAAACTCATTGTAACCCACTTGTTTTGCCTTCAGAATCAGTGTTTCGTAAATCACTTTTGGCTTTGGTCATAAGCACAAAATCTGCATCTGGCATGTTTTAATGAACGAGGCCTTCGGGGGAGAAATCAGGCCTCATCTACTCTTTTATTCTCTAACAACATCAAACTTCTGCTTGGATATTCTCTTTGATTTACTCTCACAAATCTGTTGCATCTGTTTTTGTACGGAATCGTATGAGTGTGTGTGTGCTGCTGCTCTGCGCTCCCAGGGTCTCCATAGCTCTCAGGTTATTTGTGTTGGTGTGTTTGCTTACGATCATTCGTTCGTCCCCTCAGACGTCACCTCAGTCTTCCAGAAACGTCCGCTCCGCAGCGCAGATCCACACACTTTTTTTACTTCTATCTGCGTGAAGACCCTCATTATTCCCCACAAACTGAACGCCCGCCCCCGATCCTGCCTCTAAACCCGATTCTAACGTGAACCCTCCACACAGAGATAGACGCACGGTTTCACGCACACACAAAATGCATTAGGATGTGAACAAAAAAATAAGAAAAAGGAAAAAAAAGAATTAAACTAACCAAATATTTACAGTGGGTAAAACTTTGAGAGATTGCATGTCTTGCCTGGAGAGGAATCATCGCGCGTCTAAAGAAGCTCGTCTTTGCAGCCCAATGATACTGTTTTCTGTAAATTCACCACAAAGCCATAAACGACATGAAAGCGAAGACTTCCGGGGTCTGATAGGCTGGTAAATCATGCTGGAGAAAATCTCGCGGCACCAACTGTTCAGACGGCAGTTAAAATCCTTCAGAACTACATTTCAGGTGTGGAAGCTCTGTCAGCATCACTGCTAAAGTATCCTCACTGCAGTTCTGCTGTTTTGGATTCATTTATTTGTGAAATTTTTTTTTGTTTAAGTCCAACTGAAAGCCACATGTTTGCATAAAAACCTGTTTTCTGCTTTGAGAAATACTAAAAGTTTGAAAGTCCAGCAGAAGTTCTGGGTAGTGGATGGTTTCTCCTCATCTTTAAAGTCTCAGAAAGGCCTGGACTTTTAATTGCTTTTTCCAGCTACTTGTCTTTGACTCATTGGGCTCCTTTTAAAACATCTGATGGTGTTTTTTTTTAACTATTCAAGACCACTGCTTTGAGAACATACACATTTATGCACTCATATCCCAGGTACACAGGGAGTGTAAAGGGTCTTTCCAGAGTACCCATACTGGAGGTAGTACCTCTTCAAGGTGGGAACCACAGGTCACCCACAGGAAAGGCAGCCGTCTTACCACTACACTATCCAGCCAGAGATGAGCTACGGTTACAGCTCGACTGCCTTATTTAGATGGGCCGACTCTGGGGAAACATTCAAGACATCCGGCTGCTTCGATCTTCCTGCGGTTATAAAATCAGGATTTTATTAGAGCAGAGCGACATTCAGGACGAGCTTCATGTGATTGTGATTTGGCTGATTTTCAGTCCTGGTTTCTTCTTTCTGATGCGTTTAGCCGTCTGACAAAAAAAAAAACAGAAAACTATGCGAATGAGAACAGCTTCATTGGGAAATCCGCTGTGTTAATATACACTTAGACTTACGGAGCATGGACAGTTGTTAAGTGTACGCATGCTGGAGTGAGTCAATCTGTCCGGATTCGAGAAGCTTGATTTTGTAGCATATTGGTCAGACTAACATGTTTACATGTATTTCAGACTAACTCTAACCCTTTTCTAGTGTCATGTAAACGTGCTCCCTGACCACACACAGCTTTCAACGCCACAGTACGAGTTTATTTTCTCGATCCGTCATCTACCTTCTGCCAGGAACAGAGCTAAGACTGCCGGCCACTCAGTTAAAATGCTGGAAGGATTTTCAACTGCAAACAGAAACCTGTGATTTCAGTTGGACTTTGAATAAATGTTACACAGTATTTACTTTTATTATTTATAAGCAGATAATTTCTAAATTAAGAAAGCCCTCAGAATGTCCTTTATGTCTTTATTTGTAGGGGCAAATGATCAGTTTAAGCTTGTAATGAAAATACTATTGACTAAAACTATAATGGGTAGTTTTTTTATCTTTTTTTCAGGTTTTCTATCAGCGTCTTTATCTGTACCTGCTGGCCTCATTTCTGTTTATCATTTTAATACATGTGCTTTAGATGTAAATGTCAGTTCAATGCAGTCATTTACATGCAGACAACAAACAGAAATGAATTTTATACAAGCATAGATTCCACATAGTGACACAGAGCAGCAATCTGCAGACAGATTAGGGTTTGAGCAGCGTATTAATCACTTTGCTTAGATTGAAATCCACACAAGGCAGAATCAGCAGGGTACACCTAACGGATTACATGACGAACCACTTTACTGTGTTATGGTAAGAAACAAGCAAATAATACACGAAAGTCAACATGTTAAACATGGAAACAGACCAGATGTGGTTCAGAAATCCTAAACCTGATGGTTTGAATGATCCTGCCTGTGTGTATGTTGTTCTCGTCGGCCTGTCAGCCCAAACATAACAAATAAAACGTGTTTCCATTTCGATCAGCGTTTCGTCTGCTCTCATAAAAAGTCCTTAATACAATAAAAAAAAAAGAGGACACTTGCTTTCCACACCTTGATAAAGGGTGAAATCGTGATTTAAACAGATGCGTTGCCATTCAGCCACTGACATTAAGACGCTTCAGTTTTCAGACGTCGCATCTTGTACACCAAAACCACTCAGTAGTATGCAGTAAAATGGAGTCTGATTTATGAGGATTGTATGAGGATGTGTTCAGGGATTTATGCTGTTGATGATGATGTCCATGGTAGCATTGAGACTTTATGCAACTTTTTCTTTGCACTAGGGACGCCGGCCTGCTGCAGAGCTGAGGTCAGATGGTCAGTGGTGTTGGGGCTGAGGGGCATCGAATCCAAATTAGGTGTTACCGTGACAGTCTGAGGACTGGATCAGTCGTCCAATCCGAGAGGAGCTGGAGTGGATTTTATTTTCTTCTCCATGCTCTGGTGATTAACTGTCAGCTGAGACGAGTTGTTTTCTAATCAATCAATCAATCAATCAATCACTTAAACCAAAAAAATCCCATCGTTCTCCTGTGGATTTGCGATTTTTGCTCTGTTTGACATGATAAACTGATCTGTGGATGTCAGACGTAACATGATAACATCCTCAGTGACTTCGTCTTTCTTATATAAACCAAATTATTAATGATTTTACCATGAGAGTCTTCTTGATTATTAGTTGCAGTCCTCATGCAAACACTGTTCTGACTCTTGAGTTGAATCCTCCGTAACTTCTCTGTTTTCATGTTACCACTCAGGAGTAGAGCAGAAGCCTCAGGCAGTGCTCATCACGGTCATTATTGATCCGGCTGCAACTTGTTTCACCTTCCAGATAACAACCGACAGTCAGCCTTGATCTAGTACACACACACGTACAAACACACACTGCCTGAATGCACGATATAATCAGAAAATATTTAGACTTTAAAAAGGGCTCAGACGATACTTACGTATCATTTTATTTATTTGACATTTTATGTTCTGAAGACAATCATTGCTGCTAAACTTAAACACTTATTGATAAGAGCATGAGCTGTTCAGTCAGTTTTTATCTATGATGACACTTATTAGAGGGTTTTTATCTGTAAAATACCCAGTTTTCACAGAGAATGGCCCTTTCTAATAAGAATCTTGTTCACCATTAGCTTCCCATGACACTTTTAGTAATTAATATTAATAAAACAGATTCAGTTAAAGGGCTTAAACCACATTTCTGTGTACTATATGGGATCAAACCATGTTGGGGTTTCAGTTTTCTGATGTGGGGAGAGATCAATGTGCAAACAAAAATCTGGACGAAACTCATGAACTGTTGGGAACTGTTCATTTCTGCATAAAGATATAGAAAGCACAATATCGTCTTGACATAATTTAAGCAACTATGAAGGTGTCTTCAGATTAAAGCGGTTCAAGAAACAGTTGCGATGTCAACTTTTACTTGAACCGATGCAGGAGACTCTCCCAAACTTAACGTGCTCCCCGTAGAAGTCTTTTGACACCAGCCAAAGACGAAGTAGTAAAAACTGAAAATTCTGTGGTGTTTCAGCTGATCCGCTGCCACAGTTTCTGCCCTCCCAGGAGTCCCGAGCACCGCTGTCTATCTGCCCTCAGCCTGCCTCTCTCTGTACGCCTGCCTACAGCAACCTGATAATGTACAAATATATTTGCTCAGAAATATTTTCTGTAAAAAATAAAAGTAAAGAAAGTGAGAAAACATGTTTATCAATGGCAATGCTGGGAAAACTGCCCCTTGTCTCTGCTGTGTTTAACTTTTCTGAGTCTGTGATGAAGTGTGACCATTGATTTGTACCACAGGACAGGTTGATCCACACCTCCACACAAACACGACAGGACAAAGAGGTTGCATGAAAGACATTGTCTCTATTTCAGTACTGCTGTGCATGTCTTGAAGTCCCATCTCTCCACTATACAATCACTGTAACATACCGGGGCGACACAAACTACCAACATGGAAAAAGGTGAATGAATGAACCAATAATGTATAAAATGACCAGAACCAACTGCGAATCATTGGCTCTGTACAGTTGTTTCTTTGAATTGATAAATACAGATTGTGATAATGAAAGATTGTTTGTCATTTTTTTAAGCATTTCAGTTCCTTTCTGTGCGCCACGAAGAGCTATGAAGCAAGGACCAGTTTGATTTGAATTGCATTTTGTTTCTACTGTTTCTACTCTGGAAACATCAGCCACTAAGACCAGGACAAGACAAACAAACATAAAGATAGCACAGCACTGTTTAAAAGTCTTAAGCCATTCCTAAGTTCTTTATATATTCCCATGAACTAGTGGAAAAAGAAGCTAAATTAAATCATAATATAAGGTCCACAAATGTCTCCAGTGTTGCTTTAACATGTGGGGTTTTGTGGAAAATCTACATTAAGACACATCATAGACTATAAAAAGGATTTTGTTTGATTATTTCTATTCATTTTTATTTTTTATTTAATCTATCATTGACAGTCTGTGCTTCAAATGTTTGGGAACGACGTATAAATGTACGTATTTCAGCACACACTCGTTTTTCCCAACATTTCATTGGCCTTTTCGTGTATTTCTTGTCCACGGCTTTTATTTTGAAACATTGGCTTGATACCGGAAGCGGATACGACACACTGAAGATTTTGACATGCGCAGAACCTGCTATGTAGGGCAACGGACTTTACTGTGAACGCGACTTGAACGGTTGTCGTAGTGTTTTAAGTTAAGCTGTGACCTTTTAAGTTTCAGGTTTAGGCTTTAATATGCGCTCCGACGTGTCGGACACTACAGGCTGACCTTTGAGTTTCAAGAAAAATGGAGGCGCGCTTCGGCAGCGAAGTGGCGTCGATTGTAGAAGTCGCCATCCAGGCGACCGTGTCTGTTTTCAGGGACGTGTGGGCTAAAGAGGCGCCACACACGAACTGGGAAGAGGCGAAGTTCGGCGAAATCCAGGAAATAGAGAAGTGTCTGGTGGTTCAGATCAACAACGTGTTCATGGAGTTCTGCTCGGAGCTGTGCGAGGAGAACGAGGCTCTGCGGGCTAAAGTGGAGCAGCTGGAGGATGTGCTGCAGAGGAAAGCCGGGCAGCTGGAGCACGAGCTGGAGGCCAGAGTGGGGCAGCTGGGCAAGGACATGGAGCAGCTGGAGAAGGAGCTGAAGACCATCAGTGAGGGCAGCACCAAGACGCAGGGAGGCTCGACCCAAAGCCTTCTGCTGGATGAATCAGAGACAGGTGAGCGGCAGTGTGATGATGACATGAAATTAATCTGAGTCCTACTAAATCAGCTCTGAGCTGAACCCTGAGTCCGGCATTGTTTAACGGTGTCTGCAGACAGGAATCCCTCATTAAGGTGACTTTAAAATGCCCTTTAAAAGTCCATTTTTGCACAGTTAGTTTGATGACAAAGTAAAAACATGTTTGAAGGAGCTGTCTTTGGGACAATCAACGTTTTTACTTTTATAAATTTGTAGTTGAAGGTTGTCATGCAAATGATTCCAGTTAACATTTCATTTAATTTTCTTTCTCTTTTCATTTTTATGCCAGTATAATAGTATAACCCTTGTTATTATTTAATAATGCACATACATTGTGCACAGGTCAGATATCAAATCGAACTTGAACATCAAACCTGTCACAGACTGGTTTCTTTGCATTTAGACACATGTTCCAAAGTTTGAGCTTTACCCTGCTGCAGATTATCGTGCAGTACTCTGGAAAAGTCTTCAGCCACCCCTCACCTCTTTATATGATGGCAGGAAAACAGGAAGTGGGTTCAAAGCTTTATTGAAACCCAAATATAAAGTCTACAGTATATAAAGGCAGAGTTTGTACAGTTAGAACAGATATTGACTTTCAAGCTCGTTACGAGCTCCTTTATTCTCCATCACAGCCTGAACCCTCCTAGAGAAGCTTTCTGTCATTTCTTTGAGGAGTCTTCAGGAATAGTTCTCCAGGCTTCTTGAAGGACATCCCAAAGCTCTTCTTTGGATGTCGGCTGCCTTTTGTTCCATTCTCTGTCAGATGATCCCACACTGCTTCAATAATGTTGAGGTCCGGGCTCTGGGGAGGATTCATCCCTCCATAAGACCTGTTGCCACTGATTTTCAGTCCACTTCTTGTGTCATTTGGCATAGCTCAGCCTTTTCTCCCTGTTTCCCTTCCTTAAGAACGGCTTCTTGACAGCCACCCTTCCATGGAGACCATTTCTGATGAGGCTTGGGCCAACAGTAGATGGATCAGCTGAAGGTCCAGATGCATCTCTCAGGTCCTGTCAGGTCTTTGCTGGATTTTTTCCTCTTTCTTAAGGACATCACTTTCAAATCCTGTTCATCTGCTGTAGATAGTTTTCTTTAGGCCTGACACTTCTTCTTCTGTCCTCCACTTGCCCAGTTTCCTCAAATGTTTTAAGGACACACTGCACACCATGCTGAGATATGCCAAGTTTTCAGCTAATAGCTCTTTGGGAATCACCTTGTTGCTGCAGAAATCCTATTTTCTGCCTGTCAAACTGTGTTTTCTTTGCTGTTTTTCATTGATGCAACAGAAGAAATGAGAACAAATGATGTCTTTGTGACAGGCTGCTTGTAACAAAGTGCCCAAAGATACAAGTTATGTGTCGACACAATACTGGTTCATCCCTTGAGTTAGGAGCCTTTTTGATGCTTGAATAATTCATCGGTCAGTGTTAAATGATCAGGTACAAGGACTGGACTGAAAATGAGTGAAAAAGCAGCAAATGTCCAAAGAACAACTTTGAAAGCTTTGATCAGTAAACAAGGACATTTTGTAATTAAAATTCATGAAAAAGCGTTAAGTGCCATTACGTATCTGTCTCTGAACACAGGAGGACCAGTCTCAACCGATGAGGTGGACCAAAACTCTGACGAGAAGGAACCCAGCCCAAACTCACCTCCGGTATCGGCAGGAAGCACTGAGGTCATCCACTGCTCGCTGGCTCTCCCTGTGACCGTCTCTACGCCTGCAGCAGCCCCTGTGGTGTTTGTCGGCAGAGTTCCCTCTGCTCCCGCGGTGCTGTTGGTGGGTGCCAGTCAGGTCGTCACGCAGCCATTGGCGTCTTTGTCGAGCGTCCCTGAAACAACGGCACTGATCCTCCAACCAGCTGCCTCCGCTGGGTCTGCGCCTCAAAAAGCCCCCAGTCCAGACTCGAGCCCTGTCAGTGGTCTTGACTCAGAACAAGAAAAGGTTTAGTGCCTAATTTTTAAGATTATGTTGTGCAAATATGTCTTTCTAAAATGAAACTCAAGTTATTTCCTTTGCAGACCATACAGAAAGCTTTGGAGGAGGAACCCCTGCGGAAAACGAGGCATTCAAGGAGGGCGACTAATAAAACTGAAAGAGGTACGACTGCTGGGAGCATAACTCGGCTTAGAAAGAAAGTTGAATAGGCAGCAAAATGCAAATACTTATGCACTAATATTACGCACACTTTTCCCTCAGTGTCCCCTGATAACCGGCCCGAGGAGAAACAAACCAGGATGGTCGAAGGTTCGGGCAGAATTCTACGAAAAAGAGAGTCTCAGACCGGCAAGCGGTTCTTCTGTGAGCACTGTGACGTTGGCTTTCATTGGAAAGGTGAGCTGAAGAAACACGTGAAGACCCACAAGAAGCCGTTTCCTTGTGAGCAGTGTGGCCGGAGTTTCATCGAAAAGAGCTCTCTAGAAAATCACCTTTTGCGGCACAAGTTGACCAAAATGCCGCTGCCATTCCCGTGTCCTCAGTGCAAGAGATCTTTCAGAAGAGAGCTGTCGCTTCAGAATCACCTCAAACGCCACCAGAAGTCGAAACCGCCAAAGCCGTTCGCCTGCGATCAGTGCGGGAAAACGTTCAGGATTCGGCCATCTCTGGAAAACCATCTGCTGCGCCACGAGAAGTGGAAGCAAATGTTGAAGTGCCAGCTCTGTGACAAGACCTGCAAGACGTCGGTCCAGCTGAGGTGTCACATGGCGGTGCATTCGGAAGAACGCCCGTTCAGCTGCGCGACGTGCGGGAAAGAGTTCAAGAGCAAAGACACCCTTCGCTTCCACCAGATGGTTCACACCAACGCCAAGAAATACAAGTGCACAATGTGTGAGGAGTCCTTCAAATACGCCCACTCCCTGACTGTGCATAAGAGGAAGCACACGGGCGACAGTCCGTTCGTGTGCGACGTGTGCAACCGGTCGTACAGGACGGGCACCGCTCTGAAAAGGCACAAAGTGGTCCACACGGGCGAGAAGCCCTTCACTTGTCACATATGCGGGGCGAGGTTCAACCTCAATAACAACCTCAAAAGGCATCTTCGTATTCATACGGGAGAGAAGCCATTCACCTGCCAGGAGTGTGGAAAGAGCTTCTCCGACAACAACAAGCTAAAGTCGCACATGCTCATCCACGGCGCCCGAAAGCCCTTCATGTGTGACCTCTGCGGGAAGACCTTCCTCTTCAACTGCAGGCTGCAGATACATCAGAGGTACGTACATGCCGACAAGAATCAGGAATCGGACGGCACGCACGGCCTGTTCCAGCCCAGGCGGCAAAACAAGTCGCTGGTCAAACCGTTCAGCTGCAAAATATGTCTGAAGGGTTTCAGCGCCGCGTGTTCCCTCAAGCTCCACGAAAGAGGCCACAGCGAGCACAAGGAGTTCAACTGCAGCATATGTGGGAAGGCCTTCCACAACAAATACTCCTTCAGCTACCATCAGCGGAGTCACTCGGGGGAGAAGCCGTTTGTTTGCGACGTGTGCGGAAAGAGGTTCTTCCATGCCGCCAGTTTGAAGCAGCACGAGCGCATTCACACCGGTGAAAAGCCGTACAAATGCGACCAGTGCGGCAAAGCCTTCAGAACGGACGGGAACTTCTACAGACACGTGCGGATCCACACCGGAGAGAAACCGTTTGAATGTATGTACTGTCACAAGAAGTTCCACCAGTCCAATCAGCTCAAGTCCCACCTGCAGATCCACACCGGGCAGAAGCTCTACTCGTGTCAGCAGTGCGGCCGCGGCTTCTCGGATTCGAGGCAGCTAAAGAAGCACAGCTGTGACGGCTTGTAGGTGATGTGATGCTGTGTGACGGCAATCATCAACAAACTGAAATAATAGTGGGCATTAGCATCATTCGATCCGCTCCCTTTGTGCCCAAAAATGTTGCAAAGCTGAGCTATTTTTGACAGAAATAACATAATATTTATAATCTGCTATTGTACAAGATTGACTGGAAGTTCATGTGTCAAGATGGGAAAACAATAGTAAGACGAGCTTGAAACGTTTGCTTGTAACAGTTTGATGGTGGGAAAGGGACATTTGTTTCACTTCACGTAATGCAACTTTTCATTGCCTTTGACATATAACGGATTATTCCAAGATGATGAATAAGAGGAAACATAGCACTCTGCACGGGTTAGCAGCATTGTGTGGCATTTATCAGCTTTTCTTACTTTGTTTTAAAGGCCTGTTGAGAAACAATACTGTTTTAATGGCTATTCAAACTATCTCAATTACTCACTCGAACCCGAAATAGAAATATTCAAAGTTAAAAGTGCTCAAACTGCTATTTTCTCCAGCTGATTTGATACTAAAATGAAAGTGAGTGTTTTCAATGTCTCTTTTTTTTTTTGCTAAATCCAAACAATCCCACAGATCGCTATAAGATGTAATTATTTATCAAAAACGGAAATTGACGCTGTAAAATCACTTTCTACTGTACAGTTTTCTGTAATATGGCAATCTATATATTTCGTTTCCTCCCTGTTTTGCCATTAAACACTTGAAATGATAACCACTTTTACTTTTATTTTGAAATGTTTAAACTGAGCTGCCCCATTTCCGGAACAACTGCCGCTTCTTAACGGTCGCCTGAGAACAAGAAAGTAGACGCCGCATTGACTGCAAGAAATACGGCCGCCATCTTAGACCGGTCATCTAGAGTATTCAAGATGCCAGAGCACTGTGCGGCGTATTCCTGTGCAAATCGGCGGTCGATTGCAAACAGGGGTCGGATTACTTTTCACAAGTAAGATTCAACATCATTATTGGTTGCATTTCGTGAATAGAATATTATTGTACTGTATTTATGTCCACCAGCGAAATCGTAGCCAGTACACGTTAAGCTAGGCAATGTTTACAGCCGGTGTTCACCCGGCTGTTAGGTCAACTCACACTTTACAAATCATATATTCCATAACACAGACTTAGATTACAACTGACACAAGAATGCTATTGCAGAAATATTGCAGGGACTTTCTCGAATCTCCCGTTTTCATTTTGAAGGTTTCCCAAAGACGAAACTACGAGGAAGAAATGGGAAGCTGCTTTGAGGAGGGAAGAATTTACTGCGAGCGAATCAACCGTGATTTGCAGTGAGCATTTTAAGCAGAACGACTTTGATAGGACAGGACAGATTGTCCGACTCAGAGATGGCGTTATTCCCTCCATCTTCAACTTCCCGGTTCACCTCCAAAAAGTAGGTGTATCATCATAAGGCTCAGAATTCATCAATGTAAATATTCTATTATCAATAACAGGGCAGGGTGAAATACTTATCCCCATGTGTGTGTTTTATATCTATCTTCTTTAGAAGTCTATGCCTGAGAAAGTTAAAGTTTCAGCAAACACAGCGTTTTGTTCAGAAACAAAGTCCATCTTGGAGACGCTTATGAAGACAGTGGTCGATATTCACGGAGGTACGACGAAAGAAACGGCCCCAAAACAGCCAAATCCGAGAAGTAAGGTAAGTTAACGGTCGTTACTCTGGGTCGGAGACGGAGGAGGATCTTTGTTTTAACGGTTACTGGTGGCCTATTGTGGATTCATCTATAATAATACCAGACAGCTTATCATTTGATTGTCATAATTCTCCAAGTAATAAGTGTGATAAATGCTGTTGAATAAGAGGGTAAACCAGCCAAAGATGACAACCACATAATTGTAATAAAGGGCAATATATGAGTAAATTCACTTAATTACTTTCCACTGTTTTTCATTAGATGTTAGAAGTATTTCATCTGTATTCTTATATCGATTGACTCAGACAGCCTCAGATTCATCGCTTCAAGCAGATCCATCAAAAGTATTGTAGTATTGTTATTGAGTGTTAGTGTGTCGGTTGTATTGATTGTTATGATCAAGTTTAGTTTTAATAGTCTTTGTGCTAACATTTGATTTTCTTTCTTTAGATTATAGATGCTCGACTATAATCTGTGTTTCTGCTTTGTTTTAATCCTAGCAGTCAGATTTTGAAAGCATCTTAAAAATGTTGGCGCAGGAGGCGACCAGGAAGATCAGCAGCATTTTCTCCCAGCTGTCCTCGCTGCTGCTAGCTGAAAACCACTCTCTGAAGGCCAAGGTGGGACATCTGGAGACTGAGCTAAAGGCCGCAACTGAAAGCTGTGAAAATGCCAAAATGTGGAGGGAAAATGTCCTGAACGGCTGCCCGGTGCTGTTCAAGCAGAGCGGACTGATCTTAACCCTGAAGCCATGTGGGAGGTTGGGAACAAAGACGGATAATCCACTACGGGGAGTCTCTGATTCCTCACCTGCTGATGCTCAGGTGGCGGCAGAGCATGATCCAGGTAAGAAAAAGAAAAGCTCTCCTTGTTCAAAAAGTGTCATATTGTGTCAAAGTGATGAATTCGGGTTATGACTAAAAGTTATTATACAGCTTCACACCAGTGACTTGTTAAAAACAGTCAGTTTGCTGCTCCGGAGCATTCAGGTGTGTGTTAACACGATGCCAAGGAGGAAAGACATCAGCAATAATCTCAGACAAGCAACTGTTGCTGCCCATCAATCTGAAAAGGGTTATAAGGTCATTTCCAAACTATCTGGAGTCCATCATTCAACAGAGAGAAAGATTATTCACAAGTGGAAAAGATTCAGGACAGCTGTCAATCTTCCCAGGAGTGGACGTCCCAGCAAGTTCACTTTAAGGCTCATTTTAAGGCCTGATTAGGACCAGAATGTTTTTATTCTGTACTAATATCTAATGTTTTTAACTGAAAGAAGCCCTAGTTTCTTTTTAATGACCGTGTTGTTAACTTGGAACAGAAGTTTTGCAGCTTTTCAGCTGATTCCAGCTCCGAATGATGTGTCTCAGTTCTGTCTGCTGCTAATATTTCTTTCAGATGGTGGCGGGATGATGACAGAAGTAACCTCATCACCATCAGCTGGACAAGGTGAGATTTCAAATGGTTGATATAGGAATGATCTACATTAACACACAGGAATAAACTGCATATTTGGGGGATGTTTGTGAGTTTCTTTAGATTGAAAACAACAAATTAGGATCTAACCGTGTGATTTTATGTAATTTCCTCTCTAATGTAGACACAGCAGAGGATTGCACCACTGCCAAACCCAAAAATATGAAACGGCAAAACACTCAAGAAGCAGAAGTCAGGAGTAAAGGGAAAGTGTTTGCATGTGAGGTCTGTGACAAGAGCTTCAACCGGCAGTTTCACCTGATGAAGCACATGAACACGCACAAAGAGCAGGGGCTTCTTTCCTGTGACCAGTGCCCCAGAAAATTCAGGAATATGGCGACCTTCGAGTACCATCTACTGCGTCACGAAGAGAAGAAGTACACCACCTTCGAGTGCCAGCTCTGTGAGAAGTCGTTCAAAACAAAAAGGTGCCTGAAGACTCATCAGCTGGTACACACGGACACGCGGCCGTTCATCTGCTCCACCTGTGGGAAGGGCTTCAAAACCAAACACAGCCTGCAGGCTCATCGGGTCGTGCACATGGTTGAAAAGCCGCACAAATGCTCCGAGTGCGGCGAGAGTTTCAGGTACGCCATCACCCTGCAGTGCCACAGGAGCGTCCACACCGGGGAGAATCCGTACAAATGCACGGTGTGCGGCAAAGCTTTCACAAGGCGGCGTTCGCTCAGGACGCACCAGGCTGTCCACAGAGGGAAAGTATATACGTGCGAAACGTGTGGCGCCGGCTTCACCCTTCAGCAGAACCTGAGGAGACACATCCGTATTCACACGGGAGAAAAGCCGTTCACGTGTAAAGTCTGCGGGAAAAGTTTCATGCAGGACAACAAGCTGAAGGCGCACATGCTTCTTCACGGCGCCACGAAGGCGTTCATGTGCGACCTGTGCGGGAAAACTTTTCTCTACAACTGCCAGCTGAAGAAACATCAGGCAGTGAGTCACGATGACAACAACGAGCTGGTCGTTAAAAGGCGAACTCAAGAGCGAGGAAACCGGCGAGTCATCTATCGGCGGGACAAAACGATCGTTAACATGACGCCGTTCAGCTGCAGGACGTGTCATAAGGGCTTCGACACGCCGGGCTCCCTGAAGAGACACGAGCTCATCCACACGGGCAACATGCAGTACAGCTGTGACAAGTGCTGCAAGTCTTTTTTCTACAAAGCCACCTACGAATACCACCAGCGGGTCCACTCGGGAGAACGGCCGTTCGGCTGCGACGTGTGCGGGAAGACGTTTATCATCCGCCAGGCTCTCAAGTCCCACCAACTTCAACATTCTGGGGAGAAACCACACGAGTGTGAGCAGTGCGGCAAAGCTTTCAGGATCTACACAAACTACCTGAGACACCTCCGGATCCACACGGGGGAGAAGCCCTACGAGTGTGAGGTGTGCGGCATGCGGTTCAGGCAGCTCGGACACGTCAAGTTTCACATGCAGATCCACACGAAAGAAAGACCGTATCCCTGCAGCAGCTGCGGACTTCGATTTTCAGACTCCAGGCTGCTCAAGAGACACAACTGTAGTGAGAAATATGAGAAGATCCCGGGGAACTAACTCAAAATGTCCTGAAAATATTCATTAAATTCATCACAGTGCCGCCCTTCATTAAGAAATCTTTATTTAAAAATCTGTGTCAAAAAAACATGCAAAATGAAACTCACATCCCCTGAATTAACATGGCTTTATCTTCACATCATGAGCTTTATTTTTTAAATGAAAACAGTCTGCTCATCTCATCTCACATCCCCACTGCTCTTTAGTTGGTTCGTATTCACATATATATTATAAATGCATTTTTATATATATAATTAACCTAAATTAGTAATTTTTAAGGGCATGGCTGTACTATCAATACTATATTAGAAAAAGGTTAATGTGCTGTTTCAATGGAAAGAAGTCCACGGCGGAAGGAATATATTTGTTGTAGTTTATTGCTCTGACCCCAAGGGGGCAGGAAACACCCGCGTTTTTACCAGTTCAGCTTTTCAATAATATCGTTTATGATAACCCTGAAAATTTGTTGGTTTCTTCTAATCCTGCCTTCATAATCCTTAAACCGATGTTTTTAATAATGTTTGTTTTGACGACAAAGGAAATGTGTTGCAGTTTGCAACTTTGGACATTAGAGGGCAGAATATGAAGATCAGAGGGAACTAACTTTAGACTTATTAATCCATGCTTTAGGCCACAGAAACATGCACATTTCTTTTAAAGATGCTTCTAGGCTAAAGTCAAACATATTCTGATCGGACTAGTTGGACAGAGACTTTTATTATTGGTCGGGAGGCTTTTACATGTGTTGATCTCTTCTCTCTAAACCCAACCAGCTCCGGAGTAGGTTAGGTTTGTCACCACGGTGATACAACATGGTGAGAAGTGAAGGATACTGAACCCGAAGTTAGCTCGCTAAGCCACTCAACTTGTGTTTTGACGTCTCAAACGCAATTTAGTTTTTGAAAGGTGATCAAAAAGAGCAAAATTCTGTGTCAACGGCGGACAAATTGACTTTATAGCTTTTTCACTAAATACAGGATTTGTCGATACTTTGCTAGTTTTTGGGATTGCTTTTCTCCTATACCAGCTAGGTTTTGTTTAGCTTCGGTAACTTAAATAAATTCAGGTTGACATCATCTGTTTGGGCGTTCTTAATAGATCTGTCTTCCCAGAATGACTATTCGCACATATACGTGCAATTTGTTGGGTTTTTTTAACGATTTTTTTTTCATTTAGAGACCGATTAATTATCAATAACATAATTTTAAACTCATCAGCAAAAGTCCATCTTCCTGAAGTTTAGAACCGGCTGTAAACCTGACTTACAGGTGCCAGTAAAAAAGTTCATTATACAGTTTTATCAAAGCTGTTTCTGTTGTCATGGCAGCGATACAGCATCTTGACTGCGTTTTACGATAAAATCCAAGCCAGCAGAGTCCCTTTTTCTCACCTCTGCATATTTAATTACCTCAGTGATGTGATTTCGTACTGGTTTGATTCATCAGTAAAGCATAATTTACACAATTCATCATTTTGAATGTTCAGAGGAACTATAGCATCATTAAAAAACAAATACTGATCAGGCACATGTGACTGGCATTTGTGCAATTATGTAGGAAAGTCAGTGTGGCGCAACCATGAAAACTAAAACTGCAACTTGGTTAAAAAACGTAAATCTTTTATATATTTGAACAACCTCGATGGGATCTTTTATAAAAACGTTGTTAAAAGATGTTGGATCTGCTCGTCTTGCCAACCCTCATCAATCACTGACCCTCTAACAGTCTCATCTGCTGCCAGAACTGTTTCCCCATGCTGTTAAAAAAAAAAAAAAAAAAAAGGAATAAAAGAAGAATATAGACGATATACTAGGATAAGGATGCGGCTCCTCTCACCTCAGGTCAGTTTAATTCAAAGTATCATCATTCCAACTCATCGGAAAACATCTAAAGCTGACAAAAATGTTGATGTAATATGACCGAAGTTGGCGATTTATTTATTAATTTTGCCCCTTTGGCTCCCCCTACAGTTGTGGGATATAACACCATTGTCATAAATACAAGTCTGTGTGAACCCTGCACATGTACAGCCATACACGTCCATTTGTTGTCACGTTGAAGAGGCCACGAAGACGCCACGAAAAGCCTGTAGAGCAAAACGTTGTGAACTGTGGTATATCAGCACCAAGGTGCTCTGGGGCCAGTTTCTGACCTGGTAATGTGCCGAGTGCACGTAGTTTTAAGGTTTAAAAACTGCCGTAGCGTTTTAAATAAAACCTTATTTCACCTACGCTCCCATATCAGCCGGGACCGACGTGCCAGAAGGTTGGTGATTTGACTGCTGGCTTCGACCACGTGTCGAAACGTCCTTTGGCAAGACGCCACATTGGAAATAAACACTGAGGCCCGTTTCCAAACAGTGTATAGACTAAGATGTGCTTTATCAGGGTGTGTGCGTCTGGCTTTGAGTGTGACAACCAGACAAGAAAAGGTTATATAAGTAGAAGCCACAGACCATCCTAGCATCGCCAAACTCTCCCCTCTAATCAACGCTGCCGTCACCACTCAGCTGATTCTCTAGGCTGGCTAATGCGTGTAAAGACAGTGATACGGCGCTGATCCGCCTCTGTTTGGAACGTTTCAAATATGAGGAAGAACAACGGCGGACTAACATAGACGTCTTTATTTCGCCTATGAGACAGATTTACATGTGAAAGACAAAACGGGTTAAAAAGAGTTCAACTTCAGTCTGTAACGTTAAAAAAACACAAACCAAGTCATAAACCTGGTGGTTATTAAGCACCTGAGCTTAAACAGCCCCATTAAATCAGTTTTAAAGTTGGCTGCTATCACCTGACTAGAAGGACTTTGATTCTTAACTTTGTTTTACTGTAAAATCAGCTTCGATGCTTTTGTTCTTTGTGAAGCACTTTGAATCCCGTAGTTGTTGAATGTGCTTTTTGAATCCATTTGCTATCGTTGCCCTTGTGTCTGTTACCCTCACCATCTTCCACACGGCTGCAGTAGACTCAGCTCAACTCCCTGCAGCTGCCGGCGCAGCGCTGCTGGTGCGCTTTGGCCGACGACAGCTGGGTAAACGTTTTGTTGCAGGCGTTGCAGCTGTACGGTCTGTCTCCTGTGTGGATTCTCAGGTGCGTCTTCAAGCTGTCCTTCCTTTTAAAGGTGGCGCTGCACACCGAGCAGCTGAAAGGTCGTTCCTCGGTGTGCGTTCTCATGTGTTGCGTTAAAGCACATTTCCTAAGAAAAGCCGCCCTGCAGACGGAGCAGCTGAAAGGTCTTTCGTCTTCGTGAAATCTCATGTGACGAGTCAAACGAAGGGCCTTGGTGAAGCTTTGGCCGCAGACGTGGCAGATTAGTTTTTCTTCACTGTGGTGCCTCGCGTGTTTGACCAAATCCTGCTTCCTTCTGAAAGCTCCCTCACAGACGGAGCAGCTGAAGGGTTTTTCTCCTGTGTGGATTCTGGTGTGCTCCACGAAAGCCTGCCTCCATTTAAAAGCAGCCTTGCAGAAGGAGCAGGCGTAAGGTTTTTCTCCCGTGTGACACCTCGTGTGTCGACGAAGACTTGCGTTGCAGCTGAAGTTTCGATTACAGATGGTGCAGCTGAAAGGTTTCTCTCCGCTGTGGGTTCTCATGTGTCGCTTCAAACTGTCTTTCCTTAAAAAAGCTGCTTTACAGAAAGGACAGCCGAAAGGTTTCTTTCCACTATGGATTTTCAAGTGTTCAAATAGAGCTCTTTCGCTTGTATAAGCTGACTTACACACCGAACAGTGGAAGGGTTTCTCCCCCGTGTGGGTCCTCATGTGCTCCACCAACTCCCGTTTCCATTTAAAAGCCTCGTTACAGACGGAGCAGCTGTAAGGTTTTCTTCCAGTGTGACACCTCATGTGTTGGGTTACCCATCCCTTCCGTCTGAAGTTTTGTCCACAGACTGAGCAGCTAAAGGGTTTCTCTTCACTGTGAGTTCTCACGTGTTTCTTTAAAGCTCGTTTCCACATAAAGGATGCATTACAGAGGGAGCAGCTGAAGGGTTTCTCACCTGTGTGGATTCTCTGGTGTCTTAACAGGTAAACCCGAACTCTGAAAGTTTCACCACATTCGGAGCAAATGTGCAGCTCACCACTCTCACATCCATCATCACCCGCAGATTCTTGAATATTTCTTACAGAGTTTAAACCCGACTGAGGTTCACTGCTCTCCTCCCAGTTTCCATCACTGACGTCCGTCTCTGAAGAGTCTGAATAACTGTCTTCAGTCTCTGATTTTGAACACTGATCTGGATCTGATTCTGGTTCTCCAGCTGAGTCTTCGTTCTCCTCAGTCTGGCTCCGATGAAGCTGTGAGAGCTGAGGTTTCTCTTCATCATCCTCACTCTTCACTGGGACAGGACTGAAAGTGAACTGGGTGATGTCAGCCTCCTCCTGTTCCTCTTTTATCTGTGGGGGCTTCAGGTCCTCCTGGTCCAGACTGGGATTCAAGTGTTGCTGCTCGGCAGGAACCTCCTCTTTGATTACCAACAGCTGCTGAACATCTGCAGGAGACAAAATCACAAGTTTGTCATTTATCTTAAAATTCACCACTTTACCCAAACATTTAATTTGCTGCATTTACAACATTTAATAGTTTAAAAAAAGAATGTAACTGACCAATAATGAAAGTTTTCCTTGATTATCTGTAACATTGATACACAATTAAACACACCATCTGTAATTATGTTATTAATTCAAAGTGGTACATAATATTGTAACATTAACATGACACACTTGTGGATATTTTAACTTTATCTTGGGATACTGCTGTTAATTCAGTTCTATAAAACTTTATTAATCCCCAAAGGGAAATTGTATTGCTGCAGTATCAATTATTAATAAAGATCTGCTATTGCTATAGATAGATAACAAAATAAAATATAAATCAGTTACACTCCAACGTTCTACATGTTTGTCAAGTGATATATATTTCATTCTCTATCTATAACACATATACAGTCCGCAAACTGAAGTAATATCTCCTCATAAGAAATAATGTAAATCCAATTAATCCGTTCCAGACACCCAAAAATATTAACCAAAAATACATTTTATAGAGAAGAACTTTAGTTTTACGTACAGAAAACAATGAGAATGAATAGAAATGACTGATGAAATGGATAAATGAACATTTAACATCACTGTTACCTTTTTTGAAGACTCTTGTTGGCGTATGGAAGACAGCAAGGAGGGGAGAGGGAGGAGGAGAGTGAGGAGGAGGAGGAGGAGAGGTTATTGTTTGGAAGTAGAGTCTCCTCCATAAGGAAACTAAGGCAGGCTGAGTTTCAACGGTACGAAAACCGAGGTTTTGACTGTATATCACACCTTCCTCTCTGTTACACTTCAGATTATTACATGTTTGACAGCTGATTTTTGTTTTACTTACGACAACACCAGCATATATTTAATTATTTATACTGCAGCAATACAATGTCCCTTTGGGTATGAATTAAGTATTATTGGATTTAAGTCTGGTGGGAGTCTCTCCACCTGAACTGGAACAATATTTACAAATGGTAATCATTGTTTTTAAGCCAGCTAAAGCAAAGAAAGCCTGGCTGTGTTGAGGCTGCCTCTCAGCCCTTTAAGATCAATACAACGTAGAAAAGTATAATAGAAGAAGGTGGACTTTGTTACCATAAAGTTGAGTCTGCTTTTCAGTTGCACTGTGCACTGGTTCGTCTGCTGTACTTTGTCGCTGCTTCTCCAACTTAATCATCATCTGGACTTCAGACATATTCACACAATCAAATCAGGATATTTTTCTCCGTAAACTCCGTCACAAACACAGTCTGATCCCCGTTAAAGTGCCGCTGAGACCCGACGTCCTGCTCAGCTGCGTCCCAGTCAGTCTGTATCCAGCTGTCATGCTAAGCTAACGTCCGGAGCTTTGTATTAACCAGGAAACGAGTCAGCAGAAAAACAAACAAAGTGAACAACTCATTAAGGCACGTTAGTGAAATACACAAGGGACTCAGTCCAGGTTACAGATTCCTTAGTAAAAAAAAAACTAAAACTAAACGCTTTCTGGATTTCCTGCTTCTGGCAGCTGCGGGACTCCACTTCCGGCGGACCGCTGTGTTTCCCACTGGCCTTCAAAATAAGAGCTCAAACTAATCACCAGCGGGTATCACCCCAGCAATTATGCAGAAAGCATGAAAACGTGGGCCCTCTTCTAGAGCAAGCATCCAGCAGAAAATAAAAATGAAGTTGCTAATTATGTTTGCACAATTGAATGTTTTGACTTAGCTTTGAGTTTTAAACTGCTCTAATGTTTAGCTGCACATGTTTTAAGGTGCGGGCTCCACAGCTGCGGGGCGGTTAGCGCTGTCACCTCACAGCAATAATGATCCAAGTTCAGTTCCCAGCTGGGGCCTTTCTGTGTTTAGTTTGCATGTTCTCCCAATGTATGTGTGGGTGCTCTTCGGGTACTCCGGCTTCTTTCCACTGTCCAAAAACATGCATGTTAGGTTGATTGGTGACTCTAAATTGTCCCTCGGAGTGCGTGTGCGCATGGATGGTTTTTTTTGTCTCTGTGTGGCCCTGTGATGGACTACCGACATGCCCAGGGTGTAACCCACCACTCCTCCAATGACAGCTGGGATAGGCTCCAGCCCCCCAACCACCCTAAATTGCATTAAGCTGGTATTGCAGCGTTTATTATTGTACTTTTTATATTAACAGCATTAACTAACTCTATATCATGATAGAGATGGTATAGAAAACAATACCGTGATCATATTTTTGCTATATCGACAAGCCCTAGCTTATTCCTTCAAGGACCTATTTATTTGCGCCACCCTCAGCCTCCACAGATGGCATATGTCAGTCCATTAGGTGTTATGTGGCATCGTTCATGGTAAATTAAGTAGAGGAATTAAACGTGTGTGTGATTTTGTTTTGAAAAAGGTGAACTGGGAAGTAGATCCGTGTTGCTTTATGCACGAGTAGTTTCATCATAACGAAAACACTGCAGCACACAAGCTGCAAAGTCACATTAAAAAAGTGTCGAGTCGACACAGTTTCACCATCATTTGTCAACATGTCGCATGTGGAGGCGCACGTTTGCGCCATTTTAGACACAATGGCCAACGCGACTGTGTCAGAAATGACCAAAGTCATCGGCGGCTCTGATTCAACACGTCCAGAAGTGACTCCAAGTGCAGCCGAAAACAAACACGACTCCTCTGACGAGAAGGTACATTACAGCGGTTCTATTGGCTCGTGCCGGAGCCGGTTCTGGTCTCGGTTGTGCTTCTCTCCGGCGTAGATGCATCTTCTTGCGGCGTCCAGACAACCAGCTGATCATAGAAATAGAACAACTAGCTGACTGTTTGACTTACTTTCAACAACTAGCCAGTTTAAGGACTGTTGTGTTGGATTGGGACCTATGTTCAGGTTAAATAACGTGTACGCGCGTGGGTCTAATAGATCGAAGCTTCACAATAACGCAGAAGAATCCAGATTTGGGCGCCATTTTGAGTTGGAACACAGGCCCAGGCGTATCTATCTTTTGTAGGTCTAGATGCGTCTCAGCTTCAGGTTTCTGATCAATAATCAGCTGACAATAATCACCACTGTGGTTATAATGACAAATTAACTGTCTCATTTGCTAAAACGACTTTTAAATTGATGCTTTAGTTTGTTTATATCACTCACTTAACTCTGATGTTGGTATAACGAGTAACTTGGAAGTAGCTCGACTATTATTTCACCTTTTATATCTTAATTTCAGGTGAAGTGTTGTAGTTTTTCTCCCCTTGCAGGTACAGTTAGTCTGCAGAGGAATTTATGCTATTTTTAATAAGTCAGTTGATCAGATTTGGACCCTGGTGGCCCAAATCCAGCAGGCCAAAATAAATAAACCGACAAGATTGATGGCTCAGAGTCTGGCTAAGCAAAGTCGTAGAACTGAAACCCTAAAACAAGTCACCACACATGGTCTGCCTGCTCCAGAAGTGGTTGACTCTTCATATTCAAATCCCAAACTCAACATCTGACCAGTTCTGAAAGTTCTTTATAGCTTTAGGGAAATAAGTCGGCAGAATATACAAAGAAAATGTAAAACAGAGATTAAAAACAAGGCTAAATGAATGTGAAAATTTATGTTATTTATCAAGAAATTATTAGATAGAATAAATATGATGCTGTCAAACAACACAATGAGACTACTGGTCACCCCACAGGATGACACCAGGTTTTGTACCTAAAAGAGCACAAATCACCCCTCTGTTCTTGAGCTCCACTGGCGACTCTTAGCCGATCGCATCAAATTCAAATCAAGCATGTTAGCCTGTAAAGTGCTTAATGGAACGGCTCCCATCTACTTGAATACTTTTGACTTAAGTTAAGACTCCTCACTCCGGTCATCAAAGTATTATCGTCTCGCAGTGCCGACACCATGGTGAAGACAACCCAGACTCTTTTCATGTGTCGTTCTGATGGTGGAGTGACCTACCGAGTGCTACTAGAACAGTCTTCTTGTCTATCTTGAGGAAACTCTTGAGGACCCAGCTCTTCGGAGAGCATCTCCTCCCCTGTTCTTCCCTCTATGCCTGAACTCTATTTCTACACCATCACCTCTGACAGAACCTGACTAGTTGGTTTCCTTCTGTGTAGCTTATTGTTAGCGTTGATGTTAGCGAGGGATCCCGATCCAGATTTTTTTGCCTCCCGATACAATCCGATTTTTTTTTTTTTAATGATTAGTCTTGCCGATACCGATCCGATACAGAAAAACAGCGCAGAATGATGGTAACACACAGTAAGTTTCATTGTGTGGAATATACTGGGATCATTATTTTGTGCAAGGCAGCATCACAGTTGACTTCTTGATTTATTTTCAATTTTTTAGAAATAAATAAACAGATATAAATATACAGAATTACTTATTTATTTAATAATTGTGCAAACAATCTTAACCATAAAAATATAACAAGTGTAACTGGTTCAGTTCAATTAGGGATTCAGAATCCAATGTAAAACAAAATATTAAATAATAAAGGAGCTGAAATTGAGAAAAAAAACAATAGCCTCACTAGCTTGATTGGTAGACTTTCAAAATAAATAGCAATCAGCTCTTTATATAGTTTAGTGCAAACTGGAATTAAACATCCATTACAAAAGCATCTGAACAAAACAATATCTTCTCTAGCTTGGTAAAAACAATTAAATAAATCAGAGTTACCCCAACTTAATTTTTTCACCACTAGAGGGGGCAGACACCCTTCAATTAATGCCAATGCTGGACAGGACAAGGGGGAATTAAAAAAAATAAAATGAATCGGTGAAATGGATCGGCTCTTTGTAACCGATACTCGATCTCTAATTTTCTTCAATATCGGTACCGATATCCGATCCAAATATCGGATCGGTTCATCCCTAATGTTAGCTGCATTGTTATTTCCTCATTTGTGAAATGCATAAACATAAACATTTTTCCAAATTCTTGGGCTGGAGAAAATTAAGTCACCAGGGAAAAAAAAAGATATTGGTTCTGAATCCAGTTCAATTCAGTTCAGTTTTATTCATATAGCGTCAAATCACAACACGTCATCTCAAGGCTCTTCAAAGGTACAATTATAATCTAAATCATTGTCATGAACCAGAACCAGGAAGGGCGGCAATCTGCCCCGACCAGCTGGGGTTGAGAGGACAGAAAAGAGGGGACAGCAAGCTCCATAACACCAGACCAGAGATACCTGCTGAGAGAGAAACACAAGTTAATGGAGAGTGAGGAGAGGTGCATCATGGGGTTATTCTACCATAAGGGTGTTATTCTCCTGACAGGCCTGACTGTGATGCTTGATTGAAACTCATTTAGCGTGTTATTGACAGAAGTCTGTGTTGTTCCCTGCAGGTGATCCAGTTCAGCGTCTTCGTGGCGTCTCTGGCTCAAGAAGCTGTGGACAAGCTCTGCCAGCTGTTCGATGAATGTTCCTCTGTGCTGCAGCAAGAAGTACAAAACTTTGTTTTAACGTACTGTGAAAGAGTTATTCAGAAGGTGTATATCGAATAAAAAATCTCGTGATGGGATAATCTGGGCAACCTTAATAGAGAAAGATGAAATTTCTGCATGTTTGCTCACGTGATGAAAGATTATCTGTATGTGTGAAATAAAACATAATGATTTCAGACTAAATAAGGCGGCGGAAGAGCAGTCGCCCACCAATCGGAAGGTCGGTGGTTCGACTCTGGCTTCCCCAGGCTACATGTCAAAGTGTCCTTGGGCAAGACACTGAACCCCACGTTGCCTCCCAGTGTATCATGTGTATGAATGTGTGTGTGAATGATTAGAGCACGTAGTATCTTAAGACGTGCTGTATGAATGCAACTTTCTGGTACCTTAAAGGTGCCATTAATGCCTGCATAAGGCCATCATCACTAGATTTAATAATACCTTTTAAGGTGTTGTTTAAAGATGGCCCGTGAAAGGGCATTTTGAATGTGGTTGGGTAGGTTATTCCAGAGGAGTGGGGCAGCTAGATTTGACTTTTTTAGCCAAAGAAAACTAAATCTAACACGCCAGCAACAGTATTAAACAGAGGTGTAGTGAGAGAGCGCGCTCATAAGATGGCACTAACGTCCCAGCATACAACACGGTGGGACGCAGCTTCACATTCTCTGTATATAACGCAGGGTTCTGGGATCACTTTGACGGGGGTATCTCATAAATCCTGTGGGTGCAGCTTCAGGTTGAGAGCTTTGTCTTTGACCTGCAGGTGTCACAGGGAGCATCTGAGATCGAAGCCCTGAGGAGGAGGCTGGAAGTGGTGGAGACGGAGCTGAAGCTGGTGCTTGAGGGGAAAGGAGGTCAGGAGGAGGCAGAAGGGCCGACGGAGGGAGGAGGCGAACAGAAGAGGGATGGGAGCGCTCTGACTGTGCAGAGCGGCCGGCGCTCAGGGAGGAAGAGTCACAGAGGTGTGGAGCTCATCCTCATCAAACTCTGTAGATTTCTCTCTGTTTCTGAATCAGGAACACATGGTTTCTTCCTGTTAATGTCTTTTCTGACTTTGTTTGACAGCGTAGTTCAGAGGGCAGTTCTTCATCTTTTTTCAGTTTGTTTAATGTCTTAAAACATAAAAAAATTCTATTTGATTGTCTTGGTTTCTTCGTTTGGACTCGGTCGTACCTGCTGAAGCTCGAACGGACACTTCTGAACACCTCTGTGCTTTTTGTTTTTAACAGTGGTGTCTGCTGGAGTGAAGAGGGCGCCGATAATTCATCTGTGGAAAGGCAGAACTTATGAGGTGAAGTCTCCCGTCTCTTTTTGCTCCTCTTTCCTCTCCACGTTCTACCTTTTATTTCTGTATCTACCTCCACGTGTGCAGGTGCTGTTGAGTCGAGCCGCAGTTGCAGTTTGGAGCTTTGGAGCATGTGCTCGTTGCAGGAGAGAGTCGTGTTAGCTTGGTATATTAGTCTGGCTTTGAGAAGCTCAATTTGTGGGACGTCAACAAGCTTAATGACTTAAAGTCAGATCGGTTTATCAGTTGATCACTTCTGCTGGGACTGAAGGAAAGACTGGCAGGGATTTTCTGTCTGTCTGCCACGAGAGCATCAGCGAGGTCAGGTTAAGCTGCATTGTTGAGTTCTGGCTCACTCTGCATTTAGGAAGTGGCTGAGTTAGGACTTTGTGATAAATTGTTCCGGCATTAAAATAATGATGTGCACACTTTTTGCAATTTTCACATCTGTTGACATTTGTTGTTTTGTTATTTTTATAAAACACGGAAATTCTTCGAAAACTTAACTGACAAAGCAGAGTTTGATGCTCTGGTGATGGAGGGATGACTCGGCTGCCTGGCTACTCTCGCAGGTTTCCTCTCAGTCTTTTCTGCCGGGCCCAGCTACAGTGGCTTGGATTGGGTAGCTGAGCCCGTCCACCTGCTCCCCCACCTGCAGATTACTACCCACAGTGTGTACGCCTCTACTGCAGTCTCCCTCCCTGCTTAGACTCAGTTTCTCAGCCTTCTCCACGTTCATCAACAGAGCAGCGCTGGAAGAGGAAACGGTCAATAATGGTGGTTTCTTCTTTCATGTTTGCTGTACTGAAATCAACTGTATCTGTTAGAGTTTTAAAGCTGGGACGTAATCACATGGAGACGGATGGTCATAACTCTTTGTTTGTTCCTAATCTCGCTAAGACAGCATGTTGTGTTTGCATTGACTTAAATCTGCGTCCTTACTCTGTCTTCTGCTCAGGACAGCAGCCAACCAGTTGTAATAGAAGGCGAGGAGCTGGAGGATTTAGCCGACCAGGATTCTGCTCAGGACAGAGATGAGCCTGCCCAGGATGATGGTGATGACCCTGACTACCAGGTCGGTTTCTTAAACACATCTTTATCTTTCTTGCTTATTTTCTTATTTTAATGATTTCATATGTTTGTATTCTCTGTTGTAAAGTCAGATAAGTACAACCGACCTGAATGAGGCGTATTTGACTCTCTGTTTTTAGATTTAAATGCTTCTTTTACCATAAAAAGCTAGTGTTGATATGACAAAATCCTTCTCAGATATCGGTTACATTACATAAGAGTCACCACCAAGAAGTCTGTGTCAAGCATCTGATGAGCCAAACCTGATAATGAGGATTTTTGATGAGTATCAACCCAGAACGGCCAAAAACAAGGCTGAGAAGAATTTTAAAAAAGTTAACGGTATCGTTTTTCTGTCAGTTGGAACCAGAAGATCCAGAAGATGGTGACCCAGTATACACCACCAGATCTAAACGTGTCGCAAAGCCCAAGTCCCATCTTGTTCGAGCCACGAGGGAGAGTAAGAGTCAGCGGGAACAGCCTCTGAGCTGCAAACACTGCAGGAAAACCTTCACCAAGCTGCTGCAGCTCAAAGCCCATCAGGCCGTCCACGGGGCAAGCGCAGAGAAGCCCTTCCACTGCTCCCAGTGTGGCAGAGGCTTCTCCTTCCAGCGAAGCCTCAACGCTCACCTGCTGCTTCATACAGGCAAGTGTCCTCCTTCATTCCCCAAGAGAACAAATTGTTTGGTGTAGTACTGAGGCGAGAGGTATGTAAACATTTAAAGCCGTGTTGATAGATTTGTTGCTGATTTCAGGGCAGAAAAACTCCAAAATAACCTGACAAACAATTAAAAAAACTTACTGGTCCATCTTTCCAACCCTGACCTATGGCCACAGATCTGGGTAGTGATTGAAAGAATGAAGTTGACCATCCAGAGGAAGTTTAGAGTAGAGGCGCTGCTCCCTGTATCGAAAGAAGTCAGCTGAGGTGGTTCATGTTGTCAGGATGGCACCTGGTCGCCTCCCTTTGGAGGTTTTTTTGGGCACGTCCAATGGGAGGAGGCCCCAGGGCAGACAAGAACACGCCGGGGGGATTATATATCCCATCTGGCCTGTCAACACGAGGAGCAGGGGGATACAGCTGGGGAGAGGGATGTCTGGGTCTCTCATTTAAACCTGTTGCCTCCGCAACCTGAGCCGAATAAGTGGGTAATAATGGATGGATGGATATGCACGGTTGTCTCTTCCAAACTGGAAGTTGTGACCATGGTGACGACACAAAAAACGTAAGGTGCAATTGGTTCTGTTCTGTTTCTTCAGTGCACAACACACTTCAAAATGCAGCTGTGCATGATGGGAAATAATCTCAGAAAATCTCAGACAAAGACAACATTATCGATTATTGAAAGAAAGAAAGTAATTTCAGTAACTTTTATTAAAAAATGAATTGGTGTTGGACCCTTTGTTGCATCATGTCTCCTTTTATTAAGTCTCTGTAAGTGTTTGGGAGCTGTGTCCATGCTGTTAGAACCAGTCCACTCCATAGAGTACAACCAGCTTTATTATTCTGTCCCAGATAAAGCCAGAGGAGACCCGCTGCTGATGACGACATAGTGATCCCAAATGTCATGTGCACCAAAGTGGTGAACTGCGGTATCTCGGCCTCCAGGCACTTTAGTGCAGTTTCAGGCCCGGGATGTGCAAACTAAAGTCAGTGTACTTTAAAACATAGTTTTAAGGTTCACAAACATCTATAGTGTTGCTTTAAATCAAAACCATGAGGTCTTGTTGAACCACTGCTTAGCTTTTAATAACCTATTTTCAATTGTTAAGCAAACAAACAAAAAAAGATAGGTAAACAGGTTAATAACCAAAAAAGGAATAAAAGCTCATCAGAGCTGCAGCACAGTTCTCCAGATGTTTGTCAGAGAAAGAAACCACTGTCATAATACATTTTTATTTGCGGTTCTGCTCATGTGAAAGTTTTTTTAAGGGAAACATGTGATGTCTGGGGTTTTCTGTATCACATAAACTGTTTTCATGCACAGGTGAAAGACCGCACACATGTGATGTTTGTGGGAAAGGATTCACCCTGAAGCAGCTCCTCAGGAACCACCAGCGCCTCCACGCTGACGTACGGCCATTTTGCTGTGAACAGTGCGGTAAGAGCTTTTACCGAGCGCACGGCCTGAAAATGCACCAGATGGTCCACACGGGGGAGCGGGCCTATAACTGCCAGTACTGCAACAAAAGCTTCACCATCCAAGGTAACCTGCAGCGCCACCTGCGCATACACACAGGTGAAAAGCCGTTCAGGTGCGAGACGTGCGGCAAAAGTTTCAACCAGGCGGATACGCTAAAAGGCCACCAGCGGATACACACTGGTGAGCGTCCCTTCAGCTGCGAGACCTGCGGCAAGTGCTTCATCCAGAAAAGCGCTTTGAAGATGCACCAGAAGACCACTCACACAGACGAGAGGTCTCTGGCCTGCGTTGCATGCGGCACCATGATGGCTTGTGTCGACTCTCTACGCAAACACCTGCAGACGCACGCAGCCACTATTCCGTGTACGTGCGTGTTCTGCGGCCGCCGGCTCTGCTCCATCACCGACCTGCGCTCGCACCAGCAGGACCACACGGTGGACCGGCCTCACAGCTGCGACATCTGTGGGAAGAGCTTCAAGTCGTCCAGCTACCTGAGGATTCACTTGAAAATACACAGCGGCGAGAAGCCGTTCTCCTGCGACACGTGTGGTCGCATGTTCACACAGCACAGCAGCCTGAAGTCACACCAGGTGGGTTTGCATTGAAAAACGTTTAAGTTGTGATGGCCCACCATCTTTTTCTCACCCTGCTTTCCCTGGAAATTACCTTCGTGGATTGTAAATAATTGCCTGAGAGGTGGGAGGAGTTAAGGTTTTAAAAAACAGTTCTTTCAGATCTTTCTCTCTCCGGGCAGCCTTCGTTCCTCCACATAGTTAAAGGGGAACTCTGGTATTTTTAAACCTAGACCTTATTCCTGGCATGAAATACGTTTATCTACTCACCGAGAACAATTTGGCGAAAGTCGGGGGCGTTTGGATGAAGTGGTCCCAGTAGAGTGCCTGTGTAGAAATGCCTCCGTTAGCTCTCCTATAGCCACATAACAGCAGCTATGAGCTAACAGAGCTGTAGTACACGTTCGTTCATTCATTCTTCTTAAAGTATTGGTGGAATAAAGACACATAATGCCTTATTTAGATATTTAGAGGCTGTATTTTCTATGCCCTGCTCTCTCCCGTTATTTGGGTATACACGGATCGCGAGTGATCTAAATATCTTCCGAAGGACGTCGACTTTCACCAAACTGTTCTCGGTGAGTAGATGAACATATTTCATGCCAGAAATAAGGTCTAGGTTTAAAAATACTGGAGTTCCCCTTTAAAGTAGGTTCTTCATTTTTCCACATTTTTCCACATTTTCCACACACTCTTACAACCATCCATTCATGCAGTGTACTACTGATGTTCTACACTTCCACAGCCCATTTAAGTTTGGTTTTTGTTATTGAAAACAAACTCAAATTGTGTTTCTGAATTTATATCTTGTTGTTAACCTGAGCCAAGTTGATAACAAATGGGGGCTTGTCCGGGATCTGAGTCTTTTTTGCGTTGTTTGAAGTTTTTTGTTTAAAGTTTAAATTTCTTGTGAATGTTGAGGAGATCCCACAGTAGTTTAGAGTTGCCTATTAGTAGATTTTATTGATTATTTGGAATTCGCTGTTAAACAGAGCAAAGATAACACTTGAGCTTTTTAATTTTATTGTTAAACATCATATAAATTACATTTTATTGACACACTAGTCAGAGTGCATTGTTGGTTGTTTTAGGCTACCTACAGAGGATGAGAATACTTGAAAATCATCTTCTGCGGGATAATGTGGTTAACCATGTCAGTTAACTAGTTAACAGCTTGTTTTTCAATCTTCTCCTCCAAAGACGGTCCACACCGGCGAGAAACCATTCAGCTGCGACACCTGCGGGAAATGTTTTAGCAACACGGGCAACCTGAACAGACACCAGCGTATCCACACCGGGGAGAAGCCGTTCACCTGTGACACGTGCGGACGCAGCTTCAACCAGGGCAACAGCCTGAAGGCCCACCAGCAGATTCATACCGGTGAGAAGCAGTTCATGTGTGACAAGTGTGGGAAGAGTTTCTCCTACCTGAGGAACCTGAAGGACCACAAGTGTTTCTACATCTGAAGCTGATCTGTGATGGAATCAGCTCCGTCTGCATCGCATGCAGCTTGAATGAACTGAATGAATAAAGTTATTAAAGATCAGCTCTGGGGGCTTATTGAATTCAACAATTCTGCTTCCAGATTTAAGCAGCTGATTAATTTCTGAACATTATTTCCTGTCTGTACTTTAACAGTTTGACAAATGTTTTTAAAGGTTTACAACCCAGTTTGACTTATTTTAGAGTTTTATTTTACGAGCAGTGCTCTGTGAGCAGCTGTTAGATTAAATCTAAAGTCTAAAGGTTGGAGGCAGCTGGAGGTTCTCTGCGTGAGATGTGCTCCTCACAAGAGGAGGTACTGCAGGGTGGTGCCTGGGTGGAGCACACAGGAGGAAGGACATGATGTAAAAACTACACTGTGAAAAATCATGTTTACAGCTAACTGTAAGGATGGTGACTGAGGCTCGCTGCTTATTTTTAACACTGATTGTTTTTGTGTTGATTTCTGTATACTTGCACGGTACTGTACAAAAAAGAGCCACGCCCCCTTTCTTCATATGCTGCAATTAAAACATGAAATAAGAGCAGTCATTTATTGAAACATGTGCAAACATAAAGGTAAATACAGTACATAAAGGTAAAAAGTGCCAAACCAAAGAGTTTGTACAAGTTTTTAAGTCAATATTTGGTCTGAGCTCCTTTATTCAACACAGCCTGAACCCTCTTAGAGAAGCTTGCTCTCATTGCTTTAAGTAGTCTTCAGGAATAGTTCTCCAGGCTTCTTGAAGGAGATGCATCAGCCGAAGGTCCAGATGCATCTCTCAGGTCCTGTGTCAGGTCTTTGCTGGATTTTTTCCTCTTCCTTAAGGACATCACTTTCAGATCCTGTTCATCTGCTGTAGATAGTTTTTTTAGGCCTGACACTTCTTCTTTTGTCCTCCACTTGTCCAGTTTCCTCAAATGTTTAAAGGACACACTGCACACCATGCTGAGATATGCCAAGTTTTCAGCTAATAGCTCTTTGGAATCACCTTGTTGCTGCAGAAATCCTATTTTCTGTCTGTCAAACTGTGTTATCTTTGCTGTTTTTCAGAGATTAAACTAAAGAAATGGGAACAAATGATTTAAAAGATGATAAGAACGTTTTGAAAGCAAAATATAAAGAAATTAAGGTAGCTGAAGACTTTTGCACAGTATATATATTTTCTGTATAGACAAGTGGAAATCAGCATACAGGCAATCATTATCAGCCTGCACATTTGCTTGCAGTGACTTCACCACAGTCACACACAGGCTCATTCAGAAGTTTTGTGAGCTTCATTCATTCGGTCTTGCAGAAGAGTCCAGAGCAACTGATGCAGACATTTGTGTTCTGAACGGCTGAAAACTATGACAGGCTGATTTTGTTTAGTCTTTTTGACGATTTTAACCCTTAAGACTAGCTCTCGGACGATAATCCCGAGTTAAACAAAGCTGTGTTTTTTCAGCTATTTCTCTTGTGGAGAGTACGAGTATTTGTTCTCAACCTTCTGTCTGTCAAGATGATAAACAGGAAATGTTCATGTTTTGCTTCCTTCACTGACTCTCATAGTGCCTGCAAGCATAAAGATGTTTAAATGATTTGTTAGTACGCTGTCAAAATCTAATTCATACATGCATACTTAACCGTAACCTTCACAGCCTTCATGAGAGGTACAGCTCCAATATGCCATGTTAAGACTTTGAGTTTTACCTCTCTGAGCACCAGTTTGTGCCAGAATTTACACCAATCTGCATTTTTGCACATTTATATTTATTTTCAGTGCAAATGATCCTTGAATTTATCTGAATTCTTGAGTGTGTCTGTTGATGTTCATAAAGGTTCACTTTAAGATAACGAGCAGACGTGATAAGCAAAGAATCACTTCAGAGGATGTCATTTTACGCTAAAAGCCACATGAAACAGTGCGAGCACACTGAGCGTCTGTAGAGGAAATGAAGGCGAGTCGCCTGCAGCGCTTGTACTGCAGAAACTCAGTAAGAGGAGGGGAGACCGAGCGTTCTCGGTGAGGTGTGAATTCTCAGAAACAGACTTCGATGGCAAGAAACAGATGGGCTGATCTGCGAGTTTGTGTCTTTGGACAGTGACCCAGTTGCAGATGTGGAGAATGTTCACACTGGTGCAGTCCCAGAAATTACCTGACAAATAGACAGCACTAAGTTTGCTCAAAGGCTCCAACGTCCCACTTTCCAGTTTCCTGAGCTGATTGGACTTCAAGCTCAGTTTCTTGAGTTCTGCAAGTCCTTGAAAGACATCCGGCTGCAGGCGAGCTAGCTTGTTTCCATCCAAGATGAGTTCTTTTAGCTTGGACAGCCGGACAAAGAGCTGGGGGGGCAAACTGTCCAGGCTGTTGTTCTGTAGCAGAAGCCTGCGGAGGTTGTGGAGGAGATGAAAGGTGTTGAAAGCGATTTTATGAAGCTGATTAAAGCTCAACCTGAGCTCTTTGAGTTGAGTCAAGCCTTCAAAGTCATAAACAAACAGCTCTGATAGATGATTGTTGCCCAAATCCAGTCTTGCAAGTTTTCTGAGACCCATGAGAGCATTTGGGGTAAGTTTAACGATCTGGTTCTGATCTAGTGCCAACTCTTTTAAACCAGTGAGGTCCCTGAACTGGTGTGGGTGTAAAGTGGACAGGCTGTTGTTGGAAAGTCTCAGCGACTGCACTCTCAGTAAACCATGGAAGACCGAGGGATGTAGGGACTTAATGTGGTTGTCATGCAGGTGTATCTCCCTGAGGTCATTCAACTTATGGAAAAGTCTCTTGGGGAGGTGTTCCAGAGCGTTGTGCTCCAAGTTCAGCTTCTGTAGTGACCTAAGTTTGGCGAACACAGCAGGGTGGAGCTCCACGATGTGGTTGTATGACAGCTGTAGTTCTTTTAGTACGTGCAGGGCATCAAATACCCCAACTGGTAATTCAGAGATGTTGTTGTTGTCCAGCTGAAGCTCTTGCAGACTCGTCAAGTTACTGAAAACATCAGATGGAAGTGATGTCAGTCTGTTTCTGTACAAATCCAGAAATTCAAGGTGGACCAGGCCTTTGAAGACACCGAAGGGAAGAGAAACTAAGAAGTTTACACTGAGATCCAGTTCAGTCAGGTTGGCCAGACCTGTCAGCGACCCATTTGAAAGAGTGGTCAGGTTGTTGCTGCTCAAGTCGAGATGGCCCAACATCCCCAGTGTGGAGAAGGAATCCTCTGGAAGGATCATTAGGTTGTTCATTGCGAGATTCAGAAACTCAAGCTTATCTACATCCCTCAGTGCCTCAGCTGGAACAGCGACCAGCTGGTTTCCACTCAGGTCAAGGTGTTTGAGACCAGACGCTCCTCTGAAAACAGTCTCTCCCACATTTCTGATTCTGTTATTTGACAGAACAAGTTTCTGTAAAGCAGCGGAGTCCTCGAAAACATGATCCTCTATATGTGTTATACTGTTTAGACTGAGGTGGAGTTCAGTGAGGTTTAGCGCTCCCGTTAGCACGCCTACCTGTAGCACTTCAATCTGGTTATACGTCAGAAACAGCGTCTTCAGATGCACTAACCCACGGAGGAATCCAGTTGATGGATGTTTGAGCTGGTTCTTACTCAGATCTAACAAGGTGAGAGCAGGGCAGTTGAGGAACTGACCAGCGTGTAGATTCTTCAGGCCGTTATCTCGCAGCAGGAGCTTGAACAGCTTCGGCATATTGGGCCAAACTGAGCTGAGTGATGCACCCAGCTGGTTCTGTGTGAGGTCCAGGACCTGCAGTATGTACAGAAAGAACAGTGGAGAGTCATCCTATTTCTAAAAAGTCCTGCTGTATACAGACAGCAGCAGGGACATCAATTCAGTGGGTTATTGTGGAGTTATTTTCAAAAACATCCCACAGAAGGAAGTTACCAGGCTGCTGTTTCATACCTGCAGCTCATCCAGCCCGCTCTCTGGTACTTCCTGTATCTGGTTGTATGGGATGTACAGCTTCTCTGTGCCCTCTGGCAGCTCAGGGATCTGCTCCAGTCCTTTTTCCGGACACATAACAGTGGTCAGGTTGTAGAGACACCGGCAGGCGGGTGGGCAGAGGTCAGACGGCCACACCAGGAGTCCGAGGGAGGCCAGAGTCAGAACTGCCTGCATGGTCGGCTTCAGTGGAACACAAGAATGAAATATCCAAGCAGTATGAAACTGTTCCCTCCAACAAAACAAATACCTTTTACAGCCAATATGCTATTAAAGTTATTTTATTAGTACATGTTTATTTTTTAATAATCATACTCGTCTTTGCCATTACATAATCTTTCTTTCTCTTGAATTCACATTTGAAGACAATGGTTATTTGTGAAATATATATTGTAGTTTAGGCAACATTAAGAGTTATACATTTTCTCTGTGCTCAAACATTGTGATGCTGAATAACTCGACATTTCATTTAAGTCAACGCTTACCTCTAATGAGAAGGCAGTGCTCAGAAGGTTTTTCTAAAAGCTAAGAACTGCAGACTGCAGGCTCTCTTCACTCTCCACTGTAGAGCACAAGCTCTTATGGTTCAGAGGAAGATGTGGGTGTGAAATATACAAACCACTCAGAAACTTGAACTGGTTACAGGAATCACAGCTCAGCAAAAAAAAAAAAGTCCCTCTGAACACTGACTGCAACTTCAGATGAATTATTCTAGAGAGAAAAAAGGACTCATGCAGAGCCCTTCATAATGTTTGGTACATCTTTCTCTGAGTTCCCCTTCTGCTCATCAGTGTAAAAATCTACATTTACAGACATTTTCATACATTTCAGGAGGCAGGTGTGTCTTTGTCAGAGACGACTATTCACAGAAGACTTCATGAACAGAGATGCCACACTGCAACATGCTAACCACTAGTTAGCCACAAAAACTTTCAGTTTGAGGAAAAAGTCCTTAAAGGAGCTGCAGAGTTCTGGAAAAAGATGTTCTGGACAGACTAGACCAAGATGAACCTGTATCAGGTACTATGGCTGCCACAGGTACTGGTACACCTATCTTTTTATGATTATGCATTTAACAGACACTTTTATCCAAAGCGACCTACACTCATATGCATGCACACACGCACATAAATATATATATATATACATATATATGTATATATACACATAGCCTGAGCAGAAAATGTACACTCATCAACCTTGAACATGGCGTCCAAAAATGGCGCAGTAAGAATTAAGGTCGTCATGTGAACAATTACATTTACAACTCGTGGAAACATCTTTGCAACATTTACGGTAAATCTTCAATATTTTTTTGTAACATAAGAACATTCAACATTACCATTCGTTATGACTGAAAATATTAGCACGTGGCATACAACCAGAAAACTCAACGGAGTCCTAAAGAAAACAAATCACAGGTCTGACAGGTCTTTCATTACTTATATTATTATTATTATTATTAGTGTTGTTGTTGGTGTTGATCTGTTCAGATTCATGGGAGACGTGCTTGTTTCCTGCCGTTGCCATAGTTTATATTATACTTTTTTTCAGCGTGTGAAATACCATGTGTGGCCTGTGAGCGTGAGAACTTGTTGAAATGCGTGCGTCTCACTTGAGAGACTTGGGAGCCCTGAGTATATCCATTTAACGGGAGAGAACAGGGCACTGACAATACAGCCTCTAAATAAGGCATTATCTGTCTTTATTGCACCAATACTTTAAGACGAATTAATGAATGAACACGTACTATTACACTGTTAAGTTAGAGCTGCTATGTTGTTGTTATTGGGGGCTATCGGGGGGGTTTATGGAGGGCTTTCTTCACACGCGTCTAATGGGATGACGTCATCTACGCGCGCCGCTGCAGCACAGCTCATTCTGCTCTGAGAACAGTGGCTGTGTCCGAAATCATTCCCTAACAACTTTATAGTGGCCACACCATTTTGTAGTGGTGTCCGAATGTTTAGGGATTTTTGATGCTCACTATATAGTGCACTCAATGTATCCCACAATTCACCGCGAAATGTAGTGAGCATCTGATAGTCACTAACCGGAGCAAGATATCCCATAATGCATTGCCAAAAATTCTCAGAAATTTTCAGAAAACTCTCTTTGACAAACTTTAACATGAAGCCAGTGACAAAAGTGTTTTTACAGATAAATTGTGGTTACTTTAGTTTCTAACAGGAAATGAGAAAGAATAAAACTGTTTAATAAAACTATTTTCAGAAGTGTGTGAACACTTCAGTTTCTGCACAGATATGATCTAAAACATCAGATCTGACACACAACTCCTCCTAACAGCAGGAAGAAGACACCCTGTTGTTACACTTCGTCATTCTTTAAAGAAATAACCCAATGAGTTTGAACTGTGTCATTGGACAAATGGATGGGATTTTGGGGAGCTCATAGAAAGTCGGGGCTCATCTAGAACAGGCTGCAAAACCCTCAGCCAGACTGTGAACAGAAGGGGTCAATTTAAACACTTCAGTAGCTGTTGTTTAGCAGTCTGCCATGATATAAAGGAGCACATTTTGTATTCTAAGCAGCTAAAAACCTCTCACACCATGTTAATATTCATGAATCGGTCATCAGGAGAACGCTGAACAACAATGATGTGCATTACAGAGCAGCGAGGAGAAAGAACTGTTCTCCAAAAAGAAAGGATGAAAAGCTGCAAAGAAGAAATGTTTGGACATCTGCGTGTGAACTGAATCTAATAAGAAGGAACTCACATAACAAAACAATGACCTGAAACACAAAAGTGAATCTTGGTTTAAAACAGAGCTGAAGTTAGAAGTTTATGAGAGGAAACCCACTGATGAGGAGAGGATGAGGTGTGTGGAGTGTGTTCACCTACAAAAAAAGCCTTAGTTTAAACTGAATGATTTCACTGATTTATAGTTTTGTTAACCTCACCCTGAACAGCAGCCGACTGGTGTGGAGTTTTTTTAACAGAAGAAACCCCCAAATATTAGAAACTGCTCTTATTTCTTTCAGTGCTATCATGGAAGGCACGTTGGACCGTGACACTCACATTTGTCCCAGCTGGTCCACTGTGGACACAACATTTGTTTAAATCATTTAACCAAACACGAGCTCAAAAAACCTCAGATTTAACTCATTTTCAAACACACACACACACCAATACGGCCTCGAAGACTGAAAGAGTTCATCATCAGCGTAAAGTCTGAAGTCTGAAGCTGCTTTTCCGATGTAGAAACTCCTTCATCTGGACTGTTTGAAAAATCCTGAATTTATTTGAAATAAGACCAATAGTCTTGGGTCAAAAATAAGCTGAGTTGGACTATATTTTATATTAATATAATAATACAAATTTTCTTCTAGATTTTACAATATATATATGCATATGTACAGGGTGCGTTTTGCCCCCCCCCCCCCCAAAAAAAAAAAAAAATTTAAAAAATTAGTTTACACGTCCTACCCTCTGCTGAATTATTTTTATCCTGGGTGGAACTAAATTTAACCCCCCACCCAAAGTATTTTCACAATTACATCGTAATTATTACCAGCCAAATACAAAACTTCCGTGTTCACTTTGATCGCGCTCGCAGAAAGCAGTTTTACTTTGAAAACCAACCGGATTTTCTTGCGTTTCACAACTTCCAACTTCCTGTCTGCGTCATCCGCGCCAAAACAAAAGCTTAAATCAAATGGAGAAAAAATTTAAGGAATCCAGAGCATCATATTTTACAGGACAAATACATATACACAAATAATATACACAAACAACAAATATATATACAACAAATATATAGTGTTTTCTTATCCTAACCTATAGTCTATCAGATTAATCATTAAAAAAATTTAAAAAAAACATCTTGACAGCACATTGTGGTATTTCATGTTTTCTGTTGAACTGATATCGTGAAAGAATTAAAATTTTATTTCTATTTGACCAATTTAAATTTTTGACAAATATTCTGAGAAAATATTTCTGCAAATGCAGCGGTTAACTTCACGTTCAAAACAGGCCGACCGCCTACGTTATCTAGCATAAGGTTTATCTACACAAGAATCAACAGTTTTCATGTTTTCACACTGTTGTGTGGTAATTTTTCTGAATAAAATGTTTCTCAAAATTACCCCCCCTCTGTTTTTTTCACAAATCGCACGCTGCTCATATCCCAGGTAGATGTACAGTAGGTAGCGTAAGGGGGTCTTGCCTAGGGAAACCTTCCTGGGTCATGATTCAAAGGCAGCAATCTTACCATCCAGTCGTCAATTAAGACAATTCAATACAGCCATCTAAACACAAATTTTAACTCTATGTAGAATATAACACAATCTTCAACGTGCATCAGTGACAACATAGTAACATCATGTAGAGGATATTAAAGATGAATCACCTGAACAGGGACTTGAACCCTGGACCCTCAGATTAAAAGTCTGATGCTCTACCGACTGAGCTACCCAGGCTCTTTTTTGTCCATATCGATGATGGAAAATTACAGTAAATGCCTCCAAACTCATTGGATTGAGCTTCATCCTGCAACGAGATGATGATCCCAAACATCCTGCTTTAATGTACCCACCGTTACTCTGTCCCAAACATGACGGAGCCCTGAAATGAGGGGGACTGTGTATAAAAAGAGTTGTAATTTCTACCTGGTGGACTGAAATGTGCACTTTAATCATACCTGAGTTGTTTGATTTAGATTTTTTACACAGAGGAGCAGAGAGGGAACTCGGAGACTCATGTTATGGAGGGTTCTGCAGGTGTCAACACCTGACTTGTTCACAATGAATGGGTTTATAATAACATAGTTTCCCCTTATTGTACGACTCATCTGATCATTTAGTCTCACACACACATTTTGGAGACGTCTTCTTCTTTAATCTGGAAATCATTATTGGCCTGATTATAAAACTCCAAACGTCAGTTTAACATAAGAGAATCCATTTTTATCCCTACCACTACTGCTTATAACAAAGACTGACTTACAGTACCATTTTCTGTTGAATAAACTCCAGAGATATTTAGTCCAAAGACTTGTGATCTGTAAAAATCTTTGCAGAGAATTCTGCCTCGAAGAAAACAAAATGACAAGCCTGTTAATCACAGCCTGTAAGTGAGGCTGCTGCAGGCTGTTCATGAAGTTCTGTCATTAAGCTTCATCCAGTAAGATAACGCTAATTGAATATTATTTGGATTTAGATGTAGAAACAAAAAGTTATCAAGTCCTGTACATATTTGGCGACAGTTTTGCTTTAAAGATGCAGTAAACTAGTACACCGCAGTATGTTACCAGACTGACTTGTTCCTCTTAAAGTTGGCTTTACGCTGCCTGGTTCTTCCCTTCAATAACAGCCACGTGTTTACTACAGCAACACTGTCAGCTCTGCACCAACAGATGGAGCTAAACTCTTATAATATCTGGGGTTCAGCTCAGTAACTTCACCTCAGAATTGTGGTTGAGTTTAAAAGCTAATTTTGTATCTTTGGCTGACTTTTGTGGAGGATAATCTTTAACTTCTCCCTGAAAGTCTTCTATTCTGATCATTTCTTTCGGGGCTGCAACTTTCTGGTGTGCAGTCGTTTGTTTCCACCTCGAACTTTGCAGCCGAAGATTTCCAAACATGTCTTCATTGGTTCGATCAAGTCAGCTGTCTCTTACATTTTGCAGACAAAACCAGCTGTTTCACCACCTAAAGCTGGTCATTTAGTAAGAAAGATCACTGCTTTGAAAGTATTACCTGACACTTTTTACCATTTTTATTTAAAGTTTATGCTTAAATCCCATGAATGACGTCAACGTGCACATTTAGCTGCCTGGCTGGAGACATAGAGCTGTACAGTAGGTCAGGCTGGCTGTAATCCTTTCCCAGATTACAGTTCAGGGCATTGTTGGAGGAAGTGTGGGAGATTGGCAGAGACGGCGGCCATTACAACCAGCTAAAGTGATTTTTGTTTTGTCAACTTTTACAGCTTCTCAGTGAGGAAGATGTCTCTGTTTCTAACAAAGGATCACTGTTCTTCACCTCACCTTTTGGGGGAGAAGTAACCATTCTGAATGACTTTAAATCCAGGGTTTGTAAAGGAAAATTAGGATAAATGTGCTTTAAGATAACTGATGAGGCTTTTCTGACTTTTTTTTATTTAATTGGTGAAATTTTACCAAAAGCTTGAGTTGCTTTTTTTTTAAGTGATGGAGTGATGATGCTTTGCAGCAGAGATTAAGTTAAGTTTTTTTAAAGCTACACATCTTTTTGTGTGCTTACGGTATTTATTTGGACTCTTCTTTGAGAGTGAACATGTTGGAAAGCAAGTTTTTCTGTTCCTCGCCTGCTCAGAGGGCTGTTTTGAGGGTTTTTGTTTTATTTAACCCGCTAACATGTCATCAAAATGTTAAATCTCAATGAGGATCATAAACACATACTTGTTTATGCGTTGATTCTTTCTGGGTCAGCCTGGTCCATGTTTGGATCGATTCCTGCTGACGTGCTCAGAAGCGGCACAAATCACTAGCTGTTACATGCACACGTCACCCCCAAATGTAGAGAACAACAGAGACAGACTCACCCACCACCACCTTTACTTTTCCATAGCCCATTAGATGTATTGACAGTTCCACATCCAGTATTTTTTTGGCTCTAATTGGTTTGCACACAGCTGACTAAACTGAGATGCTATCGATGCTGATGCACTCTTTGTTCACTGTGTTCAGTACAGGCTCTGCAGTCTGTGGAAATATGGACCGCTGCTCTGCTTGATCTTTACAGCATCGATCCTCCTGCTGTTCCAACAGCAGCACTCTGCTCTGCTGGTAGATGCCTTTCTCTGTCTGATGACAGTAAATCTGCTGGTATCAGTCTGCGGGGATTCAGGTCACTGAGGGTCTCGGTCATAACTTGGAAATAAGACTGCAAGGGAAGGATGAGGCCCTGGGTTCGCTCCAACAGGTCCAGATCGGTCCAGGTAAGACTTGTGTTTACCACCTTGTACTTCAGCCATGTAAAGACTCCTTGGACTTTGAAGAAAACAAAACCCCAGAAATCAAGATTTATGCTGCTATGAAGCTTCAGACGTCCTAAACCAATATTTGGCTGAAAGGATTTCTTTCTTCTGATCCTCGACTAACTTCATTAGATCCGGAATTTACATGAAAATGTATATTTTTATATTCAATCATTGAATTTCAGTTCAGTTCTCTCAGACTTCTGCATATTTCTTCTTCCAAAACTTTCTTTAGCTTCTTATTTGTGGAGAAGCTCGCTGAAAATTGATCCCACAGCTCAGTTTCACTGTTGAAACAACTTCACACTCGACATCAAATATGCGCAAATAAACAAGCGCCGAAACATTCAGAGAAAGAGGCAGAAGCAGGAAGATGTGCAGGCTAATTATTTGCAAGGTGTTTAGATTGTGGATGTTCCGGATTATTCAGAGATGGAAACACCAGGATGCGTCTTAATAAGCATAAAGACAGAAAGGATTTGACAAAGTATTACGTTCCAACCATAAAAGATGTAAAGCTCATAAAAAAGTAATAGAAGTTGTGCTGCAGTGCAATGCAAAGCCACTTTTGTGGGAAAGAAGGGTGTCTTTTAAACTAGTAATATGTGAATATGATGCAGGAACAACTGTGTTTCTTAGCTTTATAGGTGGGGTAGATTGCACAATAAACAGATTGTAGTTCTGGGTTCCCATTACGCTGCACGGTAGAACTTCATAATGCGTAAATTCAAAATGATAAAAACTGTTTCCCTCTGGTTTTGTGCAATTCAAGAGGATTTCAAATCAGGTTTTAGAGAGCTTGTTTTTAAGCTTAATCTATTTATTTGTTTATTTATTTGTTACAAGCAGTTCTGAGCTCAGCCTCCTCTTGTAGATGTGCTGGTGTGCTTAAACACACACTGAAGCAAAGCAGATAGCGCTCAAAAGTCCTGATCCAGTCCTAATTACTTTATATTTTCCTTCCAAGCAGCCAGACTTTCTTGTTATCTTTTAAAGTGGTTAATAGTGAATAATAGTTCTCCAGCTTTCTGAAGGTCTTTCAAAGCTTTTCTTTGAACATTTGCTGCTTTTTCACTCATTTTCAGTCCAGTCCTTGTACCTGATCATTTAATATTGACCGATGAATCATTCAAGTATAAAAAAGGCTCCTAACTCAAGGGATGAACCAGTGTTGTGTCGACACATAACAGACAACTTGGAAAAGAAACTATTTTAAATTGTATCTTTAGGCACTTTGTTACTAGCAGCCTGTCACAAAGACACATAATTTGTTCCCATTTCTTTAGTTTAATCTCTGAAAAACAGCAAAGAAAACACAGTTTGACAGACAGAAAATAGGATTTCTGCAGCAACAAGGTGATTCCAAAGAGCTATTAGCTGAAAACTTGGCATATCTCAGCATGGTGTGCAGTGTGTCCTTAAAACATTTGAGGAAAGAGGAAAGTGGAGGACAAAAGAAGAAGTGTCAGGCCTAAAAAACTATCTACAGCAGATGAACAGGATCTGAAAGTGATGTCCTTAAGAAAGAGGAAAAAATCCAGCTGTGACCTGACAGGACCTGAGAGATGCATCTGGACCTTCAGCTGATCCATCTACTGTTGGCCCAAGCCTCATCAGAAATGGTCTCCATGGAAGGGTGGCTGTCAAGAAGCCATTCTTAAGGAAGGGAAACAGGGAGAAAAGGCTGAGCTATGCCAAATGACACAAGAAGTGGACTGAAAATCAGTGGCAACAGGTCTTATGGAGGGATGAATCCACCCCAGAGCCCGGACCTCAACATTATTGAAGCAGTGTGGGATCATCTGACAGAGAACGGAACAAAAGGCAGCCGACATCCAAAGAAGAGCTTTGGGATGTCCTTCAAGAAGCCTGGAGAACTATTCCTGAAGACTACTCAAAGAAATGACAGAAAGCTCGACTCAGAGGGTTCAGGCTGTGATGGAGAATAAAGGAGCTCAGACCAGATATTCACTTTAAAGAACTTTACTAACTCTGTTTTGGTCTTAAATACTGTATTTACATTCATGTTTGCACATGTTTCAATAAATCACTGCACCTATTTCCTCCTTTCTTGGGAATGTATAAAGAGGTGAGGAGTTGCTCAAGACTTTTTCACAGTACTATGTAAATCCTACTTTTTTGTAGGCCATTTGCTTCTTTTTTAATGAATAATGATAATAAGTAACAAGCAGGTTGCAATGTGGGGTAAACAATGCTATACTTCATTGTGAATGTTAACAACAATAGTCCTTTTAAACTGTCAATGAGTGTTCATTAATTGTAATCCTGAGCCTACAAACACAGATGAGAAAGCAGCATACTTCCTTGTTGGAGGCCCCAACTAATGTCTGATACCATAAATGTCTCTCTGCCTCACACACCACTGCACCTCCTTATGAATGGAGTAATTGTGCTTTTAAAGACATGGGGGAAGGGTTGGTTGATGATCTTCTGATACTGTTGGAAATATGGGGTCTTGTTTAACACAAAATCTGTAACTTTGTAAGAGTTAAACCTGTTGATGGTCAGTAGCTTGGATCAATTCCTGTCAAAAATACCAATTACACAAGAAAAGACATAGATGAAAGGTTGGATCTGTTTACTGACCACGGATGTGGGCATTGATGGGTCTTTCTAAAGCTCATGTAATGCCTGGAATAAGACTCTAAATCCAGATGAGTTGATGAGAAGATGTCAAGAAAGCAGAGCACGAACAGAATGGAGAGAAAAGAGGAAGAAGTTTAAATAATTTCTTCCCTTGACTGTCATGGGAAATGTGAGATCGCTGACGGATAAAATTAATGTGCTTGGAGCCCTGACGAGGATGCAGCAGGAATATCAGGAAGGAAACATTATTTTTCTAAAGAGTAATCACTGCAGAAACAACTCCAACACCTCACTACTCAGCTTTTGGACTGTATCGACGGACAGAGACTTCAGACAGAGTGATAACAGTAAAGGCGGAGGATTTCAGTGTTTGTTAACAACAGATGATGCAATCCTGGACTGCAAAGGAGCGTCTCTACACATTAAATAAACTATTGGCTGTGAGTTTCTGTACATGTTGTTTACAGGGAGAGTTCATCTGCGTTACCTGCCAACTCATCAGCTTTTTTGCCTTTCCCAAATTCATTCATGGTATGTCTGAAAATTTCAACCCCAACTCTCTCTGGTAAACTTTCTAAATGTTGTCAGCTGATTTTTTAAATATTTTATTTTATTTTTTATTATATATCTGTAACAATAGCTCATTTTAGCGTAACAATTTATGCTGCAGCAACATAGTTTTGCTTTAGGAAATCATAAACTATTCCTGAATTAATTTGAATTGTGTCCTGAAGACTGTGTTGTTTTCTAGGAAATACAATTCAAGTGAAAAATTATTAGAACAATATAATTTAGTGGTGAAATTTAGATAATAAACAAATCATTGAGGTAAACGAGGCTTTAATCCTCCAGCGCCGGTTTTGGCACTCGGATAACTGATTTTGTGCTGAGTACCTGAAGACAGCATGACTGAACAGAGAGGCGCGCGCGCGTGTGTGAGTGTGTGTGTGTATGTGCACGCGCGGTCACAGACGTCCTCGCCGCTGACGTCCCTCCCTCTTTCTCTTGTCACCGTGTTTCTCGGGAGGTGGAGAGGGGGGAGACCCGTTTTTTGTCGTCTTTGACTAAGAAAACAAGTGCTATGTGTCTAGAACGGGAAGGAGGACGTTTTCGAGTTCCGACGCCGGCGACTTCTCATTCACCGCGACACCGCTTGCTACCAGACCGAACGCGAGGAGCTAAAGGCGGACTGGACTAAGAAGAAGAACCGGAGTCTGGCTGGGAGGCGGCACATCCGCCGCTTTCTTTAATACAACTGCAGTTGGTCATTGATTTATTTTCTGAGGCCGTGTCTGTCCCTCGGCAACCAGAAATGCTGGCTCAGCTTTTTCCTGGTTCTCTTTAAAGTGACTCTTCCTTTATGGGAGCGGCCGGTTTGACTTTTGTTATCCGAAAATGTCCCATTAGCTAGCTAACAGGAAAACAGAAACTCCCCCTTCTCCTGGTGGTCGGGGGGACACAGAGCCCACTGTGTTTTCCTCTTATAGCGCTACATATTTACCTCAATGTTTTTGTTTTCTTGTCTTTTTCACCTGAAGATGATACAGCAGCAAGTAAACCGGTGATAGCCGGTGAGGATTTCCAGTTTTAACGATCCATCCAGCGCCAACTGAAATGAGACGGTAGCGCCCGGGAGGGATTGAGGGGAAAGTGAAAAGCTAAGTTGGGGTTTCAGAGTCTGAGCTGTTAGTTGGAGTAACAACAACAAAAACAGACAGACATGAGGTGGTTGTAGCTAACCAATTTGTTTTCAACGCGTCAAATCTAAGCTGGATCACTGTGATCTGTGCTGCGTTCAGGAACTGTGACAATGAGGATTGTTTGAGAAGGTTAGCTGCTTTTACCTTCACACACTGAGCCTGGTGGGACTAAGAGCCAGGCTTTTCTTTTTTCCTCTCTTTTTTTTTTTAAATCAGTCGAACACAACCCCTTTGCCCAGTTTTATTTATTTCCTCGACGGCGACCCACACTCAGGGACGAAAATGTCTTTACGCACGGCACTGCCTGGGAAAGAGAGGAATCCGGACCATGTAAGTAAATTAAAACACACGGGGCTTGTTTGTCACCTTTCTGTCGCAGGTTTAGGCTACAATTAGCCTTTATGGTGTTCACCCTCAACCATCAGGCCCTGAGATTGGTCTGCCATGTGCACAGAGCAGCTGCAATCAAGCAAAACGCGCTAATCCACCCCCCCAACTCATTTGGGACAGGTTGCTTTTGAATAGCCTTGAGAGGAGAGGATGGAGACTGAAATGGGAGACAGATGATTGGGTACAGGCTCATTTGTTATACCGATTACCCACTGAAGCACGATGGAAATTTCTAATCAATAAGTTACCCCCCAGAAAACCTACACTCTCACCTTCCACCCTCTTCTTCTACTGGAGAATTAATTTAGCATGTTTGTCTTCACCCAGCTGATCAATAATTAATGCATCCAATGCAAGGCCACCCAGCCATTCCACACCCAAAGCACCGTGGGCACCATGCCTCATCTCCATCCCTCCTTAATCACCTTGCTGTCATCATCCACACCTCCTTTGCCTGCCTGTTCCACCATCTGATCTGTCCTTCTGCTTTAACGAAATCTGCTGTGTCAGGCTAGCCAGGTTTGTCCTGCTGCTGTTTTCTGTGGCAGCATCTGTGCTTTTGGTAGACTGGACAGACTTTTTTTTTTGCTTTGTTGCTTGATGTAACATGAACATCTCTGTCCTCTCACAGCAGACTGACATCAGAGGTGCAGCTGTAGAAAGCCTCCCCGCCTTTATCTCAAGGACACCTAGCTTACGCCAACCTTAGCAGCCTAAAATATCCCTCTGTCCCTTTGATTGTGAGGCTCTAACAATGAGCTACTTCCTTAGAAATCACCAGCCAGCAGCTGACTAAATACACAATACTTCCCTATGGAGTGTAAAGGTTATTTTAAGGGTATGTCATCACTGCCTCGGTCATTGTGTGTCTGCTGCTGTTTTAGATGTTGTAAACATAATTTCTCATTCTATTTGGATAATTTATCCTCCTGTAACTGTTTTTCTTTGTGTTCACGTTGTCCTTTTGCTGCAGTGACTTTGTGCAATGTTTGAACCAAAGGATTGAGATCCCTGTGTGACACTTTAATGTAAATCTTGAACATCAGGGACAGTAGATGAAAGCCATTCATGGGAAGGAGCTCCACCTCCTATTAGCCTGCCTTCTCTAACTTTGCCTCTGACTCCTGGATTGTTGCACTTAGGTGTTTATTGCCTGTAGCCCTTAGTGGGAAGCAGAATGGACGGGTATTTTGGCATGTACAGTACCCTGTTGTGGCTAGTTTGAAGACTTTTTCTCAAGCCACACCCAAAGTTATACCTAAAACAATTATGGTTATATTTAGCTGGAGCCTACTTTACCAATAACAAGTAATAAATGGAGCTTTTGGACGTGCATGAGCCACTCTTGGACCCTTTAACCACATTTCATAGCTACAAGAATAGTAACAGAGCATCTTAAACATTCTAAGTGCCTGATGTAATTTAATCTTTATCATATTTTCTCATGATTGAGAGCTGGAAAAGTCAGTTTTCTGATGATCTTCACCAATAGGACAATTTAAATGACATTTTTTGTTACCAGCCATGTAAACACATGTTTTCTCCCCCCGCTGGAACATTTTTTACATGAAAGCTGTTACGAAAGGACATTTTTTTTATTAAGACGGTGCAGGAAATAAACATTTTATCTGGAAGCTATGCAGCAGAAACCATGGCAACAAAGGGGGTCCTCCGTATCCCCACCTCTCCATTATTCCTCCTCCTTCCCCCACCCTTCCTCACCCGTCTTTATCTATTTTAACAAACGCTCACATGCACAGTCATTTGCTCTCAGTACACTTACAACTGGCTGCTGCTTTCAAACTGGAGGTGTTACCTCATCTAAAGGGGAAATAGGTGCTGATACTTTCAGAGCCGTCTAAGAACAATTCCACACGGTGATCAGTTTGAAAATGCACTTTATGATAAAACTTCTCCCATGTTAAGCTCGTAGTCTGGTTTAGTCTGTCATAAAACATAAAAGCTATAGTAGTAAGCTCCGAGGAAAGGCTGAGTAAATAGATGGGATGTATGACTGTTTCTGCATAGTTGTTGCATGTGTTTTATTTTGATATCTAACTCAGAAAGTGAGTCTAGCTCTAAGTTGCTCAACCTTATCAAGAACACCATTGCACAACTCGGCCTGTGATATTCACCCTCCTGCGGCTTTGTCATCTTCTGAGATCGTTATCACCGCATTGAGTTATTATTCAGTCACAGCTCTCATGACATGACAGCCAGCATTTTCACACCCGGGTCCCCAATTTGCATACTTGTACTCTCTGTTCCCTCCGCCAGCGCTACCCTGTTGTTCAAGTCTCACCCTCCATCGTTTTTATAAAAAAAAGTTGGGAAAATGCAACATCTGTCCGGCTCCAGGATTAAGGTATTGACGTGTCTGTGGCCTGTTGTTTATAGCTTTTTTTTTCTTCTGTTGCACTAGCAACAAGCTCATCTTACAGAAAGACATAGCTGTCGCATGCCAACCCATTTGGCGTGTTCTTAGAACAATTTCTTGTACTTTTGCATGTCATTTCATGCTCCCTAGTTCAAGGATGTGACGTCCTGCCCTGTACTTTCACCCTAACCTAAACTTTTTAACAGTGGTATTATGGTATGTAGTTTATAGGAGGAGACCCTCCACCATACTGTAGCCCGACCATGTTTTAAAATGCATATAAACAGCATGTAATGTGCAGAAAGCGGCCTGCTGTTTTTAAGCACTGCCATGAGGACTTGTTGTTTGTTCATGCCCTTAAATATGACCAAAAAGGACATCATCCAAAGTTGCCCCCTTACCAGAGGTATCAAATATATCAAATAAGCATTTTCACATCAGAGCAAACGTCACTTTGAAGTGTTTTGTTGAAAAGATTTGACGGGTCTTTACCGAAAGTAACACATGTCACTTTCCAGTTGGCTTAAAGCACTTTGTTAGGGTCCCGTGCTGGAGTGGAGACACCCGGATAGGCTCCAGGACCCCCCCCCCCCCCCCCCCCCCCCGTGTGACCCTGATTTGGATGAAGTTGGTATGGAAAAGGGATTAGTGGACAACAAGGGTTAGACATCAAAACTACTTGGGTATTGTTGGAAAACAATCATGGTTGGGGCTTAAAAGAATCTCAATCATCGCTCTGATGGACTCTTACCATCATGAGAACGTAATTATAGCCGTATCAGTCCTGGTGCTTCCTAGTCCTCATCTTTAACTCTTGTTTCATTGCAAAAATAATTAAATGAACTTCTCCTCTCTTCCTGGGTTTTTTCCCTCTGTTTTGTCTCCAAATGCAGAGGACCTTACCTGATGAGCCAAACCTGCTTATATGCAACTTTCCTTTTTCTGTGTTTTTTTCTCCTTAATAACTACCAATAATTGTTCTTAGAGGACCAACGTGAAGAAAACCTTTCATGTTAAGGCACTTTGTCCAGTGTAGAGTTCAGTTAAAACCTAATGGTAGACGTCCTTAAACGTGTAAGAAATAGGTTTTTGTTTTTGTTAAACTGTGGAAATGGGCAAACGATTGAGCTTTGGAGTAGGTATGAGGTTCTGTGCAAGTGTGAGGGAGAAAAGGAAGTCCTATAGCGAAGTCATGTAGTGGGTGTGGGTGAGTGCTTGTGGGCACATGCACAGCTGTGTGTTCTTTCTAAAAAGGCCAACATGTCTGCCTTACTGTTCGCGGCTGCAGGGCAGAGCAGGGCTTTTGTGTTCCCTGGACAACAGAAAGATTCATGAAGCTGTTGTCCTGGCATGTTCCCCAAAAGCTGGCATGAGGTCTGATGCCCTCGCTGGCATTCGTTTCACCCAGAAAAGCACCAGATACAGACATGGAGAGCTCCAGGCTTTTAATCATCTGGCCTGCTGAGGCCAACTGAACCATACATGATCGGTACAAAGGCAGGCAGGCTGCTATTAGATAACCTATATTTGTCGCAACGCCATGCTGATGTGTAACTGAAATGTGTGTCAAGAGTGCAATGGTAGCCCAAAGGTCAGAGAAGTGGGACAGTTCCACGCAGATGTCTGGTATAAATCCCTGAAGAGGTGATTGAGTTTATGTCTGTTCGTCCTGTTTAACCATGAAGTGAAAAGGAACGAGTCAGAGCTCACGCATTTAGGTGTAATAGTTAGTGGAGGTGATTCAGCTGAGAAATGTAGAGCTGGGCAGCATCAGGAAAAGAGCTGAGAAGCTTACCAGGCCTTCCTGTAAATGTGTTGCTCAAGAGCATATCAGTGGGAGGTTTTCCAGGATCATTTTCAGGATCTGCTTCCCCTCTTAGATTGATATTACCAAGCGCCGTGCTTCTTTCTGTCTGTTGTTTTTGGACCCTGTTTTTCCAAATCGCATCTTCTTCCTGTGGATGAAGTTTGAGAAACCGCTGATGTGGCTCTTTTCTTTTCATTCAGATTCAGCCACCAGAGGATGTTTGATTTAAAATGGTGACTGTCGTGAAGTGACTTGTGTTCCTTTTCTGGCATATCTTTTGACTTCCCACATCTTTCCGGCTCTCATGATTTGATTATGACTCAATTTTTAACAGTTTGATGCCTCTAAATGTCTTGTATTTGCAGTAAGTTGCCACACATGAATACAAGCAGTCAAATAAGTCTCTGAAACTCACAGTTTTCTATGATAGAATAGGTTAATAGATCCTTGGCTGTGAACGCTGCCACAAAGTGATCCTCTTCTTCTTTACACTTACGGTCACCGGCACAAAATCCAAATTTAACTGTCGTCGCTCTTTGTTAACACGTGTTGTCTACCTGCCTGCCCGTTGGGTAATTCTAGCTAAGAGGTTGGTCAACGACTGCTGAACAGGTGGCGTTTTCTGCAGATCGAGCTACCATGTGAGAATGACACGTTCAGATTCACAATTACAAAAACGAACCAGCATAAAAGACTCTCAGATGCTCACGGTTGGAGCACACAGTCGGTCCGTTGTGGTCATTGTGTACTGAACCGCCCTCTTCTCCGGCTCTCTGGTGTCGGCTTATTGTCCTCGGTGCCTCTCCTCAGGCCTGAGCTGGAGTAGTTTCACCCGTGCAGATATAATATCAGTGCTTCCTCTTAGCATGTGTGAAACTCATGTCGGTTTCTGTACGAAGCTCATCTCCTTTTCTGGTCTGATCATCAACCCAATGTTATTTACTCCTTTTTTTTTATGCATCAGCTTCTTTTAACTTCCTGTAGCACAGGGACAATGTGGACAATTATTGTGGTTCTCAACACATCAGACGGTGTTTGCCGTGGATATTGTCAGGCAGAGGAAATGTTGCAGCCCACTGCTTGTGTCCATTAGCTGCTGAAAACCAGGAGCTTGTAATTTAATCGTGTTCAGCAGAAACACAGAGGCTCTCAGGATGTTATTTTCACAGTACTTGATGTGTCTGTTCGTGCTTATTGGGTTTTTTTATAAGCAGAGTTGGTAGTTTATTAAAAAACAAATACTTTAAACAGCTTTAGCTCTAGTTTTCGAAGCCATTCCGTAAAGTTTTCATTGATAATGATCAGTGCTGAAACTTTATCACAAAGCTTTACAAACGCAGAAAAGTTTTCACAGAAAAGGTAATGCTCTTAAATGAAATTTTAGCTCTTATTTGTGGGAGGAAAACACAGCCCACGTTGTTGTGGTCGTTTCCAGTTTAGTTTACATTTATAAAAGAAAGTTGTGAGTGACTTTTGCATGAAACTGAGAGCCTTGAGATGGCTTTTGTTGTGAATTTGCACCGTATAAACAAACAGAATTTGAGACATACAATCACAGGGAGAGAAAAATCCGTGCATGTAGAGACTGAAGCGGCGGTCTAGCCGAGGAGTGACTCAGCACTTGTTGATCCAAACAGAATAAATCTGACCCTTACTCAGCCTACTCGGATCATTACAGCCATGTGGGGAACGATACACTGAGTAATGTGGCAGAAGTCCAGAGGCGAGCAGAAATGCAGCCATGCAGTGTCCTGACACTGAGGAATCCAGTTGCATTTTGCATACTGGAGCCTGATAATGCCAGGCTGGATGAGGGAGGCTGCCTTTAACCCCCCCTGCTGGGAAGTCGTCCTCTTCTCGTTGGAGCTGTCTGGCTCAAGTTGGCAGTAATAGTTGGATCTTAGTCACCCTGTTCGCCAACCGAGCCAATGAAAACCCAGATGGTTCGTCTCTTCTTGAAACCCATCCAAGGTATTTTAGCATAATGACTAATGGACCCAGCCAAAGGAGCATTTATTTGTGTGATTTTTCTTTGCTGTTTTCTACCTGAGTATACCTTTTTAAAAGGGATGTTCTTCCATCTGTGCAGCAGATTTAATCCTTAATAACTTGTCTTTAACCGGCCGAGACGAGAGAGACTTTTGACTTGATCAATGGGCCAGAATGTTAAAATTGCACTTCCAGTAAAAACAAAATTCCTCCTGCCTTTGGGACAAATGCAGTGCATGCAGTCCATGTCAGAGAGAAACTGTGCAGCCAAACTGGTTTGACTAATGGTTATTGGTAGGAATTTCAGTGAGTGGCAGAAGCCAAAGAATGTCTGTCGGCTGCTGAGTTGCTTTTAGTGGTGGTCACATTTTCTCTCATAAAAAGCAGAAGCAGCTTCAGAAGTCACAGGGGAAGATGCACTACTGTGTTGCTCCATTTCCAACACTTATTTTGCTTCAGATTTGGCTTTGGGAGCACTGCTTATGACTCACGGTGTCATTTGCACCCCCACGCTAAAAGAAAGTCAGTTCTTTAAAAGCTTTTCATTGCCATTTATTCCCCCCAAAAAAGGCTTTATCCAAATAACGCAACCTTCAAGTGTTCGTCACGCTATTCCAACAAAGGGAAGTAAACACTGTGCTGGTGACACAACAATCGGACGTGTTTATCATGTCAGCAGTGCAGCCTGAAGTCTCTTCAAGTACTGGAAGAACACAAAGCTTTCAAATTTATACTTTAGGTCCGGGGCACTAGCTGCGAAAGTATATTACATTTACTTTTTATTCTTCTGTTGGGTCCATTTACAATGTTATGTGGATCATTTGCAGATCGAGTGAATTTTGCAAACTGCAAATATATTCAGTGTTGTTTACTGTAAAAGAACGAAGTTAGAAGTTCGTTTGTTAATGCGCCGTAAGACCAGGAAAAGCTTTTTTGTGCTTCTGTGTGTGGAGTTGAAGCAGCGTCCAAACTTAAAGCAGCTCAAGAAGAAGTATGAAGAAGAGGGAGTGTCTCCGTTTATTTAGATTCTGGACTGTAACGAACTAAACCGGAGGTTCTTGGCTGTGATGTGTGGATGTAAAGTTGTATATTTATCACGTATACATTCTGCACAGTTGACTGATATGATAAGAAAAATAACCGATGACTCACGGAGAAGGCGTGGGATTAGATAAGTGTGCACCTCTTCCGCTTTTCGGATGTGTGAGCAAAATCAACCATAGTGGAGCTGCATGATACTGTGTTTTGCTTACGTTTTTCAGCCATAACATTATGACCACCTTCCCCGTATAGAGTGCGTTCTTCTCATGCTGCCCAAAAGAGCTCTGACCAGTTAGTCCAGGCTCTGGACTTATTACCCTGCTGATTTATAACCACTGGCTCATATGAAAATATCAGTGCAAGGGTGCAACAGCCACCTAAGTATGATTATATGGCCCCATGGCTGCATCTGTATCGTATCGACCTGTGGTGAATCCCGCTAATTCCACCTGACAAACGAGCAATAAGTGGCTCCTACAAAACTATTTAAACCGTCTTTTATCAGCCCGTGTCACCGTGGATCCCCAGTGGTCAATCCTGAATGTGTAAGAGATCCAAGTCATTAGCCTCAGAGGTCAACGTTTGCAGCCCAATCCTTTAGTTTAACGTATTAAGTGAGGATATTTTGGTGAAAAATCTGTTGCTTTGACATCACTTCTGAATGAGTTTATGCTCTAAACGATGTGAGTTTTTTGTTTTCTCGTGGGGCCTGCCAGGAAATGCTCGCCCAGCATTGCAGCGCGACATGTGACACGTCTGCTGTCATCGCTGTGACATCTCTCCGTCCAGGACAGGAAGCGACGCAAGTTAAGCTCTTGCAACTTCCCTTTGCTCTTGTCTCACACTCCTGATGGATGGTTGAGATCTGAGAAGTCTTTACAGAAGTAAACGACTGACATATATTGGATATATTCAATATAGAAAAGATATGTTTACGGCTTTTTTAGTCTTTGACGGCAGAGATCAATCAGGAAGGTCAAACTCTGGTTGTCTGGTGTGTCTTCGGCTGCCCCCACAGATGTGATAGATGCAACATTATAATATTGTTGTCAGTGATTTGGGATTAGTTGGTGCACAGTTCCCTAAAATGACAGGTGTAAGCCCTCTGTGCGCCATCTTTGTTCCTTTTTGAGTGTTTACTCATGAACTGAAGTCTTTACACAGAAAAATTGGCCTTCGAATGTGCTTTGACAACTGTGTCTGGACATGTTGATGAGAAATCTAATCCAGTGACCTCCCCCAGTTGGACGACAGTCACCACTTTTTCACAATCACCAAACCTTGCTTTACAGAGTTCTTTTTCTCTTTGTTTGTCTGTAAGAACGGTGCAAATATCAGAGTGTAGGAAACAGGACAGATTCGAGCTGATGTGTACATACCTTTTTTTTTAATGTCTTTTTGATGATGAGAGTCTGTCGTCGTGGATAATGGAGGAAGTTTGTGTCAGGGTCAATGACACACTAGTCTGCATCTGCAGAGGAAGAGAAACTGGCTTGGCACCATGTGTCAGAGTGTGTGTTCGCAGAGGTTCAGGATAGCTGAAGATTACACCATTCCTCTGTTGGGCACCAACGTCACGCATCCTGTCTTTACTCAGCACCGTCCCACCAACACACGCACTCAGAGCTGCATTACGTCCCTCTCTCAGGGCGTGGTTCATTGTTTGGAAACACGTTTTGTGTTCGTCACACTTTGACTTTCCCTCCAGCTCAATTTAGAACTATGAAGCTCAGAAAATGACGATTGCTTTCAACTTTGGCTCGCATGGGATGTCATTCACGAGCCCCGCACTAGAAAAGGCGACGTTACCGACATTAACACTGGAAAAAGGGGGTAACCCTGCTCTGGTTTTAGTGAATCTGAATCATGAAAGATCAGCAGACTCCTGTTAAATCGAACTAGGCGCACATTCACAACACAAGAGCTGTCTCGACTAGATATGAGAGTTTCCATTCATATGCATTTTATTCAGCCTACGCCCACACAGACCAGCACAGATGGAAGATAGTTGCTGTGCTGTAGAAAAGCTATTCATGCCAGACATGCAAACCAACATTCCACAGTTGCGCCACATATATTTCTACGATTCGTTACCACCTTTTTGTTCTTGTAGAGAGGATGTTTACACCATGTCTCTGGTGTGCATCATTGGATTTTGTTTAAATTGAAGATGGGAGCAAAATTATGTATTTGTTATGGTTTATTCTCATAATAAACATGTTAAAAACATTCAAAACCTTTTCCACGGCTGGCCACAAGGAAGTTCAATTCCTTCTAAACGTCTTACAACAAAACTCTGACTGTTTTAATGTTAATTTCTTTCTTTAACTGTTTCCACCTCCAGGCCATCTGTCAATGATATAAAGTTTAAATCTACAGCCTGCATCTTTATTATTGTAAAATGATTCACCCAAAAACTTTGTTCATGCTGGTTGTTTATCAAAGTAAACGCACTCCCAACACCTCCTAATAGCTTGAAATATGGCACAGAAGTGCTGACTTTGGGGAGAGTCGGTTCAGATGCTGAGCTTTTAACGCTGATTTGATTTTGAAATCAGTGCAACTTTGTATGGATTTAACCTGGTGTGACCCCTCCAACAGTTTACAGGTTTAAGAACAGCAGAGCGAGTAAAGATGTGGGGCATCGTAGCTTGACTGCGCACACCTAACCATCCACCCTCTATTCCAAATGTGACATTACATCTATAATGATGGGAGGAGGGGCTTTGACCTCACATCTACCCACTCAAATACCTCTGCTGCTCCGATCCGCTAGAATTAGAGACCCCATCGCATCTTTCTCAGCCACACACACCTTCTTTTGAATGAAACTGCATAGTAATCAGCAGGAATGGGTGAATCAATAGACTGCTGCAATGGGATCAGTGTGATGGAGGGCAGACTTGGAGCTCAAATATATGAGTTTGCTGAAAATGAAGATGGCAGTGGGAGACAAAAGAGAGGGTGTGCCCAGGCAGGGGAAGGAGAATAGAGGGAAGGGAGGAAAATTGATTTGTCTGGGGGATGGGATGAGCCAGGGGAGAGAGAGGAAGGGGGGAATTAATGGGGGAAGGGTGAGGAGGAGGTGAAAATGAAGGTGGCTGAATAATGTAGACGAGGAACACAGCTGCCGAGTGTCTATAGTTCTGCAAATGCTCCTCAATAAATCCTCTAAGACTTTCCTTGAATGTTTAAAGGCTGCAGAGGTGGTTACTTTATAGCTTTATTGTTCACAGGATTTCATCTGTAAACTCACGCATGTGATCAAGTTCATAGAGATCAATGAAATAGCAAAAATTAGGCCGATTTTGACCCTTTTCTGACGTACTGATACATGTGAATTGGGTTGGCATGAACATTTTCAGGAAGCCAAAGCACTTATTTGTTTATTAACATAATAATTCTTGTATTTAAAGTGCAATGAAATGTTCTGCTTTCTATTATTTAAAATAATTATTTATACCTAAAATCATGGTGAGGACGTGTGAAGGGAGAGCTGTTCGAAAGGAGGAGTGATTCAGTCCCCTTGAGCCCCAGAGGATGCTGGGAAAGGCTCGGAAGGTGCTGACGGCCAATCAGACTTTGTCTTAGTCATCAAATGAACGGGTGGGAGGGGGAGTCGACGCAGGATGAGGCGGATAAATGTGGAGGATGGGGAGAGGAAAGGTAATCTGATGAACTGTGTGCTCATTACGGTTTTTATCTTAAAGCATCGTAAGTTCATCTAAAACCTCAGTTTGACAGCAATATTTACTTAGTTATTTTAAACACAATTTATTCACTTTAAACATGTTAACATGAATATAGAATGAATTAAACGACGTAGCACATAAGGAAAAACAAAGTAACACGTTCAAAAAGGGAGTTGGAAGAAGCAGAAGCTAAATAAATCCCAACACTCATCTGCAGTTAATAACTAAGGAGCTTTATTTTATTTTGTTTTTCTTCCTGTTGATATCCTAAACTTCCATCCATCCATTTTCTATACCCACATAATCCGTTGGTCGGGGTATCCTAAACTTCTATCCTATATTTGCATATATTTGCACATATACTCATAGAAACGTACATACAGCGATGCAAGGGATCCATGAAGAAGATAAGTGGTGCGAACACCAGGTCATCACCTTCCTCATTAATAAAACTGGGAAAAAACACAATTTTTAACCACTTTTTGAATTGAATTATGCTGGAACATTATTTGAGTTCATCGATCAGTCTGTTCCACCGTTAAACGCACCACTCTCAGCCTGTCTTTTCTTAAATAATTTGGTCAGGTCGTAGGTTGTTATTTGCTTTACACATAATTGGAGCCTTGTGAAAATGAGCCATATGTGTATTTTAGTATATACCATCTGTATATAAAAGGCCCAGGTGATTTATTGCATGTTCTTTTCTCAGATTTCTCATTTCTAACGTGTATATTTCCTTTTTAATGCAACTCACCAGCCATATAGTTTCCTTCTGTATCATAAAGTCTACAAAGTTTAATGTGTTGACATTGATAAACTTCTGTTGAATTCTCACTCTTAAACGTTTAGACTTTTATTTTGGCGGATTTAGTCCAATAAAAATAATGCCTGCCCAGTTTTAAAATGTCTTGTAATTTGGCGTTGAGCGCCTCAGGACCCGATGGTTTTATGCTTCATGGCGTCAGATGCTTGGAGTTTTAGCCACAATGAGTCGTGACATCAGTCACATGATTCGTCAGCTGACCCGATTGGTTGGCGCCTCCGTTGAACTCAACTGTCCACGATAGAAAAGCAAAGCTGCGGACCCGGAAATCAAAGTAAACGAGGAACGTTGGTGCCTGAGATGTGTTCTTAAAACTCTCAAATGAACCAAAACTGCGTTTAAAGTTTTGCGATGATTTTGGCCCAATGCGTCCCGCAGATACCAGTGAAGTCCAGGAAATGGGGGAAAGTCTCGTTTGTTCTGGTGATTTTCATCGTGACTATTAACACGACTGTCTTAGATCTCAGAAACTGGCTTAAATCCCACCAACTGCCACTATTCTGTCATTTCTCCATGCTTGTTAAAGCATTAAATAACAAAAATCTGAGCTCATACTGTTCACTTAGCTGTTTTCATGGTAAACAGGCCTGAAGAGTCTCTATCGCTTCCTGTTTCTTTTTAATTTCCTTGTTCCTTACGTCATCCCCACTTCATATGAGCAGTTCAGGATGGTTTGTCTCAGTTGGACGTTTCTGTTTCTGCACAGAGGAAACAACAAATTAAAGGCAGATATTCAATCAGTGCCATTTGTCTGTTTGTAGTTACGCCATCATTGAGTCGTTGATTTATATAACAGTTGACGCTCGGCTCCTGGTTGTTGGTTTCAGACCAAAGGCTTGTTGTGCCTATCAGCAGCGTATCAGGGTACATCAACGTCATCCAGCCACATGTGGCCTCGCAGTCAGTCATGAATGTGAGGAATGCAGACCTTGAGGGGTCAGTTGAGATAGACCTGGTTACGCTTGTTTTTCAACATTGGGTGTTTGGTACCAGGCTGCCGCCACATGACTACAGAACCTCATTCTTTGTCACGAGCTTTTTGTCGGTCGCTCTGTTGATATTATAAAAGGGAGGCGCGTCATTTGGAGAGTGTTCGTCTTATCCACCCGTTTATGTTCTATATGAATGTGTTAACTCTCAGTGATCCTGATACAGACAGAAAATGAACATTTAGAGCTTTTTTCCTCTCTCAGATAACTGAGTAATCGTTCCAGCGATTATTGATTTTTATCAAGGCACCGAAAACAAGAATGGGAACAAAGTTTCAGGCTCTAAGAATCATTATATAAGTATATTTTAAAACAGTTTAACACAAATTGGATCATCAACCGGGGGTCTTGTGATTCATTTGGGTAAAACCAGGCTTTGAGTTTCATACGTTTTCGTTAAATCAGCTTTAGTACGGAAGAAATAACGAGCAGTGTTGAGTCATACGTAACGGTTTACCTGTCTTGCTCTCCTCAGCATACCTCCCTGTCGGCCAGCCGCTCAGAGAAGGGTACGGGCTGGTCGAGCCGCTCCCTTGGGGCCAGATGTCGAAACTCCATCGCCTTGTGCTCGGATGAGCACCCTCACATCGGCAACTACAGGCTGCTGAAAACCATCGGCAAAGGCAACTTCGCCAAAGTCAAACTGGCACGGCACATATTAACCGGCAGAGAGGTAAGTTAAAGGCACCTTAAAGTCGTCTTTCTGCGTGACAGGAAACTGCGAAAGTTCATTCTCGTCAGAAAACATGTTCACGAGTCGTATCGAACCTCCGAACCTCGGGGTAAAAGCTTCTGCTTTTGGGGGGCGTCAGAAGCTAAACGGAGCCCCGCGGCAGAGTCGAGGCCTTCAACCTTTTGAAGAGAGGCAGTCAAGTTTGTCCTTGGCGGGGGTTTATATCTGCGCGTTTGAACACACTGAAGTCTTTCTTCTCATAAAACTCCTGACCTACATTAGAAGAGTCGATATCTCCGGGCTCAGGAAACTTTGTGCAGCGTGATCATGTGAAGACGGCTGCGCTCGGCCCACATAAAGCAGAGGACGGTCACATATCCGCGGTTTACAGCAGTGGCTTTACGCAGTCAGTGTCCAGGTCACCACAGGTTGTTAAGCCTCTTACGGAGCCTTCTTGGTTTATTTAGTAGATTGTAGCCTCTGTGTCCTCTGCACGCTGTAAAACGGAGCGCTTTGAACTTTGAACTTCATCATAGATACGAGGCCTGATGCATTTGGCAAATGAAAAAAATGTTATTTGCAGATGTTTTTAATGATTTTTGCGGTTCAAAGTCTGATTTCAAGGAAAAATAGGAAAAAGTGTTTAAATGTGGAGATTTTCTGTTTAATTTAATCTTGATTTATGATATTTCTGCTGTTTTTTAGCACTTTATCATCATAATCGGATGATAAAGAAAATCATTGTGAATAAACCTGAAAAATCAGCCCTTGTGCAAAACACTTGTTCTGTTTTAAGGAATGAATTTCTTCACTCTTTAACTATTTTATTTACTTCTTTTTCTGTCGTTGCCTCCCAGGTTGCAATAAAGATCATAGATAAAACACAGCTCAACCCAACCAGCCTACAGAAGGTGAGTCCACATCCCATCGACATTTAACTCAAGAGTTTGCTTTGAACAGAAAGTAGTTTGAGCCCAAGCTGTTTATCATTTTATTCAGAGACGTAACCAACCCACAGGCTAAGTGTACTTACTGGGATTCGTGTTGAATCAGGAGCAGTCATTGACCACGCCTTTGTGTGTTGACATGCTGCTATTCTGTGGGTCATAACTCTTACTTGATCCTTGCATACAGTAGAAGTCTGAACTCTGACCTTTTGGTTGTTCTGTGGAGCTGTAACCGGATCATCTGAGGAAGAGCCGAGGCGGCCTCTTTTCAGCAGCGCCGCTGTTTGATTAAAGGCTTGTTCTTCAAGTTTTGAGTGGGATTTAAGTCTTTGGCCAACTCATTGTATTAAGCATTCATGTGTTCAGTCCACAGAGCTGCTAAGCAGTGAGTTGTTCTTTGTGTCGGGATAATGTAACCATCATTTGTTCATGCTGTCCACTGGAACTAACTGTGGTGAGGGCTTGGAGAGTCATCTATCAGTGTATGCCTGTCTGGTGACATCTTGGGTCACGTTTTAACTACATGTGTTGCATTCAAGGCCTCCCTGACGTTAAGGCCTTCATTGTTAGGTTAGGTGTGAGTGATTCATCTGTTCATTTAGAGCAGTCTAAAATCAGAGCAGACACATTGTCTCAGGCGTGGAAAGGAGCAGCGAAAGTAGAAAGTTCCTCTCAGAGATATTTGGTGGCTCTGCTGTTTGTAGGAAATACTTGCTGTCGAAAACCTTGTGTCTGCACCACTGTTGCCCCGACGCCTACGAGTCTGGTGTGTCGTTGTTTCTTAGATTCCTAATTTCTGTCCCTTTATTTATTATCAAGACTCAGACAGCTGCTTAGATAACTACCATAGCATCCCATACTCTGTCAACATTTGTGTTAAACACTAAAACTTCATTGGATGATGCAGGGAAATCTTCAGAGGTAAAAACTTTGGCATCGTCTGTGTATTCGTGTGTGTTTGGACTCCTGTTAGAGTTAGATATATATTACATAAGAAGGCCTCAGTGACCTTTAAAGATCTCAGAGTTTCTCTATCAGTGCTGGTTGGCCTGACATTCCCAGAGCCTTCAGTTTTCAGGCTCCTTTATGGTGTAACCTGCTTCAAACTGTTCTCTTTAAAGGAGCTTTTACTTCATTTGCTGCTCTTTCTGTCCATGGAGCCACAAACAGCATCAACCAGCACCTCATTTGTTTTCCAGATGTTTTAATTATCTAAAATTAATGTGACCTGTTGATTTATTTTATCATAAGTTTGGTGCCTCTTTTATTTCAGAGGAAGAGAAATATCAAAGCAGTATTTTTATATCCTTAAAAGTCTAATAAAACCATTTTACCCCATAAAATTAGTGAGTCATTTTGATCAAAACCCCGTTTATGAGTTTATTTTTCGTTCTGAAAAGCACTTTTAGTTGCACTTGAAAAGCTTTATTTGGATAAAGCCGGGTTGTGACAGATGTAGCTGTTATCATCAATCATTTGTCTGTTATCGGTTATGTTATATGAGTATATAAGTGATTACCATCGTCTCCTCACAGTGAGAGAGTCACTGGTTCGATTCCCGACTGGGACCTTTCTGTGTGGAGTTGTTCTCTCCGTGTACTCCGGCTTTTTCCCACCGCCCAAAAACATGCATTTTAGGTTAACTAGTGTCCTTAAATTGTCCCCAGGAGTGAGTGTGAGCGTGGTTGTTTGTCTCTGTGTGGCCCTGTGATGGACCGGTGAGCTGTCCAGGGTGTTCCCCAATGACAGCTGGGATAGGCTCCAGCTCCCATGTGGGCCTACATTGGGTATAGAAAATGGATGGATGGTATAGAAATGATCAAAAGTTCAATCTGTCCGCCTAAAGTTGCAGTATCACAGCATAGTTGGACAAGCTGCTGTGAACGGATATTCTCCACCACAGCTTTAACCTTGCATGTACTCTGTGTGACAGACTCACAGTTATGGCCGCTGTTCTCACAGTTTGTACAAGTGGTTCTTTGTTCAGCGACAGCTCTGCTGACCCAAGTTTACTTTATCTTCACTGCAGAAAAACACTCACTTCCTCATGATCAATACTGCAACACAGACGTGCACAGTTAGCTTATTGATTCATTCTCAGATGGTTGGGTAACCTGTTCAGGCCGGGTTATGGTTCTCCCGATGCCACACAAGTTGGCTATTGATGACGTCTGGCTCTGTGTGACGGTCGGTCCACCTGACCTAGATACCGATCTAAACTCTTATGTAGGACAAAACCAAAAGCCAATATAATGACACATCTATTAAAGGCATATTCCACTGTAGAAATCTCATAATCCTAAACCCTACTGTATCCTAATCCAACCTTGCCTCTTTTAAACATTCTCGCCTCTTGAAATCCCTTCTTGATACCCTGATTCACGAGAATTAACATAAAATCATGAATATCAACTTTATCAGTGACTTTAAATGATTTGTCTGTGGTTCAGGGAAAGCACAAGGATGCAGAAGGAGAATGTTACTCAGAAGAAGATATTCTGTGACATTATGAGCAACAATAGTCTGAAATACCTCTAAAAGCCAAGATGAGGCCTGAGGAAACAAAAAAAAAGTGCTTACAAGATTTATTTTTACTAAGCTTCTAACATCTTACTTTGTGGAAACAAAGGATTTAGACTGAACCTTTATGGCTGTTGCAAATCCCTCAACCCTTGAGCTGTTATAGCTCTTGAGAAAATGAATTATAGTGGGTGAAGAAGGGAAAAACCCAACTGTATCTTTTTCTTTAATTCACACTTTTCAGCTGTTTAAAGTGTTTTTGCTGCGGAGGCGTGTTTTTTGGAGTTCCCGCTGAAACGGTAGCAGAGCTTAGTCTGAGCAGATGTGCTGAGAACATGATTCTATTCCAGCTGTAATGTGTGCTTAAGTCTCGGAGCTACAGTATGTGTTGGTACTCTGCAGCTTTGTGGTGGTGTAGTGCTGCATAGCGCAGCTGTGTCAGGCTGCCGGTGACGTCCTGTCCTGTCAGCAGTATTGTGCTGGGTGTAGGACGCTGTGGATGCTGCCAGGTGACACTGCCTTATGTGTCTTTGTCTCCGTCTGTCTCTGACATGTCCGCCCACTCACTGCCCATTTCTTTTTCCTGCCATCATTTTCTCCACCAACTCGGGCTATTTTGTTCCATCTTCACATTCATTTAGTCCTAAAACTAAATCTAAAGGTTAAACTTATTCAGAGTGATTGTCTTTAATGGGTATTAAACTCAACCCAGCTGATGTTTAGTAGATTAAAATGTCGAATTTTCTGACAAAACCTCAATATGTAGATTTATGCACAAGTTGTAGCAGAAAAAAAAAACTATTTGAGCGTCTCCAACAGTAAATGTTGGGCAGCAGTTTGAGCTTTTGCTTTTGTTAATGCCATTTATCTGAATGAATGAATGAATTATTTTTAAGGGGGGTTGTTTGAAGTACTTTGGAGCAGTCCGTGTCATACTTGAAGCAGTTGGAGTTTGGAGCTTGGAGAGCTATTTGTTTATACTTATTTTGCTCAGTCTGGGTAGCTGTCTGAGACAGAGGTGGTGTAAATTTCCATCATCTAGTGCTCTCAAACTTCTATAAAGTTTAGGTTTGACTTGTTCTAGAAGGAGAAAATGTCACTTTTCTGGTGGCATTAGCCGTTATCTGTTAGCTTTAGCTCAGCAGACATACAACAGATCTCTGACTGCTGTGTGCTGCTGCTAAGAGGTTGACCGCTCCCAAATAATACACACAATACTCCTTTAAAAACTAAATATCCCTTTTATTTGAACTGGAATGTGTTTGCTGAATCAATTGTGTTGCCTTCAAATGCCCGGATCCTGCGTGGATCATCAGATTAATCTGACCTCTGTTGGTCCTTAGCAGCATTAAGTGGGTTGTGTCTTTCACTGGGACATTGATTTATTTGCTCCAGTGTACATAATTTAAATTAACTTAGTTTTAATGTTAAAAAGTTTTCTGAGTTCACATGAGGCTCTCATTTCCCTCTGTGTCTCTGTTGTGGCTCAGTTTATATTTTCAGTTGCTTTATGTCCTCTCCTCTGTCCTCAGCTCCACTTTCTCATATTTTCCTCTTTTGCCCTCCTCATCCACTCTATATTTTTCCCCTCGCTCCGTGTCCTGCTTGTCTCACCTCTCTCCCCAGACGTTGCCTTGCTGTAGTAGCTCCTCTGTAATCACAGCTGTACTCTTTACTCTCACACCGTGTGCGCTCAAAAAGTTTGGGGACTTGGGGACCGTTGGGTTATGGTCTTTTAAAGGAGTCCCACAATGCTGGATTGTTGCAGTGATACCTCAGGAAGTATCGCAGTTTGATACCATTGCTATTCTTACCTGCAATCGACCAGTCTTAAAGGTTAAATACACAGCATAATGTGTTTAACTCCTTGTTATGTGAGCATGTGTTGGGGTTCTGGCGTCCTTACCAGAGAACTAAGTTACTGTATCGGGCTGCGTGGTGAACAGGAGACCCTCGTATTAACTATTTGTAATTATATTATATTAATATTTATTTATTACTCTTCTGGATAAACTTTGTTCTTTGGCTTGTTGTTTAAACTATTTAAACACACGATGTATGCCATGACTTTTACTAGTTCTGCCTTTTTATAAACTTGGATTTATCAAGCTTTTTTTTTGTTTGTTTTCTTAAGTCGAAGCGTTGAAATGATTGGACGACCCTTGATCTGTGGGTGGAGATTTGTGACTGTACACGCGTAATTACTGACGAGCACAAAAATGACTGATAAGTCGAGTCAACACTGATGCTCTTTGTACCAAAAGTCTTGACGTAAAGCTCCAGAATCAGCTGAAAACTCAATCTGTTCAGGTGTGTTTGAGTTATTTTTATAATATTAAGCCTATTGCTTACACTGAGGGTGACTAACCATGAATGGGCACAACGAAATCTCTCGTCCAATCATCGTGCTGCTTTTATTAAGGAGTTATTTCAGAAAGTTTAAGCTCTGACAGCGTTTTTTTAAGCAGATTTAAGTGCAACTCTTTCGCAGGAGCAGCATCTTCTGTTCTGGTCTGAGTTTGTCTGTTTTATTAGTTATTATGTACGGCCTGTTGTGCTTTTTAGTTTCTACTCCCAAAGCATAAAGCTGCTCTCTTTGTTTATTAATTTATTTATTCTTAACTTTAAAACCTTTGGTACTTTTGTTTTTTAGTCATCACCATTTAAAGCACGTTTAGCTCAAGTTGGCGAATGTGTTGCGCAGTCAAAGAGGAAAAGATGTGAGGGTGAAAATCATCAGTTTTCCTTCTCGTCTGCGTTGAAATGGGTAACACGGTTTCTTTGTTAAGCAGATGATTGTCAAATTTATGCACCACTGAGGCAGAGGGAGGGATGATCCGTCCAACCTCAGCGACATCAGCGTTGATGGTGTTAACTTTATTTTATTTCAACGAGTCCGTATTGTTTTGTTTGGGCCTAAAGGTACTTCTGAAGCCCTTTCTTGGGTGGACTGTGTCTTTTAAATTTGACAAGCAGCTGTCCTCAGCAGTTGAGGTTGAAGAAGTCGAGGTAAAGTCCATTTTGTCGTGGCAGGAGCTTGAGAAATTGATACATGCGCTCAGTACGAGTCGTCTGGATTATCCCAACGCTCCGTATGTTGGGATTAACCACACTCTGCTGCTCGTCCTTTAACAGGAACTCGAGCCATTTCGAGCACATTTTGCTCATGTTAGGTTCCCTCCTCTGGTTACCTGTGCAGTGATCTGACTTAAAAGTTCTTTAGCTTGTTTACTAATGCCTTATCGGTCCTACCTCTCTGACCTGCTTCAGCCCTGTGCTACTTCACGGCCTCTAAGATCTGCCGACCAGGCTTTTTATTGTCCTGAAAACGAGGCTGAAGTTCAAAGGGGGATCGGGCTTTTTGCAGCTCCTAAACTGTGGAACGAGTTGCCTCTTGCAGACCAGACCAAACACACCTGATTTCTTCTTCTCATCATGTTTCATTCTTTACTTGTATTCTGTACTCATGTTTATTTTGCACAGCACTAAATGTGCTTTATAAAAAGATCGTATTGATTGAAGAAGAAGAAGGCAATTAAATGCTTCTTGATGCCATGAGACATTAGTGTGTTTAATTATAGTTGATGAAACTCCAGCAGCTAAATATCTGAGGTTGCTGCCGTTTTGCATTATCACAAAGCTGCATGCCTCAACGCTTTATTCTCGTTAACATGTTGCCTTTGGGTGTTGATTGACTTGAAAATGTGTAATGCAGAAGGAAAGGTGTTACAAGTGGAACTGGAAATCGTGATGTGGGAATATGTGTAGTAAAGTGGGAATACAAAGCTATTCTCTTGAAATAAATTGTACTTTTCTGTTCTTATCTTAAGCCTTTATCACTGTACTGGGGGGTTGGGGGGGGGCTCTCTTCCCCTGCTGTATGTGATGTTGGATAATCTCCCAGACTGTGCCGGGTCTCGTGGTTGTTACCTTCAGAAGTGGAGAGCAAAAGTAAAGTGGATGCAAGACGGCGTTTAATGCCGTGTGAAGTGTTTTGTCCCCTGCTCAGGCCCCTTCAGCCAGGAGCTAAATTCCAGACAGGCAAACAAAAGAGGCAGTCGTGTAGGGATGAGGAGGTGGGGGGTGGTTTGTGGCGCAGGAGCAGGGACCCCGAGTAAGACGAGCGAGAGGAGGCTGCTTGTGTGTGTGAGAGCAGCGATGTATGAAAAAGGCGACTGAACTCAGCACAACACACCCTCGGCTCGGCCTTTTTATGTATGTGTAATTCCATTATCTGTATTGGTATTGTACACTGCATATTGTCCCTGTGTGGGTGTCTGCGCATAATAATGTTGTGCCTGCTGTATGCATTGTTGTTACTAAGCCAGTCTGTGAGGGAATAATTAGACAATGAAGGGACAAGAGTGCAGACGGAGCAAAAACACAAGGTTCTCCCAGCAGCTAGTCATTATTCAGCTGTCATACCACAGCAGCATGCTTGTTTTTGTTTAGTTAATATCTACAAAGTAGCTGTGAAGCTGCTTATTATATCAAGCTGAGTCATGATTCTTACAATGTGGGTCAATATATGAAGCCAGAATTAAACTCTGGCTCCTCCTCATGAATGTTTCAGCTTCCTCCCTAAACAGGCCTGAGAGCTGCGCTCCCTACGGTACATTAAGTGGAAGGAGGGATTGGGTGGAGGTGGGCACATAGTTGGACTTTTTCAATTTTGTCCTGCGACTAGAAGAAGAGAAAGTGGGGAAATTCTCGGGTACCTCACCTTGTTGGACTGTCTCGAAACATTTGATGAGAATGCAGCAAATCTTTGCCTGAAACCTCCTCCAAAGAGGAATCCACATGTGCTGAAGTGGCTCGAAGACTGGAAGAGTTGCTCAAATGCTGAGGATGCACTGGTTGATCGTCTGGGGACCAGAATCAAACAAGTTTTAGCTTTACAGATTTGACCAGTGACAGATCAGGCCCTTAGAAATCAGATTGTGATTGTTTGTGTGTGTCTAATGCTCAGTGTGCTGCTCAGTAATATTAACAGAATTTTCCTCGAATGCAACATAAACAGGCGGCACATTTAAGTCTTTATAAGACTCGTGATTTCACAGTTTAATAGTTACTGCTATCGGTTTGAAAGACACAATAATTACAGTACCTGTTTCTACAAATTCTGAGGGTGTCTGAGCTCCTTTTTTCCTGCATGTGGAGGCAACTTTCCTGCTGGAAAAATGCTGGTAAATGACAACAAAATCCTGAGCAGACACGAGAGGTCCCCCCTTTACATTGGCTGTAATGGAGAAAAACATCAGTGCTGTCTGATGCAGACCTGGCTCAGCCACTCAGCCATCATACACTTTATGATATCCCTGAACTTGTTTGTTTTCTTCCAATGAACAATTAAAGTTAACTCACATCAGATGCCCTGAGATTTACAAATGAAATCCACAGAAGATATTTGATCGGACAAAGTGCGCAGTCACTTTATTAGATGGAATAGTGGCATTGGAATAGAAATGTCGGCTTTTACAATCAAAATCTTCGTCCTAATAGGCTCCTGCTTCATATCCTTGTTGAACAAATCTGATGTTTTCCCAATAAATGATAAGTTGGACATTGCTGCCATTTATTTTGAGTGTTTGTAGGGGGAAAAGAAAGTGAAGACCTATAATTTGGTGTGTGGAAAATGCCTCTATATCCATTAAGGTCTTTACGTTCCTTCCAGAAGCTTTTGGCTACGGAGGTTAGCATTGATTATTCTCAGTATCTTGGTTCAAACCTTTCTTTGTGCAGGTTGAATCCTCTTCCCATCCCTTTGTGGGTTTTTTATGGGTTTCTTTCAGCTTCCCCATTCAATCCAAAGACATGCTTATAAGTTGAGGTTGGTCAGCTGCTGAGTTTTAAATTGCTTGTACAATACGTGACTGTGTGCGGGTGTTTATATCTCTGTGGTTGTCTGCTTTTAGTCCATGTATGTTCATTGGCAGGATGGTATGCATGTCTTGTGATAGTGTCGTAAGAAGTCTTAAAGGTTTAATAGGTCTTAAACAGTCATTTAATAGGAACATTTCTTCATTTTCTTGTTTTAACTGGTGGGCTACCACATTGTGAAGGTTTGTCTTGTTTAATTACTACAAAAAATAAGGCTAACGTGGTGCATTTGCTCCATTAAGCTGAAGCTCTTAGGTGTCGTTGTACATTCGTGTGCATCGTAGTTCAGGCATTTCTTACGCTAATGTTAAGAGCTTTTCAATCCTTCCAGAGCGACCGTTAGCAGCGGGTCAGAGGGAGCCCCAATGATCTCGTGTTTTAACCACTTGCTGAAGGGCACCACGAATGATGGACTTCCACGTCGCTCTCGATTGACTTTCGTCACCGTTCTACACTTTTCTAGATCGGTCTTTGCTTGTTATTTTTGTTCTCCTTATAGCTAATTTGTGAAGTTGCCTGAAAGTTTTAGCATGTAAATGGACACCAGCACCTCCACTTCTGATTCTGAGTTCCTGACGTCTTCGTAGTTTTTTGCCCACCTGGGTCCCGTTCACCGGTGAACAGTCCCACAAAAGATCAGACATGAGCAGTAAATCAGAATTGAGTCTGAACAGAGTCAGAGTCTTGCTGTAAATGGTAACCATTGAAGTGCTGTACTGTCTGTCAGCAGTACACTGGGGCCATTCACAACAAGTGCCCTCAGCCGGGAGAAGCGAGTTCATTAGTTCATCTTATTCAGGCATTCTTTATCTTCCACCCTCTTTTCTCTTCTTGTCTGATTTATTCTGATTTTGTCATTGGCTGCAATCTATAAGAGGAACTGTCAGGTACTTTAATATGTTAGACTGTGGCTGGATGTTCATGTGTAAGTTAGACGAGCGTCATCAGTGCCTCATTTTCCTATTTCAACAACATTTTCTTCACACTCTGTCTGGATCTCTGCGTGAAGGGAAGGAAAAACATGGATACTCGGCATGGATGAGGAGGACGAAGGCCACAGGAATTAAGCCTGAGAATCATTTAGAAAAACAGTGAGAGCTCTGACTCTATACAGAAAGAGAAACATACAGATACTAAAATGAGGTAAGATGGAGTCAAAAAGCAGCCAGGAAGAGCAGAAAACTGAAGGATGAACGCACCTCTCAGGAGGACCACAGCTGTGTGTGAGTCTGAATGTGCAGCTCCTGCCATGTGTGGCGTTCCATGACTTCCCATAACCCCCTGGGGAGCAGGAGATCCAAGCCCAGGGATTAATACCCGGGTGTGCATGGCAACTGTGACGCAGGGCCGTACCCAAGAGAGAGGAACAGGAAGCTATTATATAAAAATGACAGCAAGACAGTTGAATTATTCTGTGGCCTGATGCTGCATTCAGTTATATTGTGTGGAAACCCCTTTTTGCTTCAAACAAAGAATAAACGTCATGTTCATAATCCTCAAAAGTACGCCTGAAATTCCAATAAAAGACATCACAACTGTACAAAAGTACAGCACCATGAGCACTGATCAGAATGGGGACAATTTACTGGCAAATGTCTGCATCTTAACTTCTTAACCGTCTCCTTCCAGGTATCTTCTGTGTAGGAAAACGACTCCCAGCCGGTATTTGGATCTGTAAATGTTCGATATTTCAGCAAGCAGTGGTTGCAGATTGGATTTCTTGCTTAGTGGACCTTGTAGACGGGGGAAAAACAGGTGGAAATGTGGGAGAGTAAGATGTAAAGCAGTAAAAGACAAAGTGCCAATAACTCTTCTTAAAGCTCAGATGAACAGCTGATGCACCGTGCATTTAATTCAATTACACACATTCCCAGTGGACCTGTGTTTATGACAATGTGGCTTCTTATTTTAAGAGCACTAGAAAGAAGAACTGACAGAGAGGAATACAAACCAGTGTTAATAACCAGAGAATTTTCCCTGTAGTTTTGCCCTTGGTTATATATTTACACCAAAAGTAATGGGATGGGATATTAACTTACTACAGCTGTGAATGTCGGTCTTCACATACAGGATTTATTCTTCTGAAAACTACTAGAAATCAGATCATTTTTGTCTTTCGTGGCATACTTTTTGTGACAAACAGCCTAAAAACAACTCAAATTTCCAGGATAAAATGATACAAAGCGAAGAAAAGCAGCCATGGCTTGCATCAGAAAAGCCTAAATCACTTCTGCGGTTGTGTTTTTGCTGCTTGTGTTTTACACAGTGGTTGTTTAACCGGTACTGCAAAGTCATCTGAAGTCTGTGACTGTGTACGTGGGAGTTTATGAGCTTTGTGGTCCGTGGTGGCCTCATGCTGCTATAAAATAACATCCATGGAGCAAAATATTTCTCAGGTGGAAGTTCACAAAATCGCCTAAAGGGGCTAATAATTAGGATGGATGTGGGCGTTTAACAGAGTAGGATAAAGAAAGCCGGTCGAATGTATAATATCTGTCCTATCAGCAGCAGTTTAAGGTTGAATCCTTGTCCCTCTCGGCAGATCTCCTCCATAGACTCACTGATTCTGTGCTTCCCACTGGGCTGCAGAGGAATATATAATACAGAGATCCATTAGAGGAACTTGGAAACGTAGCCATAACAACATGAAAAGTCAGGATTGCGGTAAAGGGAGGGGCGTGTTTCCCGGGGCAGCTGATGCTCACTTATTAGAATGAAGACTCCGGCGCATTCCAGCTTTTGTATTCCTCCTCTTGCACAGCCACCCTCCCCGTCTCATCGTTTTTTCTGCCTTTTCACGTGTTTTTCCACGGGTCTGTGATTTATTCTTAAGGAATACTTAGCGGTGAAAGTTTACGACCACCTTTTACGGACCAGAAAGCGTTTATGTTGAAGCAAACTCATTTCAGCTTTTGTTAGAACGGAGGTTCATCACAGGCGTTAAAGCCCTCACACACACACACCGCTGCACATTGTATGTTTGGGATGGATGGTTTTCCCAAGTTATCTGCAGACTGATATCCATCAAAAAAGCCCTGGAACTAGAAAGCATTTAAGTCCGCTGGCCCCTGTGCTTTCAGTCACCTGTATCTTAAGCAGCTGGTCTCGTTAAAGGACTTCAGACAAGTTTTAGATATATTAGAAGCAGAAATGTTGGCTTGTAATTGCTGTTTTGTCTCCATTTAACCGTTTGTGAATGTGGTGTTAAATTTCTGGGTGTCTTAAACTTGTGTTATTTTAACTTCTGAGGTTTTATATAGTTCCCTTTTCATATCTATGTGTATATTTTATGTAGTTTTGTTGTGTTTATTACTGCTGAGCTGAGTTGCTGCCCATCTTGGCCAATAATACATGGTTTTACTCTTTAATCTTTTTCCTTCCCTGCTTTGTACGTTTGTCCTCTTACATTCCCCCCCCCCCCCTCTGCACCCACTCCACATCTCATTGCGTGTTGATAATTCGCCTCCTTTTCTATTTCTGTCGTGGTTTCCTGCTCGCACACTCCACTGTAACACACACATTTGTCTTGGTTATGCATCTGCACTCCTCACAGTGAAGCGTCGCTTCCCCTCCAGGGTCAAAATGTCTCACTTTGTCACTAATAACCAAATAAAAACAACCAATGATGGATGAAACCATTGACGTCATCGTGTGCGAGCTTTCCGTGATTTTAGCTCGTATCGCTTGTAAAACTCCCGTCTCATGACTGGTTTCACTGAGAGCGCTGGCATATTTCCTCTGTAATCTTTTAAAAGGAGTTCACAAACAAATGCATTACTTTAATTAGACAAAGAGAGAGAGAGAGAGATGGCGGCAGGATGAGGCAGCAGTTTGGAGCTCAGTGATGGATGAGAGGGCACCAGAGGAAAAGCACACCCAGGGGAGGGGAAGTCGACAGCGTAGCATCAGCAGGACGCTCCCTCGGGTGGCTCCAGGTCGGGAGGTGGTTGGTCACAATCTGACGGAGCACATGTGTCTGAAGGGATAAGATGGATGAAGGGAAGCCAGCTGTAAATACAAGCTGTGAGCTGTATGACTAAAATAATAATAATAAGGATGATGTGCTTCACGCTTCATTTGTGCAAACAAATCCCTTGAATTGTAACAGAAACCTGGAAAACTTGATATACGCGATATCGCCTAATTTTGGATAAAAGGTGAACTTTAACCCTTGTTGTTGTCTCTTTTTCAGCTGTTTCGAGAGGTACGAATCATGAAAACTCTTAACCATCCCAACATAGGTGAGTTAAACCACATAGAGTGGTTTGTGTGTGTGTTTGGGGGTGTTGTTTACATATGTGTTGACATGTCTTTCTGTGTGTGTTACAGTCCAGTTGTTTGAGGTGATTGAGACAGAGAAGACACTTTACCTGGTTATGGAGTACGCCAGCGGAGGTGAATACAGCGTCTTTGTTGCCAAGCATTGAACTGTGCCAATTAGATTCATTATTTCTGTGCTGTTAAGTTCAATTAGCTGATTGATTTTTATTGCATATCTATCTTGTGTGTTTGTGTCCATCACTCTGCTCTCATGGTGTCTCAGCTGTCTGTTTTGTGTAGTTTTGTTAATCTTGAAATTGTAGATTGTTCCGCTGCTTCCCATCCACTAATCTATGTTTGCAGCTGCCTTAATTTCACTTTCTTCTCTCTCCACGATCCCTTAATCCTCCCTCTGCTGTTCTCTCTGTATGTAGTGTGATCTCTGACTTCCATTACCTAATAAGGAGGCAGCGGCTCACCAGTGCTGCTCTTTTCAGCTCAGCCTGTCTCAGGGGTCAAAGGTTCACTTTGGGTTGACACATACATTTATGTGTCTAAAATGAGGAATCATTAAGTCAAGTAATTTGTTTTAAAATGAATGCACAAGGTGTTACAATATAGATCATGTTTGTTTTCTCTTCCCATATACCCATATTTTAATCTTAGTGTATGGTTTCAGGCCTATACAATATTTTTACAGTTAAATTTAGTGTTTAATAGACTGTTTGCTCCTGTGATGCTACAAAAAAAACGTATACAAGCTGGTTCTGGAGCTGGCTCTGAGCTCATCCCAGCAGATCACGACAGTCGTGCAGAAGAGGACCTAAAAGTAGACAAATATTACACTTGGTAATTTACTTACTGAGGAAAATAGCCTTTAAGAGTTCTATTAAATGCATTCAAGTAGAAAAAGTTGGTGTTTCTCATTTACAGCAGGGCAATCGGATAAGAATGGAACCTGTTAATTTTAATGGCCAAAGGAGATCCATGTGGAGCTCAGAAAAACAGCTGCAGATGCTCATCAAGCTGTAAAAGACCATCTTTAAAGAGTTTTAACATCACCAGTTCACAGATTATGTCGAGACTGATTAAATCCAGAGCATATTTAGTCTCTCCAGGAGTTCTCAACCAGCAAAGGTCACGACCAAGTTAAAGTTAAGTTAAAGAGCAGGTGTGGAATAGTTTGTAAGGTCACACAGGAACCCAAAGTAACGTTTAAACAGCGACACGCCCCTCTCACATTGGCTGGAGTCCACATGAACAGTGATGGTGTGCATGACGAGGCCTTCGGGGAAGCTGTAGATCTGCAAAACAACTGCTAAAGTCTCCCTTCCTGAGTGTGCACGAGGCGTCTGTGGAGAGAAAAAACTCCCTTTTAACAGGAAGAAACCTCCATCAGAACCAGAACCAGGAAGGGCGACGATCTGCCTCGACCAGCTGGGGTTGAGAGGACAGAAAAGAGGAGACAACAAGCTCCATAACACCAGACCAGGGATACCTGCTGAGAGAGAAACACAAACTAATGATAACAATGATGTCACATGTACATGGAGAATAAAGAGAGGTGCATCATGGGAGGTCCCCAAGCAGTCTGGGCTTATAGCTGCACATCTATGGGATGTAAAGATGTGAGTCAAAGGGCAGATCCTGGTCAAAAATTACTCCAAGGTTCCTCGCTGTTGTATTACAGGCCAAGGAAATACCATCTAGAGTAACTATATCGCTGCACTGATGTGTCAGACTAACCATCAGTTATTGGAAGAATTTACTCTGGCACAAAGCAAAGCGTTTCACTTATTTTGGATCATTTCTTCTGTGATGAAGTCCCAAATATAGTGCATTTGTCCATATTTGTGATTGTAAATATTGTGTAATTGTGCCAGTGCTGACGGAGTTGATTTTGCTGTAAAAAGGTCAGATGTTCTGCCACTCTGAGCACATCTTCTGTGAGGATATGACTACTGATCAGCTTCCACGCCTAGATACACTACGCCATGTTTTCATACTGCTTGTGTTTTTCAGGCGAAGTGTTCGACTACCTCGTGGCTCACGGCAGAATGAAGGAGAAGGAGGCCAGAGCCAAATTCAGACAGGTCAGTAGAAGTCCATGCCTTCCACAGTTAATGGCTTCACTGAAGGCATACTCAGAGAAGTTTAAATTAAACTTAAATTAAACGATTTATTGTTTATAGTCACTGCTTTACATCTATCTCAGCTGTTTGACCCTAAATGCGATGCAAAATGCATTTAATTCCTCTGCAATCACACAAACAATAGCTGTGATTACACAAGAAATTAATAATCGTGTTATATTTTCAGCCATATAAATGTAGGAATGTAGCTACTATTCACATTTAAGAACAACACTAAGTGCAATTATCTTCTCTTGTTTGAGATCTTTCCGTGTTTCTCTGTCCTCAGATTGTCTCAGCGGTGCACTACTGTCATCAGAAGAACATTGTTCACAGAGACTTGAAGGTGAATTCATTTAAAATGACAAAGTTTCACTACAGAAAGTAATATCCAGTGCGTTTGGAAGAAAGTTTCCCGCTTCCCGTGCAGAGGTTAGAAGTCTTGCTGTTATTGCTCATATAGAAGTTAATCAACTTGTGATTTTGTGACCTGGCAGGCGGAAAACTTGCTGTTAGACGCCGATTCCAACATCAAAATAGCTGACTTTGGCTTCAGTAACGAGTTCACTGAAGGTAGTAAACTGGACACTTTCTGCGGCTCCCCGCCCTACGCTGCCCCGGAGCTCTTCCAGGGGAAGAAGTACGACGGTCCAGAGGTGGACATCTGGAGCCTGGGCGTCATCCTGTACACACTGGTCAGCGGGTCTCTGCCCTTTGACGGACAGAACCTGAAGGTGGGTGTCGTCAGTCGTATCAAACTTCATCTAAAAGCTGACCTGAAATAATTCTCACTCTCAAAATATCCCTTTGCAGATGACTCAAATAATATTCCGATTGATTATCTTTCTTTTCTCTTTTCCTTACCGACGTCTCTGGGGCTTAAATGTCGAATAAATGTTTTCAGGAGCTGCGGGAGCGGGTTTTGAGGGGAAAATACCGGGTACCCTTCTACATGTCGACAGACTGCGAGGGAATCCTGCGCCGCTTCCTGGTCCTCAACCCCACCAAGCGCTGCTCTCTGGAGGTGACCGCTCTGCACTCTCACATGGATAACGTGTTTATATGAAGATGTTTGAAGATGAAAAAGGACATTTATTTACATATTGTAACACATAACGTAGAATTTGATGTAGATTCGAGTCAAACTCTTAAAGTTGCCTGTTAAAAATTAAAAGTATTGCAGATATTCCATAAATTAAAGCTCGGTTTTCTTTGTCTGAAACAGAATATTATGAGTTTTAGTCACAGCTTCTGTTATTCTTTCTCAACATCAGCAAATAATGAAAGATAAGTGGATTAACATCGGCCATGAGGGCGACGAGCTGAAGCCCCACATAGAGCCAGACGGGGACTTAAATGATACCAGCCGCATTGGTGAGAACCACCTTTTTACTCATTTATTTATTCTATAACTGTTTGGAAAATGGATTAAGAGCCGAGTTACAGGAGCAGAAACCCGACCTGTAAACATCCGCCTGTCTGCAGAGTCTTCCCCTCTGCACCTTTGGGGGTATTTTTCTATGTTTAGTCAGTGGTTCAGGACAAAGAATCAGGATGACTCATGTTCAGAGTGGCTGTCTGGAGTTATCTGCTGGCATAATTTTCCTCCTTTCAGTGAAATGTCAGAGTTCTGTGTCTAAATGTCACCAAAGAGCCGTTATGATAACTGTACATGAGGCCAACCTATGCATGCTGCTCTTGAAACTGTTTCTCACTTAATTTGCCTTGTTTCAGATGTGATGGTTGGGATGGGATTCAACAGAGAAGACGTCAGAGAGACGCTGGTCAGTCAGAAGTACAATGACATCACTGCCACATACCTGCTGCTGGGACGCAAGAATGAGGTGGGTGGATCGCATTGTTTGTGCTTTTTGCCCCCCACAGTCATCACTGCACCTTTACTTTACATGTAGACTGAAATAAGCTTGTTACAGCCTGATATTGATTGACACATGAACTACTTGAGTGATCACGAAGCTCACCTGAGACCAAGATGGCGCCAGTGTAAGTCCGACACTGCGTATTACTCGTTACTTTAAATGTCAACTCTCTGCTGGTGTATGAACGCCAAACATTGTTAGATCTTCGATCTACAGCAAAATTATGTGGTGAAATTGAATCATGCTGGACGTAAGACGTTTCCCCGCCGCTGTCGGAGAGCCCAGCTCACCTGTGAGGCTCCACCTCTCTGTCGCTGAGGGAAACACGGCGCTCAGGCAGTGAGTTCGAAGGCTTGCTGTGAGCATTTTTCCACTATGGCCTTTGCTTCTCCTGTTTTCCTGGCTGAAATTATACCTAAACATGATAGTTTCCTTACTGTTAGGGATTTTGATATCCATGCACCCGTAACCCTGAGCCGATGGCAAAAGACTTTTTAACTCTCGTTGACTCTTTTAGTCTCTTGTGCAGTTTGTGTTCGGTCCCACACAGGAACACGGACACACACTCTGTCTTGTTTTATCATTTGTGCTGCCTGTGTGTCATTTAGAGATTTGTGACGCAGTGTTTTCACTAAATCTGAGCCCTGGCTGGATGAAACGACTCGGGCTGTCGGACCCGAAGGACTGAACGAAAGCGGAAGAAACACAAACTGGAGGTTTCCTTTCAAATGTTAAAGGGACTGCTTGAGCCAGTATCAGACAGCTTTAAACAATGCCAAAAGGAAATATTTTTCTGATATCAGTCTGGCACAAACATGACCCCTTAGTCTTTGTCCCCTCTTCTGGTGTTTTTGATGAGTTTGAGCCTGTGGCTTTGGTTTCTTTACAGAATCATCTGAGGCCATCAGGCTCTCCAAATGATGCTGTCCCTCCTTGCCTAATTAAAGAGGTTTTCCCTACTATAGGTCCATATATACTGGAGGTGGAGGTTGTCAGGAGCAGTCTGTCTTCAGGTGTTGTCCCTGTTAATCTGAACCTGCTGATTTAAAAACCCACTCTTTACACTATTTCTCTCCAACTGCAGGCCTATCTCCAAACAGCCATTTCTCTCAAAGATCATAATATCCTCGAGTTTTTTTTCCAATCTGGCTTTAAAACTTTACACAGTACTGAATCAGCTCTTTTAAGGGTTTTTAATTATGTTGTTTTAGCTACTGATTCTGGTGACTGGGTTATTCTTGTGCTTTTAGATCTAACTGCTGCATTTGACACAGTGGACCGTGATATTTTACTCTCTTGTGTGCAGCAGTGGGGGGTAATGGGCTGCAGCACTGGACTGGTTCACATCCACCTTGGAAGAGTGTTCACTTTGGTGAATTTTCATCTTCCTCCCCTCTCGTGTTGGGTGCCCCAAGGCCCGGTTTTAGGTCCCCCGCTCTTCTCTCTCTATCTGCTCCAACATGGTTTTTCATTCCACAGTTATGCAGATGATAGTCGGATTTATGTACCTCTTAAAAAGAATGAAGGCTCTTCTATAAAACCGTTGCTCAGGTGCCTTAATGACATAAAGGCCTGGATGGCTCTTAACTTCTTATATTTTAATGAAAAAAAAGATGGAAGTGATGGTTTTTGGCCCCCCTGTTGTATTTGGGCAGCTTGACCCAGTATATATCAAGCCAACTATTACCAACCTGGAGGTTAAAGTGGACGCCGATCTGAAGCTTGACAGTCGTCAAATCAAGCTTTTTCCTTTTGAGGCAACTTGCCAAAATAAATCCAATTCTGTGTAGGCAGCATTCTGAGACAGTGGTCCACGGCTTTGTCACAACCTGGCTGGATTGATATATTGCACTTTATGTTGGGGTTGGTTTTTCCTCCATTACTCGGCTTCAAACGGTTCAAAATGCTGCTGCATGTCTTTTACCTGGCAGGCGAAAATGTTCCCCCGTTTTAGCCTCGCTCCACTGGACATAGATTTAAAGATTCATGTTAAAGTCCTCTTATTTGCTTTTAAAACTCTGTGGTGTTGCTCTCTGAGCTGCTTTGCCCTTACACACCCACTCGTTCCCTCAGGTCAGCTGATCAAAAACTGAGCGTAAGCTCAGATGGGACTGAGCTTTCGCTGTGGTTGCTCCAAAAGTGTGGAACGAGCTGCCTTTGCACATTAGATACACCTCTTCTGTGTTTGCTTTTAAATCTTAAAACCCATCTCTTCTCCTGGGTCTTTGACACCATTTGAGTTGTTGACTTTCTTATTTTATTGTCTTCTTGTACTTATTAGGCCTTTTTATCTTGTCTTTTGTTTGAGTCTTTTACCTTGGATTGGATGAACTAGACAAATGCAGCCTTGGTTCACGGTGGTTTGTTGCGTTCAGCCAGAAAATCTATAAGCAAAGCAACCACTTCAATGTCTGCGTGTAGTCATATTGTCATTTTCTTTCTTCTATTTGTGTGTTTGTCTCTCAGACGGAGGCCACAGAGTCTCGGTCGGGCAGCAGTCTAAGTCTGGCTCGAATCCGCCCCGGCACCATTTCCAACGGAACGAGCAAACACTCCACCTCCTCCTCCTCCTCCGGTGCACAGTCTTCCTCCTCTGGCCATAAGGCGCAGCGCAGTGCTTCGACATACCACCGCCAAAGACGACACTCTGACTTCTGTAAGGCAAAGCACAGAAACAGATGTTCCCCTGGAGCTTCTTTTGCTTTTTGATGGGTTGTATTTGAGCAGATTCAGAAATGTTCACTCACTATCACTGAGACCTTTGTTTACCCTTATAGGCGGTCCAGCCGCTCCGGGGTCAGCTCACCCGAAGCGAAGTCCCAGCGGCGTGGGCGAGGGAGCGGGGCTCAAAGAAGAGCGTCTGTCGATACGCAAGCCAAGCACCACTACTGTAGGCTCCCGTAGCATCCCGACCCCCTCCAGCCCCATGGTTAGCTCCGCTCACAACCCAAATAAAGCCGAGATACCCGACCGACGCAAAGTCAACTCAACAACGGTGAGACCTAAAGGGCGACTTGTGGGTGGAATAAGTCATCTGGTGTAACAAATCTGTCTCATGTAATCCATTATCAATACAACTGGTGCAGATGGCAGATACCTCACAGGCTGCCTAATCCCATTTCTTCAGATTACAGCACACTGAGGCTACATGGACAGAGATCTTATGGGAGCAAAAGAATCTTCCACATTCTTCTGCAGATTAGAGATGAGCTGAATCATTAAACACTAACACAGACTGACTGTATTTTCAGCCAGTTGAGAGCTAAACTAAGTGACTGAGACTCTGTTTTGTGTACAGTGCTCAGATTAATCTGAGATTAATGAGAGCTAAGAGCAGGTCTTTTTAGTCCTCGGATTTAAGGAAAAGGAAGGAAAAGGATTTAAGGAAAGTTTTTCCTGAATTTGAGTCTGGCATGAAGCTCTTCCTGCATTGTGTGGTAAACCACACTCGTCCACCTCATCGCAACCTTTCATTTGAGATGTAATTAATTACATTTTTGTGCTTCTGTGTTGATTTTTCCCCAGAATAACACACCTGCCAGTGCCATGACTCGAAGGAACACATATGTGTGCACGGACCGATCCAGCACTGATAGACAGTCCCTGCTGCAAAACGGCAAAGAAAACAGGTGACAGTAGGATCTGTGTGTGTGTTTCCCCTCACAGGGCAATGACTTTTTAATGAAATTATTATAATCCTGACCATTTTGCTGATTCTCTAATATGTCGCAGATGTGCTTCTTTGAATTTGGATCACAGCTAACGACCATTGCACATGAGAGTAAAAACATATTTGTAAGAAATTGCAGAGCTAACACATAATTTCACAGAATTTTGCAAATTTAGCACAAATTCCTGCACACGTTTTCAGCTATGTCATGTAATGATGTTCAGGCAGCAGAGGCAGTGGTGCAGAACGAAGGAAGAATGCAAAGAAATTACTCGAGGTGGACCAACTCAGCGCTCCCACTTTCTCCTTTCTATACAAGGCGAAACGTTCCTGATATGAAGCTGATTGAAGGCTATTTTAGAGGCTGCTGCTCTGTAGTTTTCATACCTGGCACCACAGACTGCATATGACCAAAAGAGCACAGCGGCCTGGTGGTCGTTGTTGGCATGGAGACGCAGCTTGGCTGTGTTAAATTGAATTAAGTAATGCTTCCAAATTAATTCCAAAGAGGGAAAGGAATCAAATGTTAGTCATTAGTCATTTTTCTAAGCGCTTGAATAAGGGCAACTGGACTTCTTCTTCTTCTTGGTTCTTGAAGAACGTTTCACCTCTCATCCGAAATGCTTCTTCAGTTCTAAACTAGGTGGTGGGGAGTATCAGCTTATAAGCAGCAGAGTTCACATTTGGCAGATCGTTTACCTGCCTGAGAGCATGTGTTGGTCACAGGATCAGAAGTGTGAATGGTTGTGAAACCTCCCGGGGAGGAGAGGCAGTGCTGCATTGTAGGTGCTGAGAAGGTGATACCTGAGACCACGTTCTTTGATTCTTCTCGGGAACCAGCTGTCTCCTCTGTCCATTACTGTCCTCAGAGTCCCTTCTTATGACGTAGGTGAACGGCTGAGTCTGGACCTGAAGAGCTGGTTCTCTTGTTTGAGCTCCATGAACTGAAAAATTAAATTAAATGTACTCATACAGTGTGACATTCAATTCAGTTCAGGTTTCTTTATCCAGCTCATTGTAATACAATCATAATCCATACATTAAAATACAAATTAGTCCATTAAAGCCATTTAAATTAAACTAGCCTAGCTAAGGAAACCAACAGATTGCTCAGAAACTTCTCTTTGAGCCAATCTCTTCTCCTGAGTGTGCACGAGGCGACTGTGGAGAGAAAAAACTCCCTTTTAACAGGAAGAGACCTCCATCAGAAGCAGAACCAGGAAGGGCGGCCATCTGCCTCGACCAGCTGGGGTTGAGAGGACAGAAAAGTGGAGACAACAAGCTCCATAACACCAGGCCAGAGATACCTGCTGAGAGAGAGAAACACAAGTTAATGACAACAATGATGTCACATGTACATGGAGAGTAGAGAGAGGTGCATCATGGGAGGTCCCCCAGCAGTCTGGGCCCATAGCAGCATAACTATGGGATGTTTCAGGGTCATCTGAGCCATCCCTCACTATAAGCTTTATGAAAAAGGAAAGTTTTAAGTGTCTTTAAGGTGTCTGCTTCCTGAACCCAAACTGGCAGCTGGTTCCACAGAGAGGGGCCTGATAACTCAAGGCTCCGCCTCCCGTTCTGCTTTTAGAGACTCTGGGAACCACAAGTAAACCTGCAGTCTGAGAACAAAGTGCTCTGTTGGGGAAATATCCGGCTATGAGATCTTTAAGATACGATGGAGCATTAGGATCTTTATATGTGAGGAGAAGAATTTTGAATTCTGTTCTGATTTTAAACCCAAAAATAAAGACTTCCAGTCATGCATGGAGCAGTTTCTCTGCCTCTCTGAGACAGTTCCTAATTTTGACAATATTAGAAAGGTGAAAGAGTCTTAGAAACCTGTTTTCTATGTGTTGAATGTTACAGCATTAAGTTTGTTTATGAAGACTTGTTTGACTGGTAAGGCTCGTCTCTTTCTCCAGAGAGAGTGTGGCGGATGGTGTTTGTCTCACTAACGTTTAGTCTCTTCAGCAGAGGATGAAGAGCTTTAACTGTGCCTGAGTGGGCTTGTGTGTGCGACTTTTTGTACCCAGTGTGAGCTGTCATGACAGATGGTTGTCTGCTTGTTGGTCTCAAAGCGTGGCAGACACCGTCTCCCCTCTCTGTCTCACTCTGTTTTTCCTGTGGTCACTTTTCCACATTCACTCCTGCTGGCCTGTGTTATGCCACCCCCCCCCCCCTCCTTATCGCTCAGTCGAGGGTTTGTGCCTGTAATCTGACTTTAGGTAAAGATTTTCTGAACAGATGGGGTGGTTGGAGCGACCCTGAGAGGGTTCATCCAATGGATGAGAGATTGATATCCTTGACTGAATGTGTAAATGATTGAAGAGAAAACACATCATCATTAAATGCCAAACGATAAAGAAAAGATGTCAGCTGGAGCTCTGGGTGGGTACGAGAGACAGTTTCACACCTCTTTTTTTTATTTTTACTGTCAGGCTTTACGCTCTGTTGTAGCTCAGCTTTATCATTTCACAGATGATGGTGAAGAAGTGTGGAGATGGAAAGAAAATGGTGTCTGTAAATGAGTATATGGGATATGTGAAGGGAAGGAAGAAAGAGGTGAACAGGAGAGATCAGCAGGATGAAGTGAGGCCGGGCCAACATAACCCTCCATATGCCCCCGAGGCCTTGTCAATGCGATGCCATGCCATAGTGCTTGATGGGGCGTGTATCATCACGTGTATGGACACAGGGAAACAAATTTAGTTGGTGAAAACAAACTCAAAACTATGTGTATTATAAAGAGATGGAAATTACAGGAAGTAGCAGACAAGCTGATCTATGCTGATACGTGCAGATAAGATGTACCGTAGCAGCACCTCCTCTTCTGTCCAGGCTCCTCACCCCTTTCCTCTGTTCTCCCTCCACCGTCGGTGTGCCCCCCCCCCCGGTGAGCTGCAGTGGGCGACCAGCTTGCATTGACGTTAAACGATTTTGCTCAGCAACGGCTGCTCTTCAGCTTAACTCATCTAATGGTTCTGCCCCACTTGAACCCTGCGTGTGGGTGTTATCTAGAGCGTTATGAAAAGCAGCCTCGAGCCACCAGCCAGCCTCAAAGTCCAGGGTGGTGGTGGAGGGAGGTGGGGGGTGGATGTGAGGTAGGAGGACATAAGAGTTCAATCACACAAATCAAATGAAGTTCTTTGAGGCTTCCATGATTGAGGCGAATACTAACGGAGTAGAATTAACCTCCTGTGTGTTCTGTGGTTGTCTGTGTTTGAAGAACAAGGCTGGAAATGTCCTGTAGTCTAAATTAAAGTCAGCGAATGCAAAAGAAAGACCGAATCATCATGATAAGTGTTGTGTGTGCATCCAAGGAGCGATATTACGTCTTTTCTTTGGGCTGAACTCATCGTGGAGTCGCTTCTCAACAGAGAGAATTCAAATGTTTATTTTAAGATGTTGAAGTGTTGACTCGCTCACATCAGTTAAAACTACCCCCCCCCCCTCTCTCCTTTACAGTACTTTATCCCACCGCCTGCCCCCTGCCTCCCCATCAACCCACAGCATTGCCGGCGCCTCTGGGGTCTCCTCCTCGTCTTCCACGCCTTCCTCTCGTCTCTCCAGGGGCTCTACGGTGAGGAGCACTTTCCACGGAGGGCAGATTAGAGACCGCCGTCCTCCCTCCCACGTCCCCCCAGCGTCCCCTACGCCATCCCACGATGCCAGCCCGCTGCCTCATGCCAGGACCCGGGCCACGACCAACCTGCTAAGCAAACTCACTTCCAAATTGACCCGCAGGTAAGGGGAGAAGCCAGAGAGGATGCACCATGACTTTTATCTTTATAGAGACCGGAGAGGAAGGCCTGTTTTATAGGATTGTTAAGGTTTAGTGTCGTTTCTTTGCTATAAACCTGTACATGAAGATCATTTAGCTAACCTTGCTGCCTTTCATCGTCTCTTCCTTAACCAGTACTAACCTCCAAAGCCTTCCTTCTAATGATTTAGCCTTACAGGCCTCAGAGCTTGTCCTCTTTAATCAGTCAGACCTGGGTCTAATTGTGCTATGATAGGACCTCACCTAAAGAATGCTGTTTTAAATGTGTTTTTAGTATGAGATGAAACTGTTTATGATGTTTCCTCTTTGCAACAAATGCAAACAAACAGACTACTGATTATGCTGTTTATAAAGCTAATTAGGTGTGGGGGGGTTTGAATTATTCACTGTTGTATAGGCAGTAGATGAGGTTCTTCTTCCTGAGGTCGTACTGCTCTCTGCTCACTTCCTTTAGCTGTCACATTTGTAGGATCACACGACGTCCTTAAAATGTTTAAAATTTGATTTCATAACCTGTTAAAGTGTTGAATAAGAACCTTTTTGACCCAGGTCTGCTGCTCAGATGGACATACTGTATGTCTTCTATGGTCTGTTCTTCTTGGCTGCTGATTGTTGCTTTATCTGTTTGTTTGATTCTTGAACAACTTTGGCTTTTTCTCACCAGTCACCGACCGATTCTCTGTCCTTTCTATTTCCTGAACAGTACATTCTGTTTGATTTGTGCTCTTCTACCTGTGCTTCCTACTTGTTTTCTCCTTCATCCTTTCGTTCAATGTCTCTCTAACTCTAATTTTCCTTTTTCCATTCCTCTCATCTTCTCTTCACTCCCTTCTCTTCTTCCTCTTTCCTCCTAGGGTCACTCTTGACCCTTCTAAACGTCAGAGCTCAAACAAGTCCATGTCGGGCTGCACCCTCCCACAGGGGACAAAAACAGTTAGTAAGTCTTCCTTTCCCATGTTTTCTGGCTGCATCTGTCTGACTGTCTGCCTGCCCGCCAGTTCCCGTCATCCCTACCTTCATCCCTGTCTGTTGCAGGTTAGAGTTTAGCGATACAAACCTTAATCTGAGGCAAAGCTGCTCATCAGGCAGGAGTTTAAGTCACAAGTTGTGAATAAATTCACCCTGGAGGGTTTAAAAAAGGGAAAACTGAAGCCTGAAACATTTGCAACCTTCCTTCCAAACATGTGTTTGATCACTAAGACGCTAAGACTTATTTTAATAGCAAAAGGTTGCGATAATTGAATTCAATCCTTTGCCTGCTTTGACCACTGAGTAAGAGGTCACACTGCAGGAATATTAACTAAAAGTGTGGTTGTTGTGGCACTAAATTGTGCATTCAGCAAGGAATGCTGTATTTCCTTAGTTTTTGGGCTATTCCAAGCAGCAAAGTCACATCTGTGGCAAACTCTGAGCCCACGGTTGCTTAAGGAAGCCAGAATACTCATTAACTCACTATGTGCTTTCTGGAACTTCAATGTTTATCACTTTTTATTTTGCCAACAAGTTTGATTTTCTTCTGATAAGAAGGAAAATTGGAGAAAATGATCAGGAATTATTGCCATGCTGCTTGGATCCAGTTAGAATATGATGCAGGAGTGAATTATCACGGGTCATATTGTTTCTAATACTTCTCCATCATCTTATATTTAGAAAATAGGTATTTACCTGCATACTTTTCTCATATTTAAAGTCTTAAAATGCCCTAAATTTAACTGCAGGATCTGTTTAATGTGTGTTTATGGCTGATCAGCTCCGGCTGAGCTTTCTCATCCCACTTCATGGCAAACATAGTTAGAAAAATGTACCTTTTTATGTCCGCTGCACCTGAAAGTGATGGGTTAGGGTGAGCAAAATCTAATAAAGTCCAACCTGTGACTGAAGCTCAGCTCAGTTTGAACACGTATTGCCTTCCTGTAGAGCAGCTTCACCTCAAAGCTTCATGTTTGTGCCTCAAACTCTGATCAGCAGCTGTCTGCCTGAGTGGCATGTCTGTCGCTTTAATGCTGCAGCACTCACTAGAAACTGTAGGCCATGTATTGATTTCTGGGAGGGGATAAAATAGGGTTGAGGGGGGGTATTTTTTTTGTTTGTTTTTTTGTGTTTAAGTTGACTTTTCTGTCTGGCGTCATGATGGATTTAAGTGTTCAGTGAATCCGTTAGTTATGTAGAGGCAGAAATTAGCAGTTAAACACAAGCACATGTACAACACACACAGACCCGCTCACACAACCTGTTTGTTTGGGGGAAAAAACAACTATAAAGACGGTTTTGGTGTATTCCCCAGTGTGTGTGAGTTTACTGCAGCCCAGCTGTATTAGTCTGAGACATGTAATCAACACCAAATGTTTCCCAGACTGTTAACAAATCAGCAGCAGAGCCGAGGATTCTCAAAGAAAGCAGAGAAACCAGGACAGACGGCAAGAGGCGGCCGGGGCGGTTTAATGGTGTTTTCTACAAAACAGAGGTCGGGGGTGAAGGATACAGAGGATCAGTTACTGCCTTTGACACGTTTGTCATCGGCCAAAGCTTTTGTGTACCAAAGAGAGCAAAGACCGTCTTTGTAAACCAGCGTTTAGTTTAAGGGATCATCTTTAAGAGAACAGTAACCGAAATAAGAGGAGTAACCGAAATAAGAGGAGTAACGTCACTCCTCAGTGGACCACGAGGGCTGCAGCTTCCATGGACTTCAATCAAGTTTAGTCTTAATGTCTTTTGTGTTCTGCTCAGAAGTCCAAATCCCCCAAATTATTCGTATTTAAGGAGGCTCAAACAGAGTTTGGTGTAAATTAGGTCGCCGTCAGTCACTCAACAGGTTTTTTTTATTTAAAGCTTTGCTCTCTCAGATAACTTTGACCTCTGAAACCTGTGATTTGGCAGACTTACATCTTTGGGTGAATACATTTCGGTTTGCAGCCTTGAACTTGTGACATTTAAAATACGCAGCATGTGTTTGAGCCCTCTGCAGGACAGGAGCAGATGCTTGTAAGAAGCATCTCATCCTGACTGACTGAGTGTTTTAAATCAGGATTAGTTATGTAACCAGGATTTATCCTTCTCTTAAACGGGATCTAACCCAGCTCGCTGTCAGGAGACATGAAGATTGTCCTCTTCCACTGCTGCTACGTCCTTCTCTCTCCTGTATTTTCTCTTTTTTTGTTCCCTCTTCTCCTTCTTCTGTTCACACACACTCTCTTCTGCTTTCTCGTCGAAGGTTTTAGTAATTAGCCGCTGACTTGAGATAAAGCAAAAAGAGTCTATCACCCCACAAAACACCTTGAAGTTTTAACGACAGCCGCCTTGCCAAAGGGCAGCTTCCCGTCCGTTACTGGGGGAGGAGCAGAGGTCTCCAGTTGTCTACAGGCTTGTGCTAATGTAAGGTTTCATAATATGGCCTCAAGAGAAATGTGTCATCCAGCTGACTGCAGATCAACAACATCATTGTGTGAAAGACTCAAATATTTTCTAGCTAATAGTTGCTGAAGCGAGTCTTTGTGTTCCTGCTTCAACGGGAAATTATCTCAATTATGTTTGTCGGCAGTGATTTATATAGCGTTGATTCATAAATCCCGGGGGGTATTATGAGGCAGGTGATAATCTGAGAGGATTTTCAGGGATCTAATCGCTGAGGTCTGAACTTTTATTTAGATTTATTAAAACTGCTACACTGCATTAGCTACTCAAAAGGAGTCAGAGGTGCATGAAAGAACATTTTTCAGTTTAAAAAGGAAGAAAATCTTCTTTGTTCCAACTTTGTTTTCAGTTCTAGAGACTAGGTTGCCAGGTTAGTGTGAAAGATGCAATTATTCACAGGAAAAAACAGCAACAGCAGCCCCTGGTGGTCATACATGAGAAGTGCATTCATTTATTCTATATCGACCAGGCTTTGATTGAAAAAGAGGGATTTTGGCTGCGTATTTACCATCTTTGTAGGGACGAGTGAGTAAAAGTAGACTAAAAAAGTTTTAGATGTGGTTCTTTATAGGAAAAACTAAAGGAAACGCAGCAGTTTAAGATGGTAAACTCTCACATATAATTTATTCATGTCAGGATGCAGTTGTCAAGTTATTTATCTGCATCATCTTAGATATTTTGTAATATTTATTCAATATTTTTATTTATATTATTTGATAATTATACATAAACTGTCCACTTGCATGTTAGTTTACATATTTATGTACATTATTCTTTTGTAAATACCTCTAAACACTCTGTATATTTATTTTATTTATCTGTTACACTGTGCTCTATCTTATGTTTATCAGTTATTATGACTGGTTTTAAAGAAAGGTGGTGATATTTTCTCACAATGCGCTTCTAAGACTTCAAGCAAAACATTTCTCGTGGGATTTTGTAGTTTTTTTTTCTTTTAAACTCAATAATTTGGGCTTTCCCTCTGCACTTTTTGCCATATCCAGGCACCGCTGTAACACACACACACACTGTAGTGTCTGTTAAATCTGTTCTAGCTTCCCTTCCCCTGCGTTTGTTTGTCCTTCTCAGTTGTTTGTGGGTGACTTTGGTGTTTTGTTGTCTCTCATCCATCCAGTGTTTCAGTGTAGTGAGTTCAGGTTGGTGATGATGATCCATCTGTGACGATGTGCCGTGATTGGTGGATACTTGGTGCACCTAAACGGGGAAGGGGGGCTGGGGGTATGTGTGTGGGAATCCGATTGGTTGATTGATTCCTAACAGATACGTTTGTCTTCTTCTTGAGGGTCACAGACGAACCTGAGAGAATCAGCAGATCTCCGGTCACAAGGTGAGAGTCATTTCCTTAATTCTGACACCAGAACTAAAGCAACCAGCTGTGTTGCAGCTTTTCTGCTTCTTTACCACATTAGCATGTATTTTAAGGGTTGTATCTGTCTTTAATGAACTCCACAATGAGATGTTTTGATGCTTTTTGAAATTACCCATAAATTACTTTCAGATCTTAGTAAAATAAATCTTTAAAGATGTACTCTTTAGTGAGATATGCTGACGTTTCAGGCTCCAAAAATGATGTCATAGTTATTTAGATTTTATGCAACCAGCACACCATCTGCTGTAGGAGTCCTTGTTTCTTTTCAAGCTAAAGATGGTTATTTATAACTCCAGCTACGTGTTTGGACCGGTTAAGTGAATCATTGGCCATTCAGATGTCACTGTGATGTGGATGCATGAAGACTAAAAGGAACATAAAAAACAGAGCTGAAGCGTATAGAAACTTTGACGTAAACCATCAAGGATTGATTAGAAATGTGGTTAAAAGAGGTTACTGTTGATAAACGCAGCGTTCAAGCTTGTTCCGTCTAATCCTGAGCTGACGAGACCGTCGCCAGTCGCAGAAAAAAGCAGTTAATCAAAGAATTAACGTGATTTTCACTGGTTGTTTAACAGCGGTTATGTTCTAAAGTACAAACAAACAAGACCACACTTCCATAAAACCTGGTAAAAAGCTGCTGGAGTATCAAGTTCAAACGTCGACACAGAAGAAGAAGATTGTTGTTTGATCAGGTCTTCTTTAGCCTGTGTTTACACAAGCCCAAAACATCCTGAACCCAGAAAAATAAGCTCCTGTTTGACATATTTGAATATCTACACTTTTCCATCCCAAATCTCATAAAATCAAATTCAGCTTGTCAACATTGAGATTTTTGAATGGCTATAAATGTTTTTTTTATCCACCTAATAGATGGTCTTTTATGCCTGTAACCTCATTGTTGTAGAGAACATGAATGATTGAACATTATGAATCTGTTTCATGCAGTTTATCTGAGGCAACAACCTTTATTTAGTGCAAATAATCATGTTTTTTCACCCTGTACATAAAGAACACTCATATACAGCAACGTAAAGGAGGTAAAGAATCGATCTCCATCAATATATCAAAGATTTAGCCACTTCCTTATGAACTGAGGTTGTCGAACGCTGGAAGGAGCATTTTGAACATCTCCTCAATCCGGTTGACCTCTTCATTGAGGAGGCAGAGTCTGAGGACGTGGGGGAAGGCTCGTCCATCACCTTGGGCGTCAAAGAGCTTCGAGATTGGCCTCGAGATGCTAAAGGCTCTGGACACGGTGGGGCTGTCTTGGCTGACACGCCTGGTCTGGGTCAACGCCCCTGGAGTGGCAGACCGGGGTGGTGGTTCCCATCTTTAAGAAAGGGGAGCGGAGAGTTTGTTCCAACTACAGGGGGATCACACCGCTCAGCCTCCCCAGGAAAGTTTGCTCCTTGGTGTTGGAGAAGAGGCTCCGACCGAATGTTGAACCTCTGGTTCAGAAGGAGCTGTGGGGCTTTAGCCCAGATCGTGGAGCAGATCTTTACCCTGGGTTAAAGAGATAGTGTTTGACCATCCAGTCTACATGTGTTGACTTGAAAAAGGCTGACGGCCGTGTTCCCCGGGGGATTCTGGGGGGGGTGCTGAGGGAGGATGGGGTACCGGAGCTGCTTTTACAAGCTTTTCGGTCCCTGTTTAACTAAAGAAAGAGCTGTGTACGCATTTCCAAATCTGAGGCCCTGGTTCTCAACTGGAAAAAGGTGGAGTGCTCTCTCCGGGTTGGGGGTGAGTCCTTTCCTCAGGTGGAGGAGTTTGGGTATCTGGGTATCTTGTTCACGAGTGATGTCAGGCTGGAGGGGGGGCAGGCGGATTGGGGCTTTGTTAGCAGTAATAAGGGCGCTGCTCCGGTCCGTGGGGGTGAGGGAGCTGAGCCAGAAGGCGAAGCTTTTGATTTGAAATGGGTTTCCTTGGGATGGTGGCTGGGCTCAACCATCCGGAGGGAACTCAGAGTAGAGCTGCTGCTCCTCTGCATCGACAGGAAGTCAGCTGAGGTTGTTCAGGCATCTGAGATTAAGTTAAGATGCCTGAACAACCTCAGCAACAACCTCAATCCTCTGGAGGGATTATGTGTCCTTTCTGGCCTGGGAACGCCTCGGGATCCCTCAGGAGCAGCTGGAGAATGTCGCTGTGGAGAGGGATGTGTGGGTTTCTCTCCTGGATGGGATGGAGGGAGGGATGGACACTTAGTGTTTACAAATCAAGACATTATGAACCCACAGGTCTGATGGTTTAATTGATATTATTTCTGAGATGTGCACCAAAATGTTCAAGAAAGCCCAGAAGAGGAGGCTGTGACACCTTGTTCTCTCATTTTGTTCATTTCTACTGTTTCTGGGTGATGGATCTTGCAGTGTGTTCCTGAAACTAAAGGCTTTTTTACTCCTCCTCAGCCTCAGCTGCTTCAGCCAAGTCTCAGGTTATAAACAGCAGGTAAACCAGCGGGCCGACGTTAGGCTGTGGTGTGGCTGTAGACGCAGAGTGTGACTCCTTATGGTAGATTGTCCCTGAAAGTAGAGCTGTGGCGTCGGAGGGAAGGAAATAATCATAACTTCCTGTGTTTCTACCAACAGCTCACTCATCCACGCCAGCAGGGTGGATGTGTGTCATTCTAGAAAGTCTAGTATAGTTTTATTCTTTATTGATTTATCTGTATTTTAGATAATTAGATATATGTTAGAGGACAAACTCCATGCACTGTGAATCGGTTTGACTTAACTTTAAGGTTTCTTTTGAATACTTTCTTAGTGTTTTACATCATTCGTGTCATATTTTAGAAAATATAAACTGATCAGAAAATGCACATTTTTTTTATCTAAGTAGGGAGTCAGGATGTAATAATATGTGGTATTAATTTTCTTTTTCCTCCTCTCCCCCCTCCCTAACCGCTCAACACTCACATTCATGCAACCAAACATTCATTTACTCGCCCTCCTCACCCATACTTTAACTCTTTTATTCCTACATTTCTTCATCTCCCACATTTAAAACTCACCCCTCTTCTTTCTGACCCCTGATGTTTATTTTTTTACCCCCACCTTTAACCCCTCCCCTGTTAAACATCCCATTTCACCCCCACCTTGTTCTTTTTGTTTTCAAACATTTCCACCCCCCTCCATCTGCATCGCCCCTCCCCTCTTGCCCCTTCTAGTCGCCATCTATCTGGGCATCAGAAAGCGGCCGAGCCCCGGACCCCCCGATGCGGCTGGGATGTGAGGGTACGGAGCCCCCGCGACCCGGCTGAGGTGGTGCTGGCGCTGCGCGAGGCGGCGCAGGGCTGCGGCTGCCAGGTCCACCTGGCCGGGCCTTTCCTCCTGTCCTGCACCCACGGAGCAGCCGGCGCCCGGGTGGCCTTCGAGGCTGAGGTCTGCCAGCTGCCCAGCAGCCTGGGCCACAGCAGCGGTGTGAGGTTTAAGCGCCTGTGGGGGGCACCGTTAGCCTTTAGAGACATCGCCACCAAAGTGTCCAAGGAGCTGGAGCTCTGAGGGCGACCGGAGGTGGGGCATAGAGTTGACAGACAGGTTGAGGAACGAGGAGGAGGAGCAGAATCCACGCCCTCTTCCTCCCTGGGCTCCACCTCATCTGATGAGGCTAGCGATGCCTCACCTCCGCCAAAAGACCCTCCGCTTACGATGCCACCTGAACACAGCCGGACACACGGATGCACAGATGCGGACGGGCTGCCGTCGGCAGATTTATGACGACCCCTGACTTTGGAGCTGTCAGTGACCTTCGACCCTTGCTTAGCACACGCCACCGTGAGCCCCACGGAGTGAAACTGTTCTTTAGCTTCTCACATGTTCACGTTTAAAGATGATCAGGATGTCGTTGCGCAGAGCGGTAACTTGTTGTCCTTGACATTGTTATTCCTGTTTGTAATCATTCCTTTTTAAAGAGCTGCTATTTAAAGATTTGTTTTTATTATTTTTTTGTCTGTTGAGTTTATTTTTTCTTTCGTTCGTGCTTTTTGAAGTGGGCAGACGTCGACAGCTGTTGTCATTACCTGAACCTCTGTTCTCTGGAGGGAGACATGCAGAAATGCAGAAACTTCTGACAGATTCAAAACCAAAATTTCTGCCTCGGCGATAACAAAACTCTACATATTTGGGATTTTCAGGTGTTTGCACCGTTCCTGTTGGAAACATTTGCTTCTCTGTGTGTCGCCGGCTGGCAGGTGAGCTGGTTACAGCCACACAGCCCTCCTTAATCTGAAATCCTGCTTCTTTCAAACACTCATTTATGTCTTAATTAAGTAGTAAAATACTTTAGTTTCCAGCAGCTGAAAGTGGAATCCTCCATTTTTTAGTACTTAGGAGTGTGTCTCAACTGGCCTTTTTACATATTTTAGTCAGTTTCTGAGCCAAATGACATCATTTTACTTGATGTGGAGGAATCAGAATGGATTATTGACACTAATGCATCATCCGACCACCTGTAGCTCATCTGCTTAAAGTATGTTTCCACCCACAGTCCATGTGAAAACATAACAACTGCGATTATGTTTCCCGTCTGTTTTAATCTGTCTTAACATTGCTAAAGAGCAGGAGCGTCGGCCCTTTTTGTCCAGCATTGAAACGGAAGCATTTCTTCTTTTTTCTTTTTTAGAAAAGTGACCCTCGAGTCCTTTTAGATTGAATCTCTTGTATCTGAAACATTTTCCCTCTTCATTTAGGATGAATGAAGTAGCTGGAGTTGGTTTGCAGTACTTCTGATTGCACTTTGTACTGTTTCAGACTGTCCAAAAGCCAATGTCGCTGTTTTCTTCTGTTATTGTGCAATACAGCCACAAAGCCAAGAGTCGAGACTTGAATAAGCATCTTTTAAGACTAATTGGGCTCCTTGTTTTTGATTTTGATGTCGCTGGTATGTTGTTGAAAATTATTGAGCACTTTTTCTTGGCATTTTTTTCTTCTAGTATTTCATTGTACAGCAATGTTTTGGGGTCATTTTGTCTTTAGTCTTTTTCCATTGGCTTCTTGAGTTTCCATAGAGAATCCAGCTGTGACGGCTTCAGGTGTCCAGGCAGATGTGCCATTTGGTTTCCGTAATGCTCCACTTTTGCATTTGGAAACGGAGGTAAAAAGGTTTTTATCTTTATCCAAATTTCACAGACGTCACCTTCATGGAAGTTTATAAAGTGAAAACATGCGTTTGTGTTCCTAATCTCAGAAACACTCGACATACAAGCTGTAGACTTTCCCTCTGTTGACCAATCACGCTCCGCAGTGTACGACTGTTGATCAGATCCAGCTGTGGCTGTAGGGGCTTATGACTGTTAACCGCTCGGACTGCTGCCTCTTTAAGCCGCTGTGGGTGGAGCCGGAGGTTTCTGGTGGGACATTTACTTTGGGTTCTTTTCGTCTCTGAAAGCACTTTGATGCTCCTCACAGAATTGGACAGACATACACTCGCGGGTCTTAAGGTGGATCATGTGTTGCTGCGACGACTGACAACTCCAAAATCAGAAAGGTTGCTGTACTTGTATTGTAACACTCAACAAAAAAAAGAAGCCAAGCGATCGTAACTGCAGCATCGAAGTTGGATGTTTGTGATCTTTTTCTGCAGGATTTAGTTTCGTGGGAGATTTCAGGTGTCCACCACCGTCTGAAAATGTGAAGCTGTGATTTAGGGCTAGTTTATGCAATTTCTCTGTGTACGGCTGGGCCTCACACCCCCCTGAGGCTGTTTTTTCTAGATATGGCTAAGGCCAAGCTTTAAGGCTACAGTTCTGTTGTGTAGTGTGTTTGCAGCTGTCACTGTTAATCAATAAAACCTAACGTATGGGCTGAAATAACAAATGATCGACCTGCAATCCTGCATGTCTCCTAGGAAATAATGTGTGACACAAAAATAAAAGACTTTCAACCTCTCTCACAGTTTCCCGGCCTCTTTTTCTCAGCTGTAGTGTGTGATGCGGTTGTTTCATAACCTGACTAATCTGCTGTGAGTAGCAGCAAAAGACTTTTTCCATGAAGACAACACAAACAAGATGAAGTGATTGTTACATGGGGCTTTGTTTAATAGTCCAGTTCTATTTTACAATCAAATTTTCCTTCGGTGCGTATACATAGCCACGACCAGACTATGCACAGATTGATCCCAGGATGTTAAAGAGAAGATGGTTTTGAGTTACAGGAAGATGGAGACAGAAAAAATAAGGTAAACAGAAGTAAGAAAGAGAAGTGGAGTGTCTTTGATGGAAAGATGAAAGCCAAAAGTATCCGTAACCAGTAAAATAACTTTACAACGAGGCTACGTGTTCATTTTTTTATAAAATAAAAAAGAAACGTAAGACAGTCACTCGGTCATGGGTTGTCTGTTCGCTTTACTTCTGGGCGGGGATCATGCCATCGATGGACTCTCCCTTCTCGAGCTTCTTCTCCATCTCGACCATCAGCTTGACTCCGTCAACCACCATCTGGACCTGCTCCACCTCAGAGGAGCCCAGACGGTCGGCGTTGGAGATGTCGAACACGCCACCCACGGAGGCCGTGTCAACACCACCTGGAAGGAGAAGAAGAGTGAGGCTACATCCTCTCATGTGGTACGTATCGTCTCCAGAGGACCAACATTAACACCAGTTGTACTTCTTGGTCTACAAAAAGACCCGAGACTGAGGTAGAAACTGGTCTCTACTAAAGATTCTGCTTAACAAATGTCCTCGGAGTGTTTTCAGTACCTGTGCCACGCTTCTGCAGACGCAGCCTGGTCAGGATCTCCTCGAACTTGGCGTGTGTGCTGAGCTTGGGCAGCTTGACGTGCACGCCGCCGCGCAGGCCGGTTCCCAGGTTGGAGGGGCAGGTCAGGATGTAGCCCAGATGCTCGCTCCACATGAAGCCGTGGTTGTGCTTCTTGAAGATCTCCTCAATCTGATCAGAGACGAGTAGATTTAGATAAATTACTTGTAGAAAATAATCGTTTGTGTGTTTTTTCTGATGAGTTTAATACCTTCTTCAGGCCAGTGCAGAAGCGTCTGAAGACCTCCTTCATGTTGCCTCCCTTCTGCATGGAGATGACACGCAGGTGATCCTCCTCATTCACCCAGACCAGGAAGGTCTTGTTGTCGTTGTGCCTGAAAGAGGAAGAATCCAGCAGAAAATGTTCAAGAACGAGTGTCTCACGCTGTGCTTGTTTAGTAGATAAACTCGTTTGTATATAACAGCCCAGATAGTGTGAATTATCCAGCTCAGCAGCCTGTTGATTTAGAGGCTTTGAAGGGAAGTTTATGCAACAGCTGCTGAAACCATGACACATTTTAGCAGATGATTGAAAACCGAATTAATTTAGGATTCATTATATAAAGGCTGTGCAAGAAAGCCAGATGGGAGATGTTAGGTTTACTCATTTAGCGGACGCTTTTGTCCAGATAACATGGAGGACGTATCAATGTGGACCAACTTTCTGGGAACACTCGAGCTCCTGACCCACAGCTGGCCCTGCTCATCATGTACCTTTATAACAGGGGAAGCCCTGATGAAAGATCTTTATTCCTGTCTGTATTTCTCACCAGATGCCTCTGCCGTCGGGCCAGTCACGGGCCATTCCGGCGCAGGTCAGCAGGGGGGACACGGGCTTGTCAAACAAGAAGTGATCAGCGATCAGCTGCTCCTGCTCGGCGTCGGTCATGCCGTTCAGGGGGTAGTACTTTCCCTTGAACTCACCATCCAGGCTGGCCAGGGCTGAGAGGAAATGAGAGAGGGAGGTTAAGAAGTCTTCCCCTGAAAACAACATCCTGTTTTTCCACAGTGAGTAGTTTGATGCTCACCCTCAATGGACAGCTTCTCAATGCCTCTGCGCTCTCCACGGCTGTTGTGTGGCGGCAGGGTGAATCCCTTGATGCTGCGGCCGGTACGAACGCGGCTGGACAGCACGTAGTTGGGGTCCAGGTCATCGCCACCCTGAGACATAACGAACACACCTCATTGTAATATTTCCACCATCCGTTTTAAGTTCCTAACTAATAAATCTTTTAAACACAGTTGATTTTGTGTTCACACCAACACCGTCATGCATGTCTTGACCCTTCACCTTCAGGTTCTCGAAGTTCAGGTCGGTCTTGTGCTTGTCGGTGGGCTTGTATCCACCGTGACGGTCGGAGATGACTGGGTCCAGCAGATCCTTGAAGACCTCGTAGCTCTCCTCATCACCAGCAACGCAGCCCACGGTCATGATGAAGGGGTGACCTTTGGGACAAAGACAGTTCAGCCTCGCTCAGACTCATTCTGACTGCCTGCATATTACAGGTTTGGCTGACATTGCTACTAATAACATGACAGTCTGAGAGCATATGTTTGGTAGTTTCTGCTCTCTGCGCTGACAGACTCGCTTCTTCTTACCAGGGTTGTCAATACCAGTCTGGATCACATCATCCAGGGTGAAGCCGCTGGGAGTAGACTTGCTCCTCAGCTTGCCGTAGATCTCCTTGTTCAGCACCTGAAGCAGGTCAAACGTGTGAGTGAATCATCCTGACTGAAACTTTTGTTTTTACATGACTTAGTTTAGGCAGCTAAAGCACAACATCAGTGGGCGGGTGTCTCTACCTTGGCCATGTGGTTGTTGTGCAGGGAGAGATCGGGGAACTCCTCATCCACGGAGAACTTCATTTTGTAGTCATTGTGGCAGTTCTTCGTCATGGCTGCGATTCTTACTCCGTCTGAGAGGAGATGGGAGGAGGTGTGTGATTATTGAGTCATTTGGTGAGACTACGACACCAGAAAAGAGCTGAAACACCATGAGTACCAATCTTATTGTCTGGCATTTCTCCAAGTTTCTCAAGTGCCTTGTCTATAAGTCTTCTGGTGAAAAGGAGACACCTTCTCATTGTCTCTGTTTCTTTACTGCTTTCCTGTCTCTCTGACCGTCTCAACACCCGTCCTCCCCTCACAGCAAAGACTATTAATAGCACGGGTGGGCCACCTCTTGTCCTGCACCCCTCCCACTTTTGCAGTGAGTCTCCAGCACATTATGATGAATAATTTTCTCTCCAGCCAACCTGAACATCTTAGTCGTCAAACTCACATGCGATTTATCTTCTGACAACCTGTTACACTTTAGACTAAGAAAACTGCTTGAGAAAAAGTTATTTTTGTACATGTTTTACTCCAAAATGACAGATTTTTAAGTATAAAGCTGGATTTAACTGGGCTACAGCTGCAGAATTAATGATTTTTTGGTCAGGAATTAAGCCACAAATACATGTCATTCTTATCTATGCTAGTCTGTAACCTACAGCCAGAAGTTAGTTAAGTCATTTCTTGAAGGTGCACTGGACTGATGAAACCTGGTACACCTAAAGGTCAAAGCTTACGTGCCTCACAGATGGTTGCACAAGTTCCATGGCTAAATCAAGCCTTCCTAAACTATTTCGACACACCTCAAGCCTGTTCTGCAGGCGTCAGCAACCGCTGACAGACGGCCACAACTGTTCGAGTGACACCACACAGCTGCATGCTTAATTACACATCCGAGTGTGTCAGGTCTTTCAAAGAGAAGCGACATTTCAAGTGCCACAGAAGTGCCACCAGAGAGGTTTTTTGTAGTGTCCGTATCAGGGAAAAATGTGCAAAGCTTCAGAGGAATCCAAAACCAAACTGCAGAAGAAGAACTCATTTGTGGGATCTTTTTTTTTTTTTAGCCTTTTAGTTTTCACAGAATTGTGCCAGAAAGAAGCTTTTGTCCATATTTAAATGGTAAAATCCTCACAATATTTACCACGGAATGATCAAAACGACTAGCTAATGCAATGTGCTGCTTTTTTCTTTTTTTTTTACCTGCTTAGGAGAAAAGAAAGAGGTAACAGATCCCGGGATCAGATCCTGTCCACCAAATGTAGGGGTAGCCCAGCTCTAACAAGGAATGGACTTTAGCATTTATACCCAGCTCTCTGTCGCTATTGGCTGACTGGCCCTGGGGTCCCCTCGTTTGATTGGTCACATGGGGTTTTCTGTCCCTGACTGAGTTTCTAAAAGGCAAGAATGAACGTCATACAACTCTCAAGAAGAGAGACGAGGGAACAGCTGCTGCTGGCTGGTCCAACCTTTCACCTTCTGCCTGCTAGTAGCTGGTTGATAGAAACCTGCAGGCAAGAAGTTTGTAGAGAAACACAATTATCCACAAACATTCATAGCTGCACGCACAGTCATAACTCCCTTGTAGTGACAGTAGATCCATATGCACTTAGAGGCACTGATAACTGTTTGAATTAATGTCCAGAGTTAGAGTTAATGGCATGCAAATGTTAGCTATTTTTACACCTTTAGGATTGAGTCTCCTCTAAAGAATCTTTAAAAACTCCCAACTTCTACACGAGGGCCCTAAAACTCACCCACACGTCAAGCTTCACAGTCAAATCATGAATAAAAAGCACAACAAAGACTAAGGAAAAGCATTTTAATGGGATTCTACTGCAGTATGCATCTACGTTGTTTCGTAACAGCGAGGCTCTGATTGTTTGGATGCACATGTACAATATCTAATCTCTTCCGTGTCTTTTCAGCATCGTCTTTGAATCGATGAAGCTGACTTACTGGAGTTCAGTCTGTCATCGCTTGAAGGAGTTCAGTTTGTCTTGGATTACATCATCAAAACAGTCGACAGAACGGATTGGGTTGCATTTAACAGCCCGCTCGCTAACAAATTTGCAAAGTGACAAGCGTGAGTTTAGGATCTGTTGGTCTGCTTCTCGTGTGAAATGTCATGTAATGATGCATAGTGACAGCCTGTGCAAACTCAAAACATTTGGCAAGTCAGAGGAGAGAATGCCTCTTTGTACGTTTACACTGAGGAGGCTTCTCCTGCCTGATGCAAGGATTGTTTTGTGTAGTGATTGGTTCAAAAGACCAGTCAGGTCTGGGCTCAGAGATGGGTATACCCGGATCTTTCTGTTTCTGTAAAGCCTCCAGTCCAACTCCAGCATAAGTGCCCCGCACCTGTAATCTGATAGACCTCAGTAATCTACCCACAGAGGGATAATAAATCCCCCACATCATGTGACAGTTTAGAAATAGGGGGGTGGAGCTGAAAAATACTGTGATGCAAACAGCAGTTGGATATAAAAATGAGAGTTTCCTCATCGCATATCTCTCATTTTACTGATTTCACGCTGAAGCGTGGTGTACATAGATTAACGATAGGTTCAGATATGCAACATAAATATATCTTTTATCACTAATTCAACATGTTTTTCCCCACAACTGACCCTGCAGCTGCTGCTAATGATCCAAAAACAGCTCTGGTGACAGTTCTGAGACGGCCGCAGCTGTCTCTCACAACCTATGGATTATAATCACAATGAATTGGACTCTAATTGGCTTGAATTGGACACTTTCATTGAAGTGCCTTGAGATGACATTTGTTGTGATTTGGCTGTATTTTGGGGTAGATATTCTCACATCAGGTTTGTTCCTTGTGTTAAAAACAAACGTATAACTTTTGGGTTCACAGTGAGCAAGTATGGACTCACTGAACACACCGTCTGTGACTCATAAATGGGAAAGATGTTGATATTTCACACAAAAATAGACAGTTTACTATATGCTCTCTTTTAAAATTTAAGTGGTTGAAACTCACCTCAACCTACAGCCCATTAAAACATATTTAAAAAACATAAATGTTGTAAATCTGGCCACCTTCAGAGGGATATTGTTCCCCAGAATGCTTATGCATGTAAGAAATGATCATGGGTCCAAATAGCCTGAATGTGAGACATGAGTTTTGTCCAGAACAAAACAGGTTCAGATAAATACGGGATTTTTTGGGTTCCTGTCACAGAGCACCTTGAACGTATGCTTTTTACTTTAATGTGAATTCTTTCTAATGTTTTGCAGGAGAGCGCTGCAGGAAGGTTCCTGGTTCAAATTTCTCTGTGGAGTTTGTGGATAATCTGTCTTCCTTCCAGTCTAAAAGCGTACATGTTGGGTTAATTGGTGATTAAAAATTGAGCTTATGTGTTAGTGTGCGCGAGGTTTTTGTCTCTGTGTTTCTGAGACTAATGACCCGTCTGATGGTAGCTGGGATCCCCCTGAATACCCCTGATTTGGGTCAAGCGATGATAGAAAATAGATGGATGTTTGGTATTGTAGGGGTAGTTTGCAACAAAAGTCATCTCCAGCCTGTTTACAAAGTAAACAAGTTTAGACCAACGCAGAAATTACCCAGCTAAGGAAACAACAGACTGCACTGAATCTTTGCTTCTGTTAAATCTCCTGTCCTGAGCGTGCACGCTGCAGAGAGTGACAGTGGAGAGGAAAAACTTCCTTTTAATGGAAAGAGACCTCCAGCAGAACCAGACTGACCAGCAGAGGAGCGAAAGGACAGGACAGAGACAAAAACAAGCTCAAAAATACAGAGCAATGATGGTGGACACATATATGGAAAGTGCTCAGTGCATCATGGGAGATCATTCAGATGTCCACGCCTGTAGCAGCATAACCAGCATTAAACCTGACTGGGAAATATGGGTGTAGAGGCTTCAGTTTAAGATCATCCTGGAGATTATTTCCATGTTCAGGCTGCTCCGTAATGGCTTTCTGGTATTTCCTCTATATCCTTTTAATATCTAGGATATATATACTATGCTGATGACAGTTTAGTCTACATACCAAATAATCACTCCAGGTCTAGACTTACTTTTCCCATAATGATCCTTGATTTTACTTTAGGTTCAGTTTGCTGTGCAGGAGAGTGTGAGAGTACTGTTGTTGTTGAGCTCATTCTCCGGTTTGCAGCGTAATTTTTGTATGTAAGTGTTGTGTGGATTGTGTGCAGGGATTGAGAGAGTCACTCTGAGTCCCAGCTTCTTAGCTCTAAATCAACACCCAGGCTCCAGTTTCACAGCTGTGGCCTGACCATTCACAGACATGACTTTCCAAATTAGTCTCTCCCCCATGCTGCTGCATGAGGTTCACCCTTTGAGCACACTCTTATGTGAATGATTACATATTGCCTTTACAATAAGCAAGAGAATATCAGTGTATCCACTAATCACAAGGCTGCCAGCTTGAAGCTCGGCCCCTTTCACGTGTCCAAGTGTCTTTTGGTAAGACACTGAAACCCCAACTGATGCCCGATGGCAGGACAACCCCTTGCATCACGGCGCTGCGTGAGTGGGTGGCTGCAGCACACATTGAACATCGCTCTTTTTAGGATCAAACTGAGGTTAAAAGTCATTATACAACTGCAATTTACCATCACTCATAACCTTAGAAATAAAGTCCAATCGGTGAGCCATAAATCTGAACTAATGCATCGCATTTAACATCTCCTTTTGAAATATTTGCACCTTTCATTTTTGGCACGCGGATTAATGAGTGTTGACCAAATGAAGTGGCCCAATAAGGTGGTTATAAGGTATAATAATAATAAGGTAAAAGCACCATTATACTGCAGATTACATCCTTTAACACAGCCCCCGTCAATAAAACTCAAAGGTCACGCTGACTGAAATGGGATCTGTGTTGTGTGCATCTTCTGCCTATTCAGACCAGTTAGTTCTGTCGCTCGTATGCCATGGTGGCACAGGTCCAGTATCCCAGTTTAGACTGTCACTCTATCCCACAGCACTTACCCCACATGCACACCTATTCCAGCCTGCCCCCTCCCTCATACAGGGTCAAACAGCCCCAGACCCCTGCAGCTGCCTTGTGGAAACAGGCGCTCAGGAACAGTTATGTAAAGCAGGAACACGGTGCGAATCGTTCACAATGATTTTCACATGAATCCTGTTGGCCGAATGTGCAAATATTCAACACAGCTGAGTATGTGGGAGGTGCAGAGCTTTCGAAATGACATGATATTGAACAGAATACATTCACTAATGTTTGTTGTGATTAGAAAATGGTCTGCAGAGTCATATTAGATGGGAGAGTTGGGGCAGTTTATAGTGTGTGCATGAAGCAAGCCGTGGAAACCTGCAAAGCTCATTACAATCCACTGCAAAAGCTATGCACGTAAAGCTGCATTTTTGTACCACAAATGTATATTTACATAGTTATTTTTAAGTTATTTTACATATATATGTTTCTAGTATATGTTCAGACGTGTTTACAAACGCATACATATACAGAATATAAGATAATGTATTAACAAAGTTCATCAAGTCCGAGGCCTCCACAGTTACAAATGGTAGGTTTATGCTAGTAACGTTTTTCAGGTGGAACCAGTCGTGCACTTAGATTCTGTTTTATTATTCTATGTGTTAGGAGCCAGGAGTCACTCAGGCACAGTAGTTTAAACATAGTTTGGGTTGGCGTGGTGTCTGATAGCAGATTTCTATACACACTAAAGGTCTTAAGGAGCAGTTGAGGGCTACAAGCATTCTGAGGTTCACACACGAGTGTTGCCAGGAGCAACTGGCAGACTTATGGCATCCGCTGACACAAGTTTGTGATGTTTGTTTCCACTTTCATCTTATAGATTCACGTTGTGTTGCAGAGTTTCCTGCACTGAAAGCGCAGAAACTGAAGGAAACCGAAAATTTGAGGATTCACAAACTGACGTTGGTGTTTCATACTTAAGTTGATACAAAATAAGTTCATGATACCACAAATAGTTGCTCAAACTTTCTTATGGGAAGCGACGGCAGCAGGATTGAGGACGCTGGTTCCTTCTTTGGATTCCTAAGATTTGACCCAGGCTAAGAGTTTTAGACATACATGTCCTGACCCAGAGAGGGGGAAAAAAATGATGTTAGCAGTTGGAGGAGCCCACAAATAGACTCAGGAATTTGAAAGACAACAACTGTGTGGACATGTGTGGATGCTAAGCTGTCCACGGTTAAAATGACTGGAATAGAATGAGCAGGATTGAATGAGGAGTCACCCTGATTCGGCCAATGAGGCGTAAGGCTTTGTGATTGGTTTAGTAAAAAACTGAAGGAGTGGGATTTAGTTTCACTTGTTTCATTTCATCTGATTATCCTTCACATTTCTGTTTGCTTCTGTCATTTTCTGTAACACTAATTAGCTTTATGTCACAAAGCAACTTCTCTGTAGATCGCTGCCTTGTCATCGTGGAGATGCGTGAGGTCCTGAGATTCCAAGAGCAACGCTGTCTGGAGCTATGCTCCTCGTGGAGTCGAGTTGGAGGTCATCGACAAAGAACAAAACCGACTGTTACGTCAGAGGTGGAACAGGCGGAAAAACCTTCACTCAGACTCAGTGGCTTTGAAGGAGCGTGAGGGCAATGACAACTGTGTCCATCACAGTTCAGTTGAGTTTAATATAATTTAATAATCCCCAAAGGGAGATTATATTGCTTCAGTAAATTATAATATAGACAGATAACAGAACAAATAAGATATAAATCAGCTCACAAACATGTAGAAAGTTGTAGCAGTGAGGAAGGTGGAGTAGAAATCTTCAGATATCGGCATTAATAGATTGGGGCATTGTTTGTGTAGCTCGGCAACAACTTAGCTGGTGATGTCACACACAGCGTCAGCAGGTTACCAAGGTGAAACTCTCAGTGGACTCACAGCCAGCAGTTCAACATCTGGGCTGCAGAGACTCTCCTTCTCAGTGACAGGTCCAGGATTACACCAGCTGTTGTTAACAAGCTCCTCCTTTACTGTTACCTCTCTGCCTGCCTCTATAACCCATATAGTCTTAAAGCTGAGTAGAGAGGTGTTAGAGTTGTTCCTGCAGCCATGACTCAGAGAAACAAGTAATATTTCCTTCCATTTTATCCATCAGTGCTCTCATTTCCCATGATACTCAAGGGCAGAAATGGTTTAAACGTCCTCATCCTGGACGTCTCCTCTTCAGCTCGTCTGGGTTTGGGGTCTTATTCTAGGCATTAGAAAGCTCAATCAGCTGCTCCCACATGCTGACAACTTTCTCATTGCTGTGGTCATGCATCATAACAAAGTGCCAGAAATACCAGCAAACATCATCCAACCAGCAATAGAGAAATATTTAGAAAATCTTTGTTTTCACAGAAAAAAGATAATTAGAAAATGCAAATAATTTCGGACATAAATCTGACCTGATGGTGAACCCATTGTGTGTGGTTGGATTTGTGTCATTAAAACACAAAGTCTGCTTACAGATATTCTGCCTCACGACTTTTCACGTTACTACTGGTGTCAGAAACAGCAGCTTCTAAAAATGCCTTGTTTCACACTAAGTCTGGCCTTGTTCTAAAACTAATTTGCAGGAACATGATCGAATCTTGGGCTTCTCCAGCTTAATTTGTTTGTTTTAAAGAAAAAGAAGCATGGTGTGTTAAGGAAGTGGAATCAGACCCAGAGTGGTTGAGGTATGTCTGTCTATAAAAGTTTACAGATGCTGGGAAGGACTACTGCTTTGTTTGGGTGAGTATTACTAAGGTTACTAAGAAATTATATAAAAACTGGAGACACTTGTTTTATGTCCTGTAATCGTCTTTGGTTGTATTTTATGGATTTGGGTTTAATAGTGAGCTTGTGGGAGAGAACACCACCACATTCAGGGTGATCAGTAACATGATATCATAAGCAACAGAAAATGGACACAAATTAGGGGAAATTATGGAGATATAAAAAGAAACGGCAAAAACTGAAAGATGATATCATCAGTTTCATGGGGATGAAGAAACAATCTTGATTATCCATCCATCTGCACAAGGCTACTTATTTACAATGATGTAACGAGTTTACATTATCTTTACAAAGTAGTTTTGAATTTCTGTGATTTTTTTGTGTATTCTGTGAAGGTGACGGACGAGAGCTGACAATGAAACATGAGATACTCTTGAGGGAGCTGAGGGGAGGGAGGGGCGTGGATTTCTATCTTTAGTGTCGCCTCACCAGGTCCTCCAACGACAGCTCTTCCTATTGAATTACTTTGACTCAGCTGCCAGTCCATCAGTCCCCTCTATTCATCCCCCCTGACATGAGCAGATTGGTGAATTTCATATTTCTTTAGTAACTCAGCAGGACTACTCATAAGACAGGATGCACTCAGAGCATAACTCTGAATTAACACTTAATATTTGTTGTATTTAATTTCATATTTGGCTTAACACCCCTGTATGAGGTTTTGTGTGATGCCTTCACTGCTGTAACATAGAAAAGGTCTTTCCTGACCTTACTAGTTGCATAGCTCAAAGGATGCTAACACTGCCTCAGCAGTCCACGCCTGTGGTCCAGACTGAAATACATCTGCATAACATGATGAATTGCCAAGAAATTTGATATTTGTGGTCCCCAGATGATGAATCTTTTTGACTTTGGTGATCTAGTCAGCCATATTACAGAAACCCAAAACATTCCCACCAATGACAATTCCAGCTTGTTTAGTGCTGATTAGCGAGTAGCATGCGTTAAGATGAGAAACAGGAGAAACAAAATACATTTTGAACATTATAATGTCAGCTCGTGGCATTGTGAGCATCTTTAAAAGCTAATATTAGCATTTAGTTTTAAACATGGCAGCATAAAGCTAAAATAAATTGAAACATAGAGAATTAGCAGCAATGAAAGGCCCTTTGCTTGGTCTCCTTATGTTGATATTTCACTGCTGACTAGCATGTTAGCATGCTAAGCTAAGATGAGGAACATGATAAATAAATGATCTTTTAAACATTGTAATGTAAGCATTTGATATTGTGAACATGTTTTTAATGTTTACATTGGCATGTAGTTATAAACATAGATGTTTAAAGCTAAAATAAATAGAAATATTGAGAATTATCGGCAATGAAAAGCCCCTTGCTGTCTCCTCATGTTGATTGTTTCAATGCTTATTAGCCTGTTAGCATGCTAAGCTTAGATGAGGAACATGAGAAACAAATGACCTTTTAAACACTATATTGTTAGCATGTACATTGTGAATATGTTTAAAGGCTAATATTAGCATCTAGCTTTAAACACAACTGCTTAAAGCCAAAATAAATTGAAAAATCGAGTACTAGTGGCAAAGAAACCCTCTTGCTGTGTCTCCTCATGTTGATATTTTCCTGCAGATTAGCATGTTAGCTATAGTTGGGTTATGCTCCTTATCTGAGGGTAATTATCCTTGGATATATAGCGGTGAATGAATTGAATCACTGGTATGATAGGTGGCACTGTACCCATTTCAACTATCGCTAAGGATAAGGAGCATAACCCAACTATAGCTAAATCAAGTAGCTGATTGTCTCCTCCTTGTATAAGTGCTCCTGCTGCTGGTCTGTTGTAGCTGTAGACTTCAGCTGTTTTCACACATGGGCTGAATTCGCTCTCACATACACCCCATTTGGAAAATAGAACTGTTTTTTGCATGGTGTTGATTAAAGCAGCGCAATGATGATCTTACGAGTACAGTCCGAGTTAACTTTGTTCTTTGCTGGTAAAATCTATAGCTTCTTGAAGAACACCGAGGCTCCTCGGCTTTGGTTTAGTTTATTCTTCTGCTCGACTGTGACACCCAGTGGTTTTACAAGATGGTATATTGGACCTTTAAACGCTATTCGGATTCAGCAGGAAGCTCCTCAGAAACCAGGCTTATTTTAACCATGAACTTTATTTAAATCTTGTCAGAACCATTGTTTCAGCCTTGTGATACCAGACCCACGGTTGTCATGTATGTGTCATTGTTGCCATTCATTCTATAAGTCATTCATTTCTAATTTTACAGTACTGGGATGTCGTCCAGGACAGCTGTAGTATGTGAACCCTGCTGAGTCCTCTGTGTGTGTGTCTGTTGCATAATCATTCGAGCATGTGTGTCCATGCACACCTCAGCGGTATCATCCTCTTCTCTTATGCTCATTCATGTCCATTTCAACGTACCGTGTGAGTGCTTTTTTAAAGCCAGTGTGCAGTCCCACCACCTTTCTAATCTCAGCATTGATTCATTATCTGACACTTTTACACAAGCTTCATATCAGTCAAGAATCTGATGCCTTGTGTCTTCTGTGTGAAGAAAAAAGAGAAGATGTAGCTGAATAAATGATGACACACAGTCAAGATGTAGTTATTTTTGGCTTTAGCGCTGTATCGGTATGCTGTGTTGTTAATGCATCCTCAGAGTGGGACACTTGAACTGTGCAACTGTGAGGTGACAGCAAAATGAAACTGTGATATATTCAGTCATCAGAGCGAGTCAAATGCCTCATTAGAGTTGAGCATGTGTGTGTGAGGGAAACCCAACACCCATCCCAACAGTGACTTAATTAATTCTTAAATGCAAGTGGAAACACAACAGTAACTCAGTAACACTCAACTTAAAAATGGAGAAATAACAGTTATTATAAAGGTCATTGAGGTTTGTAGAAAGGTTTAGTGGGCTGAACAGAGCAGAAGGTGAAGCTGCTGTATCAGTGTTGCACCGAGAATAAAGCTATTAGATCTTTTTCTTCAAGTGAATCACTGGCTGTGCTGCAGACACAACCCACAGAATGATAAAGGAACTTTACATAAACCCTGATGTCTGAATACATCCAGGCAGGCGGCCGTCCTTCTTCAGTCTGGATCTTACTTTTAAAATGTAGTTTTCCTCTTTCGTTAATGCTTATTATTTTATTTGCATTATCACTCAGTTTAATTAAAACTAATTGGATTATATTTGGCTTCAGTTGGACTGTATCTTTCAGGGGCCTTAAGATGACTTTTTATTGTGATTAGCCGCTACATAAATAAAGCTAAATTGAATTGAATTTAATTGTATATGCAAATAAAGTGGAGTCAAACACTGAGCAAAGAAGAGACTTTGAGCCACAGAGTTTGACAGTAAATATATGATGGTCCTGCATAAACGAGGGTTAAATTCCCAGATGTAAAACTCATACAGTCATCCATATGTTGAAAAGAAGAGATCCTGCATTAACATTTAAAACCTCCACAGAAAATGTCACACTTTGTAACTAAGGGGCATCAGAACCATCAGAACCCACTTCTCACTGAACTTTTCGGACACTGAAGTCAGTCTGTTGCCCCCTTCAGATCCCTAATTAAAGCTTTTGCTCTTTGTCGCTGCCTTCAGCAACGATTTATCTATATTTATAACACATTTTATTGTGTGAACATCCTTCTGAACTGACTCACATTATCCCTTCTTGTAAATTTGTTAAGAAAGGATAAACAGATAATTATTAAGGTGTATTAAGGTATAAATGTTATGTTATCCCTTTTATCTTTTTATCCTCTTTGGGTATAAAAGGTAAGAACATAGATGGTCTCCCCTGACTGGTTTCTGACTCTGAATCCTGCGGCACTTGTGTGTTTTCTGCTCTGATATTTGTTGTTTCAGGGCTCATTTGGTTTGTCCAACACACATTAAACCACAAACGTCACACAGGTTAATGCGTTATTTATTAAACCTCCTGATGTGACTTCAGGAAACCAAGAAAAAGTCACTGAGAAGATGTAGCTCAGTATTTCCTGCTAGAAATAATTGCAAAGATTTGCAGTAAAAAACACAATAAGCAGCAACCTGCCTACCACAAACACTTATTAATCAATTAATTTTGATATTGTCCTCCCATGTTTAGCATTTTTAAAGAGAAAGCTTCCATAAAAACAAACAAAACAGGGCCTGGAAATCCACGAGTAAATGTGGCTCCTGTTATTAACATCCTGTTTACTGTTGATTCATGTTAAGCCACCGGGCTTCAACCCCACTGATTCCCTGTAAATGAGTCTTAGTGTAACTCAAAGGAACCTTTTCCTTAAACCTCGTTCCTTCAGCTTAACTAATGTGACATTAATAAGACTAATGCAGACCCCACTCTGTGACCTCTAAGCTCACAGACCCTCCTGTTAATCTCACTTAGTGTTAATCTGCGACCAGGCAGCAGCAACATGAGAAAACAGTGATGAACAGAAACTAAAGAAACAATAACACCCTGAATGAAGGTGTGTACATATTAGAAAAATACTGATAACTGTGTTTCTGCTCTGAACCATACTAACAAATACTGTATAAATGACCACAAGATCCGATACACTTAATGAACCGGCAGCTCTTTTCAAACTAAGTTAGTTGTGTTTTCAAAGTTATATATTTACACCGTTTCCATTTGTCAAACGAGTTAAACATGTCTGCTTTTAACTCAGTGTATGTAGTTAATTTTAAAATAATATTAATGAATCGGTCTTAGAGGAGGAGGAGAAAAAGATGGAGGATCTGTAGTAGAAGAGTTTAAATAAAATAAAATCTCCACACATTTTCCATACATTTCAGAAAAAAATAAATAAAGAAAGCAAGGAAGAAAGAAAGAAAAAAAAAGGTCTCCTCCGGCAGGCAGTTCATCTCTCCCGCAGATAGGCGGCCTTGCCCCGGGCAGAATATCACGGTCAGCCCCGGCACCGCGGTGGATGATGGGAAATATGGGATCAGGTAAAGTCCTACGCCTCGTGAAGAGCGCAGAAATAACTGTACATAAACAGGAAGTAACGACACTAAAGCTACACAATAAAAGCAGCTTTTAAAGTCTAAGGTGGTGAACAGGCTGTAGAGCACTTAGATGTTTTAGTTTGTTTTTTCTACTGTTTTTATATTTAAGGATCAGTTCATTACTGGAAAGGTAGCGTCACCTGTTTTAGTTTGACTGAGCTGAATATATTTATGTATACGAGGCTGAGAAAAACTTGGATTCCAGGTATAAACTACAGTTGGGTAAAAGTCAGTTCAGACAGAAATTATAGCTCCTTGGGTTTATGTCCAATTCATGAGTTTTCTAGTCAGACGGAGAAAGGATTTTAGTTTTCTCTGGGCACCTGCCTCTTCACAGCAGTTCTTTTACAGGTGTTTCGTGTTAAATAAGATGAGGCGGAGACGTGTGCATTAATCCCACTTTTACTGTAAAGTTTCCCAGCGGAAGTGTCGCTGTGCTGCTGTTTGCTTGGTGCTGACAGGAGGAGCTGAGAGCCGAGGAGGCGTCAGGTGAATGATTTACAGCCTCTGCTTTTCACCTTCTCACCTGTCCATCACTTAAAAAAACCTAATTTGTGAGGGGAAATGTTCCGCTGTTACTAACCCGCCCGGCCCCCACTAATAGAAATACTCATTTCTACTTCTGAGTGGACACAAAGACGAAACCACGCCGCAGGAGCCTGGACTTAGCAGGTAGGCTATAAATAACTTTTTCTATTGTTGCGGGTTTGAAAGCAATTCCGCGTGCGCGTATCTGAATATTTGTGATGGTTTGAGGTGCAGAATTATCAACCGTAGTTGTGTTTTGTTCGTGGAAGCAGCCGGGGCTATTTTCAGCCTCAGCGGACACGTTAAATGCGTTAAAAATGTGAACTGACGCTGAGGCCTGTTGCGCCGCCCACAGTAAACAAAGCACGCAGAAAGTGTGCGCGCGCGCGCGCCTGCACGTTCTCTGGTTTCTGTCTGTATTAAATAATGAAATCACCTGACTGCACTGACTGGGAATGACAACAGTCCAGCGAATACTTACTGTCCTATTCTCTGATTTTATCCGCCATTCAGAGGCTGTTTGGGCAGACGAACAAACATGGCACCGTTTATAAGACTTTATTAAGACTGTAAATACACGAAATTACTCCTCCGCATGTAACGCATCCAGGTTGGCACCTGTTAAACACACACATGCACATGCACAGGGTCACACACTCTTGGAGAAAGATGCTATATATACTGGAGCGGTGGGCAGCCAATCACAGCGCCCGGGGAGCATGGGGGGGGGGGGGGGGGGGGTACGGTGCCTTGCTCAAGGGCATATATTCAGATTTATGGAGATTTTGGGTTGTTTTGTGGTTCTTATCGGTTGTTTTTGATCTGTTCAGAGCTGCAAACAGCTCCTTGAAGTTGCATAGTGTTAATAAAAACAGTTTATTGTTCACATCTCAGAGACTGATGCTTAAAAATGTGCAGCTTTATTGGACCAAATGTGGTGCAGTCTGATCCTGCGTTTATCTGGTGCTGAAATCAAAACTGGATCAAACAGAAGGATTTTCTTATTGTTGTGCAAACTGACCAAACTACGAGCGATGAACAAAACAAGGTGATAAGCACACTGTTGTGTTTTGCATTTGCAAACAGCACAGCAGCACGTTCACTGATAGATGACAGTACGACTGTGTGTGGGACCGATTTAATTACACACAAGCTGTCAGAAGAGCTGATAAACACTTTATCTGCATGGGCTGCCATGCTGGATTTTGACATCATGGTTGTTGCTGCTTTGTCTCATTGGAAATATCAGTTTCTTCTTAACAATCGACATCTAAGTTATTTCCATCCAACCTTCCCTCATCAGTGACTGGACGGGCTTCAGCAGGCTTAGTGCCCCTCTGGACCTGCCCATAGAGTGTCTCGTTTGTCTGAATCGGTTTCCCTTTTTTAGAGAAACACACCAGAGTTCGAAGTAGCAGAATAACAACATGGATGCTTGTTTTAAGGAGAGACTTTGCAGGAGAGTTTGTCCTTTATTCTCACCTTTACTATGTCCTGTGGAGCAATAACACGTCCACACGGGGTAGTTAAAGTGTCTGCATAGCCAAATGATCATATGAATAGGACCACGTGTGCCTCCCTTCAGTTAATTAGCAACTCTTGAATAGTTTTGTGGTCATTTTTCATGTCTGTGGTTGCTTTTTGTCTGCTTGTGGTGGTTTTCTCTCTTCTCCTTTGTTTTACTGATTCATTTCCAGAGAATCACTGAAAGCATGGTCCAAACGTGGCCTTTGTCAACAGTTTTCTACAGTTTTACAGCTAACTGTCCAAAGTTTCCTACTTCAGTTGCAGAAGGCTAAACGCAGGTGATCACTGATGGCGTGCACAAGCGTGTAACTGCTGAGCATCTTTTGTCCGCTTTATTCTCCACATCCCAACGTAGCCGAACACATTCAATTCCAGTTGCTTCCAAACGTGCAAAAGAAAACCCCACAAACACAAAAGAAGCATAATACAAGACTTATACGCTGCTGCTGTTTGTCCCCACCCCTGCAATCATCACACCAGGTGAGGTGCACGGGTAAGTGAAACTATTTCTTACCGCGGGGAACACACCCATCACCTAAAGTGTGCAGCAACAGCAAACTGATGAATATAAAACAACTTACGGCCCTTGTTTGGCCTTCTCTGACATCACTGACTCAGGGTGAGTGTGGCTGCCACACATCCATCAGTCATCGCCTAAATCTGCCTTTCATTTCGGCCTCACCTTCACCAGAACCCACTTCAAAGCTGGCTCGTGACATTAGGGCCTCATATCGAGTTGTTTTTCTTACACTTTAAACTCCTAAAACAACTGAATGTACAGAGCCTTTAAATCAGCTCATTCTGGCAGCTGTTTTGTTTGTAGCGTTTCCTTTTTATTTCCAGATGCCCACTTCCTCTCGCTGCCTCTGATCAGACCAGAATTGAAGGGATGTGAAAACACTCAGACTCATGTTTAGTAAAGTTTCTGTCAGTTTTAAACTTCTTCCCCTTCTTTGTCGCTCCACTGCAGCCCAGTCCTCACTCTTTACATGTCTCTGTCCACGTCAGGTGTTCTTAGAGGAGGAACCTCGGAGCGGGAGCCATGTTGTCGGCAGAGGAGATTCTGTGCAACACCCAGCAGGTGATCGCAGGGCTGGAAGCTCTGAGAGGAGAGAACCGCAGCCTGCTGGAGAGCCTGCAGGAGGCGATGGAGAGCCGGCCGGCGGTGGACAGCGGCAGCGTTGAGCAGGAGAAGAGCGGCATCATCCGCCAATCACTGGAGAGGATAGAGCTGGGGCTGAGCGAGGCACAGGTCCGAACAGAGCAGAAACCAAACCCTCAGTTAGCTTTATGATATGCAGGATCCTGTAGGGATCGATGAGTCTGACGGTAACACGACTTAAAGAAGAACTTCGTAGCCAGAATGGGAATAGATGGAGATGTATCTTAATCAAGGCACTCCATTAGTAAAACATTTTTTTTTATTTTTTACCTACCTCAAGATTTACAATCAGCATTAATCAGGTTTTATAAAAAAAACTTTTTTCTATATTTGCTAAAACTGCTTCTGACGATAAGGCAGAAAACAGAAAATCAGGGGCTTGGGAGGCAAAGCTTAAGCCCAGCAGAGAGGGAGGGGGAGGGGCCTGCAAGTACTGTTCATTCAAAAAAATGTTTGTTTTGCTTTTAAACCCCAAAGAAACTTAAAAGTCCACAGATTTTGCTTAGACAACAGGCTGTGTATAAGTATGTCTCCACAAAGAGGAACCATTTAAAGAAACAGAAATACTAATAATTACTGTAAAAGTGACCAAAACAACACAAGTATATTATTTAAAGCAAAAAAAATTAAAGACTAAAGGCAGGCACTGTTAAAAAGATGTGACGTTTCAGAACCAGAGTAAAAACAAAGTACTAAAATAAAAATGTATGTCCATATATTGTATATTTGTCATTAATTTACATTATTTCCTCCAGGTGATGATGGCTCTGTCGGCTCATCTCGGTTCGCTGGAGGCGGAGAAGCAAAAGCTTCGAGCTCAAGTGAGTTTTACATCGTATACGTGCATATTTAATGTATAAAGTGACTATTTTAATGACTGACTGCAGTCCAATGATTCGTTTCCTGTTTTCATGATGAGAATTCAGCTGTTTCACTCCAGGTTTTTCTGCTTTTTTTTTAACATAAAGAATACTTCTCTTACGCTAACCCTCCTCCATCTTCTTTTTCTCATAATCATCTGTTTTAACCTTCTTTTCCTCCATCTTTCTTCATTTTCAATCTTGTTCCTCTCGCTTTTGTCATGTTACCCTTTCTTTTTCTGCCCTTCTCCTCCTTTCTTGTTTTTCTTTCATGCTCTTGAACTTCTTCTTTGCATCCGACTGGTTTGACAGGTGCGTCGTCTCTGTCAGGAGAACCAGTGGCTGAGGGACGAACTGGCCGGCGCTCAGCAGCGGCTGCAGGACAAGGAGCAGGAGGTGGTCACCCTGGAGGAGCAGAACCGACACCTGCAGTTTATGTCATCCATACGCAAATACGACCAGGATGAACCACCTCTGGTGAGGACAAACGGCATTCAAACCCAAACTCATGTGTGAATGTTCAGGAAGAAGGTTGCTGTTCTTAATCACCAAACTGGTTGCACCAAACGATGATTAAAAACAAGCTCCACTGACTAAACCTGCTATTTTGAGCCTCTTCAACCTGACTATCAGATTGCTGAATGTACAAAAAAAGTCACCACCTGGATTTAACTAAGCAAATAGGTAAGAGTCTCCCAACGGATAATTACTGCAGGGATGGCAACAAGTTATTTAACCCTAAATGATGCAGTGAGCAGCTTCGCATTTCTTAAACAAACACGTTGGACGACGCCTCCTGTGGTTGTGGAAAAGATGTTAATCTGTTTGGAAAGGGTCAGATTATCAGCATGAATCAAGCAAAGAAAACATCTGCAGAGATCGCTGGAACAGCTAAAATTGGGTTAAGAGCTGTCCAACGTCTTCATAAAGACTCGAAGGATCGTGAGGAACCATCAAGAAATGCGGTCGGAAAAAAATCTCGATCGTGATCGGTGATCACTTTGGTGACATCATGACCCAGTTCGCTAGCTAACATAAAGATTGGACTCTGGAGCAGTGGAAGAAGGTCATGTGGCTGATGAGTGACGTTTACAGGATTTTAGAAAAGCCATTGTTATTATATTTTAAAGCTAAAGGACCTCAGAGGTTCTACTCTGACACATCACCGCCTCAGGCAGTTTCTGAGGTGAACCTCTCACCTTTACAGACGAAATATAATCATAATCATCAGTTCTACCAGCAACGTAGAGCTTATTGTGCCTAAAACAGACAGATTGTTGGAATAAAACTGATGTTTTTTGTCCCTGCAGGATGACAAAGACCCTTCTTCTAACAGGGAGTCTCTGGATGACTTGTTTCCTGCAGACGACGAGGAACAGTCACAGAGTAAGGCTCTACTGGGGTGTAAAATGTGGGTTTAAGGCAAGCTTTTTGAAACATAAAGAGCTAGTTTGCCAAAGCAGTCGCCACAGAGATCATCTTTTGCAGATGTTTTAAAGGCCTGGAATGACTTTATTTAGTCTGAATGGCATTCAGACTCTCAGTGCTGAAAGACTCAGAAACTAAAGAAGTGAAGCTGGAAAAAATGCTCATTTGTTTATGTGTAAATGGGTTTATATAATTATCTAATGAGTTTCGCTGCTCCTCCTGATTTTTAAGTACCTGCCGGCACACAACAAACACATTTCAGGCCCTGGTGTTACACTTTGAGCATCTGCGTGAGACTGTAGCATGTGATACCTCAGAGGAGTAAAACCTGTTGGAGGAAGCTGAATTAATTCCTCTTATATGACATTATCTTTGATATAAGAATAAGAAGACAGTTTAACATGCGCACAGGGCTTAAAGGGGAACTTCTCCTGGTGAGATCATTGAGTAAATCATCTCCTCTGGACAGAAAATGTTGTAAACGTATTCTTCATAGTGTGGAGCAAAACAACGCAGGGTGGGGGGAGTGTGCTAAAGTGCCCTCAGGTGTCCTCTGGGGAGCCAAAACGCATGTTAAACTGCCCTCAAGTGTCCTCTGGGGAGCCAAAACGCATGTTAAAGTGCCCTCAGGTGTCCTCTGGGGAGCCAAAACGCATGTTAAAGTGCCCTCAGGTGTCCTCTGGGGAGCCAAAACGCATGTTAAACTGCCCTCAAGTGTCCTCTGGGGAGCCAAAACGCATGTTAAAGTGCCCTCAGGTGTCCTCTGGGGAGCCAAAACGCATGTTAAACTGCCCTCTACAGTGGTGAGGACGCGCTATATGTGCCCCTTTTTTCCTCTCCGCCCTGCCCTTCAAAAAGTCTGTGCACACCACTGTCAGAAGGTCTGTCTCGTTGCAACAAGCAAAGCCGACGGAGGAGAAAACTGTTAGATTAAGCTGCCAGTTTGAATGCTTATACCACCAGTTGTCATCCACCCGAGTCAGACTACGCTGCGGCTAAACATGGCTTTTTATTCCAGTCAGATCATTTCAAAATGATCTAATTAAATCTTGGTAAAGCTTTCCCTGTAAACCTGCCTGTTATAAATACACTTTTCTTACAATCGTTTGGGCTGTAAGAACTGATCCTGTCCTTGTTTCAGTGTCCCAGCCTCACAGCAGCGCAGCAGCCGCAGCCCAGCAGGGCGGCTACGAGATTCCCGCCCGCCTTCGAACGCTCCACAACCTGGTCATCCAGTACGCTTCACAGGGACGGTACGAGGTCGCCGTGCCGCTTTGCAAACAGGTGAGAGGTGCTTCACCTTTACTGGTCCTCCAAACGTCTGCAGAGCGTCGACTGATGCGTCCGATGATCATTTCTCAACAGGCTCTGGAAGACCTGGAGAAGTCCTCAGGCCACACCCACCCGGACGTAGCCACCATGCTGAATATACTGGCGCTCGTGTACAGGTGACTTCATCACCTCTCTGAGACATGTGGTTGTTTCATTTGATTTATTCTCACAACTTTGTTAACGGAAGTGTTTTTATATTTTTGACTGTAGGGATCAGAACAAATACAAAGAGGCGGCGAACCTGCTGAACGACGCGCTGGCGATCAGGGAGAAAACTCTGGGAATTGATCATCCTGCTGTAAGTTCTGCTCCAACGCTGACAACTTCTAATGAGATGGTTCAAACGGATTAAACTGCAAAGTGTTTTGTTTTGTCTTAATTACATTTTTAAAATCTGAGCAAAGCTGCGAAACATTTCTTGGTCATGAGATGCAGCATTCGTTTGATTCCACGTATTTCCTAATAATGCTGTCTTATTTTAGGTGAGAAAACCTAATTATTGTGTTAGTCTGTGTCTGAAATCACTCCCTAACCACTATATAGTGACCACGCCATTCTGTAGTGGTGTCCGAATGTTTAGTGATTATTAATGTTCACTATATCGTGCACTCAATGTCTCCCACAATTCACCGCGAAATGTAGAGCATCCGATGGTCACTAACCGGAGCAAGATGTCCCATCATGCAACGTTTCGTGAGATTAATGCGGTACGTTTTAATTCTGCGACAGCGATGACATCATTACCTGCGCCAAGAGTAGTGTCCGAAATATTTTTAGGACTTTATTCAACGTATTTTGACTTTAATCTCGACTTATTTTTTACTTTATCGGACGTATTTCGACTTTATTCTCGACTTATTTTTTACTTTATCGGACGTATTTCGACTTTAATCTCGACTTATTTTTTACTTTATTGGACGTATTTCGACTTTAATCTCGACTTATTTTTTACTTTATCGGACGTTTTTTGACTTTATTCTCGACTAATTTTTTACTTTATCGGACGTATTTCGACTTTATTCTCGACTTATTTTTACTTTATCGGACGTATTTCGACTTTAATCTCGACTTATTTTTTACTTTTTTTGGACGTATTTCGACTTTATTCTCGACTTATTTTTTACTTTATCGGACGTATTTCGACTTTATTCTCGACTTATTTTTTACTTTATCGGACGTATTTCGACTTTAATCTCGACTTATTTTTTACTTTATCGGACGTATTTCGACTTTATTCTCGACTTATTTTTTACTTTATCGGACGTATTTCGACTTTAATCTCGACTTATTTTTTACTTTATTGGACGTATTTCGACTTTAATCTCGACTTATTTTTTACTTTATCGGACGTTTTTTGACTTTATTCTCGACTAATTTTTTACTTTATCGGACGTATTTCGACTTTATTCTCGACTTATTTTTTACTTTATCGGACGTATTTCGACTTTAATCTCGACTTATTTTTTACTTTATTGGACGTATTTCGACTTTAATCTCGACTTATTTTTTACTTTATCGGACGTTTTTTGACTTTATTCTCGACTAATTTTTTACTTTATCGGACGTATTTCGACTTTATTCTCGACTTATTTTTTACTTTATCGGACGTATTTCGACTTTAATCTCGACTTATTTTTTACTTTTTTTGGACGTATTTCGACTTTATTCTCGGCTTATTTTTTACTTTACTGGACGTATTTTGACTTTATTCTCGACTTATTTTTTACTTTTTTTGGACGTATTTCGACTTTATTCTCGACTTATTTTTTACTTTACTGGACGTATTTTGACTTTATTCTCGACTTATTTTTTACTTTATTCTCGACTTATTTTTTACTTTATGCTTAAATAGTAAACAGAATATGAAATAAAAATTACAGGACAGTAATCAAAAGTTTCTAATTTACAAAAATGCAGTAGTAAAGGTAAAGTAAAGTATTGTGTGAGACGACATTAATGTGGTACGTTTTAATTCTGCGACAGCGATGACATCATTACCTGCACCTGCACAAGAGTAGTGTCAGAAAGATTTTTAGGACTTTATTCAACGTATTTTGACTTTAATCTCGACTTATTTTTTACTTTATTGGACGTATTTCGACTTTATTCTCGACTTATTTTTTACTTTATCGGACGTATTTCGACTTTAATCTCGACTTATTTTTTACTTTATTGGACGTATTTCGACTTTAATCTCGACTTATTTTTTACTTTATCGGACGTTTTTTGACTTTATTCTCGACTAATTTTTTACTTTATCGGACGTATTTCGACTTTATTCTCGACTTATTTTTGACTTTTTTTGGACGTATTTCGACTTTATTCTCGACTTATTTTTGACTTTACTGGACGTATTTTGACTTTATTCTCGACTTATTTTTTACTTTATTCTCGACTTATTTTTTACTTTATGCTTAAATAGTAAACAGAATATGAAATAAAAATTACAGGACAGTAATCAAAAGTTTCTAATTTACAAAAATGCAGTAGTAAAGGTAAAGTAAAGTATTGTGTGAGACGACATTAATGTGGTACGTTTTAATTGTGCGACAGCGATGACGTCATTACCTGCGCCAAGAGTAGTGTCCGAAATATTTTTAGGACTTTATTCAACGTATTTCGACTTTATTCTTGACTTATTTTTTACTTTATCGGACGTTTTTCGACTTTATTCTCGACTTATTTTTTACTTTATTGGGCGTATTTCGACTTTATTCTCGACTTATTTTTTACTTTATTGGGCGTATTTCGACTTTATTCTCGACTTATTTTTTACTTTATTGGACGTATTTTGACTTTATTCTCGACTTATTTTTTACTTTATGCTTAAATAGTAAACAGAATATGAAATAAAAATTACAGGACAGTAATCAAAAGTTTCTAATTTACAAAAATGCAGTAGTAAAGGTAAAGTAAAGTATTGTGTGAGACGACATTAATGCGGTACGTTTTAATTGTGCGACAGCGATGACGTCATTACCTGCGCCAAGAGTAGTGTCAGAAAGATTTTTCTGTTGAGCTCATTTTATAGCTACATTTATTTCCTTGAGTAGGGAATGAGTGAGTGATTACCTTAGCCTGACCAAAATCATATGGAATCCAGACTAACGTGTCCAAATACTGCTCGTTTATTCCTGCCTGTTTCCACTCTGCTCTGTTAGAGCAGTTTCCCAATCCTGGTCCTTGAGGCCCTGCATGTTTTCCATGTTTTCCTGTTCCAGCCCCTGATTCAAATGAATGGGTCAGGTCTTCAAGCTCTGCATTCACTTGAATTGGGGTTTTGAGTGTTTTTTCCCCTCATACTGTCCACAGACTTGTTAAGTCGAGCTGAAACCGCGGCTCGACTCAACTGTGCATGTAACCGTACCAAGTGTGCGTTTTTGTGTGTGCGCAGGTGGCCGCGACGCTCAACAATCTGGCGGTTCTTTATGGGAAAAGAGGAAAATACAAGGAAGCAGAACCTCTTTGTAAAAGAGCTCTGGAGATCAGAGAGAAGGTAAGGAAGCGGATACAATAACCTTTAATTCTCAGTAACTTAACACCATTAATTTATTAAGCATTAGAAAATCTTAAAGAGTCCATAAAGTGATCCTCACTCTCAGCTCTGAATGAACACTGTACTTTGTGCTCAGGTTCTGGGTACAGACCACCCAGATGTGGCCAAGCAGCTGAACAACCTGGCTCTGCTGTGTCAGAACCAAGGGAAATACCAGGAAGTGGAGCAGTACTACGAGCGCGCTCTGCACATCTACCAGAGCAAGCTGGGACCAGATGATGCCAACGTGGCCAAGACCAAGAACAACCTGGTCAGAGGAGGCTTTGATTACCGTTTGTTACACTTTGAGTCCTCTTTGCATTCATCTTAGTTTGATAAATGTTGATGATCCTAAATCACTGCTGTAAAGGTTTTGATTTGCTTTCCCCTCTCAGGCGTCATGCTATCTGAAACAGGGGAAATACAGACAGGCTGAAGCTCTGTACAAAGAGATCCTGACCAGAGCTCATGAAAAAGAGTTTGGATCTGTGGAAGGTACAGTTATATCGATTTTTCATCTTAACCCTTCATTTAACATTTAATTTGACTCATTTCTCTTCCACCGGAAGAGAAAACACTACCCCACAAAGATAGGTTTCATGGTTCAACATTTTTTTAATGAGATAAATGCTTTTGTGAAAGATTTTACTCACGTGTTTGGAATAAAAGGGCAACATAAGAAAGTACAACACCTGTGTACCGCAGGGTTTAGTAAAGCACTCAGAAGTGGCGTTTTATCCTCCAGGTGACGGTCGTCCCAGCTGGTCTGGCGCAGAGGACAGCGGCTCCACGCAGGACGGACTCAAGCGAAGCGGCTCTTTCACCAAACTCAGAGAGTCGATACGCCGAAGTAGCGAGAAACTGGTCCGCAAGCTGAAAGGAGTTGGAATGGAGGAAATGACCCCGAGGAACGCCGGGTAAAACTCTGCGTGTTACACTGCCAGTGTGAGCGTAACTGAAGCTGAAACCACACTCGGGTTTATGTGAACTTTTGTTTTCAGGATGAAGAGGGCAAACTCTCTGAATATGTTGAATGTTGGAACCAGAGACAATCAGGACGCCACCAAGGTGAGCTGATTGATCACACGTTTAGGATAAAATACCAGAAGTATTAGTCACGCCAAGAAAAAAAAAAAAAGATGACTTTTGTTTGTTTTAATGTCCTAATGTTGAGAAGAATGGAAAAGGTGGAATTTCCTTGTTACTAAAACTTATTCTTTTCTCGACGTATTTCGACTTTATCACGTATTTTTGACGTTATTCTCGAAAATATTTTCAACTTTACTCAACGTATTTTTTACTTTATTTTCGACTTTATCGACATATTTCAATTTTATTTGACTTTGACTTTATTTGACGTATTTCAACTTTATTCGACATATTTTCAACTTTATTTGACATAATTTGACTTTATTCCACGTATTTTCAACTTTATCTCAACGTATTCGATTTTATTTTTTACTTTATCGATGTATTTCGACTTTATCTCGACGTATATTCGATTTTATTCAACGTATTTTCGACTTTATTCAACGTATTTTCGACTTTATTCTTGAAGTATTTCGACTCTTTCCTCAGTGACTCTGTGCCTTTATGTATGAGACACGTTTGAATTTGTAGATGCGACATCCATCAGTTCTTCCTTTTGTTCCTCAGTCGAGCCACCTGACAGCGAGCCGAGGCCTGAGCACCAGCACGCAGAGTCTGACGAGACGAAGCTCACTTGGTGGGACCAGCTAACACGAACACCTGAATAACACAATGACTAAACTAGCTGCTGTGAACAGAGCACATCAGAGACGATGATCAAAAATCTCTCTTAGCGTGAAATATCTTCAGATAGTAATCAGAAAGGGTCACATATTAAATCTACCTGATAGGTATACATTTCACTGTAACATTTCCTTCCTTATTTAATTTGTCTTTATTCTTGGTTTCTAAAATGTTACATAAAACATGAATAATTTTAGATTTGAAATGCTAATTTACACTTTAAGGAAACTATATATTTTCATATAAACTGTCTGCATCTGGAATACAAACCAGTTACATTTGAGGTGGTTTTTCCTCGTCTTAATGCACCTTTTTAAACAACCTTTCTATTTTAAAAAAAAGCTATTTATGTTGTAAATTTCTAAAAAAGGCACAAATATTTTTAAAACTTTTTAAAGCACAGGGATGTTACACTAGTTCAAGAGAAGTGAAGTTAAAGTTTACACTTTTGAAGCGATTTAAATGCCTTCTGGATATGTCGGTCGTTTAATTATAATAATAATAAAACTTTATGGTGAAACACAAACGTATTTAGTTCAGCTGCGTTTTAACATTCCACTTTAGGAAAAATCAGGAAACAAACAGGTGAGTTACTCCATCGAAAAAAAGGCACATATCTGACTGTAAAGACTGGAGTCTCACATGACAAGAGGATATCTTTGCACTTAATATAAATATATATGCTGTATGTAGCAAACCTTCTTGCAATATCCGTGGTTGTAAGTCATCTCTGCAATTTTAGAAATATCATTTTTTTATGCATTTTTCTGCAGTTAAAGTTTAAAAGACGGTTTAATCAAAGAATAGCGTGATGCTGGATGGAGAATCTCAGGCATATTAGCTCAAAGTAACAACAGAGCATATAATCTACCCCGAAAAGGATGTTCTGATTTTATTTTTTATTATTCGTGGTTGAGTTGTGTTAAGTACTTATGGACAGTGGTCAAACCGCTGCTTAGACGAAGGCCACCAGAGGAGCACATTTTGGAGTAAAAACCTACAATGTAATGTTTGTTTAAACTGAAGGTTTTTGGTCCTTTTTAGATGGTGAAAATTAGCTCTTCTGAGCAGCAGTTAGCGTTTCTCACCCATCAGAAATCCTCCAGGATTGTCCAAACTGAAGCCTGCTGCCTACTCTGTGTAAAACTCGTGCACAGATGTTGTCTTTAAGTTACTTTAATGGTGATTTAGTCGGATGACGCTATGGTTATAAAAGCAGGGTCTTATTAGAGCAGAGCGACAGTCTTAATGGGATGATTCCTCTTTGGAAATTAAGCTATAATACACACTTATATGTCGCCATTTTGATAAAAATATCAACTTTGAACCATGTGTGGAGCGCTAAGGCCCATCTGAATCATGTTGGAGTGATTCGATCCCCAACCAAAGTATTTGGGTTTTTAGAAGCTTGGTTTCACACAGTTTTCTTTTCTATTGTCATGTGAACACTGAACACAAATAAGTACTTCACACAACAAATAAACCCTCAGAAAAACCGCCAGATGAATCACTTTATGAATTGAATTCAACATCTGCAATAATGCATCAAAAATAACTAACTTTTTCCTTAATTTATGTAATATGCCTTTAAATAAAGTCTAGTTTTATATATAACCCACCAACACTCAGGTGCATTTGACATAAAACACAGATCTAAATAAAACCGTACTTCTAGATAATAATATTCCCCTGGAATACTGATTGTACATTTTCTGTGGAACAGGAAGTCACTGCTGTTTGTTTGTTAAAGGCCTGAAGTCGCATTGTTTCAGTAGAAATTACAAACTGTTTAAAAAAAGCACTTAAAAACGTAAAAAAAGAAATGTAGAAACTAAAGTATTGAGCTACTCTGACACTGTTTACTCCATCAAAGAAGAATGTTTGTATTTTATATTTGCAAACTTGAGTCGAAATAAATTATAGTAAGACAATGAAGTCTTTTGTACAGTTTGTTTTTCCCCTGCTTGAAATCCAATTTTTGTTCAGTTCATGTATCTTTGACCTTTCAGAAAGTGAAAGAAGATTTTTACAAGAAGAAAATACAACAACAGTTACGTAGAAACATTTATTTTCCAACTTCCTGGTTAGAAAACACAAAGTTTGGTATAAAATGTGACTATGTACAATGCAGTTTTGTCTGTATAACAGACACAATATGGTGCAGAGTGACACCCACAGATGGATTTATATTTCTCTAAACTCGCTGTATCTCAGTGTTTTATTTGGAAACAAACCAAAAGGACACTTGAAAGAGCTTAACATGTTCAGCAGTTTTGGATCAGAGATAAATCTGTTGCGTTATAACGGACGTGTGACGTGGAAAATGACACTAAAACTATTAGATGGTTAACTTTTAAACTTTAGACCAGCTCTGGGCCAGGAGAAACTGTAACTTCCACGTTAAACAGAACCAGATCGCTGTCCGTTTGCAGCTGTATTTATCAACGTCGTTTGATTTTTTTCATGTCAAAAGTTTATAAATGCAAAGAGTTGCAGTGTGAACCGTTTTAATTGGCATCCAACTGCTTTGCTAAATCATGGTTTTAATTCCTTAGAATGAGTCATTTTTAGGTAAAGCTGCCATATTACAGCATGTAGAAGAAGAATCTGTGTTACGTTGTTAATGCAAGAACAGGCGACTGTGCATTAAATCGACCAAAGAAGTGAAAACATGAAGAGTTTAAATCTTTTCAGGACAGGCAGAAAGCATTTATAAACACTGGTGGAGCTTCTCCCCGATGGAAATTACTGACGAATATTTCTACTTTACGGGTAATTTAACCAACAGACGCAGATTAATTTGTTGCGAGCCAGTGAGCAGACTTCTTTGGTGATGGTCGCAATCCCAAACTTAACCACTAGATGTCAGCAGTTGTTACAAATCGTTCCTCTAAAGCTCATTAAATAAAAAATAAAACTGTTTTTAAGCCCTGTGGGAAAAGGTGTTTACAGTCACCATGACAACCTGGCTCTGTACTGGTTCTTTGGCCCAAACAAAAACCATTACGAGAGGATTTAATATCATCAACTGGTGTCTTAAGTGGAAGTTTATAGCAGTTTGTGTCAATTAGCAGTTGGAAAATGCAATAAAACCAGATGGTGGTTTATTGGATTTGCTGTGATCCAAAATACTGAACTTTTGGGGTGTTAAACACTGATTTCAAAGGTTAATACTGTAACAGTCCTGAAAAGCTGTTCTTTAGATGTTTTTACTGTTCATATCGAGGAAAATGTCTTCTTGAGAGTGAAAACCAAACGTTTCCTCTTGGATTACTTTGAACTACTGCTGAGGTAACACCTGAATATCTAAAACTACCCAAACCCGTCGGCACGGTGACGACGTCACAGAAGCATCAGACGACCCCCGACTGTGTCTACGGTGACGACTTAACGCAGTGCACGTCACCTTTAAGTCTGATGGGCAATCTGGGTGATTTTCTGCAACATCTCCTCCGACTCCAGCTGCTCGAGGGTCAACAGAGACAGACCCAGCTGGTCCTCCTGGGGAGAAAATGAAGAGCGAGCTGAATACAAAGATCTCTGAAGGTTCTTTTAAAGCGAATTAAACAAGCTCCAACTAACATAATTCCAATTATTTCATGTTAATGAGGAAACTTAACACAGGAGGTAACTACAGTGGCCCAATGTTCCTTCATATCTTACATGAGAGAGAGAGAATTAGGCAAATCTGTGCCCTTTGGCTCCCCCTACAGTTGTGGGGATGCATTACCACGGTCATCAACACAGATGTGAGTCCTGCACATGCACAGCCTGAATTTGATGTCATGTTAAAGAAGCCATCAAAAGCCCACAAAAATGTCAAAGGACCATAAAGAAAAACAATGTGTTGTTCTGCTGGAAACCAAAGACATACATGTGCATTGTTTTAAGGTTTGAAAACATTTTCTCTCGTGTCGTTTTCCAACCTCAGAAGAAAACAGCGACTTTATGCTCCTGTGGTTCTTGGCAGGTCGTACCTGTCTGAAAGGCTGAGCCATCTGCCGCAGGAAGTGCTTGGAGAGCTGGACGGCCTCGTCCACGGTGAGGTTCAAACTGCCGTCGGTGATGTGCTCCTGAATCCAGCGAGGAAGCTTCCCCCGCTTGTCTGCTCGGGCGTATCGCTGTGGGCCGGAGAGCGTTACTACAACGGGGCAATAAACCAATAAAATCCTGTGGGCTGACCTTCTCGCTTTGTCATCCCTCACCTTGTCAGCAAAAATCATGATTCCATAGTCGGTCTTGCCCCTGATGGCTCTGCCCACACACTGAGCTGCGTGGCGCATGGCATCAAACGTCAGGAAGTCGTTCTCTCGGATCTGAAACTGATCCCGAAGGTACTCCAGCCGAGCCTGAACCAGGTGATTCAGACAGGGAGGATTTAATGTAAATATACAGACATGTTTCATATTAAAACATCTGTTTGTCTATTGTTTAACAGACTTTTTAAAGGAAAATTTAGAAAATAGAAAGTTAAAAGCTCTTTGTTCATTAATCAAAGCCTTAAAAACTCATCTCTGTTCTTTAATATTACAAATAGAGACATTTTTTTCCCTTTTGTGGCCCAAAATCCTTCCATGTGTCCCTACATTTATGCCTCATTTAGTATTCTGGGATCAATCGCCTCCGACACATGGTGACTGTTACAATCATTAAAGGCCTTTAAGCATCTAAAAGACAACATAAACATGTTGATTTTCACTAAAGGAACAATTTAAAAGACAATTACTTGACTTCTGTGGTGGAGCTTTGAGTCATTTCTTCCTCTAAATAACACGATGCTCTCCACTGTGGGAAATGTTAACATTTATAGTGAAAGTAACTTCAGACGCAGTACAAAGAAAGTGTTAATTCTGACCTTCAGGATGCGGCTCTGCGTGTAAACGTAAGGAACTCCAAACATAACGACAGCTCGACCAAAATGATGCACTGAACAGGAAACAGAACAAGATAAATACATGTGTTGAACAGCTGGACACAAGGTCATCTGAACTTTTGTTTCTAATCACACATTTTATCCTGCTTTCACTGCACCTCTTCTTCTTCTTCACATAGGGAGTTTGATCTTCTCTTCATTGTTAAAATTCTTCTCCTCACATTAAAGGCTCTAAATGTTCCACTGTCTCTTAAAAAGATCACTTTGCTCTACTCGTGGTTCCCAGAGTCTCTAAAAGCAGAACGGGAGGCGGAGCCTTCAGTTATCAGGCCCCTCTCTGTGGAACCAGCTGCCAGTTTGGGTTCAGGAAGCAGACACCCTCTCTACCTTTAAGATCAGGCTTAAAACTTTCCTTTTTCATAAAGCTTATAGTTAGGGATGACTCAGGTGACCCTGAAACATCCCATAGTTATGCTGCTATGGGCCCAGACTGCTGGGGGAGCTCCCATGATGCACCTCTCTCTACTCTCCATGTACATGTGACATCATTGTTGTCATTAACTTGTGTTTCTCTCTCTCAGCAGGTATCTCTGGTCTGGTGTTATGGAGCTTGTTGTCTCCTCTTTTCTGTCCTCTCAACCCCGGCTGGTCGAGGCAGATGGTTCTGGTTCTGATGGAGGCTTCTTCCTGTTAAAAGGGAGTTTTTTCTCTCCACAGTCGCCTCGTGCACATTCAGGATGAAGGATTGGATCAAAGAGAAGTTTCAGTGCAATCCTTAGCGAGGCTACTTTATTTCCAATTGGTTTTTTAATTCTAATTAATAACCAGACCACATCTTTGACGTGCCTTGACATGATGTTTGTTGTGATGTGGCGTTCTATAAATAAAACTGAATAGAGTAATCTGATAATTTACCGAAATCTATTCCCTCAGACACCTTTCCTCTGGCCACAGACAGCAGGATGGCTCCTCGGCCGTTCTCACAAGCCTGAAAACACGCAGATTCACAAAAGTTACAAACAAGCAACCAAGGAGATGAAGCTTTCCCATCAGTTGAGCTTGTTTTACCTCCTGGTATTTCTCCAGGGCCATGCTCGTCTCTGCTGCATCCTGAGTCTCGATGAAGATGAGCTTGTTTCTCTGGATATTTTCCAGGATTCCCTGCAAACAAACAAGGGCAGAAACATCAAGACTCAGAATACGTGCTGCAACAGCCCTTCATATGACTTGCATCAACGAGAGCAACGTCACAATGAAGCCTGCAAAGAGCTTTTTAAATACTTGCATTAGAAATGCAAACAGATCAGTGACTCTATTCCCCCGTTGACCATATTAGAGAAGGACATGATTAGGGACTGATTTATACATCTTCCCATCTTTTAGTAGCCAAACCCTCGTAAAAAGACGAGTCGTTATGGAGAAAGGATTTACATGAAGATGTTACCATAAAGGAGTGGGAATGGGCTTTCACAGATTATCACCATACAGCTGGCTGATGTGAGCATATAAAACACCATAAAAGCTGAAGAAATACAACAAAGCTATAAAAATAAGTTGATCGGTCATATTATGCCCTGATGAAGTGGTCCCAGTAGAGTGCCCGTGTAGAAATCCCTCTGTTAGCTCTCCTATAGCCGCAAGTAGCCACATAACAGCAGCTATGAGCTAACAGAGCTATAGCACACGTTCATTCATTCATTCTTTTTAAAGTATTGGTGAAATAAAGACATATAATGCCTTATTTAGAGGCTGCCCTGTTCACTCTGTTATATGGATATACGACGATAGCTTCCGAAGGACGGCGACTTTCTCAGTGAGTGGATAAACGTATTTCATGCCAGAAATAGCCTCTGCGTTTATGTTGAGTTGCACCGATTATTTGGGATTTGAGATGAAAACGACTTATAAATATGTACTTATGAATAAAGAGTTTTCAGCCACATGGAGACGTGAGTTTAAACTCTTGTCTGGGTACAAAATACTTAAAACTGGGATTTTAGTTTGATACATAATATAAAATCAGGAAAAAGAATAACAAATCTACGGTATTTCAGGCACAGTTAACCTCAGGTTTCAACAGCCCACACTGAGGGCTCGTAAACAGCAGCATCACTGACCTGCTCATACCAAGAAGCCACGATGTTCTCCATGTAGATGTAGCTGGTGAAAAACGCAACGATCCCATCAGGAACGATCGCAGACATCTCCAGGAGGAGGTTGCCATAGTTACGGATCACAGCTGGAAGAAAAACATGTAAACACTCGTTCTTTTACGCTTGTTATTATGAAGTTTTCGGACATTTGGTGCGAAAACAGAAAATAAAAAGACATTTTTAAGGAAACATTTTCACAAACCAAAGTCCTCTCGGGTCTCGAACTTTGAGCTCAGGGCCACCTGGTCGTTTCCCCTGCCAACGATCTGCGTTAGGCCAAACAGAAAAATACAGTTCTGGAAACGTTAGGATGAAGATTTTAGATCTCAGACTTTATACAGTTTGTGGCAGCGTTTGAACATGACTGCTGCACTTAAGAATTAGAATTTTATAACCTAGCGCTAAGGCTAGCACGGCCTGGGACAATTTACTGCCAGACAACATACAGAACACGTTTAAATAATGTTAATATGAAAATATTTTGCTCCATACATTCCTTAGTTAGATACTTTTTAAAGGTTTTATGGTAAATAATGTTCATCTTGCTTGTTGACACAGTGAGTTGCTTGTGTTTGCGCCAAGTTAAGCTGATGGTTAGCCTAACCAGCTAACCAGACCACTTAATCAGTAACCGATCGACAGTTTGAGGCTGTCAAACCAAGTTATGGTAAAGTATTTGACCCCCCTTATTAGACCAAAATGTCACAATATGTGCATATTATTCAGATCTTTAAGCCATTTTTTGTCCCGTTTATGTAAGAACTCTTCACTTCTAGCAGATTCTATTAGAGCAGAGCAGCAGTCTGGAAATTTTTTAGTCTTAACGGGCTGATTTTCAGTCACAGTTTCTGGCGCTCTTAGCCAAAAGAAACAGGAATTCAGCTGCATCAATAAACACTTCTTTTTATAAAAAGATGGAACTCTAAAGCATGAACAGAGCAGAGTAGAAACAGGCAGGAATAAACGAGCAGTATTTGGACACGTTAGTCTGGTTTTAAGAAGCTCGATTCCATCTAATCTTGTCTCATACGTCTCAGTAAGACCTCAGAAAAATGTTAATATGTCACCTTTAAAGAGTGGCTACAGTCTGCATGCTTGTGTGTGTGAGTCACAGTGTAGTTACACACCAGAGGACAGAGGCAGGTCCGCGCCAGCGTCATGGTGAAGGACGCCATGGTAACGGGGCGGAAGTCAAGGATTCTGGGATAGATGTCCAGCGGGGAGAGAGTCTGAGGTGAAAACGGGACAAACACATACAAGTCCAATGAGATCAGCGCTCACTTATCAGAGCGTGTATCCGTGAAACAGGAGGTAATGAGTCGAGGTCGACATAAGATCAACCAACCATGACCCTGGATTCTTTTTAAAACTAAGAACACAACATAGAAGATAAATCATGTGGCAGATGAACAAAAAAGCAGGATTAAAAGTCTGAAAATAATTCCTTTTATAAAGACCAAACTGTTCAGTTTAGCTTTAAATGCAAAAACTTTTGAAGTTGGGAGACTAAAACGAGCAAAGAGAGACGTACCCCAGAGGTGATGATGACCGACTGAAACCTTTGAAAAACTGGTTTGATGGCTATAGAGGGGTCCATGCAGCTGAGAGGGGACAGAGATGGAAAGACTTAACCTCAGATTCACCTGGCATTTGTAATCGATGACTCTTACCTTTAATGAAACCAGCTTATTAAGAGGAACAGTTAAAACCTTTTAAATCAGCTTCCCCACAGATATAAATCTTTTTCCCAACTTAAATACAGCTTTAAACCACCTGAAGTGCAGCACGGGGTTGGCGATGGTCGGCGTTCTGTCCTCAAACGGCTCAATGATGATAGTGAAGCCTTCACACAGAGAGAGAGGTTTAATCTACACGTGAGCCATGTTAAAAACTAAAACTGACCCCAACTACAGACCTGCCAACGCTAAATACGTGTTCAGAGGTGTGCACGACTGCTTTAGTACCTTGGCTATAGGTGCTGACAAGAGTAGCAAAGTTTGAGATTAAGGTCACAGCTGAGAAGTCTGCGATGTCTGCGATCTCCAGAGTTCGCAGCAACGACTGCAGCCTCTCTGCACAAAACCTGGAGGGACGAAAGAGGAACGTCTGAATGAGGGACTGGAGAGTTATGAAGCCTTAAAGATGTGGTAAAGAAGGTGGATATGAAACACGAGGAGTCATGGTGAATCTGACCTGAGAGGCTTGCGGTCGATACAGACTTTCTCAAAGATGTCTTTGAGGAACTGCGGCGCGCTCTCCTGTACGACATGTTGGACCCGCAGGCGGGACTTCAGATACTCCAGGAAACGTCTCATGAAACCAACAAAGTGCTCAGCTGTTCGAATAGAACCCGGAACCGCCTCTGACAGAAAGACAAGACAAATCTTTGTCTTTTCATGTCCATTTACGATCCTCCAGAGTCAACTGAAACTGCTGTTTAACACGACTTTTTACTTAAAATCATTCCAAAATCTGACCAAAGAAAGCAAAGTAAAAGCAAATTCTTTCAGTATTGATGGTTAAACCTCGCAGAATTTCATCGGGTAACACTGGATTAGCCAGGTAGATGTCCGTCTCCCTGGCAACATTGGCTTCCTTCAGCCCCTCCACCAGTCGCCTGTACTCCTGCCTCAGCTTAGCAGCGTCTGTCTCCTTTATCCTGAAAGAAAAACACGAAGCACAGGAGGAAATAACAGCCCCCTTTAGTCTTTTTAAATTAAAGTACCAAAGGTTATTTTCACTTTATCTCAGTTTAATCCATCCAATACTAGAATGAGCAACAAAAGAGATTTTAATCCACATGTCACATGATACTTAAAAAGAAAAACATCTACAGAGCATTGATTCATGCAGAAATTATGTTGTGTAGTTAAATATATTGGATTCATGTCTCAGAAGTAAAGTTTAAGTAACAAAACTAACACACAGGCCATTAAAAGTTAAGTATAAAGACACTTTTTGTGTCATTAGCTTGTTTTTTGTAAAGATAAAGCAACCACAGGCCTCTCAGAGCTGATGTAAACAGCAGCTCAGTCCTCTAAAACACATTTTCTTGATTTATCCCTCCTCACATATAGAGGACGTATCAGGAGGATTTGTTGGATGTCGGGACAGAAACGCCTTCCATGTTCTTCTGTTACTGGTTACTTTTGGTTTTGTTTGACTACACAGTCTGTAAAAACGGTCAAATCTGACAGGGAAGTTAAGAGATAGAAAGGAAAGAAGAAACAAAGCATCAAAATGGATCTTCAGAGGAGATATCGGATCGCGCTGCTACAGGTTAAACGGCACAGATCCATATGCAAGACTGGTTTACTGACCCTGTGCTCATATTCCTACACGCTGTGAACAACCTCATGGGACTGAATTATTGTATTTTTAGAGAGTTCAAAGTTCAAAGAAGGTCATGGATCGTTGCTGATCCCATTTTTGTCTCATTACTGTTAAACCATCACAGGTAATACAGTGCAGTCACTATAAATCTATCTGATAAAGATTTTCTCTCATTCTTGTGTGTCGTTGCACCTTAAGACTGCAGTAAAACATCCTCCTAAGGTCAGTATGCAGGGTTACAATGAGCCCAAATGACAGCAACTGACCTCAGCACGCCTCTTTGCTCTGACCTGTGTCACCCTCTTACTTCTGTATGGTGTTTTGGAGCGTGTCCACGTTGGTCTGGCAGCGGTCCAGCGTTCGTCTCGTTATGTTCACACTCATGGAGTCGATGCACACGTTGTCTGAAGGAAAAGTGTAAAAAAATAAAACAAGAGAAGTGTGGATTTTTTCCTTTAAAATGTTACCGTAACATTTATTCCAGCTTCTTACCAATATTATGAGCCTCATCAAACACCACCACAGACTTCTTGGCCAGCTCTTTGGACACCAAGTCGGCTATTTTGGGGTCCAGCAGGTAGTGGTAGCTGTACACAACAATGTTGGCGTTCAGGATCTGAGAGGAAATACAGACAGAAGAGAAATCTATGAATAACACATACAGCCTGCACCTGAAAACAAGCAGATTATTATCAGTGAAAAAGTAGAACTGTCTTTTCTATTATTAACAGCAGTAATCTTGCTACATGTCATGTTTGTATGATACGCTTCTGCTGGGTGACATACTGCGTATCGAGCCAGATAATACGGACACCAGCCTTTCCTCCTGCCAAACGCCTTCAAGTCGTCAAGGTTGTAGATGCCAGCAGGAAGAGGCACCTGCCGTCCAACCGCGTCAAATTCCTGCAACACAAACCTGAACCATTGGAGAAGATCAAGGAAAGCAGGAACAGACAGACGTGTGGACAGAGCTGAAGGCAAAGCCATGCGTCAAAACATGTTCTGCGACTTTGAATTTCCCTCTTTAACCTGAGACCTTGACCGTGAGGTAACAGCGTCAGTTTTCAGCAGAGAGGAACCAGAAGAGCCTTTATTTGTTAAATATCCTCAAAAGTAAGATCGTCTCACAAATTTCCAAATGTCTCTGCATCCTGCAGCGGCATCAATCTGCTGGAGTGCTGCTGTGAGATGGCAGCTCAATTGACCAATCACATCTTTTCATAAGTGGTTGGGCTGATTAGTCCCAAATTGTATGGAAAGTTCAACCTCCTGTGAGATCACAGGCAACCTCAAGCCTCTCAGAAAGTTTTATCTGGAAAAAAATGGTCCGGAAAAACTGAAAAACGAGCTCGTCAGCGATAGAAGAGGAGGATGAGGCAGCTGTGGGCTAATAAACTGAGAAGTTGGAGGTAATTGTCAAAGGAAACCTACATCAGAGCTGAATTTGGTGCAGAAAATCAGTTTTTTTTTTTAGTTTTTAAAAGAGATATTTGAGCAGCTTCAGCATTATAGAAGATTGGAAAGAGACGGGTTTTCCAATTTAGGAAGTTTATGTGATCACATTAAGCCTCATGACTGATTACTTTACAGAGTTCCTGGTCAGAACACGTGTTTACCTCATCAAACAAAACGTGACCCGCCTTTAAAAGGCTGCTGTCTCCGATCTAATGTCATCTCTTCACGATCCCATTAATCCTTTTTGTGATTGCTCAGGATAAACTGCTCACTGATGATGATTATGTTCTTTCCTTCTTAACTAACTCAACTGGACCCGAGTCGGTCAGAATCTGCAACTCGTGACACATTTTACTGTTTCTCAGACTGAGACCCTCATTTCTAAGAGTTGTGTTGGTCATTTAACTTCCAACCAAAGCATTTGATGGTATAGTTCACATGTTTGTGACACTGCAGGTTACAGGATAGAAACAAGACTCCAAATATCTCCAGGCACTAAAAAACAACAACATGCTTAAACCTAAATGCGTCACTCCTTTTCTCCACCATAAAGCCTGATAGTAAATGTTTCAATTCCAGCGCTCAGACAGTCGACCATCTTATCCGGTAACAGAGATTCCTACTGACAGTCGGCCTCTCTGAGTTCAGGTGACTTCTCACCTCATAGAAGCGACACACCGGCAGGTTGGGGTCACTGTGCCGCTGTGCACGAATGTACGACGCCGTCAGACTGTGGCACTTCCCATCAACCTCCTTCCCAAAGCGCAGAGAGCTCACCTGTGGAGCAGACAGAGGGCTTCAGGCTTTGCAGTGTTGTGAGAGAGGTCTGATTCGTCCCTCACAGCAGGTGTTTGTACCTCAGGGTGGATGCAGAGGTTCTTCCTGGAGGAAAGCGCCAGAGCCATGAAGTTGTTGACCTCTCCAGTTTCTTTGGTGTAAAACTCCATCAGCTTCCTCAGCTCCTCCACAACCTCATCAGACAGAGGGTGGGAATATTGTTTAAAATCCTTGTTCGTGTTTGAGCGGTGAAATCTTAATGTGTGCTGCTGCGATCACCGACTCACCTTCTCTATCTCAGGAACTGTTCTGGAGCAGTAAATCAACTTGGTCACCTCCAACGGAAAAGCCTGGAAAAAACAAAAAAACAAGCATGCTGAGGAGCTCACATGAAGCAGAATAAACCACAACCTTTGTGTCACCTGAAAGCTAAACTCACCCTCTGGTAGGCAACAATGAGAGACAGCAGAGAGATGGTTTTCCCTGTTCCTGAAGGCATCTCCAGGACTCCATGACCCTGAACACAGACAGAGGAAGTTGATTTTTGATCCATCGGATGTAAAATCTGGGATAGACCAAATACCTTAAAGTTTTACTGATCTCAGCAATAATCTGAGTTTAAGGAGGGAAGCTGCAAGCAGAAATGATCCCAACTACAATCTCAAGCAAAAACCCTGGAATCAACACACATTGAGGATGGGGTTTTTTTGTTAAAAAATATATATTTTTTAAAACACAGATATGTAATATACTCAGAAGTAGGAAGGAAAAAAAACTTGATTTGAATTCCTAACACAAACACATTCCTAGTTGAAAAGTGCAACTATAAAATAGTCTGCAGTTAATGGAGAGTTCATGCAGAGCTTCAGGAGCTGTTGCCTGAATGATTGGCAGGAAAACGTGGCCCCAGCAATAGAGCTGTCAGTGCAAATAAGGGAAAGGATTATAAAACTCCTTCAGGAAGGTCATTCATCTCAGAGTGTGACAAAAGATGTTTGCTGTTCCCTGTCTGCTGTGTAGAAAATCAGGAGCAACTACAAACAAAAAGGGAAAGATACAGGTCGAACAAGGAAGACCTCAAAGACTCAGGACAGAAAACTCAAAGCAAAATGTCTGGTAATAGAAAATATACAAGTGTCAGGAGTAAATCTGAAACACTGACAGCGATTTTTACTTCACACAAACAAGGGGATTAAACATAGTCAATTTATTAAAATGGACCATTAACATATTCTGTAATCTGGATAAATGAGGAAGCTTTAAGCCACAAACCGGTTTCTTACCAGTTAATTTATTTACAATAAAGAGGAATGTATTTTTTTACATTTCTGGATGAAATCGTTAAGGTAAATATTTGAGAGTCTTCAATCGCTGGTTTTGACACATGTTCATATTATTAAACTGAATTTGAGCATTTTTTGCAGCAACAACTCTGCTTCATCCTCATGACAGTTTGTTAATGACTCTTCCCACCTTGGCATCCAAAGTCCTCTTCAGCTCCAGCATGTAGGAGTACTGCTCCGGATAGATGTAGTCATACGGAAAATACACCAACAGACCCTCGATGTTCAGCCTGCAACCAAACAGTGAAGATGCTATCAGTTCTACGGGTCAAAATCTAATCAACCAAACAGGTAAAGGAAATAAATGCCAAGAGGCGAATCGTTACACAACTCACAAATTAAAATGATGTCGGATAACCTGCATAAAATGCTAAAGTCAGAGTACACGTTAACTTAGCTCGGTTATGTCATCCCAGTAACTACATGCATTTAAGCTAACACTGGCAGCTCGTGCTGTCCGTTTTTAATTAGTTGAACTGTAAAAACACTCACTTCATTTTGACGGATCGTTTAACAGCAACCCCAATTTCTTCTCAGTCACTTTCGTGACTTTGAAACGCTCATTGGTACCTAAAATGTGCAGAAAAGCACAAAACAACTCCAGTTCAGCCGTGCTGAAAACTGCTGCTTTGTCTTCTTCTACGACTTTTATTAACGTTTGCTTCCGCTTTAGCGCCATCCATAGGGTGAAGGAGAAAGATATGCTTTAATCTTGTTTCATCTGTAGCGTGGAAGAATTTAGTAACGGTCTTTTGTTTTATTCATATTTATCAACAATGGTCGAATATAATATTAGTCATTTTCAAAATTTACAGCAGATTTACCAATTTACTAAGTTTTATTTTGAAACTTCATACCGGAAATTATGATACGCTATCAAATTTTCATTACCGCTTACTTGTTCCTGTGGAATAAATGAGTAAATTTAGACATTGTATAGAGAAGGCTAATATTTTGAAAAATAAAACGACACAAACCAATGTCTCCATCGACCGCTCAGTCAGGGAGTTAGTTTTAATAATTTCGCTTTCTAATGGTTGTCTTTTACCGGAAGTAGAATGTTAAAAGTGACGTATACTTCGACCATTTTTAGTGTTGCAGTTCTACACGATGACCACGAGAGGGCAGTAAATACGCCATGCAATGGAGTAAAATGTATGTCAATGTGTTTTAAAAATAGTTCTTTCTTTTTCAAATGTTACATCATGATTTAAACGATCAAAATAAAAACTACCAACTTATTTCCAATTCATAATAAGAGTTCCAGTAAACTGTTGTGAAAATACATAGAAAAACCCACTGTTTTTCCCAAGTAACTGCCCATATTGTTCAGTGAGCATTATAAATATGTTGATTTCAATAATCTGCAGTAAATTCACATTGAACATTAGTCTAAAGCTAAGCACCATGTTATGCATAGAAGAAAGCAGTTGTAGTTCCAATTTGTTACAACCAGTGGGCCACAAAAAGTATTAATGAATTGCTTCATGGATATAATATACTGTATGGTGCAAGGTGTCATACTTATAATATTAAGGGTATCTTGACTGGATCTCTATTACACATATTACCATCAACCTTTATTATCTGTAGCTTTTAACATCTGAAATATATTTTAGTGTTTCAGAAACATTGTAGACTTACAAGGACTTGATGTGGACTCGTTGATGTTTCTAAAATCTCAATGAATCAGATGAACTCTCCATGATACAACATTTTCTTTATAAGAAACATTTTATTAATTGATTTACAGATTTATACAGCATAAATGACATTTGATTAGTAGGCTACTGTGATAATGTAGACAGTGAATGTTAGGGAGGCCGACAGGAAGCCTCAGCACAGGAGGAGGGTATCTCTTTAAATGATCGGTATCTGAAAATGAACTACAAAGCAGCACTTTCTTACACTTAAAGCTATTTGACAATCAAGAATAAACATCCTGAGTTTCTTTCTGGTTAAAAAAAAAGGAGAAATCTGCCAGTTAAATGTTGCGGTTCACAAAAGCAACACTAGATGAAGGTGGAGACTCTAGTCTGTAATAGAACGACAATATAATCAGCAGTTCTTCACGTTTCATATGATGCTGAAACAGTTACTCAGAGAAGATATTCCTGGATGAGTAAGGCTAATTTGAACTCTACTGCATAAATGTATGTCCAGCGTTGTAACTAATAATCAGTGTCTGTGCAGCTGTAGATTTTCGCAGGTCAGTCCGGAGACATTTATATCTGACCGACATTTTGTTAACCATTGACAAGCAGAAAAGTAGGCAGAGAATCCTCGGCGTTAGTCAGATTAACAGGCGAAACAGTGCAGGCGGAGGCAGCTGTGTGTCCAGCGAAAGGAGAGTGAATTGTCAGAGTTTGTGATGATGTTTCTCTTTCATGTACTGAGTGTGTGGTTCAGCTCTGATGAAGGCTCTAAAGGACCAGCCTGTTGCCTTGGCTGTTGTCGAGCAGCAACATCCCCGCACCAAACGATAAAGTCCACACGTGTCTCTATTTTTTCAGTCTTTCACTACCTTTAAACTCAGCTGTCAGTCATCCATCTTTTATCTTTCTTTGGTATTTCCACAAAAACAAAGTAAAGATATGCTTAAACATGCATAAAAACATCATCTTTGTTCACAGCTCACAGCGATTGTCTGTAGTTTTGTAGCGGTCCATGATACTCAGAACATCCTCCAGGATGGATGGCCCCAGATCCAGGTCCAACCCGACCATTGAGTCGGACCGCGACACGGTGGATGAGGCTGTGAGGCCAGTGGGATGGAAGGCAGCGCATGGCGACTCGCTGCGCTCGCTCCTCAGATCCTCGTTGCTCAGGCCGGCGTCAGAGTCCAAGCTGAGGCCCCGGCGAACGTCCAAGGGCCTGCAGGTCTCTGACATGGAGTCCTCAGAGGAGACCTCTGAGAAGGAGCCGGAGGAAGGAACGAGCTTGCGAATGTCGGGCGAGAAGGAGATGTCTCGGCAGGGTTCTGACGCCAAGCGTCCCACCACGCCATTCTCACAGAGCGACAGCGACGGATGCTGCTGGTTGCCATTGGCCTGCCTGTGGCTCGACTCCGGAAGCTGCTGAGAGAGCAGAGAAGGAGGCGAGGAGTCATCCAGGTGGAGGCGAGGTGGTTTGGGTGGAGCCTGTTCGTGGGCGATGAACACAGGCATGGAGATGGTCGTCTTCAGCAGGCCGTTGGAGGAGTGTTGATAATGGTAACCGTTGTAGGCGTAGTTGTGTGCTTCCTGCTTTCCAGTGAAGCCGTCGCCTACGTGTCGCTCCACGCTGAGCGAGCGTACGTGACCGTTCTGCGTCCCACTCAGAGACGGAAGCATGTCCATCTTCCCCTGAAGGAAACCCACATCTCCAAACATGTCGCTCTCTCCTTCAGCTCCCACGTGTGCGCTGTGACGAACGTCGCCCAGCGGGGGGCTGATCATGTCCCCTGATAGCATGTCCCGAAGCTTCAGCCTCTTTCCCTTCTTGGGAGTTGTAGTTTTTAGGTACATCGGTGTCTTCGCCGGCATCTTGCTTTTGAAAAGGTGATGTGAGGTGATTCAATCGTCCAGTCGGAGCAAAGGGTCAGGTCAGCAGCAGGGGAAAATCAACTGAAATCCAGGAAACTCTCTTTGCTTTTTCCACAACTTAAGGTCTGTTTTGCTTCTCCAAGTGAGCATGCAAGGATTTAGCTCGGTCAGTCAGCGGTTTAGCCTCACAGTGACATGTGACTCGAGGGGAAGTGGAGGAAGGCTTTGACCTCAGATCAGCTCCCTCTGTCGTCCTTTCAGACACAGAAGAGCCATGTCCACGCCAACGCCGTGTCCTGGCTTTTTCTCCTGGTCCGGCGGAAAGGATGAAGGGATGAGGAATGTGATCTCTGACTGCCGGGTCGATCCTCTGAGCCCTCTGAGTTCTGCAAAAGCTTCAGGAATGTGACATCAAAAGACCGGAGATCTATGAAGAGAAACAAGAGAAAAGTGAGTCATATGGAAGCTAAATGAGACGAAGTGGGGAGGAAAAGCATGGGGAGACAGATGGGACGGAGGAGAAAGGAAGAGCGGGAGCCGGGGGGAGAGAAATGACAGCAGGGGGAAGATTTACAACCTTCTCCTAAGAGCTGGAGGACATATGATCGAAAACACTCCAAGAATCCTCCCCAGTGTTTGCTCAGTGGGGTCTGCCTGCCCCCAACTCTGCAAATGTGTGAGTCAGAGCAGAAAGTCAGACTCAAACACCACCAGAACACCCCAGAAGGTGGTGGGTTAAATGCTTTTGGATTCTTTTTGCATGCAGCTGGTTATCAGTCACGAATGTTTCAGTGTACTTCTGAGACAAACACGAGGGTGACGCTTCGGGCTGGAAAGACCATGTGATGGATCATCCAAACGTTCCGGTTGTTATTTATGTCTTCTGAGAAGAAGAGGAGTGTGTTTTTATGAGCTTTTAAGTGAGTGAAAGAGGTGACAATGAGGAGCACCCGGAAAGGAACATTTCAATGTTATTATTCTGTTAGATGAGCGTTTGTGATGCACTCATATTTACTCAAAATCAGAAACACGACTGAAACTGGCTGAAACTGCCAAACTTTACGTTTGTGTCACCTTTTTGTCATTTTAAAGCCTTTTTGTTAGATTTCAAAAGGTTTTCCAACTGATTTTGTGTTAAATAAAGGACAAACAATCTTTTATCTCCTGTCTCAGATGTTTCAGATGAATCTCTCTGATGCGGCTGTTTTCAGGAAGGTTTACATTTCAAACATTTCTGTGCAGAATGAAAGTCCTGAAAGCCCCAGAGGGAGCTTTCTTTCACAGCCACATCATATTCTGGCCTCCATCACATGACTGTGGCATCTGAAATGCTGCTGTGAATGTTCACACAGGGGTCATGTTCGGGTTACTGTGAGCTTCACAGAGATAAATGTGAGCAATAAAGAGAAAAACAACTATTTTCCTTCTGTTTAAATATTACATAAATGTTGGGAATGACTTTGAAGAGATGTGGCTTGAGGTTAACAAAGGTTTAAAAATTAAAAAGTGAATTTAGTCAGCTTTCGCTGTCTTGTTTCGCTCCGTTTTTGCAGTAAATCTACATCCTCTTTCACAGCTGAAAGACCATCTTAGTTGAAGACCATCGACACAAACTGCAGTATTTTATGTTTGTTTGAGTCCAGCGTTCCAGATCGGAGCGATGAAGGGTTTTATTACTGCCGTGTGGACACATATCAGGAATAATCATGGGGAAAAGCACTAAGAAATGTTATGACTCATCACAAAGTCATCACATAATTCTGAGGAAACTGAGTAAGAGAAGGGAGGATAAATGCTGCCATAGATACTATTTGGAGTCGAGGTTCTTTACAGCTCATATTTACACTTTAAAAGATATTGATGTTTTATTGAATTTAAAGGTTATTGACTTCTACAGATTCCTGTAAACTCTTGATTTCAGGTTAAAATATTCGTAGGATATAATCCACTCTCAGATCCTGGCTGAGCGTGTTTGAAAAGTTTCTTAAAAGCATCGGTTACAAGATGACTATTTTCTCATTTCCTTAGAGCTCATGTGCTCCTCTTTGTTCTGAGATCTTATTGAAATAATTAAAGTTCAGTGTAACTACACAACTGATTCGATGGTCGACTGATTATCACACAAGGTGAGCAGTGCAGGATCGTCTGTGCTGGAAGCAGCTTTGTCAGAGTGACTTCTGTGGAATGATTATCGTTATCAGGTCTCTAAATGACCACCTTCAGCCACTGATAAACCCACACAGGGCGACCTCTAGCCTCCTCTGAATTGGAGTGCTGAGTAACCGTCTCCTTCAGCCGGGGCCACGTATATCCAGCCTGATCTCAGACCTTTATAGTACGTCTGCAGTAATCAGCTCCGCTCTGACTCAGTGTGATGTGATAATCGTGAGCCACAAGTAGCTGCCTTCGTCTGCCTGCCATCAGCTCAAGTGATAGAAATCCTCAGATAAATCAAAAACACGTCTCTACTGTAGACAAAGATAATGATGTTCTTAGCATCTTTGGTCCTTTAGTTGAACACCTGTAACCTTTGGTTTAAAGGATGAATTATAATATTTAATAAACAAATAAAGGACAAGGTCACATGAGGTCTTTAAAAGAGAGCTTTAAGAAGTTGTTTAAAAGAAGTCGAGCCTTATTTCCACAAGCAGGTTGTTCCAAAGTCGAGAGGCCCCCATATCAAAGGCACGGTCACCTCTAGAGACCAGGCCAGGACGGCCCTGCCCAAGGATCTGAGGCTGTGAGGTGGCTCATAAGGGGATCAACATTTCTGATAGGCTACTGCAAGGCAGCCAGGACTGGGCTGATCTGACATGGTCTGGTCTGTTAAAACAAGTTAGAAGCCAAGCTGCTGCATCAGTGCTGCTGGTTTTCTTCTGGATCAGTTGGAGACAGGAGAGGAATTTTTGGCTGATACCAGAGAGAAGTTAGTTACAATAATCTATCTTAGAGAAGATAAATAAGTGGATAACAGTGGTTTTATTGATAATGGACGCACCAATACAGCGAGCTGTCTATCTAATGACCAGCAGGGGGCAATTATAGATTATATGAGCAAGGGAAAATGACTCCTCCTGTTTATCAACTTAAACATTTGACATATTAGCATTATGATGCTCTTAATAGCTGGTTTCATGTCTTTTTATAAAGATTTTTTAAGATATTTAGGATTGATAAGCAGCTGCTCAATGGGAGTGCATGTTTTCCACAACTCTCGATCCCCCGTACGTCTCAAAACACCAACATGGCAACATCCAAGCTGAACTCAGGCGTTCAAAAGTCCAAAAAAGGTGATGCTGGATACTTCTCACAGTGATGAATGGATTGACATGGATTCAGAAGTCCAAAATATTGTTTTTTTACAACGTAAAACAGTGAGATAGCTACTTTCTTTTTGTTATATTGTCAGAAAATGATTAAAACCTAAGCAAACCTGAGCAAACTGATTTGTTACAGGGACTGAAAACTTGCAAGAGCTAAAAGCAAAAGTCTAAAAATAAACTAAGTTTCAACAGCTGAAGAAGAAACAATACCACAACTGAAAACAGACCTCTGTCTTCTGGGTAAAAGTCTGATGCTTTAGTCCATCATCCCTCCTCCGACTTCCTGATGTGGGTGAACAAAGTAATTGGACAGACACATGGTGTGAAGTCAGGCCATTAGAAAACAAAACTAGAAAAAAGTGGCTCTGTTACAGTGTTACACCCTTTAATGAGCTTTGTGCTGCAAACCAAGAGGGCTTTGCCACAATTTGTTATGAGACTTGATTAAAAAGATACCTCAGCTGAACTGGTGTCTATGGTGGTAATCTGGTCTTTAAAGATAGAAGATTTCTTATACTCTTATCATGTTTTAGTGTGAAATCTTTTCCTTTTCTTTTGGCACGCTGTTGGAATAGATGCAGTATGAGCTTTAATACCATCTTGCTGGAATACGCAAGGCCTTCCCTTAAAAGGTCCTCTGGATGGGAGCAGATGTCACTCTAAAGCCTGTTTATACCTTTCAGCATCGATGGAGCCTTTCCAGATGTGCAGGCTGTCAGTTCCATAAGCACTAATGCCCCAAACCATCAGAGATGCAGACTTTTGAACTGAGAGCTGATAACAAGCTGGATGGTCCCTCTCCTCTTTAGTCTGGAGGATGAATTTCAGATTTTGATCCATGTGACCACAGATCAGTTTCCCTGTTTGATTCAGTCCATTTTAAATTAGCTTTGGTCCAGAGAAAACAGCACTGTTTCTGGATCATGTTCACATGTGGCTTCTTCTTTGCATGATGGAGCTTTAACCTGCATCTGTGGCGGTTACGCTGAGCTGTGATCACAGACAGGGATTTCTGGAAGTGTTCCTGAGCCCATGCAGGGATTTGATGACAGAATCGCGTCTGTTTTTAATGCAGATCTGCTCGAGGGCCCGAAGATCACAGACATCCAGGACTGAACTTCATTTGTGTCCCTTGTTCACAGTTATGTCTCTTTCAGTCATTATTTTTTAAGTACCACCTCTTTTTCCAGCTTTTTGTTGCACCTGCACCAACTTTTTGGAGACATACTTCTGCCATTATATTCAAGATGAGTCTCACTTTAAACATTCAATATGTTTTCTATGTTCTGTTGTGAACAACACATTAGTTAATGATATTTGAACATTGCTGCATCATTCTCTTTTTATTTATTTTATTTTACACAGCAATGCTTTTTTAAAACTGTGGTTGGAGCAATGATTGTGACTTAAGTGTAGAGGGGAAACAGTGGATTGCTTAAACCTTGGTTTCAGAACTAGCATGAATAAGCTGATTCCTGGCCTGATGTCCTCTAAGCTTGTGGCTAAAAAACAATTCTTCACAGACTGTTTTTTAACTGCACAACCAGGCTTATTTGTCCACACTCAACATATTTAAATGAGAGACTTGATTTATATTGTGTCTTTTATGTTCCCTCTCTAACCCTCCAACACCACAAACCTCTATTAGTGAAAACAGCAACAGCAATTATCTCCATCTGAAAAACATCTGAGCTGCACATTTATTAAAACTGAACAGCAGCTCGGCCTTATTTAAACCGCTGTAAGATATAAAAACTGAGACGTTCACTCGTCATCTTTTATTCCAACTTAAAGGGCAATTATTCTTCCCCATTTCAAGTCCCAACAAAGTGAAGGAGCAGATGAATCATACAGCTGTATTAACAAACTCTCACAGCCAATGAAGGGAGGATGTTCCCTGTAGGACCCGTCAGAACTGGTTCACATGGGCGGTAACCTCCAATTAAATTCTGAAGCAACAGTTCTATTATATTCTATTCTAAGAATATCTTATTTTGTGAGTAAATTTGATCAGTTGCATTTACCTCATGTTAAAGTTGTCAGATTGTAATAAGAAAACAGAAAACTCTCCATTCCTTCAGTTTAACTTCTGATGCCCAGCAGCTCCACTGTTTCCCAGCCAAACAACTGCACCACAGATCCACAATGACATCATTGTTCACCTTGTGCTTATAAGTGAGGTTAATTAAGGGAGAAAACCTAGTCGATATTAAGCATAGCCATCGTTTTGCTCAGAGGGTTGAACCGGATTTACAAAGTTATAATCTGTGATTGATTTTCACTCAGAAAGGCTGTTCTTTAATTCCATAAGTGAGGAAATCGAGTTTAAATCCAACTAGTTATTGTACACTTTATCATAAATATTTCACCAATTGATTACCGAGTTTTCAAAAGAGAAACCATCTGATGGAAAGTCTTTTTATTCCATCAGTGTCATCAACTTTGCAGAAATTAAACATCCAAAAGAACAGATTTTCAGCTGATGGTAAAGCAAACATTTAGATGTAAAATTTGAGCTTATCTCCCACTTTTAAACCGTGTTCCATATTTAGAAATGCTTGTGTTTATTCCTCACATGCACATAAACAAGCACACATCATGTGCTTATATACATAGCCTTATTGGGAGTTTTAGAGAGTCTAAAGAGGTATGAGTTGAATGTTTGTTTTCTTAGAACTCAGTCCTTTCAGGTTCCCAGTTGTATTCTCTCTGGCTCTTAACATCAACCTAAAACGGGCTGACCTCCATCCTGAGACCAAGTCTTAACCCTTCAGCAGCCTTCCGAAGAAGCCAAACCCAAAAAACTCCTTTAGATTACAACATCAGCTTAAATACTCATGAAGAGAGGAAATATTTCCGACGGTTAGCTGGCGCTTCTACTCTTCCTGTAAACTGGAATTTGGGACACTGCTGATGATGCAATCAACCACAGAGGAGGCTGATCTGACATCTGTTTCTGCTCTCAGGCTCCATTTGTTTCCTGGCTCCACTAAAACGAGCCAGTGAGCCACCCGTGAGCCCTGTCATCATGCGGGACCAACACATACAAGCCAACACGCCTGAACGCACGACGGCACCGCTCTTTTTATTGTCTCTCTCCGCAGACTCCTGCGTAATTGCGCACAGCGGGCGACTGTTGGCAAAAAGCATTTTGTCTGTCTCCTGTTCCCTTTGTTTTTACCATTAAAGTAAAGCTGATGTCGTCTGTCACTCCTTGTGAGTTACTGATGACAAATCTTATTACGAAGAGACTCGATTAGTGTGGGCGTCTCGCTCCGTTTCTCCACCTCTCCAATATGCCAAAAAGGGAGATAATGTCGGTTGATCTAGTGTCTAGTCACTGACTCAGAAGCAGATGTGATTAATTTGAGTGTTGCTAAATGAGTTTACTGGATCGAGAACAGGTTTTGCGCTTTCCTCTGACTTTCTTTTCTTTTATCCTCAATACGCTGTATTACTCCAATAAAGGGAGTTAGATTTAAAGTAATAGTTCTCATAACCATTTAAGATTGGAGACAGGAGACGTTTGAGCTAAGGGATAAATATGTGTTATGTAACTGCAGTCTCGGAGATCCCTGCATGTCCTATTGAACTCCTTAGCTGACTGATTGGTTTCAGTCAAACAAGCCTCCTTCTATGTAGTCTAATCCACGCGGGCACGCATAGTCCCTCTGCATGGATCCGAGTCACGTACTGGATGACTTTAACACGGTGTAGTATTTCCTGTCACCATGGGTGCATATCAGCCTGCTTCTGCAACACTTAATCTTCTTAGAAATGAGATAATCGTAGCCCAGGTGGGCCGAGATTATCCATTACAATCTAAACTGTAGCTGTGATGTCAGAGATGTCTCGTTGATGAAGCAGAAATATCATTTTTATGTTTAAAGAGGCGTCACCAGAAAAATGGCATTTTATATACCCATGATAACAACAACCAATAAACGAGGAAAAGTCTCAGACTGTTATCCATTCAGTGTCAAAAAGGAGGAGAAATGTGATTTTTAAAAAAGTATTTGTCCTGCTTTACATCAACACAACAAACTGCGCACGTTGAAAGCAAAGGGAGTGTCACTCAAAGCGAGCCCGAACCTTTTATACTGACTTTACAATGTAACCCCAGTCAGTTTCTACTCCTTTTGTCACATTTATAATAGAAAACAACAGGCTATTATTCAACAGGTGAGCAGCAGCTGCAAAGCAACATCTCCCCACATTTTAACACGTGTGAGAGGTAACACAAAACAGCTCAAAATAAAGTGATTTATGGGTGATATTTACCTACAGGGTCAACCGTGGCTCTGTCATTCTGCTGGTGGTAAAATCTCTGTGTTTTCCGAGGTAAAATCCAGCGATACAGAGCTGAGTTTCAGGAGGAGTAAACCTCTTACAGGCGGGTTATTATCACTGTCTCTGGAGCGCTCTGGACGGAGAAAGTTCAGGCGGATCAGATTCTCACTGGAATGAGAAGCTTTAAACCGGAGAGCCTGTGAGAGCACGGAAAACTTCCGGTTAAGAATTTCAAAATAACACATTCATCAGTCCCACTGACCTCGGGGTCAATTTGATGAAGACAAAAAGGAGATAAATGATCTAAACAACATTTTCTCTGTTTGTAGATTTTTTTCAATTAATCGCGTTTCATTATTGTTATTTTACCAGTAAAAATGGCCTCAATTTCCAACCATCCAATACATCCATTTTCTGGACCCACTTATCCTATTCAGGGTCGAAGGGGGAAGTGGGGCCGGCGCCCATCCCAGCTGCCATAGGGCACGAGGCGTGGTGCACCCTGGACAGGTTGTCAGTCCATCACAGGGCCTCGCAGAGACAAACAACCTTATACTTTCACACTCACTCTTGGGGTCCATTTTAGAGACACCAGTTAACCTATCGTGCATGTTTTTGGGCGGAGGGAGGTAGCCGGAGTACAGAGAGAACCCATGAATGTAAACTCCACACCCAAAGGCCCCAGCCGGGATGCAAACCAGGAATCCCGTGATGCGACACTATGACACCGCACCACCCTGCAGCCCTTCCTCCAGCCCTGATTCAGTCATTTAACGTGGAAAAAGAGAGATTTTTACCTCTGAGTGCAAACATTAAACTTACAAGGAGCACATTTGTTATATAAAACTATCTAAAAAACATCAAAAACAACAAATTCTTGTTTGTTGGATTTTATTGCTATTATACACTTTAATAACTGAACCTTAAAGAAAAAACTTTAAGTTTAAGAACAAAGTTAATTTCATTGCAATTATGAATGAACTCTATGTTTTTATCAGATTTTTGAGAGTAAATAATAATCTAAACAACATTTTATTGTTTTTCTTTTTGGTTTAGTTTTATTTATTCAAAAATTATTATTCCGTAGCCTTGTTGTCTTTGGGTCCAAACTTTTTCTGCTCATTATTTGATTTATTGCCAAATTTGGTTGTTATCATCATCATTACTGTTATTAGTAGTAGAAGTGGCAGTATTATGCCTATTGCTTTCGAGTTTGGCTCCATTCCAATCATTTAAATTAAGAAAAATTAAACAATGTAACATTTGGTCAACACAATAACTTTATTTGTGTTTTTAACTCGCAAATTACACGAATATAAAGTTATCCGTTTTATTCTGAAGGAAGTTTTCACTTCCGGTTTTGATATGTAACCCAGCAGATCCCTAGTTAAGGAGGGGGGTTTAAAATCATAATGCGATCATCAAACTCTGAGAGCTGCTCAGATGATGAAGAAATTATTAAGTTATTGCTCAAAACCTCCATGAGAGACTAATTAAAGTGCTGGGAAACTGTGAGCGTCTCTGACAGTCCCTTTGATCAACACGTGTGAAGCAGCTAAAGGTCAAAGGGTGGGAAATTATACGAGGAAGAAGCCAAAGAAAAGACTCCCATCTGAAATGTGAACTATGATGATTCATGTGTCTTATTCACTGTGCAGTTACGCTTCAGCCATTTCTACCAGTGAACAACAGGTCATTAGTCTTCAGAACTGATCAAATTAAGCTGACCGCTGCGCTCCTTTCTCTGCTTTGCCAATCTGACAACCAGTCCACTTGCTGCAGGCAGTTAGAGAGCCATGCTTGCCGTGACAGCCGGTGAGGAGGACTCTGTTGTTTAATTTGATTAGCAGCAGGCAGAGACGACAGGCCTGCTCCAGCGACCAAACCAGTTCAGACTGCCTCAGACAATTGGAGCAGGCTCAGACCCCTCACTGGGTTTCCAAACATCTGCCTGCACCAGAGAAGTCTTTTACAAACTACAGCTGAACTAGTTTAGTTCATGACTTTGCATGTTTGATGCTGGGGACAAATCGAAAAGTTTGACCCCAGTATAGTGGTTCGTCACCTTGAAACATTATTGGAAATTCATACAACTTCATTAGTCTTACATAGAATCCTGCTTCTTGGATATTACAGTGTAAGAGTCAATTTCACTCATATCTGAGATGATTAACTAATTCTCAGTCCAATTCAACCTTTATCTTAATCATTTCTCAGCACTGTTAGACACAAAGTGATCTCAGGGGCATACTTTATACTTTCTTATCTGATGTTAGGCTCACATCATGTGTCCAGTTAGAGCAGCAGTGTCTGAATCAGCCTAATACAACATTTGCTTTGTTTTCTCCAGAGAAAGGGTGAAGTGCATGAAAGGGAACAATTCCCCTTTTAAATGTACCTTAAAATCTTTTCTGTTGTCTCAGTTGAAGCCTGCTGGAGCTTAAAATTTGGAGGCACACCTCAGTGGCCTCATCGGGGTTGTTGCTGAGTATAATTACTATGAGGTAATGAGGATTTAACAACTGGAGAATGCAGGCGTTTGCTGTTTGCAGGTCAGATTGCAGATGCATCATGTTTACAGTCCCGTAAGGACGGCTGCAAGGCAAATTAAACCCATACCAGTTTTACTTGTCCACTGGAGTGTGCTTTAAGCTCATTGGGTGTGTTTTCCGCTGAAGTAGCATCACACAATAACAACAAGAACATGCAGAACACCCTCCAAGTAAGGAGAGATGTTGCTTTAGCGTATCAGAGGTTTCGTAACAGCTTCAAATTCTTTCAAAGTTCTCAGGAATCAAAAATCCCAGCAGGACTTTCGGTGTAAATACCAATTTTATTGTCTGTGGCCTGTTTATAAGTTTATATTTTTGGTGTTTTTCAGGCTGTAAACGTCAAATCTGAAAGTATCCAGATGAATTTCATCAAACATTCGTTCTTTTTATCTCTGCCATTCAGCGCATCGCTCTCATTCAGAGAGAGGAATGTGTGAACGAGATAAGCAGAGAATTACACAACGTCTCTGAAAGATGTGCTTATGTCACACAGAATAGATTGTATTCACACACATGCACACAGATATGACATCACCCAAGTAAATCAAGGTGCAGTCAGTGCAGTGTGGTGTGGGTCCACACGAGGATCCAGGAGTCCACTATTATATATCTCTGCTTGACAAACAAATACCCCACCAGGCCCCACGGCGAACCTCCAGCCCCCCCAGGTGTTACCCCATGCTAAGACCCCCGGAGAGGTTGGTGTTTCTCCAGTTCTGAGGCACAAAGTGGGGGGTGGAGGTCTGTGCCTGTGTGCGTGACAGTTTCACCCCAAGAGGGGATTGAGACCAACATGAGCTCTCCTACAGACACAGATGAGAACACAGTTAAAGTAAATATAGAAACCGTCCAGTTTTGTTCTCCAGATTGTCAAGTGAAGAGGGAAACAGAAGGAAATGAATTACAGGAAGACGGAAAGAGATCAAATTTTCCTATTCTTTGAAACATGGCACCACATCGATGCAGCCAGAGCCGATCTGTCGTCTCTCATTGTGCATTATTACGCAACACGCTCTCTCAGCCAGGAGGAATTAATCCGTCCCCTCGAGACTCGATTTCACAAAGAAAGAGTTAAGATAATGAAAAAGTTCCAGGATTTAATCACCTGTTGTCTCCTTCCCAGAACACTGAGCATTTAAACCTGTGGATCTCAACTACAGGAACACTACAGCATGAAATAACGTGGTTTGAGTCAGCTCTAAATGATTTGGTAACGATTTAGGGCTTTTTATGAGTCAATTTGTCTTCCTTTATCTGTTGTTTCCCAAAGTACTTTGGATAAACCCCACATCCTACATTTGACTTGAAAATCCTTGAAAATGTTTTGGCCTCATTCGTCCTGACCCACGAGCTATGGAGCAGCCCCACGGTCATAAGCATGAGATTACATTTCCGAGTAGTGAAAGTCCTGAACGACACACAGCAGAGACACAGAGTGACCTCATAGGCAGGAATTCTGGGAATCTGTGAGTAAATGAGCCTCAATGTGTTTCCATTTAGTTTTCTGTGATTGAAGCAAACTGCCAAGCCTCAGGGGTGATGGGCTGAAGGAGGAGGGAGACAAAGAGGAAAATAAAATGTTTACGGAGGGATGAGGGTGAATTTTAAAGGTTAAAGTTTGTTCTCATTACGTTCTAATAAAGCTGTGATATATCCTATTTGTGTAATTCAGTTTTAACCATTCCAGCAATGTTATAATTAGAATCATGAGAAAATGGACCAATGTTACAGACACGTTAAACAGTCTTTCTCCTAACTGTGGTAAAGGTGATGTCCTCCGCTTTGGTCCACACTTGAAATACATCACAACCATGCACACAAAGCCCCCAGCCGAGATTTGAACAAGGAAGCTTCTCGGTGCTCCAGACCTCGTGGCGCAAACTGAGAACATCTCTGCAAATTTCAGAGGGGCTGTCATAGATTTGGCACATATGTTCATAGTCTCCAGATGCTGCCTGAAGTCAGACATTAGTGTCAGCTTTTAATCAGTCAAATCAGAGGAGAGGACAGATTCAAAGATTTGGTAACTTCTGATTATTCATTATCCTGACTTTAGCTTCGACTCATTCAGTTAAATTTCTCAACAAACACTGACCGATACATATAAGAGAAGCAAAGAGTTGTGGCTAAAACAGTTAAATGTTTATGCACACTGTATTACGTCAGTTAGACACTTAGTTAACACCTTTAAATGTGTCAGGTTAGGGTTTGTCAAGTCATTCACAAGGGCCTTTAATTTGATTTAAATCAGCAAATTTTCTAAAAAAGTTAAGAGCTTAAAAAGTCTAAAAGAGCTGAAAAATTTAGGTAATTTTACCAAATTAACATTTGCAAAGTCTCCTGATCCTGAGTCAGGTTTGTATCGATTGGTCCTGCAGTTTGTGATGATTTTTTAAAATAAAAATGGGAGAAAAAGTAGAAGTTGATTATTACAAGACTCCCAGTGGATGCCACGCCTCGAGTTTTGGTGTGTTAAGTGTTTCACACTGTTTCAGGCTACATAGTGAAGCTTGCTTGTCTGTTATAGCACAAACAACATTTGCTGGAAGTGATCTTGAATCATGTGATCAGACTGTAGAGAGTTAAAAGCTGTGAAAAAAGGATTTGCAAACGATTACATAACTACTCATTTCATCCGCATCTGTGCCACATCGCCCAAAGAAAAGACTTCTTTTTTAAATAATTCTTGGTCAAATTAGTCAGATAAAATCAGCTTTCACAGTCGTTAACATGTGACTCACGAGGGAAAGTTAAAGTGTCTCATATGTTCTGGGTTCCCCCCCCAGATTCAGATGGGAAAGGCTTTGCAGTTTGTCCAGCAGCAGATCTTAAGAAATGAGCAGGCGGTGGAGCAAAACAATGAATGGTGTAAGAGGCGTGAGGGCAAAGTAACACAGGACACAGTAAATGTGTCAATTCATCCTAAAGTTACGAGGCCGAGAACAAAAACACTTTCCAGAGAAGCACACTCAAGCAAATGCAGTGCCAGCTCCACCGCTGCAGAGCTCTGTTACAACAAGAAAAGTAGAAAAATGTATGTAAATCCCACATATTGGCAGTCACCAGCTCCACTTCTCTCCTTATTATCACCATCAACATATTAAACTCTGCCTGTCCATCTCTACCCATCCACAGCTGATCCTCCCACCTCTTCAGCCTCCTTCCGTTCCCACAATCCTCTCCTCTGGCCTCCCCGTGTTCCTCCCTCTTTCCTTGCTGTCCTTTCCCTCCTCCTCTCTGTCAAGGCTCGGAGGTCGTCCGGAGGGTGAGAGCCCTCGCCCTCCTGGAACAAACACTCAGAAATAGACAGCGTCAGAGAAACAGAGGAAGGGAAGTGGCGGGTGGTTGCTTTTCTACTTATCGCTGAGCCTGATTGAAGCAAGGACACAGTGCGCATATATGTGTCTTCATTCATTTCAAACCATGAGATTTTGCATGGCCTTCAATTCCCTCATATGGCAGTTTGAGGAAAAAGGGAGGGGCTGGGATGAATAAATGATTGACTGACAGAATAAATAAACAAATAAATCTGAATTAAATAGTGAAATAAACCATTTAAACTGCTAAAAATGGCCCTTAAATCAAAGTAAGAGGAGAGGAGATACAGAAGAAGACTTTTAGGGCAAAGGTCTGGTCATCGTTGACGTCATTTTAAGTTTTAGGAACAATAACAGGATTTTAGAAACTGTGTGTCTATGAGACAGACTCAAGGTGAGATTGCAGGCCAAGAAGGCTTTAAAAACAACCAAGAAGATCCTTCTCAGAAATCACAGGTTATCCAGTGAAGGGCAGAAAAATAATGATAGGGCAACTACCTGGTTAAAAGCCCGACAGCAGTATTGTTTCAGCTGCAGACTTTCAGACTTTGAATGTTGGTCTTAGTTGCACAACAATAACAGAGTGTGGAAGAAATAAAAGCAGTGGAACTTGAGCAAAGAGCCACTTTAGTCACCTGAGCATCAAAAACAGGTAAATAAGAGGAGATATGTGCTACTTTTCTATCATTATTAGAAAAGATCCAAAGACGAAGAGACAGTTAATGATGCTTGTGCTGGACAACAGTAGGTTATTACTATACCTCTGATTTAGAAATGTTGGAAATAAATGCCAACAGATACTCAGGTTAATGCAGAAATTGAGACAATAGCACGTAAAGCAATTGTAGCAGAGAGACTAGAAACAGAGGAAAACAGTTTAAAAGTAACTGAATCTGTTAATCAACAACTAAAAGCTCATTGATTAACTTATTTCCTCTCATTTTCTCTTATTGGCTTAGTCCCTCCAATCAATGGAAACAAAATATCTGGCTCCAGGCAAGAGATAGCCCCGAAAATAGTCTATTAATACATTTAAATTAGTTGATTACGAGTTTTCTTGTTGAAGAAATCAGATGATATATATGTTGATTAGAGAAGATGCCCCCTCTTATGTGATCATTGCTGTTTCTAACTCTGTTTGTTCTCCAACCCAAATGAAGACAATAGGTGTTGGTGTAAGTTTGTGGGATCAGATAAGGCCGTGCAAGCCTTCCTTTACACAAAGACATGAATTAACTTCTCTGCCAACTCAGAACTACATTAACTATGACCCCCTGCTGGGGTTAATTAAACCTACTGGTTCAGGATGTATATTTCCAGTTCCAGGAGGCGTAAAGATCCAAAATTAGTCCAAAAGTTGCACCAATTAGTTTAGAGTTCCGACATATTTAATTTCCTTGAGATCAGTCCACAGGAGAATAAAAATAGAAACTCACCGACACAGAAAATGGCCAAATTTACTGCAAACTATCTCAAAATAATCCAGGTTAAACTACTTGGCTAATAGCAAAGGTTAAATAAAATGGACAAATAAAGCTAATGCATCTTTGTCAGCAAATTATGAGTCAGTAGGACCTCAATATGCACAAAAACTCCACAACAATCAAGTCTAGAGTTGATATTACTGTGACACACAGACAAAACCTGTTACTTTCTTCTCTTCACCCATAAAATCCTGCTCGGTTCAGTCCAGATTACCAACAACTGGATGAGTAAGGGGTGTTCGTGTGTGTGCGTTCATGAGAGCACCATCCTCAGCCAGGAAGTGTACATCGGAAAAAACAGAACTTAGAAATCAAAACAAAAAGGCAAAATGATGAAAAAGGCTTAAATTAAACCGAAACCAAATCCTGAATTTTATTGATAAACACACAGCAGGGAAACGAATCTAGCTAAACTCAGGAGGTGGAGCTGCCTGATAGTCCCCATTGTTATGATCCGGTGTGATAAACAGAGCACAGTTCCCCTATGAATAGGCAGCGTGAAAAGTGCTGTACTTTCTGTCCTGACCCTGGCTGGTATCAGCGTTCTCATCTGACTCTCTGCAGGAAAGAAAATAGGTGTATTTCCAAAAATGTCAACCGCTTCCTTTCAGACGTGGTTCAGTGGGTAAAGTCAATTGGTTTCATGTTAATGTGAGGCTGGGGGGTATATGAAGTGTATTCCAGTTTACAATGCAAACGTATGTGTTTACATGTATGTTACTGACGGACAGAAAAGACCTGGGAACCTCAATGGTTGAAATGCAAGACAAATAAACATCCAACTCATGCCTTGTTGATTCTGGAAAGCCTCCAGAAGGATTAAGGTGTGTGTGTGTAACTTTATAGTCGACTGGGGAAAGCCTGGCAGATGGAAGACTTAAAACTCTCACCAGTGTTTATCACTGGAAAACACCAGAACTCGTGAGTGTTTGTGTGTGTGACATGAAAACAAGATGTGTGTATCTCCATTCTTCAGCAACACCCAAGAGGGGCAAGTCCGAAATCCGGTGCCAGTGTTTACTGCAGTGCTGAAGAGAGTGTTTGTGTGTATTTCTGTTCGAGTAAGCGTGTGTTTGGGAACATGCCAGCCACGACCAGTTATAAAATTGGACTGAGGACTGGTTCAGACCGCTCCACAGCAGGAAGTTTAGATGTTGATGTTGGAGTCTCTGGGAATAGAGTATGACGAAGCCCGACACACCACTACAAGCTGCAGAGATGTCATTTGAAACTGCTCCCTTGAGTTTTATAAAAACTGAGGGGCTCAGTTTAAGGCACGTAGATCAAGTGCTTGTAAAATACAATCGTGCTTCTTATTGTTGCTGAGACTGCTGCCGTTTTCTGCATTTACATAAAGCTTCATCTACGTTTCCTGTGAATTAGATGAAGGCAGCTGGAGGTCAGTTTCAGAGCAGTTTGTGACAGTAATCTGATGTAAATCTGTCAGATCTGAAGTCACAGAATTATTGATCAGTGTTTCAGTTTAGTGTGAGTCTGGTCAAGATAGTTTTACTGTCAAGAGGTGGCTAGAACTTATAAATTATCCCTCTAATACCCTGAACCATAACCTTAACCTTTAACCTGCCGGAAAATGAGTACTCAACTTCAAACACAACCTCAGAGGTCATGTTATGCTTCATAGGTTATTCTCTTGTTTTCAGTGTATTAGCTTATTGGTTCTGTGTACAAAGAGATTTATTTTCTCCTATAAATGACACTTTTATGAACATTATGATCTTGAATAGTCTGACCAGGAGGCAGCAAATAAATAGAAAACAGAAGGAAGGCAAGTATCGACCCCTGGGGGACGCCTCGACTCAGCTAACTGCTGTGAAAGTGGAGCTATCTGTCCTTTATATGTTACTGCATGTCTTGGTAGAGGCTGGAAGCATTTCTTTTCCATCACAGGTAGTATCACCTCGATGTCAGTACCACCTTTAACTATTGAAACGTAATTTTGACATGACATAAACAAAATGAGCAGTGCTCCGGAGGGAAAACGGTACACAGTTCTCAGTGTGTCGCTGTTTTCCACATGAAGGACACAAACTCTGTGTCAGAAACAGGTGATTTTAACCTCAGAAAATAAATACTTTTGTGGGCGCTCCTGCTCCAAACCTTAGCCACTCTTTGCTCAAAATAAGGTCACAATCAGTGGTCTGCTATGCCTTTATGTCACTGTTTATCAAACAAGAATCTTACGATGAAGTGAATCATCGTTTTAGGTCCAAAAAGGAGTACGTAGAAATGTGACACTCATCTAGAGCTGCCCCCTTATATCAAAAAGAAAAAAAAAAAGACTTTATACAGAGAATGTCTTTTTTCTCATACCCCTGTGTACATCCTGCTTTGCAGTAATAATTCTGATAACACATAACAAGACAGCATGATTACTGGACCAATTCCTCCCAGGTTCACTTAATTTGATCATTTTTAAAGAGTCATTTAATAGTGATTTTCCATTATCTCTGTGCAGTTAACTGTAATGTTACAGTTGGTTTATTGAACATGTAGATTCCTCTCAGTTCATTATATTTTTGTCTTAATTGGATAGAATCCTAAATATATGGTGGCAATGATTGGTTACTTACACTGCACATAACAAAGTCCTTCAATTTATGTGTGAGATTGCTTTGTGTGAGCTGTTTTGTTTATGATGATAATGTGCTGTACCATGTAGTCATGAGTCATGTAAAATGCCATCAGAGTAATGAAAAAGGTAAAAAAAAGCTACAATAAACAGTAAAAAAAGTGGCATTTAAACCTAGAATAACTAAAAATCTGCAGCCTTCTCCATCTACTGTCAACAGGAGGTCTTAAGTCTTAAGGTCTTAAGTCACCTTAAAAACATCTCAACATCTCTGTTCCATAAAGTGCTCTGAAGCAAGACTGGAAACTATTGAAAACACTGTGATTATTCACCTTTTATTTTGTGGAGAGAGCACAGCTCTCAGGTCAGAACAGCGAGTTTATAGTCCTTCCTCTCCTGATATCTTGGTGTGACTAATCCATCCACCGCCCATCCTTCCATCTGGTCAGAAATAGAAAATTAAGATTTCTAAAAGGTATTTATAGCATCTTAGATATGAAAAGCATATCATCGAGCTTTTTACTACTCTGTAGGACTTGTGTCACAAACTGACAAAGAATGTGAAAAGGAGGCAGCGAATGGAAACTTACAAGAAGTAGAATTACAATTGAATAAAAACTAGGTAAAGGGTCACGGTTAAGTTTATTCATATTGCACATTTACAAAGTGTTGTACTGTCTAACTGTGTTATTGTATTGTAAAAATGGAGGCAAATGCTCAGAAATGGGTCTTATGTAGAGACTTAAAACCTGACAGTGTCTAAGCAGCTCTGATATGAAGAAGCAGACTGTTCCATAACTTAGAAGCAGCCACTGAAAAGGCTCCATCTCCCCTGGTTTTGAGCCTGAATTATGGGACGTCTTGCAGGAGCTGAGTTGATGACCTCGGAGCTCGAAGTGGAGCGTGTTGGTGCAGCAGCTCAGGCAGGTATGATGGAGCAAGGTCAGCTGAAAGAGATAAGATTTTCCTGAGATTTTCTACTGAGCTTTTTTCTGTGAAAACACAGATTTCTCAAGCATTTTTCTGTGCTGGTTTGGATACTTTGCTGCCAGAAGGACTTCTGCTGGTAACTGTGGCAATTTTTCACATCTGTTATAATGTGTAACCATAGAAACAGGGCCGTTGTTAACCTGCTGGAGCAGCTAACTGAGGATTTTAAAGCCCAAGTAATGCCATGGAATAAGAGACAAATCAAGAGGAGTTGAAGAATAGGATGCAGAGCAGGAACACAATGGGGAAAAAGGAAGAGGAAGTTTAAATAATTTCTTCCCTTGATCATTATGAGAAATGTGAGGTCACTGGTGGAGAAAATAAACACCTCTGAACCCCTGATGATACAGCAGAAATATCAGAAAGAACAACTCCAACACCTCTCTACTCAGCTTTAAGACTATATGGGCAGACAGACAGATGTTGAACTGTTCCTGTCTACAGATGAAGTTCACCTGTGACATCAGGTGACATTGTGTGCTAAGTTGTTGCTAAGCAACAAACACCCCAACTCACTGATGGTGATTTCTACCACACCTTCCTCTCTGCTACACTTGTATTTTCTACATGTTTATCAGCTGATTTCTGTTCTATTTCGTCATCTCTCTATAACATTAGCAGATCTTTGATAATAATGTATACTGCAGCAATATAATTACTCTTAATTAATTAAGTATTATTTAACTGAATAAGCAGACCTAGAACATAATGAATAATATGTATGGTGAATAATAATCTCAGATTTCTTTTCATTTAGTGAAAAAGTTCAACCTCATCCAGACTTTCATGTACTTCAGCAATTTTATTTTAGAATCGCTGTTTGATTTTTGAAAAATGGAAAGTGGAAGTTAACCGTATCAGCAATGCTAACAGGGTACAAATACAAGTGATCTGTGCTATGGAGGTGATGGAAGTGCAGTTTTTAATCACCTGGATGTAACACATCAGCTGATGACATTCTGCCTGAAGCTGGTCAAGACAGTCTTTAACTAAATTTAGGAAAAATGTGTTTTCCAGCTCAGAAAAGTGATTGTGTTGTTCTCCAAAAGCATCCTTCCCCTCATTCTCAAGATGTCAGAGGTGCACTGAGCATGCTCCATAAAGAATCCCCGAGCAAATAAACACCAACCGCACGAGTATCAGTGTCACATCCTGATAAAACTTACTGAAATTACTCTCAGATGTTTCATAAACTGTCTTTAAAACCAAATAATATTGTTTACATATTTTCTGAAAACACTCTCTACTTGAATAATGACATCAGCTGTAAAATTAAGGACAGACTGTGTCCTGACTGAGAAGTTAATGTTCCCTTTGCCTTGACAGGAAAAGCACAGTATTGTTTAGCTAAGAAGTGATCCATCAAGGAGGAGGAACGGGACCAATATGGAGCACAAAGAGGAAAACAGGAGGGGATACAGAAAGAATTTGTTTTGATTAATGCAAGGACGGTGGCCAACGAGTCGTGAACTACAGCTGAGCACGAGCAGAGGGAAAGGAAAGTTATGAGGAAAAGAAAGGGACACGAGAGGAAAGTAGATTTTAAAAAAGGAGAGGAAAGGAGGAGTCTTCCCAGGATGAGAGCCGTGAAAACTGGAATTTCTTTTAGCTGGGACAGAAACCAGAGAGTGTGTTTGTGTGTGTCTATCTCTGTGAGGACCAGTACTAACCAGCCTTCACTTTCAAACATGTCTTTAACGTCCTGTTTGAGATTTTTAAGGCTCAGGGTTTGAATCTGAGGCTGGAATTTTGCATTTATTTGTGATGAATAAAGACAGAGTTGAATAGAAGGTGACTGCATTGCATAAGTGAGTGTCCTCACAAAGCTGGAGGTGCACACATCTGTGTTTATGAGCTCGGGACACATGGGAACTGCAGACTTGACAATCCAAGACTTTTCACACAGTGGAAGGATAAACATCCCAGATTCCATCCTCCCATGACACACACACATACTTAGAAGACCATAACTGACCACATGTGTGTCAGTATTCCCGAATATTCCTCTGATGAGGCTCCATCATGACCCCACAGATTACAAAAGCAGCTCTCAGCTACAGAAACAAACAGAAACACTTCTTCGCTGAACAGTCAGCTGAGAATCACAAAAACTTTACAGAAGTGATTTGAACTGCATTGCTGGGTGAGATTTCGCCCCGATTTCACAAATAAGTTCGGTAAAAACAGTAAAATTGTGAACTTGCCCTATTTTCTGATTGAATGAACAGGTTATTGTGACATCTATAATCATTTATACCTCATAAAAGGCAGAGTGTGTATTTCTGTCTGGTTGTTGCAAGATTAAAGAAAAACATGAGTGAGGAATCTTTTATATATATATTTGTTAGGATCTGTCGGTTTTCCTGTGTTTTTTCTGTTACCTCTGCTTCTGCCTTGCACCGGCGTGGCTTCTCCTGGTGGCTTGATTACTCATCTGAGTCACCTGTGGCTGCACCGATGGCCTCCTGCCTTTTCACCTGTTTATAAAGCTTCTTCTTTTTTTTTATTAACTCTGCCGTCTCTCCATTTCCAGGATTTGTATTTCACCCGTCTGGATTCTTAGATTACTCCTAGTTTGAGGTACTTCAAATCTGGATCAAAGCAGTCCAGAGCTTTAACGTTTGCTTGTGGAGTTTTCTCGGGTCAATTGAGTCCCTCACCTGTCTTCTCGCCGCTCTGCTCCAAACTGGTTTGTTCTGCGTTTGGATCCTCAATAATCTGCCACCACCTTCAACCCCAACAAGAGCAGAGGTCAATAGTGTAGTGGTATGACCTGAGTTCAAATCCCCTGTATGAAAGGTACTAGTCGCTTTGGATAAAAGCATCTGCATAACAACATAAACATACACTTTGATTACTTATCCTTATTCAAAGAATTTGAATAAAGTTTGGTTGTTAGACTCTGATGCTGCATCAAGGCGGAACGTAACATGGCGGATGACAAAGACCCGAAGTCTAGACGATGGTGGTGGGCTTCTGTTCAGGCTCCTTCTTGGGAAAATTGAGGTGGAGCTTGGGAGGAGGTGGTATGGATGGGTGAGAAAGAAAGCAGGAAGACCATTGGACCAAAGGAGTGACATCATATTGTGGAAGTGAAAGGTTTGTCCTGTTACAACAAAATGTTGTCACTTTCTGGTTGATATTAGCAAATAACTTCACGTGGTTAGGGTTAGGAAACAACCACGCTTAGAGGAAAAGATGTTCTTTTTACAACCAAACTGTCACCGGCAGGGACGCCATCTTTACCTTTCACAAGCAGTTATAGATTATACGACCACGAGAGGTCGTATAATCTTTTAACGTAATCATCGGTCATATCTACCAGCGTCACGGGGGTTTGGGGAGAGGACGGTCTGAACTCTGTGGAGGGGTGAAGCGTGGGCAAAGGAGGAACTTTGGAAGAGGAATACTTCCTTAAAACCTGTGAAGATTAAATAATCAATAGCCGAACACAGTTTGATCACAAGACAGATTTTAGAATACAATAATAATCATTAGTTCGTGAGAATGCTCCACACCGTTAAATCATCACATCTAAAGCACTTCTGTCTGTAATAAACGTCGGGAAGAATTTTTAAACAAAAAGTCTGTCTCTGTCGGCAGATCAGAATAAAAAACTATTACTTAACCGTTGGTTTGATGAAGGTGTTGCACCAAAATGTCACAAAGAATAAAAAAACTGTGTTCTGCTACTATAACCTGATCATTTAAAAATATAAAGTATAATAGATACACACATTAAAACATTTAAAAGAGATGCTAAAAATGGTGCAACATGAATAAAAAACAGACACATCGCATCCTATTTTTATCATAATGGTACCAACTAACCTGTAGGGTTGTGTTATAATAAGATAAAACAGCCAGAACAAGTGTGCCCGGAGCAGGAAAGGCCTAAAGGAGAAATCCCAAAAACTGCTAATTTGTCTGCTGTGTATCATCATCGATGAGTAAAGCTTTGTGTGTTCACTGTAAACGAGATGATGAGTATTACACACACATGCAGTCAAATATCCAGACACAGATACTGAATTGTGTGCTGCAGATCTCACGTACAAGGATACCACAAGCATGTAGCGACCACAAAGGCCTCTATCACATGTTGAGCAGATACATACCAACACACTGATGTCAGTTTGTTCATCTATTCATCAGAGACGCTGCAGCTGAAGGCCACAGCGAACACAGGCGTCTTTTCTTCTCAGGAATCATTCGCTCGCTGGATCTTCTGACGTCATGAGAGGCTCCGTCAAACTGGCCACACATGATGCTCCAAACACAGCTGGGTCGAACAGAACATCCACCGTTTCTTCTGGAAATGACTTTGGTTAGTTTCAGGAACAACGAGGGTGGAGTTTGTTTAGCAAAAGAAGGCAAGAGTTTATGAGTTTTCTCTCCTCTGAGGATGATCCTCTTTAGACAGTTATATTAACTCCTAATATAACCAAATGTTAACCAAAGAGATGGTGTTTTAGTAAACTAAGATGTTCTAAACGTGTTTTAAGTACTGTTTTTAACTGTATTTAGGATTTAAAGGAACACAGGCTGACACAGCACCTCTGAGGGCATCCTATGTGTATCCGACTGATATAAAAGCATTCATCTGCTCTGCTCTGCTCAGAGCACATCGTTCCTAAAAGTCTGCTGAACTGAATATTGTTTAGATCTTAGCCCAAAGGTGTCACAAACAGCACAAATATGGTATGGGACTGCAGTCAGGTCGTTATTTACAGTTATATCACCGTGATTGTCTTGATATAATAAGACAAATTTGCACATTTTTGCCATTAACAGACACACAGAAAGCACTCCCTGGCTGAACAGTGTGGGCAGCGTAGAAGAAAAGCATCTCTCCTCCTCATGCATTTTCTGTTTGATGCAAGGCATCAGTTACTTTTGATAAAAACATTTAATCCTAATCGCCTGAACTCTCTGTGGGATAAATCTCCTTTACTTTCTTAACATCTGCATCGTGTCCAGTGCAGCATGTGGGAACTGTTTTTCCGTGTTTATGAAGCAGGATAAGAAGAGAGACACAACACTTCCTCTAAGTGGAGACTGAAGGTTGAGCTCAGCCTTCAACACTGCTGTTCACACACCACGCCCCCACAAGTGCAGACTCTGCACTGCAGCCGTCACTCTTCAAATCCCAGCCGAAGTCATCCTCTAAGAGGATCAGATCTATATATACACCCTCCACAGGTAGCCTCCCTGAACACAGAACTAAGCAGATTACTGATAAAAGATTCTGGGAAAACAACCAGTGTGACTCCTCTATATTTAGATCAGGTCATCATAAGGTGCATGTCAGTATTTCCAGTAACATATCAGCTCGTTTGTGCGGTCTTTCACTTTCAGTGGGACATTGTTCGTAAACTAAGTGTTTAATAAATTATAGCCAAAGGTCAACAGCAGGAACGTAGTTAGAGGGCCGTACCCAGCTGAGTGCTTGTGTGCGCGATAGGAAGCCTTTGAGGTGGCGGGATGAATAGTTTGTCTTCCTGGAGCCAGTGTTGCAGGATGGGAGGGGAGCAGGAAGCGAGACGTCAGAGGATCGAGTTAACCAGGAAACGGGCTGCGTGCTGCTGGGGGTGCTGATCCAGATCCAGAGTCCGAGCCAAGCGCCACACAGTTCAGTCTCCTGGCATCTAAAAATATAAAGTGACAAATCTGAGCGTGACACATGCATTTTTCTAATGTGCTCATGAAGCAGACAGGATGGCAGAACCAGGAGAATGAGCACATCCAACAGATTTTGTTTCAATCTGTAGTAGCTTGAAATAATTAGAAGAGATTTAGTAGATAAAAAAATACTCCACGAGCAAGCAAGGAAAAAACAAGATATTTATTTCAGGCTGCAATGACGACAGACATGGTGGCTTTAATAAATTTAGTGACTGTAATACTCATATTTATATCAGAATAGAAAACATCTCAGAAGCTGCTGCCTTTATCTTTTTATATCTTCATCACAAGAGAGCAAAGGCACTCCAAAAAACATGTTTATTCACTTTGATTGATGTAACAAAGTGGCTCCTCAGAAGCGGGTCAAATAAATCAAGTGAATAAAAATACAGATTTAACTGGTTGACCATGTGTCAACTTTATTTAAATACTTACAAGCTCACCTACAGTGTACAGTTAGAAAACTCCCCAAAGACAGTAAAGATACTGGTCAAATGTACAAAGCCATAAAGAAATATATACAAAACAAGGACCAAATCAACATTGATGTTCACACCTGCCATATCTGGAGCTGGGCTTCCTGACACACCTTTAACCGGCCCGACAGAAAGGAGCCAAAAGTGAGTTATTTATTACTCTAAATCAAAAAAGAAGACATCGTCATCTCTCCTCCTGATGTTTGAAGACTGCCTGCATCCACTGAGGTGAGTCGTAATCACAGACCTGCCACATACGTCATGATTCAGTTAAAATATAAGTGAGGAAGTATATTTATCAAAGTATAAAAAGAAAAGAAATAAATTAAAATGATCAACATTGATACACGAGACGGTTGACAACGATCCTGAGAACCTCCACTGTGACCCTTCGGCTACAGATTCTGGGAGTAAAAGCTCACAGCTGCTCGTCCTCGCCTTCATTTCTGACCTGAACGCTCTGGTCTACGGATGAATCCATCAGGGGAGGTGTCCCCCATCCTTACCACCAATGCTTTCAGTGTGCACTTTTCCTGCTATAAGCCTGACGCAGGTGAACATTTGCAGCGACAAGCAAAGCTGAAGCGATAACTTAAAATGCAGTTTATGATTGTCAACGTGCCATCGACCTCCAGTCAAAGTCATTTATAACACAAGGCGGCAAATTATTCTGTTCCTCCGAATGCTTTCAGAGATCAGCAGCGAAGCTCCGAAGGATCACTTCCCGTTCTTCACAAAACAATCATTAAAACAGAAAAAATAACTTAAAGCACAGTAAGTAACCAAAGAATCGGGTCCGATTAAGATGAGAGGACGACGAGTCGACGTACCAAGACTGCCGGACACCAGGATGAAATGTTGGGCAGCAGAGACTAAGAACAACGTCGTTAAACGTCCCTGCAGCGCTCCTGATGCCACGGCTAACCAACAACTATCACCGCAGAGCGTCGTGATCAGTCTGAGCAGCAAAATCTGTTTTCAAACTCCTCCACGAAGGTCACAGCCAGCTTTACCCTCTTAGCTTTAACAAATCTATAAAACAAAGGATCTACAGTAGTGTAGTGGTTACAGAGGCAGTACTGAAAGGTCTCGGGTTGCTTCCTGCAACAACAAAGTCACCTTTTCTTGGTGAGAGATAAATACCTGAAATGAAACTGTGTATCAACAGCCTGGGGAGCTTTAGACATTAAAAAATATTAATACAAGCCTCAAAGAAAACAAGCCGGCAGTGCAAAGAAGTAGAAAAATAAATACTAAAAAAATAAATCAAACACAGAATATAGACGTGGGTTTAGATATTTGCGACTATTTCTCCAGAAAACAGGACATGTAGAGAAACAAAATGTATGCTTTTTTTTATTTGAGAAAGCTTAGCAAAAAAATGATGAGGGTGCTAAAACAGTTGCCTCAGTGCTGCTCGTTTAATCACAGAAACAACATAAATAAGCAGTATTTCGTTGGGAAGAACTGTGGTGGCAAAGAAGGGAGAGCGATTTCATTCATTCTTGCCAAGAGCATTTAGACCCCCCCCTCCCCTCCCTCCAATTATATACAAGTGCAACAGTATAAAGAAGATTTACAGAAACATGAGAGGAACTAAAATAAAAAGGCAACAAAACAAGATGAGAAGCTAAAACGTTCATTCCATATAAATGTGTTTCTGCTGCTGTCTGAAATGAGAGAATACATCTTTTTATACATCAATAAGTTTGCTTAAAATAGAGAATCTAACTTTAAACCTTTCCCATTACCCGAAAGTCTCTGAGACGATCTGAATCCACAACACCGTGGCAAAGTTTGTGTGTGGGGATGAAATAATGTTTTATGTCGATGTGATCACAGAGGTTTGTGGTAACCAGTCTTACAAGGCAGCTGCCCCGGCGATCTTCTGGGTTTCTGGGTGTCCAAAAAATCTTAAAAACGACCCCACCGATTCAGGGTCTCTCGGGTTCTGGGGTAGGTCACTGACAGAAGGGTGAGGCTGTGGGGTCAAAGCCTTTGAAAACGTCCTTCAGAGAGGCGTTATCCTGCTCAGTTGCTGCTTGGTCAGACTGCACCGGGCTGTTTCCTCCAAAGGGGCTGCTTGTCCCTCCAGGCTTGGCGGCCTGCTTAACAACCCCAAACAGAGACGACACCGGCAGGTTGTGGACACCTGCAGGGCCCTGGTCTGAAGCAGCTCCTGGAGCACTCTGACCTCCAGCTGCAGCACCCCCAGCTGCAGCAGACCCCCCCTGGGCCGTGGAATTTGGTGAGGGTGCAGGCTTAGGCCGAGGCCTGTTATAGCTGTTATATCTATCAGTCCCTTGTTCTACGCTTTTCTCCGGCTCAGGTTGGTCCAACGCAGACTTTCGAACAAACAGGGGCTCCTTGGACTTGGGTTTGCTTGTGGAGTCACTGGGTTTGGACTCTGTGCTGGCTGAGTTGGGGGAGTTATTAGAGCCACTGCTGGTACCAGGGCTTCCTGGTTTGTTAGTCCGAGGGTCATACAGACTGATGCTGCTCAGCACACTGGCTCCCCCTGGTGTCCCAGCACCCACACTGCGCCCTGCTCCACCAGAGGAGAGCAGCCTCGGGTCATAGGGGGCGATTGTAGGAGGGGACGAACAAGATGTTGTTGCTGGAGATATGGCGGGAAGAGCGGGAGGCGTGGGTTCTGATGGTTGCTTCAGTGATGACTTCTGTGGCAGGAGACGGGGGTCAGACGCGACTTTGCGGGCTATCCGGGGATCGACAGGCTTTTCTACAGGTGCAGGAGGCATGGGGGGGGACTGACCTAACAGAGAAATAGGGGCAGTGGGGTTACTTAAGAGAGGAGGGGGTGGAGTTTGGGATGGGCTGGAGTTCACAGTCTTCAAGATTCGGGACAGCAGCTCAAAATCTGGGAGGGACGAGGTTGAAGCAGAGGAAGAAGCAGGGGGCTCCACGGAGGGAGCGGGCTGCAGTGGAGGAGGCTGTGAGTGAGGGAGTGATGTGTGGAGCTGCTGCTGAGCTCGAGTCAGACGAGGATCTATGGAGGACACCGGCGGGATGCCTGGTGGGAGAGGGAGGAGGTCCTGCTTTGGGATAGGCAGCGGAAGGAGATCTTCAGGTGACCACGTGACGGTCTTTGAGAAGGCTGGCATGTGAAGAAGAATGTCCTTCTTGATGTGGCTGAACTGCTGCAGCTGGGTGCGTGGGTCTCTCAGAGCCATACCCATGAGCGGGTCCAGAGGAATGGGCACGGGTTTATCCCTTAAAACTCGCTCCGTTTCCTCCTCCTCCGCTGCCGGGGTTGTAAGCGGCGGGGGCTTGTAGACTAGAGGAGGTTCTTGCTTAGACGTTGGAGGCGAGTGCGAGATGGATCCTGCTGAGGTTGCAGCAGCTAGCCTGGCTAACCTCGGGTCTGCAGGTGGCCCAGAAGCTGGAGCTGCTGTGGAGTGAGCGGGGTCGGATGCTTGGCCCGACTCAGTAGCACGAGCCAGACGCGGATCCCGTGGATCCCGTGGATCTCGGACCAGGCGGGGGTTTCCTGGGCGAGACAGAGGGTTGGAAGGAGGAGCCTTCTGGAGACGTGGGTCACTCGGAAGGCTGTCAGATTTCTGAGGAACCTGGGTCTGTTGACGGAGTGTCTTCAAGATGGAGGTCACGCTACCACCGCCATCCTCATCCTCACTGGAATACCAGTTCCCTGAGTCGCCTTGGGAAAGAAAGACAAAATATACTTGACTGACCTTAAAAGAATCCATACAGACATTTTATCAGATATTTCTGCTGACGGTTAATGGGAGCGCCAACAGTCGAGTGTAACAATTACATTAACTAAAAGGGATGGAAGTTGCTAATTACACTTCCTCTTGTTACTGTAAAGGAGAATTAACATATTGTCAGAACTGCCAGATGTACAAGGATCACAAGTACTGGCATTGCGTTGCTGACAGTAATCATCATCTCTGTTTAATCTGAGGGAGGAAATGTTCATTAACAATAGCCAACAAGCCCAAATGTAATCATTATGTGTAACTGTGCAGTTGTTTTTATACTTTAAATGTGCTGCCATTAGTCAACAGTCTGTTCGGACAACATATGAAGCATGTGCACCATAAAAAATGAGAATATATACTTTGTACCCAGAGAGAAGCAGAGGGTTCTCTTTACCTTCAGCATCTTTACTCTTTTCTGCTCCTCCTTCAGCCATCCTGCGAGCTCGTTCCTCCTCCTCCTGCTGCTTCTGCTGGATCCTCATGAACAGGACGCGCTGGGCAGGAGGCAGAAAATCAGGTACAGAGATCCCGCCCTGATTGGCCGGGGCTCCATTAGCTGAGCTCTCTTGGCCACCTGACTGACTGATAAACTTTCCTGCTCCTGCTCTGTCATCCATGCCGGTAAAACCTTGGTAGTTGTCACCTGAGAGGAAACAGCGAGCACTCATTAGTTTAGAAATAAAACTTTGAAATATATTGTGTATCTTTCTGTTAGTTCCCTATGGGCTTTAATTTGCTCTCACCTTCTTGCACCACTCCCTCCATCTTCATACCCTCCTGCTGATTGAAGAAGTTGTTGAAGAAGTTTCCTCCACCCTGGGGGGGGCCTGGAGGCATTGCGCCTCCATGTGGAGGACCTTCACCAGACCCGAATCCTCCCATCATGGGTGGTCCACCGGGCCCAATGCTGGGAGGGCCCTGGTTCATGCCAAGGTTGGGGCCCATGTTCTGCATGTCGGGGGACATCATGCCTGGAGGGGCTGGGAAACGAGGCGGAATGGCACCCGGGGGACCTTGAGGAACGGGAGCTGCCGCTTGAGCCTGGTTGCCACTGGGAGTCTGGCTTCTGGTGCAAAAGGGAAGGTGTGATTAAAAAATTCACACAGACCGGACAAAGAGAAACTAATAATCTCCCTTTTTTTTTAAATGTACTGCTACAATAATGTGTGTTGCATCTATAGCACAAATTAAAGCATTTCTCTTTTCTTGGGATGAATAACAGTAGAGTTGTTGGATCATTTAAACCAAAAACTGCATTAAAACAGCATCTTCTCACAAACATAGTCCCTCCCTGTAGTTTCTCAGATATCTTTCAGTTCACTAATGACTATCTAACAGATGTTAGAGCTATCCTTCAAGATGTGTGGGTAAAGACTAAAACTTTATCTATTTTTCATGTAGAATTTATAAAAATGCTGAATTGTAGAAATGTTGACTTTAAATGTTTGTTTTTGGATCTCTTACCTAACAGCCAGTTTCTGAGCCAGCTGTCCTGTTGGCTGAACTTTAATCTCAAACAATGAGGGAATCTTCTTGCAGCCTCCCCCTCCACCACCAGGAGGTGGGGGACCCATGTGTGGCGGAGGGCCGATGGGATTTGGGGGTAAGCCTCCTTGGAAGGGACTTCCATCAGGACAATGGATAGGTGGACCAACACTGGGGTTGGGTCCGGGGACAGGCACTGGAACTGGGGGACCTTTGCCCACTATGGGGATCTGATTAGGTCCAGAGACACCCCCAAAGTCACCAGGGGGAGGCCCGCCAAATTCTCCACCCCCCATGTTGTTGTCCATGGGAACGGGCCGAGGAGGAGTAGGTAGGAGGCCAACTCCAGGGGGGGGTTTAGGGAGAGGGTCTATCCCTTGCTTCCTCAACTCTTCTACCTCCTTCTCATCCTCAGCTCCGGCCTCTGCATCCTCTGAAAGCATCTGCAAAGCAGGGTCACAGAAAAACTAACTGAATCTGACACAAACAACTTCAGACACTTCAATAACCTGAAAGCCCCAGAATTCAGGTATCTAAACAAATTACAAAAGAAAACTTGATGATCATATACAGTCGCCAGTGGCTGGCTGAGAGGATCCCACCTTGTTGAGCAGCTCCCGGGTGTCGTCATTGAGGTCTTCGTGAGAGAACATACACTCATCTCCATTGACACAGTTCCCCGTGGTGTGGAACAGCTTACAAGGGAATTCACGTATTTTGGGAGTCAAGGAGGAACACATGCAAAAAGATTAATGCAAGCCTGTCATATTTCCAGTTATGGAAAATCTAATCGATGTAACTTCTTACTGGTAAGTAACTTTATCGAATCTCTACCCAAAGAGACAAAATCAATTAAAACAAACACATAATTGTTTATATTCCTACGATTCTCTCGAGCTAATTAAGGATCTCGAAGTAAAGGATATCATGCATGTAAGGACAGTGGTCGGCTCGGGCACAGAATCCAGTGATGTAGAATTTGCACAGCTCCTTCTTCTTTGGCAGCTCAATATCGTGGCTGAAGTTGCAGTGATCCCCCTGGTGGTAGAAAAATTCAATTAAAGGTGCACATTCAGAGGATTCTTCATCTTAAACTCGTTCTTTTTCACAGCTTACTGCTGTCAAACTTTTTCATTCAAACTAAGGCATCCTGAGCTGTGTGACGCTGGGAACGATCTGCGTCCCATTTGAGGTCCAAAACTATGCAAAAAGGTTTTGAGACTGCATTTTAAAAGCAAGTGAATTCAGTAGGTTATGCTTATGTTACACCTGGGGCTGGGCGATAAAACGATATGAAAGAGATATGAAACATGGTCCATAGATTCCGTTCGTCCATCTTTTGACAGACAATACGAACAGCTAATGACAACGAGAGTTCTGCTGCGCTGAACCAATCACGTGGCTGGAATAGAGCCATGCCAGCAGCTAGTCGTGGCGTGTTTGTTTGTGCTGCTGCGGCCGTATAAAAGAAAGAAATGAGTGCTCCACTGGAAGAAACGACGGAAGAAACAGCCCAAGGCGTAAGGGATGTCTGTTGATGACATTGTTGATAAGAAGGGCTGAAAAGTTCAGTGGTGTGGAGGTATTTTGGTTTTTTGAAGTCCGGCACGAAACATATTAGTGTGCACTGCGAATTATGTCGAGCACATGTTCCGACAAAGACAGGGAATAAAAACTCATCTTTTTCATCACCTGAAGCAGCGCCACCCGTTTGAGCACGGAGAATGCAAACTTTTACAAACATAAGTACTAATCTTCCCCCAATAACAACGCCTGTGCAGCAGCAGCAGCAACAGAAGACCAGAGTCTGCTTTATCCAGCGCCGTATGACAGAAGAGACACGCTACCAGTAAGCAGAGTGGAAAATAAGGGGCTCAAGTGGATGCTGAAAGTCATGGACCCGATATATATTGATATCGACTGATATAAAAAAGTTTATTGTGATATGACTTTTCCCCATATCGCCCAGCCCTAGTTACACCTTAAAAAGGTATAAAAGTCACAATATTTCTTATACTAATTGGTATAAATCAGTCAACACACAGGTTTGATGCAAATGTGAAGTAAATTTGAGTCATCCTACCCAGGTGCATCTCCCCTCGATGTAGTATTTGCAGATGGCCTTTCCTTTCTTATCCTGGTGCTTTTCATTCTGATTCCTCCTCCCTATTCCTGGTCCGTCACCTCCAGTGCCGTCCTGAAAGACACAGAACCAGTAAAAACACATTAGCACTAACTGCCTAAACTCAGCGTCAGTACGCTTCAGTGAGATCTGATGTCAACCCCTAAAGTTGTACCCCATTGTCCATGTCTCCGTGGTCATCATCATTCATCATGTCTCCTCTTCCTCTCCCTCTGTTTCGACCTTTTCCTCTAATCATCCCCCGGCCTCCTTTACCTCTGCCTCGCCCGCGGCCTCCTTTACCCCCTGAGGAGAAATTATTAGAGTTAGAGAACCGCTGTACAGCATTCAATCCTTATGTGAAAGAATATGGAATGTATGAAGCATGAAGAAAACTAAAAACACAAACCTCTGCCTCTATCTTTGGACTTTTTGTACTGATTGAGTTCTTTTGAGTAGTCATCGTAGTCATCGTCCCCCATGTTGTCGTAGTCATCATCTCCGTACTGTAAGGACAGTCCCACAGGAAGGGTCAACTTTAGTAACAGCTTCAAACAACTTATGACAGATAAATTATTGGTCATAAGCTGCATGTCTGCCATTAATTTGATTAACTGTTTGAGGTGACTCCTCAGCAACAGTGAGCGTAGCTAAGTATTATTCCATAAGTAGAAAAATTATCTATCTTCCTATGAAGACCACCCTGATTAAATGGGGATTATCGTGACTTCACTAAATAAAGGGGAACAACAAGTTCTTTGTGAGACGCTGAACAAAGTGAGAAGACGATAAGCTTCAATCGGAGCTCAAAAACTCACCTCCATTTCATCTCCGTAGCCTTCGCCATCATCGTTGTCTCCGCCCATCTTTACTCCTCCAATTCGCCCTCCTCGTCCTCTCCCTCCTCCTCTGCCTCTCCTCCCTCCCCTCATTCCTCCGCGACCTCTCAGGCTCTTCATGCGACCTCTGCCCCCTGCAGAGACACAAAGAGGGAAATTAAACAACAGCGAGCCGCGGCGGCAGCAGAGATCAACTGTCTGTAACTTATCGGTGGGATCTGGATTGATTCAACTGCTGCGGACCCACCTCGTCCACCGCGGCCGCCTCCTCCCTCTTTGGCCTTGCGGTACTGGTTAAGCTCTTTTGTGAAATCGTCATAGTCTTCTTCCACCATTTCTTCATCTTCCTCTGGCTCAAAGTTTTCCTCTTCATAGTCATCGTAGCCTCCGTAGCTCTGTTTATCCATCTTCATGTAACCACCTTTCTTTGGGCCGCCATAGCCCCCGTGTGACTGAAACAAAAAGCAACAAATTTCACGGTAATAAAGTACTCTGCTTTCCAAATGAACAAATCTGAGCTCCGGACGAATATCGGGAACTACTGTAAGTGTGCAGAATGCCTGTTTGTCAGACTTACGGGAGGAGGGTACTGAGGACTGTACTCTCTGTACTTCCTCTTCTCACTGGGACTGTAGTCAGAGTCATCACTGAAGTCTGAATGGTCATCATCAGAGGACGCATGACGCTGGGAGAAAGGCGCCCAAACATTAGACAGCAGCAAACGTAAATCATTCTTAAGAAGTGGATAATGGTGAGGGGATTTTCAGCTCCACACGTGCTCGTACTCTTACTTTATGTTTAGATTTGCGTTTCTTCTTCGACCTCCGCTTCTCCCTTTCCCGCTCCTTTTTCCGCTTCCTCTTGCGACGGTGGGATCTCTCATCGTCTGACTCGCTGCTGGCGTGGCGCTCCTTGCTTCGCCGAGGCCTCTCCGCTGTCCCTTCCCCTCCCGCCTCCCCTCCTCCACCTGCTTCATCTAAACCGTCTCCACCTTGTACCGCTGCAGCAGCCACACCTCCGCCCACTTCCTCCTCTTCCACTTCTCCCCCATCATCTTCCAACTCGCCCTCCTCCAGTTCTCCATCTTCTGGCCTGTACAGAAAACCCAGCACGTGGAAAACCATCACATATATGCATGTGCGCAAAGGCATGCGTACTTTTAATCGTCTTCCAGCCATTTGTCACGTTTTAGGACACCAATTTAAAACAACAAACATGAAATACTGATGCAACGGCAAATAAATGACATGAAAAACGAGTACAGAGACATGGTCAATCTAACGACGAACCCTTTTTAGTTTAGTTTATGGTGGAAGCAGAACTAATCTACAGCACTGCTAATTTAGTTTCCTGTGCCACAAGTCCACGAGGGTTCAATGAATAATACAAAGAAATTCAAGCTTAAACACAGGTTGGAAATAAATACGAAATAATGCAAATAATATATAAAAACTAGGCTCAGGGCAGTCTGTGAATTTGTGATGTAATATCTGAATTCTGGTGGCCAAAAGAAATTATTTTCAAACTTTATCTGATTTAATCTCTTTCCTGCACAGCACGGTGAGCTTTTATCTGTTTTATTGTGAGATAACACCTGAGATGAGAAAATATTTGACTCCAGAAACTACGCACTCTGGTTTGAAATGAATGTTGGGAGTTATTAGAGATTGTTTTCCGTGACTCTACGAGTGTATTTACATGGCGTCTGTTTAAACGACAGCACAAAGCTTCGGATATAAGTCCCTTCAAATAGCGTCAATAAAAAATATCTACAGTGGCCTCATAGGTCAGCCAAACTGATGACAGGGACCACAAAACGTGGATTAATCAACTACCTTCATATAAGCTCACACACCTTATTGTAAGCATCTAATTGATATGATCAGCCAAAGAAACGCTGTCAGCACAAAGGACCGTGACCCCGTTTTCAAAATGTCAAAAACGGTGCAACATCTATGATGGAGATCAGCAGCCTTCAGATCAGGCCAACACAAGCATATCAGCAATTCTGTGTTCTTTAGGTGAATTGTGTTAAATCAGTGCTCATCCAGACACACAGTCAAGGTGAAACCACCAAAACACCAGGGTGGAAAGAGATCCTATTCTTACACCGGACTGGAGGGGCGGACGGGGGTTTAATGATACGGTGTTATTGTGGCCAACTGCTGGGCCAGAGTCCAGACATGACAGAGATCCGTCTAACTCCTCAAAATGTCATTAAAATCCGAACCACAACCAACTTCTGACCACACATGCTCTTTGCATGCAGAAGACTGGTGTTTATGTCAAAGGCAAAAGGAGCAAAGTTTAAAAACAACAAAGATACAAGGTATTAATCCCCAGCTATTTGAGTAGCAATGTTGCAGCTCTCCCACAGAAGCCAACACCCAAAGTAGGTTAGCAAGTATTGTCTGCAGCAGGCTGCGGCTGAGACCTGAGGCCTGATCGATTCGGAGAGGCTTCATTCACAGAAACGACTGCCTGACAAGACTTGACAACTCAAAGACAGGTTTCGTCTTACTGTATATGCAGAGCAGGTGGTGCATTCGCTTGTGAGGCAAGAACTAAACTAAACCACATCCTAAACGGATCAGCTTCCTCAAAACAATCAATTTTTTTAAATCTTTGCTCAGTCTTGTTTAAACCTCAGAAACACAGTCACCAGTAAAAGGAAATTTAAATCAAGTCTACAGCTATGATTCCTGACAGAAAATGCTACAATCAGATCACTTCAGAGGTGGAGAACACTGCTGAGGCTGTCAGGGGCCTCCTTTTTTTATTTGGACAATTTTGCTATTTAAGTTTAAAGTTTTAGGCTAAAAAACATTCTCAAAATGACCAAGTAAACAGGCTTTGTTTAAGAACAGGTGTCAATATACAGCCTAGTGTTGATCCCCAGCCCAAACTAAGTTATCTACTGTTTGTTAATTTGCACAATCCAGAACAAACAATAAAATCTGACGTCATATTTTGGTCTTATTTGATGTTTTTAAAGGGGAAAAAACTCCTCAACTATGCATGTTGTTTAAGAAATAGCAGAGTTACTTTTACCTCAGCTAAATAGTAGTTATATTCAGTCTTTTCTGATATAATATAAGTATATATAGTATAATATAGTATAATACCTCAAAGCAGAAGCTTATAAATATATATATATATATATATATATATATATAGAGCAACAATCCTAGTCTTTTTCCACACTAAACACCGTCTCTGAATCCAAAGCCAACTCAGGAGTATCATCTCAGTACCCAAATCACTCTTCCACTGGCACAGAGGCCAGACACAAGGAAACCTCTCATGTCACAGTGGAAGGCTCTCTTATCATATATTAGCACAGGAATTTGGCTGCATTATAGAAACAGGTTGTTGCAAATAGGGAGGGGGCGGATGGCAGGAATTCACTATGGACAGAAGCTGGTGGCCTCTGTGGCCTGTCGAAATGTTATACACACATCACCTGCTGCCAACAATGTGCCAGTTAGGGGAAAAACTAGAAATGCAAACAAACACCACCCAGACATCTCAATACTCAAATAATCCCAACAGGTCAGGTCAGCAGAAACTCTCAAGTTAATACTGCTCTTATCTACCAAGAAAAACTTCAAGCTAAACAGACCAATCCAGAGGGAAAACTGTTATTTACTACACGAGACCCTACTTAGAGAAGCACAGAGAAGTCTAGGTCTATGCCATCCATGTAAAATATACCAAAAAGCTTCCATTTATATCCATGAACACTCCATTAAATCTATTAAAACACCTTACTAGCACACAGCTGTGAGAAGTTCAACAGAGAACATGATTATTCTGCTCAGCTAAGGCTTTACCATGCATTATGGTACATTATTAGCTCAGTGGATGAGTCCATAACTCCATTAATTATATAAGCAAAGGGCCATGATTAAAATGGGGAATACTTACTGTGACAGGTTTTCTTCACATTTTGCATTCAAAACCATTGAGATCAAGTTTTTCCCTAACCTTTTAGGGGCACTAGTGGGGTTTGTGGGACTTGGAAGTGGGGCCAACTATTTAGAGCAAATTTGCCAGTTGGGTACTGTGGAAAAGGGAACTTTGTGTTTGACTTGAAACACTTCTGGGATGCTTTGCAGACGTTTTAAACATTTGAGGGACTTTTGTGGATGTTTGGGACGAGGCAGTGTGGGCTCGACTGTGAATAAAGGGGACATGTTAAAACAAACATCCATCACGTATCGATCACTCGTACAATTAAAAATTAAAATACATAGCTAACCCTTAAGTCTTATGGCGAACTCGTAAAGCTTTAAGGAGCTAAAATAAGCTTCCTTATAAAAAAGTGCGTAGTTAATTTAATGACAGCTGCTTCGCACGCCAAACGAAACCGTTTTTTTATGAATTATGAGATTAATTAAAAGCCTAAAGTGACCAGGTATCCTTCGTGTTGCTTTAAAAATTATAGTTATCGCTACAATAAATAAATAATTCGGCGTCTATATTCACTTATAACCGTAAAATTCCATCGACAAAGTTATTAGCCGTTAGCTTAGCCTTTATCGAGTTACCAACTGCATTCGTTGGCAACATTAGCTAACAAGCTAGCGTTAGCATGTTAGCTTTCGAACAGGCCCACGGTTGGCAAAAGACAATCGCTTGGATTTTTTTTTTTTTTCACCTGCGATATTTCAGCAATTGTCATCACACGCACACAAACAATTAAACTAACGTTAATTTGTGTACGGCTCTTAACAATGGGCAAGTAACTAACCGATGCTTTATAATCGTTGAACTGGCAATATGGAAATGAAAGTATAAATGATGAGCTGTTTCGATCTAATCTTTTTCCATTAGACAAGTTCGCTTCAGTCGATTGATCGTTGACTGTGACAATGTAATAAAAAACAGGGAATAACGTTATTCCAGGTGCTTTTAGGCCTCCAAGTTGGCGTTGTCGTGTCAACATGGCCGTTCTCTTTACCTCTGTACTCGTTTTCCAGAAAAGGCGAGTTTAATCCCTTTGACAGAAAAAAAGAAAAATAAACCCCGGGCTTTTGTGTAAAAGCACAGGACAAATAAATAATTTCATTTAAATATGATTGTAGAATTACTCGACCTTTCGTCAGTCAGGAGACTGTTGTGTTCGTGGTTGGTAGTTGGGGAGTTTGGATGGACAGTCATGCTTTCCACAGCCATTTCCTCTACCTACATTGAGGTGCAAAAAATTACAAGTCGACACTGTAATCTACTGGCTTATGCGTCACTTCACTAGGATCTACTTGTTTTTGTTTTAGGAAGAGATTCAGTTCATAGAAGGCAACTCTCCACTACAGTTGTAAGAGAAATTTGCTGAAATTGAATCCTGACGTTCTCCGTCCTACTGTAGCGATGTGAAATGACGACTGACAAACTTAAAATGGCCGACAGTCTTCTCCAAAGTGAAAGGGGGCGGGCTTTCCGAGGGGAAGATTATGACGCGACACCTCACGGAAATTACCGAGGCACAAAGCCTTGGTATAATTTGAGTCCTGAGTTTGACTCGCAGGCGCAGATGCTGGTTAAATTGAAATAAGGAGGATTTGATCAGAAAATCTCTTAAAAGCTGTAAATGACTAAACACGAATTATATTTAAAGTGTTTCACATGAACGGTCTGAAACACGATTACAATAAATGCAATCTGCACAGCCACAAAATTGAACTTCCACATTTTATTGGTTGCTAAACATCTTTAACAGACTTTTACCACAATTTTTATTTATTAGATCTTGGTTTTTAAATAAACAATAAATAATAACAGGGAGACAGATTTCTATCTAGCTAGTTTTCTTCTGCATTGATGGATGGTACTGTCCTCTAAGTGTCAGTACTCTGCAAGTGGATGATATTGATAACACAAAAGATGGGTGTCATGGGAGAGTGCCGCCCAGACATAAATCTTGTTAGGATACAGAAATAATGGAAAGTATCACCTGTTAAAGACGTAGATCTCAGAATATATGTGTGATCAGTGAATAGCTAGTACAGAGCAAGGTCTTTCTCCCTTTTCAATATTAAAGAGATAATGGCCCTCGACAGGGTTAAATATTCTAAGCGCTTTGAGTGGTCAGCTAGACTAGAAAAGCGCTATACAAGTACAAGTCCATTTACCATTTACCATTTAAAGATGGTTAAAAAAAAACATTTAAGGACTTGTGAAAATCTGACCACACTTACACTAAGCTGTGATGTGGGTGTACAGCACTGAAGGTACAGATGTTCAATAAATATTCTAGAAAACATCCCTCAGAGATTTAGTCTCAATCTTGTCCCTTGTGGGAATATTCTCCAGTGTTTCCGCTGCTAAAGGACATAACCAAGGAAGCACTGATGCTCCAGTCTCTGAATTTAGAAAATTCAAACAGCCCTCATCATGGTTGCTACTCAGATATTTCTACTCACTGAAGAACCTTCCAAAGCAAAAAGCCTATTTGATCGGGTGTATTGTGTCTGGACATTCAGGTAAACAGATCTCCTCTTATGTCTTTTTAAAACTGGCACTCAAGTGTTTGAAGAGGTCATATAAATCTCACTAAAATGAAAATAAAGAAAGACTAACAACACCTGTACTGTGTATATTCCATTAAGTCTGGAATGCTATCTATTTTGTGCAAGTTATTTATTTTGCTGATTTTATTCAAAAGACTGTGTTTTTGTAATTGATCACGTGATCAAATCAATAATTTCAAATGTTATTATCAAGGTAAAGAATCGTTTTAAAAAGCACATTGATATGTAGCGAATATTTTTATCATTGTCGAATCAATTTCCATTCACAAAAACATCCTGACATATATGTCTACACACCTATTGTACAACTCAGAGTTCTGTCATCTCCAAAAATACTCTGTGGATGTGGGGCATCGATGAACAAGAGGCAGGGAACTAGATCACTTTGTGTCATGGTGTAGGAATAATAACCTCATTAGAAATGTGAGAAAGACAAAGAAGTATTTTGTGAATTCTAGGAATCAATTATTTCTATCCTGTGAGAAGAGATGGGGGTAGTGAGGGGCTACAAACACCCATCTATAAGTCTCTCATGGTAAGTGTAATCAGAGTCAGTGACAAAAAGAAACTGAACCAACAACTAAAGAAGCCTAGGGCTGTAATGGAGCATGTAGAACTAAACGGAGAGAGAAGAATGTTGCACAAACAACTCAACAGACTAATTATTACTAATTACTAATTACAGCACGCCCACTACATATCATAATAATAAAACAACAAAGTATCTTTGATTGGAAGTTTCCTCGGCTTTGTTGCTGCAGTATGAACAGGTACAAAAGGCCATTCCTGCACAGCAAGTCTTTAAAAATAACTCTGCGAGGAGAAGGGACTCCTTTAGGATGAAGTGCATAATCTATCTACCTCTTTATATGTCCTTATCTTTTAATTTCGACTTTTCATTTAGGTAAATAATACACTGAAATTATTTAATTTCCCTTTAAATGTGTAGAAAATTTAGGCGACACAATCCACTTCGATCCAAACCCAACAGATAAATAATTACCAATCAGTTAATAATGTCTAATAATGGGAAATCTACTTGTCTAAGATTGGACTCGTCTTAGGAAAATGTTATCCACCTTATAGTAGACGTCCCCTCTTTGCCAAATAAAATTTCTGGGCATATGATAATTAATCACTAAAAAGAAATCCTGGTGAAATTAGTCTCCCGTTTCCACCAAACCAGAATATTTTGTCTCTTAATATTTTTCTTTGTAGATATTCTGTGAATGCTAATTTGATACAACTGTCTTTCATCATTTCAACAAGTTAATATACAAACATTTGAATCCAATACTAACAGGGATAACAACTAGTTAAAATGGCTGTTTGCAGAAGACTACACCCAGGGAAGAATTTACCCATTTAATCTTCTCAAAACACACAAAGAAGCTACACAATGAAGGAACAAAAGTAATCAAAATAAACTGTTTTAACCTTGCTAAGTAGCATAACAAACAGGCAAAGAGACTGTTTGTGTGACTATCGGTAAGACTGAGAGGAGAATTGCGCATTTTCATTCATAAGACTAACTTCAATCTAAGACCAAGATAAAAAACAATCAATTAAACTCCAGGACAACTAAATACAAAAAAATAAACAAGTGGCTAGAAAAGAAAGCTTAAAAAGTAAACGTAAACTGTATTTATTTAGGGCGAAAAGAAAAAGAAAAGAAAACGCGTCTATTGTTTTGCTTCATTGACGTCATCATTCAGCGCCCATTCAGCGGGACGCTCGCGGCATTTGAACCATCTCCTTCTGTAGCTACACAAACAGCTGAATTACGTTAAAACCTTCGCCTTTAGAGTGAATTAAAACTGTCGATATGATTGAGAAGGAGGACCCGATCATCAGCGAGGAGGAAGCGGCACAATACGACCGCCAGATCAGACTGTGGGGACTGGATGCTCAGAAGAGGTGAATTAGCTCAGTTAGCTCTAATGGCTAAACGGTGCAGCGGACGGTTTGACTTATTGAACTCTTTCTGCACCGTTTTTCAACAAAGTGCAACACTCTTCTTTTTTTTACGACTGGAATTTATTCACAGAGTAACAAGGGTAGTTGGTGTGGGTTTTTGTGGGTAGATTGATAATTACTTGCACAGATCAGAATTTTTATTTGACCCATAGACATTCTTAGCCTGGAATAAGGAGAATTTGGGGTCACTGCAGAAGGCAGCAAATTACCAGAAGCATAACAATGATATGGTTGATCTAACGTGCAAGGGACATGTTACGAAAATGCTTACATGGCCGTTTAGCAGGACAAAGATGTGACAGAGAAAGGAAACGTGCCTCCCGTACAGCACGACGTTATACTCCTTGGCATGAGCAGAAATTAACAGATTTTCACTCGCATGTCATCCTGTCTACATCGCAGGTTGCGAGGGTCCCGTGTGCTCCTGGCAGGTTTAGGTGGTCTCGGAGCCGAAGTGGCCAAGAACTTAATCCTGGCCGGAGTTAAAGGGCTTACTTTGCTGGATCATGAACAGGTATACCCACGCTCGTATACTACACACACGTAAATGTGGAAGTCTTTGCAGTAGCAGTAAATTAAACGGCTGTTGTAAACATAAATACTCCATAAAACAATGAAACAGCCGCAGTATTTATGTTTCGGCTTCAGAGTTGCAGTACTGCTGTTGTCCACTAGATGGTTTCATTGGCTAAGTAACACCCAGGTGTGACAAAGTAAATCAGATATTCCCAGACATTTCTGTAAAACTGGAAACACTTCTAGGACAACTAAATTGTGTTTTTGCATTGTTATGAAGGTAACAGAACTGTGCAGAAGTCTTGAGTCACCCCTCGTTTCTTTATGCTGTTTCCAAGGAGCAGGAGAAGTTTCCTTTTCCTTTTTTGTTTTGAAGCCACCTAATTTATAGATAATTCAAGCATAAAGAAGGCTCCTACCTCAAGGGATTAACCAGTGTTAATTGATACAGACAACTTACCAAAAAAGAAAAACAGTATCTGAAAGTGATGTCCTTAAGAAAGAGGAAAAAATCCAGCAAAGACCTGACAGGACCTGAGAGATGCATCTGGACCTTCAGCTGATCCATCTACTGTTGGCCCAAGCCTCATCAGAAATGGTCTCCATGGAAGGGTGGCTGTCAAGAAGCCGTTCTTAAGGAAGGGAAACAGGGAGAAAAGGCTGAGCTATGCCAAATGACACAAGAAGTGGACTGAAAATCAGTGGCAACAGGTCTTATGGAGGGATGAATCCTCCCCAGAGCCCGGACCTCAACATTATTGAAGCAGTGTGGGATCATCTGACAGAGAACGGAACAAAAGGCAGCCGACATCCAAAGAAGAGCTTTGGGATGTCCTTCAAGAAGCCTGGAGAACTATTCCTGAAGACTACTTAAAGAAATGACAGAAAGCTTCTCAGAGGGTTCAGGCTGTGTTGGAGAATAAAGGAGCTCAGACCAGATACTGACTTATAAGCTCATTTGAAATGTACAAACTCTGTTTTTGTCTTACTTTAGTTCTGCACAGTTCCTATTTTCCTGGCAAAAAGATATGAGCAGCTCAAGACTTTTGCACAGAATTGTGTAATTTGCACGTTTTTTCCAGTAAAAGTTTAGTGTAACAAAATAATTAAGAAATAAGTTAAATTACAGAAGTTTATGTTAATTTAAAGCACAATCCTTATCCCGTTCTGAATTCCCCGTGTCTGCGTGGAACAGGTGTCGGAGGAGTCGTGTCGAGCTCAGTTCCTGGTTCCGGTGTCTGCTCGAGGTCAGAATCGTGCCCAGGCCTCACTGGAGCGAGCACAGAACCTAAACCCAATGGTGGAGGTGCACGCCGACCAAGACAGAATTGAAAACAAACCAGACGACTTCTTTCTGCAGTTTGATGCGGTGAGTGGAAACAGCCAAACATAGACTGGTGTTCACATCGGAGATTAGAATATCCTAAAATCAGATGTAGTTCCTCATCCATGTTTTGTCTAAATGGAGATGACAGGATGTCCCACACAGCTTTGGTCCTGATCAGAAATGGATGTGCAGGAGAAATTCAGTTCCTTCTCGGTGTTGTGCCACTCAGATTCACCACTAGATGATGCTTGTAGCACATGCTTTTAACACTGGTCATGATGTACTTGCGTCATCAGTTTCACTCTTCAGGCCTTTTATTTACATATTGAGGAGAGTTTCTGGTTTAAACCTGTAATAAGAGATGATGCAACGTGTATCTTTTCGGGTTTTTTTCACGTAACGCAGCGTGGTCCTGCTCAGCTTACATGGAAGGCTTTGATTGGCTGTTTGACACTAATTTGAGTTAATTTCTGCAGCTTGATTGAAATATTTTAGACTTCTTTTGTGCAACATTTAGGATCTTAATTGTGTTTTTCCACAGGCACTGCCTAGATGTTGTAATTTAACTTGAACCAGGTTAATATATCTAAAATGTATCTAAAACATATCAAGGAAATTATTTAACCAGAATATTTGATGATATTTCAGGCTAAATTGAAGCTTTTTGCTTCCTGCTGCTACTAACAAACATTATTTCTATGTCATTGTTTAGTCAGTACGTAGGTTTAGGCTGAACTATAATCTAATAGTCTTATCATTATTATTATTATTATTATAATATTATTAGACTTCACAGGCAGCACATACTGCTGGTGAAACAGCTGTATGTGAACCCCATCAGAAGACTCACAGAGATTCATCAAGTTTATTTGTGCTTAAAAACAGATAAAATAGCAATAAGTGCAGCTTATCAAGGCATTAATAAAGTTAGATGCCTAAAACATGTAAAATATAATGTAAATGTTGAACTTTTACTCTTTCTTTAAACCTGAAAACTGAAAGCTTGAGAGAAAATAAGTGTTTTCAGTCTGCTTTTTAAACAAAACGGGGGTGCCGCAGATCTTTGAGTTTAGATAAAGGTTAAAAGCACCGTTAGACAATTCAGAATTTACTCTCATTATGGTGAAGAGACCTTCACTTGGTGATCAGAAGTGATCGTTTAATACAAAAAAGAATGTAATCTAGTGAAAAGATGTTAATGGAGGACGGATATTCTGGCACCTTCTGGTTTAGTTAAGCGTGAGCCAACTTTTCAAAATCAGACTGATCAGCAGGGATCTGTTTTCAATGTTTCTATGGTGATTAAAAGGCAGTTTTAGAGATATTAGAGTTTCTGAAAGTTAAGATCAGAGTCCATCGGAGGCTTTTGACATCATCGCTTAGTTTAAACAACGGAGAAGTCAACAAAGGGTGAGTCTGAGGTCTCAAAGACTCATCTCTGCTTTGTCCTCATTCAGCTGTGAGAAATGTCCCAACAGCTGATATTGGACATCAGTAATGCACTGGGTAAGATTCACAGCTGTATCACTTCCTCTTCATGGTGCTAAACGAGGGCCAGGAGGAGGGAGAGCGCCATGGAGGGAAGTGAGACAGGATGAGACAGGATGAGGCTTTCAGGGAAGAGATGGTGGGATGATTCTATAGAGCTGAAGCAAAACCGAGGGGGGGGGTCGGTCGGTGTCTTTGCTGCTTCCATGCGTGTCCCTGTGTGCAGCTCAGCAGGAGGATGGAGGGGGATTAAAAGTGGAGCAGTTGGAGTGTGGTTGCACTTCTCATCTGAAAGGCCTAATTACTGAGGGATGAAAACAATAGAACAGCACAGTGTCCATCTGTGTGCCGACAGGGTGCAGCTCGCTTGATCATGATGCAATTCACAAAATAAAAATAGGATTCTCTGTATTTTTCCTTTCTAAAGCAGACAGAAAAGTTCACATGAAGACACGTTTCTACTAGATGAAGTATTTACGACATAACCAAGTACTGTGTGAGGTGATTAAATGTGAAGGATAATAATTCAGCTGCTCTGTCTTGTTAAGATTGCGTTGGTGTGGTTTGGCTGCATGGAATCGATAACACAGGCGAGACAAAAGCTGCCAGTAGAACAGATGTTGACATGAATAAATGTGGAAATATGTGACTTATAAGACTAAAGCCTTGGTTGTGCCTCTGCAAAGTGGAATAAAATAGAAAGTGGAGAATATGCTGTACCACCAAATCAAGCCACGAGCGCCCAAGATAAACGAATAGATGGTCTAACAAACAAGAATAACCCTTGGGTAAAAGTGGCTTTAAAGACCTGGCAAAAAAGGTTTGTTAAGCCCTGTTTGAAGCAATAGAAAATAGATATAGAAGGTAAATCCATGTTAAAAGATCGTTGGAGAAGAGAAGGGAGAATGGTTGTTGTTACTATTGAAGATTAATGGAAAAACATCTACAAATCACAATGAAAAAGCACATCCTGTCGTGGCATTTTTCATAAACCCTGTCCAGAAAAGGCACGAAGGTGTTTGGAATTATAGGAGATAATACGGATCAAACGCAGAATAATCATCACCGCTTGTTGTGGGATTGGCCCAAAGAATGTACCCTATTGGAAGGAGATTGATAAATGCCTGAGACTTGTGTTTCCGGCTGCTAATCCATGTAATGCTCCCACATTATTCAGGGGGGCTATAACACTGAATGTGTAGCTGACAGATATTCAGTGTAAATATTGGTGATTGGAGGGGAAAAGCCTCTGGTTACGACATTAGATGAGAAATTAAACACAGTCCAGCTGTGTTAGAAATGCCAGGGTCCTGATCGGGTAAATGAGCGAGTTACAATGATCCACACGAGTGTTTGTAGTTTAAAACGTTTTAAAGAGTCGGGACAAAGAAGACAAACCACTTTTTCCTCCCATCACCTCTTTATTTATCTGATGTCTTGATTAAATAAGTTTTATGTATGAAAGATTAAATGAGAACACCTGTTCTTGTGAATCTGCTGTGTTCGAGGTAGGGAACTATTGAAGGTACGTTCACGCTAACAGCAGACCCTTACTGGGTTTTTTAATCTCATGACAGTTAAAGCATTCAAATCATCAGGGAACTTTGTCCCTGGTCTGTCTGCAGCCATGTGGTGCTCCCAGCCTCGGTCTTATCAGCCGTTTACAGTCGCGCCGCAGCCCATCCTGGTGTTACTGTAGTACACTGTGTGACAGCAGTGGGCTTAGCTGGGTGTCCTCCTGCAGTAGGTGTGTCCCGGTTAGTTTGGCTGCTGACCAGCTGCTCTTAGTGTTCTTCTTTGTCTTCTGAACATCGCCTCACAGCCAAGACAACAGAATCATTTAATGTACATGAGCAGTTTGAGTGTTATTTTTAAAACAAAGCAGCACGGGTTGTACTGTTGCTGTGAAATGTGAGAAACAGGACAGAAGCAAACAGAAACAGGACAGGATCTCCTCTTAACATCTATGAGGTGTTTTCTCTTCTGAGTGTGATACTGTGTTGTAAAGCTGCCCCGAGGACATGCTTAGTAAGTGCTAAAGATACAGCAGGTTGGTTGTCTGTAACTGTGGCTCTGAGTCCACTCTCAGAGCCTTCACATGTCGGAAAAGTCACCAAAACAAGTAGATTCAATCAGAAAAATAGAGAACTGTAACTATGATTATTGGCCTCATTTCAGCCTCTTATCTGACTTATTCACCCTGCCTATCCTCACACATGAGCCCCCAACAGCTTCCCTAATCAGCCCCTGGTTGTTTGTACTTTTTCTCCCTCAGGTGTGTCTGACAGGTTGCTCCAGAGACCTGATGGTGCGGGTGGACCAGCTCTGCTCTCAGCACAACATCAAAGTCTTCTGCGGAGACATCTACGGTTACTATGGGTTCATGTTCTGCAACCTGGGACAGGAGTACCACTATGTGGAGTAAGTGTGGGTGGCCCGCTCCCTGCTGTGTTGTTAAAGGGTTGAGCCTCATATAGTTGGTGTCAGCTGACATTTCCCCTCTGACTCAGTCTGCTCTGATTATTTTTCCTCTTCTCGTGGAAACAGACACACGAAAGATCTCTGACAGTTATTACTTCACCAAATATGATGCCAGGGCATCTTTTTTAACAGGCACATTTCTTAATCTACACACTAAAACAGGATTGTGGCTCATTGAATATCGATGTATATTGTTGTATTTCAGCTTTATGTCTGACTCAGCTCATTTCCATTGCTTTGGTCTTCTCCGGTTGACTGATTTAAATTTATAGCATAACGCCTGTGTGACGCATCAAATTATTCATAAACTAACCCCAGACTATGTATGCTAGTTCTGGTTTGTGGTCCTCGGGGTGCATGTGATACCAGAAATAAACATCTAATCACTGGGGAAAAAAGGAAGACTGAAAAGTACCAGCTTGTCTCTGGCATGCAGGGGACCGCAGATCTGGAGCGAGCTCGATGAGAGTTTAAAAAAAGTCCATTTCCACCTTCAAGAAAAAGAACATTAAGCTGATTAATTCTTATATACAGAGCTGCAACCTCGGATAAATCAGCTGTTCGTATGTTTGGGAACCATGTTGTCTGTCCTCTAATGTCTGTTAATGTTCCATATAGTCTATTGTTCTGTTCTGGTTTGTTTTGTATCTACACTCCTCAATAAGCTTTAGATAACTTCTACAGGAGATTCACACACAAATATATATGATTTTCCTTTCTTTTTTAGGGTCTGGACAATGGCAATTGCTGCATGTCGATATGTTTGTGTGTGAATAAGGTTTCATGAATGAATGCGTGTCGTAGTGAAACAGGTGTCTGTTTATGGGGTATATATGCTATAAATCCACTCTTCTAAACGTTATAAAACATATTGTGAGCTTGGTTTCCAGTGTTATTGTTTTATTTCTCCGTCCTTTCAGGGAGAAACTTAAAGTAGTGAAGCCGAGCAGCGGCACCAACGACGGTCCGGAAGCAAAGAAAGCCAAAGTCGATCCCAACGAGACCACCATGGTGAAAAAGGTGAGTGGATGCAAAGCAGAATGAAAACTGAAATCTCAAACAGTCTTTTAGGGAGAAGCTGGAGCTACTCGAGTAAAAATGACCGAGTCCATCCTGAGCCGTGCAAAATAAAAGGAGCCTTTTCCTCTGTGTTGTTTCCCCACAAATATCAACTAATTTATCTTCATTCAAGTAAAAAAAACTGCTTGAAATTTTAGCTTTTTTTTGGTCTAAGCTACTTTCTGTTTAAATTAAACTAATTTATCCACTAATTGTGGTCATAAATCTTCCTAAACTGCCCTAATATATAACGTCAGACATAATTGTAGCTCCTATTTGTCCTAAAAACGCTTTTCTTTTTCCTTTAAATGTTTGGCCGATCAGACAGCCACGTTCTGCTCTCTGAAGGAGGCTTTGGAGGTTGACTGGACCAGTGAGAAGGCCAAAGCCGGTCTGAAGCGAACACCAGTGGACTACTTCATGCTTCATGGTATGTGAAGACATTTCTTTTCCTTGAATTTGGAATTAAAGTTGTGTGAGTTGTGCACATGTGCAGCCGTACACGTGAACTTGCTGTCGTGTTGAAGAGGCCACAGACACCTTAAAAACCAAGCGGTGTGGTGAAGTGCTGGAAACCGAAGTTGTGAGCTGCGGTGTCTCCGCCACCAGGTGCTTTAGGTCCGTTTCAGGTCTGGAAATGTGCATAACGAAAGCCAATCCGCTTCTAAATGAGTCAGAAACACAGTTCAAAGGCTCTGAAAATTCTCCTGTGTTTTATTATCTAGAGGTTCTTGGTTTGGAACTTCTTGAATCCAAAGCATCACCACATGGGCTCAGTAACGCTCCGGAAAACGTCTGTTAATAAACACAAATATGAGTTAAAACTCCACTATTCCAGAAAAAATAACAAAACCAAGTTACGGAGCAACATATGTTGCCATTCAGACGCCGTCCTTTGCAGCGAAGCCATTGCTTATGTCACCAAGATGATGCCAAACCACATTCTGCATGTATTATAACAGCAGCGTTATAGAGTCTAAACTGACCTGCCTGCAGTCCAGAGCTGGAAATATGTGATGCGTTAAGAAGTCCTCATGAAGGTGAGCTGCTGAAGTTGTTCATCAAGCAAGAATCGGGGAAGAAATTCACTTTTAAAGCTACAGCAGTTGGTCTCCTTTAAGTTCCTGAATGCTTAAAAAAGTGACACAACTCAGTGGTAAACCTGCCCAAACTTAACTTGAAATAACTTCAAGGTTTGCATCTTATTATTTTATGTTTATTTACATTTACGTAACATGTCTGGAAGCAGGGTTGCATTTATTTATATTCATTTATGTAAATATGGTCTTTATTTAATCGTATTCAAAGGAAAATTGCAGTATTTTCACACTCGATGTGATGCTTTATCAATATAATCATAGATTTGTTTGGTTTCAGTTATTTAAAAAGAATTGTGTGTAATTTAATCAGCTAAAACATCGACCGTGCAAATAAAACGTTAAATACCCTGAACATTTTTGCAGAGGAAGCAGAACTTGTTCCCACAGAAGGGTTCAAATATCACAAAAAATCCAAAAAATGTCTTTAAAAAAGAATAGAAAAATGAAAGTAGAAACTGAAAATGCGTAGGGTGTTTCAGGGAAAGCCAAATGCACACCATGAACATGCAAAAATTCACTTCTCCAGTGCTGAGCGTGCGGGGAAAATCAGGTCCGTGGAGTTTGTTGAAGGTCATCCGAACGCGAAGCGGAAAGTGTTTAAATGTCAGCGCAGCTTGAAATGTTCTGTGAAGCAAAGTCAGTGTTGGGTGAGTCCTCACAAACATTTAGACCTTCTACACCTTCTGTTTTTTGTCTGAGCATCTCCTCTGCAGGGTTGTTTTCGTCCCTCCTGTCACCTGGCTGTGCAACATCCCCACACAGACACACCAGTTTCCATCACAGGCTGTCCATGACCAGTCATGTGCACTGAGCGTAGAGCACAGAACAGCCCGACGCCTACGCTGCAATACAAACAGGCTAAAAAGCAGGAAATAACCAGACTGAAACTGCTTTTTTCTCTGCAGCAAATAACAAAGATGATAACAAATTTACAGTGTTGATAGATTAAATAAGACTAATGACATGCATGTTGTATTTTTTATCGTATTTGAATAAAAACCGGCTAATAAATAACATCTTTGAAGCAGGAACCCTCGACTCAGGCAGTGTGTTTTCAATAACCGGTGAAGATGATGTGACTGATGGTGATCAGTCATAAGATCGAAGACTTTTCCTTCATTTTTTAAGGAACATTTGAACAACAATACTCCGATAATACAAAGTGTAGTCGTCATACAAATAAACAAAGATTCATTCATGTATACGGCTTGCTTCTAACCAGATTCATCCATTTTTTTTACACCCACTTAATCCGATTCAGGGTCACAGGCGGCCCGGAGCCTATCTACCCAGCTGCCATTAGTCAAGATTAAGATTAAGATCAGATTTATTGTCATGTCGATACAGCTAACCCATCCAGGTTGGCACCTGTTGAACATGCACATGCACGTGCACACGCACGTGCACAGGGTCACACGCTCATGGAGACAGATGCCGTACACTGGAGCGGTGGGCTCTGATGGGACTGACCCCCTCCAGCTGTCAGTTCGCCAATCTTTTGAGCGGTGAGAGTGGGAATCGAACCGCCAACCCTCCGGTTATTGGACGACCCACTCAGGGGACGCCCTGGACAGGTCATCATTCTATCACAGGGTCACACAGAGAAAAAACAACCCTCTCATTCAATACTGGGATCAATTTAGAGCCACAATTTAACCTAAAATGCACATTTTTTAGGTGGTGAGAGGAACCCGGTGAGAACATGCAGCCTCCTCAGTGTAGGCAACATGCTTACCTGTTATGATTATTTTAATAATCAGTTATTTAGTTTATTTTGGCAACTAAATGGGGCCGTTCTCAGGTTACCGTCCGGAGGCATCGCTGTGTTTAAAACAACTGTGCAGGTGGATCAGAGGGGCTGTTGGTATGAGTTCACATGCAACAATTAAGCAAATTACTCGCCGTGCTCCCAGCGTGAAGCCGGCGTAAACACAGCGGACTTTAGATGCTGGGATTTGTTGACGTAATGTGGTGTTAGAATAAAAAAAACCTGATCTATATTTGAAAATGTAGGAATGTTTGGTCTAAAAAGCTGAAATCTCACCTGAAAGGGAGTCCTGATGCATGCAGCAGCTTCATATACCAGCTTTAACTCATTAAACTGTAGCACTCTGAGCAACGTGCACAGTTTTGGTGCTGGTGTTGTGTTTGCTGTGGCCACTTTAACACACTTTAGGGCTCATTTAGGCCAAACAAACTGATTATGCTGTAGAATCTCTGAAATAGCTTCTTTTTTTGGGGTGTTTTTTTTTTATCTACAGTTAGTTTGTCTTCAGATTCTTCTAAGTGTGGATAAATCTGGAAGCATAACACAGGTGGGATAAGAGCGCTGGTCCAAAGAAAGAAAGAAAGAGATAAAACATCAGATTAATTATGGCATTAGTCAGTGTGGTGTTGACTAATGCCATAGTGGGGGTGTCGGGCCATAGTGGGGGTGTCTTTGTTCACAGGTCATATTGAGCTTAGTTATTCATTGTTTGCAGCTGCAGGCGTTTGTTAATTTTAGGTTTGTGCCGGCCGTCATGGATTCAGTCTCGCAGCACTCGTCCTGAAACCCTCCTACCCTCTGCAACCTCGCCCTGTCTTCAGATCACTGCGTTTTTGGCTAATTTCTGAGTGGAAACATTAGTTGTTGTTTTTTTTTAATTTTTTGAAGGCGAGACAGGAAGCAGCGTTATTATTCCTTCACAGTTTCTATAATTGGAGCCAGCGGTTGTTGTTTTGGGCGACCGATGAGGAAGTGGCTCTTCCTCTGTTATAACTGCTTCCTGTCTCACTAGGAACAGTCGGGTGATGTGAACCGCAGGCTGGGTGTGTGTTTTTTTTGCTTTTTATCATTGGTATCTACGATCTTTGCAGGTTTGCAGCCTGACATGTTGACCAGCAGAGGAAAGCATGACTTCTATGCATGTTCATATATTTCTGTGCAGATATGAAGACAGAGAGGAGTTTTGTCATCCTGCCAGCTCTGCCAAATAAACACGACTCTCACTCTGAGTATATGTGAAGAAATATTGCCCATTGCTTTTGCTCTTGGCTTCAAGGGCCATCTTGAACTTTAACCCTCTTTTCTAATCACTGCTACATGTGTGGGTTAAGAGATACAATCATTGTTCCGTTCATGTTGACGTTATTACGCCGTATTTCGAAATTCTGTTTGATTTCCTGTCTGGCGCAGACATGAATGCGATGCCATTTGTGCCAGTCTTTTACTTTCTTCTAAGAAAGTTTCTGATAAAGGGCAGAGCTGAGGGTGTGAAAATGATTCATCGCCGCTACTCGTGTGTGTGTGTGTGTGCGTGAGTGTGTGTGTGCGTGAGTGTGTGTGTGTGTGTGTGTGTGTGTGTGTGTGTGTGTGTGTGTGTGCGTCTGTGTGAGTCTGTGTGTCTGTGTGTGTGAGTCTGTGTGTGTGTGTGTCTGTGTGTGTGTGTGTGTGTGTGTGCGTGTGTGTGTGCGTCTGTGTGTGTGTGTGTGTGTGTCTGTGTGTGTGTGTGTGTGTGTGTGTGTGTGTGTGTGTGTGTGTGCCATGTTGGTGGAAATGGCCGTGGGAGGACTTCACTTCCTCATGTGGTTTAAGTTAATGGACGAGCAGGAAATACGGGGGCGAAGTGTTGATGTCTGTGCTTGTGTGGTGCACTTGATGGAGTTTGTTGCCATTTGAAATATTCCTCATGACCAAATAAAGGGCACACTTCTGATTTATTTTATTTTATTTTTGCTTTTGATCGGTCCTGAAGTCGATACAGAGGAAAAACTAATATTTCCTCACTGAACGCGGGCAGATGGACGTGCGTGCACGAGCCTGTGCGTGCACACTCTTAATTTGATGTGGGGAAGCGTGGGCCCGATCGGACGAAATGGTTGATGGTGCAACCACGTGCTGATTTTTATCCTGTTTCAAAGGGAGCTGGGGTAGAATTGCTGTCTTTCCGTGAGATGATAATTCACTGTGGAAGTCACTTTAAACTGTGATGAAATTCTATATGTCGGTAATGCAATAGATTATTTGGAAAGTCTCTATTTAGTGAAATGGTTGAAATTTGTTTCCAGCCTCTCAACTGTCATCCAACCGTCTCTTTCCCCTCGTATCCACAGTCCTGTTGAAGTTTCGCACAGACAAAGGCCGTGACCCTGACCCACAGTGCTTTGCAGAAGACAGTCGGGTCTTGAAGCAGATCCGCGACGACGTCCTCGAAGCCTTGACACTGAGCCGTGACCTCCTTAATGACGACTTCATCAGGTGACTTTCAACTTGCAGACTTGCACAACACTTTAAACACAAACCTGAGCTGCTGGAGTCACGTTAGACGTGGCTGTTAATTCGTCATATGATCGACTCTTCGGAGGAATCCACCAGGTGTGAAAAAAAAATAGATAAATAGCAACAGTATCCAAATAGTTTTTGACTCTCTGAACAGGGAAAAACTTCACAGAACACAATAACAGGACAGAGATGATGGCGAACACACGCTTCAGTAAGTTTAAACGTATAGAAAATAGATCTTTTCAGATGCTTCCATACAAAGCGTAAACCACAGAGCCACAGCGTCCTTGTTGAGCTGGGACTCATCCCCACATGCGTCCTCAGGGTCCGTTTGAGCACAGTTAGCTGTTAGCTGAGCAACAAACAGGGCATCAGCAGGTCTAATGATGTTTCCCAAATGTATTCAGTGACCTGAACGTTATTATCATGTCTTGGACTCACCTGAGTTACATTTAAGGCAAAGCTATTCACAAGCATTTAATACGCGGAGTCATGTTAGTCAGTAAAGGACCTGAATGTAAACGCATCATCAGTGATGTAAGCTGGGGTTCATCACACACCCTCACCCAGCCGGCCAAGTGGAGGCTGATCAGGACCCAGCTTGTAGTCCACGGATCTGTTTGCTCCACGGCCGTCTCGACACCTCCTCTAAAAGCTTTGATTAGTGACTGGCCTGTGAAGCCTCTGCATTCAACCTCAAAGGAGTCACATTAGTGCCTCCAGCCCATGTCTCTGCACTCGCTTACCAGCCCTCAAACGTAGCCCTCTTCCTCTCTGATGCCCCCTCCATCTGTTCCAGGCTGTTCGGTTTCAGCAGCACCACTTTCCTTGTTGATCATGTCCAACGGTGTCTGGTTTTTACTCCTTAAACTCTGAACGCTCACCTACAGATGGCTGTTGCATCATTTCAATCACCAGACACCTGTTGGGGACATTGTTCTGAAGATGCAGCCAGTTTCATGAACTTCCTTTGACTGGCACCTCGCCTGAGACGACAGGAGCTTCCGAGTTGTGTCCTCAGGCTTCAGCAGCTAACAAGAGTCTGTGTTGGGTGTCCTCCCTTTGCTGTGTACACAGTCATCTCTAAACGGGCTTGTTCAGGGCACAGTCCACTGAGGAGACTCGCAGGACTGATGAATAAATGAGTGTTTTATCTTTTACGTTTTGACCAGGAGAGCAAGAAAAAGGCTGGGTGGTGACACCACTGCCAGCAGGGAGTCACATCAGGGCAGAAGGTGCTCTCCAGCGTGGCCCAGGACACATTTTTCTGTATTTAACCCTCATTTAACCTGTGAACCTCAGTATTATTTCTCACGTGATGCACTGTTCAGTTTGGGGATGGTACGTACCGCTACCTTCAGGAGATTATCATCAACATAAGAATAACCACCGTCTGATGACTGATTTTCCTCAATTTAACACGCCAGAGAAGCCATTAATATTGCCGGTGTTGAATACAGCGTTTCAGATCTCAGCCGTTTTCACACATGAACGCTGGAGCTGTTCACATGTGAAGCCGATTGTTTTCTTCTGTTTGTTCCTCAGCTTCTGCTTCTCAGAGATGTCTCCAGTGTGCGCCGTTGTGGGAGGAGTTTTCGGGCAGGAGGTTGTCAAGGTAAGCGTGCAAACATCAGGAAACGTTCTGAGCACACAACCCTCATAGCTCTGTGTTCAGAATAAGTGGACGATATCATCCGGCACATTTCGCGTGATGCTCACCGATGAAGGTGGCGGGTCTCGTGGCGGGCGCCGGTCAGCTGACATGTTGGCCACTCAGCTGGTTCCTGGGACAGATTCAGGGAAACGGCAGCGACTCTGCTCTGCTCCGCAGTGCGACTCTCAGGCAGCAGCTTCTTAACTGGAGAGATGATTTATGCTGTCCTCAAACTGGGCAGCATGATAAACGCTTTGATGCTGGAGAGCAAAGCAACATTAGTGGGAGCGTTGGTGCGAAGTCGAATGGCTGAACAGTTGGAGTCGCTCTGTTTGTACAGAAATCCTCTGGTCACAGTTGAAGTAAAACTTCAGCTTTGAACTGACTTTCTGTTTGTAAGTTGTTTTATTTATTGAAAAACGGATATGATCCTGGATCAGAAACCTTCCCTTGTCTTTACTTTGACTTCCTCAAACACAACGCAGGCGGATTTTCACTGTTAATGTTGGAATAATTAAGGAATCGCTTGTTAAAACATTTTCATTATATGTTGCACAACGGCTAAATAATCATATAAAATGAGCTTTTCTGCCAGCAACACAAAAAGGTTTCATTTATTTCTCTGAGAAGAAGCTTTTTAGCTGCCTGCATGTTGGCCTCAGGCTGAGGGAGTCGGAGCAGTTCACGTCTGGGTGAGACAGAGGCGGCGGGAAGGAGACGACAGATGATTCACAATCAGACCGCAGCGTCTTCTCAGTGATGATGAAACTCACAGCAACTGGCTGAATCTAACTTATTTCAGAGAAATTAACTTGGACTTGAACCTGGGCAACTTAGAAAATATCTTTAGAAATTCCCTTTCTGGTCCTTTCAGTTGACACAGTGCAGCTTGGTCCTGTTTACAGTTTCATTTATTTAAAAACCAATGACTTGAAATTAGGCCCACCGTCCCCCCACCGCCTGACATATCTCTGAGGTCCTCAACTTTGGCATCATTCTGGGAAAAAATGCATCCAAAATCTGCCTTTTTTTCATCTCAAAAACATCTCCAGACTCTGACCATGATTTCATGACCCCGGTTTGGGGGTAACCAGGAATGCCACCATGGCTCCAACCCACACCTTATTCACCTAAACCAGCTCTCAGTCACATTTCACTTCATTACAATTCCATGTGGGCTCTCCTCGGTACATCTCCAGCCTCCTTCACCGTTGCACCCCATAGAGCAGGGATGTCAAACTGTCCTGCAGGTTTTAGATGTTTCCCTGGTTCAGATGAAATGGATCTCTTCAAACGATTGTTACGTTCTGCACAAACCAGCTAATGAAGCATCGATCTGAATCAGGTGTGTTGCAGCAGGGAAACATCTAAAACCTGCCATAGAGGAACCTCAGTTCTGCTCTCTGTTCCCCAGCATCAGACCTTTTAGTGCTGCTGCCGCACAAAGACTCTCTGTGGACATCTTTTTAAAAAAGAAACCCTCAACACAATGAGACACATCTCACTCTTATTGGCTGCTCAGTGTGTTCTAGTCTGGAAAAAGGCGCTGGATAATGCGTCTTCTGTTTTTCTTCCTCTCAGGCGCTCTCTCAAAGAGACGCTCCCCATCGCAACTTCTTCTTCTTTGACGGCCGGAAAGGCAACGGCGTGGTCGACTACTTTGGACCGAACTGAACCCGTCGGGCTGCACCTGCGCGGGTCTACAGGCAGATACGAGTCCGTTCCGTCGGCTTATTTATATCGGTACCTGCACCGCTAACCACAAAACTCTTGTTATTTGATCCCACGAAAGCTCACACAAGTGTTGAAGGATGTTTTTTACATTTGCCAATAAAACATTGTTTAGTAAAAAAACTTTTTTTGCCTCTGATTGATTCTGCATATATAAGTCTGGCTATTTATTATAAAACGTACAGAAAGTATGTGATGTCATGGCTTGCTGTGCCACTATCAGTATGTTAAATCAAGAGGAGAGATATTAGGCAGTCATGATGTGACGGGAGGTGTGTGACTGTTGCTTCCACACAACATGTGACCCTTTAAACCAAACATGGTGTAGGAGGAGACAAAGGTTAGGTGTTTTCTATCCTTCTGTTCCAAATTAGGCAGCAGCAGAGCATGTAGAGGGGAAAACCAGCAGCACAGACCCGTGTCTGACCTCACCTGCTGTGGGAGTGCTGGGTCGTTGAACCTGTTTGAGTCTTAATGGAACAAGTGACACTTGTGTTGGTGCGGGTTAACCTCAGCAAGTGCTGACTGCTGCACGTGGACGATCAGGTGAAACATGCAGATGCTGGTTTGTTGTGTTTATCAGAAGTCTAAACTGCACGTTAGATCGGTATCAGAGCAGCGCCTAAGGACTTTTTAGACTTGGAGCTCATTTGAAACAAAATGCAACAAAAGCGTCATAATATTCCAGGAAACATGAGAATGATACGTTAAAATGTTGTTTAGTCACATATTCAAAGCAGATTTAGCAGACTAGACATTGACCTGACAGTCCCATGGGGACACACCTCAACCTCCCGCTCTAACTCATGACAGATTCTCCTTTTAAAGATTTATTTTTGACATTTCTGCCTATATTGAAACATTAAATGTGGTTTCTTCCATTTGAATGATTCCTAAATTACCAGATTCTATTATATTCAGTTTGATTAGTTTCACAACCAAAAATGTCCAGTTTTTCCATTAAAGGCTTTATGAAAGTTTGACATTAATTTGATATAAATCCAATAAATGCTCATTTTCATTCCCTGACTTGTGCTTGTAGGTTTTGGAACCTCTTCTTCTTTATTAATTTATATTTTCCAGGCAGCCAGACTTTCTTGTTATCTTTTGAGCAATAGTTCTCCAGCTTTCTGAAGGTTTTTCAGTTTTTCTTTGGACTTTGGCTGCTTTTTCACTCATTTTCAGTCCAGTCCTTGTTCCCTGATAATTTAACACTGACCAATGAATCATTCAAGCTTTAAAAAGGCTCCTAACTTAAAGGATGAACCAGTTCTGTGTTAACCTTTGTTAGCATAACAACATCTTTAGTTTCATCTCTGAAAAACAGCAAAGAAAACACAGTTTGACAGACAGAAAATAGGATTTCTGCAGCAACAAGGTGATTCCCAAAGAGCTATTAGCTGAAAACTTGGCATATCTCAGCATGGTGTGCAGTGTGTCCTTAAAACATTTGAGGAAACTGGACAAGTGGAGGACAAAAGAAGAAGTGTCAGGCCTAAAAAACTATCTACAGCAGATGAACAGGATCTGAAAGTGATGTCCTTAAGAAAGAGGAAAAAATCCAGCAAAGACCTGACAGGACCTGAGAGATGCATCTGGACCTTCAGCTGATCCATCTACTGTTGGCCCAAGCCTCATCAGAAATGGTCTCCATGGAAGGGCGGCTGTCAAGAAGCCGTTCTTAAGGAAGGGAAACAGGGAGAAAAGGCTGAGCTATGCCAAATGACACAAGAAGTGGACTGAAAATCAGTGGCAACAGGTCTTATGGAGGGATGAATCCTCCCCAGAGCCCGGACCTCAACATTATTGAAGCAGTGTGGGATCATCTGACAGAGAACGGAACAAAAGGCAGCCCACATCCAAAGAAGAGCTTTGGGATGTCCTTCAAGAAGCCTGGAGAACTATTCCTGAAGACTCCTTAAAGAAATGACAGAAAGCTTGTCTCAGAGGGTTCAGGCTGTGTTGGAGAATAAAGGAGCTCAGACATGTTTCAATAAACCACCACACATATTTTCTGTTCTTTTCCATCAATATATAAAGAAACGTAGGGTGGATCAAGGCTTTTGATGTGTAACTTTCTTTAGATTAAGATGGAACTGGGTTCATTTACTGGAGTTCAACACGGAGCAGCTGAGAGCAGAGAGAATGATACTGACTGAGGGAAAGCCAGATGGAATATGGTATCCATCACTACATCTGAGGAGAGACCGTAATCTTCTGGTTGGAGTCATGTTACAGCTGGTTGAGGACTGCTGAGCACCAAAACAAGTGCAGCATTGAGCTGAAACCAGTGGAGTGATTAGGCAGGCCGGGGTGCCACTGCTCTTTTCCTGGGATTAGGAAAAGGGATTATTAACTAAATACCCCTTTAAACTCATTCTGCCCCTTTAATTAAACCTAACCTCCTATCTGCCAGCACACACTCATTCCACTTTTCATACACTCAGGACTGCAAACCATCTCTTCCTCTTCCCTCGTTCTTCTTTTACGTACGCTCGGCATCTCTTTCGTTCGTGCACTTCCTCGTACTTATTTTCCTTCTCCTGCACTCAGTTTAATCTCAGTCATTTGCCCCTGCTGTGTGGTCACTCTCTCTGCCTCCACTTGGCAGCAGAAAATAAAAAACAAGTGCCTCTTGTTGCCACCAATCAGATCCCTGAGTTTGCTCTGAGGGCTGCGTGATTGGCTCCTTCTGCAGAGCAGTTTAAGGGAGGAAATCTAGTCCCAATGCTGCCTGTTGGCTCAGTAACAGATGCCAGCAGGTATCTTTCATGTCTTTGTCGATCAAATTAGAATTAGCATTTAGTGGGATTAAACTCCTGAATATTCCTTTGCAGAGAAAAATGTGTAAAAGGATTTTTTTTATTACTCAAACCTTCTATATCCTCACTTTTGAGAGGCTGGAAAGTTTTAGCTTCTCTCCTTAAATCAACTTAAATAAGAAATCATGATATAATTGCAGATTAATGCTCTGATTATTTCACAAATAGTTGACTCGTTTGCTCCACAGATGATGGCAAACGGCACCTAGTTAGCCCCAAAAGGTTGAATTCATTACTGACACAAAGAAAAAAGCTTATTTTCCTGGTAGTTTGTTTTGGTTTCTGTTGTTACGAATAAACACCATGAGCTCTGCTCATGGATTCGAGGTATTTTACAGCTGTACCATATCAGAAAGCTGGGAGATTTACCTGAAACTGATCAGGGACGCTGAATGTGGCTGTCATTACAAACACTGTGTGCTGTATCGGTCAGGAGTGGCAGCCAAAGAAACAAACTCTGAAATGGAAAGTAAACAACAAAACTCTCTTGACGTCAAAGGTTTGAGCCAATCAGATAAAGATGACTCACTACAACCTGTTCTTTTTTTTACGACGCTGTTAAGTAAAGCTGTCATGTGTCGGTTTTATTGCTCTTGTTGTTTTAACAGCTGCAGCTGAGCATTTGTTTTTATTATTTCATCATATAAAGTGATAGAAAACCTTAATTAAAAGTAAAAATGCATTCCAGCACCCCTGTTCTCTTGATGTAGCTCTGCTTTAAAGCTGTTGTGTGACAAACTTCCGCTTATCTCCATGAAATCGTAACAATTAAAAAAAACACAAGTAAGTCAAGGCCTCTTAAAGGGCATCAAAACATGTTCTCGGGTGTGTAGTTTGCTGCACAGCATGTGCCAGAGTGCTGTGTTGATAATCACTGGAAACACCTGTGACGTGCTGGTGTGTCTCGACCTTGTCTGCTGATCTGTGGAGCGCTCCAGATGTGACAGAGACAGCTGTGATGTCTGTCCACCTGCTGTGACTCAGATCAACAGGGCTGCTGCGCTCTCTTCAGACCCACCAACATCTGTAAACATCTGCAGAACAGCATCAGCTTCTGAGCAACTTTAACCCAAATCTGAACCCGTGGCAGAAAACTGAAGAGGAATGCTCTGAACTGTGAAATGTCTGCACATCGTAGAGGTTAATTAAATGGATATTATCTGTTCAATTATTTCTACACACTGTAGTTCATCCCTAAATAGAATCAAGTCTGTAATTATCCTGTTTGGTAGTTTGGTGAGATGACCTCCGTCTCTTTCAGTGTGGAGTCACTTCGCGGGTGACTGCAGGGTTGCAACATATAGATGTTTTTTTCTATTACATAAACGCTTCTTATTCTGTTTTAGGGTTTCAGAAAGTTTTGCTGTCATTGTGAGTTCCTTTAAGTTCTGCAGAGGGAAAAGGATTAATATCCTTGAAAAGGACCAATACTGTGAAAGTACTCTGTTACAGATAAAAGTCCTGCAGTGTAAGTATTACTTAATCAAAGATAATACCACAAAAATTACTTAAAGTATTAAGAGTAAATATTATCAGTGTAGAACAATGTCCCTGACTTATAACTAATGTGTTATTAATGTGTAAAAATCAGATTTTACTGTTCTTTGATGAGCTGGAGCTCATTTTTAATCATTTTATCCCCATATGCAACTAAATTTTAGTAATTTGTCTAATTTATGAGGACACAAACTGTTCCAGCTGTACTCAATCAACTGCAAATGTAAGAATTGTACAAGCTCTTTATGTATTTTCTGTGCTCAGTCTGTAAAGGAGGCTGAGTAAAAAAAACAGTGAGGCGATATTATTATTAAGTCGAAATTAGCATGAAAAGACTGAAAAGTACACTACAAGTACCTCAGATTTGAGTAAATGTAATTAGTTACACCTCAAATCCTGATGAATCTGAGCAAATTATACCTGTATCTTAATGAGTGAGTCACACAAACTAATGCCTGTAAATACTTTAAAAACCCTTTTTTAATGCTCAAATATACCCTGACTTGACTGAAAGGTTACATGTTCAATTTAAAATTCTAAAAATATTGCCAATATATTCAGTTTCACTTCCATACGATGCACTCTCCCTCCTACACACTCCTCAAAGCCAAAAATGAAGCACCAAACAAGTACATTTATTTATTCTTATCTTTATTGTATAAAAAAAGAAACATACAAAATTCATGTGGAAATTTTACAATAGAAAAAGGTTGAAAAACAGCAAATACACACTGCATGTCACTGACACTGAGCTCCGCTGGCAGGAAGGAGGCGAGCGTCCAACCAGGAAGTGAACGCTCATTAAGCAGGAACAACCAGGAGAAAGAGCTACTGCGGATCACCTGCAGGTCAAATGACCGCCGGACGTGGTTTGAAGTGCTGCTGACGAACCAGCATAAGTACAAGCAGTAAATGAGTTTGCACCATGCCAGCAGTTTGATCTCGGCTCAGCCACGCGTTAGCATAGCATCCTCAGGCTGCAGCATCATCCTGACTTTACACATAAAATGGTTCAAAGATGCCCCAAAAAGAACAGCGCAACTAAGGCAGAATGGGAGCCGTATAAAACAAAACCTGCATGACGTCGCCTAACGCTCACAATTCCTGAAATAAAAAGCTGAAATTTCCCTTAAGAGGACTCGTGAACATTACAGTAAATAAACCTGTATGTTTAGCATGTTCAGCGCCAGCAACTCTACCAGTTCCACCTGTCACAGCCTGAAAAATGTGTCATTAAATGTACAACAGAACCTGATATTCAGGTGAGATTTCACTTCAGTCATTTTAAGCTGTTAAACAAACACTTCAAGTATTGCTATGAGCTGGTGGTGCCTGATTCGCTCTTCTTTGTGCTTTAAAGGGTCTAAAAGGAGAATTTGGGTACTTTTCCGTCTTATCACCAGGTAATGCCCCGCTTTCAGTTTGTCGGGGGGGTCTGTGACACCGAAAAGCTGCAATATGACAAAGGTTGTTCATAACAATAAGCGTTAAAGCTTACTGTTAAATGTTTTTATCATAGCGAGTGACGGATGAACAAACGTCGTCACCAGCTGTAACTCCATCTCTGTTTTAACAGTTACAACTCAAGTACAGATTAAGTCAGTTTTGATCAGGAATGTAAGAAAAAATAAATACATTTACATAATAAATGAAAAACAAGAACCTTCAAGGAGCTACAGATAGGCTGACTTCCAGAATAAATTACACTCTTAATATGAGCAATCATCGTTCTCTTAAACTACCATGAAAATCATCGCACAACCAAAAGGGGTCATTTTACAACATCATCCAATACTTTTCAACAATTAAAAGATCCAAATGATATATATCTTTCTTCTCGAACTCATGGAATACCTTCTCAAATCCACTGGATTTAAATTCTTGCTCTAATGTTGAGGAGGGCCGCTCAGATATAGAAAATGAAAAAAAATCCCAAACGGTAAACTCTCAAACCCTCATAAGTACTTTTAAAGTCCATGAAAACATTTGGATAAATTAGATTAATCTTCCAAAAAGGACTATTTACAGCTGACCAAGAAACTACGAACACTGTTGCCAGCTCCAAACTCCGGCCGAAGGAACTGTGTCGAATGAATTCGTGCTGCGCTGACGCTGGAACAGGAAGCACTGAAAGACGGCGTGTTTCACTTGTTGTGTGTGTGGATGATTGTCGTGGTGTTGGAGATGAAGCCTCAGCGGAGCGCCAAGCAGAAAGGCACATCGAAATGAAGCCGGTTCAGATTTGGTGGAGAAGTTCACTTTGTGCTTTGCTCCACAGTGAAAGAACACCCGATGCAGAATAAAGACACAACGGCAAAATGTGCAGTCAAACCGTGTCTGTGAGAATTAGTTTTAGCCAGAAGGTCAGAGGGGCTGAGTTATAAGTTATAAATAAAGACCATTCAATCAATTTGGACATAAATCATATGTCTGACGGCTGCTATCAAAGCTAAATGAAAAGGACAATTAGGGAATTCATGTCCAAAACAGTGGTGGAAACCCAAATTTGAAAAAATGTCTGAAATTTCAGCTCTCATCCCGAATCTTCCATTCGTGCAACACAAACACACACCGACTCACGCCTGCTACATAAGGAGCCGACCCCCGAGACACGACAAGCACAAAAACAAAATCATTTTACAAAATATACAAGTAGCGACCGTCAGCCAGTCAGCAGCAGTCTGTACCAGCAGACTGTCGGCCAGTTTCCACAGGAAGCAGCCAGATCCAATCCACCGGCGGCGCCAACACCTTCGGCTCCTGATCTCATCTGTCCAGTTTCTTTTCTTCCCTCTAAGGTTTGATTTCAAGCCATGTTACACCTCCAGGATCCAGCAACCTGCTGGGTTTGTATCGCTCACAGGCAGAAACACATCAGCCAGTGGTGACGCCCAGAATGTAAAAGCGTGCCCTGCGGCGCTCTACGTGAGCCTGTAGAGAGTGCTGAGTGTTTGGGTGATGAAGTTGAGAAGTCCCCTGCAGACGTCTCTCCAGTCCTGCCAGTGAGGAGCGACGAGCTGCGAAAGAGACGGAGAGAAATGTTAGTCCAAATAAACACGTCTGACTATTCAGGATGCAAAATAATTCACTTTTTTTTTTACAATGAATCATTAAAGCTTTAAAAAGGCTCCTAACTCAAGGGATGAACCAGTGTTGTGTCGACACTTAGCAAAGAAACCATTTTAAATTGTATCTTTAGGCACTTTGTTGCTAGCAGCCTGTCACAAAGACACATCATTTGTTCCCATTTCTTTAGTTTAATCTATGAAAAACAGCAAAGATAACACAGTTTGACAGACAGAAAATAGGATTTCTGCAGCAACAAGGTGATTCCAAAGAGCTATTAGCTGAAAACTTGGCATATCTCAGGTGTGCAGTATGTCCTTAAAACATTTGAGCAAACTGGACAAGTGGAGGACAAAAGAAGAAGTGTCAGGCCTAAAAAAACTATCTACAGCAGATGAACAGGATCTGAAAGTGATGTCCTTAAGAAAGAGGAAAAAATCCAGCAAAGACCTGACAGGACCTGAGAGATGCATCTGGACCTTCAGCTGATCCATCTACTGTTGGCCCAAGCCTCATCAGAAATGGTCTCCATGGAAGGGTGGCTGTCAAGAAGCCATTCTTGAGGAAGGGAAACAGGGAGAAAAGGCTGAGCTGTGCCAAATGACACAAGAAGTGGACTGAAAATCAGTGGCAGCAGGTCTTATGGAGGGATGAATCCTCCCCAGAGCCCGGACCTCAACATTATTGAAGCAGTGTGGGATCATCTGACAGAGAACGGAACAAAAGGCAGCCCACATCCAAAGAAGAGCTTTGGGATGTCCTTCAAGAAGCCTGGAGAACTATTCCTGAAGACTCCTTAAAGAAATGGCAGAAAGCTTCTCAGAGGGTTCAGGCTGAGTTGGAGAATAAAGGAGCTCATAACAAAAACTCATTGGGATTTTGTGCAGCACTGTAAGTGTAAAAATAAAAACTCAAAGTCATAGAACTGAAGGTCAAGAGAAAAATGTTTGACCGAGAGAAAAAGGCATGAATGATGAGGAATCCTCAGCTGACCCAAGCCTGACAATGAACAGATGATGTTACTCTGAACTCCCTGAACCTCTCGTGCCTGTGGTTATCCTCCCTCCTCCTGCCTGTACAAATGCCATCCGTCGCTCGTTGTGTTTCAAACTGCTCATTTAGAAAAGTGCCCGACAGTGCTTTTGGCAGGTTGTAAACATCCCACACACACAATTTCATAAATTTCCTCTCACGCACGCAGCAGAGAGACGGAGCAGGAAACAGCTGTAAACCTGCTACACATGTCTGCAGACGGGCTGCTGCATCCTGGTGGAGTGTGCAATCAATGTCTGAGTGAGAGCCGAGGGTAGGTGACGTCATCTTTGTTTATGTGCATAAGGCGGCGGGATGGAGAGGGAAAGAGCAGGAGGGAGGTGTGTGTGTTTGGTGGGGGGAGGGAGGGTTGCTGCCAACTCCTCACGCGATCAAGAGCACAGAGGGAGGGAAGAGCACGAGAGGGTGAGATAAAGAAACAATCAGAGGAAACAGACAGCAGGGGAATATGTGCTGTCATGTAATCTGTGAGTTTAGGAGCAAATGGATCATTGCTGAGCTTTGTTGATCTCAATAAAGTTTATTTTACCATTTAGAAGGTGAATAAAGTTATTGACAATGATAAAGAGACCAGACAAAGGAAGGAGGCCATCTGAGACATTTCTGTGCAGAAAGAGGGTGAAAGGTAAAGAAAGTGTGAGATTATCAGGCGAAGAAAGAAAGAAAATTAAAGGTAAAGCAGGAAGAATGAATCCAAGAAAGAAACCCGGGGCAGCAGACAGATATCACTGATTCACTCTCACACACACAAACATTGATCCGTCTTCCTCGCTGCCTCTTACACCCACAAACACGTGCAATTAAATGTAATTGCAAAGCCACACGTTCACCTATGCAGACACAAACTGGCCTGATGAGGCCTGTGTGTGTGTGTGTGTGTGTGTGTGTGTTAGATATGAGAGGAGGGATCAATGCAACTGTGCTGTGTTCAAAGACAAGAAAACACTTCACACTTGCATCCTCATTTCAACTCAACACAAAGTCATTTTCAGCTTGTGTAACAGCCAACGCCTCATTCGTAACAGGAGTGTGTGTGGCGCACATGAGCTTCACACACATCCGTCTACTCACCGCTCTGCGGAGGACTGTGGCATTAAATTCATCACCAATCAGCCTCAGCTGGTTGGCCACTCTCCTGATCTCCATCTCCTGCACCGCCTGTGCCTGCGATGAAGCCCAGGATGGGTGCTCGTTTTGGGGCAGCAGGTCGGGCAGAGCCCCCTGCCGGCTGGAGGGACTCTGGTTCTCCTCTGGGTTCGAATCTGCAGAACAAAGAGGCCAAAATACATTCAGAAAACTCGCTGTTTCAAGCTCATTCTCATTTTGTTTTATTTCAACATGTTGTCTCTGCATCTGTTTCTTTAGATAAAAACGCTCATCCCAGGGAACAGCTGGGATAAGCTGAACTTATAAATGATTTAAACATTAAATAAACAGCATTTTGTTCTCACATGTGAGAAAAACACACGTGGTGAAATTGACCCTTTTGCTGCTGAACCTGGAAGAACAGGAACTGGTGACATGAGTTTTCTTCATCTACAAACAACAGGTTTAAACTTCAGTCATATTAATAAGAGTTACTGCTGTTCCCACACAGACATTCCTTAAGGAGCCTGACGGGCTGACAGTGACTTATTCTCCTCTTCATGGAATTTGGGAGAGTAATCTTTTAATCTGCTTAATAAGTCTGGTATGGATTGGTTCTGTTTTTTGTGTGTTTACAGAGTGTTTTTCTTAATTAACAAATACCCAAACCTTCTGTTTGGTCTTTACCAGCCAAAGATTTTATGAGAGCTGATGTGCCTGCGCTCTTAATTACAGCCTGTTTTTATTCCTTTGGACACACTATTCATTTAATTATCTATTTATGTGTGCTTGCTTGTTTATTTCCCATTTTTTTAGAATAGATGGAGGAGATAAAGCATCACAATCACATCATCTGCATTTCTGCTGCTCATTCTTTCCATGGAGTCATATTTCTTTTCTTTTTCTTTAGATACATTACATCAATTTGTATTTTTTTGACACTGTGTGTGGGCAATATCCTGTTCTACACTCATTTGGACCCCCGGACTTTGAAAAGACCCCTTTCGCCAGCACAGAGCTGAACGCCTGCGCCAACCACAACTCGAGCTGCCACAACCACAGCGTCTGCTCTGCTAGGAGGATTACAACTGATCCTTTAAAGATGCAGGTGACTAGACAGACAGCGAGGGAGAAAATGAGAGCGGTAGAGAAAAACCCAAACAAACAGGAAAACCCTGGCCTGTTGCCAAGGTAACTCAGAGGCAGTGCTCCTGGAGGCCTCTGCTTGTGATTGGAGGAGAGAGCGGGGACTGGGGTGGGGGTCTGAGATGTGATAGGACGAGTGAAGGGAAATGGGGGGGGTTGTGATGAACCTGACAGGCTGACAAGGTGACAGCGAGACCCCTTGACCAGTCAAGAGAGCCAGGAGAGGCGGAGGGGTGGGCTGGTTGTTGGGTGGGGTGCATCAAAAATAAAAACAGATATTCTAACAAGGGGAAACAGAGCTGAGTGTCTCTCCCAATAATTAATACTTTACAAAAAACTGTGCCATTAAACTAATTTAAATGCAATACAAGTTAAAGTACAAACTGGCAGAAGAAAACTAACACATTAACCTGATTACAGTATGTTAAACCACTTGAGTTTATTAGTTAACTGGCTGGTAGATTAATTAGGATAAACTTACTTACTCATCGGACAAAACGTTCACTTGATCAGAATCTGACTTTGATTTGTAGACTAACCCGAGGTTTCTGGATCTGACTGTTTTAGCTGGAAACAACCTGAGGAAACATTTCTGAGCCGAGCTCAGCGGCCTGCAGGCTGACAAAAAGCTTCACTAAAACTCATGAACTGACTTGGCTGAGAGGGAGAGGAAATGCTGCAGACTGTTTCTTTATTGCTGCCAGGGTGCAGAGGACAAGTCTGAACATGCCTGCATGCACAGCTGACCCACAGCTGAGGGAGGAGGTGAGGGGGGGGGGGGGAGGAGGAGGAAAGTATCTGTTTACATTGTTAGAAATCTGTCCCAACACAGTGGCTCAATTAAACAACTCATAGACATCTTATCTTAAGTGACAGCAGGAGAATAAGCTTCCACTTCCATCAAACTTTCATTACTGAGCACTAGTCGTTTAAATGATCCTTTTTAATAATGCACAAGTTTCCTATCAATAATCCTGCCTCATGTTGGATATCACACAATGTCTGGAGAGCAGAACCGGTTTGGGCGGTTTACAGTCTGGTTTCAAGGCCAATCTGAGTCACATGTTCATCCCTGTGTACCACATCTCCTCTTCATCGTCTCATGCTGTCCCAACTCCTCCACCTGCCAACCAAGCCCCCATCAGCCGTGCTCAAACAAACCCCGTCATGGTAATAAAAGCTCCAAAGCAGTGCTCACATAACCGAAACTCTCCAGCTGGCTGATAACGTTTGTGTTTACTTATGGTGGGGGTCCAAAAGGCAAACTGCTCCTTGTCCTCGAGTCACATCTGAGGTTTTCCAGTTTCACAGCAGTCCAACCTGCTCACCTGCACTTTGCACCTCCTGCCGCAGGAACCTTAGATCAGCTCTTTCCCTGCAGCTGCTGACACACTTAAATATCACCGACGTGCTCTGATACAGATGCTGGTGTGACACTTCCTGCTTTCCCCTCTTTTAGCTAACTCCTGCGATTTTGACACAAGACTATGCTAAACTCTTATGATTATATGACCCCGACAGCGCTGCGAGTAATTATCATGAACCTACCCGACTGCTCTTCTGACGAGTCGCCGCTCTCCTCCCTCCGGTTGCAGAGCGGCGAAAGTGGGGCCGTTGGTGATGGTGAAGGGTGAGTTTGGGTCTCGTCCTGACCCTCTGTGAGGGCGTAAGGTAGCGGGTATGACAGGTAAAGGGCGTGGAAAGGGTCCAGATTGTGGTGGGGATGTGTGGCACCGACGCCGGCCCTGGTGCTGGTGTTGCTGGGAGTCGTGGTGAGCAGGTTGGGCCAGGCGTGTAGGGGTCGAGGCAGCACCATGCAGCAGGCGTTGTGGCGAGGAAGAGGACCATTTCCTCCTCCTCCTCCACTTTCTGCAACTGTCTCGATGGTCTCTGCACGGGCCATCTCAGTAGTAGCCTAAATCATACAAATAAATACACAGCTTCAATAATATGCGCAAAACATAAGAAACTGACTTTAAATCAAAGCAAAATGTGATGGCTAAAAAAACAACTCAAACACAACAAACTGTTTGTTCACTTCTCGTGTAAAAATAAGTGGTTTAAAGACTGAAAAACTCGAATCCACTAATCTAATTTTCGCTTAATTTCCTCTGATTTACAACAGTTTGACCTACCGACCTACATTCCTCTGTCAGCCGCCAGGGGGCAGCAGCGGCGCCGCTTCTTCAGCATGAGACTGTTTGTAAACAAATCCGTGCATCTCTGAGCACGAGGATGGACGCACGCGTGTACGCACACAGTAAAGAGAGGAGGCGCGTGGCAGTGAAGAAAATATCAAGGTTCATATGCCAGAAAAACAGCGAGACGGTGAGAAAAAAAAAAACGTCGACGCGCGATTATTGTCGTTTTTTCCTCTTAGTTTGTATTTCTCAGCAAAACGTCGGAATTTCCATATTTAACAACGACCCAGCGTTTCTTAATGTCTGGTTTTGGAAATCCCTGTGCGGTTCACATAACACTTTCCAATCTAAGATGCTTCCTTTAACGTTTCAAAACACCGTTTTTCCACGTTTTTTTGTTTAATTTTCTCTGCACTTCTTGACCCAACATGTCTGGACAAGTCTGTCACAAAGCACCGCCAAAGGTTTGACAAAATACTGACCATCAAACATACATTTCAGGGTGTCCCGTCGATGCTATATATATTATAAATGCGGGTCCCTCGTTAAACGACATTAAATGCGAGGAAATATAAGCCAATAGGGTGTAAATATAATTGTCATTCAGCTGGAAATGACAGCGCAGCTTTTCTCCAACAGCTGGGCAGATGATGCAACTTTGCATAGTCAAGATTGTCTGCCAACTCCTGCAGCGGGCAAATAAATAGTAAAAACTAAAGAGTTGAAACGCTTACTTGGTGTATGTGACGATCCGTGGTGAGGCTGTCTGCAGGTCTGAAGCCGGCGGTGAGAACTGGACATCAGAGAGGATAAAAACGTGCCAAAAACAAGCGGCGAAAACCGGCGACGGCTCACAAGATGTTACGGTTCACTCTTTGGAAAAGGTGTCATTCCATTTCAAAGGTTTCAGATTGGATTGTCTCGATGAATGACTGCGTTTGACTCAGATTAACCCATGAAAAAAACCCGAAAATATCCGATGAGATGAATGACAGCGGACTGTGCTGAAGTCTGTGCGATCTGTTGGCCCCGCGCGGCTCTCCTCTGCTTTTACGTTAATTTTGTCAAAATAAAAGCAGTGAAGTAAACATCCGGTGTGAGCTTTCTGAAATAAAACCCACCAGCGCGCATGAGCTCGATGCCTTTACAAAATTTAGCCTTAGTTAACGTTTAAAAATGTGTACTTTGTTTGATCAAACAGGGCAACAAGAGTACATTTTTGTAAAATATTGACTGTTATGCTGAATTAATGTTGCATAAGATGGAATGTAAAGCAAAAATAACCTCAATTTTCGGCATGAGAAACCGAACTGAAGCAGAAAGTACGTATTAAGTCACACTTTATGTGCACCTTAGGTCACTTGTCGTCATGTCTGATTTATTTATAACACATAAACGCACAGAAACGTTTGACTCGTTAATTTAAAAGGCTTTTATTTTTTATGACTGTACCGCAGCGTTATCCTGGAAAATTGACTTCCTCATCTCGTCCACAACAAGTGCTGACATGCTCCCTGACAGGATGCTGCTGCCTGTCTTCTTCTATTTATTTTGACATTACCATCTGATTACATTTGTTCTTCAGAGCTGAGAGATTGTTGGTTGCAGCCTACAGATTTGACACGTATTGCCCTCTCGTGTTTCCCCTCCTCTTCCTCTGTAACTGTGTAAATCTTGGTTATTTCCTCACATACTCTCACCCCCACCTACACACAAAAACAAACCGCTTCTTTCCTCCCTCCACCCCAATTTCCTTTCTCTATCTGACACATCTCCAGATGCTGTAAACTCTCACAATGATCCTGTTTGAAGTGACGATGATTCAGCCCTCAGAGCACTATTAGCGCCTGCCTTATCGGTGTGATTCATGGAGGGAGAATTGAACCTAGAAAGTTTTGTTTTAAAATGATCAGGCAAAGTGACTCAGATGTTAAATATCTTTGACTTTATTTTGGCTTCCAGCACTCTCACCTGCACATTCCTCTATTTGTTCCTAGTTTAGAGCATAACTGATAAGGTTCACGTCATCAATTCAAAAAGCTCAAAGCAGATCAAATGATAGAATTAAACTAACGAGTTGGAGAAGTTCATGGAGCTGAAAGTCCTCTGGTGTAATTGTCACCATCTTTGATTACGATTAAACGTTGAATCGGATTCACAAGCTGCTGTTTTCAGTCTCAAAGACGAAAGAATCAGTGACTTTTAAAGCAACAGCGTTCAGATAACTGAGCACCAGTGGAGCCCAGTCATGTGCAAACGATTTCTCAGTATTTACACCAAACGAAATGATTGCTGTGCGTTTTAAATGGACTTTTATGATCAAGCTTTTAAAAAATTGGCCCAGTTTTAATCAAGTTTAAAGTCAGTTCCAAGAGATCATCACAAGGGTTCACATCATCACGCTGTATCATAAGACTTCACTTTCCAGTGAATCTGTTGCAGCGCCACAGATATTTCGGTGCCGTGTTACTGTTGTCAAACTCATTTTTTTGCAGTTTATTCCAACTACAAATAGAAAAAGAAACGAGTCAGCTCACGTGTTTGTCTATATTGAAACATTACATGAGAGAAAATGATGTTAGTGGATCACAAATATGTACACGAATGTATATTTTTAACCAGCTTTTATCATATTTGTTGTCTTGCAAACCTTGAAGGTTTTTTTTTCCCACAGTATGAAGTCTACCAACATGACTTATCGGGTCATTATGGGTTAATTACGTCCTCTGAGTTAACAGTGATGGCTCTAAAACCAGCGTTTTTGTGGGTTTTTTTTGAGAAAGCAATCAAAGCTTTAATAAAAGATACATTAATAATATCTTGGACATGCTTCCTAAACCCAAACATTAAGAATCCAGGATTAGTGGGTGTTTTGTTAAATCCAACGAAGCACTCAGCCGTTACACACATCTGGCACATGCTTTAATGTCATTTGACCATTTACTGAGCACTTAACTGGTGGATATTGTCAAGTTTCATACATTGTTACAAAAACTGCCCTCGTGCATCCTTCTTAACTGTGAGTTCTTCACTTTTTAATATGATTTTGGTACTTCACAGTTTGACGTTCAGGCTGTTGGCTGCAACACAAAGTAGAGCAAAAAGTTGAAAATGCAGTCTGAGAACCCTGCATCATATTAGCATCCTAAGTAACCTCAGAAACCCCCACTGTCTCAACCCCTGACCCCCAGTTCATTGTTTTCTTGAAATCCCCCTCAGCTGAGGGGCATGAGACAGGGGCGGCCCAGCTGAGCTGCGGGTCAGCTCAGCTGGAAACGGCAGCTTGTCTCAGGACCCCTCCACCAGATTGGAACACACCCCCTTGTTTGTTTGGGTAGGACAGGGTTGGTCCTCTCTCAGGTACATGCCCAGACGAACATCCTCTGCCAGCGTTGATACAGGCAGACTTCGCAGGAACAGATGGCAAATCAGCTTGTACAGACTAAATGAAGAAAGCAAAAGAGTTACCAAGAGAAATCACATCTGGTTGCTTTAGTGTCTGTCATTTTTCCTTCCTGCTTTCGTCTATTTTTCTTTTAGTTTTCAAACAGTCACTGGGATAAATGGTAGGTACATTTCTTCAGACAACCAGCTATAATCCCAAATAGATGACAGTATATTATCTTCGGATGCAGGGTCAATGTTTAACTGGTACAGTCCAGCTGTTTTATTATCAAAAAGACGTATTTTATGCATTGGAAAACATTATCTGTGAATATACAAGTGAGCATGAACAGTTACTCTACTCTAAATACCTCTCTGTGATGGTTTCTTTCCAGTAAACACATTTCTGATATTGGGGTAAACATTAATCATCCAAAGACTTCATTAACTGACCTGTAGACCTTTTGAAGGGCAGAGGAGTGATGACAACTGCTTCATAAAACATGCAGGAGTTACCACATCACTTTTACACACTGAATCTTCCTGTTTGGTGGAGCTAAAGTGTTTTTTTGGAGCAACAAAAACAGTGTGAATAAAATGTGTCAGACAGATGAGCGATGAGCTTAAATCAACTATCAACTCTTTAATTCCTTCTTCTACGTGATACGTTATTAATCAAAGCCACTGCAAGCCATTTAGATGCTGGATGTGACTGTTTATGTAGATTTCTTCAGCAGGAGAGGGTCTGCAGCACAACACCATGCTTCAGGACACACACAGAGCACCCAAAACACCCGCTGGTGCCAAATTGTGACCGACGCCACCAGTGATGAAGTAACCTGTCGGGATTTTGGTTCCAAACTGCAGCATCATTGTTGTTCACTGTCCTGCAAGCTGTGTGCACTTTGAGGGGTTACTCACTGTAACCCGAGTGCAGTCGTGCCTGAGAGAGACGATATGTCGGCACCAGATAAGGTGTACACACACACTCAGGTAATCTATACCTCTGTAGCTGTGATAATCATGTAAATGAGATCTGCCACCTTGTGTCTCGCGTCTGCAGTGGAGCCAGGTCAGTCTTTATCTTCATTTCTCCCTCAAACTTCATCCTCAAATCCTCTAAATCACCACAGTCAGCCCTCAGCTGTTTCATAACAACACAGTCTCACTACAAAGCAGTCCTAATGTTTTTTGTTAAATCCTGCGTCCCTTTTATTTCATGTTTGCATCAAAGTTTGCTTCATGGCTGAAGGAGCTCATTTGTTAGCAGGAAGAAGATGTGCAGGGCAGATGTTTGAGGCTGTTTTTAAGCACGATGCTTCATGCTAAACTAAACCAAGCAGTGCCTGAAAACAGAAGGTAAAGCAGGTATAAAGAGACACTTTCATAGCATACAGTGGGACAACATGTGCGGTTATTTTCATGTCTACATGCATGTTAGGATCTTTTTCCTCCCTTTCCTTTGGTTTGTCTTCTCCTTGGTGTGGCAGTCTGCTGGCCGGTGATTGCTCATTCAGCTCACTTGTAGTTAAATAACCCGATCTGCTCCTCACTCGTTGCTAGTTTGTCAGTTTGTCTTTGTGTTACTTGGCAGGTCAAACGTTTAGTATTTAGTTGAATGAAAACTTTCGTTTCATTTGAAAACTTTCACTGAACTCTTTTTCACTCACAGACTTTTACTCGTATTGACAAAACTAAGCTAAGGTAAACTAAACTAAGCTGGAGGAGAAACAATCCCATCTCCTGTCACCACACCAGGAGAGGAAGATGTGAAAGGGGATTAAGCAGATCACAGTCACTGTAACAGCTTTGTTTGAAGGGTTTTATCATGTCCTCTGTCATAGAAATCTTGTTCCATGAGCTAAAAACACTTAAACACTTAGAAAAATAATAGAAAAGATCCAGAACCAGTTGCAGAATTGGAAGCAGATGTTATGAGGTAATTCAATTCAGTTCAGTTCAATTCAATAAAACTTTATTAATCAGTGAAGGGAAATTGTATTGCTGCGGTATTGATTATTATTATTATTTTCAGCTGACAAACATGTAGAAAGTTGAAGTGTAGCAGAGAGGAAGCTGTGGTAGAAATCACAGCCAACAGTTCAACATCTGGGGTGCAGAGACGCTCCTTCTCAGTGTCTCATGTCCAGAATCTGTTGTTAACAAGCTCTGTAATCTTCCTCCTTTAATATTACCACCCTGTCTGCAGTCTCTGTCTGTCTGTACAGTCTTGAAGCTGAGTGTTAGAGCTCCTGCTGCTGCCATGTGTTGATGACAAATATAACGTTGCCTTCCTGATATTCCACTGCGTCTTCATCAGGGCTCCAAGCTTTTCCATTTTATCTGCCAGTGATCTCATATTTCCCATGACCATCAAAGGAAGAAATTATTTAAACTTCCTCCACGTTTTTCCTCCATTTTGTTCCTGCTCTGCACCCTATTGGTCTCCTCTTCAACTGATCTCGATTTGGGGTCTTATAGGGCACATTATTTGGGATTTGGAAAGCTCAGTTAGCTCCTCCAACTTTATTGATAACCAGCATGAATCCTTCGAGCAGCACAGAAAAAAATGTCCCAGAAATCACCAAAAAAAAAAGAAGATCAGCAGAAAAGAGGTTGATAGGAGAGACACAGCATGTCCAGAGCTACTGCAGCAGGCTGCTGCTCATAGGGCGGCGCCGTCCTGGGGTTGGAAGAGGGCGTAAACGGCTGAAAGGGACTTTGTGGAGTGACAGTTCTCACATGATTTTGTCTGCTGGATGCTATCGTCTGTTATGTGCGTGGTGTGACTTAAGGGGCTGAGCAGTTATGAAAGTGAAGTGTTGTGCAGCACCAGGCAATTCAGGACTCTGACAGCGTGGGGAAAGAAGCTGTTGCTGAACCTTGATGCTGTGGAGCCACTCGCCTGATGGTAGAAGTTCAAACACAGGGGGTGAGAAGGGTCCCTACAATGGCAGCGTACCTGGAAAATGTCATGAATGTAGAGGAATGAGACCCCTGAGATCCTCTCAGCTGTCCTCTCGGGTCTTTATTCCAGCTCCATATAGTTCCTGAACCACATAGTTCCCTTGTTAAAGGTGCAATTCACAACAAATAACAAATTCACATGTTTCAGGACTAAATCTTTTCATCCATCTTTGTTAACCCTGATCCATCACGTTGCATCTCAAGCGTTTAACCTCTGATCCTGACAGTAGCATCACACCTATCTTCCTTTTGTGCTCTTTTCTTCCACCTTTTGTTATAAAACTCAGATTCATTGGACAAGACTGTCTGTTTCTGCCATCCAAACTTCAGCCGTGCACTTGACCTCCTCGTAAACCTTCCCTCTCATTGTTAGTAGATTTGGCAGCAGGTGGGAGACACGATGAGAACCCTGTGACAGGTCTGAGGAATCCCCATCGTGTGTGTTTGGTTGCTGTTTGTCTTGCAGTAACCAAAGCAAACGGCTGAGCATTTGTCCCCACAGCTGAAAGCTGAGCCACTGTTTGGGTTGCCACAATGACATCATCGTTTTCAAGCTCACCCCCTCCACTCAGCATCCCACTTCTCCTCCCCACATCCAGGCATGCATTACACTCGGGCACTGGATGCCAAGAGCAGCTATAATCTTTTAAATGTTAAGCTGTATGTTGTTCGTAAGTCAAATATTAACTCACTCTGTGTCTGTCTGCTGCTGCAGCAATAATCTAAAGAAGCTTTTAACACCTGATATTACATTTAAAGGTATAGTTTTATGACCTACTTTTAATATATCATATATGCATAATTATATAATAACTTATTTATAGTAATAATACAGTTTATATGTAACCAGAATTATCCCCATAACATGATTAATGTAATACACACTAACAAACATTTAGCTGCATTGATTCCACATTTTCTTCCTTTTAAGAACCTTAAACTCTTCTTTCTTTGGTATTTTTGCTCATTTCTCAGCTGCAATAAACAAATTATCTCCTGTTGTTGTGATAACTGTCAGCTAAAGAGGCTTCAGAGGTGAAACAGGCAGCGGACTGTCATCAGGTGACGACAGAGGTGCAGAAAAAGCCTGGTATGAACCTACCTGTTAACAGGAAAAGGTAAAGCTATCTGAGCAGCCAAAAGCAATAGTTTGAACAGTGCTGATGAGGAGATAAAGATGCTTTGTACTGGATGTTAGCAGCCGTAACATCAAACGATCTCAGCTGGTATTCACATTTAAACTGCAGGTGATATTTCTTCAGCTGTGACCAAACTAATCACACCTGTATATAACGAATGTGTTTCCAACTCTCATAGGAAGATTTTACTAAGGCTTCTGTTGTAAAGTAAGTATTTAATGCTAATATATCTTATATAAACATTGTTTAGTTGTTTTTGTAGCTGTTTGCCTTGTATGGAGCTAGCTTATTTAGATTTGAGTTTCAGCCTCATGCTGGCCTTCATCTCCATGTCTGAAACTAAACAACAAGACGAAGTCACCCTGAATGATTCTGTGTTTAGGACAGGCATCATCTTAAACGAATCAAACCTGAGAAAATACCCCAATAATAATCTTTAAATCGCTTTATTTTAAGGGATTTCCAGTGAAGGTCAGATGACGCCACACCGAATCTGAAGTGTTTTATAGCCAAATCTCTTCTTCTTTTAATTAATTAAAGAACACCACGGAGCAGAGGCACAGACAGCTAACTTTGAAGAGTCTCAGTTATTAAATTACATTCGGTCTCTGATTTAGGCTGTCAAACTACTGTGTTTCTTTTTTAAATCATAGAGGACAAGCTGCTGTTCTTCCTTTTTAGGCTCTCAGAGATGTAACCCATCCAGCTGACTGGTAGAATACTGGTCTCATGCCAATCCAGTGTGAGTTTCCAGGGTTTATAGAGAGAAACAAAGGAAACAATAGAGAGACAGAGAAAACAAAACCCTCGCTTGTGTAATGGGAAGAAATCTGATGGACGGTTTTGTGAGGGGGAAGAAAAGGTGTCAGGCCTCTGAAGATGAATACCATTACCTCATCTATTTTACCTCAGAGTTGGACAGATGGACCTGGTGTGTGTGTGTGATCATGCCTGAGTGCACGTGAGCCAACCAGATCCTTGTTATGATAAGTCGATTCAACACAGCGTGGAAGAATGTGCATCTGCAGCATTTCGTGTTTTCTCACACCTGGCTTTATTTGTCCTGCTGGATGAGAGGATGTGAACATGAAAAATCACCTCAGATTCAGTCAGAAAGAAAGTCTGATTTCCTTATGAAAGACCATTCTGCTTTAATTTAGGTGAAATATTGTCAGAATCTGGATCCAAAGCAGGGTCAACAGGCCTAAAAAACAGAATATTCTGGATTAATTTAGTCAGAGTTTATGTACAACAACTAAATTAACACAGTCTGTTAATGCTACTCTCAAAATAAGTTAAATTTAATTCAGTTTTGGGTCCTCTGGGTTTCATCTCTGCTTTTTGTGGATGATGTGGTTCTGGAGCAGTCCACAGCTGAATATGATGCAGCTGGAACGGGAGTCACCCCAGGAAAGAGGTGGAGTTCCCCCCTTGGGTCACAGAACAGTCTCTCACTCAAGAGCAGGAGTTTCAGGGTCTCAGTGTTTTCAATGAGCGATGAAAGGATGGAGCAAGAGGTAGACAGGCGACTTGGAGCTTCATCGGCGGTAATGAGGGCGTTGCTCCGGTTTGTTGTGGTGAAGGGGAAGCTGAGCCAAAAGGCAAAGCTTTCAATTTACTGGTCTATCTTTGTTCCAACCCTCGCCGATGGTCACGAGATTTGAGTAGTGACTGAAAGAATGAAATCGCAGATACAAGCGTCTCCTTTAGAGGATTTTCAGTCATGTCCAACATTGCTTGTGTCCTTTTACATTTTCTTTGCTCTGCATCTTGTGCGTTTTTATAAACTGAGTTGAGCTGAGGCCCAAAAAGCAGACTCAGAGCTCACTGGAGGGATAATTCATCCCTTCTGAGTCGGGAACACCTCAGAATCCCTCAGGAGGAGCTGGGAGCCGAGGTATCTGGCTTTCTCTCCTGAACCCGTTGCATCCACAACCCAACTTAGGATGAGCAGAACATAATGGACGTATTGATGTGTGGATAAGTTCACTCATGTAGAAACCCAACCATTCGACAATTACCTCTGAGTAAGCACCATGCAGACCCCTATTTACAGCTCAACAGAGCAAGATAAGTACCGTCACACAACAGAAGCACAGAGAAAAGTCCAAGTGACAATGACAAATGTTTAGTCAGGTTAACAATGTAAACAGGCAGTGAAGTTGTACCACAGCTGGGATACTGTCCAAAGTTACAAAGATATAACAGATGTTTTGTCTCATGTTCAGTGGACATAAACAGTGTACATGTAAACGTATCTGTGGCACAAATGGAACCCATAGATTTCCAGACAGCTATCTAATGACAAGGAATTACTTTTATTTAGTTTAAAGACATATCCTGAACAGAAAGGACTCAAAAGTAGCTCAAAGTGGAAATGGAGTCATCCCGAACTACATGATCAGGAGAAGGAAATCACACATCATCCAGGGCTTTATACCTTTAAGCTTTTAGCTTGACTCACTGGCTGACTTTATACATAAATACAGCAATGTGTCATCTACATAACAAGTGAAATTCTCGCCTAATGGAGACAGATTTAAGGTGAAGAGAATTAGTCTGAGGACAGAGTCTTGCAGAGATTGCAGAATTCCTGAGAAAACTGCTCATGTTACGACTGCACAGGTTTCAACGAACAAATGCACATGAAACGCAATTTATAAGAAGAATATGCAAATAAATAATATAGAATATAAATATTAAAATGAATTCTACTACAACAACTTAAATAAACTTAATAAAATGATTAATTTGTATAAATTACTCAGAGTACAACTTATTAAATATACAGTCATATTTTAGATTTTGTCTGAGACAAATCAAGCAGATATTTTTCAACTTTCCCGTCGACTGTAACCTGCCCAGCGACACTCTCGTGTTCGAAACCCCTGGTTGCTTATGTCAACAAGAGAAACCATCGTCACTTTCCTCGCTCCGTGATCAGAGACTCGAGGGTTCTCATGTTGTCCCCGGGGAGGCTGTTGTTTGGCTCCCTCAACAATGAGCTCATCGCTCACCCCCCCGCCTCCTGTATCCAGGCTCAAAGTGAAAGGGGAGCCACATCTCTGCCCCAGGCCACCGCTTTCAACCACCTTCGGGATAATTAACACCTCATTAATCCAGCATGCGAGGGTTGCTGCTGACCTGTACCACATAATGAATTCCAATTAATAAAGAAAGAGCTCAAAAAGATTCAAGCAAGCAGTTTTTTTTGGAGACCAGATTCTTTTTATAACAAAGAAAGAATTGTGAAAATACATTTGTCCACATATTCCCACCCGGGGCCGTTCTGTGTGGAGTTTGCATGTTCTCCCTGTGTATACGTGGGTTCTCTCAGGGTTCTTCGGGTTCTCCGGCTTCCTCCCACCGTCCAAAAACATGCAGGTTAGGTTAATTGGTGACTCTAAATTGTCCCTAGGTGTGAGTGTGGATGGTTGTTTGTCTCATTAGTCTCTGTGTGGCCCTGTGATGGACTGGCGACCTGTCCAGGGTGTACCCCGCCTCTCGCCCAATGACCGCTGGGATAGGCTTTTATGACGCTCCTGGCCTTGATGAGAGAAGGTGGGGGACCTCTGGAACATTACCCTCAAATATAGTTTATCCACTGGGCTCTTATATCCTCTGAGGCTGCTGGTAGATGGAAGATGAATGCTCCTCAGTAGATGACAACCGAACATTTCCACCAGAAGCTGGCTTCATCCGTCCAGCAGGGTGGATGTGAGTGGGCGGGGCTTAACAGAGGAGGCGGAGGAAACTTAAAGAGTGACATCATTTTTAAATGAAAATCAGAACGGCTTGTTAAATGAGGAACTTTCCTTCAGACAAAGGGGTGTAGCTGGTAGGGTTAGCTTGTGTACAGTCAAAACGGCAGATTTGTCACTGCAACAAAAGTCACGGGTTTCACCTGAATGTCTCCAATATTTTCAGCCGTATCAGAGCGCGATACTGAGCCAGAGAGGGACATCTGAGGACCAGGAAACTAACAGCAGCTAAATGACACTCTGAAGTTATTCTGATGTTTAGATCTGTGCTTTTCCTCTTTAGACACACCCACAACGTAAAGTCACCTCGGGTCAAATACTAAGTAACATCATGCTCCACTTTGCAACAAGCAGGTCTACAGGTTCATTTTTTTGTCATGTTGAGTCACATTAGGTCATGTTTTCATGACTGTGTTGTGTTTGTGTTTTTAATAACATTGTGTATAGTTTTAGGCTACCTTGTGTGTCTTGGTGACATTAGAGCAGTTTTACAAGTAGTCGATGCGGCTGTCTGGCACGTCCTCCATCCTCACTCCGCCCGTCTCCACCTTCACTTTGGCAGCAGGTCCGTGTTTCTTCTGAAGGTTTGATAAGATCTTATCAGGTGATTACTCAGCACGCTGCCTGACAACAAAGCTGCAGTTTGTTTTGACTGTGCACTAACACAAGGCCGTATAATAGTTAGTTTAGTGAGTTTTGTCTATTTCACAGTGAGGGAGGAGAAAAGATGAGGCATTTTATAGCTATAAAGACAAACATATTGCAGTTGCTTTTAATATGTTATGAAATAAGAGATATATTTACCTCTTATATAAGCTTGAGTTCAATCAAAATGATAAAAAAAATAGCCATGAACGCCTTAGATAATCCCTGCACGAACATCATAGGGATGCATGCAGGCCTTTATTTTCATTCTCCATTGTGTTGGTTGCTATCCAATAGAACAACCAGCCTTATCTCCCTTGGTTATCACTCCGTCCAGTCTAACAAGACTCATAACAGGTGCGTCATCCTCCCGGTTGGAGATTAGTGATGTAATGACAGTTACTTGGTATATTTGTCAAATCAAGTCATCAGTCTTTGTACGTTATATTTAAAAGAAGAAATGAAGAAACAAAAATAAACTTGAAGAAAAAAAACAGAAAATTAAGACATTAGCATGCAGTTGGATGTTAGCTGATAAGTATTATGGCAGGTGTAAAAATATGAAAGAACACGTTCTTACGCAGGACTGATTTCAAAAGCTGGCTAAATGTCACTTAAGTAATTAATCATCTGTTATATCTGTCAGTTTGTCTGATGTTATCTTACAGCTAATTTGGTAGATGTGTATGATTTTCATGTTTTTTGTCTTAGTAGCATACAGATTAGGTCAGTTACAGTTAACACCTGAGTTTGTCACAACAGGAACATTACGCTAAAGTTAGCTCTGTTAGTTCCTGTTTTTATTTCTAGTCTTGTTGCCATCCCAGAGCCAGAGTGTGATGATGTTTATGTTTATGTTTATGCATTTAGCAGACGCTTTCATACAAAGCGACTTACAAATGAGGATATAACACTACAGCTAACGTCAAAGCTAACAATAAGCTGCATAGAAGGAAAATGATGACGAGCTACAACATACAAACCTTGTTTACTGAAACCAGACTGACTGGAATTTTTTCATTTGTTATGTTATTATTTATGCCTGGAATCTTTACACTAAAATGTCTTCTAAGATCTGTTGCCAGAAGATAAAATGTGGATGGTTGTTTTTCTTTATGTTTTGCTTCCAAGCAGTCAGACTTTCTTGTTATCTTTTAAAGTGGTCTTGAGCAATAGTTCTACAGCTTTCTGAAGGTCTTTCAGTTTTTCTTTGGACATTTGCTGCTTTTTCACTCATTTTCAGTCCAGTCCTTGTTCCTGATCATTTAACACTTAAATATGAATCATTCAAGCTTTTAAAAAGGATCCTAACTCAAGGGACGAACCAGTGTTGTGTCGACACAAAACAGACAACTTAGCAAAGAAACCCGTTTTAAATTGTATCTTTAGGCTCTTTGTTACCAGCAGCCTGTCACAAAGACACGTAATTTGCTCCCAAAGAGCTATTAGCTGAAAACTTGGCATATCTCAGCATGGTGTGCAGTGTGTCCTTAAAACATTTGAGGAAACTGGACAAGTGGAGGACAAAAAAAGAAGTGTCAGGCGTAAGAAATTATCCACGGCAGATGAACAGGATCTGAAAGTGATGTCCTTAAGAAAGAGGAAAATATCCAGCAAAGACCTGACAGGACCTGAGAGATGCATCTGGACCTTCAGCTGATCCATCTACTGTTGGCCCAAGCCTCATCAGAAATGGTCTCCATGGAAGGGTGGCTGTCAAGAAGCCGTTCTTAAGGAAGGGAAACAGGGAGAAAAGGCTGAGCTGTGCCAAATGACACAAGAAGTGGACTGAAAATCAGTGGCAACAGGTCTTATGGAGGGATGAATCCTCCCCAGAGCCCGGACCTCAACATTATTGAAGCAGTGTGGGATCATCTGACAGAGAACGGAACAAAAGGCAGCCGACATCCAAAGAAGAGCTTTGGGATGTCCTTCAAGAAGCCTGGAGAACTATTCCTGAAGACTACTTAAAGAAATGGCAGAAAGCTTGTCTCAGAGGGTTCAGGCTGTGTTGGAGAATAAAGGAGCTCATAACAAATGTTGAGTTTCAAGCTCATAAGAACTGTACAAACTGTGTTTTTGTCTTACTACTTTCCCTGTTTTCTAAGCATTATTTAAAGAAATCAGTGATATTTTTGCACAGTGTAATAATCCATGCTTGAAATATGCACCCAGTCTGTGAGGGGGTCCGTGATCCTATGCGCAGGTATACTGTTTTGGTGTGAAAAGCAACATTCACGTGTGTTTTTCTTTAACAGTTTTGGCGGCATGTTCTGGTTATAGTTGGGTTATTAGCTCAGGTTCAGCAGTTGGCCGCTTGCTCCCTCTTGTGGACAATTCGCGAATTATATTTAATTTAAAACTGAGCTTACTTTTGGTTTCGATTAAAATATTTTTAAAAATGTGTTTGCTACAGCTGTAAAGTTGGGGTTAGATGACAAATTTCAGGTTGTTCAGTCGCTGGTAGCACAGCATCGATGTTCAACCGTCTGACCGCTTTAAAACAGCGCTGTCTCTTTAAATCCTCAGGGAGGGTCACTATTTGGCAGGAAGTTAGCCGCAGCTAACAGGAAGCCAAGTAATGAGGACACTTTGAGGAGCAGGAATTGGCAAAAAGCAACGAGTCCAAACACTGCTTCTTACTCGTTACGACTTCCCCTGAAAAAGGTAATATAAAAAGTGTAACACTGAAACATTTAACTCTTTATTCCCAGTTTTTGTCGCATACTGATCGTGTTGGCGGTGCTGTATGTTAGCGTCGCGGGGGTTCGGCGCTTTGTGTCAGCTCAGACATGGTTCATGTGCTTTGCATTACTTCCAAGCAGACAACAAATATTTCTCTGTAGCAGTTCAAGAGGAGTTCAGGTTGGGTATAACGTGGCTTTTTGCCCTGTGCGGTGTGTGTATGGCTGTTTCTGCTGTGGCTCAGGTGTATTTACATCCTGTGTGCAGCTCTAAGACGCTTACAGAAGCTTTGGAAACTCATGAAGGATTTATTCATTTGGGTTCTTACATGTTCACACACCAGGCATTTACATACAAATTATACATACTTATACAAACTCTGCCTTACTGCAGTTGAACTGCGGCTGGCCATTGTTTGAGTTATTCGTCAACATTGTGGAATATTTGGATTGTTAATCATCTAAACAAAGTGAAGTCATGTTTATCCTGCCGTAGCCTGTAATAGTAGGTATTCTTTATTGTGCAAAGTAAAAATATTAAACGCATAAAAATCTCACTTGTTTTGAGTCTGCAGCCTGTTCTTATCTAATTTGATGATATAAAATCCAATCTTTATCCCCTGATGAAGAATATGCAAATATTTTAAACACTAAACATCATTGTGTATATTTACTGAAGGCATCATTTAAAAAAAAAATAGCATCTTTTGAATAAGCTTTGATTAGTTTCTAGCTCCGTTTTTAAAGCAAAAAAGGTCAAACACACTAATCTTGACGCTCCAAATGGTTTGTTTTCTCTTGTGACATGAGAATCCTGCTGCTTTACAAGATACTGTATTTTGATTTGTGGAGAAATACAACCGCTTTTAAGCATAAAAGATTTTAAACATGAACCTTACAGAGTCAGAGTCGGACTGGGTGAAAATAGGCAATAACCAGAACACATTTTGAGCGCAGTAGACTTTTAAAATCTGAAGTGAACCAGCTTGGTTTGCACCGCAGCGTAACCTCCTTCTTTAATTCTTCTTTTCAGGAGGAACAAGCAGTTTCCCGCCTGTGTTTGAGAACAAGTCAAAGGCAGCAATGGTGAGTAGGAATCAGGGAAAACAGCTGATTGGGGTACTGGAGGCTGGAGTGAAACTCAGCTGTGTCACCTGGCTTAAAACCCTGATTAAAATCAAACTGACACACGATGGGAAATGTTTGCAAATCTCAGAATTCAATATTTTACTCACAGTAGAACTCATAAAACATATCAAATGTTGAAAGTAAGGCATTTTACCATCTATCTTTAAATTGATGGCAGCAACACGTTTGGATCCCCTCTTCTTTCCAGATGTGCAGGCTGTCAGTTCCTATTGTGTAGTCAGTAATCCACCCCCATACCATCAGAGATGCAGGCTTTTAACCTGAGAGCTGAAAACAAGCTGGATGGTCCCTCTCCTCTTTAGTTCAGAGGATGCTGCTTCTATGATTTCCTAAAAGAATTAAAAATGGATCCATCTGACCACAGAACAGTTTTCCACTTTGCTTCAGTCTGTTTTAGATGAGCTTTGGTCCAGAGGACACAACAGTGTTTCTTTATCACCTTCACATGTGGCTTCTTCTTTGCATAATGGAGCTTTAACCTGCATCTGTGGCTGTTTCGGTGAGCCGTGTTCACAGATAATGACTTCTGGAAGTGTTCCTGAGTCCATGCAGTGATTTAATGACAGAATCAGGTCTGTTTTTAATGCAGAGCTGCCTGAGGGCCTTTTGTACACAGAGATGTCTCCAATTATCTGAATCTTTTAATGATATTATATACTGTAGGTGATGGAATATTGAAAGTCTTCAATTTTAAGTTGAGGAACATTATTTTGAAATTGTTCCATAATTTGTTGAAGCAGATTTTAGCAGATTTCTGAACATCTGCTCCTTTTTTCTCCAATCAAACCGTGACCAATTAACCAAATGAACTGCAACATGTTCCAGTTTATTTTTAGTGTCACCTCCTTTTCAGCCTTTTGTTGCCTCTGTTTGATCTTTTTTTAGACGTGTTGCTGCCATCTAATTCAAGATGAGCTCATTTCACAAGCTCATAAAAACTTTTGATATGTTTTCTATTTTCTCTTGTGAACAAAATATTATTGCCATCTATTTTATTTACATTTTATACAGTGTTCAAACCTAATTAGGGTTGTATGTTTCTGTGGCCCGTCAAAGCTTCCAGTATTCTCTTAGTATTTAAATTTGGGGCAGAGTGGCCTCCTTATTGCACTGCACTCCTCTTCCTCCTCTCTGTGGCAGTCTTCAGCGGTGGAGCTTAAGACTAAGGAGGAGAAGGATGCAGAGTTGGACAGAAGAATCGAAGCCTTGAGGAAGAAGAATGAAGCTCTGGTCAAGAGGTATCAGGTAAGGAGATGTGAGATTTTTCTCACAAATACACACCGCGTGTATCTGTGTGTTTTTATTTCAGCTTTTTTATTAAAGCTTAGGGTTCAGCACTGATTTATTGGTCTTATAAAGATGGTGTTGAACCCCTTAGAGGTAATGTCCACACGTATTGTTTTAGTTTCTCCTAAATTCTAAGAGAAGTGATTGATCGTGTAGTGGTGCCTTTATAATTCGTGTCAGAGCATCTTAAATTTCTTGTATGAGTTACCTTTGTGCAAAAGTGAGAAATAAATGTTTCAGTCATCATTCTATGATTGACTCCCAGTTCTCAGGTTTCCTGTCATGAGTAGCTCCTGCTTTTCCTTTGTGGGACATAAGTACGAGTCACACTGCGCTTAACTTGAAATATTTGTTACATTTGAGCACAACATGCTATATATATACAGAATTTAAACCATTATAAACCAGAAATAAACGCAAAAACATATAAATGGCTGAATAAATACGTTTATATCAGAAGACATTATTAATCCTGCAGGAAAAGGCACTTAAAGACGAATGTGTTAAAACTGAAACAAAATGGCCTCATTAGAGATAATAGAGAAATAAAATGAATAAACTAAAATAAAGAATGTACAACTCTTTATAAGAATAAGTATAAAAGATAAAGTGTGTCTATCTAAGCACTAAAAGCTGGAAAGGAAACTAGTATTGATGATAATAAATGCTACTAAAATGAATAACTAAATAATTTATGCTAAAGTAATTGGAAAGTGTTGTAAATAAGTTTTTCTGTTTTATTCTAAAGCTTGTGTTAATTTAACTATTTGTTTACATTTTCACTCAATTTAAAATTTATTATAAATTATTTATAAATTTCTAATTATATATTATTATTTTCTTTGTTAATTTGTTCTTCTTGTATTTATTTACTTTTGATCTATTTATTTCCTTGACTTGGTCATACATTTCTTATTTATTTTATTTACAGATGATGTATTTGCTTCTGTTATTTTGTCCAGTTCATTTTCTGTCCTTCTTATTTCCCGAAGACTTCGATGTTTTCTTTGTACTTTTCTCCCTCATTATGCAAATTAGGGGGCGGTCCCTACTGTAGCGCCTCTGGAAATGAGTGAAGACTTGATTTGGATGTTATTGGTCTCATTCTGTGACTCGGTCCCAACAGGAAATAGAAGAAGATAAGAAGAAAGCAGAGCAGGAGGGTATCGCTGTGACGACGCCTCGTAAACCCCGCCCCCATGAGCCGGAGACGGACAGGCGGAGGACGGAGAAGGAAAACTTCACCGTCACAGTCGACCTCTCTAAGCCTGTGGGGGTAAGACATGACTGTGTTAGAGGAACTGTGTGGGCTCCTCAGACAGATTCCAGGCGCTGCGATTACTTTACCAACCACAGACCTGCCAGCCGACGCTGCAGCATCAGAGTTACTTCTGGATTTAACCCAAATAACACGACTAAAACCTGTTCACAACCATTTCAGCCTGACGATGAGGAGCATTTACACAAAACAGTTTAGGATTAGATGGTGTGGAAGAATTTTTTTTTGGCTCCACAAAGAAATATGTGAAACTTTCTCCCAGTTCAGCATCGTGTAAAGTTTTGGAATCTGTAATAATTTCTGAATTATACAGGCTGATTGTTAGAATTTAATCAGCCAGAACAGTGTGAAAAAACTGACAAATATGTCCTGACAGTCCACAAATCGCCCGGTACTCACACATAACGTCCAATGTTAGGACCAGAAAGCAAGAAGACCTGAGGCTGTCACCTTTGACCTGTTTAGGGTTGAACTTTTGTGTCTGGAAAACCTGAAAAAAACCACCACACGTGTGGCTTTTGTCTGTTTTGGGAAGCTCTCAGTGAGCGTTCAGTCCCATGTGGAGGTGAATCGAGTTCTTGATTGAAGGATGTCGAACACTGAACTGTGTAGAAAACGTTCTGCTGCATCCAGCTTCCTCTGTGGGACATCACGATGCATTTAAGTACAGCTGAATTCACTGCACAGGCACCGTGTTTAAGTTGCTTGAATGCTGGCTTTGTCAGATGAGGCTGCAGTTATAAAATCAGGATTTTAGCGTAGCGACTCTTAATTTTCAGCCGATTTTCAGACATACAGGCATACAACTAAAACATGACACCAGTTTATGGGATGAGTTTTTATCTGCTTTCTGTTGGGTGTGTTCAGCCATAAATGCAGGTCTGCTGCATAAAGATTTGATTTGGCAAACATCAACTTGGCTGCTGTCTTAGAGCAGAGCTGAGCTAATTGTGTCTGCTGTACGAACACGATGTTAGAGAAGCAGATTCTGGTGAAGAATGAGCTTTTTAAATCACCTAAATGTCCAGAAGACACACATCTGTTTATCCAGATCTTAATGCTCAGTATTCAGCTCGCTTGGATCTGTTGCATCTTTATCTATCAGCTGCAAGGTTTTCAAGGAGAAAACGTGCTACTCATGAACTCATGCTGGACACCGCTCTGCTGCAGGAGCAGAGATTATTTCTGCTGCTTGATTAGTGTTTTTTTGCATTGATCAACACCACATGTATGTGGAATAACGATGAGCCTGTGGACAGCAACAGAGCAGGAAGCTGGAAGCAGCGAGGAGCACAGCGCTCCTAATCGGAGGATTACCTGCTGTGGTCACACACCACTGCACTTGCTTATCATCTGTACTTGTTACCAGAGGGCCGGCTGGTGGCTGCGGATGTTTATGTTCTCACATGAAGCACTTCTGGAACACGCCTGGAAAATTCCAGGGCTGTGGTGCTCCTGTTTTGGAGGAAAGGGGCACAGCTGTCATGAATTCGTCCTAGTGCCACACAAACCTCCGTCAAAGACGAGGAAATGATGTAAAAATGAAAAAAGCATCATCGAAACTTAAGTCTGTGCTTCTACTGTTTCAGTTTGGCAATAATATTCAAAGTTAAACCTATGATAATAGAGTTTAATCTGCCTCATAGACCATTAAAGAAAAAACAACCACAGCACAGACGTTGAAAGATGGCGGTCTCTTTAGCTGCTTAATGCTCCGTTAGGTTCACCAGAGAGTCACCAACGGTGTGAGCCGGCTGTTTGCTGCAGAGCAGGTAGGAAAACGGCCTCTGCTGCAGCCCGACGCCGTGCTGAGAGTGAACCACAGAAGTGCTCTGCAGGTTCTTCACTATCAGTGATTATTAGATTTTTTTAATGTAAAAACAATATGATACATACCCCTATGATCCAGTCTGCAGCCTGATCAGGTCAGAAAACCTACAGATAGGTCACCGGCCCAAGTGTTCATCAGCTTTCTGGAGGAACTCCCGGTACTCCTGATGTCTTTGGTGATAATTGGCTACAAAGTGATGTTTAATGGTTCAGTGAGTTCCTGCTGAGGTCCGCATTGACTCAGAATTTACCACCAATGACTGCATAAACTCGGTGTTTAACCAAGGCAAAAAGCACCGCAGGTGTGTGTCTCAGTCTGATTAACCTTTTATAATTCCTAACACTTTACTGATTAGTGTGCTTCAAGAGCTCCTACTCTGCTGCTCTCATCATCCCCTGCCAGCCTCTCTCTTCGCTCATCGTGTGGATTTGCATAATCTATTGCCCAGATTAGTCTTTTATGTTACAAAAGCCTGCAGAAGTCTGTTTAAACCTGAAATATAGGCTTTAAATTCAGAATTTCTTTTCCCTCGCTGCTGTTCGGCACTTTCTGTTCAACCCAGACTTTTACCACAGAACAGGGTGGGAGTTCAGTCTCTCTAAATTCCAACAAAAAACTGTGATATGACCAAAGCTTTCAGACTGAGACATGTTGAAACACCTGCTCTCCTTGGAGGATGATAACCGTCTGCTTCTTACAGGAGAAGAGAGTTGTCAACGACTGGAAACCTGGAACGCCTCGCGGGCGGAAGACCTCAGAGGAGAGCGAGGCTCCCAGAGGGCCGAGCGACGGCCACAGCCCCCCCAGGAGGACGGGCTCTGGACGACTGAGTTGGGGAGGTCAGAGAGGAGGAGGAGGAGGTGGTGGAGGAGGAGGAGGAGGAGGGGGAGGTGGAGGTGGGGGTCGCCAAGAAAGGAGGGACCGAGAACCCAGAACACCCAGAGAGGGAGAGTCTGGAGAGTCAGGAGGCCACCAGGGTCGCAGGGGGGGCCGCAGAGGAAGAGGAGGAGGAGGTGGTGGAGGAAGAGGAAGAGGAGAAGGAAGAGGAGAAGGAGGAGGAGAAGGAGCAGGAGAAGGGACACCAGGTGGCATGGACAGGAAGTCCAAGGTGGGTGCGAACTGTTGGGTTAAAGTTGATTTACTGATGCGTGATAACATGAACCCGAATGTCCACTGCGGCAAAAGTGCACAACAAAAGGAGAATAAAGAGAATAAGAGAATAAGAGACCACGGTGACCTTAAGGAAAACCCAGTGCTACAGTAGCATGTCCGACCCATTCCGGGTCATCGAGGGGGAAGTTCTCCATTTCTATTCATTGTGCTGATTGATTACTTAATGAGGAGATCAACAGAGAGCGAAGTCACCGCGAAACGTCTTGATCGTGTCTCTGATGACTGCACAGCAGCCGCCTGATGAAGATGAGAATTATGTTAATTTAATAAAGAAAACTGAGCCAAGAAGAAATCCACCTCATGAAATCTGGTTTCTACAGTCCAGAAGTCAAGATAGTATAAACCAGGTTTCTTGCTGACGTGACCATGTAAATAAGTTATTTCAGTGCAAATAAAGTACTTCTCTACATGAGAAAAGATTATTATCTCCTGCGCCAGAAGCAGATTCTGCCAAAGAAGTCGAACTTTGTCAACTGTGGAACATTTTTCTCGCTGTTTAGCTCACGAATGACCCAAAAAGAACCAGTTTGTGATTTATTGCAGGACGGTTTCAGTATTAATGTTGTTACAGTGTTGATCCGTTACTGATGTGTTCGGACAGGAGTGGGAGGAGAAGAGGCGACAGAACATTGAGAAGATGAACGAGGAAATGGAGAAGATAGCGGAGTATGAGAGAGGACAACGGGTCAGAATCACTGTTTTTACTATATTTTCACCACTTTAAATGTCAAGCCTCCAGAGACTGAACTGGTCAAATAACAGCATGAATTTTTCACCTCAGCCGGATGGAGACAAGCCGATCCGTAACTTCTTGGACGATCCGAGGCGTTCAGGCCCTGCACCGGACATCGACCGGAAGGAGGGCAGCAGGAGACATGTGCGAAACTGGGGGGGGCTGGACTTCGACAACGTGAAAACAGGATCCGAACTGGAGAGAGAATGGACCGTGAGTGATAACGACTCTTTAAATACATGTTTGTAAGAGCAAATGTTAAACCTTGTGTGTCCTATCCGTGTGTTTAGAGTCGGCGGCCCGGTCCGAAAGGTTCGGTGGACATGACCATGTCGATGACGGGCCGGGAAAGAGCGGAGTACCTGCGCTGGAAGAAGGAGCGCGAGCAGATTGACGAGGAGAGATTGGCACGCCATCGTAACGCCACAGGCCAGTGGAGACGAGAGTGGGACGCTCAGAAGACGGAGAGCATGTAAGAAGCTGTTCAACATCTGTATTAAATGTGTGAACTTCATCGTCTTTTTAACGTCTCACAGTATAATCTTGTACATACAACACAGAACTGTCAGACATGTCTCCAGTTTTGCTCTGAACTATGGACGAGTCTCACAGGAAGATGCCTCAAAGTGTAGGAAAGTCAGCTTCTGAATCCTTTTACTCTTGATGATTTCAAAGGGGGACAGTCTCGACCCATCAAAGGTTTACAGATGGGACTAGACGGGATTTTTGTCCGTTATTAAGTTTGTGATTTTCAGGAATTACACTAAACGCAACACGCAATACTTTTTGCATGTATTATTATTATTAAAACAACAGAAAACATCCGTGAAACCACAGGAGAGATTACACTGAGGCACATGAACAATTGAAAGCTATCACAGCACGTTTGTGGATGACTTTTAGCTCTAAAGGATGACAAACATCTGCCCAGCTGTATAGGAATGTATTTATAAGCTAAATGGACTTCTGGACAATGCTCGGCACAGTCCAGCCAGACATAAAACATCCACACAACAACATAAAATCCACTAAAACGTGTTTAAAAGATTAGAAATATAAAAGCAATAAGAAAAACAAATTAAAACAGCTAAATGATTAAAGAGCTCTGGTTCCACGAATCAGGATATACATCAAATTAATGTTGCATTAGATTAAAAACATAATAAAACTTTAAAATAAGTGAAGGTAAACTTGAGCTTGAGTTTTTGGAGCGCTTTGTTCTGAATTCTTGGTCTAAAAAGCTTTGTTTGGATGGAAGAAGAAGCTTTAAAATCACTGAACAAAGACTGTGAGTCATTTAAAATGAATTAATCTAAACCCTGTAGTTGTCTTTTGTACAGGAACGCTGGCAAAACGGGACGAGTCGACCGTTTATTGATGGAGTTTAACGAGTTCTTGTCTTTTTAGAGATGTTTGATCGAACCGTGACACCAGAGAAAAAGACGGGACCAATTCCCGAGTCAATAAAAACGCAGTAAAACGTGGTCATTATGGTGCTATCTGTTTGAAAGTTTCCCATCCGATAGGTTTAAGTGTCCAAGCCATGAATCTGCTTCTTATCCGACCTGTGGCTACAGCGTCCACACCGCCCTGAAAACATCAGACCAGGAGGTTTGAGGAAAAGGACGCACTAATATTCAGCGTTTGTGTGTGTTTCCCTGCGGCTTTTTTGACAGGTTCAAAGAGGACCCATATGTGGCTCCTGAGGGGATCACATCTGAGCCTGGCAGCAGGAGAGGCAAGTCCACACACACTCCTGCTCACACATGCACCCCAAAGTGCTGAAACATACCCGTGACGCTTTTCCACTGCATGAACCCACTGGTCTGACGTGATGTCACTGAGACACGCGCTTCCCAAATACCAGCTCCCTCCTCCAGCTAATTAAGCTGGTTATGTAAATGCCTGCTGCATTTCCCCGGAGTCCAAATGAACTTCAGCTTTAATCTGGAGCCTTCGTAAAGACTCCACCTCTGTAAATTAATAAAAAACAGAATTTAGTTCAGAGAAAGATCAGTTAGTTAAAGTAAACGAGTAAATATTTAAGTGAAGTAGGAATGATTTCTGTGCTTTTTCCTTTCACGTATGTTAGCCAGTTGAAACCTTTGGGCTGCAGACGATGTCTCGGAGGAGCTTTGTGACTTGACTGTCACTGTAAAGTAATTTACTGTGGAAGCCCCAGACCACGACTGTTCAACAGACCCTGAAAAAGTGAAGGTTTATTTTCTTTAAACGTGTTTCTTGGTATTGCGATGCAGATGTGAGGATGTTTGACTCCTCGGATGTTGGTCTGACCTCATTTAAATGTATTTAAATGTAAATGAGGTGCTGAATGAGTTCCTAACAGAGAGGATGCAGTTTCTGTATTTGTGGGGATTAACATGTTAAAGCATTGTTTTATATACTGATGAGATGATATCATTCTTGGGCTGTAGTCCAACACATATGAGTTAATATACAACTTACAACTGGTGCTGGGTATCATTACTGATCTCCTGAATCAATCCAAAACAGATTTAGCTTTGGAGATAAAAGAGGTTTTCACAGAAACCGTTGCTTTTGTGAAGCTCCTCTCATGCTTTTTATATCCAGAATGCTGCCACACACCTGTTTTCGCTCTCCTCACTGGCAGCGCAGGTTCTTCCTGGTTCTTTCGTTGGTCTGTGTTGTGAGATTAGTCGTGATTCTAGCCTTGTGAGTGCAGCACATATGATGCTAAAAATGGCTTTTTTTGTTCATCCAGCACTCGTTACAACAACTAACATCTGGCTTTTGTCTTATTTGGGGAGGAATACAATCAACATTCACGGATATTTATCGTCTCCTGCTCCGATTAGCTGTAATTTTAATCGTGACACTCGGGTTTATACGCTATTTGTCACCTCTGTTTTTAATGCTTGAAGCAAACATAGACGCTCATTCTCTCCAGCAGCAGCTTCTTCAGCTCCATCAAGTCGTGTAATTTGTGAACTGTGACCAAATATCTTATAGGTTAGACAAGAGGTGATTGTAGTGGTTTGAATGGTTTTCATGCCACAACATTGTCCTCATCTCATGTGTTCGCATCACTTTTATTGATGTTTTGACTGAGCGGCAACATAAATGTGTGTGTGTGTTAGTCGTGATGTTGTAACGTGTCTGTGTGTCCTCTCTGCAGCGTGGGGCCGTAACTCTGCCACAGAGCCTGGGGGCAGGGCATCAGGTTAGCCCACAGCATGGGACTGAGATTACAACCTCAGGCAAAAATGAAGGAAACGCCACAGTGGGAGGATCTTCATTCAGCTTTTTTAGCTTGGTGAAATTAGACTAAATTATTAGATTTTACAGCTTAACATTCAAATTAAAACTTGTCTTATTATCTGAGATGGAGTCACCTTGTAATTTGTATTATTAAAACAAAATAAGCGTGCAAATCGTGCGGTTAACAGCGAGTACCTGCAGAGGTTAACGAGCTTTTGCAGCCGGCTGATTGACAGGAAATGTGGCCCCAACAAGAGAGCTGTTAGTGGAAACAATGGGAAGGATTATAAAACTCCTTCAAGAAGTTATTTCAACCACAAGATGTTATTGTTCCCCAGTCAGTTGTGTTGAAAATTAGGAGCAACTACAAACAAAATGGGAAGGTTGTAAAAAGGAGACGTACGGGTCGACTAGGAGCCAAAGAGCAGGTCATAGCTGAATATTCTGGCTTTGTAAATCATGATTATGATAATAATAATAATAATAATAATAATAATAATAACAAATGAAGAAGGACAAGAAATAATGAATTTACATTATTTGGTTGGTGTTTCTGTAATTATTCCTCTTCTCCATCTAGAAAAAGGTGCTTAGTTCTTTTTTTCTTTTATTCTAATTATGATTTACAAAGCCAGAATCTTCAGCTATTAAATATAAACTCACATTTTAGTAAATAAAAGACCCTCCTAACGTGGTCGCTCTGAATGCTTTTTGCCTGGAGTTGTACGTGGTTTGTTTTTGCTCTTTTGTGTGTTTGCAGTGCAGCAGCTGCACCCAAAACCAAACTCTCCTCCGACTCTTTAACCCAGACTCATCAGCTCTTTGAAGTTATTTTTATCAAACTTGGTTTGCTGTTGAAACATGGAAGAAAAAGTCAAAATAAACTTGGTTTTTATTATTAAAAAAGTACATATAGTCTTATATTACTATTATACAATGTCCTGCTTTAACAGCTAGGCAACAATTCTTCTGTTTATTTTCCTAAATTTTGCAAGTTTTCTTTAATATTTGAGTTTCTGAATATTTCGAGGGCCCAAAACTGACATTTTGGAGCTCTTTAAAAGCTTCTGACTGCACATAAAACAACCTCAGCTTGTGTTTGTTGATAATTGATTGTGCTACTTTTTTATTTCTTTTAATAAGTTCTAACTGGTCTCCCCTATTTGGACTTCATTCCTAACTGTGAAGTTTAGGTTAAAGGTGACACCTTTAACACGTTAAGCGCTGGCTGTGGCTCCATTTATAATTTATGGAATGACTTGAGTCCTTTTTACAGGCTGCTCTGCTCATCTTCAGCCTCTTTATTCCTTCCCCTCTCTTATTCCTTCATCTCTTTTGTTCTTGTATCCGTCTCTGACCTTTTTTCATCCACTTCTCCACCTCCTCATCCCATCCCTGTCAGAGCTTTCCATCTCTTGACATCTTCTGCTCATCCTCACTTCCTTCCCGGCTCTCTAATTGCTCCTTAATCTTTGTTTTCTCATTCTCTCAGATCTTTTTTTTCACGACCCTTCTTCCTTTTGCACTTTTCTTTCCCCTCTTCTTGACCTCTCTGCCTCTTTTATTCCTCACTCACCTCTTCATCTGTTCCATCTCTCCGACTTTGAATGTTTTTTTGTTTGTTTTTTTATCAACAAAACCTTCTGTACATGCATCTATTCCAATATGTTCTCTCCTCTTTCATTTTTTCCATGGACTGTCTCTTTTAATCTAAAATTAAAACCAATTCAGCTTTAAACAACAGTCCTGCAGTAGATACTCCCTTCATGGAGGTTTTGATGTTAAGTTTTTACTTAAACTCTTAAGAGAGGTGTTTATTCCACTGTTTGAAGCTGCAGGTTTTGTAGCTGTAAAGGTTTGAAGCTTCACACAAAGAGACGATCACAATCATCTTTCCACGGATAACTGTCCTAAAAGAAGTTTAAAATATCTATTTCCTCTATTATGCACACAGTCCGTCTGTAGCTCTCTTTCACAGATACATGATGTGCCACATTGAAGACACATAAGATATTAAAATCTCCTCCCCTGCCCTTTAATCCATCCGTCACAGCAGACGTTTGACCTATATAGAACACATTGAGCATGAATATAATTGATTTTGTGTCATTATGACGAAAAAGACGATATGGGACTCATTGTGGTTCATCAACATGACTATTGGTGTCTCCTTTTAAAATTAAGATTTTTTTTATATCACTGTAATAACAGAGTATATCAGACCTTTGAAAGCTGCTTCTTCATATAAGACAGCGGCTGTTTAAACATCTCTTAGATTAACTCTTACCATAAATCTCACCTACAGACGACAGCAAGCGGCCTCCCAAAGTTCCGACATTTGGCGACTTCCTGTCCCAGGGCAGGAGCCAGGGGCCCCGAGGGGACCGGAGAGGAGGAAGGGGCCGAGGACAGAAACAGAGCTACAGGTACATCTGAGTTCTGCTGAATGAAAATTAAACGGATGATAGGAGGTGTTTCTTTCTCTTTCAAAGTCTACCAGCCCTAAAGGAGACAGTACCGGTCTATAAGATTTCAGTTCAATCCAATTCATTGTGATACAATCTTAATCCAATTACCGTATTTTTTGGACCATAAGGTGAGCTGTGCTTCAACATTAAGGAGTGTGCATTCATTCATTAATTTTCTATACCCGCTGCCCCAAAAATGGCTCCTGGTAAGAGACATGCTTACGAAGCGGATTTTGACTTATCTGAGTTTTGTTTAATTTAATGTGCCTGATAACCTGGTGCGCTTTATAGCCCGAAAAATACGCTACTTAAATTAAAAATTAGTCAAGTTCATACATATTGAGCCAATTAAAGAAACTATTTCCTAGCAAAGGAAACCGACAGATGCCACAGAAACTTCTCTTTGATCCAATCTCTTCTCCTGAACGTGCACAAGGCATCTGTGGAGAGAAAAAACTCCCTTTTAACAGGAAGAAACCTCCATCAGAACCAGAACCATCTGCCTCGACCAGCTGGGGTTGAGAGGACAGGAAAGAGGAGACAACAAGTTCCATAACACCAGACCAGGGATACCTGCTGAGAGAGAAACACAAGTTAATGACAACAATGATGTCACATGTACATGGAGAGTAGAGAGAGGTGCATCATGGGAGCTCCCCCTGCAGTCTGGACCCATAGCAGCATAACTATGGGATGCTTCAGGGTCACCACTGATGATTCAGAACAGAAAACTCTTCACAGAGCTCATGAGAATATATAACTTAACAACTGCTTGTAAGTAAAGGGACCAGCGGAAAAGAAAGATGGTAATAATGTCTCATGAGCCGGTATATGGTGGGATCTGAATCAGTTGAGCCACGCCCTGCTGTAAGCCCCATCCAAAAGGAAGGTTTTTAGTCTAATCTCAATGTAGAAACCGTATCAGCCTCTGAATACAAAGTGGGAGCTGGTTCCTCAGGAGAGGGGCTCTGCCTGCTGGTTTACTCCTGGAAACTTGGTGAGGACCACAAGGAAGCATTGTGAGAGCAAAGTGCTCCGCTGGGACTGAGAGGTCCTACAGATATGATGGAGATTGGTTCAGATTGGAGCTCATTGGAGCTCAACCAATTCTGAACTTTACTGGTAGCCAGTGAAGGGATTCCAGTAAAGGTGGGATACGGTTTCATGCTGTTTCCTGTCAGTACTGTTGGGACTTCTTGATAATAATGAGTTACAATAGTCCAGTCTAGAAGTAACAAATGCATGTGCCAGGATAATCCCAACCATGGAGACTTGTTTGATGTGTGGATTTAAGGATAAATAAACAAAAATCACTTCCATTTGTGGATACAGCAACAAAAAAAAAAAACTGATTCAAATGAATGGCTCCTTATCAGGCCGCTGCAGAGCTTGATGACGATCTGATCATTTGAATCAGGTGTGGTGGAGGAGGGAAACATCGAAAACATGCAGGGCGGTGGGTCATGAGGACCGGGATTGAGAAACACTGCATTAGTTTGATCGTGGATACTCAACCCCTCAGCCTCTCTGGGATGCTCTTTGTTTTCATCCCCAGTTACTGACGCACAGTGAATTAAACTGATGAGCAGTGGGATATTCCAACAGGAGTTGTTTATTGTCAGAAACATAGTTACTATAGAAGTCTCCAACTTTTGTGGAAACGTGCATGAACAAATCCTCAATCTGAAGAAGCTTAAACTTACAAGTTAAATAAATAATAAGCTGTTGTGTCAATACTTTTTATAGACTGATAACTCACCAGGAAGTTGGGCTCCATCATTCAATAATGGTTTCAGTATCTTTTATGCAAATTTTACAGAGCTGTTCGGTGTTATTTTAACCTCTGTGTCTCCAGTGTTGAGTTTGAACGCTGATGCTGAACCTCTGATTCTGTTGACAGTATGCACGACAACCGCTGGGAAGGAGAGAAGGAAGAGGAGGAGGAGGAGAAGCAAAGGGATGACAAGATAAAGAGAGAGGAGAAAACTAAAAAGAAGGAGGAGGAAGAAAAGCCCAAACAGCCCATGAGACAGAAGGTTAGAGGGGCTTTATTGGCATTAAAATGAGTAATAAAGGAAGTAAATGTAGCTATAGCAGAAGACATTTCCTTCCTTTTTCCTTCTATCTATAGATACGTTTATAACGACGGTTGTAGATCACTGCTTGTTTGTTAAATTAGGGGTTCATAAGGAAAACCCCACAGAGTTATCACCTGACTTCTTACTGGTCCCTGCAGCTCCAGTTCGGTCTTACTGCTCTGATGGCAACAAGTTACTGAAAGCCAAGATTTAAACAAAATCTGGGATCAGGGAGAGGATTTTTGCTGCTATAAAATCAGATAATTTCCATTCAAAGCTGAAAAATTCCCAGAAATGCTGAACGTATAAGCAGGTGTTCGTTAAAACAAAGCAGCCAAAAAGTCAGTTGGGATTACGTCCCCTTTGATCCACTCATCTGGTCTTTTCTCAGGTGGAGGAGAAGAATGGAGACGAGGCAGGTGATGATGATGAAGGCTGGGAGGATGCCAGTGATGGAGAGGAAGAGGAGGAAGTAGTGGAGGAGGGAGTCGATTCGGAGCACGACCCCAGGGGCGAGGAGAAGAAGGACACCGGGAGAGAGAAACAATGCAAGAGCAAGGAGGGCTCGCCTACGTCTCCCAAGCATCGTTCACGAACGACGTCAGCGGGAAGCCCCAAAGAGCAGCGGACGCCCAGGCCGAAGGTCCACATCCCCCCACCTACGGCAGTTCAGGAGTCCCCAGAGGGAGGCAAACCCCTCAGCCCCTTCCTACCGCTGGACAGCCACCAGCCTGTGTCAGACTGGGGGGAGGAGATGGAGATGCTGTCGCCCCGCAGCAGCATGGGGGGCGAAAGCCCGCTGAAACCCTCGAGCACTGAATCCAGCCCCCCCCAGAAGAAGGACCGGGAGGAGGAGGAGGAGGAGGAGGGCAGAGCTGCCAGCGCCAATAAACCTGCTGAGCCACAGAAAGAGGAGCATGAAGGTGGGAGACACAGTTTCTGACACACGCCTCAGTGGGCAGCACTGTGCGCTGGATCAAAGCACATGATCAGCCTTTCTCTACTGAGAAAACCTTAATGCTGTATTTGGTGACCGAGCAACAAGTTGCAAACTGGGCCGAGTCAGAATATAGGATGAGCTTTTGAACCATGAGAGGAAACAACCTGCTGCTTTTTACTCCGTCTCTGATCATTTTACCTGTAGCTGCAGCTCAAATAGCAGCAGTTGTCCTTTCTCTTTGTGTGCGCTGGTTACTTTCTTTTGTGTTTAATTCTGTGGGAAACACCCCACACATGACGTTATAGTGGTAGTCTTTATCTTTATTGCTGTGAACTTTCATTATTGTATGCAAATAGAAAGTTCTTCACACTCCCTTTTTCAAACTGTTGCTCTGCGTTTAGAGGAGAAACCCTGTGAAGGATATGCACAACATGTTCTCTCAACATGTTTTTTGCCTTCATCCAGCACTTTTCTCACTGACCCGGTCGCAGCGAGCTATGGTGCAAGATGCTGATTATTCAGAACAATTTGGGGTTCAGTGTCTTAGCTAAAAACCTCTTTGGTTTTGTCAGGACCACCAGTCCAAATCCCATTCCTGCTAATTCTGGATCATTTTATTACCACAGCAGTGGACAGGAACGAGCCTCCTTAGCCTCAGCTAATCTACGTTTGTGATTTAAAAGAAGGCCTCCCAGCCTATTTGTTGTTTGATATCAGTCCTCAGTATCACTTGGATGTCTCTGCAGACAGAAAAACTCTGTTTTTCTGTATTTTCTGCCTGACTTCTCACATGTTTTACCAAGTCTTCTCTTGTTTTTCCTCCTCCTCACCACCGCTTCTTCAACTCCTCTCTTCACCTTCCCTGCTCAGCCACAGACGTTTCCTCTCTGTCAGAAAAAATACAGCTGACTCTGACAGAGTCAGAACCAGAACCAGAACCAGAGGCGGTCACAACAGAGCCCCCCACTGCAGTGCCATCTGACCTTGACCCCGCCCCCTCGGCCCCCTCGGCCCCCTCGGCCCCCTCTGACACAGACGCCTCAGAGGTCAGTGAGGCTGCTGTAACAATGGCCCAGGATACACCTGCTGCTCCACCACAAGGTAATGCATCCCTCAACAAACAAAACTGAGGGTCTATAGTCCCGTCAGTGACTGTGAGGATATTAAATGTAGATTTTAGGGGGCTGGTATGTTAGCACACACCACTAAGACCACCTCAACGGCTATTGTTTTGGACTCTCAGCATCCTTGGCTTCAGATGCAATACGAGACTGTCTTTTATTCCTTCTGCTGTTTGTTCTTGGTTGCAGTGTGTGATTTCTGTGTTGTGCTCACGCTTCGTGTAAAAACCATTAGCTTGAGTGTATCTGCTTAAAAACAGCAGCTTATGAAGCTGCCATGATTGTGACATTTAGTTTGCAAATAGTTCGAGATTAAAGTGATGGCGCTCTGACAGGAGACGAACCCGACTCCCATCCCTCTCCTGCCGTCGTTGAGGCCGAGCAGAGCCCCTCTGAACCCGCAGCAGCAGAGAAAGACGACAACGCGGCGCCCGCTGGGACCGACGCCGCTCCGGCAGCAGAGGCGGCGCAGGCCTCTGAGCAGACATCCTCAGGTGCGGTCCATATCACTGACTTTGAGACGGTGGCTTACTGTAAGAACCCCCCCACGCAGCTCTAACGTCCCGCACGCTTCATGCCGCGTTGCTTTGACATCCTCATCCTTGCTTTTTAAATTAATACCGATGGGAGCCGTTTGGCGGCCTCACACACTCAAAGTTACATTTATACACTCACACACACACTCTGTGTTCTGCACGGCTTTGGGTCCGACACCAGTTTGTGACACCTCTGCTGCCTCATGCAACCAGTCAGGATCCCTCCTCCTCTGGCTGCCTTCTTGCTTCTCCTTTGATGGACTGAAAACATTTAATCCACTTCCTTATTTGGATTCATTCCCTGTGTGATTTGAACTTCCCCAGCTGCTCCTGCTCCTCCTGTTTCCATCCTCCTCACCATGTAAAACCCTTTCCCTCTTTGGTTTTATTCTTTTGTGACTGTGTGATGCTGCTGCATGCTGTCCCGTTTGCAAACTTTGTGAACCGCCTTTTATTCTCTCCTTCAGTTTTCCTGACAGTGATGTGAGTTTGTTTCCACTGAGGAGAGAAAAAGAGGGTTCAAAGTCAGATTTTAGCCTTCTTTTTGTGTCTTCATTCATGGCATCTGTGGAACCAGATGTTTCCAGATGTAAGTCTCAACCCAACAGACATCTGGGAAACTACCTTTTGTTTTTATATTCCCTAATAGACACACTTATATCAAATTAGACTCATGAATGTAACTTTAGACTTTGCCTTTTGGGACTGGGGTGGTGAAAGTGTGTCCCGGGCATATTTCTGTATTATTTTTCAAGCTCAGATATTGCACTGATCCCTTCAAAATATGCACGGCTCCTCTTTAAAGCGTAATTTCTTAACTGTTACTAATTCATATTTCCTGTGCTCCATTTTGAGTCTTTATTCTGTCACTCAGGCTTCATCTGTGTACTCGCAGAACAACTTCTTCTCTTGAGTTTCCCCCTTTTTTAACTCCTGGATTAGTGTGAAAAAACCCTGTTAAAATCACAGAACCAATCAAACATGGGACTTAAGACCTCACTACTTCTTTCAGGCACTCCACTGAATAAGGAATAATAAAACATGAAATTATCAGATTGTGGATACCGGTATTCCGCTCCGCTCCTCGCCTACTCCTTGCCTTGGCTGTAAAGCTGTGGATGACGGAGATGGGCCAGTAGATTTGTGGTGTTACTGCCTTTCGCAGAAACTGTTTTCTTGCATGTTCTGCAGACAGGATAATTGTCCTCCACCATTTGTCCCGCTGCATTCTTAAAAAACCCAACTATGCCCAGACCTCAGATTTCAGATTTCGTCCTTTTAGTGGGGTGGTAAATGTCCTGCGTGCTGTCAGCGCTTTCTGCCATGCTTTTATTGTTCATGCTTATGTTACAAACTACATATTCAGGCGAGACACAGTCGCTCACAAGACTGGGATGATGCTGTTATTACATATCCTGATAATCCACCGAGATAATTCAAACATAAACAGTAATCTTTATGGCGTCAAATTTCACCGCGATTTACCGTAATACCGGTAACCGCTACATCCCTAGTCCACTGAGCGTTCTTTGGGGGGTACTGCAGTCACTTTTTGGGCCATTTGGTTCATGTGTAACCAAAGCAAGAGCTGTCTCTGCATTGCTGACACAAAGTCGAGCTCGTTTACGGGGCATGTTGGGCTGCCCCTCGTTGCCGATCCTGTTTGTGGTTTTCATGGACAGGATCTTAAGGTGTTATCCGGTAGAGGAGGGCGTCTGGCTTGGGAACCTCAGGGTTACAGCTCTGCTTTCAGCAGATGATGTGGTTCTGATGGCTTCCTCAAGCCAAGATCACTGGAGGGGTTCGTTGTTTCATTGCAATCCGAGAGTAAAAAGAAGAAGTCAAAGGAGAGAGTTGAGATCCGTACAATATCTGAGCGTAAAAATAAATGTGGACTTTATATATAATATATATGGCGTGCAGGTTGACCCTTTATCAGCAAACAAGAATGCCGACATAATCTGGAGTAGAACAAATCAAAGCTTGATTCAGCTCCTGGAGTTATCCATGTTTTGTTGGGCTCATCAGCAGTGTAGCCTCTGGGGTAAATATGAACAGTTTCTGCATCAATTACCATACAGGAAGTTATCTACAGATCAGAGCAAAAGTGAATCTCTTTTAAGTTGGACCATCACTTCCCTCTTTTTAAAATGTCATTGTTAGCATGCTGATTCAGCATCTTAGTCTATTCTGCCTTCCTGTTCTGGTTCCTTCTTGCCATGAATGCAGAAACTGTCTGCTTCCTGCTTCCTGCCACAGCTGTTTCTGCACACGGTAACACTTATCATGTCAATTTGTCATGAAGTTGTTTCTTAGTCTCATAATGACCTCATCCTTACCTAAGTGGTAGATTCAGTCAGAAACCTGCATTTGTATTCATATTTACACAGTATATTGTCTCCAGTGTAAGCACTTGTATCCAAAGCACTTCATGGTATCATGAATCATTTAGTGTGGACATTTTCAGCTCCGGGCCACCAGTGGGAAGAATAATCACTTACCCTCGTTAGAATCAATATTCGGCTCTCCACATGAGCTATCCATCTGCCTGTTGTCGGCATACTGTGGTTCAGAAGTGATCTAAGTGAATTAGCCACAGAATGGAAGTCCAGTTATTACCCATATTTTTATAGCAGCTCAATGACTGTTGAGGGGTTTTATCACTTTGGCTAATAGCAAAGTTCTATTCTGAATATAATGGCATAAAAAACAGGAAAAGTGATCTTGATTTTGATCTAACCGAAATAGAAATTAGATATTGTGTTCTTTCTTTCGATCTGAGCCTAATAGGAAGTTTATAGTCGTCTGTTGTGGAAAATTACAGTTTGATTATCGCTGTTTGGACACGTAAAATGTTTGCTGTCGCAGGAGGAGGAATCTTTAGTTGGAAAACGGCTCATTTCCTACTGAGTTCAGTCATTATTTATCACCCGAAGATCTGGAGTGATGTTCGCGTTTTTGTTCTTTTCAGGGGAGATGATTAGGCTTTTTTCCAAGATGCACAAACAACGATATTTTTATTTTAAAGCAACACCAGAGTTTGGCAAAGTTTTTGCTTTATTTCTCCCCCCAAAATTGTGGAATTTAACACCGCTGTCATAAAACAAACGTCAGTGTGAGCCCTGCACACGCACAGCCAGACACGTGAATGTGTTGTCATGTTGAAGAGGCTGCAAAGACCACAAGGAAGTGAGCCGGGTGTTTTAGGGCAGTTTCACACCCAGGAATGTGTGCAACAAAGGTTGATGTACTTCAAAACGTATCAGGAGCACATTGGTTTAAGTCGGGCTGAAACTATTCCTCAAGTAGCTCAAATATCTCCTTGATCAACAGTCCTCGATGCTAATTATTTGCTTCAATGCTTCGTTTTAATTCAGACAATGAAATCAGAAGGCTTGTTAGTTGAAACGTATGCGATTACTTGGTTAATTAAGGGAATATTCTATATACTCGACTACCTAAATAACCATTTGATGCAGCCCTAGTTTTAAGGTTCTCTAAATGTCTTGAATGTTGCTTTAAATATTAATGAGTTGAGTCAATAATTTACAATCAAAGCCAAAAGTTTAAGCTCTCGGGTACTTTTGACTTCTAAAGAAAACTTGATGGTGACGATTCTGTCAAGTTTTTCCAATTTTAAAATGGCTTTATTGCTTTTTAAAGGGAACCTCAGGCCTGAAATGGTTAAAAGCAAAGTCTGACCAGTCTTCAGTGTCTCCAGTGTGACATTTTCTATGTCAGACGATAACCGTAATCTCACTGTCTTTGAACTGTTTAGTAACATTTTGTTCTCTCTGTTAATCGATTGTTTGCACAGATTCATATTAATTGCTCGTCAGAGTCGGCGGCCTTTTCTCTCAAACAGTTCTGGTTCGATTATATCTGTTGTTACACGCTGCAAAAGACTTTTGGTTGAAATATAAGTATATATAAGTACGTTAGAATATGATTTTAATTGCAAGGAAAGATCACCGTTGTCTTCTTTTGTTCTTTGCTGATATCATCTCTACCTCTGATCCATTGGTGATAAACAGCAGAAGTCGGATGAGCTCATGGCTGCGTTGTGTGTGTGTGTGTGTGTGATTGTGTGCAGGCACACACAATTGTGCGATGGTGTCAGGGTGGAGATCAGGAAACCAGGGAAATTAGAGGCGCAATTAAGCTTTTAAAAGGCTTTTTCAGAGGAAATGAGCTGCAGCCTGCACGACAGATGATAGGGCAGATAGAAGGGAGATGTTTGAAGTTTGATTGAATTATCGTGTGATGTTTCTGAGGCTCCAGAGCAAAGAATCTGGCAGTGGATGGAGATGAATGGCACGAATCACTCAAAAGTACCAGCAAACACTGGTACTGAAACACAATAAAACGGCTCCAATGATTTTACAGGCAGAGCCTTACAAGATCAGAAAGCAAGAGATAGCAGGACAAGTTGGACAGATGTGCAGAGTGGTTCCAAATAATCGTCCTTCAGCCGGTACATTCAGCTCAGTTTACAGGTTCTGCTTCACTCCCGCGTCATCGGAGAAAATAAATTATCCTAAAATTATCTTTGTATGTCAAAACCAACAAAGCAAATAATAAATCACTACTTCTGGTCTCTGCTGTATCATCCCTTTTAGCCTGTGTGTTTATGTGATTCATTCTAATCATACCTGACCCTACAAAGAGCGACTGCAAGCGTTGGTTCGGTCCTTTATTGCTATTCATTTAGATTTAATGGACTTCCCTGACCCGTTTTAACTGGGGTGTAAAGAAGAAGAAGCTGATAGAAGTAATGCAGGGAGAACTTCCGTTAATTTCCCAGTTATGTCACTCCAACAGTTAAATTTCACAACCAGATATAAGCGATAACCAGGCTCGGATTGAACGATCTTTAAGCTACTTTTAACCGCCATCATCAGATTGACGCAAAGCCTACGAAAACGACGTGGTTGTGATGTAGCTTTAACTAAATTTAGCCCGACGTGCAGATGATTAGAATTGTCTCGGTATGCGTTTACACAACAAATTAAAGCTTTTACTGGTTCAACTTTCCTTAATAATAATAATAATAATAATAATAATAATAATAATAATCACTATTAAGACTCCAGGTGTTTTCTTATTTGAAAAACGTTGAAGTTTCCATGTAAAATCCCAGTTCCATATAATTTCCTCAATTCTTTTTTTGTTTTTCCAGTAGTTCCGGTGAAAGTGGCCGTTTGTTTTTCAGTATTTTTGTAGCTCCCCGAGAACTCATCGAAGTGGAAATACAACTGATAACTTCTGCTGTCGGTCAGAGTTGTTTAACCAGCTGAAACCCGCCACCAACTCTGTCTGTAAGGAGTCAAATCTCCAAACAGATCCTTTGTCATGAGCTCAGAATCAAAATGTTTTGTTTGGTCCTAATGCTGAAGATTTTATAATTTATTCAGATCAGATTTTAGAGAACGGAAGAAACCATTTTCAGAAGTTTTCTTGCTGTGAATTTAGAGAACCACGTTCCTCCAGCTGAATCTCAGTAGATGGAATTTATTCATTATGACGGGGAACTTTGTGCATTTAGAAAACTAAATGATGTGTATTTGCATCTCAAAAGCTTGTCTTTAGAGTGTAGTCGAATCTAAATGGTGTTTGTGACTCAAAGGATGAGGACGTGTTGTTTTGCATCTTCTCTGTGAACCGTCTTCACAGCTGGATGATTGAGTATTGATGATCAGGCAGAGGGTAAAGGATCATTTCTTCCATTCAGCAGCTGAATGAGTGATGGATTTTATCCACACGTGTGCTGCTGTGCTTTGGATAAAAACACTGACAACACATAGCAGCTTTTTTTAGGCAACACACACACACACACACACACACACAGAGCACTTCCTCCATGTGTTTGTATCAACAGGCTGAAGCTGGCAGGAGATGACACTCGTCTGAGGAGGGTGAAGGAAGAGACAGATGAAGAACATCACAGTACTCATCGCTGGAATGACCATCCTATATCTAAATAAGTGACTTAAACCATCATGAGGAGGACTGAGCATCGCCTCCATGGACCAGCCTCTATTTAGTGCTCTCGCTCTGAGCCGCTTTGAATCACCGAGTCGGATCCGCCTCGATGATTCATCTTTCTGTTCAGCACTGAGACACGAAGGAGAAACGTCCGTCAGGGTCTCAGAGCTAAAATATTCAGAATGTTTCATTTTTATGTTTTTTTTGTGCAGGGGGGGGGGGAATAAATTCAGCATGATCTGTTTGGTTTATGTAGAAATGCTTTCACGCTGCCGTCACACGAGTCGGCAACAAGTCCGTTCTTCTTCTGTGTTTCTAATGAGTTGAACCACAGCCCGTCCCGGCCTGATGGCGAGAATCAGCTGACGCACCGATGAGGAGGTTTCTGGCTGATGACGGTAACACATCTGCAGCACTCACTGGAGAAGTCTTTATTTAACTGATGGCTCCAGAAGAAAATGACAACAGAAATCTGTAAAATTTAGTCTTTAAACGACTTTTGTTTGTGACGTTTTTCATGCTTTTTGAACTTCTTTTGTCTCTGACATGTTTGATTTTGGTGTGGATGCCTATCTGAGATGTCTTGTTAACCTTGGGATGGAGTGAGCTTCCCAACCTCTGTTCAGTAGAAGCCTGTGTTTAAAGAGTTAAAGCAGATCTTTAGCAGTTTTTAATCCATAACTGATGGCTTTAAAAGCCTGGGGTCTGCATTACAGATGATGCAACTGGGTTTTCCCAGAGATTTCTTACAGCTACTCCCTAAACAAAGTTATCTGGTTTCTGAGTCCTAAGCCGAGACGAGGAGCAGATTCTGGCCCTACAACCCAAGCTTAGTCCCATTTCAGTCACGTAGTTCTCCAACTTTAACGCTGTGTTGAATGTACATTTTAAGTGGGAACTCAGACTGCTGTACTTTTGAAGTACCCGCATCATCCTGGAAGTTTTTATTGGAAAGTATTTGGCAGGCGATGGGATAAACCATCTGTCCCAAATGTCCCTGTTCCATCGATCCATTTCTACCAGCAGTGATCAAACTCCTGCTGAAGTCAGTAAGAAGGCCGTAAGAATCCAGGTTTTTCTGTGAACCCAACTCTTAACTTGTTTAGGAGCCACTTTAGGCCGATGGATTTTAAAGGATGTCTCACTTTTCTAAACTGCAGCTGGACGACGGAGGACTGCCGTGATGCACAGTGGTGTCCTTTAAAGAAGTATTTTGGCATCATGCAGGGGCCACGCTGCATTAATGTTGTCACAAACAACGGACAAATGAGCAGCTGTGTCACATCTCATTAAGTTAACGTTTTATCATTTCGATATAAGCCTGTTACCTTGACTCCTCTCTCCTCGCTTCTCTCACATACTCGAGGACTCGAGGTGCAAAGATTCGGGAATGAGAGAAGTGGCTTGTCTGATGATCTGAAATTCTGAGCTCCCACTTGGAAATTAATTCAATATAAGCTTCTATCATGAGTGTGTGAGTTGGGCATCATGTGACATTTTCATCACACCGATCTCAGCTTCCTTCTTTCATCCAATGAGTCAAAGAACGTTTCATGAGGCCATTTTACTCAATCTTGTAGGCATGCTTCAATACAAACTGAAAAAAACCGCTGCTTTGACTCCCCAAACATCAGCAGTTCCTTCCCTCATCATGTAGTTGGGATGGCTGTTTAAGTGAAATGATGCTCTCGCCTACATTAACATAAAGCTTAAAGGTGCAAATTGCCTCGTGATCATGTGACAAATACCATTTATAACTGTAGAGCCGATCATGTCTGATCAGATGTAAAGAAATCTGTCTTATCTGTCAAAGAGCTCTGACGTCCTAAACAAAAAAAACATTTTTTTTTTTGGTTTTACAGTAAAATTATGTATTTTTAAGCTTGTTCATTCAGTTTCTTTTGGAATGAAACCTTCTGTCATACCTCAGCATACCAAGGGCTTTGGTTTGTTTGAGTTTTCTTCTTTGTTTTCTACCGTCTGCTCGGCCTCTGAATCACACAAAGCTGTAGCCGAGCACCTGTGGCGTTTGAAGAGTTGCTTTAATGTCTTTGTGTTCTAGTTCTGAGGAATAAAATTATGCATTTGGGTTGGAAGAAACTGCAATATGTATAGTTTTTTAAATGCAAATGACCATTCCACAGCTGAGCGTTTGTAAAGTGTTGCCTGTGTGATCCGAATATTTTGTTTTGCATATTTATGACAAAAGATCATGAATTCTGTATCGACTGTTTTGAGATGAAGATGTCAACAGTCGGATTTAGGTGTTGGAATATGCAAGTGTGTGTGGTTTGCCTTGTCATCTTTGGCCAAAACCCCAGAGAAAAATTTAATTTCTGACATGTTTTCGTGCTTATTTTGTGTTGCCTGCTGTTTTTTCTTTACCTGTAAACAAATACCTTTAACACAAGCTGCTGTACAGGTGATTTCAGTTCAAGTAGCAAATTTCTTTAAAGTAATCCCCATTAAATTAAATCAAACTGGATGTTTTACAGGATCTTGAAAAAAAAAAAATTAGTTTGCGGATATTTTTTTTAATGGTCTTATTTTTTTTATTTCCTGGAAACACCCCGAAAAAATGTTGGTGACTCATCCAATCAGAGCAGAGTGTGCTTTTTCCGCCCCGTTTCTTTTTCCAGAGAACATGTGATGACCTTTAGAAACAAATGGCACTCAGCCAGCAGTGCTAGGTAGACTTAAAGGTCTTAAAATGAGCTCTGCTGGCCTGAGCTGTCAGATATGTGTCGCTTCAAACATTTATTAATGTTTAGATTTGATTTTTAAAATGATTAGCATCTGTTATGCATGACAGAATAAATAAGAGCTCTGTCATTATTATTGTTTGTTCTTGTCAGCCAGTGTTTGGTGGTGACTCCGATTCTAAGGGCGGATTTAATCAGTTTAACCTCTTTCTCTGACACACTGATGACTGATTGTATTCAAGGCTGCAATTATTTTAGTGTACAGATATTTCTATGGTGTCTTCCCGGTTCAGATTTCTCAGAGAACCAACAGGGTTTGTTTTTGGAGTGGCGCTCAGCTGTAATGTACTGTATGAAATGATCCGAGCTAGCATGAATCAAAGTGTGGCATCTTACTGTTGCCAAAGCCATTGATGAGATGAATGTCAGCTCACATATCGCACAGGAGATGTTTGTTCAGCTTTCAAAAAAAGTGTTCACCAATCAAATGCTCTGCTCTTTAAGTCAATAAATGTGTTTCCTCGATTTCTCGAATCTTGATGTCTGTTTCTGTGTGAGATTACATTCAGACTGCATCCATGTCCACATAACTTTTCAGTTGACAGCCACTGAAGGCACATGATGGGATGCCTCATCCAGCCTACAGGCTGAATATCCTGGCATGTTTGAACCTGTGACCTTGCTGCTGGAGGACATGAAGAAGAATGGCTGTTTTTTCTTTTCATCTCCTGGTAGCAGTACAGTATCGGCCTGTGTTATCCCCCTTTCCCCCCTGGTTTTGATGTCTCCCACGACCAGCTGAGGTGCAGATTTCGCAGGTTGGAGGATGGAAATCTGTGTGGATGCAGGCAGCTCTGCGCCCGCATCTTCTGCTGCGGGACGTTTGTCTCAAACTATGACCCAATCGTTGGATGTTGCGTACTTTGAGCTCCTCCTCGTCCGAAGCAGCGTCAAGTGAGATAGAGAAAAGCAGAAAGATCCCGGAAACTGGGCAGATTTCACTTCAGAATAATAGTTCATCCATCCTTATTAGAATTATGACTCATTCAAAGCAGTCTAAACATGACTGTAATCACTCTGGTTAAATTTCGTTTAACCAAACGGTGAAAACGTGTAGGAACATGAGGAATACTCTGTACACTCAAGAATGCTATTGTTAATTTTAGAGCTTATTTGCGGTTTTTAATATCTTGAATTTCTAATTTAGTTCATACATTAAAAAGCAGGAAAGATCATTCCTTTTTAGCGTGAAGCCTTCACCAAACCCCACAATCAGGTAGTGCATAAACACTCTTATCTTTGTCTAATTTGTCTCTTATGTTTTAAGTTATTATTTTCCAGTATTTTTATTTTTCGACCAAGTTCATCAGTTGGCTTCTTAATTAGATCGATATAAGAATAATTTAATTTGAAATTGTCCACTCTTTAATGCTGTTTTAATCTAAGATTTCACTGATTTTTTTATTTTATATATATATATATATATATATATATTGAAACTCTTCATACATTGCTAACTTAATGCTTTGTGGCCTTAACTGGTATCACAACCCAGTCTCACGTAACACAATAACGCTAAAGAGGAGCACACTGTCTATTGTAAAATCACCACATAACAACACACTTGCATTGCATTTAACTGGCAAATAAGTTTTGCCAAAGGCATTTGGAGATTGGAGGGGTTCACTTGTGGTGGTCAAATGACTTTCAAGCTGAAGAGCTGAGCTCTTTTCTCCTGCTGTGCACTGATGATTTAAAGCAACCTGTCTTTGAAATGTCTTTTTTTTTGCCTCAGCTCAACACCCAAACCACATTTCCTACTGAAATACTTTGAAAGTCGTGCAGCGTGGCAGAAAAAAATTACGGATAATAATGACGGATACACAAAACAGCATTTTTCTCTTTTCTGATTATTTTCGCATTTTACTTTAGACTAGGCCTGGGTATGAGGGCTCCAGCAGGTCTTTTTTGTTTCGTACACAGAACTGGAACATAATAAGTAGCTGTTTTCCTATCTTTCTTTGGCCTTTTTTTCTTGAATAAACAGGCAATAGACAAAACTAAATCATATTCTCTGAAGAATGTGACTTAGTTTGCAGTCCTTGAAAGTCCTGATTAGTAAACAGAAGTCCGCGTATGAACGCATTTGCATATAATCGCTTTTCTTTTGAAAAGTTATACCGGAAACGACCTGTTTCCATTCAAAGAGCTTCACAGCGGTCCCATCCAGCTCATGCTTGGAAAGCAGCGTTGAGTTCACTTTGCCCGGTGCGCACTGAGGACTCGCAGGGGGTCAGGGAGCTCCAGCATCCCGCGGACTGAGCACCAGAGCAAAGCGGCGGGGACCCGAGCAGCTGCCCTGCGGCTCAGACTGCAACCGTCACCGGGACCGGAGGAGGGGAGAGCCGTGGAAGGAAAGCGGGGGCAGCTGTGCTTACTGTCCGGACTCAGATGAACAGGCAAGAGCCAGCAGAGGAAAAATCGTTGAATAAGATTATAGCGATCATACCGAGATGAAAGCGGCAGAGAGACATACCAGCATGACCGCGGAGAAGCTGAACGGGGACATGAAGCGGAGGCCGAGCTATCCCGGCGAGCTGCGGGCCAAGCACGCCAACATGTCAACTAAGATCTGGGTGAAAGTGGCGATGGCGATCGCCTATTTCCTCTGCGTGTCCGTGGCTGCGTTCATCCTGGTTATTTACTATGTGTTTTTCTGGACACCCGACAAGCCGGGTAACGGCACTAGCACCGAGGCACCGAACCGCACCGAGTGCGCGCCGAGGTTAGGATGACTAAAACCGCACGCGCACATCTTATAGGTGACTGCACACACCTGACAGGAGTCTGCAGCGAGGTGGGGAGGGGACGGAGCTGACAACAGCCAGAGTTTAGGAAACGAGCCGAGGACCTGAAGGAGGACAGAGGGGGGCAGGAGCGTCTGTGTTCCGCATGCAGGATGCAGGTGGGGGGGGGGTTATTTTCCATCTTCTCCAACACCCCCTGAGGTTTTTCCCTTTTCACAGACCCACAGCTCACGTCTCGCCTCACTTTCCAGCAAGAGAATATCTCACATACACACAAAAAATTGACTTTTTCCTCCCCGTTTTTGACTCTTTCTTGGGATATTTGTGTATAAATGGAGGTTCGTGTTAAATTCTTTAAGCCATGGGCGGATTCTGATTTGCTGAGCTCCTGGGCACAGACGTGCAAAAGGCCCCTTCATGCCATGGTGACACCACTGACATTTTGCAGGTAAACCAGATGTCTTTAAAAGCTCCTGCAGCTAAATTTCAGCATTCAGTTCTCAGTGGTGATGCAGAGAAGCTGCCGGGGTCTCAGATCCCACAGCTTCCTGCCACACTCACCTGAGTAGATAAAACAGTTCAAACTAAATTTAAATACTTTATTGATCCTGTAAATGACTGAATTAGTATTCTAAGAGTTGTGTTAATTGCTTTCATGATTTTCTTCCTTTTACCGCTCTAAAATGCAGAGACTTAAGAATACATTTGATTTTGGAACCGGGTGGCTAATTTCAGTCTAGGTGCATGTCACACATTTTAGCATTGGTTAGAAAAATGGATCATATTCACTGCAGCAGAATCAGAGTTAACACATTAAATCAATTGCTGACACTTTATTTAGAGATTCAGGTGTGTTGTGCTTAAAGCTGCTGATGAAACTGAAGTAGAAGTCCCTTAGACATGCAGCGATGCTCCCTACGAACTGAATTTTGATGTGTATAATCAGAGGACTCTGAAGCAGGATCTGTGCCCAGTTGGGCCCCACAGTAATCTGTCCGTGCTTTAACTCTTTCATGTTCTTTCCTGCCTGCTTCTGAGCTGAAAACTTAGATTAAGACACTCATGAACACATCTCGGGACCCCGAGTTCTAAAGCGGGTTGAAAACATTCACCTGGAATCTTATAACCTCTGTAGAAACTTGTTAGCCCCCTAAACTCCAAATATCCTACAGCACCGCCTCTGAAAAAGCCCTTCAGGACTTCCACCTCTCTGCACTAACGGAGACCACCTTTTCAACATTTGCCTGTAGCAGAATTACTGACTTTTCTCTTTCTTTCCACAGCAGGATGCTGCTTTTATTCAGGTATCAGAAGGAACTTAAAACCAATATTGTATTGTAGCGGACGTAGCCTAAACTGTGATCTCCAGTAGTTGTGTTAAAAGCAAGGCGCGCTCTCAGTGTTAGCAGCAGTGTTTTTAGTCTCGCATTGCCTCACAGAATGAGCATCAATATTCAACGCAGTGTCACGTTGGTACCTCTGCCAGATGACAGTTTGTCCACCTCACGTCATAATTTAGGCTACAATCCTTGAATCTATTAGACTGTTTTATTTAGAATGAGAATTTACTGTTATGATATGATAAACTATGCATTTACTCCAGTGTGTGTGTCGTTATTCTCGCTGACTTAAAACAGACGTCTGTGCAGACTTTGTGGTGTCATCCTGAGCTGAAACAGCACCGAGACATTTCACCAGAACGGCCAAGCTGACGTTACCAGAGTGCTGTTTTGAATCCGAGACATTTCTGCTTCTGTAGAAATGACCTCTTTTCCTGCATGCATCTATTCTCTGTACAAATCTGTGCTCGTATGTTGTCCAGATTACACCAAACATTAAACAGGAGCAGCTGTTTGGGCTTCTCCCCAGCCGCTGAAAGCACATGACCTTTCCAATGTTTATCTTTTTAAAATGCTTTGGAGTCCTGAGGAGTGTGAAGGCTTCTCCCATGAGCATTAACGAGGAGTCATGTGCTCTGTTTGAAATCAGTGTTGGGATCAGATTTACTTCTCTTTTTGTGCCAGATATAATGCAATCTCTAACTCTGGCTGATCAATACTCCAGTGTGATGATAATTATGGAAATAAGATACTCTAATGTACAATTCCACTGTTTAATATTATTATAAGAATGTTTGTAGCCCTGGTAGTTTAAAGCTGACAAATTACTTATTGATAAAGAGTCAAAAGACACAAATACTGGGATAAACTCACAATCTAATGCCATCCAAAGGTTATCTGATAAATACAGGCTTCATGGAGCTTTTAGCAAGCTGTTTACACTGTGGACTCTATACAGAGAAATGTCCTGAAGCTTTGATGTCAGAGCATGAGAAATCTGGGTCCGTGTAAATGAACTTTGAGACTTGAATGGAGTTAAACATCGTGTAGCATCTGCAGAGCAGAATATTGTGAAAAGGTTCAGGGAGTCTGGGGAAACCTCAGTGTGCAAAGGCCAAGGAGAGAAACCACTGTTGGACGCCACCAAGATCAATACAGCCACCTGGGCTCAGGAGGAGCTTGGAAAACCATTTTCACTCAGCACAGTCCACGGCTGCATCCAGAAATGTAACCTGAAGCTGTATCACACAGGGAAGAAGCCATGTATCAACTGTGGAGAAACACGGCCCAGTTCTCTGGACACCAGCTCATCTCAGGTGGACAGACAGACGGTGGACATATGTTCTGTGGTCAGATGAGTCCACGTTTCAGCTGCTTTTGGGGAAAAACTGACGTCTGCTTCTACAAAGATGTGAAAGATCATCCAGGCTGTTATCAGAGAAAGGTCTAAAGCCAGCATCTGTGATGGCATGGATGACTTCATATGTGTGAAGGGGCCACTGATGCAGAGGTTGAATTTACTACCATAAAGGTGACGTATTTTCCCAGGAGGTCTGTGGTTTTTCAGCAGGATGATGTCAGACGTCATTGGTCTGCCTGCAGTCCACACCTGTCTCCTACTGAAAATGTATGGAGCATCATGAAGAGGAGGATCAGACAGCAACCGCAGACTGTTGAGCAGCTGAAATACTGGATTCAGCGAGAAAGGACACAGATTCCTCTGAAAAACTGAAACGATCAGTATCCTCAGTTTCCAAACCATTAAAAAGTTTTACTGAAATCAAACTGTTTTGGTCATTTTACTGTAGAAACCCACAAGTAGTGATTCCCTCAGTTGGCTCTCATGTTCTGGGCTCCAAGACTTAAAATAGACTCTGACTGTACGCATCAGTCTATCAAACACTTTCATGGGTTGATAATCTGGTGTGAAAAGTCGCTGTTAAATTCTTCTCATGCAGCTAAACTTGAAAATGGTTTCACTCCCAAATTGTCTGAAGGTTTTAATACAAACTGAACAACAAAATCTAAGCTCTCCTGATGCTAAAAACTGTATTTTTAATCACGATCAGCTGAGAGACAATGATTCTGTGACATTCCTTACATAATTGCAGTTTTTATTGTATTGTACGTCGTCTCGTTATCTGTTGTTTGCTCTGGATCAAATCACAGAGGAACAAAACGTGTCTCAGCCCACTGTCATCACCTGTCACACACCCAGAAAATCTCATCATACTGTGCTCCAGTGATTTTACTCCATGCATTATTTGTAGCAGCTCAGTCCAAGCTGTGCAACAGTCTGACAGTGCCTGCGCCTCCTTCGATCAATAATTGAATTAGCAGCTGAAGTTGTCAGCAGTGGTTCTACCTCACAGGCTGCGGCAGCTGTGACCTGAAGACGAGCTTCGCATGAGTCAGCAGAGCGTCCCGTCCGGTCTGCAGCAGCAACAAACTGGGCTGCAGTTCACACCTCTCCATCAATCTCTGGCTTCAGAGTTTGCCCCTTCTCTCGGCTGCTGACATCAGCAGCTCAGATGGAGGGAAAAGCATTCAAGGTACACCCTCATCCTCATTCATTTATTCAGATTTGAATCCTCTGTTGCTTGAAATAGCGACTGCACACTTCAAGATGCTTTCAAATGAAATGTGATCTTGTCATAGAGGAATTTAGTGAGTGATTAACAAATATGATTTTGAAAAGCGGCCTCGGTTAATGACACTGTGTTGCTGCGAGGAGGATTTTCTTTTTAAGATTATGCAAACCTGCATTGGCTCAAATTATTTATCCATGAAGGCACTTAGTAGAGGAAGTTATGCAACAAGAAGCTCAAAGAGGGAGGAAAACTGCAGTGTAAATATGGATTTGTACATTATTCTAAAAGTATACTTAACATGAATCTATTTGGTGTGTACTTTATTTCTCATTTTGTTCCAAAAAAAATATCCAAGTAAGTAAGCATGAAAGGAAATCATGTTTGGGAAATAAGATCTAAGAAATCGGTTGTAAAGTTTTAAGATTTGGTGATCACTCAAGTCTCGGGCTGACAGAGTTGTTTCCATTTACTGTTCCTGCTTAATCCAACTCAGGGTCACATGGGGCTGGAGCCCATCCCAGCTGTGATTGGGCGACAGGCGGGGTACACCCTGGACACGTCACCAGTCCATCACAGGGCTCACTCACTCCTAGAGTCATTTTAGAGTCACCAATTAACCTAACATGCATGTTTTTGGACAGTGGGAGGAAGCCGGAGAACCCGGAGAGAACCCCCGCATACACAGGGAGAACATGCAAACCCTTGCTGTGAGGACACGGTGCTATAAAAACGCATGAATACCACTTTTACTTTATTAACATCACAGCTTATGCTTATCGGAGCCAATAAGGGTAATAAATGTCTGATTTTATGGCTCAACACTTCCCATCTTAAGGAAGTAAAAGTTGGAATTTATGAGGTGTGATGAAACAAGCCCAGATATTGCAGTGAATTGTCTCCCTAATCTAACTTTGCCCACCATTGCTGCCTGGATCGATGACGAAGTTCTGCTCCTCACTATCTCAACAAACAGGGTTTTTACTAACTCAGAGAGGGATAATAAACCGGTGAGGCTGCTCAGCAAGCTGCTAAACCGAAGAATAATTTAGTAAAAAGTCTTCTTTATGAGCTGCCTTTATTAGTTTTCATCTTGTGGGTTATTTCATACAAAAGCAACAAGAGGCAACCATTTAATTTATGCCAATTCATGTTGATACAGATTAATATAGACTGGGTCTACTGTATACAATTATGCTAATATAACATGTATATAAATATGTATATACATTTATACAATATAAAGACAAGATAATCAGCCACACAAAGCCAGAACACAAAATTAAATCTTTTTTAATTAAGTGAACTCTCTCTTACCAGGTCTTAAGATTAGCAAAATATTATCTTAGCTGAACAACGCATGACATATTACACCGTGTAATTATTTATTGAACAAAAACTTGGATAAAACACAGAAGTAGTGTGTGAAAAACTAAGTACACTCCATGATCCATCAGCTCGTAGAACCACCTTTAGCAGCAATAAGTTGAGGTTTGGCCCATTCTTCTGTCCAACGTTGCTGCAGCTCATTGAGGTTTATGCACAGCTCTCTTAAAGTCAGGGTGAGGTCTGGACTTTGTCTGGATTTGAATTTTATAGATGAACATTAAACTACAGATGTGTTTATTTTTTCTTCTATCTACAGACCTGAGCTAACTGAAAAGCATGGGCACGTGTTTGTGCAGTACACGTGTTTTGTCACCAGGTGTCAGTGTTGTTTAACTCAAACTGTGCAGAGACACTGCTGGAATAACGTGCTGCCTTTGTAAATATCGTTCCTAATATATCAAGTTGTATGACGCAGCAACGAGATTATCAGCCGCAACTGAAAACATCTGGAGCATCATGAAACACATAATTCAACAAAGAAGACCCAGGACTGTTAAATCAGACAAGAATGGGACAACATTCCTCTCCCAAAGATCCAACAACTGGTTTCCTCAGTTCCCAGATGTTTACAGACTGTTGTTAAAACATCTCACTTCCTACATTAGAAATGTTTTCTATGTTCTGTTGTGAATAAAGTATGAAATTTGCAAATCATTGCATTCTGTTTGAAATTAACATTTTACCCAGAGTTCCAACTTTTTAAAACGTTATAAGAAAATAAAGAAAATAAATCAAATACACAATCTGGTCATCTTGAACTAATCAATGCCTTTAACAGTGGTTAAATAACATATTTTTGCTGTGTATCAGTTAGTCATGCTGAGTGTATTTCTGTGGGAACGTGCAGTTTGGGTGGAGCCCCTCTGTCATGGGACTTAATAACAAATTGATTTGGTTAAACAGAGTCCTCTGATCCCATAAAGTCTACACAAACCCCGGGGCTTAAACCCTTGGTTTTCTGTGTGAGCAGAGCTCCTTCATCCTAATTTCCTTCAGAACAAATAATTCCATTCATTCTCACTTTTCTGAATCAGTATGGGGTATGTGGGTCTACCTTTTTAACTTCAGGTTGGACTTGATGATATAAATGTTTCTGTCTTCTTCCAGGACATCTGGTATTGTTCGTATGTCCTTCATTGGTTCATGAAACAATAATACAATCAGCTGGGGATCAAATGATAGCAGATTAGCTTTTAATTATCTTTTAATTGGGCGGTTGAGGGAACTAGCAGACTTTGTAAACAAAATGTTTAAAGTTTTGTCTCTTCTTAATTCCACATGTTTGGCTTCTGTTTTGTGATAAAGATTGAGTTCAGCGACTGATCAGATTTTAGATTAGCCTTGGAAAACGGAGAAGGTATAATTTATCAATAATGTGTTTGCAACTAGTTGTTTCTTTCTATCTTCAGTACTATAGTCCTTAATAAGGAATCCAGTCACCATTATCAAGAGGCTGCTAAAGGAGAGCTAGTGAAGCTTCACCTGATGTCACTTTTGACGTCAAACTTCCTGAATATGGCTCTCTAAAAGCTGATGGATGCTTCTGAAATCTTGAATATGACTAATTAAACCTGCAGAATACGTTTTTGCAAAAATCAATCGAAGATTAAATGACAAATGCGCAAAAACCCCTTGAATACTGAAGCGGCCATCAGACTCTGAGCACCCGTTGCTGATCCGTTTCCATGGTGCTCGGCTGCAGTTTCCCGGATGTACTCTTATCCCTATTCAACATGGCGCCGGGAAAGTGATACTTTGGCTAATGTCATACAGTTTGTCCAAAGTTAGCCCGCCCATGCTCTTCTAAGCTCAGGGAAGTTTACCAACATCCCTTGGGGGCGGCAGAAAAAGTTTTCCTGGGACTTTCTGGGTGAGTAAGCACCTTCGGTTGTAATAAATGTACTTAAAGCGTGAACTTAGAGCGCTAGCTGGTGGCGCGGCTCTTCTCCCCGTTGAGTCGCTAACAGCGGTGGCTAACGTTAGCTGTCCTCAGTTTTAGCCAGCCTGGGACTAAGATGAGATCAGCCTCGTCTATCGGTGGGTTATGTGAAGAATCCCTTACAGCCAAGAGTAAAGTTTGTTATTTGCTATGACTGACCAAGGTAAAGGGCGGCGAGTCACTTGTGAAAATAGTTTAAACGCATAAAAGCTTTATACACACAACAAAGCTAACTTTACGTGAAGGATGCGTTTCCTTGCTAAGACCCTCTAAGCTCACTGGGAAGCTTAATGACAAATCCAAGAAACAAGCTGGTTCTGGTAAAATTAGATTATTTTCTTATTGGATTTTTATGTGGAAAGCTTGCCTTCATTTTAAAGTTTAATCGTTTCCCCGTGACGACCCATGTCAAACTTCCGTTTCCACCTGTGAAACAGGGCTTGGATCGGGTGTCTGAGCCTTGTACAGTCTGGACTGACTAAGTTTCCTAGTGGAAAGAGGATATTGTCTGTCTGAGATTTGATTAAATCGCCTCTTCCTCTTGACTCCGCGTTGTTGCTCTAATAATTCGTCCATATAATTTCGCCCTTTTCTATTTTTCTTTTTAAAAACATAAGATAGTATTATATATGCTGTATACGTGTTGTCCCCCCAGCACGGGGGGTGGGGGGGTGGAAAGGAGACTTTGTGTCAGCAAGGTTGTGCGATTAGTGCTGGGCACACCACACATTCCTGGGATGCCAGAGCTGCATGGAGGGGTCACCGTTCTCACACATTATACATCATACCTAAGCAGCAACATCTACACCAAGGTCTATAAATCTGTTAATTTTATGCCACTATTACTTTGCAGTTCATGCTTTTAGAGCTTTTGTCTGCTCCTGCTCCCTTTTTCCTTCCAGTGCAACAAATCGCTTTCTCCAAGTTGTAAATCTGTCATTTTCATTTGGTCTCAATCCAAAATGTGACCAAAACAACACTATTGTGTTTGTCTTTGCTGCTAAATGCATGAAATATATGTCAAAAGACACTCACCAAAATGCAGATGGTCAAATTTATAAGTGGTTGGGTGGACAGATCTGAACAAAAGAGGCTTTCTCTTTATTTAACATGGCTTTATAAAAAGTAATTCAAGGTCAACTTTAAGGCATGTTAGAGCCTTAAAATTAAGGTGTAATTACAACAAGACGTTTGTTGTTGTTCTCTTTCATTTTCAGGCACTTGACTGAGATTAGACAATAAAGGCATTAAGCTTGGTCAGTTTAAGATATAAACTGCCAACTTCTTTGGTTGAAATGACACCTGTTGTTGGCTAGTTTTAGGTGATGTCTGTTAAAGTCATTAAAAGTATGTGTTCTGGTGTAGGTGAACTCATAAACTGACGATGAAACAGTAATACTTTGTTGTTTCAGAGGAAAGCGGAGGCATTTAAATATGTGTTTTTAGATTTCTCTGCAGGTTCTACCTGAATTATTCTTATTCAAGCACAACTAAGTAAACAACACTAAGGATTTAGTGAAAAGGCAGCCATCAGAGTAGATTATTTTAAGAGTTTTGTTCTTGATCGTCAGCCCATTTTGAAAACCTGGATTTGGATGAGGGGTGTTTATAGTAATCTCAGCTGGAAAGTGAGCCATGAAGATAGAGACAACATGGAATTGTGGGTTACTGTTGACAGACCTCTCCAGCAGGGGGCACAGCTGATGGCAGGAGGGATGTTGTCATTACTTTGATGCGAGCTGACCCAAAGGTCCTTCGTGTAGAGAGGCAAACACAGCTGCCGTTCAGACTTCTTTTGAGAGCTCCGAGCCGCTTTCACATCAGTATACTAAGGTGGCTGCTAGAGGCTGAAAGCAGTGTAAGTCAGCGGTGTGTTTGGTGGTTTTGTCTGACGTACTTATGAATAGTCAGCGTCTTACCTGTAGTGGAAAGCAGTCGGGGAGAATCTGAAGCTTTCCTAAAGATGTGAGCTAAGCTAAATGCTACATGTTATAATGGTGACACCATAAGAGCAAATCTTTAAAAATAACTCAAACCTAAATAAAATCTCACAGCAGTTGAAGCAACAGCTGTATTACTATGAATTTAGTTTCTATATCGAGCTGTTTACAGGTGTGTGGGATGTTTTTCTATTAAACAAAGACGGTAACAGCGCCTCAGAGTCGCCATTTCCTGATTATCTATTGTGTTTAAAACAAATTCTGTTTTAACAAATGGATGGTAAAAGGTTACAGCTATTGATCAGTTGACTTTTAATTTAGCTTCAGTTGCTATAATCGTCCTGCAGTCTGTCTCACAGTGATGCTCCCGTTTTGCCTTCTGCCATAAAAACAGCTCACAGCAGCACACTTCTACCACTAAAGACCAAACTGACTCTGTGTGGATGTTCAGTTCAGCTTGAGTCAACATGACAGACGGAGACAGTTTGTCAATGAGCTGTTTAGAGGAAATAAGAGTCATAATAACTTACAGAAACTTTCACATAGGTGTACCTCTGGTCCTCAGATCATGGACGGTTGCTCAGTGCAGATATCAAGAGCTGCATGAGTAGCTCCAGACCTCCCATCTGCGCCTGTGCAGGCCTTCATGATCACAAATACTCAGTCGTCCTCCACCACTAAGCCTCAGCAATATTCTCTCTTTTCTTTTAGCTTTACAGTTGGATTTAATCCTATTTCAAATTCAAGAAAGTCTAATGTTTAAAGGACAAGATTAGTCCCCCAAAAATTAAGATTAACCGACTAATCTAAAAAAGAAATCAATAGATAATTAACTTAAAATGAAATTTAGCTGTTGTCCTGATACAGAAGTGATCAGGTGCAAATATAGTGTTCGCCCTCACTGTTTTGAAACTTTTCAGGTTTGAGTTGCTTTGGTTTGTGAAAATTAGCTTTTCTTTTTTAAATCAACCCCGTTCTGAGTAGCTTTTAGCATTGTGTAAAGTTTCTGATTCTCTAAACAGAGAACGTGACGGTTTACAAGCACAGGAGCAGAGTGAAGATGGGCATGAAGTATGTGGACTGTGAGAGAAAAGGTCGAAGATATCCTGCTCTTCTAACCTTCTCTGTGGGAGATTATGGCACGATTCACACCTTTAAGCTGCTTGAAGGGTGATGTTTGTCAGATGAGGCTGCGTTTATAAATTCAGGATTTGGAAACAGAGTCTTAATGATCTAATTTTTGGTTATAATTAGCCACAAAGCACATGAACATTTAGTAAAACTTAAGCTTTGTGGCATTTCGTTTTAACTCTGGCTGGAAAACAAACATTAGACCAATAACATAAGATTTTTGGGGATATTTTTAATTAGATGCTCATTATCAGATATGAGATTATGATGTTGAAGGGAAAAAAACTCCTAAATCTGTTGAACTGTAACTTCTTAATTGATTAAAAAGTAATTAAATGTGTTTTTATTCCTCAGTTTGTTGTTATAAGTTCATCTTCGGTTACCCAAGTGTTGCAAAGCTGCATCTCAGATGGTGCAAGTAATTTTAACTGATATAAATAGTTAACTTTACATCATGTGAATGACTTTTATTCTTTTATTTCTATAACTGTATCTTACCTCCATCGTTTAGTTTTTTGTCTCCTTGCTGGTTGAGTTAATGCTGTACTGGATGAGCAGGCATGGCGATGTTAAAGGTCTCGAATTTCTCTTCTTATCAGGTTTTACAGAAAAAGATGGCATTGGCTTGAAAATGAAGATGTTGAGGTGTGGCTTAAGTGTTACGGAGAGATGGAGACGGGCGATAAGGGAGATAGTATGAAGATGGAAGGAGTGAAAGCAGAGATGAATGTGTTTGTTGGGACTGCAGAGAAGGGCAGGAGGGAGGCGATGTGCAGAGCTATCAGCTTGATTCAGCTCGTTCATACAGCCAAATATTTAGATTTATGGAGCAAATACTGCATTTTATAAAAGCCTGACTGCCATAAATCACATTAGAGATGACAAAAAAACAAGTTTCTGGGAAGAAAGCACGAAGAACTTGTTGTAAATTCATTTTCTTTCACTCATTGTCAGCTTTTACGAGCAGATTAAGACTGTTGTTTTCATTGTTTGACTTCTAACGTGTCCGGAAAGTTCATCAAACGGTTCTTATTGGGAGTTCCCTGCAGAAACGACAACGTTAACAGAAAACGGTCAAAATAACCCTGCACCACCCAAAGCCTTCAGAAAAAACTAATCAAAAGTTAAAAGTGTCTGCAGGATCAGAATAAGCTGGATTAAGTGAGCCCTGGGTGGGGCAGAGAAGGCATACGGGGGTAAAAGAAGAAACAACACACATCAGACGCTGTGTTATGATTCTCCGGTGTAACAGCCAGGGAGAGGGCCAGGCTTATTGCCTCGGAGGAAAAGAAAAATCCTCTCTGGAATGACGGCAGCAGCCAACGTCAACACAGCCCCGTAGGTGCTCAGGAACAGAGGCAAGAATAAAAAAGACATTTCATATCATAACAATAACAGGCTCTTTCAACCACGCAGTCTGAATTTTAAACACCCAAAAACTGATGCAATCATAGGAATTTGATATGCAGGGATGAAACATTTAATTTAACCAGTTTAGATGATGATCAGCCTTAAAGAAAACTAAAAATGTGAAGGTTTCTTTCTAAACTTATTAGAAAACGCCCACATGTGTCAGCCTTAACGCCATGAAAATGAAAAAAAAACGTGATGAGACTTGAAACTTTGGCTTTTATTGTAAATTACACTTTTTTAAAGATAAATCATTGGTTGCATATTGATAATTATTCCATCCTCCCTCCATCTTACTCATATATAAGATTATTTAACATAACATAATTTCCTTTTGGCATAAATAAAGTATTTTTTGTCTGTTTTTGCATCCATTTGAGCATGTTACTGTTTATTTGAAGCATTTATCTTTTGTGAACAACAGTTGATAAAGGTAAATATTAGTCATAGAATAGGGGGCTTAATGAAGTTTTGATGGCCAAAAATGATGATTAAATGTGAAAAAAGTGCCTTTATTTCCCAAAAGAACAGAGATGGGAGCTTTGTTCTTGTGTGTGCTGCTGCGGTTGCTTCAGCCTAAGCTGAAAATCATGCTTGGACCTGCATGTTCCCGGTTGCAGCGGTTTAACAACAACAATACAGAGACCTCTGGATGGTGGCAGTGTGTCGTCTCAGTTGTGCTGCTGTTGCAATGAGTTTTTGCACCACAGTAGCTGGAATACTCTGGATAACACAGGTAGGACTCAGTCTGTTGATACCAGGCGCTGTATTGTTTCTCAGGATTGGATCCGCTATCTTTTAGTACTGTACGCTACTGAGAAATCTTTTAGCTTCGAAATGTCCAAACTTTGTATTGTTATAATTGTTGTGACAATGCAGTGATAAACAGCCCATTTTTACCAGCATTTGACTGATTTTATCACAGTTTCCTCCCTCCGCTGAGTCAGATTAACCTGCTGAATGTGACACGCCTGCACCATAAACCATCATTTTAAACCTCTCGATGACTACTGAGAGGGGATGTGAGCGCATTACTTCTGTTTTTGACAGCATGACATCATTACGTAATGACAGTGCTGCTGCTGTGAGTCACATGTTTTACAGGATGCGTTTAACGGGACACTGTGTGAAAGCTGCTTGTTTTTTTGGGACACAACAGACTTTTGATGAGTAGCTGAGCACAAAGTAAAGCTGACTGGGGTTTAAATGTGTTATTGGCACATCCTAATGGCTTACAGCTGTTTATTCTTGATTTAAAGTTTAAAACTTTAAAGATTACTTGTGAGTAAAATTGGATAAAATGGGATTTTACTTGTTTCAACATGATCCAGAAAGATTTAAATCAGTTAAACTGATGAAATGTTGGTGGTTTTCTGTGTTAATGAGTAACATTCTTCATGTTGCAACATTATCAGCTCTGAATTTGTTTGATAAAATAGACTTTTGGCAGGAGAAAGTTTGAGAAACCTCCTCTACGGACACGTGGCATATTGCAATGGTTTTAAATGAATAATATGAGTAACCGACTAGCTTTTTTACCCAAAATCAGCCCAAGTATTATATTGCTATTCTTCTATCATAATGATAAACTAGCAGCATTTCTATGTGATTATTATGGGTGTTTTGCCATTTCATCTGAAAGGTGCATGAAATGTGTTTATATTTACAAGATTAGAGCTAAAAAACACTCGTCTTTGTCGGCCATCACTGCACCAAAAAGTTGTTTTTTGCATAATTTCAATGTTCCCAGTAAAGTCAGAAGTCTTTACTGAGATCCTGAACATTAATGCCTCCCATGCACAAGTTTTAAGTCACTGACAATAGATTTTGTAAAGACTCGAGAGCTTGCAGGGTCACTATTTTTAAGACCATTTGATTTTTCTGAGATTATTTCCCAGCATGCACCTGGTGAGGATTTCTAACAAAGTCGACCGATTAGCAGCTTTTAGCCACAGCTGTGTTTTTAAGTGACGGCTGCATAGACGGTGGACACGACACGGTCCAGTCGAAGCGTCCTTCCTTTTTTTGCCTCATCGTCATGGTAACTGTCAGCCACAGCTTCCAGATTGTACCGACGGGGATCCCTCTGCTGCGTTGCCTTCGTGAAACGTGGGAACTGCAGCAACTTGTTTGACGTACACGCTGTTAACGTGATGCCCAGCGAACATGTGGCGCTGACACAGTTTGGTTATTTGTCCCGTTTGAGAGAGATAAATGCTGCCAGATTGGTCAGTATTGTCAGCCACGCTTCAGAAGTGGACATCTCCCAGTGGGGAGCCCATAAAGTATCCCACACAGTGGTTCACGTCAACATGGCGACTTCCCGGCCATCTGACCTGTGTTTTACTGGCCGTCACACTGCAAATATCCAGATGTGCAGCCCACTGTGACGGCCTGGTGTCTCGGCTGGTGGTTCTATCGTTTACCGCTGCCTGTCGTGGTTAAACACGAGCTATAAGGCGCATATTTGATCAAATGTATTAAACTTGGATCCAAACCGATATAACTTTTGTTGCACTTTACTTTTCAAATTTTAAGTTTAAAAATTGTAATTTCAGACGTTTGAAATGAACAAACGTTGTGGCCCTGAGGGGGCTCCATATGTTTCTGTGAGGTGACCTCAACACCGTCCCGTTCATCCTGAAAGTTGTGCTGCTGGTTTGCTCGTGAACTCCATCCTGACTCGTCAGAAATAGTTCTCTGAATCAGCCAGAACATTCAGAGCCAGCGCCGGTCCCCTTTGGGCCTGTTCAGAGTCAAAATGTCTCCCGTTCATTGTGTGTTTTTGTTGGGAAATACGTGTGTGTGAGCTACCCTGTGTGTCGTTACACCGCCGTCTTTATCATTGACCTTTCCACATTCCACAACCTGCCTTTGGAAGTCGGCCCTGATTGGCCGAAACACTGCATGCTTTGTTTGAACTTAGCCTCGTGATTGGCTCTGATGCGTTGAGTCGACAGCTTCCTCCTGTATTTTTACACTCAAAGGAATCTCAGCAGGCCTTTTCCTTATTGAGGCTGACACTTTATGATCTGTTTGGGCTGATTTAGCTAAGGAGCTCTTTTCATAACGCTGATCTCAGCCTTTAGATGTTAGATTATTGTTATCTGATGAAGATTGAAAAAGACCATGCAAGAGTATAAAGATTTTAAAATCTTTCAGTTAACCATTTCCATACGTTAAACATCTTCAATTATTTTAACTTGGTAAGAAGTCATTTTTAAAAACTTGTATATCTTTCTAGAAATTAGCGTTAATCACTTATTACAAACTAAGAATGCTGTTAAGTTAAAGCGGGACACCGTCAAAGATCTGTTTTTTATTCCTCATAGCATCAGTTTGAGCATCATGTAAGTAGTGATTAAAACAGACGGAGCCAACACGGCTCCTTGGGAAACATTGGCCACATTTCTGACTGTGTTTTGTTATTTGGCCTTGACTCACTATCTGTGTGCGTCCTCAGTTTGGTGACAGATCTGTTTATATTAGCGGGCAGGCATGGTATTTCACAGCAGCACGTCCCGATCAGACAAGCGGTCTAATTTCAGTCGTACTGTCAGAGCTTGTTGTGTGAGAGTGAGTCATATTGGCAGGAATACGCAACCCTCTCATTAACATAAATGACTGACTGGAGGTGAAATGAAAGTGTCGCACTTGATGGTTCAGAGAGTAAATGATTGCTCCCTGTGCACATTATTATTTATTATTATTATTATTATCAACACCACGCAGATGTAGAATAAATGTAGTAATAGCTTGTCTGCTTTTATTTTTATTAGCTCATATTTTACTCCAAGGATGTTGTTTAGAAATACAAGAAAGCTATTTATTTTGACTAAGTTTCTGGTTTTTATGTCGCTGTAGTTTATGGGCTGTTAGCAGCACATAAAGACACAACCATGGGCTTTGAATGAGTGTTTTTAAGACTAAAACATCACTTTTTAACCCAGAAAAACCAACTTTGGTTTGCTATTTTCTCACGAAAATACAGCATATGTAATAAGATGGTGTGTCTGCTTTAATGGGCCATCTTTGACATCTAGTTTACCATAAAAATAGAGACTATGTTGTTTTTCTGCTGCATGTGTCGCCTGTAGTTTTTGGGCTGTTAGTAGGACACTTAAAACTTTTAGATTATACGAACCTGAATTGTTCACCCTGCTCCGCTACTGTTTAAAATAAATGAATAAATAAATAAATATAGAATATAGTTGCAGGCTTCAAATCAAGCTGGGAACAGGAAGTCCAGTGGTCACGTGACCGCGCAGGTAACAACACACCTGCGACGGCAGGTTTTGTTTCTCTGACAAGGAGGAAAGGCGTGACTTTGTGTGATTTATGACCCGTGGTTGACACGACATATATTGCTGTGAATAGACCCGCGCTAATCTGTGTCTGGTCGTGCGCGCGCGCGCGCTTGTGTGTCGGTGACGTCATGAAACTGGGCCGCGCTTTGCTGAAACCGTAGGAATGCGACACACTTCGTATTTACAAGCTCGAAGCCGCGGCACTGGTCCGTGTCCAGGGTGTTTATCTTACGCTGTCGTTCGTTTTTTACATCCGTGTCCGTGTCACGTTGGTTTATAAAGACGAGCCGAAGGTTGAAGAGAGTTTAATTTTTTCCACGGAAACAACTTTGTTGCTGCAGGGAGCCTGTCTCTCCCCCGCCTCGTCCTCCGCTGCGTTTCCGACATGAGATCAGGTGGATTGTGCGTCGCCGCTGGCTGGAGACTTACCTGCGGTTAGAAGTGAGTACTCCCGACCTTTTGTCGTGTGGAAAGCGAGTTAAGAGTTGTCCGTGGACGGTGCAACTTCCCACGGGGTTGTTGGGACCGAGCTGTTCCCACAACAAAAACCTCCGTTGTTTAAAAACTCACTGCGTGGATTAACTGTGAGTCAGAGAAAAGGAATAATAACTTTATTGTTTGCTCAGAGTGGAGGGGGTCTCCGAAACCTGTTACTCATATCAGTGACTGTCAAGGCAGCTGTTGGACTCCCCCATCCTGTCATCTGGCTTTCTTTGCACAAGTGTTGGTGACACATGGAGAGATCTGGGAGGGGTGATGGTCATTTGTGGTGTCTGCTGTGTTTAAACTTACTTTGAGGATGAGTTATCCTGCTCTTCCGTGCAGAAAGTTAGTTTAGTATCACTCAACACAAGTAGCTTCTGGTTTCATGTATGCACAGACAGAATGGAGGTTAACTTCCTGCTCATTCATTCCTGAGTTAAATCATATTTGTATGTGCTCTAATTAGATAATAGACACTTATTGTTGCCTGTCACCTGGTAGGTAGAACTTGAGTTTAACGCCCTTTTTTATAGTTTTAATAGTTTTACAGGACAGTTATATGTAAATAAGTTCCCTCTGTTGGTGTTGTGAACAAACTGGTGTTAGTTGGAGCACTCAGGAGCTCCAAGGTCAGCCAGTGTGCAGTTTGTTTGCACAGCACTTTATAAATCTGGGAAACGCTGGGAGAGAGGTGCTGTCCTGTGTGTGTTAGCAGCACCAGGAGAACAGGCTATTAATTATCACCTCTGATTCAGCAACAGCACGCTAATGCAAGTGTTTCTGTGTCATTGAACAGTTTGGGTTTATTTCACCTTGTTTAGCAGGTTTGTAGCATATAGAATATATATAAAAAGATTGACAGATTATGAAAACAACAGCACACAAAGGAGGCTTTAACTTTCTGTGAGAAACTTCTTGTTTTCTGTGCCTACTGGTCATCGTTTAGAGACTGTTTGATGCCTTAATTCTTGACATGTGGTCAGCATGAGTTCATCTGTTCTTTAATTAAACTAAAAAATAGTTTTTAGGTTAGATAAGACTCAGATTATCCCCCCCTTCCCTTTTTTTTCACACACTCAGGACAGACGAGGGATTGAATCAGAGTTTTGATGCAGTCTGATGGTGTCTTTAGCTTGGCAGCTTTTTAAAATTAGACTAATTCTAATCTTAAAGAATCGGATTTGATTAGATTGTGACTGGCTTGAGTTGGACTGTATCTTTTAAGTCCTTGAGATGTTTGTCATGATTTAAAAAAAAAAGTTTACCTGAATATTTAGCAGAAAGAAAAATGGCTGCTCAAGTTATAATAAAAGTCTTTGTCATCATTTGCTTTTATGTTAAAGGGAATATCTGCTCAGTATGAGCTAAACCGGATGATCTTGACAGATTCACCTTTAACTTCCAGTGTATTTTGATATTGATCAGCTGCACACAAACAGGTCTGCTTTCTCAACCCTCGACTGTTGTTGTTGTTGTTGTTGTGCTGCAGACAGAAAATCATTAGCTTCACCCTGAAGAGGCATTTTCAGACCATAGCATCTTTAGTTTTACCCAAACTTTAGTCAAGAAGGATCTAATGTGATAAGATGCTTATTTAGATAAGAATGATTGGTGCTAACATCCCTTTATTGATGATACATTTGGTTAGAAAGACTTCCTGGCTCGGTCAGATTTAATTATTCAACAAGTTTTGAAGGCATCAAACATTTCATCCGTGTTGATTACAAACTGAAATATGTTTATATGTCAGAAGCTCCACTAAAATGTCTCCGTACACCAAAAGGCTTCATGGGACACGGAAGATCATATTTGTAAAATCTAAAATCTCCATCACTGTTAAACAAATATTTGTGTTGTCAGACCTCATGGTGCATTCAAATGCACCTCACAAAGTCAGGTTTTTTTTTTGTTTAGGTGACAACAAGGTTGTTTCTTTACGACTTCACAAACTTTACATTTAGATGTTGAAATTTGTTCAGAACTGAAATCAATGAAGCATTTAAGCATCAATTAGTATTTTTAAATATAATTACTTGTAAATAATATGAAATTATTCTCATTATTAAACTGATACTACTACTATTAACTAATCTGAGCTCTTTAGGTTGTAAATAAAGTCCAGGTTTAAGCACTTTTTTACCTTTCTTTTTACCTTTACTGTCTTATGTTCCTTTAAATACGTCAGTGATGCAGATTTATCCCAAATCTGGAGCCTTTCTGTGTTTGATGAATGGCCTCCTGGCCGAGGTTGGACCAAGGAGACGCCAGCGTTTAGATGTAACTGAACGGGAAAGTTATTGAGTGATAAGTGAAGTTGACTTGCATCAAATGCTAGAATGAAAAACAGCCCCTATCATTACAATGATTAATGGTGTCTCTCGGGGTGCAGACCACCCATGTACAACACTTGAATCAGGCCAGAAGACAGCAGTCTCAGCCAGAGCTCATCAGCCGGGCTCCTAGCCACTGAGCAGACAGGCTTTCTCACTGTTCATTCAGGCATACATGAGCGGCAGTGGAGCAACGCAAGGAGGGAGAGGTTGGATTTAGGAGGCCGAAGGGGAAATGTGGGAGGAGGTTTGGAAACAATCGGATGGGAAAGAGGAGCAGAGAGTTGTGGTTGTAGACATGGACAGAGTGAGCTACTGTAATCACTGTTTGACGTCCACTCAAAGATCAATCTTTCTGAAGCCTGGTTCCCTTGACAGAAGATAGTTTAATCTGTTTGAAACCAGTGGACCTTTTTCCTCTTGTTTTTTAATCTTTGAGCTTTATGTATGAAACGAATGCACTTTTTAACACGAAGATCAATAATTATGTAGGTTTATGTGGTTCATGAACAGGTGTGACTATTCTGATACTGGAAAATATCCAAATGTTCTACTTTATTTATTACTTTTTTTTAAGGCGTACACGAAAAACATGAATTTAGATTTATTATAGTAAACAGCAGCATAAAAGCCACATATAAATATAAATAAGAGTGTAAAACAAGCACTATAAGAAAGTAATAAGCAACAGGTGTATGGTGAATTGACACTATAATTATGTGGTATTATTGCATGTATTGTTGTTACGTTACATGAGACATCAGTTTTTAGGCAGAGCGCCTATTAGGACGGCTCTATGTGTGTCTGTACGTTTAGATGGATTTGAAATCTTTTAACATAATTTATCGCGGAGGTTAGTTAAGTTATGTTGCTTTGCAGCGCAGACTCAACCCTACAGCACTCTTTGCATCCATCTGTCCATCATCCTCCACTTACCGAAGGTCATGTCGCAGAGGCTTCAGGTTCAGCAGAGAAACCCAGGGATCCCGAGGCGTTCCCAGGTCAGAGGGGACATGAAATCCCTCCACCGAGGCCTGATCCCCCGTCTCCTCCCAGTTGAACGTGCCTGGAACTTGCCCCCTAAATCCAGAGCATTTCCAAAGACACGATGATCCACTTTGATGGTCAAGCTCTTCTCCCTCTGCTGGTTCAGGCGTCTCGTTTCTTTATTTCCACACTCTGCTCTCGGTCTTAAAATCGTCCAAACTTCATCCTGAAAACTTCTAGCTGCTCTGTGCTGGAAACGGCTGTGATTGTTACACACGATTAGCTTAGAGCACACATTTTAATTATTGAACCATCGTGTCCGTTTCACTGCAGGAATTAAAACGATTTAAGCCTAAACTTCCTTTATAACTCAGAGGAGTCTGGATCCATACGTGGATCGGGACATCAGTCAGATATCTAATCTGTAAATCAGATCAATATTGGAGCCTGATACTGATATTGGATCAGATTGGCCCCACAGGTATTGATTTTCTAATATTTTGAAAGCTATGATGGACTAAAATGAAAATGCACTTCTTTACCTCTGATGCACCCGCTGCTTCCTGTCAGCTAACAGATTTAGGCAAAGCTACAATAAACACTGCAGTATTATCGTCTTTTTCTGTGGTAACGAACCAGTTTTACTGAGAAACTGTAGAAATCTTAAGAGGTCACCTTCGGTATTCATGTATAAATTAAACAGGAGGGAAACTTGAACATAATTTTGACTCTTTAAGATTTCAGTTTTGGTCACCGGTCTCCTTGGTGACTAATAATTGGTATCGGTCCTGAAAAGGCGGTGCTGGTCACTTCCTACTTTGTCATCAGCTTGCTGTTTGTCATTACTTTAAATCTTATCATTTGTTGGCTCAGGACAGCGGCAGTAAAATCCTGTTTTTCACCCCCACTCTTCTGGCTCAGACTTCCAGATCTTTCCACATTCGCCGAAGCCGTTTCTCTGGGTTTTAAATGCTCATCGAGCTTTGATTTAAGAGCTCATCTGTGAATATGTGACGTTCTGTGTCATCAAATGACTCTTTAGCTAACTGTTCCTAATGTTCGAATTGCAGGATAAATGTTTATTTCTTTGGTTTGGATGGTTTGAAGCTCTGTTTTGATGTAGAAATAGTTTATTATATGTACTTTTGGATATTTTTTTGACCGCTACACATGAAGAATATGGTTGTAAACAGTAACCATACGTCTAATATAAAAAGTTTATTTTATTAATAAGAATATTGCTTTTGTTGTGTGGTCTTTATGAAAGCTCTGCCAACGCTGCTTGAAGGATAACTGTTGCAGTCTGGGAGTTATTCAGTCTCTGATGATGCAGATTTGAAGTAAATGACGTGTTTTCCCCCTTAAAGTTTGTGTTGAATTTAATGTGAATGATGTTGGCTTGTAGCCCACTCTGCTGTGTTTCTGGCTCAGTTTCTCTCCACCCGTGATATGATTTTTACTTTGGGTTTGTTAAATACTTAAACCCCCTCCGTCCCACATTCTTCTCCTTGCTTTAGTGTTTGAATTGTGCTCACAGTTCTTTCCCTTCTATCTCCTCGGTCTTTGTTCATTTCATGCTCCCTAAAGCCAGCAGTTTTTGTGTCCCACGCTTGGATCCATTCATTCAGCGTATTGGAGCCTCAGCCGTACACTAATGACAGGCTTCCACTGTGAGTTATGTGACACCAGAGTTGTAAACTTGTCAATATGAGATGGTCCCGATAACGGGAGGAAAGCCGAGTGGGTGTCAGGGTGCAGATGATGAAAAATGAGAGAAGCCATGTTTTTATGGAGACTTTATTTACTGTAGCTGCTGCAGAGGATCGTGTGAAACTTTGAGCTCAAACTGCAGAATATGAGGTTTGTTTTTCAAACCTTTTAGGATCACAGCGGTTGCATCATTTGGCGACTTCATCCCCCTGTAAAAGTTTGATGTAATGCAGTTTCACAGATTTATGATTCAGTTGTGTGTCGTCATTAAAACGAAGAGAGACGGCCGTTTACGAGAGAATCTGCTAACTGTAAATGTGTGCGTTGAGCACGCCCCGCGTGTTGTTTTCCTTTGTCTTGAGCAGTTTAATTTGTGCTTGAGCCTTTACTGAGTGCATTTAAAAGTGGACTGGTTTGTGGAATAGTTTTAGTTCATGTTGGTGTCTTTGTAGTTTTTGCTGGCGGGTGTTTGTGTGGAAGTTCTGCGTCTCTGGCTGTAAACCTCAGGTCTCTCAGCGTGTTTCTGGGCGGATCTCGATTAACTTCAAACGCTCACTGCTGTGAAAGACTTTATTAACAGTCTGTAAGGCCCGGCAGCATGACCCCACCCAGATCGTCCCTCCATCTTTTTCATTTAACTTTGTCCTGTTTTTCTTCTTTGCTCCACCCTCTGGTCACCCTCTTGGTTCTGCTTCTGATCACCAGTTTGACCAAATCAGTCTGTTTTTTCACTACCTTTTTCCTCATCTTCATGTCATGTCAACAGCTAATAATTTGAATGATTTTTCTCACTTGGTGTCGGCTTCTATGCCTGACCGGTGACCACAAATTGAAGATTTTCCGCTGGACAAACTGTGCACAGTGACCGGCAGATCAGGCACTGAGGAATCCGATTTTATCACCAGCCATTAAATGCATCATAGGCACAATTTATGACATTGGAAGAAGCTCGTGTCTCGATCATAACGGATTTTTAGCTGTTGAACTTGTTTTCATTTACTAAAGTGGAGATAAAAAGAAACTTTACATGATGGTTTTTAAACAAATAGGATATTAGGACATTATTTGTACAAATATGACAGTCTTGTAACAGGAAGTGCTTTGTTCTCCCTGTAGTATGTTGTAGTTTTTACAAGGAAATCCAGATTTAGCCAGTTAGACATTTAAAGATATAAGAAACAAAAATCAGAAAGAAAATCAAGGCATTTCTACTAAGAATGTGAATGTTTAACTTTGGGAAATGATTCAGTCTGCATTTATATATTCATATAAACCCTTTCTCCTCTGTAAACATGGACCATTTTTAAACCTTTTTCTCAGTATTTGGACCGTTACCATCCTGGTCTTTTGAAACTAGATGCTTTGATGATGGTATTCCTCCACAAAACGACCATTAAGTTGTATGAACATGATGAAACGACCAGTCCAGACCGTAAACTCATTAGGAAAATATTCAAGGTCATTTTAGCATCGACTTCTATTAAAGCTGACTTCTTTTCACAGCGTGGGAGTCGCCTTCACTACACAATGAAGGAAGTTGCTTTAAATATTAATGCACTGTTTGTGATTTTAGAATTTCAGAACATGTGGTAAGCTGTGGACTTTATTTAAAGATGATTTTTACACCTGCTGCAGATTGCATGACTCAGATTATCACTGATAATCTTTCTTTAAAAGAGCTTTAACTGACAAAATCTGCCTTTTTTTTGATAATTCATCTATATTTTCATGACTAAACGCAGACTTTTTAAATAACTCCTGTGTAATGTGCTTTGATGGTCACAGGTCTAATAAAGCTGAAAACAAGCATCTGTGTGTACGGGCAGAGTGATGACCTCCTGGGCTGTCATGTTTTTATACGTCTGTAATTATTCCTCTGGAATAAGGAGGAAGGAAAGCACTTGAGGCAGGACTTTTGTAAAGGAGCATTTCCAGTTTTAATCGTCTGATAGTGTAAAAGCTAGAGCCCAGAACTTCTTGAAACTTTGTGGAGAGAAGCTGTGACATTGTTGTTACGGGTCCAAGTGTTCTTTTCTTTAAAAGTGTGAGGCTTTGGCTTGGCGGAGGAATGCTCTCTCCAAGTCCAGATCTTAACACTGCTGCTTGTGTTGGGAGCTGGGTGTGGTGGGTTCTTTTGGTCCCAACCAGAGGAACAGCACCACACCCTGGTTCCCTCCCGCTGACTCTATCACGACCATCACATACGTCTTCAAGAGAAAATGCCACCATAGATAGCAGGCCTGGGAAAAGCTCCCAGCGGCCACTTTGACTCTCTCGGGTGCTAAATAAAGATACAGATTAGAGTCTGTGTCTGTTTTATCTGACTGAATGTCTCGTTGTTTGCATGCTCGGCTTTTGTGACATAAGTCAGAGTGATACCTGAGCTGGGATCATGGATGTGGTTCAGACTATGAGAAAAGCAGCAGAAATGGCTCACTGGATCTGTTCCTCCCCATTAATCCTGTCCAGTCGTCATGTGGTTTGCATTAGGCAAAGCTGCAGAGCAATTGTTTTATAGTTCATAACGTGGTCCAGCAGTTGATGAGCTGACTGGTGACCTTCAGCTAAAGGTCACTGCTTGTTTAATGTCAATAGGCCCATTAATGGTCAGTGAGCCGAAATAAACCAGTTTACATTTCGTTCATTTGAAGTCATTTTTATTGTAGTTATGAGTGTTACAAATGACTTTCACCAGTTTCTTTGTTGCATTTAAGAGAATTGTGTTAAATAACTGTACTTGGTCCTAATAGTTGATTGAGTTTTGTAGGAAACCAAATCCAGAATTCATTCTGAGATAACTCTAATCTACAGTTTGATGCAGTTGTTTTCTGATTTTGATCCATGTCCTTGTGTTTAAGCTTGTGCACGTGTTAAAACCTTCACGTCCGCAACGTTTTCCTCATTTTTCAATGCTCAGCCTCCTCTTTTATTTCCTCCCTCCGTGCAGATCTGATGCTGAGCTGCAGCTGCCCCAACCGCCATCATGTTCACCAAGAAGAAGAAATCTCGTATCCAGATCTCGGCTCCGTCTAATTTCGAGCACCGCGTGCACACAGACTTTGACGAGCAGGAGCAGAAGTTTGTTGGGTTGCCGCGACAATGGCAGTCGCTCATCGAAGACACGGCCAAGAGGCCCAAACCTTTCATCGACGCCACTGTCATCACTACTGTAGAGCCACGAAAGGTGGGAGGAGCAAAAATATTAGGTTTGAATTTACATGTAGATGATTGGTGATACTGAAAGGAAGCTGCTGCTGTTACTCAGTTTGGTAATGAGTCATTTTTCTGTCTCAGATGGAATATTTTGTAGAGGTTCTGTCTTAAACTAATTAAAACTGAACGAGTGCTGTGATTAAAACCGAAAAATAAGTGCTGGACCAGTCAAGTAGTTTGTTATTTCATACTAAAAGATATTAGAATAGTTGGGGATAAAGTGGTCAGATGGAGCCGCTGTGAACTCTCTGAAGTGTTGGTTTATTCCACCAAATTTGAATGAAATGCACTGAAATACACAAAGGTTGTTTCATATCAGAACATTATGTAACTCTGACGTTCAGCTGTATCTCAGAGCACAGCTGGGGGTCTTTTTAAGCACTTCTAATTTATGTTTTGAGATTACGGTACGAGACGGTAGCATCGACAGCTTTTTTTATCCGTTGCAAGATGACAGATTAAACAGCACAATGTCACAGAGCGGTCACCCATGTTTATTCTGGGAGATTTTCAGCCCTTCGGTGGAATCAAGTTGACCAGAGCATGCTTTGCAGCCACCTGTAAATAAATGCTAAGAGTCATTGGCTTATGTTTGAACGGGGTGTGACAGCTGTCTTGAAAACCAAAGAAAACTGATGATTTGTACTTCTTGTGATGTATATTTTCAACAAGATGTTGCATTTTATATTGAGGCCACGGCTGTTTGATGTGGACCTCAACATGTCTGTATTCTTAGCGCAGTATTGGCTCAAAGACAAAGTCTTTGATTAGAAACTGAACATTGTGAGGTCTTGGAATAATGGTATCGGCTCAAATAAAGTGCAAAATGTAAAGAACAACACAGTTAAAGCCAATCTGAGGTCAGCACAAACTCTGCATGTCTGGACATAAAAGTTTAAATGTAACCAGCAAATGAATCCCACTGGTGTCATTAATGCTTCACTGGGTTAAATTTAACACCAAATATTTAGATATTTTTCGATATTGAGGCCACGTCTGTTTGATGTGGACCTCAACATGTCTGTATTCTTAGCGCAGTATTGGCTCAAAGACAAAGTCTTTGATTAGAAACTGAACATTGTGAGGTCTTGGAATAATGGTATCGGCTCAAATAAAGTGCAAAATGTAAAGAACAACACAGTTAAAGCCAATCTGAGGTCAGCACAAACTCTGCATGTCTGGACATAAAAGTTTAAATGTAACCAGCAAATGAATCCCACTGGTGTCATTAATGCTTCACTGGGTTAAATTTAACACCAAATATTTAGATATTTTTCGATATGCAATATATTTAGATTACAGAACAGATGAATTCTAACCTTAGCCATCCCCAGTCAGTCTGGTCATTTAAAGTGATAGATCACAGGTTTTAACAGCCACTGATTGAGAAGACAAGCTTTGATTGGAGTTGTTATGTTTGTTCAAAATCTCCAGACAATCGTGCGTGGCAGCAAGCTGGGAGTGGACGGCTCTCTAACATGGCTGCTGGATGAGTTTGACGACATGTCTGTTACTTGCTCCAACTCCCTGCGAAGAGGCAGTCCTCCTATCCAGCCTCGCAGGGACTCCAACTCTTCAGGTGGGGGAGGGTGGCAGGAGAACGGAGATCCCCACCACAGGCACTACTCACACCCAGAAAGGCAAGAAAGGTAAGGATCAAAACCACAGGCGAGTTTTAACTCTGTGTGTCACAGACGTAAAAAGTAACACCAGCCAAAGGTGACACTAACGACTTCAATCTGACTCACAGAGATCGACCCAGGCAAGAGCACCAGGGCGGAGGAGATCCCCGCCACGGTCAGCGAGCAGTCCGTCCTCCTCACAGAGATGAAGGAAACCAGGGCCGGCCCCAGCAGCAGCCCCGGGGCCAGGAGCCCAGCAGGGCTCACAGGGACAGGCCCGGCCCACCTGCTCCTCCACACAGAGACCGAGAGCATCGGGACCAGGTAGAGGCAGAAGATGGGGCCAAAGAAACCCAGAGTCTCTTTGGGGCTCGTGCATCTTGCAGTTTCCAGCTGCCGTTGTTCACCTCTGAGTTGTTCCCTTCATCTCACCAGGAACCGGTGGCTCGCAGGGATCAGCCCGGTGACCACAGGCCAAAGTCCAGCTACGTGGCTCGGGAGGGCAGTCCTCAGTCTCCCCGGGACAAAAGGCCTCTCTCAGGACCCAACATCCGCACCCCAAACCTGCCGATAACCGAAGGGGTGATGAAGACTGCCCAGCAGACAGCACGGCCGTTCAATACCTACCCGAGGACAGACAGCGAAGGTGGACGCAGCCCCACAGGACAGGTAGGAACGTCGCCTCAGTTCAGTCAGAGCCGAATGATCTCATCTGTTAGTGATGCGTTCATGATAATATACGAACAGAACAGGAAATCAACCCACCTACTTTTGATCTCACCTTTATATTTCACCTCTAAAACCTTTGCCTTGTTTGGTGTCATTTTTACTCACTGGACCTAAAATCACACCCAAAAAAAAAACAAAAAACGGGTTGATTTCAGAAGCTTAAAATAACCCGTTTTTACAGTTTCTTCCTGCTGCAAACAGATTATTCAGGAAAACTATGCTGTAAATTATTTATCATAAGTCTGGTTTTACTGGTTTTACGATCGACACAATTTAAAAACTAACATATAGTTTAAAGTCCACACTTTCAACATGAGTTGAAATGGAGACTCGGTGAGGCTGCGTCTGGCTGCTAACTCGTCTTAAATCGGTCGTGTGATTTGGACGCTCCATCTGCAACTGTGTCTGAGTAGCAGCCTTGATAAGAGCTGTTTAAATGCTCAAATTGTGAAGGAAAGGAGGTCCAACGCTTCCTTAATTATCTCCGTTAGCAGAGAAGACGCCAGATCAGCCTTTATGAACAAAAGGAGCTGATTCTGTCCCACAGTTCGCTGCGGCAGCAGCTTTTATAGTGATTGTTTTCATCCAGTCGTACTAACTGTGAGTCATGTGGATAAATCTGTGTAAGTCGCCTGTCGTCACACAATATTTCACTTTTGACATTTTTCTTTCCTTTTTCACTTTTTATAATCTAGTATTAATCCATATTATCTCTAATATCATATGTATGACATCATTTTCATGTAAGATGGCAATAGACGAAGCATCTAAAGCACTTTTTGTAGAATATTCATTGAACATTTGTAGTTTCAGAGTTCAGTCCTTCAGGATTATTTCTACCTCCTTACTTTAACTTACAATAAAACTGAGACCTTTTTTACCGGTCAAGGAAAAGTGCTTAAGAAAAGACGACGGGAGGTTTATTTATTCACTTGTTTTTGACTATTTGAATGGAGTCGTTGAGCGTTTTATAGAATTAAAATAATGAAATTAAGTTTGTTTGTATTTTTGTTCGATGATAGTTTGAACATTTCTAAGTAGCACTTATACGCATTTATCTGTAATCCAATAAAAATAGTTCAATTTACTTGATTTTCCCATCTAATATGATGACAGACATTCATTTGCAAGTGTATTAATCACTAAATAAAGCAAAAGATTCTGCATTGACAGTTTTTTAATTGATTAAAATTCATACATTGACTGTGTGAGATAGAATTATGTTTTATGGGTGATTCAGCTGATTAATATCTGCTCAGTAAATGTGATTTTATTTTGTTTGTTTGTCCTGATATGTTCTGTCTGGCCTTCAGGCGGTCCGACACCAAGAATCTTCTCCCCAGAACGGACCCTCGAGCAGCTCCACCCGAGGCTCCTCCGGCTCCAAGCCTCCTGCAAACCACCAGCACCCTCATCACACCTCCCAGCCCAGCCTGACCCCTGAGGCCTCCCAGCACCCGCACACACCCCACCCCAACGTTCCCGCACCGCGGCCCCCGGTGCCCTCTGGGCCTCCAGCCTCCGGTGGAGCACCCCAGGGCCGCTCACCGCAGAGGGAGCCCCAGAGGGTTTCACACGAGCAGTTCAGAGCGGCTCTGCAGATGGTGGTTGATCCTGGCGATCCGCGGACCTACCTGGATCACTACATTAAGATAGGGGAGGGGTCAACGGGGATTGTGTGTATCGCCACGGTGAAGACTACGGGAAAACTGGTCGCTGTGAAGAAGATGGACCTGAGGAAGCAACAGCGCAGAGAACTCCTCTTCAACGAGGTGAGAAACCCTGATCCGGTGAGGGCCGAATGTGCTCTGAAAACCACAGAAGAAGAATGAATATGTACACACACTTTGACGTGTGAAACGAGGTCTAACAGATGTGTAATTTCCCACAATCTTACACAGAGCAGGCATCTAGAGAGAGAAGAAGTTACAACATTAAAGGATCATCCATCAAAGCAGTAAAACAGACAATCATTGCTCTCATAAATACTACTGCAGCTCCTATCTTCATAGGAGTTTTGGGCACGTTTAGAAGTGAGGACAGTTATTACACACATTTCTCCTGTAAGGAAAGCAGAGCTGTGAAACCTGTCTTCACGCTCGTATTACACATCTGTTGGACATAATAACAGCCTGAAAAGAAAAGTCACCCGCCGACACACCTCATGAGTCAGGTGGAAGCACTTCACGCTCACATCAGCGGCGACCTGTCACAGCACATTTCATCCGTTAATGAAGCTGCAACCGGTCGTGTGAACCCTTTCCTCTGTGTCCATTCGTTTCCTTGGTAACTGCAGGTGGTGATCATGCGCGATTATCACCACGAGAACGTCGTGGAGATGTACAACAGCTACCTGGTGGGGGATGAACTCTGGGTCGTCATGGAGTTTCTGGAAGGAGGAGCGCTCACTGACATCGTGACACACACGAGGTGAGAAGGAGAAACACGATGATAAAGACTGTGGTCACTTAAAGGCCACTTATGATGGAAAAGGCACCTTTTTTTCTGTTCTTGGGGGCATGTGTCTGAAGCCACCGGCGTCTTTTTAGTTTCCCTTTGTTTCAAAGTTCCTCATTTAACGAGCGAATCCGATTCTCATTTCAAAAGCACCTCAGTCCTTAGATTCACTCCACCTCTTCAGATGCACAATCCTTTTTTAAATAATGTACAATATCAAATTACGGCTTCTACAGCACACTTAAAACCATTTAATCTGTCCATTCAGTCACAGGTTTTGATTTGTTTAAACAAACTTCATCATTTCAGAAGATTTTATTGAGTAACAGAGGATAAATCTTACATTTTGAAAACATTTCCCTTAATAGTTTTACGCAGGACTGTAGAGCCCCTTTTACACTTCAGAGTGCAGTGGGAAAGTGTTTAAGGTGCAGTAGGCTGCAGTCGGGTCTACATCAGTGGGTACAGCTGACCGTTTCTTTACAGAAACACTTGTTTATCAGCTCTAATGTCTTACACAGGCTCTGAAACTGTCAGCAGCAACTCAAAAGAGATGAGATGGATCCATTTTTAGCTCATGTCTGTGGTCCAGCCTAAAAGCACGGGCTGCTGCTCAACATCCATCTTTATCTTAGCCTCACAAGTGATCACTTAAAACTCTTTATATCTGAAAGTGGCGAAAAGTAACGAGCTTTACTTAGAGGGAGCCTGAATATTACAGTTATTTTTGTCACCACTGTCTAAAGTTTTATTTCAAGATGTAATTCTCTGTTCTACCTTATTTAGGCTAAAATGGCTGCATTCAGCAGGGCCAGAAAGGAGAAAATCATCCTGAACACCATCCAAATCCTAATCTGCCCTCCTGCCCCAGATAGGCAATATACGTATAACTTCAGCCTTCAGCATGTTGTACATAAAGCACATGAGATATATTAGGATTTAAGCCATGCTTCCACTGGTCCGTTAGCTTAACCATAAACTAGATTAATTATTGCAGAAAATAGGGATGATCTGAAATTGTGGCCCAACGCTGTCTCTTCATGTTTTTGTAGTTACAGGATCGTCCCCCAGGGGGCAGCAGTAGCCACTGAACTGGTTCTAAACAGCTGCTGTCAATGGATTACATGTTTTAAAGGGAAAAAAGGATTTTAAATCCGACGCTTTTGGTATAAAAACGCCTTTTGTTACCTGTCTGATGGCTTAACTGAGTCTCTCACTGATACCTGAAATCTTGTTTTTAGTTTTTAGCAAATTGCATCAAAGTATATCCTCCACCTGAAACGCAGCTACACCCTTTCTGGGTAGTTTTGTGTTCTGCACAAGCTGCAACTTGTTCAGATTGTTTCTTGGTTGCACCTAATCTTTCAGGAAATGAGCAGACAACCGAATGTGATGAGTCAGTCATTTAAAGCAACACCTAAAAGACTCGCTTCACCGACCTGATCCAGTTTCATCCACGCCTCACTCAGCAGGCGTCATTTTGTCCATGAGGGGGCAGCGCTGCTTCATCTATTCTGTGCTGAGACACTTTCTGTTTTTCCACAGCAGGCTTTTATGTTTCATTTAATTCTTTATGGCTGACTTAATCTTTGAGATGTGAAACACAGATACGGACGGCTCTGGTTTTTTTGTGGTCAGATCAGTATGACGATAGAGTGATTCAGAAAAAAAGGCACACATGACACTTCTTTGTCTTCCTCTTTCTAGGATGAACGAGGAGCAGATAGCCACAGTGTGTCTGTCGGTCCTGAAGGCGTTGTCCGTCCTTCACACTCAGGGAGTGATCCACAGAGACATAAAGAGCGACTCCATCCTTCTCACTCATGATGGCCGGGTACGTCTCACTCCTCCACCTCCTCCAACTCTGGATTAACCGGCTCCATATTAGTGATTTTAGGGGGAAATGAGCTGTTTGTTAAAGGTCATTACTGCAGATCAGCAGCTGTACGTGTCTGATGTCGTCATTGCATTTTACCAACACAATAACACGGCAGATGTTTTCAACAACAGAGTCCGAAAGAAACCTCAACTCACTTGTAAAGCATAAAAGGAGAATGGTGGCTGCTAAGAACAGCTAAATGCCACTCAGTTAACCATTACAGTAGAGCCGTGGCAGATGCCTAATCACTTCCTGTGTAGTGGCAAGAAAATATGAGCTTTCTACAGAAAATGAAACCAACATGGTTGCACAGCAAAACCAAGGAAAAAGGAAGTAAGCTGCTTATGGGTCTCACTCAACTCTTCATAGCACAAAAGTTTGGAGCCTGGTGTCAAAGTCTCGGTCAGGTTGACATGATTGATGACAAAGAAAATGCTCCTGTGCAGAATTCCCACTCACAGTTGAGCTTTCAGCCGAGCCATTACACAGCTTTTTGATAACGGGGATGAGTTCAAACATGCACAGATGTCATCTGTTGTAGTTGCAGGGTGTTGGCAGCTGCTTTGTGGAGTCTGTGCACCATTTACTAAAGTAAAGACGTGGGCCTTTTGCAGTTTCTTGCTCAATCTTGAACCCTCACAAATGTATAAATGCACACAAGTCACACATTCGGTGCTTAGATGAGTTGATGTGTAAACCACAGTGTCCTTGATGAGAGCTGATGCACGTTTGTGGTTTGACATCGTTATCGGCTGCGGTTCCAGACGTAGCCTCCGGCTTAATGCACACCCACAGCGACACTGAAGTCCTCCTGCCTCTCGCCTGTGATCTGTAGAGCAAAAACATCCCCTCAGAAACGTATGACGACCTTCTTTTATGGTCTTCTTTTTCTCCAAACACAGCCTTTTATATTATAAATTAATATTAGACACAACTGATAACCTTTATGTGATGCTGCAGTACATAAAAGTGCCGCCTGAGTACGGTCCATATGAGCAGACAGGTTTAAAGGGATGTTTGGCATCAGAAGCCATGGAAGACAGAACCGAACCACTGACCTTCCAAAAGGCAAACGGATGCTCTTCCTGCTGAGCTGAGAGGACATGAAAGAGGAGACAACAAGATCCATAACACCAGACCAGAGATACCTGCTGAGAGAGAAACACAAGTTAATGACAACAATGATGTCACATGTACATGGAGAGTAGAGAGAGGTGCATCATGGGAGCTCCCCCAGCAGTCTGGGCCCATAGCAGCATAACTATGGGATGTTTCAGGGTCACCTGAGCCATCCCTAACTATAAGCTTTATGAAAAAGGAAAGTTTTAAGCCTGATCTTAAAGGTAGAGAGGGTGTCTGCTTCCTGAACCCAAACTAACTTGTTAGATCTTCTGAATTTGTAACATATTGGTGTTGGAGGTGGTGGTGTCTTAAATGCAAGTATTTTTCCTGCGTCTTTGGGCCAAAAAAAGACGTTTTCTGCCCAAAAGATTAATTTTCAAAGATTTCCGAATACGTTTGGAAGACTTTCTGCTTCACACGGGGCGTAAAGTTGTTTATTTTAATTTCTTGTAATGATAGTTTGATTACAGGAAGACCTTTGAGAGGTCTGAGTTCACTCAGACAGCTGTTTGCAGGGGTTGTGGTGTTTTGGGGCTGGGTTGGGTGTGAGTTGTTTGTGGTTTGGCCTGGTTGGGGAAGAAGATTCAACCGAGCCTGAAGAGTTTCTCGGCAGAAGGCTGGGTGTGTTTGTTGTGTCTAAATGCACCTGTGGGCTGAGGGGTTTATTGACTGAAAATGTAACCTCTTATAAATGGGTTCAGACAATGGATTTTTCTTCAGTTATTAATGAGCTGCATTGATGCAAACCTGTGGAGCTCAGCCTGTCCGTGGCAGCCACTCCGGTCATGCCACACTGTTTATAGATGTGAGAAGCATTTTCTTGTGGCACGTTTGTTTCATTTCTCTTTCTGCAAGTGAGCTCGGCAGCTGGGCTGATTCTGCAGATAACCAGCCAAGCACAAACCTTGTGAGAAAGCGCTGGATGACTGTGACGCCTGTCTAAGTTTGGGTGTGGTTGGCAGAGTTTAGCTGCTGGACAGCTCAACTTTTGAAATGAAAGAAGGAAGTCGTGCTTAAGATAAACAAATGTTTTCATTCAGCTGAAACTCTGAAACTGAAATTGTTTCTGACTGTTTTGACAAGCATTAAATATAAAAATAAAGGAAGACGACGGAGGTTTTTCTTTTCTTTTTGTGAAGTTCTGTGATTTCAGTGAAAAATGATCCTAACGTTCCTGGTTTTCCTTTGCTTTTCTCTTCCGCCTCCACCTCACTGCGGTCGGTCTCCAGGTGAAGCTGTCGGACTTCGGTTTCTGTGCCCAGGTGTCTAAGGAAGTGCAGAGAAGGAAGTCTCTGGTTGGAACGCCATACTGGATGGCGCCCGAGCTGATATCCAGACTGCCGTATGGACCCGAGGTATCACTCGCTCTCTGTTTGCTCTCAGGTTTGACTCTTTGTCCCTTCTTTTTGTTGACTGCCTCGCTGTCTCCAGGTGGATATCTGGTCTCTGGGTATCATGGTGATAGAGATGGTGGACGGAGAGCCGCCGTACTTCAACGAGCCGCCGCTCAAAGCCATGAAAATGATTCGTGACAACCTGCCCCCCAAACTGAAGAATCTGCACAAGGTACCAGCACAAAGACAGAAGTTTGACCCCTTTTCGGTCATGAAATGCAAAGATAACAATCTGTTAATAGGATCGAGTTAAACCTTTGTTTCCCCATGATAAGATGGTGGAAAAAGAACGTAAAATGGTTTGTGGACACTTCAGCGGTCAAAGAGTGTGTTTATTAGCTGTGTCATTACTTTATTTCAGTGGTCAGATGCATCGAGGTGGAGAATTGAGTCATTTAATGAAAGTTCACTGTCACCACCAGATTGAGCGACTTTTTGACTCTTTTCCTACAAGCACCTGGGTGAAAAATCACCTTTTAAACGAACCTTAATTGTTTTCTTTGAGAGTCTTTCTGTCCCTTCGGGCTCAGGTTCAGCTCATAGATTTGTGTTCTGACCATAAAGTCGCACCATGTGGGCAGCCCCCACCCGGTCGGCCGGTTGGCTTATTGTGTCCCTGGAAACACTTTGCAGAACAGCCACCGGCCGCTTTTTCTTGTTGGCTTTCATTCCTGAACAGAGCAGAGCATTGAATAAGTTTCTTTGCAGTCCTGAAAAGTACAAAATAAGTTCTGATCTGTTGTTTATTCTTGGTCTAAAAGATGAATATTCGAGTGAAAAACCAGATGGAGCCACCATCCGGTCACCTGTGGGTTCATCAACCAGTTTGAAGCCTTGACTTGGATGTTTTAGGCATTACCACCTTGGCTTTTGGAGGCCGTCATTTTGACTTTCTGACTCAGAACCCACAGACACTGCACACCTGTACAGCTGTGTGAACACCACAGCTGTCCCTGGATCAGGTGGTGGAGTGCAGTGTTTTCAGTTTGGTCGAGGTGATCGCAGCACAGGAAACACAGTTAGTTAACTTCCTCTTTGGACAGACACGCAGCTCATTTCCTGTTTTACTCGCTTCAGCAAAAAATGTCTAAAACCGAAGAAAAAAAACGATTCCTCGAGTTACTCAATAGCTAAGAGTCCCCGATTAAACTAATTTTCTTCGATGTCTCGTTTAATTCGGACACATTTGTTCAGTTTGTTATGACAGTTTGTAGCGAGCTTCATTTGATGGCACGATGGAGAAAACAATGAGGGGAAATATGTCTTAAAGTTGGAGCCGTTTCAAACAAAAGAAAAGAGAAAAGTCTGCACAGTGTGTCCGTTATTAAACTGAATTAGCTTAAAACAACGCCACAACGTCAAAGCTGCAGCATCTCAGCTGAAAGCAGCCAGTTCACATGTCGAGTCCACTGAGGGAAACGGACAAGGAGACTTTTCACGTTAGCATTTTAAGGGAAATCAGTCGGCTTGTTAGCTGAGAACAGAGGGAAGCTGAGGCTCAGGGCTGAGCGGCGGAGAGACTTCTTTTAGTTTACAACACAATAAACACAGAGATACGGGACTAAAGCTGTACCGTCCAGCCCAGTCCGATTAAAAATATGACCACAGACATAAGACTCCAGATCTGAGGAGTTCTTACCGACGGCGAAGTGGACCAATAAGCAGCTTTTAGCCACAGCTGCGTTTTTAAGTGCAGATGAAACTTCGTGGAGACATTCGGACACACGGTTTCCCCTTAAGGGAACGCAGAGCGACACCATTTGCATAAAACCAAACTAAAGACTTCGGATAATATTAAACATGTTTGTTGTGACCTCGAGATGCGAGAAAGACCTCCTTAAAACAGCCTGGAATGAGTTTTATGACCTCCTGACGCCAAACGTCTGAGATCACGCCACAACTCTCCTGAGATTCTTCTTAAAATCGTGTCATGTGTGGCCAGCTTTGGCTGAGAAGGATGTGAGCAGAGGACTTTAGTAAGCTGAGTCTTGGGCCTAAAGCAACTTGTATTTATGGTGTTGGACAGATGGTGCCAGAACGACCAAAATAAAAAAGCTCATTTCTTCAGACCACGCTGTGACACCTGTGGATGTCTCCTCTGCTTCTCCCAGGTCTCCCCTCTGCTCAAAGGCTTCCTGGACAGGATGTTGGTGCGGGACCCGGCTCAGAGGGCCACGGCCAGCGAGCTCCTCAAACACCCCTTCCTGACGAAGGCGGGGCCGCCGTCCTGCATCGTCCCTCTGATGCGGCAGAACAGGATGAGATGAGATGAAATGTGACACTAAAACCTCTCTGGAGGAAAGCGTGAAGACTCGGCCGGAACAGAATACTCCTGCACACCGCGGGGAGGCCCTCAGAGGTGAAAGGTCACACGCCAGAGGCTTGTTCTTCAAGCAAGATGTTCAGAAAAGCCAGTGTGCCGGAGTATTCTCTTTGTGTTATCGAGTCGCTGAACTGTGGGAGTGCATTTCCTAAATAAGAGGCAATAAAGTCGTGTGAGTGAGTGAGTGAGTGTAATCAAATGATGCCGACACTGTTAATGGAAGTGTTTCATCGTGTGTGTGCGTGCGCTGGGAGTCATGAAGGAGAAGCAAAGCAGCCACAACTCGCCTGTGGATTGATCTTTTTTTGAGCCGGACAGATTCAAAAACAAAGTTGTGGCTCGTCTTTTATTATTTTTCCATTTGGACAGCAGCTGGATTGTGTGAACGTGGGCGGTTCTGCACACACCTGGCGGACGTTTTGAAGGAGCCGAAAGCCCGTTGGCTGATTATTTTTTAAAGACAGACGGAGCAACGTTTTAATCTCACTTTTGGGCAGTCTGGAAACTTTTTCACTACAGAGACTTCTCTCCCAAACTCGGACCCTCGCCGTATTCTTACTACTGAGAGAGGAGCTCTTTGGACTCAGAAACGAGTCAAAATGACTATATTTTGTAGCCATAAAATCTTCTAGCTTCCTGTTGTAAACAAGCAAACATACACTAAGTGAAGAGGTAAACACTGGAGTCGTGGTAGCAGATGAATTCTTCCTTATTTCCTCCTAATTTTCCTGTGTAAGTATAATATACATAGAAAGATATATCAGTTTTGATCATTTACTCTACTTCTCTACTTTGTTTTCTAATGTTTTTTTTAGAGTGAGAGGATTTTTTTAAGCACTGTTGATCAGAGATAGAAGCTGCACTCGGCTGATTTCAGCTCAGCAGATAATGAACACTAAACATTGTTTTGTTTTGTAGAAGAGGTGTCGAGATGTCGCGCACAGTCCCATAACACTGAGTCAGCTCCCGGTTTACTTTCTTTTTAACAGCTGGTTCTTACTGTAGTACTTTTAGACAGGGACGTTTTTCCACACCCATGACTAATTATTACAGCTGAAGAGAGGAAACTTATTCACACACTAACGGTTCTTTTGATGTAGCTTTAAAAAAGAAAAGATATAAGCTGCTTCTTGGTGAGTTGTGTTCATTCTGTGGTGCACATGCACTTCCTTATAACTCCTCTGCAGCTGATTTTAGTGAGAAACTTTTGTTTTTGTGCACTAAATGCCTCGTTAGTGCGTTCAGCAGACTGCTCCTGACCCCAGCTTGTATTCAGAAGCAGAGAAAAGGACCAAATATTGGCCAAAAACAACCTGAACTCATATTGGTTGTGCATCTTCAGCCTGAATTTTAAGTTTCAAACATCCCCTGACGTCACGAGTCGGTTAATTTGGTGAGAGTCAGACCCGTGGGAGGTTCAAGCAAAGAAGCAGGATGAGTGGCGTCTTTATCAGCTGGCCTTTGCTGCACCGTGTAGCAGCGAGCAGTCGTTTCTGCAGAAGATGAAGTCATGGTATTGAAACACAGATGCACATAAACACGGCCTGCAGACACATTCCTCTCAGCCGAGGCTGTTGTTTCCATTCCTTCTATGTCTTCCACTTCAGCCGCTGCGGACGGCCTCCTCTTTTTTAAATTACAGCGCCCGGGAGCTTCCACTAATGAGCTACCAAGAAGCACATTTTATTCAACTTTTGAACACTTTATCCTGGCAGAAAAGCAGCTTTTTTGCTCCTGCTGATACAGTCAACTGTCGAATTTCAGGCCTCATACAAAGAGTAGCACGAAGCGAGGCTTCTCAAAGCAGGAAGTGGCTTTTAATCCAGACTAATACTTTGTTTTCTAACTCTACAAAGCACAAGCAACTGATTGTGAGCTGGTTTAATCATTATTCTAGCAGCGGTGCCCTGCCGGTCTGTGGTTATGGTGCTGATGCCGCCTCCATAAGGCTGCACCTTCACCTCAACAAAAACAGCTTCCTTCCAGGCGTCTCTTTCTGTACATTTTCAAGCTGCTGCCGGTAGATTTAGAGAACGGCGTTAACAATGCCCTGTGGCTGTTTTCGTGCCATTAAGAGCAGAAAAGTATGCGGTTCCCGCTCCTTGAAAAATGTAAATCCAGATTTCTTTTCATGCTCCGTCTCCAGCTGAACGCGAGTTAATTGTAAACCTGTCCCCTGATGCTCTTTTACGCCTCAGAAGCACTCACTTTGTAGAATTTTCTTGTGGGCGTTTGGACTTTGTGTCTTGGCAGCTTTCCAGGGCAGATTTTCATCTGTCAGTTTCTGGATCAGTTTTGTGGTCGGAGATGTGTCGGGCCAGTAATGACTCGGATGTTTCACGCTTCTGCTTGTTATCAGAGGACCTGAATGAGATGACAATCGGCTGTAGTAAAGAGCTCGTTTCCTCTCTTTTTCTGGAAAGATTGCTGCCAGTCTTAAACTTTTAAGGCCACACGTTGAACACGAAGAATTAAAAATAGGTTCCTCTTCCTGCTGAAAGCTGGTAAAATGCATCAGTTTTATGTTTCCTGCTGAACTTTCTGTGAAGTCATGTGTGAAAATGAACGGATCAACAGAGTATTAAGGTCACTGGAAAACAGCTTGAGTTTTTTTGCCTTGCTGACATATTTAATAGATATTTCTTCGTGTTTTAAGCTACAGTTTTTCCTCCCGCAGCCTCTGCTTTTTCCTTAATGTCCGTAACTTTATATCACAATAAGGCTCCGATTTCTGAAACCTTTGACCTCAGATGATCAACATTTCAGCCTTAAAGATTTTCCGAACAGTGGCTCTTAATACTTTATTTAGTTTTCCAGGTATAAACAAACTCGTTGGTCCTTTTTCGCTTCGTGACTCATTGGATCCGCTTTCTTTATCAATGTGAAAGTCTTGTATCTTCACTGTTGTGACACGTTAGGGACCAGATTTGTCTGATTTCATGCCTTAACAGTCACAACCTGACTGATTCCAACATGTTCCTGACACTATGACCGGCTTCAGGACACTTAACTCAGATTTAAGTTGGCGCTCTTCTTATCTTGGGTGAGTTTCTGTCGTAGAAAAGGTCCGATCCGTAGGGACTTTGTTAGTAGTGTACAGGGTTTAGTGCCTTGCTAAGCAGCATCTTCAGACATTTTTGGGTTCCGTTGCTTCTTGGAAACCTCCCCAGGACCATGATAACGACAGATTAACCAGCCGATTCGATGGAATATGTGGGGGAATTGGACTGTTGTGAGTCACACTCACTCACCACCTGTTTAAAACCTGTTTATCTGTCCATCTGTTGTGATATTGATCTGTTTTTATAACAGAAACTCAAGCAACTGTACCTTCACCAACGTGTTTTTGTAAATTTCACTGGTTGTAAAAACATAGACTTCACTTTGCAAATTCTACTTTTTTTGCAAATACAATTTTTGTAAAAGATTCCTGTCGTGTGTTTTCTGTTCGACTCGCTCAGATGTTGAGAAGAAAGGTTGAAGTGGTGAAAAACTACACTGAAGATGCTCGAAAACAGCAGCAGGAGACGAAAAAGAAGGTTTTAATTCCAAGGTTACATGATCCGGTCATTTTAACAAAAACACAGAAGCAGTGTGTGAAAAACTAAGTGAACCCCCTAATCCAACCACCTTCAGCAGCAGTAAGTTGAACTGATGGTTTTCAGTGTGATTTTATCAGTATCTCACATGGCTGTGGAGGAATCTTGTTCCACTCTTCTCTCCAGCGTTGCTTCAGCTCATTGAGGTTTGCAGCATTAGTTCATGCACAGCTCTCTTAAGGTCCCACCACAGCATTTCAGTCAGGCTGAGGTCTGGACTCTGACTGGACCATTGCAACACCTTGATTCTTTTCTTTTTCACACATTCTGCTGTAGATCTGCTGCTGTGTTTGGGATCATTGTCCTGTTGATGAGCCAGTTTCAGCCCAGCTTTAGCTGTGGGACAGATGGCCTCACATCTGACTCCAGAATACTTTGGTATCCAGAGGAGTTCATGGTGGACTCAATGACTGCAAGGTGCCCAGGTCCTGTGGCTGCAGAACCAGCCCAGATCATCAGCCCTCCACCACCGTGCTTGACAGCTGGTATGAGGTGTTTGTGCTGATATGCTGTGTTTGGTTTCCTCCAAACGTGCTGCTGTGCATTATGACCAAACATCTCCACTTTGCTCTGGTCTGTCCAAAGGACATTGTTCCAGAAGTCTTGTGCTTTGTTCAGATGCAGCTTTGCAAACCTAAGCTGTGCTGCCATGTTCTTTTTAGAGAGAAGAGGCTTTCTCCTGCAGCCCTTCCAAACAAGCCATCCTTGTTCAGTCTTTTTCTAACTGTGCTGTCATGACCTTTAACCTTTAACACGCTAACTGAGGCCTGGAGTGTCTGAGATGTAGCTCTGGGCTTTTTCACCTTGGGGTGAACTTGCTGGGACGTCCACTCCTGGGAAGATTGACAGCTGTCCTGAATGTTTTCCACTTGTGAATAATCTTTCTCTGTGTAGAATGATGGACTCCAGATAGTTTGGAAATGGCCTTATAACCCCTCTTAGATTGATGGGCAGCAACAGTAGCTTCTCTAAGATCATTGCTGATGTCTTTCCTCCTTGGCATCGTGTTAAAACACACCTGAATGCTGCAGAGCAGAAAACTGACAGAACTTCTGCTTTTATAGAGCTTCTCACACTGACTGATGATCAGTTAATCAGTGCATTGATCAGCAGCTCCTGGCTGCTACTTACCCTCTTAATTCCTGTTTAAACAGTAAGGGTTCACTTAGTTTTTCACACACTGCTTCTGCATTTTAATGACCGTGTCATTGTTAGTTTTTAACTCACATTAAGACCAGATGATCTTTTTCAGTTCTGTCCTCATATTTAAGAAAAATCAAGTAAACCAGAAGGTTTGTTTGTTTGTGCTTTTTAACTGTACGGCAGCCTTTTTGGGACATCTCAGGTCTCCTTTCAGCCCGTCTGCTGCCTCAGGAAAAGAAAACCAGAAGTCAACAGGAACATGTTCACATGTACGGTGAGATTTAGGATGTTGGCTTTAAATGTTAGCTTTTATAACTAAACCCAGGACATCGAGGGGATCTAACTGCTTCTTCTGTGACTCTTTTCTAGAAAAGGATCTGTTGAGGTTTTAGATCTTAACTGTTACTATAGCTACTGAACAGTTGTCACTTTGTTCAGGAGATAATGTGACTTTATTGCACATAAACCACTTAAATGTCTCCAGCACTGCCTATAATTAGAAGTATTTACAGTGACTCTGTTGCCATCAGTGAGGATTTATTATCATTGTTGATGTTTAGCTGCATGAATATGAGTTTTTAGGAGATGAATAAAGGCTCAACTTGCATTATGCTGTGAAGATGTGAACTGAGGCCTGAATTTAAGGCCTATGACACTCTCACCTGCCTCCTGATGATAAGATCTGACGCAGCCATCAGTGGAAACCCAGAGGAACACTCTTTCCGATCTGTGTCACAGCAGCAGCAGCAGAGTTGGCACGCTTGTATTTTCAACTTCCGCCCCGTCAGTGCAAGTTACGCAGCTCTGCAGCGCAGCTCTGCAGCGAAGCTTCTGCAGCGAAGCTTCAGCCTGCGAGGTGGGCCCCTCCAGACAATGACTGCTGGAATTTGTCAAGTGTGGAGCTCAAAGATGAAAAGTGAAGAAGAAGTGAGGACGTTCTGCTAGTTTGTGGAGTTGAAGCAGAAAACACCAAACTATGCCACCAGGTCTTTGAAAGCAACAAAGCACAACGAACTTCAAACGGGGGAAATAAAGAGACTTCCTCTAAATAAATCTCAGCGATGTTTGGTATAAACACTATTCTATGGAACAGCATAACCATACCAGGTACCACCTCAATTTGCTCTCAAACAGCTTCATTTCTTGGTGTTGTGAACATCCCAAAATGTTTGAAATCCTCCTGAGATTCAGCTCTGTTTTTGACTGGATTAATTAAGTATTTTTGCAGGTTCTTCCACTTCCAGACAACATCCCAAAGGTGTTTTTAGCTCCGTCATGTTCAGCTGACATCAGCTCGAGCTCATTTTTGCTCTGTGGTGAATTATTCCTGCTGTTAAAAGCTGGTAAACTGGGGGCATAAAGGAATAAACATTAAGCGGTTAAAGAACGGGCCCAAAGTGGGTCTAAAAAACATCCCAAACATCTTAGCAGCAGCCTGGACCGTTGACAGATGGCAGCTTGGCTCTTTGGACTCGTGCCGTTTATTCTAACCCACCATCTGCAGCCTCAGCGGGGGCCCAAATGCATCAGATATATTTTTTCACATTCAGATGTCCAGTGTTTGTGACTCAACGCCTACTTCAGCCTCAGCTTTCTGCTCTGACATGTTGTAGTCCGTCCCCCTCAGGTCTGGGTTGGGTTACTGTCATCAAAACCTGTTTCTCACTATCCTGAGGGGCTCCAGTTGACTGCATGCACATGATGCTCTCCTGTGATCCTTTAACTTGACACTTTGACCCACCTGCAACAAGTCCTGTGAAGCATCTGAACTCCCACTGACTTCAGTGATCTTCTGTTGCTTTTTCCAGCATCAGGACAACCTAAAAATGTGTTTTTACTGCGATTATCTCCACATAGTTTTGACTATATGGTCAGGAAACTAGACTTTCATCATCATGGTAAAAATCCTCAATGTAGGCCGTTAAAAATCTTTTTTTCCCCAGTTTTTGTCTCAAGTAAAGTTTCACACCAACTATTTTTAAAGTTTCCACTCCAGTGAGCTTCCAGGAATTAATCTTCTTGAGCATTTTGTGGATATTTTTACATACTGGTTTGTATATTTTTTATTCTGCAGCCCGAGCTGGCCACAGTTTCCTCCGTTTGATGTGTGTTTGTGGCAGAATTTCCAGCATATGACGGAGCCGCGCAGGTGGGCGGTGTTTGGCGGCCGCGGCAGCCAATCAGAAGCCGGCGTGTCGCTGTCAAACACAGCTGATCGATGAGTCAGGGGGGAGCAGCCGAAAAGGTCGCACTTGTTGCTGAGCAGGAGCTGCGATCGTCAGCTGGCCGCGGAGCTTCTGTCCATCTCCCCTTTGCGCCTGAATAAAAAGTCCGTGCGCCACCCGCCTGCGCCCCCGCCACCGCGTCACTGTTGGCTCTCAGGTGAGACGATTTAAACCTTTTTCTCTTCGGTCCCTGCAAAGATATGCGCTGTCGGGGTTTAACTTTACCTGCCTGTGGTCGAAGCGAGTGGAGAAATTAAACGTCGGCTGTTATTTCTCTGTCTGATTTGCTGCGGGAGAGCCGTGCGCGCACGGGGGTGTTTATTTGTGTTCGTGCGGAGCAAAGATAGAACCTGTTATGTTAGACTGCAGAGGGAAAGTCTGTGCCTTTAAATCACTGATATCGCTGTGATAAACAGAAGGGAAAAAAGAGGAGTTTCACCAGAAAAGGACTGATTGGATAAAAAAAAATCTTCCCCGAAATAGCGACGCTGCTGAGGAACAAAGACCATCCACCGGGAACCCACCGGCTCGATCCAGGAGGGAACTGCTCCAACAGGGTCTCAAACAGCATTTCAGTTTCACTTTATGGCTTTCTGTTTGTCCACGGAGAATGTCTGAGGGTTCATCTGAGCATGTTGGAGCTGGTAGGAGACCGGAGCTGATTATATCTGCTGAAGTATGTGGGCAGACTGGTTGGATGGAAGGAGAAAACTGCTCCTCATGAGATCAGTGCTGTGTGTGGATTCAGTAACTGGGTTATTTTACATACAGAAGAGGCAGGGTAAGGGATGTGGATTACAACAATTAGTTGATGAGTTGATATGAAGGTGATAAATCGGCTGATGTTTGAGGAGGTGCAAAACCAAAACTGGTGGGTGTATCATAAGAAAGATTAGAGATTTCTCACTTTAATCATTAATCATTTTGTAATTTACACTGTAAAACATTTCAATGGCCAACATCGGGACAGAAACTGGGTGAAATGAGCCCCCGGTCTGCACCCCAGTGACCTTTTCAGTAATGCAGCATCAGCACTGCCACTGTGTGCTGCTGATGCATTGTGTGCACCGGCATGAATGCTCTTTTCCTTCTTTTAATGATTTATTAGACTCCTTTTCACAGCTGTAAATGCTCAGGTGTAACTCCTGAAAGCCAAGAGTAGTTTGTTCATGTCTTTTCTTTTTACTGCTGCAGACTTTTTAGTTTAGTAAAAACTCAAAAAGTAAATGTTTTACCAGCTCTGGATTTGGGATGGAGCCCCCAGCCTCCCAGAATTAGTCCCAAAGAATAAAGTTGATCTTTTATTTTGATGTTTCTCAGCCCCTTATAAATGAGCAGAAAGCCACTCGGACTGATCAACTACTCTGTCACATGTGGTTCAGTGGGTGAAAATGCTCAACACTTATTACTTCAATCTAAAGTAGTGTGAAATCCGCTCCCAGAGACTGTCCTGGTGTGTGTTTTTGTTTTATCTCCCGGTTTTCAGGTCTATCCTGCAGCACATTCTCTGGGATTTTCCCCCTGAAGGTCGCAGGCTCGTCTCTAATCTGCGCTGCCATCGCTCACGCTGACTGTACCTGACACTTCCTGTGTTTGCGCCAACTGAGTCGTTGTTATGGCTGGAAACATAAAATGCATCATATCCTGCGTGCCAGAAGATATTTCCAAGAAAGAAAACATTGGCTAATGTTGCACATAACCACAAATGTTGAGTTAACTGAGCCTTTAAAGGCACGGTGAAGAAGTTTGGGCATGAAATGTCATCCTTGTGGAAGCACACTGTGTCAAAGTGACCTCTGAATTCGTTTTAAGTCGTGAGGAAAGAGACATTTGTTATTTTCCTCTGCTGCAGCGGCTGCGTCAAACATTACAGCACAAGTTCTAATATCCCAGAGGGCCACGATGACTAAGATCCAGACCTCCCACGCAGGTTGTGGTCACATGAGATGGAGCTATGAGTGTTTGTGTTAAACCTCTGTCATGTTTGATTTGTGTACGAGTGGCATTTTGGGGCAGTGGGCCCTCCCCGGCTGCTATCAGGATGACTGGCATCTCTTTTGACATGAAAGCACACCTACACACACACACAGTTTCACACGCTGTGGCATCATGGCAGGGGAAAGGGTTCTGGCTCGGCTGGTGCTGGTTCATCACAGGAAGTGTGTGTCTGGCATGAAGGTGTGAAGTTTGGAGTTTTGTGGTAGATGCTATTGTGCTGTCAGGTGTCGTGTTGGTCAGTTTAGGCAGTGTTGAAACAGTAAACAGTTCGAGGGCTCAGTTTCACTGTTAGTCAACTGAAAGGTTGTAGTCGGGCTGCGTTTAGGATGTTGTCACGAAGACGGGGAAATAAAACATTTAAGGCTCGTTTTATAGAGTCGTATCAAGGTTATACTTGTCACTTTCTTTGCATATTTAATCATTCCTAATTTCTTCTGGGATGAAAACAAACCAAAAAGCAGTTTTGCTTCTTACTGTTGTTAAATGAGCACTCAGAGAGAATTGATCTACTTTCTCTTTGTGAAAAGTGTCTTAAAACTGCTCCTTGTTCCTGGAGTGGAGTTTTAACAGTAAACACTGGACAAAAGTGTGAGGAAAAAGCACATTTTTTTCGGTTTTAGTTGAAATTCAAGCACCTTGAGTCCACTTTAGATGGAGCAAAAGTACGAGTTTGATCACCAAATGTGCAGAAGACCGAAGAGATGGCTGCAGAAATAAAAAAGTCTGTTGAATTTAGTGGAAAACAGGCCCTTTCTGGGATTTGAAAACTGGTTTACTTGCAGCTTTCCTGCAGCAGTGGAAGTAAATTAAGCCTTTAAAGAGTTTTATTAGTTTGGTTCTAAATGACAAAGACAGGAAATGTGCACTTTAACAACAATATTTAATTCCCTGAAAAGGTTCATTTTCAGACATATTTACATGTCATTATATGTAAATATGTAATTGTATGTAACACTGTTTTTCAGTGACTTAGATTTCTGATTTTGATTGGAAATTCTTTATTTCAAATATGTGATAAAATACATAAAAAACTATTGACTTTACAACAAAAAACAAAAAGTTCATGTATTAATATACTCGAACCATAAAGGAAGCAGTAACCGAAGCCTGTGTTTAATCACCCCTTTAATATCCAGTGTGTTACTCAAGCTTTATCACAAATGGAAAGAAAAAGAAGCAATTATAATTCCTTTTAAGTATAAAAAAAATGAATAAAGAAGTTCTTATGTTGAGGGATTTCTTGACCCTCAAAACATCATCTCTTGCTGTGGTTGTGCTGCTGTGATGTGGAACCTTTGGTAGGTTTCCCTTTTCATCACAAACTGACAGAAAATGTCAAACCACTGACCTTTAATTGAGATTACAGTAAGTAAGCTTCAACAGGCTTCTGCTGAATCATCCATGCGGCTGCGTTACAAACGCACCTGTCAGAGTGACACCTGTAGGAGGTCGTGTCTCGCTGCTGCCCGGCAACACTCAGCAGCTGACAGTTGTTTCCTCTGTGAACAGAAAATAAACGGTGACACCTGTGACATCGCTCATCTGTTTGGGCAGTAAAACAGGTGCGACTTCTGCTTCCTGCGTGTTTACAGCCCCTGGCTTTTTTTGAGAGTTTTCTCTTCCTCTGACTCTTCTCCTGTGTCATCATCAGGAAGTCCGGTTTGATGTCTGCGTCCATCCTGCATCCGTGGCCGTGTGGACGCGTCGGCCTGGTCTGTGGACTCCTCCTCCTGGCCTCCTCGCCGCTCCTCACCTCAGGTACGACCTCTGAGCCCGCCGGCCGACGTCGTCGTGTGCAACAGAAAAACGAGACACGTCACACTTTTAAACACTTTATTCGTGACTCATTGTGAAACTCTCCTTCTGTGTTTTGGAGGTTTAAAACCCATCGTCTGGAGGTCACAGAGTTTTGTTTTTAATCTGACATCAGAAATTCTAGTCATTTTCCGCTCTCAGCTTCACATCTGACCCAGTCGGAGCGTGCAGAAGTAGTGGAAGCCATGTTTCTGCAGGCGTTTAGAGTGAAAGATGAAGAAAAGGAGGAAGTGGCGCCGGCTGCTCTTGCAGAGCTGCTTATGAGACCTGAGAGTTTTTTCTTTTTTAGTAGATATTGGCCAGAAATCCTGATCCCTTGTAGAACCTTTTAGTCACACATAACTGCTTCTATTTGCAGTAACAATATCGTCTTACTGTCCTGCCACGCTGACCCAGATGGGGTCGAACACGCACTCTCTGCCTGACGTCATCTTCCCTCAAACAACGCCAAAACATCCAGCTTGTCCTCAGCACCATCTGCGACAGACTTACACCAGTAGCTTTATTTAGAATATCTGTTATAACCATTTGTGCTAAAGGCAAGTTATTAAGTTATCATTAAAAAGTAAACAGTAGCTTCCACAGGCCAGATCAGTCGCACATCTTAGCAACCCACTGATTGTCTCACTGGATGTTTAAGCTCTTTTGACTCTTCCTCGTTTTTCTCTCTCATTTTTTTAGTTTTTGGTTTATGGTTCTCGTTTCGTAAAGCTAAATTACTTGTAAGCTTCCTCTTTGAATCTTTTGCTGATTATATCTCTTCGACTGGTTAAATCTTTGCACTATTCATTTTTGTATAAGTTACTCAATAACCAGAATTTGCCCCAGGATGAATAACGTATCCACCTGTTAAATATTGATCTATCGCACCATAAAAAGGGAAAAAATCTCTATTTTCTACAACACAAGTCGGTCAAATCTGTCAGTTTCTGCTGGTGGAAGTAAAGAGTGAGAAAATCCCCTCCAGAATGTTCATCCTCTTCTTTAAAGCCATAAGAAAAACGCACTCTGAGCCGTGCTGCAGAGATGGAGGAGGGGCGAACTTTGACCTCTCCTAACCAGATGCCAAAGTGGCTCCCGATGGTAAGAAATAATGTAAAAAACCTGCTCTCATCTCTGTGTCTCAGCAGGCAAAATGAGCAACTGCACTCACCCTCTGGTGCCAGAACATGGAGGCTTCCGCTGTGATCCGTCTCCATGCCACGGTTTTCCTCACAGGAGCTCCATCCGCTTCTTCTGTGAGCCCGGTTACCACATCAGCAACAGGGTGCCCATCTCCAGGTGCCGCCAAGGGAAGTGGGTGCCGCCGATACCTGCCTGTATCAGAGGTACGAGTTTGGAAGACTGGAAGCACGAGTCAGCAGAAATCTGTGGGCAGATTTTCACAGTTTTAAGGAAAAATCAGTCATGAGTTTCCAGAAAAAAATGCTCATTTCTGTTATCCAGCAGCTCGAGTGTGAAGATTTGGTGTTTCATGACTGAAAGTAAGAGTTGTTCATCAAAGACAGAGCAGAATAATCATGTTAATCCATGATGAGAGTGTTCTTACGAGCACAAATAAAAGAGGAACTCTGTGACTGGCTCGGCTTTTCTCTCACTCATAAGTCGCTTTATCCAAATCGAGTTCATGTGAGGAACAACTAACGCAGCGCTTTGACCGAGAAGCTCATTTCAGAGTGTTGTTAGGTGTGAAAAGCGCCTGAAAGATCCAGCCTGTTGTGAGCTGAGCTGAAAACTTTTACATTGGAGGAGTTCTACGTGCTAATAGATTAGCTGATAGGAAAACTTGTGTCAGCTGGATTTTACTTTGTTCTTACTGCAGATTCTTCATCTGGAGCAAAAAAAAAAGCTCAAAATGGAACAGAAATAGAAGTGAATGCTAATGTGAACGCAGGGACTTAAGACACAAGAGAAATTCAGGCTGTTCTTCTGATGCAAAGCTCAGACTCATCGTGTTTTTACTCTGAAGCAACACAGACTGCTTCTGGAGAAATCAAGTCTGGAAATGGTGTCAGTTTAAAGTCCTCCTCTCTGAGAGAAAGCAGATGCTGTTGGGCAACTCTAAACATTACTTTTCCCAGCCAGCGTTCTTCAGTTAGTACCTCGGTTTATGATCTACTCCTCACTGTTTTCACCCAGACAGTTCAAGGGTTGACGGTTCATTCTAGTTTTTGGTATCGAGGAAGCAGATGGCCTTAGACCACATGTCCTATGCTTAGAATTTGCATAAAGGTTTATTTATGAGGCGTAGATGGTTTGTCTGAGAGCTTTTTCTAGCAATAACTAAATCACAAGAACTTCTGTCAGATCTGACCAGTAAAATCATGAGGAGAAGTCTTCCCTCAATCGCAGCTTTAAAGGTTAATAATCATTCAAACCTGCAGCCTCTGAGGACGGGGCTGCTTTCTCCATGCAGCAGCAGTATCCCGTTCAGCTTTTGACCTACTTAACAGATCAGCTCAGACGCTATCTGACTTTGCAGGGAGAATTGAAGCTTCACTCTGCCCACACCAGTTCCGACTTCCTCTGTCACCATTCAGTTATAGGCGCTGCAGCAGGAAGTCAGAATGCAGAAAGCGGAAGTGGGCAGAGACACCATAATAACCATCAGACACTTCCTGTGTGCCGACGGCGTCAGAGCCTGATGGAAATCCACTTTATAAAAACCATGTCGGTACCAGATAAAAGTAGACTCTGTGTGACGTGCTTCTAATGTTTCCAACATCCTTCACAAACCTCGCATCCACCGAGTCTACATGTCGATGAGACGTTTCTATCTTCTGTCCTCCTCAGACGGACCCAACATGAAGTCTGACGACAGAGGGGGCGACTCGATGCCCAGCATGGCCACAACCGCGGTGGGCGTGTCCATCTTCCTGCTCACCACCACCGCCTGCCTGGTGGTCAAGTCCCGCCTCTTCCCCTGTCAGTCACACAGGTGAGGAGAAGAAGGCTAAATCAATATGATTCATTCAGAAGAAGCTCTAAAACTCCACATCTTATGTCGGGATGTGATCTGCCGGATGCTCTTGTTTCAATAAATCAGGTGATTTAGAGTTTTAGCGTGAATTAACTCCCTTTCTGTTCCTTGCAGCCGTCGCTCCTCAGACCAGCTGGACCTGATGGTGGACGGGCTCCCCGTCTCTCTCCCCTCCTATGAGGAGGCGGTGTACGGCAGCTGGGGGCAGCGCATCCCTCCCTGCTCAGTTCCGGGACCCACGCAGCTCCTGCTGGCCCAGGAGGCTCCTGGCTGCCACCCGTCCTCTCTGAGCAGCCAGTCGGATGGCAGCCACCGGCCCCTCCTGTCCGGCCAAAGCCCGGACAACCCCCCGCCTCCGTACGAAGAGGTCCCGACGCCACATCCCAGAGACAGGATGAGCGACCGGCAGCTGCGTGTGGTTCTCTCCGACGATAAGGACACCTGACTGATGCGTTCGCGGGTTCACTTGTGACTGAAATCTTACCCATGACAGATTGTGACGGCTCATACCTGCGGCGTTACATCTGCAGATGACGGCTGACTCCTGTACTGCCGCACTTTTCCTGCTCGGCTGCCGCTCGGCAGCTTCAGGACCATCACGCGCTATTTTAGACGAAGCTGACAAGCTCTGATTGGCCAGCCGTCTGGTGGCACCGACCTGACGGAGGTGGACTAAAGTGCATTTATCAATGAAATGTTAACTGTATAGCGTATTGTATGAATGTTTGTGGCATGGCGGGTGTAATTTGCACATGAATCTCTGCTTTCTGCTGAAAACCTGGTCATGAAATGAGAAGTTAATTTATTGGTTAAAGGGTTTGAGGGGAGAAGAAGAGAAAGTGATGAGGTTTTCAGAGGACAGCAGTGATGTAAAGCTGTGTGTTTTCAGTGCTGTTCTGGAGACGTGTTTTTATCCTTCCCGTCAGTGACGGGGCTGATCAAGGCTTCCTTTGGGAAGTTTCTGACACTTTCGCTCAGCTTTTCTCTTCCGGTGTACTCAGACTGCACACCGGAAGCCGGCGTTGGTGCACAGACGTTAATTTAAAAGAGAAATAATTATCTTGTGTACAGCAGACGGATGTAGAGATTTAAAGAGAAAGCAAATGGATTTCTCTTGTGTTCAATCAGGTGTGAGTGAAGTGGAGATTACTCGATATCTGACTTAAATCTATTTTAAAAGGATCAATCCTTCATTTACTGACTCATTTTGTCAGTAAATCAGAGAATGTAGACTCTAGTTCCACAACTTGCAAAAAAAAACACCTTAAAAGAGCTGATTCGATGCCTTCACTGACCTTGAATGTATTTAATGTTTAATTTTGTGGCAAAAAAACTTAACTATTATATGGATTGTAGTATTTACAGATGATGATTTGTATATTGTATTATTGCACAGAGCTATAAGATAAATAAATGTTAAACTGTTCCTTTTCGCTGTTTGACTTCCTGACCTTGTTTGTGACTTAATTAGAGATAATCTGCATCACTCGTGTTCACCAGTGCTACAGTTCACACCTGATGGTTGAAACGCATCAGTGTCATTTCCTGCAGCCTGTAATCTGGTTTGGCAACATGTTTCTAATTGTTTGACACTTCCTTTGAGATGCCACCTCAGAAAACTGCAGAAATCTTCAGGCCGGATGGTAATTATGTCAGAGTTGAGCGTCTGCACCCCTCCGGATGCTGCAGGTCGGTCCAAACTCGATAAAAACTTTCCTCTGTGGAAGAAGAAACTGACTCATGCCTCAAAAAGAGAAACTCACATTTCTTTATTCCCTCTAAAGATATGTGAAATCTTCAGTGTCATTGCAGGAAATTGTCCAACAAACATGTTGAAGCGCTTCAGTTTTCAGCTGTTTTAGACACATAATTATCTTCAGTCAGTTTGACGTTTGCAGTCTGATCAGGATGCCAGTTGGTGGAATACAGGGAAATTATCAATTTAGGGACTTTTAGCCTCTTTTTCACTGTGATTGTGTATGTTGACGTAGTGACTGTGATCTATATCGTTCCAGATTACTCGTTTTTGGCTGAATAAGTCTGTTGTGGTTCTTCCAAACTTCAGCCATGTGAGACTGATGGAGGCTGCTGTTTTGGACACTTGAAGCACAACAGAAATGTTGATGCATCCTTCCACAGATCTGAGTCGGTGTCTGAAAGGTCCACAAACAATTCTCTGAACTTCTGACACGATAAATGGAAACAATGTCCATCAGACACGGTGTTAAAAGCTCCTATTACTTATGTGAATAATTTAAAGAACTGTGTGCAGAGTGGTGAAGGGGCGACAAAGTGCCTGAAGCATAACAAAATATTCAATTCTCTGTCAATAGTTTTACATCTTAAGCTTTTATGTTAATAATTGAACATCCTACCAGACTTTATAGTGTATATCCACCATGAATTATTTCCATTTAACTGCATGTGAAAACCAATGACTGATGTTTTTCTGCTTCCTAATATTCATTAATTCAGTCATGATTTAAAAATAAACCATATTTTCACTTGTCATCGTCTGAGAGTTGCTGAGTTGCCTTTTGGCTCCCAGCAGGTTAATTGAGAGTTAGAAATAATCAAGATTTTAGTGATTTTTTAATCAGCGTTCGCTTGAAGTTTATTCCCACTGGTGGGTGAATATTCAAATGTGTGAATAACAGTTTAAAAGGTAAAAAGAACAGTATTATCAGCAGAATTTGTAAATGTACACAGGGAGACTGGCTCTTTCAGAGTCTTCATGTTCAGTTAAAACGGGTGAAATCTCCTCCATCTTGTTTAAAGTCTCTCTAAATTTGTGGAAGTAGGTTACAGTTTCAGAGCGGCGCTGTGGACCGTTCTGAAAACACAGAATTGGGCTGCGTTATTGTTTTGGCTCTCGGTATTTACTCCAAACGAACTTCCTCCGAAGAGGCATGTGATGGCGGTGATGAGGGCCAGAAAATCAGACTTCCTGCTTCGGTGTGAATCCTGGAAGTTTTGGACGAGTTTGACTGAAAGCGGATGTTGGTTAATGATTCAAGAAGGGGGATGAGTCCTCTGACAGTTTACAGTAAACGGTCAGCGGTGGTTGGACAGAGAAGACCAACATTTCCGGTGTTGCCACAGACTTTTGTGTGTGTGGCTGCAAAGTGACATGTTGGGAAAACTCTGAAACTTGGTGATTTTTAGAAGTTCCTGCTCAGTGTTGTACTTTTTTCTGCAACTTTGAGATAAATCTCGTGCTCCTCTGCGTCGTATCCTCTACTCCTCGTTGAACATGACACACTGAAATTTAACACATGGCCGAGTTGCACAACTCTGAACCAAAGAAGGAACAGTGTTACTATGATGAAATCTGAATCTGAGGGTTTCCCCTCCATTCAAATTCATCACAAAATGTCCTTAAAGTGACCCGAATGTGACGGCAGAGTGAGGCGGTGCAGCTTACACCATCAGGCCTGATGATGATGATGAAGTCTCTGCTCGCTTTAGTAGTTTCCAACTTTTCATCAGCCCTGCCTGCTGAGTGCATGTGATCATCCAACCAGGGGTTAATTGGTTTGTTTTTCCACTAATTAGGTCAGTTTAATCTCCAGAAGTGTGAAGTCAAACTGAAGGAAACTGAACTCCCTGGAGCACAATATTTCTCCAAGAAATGGATGTGATGTGATGGATGAAGGATGCCAACGCTGCATCTGTTAAATCGGTTCTTCTTTATTTCTCAACAGCCTTCTGAGGACATGTTTGGCTCACTGATGAGGTGTGGTCCCTGTTCAGAGACTTCCCCCAAACCCTGCAATTCAAACGTTACTCAAGTCGAGGTGAGTGAACTTTGTGAGGAGAAATGTAACCAAAACCATCAGCAGATGCAGAATAATTGTGCCCTACAATGTGTATTATTTCACAGTAGATTATTGTTATTGTACCTTTTACTGGCAAACGCTTCAGGAGAAAATCATCTGGTTCTCTGAGGTCTTAAAATGAAGTAAAAACAGCCACAGATGAACAACAACACATGATATCTTACACTGTCATTACTTAACAAAAACTGAGACCGCAAACAGAGAAGCGGTGTGTGAAAAACTAAGTGAACCCCATGATCCAACAGCTTGTAGAAGCAGCTTCAGCAGCAGTAAGTTGAACTGATGGTTTTCAGTGTGATTTCTCTCTCATGGCTGTGGAGAAATCTTGGCCCACTCTTCTTTCCAGCGTTGCTTCAGCTCATTGAGGTTTGCAGCACTGGTTTCTGCACAGCTCTCTTAAGGTCCCACCACAGCATTTCAGTCAGACTGAGGTCTGGACTCTGACTGGACCGTTGCAACACCTTGATTCTTTTCTTTTTCACACATTCTGCTGTAAATCTGCTGCTGTGTTTGGGATCATTGTCCTGTTGATGAGCCAGTTTCAGCCCAGCTTTAGCTGTGGGACAGATGGCCTCACATCTGACTCCAGAATACTTTGGTATCCAGAGGAGTTCATGGTGGACTCAATGACTGCAAGGTCCAACCCTTCCCAGAAACAGTAAGGGTTCACTTAGTTTTTCACATGCTGCTGCTTCTTCTGTTTTGGCTTAGCTTATCTATCAATAATGTTGCAGTGTAATATGGATTTAACTTTAAGACCTGGTAAGGAACAGATAATTTTTCTTTTTAATCTTCTAATACAATCTTGACTTGATAGAGGGCCGATTTATTTACCCATTAACTCCTTTAATCACCCAGTTTAAATATGATTGCCGCTAAAAGATGTGTTACATTGTCATTTTTCAATGTATTATAGCGCCAAAAAACACTTGTCTTCATCACATTCAGACTCAACCTCAACTAAAACTACATGATAGATCTGATCTGTCAGGTGATCAACAGGAGAGAATATATGATGTTCATGAAGTTTGTGTTGAAATCTGAACACGTGAAATTATTTTATACGTGATTTGATTGAGACACTGTCTGATGGAAAACAGCCAGCCAGACTTATGGAGACATGCATGTTTTTCACACGCTGACACAACTTCCTGTGGTCATAATGAAATGTTTGTGATATACTTTGGTCAAAATATGAACGGAAGTTGCTTTTCCTTCCTTCATTTTACACCCCTCTTCAAACGGGTCGTTTTAGGACATGTTGTGAGTCCAAATCCGCCTCTTTTGAGATCTGTAGTACTCAATAATCATTAAATAACCTGAGAGCAAAGACCACACACCAGTCTGATATTTAATTAGTAATTTTACTCTCAAATACTTTCCCTCATCTGTAGTAGGAAGATCTCTACATCTGGAAGGCTGCTGATCTCTCTTTTAGACAAAGTGTCGTCAAAACTGACATGGCGGAACAACATGAAGGTTGCTGGACAGTTAATAACGGCACTGAGAACTTGAGTCGTAATTCTTCCGTCACAAATCAGCTTTGAAAATTCTTGAATTCACTGTCAACCCACTCCCTTGTGTTATATTCTCAATTTTAAGCAAACAAACTAAGAAATGTCGCTCTTAAGGCTAATATTTCACCGAGGTTAGCTTCTGTAACGGCCGTTAACGGTTATGAACCGATGGTACATTCCTTCACGAACTGAAAGTGGGAATTTCTTAAGTCCAACTATTAAAAGAATACCAGTAAGAAGTCGAATTTCCATGTTGGGATATAAAAGTAAACAGAGTACTGACAGCTTTGTTTGTTTGTTTGTTAATGTCATGCGAAAATAAGTAAAATTCCAACGTCTGAGGGACAGTGAATGCAGCATCACTTGAGATTGCGGTTAGGCAGTGATGAGGAGAAAATGGTCGAATAACTTTGGAAAAAAAAAAAAAAGTTTTCCCCCCTTCAAGCTAATCTGCTAACTTAATGTTACATTTTTACAGGTATCAGGGTTGGATTTGAGTTAAAAACACCCCCCCCCCCCAAAAAAAAGCTGTCAAGGCACAGATATGTTAAAAAAAAACCTTTAACGTCGCCATTTATAAAGGGGGAAAAAAGGAAGTTTAATAGTCAACTTTAGTATGTTTTAGAGGTTTATACAACATCAAGAAACCAAACAATACACCTCCTCCATCCCTCTGTGATGACCTTCAGTGGATAATATTAACCCAGTTTGATATCAGAGTACTGTCAGATATTTACAGTGGAGATGAAACAGAGCTGTTGGTTTCAGTTAAAACATTACTTTTAACCCTAAAGCCTACGTGCAGTCTGACAGCTTCATTGTGGTCGAAACAAACATCTTAATGAGCACAGAAAGCAGCTTCCGCTTTGTTTCAACATCTTTATTTAGTTCAAGATTACATGGAGGATAAACAGTAGAAATAAAATCTTCTCCCTCAATAAAATCAGAGACATTCAGAGCAGAATCTGTGTTAACAGTCTGAAGAAGACGGTGGAAAAAACTTCCATGTTTTTCACGGGATGATAAGAAGGCACAGAGCTCCGATGGAGCGAGCGCGTGTGAAACAAACTGGGAGTTTAAATTGAATTTAACTTTACAGAGTTGGTGGGTTTGAGGGGTTTCTACATAGAAAATAATCCACATCGATGTCACAATATTCCATCACACTGCAGCGGAAACACGAGTCTACTTTCAGCTCATTATTTGAGGTATAATTTGTTACAGTTCAAACTTAAAGAAAAAAGGCTAATATACTAGTGTTTAATCACATCATCTAACAAGCATAAACATGCTGACACTACTCTTTATTTAGCTAATAATGGCTTCAGGATAGAAGGTTAGTCAATTGTGTCTGAAATGATCAGAAATCTGCATCGTTTTATGGTTCGATGCCCCGCTGAGGAGGCGTTTCACAGTCGTGGTGATGTCTGGTAACCGAATTACTAAACTTTTCTTGTGACTGATTGCTTCGCGTTTGCTTATAGGGAGTGTTGGGTAAATCCCGCCCATCTGGAAAAAAAGCAATTTGCAGACATCTGGTGACTCAGGGTTTATACATAACAGGAAAAAAACAAAAACGGTTTAGCACAAGTGTATAAAAAGTCATAAAACATGCCACTGAAATCAACGATGCCACTGATATCCGCAGTATTTTTTTTACTTCGAAGGTTTTTTTTTTTGGTGTGATTTTTGGAAAAGAGCCCAAAAACGGCAGTGAGGCTGATTTTTGTTTGTTTCGACATGATCGAAAACTATTAAAACAAGATGGCGTGTTTGTTCCTGTGCAGGCCGACAGACACGGTTTAAATGCTACGTTTTGATTTAGCTGCACTGAGAAATGAGTTTCATGTTCACCTCGCTGTTCCAGCCCTCTCAGATGGCTCATCTGGCTCCGTTTGCTTGGAGAAAATAAGCACCTTCTGCTTCAAACGGGCCGAGCTCACTGACGATTTCTCTCACTGAAGTGTAAATGATGAAAGAAAAAAGGCGACGGAGCAGCGGCGCCTCACCAGCTCACGTTTCACAGCGAGATCAATGAGGGGGGAAACACCCAACATTCGAGACCGTCCTGGTTCGGATACAAGCGGCGAGGTCGGGTCCGACCCTACAGCATGGCTACGCAGCGTGTGAGTCAGTAAATCTTGTGCGTACAAGTTTGTGGTTTGTTTGTATGTGTGCGTTTAAGTTGCTGTGATTGTAGACGGATCAAGAGTCGACTTTTCCTGCTTTGGGAGCAGAGGTCGAGCCAACCCTGGAACAGCGGGAGCTGCTTCAGGTCATGGGTGATAAGGGCGGCGAGAGGTCAGCTGGTTGAGGGGCGAACACGTCCCTCATCAGACCTGCGAGAGACACACAGAACAGGTGGGATTACGTTCAAATTTCTGCTGGTTTTAACCTAAATTCTGGTTTCAGAGGGGTAAAGGTAGTGTAAAGAAGTTCCTGACATCATTTTAAAGTTTATCTGGCAGAGCCATACTGTACAGTGCCTGAAATCATCTTAAAATGACAGCCCAGAGGCACACCTCTTTCCCTGCATCCTTTTCTCACTTCATGAGTGGAAGGACTGAGATGCAGGGAGAGACTGCATAGAAATGACACGCGGCTGTAGGTGTCCACTGTGGCCACCAGGGGGCGGCAGCTCACCTGCCTGAGCAGACATTTACTGTGGAGGTCACTCCTCAGCCTGATCTGATCTGTGAGGTTCGTCTCACCTGCGGTATCACAGAGTCCCTGCATGCCTCCTAACACAGGGTCTCTGTCTGTGAGCATCTGGCTGCGCACCCCCGGGCCCAGGATCAGTTCTGATTGGTCGGTTTCCTCCAGAGACTCCTGAACAGAGTTTTTAAACACAAGAAAGTCAGAGGAAGTGAAACTTTGCAGGTTTAAATGGTAAAATGTCAAACCGGTCTCCCTGAGCAGAGGCTCTGACTATGAAATGATTATTCATAGGTTTTGCGCTCGCTGTCTGCAGTCACACACAGAGCTGTAATGATCAGCATCAAGTCTGTTAGTTTATAACTCATCTGTCTGTTAGTTTGCTTGGAGTTTTGAGTCAGGCTGTTCTCAAACAGACTTTAGGTCCATAGGTCCAACTTTAAGGTCTCTTCTGGTGTTTTTAAAGTTTCTAATCTTGTATTAACCAGGGAGGTTATGTCTCTGCTTGCAGGATTATTTAAAAGCTGTCCCAAATTCTGAACCAGCTCTAGTTTGAAGGCATCTTATGTGGACAAAACGGTGCGGAGCCAGTGTAGCGTCTGGTCTGCTCAATTAAAATAACGAGCATCAACACAGATGTGGAGAAACTCCTTTTCCTGCCGTTTGTCTTTCACTGGATTTATAAAACGGTGTTTAAGAGCAGATTTACAAACGCTGTCGGGTGTTTTAATATCACCTGCAGGCATATATATACCCTGCTTTAAACAGACAGTTTGCAGCACGGTTCATAGACATGAGTCAGTGTTACAGAGCGTCTGTCTGCAGGGAAAACGAGCCTAAGGCTGATCTGTGTCGATAAACTGTTGCGCTGCTCTAAGAATACATCAGAGAGAAGGTCCAAATCTACATTGGAAGAGACATTTTAAGAAGTTTACAGATACTTTACTCATTCTGAGGGAAATGCTGCAAAGATTTAACCAGTAAAAGATGCATAGAGAGAACTTAAAAGTAAATTAGCTGTAGTAAATTAGAACTATACACCTAAAAGTCAAATATAACTAGTAAGACTGTCAGTAATGTGATTACATGACTGAGAAGTGGCTCTATCAGCAGCACTGGAACCGCTTTGGTTAAAGAATTAGATGGAGAAGAGGCCAAGGAAGAACCAGCTGAAGTTTGATTTGGCTCTGGTTGGTGTACTTTAGGGAACCCGGTGCTGTGTTTCTTCCTCTTTTTCCACTCACCAGCAGTTTGTGGCTCAGAAGAAGTTCCTCCTCGATTGAGGAAGGATATTTCTGTCTCTTGTCCTGAAACAGCAGCTGAGGCAGCATCTCCTCCTCAGAGTCATGAGTCCTAAACAACAGACACAGCGACTGTAAACCAAGAAGATGGTCTGAATTTAAAGTAAAACTAGTGTTCAGCCTCAGAGTCTGACATGGGCACCATGTTCTGAAGGAGCCACCACACCGAGGAAAACAGTAATATCTCTGGCTCCATCTTTTTTTTATACTTTTAAACACTAAGAAACATTTTTACGCTGAAACACTGCAGGAAAACCTCAGTTTATGTGTTTTGATGCAGAAATTGCTTGTTTTCACGGTGGCTGCTTTCTGGATTCCTTAAACATTAATCACCGTACATCAGAAGTCTCTCTCACCGCTTCCTGTTCACCGTCGCTGCCGCCATCATGGCTGAGCTGTCAGAGGACAGAAGTTTGTCGGCCTCTTTGGGCAGAGGGCTGAGGAAGGTCAGCTGGAAGTCATCATCCATAGAGATGTAAGGCGCCAACATCTCCAGATCCGTCCCCTCCATGTCCTGAGAAACAACGGTGAACAGAAATTAATTACTTTCCCAGATAAAACCACAGAAGATCCAAACTTTATGGATCGCCAACATGCTTTTTCTGCTTCCTACCTCCAGCGTTTGTTTTTGCTTCTGAACGCCTTCGGGACATAAAGCAAAGAACTTCTCCACCTCACAGATGTCCACCCCATCCTCATCGCAGGAAGTCTGAGACGAAACAAAACGTGGATGTTAAATCAGACGCAGACATGGCTGAATGCACAGGAGACTGAAGTCTGTGCACAAAGAGAGGGAGCAGGTACACAGCACCACGGCCCATCTGGGACTAGCATCAAGAAGCCAGACTTTGGCTGTACTTAACTAACACAACAAGGCAACAAGGCTCACTGATACTTTAAGGTTTGTAGTTACCAGCGGTGGCTCAGGAGAGGAGGCCGGAGAGAGGAGGTTGAAGATGGGTGAGAGGAGCTGTCTCAGCTGTGGGCTGCACAGATCCTGAGGATGATCCGGCAGCGCGTTTGGACCGATTGGACTGGCAAATGACAGCTCAACTGGACCTGATGGAGAGAGGATGAAAATATAAGCTCACAGGAGGGCCATTCGTGTCTCCATCTGAAGGTGGTAAACATGAAAGAATTGGCACTACTTCCTGTTACGGGGAGATGATCGTCTCATCCGCCTCACCTGTTAACAGCAGCATGGAGTCATCGGCAGCCGGAACCAAATGAAGAAGCTTCTCTGGCCTCTCCTTCAGTGTCAGGAACAGCTGTGCGGACCTGCTGGGATCCACATCTTCAGCCTCACTGGAATCGGCGGCATGCTCGCCGTCGGACTCGCAGGTGTCAGAAATCCCAGAATCCTCCATGTGCTCCGCTGAGAGGGGTTCAGTTTTAGGTACGCTGAGACGGCGGGTCTGTTCGATGGAGAAAACCACGCCTGGCTGCTCCACAGCGCTGCGAAACAGGGCGGCAAAGACGGTAAAGATGGAGAAAAACTACAAGCTGTCATGCTGCTGGCGTGGCTTCTGCTTCTTAAGGCACCTGAGAATGAAGGTGAGGCAGACGATGGCTTCGGGCTGCGATGTCTTGTTGTTGTAGAGAACTGTCGCTTGAGTCTCCGCCCAGACGAAGCCGCCGCCGTTCACCAGGAAACGGTAGTGGCTGGTGTTCACCTGACCCTTGGACAGCACTGCACGCCGCGGGAGGACAGACACAAACAGGAGACGCTGACTGGAGCTGTGACCGTCTTCATTTCATCAAACTAACCACCAGTGACTTTTTGAGGTAAAAGCTGTAACATTTTCTCTTAAAGCGCACGCGTTAAAACTCACGTGTGTTCAGGCTCTTCCTGATGTGATCAGTGTCGAGAGCGTGAAAAAACTCATAAGCTGAGCGTCCAATCAGATCGTCAGCTTTGTATCCAACCAGCTCCGTAACCCTGGAAACGGATGGAAAAACCTTAGCAACAGACAGATCCCCAGACTGTTTTTCCTCAGCTCTCCCCCACGGGGAGCCGGGAGGCCGGGTTCTGGTCTTACCTGCCCTCGCAGTGTGTGAAGCGCAGGTCCATGCTGTGGCGGGTGAGGAAGGTGTAGGTATCCAGAGGGAACTCCACGCTGGATGGGTGAGGGATGGGCTCGCACAGCAGCGTCATCACTCTGTCTGCGGAGTCGCCGCCACACGGACGGATATGACCCGTGCAGTGGAGCACCTGCAGGAAGAGACGGGTTATAGCTTTGAGTTTGGGTCCAAAGTGTCTGAAAAATGTGGATTTCCTCAAACAAATAAATGTTCCACCTAAAAGATCAAACACCCACAAACGAGTAGATTTGTGTTGTATAAGCTGTTCTGTTTGACCTGAAGCAGCAAAGACACTCAGTAAACATCAAAATCAGCAGTATAAAGACATCTTTAAGATGAAATTTACAGGAATTCTGGCCAAATGCACAACACAGGACAGCAGAGCCCAGTTCCAGAAAATTAATGTTGAACTAGAGCGACCATCTCTAAACAACCACATAAGTTTACTCCTAAAATGCCTCCATAGGAGGTTTTACCACAGTTTTCACTTCGATTCATGTGAGTAAACGGATCACTTGACAGTCTGATGGTTAAACGATCCCTACGTGACCCCAGAACCCTCGTTTTAACACACAAACTGCAGCCCTGCAGGTTTACAGAGCCGTCCCACAGGGGTGAGAATGGATGAAGTGGGCAGTCTAATGTTCAAACTTATTTTTCCCTCCCATTTTAACACCTTCTGTTTGAAACGCTCTGATTGGGCTCCTGCTGCTTCCTCCAAAATGGCCTCACCTGTTCTGATTGGTCGAAAAATGTCAGAATGTGTTTCATGATGTCATTAAGTAAAAGTTGTGCTTCTGCGGTGGACTTTTACTGTAAAATGTGACCTTTGTATTAGGGATGTAACGTTACCGGTATTACGGTAAATCGCGGTGAAATTTTACGAGATAAAGATTAACGTTTATGTTTGAATGGTTCATTATCTCGGAGGATTATCCGGATATGTAATAACAGCATCATCCAAGTCTCACCAGCGACTCCCGTGAATACGTAGCTTGTAACGTAGGCATGGACAATAAAAGCAAAATCATCCTGTCTGCAGAACACGCAAGAAACACCAGTAACACCACAAATCTACTGGCCCACCTCCGTCATCCACAGCTTTACAGCCAAGGCAAGGTAAGCGAGCGTCAGTTCAAATACATCATGTGAGGGACATCGGCTTTAGGAAGACCGTTTAACTTGTTGATAACTTGTCAATGATGCATACCAAAGTTTTGAGAAGTATCTATCCTCCTAAAATGCAACAACGTTTTCGTTGAGACACTTAGGAGCTGCTAGCTGAGCAGCCGTGTTAGCAGCCGTGTTAGCAGCCGTGTTAGCAGCCGTGTTGCTAAGTGTTGCTAAGTGTCTCCAAATGAAACGGAACCGAAGGCAGCCAGTATGTGTTTTTTGGACATTTGTACAGCAATTGAGAATATCGCGATAATATCGTTAACCGTGATAATTTGGTCACTATAATCGAGATCTCCATATCGCTACATCTCTACTTTGTATAAACCCAAAGTTTCTGTTTAAAACAGCTTTCACTCGAGTGTGAATAAACGCGTCTCTGCAATCAAATCCTATTTTCTGCTTCTGTAACATTTCATATCAGTTCATGGAGGATCTCCAACTATCTGCTGGAAGAAGTCCAATCTTTAAAGAACAGTTGTTGTGCAAGTGAGTGTAATGTGTGTCAGAGGGCTGAGTGAAGTGTTGACAAAGTACAGCGTGACGAGAACTTGGATTCCTTCCAGAGATAGTTTTACCTCCTCATATCGCTCTCCAACTGGACTTCAGTTGTGCACGAGGGGCGATTGTGTGTATTTGCGAGTCTATTTTTACGAGGACCGGTTTTAGTTTTACACCTCTGGAGGTTTGTCCAAAAGTCCAGTGAAGCCAAGATGTCCTCAAGCCAAAGGATTGAGTGACAGTTCAGACTTTATGGTTGAGGTGAAACCTGATGGTTACAGATGGATAAAGGGGCTCTTATTGTGGCGCTGAGATAACCCTGAGAGTGTCTTCACATGCAGTTGTGCGTGACACTGTACCTTCCAGGTAGCAGACTTTATGTTGACTGTGCGCCCCCTGCTGGTCAAAGTGCTCTTCATTCTCAGGAAGAAGTTCCTCTCGCTCAGGTGCTCCGGCTGGGATTTCTTGCTCAGACCTAAAAACATGAAAGTTGACCACTTCAGCTCTTTGTTTGCAGGATAATTATCATTTCTAAAAGCACAAAAGCAGCTGGTCGCACAGAAGCCGTTTTAATTAGCATTTTACGTCCCCTAAACATCAGAATCTGCAGTCAGAAAACAAGAAGTTTTATCCTCTGGTGATGAAACTGTGATAAAATACTTTCTGACTGTTTGTCCAAGCAACACTGTGTGTTGTAAGCTCTGAACACTGTTTTCATGGAATTTGTTGTGGTGATAAATGATAAGTCTGACCTGGGCGGGGGGTCAGCAGATCTCTGAGCTCCTCCTGATCACAGGGATGAACAAAGTCGTAAATACTCTGACCCAGCAGCTCCAGCTGTGAACGGGAAAATAAAAACACACCAGTCACAAACGGCACATTTCATTCACAAACGGCACTACTTTCTATATTTCTAAATGACTTTACTGTCGTGGTGTTAATACAATCTAAAACTAAATCCAAGTAAATGATCAGCAGAGGTGCTCTGACTGAACTCCGTCTGATTACCGCTCGACTTAATCATTAAATCAGACCTGACCGAACACAGGAGGATAGGTCGTTTCTTCCTTACTGTAACCTTCCTCTGTTTTCACCATAAACTTGGGGTCAAACGGAGCCTAAAATAGATCTGAGGGCCTCTCCATGATGCTCCAGTTACAAAGAATCTTTCACACAGTGGGTCGGCAGCTTGGTCTCCAGTTAAAGCAACAGCCGTTCAGAGGAAGGGTTTGGAAAGAATAAACGGGCTGCACCTGCGTGACGCCAATGTGTTTGTTGACGTTTTCAGTCAGGTAGATCATGTCCCCCTCCTCAGTGATCACCATGATGAAGCCAGCCAGCGCCTGAGGATAGAAAGCGTCCATCGGATCGTCGTCATCCTCCTCATTTTCCCCTTCTTCTTTTCCTTCTGTCGTAAAAAGAGACAATATCCAACACATGTTAACAGCTGTTCCTCTGCAAGAAAATCCATCTTCCAGTGACTTAGCAAAACCCACATTAACTAGTGAAAACCTCTCACATTAACTAGTGAAAACCTCTCACATTAACTAGTGAAAACCTCTCACATTAACTAGTGAAAACCTCTCACATTAACTAGTGAAAACCTCTCACACTAACTAGTGAAAACCTCTCACATTAACTAGTGAAAACCTCTCACATTAACTAGTGAAAACCTCTCACATTAACTAGTCAAAACCTCTCACACTAACTAGTGAAAACCTCTCACATTAACTAGTCAAAACCTCTCACACTAACTAATTAAAACCTCTCACACTAACTAGTGAAAACCTCTCACATTAACTAGTGAAAACCTCTCACATTAACTAGTGAAAACCTCTCACACTAACTAGTGAAAACCTCTCACATTAACTAGTCAAAACCTCTCACATTAACTAGTCAAAACCTCTCACACTAACTAGTGAAAACCTCTCACATTAACTAGTCAAAACCTCTCACACTAACTAGTCAAAACCTCTCACATTAACTAGTCAAAACCTCTCACACTAACTAGTGAAAACCTCTCACACTAACTAGTGAAAACCTCTCACATTAACTAGTGAAAACCTCTCACATTAACTAGTGAAAACCTCTCACACTAACTAGTGAAAACCTCTCACACTAACTAGTGAAAACCTCTCACACTAACTAGTGAAAACCTCTCACACTAACTAGTGAAAACCTCTCACATTAACTAGTGAAAACCTCTCACATTAACTAGTCAAAACCTCTCACATTAACTAGTCAAAACCTCTCACACTAACTAGTGAAAACCTCTCACATTAACTAGTGAAAACCTCTCACATTAACTAGTGAAAACCTCTCACATTAACTAGTCAAAACCTCTCACATTAACTAGTCAAAACCTCTCACACTAACTAGTGAAAACCTCTCACATTAACTAGTCAAAACCTCTCACATTAACTAGTCAAAACCTCTCACACTAACTAATTAAAACCTCTCACATTAACTAGTGAAAACCTCTCACATTAACTAGTGAAAACCTCTCACATTAACTAATTAAAACCTCTCACACTAACTAATTAAAACCTCTCACACTAACTAATTAAAACCTCTCACACTAACTAGTGAAAACCTCTCACATTAACTAGTCAAAACCTCTCACACTAACTAATTAAAACCTCTCACATTAACTAGTGAAAACCTCTCACATTAACTAGTGAAAACCTCTCACACTAACTAATTAAAACCTCTCACACTAACTAGTGAAAACCTCTCACATTAACTAGTCAAAACCTCTCACATTAACTAGTCAAAACCTCTCACACTAACTAATTAAAACCTCTCACATTAACTAGTGAAAACCTCTCACACTAACTAATTAAAACCTCTCACACTAACTAGTGAAAACCTCTCACACTAACTAATTAAAACCTTTCACATTAACTAGTGAAAACCTCTCAAAGGGGACCTGCACTGAAACTCCAAACTAGCTACAAATGCTGCGTTTAATTCTCTCTGTAAAAGCAAGCGCCCGATCTTCTACATTCTTCTTACCGGGTTGCAGGAGCTGCTGCATCCGCAGGAAGCTGAGCGCCACCCTCATGATGCCGGCTTTGTCCAGGTGGGTGCAGACTCTGCGCGGGAGCGGCAGAGTTCGGGCGAGCTCGTAGAACACCTCCGTCTCCTGACTGCGGCGACATCTGGCCGCATCACGAGAGCGAAGCTTCCTCTGCTCCGAACTGGTCCTGCAGGAGGGGGAAGAGGAGGAGGGCGGCGTGATGAAAACAAGGTCAGGAGGAAGATGGGAAGGGAAAAAAAGTTAGAGAATAGAGAGAAATAAAGACGTCAGAGTAAGATGATGAATGTGGAAAATGGAGGAAATGGGACGTAAAAGCAAGAGAAAAGACATCAGTCGAGTCAAGAATCAAATTAAAGATCATATCACACCCAGCATGTTTTCATCATTGGAAGAAAACCTCAGACCTGGATACATATGTGGGGATTGTCTTGTTCCAACATGCAGTCTTTAAATGCACCATCTCCTCTCAGCTTTCCTTCAGAAACTACTAACACCAAGAGCAGGAAGTCGCATCTATGACCAAAGGATTTAAACAAATCACGGCACTGTGATCTGAAGGGCACCAATAAACTCAGCAGTGACCTGGGAGAACGTCTGGGAGCTGTAATAAAAAACCAGAGAGGGCATCTTTCAGCCTTCTGGACTATAAAGACACTTCAGACAGACATCAGGCCCCAAACCATCAGAGTTCCTGCTTATTTCTGCTAAATGAGAGCAGAGCTGAGGGTTGAAAACAGGGAGAAACGTCCCAAACTGCAGGGAACAGAATGTTTCTCGGTTCAGCTGCTGGGAAACTTCCAGATCCTTCCTCCCCTCCCCCACAGCCTTTTCATCCAGCTTCCTTCAGCCTTCCACAAGTCGTTCCTCCACAGCTCTGACCAGGACCGTCACACATGTGCTGACAAGAAACAAGCTCGGCCTTTACTCAAATTAAATGTGCTCTGAAACTGTGGGCGGATATCCACTCGCATCAGATCAGAAACACAAAGCTTCTCGCACACTCACAGAAGCAAGAAGTCACAAAACATAAAGTTAATGATCCACTGTGCCCCAAATATGAAACAAGGGTGACCCAGTGCGCCGCTACTGTGGCGTTTAACAGCCCGTTTTCTCTGAAACGCGCTCAAAAAGCATCAAACACCAACTTATCGCACAGATGGGTGTTGAAGTATTTCTCCAAACGCAGAAACACGGGGTCTGCATGTGATGCTTTACACGATACTGCACAAAAAGCTGTTAATATTGCTGCAATGAGCATTTAAGGGGTTTAAAGAGGTTGCTGACAATGAGAAAATATCTGGTTAAATTTCTACTTTTTCCTGTAAAATGTGTAATAAAAGTGAACTTTGGAAAGTTTTTCCAACAAAAAATTGATCTTGTGCAGCGTTATGTCCACAATACTGTGCAAATGTCCTGATCCAGTCCTAATTTCTTGAGATTTTCCTTCCAAGCAGCCAAACCTTCTTGTTATCTTTTAAAGTGGCCTTGAGCTGTAGTTCTTCAGCTTTCTGAAGGTCTTTCAAAGCTTTTCTTTGGACATTTGCTGCTTTTTCACTCATTTTCAGTCCAGTTCTTGTACCTGATCATTTAACTCTGCCCTTTGAATCATTCATAAAAAATACACCGAACTCAAGGGATGAACCAGTGTTGTGTCGACACATAACTTAGCAAAGAAGCCATTTTAAATTGTATCTTTAGGCACTTTGTCACCAGCAGCCTGTCACAAAGACACATCGTTTGTTCCCATTTCTTTAGTTTAATCTCTGAAAAACAGCAAAGAAAACACAGTTTGACAGACAGAAAATAGGATTTCTGCAGCAACAAGGTGATTCCCAAAGAGCTATTAGCTGAAAACTTGGCATATCTCAGCATGGTGTGCAGTGTGTCCTTAAAACATTTGAGGAAACTGGACAAGTGGAGGACAAAAGAAGAAGTGTCAGGCCTAAAAAACTATCTACAGCAGATGAACAGGATCTGAAAGTGATGTCCTTAAGAAAGAGGAAAAAATCCAGCTGTGACCTGACAGGACCTGAGAGATGCATCTGGACCCTCAGCTGATCCATCTACTGTTGGCCCAAGCCTCATCAGAAATGGTCTCCATGGAAGGGTGGCTGTCAAGAAGCCATTCTTAAGGAAGGGAAACAGGGAGAAAAGGCTGAGCTGTGCCAAATGACACAAGAAGTGGACTGAAAATCAGTGGCAGCAGGTCTTATGGAGGGATGAATCCTCCCCAGAGCCCGGACCTCAACATTATTGAAGCAGTGTGGGATCATCTGACAGAGAACGGAACAAAAGGCAGCCGACATCCAAAGAAGAGCTTTGGGATGTCCTTCAAGAAGCCTGGAGAACTATTCCTGAAGACTCCTTAAAGAAATGACAGAAAGCTTCTCTGAGAGGGTTCAGCTGGGTTGAAGAATAAAGGAGCTCATAACAAATATAGCCTTTAAGCTCGTTAGGATTGAAGAGAAGCTGTAAGTAATGATGCAAATCTCTCGGTTATTTTGGGGGGGGGTAAACAGAGAGTAATGTGCATTGTACTAATCTGACGGACGTTTTTAGACCAGTCTAACAAAATGAGGGTGTGTGACACACTGTAAAATCCCTCCAAACACACTGAGTCAGTAAAAATTCAATTAACCAAGAAGCTTAACGTCATCATGTGTCACTGGTATATTTAGTCACTAACTAATCAATTTAAGTGGATTTCTTTACTCTCCTTACAGCGATTTAAAAAAACAAAACAAACAAACACAAATTTGAGGTACTTGTACTGAACACTGTCGCGATCTCAGACTTTTACACTAAAAACTGAAAATACAAACAGTGCCACACATCAAATTTATGTTAATTTACTGTGTTTTTTTTTTAATCTCTTTTGGTAAATTAAATGCAATAAATCAAAGTGTAGGAAGATGGAGACACCTGTGGTTACCATCTGCAAACATCACAATATTATCATTAACAGTATTGATATCTTACTGTACATCACAGCAGCCCTTACTTGTAATTTGGGTTAAATGTCTTCATTTGATTTACCTGCTGTGGAGATTAAACACACAACGCGGAGTGTTTACAGAGTCCAGTTAGTCCAAACACTGTTGACAGAGAGTTAATCAGTGATTAGTGGGACAATCAGTCATTAATTCAAAGATTCTTTAGTCGTTTCAAGATATTCTAATAAAATTCAGCTGAGGTTTTGTGCAGCTTCAGTCTGCACAAACATGCATGAACAGAAGAAAAACATCTTTTTGTTCAGGCAGTGGAAAAACACTAGTAGGTTTCCTCACTTGTGGCAGAGGGCAGCCTCCACCCGGCCTCCTCCTCCTCCCTTCACACACAAACACACTGCTCTGCAGCGTGGCCGGGCCTCCAGAGGGGGGAGGAAGGGGGTCCGGGTGAACTCCGGAGGCTCCGATAAGCACGCGCACAAACACACGACAAAGGAGAAACCACTCCCACGAAAACAATCCCACCAATTCTTGCCCTGGTTTACACAGCACATGTAGGACACACTTTACAGGTTCGTTTTTGTTTACTGTAGCTCGTCTCTGTCAGAGGAGGCGGAACCAAACGCTGTCCAACCAAACGGGAGACTCCAGAGCGTTTTCTGGACTTTGATGCGTAGAAAACAGAATAAACGTCATTATTAATCAGAGAAGAAGAGCAAATATCTGGAATATTTTAAAGACAAAAGAGTTAAAAAGTCACTGCAGACGTATCACATGTCCACAGTTTGGTGCTTTTTTTAATGACGTCATGTTTAATGTTGTCGTTTATTATCTGCATCTGTGAATGAGTATTATAGCTTTAAAAAAGGTTTATTTTTAAAAGCCGTCAACAAACTGATAACAAGTATTTCTGTGCTGGTAAAAGGAAAATAAAACAAAGATGGCCAATGCAGTGAAACCACACATTAAGGATGCTCGATCCCAGCGTATTAAACCAAATCCAGAGGAACCAAACGTTGAGTTTCCTGCAGTAAACGGGTAATAAAACCGGCTAACATTCAGCCCTGTGGCCTGTGGCGAGTGACGTCACATCTTCTTTCACACATGATTGGTTTAAAAGTTCATTTTATTTACAGTCAAACATCCAGTTTTCATTAGACTGAGTCGAATGTTTTGCTGCTTAGCGCCCCCTACAGGGACTTATTTTCCCGGTAATAAGCTAATGATAAGCCTCTCCTTGGGCTTCCGTTGCTCAGACCACCCACGCCAGATCCCAGAGATCTGGGAAACCGAACCAGAACTTTTTGGCACTGGTTCGGTTTCCCGACCTCAGACTCAGAACAGCACAAACAGTTTCTAAACACCTCCGGGTGGAAGAAATGCTGCTCTCTCTACGAGATGCACAAGACAACCACTGAGACCCACGTTAGGGGAGTCGTCTTCACCCGTTTCCTGTATGATAAGAAACTAACTTTAGACCCCAGGTATGAGCTACCAAGCCGAAGTCGCCTCGTTCCCCTGTACAACGATCACGAGAGGCCTGGAAGGGGGAGTGTTTTAACTCCACCACAACAGACATTTCTTAAAAGTTAGATTGAAGCGCCGTCGCCTCACAGCGAGAGGGTTCCAGGTTCGATCCCCACCTGGGGCCTGTCTGTGTGGAGTTTGCATGTTTCCCCCCCTGTGTGCGGGGGTTCTCTCCGGGTTCCTCCCACCGTCCAAAAACATGCAGGTTAATTGGTGACTCTAAATTGTCCCTAGGAGTGAGTGTGGATGGTTGTTTGTCTCGTTTGTCTCTGTGTGGCCCTGTGATGGACTGGCAGCCTGTCCAGGCTGGACCCCGCCTCTCGCCTGATGCTCGCTGGGATGGGCTCCAGCGACCTGATCAACAGATTAAGTAGTAGTAGTACAGAGTATAGAAAATGGATGGATGAATAGATTGAAGTTGCAACGTGTTTTCATATCTGAGAAACTAGCTCCATTGTTCGGCAGGGTCGGCCATCTTGTTTACAGGCATGTTTCAAAGCTTGTGTTTGGTTGCACTTTAAATTTGGGGAAAACTGCCAGAAAGGTGATCAAAAGAAAACTTGTGACATGTTTTTAAGAAAAGGAAGAAAAAAAAAAGAGTTTTGAGATTTTATTCTAAGCCATGGAAATGGGAAGCAACCAAAAAGCTAAACAGTGTGGTGGGAAACCGACGCTGTGAACTGTGACATCTCACCCCCGGGGTGCTCCAGAGAACTTTGACGCATGGGAATTTGACCACATGGATTTGTCAGATGCTCGCAACACTTGAGCTTGGTGAGAAGAAGGTCACTGGACCCGTTTGGTTGGATTTGCAGACACTTTACTTCCTGTTGAAGAGGTTTTGAGTCGCTAGTATTTGTGGTGTATTCAAGTTGAACTGGATTGTTGGGAATTCTAAACTCTTGGTGGGAAATTACTACGTTTCCGACTCTGAAAACCCACCGTACAGTCCGACCTGTATCTGAATAAGCTGTTTACAGGCAGGTGTGGTGTTGTGCTCACGTGGATGTGGACGGTCAGAACTGCGCTTCTGACGGTTAACCATTAGGAGTTTGTGATTTGAATGCACGAGAAAGTGGTGCATGTTGCCTTTGTGGACTGAGAATGAGCTCAGTAAAGCTCAAAACTTCTACACAATAAAGCTGTCAGTGGAGGTAAACATGACCTCTGTGTATGACTGAATTGCTACGGCCTCATTCACTGCTTGTGTGTAAAGGAGCACCGCTGGTATGTGCATTCAGCAGCCCTGATGAAGCACGAGTTTGCTGCATGTTTCAACAACACACATGACCTTCAGTGGCTGTCAGAGGTTAATCACCTGAGCCGAGCAAGTCTGTAGAAGGAGTGGAAATGCACAGAAGAACCACAACAAGTTATCCAGTTGCTATTGGCTGACAGTGACCCGATGAGTGGAATCTACAGTGGCTGCGGCTGTGTTGACACACGCTGCTCCTGCAAGGCGCTCAAACACACCCACACTGTAAGCTGGAATCTACTACTAATCCACCTGAAACCTGACAGAGTTTCTCAGGTGGAATCCGTCACGAGTTGACTCAGCAAAAAGAAAACAAGGCTCTCAGCTTCCAAACAACAGGGATTTGGGTCGTGTCTCACTGCCTTTTAGTTACAGTTTCACAAAAACAACCCTTTAAAAAAACAAAAACATTGCAGTATTTCAGCGTCATCTCCTGTGTCACAGCTCAGGGTGACGTAGTGAAACAGAAGTACTTCATGTACCGAGGACAGGAAACTCTGGTGTGCGTTTGCATTGAAACAACAAACACCTCATTTGAGAACATTACAACCGGCTCACAAACACAGATTCAGTCTACAATGCACGCTCGCCGGCACGTGGACACACAACCAGCGCCACGCACCCAGACAACCAGCGCCAAACAACCAGCGCCACACACCCAAACAACCAGCGCCACGCACCCAAACAACCAGCGCCAAACAACCAGCGCCACGCACCCAAACAACCAGCGCCAAACAACCAGCGCCACACACCCAAACAACCAGCGCCACGCACCCAAACAACCAGCGCCAAACAACCAGCGCCACGCACCCAGACAACCAGCGCCACACACACTCGCAGCTAAACTCAGGCTTTGTTGTGTCTCCATAAATGGAGTCTCAGGATAAACCGACAACAAACTCCTGCAGGAAGTCGCAAAGCAAATCAACACAACAGCTGAATTCTAAACCTGGATCTGCGTCACACTGACAGATTATTGAAATCCAGAAACCTTCAGGGGGGGGGTGTGAGGAATGCATTTCTGCTCTTTGCCTTTCAAAGGGCGGGTCCCAGGGGGTCGAGAGGTGACTGAGAGGCAGAAACATGAGAAAAACCTGTCAACAATACAGTTTCTTCTATTACACCCCGAGCCCTCGTGTGGATTTCTGGACATTTTTAGGTCTTCAGGTCACTGCAGATAAACCAAAGAAGAACTCGAGTGCACTGCTGAGCTCACGGTTTTACTCTAACAACAAATAAATGTACAGATTTGTCCGTTACACACACTGGTTGTTACTGAGCTCATGTGATGGTCCCTTTCCCATCAAACACAAACAAACATTTATGGCCCCGTGGAGGCTCCTGAGGGGCCTGATCTCCTGCAGCACCACGTGGAGTCAGGTGCTCCGGGACGGCCTGCAGCCAGAGTCTACCGACCTACACAAAGGATCTCTGGAGGATTTCGACATCCGCCGAGCAGATCACAACAAATTCACCCTGCAGATCCTTGGAGACGTTAAAAGCATGAACTGGTACTAAAATAACTACCGTTATCACCACGTTCGATGCTCCACGACTTCTGCCAGAAAAAATCATCAAAAACAGAGAGAAGACGGATGTCCACCACAGTTATTGTTTCTTTTCCCCATTTCTGAGCAAAAATGTCAGAACTTTCCAGTTTGTCACAGATCAACATTTGGTTTTATTTTCCATCTGAAAACAGAAAACTGAACTTATTTGAATTATTAATAAATGGTCCAACTCAAGTGGTTTTAAAGATGAAACCAAGAAAACAATCTGCTAATCAGACGTCCAGAGTGTAACATTTGAGACAATTCAAAGACAGAGATAATATATATGTGACTGGTTTTTGTGTCAAAAGGGATTAAAATAAGAATTTTCTGGTTTTAAATATAATCCGAGAACTCGGATGGGCTGGGCTGTAGTAATAATAACAAAAAACTAATTTCATGTTCAATTAGAAATGTGACTTCCTGCTACTTTACAAACAGCAAAATCAACAACTAAAACAAGGACAATTCAAAGCTCAATCCACCACCTCAAGCTTGGTGATATTTATCATCTTCATAAATAACAATTTGTTTAGTTATTTAATCCATTTACAGTTAAAAGTCGTGATAAAAAGAAACAGCTGCGTAAAAGTTCAATATCCAGTTACGACGCTCTCAAACAAACAATCTCGTTTGGTGATTTAAATCTTATTTTTGATTCAGATTATAGGGATTGTGATTTTTGGCCACAATCGTAGAAGAAGACAGACCAAAACACCAGCTCTGGGGCAGAAAATGTCACCACAGCCACTGCAGTTTGTGGAGATGCAGTTGGCTGCAGTTTGTAACTTGTGCCACTGGAGGTCAGCGTTTGTCGGGTGTGGACTGTCTGAAAAACGTTTGAGACGTCCTGCTGCCTCCAACTTTCTCTGTGGGAGTGCATGTAAGTACGGCTGAATTTGCTGCACGGACGCCGTCTTTAAGTTACTTGAATGTTGATTTTTGTCAGATGAGGCTGCAGCTATAAAATCAGGATTTTATTAGAGCATAACAACCACGATACGAAGTCTTAATGGGCTGATTTTTGGTAAAATTCTGACACGTTTAACTGTCTGACAAAAGAAACAGAAAAATATGTGATTGAGAGCAGCTTTATTGGGCTGTTTTTACAAAAAGATTCAACTCTGGAGCATGAGTGCCACGGCCCATATAAGTCAAGCTGAGTGTATACATGCAGGAGGATACGCTGCGATAGTCCGGTTTTCACAAACTTTATCTTATATTATTTGATCAGACTAACATGTTTACGTGCACTTTTAAAAAAATAATTTAAAAAAGGTTTCATCACAAAAAACGTCATGCAAACATGATTATTGAGTTACAAAGTGGCAGAAAAGAATTAAACATCTTAAAATCTGTCACAAATAGTTAAAATGCTGTTAAATAACACTGCAGCTCGTAATAAACTGCCCCACACACTCACATGACAACAAGAGGGAGAAATCTGGCAGCTGGGAGGAGGTTTAGAGAACATAGCGTCCTCAATCAAAGAACAAACTGTGGCCACTACTTCTTATTACGCCATAAAACTGTTGATTTGTCTCTGTGGTTTGCAACAAAAGAAAATCAGAGTGGGTGTGTGGGTATGTGTGTGTGTGTGTGTGTGTGTGTGCTCTGCAGATGAATAAACTGAGCAGTCCGACCCTCCTTTGGCTAATTCTTATGTAATCTGTGGGTTGAAAGCTGGGGGGCTGCTCGTAGTAGTGGACACATACCGTCCTGCAGCAGGGCAGAGACCAACAAAACACTCACTTTGAGGAGAAAATAGAGACAAATAGCACAACAGGCTACTTTTAAAATCCACTGAGTGATAAAAAACCTAAACAAGTTGTAGTGTAACAACACATTCTGTGTGAAAATGAGTCACCACATCTTTAAAGTTTCACTTAAAGTCCTCTGAGCAAAGAGGAACTTCCTGGGCCACTTCTGTGTTTCTGCTTCATTCTGGAGGAATTATGGTAACACAACAACATCAGCCCTCAGCAGACAAGCACGTTTAAGGCAAAGGAAACACAAGACGTCAAATATGGGTCATCCGAAATCCATAAATCCATACAGCAAATCTCCCTCTGTGACTGAAAAATGGCGCCTAAGACAACACAACACAGCCTGCGTTCAGACGCACAGCAGGAAGCGGATCTGATACTGTCATTGAAGTCTCATTTAAAGTCAATCAACAGCTCTTTTAGGTTAGACTGTGCGGTTACAATTAGGTCTGACATTAATAGTCGGTGCAAGGGGAAGAAACACACACAAGCTGGGAAAATACGCCTTTAAAATCTGTGTCAAACAGTCAAAGCGGAGCGGACGAACCAGCGGAGAGCCGCAGCATCACAACGGTGCCCCGCGACCTGCTTCGCGGCTCCGCACCCGCACTCGTGTCGTGAAAGCTGCACAATATCCAACCATTTAACTCGCGTTTGTTAGAATAAAAGTCTTACCGTTTGACCTCCACAGTCCCGTCGTCCGAGTCCATGTTTACACAAAATCCCAAACGACTTTACCTTTTATTATTGTTGCCTCTGCCACAAAACCCCGTTTAAATACCAAACAAACTGCGACGTCAAGCTAAAAGCGTTTAATTCAAGCTGCTTCCGGTTACTCCTTCAAAAAATAAAAGACCACTTCCGGTTGGAAATTTACTAAATCCGAAATTGCTGAACTAGAGCATATTATCCTGCATCCATTCATCGTCACACCACTGCTGAATAAACACATTTTTTTACATTTCAAATATATTCAGATTGTTAATAGTATTTTACCAATGTGCGAACAAAAAGGTAAAAAAAAATATCAAGAAATATGTGAGAAGATAATGCTAATGAACAGATTTTTCATAACAAATTTCACAAACTTTTAAATATTTGTATTATAATACACTTTAGCGCGTGCTTTCAGAGGGCAAGAAAGAGGAAAGGGAGATACAGCAGGAGAGGCCACTGGCCAAGCATGAAAAACGGGGTAAATAATGACACAAAACACACCTTGAGAGCCTTAATGATGACAAAGAATAGCAGGTTTTCGCCTCACAGTCCCAAACGTGACTGAAACCCAGTGCATGGCTCAATAATCTCACGGAACTGAGAACTTGTAGTTGTATTCCTGTTTTCTTTAATCAAACGTCACTTTACTGTGGCTTGCCATTTTACTTTGAATATTTGTTCAGTTTCCAGTTTTGTCGAGAACTTTCTACTTGACGTCACAACGTAACATATATGCGCGCTGACGTCACAGCCTCCATACATACGTCTTGTTTATGTCTTCTACTGGCAAGGCAGCGGGGTCGCTGTGCTGGTTTATCCAGAGGAAACCCAACAGCCTTCAATACAAGAAGGAAACGAAGCTCATCTTCAAAACTGTTAAAAATCCAACAAACACGTGACACCATAGGACCGAAAATATTACAAAATGCGTTAAAAACCTCCTTTTTAATGATTTAAATACATACTGCTTTTTTCAAATGTTCTTTTCTTTATGTTCGTGTTTTGTATTTTACCACAATTTCACCACATTTCGTGCTTGACTGGTGTTGTTATCCGTGTGTTGGTTTATTATTTCTATAAATTGCACATTAAGAAAGAGGAAAAAGTGATACAGCAGGAGAAGCCCACCAACTGGTTCATGTCCTTCAGTTTGCAGGCAGGATTATCCTGCAGCTGACTTTATCCCTCTAGGCCCCCTATTTATATACAGTATGTATACATACACAGATGCACATAAAGCTGAGAGTCAGCTCTTTATTACGTGGCTCGTTGCTTTAACAGCTTGAATCATAGCAACAGAGAAGTCTCTGTCAGTCTTTTCTGCTATTCTTCCTATCATTTTCTTTTATAAGTTAAATCTAAATTATTCATGAGCCAGACCAAAGAGGACTTGATTTTTCTCGATTTACTGCAGTGGGTGGGGTTAATGTTCAGTGATAAGAGCAAATCTGTAAAGAACTAACAGACCATCTGTCATAAAAGGATGATTTTAACATCAGTTTCTCTAAAAACGGCTGCATGTTGGAGCCATAAAAGATGCAACGAGAGCAGTGAGAGTGAACCACAACCACAACCATCTGCAGACTCAGGCTGTGTTATTTTATTTCTTCATTCATATTTACAAGCGTTTTTGTTGATCATTTGGTCCTATTCTGCAGCCGCAGGATCTGAATCATGGGTTCACTTTGTTTTTCACACACTGCTTCTTTGATTTTGTTCAGTAAATAATGACACAGTGTCGTGTGTTGTTCTTAATTCTAAGACCCGATGAGAACCAGATGATAGTCCTGATAGATGAATGGGTGTAGTTACTTTTCTACATCTGTAATACATGAATATATCTTTATTTTCTTAAGAAATGTCAAATAGTCCAAAACTTTTCTGCTATGATGCAGTAAATCTTTATCAGTTATAACTCTGATGACTTCAGGGAGAAACTGTCCAGCTATATATTTATTTACTCTGGATGGTATTTCCTTATCTTTTAGTTCTACATTGAGGAACTTTGGAGTTATTTTTCACCAGAATCTATCATTTTACTCACATATGAAACAGGTTTCCAGGACTGCCTTGTTTCACCTTCATATCAGGAACATCCTGTCCCAGAGTGGTGCAGAAAAACTGCTCCATGCATTTGTTACTTTAGGTTTAAACTACTTCTTTCTTTATTAATGGTCCCACAAATTCTCTGAAAAGCCTCCAGCTGATCCAAAATGCTGCAGCCATAGTTCTGATGAGATCTAACAGGAGAGATCGTGCAGTATTTCTCCAGTTTTAGCTCCTCTTCATTGGCTCCCTGTTGGATTCCTGAGCAGCAGCAGTTGCTTCTCTGAGGTCATTGCAGGTGTCTTTCCTCTTTGGCATCATGTTAACGCCTGAATGTTCCAGATCTGTTTGCTTCCAGATCAGGTCTGAAGCAGAACCTTCTTCTGGTGAATTGAACCAAACAGAAGTTGGATAGAAAAATATATAATTTTTTACCCAATTTATTCAATCCAAACAGGTAACTTGAGTCTTTATATGCACGACACACATTTTGATGACAGAGATTTCTGAGGCTCTATCACACAGATAAACCTGTCAAATGTGTTTTTAGACTTTGTTATTCTTTAATAATAGTAGAATTATAGTATTTAATTTGGTTTCCACTTGACGGATGCGTTCGAATGTGTCTGCAAATTCAATTGTTTGTTCAAAATTGGGAAAATTCAAAGTTTAGTGTGTAAAAGGTTAGTGTAAATAAATATTTAATCAGGATTTTGGCACCTTGAATGAATAATGTGTATAATTTTAAACCTTGGACTGATTTCAGATTTCATGTTTTAGTTTCTAAGACTTTTGTCTGTTTTTATGAGCAGCTGCTTGACTTCTTGTTTCTTTCTTGCCTCGATTCTGGGTTCATGAGTTTTTTGGATTTCTGTTTTTCTCTGTTGTTACCAGTTATTTCCACTAGATGTCCTCAGTCTCTTCTTCCTGCATCATCTAACTACGACTCCTCAGTCCTCATTGTCGCTTCCTTCGTGTCAGTTCAAAGTCTTCATTTTTACTTTTACTGGGTTTCTCTTGTTTTTGTGTTTTTTAGTTTATTCTTTTTTATTAAATTCAAAAGTTTTATTCCTCCATCACCTACCTTCTTCCTGTCTGTTCAGCCTAACGATGCTTCATGTCCAAAGAGGACCTAATCAATACAATAAACAGCTATCTAACATGGTATATCTGACTTCTACGGTGATATGAGATGTGAAGATTTGTAAACACAACACAGACAGACATGAGCCTCAGTTATATATTTTTTAAAAATAGCTGATCTCCAGCTCGAAGCCTCTACATCAAGAATCAGTTTCACCTTTTCATGGGTCACTCCAGGCGGAGTCTGGCCTGCTCCTGTCTGTCTGCACACCTGTGGTCCATCTGCCTCCATTACTGGCTTTTTAAGGCTCAGCAGGAGTTCCAGTCTCTGCCAGATTGTCTCACAGTTACCTGTAATCAAAGCCGAGGTTGAGTTCTTGGCACGTTGACTATTACTCAAGATTACTAACCTGCCTTTGTGTTTTTCCTCCTTGAGGTGTTTCCCCTTGCTTTGTGGACCTCCAGTCTTCCCTGTTACTCTTTTGCTGCTAACACCACACCTCTATCCCTGATCAGTCACACCACAGCCTTGGACTGCCCCGTCCCTCGGGTCACTCCCTCTGGATCTCACTGTAAGCCACTACATTCTAGGTTTTGATGACCTCTGAACCCCTGAATGGCCTTTGTTGACACTCTGTTTCTCCCCAGTAGCTGAACTGGATACAACCTCTTTGGACACACACCAGCCACTCCTCTTAATAAACTATTTCTTTGATCTTCCCACTCAGTCTCGGTCTGCATTTGGGTTCTTTTGTGTGTGACACACTTCTCTTAAGTTGAACCAAATTAGTCTGAAATAAAAGTCAAGTCTTCCCCATTTGATTTACTCTGGAGTTAATGAGTATCTGTTCCCATTTTGAAAAGATAAAAGTCCAGATTCGTGCTCCAGAGGAGGCGTTACAAACTGCAGTCTTAACCTGTTGAAACTGGTGTTGGTGGGTTTGTAGGTTTGTTTGAGGCAGCTCCTTCATCTGTGTGAACTGTTTGAAGCTGGTGGATTAATAAAGTGATCTTGAGCAATAGCTCCAGGCTTTCTGAAGGTCTTTCAAAGTTTTTCTTTGGACACTGGATGCTTTTTTTTCCACACATTTTCAGTCCATGTGACCATTTAACACCGACCGATGACTCATTTAAGCTTTAAAAAAGACAGTTTGGATTAAGCTGCGCAGCCTGACAGCAAAAGGAGGTCGAGACAGATCGTTCCGGTTTCACCCTCTAAGATCGTGACAGAGCATTCATTTGGCCTTAAAGCCAATGAGCTCACATGCTGTTGCTATGACAGCAAAGATGAGTGTACAGACACCTGAAACCTGACTCCTGCTCTGCTTTTTATAGTTGGTGTTGTTAGACCGGTAACTCAAAAAGGTGGATAAATGTGCATCATGTCACAGAAGAAACGTGAATGTGTAAATCTAACGTTGAGTCTGGGCCACAGAGGCGGACACCGGATACTGAACGTCAGCTCGGGCAGAAATCAGCCGACACACACAGGCTGAAAAATGAAGATAAACAGGCATTTAGTGATTATCAGGGCGGGAGCTTCATCCTGCAGCTGTGATCCAGCAGAATAAATCTGTTTTTAAGGCTGAAATTATTAAAGTTTCCATCGAGCCTTCTTCAGATCTGATCTGCTGCATCCATGTATCACTGTTACTATCACATTATTCTCTCATTTAGTCTGTAAAACACAAGAAAATAGAGAAAAATGAGCATCATCATCAGCAGAAACATCTAAGAAGCTGGTGTCAAGGATGTTAATGATAGTTTGGAATAACTGAGAAATCAACATAGTTCAACCAGTTCGAGCTGCTTTGTTTCTGGATTAATGCTGAAAAGTGGAAAAAGTACCCGTCTGGTCCTCAAATGAGTTAAATTCAACCTCAGATGAACAACAACATATTTTATATTATTGGAGAAAAACTGAGACAAAATATAAAAGCAAAAGTCCACTTTTACTGGTTCCAGGTGCTGCTGATCAATGCACTGATTAACTGATCATCAGTCAGTGTGAGCAGCTCTATAAAAGCAGAAGTTCTGTCTGTCTGCTGCTCTGCAGCATTCAGGTGTGTTTTAACACGATGCCGAGGAGGAAAGACATCAGCAATGATCTCAGAGAAGCAACTGTTGCTGCCCATCAATCTGGGAAGGGTTATAAGGCCATTTCCAAACTATCTGGAGTCCATCATTCTACAGAGAGAAAGATTATTCACAAGTGGAAAACATTCAGGACAGCTGTCAATCTTCCCAGGAGTGGACGTCCCAGCAAGTTCACCCCAAGGTGAAAAAGCCAGGAGCTACATCTCAGACTCTACTGGCCTCAGTTAGCATGTTAAAGGTTAAAGGTCATGACAGCACAGTTAGAAAAAGACTGAACAAGGATGGCTTGTTTGGAAGGGCTGCAGGAGAAAGCCTCTTCTCTCTAAAAAGAACATGGCAGCACAGCTTAGGTTTGCAAAGCTGCATCTGAACAAAGCACAAGACCAAAGTGGAGATGTTTGCTCATAATGCACAGCAGCACGTTTGGAGGAAACCAAACACAGCATATCAGCACAAACACCTCATACCAGCTGTCAAGCACGGTGGTGGAGGGCTGATGATCTGGGCTTGTTCTGCAGCCACAGGACCTGGGCACCTTGCAGTCATTGAGTCCACCATCAACTCCTCTGGATACCAAAGTATTCTGGAGTCAGATGTGAGGCCATCTGTCCCACAGCTAAAGCTGGGCTGAAACTGGCTCATCAACAGGACAAAGATCCCAAACACAGCAGCAGATCTACAGCAGAATGTGGGAAAAAGAAAAGAATCAAGGTGTTGCAATGGTCCAGTCAGAGTCCAGACCTCAGCCTGACTGAGATGCTGTGGTGGGACCTTAAGAGAGCTGTGCAGAAACTAATGCTGGAAACCTCAATGAGCTGAAGCAACGCTGGAGAGAAGAGTGGAACAAGATTCCTCCACAGCCATGAGAGAGACTGATAAAATCACACTGAAAACCATCAGTTCAACTTACTGCTGCTTCTACAAGCTGTTGTTCATAATGACACAGTGTAAAATATCAGGTGTTGTTGTTCATCTGAGGCTCTTTTTACTCAATTTTAGGACCCGACTGAGACCAGAAGATTCATTTTATCAGGCTCTTCATTAACATTTGAACCAAAACGTCTCTCAAAATAACCCTGATTTGCAGCCCAAATATGATAAAAAGTGAGTTTTCCTTCCAACTTATTTCTGAACATGGGTTCACACCAAGGAAAGCGGACTAGAAGCGGCTTCTGCGGAGTTTGGATGAAACAACAAAACAAAACCCCGACTGTGGCGGCTCAGGTTGGACTGTGGATTTATTGTTGTGCAAATTCTTGCAAGAGGCAATTCAGGTGCAACAGGAATCCAAGACAGAATATAAGATGCTACACCATAACGGGATCATGTGTGTGTGAGAGCCTGTTTACGTTGGTCATTAAGATGCCGTTGGTCCTGAACACACACGCCTCCTCTAACGACCTCCGGCTGCTTCCAGGGACAAACCGGAGAAACTATCACACCAAATAAAAACACAGTGACATCATCAAGCTCCGTAAAACAGCAGACATTCAATTTATAACTGTTGTTGCTCTGTACAATAGAAGCATCTTCATATATTAATACTCTTCATCTGCTTCGTCTTCACTTGCTGCTGCCAAGTCACCGTCTCCTGTTTGTATTTATAGAGCACTTTTTATTATATACAGTATAAATTACTACACAGTCTTGTGATAAAATAAATAACTTAAATACAATGGCCGTGGCTTTTCCATGAGGAGGGGGAGGAAATGGAGGCCGAGTCCGCTCCTTCAGGCTCACTGATGGGGGGGGGTGAAAGCTGAAGGGGTTAACTTTGTTCCCAGAGCGGCACGAGGTGAGAAACTCCTCCTGAAAGCAAAAACTGAAGCATTTCAGCAGAGGCGTTAGAGTCCAGCGACTTCAGGGTCAGATTAAACGAGCCTTTAAAGGAGGAGCTGAAAGATGTCTCGATGGGGGCTAAACAGGGTTAAATATGTGAATCTGCTGGAGTAACTTCAGAGTTTCAGGCTTCGAGAACAGCTTCCCACCCTGTGGAGCTCAGAGTTTAATACTGAGGTGGCAGCCGGGGGACGGTCTCCGCTCGTTGGCCCCGAATGTAACGCTTCTGAGAGTCGATGGTGGAGACGGCGTCAGGCAGAGGGAGGGGGGGGGGGGCGTGCGGAGCTTCTCCTCCAGCTATACGACCGTGCCGCTCGGGGAGTTCCCGTTCTGTGCTGTCAAGTTCTGAAGGAGAGGCGGAGAGAAAACAGAGAGACAACGTTAGAAATCTGATGAAATCATCAGGTGACTCCTTTCTGTGGTGGGTTCTGAAACATCCACCAGGAACACCAAACAGGTGAAACCAAACAGGTGAAGCATCATTTTACGCTCATTTATAACGACTTTGTTTGAATAAAAACAGTTTTCAGGTTTCAGTTTAAGGAGGAACTTCCCAATAAAAACTAAAAACAACGACAGGAAACGCAGCAGTTTCGGCTCTCTGGGATTTCTCTTTATTATCACCTTTAATAGCTCTTTAATGACTTTGTAAAGGGGACATAATATGGAAAAATGACCCTTTTCTGTTCCTGGGAGCATATATCAGCGTGTCTGAAGTCGCCAGCAAGTGAAAAACTCCTCAAAAACACAATTCCTCATTTAAGGAGTCAATTGTTGACTCCACCTGCTCTGCTAAGCCCCGCCCACTCACACCCACCCTGCTGGAGGGGTGGAGCCAGCTTCTGGTGGAAATGTTCTGCTGTCAGCTGTCTGAACACTATTAACGTCATTATTCTAAACACACATTAATAATAAAGGACGCACCGCCTTCCCTGGACGCGCCCAGGTGCAGATGAGCCCCTCCTGGCACGCCGTGATGATGCAGTCGTCCATGAACACCAGCACGGTCAGCCTCTCATGCGCGATCTTCTTGCAGACCAGCGGCTCCAGCAGCGGCACCTCATGCATGCGCGGGCACAGCGTGGTGCCCAGGACCTTGGCGCCGTCCAGCCGGTTGCTCCTCGGCGCCACGTTGATCTTGTCGTTGCTTTTGCTGATGTTGCCCAGGCTGTGGTACCGCTTGTGCTCCTTCTCCACCCCGCTGCTGCCTCCGGACTTGTCCGACTTGCGCTCCTGGAGGGACAGCGTGGCAAAGCGGCCGATGCTGAACGGAGTGCTGTTTCCTCCGCCACTGCTCACCCCTCCTCCCCCGCCTCCCCCACCACCCTCAGAGGCGCCTGGGCCCTTGGAGGCATTCGCCACTGCAGGGTGGGGCAGAGAGTTGGAGCGGGACAGGGAGCGTGGCAGCGGTAATGGGAGCGTGGGTGGGTTGGAGGTGCCGGTGTTGGGTGGGTGATGGTGTCCCTCAACCCCTCCATTCCCTCCCCCACTCGAGGTGCTGTTGACGCCCCCGCTGCCAGAGTTGGGCAGTGAAGGCCCAAAAGTGTTAGTAAAGGCGCGGGACAGCGGCAGGCGCGGGTACAGCACGTCATCCGTCAGGTCCCACAGGCAGAACTGGGTGTCTTGCCCCACCGAACCAAACCGGTACGTGACCGATGGTGAACCGCCGCCTTTTGAACTGTGCCGAGAAAGTCTGGACAGCGTGCTGCTTGTCCGAACCCGCCCAAAGTGCATGGAGTTGTTTGGCGCCCCCTGGTGGAGGTCCTCCTCGCTGCCGCTCAGCTCCATCGGCTCTTCATCCTCCAGGGAAGTCGTGAAGGGATCAAACGCCACCACGTTGACCCAAGACTTGTGGCCGTGGCCCCTGGCGACTACGCGGCTTTCAGCGAACGACCAGACAGTGACCAGGTCATCCTCTCCCCCTGTGGCGAGATATTTCCCGTCGGGGCTCCACGACACGCACAGCAGCCCGCCAAAGTAGCTCTTCATCACCCCCTGCAGCTCCATTGAGTCGAAGTGGAAGACGCGCAGGCAGCCGTCCTGGCCCACGCACGCCACGTGCACGCCATCTGGGGAGAAAGCAAACTCATTGAGGCCTCCCTCCCCCACTGCCCACCTCAACAACGGGTTGCGTGGCGTCTTGGTTTTGCAGGCGTAGACGGTGAAGCCCTCGCCCTGCCGCAGCAGAGAGTACTGAGGGGCCGTGGTGCCGCACGGGTGGTCCACGTTGTAGAGGTAGAGGTGACCACTGGCGTGGGAGGCCAGGAACAGGTTCTCCGACTTAGGAAGCCATTTTAGGCACGTCACCTTTGATTTGTCTATCAATCTCTGGAAAACAGAGGAAAGATGGGAAGGATATAACAGATAAATTCATTAAATATTCAGGGGAGTCACCTCACTGCTATCAAAGTATGGGACCAACAGATTCTCAGTGCCCCAGTAATCCTAATAGCTTGAATAAGGGAAACTGCACTTCTTCTTCTTGGTTTTTAAAGACGTTTTGTCTCTTAACCGAAAGGCTTCTTCGGTTCCAATAAGTCGGTGGGAGTTTCGGCTTAAAAGCAGCAGACTCAAGGTCACATGTGACACGTTTTCAACCATGTAGAAGAAATTACTTTATATTATTAACACATTAACACACAAGAAATAAAGTTTTAGCCCAAAAAATACAGCTTAAAACTGCCTGGTACAGGTTGGAACCGGCTTGGTCCGGCCTGAGAACAAACGCTATCGGCTCAGATTGGAGCCATTTGAGCTGTTGGCCAAACGCCGAACCAGTGGGGGAAAAGTACTGGGTGCGATCTAATTGTTGCCGAGCAGAAGTGAGGTTTTTTTAAAGAAGAGTTTGTAACAGCCTGCGACTGTAAAATCAGTCATTTTCCCCTGGGGAGGACTCGGGTTATTCCTTTTTCCTGAATAACCTCTTCTGAGCCAAACTCTCCTCATCTCCAGCGTCTCTTTGACTTTGAAGGTGTTTTTTTTCTCCGTGTCCGGGTCAAACTCAGTCCCAGGCCGGGACTGATCTGTGCTCAGAAGAGTGTCACCTCTCCTTAAGACGTGAACCACTCTCCTGTGCCGATCCTTGTGCTTGTGAAGCAGCTGTTTGCACTGCACACACGACGCCACGCAGGCTGTGTTTGGTGGGATCAGAGTCTGGGATCCTTCTAAGTTTCTCAGACACTCCTGACACACATGGAGTTATAATATGTTTTAAATATGTTCTCTTTTGGTGTTGTTTGGTCCAGAAGTAGGGACTCTCAGCACCTACAACGCAGCTTTGAGCCCCTTGGCTCCTGTGACCAAAACAAGCTCTTTGAAACAGGAAAACAACTCACAGGTGATGACTTAAACAACCCAAACGTGACCGCAGTAATTTGTCAAGTGAACATACTCCAACCAACTAGTTAAGAACGGAAGACGCCTTTCAGATGATAGGAAGAAGAAAAAACCAAGAAGAAGAAGAAGTCCAGGTGCTCTTATTCAAGCTCGTAGGACTCAGAGTGAAGCATAAAAGTGTAGATCAATATGGAAACAGGAGCTGCAGCAAAGAGGAGGTGGAAGATGTGGAAGGAAAACACAAAGTCTGCAGCAGCACACAAACGCCCTCTAAACCTTCTAAATTTAACGGTTAAAGAGAAAGAGCTGCTGCAGGAGGCAGGGAAATGAAAACAACAGATGAAAACTGGCAAACTCACCTCCTCATTGAAGAGCTTACTGGTTTCCTTCTTGATGGGGTCGAGATACTGGACCTGTCCGGCTGAGAAACCCACGATGAGCGCGACGCTCTCAGCCGTGGCCGAGTACTGGTTGAAGTCGTGACACGTCGGCTGAGTCCCCTTGTAGATCCTTTTGTCTATCGGCTTACTGAGGTCCACGGCCTGCAGAGGAGACGAAGCCATCAGCAAAAAGCTGTGTGTGACCCACATTCAGAGGCCATCAGACGTGGCTCGGGGGGAAAAGTGTGAAAACAAAAAGAAGAATCTGCTCCAGCTGCTTGAACATTTTTGGTGTTGTGGAGCTGCTGCCGTCACTGATCAAACTGGGAGGAATCCATCAAACAGGAGGGACACGTGCTGACGCTTTAATAGACAAATTTACATGTTTAAATGTTCATTTGATGATTGAACTCGTCCGTCACAGCACAGAGAATCTGAGAACGTGTCGGCTGTGGATTCAATCAGAGTGAGGAAACCACAGCTGAAAGCAGCCTAAGTCAAATGTGATCATAAAGCACATTGAAAACTGTGCCACAAACAACAGAGAAGACAGCGTGGAAAAGGGAAGTCCATCAGACTTACAGATGGAAAACATCTGCACTCCAACAAATCCAACTGAGCAGATGTTCTGAGGTCTTTAGAGTGATTATCAGAGGCCAAAACGAGCAGAATGAGCAACAGATAATTAAACAATCGTTCACAGATCTTCACTTTTAGAATAAATCTAACTGCACAGAACTGATATTTCTCCCCATCAACCTGTCCTCTGTAATCTAGTGAAAACACAGTGAACTGAGGCAAATCAACCAAACATGAAAACCTGAAATCTAATCCTAAAAAAGTTAATGAACTCAAAAGCTATAAGCTTTATGTCCCTTTTTTCTCGCCTTAATGTTAAACCTTTCTCACAGAAGAAGGAGAGTCCATATGGGTCCACTTTTACTCAAACGTTGGTGTCTGGGAGCTTCTTTTGGGTCCATTTTTTGGAGTTGGATGCTTTTATAGAAGAGTCCAGGTGTTAAATTGAAGATATTTGGACCATCAGGTCAACAAAGAAGACCAAGACGAGCTTTCTGTCATTTCTTTAAGGAGTCTTCAGGAATAGTTCTCCAGGCTTCTTGAAGGACATCCCAAAGCTCTTCTTTGGATGTGGGCTGCCTTTTGTTCCGTTCTCTGTCAGATGATCCCACACTGCTTCAATAATGTTGAGGTCCGGGCTCTGGGGAGGATTCATCCCTCCATAAGACCTGTTGCCACTGATTTTCAGTCCACTTCTTGTGTCATTTGGCACAGCTCAGCCTTTTCTCCCTGTTTCCCTTCCTTAAGAACGGCTTCTTGACAGCCACCCTTCCATGGAGACCATTTCTGATGAGGCTTGGGCCAACAGTAGATGGATCAGCTGAAGGTCCAGATGCATCTCTCAGGTCCTGTCAGGTCTTTGCTGGATTTTTTCCTCTTTCTTAAGGACATCACTTTCAGATCCTGTTCATCTGCTGTAGATAGTTTTTTTAGGCCTGACACTTCTTCTTTTGTCCTCCACTTGTCCAGTTTCCTCAAATGTTTTAAGGACACAGTGCACACCATGCTGAGATATGCCAAGTTTTCAGCTAATAGCTCTTTGGGAGCAAATTATGTGTCTTTGTGACAGGCTGCTAGAAACAAAGTGCCTAAAGATACAATTTAAAATGGTTTCTTTGCTAAGTTATGTGTCGACACAACACTGGTTCCTCCCTTAAAGCCTTTTTAAAGCTTCAATGATTCATATTTAAGAGTTAAATGATCAGGAGCAAGAACTGGACTGAAAATGAGTGAAAAAGCAGAAAATGTCCAAAGAAAAACTAAATCAAAATAAATGATAGGTGGTTTAAGACGTTTGTACTTGTATACAGTACTGTGTGTAAGGAAAACTTTGGGTTTCAAAATGAGATTATATGTAAATGTAATGGAGGATGAATGTGAATTATTTTACAATGAACTCATTCTTTGTGGCAGCAGGTAAAAAGAAACAACATCTTCGCTCTAAGATCTGAAGATAAGCATCACAACTTGCACCATGTTATCTTGCATGAATGCACAGGAACAGACAAAAAGCTGAGTGATTTGTATGTGAGTCAGCTCTGCATGAGCCACCAGGAAAAGGAACTGCATTTCTGAGTGAATGAGAAAAAAATAGAGGCCGGTTAGAGTTTGGAGGAGCTTCCTCTGTTCATAATAAATGAGATATCAGCGGTCCTCATTAAGAAGAGGAAGGCGCTGAATACAGTGTCTCTGTGAGGAGGCACTGGAGGACAAATGTAGATGAGTCATCTGTCAGATTACTCTTGATTTTTGTAGCAAAAGAGACCAGATAATGATCTGATTTTCTCACTGAGTACCACACCTGCTCCATGAGGTTATCTGATAAATAATTCACTACATGCACCTTCAGCTCCAGACAGAAACGGGTTTAATCAGAGAGCCAGAGAGGAGTCGGCGGCAGCTCTGTGGTGAGGAGGCAGTGAATGGAGCCGTGTCAGAGTGGCTGTTTCCTGCTCCTCTACTATCACTCAATCCCTCCGTAGCCTCCTCTGACAGCGCATCCGTCGGCATGATGCACCATTCACTGCCCGCTCAGACACAAAACCAGCTGCTCCATTTTGCATCGCTTGATTTAGAATGAAAAATAAATAAATCTGGTGTGGATGTTGCTCAGATCTGTGCAGAACACGCAGGGGGGGCTCAGATTTACAACAGGTTACAGATTAAAGCAGACAGCATCACATTAGCATGCTAGGCTAAGTGTGACCGTCCAGTCTGTGAGCGTGAGGAGCAGCGGGCTCACCTTCTTGATGTTGGTGTAAGTGTAGAAATACAGCTCCCTGCCGATGTTGAAGCACACCCGCTCCGACTCCTCGCTCGGGTCTTCCGGCTGCAGCTTCACCATGGAGACCCGGACCGGCGGCAGGAAGCCTGCCGGAGAGGAGTTGGCCGCGGCATTGGAGGAGGAGGCTGCTGCGGCGGCGGCAGCGGCGGCAGCCCCGGGCCCCTGCAGCAGCCCGACCCCTCCGCCGGGTATCGGACCGGGTCCTGCCCCGGGGCCCAGCGTGGCTCCGGCGGACGGACCCCGCGGAAGCCCGCCCCGCTGCTGCGAGTCCGAGAGGGTGAGCAGTTTGTAGAAGCCCTCTCTGGTCCGGAACTGGGATTTAATCTCATTGATATCCTTCAGAGCGCCGCCATCTCCGGCCATTTTTAGTGCAAACAAGCCGCACAGGAAACAGAGATTTTGACCTGGAAATAATATCGAGGCGATAAAAAAATAAAAACAGTATTAGAACAGAAATGAGAGAGACGAAGAGGAGCAGCCGAGCTCAGCAAGGCCGACCATCACACCCGGTCCGCCCTGGTGCATTTTACAGCCGTACCGCTGCTGCCTGGTGGGTGCACCCGTAGAAGCAGCCCCCCTGAGCCGGAGTGAGCATCATCCTCCACCGGGTCTTTGCCTCTGATCATCCAGTGTGCACAAAGTGCGTGTGATGGTGCGTAAAGCGCTGCTCCTGCTGCTGGCCCGGCCTGGCTCTGCGCGCTCCCGCCGTGGTCGGGGGGTAAAGGGAGGACATCCGGCCTGGGTCAGCTTCATTTACCCCTCAGTTAACCAACCAGCGACACCCAACAGGAGCACCGTAAAGAGCGGGCTCCTTTACAGTCCCACCACTTTAAAAACAGCACTAAGTTAATATCAGAATAATCAATCATTTCTCACAGAAACGGGACATTTTCAGCTCGAATTGAGCTGATAAATAATGAAAAATCAATTACTTTCCTTAAATAATTAATTAAAAGGAAGGCTTTGACTGCAGTGGCTTGAAATGGATCCAAATATTAGCTTCTGTCTATGAATCTGATTTAAATACATTTACTAATGATCTTTTTAAAAATATCATTAAAGATGTCTCAACACTGGAGTTAAGTTGTGCAGAACTGAAACATTACTTCTCTTAAAAGGGAGGACTTTCTAACCACCAGAACACCAAAAAAATGACCTAATCAACTCTACTGTCACGATTCATTTACCAATTCCCCCTCCAAAATCAATACAGTTCACCTCATCTTGTGTTAATGAACTTTATTAGAGTGTCACAGCAGTAACAGGGTTGATGAAACACCGACACACAAACTCAGGTCACAGAACGGAGCACCGGCCCGTTAAGCTTGTATGTTCTAACTAAAGGAAGCCATATATGTCAGTTCCTGCAGGCTGCTGCTGCGATCAATAATACTGTGGCAGAAAGGAGACACTCCTCTTCAGGATCTGAGGAAGGCCTTCTTTCACAATTCTTTCAGGCTGTCCTCAGCACCCTGGGTTCTCCAGATTGTTCTGGATTTCACAAACCGGAGTGAAAGTAGCATAAATTAGAGCGGGCTTCCTCAGATGGAGGAAGAAGAGCTACGATACAATCTTTTCACGCTTCCCTCTGACGCGCCTCCTCCCATCCAGTCATAAAATAAAATCCTTTGGCAGAGTCGCACCGATGCCCGTCGAAGGTAAAGATGACGTACATAAATGCTGATGCCAGAGTCCCGGTCCACACAGAGGCTGAGCAGAGTTCTGTGGCGTCCTGCCTCAGGGCAGCAGGACGTACTTCTCAGCAGTTTCCAGGATATAAAGGTTGGACAGACCCGACTGGTCCTCGATCTGACGGGTTTCCAAGACGATCATCCTGCAGTAGAAGGTCAGACGTAAGGCACAGAAAAGTTCACATCAGATAAAGATCTCAAGTCGGGCAGATCTAAGCCTGCGGCGTCCATCAATGGCGCCGCCCTACAGGTAGCCTGCGGCATCTTCCTGAGATTTTCTACAAAAAACCCCCCAGATTTCTGAAACATTTCTGTTCTGGTTTGGATGCTGTGCGGCTGGAAGGACTCCTGCACTTTGCTCTACTCGTGGTTCCCAGAGTCTCTAAAAGCAGAACGGGAGGCGGAGCCTTCAGTTATCAGGCCCCTCTCTGTGGAACCAGCTGCCAGTTTGGGTTCAGGAAGCAGACACCCTCTCTACCTTTAAGATCAGGCTTAAAACTTTCCTTTTTCATAAAGCTTATAGTTAGGGATGGCTCAGGTGACCCTGAAGCATCCCATAGTTATGCTGCTATGGGCCCAGGCTGCTGGGGGACCTCCCATGATGCACCTCTCTCTACTCTCCATGTACATGTGACATCATTGTTGTCATTAACTTGTGTTTCTCTCAGCAGGTATCTCTGGCCTGGTGTTATGGAGCTTGTTGTCTCCTCTTTTCTGTCCTCTCAACCCCAGCTGGTCGAGGCAGATGGTTCTGGTTCTGATGGAGGCTTCTTCCTGTTAAAAGGGAGTTTTTTTCTCTCCACAGTCGCCTCGTGCACGTTCAGGATGAAGGATTGGATCAAAGAGAAGTTTCTGTGGCATCTGTCGGTTTCCTTAGCTAGGCTACTTTATTTTTTATGGACTTTAATGAAATTGATTATATTTATAATCAAATTAATTTGAACTTCTGAGATGATATTAGTTGTGATTTGGTGCTTTATAAATAAAACTGAATATTGTCAATATGGCAACGACTGAACAACCCGTTTATTACAAAGAGAAATGAAATATCTGAAAATCAGTGTTAATCACATAATAAGAAGCTTAACAGTAACAGAGTTGCTCAGTGACTTCAGCACGAGGACACCGCAGACGTCTGTTTAAAGCGAAACCATCAGACTGTACCTGTCGGACTTCACCATTCTGTAGATCTTCCTGTGGTCAGTCGTTTCCTCCAGAACCTCTGTGAAACCCTTTCCTCTCCTGTGCCAGCCGTGACGCCAAACTGCCAACAGCGTGTCGTCTAAATACACTGAACAGGCAAAACGAATCCATTATTAACAAATACAGTGTTTTTAAAACCATTTTTTGAGCTCTAATGGCCTTCAGCTACAGAGGGAAGCAGGAGGGTTAGCAAAGAGGAGAAGAAGACGTTCAACAAAAGGGTGACGTTGGGCTTAACAAGACAACTTATCCTGATTATTCTCTACAACAGACTCGTGTGCACAGGCTGTTGCTACTTGGACTGAGGCTGATAATAAGAGTAATAGTTCAGATCTGGGATTCTCAAAGCCTGCACTGAGGGTAATTTTTAGAAAAATACAAGCGTAAAACCAATGATTTAATCCCAATGTTCACTGTTCTCACCTATGGATTCGACTTCATGAGAGAGGGTGGTCTCGTGAGGAAGGTGCAGGGTGTTTTTCGCCTCTCCGTCCAGACCAACTATATACACCGACCCTGTGGGAGGAGAGGGTTGGAGTTACCTTCTGCTACCTCACCACAAAAATGGGCATCACTGGACGTGTTGCACTTTGAAAAGAGACTTACTCTCCATGAGCACGAGCAGTGAGCTTTTGTCCAGCGCATACACTTGAACTACGTTTGGGGAAGCTCTCTCTGTAATGACAGAACCACACACAGAGGCCATTAATGAGAACAAAAACAGTCTCCTGTGTTTGTTACGTCGTCTTTAAAGGACGTCAGCCTACCCAGGCCAGAGGGGGTGAACCAGGACGTGTTGGAGTTCAGGTTGACGTATTCTACATTGACGGGATGGTTGGGGTTGGGCCCCCGAGACACACCGATACACACCAGTGGGTACTCCTGCTGGGGCACCTCCACCATCTCAAACACCCGCAGAGGGTTGGGCAGAGGGAAGTCAAAATGCTGCAAACATGACACAGAAAAGGCGTAAATCAGCAGTTTGACCTGTTTTTAGCCTGGTTAACATTAAACCTGCAGCTCACCCGTGACAGTCGACGCACTATTGAACCTGTTCAATGGTTAGTAACAACTCATTAGTATGTGGGGTGTGTATTTGCTCTCCTTCTCCTCTGTCTCACACGTAAGCATCTCACCTCAAAAAGTGAAAACAAAACTACATCCACATTTCTGCTCTGTATGTGCAAATTAAAAACACGTTTAAACTGATTTCTGAGGCTGAGAGAGCTGATGTCACCTCCTCTTTAACAGGAGAACATCCCGGTTAGTATCAGAGGCTACCAGCAGCAACAGAAGGAACAGGGCTTTGTTGATTGGTGCAAAGAGACGTGAAGAAACTGCGTCATGATAACACTTTAAAAAGAGTTCCTTTCAAACTGGATTCAAATACATCGTAGAGGTGTGTCACAGATGCTGGCGAAGCTTAGTCACACAAAGATGAGTGATTTCCCTTTATGTCAGCCAACATGGTCACAGCCCTCCTCACACACGACTGTTCTCCCATGGCGACGCCGCTATTGTAGGACGGAGTAAGAACAACAATGAACCAGCCTGTCGGCCGACCCCACCTGGTGGGAGGCGTTTGTGGACCAGGTGGGGAAGGCAACAAAGACTGTACTTCCTCTGGAAGCTGTGCCAGGCTCCTCCATCAGGAGCCTGGTGACCTTCTGCTGTACAGTGGAGGACAGGAAGAAGCTGCAGCGGGTGGTTGGAGCCACACTACCTCCCCTCAGACTCCAGAAGAAAGTCAGTATCATCAAAGCCCCGTTGCACCCCACCCAGGAAGACTCAATAAAAGCTTTTACCCACCGAACCAGAACTCTGACACATTATACGCTTAAAGCAGGTCTCTAACATCTCCACCTAACACTGAACATAAGCAGCCTGCTCGCTGCACCTTGTACTGGATATAGGTTCATTTCTCATCTTTAGTGATTTTGTTCTTAATTACTATGCTGTTATCCTGCAACAGCAACAATTAGGATCTATTCTGTGGTCAAAACAATGCGACAGAACTTAAATAAATCTGTCATTTCTGTAACTTATTGGAACTGTGACAAAAGCTAACCGAAAACTGACTGTGATCCAGTTTGAAGTGAACAACTACACCTAAAGTAGAGACTGTTTTTAACAGAGTTATGAGATAAGATTACTATCAGGACTCTTTATCCAAGCCTGTGATTGGTTGGTTTGTTTAAAGCGAGCGTGGTGACAGAACTGAGCGTGAATTTCAGGAATTTGGCGTGCACAGAATTAATTTTAATACGCTCAGATTAGGTTTTTCGTTACAGGAGAATATTTTCTGCCCTTTTATTGCTCAGGAATCGTAGAGCCATAGTCAGGATCCGGGCTGCAGCGCTTCAACAGCAGTGCACGCTCTACACCCACGCACAAGGAGCTGCAGTAGTCTAATCTCAAAGCTCGAGAAGCTTTCTCCGAGGCATTAAAAGAAAGAGAGAGTTTCACCTCGGTTAAGACGAACCTAAATAGGACGACTCGCTTCAGCGCTGCTGGGAAGTGAGGAACTGAGGCTCATTTCAATCCACGTACCTTGATGAGCATGAACTTGTGCATGGGCTCGTACCACTGCAGCAGCACCACGCTGGACTCCAGCGCGCAGCACAGGAACACAGAGCCGCGCTGCAGGTTCCCGACTACAAGAAAAGAGTTGGATATTTCACAGAAGTAATCGACAAACTTTTCAACCACAAACTCATTTCTGTCATCCAGATTTTCTTCTCACCGACTGAGCAGGTCTTGCAGCCTTTGGTATCAGGTATTTTACATGTCACGGCACATTTTCTAAACACAGAGGAACAATATTTGAACCGGCATTAGCAAATTCTTCCACTTTTTCAAGTTAAACAAGAGGACAAAACGAAGTCCAGAGAGGGGGAGGGGTCCAGTTTCACCTTGGCAACAGTCGGTGAGTCTGTAAGGGACCCATCCTCTGATCCTTCCGGGCCTGTTCGTACAACTCCTTCAGTGAATGTGAGTGAAGCTGCGACGATTTACCTAAAAACACAGAGTCAGACGCAGTTTATTGAGGCATCTCGTTAAAATCAGCTGTTTTTATTTATCATGATGCTGTTTAATCTGTTGCATGTCTTGTTCTTTCTTTGCTTTATTTCTGATTTATTTCTCAGTACTCAGTTCTGTTCCCTTTCATGCACCTCCTGATCTGCAGATAGTTCAGACTCAAAACCACCACACTAAGCACAAACCACGCTAACGTGCAAGAAATGCAAACATGGTAACCGCTGAACCACACGGATTTAGAGCCTCGAGTTTTGATACCATAGATAAGTTTGTTTAATTCATATGAAACAATTCAAGACAGGAACAAAGATAAAAAAGGAGCTTTTCATGAAACAAAGAAACATGACAATAAATTAAGATTATAGAATGATCAAATAAGAAAGATTAAAAATATAAGACAAGAGATGAGATACAGTGCAGTGAAATGATTGTTTTTGTCCAGATTAAGTTTAATTTGATGAAAACGATGAATAAAGCAACACTTTTAAGATGTTTTTCTATGCTGTAAAAACTAACTCTGGCAGAACATTTATATTAAACCCAACAAATGAAAGACAGATAAAGTATCTGAGTCAGTTACACACTCAGAGATATTCCAGGTCCCTGGATTATGTGCCACGTTAAAATTATGAATCATCACCTAAAAAGTCACCAAAGAAAAAGATGGATAGGCATGTTTCAGCCTCGGTTAACCCAGTAAACTGGAAAACAAATAATGGGGAAACTTTTTGTGCTTTTCTTTTGAAAGAACTTTGAGTTAAAAGAATAAAACCCAGAGTTTTTATGTTGAATACACTGAATTTTCTGTGTTGTTTGGGTTAGTTAATTCAACGCTTTAAGTTGTTTCTTTGTTGCCAGTTTGTTTGGTTCTGAAAATAAATGGGACAAATAACAAAAACACCCTGAATTATCTCCCGTGTCACTGAATAAGACGTTAAAAACCACCGGATGAGTGATCCTCTGGTACTTTTCAGAGCATTGTACTTGATGTGTTTTTGGCTGTGAGGACAAGTTGACCCCAAAAGAAATCTTGGATCAGTGGATGTGGTTTCTTTTTCCTGCCAGCAATACTTCACGGGTCAGTGCAGTTAAACACTAAAAGGGCACGAGTCTGAACCTCCAGTGCTCAGTGAAGCTGTTTCAAATGGATTTTAGTGCAAACATCGTGGGTAAGCTGAGTGAAAAGGCTGCTGACGGTACTGTGAACTGCTTCCAGAACCGCTCAGAAACACACTAACTCACACAAGCAGCGGATCTACCAAACAGACGTCCAGCTGCTTGCTTTAATATTCTCTCTGAAAGCTCTCAGAAGAAGTTATGAAGTGTGTAAAAGCTAATCTAAAGGTACCTAAACTGGAGATGATTCACTTTAAACACTTAACTCACCCGATACAGACATGAGGACATTATTAATGGTGTAGACCCAGGTACACTTCCCAGGATACAGCTGAAAGAGACAAACACATCCAGTCACTCCTTTCAGAGGCAGTCCAATCTGTCCTGAAGCTCTTTGTTGCCACTCGACTTTTCTCAGCTTTATTTATGGTCACGTGTGACCCCTTTAATTCAGTATCTACCATCTCATCCCTGTGAGCTTTGCCGTAAAAGTGTTAAAGATCCTACCAGCTCCATCGTGACCTCAGAGCCGTTGAGGATCAGGGTGTAGATCCCTTCCTCAGCCCCCAGGATCAGATGCTGCTCTGAAGGAGGGAAACACAGGATGGTCAGACAGAGCTTTGATCGGACGGCTGAGAAATGACTCCATGATACAACCTTTGGAGGCGGGGTTTTCCCAGTTCGTGGAGCAGTTTACTTTAAGAGGACAGCCGTGGAAGACTTTCTTAAAGTAGACCTGGAAACAAAAGGAGGACACAACAAATAATGTCTCCTGCAACACTTGATGCAGTCTCAGGTCGCACGAGTGCAACAGAAGCTCACCGGGGGTTTCTTCATGATGGAGCTGGGACATTCAAAATGCTCCTGACACCAAACGGGAAAATACGATGAAGACGGCGTCAGCACACATGGTGAAGGAGGAAAGAAGATGACGGGAGTGAAAATGGATCCTCGGATAAATATCGAGGTCACAGAAATAGAAGAGGAACAAAATCCAGGCATGTGTGGATGTTTTCTTCTACCTTTGACGGTGTTGGCCGTCTGCGGATGCCTTTAGGGGGGAGCTCAGGAGGAAGGAGGTCAGCCGGGTTGTCAAACGGCTGGACTGATAAGGTTGGGGGGTCTGGATCACAAACACAGACATTAAGGAACCTGAAATCTGTGGTTACAAACTGTCTGGCATGAACAACATTTAACTCGGAGTACATGTTCATCTGTTGTTTTAAGGGGTCTGAAAACATTTTTATACTTTCACGAGAGCAAAAAACCCTTCAGAATAAAGGCGGGCAGCTTACCCGAGTGTCGGGAGGCCCGTGGGTGGGGTTTGGGTCGGCTGTGCGTCCCGCTGGACGTCCTGTAGATGGTGGGGGGCGCATGCAGAGCCGAGTGTTTTCTCAATCGATCGTCTTCCCCCGCCATGCTTTCCTCTGAGCTGGTCCGAGCTTTGGGCTGCGCACAGAGAAACGCAAACCCCAGAAATAACATGCTGCACCTCAGCTGATCATCTCTTCAGACACAGTTTTCAACCCGTTACTATGACAACTCGCTTTATACAAGTTCAGCCTTGACAGGAAAATAATGAAGTCTGATAATTGAAAATTAGAGTCATGATGATATCCGACATGATTTTGGGCTGAAATATTCCGCTCAGTCACAGGGACGAGCAGATGTACGTCATTTATGTTAAATGAATCATTTCCTGCTGGCAGGATAATCACCTTTGGAGGAAGAGGAGGCGGCGTTTCATTATCTGGCATTATCAGACTGTTGGCACAGAGAGAGTTGGTTCAGCCCGCTGTGTTAATGTTGGCAATGAACGTGACTAAAAGGCAGGGTTTGTTCAGCTTACCTGGAGGCTTGCATCGTAGGGCTGAAGTAGGAGAGAAAGAGTCAAATGGTCAGTTTTTAAATAATCAGATTACAGTCACAGTCATGGGTTTACATGATGAGATTAACTGGATTATAGCTACAGTTGGGTTCTGCTCCTTATCTGAGGGTAATTATCTGTGGATATATGGCAGTGAATGAAGTTTAGTGTACGTTTGGATCGAGTTATCTCGGGTCTTAATTCGATCGCAAGTAACCCGATCCGATCCGATTTCTTGTCGGATTAAGCTTGTTGAATAACTCAATCTTATTGTAATTCAGCCTTTAATCCGATCCGATCGCCCGCATGTAACCGCACTGACTGATACATTACTGTTAACATTCAGTTCATCTTGGTGGTGATGTTTCCTTACATGTCCACATCATCGTAGTCGTCGTCTGACTCTGAGTCCGGGTCCCTGTGAGAAGGAGGAAAGTGAAATATCCCGTTTGAATCAGACTGTGTCGTTTAATGTGGCTCCATGTGTGGCAGTTATCTGTGATCCAGTTACCTTGCTGGACTGTTGCTGCTGCCCGTTGATCCTGTTGATACCCTTAACTGTAAAAACCAGCGATAGAACGGTTACTTGAATAAGGGAAGGACAGAAATAAAACCTCAGATCCAGCAGTCTCTAATTCACATCCACAGTTCCATCCCACTGTGATGAATATGGATTGTGAGATAAAACTATGATGCCACATTTGTCCACCACAGAAAACTTTGAGGATCTAAATTTCACCTCTTTCACAGACTGTGAAATTGTTGACATTTACAGGTGATAACAGAGATATTTGGCTGCATCCTGTTGACTTCTCACAGGCTGACATCACTGATGTGAAAATAGAGTCAGGACAAACACAGACCTCACAGTCTTCTACAAAGACTCAGTATCTTTGTATGAAAACATGTTCATGGTGACACTTATAAATATCTTTTACCAAATAAATTATAAAAGCCAAAACAGCTGCTTAGAGCCACCAAACAGGATCTTCTGGTACTGTAACAACTGAGGTTTTCTGCCTTATTACTTGCTGATTTAACATTGATCAGCCCTCCCTTGTTTAGCTACATTTTTATACGTGATGACTAAAACTGTTCATCCTTTCGTGGTTTATCTGACACATATCAGGCTGATAATTACAAGGCTTAAAGTTTCAATGTGTGATAATTAGATTACGGTCACAGTGATGCAGGGTTAACATTATTCTTGGTGGCACGGTGTGATGTTTCCTTAGACGTCCACATCATCGTAGTCGTCATTTCTTAGGGAGATTCACACACTTACCGTTACATTTGGTGAATCAGTCTTCACAGGCCTCTGAGTGTAGATCTGCTCGACTGAGAAGCCACAAACAAAAACACTTAACAGTCTTTACACAGCGGGATGAGTAATATGATGATTCAGGGTCTTCAGTGTCACTAACGGCTTAAACAAAGTGCTCAGAGGTAGAAAAACACCTAATTATGGGGTGGAATACAGTCCTCACTCCTTCAAGACATAAGAGCAGCTTTTGGTGTCTGCTGTACAGTTAATTCAACAGCTGTGAGTAGATTTATAAGTGAAAAATAAACAGTTTTAGGTGGAAAACATTAAAAACACGATGTTTTCTTACAGCTTATGTCGGAGTCTGTCCTTTCTGCCTTGTTGTGTTTGTTGATAGAATGGATCCTCCTTAAAGATCCAGGAAGCACCACCTTAAACCAGAAACAAAGCCCAGGTGGGTCATTACCTGAAGCGAGTCACTGCCTGATGTGATGCTCACGCACACGGCGGGTAATGATCCATGAAACCTGGTCACTGGTTACATGTTGCTATGGAACCTGTATGTCTAAACTTAGTCTTCTTTACACTGACATCTGCTTAAGATGTAAATAAAATATGTGTCATAAGTAGTAGAATTGTTAAATCCTATACAGGAAAATCCTCCTAAATATCAAATATTCATAAGCCTATGAATACATTATGAAGCAAACCGGATATACAGAAATGAACACATTTAGCAGAACTAAGAGGCTGAAATACTAAAGAAATGTTATTAATAGACCTGAGGCCATGTGAAGCTGCGGCTGTTTTGTATTAAATCAAACCCCCAAATACAAATCAACATGTTATCTAAGTTCACAGAAGCAAAAGTTGAAGAAAATAAGAATAAAGCACCAAAATGAAGCAAGCCACAGCTGATTATGGAGACCAGATGCATCAGAGGCCATACAAGCACTTAGGCTCTCTCTGATCTGAGCATCCCTGTTTCTCATGAAGTAGGAATTCATGTCAAAAAGTGACCAAGTTAGGAAAGTTATTTCTATCCCAGCAGAGGGCGCTCTACAAGTCCACTAAAGGTTTGACCTGTGGTATAACTCACTGAACTACATGTTATCTGTCTATGTGTCTCACCTCCATCTCCTCATCCTCTGTCGCCATGCAGGTCTTCAGTTTCTCAGGATTTCTAAATTTCTCCAGCAGGTCCAGGGTCAGGTCCCGTTTCAGGCACTGCTGAGTGAGAAACATGTGCTGCAGGGGGGACAGAAAAAGAAACGTCAAACCCCAGAATAAAGCTTGTTCTCCGGCTGATACAACTAACAGACTGTCATAAAAAAAATGATGATTTAAACAAAGTGTTGGACGCCCTGAGAGAAGTTTTTCACCAAAATATCCCTGACCCGAGGGTAGTCAATCCCAGAATCTATCTCTTACAAATACTATTGGGGGCTGCTATTAAGTGCATCACACTAAGATGGCTGAAACCGGAACCACCAACATATAATATATGGCTTAAAAAGTATGGGAACTGTATGAAATGGAACAAATTACAAATGCAACAAGGCTACAAAGACCCACATTCATCAAGAGATGGAGCCCCGTAATGAGTCTGTTAATGCAATAAGAATGGTGTACTTTTATCTTATTGATTATGACTTTTTATTTATTCTGCTTATTCTTTTATTTATCTATTTATTTTTCTCTTCTGTTTGTATTTTTTTATTATTTTTTTTTTTACCTCATTTATATGTGTAAGTATATGTTGGAATGGATACCAAAGCAGCTGTAAATGAGTAAAGTGTAATGTAAACATGTAAAATACTGTCCTGTAAAAAAAGAAAAAAGATGATTTAAACAACTTTTTTTTTAGAAAACGGCTGCATGTTGGAGCCATAAACGATGCAACGACAGCAGTGAGAGTGAACCACAGCCCCGCCGTCTGCAGGTCAGATGCTAAAACATGAGCTGTGACTCCAAAAAAAGAGGAAAGCTGCAGACTCAGGCTGTGTAATTTCACACTTTCTTTTAATCATATTTACAATCTGAGCGGCGAAAAGTTCACAGGACAAAATCAGGGGTTTCCAATACTGATTTCTATCTGTTTTCCTTGTGCTCAGAGACATCTCTTTCCATCTTTTGATGATATTATGTTCTGTAGGTGATGGACTATTCACACTTGTCAGTCTTACACTGATGAACATTATTATAAAATTGCTCCACAGACACCTGAAACTCTGCCTCTTTAAGGTGCTCTTTACAGACCCAGTAATGATACTAATCTGTTGCCAGTTAACCAAATCAGTTGTTCCTCCAACACTTCACTTTTCTGGCCTTTTCCCACTTTTTTGAGACGCGTTTCTGCCGTCAGATTCAAGACGAGCTCGTATTTTTCAATGAAATGCGTCATTATATCACATAAAAACAATTAGTTATCACCGTGAGTCTCTCTGGATTAAATTGATGAAGTAGTGACGCCACATGAATCTGAACCCGAGCACCTCTGAGGAGGCAGTACTCACTGAGAGCATCTTAGAGGCGCTGGGTCTCTTCTTCGGGTTCCTCACCAACATGGCCTTCACAAAGTTGTAAAACGTGGACGTCCTGCAGGTATCAGGCAGCTTTTAGTAACATCACAGCTCAGCAAAGATCACATTTACATTAATTTATGGTTCAGAAATACACACATGTACTAGGATATCATATTTAGTTCTGATTAAACACTTATTAAACTGCTTAATTATAGATTAAACTGTTGTGTAAAAAAACAGCTTTCTGGAGTATGAAAGAGGCCATAAAACAGCATCAATTGATCAAATAAACTCTCAATTTTATGGGGATGTGGGTTTTTATTTACCATTTGGACTTGTCCTTCAGTTTCGGGGGCTGGTAGCCGCTCTTGGACATGAGGAACAGAACCCTGCAGGAACAAACAAAGTAAGCCACAGTCGATGACACGCTGCCACAAACAGACCTCGTCTTTCCTGATGTTTAACGCAGCGGATTTCACTGAGGACAGCGTGCACAACAGGGCCATTGAGTGCATGAATCTGGACATGTGGGTGGTGGAAACAGTGTGTGTGTGTGTGTGTGTTCATGCACATACTGATGTTCTTAGAGAAAACATTTGAGGTGAGGTTTGCCATTTGTTTGACATTTTCTCGAAGCTCTGCAGAGCATTTTATTTAGTGATTGATGAGATTAGAGCAGATCACAGCTAAAAGCTTCATGGGTCTAAAACAATCAATCAGTATATTCAGATCTTTCAAAAAGTCTAAAGTGAAATGCTCCACAATTAAACCGTAAAACTAACCTGTTTACAAGTTTAACACATGAACTGGACCTGATGTTGACTTATCTTCCACATCAGTGACTTCCTTTGAACTTGCATGGAGCAGTTTTTTCAGCTTCCCTGCACTGCACGGCTGCAGCAGAGATGCACACGTTTCCCTTTCACCTGCCAGCACCGAGGCTCGTCACAAGGATTCAACAACTTATCACGAGCCAGTTTCACAGCTTACTGATTTCACGCAGAATTTGTCACTCAGGCGCATTAAAACCTTTTTTATAACTAGTTCAAAGGTTCCACGATGATATAACTTAAACTGCCATAATCTGAAATAAATACTAAAATATATAAATGTACTAAAATGCAGGAATGTGAAAACAGAGAGAAAATTAGATTAAAAGCATTTATGGTGAAATAAATAGATCAATATGATGGAAAGGGAAGTAATATAGGCTTAAATACAGGAGAAACAAACTAAATACATTCAAAATATTTAAATTAAATTGAAAACTGAGGAGCAAAGTCAATAAACAGCAACATTAGTTTAACTTTAGTTTAAGTTTAACTGAATGCCGTTTAAAATTAAAGCAGGAAAAATTTATCAATTTTGCACAACTTCATCTTTTATTTAATTTTAGTAACATTTATCATCATATAGACCTATTTATTGAGCCATTTATATATTTTTGTATTTATTCAAGGCAGTTTCAGTCTTACGTCTCGTGTATAAAGTAAAATAAGTGACAATTCAGTGTAAATACTCGCTGGCTATGATAAGAATCGCGATGAAGACCATCTGACATGGGTTTACGGTTTGGCTGAAAGATAACCAGAAACACAACTGTGCCTGTCTCACACTTCGGCCTCAGACCAGGGGTTTATTAAGAGATGAAACTTCCTGTAGTGCGTCTGTGTGCATGCATTAAATGATGGTGAGATCATAGCACGAAATACTGTGATCTTTCACTTGCTCAGACATGTTAGCTTGCATCTTTCTATGGTTACCGTAGCGGGTGGACATCAAACATCGGAGGCTGCAGCTCAGCGAGCTCTATGGCTGTGATGCCCACAGACCAGATGTCGCAAAGCTCATTGTAGCCACCTTTTATCTCCACGGCTGCCACTTCAGGTGCCATCCTGATGAAGAGTGAAGAAGGAAGCCAGTCACAATGAGTCATAATATCTATTTCAGGAGACGGGCAACCTTTAACTTGATTTTATGTAGCTGTAAAGCACTTTGAAATGCCTTCTGCACGAATTGTGCTCTTCAAATAAACTTGCCTTGCCTTTAAATTTAGTTGCTTCCCGCCACGTTAAATAAATTAATTTGAAAATATTTGACAAATCAATTAAATTCCTTTTCAAAGAGACAATTTAGGAGCTCGGTTTGTGCCCGTTTACAAAGTCTACAGACAGCTGAAACTCAGCTGGGTCCTAAATACAAGCTGAATTTACTGCTCAAACGCCGTCTTCAAGTGAACTGAATGCTGATTCTTTTCTTAGATGCTGCAGGAGCTGTCTTTGATGTCTAAAAATGGGGATTCAGCTGTTTGCTTCTCACTTATACTTTACTGTTTTCACAAAAAGACGAAGCAACAAGGCCCACTTGAGTCTAACTGGATGTTACATGCAGGAGTGATCAGATAAAATCTGGTTTTGGTCAGATTCAACACTGACACGGTGTATGTCGGGTGTTTATAAGTTTACAGGAGATGCAACCTGCAGCATTTAGTCCCTGAAGCAGAGCTGTGAAGAGACGGTCTGATCTTACCAATACGGCGTCCCGATAAACGACATTCTCCGGGCCAGAGTGGCTGTGATCTGAGCTGAGATCCCAAAATCAGCTGCTCAACAGAGAGAAAAGAACAGGAATTCAAAAAAAGACTAAACAGACACTCATTCAACAACATTTTGTGCTGCCAATGAACTTAAATAAAGAGATGCTCAGGACTCGGTGTAAATCATCCGTGCAGATTTACTGTAGTTTGAGCTGCACCTTTGTGGTGAGTGACTCATGCTAACCACACCGGTACAGTGCTGTGCAGACAGCGTAAACAGCTTCTTACCCAGCTTGACCTCGCCCTGATCATTGAGGAGGATGTTGGCACCCTGGAAGGAAAGCAAAAAAAAGAATAAATCTACAAAGATGCAACAGAGAAACGTGTTGAAACGTCTCTTTCTTACTCACTCAGTGATCTTTAAGTGAACTCACACAGTAATCTATTGCTTTTATTTTCATTCTTATTATATGTGACCACAGTTTGCTTAATTTCTACGCCGCTGCTAGCATCAGTTTAAGAAGCGGCCCGTGTGGCATTAATGGTCACATGAGCTTCCAGTGTGCAGCCAGGAGAAGGTGAAGGTAGGTGTCGAGCGGCGGGGAAATGGTGGCGATATTTTGGCTTGAAGCTATCAGACACCGAACACCTGTGTAAGGTGAGCAGAAATAAAGCTGCTCAGCAGCTCGGAGAAGACTGAGATGGCGGTGAAAGCACAAACTGAACGAAGCAGGATATAATTAGAAGCTAAAATTAGAGCTGTTTGTGTGTCTGTTTATAATATTTACAACTGAGGAAACGACGAGTTTTCAGTGATGCTTTTTCATTTAGTTTGAAAACGGTGGATTTCTCGTTGTTGTTTCTCGCTAGTTGAGAAATAAACAGTTCAGTAATCTATGTGTGCATTTTCACAGAAAACCAGTTCATGATACCATATCTGTTTGTATGTGTGGAGAGTTTAAACTGAATTATATCAGATGAACAGTTTTAAGGATAAATACTGATTGTTAAATTGTGGGTCGATACCAGAAAGACACAGATAGCTGATATCAATTGTTTTTGCCATTCATTTCCTTCCTTTAACAGCCTGCTCGACCATTCGTTACAGCACATTTTGAACTCTTTGAACTAAAAGAAAGTTTATGCTTTTATCCAAAGCAACTTACACTCATATCCCAGGTGGGATATGAGTGTATATGAGGAGGGGGTCTAAGGAGCCCTACTTGAGGTAGTACCTTTTTTTCCATGTGGGTTCAGGTCAGGATTCGAACCCATATGAAAGGCGGTAATATCACTGCTACACTTAAACAGAAGAAGTTATGCATGTTGGAAGTCTCCCATTACTTGTGAATTTTGGCCAGTATGGGACTTGAACCCATGACCTTAGCTTCAAGGAAGTTAAAAACTGAAAAATTCTTTCATGCTGGTGTATTTACCAACCTTTATTGTAACTTTTCACAGTATCAGAACCCTCTGAGCCTGTTAAAATGTGTAGAACAGTTTCTCAATGACTTTTCTGTGACCCAGTTCTCCAACAGCCATCATGTGTCGTCCCACGATGGTGGAATGACCTACCGAGCGCTACCAGAACAGGGGCGTCCCTGTTTATCTTCAAGAAGCTCCTGAAAACCCAGCTCTTCAGAGAGCATCTCCTATCCCAGCACTTACCTTGTACTTCCCTACCCCCTCTATCTCTGCACTTTATCTTTCTGCACTTCCTTCTATGCCTGCACCCTATCTCTACTCTGTCACCTCTGACAGAGTCGGACTCCTGGGTTCCTTCTATGTAGTTTATTGTGAGCTTTTTGTACAGCTTGTTATATCTTCATTTGTAAGTCGCTTTGGATAAAAGCGTCTGATAAATGCATAAACATCTGAGAGTTTAACCTGCTGAACTCTGATGATGTGCTTTAACCACAAACAAACGCACTGTTCAAGGACACAAAAAGGACTTTTCATGCTGACCTTTATATCTCTGTGGATTTTCTTCTGAGCATGCAGGTAGTCCAGGCCCTGGTCACACACACACACACACACACACACACACACACACACACACACACACACACACACACACACACACACACACACACACACACACACACACAGTGAACACCACAAAGCTGACTCTGTAACCTAATTAAATCAAACAATAAACAGCAAACAGATACTTTAAGATAACGGATAATAGAGCTTAAGTCAGTGAGTGATTACCTGTAGCATCTCCCTGCAAATGTAGGCGATCTGTGACTCAGACAGAGGACCCGTCACTGTGGAGCACAACGCAGTTAAATGTTTGAATAATAAACACAGTAAAATGAGGGGGGGTCAGGCTCTTATTGTTGCGTAATGCTGGTTTGAAAAGTGATTTGCACGTCAGCACTGAAAAGTGGAACATTTTAAACCAGCTGCAACCGCAAATTCAAACTCCAGACATGCTCGCACAAACGTTTAAGAACGACTTGTGTTAACACCTTAAGAGAGCGATAAAGAACATCATTCATATCTGGATCTGACAACAGACCGGCTCCAGTGTCACAGCGACAGCTACAATGACTTTTCTGTCTGCTAACATTTAGGAATGTTCTTTCCTATCATCTTCTCTGAGGAATGTCATCACCACCAGCCAAAGGTGGAGGACCGGCACTTTGTGAACATCTAAAACATCCGTTTTAGATCAAACTGATCCATCAGCTGCTTGAACTTTGGTTTTAATCAAAGCTTCAGCCTGTTAAAGACCAGCTAATCTTCTGTAAAGCATCTCTTAACATGTTTTTTCATTTGTAATATAGGATTGTTACACAAAGCATCTTTGGAATGAACATCTTTTTAAATAATTCAAGTGTCTTTGGTTCATAATTAATAAGACTTGTAGATAAAAAAATAGGTTTAGAGTCAGACAAAGACAACTGTGACCCATAAAGCTTCTTTCTTGGTGTCAGATCCTTCAGATGTCGTCTCCACACACTCACCGTGGTAGATATCCTGAAGGGAGCCTCCCCCACAGAACTCCATACAGATCCACAGTTTATTTGCTCTGCGTGAACAGGAGAACGTTTCTGAACAACTGCTGTGTCTCTGATTAATGTGGAAGATAAACGGCAGCAGAAACATCTTACCGTATGTAGCTGCCATAATATGCTACGATGTTAGGATGTTTGCAGCTCTTCACGATGATTATTTCCTGCTGGATGATGGAAAAATCATCCTCTGTGGGCCCAAACAGACAAAGAACACATCACCACATTACAAACGGGAGGTAAATGGATATAACTGTATGTTCTCTGCTGAGTTATTCTGACTGCTTCTAAACCAATCAGCTGTGGTATTGAGTAAAGAGGGTGGCAGCTGTTTTTAAACAGTTTTCTTTTGCACGTTTTATTTTAGGTTAGGGGCATTTAAGCCCATTTTACACCATTTTAAAAAAGGAAGCCAGCATTTGACCACAATGACAAAGTGTTTAATCAACATTCAGTCTAGCATCAAATGACTCATCGGCTCTAATCTAACTGATGGGAAAATAACTGAAGCTTCAACCGAGGCTTTGAAGATGACAGCAACGTCTTCAGGATAAAAACAGGCCAGATTGATTGTTTTACCCAGAAAGTGTGGTCCACCACAGAGTTCAGTGCAGAGTAATGCCCTCCCTGCGGCCGTCGTAGCTTACAGGTTCTACGTTTCTAAAACCCGTTTAAACCGTGTTAAGACAGCTCCTTCCATGGGGTTTGGTTGGTTATTAGAAGTGCGAGACCCTCACAGTACGAGAGCACCTGGGAGGAATAAAACTTCCCTGAGGGGGCAGAGTTGGGAGGAGATTTAATGCCGCTGCAGGGTTTCTTCTATGACCACAGAGTAACAATATTGTAGTGAAAGAAAGGGTTAGTAAAAAGGAACATTAAGTTAAATGATTCCCTGAGATACCAGCTTCTCTGCTGCAGGATAGTGTTTAATGTGTCAAACCTTCATCTAAAATAAACTTCCTTTTATTTGACCTTACTGAGACATTTAACACATTTGAATACCTCGTCTGGAGCCTTAAACTGTTGGAGTTTAAATAAATAAAATCATCAGCTTGTTGCATTAATGGTTTGAGGTTTCAGCTGATAAAAATGTGTCACTATGTAACTTTAAAGAGTCTTTCATCTCTGCAGCTCAAACTAATTAGGAAGCTCGTTTAAGCAACAGCTAATAGTAAATGATGAGCTGTTGCAGCCTGTTTCCTTTGGTCACTGCTGGTGTCGAATGGTTCATATCTTCTGTTTGTATGATTTATGTTGCTGTCTCACCGCCGTTTTAGCATTAGTTGCACTTTATTGCTTTGTTAACCGCTCGTGGCATCAAAATGTGCACGAGAACTAGTAACTGCACTGCATAAAGACAAGCTGGAGATCTTTCACCAGATTAAACTGAAACAATGCTGACAGAAGTTTTAGGTAAAGGGCCAGTCCCCACTCTGTCTGCAGGCCAAACAAATGAGAGCACCGACTTCGATGTGACATTTCAGTGTCGACATGTTGTGAAAACCAATGGGTTTAAAGCACCGGCGTATAAAAATGGAGTTAAAACATTGGGATAAAAACGGTTCACCTGGTTCCATCTTGATGACTTTGATAGCTGCCAGCTCTCCATTCTGCTTGTTACGTGCCTAAAAAGACATAAAAACAGGTTATCTTTTATCTTTTCTACACGAGTTAGCCGACAGTTTGTGTTGTGCTGGAGTCTGTGTGTCAGCAGAGCTTCATTTGCATGTTTGCTGTCCAGATCAGTGGAGTGCAAGAAGCAATCCACCACATCAGTCTGAGGCAGTCAGACGACATGTACACAAGTACAAGTGCACGTTGTGACCTTTAGAAGTGTTATAGCAAGGGTGGTGTTGCTTCTGTTAACTTCTTCCTATTTCTTATCAACAGAAGATGGCTCCCACTGCACTATTCTAAGATAATTGATCTTATTTTCTGTAAAGTTCATGCAGGCTGAACACACTCTGTCATCCAAAATGTAAAACTATGCAGTTAAATAAAAAACTTCACGGACCGTGACGGTGAACACAAAACACTCGAGTGCTCAGGCGGCGTTTAGGTGGCAGGTTGATCTGTTTAGAGCACAGCTAACACAGCTGCAGCTCGGTGTTAAAATACAGAAATCTAAATACTTCAAGAAAGGCCATAGAAGTTATAAAAAACGGCAGATTTATGATTCTTTACAGATGCGTGTTAAATACAGATGTAGGTCCCTCTCTTAACACTGCTGTTGTGATCCAGACATGATTTACAGAGACCACTTGGTCCTAAAAGGCACAGTTTCACTCTAATAACATCCAAACTGACTCTCATAAAAACATGAATGTTTTCAGGTAATGTTTCTAAAAGCTTGACCTTGCTGGAAAAAAATAAAGATATGCTTGAGGTGAACCTCAGATCGTCTGCAGCTTGGCTGGTAACTACGGCCGTGTTCAAACTGTCCTCCATGCAGTGAGGCAGCCATTTTGCTTCCTGCTCTACATATCCAGCATGCGGTACACCAAAATAAGCACATAGGGGTTTCAGACTCCATCGATCACTGCAGCTGAGGAGCTGGCAGCGTGTTAATGCTATAGCTAACGCCTGCAGCTCATTTTTGCGATTTTCTTACATATCGAGAATGTCGAGTGAGTAAAAAAACACTCCTCTGATGCCAAAACTATGAAGTGACTTGTCTCTTGTCTCTTTTTCTGGCTGAGATGCAGGATGGGAGACGAGTGATTAAAACATACAGGAACCACATGTGAACCTTCGGTGGGTCAGTCTGAACAGTTGGTCCTTAGATATCTGCAGTCCAGCTCACAGAGTTATTCAGTTTGAACATATTTGATTGCTTTTTGTGGATAACATTCACCAATTAAATCATTTTTGTCACATCCGCTTCATCCAATCAGACGACAGGCTGCCAATCCATCAATAAAGAAGATGAAGGCACTCACGCTTTGATCAATCTACCATCACTGATCAACCTGACATGCATGTTTTTAACGCTGTTCTTCACCATCACACAGCCCTGCAGCCCGTTAGAAGGATCTTAATTACATGTCTTCTACCACGAAAAGCAGGCAAGGTAACGAATAATCGTTCAAATTCACAAACGAGCCAAAATCTAATCCATCAGTAAATGCTACACCTTTATTTATCCTTGATTCATCAAGATCATGTGTAGGCAGCCGATAAGATGAACGCAGCCCCAGACATGAAGCTACCAAAGCGTGTTAACGACCCATTACTGGCTCTTCATCATCTCTGGATCTAATTCATTTCATTCTTATTCATAAAGTGCAAAACACAGGCCAATTAAAGCCAATTATAATCCAATACACTGCAATTTAATCATAATCCAATAAAATCCAAATGAGCCCAATTCATGCAAAGACAATAATGAACTTGCATCATTACCTTCTGATATGAAATACATTTTTCCCACAAAAAACTAGTTAAAATCACTTCTTTCTGTGTATATTAATCAATCCTGTAACTTTCTGTTCATTATCTATAGGTTTTCCAACGAAACTGATCATAAAAAAAATGTTTAATTTTAAAATTAGTTTCCGTTGTTCGGGGTGAAAATGCTTCTTTATTTCATATTTCAAAAGGTTTCTTTATGATGAATGGAAAGAACACAGAAGGAACTACAAACTTAGACTTAATATGAAGTAAAAAAGCTCGGCTGAGCACTCAATCGGTTCCGTGGGGCATGACAGACAAAGGTGGTAGGTGTCACGGTGCGTTGGAGAGGAAGGACCCAGATGGAGTTCTTCTCCAAAATCAAAAGGTTTATTTACAAAACGGGGAGCAGGAACAAAAGGCGCGGCAGAGCCGGATTATCAAAAATACTTGACATGAAAAAACACTATGACTAAGGCTATCTTAAACAGGCTATGAGGCTGGCAATCAAACTTATCTTTTGTCGTGGAAGCATGAAGGGATAGTGAGGATTCTGCAGTGACTGAAAGTAAACCAGGAAGCTAAATACTGTGAAGGGAGTGATCAGTGAATGAGGTGCAGCTGTGAACAATGAGCAATGAGGTGAGGTGAGTGAACCGAGGTGGCAGGGGAAGAACATGGCTAGAACAAAACATGATTAAACAAACTGTGACATAAACTTATAGAGCAGACTGTGACAGTAGGAGGTCAGAGCTAACACAACTGCAGATTAAGGGAATACCCTTAAATAGAAAACAGTCATACGTGTATTCAGTCAGTGGGGTCAGCACAGGTTGTGAAGAGCGTCTTATTTAAAGGACACCTTTGTCCTCTGTAAAGAGCTCAGTCCTCAAGTTCCCTCTCAACCCAGGAACAGAGGAGTTACAGTACTTCCCACTCGTTTCACCGCTGACCTGCTGCCAGTGATTTCTTACAGCGAAATGAGAAAATAAAGTTATTTAAGCAGCCGACTTGAATCTGTCGGAAAAATTCAAGCCGCCGGTTGTGTAATGTAATGGAAGCCATGGTGATGCTGGTCTGTAACCTGCTCAAACTCTGACACTGAAATGGAAAGAAGGGGTGTTGTGGTTGCAGCAGGGAGGTGGTCACAAACAACTGACAACTATGCTTGCATCAGACATTTTCCTTTTTTAACCATGAGCTCAGTTTTATTTAGTCTCAACGGCAGAAATGGTAAACAAAATCAGTGTCAAATATATTTGGACACCTGTGGCCCGACATGTTCTCTCATTCGAAAAAGGACATTTCAGTTTTAAAGTTTCATGCATCTGGATATCAAAATGAATGGCTGTGGAGGAATCTTGTTCCACTCTTCTCTCCAGCGTTGCTTCAGCTCATTGAGGTTTGCAGCACTGGTTTCTGCACAGCTCTCTTAAGGTCCCACCACAGCATTTCAGTCAGGCTGAGGTCTGGACTCTGACTGGACCATTGCAACACCTTGATTCTTTCCTTTTTCACACATTCTGCTGTAGATCTGCTGCTGTGTTTGGGATCATTGTCCTGTTGATGAGCCAGTTTCAGCCCAGCTTTAGCTGTGGGACAGATGGCCTCACATCTGACTCTAGAATACTTTGGTATCCAGAGGAGTTCATGGTGGACTCAATGACTGCAAGGTGCCCAGGTCCTGTGGCTGCAGAACAAGCCCAGATCATCAGCCCTCCACCACCGTGCTTGACAGCTGGTATGAGGTGTTTGTGCTGATATGCTGTGTTTGGTTTCCTCCAAACGTGCTGCTGTGCATTATGACCAAACATCTCCACTTTGCTCTGGTCTGTCCAAAGGACATTGTTCCAGAAGTCTTGAGCTTTGTTCAGATGCAGCTTTGCAAACCTAAGCTGTGCTGCCATGTTCTTTTTAGAGAGAAGAGGCTTTCTCCTGCAGCCCTTCCAAACAAGCCATCCTTGTTCAGTCTTTTTCTAACTGTGCTGTCATGACCTTTAACCTTTAACATGCTAACTGAGGCCTGTCGAGTCTGAGATGTAGCTACTTGGGTTTTTCACCTTGGGGTGAACTTGCTGGGACATCCACTCCTGGGAAGATCCTGGCCACTCCTTCCTGTTTTCCTCCCTGGCTGCTACTTTCCTTCATTCCTGTGGAAATCTCAGTTTTTCACAAACTACTTCTGAATTTTGACTTAATTTTTGTTAAATAATGACAATATGTTTATATATTTATTGTGTTATTGCTTCAGCAGTAACTATCAGCTAAAACATGACGACTTTCATCAAAATTGTACATAACTAAGTTTTTAAAAGATAAAAAAGAATAACCCTCAGCCCATCAATGGGCTTATTGACAGTAGTTTGCCCTAAAAACATGCTCAGAATGTAACTACAATAAAAAATATGTCCACTAGATGAAATATGAATTCACCAGTCAGTCTCATACTACAACTGTGTGTAGAAAGTGTTTTCTGAGGGAACATGTAAGAGACCACAAGTTACACAGAACTTCTGTATCAGTTTGAGGATGATCTGTGTTTCTGGGAAAAGTTTAGTCATGTTTATGGTTACAGAGCAGCTTCTACGTACTTGTACACCGCTTTGTTGTGCTTCTTTCTTCATCTTACACAATATTTCTGGTTAAAACTGAGCCACACATGACTTTGCTAAGCAGATAAGTGTCTTCTGGGAAGCTGTGAAGACAATCGGTTCAAGTCATTTGGAGTCTGAAGCAGAGACTGACAGCCTTCAGAGACAGTGCAAGAGTGGAAGCAACGACATCGGAAACTCCTTTCAGTTCAGTGTGTGTCACAGAGAGGAAAGACGCCCTGCAGTCAGTAAACAAGTAAACAAGGAAACACACACAAGAGTAAAGTGTCACAGCCGTAGACCTTCCACAGAAACATTTCCACCCTCAGGGGTGTTTCCTTCCACTGACCTCTGTGACGACACTTTCAGAGGCTTAATTAAACCAGGATGAGGGTGATATTTAAAATCTGCCTCAACAGAAACAAAAGAAGAAGTGGACCCCGCTTACTTCTGTTTTACCGAGATCCAACCCGCTCCAATCGAATGTCACATCGAAAACAAACAACCGTACATCACTGACCGAAACAGTTCATCCACACGGGAAATCTCACAGTAGGAAAAAATGTATTAATAAGATCCATAGAGAACAAGAACCAACATGTTTGTGTAGTTTCTGCTCTACAACCGCAGCATATTACCCCTGCATGTTAATAAAGCCACAGAGCCAACCCCCAACCACAGCATTTCTGTCAACTCTCAAACTCAATCTTATTTCATTCAATATAACCTCATTTTTTAACAGTTTGAGTTTAATCCCAGTAGCAGCTGTAACCTGCGACATAAATCACCAGCTAAGGAATTAATAAGTACTGTGGGCTCCTGTATCTCACTGATTTGGAAGATGGTCTTTGAATATTTCCTGGCGTCCGTCTAACAGACATTATTGAGAAAATACCACTTTCATCTTTGTGTGTTATGAACCGCCTGAGGCAGAGTGATAAAGTGCTCTTAACTCTCTTGGGATCCAGTCGAATAACTGACCCGGAAGTGTCTCAAAAACTGGTGAAAACTGGTAGAAAAAAAGAAAAAAGATTCGATCTCACAGATCTTTACGGCCGCAACAAACAAAGAATAGTCGAGCAGCTGTGATCATATCTTTCGCTTTTGTGGATTTCATAAACCGTGATAACCAAGTTTATTTGGAAGATATTAAAACAGACTTATTCTAATATCTTATAATAGAAAAGTACGACACATTATCTGAGGAATAATGGGACAGAGCAGGTTTTTTGTCTTTCAACAAGTTTGAGACTTTTCTCAAAAAGAAAAGGAGCCAGACGACAGCTGAAGGTGAAAGTAGGTGAAGCAGAAGGAAATTAGGTCTTCTGTTATCTCTACAATAACAACAAGCATGTGCAATAAGACGCCTACACCGTCTCATAATTCATCAACCCACAGAAAATTGTCTTATTATGTCTTTCATTCTCTGCCCCTCCTGTGTTTTCTGGGTGATCACCTGACTGGTTTCCAACCTGTGCAGTTAAACTCTGCTGCTCATCGGTTTACGTGGAGTTCATATCAGGCGTTCATGCCTTCAATAAGAAGCACATCTGGAAACATTAACATCTGTACAACGTAAACCTCTCAGCCTGAACGCTTTAGAATTAGTTTGTTACAATATTTGGGGCTAAAATGAGGGGGTTGGATTCTACAGGAGAACAGAAACACCAGCTTGTGGGTTAGCATATCTTGCACCTTCCAGTCCAATATCCATATTTATGTAGTTTATCTTGCTTAATGTGGTTCCTTGACATGGTCCTTTAACTTTAACTATACTTCTTCAGAATATTTCAGACACTTCAGGGAATAAATTAAAGATGAGTGTGGAGGCCCAACCTCATAACATGGCGCTGCTGTCCCAGCATGCAACACTGCATGATGAATTGTACCATTCTCTGCACTTAGCACTTATCTTCACTTCATCTTTTCCGTGATGTCTCATCTTATAGTTTAGCTGCGTCTTTTGTCTCCATTTAAATTTATTTTGGGGGAAACAACATTTCAGTACACTTTATGCTAGGATACGGCAGCACTGACTCATCTCAATCAGAGCAGGAGTGTTAGCAGCAATTTAAAAACTAAGATATAAAGTGCCACAAAAGCCTTTATATAAAGACGTTTAGTGCAAGAACAGGCTGACAGTTCGGTTTAAAGTGGCATCCGAACTACAGCTTTAAGGCTGATTTGAACGTAATCAACGGCAGAGAACAGCACACAGGGTGGAGGTTTGTTCCAGGAGTGCATGACTAAATTAGTCTGGACTTTTGAGCTGCTTGCTGGAGAACAGGTGGTGCGTTTTGGTTCTAAAGCAGCGTGAAACTTCAGGACAAGCAGCAAAGACCAGCGAATGAGCTCATTTTAACGTCAGAGTGTCGGAGCTTCATTTTGTTGGAGACAAGTCTTTATTATTTGAGAGGAGTCCATCGTTGAAGTTGCGGCTGCTGGAAACGAAAGTATTTCCTCTTTTTGCAATATTTTACAATTCATTTTCAGTCTGTGATTACAAACAGATTTTCACTAAAACAGTTTCAACTTTATCACTAAGAACAGTTTTGGGTGCGTTTAAGCCAAAAAAGTTCAGTCATTCATTTGATTTAAACACCAGGGAACCTTCTGATAACTGAGATGTCAAACTTCACAGTAGGTCATTGAGCAGCTGAGCTAAGCTGATTATTCCTTTATGAGATCAGATAAAGTGCTAAAGCACACACACATTAACACACACTAATGCCTGCTATGTGGTCCCATTTGACTATGATTTGCTTTAAGTTCTTAGCATCCAAAGTCAATCTCTCTTCCTCTTTTTCAAGTTAAAGATAAATCCACACCAACCAAAATTGATCTACATTTCATTCTAAAGCACACATGTGCACACACAAAACCACAGTGTTTCAGCAGAAACTTGACACAGTTAAGGCAGCTCTGCAGGCAGATTTCTTATGTGCTCTTCTGCTCACTTCTTCATTTCATGCCTGAGGTTGCACACACTCCAGGTGCAGCTTTTAGCTTCTGTTGGGCTATGACTCCTTTTGCACCATGTTGTAGAGCAGCTCAGTAGCACAAGCCACATCAGATAAGAAGAATCAGGCTTCTAATGTAAGACGAGGAAGATCATGACATGGTTAGATGCTGAGATGCACTTAGCTTAGTCCGATCTGAGTCCCTCCCATAGCCAGAACAGAGCTCTGATCAAAACAACTATCAAACGTTTATTTCAGGCAGGTAACGTAACCCATGCAAAGACGAGAAGAGAACAGTTTGTTCAGTCCTCAGACCGTGATGTGATATGACTGCATGCAGAGGAAGTGACCTCTTAACTTGTACAATCATATCTGTTTATGTTGTGTTTGCCATGCTTCATCCAAAGCGACTTACCAATGAGGAGAGAACATTACAGCTAACGTCAAAGCTCACGATAAGCTACGTAGAAGGAAAAGCTCTAGTCAGGCGCTGGGTTGTGCATTAAATGGCACAGAACGCCCAAAAGGCTCTGAGGCTTCACCTTTCTACAAGATGAAAGCCTTGCATTTCTGAAACTACACATGGTGTGAAGTGAAATTTAAAGCCACATGACCAGCACGCTGAACTCCAAAGGAAAAGGTTAAGTTTTTACCACGGTTTAACGTTCAGGTTGTTTACAAAGACAGAAACTTTGTTTTTTTTTAAATGAAGTCTTTCATGATCCCCAGAGGACGAACCCAGCTGATCTCAGATGCTCACTGTTCTTAAGTTTGGGAGCAAAGAGCAAACCCCAAAAGTGATGTCACAACACCTGGCGAGACGAGCACTTTGGTGCTGCTTTGTTTAGCTTCGCTGTACAGTTCTGTGTATTTTTGTAACATGTTGTGTGAGTGGAAGAGTTGAAAATACACTCGAAAAGGAAGACCTGCAGGGAAAAATGTGGAAACCGGTCTCTATAGTCATCTATACGACATGTCTGAACTACATTAAGAAAACAAATGTTAGAGAAACAACAGATCATTCAAACTGAGGTTATTTATTTATTTTTCTGCTGGGGGCTTTTTTTTATTCATTTAATGGACAGGACAGTTGAAGAGAGACAGGAAGCAGAGAGAGGGGGATGCAGTAAAGGCCCATCTGGTGCAGACTGTAGCCTCTATACATGCGGCGCCTGCACGACCCACTACGCCACCGACCGGCCCAAACTGAAGTTATCTCTGTGTGAATCGTGTCGTACTGTATGACCTCAGGTGCGAACCTTCCCGTGGTGCAGTGTACACTCAGCAGAGACACCTACTGCTCAGAACCAGAACTGCAGCGAGGCCAACTCGTCTTTAAGCTCTGGTTCCGGTGAAAACAGACACATGGACTGACTTTGGTGATCCCTGAATCGTCTCGAACGGCCAAGATCACCAACTTTGGTTTAAGACGAAATACTTGAATTCAATCATCAACCTCAGCTGAGCTGCAAGCTGCAAATCAGTAAATATTAGCATAACAACCTAAAACAATAAGGTGAACCAAAGGCCAAATATCCTGTTTTCATGTGTGCGGAGAAGAAGATGCAAGATACCAGCTGAGCAACTCAGTACCGTCTGGTGGCTTTAAACCACTATGTTCCATATTTCATATTTTAAGAGCTGACTGTGTGCTGAGATGTTTCCCCTGCAACGAGTAAAAGTAGTACGCTGCTTTTTGAACTTTTGTCGTGTTATTTACATGCATTTTAAGCTTTTGGTGAGAAATTTTATGGCATTCAAATAACATGTCAAATGGTTACGTGAGCACAAACGTACAAAGCAGGGCCTCAAAATAAAGTACGAAAAAGCTTTGCATGAACACGCCGAATGACTTAGCATGCAGAAACTTCACCTTTTCAGGAGACCAGGCTGTCTGTGCAACTGCTGAATGTCTCACATTTCACTGTTGGGGCTTAAATATCTTAATTATCATCTTCAACTCCCTCAGTGGTCTGATGAAATAAGTGCCCTTTTTTTAGCCTTTGCCTGCCTAAAGTAGGTGCAATTAGTCTGAGTTGGTGTTCACCTTAGTCCAGGTTGGTGTGACATGTTTCCACTGTTAATGGTAAAGAACAGGTTCCTGACTCAAAACAGAAAGCCTGGCACCAACCACGAGCTGCAACTTTGGCCTTAAATCTCCCCCAAAGACAGAGCTATAGGTGACAAAAGAAGTCTGAACTGAGCATAAATCTGTTGGCTATGAGAACAGGTTTCCATGTGAGAACCTGCATTAAATTCTAAGCACTACATCAGAAAGACAGACTGATGTTGAAAGGATAACTGCAGTGTCAGAACATTTCTTTAACAGGACACATCTCACCAGTTATCAGTGGTTTTATTTTGGGCATTAGTTAACACCGTAAAACATCGTTTAAAAACAACAAATTAAACCATTTAAGAAACACATTCAACATAGAAAGAATTCTACAAATGAAAACCTTAAAAACAAACAGCCCTGGGCTTTGATGTGTGGATCAGGTCATCATACATTAAGCATGCTGCACAGCAGGTTAAACAAGCTACTGCCTGCGTCACATCGCTGGATTGAAGCAGAGAGAGACAGACAGACAGTTTAAATTGAGAAAGGCTGTCTCAGCTGGTAGAAATGTTGACATGACACCTAATCGCATCATTATCATATTTCTTTCTTTGCACGAGTTGCTTAAAACTCGTTTTACACTCACTTTATTACGTGTTAACAGGCTGTTTTTGTTCTCTCGTTCTCTGCTGGTCACAGCCTCTCACACACAATACGAGAAGCTGTTTAAAACCTATTTTCCATAAATGTTACTCTGGGTTTAGGATTGTGGTTTGTTTGAAACAGGCTTGCTGCAGTGTCTGTGCATCTTTCAGATCCCCCGACGTGGTAAAGCTACTTCTTAGGTTTCATTCTTATGCGACTTAAAAATACAACTTAAAAAAAGTGTCACTGCTGCCATAATGGTCATCACACGCACAAGCACACACACGTGTGTTAAAGCAGCAGTGAGAACTACTTTCTCACCTCTCCCGATGATGCAAAAGTGTTGCATTTGCAGTTTTATCTTCTTTATATGATATGAAACTAACTCTGTGGTATTTATCCAAAAAAATCTGACTGGAACACTGTCTCTGGGAGATCATCACACGTGTGAGTACAGCTGAATTCACTGCACAGACGCTGTGGTTAAAGCATCTACAGCAGCAGCTTCTCCCTGTAGGACCACAGTGGACCCCTGAAAAGCAGCTTACAAGAGGCTCAAAGGACAGAACAAAGTGTCTGAGGTGTTCACCCAGCCTCCAAACTCCTCAGATACCACTCTGATGGTATCTGAGGGAAGAAAGCCCAATCCAAAAGATCTGTCTGAGTCCAGGACACCCTTGGGTGTTCTTGGTCTGTGCTCTGAGCAGTCAGAGCTCCTTTGGCAACATGAGGAAGACCCACTCAATATCAGGCAGGTGAGTGTCTGAGTAAGTGGGTGAGAAACTCACTTTAAAGTGCTGTGGAGAAGCCAGATAAGGTTAAAAGGAGCTATTTTAGTGTTGACCTTCTCTCTGTTGGTGAGTGGGTGTTCCTACCAGGCAACCATGCAAATCTCTTACAAACAGAACAATATTATCAACTAATCTGCTGAGAGGAAGTATGTTCGCTCTACAGAGAACTGCTTTGCAGCGGTTACAGTCACCGTTTACTGCAGATCATGGAAGAACAGCTTGATAATTTCCCAAAATGTCCTCTAATTGGGGCATAACCTCACGAGATTAAAGCTTCTTTGTCATAAAAAGTGAATGATTAGTTCATGTTTTGGTCCATCAAGGATTCCAAAGAATATAAAGTGATTCTGACATTTGACAATGTGGATAATAAAACTAATTTTTACTTTTAAATAATTCAGTCTTTGCATTTTAAACAAAAGAAGTTGCTGCAGCCCGTCTATCGTTCACACTGACCAGACAGATGTGGCGTTTAACCACGCCCGGGTGTGCTTTTAAACAGTGTCCCGGCCTCAGGGAATCATACGTATGTCACTATTACGCTTACTAGTATATTTTATCATCTTCCCTGCTGGCTCAGAGGTGTGTCACCTTCGCCCCCACATTCGGTCTCCATGCCTCAAAAAACATGTCGCTGAGGCACGACCAAAAGTCCCGGCTTGAACCGGCTCTTTTAAACCGGCTAAAACTCAGACCAATGCGAGCTGTGCTTAAACGGACAAATATTCCCAAACCCAACTGAAATCATTCAGAAAACAGAGCAGAAACAAACAGCCGACACAAACATGAACAAAGGGATCAGATAGGAATTCTGTGTACCCAAAAACCTACGGCGACTTTGATCGTTCCACATCATCCACTGGGAAAAACATCTGCCTTTAAATAGAGGAGACGACAAAAGAAACTCACCGCTCAACGAGACTTTAAATCAGTCGATAAAATGAGAAGTTCGGCATGTTTTAGTTTCCCACACTGAGTTCAACTGCGAGCTGGATCCATTCTTTTGGCTGAATCTCTGCTCTGTAGTCACTTGCAGTGTAGAATCATTGATATGCACAAAACAGTCATTTTAAAAGAGAGAACCACCCCACTGACGACTGAGAGGTGTATGTGGGCTCTTCTTTTTTAGGAGACCGTTTCAGGTGTGACTGACTTTAAGGAAAGTACCAGAGAATCCTCTAAAATACAGTCAGCCCCCAGAAACAGCTAAATGAATGTGTAACAGGTTCATATTCCATCTCTGAACAGGAAAAACATTTAATGATATTTGGTAATCATTTCAAATTTCAGCTTAGTCCAAGTAACACAACGGCTTTGAAGGTGTTCTCCTTTTTCGCGCCGTGCAAACCATCACGGGCCTCCGTCACCATGAGGCTGACAAAGCATCTCTGGATAAAGTAAAAGCTTCGCTGCGGCGTCCTTCTGCAGGACAGTTTGGGAGAGGCAGCAGATTCACTTGCTGTCTATGAGTCTAAATGTTTGAATGTGTTAACATCTTTGTTTCTGGATGAGCTAACTGAATCTGAGCATTTGGAGTATGCAGGTTCACCGGCTCCAACATTTGATCTCATTACAACACAACGCTCAGCTGGAAACACCTAAAGTTGCTGCTCTCACATGTTGCAAACCTTTCCCAGCAGTTACACTCCTCAACTGCAGTGGGCTTGTCCAGCTGGCAGCTCAGCCCAATCAACAGGTCCTGTGATGGAGCTGGTTTGGTTGCTAAGGGGGGGGCCGACACATTATTACACCTAACTGCTGCATTAACACCAGCAAAGCTCTAAAAGTTCTCCTCATTGTGTGAACGACATGGCTCATGTTTAATAGATGCCAGTTAAAAGCTGGCTGCAGATTATTGGCTCACATGAAAAAGATCCTGTAACTGAAGCATGTCTGTGTGTTTGTGAACTTTGAAAAAGACATTTCATATCAACCTCACTAATTTAAACATGCAGCACATAGAAGTCTGATTTCTCACTTGTGCTACGACCCGTTTTAAAGAAGAGACACAAGAAGAGAAACCTGAATGAAAACAAAACAAAATGGCAGAAATAATGTAGATAGACAGCCAGTTCTGTTAGTTCCACCCAAATATAGTTATATATAATAAGAAATAATAATAAAATGTCTACTAATGTGTCCCAGCTTCTGTTTAGAGCTTGTTCTCACACAGCTGAATGAGTGAAATTACAGTTTAAAGAGATGTTTGATTACTATCTAAAGTAACTTTTTCAGATGGAGTAAAACTATCATAAAAAAAAGGTTATTGACAAGAATACTTTCACTTCTAGTTAAACCACTTCCTCTAGCTGGGTAGGCTGCACCGAGGTTGTGACTGCAACAAACCAACGTAACTAAAATCAATCCCATCCATGTTTCTATTCTAAACTCATGGAGAAAGTCGACATGAACGTGTTAGACCTTGAGAAACGCCCAATGTGTCGTTATGGAACGAGCGGTGAAGAGTGAGCGGCTAAAAAAGTATGCAGAAGTAAGACATGCTTGACTTGAGATGGTAGCAGCCGGTGCAACAAACATCCTCATACAAATGATTTTATAGCTTTAAACGCTTTTGTTCCTCCTCAAAAGTTTCATCATGTGGTCACTTTTCAGAGACTCTCTGAAAGTCTCATTTTTAAAAATCTAACCAGCTGTGGTAAGAAAAAAAAAAGCTAAATCTGACCTTGTAAACTTCTCCGTAGGTTCCTCCTCCAACTCTCAACAGGATCTCAAAATCATCCTGAGGGTTCTTGGTGGAGATATCCAGAGCTGCCCTCTGTTGGAAATCCATTCTGTTGTTCTGTGTCACTAATAATCCTCCTCAGGCATGTCACGCACTAACGGGCATCTCCATCTAAAACTGATGAGTGCTCAGGAGAGGAGAGCTGCTGAGGAAGGACACGTACAATCTCTGTGTCTCACTTGTATTTCACTCAAACTGCAGTCAAACACACGCCTTCCTGTTTCTGTTTCTCAGCCTACTTTAGATCCTCCCTACCTCTGTCACTCCCTCCCTCCCACCTCACACCTTTCTGCCTCTCTTAAGCTTTTTTTCCCTGCTCATTTGCATAATCCGGTTTTGTTTATTGTTGGCTCTTAGAGTGTGTTAGGCAAAAGGCTGGCAGTGTGTGTGAGCAAACATAAGCACAAACTAAGGGACAGTGCGTCGTTTGCAGCTGGTTAACAGCAGCTTTGCTGCTGGGTTAGTACGACTTTCGGTCTCGTACTTTGGGAACGTCTGTGTGCATCTTGCATATGTGAGCTGATTAACTGCAGTTGTGCTGTTTGGGGTTTTTCAGTGCGAGTTTCAGTCTAAGCTTTACGCCCACTGCTGTGTGTGTGCAGCTTTGCAAGAAGACTCACTCATGCTTGGAGCTCCCTTTTGGCTTCCTGTTCATATCCTGTTCAAACGAGGGGCACCCTTTTACATCCTGTCAGCATGACAGAATAACTTCTGTATCTATACACGCTGCCTGAAATCTACCTGCTCTAATTCTCTAGTCTTAGTCTTTTGCTAAAATGAATGAATGAACTGAGAGATGGAGCCATGAGCTGGTATTCACAGCTTTTCTTAAACTGTTCTGAATGACATTTGTTGGAAACACCTGAAAAGAGAACAGTTAGGACTGGATCAGTCACGTCTAAAGATGGTGCTTAATGAGAAGTCAGCCCATTGCTTGGATTGGTCCTCTGGTTACCCTGAGTGACGGCGGGACATTTCTGTGTCACACCTGGAGGTGAAGAGCAGACAGACTGAGCGACATTTTCAGGCACAGAACTGTTGAATAAAAACAGGAAACATGGCATTTCCTCAAATAAAAACTGGTAATCAATCAAAGGCCTTTTATAACGGCTGGTAGAGTTTACAGGAACACCGACAGAGTCCAGCTTCTAACAGTGTCCGCACTGGCAGGAAGGGAGAGAGAGAGAGAGACGAAGGCCCTCTTATTGGCGACAATTCAGTCTGTAACACTTCTGAATAATCAATACAAGGAGCTGACCGTGAGTTTTGTCAAAGTCGCCGTTCTATTCTTTTATTTCAAACCACTTCAGATCAGTCCGATAAGCTCTTACACACAGTAAAATCCCAGCTAAGAACAAGGGTGTTTCCATCCATTTTAAGGAGGAATTTCTTTTTAAATCCAGGAACTTTTTTTTTGGTTTAGTTGATTCAAATTTTGATTCATTTACAAACAAACCACAGCTGTAACCTTCAGTAATATTTCAGTCCCTGCTCGGTTACAGCTAAACTATGATTATTTAACACAATCACTCAGACGTTATCAAAACAACGTCAACTCTAATGAGTCTTAGAGAAGTAATGATGAGGTTTAGGGTGGGCGATGTATCGAAGACACTCGATGTGTCTTGAGTTGTCCCAGATGTATTAAATGACTTTACCATCATTGTTGCAATGTTATTCTAAGACGCCTTCCTGTCATTTTCTTTGGAATTAGGCTTCCTTCGCTGTCTATTAAAGCAACGCTCTGCCACACCTACAGAAAACTCTCCTTTGTTGGTGCATATTTTTGTATTTGGAGAGGCGGGAGAAGGACGAACCGGTTTCCACAGAACAGCAGCATATATAACAAAAGTGGTTCTGATTTCGCAAAAGGGACGGTGAACACGATGCAGTTATCTGCAAAAGATGCAGCAAATCAGATGCCACAAAAGGCAGAGGTACCACGAAATGCCATCCGCCACAAAACAAAAAGTGCAAGCTCTGCATGTCCGACCACGCCGAATAAAAGGTCAACTGAACCAGTGGTGAAGCAAACGGCTGGCGTCTTCATTCACTGACTGTGACAACCAACAAGCTGTAAACACAGACATGCTCCCACTCCTCCTGTGGTGCGACTGTTCGTGTTCTTCAGTGGTTTCACAGTCACAGCCTGGACTTCTACCTCTGTGGTCTGTTGTAACCAACACGATCCATCAGAAAAAAGGGCCCTTTAGAAGAAAAATGCCCTTTTTTGTTGCTTTGACCCGTTTTTGGATAAAAGTCTCAGAGAACCAGGCCTCAGCAGCTGAGAGATGTTATCATTTATTTTAATTTGTTAAAAGCTTCTGAGAGGAGCTGCCTGGCTCAAAATAAAAAGCTGATAAATATAACTTCACTGTGATTTTTTCCCCAACACAAGTGTGTACTTGAATCAAACTGGAGTCATTTAAACTTAACATTTATACAGTGATTTAGATGAGATTTCCAAATACAGATATTGCTTGTGTGTCACAATACAGCCCAAAATACTGAGATTTTCCTTTTTGGCCACATCGCTCAGTCCTACAGGTTTATTGGTGGAGGACGACTGAGTGTTTGTGATCATGAAGGCCTGCACAGGTACAGATGGGAGGTCTGGAGCTCTTAATATCTGCACTGAGCAACCGTCCATGATCTGAGGACCAGAGGTACACCTATGTGAAAGTTTCTGTAAATTATTATGACTCTTATTTCCTCTAAACAGCTCATTGACAAACTGTCTCCGTCTGTCATGTTGACTCAAGCTGAACTGAACATCCACACAGAGTCCGTTTGGTCTTTAGTGGTAGAAGTGTGCTGCTGTGAGCTGCTTTTATGGCAGAAGGCAAAACGGGAGAATCACTGTGAGACGGACAGCAGCACAATTATCGTTTTACGCTGATTATCTTGTTTTCATGATCATCATAACTGAAAACAAAACTAAAATTCATTTAACTGCCGAGCTTGTGTATAAACTGCAACGTGACCCCAAGCAGCAGCGTTTCCTTTTTCTTACGCTAGCTAACACTTGAGTTTGTTTTAAACACAGCAGGTAAGTCAGGGAACGACGACTCTGAGGCACTGATTCAAACAACAATTGGACGCAACTCGCTGTCATAAATATGTGGGCTGCTGTCACGTTGTTCTGAGGTCAGAGTTTCTTTTTAGATATTCACACAGAGAAGTTGGACCATTTTGCAAAGAGTGCAAAGCGCCGTTATATCTGATCTACTTTCAGTAAATTAGTCGGGGGATGGATGTAAACAGATGTAAAGAGCCTACCTCTAAAAAAGGCCTGGTAACCTTAGCTATTGAATAATAGTAATAATTCTGGTTATTACCCATTTGTTTCTGTGCATTTTGGAGCAGGATCTGCATTGCGTCATCATATCTTCTGCTAACTTATGGGACACAAAATCTTTCAATATGATGAACATCTGATTTAAAATAAGAAAATACATCTATGTTTAAAGGACATTATAAAGATCAAAAGGGGGATAAAGAAGCTGAACTATTGTTGCAAATAAACATAAGCAAAGTCTAATTTCTAATATTATCTTCACCATTTGACATTCATCTTCCACGCACAGACGACCCAGGTGCCAGCCCACGGTCTCTTAAACCGGTTCTAAACGCCCACATGTGACAGACATAAAACAGGCCAGACAACCACAAATAACTGCCTCACTCCCAACTGAGCCATGGTGGCCAGACTGATTATATTGTTGATGAAGAAAATGTTATTGATAAAGATGGGGATAAAACTCTGTAACATGAGTATGATACAGCTGTATGAACCCAGCGATATGAGCCGAGACTGCACACGAGCTCATTAATGGTGCTGTATATAAAAACATCACAAACTCCCTTCAGAAGGCTGTGAGGTTTTTATAAAATCCAACTTAAACTTAAATCTGTAATCAGTTCATTTGTTTGAACCTTTATTTAACAGATACAAGTAAAAGGGAAATAATTTAATGTCTTTCAGACCGACTTAATTTCATTTAAAAAATAAAAATAAATCTTAAATTTGTTGCCAGCAACATGCTAAAAAAAAGCTGTGATTGAGTCATGTCTCCCATTGTGTTCCAACAGCTTCCTTTTAAAAAGGACACTTTTTCTTCAGAGGAATCTGTGTCCATTCTTTCAAGATTTCAGATTTCAAGATCTTTTTTCAAGATTTCAGCTGCTGTTGTCCGATTCTCCTCTTTGAAGTCATGCATCACAGACGCTGGCTTCTGCACCTTTCTCTGATAACAGCCTGGATGCTCTTTCTCATCTTTGTAGAAGCAGATGTCAGTTCTATCTGAAGAGCAGCTGAAACATGGACTCATCTGACCACAGAACACATGTCCTCTGCCTTTCTGTTCATCTGAGATGAGCTGGTGTCCAGAGAACTCGGCCGTGTTTCTGCAGAGTTCATACGAGGTACCCCGGGCCCATCTTGACAGGTCTGTCTTTGTGTGCTTTGCTGTTTTTATAAAAGGATGCTTGTGTTTCTTCACCCACAGTCTGACGTTGAGTGCTTTGATTTTGTAAGTTGGACTAACATGTTTACATGCAACTCCAAAAGGATGGTTTTGATCTTGTGTTTTGTGAACTTATGACCCCCTCTGGGGTTCTATTTGGGGAGTTGGAGTTATGGACTATGGGGTCCTTGTACAGCCAAAGCAAGAGTTGCGTCTGCATCACTGGCATAAAGTCGAGCTCCTTTAGGGTGCATGCTGGACTTAGAGGTAAATCCCTTCAAATCTGTTCTTAGAGATCATCTTAACTTTTCTCTAGAATGACACATGATGGAGGATGCCTCTGTCGGGATGACATAGCAGCCATTCTTTGGAAATGTGGAGTCATTACATGGTCTAATCCAGGGATGTCCACATCCGGTCCTCGAGGGCCGCTGTCCTGCAGGTTTTAGATGTTTCCCTGCTTCAAAACACCTGATTCAGATTAAATGGATTTCTCCAAAAGAGTGTTTGGTTCTGCACAAGCCTGCTAATGATGCATTGATCTGAATCCGGTGCACTGAAGCAGGGAAACATCTAAAACCTGGATGAGAGCGGCCCTCAAGGACCCGATGTGGACATTACTGCACCACATGGTCTAATCTAGGGATGTCCAAAAATCCAGTCTGAACAAATATGGCTTGTTTGGAAGGGTTGAAGGATAAAACCTCATCTTAGGTTTGTAAAGTTACATCTGAACAAACCACAAGACTTCTGGAGATGTTTGGTCATAATGCACAGCAGCACGTTTGGAGAAAAACAAACACAGCATATCAGCACAAACATCTCATACCAACTGTCAAGCACGGTGGTGGAGGGCTGATGATCTGGGCTGGTTCTGCAGCCACAGGACCTGGGCACCTTGCAGTCATTGAGTCCACCATGAACTCCTCTGGATCCCAAAGTATTCTGGAGTCAGATGTGAGGCCATCTGTCCCACAGCTAAAGCTGGGCTGAAACTGGCTCATCAACAGGACAAAGATCCCAAACACAGCAGCAGATCTACAGCAGAATGTGTGAAAAAGAAAAGAATCAAGGTGTTGCAATGGTCCAGTCAGAGTCCAGACCTCAGCCTGACTGAAATGCTGTAGACATTAAGAGGTTCTACAGCTACATCCATTTATGACATTAAAATAAGTACAAAGAAAAAACAACTTCTAAAGTTAGTACTGTGACAAATGTGTTATAGTTAATGCTTAACAAATTTAACATAACCTCAGCACTTGCTCTGAAACCTGTTCAAAGTTGCAAGAATTAGTAAGGACTGTCATGATGTCTGCTATGGGTACAGAAGCAGGTATTTTTTCTTTAAACAAGTTGATCAGGGGAGAGCGCGAACGCAGTCCCCCACTACCAGAAATTATGCAGTCGAGATTCCCACATTTGGGGAATTCGCAGGGGTCAGCACAGCCGGAGTGCAATGGCTGAGCCTCGCCCTGGGTGAACCACCTTCATGATCATGGTATCTCCCCTGCCAGGTAAGTATGAGTTGTACACATCACTGAGGGGGGAATCACTCGCACACATACTGAGTACATTCATGGTGCTAACAGGCTATAAGCTAACTAAACCAGAGGCTACAGAGGCTGGGATGATGCTACAACATCTGAATACAGAGGAAACTGATCTGTGGACTGACACTGATTTTTAATATTTTATTTCTATAAAAGACAGTGTAAAATAAAAGATGTTTCCCATAATGCACGGCTGTATTTGCTCACAAAAAGCTAACTGAACATCACATCATTTTTTATAAATCAGCCTGTCTGTAACTGACTAACAGCCCAACAGAGATTTCAAGTGAAACTAAGTGAATCAAACTACAATCACAAACTGTTTTGTTCACATCTGACATCCAGAGAAAGTATAAAAACACACAGAAACATGTTCTGTCTGCTAACTGTGCAACCACTTCCTGTTTCTTTGTTCACTGGTGGGGGGATACTGACAGTCCTGCTGCTGCTGCCTCCTACTGTTATGGAGTGTGAACAATGAATGAATGGGATCTTACCACAATATACATTAAAACCACAAGAATTGTTTCAAATGATGTGGCTTCTGATTTTAAGTCTTCATGTATGAAGAAACTAAGAAAAAGTCATGTAGATGTTTTTTTCAGGCTGTAAAACCACACCAGCTTACAGAGCTCTATCGGTCTCTGGTGGAGAACAGAGGTAACTGCAGAATTCAACCAGGAAATAAACATCTGATCCATCCATTATAGATGCTCCCGATGTTAACTTTAAATACACAATACTTTCACATCCTCAACCTCAGTTTAATGTTCATAGTAAACTGGCCACATGACTGTTGATCTATTTTATAAAATGACACTGAGTTTTCAACAAAATTAAAGATGTTAAATGATCTATTTCAGAGAATGAATTGATGTTGAACGATGGGAATAAAATTGTACGAGTGCTGCTATACAGAAAATGATAATTTTCATAAAAATCTTCTAAACATTCTTTCTAAAAATCTGTGATGCAATAAAAAAATATTTCAACACACCAAACAGTGACTTAAAATGATGTGGGATGAGACAGAAGTCACTCTGTCTGTGCACCAATAAGACGACTATGGATGTGAACAGCAGAATTTTTGACAGAAAATTTATGTAAAATGTAGCCTAAATATGTACATTATTAGTATTTACTACCTGAGAAACCCTGCAATCATGCAATGCAGTTTATACACATTGTGCACTGTGTTTGTCAGGGTGTAACTACATTAGAGGAAAGGACTGAATGAATTCTGACGTTTGTTGAACCCGACCAACAGGCTGTGTTTAGACTCCGTATAAATATGTATCCTATGCAATCTCATCACAAGTGGATACACCGTCTGTGGTATTCTGGCACACATGTGAACACATTCATATGACAGAAAATGTCTGATGGACTCACTGAGCGACCACCTACTCACCTTGTGTACGTCCACATGTGATTTCTGTGAAGATTTTTCTCTCTGCCTCTGTGTCAGTGTCTGAAAAAAAGAAGGAAAAAGGTACTCTGAGTAAAACAGATGTGTAACAATTAGCCAATCATGTAATCATTATTATCAGACATAAATGTGATAATGTTTGCATCATCATATCCACTTACATGTATGAAAACCGCAGAGGGGAACTCAACAGAAATGTCCTATTTCCAGTTTTCCACAGTATGATAGGTGACAGACTGATAGAGATTACAACCTTTTAATGGAGCCATCTTGTTTAATTTCTGCCTCCAACTGTTAGCATGTCACATCTGTCCTGTGTAGTCTTTGTTTAGAGAGTCCAAAAGACACATTAAAGAGCTGTTATTCTTTATAGAGTTTAGGTGAATTATGAAATTGTTAACTGCAGTTATTTCTATGACAATTATCTGAATACAACTTGATGTGTTTGAACTGTGCATTAGACTCAGGCTGTGATGCAGAGTTTAAACACAGGACTCTTTCACAGAAGACCTTCCCCTCATCTCTGTTCATTTCTGCAGAGACGGTGAACTACAGAGCTGTGAGCTCATTGTTAAAGCTTCAGAGTTGGGGAGGGGGGTGTTGTTGCATTTTAACTGAGCCTTTTACAGAAATATAAGTGGCCTTGTAAGATTACAGCAGAAGGAGCAGACTAATTTCATATTCTTTCCTGTACTGAACATCTTCTGAATATTAATTTGGATTTAAAACTTAAAGCTTATTTAAAAATAGATTGCCCAAATCAAGATATCTTATCTAAGCATTTCAGTAGCTGATTATTTTGAATTTGAAGAGTTAATAGCCAGATAAACACATAAATGAAAATTAAATATTTCTTTTTGAACAAGTTGATCAGGGGAGAGCGCGAACGCAGTCCCCCACTACCAGAAATTATGCAGTCGAGATTCCCACATTTGGGGAATTCGCAAAGGTCAGCACAGCCAGAGTGCAATGGCTGAGCCTCGCCCTGGGTGAACCACCTTCATGATCATGGTATCTCCCCTGCCAGGTAAGTATGAGTTGTACACATCACTGAGGGGGGAATCACTCGCACACATACTGAGTACATTCATGGTGCTAACAGGCTATAAGCTAACTAAACCAGAGGCTACAGAGGCTGGGGTGATGCTACAACATCTGAATACAGAGGAAACTGATCTGTGGACTGACACAGATTTAACATTTTATTTCTACAAAAGACTGCTCATGTTTCCCATAATGCATGGCTGTATTTGCTCACAAAAAGCTAACTGAACATCACATCATTTTTTATAAATCAGCCTGTCTGTAACTGACTAACAGCCCAACAGAGATTTCAAGTGAAACTAAGTGAATCAAACTACAACCATAAACTGTTTTGTTCACATCTGACATCCAGAGAAAGTATAAAAACACACAGAAACATGTTCTGTCTGCTAACTGTGCAACCACTTCCTGTTTCTTTGTTCACTGGTGGGGGGATACTGACAGTCCTGCTGCTGCTGCCTCCTACTGTTATGGAGTGTGAACAATGAATGAATGGGATCTTACCACAATATACATCAAAACCACAAGAATTGTTTCAAATGATGTGGCATCTGATTTTATGTCTTCATGTATGAAGAAACAAAGAAAAAGTCGTGTAGATGTTTTTTCAGGCTGTAAAACCACACCAGCTTACAGAGCTCTATCGCTCTCTGGTGGGGAACAGAGGTAACTGCAGGACTCAACCATGAAATAAACATCTGATCCATTCATTACAGATGGTCCTGATGTTGACTTTAAATACACGATACTTTCACATACACGGCAGCTAATGCACCTAATATACTGCCAAGGAAATATTATATTCAGTTCAATTAAAACTAGTACAAAATACAGTTTAAAAGAAGGCAAAAACAACAAGTTGAAACAATATAAAAGTGGAGCTACGGGGCATTTTTATGCTGATCTATTCTTCTTGTTTGAATCTGGCATCTTACATAAGCAGAACTGCAGCCCATTGTGTAGTGGGTTGTTTGTTGGTGACTTTATAGAGCTGCACAATTAATCACATTTTAATCTCCATCTTAATTCTGACTTCCTACATTTACCTTTAAAATGTGAGCACCACCAATGAGTAAAATGACATCACGCACTCCCTGTTGATCACATGCTTGTTCCAGGCACGGGAAGAAGAAACTAGAAGTTTCCTGGATGAAGTTTGGAAGAGTAGCAACATAAGGACAGACAAACAAGAACAGAGGATCAAAATAAAACATTTAACACCCAGCACAGAAGACGGAAAAAGAACTTAATTGAGAATGCTTTAAATTTAAAACAAATAATAATAAAGAAAAAATTACATATTTTTTCACCAGAAACATTGCAACATGCTTAATTCTGTTTTTTTTTTCACACTGTTAGGGGGGTGCACCGTTCCTGGAGATACTGCAATACCAGGTCGATGCGTGGAGTGGACGGAGCAAGCCCCTATTCCATCTCCCTGTTCCAAAAATCAATTTAATATATGGTCCCCGGGTAGGGGACGTATCAGATATTAAACTGATAAGAACAGATACTACACTTGATCTTAGCCAAAAGGCCGAGAAGCGATACCACACAGAGGTAGGAGGAAATCAAGTCATTCTCCGCAACGTCATTCTAACTCACGGTTACACAAATCAAATATAACATTATTTATGTCACGATACAAACAATAACGATGAACAACGTAGCCTCTGTTACGCTGATGTTGTTTCTAAAGAGTAATTTGAATTAACTAATGTCAACAAATGCGGCTTCACGTTGCTTCCTGGACACGTGGTACGCTTCAGTCCAATGGGAAGCATCGAAATGTAAACACGGAAAAAAACTACATTTTCCTCACATACAAGTTATGATCTGTGCATTACGTCAATATGTGGGTTTAAATAGTCTTTCAATTGAGCTTCATAAAGTCGAATGAACAAGTGTATTTGTGGAAACTAACGTTTATATGACACAGACTCCTAACAGACAACGCTCCTGTGGTGGCCTCTAATGGAGAAGAGAGCCAACGCACTTCATGCTCGGCTCCCGAATTAATTACTCAGCGAATACCCAAACGCACCTGCTCGGTGGTGTAGATGGTCAAACTGAAAACTACTTTTAACAAAAGTAACTGTAAAATCATTTAAAGGAGCTCCACAACTATGACCCAAACACCAACGGTAACTTACATGTACAGTTAACGGCAGTTAGCTAAAACCTTAACACCACCACCACTCCAAAAAATAAAACTAACCGACTCGCTCAGTCAGCAAACTTAATGAGGGTGTTCAGACAATAAGTTGATATTCAATTTAATTAAACGAAAATATAGCTTGTGGTAAACAGTGAGAAACATGAACCTGTTGAAACTGTCGGCACCTTCAAACCGTTGGGGTTAATTAAACCGTTGCTAGCTTAATTAGCTAACCTCAACCGCCCTGCTGCGTTAAAAAGTCACAACACGCGACGAAAAATTTGACCAACTCAACAATATTTTCAATACAACAATATTTAAAATGTTAACACAATAGTCGTTATTATCTAAAAGACAAGTACAAGATATCAAGTAAACATGAACTCACGAAAAGCCATCCTCCACTCCATCATCAGTTACTCCCGTGAGAGAAAACCGCGAGCGAGCTTCGTCCACCCGTTTTTCAAATTGCGCATGCGCAAACGTCTTAAATTGAACCCACCGTGTTGCTATCTATTAAATTGAGAAGTTTTATCTCCAATTAAACAAAACTATATTGGAAACCTTTTGATACGTTAACTTTGCTTGTTTACCTCTATAACTAAAATTAATTTCAGATGGGGTTTTTTTCCCTGACAATGACAGCTAGCTTAAATGAGCTTTAAATGTAAAAACAAAGCACAATTAGCTTTTAAAAAAAGAATAAATCTTTATTTATAAGTAAAATTATCAAAACAAGAGTGTTTCTGGAAGAGATGATTTAAATAAGTTCTTAATATGCATTGAAGAAAGGTTACATTTTAATCCATTTAGTACTTTATACTATTTAGTATTTTTTTAAAAACCTGAAGTCTGCACACTGAGAAAAATTGTTTTTGAGGATATTTATGATATTTCTTCATAAATAATGTTTTTGGCGGCCTGTTTTAATTTTAGTCTTAAGTCTAGTCTTTGTGTCAAGCTGTCAGTTTTTGTCACGTTCATACTTTTTAGTCTAGTCAAGTTTCTGTGAGTATTTTCGTCTAGTTTTAGTCGACGAAAATTGCATTTTAGTCCCGTTCTAGTAATTCTATTTAACTCAGTCAGTATAGTATAACTACCTAGTAGTATAGTAAATTTTCTTTTAGTCAAACCCATTTCACAATTCAAACAAGGTTATCTTATTATTATATTATTGTTACCTTATAGACTCAAGAATACATCCATTCCAGACACGGAAGAAGCTCTGATTTGAATTTACAATTTATTTTACCAACCAAACATGTTAGAAGTACACACACATAAATGTGAATAAAATAAATAAATAAAATAGCATCACATGTCAATGCCAGCAAAATTTAATACATTCAAGTTTAACAAAAACAAATAAAAGCCATAAAAAGCCTTTAAATGTCTCTTTATCTCTTATCTTTTTCAACAACACATTCCGTTTTCTTTTCCACTTCCATGTAATGAAAGTGTGTCCAAATGTCGTTTCTTCTTTCTCCCAATGACGAACCCCGGCTGACCGGTCATCGCTCCCTTTTCGGTGTCAGTTAGTTGTCTGTCAACTCGCCACAGCTGCATCTTCTAAATAAGCCGCGAGCGAGTTGAGAAGGTGACGTCGCCTGCGACTGCTCAGGAAACAGAAATACTGCAAAAATAATAACAACGCGACTAAAAAACATTTTAACTTTTCGTCTCGTTTTAGTCAATGAAAATGAAGAGACATTTTAACAGATTTTTTATTTTGTAAACCATATTTAGTCTTGTTTTTATTTTTTCAATAATATTGCATTATACATCTAATTATAGTTATTGTCACATGACCAACATTTATGTTGCGTCTCGTATTCACGTCACGTGATAAAAGTTCGCTGACGATAATATTTAGTCATAATTTTCGTTGACGTAAGCAACACTATTTACAAACTGTGTCTCAAGACAAGCAAAGATTAAAGACTAATTTGATGTAGACTGATGCGAAAAATTACTATATGACTGTTACTACATTCTGCTCTAAGAAAACAGATTACTTTCTTTAAACAAGTTGATCAGGGGAGAGCGCGAACGCAGTCCCCCACTACCAGAAAATATGCAGTCGAGATTCTCACATTTGGGGAATTCGCGGTCGTGCAAAGCGACCGTAGACAACCGACCAATCAGGTGGCCCACTGGCCTTTGACCGTAGACTACCAATAGCTTCGCCGGACTCACCAGGCAGCCATAAAGCGACCGTAGACTGCCGACCAATCAGATGGCCCACTGGCCTTTGACCGTAGACTACCAATAGCTTCTCCGGACTCACCAGGCAGCCATAAAGCGACCGTAGACAGCCGACCAATCAGGTGGCCCACTGGCCTTTGACCGTAGACTACCAATAGCTTCGCCGGACTCACCAGGCAGCCATAAAGCGACCGTAGACAGCCGACCAATCAGGTGGCCCACTGGCCTTCGACCGTAGACTACCAATAGCTTCGCCGGACTCACCAGGCAGTCATAAAGCGACCGTAGACAGCCGACCAATCAGGTGGCCCACTGGCCTTCGACCGTAGACTACCAATAGCTTCGCCGGACTCACCAGGCAGCCAATCACATATCAGAGAAAGCGAAGAGACGGTGCGAGTGAAATTTGGATATTGTTTTTGCCAACGACTTCGACAGTTTATCTGTTAAAGAAGTTAAAAACAACCAACCAACACAGGGACACAGAAGATACAAGAAAAAGACATTCTGCCCCGTAAAGATTATGTCCTCATCAAAAGGTCTGAACAACAGAGTTTATGCTCGCTATGAAGACTTCACCTCTGCTGTAGACAAGTTGGAGGACTGAGATGTAAATATGCCGTAGTAACAATCTGTAAATATTCTGAACGAACTCACTGTACATATAGAAATGATACGTACATAGTAATTGTAAATAGTTTTATATTTTTGCAAACGTGATTTTTTCATGTTCAAAACAACTTCACTGCTGTGTAAAATATCCTATTTGACTTACTGCTGTGTTGTGGTTCACTTCAGTTGATTGAAATCGTTTTTAAATTTTATACAAAGATTTGAATCAAGTTTTAAATTGTAGTGCTTTGATGTCAGCAGCTTAGTATAATAAAAAGTTTGAATTTTCATTCTTAGCCAGGTTTAATGACACTGTAGTTTATTTTAAAGTTCCCAATTTCATGCACTTTGTTCAATAAAACTGCTGCTATAAGCATGAAGCATGAGTTCTGTAATATCATTCAATGTTTTTGTGATTGTTGAAGATTTGGAACACAGATGCAGACATAAGGTAAGATAAGGTTGAGGTAGATGGTAAGGGATCAGGAGTTAGAGGGGTTAAAGAACAAGTTTAACTCAGTGGCCTCCTTCCATTCCCTGGCCACTCTTTTTTTCATGGACACCAATGGTTCTCAGACCACTCCACACCTCCCTCATGTTGTTTTGTTGGAGTTCGCTCTCCAACTTTCTCCAACTAAGCGCATGTAAAACAATATTACATCATTTTGCGCATGTAAACAGATCAGAATCGGCTTCAGAAATATTTAACTACTTTTAACCAGCCTTCAACCATCCTTAAATATATCAATTGTTCTGTAAAAAGCATAAATGGCATTGAAAAAAAAAAAGATCACTCTCACAAATATGCTTCAAATCAAATGAATTATAGTAGTAGTGGTATGATTGCCACCTTCCATGTGGGAGACCTGAGTTCAAATCCCCTGTATGAAAGGTACTACCTCCAGTAGGGGTCCTTAGGGGTCCTGTAAGTTGCTTTGGATAAAAGCGTCTGCTAAATACATAAACAAACAGACTTTATTGATTGTTGGTTGCAAACAGTACAGTAGCAAGTGAATAAATGACATCAATTGTGTTTCATGTGGCAAGGCAAGTTTATTTTTAGTACACAAGGCAATTTAAAGTGCTTTAAAGCTACATAAAATCACAAGAAGGCAAATAAAAATAATTCCATAAAACAAAAAAATAATCATTAATCAATTGAATGAAAAGTGAAGAGTGCAGATAAAGTACTTTCAGTTGTCATAGGCACAGCTAAATAAACTGTTTTCAGCCTGGATTTAAACATTGTCAGAGCTGAGGCCCGTCTCACATCTGATCCATAGGAGGATTGTGCAGCTCTAAGGTCAGAATTTGCTTTAGTGTTGGCGAGAGACTTTACTTGGAAAAAATTACTTGTGAACACCTCCACATTTTACGTATTAAAAGTATTAATTAAGTATGTATTTAAGTAGTTTGACTTTTACTATACAAGTACACAAAATATGTGAAGTAGTAAGCATATTAAATTTAAGACTTTGCTTAAAAATTTGGTGGCGTGTTTACACGTCTGTTTCATTTTAGTTCATTACTAATCTGTTTGTCACAGTCGGATGATATAAATGATGCTTGTTTGAATTAAAGTAATATATATCATTCCAGCATAATTGACAATCACAGAGTAGAGAAGACAAACCCCCATAAACGAGGAGAGGCAGTGAACCAGTGGGTGAAAGACTTCCTCGCTGAATATGCAGAGAGCTTCCCATAAGTCTCCATTGTCCTTGAGGCCAACATCGACGGGTGCATCTATGGTCAGAAAGGCTTCGAGGACAGCAGCTTTCAGGAGATGTGGGAGCTCTACAGTCAGCATGGAAGATTAAAGAAGAAGCCAGAGCAGTTCACTGACAGCGAGACAGACAGAAGAACTACAGCTCAGTGAGGAGGTGGTTGAACACACCGGTGACCCACATCACAAGTGTGACAATGAAGAGGTTCAGAAAGTATGTTTATGAGAAGGAGAAAGGTGTTTAGTGTTGTAAGTAAGCTTGTTTGTGTTTGGTAACTGAAACGTGGTACATCATACATTCTGATTGTTACACTGCCTTATTGTCCAGCAACTGCAGGAAAGCACCTCTAAGTATAGTCCTTCATTATGGCCCGGTGATGAGGCTGAGATGGTAGCTGCATGCGAGTCTGTGGAACATAAGTAAGACACATCAGTAAATCAATTTATATGAAGTAGTTTTATGTAAATAAGTCATAAGATAAAAAATTTGATACATTTTTACACTCTACCCAGTCCCAGGAGTCTAAGACTCAAGATTCAGGTCCCAGAGACAAGGTAAAGCTGCCAGACTCCAGTGTTTTCCAAAGGCTTTTTCACCCCTCTTCACTGCCCAAGCAGCCTGAGTTCACCGCACCATCCAAGCAGCCACACAAGAAGCACATATCCAGGATCCCGACCAATCAGCCGGAATCTGCTGCACAGCCAACTGAAGCCCCGTCCGCATCCCAAAGCCAGGATTATCCACTGAAACTCACCTGTAAGTAACATTTACAGTGAATACAAACGTAAGTGTGAGACGCTTCTTTAAACCTCCATGTGTATAATTTCATGTGACAAATAATAAAAAGTATTTTGCTTTGTACGTGTTACAGGTGGAGTTAGAGGGCTGGGTACGTCTTTGGGAAAACCCAAATGGCATTCCAACAGCTGACATCTCATGGCCAAAGGAGGACACAGAGAGAGGTCTCTTCACTGCCGTTCAAATCTACAAGGACATCACTGGTGTGCTCAACTGCTGAATAGTTATTTGGATTAAAAACTTAAAGACAAACCAAACCATAATATTTAACCACCTCAGTGAGTAGTTAGTTATATTGAATCTACATGTGTAACAGGCAATGTTCGCAAAGAATAGATATTTTCTTTATACAAGTTGATCAGGGGAGAGCGCGAACGCAGTCCCCCACTACCAGAAATTATGCAGTCGAGATTCCCACATTTGGGGAATTCGCAGGGGTCAGCACAGCCGGAGTGCAATGGCTGAGCCTCGCCCTGGGTGAACCACCTTCATGATCATGGTATCTCCCCTGCCAGGTAAGTATGAGTTGTACACATCACTGAGGGGGGAATCACTCGCACACATACTGAGTACATTCATGGTGCTAACAGGCTATAAGCTAACTAAACCAGAGGCTACAGAGGCTGGGATGATGCTACAACATCTGAATACAGAGGAAACTGATCTGTGGACTGACACAGATTTATAATATTTTATTTCTATAACAGACAGTGTAAAATAAAATATGTTTCCCATAATGCACGGCTGTATTTGCTCACAAAAAGCTAACTGAACATCACATCATTTTTTATAAATCAGCCTGTCTGTAAATGACTAACAGCCCAACCGGGAGTTCAAGTGAAACTAAGTGAATCAAACTACAATCACAAACTGTTTTGTTCACATCTAACATCCAGAGAAAGTATAAAAACACACAGAAACATGTTCTGTCTGCTAACTGTGCAACCACTTCCTGTTTCTTTGTTCACTGGTGGGGGGATACTGACAGTCCTGCTGCTGCTGCCTCCTACTGTTATGGAGTGTGAACAATGAATGAATGGGATCTTACCACAATATACATCAAAACCACAAGAATTGTTCCAAATGATGTGGCATCTGATTTTAAGTCTTCATGTATGAAGAAACAAAGAAAAAGTCGTGTAGATGTTTTTTCAGGCTGTAAAACCACACCAGCTTACGGAGCTCTATCGCTCTCTGGTGGGGAACAGAGGTAACTGCAGGATTCAACCAGGAAATGAACATCTGATCCATTCATTACAGATGGTCCTGATGTTGAACTTTAAATACACAATACTTTCACATACACGGCAGCTAATGCACCTATTATACTGCCAAGGAAATATTATATTCAGTTCAATTAAAACTAGTACAAAATACAGTTTAAAAAGAAGGCAAAAACAACAAGTTGAAACAATATAAAAGTGGAGCTACGGGGCATTTTTATGCTGATGTATTCTTCTTGTTTGAATCTGGCATCTTACATAAGCAGAACTGCAGCCCAGTGTGTAGTGGGTTGTTTGTTGGTGACTGTATAGAGCTGCACAATTAATCACATTTTAATCTCCATCTTAATTCTGACTTCCTACATTTACCTTTAAAATGTGAGCACCACCAATGAGTAAAATGACATCACGCACTCCCCGTTGATCACATGCTTGTTCTACGCAAGGGAAGAAGAAACTAGAAGTTTCCTGGATGAAGTTTGGAAGAATAGCAACATAAGGACAGATAAACAAGAACAGAGGATCAAAATAAAACATTTAACACCCAGCACAGAAGAGAATAGAGAACTTAGTTGAAAATACTTTAAATTTAAAACAAATAATAAAGACAAAATAAGAGACATATTTAATAACTAGAAACATTATAAAATGCTTAATTCTGTTTTTTTTTTCACACTGTTAGGGGGGTGCACCGTTCCTGGAGATACTGCAATACCAGGTCGATGCGTGGAGTGGACGGAGCAAGCCCCTATTCCATCTCCCTGTTCCAAAAATCAATTTAATATATGGTCCCCGGGTAGGGGACGTATCAGATATTAAACTGATAAGAACAGATACTACACTTGATCTTAGCCAAAAGGCCGAGAAGCGATACCACACATAGGTAGGAGGAAATCAAGTCATTCTCCGCAACGTCATTCTAACTCACGGTTAGACAAACCAAATATAACATGATTTATGTCACGATACAAACAATAACGATGAACAACGTAGCCTCTGTTACGCTGATGTTGTTTCTAAAGAGTCATTTGAATTAACTAATGTCAACAAATGCGGCTTCATGTTGCTTCCTGGACACGTGGTACGCTTCAGTCCAATAGGAAGCATCGAAACTTAAACACGGAAAAAAAACTACATTTTCCTCACATACAAGATATAATCTGTGCATTACGCCAATATGTGGGTGTAAGTAGTCTTTCAACTGAGCTTCATAAAGTCGAATGAATAAGTGTAATTGAGGAAAATAATGTTTATATGATACAGACTCCAAACAGACAACGCTCCTGTGGTGGCCTCTAATGGAGAAGAGAGCCAACGCACTCAGCTCCCGAATTAATTACTCAGCGAATACTCAAACGCACCTGCTCGGCACTGTAGGTGGTCAAATTGAAAACTATTCTTTAAAATATTACCGCAAAAATAATTTTAAGGAGCTCCACAACTATGACCCAAACACCAACGGTAACTTACATGTACAGTTAACGGCAGTTAGCTAAAACCTTAATACCCCCACCACTCCAACAATTAAAACTAATTATCATTCTCAGTCAGCAAACTTAATGAGGCTGATTAGACAAGAAGTTAACATTCAATTCAATTAGACGAAAAGACAGTCAGTGGTCAACAGTGAGAAACATGGACCTGTTCAAACTGTCGGCACCTTCAAACCATTGTGGTTAATTAAACGTTGCTAGCTAAATTAGCTAACCTCAACCGCCCTGCTGCGTTAAACATCCGCAACCCGCGACGAAAAATTAAACTAACTCAACAATATTTTCTTATTAAAATGTTAACACAGATGTCTTAATGTCTAAAAGTAAAGTTTAAGACATTCAATAAATACGAACTCACAATAGCAGTCCTTGACTCCCGAGACAGACGACCGCGAGCAGCTAGCGTCGTTATTAACGTGCGGTTTATCTTACGCGTGCGCACACCACTTAAATTCGAACCCACCATTTAGCTAATTATAAAACTGTGAAGCCTTATCACCAATTTAACAAAAAAAATGTTTGACGCCAGTAAATAGACTAATTTAGTTTATTTACCACTACAACTGAAATTAATGTAACGCTTGTTAATGTTTTTCTTTCAATGTAAAATAAAGGAAATCGTCACCTAGCTTTTTTTTTTCAAGTTCAAATTTCAGACTTCAATGAAAACCTGCTTTATGGGATTATTTATTCAAATTCATCCATAAGGTCACCATTTTGGGTTGGTCTTTCCAACCATGTTAATGTTTTCTGTTGAATGTGTGTTGATCTGAATTCTTTTGATCTGTATACTGCATATTTTTTTCCTTGATAATGCAATAAAATCAGGGTTTTATCAAATGTTTTAGCAACCTCAAGCTGGCAAATACTGTTTAAGAGATGATTTCCATTCACAGTTTCTGGCGCATTTAGCTGTCTGACAAAAGAAACAGAAAAATGTGTGAATGAGAGCAGCCTTATTGGGAATTCAGCTTTATTAATACACCCTTACACTTTACTGTTTTTAGTAAAAGTTACAAAAAGATGAACCATGGTCAGAGAGTGCCTAGACCCATCTAAGTCTTGCTAAGCGTGTACAGACTAACATGTTTCAATGCATTTTAAAAGTTTGCAGTAAATTGCATTTTTTTTCTAGTGTCATGTTATGGAAATTCTTCTCCTTTATACTCAGTTTGGGGAAGAAACCACATGAGCCAAGGAACATTTTTACAATATGGATTGTTGAAAGCCTTTTGTGACTGAGAGGACTTATTTATCTTAATTTCTCTCCTACTTCCAATCTTCCAATGAGTGTCACACTTGTGATGTATTATTTGTCATTATTCTTTATTTACACATAGATTTTACAATGTAAACACTTTTATCTTTAAACTGTGGGTTCTGTGAAAGCGCAATATAATTTACCATAACTACCTGCTTTCAAATTAAAAAATGCCCTGATCCTGAGAAATTACCCTAGTAATTCTTCTTTTTGATATATAACTTTTTGGGAGGATTTAGAGCATGTTTTTGACATTTCTTTTAGAGCAGTTCCATCATAAAGAGTTAACTACCTCAGTGAGTTACAGTTTCTCATTTGTTTTACTCTGATTTATTTGCTGGACAGAATGCTAAAATATTAATTTATGCATGGGAGACATTATTGTGATTATGATGATGACCAGAATTTTAATTACTAGGTTCAGGTCTATGAAAAGTTTTTTTTTAGTTTGGTGCAAAGCACCAAAGGCCTGGCTTCTTCTTTTCAGTTTAAGACCCAGAAAAATCTTAACTTGTCAAAAATGTTATGGACTTTTGCCAAAACCCTTATATGGTTTAATGCCCCTCTATTGTCAGGGATTAAAACTTTATACGTTTCTTTTCCTGTACCTCTTGGTTTTTGTAAAGCTCCAGTTTTATGCTCTGATTAGCATTGGTCTCTCAGTTTTACCTTGCTCGTCACTCACACTCTGTCTGTGTTGCTGATTGCCGCTCACCTGTTTCTTATCTGTCATTAGTCCCTCTCTATAAATTATGTCCAGATTGCTTTATCTGCTTTTGGGTCATTGTTACTTTTGTCTATATGTGATTTTTCACCCTGTGGTTAATTCCTGTTACGTCTGTTCTGTTTGGACTGTTTTTGGATACCTGCAGTACCTTCTGTTCTGTTGAAATGTATTTAAATCCTCTTTGTTTGTGTATCTCCCTTGCTCCTGTCTACAACTGGATCCACTTTTACCATGGCACGCAACACATTGTTTCTGCATTTTGATTTAGTTCTTGTTAAATAATAAATTACATGGTATGTGACATTAATCTTCGGTTGCATATCCCTCATTTTAAGATTTGGTGTGGACCAGATGGTTTTAGTTTGTGTCCTGCCATGTAAAACTTGAAATTGAAGGAGGCATCTGTATATATATATATATCTTTAAATGCTGAAGATGTATTTAAATAATTGTCACACTAAAGCAGTTCATTTGAGGAAATTATTTTTTAAACAAGTACAGGAATATTTCTATTACTGCTTATATTTTTATTGTTTGTATTTGAACACTTAATGTAATGTATTATGGAATTAACCGTAGATTTTAAAAACCTAAATAAGGAGACTCTTTAAACTACTCATCCCAATTAGTTATCGTAGCGGTGCACGTACACTTCCGGTTCGTCTTGTTTCCGGTCCGACCCTTTTCTCCCTCCTCCCCGGTGCCTTTTTCTGGTTTGAGGTGCACGTGTGGAGTTAATTCGGTTTCTACCTCTAAGTTTCTTGTAAAAGCTGGACCAAATGGCGTCATCTTTCGAACAGATGAGGGCGAACGTGGGGAAACTCCTGCGAGGAATCGATAGGTACGAATAATCAAACTGAGAACCAGGCGGACAAGCTAACGATAGCTTAGCCTGTTTGCTATCTTAAGCTAACGTTCAGTATGAACATTTACCCCGACTAAATGTGATTAGTCAAGTTAAGATCGGGATAATTTTGCTTCTCTGGTTCTTAACGTTGTTCCAGCCAATGTTAGTTCCAGTCAAACAAATGTGATATTGAAAGCAACTGAATAAAGACATGCTAATTCTGTTAACAAAATAAACACAAAACATGTATTGAATCGTAAATATTTATTTTGTCTTTTGAGAGCTGCCTCTACACGCTTGTGATTACAGATGTTCCCACAGTTGGCATACTTAAAGAGAACAGCTGTGTAGAGGTTAACTTGATTGTTTCTCCTTAACACATTTCCATCCATCCATTTTCTATACCGTCAATCCGTTAATCGGGTCCTTAACACACTTCATTGAATGTAAACACTAATTAAGACCTGCTGAAAAAGACGAAGGACTACAGCCAGTTTTTTAATCAATAGCACCAACTAGCTTTCTATAGAGAGGACATGGTGTTGTGAGTGTGAGGAAAAACTTAATTAAACACGCAATAACACATGAACAGTGAAGCCATCCAGCTTTGATACACGAGTAAAGCTCCTGTGTCTCCTCACAGGTACAACCCAGAAAACCTTGTGACGTTGGAGCGCTACGTGGATACACAAGCTAGAGAAAACGCTTACGACTTGGAGGCAAACTTGGCTGTGCTGAAGCTGTAAGTTGGAGAAATACATGAAACATGTGGGAGAATAATGTAATCTGTTTGGTATAAAGCTGTATAGTCAGACCAAACCCTTTACACTTTCTGGATAGTGTCTGGTATGTGTAATGGTATGATTGCCACCTTTTGTGTGGGAGACCTGGGTTCAAATCCCCTGCATGAAAGGTATTACCTCCAGTAGGGGTCCTTAGGCAAGACCCCCTTACCCTATCTGCCTACCTGTAAGTCACTTTGGATGAAAGCGTCTGTTAAATATATAAACATTCATTATTCTCTTATTTTCCTTGATTTCATATCTCTTTAGTTGTGATTTGTTTGTTTTCATGACACACAGTTCTCTGTGCAGTGAGATGAGGGCTCTACCCATTAAATTTGCAGGTACCAGTTTAATCCGGCCTACTTCCAGACTCCTGTGACGTCACAGATTCTGCTGAAGGCTCTGACCAACCTGCCACACACTGACTTCACTCTCTGCAAGTGTATGATCGACCAAACACACGTATCCTTTTGGTGCTGTTTTATCTATGTGATATGATCGGACTGTCTTTAAATTTTATTTCAATATATTTCAGTGAATGTAAACATTTATTTCTACGGAGACAACAGATTTTAGGGAGTCTGTCTGCATGTTTTGATTTTCAGGTTTACAGTTCTGCTGTTCATCTTTCATCTAATGTGTTAGTAAACCGTAACCACAATACGGGAAACATGAAGATTTGTTGTGTCATCATAATTTCTATCCATGTACCTGTGTTGAAATCAGTATGAATAGAGGTGGGTTTCTATCTGGGGGTAAGGGGGCGTTTCCTTGACTACAGTGTCGCAGCAAGAGGAGCGGCCCATCAGACAGATCCTCTACCTGGGGAACCTGCTGGAAACCTGCCACTTCCAGAGCTTCTGGGTACGACACTCACGCACATAAAGACTCACACAGTTTAGTGTATAATTAATCGGTTCATTTTGAGGCATTATTTAAAGAGGTATTCCTCAAAGAAGGTTCTTTTTAGAAACCCTACAAAATAAACCTTTTGGTTTTCGAGTAATTAGTGTTTTTACCTTTATGTTTGTTACTATTTAAAACAACAAATCACTGTTTGTGTGTCCTGACAAACACGATGCAACATGAGTGTTGACATGAGCAGGTCTGAAAGAGAGAAAGAAAGAGGTGCCATGTGTCTCACGCTGTGCCTTCTGTGTGCACAATATTTGCAGGAAAAAAGCATGAAAAGCTCGTAAAGCATGACAGAACTTGACAAACTTCCCAGGGACAGGTGCTGATAAAACTGTAGCTTATCTGCCAGCAGCATTTTAAAGAAAGATTCTACTAACATGGTCTGCTGAGGCCACTGAAATGATACGGTCATTTTATAAATCCCACCACATTGCGACAGACGTTCTGCTGACTTCATGGGTCACATTTAGACAAAGTTGTTCACTGAAACTGAGTCTAAGCGAATCAGACTTACAGGAAGGATGTGTCAACCAATCGTCTTCTAATGCGCTGATATTTAAATGTTGTCATATTCGCTGCATTACTGATGAATGTTTTGTAATGCAGCGAATATGAAAACATTTAAATATCATTGCATCATGTTAAAGAGCAGATTGTTATTTCTTTAAATTGCCATTATCTTATCAAAGCTTCCTCTGAATAATGGGTACAAAGGAAAAGGTATAAAAGGGTTACCTAGAAGTTTAAAAACTAAAGTTTCTAAGTGCTGCGTGGGGTAAATGTTAGTCTGGAGCCAGACGGCGTCAGCTGGAGCTCTGGCTTTTGTTTAAAGTTACCTGACGGGTCCAGGTCTCTGACCTCCTTCTGGTTCCTTTTGCTGTTTTCCAAACTTACACAACTGTTTTGTGTCTTCCTTGTTTTCCCGACAGACGAGTCTGGAGGAGAACCGAGAGCTCATTGATGGCATAACTGGTTTTGAGGAGTCAGTTCGCAAGTGTGGGTATAATTTATGACTCACGCTGTCGTTACAGTAAATACGAGCTGGTGTTTCCATCAAACTGCCCGTGGAAAATAACAGGAAACAGCCACGTCCAAACTAATTAACCAAATCTGTGTTTATTTCATCTTCCTCCTCAGTCATCTGCCATGTAGTGGGCATCACCTACCAGACCATCGAGCACCGGTTACTGGCTGAGATGCTGGGAGACCCGCTGGGTAAGAACTTTAGAACTGAGCAGAGATTTGTGTTTTTGGGGTTTTAATTATGTCCACAGAAAGAGTTTAAACCCTATGAACCTGTTTTTTCAGACACTCAGGTGAAGGTTTGGATGAATAAGTGCGGCTGGACGGAGAACGAAGAGGGACAGATCTTCATCTACAACCAGGAGGAGAGCATCAAGCCCAAGAACATCGTGGAGAAGATCGACTTTGAGAGTGAGTGCTGATGCTCAAACTGGTGCCTGTTCTTAGTGAAAACACGTGGGCTCCACTGTGAAGTGAAGCCTGCAGACACCAGCCTTAGGAAGGGCACTTTATAACCAGATTAAAATGAGACATGAGTGGATTAAAGAGATAATAATACTCCAGATTAGCAGTATATCCAGTGATGCTTTTTTTTTTTTCATGAAACATATAAAACCAGATATTAGTTTATACAGACAGTCTGATGCTGCGTTAAATGACCCGTTTTAAACCCTGTGTGTTTATCTAGAAAGATCATTCATGTACAAAGTGAAAAGAATGGACTACATATTCCACCTTAACAAACCCTATTTGTTACTAGAAAGGGAGCAGGTGTGCTCCTACCCCATTCAACTGTCATAGTTTGATGCAAATACCAATATTGAGTGAAGAGGAGACTTTGTGGTGCATTCATATGCACGTCGTGAACTTATAAATCTGTACTTAAATGGCCACGACTTGTGTTTTTCATCTGTCATTTCTTTCTTGTTCTGTCAAATTAATATTTTTTCCCACTGAAATTAGATTTTTAGGGACAGTAAAGTACCCAAAAGGGTACTTTAACATAGTAAATATTTGTAAAAATTGATTTCGATGTCCTCCAGTCCTGATGGTTTTGTTTGTTTGAATTGAAATGTTCATGATTCTCATTTGTTCTCCTCTTTTCTTCTTTCTTCACAGGTGTTTCCAGCATCATGGCCACATCACAATGATCCAAACACACACATCAGTCACAAAACAGTCAGCCAGATCATTTGTTTTCATCATCGCTCTCTTAAATAAAAATAAATTATCATCTCGGCCTCCCTGTGTTTGGTTCTTCTCGATCACGTCTCACAGCGGAAAAGTTTCAGTCCTTTCAGACATTATTTATTAACCCTCCTCTGCTTAGTCATCTCACAAGGTGTTGCTACATCAAAGAAGAGTGGTTTCACATGATCAGAAACTTTACCGCTGCTAGATAAATGTCAGGCAGATGACTGATTACACGGAAGGTTTCAGTTTGAACTCGCAGAGACAGTCTGGAGATCTCCTGTGAGAGTGTCTTCATGTCGTCAGAAGCATTTCTGAGCAGTTTGGTTTGATAATCAGGATAAACAAAATCGAGTGTCCAGGACTGCATAAACGGTTAAATCTGGAGTCTAAACTGAGATTAACTAGGTTTCAGTTCAGTGTAGTTTGATTCAAAACTTGTTTTAGTTCTATTTTTATAAATTCATGATATAAATGTCTTTTGTAGCCTGAAAAAGGCATTGAGCAGAGTTAAATGCCCATCGTGTTCACTGTCCTTGCCTGTGGCAGTCTTCTTTTGGTAGTTTTTCTCTTACTTTTTTCTGTTTTTGCACATTACCTGTCTGTGCATGTCAGACAGATGCAGTCTCTGACTGTAGACATGCTTCAACATAAACGGTTGCTGTTAACTGCAGATCCTGTGAGGAAATTCGGGCCATCTTGGAGACTATTTATGTATCACATGATCAGCTTTGAGGCTGACAAACCATTAGCCTTTAAAAAATATTTTTGTTTTAGCCACTTACATTGCAATTATTCATACAATTCAATTATCAGTTCAAATAACTTAATTTAACTTGTAAAAACTGATTTAAAGAATGCCAATTATGTGTGTTACTTGTTTGAAAACGTCAGCTTTTGACTTAAGTGTTCAACTTTTCAAATTGCTGAGAAGGTTATTTACATTGAACATTTAAATGAATAAATCAAAGAAGATAAAAGCTCTCTCAAGTAAAGGATATTTGCAATAAAAAGGGGCAAAAACTGAGAGAGTCACATACAAATATGCCGGTAAACATTGATACGGAAACCATTCTTCCGTACATTTTCCCGATAACTTCAGGAAAAGGTCACTGACAGAAAAGTGCACCGCACCTTCTGCACAGGTGAGCGGCTTTCCCAGGGGGCGTGGCCTCAGAGATTTTAATCTGCTGAAGTCAGGGTGTCACAGCCAAAATCAGGTAAAGCACACGTTTCATCTGACATGAAGAAGTCCTGGAGTTTGTCGTCTGAAAGCTCCCTGCCCCCGCTGGACGATGATGTGGAGTCGGTGTGCTCCGACGAGCTGCTGGGCTCCCAGTCCCGCCGCTGGTTGGCGGACCTGCTGGCCGGGGACGTGTCCACGGACAGCGGGGACATGAGCGCGGCGGGCCGGGACGGACTGTTCGTGGACTACCACTTCCCCGTAGGGAAGCTGGAGATGCAGTCCGGAGTCAAGTGGAAGCGACCAAAGGTAAAGATGACCAGGAAGCTTTTATAAGCAAGTCAAATCTACGTGAATCCCCTGAGAGAAACAGTATTTACAGCCTCTAAATGTTTTACCTGCATCAGGCGGCGTTGTTTGGATGTAATGAGAGTATTTACACACGTGAATCTCTTAATTACAGTTCGTGCTGGTTTCAGATACTTTTCAGAGCTGTGCAAATAACACGACTTCATTGAGGAATTATGTAGGAACGTGTAGCCCAGATGTTTTCAGAGTTTGAGCTAGATAATAACGCATGTGTTGCTACCTGGTGGTTAAAGACAGCCCACGCACATTTCCACAAGGCCAGAAACTGAGATGATACCTGAGAGCAGACCATTTTATGTTTTTATTGTTCTCTAAATAAGTCAGACTATATTAGTCAAGTCAAGTTATATTGGCTCATTTGCTAAGAATTGATGGAATCAAACAACATAATTATGAGTGTGGTGTCTTTTTTCAAACTTTCTCAGACTTTGAAAAACCCTGCTTAGAGGTTAATTTTACCTTTAATTTCGGTCCATTTGTCAGTAGAGTTGACCTAAATATCTAACTTTGTTCACCTCATTTAACACTTTGCCTGCTGAACAGAAAAGAAGGAGATCTTAGCCTTCAGTCCTCGCAGTGATGACACTCCTAACATCTGTTTTTTTAGAATTAAACAGGATGTGACCGGCACTAAAGGGAGTCATCAGTGTCTCCCATCATACATCCAGTCCTACATTCATTTATATTCTTACAAAGATCCTCCACATACAAATTGAGAAGATTATTCCACCTTAACAAACCCCATTTGTTACAGACTTGTGCAGACATGCTCCCACCTCATTTAACTTGCATAGTTTGATGTGATTACACATATTGCAAACCTTTTTTAGATTCAGAGGGACCTCAGTTTTTGCATTTAGTTAAATAATTTACAATTATTAACTCTGTCAAAGGCTGTAGATACATCCAGAAAAACATCCAACACATTGACATTGTAGGATGACTTACTCACATTGGTGTTCAGGGCATAAACACACAGACCTGTACTGTGTTTATCTGTAAAATCAAGCTGATTGTCGGTGCTGATCATGTACTTTTGAAGCCAATCCAGAATAAGAGAACACCAGCCAAAGCAATGGGCCTAAGATTTTCAATGCTGGACATTTTGTTCTTCATTCCTGGCACCAACGAAACTGTTAACCAGGACTCCAGAAAAACATCTATTTATTCTATTCTGCAGCTTTTATACTTCAGATGTTTCATTCAAGGCCAGCTTCTCAATAGAGAAGTAATACAACAATAATTGTTATGTTGAAATAATGAAACATCGACATACACATATGATCATATCGTGGTTTGATCTCATTTGGAAGATTAAAATATTATTCTGATGCAGATTAGGTTTTATACAATTTTAAAAGTTCAATGCAAGACAAAAATTTAATCTGAAAGCAATATATTATTTAACATGTTTCGAAATTGAAATCACTATAAACTGTTCTTGTGATGCAAGCAGTGAAAATCAGACATCATTACAGCCCTACACATCCGTGGTAGTACAATAAAACACGTTCACACACTGTCCAACAAGTGCTGTCGCTTTTTAAACTTCTACTTTAGCTGTTTAGTGTTCATACAAAGTGGTGTTCACATTCAGATATTAAACTTTATTGTCCCCCAAAGGGAAATTCTGCCTGTCTTTCACCACAGCTTCATTTATTGTATTTACACTGTAATTCACATAAATATCACATTTAGCTCGTGATTTATTTTTATATGCTGAGTAACTACAGTTTTTTTTACGATAGTATCTTGTTGTAAAAGATCAAATGTTATCTTTAAAACCCATAGATTAACTCATTTCAGTTTAGTTTCATGTTTATGGAACCACAACAAACTATAAGTCATCTTAAGGAATTTAATTGTAAATGATAAAGACTTGACAGTGTTGAGGAGGAACCCAACGGCTCCCTCTCAGTGGAGCTTTAAAACCCAGGGTGGGTGGAGGTCTGCCTTGACCGGTTGGGGTTGGAGGTCAACAAGGGACAAACCACAGGGGATTCTAACGGGGTTGGTTGGTCAGGTCAGGTACAGCACAGCAGAAACCTGCAGAGAGACACAAACTGCACAAAGAAAATGAGATGCAGTCCTGAAGGAAAACCTCAGAACGTGTCTGCACCCTGAACCCCAGAGAGTCAGTTACATATAGTTCTGTGGCATACTTGTGATAGTTGGGGATAACAGTACTCCAGCCTTTTCGTAAACACATGCTTGGAGCTGTTTTCCTTCATGACTCAAACAAACTGGACAGTTCTGCTTGGTCTCTTTAAAAGAAATGAAAGCTGAAAGTGATGCCTTATTTCTGTGGACGTTTGTGACATTCATCACCTATCGGTTGAGACTGAACACTGAGGAAAAGTCGGTGCTGAAGTATAAAGTAAAGCATGGTTTAAGTGCAACAAACACCCTTGATTTCTTTTTCATGAATCTCAAAGCAAATTTTAACTATACACTGCAGGCGGCTCAGATAGAAGATTTACATAAAAACTGATGTAACAGCCTCATAAAAGCTGTTCTTGAACTCCATGTGGATCTCTCTGTGGATCAGAATCTGAATATAATCTACAAGAGCCACAAGACACGCGTGAACCAGCTGTTTTTCCCCCCCTAAAAGGGCTTATTGCTTTGGTGTTTCAGCACTTAACAGAGGTACAATCACAAGTTTGAGGTGCTATAATCAGCACAAACCAAGTCCTGTGAGGCGACATGATGGAAATAGTTGTGTTCAATAGCTGTATCTATCTTTGTAAAATGAGTGCAGTCTGAAATCGATAAAACGTGTTGACTAATAACTAGACTCTGAAGCGTTTTGACACTGAATTTCAAGACTCCTCTCTGGTTGTAGCAGCTGAAAAATACACATTAATCAATCAATCTTTATTTCTAAACCACTGAAATACAACAAAAGATGAAAAACAAAGTGCTTTACATTGCCAATAGAATAAAAATGAAAAAAACGTCATGTCTTAAGCCTTATTGAAAGTATTCTGGATGCTGGTGGGAATGATGTTGAATCTGTGTTTTCCACAGCACTTTGCAGAGTTAATGTACGTAGTTCCTTTGTGGCTCAGAGCCTCTTAACAGTCAAACCTATCAAGCAGCACAACGGCTCTGTATGTTAGAGCTGTAAGACTGATAATGCTTCACTTTCATTTTCTCACAAACAACACACACAAATTATAATAAACCAAATAACAGGACACTTTATCCGAGTTATTGAGCTGTTGCCTTGAGGAAGTTGACTTTGTCTTGAAAAAGGTTCCAATTCAGGAGGCTTACATGTTATCTGACATCTTCTGCTGAACCAAATGAGACACGAGGCTCTAAAGGTCAACTGGAAGATGAGTGTTGACTTCAATTTGAAGTAAAGTGAAGGCTGGCAGATCCGCAAACAGGTTTGGCAAACAGTCTGTGTAGATCCTCCTGGGCTGTGTTATCCAGTGCAGGCAGACAGGCTTCCCTTTAATGACGTCTGTTCACACCTGAATCACTTAAAGAACTATTTTCTCTTTTCTTTTCACAGAGCTTTGGTATGTAGGCAGAAAATTACTATGTTTGTAGTTTTTGTAGAAACACGTCTGCGAAGAGGTGATCGGTGCTCACAAGTCTGGCTAAGCCTGCCTTCACCTTTAGCAGCTAATAAAAGTTTTGGTGCTTTTCAATGTATGAGAATAATGTGGTACTCTTGTTCTCAAATAACTGTGTCCTGAAACTCTTTGTCAACAGGAAAGTAAGTAGGGAATTGAATATGTGATGTGCTTAAATGGGTGTGTCGTGTCTGTGTACACACTGAGGAAAGTTCAAAATGAGGGCTGCACAGTGGTTTCCTGGTTAATTTCCCAGCTGGGGCCTTTCTGTGTGGAGTTTGCATGTTGTCCCCGTGTATGTGTGGCTTCTGGGTTCTCTGGCTTCCTCCAACTGTCCAAAAAACATGCACGTTAGGTTGATTAGTAACTCAAAGTTATCCCTAAGAGTGTAAGTGTGCATGATCGTTTGTCTCTGTGTGGTGCTGTGATGGACTGGTGACCTGTCCAGGATGCACTCAATGACAGCTGGGATAGGCTCCAGCCTTTGACGTAATCCTAAGAACTTGAATAAGTGCTACTGGATCTCTTCTTTTTATCCAGGTGCTGTTATTCAATCTCTTTTATGTAGTTTTATCTCCACTCTGTTTATGTCACAGAGAAAAGACTAACAAGTGATCATCATTTATTCACCTGTTGTTATAATTATCAGTTTAATTATCAGTTTTATACGGCAACCAGATGTTGAAATATTCCTTCAAAAGTACCAACATTGTGATAAGTTTATGCCACATTGTTCTGAGGATGAAACTTTTTAAGCTGAACTTTTGCCAATCTTCTTTTAAACCAATCATCGAACTCCCTGCTGACTCCAGGAGCTCTGCCCCGTGCCTCAGTTCATAGTTGATGGAGCTTCACGGCTGGACATCCGTCAGGGAAAACTGAGTACGTATAAACAACTCTGACACTGTTACTCAATGCTTTCAGATCCGGCATAAATGTCACGCATTCTCCAATATTACGTCATTAAATGTTGCTCAAAGGACTGTTCTGCTCTTAAATTTTATCCCTGGCATTCGCCTGAAACGCCACATTCAAATGTAACTAAGTTTGTTTTCCGTGTATTTCTTGTCACCATAAAGTTGTTGACATTGTAACGCGCAGCATCAAATGACAGCCGTATAAAGTGCCAACATTTATATCTGTTAGGTAGCCAGCTAACAGCTACGAGATGCTTAACAGCCATGGCAGTTTTTCAGCTGTTGACCGATGTTTTCCCACTTTTGAATAAAAGGAAGTACTCTGTACTGGCCGAAGAAGGACTCGTCCTGCTGAGGAAGCATCTTTGACTTTGAGAAGCACCTAATGACCTAATGCTCATAAATGACATGAATAATGGGGCAATAGATAATGAAGGTGAAGTGTAGAAACAAGTAAATCGGTCTGAACACAGATGTATTATTAGAAATGGATACCAGATGTTGTTTTTTTGGAGCACTGCAGGGAGACTGCAGTGTTAAACTGGTCGCAGCCCCAGCTGTTTATAAATGAGTCATAAGTCTCAGTTATGGACAGAATCAGTCAGTCACAGAGGAAGAGCCAGTCCAACTGCGAACAGGGTTTATTTATAAGGCGGACTTATGACCTGATCTACTTCTTATCCACCCTCTCCAGATGACTGCTGGTTCCTGTCTGCTATAGCGTCTCTAGCAATGCATCCATCTCTGCTCAAGAAGGTTGTGCCTCTAGATCAGAGCTTCCAGGACGGATACAACGGCAGCTTTACCTTCAAGGTACAAATCTGGTTAATACACTGTTGTCTCTGCAAACAGGCGAGAAGTGTTTGTTTGGGTTTGTAACATTGAACATCATTTGAAGTTCTGGCAGTACGGTCAGTGGGAGGAGGTGAAGATCGACGACTTGCTGCCAACTCAAGGCAACAATCTGATCTACCTGAGTTCCCCAGAAAGACAAGAGTTCTGGAGCTCGCTGCTGGAGAAAGCCTACGCCAAGTGAGTCCCCACAAGTGTGTGAGTGAAAGAGTGCATTTGTTGAAAGAAAGGGTCAGGCTGATAATGCCAGCCACTTTGAGAAGTAATTTTGATTGCCTAAGTGAGTCCAGAGGAAAGCGTTTACACTTACATTTTATTTTTTTACGCAGGCTATAATTAGGCTATAATGAGGTTTTAATGTGTGGAAACACCTTAAGAATCAAGGATGATAAGGAGTATAAATCCTATAAATCTTAGATTAGGGAAACTGGACTTCTTCTGGGTTCTTGAAGACATTTCACCATGTTTACCTGTCTGAAAAAGCATGTGTTGGTCACAGCATCAACAACTTCAGAATCTAGTGAAACTCTGTCACAGGGTTGCAAGACTTGCAACCTTCGATATTGTTCCTTTGAACAATGGTAAAACTGCATATATCCAAAATTTTAAGCATTTTTTTAATCTTCAAGAGCCTGGATAGCTCAGTCGGTAGAGCATCAGACTTTTAATCTGAGGGTCCAGGGTTCAAGTCCCTGTTCAGGCGATTTAAGTTTAGTATCATCTCCAAAACCTAACTCAGCTGTTGCTTGATGTCGTTGTTGATGGCTTATGTTACACTCCACAGAGTCACTTTCCCCAATCCAAGACTTCGCGCTAGTTGCTAGCTATCAAAGCTAGCTACCTTTATGAACCCACCATTGAATTTTGACTCTACTGAGTATGACATACGTCATCTACGCAAACTTTAACAGAAAGGAACAAATAACAATTTCCCATTTTGAATTTTATCAAAGTTAAGCCACGTGAACTGGGATTTCATCCCTGAAACCTCAGATTAAAAGTCTGACACTCGACCAACTGAGGCATCCTCTCTAAACATTAGACTAGATTCTCGGTCATTCTGCTCATGGTAATCCTATAAATCTTAGATTAGGGAACCTGGACTTCTTCTTGGTTCTTGAAGACATTTCACCATGTTTACCTGTCTGAAAAAGCATGTGTTGGTCACAGCATCAACAACTTCAGAATCTAGTGAAACTCTGTCACAGCGTTGCAAGACTTGCAACCTTCGATATCGTTCCTTTGAACAATGGTAAAACTGCATATATCCAAAATTTTAAGCATTTTTTTTATCTTCAAGAGCCTGGATAGCTCAGTCGGTAGAGCATCAGACTTTTAATCTGAGGGTCCAGGGTTCAAGTCCCTGTTCAGGCGATTTAAGTTTAGTATCATCTCCAAAACCTAACTCAGCTGTTGCTTGATGTCGTTGTTGATGGCTTATGTTACACTCCACAGAGTCACTTTCCCCAATCCAAGACTTCGCGCTAGTTGCTAGCTATCAAAGCTAGCTACCTTTCTGAACCCAGGGTTTCTAAACAGAATCACTTTCCCCAATCCAAGACATTGCGCTAGTTGCTAGCTATCAAAGCTAGCTACCTTTCTGAACCCACCATTGAATTCTGACTCTACTGAGTATGACATAAGTCATCTACACAAACTTTTACAGAAAGGAACAAATAACAATTTCCCATTTTGAATTTTATCAAAGTTAAGCCACCTGAACTGGGATTTCATCCCTGAAACCTCAGATTAAAAGTCTGACACTCGACCAACTGAGGCATCCTCTCTAAACATTAGACTAGATTCTCGGTCATTCTGCTCATGGTAATCCTATAAATCTTAGATTAGGGAAACTGGACTTCTTCTGGGTTCTTGAAGACATTTCACCATGTTTACCTGTCTGAAAAAGCATGTGTTGGTCACAGCATCAACAACTTCAGAATCTAGTGAAACTCTGTCACGGGGTTGCAAGACTTACTTTGTCACCTGCAGTGTTACGCTTTTCACCGTTTCACGATGAAATCTTCGATATCATTCCTTTGAACAATGGTAAAAGTGAATATATCCAAAATTTTAAGCATTTTTTTTATCTTCAAGAGCCTGGATAGCTCAGTCGGTAGAGCATCAGAAGACTTTGCGCTAGTTGCTAGCTATCAAAGCTAGCTACCTTTCTGAACCCAGGGTTTCTAAACAGAATCACTTTCCCCAATCCAAGACATTGCGCTAGTTGCTAGCTATCAAAGCTAGCTACCTTTCTGAACCCACCATTGAATTCTGACTCTACTGAGTATGACATAAGTCATCTACACAAACTTTTACAGAAAGGAACAAATAACAATTTCCCATTTTGAATTTTATCAAAGTTAAGCCACCTGAACTGGGATTTCATCCCTGAAACCTCAGATTAAACTCGACCAACTGAGGCATCCTCTCTAAACATTAGACTAGATTCTCGGTCATTCTGCTCATGGTAATCCTATAAATCTTAGATTAGGGAAACTGGACTTCTTCTGGGTTCTTGAAGACATTTCACCATGTTTACCTGTCTGAAAAAGCATGTTTTGGTCACAGCATCAACAACTTCAGAATCTAGTGAAACTCTGTCACAGGGTTGCAAGACTTGCAACCTTCGATATCGTTCCTTTGAACAATGGTAAAACTGCATATATCCAAAATTTTAAGCATTTTTTTAATCTTCAAGAGCCTGGATAGCTCAGTCGGTAGAGCATCAGACTTTTAATCTGAGGGTCCAGGGTTCAAGTCCCTGTTCAGGTGATTTAAGTTTAGTATCATCTCCAAAACCTAACTCAGCTGTTGCTTGATGTCGTTGTTAATGGCTTATGTTACACTCCACAGAGTCACTTTCCCCAATCCAAGACTTCGCGCTAGTTGCTAGCTATCAAAGCTAGCTACCTTTATGAACCCACCATTGAATTTTGACTCTACTGAGTATGACATACGTCATCTACGCAAACTTTAACAGAAAGGAACAAATAACAATTTCCCATTTTGAATTTTATCAAAGTTAAGCCACCTGAACTGGGATTTCATCCCTGAAACCTCAGATTAAAAGTCTGACACTCGACCAACTGAGGCATCCTCTCTAAACATTAGACTAGATTCTCGGTCATTCTGCTCATGGTAATCCTATAAATCTTAGATTAGGGAACCTGGACTTCTTCTTGGTTCTTGAAGACATTTCACCATGTTTACCTGTCTGAAAAAGCATGTGTTGGTCACAGCATCAACAACTTCAGAATCTAGTGAAACTCTGTCACGGGGTTGCAAGACTTACTTTGTCACCTGCAGTGTTACGCTTTTCACCGTTTCACGATGAAATCTTCGATATCATTCCTTTGAACAATGGTAAAAGTGAATATATCCAAAATTTTAAGCATTTTTTTTATCTTCAAGAGCCTGGATAGCTCAGTCGGTAGAGCATCAGAAGACTTCGCGCTAGTTGCTAGCTATCAAAGCTAGCTACCTTTCTGAACCCAGGGTTTCTAAACAGAATCACTTTCCCCAATCCAAGACATTGCGCTAGTTGCTAGCTATCAAAGCTAGCTACCTTTCTGAACCCACCATTGAATTCTGACTCTACTGAGTATGACATAAGTCATCTACACAAACTTTTACAGAAAGGAACAAATAACAATTTCCCATTTTGAATTTTATCAAAGTTAAGCCACCTGAACTGGGATTTCATCCCTGAAACCTCAGATTAAAAGTCTGACACTCGACCAACTGAGGCATCCTCTCTAAACATTAGACTAGATTCTCGGTCATTCTGCTCATGGTAATCCTATAAATCTTAGATTAGGGAAACTGGACTTCTTCTGGGTTCTTGAAGACATTTCACCATGTTTACCTGTCTGAAAAAGCATGTGTTGGTCACAGCATCAACAACTTCAGAATCTAGTGAAACTCTGTCACAGGGTTGCAAGACTTGCAACCTTCGATATCGTTCCTTTGAACAATGGTAAAACTGCATATATCCAAAATTTTAAGCATTTTTTTAATCTTCAAGAGCCTGGATAGCTCAGTCGGTAGAGCATCAGACTTTTAATCTGAGGGTCCAGGGTTCAAGTCCCTGTTCAGGCGATTTAAGTTTAGTATCATCTCCAAAACCTAACTCAGCTGTTGCTTCATGTCGTTGTTGATGGCTTATGTTACACTCCACAGAGTCACTTTCCCCAATCCAAGACTTCGCGCTAGTTGCTAGCTATCAAAGCTAGCTACCTTTCTGAACCCAGGGTTTCTAAACAGAATCACTTTCCCCAATCCAAGACATTGCGCTAGTTGCTAGCTATCAAAGCTAGCTACCTTTCTGAACCCACCATTGAATTCTGACTCTACTGAGTATGACATAAGTCATCTACACAAACTTTTACAGAAAGGAACAAATAACAATTTCCCATTTTGAATTTTATCAAAGTTAAGCCACCTGAACTGGGATTTCATCCCTGAAACCTCAGATTAAACTCGACCAACTGAGGCATCCTCTCTAAACATTAGACTAGATTCTCGGTCATTCTGCTCATGGTAATCCTATAAATCTTAGATTAGGGAAACTGGACTTCTTCTGGGTTCTTGAAGACATTTCACCATGTTTACCTGTCTGAAAAAGCATGTGTTGGTCACAGCATCAACAACTTCAGAATCTAGTGAAACTCTGTCACAGGGTTGCAAGACTTGCAACCTTCGATATCGTTCCTTTGAACAATGGTAAAACTGCATATATCCAAAATTTTAAGCATTTTTTTAATCTTCAAGAGCCTGGATAGCTCAGTCGGTAGAGCATCAGACTTTTAATCTGAGGGTCCAGGGTTCAAGTCCCTGTTCAGGTGATTTAAGTTTAGTATCATCTCCAGAACCTAACTCAGCTGTTGCTTGATGTCGTTGTTAATGGCTTATGTTACACTCCACAGAGTCACTTTCCCCAATCCAAGACTTCGCGCTAGTTGCTAGCTATCAAAGCTAGCTACCTTTATGAACCCACCATTGAATTTTGACTCTACTGAGTATGACATACGTCATCTACGCAAACTTTAACAGAAAGGAACAAATAACAATTTCCCATTTTGAATTTTATCAAAGTTAAGCCACCTGAACTGGGATTTCATCCCTGAAACCTCAGATTAAAAGTCTGACACTCGACCAACTGAGGCATCCTCTCTAAACATTAGACTAGATTCTCGGTCATTCTGCTCATGGTAATCCTATAAATCTTAGATTAGGGAACCTGGACTTCTTCTTGGTTCTTGAAGACATTTCACCATGTTTACCTGTCTGAAAAAGCATGTGTTGGTCACAGCATCAACAACTTCAGAATCTAGTGAAACTCTGTCACGGGGTTGCAAGACTTACTTTGTCACCTGCAGTGTTACGCTTTTCACTGTTTCACGATGAAATCTTCGATATCATTCCTTTGAACAATGGTAAAAGTGAATATATCCAAAATTTTAAGCATTTTTTTTATCTTCAAGAGCCTGGATAGCTCAGTCGGTAGAGCATCAGAAGACTTTGCGCTAGTTGCTAGCTATCAAAGCTAGCTACCTTTCTGAACCCAGGGTTTCTAAACAGAATCACTTTCCCCAATCCAAGACATTGCGCTAGTTGCTAGCTATCAAAGCTAGCTACCTTTCTGAACCCACCATTGAATTCTGACTCTACTGAGTATGACATAAGTCATCTACACAAACTTTTACAGAAAGGAACAAATAACAATTTCCCATTTTGAATTTTATCAAAGTTAAGCCACCTGAACTGGGATTTCATCCCTGAAACCTCAGATTAAAAGTCTGACACTCGACCAACTGAGGCATCCTCTCTAAACATTAGACTAGATTCTCGGTCATTCTGCTCATGGTAATCCTATAAATCTTAGATTAGGGAAACTGGACTTCTTCTGGGTTCTTGAAGACATTTCACCATGTTTACCTGTCTGAAAAAGCATGTGTTGGTCACAGCATCAACAACTTCAGAATCTAGTGAAACTCTGTCACAGGGTTGCAAGACTTGCAACCTTCGATATTGTTCCTTTGAACAATGGTAAAACTGCATATATCCAAAATTTTAAGCATTTTTTTAATCTTCAAGAGCCTGGATAGCTCAGTCGGTAGAGCATCAGACTTTTAATCTGAGGGTCCAGGGTTCAAGTCCCTGTTCAGGCGATTTAAGTTTAGTATCATCTCCAAAACCTAACTCAGCTGTTGCTTGATGTCGTTGTTGATGGCTTATGTTACACTCCACAGAGTCACTTTCCCCAATCCAAGACTTCGCGCTAGTTGCTAGCTATCAAAGCTAGCTACCTTTATGAACCCACCATTGAATTTTGACTCTACTGAGTATGACATACGTCATCTACGCAAACTTTAACAGAAAGGAACAAATAACAATTTCCCATTTTGAATTTTATCAAAGTTAAGCCACCTGAACTGGGATTTCATCCCTGAAACCTCAGATTAAAAGTCTGACACTCGACCAACTGAGGCATCCTCTCTAAACATTAGACTAGATTCTCGGTCATTCTGCTCATGGTAATCCTATAAATCTTAGATTAGGGAACCTGGACTTCTTCTTGGTTCTTGAAGACATTTCACCATGTTTACCTGTCTGAAAAAGCATGTGTTGGTCACAGCATCAACAACTTCAGAATCTAGTGAAACTCTGTCACGGGGTTGCAAGACTTACTTTGTCACCTGCAGTGTTACGCTTTTCACTGTTTCACGATGAAATCTTCGATATCATTCCTTTGAACAATGGTAAAAGTGAATATATCCAAAATTTTAAGCATTTTTTTTATCTTCAAGAGCCTGGATAGCTCAGTCGGTAGAGCATCAGAAGACTTCGCGCTAGTTGCTAGCTATCAAAGCTAGCTACCTTTCTGAACCCAGGGTTTCTAAACAGAATCACTTTCCCCAATCCAAGACATTGCGCTAGTTGCTAGCTATCAAAGCTAGCTACCTTTCTGAACCCACCATTGAATTCTGACTCTACTGAGTATGACATAAGTCATCTACACAAACTTTTACAGAAAGGAACAAATAACAATTTCCCATTTTGAATTTTATCAAAGTTAAGCCACCTGAACTGGGATTTCATCCCTGAAACCTCAGATTAAACTCGACCAACTGAGGCATCCTCTCTAAACATTAGACTAGATTCTCGGTCATTCTGCTCATGGTAATCCTATAAATCTTAGATTAGGGAAACTGGACTTCTTCTGGGTTCTTGAAGACATTTCACCATGTTTACCTGTCTGAAAAAGCATGTGTTGGTCACAGCATCAACAACTTCAGAATCTAGTGAAACTCTGTCACAGGGTTGCAAGACTTGCAACCTTCGATATTGTTCCTTTGAACAATGGTAAAACTGCATATATCCAAAATTTTAAGCATTTTTTTAATCTTCAAGAGCCTGGATAGCTCAGTCGGTAGAGCATCAGACTTTTAATCTGAGGGTCCAGGGTTCAAGTCCCTGTTCAGGCGATTTAAGTTTAGTATCATCTCCAAAACCTAACTCAGCTGTTGCTTGATGTCGTTGTTGATGGCTTATGTTACACTCCACAGAGTCACTTTCCCCAATCCAAGACTTCGCGCTAGTTGCTAGCTATCAAAGCTAGCTACCTTTATGAACCCACCATTGAATTTTGACTCTACTGAGTATGACATACGTCATCTACGCAAACTTTAACAGAAAGGAACAAATAACAATTTCCCATTTTGAATTTTATCAAAGTTAAGCCACCTGAACTGGGATTTCATCCCTGAAACCTCAGATTAAAAGTCTGACACTCGACCAACTGAGGCATCCTCTCTAAACATTAGACTAGATTCTCGGTCATTCTGCTCATGGTAATCCTATAAATCTTAGATTAGGGAACCTGGACTTCTTCTTGGTTCTTGAAGACATTTCACCATGTTTACCTGTCTGAAAAAGCATGTGTTGGTCACAGCATCAACAACTTCAGAATCTAGTGAAACTCTGTCACGGGGTTAAAAGACTTACTTTGTCACCTGCAGTGTTACGCTTTTCACTGTTTCACGATGAAATCTTCGATATCATTCCTTTGAACAATGGTAAAAGTGAATATATCCAAAATTTTAAGCATTTTTTTTATCTTCAAGTGCCTGGATAGCTCAGTCGGTAGAGCATCAGAAGACTTCGCGCTAGTTGCTAGCTATCAAAGCTAGCTACCTTTCTGAACCCAGGGTTTCTAAACAGAATCACTTTCCCCAATCCAAGACATTGCGCTAGTTGCTAGCTATCAAAGCTAGCTACCTTTCTGAACCCACCATTGAATTCTGACTCTACTGAGTATGACATAAGTCATCTACACAAACTTTTACAGAAAGGAACAAATAACAATTTCCCATTTTGAATTTTATCAAAGTTAAGCCACCTGAACTGGGATTTCATCCCTGAAACCTCAGATTAAACTCGACCAACTGAGGCATCCTCTCTAAACATTAGACTAGATTCTCGGTCATTCTGCTCATGGTAATCCTATAAATCTTAGATTAGGGAACCTGGACTTCTTCTTGGTTCTTGAAGACATTTCACCATGTTTACCTGTCTGAAAAAGCATGTGTTGGTCACAGCATCAACAACTTCAGAATCTAGTGAAACTCTGTCACGGGGTTGCAAGACTTGCAACCTTCGATATCGTTCCTTTGAACAATGGTAAAACTGCATATATCCAAACTTTTAAGCATTTTTTTAATCTTCAAGAGCCTGGATAGCTCAGTCGGTAGAGCATCAGACTTTTAATCTGAGGGTCCAGGGTTCAAGTCCCTGTTCAGGCGATTTAAGTTTAGTATCATCTCCAAAACCTAACTCAGCTGTTGCTTGATGTCGTTGTTGATGGCTTATGTTACACTCCACAGAGTCACTTTCCCCAATCCAAGACTTCCCGCTAGTTGCTAGCTACCTTTCTGAACCCAGGGTTTCTAAACAGAATCACTTTCCCCAATCCAAGACATTGCGCTAGTTGCTAGCTATCAAAGCTAGCTACCTTTCTGAACCCACCATTGAATTTTGACTCTACTGAGTATGACATACGTCATCTACGCAAACTTTAACAGAAAGGAACAAATAACAATTTCCCATTTTGAATTTTATCAAAGTTAAGCCACCTGAACTGGGATTTCATCCCTGAAACCTCAGATTAAAAGTCTGACACTCGACCAACTGAGGCATCCTCTCTAAACATTAGACTAGATTCTCGGTCATTCTGCTCATGGTAATCCTATAAATCTTAGATTAGGGAACCTGGACTTCTTCTTGGTTCTTGAAGACATTTCACCATGTTTACCTGTCTGAAAAAGCATGTTTTGGTCACAGCATCAACAACTTCAGAATCTAGTGAAACTCTGTCACAGGGTTGCAAGACTTGCAACCTTCGATATCGTTCCTTTGAACAATGGTAAAACTGCATATATCCAAACTTTTAAGCATTTTTTTAATCTTCAAGAGCCTGGATAGCTCAGTCGGTAGAGCATCAGACTTTTAATCTGAGGGTCCAGGGTTCAAGTCCCTGTTCAGGCGATTTAAGTTTAGTATCATCTCCAAAACCTAACTCAGCTGTTGCTTGATGTCGTTGTTGATGGCTTATGTTACACTCCACAGAGTCACTTTCCCCAATCCAAGACTTCCCGCTAGTTGCTAGCTACCTTTCTGAACCCAGGGTTTCTAAACAGAATCACTTTCCCCAATCCAAGACATTGCGCTAGTTGCTAGCTATCAAAGCTAGCTACCTTTCTGAACCCACCATTGAATTTTGACTCTACTGAGTATGACATACGTCATCTACGCAAACTTTAACAGAAAGGAACAAATAACAATTTCCCATTTTGAATTTTATCAAAGTTAAGCCACCTGAACTGGGATTTCATCCCTGAAACCTCAGATTAAAAGTCTGACACTCGACCAACTGAGGCATCCTCTCTAAACATTAGACTAGATTCTCGGTCATTCTGCTCATGGTAATCCTATAAATCTTAGATTAGGGAACCTGGACTTCTTCTTGGTTCTTGAAGACATTTCACCATGTTTACCTGTCTGAAAAAGCATGTTTTGGTCACAGCATCAACAACTTCAGAATCTAGTGAAACTCTGTCACAGGGTTGCAAGACTTGCAACCTTCGATATCGTTCCTTTGAACAATGGTAAAACTGCATATATCCAAAATTTTAAGCATTTTTTTAATCTTCAAGAGCCTGGATAGCTCAGTCGGTAGAGCATCAGACTTTTAATCTGAGGGTCCAGGGTTCAAGTCCCTGTTCAGGTGATTTAAGTTTAGTATCATCTCCAGAACCTAACTCAGCTGTTGCTTGATGTCGTTGTTAATGGCTTATGTTACACTCCACAGAGTCACTTTCCCCAATCCAAGACTTCGCGCTAGTTGCTAGCTATTAAAGCTAGCTACCTTTCTGAACCCACCATTGAATTCTGACTCTACTGAGTATGACATAAGTCATCTACACAAACTTTTACAGAAAGGAACAAATAACAATTTCCCATTTTGAATTTTATCAAAGTTAAGCCACCTGAACTGGGATTTCATCCCTGAAACCTCAGATTAAACTCGACCAACTGAGGCATCCTCTCTAAACATTAGACTAGATTCTCGGTCATTCTGCTCATGGTAATCCTATAAATCTTAGATTAGGGAAACTGGACTTCTTCTGGGTTCTTGAAGACATTTCACCATGTTTACCTGTCTGAAAAAGCATGTGTTGGTCACAGCATCAACAACTTCAGAATCTAGTGAAACTCTGTCACAGGGTTGCAAGACTTGCAACCTTCGATATTGTTCCTTTGAACAATGGTAAAACTGCATATATCCAAAATTTTAAGCATTTTTTTAATCTTCAAGAGCCTGGATAGCTCAGTCGGTAGAGCATCAGACTTTTAATCTGAGGGTCCAGGGTTCAAGTCCCTGTTCAGGCGATTTAAGTTTAGTATCATCTCCAAAACCTAACTCAGCTGTTGCTTGATGTCGTTGTTGATGGCTTATGTTACACTCCACAGAGTCACTTTCCCCAATCCAAGACTTCGCGCTAGTTGCTAGCTATCAAAGCTAGCTACCTTTATGAACCCACCATTGAATTTTGACTCTACTGAGTATGACATACGTCATCTACGCAAACTTTAACAGAAAGGAACAAATAACAATTTCCCATTTTGAATTTTATCAAAGTTAAGCCACCTGAACTGGGATTTCATCCCTGAAACCTCAGATTAAAAGTCTGACACTCGACCAACTGAGGCATCCTCTCTAAACATTAGACTAGATTCTCGGTCATTCTGCTCATGGTAATCCTATAAATCTTAGATTAGGGAACCTGGACTTCTTCTTGGTTCTTGAAGACATTTCACCATGTTTACCTGTCTGAAAAAGCATGTGTTGGTCACAGCATCAACAACTTCAGAATCTAGTGAAACTCTGTCACGGGGTTGCAAGACTTACTTTGTCACCTGCAGTGTTACGCTTTTCACTGTTTCACGATGAAATCTTCGATATCATTCCTTTGAACAATGGTAAAAGTGAATATATCCAAAATTTTAAGCATTTTTTTTATCTTCAAGAGCCTGGATAGCTCAGTCGGTAGAGCATCAGAAGACTTCGCGCTAGTTGCTAGCTATCAAAGCTAGCTACCTTTCTGAACCCAGGGTTTCTAAACAGAATCACTTTCCCCAATCCAAGACATTGCGCTAGTTGCTAGCTATCAAAGCTAGCTACCTTTCTGAACCCACCATTGAATTCTGACTCTACTGAGTATGACATAAGTCATCTACACAAACTTTTACAGAAAGGAACAAATAACAATTTCCCATTTTGAATTTTATCAAAGTTAAGCCACCTGAACTGGGATTTCATCCCTGAAACCTCAGATTAAACTCGACCAACTGAGGCATCCTCTCTAAACATTAGACTAGATTCTCGGTCATTCTGCTCATGGTAATCCTATAAATCTTAGATTAGGGAACCTGGACTTCTTCTTGGTTCTTGAAGACATTTCACCATGTTTACCTGTCTGAAAAAGCATGTGTTGGTCACAGCATCAACAACTTCAGAATCTAGTGAAACTCTGTCACGGGGTTGCAAGACTTGCAACCTTCGATATCGTTCCTTTGAACAATGGTAAAACTGCATATATCCAAACTTTTAAGCATTTTTTTAATCTTCAAGAGCCTGGATAGCTCAGTCGGTAGAGCATCAGACTTTTAATCTGAGGGTCCAGGGTTCAAGTCCCTGTTCAGGCGATTTAAGTTTAGTATCATCTCCAAAACCTAACTCAGCTGTTGCTTGATGTCGTTGTTGATGGCTTATGTTACACTCCACAGAGTCACTTTCCCCAATCCAAGACTTCGCGCTAGTTGCTAGCTACCTTTCTGAACCCAGGGTTTCTAAACAGAATCACTTTCCCCAATCCAAGACATTGCGCTAGTTGCTAGCTATCAAAGCTAGCTACCTTTCTGAACCCACCATTGAATTCTGACTCTACTGAGTATGACATAAGTCATCTACACAAACTTTTACAGAAAGGAACAAATAACAATTTCCCATTTTGAATTTTATCAAAGTTAAGCCACCTGAACTGGGATTTCATCCCTGAAACCTCAGATTAAACTCGACCAACTGAGGCATCCTCTCTAAACATTAGACTAGATTCTCGGTCATTCTGCTCATGGTAATCCTATAAATCTTAGATTAGGGAACCTGGACTTCTTCTTGGTTCTTGAAGACATTTCACCATGTTTACCTGTCTGAAAAAGCATGTGTTGGTCACAGCATCAACAACTTCAGAATCTAGTGAAACTCTGTCACGGGGTTGCAAGACTTGCAACCTTCGATATCGTTCCTTTGAACAATGGTAAAACTGCATATATCCAAACTTTTAAGCATTTTTTTAATCTTCAAGAGCCTGGATAGCTCAGTCGGTAGAGCATCAGACTTTTAATCTGAGGGTCCAGGGTTCAAGTCCCTGTTCAGGCGATTTAAGTTTAGTATCATCTCCAAAACCTAACTCAGCTGTTGCTTGATGTCGTTGTTGATGGCTTATGTTACACTCCACAGAGTCACTTTCCCCAATCCAAGACTTCCCGCTAGTTGCTAGCTACCTTTCTGAACCCAGGGTTTCTAAACAGAATCACTTTCCCCAATCCAAGACATTGCGCTAGTTGCTAGCTATCAAAGCTAGCTACCTTTCTGAACCCACCATTGAATTTTGACTCTACTGAGTATGACATACGTCATCTACGCAAACTTTAACAGAAAGGAACAAATAACAATTTCCCATTTTGAATTTTATCAAAGTTAAGCCACCTGAACTGGGATTTCATCCCTGAAACCTCAGATTAAAAGTCTGACACTCGACCAACTGAGGCATCCTCTCTAAACATTAGACTAGATTCTCGGTCATTCTGCTCATGGTAATCCTATAAATCTTAGATTAGGGAACCTGGACTTCTTCTTGGTTCTTGAAGACATTTCACCATGTTTACCTGTCTGAAAAAGCATGTTTTGGTCACAGCATCAACAACTTCAGAATCTAGTGAAACTCTGTCACAGGGTTGCAAGACTTGCAACCTTCGATATCGTTCCTTTGAACAATGGTAAAACTGCATATATCCAAAATTTTAAGCATTTTTTTAATCTTCAAGAGCCTGGATAGCTCAGTCGGTAGAGCATCAGACTTTTAATCTGAGGGTCCAGGGTTCAAGTCCCTGTTCAGGTGATTTAAGTTTAGTATCATCTCCAGAACCTAACTCAGCTGTTGCTTGATGTCGTTGTTAATGGCTTATGTTACACTCCACAGAGTCACTTTCCCCAATCCAAGACTTCGCGCTAGTTGCTAGCTATCAAAGCTAGCTACCTTTCTGAACCCACCATTGAATTCTGACTCTACTGAGTATGACATAAGTCATCTACACAAACTTTTACAGAAAGGAACAAATAACAATTTCCCATTTTGAATTTTATCAAAGTTAAGCCACCTGAACTGGGATTTCATCCCTGAAACCTCAGATTAAACTCGACCAACTGAGGCATCCTCTCTAAACATTAGACTAGATTCTCGGTCATTCTGCTCATGGTAATCCTATAAATCTTAGATTAGGGAAACTGGACTTCTTCTGGGTTCTTGAAGACATTTCACCATGTTTACCTGTCTGAAAAAGCATGTGTTGGTCACAGCATCAACAACTTCAGAATCTAGTGAAACTCTGTCACAGGGTTGCAAGACTTGCAACCTTCGATATCGTTCCTTTGAACAATGGTAAAACTGCATATATCCAAAATTTTAAGCATTTTTTTAATCTTCAAGAGCCTGGATAGCTCAGTCGGTAGAGCATCAGACTTTTAATCTGAGGGTCCAGGGTTCAAGTCCCTGTTCAGGTGATTTAAGTTTAGTATCATCTCCAGAACCTAACTCAGCTGTTGCTTGATGTCGTTGTTAATGGCTTATGTTACACTCCACAGAGTCACTTTCCCCAATCCAAGACTTCGCGCTAGTTGCTAGCTATCAAAGCTAGCTACCTTTATGAACCCACCATTGAATTTTGACTCTACTGAGTATGACATACGTCATCTACGCAAACTTTAACAGAAAGGAACAAATAACAATTTCCCATTTTGAATTTTATCAAAGTTAAGCCACCTGAACTGGGATTTCATCCCTGAAACCTCAGATTAAAAGTCTGACACTCGACCAACTGAGGCATCCTCTCTAAACATTAGACTAGATTCTCGGTCATTCTGCTCATGGTAATCCTATAAATCTTAGATTAGGGAACCTGGACTTCTTCTTGGTTCTTGAAGACATTTCACCATGTTTACCTGTCTGAAAAAGCATGTGTTGGTCACAGCATCAACAACTTCAGAATCTAGTGAAACTCTGTCACGGGGTTGCAAGACTTACTTTGTCACCTGCAGTGTTACGCTTTTCACTGTTTCACGATGAAATCTTCGATATCATTCCTTTGAACAATGGTAAAAGTGAATATATCCAAAATTTTAAGCATTTTTTTTATCTTCAAGAGCCTGGATAGCTCAGTCGGTAGAGCATCAGAAGACTTTGCGCTAGTTGCTAGCTATCAAAGCTAGCTACCTTTCTGAACCCAGGGTTTCTAAACAGAATCACTTTCCCCAATCCAAGACATTGCGCTAGTTGCTAGCTATCAAAGCTAGCTACCTTTCTGAACCCACCATTGAATTCTGACTCTACTGAGTATGACATAAGTCATCTACACAAACTTTTACAGAAAGGAACAAATAACAATTTCCCATTTTGAATTTTATCAAAGTTAAGCCACCTGAACTGGGATTTCATCCCTGAAACCTCAGATTAAAAGTCTGACACTCGACCAACTGAGGCATCCTCTCTAAACATTAGACTAGATTCTCGGTCATTCTGCTCATGGTAATCCTATAAATCTTAGATTAGGGAAACTGGACTTCTTCTGGGTTCTTGAAGACATTTCACCATGTTTACCTGTCTGAAAAAGCATGTGTTGGTCACAGCATCAACAACTTCAGAATCTAGTGAAACTCTGTCACAGGGTTGCAAGACTTGCAACCTTCGATATTGTTCCTTTGAACAATGGTAAAACTGCATATATCCAAAATTTTAAGCATTTTTTTAATCTTCAAGAGCCTGGATAGCTCAGTCGGTAGAGCATCAGACTTTTAATCTGAGGGTCCAGGGTTCAAGTCCCTGTTCAGGCGATTTAAGTTTAGTATCATCTCCAAAACCTAACTCAGCTGTTGCTTGATGTCGTTGTTGATGGCTTATGTTACACTCCACAGAGTCACTTTCCCCAATCCAAGACTTCGCGCTAGTTGCTAGCTATCAAAGCTAGCTACCTTTATGAACCCACCATTGAATTTTGACTCTACTGAGTATGACATACGTCATCTACGCAAACTTTAACAGAAAGGAACAAATAACAATTTCCCATTTTGAATTTTATCAAAGTTAAGCCACCTGAACTGGGATTTCATCCCTGAAACCTCAGATTAAAAGTCTGACACTCGACCAACTGAGGCATCCTCTCTAAACATTAGACTAGATTCTCGGTCATTCTGCTCATGGTAATCCTATAAATCTTAGATTAGGGAACCTGGACTTCTTCTTGGTTCTTGAAGACATTTCACCATGTTTACCTGTCTGAAAAAGCATGTGTTGGTCACAGCATCAACAACTTCAGAATCTAGTGAAACTCTGTCACGGGGTTGCAAGACTTACTTTGTCACCTGCAGTGTTACGCTTTTCACTGTTTCACGATGAAATCTTCGATATCATTCCTTTGAACAATGGTAAAAGTGAATATATCCAAAATTTTAAGCATTTTTTTTATCTTCAAGAGCCTGGATAGCTCAGTCGGTAGAGCATCAGAAGACTTCGCGCTAGTTGCTAGCTATCAAAGCTAGCTACCTTTCTGAACCCAGGGTTTCTAAACAGAATCACTTTCCCCAATCCAAGACATTGCGCTAGTTGCTAGCTATCAAAGCTAGCTACCTTTCTGAACCCACCATTGAATTCTGACTCTACTGAGTATGACATAAGTCATCTACACAAACTTTTACAGAAAGGAACAAATAACAATTTCCCATTTTGAATTTTATCAAAGTTAAGCCACCTGAACTGGGATTTCATCCCTGAAACCTCAGATTAAACTCGACCAACTGAGGCATCCTCTCTAAACATTAGACTAGATTCTCGGTCATTCTGCTCATGGTAATCCTATAAATCTTAGATTAGGGAAACTGGACTTCTTCTGGGTTCTTGAAGACATTTCACCATGTTTACCTGTCTGAAAAAGCATGTGTTGGTCACAGCATCAACAACTTCAGAATCTAGTGAAACTCTGTCACAGGGTTGCAAGACTTGCAACCTTCGATATTGTTCCTTTGAACAATGGTAAAACTGCATATATCCAAAATTTTAAGCATTTTTTTAATCTTCAAGAGCCTGGATAGCTCAGTCGGTAGAGCATCAGACTTTTAATCTGAGGGTCCAGGGTTCAAGTCCCTGTTCAGGCGATTTAAGTTTAGTATCATCTCCAAAACCTAACTCAGCTGTTGCTTGATGTCGTTGTTGATGGCTTATGTTACACTCCACAGAGTCACTTTCCCCAATCCAAGACTTCGCGCTAGTTGCTAGCTATCAAAGCTAGCTACCTTTATGAACCCACCATTGAATTTTGACTCTACTGAGTATGACATACGTCATCTACGCAAACTTTAACAGAAAGGAACAAATAACAATTTCCCATTTTGAATTTTATCAAAGTTAAGCCACCTGAACTGGGATTTCATCCCTGAAACCTCAGATTAAAAGTCTGACACTCGACCAACTGAGGCATCCTCTCTAAACATTAGACTAGATTCTCGGTCATTCTGCTCATGGTAATCCTATAAATCTTAGATTAGGGAACCTGGACTTCTTCTTGGTTCTTGAAGACATTTCACCATGTTTACCTGTCTGAAAAAGCATGTGTTGGTCACAGCATCAACAACTTCAGAATCTAGTGAAACTCTGTCACGGGGTTAAAAGACTTACTTTGTCACCTGCAGTGTTACGCTTTTCACTGTTTCACGATGAAATCTTCGATATCATTCCTTTGAACAATGGTAAAAGTGAATATATCCAAAATTTTAAGCATTTTTTTTATCTTCAAGTGCCTGGATAGCTCAGTCGGTAGAGCATCAGAAGACTTCGCGCTAGTTGCTAGCTATCAAAGCTAGCTACCTTTCTGAACCCAGGGTTTCTAAACAGAATCACTTTCCCCAATCCAAGACATTGCGCTAGTTGCTAGCTATCAAAGCTAGCTACCTTTCTGAACCCACCATTGAATTCTGACTCTACTGAGTATGACATAAGTCATCTACACAAACTTTTACAGAAAGGAACAAATAACAATTTCCCATTTTGAATTTTATCAAAGTTAAGCCACCTGAACTGGGATTTCATCCCTGAAACCTCAGATTAAACTCGACCAACTGAGGCATCCTCTCTAAACATTAGACTAGATTCTCGGTCATTCTGCTCATGGTAATCCTATAAATCTTAGATTAGGGAACCTGGACTTCTTCTTGGTTCTTGAAGACATTTCACCATGTTTACCTGTCTGAAAAAGCATGTGTTGGTCACAGCATCAACAACTTCAGAATCTAGTGAAACTCTGTCACGGGGTTGCAAGACTTACTTTGTCACCTGCAGTGTTACGCTTTTCACTGTTTCACGATGAAATCTTCGATATCATTCCTTTGAACAATGGTAAAAGTGAATATATCCAAAATTTTAAGCATTTTTTTTATCTTCAAGAGCCTGGATAGCTCAGTCGGTAGAGCATCAGAAGACTTCGCGCTAGTTGCTAGCTATCAAAGCTAGCTACCTTTCTGAACCCAGGGTTTCTAAACAGAATCACTTTCCCCAATCCAAGACATTGCGCTAGTTGCTAGCTATCAAAGCTAGCTACCTTTCTGAACCCACCATTGAATTCTGACTCTACTGAGTATGACATAAGTCATCTACACAAACTTTTACAGAAAGGAACAAATAACAATTTCCCATTTTGAATTTTATCAAAGTTAAGCCACCTGAACTGGGATTTCATCCCTGAAACCTCAGATTAAACTCGACCAACTGAGGCATCCTCTCTAAACATTAGACTAGATTCTCGGTCATTCTGCTCATGGTAATCCTATAAATCTTAGATTAGGGAAACTGGACTTCTTCTGGGTTCTTGAAGACATTTCACCATGTTTACCTGTCTGAAAAAGCATGTGTTGGTCACAGCATCAACAACTTCAGAATCTAGTGAAACTCTGTCACAGGGTTGCAAGACTTGCAACCTTCGATATTGTTCCTTTGAACAATGGTAAAACTGCATATATCCAAAATTTTAAGCATTTTTTTAATCTTCAAGAGCCTGGATAGCTCAGTCGGTAGAGCATCAGACTTTTAATCTGAGGGTCCAGGGTTCAAGTCCCTGTTCAGGCGATTTAAGTTTAGTATCATCTCCAAAACCTAACTCAGCTGTTGCTTGATGTCGTTGTTGATGGCTTATGTTACACTCCACAGAGTCACTTTCCCCAATCCAAGACTTCGCGCTAGTTGCTAGCTATCAAAGCTAGCTACCTTTATGAACCCACCATTGAATTTTGACTCTACTGAGTATGACATACGTCATCTACGCAAACTTTAACAGAAAGGAACAAATAACAATTTCCCATTTTGAATTTTATCAAAGTTAAGCCACCTGAACTGGGATTTCATCCCTGAAACCTCAGATTAAAAGTCTGACACTCGACCAACTGAGGCATCCTCTCTAAACATTAGACTAGATTCTCGGTCATTCTGCTCATGGTAATCCTATAAATCTTAGATTAGGGAACCTGGACTTCTTCTTGGTTCTTGAAGACATTTCACCATGTTTACCTGTCTGAAAAAGCATGTGTTGGTCACAGCATCAACAACTTCAGAATCTAGTGAAACTCTGTCACGGGGTTAAAAGACTTACTTTGTCACCTGCAGTGTTACGCTTTTCACTGTTTCACGATGAAATCTTCGATATCATTCCTTTGAACAATGGTAAAAGTGAATATATCCAAAATTTTAAGCATTTTTTTTATCTTCAAGTGCCTGGATAGCTCAGTCGGTAGAGCATCAGAAGACTTCGCGCTAGTTGCTAGCTATCAAAGCTAGCTACCTTTCTGAACCCAGGGTTTCTAAACAGAATCACTTTCCCCAATCCAAGACATTGCGCTAGTTGCTAGCTATCAAAGCTAGCTACCTTTCTGAACCCACCATTGAATTCTGACTCTACTGAGTATGACATAAGTCATCTACACAAACTTTTACAGAAAGGAACAAATAACAATTTCCCATTTTGAATTTTATCAAAGTTAAGCCACCTGAACTGGGATTTCATCCCTGAAACCTCAGATTAAACTCGACCAACTGAGGCATCCTCTCTAAACATTAGACTAGATTCTCGGTCATTCTGCTCATGGTAATCCTATAAATCTTAGATTAGGGAACCTGGACTTCTTCTTGGTTCTTGAAGACATTTCACCATGTTTACCTGTCTGAAAAAGCATGTGTTGGTCACAGCATCAACAACTTCAGAATCTAGTGAAACTCTGTCACGGGGTTGCAAGACTTACTTTGTCACCTGCAGTGTTACGCTTTTCACTGTTTCACGATGAAATCTTCGATATCATTCCTTTGAACAATGGTAAAAGTGAATATATCCAAAATTTTAAGCATTTTTTTTATCTTCAAGAGCCTGGATAGCTCAGTCGGTAGAGCATCAGAAGACTTCGCGCTAGTTGCTAGCTATCAAAGCTAGCTACCTTTCTGAACCCAGGGTTTCTAAACAGAATCACTTTCCCCAATCCAAGACATTGCGCTAGTTGCTAGCTATCAAAGCTAGCTACCTTTCTGAACCCACCATTGAATTCTGACTCTACTGAGTATGACATAAGTCATCTACACAAACTTTTACAGAAAGGAACAAATAACAATTTCCCATTTTGAATTTTATCAAAGTTAAGCCACCTGAACTGGGATTTCATCCCTGAAACCTCAGATTAAACTCGACCAACTGAGGCATCCTCTCTAAACATTAGACTAGATTCTCGGTCATTCTGCTCATGGTAATCCTATAAATCTTAGATTAGGGAAACTGGACTTCTTCTGGGTTCTTGAAGACATTTCACCATGTTTACCTGTCTGAAAAAGCATGTGTTGGTCACAGCATCAACAACTTCAGAATCTAGTGAAACTCTGTCACAGGGTTGCAAGACTTGCAACCTTCGATATTGTTCCTTTGAACAATGGTAAAACTGCATATATCCAAAATTTTAAGCATTTTTTTAATCTTCAAGAGCCTGGATAGCTCAGTCGGTAGAGCATCAGACTTTTAATCTGAGGGTCCAGGGTTCAAGTCCCTGTTCAGGCGATTTAAGTTTAGTATCATCTCCAAAACCTAACTCAGCTGTTGCTTGATGTCGTTGTTGATGGCTTATGTTACACTCCACAGAGTCACTTTCCCCAATCCAAGACTTCGCGCTAGTTGCTAGCTATCAAAGCTAGCTACCTTTATGAACCCACCATTGAATTTTGACTCTACTGAGTATGACATACGTCATCTACGCAAACTTTAACAGAAAGGAACAAATAACAATTTCCCATTTTGAATTTTATCAAAGTTAAGCCACCTGAACTGGGATTTCATCCCTGAAACCTCAGATTAAAAGTCTGACACTCGACCAACTGAGGCATCCTCTCTAAACATTAGACTAGATTCTCGGTCATTCTGCTCATGGTAATCCTATAAATCTTAGATTAGGGAACCTGGACTTCTTCTTGGTTCTTGAAGACATTTCACCATGTTTACCTGTCTGAAAAAGCATGTGTTGGTCACAGCATCAACAACTTCAGAATCTAGTGAAACTCTGTCACGGGGTTAAAAGACTTACTTTGTCACCTGCAGTGTTACGCTTTTCACTGTTTCACGATGAAATCTTCGATATCATTCCTTTGAACAATGGTAAAAGTGAATATATCCAAAATTTTAAGCATTTTTTTTATCTTCAAGTGCCTGGATAGCTCAGTCGGTAGAGCATCAGAAGACTTCGCGCTAGTTGCTAGCTATCAAAGCTAGCTACCTTTCTGAACCCAGGGTTTCTAAACAGAATCACTTTCCCCAATCCAAGACATTGCGCTAGTTGCTAGCTATCAAAGCTAGCTACCTTTCTGAACCCACCATTGAATTCTGACTCTACTGAGTATGACATAAGTCATCTACACAAACTTTTACAGAAAGGAACAAATAACAATTTCCCATTTTGAATTTTATCAAAGTTAAGCCACCTGAACTGGGATTTCATCCCTGAAACCTCAGATTAAACTCGACCAACTGAGGCATCCTCTCTAAACATTAGACTAGATTCTCGGTCATTCTGCTCATGGTAATCCTATAAATCTTAGATTAGGGAACCTGGACTTCTTCTTGGTTCTTGAAGACATTTCACCATGTTTACCTGTCTGAAAAAGCATGTGTTGGTCACAGCATCAACAACTTCAGAATCTAGTGAAACTCTGTCACGGGGTTGCAAGACTTGCAACCTTCGATATCGTTCCTTTGAACAATGGTAAAACTGCATATATCCAAACTTTTAAGCATTTTTTTAATCTTCAAGAGCCTGGATAGCTCAGTCGGTAGAGCATCAGACTTTTAATCTGAGGGTCCAGGGTTCAAGTCCCTGTTCAGGCGATTTAAGTTTAGTATCATCTCCAAAACCTAACTCAGCTGTTGCTTGATGTCGTTGTTGATGGCTTATGTTACACTCCACAGAGTCACTTTCCCCAATCCAAGACTTCCCGCTAGTTGCTAGCTACCTTTCTGAACCCAGGGTTTCTAAACAGAATCACTTTCCCCAATCCAAGACATTGCGCTAGTTGCTAGCTATCAAAGCTAGCTACCTTTCTGAACCCACCATTGAATTTTGACTCTACTGAGTATGACATACGTCATCTACGCAAACTTTAACAGAAAGGAACAAATAACAATTTCCCATTTTGAATTTTATCAAAGTTAAGCCACCTGAACTGGGATTTCATCCCTGAAACCTCAGATTAAAAGTCTGACACTCGACCAACTGAGGCATCCTCTCTAAACATTAGACTAGATTCTCGGTCATTCTGCTCATGGTAATCCTATAAATCTTAGATTAGGGAACCTGGACTTCTTCTTGGTTCTTGAAGACATTTCACCATGTTTACCTGTCTGAAAAAGCATGTTTTGGTCACAGCATCAACAACTTCAGAATCTAGTGAAACTCTGTCACAGGGTTGCAAGACTTGCAACCTTCGATATCGTTCCTTTGAACAATGGTAAAACTGCATATATCCAAACTTTTAAGCATTTTTTTAATCTTCAAGAGCCTGGATAGCTCAGTCGGTAGAGCATCAGACTTTTAATCTGAGGGTCCAGGGTTCAAGTCCCTGTTCAGGCGATTTAAGTTTAGTATCATCTCCAAAACCTAACTCAGCTGTTGCTTGATGTCGTTGTTGATGGCTTATGTTACACTCCACAGAGTCACTTTCCCCAATCCAAGACTTCCCGCTAGTTGCTAGCTACCTTTCTGAACCCAGGGTTTCTAAACAGAATCACTTTCCCCAATCCAAGACATTGCGCTAGTTGCTAGCTATCAAAGCTAGCTACCTTTCTGAACCCACCATTGAATTTTGACTCTACTGAGTATGACATACGTCATCTACGCAAACTTTAACAGAAAGGAACAAATAACAATTTCCCATTTTGAATTTTATCAAAGTTAAGCCACCTGAACTGGGATTTCATCCCTGAAACCTCAGATTAAAAGTCTGACACTCGACCAACTGAGGCATCCTCTCTAAACATTAGACTAGATTCTCGGTCATTCTGCTCATGGTAATCCTATAAATCTTAGATTAGGGAACCTGGACTTCTTCTTGGTTCTTGAAGACATTTCACCATGTTTACCTGTCTGAAAAAGCATGTTTTGGTCACAGCATCAACAACTTCAGAATCTAGTGAAACTCTGTCACAGGGTTGCAAGACTTGCAACCTTCGATATCGTTCCTTTGAACAATGGTAAAACTGCATATATCCAAAATTTTAAGCATTTTTTTAATCTTCAAGAGCCTGGATAGCTCAGTCGGTAGAGCATCAGACTTTTAATCTGAGGGTCCAGGGTTCAAGTCCCTGTTCAGGTGATTTAAGTTTAGTATCATCTCCAGAACCTAACTCAGCTGTTGCTTGATGTCGTTGTTAATGGCTTATGTTACACTCCACAGAGTCACTTTCCCCAATCCAAGACTTCGCGCTAGTTGCTAGCTATCAAAGCTAGCTACCTTTCTGAACCCACCATTGAATTCTGACTCTACTGAGTATGACATAAGTCATCTACACAAACTTTTACAGAAAGGAACAAATAACAATTTCCCATTTTGAATTTTATCAAAGTTAAGCCACCTGAACTGGGATTTCATCCCTGAAACCTCAGATTAAACTCGACCAACTGAGGCATCCTCTCTAAACATTAGACTAGATTCTCGGTCATTCTGCTCATGGTAATCCTATAAATCTTAGATTAGGGAAACTGGACTTCTTCTGGGTTCTTGAAGACATTTCACCATGTTTACCTGTCTGAAAAAGCATGTGTTGGTCACAGCATCAACAACTTCAGAATCTAGTGAAACTCTGTCACAGGGTTGCAAGACTTGCAACCTTCGATATCGTTCCTTTGAACAATGGTAAAACTGCATATATCCAAAATTTTAAGCATTTTTTTAATCTTCAAGAGCCTGGATAGCTCAGTCGGTAGAGCATCAGACTTTTAATCTGCGGGTCCAGGGTTCAAGTCCCTGTTCAGGTGATTTAAGTTTAGTATCATCTCCAGAACCTAACTCAGCTGTTGCTTGATGTCGTTGTTAATGGCTTATGTTACACTCCACAGAGTCACTTTCCCCAATCCAAGACTTCGCGCTAGTTGCTAGCTATCAAAGCTAGCTACCTTTATGAACCCACCATTGAATTTTGACTCTACTGAGTATGACATACGTCATCTACGCAAACTTTAACAGAAAGGAACAAATAACAATTTCCCATTTTGAATTTTATCAAAGTTAAGCCACCTGAACTGGGATTTCATCCCTGAAACCTCAGATTAAAAGTCTGACACTCGACCAACTGAGGCATCCTCTCTAAACATTAGACTAGATTCTCGGTCATTCTGCTCATGGTAATCCTATAAATCTTAGATTAGGGAACCTGGACTTCTTCTTGGTTCTTGAAGACATTTCACCATGTTTACCTGTCTGAAAAAGCATGTGTTGGTCACAGCATCAACAACTTCAGAATCTAGTGAAACTCTGTCACGGGGTTGCAAGACTTACTTTGTCACCTGCAGTGTTACGCTTTTCACTGTTTCACGATGAAATCTTCGATATCATTCCTTTGAACAATGGTAAAAGTGAATATATCCAAAATTTTAAGCATTTTTTTTATCTTCAAGAGCCTGGATAGCTCAGTCGGTAGAGCATCAGAAGACTTTGCGCTAGTTGCTAGCTATCAAAGCTAGCTACCTTTCTGAACCCAGGGTTTCTAAACAGAATCACTTTCCCCAATCCAAGACATTGCGCTAGTTGCTAGCTATCAAAGCTAGCTACCTTTCTGAACCCACCATTGAATTCTGACTCTACTGAGTATGACATAAGTCATCTACACAAACTTTTACAGAAAGGAACAAATAACAATTTCCCATTTTGAATTTTATCAAAGTTAAGCCACCTGAACTGGGATTTCATCCCTGAAACCTCAGATTAAAAGTCTGACACTCGACCAACTGAGGCATCCTCTCTAAACATTAGACTAGATTCTCGGTCATTCTGCTCATGGTAATCCTATAAATCTTAGATTAGGGAAACTGGACTTCTTCTGGGTTCTTGAAGACATTTCACCATGTTTACCTGTCTGAAAAAGCATGTGTTGGTCACAGCATCAACAACTTCAGAATCTAGTGAAACTCTGTCACAGGGTTGCAAGACTTGCAACCTTCGATATTGTTCCTTTGAACAATGGTAAAACTGCATATATCCAAAATTTTAAGCATTTTTTTAATCTTCAAGAGCCTGGATAGCTCAGTCGGTAGAGCATCAGACTTTTAATCTGAGGGTCCAGGGTTCAAGTCCCTGTTCAGGCGATTTAAGTTTAGTATCATCTCCAAAACCTAACTCAGCTGTTGCTTGATGTCGTTTTTGATGGCTTATGTTACACTCCACAGAGTCACTTTCCCCAATCCAAGACTTCGCGCTAGTTGCTAGCTATCAAAGCTAGCTACCTTTATGAACCCACCATTGAATTTTGACTCTACTGAGTATGACATACGTCATCTACGCAAACTTTAACAGAAAGGAACAAATAACAATTTCCCATTTTGAATTTTATCAAAGTTAAGCCACCTGAACTGGGATTTCATCCCTGAAACCTCAGATTAAAAGTCTGACACTCGACCAACTGAGGCATCCTCTCTAAACATTAGACTAGATTCTCGGTCATTCTGCTCATGGTAATCCTATAAATCTTAGATTAGGGAACCTGGACTTCTTCTTGGTTCTTGAAGACATTTCACCATGTTTACCTGTCTGAAAAAGCATGTGTTGGTCACAGCATCAACAACTTCAGAATCTAGTGAAACTCTGTCACGGGGTTGCAAGACTTGCAACCTTCGATATCGTTCCTTTGAACAATGGTAAAACTGCATATATCCAAACTTTTAAGCATTTTTTTAATCTTCAAGAGCCTGGATAGCTCAGTCGGTAGAGCATCAGACTTTTAATCTGAGGGTCCAGGGTTCAAGTCCCTGTTCAGGCGATTTAAGTTTAGTATCATCTCCAAAACCTAACTCAGCTGTTGCTTGATGTCGTTGTTGATGGTTTATGTTACACTCCACAGAGTCACTTTCCCCAATCCAAGACTTCCCGCTAGTTGCTAGCTACCTTTCTGAACCCAGGGTTTCTAAACAGAATCACTTTCCCCAATCCAAGACATTGCGCTAGTTGCTAGCTATCAAAGCTAGCTACCTTTCTGAACCCACCATTGAATTTTGACTCTACTGAGTATGACATACGTCATCTACGCAAACTTTAACAGAAAGGAACAAATAACAATTTCCCATTTTGAATTTTATCAAAGTTAAGCCACCTGAACTGGGATTTCATCCCTGAAACCTCAGATTAAAAGTCTGACACTCGACCAACTGAGGCATCCTCTCTAAACATTAGACTAGATTCTCGGTCATTCTGCTCATGGTAATCCTATAAATCTTAGATTAGGGAACCTGGACTTCTTCTTGGTTCTTGAAGACATTTCACCATGTTTACCTGTCTGAAAAAGCATGTGTTGGTCACAGCATCAACAACTTCAGAATCTAGTGAAACTCTGTCACGGGGTTGCAAGACTTACTTTGTCACCTGCAGTGTTACGCTTTTCACTGTTTCACGATGAAATCTTCGATATCATTCCTTTGAACAATGGTAAAAGTGAATATATCCAAAATTTTAAGCATTTTTTTTATCTTCAAGAGCCTGGATAGCTCAGTCGGTAGAGCATCAGAAGACTTCGCGCTAGTTGCTAGCTATCAAAGCTAGCTACCTTTCTGAACCCAGGGTTTCTAAACAGAATCACTTTCCCCAATCCAAGACATTGCGCTAGTTGCTAGCTATCAAAGCTAGCTACCTTTCTGAACCCACCATTGAATTCTGACTCTACTGAGTATGACATAAGTCATCTACACAAACTTTTACAGAAAGGAACAAATAACAATTTCCCATTTTGAATTTTATCAAAGTTAAGCCACCTGAACTGGGATTTCATCCCTGAAACCTCAGATTAAACTCGACCAACTGAGGCATCCTCTCTAAACATTAGACTAGATTCTCGGTCATTCTGCTCATGGTAATCCTATAAATCTTAGATTAGGGAAACTGGACTTCTTCTGGGTTCTTGAAGACATTTCACCATGTTTACCTGTCTGAAAAAGCATGTGTTGGTCACAGCATCAACAACTTCAGAATCTAGTGAAACTCTGTCACAGGGTTGCAAGACTTGCAACCTTCGATATTGTTCCTTTGAACAATGGTAAAACTGCATATATCCAAAATTTTAAGCATTTTTTTAATCTTCAAGAGCCTGGATAGCTCAGTCGGTAGAGCATCAGACTTTTAATCTGAGGGTCCAGGGTTCAAGTCCCTGTTCAGGCGATTTAAGTTTAGTATCATCTCCAAAACCTAACTCAGCTGTTGCTTGATGTCGTTGTTGATGGCTTATGTTACACTCCACAGAGTCACTTTCCCCAATCCAAGACTTCGCGCTAGTTGCTAGCTATCAAAGCTAGCTACCTTTATGAACCCACCATTGAATTTTGACTCTACTGAGTATGACATACGTCATCTACGCAAACTTTAACAGAAAGGAACAAATAACAATTTCCCATTTTGAATTTTATCAAAGTTAAGCCACCTGAACTGGGATTTCATCCCTGAAACCTCAGATTAAAAGTCTGACACTCGACCAACTGAGGCATCCTCTCTAAACATTAGACTAGATTCTCGGTCATTCTGCTCATGGTAATCCTATAAATCTTAGATTAGGGAACCTGGACTTCTTCTTGGTTCTTGAAGACATTTCACCATGTTTACCTGTCTGAAAAAGCATGTGTTGGTCACAGCATCAACAACTTCAGAATCTAGTGAAACTCTGTCACGGGGTTGCAAGACTTACTTTGTCACCTGCAGTGTTACGCTTTTCACTGTTTCACGATGAAATCTTCGATATCATTCCTTTGAACAATGGTAAAAGTGAATATATCCAAAATTTTAAGCATTTTTTTTATCTTCAAGAGCCTGGATAGCTCAGTCGGTAGAGCATCAGAAGACTTCGCGCTAGTTGCTAGCTATCAAAGCTAGCTACCTTTCTGAACCCAGGGTTTCTAAACAGAATCACTTTCCCCAATCCAAGACATTGCGCTAGTTGCTAGCTATCAAAGCTAGCTACCTTTCTGAACCCACCATTGAATTCTGACTCTACTGAGTATGACATAAGTCATCTACACAAACTTTTACAGAAAGGAACAAATAACAATTTCCCATTTTGAATTTTATCAAAGTTAAGCCACCTGAACTGGGATTTCATCCCTGAAACCTCAGATTAAACTCGACCAACTGAGGCATCCTCTCTAAACATTAGACTAGATTCTCGGTCATTCTGCTCATGGTAATCCTATAAATCTTAGATTAGGGAAACTGGACTTCTTCTGGGTTCTTGAAGACATTTCACCATGTTTACCTGTCTGAAAAAGCATGTGTTGGTCACAGCATCAACAACTTCAGAATCTAGTGAAACTCTGTCACAGGGTTGCAAGACTTGCAACCTTCGATATTGTTCCTTTGAACAATGGTAAAACTGCATATATCCAAAATTTTAAGCATTTTTTTAATCTTCAAGAGCCTGGATAGCTCAGTCGGTAGAGCATCAGACTTTTAATCTGAGGGTCCAGGGTTCAAGTCCCTGTTCAGGCGATTTAAGTTTAGTATCATCTCCAAAACCTAACTCAGCTGTTGCTTGATGTCGTTGTTGATGGCTTATGTTACACTCCACAGAGTCACTTTCCCCAATCCAAGACTTCGCGCTAGTTGCTAGCTATCAAAGCTAGCTACCTTTATGAACCCACCATTGAATTTTGACTCTACTGAGTATGACATACGTCATCTACGCAAACTTTAACAGAAAGGAACAAATAACAATTTCCCATTTTGAATTTTATCAAAGTTAAGCCACCTGAACTGGGATTTCATCCCTGAAACCTCAGATTAAAAGTCTGACACTCGACCAACTGAGGCATCCTCTCTAAACATTAGACTAGATTCTCGGTCATTCTGCTCATGGTAATCCTATAAATCTTAGATTAGGGAACCTGGACTTCTTCTTGGTTCTTGAAGACATTTCACCATGTTTACCTGTCTGAAAAAGCATGTTTTGGTCACAGCATCAACAACTTCAGAATCTAGTGAAACTCTGTCACAGGGTTGCAAGACTTGCAACCTTCGATATCGTTCCTTTGAACAATGGTAAAACTGCATATATCCAAAATTTTAAGCATTTTTTTAATCTTCAAGAGCCTGGATAGCTCAGTCGGTAGAGCATCAGACTTTTAATCTGAGGGTCCAGGGTTCAAGTCCCTGTTCAGGTGATTTAAGTTTAGTATCATCTCCAGAACCTAACTCAGCTGTTGCTTGATGTCGTTGTTAATGGCTTATGTTACACTCCACAGAGTCACTTTCCCCAATCCAAGACTTCGCGCTAGTTGCTAGCTATCAAAGCTAGCTACCTTTCTGAACCCACCATTGAATTCTGACTCTACTGAGTATGACATAAGTCATCTACACAAACTTTTACAGAAAGGAACAAATAACAATTTCCCATTTTGAATTTTATCAAAGTTAAGCCACCTGAACTGGGATTTCATCCCTGAAACCTCAGATTAAACTCGACCAACTGAGGCATCCTCTCTAAACATTAGACTAGATTCTCGGTCATTCTGCTCATGGTAATCCTATAAATCTTAGATTAGGGAAACTGGACTTCTTCTGGGTTCTTGAAGACATTTCACCATGTTTACCTGTCTGAAAAAGCATGTGTTGGTCACAGCATCAACAACTTCAGAATCTAGTGAAACTCTGTCACAGGGTTGCAAGACTTGCAACCTTCGATATTGTTCCTTTGAACAATGGTAAAACTGCATATATCCAAAATTTTAAGCATTTTTTTAATCTTCAAGAGCCTGGATAGCTCAGTCGGTAGAGCATCAGACTTTTAATCTGAGGGTCCAGGGTTCAAGTCCCTGTTCAGGCGATTTAAGTTTAGTATCATCTCCAAAACCTAACTCAGCTGTTGCATGATGTCGTTGTTGATGGCTTATGTTACACTCCACAGAGTCACTTTCCCCAATCCAAGACTTCGCGCTAGTTGCTAGCTATCAAAGCTAGCTACCTTTATGAACCCACCATTGAATTTTGACTCTACTGAGTATGACATACGTCATCTACGCAAACTTTAACAGAAAGGAACAAATAACAATTTCCCATTTTGAATTTTATCAAAGTTAAGCCACCTGAACTGGGATTTCATCCCTGAAACCTCAGATTAAAAGTCTGACACTCGACCAACTGAGGCATCCTCTCTAAACATTAGACTAGATTCTCGGTCATTCTGCTCATGGTAATCCTATAAATCTTAGATTAGGGAACCTGGACTTCTTCTTGGTTCTTGAAGACATTTCACCATGTTTACCTGTCTGAAAAAGCATGTTTTGGTCACAGCATCAACAACTTCAGAATCTAGTGAAACTCTGTCACAGGGTTGCAAGACTTGCAACCTTCGATATCGTTCCTTTGAACAATGGTAAAACTGCATATATCCAAAATTTTAAGCATTTTTTTAATCTTCAAGAGCCTGGATAGCTCAGTCGGTAGAGCATCAGACTTTTAATCTGAGGGTCCAGGGTTCAAGTCCCTGTTCAGGTGATTTAAGTTTAGTATCATCTCCAGAACCTAACTCAGCTGTTGCTTGATGTCGTTGTTAATGGCTTATGTTACACTCCACAGAGTCACTTTCCCCAATCCAAGACTTCGCGCTAGTTGCTAGCTATCAAAGCTAGCTACCTTTCTGAACCCACCATTGAATTCTGACTCTACTGAGTATGACATAAGTCATCTACACAAACTTTTACAGAAAGGAACAAATAACAATTTCCCATTTTGAATTTTATCAAAGTTAAGCCACCTGAACTGGGATTTCATCCCTGAAACCTCAGATTAAACTCGACCAACTGAGGCATCCTCTCTAAACATTAGACTAGATTCTCGGTCATTCTGCTCATGGTAATCCTATAAATCTTAGATTAGGGAAACTGGACTTCTTCTGGGTTCTTGAAGACATTTCACCATGTTTACCTGTCTGAAAAAGCATGTGTTGGTCACAGCATCAACAACTTCAGAATCTAGTGAAACTCTGTCACAGGGTTGCAAGACTTGCAACCTTCGATATCGTTCCTTTGAACAATGGTAAAACTGCATATATCCAAAATTTTAAGCATTTTTTTAATCTTCAAGAGCCTGGATAGCTCAGTCGGTAGAGCATCAGACTTTTAATCTGAGGGTCCAGGGTTCAAGTCCCTGTTCAGGTGATTTAAGTTTAGTATCATCTCCAGAACCTAACTCAGCTGTTGCTTGATGTCGTTGTTAATGGCTTATGTTACACTCCACAGAGTCACTTTCCCCAATCCAAGACTTCGCGCTAGTTGCTAGCTATCAAAGCTAGCTACCTTTATGAACCCACCATTGAATTTTGACTCTACTGAGTATGACATACGTCATCTACGCAAACTTTAACAGAAAGGAACAAATAACAATTTCCCATTTTGAATTTTATCAAAGTTAAGCCACCTGAACTGGGATTTCATCCCTGAAACCTCAGATTAAAAGTCTGACACTCGACCAACTGAGGCATCCTCTCTAAACATTAGACTAGATTCTCGGTCATTCTGCTCATGGTAATCCTATAAATCTTAGATTAGGGAACCTGGACTTCTTCTTGGTTCTTGAAGACATTTCACCATGTTTACCTGTCTGAAAAAGCATGTGTTGGTCACAGCATCAACAACTTCAGAATCTAGTGAAACTCTGTCACGGGGTTGCAAGACTTACTTTGTCACCTGCAGTGTTACGCTTTTCACTGTTTCACGATGAAATCTTCGATATCATTCCTTTGAACAATGGTAAAAGTGAATATATCCAAAATTTTAAGCATTTTTTTTATCTTCAAGAGCCTGGATAGCTCAGTCGGTAGAGCATCAGAAGACTTTGCGCTAGTTGCTAGCTATCAAAGCTAGCTACCTTTCTGAACCCAGGGTTTCTAAACAGAATCACTTTCCCCAATCCAAGACATTGCGCTAGTTGCTAGCTATCAAAGCTAGCTACCTTTCTGAACCCACCATTGAATTCTGACTCTACTGAGTATGACATAAGTCATCTACACAAACTTTTACAGAAAGGAACAAATAACAATTTCCCATTTTGAATTTTATCAAAGTTAAGCCACCTGAACTGGGATTTCATCCCTGAAACCTCAGATTAAAAGTCTGACACTCGACCAACTGAGGCATCCTCTCTAAACATTAGACTAGATTCTCGGTCATTCTGCTCATGGTAATCCTATAAATCTTAGATTAGGGAAACTGGACTTCTTCTGGGTTCTTGAAGACATTTCACCATGTTTACCTGTCTGAAAAAGCATGTGTTGGTCACAGCATCAACAACTTCAGAATCTAGTGAAACTCTGTCACAGGGTTGCAAGACTTGCAACCTTCGATATTGTTCCTTTGAACAATGGTAAAACTGCATATATCCAAAATTTTAAGCATTTTTTTAATCTTCAAGAGCCTGGATAGCTCAGTCGGTAGAGCATCAGACTTTTAATCTGAGGGTCCAGGGTTCAAGTCCCTGTTCAGGCGATTTAAGTTTAGTATCATCTCCAAAACCTAACTCAGCTGTTGCTTGATGTCGTTGTTGATGGCTTATGTTACACTCCACAGAGTCACTTTCCCCAATCCAAGACTTCGCGCTAGTTGCTAGCTATCAAAGCTAGCTACCTTTATGAACCCACCATTGAATTTTGACTCTACTGAGTATGACATACGTCATCTACGCAAACTTTAACAGAAAGGAACAAATAACAATTTCCCATTTTGAATTTTATCAAAGTTAAGCCACCTGAACTGGGATTTCATCCCTGAAACCTCAGATTAAAAGTCTGACACTCGACCAACTGAGGCATCCTCTCTAAACATTAGACTAGATTCTCGGTCATTCTGCTCATGGTAATCCTATAAATCTTAGATTAGGGAACCTGGACTTCTTCTTGGTTCTTGAAGACATTTCACCATGTTTACCTGTCTGAAAAAGCATGTGTTGGTCACAGCATCAACAACTTCAGAATCTAGTGAAACTCTGTCACGGGGTTGCAAGACTTACTTTGTCACCTGCAGTGTTACGCTTTTCACTGTTTCACGATGAAATCTTCGATATCATTCCTTTGAACAATGGTAAAAGTGAATATATCCAAAATTTTAAGCATTTTTTTTATCTTCAAGAGCCTGGATAGCTCAGTCGGTAGAGCATCAGAAGACTTCGCGCTAGTTGCTAGCTATCAAAGCTAGCTACCTTTCTGAACCCAGGGTTTCTAAACAGAATCACTTTCCCCAATCCAAGACATTGCGCTAGTTGCTAGCTATCAAAGCTAGCTACCTTTCTGAACCCACCATTGAATTCTGACTCTACTGAGTATGACATAAGTCATCTACACAAACTTTTACAGAAAGGAACAAATAACAATTTCCCATTTTGAATTTTATCAAAGTTAAGCCACCTGAACTGGGATTTCATCCCTGAAACCTCAGATTAAACTCGACCAACTGAGGCATCCTCTCTAAACATTAGACTAGATTCTCGGTCATTCTGCTCATGGTAATCCTATAAATCTTAGATTAGGGAAACTGGACTTCTTCTGGGTTCTTGAAGACATTTCACCATGTTTACCTGTCTGAAAAAGCATGTGTTGGTCACAGCATCAACAACTTCAGAATCTAGTGAAACTCTGTCACAGGGTTGCAAGACTTGCAACCTTCGATATTGTTCCTTTGAACAATGGTAAAACTGCATATATCCAAAATTTTAAGCATTTTTTTAATCTTCAAGAGCCTGGATAGCTCAGTCGGTAGAGCATCAGACTTTTAATCTGAGGGTCCAGGGTTCAAGTCCCTGTTCAGGCGATTTAAGTTTAGTATCATCTCCAAAACCTAACTCAGCTGTTGCTTGATGTCGTTGTTGATGGCTTATGTTACACTCCACAGAGTCACTTTCCCCAATCCAAGACTTCGCGCTAGTTGCTAGCTATCAAAGCTAGCTACCTTTATGAACCCACCATTGAATTTTGACTCTACTGAGTATGACATACGTCATCTACGCAAACTTTAACAGAAAGGAACAAATAACAATTTCCCATTTTGAATTTTATCAAAGTTAAGCCACCTGAACTGGGATTTCATCCCTGAAACCTCAGATTAAAAGTCTGACACTCGACCAACTGAGGCATCCTCTCTAAACATTAGACTAGATTCTCGGTCATTCTGCTCATGGTAATCCTATAAATCTTAGATTAGGGAACCTGGACTTCTTCTTGGTTCTTGAAGACATTTCACCATGTTTACCTGTCTGAAAAAGCATGTGTTGGTCACAGCATCAACAACTTCAGAATCTAGTGAAACTCTGTCACGGGGTTAAAAGACTTACTTTGTCACCTGCAGTGTTACGCTTTTCACTGTTTCACGATGAAATCTTCGATATCATTCCTTTGAACAATGGTAAAAGTGAATATATCCAAAATTTTAAGCATTTTTTTTATCTTCAAGTGCCTGGATAGCTCAGTCGGTAGAGCATCAGAAGACTTCGCGCTAGTTGCTAGCTATCAAAGCTAGCTACCTTTCTGAACCCAGGGTTTCTAAACAGAATCACTTTCCCCAATCCAAGACATTGCGCTAGTTGCTAGCTATCAAAGCTAGCTACCTTTCTGAACCCACCATTGAATTCTGACTCTACTGAGTATGACATAAGTCATCTACACAAACTTTTACAGAAAGGAACAAATAACAATTTCCCATTTTGAATTTTATCAAAGTTAAGCCACCTGAACTGGGATTTCATCCCTGAAACCTCAGATTAAACTCGACCAACTGAGGCATCCTCTCTAAACATTAGACTAGATTCTCGGTCATTCTGCTCATGGTAATCCTATAAATCTTAGATTAGGGAACCTGGACTTCTTCTTGGTTCTTGAAGACATTTCACCATGTTTACCTGTCTGAAAAAGCATGTGTTGGTCACAGCATCAACAACTTCAGAATCTAGTGAAACTCTGTCACAGGGTTGCAAGACTTGCAACCTTCGATATCGTTCCTTTGAACAATGGTAAAACTGCATATATCCAAACTTTTAAGCATTTTTTTAATCTTCAAGAGCCTGGATAGCGGTAGCGGGAGACCAAGCGTCTGTATAATTCTCCTCCAATCGCGTTGCCCCATTTCCATTTTTGGTCCATCTTTGGTGATAGCCAATCACGATGGCACTTCTCCATAATTCAGCCCAACAGCCAATCACGTTGCCTCGTTTCCATTTTTGCTGATAGCCAATCACGATGGCACTTCTCCATAATTCAGCCCAACAGCCAATCGCGTTGCTCCATTTCCATTTTTGTTGATAGCCAATCACGATGGCACTTCTCCATAATTCAGCCCAACAGCCAATCGCGTTGCTCCATTTCCATTTTTGCTGATAGCCAATCACGATGGCACTTCTCCATAATTCTGCCCGCAGGACTTCAGGTGACTTTAACTACAGAAGGTAAATATATCGTTTTTTCTACGTGGCGATTTTTTTGTCAAACATGCTAATGCTATTGTACTGCTCTATATTGTACTGCTAATCAGTACGACATATTAACTTCTGTTGTCACAAAAGTCTTAAATATGCATTGCTGCTACTAGTATTAGTTGATAACAAGCTAGGGTATGAATGAAATCTATGTAGTATTCACTTCTGTTGTAATATGTGTAATATGTAGGCTACTGCTATTAGTTAATAATTAGCTGTGTGTTTGTGTGATTGTATGCAAGTAAGAACTTATGTGTGTGCATGAATATATATATTTTAATAAGTTAAAAATAGTGCACATTTGGTCATATTTCTGTGATGTACAAATATTAGCTGTTTGGTATAAATATTCTTTCTCTGTTAATGGCAGATGGCTTCCAAACAAAAAAAAAAAAACACAGGGCCATGGGAGAGGAGGAGTGGATATCCCGCCTGCGAAAAGTTGCTGCCTTGGGTGTTTGGCCCTCTGAGGCAGGAAACAGACCAGCACCTCGGCAGAAAAAGTGGCATGATCTGTATCTGAAAGGTAAACCTGCACAGAGTGATATGTGTATCATATTAAATGTAAAGCTGTGACATATTTAAAGGGAACACCTTCTTATTTGCTGTCAAACATTAATACAGATTGAGAAATGCCCAATGCAGATGAGGGGACAAATGTCACTGTTTGGAGGTGCACAGAGCTGTAACTGCGGTTTGCATGCAAAGAAGGTATCAGAAGGCTCTCATACATTTATGACGTGCTGGTGGCAGAGCAGCCAGGGCCCTCACCTGCAGATTCACCACCACCAAAGGACGTCTCCTTAGCTGGTGATGAACCGAGAAGACCCATTGTGACTTTGGTATCAGTAAGTAATGAGGATTTACTTATGCTGATATTTATATTAATATTATTAATATACTCAACTGTATAAAATGTACAAAGCCCAAGTTAAGGTTATGTTTTTCTTTTTGTCAGTTTACAAAGCCACGGTTTGGTGGCTGTCATGGTGCCATGCTGAAGCCAAACTTAAGTTTGGCTGGGAAGCATTCATCTAAGGTAATGTAAAGAGAATGATACATAGGTTGACTTTGATTTTAAAAAATGTACATTGTTATTGTTTTCATGTAGCAGTAACTATAGTGGCACTTTCATGCATTTCATTCATTTCATGTTGAAATGATCTGGTTTTATTGACTGCTATACCCATAATGATAGATAGATTAATTCACTATCATCTATGGTTATCCTATATTGTGAACTGTGCCTTTATTCCCTCAGACGTCTGATTTATCCAACCGCATCACAAGCCCCACCAAAAGAAAAGTATCACCACCTGGCTGCAGTCCCAAGAAGTTTCTGCAGATCGTTTCTCCTCTGTCTCTTCCTCCATCTCCATCTCCTGTACTTTTAAACCCCAGTCCATTCATTGAGCCAGTTGTGTTTGTCATCCCAAATGGAAACAAACAGATTGTGCCATCTGATTCCCTGCCCTCACCTCCACTAACCCGGAGAGCTTACGCCCGCACGGTGGAAAAAAACAAATGCTGTCAGTGTCACCTGCCGTGCATAAAAGAAAATGGTAGTATTATGGGAAGATATACTGTCCCATTTATTTTTTTCTATTTTTAATTGTTTAATTTATTCCTGTTTTTATTACTTCAGGTTTAATTTCACACATGTTTCTGAGTGTTTGTGTGTGTGAAATTAGTAATAAATTTGTTACATTTCAGTGAGTGTCTTCAGTTTTTTCTGCAAACATGCAAACTCATTCAGAGAAGAAGATTACATTGTTGCAGCACTTAATTCAGAAATTTAAAAATGACCATAAAAGTACATTTGATAACACTTGCTAAACGTTTGTGTCATCTTCCAATGGTGGAATCGAACCGGTGACCTTTGGATTAAGAGCCTCCTATGCTATTCCACAGCAAAGTGTCATGTTCGCGTAGATTTCTCAAATGAATACACCAGAATGTGTGCTTTTACTTGAAATGGACAGCAGAAACACAAATAACTACAAGTTCATTCCATTTTTTCCCCTCATATTCTCAAAAACTCCTCTTTTCCTTCATTTTTCCCCTTCCCCCTTCTTCCCCCTTCTTCCACCTTTTCCCCCTTCTTCCCCCCCTCATACAGACTATTGTTCCCCAGCTTTAGCTCAGTCGGTAGAGCATCAGACTTTTAATCTGAGGGTCCAGGGTTCAAGTCCCTGTTCAGGCGGTGTCCTTTTTCTATGAATCAATCAACTTCAAAGTAAGAAAGTCGTTGGCCATTTTTCCCCAGATTCGCTAATCTTCCAATCACTCAGTGCGGTTACATGAGTGCCATCGGATTGGATTAATGAGTTATTCAGTTCACGTAGACAGCTTAATCTGACAAAAAACAAATCGGATCGTGTTACTCGCATTCGAAACCCTGAGATAACTCGATCCAAATACCCACTGAACGTGCATGTAGACGACAGTGGATCAGATCGAGCGTTCTGCACATGCTCCAGATTTTTCCGTCACCCAGAAGTCGAAGGAGACGATATTACTGTTGTTGTTGTCGCCGCCGTCGCAGATAAATAAACAACCCGATGGAGAATGCGCCGCTGTGCATCGCTTTGTGCCTTAACCAGCTCATCACAGATGTAGAGGGACGCAGCTTCATCTTGATCTGCGTTCACCATCTTTCTCAAATACCTGAGTATTGTTGTTGTTGGTGAAGACGTCAACAGGAAGTGGCTCTATTAGCGATAGCTGAAATGGGGACAGCGCCACCTATCGTACCGGGGTATGACATGCTTTGTGCCAGTGATTCCATTCATTCACCGCCATATATCCAAGGATAATTACCCTCAGATAAGGAGCATAACCCAACTTTAGCTATAATCCAGTTAATCTCATCATGTAGACTCACTGAGTGTAGAGAATTTAAGCCTGATGTCGTACTCAATAGAGTCCTGATTCCACTAAGATGTGTTAAGAGAGGCAAATAGCTGTCTGGAATTATTATTTCCCACAGTTGGCTGTGTTAAATTTGCATTCAAGTTGCACTTTTTTGATTATCACACACTTATTTCTTTAGTTATAAGCTTAAAATAAACCCCAAATATACGTTTAACATTAATTAAGTAGTGAACTACAGTTACATCCTGTAGAATTTTACTGTTACGCTGTTCGACTATCAAACTGTTTTACTTTAAACTTCTTTAAACTAAACTTTCATCTCAGACGTTTTTCCCCTTCATGGTCTACCCTTTTTTTTGTAAAATTCATAAATAATTGAGATTTCTTATACCTCTGTTAATGAAACGACATCTTCTGGTACTGGTCTCTGTGCAGGTCTGGAAAAAAAGCACAAAAACATGTTAAAATCATCGTATTTATAACAATGTATCTTAAAGCCTGTGAGCTAATAAACTGATAAACAAGGCGGGATGAATATGAATGAAACTGCTCTTATGGCCACTGATGAACACTCATCTGCTTGGACCTTCTCAGAGCTCTCCTTCACAAGCTTGGAGTCTCATTTAAGTAACTAAGTAATGAAGATTTAAATATCAAATGAAGTGATTCTGCTGTAATAATAATCTTTAATGAGTCCTTTTGGGGGCTGCTGTCTGTCACACCTCAGACTGATGCATAACTCACATGGCGGTGTTTCCCTGCTCTGTGAGCACCCGCAAGAGGAACGCTCCCTGCTGATTGGGGATCACTGTGGAAGGAATGATGATGTAGCGACCTGGAGGAAGCGAGCCACGGAGAACTATCTCCCGACATGCGGAGTATGAGCGGCTGTGGAGGACCGAGTGACTCGCACGCAACTGCTCAGGTGACAGGTATGTGCTGTGGGGAGGGGCCTATTGACACAGCACAAAAGTTATGATACATTACTCCTTCTGATAAATTCATCACAGACTTCAGTGGCAGCAACAACGAGGGGGCTTTGAAGGACAAAACATACTGTATGAAGCCAAACTCTTTCACACAATGCACTAAAAAGCCTGCATATGCAAGTGAAAGCTTTAACAAAAAATGTTGAAATGTTGCCATATGCAGAGGTATCAACTACTGAAGGAACACTGAAAACATTTCAAAAGCACATGTAAAAGGTTTCAGTTTTGTTTGTAACAGCCTGGCATTTGAGGTGTCCAATTTTGTATGCATGTGCACGTTGTTTACCTCTGTGCAAAGTCTAGTTTGGTTTCATGTGCAGGTAACTTCTCCCTATGAGAACATATCTCTTCACAGCCTAATTGCAAAACAATTTCAAGAAGCTAAAAATCATTTCACCTGAACCCTGGCCCCTCAGATTAAAAGTCTGAGGCTCTACCATCTGAGCTATGCAGGCTCTTTTGACTGTGAACCACACAGAATCAATCAGAAAATACTGTCCTTCTGAGACTACCTCAGAATACCAACTTCCACTGCTAAAAGATTTATGATTAAGACCAGATTTATTGTCATGCATACATGCATACATCTGTCAAAACTTGTCCTCTGCTTTTAACCCATCCAGGTTGGCACCTGTTGACACACACATGCACAGGTTCACACACTCATAGAGACAGATGCCACACACTGGAGCGGTGGGCAGCCATTCACAGCACCTGGGGAGCATGGGGGTAAGCACTGAACTTTGGTCTTGTTTGTATGATTATAATCTTTTCATTTAGGACAGTATTATGTTTAAAAAGCAGGTGAATCCTGTTTGCTGCCAGTCCACCTCAGCAGATCTGCAGCTGATCAATAACTGACATCATGCATGTCACTGTGAGACTGTACCGGGTATATATGCATGCCGATGGCAAGATGAATTCCTTTGCGTCTCTGGTATTTCTGCATCAGAGCCAGAACGAAGGAGCAAGTGTTCTGACTGTGGCCGGGGTTCCTGTCCACCTCGGACAGGACAAAGTGGAACTGGGGGTTCTGGCAGAACAAGCCTGGGCACATAAACACACACTGTCAGACTGTGGCGGAGCAAGGCCTTTTTTTCTTTTTGCAGTGCAAAGGTGTTAGCAAGAGAAATCTGGAAAACAAAGTGGAACTTTTTATTTCCATTTATGATTAATTCAAAATTCAAAGTTCAGAGAAAAGTGTTTTATTTGCAGATGGTGATGTGATAAAAGTGGAGTTTTCTGCTGTCCTGCACAAACTCAAACTCAGAATCTAAATATCAATTTGATTGGTTCTTCTTAGTACCATTAACAAATCTAACAAAACAAAAAAAGCGAACAAATTGAATATTGAGTTGGTTTAAAAGTTATCGCACACTTTTTTCTTAAGTTATAAGCTTGAAACAAACTCTAAAAATACGTTTAACATTTATTAAGTAGTGAACTACAGTTACATCCTGTTACGCTGTTCAACTCTACTATCAAAGTGTTTTACTTTAAACTGCTTTAAACTACTTTAAACTTTCATTTCTTCAAACACTCAACTATCTTCATCCAAACATGCAGAAAAACACTGAGTAGCTGAATAAAATTAGTGTATATTAGGTCAGTTTTGCAGGAAAGTGGTAACAACTGGATTAAATAATGAGCTCATGTAGAAATCATAAGAATTTTAGTTATTTACTGCAATTGTGAGGAATTTATGAATATCTTTAATGAGTAGCACAAAGAAACTATAGTGGGGTTGGTTGTTCTGTCAACTCAGGTTCCACAGATTATCTCATCTATTGGAATTATAGCTTTTAGCAAGGATCTTTAGACCTGACCTGATCATTAATGAAGGCAGAACAGGAACTTTCTGTGTTGAAACTGAAATGCTAAAAGTTACCAAGACAGCCCTGCAAACCAAACATGAACTTAATCCTCTTTTATGTGTGTTTTTGGACTTGAATTGTGTTCATTCTGAAGCAAAACCAGAATTTTAAAGCTAGTTTTTTGCTTATTTTGGCGGTGTTGTGCAATTTGGTGCTTTAATCCATGATAACTGTTAATAACAGCCTTTGTCTGAGAAGAAATGCCAAAAAGGAAGATTAAATGAGGCCATGCAGGCCTCCACAGACAGGATGATGAACTGCACATTGGAATAACAGACTGAGCAAATAAACTTGTCTAAACTTGCTGTAGGCTGACAACCAAAAACAGGCTCTAAATTGAAATATGATCAAATGTAAACCCGAGGGAGAGTTTTGTTGCAGTTAGTGTCCTGTTCTTTCTCAGATGAGGTGCAAGGTATCTTCTTACTGCTTTGAGGAGAGCCTCCCGCGCTGATGCTCGGCACCCAGTTCCCATGATGCATAACGCAGCTCCATGGCAACACGTTGGAGCCCGGCTCACTCAGAGAGTTGGTCAGGTGACACACCTCCATCATCTCAAACTGCTGCTGGAAGTCAGATACCGACATCCTGATGGAGCGGGAAACAGGTGAGCTGAACATGACTTAACGGTTCAGCAAGTGTTTGATTTATTTAGCTTTATGGCTTTGAATGACTTAATTCAGCATGTTCACAGAGCACACGGCTGTCTTAGACGTATGGCAGAGCAGAAAGAAAGAAAGAAAGAAAGAAAGAAAGAAAGAAAGAAAGGAAGAAAGAAAGGAAGAAAGGAAGAAAGAAAGAAAGAAAGAAAGAAAGAAAGACAGAAAGAAAGAAAGAAAGAAAGGAAGAAAGAAAGAAAGAAAGAAAGAAAGAAAGAAAGAAAGAAAGGAAGAAAGAAAGAAAGAAAGAAAGAAAGAAAGGAAGAAAGAAAGAAAGAAAGGAAGAAAGAAAGAAAGAAAGAAAGAAAGGAAGGAAGGAAGGAAGAAAGAAAGGAAGGAAGGAAGAAAGAAAGAAAGAAAGAAAGAAAGAAAGAAAGAAAGAAAGAAAGGAAGAAAGAAAGGAAGGAAGGAAGGAAGAAAGAAAGAAAGAAAGAAAGAAAGGAAGAAAGAAAGAAAGAAAGAAAGAAAGAAAGAAAGAAAGAAAGAAAGAAAGAAAGAAAGAAAGAAAAAAGAAAGAAAGACTTTGTGTTTAGTTTGCAAAGGGCGGAGTGTGAGTTTGATGCAGTATTCATGTATGCTGTCAAAAAACAAACTCACCAGAACTCGCCGTCCTCCCGCCTGACTCTGCCCAGTCGTTTCTGCTCCTCCACGCTCACCCTATTCCACTCTGGACTGGAACAAGACACACAGAAAATCACAAAAAAAATGTAAATCTGTAAAACATTTAGTCACAGATGGCAGAGTAAGTTCAAATCTCTGTATGAAAAAGGGGATTAATGAAACTCTTACTTCCTTAAGAGCTGCATGAGGTCAATGCATGAGATAGTTTTTACATTGGCAACATTTATAAAAAAGCTAAATACAGTTACTATGAGAATCATCTAGACTGTATATTCAATTTAAAGTACTACAAAGAATCAAATACAAAAAAAAATCATAGTAAAAAGTTTGAATTTAAAACCAGGACCAAACATGGTGAGACAAAGCTACGTGTTTTTATATGTCGTGTAAAAACAGAACGGCTCCACACAAAGATCAGGCAGCCTGCTGCAGCAGCTCTGGACACGCTGTGTCTTTCTTGGTATTTTCTTAAGATTTTCTAAAGATCTTTTTTTTATGTGCAAAGACAGAGATTCACATTTTCACATGATTTCTGGAGAAGTTTTCTGCGCTGGTTTGAATGCTTTGCTGCTGGAAGGACTTCTGCTGGTAACTCTGGCATTTTCTAACATCTGTTATGATGCATAACCATGGCAACGGGGAAATTGTTAACCTATTGGAGCACCTAACTGAGCTTTCCAAAGCTCAAGAAATGTCTAGAATAAGACCCCAAATCAAGATTAGTAGAAGAGGAAACCAATGAGATGCAGAGCAGGAACAAATGGAGGAAAAGGACGAGGAAGTTTAAACCATCTCTTGATCATGATGGGAAATGTGAGGTCACTGGCAGATAAAATGGACAAGCTTGGAGCCCTGATGAGGACACAGCGGAATTATTGGAAAGAAAATAATTTCACCAAAAGATGGCAGCAGAAACAACTCTAACACCTCTCTGCTCAGCTTTGAGACTATACAGGAAGACAGAGACTGCAGACAGAGCAGTAACAGTAAAGGAGGAGCTTGTTAACAACAGGTAGTGTAATCCTGGACAGGTCACTGAAAAGGAGCGTCTCTACCACCCAGATGTTGAACTACTGGCTGCAAGTTTCTGTCCATGTTGTTTTTTTGTTGTTTTTTACTTATTCTGTTCTTATTATCTGCTATAAAGAACTTTGGAACACCGAAATGCATTGCTGTAAAGGGCTGTATAAATAAAGTACATTTACATTTAGATGTTGTCTACCGAGACTACCATCTTTCTTAAGATTTTCTAAAGATCTTTTTTTTATGTGCAAAGACAGAGATTCACATTTTCACATGATTTCTGGAGAAGTTTTCTGCGCTGGTTTGAATGCTTTGCTGCTGGAAGGACTTCTGCTGGTAACATTTAGATGTTGTCTACCGAGAGAGTTCACCTGTGTTACCTGTTGATGCTGTGTGACATCATCAGCTACGTTGTTGCCAAGCTACAAAAACAACACCCTAACGCATTGATGGTGACCTCTGAAGATTTCTCCCACACTTTCCTCTCTGCTACACCAGATCTGTTAGCCTTTCAGATGTTCTCTAGAACTACATTCCCATTTTGTACATGACAAACTAAATTCATGAAGTGAACCAAAAACATGACTAATTGTGACAATGTCAGAGTGTACCAACCCTTTCATGTCACTCCAGGGCCCCATCCACTCTGTGTTGCCCCAGGGATTTAGGATTCGCACCAGATCTACGGTGCCATATGTTGTCTTCACCTGGCAGGGGAGGAGAAAATCGAACAGGAAAAAGAAGGTGAAGGCAGTGAGAAGAGAAGACTATAAAGGGCCTGATCTTAACAAGTTCAGTATTTGATCAGAACAGCAGCTTTGAGATGTAAAAATAATTGTTCTCTACACAGACCTTCTCTATGGCAGTCAGGGAGTAGGCATGTCTGTACATAATTCCCAGTTCATTCTTCTGCTCCAGTAAACCCTAAAGGGAAACAACCCCCACCAACAGTCAGGATGGAAGATAATACCTGTACATTATAATACTGAAGAAATCCCTCAACAGGAGCAGGATTTGTCTCTCTCATAACAAAGTAAAGCACTGTACCTTGCTGTTGGCACAGTTGATGAGTGATCCTTTGGCCAGCAGGTGTTGAAGTAAATTCGGTAAGTTTCTGAGCTGATTGGAAATGTTCAAAACTTCTGTCACACCGCCCGTCATGTCCACCATGGCCTCATGAGGGAAGCCCATATCCAAGGCTCTGTAGCCTCCTTTCAGCCTGGGACAACACACACACAGTTTTGGAGATGATACTAAATTTAAATCGCCTGAACAGGGACTTGAACCCTGGACCCTCAGATTAAAAGTCTGATGCTCTACCGACTGAGCTATCCAGGCTCTTGAAGATTAAAAAAATGCTTAAAATTTTGGATATATGCAGTTTTACCATTGTTCAAAGGAACGATATCGAAGGTTGCAAGTCTTGCAACCCTGTGACAGAGTTTCACTAGATTCTGAAGTTGTTGATGCTGTGACCAACACATGCTTTTTCAGACAGGTAAACATGGTGAAATGTCTTCAAGAACCAAGAAGAAGTCCAGGTTCCCTAATCTAAGATTTATAGGATTACCATGAGCAGAATGACCGAGAATCTAGTCTAATGTTTAGAGAGGATGCCTCAGTTGGTCGAGTGTCAGACTTTTAATCTGAGGTTTCAGGGATGAAATCCCAGTTCAGGTGGCTTAACTTTGATAAAATTCAAAATGGGAAATTGTTATTTGTTCCTTTCTGTAAAAGTTTGTGTAGATGACTTATGTCATACTCAGTAGAGTCAGAATTCAATGGTGGGTTCAGAAAGGTAGCTAGCTTTGATAGCTAGCAACTAGCGCAATGTCTTGGATTGGGGAAAGTGATTCTGTTTAGAAACCCTGGGTTCAGAAAGGTAGCTAGCTTTGATAGCTAGCAACTAGCGCGAAGTCTTCTGATGCTCTACCGACTGAGCTATCCAGGCTCTTGAAGATAAAAAAAAAGCTTAAACATTTGGATTTATGCAGTTTTACCATTGTTCAAAGGAACGATATCGAAGGTTGCAAGTCTTGCAACCCTGTGACAGAGTTTCACTAGATTCTGAAGTTGTTGATGCTGTGACCAACACATGCTTTTTCAGACAGGTAAACATGGTGAAATGTCTTCAAGAACCAAGAAGAAGTCCAGGTTCCCTAATCTAAGATTTATAGGATTACCATGAGCAGAATGACCGAGAATCTAGTCTAATGTTTAGAGAGGATGCCTCAGTTGGTCGAGTGTCAGACTTTTAACCTGAGGTTTCAGGGATGAAATCCCAGTTCAGGTGGCTTAACTTTGATAAAATTCAAAATGGGAAATTGTTATTTGTTCCTTTCTGTTAAAGTTTGCGTAGATGACGTATGTCATACTCAGTAGAGTCAAAATTCAATGGTGGGTTCAGAAAGGTAGCTAGCTTTGATAGCTAGCAACTAGCGCGAAGTCTTGGATTGGGGAAAGTGACTCTGTGGACTGTAACATAAGCCATCAACAACGACATGAAGCAACAGCTGAGTTAGGTTCTGGAGATGATACTAAACTTAAATCACCTGAACAGGGACTTGAACCCTGGACCCTCAGATTAAAAGTCTGATGCTCCACCGACTGAGCTATCCAGGCTCTTGAAGATTAAAAAAATGCTTAAAATTTTGGATATATGCAGTTTTACCATTGTTCAAAGGAACGATATCGAAGGTTGCAAGTCTTGCAACCCTGTGACAGAGTTTCACTAGATTCTGAAGTTGTTGATGCTGTGACCAACACATGCTTTTTCAGACAGGTAAACATGGTGAAATGTCTTCAAGAACCCAGAAGAAGTCCAGTTTCCCTAATCTAAGATTTATAGGATTACCATGAGCAGAATGACCGAGAATCTAGTCTAATGTTTAGAGAGGATGCCTCAGTTGGTCGAGTTTAATCTGAGGTTTCAGGGATGAAATCCCAGTTCAGGTGGCTTAACTTTGATAAAATTCAAAATGGGAAATTGTTATTTGTTCCTTTCTGTAAAAGTTTGTGTAGATGACTTATGTCATACTCAGTAGAGTCAGAATTCAATGGTGGGTTCAGAAAGGTAGCTAGCTTTGATAGCTAGCAACTAGCGCAATGTCTTGGATTGGGGAAAGTGATTCTGTTTAGAAACCCTGGGTTCAGAAAGGTAGCTAGCTTTGATAGCTAGCAACTAGCGCGAAGTCTTCTGATGCTCTACCGACTGAGCTATCCAGGCTCTTGAAGATAAAAAAAAAGCTTAAACATTTGGATTTATGCAGTTTTACCATTGTTCAAAGGAACGATATCGAAGGTTGCAAGTCTTGCAACCCTGTGACAGAGTTTCACTAGATTCTGAAGTTGTTGATGCTGTGACCAACACATGCTTTTTCAGACAGGTAAACATGGTGAAATGACTTCAAGAACCAAGAAGAAGTCCAGGTTTCCTAATCTAAGATTTATAGGATTACCATGAGCAGAATGACCGAGAATCTAGTCTAATGTTTAGAGAGGATGCCTCAGTTGGTCGAGTTTAATCTGAGGTTTCAGGGATGAAATCCCAGTTCAGGTGGCTTAACTTTGATAAAATTCAAAATGGGAAATTGTTATTTGTTCCTTTCTGTAAAAGTTTGTGTAGATGACTTATGTCATACTCAGTAGAGTCAGAATTCAATGGTGGGTTCAGAAAGGTAGCTAGCTTTGATAGCTAGCAACTAGCGCAATGTCTTGGATTGGGGAAAGTGATTCTGTTTAGAAACCCTGGGTTCAGAAAGGTAGCTAGCTTTGATAGCTAGCAACTAGCGCAAAGTCTTCCGATGCTCTACCGACTGAGCTATCCAGGCTCTTGAAGATAAAAAAAATGCTTAAAATTTTGGATATATTCACTTTTACCATTGTTCAAAGGAATGATATCGAAGATTTCATCGTGAAACAGTGAAAAGCGTAACACTGCAGGTGACAAAGTAAGTCTTGCAACCCCGTGACAGAGTTTCACTAGATTCTGAAGTTGTTGATGCTGTGACCAACACATGCTTTTTCAGACAGGTAAACATGGTGAAATGTCTTCAAGAACCAAGAAGAAGTCCAGGTTCCCTAATCTAAGATTTATAGGATTACCATGAGCAGAATGACCGAGAATCTAGTCTAATGTTTAGAGAGGATGCCTCAGTTGGTCGAGTGTCAGACTTTTAACCTGAGGTTTCAGGGATGAAATCCCAGTTCAGGTGGCTTAACTTTGATAAAATTCAAAATGGGAAATTGTTATTTGTTCCTTTCTGTTAAAGTTTGCGTAGATGACGTATGTCATACTCAGTAGAGTCAAAATTCAATGGTGGGTTCAGAAAGGTAGCTAGCTTTGATAGCTAGCAACTAGCGCGAAGTCTTGGATTGGGGAAAGTGACTCTGTGGACTGTAACATAAGCCATCAACAACGACATGAAGCAACAGCTGAGTTAGGTTCTGGAGATGATACTAAACTTAAATCGCCTGAACAGGGACTTGAACCCTGGACCCTCAGATTAAAAGTCTGATGCTCTACCGACTGAGCTATCCAGGCTCTTGAAGATTAAAAAAATGCTTAAAATTTTGGATATATGCAGTTTTACCATTGTTCAAAGGAACGATATCGAAGGTTGCAAGTCTTGCAACACTGTGACAGAGTTTCACTAGATTCTGAAGTTGTTGATGCTGTGACCAACACATGCTTTTTCAGACAGGTAAACATGGTGAAATGTCTTCAAGAACCCAGAAGAAGTCCAGTTTCCCTAATCTAAGATTTATAGGATTACCATGAGCAGAATGACCGAGAATCTAGTCTAATGTTTAGAGAGGATGCCTCAGTTGGTCGAGTTTAATCTGAGGTTTCAGGGATGAAATCCCAGTTCAGGTGGCTTAACTTTGATAAAATTCAAAATGGGAAATTGTTATTTGTTCCTTTCTGTAAAAGTTTGTGTAGATGACTTATGTCATACTCAGTAGAGTCAGAATTCAATGGTGGGTTCAGAAAGGTAGCTAGCTTTGATAGCTAGCAACTAGCGCAATGTCTTGGATTGGGGAAAGTGATTCTGTTTAGAAACCCTGGGTTCAGAAAGGTAGCTAGCTTTGATAGCTAGCAACTAGCGCGAAGTCTTCTGATGCTCTACCGACTGAGCTATCCAGGCTCTTGAAGATAAAAAAAATGCTTAAAATTTTGGATGTATGCAGTTTTACCATTGTTCAAAGGAACGATATCGAAGGTTGCAAGTCTTGCAACCCTGTGACAGAGTTTCACTAGATTCTGAAGTTGTTGATGCTGTGACCAACACATGCTTTTTCAGACAGGTAAACATGGTGAAATGTCTTCAAGAACCAAGAAGAAGTCCAGGTTCCCTAATCTAAGATTTATAGGATTACCATGAGCAGAATGACCGAGAATCTAGTCTAATGTTTAGAGAGGATGCCTCAGTTGGTCGAGTGTCAGACTTTTAATCTGAGGTTTCAGGGATGAAATCCCAGTTCAGGTGGCTTAACTTTGATAAAATTCAAAATGGGAAATTGTTATTTGTTCCTTTCTGTTAAAGTTTGCGTAGATGACGTATGTCATACTCAGTAGAGTCAAAATTAAATGGTGGGTTCAGAAAGGTAGCTAGCTTTGATAGCTAGCAACTGGCGCGAAGTCTTGGATTGGGGAAAGTGACTCTGTGGACTGTAACATAAGCCATCAACAACGACATGAAGCAACAGCTGAGTTAGGTTTTGGAGATGATACTAAACTTAAATCGCCTGAACAGGGACTTGAACCCTGGACCCTCAGATTAAAAGTCTGATGCTCTACCGACTGAGCTATCCAGGCTCTTGAAGATTAAAAAAATGCTTAAAATTTTGGATATATGCAGTTTTACCATTGTTCAAAGGAACGATATCGAAGGTTGCAAGTCTTGCAACCCTGTGACAGAGTTTCACTAGATTCTGAAGTTGTTGATGCTGTGACCAACACATGCTTTTTCAGACAGGTAAACATGGTGAAATGTCTTCAAGAACCCAGAAGAAGTCCAGGTTCCCTAATCTAAGATTTATAGGATTACCATGAGCAGAATGACCGAGAATCTAGTCTAATGTTTAGAGAGGATGCCTCAGTTGGTCGAGTGTCAGACTTTTAATCTGAGGTTTCAGGGATGAAATCCCAGTTCAGGTGGCTTAACTTTGATAAAATTCAAAATGGGAAATTGTTATTTGTTCCTTTCTGTTAAAGTTTGCGTAGATGACGTATGTCATACTCAGTAGAGTCAAAATTCAATGGTGGGTTCAGAAAGGTAGCTAGCTTTGATAGCTAGCAACTAGCGCAATGTCTTGGATTGGGGAAAGTGATTCTGTTTAGAAACCCTGGGTTCAGAAAGGTAGCTAGCAACTAGCGCGAAGTCTTGGATTGGGGAAAGTGACTCTGTGGAGTGTAACATAAGCCATCAACAACGACATCAAGCAACAGCTGAGTTAGGTTTTGGAGATGATACTAAACTTAAATCGCCTGAACAGGGACTTGAACCCTGGACCCTCAGATTAAAAGTCTGATGCTCTACCGACTGAGCTATCCAGGCTCTTGAAGATTAAAAAAATGCTTAAAAGTTTGGATATATGCAGTTTTACCATTGTTCAAAGGAACGATATCGAAGGTTGCAAGTCTTGCAACCCCGTGACAGAGTTTCACTAGATTCTGAAGTTGTTGATGCTGTGACCAACACATGCTTTTTCAGACAGGTAAACATGGTGAAATGTCTTCAAGAACCAAGAAGAAGTCCAGGTTCCCTAATCTAAGATTTATAGGATTACCATGAGCAGAATGACCGAGAATCTAGTCTAATGTTTAGAGAGGATGCCTCAGTTGGTCGAGTGTCAGACTTTTAATCTGAGGTTTCAGGGATGAAATCCCAGTTCAGGTGGCTTAACTTTGATAAAATTCAAAATGGGAAATTGTTATTTGTTCCTTTCTGTTAAAGTTTGCGTAGATGACGTATGTCATACTCAGTAGAGTCAAAATTCAATGGTGGGTTCATAAAGGTAGCTAGCTTTGATAGCTAGCAACTAGCGCGAAGTCTTGGATTGGGGAAAGTGACTCTGTGGAGTGTAACATAAGCCATCAACAACGACATCAAGCAACAGCTGAGTTAGGTTCTGGAGATGATACTAAACTTAAATCACCTGAACAGGGACTTGAACCCTGGACCCTCAGATTAAAAGTCTGATGCTCTACCGACTGAGCTATCCAGGCTCTTGAAGATTAAAAAAATGCTTAAAATTTTGGATATATGCAGTTTTACCATTGTTCAAAGGAACGATATCGAAGGTTGCAAGTCTTGCAACCCTGTGACAGAGTTTCACTAGATTCTGAAGTTGTTGATGCTGTGACCAAAACATGCTTTTTCAGACAGGTAAACATGGTGAAATGTCTTCAAGAACCCAGAAGAAGTCCAGTTTCCCTAATCTAAGATTTATAGGATTACCATGAGCAGAATGACCGAGAATCTAGTCTAATGTTTAGAGAGGATGCCTCAGTTGGTTGAGTGTCAGACTTTTAATCTGAGGTTTCAGGGATGAAATCCCAGTTCAGGTGGCTTAACTTTGATAAAATTCAAAATGGGAAATTGTTATTTGTTCCTTTCTGTTAAAGTTTGCGTAGATGACTTATGTCATACTCAGTAGAGTCAGAATTCAATGGTGGGTTCAGAAAGGTAGCTAGCTTTGATAGCTAGCAACTAGCGCAATGTCTTGGATTGGGGAAAGTGATTCTGTTTAGAAACCCTGGGTTCAGAAAGGTAGCTAGCTTTGATAGCTAGCAACTAGCGCGAAGTCTTGGATTGGGGAAAGTGACTCTGTGGAGTGTAACATAAGCCATCAACAACGACATCAAGCAACAGCTGAGTTAGGTTTTGGAGATGATACTAAACTTAAATCGCCTGAACAGGGACTTGAACCCTGGACCCTCAGATTAAAAGTCTGATGCTCTACCGACTGAGCTATCCAGGCTCTTGAAGATTAAAAAAATGCTTAAAAGTTTGGATATATGCAGTTTTACCATTGTTCAAAGGAACGATATCGAAGGTTGCAAGTCTTGCAACCCCGTGACAGAGTTTCACTAGATTCTGAAGTTGTTGATGCTGTGACCAACACATGCTTTTTCAGACAGGTAAACATGGTGAAATGTCTTCAAGAACCAAGAAGAAGTCCAGGTTCCCTAATCTAAGATTTATAGGATTACCATGAGCAGAATGACCGAGAATCTAGTCTAATGTTTAGAGAGGATGCCTCAGTTGGTCGAGTGTCAGACTTTTAATCTGAGGTTTCAGGGATGAAATCCCAGTTCAGGTGGCTTAACTTTGATAAAATTCAAAATGGGAAATTGTTATTTGTTCCTTTCTGTTAAAGTTTGCGTAGATGACGTATGTCATACTCAGTAGAGTCAAAATTCAATGGTGGGTTCATAAAGGTAGCTAGCTTTGATAGCTAGCAACTAGCGCGAAGTCTTGGATTGGGGAAAGTGACTCTGTGGAGTGTAACATAAGCCATCAACAACGACATCAAGCAACAGCTGAGTTAGGTTCTGGAGATGATACTAAACTTAAATCACCTGAACAGGGACTTGAACCCTGGACCCTCAGATTAAAAGTCTGATGCTCTACCGACTGAGCTATCCAGGCTCTTGAAGATTAAAAAAATGCTTAAAATTTTGGATATATGCAGTTTTACCATTGTTCAAAGGAACGATATCGAAGGTTGCAAGTCTTGCAACCCTGTGACAGAGTTTCACTAGATTCTGAAGTTGTTGATGCTGTGACCAAAACATGCTTTTTCAGACAGGTAAACATGGTGAAATGTCTTCAAGAACCCAGAAGAAGTCCAGTTTCCCTAATCTAAGATTTATAGGATTACCATGAGCAGAATGACCGAGAATCTAGTCTAATGTTTAGAGAGGATGCCTCAGTTGGTTGAGTGTCAGACTTTTAATCTGAGGTTTCAGGGATGAAATCCCAGTTCAGGTGGCTTAACTTTGATAAAATTCAAAATGGGAAATTGTTATTTGTTCCTTTCTGTTAAAGTTTGCGTAGATGACTTATGTCATACTCAGTAGAGTCAGAATTCAATGGTGGGTTCAGAAAGGTAGCTAGCTTTGATAGCTAGCAACTAGCGCAATGTCTTGGATTGGGGAAAGTGATTCTGTTTAGAAACCCTGGGTTCAGAAAGGTAGCTAGCTTTGATAGCTAGCAACTAGCGCGAAGTCTTGGATTGGGGAAAGTGACTCTGTGGAGTGTAACATAAGCCATCAACAACGACATCAAGCAACAGCTGAGTTAGGTTTTGGAGATGATACTAAACTTAAATCGCCTGAACAGGGACTTGAACCCTGGACCCTCAGATTAAAAGTCTGATGCTCTACCGACTGAGCTATCCAGGCTCTTGAAGATTAAAAAAATGCTTAAAATTTTGGATATATGCAGTTTTACCATTGTTCAAAGGAACGATATCGAAGGTTGCAAGTCTTGCAACGCTGTGACAGAGTTTCACTAGATTCTGAAGTTGTTGATGCTGTGACCAACACATGCTTTTTCAGACAGGTAAACATGGTGAAATGTCTTCAAGAACCCAGAAGAAGTCCAGTTTCCCTAATCTAAGATTTATAGGATTACCATGAGCAGAATGACCGAGAATCTAGTCTAATGTTTAGAGAGGATGCCTCAGTTGGTCGAGTTTAATCTGAGGTTTCAGGGATGAAATCCCAGTTCAGGTGGCTTAACTTTGATAAAATTCAAAATGGGAAATTGTTATTTGTTCCTTTCTGTAAAAGTTTGTGTAGATGACTTATGTCATACTCAGTAGAGTCAGAATTCAATGGTGGGTTCAGAAAGGTAGCTAGCAACTAGCGCAATGTCTTGGATTGGGGAAAGTGATTCTGTTTAGAAACCCTGGGTTCAGAAAGGTAGCTAGCTTTGATAGCTAGCAACTAGCGCGAAGTCTTCTGATGCTCTACCGACTGAGCTATCCAGGCTCTTGAAGATAAAAAAAAAGCTTAAACATTTGGATTTATGCAGTTTTACCATTGTTCAAAGGAACGATATCGAAGGTTGCAAGTCTTGCAACCCTGTGACAGAGTTTCACTAGATTCTGAAGTTGTTGATGCTGTGACCAACACATGCTTTTTCAGACAGGTAAACATGGTGAAATGTCTTCAAGAACCAAGAAGAAGTCCAGGTTCCCTAATCTAAGATTTATAGGATTACCATGAGCAGAATGACCGAGAATCTAGTCTAATGTTTAGAGAGGATGCCTCAGTTGGTCGAGTTTAATCTGAGGTTTCAGGGATGAAATCCCAGTTCAGGTGGCTTAACTTTGATAAAATTCAAAATGGGAAATTGTTATTTGTTCCTTTCTGTTAAAGTTTGCGTAGATGACGTATGTCATACTCAGTAGAGTCAAAATTCAATGGTGGGTTCAGAAAGGTAGCTAGCTTTGATAGCTAGCAACTAGCGCAATGTCTTGGATTGGGGAAAGTGATTCTGTTTAGAAACCCTGGGTTCAGAAAGGTAGCTAGCAACTAGCGCGAAGTCTTGGATCTGGGAAAGTGACTCTGTGGAGTGTAACATAAGCCATCAACAACGACATCAAGCAACAGCTGAGTTAGGTTTTGGAGATGATACTAAACTTAAATCGCCTGAACAGGGACTTGAACCCTGGACCCTCAGATTAAAAGTCTGATGCTCTACCGACTGAGCTATCCAGGCTCTTGAAGATTAAAAAAATGCTTAAAATTTTGGATATATGCAGTTTTACCATTGTTCAAAGGAACGATATCGAAGGTTGCAAGTCTTGCAACGCTGTGACAGAGTTTCACTAGATTCTGAAGTTGTTGATGCTGTGACCAACACATGCTTTTTCAGACAGGTAAACATGGTGAAATGTCTTCAAGAACCCAGAAGAAGTCCAGTTTCCCTAATCTAAGATTTATAGGATTACCATGAGCAGAATGACCGAGAATCTAGTCTAATGTTTAGAGAGGATGCCTCAGTTGGTCGAGTTTAATCTGAGGTTTCAGGGATGAAATCCCAGTTCAGGTGGCTTAACTTTGATAAAATTCAAAATGGGAAATTGTTATTTGTTCCTTTCTGTAAAAGTTTGTGTAGATGACTTATGTCATACTCAGTAGAGTCAGAATTCAATGGTGGGTTCAGAAAGGTAGCTAGCAACTAGCGCAATGTCTTGGATTGGGGAAAGTGATTCTGTTTAGAAACCCTGGGTTCAGAAAGGTAGCTAGCTTTGATAGCTAGCAACTAGCGCAAAGTCTTCTGATGCTCTACCGACTGAGCTATCCAGGCTCTTGAAGATAAAAAAAAAGCTTAAACATTTGGATTTATGCAGTTTTACCATTGTTCAAAGGAACGATATCGAAGGTTGCAAGTCTTGCAACCCTGTGACAGAGTTTCACTAGATTCTGAAGTTGTTGATGCTGTGACCAACACATGCTTTTTCAGACAGGTAAACATGGTGAAATGTCTTCAAGAACCAAGAAGAAGTCCAGGTTCCCTAATCTAAGATTTATAGGATTACCATGAGCAGAATGACCGAGAATCTAGTCTAATGTTTAGAGAGGATGCCTCAGTTGGTCGAGTGTCAGACTTTTAATCTGAGGTTTCAGGGATGAAATCCCAGTTCAGGTGGCTTAACTTTGATAAAATTCAAAATGGGAAATTGTTATTTGTTCCTTTCTGTTAAAGTTTGCGTAGATGACGTATGTCATACTCAGTAGAGTCAAAATTCAATGGTGGGTTCAGAAAGGTAGCTAGCTTTGATAGCTAGCAACTAGCGCAATGTCTTGGATTGGGGAAAGTGATTCTGTTTAGAAACCCTGGGTTCAGAAAGGTAGCTAGCAACTAGCGCGAAGTCTTGGATTGGGGAAAGTGACTCTGTGGAGTGTAACATAAGCCATCAACAACGACATCAAGCAACAGCTGAGTTAGGTTTTGGAGATGATACTAAACTTAAATCGCCTGAACAGGGACTTGAACCCTGGACCCTCAGATTAAAAGTCTGATGCTCTACCGACTGAGCTATCCAGGCTCTTGAAGATTAAAAAAATGCTTAAAAGTTTGGATATATGCAGTTTTACCATTGTTCAAAGGAACGATATCGAAGGTTGCAAGTCTTGCAACCCCGTGACAGAGTTTCACTAGATTCTGAAGTTGTTGATGCTGTGACCAACACATGCTTTTTCAGACAGGTAAACATGGTGAAATGTCTTCAAGAACCAAGAAGAAGTCCAGGTTCCCTAATCTAAGATTTATAGGATTACCATGAGCAGAATGACCGAGAATCTAGTCTAATGTTTAGAGAGGATGCCTCAGTTGGTCGAGTGTCAGACTTTTAATCTGAGGTTTCAGGGATGAAATCCCAGTTCAGGTGGCTTAACTTTGATAAAATTCAAAATGGGAAATTGTTATTTGTTCCTTTCTGTTAAAGTTTGCGTAGATGACGTATGTCATACTCAGTAGAGTCAAAATTCAATGGTGGGTTCATAAAGGTAGCTAGCTTTGATAGCTAGCAACTAGCGCGAAGTCTTGGATTGGGGAAAGTGACTCTGTGGAGTGTAACATAAGCCATTAACAACGACATCAAGCAACAGCTGAGTTAGGTTCTGGAGATGATACTAAACTTAAATCACCTGAACAGGGACTTGAACCCTGGACCCTCAGATTAAAAGTCTGATGCTCTACCGACTGAGCTATCCAGGCTCTTGAAGATTAAAAAAATGCTTAAAATTTTGGATATATGCAGTTTTACCATTGTTCAAAGGAACGATATCGAAGGTTGCAAGTCTTGCAACCCTGTGACAGAGTTTCACTAGATTCTGAAGTTGTTGATGCTGTGACCAAAACATGCTTTTTCAGACAGGTAAACATGGTGAAATGTCTTCAAGAACCAAGAAGAAGTCCAGGTTCCCTAATCTAAGATTTATAGGATTACCATGAGCAGAATGACCGAGAATCTAGTCTAATGTTTAGAGAGGATGCCTCAGTTGGTCGAGTGTCAGACTTTTAATCTGAGGTTTCAGGGATGAAAACCCAGTTCAGGTGGCTTAACTTTGATAAAATTCAAAATGGGAAATTGTTATTTGTTCCTTTCTGTTAAAGTTTGCGTAGATGACGTATGTCATACTCAGTAGAGTCAAAATTCAATGGTGGGTTCAGAAAGGTAGCTAGCTTTGATAGCTAGCAACTAGCGCAATGTCTTGGATTGGGGAAAGTGATTCTGTTTAGAAACCCTGGGTTCAGAAAGGTAGCTAGCAACTAGCGGGAAGTCTTGGATTGGGGAAAGTGACTCTGTGGAGTGTAACATAAGCCATCAACAACGACATCAAGCAACAGCTGAGTTAGGTTTTGGAGATGATACTAAACTTAAATCGCCTGAACAGGGACTTGAACCCTGGACCCTCAGATTAAAAGTCTGATGCTCTACCGACTGAGCTATCCAGGCTCTTGAAGATTAAAAAAATGCTTAAAAGTTTGGATATATGCAGTTTTACCATTGTTCAAAGGAACGATATCGAAGGTTGCAAGTCTTGCAACCCCGTGACAGAGTTTCACTAGATTCTGAAGTTGTTGATGCTGTGACCAACACATGCTTTTTCAGACAGGTAAACATGGTGAAATGTCTTCAAGAACCAAGAAGAAGTCCAGGTTCCCTAATCTAAGATTTATAGGATTACCATGAGCAGAATGACCGAGAATCTAGTCTAATGTTTAGAGAGGATGCCTCAGTTGGTCGAGTTTAATCTGAGGTTTCAGGGATGAAATCCCAGTTCAGGTGGCTTAACTTTGATAAAATTCAAAATGGGAAATTGTTATTTGTTCCTTTCTGTAAAAGTTTGTGTAGATGACTTATGTCATACTCAGTAGAGTCAGAATTCAATGGTGGGTTCAGAAAGGTAGCTAGCTTTGATAGCTAGCAACTAGCGCAATGTCTTGGATTGGGGAAAGTGATTCTGTTTAGAAACCCTGGGTTCAGAAAGGTAGCTAGCTTTGATAGCTAGCAACTAGCGCGAAGTCTTCTGATGCTCTACCGACTGAGCTATCCAGGCACTTGAAGATAAAAAAAATGCTTAAAATTTTGGATATATTCACTTTTACCATTGTTCAAAGGAATGATATCGAAGATTTCATCGTGAAACAGTGAAAAGCGTAACACTGCAGGTGACAAAGTAAGTCTTTTAACCCCGTGACAGAGTTTCACTAGATTCTGAAGTTGTTGATGCTGTGACCAACACATGCTTTTTCAGACAGGTAAACATGGTGAAATGTCTTCAAGAACCAAGAAGAAGTCCAGGTTCCCTAATCTAAGATTTATAGGATTACCATGAGCAGAATGACCGAGAATCTAGTCTAATGTTTAGAGAGGATGCCTCAGTTGGTCGAGTGTCAGACTTTTAATCTGAGGTTTCAGGGATGAAATCCCAGTTCAGGTGGCTTAACTTTGATAAAATTCAAAATGGGAAATTGTTATTTGTTCCTTTCTGTTAAAGTTTGCGTAGATGACGTATGTCATACTCAGTAGAGTCAAAATTCAATGGTGGGTTCATAAAGGTAGCTAGCTTTGATAGCTAGCAACTAGCGCGAAGTCTTGGATTGGGGAAAGTGACTCTGTGGAGTGTAACATAAGCCATCAACAACGACATCAAGCAACAGCTGAGTTAGGTTTTGGAGATGATACTAAACTTAAATCGCCTGAACAGGGACTTGAACCCTGGACCCTCAGATTAAAAGTCTGATGCTCTACCGACTGAGCTATCCAGGCTCTTGAAGATTAAAAAAATGCTTAAAATTTTGGATATATGCAGTTTTACCATTGTTCAAAGGAACAATATCGAAGGTTGCAAGTCTTGCAACCCTGTGACAGAGTTTCACTAGATTCTGAAGTTGTTGATGCTGTGACCAACACATGCTTTTTCAGACAGGTAAACATGGTGAAATGTCTTCAAGAACCCAGAAGAAGTCCAGTTTCCCTAATCTAAGATTTATAGGATTACCATGAGCAGAATGACCGAGAATCTAGTCTAATGTTTAGAGAGGATGCCTCAGTTGGTCGAGTTTAATCTGAGGTTTCAGGGATGAAATCCCAGTTCAGGTGGCTTAACTTTGATAAAATTCAAAATGGGAAATTGTTATTTGTTCCTTTCTGTAAAAGTTTGTGTAGATGACTTATGTCATACTCAGTAGAGTCAGAATTCAATGGTGGGTTCAGAAAGGTAGCTAGCTTTGATAGCTAGCAACTAGCGCAATGTCTTGGATTGGGGAAAGTGATTCTGTTTAGAAACCCTGGGTTCAGAAAGGTAGCTAGCTTTGATAGCTAGCAACTAGCGCGAAGTCTTCTGATGCTCTACCGACTGAGCTATCCAGGCTCTTGAAGATAAAAAAAATGCTTAAAATTTTGGATATATTCACTTTTACCATTGTTCAAAGGAATGATATCGAAGATTTCATCGTGAAACAGTGAAAAGCGTAACACTGCAGGTGACAAAGTAAGTCTTGCAACCCCGTGACAGAGTTTCACTAGATTCTGAAGTTGTTGATGCTGTGACCAACACATGCTTTTTCAGACAGGTAAACATGGTGAAATGTCTTCAAGAACCAAGAAGAAGTCCAGGTTCCCTAATCTAAGATTTATAGGATTACCATGAGCAGAATGACCGAGAATCTAGTCTAATGTTTAGAGAGGATGCCTCAGTTGGTCGAGTGTCAGACTTTTAATCTGAGGTTTCAGGGATGAAATCCCAGTTCAGGTGGCTTAACTTTGATAAAATTCAAAATGGGAAATTGTTATTTGTTCCTTTCTGTTAAAGTTTGCGTAGATGACGTATGTCATACTCAGTAGAGTCAAAATTCAATGGTGGGTTCATAAAGGTAGCTAGCTTTGATAGCTAGCAACTAGCGCGAAGTCTTGGATTGGGGAAAGTGACTCTGTGGAGTGTAACATAAGCCATTAACAACGACATCAAGCAACAGCTGAGTTAGGTTCTGGAGATGATACTAAACTTAAATCACCTGAACAGGGACTTGAACCCTGGACCCTCAGATTAAAAGTCTGATGCTCTACCGACTGAGCTATCCAGGCTCTTGAAGATTAAAAAAATGCTTAAAATTTTGGATATATGCAGTTTTACCATTGTTCAAAGGAACGATATCGAAGGTTGCAAGTCTTGCAACCCTGTGACAGAGTTTCACTAGATTCTGAAGTTGTTGATGCTGTGACCAACACATGCTTTTTCAGACAGGTAAACATGGTGAAATGTCTTCAAGAACCCAGAAGAAGTCCAGTTTCCCTAATCTAAGATTTATAGGATTACCATGAGCAGAATGACCGAGAATCTAGTCTAATGTTTAGAGAGGATGCCTCAGTTGGTCGAGTTTAATCTGAGGTTTCAGGGATGAAATCCCAGTTCAGGTGGCTTAACTTTGATAAAATTCAAAATGGGAAATTGTTATTTGTTCCTTTCTGTAAAAGTTTGTGTAGATGACTTATGTCATACTCAGTAGAGTCAGAATTCAATGGTGGGTTCAGAAAGGTAGCTAGCTTTGATAGCTAGCAACTAGCGCAATGTCTTGGATTGGGGAAAGTGATTCTGTTTAGAAACCCTGGGTTCAGAAAGGTAGCTAGCTTTGATAGCTAGCAACTAGCGCAAAGTCTTCTGATGCTCTACCGACTGAGCTATCCAGGCACTTGAAGATAAAAAAAATGCTTAAAATTTTGGATATATTCACTTTTACCATTGTTCAAAGGAATGATATCGAAGATTTCATCGTGAAACAGTGAAAAGCGTAACACTGCAGGTGACAAAGTAAGTCTTTTAACCCCGTGACAGAGTTTCACTAGATTCTGAAGTTGTTGATGCTGTGACCAACACATGCTTTTTCAGACAGGTAAACATGGTGAAATGTCTTCAAGAACCAAGAAGAAGTCCAGGTTCCCTAATCTAAGATTTATAGGATTACCATGAGCAGAATGACCGAGAATCTAGTCTAATGTTTAGAGAGGATGCCTCAGTTGGTCGAGTGTCAGACTTTTAATCTGAGGTTTCAGGGATGAAATCCCAGTTCAGGTGGCTTAACTTTGATAAAATTCAAAATGGGAAATTGTTATTTGTTCCTTTCTGTTAAAGTTTGCGTAGATGACGTATGTCATACTCAGTAGAGTCAAAATTCAATGGTGGGTTCATAAAGGTAGCTAGCTTTGATAGCTAGCAACTAGCGCGAAGTCTTGGATTGGGGAAAGTGACTCTGTGGAGTGTAACATAAGCCATCAACAACGACATCAAGCAACAGCTGAGTTAGGTTTTGGAGATGATACTAAACTTAAATCGCCTGAACAGGGACTTGAACCCTGGACCCTCAGATTAAAAGTCTGATGCTCTACCGACTGAGCTATCCAGGCTCTTGAAGATTAAAAAAATGCTTAAAATTTTGGATATATGCAGTTTTACCATTGTTCAAAGGAACAATATCGAAGGTTGCAAGTCTTGCAACCCTGTGACAGAGTTTCACTAGATTCTGAAGTTGTTGATGCTGTGACCAACACATGCTTTTTCAGACAGGTAAACATGGTGAAATGTCTTCAAGAACCCAGAAGAAGTCCAGTTTCCCTAATCTAAGATTTATAGGATTACCATGAGCAGAATGACCGAGAATCTAGTCTAATGTTTAGAGAGGATGCCTCAGTTGGTCGAGTTTAATCTGAGGTTTCAGGGATGAAATCCCAGTTCAGGTGGCTTAACTTTGATAAAATTCAAAATGGGAAATTGTTATTTGTTCCTTTCTGTAAAAGTTTGTGTAGATGACTTATGTCATACTCAGTAGAGTCAGAATTCAATGGTGGGTTCAGAAAGGTAGCTAGCTTTGATAGCTAGCAACTAGCGCAATGTCTTGGATTGGGGAAAGTGATTCTGTTTAGAAACCCTGGGTTCAGAAAGGTAGCTAGCTTTGATAGCTAGCAACTAGCGCGAAGTCTTCTGATGCTCTACCGACTGAGCTATCCAGGCTCTTGAAGATAAAAAAAATGCTTAAAATTTTGGATATATTCACTTTTACCATTGTTCAAAGGAATGATATCGAAGATTTCATCGTGAAACAGTGAAAAGCGTAACACTGCAGGTGACAAAGTAAGTCTTGCAACCCCGTGACAGAGTTTCACTAGATTCTGAAGTTGTTGATGCTGTGACCAACACATGCTTTTTCAGACAGGTAAACATGGTGAAATGTCTTCAAGAACCAAGAAGAAGTCCAGGTTCCCTAATCTAAGATTTATAGGATTACCATGAGCAGAATGACCGAGAATCTAGTCTAATGTTTAGAGAGGATGCCTCAGTTGGTCGAGTGTCAGACTTTTAATCTGAGGTTTCAGGGATGAAATCCCAGTTCAGGTGGCTTAACTTTGATAAAATTCAAAATGGGAAATTGTTATTTGTTCCTTTCTGTTAAAGTTTGCGTAGATGACGTATGTCATACTCAGTAGAGTCAAAATTCAATGGTGGGTTCATAAAGGTAGCTAGCTTTGATAGCTAGCAACTAGCGCGAAGTCTTGGATTGGGGAAAGTGACTCTGTGGAGTGTAACATAAGCCATCAACAACGACATCAAGCAACAGCTGAGTTAGGTTCTGGAGATGATACTAAACTTAAATCGCCTGAACAGGGACTTGAACCCTGGACCCTCAGATTAAAAGTCTGATGCTCTACCGACTGAGCTATCCAGGCTCTTGAAGAATAAAAAAATGCTTAAAATTTTGGATATATGCAGTTTTGCCATTGTTCAAAGGAACGATATCGAAGGTTGCAAGTCTTGCAACCCTGTGACAGAGTTTCACTAGATTCTGAAGTTGTTGATGCTGTGACCAACACATGCTTTTTCAGACAGGTAAACATGGTGAAATGTCTTCAAGAACCAAGAAGAAGTCCAGTTTCCCTAATCTAAGATTTATAGGATTACCATGAGCAGAATGACCGAGAATCTAGTCTAATGTTTAGAGAGGATGCCTCAGTTGGTCGAGTTTAATCTGAGGTTTCAGGGATGAAATCCCAGTTCAGGTGGCTTAACTTTGATAAAATTCAAAATGGGAAATTGTTATTTGTTCCTTTCTGTAAAAGTTTGTGTAGATGACTTATGTCATACTCAGTAGAGTCAGAATTCAATGGTGGGTTCAGAAAGGTAGCTAGCTTTGATAGCTAGCAACTAGCGCAATGTCTTGGATTGGGGAAAGTGATTCTGTTTAGAAACCCTGGGTTCAGAAAGGTAGCTAGCTTTGATAGCTAGCAACTAGCGCGAAGTCTTCTGATGCTCTACCGACTGAGCTATCCAGGCTCTTGAAGATAAAAAAAATGCTTAAAATTTTGGATATATTCACTTTTACCATTGTTCAAAGGAATGATATCGAAGATTTCATCGTGAAACAGTGAAAAGCGTAACACTGCAGGTGACAAAGTAAGTCTTGCAACCCCGTGACAGAGTTTCACTAGATTCTGAAGTTGTTGATGCTGTGACCAACACATGCTTTTTCAGACAGGTAAACATGGTGAAATGTCTTCAAGAACCAAGAAGAAGTCCAGGTTCCCTAATCTAAGATTTATAGGATTACCATGAGCAGAATGACCGAGAATCTAGTCTAATGTTTAGAGAGGATGCCTCAGTTGGTCGAGTGTCAGACTTTTAATCTGAGGTTTCAGGGATGAAATCCCAGTTCAGGTGGCTTAACTTTGATAAAATTCAAAATGGGAAATTGTTATTTGTTCCTTTCTGTTAAAGTTTGCGTAGATGACATATGTCATACTCAGTAGAGTCAAAATTCAATGGTGGGTTCATAAAGGTAGCTAGCTTTGATAGCTAGCAACTAGCGCGAAGTCTTGGATTGGGGAAAGTGACTCTGTGGAGTGTAACATAAGCCATTAACAACGACATCAAGCAACAGCTGAGTTAGGTTCTGGAGATGATACTAAACTTAAATCACCTGAACAGGGACTTGAACCCTGGACCCTCAGATTAAAAGTCTGATGCTCTACCGACTGAGCTATCCAGGCTCTTGAAGATTAAAAAAATGCTTAAAATTTTGGATATATGCAGTTTTACCATTGTTCAAAGGAACGATATCGAAGGTTGCAAGTCTTGCAACCCTGTGACAGAGTTTCACTAGATTCTGAAGTTGTTGATGCTGTGACCAACACATGCTTTTTCAGACAGGTAAACATGGTGAAATGTCTTCAAGAACCCAGAAGAAGTCCAGTTTCCCTAATCTAAGATTTATAGGATTACCATGAGCAGAATGACCGAGAATCTAGTCTAATGTTTAGAGAGGATGCCTCAGTTGGTCGAGTTTAATCTGAGGTTTCAGGGATGAAATCCCAGTTCAGGTGGCTTAACTTTGATAAAATTCAAAATGGGAAATTGTTATTTGTTCCTTTCTGTAAAAGTTTGTGTAGATGACTTATGTCATACTCAGTAGAGTCAGAATTCAATGGTGGGTTCAGAAAGGTAGCTAGCTTTGATAGCTAGCAACTAGCGCGAAGTCTTGGATTGGGGAAAGTGACTCTGTGGAGTGTAACATAAGCCATTAACAACGACATCAAGCAACAGCTGAGTTAGGTTCTGGAGATGATACTAAACTTAAATCACCTGAACAGGGACTTGAACCCTGGACCCTCAGATTAAAAGTCTGATGCTCTACCGACTGAGCTATCCAGGCTCTTGAAGATTAAAAAAATGCTTAAAATTTTGGATATATGCAGTTTTACCATTGTTCAAAGGAACGATATCGAAGGTTGCAAGTCTTGCAACCCTGTGACAGAGTTTCACTAGATTCTGAAGTTGTTGATGCTGTGACCAAAACATGCTTTTTCAGACAGGTAAACATGGTGAAATGTCTTCAAGAACCAAGAAGAAGTCCAGGTTCCCTAATCTAAGATTTATAGGATTACCATGAGCAGAATGACCGAGAATCTAGTCTAATGTTTAGAGAGGATGCCTCAGTTGGTCGAGTGTCAGACTTTTAATCTGAGGTTTCAGGGATGAAATCCCAGTTCAGGTGGCTTAACTTTGATAAAATTCAAAATGGGAAATTGTTATTTGTTCCTTTCTGTTAAAGTTTGCGTAGATGACGTATGTCATACTCAGTAGAGTCAAAATTCAATGGTGGGTTCAGAAAGGTAGCTAGCTTTGATAGCTAGCAACTAGCGCAATGTCTTGGATTGGGGAAAGTGATTCTGTTTAGAAACCCTGGGTTCAGAAAGGTAGCTAGCAACTAGCGGGAAGTCTTGGATTGGGGAAAGTGACTCTGTGGAGTGTAACATAAGCCATCAACAACGACATCAAGCAACAGCTGAGTTAGGTTTTGGAGATGATACTAAACTTAAATCGCCTGAACAGGGACTTGAACCCTGGACCCTCAGATTAAAAGTCTGATGCTCTACCGACTCCGCTAAAGCTGGGGAACAATAGTCTGTATGAGGGGGGGAAGAAGGGGGAAAAGGTGGAAGAAGGGGGAAGAAGGGGGAAGGGGAAAAATGAAGGAAAAGAGGAGTTTTTGAGAATATGAGGGGAAAAAATGGAATGAACTTGTAGTTATTTGTGTTTCTGCTGTCCATTTCAAGTAAAAGCACACATTCTGGTGTATTCATTTGAGAAATCTACGCGAACATGACACTTTGCTGTGGAATAGCATAGGAGGCTCTTAATCCAAAGGTCACCGGTTCGATTCCACCATTGGAAGATGACACAAACGTTTAGCAAGTGTTATCAAATGTACTTTTATGGTCATTTTTAAATTTCTGAATTAAGTGCTGCAACAATGTAATCTTCTTCTCTGAATGAGTTTGCATGTTTGCAGAAAAAACTGAAGACACTCACTGAAATGTAACAAATTTATTACTAATTTCACACACACAAACACTCAGAAACATGTGTGAAATTAAACCTGAAGTAATAAAAACAGGAATAAATTAAACAATTAAAAATAGAAAAAAATAAATGGGACAGTATATCTTCCCATAATACTACCATTTTCTTTTATGCACGGCAGGTGACACTGACAGCATTTGTTTTTTTCCACCGTGCGGGCGTAAGCTCTCCGGGTTAGTGGAGGTGAGGGCAGGGAATCAGATGGCACAATCTGTTTGTTTCCATTTGGGATGACAAACACAACTGGCTCAATGAATGGACTGGGGTTTAAAAGTACAGGAGATGGAGATGGAGGAAGAGACAGAGGAGAAACGATCTGCAGAAACTTCTTGGGACTGCAGCCAGGTGGTGATACTTTTCTTTTGGTGGGGCTTGTGATGCGGTTGGATAAATCAGACGTCTGAGGGAATAAAGGCACAGTTCACAATATAGGATAACCATAGATGATAGTGAATTAATCTATCTATCATTATGGGTATAGCAGTCAATAAAACCAGATCATTTCAACATGAAATGAATGAAATGCATGAAAGTGCCACTATAGTTACTGCTACATGAAAACAATAACAATGTACATTTTTTAAAATCAAAGTCAACCTATGTATCATTCTCTTTACATTACCTTAGATGAATGCTTCCCAGCCAAACTTAAGTTTGGCTTCAGCATGGCACCATGACAGCCACCAAACCGTGGCTTTGTAAACTGACAAAAAGAAAAACATAACCTTAACTTGGGCTTTGTACATTTTATACAGTTGAGTATATTAATAATATTAATATAAATATCAGCATAAGTAAATCCTCATTACTTACTGATACCAAAGTCACAATGGGTCTTCTCGGTTCATCACCAGCTAAGGAGACGTCCTTTGGTGGTGGTGAATCTGCAGGTGAGGGCCCTGGCTGCTCTGCCACCAGCACGTCATAAATGTATGAGAGCCTTCTGATACCTTCTTTGCATGCAAACCGCAGTTACAGCTCTGTGCACCTCCAAACAGTGACATTTGTCCCCTCATCTGCATTGGGCATTTCTCAATCTGTATTAATGTTTGACAGCAAATAAGAAGGTGTTCCCTTTAAATATGTCACAGCTTTACATTTAATATGATACACATATCACTCTGTGCAGGTTTACCTTTCAGATACAGATCATGCCACTTTTTCTGCCGAGGTGCTGGTCTGTTTCCTGCCTCAGAGGGCCAAACACCCAAGGCAGCAACTTTTCGCAGGCGGGATATCCACTCCTCCTCTCCCATGGCCCTGTGTTTTTTTTTTTTTGTTTGGAAGCCATCTGCCATTAACAGAGAAAGAATATTTATACCAAACAGCTAATATTTGTACATCACAGAAATATGACCAAATGTGCACTATTTTTAACTTATTAAAATATATATATTCATGCACACACATAAGTTCTTACTTGCATACAATCACACAAACACACAGCTAATTATTAACTAATAGCAGTAGCCTACATATTACACATATTACAACAGAAGTGAATACTACATAGATTTCATTCATACCCTAGCTTGTTATCAACTAATACTAGTAGCAGCAATGCATATTTAAGACTTTTGTGACAACAGAAGTTAATATGTCGTACTGATTAGCAGTACAATATAGAGCAGTACAATAGCATTAGCATGTTTGACAAAAAAATCGCCACGTAGAAAAAACGATATATTTACCTTCTGTAGTTAAAGTCACCTGAAGTCCTGCGGGCAGAATTATGGAGAAGTGCCATCGTGATTGGCTATCAGCAAAAATGGAAATGGAGCAACGCGATTGGCTGTTGGGCTGAATTATGGAGAAGTGCCATCGTGATTGGCTATCAACAAAAATGGAAATGGAGCAACGCGATTGGCTGTTGGGCTGAATTATGGAGAAGTGCCATCGTGATTGGCTATCAGCAAAAATGGAAACGAGGCAACGTGATTGGCTGTTGGGCTGAATTATGGAGAAGTGCCATCGTGATTGGCTATCACCAAAGATGGACCAAAAATGGAAATGGGGCAACGCGATTGGAGGAGAATTATACAGACGCTTGGTCTCCCGCTACCGCTCTCCAGGCTATAAGTGTGCTATCAATGTGTAGTTTCATAAAAAAACATCTAAGATTCTGCTGTTGATCACTTAGTTTTAGCTGCTTCCTGATGCTTCCTGCATCAGTTTCTTCACACAGTTCCCTCAGTTTATTTATAGATAAGAGAAGCATGGAGGGGTCCACTTTGCTCAGCAGGTTGCAGTCCTCATGGTAACTTGATCTGATCCTGTTACGCAAGGTGGTGAGCAATTTATATAAACAGTCATGATTTTTGGCAGCCATAGACTGTACATAAGGAAAATGTGCAGCCACAGTGACGTCAGCTGAGCTGTTGTGAGCTGATGTTTAGAAGTCGCAGCATTCGCTCATTATCATCTTGGTCTTTTTGAAGCGAGGGGTGACCACATTGGGATAAGAGGGTGGGGCGAAATGACTTCATATCTATTTGATGATGGAATAACTTTTACAAGTGCCATGAGCACAATGATCAGAAGGAGGAAAGTCAAGTAATGATGTCACAATAACGTGTATGAAAACATTTTTTAACCAAATATTGTATGACAGAAGCTGAGGGTTGAAGTCAGAGATATTTTAAAGATGATGCCTTATGTCCATCAGTGGTAACATCCATACGAGTTTCACTTTGACAGTGAGGGACTATGTTCGTCTTTGATGTGCAGGCTAACACTGCAGCACCCCTCAGTGGTGAAATGACACAATCCTGTTGAAGGACCTCATGACAGAGTGAAGGGTCCAGACAAACAGGCTGTGCTCAAGCTGTCCATTCGTATTGGGCGGGGCTAGACGGACGATGATGTATTTTGGACACTTCTTATGTACTAGTGCTTTGAAATTATTCACAGATTATTTTCAATTATGTTTTGCATTAACACCTGCAGAACATTTAAATCTTTAAATCTTCAGATAAAAACTGATGAAGTAGGTTAACGTGAAAAGCGAACGTGTCCCGTCCTTGTGAACTCCTTTGGTGTTACCTCACAGAATAACACATCCACACTTATCAAGTGAGTTCTCGAGTGCATATACCATGTAGGTTTGCTTTTTATTAGCTGTGATCATGCTTTTGAGCATCAAAAATCCATTATATAACTTTGAGATGCTTGGTCGGAGGATTATCTGTACCAGTTGTGGCCAAAAGAGGTCCAGCACTGCAGAATCTTCCTTCTAAAATAAGACTGATTGAAGGATTCCAACAAAACTTCAGGTATATGGTTCAAAAGTTTCATCCATGCAAGCGCAGATGAAATTTGTTGTAAAGAATCAAGGGATTGTCCTCAATCAGGAGGCCATATTTCAAAGCTTTTCCCCCAAAGCATGTACAGATGTTAGGGCTTTTGCCTCCAGATGTATGTTTGTAAAATTAAGACCCAACATACACAAATATCTGGATAAAAAGCAGTGAGGATGAGGTTTTGTTTCTGAATCCAGGCTTTGTTTTCTCCCTCCAGACTTCATTTCCTCACCGGGCTGCTCTTCCTTCACCAACATCTGTAAAACATCTGTTCAAGAAGCACTGCAACAAGGTAAGATTTACTTGCACAGAGCAGTTTTACACCCACACTGGGTTTACTGTAGATACCCAGAGCAGCTTTTCTGCAGCTCTGAGTGTTTTTTAATGTCCAATAGCTGTTTTTTTTTTCACCACAGGCTGTAAGGAGCTCTGTGTGTGTTTTTATTGCACATTTGGGAGGAGGAATGTCTCTTTGTGTATGTTACAGTGACCCTTGTGTTGTGCATGTTTCTTGTTTTATGTCATCAGAACGGATTTTGCAAACCACTGCACCTCCTCAACCTTCTGACTGAGGCTATACAAGGAGGAGGTCAGTAATGTCTGCTGCCGTGAAGTTTCTGACATTTAATCTCATCTCAAGTCACCTCTGTTATTGTGAAGTTGATTCAAAAGGCAGCAACCATTCATTCTCACTGGATAGTTCCACTGCTAAGTGACACGTGGCTGCATTTAAAAGCTGCCTCGGTAACAAAGGAGGGAAGGGCTCCACTCCCACATCTTCTGTGGGGGTTCATTAACACAACATCAGTGTTCATGACACTGATTGCTGGGTGGGGTTGGTGTTACCACCCCTATCTGTTTATTCAACACAACCCAGATGGGGGCATTGATTTAGAAAGGCAGCCGCTTCCCGTTCCACATAGAATAAAACAATCAAGTAAAATACTCTCTGATGACTTTCTCTCTTGTGTTCAGTGTTGGCTGGAAGTGAGAAGAACTTGAATCTGGAGCAGTGCAAGAGCATGGTGATCCTCATGGATGTATCCTTGGAGCTGAATATGCCAGGAGTTTGTTCTTTGTTTGGGAAAAATCATCAGAGTTTTAATCGACTCAAGTCCCTGCTTAGATGAAGCATGTGTTGTGTAACTTCATAAGCCGAAAACTGTAAGGCCAGCTGTGATACTTGAAGATGCTTTAAGTACTTTATATTTAAATTTAAAGCTTAAACCTAACAGTGGGTAGTTTGATCTTCAGTTTCTAATTCAAGAATCTTTGGGAGCTTATGTTCTTTGAGAAGCCTCCTCATACACAAAGAAGAAGATGTTTAATGTATGTTTTAGGAGTAGCAGAAGTGGAGCAAAGCAAACATTGTCTTTAAAGTGACCAGTGCAGAGTTCTTCTCTGCATTCATAGAAGTATAAGATAATGTAATGATGGTAACCATCAAATATTCAAAGACAGCATCACCTGAACAGGAACCCTGGACCCTCAGATTAAAAGTCTGATGCTCTACCGACTGAGCTATCCAGGCTCTGAAAGGGTCAGCTCACAGTTTAAATCAGACTTTTTGTAAAAACATCAAGCATCTTTGGGACCTCAGACACCAAACAGTCGTCCATCAGACACGTTTGGAGCTCCAATGAACGTCTCTCGCTCTTGTACTTTTGGTGCTTGATCCCAGTTACCATTGGTGGACTCCAGCGGACTCCAGTACGATTCAACTATGAGAAACGTTGTCTTGGATTTTTGGTGAAAGAGTCCTCTCACATTGACTGTTCAGAACAGCGAATATGTCAACAAGGAAGTGTTTTCATTGTCTTTGAGAAGCCTCGTCATAACCTTTGCTGTCTTTAACCATCAAATATTCAAAGAGAGCATCACCTGAACAGGGACTGGAACCCTGGACCCTCAGATTAAAAGTCTGATGCTCTACCAACTGAGCTATCCAGGCTCTGAATAGGACAGATCACAGTTTAAGTTAGACTTTTTATTAAAGATAAAACCAAACCACCAAAGAGGAACTGGTTTATTGGCTGATACAAATGTTAAAGCTGAAACCTAACAGTCTGTCATTTGGCCTTCAGTTTCTAATTCAAACATCTTTGGGACCTTAGACACCAAACAGTCGTCCATCAGACATGTTTGGAGCTCCAATGAACGTCTCCCTTATTTTCCTTAACAATTAGTGTCAAAGTTTTTAAAAAGTTGTGAATTAAATATGAAGCTAACTTAAAGTGCAAATCTGACTCGTATCCTTTTTATTATGCCAAGCAAATCATCTACTCCACCCTCATCAGCACCACCTGTAACAAACAGCTGATTGTTGATTTGAGAAACACAAAAGATTTCAGCCTCCTCAATGAATTCTTTTCTAACTGATTTTTCCTCATTGATGGGAACACGATTCTCAGGCTCCAGCAGGGTTTCTGGTGGGGTTGAAGCGGGACGCGACACTAACACGGTGTCCTGCAGTGAACTGATACTGGGCTCATTTACAGGCCTGTGTCTGGTTAAAATTTCTTGACCTCATCTTTTCTCCAGAGACAAGGCATCGCTCACTTGAATTGGCCCGAGTTTCAGACTCTGTGGGAGAAGATCCGGAGGTGGACGGTAACAGTAACAGTAGCACTGTAACACTGGTCAAAGCCAAGTGCTCAAGTCTGGTCCATGAACTTTCTGGAGATCTTTTGATGTGTTGTAAAACATATAAAGAAAAGATGTTTTTGTTATTTCTGTATGAATCAAAAACTAGTTCAGGTGAAACGTGTAGATGTGCATGAGGCTTAAACTTCTCACTCAGCCATTGTCTCTTAAGTGCTGTAAAAACCTGATCTCCACAGAACTACCCAAATGTATGTATGATAAACAGATAGAAACAGATATCCTCTAAGTTGAACTTGATCTTCAGTTTTATACATTCATTTTGCTGCGTTTAATCTCTCTGCAGGACATCTTCCTGGTTTTTGACACGAACAAAACAAATCGCCTGGAATATCAAGAGGTGGCCCCCGCTCTGAAAGCAGCAGGTATGTCAAACAGAAGCTTTTACGTCTGTCAGGTAAAATCTGAGCAGCAGAGGGTGCCAGAACACCTGGTTTCTTTATCTTTAACTTGTAATGTTTACTTGGATTGTACTAAAATGTAGAAAACATTACAGCTGAAATGAAAACATTTGAATCACATAAAAAATTTGTATTTTTTTGTCTTTCTTGGGTCAACAGAGCAGATGTTACCTGTGTAACTCAACAGTATCAAAGATCATTAATAGGTGACATTTCAATAATGCAGCATCATAAAAAGTTCAGTTTTGACTCTAACTATAGTAGAGCCGAGCTGTGGAGCGTGTGAAATGTGTTATATGTACCCTGTGAAATGATTGAAAACACATCCTGCATTTTTCTCCCCTGTTATCTCTGTGAAAAAGTGTTGACCTTCATTTCTTTATATTTTCCTTCCCAGCTTTTAGACTTTCTGAAAGTTTTTCATTGGACATTTGCTGCTTTTTGCAGAAGAAAGTGTTTTTTTGTTTGTTAAGCCACTTAACACTGATGTATCAGTCTTTCACGCTTCAAAAAGGCTCCTAACTCAAGAGACGAACCAGTATTTTGTCGACACATAACAGACAACTTAACAAAGAACCTGTTTTTAATTGTATCTTTAGCCACTTTGTTGCTAGCAGCCTGTCACAAAGACTTATTTCTTTAGTTTCATCTCTGAAAAACAGCAAAGATAACACAGTTTGACAGACAGAAAATAGGATTTCTGCAGCAACAAGGTGATTCCCAAAGAGCTGTTAGCTGAAAACTTGGCATATCTCAGCATGGTGTGCAGTGTGTCCTTAAAACATTTGAGGAAACTGGACAAGTGGAGGACAAAAGAAGAAGTGTCAGGCCTAAAAAACTATCTACAGCAGATGAACAGGATCTGAAAGTGATGTCCTTAAGAAAGAGGAAAAAATCCAGCAAAGACCTGACAGGACCTGAGAGATGCATCTGGACCTTCAGCTGATCCATCTACTGTTGGCCCAAGCCTCATCAGAAATGGTCTCCATGGAAGGGTGGCTGTCAAGAAGCCATTCTTAAGGAAGGGAAACAGGGAGAAAAGGCTGAGCTATGCCAAATGACACAAGAAGTGGACTGAAAATCAGTGGCAACAGGTCTGATGGAGGGATGAATCCTCCCCAGAGCCCGGACCTCAACATTATTGAAGCAGTGTGGGGAGAATAAAGGTGCTCGCACCAAGTATTGGCTAAATAATTCCCATTTTCCTGTTAATATATAAAGAAATGAGGGTGGCTCAACACTTTATCCCAGTTCTGTCAGTCATGTGTCTTGCAGGAGGTTAATATCCATCCTGTGTTGCTGCACCTGCTCATTGAAGTGATCCATTCTCACCTGAGTTTGTCTGTTTGCAGGCATCCATGTGGATGACTTGGTGATGGAGCTGGTTGGACTGAGATACACGGAGCCCGACATGACCGTCAGTTACCCCGGCTTCCTGTACCTGGTGATGAAGCTGGAGAGCATGATCCGTAAGTGGGGGTGTTTAACAATGCAGAGTAGCAAATAAACAGCTGGGATATTTTTAAAGAAGCAAAGTTGCCACCTCCTGAATACTTTAAGAAAACGTGTTTCACCGGTTGATTAACACTTCAAAGGCTGCAGGAGAAGAAGCAAAGGGGGAGGAAGAGGCAGCGTGGGAAAGATGATGGAAGGAGATAAAAGAGGAGCAGATTAGAGGAAGATGATGTTTTCATGTGTAAGTTAGAGCCACAACCAGCCAAGAAGAAGACGTCAGGACGATCAAGACTTTGCTCATGATTATTTTTAGAATTTACCGTCTTTGCTCCAGAACGGATCTCAATTTGTCGACTGGGGTGATAAATTTTGGTCTCGAAACAACTTCCCTTCCACCGATTTTCAGCTGAATGGCTTCAACTCTCTGTTGATAAATGCACCAGCTTTTTTCTTTCTATCATCAGAAAAGAAAAGAAAACAAACGGTCAAAGTTGATTTTTAAGACTGATTTTAATACCGTTGCTCACATTTTTCATCTGTTTGAAAACTAACGGTAACTTTACAGATTTTAATCTATAAAAGGTAGTAAAAACACATTTAAACTCTGTTTTCTATGAATAACAGGAAGATGTACTCAGTGAGTTGATCAAACCCTCCTTTGAAGATTAGAAACACCAAACAAAGAAAATCATCTTGACTAAAAGAGGAAACAATCAAATGGTCATATTAAACTCATATTATATTTATATCTGTAGAGATTCATCCAAAATGATCAGGAAAAACATCTAATTTTTATACATAAACTACTGAGCAAAACAGGGGTTTAAAAATGCCACAGAAATGTTGTATTCCTGTTATTTAGCTTTTATAAGCAGATACGCACACACTCCACAAGACCTTTTTCAGTTTCTTACACTTTATTCAGATCAAATCAAACAAAAATGAGTCAAAACAAACTGTAAAAAGTTGTCGACGTTTATTTGTTTTTGTCTAACTTTAAGGTTTCTTTAATTAACAGGTAATTTAATCTGTCAGAATCTGAATGAATTTTAAAAAATCGATTCGCTTAAAGAAGACAAACATGTCTATGAATAATGTCAAACCTTTCTAGTAGAATGAAGAATCATGAAATTCCAAATAAAAAGGCATTTTGTGACCAAAGTAACCTGAAATGAACCGTTTTAAGATAATATTTAATAACACAGAGAGACTAGAAGTTAAGGGGGTTGAATGGGGTAAATTCTTAACTAATAGACTATTTTTTGGTTAAAACTGCTCTAAAAGTGTTATGTTTATATGTTAAATATGTATGAAATGTATATTTAAAATTAAAATAAAACATTTTCTAATTAGATCTCCTGTAATTAGAATAAATGCCTGAAAGAAAACTGTTTCCTTCGCTACTGCAAAAGTGCCACAAGAGATGATCACATAATCCCTTAAATAAATATGAGAAAAATGTACTTCTACATCATTTGTTTTGGTTAGAAGTTCATTGTTTGAATCTCTTCATTCATCCGTTGACTCACTCAATTCATCATTTTTTCTTGTTTTACAGACAAATTTCAGTCGTACGACATGATTGGAATGGGGATAGTAACCATCAGCTACAGACAGGTACGAACACAGAACCGAGCTCAAACGTTTGGGTCTCAGACTGAAGCTTACAAAGCAGAAGAAGAAGGTTGGGAAACAACCAAAGTGCTTCAGGCTCTCAGTGTCCTCCGTCAGAGAGAAGGTCAACCGTTACGTTCTGCAGCAGTAATGTTGAAACAGACGTCCGAAACGTGTTAGAGGAACCCAGCGGAAGCATTTAATGAAAAGAAAACTGAACTTTGGGGTTCACGAAGCACAGAGGAACTGATTTCACTCAACATCAACAGTTTCTGGATGCTAATACTCTGCAGCCTACAACAGAGCAGCAGCTGCTCTGAAACAGGAAATGTGTTCAAAATATGTCAGAACTTGAAGTAATCTGGTCAAACAAAAAAGACGAAACTGGACATAATAGTTTGCACATGATGAGATTATTGTTTCTTAAAGTTGATTTATTGAAAACTAGCTTGAGGAACGGCTTAATTTAGGCTCTGTTCACTGTTTATTCAGCCAGGTTCTGCTAATTGTTTTCTGTTCTCTTAATTCCAGTGGCTCCAAATGACCATGTACAACTGAGCTGAGGCAGGATTCACCAGGATCGGATCAGTTCAGCCCCACAGCAGGAAGACGTGAGCGGGGTTGTTGGTGTGTGCATGACTGTAGTTATTTTTGCCAAATGTATAAAAGTCGACACTTGTAGCTAACAAAGAATTGGTTTTCCCTCTTGTATGTGAGCATCCAGTTCAGTGGCAACAGACTTTTACTTTTACTGTGATAAAGAAACATTTAGTTGATTATTTCGAAATGGGATGAGCATAAATTGGAAAATTGTTAGATATGAGGTGCGGTGGTGTGTATATGATGGAGATACATGCACATGGAGCAGTGTTTTGGTTCTTTGTGCTCTCAAATACTTTAGTTTTACCATAAAAAATGACATTTCCTCTTTGTTGTAGCCTGAGCAGCATCATGTTGTGGCATAAAACGATAATTCCTTTATTTTCTGAATCATAACTGGTCAAACTCACCATATGCTGTGAATGAGCACCCCCCCCCCCCCCCGAAAAGTCTTATTGTCCTTTTTTTTTAAAAAACATTCTACTGAAAAGTCCCAAAAAAAAGGAAATTTTATGATTTTTCAGTTCAGATTCTTGTATCTTTTACATTTGTATCTTTCTATCTTTTTTAAATGCTTAAATGCTGAAAATAAAAAAAGCAAGACGCAGTTTGGAAGTTTTGTTTGCTTCTGGCTAAATTTGGGCCCCTGTTTCTGCCCGAAGGCGTTTGAATAAAGAATATAAACTGATAAAGAAAAGTGTGATGTTTTTATTTACCAGCACCAGTAGAACCGTAAAAGTAGAACTGAAGTTATCGTGTTATCAGATCGATTCAGTCAGTTTGGAAACAAATGGATCAGAAAGATGTGTAAAGTTATATATCACTGACTTAAACTAGCTTCCTTCACTTTTCTAACTCAAGTATTAGCTAAACTTGATTAAAACTGAGTTGGTTGAAACTGATGCACGTCAGCATGTGCGGCAGCTCCAGCTGTATGCTGAGGCCTTAATACCGGTTCCCCCCCCATGTCCTGTTTGCTTGGCTCTGGCTGTTTTGTAGAGCTGAGAAGCCATTCTGTTGGACATAAAGCCCCTCAGGTGGAGCTTTGGTGGCCATTTGGATGGTTAGATGACCTTTATTTCCTGGTCCTTAAGCTGTAAAACCGAGAGTTTACATTAACATCTCAAGTCTTTGGGGGGGGGGGGTGGGGGGGGGGTGGGGGGGGGGGGGGGGGGGGGAGAGACTATGTGTGCACTGTGGTTGTCAGTGTGATGTTGTGTGTGAGTTTATGTATGTATTGATTTTATTATGTAAAGCACTTTGCGCTGCTTTTTGTATAAAAAGTGCAATATAAATAAAGTTTGATTTGATTTGGGGCTAAGTAGAGGAACCGAGCCTGACTGAGATGAGTCATGACTCCTTCCCTCCGTCCTCTGTCAGATCGCACAGGAACATATTTATGTAAGCTCAACATATCATAAACTGCTTAAACTGCAGCCGTAGAGACCGACACGTTGCCGTAGTTTGAGCTGAGGGTGTAGCTGCAGCAGATGCTGTGGGTGGGGTTGTACATGACGGGGTTGGTGTTGCTCCACCAGCTGCTGTGGTTGCAGTTTCAGGTGTAGTTGCTGCGTTTAGTGCCAGTTGCGTGTTTGGAGATATTATCTCAGTTGCAGTTGTTGCTGCACCGAAGAAGTACCAGATGGTGTAAAGTCAGTAGTCAGTAGTTTATGTAGCTGTTGCTGATGTTGCTGTACAGATGATGTAGTTGTTGATGTGTTTTCAGAGGCTGCCGTGGGTTCAGTATTTGATGTATTTAGTGCCAGTTGCGTGTTTGGAGATATTATCTCAGTTGCAGTTGTTGCTGCACCGAAGAAGTACCAGATGGTGTAAAGTCAGTAGTCAGTAGTTTATGTAGCTGTTGCTGATGTTGCTGTACAGATGATGTAGTTGTTGATGTGTTTTCAGAGGCTGCCGTGGGTTCAGTATTTGATGTATTTAGTGCCAGTTGTTCTGTTTAGCTGAAGAAAATGTTGCATTTATTTGCATTTGTTGCTGTGCCGAAGAAGTACCAGAAGTCTGTAGTTGCAATTTCTGACGTACTTGTTGGTTTAGCTGCTTTTAGCTGCTGTGTTTAATGAAACTGCCCTGATTTCAGAGCTACATTTAGTTTCAGAAGTTGTTATTTTGGTTGCAGGTGTTGCTGAGCAGGAGATGTAACTTCGGTTTGTGTAACTTCTGCAGTTTCATTCTTTGGTTTAGTTGCACAAGGTGTTGCTTCAGTTCTAGCAGCTGGTTTAGTGACAGTTGATGGTGTTGCTGTATATGTTTATTTTAGTTTGGAACCTTCCAGTGTTTTACTTTATTCATTTTTATCTTCGATGTTTCTGCTGGTGGTGTTTCATGTTTTTTTGATGACATGCTTTCTGTTTCTTTGTATCGATGGACTCGGCTTCTTGTGGACTTTGCTGCTCCTGCAGCGTCTCGAGTCTTAATAAAACTACTTTTAGTTTCATGCCTTTCCATGTTCTGGTATGGATTTGGATCGTCTATGACACCCAGTGTGAGAATTTGTTTGTTTTACTTGAGTTCAGAGTTTGTGTTCGTTCTGATTTGATGACCAGTTTGTCATGTAACACAAAGTTAAAGAATGTATTCATGCAGTCATCGTGGGAAACTCTCTCCAAAGTCAATGCAGCGTTTATATAACATTCTCACGTCTGTTAAATGTCACTTTGTGACCTTCTTTATGTTGCTCTCAACTTTGAGTTCAGTATTTAACCAGCAACGAAACTCACTGTTGAGAGCGTGGATCATAAAAATGTTTTAACGAACACGTTTCATTGAAAATGTCTAATTTTTTTTAGATGATATCAAATTGTATTCTTAGAGTTTTGACCTCTTGTGCCTCAGTGTTAACATCATCACTTTTTTTTAAACTTACCACCTACATTTGAGACCCAGCGTATTCAGACACTCTATAAACACTCATACAGTGTCCATTCATAAGTTCTTGCAGTCCACGGTGGGATTACAACTTGACGCTGTGACCAGTCACAGAGCCGCTGCGCTACGCTTCGTCACATGACCACATCAGAGCTGCAGCGTGCTACTGCCACGGTCTATAAATGCTGCAGTGACGCTAATCTTCCAGGACAGCCTGAGCGTGACCTACTTCTAACGGTTGCAAGCAAGACGGTCGCCCTTCACACCCACCCGCGCCTCCGCCTGGCGGTTCTGATGGATGACACTGCAGCTCAGGCATCTGGGGTTTATGATGCCAGCCCACCGGGTCAGTGGCTCTCAGAAAAGGTGGACCGTGGTGTAAAGCAGCTACTGAAGATTTATTCTGCTGTTTGGTTCTGTTTCAGCATCACAGGAGGTTGAAACACAGGAAACTCTTTGATATTTGAACACACTTCAACAGTAATTCTTCTTTCTATCCAGTTGAGCAACTTCTGGAACCTCAGCATCTCATCTGCACCCTGAACTACTTTATGAACACATGTCCTTCGTTACTTTATGCATTTTGATAACTTTGCACTCTTCACCTTCATTGTAAAGATTCCTGGGAAACAAAAAGTTCCACACAATGATGTAAAGTTTCCAAAAAAACCCCCAGAAATAGTCCAAGAGCGAACAAGCATGGGCAGATGTAACTGGAAGGTGATGTGTTCAGCTCTGGGATGTAATGTTTGGTGGGACTCCTTTTTCTTCACCTGCACAGGGGGCGTAAATTTATCATGACACCGAGAGGCATGATAAAAACAATGTGAAATACAGCAGAACTTTCCTTTAAGTGTCACATTCAATAACAAGGTTCTCTCAATGTTACTTTACTGGGGCAGTTCTTTTATTTAAGTTCAATATACACACAGAGTCTCGTATAAATTTCATTAAAAATATTAATTATCTATATGACGAGCAGTTAAATGCAGTTTCAGATGTCTTCATCTTCTATATTTACAAGTCAAAATACATTTTTATAACTGTAAAATCACATATTTGGGGTGGTTTTTCTGTTTTGAAATCTAAATTTGAAATGATGTCCTCTTTTATTTCCAGGATGTTCATTTTTCATTTATTGTGAAGAAAGTAATTATTAAACATACACAACTGGAGACCATGGCATAGTTTCTACTCATAAAAAAGACATTTTTGAATCAGAAAGGATCATTTTGGATGAAAATAATGTCACAGATGATCTCTGAAATGCTCACTTTGACCAAGAGGAACTGAATTAAGGATATGTTCAAAGTATATCCTGTTTGGCTGTTGAAGGAGACATATTATTATGTCCTTATCTCAGAAGTTGACACAAACTTTTCCTGGGGTTTTAATGAAATGAAAATACCACAGAGATACTGTCCATTAGCACATTTTTCGACCATGAATTTACGCCTCAGTTCACATTGACCTTTTTAAGGGAACGGAGTGACCCACAAACCCCACCCCAATCCCCTCATCTGCAGAATTTGCCTCTTTTGAGATGGTTAATACTCAATAAACCTTGTAGCTTATTGCTGTCAAATAAGAATGTATGCAGTTGATAGCCTGAGAGCTCAAACACACACCAAACTGATGGTTTTATACCCAAATATTTACATTTTTTATCATCAGCAGTGCTGCTACAGACTTTTGGTTTCTGATACTTATTTTAGGGCCAATCTCATTGCATTGAGCCGGCCCGAGTTGTTAAAACATCACAGAATATAACACCAGCTGACTGATTTATACTCCATTCAAAACTTATGCTGTTTTACTCCAGTCCTCTGAGTTTTAAATAGAATAACATTGGCTTGTGCGTACAAAGCTTTGCCACAAGTTTATTTTTGTGGTGGTGATTGAGTATGATGCTGCTTTAATGAACAAATGGGAAATCTGAGTGTCTGACTGGGAAGAGATTAAAGAATTCCAGTTAGAAATCAGATATGAAACACGGGACACAGCGTCCTGAGACGGTGTTTTGGAACCAAAGAGCAGACAGGAGAGCAGGATAAAAGTTCATTAGATTTATTAGCACACAGAGGATTAATGTAATAAAAATGCATTTTATTCCTTTTACAAATTAACACAGTTGGGGGAAAGCAGGTGAGTTTCTCCAGTCTTACACAAACTTTAACATAACACTTAAACTTTATTTTTAGGGATTTTCAGAAATTAAAACTTAATTTTGACTTGTAGAAAGGTTGAGATATGTTGTAGTATATTTAAACGGGTAATAGTGTTAATAAAGGTGTCTTTAATACTGTTCGGAGTACTTGAAAGTGGGGTTTGAGTCAGTCACAAAATGGCCTCTTCACCTTTTCAACTGAGTGTTCAATTGGATCATTTTGGCTATATTTGTCAGGGGTTTACTGTGAACAGGTCAAAAAATCCTCGATCGTGATCATATTCAGCCACATTTACCTGAAACAGCAACTAGAATATCTATGATTTTACTTTAAACTTCTACTCAACTACATTTTGGAGGTAAACGTTGTACATTAATCGGCTTTTACAGCTTCAGATTCAAATCACCATATAAAACATGCAAAATTTGTACAATTTGCATGTTAAGATTAAAACTACCTGTTAACACTTCCAGTATATTAACATGACTTTGTCCATGAAATTAGATGACTTTTATCGGATTTAATTAAAAGGTTTATGACTGTGGCGACCTCTTGAGTCCGAATTTGTTAGTTCTCACAAACTAAAGTGATTATGTGTTCCAGAAATCCTGAAAGTGTTCTTGAAAATTATTAATTTGTCCCTATTCTGCGACTTTTTTTGTGTGTATTCCTTTTTTTTCCAGAACAATTAACAATTTTAATCTTTTTAATCACTTTAGGTTTTTAACGCTTCATTGTTTCATCAGCTCAAGTATGACATGAATATTCATGAGCTGTCCGAACCAATAGAAGCTACTGGACGCGCAATTCCTGTCAAGTTAGAGAATAAAAGCGGAAGTATAAGGACGATGCCTTCAAAATAATAGTGTCACAGCTTGAGGGGTGAAAAGGGGATGATTTACACATTAAAGCTGCACAAGAAAGCACGCTCTGATCTTTGAAGATTATTCACAGTAAGTGCAAAATGAAGCTCCAGGTGTAAAAGTGGTCACGCACAGTTAATGTTTGAATCTTGTGATGTTGTGGGAATTTATTCTTACCCTGTGTTGTTTTGTTTGAAATTTTAGAAAATGAAGAAAAAGAAAATGAAAAGATAGAAAAACTGAGTACGAGGGAAGGGAAATTAAAAAACAAAAACAAAGTAAATGTGAGACATTACAGAGGCGTTCGGGTGAAAACGCTGATGTGGAGAAAAGTGGAGCTTTACTTTGAAAGGCGTAAGCGGAAGTTCCGCTCCTCGTTGCCCCCTGCTTGTCGGAGTGGGTGCAGCCCGTAGGAGCGGCCGGTTCCTCCTGCCAGCAGCCACACCGTTTACAGGGACAGCTTTTCTTCTCACAGCAGCAGTGGGATTTTCTGACTGCACACACCGGATATTCATCACATTAAAAAAAAAAAGCCTCTCACGGCTGGAAGCGGCGACAGAAGAAGAAGGACACTTTTCTGGGTCGCGTTTCCCTCCCCACCCCGCCTTGTCTGATTTGGGCCGTCTTCGCTTTCTCCGTTTTTATTTTTTATTTTGGAACATTTCCCCTGACGGTGTTCTCCGTGGCGCACTCGGGTTTCTTTTGCTGACATGGTAGATTATCACGCTGCCAATAACCAGTTGTCCGCCGGAGGTGTGCAGACCTACATGGAGCAGGAGAATGACTGGGACCGGGACCTGCTGCTGGACCCGGCCTGGGAGAAGCAGCAGAGGAAGGTAAGGCAGCCAGAGTCGGGCCCAGTTGGGCCGAGCGGAGCCGGGCTGAGGGGAGGCGGCGGCGGCGGGCTGAAAGAAAATGGCAGGGGTGGGATGGGATGAGGAGTGGAGGTCAGAGACCCAGCCAGGGCCTCGGGTTTGCTCCCTAAACCCCACAGCAGCTCCCGAGGCCCCTCTTTATCCTCCCAGCCTGGCTCTCCTCTGTGCATGAGAAAGTCTTGACTTGTGCGTGACATTAAAGCAGATTTCACTCTCTCAGAGGTGACATTTTCCTTCTCTGAGCGGAAGCAGGGCCCCACATTGTTTCAGAAAACCAAGCAGAGATTGTGCAGACATTTCGGGGCCATGATAACGTATCTCAGGGTGCCTTTTTGGCGGCTGTAGGGCGGGTTGGAGGCGGCTTGTCCCACTTCTCCGCCTGCCTGGGTGGCTGGTTGGAGGCCGATGAGACTGAGAGGCGAGGCGAGTTTCTGCAGCTCAGTGCTGGAAGCTCTGACCGATACCAGGGTGTCGAGAGCAGGCATTTGGGGGATTTAACTCTAAATCTGCCGTGATTCAGTCTGTCCACGTTGAATCGTGTCGTATTCAGGGTTAGTGGTGCCTTCTGTGGGAATTTAGCCTCTGAAACTCAGGGCCTGCTGGAGGAATTCCTCTCATGGTTAGCATCTTTCTGAACCCTTCAGAGCATTTCAGCTATGTTAAAACCAGCTATAAACCCAAAGCACACCTGAAACTGACTTTATCCTCATATTTTGGTGAAGAGGGGCCATGTTGAGCAGATTATTGGGGGACCTCAGCTCTACAAGTTGCTGTATTTGCACTCATTTCACTGATGACCCACTTTGCTGTCAGCTACAGTTTTACCACAGAACATGAAACCATTTTTATGCCCAATCATCAACCCACATGTAACCCTCCTGAGGGAGTGGACATACCGTCTAATGACGGATAATTTCAGGGAGTATTGTTCAGCACTGTGGAATGACTGCGTGGCTGGATGTCTGTCGTGCTTTTTAGTGGTGTGACAACATGCCGAGCATTGCCTCGTGCATTTGTAGCAGCATCATCACACATTCCTTGAGATCATCATCCTCCAACCCGGCGGGTTCGGTCCTTTCCTGGTACCTGGTTAGGCGATCTGTTTGTGTGCGGATCCCACGGGTCAAAGGTTATCCAGAATGAAAGTTTGAACCTACAAATGATTAACAGAGTGAGGCCGGTTGTACTAACCTGTGCCAAGGATCCTCCAATCAGCAGTCAAGCCTGAGCTGAGGGGAACCGAGAGCAAATTCCTGCGACGTGTGCGCGCTCACTGTGCCAGTTATTACGCAAAAGCGAGGAAATGTGTCCCGCAGGAATATCCATGGAGAGGTAACAGGTGTGGGAACATGTTCTTTAGCTGGGTGATGGGCCAGTCTGAAAGGTCAAAAACAGGAGTTGGACGGATGCACTCTGACTCTGAGTGAAACGAGAGAAGAAAGAGACAATAATGCAAATTATTTTCCTTAAGCTGGTCTTAAAGCGCATTTTTGGGGCTTGGTGATGAAAATATTTGCTCCATCACTGCTCGAGCCTCAAATATCAGATTAGAAGAAGACATTTATCTGCTGCCAGGCCTCCTCTTTCTTTGTGGCCCTTGTTATTTTGGTGTTTAAGGACTGGACAGTCATGGCATGACTCGGTCTTTTCAGGCAGAAGCAGAGTTTGTCCTTGCAGCGTGTCTCAGGTTTCAGCCACTGAGCAACATTTCTCAACACCCCACAGTTGCCGAGTCCAGTTAATTGCAGTTTATTATAGGCGAAGCTAGTCGCTTGCCAAACATGTCATTAAGTCTTTTTTTATTTTTCCACGCTGCTCAGGGATCCGCAGCACGTTCAAACTTGTCAAAGTGCGCAGTGACGCCACCAGAGGTTTCACTGGAGCCAGATGCAGCCTCTCGGTGACAGTTGGGCTGCGCTCATTTCTGGTGTCATGTGGCGGGAAGAAAGCACGGCGAGGTGGGCGGATGAGCTACCAAGGAAGGCTGTGGAGTACACAAGCCTGAGGGCACGGAACAGGCGGCGTCACCGGGACGGACTTACTGCTCCAGCGTGTCACTAAAAGAGTGCAGATGGTTAAAAACGTTCATGCAACTGGTGAAATTTAAGGTGAAAACTGAGCATGGCAACAGATCTTGGCTCATATCAAGTGTGTATAGATTTTCCTCTAAAAAACCCATGTGGTCACTGACGCTGGTGGCTATCTGCCTGTATTTTCCTACACTTTCATGCGTTTCCATCAGCATGTTTGGACTGCAGTGATTGTAACAGGGACACAGACTCCCCAGTTAGCTGAGACTAATGAAAGAGGGATTTGTAGTGGATGGCATGGTTTTCAGATTCATGTTATTTTATTTGTGCTCTTTTGCTGCCAGATAAATAATCCCATGGAACGTACACAGCCCATCTACTAAAACATGTTAAAAACCTCCAAATAATTACAGTAAAATGATTAAAGTCCTCCAGATCCACAAACCTGGACAAATAAGAGGGGAATAGAGTTGAATTAAGCCAGAATAAGACCGAATTAAAGCTAGGATATGTTCATTTCAGTTTGTTGGGGCTAAAAACCAACATCCAGAGGGAGGAAGTTGAAAATCCCAACGGAGAAGAAGGGAGTTATCATTTAAAGCAATTTGATTAGTTAAAATGTGTTGTTTACGCTTCACCTGCACGTACACACACTTATTTCTCTGTTGCTGGTTCAGCTGGGCGAGGTGTCAGTTTGTTCCTTCGCCAGCAGCTTTCACATGTTTTCCGCGTGCCTGGCTGGCAGAGCAAAGTTCACAGGCCCAGGTTGGTTCAGGTCGAGCTGCGAGTGACGCTCGGTCAGCATCCCTGTGTAGCAGCTGCGTTACAAGCTGCCAGAGCTGCTGTTTCTCCTCCCGTCTGCCTCGCTGTCCCAAAATGACATTCAGAAGAATGAGGGGAGCTGAAACGGCAGCAGGCAGTGGGCGATATGAGGCGGCCGACACGTTTGGAGCCGGGTGTGGCGGAGAAAGGAGGAACTATTTATCTGTTTAATTAGAAAAGTGAGTTGTTGGGCAGCTATCAGGGAGTTGTGGCCACTGATTGTGAAGCTTTGTCTGTAATCCTGTTAATTCTGTTTTCTCTGCCCCATGTGAACAGTAGGTCAGCTTAATCCCGATCACACAGTGATATGTGTTCATTGTGTTGCAGCCTCTGAATATGCTCCAGGCTTTATCTGCGCGGCCTGGATCGTCGGCTTAGACACCTGACATCAACCTTTATTAGATCAGTGGACTTACGAGACTGAACGTGATGAGAGAGGCCGGATATTTGATTGAATTGCTGTGATAATTAAGCAATTAGTTGATGGACATTTGTCATCTAAAGCCTCCATATGAGCCACGTGGATATTTTGAGTCTTTCTCTGACCTTTTTTAGGCTGCTAAATCTTAAATTTGAACAGGTAATGATAATAATCCTCAGTATCCATGTGCCTTTTCCCTGGCTGCCAGCTGATTCCAGGTCAGCTGTGGGAAGGCCCTCCGCCTCAGCTGACTGTGATCCAGAATCAGCCTGTGAGCCTAAACAACGAACCAGTCAGTCAAGCAGACAGCCGGCGAGAGGACAGAGCAGAGAGGAATGTAACCCCTCTCCCCCTTTTGTCTCTCCCTGTTCTGCCACTGGCTTTGCTGAGAGCACGCAGGGGGAGACATTCCTTTGGTGGCCTATTATAGCCTGTTGGGCTGGTGGGAGTGGGCTTTGGTTTGAAAGGGGGGCGGGGTGGCCTGTTTCTTCTTTTTTTTTTTCTTCTTCTTTTGCACGACAGGGGGAGAAGGCTTTTGTATGATTGCAGATGTGGTCCATGTGCTGTCCGCTGGGGAGGGAAACAAGAGTTTCCATCCGGTTCGATGTGGAGGAAGTCTTGGCGCCAAACGCAGCATATTTGTTTGCAGAAATGTTCTCAGACGCTGACTGATGGATTGCACTTTGGAGCCGTTTAGTTTGCCTCTGTTGCAGCCAGCGAGTTCAAAGTTCAGATCAGAGTTATCGAGCAAATGCAGCCAACTCGGGTGGAGAGGTTTGTGCTGCTCGTGGCGAGGTGTTTGTCTTTCTTTATGGTCTGTTTCCCTCCCACTTTCTTTGTGTGCGTCGTGTTTTTGGGGCAAAGAGGAGGACCGGCTTCGGCTGGATGTCATCTCGGGCTCAGTTTGTCTGACAACTCTCGTACTGACCGGCTGCCCACAAGCTCACATCCTGGCTGTTGTGCATAGCTATGAGGATTAGTAAAAAGCATTTCCCCCTGATGAATTGAAATTGGCAACAATAGAGACTAAGAATTTCCTCTTGGTCAGCTGCCAGAGTTCCTGTTGATGTTTGAAAAGAGCACTGACCTTTCTTAGCAGCTAATTTTTTTTGTATTCAACATTTTTGTCTCAAGTGCTCGGCTGGATTGGTGTGGTCTGAATGCACAAAGGTTAAAACCACTGAGAGGTTTTGATTAAAGAGTAAAATGCAACACGTTCTCTGACCTCAGCTGGTCAGATGTGAGGAAGTTCTGTGCATGTGGATCTCTCCGGTCCGGCCACAGGTTTCAGCTCCGGAGGCTGAAGGCCAACAGTTTCACCAGCCTGTCTGCATCCTGCTCTTTGTGTTTGTTTGTCAGCAGCAGAAGAAGACGTGTGTGTTCAGGTGTTTATGAGCATCTGCGTTTTGGGTTGGAGGGGGATGTCTGAAGCACCCCCCCCCCTCCCAGCACAGTTATCAGTTGATCTGTAGTTCCTCATGTTTGTGACAGAATATTTTCACCATCCGAGGTTCATTAAACATGTAGAGAAGTAAACTGAGGAACTTACTGATCGCTGTATGTTAATGAAGCAGAGCTGCAGTTTGCTTTTGGGTTCCTCGTGGAAGGATTGCAGTAATCTCACACCCCCTCTGCTTGTAGGTGTCTAATTGTGCGCCTGTCTTGGTGTTAACTGCCCTCACAGCAGCAGCATCTAAAGCAGCACCTTGGAGTCCATTTTTCTGAAATCTGGGTTGTCCAGAGCTGCTCTAAGGCTGTAGGATTATTGGCTGTGATTGAACTAAGATGGGAGCGCAGATATCAGTCCGAGTGGTGCATCCAGTAACCCGCCTGTGAAAAGCTCTGCTTCGTCCTGCATCTCTCGCCTGTCTCCATGGCTGCAGAGTGCAGATGGCGTTCAGATGTGAATCTGCAGCCTCTCTATTCTGAACAGCGGCGCTCTGCAGGGCTCTTATTTTTGGAAACAACACTTCAGAGCACCGCTGTCATCCTGCACCTGAGAGAGAGCAGCAGAGTTCGAATTCACTGAAAATTTCATCCGTTCGACATGAGTAGCAGAAACCCAGGCCGTCCCCGGCGGTTAGAAAGGAGGCAGATGCACGTGTGTGTGTGTGTGTTTCTAACGCCACTGACACTGTTTCTGTTTGGTGCGTCTTGTTAGAGGCAGGCGACAGGATGCATTTGTGTGTTATTTAGTTATTGCAGAACTGAACTTTTTGAACGGTTCCTTCCTTTTAATTCTCATTGTTTCACTCGGCTGTGAAATCAAAAACGCTTTAAAGCTTCTCCTTTATTTTCCATCTTAAACCATTAGTTTAATGCAGCTTCTGTTTACACACAAAGATGAACTTGTTATTTATTCAATTTTTTATCAGTGTAAATTTCTGTTTATTAGGGAGGGTATTTCTGTTCTGGTTTGACTTTTAACCACTGATATTCAAAGCTGCAGCTCTCCTTCTGACTTATCTCAGCTTCTGTAACAGTAACCTTTCAGTTATTGACATGTTTACGGTACAGTTGACCTAAACGCCTCTCGCTGTTACTGTGCCCTGCTGAGCTGCTCCATGTTACAACAGGACTTTTTATTAAATGATAATAATTATAATCCATCACTGGTCCAAAATCTAAAAACTTTCCAGGATGTTTTAAGCTGTAAACTCCGAGTGAAGCTCGTATTGTTGGTGGTGAAACGTACAGAACGTGCTCTGCGGACATCGACTTACTAATCAAACTCTTTTAGTATCGCCGACTCATCAGCTTGGATTTGAAAATGTTGTCTGGTGGTAAAACGCGCAGAACAAAATGTTTCTGCTGCCAATAAAAAGCATCTCAGCGTGGAACTGCCTCATCTCTGCACCCGGTCAGTGGGTTTGTGTTGTTCACATCGTCCTCGGTCGGCTCGTCCCCTGGAGGCGGCGTGGCCGAGCAGCGAGGACCACATCAGAGGTGTATGGGAAGGTGGCGAAAGCAGCGTCCATGCTCACTGAAAACAGGCTCTTCTATGGTTAAATCCTGATTAAATATCAAAGAGTTGAATAAAGACTGGAGTTCAGTTCCATGACAGGATTTAACAAACAAGTTGTTTTGTTTGTGATTCTTTAGAAGTAGGTCAAAACCTAAAAGCACACCTTGGTCTTTGAGTAATGTTGCTCTGTAGCTTAAAGCTCGTGGTTATCTGAATATATGGCCACACCTAGACAGGTTATTCTCCCTTTGGTGCGATAATGGAGACGGAGCACTGTGCACACACTTCATGTGAGTGTGGTAACAGAAAATGTGAGGATGGTGAAGCCTCTGGACACACGTGGGGAGGGTATGTTTATGGGATGGTAGCGCCTGATCAGACACGATCAAACCAGCATGGAACGAATACTCGATCATCTTCTGTTCAGCAGCAGACAGAAAGCTGCAAGTCGTTCCTGATCGCCATCACCTCAACTAAAACTCTTTACTCATCCACTTTAAAAATCCGTTTGTACACTGCTGTGTAACGTGTGGCTCCTAAGCAGGAGCTTTGTCAGTATTTTGACCATTTTACAGAAATGTTATGGTTTTTAAAGGCAGAATTTAGCAAAAGCAAAGAAAAGTGTGTTAATGTATCTCAAGTTGAGGCAATAAGTGGTGCTGAGAGATGGTTCACTGTATCATTAAGCATTTTTTCTAACTTTAAAACTGATTCGGAGCTTAAAAAGTGCAGTAAAATGTCATGTGAAAGACGATCAGGAGCTTTAACAACCTCCCTCCCGTACGAGTGGTGAGCGTTTGAGGCCTGAAAGTTCAGTTGATGTGGACAAATGTCCGCCTACAATATTTCGACCCGTAAACGGAGGCAGAGCTGAACTAAATCACCAGCTTTTAAAACAATCAGCACGGTTGCATTTACAGTTGAGTAGAGCTACAGTTGCAGCTTGACCTCCGTCCTTGTAACAGTTTGCAAGCACAGGAGTTATTCTCCAAAGTATTTCCAATAGTGAGTAAATGCTCGAGGCATTCTGCCTCCTCTAACTTTGATTTTACATGTAAGTCCAGCTGAGTTCCTGCACAGAACCTGTCTTTACCTTACCTGAATGGTGTTTTTGTCTTTGATTGTCAGTTCTAATTAGTCGTCTGACAACAGAAACAGAAAAATGTGTGAATTAGAGCAGCTTTGTTGGGACTTTGGCTGTATTAATATCCACTTACATTTGACTGTTTTTCCAGAAAGAGGCCTGACGTGTGGAGAACCGAGGACTGTTTGAGACTAATTTAGCGCGATTTATCTGGGTTTTTGTATGATTTTGACATGTTTCCCTGCAGTTTAAGTCTGATTTTGGTTGGTTAAACTTGTTGGTGAGTGGATGAGGGATGCAGCAAACAGACGAGTGTGTCTTTCCTCCTGGGCTGTCTCTGATTGCCTCTCTGAGCTCCTCTTGGATTATTTAACAGCTTTTAAACTGGGCCACTGGGCAAAGAGGTGAGGAGGCGAAGCCTACTGGGACACACATGCATGCAATAGTGTGTATTCGTGTATGTTGACCCTCACACTCTCTGCACTCATCTTGCTTTCTCTGAAAAATGCGTCAAACTCTACTGACGTCTCACATGTGCAGATGTGATGTTGGTCTGCAAAGTGTGGACTCTGTTTTTACACCTGAGGCAGAAAGCTCTCAGTGGGTCTTTGGTTGAGCTCGTGTTGGTTTCAGGGCACAGCAGAGCAGCATTAAATATTTACAGGCCTTCAGGTTCCTCTGCTCTTAAAGCGGGACGCTCTTCTCATCAGATAATCCTACGCAACACTTTCCCTCCGACTGTATTTATTCCTTCTTGCATTCCTCGATTCGCCTCTCTTTGCCAGTGTCGTTACGGCAACAGCCTCAGACAAAAGGCGGTAACTCGAGTCTGTGCTTCTATTTTCAGGATCTACCCGGTTTGTTTTTGGCCATTTGTGTTGCAACGCCAGATTGTTTTTCTGTGTGATTTTTAGCTCTGGGGCTTCTGTCTGTAACGTGGGGGGATGTATTGTGGTCAGGCAGCTCCAGCAGCAGCCCGGGGGCCTGCTCATAACTTCAGTCTGTTGCTTTGTTTTTATTTTCTGTTTTTTTTCTCCTTTATCTTGCATGGTGGGGGACTACAAGCCCAGAGCTTTTCCAGATAGACCACTTCTACCTTCACAAACGGGGGTTCTGGAGTGGGATTGGACTAAAGCAGGAGCTCATGTGAACATTTATGAATATTTACAGGCTGAAGATCTTCAATTGCCAACGTTAGGAAAACAAGAAACGGGCAAAAAAACCTGTTGTAAGTCCACATTTAGACTCGCGTGTTTGGGAGCTTTGGACAGATGAGTTATGAACACAGCAGCAACACAATAAAACTTCCTTTGGGTTTAAAAAGATGAAAAGGGAAGCAGGAGGTTGTTTTGATATTACCCATGGAAGATTGTTTGGTAACTATGATCTGCATGCTTTAGAAATCCCTTATTTAGCACCCAGAATAGAGAAATGTGTCTGAACCGAACAAATCCTGGCGTTTGATTGGAAGGCGAGCTGTAAAAACTAAATCTGAAGAATATGAAAATAAGATGAGTGGCGCTGCATCGCTGCGATGGGCCCTTGGGAGCTGTTGTAGTAGAAGAAAGAGGAAGGAAGGCTCTGAGGTTTCTGTGGTTTTCTGCTCCTTCCATGTTTCAAATATAAAATCACCACACATGCGAACATTCAAGCCAGTCATCTGAGTCAGAGCAGACTGATCAGTGTGTCACTCTATTCTATCCTAACTACAGCTGAATCAAAGTACAGAACAGGATTGATTGGTGTCCGGTTTGGTTTGAGCTATCGCCTGAAATGATTTGACGTTGTCTTTTTGCTCATTTTCACTCGTTTTATAAAGAAAACATCAGTGGAAATGGAGATAAAGTGCAGTAATAAGGTTGTTTGGTGCAAGGACGTGAAGCAACGGTGAATCACGTTTTCCAGCTGCTGCAGCAGGACAAAGTTGGAGCTCTCTGCTCCAGCGCTGAGCTCGATGTGTGTCAGGGAAGTCCTCCGCCATCAGCCACTACTATCCTGTCTGATCCAATCAAAGCTGGCCTGCAGGGGACTATTTAGCTACAAAGATTGCTCTGTTGGCTCCCCCCTTGACTCACAGCTCTGTGGTGAATGCACAATGACGAGCACAGACCCTGCAGTGGCTTCACAGCAGCTCAGTTTTCTGGTTTTTATACTGGCAGCGTTTCCTGCTCGGCTTGCCACCGCGGTATGAGCCCGTTTCTGTGCTCCGATGCTTTCTCGCCTCCTTGAAGGGTAATTTCGTTGACCGTCACGCACACGTGACTGCAGTGGTGCACCTTTGACAGGAGGAGGAGGGAAATCTTCCCGAGGAGAAAGATAAACTCAGAAATGCTCACAGTGTGCGTGGAGATAAAGGCTCAAGAGTTCGACTGGTTCATACTACGGACGCCATGCGCCGAGATGCATTTTAAACCTTCTAAAAATAAGATGCTGTAGTCTTACGTTGCCCGGCAACAGCCCTGAAGGGGAGAAGTGGTACTAATATAGCTGCTGTGACCAAACTCTGCTCGAACACTTCCTCAGTGAACCTTAAAACTGGTACAAATATCAAACTGATCCGCAGCTGTACGACCACAGAGTTTTATTTCAGTAGAAATGATGATTATTTGTGCTGAACCTCGGTAAAAGCTGAGCAGCCCGAGTGGAGCGACGAACGTCTCGATTCTTAGAAGAAAAGCGTTGAAGAAGTGTAGAAGTCAGCAGAGGCGTGAACCCGTCAGAGGAAGTTCAGCATTTCTCCATCTGATTCTTCTCCCTTCAATCCCCGGCAGGTGCTGCACACATCGGTGCACCTTTACTGAGGCGCGATGACCCTTAAAAATGACTGTATTTTTCTTCACTGGTTCTGACTCAATAAAATGACACGATAGCAAATAAATTTTCAATTGAATTAAGACATTTTGATCCGTTTGTTTTAAGGCATCCTAAAGAATGAATTTAAATGGCCCACACCAACACTTTTAGTGTTTTTCCATTAAAAACGGTCGGCTCAGGGAGGCTTTTATTCCAGTTTCAGTTTGTTTTCCTTTGCAGACAGACTGAAAGTGTTTAAGAGGATCACACTGTCACTGATTCACTGTCCACACGTCCTGGACTGCTCCATATACAGCACGAATGGAGGGGGATGTGGTGTAATATTAAAGTCATTTTAAAGGGATTACATCGATCTACACGGTGGTAGCTGTCCTGTACCCGGAGGGGCTCAGAGGGAGGTGGTGTGTTTACGACATTTAAGAGCCTCTGTCTGTGTTGGTATCTGGGGCACGAGGGTCACTGCATTAATATGTCAGGAGTGGATTTTTTCCTTTTGTTTTAAGCCAGAAAGGGTTAAACTGACTCATGGATGCACGACTCCGGGACGTTTGTCACAATTTAAGGTGTTTTATTGACTAATTAAAACTCTGTACGGCTTAAATAATTTCTGCTTTCACCATCAGACATCTGATCTGATCCTGTAACTTGTCTGTATAGCTGATATGACACTCAGCTGTTGATTGATGCCCATTTGCCTGCTGATTTGCCTTTGCATCCACTTCACTTAGTGTGTGTCTGTCTGTGTGTGTGAGAGAGAAACGGGGCCTTGGCCCATGAATCATAAAGCCATAAAGGGCAGGCTGAGCTCTGGAATGTGTGACAGAGCTGACTGAGGGGGTAGGTTTAGCCTCAGTGTGTGTGTGTGTGTGTGTGTGTGTGATGGTGTGTGTGTGTGTGTCGGTGTGTGTTGCACGGGTCATCAACAAGCGGAAACTCCAAGGAACAAACAATGTGCTACTCCTTGCACTGAGTCTGGACCCTCTGAGCTCCTGACCCGACGACTCGCGGCACCAGGAAGTCCATGAAGGCGGTTTAGACTCAAACTTCTCTCATATGAAGCTTGTTAAGTTAAAGTTGCACCACAGAGGCTTCTCTGACGTCGCTGGATGATTATTTCCTGGTTTTGTTAAAGCCTAAAATGTCTTGTTTCTGAAAATAAAAATGGTCAGGAAACGCACAGCACTGCATTATGCTGGGGGGGGGGGTTCTGCTGCTGGTGTTTCTGGTTCATTGTCGCGGGTCCCTGGGGCCTTAAAGGAAAATGAACCATCGTTTGTGATCTTCGTTACTTCTGTGGGTTGCAGGCTCAGACTAGTAAAAGCCTCCTGATGACACTAAGATTTCACAATTCTGCCAAAGAAAATCAGATTAGTTCATCTCACTGTGAACATGAACCTTTATTTCTTTCTTTCTGTTGAATATGAATAAAGTTTCACATGATAGTATTTTTCTTAACCTGTTGCGAGCGGCTGCACTCGGTCACATGTCGCTCCTGTTGTCCACTTTCTTCCATAGTCCCACGACTTTCTGAACCATTAAAAGACGAATCCTGTTTGCTGAAGCCACACAGATCGGGCTGAAGCTGGGTTTCCATCCAGTGGTGCAGTGGAGTGATGCACCACAGATCAGTACCGGGCCCATTTCCATGGACGGGTTGACCGTGAATAAACTAGGCTGTGTGCTGTGAACAGCTGCGGGCGACGCGGTCGCTAACTGTAAAGGAAATTTAGAAAATGCAGTTAAATCCAGTGAGACAAAACTGGTGAGAGGTTTGATTCAACGGGGTTTGTTGTGTTTGGTTATTCATGTCCGCGAGCACCAACTGCGGTAATAACTCGTCACGTGTGTAACGTGTTCTGTACTTCAGAGCTGATTCGAGTTCAGTGTTTCCCCCCCGGTGCTCCAGGACTCCATTAAGAAAGGGGCGAAAATCAGTCTTCACTCACTCAGTTTGGTTAATTTATCATGAGTTTTAAATTAGGCAGCAGCACAAACAGGGTTATATTTGACTCAAGCAGAAACCCAGATACACTCAGGGTATTAGCACCGAACTGGAGGTGAGGCGTGCCGACACGCCCTTCTGGTTTGACCCGAGCCTTCTTGGATTGGCAGGATGTCGGTGTTGTTCAGCAGCAGCTCTTTTCAGTCATCAAACTCTTAATTTTGAGCGTCTGCTCGCCTGTTTCCTCTCTATTTGTTTCTGCTCCTTGGTAGGAAGCAGAGGGGGAGAAGGAGGTGTGTGTGTTGGTGTCCTTTTCCACATTCCTGTGCTTGAGTGCGCGCACACACACACACACACACACACACACACACACACTGGAAAGGACATGGGCGCAGTCAGGTAACTTTAAAGGCTCGTTATCAAACCCAAAGTGTGTATTTTAGTTTGATTTCTGACTCCTTGCGTGTTCATTGTGCTTGTGTGTGTCGGAGGGGGTGCACCTTGCTGCCTTCTTACATCACCATTGTTGCCGTGACAGCCACTTAGATGCGTTACCTTATAAGGTAAAACCGAGCAGGGCGGGCGGGCGGAAAGAGGGAGGGGCAGGAAGAGCCTGTTACTGTGACAGTGATGCTGCCGGGCGACTGGGCCGGCCTGCAACTCCTGTTTGACCGCATTCTCTCAGGCACACTCTCTCAGCTATGAGTCTTCTTTTTTATTTCCTCTTCTTCTTTATCCTTTCCCCCCGAGTCGCATGACTTAGCATCTTTGATATGTTGTCTTCGTCTTTTGTCACCTTTGTCGTCTTTCTGTCTCTGAGGTGTGTTTCCGTCATACCTTCAGAAGCTTGTGAGCAACAAAAGAAACCCAAGTATGAAGGTTTATAGTTGTTGAAGCGCCAGGCTTCTCATACCACACATGCTATTCACTGATCTCTGAAAACAAGCATCTGCTTTATTTGTTCTCACTCAAGGAACAAACCGGGCTTTTCACTTCTTTTCTCCTCCTTCTTTCTTCCTCTCCAGTCTGACGATGACGCCTCAGCGGTCCGCCGGCAGCCACCTTCGACGCTCGACTATCAACCGCTTTGTGTCTTTGTAGCTTTGAGTGGCAGATAAAGTGATGCTGCCAGCTAAGCACGCTTTGGCTCATGTCTCCGATGTGTAAATGCTTTTCTTTCTTTCTTTTTTTCATAGTTTAGTGATTAAAATAACCCTCTGCTGAGTAACCGTCGTGTTGCTGAATTTAGCGCTTACTCACTCTATCTATAGTATCGTTTACTCATTCAGAGGCAGACTTGTTTACATACTAGAGGCAGAAAATTGCATTTAAAACCAGGTTAAAAGTCATTTAAAGAGAGCAGAACAGAAATATTTTTTACACATATAAGGGTGTATTTTCAGGGGAAAAGGTTTCGTTTCCCTGTAAATAATGCATGTGGAAAGAGAAGTTAAACTCTCCCACAGTTGTGCTCTCAGAATAATTACTTCTGTTCTCTCACCAACAACTTCCTCTAACTGACGTCTGCTGGTTTCACACGATGTTTTGTATCAGTCACTGTTAAAAGGTATGAAGAAACTCTCTTCCTAAAATAATGAAGCCACATCGGTCACAAGTGTCTATATATGCTCATATGACGAGGCAAAATGATAAAAACACAAGTGCAGGATGCAGTCGCATCAACAGTAATTCAGGCACAGCTCACACTGAAGGTTACTCACTTTCTCTCGTACAAACGGATCAGCCACAGTGTTAGATTCTGCTGGGGAACCTTGAGTTCTGGCATTCATGTGGATATAACCGTCCAGCTAAACATCGTTAAAGACCAGCTCCCCCAAGGCATAGCAGGAGTAAGACCGCTTCACGGGGGTCTTTAAAGGTCAAAGTCTCGGTTCCAGAAACCACAGGACACCCGCGTCCCAACGGGTCCGAGGAGAATTGGCGGCACAAGGTGGATCTTCACAATATTATGCAGTTTGTTTTAATATTGCGGCCGATCACTGCGCAGTCAAATAAACTGACTAAATCACTGTCACATGTCAGTGAATCATGTTTCCAGAAAGTCTCAATTCTTTGGCAAAAACAGGCAGCTGGCAGGCTGAATGTCAGCTAATGAAAACCTTGTGTTTTACACCAAATAAATGTTCATAATCATTCACGTTTTTGGGTTATTATGGAGTCATGATCTTTTGCATTTTGAGCTTGGTTTGGTTTGTGTTTAGCTAACTGTGGTGCACAGATGCAGCATATGAACTATGTATCTACAGGACTTTACTACCTTAATGAATAAATAATTTACTCACTGCGCTGCTAAGAGCAACAAGAAGTCCAATTTCTCCCTAACGGGCGATTTGCTCTTCAAACATTGAAAACAGATATTCTTAAAAAGTTAAGACACTCCTCCTTTTTTCGAACAGTGCATTTACACACTGGATATTTTCAGTTGTTCTTTTTTATGGCATCAGTCTGATTTAATCGCCATTTTGTGCTCTGAGACGTGTACAAACATACCAACAAGGGGGTCAAAATAGCAGTTTACTTTCTAACAAAGGCAGGTTGGTGTGTGTCTGTTTCCTGCTGCCTGAACCGATCAACAACAGAACTGCAGAACTGTCCCGGGGCTCTGGAAAGATTCAGCCAGCGGTTCGAATAAAAGGCCAACGCAAACAGCTGACGCTTCGCCCTGCCAGCTGCTATTAGTGCCTGCCAAACTCCTGATTTGGACCGTGTTAAAAAAAAAAATAAAAAATCAACTCGCACATAGAAAAAGTGGGTGTGTAGTAATAATAATGACCTCAGCTCATTCAGTGATTAGAGTGCTGTGGTGTTGTAATGGGAGGTCAGGCTGGTGAAAGAAGGGGAACACCATTCTGGCTACTGGTGGCTGCTCAGACAAGCTCCTGCACAACAGCTGGAAATGTGAAAAATGAGTAACTCAAAGACCCCCCCATGAACGTCAGAACAAGGCAAAGGTTAACGCCAAGTTCAAAGGAGGCATTTGTTAAACAGTCACAGGTCCCGTCTGCCTTTTCAGTCACTTTCTTCTTTATTTTCTCTCCATTTACCAACGATAACTTGATTTTCAGCCAGGTTAAGATGTGATTGAGCTGGAAACGGAGTCGCGCGGTTTCTGCTTCAGCGGCATTTCACTGTGAATATCCAAAGGCCATTACAAAAGGAGCAGAAAAGTCAGTCATAATGCCTCATATTTGTCTTGAAACTTAATTTGGGAGCATGAAGAGGTGTGTTTGTTCGAATGAGTATCATGTGAAGTCATATTGTTGAAACTTGGACATAAACCTGGTCTCTTTTTGTGGTTTATACAACCTTTTTGTTCCTTTGGGTGAAGTTTTATGAGAAATCCAGCTACTGTCCACTACCCTTTCTTGGTCTCCAGATGTTAGACTAGCCAGAAGCCTGAACTGGATCTCTTTATCTGTTTGCTGCCAAAGAGTTGGGATAAGAAACATACCTAGCTGATTAGCTGTGTTCTACTTTGTTTTAATCTCTAAACTGTAAATGGACTTTCAAAGAATTTGCAGCAGATATGGCTGATTCTGAAATGACTCCTCCCGTCATGAAATGTCTGACATGATCCAGTCAAATGAGAGACAGATAACACGTTGCAGCCTTAAACTATGCGGAAATACAATGAATGAGTCATTCATAAGTAGCTTGTGTGCTACAATTCTAGCGTATTAATAATAAAATGATGTCAATCATTGTGACACCACCCGACTGTTACTTTTTAGCACAAGATTGTTTATCCGTCTTCAAGCTTGAATTGCAGCTTCTAGGAGTAAAGGATGGTTGGAATTCTTAGATATGAATTGAATAGAGAAATTGTTAGCCCGTGGCATGGATTATCAGTTGGCGTTGAGAGCTAATGGTATGTTCAAATATTGTTCTAGTATGCCTCATGGTGAAAGTGTTAGCTAACAGCTACAGTATTTTATTGAATCAACAGCTGAAAGTGTTCATGGCGTAGATAAATGAGTGAAACTTTCAGCTGATTATAAGGAGTTGAAGTAAATGTGTTGATGTTATAAATTACAACTGTTTAGAAACAGTTAAATTGTTAGCTAACAACAGTGTGGCTATCGGCTAATATTAATGGATAATTGCTTAGATAGTACAATACAAATGATTAGCTAATAGTGTGCAGTAAACATATTTTTTGGCTAATAGTTTAAATTAATGACTGAAATTGTTATCTGATATTATAGATAAATGACTAATGTTAGCTAAACGGTTTAAGTATATGTGTGGCTATTGTAAATTTAAGCTAACGTAACAAAAAATGGTAGAATATTTTGGAGTCGTACTGATTATACATTGAACTTGTTGACTAACAGTGTGGCCAGTAGTTTAAATTAAGATGGGAATTAACAGCTGAATTTGTCAGTCAGTGCTGTGGGTTAACGGTTTAAACCAATAACTGATGGTATAGATTGGATAATTCAATAACTAAAAAAGTGGCTAGCAGTTGAAATTGTTGGCTAATTAGCAGTTTGAATTGATAGCTAATGATATGAGGAAAAAATTATTGTGTTGCTGTTGTAATCTAAGTGTACAGAAAAACTAATTTAGAAATATTTCATTACATTGAAATAGCTTATTAACAGTGTGGCTAGTGGTTGCTAGTAGCTAATGATGTGAATGAGCAACTGCAGTTGTGGTGCGGAGGTGTGGGTTAACAGTTTAAATTGAAAGCTTAATAGTATTGATTAAGCAGTTAGTTAACTAAAAGTGTGGCCAGTAGTTTAAATTGACAAATATTGATGTGAATTAACAGCTAAAGTTGTTAGCAAGTGGTGTGGGTAACAGCATAAATTGACAGTTTGATAGAATGGATTAAGCAGTTGGTTAACTAAAAGTGTGGCTTTAATCGTTTAAATGTTGTGAATTAACAGCTTAAGTTGTTGGCTAATGACAGAGATTATCTGTTTAAATTGGTAGCCAATAGTATGAATAAATGTGGCTATTATAATTGTATGCTCAACGTACAGAAACAATTTGAATTGTTAGCTAAAGGTGTGGATAAGAGCATGAAATGGTCAATAAACGTTTAGACAATTGTTTAAATGGTTGACTAAATGTGGAGTGAATGATTGTGTGGATAAAAAGGTGAATGAAAATACGGTTTGTAGTTGAAATTATGTAGTAAAATGGATTACACATTTAACCTGTTAACAGTTTAGTTAAAGTTGGAAATTGTTAGCTAATTGCATGGAAGAACAGTGGAAGTTTCTCACTGAACAATAAAGATTTGGATTGAAGCGATGAGCTAATTATTGTCCTGACACAGGTTAAGATGTCTTCAGATGGACATATTTGAACATGAGGGCTGGTTATGTATGATAAAAGGGTTCTTGAGCCACAGTCTTTAGAGGTGCGGTGGATGGAAGATGCTGGAGCCCATATAGCTTTAGTCCGGCTCAGTTGGGTTAGTGAACTAAGACGCTGCAGCGTCCCTCATAAGGTTTTATAAAGACACATGTTAACCATGAATGAAAGTATGATTTGTCAGAAATGAATTTAGCTGTTAGTTTCAGGTCTAAACGAACATCTGCCTCCACTTTAGGGTCTTGTTTCATGAGCAACATGAACATATGAAGAAAAACCAACTTTTCTGGCCTGGTGTTAAACCAGCGTGCTGAAGCAGCAGCTTGTTGGACGCAGCCCAGCCACCTTTCGCCTCTGCCTCTTTTGTTCTTCCTAACCTCTGTTGGCTTTTTACATGAGTCACATTGCACCTTTGACTCATCGCAGCGTGGCAGGCTCTTACAAACTTCCCGTGCACTTTCTTTTTTTGGCCTCGGTGTCATCAACGTGTGTCATTGGACAGAAGGGTGTAAATCTTCAGATGGCTGATTTTTACCAGCTCCCACCATTTGCTCAGAGGTTAACGTTTTACATCTTGTACAGTTGGATTCATTCACTGCATTCCTGGAGAATTAACATGGACATCCTCCGCCCCCGCCGTTTCCTGTGCTGTGCCTCTAAAGACAGGAAGTGGATTAGTTAGCTGCTGATTGGTTGAGAAGAAAAATAAGTGATGGTGTGATATGAGAGAAACAGACACACAATCAGAAGGAAACGCCAAGTACAGAAAACTCCCTCTTCTGTGAATAAGACCAGTCTTTTATTCTTAATTCCCTCATATCAGTCAAATGTGCGACTTCACATCTTTTTAAATTAAATCACAGTCACATTAGACCTATTAGAGCTCCTGGTTAAATACTTGGCAGCACATCGGTGTAATATAAGGGAGTGTCTTCATTTTAGAGCCAACTTCTTGGATCAGGATAAGATTTGCTTTCTTACTGTTTAAGCACCAGTTAAAGATTACAAGAAAATATAGAGATGGGTTTTATGTCACCAGTGAAGGAGGGAGTGGTGTCCGTCGTGACTTCTGTCCTAAGTTTTTACCACTTGATTGTTTGATGTCAAGTGCCCTCAAGATAAAAACGAGGCTTTGTGAGCTTCAACTTTTTGTGTGTCTGGACTTCTGCTGATTTGAGGGAAAAGCACAAGAGGGAGAGATTAACCACATGATGGCAGGAAGAGGAAAGAGATGAAGTTGGTGATTTGAGAAGGAGTGTCTTAAGATGTACTAGAAAGGGAGTTGGAGGGAGGAAGAACATAGCAGACATTCCTGACATCTTTGTTGTGTCCTTAAAATGCGGAGCTGGCACAAAAAGGCTAATTTAAAGCGAGATGTTTGTGGTTTGTTTTGCCAGATGAAGTGGGTGGAGTCTTCCACAGAGAGCCGAGACAACAAAAAAACTTTGGTTTGTCTGTGGAAGCAGTGGATGAATTAACCAGAAAATCACACGCGCATCTGTAAAGAGTTAATGGGTGACATTTGCTTTTTGTTGTGTTATTATAGAAAAGACTTCTGTGCCTTTTGGCGTTATTTTGAAGAAGAAAGGGCGCTGTTCCAGATAGAAGATCAAAGAGGAAGACTCATCCCTTTCAGTCGTTCTTCCTCCCCATTTAATCCCAGAAAGACACTCCCCCCCGCTCCCCAGCCTCCTCCTGCACTGAGCTGTCACAGAAGAATTAAACTCAGTGGCACAAACCCTTTTATTTAAACAAACAGAACATGACTCTCCCTCCTCGGCTCAACTTTTCCCCTCTGATACTCCCCCTCTGTTTGCCCAGGAAGTGGTACATGTCTCCGTCTGACTGGGCATTGTATCAAGTTGGTTTTATAGTTTTATATTAACTTAATGTTCAATTTAATCGGTTAGCATTGATCTATGGTTAAGTCTGGGTGTTTTTACCCTCACCCTGAGCTCATTGCCACACATCGTGCTGCACCGAGAGGCTGTTTTTTGTTTTTCTGTCTACTTAAATGTGGCCTCCTCAGAGCGAGCATGATCCCACATACTTTTAAGGATTAATATTTCCAAGCTCTCTGTGATTTCCTGGTGGATTGATGTCAGATGAAGAAATGACTGTTAAAAGAAGAGTTGATGTGTTGAGCCCTTTATCTCCAGCTCACTGCTTACTTAAAGGACAAAATGAGGGAAAATTTTACTCCAAAGATGCATCAGAAGAGCTTCAGGTGCTCTTTTAGTGTGACCCTCAGCCTTTAATGTGGGATTCTTTCTGGTTAAATGTCTCAGCCGGAGGCCTAAAATGGAAATGCAGTGAACGAAGAAGCATGGCGCGTTTATCGTGGGCACTGTCAACATGCAGTTACGCAACTCTGAACTGTGTGATTTGCTCCAGTCACCAGCAGTTCTTATTGACACACAGCCGCCTGATGTGGCCTCATGTCGTGTGGAAATATTCATTCTTTGTGGGTATTTTTTTGGAACTGGGCTTAGATGTGTGAGTGGGGTAATTTAAACAAAAATAAACAAGTGACTTAATGGCTCGAATGTGAAAAAATAAAAATAAAATCCTGGCTGAATCATTTAAAAAATGTTCTCTGTCAAGAAGCCAGAAATAAAACAGGCGGGTTTCACAACAAGCTGGAAACTAGTTGCAGAATTCTTACAAACTCTTTATGTGGATGTTTCAGAAGCAGAAGAAGTTACTGACGACAGTTCAACAGCGTTACACAATTATTAACGATTTTAAAAACCTTGTCATTGACATTATAAACGGTGCTGGTCTTTTATAAGAGGACCTCGATGAGCCTAAAATAGGTTGGAAGGCTCGCTGCTGCCGGCGGTGCAATCCGACCCCCGGCCGACTCTTCGGGCAACAAAGACAGGAAGAGGCATTAATAAATGAACAAATAACCACATCAGTTGACACTTTACCCCTTCCCTCCGCCCCCTCCATCCTCTCCTTTCTCTCCACCTTTGATGACTCCTCTCAGAAAAAAATCTGCCACTGAGCAGCTGCTCATAAGATGGTTTCCAGGTAAACTGTTGTTGGGTCATTCCTGAGAACCAGATGATGAAATCGCTCCTCGTGATGACTGCTGTCCTTATTGTCAAAGGTGATCAACCTTTTGTCCAAGACGGCAAGATTTAATAATGTCCAAAAACCCAGGAGAGGACTATCTGAAGCAGAACAGTTGGGTGAAATTGGGCAGCGCTGTATCTGTCACAGAGGGCCGTGATTGGCTCGCAGCCCAGACTTGACTGGCTTAGATCCTCTCTAAGTTTAGTTTGGTTAGCGATTGTCACGCTGTTCATTACAAGCATGCATAACTTAGCTGGGACCGCCGCTTTTCATCGGCAGCCTGGTTTATTCCTTCAGACCGATGGAAACACACCTGGTGTCATAAAACCGGTCGCTTATCGGAAGCCAAACCTCCAGAAAGAGGTCGCGAATAAAAGCGCTTTACGTTGTGCTTATTCTCCCACGCAGGACGTGCATTTGCCATGTTGACTTTTTTGTCCTGCAGTAGCAGGAACAGTTGGTGGTTCATCTGAAAATGTTCACTTTCACCAACAACCTGCCGGAGGACCGAAGAGGCTGAACTCTGAGCGAGTTTTATTGAAAGAAATGTCAAGCAGTTGCTTCTGCCCTTCTTTTTAACTGTGATTAGTTTTTTCCTGGCTGGTCACCGTGCACATACCGAGTGCAGTGCATGTGAGAGATTAGGATTGTGTTCATGTTTGTGTTCCCCGGTGGGAATACAGAAATGCAGCAATCATGCTGGTAGTCTTCTGAGTGCGCTCAGTCAGAAGAAATCTAAAAATCTGCACTTTGTTTTTCCACTTCTCTCCAATTCCACCTTTAATTTTGCGTCTCTTTTATAAACATCCCTCCTCCTCCTGCTCAGCTGTCATCGTAACAAATTGCTTTTATTGTTAAAACCTCCACGTTCACCCGTCTGTGATCCTGCGTTTAAACTCCTGGGAAGGTTTTTGATACAAAGTCTGATATTTGTGGGACATTCACATTCCTTTTCTGCCTCTTTAACATTTCTTTCTTCTTCCTGTTTCCCACATTTAATCACTCTTTTACTCCTGATCATCTAATATGCCCCCCACCTCCTCCATTTCCTCTCCCTAATCCTCCCTTTCCTTTGTTTCTGTTTGCTGCTATATTAAGTCTCCTCAGGAGAGCTTCTGGCTGGACGCAGACGATGAAGCTTGTTGAAAACGGTCGGGCGTGAAGCTGTTGACTCGCATAATGGCAGATCTGAAGGACATTAGGCCATCCAAGAAGTACACAGCAATTACACATTTGTCAGCTCCTTCTGGGAGCTTGTGTGTGTGCACGTTGTCCCTATATTACAGCTCTGGGTTACAGACTACCTGTCAGCACATGAAGCAGAAGGGAGACTCCCTCAGTTTGTGCACACATGTTAATGATCACCTGTCCAGACTTGAGAAGATAATGAGACCCGAGCAGCCCCTGCAGCAGGCCTCTGTGTTTCCACTGGTGACCACTTGCAGTTTAAACTTGAGCCTCTTGCCCAGCGTTTTTCCGCCTCTCCGTGGAGCCTCTAAGCTTCCTTTTTTGCACTTCTTTTCACTCGGTCTTTATCATTCCTCCCTCCAGTCCAAGAAGCTGCCAGTTATGCGTGTTTGAAAGTTGTTCGGCAGCTGTGGGAGAGTCGCTCTTCAAACAGCTGCTCACTTGTTTAGCTTGAGGCGGCCTCTTTCCTCTCAGTCCCTCAGTTATCAAACCACGAAGCATCCCAGGTTCCACCGTGGCCCCTGAGGGACGGTGTCCTGTACATGAACCACCCACACAGTAGCACTCGGTGTATCCTGTTACCGTACAGCGTGAACAGGGCTGCATGGCACCGGAGAGCAGCTAGCTTCATGTGGTTTGTTCTTTCTTTTTATATGTTTCTGTGTTTGTAATGAAATTGATTTAGTTAGTAGTCGGATTCCCAGTGCAGCTTATCATTTGATTTTTAGAAGATGTGAATAAAAAAAGGTGAAAAGTAAAAACAAAAAGTTTAATCTGAACTTGATGCGTATTAGAGAGAAAGGAAGTCTCATCTGACCTGGCAAACTTTATGATAATGGGACTAACCAGCTGTTCTCGGTCGGTACAACTAATTCTTCTACTGAATTACAACCACGAGCAACTCGGCCTGTACCACCACCTTCTGCTGAAACTACTCAGCCTGGTTTATTCACATCTAACCAGTCTGATTCACGCATCTTTTCAAAGTTTCTCTCAAAACATTGTTCAGATTTGCGTCACTTGCCAAAAAAACCCGACTTTGCATCTTTCCTTCAGCAGACTGTTGCCTTGGACTGGATTTAAAGAATCAAAAGGTTTCATGGCTGCCGAGCAGAGCTTAAAGCTTCGCTGAAGAGCAAATTTCATCTCAAACAACTCGAAGTAAATGTTAGATTGTTGCCTTTCTTCTGCATGAACCGGGTCGGTGTTCCCACACCGAGATGCAACACGGACGTTCTGCGGCTGAGAAAACGTCCTGAATGTACAACTCCACCAGCTAATGTCCGCTTGAACCACTTGAAATTTTTTGAGGTTTGAGTTTTTTTTAGGTGGAGAAGAATTTGCTCCTTATGTGGCCCTCGTCTGAGTGGCTGTTGGCTTTGTTTATTCACCGACCTGAGAGCGTTGACACAGACGACTCGTGTGTGATGCACTCGCATGGAGCCCCACTTCCCTGAAAACACAGCAAGCTGTCGTGTGGGGCAAGTGAAGCAAAAGTGTGTGTTTGACAGTAGTTAACGGTGCTGCTGCTGCACGCCACAGCCCTTTTTTAATTGGTGGGCGTCTAAGAATAGGAGGCCTTCTGTCAGGCCAAGCCAGACCAGAGCAGAGCAGAGCAGTAACTGAGCTGTATTCACAGAGGCCAGGACAGCATGGTTTTGGCCTAGATGAGTCTGGTGCAGCCGGTCCAGTGTAGTATGGTGCTGTCCAAGTTCCTTGAGGTTGTACCTCCTGCCAGCAGGTCCACATATTTAACTTTAAAGATCACAGCAAATCCTCTGCTGTAGCATCGTGCTGTTGTGTCACATTTTGGGGGCAACTTGGACGTAAATGGCTCGTTGACTTGTTCTTATCTTCCTCACTTCCCTGAGTCACTTGGCTCCCTTTAAGTTTGAATTCCCTCCTTTTTTTATGAGTAAACTGATCAAGAGAGTTGCTGATTTTCAAGTCTGAGGTGAGAATTTTCAGCAGGAAGTGGTGAAATATGTCACCAGCATGCTGCAACGCGTCCTTGAAACTGCATAAAACAGTGATGACATCAGGCCATAAAACTGCACGTCTGTCATTTGAATGAAGCTGCCACCAACACCCATGTTTTCTGCAGGCCTGCACATGTCTGATTGGAAGCCTGTTTAACTCGCTGTCAGTAGAAAGGTGTGAGAAAGTCCAACTGACACCCAGAGTGTGTGTTTTTGCAGCCTTTATATAGGTTTTGTCTGTGGGTTGAGAAATCCGTGAATCATATTTGGTAAAAACCTTGAAAAAGGCGTGTGGTTCGAAGGTTTTGAGATCTTTTTGTTATCGGGGTGTGTAACCGTGGAGTCATCTCAATGCTAGCAGCTGGCTGACAGCGCAGCCTGTGTGCGGTTGCTGTTGTAGAGATTTCACCAATGTTGCCTAGAAGAAAGGGTGTGTGTGATCCTGAAGACGCACACACCCACATACTGCTGGCGTAATGTAGAGAAATGTGAGGCAGTTGTGCAACAGCAGCCTTCAACCTGGCTCATTGTTTCCAATCGTAGAGAGACGCACCCTCATCATCCTCCGTGTGTGTTTGTCTGTGTGCAGTCGGCTGTGTGAATATCATAATTGCACGAATGAAGTCAGAAAATTGCGCACGCATAGAGAAACCGGGTGTGGGAAGAAGCAGACGTTAAAGTGAGCTACATAAAGACAGGTGTGTGTGTGACTGAGGGTGTAATGGTTCATTTCATGTTGGTTTGTTCCTCTCTTTAAGGGGTTAAAATTGTATTTTTTATTTTTTTGACCCAGTCGGATCAGAGATGAAAGACTCCTGGGGTCACAGCGATGACTCCAGTGCAGATCCATGCTGTTTTTTTTGTGTGTGCTGACCCTAACAGACCCAATCTCTCATTTACACCCTGCTGAAGCAGCAAACTTATGAGGACACAGCTGTACAGCTGCTGGAATTTTTGGACAATTTACTCCATTCCAGACACCCAAAGATCACTCATCACACATCTTTTCAGATCTACATGAATGTGTAACAAAAACAAAAGAAATCTGTGTAAAATAATGCTTTTAGATAGCTCGACTCGTAGCCCCGTTTGATTTGTTACGATACTGTGAAAAATTGTTGATCCAATCCTCATTTATTTATGTTTTCCTTCCAAGCAGCCAGATGCTTTTGTTATCTTTTAAAGTGGTCTTGAGCAATAGTTCTACAGCTTTCTGAAGGTTTTTCAATGTTTTTCTTTAGACTTTGGCTGCTGTTTCACTAATTTTCAGTCCAGTCCTTGTTCCTGACCATTTAACACTGACCTATGAATCATTAAAGCTTTAAAAAGGCTCCTAACTCAAGGGATGAACCAGTGTTGTGTCGACACATTACAGACAACTTGGCAAAGAACCTGTTTTAAATTGTATCTTTAGGCACTTTGTTGCTAGCAGCCTGTCACAAAGACACATCATTTAGTTGCATCTATGAAAAACAGCGAAGATAACACAGTTTGACAGACAGAAAATAGGATTTCTGCAGCAACAATTCCAAGCAACGATTCCCAAAGAGCTATTTGCTGGATTTTTTCCTCTTTCTAAATGCCAAGTTTTCAGCTAAGACCTGACAGGACCTGATAGATGCATCTGGACCTTCAGCTGATCCATCTACTGTTGGCCCAAGCCTCATCAGAAATGGTCTCCATGGAAGGGTGGCTGTCAAGAAGCTGTTCTTAAGGAAGGGAAACAGGGAGAAAAGGCTGAGCTATGCCAAATGACACAAGAAGTGGACTGAAAATCAGTGGCAGCAGGTCTTATGGAGGGATGAATCCTCCCCAGAGCCCGGACCTCAACATTATTGAAGCAGTGTGGGATCATGAAGGCTGGCATGAAAAAATAGGAATAAACCAGTCAAATGGATGTTGGTCCACAATAAATACCCAACCAGCAAGTCATTTGTCTTGAGTAAAGTAGTTTAATCCTATTAGAGGGTTTCCTGGTATTCTGATCATTTCTGTCAAAGTTTGTGTGGTGTGTTAAACTCCCAAAGGCAACTTTAAACCTGGTCAGCGTGATCACATTTAAAGGTTAGAGTGACGGAGGCTGATGCACGCAGCAGCTATTTAAGAAAAAAAGGGAGGATGTTTTTCACTGTGGTTGAAAGTGTTATGTAATAAATAGCAGAGGATAAGAGCACGAGCTTCGTGTCTAAAATGTAAACCTTCTTAACACTCAGATCCAGCTTTGCTGTCCTCAGCCACACAGCTTGTTGTCTGCGTCCTCTGTGAAGGTCAGAGATCCTCTCCCTGCATCTGACCATTTTACCTCTGAATTAAGCACCTTCGACAGGAAAGATGCTTGAATTTAAGATGGAGGTTTCAGCTGAGAGTGTCAAACAAGTCACTGGAAAAGTTTGATAGACTTAAATGAGCTAATGAGGGATTAGAGGTCAGTCCAGATCACATCCCCTTGTGGTATGACACCTCCCTGAATTAACTGGGTTTGCACATTCAGCCTGACTGGGGTCAGTTTTGTTTAAATTCCCAACAGTGACAGAAAACCTTGAAGCAGAGCTGTTAGCTGCTTTCTCAGCATGTGCAACACGCTTTGTCAGGTTTTAAGGAAACAAAAGGCGTGCTTCATTTCCCCAGTAGTCTAAACTAAAGGAGAATAATTCAGTTTTTAGGTCCAGAACAGCCAGACGGCCGTCCTCTCTTGGCAGGACTGTATGAAACTCTTAAGGCGGACTGAGGTGTGACCTTGGATGGAGGCGACGATACACGAGAATAATTTGTAGCAAGTTATGTTGCGCTGGCTCTCTGCAAGTCTCAACCTGTTGCTGTATTTTTCCCTCCATACCAGCGCTCCCAAGAGGCAGCAGGAGCCGTTTTAGGAAAGCTGCCCCCGTGTATTCACTACCCACGAAGCAGGAAGCTTGATCCAGTGACGGAGAGAATCTGAAATGCCTTTCCACATAACAGAAATGATCTGATCCTGGGGCGACACCAAGTCTGATGTGCGTTGTTGATGTGTAAACAGTTGGAATTAAAGTAGTTACATCATGTACTTAACAAATGAGGAAGAAAAGGACACGTTTAAGGTCTATAATGGAGTTTAGCGCCACTATTATCCATCTTTAGGGTTTTTTCCAGAGTTTCTGCAAAGTTTGTGCTTTAAGGTTTTCTATCTGATCAGTCCTTATTGCAGATGTGGTTCTTCTTTCCTAAATGATGTGTAAATATGTTATTTTTTAGTGCTGTTCTTTGAAAAAAAGAGCAAAGATTAAGTCATTTAAGTTAGTTGAGCTGTAAGAGAATGTCAGAGCAGTGACTCGTGATGATCTGTGAAATGTCTCTAAGTTAGAAACTGAAGTTTAGAGAAGGTAAAGATGGTGGATATAAGAAGGCCGAGCAGGTCGGCCCACGCTGCCCGTCGCCTTCACCGCCTGGAGGTCACGCTCAGACATCTTTGACAGATTTGACAGTCAGTGGCACGCCATCGCACAAATGGTTCTTGTTTTAGCTTGTTCATGATGATCGATATCAGCCTGACGAGCCTGCTGCGGTTTAAGAAGCCGCCAGGGTCACTGCTGCCTCATCGATGGTATTTATGATGGCTGCTGTTTTTAAATCAACATTTGTGCTGGAAAACAAACATTTTTATACAGAATTTAAAGGAGCATTTCAGCCTTTTTCTTTGGCGACGCCTCTAAAACGCGTTAACGTGTTTCTAGAATAAAAATGGTTGTAAAAAAAGGGAACGTTTGATGACAAATTGGAGGTTTTGTGGCTCCAGTGCAGTGATTAATGCATCTTCACTCATTGTCTGCTTTGAGCTAAACTAAGCCGTAACTTCCTGTCATTGCAGTGCCACTTCCTGCTGCTTTGTGTGTCTGTGTGTGTCAGACAATGCATTATCTCTTCACTGCCAACCAACTTTGTCTGTTTGTTTATGTGAAATGTACCCCCACTCTGTCCTTCCCCTCTGCCTCGCTGCCCATTCTCAGAGGGTGTCTCTACGTACATGTAAGTGTGTGTTGGGGGAGGGGTTGGTATCTGGAGGAAGGTCACACACATAGAGGTCTGCGGGAGAACACAGGGGGCTGAAGGGTGCTATTATCCACCGGGCTCAATGGGTGCTTTGTGCTGGTGGCCACAGCAGGACGGTGGGGAGAGGGGTGGGGCGGCAAACAGCACCCTGTCATAATGTTTTTGAACTGGAGACATTACAGACAAAGGAGGCGTATATACTTAAATCTGACTGTCTTTAAAGTTGTGCTGCTGTCGAGGACTGAGAGGGAACAAACTGCAGGGCTGCTGGGATTCATTTCTGCTACACGTCGTCACTTCTGTTTGGGACGAATTTCACCAGACTTAGTGGAGCACGAGCAGAGGAAGAAGCAATTAGATCAGAGATGGGGCATTGGTCTGGGCCCTTTTTAGTTTCTTACATAATGGACATTCCCTTTTAAGACCAAGTGAAGCTCTCATTTCATCTGTGACAAGACAAGAGGTCCAACCTTTAGCATCTTTCTGGCATTTTATGTTCGAGTTCCTCTGCACGTTTTGGTGCTTTTGATTGATGACGTGCCCTCAAGGATTTTTGGGGAGAGGCGTGGCAAAGGTCACAGAAAAGCCTCTCCACAGTCCTGTACCTACCATCATGCCATGAGCTCCATAAAGAATGATCTAAAACACATTTCTAAAGAATGCTTACTAACCAGAGGCACACAAACATGGCTTCCAACCAGCTGCTGATGTGTGATTTGCGCTTGTCGTCCGTCTTTTCCCAGATGTGAGTGTTTGATTTGGTACACACCCCTGATATTTGATTACAAACATCATAGATGTTGTTCGGTTGGGTTTTTCTTCAGAAAGTGGATCCGTTTCAGCGTTGGCAGCAGCCTTTGACTTGTGGCTTTTGATGGCAACATGGTGCAGACGCTGGTTCTTCTGAGGCTGAAGGAGACGGCTGAGAGTCGTGATGCGGCTGAGGTCATTTATAGTTTCTGTGCAGAGCTGAAAGTTTTTAGAACAGACTTCCAACACTGTAGTGAAGAGACGACAAACAAGAGCAAGAGTTACCTTTATAGTGAGACTGTATTTAACAGCCAACTTCTCCTCTCTCGTTGGTATTGTACTTCGCTTCCTGTCGTATCAAAGCGCTCCCGAACCTTCCTTCCCATCCATTGAAGTTGGTTTTCTTTCTATTCTCAAATCAGAGTGGTTTATTGTCATAAAAGCTTTGGAAACAAACATGGCCCAGGCGCTGAATAATCACACTTTGTCCTGTTTCTGTGCTCTCGTGCAGACGTTCACGGCGTGGTGCAACTCCCACCTGCGGAAGGCCGGCACGCAGATCGAAAACATCGAGGAGGACTTCCGAGATGGACTCAAGCTCATGCTGCTTCTGGAAGTCATCTCAGGTAACTCGTGTGCATGACCCCCAGAAGAAGGCTGTCACCAGAAAATTAAGCTCCGAGTTTTTAATTAAACACAACTGGCAGTAATGAGTGTTTTTAAGTGTCTGACAGAGAAGTCGCAGGAAAAGCCGTCCAGCTCACCACATGCACATCTGTCACTGAGCAGCGGTCGGATTTTCAAAGCCGACTCAATCGGAGGGAAAAATGTTTTCAGATGTTTAAGATTCACAACATCTCCTGATCCAGGGTGTCGCCTCTGGGTTTGGGGCTCGGTATCGATCCCTGACGGAGGGTCACTCTGCTGATGCGGCGGGAACGGTCACTGCTCGCCTCACCACAGCAGCTAACGCACCCCCCCTTTTCCGTTTGTGTGTCTGCAGGCGAGCGGTTAGCCAAGCCTGAGCGAGGCAAGATGAGGGTCCACAAGATCAACAATGTGAACAAAGCTCTGGACTTCATCGCCAGTAAGGGTGTCAAACTGGTGTCTATTGGAGCAGAGGGTAAGCATGCGCACGTCACTCTAATATGATGACATCACTGTGGAAACTGTGCCCCCCCAAAGCAAAGATCTTACAGGACTCTAAAGGAGCTAAACGCTGCAGTGCAGGTTTTCAGCCAAGCTAAGAACTTTAAAACCTTCTGATTCTCTCCAGCCTCAGCGTTTTGTGGCGCTTGTAGATGGACTTTGAATGGACCGGTGGTCACATTCAAAGTAGAAGTCAAGTTTATTTGTTGCACATTTCATGTACAAAACGATTCAAAGTGCTTTACGTAAAATAAAAGCAATGCAGCAGGGAGCAGAAAAAGCATTAACAATGAGTAAAAGAAACAAAATGAATAAAAACAAGCAACAGTCTCGATAAGTTAAAAGATATCGTGCAGATTTCATGCACAGACACATGAGAAAAGAAATGTTTTTAGCCTGGATTTTAAAAAGTCTACATTTGGTGACAGTTTAATCTCCACTAAATGCTGCTTCTCCATGTTTAGTCTGGACTGGACCAGCTGACCTGAGTCCTTGGATCTAAGAGCTCTGCTGGGTTTATATTCTCTGAACACATCACAGATGTATTTTGGGCCTAAACTGTTCTGGGATTTGTAAACCATCAGCAGGCTTTTAAAATCTATTCTGTGACTGACTGGAGGCCAGAGTAAAGAGTTTAAAACTGGTGTGATGTGTTCAGGTCTCTTAGTCCTGGTTAAAACTCCAGCAGCAGCGTTCTGGATGAGATGTTTAATGCTCTTTTTGGGAAGTCCAGTTAAAAGTTCACAGCTTAATCTCCACACGCCTGTATTAACAGGCAAACTGTTACGATTCAATCAAACGATGAAAATGTGCATCTATTAAAGAGGTTGATTACAGTCCTCAGGCTGCCTCTGGATTCACGTGCATCCAGTAATGATTTCATACGAAAATACGTTTAAAGCGGGATCAACTACGAGTTGAAGCACAAAGCTGTGCATCAGCAGCAGAGTATAGACGGCTCATAGATTGTTAGACTGCAGAAAGACCCGTGGAGGGAGGATGGAGGCACACAATGTCATCACACTGAGGCTTTGTGTGTCCATGTGTGTGCGTTAGCCAGAGGACAGTGACCTTTCTCCTACTCTATCATGGCAGCCATGACATTCCTGCAGCATGACACAGCTGATACTGATGACACTTGAACACAAAATGTGGCAGTGCATCGTAAACATGCTGCCTGGTCCTCCATGAAAGCAGCCCACTAAAGGTCATCAGCTGGAAACTGGCTGAGAAAAAGGCCAACATAGCAGATGGAAGAGGAACAGACTGCCGGGACGAGAGGACGCCGTCCTACACTTTTCCATCTCGGATCGGAGGAATTTAACTCTGAGATCCAAGGAGTCAGGTCAGCTGGTCCAGTCCAGAGTCCAGACTAAACATGGAGAAGCAGCATTTAGCTGCTATGCTGCAAACAAGGGGAACAAACTGCCAGTAGAGGTCAAACTGTCACCAAAAATCTGCACAGTATCTTTTAACTTACTGAGACTGTTGCTTGTTTTTATTCATTTTAATTCATTTTAATTATTGTTTCTTTCTATTTTTCGGGTTATAAGGCGCAATATCAATGATTGACTGCTAAAGGGTCTATTTTCATACATAAAGCACACCGAGTTATAAGGAGCATTAAATTAAACTCAGATAAGTCGAATTTTATTCAACTCACTTGTTGTACTGCGTTGAGTTCGAAATCCGCTTCGTAAGCATGTCTCTGAACAGGAGCCATTTTTATAGAAAATGAATGAATGAATGAATGAATGAATGAATGCACACTCCTTAATGCTGAGCTCGTATTACTCCGCGAGGCTCCTGACTTCGGTGGCCCATAATGCTCAATCCATCAAGCAGTGCAGCTTCGTAGCTCACCAAGGCCGTGCTGAAACATTTTGACAGATTTTTGAGTGCCGTGTACCACATGAAATTAGTTCGAGGTCAGAAAGCACAACCAGAATTAATTCATACATTAGACGCACCGCATTTTAAGGCGCACTGTCGATTTTTGAGAAAATTAAAGGATTTTAAGTGCATCTTATGGTCCGAAAAATACGGTGTATTTTACACATTTTTAATGCTTTTTCTGCTTTTTCCGCTGCAATGCTTTTATTTCATGTAAAGCACTTTGAATTATTTTGTACATGAAATGTGTAACAAATAAATTTGACTTCGACTTTCAATAAAAGTTTTTTTTTTTTTAAAAAGCGACAAACCTGAGGAATGTTGATGCAGTGAAAGCCAAAGTGATAACCGAGAGTAAGGGTGTGACAAACTGGGACACGAAGCAGCTGAAAGCATGAAGGAACTGTTTGAACTATGTGTGGAATCTGACCCAAACTGCATGTCTGCTCTCTAACAAATCAGTGCACATGATTTAGTGCTCAGTAACATGCCACATATCATGGGGGTTAGACTGAGATAAAGATGAAACGCCTGTTGCTTTATCAGCAAACGTATTCATGTCTTTGGAGTCAAAACAACTAAATATCCCGTCAATAAAGAAACATTTTGTATAATTAATCAGTGAAAATGTCTCCTGTGAAACTGGTTTAACGGTGCTTAGGTGTCATCTTTACCAAGATTTTATTTATTTATCTATTTTTAAAGAACTCATTGTGAAACTTTCACACTTTATCAGGAGAAGTGGAAATGCAGCAGCCGTTAAAACTGTGTGTGTGGGTGTGTTGGCATTATTAAAAAAACAGAGACGACTGTTTGTGTGTCGTGTAGAAATCGTGGATGGAAACGCCAAGATGACCCTGGGAATGATCTGGACCATCATCCTCCGTTTCGCCATCCAGGACATCTCTGTAGAAGGTACCTGTGGTTTGATTTGGCTGAACACTGAGTGCCCCGAAGAGTCAGGCTCTCAGGAGCAGCCTTTCTCTTTCATTGCACTCTTTTACTTTGTCTAAATGAAGAAGAAATGACACAAACATGCAGGACTAGCAGCAACACGAAGGACACTACGGTTAAGACCTGCAGGATATCACATGCACATGTGCAGGCTTTAGACGTGCACACACTGTGGGGTGAGTGGTGGTGAAACGGGGCCAAGATAAAAGCAGGTCTGACCTACATGACTGCAGTGATGATGATGCAAATCTGCACATGGCTTTGAGCACAGTTACTACTGCTGGTGATAATGTTAGTACACGATGAGGGAAAATCTGCGATGATTGAACCTTTTCAGCCTGGGTTAAAGCTCTGTTAAAGCTCCAGTGTTCTGGCTGTGCTGATATCGATCTGCAACAGACTGAACACTCCCCACTTTAACCCCATCTGGAGCTAGTGTGGTTTGTCCCTTCAGGGCTACGGTGCAGCTTTGCAGAGGGGTGAGAAAGGCAATCGGTGGCCGTCTTATAATCTTTTCCTCGGCGCCTTTTTCTTGACTCTGTTGGAAAGCTTTATAGGGTCAAGGAGATCTGTAGAGACGAGTGCAACGAGCATCCGACTGCACACACACACACTAAGCTGAGATCTGTTCAGGGCCTGATTATATACATTAGTATGATAAGATGCACTACACTTAATGGCATATTAGGTACAAAGTGTTTAAGGATTTTATTCGAAACAAAGAAATGAGAAGCCACACAAGTGAAAAATGTCAGGCTGCTCACACTCACCTTCCTGACCTTGTATTCATCTGAACATGAATCACAGTCATTGTGACTGCATTATAATAGCTGAGCGTCGCTCTGTGTGTTGCAGCTGAAAGGGATTGTGGGACAGAATTGCCTCATTTCCTCAGCATTTAGAGAGTTCAACCAGCTCTTATCATCGCTGTGCTTGGACTCTCCCACTGACCGTGTGGTATTTCCTTCACTTGCCGCACCTGTAAAGGTGTAAATAAAGGAAGTTTCCATGTTGAAGTCTTTAAAACATGATCGAAGGCGGTGAAAACACGACGGATTTTATTTTCCTGATCGTTCTTACTGTAGATCCCCTGAATGCGACGCAGTTTTGACCTTTTCTCATGAAAAAGGTCATTAAAGAAAATTAAACCTCTGCTGTGCTTCAGCTCAGTCTTCAAAGCCCCGCCCTCACCAGTAGGCACTGTCCCAGGCTGGTAACCACGGCAACTACAGAAGTGGCAGTGGTTAGACTCCTCCTGGTTGTGACTAGTCGTTTTTGCTCGGATGTGATGGATTCTTGCACGTCGCATCGGGAGGCTTCGACTCAATCGAGCATCTGTGACGATATTACTGTTTGCTGCAATGAATCTGCTGCTGCTTTAAGACTCTGTGTCACATTAACTCTAGCGCGGCCACGTTTTTCATTTCTCCTCATTAGTGATACTTTTTCTGCCTCAAACACGAGCGTCTGCCGATGAACACTGAAGCTGTTTAACTAACTCTGCGTCTAACCGCTCAGTTCAGAGCGAGTAAGACACATTTCCACACTGCTCAACACTAACGGAGGCCTCTTCTTCTTCTCTTCTTCTCTGCAGAGACCTCTGCCAAGGAGGGTCTTCTTTTGTGGTGCCAGAGGAAGACTGCTCCCTACAAGAATGTCAATGTGCAGAACTTCCACATTAGGTAACGCACACGAACATGTGCTCCAGTCTTTCTGCTCTCGGAACAAAGCTGATCCCCGGCTGTGTGTTTTTCTGCCCACTTTCCACATTTTTTATTTATTTATTTATTTTTAAAAAAGGTTTTCAGAAAAAGTTTAGAGAATTCAGTTTGGAAATTCTCAGAGGAGCAAATGCAGCGAGATAATATGTGATGAAATGTGTTTGTGGTTAGCTGGGGCCTGCGAGGAGCTGGCTGGTCTTCAACAGATGGAAAAGTTATGATGTGGTCGATTAACACCCCCCAAACATATTATCAGCGCACACAGACTGCAGTAGAGGATGTTTATCAGTAAAAATGAGAATTTATATTTATTGACTGATTAGTGGAGATGTTCAGTGCCGAATAAAATCTAACTGCTGTCCAATAATTCAAATTCTTCTCAGATATGAGTAAATTTCTGTTGAAAGGGCTCCACCTGCTGGAGAAACTGGATAATTAGCTGCTCTGGAACCTCTTCACTGTTACTCTTTTACTTTATAGATATGCAAAGAGAAGGAATCAAAAGCACAACGTCTCCGAAAAGCATTTTTATTATCTGAGATTTACATGGAAGGAGTTTAAATGTTGAAGTTTAGAGGTTCAGAGGCTATTCTCTAACTTTAAGATGTGTCCCGAAACCTCTAACCCATCTGTTTAGATCAGGAAGGAGAGCAGGAAATGTATAAGTTTCTTTCTGCTCTGAGCTCAACTCGTCTGTTCTCCCAAACAGCTGGAAGGACGGCCTCGCCTTCAACGCTCTGATCCACAGACACAGACCTGATCTCATCGACTACGACAGCCTCAGAAAGGTGGACAGGTTGATTTATCCAACAGAAACATGCTTGCTAAAGTTCCTAAGTGTGCTGACTGTCCTCTGCTGCTGGGATCTTCTGTGCAGGATGACCCTGTAACTAATCTGAACAACGCCTTCGAGGTGGCTGAGAAGCACCTGGACATCCCCAAGATGTTGGACGCTGAAGGTACGCTGAAATTTACCATCACAGGGTAGTTTCTTACATCACAATGTGATAATTGCTGGTAATGTTGTGACGAGATGTGCCTGAAACACGTTTGTAACCTCACTCTGTCACAGATGTTCTCGGGTGGCAGATTTTACTGTGACAGTCAGATTTCTGTGAACATGTTCCCATGTCTGTAAAACGCCTGCTGCTGCTGTGCATGTGATCGCCATCTCTGGCCATTACAGTACATGAGAGTACAGTTTAGGCTATCTGTGCATGTGAGCGAGGCCTCCGAGCTGCGCCCGTGTCGATGAGCAGCAGAGAGCCGCCGTCATCACTTTGTTGTCTGCATGTGTCTGTCTGTTCGCCGTTTGTGATCCGCTGGTATTTTCTTGTCTTTTGTATTTAAAATGATCGTAAACATGTGAAACTCTGATGTTTTAATGTGATATTGAAGTGTTTCAGGAGTCTTTGTTCTGTTTGTGTGTCAGGCTGTTAATGGCTGTTTGTTACATGTTGTGTGTGTGTGTGTGTGTGTGTGTGTGTGTGTGTGGTATCACACGCCCTCTGTCCTGCCTGCATTTGTGTGTTGTTTCATAACCATGGTCTCCCCCCCCCTCGTAGACATTGTGAACACTGCTCGCCCAGATGAGAAAGCCATAATGACTTATGTGTCCAGTTTCTACCATGCGTTCTCTGGAGCACAGAAGGTACCGTCTGACCCCATGTTTAACCTCCTTTTACTAACAAGGCGCCGCTTCCTGTCCAGCATGGCCTCGTTCCCCCGGCAACCTCGATGTGAAAACTGGACATTTGGGGACGCAAACGCACACACGACTGCACTCTCAACGTGGATGCAACTGTGCTGGTGAACGCAGTAAACCAGTCTTTGGGCTGCAGAAGGCTGTTTAATCAGACCTTATCTGGACGCTTCAGCTTGTGTTTCTCCTCTTGTGGAACTGTTAGCAAATCTCGCAAAAAGAATCGACTCCAGCCAACGTTTTGTGCCCTTATTGTCAGCGTTTGGCAGGAGAAATCATCACTTCCTTGTATTGACACAACTGTGCCTATAAAGGAGTGACCCCTCCCCTGTTAAAAGGTGGATTTCCTCCCTTTCAGAGCTGTGGTTTTCCAGCTTTTGTATTTGAACAAGAACTCGTAACAAACAGTAATTTATTTAATGTAGATTAAGAATATCGCATCATGACAGTCAAACTGCTTCGTTTTGATCCTGAAAAGGTCAAATGGTAGCTTCAGTCAGTCTTTCTTCCCCCCTCCTCCCTCACCTGCTCCTCTCCTCTCCCTGAAGGTCAGTTGATGCGTCTTGTTTTGCTCGTCCTCCTCTAATTAATCGCTGGCTTGTTCAGGACTTGTTTTTGTTCCTCTGCGGTCTCAGCAGAGTTGGGTGTGTTTACGTCTTCTACAGCAGAGCTTGTTCTGCTTCTAGTCCTTCAGGCCCTTAACGCCGGCGCTGTTTGGACCTATGGGTGCAAAATCTGCAGATTTACTGCATTCATCACACAGATCGGTCTGAATCCTTCCAGGTTCACGCAGCAGCTGCTGGGCGGTTTCCCTCTCGTTCATTGGCTGTTTGAGAATGATAGTTGAGTGACTCATCTTTCCATCTCGGTGTATTTTCTGATCTGGGTCAGACGACTGTCAGTCAGATCTCCAACAGAACAAAATGATTCTTTATGGGTCTCTCAGTGGAGATATTTGGATTGTTGTAGCAGCGCAGATATTAACCGAACACGTAGGAGTCTGTTAGCCGTGTAAAATATACAAAAATAACTTGAGCTTACTAAATATTTGTCAGTTCTTGAAAAATTTCCTAAAAATGCACAAATTCCTGAAGCCAAGAGAGGCTTCTTCAGATTCACACCCAAAGATGTACAGCGACCCTTAAGCATCTTGTAAGGACAACATGAACCAGTTGACCTCCTTCAGATGTTGAATAAGCTGCTCTCACACTCGTTGAGCCTCGGGTCACGTGTGCGTTTGTGTCCCAGCCTTGAACTTGAGGTTCCTGCCCTCCTCACCTCTTTTCCAGCAGCCTCCTCTGGGCCTCCTCTGGGCCTCCTCTGGGCCTCCTCTGGGCCTCCTCTGGGCCTCCTTGTAACAGGACAAACCTGAAGCTGTGGACTTCATCTCACCAGCCACCTTCCCTGCTCTGCGAGCAGGAGCCGTGTAGCTTTGGGTATTTCAGCTTTGGCTTCACCCCTTCTGTTAACCTCTCTTCCTCTGCCTGTCTCTGTTCTGCTGGGTGATGCGTAGACATCGTGGGCACACTGAGGCCGGATGAGAAGGCCATAATGACCTATGTATCCTGCTTCTATCACGCCTTCTCTGGCGCACAGAAGGTGAGCTCCTCACGCTTTGGACTAGCAATCCTAAAAACCACCAGGGTTTCCAGGGTAGAGAGTTTTATTAGAGACAGAAATCAGTTCCCTGGGGAGTTAATTATCAGCTGGAGTCAGAAAACGGGTCAGATCTGAGATATACTGCAGAGTTTTTATTTGGGTTGAGCTCTGGGATAAGTTACAGAACCACGATGGGAACTCTGCAAAACGACCATTTCTGATGCTTCTGTTTCGGGTCTTTGAACATCAGCTGTGTTTCCCCAGAAACGATTCGCAGTGTGGTCTGGGTTTAAATTTCCTTTCTTATGTTGCCGCTGTGGCTCTTTTTGGCATCAAGTCTCTCCTGACCGAGATCAAATAAACAGACCGGTTTGGGTTTCTTACTGTGGGAAACACTGGTTGATGTGCCTCCAGTTTCTTTTCAGCTATTAACCCCTCTAAATATTAATGTTTTATCTTCATTATCATCTTTGGCTTTAAAGTGAGAGCAGATTAAAACACACAGTGGAGGTTTGTGCAGTTTTCATGAGCTTTGATCGTCTTGTTGAAGTTTTGTACTGTATTTTTCTTATTTCAGTGGTACAGTAGTGTAATGTCCTAAGCAGACGCACTGATGTGGACTGCAGCGCGACACGAACCTGTAACTAGATGTGACGCATGGAGTTTTAAAACAACCTGACTTTGGCACATTAAACTAACCATCAACAGCATGTTTTTATTCGTGAAATACGGCCTTCATTTGGCCTATTTAAAGTTTTTTTGCACCATTTGAATTAATTTGGGTGCCTAAAGTTGTTTTATTTCTAAGCTGTTCACTGCCTGCGTTTGAAGTGTGTTCGCACAAGTTTGAGAGACAAACTTACAAATTTAGGAGCAGAGACACTAATAAAAAGCAGCATTTAGTTGCATTGTGCTGAGTTTATTTACTGTTGTGACTAAGCTTGGAGTACAGTGAGTGAACTCTTCAACAAATCACTGTGAGCTCTACTCATCAAGCTGTTTCCTGATAGGCCGAGACAGCCGCAAACCGTATCTGCAAAGTTCTGGCTGTCAATCAGGAGAATGAGCAGATGATGGAGGACTACGAGAAACTGGCGAGTGATGTGAGTATGAAGCGTGTGTACACCTCCCATCGTTATAGTTTTTCACCCGGTCGTGCGTTTCAAGTACTGACTTCTTCTTCCTCTCTGCCTCCAGCTGCTCGAGTGGATCCGTCGGACGATCCCCTGGCTGGAGAACCGAACCCAAGAGAAGACCGTAAACGATATGCAGGCGAAACAGGAGGACTTCAGAGACTACCGCACAGTGCACAAACCACCCAAGGTTCGGAAAGCGTTCTGCAGAGCAGAGTCCAGCAGCAGCTTTACGTTTTCCTCTGCTCAATGTGATCGGTAACTTCCTGTTTTCAGGTCCAAGAAAAATGTCAGCTGGAGATCAGCTTCAACACTCTGCAGACCAAACTGAGACTCAGCAACAGGCCTGCTTTCATGCCATCAGAAGGCCGCATGGTGTCTGTATGTATGCACTCGACACGCCTTCATATGTTGCTAAAACACGGTTCAAGTCTCACTCTGGGGACAGTTTAGAGCTATGTTTTTGTTAGAGGCTTCAACTGTCTGTTCTAATATTGTGGGACGTGGTTTAAGAATATATATTCTATTTGTCTTCTGCATCTTAAGCTTCTCTTACTGACACTGAGGGCTGTTTGTTCAGGCAAGAAGTTTAAGAAACATCAAAGTTCAGCTCTTTGAAATGTGGCTCAGGAAGTTTCATATAAAGACTTTTCCAGGTAGTTTGAAATGGTTTGCTTTTGTAATTTGCTGCTTTTTGGTGTCAGGATATCAACGGAGCGTGGCACACTTTGGAGGGGGCAGAAAAAGGCTACGAGGAGTGGATCCTCAGTGAGATCAGACGTCTGGAGAGGCTGGAACATCTGGCTGAGAAGTTCCACCAGAAGGCTGCCATCCACGAATCCTGGACCGATGGTATGTTCACAGACGGTCGGAAACAAGACGCTCCACTTGAGTCGTCTCCTGCATCTGTTTCACTTTGTATTTCTAATCTAAATACCAGCTCTATTTGGGGACTAGTGGGCAGATATCGAGTCCAGTCACTCGAATAGGAGAAATAATCCTAAACACACATTCAGACGGATTGTTTTCTGTCAGTTTCTGATGCTAAACTCTCGGCCTTAAATCCCTCGGCTGCTTTAGTGAGTTTGATTTATGTGTGCAGGTAAGGAGGCCATGCTGACCCAGAAAGACTACGAGACCTCCACTCTGTCAGAAGTGAAGGCGTTGCTACGGAAACACGAGGCCTTTGAGAGCGACCTGGCAGCCCATCAGGACAGAGTGGAGCAGATCGCCGCCATCGCACAGGAGCTCAAGTAAGAAAGGAAGGAGCGGACGAGAGCAGGAGCAGCTGATGTGAACCTGATGGCTCATTTACTTTAACACAAAAGGGAAACGCTTTTTAACTCGTCGTGGTGCGTCTGCTCTGTGTTTGCCAGTGAATTGGACTACTACGACTCTGCCAGCGTCAACGCTCGCTGTCAGAAGATCTGCGATCAGTGGGACGTCCTGGGAGCCCTCACCCTGAGCCGCAAAGAGTCACTGGAGGTAAGACTCGCTCTCTGAAGTGATGTCCCAGTAGGAAGGAGCTGCTTTAAGTCTGTCGTAGCAGAGCTTTGTTGACTCCTTTCAGATTTCTGTCAGTTTTATTCACAGTTCTTGGCATGTACGGTATAGAATAATATGAATGTAAAGAACTGACAGTGGGAACATCTGGCTCTTTATTTTGATTTGCTGTAATAAACTCCTCGGTTGTCTTGCCAACAGAGGACAGAGAAGCAGCTGGAGTCGATAGATGAGCTCTACCTGGAGTACGCCAAGAGAGCGGCGCCTTTCAACAACTGGATGGAGGGAGCCATGGAGGACCTGCAGGACATGTTCATCGTTCACAATATTGAGGAGATCCAGGTAACCGGACACTGTTCAGCCTATAAAACATTTAGATATTATTCCACACTTTTCAATGGACTGATCTTTGTATTTCATTTATTTATTATTTAAGAGCTACTTGTGTCGGGGGAAGGGCTACTTATCATTATCATTGCTGTTATTATTGTAAAGAAGCCTGAATAATTAGACTTGGAGGCCTTAATGTGCTGTTATGACCCTCTCATACTTACATAGTAAAAAAACCCACATGAATTCTTTCAAAACCCTGTTAATCAGATATTTTTATCCACAGTACTCAGTACATTTACTGTTAAAATGCACTGATGCAGCGATTAAAAGTTATTCTCTGTCATTTGGATCCTTAAAACAAGAACAATCAGATCCCCATGAATCCCATGCACCCCCCTCTGCTCGCTGCAAAACGTTTACTTTGAGCCGGCCGGGAGCTGGAGCTCTTCCATCAGCTGCTGCACAGACACAACAAACGTCCTTCCACTCTTGCTTATCTTCTCCCTTTGGGTAAACCCTTTGCTCAGGTTCAAGTTGAACAGTCCAAACAGAGGTCACATTTACCCATATTTATGCTTGTAATAAGCAGAGACTGGAGCTGTTCGAGGGAGGAGCCGTCTGACATCACTACTGTTCGTAATGCAAAGGCAGACTGAGTGTGAAAAGCTTCCTCTTGTGTTCTAAAAGCAAAGGCGACGTCGATAAACCATACAAGTCGTATTTGTCGGGATTCCTTTTAAAAGCTCAGCCTGTGTTGCGTCTTCTCCGCCTTATCTGTGGGAGAACAGTTAGAAACAGCTTTACCTTGGAGGGTTAGTCAAAGCAGAAGCATGAGAACATGAGCTCATTATTCCTCTAATTTCCACGTTAACATTAATGCTTCAGAACCCAGCTGACTGGGGGTGAACTTTGTTTATGAACAGAGTTTTTCACACTTCAGTCACCGTTTAGAGTATCCGGGGCAGCTTGGGGAGAACTACTCGTCTGCATATTTTCCACATTTTCTTTAAAACAGAAGCTAAGGAGGCTTCTCCCACCTGGACAGCTCATCATGCCCAGTGAGCTGGATGGAAAGCTGGTAAAAGCTTCTGGTAAAAGCACCACTGTTTTGTTTTTTAAAGAAATGGTCGAAACTACTATTTAAATGACCAAGAAAGCTACTTTTGCAACATTGCACAATATTAATCATACATAATGACGAAGAGACCGGTGACATTTAGACAGCGAGTCTCAGGGAAAACGCTGTGATCTGTGGGGAAAAACAGTCTTTCTGCTCTGTGCTCATCCACAGAAATACTTAATTCTCCACAGGGAGCTTTAAACAATAAGGCCTGTGTTGGAGGAGATTTTTATAGAGACATAATGATGTGGCTCTGTGGTGGCTTCCTGGGTCCTGAAAAATTAAACCAGTTCTTTATAGTTTAGAAGGAAAAGCTGGCACCAGCTGGTCGGTTAGGAGAAGCTGGAGTACAGAACTATATAAAGGAACTAAACCTCTACTTAAGCAAACTGTTGTAAACCAGAAGAATGATCTCTCCTTGTTACTGTCTGAGGGAGACGGGAATCAAACCTTTCCTTTTTCTTCCCTTAGGGTCTGATCACAGCCCACGAGCAGTTCAAGTCCACCCTGTCTGAGGCCAACAAGGAGCGGGAGGCCATCCAGGCCATCCAGGCCGAGGTGCAGAAGATCGCCCAGAGCAACGGCATCAAGCTGAGTGGAGCAAACCCCTACACCACCATCACTCCGGAGAGCATCGACAACAAATGGGAAAAGGTGAGTTGTTCTTTTCAGCCTGTTCACACTTCCAGATGACTTTTGACATTGTGAAAAGGTTTTTTTAAACAGTATTTTTGATGCTCAACCAAACGGCAAAAAGTCAATAAAGAGACGCTGCTCTTACATGGAAGCTGAGTTCCCCTTTACCAGAAGCACCAGGAGCAGCATTATTTATTATGTATGTGGGACACAAAGGAAGTATTTGATGCCCTGATAATGACGACTTGTTTTACAGATTCATTGAATCTTTAAATTCAGCTTCGTCCTCTTAGATTTAACCTGGTTAAAGTTGTAGTTCACTAAACCGGGAACAGTGTACCCCCCTAATCTTTGCTTGTTGTTCACCTTGAAACAACTGTTTGTCCTTCATTTATAATTCCAGACTCTGTCCTTCACAACTCAGGGTCTTGACAGGGTCTCTGGAGGCAGAATGGTTGAATGACTCTCCAGTTGGTGCTTTGGGTGTAGGTGCAGCTGCTCATATGCCACAGCTTTGGTTCTGAATCCTTGTTGTGTGTTTGCAGGCGATGGCGATGGTGCCGCTGCGTGACAACGCCCTGCAGGAAGAGCTGAACAAGCAGAACTCCAACGACACTCTGAGAGCCACGTTCGCCACTCAGGCCAACGCGGTTGGCGCCTACATCCAGGCCAAGATGGAGGTAACTGCTCAGTCCACGCTGTCAGCTGCTGCGCTCAGGGCGTGTTGAAGCATCGCTCAGCTGTGTGCAGTTTGTCAGAGTTTAGATCTAGGTTTTAAAACGGGGAGCTCACACAGAAACGATTCGACAGGGTTGTGGAGGAAAATGGTCACAGGTTTCCGTTTCTGCCAAATAACTTTCCTCAGTCACTAAAGTTTGGGTGAAATCTTTGGTTATTTATGCTGCTTCAGTTCTAATCCAAGCAGACGGGAGGTTGACGGTCTGTGTAGAAACAGAACAGAAGCCTCAAATTATAAATGCTGACTCAAGACTCAGGTGTAACCTTTGAGAAAACACTGATACTTTGTTGTAATGCACTGTGCAAAAGTGTCAAGCCACCCCTCATGTCTTTATATTTTCCTTCCAAGCAGCCAGACTTTCTCATAATCTTTTAAAGTGGTCTTGAGCAATAGTTCTCCAGCTTTCTGAAGGTGTTTCAAAGTTTTTCTTTGGACTTTGGCTGTTTTTTCACTCATTTTCAGTCCAGTCCTTGTACCTGATCATTTAACTCTGACCCATGACTCATTCAAGCTTAAAAAAAGGCTCCTAAATCAAGGGATTAGCCAGTGTTTAGCAAAGAACCAGTTTTAGTTTCATCTCTGAAAAACAGCAAAGATAACATAGTTTGACAGACAGAAAATAGGATTTCTGCAGCAACAAGGTGATTCCCAAAGAGCTATTAGCTGAAAACTTGGCATATCTCAGCATGGTGTGCAGTGTGTCCTTAAAACATTTGAGGAAACTGGACCAGTGGAGGAAAAAGAAGAAGTGTCAGGCCTAAAAAACTATCTACAGCAGATGAACAGGATCTGAAAGTGATGTCCTTAAGAAAGAGGAAAAAATCCAGCAAAGACCTGACAGGACCTGAGAGATGCATCTGGACCTTCCGCTGATCCATCTACTGTTGGCCCAAGCCTCATCAGAAATGGTCTCCATGGAAGGGTGGCTGTCAAGAAGCCATTCTTAAGGAAGGGAAACAGGGAGGAAAGGCTGAGCTATGCCAAATGACACAAGAAGTGGACTGAAAATCAGTGGCAACAGGTCTGATGGAGGGGTAAAACTCTTCATACTGTTCATCCATTTGTGTTTCTTTATGTTTCCATAAATCGCTGCACCTAGTTCCTGTTTCCCTGCCAACATATGAAGAGAAAAGGGGTGACTCAAACACATCATCTTCTGCACATGAAGAGCTTTTAAACCAGCTGAGATAGTTTTCAGTTGCAGTATCCACTTCTGTAAAAGGATCGTGTGTTTTCATTTAAACCTTTCGTAGGACTAGCAGGACACTGAGAACTGCGTGTTTGTGTTGGCAGGAAATTGGCAGAATATCCATCGAGATGAACGGCACTCTGGAGGACCAGCTGACCAGCCTGAGGGATTACCAGAAGACCATCATGTCCTACATGCCTGAAATCAACAAGCTGGAGGGATACCATCAGCTCATCCAGGAGGCCCTCATCTTCGACAACCAGTACACCTCCTACACAATGGAGGTAACACTCAGCTAAACGTTTAACCGTTAAATATCAAAGTTTTTTAAAGTACTGGAAGGTCAATGAGTAACTTAGAACATTAGAACATGTTGCATGTGTTTAATTCACTACTGAAATGTATTAAAGCTCCTTAAAAGACGCAGCGCCACACGTTCCTTTCCTTGTCTCTCTCTTGGTTTAAAAACCTCCCTCCTCCCCTTTGTCCTCCCTCCTCCCCTTTGTCCTCCCTCCTCCCCTTTGTCCTCCCTCCTCCCCTTTGTCCTCCCTCCTGTCCTGCAGCACCTCCGTGTGGGTTGGGAACAGCTGCTGACCACCATCGCCAGAACCATCAACGAGGTCGAGAACCAGATCCTGACGCGTGACGCCAAGGGCATCAGCCAGGAGCAGCTGTACGAGTACCGCGCCTCCTTCAACCACTTCGATAAGGTCAGGGGCCCGAGCTCAGTCACGCGTTCATTTTCATCTTTTTCTCTTCATCACGTCCGTGTTTGAGTTGTTTTGCTGCTGTTTTCACACATGAAACACAAGCAGGATTCAGACGAACACATCAGGCCACCTTTAGCTCTCAGCTTAGATACGCCTCCTAATCACAGCATGCAGCTGCTTTTACTTCCCTGAAATCATTCAGAGCTGGTTGCAGTAGACGGCCGACCATTTTCTGTTTCCTTGTGGAGATTTTTCTGTGTTGATGCTGAACACGAGTGAAGGAATGTTTAGACCTACAGCGGGGGGGTGCTAGAGGAGCCAGATGTGTGAGTACTCATCCTGATGTTGGACCTGGCAGATTTTCACACAGGAGGTTTAGTTTTGGGTGTGAAAGGCACAGAGAACGAGTGGTGTTTTCTAAATAAGTGCTCAAAGAAGACTTATAATGGAGCATCAGGGCCACTAATGGTTTGGGGTTCATATTCCAGAAGATTTGTGTTTAATTCACACATTTATTTGGTCAAAGAACTGTTTTACACTTTGTAAGGTTGGATCGGTCTCATGAGGCCCGTTGTTCCACCTGCAGTTTAACAATGTACAGCCAGAAGCTCCCTTTCCACAGGAGACACGATGCTAATGTGATGCTGAAGAACTAAAAGGCTCCCCTTTAAACAAGGATTCACGCCTTTCTTTCATTATTTTCTCCTTTATGACGACACGATTCGAAGTTCACAGAAACAAACGCATGTCAACCAGGTTCATTACATTGCTTCACTTGTAGAAAAGAGCCAAAATGTAATCGGGATAAAGGGTATAATCCAGGAAAGGAAGTCAGGCTTTCTTATCTTTTCCTAAGAGATCAGAGGCAGCTCCGTCTGATGGGCCGTAGTTATAACTGAAGGGAAAACTTTATGCCCAAAGCTTGTTTAATCTCCTCCCAAAACCATCTAATATTACGTTCCCAGCACGGCTTCAGCTGAACCCGACCGCCGCCTTACCCCAGCCTGCAGACTGGGAGCAGAATAGATGTATTTACTGAGGTATATGTCTAACTTTCTCGGCTGAATTCACTGCACAGACCTCGTCTTTAACTTACTGAAACGGTGATTTTACCAGATGACGCAGCGGTTATAAAATGAGGATTTTGTTAGAGTGAGTTGACATGTCGGAGGGCAGTGACTCCATCTGGGAGTCTTAGCTCGGTTTGAAGAAGCTCAAATTCAGACTGAACATGTTTCCATTCGTTTTAAAAGTCCGAGCCCAGTAGAGTTTTTGGGATATTTGCCCTCTCACGAGCAGCTGCAGGCAGTTCAGACGAGTTTGGTCGTCCTCGAGTCACCATGTGGCACCAGATGAAACCTTTCAAAGTGAAGAGATCTGCTTCTTTGACTGTTTTCGATTTAGATGATTAACTTATATCTGCATGTTTAAAACGTTAATGCTCTAAGAATAGAAAGATCTGAGTTAACATGCAAGTTCCTCACAGAGTGCGAGTTAAACCCCTGAAAGTGTGAGGTTAGACAGTCTCTGAAGCTTCATGTTATCGGTGATCCGACTTGTTCTTCTTCACTGTCTGTAAAACTGCTGCTTTAACTGGCTGTAAAAAGCAAAATGTGTCACGTTATTTCTTTGTTTTGTGGTTGTTGTTGAACCTGGAACCTCATGAAGATGAGGAGGACACCACCATCATTCACCACCTCTCACGTCTGTGCGTGTGTGTGTGTGTGTGTGTGTGTGTGTGTGTGTCGCTCTGTGTGTGTCTGTGTGTGTGTGTCGCTGTGTCACGGCACCGTGTGACGGAGTGTCTCATAAACGCAGCCATCCCTGTGGTCACTTTCAGCCTTTTGTCTGGTTCCAACCAAACAAACACACTTTTGAAGCCTGAATGCAGCTCAACAGCATGATCATGTAGTTCTTGGTGTGTTGGAAATCATTTTGTTGTCTGTGAAAACATTTTAAAGCACTTTGATAAGTGCATTAAGTGCCGGGTCCATCACGGCTGCCTGCTTCTGAGTGTCCTGACATTGTCTAAACATCCATGAATGTCTGTGTCCTCCATGTCCTCATCCTCTCCTGCATGCTGTGGATCGCATGGTCACCCCCCCACATCATCTCCACCACCATCCCCGTGCTGCGATGGGTTCATCCTCATGATGTGGTGCTCTGTCATTGGGTGTTTGACCGACCTCAGGACCACAGCGGGGCCCTGATGGCCGAGGAGTTCAAGGCCTGTTTGATCAGTCTGGGCTACGATGTGGAGAACGACAAGCAGGTAGGATCTCCAGGACAGAGCAGAGGGAGAGCTGCTGTTTGTCAGGCCTCTGAGCAGAGAGCAGAGATCACTGCCAGCCACACAGCTGCTTCTTTTAAATATCCCTCCACAGAGCCACGATCAAGGCTACCCACACTTAGCATGTAGACGTTTAACAAATTTAACAACTGATCTGGATAAAAAAAAAAGAACATTTTTCCTATTCTATTTTGGTCATTTATTGCTTTTAAAAAAAAGTCTTCACATGAGCACAGTGGTGGTTAATCAGCAGGAATTAAATGAAGCTATTAAGACCTTTCAGCAACCAGTTAAGTTCTGTTCATATTGTCCCAGTTTGGCTCCAATTATCTCAGTTTGTTCGGGTTTTAAGTATTAAATGCACTTTAGCCACCTGAAGGCCAGGGAAAGACGATTTGTTTGCATGTTGTAGTTAATTTGTGCAGCAGGGCTTTGCTCTTTGAAAGAAGAAAACATGGTTAATTACATCATGGAGATCCTGCCTGGAACCAGCTGTAAACTGCAGCCTAAAACAGTTTGGTTTTATTTTAGCAGATCCTTAAATTCAAAGCGGCTTCCAGCTAATGAACAGCATAAAAGCTTCAGTGCTTAGTTTCTCTAATAGAACATTAACAGAACAGGTGAAGAAGTCGAGTGTGAGTTGGATACATGAAGCCGACTATCGTTTTTCTGTGTAATGCACCTTTGTCTCGTAAAGGGCTTGTAATTTAGTTTTGCACAAAAGTAGGCTTTTATAAAAGCATAAATGTACAAAACGACCATATTTTAGTCCAACTCAAACACGGGCGTTTCAGGCTAAACACATTAAGACACCTAAATGAGCCAAAATGCTGCAAACTGAGTTAATAATTAGCATTTTCCACCAGTGAGAAAGGTTTGGAGTGTAGAAATGGACGTAACAGACTGTTTCTAAGAGAAGCAGAGTTCTGGAAAAGGAGCTTTAAAAGCTGCTTTAAACAGCTGGCTGCAGACTCTGGAGTCTCTCTGTAGGCAGCAGCCTGAGTTGCCATTACAGTGGAGTGGGTAGGTTTAGGTCCATCATGGTGTTCTGGGTCTTTTTTTAGGGATTTAACTGTGGACGCAATTAAACTTGCACCACAAACAAAGCTGAAATTATTAAGGCCAACGTTTAATAATCAGAACATTCACCATGATGAGGCACCTCTGCATTTATCATCATTGTTCTGTGCATCAGTGAAATATAGCGAGCAAAGAAATGATGTCTCACACCTGCAGTGTGGTAAAACATTGCCTCAAATGAGGTTTTTTACCAGATTTTCTAAGTAAATATCCACGATCCTAAAATAAAGAGGAATTGTAGAAATAGGAGCCAGGACTGCAGTTTTGTTTTGCTTCCCTTTAATGTTTTCTACCCAAACCGAACAAACTCAGAGCTTCAGGTCGGTGATTGTTGCTCCTGCTCCGAGGCTCCTGATGAGCTCAGGCAGGGTTTGTTCAGTCAGCATGTAGGCCAGAGAGCTGCCATGTCCCTGTTTGTCCACCAGGGGTCTCTGTTGCTTTGTGCTGCCTCAGCTCCACAGTCCCCCCCCCCCTCTCTGAGCGAACCCTCTCATCTGTCTGCCAGGTTTTACGTTCCTCGGGGACTTTCTCTGTTAACTGTCTGTGCTTTTATCTTCTCACCTCCCCACTCTCTACATCTTTTTATCTGTGTATCATCTCCCTTTCTCACTTCTATCTTTTCATCCACTCATCCCTCCTCTTTGACTCCACATTTGTGAACTCGCCTCCGGCCTTGGCTGTGCTGTGGCGGCCTGCAGAAGCGGTCGGGACAGATGGTCTCGGATGACTTCCGGGCTCTACTCATTTCTACAGGAAACAGCCTGGTACTGCTGCTGGCATGATGCTCCGCGGGGTGTCTGCAGGTCCAAAAAGCTCAGTTTAGCCAGCTGGGTTCAAAGCCTCGATGAAGCAGCTGTTTGACTCCTTTGGACTGATCAGGACTCGGTGTCAAAGTATCTTACCGAGTTTGGACTAAAACGATTGGTCCTGGTTCAGCTTTGTTACCTTTGAGATGGAGTTCTTTTATGCTTTGTCTAACAGAAACATTGGAGATCTCCGCCCTGTTACATCCTCTTCGTCGTATTCACGTTTTGTCATGTGACCCGACACCTGCAGACACCCTGCTCTCTACCCCCCCCCCCCCCCCCCCCCTCACTGCTTTTCCTTTTGTCCCACCCGTCAGTTTTGAACTGACCACCTTTCACTTCCCTTGTTGCTGACAGACTAGTAGAAATGTTTAATGTAGACCGCCTTAAACGACCCGTCCATGTCTCCCTCTCTTGTTAACCAGCGACCGTGTCGTTAGTGCATGTCTCGAAATCTAAAACCTCAGGACCTCCCCTCAGCCTGCCTCACGGTCCTGATGTTTTACTCCGATAACAGCATGTCATGTTCTGCGTGTTCTGTCTCTGAGCTCAAAGCGGAGACTCTCTCGGGTTAACCTGTTGCTTCTCGGTTGCCAGGGCGACAGTGAGTTTGCTCGCATCATGGGCATTGTGGACCCCAACGGCAGCGGCGCCGTCACCTTCCAGGCCTTCATCGACTTCATGTCCAAAGAAACGACCGACACGGACACGGCGGACCAGGTTATCGCCTCCTTCAAGATCCTGGCTGCGGATAAGGTGTGTATCTGTGCACGTGTGCGTGTGCGTGTGCACGTATCCAACCGTTCCTGGATTTTAATGGAACCTTTTTTTATGTAAAGTTTTTTGTCATTAAAGCTGTAAAATTCTTGCTCCTAAAAGTTCGAACTCATAAAAACATGACAGATAAAAACGAAGAGGGAGCAGAGCTGCACCTGAGGGAGTATTTCAGTGCGTGTGCACAAACAAGCCGACCAGTCGAGCAATTCAAGCATGTGATTAGTTTTAGGGCCATTTGTCTGTATTCTACACTGGATTCCTCACATACTCCAGACTAACACGGCTCTGCTCAGGATGGTTTTATTTACACCAGCAGAGACTCGTGTTTCTTCTTATTAACACTCTGTTAAGTAAATAATTTACTCACATTTCCTGGCTTCTGTCCTACCACACAGACTACTTAACCTCTAAATCTACCACTAGAATTCTCTTCATGTCCACAGTTGAAAAGAAAAACCTCTGAAAATGTATTTTCTGGCCTGGATAAGTATGTAAAGACGAGCCGTGGATGATGCCTAAGAGCTGAACGTTCAGTATCTGGTGGCAGTTTAACGTTTTGCTCACTAATCACAAGGTTTACAGCTCAGTGCACAGATGCTCCATGTGTGGAACTGTCTCTGGACTTTGTAGCTCTGGGAAAAGCAGCTTTGTGAACCACTTCCAACATGTTTGCAGCATTATGTTGAGCTGAATTATTTCACGGCTGCATCAGCCCAAACATTTGGAATCACGCAGTGTCCAAAGATAGATTGACAACTCTTGAAATATCTAGAAAAGAATAGAAAATATAGTTCTGGAAACTGTGAGGATGTCATTGAGGGTCTTTGACTGGATCTGGTTTCAGATATACTCTGTCTCTGTTCCACCTTTACTCTTAATTTAAACATTTAAAACAGTTTGTCCTGCCTTCTTTCTGACTCCCTGACGGAAGAAATCCTGCATTTACATTCCTGGATGAATAAAGCTCAAATAACAGAGTTGATAACCATTGTTTGCTCTTAGTTTGAAACTTTCTAATGTATTTCGAACAGATTCTTCTCTCCCACAGAACACGGCGTAGGTTCTGCTCTTTGCACATTGGTCCTAATTGGCATCTCTTCATGAAACAATGAGAAGGTTTCTGAGGTTGTAGTGAAAGCTGTTCTATATAAAACTTCTTGTGGTTTTTGAGATGCAGGTTCCCCTTCAACATTTAAGCGCATGGATGATAAATCTTCCAAACGACGTTTGGTTAAAGCAGCCGAACAAAAACATTCTGACAGATTTCCCAAATGTCTCCATTAAAAACTGAAGTTATGTTCATGTTAGTAAAACTTTCCTGGTCAACCTGCGTCGGCAAAAACTGGGAATTTTAGCCAAGAACATTTTTCCTGGAACATCAGCCGAGTTTCCAAAAACGCAAAGTCAGAAAATGTCTGACGAAAGCAGGCCGACCTTTGAGGTGCTGTCGAACATGTTGGTGAGCAGAGCCTGAGGCTTTCGGGGTTTGCTCTGCAGGCGCCGCGGAGCTGCTGGGGTCTTCATCTGCGTCTTCACTGACCAGATGTTTCATTTTTAAAGATTTCTGCAGAAATGCATCAACAGTCAGTCAGCTTTAATCATTCCATGTGTTGTTGTGGCTGTCGCTGATGAAATTCCTGCCTCTTTCCATCAGAATTTCATCACAGCCGAGGAGCTGAGGAGGGAGCTCCCCCCCGACCAGGCGGAGTACTGCATCGCCCGTATGGCGCCCTACACGGGGCCCGATGGGGTCCCCGGAGCCCTCGACTACATGTCCTTCTCCACCGCTCTGTACGGAGAGAGTGACCTGTAGAGGAGGCGAGAAGAAGAGGAGGGGGGAGGGGGGGACGAGGGAGGGGGGTGGATGACGTTTGGAAGCGTGTGCGTGGTGTTTGAGGTGTCCCTGCGTGTGCCGGTTCAGAAACGGGCACCACCAGGGGCAGCTGTGGGACGGGGTGCAGCCACGCTGTAGTGCGGGTCCTTAGCTTCACCCTCTCTGCCTTTTGTGGGGTCAAACAGGGGTGGGACAGGGTTAGGACGAGCGGGGGGGGCAAGCTAATCTGATACTTATGCTAATTTTTGTTTATTTTATTATAAGTTTTTCTTCTTGCCAGAAGGGGTCAGGGCGTGAGGCGGCGGGGGGGCGGGGTTTGATGTATCCACTGGCAAGGTTTGTGTATTAGATCCTAGAGAGATATATGTTGCGGGGTCAGGGGTCAAGAGGGTGGGGGGGTTTGACCAGCCGGAGATGAAATGACATATTTAGCCCATAATCCCCACGTTGCTGGATAAGGTGGCCTGTCTAACCTCAGCTCTTTCCCTCCTCCCGTCTTTGTTTTTTCTTTTTTTTTGGTTATTTTCAGGTGGGTGGGATGAAGGGGGGGCTCAGCGCTGTACATACTTATTTTTTCAGTGCGAAGAACGCCACACAGTCCCAGCCATCGAGAATATTAAATGGCAGTGAGCGAAGTAGTGACGTTTATTAAAGAAATAAAACGCACACAGAGCAGTTTCTCCAGTGGATAGGTTTGAGCTTCCAGGTGTTTCTCCTTTCTAAAAACGGGAAAACACCTGCGGACAGGTTCTAGTTGTAGAAGTTGTGTCAGCAGGCACCAGCAGGTGATCACATCCTTCCTTCTGTTGAACTATTCTTTTCATTTATATTAAAGTAAAACTTTAAAAACTAGTTTTATAAAGCAGGAACCCTTGATTGGCTGAATGAAGGGTTTTTATTTAGAGTTACTGCAGTAACTGCACTGTGGAGAGCTCCCAGCTGACTTAATTATGGAAATAATAAAGTAATTACACGTGCCTGTTGGTGGCTACAGCCCTGTCCTTCCCTCTATACTCCCTCCCCCTCCATTCGCTCAGTTTCTGAAGAAAGGAAGAATAATGTATGAGGATGGAGGGGAAAAAACAAAGGGGAGTTTTTATGAAAATATTCCACTATGTGAAAATTAAAAAGTAAATTATGGGGAAAAAACAAACTATGCAATCATGCTGGGATCAATTAAATTCAGGAGGAAGTGAATCGATCGGGCCCTTTCTGAGAGAGTTTCTTGTCCTAATGAAAGGAGGAGAGATTTCCTCTGATGGGTGAGGAGGCGGAGGGAGGGAGGGGGAGACGGACAGGGAAGGAGGTGAGAAGAAAAGACTCGGACCAAAAGCTTGTTTCTTTTTTCCCGCTGTGAGGTTGGAGAGAGATGAACTCTGGAATTGTGATTTTTCCTTTTTTTGTACTCTTTAATATCAAACTTATCTGCTGTACTGGAAACTGCAACGCCTTCTGTCTCAAATGATGAGTTTCACAAAGCACACATAAAGGTTTCCTTACAAAATACCTGATGTCCTCGTTCTGTTTTTATCTTTTCCAGCGTCCGCGTGGTTCAGACACTCTTATTTCTTCTCAAATTTAGACAGAAAACCTAAACCTTCACTGTTAGTTTAATCTTCGCTGGCCTCCTGGTGATGCAGCTGTTGGATGTATCAGATACGATCGAGAACTTATTGATCCCGTTCAGTTGAAACGTATGAAATGTGTCTGAGAGCTGCAGCTCTCTGTTAGACCGAAGTATGAGAAAGTAAAAACTATTTGCATTTGATCATAAAAAGACTAACTTTCATCGTATAAGTTGACGGTTGGTTGTGGCATTAAAGACCACCTGTGGGCTGTCACCTGTTCTCTGCCCAAAAGTAGCTGCGTGCACGTGTGGCTTACTCTTATAAAACTGGGATTATTCTAACTCAGTGGCAGCATCTTACAGTGCAGTGACCACAGGGGATGCAACTAATGCAGAAACAACCAAACTAAAATCCCAAACAGCCTCCACTCATTGATATAATTCCAATAGAAAATGTTTTCTTTGTTAATCTTAGGTAGACGGGTCCCGACACTCTGCTCCAATTAAAGTTTTGTGGGTAGTTCAATGTATTCCTGCATATTACTGCTGCTTCATGTTTATTGAAGCTGTTCCTCATCTTATTGTCTCTTAATCTTCATATAGCACCAAATCACGATAAATATCATCTCAGAGCACTTCATAACAATCAAGTCCAATTCATTAGATTCCAAATGAGTCCAATTCAAAGTAGCCTAGCTAAGGAAAGCGACAGATTGCACTGAAACTTCTCTGATTCAATCCTTCATCCTGAATGTGCACGAGGCGACTGTGGAGAGAAAAAACTCCCTTTTAACAGGAAGAAACCTCCATCAGAACCAGAACCAGGAAGGGCGGCCATCTGCCTCGACCAGCTGGGGTTGAGAGGACAGAAAAGAGGAGACAACAAGCTCCATAACACCAGACCAGGGATACCTGCTGAGAGAGAAACACAAGTTAATGACAACAATGATGTCACATGTACATGGAGAGTAGAGAGAGGTGCATCATGGGAGCTCCCCCAGCAGTCTGGGCCCATAGCAGCATAACTATGGGATGTTTCAGGGTCACCTGAGCCATCCCTAACTATAAGCTTTATGAAAAAGGAAAGTTTTAAGCCTGATCTTAAAGGTAGAGAGGGTGTCTGCTTCCTGAACCCAAACTGGCAGCTGGTTCCACAGAGAGGGGCCTGATAACTGAAGGCTCCGCCTCCCGTTCTGCTTTTAGAGACTCTGGGAACCACGAGTAGAGCAAAGTGCTCTGTTGGGGAAATATCCGACTATGTGCTGATGATTAAAATGATTTTACATTGGGACTCCAGAATAAGGCATGACTTGGATTTGGATGGACACCTGTTGGAGCTCCACAGGCTTTCATAGCCAACAAGAGTTTTTGGACGTTCCTTCAGAAAAACCTTGAAACAGTTGTTTGTGCTATTGTTCCCAAATTTGAACCAGGGCCTGGTCAAACATCAGGTTGTAGTCTGATTGTGTTTTATAACTAATTTGTCACGACTGCAAAAAAAAAAGAAGAAGAAAAATTGGACAGACAAAATAAATAATTTTTTCAGTGTTCAAACATTTGCAGCTGAGTTCCAGTAAGACTTAAAGCGATTCTGACTGTTTAAGGAAAAACTAAATCGGTGTTTGATTTCAAAAGGGACCAAAATCAAACATTTGCTCCGAGTGGCTGTTGAACAGCTTTCAGTTAACTTTGGGTTTGTCAGGGATGGGTTTTAGGAAACCGAACACGTAGATGCAACAAAAACCGTGCGGCACTAAGAAAAGATGGAGTAAGAAGCTGATGGTTGTTCTGCTGCAACAAATAAAGACATTAAGCAAAATGCTCGTTTAAAGTGTAAGAATCTATTCAGATTAGGATGAAAATCACTGAAGAGTGCATGTGAGGCGCTTTTACTGGATGAAGACGCCTCACTGGAGACGCATGCTGCGACCACGTGCACAAACACCGGGCGTGCACGTGAACGTGTCCCTTTATTGCTGACCTGCAGCATCCCGCACCACAGGAGAGACGACGGTCCTCGCGCCAGTGTGCATGAATGTCCGTTTGAATGTCTTCATCTCGCTGCTCTTGTTCACAGAACATTTCCCTGAACATTATTTTATAAATCTAAGTAACGTGATGTCTGTTTAAGAATAAAATGTGAAGTTTCCCCCTTCTTTTTAAACACAACATAACATAAACATTAACTACCAGTTAACCTTTTAGTGTAACTTTATCATAAACTCACAAAAGCCGAACTTTCCCACTAGACTTCTTGAATATCCTCCTTTTTTTTTTGTCTTTTCATCAGACTTTTTAATTTTTTTATTGCAGTTTAGCTTCACATGAAGCACCTGTTTAACCGTAAAAGTTCCCTTCAGCCTGTTCAAACGTCTCTGCTGTGTCTCTACTCGAACAGATTACCTCAAGAATCCATCAGAGATACAATTATCCCTGCATTTCTGCCTTATTTTGAGCTCAATTGTCCCTTAAATGTATATCACAAGTAATAAAAGCTCATATTTAATTAAGTATGATTGAATAATGTTAGCACACCAAGTCATGTCTGTTATTTACTGTGAGGTGTCTAAATGAGCCATTGTAGATGACCATATTCTATATTTCCCTACTTTATTTATCTCTTCGCAGCTTATGTCTCTGAAACAAATAAACAATCTTTTAGAAATTAAAATCCAGAAAATCACAGTGCAAGCAGACCCATTTTAGGCCTGCAAAGGGGAATAAACTGACATAAAGTGCTTATTTTGTGGGTTATACATTACAATACAATTCTGACAGCATATTGTAAACATTCAGTTATTTTATGGCATGCAGGCAGCGAGACTTTCTTGTATAAATAGTGAATTAAGTTTATTTAGACGTGCTTCAGACAATAATGGTGCTATTGTTCAGGTGGCACGAGTCTCAGTCTGCCGTTATACATACATGTGTGAATACAAATATTTCATCTGTAATACACTCTATATGACTGGCTTCGTTCAACATTTGGGTAAGTTTGCATCGGATGACCAACATCTGGCACACTGTTGTGCCTTTTGTTACTTGTAGTTCAGGCTAGATTCATCTTTAAGAACGATAAGAAGCTTTAAGCTTTCTTAAGTAAGTGCCATGGGGATGTGCACGTGGGGTAAAGGCGCGGGTACGATGTAAAGATAAATAAATAAAAATAAGAGATCTGCTGTGAACACCTGGTTTGACTTTTCCCAGCGCATGAAACGTTGTTTGGCTCGAGGAGAGCGGAAATGGGCTGTGCACTTTGGAAACTTCAGGGTCTAAACTGCGCGCGTGCAGCCCCACATTTGGAGCAGCTCGCGAACACCACAACATGAGCAGCCCGGTGACACCCGAAGCAGCGGCCTCGAACCCGTGACGGTGTTTTGTGAACATCGTCTTTCGTCTTTGACGCGTACGCCCTGGCCGCGGAAGCTCCGCGCGCTCAAACCTCGGGACTAAAGACTGCCAGCGGCGCGCGGCCGCTCCACGTCTACTCCGTTGTGGCAGGGATGTTGCTCGCGCTCACCTTCACCTGCCGCGCGCTGCTCGTCTTCCTGCTCTCGGAGTCGGTTCAGAGCGACAGAAATGCGGTAAGAAAGGCTGTTTAAACACAACAAGTCTGTGTTCATAACCCTCAGTAGGACCGATAATCCTCACGTTATTAAGACTGATGTGTCAACAGAAATGCGTTAGATGTTGGTTTTATTCATCGAGCTTTTAACTGATTATGTATGAGCTGTATTTTCTGCAGAGTTTCTTTAAGAGGCTAAAGCTGAAAACATTAAAGTTAAAGGTAAACTGTTGAAAGAGAGCCGAATCAAAGCTACTGCCTCCAGCCTTCCAGGAGCAACACAGTCAAAATATTTGGTTTCAAAACTACTTTCCCCTTCAGCCTGTATAACGAAACCATCCTGCAGCCTGTAGATTATTAGGAGTGTGTGTTTAATCTGTGTCCTGCTGTCCACTGAAAGCAGCACCACAGTTTTACTAAAGTCTCAGAGCAGTTTTGTGCTGGTTTGGTCCTCCTCTCTGTGATGGAGATGCTACTTGTTTGATGAATAAATTGTCACCTGTGTGTGTTTGAGCTCTCTGGAGGACAGCAGGTAGCAAAATCAAACCGCAGACTCTGTCGGGTAAATATTTAAAGTGCACCTCAGAGGAGGAGAACAGGTGTTTGTGTGTGTGAAGAGAAAGTGTGACCTGTTCTGAAAAAGTAATCCTGTGGCACGTTACAACACTGTTGGACAAATTTACAGCTACAGTACGAGTGCAAATATGTTAAAGAATATACTCAGTGAAGCCTGGTGATCTGTCAGCAGGGATGAAGAAAGGTTTATGAATTCATAATGAACAGCAAATATAGAATATAACAGAGCAATACTATGAAGGTGTCAGGCAGCAAGTGTAAATGAACAAATGAGAAGATGACAGTTTTGTAGCAGTCCAGTTTTTAAAAACTACTGTAGAAGTGAGCCTGGACCGTCCAGCGTACAGCAGGACTTTTTGGGAGAAATGTTCATCATCAGAGCGTTGAAGTGTTTCTGAGAAGCCCTGCTGACTGCACCCCAAAGACTAAGATTTAGGTTGGCTTTGCTGTGAAAATGTGAAATATACGGCAAAGTTAAACAAAAATGCAGACGTGGGGTTCAGTGGCAGATCTAGGATTTTTCTGAGGGCCACAATATTCATAGAGGGACCAAGTATTTGTCCAACATCGTTACTTCCAGAGCTTCAAATCTTCTTCTTCTGTAAGCTTTATTCACGCTGGACATTCCTATTTGGCTCACTAGCGCCACTAGTGTTTCGGCATGGAATTGCATCCACCCATTATGTGATTATCACTCTCGACAAAGGGCAGATGAATGACAGGACGGGGGCATTTCAGGGGGCCAATTAGATTTCAGCTGGGGCCACTGCCCCTGTGGACCCGTCCCTAGAACCGCCCCTGGCGTAGTTTCTATGGAGCTGACCAATGAGAAGCTGGCGCTTGTAACTGCGACCACTCATCAAACTGGGTGGTCGTCAAACATAGCGTAGTTTCTCGTTGGATCACGTGTTGTCCCGGCTGGACGTTATCATGGCGAACATGTAAAGAATACCAGCATATAGTTCAGATTTAATTAGGGCAACAGTCGGTGCCGATTAAGTTAATAAGATAGTTGATTAGTTCTGTTATCAGCCTCAATAGTTAGCCTAAAGAAGGCGATTTACTTGCCAGAAACACTCATAGATGGTTGCAAATGTTCATTTCAAGGCAGCGTTATCTTGAATTTGTCAACATGTGAAATTGCAAGTATTTCCTACTCTGGAAGCCGCTCTTTACTGGCACCTTTGTGTCAGATTATAATTGTCCTTCAAAGCAATCTCTCTTTTTTAAAGATTATTATTGTTTTGTTACCTGAACATAAAAATTCCCAAACAGCCGACTTCATCTTTTTTGTTCGACTTGGAGAAAAGTTCAGGGAGGTTCTCCTTTTCCAGCCGTCTACACAGATGGACGTTTTCTGTGTAAACTAAGAAATTTAGAATATGTGTAGAGTAGCTCCTGTTTGTAAATGCAGCAGTTTAAACTTGGCCATTCCTGGCTTTGTTGCAAAATACTGCAACCTCAGAAGTGGGCTGTTGTCACTCAAACTCCACATCGTTTTCAGCCTTTATATTGAGATAAATAAAAAAGTGAGTTTTGGGGAAACAGTGAGGTCACAGACTAGGACACCCAACTTCTTTTGGCGTTCAGTTAGGTTTTTTCTGGCTTGAGATTTGAGTTCCAGTCATTAAACAGAAATAAATCAGAGAAATAAAACAAAATTTACTGACTATAACATAGTGGTGACGCTCTCTAACACGTCCAAAAAACCACCTTCTGCCTTTATAGTCCTTACAGCCCTGTGCTGTGAATGATGGGTTTCCGTCTCTGGAGAAAAACACACCACCACACACTTCTACAGGGTCTTAAGAAATAAGTCAGAGGGATTACTTTCCTATGAGTCTTTGTTGTTTTTTCATGTAATTTTCTACAAAGTCACGCTGTGAACCTGCAGGTAGAGCATTGTGTTTCCTCCTCACCTGATTTTAATACACACACACGTGCACACCTCCCCCAGATGTGTGTTTGCTTGCTGCTGAGGCTGAGTGACAGACTCACAACAGCACAGGCAGCTTTGGTTGCTAAGTCCTCCCGCTGGCTGTCAGCTGTGTTTCAGCAGCATCAACGACCCTTTTTCAAGCCAAACATCACAATACAAAAAGCTCAGGAGATGATTTTATGTTTTATGTTTTTCCTCCAGCAGCCAGTTGGCGATATCTGGACGGTGTGAGGCATCAGTCGACAGTGGTGGCTTGTTCTCTTTTTCTTGCTGCTCACCTCCCCCTCCTCTCAGTCTCTCACACACACTCACCACTGAGGTTTTATTAGCCTTAAAACACTGATGGTAATTGTTTCAATACTGTGGATTGTTGTCATAGTTCTACCTGACAGGAAATAATTTAAGACTTTACACCTAACTCCATACCACTACTACTCCTCCCTTCATCCCCTTCTTCCTCTCCCTCTAACTCTCTTCTAGTCTTCATATTCAGTAATTTCACCTAAACTTTCATTCCTGCTTCCTACCTCCATTTTTTGCTTTATTTTAATTTGTATTTCTCTCTCCTTCCCTTCTTAAACCCTTCTTTTCCTTTTTTTTGAATTGACCAATTTACTTTTCTTATCATTTGATTTAGTTCCTTACTTTGAAGTCCAAGTCAGACACACATTTTTCAGTGATCAAAGCACAGTCTAGTTGGTATTGTTTACTATAGTTTTAGTATATCAAAACAAATTTTATTTATATGGCACCTTTCATACTTTAAAAGCAACACAAAGTGCCTCACAGAGGGTAAAAAAAACCCTCCCACACCCATAAATACCCAGAGAGACACGGAGACATACACACACAAACACAAGCTCAGACCCACTGCACCTATCAGACAGAGACATGATCGAGCACCGAGACCAAAGGCAAGGAAAAGGCCACCTTGGGGGCCGACCACACTGAGAGGGCTCCTGGCCCACGACAACAGGGAGCGCCACAGAGACAAGAGGCCCCACACCAAGGTGCTGAGCCCCCCAGCCACCCGGGCCAGAGCAGTCCACAGGACAGCACCCCCCCGTCAGTGGACCAAAAGCAGCTCCCAGTGTGGTAGGCCCCCACGAGGAAACACTGGAGCTAAAAACTGAAAGACTAAAACATCAAAATAAGATAAAAAAAGGTGTAAAATGAACAAATTCAGCTCGTGTAGTTAAAACGTCTAACATGGAACGTCTAACATAAACTAAAACATGGAGTTTCAAACGTATAATTTAAATAATATAGAACAAAAATTAAATATAAAAAGTTAACCCCTCTAAGATTGGACATCTTTGGCAATATATCCAGCAGTAGATGCTCCAGTTATCCATGTTATACACGAGAACTTTAAAAACACTTTTAAGATTCTCACATCTAAAGATAATGAGTTTTAAGTCACAGACTAAAGATTATGCAACGATTCCAGATCTTGCAAAACCACAACTAGATTTTTCTGAGATTAATTCCTATCTTGACCCCAGGTGGAAATTCTTAGCATCAATGAAGTTAACGGGTAAGCTGCTTTTTGCCGTTTCTTGGCACAAAAGAGATGAAACATGGGAGATGAGATGAGACATTCGTGCTGTTGCCTTAATGAAATTAGTCGCTCCTCCTTTCGTACGGTCAGACCGAACCAAGCGGTATCGCTCAGTGATAGCCATATATCAACCACACCCAGAAACGCCGCTGCTTACTCTGGGCCTGAGCTCATCTGAGACGGACTGATGTGAAGTGGGAAAGTGTCCTGTGGTCTGACGAGTCCACATTTCATATTGTTTTTGGAAGTCATGGATGTGATGTCCTCCAGGCTGAAAAAACATCCAGATTCTTATCAGCGCAAAGTTCTACAGCCAGCATCTGTGATGGTGTCTGGCTTCATTAGTGCCCGTGGCGTGGGTAAGGTGCACATCTGAGAAGGCATCATTAATACTTCAAGGTATACACAGGCTTTGGAGCCTTTTCAGGGACGTCCCCACTTAAGTTAATGAGTTAATTTCATCATGTAACCCCACTGAGTGAATAAGAGTGAATATCTGATGATAACAGAAAAAACTCATGAAGTGCCTGGAATGTCTTGTTTGTAACGAATGAACTTAAACATAAATAAACATGTTTGAAGCTCGTTGATAGAAAAAATTGATAAAAGTTTAAATTTGCTAAATAAGGCTGCAGATGGTGTTTGATTAGCAGAGTTTGAAATCATTCTCAAGAATCTTTTCTGAATTGAGATTAATTGATTAAGGTACGAAAAATATGAAGCACCCCAAACAATGTTGCAGTATGTGAAATACGGATAAATTAAAGTAATATAATGTCATAAGACAGGACTGATTAACTAAGGAAGGAACTCTAATGATGATGCCATAGGACTTCTTTTCTTTGCATACATACTCAGTATTATTTCCCCAGGACAATCTTTCATCAACTAGTATACCAAGAAATTTTACACATGAGACTTGTTCAATTTCAATATTATTAATTTGAATCCTGCTTAGGAAAATATTTATTTTTGTTTCTAAAAAGTATATTATTTGATTTGTTTACATTCAAAGAAAACTTGTTCATCTGAAACCATCTTAAGGCGTATTCCAGCATGGTTTTTGCATTTCTGATTAGACATCCAAAGTCAGAGTGAGACATGGCAAAGTTAGTATCATCCGCAAATAAAATGGGCAGAGAAGACTCAGACATTACATTAATAAAAATTTGAAACAGATGGGGCCCAAGAATTGACCCTTGAGGCACACCATAGTATGTTTTTGCTTTCTTAGATTCATGACCATTCATACAAACATATGGTTCTCTGTTACAAAGGTAATCTTTAAACCATTTGATCACAACATCTTGAAGACCATATCGGTGGAGTTTTGACAGGAGAATATCATGGTCAACTTAAACTGTGGCACCGGGCTATTGATCAGTTTATAGTGAACTTAAATCAATCCTCGGGTCTGCAAGGTGATGATATCTATGTGATTCATATCAGCTTATCTTCACAGCCCGACCAGGCACACGATTAAAGATATTACGTCAATATCTCAAAATAGTCAAATAGTTGGTTCGGTCCCCTCAAACCTGAATTATTCTGATTGTTTTTTTCAGTTATTACTGAAACATTTTAGTAGTGAAACTTTACGGTTGGGACTTTCAGCAACTTCTTCAGCTTGACTTAAACTCCGATAAACTCAGTTCACAGCGATGCGTGACAGATCCTTGCCCCAGACACGTCATGTTTGCGTATTAAAATAACTTAATTGGTACTAAAATACGTATTTTCAGTAGCACAGGACCATCAGCTCTCACATCAGTGTCTGAGGTCAATACTTTAATGAACATTTTGACATGAAAGCACAGAAGTCTCATTCACGTCTGCATTAAGTCAACAGTGTCAGACACACCGTGGCAGATTTACTCATGTGTCTGAGGGCTAAGTGTGTGTGGATAGAGGGGAGGCTGATAGACAAAGAGGCACTGATGAAGAGTGGAGGTGTGTTCGGTGGCTCTGTAAATGTGTGTTGAATGTGCAGCACCTCGCGTGTCTCAGGTGTTTTCTGTGAGCCTGAGTGGCAGCGTGACAAATCTGTGTGTGTTTATACAGAGCTGTGTGTGATCCTGCTCTCAAAGTGTGTTGTCAGGAGAACATATGGAAGTAATTTAGATCACCGCGCTCACACTGTTCTCCTAATTTCTGTCTAATTTTTGCTTTCTGCTCCTCTCCTGCTGTGTTTTAGGATCAGCTTTTCAAACACAGGTGCAACTTGATGCTGTTTTATCTTTTTTATAAACAAATGACATCATCTTTTTTGCTTTTTGGATTAAGCAAGACGTTGTGGTCGATACCCTGAGTGAGAGTACATCAGCTGAGCTCTTTCACCTTCACATCACACAGTTTGTCTTTGTGACGACAGAAAACTTTCAAAATGTGTGGAAACATGCAAATCTGACCAAAATCACATGAAATCTCACCCCGATCAGGCAGTGGCAACAGTTTAAAAGCACAGATTAGAGAACATTTGGGGAAGAAAACATGTTTTCAGTGACTGATGAGAGAATTTCCTAAATGTTTTTAGGTTCGTGACTCTTTCTTTTTCTTATTCAAAGCTCTTGAAAATGTCAGAAAGTTTAGCTCTGCCTGTGAAAAAAGTTCTCCTGTCGGGTTTAAATCTATTACCCTCCTCTTCCTCATTCTTCATTCTCACACTTTCTGGCAGCAGATGTAGAAATGGAAACACAACATAACTCTGCAGGGAAGATGTCGCCAACTTCCCCTCAATTATAGAAGTTAATCCTCTCATTAGTTCACAGGATTGGAGCTCTCACAAGTAAAGTGGCAGGTGTGAGAAGTCACATTTTCACACCCTCTGCTGAGCCACCTTCTTCTTCACTCTGTTTTCTGTTCACCTCACTCTTTCTCTGCTCTTGTCTGCAGTTTTTTTCCCAGTCGTGACTTTGAGTAACCTGTGGCTGGTTTAACCTGAGCAGCCAGCAGTGCAGATGCAGTTTGGATCGTTTCAGTTCTGCTGAGAAAACATTACAAACGTACAGCTGACCCTACTGTCCTTTGTGGTGGATGCAGGACACTGAAACTGCATGAACGTTAACCGCTAATCTTTGTTTGCTTGCAGCCTTTTCTGATCACAGAGAACATGTGGCCTCGTGGTTGTGTCCTGGACTGCCAGAGGGGGCGCCACCGAGCTGTGTGCGGCACCAACGGCAGGCTGTATAAATCCCTGTGTGCCTTTCAGAGGGCGCAGTGCATCAACACACAGCTCCGCCACGCTCCACAAGCACACTGCTCAGGTACCCCCCGTTATAGCTACATCATGATGTATTTTATGAGTATTTAGTTTCAATTCCCGAACTCTACCAAAGGCCTGTACTTTGAAGCATATATCCCGTGTAAACTCTTCTACCATTAAGCTGTCTTGATGACATTAAATACAATTAGGACTGAAATAATCTTATTTGGTCCACCCCACTCCATCAGTGGTCTCAACAATATACTTGACTCTCTGACTAAGATTATGCAGAATAAAAACTGTTGGTGTTTTTGTGTTTTTTTAAAGCTTAATATGAATACAGTCAAAGGACCTGCTTTTGTTTCTTCTTGGTTGGACTTCTGTAAGTGGGACTGGCTCAGTTCAAATTCTCCACACTGCAATTAAACCAGAATCCAGCTGTTTGACTCCTGAATGGACAAGTTCCACAGTATGTTACTGACATGTTAACCCTTCTTTCGACTGCCAGCTCATCGTCAGAGTTGCTGCTTTCAGTCCTTCACTCGTGACTTAAATCCAAATTCGATCGAGCCTTTTCAGCTGCTTCCAGTTGCTCCACTCTTAGTAATGAACACTCCTCTCTCTTCTCTTGCTTTTCATTGTGTGTAATGCTGCTATTTTGTCAGGTTCATCCTTATTTCTTTTAGCTGCTATTCTTATATATCCTTAGTTATTGTCCATTACATGAGTTTTAACTGTTGTATTGATTGATTTAGTTTATTTAAACTGTTTTTACACATCTGATTTTATTTATTTTATTCGCCCTGAATGGAAAGCTCTTTTAAATGTGCTTTTTAATCAAAGGGGACTCGACTTCATCTGGATTTACAAACCCAATCAATCAGGATCATGCAAAGCAGAGTCAGGATGCTGATTATCAGCTCGGTGAACCAACTCAGGCTTTCCCTCAGGACACCAACCAGTGCAGAAGCAACATGATGCTAAAGCAGCTGAAGAATAATCAGACTGTTTTAGATGAGCTTTAAATCAGAGATTTTTATTCTGAATATCCTTCTACGGAAGAAAGATAACATTCAGTGTCTTTTTCTGAACTATTTCCATTACACTATTATGTATTTATCTCTTATTTTTAAGATAACCCCCTCTAGAGAAGGTTAGGTTCCATGATGACGTCCCCGATAAGAAGATCCACCGATGATGCTGAAAACCACGAGTGGAACCTGAAGTTGTGTTGTTAAGCCTTTAATCCTGTTTTGTGGCTGAGGCTCCTGGGAACTGAGAGCTTCAATGAGCTCATTTAGATCAGAATGAATTTTATTTTGAATGCTTCGCTGTTCCAGAGGAAAACATTGGGCATCATTTGAACATTTAAAAGTAGACCAGCCTCGAGCTCTGGAGGAACCTAAAGGTTCCTGGAGGGGGGGTGTATACATGTAGAAAGTTAGTTTGTTTGCTCTGATGGTAAATAAAGACTTTATCATCAATAACTGAGAATAAATATGTATCATTTCATTAGAAAAATGGATTAAGTCACTTCCCACACGTCCATGAAAACTACGACGCTTCTTATTGAGGAACAGCTGCAGTCACATCTACTCACGGATTGACAGTTCCTCTTCATTTTAGATTCGAAGCAGACGAAATGCCAGCTGGCAAGAGCTCAGGGCCTGCAGGCCAGAGCCCACAGCAACGGCGGCGGTTCTACAGCAGCCATCTTTGTGCCAGAGTGCGGTCCTGAAGGGAACTTCCTGCCAACGCAGTGCCACAGCCATGCTGGCTACTGCTGGTGCTCCATGCCTGATGGCAAACCTGTCAGCGGCACCACGGTCCTCCAGAGGATCCCCAACTGCACAGGTCAGATGTATTTTGTTTTTTTTCCACACATTTTTCCAACAGACATTCCAGTTGCAGGAGGAGGAGCGCTGGATGCTGGCAGTCTTAAGCTGCCCATGAATGTCTAAGAGGCCACAAAACCGTTACTCAAATATTAAATATATGAGATTCTATTCCTTCGTATGAACCCGTTTGAACGTTTTATTCTAAACAGATCACATCGCCAAGCTGACTCAGACCACAAATGCAGATTCAGCTCTGTTCAAAGGTAAGAAAAATGTTTCAGCAGCTTTGCTCCCTGCTGCACAGGCCCTAAATACCCCCAACAGACCCCACAGTGTGCACAGCCCTGTGCGATCTGTAGGTTTCCCATTTCTATTTCACATTTTTTCTTCTTAGGAAAATAATAAAAATGATAATAAAACAGTCAAATTAAATAAGAAACTTTAGTCTAATTCATTTGATTTAGTTTTGCTCTCACAGCTGTATCCATGAAGAGTTTAAAGCAGTTTTTACGCTCTGATCTGTTTCACCGGAGTAATTCTGCTGCTGCATTAACACCTGTAGCTCTAAGGTTTACCCTGTTGCAGAAGTTGTGAGGGTTCTGTTGAGGGCTGTATCTGCTGGTGCTTTCTTCATTATCTTCTAACATTCACCCTCTTTTCTTATGTTCCAGATGCAGCAGGTGAACCTGGACCAACGTCAGACCCTCAAAAACTTGCAGGTGACAAACAGAACCTTCTTTGATAACGATACCCTGCTTTAATTTCTTGTCATTTCTTTAAGGAGTCTTCAGGAATAGTTATCCAGGCTTCTTGAAGGACATCCCAAAGCTCTTCTTTGGATGTCGGCTGCCTTTTGTTCCGTTCTCTGTCAGATGATCCCACACTGCTTCAATAATGTTGAGGTCCGGGCTCTGGGGAGGATTCATCCCTCCATAAGACCTGTTGCCACTGATTTTCAGTCCACTTCTTGTGTCATTTGGCACAGCTCAGCCTTTTCTCCCTGTTTCCCTTCCTTAAGAATGGCTTCTTGACAGCCACCCTTCCATGGAGACCATTTCTGATGAGGCTTGGGCCAACAGTAGATGGATCAGCTGAAGGTCCAGATGCATCTCTCAGGTCCTGTCAGGTCACAGCTGGATATTTTCCTCTTTCTTAAGGACATCACTTTCAGAGCCTGTTCATCTGCTGTAGATAGTTTTTTAGGCCTGACACTTCTTCTTTTGTCCTCCACTTGTCCAGTTTCCTCAAATGTTTTAAGGACAAACTGCACACCATGCTGAGATATGCCAAGTTTTCAGCTAATAGCTCTTGGGAATCACCTTGTTGCTGCAGAAATCCTATTTTCTGTCTGTCAAACTGTGTTTTCTTTGCTGTTTTTCAGAGATGCAACTAAATGATGTGTCTTTGCGACAGGCTGCTGGTGACAAAGTGCCTAAAGATACAATTTAAAACAGGTTCTTTGCTAAGTTGTCTGTTATGTGTCGACACAACACTGGTTCGTCCCTTGAGTTAGGAGCCTTTTTAAAGCTTTAATGATTCATATTTAAGTGTTAAATGATCAGGAACAAGGCTTGGACTGAAAATGAGTGAAAAAACAGCAGATGTTCGAAGGAAAACTTTTAAAAAAAACCTTCAGAAAACCTGGAGAACTATTGCTCAAGACCACTTTAAAAGATTATGACAAAGTCTGGCTGCTTGGAAGGAAAAATATAAAGAAATGAGGGATTGTTCAAGACTTGTTGAGACTGTATGTTATTATCACCTCTGAGCCTCCAGAGGCTCATCGATCGACTTAACAGAGAAACCAAGTAACTGCAACATTTTGTTTGCCTTCAGTTTGCTTTTTGGATAAAACATCATGGACGGGCAGGTGCTGTGTGTAATGTCTTCATGCTTTGACTTTGAAACAAGCAGAAACACCAAAGAAACGACATTCTCTGACAGTAAAATGCTCTCTTGTTCAGAACTGACGGCTCCTCCGTTCTGGGTGACCATCCTGATGAACTCTGAGCCCAAAGGCGACCGCTCACTCAGACGACCCACTGGTGAGAGCCAACCGAGTGCTTTAAATCAGACCTAATATGATGACATTTTTTGTTTAGTGTGTGTCTGTGTGTGTTTATGTGTGCAGACAGTCCTCAGACGTGTGAGCGTGAGCGTGAGCGCATGTTGCTGCTCTCTCAGGTTCGTCCTGTCGGGCAGGGCGAGCGTTTCGTCCCAGAGTGCGCTGCAGGCGGTCGCTACAGCCCAGTGCAGTGTCACACAGCCACAGGTTACTGCTGGTGTGTCAGAGTGGACAGCGGCCGGCCGCTACCAGGCACTGCTGCACAGTAATCAATCAATCAATCAATCAGTTCTTCTGTTTGTTATGAAGTTTGTAAACTCTGATGTGTTGCTGTGCTTTTTCATTTTCTTCTGCACACTCTCTGTCATTACTTTTCTTTTCCTTTTTCTCTACTTTCATAAGCATTTCATCTCAGTCATCTAATTTTACACCAATTACTGTCAAAGCTTCCAGGGTGGATTTCCCCTAAAGGAAACATTCAGACCGAATCTGAATAAAATGTGGTTGGCTGTTCTGTTCTTGAGGGGCTTCATGAGCATCACAGCCACTCAGAAACTCCACAGAGGACAGTGATGGATGTTTGTTTGTTATCTTTCTGTGGCCAAGTCATTTATAAAAATGATTTCTCCTCATAAGCAGCATATTTTTTATTGAATTTGAAAAGTATTTCATATCATTGTGTCATTTAAAAAAATCGCTTTTGACAAAATAGTCATATGAAAAAGAAAATACATTCTTTTTCAGTTCCAAGGTTTTTTTATTGGACAAAAATGAAGATAAAACACAGAAGCAGCGTGTGAAAAACTAAGTGAACCCTTACTGTTTAAACAGGAATTAAGAGGGTAAGTAGCAGCCAGGTTCTACTGATCAAATCCACCTGATTAAATGATCATCAGTCAGTGTGAGCAGCTCTATAAAAGCAGAAGTTCTGTCAGTTTTCAGGTGTGTTTTAACACGATGCCAAAGAGGAAAGACATCAGCAATGATCTTAGAGAAGCTACTGTTGCTGCCCATCAATCTAAGAAGGGTTATAAGGCCATTTCCAAACTATCTGGAGTCCATCATTCTACAGAGAGAAAGATTATTCACAAGTGGAAAACATTCAGGACAGCTGTCAATCTTCCCAGGAGTGGACGTCCCAGCAAGTTCAGCCCAAGGTGAAAAACCCAAGAGCTACATCTCAGACTCTACAGGCCTCAGTTAGCATGTTAAAGGTTAAAGGTCATGACAGCACAGTTAGAAAAAGACTGAACAAGGATGGCTTGTTTGGAAGGGCTGCAGGAGAAAGCCTCTTCTCTCTAAAAAGAACATGGCAGCACAGCTTAGGTTTGCAAAGCTGCATCTGAACAAAGCTCAAGACTTCTGGAACAATGTCCTTTGGACAGACCAGAGCAAAGTGGAGATGTTTGGTCATAATGCACAGCAGCACGTTTGGAGGAGACCAAACACAGCATATCAGCACAAACACCTCATACCAGCTGTCAAGCATGGTGGTGGAGGGCTGATGATCTGGGCTGGTTCTGCAGCCACAGGACCTGGGCACCTTGCAGTCATTGAGTCCACCATGAACTCCTCTGGATACCAAAGTATTCTAGAGTCAGATGTGAGGCCATCTGTCCCACAGCTAAAGCTGGGCTGAAACTGGCTCATCAACAGGACAATGATCCCAAACACAGCAGCAGATCTACGAAAAAGAAAAGAATCAAGGTGTTGCTGTGGTCCTGTCAGAGTCCAGACCTCAGCCTGACTGAAATGCTGTGGTGGGACCTTAAGAGAGCTGTGCAGAAACCAGTGCTGCAAACCTCAATGAGCTGAAGCAACACTGGAAAGAAGAGTGGACCGAGATTCCTCCACAGCCATGAGAGAGACTGATAAAATCACACAGAAAACCATCAGTTCAACTTACTGCTGCTGAAGCTGCTTCTACTTGCCTGTCCTGGGCTTAGTTATGAAGTTATGTGATGAACTACACAATCCTTGATCACTATTGAGGGCGGAGGTTTGCGCTGCTTCAGTGGTTTTGTAGTCTCCTCTCTAACCTATTGTTGTTCTAAACTCAAGTGGCAGATTTCAGTTGAGCCCAGTATCCATTTTATTTCTCACCTGTTCTTCAATGACAGACCTACTCAGAAAATTATTTAAATGTTTTTTTTAAAGCCACATTATATAATTCTATACTTTTTCCACATTTAATAAATACCTTCTGATATTTAGCCTAAGTGTGATGCCACCTGACACATGCTCATCTTTTCAGGAATCGTATCCCAGACTGCTCTGCGGCAGCTGAGGCACAAACAGACAGGAGGCACTGGGAGAAACCTCTGCCTGGATGTCCCGGAGCTCAGAAGAAGCAGTTCCTGCAGAGTCTGATCCGAGTTCTGCAGCTGGAGGCAGAGCATGCTGGGAGTCTGAGTCCTTACCAGTAAGTCTATTTATACTACATCCCAGGAAATCAGGCATTAACTGGGACTTCTTTAGGGAAGTTTTCAGTTTGTCACGTGCACAAACATGTCAGCGACTGTTGGACACTGAAGAGCTTTGGCTCAGGACCTTTACATGCTAACAAACAATGAAATAACACAACTTATAAATTCAAAAAGGTAAAATAAGAAAACAATAGGAGGAAAGTGGAAGAGATGTTTAATAATATAGTACAAGCTGGGCCAAGAGTGGCTGTGGAGTGAAATTATATTTTTAAAGTTGGGTGCATGTCTTCCCTGCAGCAGACAGCAGGCAGAGCACTCTTCATTTGGAGGATCAGAAGCTTTCCTGATGGGACACTTGAGCTAAAATCTGCTCTTTTGATGCAAGATTAACGAAGGCACACTGTGAATGTGACCTTTTGGTCCGACCTGTACTGCGGGAAATCTTCTTCTTCAAAATCCTGTCAGATGATCTCTCGACTAGACCAAAGTTATCTTTTGTTACTGTCGATGTGAACTGTGTTATCACCAGAGTACGGCGAGTCTTAAATATCACTTGCTAGCTAAACACACAGCTGGTGCAGAGATAGCTCCTTCTATATTTTTGAGAATGCTGAAGAATGTTCTGGACAGTATTAGTCAGGACAATTTGCTTTGGATTGTTGCAAGAATGAATATAATGAAATTAAATCCCTTTGTTGATTAGAGTATTAAAAGATATCCCTTTAAGGTGCATTTAGAGCGTATATATGCTGTAAATATCTCATGTTACAATGTGGACACCCGTGGCTTATAATCCGGTACAAAATGGATTTTCTTTTTAAAATTAGAAGGTGCGACTTATATTCAGGTGCGCTCTATAGTCCGTAATTTACGGTACTTTGTGGTGACATGTGGCAGCATGCTGCATAAAACAAGAGCTCTGATGTGGAATCTGAAGTCCATGTTAATGCAAACAGAATTAAACATGTGACTGAGTTATTTACTCTAACAGATAAAAAAATGGTAAGATATTTCCCTTCCAAACCCTGACATTGTCTTATTTTGCTGCACATCACAACCACTGACTTTCACCACTCCTTCATTCAGAGCCAAACTGTGTTACTCTGAACTTGTGGGCTTTCTTGTAAATGTACAAAACACCACTGGAAGCCTTTCATCTGCTTTAAATCAGGACAGAAAGTGCCACATGTTGGACTTCAGCTGATGCATAACTAATTCTTCCTCTGAGCAGCACATGAAAACCAGTCACACACTTCACTGCACAACACAGACTCGATCAATTACTTGATTAACTGCTGGATGCCGTCGTTAGAACAGAGCAGCTCCATCTGTTTCATGTGTTCGGCCATCAAATATTTAGTCTTTCAGTACTTACCTCATCCCTGCCATCTGTTTCCCTCTCACTGCACGCACAAACATCTTTTTGTCAGACTTTTTTATGGTTAGAACTTCCTCTTCTCACTCTCTTCTCATTTTCCCCCATCTGTATCTCATCCTTCACCTTCCAACGAGCACATAAACACATCACCACAGAATTCTTCCTGATAGCTTTGGATTTTCTGTTTAATAAACTCCAGCTTTGTTTCTGACAGAAAGCGCATAGCAGATAAGGGGAAGTGCAGAGCACTGTGGCCATATTGTCTTTCAGCATGCTGTGAAATTGGATGCATATCGAGTTGTGCAGATCTGATTTCATGTGTGTGAAGAAGGCGACTCTCCTCGGGTTTTTGGGTTTTATCAGGTTTATTTCTTCCATCTCAGATACCGACTAAAAACCCTTTTGCTTTTGTGCCGTCTTGCTTCACCAGAGCCTCCAACCCGCCTCCTTCCAGCTCGCCATCTTCTACCGCAGCATCATCAACTCCCTCCTCATCTCAGGATGTTGCTCCCTCCGCTGTTCCCCCAGAGCCCGAACAGTCCTCCAGACCAGATGCGGTGCTGCGATGGCACTTCACCCGGCTGGACATGGACTCCAGCGGGGTGCTCAGTGAGCGTGAGGCTCGGCCCCTCCGTCAGTTCCTGCGTCGGAGGCTGAAGCCGCGACGGTGCGCCAAGAAGTTTGTTCAGTACTGTGATCGGGACGGAAACCAAGGCCTGACACTGGAGGAGCTGAGGCTCTGCCTCGGCCTCTGATGTCAGTTATCATCTGAAGAAACAGGTAGTTTGCAGTTATTCTCTCTTTATATTTTGTAATCCGTCCGTATTTCTGATTGTATATAGAAGGTTTTGCATGTTGAATTTTGTATAGTTTGTACTTGACAAGTTATTTTAAGCCATGATTTATATAGAACATTTTAACACGTGTTAAGTTTGACAAATTTCCAGGTTAGCTGAAAATAAATAGTTACCTTTGACAACGAGAGTCAAAACGATTCAAGAATACCAAGTTTTTATGAACAAATATATATTCATATATCTGTATATATATATATATGTTTCCGATAAATTGATCCAGAGGTCCAAGTGCTGATGTTCTGATGCATCTTTATTGTAAAAATCGGGCTCTAAGTCACGATTCTTTACAGTCCTAATAGAAGTTGTGTAGGAGAACTCTGAAATGTTGTCCATTAATCAGGGCTCTTCATTCTTGAACAGTGTGTCACATTTTCTCTTCTGAGTTTATGAAATCACTCAAGTGAAGTGATAAATGTCACTAGCAGCCATGTTAATGAGCAGCTGGTCTCACCTCAGTGTGCACAGCTGTCTCTGCCTCACACACACTCACACACACACACACTCACACACACTCACACACACACACACTCACACACACACACACTCACACACACACACACTCACACACACACACACACACACACACACACACACACACACACACACACACACTCACACACTCACACACACACACACACACACACACACACACACACACTCACACACACACTCACACACACACTCACACACTCACACACTCACACACACACACACACACACACACACACACACACACACACACACACACACACACACACTCACACACACACACACTCACACACACACACACACACACACACACTCACACTCACACACTCACACACACACACTCACACACACACACACACACACACACACACACACACACACTCACACACACACTCACACACTCACACACACACACACACACACACACTCACACACTCACACACACACACACTCACACACACACACACACTCACACACACACACACACACACACACTCACACACACACACACACACACTCACACACACACACACACACACACACACACACACACACACACACACACACACACACTCACACACACACACACACACACACACACTCACACACACACACACACACTCACACACACACTCACACACACACATCGCTGTTACCTCCTCATCAGTCTGCTGCTGAACATAAAAGCGTCTTATTCTCGTGTTCAGGTTGTTTTCTTGTTGATCCCAGAAGAGCCGAGTAATCGGGCCGCCTGCCAGACAAATTAAACCCACCGATGTCTGAATGTTTATGTACCTTCATGAAAAAACAAACGTGGGCAGCAGGAAATAGACCCGCTTGTCGGCGAGCTATCAGTCACCACTGGGCCGCGACACCGGCCCACTAATCAGGCGGCCGCAGACGGCCTTGACAGCTGGAGGAGTGTGTGAGGGTCTGTTGACTTGCTGCAGTGTTAGAGGTGTGTGAAGGTCAGCAGCTCGCTTTGCAGCCTCATTTACACAAAGAGTCTTTTTCTACGGTAATATTTATGCTGCTTCTGTTGACACGAAACAAAATATCTGCCCGAACAGAGAACTTAAAGAATGTTACGTCCCACTGGCTCAGAGAACACTGTGCATAACTTGGGTTATTATTATTATTATTATTTTAGGTTATAAATGCAGCTCAACAAACTGTAACTTACATTACAAAACAATAGAGCAATTAAAATGGCTTCCAGTCGAGTGCTGTGGTATTCAAATCCAAACTGAACTTTGTGCAAGCTGCTAAATTACATCAAACATGTGGTTCTTCAGTTGCTTCCCACAGATTTTGGTTCATTTCAAACGAGTCAGCAGTTGTCTTCAGCGTTTCTCGTACTCAGTCTTATAAGTTTGATTTGCCTCTAAATATTCTAGATTTAGAGATTTCAAACTGAAGCCCATATCATTGGCTTTTGATTGACAAAAGCTTTGTACCCATGCCCAAAGAGATTCTGTGTGCAAAGAAGCTGTTGTAGGAAACAGCTTGTGTGAGGTCACAGTAGGACAGGAGGTGGTCCTTTAGCATGAGTCAGGCCAGATTCCATCCTGGACCACCACTGAATGATCCGATGGGACCCGAATGTGAGTGTTTTTATACCTGTACTTGTCAGCATCTGGTCTTACCGTGGCCTGAGGGGACAGATCTCCATTTTACATGACAGCGGTGGCAAGAATCATTTGTTTTCTAAAGCGAAAAGGCAGAAAAAGGCTGACGAAGATGAGAGGACAGGCAGAGGTGTGAGGGGATGCAGGTGGGGCATCATGTCTGGAAGAGACATCAGTGACCTCCGGTGGTGACGACAGAGCAGCCTGCCCAGAGTCACCGGTGCCAGCTGGCTGAAAAAGCCCTGTTGAGCTAAAGTGCATCAGATTATAGTTTGAATGTATCTGCGTCATTGCCTGTCGTTAATGAGTTTTATAACTCACATCAGTGTCTTTCTGTCATTGCCTTTCAGGATCAAACCAGCAGAGAACAACAGGACAAATCCCCTTGTTTCCTCTCCTGTCTCCACAGTTTCAGTTGTTCATTCATGAAATCATGAAAATGTAATTGCTCACAGTGTTTTCATCCATCACTGACCAACAGACACAAAAGAAAAGCAATCTGTTGTCCTCCCTGCTCCTCACGAGCTGTGATTTTACCTCTGCATCAGCTTTTAATGATGACAATGTTTGTAAAAACACAGCATGGCTCAGGCTTCCTCCCTTCCATATGATTTCTCCTTCCTTTGCTGTCGTCATTTAACTTAAACCATTATCCCATAAGTCTTTCCATCCTCCTTTGTTTTATTGCCTCTTTTCTTCCTATTCATTCCTCTCTTTCCGTCTCTCCTCCTTCATGTACATACTTTGCTGCCTCATACATTTTATATTGACAGTGTCATTCTGATGTGCATTTTGACTCTTTTTACAGCATTTTATGTGTTTTATATTCTATTATTTCACCCAAGTAATTTCCAGATTTAAGATTTTGATACGATTTGTTGACACTTGTGTGATTCAAATAAAACATGATGTCATCGCCTTTTCATTCATCTCAGCAGCGATGGTGTGAACATTGTTTTTCTCTGCCTGTAGTAATCAGTGGATACATGTGGAGCGTCATCTGCTCGGTCTTGCAGGAAGAACACTGGTTGCCACAACAACAGCCGCCCTATTCATTGCTTCACAATACACAAATCAACATGTAAAAAGGAAACATTAGAGGAATATCATGTTCCATCACAGCCATGTAAACTTAATTTCCCAACGCGTGTTGGCTGCTGTCTGAGGTCATCACTGGGACTGGATGCCATTAACGAGGCTTGAACAAGAGTCAGTGTTACAGCTCTTCAGTCAGTCCAGAACAGCATCAAACAAAACCTCCAAAAGATATTCAAGAGGAAAACTAACCGTTCTCATTTTTCATTCCTAATAATGAAAGATCTGCCTGATAAACACAGACTGTACTGTCCCAGAGTCTTCACCCCCCCTCATTTCTTTATAGATTGTTAGGAAAATGGGAAAAAGTGCAGCAATTCATTAAAACCATGTGCAAACATAGTCTTCAGGAATAGTTCTCCAGGCTTCTTGAAGGACATCCCAAAGCTCTTCTTTGGATGTGGGCTGCCTTTTGTTCCGTTCTCTGTCAGATGATCCCACACTGCTTCAATAATGTTGAGGTCCGGGCTCTGGGGAGGATTCATCCCTCCATAAGACCTGTTGCCACTGATTTTCAGTCCACTTCTTGTGTCATTTGGCATAGCTCAGCCTTTTCTCCCTGTTTCCCTTCCTTAAGAACGGCTTCTTGACAGCCACCCTTCCATGGAGACCATTTCTGATGAGGCTTGGGCCAACAGTAGATGGATCAGCTGAAGGTCCAGATGCATCTCTCAGGTCCTGTCAGGTCTTTGCTGGATTTTTTCCTCTTTCTTAAGGACATCACTTTCAGATCCTGTTCATCTGCTGTAGATAGTTTTTTAGGCCTGACACTTCTTCTTCTGTCCTCCACTTGTCCAGTTTCCTCAAATGTTTTAAGGACACACTGCACACCATGCTGAGATATGCCACGTTTTCAGCTAATAGCTCTTTGGGAATCACCTTGTTGCTGCAGAAATACTATTTTCTGTCTGTCAAACTGTGTTATCTTTGTAAATTCGCTAAATAATTGGGGTAAAATACGTGTCTTTGTGACAGGTTGGTAGTAACAAAGTATCTAAAGATGTGTTTGTGGACACAACACTGGGTCATGGCTTTGTGAGGCGACTTTTAAGCTTGAATGATTCACAGATCAGTGACTAATGGTTTGACAAAGAAACCTGAAGATGATCAGGTACAAGGACAGGACTGAAAAAAAAAATGTCCAAAGAAAGACCTTCAGAAAGCCTGGAGAACGTTAAAAAAAGATGAGAAAATGAGAGAGTCTGACTGATTGGAAGTAAAATATGCAGAACTGTGGGGCGGCTCAGGACTTTTGCACAGCACCGTGACTCCAAATAAAGGATTTGAAAAACATCACAAAATACAAAGTTAGTTACTCGTGAATCACGCAGATTAATTAGCTAAGAAATGCATGAAAAAACAGTTACGACAGCTGTGCTAATATGACTGATTTGTTTATGATTAAATGGGAAAATCTGATTTCCATCCTAATGAAGGAACTACTGTGACATGCTGATCTCCAGATTAAGTATGGATCAACAGAATATTATTGTATGAACACAGTGGGGTCATCGTTAGTCAGTATAGTATCATTAACTCTTGTTTCCTTCTCTAAAATCACTGCTTTAGTGTTTGATTCACTGAAATCAAATGCATTGACATCCAAGATGTCAAAGGTTGCTCACACTCTAAAAAGTTTTTACAATAAAAGGGAATTTTCCAGCTTTTTTAAATAGTTTTGATCGTTTTTATACAGTTGCACTGCCCTACGAAGTCACCTCGGTCATTCTAATGGTTATAAATCTGTTCTAAGATATTGGTCTTACACATTAAGTTTACACAATACAGACAGAATATATAATAATATGCCCCCTAAAATCGAGAGCTTTTATTCATTTTTATTATTTTTCCATACAAACTTACAGTTTTATTAACATGTGTTGATCATCTGATTGATATTTATTTGGGCTGAACTGGAGCTATAAAAAGTAAAGACTTCATAAAAGATGGTTTCATATCAGCATCCATTATGTTTAATAACCTTATTTAAATCATTTCACCGCATCCAGCCCATCACAGTTTTTACTGACACGATACGGATCTATAAATATGTCTTCCTCTCTTTGTTTAGTGCATGCTCCTCAGTTCTCATTACAGGCTTTAACCTGCAACAATAAGTTGGTGATAATAGAAAATAACATGTTCAGAGCTGGGAAGAAGTCTGACTCACTGCTCTACGTGACACCGATTCACCTCCAGCTCAATAGATTATCAGTGGTTTTGTTTTTGTTTTGACATATTAGATAAAAAGAGGAAATATTGCCTCCTTTATATCAATACATTTATTTCCCTCCAGTTCTTGTATGCTGGGACAAGTGGAGTTGTCTCTTAATCTGGCCCAGATTAAGTTATAGCTGCAGCTGTATATGGAAACAGATGGACTAATTCCTTCCTAAATCCTCTTAGTTTTCACTCAGATATGGTTGAAAATGTTTTATAGCAACCAGGAGGAGCCAGATGAGCTTCTGTATTCCTGTCAGGGAACAGTGACAGTTTCTGCAGTTTTTGGTGAAAAGATATTTAAATTCAAGTCAACATGTTCTGCTTCAAATCAGGAAACTGCCAAGTGGAGCTAAAAGAACTAATTCTGACTCCACTGTAAGAATGCTGAAAGATTTTGCTCTAAAATGTCAAATATTTTTAGAGTTACTTAAATATAAAGTGGTAATAATTACAGTAAACAAAATGTAAGTAAGTAGACATATAAAAATAGTCTTAGATTCAACAAACACATGTTTTGTGTGCATTGAATTTAACAATCTGAATCTTTTTACCTCAGTACAACATAAAATGTGACACCAACTTCTCTTTTCAAATGATTTAATATCAGGGGCCACTGAGGTGTGTCTGTTAAGCGTTTAAAGGGATAAATATTTAGATTAAAGTCAGTATGATGCAGTTTTGGTGTGCATTGAATATATATTTTACTTATCCTTGCCGTTATCTTGTGACTGCAGCAGCAAATTTGAACCCACCATCAGCTGACCACACCTGAAGAGGAGGTATTTTTGTGACCAGCAGGTGGCGCTCTGGTTCTAAAGCAGCCAGGGGAGCTGCATGCAGGAGCACACACTGGACTGCTCCCCAGACACGCCCTAATAATAACTGCTACACCAAACAAACGCGGAAAACAGGTATGGATTTCATAAAAGACAAACCCATGAGATGAAAATGAGTTAGAGCCCAGAGGGTTAGAGGCGTGGACTTTAAATGGATTGTGTGAATGATATGTTGCTGGAATGAATTATAGATGAGCTGCTGCTATTTGAATGTACAGGTTTAGAGAGGATGGATGTTGCGGGGTGTGTTTGTTACAGTCTGGGAGTGAAGTGCTCCGCAGAGCCCACCACTAATAAGAAAGAGACGGCCTTCAGGTCACACACAGTCATCAATCTGCCAAAGATTTCTGGAAGGAATCCAGCGACATGCACACATGCACACAATAATAACACAAGACATTTGCATCATTAGATTAATCTATAATTCATCCACTTTAAATCCATACCTGTCATTTTCCCCCTCGCTTGCATCTTTTATACAGGAGGCCACAAAGCCGGCGATAAGCCGAATGTTTCCTGACTGACATCATGAAAAAACACACTTATAGAGGTGGAAACCAGCTTCATTACAGGTTTATGAGCAAGTGGACTCATTTAAGTTTCTTCTAACTGTGAAAGACAAACCTAAAAAAATCCACATGTCGGAGGCCTCATCAGACAGTTGGCCAGGAAGCTTCAGGGGGTTCAGTGAATGAGCTGCTTCACAGAAGGATGCCACATAAAAACCCAGAAGCCTCTTCAACCCTCCTTCTCCTGTTTTTTGTTTTTTAACACAACAAATGTTTTCAAGGCAAGGCAAGTTTATTTGTATCCACAATTTAACCACAAGGTGATTCAAAGTGCTTTACAGAGACATTAAAACAGAAGAAATAAAGAGCAGGATTTAAACAAAAAAGAAAGAAAGAAGAACAATAAAGATAAGATTGAGTAGAAATGTAATAAAATTATATATATGAAAGATAAGCTAAAATAAACTGTAATAAAAATGTAAATAATGATAAAATCAGTAGTTAAAATATGATAGATACACACCTAAATACACTGAGTGTTTCAGCTGATCTGAGGCATTCTGGGAGTTTGTTCCAGACACAGAAGCTGAATGCAGCTTCTCCAGGTCTGTTTCTGACTCTGGGAACTGATAAAAACCGGATCCAGATGACCTGAGGGGTCTGGAGGGTTCATACTGGGTCAGGAGGTCACTGATGGTCCTAGGACACTCAGAGCAGAGTCACTGGACAGCAGACGGGTCAGTTCAGCACCTGCTGTAATATGGGCAGATTGTGGTTTGTCTTGGTGAAATAAACAAGGCTTTCCCTGAAAAGGAGGCTGTACCATCTCCATTTCTCCTATCTCTGAACACCTCAGACTTCCAGCACAACTCAGAGTGCTGCCATCTACAGAAATACTCAGATCACTTTGCAGTTGTTGGGTGTATCAGAGATGGGCAAGAGGCTGAGCGCAGGGAACCGGTCGACCGATTGTTGATTTGGGAGGACCAGACATAAGCCAAATACTATGTCTATCCTGGGAGAAGAGGAGGAGGTGGAGGACTACTGAAGCCAATGAGAAGGTACCTTTTACTCCCAGTGATTTAAGTCAGAACCACAACAAAAACACAGAAAATGAACCTCACTTCTTTTGTTTTTGTCTTTCAGGGTTCATAAAGTGGTTGAAAAATAGATGCTTGAAAATTAACGATCAAAATAGTTTTCCTGCTCGCCTTCCAATTCAATTCAGTTTTATTGTTATAATGCAATATATTGATATAATATAATGCAATTTGTTGTGATATAATCACAACAAAGGTCAAATGAATTCAAATCCAAATGAGTCCAATTCATACAGAACAAACTTTTTAAGAAGTTGACTCCAAGCTTCATCAGAAAAGGAAGCTTTTAAGCCTAATCTGAAAGGTAGAGCGGCTCTCTGCTTCCCGGCTGCATGCTGGCAGCTTTCAGTGCTCCTAAAGTGAAAATACATTCAATAATTTGGTCGGACTCAGAAAACAGATGAACATATTAGTTTTTCTCCGGTTGCCTCTCAGGGCTTCCGTACATGTTTAAACAAAGAGTGTTCAGGGTCACACAGGGTCACACAGCAATAACAAAATGACCTTTATACTACAACTAATGACTAATAACTGCTCCTTACGCTGCAAATAGTTTCCTGTTTTTGGAATGATAAAGTTTTGTCCAATTAAAAATGATGTAATCTTTATGGACGTGTATAATTTTGCATTAATGGGGCTTTCACAGATGTGCAAGTTGCCGGGCTGATGAACTGTGCACTGATGGAGGCAGATGGTCCCCCTCCTCTTCAGCCTGGGGGATCTGACTCCTGAGGATTTTAGTTTTCCTCATCACCTCGGCCCATCTGACACGCTTGGAGGAAAAGTCAGAAACACATAATAAAATGTAGAAGCTCTAAAATGGTTTGGGCTGAATGTTTTTGATGTTGTCAGAGGCTGAAAAACAACATTTCTGTGTAGTTATCAAGCAAATCCTCAGATTTCCAAAGGCTTTCTAGAACAAAACAAAGCCTGAGGTCCCTTCACTCACATATGTGAATGCAGCAGATACTTCAGGATGGTTTTCAGCAGTGTCCCATGATGGGATTTACCTTCAGTCTGAGCCTGCAGATCAGCAACATTCAGTATTGATTGTGTCTTCTACGCAGAGATTTATCAGGATCTTTTAACTGTATTATGTACTGTGACTGTGATGGATAAATCCCTTAATACTGTTCAATTCTTAATGTTTAGAAGCATTATCGTTAAACTGTTGAGGTACCCGTTCACCCAGCCCAGTTCACTGCATAGAGAGGGAAGACATACCTGTGCTGGTGCCCTCATTTAAGTGATGTTGTGCTCATAGTTAGGATTATCTGTTGCTAATCATTCTGAAAGCATCCTCACGGCTCCTCTCAGCGCCTCAACTCAGACGGTTTGGTTCAGTCGCATATTGGCTACCTTTCACTGCTGAGGACAGTAATAATAATGTCACAATCTGCAGGTATTAATATTGAGCAGCTCTAAGAAAATCAATATGGGCAGAAAGAGTGGAGGGTTAAAAAAGTGCAAAAGTATCCTGAGAATATATTGTCTGGATAATCAGTTACCTTTGTTACTTCAACACGCTACGGTGGACTCTGGGAAGCATCATGATGTGGTTGTTAGGTGGCAGAGGTATGTTGTAAGGGTCTGTGGTGTCATTTCCTTACGCACGTCTCTACTTGTCTGTTCTTTCTCTGTTCTCAACATTCTCATCTTATGAAATGAAACCAAATAAAAGATGTATCCAGTCCAATCACTTTTATTTATAAAGCACAGTTTAAATAAACACAAAGGTTTCCAAAGTGCTGTACAATAAAATAAACCCAGTAACTCAATAAATAGACTGTCCACGCAGATAGAATATCTGTGCACATAAAATCAACAACCTACGTAGTGTTGAAAGCCAAAGAAAAGAGTTTTAAGAAGAGTTTTAGAATAAGACAGTGAGGAGGGCAGCAGAAGTTCATTCCATGATTTATAAATAATCCAGAACCGGTGTGGTGAAACCAGACTGAGAATAACATGATTAAACCAAGGCTACTGGTGGATGTGCACGGGACTGTGACAGTGAATCTGTGGCCACGAGTTAAGAAATTAGTTTTGCTTTACAATGAGTGCCAATAAGCTCTGATCATGCATGAAGCAGATTTAAATTTTACTCTAATCTTTGGGATAATTTTCTGCAATCTCTTGTAAAACATTGTGTCATCATTAGTAAAAGACATGTTTGAACAGTGTGGTGTCATTAAAAAGCATGAAATTTTTCTAATACTCTGCATCCTTTCTTGTCTTGTGCAACCATGCCCTCTTATTCTGTCCCTGTGTAACCAAAGCAGGAACTTAGGCCACATTCTTGGCTCAAAGTCGAGCTTGTTTTACGGCGCATGTTGGATTCTGCGGGGGCTGCCCTTTGTCACCGAGCCTGTTTCTCATTTTCATGGACAGGATCTCAAGACAAAGTCGGGTGGGGGAGAGTGCCTGGAAGACATTTTTAATCCTCATAACCAAATGCTAAACATGTTTGTCACCTATAAGTAAAATTCTATTCTGTTTCTCCCTGTGAGATCCACCTTCATTCTCCATCTTTGCCTTTCTCGATCAGATTGAATAATTTTTAGTCAAATAAATACCAAAGCTAACCAGGCAGCAATGGTAGCAGGAACAGGAAATGGGATATTGCACTTTAAAAGATGCACACTAAAAATTGTCAAGTTGGGTGGCGTGTGATACGTATCGTGGTGAAGTTGGACCCGGATGCAGATGTTTTTAAATCAAAAAAGTAAAACTTGATTTATTTAAACACAAAAACACCACAAACAGCAGAAAATGAAAACCAAACTATGACAATGAGAAAAAAAAAACTTGAACTGTGAACTATGACTAAACCTGACATGAGCAAGAACAACAAGGAAAAACCTGAGTGACGGTGAGGATCTGGCAAAGAAATATGGAAAACCTGGAAACTAAATACTGAGGGGTGACTGGAGATGGAGTGCAGCTGGGGACAAAACACAGGTGATGAACCTGATGGCAGGGCAAGAGAAACTAAGGAAAACATGGCCAAACTAAAGACTAAACCAAGAACTAAAAACATTACAAAGCTAACAGATGTGACAGAAACACACTAATAGCGTAGAATATGTAAAAATGGTTTTAATACGCAGTCCCATGAAACCAAACTGGTTTGAAACACAAATATAATCTGACTGGTTCTGTCTGTATTTTCTGCTGATGTCATCTGTTCCTTAACTCACAGATGAAACAGGTTTCTGGGGCCACCTTTATGTTGCAGAAAAACTGGTCCATGTATTGTTATTTTTAGATCGAGCGAGTGCAATTCTATATAACAAGCTGTCCCAGAAATTCTCCATGAAGCTTCCAGCTGATCCAAAAAAAGAGTCTGATAAGAACTAGTTGCTGAGATTAACTCTAACTTCTCTTCATTTACTCCTTATTAAATTCAGAATAGAATAAAACACATAAAGCTCCTAATGCTCCATCATATCTGTAAGATCTCATAGTTGGATATTTTCCCAACAGAGCACTTTGCTCTACTCGTGGTTCCCAGAGTCTCTAAAAGCAGAACGGGAGGCGGAGCCTTCAGTTATCAGGCCCCTCTCTGTGGAACCAGCTGCCAGTTTGGGTTCAGGAAGCAGACACCCTCTCTACCTTTAAGATCAGGCTTAAAACTTTCCTTTTTCATACAGTTTATAGTTAGGGATGGCTCAGGTGACCCTGAAACATCCCATAATGATGCTGCTATAGGCCCACACTGTTGGGGCCCTCCCATGATGCACCTCTCCTCATCCTACTTCTTTATATATATCAGTATATGCCATTGGTGTCATTAACTTGTCCTGGGGATGGCGGATGGCCGCCCTGCTGGTTTCATCCTGTTAAAGGGTGAGTTTTACTCTCCACTGCCGCCTTATGCATTAACCAAAGAGAAGATTCAACTTTTTATGAATTGGCAGTAACTAAATCCAGTTATGACGAACTGGATTGTATCTAATTGAATTTGGATTGAACTTTTAAAGGGCCTTTATGATGACTTTTGCTCTGAATTGGTGCTTTAATAATAAACTGAACGGATGTGGACCAGACAGGTTTAGAAACAGAGAATCTCAACAGAGAATGCATTGCAAACTCTCGCGTACAAATAAGATTCATAGTTCTTAAACTGGCATAATAATCCGCTTATTTACCACTCATAAGATAGGTTTCATTATCCACAATATTTATTGTTATTATATTGAACGTGTCCTGCCCAAATTGGAGCCAAAAAGCATAAATATTTTAATTTGAGACATCTAATCACACCTCTCTGACCTTTTCCTCTTACAGAATACAGAGGTTCAGATTGAACAGAAACTAGACAATGATTACATTCAGTTTACTTTACATGGATAAACCTTTGACTGTAATCAGCATTTTGCTCCTCCTCTGCTTTTCTTCCTGCTCCCTGTGTATTTCTACATGCCCCATATTTGGAATTTGGAGGATACTTCGCTGCTCTCAACACACAGACCATCAGCACACATGGTTGGAGCCAGAGGGGGGATGTGTACCTTCAACTGTCATTGAGGAGCTTTGCTTAATTAATACAGTAATGTAGAATAGAATAGAATAGAATAGTCTTTATTATCATTGTACGGGGTGGTACAACGGGGGGGTGGGGGCTGTGTGTGTGTCTGTGGGTGTTTGCAGTTTTATGGCCCAGGGGAAGAAGCTCTTGGCCAGTGTGGGACTTTGTAGACCATTATGTAATGTGATGGTGGAGCTAAACTTTGAGGTCACTGAACTGTCTCGCAGACAAAATCAATATAATATCCAGAGCCATGAAGCAGTGCAGTCTCTGCTCATGTCTTAGTGGACCTGAATCTGCCTCTGAAGTATTCCAGTCAAAGACAGCCTCGAAGAGCAGAAGTTCCTGTTAAATGCATAAAATGAGAAGAAGAAGTCGTGACTCAGAGAAGAAGCAACACAAGATGGACTATCATCCTGTAAAATGACCTCAGCTTCACTAAACCTCATGTAGTTGATGTGATGAGAAAAGCGTCCAAAGTGTCCACCTGTGCATTTAGAGCAGAGGCAATGGCTGCCATCTGCCCTGGTCTCAACCCCATGCCATCAGTGATTTTGGAAATCCTTTCTTCCTGCAGTCATCTTTCTATGTTTCATTGCACCAAACTAAAGTTCCAGCATCATCTCCTTGTCTGATGCAGGTTGGTGATTCATCTCTGAAGATCTCTCTCAGCCAATCAGCTACGGTCCATGACTGCTTCTCTTCAGCCCACTGCGGCCTTGTTTTCTTCTCTTTGGGAGTTTACGTGCTTTACGTTTGGCTTTTCTGGATGGAAAGCCCACTTCCTTCAGCTGGTTTCTTACTAGGGCGGGGACTCGATTAAAAAAATGAATCTAATTAATTAGAGGCTTTGTAATTAATTAATCCAAATTAACCGCATTTTTAATCGCATGTAAATATTTGATCTGAGAACAGTGAGAAGCAATGTTTTCTCATGGCTTTAAGTATACCATCGAATAATGACTGGATACATAAGCTTAAACACCTGTTTCAGGCCAGGAGGCCAGGTAGTCTGTGTTTTTTGGTATTCTGTATTCTGTCTTTCAGAGACATATTTGTTCAGGTAGGTGTGGGAGGTTTTGGGACGAGGTAAGTTGGGCTACCCTTTACACTTCTTTTGCACTCACATACCTGATCATTGTTATCTCACTGGTTTATTGGTTGTGCCACCACTGTGCTGTTTTGGAGCAAGTTAGGTATTTTGTTTACTTTCTTTCTTCAGAGGTAGCTCAGACAGGCCTTCTTTTGTTATATTAATCTCATTTTATTTGGCACAATCCCTTTGTCCCATCTTCCCCCGCCTTGGAGTGTTTTTTTTTTTTGTTACAATAAACCTCATTTGTTCACTTCCACTGAGACTCGTTTGATTTACTGGTTGTCGGGTTATTGTCTGCACACTGGTTTCACCAAGTGGACATAACACAATTGGGGGCTCATCTGGGATTTGAAGACCTCTGGCAAAACATTGTTTTTTGTTTTTTTTCAAGGTGGTACTTAACCAACCGTGCTCTTATCTACGCTTCCATCCATCCATCCGTTTTTTATTTTATTTTTTTATGCATTTTAATGGACAGGACAGATAAAAAGAGACAGAAAGAGGGGTGATGACACGCAGTAAAAGACCATCTGATGCGGGATTCGAACCGGCGCCAACTACAGCGAGGACAGTAGCTTCTATACACGGAAGCCTGCTCAACCCGCACCAAAGCAGTCTCATCAGCTTCTTCGTTAATGTTTAACTATTGTTCACTGTGGTTTGTTGTTGTCTGAAGTCATGGACGTTAGTCGGTGCTCCAGTATAATCGGTATTCCTGAAACTAATCCAGTGAGAAAAGTTCTGCGGTGCAGAAATAAGTGCAATTAAAATGCGTAATTTTTTAACACGTTAATTGTCGTGTAATGAATTATTCTTAATTAACCCGTTAAAGTCCTGGCCCTATTTCTTACAGTTCGATCACAGACACTGACTCGTGTTTGTGCCCATTTGTTTTTCCTCTTTTATTGCACATTTTCTATTTTCAGACATACTGACGTACGATGGCCTCTTTGGTTGACCTCTGTGGTTCCCTTATTCAACCGTTTTGTTTGTACTTGCTCCTAATTTTCAACTCTGGAAAATCTAACATCTTCTGGTTGAAATAACTTGAAGGAGTTTTATAATCCTTCCCATTGTTTCCATTAATAGCTGCAAAAGCTTGTTAACCTCTGCAGGCACTCGCTGTAAACCGCACAATGACTTGCATATTTAGACCTGTGCAGGTTTTTGTTTTAATAATACAAATTACAAGGTGACTCTGTCATGATTTAGTAATTAAACTGCTGACTAAATATCCTGCAGGGGTTGGTGAGTCAATATTTGTTGCTTGGTTTTGCAGATCCAGGTTTCCTCTCTGGATCTACTTTAATTAATAAAGAGAACAACACTCAATTTTAATGACAGCGTAAATGAAAATAAAGGGAAATAAAAGGTCAATAAATGGATTAAAACTGATGCAAACAGAAATGAAAGAAACTTGAAACAGATGTTGTGAGCAGAATCTAGCAGACGTAGGCAGCTGCATCACAGCAGTCAGTGAAAACACATCATCTTACACTCCGTGAATGCGTTAATCAGCGCCTCAGGTTATAGATGAATCAGGATTAATGAGTATGTGGATGGAATTAGGTTCTCTCTGATCCTGGATAACGACAAGCTAATTTGAGTCAGAAAACTCAAACACTGACACAGTTCATCAAAGAGAAGCAGCTTGTTATGAAGCCAAAGCTCCTCAGTATGTCAATATGCATCCTGACATGCTCCAGTGACCACAGCAGTGCTGCCACCCACTGATCTGCCTCTTAGTGTCTTATTAGTGATCAAGGCATCTTCACAATCAATCACTCAGCTCAGCAGCCTCATGGTTGTGGATCCCCATCTCCCAAATGTGAAAAGATTATAATCCAGAGAGGCCAGCAGAACTTTTCCACTGCACACCAGCGGTAAAACGGTTCAGCTGTAAGAATACTAACTGTTCTAATGAGCAGATCTCAGCTGAAAGGGAGCTGCTGTTTGACATATTCTTCAGTTTGTATCTGGCTCATCCCCAGCTGTGTCATGTGTAATGTTGGGTCCTACTGATGCAGGTGCACAGCATGCACATTACTCCTTAAACTCAGGCTGGCACTGTTTGCTGCTGCAGACCTGAAGCTGTCAGTGCGCCTCATATAAGATGGTTTGATTCATGGGTAGACGGTCTTCTGCTGGTTGGCTGGTTGTCAAACTTGTTTGCTCTGTTGGGTTCATGCAAGTCTCAGATTCTGCTGCTGTGCTGCTTGTGTTTCTATCTGTTGTCAGTGGCATGTTTTTATGTGTGTTGGGAAGCTAATAAACTCTCAACTATATTCTATTTTGGGGTCGAGCTTCACTGCTCGGTTTGTGATGAGCATGAATCATTGTCTGTGCATTAATTTCCACTGAAGTGTCGTCCGACAGGCGCTTTCCATCAGTGATGCAAAAAATAAGAGTTTATAAACAATCTTGGGCATATTTTCCACTTTTGACGTTGTCTTAGCTCATTTCTGCTGTTTTTCTGAGCAATATAGTGCAAAACTTACTATATAAACACTGGGGGACTGACTCTCTCTGCTGAAACCTCTTCACAGCTCCCTCCTTACCACATTTGGATGAGAGGTGAATCATCTTCAAAGTCCAAATTGCCCACATTCAAGCTCTTAGCACCCCCACAGAGCCAAATCTATCTGTTCAGCTATTTGCTGGAAATTGTTTCTTCTTAGTGTAGCTAACTTAGGTTGACAATAGAATAGTGATCAGCATTATCTACAATGACAGCAGTGAACATAATGGGGCTGTGGAGGAAGATTGCAGAATCGATGACAGCTTTGTGGAGGGGAGAGAAGCTGAACGGACAGGGTTCAATAAGCTAACGACCCCGAAGACAACTAGAAACACAACACAACGGCACAAAGAGGGTGCAGTTTGGAAACCCACCAACATCCCAGAGATGAAGATGTCCTGTATAAACATTTGCCTGAATAATGAGTGAAAATTCCTTTTAACGTGTCCATTGTTTTTACAAAAGATCAGCAAAGACTCGTCCTGTGGTGTGGGAAATCCAGAGGGGACGTTGCCTGGTCTTATAGATGGAAAGCTAAAATGGATAAAGAAAAGGGTAATTAAATGGCAAGTTCATATTCAAAACACTGCCAGATGGTTGTCTCCACAAGACCAAAGTTATCTGCCATTACAGACGATATAAACCACAGTTAAAAGGTGTGAGATTATTGTCTTAAAGTGTGACTATTACACATGTAAACGAATGTAACTTTCTGCTGTTGTTTCTGGCTGGGCTTGAGTTTGACTTGACAAGCTTTCAGCATATATATATATATATATATATATATAAATATACATATTTTTTTGAGAATACTGAAGAATGCTCTGGACAGTATTTGTCAGGACAATTTGTTTTGGATTGATACAAGAATAGATAGAATATGCATTTGCATAAAACGAGCATATTTGTCTGTTTCTTTGTTGATAGGAAATATCAATAATCCTTATAATAATAATTAATAATCCTTTTAGGTGCATTTAGAACATGAATTGTGTATTTATTTTGTGATTAATCATGAGTTAAATATGGACAGTGATGCGATTAATCACAAATCAAATCAAATGTATTTATATAGCCCTTTACAATAGCCTAAAGGTACCCAAAGGGCTTTACAATAAAGCCATAAAACACAAAAACAATACATAAAAACACATTTTTAAAAAGTGCTGTAACTCTGCAGGGTATTAAAAGACTTCCAGAAGTACATAGAAAGGACCTGACAGAAAGAGTACAACTAAAAAAGCCGGACCGCCCTCGTCAGAAACGAGCGCCAGCCTAAAAAAGTGGGTCTTGAGCTTTAAAAATAAGCAAACAGAGCAAAGGATAAACCATCACTACCTCTACAGTAAAGGTACAGGTGGACTCTGACTATTGGATTATTCTTCCTCGATGTTTAAATGATCAATTTAGATGTGTTTGCACTGTATTCAACAGGATTCTCTTAGTGCTTCACATTGGACTGAACCTTCAGCCTGACAAGCAGATAAAGAAAGTTTGTGAAAGTTTTTCCTGTTTCTGTTGCAATACAATCTGTCATTTGAATGGATGTGTTTTACATTTCTGTAAAGAAAACGGGAGCTGGACCCGTTTTCGTTGCCTGGACCGCAGGATCCTCAGTGAAAATAAGTGTTTATGTCTGGGTGTTGCGTTTCCAAAGATGTCGAGTCAAGCTGGAGCAGATTAAAACCCACCATCAGCTACAGAGTCATAGGACTGAATGCTGTTTGAAGCTGAAAATCTGATAGTGGGAGCTTGGCTTTAGGGAATCTTCTGCAGAAATATTATGAATTCTGACAAGTTCACAAATTTCAGAGCAGTGCTGTGAGTCTGCCAGCATTTCTCTTCTTCCAAACCTGATTTTCATCTCAGTGCTGCTCTGTTCTTTGTCCTGGTTCTTTCCATTTTTAGCCGGCTGGCGTGCAGCAGACAGGCCATCCATGATGTGACAGAATGTATTCATGCACACAGCCGTGTTCTGCTCTCATTACTGTAAAGGAGTTGTGGTCTTACGTTCCTGTTGTCTGTCTGTCTTCCTCAGCTCATTGTGGCTCTCGTTGCTCGTGGTGAGGTGCCGTGACATGTTCAAACATTGATTGATGACTCCATTGTCACACCGATACACACTAATTGTCTTCTTGCCATCACCACATAATTTCCTTCCCTCCTCCTGCTGTCGCCTGCTCCTTCTCAGGCTTGTTCTCACCCTGCTATTAGAATTTTCTCACTCTTGTTTTTTTTAATCCATTTCTCTCTCGCTTCTCCCTTTCCTGATGGTCATCCCTTTCGGTTTTAGCCTCCTGTCTGCCTCTCTCTCATCTAATCTCAGGCCTCGTCTCCCTTATTCCCCTCTGTCTCTCATTTTACTCTTGTCTTTCACATCTGATTACCTTTCCTCGTCTCGCCTCACTCTCCTCCTGGAAATCTCAATATGCTCAGCCAGTCTGAACAGACATAATTTACACATTCTGCCTAAACTGAGCTGAATCTGAGTCACAGCAGCTTTCTCAAAGCCCTAAAACGACTGGAGCTCAAAATCAATAAGCCATTTTCCCCCGCTAAATTGCCAGATTCAACATTTTTCACACATATTTTTACACTGAACCGAAGTTGGACAATTTGATGCTGAAACTATCTTGAGATTTTAAGACAGTAAAAGCTGGCAGAAGATCTATAAGCATGCACTGAGTAATAAATGGAAACCCTTATGTGCATGACCTCATTCTGTTTCAGTTATATTTATATCTAAACTTTTTAGGTGCAGTGGTTACCTGAAGTTTTTGGCCCTAAAGTGAAGCCTTAAGTCTTGTCGGAGGTTTTCTGTGTGAGAGCAGTTCAACCGTTTGTGTCAGATTGTTTGATCTGTGCTAAAGTAAGAATAATAAAGGGGTGTCCTTCAGAAGGAAGAAGCACAGATTTGTCTGCAAAAATACTGTAGTTTGTGCAGGGATGCTACAGGACATCCTGGGGTCTGGTATGTTTGCTAAGTGTGTATATATACAGTGTACTTGTTGCTTGGTACTCTCAGTGCTCTGGTTATAGTCAACCACCTTTGTCAAACCAGAGCTGCCACACAGGAAAAGATCCTGTCCTGCTCTTCCTGTTGTTTCTCACAGATAAACTGATGATAAAATCAAGGATTTGAGATTTGTATGTTGTTTCCAAACTGCATGGGCTAGAATCTGCTTACAGCACAGATTTGGACCTTTGTCTGTCATGTGGATTTCTACCTGACAGCTTTTACAGCGACCTGTCAAGGAGTGACAGCCTGGAAATTCTGTTTTCTTTCTTTCTTTTAATGTGATGCTCTCAGTCCCAGATTGCTGTCTGTATTCAGACTTTACTTCTCTGCCTTCAGCCTCTTGTTCTAAACCACCAAACATCACATTAATTAATTACAATTAATGATTAATGATCACACCCCGCCTTTCGCCCGATGACAGCTGGGATCCAGCCCACCCGCTACCCGATTGACGGTATAGAAAATGGATGGATGGATTAATGATCACAAGTATAAATTTGTCTCCAATGCAGTCACATTTTCTTTCCCATAAATGATTCTGAATCAGATGTGTTCGATATGACATAAATGTATTTATTATGTACAAAGATGTGAAAAAGAATGAACAACCTCTATCATTTTTACCCTTTCATGCACGAATTATGAAAGCCTCAGTCAGGATTTTTTCCCCAAGTGTTTTTATTATCCTTAGGCAGAAAAGAACAAATTATTATAATTATTATTATTTTTACACCAGTTATTTAAGGAGTTACTGAAATGTCACATGGAATGGACATTGTGCATCTGAGCAACAGAAAACGTGATGCTTTAATGTCCACTTTAGTGGCCTATGTGCAACTTTGACAAAAAAACTATATTTTTATTTCTGACCACTCAAGTGGACATCGTGCATGAAAGGGTTAAGGTTTTAAAAAAATCATCTGGTTCTTACCAAGTCTTAAAATCAGGTAAATACAGGCGAGCAACAACAAATTACATGTTACACTGTGTCTTTGTTCACTGAAGAAAAATGAAGTCAAAATGTTGAGACAGTGTGTGAAAAACTAAGTCTTACTATTTCAAAGGCATTAATAAGATAAGTAGCAGCCAGGTTCTGCTTATCAAATGCACTTTAATAATCAATCATCAGTCAGTGTGAGCAGTTCCATAAGCTCTAGTTTTGTGTTAACATGGTGCCAAGGAGGAAAGACATCAGCAATGATCTTAGAGAAGCTACTGTTGCTGCCCATCAATCTAAGAGGGGTTATAAGGCCATTTCCAAACTATCTGGAGTCCATCATTCTACAGAGAGAACGATTATTCACAAGTGGAAAACATTCAGGACAGCTGTCAACCTTCCCAGGAGTGGACGTCCCAGCAAGTTCAGCCCAAGGTGAAGAAGCCCAGAGCTACATCTCAGACTCTACAGGCCTCAGTTAGCATGTTAAAGGTTAAAGGTCATGACAGCACAGTTAGAAAAAGACTGAACAAGGATGGCTTGTTTGGAAGGGCTGCAGGAGAAAGCCTCTTCTCTCTAAAAAGAACATGGCAGCACAGCTTAGGTTTGCAAAGCTGCATCTGAACAAAGCTCAAGACTTCTGGAACAATGTCCTTTGGACAGACCAGACCAAAGTGGAGATGTTTGGTCCTAATGCACAGCAGCACGTTTGGAGGAAACCAAACACAGCATATCAGCACAAACACCTCATACCAGCTGTCAAGCACGGTGGAGGAGGGCTGATGATCTGGGCTGGTTCTGCAGCCACAGGACCTGGGCACCTTGCAGTCATTGAGTCCACCATGAACTCCTCTGGATACCAAAGTCCACTCTTGAATATTCTCTTATGAAAGACAAAACTGACTTCTTTGTTAAACTTTCAGGTTTGATGTTCAATGACGTTTTCGCCTGACTCATAATATTTGATTAGTCCAGTTATTGTGCAGGCTGTGTGTGTTCCTGTCTCCTAACACAATTAAGAAGTAATTTCAGCCTGTTGCTGTTGCACAGACTGGCATCTTAGGAGACTTGACTGTGAGCCTCCAGCCTGATTTAGAGGACTTTGCTGCAGACTGTTCTGATGTCAGCCAACAGACCAGCAGCATAAAGAAAAAGTGAAGATTTCCTGCTGATGAAGCTTTGAAGCAAAAAGCCTCCACAGCAATCTTTATGACCTCCACCAAACAACAGCAGGAGTGCCAGCTGAGTGATTTCCGATGTGAATTATCCATAATTTCACTCCCACTTTGTTCCAAATGATCATCCTTTTTTATTGAAATGCATTTGCTTTATATCTATCTTTCTGTCTTTTCTGTCTGTGTGTCCTTCGATTTCCCCGTGCTTCCACTTTTCTGTTTCCAGACAGATCTCCAGTCAGCCATCTTCCACCCACTCACAGCTCACTCAAGCTGGTAAGGCTACTTAACACAATTTAATTTGTTTTCTCAGCATGGTGTGGGGATGTTTCTGTGTGTGGCAAAGACAAGAAAAAAATACCAAACACACTGGAATGACAGAAGAAAGGCTTCACGGTATCTTGAGGCTGATTTAATTTAGATGTAATGCACCACACAGAGGTTTTGGTGGCTGGAGTGAAGATGAGGATGCCTGCTCATCTATTCTAAGGTGGGTGCAGACACACTGAAGCAGGAACATTGGAATTGCTCTGATGGTGCAGCTTTCTATCATACTGGAGAAAGGTTGCCACGTTTCTGACTCTGCAGCAGCTACGAGCTACGAAAGAGGTGGAAGTGATGATGCTTATACTGGACAAAAACATGTTTACTTAAGCCTAGTTTAAGATTATTATCCTGACACGCACCTCCAAAAAATCCAAATGACGCAGAACTTCGAATGCTCAATGATGGCGCTGTTATAATTGGCTTTGTTCTTAGACATTATGTATTCATATTCTGTATTTTACTAAACAACCTATGTTCTTAGTTTGTACTTTTCCCCTCTGCTCATACTACACTAATAGATGACCTTAAACCAGGGATGTCGAACTCCGGTCCTCGAGGGCCGCTGTCCTGCAGGTTTTAGATGCTCCCCTGCTTCAACACGCCTGATCCAGATTAAATGGATCTCTTCGAAAGATTGTTAAGTTCTGCAGCAGCCTGCTAATGATGCATTGATCTGAATCAGGTGCGTTGGAGCAGGGGAGCATCTAAAACTTGCAGGACAGCGGCCCTCGAGGACCGGAGTTCGACATCCCTGCCTTAAATGGTCCAAGACTTTAAGATGGCATAACTAGACTAAATAACTGGGTCAGATGAAGCTTCTCTGTCTTGTCAGACTGAGACACGCCTAAAACAACACTCACACACACTGTTTATCACATCTAAAGAACACGAGGAGGACGGTGGTTGGCCTGCTCATGCCACTAAAAACTGGACAATTATACTCGAGTGTGAGTACAACTTCTGTGAGATAAAGCTGAATATAAACATGAAATGTTTCCGGATGTTTCCTACCCTCACCTGTGGTCACGAGCTGTGGGAAGTGACCGAAAGAACGAGAAGCAGCCGAAATGGGTTTCCTCCGCAGGGTGTCTGGGCCTCCCTTAGAGACAGGGTGAGAAGCTCAGTCATCCGGGAGGGGCTCGGAGTAGAACCGCTGCTCCTCTGCATTGAGAGGAGTCAGATGAGGTGGCATCTGGTTAGGATGCCCCCTGGACGCCTCCCTGGTGAGGTGTTCCTGGCACATCCCACTGGGAGGAGACCCCGGGGAAGACCCAGGACACGTTGGAGAGACTATGTCTCTGACCTGGGAATGCCTTGGGATCCCCCCGGAAGAGCTGGAGGAAGTGGCCGGGGACAGAGACGTCTGGGTTTCTCTGCTCAAGCTGCTGCCCCCACGACCCCCGGAGAAGCGGCAGATGATGGATGGATGTGTCTGGATATCGGGGCTCGGCCTGACAGATTTCCTGCGGGAGCTCCATCACTCCGAGTCCAGCGCTGCCAAATACTTTACATGTGACCACTAATAAATACTTAGTTTAACTTAAGACTGCTCCAGCTTGTTCTTGGGCTTCCAATGAAAGAATCGGGCTAGCAGCGTCACATCCTATGCTGTCGGCGTGACGCAGAAGCTTAAACTAGGCTTTAATACCGAAACCGTCTAATCGTTGAATGTGTAAAATCTAAGTTGGTCCACAGCATAAAAAGTAGATCCCTCACAATTTCAGCTCAAATCTAGTAAAATCACTATGCTTTATGGGTTATTCAGTCATTACATCCCAACCTCTGCCTCTCAAAATCATATCTATTCTGTAACATGAAACTGTCACACATGTGAAAAATGATGAAATTCCACATTTTGAAGACTTTGAAACTGTTTCATGCCCACATTTTGTGGAAATTAGACAAAAGTTCTCATCTTTGGATCTGTCCTGTACCACAGTCAAGCTTTATAGTGATATCACCATGTTTTTCAGTGTTACAGTAAGGAACTTTAGAGTTATTTTTGGCCAGGATCTGTCCTTTGATTCTCACATAAAACAGGTTTCGTGGACCACCTTTTATAATGAACGATTCTCGAGAATAAATGACTGTTTGTAAATGTTTGCTGGAACAAAAAATGAACATTTCATGAATGCAGAACAGCCAGGTACAAAGCGAAGACACCAAAGCGTAGCGTGTTCGTGGGTAAATTCAAAATAAAAATGACAGCCATGACATGAGATGCTAAACATTTAGTCTTAAATGGAAGTACCACAGTGTCCAATTACCATAAAAATCAGAAGGGATTTAATCCCCAACACATAATGAATAAACTGTCAAACGAACATCGGAGCCGGTCTTCATCCCACATCTGACACTGATCAACCATGACTTCCCCCTGTGGTTGTGTGCTCTCCTCCCCTGCCTTGAAATTATTTAAGGATGAACTTGTTTTTTAGGAAATTAGAAATATTTCACTGCTTCTCATTCACATTGGTGTCACAAAGGCGCTCACGTCCTCGACCTCATGGGCTACAACCCGTTATTTATCTGCTGCTGGCGAACCCTGTGCTCACCGACAGCGATACATGTATAATTTACCCCACTCTGGTTGTGTGCTTCAGCGCATGTGTGGGTTTACATGTGCATTTTATAATCCCCCTGAAGTAGATGTCCTGCGACATGATTTCACCCAGAAGCCAAAGGTCAGTGGCTTTATATGCATGGATGCGTGTGATTTATATAGCAGTGGAGAGGCTCATTTTGTTTTCAGTGTTATGGTTTCTTTAAGCTGTGGGGCTCAGATTGCTCAGCTTTTTCCTCTATCTGGTATCCTTGAACTCTACATTAATAACAAAACTCAGGGTTGCTTTTTGCAGGTGGATACAGATTTGTGTCATAAAGTCTTGTGTCGTGTTATGATGTTAATTACATTTTTTACTCAGACTTCTGCTTCCATTACCTCAGATGTGGCTTGTGTCCTGCTGAATGGGTGGGATTCAGTATGGTTGAATAGTGAAAAACGTGACCTCATATGGATGCTTCTAATCACTCTTCAAGTCAAGAAAGGATGTAAGAAAGAATTCACACAAGGATCAAGAATCAATGATAATCTGACCAAAGGGGAAAGCATTGAAACTTTTTTACAGAACTGCATTATTTATTTTATGTGGTCTTAACACATTGGCAGTTGTATTACTTCATTACTTTGTTTGATTATATAAGAGAGAAAGAAAAAGCCTGAAAAGTTAAATATATCGTACATATCACATATATCACAGGCGACACACAGTTCTGGTATTTCACAGTTATTATAACTGTGTGAAAACAACTGAGCATCCTCTCCTTAACATGTAGAGAATTCTTCCAGCTCATGTCACGGCAGCCATTTAATACTTCCAGGTAATTAAAAAGACTGTTTTGATGCTACGAAGGCTTCATTCGCACCTATGAAGCATGTCTGATCAGGCTTGTAGAGGGATTCAGGTCAGGGTAGCCAACCAAAGAGTGATTTGGTGTCTGTTCTCGTCAGACTGCTGTAATCAGGATGGAAAGGTTTCATTAAAAGATTAAGGTTGTCACTCAGAACTTTGTACATAGCTTTGTGGTGATGATTTGTATTGTATTGACCCTCCAAGAAGACAAGAGGACACAAACCATATCAGCAGAATGCCCAGAACATAGCAGAGCCACAGAATCCTCTCAGTTTGTCATGAAAGGCTCAGGTTTTGGATTTTTATTCATTTAAGGACACAAATTAAGCTTATTCTTGTATGTAATTGGTTCAAATGGACAGAAACCTTCCAATATATAAATAAGCACTTCTAAAAGTAGTGAGTTTCAAGGTCCCAGAGGTTTTGTGTTCTGGTTTTGACTTTATCTTTCTTACATCTTGTTCCAGTTTCCTTTTCTGCCATCAGTTTACTTCTTGTGTTTTATTCTGTAGAGCTTGTCCTCATCCATAATTTTTACCTGCTGTGTCACACCTGGCTTTCAGTTACTGATTCCCACACCTGATCCCTGTTTGTAATCATCTCCCTCAGTATAATTCTCCTTTGTTTAGCAGCAGATCCTCATCTTTGCTTGCCCTCAGTCTGTTTGTTATTTAGCACTTTGCTTTTCCTGCTTTGGAAAAGCCATAAGTTAGTTCTACATAAGGCCCTTGTTTCTTCACCTGCCTGTCTTCTGTCTGTAAGTCCTGTGTTTGGATCCTCTTTCTACAATTTGTAAAACACTTGAAATGAAAGATATTACCCTCTGTGCCTGCATCCGTGAGATCTGAATGTAAACTTATTTTAGGCCCTAACTTTGGGAAATGGTTGATCTTTAACTCTGTATATTTGAAGTTTAAAGCTGTTGTGTCACTGCTGTGTGAAAACACTTTTAAGGATTGAGCCGTCTACAAGCCAGCTGATAAACCACTTTAAGGCAAGATTAAAGAAACTTCCATTAAAATAACAAATAATCTGGGAAGGGGTGTGCACATTCAGAAGAAGAAGAGGAGGAGGCAGAGTTGTGTCTGAAATAGCTTCACTTGGACTGTGGGAGGAGTTTGCTTGTCTGACAGAGACTGATTGACTGTTCTTGCTTGGTCAGCAGGCAGAGCAGAGGCTGAAATGTTGCATTCTGGTTAAGTAATTGGTCCTGCTCAATACTCTGATGCTCTCATCTCTTCAGTTATTACCTGAGATCATGTCAAACTGTAGAACTTACTAATATTAAAATGTAGATGTTAGTGTTGGCCATTAAATTGTGCAATAAGATGTTTAATAATTGAGCCAAGAAGGCTACAGAACATTCTTCTGTTTGCTCTGTTACTTCTCCTACTTTCCTTTTAATCTATTTTCTGTGTTTCCTTATATTCATTTATACCTAATCTGCTTTATTTACTCTCCTCCATCTCCTCTCTTCTTTTCATTTTTTAACTTCCTAAATTTATCTTTTAAACCAGCCCTCCTCTCTTCTGCCTCCCACTTTATTCCACTCTTTCTAAATCACATTTCATCTCCTTTGATTCTCAATTTCCAGCAGATGTATTAAGTTATTGCACCACTTCTTCTTCATCGTTCCTTTTTGTTTTTGATTTGTTAATTTCCTCTCTTCATCCAATTTTGGTGCCGTTGCTGTTTTCCTTTTGACTTGTGCCCTTCATCTCCCCTTTAAGCCTCCTCGCCTCCAGGCACACATCTCCTCTCCACATCCATCCGCGCCCCCGAGGACAACCCGCGCTCCTCGGCACCCCGCCCGCTTGCGCGTTGCGCGCGTGTATTTGTGTGTGCGTGTGTGTGTGTATGGACCGCAGGGAGGGGTGTATGTGCGTGTCTGTGTGTGCACTTTGCTGAGTGTGTCAGGCTGAGAGACAGAGGGAGTCGAGCAGCGGGGACGGAGCGCAGCAGCGGACAGTTTCCTCTTCCACTCTCATCCTGACATCAGATACTATGCTTACTGCTTCTGTTGCATGCTGGCAATAGAACAAAAGGTAAGAGGCATTTCCTTTACAGTTCTTATCTGTTTGTGTACAGCGTGCGCGTGTTTGTTGTGCGCACTTGCTGGATGCGGGCATCACAGGCTGCTGATTCTGTCCGTTTGCGACCATGTGGAGCTGAGATCGTCTCACTGGAAGTGCTGATGGGGCTTCAAAGCCTGTAGATAGATTGATTAGGCTTAATGTCATAATCGATAATGTGTGTCTCTGGCGGGGGCATAAGAATCTCTGCTTTGACCGACAGCTGAGAGCATCTTTGGAAGGATTTCCAAGCTGCGCTATACGCAATTTTGTCTATCCTCCTTCAAGCATCTGTGTCTCGATTAGGGGGGTTGCGGGGGTGCAGAAATCAAGCCTCCAGTCCGGCGCGTTCATTATAAGTGCCTCCGAGTTTAATGAGTTATGACCTGAGTGGCCCCAGAGGGAGTCAGCGCGCGGGGAGCGTGAGCGCCGGAATTGTGTGTTGTGCTCTAGCGCAGTGGTCAACAACAAACTGACATTTGTGCTCAAACTGTCTTAACTAATCCAGAGGAAAAGTCAATTTTAACATAAGAACACATTTCTGATTATGCTTTCCATTTTTAAAAAACGGGCAACATTTCACGTGACACGAACACAGCTGTGACCCAGTCGTCTCGGTGCCGTTTCACTGGCGTGACAGTGGGCTTGTAGTAAATCCGTGGTGGTGCTGCGCCTGTGAAGTTCTCAGTGAGCAGAAAGACACATTTATGGCTGAACCTACAAAATAAAGCTGCTGCTAAGCAGACAAAAGTGAAAGTGGACGTGCGCGTGTGTGATGGATTTGGACGAAACCATTAAGTCTGTACTCGTTCGGCGTTGCTTCTCGTGCACTCGGATCCCTGTTTACAGCTAAAATATCTTTTTAAATAAATCTTAAATACGAGCTCCAATAAGGACTGTTTTCCATATTTTTAAAATATCTGACTCACTTATTCTAATTCCCCACCCTCTTCCGGTTTCTTCGGTCTTTCTCTGTCTTGACGCAGAGTAGTCAGTCCGTGCTGGGCTTCCATCCCGAGCCTCCAACCTCCCCCATCCAGCTACCATTCATCAAACTGTGATCCCTCCTCCATTATCTCCGTTTTAACACACGTATTTACTTGCAAGGTCTTTCCAGTAATGTTGCGTAACCCGCGCTGAACCCGACTCCTTGTTTTATCACACATGCTTGGTGGGAAGTTTCGGCTATTTATTATATTGCACTCCACTCTGAAAGCTCGATGCAGATCCGTAGAACACCGAGAGAAATCTCTGCACATGTGATGCATTGCTTGAAGTGTGACTGCAGTTTTAATGAGGGACGCCGTTGTTAGCAGCCTGACTGCAGCATCCAAGATGTTTGTGCGGAGTAAGTGGGATCCTCCTCCCCTTCAGCTGCAGCGGGGCTTCCCTGGGCTTTTCCCCTCCCTCCGTCTTACAGTTTTTCAGGGGCTTCCCTTGTTTTCCCGGCACTTGGCTTTAGCCGATCCCTTTCTCTATCTGTCTTTGCCCATGAGGCAATAACTCCCCTCCCGTGAGTGAAAGAATCTGACGCAGCAGCAGCAGAAACAGCAGGTCTCGTATGTTCCGGGACACTAGGACTTGATTGGATGTTAATGTCGTGGCTGATATATAAATATATGTATTCATTCCACGGTTGTTGTTTATAAGAAGGGAATATTTAATGAGAAAAAAGCCATGTTTCATTATCTGAGCCTCTGTTTTCTGCAGATTGATATTTGCTTCTGCATCCCTTTGTCCAGCGAAAACATATCAGACGTCTTCTGAGCAATATCCAATTACTCTAAATGTTGTCTAATGGATTATTCATTACAATCCATCTCTCTTCCTTCCCTCCATTATCTCACAGCTCTTTCTCTCCTTCACTCCCCCCCCTTCACCTCTCTTCCAAGCTCCCTTGGCATCTCCTCCTATCCCAACATCCTCTTCATCTTCTCTCTCTCTGCATTTGTATCACGTTTCACAACTAGGCTTTCAGCTGTGTCCGTTTCCATAGCTATTTAGAAAGAGACGTACATTAAATCCCTGTTTTCTGCTTCTTTTAAACTTTATTTACCCTGAGGCTCCTAACCTCAAACATTTACAAATCACAATTGGGAACTGCACAGGCAAAACCAGTCCTTTAATGGTGGCTGCTGACAAACTATGACAGAGACTTTTCACATGTTTCAGTCCAACTCGTCTGCTCAGATCATCTATTTCAGATCTGTTACTTTATGTTTATGCTTTGGTAGAAAGCTCCATTATGAACCCCCTCCAAGCTGTTGTACTAAAGCGTTTAAAAGATAAATTCAGTGTTTTTGTAAGCAGGAGGTACCAGAATAAAACGCACAGTAGGTCACAATAACATGAAAAATTCCATCATTATGCTGTCTTGCAATCCTCAGACACAGTTTGGAGAGGGTTATGTTAAAGAATACTTAGAAGGTGACTGATTGAATCACATCTGTGTGCCATCATGGGCTTCAACCAATCAGATCACACAGCCAGTTGGTGGCCTGCAGCTGTAATTAAAGGATGATGGTTGTACTTCTGTGTTCTGGTCTGGAGGCTGTCTACATTAATTTTTATGATTCTGATCTCATTAATCCCCAGAATCCAGCTGTCATGGGAGGTAAGAGTAAAACGGCACCAACAGTCCGCTGAATAAAAGAATATTACAACACATTCTCAATACCAACTCAACACAAGCTGAACCGCTGCTTGTTCGAGAGCTCTTTACTGTCATTTTCCAGTGAACAGCGAGGTGCAGGAGACTGCTGCTTATCATCTGCAGCGGTAACTGCTTTCAGAGCACCCTGAGCTTTCAAATCAACGCTGAACGCTCCTGACAAAGTATCAGTGCGTGAAGAACTGGGACGAGTTGATGTTGAAGCTGTATCTCGTTTTAAGTGGGGTTGTATGTAGTGCTTTTGAGTAGTGAGGAAGAAGGAGAATGTGATGTAAAACCATTATACGGTTGTAAAAATGTCAGGAAAAAACTGGCATTGCTGCTTGATCAGTGAGTTCTGTGTTGTGGAAAGGCACAGGTATGGTTTTCTTAGTGTTTCAAAAGCTTCAGTGCTGCAATTTCTAGCCAAGTGATCTACTTCTTTTATTTATATATATATATATCTCCATTAAGTGTGGTTATAAAAACGGGCAACATTTCATGTGACACGAACACAACTGTGACCCAGTCGTCTCGGTGCCGTTTCACTGGCGTGACAGTGGGCTTGTAGTAAATCCGTGGTGGTGCTGCGCCTGTGAAGTTCTCAGTGAGCAGAAAGACACATTTATGGCTGAACCTACAAAATAAAGCTGCTGCTAAGCAGACAAAAGTGAAAGTGGACGTGCGCGTGTGTGATGGATTTGGACGAAACCATTAAGTCTGTACTCGTTCGGCGTTGCTTCTCGTGCACTCGGATCCCTGTTTACAGCTAAAATATCTTTTAAAATAAGAGCTCCAATAAGGACTGTTTTCTATATTTTTAAAATATCTGACTCACTTATTCTCATTTCCCACCCTCTTCCGGTTTATGCATTATGTAAATGATATATATATATATATATATCATTTACATAATGCATAAACCTCTAGTTTCTTTCCCTCACTGATGGCACTTCCTCAGTTTCTTGCTCTTGGACTGTTTGAATAAACTTTTTGAATTGATTCTCTGATTATAATAAGACATTTTAGAGTTTTAAAGTTTAGGCTGTTGTAATTATGGAAAATCCCCTCTACTATCTTCTTTTTAATCTGCCAAACGATGCAGTTTGAAAGTGCGTCTCTGCATTTATTTTGTTTTGTTCGCCTTGGTTGGAGAGTTTTCTTGGAACGATTGGTTTATACCCAAAGACAAGCTTAGCTTCCATGTTCCTACAGTAGCTCAAAAGGGACAAACTGGTTTTAGAGCAGGCCTTCCATGCTGTTTACAGCCACTAAAGTTTTTCCACGATGCGGACAAAGATGAGGTGAGGTTGGTGGTCTTCAGTCGGTTTCACTTTTTAGTTTATGCCTCTAGATGTCACTAAATCTCACATTCAGGTCCTTTAAATCTGGTTCTGCCCTAATAACCAGCAGTGTGAATAAATCCCGTTAATAAACAAGGCAGCAGCATCAAACCCCAACCTCCCCATTGGAAGTAAACACAGACTGCAGATTTATTAAAGCAGAGCCTTTTTCCTGAGGGATTTGTGATTGTACGATACATCAAATAACAAAGAGCAAAAAACAGAGGAGGAAAACAACATTTATCTCTGATATCAGAGCACCAGTTGCTCTCTATTTTCTCTTGTCTCTAATGATCAATCTTCCTCTTCATTCTTTATCCCCCCCTCCTGTCTGATTGCTCTCGTGGGACACATGCAGGACTGTTTCCGTTCCTCCAGTCGCTCACGTAGAGCCTCTTCTCCCAGTTTTTAATTACACAAATGATCTGGTTGATTGCCTGTCTGAGTGGATTGGGGAGATGCAGGATCATTAACGGAGACCAGGGAGTTTACTGTTGTCGGGCAGAACAGTTGGACAGACGGCGCTAACTCTTGGAGAGCACAAGTTTGCAACTTCTTTCCTTCATCTGAAAATGTTGGTGCCGTTGCAGAAGCTTCACAAATTGTTATGCAAGAGGTTGGTGAGCAGCAAATAAATGAACAATGAGGCTATTCTTGTGAGAGCAACTTCAGGGTAAAACAGACCGAGCCTCTGCAGCACTGATGGCTGATAAGAGCCTCGATAGAACAGGCAGAAAGCAAATGTTACAGATCAGATGAAAAGAGCATTTAGGAGAGAGGAAATGAGGGTTAAAAGAACAAAAGACCGTAAAACAAACCAAGCGCCTCACACTGAGCTGATCTCCCTTCAGAATTAAATCATGGGTTTATATTTTAATATCGCCTGCAGCTCTTGTAATTTTGTATGTGCACGACAAACATTGAACAGAACTGTGCAGAACCTCACTAACATTAATAATGATCTGCACTGAATGCAAACCATTGTTTGATGATTCTGTTTTTCTTTTGGGGAAGATTTTTGTAGTAATGCATCAAACAAAGTATGACAGTGATACCATCTTTACGCAAAGTAGCAGGTTTAAGTTGCTTTTTCACACCTAAAAAACCAACGCTGATTAAACCCTAACCTACCAACCATGAACACAGAGTTATGCCCAGTAACCACCAGGTACCAAGTCTGTAACTACAGCATTAAACGGTATCCTACCGGTTCCGGGGGGCCGCAGTTTCTCATATGCACGACTCTCTACGATGATAATGGTATGCTAGTTTATCAGTTTTGACTAAACCACAGATGTCAGGTTGAGACGGTGGGACTGAGAATGAGCTGCCAGCTGTCTTGTAGGCAGATGAAATCAATCTATTTTTTTTCCGTGAGTTGCTTCTGTCAGTTTCAGTGCCTCCATGGGAGATGTTATGGCTGCAAAATGAGTTTTGAGTTGCTCGATTCCGGCAGCCCAGAGTGCAGCACCCTCATTGAAATGTAGTGCGTGCACTCAGGTGTTGCTGGTCTGCTGGTCCTCTCTCAATTTCTTTTAAGAATAAACTATCATGCTGCAAAATGTAAAATTCTAAATATATCCAAATATAATTCAGAACAGCAGCCCTGTGATGGACTGGAAACCTGTCTGAAGGAGGCTGGGAGAGGCTCCAGATCCTGAATATGATAAAGCGGCTGTGGGAAATGAATGAAGAATAAATAATGAAAAAAAACCTCTCAGGAATTCTGTTCTTCTCCTGTGGAGCTACCCCAAACTCAGAATGGAGCATTGAAAGGTGTTTAATCCCAAAACAAGAGCTTCCCTAACCCTGACCAATCGGTTTGAGTGCCTACAAAGATATCACTGTAGGTTTGGATCCTCCACATTAAGTTTGACCTGCAGAGGAAGGCTGAGCTGTCTTATGCATTATGTAAATGATTTGTGCCACATGTGACCACAGTGGAACATGCACATACTTACTGTTATGGAAGTAAGATAACTGGTACAGACCGATGACACAGCTTTGGTTGTAGCAATGCCAAAGTAAGGCCTCACCTGGAGGTGAATAGTTTTATTTAACAGGTTTAACTTCTGTGGTGTGTTATGATTAAAGTAAGATGCGTTACGACATATATTCATAACGCAGCAGAAAGAGCCGTAATCCCACACATACACAGTGTCATACACTGTTGAAGCACGCGGAGCAATAAATGAATTATGTACAGTATCTGCAGAGCATGACGCTGAACTGACAGTGAGCTGCAACTCTGAGTGACTCGTCCAGCATGCTGTCTTTACAGAGTTGGTTTTGTAATTAACACACAAAAAAATGCACGTTATCGTTTTTGTGGTAAAATCTTTCAAAGACACGCTTCCTGTTGCAGTTTCATGGCTGAAGCCACATTAGTCTATATGAGTCTCTGCTCTGGCAGCATCTCCAACCTGGAAGGATGCCACTGAAGGTCAGAAACAACAAAGGTCAAAGGTCTCATGACGTCCAGCAGACCAACACACAGATGACCACTGCATCATTTATGACCTGACTACACTTGTTCGGAGGAGAATCGCTGCTGCACCGACAAGTAGCCCCTGTTTGTCTGCTATGACATCATCATCATCATCACCAGGTCTTTTTGAGATGCACGGACGCACACTTCTGTGTAAAATGTGTTATATTCCTGTCAAGTGTTTCCAGCAGCTGTGCATTCTGAGTCTTTGTGTCAGATATCTCAGATGTATAAGTTTCACTTTCTGTGCCACGGCGTTACATAACCAGCAGAGCAACTGTGAACCATTTCCGCTGATGTTAGTCCTCTCACTCTTCTGGCATCCAGACAGTCTCTCCTGCTCTTTCAAGCTTCCTCCTTTCCCTCTCTAATCCTAACACTGAACCTCCGCAGCCATCTGTGCTGCTCTCTTTGATTTCCACTGAATTAACACCTTATGTTCTCGCTTTCTCATTTATGTATGTCATTCCATAACAGCTCACTTTCGCAGTTCATGTCTTGGATTTTCCTGAAAATGTTCAAATGAATACTTTGGAGAATCATAACACTCTAGCAAATTAGTTTTTAAGTTGTAAATGTATTTTTTCTGAAGCTGGACTCTTGTTTTCACTGGTTCAGTAATCAATATAACAAATCACTTTTATTTCTGCTAGCGTTCACTTCCTTGGAATCAAGCTGTGTGTCTGAAGTATTGTTACAGCTCCATGGATGGGGCTATGAAAGGGGCCTAAGACTTGTGACTTGTTAAAGATGCTTGCCGTTCAGGAGCGAGAACGTCATCTGCCAGTCAGAGGTTTGGTGGTTTAATCTCCGGCTTCCCTGGATCGCATGTGTCCTTGGGCAAGACACTAAGCCCCACGTTGCCTACTAATTGGTGTGTGAATGTGTGTGAAAGGAAAAAAGCTCCATGTAGCCTGTAATATTGTACAAACTAAGATGTGCTGCATGAGTGAGTGTGAAAGGCTTGTGTCAATGTGGTTTGTAGTGTGCTTTAAGTCGTCAACTGGCTTACAAAAGGGCTGTATGAATACCATTTAAGACTGCATTAATTGTGTGAAAAAAGTAGAATAAATCAGATAAATCTGCAAGTTTGGATCAAATTTACAAGTTCAAGTCAATGCTGACGTCAAGGCTGAAAACAGGAAGAATAGATACAAGACATTAACATGAAGGCAGCAAGAGGACTGCAGCACTGCAGTTTCCTCCTGGATTGGTTAACAATTTGACTCTTCTGATCAGTGAGTCAAAGCGAGCATCTGCACTGGGTGTTCACAGAGGTCAGAAAAAGGTTCACATTCAAATAAAGTGACACAAGTTCCAAAAAAATGTCCCTTTCCCAGCAGCTTAGTCCTGTGTAAAAACACTTTTATGGTTTCTTTTTATTCTTCCAAAAAGGATTCTTCTAATTTTCTTGCAAATTCATGGGAAAATATGAAATATGTTATATTAGTTCTTATTTATATGATATTTTTAAAAAGTTATTTCTTCTTTTTACTTGGAAGTTGTTTTTTTTTTCTACTTCTGTTTGATACCTGCACTCTTCAACCACTTTATTAGCTACAACTGTGAGTTCAACACAGCCGCTCAGCCCCAGATTTGACTGAAAGTGTTTCCATTTTTTGTAGTCAAAGACTAATTAATGTTTAGCCCGATCATGTAAGATTCATGAACATTCGGTTAACGCAACAGTACAAAATTCTAGCTGAACCTGACAGGTCAGTCACCTGTTTTCTGAGCATTTCATCTTTTTCCGCGCTCCACCAGACAGTTTCTCAGCCTGCTTTTCAATAACTTGTTTCCCTTTACCATCATTTAATCTCATGTTCCCACACTCGACTCCTCCGCCTGTCAGTGCTATCTGTCATCTCAGATGTGTTGGTGCAGCCTGGAGGGCGCTGTAGTGCTCTTGTGTGGGCAGGTGAAGTTGGGATCAGCTCAGAGTAGACTTGAAGAACTAGATTTGAAGCGCAGTGATTGTTGGGACTCGGAGATGAAAGGCGCCCACTCGCTGACCCTTTCTTTTCTAACTCAGCATGTTCTTTTTTGTTTAACTTCTGAGCCAGAAGTTTAAGCCTCTAATTCTCTCCAATCTGTTTAATTTCCCTGGGTATTTGACTAAATTTAAAGATATTAGACAAGAAAGATCTACAGCTACTGATCTGTGAAGCAAGAGCTTACATTTGTCACAATGGCAGAGTAAGACGGGTTAGCTCAGCATAATTTAACCTGATCTCATGATAAAACATGAAATAGACACAAAAGAAAGCCATTTATTTTAGCAGATGGACACATATTTTGCATTCTGCAAGGAACACCAAAGTGTTTCAGTTAAATCTGTCAATAATCATAATCATTTAGTTACAAATGTACTAAACTTTGTAATCTAATGATGAACCGGCGGCATCAGCCAGCAGTGTCACTGTCAGTCACACCGAGGCTGCTGCAGCTAAACTCACCGATCCAAAGGGTCCTGTCGTCTTTTCCTGAACTCCTTTTCTTGTCATGGCTTATTGAGAGATGGAAGGAAACATTCTTAAGGACTTAGGAAAAGACAACCACTGAGTCTGCAGCACTGACACTTCAAATGTTCAGTAATTATTCTGCAAAAAGGTACTTAATCTGAAGCAGTCTGCAACAAAGTGGATGATGCAGGACACGGTTTTATCATTAAGACAAATAAAAAAACTCCTTGTTCGGGTTAGGGTTAAAGATTTATAAGTATATAAAAGTTTATTCCTATGTGTAGTGTTTTGTTTAGTTGTGACTGAGGGAAATATAGATATAAAGATTGCTTTGTGACTCTTATGAAATGCCTTGTTGTTAAAGGAGCTTCAAAGCTTGTGACTGCAGGAGGTTGTAATAGCAGTCGTTTTCTTTTCCTAACCATGATGACAAAGGATTTGTTTTTGGAACCAAGCAGAGTTGGTAAACCTCTGTGGATTATTTCATGCCAGGATGATGATACAGGGACACTGCTGTGGGTTGTATTCAGGAAGTGGGGACCACCCACTGATATGGTCTCACAGGTTCGACAACTTGTTTGTTCCCGCTGGTTAAAACATCGGAAAAGAACTCAACCAACATACAAAGATCTGTAACAGGAAGAATTTTTGTATTTTTGTTATCAAACCTGCAAAGCTTGGTGTTACATCCTCGGATTCAGGATCCTCTCACATGTCTTCCTCCCAGATTCAATATCTGCCAAGTCATTCCTCACTCGCCCTCCTCCTCTTCTGTCCTTCATTCCTTCTCTCCTTCCCTTCCCTTCCCTATGTTCCCACCACTTTACCTCCGTCTGTGATTGATGGGAAGCAAATCTGTCCACTCATGGATTTTCCATCTCTCTGGAGGGTTTAACAGAAGAAGAGATATTTGTGGTTAGTGATGTCATACAACTGCAGTCACTCCCTGTGTGTAAAGCCCGGCTCATTTAGAAACATGGCCTTCAGTTGTGGATGTTGCATTGCTTTCTGTTTGCACATTTTCATGCTGTGAGATGTTTACAGAATCCAAACTGATCGCAACAGTCTGAACCAATCTTTCCATGTGCCAGATATTCACTGATCCAAATCCACTGATACCGCCGTGTTTGATACTGAAGTTTATTGAAGTGGATCCTTTTTCTGCTCAGTTGCTTTATTTCATCTGAATGTTTCTCATCTTTTTCACGAACAGATTTCTGAACACACAAAGTGTCCATGTACAACAGATTGTCCTGCTCAGTTTTGACTCGAGGGAGACACAGCACCCACCGAGAAAGGCGTCATGCTCCAGGACATCACCCAACACGCACACATGAACACGCACATGAACGCACACATGAACACGCACACATGAACACGCACATGAACGCACACATGAACACGCACACATGAACACGCACACATGAACACGCACACATGAACACGCACATGAACACAGATGCACCCCACAGGTCCACCCACATACAGTCATTGGTCCAAATCCAGGAACTGTGCCACCAGCTGTCCCCTTATTGGCTGTTGTGTGTGATCTCAGATGTGTGTGTGTGTGTGTGAGAGGCTTTTCTCTTTCCATCAGTTTCTCAGACTCTTGTTTGTTCACATCACATCCAGAGCTCTGAGCTGGACGACTCTCAGAGCGACCTAATGAATAGCTGGTTGAATATCTTGTATCATAAGTGCAACACCCCGAAAAAGATCTCATGGGTTGTTTGTTCAGATCTTTTTGTAGCCTGAGAGCATCACTAGACAACCTACAGTTGTGGGATGTAATACCACTGTCATGAAAACAAATCTCTGTCTGAGCCCTGCACATGAACAGCCATGCATGTGAATTTGTTATCATGCTGAAGTGGCTGACAAAGACACCTCCGGAGGACAACTTAGAGTAATGTTACAGGACATAACAACAATAACGTCATGAACAGACACACTCACATAAAGGCAAAACAAGCAAAATAGCTCCGTATAATGTTCCATATGTGCAAAGTTATTACATGTATTTATCACAGTTAACAGAAACCCTTCAGACGCTTTGCTAAAAAACGTGCTGACTGTTACAGTTGCCTGTGGATTAACACCTTCCATCATCCCTTCCTTTGTTATCTGGAGAGATGTAGAAAGCAGAAGTCATCATGTAGTGCACATTTAAACTGTGGCCGTATCTGTGCGATGAACACAATAAGGAAAACATATTTATAGTGAAACTATAACTTTCTGTGTCAGGGAGCTGTCGTGGGACTGGGTTGTGTTTTGAATCAGCAGTAAACTGAAGAGGGTTAAGACGATGTTTTTATGTTACATAAAATGAATGGATACATTTTTTTTAATTCGGTTAGGGGTCTATTACTGAGGCCTACTGAGACACAACACTTTACAGAGACTGATAGGGGAATTATTATTGAACTTTAATGTGTTAATGCTTAATTTTCTGTTAGTCTGGCCAACAAGCAAACTGTTTAAAGGTGTCAATCAACCATTTAGTAGTTGAACACTGCGTTTTGTTCTCGTTCCACCAGCTCAGCATTGGTCATTATAATTAGACTGAAGTCCTTATGCGCGACTGTCTCCTCAAATCATCTTCACAAACAAGCACACAAGCTGGGGTTTGATATGGCTTTTTAAAAGTCATAGCTCCACTCTGTGACTCATTACCCACACCACATCAGAGCCTGATGCTGAATGTCTGTGTATTGTTGCCACGTCTTATACACGAATGCATAGGCGAGTGCGCTGCTGTGTTTGCAGTCTGTGTCGTCATGTCTTGATATTATTCTGCAGCTTGATGCTTTCTCCATTCTGCCCCAGGCAGCTGCAGCAGATTGATTTAATTAATTGAGACATAACACATCAATTTCTGCGGCAAATTGAGGTTTCAGACCCTTTTTAGCAGGGTGGTTCAAGCACAGAAAAGTAATGTTCTTTCCATTAGACCTGCTGTTACAGCGATGTTAGGATAGTGTATTTCCAGCCCCACAGCAGAGGGGAACATAGCTATACAAAATGCATCAGAACCCTGAAAACACTGAAAAGTGCACGATAACTTCTGGGGTGAAGTGTAAGGTGTTGCTGAATGTTCAAGTAAGGAAAACACATGGACATATGGTCATTAGTACAGTCATTTGTTATGTAGATGAGCGCGTTATACATGATGAAAACGTGTAACCTGTACGCTCATGTGATGTTTGACGTGCAAATTTAGAAACAAACATGCAGGATTCTTTAATTTGGATGCTATTGTGTTGATGAGGTGAGAAGTTGTTAGTTTGTCAGCAAGATAACGCAAAAACTACCTGGTTTAATTCTCTGAAACTCAGTTGAAATGTGGAGCATCTAATTTACAGGCAGAACCTGTTAAATGTGGTCATGGATAAGGATTACACTCCTTAAACCTTCCAAGTCTGAGCCCAGAGACTGTTTTTTTCCACATACAACAACAGAAAAAAATTATTATGACTACTTTAGCCAGAAGGATTGTGCCTCCATAGTGTCTCTTGGTCACTGTCTCTTTTTCATGTGACAGATAATTATTAGATACAAAGTAGCGTCCTGAAGCTGGCTACTCCAACAGCTTCATCATATGCTGCAGATTAGATGCAGACACATGCTGCAGAACCCTCTGGATATAATTATGCAACTCTGAGCTCATTGTTCTCACTGGTGGGATGTTCTGCTCCTTAGACAGTTGTAATACTGCTTCACTCTTGCAACATACCTGAGCTTAAGATTCTGTGCGGTGGAATCGAAGTGTATAATTTCTATCTTTTTATAGATTTTGCAGGTATTGAGGTGGGATTTAAAGATAAACTTTAGGCTGAAACCACAGAACTGCAAAGCAAGGAGGAGAGCTGGTAGAAAAACCAGACCTGACATTAAATAAGTATTATTATTTCACCTGTGACCCAGGTTTTTAACATTATTTGACTTATCTTTTGCATAAAAAAGATCAACGGTGAGTTGTTTACTGTCACGAGGGGCGGGTTGTTTAAACCAAGAGCTATGAAGAATACGAATGATTATTACACTGAAAAAGGTTGCAAATAAGACAAAACTGAAGGCTACAACTCAATGCAGTCTCAGCATCTACTCGATATTCTAAATAAAGCTACACATTGCACTGATCGGCTATAACGTTATAACTAATACTGTGTAGGTCCTCCTTTTTTTCCGTTAAAACAGCTCAGACCAGCCGAGACATGGATTCTATTGTTCTGCTGTGATATCTGGCTCCAAGCTGTCTTTTTTACATTCTTTAAGCCCTCATGTTTTGAGGCAAGGACTCCATGAATTAGAGCTGGAGAGGTCAAGTCAACACCCCAAACATGCTGTTGTGTTCCTCCCACTATTTTTTCTGTGTGGCGGAGCGCATCATCCTGCTTTCAGCAGCCGTCAGGGAATACAGTTTCCATAAAGGTGTGTATTCAGTCAGCAACAATGTTTAGGGAGGTGGTACGAGGCCTTTTCATGGGCCGTTTGCACCTTGTCAATGATATAAATGTGTCATCGTTAGCCCATTAGTTTTCACACCTGCCAAATAGAGGCGTCTCAGCCCTGCATCAGTGTTAGTCGGCCTCACTGAATCAGCTGAGTGATGACAGCATTGTGGGTTTGAGCGGTGCGTTCCACGGTAGGCTTGCCCATATGCCTATTTTGCCTCTGTTACTGCCTCCCTCGTTGGCTCAGAGGAGCATTACGGTGTGGATGCAAAATGTAGTACTGGCTTGAATGTCACATAGGAAAAGACTTTGAGTAACATCCAATTGAATTATAACACAAGACCACCCAAATAGTGTAAAAGAAAACAAGATTTCACAGATCAGGTCACCTTCTTCCATTGAGCCCTAGTCCAGTTCATGTTCCCTTTATAGGGGCTCTCAGCAGTGGACAAGGGTCAGCTAATCAACCCCATACATAATAAAATGCTATGCACTGTGGGTTGGATGTCCATGTTCAACAGCACCTCATCAATGTGTGCTGACACAAGCAAGTAAGCGGTTCAGTGGTGTCAGCTGAGAAAGGCTACAGCTACCATCCAGGCTGCATCCACAATGTTAACAATACAGACTTTTTGGTTACTAGCCCAGAATAGTTGTAAGTCCTGCATCAGATTTCAGTCCTTTACTACCTAAAAGCCTAAACTGGTTTCTCAGTTGTCTCATAATACATATGCATTTTTCAAATTTACCATCGTGGACATGGCTATTGTGGACATGGTATTTAAATTTTTGGAGTTTTAAACACTTTTGATACATAGACCACCTTTAAAGTTTGCAGTTTATGTACCTCTTTCATAGTTTTTATCTTGTAAACATGCATTTTGCGCATCTTATGATGTGCTTATTATGCACTTATTATGCTCTTATTATGCTCTTATTATGCACTTATTATGCACTTATACCAACACTTGTGCGTTTCCCCTGCAGGAGCAGTTTGTTTGGTTTTGTTGAGGATTTTTGGACTGCAGTGGGTTCAGAGCCAGGATCCATCTTTGCAGAACCACTGCTCGTTGTTACTGACACACAGCGCTGCCGCCTGCTGCTATTATGTCGGACTCACATCTCACACACATCCCATTCAAAGACAAACACAGTTGTAGTTAATTTCAAACAGATTTTTTTCTTTTGGAGGCGCTTTCTGAATCATGTAAACAAAGATGTTTTAATAATTTAAAAAGTACACCCACATGCACACGTACACTCATACGCCGTGATGTGTGAGCCAGCAGGAGCGATTGTTTTGTTATGCTGGTAGCATTGTGTTCGGGGTTTGCCGCTCTTATCGAGCGGCCTGCCTGCACCCGGCTGCTCCTCCTGATAACGCTCTGTTGTTGTATTCGTTTGCTCTTTTAGTTGCACATTCACAACAGTAGTGACAACTACTGTGACTTTGTTCTGGTGGTGGAAAAGAGATGAAAAGTCGTGATGCAAGAGCAACATTTATCAAATATAACTGCTAACGTTTTTCTTGTTATGGGGATTTGCTGCTTTTTTAAAAATGTTGCATCGATGCAAGCAGAACTCTCTTCTTTTTTCCCCTTCGTCGTTGTTGAACAAAACAACAATGTGACAATAAATCTTAATCTTAAATGTGCTCCAGATAAGATGCCCGTTTATTAGCACCATACATCAGCATAGCCAATGTGGAACCCCTCGATGTTCCCATATTGCTAATTTTGAACCCACTTGGGCGCAACATTCAAATGCAGAGTGAACAGTGAGCTGCAGGTTGTACCTGTGCATGCGGGACTGATACTTCACAAATGGCTGCTTCTATGTGGGGTTACCAAACAACAATGGAAGAACACAGTGAACTATTTTCCTTTGCTCTGTTGCTCTCCTGAAAATCGATTAAAGTGGAGACAGTGGATGCTTTTCATTACACTGACTTATGTTTCCTTTTTCTCCTTTTACCCACCACCTTCCCTGTTTTCAGTCCCTCAAATGCACATCATGAGACAAAGAACAAGGAAACAGGAGTCTGCAGAGCAAGGAAACGCTCATGTATCTTATTCAGTAGTCCGGTATTAAGTCATGTGACGTATAAATCCAGTGATTTAATTTTGACTTTGCTTTAGACAGACTATAGAACCACAGAGTTCTCATTTGGCAGTTTCAGCTCCTCCATCTTCGCGTCTCCTTCCCTCACAAAGAATTAAGACGTGAGGAGGCACATAAATGTTATTAAAAGCAACCAGCGTCAGACTGAAGCTGGAAACGAGGGTGGAGGCTGGAAACAATGTGAAAACAATTCAAAGCTTACTCCTGGATATTCTCAGTTTCTGTGCAGCAATTAATGAAAAAAAAACTCGAAGAACTGTGGGTGGAAAGTTTTTTGCCGATATATTACAAAAGCAAAATGTTCTGTTTTATATGCGTACAAATTGAAATGTGCACCTGTTGCCATATAAAGCATCCCTTCCCCTGCACTGTGATCTACAGAACTAATAATACAGATGCTCCAGGGTTGCAGATCAACTTTCTGTGGCAGATATTTCCAAAAAGTCTTCTCTACTTGAATTAGAAACTGTATATTTTGTTTTCTGGTGTTCAGGCATGTTAGTGATATTCGGGTGGCCTTTGTGCTAATACCAACCAGAGTTAAATGGACCATGAAGGAGGAATAAGTGAAACTGCCAATGAGAGGGGACAGAACGTTCTGGATCGAGGTAAGAGGAACATTAAGGAGAAGAAATGGATTTCTCAGAAACAAGCGAGTGTTACTCTAATTACAAAAGGAAACCTAGAAAAGTGCTGAGTCCTCGCAGCCGTGGTAGAAGAGAGAAAACTACGGCTCTATTTCACAGCCATCAACACGGGGTCATTTGGTATGTGAGGACACACGAAGCCATTACCAGTTAATAACAAAGAGGTTTGCACAGGGGAGCAGTGGGCCTCCACAGCTGAGACATTTTCCAAGTGTGACTTATATCTATATTTCATATTGGTTACTTTGTTCAGTTCACTTCAGTTCATATGGATTCTGTCCAGGCCTTTGCAGAGATACTCAGAAAAGGAGCTTTTGAATATGTCCTTGTGGAAATCCTTTAGTGGTTACTGCAGGAGTGTGGAGTTTGGGGGAGGGTAGCTGTGTCATCCAGCCCTTGTATAAGCAAAGTAAGAGCTGTGTCTGTATCCTTGGCACAGATTAAGGATGTTTGCAGTGCCTGTGGGAAAGGTTGTTCCGTTGTGTCTGACTGTGTGTGCGACATTTCTCAAGTTGTGGCCAAGGAGAGCAGAGTGTTCAGTTTAGGAGCCTCAGAATCGTGTCTCTGCTATCTGCAGATCAAGTGGTTCTGTTGGTGTCTTCAGAAAGGTGGCCCCCTGCATCACCTGGGGTGGTCTGCAGCCAACTGTGAGAATGTACGTAATGAAAGTCAGCGCCTCAAGACTGAGGCTATGCGACAACCAAAAATGGTTGATTGCTCTCTCTGAGTTGGGGGTCAGCTAGTTCATAGACAAGAGAGTTCAAGTATCTGAACATCTTGTTCAGGATTGATGGAAAAATGGAGCATGAGATGGTGTGGGTGCACTTTGATTTACTTCAATGGTCACAAGAGTTGGGGGGGTACCTGTAAGAAGGTGATATGAGTTAGCTCAGTATTATGGCTACACCTTAAAGATGGTTAAAGAGCTGAGACATTAGATGCAGGAGTCATGCTGCTTCTCCTTCACATTCAGTGTTGACTGTTGTGAAGGTTGATGCCTCCTCGTTACCTACCTTTGGAGGTTTTATGGGTCGACCTCGTTGGGAAGAAGCTCTGAAGTCTGGATGGAATCATTCAGTGCGGTTACATGAGCGCCATCGGATCGGATTAATGGTTAAATTACATTAAGACTGAGTTATTCAGTTCATGTAGACACCTTAATCTGACAAGAAAAACGAATCGGATCGGGTTACTCGCGATCGAATTAAGAGATAACTCGATCCAAACGTGCACTAAACGTGCACGTAGACGACAGTGGATCGGATCGAGCGTTCTGCGCATGCTCGAATGCTTCGTCACCCTGGAAGTGGAAGGAGACGATATTACTGTTGTTGTCGCCGCCGTCAGAAAGAAAGAAACAACGCGATGGAGAATGCGCCGTTGGGCATCGTCTGTGCCATAACCAGATCATCACAGATGTAGAGGGACGGAGCTTCATCTCACTCTTTGTTCGCCATCTTTCTGAATGCCTGAGTTTGTTGTTGTTGGTGGTGAAGACGTCAACAGGAAGTGGCTCTATTAGCGATAGATTAAATGGGAACAGCGCCACCTATCGTACCGGGGTACGATAGGTGGCGCTGTATCAGAGATTCGATTCATTCACCGTCATATATCCAAGGATAATTACCCTCAGATAAGGAGCAGAACCCAACTGGAGCTATAATCCAGTTAATCTCATCATGTAGACCCACTGAGTGGGAATGTAAAATGGTTCACTTACCCAGCGCACTTTAATCCTACTTGTATCCTGTAAAGTTCTTTACATTTTTTAAATGAATAAAAGCAAATGGATGGATGGATTAGAGTTTTTCCACATTATGAAAATACTGTAAATCAGATATGAAAATCATCAGCTTGAGATAGTTAATCCTCAAAAGGAAATGATGGGGTTTTTTTTACTCTACGATGTCTGTTTCCTATTAAAGACCTGCAACAAATTAATTATATTTGAAAAAGCTTCAGAAATGTCCTAAAACAACTGCAGACATATTTAGTAAACGCTGTTTAGAAGGGAAATAATCCACGTTTTCAGCTCCACTGTGTGTTTGCAGCACTGGACTGCATGTGAGGAGTCAAGGTGAACAGTGTGCATGTGTTTCTTCATAGTTATGGAGGGCCATGCTTTCAGATGTGCTTTTAATGAACTATGCAGCTCATTCGCATACTGGAGTAAGATAGACTTTGGAAACTCTGTCTACACTTGTGCTAGCTGTAATAATTTCATACAGACTGACAACAAAAATGTAATTAGGCAACGTCAACAGAAGCTTGAAGCTGTGGAGCAGAAAAGGACAAAAAAAGAGAAACTGTTCCTGGATGACTGAAGCTTCCTGCTGTATTGGTGTGTGAGATGCTGTAAAACCAACAGCCGATGTTGCTGTAATTTGGTTCCTGATGTTTCGTTGTGGTCTGCTGAAGCTTTTCTTTTTTTATCCCTGCTGTGTGACACTCACTTGAGTCTCTCTTGGTTTGGGGGTTTATGTGAAACAGAATTATTCATTAGAATAGTTTCGAACAATGAGGTTCAAATGGATTTGTTCAGCTGTTAGTAAAATTATACCACAACATTTTATGGCTTTATGAGCCACATTATCCACAATATATATTGACAGTGTTATGACTATTAATTGGTGGCTTTCCATCACTGCTCCTGCTCTGACCTGCTGATTCTTATTGATGAAGCAGCATGAAACGAATGCTTGGAAAGTTGCTCTACCCTGCCCCGGGTTTCCAGTCACGCTCATCGTGAGTCAACAGAGTGATTCAAGACCCATTGTGTACAACTGTGAGAATTGTTTGGTTCAAATACTTTTAGCTGTCTGGAAATGATCTGTTTGCACTCATCTCACTTTAGTTCAGCGGCCATATGGCGGTCTTGCTTGTGTGTGTTTCTCTGCTCAGTTCACAGCGTGCATTAACCCTGCTGTGTTCTCCTTTCTGCATCTCTAGCAGAGCCACAAGCCCGGGGCAGCGTTCACTCAAACAGTTTACACCCCAAAAAGCTGTGGATCAGGTCACTCACCCATCTGTCATGTTGCACTGCTGTGTTACTACAGTAGCTCAGAAGGTACAAACCACACACCAGCTTTACAGCACGCCGCTTACATATTGTGCAGCCATTTTAGCTTCGGGCAGGTGGAGATATTCGTCTGGTTGTAATTTTCCACAGACCTTCTTCACAGCAGCACTTTTTATATGTCATTTCAGAAATCGTGCACGTGAAGGACCCGCAGCTGATTCACAGTTTACGTTTACTGGGCCACTAAAATGAACTTGGCAGTGAATGTCATTCATTCCAGCTGGGCTTTTTGAACCCTGACATCAAAGAATTTGAAGAATCTATTTGACCTGAAATATGTCTCAGCAGTCTGCAGAGTGGACCTTAAAGCTTGTTTCTCTCCTTCTTGATAAATCACAGAAGCAGACTTGCACTGAGGGTAGAACATTTGAAATTGCCTCATTACTCTGAATAAGAACAGAGCGAAACTAAAATTTTAAATACTAACCAAATACTCTCAACATGCCTGTACCATCTAGTGGCCTTTATACCTGCACATTATCAAATCTGTGCTTATCTAATCTAATAGAGGCTATCAAGGCTGTAGTAAAATGTTAAAGGTCAAAGGATCTCATGAAGTGAAAACCAGCAGCGGCAGAAGCAGTAAATGAAGCAGTCCATCACCTTCCATTCAAAGGTCACCACTGGGAACTCTGAACATACAGCTCAGTGTGAAGTTCTGCCATTTCTTAGGGACTGGATACTAAAAAAAAAAAAAAAAAAGTGGGGAAAAGACAGGCTCGCTTTGATTTCTTTGTCTTTTTATCATCATTTTATATCCAGCAGAAACCAATGTGACTGGCAGGTTAGAAGTCCTCAGAGCTTCAGAACCTGAACCAGCCGTGCTCGGCTAGACTTTGTCAGTCAGATCTAGACAGAAATGTGTTTAAAAATATACGAAAACACAGACAAAAAGAGACTTGTGGAGGAGATGCAAAGGAAAAGAATTGTAAGAGAGAAGCGAAAGACAAACAGAAAAGAAAAAGCTGCTGCCTGGTAAACAAGTAAAGATGTTCAGGGTTAAATTTGACAATTTAATGGACAATATCAGCTCATCTTGAAGTTGATGGCAGCAACACGTCAAAAAAAGTTGGAACAGGGGCAACAAAGGCAGGAAAAGTTCATCTTAAAGCAAGAATAAAACCATGTTGGTGTAGATTCACCAACTTATTCATCCCATCATCCCTGAACTAAGAAGCTTTTCAGATATGAGGACAGACGTCTTTAAGAATCTTGTTGCCTCGATTCAAGCTCGTAGGACGCGAGGAAAATCATTTTGGGGAAACTGATGAAGCTTTTTTAACATTTTTTTCTTTTTCCATCAACTTTCTACGAGGATCTAATCCACGGAGGAGCTGTGAAATATCTGGAGCAACCTGCCTAACATCTATGGAGAATTCGTGTGTTTAGAATTTAAAGGCGTGTTAAACGGCATATTTACATCGAACAAACTATTCATGCTTCTTCATTTTTCTTTCTTTTTACACGTTTTCTCTTTTGTTACATCTGTGAATTCCTATCTGAGTCTATCTGCTGTGTGTCTGGATGCTTTGTGTATTTTTGTGTTCGTACACTTCGTGTCCCCCTCTCACTTTACTGTCGGCCTCTCTTTCATTTCTCTGTTGGCTCCCTCTGTCTTTCACTTGTTTCCCTCCCATCATCCCTCACTTCCTCTCAGCCTGTCACGCACAGCTCTTTGTCTCAGAGCGCTGCAGCCTGACACTGAATGGCACAAATAGTCCCACTCTTTATTGCTCTTCAGTGACACATTTAATCTTCCATTCTTCCTCACGCACACATGTACGTTTAAGCTTGCATGTGTGCAAATGTATATTACTTCCTTTACTTTGGATTAAAGTAATTTCAAATGTAGAATTTAATCCCAGCTGATATGCAGTGGTGGGCGGGGCCCCGGTTTTAGCTCTAGTGTTGGCCGGTCTGCTTATCAAAGGCCAGTGTTTCCCAAGCCTGGTCCTGAAGGCACAAAGCCCTGCATGCTTTCCACGTTTCCCTGCTCCAACAAAACTGATTCAAATATATAGGTCAGTTCTTCAGCGCTTTAAGCTCTGCAGAACACTGATGAAGACCCATTCATTTGAATTAGGTGTGCTGGAGCAAGAAGACATGGAAAACATGTAGAGCACGTGTTAAAGCGGAACTCCGGTATTTTTAAACCTGGACCTTATTTCTGGCATGAAATACGTTCATCTGCTCACAGAGAACAGTTTGGTGAAAGTCGGCGTCCTTCGGAAGATATTTAGATTCCTCTAGATCCACATAACGGAGTGAACGGGGCAAAGACGATGCAGCCTCTAAATAAGGCATTATCTGTCTTTATTTCACCAATACTTTAAGAATTAATGACTGAACGCGTACTATTGCACTGTTAGCTCATAGCTGCTGTGTTGTTGTTATTGGCGGCTATCGGGGGGCTTATAGAGGGCTTTCTACACACTCATCTACTGGGATGACGTCATCGATGCCCGCCGCTGCAGCGTATAATAATTTTGACAGTTATTTTCATTTCTTCATTATTCTAGTGTCAAGTAAACATGCTCAGATGAGGAGAGCAGTCTAAGCAGGCAGGGACTTTTGGGCTGCCTCCATATCTTAGTTTTTAAAAGGAAACCTGTAAATAAGTGAATGCAAAGGGTTCTGAGAGCCATTTAATGGAAACTTTTTTACTTAACTTTTTTTTTTTAAGACTTTGTGGTTTCTCTGTGGCCGTCTGAATCCAGCACAAAAATCTGTAACAGATAGAACTGAAAAACTCTAAAAAAGTGACTAAAAGCAGCACACTCACAGTAACACACACTGGTTTATAGAAACTTTCCAGAAGACACCATGCTGCAGGAACTTGGATCACTTTAAAAGAACAGGAGAAGAAGTCGGTTAACTGAGGAGTAACTGCAGAGCAGCTTCCAGCGAGAATCAGCAGTCCCACATTTGTGCAAAGTGTATCGTGTTAAACATCTTAGATAGAAAGACAGAGACAAAGTTAAAGAATATGTGGAGAGATGAAGCGCGATGGAGGAAGTCACCGGAGTACAGCAGCTCCTCGCTGCACAGCTTCAGCTTCACCTCAAAGATTGACAGCTGGGGGAGACGGGACTCAACTGAGGCTCATCTGTGCTTCTATTTCTATCTTTATTTACTTTTTTATTCACACAGGCAGTGACACGCAGAGCACAAAGCGAGTTCTGTCACAGATGTTTGACTGGGAGCCCCTCTGTTGAAACGCAAACCTTAAACTGCACGGGATGTGAAACTTTCCTATAAATATAAATAAAGTTCCTATAAATCAGTGTAAGATTTCTTTCCCCCAGGTGAGACAATCTTTATCTTCTTGATGTAATTATTGAGACTCAGAGGGACACAGCAGAGGTTGCATGAGAAATGTTTTCTTCATAATGTGAGCTGAGTCCTTTCTTGTGACAGGCCACAAAGTAAACCGAATGCATTCACTCGTAAGTTTTACCTGAACTTTTGTGCTTTTCACTGAGTTTCTATTAGTTTCAAGTTAACAAACAAATACAAAGAGAAACTGAAGGGAATTTCTCTGGAGTCAGCTGAGGAATCGAGCCTCCGTAGCAAACCGCTCTCATTTATCCTCTCTATCAGCTGTCTGGCAGACTCATATTAGGTGTGATCTTCATCTGGAGGTTTGACACTCAATTACTAGTAGAAAATGGCAATTTGTAACGAACGATTTGGCGAAACCAGGACAGAAATGCTTATATTGCTCCCTGATAGACATCTAAGGCTGAAATGAAGCGATAACAGTTTGATACACTGCATAAAAGTGAATTCTAGGGAAGAGATTGTACTGGACTGTAGTTTTACTGTAGTTTTACTGTAGTAAAACCTGAAAACGTTTAAATCTCTTTACACTCTATGAACAGTCACTGTATGATTGTCTATCTTACATCACAGTGCAGCAATAATGTATTCTTATAGAGAAGAAATAAAACAAAACAAGATATCACTTTCAGACCTTCTGTTCAGGCTCTAACAAGGATGAGAAGAAAAAAGCTTGTATTTCTCTGTCCAACACGACGTGTTTATGAAAACAAGCAGAGATTTTGTGCCTGTAAATATTCCCTTGATGCGTTTTTCAATTAACAAAAATCTTAAGCAGAGTTATTATAAAAATTCCCAGCATTTTCTTAAATTATCTTTTTATTGTCCTTTACCCAGAGGTTCATTTATTGTCTGAGGTTCCATTTTTTATGAGTATGTTTGAGCTCAAATCTAATCCAGAGGGTGAGAGTGACGCCATGAACATGCATAGCAACAAAGCTTAGAGCAGTGTGTCTCTGTTTAGACATTTCTCTCATTACCTGTTCACTGTTTCATGTGACAGTGGAATTAGTTTAAATTCTTAACTGTATATAAAAGGGTTTGTGTGCGAAATGCGTTAAAATGCAATATTAAATGAATGTTGTGTTTTCAATAGTGAAAATAGGAACTATTAGGTTTTTGTTACCTTAAAATGAGCCACTTCCATTGCACAGGTTGGCCTCCTCTTCATCTATCATGTTGAATCAGCTACCCTTCATTTCTTTTCATACTACAAAGAAAACAGGAAGCAGGTGAATCTGAGTTTGTACAGTTCTAATGAGCTGGAAAGTGAATATTTGTTCTTCATTCTCCAACACAGCCTGAACCCTCTGAGACGAGCTTTCTGTCATTTCTTTAAGGAGTCTTCAGGAATAGTTCTCCAGGCTTCTTGAAGGACATCCCAAAGCTCTTCTTTGGATGTCGGCTGCCTTTTGTTCCGTTCTCTGTCAGATGATCCCACACTGCTTCAATAATGTTGAGGTCCGGGCTCTGGGGAGGATTCATCCCTCCATAAGACCTGTTGCCACTGATTTTCAGTCCACTTCTTGTGTCATTTGGCATAGCTCAGCCTTTTCTCCCTGTTTCCCTTCCTTAAGAACGGCTTCTTGACAGCCACCCTTCCATGGAGACCATTTCTGATGAGGCTTGGGCCAACAGTAGATGGATCAGCTGAAGGTCCAGATGCATCTCTCAGGTCCTGTCAGGTCACAGCTGGATTTTTTCCTCTTTCTTAAGGACATCACTTTCAGATCCTGTTCATCTGCTGTAGATAGTTTTTTTTAGGCCTGACACTTCTTCTTTTGTCCTCCACTTGTTCAGTTTCCTAAAATGTTTTAAGGACACACTGCACACCATATATAATAATAATAATAGCTCTTTGGGAATCACCTTGTTGCTGCAGAAATTTTCTATTTTCTAAGGTCCTTCTAAAAGACATTACACTATATCTTAGTTGTTATTTTGCTAACATTTGGGAATACAAGTGCAGCTCCTGCTTTCATAAAGTTGAATAAAGATTTAAAGTTTTAGGTCTTTTTTTCCCTGGAGGTTCTTCATAAATTCAGGCCGTGATCTGAAATGCAATTTCATGCAACAAAATAATGTTAAAAAAGAAGAAACACGAAAAAAGACCTTTTCTCTGTAACTTAAAAATGGTGAAAGCCTGTCTGCTCACAAGTCGCTGTAGTTTCTGCTTCTGTGCCTGTCAGCGTCAACTCAAAACTGCCAGAGTGTGCAGGTTTCCACCAAGACATCCATAATTCATGGCCGAAGGGCTCGAACAAGCTTGTGTGTGTTTTTGACATTGATGGCTTGGACGTGTGCTTTTAATTTGCACCACCTCAGTCAGAAATTGTAAATGGGTTTTGTTGTGCTACTTTAGTTTAATTGGAAATAATTGGTATAAAAATTTTTAAAGATTAAAGCAGTTTAGAAATGTTCCTGCACACACTTTGACCTTTAATGTGAGAATCTCACTTTAATGGATTCAGTTCACTCATGAGTATCTTAATAGATATAGATAGCCAATATTCATTAATGAAGCATTAATTGGATGGATTAGAATGTATTTGTGTTGAAAAAAGAGCACAGAACCTCAGACACATTTGTTATTTTGTCACATCTTTTAGCAACATATTTTCTTCATCTAAAACTTAAGTTTCTCTCACTTTGTGATTATTCATTGCTGAAGGCCTCTGAGACGCTGATGATTTAGTGTTTGTGAGGCTGCATAAAGCAGTGCTGGTGCAGATATAAATAAGTATTGAACGTAGTCCACTTGCACAAGCTGCAGAGACTAAACTCTTCAAGGCTGAATGTTTTTTCCTCCTGACTTTTGTCCTCTACGGTACCGGCTCTTAACATGTCGGGGCTTTTAAATTTTTAATGACAGTAAAAGTGTACTCCGATGTTTTGCTGGGGTTGTAGACAGGTCAGTTATTCTTAAGTAGTTGTGGAGTAATGTTAGATAGTCATAATCCTATTTGTTCCTGTAGTCCCAGGTTAATACTTAGCAAACATCTGTAGATACTTTAGTCAGTGAACCCTGGAAAAGTGTGGGTAGAAAACTGTTTGGGAAGTTTTCTGCTAAATAATTAACAACAACAATGTCTTAGTTAATTCAGAAACTGTATGGCCAAAAGAAAAAAGAAGAAAAAAACATCACCATCTGGATGTAACTGAGCAAGTGATCTGCGGTGGCTTCAGTTGGTCTTAGTGCAGAATGTTATGTGTCACCTGACTTCCTGAATATACTGAATATAGCGTTTTTCTGTTGATCAATATTTTCTTTCCTGATGGCATTGGCATACTCCAAGATGACAAAGTATGAGAGATAATTTTCGCACATGAACGAGCCCCAGCAGCATCCAGACCTTAACCCTAATCATGGCGAGAATCTTTGGATGTGCACCCAACTCTTTCATCATCATTACAAGATGTTGGTGAAAAATGAACCTTTGGACAGAAATAAATGTTTTGAAAAAGCTAAAACGATACCAGCGTGAATGTGTGTTGTAACCAAAGCTAAAGATGTTTTATCCCAGTTTCTCTACCAGTTACATCTTAGTTATGACAAGTTTCCAGAATGATTTGGGTAATTTGCTCGGTTGTAGGTTAAAAGACAAATTATGTTGATTATTCTAAAGGAATTTCTAAGAAATTTTGCTGCAGTTGGTAAAATTCTGTCTACATAAAGATTTATTGTCATTGCATTAAATCTTTAATGTGAAAAATCATAAATGTAGCGTTATAAAAGCTTTGTGCTGCTAACAGCTAGCATTACGATGTCCTGAATGCTAACAACTAGCATTCAGGACACCGTAATGCTAGTTGTTAGCAGCACATCAAGCAGATACATACATTAATATTTCTAAATAACAAAGTAAATCAAGTTTCTAAAAATGTCCAAATGTTTCTCTTGCAAGATGAGAGTCGGTGAAACCTGCAAAAAGGATGATGTGAAGTGGGCGTTAAAAGACACTCCAAAGACCCCAAAGCAGCAGCTGGGTAACACCTCCCCTGGATAAAAAACCCTCTAAGTGTATTAGATGTACTGCCTTTTAAGAACAGTACATAGAAAAAGGTCAGAGAGTTGGTTTATCCAGACTAACATCAGTATTGATCCACCTTTAATCCCGCTTTATGAGAAGAATCTACGTATCTTATCTCGGTCTTACTTTACAAGAAAAATAATCAAATAAAAGCCAAACAGGAAATGTCCCCAGGGAGGCGGGAAAACCTCAGAGAAAGCTTTACACACATCCCTAAATCACGGTTAGTTTCCAATTAAAGGAGATCAGCTTTTAGTCCTGTGCTCAGCAGCATCAGCCTGACTTTGTTTACTTTTCTTGCTCTAATAGCAAAGACAGTAAAGCCTTGTGCAAACAGAAGCTCAGTAATGTTTAATCCGTTCGTGTTAATCCTGTCATTAGCATGACTTGCTGTAATGATGGATCTTCCCTCAAGTCTTCTGCAGAATGCAGACAACCTCTGGCTTGTGTTGTGGCATCTCATTAAATTAAGAATGGCTGCGTTTGTGTGTTTGTGTTGAACTCTCCCACTTAAGAGTGTGCTTAGCTCGAGCTAATAATTTTAGAGCTGTAAAGGCTCTGTTGAGTCAGGAACAAACTGGTTGTTGTTATTTGTGTAGATCCGAGAGCCTGCATCGAGCAGCTGAACTATTTTTGCTCGTGTATAAACAGTACATGTTTGTATTTATTATTTTTTTTATGCAAACATTTGACTGAAAGGTCAGAATTCAGCTTGTTCTGGTATGAGTTATTGCCCCATTAGGCCTACTGGCATTCCAAATCCTGTGAAATGAGGCCACATTTTGATCAAGCTGGCTGTGGTCTTATGGTATCGATTTTAGAGGTTCATGCACATATACTGAACACAATTAAGTGATCCCCTCTGCATTGAAAACTGACACAAAAGGCTGCTCAAGTGTCTATATGGGACAAGTTGAGAATGAGATTAGGTTTGTGAGCCTAGCATGATATAAGATGATGACAGAGAGGAGCCTTTGTTGATTTGTTTGACACACTGCAAATTCCAGACAACAGAGCACACCTGAATTAAGACGCACCCTCTAATTTTAAAAAGAAAATCCATTTTGTGCTTGTATAGGCCGGACCGGATTATAAACCGCGGGTGTCCACATTGTAATATGAGATATTTACACAGAAAGATGTTACATGTGAGGATTTTCAAACTTTAAATTAAATGCGTTTGGTGACATAAACAAATACACACTGCAAATGCCTTTTTTCCTCGAACAGCACCTGTAACACCGGTGGTTTTAACTTAAATACCTATCGGTAACACACAAATATGTGGCATAAATGCTTTTTTATCGAACAGCGCCTGTAACACGGCTGGTAAAAGAAAAAGAAAAAAAAAAGACGGCAGCCTACCAGGAAAAGTCATTGATCTCCTTCTTCATCTTCCTCCTGCGCTCTATAACCATCAAAGTCATCTTCTTCAGTGTCCCAACTGAACAGCCTCAGAACTTCTTCACTCACTTCAGTCTCTTCGCTGTCGCTCACAATCTCATCTCAGATTGATCACCTTTAATTTAAAAGCTGCATCATATGCATTTCTTCTTTGTTTTCCATGTTGAGTTTGAGTACAAATGGCTGATTTACAATAATTTAGCAGTGTATGGGTGTTTGATTTATTGCACAATTTCATTGGAGCACTGTGAGCTATTCGTTAATTTTATTGGTCTAATGTTATGAGGCAAAATGTCTTTGGCGGCATGAAAAAAAAAACCACGTATTAACCGCACCGTATTATGAGCTCAAAGCCTGGGAAAAAGTAGCAGCTTATAGACAGAATTTACGGTATTTAAACTCACTGGACAGAGAGGATTTTAAGAAGGTACCATGCGACCTTATGGTTCACCTCCATCAAATAATAATTTGTCTGCAAAAGTGAATCAAGCAAGTTAAAACAAAAAGCACCTTTTTTTCAGCTAATTGAAAAATGCCAACTGCAAACATCTTTTTATTGAGCATATAAGTGTCAAAGTGGACAATACGGTTTACCAAACAAACTACACATGAAAACAAATAAGTATAGAGTGTGAAAATAAGATATTTTCATCCAGAACAACCAACCCAGCCGCCTAGATGAATGTCCCACCGATTAAGGTCTTAACTGAGTTACAGAAACTAAAGCAGATAACATTCATCCATCCATTTTCTATACCCATTTAATCCAACTCAGGTCACTGGGCGGCTGGAGCCTATCCCAGCTGGACAGATCAACGGTCCATCCCAGAAAAGGGATAACAGAGATGCTCAAAAATAGTAACACACAGATACAAAACAATCATACCATATATGAGATAAGAGATAAGAGACATTTATCCACTGAAAAGGTGCTGCAGGTTACTTGGATTTCCTTTGATGTAGTAGCCCACGCCTTGCTAATAAAGAGGTGAACAGTGAAATGCCTGATCGCATTTATGTGAAATCAAACCACTTTTCTGGAAGACCAAAGATGGCATGTTAGGGGAGACTGATGCATCAGTTTAAAGGATCTTGGCCGTTGTAGTGAAGTAGCTCTGCCAAATTTCCTTTAATGAGGGGCATGAATAAAACATGAGTCAAGTTACAAGAACTGCACTTGTCACAGGTGGAATGTGGCGAGGCCAGCTACTCCTGTGAAGTGGGTCAAAGTTAAAAGACCACCAAGGGGAAGTTCACTTAGGGAATATTCCTTAATTAAAAAGTGATTAGAAACTATTGCAGTTACCATCTCAAGATTGAAAAACATTCAGGTTTATTTAACTAAGAACAGGAGACGTGTTCCATCCAAAAATACATTTTATTTACCAGTTGTTCATAAAAACAGCCGAGGCTGTGGGAGCCCAGCCTCTGAAACAAGAAGGCACTGTGAAAATGGGGATGACAGGGAGCACCTTCAAGCTACCGATCAACACTGAACACCGTGGATCAACAGCTGAGGAAAGGCCTCCCGCCAACAGTGAAACAGACATAAAATGAAAAGAAATGTGAACAAAATGATATGTTTACTAATTTGAGATAAATCACCTAAAACACCAGACAATCTGTTAAATAGACATTTGAGTATCAGGGAAGAATACTTTTTTTTCCCCAAAGATCAGTCCCCATCCTCACACAATGCCAGCATCCTCACGCCACAGCGCCTGTCATGGCAACAGCACGCCGACCACATTCAGGTCAGCTGTGCAACCAGGAAGTCTTGCACTCCGCCCCGAGAGTAGCAGTGAGCGATTGAGCAAAACCCGCACAAAGTTAGATTGTTTCAACAAACCCAAGTAATGAAATCAGAAGGCTGATATGAATAAATAGCACAAATAATGAATGGATGAATCCAGTGGGGCAAAACAGCAGCGTTCCTGTGGCCTAAACCACAGCTGCAGCAGTGTGAGTGGAGCAGTGGTCCCGGTCCAGCTAAACCAAGGACCTGAAAACAGGCCCAGGATCCCTGGCATGAATAAAACAGCATGTCAGGAAATGATCAGTTATCTCCCAACACCAAAACAGGAAGAAACGTGACGCTTATCCAATTATCTGCGGTACAAACCTGAGGCAAAGCACCTGCTTAATATCAGTATGTTAAAGACTGATGACAGGTGAGCAGCACACCTGCTGGGAACAATCCAGAGGAGATCAACAGCAGGAAGCCACTCAGCGAGCTGATCTAAGGAGAATTAAATGCCCACAATGAACAAATATTACAGAATGACTGAAAGAATGAAACATCACTGACACACATACCTGCAAGAGCTACGGCAGTCAGGTAACGGAGGCTGCACTCGACACTCAAAGCACGGCAGAGATGTAAACTGCCATCTAACGCTTATATACTGCGAGCAGAGACCCAGTTAGCTCGTAATGGCAGCAATCGGGAACCTCGAAATACATTTCCTGCCACAGTAAGATACACATAGACAGAATTCTGCCTTTGGGACTTTGGGAAAATGAATCCTCTAAAGCACTTTGAATCATATCAGTAGGATTATGACAGTGAAAGACGTGTGTTGAGCTGGTATGGATGTTCTGAATCGACTTCTTCCACCAGTCCATAGAAAAACACTCCCCAAGCAACAGATTAGTCTTTCAAAGGGGTTTGTTTGCTAGAAATAGCAGCAACAGCAGTTAAATAATGACGATCTTAAATTAACATTAATTTATCTTTACCTCTACCTCCTTGTCCATGTTTTTACCGGAAACTAAAATTCACTGTTTTAGGAGGTTTTACAGCTTTACGAAGACTGTTATTTTTTAATTTGCTTACATTTTGCTCACAAAGCATTTATTATTATTTTAATAATTTATTCCCTCAGGATAAGACGTCTTTGCGCATCAATTTTCAGACAAGTGCGTGGGAGAAAAAAGACTGAATCCAGTCTCTGCTCCTGTCAACAAGCATGTGCTGCAGCAATATCATGTGACAGTCCTACAGCCTGTGAAATCACACCATCTCTCCTGCTGCCCTCAGGAAAAATATCAGATACATTTTCATGCTGTATTTTGTAACAAATGTTGCTGCTCTCTCCTCCAGCATGTGTACCCTGCCAACAAGGGGTAATATCTGGGCTGTAGCTTTAGTTTTTGCATGTATTTTGTGATTCAAACTGAATTTTTGTGCATTTTTGTGCATGTTGCATTCATTTCTGAGCCTCTTGACTTTTGTTGCTGCCCTAGTTGCTGGGAAAGCTTCTAGGAACACGCTGTCTTTCACAAATGCAACAATTTGTTGAATATTTTGATACCATGTAGCATTTCTAGAAATGAGTTATTCAGATGTTTGAATATTATAATGACAAAAACACCTTTTAGCATTTATAGTAAGACTTGAGCTGCTCTTGAGGCCCAACTGATAAAACTTTATGGTAAGATTTTATTGATAAAACAGAAAAGGTCCGCACTAACCCTTCGCTTTTATTCTCTTTGGCTTACCTCAGAGGCTTTAAATCCAGCTTAATGTATTCTCTCTGATCCATCAGTCAGTCAGTTCTCACATTCATCCTCATCTTTCTTTATACATTCCTTAATATTCACTCTGCCATCTGCACTGATTTAATCAACCCCTTGACTTTAGCCACTACTTCGGTATGCTTTTCCATCTGGAGGGGTTGTTTTGTATCGCCTGTATGTTAATGAATATCATTTTAATTCAGCTCGTACAAGCTTTGGCCATTATAAATCCCCTTGCTGTTTCATCAGTTTAGAGCATAGCAGAGGCAGAATTATAATGATCAGGCAGATTTGTCTTATTTCAGTCAATACGAAGTTTTTACTTTGAAAAGCTGCAGACTGTCTCATGTTGGGTAAGAATTTGAGTAGAGTTGATTTTTTCTATCAGAATATTTTCAACAGTTTTGTTTGAAGGCGAAATTGTGACTCATGCTCATAAAAAAGCGCCAGAATGCAGAAAAAGTAAACAAATGCTTCTCAGTAAAACTTTTGCCCTGGCCGTGACTCTGCCAAAAAATGATCATTATTCTACTGAGTGTAGACTTGGACTCGATTCTCTGGGCCCAGCAGAAAAAGCTGTAGCGTCAACTCTTTTCTCTCCACATTGGAGCCGTCAGGCAGCTGTTGAACGCGAGGAGGATTCATGGCTTCATTTTGCTTTTGGCTGAGCACAAAGTGAGACATGGGCATTTTATTTAGTGCGCCAAAATACCATAAAACTGAAAAAGTTGAACTGAGATATTAAAATGCAGCTGTCTCAGCTGTTGGCCTGTTGATGGAGACGGAGGCAGTGGGCAGAGGTAAAGAAATGGCTGGGTAATTCCAGATTCCCCACATCAGTTAGAACCAGCAGTGTGGTCAGATTTGATAAGACTTCTTGCTGATCAGATCTCTCTGTTACAGGTCTAATTCTGTCTAATTTTCTGCTCTATCTGCACTTATCACTCCATTCTGAAGTGGTGCCCATCTACTGACTATGTGGTAAAGGCCTGCCTGGTAATTCTCCTTTTATTTTTTATTCCTTTGCGCTGACTCCAACCTTCGAGGTTGGTTGGCTCATGCAGCTCTGCTTTATCTGCAGTAAACCATCTGTTAAGACATTTACTGTGGGGGGAGGAGAGGACTGGGAGAGAGAAGGGGAGAGCAGAAAGCAATTATTTTGCTGGTGTTGTGGGGCTACAAAACTGAAATTAAGGGTCTGTGCTACACTTCAGAGTCACATATATGCATAAGTACAATTAACCTAAAATAATACAAATGTAAGGTTGACAAGCCTGTCTATGGAAAAATACCACTTGATGAAAAATTCAACATAATTACAACACAGTTATGACTAAGCAACACCTTAGCACACATTCTGAGATCACAAACTTATTTATGGCTAAAGCTCCACATGCATTACAGAGATAGGAAATTATGCACTTACCAGTTAATAGCTTCATAACAAAAGAAAGCGTCTGCTTTTGGATAGCTGGTCATCTCTGCATCATCCTCAGCAGCACTTACAGACAAACCTCCTCAACTCCACCATCTGTCTTTCCTCGGTCCTTTTCAGGGACTACAAGTGTTGTGTTTACGTCTTCTTCAGACTGTTTGTGCAGGTGTTTGCTTCCAGGAAGTGGAAGTCAGCTCAAAAGTTCAAACTGTTGCACCAGTTTGTAAGATGTTAGTGTTAAAATCATAGTTTTGTTTTACTAATGTGTTCATTCTTTAAATTAGCGATTAGTATATATATATAAAAAGAAAGCTTTGAAAATAAAAGTAAACCACAGAGATTTGTTGGGGTTGCTGTGGGGGTTCTATGGCAGTTTTAGGGGTAGATTCAGAGCCCCGTTGCCCCTCCCTGACGCCGCCCATGACAGCACAGGTAGATACTGTACAGCAGGGATATCCACATCTGGTCCTCGAGGGCCGCTGTCCTGCAGGTTTGAGATGTTTCTCTGCTTCACACCTGATTGAGATCAATGCATCATTAGCAGGTTTGTGCAGAACTTAACAATCTCTTGAGAAGATCCATTTCATCTGAATCAGGTGTGTTGAAGCAGGGGAACATCTCAAACCTGCAGGACAGCGGCCCTCGAGGACCAGATGTGGGTATCCCTGCTGTAGAGTAAATGGCTTTTATGATAAAAGTGAGCATAAGAAAAGTAGCAATCAGAGTTGGTTTTGAGTTACAGTCTTCTTTTCAGGATTCTGTGCATCTCTGTTTGCTACAGATGAGTTTGTTGTTAGTTTTGATTGTGATTGTAACGCACTGAAATAAATCATTTGGGCTGCCAGATCCAGTTTTCTCCACCTGAAAACATTCTACAAAATCAATTATTTCTGTTATTCCATTGGAGTTTTTTATGCTAATACTTAACAAAAGCACAAGAAACAGTAACAGAATCTCAAAAAATAACATTTCAAAACTGAGTATAAAGCATCGATAGCTGGGACTGGAGGTTTATCTGCCTGACAGTCGTATATGCAGCTCCATCATCCAACCTCTCCTATGTCTAAATGCGTAATTAGTTGCCTGCTAAATGTGACGCAACCGTTGTTTTCTGACTATCTTTCATGTAATTTAGTGACGCCGTGTTTCTCTGTGCAGTTATTCTGTGGACATGAGCTGATAGCAATAGGTCTTATCATGTCACTATTCTAAGATTTGCTGTGAGAAGAATATGGATGTATGGTGGCATGTTTGTGTGATCGATCCCATGATGTGAGATCCACCAGGTGTTGTTGCGAGTGTCTCATTATCTGCTGGGAAACTGTTGTGAAAGATCAGGGGAACTACAGGGTTACTAACAATAAGACTGAACTGCACCTTAGGGACAGAGACATATACTGTTTACATATACTGTATATATACATCCTGCTTATACACATACTACTTTTACAATTTGCATACACAGTCTTTGCATATTCCCCATACACTTAATATATATTTCTATGGCTAATATCCCCTTTATATATTATAGTGCCCTTATGGCTTTCTCTCCTTATTCCTCTATCTTATCTTAGCTTAGCTTAGCTTAGTTTAAGGCTCCGTCATCATCAGATGAAGCATTGTTCTGGTTATGAAGCTCATCACATGGAGCAGGATAATTACTATTATCCTGGTGACTGATCACTGTTTGTGCAGGTGCATATGATGTTGCTGTAACTGATATATTGAGCTCACTTTAATATGACTGCAGCTTATTCTTGATTTAGCACTATTGAATGTAAACATCTCATTGTGGATTTGGCTTATCTAACTCATTACCAGCAATGGAAAATGAGAGTGACGGGAATGATTAAACATGGCCTTCCCTTTTGAGGTTGTCTCTGTCAGAATGAGGTTGAAGGTACACCACACTGACAGGGGGAACTGGCTCGCCATGATGGAGTTCAGTGACCAAGAGTGTCCTGTATATATAAATCTGTATGAGTGAGGCTTCCTTTTAACAGACAAAGTTAAACTTTTCATAAAATCAGAGATAATCCCAGCTCAAGAGCCAGGTCAATACGTTACACTATGAATAACTAAATAACTTCACAGGTATTTAAAGCCAAAAGTGTTTCAATAAGAGTGGTAGCTTGGTCCCTCTTACTGATAAGATTATCATGTTTGACATAGATTAGTTAGTTGTATAGTTAATCTCTTATTTTACATTCTGTGGTTTATTTTAGCGACTGGGTTTATCATGTCAACCATCAGGCCTGTGGGTTAAAGACTCACAGGAGCTGCGCTGTGTTTAAAGGTTCATTGAAAGACCCACGTTGATTATTCCACCTCTGATAATCAGTCAGCATGTTGGTGGGGATGTCTACAGTTAGGAAACCGAGTGCGACTTATTTAGTTTATTAGATTATATTTATTTTTATCATTCATTTATAAGCTCTTAATAAGCTTTTTAACTGAAGTGCTGCTGTCTCAGTGAATTTTAATGTGAGAAGAGATCATCATTGAATGTTTACATAACACTGCCAGTGTGTGAGATGGTTTAAAAACAATCAGTGCGGTTACATGAGCGCCATCGGATCGGATTAATGGCTAAATTACAATAAGATTGAGTTATTCAGCTCATGTAGACACCTTAATCCGACAAGAAATCGAATCGGATCGGGTTACTTGCGATCAAATTAAGACCCAGAGATAACTCGATCCAAACGTGCACTGAACGTGCACGTAGACGACAGTAGATCGGATCGAGCGTTCTGCACATGCTCAATATTTTTTACCGCGATCATCACCCGGAAGTCGAAGGAGACGATATTACTGTTGTTGACGCCGCCGTCAGAAAGAAACAAACAACGCGATGGAAAATGTTGTTCGCATTTGTACCGTAACCAGATCATCAGAAAAGTGCCATATAAATAAAGTTCAGTGTTATTTGAATTTTAGCTCCGATATTTGTGAACATTAAATCCGGATCTCATTCAGGTTGTGATCTTCACTCACAGGTCCGCAGTCATCTTCAGAAGGAAAATATTCACCCTCCAGTCACTTGAAAAATGTTGTGTTCCACATAACCACTGTACAGTAAACACCATGCTAATATTTCCCTTCTGTTATGAACTATGGCTACACAATATATAGAAAACTTTATATGATCACAGGATCAACATGCGCAAAATCAATAACACAGACATTTCGCCTTGAAATATTAAAGAAGATTGCGTTCAGCTTCCAAGAAGTTCTGCTTTTGTGTATGTTCTGCAAGAACCAACAAAGTGGAACGCTGCCCTCCTTAATAAAGGATGCAGAACGAGCACAAGCTTCACAAAGAGACCCTGTTTTGGATGTATAAAACCAACACTTTGCTCAGCAGGTGCTATAGAAGGCTATAATATTACAGGTTATTACTCTTTACAGGTGTTTCTGGCTCTGGGCTGTTTTCCTTTACTCACTGCAGGAGATTCTTCCTTTAAGGTTTGAATAGATATTTATCAAAGAAGGTTCCCGGGGGTTATCACACTGAGTCGCTGCTCTCTGCTTCTCTGATGAGGTACAGTGTGGGCTGCAGCGTGGAGGTCGTTTGCCTTCGGTATTGTTTTCGATCACAACTTCAACAACTTTGACGCTTGTTCTTTTCTTATTTGTCATTTTTGTATGAAGTAGGAATAGATTTATATAAAAAAAACTAACTGAGTTCTGTGAAGTGTTAGAAAGCCTGAGAGCGATTTAAAGTGGAGGCTGCTTATCCCTCTTAATGGTGTTTGTATTTCAGTGCAGCGAGACATCCCTTTTATCCATCCACGCTCTTTAAATTGTGCACAGAAGTGCTGTAAGTGCATTTTTTATATCTGAATGTGCAGACTGGACCCTTTTTCATAACAAGCAATCGTGCCTGCTGGTGTCACTTAACAGTGAAGAAACAACAGTTACCGCGTTTGTTTTTCACCAGCTCTTGTTGTGTCAGCAGACTGAATCCTCATATAGAAGGATCACAGAGCTGTGTGTGCAGGGCAAGCCTATGTAACACTGGAAACACGTGTTGCATCATGCACTATTCTCCCCAGTGCTGTTACCGAGGCGACATGCAGAACTGTGTCAATAATGCTGCGCAGGCTGAGGATGTAACATCCCACTGAGACCCCGTCTGTATATTAGTAAAAGACTCAAAGGTTTTGGAAGCCTCTGTGGTGACCTCTGCAGCTATGAGACTGTTTTCCGTCTTGTTGACATCTCAATAGAGTTAATAAATTGATATGAATCACTCAGCTGTCAAAAGAATGACTCATCCCCCCACCCTGTCACCTTAATTCAAGGTAACAGTGTAGAAGCTGCATTTCAAACAGATTTGTTGGGGACAATGTTAAATAGAACCCTATGGGGCCTCTTAAGTCATGTAACTCTGGCCTCCTGAGGGGTAATGATCACAAGGAAGTTCCCCAAACGACAAGCTACCTTCAGGGGTAATGATCACAAGGAAGTTCCCCAAACGACAAGCTACCTTCAGGGGTAATGATCACAAGGAAATTCACCAAACGACAAGCTACCTTCAGGGACTTTTTCTCTTGTTGGATTCGCATCTTAGACAGAATGGTCTATGCTGATGTGATCACGAATAGTAAATAGAAGGGTCAAAAAGTCGATAATCTCTGGGTCCACTGTCCATTTCATTCAGTAAGCTAACACAAACAGATAGGCACAGATACGTTTACAGCCTGATGAGGGATTTAAATTGGACAACTGTCTTGGCTCAGTATACAAGCACAAGCTGACCCAATAATGTCAAGTTCCTCTCTGAGAGGTAGAAATTAGGGACATACTGTAAATGCCCCCCTGCACTGTATATTTATCAGGTTTCCCTCCTCTAACACACCTGATTCAATTTAATGGATCTTTACCAGGCTTCTGCAGAGCTCGATGAAGCTCTATCGAGCTTTGTTTGAATCAGGTGCAAAAGGGCCCGAGGACAAGGATCGGGAAACACATCAAACTATACTTATATTATATTGGCTTATATTCAGCTTTTCTACAACAATCAGCCCATCAGCAAAAAGGACAACATCAACCGATGGCAGTGGCCGATATTTATCTGGTGTGACCTGGTTGTGTTGACTTTGATGCTGCTGGTCCCTTGAAGCAATAAATTAGTGTTTATTTAAGTAACACCCATCAGTCACATATGGAAATTTCGATAAATCAGAGCAGACTGTGTAGATTTCAGTTAGTGTTATCTCTTGTTGCGATTGGTTTATTGACATTTTGTCCAATGCTACCTATTCTGAGTTATGTTTGTATAATTTTGCATTCATCTAATGATGATTTGACCTTAGACATTACGGTGCACATTGACTGAAAGGCCTCAGTTATTCAGCACAATAAGATTTTAAAAGATGCACCAGCATACCTTTGACTCTGCAGCTTGAACTATGAGGAAAAGCGCAGCTAAAGCATGAAGGTGGAGGCATCAGCCAATGAAATTTTTCCCCCCGAGATCAGTCTCACGATTCTGAATCTCAGTTTATTAGCTGTTAAAAATGACTTATACAACACAAAATACTCATTTATAAATAAAAAAGCACATATCAGACACAGTATTTATCATTTCACGATGCAAATTCTGATGTATTCTGATTCTGTTGGGAATGATGGGAGTTGAGCCAGACTCCATATTAGGTTGCAAGTAATGATTCATAGTTAATTGACTTGAGTTAATTGAGTGTTTTGATGTTAAATATGGTGAAAATAATGTAAATGGATCCATCACAATGATTGTTTTTCCCAGAAGCAGTGAAGTCTGTTTCATGAAAAAATTCAGTCAGAATCGAGTGTTTTAGCTCAAATTCTAACTCTTTAAATGTCAATTTCATTCACACTCACCAAATGAATAAAAACGAGCAATTATTTTTACTTTTTACCACTTTCTTTATCATTTCTCCCACATTTATTGTTGTCATTACAAATTTGTCCATTTCTCAGGATTTTTCTGCTATCGTTGTTTTATGTCTTTAAACTTGTCATTTTTTTCTATAAGATTTCTTTTTAAAGGTTATCTATAAGTGAAGTAGAAGAGTATCACAGCACAAGGCAGATGCTTCATTTGTTTCTTTAAAATTCAGAAGTAATGTCCATTTAAGGGCTTATTTTACTTCTGGGGAGCATAGCCCAGGACTTCTTTCTTGGGTTAACAGTTTAGTGCTTTATACCACAAGCCATCATTGAGCTTTGGGAAATGAGGCCAACTAAAGACTGAATGAACTTCATAAATTCCAGAGAGTATCTTGGATCCCTGTGCAGGATATAAAACACTTCATCCAGCAGGACTTTGCGGGCCGCCATGAAACGTGGAACCCTCAGGAAGCTCAAGCTTTGTGATGAATTGCTGGCATGTTGGGACACTTCAGACAGTTCACTGAGCTTTAGTATTTTCTCCACGTAGCTCAAAGGGATAAAAAGTGTTAACACTTCCCAGGATTATGGAGGTCCATCAGGGAAAATTCATTTGAATACTCTTCCTCAGATATGTTCTCACTGTTACAGATTAGATACCATTTAACCGGTGTTGTCACTCCATAAAGGTGCGTCTGCTCGTGTTTGTTCGAGGCACCTCCGGCCCTTGGAAACATGCAGGCATCCGTGCATGTTTTTCCATTTTCTATTCCCATCACCCGGTTTAATTTTTCCTTCACTACCATCCATGTTTCCAGTACAGCCAGGGCAAAACAACAGCTACCTCCACCATTATGTTGTCTTGCTCAGGTGCACTCCAGCAGTGTTAATGAGCACGCCACAACAAATTCAGCAGAACATTGATTGGATAACCTCCAGGTCCAATCGAGCATCGGTTCCACAAACAATGTGCACACATGTATGCCATAGGATCTTCAGACTGCAGATGGCTACTATGGAAACGAGCCTCCAGGCGTCGACATACTGCACACATGAACAGCATAGAAAGTTAATCAAGGAGTAAACAGATGTTTTATTCATACAGCAAGTACTTATTTTTAAATAATGCAGATTGCATTCATCTCTAATCAGGCAAAGAAAAGTGAGGATTTTATTCAGGGTTGACTTCAGCTCAAAGACGTTGATGATGCTGATTTGAAACCATTAGATAAATGTGTTGCATGTTCTTGCTGCTCTTTGTATGTGCTGTTGCTCTTCTTCCATCTCACAAATATATTCAGATTTAGCTGAAGTAATTATATTCAGAGGTAGCCTGTATGATAAACAGTTTGCGGTAAAAACGCTGATTAGATGAAGAAAGTCTGAATGCAGGGTAACTCTGCTGAGGAGGGACTTTTCCCGAGAGTGTATGTGTGTGTGTGTTTTCTGGCAGAAATGTGTGGGAGTGTTTCTCTGTAGTGTATGTGTGCTGTGACCTGTAAGTGTGAGGCTGAACTGTGCATCCGGATGAACACGACACCAGCTGAGAGACCACCTGGATCAGGCAAATCTACAACACACACACACACACATGCCATGAGAGTTTATCTCAGGTGAAGAGAGGAGGGATCAAAGGCTACCTGGACATATGGTGGGAGGTATTCATTACAGGTAAACAGAGAATCTTAGTTACAGGGTGTACTTTCTTTTGTAAGTGTCTGAAAACATGCACAGATTCATAGAACATGTTTTGCCTCCTCTGGTCTTGTTTGTTCACCCTTTTAACGCCGGTTTTATTTGCAGTTTAGCTGCAGGCATGTTTGGTGATGCTTATAAAAGGACAAACCCCACTGATTCTGATCAGATCTGACAGTTTCACAGAAGTATTTTAGCAATACCCTCAAAAACTGAGAAATTTCTAGCACAGATTCATCTCAAGCTGCCAGCACTGAATATATGAAAGCTGATTTGTATAGTTTTGGATTCATCAGTTAAATTTAGTAGCCATCCGTTTATATTTGAGCTGATGGACACAGAGAAACAATTGAAGAGAGGATGAGACAGGAGAAGCAGAAGAAGAAAGCAACAGGCTGAGGATGAACTTTAGTTAATAAAATTAGCTCCACACACTCACAGCAGGTTTCTCCTCCCTTAGAGCATCATTTGTCTTCAGGGAGCGCTGCTTTATTGAAGGATTACTTGTCTTATTGGACAGACAAAATTGATCCGGGTCAAAATGTTCATGACAAACATGAACAACAACGTTTTCCACCTCCCCTTTGTCCACTTTTACCTGCTCTCCCACTCATCCTTACACTTACGACTCAACCCACCACTTGATTTCTGAATCTGGAGAGGATCCCTCAAGCCTGAATGTCCACAGATTCTCTGACTTTCTGTGGCTGTGCTTTTCATTAAAGGGGAACTCCGGTATTTTTAAACCTAGACCTTATTTCTGGCATGAAATATGTTCATCTACTCACCGAGAAAAGGTTTGGTGAAAGTCGGCGTCCTTCGGAAGATATTTAGATAACTCGCGATCCATATAACGGAGTGAACGGTGCATAGATGATGCAGCCTCTAAATAAGGCATTATCTGTCTTTATTTCACCAATACTTTAAGAAGAATGAAGGAATGAACGCATATTATTGCACTGTTAGTTCATAGCTGCTGTGTTGTTGTTATTGGCGGCTATCGGGGGGCTTATAGAGGGTTTTCTACACACTCGTCTACTGGGATGATGTCATTGACGCCCGCTGCTGCAGCACAGTTTATTCACTCCGTGCTCTGTGACAGTCGGCTAACTTCACACGTAGTTTGCTACTTCTAGTTATGTGCAACAAGGCAGGATATTTATCAGATTTTGACGAGAACTTTGAGTACGATGGACGTCCTTACCGGAGTGAATGAGCTGTGCTGCCGCAGCGGGCGTTTTATATCGAATGTTCTGGGTTGATTAGGCAAAGGAAGTCTGCTGTTGCTGCACCTCGTCTGTATCTCAATACCACCACACTGAGCATAAAGTAAAACTAAGACATCCTCTTCAGATGTAGTAACACAAAGTCTGTCCATGTTTTATATTATATGTGTGCATGGAACACAACTAACAATCAAACCGATTTATATGCTTTCTTGTCTCAGTCTGAGCTCCTGTTGATGTTGGACCTCTCAAAATGAATATCTGAGTTTGAATGTTGTGTTTACATGTAGTAACAACTGTTCAGTACAACTTAAAGGTGAGATATTATGAACATTAAACCTGAAATGACTGATATAGCGGGGAAAAATCTAATTATGGGAAATGTTTAGTTCCACAAGCCCAACTATAAGTTTGAGGAACCTTCTTGTGGCTGAAATTTCTCCAGCAGAACTCTGTTTAGTCCCTGGTTGCTGTGGTCAAAGCAGGGCAGGCTGGACCTTGTAAAAGATCCTAGATCCTGGAAAGGGTTCTTGTGGTGGAAAAGGAGCTAAAGATGCATTTATGTTGCAGCCACAAACGGATATCCTTTCAACTTGGATTATTTTTCACGAGGAACACACTCTGAGAAAACTTAACATATGCTCCGGCTCTTGGTTTCTTTAACTCAAGGCTTAAACTTTTCTGTTTTCCACCAAATCAAACTGGGTCTGTTTTATTCATATGCTTCTTATCTTCATTAAAAATGTAGCTTTTGTTTGGATATGTTATATCTTGTGTTTCATCTTAATGTTTTTGTTGCTGTACATAAAGCTCTCATTGTTGTTAAAAGTTGTTTTCTTCCCTCACACAAGTCCTGTCCTCACCCTCAGATCAGTAAATTAATGTTAATAAAAGTCTGTATGTGGCCTCCATTTTTCAGCACTCGTTCTGAAAACACTCGCTCATTAGACACATGCAGCTTCAGGCAAGAGGCAACAACACAGATGATAATTGTGTTTCTTATTCGACTGTGAGAGCAAATAAACTTTATTTAGTCACAGTTAGTTACTTAAGTCACTATTGGCATCTGCAGCTGTAACAGTGACACAAAGCTCATAAACTGTGTTTTTTAACAGAAACTGACAAAAGGTTAGGAAGCTGGATGGAGGTAGCGATATGAAATGGAAGGCAGAACAAGAGACAAATGAGGAAGTAATAAGTTCAGACGTGCCGCATTGTGGAGGCACCTTCAGAGTGTGTTGCCTCTGTAAGCATATTAGATACAAGATGTTCTTCAACAAGGTGCTAAATGTGCCTTGAAGTGCCTGCTGTCAGCGAGATTAATTTACTTTCCACTTGATGAATCTGCCTGTTTTTTTCTCCTCTCTGTGCAGTTGCCCTCGAATATTATAGTGACAGACAACCCCCGGGAAATCTATTTATTTATACTCAAATCCATTTAGTATTCTAATTAAATTCTGTCAGTTCTGATCATTTTGTCTTGGAAAGTAAAACAAGTAAAATTAAATATATACGTGCATGGATGTTTGACTGAATCTGCACCAATGTCTTCCTATATGTTTATATATACAGTTTCATTGATGACGTGGCATCCTTTCATCAACAAACCAGAGTTTTCTGTCCAACAGACATCAGAGAAGACAGCAGTGTCAGAGCTGATTGAGTTTATAAAGAGCAGCTACCAGACAAAAAGACAACTGTAATTCAGTTAGTGCCCTGCATGGCTGCAGCTAATGACGGGAGGGAGTAGATCGCCATACTGAATTTCACTTGTCTCCATTGCTTTATTTTTTATTTATTTGATAAAAGCAAGAAAAAAATGGCTGTCAAAAATACTTCAAATGCAGATATTAGGAAGGTATAATGCATTTTGTGTAATAAATTGTCTAAGACTAACGTGAGCTTGTAATGAGTGTGCAGCTGGTTTTTAAAATGAACATACAGCCACTAAATCAACAGGAAATTCCAGTTTTTTTTCTCTTTACATGGGAAATCAGGCGCTTATGATGCACTTTTGTGGTGAGCTGGTAATCTGCAACTCTGGTCTGCTTTTAAATTGCACCACAAAGGAACTCTTGGAGCTGTTGAACTGTCATAAGGACATAGCATCGTGTTAGCACATTAGCAGATTTGTCATGGTGTGTTTTAGTGTGCATCATATCAAATCCTTCTTATCTGTCCTTCTGCTATGATGGAACTTGTCTCCAGTGCAGTGGGTGGATATCCAGAGCTTAAATTTTCCATTCCAATCTCTTCAGTCCTTCCATGTCTCCCCACCTTCTTTGCTCCGTGCTGTTCTCTGTTCTGGTTCAGTGACGTATTGCAGATGCAAGACAAGGTGCAGTTTCACAGTTTCTAGGTTCAAATCAGCAGGGTTGTCTTTGCACATTGATACTACACCTAGTTACTCAATAGTTACTATTACTACAGAGACTGGCTGAAACACAGATTTTGAAAGTCGACAAGGCAAAAACAGAGTTAATACAGTTCTAATAAGTTTGAAAGTGAAAACTTGGTCTGAGCTCCTTTATTCTCCAACACAACCTGAACCCTCTGAGAAGCTTTCTGTCATTTCTTTAAGGAGTCTTCAGGAATAGTTCTCCAGGCTTCTTGAAGGACATCCCAAAGCTCTTCTTTGGATGTCGGCTGCCTTTTGTTCTCTGTCAGATGATCCCACACTGCTTCAATAATGTTGAGGTCCGGGCTCTGGGGAGGATTCATCCCTCCATAAGACCTGTTGCCACTGATTTTCAGTCCACTTCTTGTGTCATTTGGCATAGCTCAGCCTTTTCTCCCTGTTTCCCTTCCTTAAGAACGGCTTCTTGACAGCCACCCTTCCATGGAGACCATTTCTGATGAGGCTTGGGCCAACAGCAGATGGATCAGCTGAAGGTCCAGATGCATCTCTCAGGTCCTGTTTCAGGTCTTTGCTGGATTTTTTCTGGCTACCTGGAAGTTAAATCTTTTTCCAGACTTCTGCACAGTGCTGTATGTGTGAGAATCCTCAAATTATCATGTGAAACTATTGACTATTTATTAGCACATCATAAATGTGACAGTTTTCAGACAGATGCCGTCAGATAGAAAAACTACTACTGACTCTTGTGAAACGTCCACCTTTGGTCACACTTCTCTCTATGAATGAGTCTACATGCAGATGTGACTCTGATTTAATGATAATAGATTTTACACTCCATGTGCAGACTCTCTGCCTGAGTCTTCTGTCCATCACCTGAGAGTATTTAAAATTAAGTGCAATGATCTTTATATCAGTATTTATAAAGTATTCTCTCTGAGCACCTTGTTATGAGCTCTGTCACTAACCCTGTTATCAGGAAACACTGAAACTTTACTGAAAGACACCTTTTAGATCCAGTCTTATCTCAGAAAGTTGGACATTTCTCTGCATATTCTATAAAACACATGAAAAGACCTGGAACACCAACCAGGGAGTTAAAATGAACAGAACGGCCATTTAAAATCTCTGTAGCTTTGTGTGCCATAACCTGACTCAAACAGTTGTTACATTTTTCACACATTTACAGAGCAGCTAAATCCTCCATCCATCACTCTCTTGCATCTCAGTATTTCTTGTCTGCTGCCTGCTGTTGCCTGTGGGCTACTCTCCAGATTCCCCACTCATTCACACATGCCGTTGAAGGGAATTTTTCATTTCGGTCCTTTCTTATCGTTTCTTCACACTCATCTCAGGATTTATAATTTTGTCTCCCTCACAGGAAACCTTTTAGCTACAAACTGTTGGAATAAATACATAAAACATCAGAATCTGCTAAGGCCACCTGTGTCCCACCACCCCCACTTCTGTCCCTTCACCGCAGTGGCTGTGGGTATCTGGACCTATAAGTGTAGAGCTAATGGGTTCCTTACTAAAAGGAGCAGGATTCCTTCTTATCTGTTGTCTTTACACAAAGACATAAACCCATTCATAGACACTACAAGCAATTTGACCTGCAGTGGTGCAGATGTATAGCCACTAGGCTGAAATAATCCTTTTCCATTTTAAGACCCTCTCTCGTGTGATCTGACTCTTGTCGAGCTGAGAACAACAGATATCATGTATATTAACTCCGGATGCTGTTTTAAGAGGATTCTTCTCCCTCATTTGTTTCCATCTCAGATTTCTTGGTGCTTCAAAACAGTCGATGGATCGGTTGTCACTGCAACATATGTGTGAGGTTAAAGCTACTCTGGAGCCGTTTTATTCAGTAAAAGAAAGATCAGATCGTGGACTTTAATGGCATAGTTTCAATAAAATCCACCCAACCATGGCAGCACCACCAGCTGAACTGGTATATTGATAATTAGAGGAACTGTCCTGTGAAAGTTGCTGCTTGAGCTCATGAACACAAACGCTGTCCTATTATAATAATAATTGATTTTATTTATAATGTTCATCAGGGATCTCAGAGTGCTACAAGGTAAAACCAACAAGTTAAAAGCATAATAAAGAAAAAAATAAAACAAAATACACAGATCATAGTCCTGTCAGAAGTCAAAGGCCTTTTTAAATAAAAAGGTTTTTTAAGCCAACTTTAAAAAGGTCCAGACTCTGTGCAGCCCTCAGCTGGACTGGGAGACTGTTCCACTTCTGCTCGGCCTCCCATGGTGGAGAGCTTGGTGCTGGGAGCTCAGAGGAGGAGGCTGCCTGCAGATCTGAGGGCGCGGGTGGAGGATTGAGGAGTGATGAGTTCTTGTAAGTAAGGAGGTGCGTGTCCATTGAGGCATTTTTTGGGTGAGCAGCAGAATTTTGTAGTTGATCTGGAATGGGACAGGGAGCCAGTGCAGTGAGTAGAGGATGGAGGTCATGTGCTCATACTTTCAGTCTCTCATCAGGACCCTGTCAGCGCTGTTTTGGATATATTGCAGCTTCTTGATGTACTTGCCAGGAATCCCGGTGAAGAGTCTGTTGCAGTAGTCCAGTCTCGAGGAGATAAAGGCTTCTCTCTATGAGATTAAACAGTTTCAGGCTTTTAAGTTGCACTGCATGATTAAAAAAAAAAAATCATTCAAATGAATTTATTTTCACCAACACGAACATGCAGTCTTGGCAGTAGTGGATAAATCTAAATAACCACATGTTTAGAGACGTAAATATGTAGGCGAGTGCTTTGTAGGTAACTGGAGGGAAGCAGCTGAAACACTGGACAGCAGGTAGCTTTTTACCTCACGTTGCTGTGTCTTCAGCAGACTTACTCCAGTCCACAGTCATCAGAAAACCACTGAGACAGTCAAAGGCAGTCAAGCAAAACACGTCCTAATTAGAATTACTGCTAAACGATAGAAATGTATGCAGTCAGATCTAAGTTCTCTGGGAGATGTGGTGTTGTGTGCTTCAACCTCATGTCGCAGCTCAAACCGCAGGCCCAGCATGGCGTTCTATTGTCCAGGCTTTGCTTTGATCAATATTAAAAGGCTTTGGTAATGGAAATGTTTTGATTTATTATTTCTTCATCAGGCCATATTTTACTTACTACTTTTTCTTGTGGCTTTATGTTTTATGAAGGCTTTCTTGAATGATTACGCTGTTGTAAATCAGCTATTTGGACTGGATCAGCCAGTTTATCTTGGGTATGATACACAATGAACAGAGAACAGGGCTCTGATGTATTTCCATCCATCCATTTTCTATACCGTCAATCCGTTAACCGGGTAGTGGGGGGGGCTGGAGCCCATCCCAGCAGTCATCGGGCGAAAGGCGGGGTACACCCTGGACAGGTCGCCAGTCCGTCACAGGGCGCTCTGATGTATTTGTTCCAGTTTTTTGTAAAATTAAAAAAACTGATTGACACCTGCTGTTGTTGGACTTTATTATAAAGTTAATGGATTTATTTATAAGTCGAGCATAAGAAAACATTAAATGGCTCATAAGCAAGTACTTTATGGTTAATTGTTTCAGCTTTGAATGCAGAGTTTTTCATGTTTTATTAGAATAACTAACATCCGCTCATTGTTTATTTTCTTTCATAAGTGGAGTTTTATGTTGATTTTTATTACTTTATTTGACTGATTACTTACAGATGCTGGATAATTAACTGAGCACGTCTTTATATCCCTCTCTGCTCATTAGAACAATGTCCTGAAGAATGCAGGAGCCATTTCACACAGGTGTATTTGAACTCAACATGGGGCGAGTTTCTTGATGTGGATTTTCCTCAGTGCTCTTTCTGTGCAGGATATTTGCTGCCTCCGAACACCCGGAACATTTGCTCAGCTCTGCTCGATCCTGACTTCCCCACACGTTTGGGTTCTTATGCACGAGCAGTGTTGTGCAAACAGAGTTGTTGTTGCTCTGGCCTGTGAACCCACTTCTCATATTCGCCAAGGTGTCACTTTATTGAACTTCTCTTCATGTATCTATGTGTAAAGGTGTCTGTGTGTGTGGGTGTTCCCTTGGCTGTATTGCAGCTACACTTTGTCTTGTTTACTAGTGAGTTTTTCTGCCCTGTGACTGGATCTGCGCGTGGGCTTATGTCATTATATAGCTCATAACAGCTTCTCTTGTTTACTACTGAGAAATATTGTTTGTTTTCCAGAAGTGTGTGTTTAAGTGTTGATTCAGGCAGCAGGAAAACAAGACATCTGGCTGGCAGAAGAAGAACAACAGAAAAATCGTATCATCCTGCTTGACCTCGGTCTTTTTTCATGTTCCTTTCTTTTGACTCACACCTCTGCTTGTCTCCGCTTGACTTCACTAACATAAAAAGCTTTATCTAAAGATTTAAATAATGTTTTGAGAGACAAAGAGAGCTCTTCTGTTTCTTTCTCACCACATTATCCATTTATTCCTCTTTCTTGACATAGTTTATCTGGAGTCTTGTCTCACCAGAACAAGCCTCTGATTGGCTGGGTCATGTTTCAGTGGTCTGACAACAAAGTAAATTAGAATAGTTTGTGTTTTATCAGCTCTTTACAATTAGCAGATCTTTTCTCTTTTGTGAAGGAATAAATTCCAGGTCAAGTCTTCTACTTTATCTGCACCTGGTCCCTGGTTCACTATGAAGCAAAGATGCTGATAAAAAATAAAACTCAAAGCACATTACATAGAGAGAAAATACAGCAATTCCTTTCGAGCAAGCATGTGGTGATAGTGGGGAGAAAAAAAAACTTATAACAGGCAGAACCTTCCAACAGAACCACGCCCAGAGGTGGAGGCCTTCTGTATCCATCGGTTTGGACGGGGTGACCGCAACAGAAACCATATATCATTTAATATTAGCACAGCACAACCCTGAATTTATCGCCTGCTGTCTTCACATTTCTATAATTATTGTATGAAACAGTTTTTTAACAGAAATTAGACATTATTTTTTATTACCTCCAGGATCAAAGCCGGACATTTGCAACATGCCATAGAAAAATTCAACTTTAAACACAAAAATACTCTCAATTATCAGTAATTTGTAGAGTAAATAAGGCCTAAACAGAATGTGTTCTTGTTAATTATGATTTTACTGGAAGCTACGATAACTACAAGAAAGGCTAATTAACCCGATCACAGACAACACCCAGAAAAACATGCCAGTCGTTAATCAGCAGCCTGACTCTGGTCACAGGCTTCAGAGCAGCCTCTGCTTGCAAAGCAGATGTCTCAGCAGCTCTCTGATTTCATTGATCCTCTCTGTGGAGCCGTCACGTTTCTTCCTGCTCTCAAGAAGCTTTTTGAATGAGTAAAAAATCCCACGACCATTTATCTGAGAGCCTCACAAGGTTACGTTTTAATTACTGCTTCTGTAATATTTGGGCTTTAAAGGCTGCTGAAGCCTTTCCAGGAGAAGCAGCCAAACAAACACACATCTGGGTTCGGTGCTCTCATCGCTGTCATGGCAACGACACCAACAACTGGGCCATCTGACAGGGAGAAGACAGAGGATGTCTCCTAGACGTGAAACGTCGTCAAACAAAACACACATAAGCCCACGAACAGAAGTTACAGTGACAGACTGTGGGTTTGTACTGTCCACATGACCAAGTCACTTTTTAAACATTATCGTCTCTTTTCAATTTCCGGTTTAATCTTGGAATGAGTTTTTGCAGCCAGATGCTTTTAGTCAGTGAATGATTTTGACATCAGCTAACCAGAGGAGTTAAATGTCTTTGACATCATGGAGTATGTAGAGTAGATTAAATCCTCAGTGTCAGGTGCATGCATACAGTAGTTCACACCGAGCGTTAGGGCTGGCTGGCTGTAGCTCAAGAGGAAGGTCGGTGGTTCGACTCCTGGGCCACACGTCGAAGACACTGAACCCCATGTTGCCTACCGATGCATGAATGTGTGAGAATGAGCAGAAAGCATGCAGTTATAGACTAAGACGTGCTGTATGAGTGTGAGTGAATGTGACATGTAGTGTTGAAGCACTTTGAGTGGTCAGTTAGACTAGAAAAGCGTTATACTAGTACAGTCCATTTACCTACAGAGGTGTGAAGGATCGAGGAAACCTCTGTGACGTGTCAATTCAACAACAGTTAGGGAACTTAGAAATCTGCTCTCCTGTTTGCTCGTGATGTCTCGAGTACATCACAAGATAAAGGCTGATGCGATGGAACTCTCATTAGTGACACTGAAACAACCAAAAACCACAGTTTTCTTTGCTTTTCTGTTCGCTTTGTCCACCGCAGTGTGGATATTTCACTTCTCACCTCATAACAGGAAGATGTGAACAACACTAATAAATAAATCTGACTTCAGATAGAGAGACTGTCAGTTTGCTGTTTGAGAGGTTAAAAAGAGAAGCATCATACCAGCTGTAGTTTATCTCAGATATGAGATAACTTAATATGACCCCAGAGTAAAGTGGTCTGTTGTATTGTTCCTGAGTGGAGTATTGGCTTGTAGGTCTGGATAATGTTTTCCCTTCAACCAGATCTGCTGCTAGTTTCCTGTTAATTTCATTTATTGAGTAAAAAATGTAAAGATTTACTTCATATATTAGAGTTAAGCTTCTGCACATGATAGCACTGACTTCAACATCTGCTGCGGCTGGTTTTTCGGTGTCTCTGATACACATTTTTTGTTAAGTATAGCACCAGACTCAGTGTTGGCAGATTCCAGATCAGGATAAAAGAAAAAAAAAACACCTTGATCAACAATCCGATCTATATGTTCTCGTCCTTTCAGGGGAGGAACCCTCATCGCTATCTCAGGCACGTCTCAGACAGACAGACTGCTGATGTCTTGGTGAAGTGGTCACCTATTCAGCCCACTGCAACAGTCAAATTCCCACGCTTTCTAAAGCTAAATGCTCTTTTTCTTAGCATCAGATTTATCCTGGCAGGTTCTGTAAACTATATCTGTTTACCAGGAACCCTGGCAGATTAATTAAGCCCTGATGTTTGAAAGGGTTAAAGCAGTAATTACTGGTAAAGCCTCTCAGTTCAAAGCACAGCGTCTCCCTCTGTGTGTTCTGCATTAACAAACACTATAACTAACACAAAACACTTGTTCTTAATGTTCTCAATGAAAATATTGGCTTCTGAATGTTTTGTTGATTTTCAATAGTTACATATAAATCTAAATAAGGTCTTTTCATTGATCGGTTTGCTCTGGCTGTGTGTCTCAGCACATTAAGGCTGAAGAGAAACTAGTTTAGTATTTGAAGGAAGCCAAAACACCCTCTGGGGAAATGCTTGTGTGTGTGTGTGTGTGTGTGTGTGTGTGTGTGTGTGTGTGTGTGTGTGTGTGTGTGTGTGTGTGTGTGTGTGGGTGGGTGGGTGGGTGGGGGGATAAATGTGTGCATGTATTGTGGCTTCGGGGCTGAAACACAGATTTGTAGAAAGAAACAAAGATACCATAATTAAATCTAAAGTCAGATTGTATGTTGTGTGATTTGGTGTCCGTAGGGCTGCTACTAATTAAATTCCCTTAACTGTTTCAGGGCAGCTGAAACCCTCACAACTCCATGAGTTTGGTTTGGGTAAGTAAACCACCATCATGCATTTGTTCGTGGAAGAATTTACATTTGCATTCACAGACACACGTACACATGAAAGTCCGTCCCACTGTATGCAAAGATGTGATGAGCTGTTGGTTTATGCATGAACAAATGTTTTCTGGGGAGAAGTTCAGCCACACACACATAGTAAGAGTTCCAGTGAAAGTCACAGAGGGCGCTTTGTTTCTGAGGCCAGCTCAGCCCTCTCGCCTGGTTTCATTCCTCCTCTCTGAATACTAAACATCTCACTGCTGTTAATCCACAGCCAGGAAGCCAAGAACTGCTCTGTGTGTGTGCTTCAAACATGAGCTCTCATTAAACGAGTGCTCCACTCAGCAATGTCTTTTCCCCCTTTTATAGATCTGAGTTCAAGTTTAGTTTTATTGGTCAGATGTATGATATCACAAGGTCCACGATACGATGCTATGTGTTGGACGAGAAATGAGCATAAAGAAACAAGTCAGCTCAGCTTTAAAAGCCACGGATAAAGGAAATAAAAAGTGTAGCATGTAAGATGTTTGTGAATACATGGAAGTGTGTTTGTGATGGTCACGGCATCAGAGCGAGAAGACGTGAGTCTGTGTTATGCCTTAGGGATCATTTAATGTTATGCAGGCTGTCGGCTCTGTATCTTCTGGCTTAATAAGGACACAGGACTCTGCAGGACGGCCACTCTATTAATTCATCCTCACAGTTGTTGGTCCAGCAGCATCCCTCCCCCTGATATCGTAGACCCTCCTGCTGTTTAAAAGGACTAAGAAAATGACCTCTCACTGCAGAATCTGCAGGTAACAGTGAGATGACAGAGTGTAGTCCAAAGCATTCGACTGGAGAGGACCTCCTTTAACAATAAGGCCTCCAGCAAAAAGAGGTGATGAGACCAGATTCAACAGTGGTCTCGATTTCATGAGAGGAAGACGAGCTCCAAGCTGAATCTGGCTGACTCTGGTTCAGTCATTCTGAATGATTTGTTGCACCGTTAAGCTTTGACATCACTTAATATCATTTTAACAGAGGAACACTGAGATTTTCAAGAAAGACTTGTCTTTGCTGATGGAAGTGTGCGCGATTATAGTTCATAACCATCAGAACCATACAACACAAGTAAGTGAGCAATTGGATTTTTATTTATACGGCACCTTTAAAACCTAACTTATAAAGTGCTTTACATTAAAAAGATTACATAATGAAAGATAACACGGGCAAAAATACAGATAAAATAGCAACAAAGCAATTCAAAATGTAAAAACAACATAAAATACAAGGAAAAGACAAAAATAGAAACATCTGAAGCTAGAAAGTAAGATACTAAGTAAAACCCAAAAAACACTGTGAGTCAAAGATGGAAACATGAGACAAAGCCGCTGTACGTTGGTTGGACATATGAATACAACATGGAAATGTCCATAATCCTCAATAAAACTCTTTAACTCTTGATCTTGACCTACTACTTCAGCTTGTGACAGCTTGTCCTCCTAATCAGTCCCTTCTGATTCAGGATTATAACGTCTTAGCTTGTCTGCATTAGATCCTCCTCCAGCTGCTGGAAGTTGGCAACCTCACATCATAACGATGCGATAAATCTTTCAGTAAAGATTGAAAGTCCAAATAACCTGCCATATGTGCTCCCTCCACCCTCCATCTGTGGTAATATTAGTACATAACTGCCGTAGTTCAGCTGGAACAACCTTCACAGTGAGTGTGGGAGTTTGGGCCAGTCTGACTCAGAGTGTGTTTGGGCTATGTTGATCCTTTCCTTTCATATTAACTTACCTCAGTTGGCTTCTCATATTCGTGCCATTATATTCACATCCTCCCTTTGTTCGGTTGCCCTGCACTGTCTACACACACCTGTTTTTAATTAGTCATTACTCACCTTAGTATACACACTCCTTGTTGTTCCTCTTCCAGCTGCCAGGCTGCTGACTCTCTGAAGTCTGGTTTTCCAGCTGATCATTCCTTGCTTCCATATTTAGTTTATGATCCTAACCTGTTCTTTTTGCCAAACCTGACAGAGACCTGCTGCGCCTTCATTTTTTGCTTTGTAACATTTGGACTGATTTGGTACATTTGCCTTCTTTTGTTGCTTCTAATACAGGTTTGGATGTTTATTTTATTACATTCTGGCTCTACTGTTTTGCATCTGCATCCAATTCTAGTCTGTAACTAACACACTTTAAACCACCGTACTATACCTTTGTTGACTGTTTACACGATAGATTTCTCTATAAGACATAAACTGCGATCAGAGGATGAACTGCAGTGACTTTGATCTGAGTCCACAGCCAGTAGCTTGGCTGTTGTCTTAGTTTTGATAAAATAAGGATCCATGTAAACTGAAGTCCGCTGTCATTAATTCAGCCGTCTTTTTGCCACTCAGTGGGTGTAACCCAAGTACAGTCACATGTCTGATGACATCATGTGCTTTCCCTCTAAATCTGTTATTTCTCTTCCTGGTCGCTCTTGTCCTTAAATGGTGAATGCAGTTAATACCTTCATTTTACTTCTGTCACACTGATTCCTCTGTCTCCTTAACTAAATGGTGCTGTTATCATGGACAGTTCAGCACAGTTCAAATAGTAAATTACTCATTTCTAAGTGAAGAACTAACCTGTAATGATGTGGGCTGTGGACCAAAAAGGTTAGACTGTAAATAGCCAGGGCATTTCTTCTGCTCTCATTCCAGTATTGCACAAAGTCATCATTTTGATGCCTGACTGACTCACCCCCGCCTCTTCATTAATGGTTTATTACCCTGATTGTACCACATTTTATCACAAGTAATTACCTCCAGGCAACATTTCATCTGATGTACCTCAGTTTGTGGATATACCTGCACCGGGTGTGCATGTTTCTATATTCATGTCCTGTAAGATATTGCATGGTAAATTAAGTTCCTCTGATTGCTGTTTCATCAAACTTTTAAATGGAGAGTAGATGTAAAGTCCCATGAAATTAAAGATGATTTTTACCCATCAGAAAGTTCTGAAAGTAGTTACACCATTCATGGTATGCAACTGCTTTAATATTTCAAACCGCAGTTCTTTCTTGTAACCCTGAAGAAATGCAGGTTACTTTATGTTTTAAATGACTCCACCTCCAGATGAGGTGGAGGCATATCCCGTGCATTTCTAAATGTATAAAAGAATTTTATGTTTTTCCTGGCAAAAACTTTTAAATATACCAGCCGGAGGTGCACAGATGAGTTTTTGGAGCGTTTTTAGCTACAGGAACAGGACTTTAAGAACGGCTTCTTGACAGCCACCCTTCCATGGAGACCATTTCTGATGAGGCTTGGGCCAACAGTAGATGGATCAGCTGAAGGTCCAGATGCATCTCTCAGGTCCTGTCAGGTCTTTGCTGGAGTTTTTCCTCTTTCTTAAGGACATCACTTTCAGATCCTGTTCATCTGCTGTAGATAGTTTTTTAGGCCTGACACTTCTTCTTCTGTCCTCCACTTGTCCAGTTTTCTCAAATGTTTTAAGGACACACTGCACACCATGCTGAGATATGCCAAGTTTTCAGCTAATAGCTCTTTGGAATCACCTTGTTGCTGCAGAAATCCTATTTTCTGTCTGTCAAACTGTGTTATCTTTGCTGTTTTTCATAGATGAAACTAAATGTCTTTGTGACAGGCTGCGAGTAACAAAGTTACAAAGTTAGAATTGGTTCATCCATTGAGTTAAGAGCCTTTCTTTATGCTTGAATGATTAATAGGTTAGTCAAACAAACAAAAAGAGACTTGGAAATGGTGAGGTACAAGGATTGGTCTGAAAATGAGTGAAAAAGCAGATAATGTCCAAAGAAAAACTGAAAAACTTTCAGAGAGCCTGAAGAACTATTAATGAGAAAGCCTGGTGCTGCAGATTGTCTTTTATTGATAGAACAACATTTCCATCAAGATTTTCTTTTTTCCTTTCTAGCATTTTCACAACAGTCTCTTAAACCCTGCTGTGTCCGTAGCTTCCCAGCATTCTTCCACAAACTAAAGATATTCGTTAACCTTCCCACTTTAATTTTCCCCTTTGCATCTTGTCCCAGGTGAAGCTGTAGGAGATTTGAACCTGTAACCTTGTTGCCTCCAGAGACATATCATCACTTTTGCTCCTTCTGCTTCTCAATCTTAATGCTGTCACCCCACAATCCAATCCATTACTTTTACTGAACAAAGCAGACAGGTGCACACCAGTAGCTTTGGCTCACTGTGCTAAAAAGATTGAAATAAAATCAATATTTTTTCATTAGATGGTGATGACATCCCTCATATGTGTGAAAAAGGCACAAAATCAATTTGACTGGTGAGGATTTCACACGTTAGGTACAGCTCTTGCTTTTTGATTTTTAAGCATTTCTAAGCCTGGTTAATCATAAAAAAATCCATTTGAAAAATCAAAAATCAGTCTCTTTGACAGGATTTTGATAACTGTCAAGTGGTTGGAAATGAGGAGAGAGATGAGAATGAACTGCATTCATAAAGATCCTTGACGGACCCACAATGAAAAATAAGTAGAACTGATTTTCTTTAAATACTTTTAGATGCATTAAAATGCATCTGTTACAGTCTCAGAGAAGCTGTTAAACATTTTGGACCTTGAGAAACAATCATTTTAAACACCAGCATGGATTTAACTTCTTAAATCTCAAAGTTTGAGGGGAAAAGTCAAAGCTGACACTTTAATTGTGTGAATCAGTTGTGTGTATAATTAGTTTTTAGGCTTCAGTGTTTCTCAGGTTTATAGACTCATTATCAGACAGCCAGCATCAGCATGTGCGACATCAGCACACGTCTTGTGTTCATATAAGGTTATACCCTATGTGCTGTTTCTGATGGCTTCTGCCTGGATACAGTTGTGGGTGGATGGCTGGAGAGGGGGAGTTGGGGTCTGTGAGTTGTAATTGGCTTTCTGAGAGTGGAACCGAAGGGGAGCTGAGGATCTCTGGGTGCTTGTGTTTGAGGAGACACGATAATCCATAACAAGGAAATAATTGGAAATGACTTAAGAGGTCTAGAAGTGTCTCCATCTGGATGTTTGTTTAAGAAGACGCATTTTCCTTAAGCCATGTGCCTCCTTCTCATCCTTTGTCTCGCCCACACACAGAAACACATTCACATGCATTTCCCATTCTCTGCTGCTGAAATAATGTGTGCTGTTTCCCCTCAGTTAGCACATCCTAATAGGGTCAGGAAAGCGCACAGATGGAAGGATATGTTTGTTTTTATCACCACTTAGCCTTGTAACCTCACCAGACACACAAACACATTCTCCAAAACCCCTTTCAGACATAATACATAACATCAATGACTTCATCAGTCTCATCATTTGTTCAGTCATTGATCCTTTTGGTGTTAATGTTCCTCATGATGTCATTCATGCATTTGTTCTTCCCTCAAGACTTGGTATTAATAGAAGGGAGTTATATTCCTAAAAACCTCTCTGAGTCAGAATTTTCTAGGACAACGTCATATCACCGTAACAATTTGTATTAGCAGGCCAAGTTTGCAGTTGTTGTGTGAAAGCTGAGTCAGGCCATAACTCAAACCCAGGCCAAGGAACTGCAGCCTCTGTACATGGGGCATCTTAACCTGCAGCCTGCAGAGTTACAGTTCTCTTGTAGCAACATGTCAATTTGCAATAAAAATAATTTAAAGCTGGATTTTTTTTAAACAAATTGCCCGTTCTGGTAGCTTGCTTTAAAGTCACTATCAAAGGACCTTCAGATAGGTACAAGACACACTATCCAATCTTTGAATGGATGAATAAGTCCTGTTCTGTTCCTATTATTCCTTCTATTCTGGGTGAGCAGTTGCATAGTTTTAAGTGTGAGATTTTACAATTCCTGGTGATTTCTGCTCATTTGTCTGGCTTGGCTTTGCAGTCAGTATCGAAAGGCCTTCAAAAAGATTAGGAAACAAGAGCGGTTCTCACCCCACAATAACACATTGTTAAGGCTGCAGTGGTGGTTCCAAACAGTGCAGGTCGCAGCCATAGACTGATGGCTGAAAAACAACTAATGAAACTCAAGGGTGACCATCATCAACACATAACAGGCCATGACTTGGGTTTTTGATAAGGACAGTGCTCTTCCCAAGGAAGAAGTTTGAGCCAGGATTAGTCCTCGTTAGTTTGACTCCTCAGGTTTGTAGCTATGGGCCTCCAGGTACCATGGAACAAACAGTGTTGCTATCTCTGCCCAAGCTTTCTACAGTTCGACTAGCACTGGATTAATTAAAAGGGTGCTTCGGCCAGAGAAGATCCATAGATATATATCAAATCTACTGGTACATGCTGCACTCTGAGCATCTTTTTCACATAGCTGCCCCTATCAGGATGTGGATGTGGCCCCTATCAGAGAAGCTCAGATGGTCCCCTAAGTGCCAGCTGCAGTTTTTTGACCCAAATGGGGCTTTCTTGGCATCAGAGGAAGAAGCATGCTAATGTTTACTTTGGCAGTTCACCGGGTTACATCCCACTAGGACCGGTAAGGTCCTTAAAGCTGGGAAGATAACCATGATAAAACTTAAAGGATTTTAATGTAGCCATGGCACCAACTACAGCAGCGGCTTTAATGAAAGCAGAGTTTGAGGGAGCTCTCAGATACTATTTCATTTCTCTGTGACCCTCCTGGCAAAATCAATTCCTACCTGCATGACTTGATCATAAGGGTCCAGCCCAAGGGCAATAAACCATTGATTGGATTAAAGAAAGAGGCTGCTGGAGTGCAAAGAAAATTTAAAAGGAGCAAGAGGATCCAGTACAAACAGTTACAGAGTAAGTAGGTGAAAAACAGGGCAGTGGATGTCAAACGTGTGCTTGATAGAAAAGCACAATCTGTATCTCACATCAGTACCAAGAAGGTGGGAGAACAGGGACGATTTTAGGTTGTTGGGTCAGTGCAGACCTCCTACCAGTGGATAACCACTTCCTGTGTCACCCTATAGCCCTTTCTGAACAGGGATTGTGCACCCATGCCTGATGCAATCAGGAAGAATGAATCCTTCTCTCGGGACCCCGTTGGAGTAAAACTGACAAACCTCTTCAATGCCAACATGTAGACTGAAAAATTGCAAAGTTGTCTGAAGGCCATTTGGACAACATTGATCCCCAGAGTAGTACTGAGGTGAGGTCCAGTATCAGCTAATGGAGGCCCTTAACACTAGGGTCAGTTATTCTGAGGATGTTTATGAACTAACTTGTTCATGAGGTGGGGGATGCTTGTCTACCACTCCATCCACAGAAAGGTGTCTCCCAGGGTAACTGAGAATTTATGATGGTAATTACAGATTCCTCTGAACAGCTGATCATCCAACTGCTGTTGTGTATGTCTTTTCATTAATGTGACTCCTGCACACCTGTGCCTTGTTAAAAGTGATACGAACAGTCTGTGCATAGTTATCAAAATGTTTTTATTTCTCCCTTCGCCTGGGGCTTTAACATCGTCTGGATGTTAATGAGAGGAAAAGCTGCAGCATGGCATGAGCAAGTATTTCCCTTTTTTAAAACTTTAGCTCTGCAGGGAAACTATGCCGAAAGACATTTTGGGCGGCAACCAATTCTTTTGCAAATATAAGCCAAAGAAAGATTAGCTTTTAATCTGCGTGGATATCCATTAATGTGAATGTACAAAGATCAGATATGTTGAAAGTACAGTTTAAATGACAGGGTCAGACTTATTCAGATTAGCACAACCAGGGATAGTGACTTGTTTACTTGCCATCCAATTAACATGAACTGTGAACTTTCTGTGTGGAGTTTGCATGTTCTCCCTGTGTATGCATGGGTTCTCCGGCTTCCTCCCACCGTCCAAAAACATGCATGTTAGGTTAATTGGTGACTCTAAATTGTCCAAGTGAGTGTGAGCATGCATGGTTGTTTGTCTCGTTTGTCTCTATGTGGCCCAGTGATGGACTGGCGACCTGTCCAGGGTGTACTCCGCCTTTCACCCAATGACTGCTGGGATAGGCTCCAGCCCCCCCGCTACCCGACCGACAGACTGACGGTATAGAAAATGGATGGATGGAGAGCATGTCTGAAATTAGCTCTTGGCTGAAACAGAATCTTAGCTTTTATACATTCACCTGCTTTCAAACCATGACTTGTGCTTGGGGCAGGAAGTCTTGCCTCGGGAATCTCTTATCTGGATACCTGCCTTCACTGAAAGCCATGAAATATTGCCCATCAACCCCAGAGGCAGAGTCATTAGTCTACAGTCTACCCTCTCAGCATGGTGTTCACTCTCATCTCATGTATCAGATTATCTCGTTGATCATTAAATGTCTGATAAACATTTAATCGTACACACACACACCATTGCACGAGGTGCCCTTGCAGATTAAACGGCATGGGTGTACGCCCAGGCCTCTTACCTCGGCTCAGAAAGGGTGACGGTTGATGTAGAGCTTGATTACCAGGGAGTGCAGGTGGTGGTATTGGGGTATTTGATGGGCACACACACACACTGTAATGAGGTATTAGCTGATACAGAGGGAAGGCAGGGCCTTTGTAATTATAGAGTGCTGCTGGGGGTGGGAGATGGATTACTCTCTTTCAAACCCTGGCAGGCCGAAGTGGAAGAATGAAGAGAGACGGAGAAAGAGAGATGCTCAGTAAACAAAGCATGTCTGTGTAGGCTTCCCCCTATTTCTCAGTATGCGGCTCATGCTTGCGTTTTATGTCGTACCACAGTGACGTGCACATTTTATGTATCTGATTAGGCAAACTGCGGTCATGCAGCTCATTTCCATTTCACTGTTAATACTGCATCATGTATCGCAGTCGCTGCTCTGCAGCTGGAAGTTAAATCATTTATAAGAGAATTAAAATTAATCATCAGTTAATTTGGAATTTCAGGTCACTTTGAAGTTAAGCTGTTACGATGAGTGTTAATAGGACTGTGAGATTTTTTTTCTGTATTATAAAGTCTGATATCAAGAGGACACCAGAAAGAGCAGTCGTTTCTTTTGTAATATGTGTGAATATGGAGGCTAATGTGAAATTTAAAAAGAAACAGGAAGTGCTTGGCTTGGTGAAGTCGTGTTGGACACATGAACGACACTTCATATTGAAATACATTACTTCTTACACTACTTTACCAGCCTTTCTTCGACTGCTGAACATCTATTTATCCAGGGTTAAAATCCTCTGATCAGTTCTGCAGAAGTCATGTCGATGTGGTATATATCGTACATTCAGGAGTTTGCAAACAGGATTATTTTGATCGTATTTTTGATGATGTTTAGCTGCCTGTCTGACACATCTTGTATTTTTGTTTTTCACATGGCTTAAAACAGATGTTAACACACTCGTGAATGCTCTGTAAACTCGTGGCGACATGTTGCAGTAGTTTTTATTCCTTTTTATCTATTCATTCATCAGTTTTTATTCCTTTTTATCTATTTATTCATCATTGTTTTTGGTCACTGGATACCCAAAGCTTCTTATTCTCTATTCCTTCTATGCAGTGGGTCAGACCTTTTATGACAGCTTAGAGCACATTTTTGAAGCTCTGTGTTTGCCGGAGGAGCTAAGGAGCACTGCTGTCATTTGTTATCCATTAACCAGTAAACACAGCACAAAATCATGTCTGATATTCCCGTCCTTGAAAATGACTGCACCTCAGCAGCCTTAATGAGGTTGGACACACACATTCACACAAACTCACACAGAAGTTACACAAGATAAATGACTGAAAGGCTATAGCCTGAATAAAAGCATCCACCAAAATACTGTACAGATGCATTCACCAAATTCACAGATATGTTGCATACAGAACATGATGCAAAGATGTATTATGGGATGTAGGATTCTTAAGACATTCAGATACGTTACACCCAGTCATTCTCTAAGCCTGAAATGAATGAAACATAGAGCAGCTTATTCCTATATCAGGCTGTACTGGCCCATTTATGTATAATTTTTCTATTGAAAGCAGTGATTACATAAAATATTGGGGGTATTTGTTAAAAGGGAGAGAGTCTCAGAAGGCAGCATCTGTCTTTTACTTTATACGTCAGAATTCCTAAAATGTGATGCTATTTAAAGTTATATATAGAATTATAATACAGCAGCATGAAGATGCAGCATCGTAATGATGATCTTTACAGACAGTCATTCTCCCTCTGTGTGGGCTGTCATCCCAACTCCTTTGTTCTGCGTTTGTGCTTATTGTGTCATGATCCATGCATTGTTGGGTTTTGGTTCACTTCCTGTTTAAGTTCTGATTCTTTTCAGTTCCGGGTGTTTGATTCTGTTTGTATTCGCATTGAGTTGTGTTCCGTTTAGTTTCTACTTACTGGTGTCAGTTATTCTATTCTTGTCATAGATGTTCCTAATTGTCTTGGTCTTGTCCCTTGGTTTCAGTTCACACCTGTCTCCTGGTAATTACTCACAGGTTGTCCATCAACATTTCCAGCATTTATAGCGCCCCGGTGACCACAGTGTGTTGTTGTTGCTGTATTCCAGTGTTTCTTCTCACTGTAATCCTGTGTTTCTCTGCGAGACTCCTGTAGTTTTAGTCAGTCAGATGTTTCTTCTTTGTTTTGTTCTTCTAACCTTCAGCTGCCTGCTCCAGCCGCGCTTTATTTTGTTAAATAAATCCGTTCATCATCTAACCACCCATCTATGCCTGCTCACCTGGTAGTTCTGAGTTTGGCTCCTCATCTTTCTCCGCTTGCAGCTGTCAATGCTGGCATATTGTCAACATGCAAACAGTTTTGGGCACTCTTATAAAACTTTTTGGAAAACACCTGCCAGGGTTTAATGTTAGGATATGCACTGATTCCTCCTTTGTTTGGCAGAGGCAGACAAGGTGGCACTGGTGCTAACCTTACGAACAGGACTTTTTTACATGTTTGCACATAAACGTACAGTTACTGACTGACTGTATAGAGGAACTGAGGCATCAGAACACGCTCTGGAGTAGGACTGTAACGATACACTAATCTCACGATACGATGCGATACACAGCATTCAGCCAACGATTCAATACAATTTTATACGATTCGATTCGATATGATTTATTACAAATCATTTACCGTTAGTGCTGATAGTGGAGTCATCCATCTGACATTTCAATAAAGTTTGCTTTGAAAATAAATAAATAAATAAAAAATTGATACTTTATAGGGAAACAAAATATCTATATATATCTATATATATATATCTATATATATATATATATATATATATATATATCGTGGTATTGATAAAATCGCTCAGCCCTACCCTGGATTACACTCCAAGACAAGACTCCAACAGCACAGAACAGGATGTCACTGTTGCTGATTTGGGAGAAAACACAGACTGACCTTGTGATGATTTTGAGAAAGAGGTGGTTTTGACTGAATAATTGCAAGAGAATTTTCACACGTCCGGGGTATTGCAATTGCATTTGACAAAGCTGCCTCGCCCACACACTTAAGGAAAGGAATCATTGAGGAGAACAAAATAAATACAGACCATCATGCTCATTGTTGCTGATAAAAACTTCTTATACCTCAGAGCTTTACTAAAAAGATAAGCTGACTGAAACACAAGGTAACACATGCAAACAGAAAACAGGATTAGCTGTAATTGATTACCCAAAGCAGCAGTTGAGGAGACTTCCAAGACTGCAGAACCTCGACATTAAGATACACCTAAGATACTTCCTGCTGTCACTACTTTCTGTTTAACAGATTTTTAAGTAGTGAATAATCATTGTGAATGAAAACAAATCATACTGTGTTCGTCACTTCTGCAGCGCTTCCATAATGATGGTCCCTTACTATTCTGATGTCCTTATCTTGAGATTTGAGAAATATGATATTTTCAGTGTCTAAAAAGAACTTTACTGTGAATAAATTAAGTTGTTGAAAAGAAATGCGTTCTGTTTTTAGCCCATCAGTCCGGCTGTCAGTGGTACAAACGGGGAAATGTGTTTCTACCCAACATCAAAGAGGGTATTTTAAAAGGATGCATCAAACCTACCAGGCAATGCACACTGTTGATTATCATCTTTATAGTCCTTGGCTTTGAAGTCCAAAACATTTTGCTTCAAGAGTTTACAATGTGAGTTTATTCTTGATGTGATCTGAGCAGTCCACCCTAGGGAGAGAGGGGCAAAGATTTTTATTTTTATATCCAAATGCTGCTCAGTAGAGCTGTAATGTTATTAGTTTTAGACACAGTTATGATCAGTGATGGGAGAAACGAGATGTGACATGTCAACAGTAATAACATCTGGCTCCTACTGGGATTAAAATGTACTGTTGGTCAGAATCTTTAGATTCCTTCTAAGTTGGTTTCCAGGCTGCTGTGTGCATGGTGTGGAAATGATGAATTTCATTTGTGACTCAGCAGGAAATATTTAAAAAACAGTAGATGGATGGATTTAGAAGCAAAGTGGAAACAGAAACATATGTAAGGAAGGAAGATGGGGAAAGGAGAAGAGGAAGAGTGGCAAAAATATCAAGAGGAACATCCTGAGGCAATGAGGCAGACATTGTTCTTCAGCCGAGGTACCACAGTTTCAAAGGTTCAGCCTTAGATTATTAAAAAGATATTAGGTTTGCTTTATTTATGCTCTTAAACCGCATTAGATGCAAAAAGCAAAAGATATTGTAGTTTAAAATTGTTCCTTGGACGTTCTGGAAATCTTATTTTTCTGACAGCCCTCAAATATCTCAGAGTTTAGTTGATTCCTGTGAGACAGAGTGTTGTTTGTGCCTCCGGGGCGTTATGAACAAGGTTGACTTCAACAACAAAAAAGCCCTGATTTTGTCCTGCTGTGCAGCTCAGAGACAAACACTGACGACCGAACACCGTAACAGCTCATCATGCCGAACCACGTTCAAGTCAAATCTTGGGGGAAATTAGTGAGAGGTAACTGTGAAAGCGACGCATCTGTTTAAGCTGCACAACTGGAGCATGTCGGTGACAGGTTTAATATCATTATGCCATTAATATCATAATGGGCCTGTTTGTAAAGGGGCTTCCATCAGTTTGTTGTCTCAGTATCAACAAACCACCTGGCACCTTTCGTCCGTGTCACACTCTGACTGCCTTCCCTAATATGTTTGTTAAGCACTGACATGTCACTAAAATTCACTTAAAACTTGTACATATACAGAGAATTTCCTCGTTTCTTTTTCTAAAAGTTTATCCTCATTGATCAGGCTGTCTGTTTATGTCCTGATCAATGATTTCCCACATTTCCCAGAAAGCCTTGGCCCTGCTGCTTTCAGTTGTAGATGATTATTGAAAAATCCAGCCTTGCGCTCACATTTTATAATGCAGGAAGTCGTGTTTGCAGAGATATTAATAAAGATATGAGATAAAATCCTCTGCTGCCAAGCTTTACACGACTCAGCAGTCGGGGGACCGACCCGAGCGGCCGGTTATTACAACTGCTGTCTGTGCTGCTCTGATCTAATTTATCGTGTTGTGCTTATATGAAATGTTTCAGCTTCACTTTACTACAGACCTTTACTTTCTCCCACTGTTTCCAGTCATCCTCCCATTTTACATCAATGTAAGACAGATTATAGCTGAGCATTCAGTAAATTGCTTCAACCCAGTCATGACATTGTAATCCATGTTTTTCATAGAGATGATGGAACATAATGACTAAGTGAGCTTTAGAGAAAATGGTTCAAGAGAATCAGCTTCATGGTCCATTATGGTATATCTTTCATGAACTCATAAGATGGAGTTGAACACAAAGCTTCACTATGATTATAACACACCGGCGGAGACTGGTCTCTTTATTTTTCAGTTTCTCTGTATTAATTTTCTCTTTAATGAACAGGAACTTGAGAAAGAGAAGGAATCAAAGCAGCTATAAATCATGTATTTTACATGATGCCAATACTGGAACCATTATTTCTGGATAAACACAGATTTTGACCTGTTGGACAACAATTGTCTGTTCTTATTAACGCCTTTTAGCCTGGAAGATCTCTGTTGACTGCAAACTTCCTTCCTGCATGTTATATTATTCACATGACAAACTGGGGGAGCCAAGCACAAGCTCCTGTCTGCTCCTGGTGGATTCTCAAGGTCAATGTCACGTTTATTTATAAAGCACCTTATAACAACCTAAGTTGACCAAAGTGTTTTACATAAATGAATAACAATAAAATCCAAAAGACAGATTTCACAAAGACAATTTCAGCAGAAGATATATGCAATCGACACACAAAGACAACATTCGTCTCACCCAGGTCCGAAAGCCTGGGAGAAAAGGTGAGTTTTAAGAGAGGATTCTGACCGTTACCACCTGCTGACTCATACTGTGGCTGTTCACTCAATAGACAGGTTTCTTATATGCAAACATTACTGGATGCTCACGAGTCCATCGATGACTCAGTGACTGAATAACTGGAAGAGTTTTAACAGTCTGTCACATCTAACATGATGCTGAAAATGTTTTGTTTTTTTAAATTAATGGTCCAAGCTGTAATCAGTTCCAGTCACTGTCCCAGACTGAGCTACCTGTTATATTTCTAAGTGAATAATAGCTTAGCCTGATACACATCATTGAGTAAGTCTTTACCAGCTGGTTGTGATCACCCTTGGAACAATTTCCAGCCTTTTTAGTAAAGTTTACTGACTTCTTATCTCTGTTTAGTGGGTCGAATCTGCCCTGTGGTTTCATGCTCACCTCTGTGATGACGTTGCACAGAAACCCCTTCTCCTGTCTTTCATTGAATGTGTTAAACATTTTTGCAGTACAGATTGTACAGATGAGGCTCACCAAGCTTTGTATCTGTACTGGTAAGCCCTGCTTTGATCTCCTCTTAAAATGTCGACTCCAACAGTCTGGTTGAAACTGACTAAATACTCTTGTCTCGCCTCTTGTCATGCAGAGACCAACATCCTACTCCTGCCCACAGCAACATTAAAACCACCTGCTCTCCAAGATTTGCATAAAAGTCCCAAAGGATCCCAATCCCAGCGCAGCAAACACTTTCAGTCACAAATTCAGATAATACAAATATAGGTAGTTTACACTGGAAAACCAATTAACTTTACATCCTTTACCCTGCTTCCATTATTCAAGTTTAAGTCCGGCCTGCTGCAGGCTGTCATACATTACAAGTCATATGTTTGATATATAGTTAATGTCCCATAAGTTGCCACTTCAATGAGCATTGCCCATTTAGCTTTGGGGGCCCCTGAAATTGTGCCACATCTTGATAGGACATAATTCTTGTAAATATCAATTATGGATGTCCCTTCAGGCCTGCAACAGCAGTGAGATGATGACTGATGCCGGCGACCTAAGTTGCAGGGCCGAGGGTGAAGCTTGGTGTAGCATCTGTGCGTTTGTCAGAGAACATTTAGGAGTCAGTCAGCGCTAATGTTAATGTTATTTCAGTGGGGGAGTCTGATGATTTACAGGTTTTAGGTGAAAGTCTTTCTTATCACCACTGCAATGACATGATGTGAAATCAGATTGAAACAGCTCAGGAAATCAACTAAAGGCAGATAAGATCAGTGATGATGACAGTTTAATTCCATCAGCTGTAGTAATTACTCATTCCTTTATTTTGGTGCTCTTTGTGCTCAGTTGAAGGTTGAAGTGCAGACACAAAATGGAAGAAGAAAGGTTTTAGAAAAGAAAAAAAGTCTAAAATGTTTATACAAAAATGGGCCTGAAGTGTTGCAGAGTAAAATATCTTCTGCTGCTTGACATCAGGACGTAAGGATCAGCACCGAAATTAGTGCATCATTGTACCCGTTATCTCTGAATGAAGGTTTTATCGAGCCAAAAAACAGAGAAAAAGTCATGAACTTCAGTCATATTTCACCTCTCTGGTTTGCAAAATATGCAAAACAGGTTACAGCGGCACGAAAAGAATCATACAGAATCTGTGTTCACCAACATGAAAACAAAGTTATGCGTTTCTTGGCCATTTTTCCCATTTGGATGTGAGACTGTGTGTTAGCTGCTTGTGTTCTTCATACTTTCATACACCAGACCAGTTTATTACAAGTTTATTATTCTTGCATTCTGGATTCATGCAGTATATCACAGACTATTTGATTTACAACACACTCTTTATCCTGGCTGCAGACAGTAAATAATAAGATTAAGAATCCCCTCTATATTCTGTCATGAAACTGAAAAACCTACTTTGAACTTGGCTTCGCCTGCCGTTGATGTTCCTCTTGAGCAGATTGTGTTTCTGTTGCCTTCGGTAGATGCAGGAGGAGCAGTGTAATTTTATTATAATCGTGGCCACCTGTCAGCAGGAGCTGCTTCATTTCTACACAGAGCTGTGTACACACAATCCATCTGTTCTGCCTCTCAGGTTTCACTTTCCTGAACACCACCCAACGGATACTTTGTTTATCTTTGCGTAATTTGACTAATTCCTCTGAAGCAGAAGGAGCAGACGTTATATTATGGGATCAGAACTCAAGAAGCCTTTTCGCTCTGCTCTAATCCAAACCTTTCACAGTACAACACTGATCTGGCTCACGGCTGTGCTGACATGCTGAACATGCATCGTTTGTAAAGCGCTTTAAAAGAGGAGAAAACCACTTAAGTGTTATAATCTGATCCATGAAAAAAATTAAACCTCAACACAGCTTTGGTTTTATGTAATCCTTTGTCTTACTCCTTTATGTTACTAATTGATATTAATATAAATATTGACTATCTCAGTGACCTTTAACAGGACATGATGATGAATAGCAGGCGGCCTTCAGTGTTGTTTTCTGCTCACCTTCCACCATCTTGTCTGATGGTGTGATCCCAGAGTGGATGTGCGCTCATCTACAGAGTGCTGATGTAACCAGCCCAGTCCCTCTTCTCTCTTCCATAACAATCCTGATCTTTCCTCCTCCTCAGCACTTTCCCTTCATGTGTCTCTAGCTGCATCCTCCCTTTTAGATCTTTTATCCCCTGAAAAAAAAATCCAGTCTGACATCAAATATGTTGATATTTAGTTACACAGCTTAAAAAATTAAACCTGTCCCTCTTATCCATTTACTTGTGTTCATATTGCATTGCTTTCATTAAAAACCTGTGTTATGATCATCAGTTAATTTAATTCCCTTGTTTCATTACATTCAGCTGTTTTTCTTTAGGCTTCACATCCAGAGCTCTGCAGAGAGGTGCAACCAGCCTGTTAGTGCTGCAGTGCAGTTAAATGAAAACTCCACTTATCCAGTTTTTCAAAGATATCCTGTTTACATACTGCACTGAATAAATCTGTACAAAGATGTTCCATAATTCAGTTGAGAGTTTGGATCTTCTAGCTGTAGCACATAACAAAACTGCTCTTCTGCTCATTGTCCAAATCTCAAAGTTAATCAAATCTCTCCAAAGAAAAACTACAGTAAACAACAATGATGGTAGCCGTTGATTATCTTAGGGTGCCTTTGAAAGCCAGTTTATCAAATCTGTTATTCAAACAAGGCAAATAACATATTCTCAACCTGCCTGTGTTTGGAGTTTTAGTTTTGCACATCTTCAGAAATTAATGCAACACCAGATGCTACATGGAGGTGACTTGTAGAGCATCATGATATATGGGCCTTCAGGGAACACCGGAGAAGTTTGGGAATCTTAAAACTATGTGCTTCTTGTCAAGTCATCAAAAATATCAACTCCACTGCAGACCGGAAAGGATTCAAAGTAAATATGTTTATATGAGATATAATATGTTAATAGAGTGATGCTCAGTTGTAGATAAATCCAGACACGGGATAATTCTGTTGATGGGGAGAGAGTTAGAACAGCGAATAATCCAAAAGGGGAGTAAATAGCCTGTAATGGAGGAGAGGGTGCTGGCTGTGTCGGCTTGGGATCCGAGCTGGAGGTGAGGCGAGCAGACAGGTGTGGAGTATGGCTGGCGGGTATCCAGGCTACGGTGAGGCGGGTACAGGTAGGTACCAGGCAACCAGGGGGCGTAGGAAGAGCAGGCGAGGCAGGTAGATGAGCTGAGTTAGTGAGACGATCTGGTGAGGACTGGTTGCTGCTGCAGCTCCTATAAAGACGTCTTAACGAGTAACGATGAGGAGCAGGTGTGGAGGCAGGCTCCGCCCACAAAACACCTGCTCAGCCCACCTAAGACTCTGACCCAAAACACAACACAGCCACGCATGATTGTGACACTTCTTACTCATTTTGATGTACATTGCTGTGCCTGAAAGTACCTTTGGGCGCCCGGGGGCTGTAATACTCCACTTCAGAGCTTTGGGTTCCAGCACAGCGCCACATCGTTTTTCTTTACAGTTGCATGACGTTTCTGTGGGCCTTTGATGGCGTCTTTGTTGCCTCTTCATCATGACAACAAATTGTATTTATATCTAATATTATATTATTTATAGAACAAACCAAATGTTACTTTAAATACCACCTGCAATAATTCAGCTGTCTCTTCTACAAGCCAGATGCTAACCTCCTTCATTATCGCCACATTCATTGTTTATATCCTCTACATCTAGAAATTCTGTCATGTGGGAGTTGTTTGGTGTGCCCCTTAGTGAAATCCTCTGTTTACAGGTGTGGTACGAAGGTGAAGATATGAACCAAATATGCCAACATGGAAGCCTGTTGCCTACATGAGTTCAAAGTTAAAAATCAAGTATATTTCTGGCCTAATCTGTTTACACCTTAATTTGTCACTTTTTCCTTGAAAACACCACTTCAGTTCAAGTGGAGTCCGTCATTAGCACACAGTGAAACTCACAGAACCTCAACTGAAGGATGAAGGTGGAGACTCTGCTGCAGCTGGAATAAGAGCAGGGAGTCTTCACAACTCATGCTGCCACTCTTCCACAGCATATGTTCACTTCTCACTTCACCAAGCAACTTTCACAGCAATGCATCGCATTATGTTGCTCAGCTGAGCTCTCTGCCTTCCTGTCATACGTGATGTCACTCCAGCCTGCAGCCTCTGAGCTCTGTCATACGTGATGTCACTCCAGCCTGCAGCCTCTGAGCTCTGTCACACTTGACGCAACATTTGAACCAGCCGGGGAGTCAATCAGACCAAAGGATATTTCCTGAGGGGCAGACATGACGAGTTCAGTTTTGTGTCAGTTGCATCCGTTTCAAGAAATATGTCAGACTTTGAGTCATGACCAACAGCCTGGACTGAAGTGCACCATTTATAAAAACATACCTCCTTTATATATATATATATATATATATATATATATATATATATATATATATATATATATATATATATATATATATATATATATATATATATATAAACATAACACCAGCTTCTTTTAATGATATGTCAGCCGTACATGCCGTTACTTTGGAGCAGACCTGATCAGAGCTTTAATTGTTAGGACAACAAAGTGAGAATGAAGTGGGTGTTGCTGCACATTTCTTCTTACTGTTGTCTTTGAATGAGCTGCAACGCCTGCACAATGAAGGGAATTCAGCTGTGATGAGATCAGCTGCGTCAAAAAGGTTGCATGCACACTTAACTGTTTAGCATACGAGATCTGACATGACAGGGAACACCTTTGAAGTTTAGAGACACGCTGTTTGGAGAATATGTATAAATATTAAAACAGTAACATGCACATAATAAGTATGCACTGCTTGTACCCTGTATATATATATATGTACATATATGTATATATATATATGTACATATATGTATATATATATATTAGGCTACCTGTCTCTGTGGAGCATACACACAGTATATGTGTGGGGGAATATATGTACAGTATTATATGTTACATTTTTAAAAGAATTTTCCTCCTAAAAATTGTTTTAACATTCTTTCATTCCCATGTGAGCAAGAATAAGAAATGTGTGGGTCTGTTTCCACCACCTTCATGCGGTCGCATCTCCCATAAAACCAGCGTCTGGAACATACATCCCAAGCTGACCAATCACAGCTCAAGCTTTCTCTACGTGATGCAATATCTCTCACACGGATTTTCGTGCACATACATAAATTAGACCGGCCATACAGTAGAAACTGAGCGTGCCTTTCACACGTCCTTCAGTCAACAGCGGTGGATTTGAGCTTTTCAGCTCAGACTCACAGAAGCGTGAAACAAAAAGCAGTCTGAATCTTACACATGATCCTCATTAAGCTGCACCTCGGCTGCCTGAAATCCTGAATTTCAAGCTCACTCCTTTATTCAGCAGCAGCTTTATTTTCCCTGAGGAAACCAAAAGTCAGGGGCAGAAACTCTGCTGCATGCAGACACGGGGCTGGGGGGGTTCCAGGTATGTCTGTTTCATTACAAAGGCTCCGTGGTTCTGTATTTGACTCCTCACATCAGATTCTGAAAGCTCTTTTTAGACCAGCCATTAAATAATTTGTGACTGATGTTGCGTTATCCATGAGGGATGACATGAATACTTTCTTCTTTTTTTTGAGCACTTCTAAATAATTCTCTTTTTCTAGTGTTTACTGTGATATAAACGGGTGTCGAAACATATTTATAACGTATCACTGCTACCTGGATATTGCAACCGTCGAGCTGTTTTTCTGCTCATCAGCAGGTAAATATTTTATTTTCCATCCAAGTGTAACAACTGAGAGCTGACGACAGCAGATGTAAAAGCGTTTTCTGAACTTGAAAAAGGTTGAAATCAGTTCTGTCGTCATAACTCTCGTCATACTGTTGTGTATCGTATCGTGTACGTTGAAATAATCATGTCAAGAAATCCTTTATGTGTTAGTGTGATGATTACATTCTCCTGTAAACCAGTAACACATCAATGGATCATGAGATGGACTTCAGTGGAATCTGCAGACTGTTCAGTAACACCAGCCAGTCGATCACTGTGAGGATGGCAGCAACAGTGTTTTACTGCTTTTTTAAGAGGCTAATGTGTGTGTGTTGTAGGAATCTGTGTGTCAGTATTAACTTTTATGTCTAATTATCTATGTTGCCGTTCATTTGGCTTGATTGGTGGTTTTGATTATCAATTAGTATGGCAATGAGCTGCTTAATTGATTTAAGGGGGACGTTTGGGCTAAATAACTTTTTCTGATCTTGGCAACAAATGTTGAGGTGACTGAGGTGACTCCCTGTGGTATTTCGCAGTATTCTGACCACGCTGCGACAGCTTGTGTTATATAATCTAAACTCAATTAATTTCCTGTTTCTTTCACACAATAAGTACTGCGTGCTAAATAAACTCAAGCTTTAACAAACTTTTGTAGATTAACTCAAGTCTGTGTATCAGTAAAAGCTATTTTATGGCAGCAAATATTCACAATTATGTGTTCATGAGTATGAAAAGTGAGAATTAGAATCAGGTTTCTGATCTTCAAATGAGCGGGTTATATTCAGATGTCGCTCTACGTTACTACAGAAGCCCTGAAGGGACCAACCAAAAACTGGCCATAGAATAGGCCTTTTGCATTTCTCATTATTTGCCATGGTTTTTGGTGTGTTTTGAGGGTGATTTGGTGAGTTTCGGGGGTATTTTGGGGTGTTTTGGGGGTATTCATTTTGTCCAACACAACTTTAGGCAAACTACAACAAAACATAAAACACGGAAGCATTTAATAAAACAGGAAACACGATCATAAATCACCAAAGAGTCACAACAGAGAGCACAACATTCCTATCTATAAAGAAGAGTATCTGTAGAGGCCAAGCCAAAGCTTTAAGCCACTGAGGTCATAATTGACGCGCTGATTTTACCTTGTTTGGTGTCTTTAAAGTGTGAGTTGGAATTTCTGCTTGAACACTTTGTCCATTTATTTCCTCATACACATAAAAACATCCACACCTGTTGTGTCCACCTATCGCTTCAGTGGTCAAAAACTGTTTTCCCCTTCCGGGTGAAACACCTGCGTAGACAAGGCATATAGCCATGGCCGCTGATTACCCATTGAGACCTGACTCCTACAGCATCTCTGAGCTCTTTCTCTTCAACTATAGGCAAGGCGAGTTTATTTGTATCGCACAATTCAACAGCAAGGTGATTCAAAGTGCTTTACATAGACATTAAAACAGTAGAAATAAAAAGCAGGATTTCAAATTTAAACAAAAAAGAAAAAAATAAGAACATAAAATCAGAACAAAAAAGATAAAAATGTAATAAAATGATATTTATGAAAGATAAGATAATATAAACTAATAAAAATGATCAAATCAGTTGTTAAAATATGATAAAATTTTGAAACTCAAGCTTATTTGGAGCTTTATTCAAATGCAGCTGAAAATAGACGTTTCAACACATCAGTGTTTCAGCTGATCTGAGGCTATAATGAATTTATGTTGAATTCGATTACTTTTGGATTCGATTGTATCAAACTGAACTTGTTTACTTCTGTTCAAAGTGCCTTGAAATCACTTTTGTTTCGAATTGGCACGAAATAATTAAAGCCGAATTGAACTGGATTGAACACCCGCAATATTTTTTCACGTCTCAGAAAACACAAAATAACATAATTAAAGACTTGTTTGTACCAAGCATTAATGTTCTTTTTATTCTTTATGGTGAAAATATGAGAGTTTTTGTTGTTCCAGCTTTTCAGCTTCCACTGAGAAACCAGCAGGTGATTTCCTGTTCACAGCAGCTGTGGAGGTTCAGCTCTTTGGTTGTCATGCTGCTGTGATTTGAGGCCTGAGCAGAAGTGGGTGGCTCTCTCCAGAGCTGATCTACTAAGTTTAACTGTTGTCATCTCAGTGTTTGTCTGAGAGCCCGCCGCTGCTGAAGCCCTGAACGCCAGCACACGCAGCTCATGCCCACACCCACGCATGTACCATCGCAGACATGCAGTGGAATTCATGCACACCATTATGTACACGCAAGTCTCAGAAAAACACGGACGGTGACAGATTTGAATGGGAGAGGAAGCAGTGGGTGTAAATTATTCAGGAGTGTGTGTTTATCAAGAGAGAGAAAGGAAAGACAGGCTGGAGGCTGTTGTTTCTTCAGAAAGGTGGAGGAACCATGCATCCAGCACAAAGCGCAGACTGGATCTATTGATCTGTTTGTGTTTGTTACATTTCTTGTACCTTCCCTTCTTTTTATTCACAGATCAGTACAAATTCATTTGATTTATTGACTTCTTACAGTTTTATTGTGCAACTGAACACCAAAACAACTCAACAGAGTAACACCGTGTCACAAGGTTTTGTGAAATAGACACATATTGATTGTTGCATCACATTTAATAAGCTTCAAAGTCAGCCTTTGGGGGGGATGCTACACACCTGTTCTGACTGCTGGTTCCCCAAGAAACTCTGACATGTTGTTTTTGTATTTTGCACATTGCAAACCAGCCTTCCTGGTTAAAATTAGGTATCGAAAACGAGATGATTAAGGTTAGAAAAACAGAATAGCGTGAGTTAAACAGCTTTTCTGATCAACCATAACTGTGAAAGTCATGAAAAATAATGCAGATTTTGTTCTTGTCTGTTTCCCTTTATGTGGTTATTTACCCTTTCTTGTGAGACTTTGCTCTTATACCAGGTTTTTCATCCTGGACAGAAAATATAAGACAGGAAGTCATAAAAGTGCAGAGCGGCCTGCTGTCAGCCCTGATGATGCAGGATTACTGTCCAACCAAGAAGCATGTCTGGCTTGATATTATACACAGAAGATATTACATAAACAAGAAAAGAAAACGCAATACATGGAATGTCATTTTCTTCCTCTTAAAATGACAAGTTTTAGGCAGGAGCCATTTAGCTTGGCTTCTTCATCCTCTTTCTGTTTCGCTGACTTGTTTCTTTTCAGTTTAAAGAAACAAAAGAAGTGTCTAAGGCTACGTTCACACTTGTCACAGCTCATGTTTTGTTAAATCATGTTTTCAGGTCATTTGTTATGTTTTCAGGTTCTTTGTCATGTTTTTAGATTCAGTTCTTGTCATGTTTTTCCCCTGATGTGAGTGAAGCCATCAGCTTCTCTCACATCTCCTGTTTCATTATCATCAGCTGCACTCATTCACTAATCACTCCCTCCACGGCATTTAGTCTCCTGGTTTCCTCTCATTCACTGCAGAATCCTCACTAACCCTTCATGCCTTGCCACAGAAGTTAAGTTTGGTTTCCTGCCTCATGTTCATGCCATAGTTCATAGTCCTAGTCTTGTTTCAAAGTTATTTATTCCATAGCCTTGTTTTGTTTTCATAGTCTTGTTAATTCACCGTTTGAGTATTTTGATAATCCGGCTCAGCCGCGCTTTATGTTTCTGTCTTGCTCCCGGTTTTGTTTTTGGAATAAACCTTTTTTGAATTCAAAGAACTGCATCTGGGTCCGACCTCTTCCAGCGATCCTGACAACACTCCTTTTTTCGCTCATATGTGACCCATATCCGATTTGCTTTAAACAGTGTGAACAGCAGAAGGAGTTGGACTGGACGTCAGATTATTATTAGTGTTACTCTGCTCAGACTAATGGGAAATGTGCTCGTTTCCATAGTGATAGCGGCATGCCAAAGAAACTTATATTACACTTTTCTTTCAGCATGAGAAATACCGTGTGGCGTCTGAGCGTGAGAACTTGTTGAAATGCTTGTGTCTCGTGAGACGTGAGAACCCTGATTTTTTAGCATTATTTTAGCATACAGTCCTGCTGTAGCGGTTGCCATGGTTGCTTCAGTAAACACCATTGCGGCATGGTCTATGGGTGTGAGGTCATCAGTGATCAACAGCACATGTGGGTCACTTCAGGAGCGTGAACTGTTCACACAGCAGTCCGTAGACAGGCCACATTTAAAGAGTTAATGTGAACAGCCACACAAAAAATCAGATGTGAGCACTAAGACCTGCAGTGTGAACGTAGCCAATGTAACACGGTGCAACAATTGAACTTTTGGTTAACAAGATGAAAAGAAAAGATACCAAATTAAATTTGATTGACATGATAGATTTAAGACCAGAGGGAGTTTTTCTCTCCCACAGACGACTCTGAACCTGAAAAGGCTTGTTGGCAGTCCAGGCTTCTTTCTCTTTAAAGTAATGTGTGTCAAATAGAAGTTTAATTTGTGTCCAGTAGGTTTTCTAAACCCAACAACATGTTTTATTTCTGTCCAAACCCAAACAAATAGCTCAAGTTTCGAAGGAAAGGTCGTTTAGAAAGTTTTGGCTCGAATGGGAGACAAACTCAGATTTCCTGCTTCATACCCGGCTGCACAGCCAAACCTCCCCGACCTTCCACTGCAGACATTTTGCCTGTTAAAACTGATAATGATTCATTGAAACGCCATGGGATTGCCATCTTTGTGTGTGTGTGTCCAAAAGCACAAAACAAATCTTGTTCCAACACACAAATAATAACATTTTCATACATTTCCATGAGACTGTTTCCCAGCAACAGACAGCTGTTAGAAAGCAATCACAAACTCTGAGGCTGCCGACAGAACAGAGTACCTAGTTTGTTGTATCTATCTCTTCCAGTTGTGATTGAATTGCTTCTACAATGTTGACATTTCCCAACGCATTTACAGCTTTATTGTATCAGAAATAAAGACAGAAGTTTATTTGGGTTCTTTGAGAATTCCTCCACTTCTCCTTTTCTGAAATCAGTGCTGAACTTGGACTATTTGCAGCATATGTTCCCAAAACATGTTCCCAAATGAGTAAATATGGTGTGTTTTTGTATAATGTCCAGTCCAGATATTAGTTCTTAAGTGCTTTGAACTTTCTGCTCCACAACAAGTGCACATCGGGACGTGAAAGCCACATCTGTTAGCTCCAAGATATTAAATGTTCTGAAAAAACAACTCAGTGCCATTATCAATGTCCTCACATCAATAGGAAAACCATTTGTGGAAGCGTTTCGTGTCAGCTGGATTCGCTCAGATGTCTACGGTTGACGAGTGTCGTAATACAGAAAGACGGGTAGAAACTGTGGAAGTTTTAAAAGCAACGATCACTAAGAACTGGGTTTGACTTCATGTGTTTTGTTGCTTTTTGTGCACCAGTCTCAGCCGGCGGTCTGTTAATTCAAAATCAACGAGCAGGTGTGTTAAAAGCATTTCTTAAATCTTTTTTACACATTTTGTGATTGTAGGTTTATCATCAAAGCCATTGGATGCTTGGTAAAGATTAGAAAAACAACATATTTTGAAAGAATAATGTGTTATTTGAACAGTAAAGCCTGCTCCAGAAGACTCCTGCTGGGCTCTGCTGGTTCAGCACAATTTTAATTAAACTTCTCCAGCAAAGCAAGCCTGATGAAAATGAATTGGAAGTTTTTTCATTGTAATAAATGGAGCGTAAGTGATCAACAGAATCCTCTTCAGAGGCAATATACACACTCACTCATGTGGATGGGGTGAAATTTGATCAGTGTCAGGAGTGTAGAGGACCAATTAGAAAATAAGGAGGTTGGATGCAGTGAATGGGAATAGATTGACGGGGAAATAGATGAGACAGGACATGAGGTGCTCCACTGGAATGATAAATACTCAGGGACAAACAGAAAAGAGGAGGTCTGTACAACAGTGGGCCAACAGTGCAACTGTGAAACAGAGAAGAAGTCAAGCGCAAGATACACAACGGGAGGACATGATTGTTCTGTACAAAAACGACTATTCAAAGCATTATAAAGAGAGAAATGTCCCATAAATCAGCACACGATCAGGAGGGAGAGAACATGAAAGGCCAGCATTTGGATGCAGTTATGTGAAAAGGAAGCGATCACAGAAAGCGGCCCTGATGCAGCTTAAGCAATCATCCGCCTTAGTCTGAAGCCATCGTAGCGTGATGTTCAGCCCCGGCTCCTCACGTCCAACCATCGTTAGCAGCCAGTGATAAAATCCTGAGCAGGAAAGAGGGAAGAGAGGTGGAGGAAACAATCCACAGAGAGGAATATATAAGGAAAAGTGAGTATTTTTGCCTTTTTTCTTACAATATGACTTTAAGAAGCATTAACGGCCTTAATGCACACACTGAGGTATGTGGTAGATGTAACTTTTTAAAGTTACAGTTTTTAATGTTGTTGGTCTGTTGGCAAAAATGATTCTGTCATAATGTATCTGTTTAGCTGAAGTAACCACAGATGAGACAACAATTTGATGCTTCTAAGCTATAACTGTTCAATACTTTAACTTTAATACTTTGTGAAAGTGTTGATCCAGCTTTATTTCTTTATATTTTTCCTCCAAGCAGCCAGATTTCTTGTTATCTTTTAAAATGATCTTTAGCAATAGTCCTCCAGGCTTTTTGAAGCTATTTTAGTTCTTTTGACATTAGCTGCTTTTTCACTGGTTTTTTTTTTTAGCCACTTAACTCTGACCTATGAATCATTCAAGCAGAAAAAAGGCTCCTAACTCATCGGATGAACCAGTGTTGTGTCGACACATAACAGACAACTTAGCAAAGAACCTGTTTTAAATTGGAACTTTTTGTTACACAAAGACACATAATTTGTTCCCATTTCTTTAGTTTCATCTCTGAAAAACAGCAAAGATAACACAGTTTGACAGACAGAAAATAGGATTTCTGCAGAAACAAGGTGATTCCCAAAGAGCTATTAGCTGAAAACTTGGCATATCTCAGCATGGTGTGCAGTGTGTCCTTAAAACATTTGAGGAAACTGGACAAGTGGAGGACAAAAGAAGAAGTGTCAGGCCTAAAAAACTATCTACAGCAGATGAACAGGATCTGAAAGTGATGTCCTTACTGAAAGGTGACCTGTTTCCACATGAAGCAGGTCGGCCTGGAAGTTTGGTGTCAGGCTTTAGCCTGATTACAGGTTTCTCTTTTCTGCATTGTCAAGACAGTTTTATATTGGCCAGCTGCTTAAATTATTTTACCAAGTTTGAACATTTGGACCAAGTGGATCCTCTGACTGTCCATAAACCATATTCACTGATTTCACAGTGAAATTATGATGACTTCAATCTCGAGAACAATTATATAAACAATGCAGACTCTGCACAAACGTATAAAATGAGGATGCGTGCACTTCATGCATTCTTCAGACCATCTAAACATGTGTTTTTAGAGCAATGTTGCCCAGATGGGAACAGAAAAATAGGCCATAATTTATTGTCAGTAATAATATAATTCAAATGTGGAGCTTTGAATAACTGCACCTGTGCATCATGCAGACTTTATGTTTTACATGTAATGTGTATATCCGTGGCAGATAAAGCAGGTGTTAATGGTTCTTCAGTGTCGCTCTGATGTGATCCACGAGCATGTTTTCATTCATAATCCATCATTTCTACTTTACCTGTACTGGGCTGTTTGCTCTGAACTCACAGAGCTGATAGTTTTATGATGATTCAGCAGTTTTCTTTTTCTTTGCTTCACTGTTTGCTTCCAATTGTACATTCGCCAAAGCTGTTTCATTATCATGTCGATTTAGTTGTGGTGCAGGTGATGCACATGACAAAGCAGGTAACTGCCCTGGTGTTTCAAAGCCTTTAGCTTTACTTGATGAAGATAAAGAGACGGACCACATTTCTGTCTGTGCTTCTGCCTCGACAACAAGACGAGACATGAGCTTTGTAACAAGAGTGTCTTTAAGAATCAAGGTCTGTTGGAATCTGTGTCCATCTGGGATCCTTAGCATGAAATGAGCAAAGAGCAGACAGCGTGATTGACAGAAGCTTTCTGCTCTGTGAATGAACGTGAGTTCCTCTCTTGGTGTGATTCTTGAGCACTGCTGAGTGCTTGATCCAAAGGTGTATTTAATCAAAATGTCCTGCAGCCCTGCACTTTCTCTGAACTCACTATTAAAGCTCGATGCCAACCACAGTCAATCCTCTCTGCATTTATCAGCTTTGGGTCACTGCAGGGTCACAGTGAGTGATGCAGAGAAAATGAATTCATAAAGCAAACCAACAACTTGTCAGGAATATATAAATGAAAGGCATCCCAGTTATAGCAGTGCATGCTCAATGACTAGCCTGCATTTCTGGGTGGAATCAGTCAAATCATCCCGCAGTCAGCTGAGAGCTCTCCAGAGTTTTTAAACTGTCACTGTGTAGCCTTCATGGCCGTGTAATGTCCGTCTTCGATGCAGTTTTACGTACATCTACGTTTTCATGGGATGAGATTGCACGATATGTTGAGTCCTGCTCAATAACACGTCTCATGGTCATATTGATTGTTTTTAAGGTTCAAAGTAGATCTCTGTGGCACTTCTTCTCTGTCTTTCCATTTAAAAACAGCTCTGCTGTCGCATGGTTTATAAATAGCGACTTTAGATTGTTATTATTACTTTACTGGATTTTAGAAACTGCTGATTTTATTACGGAAAGGAATGTGACTGCTCTGAATCAGCTTAATAATTAAGGGGATCACTTTGTATTTATTGCATTGTTCCTCTTTAAGGCTCTTAATCGTTTACAGACATTTTTTTAAATATTCTAAGTAACCAGAAAAGGCTTGTCTAAAGCTGCCATTAATAAGCATTCATAGTTTCTCTGTGTCGCATTGTAAGTCTGCTGAGTGGAGTGTTCTCTTTTATGCTGTGGTTTGTTGGGGGGGCAGTACTAAAAGGAGGGATGCTGGACGTTTGGACAGACTGGTGAGGAGGGCTGGATCTGTGGTGGGCACAGAGCTGGACTCTCTGGTGTCAGTGGCAGAGAGACGGACCCTGGAGAAGACTCTGTCCACCCTGAGCAACACACCACACCCACTCCACCAAACTCTGATGAGACAGAGGAGCATGCCTTCGGGCATATATGTAGCTGCTGAATACTTAGAATTTTCCCCGGGATTAATAAAGTATCTATCTATCTATCTATCTATCTATCTATCTATCTATCTATCTATCTATCTATCTATCTATCTATCTATCTATCTATCTATCTATCTATCTATCTATCTATCTATCTATCTATCTATCTATCTATCTATCTATCCATCCATCCATCCATCCATCCATCCATCCATCCATCCATCCATCCATCTATCCATCTATCCATCCATCCATCCATCCATCCATCCATCCATCCATAAGAGTTCAGCTACATCTACTGTTCTGCAGAGTATTGGCATGAATGTTAAAACTTCACAGGAACAGCTGCATGTGGTCTGAAGCGATGAGAACTGGCCTGTTTGCACTTGTCAACAAAACTGCAGTGACTGCAGCTGTTTGCAATTAGTAAATGAGAGAAAGTGGGAGAGCTGGTAATAGCTTCAGCAACACTATTGCTTTCCTACCCTGTAGAATTGATTTTTAAATAATTTCTTGGCTTGCTGCAGTAAAAAAGCTGACACATCTGCAACCATCTGAAGTCCTGTATCAGTTTTAGGGAAAACGTGGCTTTGATTCCAATATATTCAGTATTTCATATAGAATGCCATGCAAATACATTTATGCAGGCAGTCCAGTCTGATGACACATTGTTCTATAGCTACACTTGTCCAAACATATCAGTGTCACATTTAATACACAGAAATGTATTTATTATTTATTTATTTATTCGTCTGTAAGCCTGTTCGTGTGTTTTTAATTCTTTACCTTTACTGTATCGTCATTAATAACTGAATCTAAGCATTTATAGCTGCATTTCTACCACAGGAATCTTTCCCAGGAGCCTTTGAGATGATTCTTTCCTTGTATCCTCCCTTTTGATTGCAGAAACTAAAAAGGGTCCCTGTAGAGAGCTGGAACATTTTTGATTGGTATTCCCATTATGTTTTTTATTCCACTTACCTTTCTCAGCCATCTAAGCTATAATATCCACAACAGCTCATAAAATCTTTAGGTTTTACCCCAGAAATCGTTGTTACTGTTTGTAAAAACGACTTTCAGATTCAGAAGGCAGAACTCAGGACATGAGTTCAACTGCAACAAGAAAGCAGTTAAATCAGAGCAATAAACCGTTTCACAGCTGTTATGCACTGAAACACCAATCGATATTAAACAGAAATGTCTGACATTAACAGTCAGAAAGACACAGAGGATATGGTGACTTTTGATGGTTGAGGTTTCACAGCAGTGCTGTAAGACATCAATAAAAACACCCAAATCTCACAGAAGTGTGCAACATGGACAGATTTGACTACAGCTGAAGCAGATCTTAATGTGGGCTCAGTTCTGAGACTGAGTACTGTTGGGGTGGAGCTGATCTACCCTGAACCTCAGCCCTCAGTGGAAGTGCAACAGAGCCGACATAAGATTTTAGCTCCTGGACAACGACGTCTTGAGAGCTGTGGGTTAAAATGCAGCTTACGTTTTATCCATAATCCTAACCAACAGCGAAGAAAAAAGTTCAAAGTCAGTAGTAGTGGGTCAACAGCCTGTGGTGTAACAGCATCATCCACATCCTACCTCCTCATAAGAGTATCTGAACGTTTAATAGCTGCTCAATGTCACGTCTGTGACAGTTTCACGTCACGCAAAGCATAGATGGAGCCCAGAACGGGCTGCACATGGTGCAATGGTTTCACTGTCGCAAGACTGCTCCAGGTTCGATTCCCACCTGGGGCCTTTCTGTGTGGAGTTTGCATGTTCTCCCCGTGTATGCGTGTGTTCTCTCCGGGTTCTCCTGCTTCCTCCCACCGCCCAAAAACATGCATGTTACGTTAATTGGTGACTCTAGGAGTGAGTGTGCATGGTTGTTTGTCTGGTTTGTCTCTGTGTGGCCCTGTGATGGACTGGCGACCTGTCCGGGCTGGACCCCGCCTCTCGTCCAATGACAGCTGGGATAGGCTCCAGTCTCCTCATCCTGTTAGAGTTCAAAGAGCTATGCTGACTGCATGGCAGGTGATGCATTCAGCATCCTCTTAAAGTAGAGTCTATTTGCATTAAAATGAGCTGAGACATATTTCTCATTAAGGCGCGGTTGTTCATGCGTCTCTTCGGTATATTTGTGGTCCAGGCAGTCTGTCTTGCATTTGACTGTAATTCCTGGAAATGTAGCTTGCTCTCCTATAGCTGCAAGTAGCCACATAACAGTAGCTATGTGCTAACAGAATAATAGTTCGTGTTTGTTCATTCATTCTTCTTAAAGTATTGGTGAAATAAAGACAGATAATGCTTTATTTAGAGGCTGCATCGTCCCTGCCCCATTAACTCTGTTATATGGATATACGCCGATCGCGAGTTATCTTACTAGCTTTCGAAGGACGCCGACTTTCGCCAATCTGTTCTCGGTGAGTAGATAAACGTATTTCATGCCAGAAATAAGGTCTAGGTTTAAAAATACCGGAGTTCCCCTTTAAGTTTATATAGAGCGTGTCCAACCCCCAGTTACTGAACTATTACATCATTCTGTTTAGGGACACTTCAGACAAAGGGACGCTGTTGCCATGGTGACAAATGGAGACTTGATTTGATAGATTTGTCCTTTGTTCTTGTTTCTGTGTCGTTAAGAGTCTTAAAAATATGCGTATGGACAAGCTTTTAGTGCACTTTAATGAAAGTTATTTTTGACTCGACCTTTAGAAATACTGTGAGATGTGTCACAGGAAGACAGTGAGAAAAAGGATGTAGGGGTGGGGGGGCTGGGAGGCGATGAAATAAAGGAGTGCACGGTGCTGAAAGCCAGACTGAAGGAAGGAAAACAGGAAAGAGTGGGTGAAAGTGCACAGTGATAAGTGACAGCTCAGAGAAGGAGTTTCTCTACATGTAGAACTCGCTAACAAAGCTCGGCGTCAACCTTTAACCGAAACCTTTACACAGACTGAGAGAAGAACGAAGCAGTGAGGCAGAAAATCTGCTGTTCATCAGCATGTCACTCACCGGTTTACAGATCATCTATTACATTCAGACATCTGAGGACTGTGAAGGACTTTGTGATGCGTCGAAGACAGATATATCACAGATCTCTTTTTCACGTCCACAAGTATCTTTACAGACCAAATTCATTGCAAAGTAATATCTCTGGAATATTTAATGAGCTCCATCATTCAAACAGTGAGATACACAGAAAGAAAAGAGAAAACACACTGTGTATGCTGGTATAGTGACAGATAGTAAACCATTTCTACTCTAAGTACCTTTACCAGAACCTGGTGGTATCAAATATAAACGGCCACCTTTTCCCAAAGGCTGCAGAGACCATTATGCACTACTCTAAATTCAAATAACTTTTTTTTAAAGCAATTTTCTGCCAGTGTCACTCGCATGCATCCTCACCATAGACAGTTGGGTTTCTCTTGATGTAAAGCACTCAGATGAGTTGACCCTGCAGAGCAGAGGGTCGTCTCTGTCTCACTGACGGATTAAAGGTGCTGCAGAGAGATGGGTGTCAAATATGTTTCACTGCTTTCCTTTTTTAGATCAGTGAAATTACAGAAATATGCTGTGTCAGACATTTTGGAAAGGAATTTATTTTCATTCGCCATGAAAATATTGGGGAAATATGGCTATATATATATATAGCATGTAATATAGCATGATGGCTGGTGCAAAGTCTCAAGGTCAAGGTCACGTGTATTTATAGAGCACCTTATAACAACCTAGGTTGACCAAAGTGTTTTACATAAATGAATAAAAATAAAATCCAAAGATAAATTTCACAAAGGCAATTTCAGCAAAAGATATATACAGTCGACACACAAAAACAACTTTTGTCTCATCCAGGTCCGGAAGCCTGGGAGAAAAAGTGAGTTTTAAGAGAGGATTTAAACATTTCCAGAGTTTCTGACGACCAGATATGCAGCGATAAACTATTCCACAGCTTAGGGGCAACCACTGCAAAGGCCCGATCACCTTTAGTGTTTAGCCTGCATTTAGGCACATCCAGGTATAGTTCGTTAGCAGGCCTCATAGCTCTGATTGGTCTGTGAACATTTATGAGATCAGCTAAATACTCGGGGGGCCAAACCGTTCAAAATTTTAAAAACAAACATCTGGATCTTAAAATCAATTCTGAACCGGACAGGAAGCCGGTGCAGAGGGGCCAGAACTGGGGTTATATGTTCCCGTCTTTTTGTAGCTGTTAAAAGCCGAGCAGCAGCATTTTGCACAAGCTGTTGGCCTCGCAGAGAGCGCTGGTCTAAACCTAGTACAACGAGTTGCAAAAGTCCAGTCTTCAAAAAATAAATCTCAAGTCTCATGGGAGTGTTAAATTACAGTCCAAGTTGTTCATTTGTGATGCACTTGTGGTACAATTTTGTTGTTCTCTGTGGTTTAAACTTTTAAAACCACAACTGAGGGTTGAGAAGCAATGCAGTATATGAGTAAGACCAGGAATGTACTTGCTTTTTAATGATGTGTACGTAAGCAGCTTGCTTCGTCGTGGACGTTATCAGGAAGCTTTTATAGGGGAGAGTCGATGGAGGCTTGCATTTTTGCTCATACGAGTCATGAGACGTTCCCTTCTGCCCTTCTGAGAGCAGACAGTGGTGACCTCTCCGAGTGGAGCTATTATTCTAATGCATAGGTACAATAGTTACACAGAAGTAGAAATGCATGAAGGGATTTTTTCTCTTGCTCAACAACAGCATGTTGAAAAAAAGGATTTAATAATGTCGAGATGTTCAAATATAGATCCCTACTTCAGCAAACTGTTATGCCATAAAAGTAAATATATATATTTATTTATATATATATACATATATGTATATCTTTAAAACTTTTAAATGTGACTGTTTATATTACGGCTGTTTTTTGACAGTATCTACTCGTCATTTTTGAAGACTTTAACCTTTAGGAGCCCTTTTCCACATGTCCTGCAGCCCTAAAGTTTACCGGACATGTTCTGGATGTCCACAGTGTTTTCTCCAGGGAATTTCTCCTGCAGGGAATGACTAAACCAGCCAGAAAACCAGAAAATATCAGCATGAGCTCACGTGTGAATGCAGCCCGTAAAGCGTTTGTGGCGCATGTTGTGCCTCTTCATGGCTCAGTCACTGGTTTCTGCTGGTCTTTCCTCTTACTCTGCAAAGTTGATGATACATTTAAGTACATTTCAACACAAAAACAGTCAACAGAAAGAGCTGTACGCATTCAGCAACCACAAGAGAGACTTCACAGAGAGACACAGCCGACTTCTTGCTTTGTGTTCTCCTCCACTCTGGAGTAGTTCTTGTAAGGATGCATCTCCAGCAGAGTTCCCTTTTGTTGTATTATTGAACAAGCATCTGGAAAGAGAGTCAGAAGAAAATTCTCTGATGTGAAAAAGACTCTGATTGTGATCAATAAATGTGTTTACTTCTTAAAGCAACATTTTCTCTATGACTCAAATAGGTTGGACTCATTTATTATATTTGCTGTGATCACACTATCAGATGTGTTAAGGGGTCACGGGGTGTTAAGTTTAGAAATATGTGACCGCATCAGATTTGCTGGTGTGTGCATTCATGTGGAAAAGCCTTTAGAGGATTTTGGTAATGAAAGCCAAGACTCTTATCTCATTTGATTTGTTGTGAATCACACAGATGAGTGAAGCTCATTCCAAGCAGATAAATGTTTTTGTTAATCACATCATTTTGTCCATCTTCCATTTAAATAACCTTGAAATTTGTTCCTGGTGCAGATGTTTTGTTCGAAAAGCAGAGGTTGACCACATTATTAAGGTAATGAGCTGAAAAAAGCCCAGCAGATTTCACACTTTTGACCATAAAAGCGTTTCCTGTGTCCCAATCTAGCAGGCACACACCTGTTTATACGAGGTCCAAGTAAACCAGGACATTGTAAAATTATCTAAACCAACAAGACCGTTTTTTAGGCACATATTTGTGGATGGATACAAGAAAGCGTGTCATTTAAAGAGCATTTTAAAATGAGCATTTCTAAGTGAAAACTTGTTCTCAGACTGGAGTGAGGGTTTACTTTTCACCAAGACACACAACCTTAAGCGTGCCATCATGAAAACAAAGGCAGGGAAGCAGGAATACTCTGAAAGTTCTGCAGTGACCCAGCCAGAACCTGGACCTGAACCTGGCAGAGCATTTCTGGAGAGACCTGTAGGATAATTCCCATGAACACAACTGCTAAAGGATTTTTAACCAAGTACTAATTGGAAAGGTCTGTCGATCTATTTAAAAAACTGGCAAACACACACATATATATATATGTCAGTGTATGTATTTTGTGAGAGCATCCAGTAAGAACAGTAGAAATACCCTGGACAGGTCGCCAGTCCATCACAGGGCCTTTGAAGAGATTGAGTCAGTGTGAAATGACTTCACACTTTACATAATATTCTTGGATGTGCAGCACTGGATATCATATATTCTGCTTGGTGTGGAACTAATTTTGAATCACTGTGGGACACAACAGTTCAATAAAATGTCTTCAGCTCTGCCAGCTCTAACAAATTTTGATAAATTACCACTAGTTAGAGTGAAATATAATAATATGTCTTTATTTGTGGGTAAAATCAGCCGAGTATATGGGCACAAAGTGCATCTGCCTGAGCCCAACTCTTCATCCATCTCTCTGCTCTCTTACCATCTGTTATAATGCGACTCAGTGTTGGAAAAATATCGCTCACACACTATTACACACTCAAACTGAAGCGTGTGTGTTTAATGTTCGTGCTCATTATCCGTGACCCATCTCTGAGGATGATAGTGCACCTAATTAACTGACATCTATACAAATGAGACCTGATCACTGACCTATATCTCCTCTCACACTCTCCTTCTCCCTTCATTTCTTTCTCCTTCTGTGTGCCTCTCTTAGTTTGTGTCTATCCTTGAGCTGATGTGCTGTGTGTTCCTGGATGTGCTGTGTGTTCCTGGATGTGGCGTGATCGGCTTTGTTTTGTTTCTAATGTGTGCCTGTGGGAGCTGCAGAGTTCTGATGAAGCTTTTAGCCACTGTCAAATGCTCTGAGCAGCGACAGAAGTGAAAGCCTCTTATCTGTTGCTCTCGCTCTCCCTGCAGCCTGCCAGTGGGTAGGAGCTCTATGTGGATCAAGAGTTGAAGAAGGAGCACCTGAGACACGTAGTGAGTTTGCTTTCTTTCCTGTCTCGCTTTTTGTTTTGCTGCACTTGGGATTTAATATAATTGGGCTGGTCATTGCCATAGAGAGGAGATGGGGAAGAGGAGGCTCAGCATGCCTGATGTAAGATCAGATCCACGACGCCTTGTCAAAGTCTTACAGAGTCTGTGGATGTGAGATCAGAGAAGCACTTAGGGCTGCAACTACTCTCATCACGGATTACTCAATTATTTACTTGATTAATTGCTTTTCATAAGAAAACAGTACATACTTGTACTTGCTGTTCATTAGGCCACCATTATACAAAGTAACACAGGGGATGTCAGTCTTTTTTAATAAATCTCATTGCAGCTTTTGATTTTCACATGTAACACGTGACTAAGATTAGGAGAATTAAAACAGTAACATTTCTGATTCATATTTGTTTTTTGCAGCTTTTCAAAAGATTGCTTCAGATTCGCTTCACTAGCGAATATAAACTCTCCTCCTGACTATTTCTATTGATAGACAAACACAAGATTAGATAGGAAAAAACTCCTGTTAGTCATGGTAGACACAAGGGAAGTAGCTTCTTCTAATTCATCACATCACTGTGCCTCCAGACATTGTTGAGTTAAGATTCTGTACCATTTCTGCCTCAGGATATATAGTTTGTATTTTATACCTCCCATATGCTGGTATTGTTGGTATATATCTATATACATATATATACATATATATATATATATATATATTTGGTTTACAGTTTAATTTTTTACTTTTGGTACACATGCACAGATGACGTTGAGACGTCAGCAAACAAGACGTTTTGAGCAGGATGAACACAGGAAACTGTTCAAGCTTCGATATCAGCGTTCCAACCTGTTGTAGCTCCTGTTGCTGCCTTCTTATTTGTTCCTTTGGTCGGATACACAAAACAAATCCATTTGGTTAAGAAAATAATATTCCTCGTTATGGTTAAGAAAACATACATGTCTTGATGTTAAACACCAGTTAATTCACCAGGAAATAAGACCAGTAAACATGAGTTTGAAAGAAAACGTAAAATACTTTTGCATAGAACATACTGGGTTTCTGCTTTCCAGAAGTGTAAAATGGCAGTGTTATTTCTCAGAGGCTGGGCTGCTTTTGTTAGTTAGCAGCTTATTTAAATGTAATCCCGGTTTCAGGAGCTTAATTTACAAATTGTGGATCATTAGTTGACCAAACATCACCATTTCTTCATGACTCTGACTCACATCTGGACACTGAACTAGATCAGCTCCTAACCTTAGTCCCATGATTGGTACTGATTGTTGCCACAAAAGTTTCACTACTTCTTTAGGATCATCTCAACCCATAAGCACCTGCAGAGGTTAAACAGAAGGGAAGGTGCTGTTGTACTTTTCTCAGATGTGTGTATGTGTGAGCGGCAGAAACAGCATCTACACTCGTTCATTAGTGAGGCTGCGTGCTGCACCTGCAGGACTCTGTTATGTTCATTTGGTGGTCATTAAGGAGATGAATGGGGCTTCTTTGTTGGACTTTAACTGACTCCAAATTTCCAATAAACACTGTTAGTTATCATTAAGTATTTTTTCACACATTTTTACTTTTTATGACCTAGTTTGCATAAAAGTGTTTTTTAAGTCTTTGTCTGAAAATGAGCCTTTTCAGAACTTTTTCTTTCTGTTTTGCACTCAAGTAATGACACAATTACAGCACAATTAGGCACATATACATGCTGTGCAGGACACTTGTGACCGATGACCAGGAGCTTTAAGGACTAATGCAGTGCATTTTGGGTAAGAGGAATTTAATGGATCATTAGTTGCAGCCAAGAACAACTCAGCCAAGTCATGATAAATGGATGCTGTTCAGGGGTGATTACTGTTCTTGTTTGTGTGTGTGTGCCTTTGTGTTACTTCGTCCCAGTTGTTTATTTGAGTGTTCGTGTACAGTCATTAAAAAGAAAGTAATCCCCCTTTCAGTTTTAAGCTTTTATGTATCAGATCTAAATGATCATCTGGTCTTTATCAGGTCTTAAAATTAGTTAAAAACCTCAGATAAACAACAATACATGACATATTACTCTGTGTCATTATTTATTGAACAGAAATTAAGATGAAATACTGAAGCAGTGTGTAAATAACTAAGTCCACCATTACTGCTTCCACTGAAATTAAGATGTAAGTAACACTCAGGTGCTGCTGATCAATGCACCTGATCAACTGGTCATCAGTCAGTGTGAGCAGTTCTATGAAAGCAGAAGTTTAGTCAGTCTGCTGCTCTGCAGCATTCAGGTGTGTTTTAACACGATGCCAAGGAGGAAAGACATCAGCAATAATCTCAGACAAGCAACTGTTGCTGCCCATCAATCTGAAAAGGGTTATAAGGCCATTTCCAGACTATCTGAAGTCCATCATTCTACAGAGAGAAAGATTATTCACAAGTGGAAAACATTCAGGACAGCTGTCAATCTTCCCAGGAGTGGACGTCCCAGCAAGTTCAGCCCAAGGTGAAAAAGCCCAGAGCTACATCTCAGACTCTACAGGCCTCAGTTAGCATGTTAAAGGTTAAAGGTCATGACATCACAATTAGAAAAAGACTGAACAAGGATGGCTTGTTTGGAAGGGCTGCAGGAGAAAGCCTCTTCTCTCTAAGAAGAACATGGCAGCACAGCTTCGGTTTGCAAAGCTGCATCTGAACAAAGCTCAAGACTTCTGGAACAATGTCCTTTGGACAGACCAGAGCAAAGTGGAGATGTTTGGTCATAATGCACAGCAGCAAGTTTGGAGGAAACCAAACAGCATATCAGCACAAACACCTCATACCAACTGTCAAGCACGGTGGTGGAGGGCTGATGATCTGGGCTTGTTCTGCAGCCACAGGACCTGGGCACCTTGCAGTCATTGAGTCCACCATGAACTCCTCTGGATACCAAAGTATTCTGGAGTCAGATGTGAGGCCATCTGTCCCACAGCTAAAGCTGGGCTGAAACTGGCTCATCAACAGGACAATGATCCCAAACACAGCAGCAGATCTATGTTAAATGAGTAATGACACATGTCTAATATGCCATGTACTATTCTTCAGTTGTATTTACCTCATTTTAAGACCTGGTGAGGAACAGATGGTTTGTTTTTATCATATTTTTATGTAAAACCTTAAAATCTAAAGAAGTGTACTTTTTTATGTGCATAGAGTGAGGGCATTTCATGAATATGTGCACCACGTTTGTATATCTTCCCTTCATTATGGTTATTTGCATGTCATAAGGTGGAGTGAATAGTTATTAATATTAATATCATGTATGTCTTCTCTGAGTCTCTGTCAGTCCAGCTCTTTAGACTCTTCGAATATTCAGAAAGAAGCTGCAACAATTACTGTATCCTCACGGACCAACAACCTCACGCACACACCCTCCACCTCAGCCACGGTAATCCTATTATTTCTGCAGTTTCTCTCCATCTTTTGCTTTCACAGAATGAGCTCTCCCCCCCTCTCTGCTCTCATATCTTTCCTCCTGATCGGTCACACATCTCACTGTTTACACCTGTCGCAGCTACAGTTTAATAGGATGATATGGATCTATAGGTGTAAAAAGCAGTCCATCTGAAATGCTTGTGAGATGAAACATGAGGCGTGTGCAGAGGGATTGATTTGTACGTTGTGTGCCTGAGGCGACTGTGGAAAGGAACGACTCCCCTTTAACAGGAAGAAACCTCTGGCAGAACCAGACTCAGGAAGGGTGGCCATCCGCCTCGACCAGAAAAGAGGGAAAAGGGGGAAAAGGGGGAAAAGAGGGGGGAAAAACACCATAACACTGTATCAAAACCTACACCGACAGACTGAGACACAGCTTCTTCCCCAGGGCTTCTTCACCCATAGACTGATTATCAAAACCCTGCAGACAGACACTCATACTGCACATTATGTAACTTTCACTTTTACTATTTTTATTTTATTTTCATATTGTTCAGTTATCTTTATACTGTGTGACTTGTGTGTTTTGCGTGTTCTAAGCCAGGAGCTCCTGAACAAAATGTCATTATGCCTGCATAGTGACAATAAAGGTTCTGTAGGTTTACAACTGTCCCCGTGTAGGACACCATAGATGCTTATACATATTTACGTGTCATCTCAAAAGTCACCATAAACATGGGTAGCAATGATAACATTTACAGTGAAATATTCCCTCAACTTTAATATTTAAAATGTACATGAATTAATTTGTGAGAGCAGCTGTTTGAGAGTCAGGCAGTTTTGGAGCTGATTCTAAGTGTTGGGGGGCAGCATATTTAGTCCAGGCTTTAGGTACAGTTAAAAGGAACAACGACTGGGAGTGGAGACAATAACTTCCTGTACTTATAGATATAAGCTTGTTGGTAGCTTTATAAATGAGAATGTGTCAGTGTTTGAGTCTATGGAAAGACAAGGCGGACCATCCAACCTGGTCAGTGATAGTTTTTAATGACAGTCACTGTTCCATGGCAGACTGTATCCAGGGCGAAGAAGCATGCATACAAATGACATCATCAGAATACATCACCAGCCCTAAGCCTTGTATTAACCAAACAGACCTCGTCAGAATGAGCTGTATATGTATGTGTAATTGTGTTTGTGCATGTGAGTCGACTGAATGACTCCGAAAGGCGTATTTATGGATGCAGAGAGGCACAGCTGAATGAGCTGCTGGAGCTGAGTGGGAGTTTATGTGTTTGTGTGGATGTGATGAGGCTGAAGAGTCTCAGAGCTGTGTTAGAGAGAACATATGAGAAGGACATATTAGCATACTGAAGAAGGTCGAAAATGGAAAACAACAAAGATCTAAAGTTCAAAGAACAGCAAAGCTATTTATCCCCTGCCTACCGGGACAAAGAAAGTGTTACTTTCTTTTTATAAAAGGACTTTGATGTATTTTCATAGTGTGAGCTCTACTGTCACAGGACACATATAGATGATAGATGTGCTCAAAAAGAAGCTCTTTTACCTTTCATTGTCTGAATCAGTTTTGCTTTGTGCTGTTTTGTAGTTCTGGGATCTCCCCAGAGTGCAGGCGCACATTCTGTTTAGCTTACTGCGAAATGGATGGTGGTAAAGTATGCATCTGTCCTACTGCATACCATCTGTGAATGGAAACAGGCAGGAAACCTTGTTTACTTTGCACATCTCTAAACAACAGGTGGTAACTATTTAATGAAAAACAATCACATTAGGACAATAAAGAACATCTATATTAAAGGTCCAGGGGGACATCTAGCAGAATGAATTGTACATTTCAACTAACCGATTCCTTTCCAGACATGTAGAGGAAACTATAGTGAATGGGAAGTACATAGAAAGTTTGGTTTGTCCCTTCTGGGCTACTGTAGTCCCATAGTGGTACAAAGAGGCAGAGGATGAGGGCAACTAGCACCATCAGGATATTCATTGATCATTTTTTGGTAAAGAAAACATCATTATTCTTATTCAAATGTGCTTCTGCACTAATAAGAAACACATTTAATTACATTTCTGTCTGTAGATCCCCTGAAGGTTTCATTCTGGAACAATCGGTAAATTGAACATGAATAAAAAAGATTTGGTGTTTTGTTTTGGCCTAGTTTTTGGTTTTGTTTTGAGGTTTTGTTTTTGGAGTTTGGTCCTCTGAATTTGGGTCTTACCCTCAGATTTGTGCTTTTCTCTGTTGCCTGTTATTCACCACAGTTGTCCTCAGTCACAATGATTTACCACCAGTTCTCTGTTTCTCATGAACAAACTCATAGTTCCTGCTCTCATTTACTCCTTGACTTTCTTTGTTGTCTATCAGATCCTCACTGGTACTTCCATGACAGCCCTGTGTTGTTAATCCTCTATTCAAAGTTGCACATATTTGGTTTTCTGTTTTTAGTTTCCCTGTTTAGGCAGCTCCGTCACTTTGGTTTCAGTTAAGTCAAAGATCACTTGTTTTCACGCCTGCTAAGTCCTGTGTTTGGTCCTCCTTTGACCCCTCATCGCAACAAAACTCCTACCAATCATAGAGCAACGCATCATTAAAACAAATTAAGAGCTGAATAGACAAGGTAGTAAGTGGGCTACACCTAAATATTTTGTTGGAGTACAAAGGGAAAGAACGGGGCTTGACTTTGAGAGATTCCATGTTTTAAGAGAGCAGATGATGATGAACCTACTGAGACAGTTTCACACATCAGTGAGGTTTTATTCTGTGTCCTGTATGGAAAACAAAATAATATATGTAAATAGCTTGATAAATAAGTTAATATAGCTAAGAAATGCAACTAGATTTAAAAGATTAAAGATTTTAAGATTAGATGTAATGTGAAATAAACCCTGATTTATTTTTATTATTTTCCCTTTATGTTTTCCATTCATCCCACACATAATTCATGTCTGTAAATCATGTTAATTTAACCATTTATTTATTTATGTATTATAATTTTTTTGTTATTTATAGATGTATCAATTTTCTTTTTATTTCCCCCATTGCAATTTCTCCCTGTTTATTTCCCCAAGTGCATTTATTTCCATGTTTCTCTTTTGATATTCTCTGGTGCATTTCTGCTTCACTATGCAAATGACGGTCTATTTTCACACCGTAGCCGCAGCATTTATTGGCATATCAATTTATTTACAGTCCTGTTTATATATTTCTGATTATGGCACTTTCAGTCCGCTATCATCCTGTGAGCTCATTTCACCCAGATGTTTCTAAAGAAGGTCAGATGCTGTGCTGAGACCAATCAGGTCTGAAATTACATGAGAATCAACAGACAGGAGGGAAGCTAATTGAATTTAAGACATGAGAAACTGATTGGACAAAAATAACCACAATTTTATTATCATATGACAATTTTTCCCTATTTCCCCAGCATTTATTCCAGGCTGCAACACAAAATCTGTTCACAAAATGCTGGAAAGTCATATTGGGGAAACTTAAAGCTTTCACGTGAAGGCTGCAGAGTCGGGTCGTGGGACTGATTTGAAAAATCTGTGCAGGGAATTTAAGAGAAAATGTTCCTGCATCCCTCAAAGTGGTTAAATGCAGGTTTTACTGCTTACATTAGTGGAGGTCCCTGCTGGTGAACTGCAATAAACAGAGAGACAAATGATGTTGACTATATGCTGGATACCATTCTTGGTTAAATGAAGCCACTCTCTCTGTCGTCTTTCCATTAATGGCCTGAAGTCACAGCACATTTAAATTCTGTTGGCATCGTATATCCCTCCCGCCGGGGAGCTCTGTTTTGATAGGAATTAAAAGTTTGATTTATCAGGTGGGGCTTGGTTTTGACGTTATTTGTGTGGCTTTGCTTCTCTCTGCATCTGGAGTGGTGTGAAGACTTCATAATGTTTAGTATACCAAGTCATAAATTAAGAAACACTGTTTTCAAGGCTCTGTACTGGTTTATAAATGAGTACATAGAGACAGCAATCTTTATTCCTACAGAAAGAATGTTAGTATGAACATTTGCAACAAATCAGAGTTTTTATTTATAGTTTTTAAGGAAAATATTGAACCAAGTCTCAATGTAAAGCATTGTGTAACAGATGCATTTTCAGGTCCTCTGTTGTTAGAGCATAATTAATTAGGGTTTTTTTTTTACTTGTGAAGGAGTGACCCAGAAAACTTTTGCCTAAACGTCATCAGTTTTGTTCCTCAAACAGCTAATGAGGACGAAACATGCATAAAAATAAAAACAAACTCTCCACTCAAAAGTGCTGTGGAGTCAATAAAACAGAACTTAGCAAAGAAACAATCATTTTGAGATTAATTTTGTAGTGCCTTTCAAACTTTTAACCTTAAATAGATCATTATGCATTGTTACACGAGCCAGGAGTTATGGAGCTAAAACGGCATGCTAATGCTAACGCTAACTTCCACAGCTAATTCTTTTGTCATTTTCTTATCTGTTGAGAATGCTTGATAAACATAATAATACTACCCAGATGTCTCAGTCAGGAAGTAGCTCGTTACCTCCCATACATTAGCTGCAGGATTTGAGAAAATATCATTAAAATATGTGCTGGAAGCATGTTTGAAACTTGCACAAAAGATGGAGCAGACACATATCACAATATATTTATGGTGTCAGTAGAAATATCCACCCACCCATGACTTTAATCTTTTTTTTTTCTTTTTTTCTGTGAACTGGTCACGTTTAGGAAGCCAGATGATAAAATGAGTATCATAAGATGCCACAAAGTTTGTGATGGCATCAGGATTTGGTAGAAGAACGACCAAACACTGACCTTTGTGATTTATTTGCAGTTTAGGTTTAGGCAACAAAGGTCAGCTAAAGATCATGTTTTTATGTTAAAAAAGATCCTTTCATAATGTTAACTAACATGTTAGCCTCGCAGTTATGGCAAAGAACAACTTCTCACATGATATTTGTCTTAAATACCAGTTTATGGCTCACTGTTTATTTAATTGTGTGTTTTATTATGTATGTTGTAGTAACAGAATAAAAAGTGAAGGGTTCTGCTTATCTGACAGTCACGCTGTTTTCCAAAATACTGTTAAATCCAAAGGGATTTAAGACGGATAGAAAGCAACAAATCTAACATAGAAAGCTTCAATATACATTAACTATTGGACTATTTGCAGGTCTCAACTTCTGATCATGTTTATAACCACAAATCATCTCTTGAAACTGTCGGCTACTGCTGCTCTGAGGTGTTAGAGCATGTTTTACTGTAAAAGTCTGCCCACCACCTGGGAGTTTCCAAGGTTCCTGTGGCATTTAGTTTTTTCTTTGTTTAATGGCTATGACATTTCCATTCTCCAAAAATGCTCTATAGTCCCTATAATGGCCAATTCTCAAATCTTGTGTAATTAATTAGGAGTTCACAAATACCTGAAGATGAGCTGAGAGCTGAAATCAAAGGAGAAAGAAAGAGATGAGTCTTTGCTGCAGTGCAGATACACAGTGAGAAAGAAAAATACTCCTAAAATACTTTTATCCACTTAAAGATACACACTCACACACATCTGTAATTTCCATCCTGTGGAGCTATTCACCTGCAGGCTCAAAACTGTCTTTAGACCAGAATTCAATACAAACACTCATAATACAGAGTAGACGTTCTCTTCCATTTCTTTATGAATAACTTACGAGCAACATAAGTCATCTCAGGGCTCCCTTCACTGTAAAGTTAAGACCTGACTATAATATTTGGAGATACGGTTGTCTTTCTCTACTTCTTCTTCCCTCTCATTCTCCCTGACATGTTCCTTTCAAACCCTATTCAACCTTAATGTACACTGATCTCACGGTTGCTTTTACATCTCAGTCATTAAGCCGATGCTCTTATCTAGAGAGACATATTATACAGCAAAAGCAGTAGTACTAACCTTGCATGTCTGTATTACAAAAAAAAGTCTTGTGACATCATAAGTAGTGAGGATCATCATATCTGTCTGAATGAAAGATTAAGCTTTTTTTTTCTGTCATTCTGTTAGATCTACACAATCAAAGAGTTTTTCTGTCTCTCTGATAGTAGAAGCAGTGTAATTCACACAAAAACACTGAAAACAGAGTATGAGTGGTTCACATAAGACAAGCTGAAGAACTGGATGTGCATTTCTTCCTTCACGAATTCAATAAGTAAGCTGATGTGCTCCTAACAAATAAAATCAGTAGATTACACATGAAAACACAGTACTTTACTAAAAGATCGAACTTTTTAAAGCAAATCACTCAAAATTATAGCAATGGAAGCTGAAAAAAACCTAAAAAGCTTATTTGAGCACCATTGACACAAATGCATAAATGTTAATAAGAGCATCCATGATTAGGATAAAGATACATTTTCCTAAATTATAAAACAGCTTTTGGAATCACAGTGAGAGGCTCAACACTTTATGGAAGGAGCAGCAGTGCACAAGCGTCAGCCTTTCAGTCTCGTGTTAAAGCAGAATAGCTAATGTGCTTTTCAGTCTCTGACTCTCCTCTTTCAAGCTTCTGAAGCAGTTTTTATTGCAAGAATAGATAGATACAGCATGATCTTAAAGAAATATGTAAAATAAGCTCCACACTATGTGGTGGAAGAACGTAATGAGTTAAAAATAGAGCAGCAGCTTGTCCTCCACCTATTGAAGCAAGTACAGAAGTCAAGTATTAGCCTAAAAAGTGTTAGCCTAAACCTAACCAAACACAGGTGTTGGTGTTTAAACGTAGCTGCAACTTAAAAGAAACACAAAAACAAAAGTAACATTCCCAAAAAAGACTTGACAAAAGTTTCAAAGGAAGTCACATTGTTCCTGTCACTTTTTTCTACCTAATTCAAATATTTTGCCACTTCCTGAATGGCGCAATGCAATTTGTGTGCCCAGCTCTAAAGGTCAACACAATATTGGCATTGTGTCAGAGGCGGCAGCATGAAATTTCACCACAGTCCATGCCTCCTAATTAGTTGAGGGAATTTACCCAGCATTGATTTTGGGTGGCTTAGTAACACTCAATAGGCAAGACAAGGCAAATTTATTTATATCCATAATTCAACAATGAGGCAATTTAGAGTGCTTTGCTAAGAACATAAAACCATAAAACATTTAATTTATAGTGGATACAGAGCAGTGAAAGCTGTTCAAATCCTTCAGTTCAGTTAAATTAATGAATTAAATGCAGTGGTGAACAGGAGAGTTTTAAGATTTGGTTAAAAAGAAGACAAAGTTGATGCCGACCTGCAGTTATTTGGGGATACATGGTGCATAAAAACTGAAAACAGCTTCTCTGTGTTTAGTTCTAACCCCAGGGGACAGAAAGCAAACCTGTTCCTGAAGATCTGAGATGTACTTTGGCCCTGAAGCATTTGAAGCTTCTGGCAACATCCTGTGAAAAGTGACGCCAAAAAGGTTGATGTGACTGCAGGGAGCCTGACTCTTAACATCATCTGTTGCACCCAAACCAGTCGCAGACGAAGGCCTGCTGTGGTAGACGGGGGGGAATAATGAGTAGTACAGCCGATGGCAGACACCTTTGTGCCTCAGGAAACTCTATTAGATGGATGGAGCGATTGATGGTGGCTGGCCAGAACCAGGAAGTGAATGACTGTCAACTTCCACGGTGCAACACTGGCGATGGACAGAATGGATCCTCAGCTGGAAATATCTAAATTTACCAATTTATGTCTGATTTTTCTTTCTTTCGTTCTGTACATGGGCTTTAAGTCATGAAAAAAGTCAATATGTGGTTGTTGTTAATACCACAATGTTACAAATTTGCCGTTATTGAGGCAGCCCGACTCCTAATGTGTTGTTTGTGTGTTTGTGCTCATGTCAGCACTTCTGAGCTTGTCTTTTTAGACTGGCACATTCACACATGACCCTCTCTCTTAACATCTTCGTGTCTCTGCAGTGGACTGACACTGATTGTCCCCTTAGAGAACAAGCCTCAGCAGGCACAAAGAAAATGTTTGTTGAGAGACCAGTTTGCTCCCTGATTTAGCCTCAGCTTATCCTAATGAGAGTTTGTGTGGGAGAGAGTCGAAAAGAGGGTGCGTTTGTCAGCCTCTTTGTTGTTTGTGCTGCCTTGTGTGAGTCCTGGCAGACACTGAGTCAGATTTTATGGCAGCAGTAGTGAGAAGTGGGAGGAGCAGCTGAGAGCATTTCTGGTTCTGGTTGTAGGAGTTTGTCCATTCATTTCCCCACAGAAGATGGCACATGACTTATGGCTGGGGCTCTTCTGTGGCTCGGAGCGACATCAAACTGCCAGTTGAATCATTTATGTAAAAACTGTGTGAGAATCAGCTCATCTTGAATCTGATGGCAGCAACACGTCTCAGAAAAGTTGCGACTGGTCCATGCTTCTAACTGTGTAGCAGTCTGTAAACATCTGGGACACAAGAAGTTGGACCTTTGGGAGAGGAATGTTGTCCCACTCTTGTCTGATACATGATTCTAGCTGCTCTACTTTGAAGCCGTGCTGTTGGAATAGACGTTTTAGATGTTTTAACTTTAGGGCCTTCCCTGAATAATATGCTATCTGGATGGAAACCTGTAAATAACCTTCAGCATTGATGGTGCCTTTCCAGATGTGCAGGTTGCCACTAACGCACCCCGATACCATCAGAGATCCAGGCTTTTAACCTGAGAGCTGAAAACAAACTGGATGGTCCATCTCCTCTTTAGTTCAGAGGATGCTGCATCTGCGATTTCCTAAAAGAATTAAAAATGGATCCATCCGACCACAGAACAGTTTTCCACTTTGCCTCCAGTCCATCCAGTGAATCCAGTGTTTCTGGATCATGTTCACATCTGGCTTCTTCTCTGCATGTTCTAACCTGCATCTGGGGATGTTACACTGAACTGTGTTCTCAGAAAATGACTTCTGGAAGTGTTCCTGAGCCCATGCAGTGATTTAATGACAGAATTATGTCTGTTTCTAACGCAGAGCTGCCTGAGAGCCCGACGATCACAGATATCCAATATGAGTGTTCAGCCATTTTCAGACCATTGTATTCTGTTTTTATTTACAGTTGAGGTTGTATAAGTACCGCCATGCAGGACAGGTAGAAAATACCAAATGAAAAAGCAGCAATTACCCATGTGCTTATTACATGAATCAGCTATAAAGTCGACACGAGGACATGGGGAAAGACAGATGTGTCTGAAAGGGAGTTGTTGGGCAGATGGGAAAGACTTCGGAACAAGTAAGAATTGAGCAAGAGAGCAGAAATGATGGCGAGAAATTAAGATGAGAAGAGTTCGAGAGGTCCTGTGGGTCTGCAGCACAGTGTATTTAGTCTGGATTTAATTATAACTTGAGTTTCATTAAAAAATTTAATTAAATGCAAAGGTTTATGCTTCCTTGACTTTTATTAAAAAGTTAGACTGAGTATGTTGCTTAACTTAAAAGCAAGCAACAGAAAAAATACAAACAAATGCCTCATTTGTTACCAGCTGTCTCCTCTGTATTACGTTTTCAGGCATTTGGCCCAGCAGAGTGAATGCCTCTCTTCCCTGGAGCGCTGGATTATTAAAAACGAATGCAGTGATTGACAGAATTAGCTTTATTAGAAACTTATTTTTGGCAAACTATCCTAAAACTTTGATGAAATTATGTCGTTAGACTTCATGAACAAGAAGATGCAGCATGTGAGAATTTCAGATTAACTAAAAAATAAAAAATAAATGAACTTCACAGCCTCTCAGCTTTTACAAGGAACTAACTCAAGCCTTTTATCCACTGACTGCGAAGTCTCTCTTTCCTTATAAATAATTTACAGATGCTGGAAACGTTCCTTCTTATTCAGGAGTGTACGTGCTTGTGTTGATTAATATTCCTCTCCTTTATTGAATTGCTATCATCCACAGTTTCCAGCTGATTTTAGTTCATTAATGCACATAAAAAGTTTTGTTGTCTGAATTTAACAATTAAAGTGAAGTATTAGTCTCAATATAGGAAACATCATAAAAATACCCTTTTAGTCTGATCTACTTAGCTTCTAAATACTGCCTGGCCAGCACAAAACTGGCATTGATTCGGCATGTATCTGCATAATTTGTCTGCATGCATGCGAGTGTGGCTGCTGAGAGTTGCTAAGCAGCAACTTGTTGTTGCCAAAGGGTTGTTTGTTCTGAACTCCTGTTTGGTAAATTCCCCACGAGAGATGGAGAGTTTGGGATAGAGAAACAAGGAGAAAGGGAATTAGACAATGAATCACACCGCTGCTTTTTCACTAATTCTCTTGACATTACATTGGCATAAATTAATTTCCTTAATCCTAACAACCACCACTTGCCTCTTACCTGAAACCTTAAACCATGAAATCACTGTATTATCTAATTGTCTGGGAACTATTTCTTTGTGTCTCCAAAAGGGACCCAATGTCATTTTCTCAGTTTGTGTCTCCCTGAAGAGGAAAATGATGTCACAGGCTTCAAATTTAGGATGAAAACTAAAATATAAGGGTATAATTTTTCTAGGAAGACTTATGTTAAACATCATCTAAGTGATGTAAAGTTATGAATGAGTATCTTTCTTCTAAATGTTCTGTCTCAGAGATAGAAATGCAGGATAATGCAACCTTTGCCTATAACACAGATCTTGATAACCTTGAGAGGAAAAGACTTTAGTAGCTAAAGTAGATGGAGAGATTTATTGTGTTCAGACATTACATCAGAGAGGGACTGCAGAACGCAATCAGATACAAAGATACACGATAAAAACAGAAGCACTAACATCTTAGAATAAAAACAGGTGCAAATAAGTGACTGTAAGCAACAATTAAAACAATCAGTGGCTGTTGTTTTGGTAAAATATAACATAAATAAATAAAAATAGACTGATAAATAAAATCAATATTGCACTTTGTGGCTGAGATATGCTTCGTGTGACCCTCCCTCTCTGCTGTGCTTTGGCTCTGCTTCTTAAATCTGTCACACATATTCAAGCTCGTAACCATAGCAACTGTGGAAACTCCTCTGGCTCTGATTGGCTATTTTGACCCAGGCACGATTAATCTTTACAAATCACTTTAGAAGCGTTAGAAGGAGCTGGAGAGACCTTTTTTTCCTCTTATCTAATGTATCGTTTTAATCATAAAGTGGCAGTTTTAGCAAATTTTGTCGGCATTGCCGACTTCTGCTTTGTGGACGGTGGCCTTTAAGCTTGTCCTTTACGGGAGATAACGTGATGAAGAGATAGAGGTGTGTATAGGTGTGTGTGTTTGTTTGTGATTCAACATCCTGCTGATTCACAGATGTCACCATTTGTGATTTTCCCATCCAATGGTGACATCATCTTACAAACAGACACATATATTTTGTCTACAAAACCAGCAGCTACAGTATGGCTTATGTTGGGGAAAAATTAAGGGTAAAGCCATTCACATACTACATATTCCCTTTGCCCCAACTTGCACATTTGTACTTTAAACTTCTCAATATGACTGAATGAGTAAACTTTGTTGTCATTATACATAATAATAATAATAATGATACATTTTATTTGTAGTGCCCTTTACATCGCAAGATCTCAAAGGGCTTCTAAAAAGAAATAAAAAGAAATAAAAACAAGTAAGCAGTTCGGTATAAAAGTAAAAAGAATTTGGCAGACATCTAAGAGGGGGGACCATATGTTTTGATAAAAATAAATGTCTTTAGGCCCCTTTTAAAAGAGTCAGTGGGTTGTGGTGTCCTCAGGGTGTCAGGGAGGATATCCCACAGGTGGGGGGGGGGGGGGGGGGGGCAGCAGCACAGAAAGCCCCATCTCCCATGGTCCTGAGCTTGGTTCTGGGTGGGTGGAGGAAATTTAAGAGGGGGGGGGGCATGTCCATAGAGGCATTGGTGTGTGAGGAGGGAATCTTGTACTCAGTCCTGGTGGAGACAGGAAGCCAGTGGAGTAAGTGGAGGATGGGGGTGATGTGCTCATGTTTGCACACTCTCATCAGGATGCTCGCTGCAGAGTTTTGGATGTGATGGAGCCTCTGAAGGCTCTTACCAGGGATCCCGATGAGAATTGCATCACAATAGTCCAGTCTGGAGGAGATAAAGGCAGGGAAGAGCTTTTCAGCATCTGAGAGGGAGAGAATGGGACGGAGTTTGGAGATGTTTCGGAGGTGATAAAAGGAGGTCTTGCAGAGATGGTTGATGTGGGATTTAAAGGTGAGTTGCAGTTATACATGCAGTACAATTAAATTAAAGTAAAACTTAAAGCTTAAAGGAGCACCAGCTGCATGTTTTAAAAACATTTTTTGTTGTATTCAGAGTTCAGAAAGGGAGGGTTTCGTGGAGGCCACAGCTCAGGGATGAAGTGTAGTTTTTATGGGTCAGGGAGTGTGTATCGTCCTTAAATATGCTGACTGCCCTCCTCTTCATCCTGGTGGTGTAAACTCCGTCCTTCAGCCCTCGGTGCAGGTCTTTCCTCTCAGCTGGTGCCAGCAGCAGTGCAGCTGGTGTGCCACACCGTCACACAGTGAGTCAGGATGGACTCCTCTGAACACCTGTGAGCGTTTAGCAGGAGGTTGTCCTGTTTCACTTCCTTCTGCTCTCTAACACTGGATGCAAACTGTTAACCACAGAAGTGTCAAATGTGAACATCATTCCTTTGAATTCAGGGCTGCACGCACACACTCTGAGAAACAATGTTATATTATGGAGATTAAAGTCTATATCTTTGGAAAGAAGCTTCATCAGTTAGTCACCAGCTGTGAACTGCGAGGAGAAAAATGTCCCAGACACCAAATCTGTGAATCCTTCAAATTCATGATATAAAGAAAAGAATGAGATGGTGTTTGTTGTATTTTTAGTCCTTTTGTCAAGTCAGCAGCAGACAGTGTTAACATCACACACACACACAGGGGCATGCTGGACTGCTGCTGTTTTCCTTCTTCTTTACACAAAGGCTGAATCATTAATACACCCCCGACAGCCATGTTTCTCCACTCACTTTCTGATCATTCCCTCCAAGACAGGCGCAGCGCTTGGATTTCAGTTTTTGCACCGGCCAGAGTTATTTTAGCTTGTAATTACAGAACTTACTGTAGTTAATTCAGCTTCTATTCAAGCAGGTGCAAAGAGATGTGCAGGAAAATAAATCTTAGCTCTGAGTTGACAAGCTGATGGACGATTGTGCCAACAGGAAACTTGTTTCAGTCACTGTTATGATTGCATTTCTCAACAGCCATGAGATAAGTTCTGCTGTTTTCACATTTATAACAAGCTGTTTTCAGAGTTTCACCTCCTTAAATCCTTCCTGCCTCTCAGAATAGCCTGAAACCGGCACATAGCAGTAAAATGATTCAACTGAACTCCACAGAATGGGATAGATTTTAGACTTTTTTTAATTGATTTTTTTTTTTTTGGGGGGGGGGGTGATCATTTTCTGTTGAGAAACATCTGAATCGTGATGTGCTTGTGCAGACTGAAGAGATATTAGTCAAAATAAAATTGTTATGATTCATGGTAAAAACCAAAGCGGGGGAGAGAAGGCGTCGCAGGACTACTGGAGGATGGCGGTGACAGTAAATTATTGCTTTATTGCTGCCGAGGCAGGAGCGATAAACTACGAACTAAACTCAACAGCACAAAGGAAGGAAAAACATAACTTACAACGATGATCTGGCAGGGGAGAGTGAAGCAGCATCTATAGTGGAAGGGTGCAGGTGAGTAATAACACTGAGCAACAGGTGGAACCTGAGTAAAAGAAGAGGGAGAACTCAGCACATCCAGGATGATGGCAGGAAACCGACTGAACGCTGACTAAAACTGAAGACAGGATTAAAGAACTGACTCAATAAGAAACTAAAAGAAGACGCAGAGCTTTTCGCAGTCATTCTTAGCGGGCCCGTTGCACGGGTCAGGCCAACCCACAACGCCATGCTTCCTCGAAAAAACGAGCGTCATCAAAATTTACGACTGCAAAAGCTTTCGACTGAATCTCTACCAGCTGGCTTTCGCTGATAAAGAGCAATCACTCAACAAAGTCCTTTTAACGTGGTAAATGAGATGAGGGAGCAGGGCTGAGGGATGGTGTCACATCACGGATGATGGATGGCTACATGCCCAGGGCAGTTTCTGAGGTCAAATCTTCAGATTCTACAAATGACAAAAGTCAAACAACCAAATGACTACTTTTCAGCTTCTGGACCACCTCCAGCATCAGTGTTCAGTCTCTAAATAGCCTTCAGAGTGATTTAATTCCTGACATCTCACAACAAAAGTAAGAAAAACTCATTTATAAAAGGGTTCCCTCCTCTCAGCTGATTAAATATCCAACAGTTATTACTGTAGCTTAAATAAGGGCAAGAATAGAAGGCTGAGGAAAGTCGGGACATATGAGATTAAAAGTCATTACGAAGAAAACGATCTCTGTGAAATGAGATTAACCTCCTTCGTCTGCAGTGGGGCTGCTCAGTGGTGAGGGAACCAGTGTAATGTTACACTGAGCAGCTCCCAGGAGTCAACTGGTTCTGAGCTGAGAACCACAGACCTGCTTTTTGCTGTTAAGGCTGGATAATGTTACCAAAACCATCAGGCTATCGGAGAAGTGATCCACTCTGATAATCATCCCGCTATGAGTTACATTACATCCTAAATGGGTCTAAAGAAAACCAATTTCTACAGCAGCCACAGAGAAACTTTACTGTGCTACAAACCTTTAAAAGACCAATAAAGTTTGTCCTCCCTGTCAGTTTGAATCTGAAGCTGAAGATTGAAGCCCTGAGGGTTCAAACACCTTTTTTCTAGACCTGACGCTGAGGCGGTCGAGGATCGAACAACAATAAAAATACTGGGAAAAGTGAGGGTGTTTTCACCGGAGTGGACATGAGGGACATGTGAGCTGCTTCCAATAACTGTGTCTTCTTTACTATTTTCTTCAGCCAGTTTTCTTGAGTGGTGTTTTGTCTCCTAAAGTTAAGGTGACTTTTTTGATAGCAGTAAATTGAGCCATTTGAGGGACAATTTCTGATCAATTGTAGCCAGTTTGCAAAGTAGTTTCATGCTTGTCAGAGAGGACAGAAATAGAAAAGCACTGAGGACAGAAAGGTTTCTGTCCTCCAAAGTGTACTCATGCCACAACTAATGCTGTCTGCTTTCCAAGGACCAGAGACAAGTCTTTCAGACTGCTGACTGTTATCAACCTTAAGTGGCTCAGGGTGGCAGCTGTCCTTGAGTCACTGCTCTTTGCTAAATGCCAAACCTCTGCAGGGTTACATTTATTATGTTTTTCTGTTCACTGAGTTCATCAAGACGGGAGCAGGAGGCGCTGTTGAGGGTTCATAATAAGTTAAGGTGACCAGATTTCTGAAATGAAAATCGGGGACATTTTCATTGCAGTGGTGAAAAAATCATCAAATATCATCATTATGAAATAAAAAAACAGGTAAAAGTACTTTCTCGTGTATCTTAACCAGCTTTTATTACACAAAAGGTGGCAATCAAAAAGAATTAGAATAGAATAAGAGCAGAGGAGAACGTGAGAAAAACATGTCATCACCTGTAATCTCATGCTAATGTTAACATTACAGCTTCACTAATGACAGATATGAAAACACTGTCATAATGTTAACGTTCACTGACTTTTACAACGTTACGTTAGGTTTTTAATTCAGGAAAACAATCATACTTACTTTAATGTTACATCACTTATTCACACACACTCACAGCCAAGTCTGCTGCCAGTTCACACAAAATAAACAAGTTAATACACAACATACCATTTATAGCGGCCGCTGGTCTCCTTTTCTTTCCTTTTTGCCGCCTGTGATTGTTGTTGTTGACGCTGCTGCGTCCTTACGTCATATGACGTCGTCTCTGGCGATGCCTTAAAAAGCTACCGTAATAACTGGTGTTACTTTGAGTCTGCGCGCATTTTCCCCCATTCAGCGTCAAAACCGGGGATATTTTCGGGACAGATTTGACCGGGGACAGGTCATCCAAAACGGTGACTGTCCCTGGAAATCGGGGACGTCTGGTCACCTTATAATAAGTATATCAAATGAAGATGCCAAGTGATGTCTCATGAGGAGTTGATCTCCATTATAGTTTGGATTGTGGTCACCATGGCACGCAGCCAACAGAACTTCCTTTTCATTGGAGTTTCACATGAAAAAAGGGATTTTCTTACCTTCTTTGTTGCATTACAATGTACTCAACACTATTTTCAATGTAAGACTCCCTCCTGAATTGCTGCTTTGTTATACCTAAAGCATTTTGACTGTCTGGATCTGTGAACGGTCTCCAAAGAAATACTTTTCCTGGTTGAGGAGCCAGATTTAGTGCAGTTGTGACAACATGTAGAAAACCTGAAAAACAGACGAAACCTAAACAAAACAAAAAAAAAAGACAAGGAACCAAAGGAGATTGAAAGCAAGGTCCAACCTGGAACATGCCGTAGGAGTGAGCGTCATGGGTGACAGCATCCCTCACCTGTAGGGGGAGGCAGAGGGCTCCAGTGCATTGTGACAGCAGTTGGAGGCTGGAGTCTTGGGTCTCTGATGCTCTGAAACTGAACTAAGAGTCTAAGCTTGATGTCTCCCACGTTAATTACTTCAGACATGTCAGAGTGGAAGGAGGGAGCAGTACAGATTCAGGACATGCTGGAAACATGGCCGACGACTTCACCTGAAACCTGAAGCAGGATGCAAAATGACTCAGAAATCTTTCAAACTGCTCTGTTACTCTGATTCTCTGATACTCGGATTTTAAGGATTCGGGTCACGAAAACCAACAAACCGACAGCTCTGCTTACAGTCAGTTCAGTCATTCAGCTGATAAGCTTCATATCTCTGAACCAGATGTTTAAGCATTTTAGGCATGTAGCTGATGAAAAGTAAGCTGATATGGTCAGTATTTTCAACAGCTGTTCACCTCATTTTCTGCAGGTTATGAAACATGTTTCTGCCTTCTTAACCTGCAAAAAGCTTCTTCATTTTTACACAAGATTTGAGCAGGTTAAGGGGCTTGATAGGAAATTCGTAAAATAGTCTGATTTGATAAACAGACTTGATAATGGATTTTGATAAGCTGCTTTCAAAGTGACATAAGAAAACACTTGTGTGGGGCCATTTTAGCGTCAGTCAGGTAAGGACCTCTGTTATCAGGACCTGCTACTGAGACACTGAAACCTGCATGATGCTCTGCGGTGTTACAGACAGTTTGTTGGCTTCTCCACCAGGTGCTCCTCCACCAGAGCATCCACACTCCAAACCTCAGTGAAAGCAGCATCCGTCACACTGAAGACACAAAGTCCCCAACCGCTGCTGAAGCTGACCTCTGACCTCTGACCTCCCAGTCCAAAGTGACTCGCATTAAGATCATCACCCCCTCGGGGATCAGCTGAGTTTTCTGCTTTAGTAACAGGCTCAGAAGTGCACATTTTGAGAATGTGTGACACGCTGACAGGGCATAGCTGAGCTTTTTAAATCCCTCCGTCCGTTCATGTGTGCGTTTGATGAATTATTAATACTTATTTTATGTTATTAAATATGTTATTATTAAGTCTTTTCTTATGCACAATGCCCGACTTTTTTTTTCTCTCTCTACAAAACAACTGCACCCCCCCTTCTAGACTTTATTAGCAGCCTGGTCCAGAACAATAAGTCCCACTTTTACTTTAATAAGAAACAGCAGCCACATTGAGCCTGCATACTTCTAGCCAGAGATGAGATGTCAGGTGTGGTATTTCTGAAGGTATTTATGGTTTTCTCCCCCATTGTAAACACTGAAGGCTTTCTCTAGCAGGTACATCGATCTGTACACCCATCGGCATGTTCTTTTTCCAAATGTTTTGTATCAGTTCTCCTGGAAATATTTCTGTGACACTGAATCAGTTTGAAGGCGAAAGAGCGCATCATCATAAGGGCTTTGATTGAGAAGAGGACACATATCAAGACTGTAGGATGATGAATTATGCAACTGTGATCTATTTAAAAATACATCAGAGGGATGTTCATGATGAAGGAAAACAATGGTGCCTGCCTGTAACATGAGGCGCACAGATTATCACGGTTATTTTGTGAAAACATCATTTGTTCTCAGGTCTCTGAGGTCTGTCTAACTCCTCTTAGTGTGGACTTTGGGTCTTATAACTTGGTATCTATCTGACACAGTAATCTTTTTAAGTCTCCACCACATGCATAGTGCACTGTGTTGCAGAAGTAAGAACTTTTAAAGCTTGAATTATTATACTGTAGTTTCAGACTCTCAAAGCTACAGGTCATTTGACCCGAGACAGAAAAAACTGTCCACAAGACTGAAAGAGATCAGCTCAGACTCTGACTTTCAATGTTTTTTGCAGTGTTTTTAGCCTCCTCCAGGGTTCCAATACAAAGATATGAAGCCTCAGTGATCGAATCTAAGTGCATATTCTTCTGGAAATCGAGTTAGTGCATTTTTCAGCTTTTACAAAGTCCTCAGCCTGCCTCGTCTTTTTAATCACAAATTACACGTATCAAAGAATTACACATTGTCGTTGACTGTGTGATCTCCGCAGGAGAGAAGTGAGCAACAGGGTGTTAATGATAACTGAGCAGAGTTTGCAGTCTCTTGTAAATGAGAATTGACACCCCAAATGTGAAGATTTTCTTTAAATAATAACAAGTGAAAAATATGAATATAGTTAATGGTATCTCAGAACCTTAATATTATAACATCAACCTAACATTTGGCACAACTGTCAGCATTGCTGATGTTGCTGTGATGTTCTCTGAAGTCATTCGTCCTGATAAAGGCCTCAGCAGCTGCTGCAGAGGAGTTTCAGTATGCACAGGACTGTAATGACTCCTGGAGCTTCATCAGCAATCGCAAAAACGACAGCTGAGCTGATTCTTGACGGCTAATTAACTGTTTAAGTGTCAAAGTGTCTGTGTAGCTAGGAATTAGGTTCATAAGGGAGTCATGCGTTGCTAATCAGCACACACAGAAAAACATCAATCTTACTCTTGTTGGACATTTTGTAGTTTGCGGCTTCAGCTGCGAGTGAAGCTCACGTCTTTTATATCAAATGTCTCCAGAGTGAAATTAGATGGATATTATTACTGTGTTTTGTAGGTAAATTAGTGGCCTTTGTGTGTCTTACATGTCCAACACTATTATAGCATAAAATCTCTTGGTATAAGTATCCCTGCTGATGAATAGTAGCTGGTATATTGTAAATAAATAGAACAAAGATAAGCTGGTGCATACGTTAAAGCTGTGAACTCAAAGTAATACAGTAAGGATTTGCAGTTACATTCTGGACTGCAGTTTATTCTGAGTCACATATGTTGTAGTGCACCCTCAAGTGATCTGAAATTGAACTATTCCACAAACAAAGTGTTTATCTGATATCTGAACATATGATTTCAATCTGAGGTCGAATTCATGGATGACATGCTCATCATTTTCTTAATTTCCAAAATGTTTTCCTTAAACGATATGTTCTCCTTGTTGAAATATAGTAAAGAATGAGATGGTCCTACAAAAACAAAGAAAACAACACCATAAACAGCTAGAAAAAACAACCAAAAAGTGTAACCAACATTAGCATTTTAACAAAATGCGCCCTCTAGTGGTCATGTGCACAATTGCATATGAATCAATACGGCTACATCTTAAATTCTTTGTTGCTGCTCGGGAATTAATGTTGCTTTTAAGCCAAGTGTGATCTGTTCCTAAACCTCACCAGGTAGTTTGAGTGTCTAAATGTAATGAGGAAGTGTAAGAGTGAGTGAAACGGAGAGAAAAGAGTGAATGAATGAAAAGAAAGTAGTGAAGTTATCGCTTCATAATGATGCAGAGATGCAGTAATGTGTCATGTTTCAAAGTCAACTATTATAGTCTTTTAGGTCTGAGATGTGATATATGTGGAGGACACTCCTTTGGGTGGTATCTAAAGGTATGAACAGATAACTTACAGTGTAAGGATGTGGTAAAGATGTGCCAGAGTATCCTAACAGAGGACCTTTAGGACAGAGGACGCCGTTCCTTGAGGTGGGATCAAATATGTGCGATCAAAGGTGAACTTCTACCAGCTGTAACTGACCTGATGGTACACAATAAACTGCTGGTGATATATGAAAAGACTGCAGTCAAGTCGACTGCAGTTAACAAGGCATGAATGAGCTCAGAGCATCGGGAATACTGGCTAAAGCCATTAAAGACAGCTTTCTTTTTTATTTCTTCCTTCAGAATATCATCCAATCACATACACAGGAAGGTGAAAAGAAAACCCGTCAAAGCATGAAATATACAACCTTCAAAGGCGTGACTTGTTTTCCATTAACAGTAAAGAAACTCGTGACTTAAACTGCTATTCAGCTGTTACTGCTCTCCTGCTGGAAATGGAAACTGGTGGTGTTCATAAAGAAAATGAGCTGTCAGAAAGACAAATCACATACTTTATATATCTACATGCATACTTGGACTAAATATCTATTGCAATTCATGCGTTTCAGCTGAGCCTTTTGACAGCCTTCGGATATATCGTTATAGAGGAGATCAAGTTGAATGCACTGATAATTAAGAGTCTTTGAGTTGAGTTGAGTCTTTAACATCTTGCAGGCTGCAGGTGGATCGTGTTGAAAGCAGATTCTATTAAGTTTTATACTTTCAGTGCCAGTGGTGGCTCAGCAAAGTCAGTTTAGCTGAAAATATTTGTTCACAGAGGAAATTTTTCGCTTCATAACCCTGTGATATTCAGCTCCTGTAAGCTAGTCAGTTTGTCAGCCTGTGATGTGACACATAGCAGAACCCATAAGGCACAGTGTCTTTTTATGTTTGTCTGAATGAACTAAAGCACATAAACAAGCATCTCTGTTAGTCCTCACAGCTCCATCAAGAACACTTTACAGCAATAGCTTTAAATCCACAAAGTCAGAACAGAAAATGCTGCACTACCAGCAGGAGATGATAAATGGAGGATTACAGCCACAAGCTAATGAAGGCATTACTGTAACTGCATGTTGGGGGGGGGTCTGATCCTCTGAGGAGGGAGCTGGAATGAAGCGGAAGAGTGTGTTTGTGAGTGTTTCTGCTGTGTCACGCCTGCGTTATTCCAGAGTGTGTAATGTAATATCACACAGGAAGACACAAACTGCTAATCTGCAGTACAGTTCCTCTAAACCACAGCATCTGTTTGGATAATCACAGTAATCCTCGGATTTAGCTGTAATCTGTTTTGGCAAGACTTTTGAATTATTAAGACAATTTCTGGGAAGACTCACTGCACATTGGAGTCTACAGGAGGACAGAGTCATATGGCACACGTCCAACCTGAAGGTCCCTGTAGCGGCACCATATTGTTTCTATTATTAAAACTCAACCCTTGTGCCATTTTTCAAAGGTTGCAGGTCTTGGCAAATCAAATGAAGAGACCACCTAGTGCTGTTATGATTAAAATGACTGTGGTATTGTGCTTCATGAGATTCAATAAATTCCGTCAAAGGTTGTCCTCTCTTGTTTACACTGGAGTGAAAAGGTGTGTTTCTCAGATTTTCAGACCAGGAGACACAACAGTTTATCTCTGTCACAGATTTTTTTTTATTTTGGAGGTGATTTGTTTACAGAAATCCAATTAAATACTCATAATTATGGTTTTATTAGTGTAAAATGACCTTAAATAGGAGCTGATTACTTTAAAAGTAATAATTCAGACAAAGACGCCACAGGCTGCGCCTTCACCTTGTTGTACGGCAGCTCTCTACAGAGGCCCGGAAGGGACAAACCAAACTCTCATTCAAGAACAAACCCTTTTTTTCTTTTGCATTGCAGAGAGCATGCAACACACACTGTTGTTTAAAACAACAAAGCTAGACTGGTGCTTTTAAGATGTCAGTTTGCAGGATAAAACCAGACAAACACTGTGATCTGGTGTTTTTCTGAGGATAAATCATTTCCCTGCACAGAGGAGGGAGGATCATCTGAGGAAAACCAAACCAGAATCAACTTAGAAGCAGTGCAACCACTCTGCCTGAAAGAGATGTCAGCCTGCTCCTGATAATGAATGAGGCTCTGTGTCTCTCACTTTCCTCTCTCCTAATGTCTGCCTCGCTCTCTCTCACCTGAAGTCACCCTTCTCGACCGGAGAGCTCCCCCCAATCACCATGACAACACTCTGTGACTGTCCTCTGACTGATGACTTCAGACAGATTCAGGACTTTGACTCCCTTCCTCCCATTATTACCCCTCTAGACTTTGATTAATTCCTATTTATCCTTTCATGTCTTCTGTCCTTCACTTTCCTCTGAACCCTCCTTTAATTTCACCTTCTAGCCTTTCATTCAGTCCCTTTAATTGCAGACTCCTCTTATCTATTTCAAAACCCCTTTTACTCCACCTCTGCATACACCTGTACCTCCCCTTGTATTTATTTCAGTGAAGTAAAACCAAAAGGGGGTGTACCCTCGGTATATTTTATTTATTTCCTGCTTAATATCAAACAAGCCACAGATGTTTGAAGAGAGTATCAGTGACATTGGAATGTTTTTCTTTATCAAATATGGTCATTTATGGCTTCAAACAGATCTAGATTACATTTTTTGCTGTCATTTTTAAAATAAAAGTAGTTTAGACAAGTCTTCTTTATGTGGGCACACAAATATAAAACTATATATAAATATAAAACTGATGACAGCAGAAATAAAAGACTTTTTGATAGATAGATCTAGCTTTATTCAAAGACCTCATACACTTCATCAAGGTCTCGTAAGGATGCTCCAGCAATTCTGCTGCACACCTTTAAAATACCCAGCAAGTCTGTTTAACAGAAAGTGACGAGAAGATCAAAGAAAAGGTAGATTTGATAAACAAGAATAAAGCATTTTTATGCTTAAGTATATACCTTAAAACTGCTAAACTACCTGTTCAACCACCTGACTGTCCATAACAACAGGTGGTCAAAAATCAATATACATTTCTTGAGTTTTTCCCTCATTAATGTGTAAGAACCACCTGGTAAAATCGCTCACAGCAGGGTCACATTTGCTGCTGAGGGGGGACTTAATGTGGCCCTCAGTATTGGCTCAGACAGCGCAGGGTTCTCAAATATCACGCATTGAGCGTGACAGTCACGCTTTTCGGTATTTTGTCACACACTCCCGCCACACATTGTATTTCTCACGCTGAAAAAAAATTAGAATATAAATTTCTCTGGCGCTCCGCCCACTGTCGCTATGGAAACGGCAGGAAACAAGCACGTCTCCCATGAGTCTGAGCAGAGCAGTTTTAGCTTTAGCAGGAGAGATGTCACTCTTCCTGCATTTAAAGCTTTTGAGCCCTGTAACGTAAAACTTCCAGGTCCGGTTGATTGTAATAATGTTAGCGACATACTTTATGAATAATTTCCATCTGACATTATCATTTAGTTCACGAGGACAGGATCAGAGGTAGGCTGAAATTAAAGTGTTACTGCAACCAAAGCTGTTTGTACTATATATAACTGGATAAGAGAACAGATCAGGACCTGAATCGATAAGAGATATCGATAATGGAACCTGAATTGTTCAATTCTTAACAATTCCCATCCCTACTGGTGTCCCCATGTTGCTGTCCCTGAGTGTGATTTCAGATTGTAGAATTCCCATTACTGATATTCAATATCCCTGTTACAAACTGCCTATAAGGTTTGCACTCTATGTTTCCCATCTTCTTCTTTACCTTTTTATACCCAAGTCTTCCTTCTGTCAGTCCTCACCTGCGCCTCCCTTCACTCTTTCATCTCTGTCCATCACTCTCTAATCACTCTACAGCTCCTCTCCTTGGAGAGGTTTCCCATTTCCCATCCATTTCTTCCCACTGCTCAGCTCTTCAGGTTCTGCCTAAGCTCTACCTTCATCCATCAATACGTTAAACATTTCCATTTCAAAGAAAAGCATTTACCTTTGCTGCCCTTTGTGCAAACTGATCTCTGGATGGAAGACACCTTTCTAAAGAACATGTCAGCCTTTCCATAAACATTCTCTGATAAAGTCTCAGTAGTTTTGATTAGCTGGCTGATGGCTACATTAGATTAACAATCTCATAAAAATTTGCTTTTTTGATGGAAATTTGTGTTTATCAAAGTAAAAATTCAGCTCATCTTCACTTCAAGTTCCTCTCTGACGAAACTGGAACACCTTTTTTTGATTTGAGGGTTGATTAATTATTTTAAACAGCTGCATGTATCGCATAAATTTGCATTAAAACTGATATTTTTGCCTGAGAAATTGTCACCACTCATGAACCAGACCTCAAATAATAAAAAGCCTATTTCTTAGATGGTCATGTCAATGAAACATGGACTGAAAGAGGAATATCATCTGTTCTAACTCAAAATTAGCTGAATATAATGAGTGCCAACTGAAACTTTGTAGTATGTGGAACTACTTGTAAAGGTTTGGTGGAAAAAGTGTAGAAAAGGACCCAAATGCAGACCGGGTGAGGATTGGAGGCTGAAGGTGAACTCAAGTTATTCATTATAGACAAAAGACGTGAAATTCATACAAACTTCAGCGGGGAAAACAAAACTCAGAATGCTGAAAAAAAACACAAAGAGAGAAAACTAGACTAAAATATGGAATAGAGCAAGTGGTTGTAACGGCAAGATCTGACAAAGACTGACGAAAACCAGGGAGCTTAATTATAGAGGAGGATTGATGGTTAGTGACGGCAGCTGGGGATAAACAAGCACAGGTGAAGAGACTGGAGCTACTGACTAGAACTGGAGTGAACTGAGGAGACTGTAGAATAATGCTTAAGATCAGACACAGAACAGGAAGCAGGAAAACGAACCAAGAATACAGAACCAGGAGAATAAAGGATGAAAAGACAAGAACAATGGCAACATGAGACAAACAACAGATCATGAAAATACAAAACTACTACAAAAACTCAAAATACAGGAAAAACAGAACACAAAACCAAGATTAAAGCACCAAACTTCCAGGAATGCAAGACTACGCCCACCTTAATGCAAGTCATGCAAAGTTCACAACAAGTCACAGTGTGACAGACATCTGATACCTGCTGAACCGAAGCAGGCTGTGACTGTAATGTAAGATTTAATGAGCTGAAGAGCTAAAAAGTGATTCCCCTATTTACTATTTTGTATTAATGTATTCTCTGCTGTCCTACTTACTGAGGAGTTGTAATTCCTCCTCCGTTTCCTTCCATGCGGCGTCTTTCTTGGCACAAACACAGAGATTATCCGTCTGCAGAGGAAAATCATGACAAATTTACAGTTTTCTTCAACAACAGAACCTGATCTGATATATGATGTCCTGCAGGGCAATGGTTCACATCAGCAGACACACAGTAATAAACAAACATTATCTTTTGATTCTTTCTCAACTCCTTTTTCATTTCTACAGAAATACGTTCTGTATGATTATAATGCAGATCCAAAAGCCCAGAGTTTGAGTTTACCACAAGAGTACAAAAAAAGTAAGAAATTAACTTGTTAACCTTGAAGTAAGTGCAGATAAAGAAGAGAATATTCATCCAAGTGAGAGAAATGGATTGAATTGTTTAAAGAATAGCGGAGCCCAGTTCCTCATTCTGATAAGAGCCTCATCAGCACCGCAGCCTTAACCCTCAGTAAATCTGATTAATTAAAAAAGACAGGCCACTAGATAAGTGACACATTATCATTTGTCTGGAGGCTGCTCACATCGGTGTCCATCTGTTTCCCCTGAGCATCTTAACTGATGTTCACAGTCTAACGTGAGTTGGTCCAAAAGAAAAACCGAAGCCTGGAATGACTTTTCTCTCTGACGGCATGTTTGTGTCACTCCTGTTGTGATTGTTGGCAGAACATCTCTGGGGCCTCGGTGCATCCTGCTGGGTTCAGGGCACAGCATATACACAAAGGCAAACAAGGAGGATAAACATGTTGCTCAGTTAAACAAATCCAAGCCCAAAGCACACAGAGTCCAAACACTGAACTCGTCAGGCAAATTGTTTGATGTTTGTCATGTTGAAACACACACCAGAGGCCAAGTTCATCAAAGAGGACATCCAACATTTGAAAAGTCTGACCTTGACTCATAGTAATGCAACAACATGAAAGCTGCTTTATTTTATTGCATGATTTTGGCATTAAATAAACTCATTTTGGTTCTTCTTGAGCATTATTTGTCTGTCTTATGTAAATTGTTGAAATTTGTTCTCACATGGAGTCTTTCATCCCAAAAAGTCCATCTCACCGTATGGCAGAAGTCGTATTTCATGCCCAAACACAACCTCTTTCTAGTTTTTCTGTCATCTTCGGGGCTATCATTGACATAACACACTCCCTTGCTCCTAATCCTGAAGTTAGCGACTGAGCCGAACTTCAACGTGATTCTAATCCTGACTCAAACAAACACTAAAACCACTGTGGTCCAGAGTTTCGGTCCCCGTAAAGGATCGCAGGCTTCCAGTTTTTCAATCCCTCAGATACTCAAAACAAGACTAAACACACACATTCAGACACACACATGCAAACGGTTTGCTGTAGAAATACACAAAAAGGAGAAAAAGTTCCGTCAAATAGCATCACTGGGTGCTTATTCCTCAGACAGGCAATGAGTAGTTTGCATGTTTCAGCCTCCTGCTGCTCAGATGGAGATAATCACCTGTACTTTAATGTCTGTCTGATGGTGAATATTTCCATCGCTTCCTTATTTATTTTTCCTTCCAGTCACATCTGCATCTCAGGTTTGACTTTTTCTGCCTCGCTGCTTCCTTCTCTCCATTTTGCCTGCAGGCTCTGGCTGACTGGCTTGTTTCTATGTGCCTGCGCTCACATTTCTCAAGAACTTTTTCTTGTTCTTGTGAGAACAAATTAACAAAAAAAGCACAAACACGTTCACACCTTCAGTAAAACGTGTCTTTAACCACTCTGTAGACAGATGGGACACTTTTTATTTGTGTTGTTTGAATAAACTGTGAAAGTTTCCACCTCTTGACTCTGTTTCCTGTTCGTTCCAACACATCTTTTTGAATCTTTTATAAACTCTTGGCTGGATTGGTCGAACAACGAGTTAAAATAAACTGTTCAGTGTTTTTATGCAGTTCAGAATAAAACATTGTTTCCGGTGTCATAATCGATTTGCTCTTTCTTTTGTTCTCTGTCTGCAGGTGAGCTTGTCACACCACTTTCAGTTCTACGCCACGTCTCCAGTTCCCTTCTCAGCCTGATCCCATCAGCCTATCCGCCATCTTTACCTCCTGCTGCTTGTGGGAACCGAACGCCACCATGCTTCTCTTCACCTCTCCCGCACCCTTCCTGTTGCTCATCTTCATCCTCCTCCCGCTTCCCTGCCAGCCGGAGTCTCAGCGCAGCGAGTCCAGTGTTGACCCTGACCTAAGAACAGTCTTGCCCTCTGTGTTCCCCTCCTCCTTCCCACCTTCCCCGTCTTACGGAAACAGCACAGGGTCTGTCAAAAAAGATAAGTGTGAGGAGAAGACGGTGTGCAAGCCCGGCATCCTGCTGCCCGTCTGGAAGCCCGACGAGCCTGGGCTCGGTTACCAGGTGGCCAGAGCTGTGGTCTACTTTGTGTCGCTTATGTACATGTTCCTGGGAGTGTCGATCATCGCAGATCGCTTCATGGCATCAATAGAGGTCATCACATCACAGGTGAGAAAGAGTCAATGAAGGTAAATGATTTCCCTGAGAACTGTTGGTACCCTGACTGGATCATTTATTGTGTGAAAAGGAGCGTAAATCCCTTCCAATTCTAAGGCTTTTCATATCAGGACATCATAAAATATATCATCAGTTCTTAAAATGAGGTGAATACAAGCTCAGACAATGTTATTATTTATTCAACAAAAAGTAAGTGAAAATACAGAAGCTGTGTTTTTAAAACCTTTACGGCTTCCATAGGAATAAAGAGGGTAAGTAGCAGCCAGGTGCTGCTAATCAAATCCAACTGAGCTACTCTATAAAAGCCGATGTTTAGTCAGTTTGCTGCTCTGGAGCATTCAGGTGTGTTAACATGATGCCAAGGAGGAAAGACATCAGCAGTGATATCAGAGAAACAACTGCCCATCAATCTGGGAAGGGTTATAAGGTCATTTTAGGGTCATTATAATTCCTTAATTCCCACTATTTTCCGACCTTGAAACAAATCCCTAAATTAAATCTACCTCATAATAATCCAAATAAAGCAGGGAGTCATTTCACCCCAAATGATTCAGAAGTGCTCGTTCTGGTGAAGGTTTGTAAGCACCCAGAATCCCCAGCTGCCACTGAATGTGTTTGCATTGTTTTTCTTTAATAGAGGCGACAGATTGTTCTGTTTACCCATGTCCTGTAGAACGATGTAAATTACTTTTAGTTTTCAGAATCTCAGAGAGCTGGCATGATGCTTTTGGAGGGATACAGCTGTGTGGGTTCATGTTGTCCCAGGCGGCCTGTAATGGTTGTGGTGTTGAGGCTGAAAAAAGAGGTGTCCTCAGAGGTTTGAATGGAGGTTGATGTTTTGTGTGAGGAGACGTGAAGGTCAGCTAGACGGAGAAAAGAGAACACGAGAGGGAGGAAGGACAAAGGAAGGAGTATGTTCTCAGTGAGGTGGGGGTAAAGGTAAAGCGCTGAGGTTAACTGGAGCCTGATAAAGCAGAGTTCAGCAGGGATGAAGGTGATTGGATGGAACCAAGAAACAATGATAACCTTTTCAATCACGAGAGCCATTGTACAGGTTGGGGTCTTTCCTATGTGGAAGACTGTCCATCCAGAAAATTGCAGGGCTGTAGTGAATGTGTGAAAAAGATACGGAGAAACAGGCAGACCCAAGATACACAGGGAAATATGAAAGTACAAGATATACAAGGAATAGATTTGAGGCAGCCAGGTAGCAGTGACACAAAAGCACCAAAAAGGAGGATTCGTACTCATAATGACGACAGTAATTTCATTTAAAAACACCAACCATTTACAGATTAGCATGTAGCCATTTTGCATGTTTGTATGAAACACAGTTTGTGAAACATCAATACGCATTCTTGACTTCATGAATTCACACATTTGTGATTTGTGATTTGTTTTGTGTGTATGTGGACATGAAAGTAACCACATGTAACAACACAGCCTCAAAGCACTTTGTGAAATTGTTGGGAAAGGAGCTACTTCCATTCATCCATCAACTTTTTTTCTGCCACTTATCTGGATGTAAACATCAGTTTCCAGTATTCATGGTGGGAAATTAATCATGCTCTGGAAGGCGAGCGTGTGTTCGGGTGCATGTACATGCACCCACAAGAGCAAAACAAACAACATTGAAAGAAGAAGAAAAAAAGACCGAGAAGATAAAGCACTTCCAGCAAACCAGCCTCTAGTGTATCCTCCCATCTCACCACCAGCCTGAGCCTCATGAATTTCCAACCCAATATAATTAACCACCACTTAAGAGTCTCTTTGTAAGTCGGTCTCAGTCAAGTCATAGTAATTCTAACTGTTTTAATAAGGACAACTGAACTTCTTCTTGGTTCATGAAGGCATTTCACATCTCATTCAAAAGGCTTCTTCATCTCTGAAGAAGGAGAAGAACTGAACAAGTCTTTGGATGAGAGGTCCATCTGCCTTTATTTAAGCTCTTAGGAGTTTTGTTGCAAATGTCAGAATGCATTGAAAAAGGCCCTCCTATCCTCCTATCCTCTACCCTGCTGATGTGCTGAAGTGAATGCCTACTTTTTTCAAGCTTCAAACAAGACATGGAGCCGCTAACCATTGTGAATGAGTGAGAGGGCAGTGTCCCTCCACATTAGGAGGATAGCACCCCGAGAGAGTTACAAAGGATAAAATGTGGCATTTTTCTGAGATTAGTCAATCGTGCCCACCAGAGAACACAAACTGAGCAATCAGAGGGTCTAGATTTAATCAAACCTGAAAAATTACATCTGTCCAGTGCTAGTTGAGGCTGGGACAAGATCAGTACATGTGAACTAAGGATGCTTCAGTGGTTCTACATTTGTCAGAGTAAGGATCAATCCCAGGATGAATACAAGAAAGTTTAGTTTTAGACATGTGAGCCTAGTGAACCACTTTGAATTGGATCAGGCAGTGGCGGAGCTTCAGAATTGATCTTAATGTATCTTCTGACCAGTGGCGTGCACGCAATTGTTGAAAAATGCTGAAGTGCCCTCAAGTGCCCTCCTGGTATCCAAAACGCGCACTGAAGTGTCGTCTTGGGAGCCAAAACACGTGCTAAAGTGTCGTCTTGGGAGCCAAAACACGTGCTAAAGTGTCGTCTTGGGAGCCAAAACACGTGCTAAAGTGTCGTCTTGGGAGCCAAAACACATGCTAAAGTGTCGTCTTGGGAGCCAAAACATGTGCTAAAGTGCCCTCTACAGTGGTGAGGAGGCGCTATATGTGCCCTTTTTTTTTCTTTCCACCCCTGCCCTTCAAAATGTCTGTGCACACCACTGCTTCTGACAAAACTTCCTTCCATTCTCCGTCTGGTTGACGATCTGCCCCTGAGGTCCATTATCTTACCATAGTTAATGGAGATGAGTCTTCAATGTGATGGGTTTACAGAGAAGACGGGATCAACAATTGTGGTGTCTGGTAATGGAAGTTTTCAGTCTCAGATAAAGCTGAACACTCACCAGCCTTCACCTGAACACCCAGATACTGATGTCTTCACTCAGGGAAGGTTGCTGTGGCTGTATTAGCAGAGATCCCCGTACCCTACTCTACCTCCTCCAGCTCTACTGGAGCACCACAGAGATGTTCCCAAACCAGCCAAGAGAAACAGTCTTTCCAGTTAGTGCCGAGTCAGCCCTGAACCGACGCCCAAAACCAGCCCAACTGCGTCCTTTTGTTTTGAAGGAGCAGCAGCTTTACTCTTAACCCATCCCAGATGAGAGTTCCTCGTCCTATCCCTAAGGGTTTCTCTTTTCTCTCTCGCCATTTTTTTGCTGCTTGTATTTGCGATCTCTTTGTCTCTACAAACAGGTTGTGACCATGGGTGAGGGTTGGTCTGTAGATAATGTGGTCAAATCAACAGCTTTTGGCCCAGCTGTCTCTTCCCATGAACAAAACCCAGAGAAACTCCTTCGCTTGAGGAAACAAATCACTCCCAACCTGGATGGCCTGAGGCTTGAAGGTGTAAATTCTCATCCTGCCCACTTTTGTGTAAAATTGATGCTTGATCATCATTACTGTCATCCATTCGACCCAGTATGTTTTTTACACTCTGTTTCACTTTGCTCTCGTTTTCAGCTTTAGGTATTAAAACCGAGCGGTTTGGGTCTACAAAACATCCTGGTTTGCCTTGAAATTGACTTGAAATGTTGCATAATTCACAACACCCTATAAAAGAAACAACCATCTAAAAGAAATTCCTTTACAAGCTGGGATGATGACATTTGCAGTAAAATAAAACAGGTTCACCAGCAGATTAAACACTACATTAGAATTCATACCATTACGTCCCCATGAGACAGGATTCTACAGCCTTTGAATGTTGTGACAGCTCGTGTATATTTTGTCCCGGTGATAATTTCGTGAGTTATTGTCATTGAAGTCTCTTCACCGAAGCTTATTTTGCCACAAGCACTGTCTCGCCTTATTCAGATCATGAGCCCCGGGCTCAGCAGATAGAAAGAGATGGAACGAATTACATTTGGATTGCCCATTATGCAAAATTTGTCAGATAAGATGGAGGCAAAGGGGAATACAGCTTGGTAATACGGTTGAGAGCAGAGGATCGTGAAAGAGCTGAATGAGGCAGGCTGCTCCTCCGACCTTTTCAAGGTCAAACTAAATAAATGTTTGTTGTTGTGTCCCACTGGTCATCACTGCATAGCCATAGTAACACTTCAGCTGTGCACAGCGGCGGCCTGGTTGGTTTTATTACACTTCCTGAGTCTGGTTTAGACACACTGTGAATACAGAGGATCAGTTAATCAGCTGCTGATGTTTACAGTCTCTGCTAAAGTAGCATCCAGAGACTTGGTGATTAAAAACACTGAGGTATGTAACTGCTTGTTACAGAGTCCTGGCACTTTTTCTGTCCATTAGATAATGCCTCCTGAAACTCTCTAAGTAATGTCAACTCTCAGTTCATCTGCTATAATGTATTAATAATGTATTGTTTCTGCAGTGTTTTGGTCACCTGCCAATCAAACTGTGACTCTCGGTCTAGAAAGATTTTATCTTCTGAATCCTGTCTTCCAAACATTTTTTGTTTTGTTTTGCAAAGTCCTTGATAACTTCTCTGATATCATCAGACTGCACAGCTCCCCTGGTGACACTGTAGGAAAAATATATTATTGTGTGTTGAGGTCATGCATTACTCAGATGTGGAACTGAGCCATCATGTCGTGGCCAGAACTTCCCTCAGAGTTGCTCTGGCATGCTATAATCTAAGCTAGACTGATAGATTTTCCTATATTTTTGCCCATATTTTGGTTATCACATTCCCATGAAAAACTAACCATCGGCCATGACTTTATTAAAATAAACCACCTCCTTTGATCCAGTTGTTTTCTATCCGCTCACATGGCTTCTTGCTTCTCTGCTATGCAGATAATACCCAACTGTACCCATCATTCCCTCCGAATGCCTCCACAATTTCAGCACGAATCTCAGAATATCTGTTTGTATGTGGTCTGAGCTCCAAGAGTTATTGAGTACTGTAGATCTCAAAATAGGAAGACCCTGAGTTATTTTGAACCAGGCACGCCACATACATGATGTAAGCTTGTGACAAAAAGGTACAAAATGTTTTTTAAACTTCTCCTGAAAGACTCCAAATTAGACTTGTTTGTTTTGGACTTAGATTGTGCTGCTGAGTGGTTTTTTAGATATATATATATATATCTGCTTTCTAAAAATCTTTTTTTTAAATGATGGTCGAAAGCCTCGATAAGAGCCACCTAAGTACCACCTTGAAAAAAAAAAATGTTTTGTTGCTCTAAGCTTATGTATCCAGTCATTATTCCATGATATACTAAAATGCATGTGAAAAAAATAGCTTCTCACTGTTCTCAGGTCAAATATTTATATGCGATTAAAATGTGATTAATTTCGATTAATTAATTACAAAGCCTCTAATTAATTAGATTTTTTTTTTAAAATTGAGTCCCTAATAAAAATGTCTTATTTGACAGTCTAAATTTTCATCACAACAGGTCAGTATTTGGAGATTTTGAAGAGAATAACTCACAGATAGTCAGAAGAAGGGCAGGAGAGGGCAACTTGAAATAAGTGTCCAAACAGCAGCCATCTGCCAAAAGTAAATTCTGCTTATTCAGAATCATTTCACCCGACTGAGGGTGTTGCTGAAATCCAAATATACATCTTTAATTTTAAGATAACCTCTTATTACAGTTTAAGCCCTTCTGTCCACAAAAATTTAAACATTAGTTGAATATATAAGGATGTGTCACACACAAGGTTAAGGTTGAATAAAAACAACTCACCTGGTTTCTGGAACTCTTTGCTTGAATTATAGCAATCTCTTCTCAGGTCTGTGTTGTATGTGCAGATTTCTGTGTGCACATCTAATTTCTGTGTGTTTGTGGGCCAACAGGAGAAGGAGGTGACCATCACTATGCCTAATGGGGAAACATCAGTGGCAACGGTCCGAATCTGGAACGAAACGGTCTCCAATCTGACTCTCATGGCTCTGGGCTCCAGCGCTCCGGAGATACTGCTGTCTGTCATAGAGGTACATTTAAATACTCACATTACCTTCAAGATGTGTGAACATGCTGTTCTGCTCTTGTAGATAAAATCAAATGGCTTTTCATGATGGTTAAAACAGAGGCTTTTGCTCTATGTTTTACTCATCAGTAGCCCCCTCGTCCCTTTACTTATTGCAAACCTCCCACCCTGAATCTCTGCAGGTGTGCGGTCATAACTTCAAGGCCGGTCAGCTGGGGCCGGGCACCATCGTCGGCAGCGCCGCCTTCAACATGTTTGTGATCCTTGGGATCTGCGTGTTGACGATCCCCAACGAGGACTCACGCAAGATCAAACACCTCAGGGTGTTCTTCATCACCGCCTTCTGGAGCATCTTCGCATACATCTGGCTCTACCTCATCCTGTCTGTAATATCGCCAGGCGTCGTGGAGGTGAGGCAGTGAGTGGTTAGGTTCATCAGAGCTGTGAGCGACTTCTGCAGCCTGACATTTGTCCACATTAAGTCTTAGACATGAAGGTTTAAGTGGTATAACTGGGATTCCCCTGGTCAGCTGATGATGATGCTTCGGGTTGGGTCAAAGTTGGGAGGAGACGTATATGAAAAACTGAGTTAAGAAGTTATAGCTTACAAATTTTTTATATTTATCTAAATTTCCTCATATTCAGCACATTTTCCTCACACTTTTGCACTTGGCAGCCCATGGACTTGTTGGTTGTTGTAATTCCTTGGTTGTTGTGTTGTGTGTCAGGTCTGGGAGGCACTGGTGACCCTGCTCTTCTTCCCGGTGTGTGTCCTCCTGGCTTGGATCGCTGACCGCCGTCTGCTCTTCTACAAGTACATGGGCAAGCGCTACCGTGCAGACAAACGCCACGGTATCGTAGTGGAAACTGAGGGGGATTTGACTCCCAACAAGGGTGGCATGGAGATGATTGTAGACGGCAAGTTCCCACCTCGAGGGGGCGCCGTGGTTCCTGCTGAGACCTGTGGGGGCGGTGCTCTGGATGGCGCTGCAGCCAACAACATTGGTGCGGCAGCAGGAGCCATGGCAACCGGAGGCAACCTGCCCATCTCCAACAGCGCAATGGTTAATGTGGAGAGCAACAAAGAGCTTGATGAGAGCCGCAAAGAGGTGAGACAAGATAACCACACACATGCAACCTAATGTCAGTATAAGTAGTCCCAACAGGTGATAAAGACACAAAAAGTCCATCCATCCGTCCATTGTCATCCGCTTTTCTGAGGTCGGGTCCCAGATGCAACAGGTTCAGGAGAGAAACCCAGACATCACACTCCTCAGACACTAATCAGCTGTTATTATCATCAGCCTACACACTTCACCATTTAGCATTTGGGTCATCAACACACCGCTTCTGATGCAGTGAGACGAACAGCAGAAATTAAACTCTCACACGACATATGCTGATGGATGCCTGATCAAATGATGGCTTGTCTTGATGAAGCCTCTGTAGTGGCATCTGCTGGAAATGTGAAAACAGAACCTTTCCTCTCCTCAGTAGCATATTTAAAATACTCCTGAGCCAGACATATCTGGCAGAACATCTCATCAGCATATATTCAGAGTTGAATTCAGAGGTGAAACGATTACTTTTTTTTTACCCATTAGACCCTGAGGCTTTGTTTAAATCAGCCTTCTACAACCTGAGCGTTTTCTGGAAAACTTTCTGCTCAAACTTCTTATCAGCAGCTGAAGAACACACTTCAGAGGTTAAACCTTCAGTTTGTATTGTACATTGTTGACTTTACCCTCATGTTTGTCAATATTTTTAAAGATTAAAACATTGTGTCTTGATGTAAATTTTGATGCAACATGTGCATCAGTCCAGGCATGAAATGTAAAATTAAACAAAACAAAGCATCTGTAAGTCATAATGAGCTTATTTACACACACACTGTAGAGTTTTAAATCAGCTGTTTTTCTTCCATATTTTGGTTTAATCATCCTGTAATCAAATTTTTTCATTGAAAAATGCAGTTACATAGAAAACAGTTTTCATTGTAGTAATAATGAGGTGCAGACTCACTTTTATCACTGCAGGAAGCAGCATTTTCTCTGTTGTTTTTACATTGATTTAAACTTTTAACATGATGGTAAAATTTGCACAGAAAACAGCTGAGTTGATGCAACTGTGTAAGGAATCATGGTCATAGATCCACATTTCCCCCTGTTTAGAGTCCACTGTTGAAGATTTTTAAAGGAAGCTGTTTTTCCTCATCTGAGAAGATTGTAAAGCCCTTTGTACCAGTTTCATGATGCTGGACTGTTTAAATAAAAGTTTCTTGACAACAAGGAGGGAAAAGTAAGAATTTTAGGAGGTAATGAAAGGACGGAGAATGAATATGTGGAAGCAGCAGCTTTCACTGGCAGGTTTTTATTAAAATTAGGTTTAAAAGTTTCCTATATTTAAACTTAAGAGAGTCTGATTTCTGGTTTTAGTGCCCCAGATTCTCAAGGTAGTTAAAATGTACATTATCATTATAAAGTTCAGAGACGACCTTCGTGTTACTCTTTATTCAACCTAAAAATGCTGCTAAAAATCACACCATGTTTTTGATACTGAAGGTTTTTAAGAGGTGAAGCAGTGATTTTAGTGCTTCTTTCCTCCTGCTTATGCTAAAAGCGACAAGAGTCACGTGTGTTGTGTAGATATCTGATACCTGTTTTGTATGTTCTCGTCTCCCCTGCAGGTGATTCGCATCCTGAAGGAGCTGAAACAGAAATATCCGGACAAAGAGCTGGACCAGCTGGTGGAGCTGGCCAACTACTACGCACTGCTGCACCAACAGAAGAGCAGAGCCTTCTACCGCATACAGGTAAATATTCCCTGAGTTCAAGGCCTTCACAGACTGCAGCTTTTTTCAGAATCAGTATTTAATGAGCAAGAAACAAAATTCATACGAAACGTGCTTTTACGTCTAGATTTGAGCAGCTCTTTTCATTCTTAAACATAAGCCTCCCACACGTCTTCCTCTCTGTCTCCAAAGGCGACTCGCATGATGATCGGTGCTGGCAACGTCCTGAAGAAGCACGCAGCCGACCACGCGCGGCGCGTGGTTGTGACAGACGAGGAAGCTCCAGAGGATGACGACCTGGCCCTGTGCAGCCGCATCTCATTTGAGAGCGCCCACAGCCAGTGTATGGAGAACTGTGGCGTTCTGATGCTGACTGTCGTCTGTCAAGGTGCTGCCATGAATAAGTCATGAGCCAAAAATGAGTTCATATGAATAAGTTAAAACAGACGATATGAAATTAAATATTTTATCCTTTATTACCAAATTATTGCTCATATTTTAACAAAGTGTTTCTATCTCTGATCACTTCCGCTGCAAACTATAAAACTGACTCACAGTTAAAGATTTAAAGATTTCATTCAAGCTTATTCAGCCTCAGCTAACACAGACCTTCATCACTGTAATTATGCAGCTCTGTTTGGAGCCATAAAGGCTTTATGATTGACTTTGCTCATGATATAAACTCCCCAACACATGCAAACAAGGCTCAATGTGTGCAACTGATGGACGTCCACTGCCATGTCAAGGTTGTTATCCCTGAAAAGAAATACTATACGTAGGAGCGTGCACTCATTCAGACTAGAGTTTTCTCCAGAGTCTGCCTTTTGATTTCACTCTCGTAGAGGAAAACTTGCTGCATGTAGATCTTTTACTGAATTATTTAAGGGTCGTTGTTTCTTCAGTGAAGTTTTGCAAAGTCACTCGTAGCTCATGGTAAAATAATTTCCTGTATCTTTCATCGAACTGTATTTTTATTTAAAACAAATACAGGAGCTGAGAATGTCTAGAAAGGCCATACTTCTGTGTTTTGAAATATTCCTGAAGTGGAAAAAGGGTTTTGGACCAGCTGTTTGGAATCAGCTGGTCAAACACTCAAGCTTGCTTAAAACAGAGGAGCCAAAAGGCACAGTTTGTTGCCCTTTTTTTTGTAATTACACTGTCAGCGGCATTGATCTGACATTCTGTGTTTTCTGAGTTTTACCTTCAACTGAAGGTAGTTATCAGTTTACCATCGCTTGATGGCTTTTAAGCAACCAAGTTAGACAGTTTATGAAATTCTGAGAGTTTAAAAAACCCATAGAGCTGAATATTAGCAGCATAGATGGAGTGTGTTCAATGAGATGTTACTGAATTGGCTGATAATACATCCGAGAATGAGTATATACATAGAAAGAACAGAATGGGGCCTAAAACAGCACCCTGAGGGACCCACATGACCGATCAGTAGTCTCTAACATGATCTTATTTATACAAACCCTAAAACTCCTGTTAGAAAGATAAGATGTAAACCATTCTGAAGTGGATCCAGATATTCCCACCTATCAATCAAGGTACTTTGATCAACAGTATCAAATTACATATTACATTGCATATATTTATTGATAGTTTCATGTTAAATTTCATCCACTTCTGTTCATTGTCAGACTGGACAGAGATACTTAATGTGCATGTGGTGGCAGTGAATAGACCAGTGATTTTAAACCTTAATACAGCAGCAAGCAGCTATTATGTACATGAACAGGAGCTTAATGATGATCCTATCAGAGTCTGCAGCGTGCGCCTTGTGCTTCTCTCTCCTGTTAAGGAACCAGAACAGCTGCATGTGCATCTTTTTACACCCGAGTCTCTATAAAAACAAGCAGCTTCATTCTAGCTTTTCCTCCGCATTTCTCATTTAAAAAGATTCACACAAAGAGAGGCCAAATTTGGACATTTTTATTCAAAATAGAAAAAAATAGCAGTTTTTAAGGTTACACGTTAGTTTCAGTCTGAGTTAAGTGTCATATCTAAGGTCAGATATTAGCACTGAATCCTCATGGAGGTTAACTAACAAACTATTTAAATATAAGACTGTAAAAAGGAAGCTTCCTGTGTAAAGTTATCATGAAAAGTGCAATGAATCAAAGAACAGATTTACGTTTCTCAACAACAGGGTTTATTTGGTTATCATTCTGTTTTATTTGTGCTGTTTAGGAGGTCTGGAGGAGAACACCTTCTATGTGGACTACAGAACCGAAGACGGTTCAGCTAATGCTGGGTCAGACTACGAGTACAGCGAGGGAACGCTGGTGTTCAAACCCGGAGAGACGAGTAAACAGATAAAGGTGAGTTAAGACACAGTGGGGGCGGTAAAGAGAGCTCGTTCAGCTAGCTGCCAGCCTCATGGCCAAGCTAACATCTCAAACACTTTTTGATAATAAATGTTTCTACAGGCCATGTACAAACATTATTTTTGGATCCACTTGTTGACAAGATGAGATCAGGAGCAGAGTCTCATGTTAAGCTTTCTGAATGGATGATAAGAGACATTTTTACATTTAAAATACATAAAATAACTACAGATTTGCATTGTTCAGCTCAATTTTAGTCTCTCTGTAAATATTGGCGGGTTTTACTTCTTCACATTTGCATTTATTTGCCCTGCAGCCTACCTATTAATCAATTAATTAATTAATTAAATCTCTATATTAATTAGTTTTCATTCTGGTGTTTTACTATCTGGTTTTTCTGTTGCCTTATAAATTCAGTTTGGTTTAATTTAATTTGATTTAACATTAGATGTCAGACTCTATAGCTAATTGAGTTTCTGCTGTGTTTCTGCCCCTTTAACACCGGCTACAGTGCAAGTTAATTTACTTTATCTGTCCTTGTCTTCAGTGGATCTCCAGTCAAACACACACCTCTGAGAAACACTTCTTTCATTCATTTAATGGAAAATCATTCACACAACATCTTTGATAGAATCCCTGAAATTACTTTTGACTACAAAGAAATGATTCAAATTGAACATGTTCACATTTTTTTGACACTTTCAACATGTAACCTTGAATCAATCCACCTATAATCCAATTATACTGTGGAAATAACTGCTTTTCTCACATCTTTTGGTTTCTGGTTATTTCTTTTTCAAATGTCTCCTTCAGCTTGAGGAATAAGTAAAAGCCATTTTCAAAAGGCTTGATGATATAATGCATCGATCCATATTTGGTTTAGTCTTTTTCTTTCTTTGTAAAGATGTTTAATGCAGACAAAATTAAACTTTAAAGATGGGAAAAGTAGGCTAATATATACATTATAAAACAGGAAATCTGTCTACACACAGTAAGACTGTGCAGGAGGTGCGTTTTATTTCGTGGAGGTACAAAAACATACTGCAGGCTTCTGAATAACCTGCAGGATGGCTGCAAAGTCTGGCAAGTTTTTCAAGGAGATCAAAGCGAAGGGAAAGGGGGGAGAGGATGACGAGATAGATAATGAGAGTCCCAGCAGGAGAGCCAGAGAAAGGCTGAAGAGAAACGATGGCAGAGGACAGACAAATACTGCTGCAGGTATGTTAGCTGCTACTGTATGAAAGCCCTGCAGCTCCCTCAAAGAGACAAACCATTTCCTGTTAATCCTTCCCGTTGATCACATAAAAGCATGTTTAATGTTGAGCTTAAATGTAACTAGATGTGTAGAATGATAATAAGAAATGTACAGTTTAGTTTGTGTTTTACTCCCACTCAATGCGTTCACTTCACCATTATAACTGTAAAGTTTGTGCACTTTCTTCTTGTTTATTGAGCCTTTTTAGCTTATCGGACAGATTCGACTGATAACAGGGAAATGTTTAAGTGATACCAACAGGTTACACTGTCAGTGTGGCATGTTCAGAAAGTAAATGACCGCAAGCGGTGGAGCAAATTTATGATGCAGTTTAGGCTTGTTTCTAATCTTCCATCTTTGGCAAGTTCATCAAGCTGCAGCTCATTTATTTACAAAAGCACAAGTGAATACTCTGTGATGTGACATCCATGATATCTCAATGAATTAATTATTGTAAAGCACATTCCAAGCTAGTAGATTAGCCTCTTTCCTTTATTCATGAGTTGAAACTCGGCTGTACATCTAAACTGTAAGGAACTCTGGCATTAACAGGAATGGATGAAGTTTAGACCCCAAGAATTTAAGGTTAATTAGGTTTTCCCTTCAAAGATCAGTAACGGTGTAGTTGTTCAGGTAATTCCATAGTAACTGATCTCATGACAGAACTTTGAAAAGGTTGTTAGTTCACAGCTCCATTTACTCTGTTTCCTACACAGAATCAGCTTAAGGTTCAATACGTCACCATATAGACACTTTATGACCCTCATTTTCCACGTCTCTATGCTGTTTATGCGGTATAAATAGCTTTATGTGTCAGAAAGGCTGTGAGGAGAAAGGAGGGGATAACAGACTGTCATCAATGGTTAGTTCACTAGTTCAGTTTGGTGAGATTGACTGAAGTTAGACTCTGATGTTTCATTTGCATGGAGCTGTGACATGAATGAAGGAAGGGGATGGGATGGGACCTCCCCGGAGTATAGATGGTGGTGGTTTAGGAGGTGGCAGAAACTTCTAATGAGGTTTCCTTGGTATCAGGAAGAGGTGGAGATGAGCAGCTGGAGGGGAATGAAAAAAACAGAGGAGAGTTTTGGAGAATAGGGATCAGACTGATTGGCCCGAACAGGAGCAGGTAAGAAGGCGATTGGACCAGAGTGGTGACAACTGGGATAAGAGTGAAGTGAGTTAGACGGAATAGCAGGAAACACCAGATAATAAGCAGGCATGAGGGAACAAACCTCTCTTTTTGAACTTCTTCATGTGAAAGCATTTCGACTTCCCCTCCCACGCACATGCAAATGGTTCAGGTTTGGAGTTAAAAGTGCACAGACAGGCTTACAGTTAGGCTCAGATGTTACAAACTGCATGGTTAGTCCCATAAACTATATGTTGTTCAGGCTTACAGATTCTAATTTTCATAGGTTGTGATTCCCATCCGCACTACGCATGAGAACAACCAAAGGATGTGTTGTCATCTCACAATGTAAAACTGTGACATGTGGCACTGCTACGATTGGACAAGAGAAGGATATATTACATGTTTTCTGCTGAGATTGGACTCAAAGTCCTTTAATGCAGATGTATTCTTTCAGAAGGCTGCAATCAAGCTGTTAGATTTGTTATCCGGAATAATCACGATTCATTGTTTTTACAGCTATAACTAACAACTTTAACACGTTATTTTCACAGAGTTTCATTAACTATTTAACAGAACAGCTTTGAAGATCCCTGTCTTCACAAACTTTTCATCTGTGCGAGGATAAAACAATGTGGCAAAGAGTTTTACTATGAAACTTATCATTTCTGAAGCACCCCGTGTGTGAAGTTAAAACGTGGGAGGATTGGACGTAAAGAAATAAGATGGTAATCTCTGCTTAGATTCAAAGATCAAAAGCAGTGGGTGTGCTGGATGAGCAGAGAGGGGTGCAATAGCCTAAAGAGTCAAATGAAGCAAGAATCGACACTAAAGAAACAGACAGAAGCCTATAAATTGGCTTATCCACCATGTGTGAGTGGATGGAGAGATGCTGAGTGAGTATATTACAAAGGCTGGTGTCATTTATTTCAGCTGGGAGGCAGTGGAACCCATCGACCGCTGTGCCAGCTAGAAATGAGCAGCAGGAAACCAATTAAACTGGAATGGCTCACCTGTAAGAAGTCCATTTTCCACTGCTGTATCAGTTCCACTGTGTGAAAATCACCTCCATCCTCACAGACCTCATCCCACACAAGAGCTGAAAGTGCCAATGAAACATCTCATCAAAAGCATTCCAACAGTCTAAAAAGGAATCAATTATTTGTTTGTTTTCAGCTCTGATTAAAGCAACTTCAGATTAATAGCATCTCCAGATGTGTTCACTGTTACCACGGTGATTACGGAATGAGCCAGGCATAGGGATATAGATATTTATGATTTCCAGGCTGAAATTAATAAAGGTTTTAAAATATCACATTTTATTCACATTTGTTACAAAAAATGTGTCTCAAACTGTTTTTTTTCATTGGTTGAATAGTCTATTTTTATAAAGGAGCCTTCCTAACTGAGTGAAATAGAGCTGTTTGAATTCTCCAGAAGCTGAGGAAAAGAGCTCCGATGCTTCCCTTATCTTCGTTAGCGTGGGAAACACCGGACCATCCTTTTATGAGAGAAAGTAGATCATTCTGTCCCACAATTCCTTGTGGCCACAACTTTCATGGCGACGCTATATGATTTTCATCCATTAGTACTAACTGTGATTCGTGTGGATAAATATGAGGTCGGGAAAGTGAAAAGAAAACCTTTTTCATTACTAACCTGGATAATAGATATTCTTTATTATCACCAATACAATGTATATGAGATCGCCTTTTGTGAAACAACATGATGAGATTACATGATATTATCATTGAACAGTTTCGGTGCTGCAGATCAATGTCATGGCTTAGTGTCAGTGTGGTCGATTCATCATCGCAGCATCTTTTTCTACCATCTTTCCTTAACTCCATAAAGTTTTACAACAAGGTCCAGGAAAATAGATTAATGGTAATAAGCAAAAGCCTCATTGAGAATGAGCTGCTGTTCTTTTACCTAGACTGGTGCAGACACAACACTGGCTCATCCCTTGAGTTAGGAGCCCTTTTTTAGGTCAGTGTTAAAGGTTGAACAAACAAAAGAACACACTGCTCTGATGGTCAAGTTCAAGAACTGGACTGAAATGAGTGAAGGACCTTCAGAAAGCCTGGGAAACTCTTGCCCAAGACCACTTTAAAAGATTACAAGAAAATAGCTGCTTGGATGTAAAATATAAAGAAATTATGATGGATCAAGACTTCAGCCCAGCAGCTCATGAGTTCAGGAAAACAGATGAGGTGCAGTCATCTGACCCATCTTTGATTAAATCTTAAAGCTCACTTTTAAATTTCCGCCCCTCCGTCTGTCTGCAGGTTGGTATCATTGATGACGACATATTTGAGGAAGACGAGCACTTCTTTGTCCGTCTGCTCAACCTGCGCATCGGAGACGCTGAGGGGATGTTTGAAAGCGACGAAGTGGGCGCCACCCCCAAGGCTCGCCTAGTTGAGCCCCTGGTTGCCACGGTTACTATCCTGGACGATGACCACGCTGGCATCTTCACATTCAGCGATCGCATGATGCGTGTGAGCGAGAGTGTGGGAACCATGGAGCTGACTGTGGTGCGCAACTCAGGCGCCCGTGGCACCGTCATCCTGCCGTACCACACAGAGTGTGGCACCGCCAAGATGGGAGAGGACTACGAGGAGGCTCGAGGAGAGCTGGAGTTCACCAACGACCAGACCACGTGAGTCCGAAATGTGTTGTCTTTTTCTACTTGTTTGCTGTGTACTGATTCTCATCTAACTCCATCTTCTGCTGCAGATCAGAGCTGTTCATGCTCCGGGTGTCATGGTCTGTGGGTTTCTGGTTCTGTGTGTCATTCTGTCGTTCTGATCTCAGGTTTCCTGTGTTAGATATTTGTTTCATGTCCTGCATTCTTGTTTCCTTTCTTCCATTTGCTCCCTTGCTTTCTCCTCACCCTCTACACCTGGATTTATTTATCCGATAACCACCACCTGCCCCGTGCTAAGCACCTGTTTGACTTTTAGTCCGAGGTCCTTCTGTTTGTTTGCTGCTTTAGATCCTGTGACTTTGTTGCTTTTCAGTCAGTGTCTGATGCATTTCGCTGTCTCGCAAAATAAAATATGTGAATAAGAGCAGCTTTAATGGGATTTCAGATGTTTTTTTATGCAAACAGGTGGAACTTTATTAACTGAGAGAATTGTTGCACTGTTGTGCAATGTTTAAGTTTGTTTGGCATTTTTGCCTCTTTTAGCTGAATATTTGCTGCTGGGTTCAGTTTAAACAGAACTGAAACAACCTGCAGGAGATGACGTAGAACCGAAGAACCCCATGACTCTACTGAATGCTAATGTGGCTCTTCATCTGCCTGATGACTTAGAACTAACTTTTTTATAATATATTTTAAAATATATTGCTTTGATCTTCCTTTTCCTCCAGTTTTCTGGACATTTTAGTTCTTATATATTCATATTTTTCTTACATGTCAGTGAATCTCAGATGGTGCTCAGACATCTGAGAATGAATGCACTATTTATGGATTTAAAAAAATAATATTTTAATTAAAATAATGCTAAATCACCTCAGGTAGCAATTATGAAGAGCTCAGGTTTTTGGCTCTCATGTTTTGTTAAGCATGAGGGTGTCGCAGCATGTGTGCATGTTAACGCTTTAGCTCTCGAGTACCGAGAGAAAGCAACACTTTAGCTTCTGGAAGTATCTCATATTTCAGACTTCACTGCTCTGCTTGTTTCTCCCCTGAGCAGATTACAATCCTTGAAAGCTGAGTAATCTTACTTAGTTGGTTAAAACAAAGACAAATGCACTGATTTTCTATTAAAAAGATACAGGTTCACCTCATCCAAGCTTATGTGTTGTGCACTCCCTCTTTAACCTTTCCTCCTTCCATCCTCATCTTGTCTCCCCTCCTTGCCTTTCCTCTTATTTATTTTCACCTCCTCTCTTGCCATTTCCTTCCTCCTCACATCTTTCAGCTCTATCTTCCATCACCATGCTGTCTGTCTTCACCTTTGTGGCTGCCAGATAGCAGCGGCATTCATTATTCATCAGGGTTGACCCAAGTGGAGGTCCATGTGGAACCCTCACTCAGTTTGTAAGTGTGGTTGCCACTTAATTCTCCATGGTAGAGTGTTTTAAAAACGTCAAGAATGATCCGCCTCTCAGCTGACAACGGCTCTTAGTGCAACAAGTGCATGGCAAAATCTGTATTGAATTATTAAAGTGTAACAGCACAAGTGGCTGAGTTCTGAATTCTTACATCCAGATTAGTAAAACTTGTTTTTCTGCAGTTTAAAGAGCAACAGAGCACATAGTGTTCACATATCCATTGCATTGTGTCCAGTTCTGACGCTGTGGGAGGTTGATTCTATCCGGTGTCACAAATTAATCTTAATTTCATGAGTTAGTGGATATCAGGTCACCAAGTTGATATCAGTGCTCCAAGATCGTCCATTTTATCCACCAGTGAGCTCACACTTCCCATGACATTCAAGAGAAGAAATGCTTCCTCTTTCTTTCTCACTGTTCTGTTCCTAATCTGCATCCCAGACGTCTCCTCTTCAACTCATCTGCATCCGAGGGCTTTTTCCAGACATTACTTGGGAAACTCAATCAGCTGTTTTTACATGCAAACAACCTTAATGTTGACGTGGTTACGGCATCAAAAAAGTCTCAGATTTACCAGCAGACATCATTTCAGCATCACAGCATCCAAAAGTGTGAAGAAAAATGTTTAAAAATATGTGTTTTCACAGAAAGATCTCACTGGAAAGATGGAAAGAAAAGACACCATTCACATTGCTCCTCAGTCAGGATGAATGGCTGTTGAGTATCTCTCCATCTCCTCTCATTGTTTCTCAATTCCTTTCTTTTTCTGCTTTTCCATTTATTTCCCTCTGCATTTCTTTTTCTTCCACCTCTCTGTGCCTGTCGGTGTTCATTTTCCTCTGTGCAGCAGTCCACCCAGAGGCTTGTCATCATCACTTCACCAAAGCAGACGATCATTTCTCAAACCTTTTACGTATCCAACATTACTGTTCTTTAGCTGCTGCTCTGATTCACATAATCAAGTCATTTCTCCTGTTATACTCCTGCCAGCTGCATGCATGAAATCATGATTATCTTTGGAAGCAGAAGTCTTTATCTCAAATCTTAGCAGATCAAAAATATCCAACAAACTGTACAATCATCCATTACAAAGTATTTTCCTGCAACTTTAACAGTCTATTTCCCTGCGGTTTCTGTTCACCAGCAATCAATTTCTGTTTTCATACGGTGTCATTTTCAACTTTTTGGGTGTCCGTTCAATGCACCTGACTTCCTTCTGCTCTCAGCTTCACCCCAGCTGCTTCTGATCAGAGGCAAACAGCCTACTGTGAGGGCAGCGCCGCTCAGTGTATCCAAGTCATTATTAACAGGGGCGCCCTGCGGTGAAAGCCCTGCGAGCCCCACATTATCCATTAACCAAACGCTTTTCCTCACCCTGTGTCAGTAGCTTACAATTTGTGTCTGTGTGTGTCTGTGTGTGCAGTCAGACTCTCCAGGTGAGGATAATTGACGATGAAGAATATGAAAAACACGAGAACTTCTTCATTGTGTTGGAGGAGCCCCGTTGGCTAAAGAGAGGAATCTCAGGTATGTGTGTTTGTATTTTACTGGAACTGATTGTTTTACAGCTTCTTATTGACCAGATCTGTAAGCTGGAGACTGAACTCAGCGTGTTTCATAAGTAAATGCACTGGTTGACCAGCTTTACACCTGTGGCTCTTTGGCTGAATCAAGAAAAATGTTAGCATTTATGAATTTTAACTATAATCTGGTTCAACCAAACCACATTGAACTGATGTTGAGAGAGCTGAAAGAGCTTTGCTGAGTCTTTATCTAGTGACTCTTTTTTTTCTGTGAGTATTGCTTGTTAGGGTGAGCTTTTGTTGTCTTCTTTCTTGCTCCGACTCATGGCTCTTCTTTTTGTTTGTCCACAGCTCTGCTGCTCAACCAAGGTAAGACCATCTGATTATTCCTTCTGCTTCAAACTGGAGGCATAAACTTGATTTGATTTGTCAAGAATACGGCTGCAGCTCCACGTGATCTCTTCATCTTCTCATTCATTTCTGGGTTAACTGATTCATTATCTGTGAATAGAGTGTCAGAACATAATGAGCACAACCCTTTTTGGTTTCCTAAAGCTTTTGATTAGATTTGGTTCATGTCTTCTGCCATGTTTTGTCTGACCGACAACCTAAAGATGTTCCACATGTAATTAAAACTGTTGTAATTATTCAATTATCAGAGCAGCTTCTGATTAGTTTTTCTGAACTCACGGGGATAGATAATAAGCTCAGACAGACTCAGCGCTCCATCACTCTGTTTGCTCTTCTGTGATTGAGTTATCGTCCAAGAAAAAAATAGAAAAAACACTAAATCTCAAATCCTGACATTTCTGTGCAGCAGTCAAACGTTCAACATGCACAACATATAAAGACGATAATAAACAAGTTTACACAGGCTTCTAGCTTGATTTCCTCCTGTTTTTGCCAAGATTGGATCAGTGACTATCACTACTATTACTAATAAGATTAGTTTCTAGCCTGTCATCATCCAGTAAAACAATATTTTTTCTTTTGTTAACAGTAGTCGATGCAGGTTGCTTCCTTTTGCTGCATTGACAGTTTGAACCACAGCTCCTGCATATTCTCCTCATGTGTAAGACACTGGATCAGCATCAGTGGCATTTTTAGAGCATGTATGTGAGTGTATGTGCAATGAATATTAACTGTAATCTGTGACAGCTGAACTCTGGGAGCTTGTATGTTTCCTAAAAGAAGTATGAGTTGATCTTCATCATCAACATAATGATGACAGGTGTGTACTCAGAGAGAAAAGAAACAGAGAGGAAAGTTAAACGGCATCCATTTGGAAAACAAATGGTGTCTTTTGATGTTTGAAACAGGAGCTCAAAAACAATCCTTCCTCATTACTGTAACTGTTTACGTTCTAGATGTCCAAAACTTTACATGTTAAACAAACCAAGTAATTTTCTTTTCATTTTTATTAAATCTAAACAGATGCCACAGTTTCTCCTGCAGACACTCTGCTCAGCCAGGATAGTGTTTACTCTGCACCACATTACAATGACCTGGCTCACATTCTGCCATCCCTATTAGCCTCGCCTCCCAGAGTGATGGGTAATTGTCTGCTTGCATCTGAATCACTGCACAACTGACCTGTGTAACGCTCAGCCACAGAGCAGTTCAGGGATAAGTGCCGACAAATTAATCCAAGCTCCTTGTTTGTCTGATGCAGATTTATCACCATCATCAGAGCATCAGATATCATTTTGCTTTTATGACGTATTTGGAGCCGGATGTGTTGGTTGGAAAAAAATATGGATGTTGAACTTGATAGAAATTGTTGTCTGAGAAACTGCTGAGTAGTTTGAACCTCAAATGACAGACGATTAGAAGTTGAAAAAACAGAACTTGGAGTAGAAAAGATCTGGAGAAAATGCGGTAAGATCAGAAGACTTCAAGGTACTGATGACTCATAGTGATTGTTGTTGTTGTGAAGGGGATTTCTGGTTCAGTTCACACATTTATCACAGCTGGATGGTGATTCCTGCTGGGCCTCATCATTGAGGAAAGCTGAGATGTTTCTGTTTGGAGGAAAAACCTGAAAGAATAGTGAAGCTGTGTTTGAGCGTGCGTGTGCCCATGTGTCTCTCTGAATATGTGTGGTCATGACAGCTTGAAATATTGTTCTGGAGTACTGCAGGGACTTTGCCGTGTGCTGCTTTACTTTTAGTCTTCTCATGATTAGACGTTGGTCACCTGAAGAGGAGAAAGGATGTAATCCTTCTCTCTCAACACAAGGGCTGAATGAGTAAATCTGACACAGAGAGGTTGAATCTGACTTTCACCACCTCACTTATTTCTCTCTGAAAATGAATACATGTTGGATCTTGTGTCTGCAAAATCTACTTAAGTTCCTCAAGCCATCTTGCAGAGTTTAATTAGCCAGTTACCCAATAACAACTTCTGAAAATTAGAGAATGAACCCACAGCAGTAAATCCTTTGGAGCATTTAACAGCTGAGGTTTTCCATCTTAATTTTCCAAATCTATTCAAATATTCAGAGTATTTACAAATAAACTTTTTACTGATATCAACAACAAAAAAGACAGTAAATCATTATGTCCTGACTCTTTTGTCACTCCAGAGTAATTCAAGATATCTGAACACATCTCCAGCTGAAAGCAGCAGAAATTCCCCACAAAATATTCATACATTCTGTGGTGTAAATGTGTGGAAATAGCCTCGATATCACAGGAACACTGCTCGCATTGCTTGGAACGTCTGTTGCAAAGTGCGTCACAGAAACTTGATGAAATATATGAAAAAAGCTAATCTAAATCAATGAGTAGAACAGTGGAAAGGTGAACAATATTGTGCAAGTTCTCCTTTGTGTATATGGATTGTATTGTAAGATAAGCAGCCAGAGTCCTTTGAGCATTCCATGGATATAAAGTCATGTGAAAAAGGAATAAAATGCAGACTCACAGTCTGTTATTGATAGAGGTAAACCCTCTTCTTCTCCTCTCCACAGATGGGTCAGAGGGGCAGATGAGTGCTGAGGAGGAGGAGGCCCGAAGGATAGCTGAGATGGGGAAGCCCATCCTGGGAGAGCACAGCCGCCTGGAGGTGGTCATTGAAGAGTCGTATGAATTCAAGGTGCACATTAGATTGTTTATTTTCCTGTGCTGACCTCTATAAGAGCAGTGCCCTCTTATTGTACTGTGCTGTCAAAAAAGGAACTCAAATGCATGCACACAGCAGCCCTCAGAATAAATAGGCTTGGTGTTGTTAGCCAATACGAGTTTTAAAGATCCTTATGTTAGATTTTTTTATGGTATTTAAAAGAATAATAAGGAGAACCTGCAAAGTTAACTCCACATAACACAAAGCACTGTACGTAAAAGGGATCACTGATATATAAGATATCCATTGAAAAACAATGTTTTTGGAGCAGCTATCTGATACCAGAGTTGATCCAAAATGACTTCACATGCACAGTTTTTAACTCCAGTCCAAACAACATTTAAATTTTTCTGTCGTAAATCCAAAAACAAGCGCAGATGAGTTCAGTCCTGGTCCTGCTCTGCATTCTGAGTTTAGTCTTCTGATTTTTGGGCAAAAATAATGCAAAACGGAAGAATTTGTGTTGTTTTTCAGGTTATGTTATATAATCCACTTTTCATGCTCTTTCCTCTACTATTGGACTGGGTCTGAACCCTCCATGTGAGGCGGTGTAGTATAGAGTTAAATTATTTGTGTTTTTTTTCTGGTTATGTTATATAATCCACTTTCATGCTCTTTCATCTACTATTGGACTGGGTCTGAACCCTCCATGTGAGGCGGTGTAGTATAGGGTTAAATTATTGAAAAGGCATTAGTTGCCCTCAATACAGCAGCTTGTTTGAGGCATACAGAATTCAAAATCACATCACGTGCACAGTGTTACATTCTCATGCTTCCTTTGTCTGCAACCTACAGCTATAAAAGTAATTTACAGTACAGATATTATGATGCTGCTCTCCTCGGTATATCAGGGAAGTCTTGCGTTGAAGAATATTACGAGCTGTTTATCAGAAGCACTCTGGGAAGTTTATTTCTGTAGATGGAAAAACCAATTTATTCAGTGGAAGCTGGTTTATTGCAATTTTTAAATAGTTTTAATTTTTAACATGAAAATGGAAAGAAAATAAAGCAAACATTCATTACGCTTTAAACAAATTAAATACCCACCGCAGCATGGGCTGTTTGAGAATAAAGCAAAGATGGGGAGGTAACAGCAACAAAGAACATCAATAAAATGGAATAATTTCATCCAAACAGCCCACTAAAATTCAACAACTCAAATCTTTAGCTGATTAAACTGACTCATTGTGGAGAGAAATAATTATTCCTGTCTTTTATGATTTGTGGTAAGTCTGAACCAGTTTGATGAAAAACACAATCAGTGTAATTGCCATTCTGATTTTGTTTACCAGACAATCAGCATTAGAGGACTGAGGAGCTGTTTTTCCTCTGTGTACAAATAAATAATGAATGAATGGGTGAAGCTACATAAGTTTCACTGTTCATTTTTGTGTTTTGTAACTCCAAACTATCAAGGTTTTAGCTTAAAACAGACTCAGTGCATCTGTTCATATGTAGTGAAAGGTGTGTGGAAAAACTAAGTACACCCTGTGATTCACGGTAAAAGTTGTGTAACATGTAATGTCTTGTCATTCTTTTCCTCATTCTAAATTAAACTGAACATCTTCCCCTGTTTCCAGTCTTTATGTTAAGCTAGCAGTTTTCAACTGCCTGAGCTGTGGCGGTTTTAACTAATTTAGCAGCAGTTTAGCTAACTTTTTTTCTTTGCAATGAGTCTCTATTTATGTTCAGATAACCAAGTTGCTTTATTTCCACTTTTTTATGCTAAGTTTAGCTAACTGTATGCCCTTTAAATCTATGTTTTCTGATCTTTATGCTAAGCTAGCTGTTTCCAACTGTTTCTAATCTTTTTGCTAAGTTGGGTGTACAAAGACAAACATTACAGAATGAAATTACAGTACCATTTATAGTTTTTGTACTAAGATAAGAGTATTTGTTTTCCTTTGTGTCCAATCTCTATGCTAAGCTATTTTGGTCCCCCAGCGAGCTAGTTTTTTAGCGTTTACAAAGCAGTAGCTTTGAGAAACTTGTTTCCCTAGTTTTTCTAGACTTTCTGCTTCACTAAATTTATGGTTTTCCCTTATTTCTTGTGTTTGTGCAAGGCGTTTCTATAAATAAATGCATAATGTGGTCACTTCTGGCTCCAAATACCAAAATTGCTCCTAAATATGCTACTGGCATATTTAACACAGATATAAAGGTCACTTTTCTTATCTCACTGTTTTACCTGCTGAAGTGACTGAATGCATTTATCAAATAACCAACATATTGCTTTTAAATGCAGCTTCCTATTTGAGTATAGTTATAGTATAGCTCCTTCATGAGTACTGAGTGTACTAGTAGTAAACCACAGTCAGGGTGGCATGCTAAAGCTAAAGCTACTCAGAAGGGGGGCAAATTATTCATCATCTAAAATATCTCAAGCCTACAAAATTTCACATAACTGTTCACACAAATGTTATATTTTGGGTATACACAAAGGGATAATTCTGCCTCAATCAGTCACAGGAAGTGGGTCTGCTTAACACCGTCCATATCACCATAGTGTTGCATCCCAGATGGAACCGTGTTATTTCTACAACATACCTTGTGCTCAAACTCTTGGAAAATGTTTATGTTTAAGTTGTAAATTGTTTAGATGGTGAAAACATTGTTCTTATGATGTAGTTTAGCCTTCTGAGTAGCATTTAACTCTATTTCGCCAATCTGGAAACGTCAGACTCGCCAAACTGAGAGCGTTCTGACTACTGTCAACTGTAGGTAAAGAATATTTATATTTGTACATTTATTTTCAAAAATAAATTTCCTTTAAAGCTACAACAGCTAATAAATATATGGCCACCTATGTTTCCAACAATGCAAAGACCCTGCCTACCCGGCCAAACTCCATGCTCTCTGTTTTGAAAATGCAGTCATCTGGTTTAAATTTTTTTTTTTAAATTTATGGGATGCCTTTAAATTATGTGCTTATAATTTCATTGCCTCTCAGTTTCAGATTGATTTAGTTTATTTTGAATGATGGGAGCAGATGGGCATCAAAACAGGACTAATGAGATTCTGCAGCATCACCCAGCAGGACAACAGAGGCCTCACCTGAGCAACTCTGTCACCTGTCCTTGACTGTAACTGGTTGCTAATGAGGTGTCCTGTGTTTCTGATTTGCAGAGCACTGTTGACAAGCTCATTAAGAAGACCAACTTGGCGCTGGTTATCGGCACACACTCCTGGAGGGAACAGTTTGTGGAGGCGGTCACTGTCAGCGCAGGTAAGCTCTGTTTGTGTGTGGACAAACAGTTGTCCTGAGGACTCCTTCCTCGCTGTTAGTCCCTCCAAACAACTGTTGTATGTGCGATGAACCTCCTTTTCACATTATTGAATGGCAAAAAGTAGTTTTAAACGGGCTGAAAAATGGGCCCCATACAGGCTTGTCTATATTGGCTTCACATAAATTGCCCACCTGGGTCTACTTATTTGGTGGGCCCCGGATAAAATGCACATTTTTGACTCATGCCAGTTTTTGGCAGTTACTGGAAAATATTTTGGCTGTTACAGTGAACCAATGTTAATGTTTAGGCATGAATGGAAGTCAGATTTGTAATTGAAGACCACCACCTAGTGGAAGTAAAAGTTCACTACAGACAGTAATGAATCCAGCCGGGTGTCAGACATGTTGGATTCCAAACCTGCACTTTCATTAGTGTTTAAAACTCTGAGAATTTTGTTTGCTGAGATATTTACACACCATTGCACCGGCTGAGCTGATGTGTACTCTTGAATGTGGTGAATACTGTGCTGACTCTTATCTTTTACACTCCTCCAGGTGACGGCGATGATGACGATGAGGAGGGCCGTGAGGAGCACCTTCCATCCTGTTATGACTACTTCATGCATTTCCTCACCGTCTTCTGGAAAGTTCTGTTTGCATGTGTCCCACCCACGGAGTACTGGAACGGCTGGGCCTGCTTTGTTGTGTCCATTAGCGTCATCGGTTTCCTTACCGCCATCATTGGAGATCTGGCGTCACACTTTGGGTGCACCGTGGGGCTGCGGGACACTGTGACCGCTGTGGTGTTTGTGGCACTGGGAACTTCTATTCCAGGTGAGCAAATATCCTCCTTCATGGAATGAGAGCAGAAGGTATCATGGATTGTTATTAATTTAGTTTCTGCACAGCAGTGAATGGATGATGAGACGGTAATCTCCCTCTTACAAACATGTGAAAAGCCCCACATCTGCCCTACAGCTACCAAAGAATTTCTCTTTGCAGTTATTATGCATTTGTCATTTCTTAATATATTTCCAGGAAAACAGGAAATAGGTGCAGTGATGTACTGAACAGGTCCAAACATAGATATAATTACAGCATATGAGGCAAAAACAGAGTTTGTTCATCTCTAACGTTTGAAAGTGAATATCTGGTCTGAGCTCCTTTATTCTCCAACACAGCCTGAACCCTCTGAGACAAGCTTTCTGTCCTTTCTTTAAGGAGTCTTCAGGAATAGTTCTCCAGGCTTCTTGAAGGACATCCCAAAGCTCTTCTTTGGATGTCGGCTGCCTTTTGTTCCGTTCTCTGTCAGATGATCCCACACTGCTTCAATAATGTTGAGGTCCGGGCTCTGGGGAGGATTCATCCCTCCATAAGACCTGTAGCCACTGATTTTCAGTCCACTTCTTGTGTCCTTTGGCATAGCCAAAAATATAAAGTAGATGTGTGGGCCTTGGGCTCATCACAGTGCAGCTGTATGTGTCTGTGTGAGCATGTGTGTGGGTGTATAATTTGCTGACCTCTGTCTTGCAGATACTTTTGCTAGCAAAGTGGCCGCTGTGCAGGACCAGCATGCTGACGCATCTGTTGGAAACGTCACTGGAAGCAACGCGGTCAATGTGTTTCTGGGGATCGGTGTGGCGTGGTCAGTGGCTGCTGTCTACTGGAGAATCAAAGGAGAGGAGTTCAGGGTGGACCCGGGGTCACTGGCCTTCTCCGTCACACTGTTCACCATCTTCGCTTTCATCTGCATGGCCGTGCTCTTGTTCAGACGCAGGCCCTCCATTGGTGGAGAGCTCGGAGGCCCGAGGTTGTCCCGCCTCCTGACTAGCTTGCTGTTCTTCGGCCTGTGGTTCCTCTACATCCTCTTCTCCAGCCTCGAGGCCTACTGCCACATCAAGGGCTTTTAAAAAGAAGATGATGAATGTTCCAGAAGAATATTGCACAGCAACACACACAGCCTATGTACTTTAACCCTCGGTCCATACAGTCCACAGTTTGACATGTTTAACAGGGCTCACTGCAGCCAGGAGGTGTCCTGGCCTTTGATGCAGGGATGCTAAAATACTTCAGATACATGTTCACACACACTATATGTACAGAGATTACGACAAACACACACAGTTGGAATGATAAAGGGCAAGAGGAAGCAAGTGTTTTCGGAGACGAGAGGTGTGAAGCCAAAAGGTTGCTGTAGAGAGAGAGTGATTTTCAAGTAGAAAGTTAATAGAAAGTCAGGTGAGACATGACAGTACTGTTTGATTCTGTGGCACAGGTGGCTTCCTTCACATCCGGGGGGTTACCCTGGATTTGAGGAGCTGTCCTGCAGGATCTGACATGGTACTGTAAAGAAGGAACAAAAACATGAGCACAGCTGGCAGATTTAGTCCATGAGTTGCAGTAAAGGATCAACATCTTTCCCTCCCGCCTCCCCTCTGTACCACAGACTTTACAGATCGTGTTTTACACAGAGGAGGTGGAGTACTGTGTGGAAAAAAAGAGTCAAATGTTTACAAAACAATAACATTACATTTGTTTACTACAGGAGGTTCTCATATAGTTGTGATGCTTGTTTAATACGCAGTATAGATGATGGCGATCCTCCACGTGCGCTGTAAATAGTAAAAACCAGTGTACATATAGAGTGTAGTGATTTCAGGGAGCAGACAGGGAGAACTACCACTCAGAAAGTTAAGAGAGCAAATAAATGCAAATACTAACCTGTACAATGGAAAGAAAATTAGCAAAAAACTGTCAGAGGACCTTCAATGTTTATAAAATTCATGCACAGAGCTGAGTGTCAGAGATCCTGAACTTAGAGTCATTGATGTTTTTGATTTTGGAAGCATGTTGAAAACAAATTAATTATATGCTGTTAAAAAAGTGTCTCAGAGTTCCTAAAGATTATCCAGTCAGATGTGTCTCTTTACTGGATTGTTTTCATGGTAACCACAGCCTATTTGACAGAGGTTTTTACATCAAACTGAAGAATTATCTTTGCATGTTTAGGCAGACACTTCTTCGCAGCACATGTCACACATGTTACAGGGAATGAGCAGAATCCACCTGTAAATGTCTGCATCTGTGTGTCAGAAACTGCCAGCTGGACGTTGATGTTGAATCTTCCTGCATGAAGCAGAAAGATGAATTAATATTTTCCTCTGCAGAGGGACCAAACCACTGCTCACACACTTTAAACTCAGACTGAAATCTTAGTGCTGAACTTATCTTGAGTGACAGCAGCACGGGCAGAAAAACATGCCCAGACAGTCGAATAATGTAACAGTGTTAGTTTACAAAAATGACATGTTGAGGGCACTTAAGTAAAAAAGTAATAGCTTTGAAACGTACCACAGAAAGCTCCACAATCTTCTGTTGCACACTCTCATTAGGCTGCAGGATGCTAATGTACAGCAAACTGATGCTTTCAGTTAGCAAACTAAGAATGCCTTAAGGGAAAGATTCAAATACAAATGTAGTATTCAAGCTTTCAGCTGTACAAACTGCCCAGGCTGCACTTTGTTTGATGTAACTAATACATAGTGTTGTTTTACCTTCAGTCAAGTGCAACACTTAAAACTGGTTCTGCTGACTAATGTAACACTGGATCTAGATGCAACCATCATGTTTCTGTTCTGGACTGGACTGCTGTAATTCATCACTCTGTCTCTGCTTGGAGTGCAATATAACTACCAGACAGGCTGAAAATGACTGCCATTTTAATTTAAACTCTCTACGTTGTTCATAAGAACCACGCAGTCTGTCATTTCATTCTGGTTCCGTCAGCAGCCGACAGCTGTCAGGCCCCGCCGCCGATTCTGAAACAGGAAGTCAGAAATGCTGCTGCAGGTTTTGTACCACAGCATGCTCTGACTTCAGAGGAAAACGTTAGAAAGCACATCCCTGCACGGCCTGTGTGTGCTGCTCAGTATTGTAAGGCGGACTTGGGACAAACGTTCACAGGCAACTGAAACTACTGGCTGCTAAATAGACAATAAAAAATCATTCCGAACACACAACTAGAGAGGTAGCCATCCCAGATTTGCCGCGACATTTGCACACTGACATTTCAAAGTTATTACTTTGAATGTTGAAGAACACAAGGAGTCAGTGCTTGAAAATGTCGCGGCGAATGTGGTGAACAGTGTGCAGCATCATAGTTTACAGTTAAGAGCTATTAGCTTTGACAAAAAGCTTGAATCATTGTTATCCTCCCTGTAATATTCACTGCCTAATATCCGTCACCTTAAATATAATTCTGCGAGGACATTGCATTACAAAAACCACACCCATAATTACTAAGTGCTATTCATGGTGAGGTTGTTCTTACTGCTGATGAACGCAGTCATGTCAGAAAGCTTTGGTTCGTTTACCCAAAATAACAACTTTGTAAACTTTCTAAAACCAGTTTTTGTATCTTTTCCTTGCAGAAGTAGCCAAGGTAGACATTTTTTGTATTTCTAAACAACGTTTAGAATAGTATCGGTGTGTAGAGCAGGTAGTGTGGATTAGATTTTGATATATTTTCCACAGTGAGGAAGCTCCCTTTAACTCCTCAAACAGTGTCGGAGTGTGAAAGAGCCAAACATACGCATCTAATTTACTGAGGTACATCATCTGCTGATTTGTTTGTGTCCATGGTATGTGTATTTCTTCTCATGAGATAATTTATTTATTTACAGAGGATTATTTATGTAAGGATAAGCTGTGCTGCATGTCCTTGAGGTGAACAATTTGGAGTTTAGTTCAAGGATTGTGGTTTTGATGTGCAATACAGGAAAAAGTTAATCTGCATCTTATGTCATTAGCAGCTTCATTATGAGCTCTTCTGCTGCAGTGTTTGTTGTAACCCTCCAGGCATCTCTTCATCCAGTCTTCATGATGGAGGGTTTTTAGTGTAAGTAGCATGTTTACATGAGGAAACAGTGTGGAACATTGCCAGTATAATTGTCTGTGAGGTTGTGGCGAGCTGAAGTGTTGGAGATACTGACGACGCAGCTGTGTGAGGCTGGAACAGTCGTCAAACTCGAGTCAACTCAGTAAACCAGCAGGTGGGATCCAGATGACGTGCGCTCACACAGGTCTGATGAACTCCTATGTCTTGGATGGCTGAGTACAGAGTGGAACACCTCTGATAATGTACCCAGTGCTGCCAACAGATGTGACCCAGATGTGGCTCTGCAGCCAGAAGCAGAACTGTCCACAATGTCCAGACAATTTTCCGTGTTTCCATGAACTTCTGTACTAACTGTCGGCTTCTGCCTTTGCTGTTCTGTAGATAGATGTGACGCCTCCCCTCTCAACCATTCCTCCCCAGTGTAAAACCTCCCCTTCGTGTTTCCTGTTTACATGCATGACGAATCCCGCGTGTTAGCAGCATGGTCTACTGTGACGGACGCCTCGAGGCATATTTTATCTGGTTCAAACAGTTTGATATCCAAATAGAGTCTCTTTGTGAAATACCACAGGTGTAACACACAGATACACAACCACAGCTCCATCAGATACACAGAACAGAGACGCCCACACGGCTGTCTTCTGCCTATCGGCTTTGTTTCCTCCAAAAGCCGTTGAAAAAGCGCCCGCTCAGGCCTGCAACAAGCAGCATCCCAGGCCATCCTTTTGTTTGTCCGAGTATGATATTTCTGTGTCTGTGTTAGTGTTCACCCTCCTCTTCTCCCCTTCCTCCCCCATTTGCTCCCTCCCAGGTCTTGCTCTTCAATGTGTCTCTTTGTGAAGTTGTTTCCTGTGATGATGAAAATTTCTCTCTGCCTGAATCCTTGTAGGGAAATTACGACTGAGTTACTACAATGTCACGTGATAGACATATACATTTATTCAATATTGTAATAAATTAACTGAAGATTATATTTAACTTTTTTTATGAAATGCAAAAGAAAAATTCTTGGAAAAAAATGGAAACTTGTTTTAGAAAACATGGCATGAGGTGTAATGTGTTACTGAAAGAAAATGAAGGTCTTTAATCAAGTGAAGTTGACCTTAGTTAAATATAGTTTATTTATTTTCAATGTGCAACGTGTCCGAGTCATTATTCTTTTAACTAAATGAGTGCACGTTCCAAACAGCTGAAGGGCTGTGTAAAATGTATTTAAATCCCTTAAATCATGACGAAAGCAAGAGTGGCTTTTGAGCTGTGTGCTGATACCAAACCGGACGGTCCGCCTCCTCTTTAACCCAGAGGATGCAACAGATCGCAGATCGGAGAAGGCTGCAGCGGCTTTTTGTCTTTTTATGGCGGTTTTAACTGTCGTGTAGCTGCAGCAGCAAAAAGTCTGATGCTGATTGTCACACATAATCACATCCACTTATCATACATCAAAGGTTCTTTGCACTCTCCTTCAGCACAACTAGAGTCACAGTCTGTTTTGTTTTCAACTTTTTTGGAAACGTAAGATTATAGTAGACTGTGGTGTTGGATACAGTTACAGGATATATGAGAATAACTGAAAGCAAACTGAGTTTCGACTTCACTGAGGACAGACGCGTTAAAGCGTTCCATGTCTGAATGTGTTTACTGGTGCAACGTCGATGCACATGGACTAATGCCATTAGATGACTGCGTTTAGTCCAGAAAATTTTGGAATAGCTTTAAAAAAACTCCCAGCAAAGGATTGTCGACAACGTTTGACATTATTGTTAACGGATATTATTATGAACTAATACTTTCAGAGTCATGAATGTGACATTTTTTCAGTTTCATGTCACTATACCCTGAATATTTTTTCATTTTTGAATGCTTTTTGTATATAAAACAAGACCCCTGAGGACCTCGCTTTTGGCATTTTCAGGCATTCTGTATGATATACTTGCAAAATTCAACAACCAAACTGACTCTCACAATTTAACTAGAAATAATGCACATCACATTTCTCCATGGAAGAAAAATAAAGCTATTAGTACATTTAAACCCTTTTAACTAAGCAGATATTACTTAAGGGTGGTCGCTATACTAATGACCACTCTTAAGTAATATCTGTATATTAATAATTTTGGACAAAATCAGCCACTGATAGCTTTAAAACTCCACTATCTGGCTGAGTATTTTCATTTTGTAACCAACTTTGAGAAATGAAAATAATACATTATGATATACAGCACAGTGCATGTAAATACAACTGAAAAAATTATGATACACTGATTATAATTAGCAACTATTTTAAAAAATGTTCGTTACCACAAATTTAATTCCAGTTTCTCATATGTGAAAATTTCTGGACAATTATTTGGATTATTTCATTTTATTGTTAATAGTTTAGAGGTAAAGTGTAATTTATTCTTTGAGGAGATGATCAGCAGACTGTTTCTTATATTGATAATCATCATAAAGCTGATTAGAGTGGCGCAGCACTGGACATATTGTGTCTTTTCTTAGTAAAGACAGATTGATTAAACATTTTTCTTTACTGATTTGGATGCTGTGCGGCTGAAATGACTTCTACTGGTAACTCCATTTGCATAATCACTGCAGAAGTAAAGTTGTTTGCATTTAGACGCAGCCTGATTGAACTTTCCAGAGCCCATATAATGCCTGGAATAAGACCCCAAATCAGAATTAGTTGAAGGGGAGACATCTAGGATGCAAAGCAGGAACTAAACTGAGAGAAATGAGGAAAAAGTTTAAATAATTTCTTCCCTTGATCGTCATAGGAAGTGTGAGTTCACAGGTGTATAAAATGGCTGAGCTAAGAGCGCTGACAAGAATGCACTGGGAATATCAGAAGGAAGATTATTTTTTTCACTGAGACATGCTGCAGCAACAATTCTAGCATCTCTGTACACAGCTTTAAGACTATACAGGCAGACTGAGAGCGAATAGTAAAGGCGGAACTTGTTAACAACAGATGGTGTAATCCTGGTCATGTTGAACTGTTGGCTGTGACTTCACCTGCGTTATCTGCCGACACTGCATATGACATAATCAGCGAAGCTGTTGCCAAGCTACAAAAAGACATCACCACAACCCATTCATGGTGATCCCTTAAGATTTCAACCACATCGCTCTCTGCTTCAACTTTTAATTTTTCGTTTATCAGCTGATTTTATTTAATTTTTCTACCTGTAACAATATTTTTTTACTTTTGTGGTTTAATAAAATATTATTAAATGAAATTCCAAACAGCTGTTAGAAGCTCCAAGTCAAACACATATAATATATTTTGTTGTAGATACTCTTAGTTTACTCTAAATGGTTTGCATAAAATCATTACCACATACCTGAATGCTCCAGAGCAGCAAACTGACAACATTTCTGCTTTTATAGAGGTGCTCACACTTACTGATGATTAATTAATTAAGTGTATATGATTATCACCACGTGGGTGTATGTATGCACACCTCATTTCTGTATTTTGTTGAAGTTTTAATGAGATAAATGACAACTTAGTGTATTATGTCACGTTTTGTCCTTCTGAGGTTGTATTTACCTCATTTTAACACTTGATAAGAACCAGATGATTTATGATTTATATCCTAATTCTTAACAAGAACTGAAAAGGTTCTTGTTAAGAAGAAAAGCTCTAACTAATTTTTGGCACTGGAATTTTTCAAGCTAATTCATGATTATTGAAGAAATAATATAAATAATAACAATAGGAAAAAAGCAATGATCATTAGGTCCATCCATCCATCCATTTTCTATACCCGGGGGCTGGAGCCTATCCTTTTCGGTGGTTGGAGAACTTTAACAACTGTTCTGTAAATGTTGGCCCAAATCAGGTCTTGAGAAATATAACATGATATCTCTAACTTCAATATTGACTCTGTACCTTATTTACAATAAATGTAAAATTGTATATTTATCCAAAACGGATGGGTATGTGTACAATGAAAGAAATATTAAATAAAGTTTTCTTATTCAAGTTAAAAAATCACAAACAGGGTTTAGATTAATGTTGAATGTTTCCACAATCTCTTTAGCTTTATAAACCCTGTTAAACACGTTTAATGGCGCTTCCTTGATTTAGCTTTTAATATGATATTTTTTGTAGAACTGTATAAGATTTTTCACAATTTATATCGCTGGAGATTGACATCCAAAATATTGTTCTCATTGGGATGCGCATTGAGCAAGTTATTCTCTGTTTGAGCGACGCTGGTTTAACCGGAAGCGTTTCAGCCACAGTGCGCAGGTGCGGAAGCACGCGGGTAGGTCACGTAGCCGTTGACCACTAGAGGTGAAGTTGCCGAGCTCTCGCGAAGACATGAGGAAGTTTTAGTGATAACCGTGTGTGCGGCTGTTAAACGTGTAGATTCTGCACAGTTATAATTCCATAGGTTAAATAGGAGCGCAGGCTTCTGTTAGAGGCTGCTGAAGCTTCGTCTCTGTTCGGAGCGGAAACAGAAATCAGCGGAAGAAGGTAAGGCCGGCTAGCGCGTGCTACCGCCATTGTTTATAAGCAGGCGGAGATCAAGGCCTCGGGTAATTCCTGGATTTAACAATTTACTCATAGGCATCAAGTCCATGTTATTGTGTTTATTTTTAACGGGGTTTTTTAACATTAATTTCTGCTCGTAGTAAGTCTCAACGGTGTGTAATGGTTCCCGAAAGCAGTTTCTCTTACGTTTGCACGCTTAGACGTAACCAGGACTGCATCTGCAATCGAAAGTATGGTTGTTCGGACGTTTCAAACCAGTCGTGTTAGTGGGGTTAAATTTACACGGCTGATTTGTGACCTGTATATGAGTGGGATTGATTTTTATTTAGAAGTCGTATTTGACGTAGGAAACGCCATGTATAAGGCTAAACGTTGGCGCTAAAACACCTGCTGAGCTACCAAAGGACCTGTTTCAATCATGTGGAGCCAAACGCACCAAAATATTAGGTTTCATTTAATCATAATACATATTTATTATAGAAAGATTGTTAAATCAAGCAAAAGTGTTTCCTCTAACGAAATGTTTCCCTCACATGAACGAGCCACCGTTTCCATGGAGATCGTTTGTTTGCGTGTAACCGCGCTTCTTTCGTCTCATATTGTTGGTCTTTAGTTTTTAAAGGAAGTGGCAGATTTTTACACATTAAAAAAATATTGATAATAATGACACCCCCCACCCCTCCATGTTTAGAAAAGGAAGGACATCTACATGAATAAAATTAAAGTTTGTAGGAATAATTAACCGAAATAAGGGTAAACAAAAAGTCCTTTAAAGCACTTCTTCAAAGTCTTTGTGTTTTCGGACTACAGTAGTTCTCGTTTACACACCAAAGTTCAGAAATATGCTTTATTCTAGTTAACTTGTGCTGATAGTAAGTCACACCTTTTTACTCCTGTTACACTTTGGTCTCTGATGTCTCAACTTAAACAGCTATTCCAGCTTAGAGGAGCTCCTGAAACTCATTATAGGCCGAATATTTAACAGAAAAGAGTCAAGCTGTTTTTAAGGAAAACTTATATAAACACAGATGTGTCCCCACAACATTTCTAAGTTGTCTTTTTGTGAACCTAAACTTGATCTGTTGTTTAGTTGGAAATACTTGTTTTGACCTTGATTGTTTCGTCAGCTTAATGGTTAACAGTTGAGAGTTTGACTTTATTGTGTCTGAGCTTTAGTTTAAGTCTGTTTGCCTCCTCTCAACAGGCAGGGAGAGATGTCATACTACTCATCCTCCCGCAGTTCATCTCGGGCCACTGATTGTAAAGTGTATGTTGGTGACTTGGGCAATGGTGCTGCCAAGGGGGAACTGGAGCGAGCTTTCAGTTATTATGGTCCTCTGAGAAGCGTCTGGGTGGCCAGGAATCCACCTGGGTTTGCCTTTGTGGAGTTTGAGGATCCTAGAGATGCAGAAGATGCTGTCAAAGGCATGGATGGAAAGTAAGTAGCTTTTTAGACAAGCTGTATTAATCAGTTTAAATGAATTTGTCAAACTTATTGGAATTAAAATCTTCAACCTTCCCTGTTGACCCTTTCAGGCTCCTTTGTGGTTCCCGTGTACGTGTGGAGATGTCTACAGGCCTCTCCAGGAAGGGCCGTGGGCGGCCCAGCCGTCGGCAGTTCGATCCCAATGATAGGTGTTACCAGTGTGGGGACCGGGGCCACTACGCCTACGACTGCTACCGCTACAGCAAGAGAGGCCGTCGCAGCAGGTGAAGGAATAAGCCGTTGTTCTATCGTTGTGTTTTGTTCACGTCGCCCTAAAGTAGTATTTGTCATTTTGTACCATCAAATGAGCAGAAAAGGAGTGGTTTAACTTGTCCTCTCATTCCAGGTCTCGCTCTCGATCGCGATCTCGCTCCAGGTCCAGGTCCCGTGGGCGCCGCTACCGCTCTCGCTCCCGTAGCCGCAGCCGAAGCTACAGCCGGTATGTTGACACTGAAACACAGTCTGATGAAACCTGTATAAAAAAAAAGGCATCATCTGCATACCGTTACTGTAAAACTCAGGGTAACCTGTAAGATCTGGAATGAGTTTATTAGTCATGTTGAATGTGTTTCAAGGTTTATCACTTGTGGCTCAACATTAATGTGATGTTTCTTATTGTCTTTCATTTAATGTGATTAGATTAGATTCACCTTTATTGTCATTGCTCAGAGTACAAGTAGTGAGACACCGAAACGCAGTTTAGCATCTAATCAGAAGTACAAAGAAGCAGAAAGTGTCGAGTATGTGCATGATGCAGATTAAACTGAAATTTAAGCGTTTGTCTAAAGTTCTAAATTGTCCACACTCTCATAACATGATTTTTAACATTATAATAATACATGTAAACCAGTCTTGTTCATCTTTTTTGTAACTTTTGTACTTTGTTAGGAGCCGCCGCCGATCTCCATCCTATTCCAGACGCAGGAGCAGGTAAGAACACAGCTTGTTGCTCTAAGACTAAAAACAAACCAAACGATAGCTTCCACAGGGTGGGAGAGAAATTATCGTCTTCTGAAATCAATTGTTTAGTATTTCACTCAGTTATTTCCATTTTCTCTGAAGTTGTAATCAAACCACTGTGTGTTTTTTCAAATATTAGGTCTGGTTCCCCAGCTCGTTCCAAGTCCAGGACTCCTGTGAGAAGGTAGGTTGTGTAGAACAGCCCGTTGGGATATAAAACGCGGTGCAGGTCTCACCCCGGGTGCAGGTGCACATCGATCTGTGGCTGCAGTCCAACTAAATAACTTCCTAATGTGGCGCTTGTTCCTGCTTTAGTTTACTGAGACGTCTGCACCTGCAGGAGCATGGTTTGAAGTTTATCATTAAAGATGAAAATGTTCCTCTTTGCAATCAGTCGCTCCAGATCCCGGTCTCGGTCTGGTTCCGCACCCAGAGGACGCTCCGCCTCCCGTTCCCGTTCTCGATCGCCATCAGCTAACCACAAGAGGAACAGGTAAACACTCGGTCCAGATGTCTCTCATTCACTGACACGGGGTATGGGTGATATAATATGTGTGTAAATCTTAGTCCTGCCAGGTCTCTCTCTCTCTTTTTATAACATGTAAGTAGGAAGAAGCTCCAGGGAGGTCTAGTTAGATAGATCATCATATATTTTTAGATAGCCTGCGTTCCAGGTGAGGGTCAGCCTGTTTTTCCCACATTAGCCAGGTGAGGTGCTTCATTCTAGGTAAAGAATAACCTGTTAAATAGATCCTATCCAAGCGTGAGTGTCATGCTGCCACCAACCGACCATCAGCAACGTGACGATAAGAAGGATGACTGCCAAGATCCCTCTACCGCCTCAGCAGAGAGATCTTCGGCCTCTGCTGTTGCCCAGTAGTGGACTGGGTGGGGTAAAGCAGAGGGACTTGGACCCTCTTGTCAGGTCTATGAAGTTTTAAGTAGATAAAGATTGAACCTCTTGTACTCTCTTTTCTGAGTCTTGATGGTTCTGCATTGTTTGCTTTAATCAGGCTCTTAATCAGTCCCACTTGATCCTGAAAAGAGAGCGCATGAGCAACAATCTCTGCTCAGCCTGTTAACTGTTCACACACAGCAGCTAAAACCAGTGAGATCTCATCTACCTTAGATGTAAGCCTGTTATTTTCTGGATTTACACTTGTTCAAGGTGGTCAGAGAGAGTTTTAAATGTTTTTTTATTTTTTTACTTCAGTTTAAATTCCATATCCTGAATTTGGCTAGATAAGAACAACTCTCCAGTAGCTGAAATCAGATTGAACAGCACCAGGGGTGTGACTTGCGGTAAGCATCTTTGCAGCAGTTTTGTTTATTTTTCATATTTTCTTTAAAGCGTGTGGTGGGAGCTGAGCACTGCACTGACACCGCAGCTGATCCCAGGCCCAGGGTCTGCCAGCTGGCGGTGTGTACGTCCTGCGGGAGGGTGACTAAGCGCTGACCTGAGATCAGCCTTCGCCTGCATCTGGTGTTAGACAGCGAGAAAGAGGTCGACCTACCGACCGAACCCTCCCCTCAGTGAATGGGTGACTGTCTGTTCGACCAACGCACACGCTCAGATGAGATCAGCCCGCACACACATACAGTTGTTCTACTAGAGTCACCCAGCCAGCCAGCCAGCCAGCCAGCCAGCCTTCAGACGTACCAGAGGGCTGACCCACACAGATCAGAGTTCGGCCTTTTAAAATCCATTACCTACCTACCAGACCCCCCTACCTACCAGAGTTCTTCGCCTGTCTTAGCTTCTGAAAGTGAGAGAAAGAGCTGACGAGAGATCAGTCTTCAAGAGCGTCCCGGCGCAGTGTCTCTCCAAGTTGTAGTCATCCGTCCTACAGTCCGTTCATCCTTCGCTTCTCTGTACTTGTTGTATCTACCACTCTCTCCAAAGGTAACCAAAAATCAAACCCCCTGACAAGCTCATGTTGATGGTAAAAGAACATTTACAGGCTTGCTAAAGTTGAGCCTTAAACAAGCATGTTCAGAGTACAAATGTGTGTGAATGTGAGTGTGCTTGATGACTGAATGAGTGTGAGACAGACATTGTGATTACTGAGGGGCTGATATCTCAGCAGGTTTTGTCTTGTATGACACATGTCACAACACTTTTGAAGCAACATTTGTGTGTTCATAGTTGAAGGATTAAGTTTTAAATTTCTCAGAACAGGATCAATGAGTGCTTATTTGCCTCTGGGTTTCATGTACATGTGTAGCTTTCAAGCCTGGACAGCTATCTCAGACAGGCATGAATATCAGTAGCTGTTGACAGCAACCTCGGATTCATGAGGACTATCTTGACACTTAACGAATATCAGCATCCTTTCTGGTTGTACACCATTTATTCAGATATTTGTATCTTTTTCCAGGTCTTTCTTCAGTCTTCCCCTGTGGCAAGCTAATTCCCTTCTGTCTCTGTTTCAGTCGCTCCCGTTCAGCAAGTCCAAACCGAAGCCCCACACCAGCAGATGACTGAGTGAAGAAGACTTAGTCCCCCCTTCCACTTTCATAAACAGACCCTCAACCCTCACAACCTGTCTGCTTTTACAGCCCCACATCTGTCCAGTCCCAAATTTGCAGGTTTAATTTTACCCCCCAGGACTGCAATCTCTGTGCAGCTGCAGACTTACTCGGTATGGCATACGTAAACATAAATGGGGATTGTTTTGTTTTTTTAAATGTCGCTGCTGCATACTTCATCTTCTCAAGAGATATGTAGCACACATAGGAAACGTCTTTGTTTGTGTTTTGAGTTTTAGCAGTAAAATTTGCAGTTCTTAGTGTAAGTCGTGGGAAGAGAGCGGGACAGCTGGTGCAGATAAGTACACTGATCTAGAAACTTTTATTCCCTAAGCTCAAATGTCGGAATTCTTTCCTAAATGACGATTAGTAAACAATATCTGTATTGAACTCCCAGTTGCTTGGGTGTCAATGTTAAGTTTACATTCATTCGGGGAGATGGATCCAAGTCGCTGGATCCTAGTCGCTGGTCTGCATGCCTTTGAAGATGTGTCACATTCCGACAGTTTATTTGGTTGTTGTTTTCATTTGTGTTTTGCTCACCACATCCGCAGTATTGTGCAGAGTGGATTTGACTCACCTTAGCTCCTCTGACTTGATTTTAAAATGTATTCAGTGCTTAAGTGTGGTTTCTGCAGGGGCTGCTGTAAGTTTGTTCGGTTCTTTTTCTGTTTTTGTTTTTTGCCTGTATGGTATAGCTGTGGCAGTTTTATTTTTGAATAAATCTCCTCAACATATCACTCTGGTCTTCTTTTATTTCCCCTTCGTTCATGAATAGGTGTCTGTCCCTGATGTTTTTTTGTCTGTGTACAAGACGGCATCAAATCTTCAAAGGAAATAATGATGACTCAGCCAACAAGTCCTCTTTGGCATATGTTTTGCATCTCATTGCTAATTAACCGTTAGTGTTTTCTTAGGTATGCTTTAGTCCTTTTTTTTGCATCTTTATGTTTAAGTTAAAGATGAGGATTCTGATTAATTGATTTTCAGTGTTTTTTTGACAACTGACAAAAAAAAAACTGCAATCAGGAATTTATATAGTACATGTGCGCTGAAAGTCATCAAAATAAAAGGAAGAATGTTTTAAAAATCCTTGATAAGAGTCCTTCCCATGCGACCGGGCGTCGAAAAGGCGGCGTCTGTGCTCTGTTGAAACATGATTGGATGCACGACTTCAAGCGAATTGAATCCTGGTGACGATATCCGTCTTCCGATTGGCTAAAGTCAAGTCATAGCTAGATTGACAGCTGTTTGAGCCTATCACAGCGTGATGTCTCACTACAATGGGCGTGGTAACATGAGCTTCGTTTTTCTTGATTTTTCCGTCCATTTCAGCTCGTCACTACCACCATTCTTTTTAATCGGGACAACATGGCTACTGCAGCGAGCCGTTACTACAGCGAAGACGGCAGGGCAACGAAAAGACAGAAAACCGACGGAATGGCCACGGTGAGTCGATTTTTTTATGGGTTACGTTGAAGATTAAATTCCACTTGCACAACAAATACGTTCAGTTCGGTTTGTCTTGTTTCTTAATAGAATTTGATTCATTCAAACGTGTGGTGCAAAAAAAAAAAAAAATGTGTCACGACGCATCCGCTAGTCATTGGATCTATGTGGAAAGAAAGCGGTATCGCAACTGTATACAATAATTAAATAGAAAAAAGTTGCCTTGTTTAACCGTTGTGCATTTGACGTTTGGGGGGCACAGCACACCTCTCCCAGCATTAAACTGTTAGCTCTGAGCGGTATCGTTGGAGGGCGGTTTCACCAGCCGGGCCTCGCCTGAGTCCCGCTTTGTTCTAGCACCGGTAACATTAGCAGGGTGCTAGCTACACATTGTTACCGGAACACCTCATTAGACTGGCTGCCACACACAAACAATGGCTATTTTGTGAGGGAAGGTCTTTCTAACGGTGTTTTTTTTCTCTAACAAACCGGTTGCTATGAGTAGCCAAAACGGTTAAGTGGGCTAAGAATTACAAATGATGAACACATGAGGCTAATTGACTCCCCTTCCCCCAGTTGCTCCTTGGCTCAACCCGAGAAAACTCGTAGTCTTCGGAAAGAAAAACACACCCGCATAACTGGCCTCTTTTGCTCCGTTATCCCCTCTTGAACCGGTCAGACAAGTAGCTGAACACGTTCATAAAATGTCTGTTTTGCAATAGGGATACGAAGACCCTCACAAGACACTTCCTTCAGTGGTGGTCCACGTCCGGGGGCTGGTGGACGGCGTTACAGAGGCTGACCTTGTGGAGGCCTTGCAAGAATTTGGAGCCATCAGGTGAATAAATGCAGCACCTTTTTTGATAGTTGTGTACCAGGTGCAGAGATCAGAGATAAATTTGGACTTGGAACTGATTACAATCTGTGTTTGCTGGTTTGTTTTAGTTATGTGGTGGTGATGCCAAACAAGCGCCAGGCGCTGGTGGAGTATGAGGACATGAACGGGTCATCCACAGCTGTAACCTACGCTGCAGACAACCAAGTGTACATCGCCGGTCATCCAGCCTTTATCAACTATTCTACAAGTAAAAAGATCTCAAGGCCTGGAGACTCTGACGACTCGAGAAGTGTTAACAATGTTCTTCTGTTCACCATCATGAACCCCATCTACCCCATCACCACGGTAAATACTCAGATTCGTGCTCCTCATAACCAAGCCTGCAAAGTTTCATTTGAACATGAGTCAGGTTTGCTCCAGTTAAAATAAGTCGTTATGCTAATTCAAATGTATTAATTGGTCCAATGTTAAAATTATTTTACACGATTTGGGGAGCTGTTGTCGGGAACACCGATCGTTTTTATTACCAGACTGAATTAAGTTGTTTCCTGCATTTTATTTATCTATTTTCATTCTCATCAGGATGTCCTCTACACTATCTGCAACAACTGTGGTCCTGTCCAGAGAATCGTCATCTTCCGAAAGAACGGCGTGCAGGCGATGGTTGAATATCCTTTTTCATGGGTTCTGATGCTGACAAACAGACTGTACCAGTAGTCCCTCTCCCTCGTGCACTGTTTGCCATTAATCTGGAGCAGCTCAATGTGTTTTTCATGTCTGAATGAGCTTTTTTTCCCATAGACTCTCCAGTCTGACTTTGTGGCAAACGGTAACTCGAGAATCACTTTCCACTCTGCTTCAATCACATTAACATATCCAGATAATGCAGTCGGGAAGGAATCTCTCCTGCATGGGCTCAACTAGGCGGAGAGACGGTTGTGTTAAAAACTGGTTTTAACTGTAATCAAATTAGAAACACACAGGTTTGCCTTTCCTGCTCAACACAGAGTTAAAAATGTAAAATTTAAAAAAAAAAAATAGTCCATCCTGTTGAAAGCATGCAGCATATTTAAATGAAAAGGTATGATTTGAGTTTGCTAAATACAGACCGAGCATCTTTGATGCTTACAGAGCAACAAATAATGAAAATATAGACTGGAACGTGAACATGTGTTCCTAGGTTTGACATTGTTGAACTTCCAAGTGAAGTGACACTTAGAAACAATCATTTGATCTTTATCAGCCCAGAGTCTGAGAATGTTGGTTCGAGGGAGTAAAATCGTTGTGTGCACGGCTGCGGGACTATTTTGTCAACACTTTGACATATTTTGTCAAGTTTGTCCACGTCATAAAAAGTAAAGCTGGTTACCTTGTTGGAAAAACGCAGTCACAGTACAGTTTTAGTGTATAATTGCACAGTAAAGCTGTTGTCATTCACATATTTTTCTGACTACAAATCAGCCTGTTAAAACTGCAACCTCCTCTGATAAAACCACCACGCAGACGGCATCTGTGCAGCGATTTCTGCTGCCTGTACATGTTTGATGAGCTCCCGCAGAGAATGTTAGAAGCACCAGGGTATCTTGAACGTTTTCAAGATACTTCAAGAACGTTCGTGGCCTTGTGGTGTTGAACATACCTCAGTTAATTTCCGCTTTTGTTTGTATTTACTGGAACTAAAAGGCAGCGTTCCAAATAGCTAGTGTGAGCTCAACCGTGCATGTAACCATGCTTCTTCTAATAGCAAAGCAAAAACTAACTAAATAAAGCAGGATTTGTGGAATTCAGTGTGGCCCTACAGCAGTGACTGAGTGGAGGGGATGTCTTCGTGTGAAGTAAACCTCAAGTTTATGACGGTTGCATTGTTACAGTGATCAGTTAAGGCGGTTCGGTAAGCTTCAACCTGTAAAACGATTCCATTGTTCATGCGGTTTCACCCAGCGCTGTGATTTACGCACCAACCGTGTACTTGGCACGTTAATGTGAATTGTGGTAAAATAATATGTGAGAAAACCGTGCACAGTTATGCTGTTCCACTCTTACTGACTATGTAATGTGGCTTGAATTGAAAAGATGAAAAATTGTGGCCGTTTCAACCAATGTCACAATCTTATCTGAACTAAAAGATGATCACGTGTGAAAGGGCTTGGATGTAATTCCACAAAGTGCAACAACGCAGAAGTGAAAGGCTGTCGCTCCTCAGAGGCATCTGGAAAATGTTTTCATGTCTTCTCCTTAACTCTCGTCATCACGTTTGACTCCGTGCAAAGTGCACAGAGGGCCAAGGCATCGCTCAACGGAGCAGACATTTACTCTGGCTGCTGCACGCTGAAAATTGAGTATGCAAAGGTATGACTGCTCTACACGACTCGGGTGGTGTTTAAACTGTGTGGGTGTAGTTTACTTTTCATAACAGGAACACTTGAGCACAAAAATGAAAACAAACACCGCAGCTCTGCAGGAGACGTCACGTCTACACAGATTGTGTAGTTTTTTTGTTTGTTTACAGCAGGCTGTAGGTTTGGTTTTGTAGGGGTGATTACCGTAAATAACGGACTACAGACCGCACCTGAATATAAGCTGCGGGTGTCCACATTGTAATATGAGATATTTACACAGAAAGATGTTACACGTGAGGATTTTTAAACTTTTAATTAAATGCATTTGGCAACATAAACAAATACACACTGCAAATGCTTTTTTATCGAACAGCGCCTGTAAAAAGTCAGGAAAACCAGGAAAAGTCATTGATCTCCTTCTTCATCTTCCTCCTGCGCTCTAAAACCATCAAAGTCATCTTCTTCAGTTGAACAGCCTCAGAACTTTGCTCACAATCTCATCTCAGATTGATCACCTTTAATTTAAAAGCTGCATCATATGCATTTCTTCTTTGTTTTTCCATGATGAGTTTGAGTACAAATGGCCGATTTACAATAATTTAGCAGTGTAAGTGTGTTTGATTTATTGTAAAATTTCATTGGACCACTGTGAGCTATTCATTAATTTTATTGGTCTAATGTTATGAGGCAAAATGTCTTTGGCGGCATGGAAAAACATGTTTTAGCTGCACCGTATTATAAGCCGCGGTGCTCAAAGCCTGGAAAAAAGTAGCGGCTTATAGTCCAGAATTTACAGTATTTAAAGCTGGAAACTAGCAGATCTGTTCGTGTCAGTTTTCAACAAAGCAGGATAAGTGGCTTAAAGAAGTGACTTTAGACTAACCTAACCTGCATTTATTCCTGTTGACTTTTAAAGAGCTTGGACTAACATTTAAATCCCTTTATTTATCTGCATAGTACAGCAGAGTTCCTGCTCGGTGTGTGTTTCTATCAATCTCCATCTCAGAGAACAAAAACCTTTTTGTGTCGAATTTCTGAGCTTGCATGACGTTTACAATAAGTCTTTTGTTACATCTCGCATACCTAAAGACTACAGCTCCATTAATTTAAAGTGCAGCTTAAAAACAATCCTCACATGTAACATGCAGAAAGAGCTCAGACACATGTGCATATACATGTCAAACAAAGCTAATTTAGAGAGGTTTTTAACCTTCTACTGCTCTTGATTAGGTTGTACTAATACTCATCAGCTGATCTACAGCTGTGTGGATCTTTGTCCTTCCTGCTTTGGCTGCGTCATGTTTGGTCATCTGATGCCATGATCACACACATCCAGAGAGTCCAGGTTAACTTACCGAGCTGGTCCCGAGTTCTTGTTGGTGTTAGTTCAGCCAGATAACCGGAAGAGACCCTGGATTTGTTGAACCTGCTCCATTGTTCAGCCCTGCTGCTCTTGCAGCTGTGTTTGGATTATAAACAAAGCGTTTGGTTGTGTAAATAGCTCAACATTTTTGTCATTCTGGCTGAAACTCTGGTTTGCTTCCACAGCCAACTCGTCTGAATGTGTTCAAGAATGACCAAGACACCTGGGACTACACGAACCCCAGTCTGGGAGGACCAGGTAAGACCTCAAACACATTCTTGAGCGCCACACATTTGTTACTGATACATTTCAACACCCATAACTGCCACCATGGAGAGTTTCAGCAGGCATATTACTGGGAAGATGGAAGCAACGCTCTTTACTGATCATACTACTTAAAAGCTAAAGCTTAAACTGCCTCCATTATAACGTCTTGGAAGACGGGTGTGGTATTTGGATTCAAAATCTGGGTCCTGGTGTTAGAAATACAATCCCTGTTCTGTAAAAACTACCTCTGCTGTGTGGTGGGACTGGCAGGAACGCATTTGCAGACTTAAAGATGACTGTTTGGTATCACATTGTCCCCTCCACATGTAACTGTTACATGATCGGGGGTATTAAAGGCCACACGCTTGTAACTTCACTCTCTGGCATGTAGTTCTTCTGGTTTTGACTTGATTAAATGTTGACACACGTTGGTTCACGGCGAGTTTCTTTCAGTTATTACCGGGTTCCTTCTTACTGGCAACAACTGTATTGTTTTTATTCGTCTGCATCCTGTTATAGAAACCTGGGTTTTAATTACGAACTGTGCACTTCCTCCCCTACAACATCTTGTTGAGCTTGCTCACCTTGCTGAGACACCTTGGGCTTTTCCCCAAATTCTCAACTAATTTAATCTGATTGGGTAATCTCATTTAAATGACTGTAGCGTAGTATGTGGAAAATAAACTGTTACTTCTCCCATGAGACTGGATACTTAGTGGTAAGATTACCACCTTTTGTGTGGGAGACCTGGGTTCAAATCCCCTGCATGAAAGGTGCTCCAGTAGGGGTCCTTGGGCACTTACCCTACCTGTAAGTCGCTTTGGATAAGAGCGTCTGCTAAATGCATAAACGTAAGACTGAGCAGATCTGATACGCTTTGACTCCGTGGTGCTGGGGGGGGTGTGTGTCTTTAAATAAGCTGTTTAATGGCAGACAACACAAGTGCTTTTGTCTGGGGTGCCGCTGACAGATTGGCACGACTCAATAGTTTTGTTTACATATTTCAGGCATGAAGCGTCTGATTTTATTTTTTTTGGCTTGCATCTGCTGTTCCTGCTTCCCTCACGACACATTCGAGCTTTGCAGGGTTTATGGAATATGTGTTTGTGCTTTAAGAGGCAGTCATTGGAAACAATCTTTGTGTTTGCATACGGCGAAGTTCTTCCATTTGCTTGCATGTAAGTTTCAGGAGGCTTTTCCGTCAGTCCCACTCAGCGGGAACTAAAATAGAAACAGCCTTTCGTTAGAGCTTCTGATCCTCATTTTATTTTGATGAGGGTAAGAAGTGAGAATAAAGGCACGGACCAGCATCAGTTAACGGGCTGTGATCTCCAAAGAACACACTCATTTTGTGCTCAGAGGGAAAGGCAGATACATGCTGACATCACCACTCAGCAGTCACCACCTCAAGTTTCCACTTCTTCAGTGAGGACACAACCACTATCATACAGAGGGCCAAATGTTCCAAGATACAAGGAGAATACCCTACAAGACAGCATCCACTCAACATGATGAAGTAGGACTGATATACCACTCACTCCTGCACAAGAGCCATGAAGACACTGAGGAGTGTGGGGCGTTTTGGGCACTGAGCTACACTTAGTCCCTCCCCCCTCTTTCCCCTTCTTCCTACTGTGAATGACACATTGAAGCAGACCAAATCTTGCATCTACAGCGCTCCACTGTCAATCAACACCAAACGGAGACTCCACCCAAAAAGAAGGTAGTGGCAGACATCCCTCACTACAACAGATGACCATACTGATACAAATCTACTAAGATAACACGTTTAAGGCCCTTCATGTACTGTTGGGGCCGTGTTGCTCGTCATGCCTCGACACACACTCGACATTTGCTGATGCCGCACCGACTGATCCCACAGGTGAATAGCACCACAGGTCGAGCTGTAGCCATTCACACTGGAGTCGACACAAGACAACTGATGAAGACAGGACACTGCTGACAGCACCATCCAGCACACTCAGAGCCCAGTCAGGCCCATTTTTTTCTTTTTTTGGTTTTATCCCATATGTATCCCTCCCACATGGAATTCAGCTTTTCTGTCTCACTCTTTCTACTTGTCTCATCTTATCCTCCCACTATTTTTATTTTTTTTTTGCTAATTATCCCTGTTTAGGTATCCTTTAGAGAATTTTGAAAATATATATTTATATATATATATTATGAAAGTCTCTAGAACCTGTGTAACGCCTTCCATGTAATGCAGGTTTGGCAATTTGCGGCTAAGAGGAGCCACCCTGCCTACTGACATGTGCTCTCAGGCAGCCTCAAGGCCAACCAGTGGACGCTAAGCACTCCACTAAAATGGAACACAATGGATGGAAACCCCCAAACAGCCCATCAATGAGCATTTCAACTTGATAAAACCCAAGAATCGATCCCGGGGTGGAGCGTTGCCCTCAGCCCACTTCCAAAGAGGAAATGGATGAGAGTTTGGGATGAAATGAACTGAATGGAGAGTGTGGGAGCTACCACAGCAAATGTCTTCCCACTGTTATTAAACATGCAGTAAGTAAATCGAGACCCTCCTCGCGAAATAACTGCACAGCACCACATGACCGCAAAGCGCAGCAACCAACATCGCCACACAAGACAGACACTCCTTTTTTCCTCATACAGGCTTAAGCCTCTTTCTGAAAGAGGCTGATGGTTGCGCTTCTGTCGACGCCTGCTTTGAATGTCGAGCAAACGCACCCCATTACACACTGATGCTGCTTCTGATGGCGGTTTGAAGCCTCGAGTAATCCACGTGCGACTTCCCAGGACTTGTGATAGTTTCTTAATCACGTCACTTACTCAGAGCGAGGGTGTGAACTGGGCTGCGTTCACATGGCCTGGTTGGTCACCTGCAGAGGTACCAAGCCATCAGCATGTCGGTTAATCTTCTTTACATTTGTTCTGAAATACTGCCAAATAAGAACAGACAGCCTTGCCTTGAGTATATTTACTGCACTCTCCTGACATTTAAGTGGGCCAACTTGAGTTAATTTTCCCTGTAAACTGTACCTCTGATTAACCTGGCTGCCATTCTGATTGTGTGTGATTATTGTGTACCTGTACAGATGGTGATGCAGATGGCAATGGGAGCAATGCAGGTGTGTGTGAGCGTACAAACTCTTTTTTCTTTTGAACTTAGCCATCTCTTACTGTCCAGAGTGAATTTGTTTGATTACCCCCCCTCTTTTATTTATTTATTTTTCACCTCCTACAGCATCCACCTCACCTTTACCACTTGGATTTAAGGGGATTGTGTTTTAGGGTCATTTTCTTCACAGTTAATGTTGGTCTTGCTGTACGTTACATCCCCATGCCTCCCTCACCATTCCCTCAACTAATTTTGATAAATCAAATGCAATCACTAACTAAAACTGAAGTGATTGTAGCTAGCCTGGAGTGTCATGTGGGGGGAGGGTTGTATGTCTGTGCTGGTGTGATGTCGGCTAATCTGGAGTCCTTTTTTTTTCTTTTTTTAAAGAGAACCTTGTAGAGGAAATTTGTAGAGGCGGATCTTGGTGTCAAAATCAGTTTTTGTTCCACTGTCGTGTAAAGCCTGCAGCTAACATTGTTGGAAGTTTTGTTTGATTTATGCTTCTTTTCCTCTCTCTGCCTCTTTCCTCCCCCCTGTTCCTGTAGAAGACGTAAATGCCAACCCCAACAAACGCCAGCGACAGCCAGCTCTGCTGGGCGACCACCCTCCAGAGTACGGTAAGACCCTCACGTTCTTGAGAGAAAACGCAACTCGCATTTCTACAAAAAAAACCTCTTGATTTGAAGCATGAAGATCACCTAAACCAGGGATTTCAACCGCTGTCCTGCTTCAACGCAGCTGATTCAGATTCAATCTCTTCAAAAGATTGTTACATTCTGCACAAACCAGCTAATGAGGCATCTGAATCAGGTGTGTTTGACCAGGGAAATATCCAAAACCTGCAGGACAGCGGAGTTTAACATCCCTGACCGAAACAGACCCTCAGCTCGGGGTTTTTCCACCAGGTTCCTTTCATGGTCCTGAGTTAGAATCAGTTCTTTGTTTCCACGGCCAAAGCACAGATAACGTGATGCTATGATGAGCTCCGAACCAAAGACGCCTGTAAGCGGCGTTTTGAGGCTCAACCAGGTGGTCAAACCGCCATGTTTGACAAATCCTTGCTAATGTAGCGTTCAGTCCGTCTAATTCGACTCCATAAACCTGAATTTTGGCTCAGAAAATGCCGTTCACAGCCTCGTTTAATATGGCCAACTGGCATTTACAGTTCCTGCTCAAAGTGGCGTGCTTCAGTCGGGTCTGCAGAGCGGTGGTGGGCGTGCACAAACTGATCTGTGTAGCTTCACCGTCTCCCTTTGTGGTCCGCTGCAGAAACTCAGAATAAACGGGAGGTTTTCACGGAGCACGAAGATTCGAATCGGGCGGTAAACCCTCACGCACTGTTGCTTTGTTCTCGATGGTTAACTCGCCATCGTCATGTATACATGGACTTCTTCGTTGGTATTTGATTTGCAGACTAGATATTTATCTTCCTACGTGTCATGCAGACATTCCTTTAGAGTTCGTGCACAGTGGCGTGCGACTTTGGTCTGTGGTGGCTGTGGAAACTCAAACTGCTTCTTTTCTGGTTCTCAGCACTGGAGCCGCTTTGGTCAAACAGGTGTCCGGGTGACGCTGCGTTGCCTCTTCATGTCTATTAAGTAAAAGCACTAAAATGTATCCAACTGAAGTTGAGCTTTGGTGTCCGTTATTCTTTAGGAGGTGGTTACCATGGTTATGATGAGAATTATGGATCGCCGCCCTATGAGAGCCGTCGAATGGGTCCTCCAATGAGAGGACGTGGAGGAAGGAGCTATGGGCCGGGTTACGGACCCCCTCCCCCTCCTCCGGGCGAGTATGGCGCCCACGCTGACTCTCCGGTCGTCATGGTTTATGGGCTGGACCCCGTCAAGATGAATGCAGACCGCGTCTTCAATATCTTCTGTCTCTATGGAAACGTAGAAAGGGTCAGTATTGAACAGAAAATGTCTGCTTTGGCTTTGAAACCATTTAAAAGAACAGGTCCAGTGTAGCGGGAGGGAAGTGGCTCAGAATCTGTTCCAATTCGTCTTTAAAAAAGGTCAAAAGTGTCATCGTTTTGTCATAAAAAGCAGTTTTTCTTCTAGAAACTGTTTCTCTTAAAGCTGTAAATAGTTCCTCATGCTGTTAACATAATCTTTTTCAGGTTTTAGTTGTCTTCAGGGCACAGAAAGTCCAACTTAAACAAAGAATTATTAGCTAAAACCATCTCTCAACAGAAGAGCTTTCCATTTTAGTTGATGAATTACTCTTTTATCTGCACTGATGACAGTTGTCTTCAGTTCAGAGGAAAACTGGTAAATCCTGTTCCTTCTACTTCCTCAAGGTGAAGTTCATGAAGAGTAAACCCGGGGCTGCCATGGTGGAAATGGGAGACTGCTATGCTGTCGATCGGGCCATTACCCATCTGAACAACAACTTCCTGTTTGGGCAGAAACTGAACGTATGGTGAGTTCGACCCGCAAAGGAACCTGTTCACAGTTCTGGGAAGGAGGCACAGTGTTGGACTCGAGACGTTTGAACAGTAATCCCTTTAGCCTGAAGCCTTTCTCAGCTTCTGTTTTTGGTCTATAAAGGGAAATCATTTGAAAATAATCTCTCCTGCAGTGTTTCAAAGCAGCAGGCGATCGTACCGGGTCAGTGCTATGAGCTGGACGACGGCACGAGCAGCTTTAAAGATTTCCACGGCTCCAGGAACAACCGGTTCACCTCCCCAGAACAGGCAGCTAAAAACCGCATCCAGCACCCGAGCAACGTGTTGCACTTCTTCAACGCTCAGCCCGATGCCACACCGGAGGTCTTCTCTCAGGCGAGTTCAGAAATAAGAAGCGTTTTACTCATCTGGGTTTTCAGTAGAGTCTGGAAATGTTTCTCATGCGGTTCAAACGTGTTTCTTACAGATTTGTGAAGAGATTGGCGTCAAGAGCCCCGTTAACGTCAAAATGTTCACGGGGAAAAGTAAGCGGTTTGTAGTCCTGCATACATGAACAAGAAGTGACTTTTGTTTTCGATGGATGGAGCGACGGATGTTCTTTAAGTAACTCTTAATCTCAACACATTTGTGGATCTGAATGCCTCCCGTTGGCTCCTCTGACCTGCAGGTGGCGCCGCTCCCAGTGATCGCAGTGCTTCAGGTCTGCTGGAGTGGGAGTCCATCAACGACGCCATGGAGGCTCTGGCCATGATGAACCACTACCAAATGAAAAATCCAGGTCTGTATCGTATGAATGAAGTCAAAATGTCACGTGTGCATCCTGTTTAATGCTGGGACCGGACCTTCTATAGATTGGCTTTATTTAGGGGGAGTAATGAAAAACGGTCCCTTGCGAACCTTTAGACTTGTGCTGCGTTTGCTGCTCGGCGGCTCAGTTTATTTCTCTGTGGTTGGGGCTGTCGTGGTTACTTCCCTCCACGTTGCTCTCAGTATGTGTGAACTGTTGACCTCTGAATGCACATCTTTAGGGCATCGAAGGCGTGTCTGTGTTTGGTTTATTTTAGCTTCAGAGGGACGTATAATTGATGCCTTGTTTGGTTTCTTTTGCAACTGGCACAACTCGTCTGTTTCAGTGATTTAAATGTTTGGACCCACTCACTGCGCTGGGGAGCAGGGGCTGAGTTCCAATTTAGTTTTAATATTTCTGTTTTTATCTTGTATGATAATCCCTCAATTAGAAAATCTCTTAAAACTGAGCTTTTATGTATGGGGGTTAGTTGTGTAATCGTTGCCTAATATTTCATCTCCTCTTTCCCCTCCAGCTGGACCCTACCCCTACACCTTGAAACTGTGCTTCTCCACTGTTCAGCACGCCAACTGAGAGCATTTTGTAGCAGAAGAAGAGAAAGATTGATCCGTCATTCCTATGTTCACATGTACTTTGACCCCGACTGCTTGCAACCCACCTGAAGAAATTTAATTTTTCAAAAAAAACTCCTAAACTGTGAAAATTAACCTTCACAGTTGAGAAGAAAAAAGGATCCCTGATGTTCAAATGACCTCATTTTTGATATACTGAGCTGCATATTAATAAATGACAGGCATTTAAATTTGACATCATGCCCCAGATATGTTAACGAGCATCAGTTCCTGTGTGTCCTCAACATTAAGTTGTCCTTTTTACTTTTTGTATTATGCTCATACAGCAACCTGACACGGCATATTTGAAAGAAGTGGTTTTATGCTCAGGTGGTTCAGAGGCAGTGGACAACGTGGTTTTTGTAAAAGTTGTCTTTTTGGACTTTTATTATATCATTTTTCTTTTGTGTTATTTTAATTGCTGACTGTTAGGTTCCGTCTCTCCATGTCTGATGTGCAGATGGAGAAATGTTTTGTTCTAAGAAAATAAAAATAAAAAACTCAATTACAACCTTTGTGTCTTGTGCTTCCATTAAGATTCTAGTTTTCTGTGCTTTTAAGCCACCTTATTTTTAGCCTATAAAAAGCAGGTTGGAGGAAACCTGCTGTATATAAAAAAGACTTTTACAGCTACTTGTAAAAAGCTGAAAGGTTGTAACCCAACAGAGCCACTAGAGGTTATTAATTATTATGGATGCACACAATTCAGGGAGTATCAAAGGACTGATGAGCAAGTTTTACCAGGGCATCGCTTCATTGAATAAAGACGCTTCAGACTATGTGAAACATGGATGGGGAAATAAAGTTGGACATCGTGATAACAGGACATGTGGTCGAATGCCTGGGAAACGCAGTCCTTTATTCATACATAACATAGGCAAGTTTATTTGTAGAGCACAGTTTGTACTCAAGGCAATTCAAAGTGCTTTGCAGCTACATAAAATCAGAAGAAGGCAAATAAAATCATTACATAAATATTAATTTAAAAGTGAAGAGTGCAGATAAATTACTTTCAGTTGTCATATGCACAGCTAAATAAAACTGTTTTCATTGTCAGCTGAGGCCTGTCTCACATCCACCAGAAGTTTGTTCCAGACTTTAGGAGCATAAAACTGAAACGCAGCCTCACCTTGTTCAGTCCTGACTCTGGGCACCAGCAGGAAACCCCTCCCTGAGGTCCTCGGAGTCCCAGTTGGTTCATATGGCTCTAACATGTCAGAGATGTACTTTGGCGCAAGACCATGAAGAGACTTCTACACGAGCAGAACTGTTTTAAAGTCTATTCTCTGAACGATACATACATTTTTACATTTACATTTTTACATACATACACACATTTATACATATGTACATACATACATTTATACACATACAAAGATAAATGACAAAGTTTTTTTTTTACATACATACCTCACTTTTGGTAACATGACAAGCTCAGTTCACATAGATATTAGAATATTAATACATTAATTATACAACTTGACCATAAATCCTACGTCAAATGCAAATTTGGCGCCATCTAGTGGTCAATATGGTAAACTGTAGCCTGGTGTCCGATATATAAATAATATATAAAACATTATTTTAAACACTAAAGGGGAGGGCTCATAAACCAAATTCTAAATAAAGACGAGTTTGTAACACATAAGGTCTGATAAGAAGTCCTTGTTGCGCCAATTGCATAAAATAATCTCTGTCATTCTTCATCATTGATTTACTGATTGTACTGCACCAGGTTTGAGCCTCCTCGGCCACCGTATGACGCGGTTTACAAATTAACTAAGCTAGTCAGGGAAGGGTGGATATTAGTTTTTATGTCAATTTACGTTGATATGTTTGCTTTAATTTTCTCGTAAAACAAACAGCCGTTATTTCCCCGTTTTTTGCCCGTTTGTTGGAGGGAAATTACCGAAGACTTTTTTGGTAAGACAGCTGTTAATAACTAGCCAGAGTTAGCCAGCTTCAGGTTAAAAGCTAAGGTTAGTTAGCAGGTGAAGTGAATTAATTCTGTCTGTTTGGTGCAGTTTTATTGGTCGTTAAAGAATCCGGAGACCTCTGCATTCAAAGGGCGATGTTGTCAGTCATTGTCAGGTCAGCTCTCCCCAAATGTAAGTGTCACTGTTTTGTGTGTTTGTCAGAGGTTTGGTGTGTTTTTAGATTTAAATGTGCTAAAATGAGTTAAGGTTTAGATGTTTGTCACCTGTGTTAGCTCGCACTAGTGTGTAGATGGAATTGAATGTAGTTGATGAATGTAAAACTCTTAAAGGTGTATGTAGGTGAAAGGTCATCAGTGCAGCTTCAGTAGTTTACGCAAGATTGGTTTGCAGAGTTTTCCAGCTGGGCTCTAAAATTTCTTTTATAATACTTTACTCTGGAGCTGCGACATTTGACCAGTAATATGATGAGTATTCACTCTTCTCATTGGTTAGTTGTCTTTAACAGCGAAGGTCACCTGGATTAAAAGCTTGTTTTCCAACACAATAACCCAAGAACCACAAAAATGAAGGAGAATTTGAAGTATTTTGACGATTGATCTGAATCTACGGTAGAAGAAGTATTATTAAAAACTATAGTTATTTATAGGCTGAAAGAAAATGATGGTTTGATATGACCCATGAATATTGTAATAAACTATTTCCCCCAGAGTTTATCCTCCTGATGATTGTCTGGATTTTTTATTTCAATATTGGGTTTGTAAAATGGTCACAAAACAACTGATCATTTCAGTTTTTGAACGCATTTTAGTCTTTGACAAAACGTCCCATTCAGTATGCTTCATGCATGTTTTGCACTGAAGTTTTGCTTATTTCTCTATATCTAGTTTTAAAGTAACTGAAGTTAACAGATTGTAACTATGAGGTAAAAAGTCTTTGATAGCTCCAAAAAATGAACAAATGCAGTGTAAAATACTCTGTATTTGAGTCAAACGTATCATTATTTTATGTATTGATCAACCAGGTAATTATGTCTTTAATTTATTGATTGTGTTTGATGAAAAGACCCCAAAATAGCAAAAAAAACAACAACCAGTTATTGATTAGTGAACTGATTTTTTTCAGTTTACTCGTGTAACAAATGTCACTCCAGGAAAAGTCAGTTTAACCTATCTCAGTGTGATTTAGTTACTTTCTACCTGATGATGAAGTTTTCTTTCTGTTCCTCCCTCTCAGACGGGAGGCTGCGGCTGCCCGTTCAGGCTGTGGTCAGGACCATGTCGTCTTCAGGTGGACCCACCCCTCCGTACACCACTCTGGCCATCAGTCGCCCTGCAGAGTCCATCACACACGTAGAGCTTCACCGGCCGGAGAAACGCAACGCAATGAACAAAGCTTTCTGGAGGCAATAATAACTTTATTTTAAAAACTATACGTCACCCAAAGTGTTTGATTAATAATATTAACATATTAGATTAACATGCACAACAATATTCCAATTTAGTCCTGAATCTATATGAGGCGATATCGTTAAAGTTAAAGTTATGATGAGTTGCAGATGTGATATTCCTGTTACGGAGTCTGCTTGATTGCTCCTGCACCCATTGTGTCGTCTTGCGTAATTTCAATGTTTGCACCCATCAAAACACAGAGAATGAACCCACTCAGGTTTCACCGGTTTCACAGTCCAGCACTGAACTCCACTGTGTGGTTGGGGTCAGATCAGTGCTCCATGTATTCCCTCAGCTAGACTCAGAAGGCTCACGGTGCTCCACACATGCTTCAGAACAACATCTTTCTGCATGTGTTTATTTTATTTTTCTATGAAACATTGCACATTAACAGATTTTAACATTTAACACATTTTTCTTTTGTCAGACGGTTAAACGTGTGAGAAATCATAATTGAAAATTTAAAACATTTCCAGACTGTGGCTCTGCTCTAATAAAATTCAAGTATCATAACCGGGTCGTCGGCACCGGAAGTTATTCAAATGACTTAAAGATGACATGCAGTGAATTGAGCCACAGAGAAAGCCAGAAGCAGCAGGACGTCTCGAGCCTTTTCTCACACAGTCCACAGCGTCGGACATGCTTCAGTCGATAACTCTTTTCCCATCCTGGCGTAAGGACGTTGACCCGGTTAAATGACCACGTCGAATTGTAACCGTAGCTCTTCTTAACTGTGCGTGTAACCATGGTGCTGCCAGATCACAAAGCAAGTGTGAAAAAAGCCCAAAGAGAATTCGTATCCGAGCAGCACTCGCTGGACGTTCTGTTCTTTCTCTTCCAGTGAGATGGTCGAGTGCTTCAATGAGATCGCTGATGACCCAGACTGCAGGGTTGTGGTGGTTTCTGGAGCCGGGAAACTCTTCACAGCTGGTGGGTGTGAAACATTTTCAACGCCGCCGTTCACTCTGCGGAGCTGCATTTCATCTCTGTGCTGCTGTCCAGGCATCGATTTGATGGACATGGCGAGTGATGTGCTCCAGCCACCAGGCGACGACACGGCCAGAGTCTCCTGGAACATCGGAAAGATCATCAGGAAGTACCAGGAGACGTTCTCCGTCATAGAGAAGGTCGGAGCTGTTAGCGCTCAGACAAGTGAAAAGCTGACGGTGTCTTTGGACAACAACTAGGTGCTTTCCCCCTTTTGAATTCTCTTTCTTCTTTTAGTGTCCAAAGCCGGTTGTGGTGGCAGTTCACGGCGCCTGTGTTGGAGGAGGTAGGACTTCATCTTCATTTTGTTATTGTAAAACCAGATTAGGGCTCATATTACAAAGGTTAGTGGACGGTGTTTGGAGTTAAACTGGTAGAAACCACTATTAGAAAATAGTCCTCTCCCTCTCAGTTACACTGCTTTGGAGGTATATGGTGCTAATCTAAAACAGATACTAATTCACATCATTAAAGCAGGAAGTCTTTTTTTTCTTCCTACCTTGACGAGCAGCTAGATGCTGCTTTTCACCAGTTATTGTGATTGTTAGAATTATAGAAGCATGTGATGCTGACAGAAAAGCTAAAAGAATGCATCTGTAAGCCATCGCTTACAAACTGATTGTTTTCTATAAATTAAACACTGAGCCCGGTTCCTAAATTACTTCTATGGCGTCATTATTTTGTTTTCTTCCAGTCGAACAATAAATTTGGCTGAAGGCATCCTGGTGAAGGCCGGCTTTATTTAAAATGAATGTTTCCTACTAGCCCCCCTGAGAAAATGGTTGATTTCCAGTCAAGCAAAAGCTGCTGAATTATCAGTGTTTTAACCTGTCTGATCATAAAACAATTTGAGTATCTTTGGGCTACAAAACATTATTGTAACCAAAGTTGCTCTGATTCAGGATCAAAACTGGCCATCAGCTGGACTGCAGTCAAATCTAACCGGGCGCCACACCAAAAGCGAGGCGGCCAGCTGCCATTCATTTTCAATGTGAGCTGGCGCCGATGAGCGGCCGGCGCTGTGAGCTTCATGAGCTTCGAAAGTTGAGAGAGGCTCAACTTTATGCAAATGAGTAGCGACGCGACACAGCCGATCTGGATACTGAAGGCGTAAAAGGGCAGAGCGAGAGTAAAACCCATGGAGGAGAAACTTATTATTGCAGGAACCGATGTATAGATGGATTATTAAATACGCCCGCTATCTCAAAGCCTTCGGTCGCAGAGGCTTCTTCGGCTTCTTTGGCCGCTTCGGCCGCAGAGGTGGCGGGTTGTGAGCGCCCTGACCGCCCTGAGCGACCACGGCTGCTCAAGAAGCTTTTGGTGTGAGCGCCCAGTGAGGCTACTTAGGAGATATAACACCAAACACAGCCTGGCATTCCTTAAAGGCTTCACATGTGTAGGATGCTTTATTCATCTTTAAATAAAATCATATGCTCACACTTCTAGTCCAGACATTAGTCCCGACCTGCTGCTGTCTTTGATTTCCTCACAAACTTTTTAAATATATAGTCTCCATAGCGTTGGGAGTTCCTGTGTTGCACACACAAATGAACACAAGCTGCAGGGAAATGGTAAATCTGACACCTGGAGCCAACATGGCGGCGTTCACACGTCTTTAAATGATCTGCACTAAGGAAGCAAACACACCAGGGTTTGTTATAAACGAAGCGTGAACACATCCTTAAAGAGATGTACTGCGTGTTATAACGCCAGAATTTATTTACTTTGAATGTTTAAGTTCTATCTCGAGTTTTTATTCTAGTTTGATGTCATATTGTTGTCATTTCCTCGGTCTAAAATCTGTGTGAAGATGCCTGTAGCTGGGGGTGAGTCAGCTGACTCAGCCTGCTGATGATCCAGATGTTTTCCTCCTTTTGGCTGAGGAGGAGAATGAGGCGCGTAGGTCGTTATGAGTTTGTGTGAATTAAAGTGGAAGAAGGAGAAGCTTCAGTGTGGACGTTGTTCTCTTCGGCAGGCGTCGACCTGATCACAGCCTGTGACGTTCGCCTGTGCACGCAGGACGCCTGGTTCCAGGTTAAGGTACGTCGATGAGTGGAGGGGAAACTGTTACCTGGAAAACATGGAGCAGATCTCAAGTGAATGAAAGTTATGTTTAATACTGAATTAAAAGATGCAAACGGTAGATTTTCTCCACTCTTGGGTTTTACTTCTATGTTGGTTTGTTGTTTAACTTTAACTAATTTCCAGTTACTTTGTTGTTTTTTGTACTCTGTAAACTTTAAAGCTTTCATTGCTGTTGGGACACTGAAGTGCAGCTTTATCTTGAGTTTGTGAATTCAAAGGTTAGGCTTTGACCAAAGTAAATCCGAACGGAAGTTTACTGTTTTAATGTTGTGGAAGCAAACAAAACGTGTTTTTTATGTCTGAAATGAGTCGTGCCGTTGATGCTTTTACTCGTTCTCGGTGTCCGTGGTGCAGGAGGTCGACATTGGGCTCGCAGCAGATGTTGGAACTCTGCAAAGACTTCCGAAAGTCATCGGCAGCCGCAGGTAAACTCGGCATTTAAAAACAAACAAAGAAGGTTTGAAGGAGAGTTAATATCTGCTGTAAAGACAAAGACTGTGTGGCATACGTGGGATTTACTGTCTTGTATTTAAGACTCATTTTATTAGTTAATCAAGACACAATTATAATAAATGTAAGTCTGATGCTATATTGAGTCTCATCTCTTCAGTCTAGTGAACGAACTGGCTCTCACCGCCAGGAAGATGTTCGCCGATGAAGCCAAGAGCAGCGGACTGGTCAGGTAGGGAGGCTTCTCAACATCTGCAATGCAGCTGCTGTTTGCAGTGAGGTCAGAAGCTATGTTAAGGATCACTACAGCTGGCACATGGTTAAAGGGGCAAACGTCAGTAACTGCCTCATTTCCAGTGCATGCAGCTTCAGGCTCGTGTTTATCAGATCTGATCATATTCAGTCAGGTGTTGTGGGACGTTTTAGTGGGTCAGCATTTGAGGGCTTTCTGTTGTGCAGGACAACTTAGTCTCAATAAAGGTGTTAAAACACCAAGTTGAATTAATACTAAACAGCTAGTGATGTGATAATCTAATCCTAATCCCCTCTTCTCCAGCCGAGTGTTTGCAGATAAGGAGGCCATGATGGCCGGCGCCCTGGAGATGGCCGGGGAGATGGCCGGTCGCAGCCCCGTGGCCGTGCAGGGCACCAAAATAAACCTCATCTACGCCAGAGATCACAGTGTAGCTGAAGGACTGGACTACATGGTGAGGACCTTTGAGACTAAAGTAACTTTATTAGTCCAGCGATTCAGTCAAATCTGGATCTCTTTCACTGGATGTCGCTGGTCATCCTGGATCACCAACGAGAAGCAAAGTTATCACTAGATCAGTGTCACAAGCTGTGGAAACTAATATGAGTGTGAGACACAGCTGACGGATATATGGGTATCCAGTGATGGATAAACTGAACCAGAACTCATGTCAGGAATCAAGCAAGAAAACGTAGATGGAGATGAACTCTCCAAAAGTTATGTAAAAGCAATAGATCCATAACAAAGTAATTGTAAGGACTTGTTTCTGCAGAATCCAGTGAGAATGACTCTTATCTAGTCATCTGGATGGATAAAGATCTGATCCTCTGAGCGCAGGCAGCACTAGTTACCATGGCGATGTCTCCTGTGTGACCAAAGAACCTCAGATACCTAAACACAGTGATGCAGTTACAGGCTTCTCAGAAAGCTGTGGATACAAGAGATCAGAGAATCAGTTGAAATAAGACTGATTTGGGAACGGTTGCACAAAGCATATTAAGTCTGATAGATTACAGAAACCTTTTTCTACTGCTGAAAACCAGGTTACGTAGCTACTTAAACGCCCTGAAGCTGCCTTCTTAATGCGATTGGTTAACTTGATTACTGGCCTTTCTCTTTTCCAGGCCACGTGGAACATGAGCATGCTTCAGACTCAAGATGTGATGAAATCAGCTCAGGCCTCAATGGAGAAGAAAAGTCCAAAAACCGTGACGTTCTCCAAACTTTGAGACTCCCGGCCCTGAAGTTCAGATCAAAGAGCAGCTGCTGATTTACTGCGCCTCTGTGGCCTTATTCGTGGGAAGATGAACCAGGAGATTTTCTGTCTTTACTGGACTGGAAACACCAAAACAAGTCTAGTATTCTGACTGGAAGCTGGAGAAATCTGAAGCATGTCATCGTGTTTAATATTTACCTCCAGGTGGCCCCTGATCCCATAAGCTGTAATAAACTAACCCAGTTCTGATCCAATGTATCCATCATGTTTGTTTTTTATCTTACAGCCATAAAACCCACTACTTTTGTAAGTGATTTAAAGTTTTATTAAACTCTTTTAAAAACATGAGGCGAGCCGTTTGTTCACATTTGCAACTGGAATTATTTTCAGAACAAAAAGGTTAAATAACTTAAGCTTTATTAATTAAATTACAGTTAAAATAAGAAATCTACAAATGAAAGACATTCAATGCCGGTCACTTTTGAGTCTGCTTGGAACGAAGCTTCTGTAAGGTTTTCTGTGGAGAGAAAACAAAACTTTATTAACTCAGTTTAGATCTACAGGATCAGTGGCTGTAGAGCTTTAAAAACACAGAGTTGTACCTTGTGAAACTCCTTTGCCTTCAGTCTGTTTTTAGCATAGTCCTCCTGTCTGCTCCTGACAGCTCTCTGAAGCTTCACCTCCTCCAGCTGCTCGTACAGTCTGCAGGGACACGAGTGCACAAAGAGCCGTTTACAGGGGGAATACTGACGTGTCGAAGTTTATACTTTCCACTCAGTACCTCCGAGTTCTCTGCTGCATCTTGGAAAGATGAAGTTTCCTTTTCTCAGGTGTGCAGAGCGTCACCTCAGACACTTTTTTCAGACTGGAATCACTCGCCGAGGGAAACACTGGAAGCAGATCAAAAAGCATTTTTCAGGATGCCGAATTAACCATTGATAGTTCATTTTACTCAAGATCATTATGTCCTTGTCAGAGCAGTACAGCTAAAACAGAAGACCTGACAGGAACTGATGGGTTCAGTGTTTTGTCCCAGCCCGTATGAAAATAACCCAAGAAGTTCAGGGGCTGAGATCACACCGAAACTCAAAGCAGCTGCCACCAACTACCAATTGGATGCAACCTTTCAATGTGCAGAGGTGATGCGTCTCCTTTAAGGAGTAGTGGTTATTCAGCTGGAATTGCCACTACACCTTAATCCCTAAAAGAAATGTGGCAGAGTGGAAGGGCCGTGGGGAAGAAATGGGCTCGAGGCCCCTCAGTTGTAATGGAAAATGTTATCTGGCCCACCAAGAGAAGAGGTTAGTTTGCATAGTTAACAGGTTAGTCTTGTTCTCTTGTACAAGAACTGTTCAATAAAACGTTTGTTTATGCTTTTAGCAGTTAGGGTGAGGGGGTCTTGCCTAAGGAGGTAGGACCTTACATGCAGGGGATTTGAACCCCACATGAAAGGTGGCAATCTGCAAAATCTTCTCATTATAATAATAATCTCTTTTTTTTTTCCACCACACAGTAACGGTGTACCTGGTGGGGGAAGTTGTGGCTTTTTCTGTGCGGCTCGCCCTCCGTTCGACTTGGTCTTATGGTGAAGCTCCGACTTAGCTTCAGGCGTACAGGTGACCATCTCAGCTCCTTTAGCTGCAGGATGTCCACCTTTGGACGGGGCTTGGATCTCACACCGACTCTTTGCTAGCGCCCTTTTGGCCTTGATTTCCTCCACCCTGCGTACTGATCTCTGAAGGAGAGCGCTGCGCTTCTGCTGGAAGACGTCCTGCAGACTGGAGCCCCACTGAAACTCCAGGACTGTCACCGAACATGAAGAGAGAACAGCTTTAATCATTCATTTCAGACTATGGCTAAAACAGTAAAAGATTAGTGATAAACTGCTTCCTTTTCAGTCATACATTCATAAATCAGAAGTAATGCCGCCCAACAATGTCAGATTTCATTGATGTATATTCAGTTTGAAACTTGATTGTACCTTGATGTGTCGGACACTCATTCTCTGGAGTCTTTACTGGTAAATCTGTAGATTTAAACTCCTAGAAGACAAATTTATCCACAGAGGTCAGAAATGTACTTGCACCACAAGTCAAATTCAAAGTAACAGCTTCAGAGACGAATTACCTCGGTCTCTCTGCCTTCCTGCTTGTCCCCCTCTGTAAGAGCGTCTTCCCCCACTGCGCCCCCCTCTGTAAGAGCATCTTCCCCCACTGCGCCCCCCTCTGTAAGAGCATCTTCCCCCACTGCGCCCCCCTCTGTAAGAGCATCTTCCCCCACTGCGCCCCCCTCTGTAAGAGCATCTTCCCCCACTGCGCCCCCCTCTGTAAGAGCATCTTCCCCCACTGCGTCCCCCTCTGTAAGAGCGTCTTCCCCCACTGCGCCCCCCTCTGTAAGAGCATCTTCCCCCACTGCGTCCCCCTCTGTAAGAGCGTCTTCCCCCACTGCGCCCCCCTCTGTAAGAGCGTCTTCCCCCACTGCGCCCCCCTCTGTAAGAGCATCTTCCCCCACTGCGCCCCCCTCTGTAAGAGCATCTTCCCCCACTGCGTCCCCCTCTGTAAGAGCGTCTTCCCCCACTGCGTCCCCCTCTGTAAGAGCGTCTTCCCCCACTGCGCCCCCCTCTGTAAGAGCATCTTCCCCCACTGCGCCCCCCTCTGTAATGGTCGTCTCCTGGTCTTGCAGTGTGGTGTCCGTCAGGCTCACCAATGTTATCTCCGACTGATCAAGGATCCCCTTCTCTGCAGCTGCTTCCTAACATAGAAAAAGAACATAAACACATGAAGTCAGTTAATTATTTTAAACACCCAACTTATAAAAATAACCGCTCTGGTAAAAGGTGAAAAGGAAAACAGTCGTACTAATATCAGGTTTTCATCCCACTCAGGCGTCACTTCCTGTGCAAACAGGTCACTGAATGAGATGGACTCTTCTTTAGAAACCCCTGCCTCTGACTGCGATGTGCCCACAAGCACGTCGTCACGCACGGTTAGATTAGACAGAGTCTGAGCTGTGAGCTCTACGTCCGTGTTCATGGTGGGGGACACCTCAGAGTCCTGGTGGTGGCATTCAGAGACAACGAGCTCGGTGAAGGACTCATATAAGGCAAACGAAGCCGTGAAGCGGTTTGGCTCCTGAGTTCTGAGGCTCTCAGGCGTTGGTTCAGACCCAACAGAAGAATTACTGTGTGCTTCACACTCTACAGGAGGAGTGAAAACGCTGCGTTCCCTTCGAGCTGGATGTACTTCAGGAGTGTCAGGCATGCTGTGCTCGGACAAGCTGTGAAACGTCATGGAGGGCTCGGCCGTTTCATTATGCGTGACTTCAGCCAGCAGAGGGTGGAATGAATCTGAGCCTAGAGACAGGATGGTGAAAGGTTATTTTCTCACTGCCCAAAACTAAAATGCAAAGCAAACTTTCACTTAGCTTTAGCTACAGATGATAAATATACAGGTTATTCGTGTAGATTATTAGATTCTGTTGTAATCTTGGATTATGATGTAATACTTTACCTTCAGCCCTCTGCGAGTCCAGCTCCACTGGACTGGTTTGGTTCTGCTGCATCTGCTGCGGTGGATGTGGATTCAGATCTGGGACCGACGCACTGTGTGATGAGGCTTCAGTGGGCAGCGACGGGTACGACGGCAGACCAGTTTCAGGTGAGACACCAAGAGCCACGTGGCTTCTTTCACCTGTAAAACAGACGAACGTCAAACCTGAAAATAGTGGACTCGTTTGTGTGGTTAAGGAGCCGATGTTAACATGCAGTTGGATAACTGCCTTTACCGTCAGGATCTTCAGGGCTTCATGATCTACAAATAATTAAAACTTTAATGTTTGAGTTACCCCAAACCATCCTTTTACCTGAGCCTCCACGGTGCTGGCCTGCAGACTCATCCAGCTCCACAATCAGTGGTCTCATCCGCCGCTCCTCCGGAGTTTCAGGCAACCACGACAGCTCAGCCGTCATCTGACCCATCAGCTGATCTGCATAGAATTCCTGCCCAGCACTCTGCCAATGAGAGCTGGACTGATGGGAGAGGCGAGAGATCATCCGACTCAGAGCAGAGTCCCATCCACCGTGATCAAAGCTCAGCGAGACCGGTGGTCCTGGCAGGTGACCAATCATGGACGAGTGAGCAGACGGCTGACCGACCAGTTGTTCCAGGGCGGAGTCTCTCTGGTCAGCCACGAGGCAGGATGACTGGTCAGTCAGCTGCCCAATCAGAGGCCGGAAGGACTCCTCAGCCAATGAGTGGTCCTCACCTGAGAGATGCTCCTGGATGGGATTTTCCAACTCCTGCAAAAACAAGGCATCAGCGGCGTTATGGAAACGTATTCAAGACCTTTTGTGGGACCAATTTAAATAACATTTTCGCCTTTACATTTATTTAAAAAGAACACATTTTGCAGTTTTGTTTTATGAAGCATTAGTTTCAAAAGATTTTAAAAACAAATGAAGAAACCTAAAGATTAACTTCCATCTCCTTCCCCAAAAACAGCAAAGATGCAACTCTACTCGACTTTAATTGTCATGTACAGGGAAATGCACAATTTCTCCACTGCATTTCACCCATCCAGGTTGACACCTGTTGACACACAGAGTCAAACACTCATGGAGACAGATGCCATACACTGGAGCGGTGGGCAGCCCATCACAGCGCCCGGGAAGCATGGAGGTACGGTGCCTTGCTCAAGGGCAAGGAGGTGGACTGCCACCCCTCCAGCTGTCAGTTCAATCTTTTGAACGTGAGAGTGGGAATTGAACCGCCAACCTTCCGGTTACTGGAGGTGGCTCAGTGGTTAGGATTTTGCGTCACACTTTCATGAGTTGCACTGACCTCATGACAACTAATAAATAACACACAATTTTAACAGGTTTTAAGTTCGTTGTCCATAAAGTAGCAATAATTTCCCAGGTTGCCTCAAAGAACTTCAGAGTTGCATCTTATAAGGAGGCGAGTCACTGACCAGGCCAGTCCTCCGTGTTCCCGCTGGGTGCCTCGGAGGAGACTGATGACCGGAAGAGCTTTCATTCTCCCCTCCTCTGTCCGAGTCCTGAACCAAAAACTGCTGAGAAACTGAAGAGCCAGACTCCTCTGCATATGAGCCTTCACTGTCTGCAATCAAACAGGAAATATGACAAGTTTTAAACAAAAGAGCCCCAAACTTTCTCCACAAACTCAGAAAATACCCAAGAATTTATTTGACCTTTCCAAGCCAGACGATTTGACCAGCTTTCCCCACAGTAAACAACACGGTGTACAGGTGTTTGTGTGAGGGTGGCTGAACGTTTTCACACCTGGCTGGAAGAGTCTGGGCTAAATACCACGTACCTGTCGTTTTCCCTGCAGTGCTCAGGGAGACGTTAAGCTCCTTTGTGTATCTGTCGATAATCTGCTGGATGCTGCTGTCATTAAAAACGGAGTCAACAGACAGAGCAGGTCGGGCTGCAGCCGAGCTTTCCTTAACACAGAAGCTTCGACTGCACAGAGAGGAGACGTCACTTAAAGCTGCCCCACTTTCATGTTTGGCCTGGTGTGGAGCTTCATCTAATGAAGCAGTAAAAAGAGGAAATGAGAAATGATGCTTGTACCTTTATAGCACAATAATGTTAAAAAACCTGCCTTTGTTTCTCACATAAAAAGAATATAATGAAAAGAAGTTGTGCTTCTCACCAGCGTTCACATTTTGCTCCGGGTCGGTGGTGGCGTAGCTGCCGGTGGAGATTGTGGTCGAGGAAAGCCACTCAGGCTTATGAGGAGACTGACAAAATACAAAGTTGGAGATAAGAGTTTCTCTCTGGAGAATCACAGACCTGCTCTCACATCTCAGCTAATATTCTGCCGTATACTGGAAGGCTGACAGGTGTTCACACTAATATTCAAAGTATTCAGACCATTTCCCACAATAAAATGTGTTTAACCAGAGTCATTACAATTTAAAAGACAGATTCTCATTTAATGTGTGAAGAAATTATTCAGACTCACTGAGCTCAGTTCAAGTGTAGAAACCCTCATGAAATGTATTTTCATTAAACACACTTTAGGTTTAGTAATTTCACATCATCGCTCAGTACAAAAAAAAAAAAAGACAAATATTCAAATTTAATGATTTTATCTTCAAAGATTAAGTATTCAGACCTAAAATAAAAGGTAGTGCAGAGATGTCCACATCTGGTCCGAGGGCCCTGCACGGTTTAGCCGTTTTCCTGATTCAGATCAATGCATCATTAGCAGGCTTGTGTACAACTTAATCTTTAGAGACCAATTTCACCTGAATCAGGTGTGCTGAAGCAGGGAAACCTCTAAAACCTGCAGGACAGCGGCCCTCAAGGACCAACTTTGGACATCCCTGGTGTAGGGTTTAAATGAGCCTCCACAACTAGTCATTACAATGCGTTAAAAATATACAACTCTCATTCAACATCTGACAAAATGATTCACACAGACTCACTGAGCTCAGTTCAAGTGTAGAAACCCTCATGAAATGCATTTTCATTAAATACACTTCAGGCTTAGTAATTTCACATCATCGCTCAGTACAAAAAAGACAAACACACACCAGGTAGACACACGTAAAGCACAAATGCACACAGACACACACACAAACACATGCTTCTCAAGCATAATCATAAGTGGAGGCTCAATTTTCCCAAGCTCAGATTTGGCTAATTCTCATCATTGATCCACAACATGTGAACCTCAGAGGGCATCTATGATGCCATCAGACTGTGGGATTATCCCAGAACTCTTCCTGCCCTCAACGCTTTTGAGTCATTCCAAAAGTTGAAGACTCACTCGAGGGAAGAGGAGAGAAATACTAAGTTTTCTTCATTTGCACCAGCTGATTACCTCTGTGGAGGATCGGCGGCTTGTGACAGCAGGGCCAGAGAAATCAGCGCCTCTCCCAGAGTCCGAGGAAAGCGGTGAGATTACTTTATGGACTGAATCTGGAAATACAGGAATCAGTTGGTATCATCTGATTTTTATTTATGATGTCCCATTTGCATTCTTCATCTCTTCTACATACCAGAGTATGACCATCCTGGAGATGTTCCTGCCCCTGACAGCAGCCTCTCCCTCCAGGTGAGATGGCTGGATCTCTCAGAGCAGACTCGTCTTTCAGCAGTCTGTCCACTGCTGGACACAGACGGCGTCTGCAGAGATCTGTCTGATGACAGAGATGAGCTGGATCCTTCCTGCAGATCCCAGTCTGTAGTGTCTGCAGGAGCTGCCACACTATCCTCTGGGCCCAGAGATAAAAATATCAGCCAACAAACTAACATTCCTCTGCAGCACTTTGGGTATTTGACAGGAAAAGGTTTGTTACTCATGCATTTCTGATACTGAACAGACCTGTGACTTGACTGATGTTGACTGGAGTCTCTGCCTCTGGGATAGCACTGAGCTCATGTTGATCAGTCATCATATCCTTGAAGCCCAGCCTGACGCGTGTCACAGGGGGCTTTGGTGCTCTAGGAGCATGAAGGAGTAGTGAGGGGAGGACTGAAGGTGGAGGATGTCCAGCAGGACCACTGCTCTGAGCAACAGGAGCTTAAAAGGAGTGGAGAGAAGAAAACTAAAGCACGGTTCTGGTTTAACTGAAATGTAACGCATGCCACTTAATTTCGAACTAAAATGCAACACCAGAATAGATTTAAATCTTTTACACCACCATCAAAAACAATGATTAAGAGATAACTGGTATTTGTTGGTACTTTTGGTCATTTCTGTTACAGAGATGATTTAGACAGGAAATGGATCAAAATGAGAAGCGAAACAAACAATTTTACATGAAATGAACATGTTTGTTACTCGCTCACCATGGTCAGGTTGCACTTGTTGACAGGAGTCATCCGTCTCTTCTGAGTCCTCCAGGTGTGATAAACTTCCTCCATTTGATTGTTCTATAGCCTTCAGCAGGGATGCAAGCAACCTCAGGCGTTTCTGACCGATGTCCTCTGATCCCGACGCTTCACTGGGAGCGTCTGAAACTGGCTGCAGGTGAGAAAATGCATGAGGAACGTTTGCTTTTTTCCATGTTGACCGCAAGACCCAAAACATCTCAGCATTTGTTCATACTGCTGTTTAATCTCTTCTAATTCTAAAGCTAAACTACCAACTGTACTTTGCCACAGCAGCAGTCCTCACACTTACTTGGTCAGTGTCAATCAGAGCCTGCAGCGTCTCCTTTTGTCTCCTCATTTGCTCCATTTCCACCTCCTGACTTTGCCGCTGCTCCTCCTGTCTCCGCCTCTCCTCTTCTTGCAGCTTCCGCTGCAGCGCCACAGCCTCCCTCTGCTCAAGCAGCCGTCTCTGGACCTCCCGTAACTCTCGTCTCTGCTTCTCCATGATCTCCCCTGTTGAGCTCGGGGACTGCATGCCTGGATCTAGCGGCACGCTGTCCGAGACGCTTGGTCCAATGACTCGAATCGGGTCAGAGGTTGGCTGGAGTGGGACGCTGGTTGAGTGGTGTGTTGGGAACAGTTTGTGAGGTAGATGCTCTCCAGGGACAGAGGATGGTTTAAGTCTCTCTGGAAGGTGCTCCGTTACTCTCTCCATGACGCGGTCAGTCAGCCGTGCAGCGACGTCAGGTCTCTGGTTCCTGAATGGGTTTGAAACAGATTCATCTGACAGCACCCTGGAGCTGTTGCTCACACTGGAAGCAACACGGGAAAGTGAGGCCAACACGTCAGAGTCTCTTGTGGCATCTTCCACGGAGACGTGTGTCCTATTGTGAATGTATGCAGGCACTGCAGAAGATGCAGGGAGAGGAGGAGCAGGAAGGTGTTCAGACTGAGCACTATGCAGCGATGGGGGAACAAGACCCAGAGGCACGATGGCAGGCATCTGTGATCTGGTGCTCATGTTGTAGCGAATTCGTAGAGCTCGCTGGTATTCTTCCAGACGCTGATGAGCCACTTCCACTGATCTCTGGTGAATTCTAAAAGAAAAAAGGTTCAATGATCACAGACCTGCCTTATGTAGTCAAGAATATCCTCATGGATAAGAGACGAAATAAGAGTCTTTGGGAGAGGGGGCACCTGTTTTGTTCCAACAGCCTCTGTTGGTATTCCCTAATCCTTCTGGAGTGTTCATCTTCAGCTGCAGGAGGTACCAGCTGCAGGTCACACAGACAGACGAAGAAATTCTTAAACACAACGCTGAATACACGTCATACGGCAAAACTGGAGTTCTGACTATTTAGAATTAGGCAAAATATAAAATCATAATTATTTCTGAGCACAGATCTTTACACAGAATGACAGAAAGCAACTCACCTCAGTCGCTGACCCAGAGGGGACAGAAGTGTCTTCCTCATCACAGGAGGGTTCCTCTGGTTGGTTAATGGCTACATCGTGGCTCACAGCAGCCTTCAGATGTTCCCTCTCCTGTTGAGCTTCAACAAGCATCTGCTCCAATTTGGCTTTCTGCTCCTCCAGCTCCTGTAGCAGAAGCACCTGCTGCTGCTTCTCTCTCTCCAGCTCATCTTCCTGTCAAAAGGAAACATTCAAAAACAGTAACCGAGTTACAAACTTTCATTACAAATGAGACTGATCATAAGTAAACTAATCAGCTCGGCTTCATCCAGTCACTTAAAGAAATTTAAGAGTAATTCACAGAACGGGACAAACTCCTTAATCTGCATAAATTCTCGAGGAAGAATGTTTTAAAAAGTATCATCTTACTCTGCAAAAACTCCTAGCAAGCCCAGAAAGAGGCTTCTTTAGCTCTCTGCTTCACTGAGAAAAATCCTATTAGAATCCTGGGTCTGAGACAGCTTTTCAAAAACACCATTTTTGTTCAAATGTATGAAGATAAGAACACAAAATAGGTTCAGAAACAAAGCAAGGCCTCCTTTTTATAATGATGCTGCTCAGCACACTTGTTTTATACAGACTGGACAAATCAAATAACGGGGAACACCTGGTTCAACAATTCTAGGCTGTGCAGCGTCACCAGGGAGCTGGTCTGTGCCTTCGTTTTATTGGTTGGAATTCAGTAGTTGTCCTAACTGCAAACTCGGGGCATGCTTGAATATTCAAAATGAATAATAAATAAAAATATCTTATTGTCTTGCCCTAAGCTCTTTACCAAGACCTTGTTGAAACACGTCAAGGATTGCAGGAGAATTTGGGAAAAACAGCTGAGCTGCAATAAGAATCTGATCAAACTAAAACTAAGCTGTGATGTGGTTCTGCAGCACTGCAAATACAACTGAACATACCTAAAAGAGTGCTTTAAAACACTTTGTCTGACGCAGTTTTACACAGAGGTGTGTTAGCACAATGAGAGGCGATATATAAAACTTTATTGTCAGGGTTGGTAATTAAAAAAGGAAAAGGCACCGAGGTGAAAAATGCTGTTGTAACAGGCTGCTGACAATCACCCTGCTGTCATCACATTTATTCACATGAATCAGTGTTAGTAGAACTGGATGAACAGAACCGAGCATCATTTTGAAAAGTGTGGGACAGAATTATTACACTTCTTTCCTAAAGGATGCTCCAATGTTTTTTTATGCAAAAGGAGATAATAAAAGGAAGCACTGAAGCTCTTTTCCTTCGACTTTAGAGAATTCAAAAAGCTCTTGTCGTGCCTGCTCCTTCTAGGATATTACATCATATCTGTGAAGATGCCCGTCAGTCATGTGAGTTTATTGTTTGGCTGCTGACTGAAAGCAGCTTGGGAGTCTCCTCCTTTTAATCTTTCCCGGGTCAGACCAGATTCACAAAGATGTTTGCTTTAGCCCTAATCCAACCATGGCTGAAAGGAAAAGCTGCCATTCACTACAGTAATGAGTGAAGTAAATAGTGAATATCTGGCTCTGACAGACAAAGTTTGAGAAACTAGCTCTCCTCCATTTCCCTAAAATGTGCTCCTGAACCGTCACAGGACTGCAGGTGTTTTAGGCTTTTTTAGGCTGCAGACTCAGTTCTTTTGTCCACATTTATGTGTGCAGTGTAACAAAGAAAGAAAACAATGGATCGTAACGCTTTGAGGAATATAAATGGGGGACTTATGTACCCTTTTCTTTCGTTCCTCTTCACATTCTTGGATTCTAGTAAGGAGTGCATCAGGGGGTAAAGAGTCTGCTGCGGCCGGCTGTTTTGTTGGCTCCAGAGCTGGTTTGGTCAAACACAGGAAAATCATTACAAATATGATTCCCGTACCGCAAATAAACTCACGTAACCAGCATAAACAGGTGTAGATGTGGAGAGGAAAACACAAATCCATGATCTGGAACAATTATTTAAACATCCATAAGCACTAAAAATACCCACAATCGTTACTTGGAACAAATAGTAAATGTTCCTAAAATAAACCAAAAATTCTAACCCGGTGGAGGGATAAGAGGCTCATGGAGCTCGATGGAAGATTTGTCTTTCTCCTCACTGAGCAGAGAGCCCGTTTCGATGGAAGTGTCCCGCTCTGGGATCTGATCTGTGAAGACGGTCGGCGAATCAGCTGCAGGGACACGGCGGCTGTGGTTAGAACACTCGCTCCGCTGGCTTCTGATTCGGTCGAGGAGTTTCCTCAGTGCCCTTCGAGGAGCAGGTCCAGAAGCCTCAACTGTAAGAACAGAAAAACACAGAGTGGGAGAAGTTATCATCACACACAACAGTCGGATTGTAGTTTAATGTTTCATAGTTCTCATTCAAATTCAGGTTTCAGATCCGGTACTTCTCCTCACCTTCAGCAGATGTTTCCTGCTCAGAGCTTCCAAGTTCCTGCTCAGATTCAGGTTGAACATGTTCCGTTTCATCCAGAGTAACATCCAGCTCTTGGTCCTGGCTGCCAATGGAATGAGCTGGTAGAGGCTCAGGTACCAGCCGGACCACCAGGTCACCTTTAACCCCTGAGATGAGACACGGTCGAGGTTAAAGGAAGCTCTGGTAAAACTTTACATGTGTGTTATGGTATATCTCCAACCAAAGTACTGTGGCTTTAACTAAGACAACAGTTGTGATTCAGTCTTTCAGAGAAAGTCATCTTCTCATTATTTCCAAGTGACTGAAATGGTTTTAAGCAAAGTTATGGGACAAAACACCTTGTGTTATTCACCACAAGTCACAGATAAATAATACACCCCAGATCTGTCCTTACGCCTTTCTCCGGTATACATGTCCTCAAAGGCAAACTCCATCTCCCTCTGGAAGTCCTCCCTCATCTCTAGTCTCTTGTAAAGAGGCTGGAAGATCTGCGGCGGCATCTGTGACACCTGCTGTCTCCTCCTCAGCAGGTCTGTCTGCTGCATGTGCTCAAGTTCACCCAACAAACGCTCACGATCCTGAACAGAACCATCAAAAACTGATCAGGTACAAGGGCTGCACTCTGTATATTCTCATTAAAACCGTCGCACATTAACTTTCTGATAGACTATGTTTAGGTGAAATGTTCTTTTTTTTAGGGTCTGTTTTTGTGTTAAGTCACAAACTACTTTTATCAGTCCGATATATAAATGTTCAGTTCATTACTCTGTCTTATGCTGTTATCCTGCTGCCAGTCAGCAGTGTTAGCAGCACAGAAGGTAGAGACATGCCTGCACAAGCTGTTCCCTCCTCAGGGCCTCCCTCCCCCTGAGACGAGCCTTCTCCAGCTGCTCCTCTCTTCTCCTCTTTTCCTCCTTCTGCAAGGCCTGCACTCTCCTCGTCTCCAGCTCAGCTTCCTCGTGGGCATTAGGCTATAGACGCCTCCAAAGGTTAGATAAACATGACAGAAGATGGGAATAAGAAATGTAATTCGTACAAGAATGAGAAAGCTTACCTGTGCTGTGTCTGCCTCTCTGTCCACAGTGCTCTCCGGCATGTGGTAATGTGTAGCAGCAAAGACACTCACATCAAATCTCTTTAGCACATGTGGCCTCTTGGGATCAATGTTCTACTTGAACAAGAAAAAACAGTCACCTTTCTGAACTGTGCAACTTGGAAAGCTAACTGACTCTAATGCACGGTCCTATTTGTCTCAAGAGGAGAAATCTCCACTGAAAACTGATTTTAAAACAAAGAAGAAGAGAACGGGATATAATTCTCTACTTTGAGAAGCATGATATTAGCCAATATGATTGTTTCATCTCAAACACACAGAGGCTTCCATATATTTAAAAAGCTGCAGCCTCCTGTATTCATATCCAACCAGAAAACAGGTGCAGCCCCGCTGACATGGAGGCACACTGTCACTCACACTACTGGCTTGTACTGGACTCAAGTCTTTTTGTTTTTAATTTCTTGAATAGCATCAGTGATATGCTAACCAAGTCAAGTTGTTTTTTCTTCTTCTGTGTTTCTCACAACATAAAAACACAATTGTGAGGCTTAATACTGAAAACAAGCTTTGCAATCCACAAACAGACTTACCTCCCTCCAGACTGCTCAAGCATCAGCCACATTTCCAGTTTGTTCAGCATTTTAAACAGAATAATGAATACACTTTGAGCACTGCTGAGCCACTTAAATCTGTGAAACCTTTATGACAATTTTGTAAAACTTATTCTAAACTAAAATTTGAGCCAAAAAATCCAGGTGGAGCTTCATGCCATTTGAAAACAGCAGGTCATTTAATGGGTAGAGCAGACAGTGCGTACCCAAGATGCCCCACTCAGATCCTGAGATACAAGTGGTGCACACACCCACCTTTATCATATACAGACACAATGGGCTTATTTGGATGCCCAACAACAAGGCAAGTAAATCAATTAATATAGTCTAACTGTGCTGAATATGTTTTATGATTTTCTCTCTCTGTGACACATTTATCTGATCAACAGGTAGTGACACAATAAGTCTCGATCACTCTGACATGACACATTTCCCACTATTTATGAGATAAACCCCTACCTCACTACTCTTCATCACATCTAGCCGCCTCCTGCACCGGTCAAGGTAAAAAGAGTGGACTCAGTATAAATAATGTAACTGTTCAGGCAGATCACCTCAATGGGTTTTGGAGGAGGTGGTGGGAGGCTCGCCACTTTGGTTGATCTTTCCTTTTCTACCTGGAGCGCCTTCTTCCTGGCACTGATGGATCTACAGAAGGGCAAAAAAGTAGACGAGTGACTCGTTAATTTGGAATTCAAGCATGTAAATATCTTCCAGAAAAATGTTTGTCATACGTCTCACTTGTTTTGCCTCTCATGGTCTTTGAGCCTCTGTGTTTTGAGCTCCTTGAGGGCTTCTTGAAAACGCTCCTTAGCTTTAACGTGATTTTCCTCCTCCCTTTGAGCAATGGCTGCCAGGTCAGGTTCCTTAAGGAAGATTATTATTTTATTATTATTTTATTTCAACAAAGAATTCCCTTTCAGTTGTGTTATGAGGTCATTTTCCCCCCACAACTTTTCTTTTTTGTTGGTTTGGCCTGTAATAATCACATTTTCAGTGCTCACTGTAACTTGTTTTGTCTGAGAAACCATTACAACACTGCCATAAACTTTCCCTAAAGACTGTGGCTGCTTTATTGACAGGTCACAGCTGTCTAATGAAGACAACAGCTCAGTCTTACATTTTCTTTTGCACTCCTGTGTCCCTGACCAACAAGCTGGAGGCTCTCTTGGTATAACCTCTGCAGTGTCTGGAGTTTCTCCCTCTGCTGTTGCTCCCAGGCCTCCCTCAGCTCCTCCTCCAGCTTTCGTATTTCATGCTGCCGTCTCTGCTCCACCTCACGGCGGATGTTAAGTGCAATGTACTTCTGCTGCTCTCGCACCTGGGTTAAAAAAAAAAAAAAAGGTTCATATTTGAATGCGTTTTAAAATTAAACTGAACCAGGTCAGAGCTGTTTCAACACCACACCCAGGCTGAAGATGTGAATATTTGTGACTGTCAAACAGATCTGAGACACAATAATCTATGATAAAGAGATGGACTGTCCAAACTCAACACATATATGAAGAGGAAAAACCTACATTAAATGTAATAAACTACTGCCATCTAGCTTTATATACACCGTGAACTCAGATAGACAGAAATTGGCTTCACTAGCAGCTCATTTTGCAGGACTCTATTACATCACTGTGGTTTTAAGCCAAGGGTGATTACATTTCTTTTTGCCATAAGTGGAACAAATTTATGTTTAATGTGGTTAAAATCCAACATATCCATACTTATTTATTTAAAAGCAGGAAAATGACATAATGTGTATCTAAAAATACTATCGTTGTTCCTTCAAACTATCAGGAATAATCTATATGAAACGAAAGGAGGAACAACCTTGTGTTAAAACCTGATATTACCTGCTGTATTCGTAGTTTCCTCCTCCTTTCATACTCCTCACGTATGATCCGAGCCTCTTCGTTGGGACTCAGTCTTAATCTGGAAACTTTTCTCTTCATTTTCCTGCGATATGCTGACGGACATTTCCCCAAAAAGAAGAGCAGGTAGCAGCGGAGTTAGCGACGAGGGCTAATTTAGTTTAGCTTCTTCTTGTTGCAGACAGTCGCTACCATCATGACCCAAAGAGACGTCTAAAAGTGACATTTTAGACATAATTATATATCAAATATGCAGTGACAACAAAGGACCGACAGCAGAATTAATTGACTGCAGAGGTTTCTTTGTGTTTATTACCTGAAATCCATGCCAACCACAAAAAACGAACGTTTTTTTCTAGTAAACGTCATATCCGGTGGTTTAAATTGCCCGCCGTGTCCGTTCCGTATATATATACTTTTGGTTTCCTACTCGCAATATTTGCACTTATATGTATCTATATATTGCAACCAGAAATTACACTAAGATAAAGGGGAATAGAAAACAGGAGGGAGAAAACATTTGATACTGTAACCTGACTCAGTTGATAAAATAAAAGGAGGGGGACTGTAAATTGGTTGCACTGGTTCCGGTGTGTGGCTCGTAAAAATAATGAACTACAAGCAACGCTACTTGGGAATATATTGCAACTTACTTAAGTGAATAGCTGTTTATTTCCTTGACTATTTTGAATACCAGAGGTGAGGTTTATTCGAACCGAACTCATGACGTAATTTAAAATGCTCTGACCAACTCCGGGGTCTTTCTTCATCCTGTTATTTTAGCAAAAGGCTAAGGCAAGCTAGCACTGCTAGTTTGACGCAGGAGGCCAATACAAAAATACAGCTATTATGAATGAAAGTTATTTATGTCGTTACTAAGTACTCTTTGTCTATTTTTCTTCAAACTAGCTTGAAAAAAGTCGGACTGGTCATGTAAAGCGACACCCAAGTGAAAACACGTTTGATGACTGTATCTCTGCTTCTCATCTCAGCCCTGTCATCATGTCTGGTGGTCCGGCAGTGAGGGTCAGTGTGGAGTCTTCCTGTGAGAAGCAGGTGCAGGAAGTGGCTCTGGACGGGACAGAGACCTACGTCCCTCCGCTGTCCATGTCCCAGAACCTTGCAAAGTTGGCGCAAAGAATTGACTTCAGCCAGGGATCTGACTCTGAGGAAGATGGGGTTGATGGAGAGCCCAGGGACCGGGAGTGGGGCAAGCAGGAGCAGGAGGAAGAAGAAGGTAAGATGTGCTAAAGATTAAGCAGAGAAAATCTAAAGCCAGCTATAACTGACCAAACACTGTTCTGTTAAAACTACGAGACTGCTAAACAGCTCAGTTTATTCTTTAAATTAGAGCTGAGGCCTCTTTGTTAATTCCAAGTGGTCAATACGTTTCGAGATTTGTATTTCAGGCAAAATAAATTGTTAAAACAACTTACTCCCAAGTCAAGTCAAGTTAAGTAAAACAACCAAGAAGTTGTTGCTTCCCTGATTGTCAGGAAAATGTGAGTGAACGATCAGCTGTTCAGCTGAGGTGTCTTTGAGCAAGGTACCAAACCCCCTAATTGCTCCCCTTGTGCTGGAACTATATCTGGACTATTGATGGACTGATTCAAAACAAAATGATAAATGGACGTTACTCAGCTGATTTGTGGTTTCCTTTCTCAGGAACAGTGAAGTTTCAGCCATCTCTTTGGCCCTGGGACTCAGTGCGTAACAACCTGCGCAGTGCCCTGACAGAGATGTGTGTGCTCTATGATGTGCTCAGTGTGGTGAAGGAGAAGAAGCACATGGCCTTAGATCCAGTATCCCATGATCCGAACGCTGGCAAGGTAAGCATCTACAGAATATTCCTGTCACCGCTTCGCCAAACATCTACATTCATTTGTAAGAGATTCACTTCCCTCTCTGGCAGATGGTTAATTATTTATTCAGATACTCAGTTCTACTCTAAAAAGAAAAAAATGTCTACCCCTCTGCAGACGCCCCAGGTGTTCCAGCTGATCAGTAAAAAGAAATCGTTGGCCACAGCAGCACAGCTTCTCCTGAAGGGAGCAGAGAAGCTCAATAAATCCCTCGCAGAGAACCAAGAGAACAGGAGGCAGCGAGACTTCAACTCTGAGCTGCTGCGACTCCGTTCACAGTGGAAATTACGCAAAGTGGGAGACAAGATCCTCGGAGACCTCAGCTACCGGAGTGCTGGTGAGAAAAAGGCTTCAGAGTCAAATCTGTCACTTCTCTGTGCTCAGCATAGTAACTTGAGCTTACTTTTAACTTTGTGCGTAACCTATAGTTGACATATTTGCCTGTGCAGGTTCCCTTTTCCCTCACCATGGCACATTTGAGGTGATCAAAAACACTGACATTGATCCAGACAAAAAGATCCCAGATGACTACTGTCCCCTGGATGTCCAGATCCCCAGTGACTTGGAAGGATCAGCTTACATCAAGGTTAGAGGAACTGCTTTGATGTGGATTATTGGTATGAAAGGTTTGAGGGGAAATTAATTAGGAAAGGAAGGAAAATATCATATTGAGCCACTGATGAATGTTGGAGATAAAAATGATTTAGTCCAACATTTACATCTTTAGGTGTCCATTCAAAAACAAGCTCCAGACATCGGTGATCTGGGAACTGTCAACTTGTTCAGGAGACCACAAAAAATCAAAGCTGGTATGATTCAACACAGAAACATACAAAACCACATAAACCTTTAAAACTAGTTCATCCAGTCCTTGAATTATTGGAATACATATCCATACTCTTTTTTTCCATTACCTCTTCACAATCTCTTCACCTAATCTTCCTTCTCTCCATCATATTCTCCTTTCCCATCTTTCCTCTGTGCTCAGGTGCGCAGTCGTGGCACGTGAAACTGGAAGGAGCTCAGAACGTTTTGCTCTGTAAGGAGATCTTTGCTCAGCTGTCCAGAGAAGCAGTCCAGATTAAGTCCCAGATTCCTCACATTGTTGTGAAGAATCAGATCATCTCACAGCCCTTCCCAGGTCAGAACACAGATGGGGTCTTTGTTCTGTTGGATGTAACCATGCATTAGTACGTGTTAATGGCCTATGTGTGTGGCTGAGGGTTAAGTTATGAAACATGCTCAGTATTTTTCATCACTACAGGCACATCCTGCACAGTGTCTCACATTATAAACATCTTAAAAATTAACAAATGGTTTGAGCAAATCATAAAACACTCAGAAGATGGAGTTAATGTCTTATTAGGTGTTGGTTTTCCACCGGTAAGGTTTGGTTTGATCCATGAGATCGATAAGATTTTTATTTTATTTTTATTTTTTCCCCCTTTGTAGAACCTGCCTTTTATCTTAGATTCTTTTTTTCTTACTGTATGGAAGCATAAAATAAACACACCCTGTGTTTGTCACTGTGATTTATGTAAATATTGTAGGTCTGCAGCTGTCCATCTCACTGTGCCACTCTACGGGTGAGAAGAAGAACAATCGGGTGTCTCCAGAGAAACCAAACCCAGATGATCATCTTTATGTACTGGAACATAATCTGCATCAACTGATGAGAGAGGTAAGACGGGAAGTCTTCTTCTGTGGTACCGCTCAGCTTGCCTTTAGGTAACACCTGGGACGAGTTGTTGTTTTTTTGTTTTCGTTTTTTTTCAATGCTGCCTTTGTAGAAGTTTCAGGTCAGCTGAGCTGATATTAAAGGATGACCTGAAAACAGAGACTATTGATCAGAGAGAATTTATCTCCTGAGGGTGTTAAATTCAATGTCCTGCACAGTAAATCAATAAATCAATAAGCGTTTAGTTTAAGAAGTCTGGTTTACTCACTCATGCATTAACTCAAGCCTAAAATGCCATTTTAGAGTTAAGAGTTTGAAATGTAGAAGTGCAAAACAATATAAGTTGTCAATATTTCTGAATGACCCTAACTTAGATTGAAGATTCCCCCTTTAGATGTCCTGGACCCACAATCTGCTTCTTTTCTTTGCAAAGGGGTGCGTTTCCTTTTGAATATTGCAATAGTTTTTACAGAATATTGTAAAAATAGCAGTTTTCAATCCATCTTTTTGGCAAAAAATTATATTAGCATCTGCTCTGAAACCCCACAGAAGAAGAGTGGTATCTGTTGACTGTACTGGAAGATAAATCAACTTACTACATATACATTTTTATTAGTGTGTCAGACAGAAAATTTCAATAAATTGAAGTTTTGAAATACAAAATTTCAGAGACTGAATACTGATTTTATTTTTCATCTGTGAAATGTCAGATAATCTTATTGAAAATACTATTTAATTACACTTCATTTCTACTTTTTTAAAACTCTGAAGTAAGAAAATCTTTGTGTAAATGCTTAAATAAATCCTGTAACAATCACTATTACATGTATGTCTTTACTGTCGAAAAGGCTTTTGTTTCAAAGCTAATACAAGACAGGAAAAATAATTAATTGCCAAATGAAGGTCAGAATAAGATTGAAATATCAAAATTGTAACTACATTTTTGATTATATCAGTTTTACCGTGTAATCGGCAGCTTTATGGAATACGGTTTCCCCTCAGTCATGATGATCAGTTCTGATTTGATTGAACAGGCTTGTTTCTGTTGTAGTTCCACAAACATCATCTGACTTCTGTGGTCCTGCCGCATCCTGCCAACGCTCCCTTTGCCCACAAACGCCTGCGCCTAGCGGGGCCGCTGGCCTACGACAAGACAGAAATCTCTAACTTGCAGCAGAACGAGGGTCTCCTGGAGAAGATCATCAAACAGGCCAAACACATCTTCCTACGTAGCAGGTAACACCAGCTTGAACATCTGAGTTTATATCTGCAGAGGCTGTTGTCAGTGTCAGACATTGTGTGATATATAACATTTCAGGATGTGAGCATCCCGTTCAGTTCCTCAAGTAAATATTACCACGTGAAATACTCCACATATAACCAGGAGTGAGGACTAGGTCCAGTGTGCAGTACCTCATTTGACCAGTAGATGTCAGACTTAACTTTCTCTAATCTGTGTCCTTAGAGGAAGTTACATTTTAAAAATAAACTTTGTTATTGTAACAGCCAGATTATGGATAGTTTTAAGGATTTTAAGATAAGTAGACGTACATGTTGAACATATTATTGCATATAAAGATTAATTATACTGGTACATACAGCCAGACTGTCTGAGGTGGAAGAAAACATGTGTTTATGACTTTATTTAATGAAAAGTTTAAAGTCAGCTTTTAAGAGAGAGTCCTTTTCCTTAAACTTTTTTAACTAAGCTTACGGGGACTTTGTTTAAGCATTTAACTTCCGTCTTCAAAGAAAAACAGTCTGACAAACCCCAGATCTCGCCTCCTCTTCAGAGGAATTAGTGGTATCGGAGAATTAAGGCTTGTGCATTTAAGGTAGATTCCCAGCTGTGCAGAGTGCCTAACAAAGTCCCGCCCCAGCTGTCACAATTTTGTGCTTGTGGTCAACAGAACTGCACGGACCATTGATAGCTTGGCCAGTCGGATTGAAGACCCCCAGATCCAGGCTCACTGGTCCAATATCAACGACGTGTACGAGTCCAGTGTCAAGGTGCTCATCACCTCGCAGGGCTATGAGCAGATCTGCAAGTAAGTGGACGAGTAGGGAAATTGTCTGTTCAGTTCCTGGTGTGTGATTGACTCCCACATGTGACAAATTACATGAGCTTAACATGTTTTGTGTGCTTAGATCCATTCAGCTGCAGCTCAACATTGGGGTCGAGCAAATCAGAGTGGTGCACCGAGATGGGCGCGTCGTCACGCTGTCACACCAGGAACAGGAGCTGCAGGACTTCCTCCTCTCACAGGTACCACAGCGACTTTCCCCACAGTCTGCATGTGTGACACCACGTCTGTGTGATGAAGGTCAGTTGTTTGTTGTCCACTCGCGTAACTCGGTGGGTCCTGGTTACAGATGTCGCAGCATCAGGTGCATGCCGTCCAGCAGCTGGCCAAAGTGATGGGCTGGCATGTGCAAAGCTTCAGTAACCATGTCGGCCTGGGCCCCGTGGAGAGCATCGGAAACGCCTCCGCCGTCACAGTAGCTTCTCCCAACGGAGAGTACGCCATCTCAGGTGAGACTGGGCTGGGTTTACCAAGAGGTCAAAATACTCATTCAACCCTTCTGTCACAGTACTATCAACGTATACATATCATAAAAGATTACGGAAACTAAATGATTAAACCGCTGTACTGCTGCTGTGGTGTCTTGTTCTTAAAGCTGTGTCTGCAGAGAAGGAGGATTATGAGCAGCATGTTACCTGAGGAGCAGCAGCTCCAGTGTGTCCGTACACGAGGCGTTCAGGCCCAGTAATGTGCTGTTGGACACCGGTGTTGCACCCAGACACAGTTAACTGTGGCTACAGCACTCACGCTGTGGTTGTGTGAAGCTTAGCTTCACCTGCACAGAGCTGGATGGATAGAAATAGGTGCAGAGCTCACAGTCTGGTGTTTAAGATGCGTACTGTAACTGAACTGATCACAGTTGGATTCCTGTTCTTCCCTCTAACACTATGGACTGACAAAGCCAGCTTGTGTTTGCTTTTTCAGACAAAAACTTTAACGAAGGAATGTAAGCCATGTTTGCTGAGTCTTAGGTCATTGTTAGGTCACTTCTTTTGAACCGTCCAAAAACCTGTGTTTAGATTTTTGTAGTTTTGTGCATTTATGCTCTTATTAGGCATTTAACCTTCATGTGTTTATGCCACATCTTAAATTGACTGGAACAAAAAAACAATTGAAAAGATCAGAGAAAGCTGAAGTCTTTTTTTTGTGATGTGTAAATTTCATCATTCTCACCAGTCTGCCAACTCTACTTGTTCCCTCTGCAGCTTTAATATTCATTCAGAAGAAAACCTACCAGACAAACAGGATGAGGGGTAGAAGTACAACCTGGATGCTTGTTTTTAGGGGAGACTTTGCAGTCAATGTTTTCCACACCTCTGCAGATTATTACATAACCACAGAGGGACATTTGGCACAGCTGAGCCGAAAGTTCTTGTGAATAGGTCTGCATGCATGTCTGCAGAGTCTTAACTCGTTAAAAAACTATGTACCCATTCTTACTCACAGAAAGAAACAAATGTCACTGACTCTGCCGACTTCTGACAGCTGATATTTGGCTTGATGTAAAGGATCTCTTCGTCCATTAGAGACACTGCCTGATATTCGGTGAAAGCAGCCTGACATTTGCTTGAATTTAGTAAGAGTTCGGTGCAGGGAAAGTCACACCTGCTCCATTTTATTAATAGGCTCAACTTCCTCTTTTTTCCTGAGCATAGATGGCACTTCCTCACATCACTCTGTGTTGCAGAGTTGAACTCAGCTAGTAGAGAAAATCTTAGTTGTAAGAAATCCGGGCAGGTTGATGCAAGCTGAGGGATCATTGGGACATCCAGTCACAGAAGAATGCCTGGAATCCATCACAAACTCCTGCGTCAAGGCCACCTGACAAAGAATTACTGAATATCTTCATATAACCTCAGATTATGATGAATAAAGTATTAACAGAAGCAGATTGCTGTCACTAATGTAGTGATGTTTGGTTTGGTTTTGTTTGTTGTTAGTGCGTAACGGCCCAGAGAGCGGCTGCAAAGTGCTGGTGCAGTTTCCCCGCAGCCAGACCAAAGAGCTGCCAAAGAGTGATGTCATCCAGGATGGCAAGTGGAGCCACCTCAGAGGGCCCTACAAAGAGGTGCACTGGAGCAGGATGGAGGGACGGAACTTCGTCTACAAGATGGAGCTCCTCATGGCTGCACTAACTCCATGTCCTTAGATGTACCCTCGACTTCTTTCTCACTCACAGTCACGGATTATATACAGTTAAATGGCAGCGTATAAGTTTTGCAGTCATGACACAGGCTTCTTGTTTAGCTCAGCTCCTGGACTCCTTTTAACCTGCAGCAGCTGCCTGCTCTGATTTTGAGGAATCGTGGAGTGTGTAAACCTCAGTTTGTGTTCAGTCTGTGTATTTGTGCAAATATTTGAATGAAGATGTAGATTAGGGAGTTCACCTGGAAGTTCAGGTAAACGCTTCACTGTATTTCTAGTGAACTGATTTGAAGTTTCTGGATTCTTCCTTCATCTTTTGTGTCTGAGTTTTAGGAATAAAACATGTTTGAGGTTTAACTTCTGTCAACTCACCGGTTGAAAATCTTGCAACTGAAGTCTTGATTTCTGTTTTATCATTTAATGTTGTTTGTCACATATTTTGAGTGAAATAACATCACTTAGGTGATTAACTCTAACAATAAATACAGTTTGGTTTTCCAGAGTTATGGGTGAGATATTTACAATTATTCCAGTGTCTTCTCCGGGGAGCTTTAAGTCTACGTTCAGTACAAAATGTAAACATGGTGCAGGTTTGAATCAGTGAAGAGCCATCTCCCGAGCTTAAATTAGCTAACCGGTCCCACACAATATCCCAGCTTTAAATATAGCTCCTTGTGTTGTAACACTGACGTGTTTGAACAGTTTCAGACTTGTTTCCATGGCAGAGACGGTGCGGTGCGCAGGTCCATCAAAGAGGCTGCAGCTCTGTTGCATCATTTTCTGCAGAAAGAGAAGATAAAACTTTATTAACACCGAAACAAACAACAACAACCTTGTAATAAAGCAATAATAGAAACTAACTGACCTTCAGACTCTGACACACCCATGAAAGCACAACAGATAACATCAACCTACATTCATTCCTATTCGACTGCTTTTCCACATCCACTCCAATGCAAAAGGACGCATTTATAATCAGATAACTAATCAGATAACATCTGTAATAACTCCCATCTGGTAATTGAATTAGGATATTACTGCGTGAGTTTGATCCTTAAGTAAACAGACAAAAGATAGATACTGTAAGTGAAAACTACAATTCTGTACCTGGCATCTGTTTCCTGCGTCTCCACGCCTTTATCTTCCTGCAGGCCTTGTGTAGCAGCCACATGGCCAGCATGAGAAGGCTAGCCACAAAGGCCAGTGCCAAGGCAGAGATGGACAGGTACTGAAGATCCTCAAACAGCACCTCTGAGGACAGAAACACAGGAGCTCAGGCACGTTTACTTCAAACAGTGCTACGAGGCTCCCTCATAAGACTAGAATTCCATATCAGGTTGTTAATGTTTATCAAAGTCATTTTTTGTGTTGTTTATTGACTGAAAGGCTTCTTTAAAGCAGCTGACGTTGAAAGTTGAGCTCATGAGCACCTCAGAGCACCTCATGGTGGAGGGGTGAGCATATCTGCACGCACACTTCTCTTTCCTTGTCCTTCCTTTTTGTGTTTTTATTGTTTTTTCTTTCTTATGAACAACAGAAACAGAATGATCTGCTCATCTCACAGGATTAACCATCATTTCCATGTCAGAGCTCATTTTGCAAACTTATATTTTCTTCATTCAAGCTCAACAAACTCTTGATAAACAGCCATTCTTCCTATGATTTTGATCATGTTTGAAATCTTTTACAACATCATCCTTCCTTTTCTGACCTCCTCATGCAAGGAAACATTTCCTGATTCTTTTTCTCTCGGGTTTCAGTTTTCTCTCTCCACACGGTCATTTGTTTATACAAATATGCTGTTGATACTGAGATCCTTTGCCATGTCAGCTTGGTGGATTAAACTGTCCTGAGAAAAAACTCAAATACACAGAATTCTTGATTTAATAAGATATTTTTTGTATGTTTTACTTGTTTTCTGAAAGAAAAATCAGGTTAATGGTAATTCTCCTGTCATGCCTCACTGAATTTCAACAAAGAACACTTGTGATCTTGTACCAAGATGAGCATTGCTCTCTCCTAAAGTGAGTAGACAAACTCTTTGATCTCTCCTAAAAACTGTGGTCCAGGACTGCTAAAGGGCTACAAAGTGAAACCTTCATCACATGTTTGCACAATGTGACACAATGTGTAGAAATGAGCCACCTGTCGGTTTGAGGATGGCCGACACAGAAGAAATGAACCAGGTGAATGAATGGTGGTCATCTTATGGCTGAGTGTCTGCAGCTACAGTATAACTCTACTGGGATCTTTGCACCCTGGCCAGAACATCCAGGATTCATGAGTCCACCTGTGACATAGATTTCCACATCAGCAGCAGCTGCTTCTCAGCGGACGGGGGGGGGGGGTGACTTGAATGGTCTGAAAGTCATCTTGTCGCTGTTAAAAAGAGGCAGCTGAGACTCAGGAGGCTGAGTCCAGCACATGAGCTCGATGCCATGTGGCTCCTAAGGGATCCTCAGGGTGTGTAAGTGTATCAATGTTAGATGAACAAAACTAACAAGAGCCAGATGTGAAAGGGTGATTGTTCCAACATAAGTGTTAACATGTTCTGTTAAAACAAATGTTGTTTTGTGATAAATGATGGGAGTGGTACATTTTTAAATCCTGGTGGTACTGTATCCACACACATGTTGGGAAACTGTGGATTCACAGTCAGTGAAACTTAAGACTGGGGTTGTTTTTATATCACATAAGATAATCTGCGCTTGTTTCATCCTGTTCTTTATCAAGTTACCAATCTTATCTGATTTACTGCTGCTTAGCTTATGTGACAGATACTAAAACATGAAAGGAAGAACTGACAGTGTCCTTGAACCAATGCAGCTCTGCCTCTTCTGTAAGAGAAAATGTGTCTGACTCTGTGTGTTAAATTATAAATATAAATAAAATGTGTTAAATTGGGTTCCTGAAATGTTTGCTTTGGTAGTGACATACACAGAGATTCAGATGCACTCACCATTCACTTTCAGGACAAACCCGACATCCTTGCTGCTCCCTGCTGGGTCTGTGACAGTGACCACATAGTATCCAGCATCCTGCAGCCGCAGGTCCGACAGGCCCATTGAACCATTTTCAAAGGTCTTTACTCTGCTTTTGTAATCTACAGTAATGTTGGTGTACAGCCTCGGCTGCCAAGTCCCTATATCTCGGCTCACCAATCCTGACATAAAGGTCCATTGTATGGTGGGGTTCCCGCTGCAATTAAAATCCACTGAGAAGAACACATCCTCCAACACTGACCTGGTGAGGCTCCTCTGGGGAGAATAGATGGAGATGGCTCCGGCTTACAAAGAGAAAAGGATGAAGAGATGCAAATAAATGCATGCAATGAGGTCATAAAAAGTGAGCATAGGCTGACAGATAACACCTTTACCTTTCACATTTTTAGCTGCAGTTTAACCTTTGTGTGAGAGTAATTACAGTAAAAACATATTAGTGTGTGACAAGGTGCAGCGCCATAAAAAGAAAAAAATTCCCCCCAACACAGTCAGTCCGTGTCATTTGACTTAAATTCCAGTACAACCAGTAATGTTTCATTATGGTCATTTCTCTGTGAAATTGCAACTGTCTTGCCGGAGTAAGAAAGTTGTCAGACTAGCTGTGAGGAGTTAATGTTAAGGTAGTTGACTGTTTTGGCCTCGTTCCTTTTTTACACCCTTCATTGAATATTTTCATACAAATGTCAGCAGAAGATCTGGTTCTGCTGGATGTGTGTTTGCATAATGAAGCACAGGTGAAGAATTTCAAATGAGAATGCTAAACTGACCCTTTATTACTTAATCCCATGGTTTCTGTGGGAAATCAGTTAAGAAAATAGGTTTCTTTTTTCTGTAATTTCACATAAGCAGCTTAGTATAATCCTGTGTAGCTTGATTTCAGTTTGTTTTGTTATTGCTGTGTCTCAAAAACTATTTAGCTTATTTAGGGAGCTAACATTTCTCCCATTTACTGGGAACTCAAAGCCACCTCAGGACCATTAGATGGTTGCATGTGTTACATGTGTGGCCACGCGTTGACATGCCTATCTCTAATAACTCAGAGTTTTGTGTTTTAGCTCCCAGTTTTCTCTCCTGTAAGATCTCACTTTGAGTTTCTTTTCAAAGGGTTGAACCCATATCCTATGTGTTTAGTGCTAAACAAACATAGGATTGTCCGATCGGCATTCGCGGTAAAAGACAGCAGTAAAACACATATAGGAGAACAAACTTAGAAAAGTGTTGGAAAACTTACCAAAGCGACACATATATAGTGTGATGCTGAGAAACACAGCAACATCTTGTACAGTCCAGAGCCTAAAATGCCACATTAGAATTGCAGACCCATCTGTCGAACCACAGAAGAAGAATCTCCCCCAGGTTATTTCACATTCTGAAACTTTCTCCTTTTTCTCTTTCCATGGCAGCCTCTCCTTGCTCTCAGTGTCTTTTGTCCTTTTCACAAGCGCCTGTGAGCGTGAGTTGTCCTTATTCTTTGTGAAAAACCAGAGAGTGAGAGCGTCACAGCACTGCTGAAGTCTCCCTCCTCTCTCAGGACTGTGTTGGGCTTTTCTTCATACCTGCGCAAGTCAGCGCCAGCAAGCCCACACCTACCAGACAGGTTCAGCCAGGGATTACAAAGCAAACATTCACTAAGCGTTAGTGTGATCACTAACACACTCAAACACACCCCCGATGAGAGAAGGCCATGGATCAGGAACGCATAGCTCTCTAATTACTCACTCTTGCTCAAAAAATTCTCCCCTGTATGTTCACAGACTGGCTGTCACAAAATGAAACCAGGACAGACTGAAATAATGGGTATTCAAGCTGTGACACACCTGGTAAAACATGTCAAACAGGAAGCGTGTATTCACACGAATGCTCCGTGACACATAAACAAACAGTGAGAACAGTTACAGGGAACTGACATTTAAGTTTAACTGTCCTTATACCACCATAAGTCATTATATGTTTATTCCTTTAAAAATGACCCGTCATTATATTTCAAATTATTTAAAGAAATAATCATATTGTTTAATGTTGGGCTGAAAAATTAAGGCTGCTTTATACAAAACTGTACAAAACATGTTGGAGACCCAAAGTGACACAAAATCAAAAATACCAACATGACTTTCAGCCATTACACAGTATAATAAATGAGAGAATGATCGTTCAAACTTAATCTGTACAATCAAACTGTCAAAGATGTCTTTGTTATCTACTTTTACAGTTACATTTAGTAAAGATCTATTTATAAATGTAATACTTTGTGCTTTAGTACTGTTTGAAAATAAATGTTCTTGTAAAAATGATTGTTTTTATCTTATATACAAAGTTAAGATTTGCCAGACCTTGTTAATAAGTATGAAGGCCGAGAGAGGAAATATCTTTTTAATCTTTATCTTGAGATGAAAAGGATTGTTTTGTTGAGATAATGGATTGATTGATTTTGTTAACTCGAGATAAAAACACATGTTTTCTGCAGATAAGGGGTAAACGCAACACGCCTGAAGGGCAGCTACTGTCTGAGGCGAAGTCGGTTAAACTGTCGTTCATGCCTGCAAACACCACTTCATACTCAAAAGCAGACATTTACTAAAACTAAAAGAGAGGGGTTGTCTTTACTTTCCACCGTCACCTTGTGCACGCTCAGGACGGGCGATTAGATCGAAGAGATGGTTCAATGCAAACTTTTAAGTTGCATCGTATGAATTAGATAAATTAGGATTTTAGTTAATTTGATTGCAATTTGTTTTAATTGAACTGTATCTCCAATAAAGTTGAGTCTAAGTCTCTGAAAGTCCTTGAGAGGACTTTTGTTGTGATTTGGTGCTGTATAAATAGAATTGAACTGAATTGAATTACTCAAGCAAATCTTGACTTAAAGCAGTGTTTCTCAATTCCGGTCCTCATGACCTACTGCCCTGCATGTTTTTGATGTTTCCCTCCTCCAGCACACCTGATTCAAATGAATGGCTCCTTATCAGCCCACTGCAGAGCTTGATGACGAGCTGATCATTTCAATCAGGTGTGGTGTCAGAGAAGGCTTCCCTAATTAAGCTAATTGAGATAGCCTAATTAGCTCTACTTTGCTGAAAAGGGTTGTACAACGATTTGGTTTTATTTATAAAAGGTATCACCTGAATGTTGCAAGAATATAATCATGTTTTTGTTTTAAATATATATATACATATATTTATTACAGTTTGGTTTCGCCTGCACTGGGTTAGTCTGCGCATGTACCAATTAAGGCACGTTTCGTAGCCGTTCGCACCTGTCATCATCACTTAACAAGGTTTAACAACAAGAAGAAACTGTTAGTAAGTTACTATTTTACAGCTACTCCCAACTATTGTTTTAGCTAGACAGACTGTCAAGTATTTTGTTGCCGAAAATAAACACTTCTAAGCTAGCTAGCTTATTAACACACGCAAGTTTAACCGTTTTGAGGTTCAGGCCCTAATAGCGTTGTGGAGCGCTTTAGTGTGTGACGTTGTGTCAACGTCATCAGATAACTAATGCAAAGTTGGTTAGATTTTAAATAATTACTGTTTAGACCTCCTGAAATAGATTACTGGGACGTTATTATTATCAGTTTGTTTCTTGAGTGATTGGTTGGTGTCGGACCAGAGTTTGAGGTGTGTAGTTAGCTCTGTTCTCCGTTAGAGACCGCTGGAAGAGCCCAATCATGAGTCTGTGCCGTAAAAGGTATTCTTTGCCTCAACAACACAAGCTAATTCCACTTTATTTATTCAAACTAAACAACTTTACACGCTGTATTTTCAACATAAGGTGTATAATTTGACGTATTTGTAAAAAAAAAAAAAAGAAGAAAGTTTTAATTTTAGTTGTTCGTACATCTCCATTTCCTATTGGTCTAGAGCGTACCACGTGTCCAGAAAGTCACTGAAAATCTTATTTGGTGACATTATTTAATCTAATTTACTACAACAGAACAGCACCAGATGTAAAAGCTGTCTATTGAACCTTGTTGCTGTTTGTACTCTGAGCCCAAACAATGTTATATTTAATTTACCTGATTTCCCAAACCGTGAGTTAGAATGACGTTGCGGAGAATCACTTGGTTTCCTCCGACCTAATTTTGGTATCGCTTCTCGGCCTTTTGGCTAAGATCAAGTGTAGTATCTGTTCTTATCAGTTTAATATCTGATACGTCCCCTACCCGGGGACCATATATTAAATTGATTTTTGGAACAGGGAGATGGAATAGGGGCTTGCTCCGTCCACTCCACGCATCGACCTGGTATTGCAGTATCTCCAGGAACGGTGCACCCCCTAACAGTGTGAAAAATAATGATACAAAACTATGTGCTTATATTAGTTATTATATTGAGTAGGGTATGAGTTTCGTGTGTATACGAAGAAACTTCTATTTGTGTGCAGATGAAATAATTATTGTTTTCACTTTACTTCCAACATTTAATAAGAATAAAATACATGAACTAGGGATGCACCGAATTTAAAATTTGTGGCCAAATAAAAATCAAACGCTTGGCCGAATACCGAATGTTGGTTGTTAAGTTTAAACATTTTTTTTTAATATTGCATAGATAAAATACAATTTTAGACATGATTTTCAAAGAAAGTAAATATTTTAATATTAGTAGTTTCACATTTATATTATATGCATCCGGATGAATTGATCCTTCTTTAAAATTTGAGCGAGCGATTTCACCAGAGCAGAATACATTATTTATTTATTTATTTTTGGTGAGCCGGGAGCAGAACTGAGCGGAGCGTTTTGGTGTGATTCAGTTGATTCAGTTCCGTTCACATGCTCTGTCTCCGACACTTTAAAATATCTCCACACTGCCGACATCTTTGTTTATGTTTACCGCCTCACTGCACATTGATTGCGTCAGCAAAACGCGCCGCTAATAGTCTTTTTGGCCTTGCAAGAAAGTTTATATATATATATATATTTGTATATATATATATATATATATATATATATATATATATATATTCGGCCTTGTTTTTCACTCATTCCACTGAATACTGAATATATTCAGTTGGCATCCCTTTCATAAACTGAAATTAGGGTTCACTGCTTTGATTCAATGTACAAAAGTGAACTTCTCCTCTGAAGTGTTTCTGAGGTCAGACTCACGCTTTAGGTTTAGATACTGTCAGATGGCAGTTTGTCAGCTACACTTTGCTATGATGTTAAAATCACAACATTGTGTATTTAGAGTTTAGGACCCTGTTTATGGCTCATTGTTTATTAAATTGTTTATTCATGCAGTTACATCTGTTCTCCACCAGGGGCCGACAGAGCTCAATACGTTTTAACTCCAACTTTATTTTTAAAGCACCTTTTCTACAGGTATGTTGATCAAACTGTTCCCCACAAAAGTGACATACGCAATAACATGACTTTAGAGATATCTATTTTTCTATCTGTCTCACCCACATTTCAGCAGAACATCACAAATCACGCACAATAAGCTATTAAAAACGCTCTCTGTTCACTCCAAGCATCGACTTGGTACCGCAGTGCCACTGGGAACGGTGCAACTCTGCTCTGCTCTTGTGAAAAAGCAAACTGTGGTACAGGATGACAATTTTAGGCAGCCTGAGATAAAACTGCGTCTTCTAGTCTGCGTAAAGAGAGTGAACATGAAGTTGACTTTAACACGCTCTGGGAGTGAGCCGAGTCTGGGCTAACCGGGAGAATTGTTTAAAAAAACAAACAATTCATCATCCTGAAGTCAGTAGATGGTACTTAGCTTCCTTTCTGCGACCCAAATGTTCTTTTAAAGCATTTTTTGTCATGAAGTCTTAATTTCCTGTGTTGTGCTTCTTGTCTTTAGGGAATTAATGTATAGTAACACAGTCAGGCTTCAGAGTTAAAGATCAGCCCACAGGTTCAAAGAGACATTAAATCCATTGCCCTCAGACCTCTTTCCCTTGTTTGATTTTTACAATTTTTCCCTTGATATTCATTTATTTAACTCACTCTACTTATGTGGCACACGTCACCATTTCTTTTGTATTGACAACAATTTTTTTTTCATTAAAGATGTTTGTTTCACCTAAATATTGTTGCAAAACAAGATGGTATCAGAATAAGATTTCTTTATCTGTGTGGGTGTTTTCCACTTTAAACAGAGGCTGCACAGCATAGCCACACCTTTGAGTTGTGTTTAAAGTAAGCACTTACCCACATGTAAGTTGTGTACAGTTGCTGCTGTGCTTTGCATTGTTCTCAACACAAATGACTCCCACAGAATCTGTAATGTTTCCACTCCTTTTATACCAAAAATAGCATCAAATCTTAATAAAATTTTAATAAAACAAAGCATGTCTTTTCTCTCCAACTGCACTCATTTCAATTTTACCTTTCAGACATCAACTCTCTTTGTTACAGTGGAAAAAACAATGGTAAATGAATGAAAATATAAAACGGTATCAGGCGCTCATTGAAACCTTTAACTTTAACCATCTAAGCTCTATAAAGAACCACAACTTGTTTCTGACTGTTACTATTCAACATTGAAAGTTATTTATAGGTATATGAACTCTATAACCAAAAAAATGCCGCTAAATTATTTAAAAATGGCAAGAAATGTTTATATCTTCTTCATTACTTAATCACAAATGTTTTTCTGACTTGTTGTGACTTTTTTTCAAACAGAAGATAACAGAAAATGCCATTAATGCATAAAAATAATTTCTAATTAAAACACACATTGAAACGTTGTCGATTTGAACTGTAATTCTTTACTAAAATAAGACCAGATATCAGAATAATAGAGTAATAATAATACCTGTGTTTGCTCACAATAATATTTTGGCTTGTCATAGCACAAATAGGACGAGTATTATTTAAGACATGAAAAATTAATTAACTTTATTCTCATATAGTAAGGCAGAAAAAAGTAGCAAGTCATGTAGTCTTGACATTTAATGAAATTAAGTGAACCACTGTTGATTGAACAAATTCCTCACCAGGGTTTTTTTTAACCGAACAAGTTAAAACATCTGCCCCCAATACAGGCTTTTTGTGTAAAAACTGCTCCAGGCAAACAACAGGCCCACTGACAGTGGAGAGGGTGGAGCGTTATCAAGGTAGCAAACCACAACCACCCATTACCTTCGCAATTTTACTCCTGAGCTGTAGTCCGAGGTAGCTGATGAGCTGCCTGTGGAAACCAACGCGGTTCCTTTTTGTAGCGGATCAGATAAATCACAACAGAAAAGATGGAAAAAGGAAAGCCACATGACGAAGTGGAGCTAAACCAAGACAAAGAAGAGGAGGAGCAGGAGGGTAGACTGGATTGGTTCCTTAAAAAGGACAGCTCCAAGATATCTCCTGAGCCTATGGACAGCAACGTCTTACTATCCAGGTAACGACTTGTACTGGGGAGGAGCTGCTGTTTCATTGCTTTCTCAAAGGTTACACACCTGTTCTCTGCCTGCTGCAGATCAATGTGGTTATTTTGCTCCTTGGAAAAACATGTTTAAGCCTTCAGTGACCGCTAAGTGTCAGGTGATGTGGTGTCGTATTGCAGGTAACCAGGTGTCAGCTTGAGTCAAACCCTCATTTCATCTCAAACTGGTTTGATCTTATCTGGAAGTGTTTCCAAAAACCCCCCAAAACTAATTTTAAGATGTAGTTTAAATACTATTGCTGTAAATCTTGAGCTGTATTTGTAAGTGCTTTGCTTTGTTTTCTTTTCCCGTTACAGGCTGAGCACTGCCAGTGTTGACACCTGCAGCCCTACATTCACCAGGGACAGAGTATTTAAAGCGGCGTCCCAGGGAGACGCAACGCAGCTCAACGGCCTTCTTGACTACCTTCAAGTTAATGATAAGCGACTTACGAGCCCAGAGTTCATAGGCAAGTGTGGTGGAAGCTGTTTTAGTTGTCTTACAAGGGTCAATGTCCTGTTGTTATCTGTCTAGGTTTGATTTGAAACTGTCTTAAAAATATGCACAAAAACAAGCTGTATTTGCATGAAACTATATTGTTTGCTGGTGTCACTAAAGGCAGTGAAAGGAGAAGTCTGAATAAATGGATTTGCATATATTTAACTTATTTACCAGTCTAACTGCAATGAAAAATGAGCTTGTAGAGGGTGGATTTGAATTGCTTTGTGTGACTTTAGGATTTAATTAAGAATGTCACTTATTAGTTCAATATCATAGGATAGTCAGAAACTGCACGGTTACAGTTTTTAAAATTATTTAATGACTAAAAATGTTTTATTCCAGATGAAACTAATGGCAAAACAGCCCTCCTCAAAGCTTTGCTGAACCTGAAAGATGGCAAAAATGATACTGTGAAAGTCCTCCTCGACATAGCAGAAAACACGGGGGATTTAGAAAATCTGATCAACGCTTCGTATAAGGATCGTTGCTACAAAGGTAAACAGAAGAAACGGTCATGAATACAGTTTTTATTTTGATTCATTTTGCCTTTGAAGCAAAGGTTTTTTTTTTTTAAACTGGACCTTATATCTTGCATGAAATACGTTCATCTACTCACCGAGAACAGTTTGGTGAAAGTCAGCGTCCTTCGGACGATATTTAGATTACTCGAGATCGGCGTACATCCATATACAACGGGGCATAGACGATGCAGCCTCTAAATGAGGCATTATCTGTCTTTATTTCACCAATACTTTAAGAAGAATGAATGAATGAACGCGTACTATAGCTCTGTTAGCTCATTTTATGCAGAAATAAGGTCCAGGTTTTTTAAAAAAAAAAAAAAAACGAACTTCCCCTTTAAAGACAGAGATTGTTGGCTTGGGGAGTGAAAATAAAACTGACTCAGCTGTTTTCCTGATTACCTAACGCCTGCCGCAGGTCAAACAGCTTTGCACATTGCCATTGAGAGGAGGAGCTTTGAACTTGTGAAACTGCTGGTCCAGAAAGGGGCAGATGTGCAAGCCAAAGCCAATGGAACGTTTTTCCAGCGTAATGCTGGGCTGGGCTTTTATTTCGGTGGGTAATTTAAACTATATGCATATGTTTATAAGCTCCTCTTTTCTGTGGTCAGATCTTTTCTCTAAGCTTATCTGTGTGTTTCCAATAGGGGAGCTCCCTCTGTCACTGGCTGCCTGCACAAACCAGCCAGACATCGTGTCCTTTCTTATGGAAAACCCTTACAGTAGAGCTGACTTGACTGACAAAGACTCACAAGGAAACACTGTGCTGCACGCCTTGATCGTTATAGCAGATGATTCAACTGAAAACACAGATATGATTACACAGATCTATGATGAAGTCCTTATTCACCACAATAAGCTTAAAAAAAACATCCTTGTCCAGTTGGAAGAAATTGAGAATAATCAAGGTCTGACGCCGCTTAAATTAGCTGCCAAGCTTGGCAAGATTGGGGTAGGTCCATCTTCTTCTACAAAGTTTGTGACACATGAGTTTTCCTCTACAGAAATATTTAGCTTAGCTTTCTTTAAAAAGAACACATTGATGTCTGCAATACATTAATACTGGTTGACTTACCTGCTATAAGGCGTTAAAAATACAATACACAATCTCTTTAAATAATAATCGCCTTTCTGATCTCTCATTGGCCAGCTGTTCCGGCACATGTTGAATCGGGAATTCATGGATGAAGAGACCAGGCAGCTGTCAAGGAAGTTTACAGAATGGGTCTACGGACCTGTTCACTCCTCACTTTATGACATGAGCTCCATCGACACCAACGAAAACAACTCTGTGTTGGAGATAATCATCTTTGGGAACGAAATACCGGTTAGAAGCGATTTGAATAGATCAGGCTTTGAATGACATATTCACAAAAATCTCTTATTAATGTGAATATTACTGAATTATATTATATTGTGATAGCAAACATTTTCAACTAGTAGCTATGGCTATGAAATGTTCATGTCTGATTACTTATGTGTAACTTTATGTTAACATTTAAATGAATTTAATATTAATTATCTAATTAAACAGGATTTTCAGATGTATGTTAGACAAGCTTTAGTAAAAGAAGCCCAGAAATGTAAATAATGAGGAATATTTAGTCTGAAAGTGTCACAGTTGTGTATGGAAGGCTAAGCTCTGGAAGCAGGCGTGTAAAGGAAATGAGCTTTTAACTATAACATGAATCAGGACGTTATGAAGGCAGGAGGTCTATAAAGATTCAATCCAGAATGTAAACAGAACAAGGCAGGAACCAAAGTAAAGTTGACAGGATTAATGAAGCTCTGTGTAAAACACAAACAAGGATCTGGTGTTGACGAAAGAAGCCTTGAACCGGATAAACTGACTCTCCTGGCAAAGTAGCACCTGATGTCAAACAAGAATGGGAAGCAAACTCAACAGAATATGCAAAGGATAAGCTCTCCAAACTAAATCAGGAAGTAAAGATAACTAAGAGTGTGAACAGATGACAAAAATGGAAATGCAAAACACTAAAACAAGGAAAACAAAATACAGCCCATAGAACACGACAGAAAGAGGATACGTTGTTAAAAAAAAGTTTGCCTGTTGCTGCTTCCATAAAGGATTATTAACAGTCATGTTTGCAGAATATTTCAGGTACAAAGAAGAAATTATGTGTTTCAACATGGAATGATGCATTAATCTGGAGACACTAATGTGGTCCATCGTCTCATCCCAGTGCCTTAGGTTAAAAATGATACCAACAAGTAGGAAATATTTGCTTCAAAAATCCATGTAAACTTTGAAATACTAAACATAGCTTTATAAAGCAGAAATTAAGCCTCATCACCACATGGAACATGGATTATAGCTTGAAGAGGGATTTTGGGTGTGAAATCCAATTTATGAACACTGTTTCAGAATCGTCCAGAGATGCTCCAGATCGAACCTTTACGCAGTCTTCTTAAGAATAAGTGGGAGAAGTTTGCTTCCAAACTGTTCTTGATTAATTTCTTGGCTTATCTGATGTACCTCGCCATCTTCACCACTGTGGCCTTCTACAGAAAGGACGGACAGGTAAGACAGAGAAGTGAACGTAACAAACCCTCCCCTACAATTCAGCGCTGTCATCACACTAAAGAAAGACTCCTAACTCTTTGACCTACAGCCACCTTTTCCTATAGAAAATGTCCCACTGGACTACCTTCGCTGTGCTGGAGAGCTCATCAGTGTCCTCGGAGCAGCAAGGTTTCTTTATAAAACGGTGAGGAATGGAATCGGATTTAAACAACTTGCACAAAAAGAAAGAATAATGTTAATGGTGTTGATTTGTCTGATATTAAAATCCTCAGATAACAATTTTCCAGAGGAACCCCCCAAACCTCACGGCTCTGTTCACAGATGGATTCAGTGAGATTCTGTTGTGAGTGAGACTTTTTTAATGCTCAAAAATCATATAAATGACACAGTGACATGCAGTAGTTTAGCTGCTCCTGCTAAAAAAAACTGTTATTCTAAAGCAATCTTTCTCGGGACCCACTGCCCTGCATGTTTCCCTCATGTTTCCCTCCTCCACCACACCTGATTCAAATGAATGGCTCCTTATCAGGCCACTGCAGAGCGTGATGACGAGCTGATCATTTGAATCAGGATTGGTGGAGGAGGGAAACATCAAAAACATGCTGGAAAGTGGGTCACGAGGACCGAAACTGAGAAACAGTGTTCTAAAGTGAGGAAAAGCTGAAACATTCAAAGTATGTTTGGAGAAAAGAAGAAAACAACTGTTCAGTGCGGCCTTGTGTTATCTGTAGAGCTCCTGGTAAAGCAATTCTAAAAAGGGCTCCATAAATCACCTAATTTCCATCAAAGGAGGATTTCTGGATGCAAACTACTACATCACCAAAAATCTAAGGTGGAGAAACAGCAGTGCATGTAAGATGGCCCAGGAAGCCTTTTCACGTAGCTAATCCAATGCAGGACTGTTGCACCGTTTCTTTCTGTTTGTAAAATGTAAAGGCAGAATGGTCAGGGTCAAAGTTGAGCTGGATGTGGACGAAACCGAAAACATTAAACTAGTCTTAATTACCTCAGGAAATGATCACAAACTGTGGTCCACCACAGCCGTCTAACTCCATCCCTTTGTGTTGTAGTAAAGGACAGACTTTTCCCTGGTAGGAAGTAGTGGTTCCCAGACATAACTCTTATTCTCTGAGTTTGGGTAAAAGCATTACGGGGGGGAAATGGGAAGGATTTAAGGGCCCTGTTTTAGCAGGTTTACCTCTGCCTGCTAATTTTGGTCAGAAAAAAGCATTGGATGGCTACAAAAGCTAAATTTTCCGAAGAGCATCACCCTGAACACGAAAAAGTGGGTGCAGAGAATGGATAGATGCAAAACATTTAGTTCTTTTGGAAATTGGGTCATGTTTTACTCACTTTGTGATTCACAGTAACAGAAGTCTTGACCAGTCTTTTGTGTGAGACAGTAAAGGACTCATTTAAAGGCTCTCCTTTCTTGCTTCTCCACCATGTTTGCAGCTTCCTTCAGGCGGTCCTGCTTTTGATCTGCGCTGTTTTGTATTGCTCTGGGCGCAGGGAATACGTCGGATTCCTTGTGTTCTCACTGGCTCTTGCTTGGATAAACGTTCTTTATTATACAAGAGGATCGAAGCAATTGGGGATGTACAACGTCATGATGCAAAGGGTAAGAATTTCGTATCACACCTCCGAGAATGGCCTGTTTGATCAGAAACGTATACCTTTGGTAGCAGTGTTTGTTTCTCTGTAGATGATCCTGGGTGACCTGCTACACTTCTTATGTGTCTACAGTGTCTTGCTTTTAGGATTTTCTGCAGGTAAGTCATTGATTATCGTTAAAAATGTACAGATGCTGTTACCATATGATTGTAGGAGCTTGACTTAGAGCAACTTGACTTATTTTTCTTGGTTCTTGGAGACGTTTCACCACACTTATCAACACGTTTTAGTCACAAGATCCAACATGTGAATGGTTGTGAAACCGCCAGGGGAGGAGAGTCGAGGCTGCACTGTAGTTGCTGAGAAGGTGATACCTGAGACCACCTCCTCTGTTCAAACATGTCTTTTCCAGTCATACAGAGGTGGCTTCCTTGACTCCTCTCTCAAACCATCTGTCATCTCAGTTCAAAATGTGTACATTGCCGTCATCAAAAGCGTGTCCCATCTATTTGAGATGTGGCCTGAGGAGCTGGCTCTCCTGTGTCTCTGAAGTGGTGCTTAGGTTGCTTCCATGTACTCACTGCATTACAATGCATTGTTATGAGGTGAGAAAGGCGATCGCCCTCTTCTTCACGGGCCCAGGTGTTTGCTGTCCGCCACTCCACCTCCCGCTGGCATGGTTCGGCGTCACCGGAATAACTCACAGGCTTCCTTGCTTGTTTCTTGGTGGAGCTATTTATTGTGCCCCCTTTGCTCCCCACATCTGTGTTCAGTGCCCAAAATAATGCAGTCTGTACAGATCTTTACAATCGAGCCCACATCAGCTCCAGCTGTTACATCACTCCCAGCCATTTGTCGTCCTCATCTCCCCACATTTTCTATATCCTCTCAAAGGGCTCCCTCTCTGAATTAAGCTCCTCCCCCATAATCATCACACCTCCGGGTAACAGGTGCTCCTTACCACCTGCAGCTGACATAGATACCCCCAGTACACAGAAATACACCAACATAACAATTCAGATCAGCACCCATCAGTGCCAGTGATGTCTCCATAACTACCCAACCCAAACTCACAGACTAGTAGGTGTGCACCCCTACTAGCCTGCAGACTGCAGATCAGGTCCTGGTGAATGAGGGACGGGTTCACTCCCTCACATACATACACAGTACAATGCCACTCAGTTTCTGTTTGGATGTTTCGTCCTTTTGGGTGACAGAAATGGTTTTTTCAAATGCTTATAAACCAGCTAGTTAGAACTGAAGTAGCTTTTGGATGAGAACCAAGGAAAAGAAGTCCAGTTGCCCTTTATTCAAGCTCTGAATGACTGAGAATCCAAACCAACATGTTACTGTGACACTTTAACTTTTTTTCTTCTCTTTTTTTAAATAAAACCGTCCACAGCTATTGTTACTCTCATAGATGACTCACCCACAACAAACAGCACACTGACACGAGGACGGAGCTTTGATGTCGAGCCATTCAAGTGCAAGAAGCCAAGTTACAATGACATCCGTTTTACAACACTGGAACTGTTCAAGTTCACTATTGGAATGGGAGATCTGGAGTTCACCGATCATGTTCAATCCAGAGAAGTTTTCTACATCCTGCTCATCAGCTACATAGTTCTCACTTACATCCTGATGCTCAACATGCTCATCGCCCTGATGGGAAACACAGTCGAAAGAATCTCCAAACAAAGTGAAACCATCTGGAACCTGCAGGTGAGAAACACTTACAGCCTGTCAGCATGCCTCCAAAGACCAAATCTGACGTTCAGGGGTTTAAGATGATCTCACAAGGTTAGGTTGTTTTTTTAATACTGTAAGCATTGTACATGCAACACAGGAACTATAAGTTGTCTTAGCTTAATGAAGCTAATCCATTTTAAATATATGTACACATTTTATGTGAAGAGAATATAAATGAGACTCATTCTGATCATATGAGATCTTTCTAACCCGTGTTTAAGCATAAAATAAACGCTCACAGAGCAGCTTGTACCTTAAACCATTCTGCTGTTTGTCTTCAGAGGGCTTTTACAATTTTGGACATGGAGAGGACTCTACCGAGGTGGCTGAGGAGAAAGCTGCAGAAGAGCATGTCGGAGATGGTGTGCTTCAGAAACGACCTGGATAAGTATCGCAGATTTATCAGGTAAACCTTCACTGGATGTAAATCTGCAAAGAAAAACTACTGTAAACATGTTAGAATTAGCAGGCAAAGAGTACCCTCCTCTTCATCATTTGTTGTAGAAAATACATATGTGGCCAAAGGTTTGGGTACTCTTGTAGGTCACTGACACAAAGCTACACTGAAGTTACAAGCACATGTCTGCAGCCTGAAACAAATACAATGTAAGAGGAAAACATTTTTTGCTTTGTGATATTTCAAATGAAGTCTTCATCTTCTTATCACCTCATCATCCTATTGGAACCACACAAAACATGGACAAGAGTGAGGAAAATCTGTTGCCATTTATAGTGAAAAGTAGGGCTGTAGCGATACACTAATCTCACGATACGATACACGGCATTCTGCGATACGATTTTAATACACATCATTTTCTGAAAGATCTTAAAGGGACAGTGTGATTTGACATGAATTGTCGCTGATTGGTGGTCCGTCCTTTGAACCGGAAGGAAAACCGCCAGACAAACGGAGACAAACAAACATGTCACAAACGTGTCTTCAGCGTACGCAGACTCATGTTTATGTGTTGAATATTACGTCATCAACCTGCTTGTTTACTTGCTAAATACCAAATACACAGATCCAAATTCTCTAATCGCAAACCATCTTCTTTCATTTTTGAGAAGGAGCTCAAACAAAACATTACAACAATCCTACATTCTATAAACAGAAAAGCCATCAAAACCACTGAGATATGCACTTTATATAAAATTTTTATTAACTAATTTATCACTGTTTTGTATGATTGACAGGAAATCAAAAGCAAAGTGTCAGTTTCAGTTTCTCATTTCAAAGAAAGACTAAAAACACTGGATGTTATATTTCTGGTCTCATTTATGTCTTTGTATCCTTGGCTTATATTATATTTAATACTGGCTGACTGCCCTAAAGAGTTATCTCACCCAAACACACACAAAGGCTTCTCTACGGCATATCTTTCGTTTACCTGCAGTGATGTCTGAGAGGAGATTCACTTTAAAATAACTTGAATCCAAAGAAAACAAACCAATGATAGCTCTAAAGATAACTGAGGAGAATGTCTTGTCTTTGCAGATGATGCCGGCTAATGAAGCTCCAATCTTGTGTATCATTTCTAGTGTGGTATACGTGATTAAAGACTCTTCTTTGCCTTTAGGGTGACTGAAATGAATTGGAAAAAATGGAGGTCAGATCTTGGAGTAAAACTGGAAGAAGATCCTGCTAATGAAATGATGAAGCCACAGATCCCTAATGAGAATTCTGGTGGGGTTATAAACTACACAGTTTTACTTCTACAGCTGTTTTCTGTTGCTGAGAAATCACTAATGCGAGTTGGAATTTAACCCCTCAGGGACCCCGTGGAACCTAAACATGTTCCTGGACCGGTTTCGTCCCAGACGAGGCCACCGGCAGCAGACCAGCATTCTCTAGTGCAATTTAAAGTCTAGACTTTCAGATTTTTCATGATGGAGAGTTTAATTTTCTTAAAACGTGTGCACAGTGATCTGTTTTTTATTGAGTGAAGGACAGTCACACCTTCTCTATACATTTTAATTAACACCATCCCAAGCTCCCTGAAATGATTTAAAAGATCCCATTTGGTAAGTTAAGACCCTGCTTATCACAGTTAATAGAATATATAACCAGATTAGGGGGCCATGGTCCTCCCCGACCCGTGACTGCTATCATGAAAATACAGTTTCTAATATACTATAAAAAGGTAGCTTTATGTGCACAAATAAATGTCACATTTAAGTGTTTAGTGTTAAAAGGTCCCCAGTGGAGTCAAACTCGATGCCGTGTCGTTCCACGATGGTGCGATGGCCTGCCGAGTGCTACCAGAACAACGTCTACCTTCAGGAAACCCAGCTCCTCAGAGAGCATCTCTTACCCTGACCTTCCCTCTGTGCCTGCACTCTGTCAGCTCTGACACAGCCCGACTGGTGGTTTCCTTCTACGTAGCTTATTGTTAGCTTTGACGTTCGCTGTAATGTTATATCCTCATTTGTAGGTCGCTTTAAGCGTCTGCAGAAACATTCACTCCTGATTAATCTTGCCTGAATTTTTTGAAATAGGTTGTTAATCTTGTGTCGTGATACTTTCAGTGAATTCAGACTCGAGTGAAATCTTCAATAAAATATGAATAATAAATATTTACAATTAAACAAGAGGTCGCATCTTACGATGGGACTTAACTCAGATTCAACAGTAATCCTATTCATTTTATTATGCACTTGAAAGAAGAAAGAAAGTCACCCGTAAAAACTGTGTTTGCAAACTTTATTTTGGTTAGGGGGAATGTTTGTGCAAGACATCTTATTCCTGAAGGTTAGGCAAAACTGGAATATCACATTTTCACAAAGTAGAGAAAGTAAGTCCCCTCCACCACCGTTCACAACTTGGTTGTATCTGATCACCAAGGACAATCAGAGCAAAAATAAATCTAGAGAGAGCCATTTAATTCCTGTTATTGCCATCTGGGTCAACTAACGTGAGCTACAATGTGCCTCAGAGAGTAGATGGACATGTTGACAAGACGTCTGCACTGAAATAATGTGAGATTGAACCTTAAAATACAAAGTTTTAGATAGAAGCACAGCATATTACATTGAAAAAATAAGGGAACCCTGCACAGACAGGAACGGCTCACTCTAGATTTGTTTTAAATGCTCCGTTCACATCTTTGCATTTTACTTCACAGGATATTTTTAAACCATCAAAATGGGGGCAGCAGCTGTCCTTTATGTCACTAGATTGCTTCTTATTACTATTAGGACATAAGTTCCAAGCAGAAGCTTGCCATTGCTTTAAGCTGGGGTGGTTAGAGAGGGACGCTTGGTCACTTTGGTCAGTGAGTCAGCAGCAGTTGACACATCCCGACAGTGTCAAGGAATCGTGGCACACTTCAGGACTTCAGTCCATGACACAGTATCAGTAGTTCGACTAAGTAGCTTGGTCCCCCAGCAGAGATTAACTTTGTGCACCTTTCTTAGTGTGCACACCTGTGTGCAAGTACCCAAGCTTAACATACACACGTGCAAGCACCCATTCACACACTTCTCCATACTAAGCCCAGTGGAGGCACTTCATATGAAACTGTAGAACCTGACTGTGTCGGGCTGTAACGAGGCAGGTCTGTCTAATTATTTAGTGTTTTCACTCTTTTGATTTAATGTTAGGAACCCCAAACAGGACTGGTCTGCAGGTCTGAAAATCACTCTGCCACTTTGAATACAGGTCAGTTATTATTTACAGAATAATCTCCAAATGTGGCTGATAAAACATACAAACAGCCCAACATGTGACTGGTGGAAGAGTTTGCCCTGCACTCATCAAATAAATAGGAACTTGTTCCACTGATACAGCCCATACATCATCACTATTTATAGACACACACGCAAATCCTACTTGTGTGTGCTGATTAAATTCAATAGCAGCTTCAAGGGACAGGCACATCAAAAATTAGAGCCAGGAAAACAAAAATAAACTGGCATCAAGTATGAAGACCAAACTCTAAAAAAGCTACTGCCTGCATCTCAGCTGTCCGTCTTTGAAGATGATGTCTCATCTTGCACTTCTTTCTCCCTTTTTACCTGTACTTAATTCTCAGAACAATTCAGAAAGGAAAAAAACTTGCAGTTGTGAAAGACATCAGATTAAAGCATGGATGCAAACCTCCTATATGCCTCTGAGAGCAGACCATCGGGTTATTTATTGTGATAAACACCTATGGCTTCAGGATGCGATGGTCCAAGAAAAAAAATAAATTAAACATCAGGATATTCATGAAATATAACTAAAACACAGTTCAAATACTTTAAAATAACTGCTACAACCCTGTTCTAAATACCTATTCATTACGCTAAATACTATGAATATTTTATTCTTTAAAATCATCTTTAATCCTCAATAAGATACAACAATAAAGACAGTAGGATGATTGATTTATCAACCGGCATGAAGAGCATTACCATGATAAGTCCATTTAAGACCATATCATCCATTCCCACTACCTTTACATCCTAACACTGCCCAATGAACTGAAAGTAGTAAGAGCAGGTTTCAAACAAGCCAAAACTCAGAGATAAAACCAACAAAAAAACAGAATCATTCTCACAATGAAGCTATACAAAAGCTGGGACTCTAGCAAAGAACCTCAGTTATACAAGTAAGTATTAGGTGGAATAAAACTGTGGCTATTAAGGCTTTTTCCAAAGGGCTTGAGGATTGTAAAGCAACCTAAATGTTAACCAGAAAAATAGGACAGGAGAAAACGATGGGTCTGGAGCTTCATGCTAGATGCATCTAGCAAATAATATCCTGCATTAGATGTTCCTTGTTTTGTTTTTTTAGAGGTACCACAAATGATGCCAGTGATTAGTAGTAGAAGAGCCCATTACAAGCCACACTGAATGTCCACACCACATCAGTTCAGTTGCATTACAGTAGTAAAGTGGTGATACAATGTGTTGACTGGGAAATTAAGCATTTTCCCTGCTTGTGTTATTTGAATTACTTGCACGCTCGCAAGTCATTAATTTGCTTTTCACATCCAGACACACACACACACACAACCACACACACAGACACACTATTTCCATGATAATGGGATGTTATTCTGTTTCACATTAGCTATAGACAAATATGGGCTAATGGAGTTTCTGCTCCTTGTGCCAAATGTTAAGCATAACATTTACAAGTAATTTCTACAATTCAAGTAGGACAATCTACAGATATACAACAAAAAATATAATAACTACTTAGAAAGCAACTCTTTTAAAACAACAGGAATCTCAGAAGTTGAGAATGTTCACCCACAGAAAGCAAAACCTACCAAGACAACTGGCACTGGAGGTCAGAAGCCAGGCTTATATTCCAGACAGTTGAGTCATGGCTCATTCTTAGGCCTGATGACAAGTGAACACCTCAACCATGAAAAGACTTAAACTGTATCCATGTAACCTTCTTATTCAAATGGATCATAATCTGCAGGGTAAGTTATTGCAAATAAAAACGTTACACAAAGACATCCTAAAGCTCGCCTTTGGGCAGTTGTAAGGCCACAAATGCTGATAAAAGTTGAGTAGCTCCATGTCAACCTATGAAAAGCACTGTGACGATCTGGAGGCAAGAATACACTCAGCTGCAAATGAAAAGTTTAGAACACCATTTATACATTAACAAAGAGCAGCACATCGATGCTAGTGATGAAAAGAGTTGACGACAATCTCAAAAACCCTTCATCTTCAACAAAGGTACAACATGGCTTAAGACCTGAGGAATACTAAGAAACATTGCAACCTTGGGGTCTCCGAATTAAGCTCAGAAGCGATAAAATCTAATTGATCACTTGCAAGATCTTAAAGAAAACACAGAAGCTCAAAGTGCTGTTTTAGAAACACTCAAACACCAAATGGGGATAAATGCACATTAACGGTAGCCTGGGTGATGGGCATGGACACCTCCGCTGTTGCTGGTCTCCTGAACTTGGCCCATGGCCGACCTGTGCATCTTCTCCATTACATCCATGTTCTGCTCCTGAAAACTGGGCATCTGGAAGTCCCCACCTAAGAAATCCACGCTCTGCACTAACTTTGACGGGCCGGATGATTCCTCTTTCCCTGGCCTGTACTTTGCCCCTGGGATGCGGTTTGTAGAGGCGGCAGCCTGCCCTCGCTGGAAAGCCACTTGGAGGTCTTGAGGACCGGATCCATTGTTACCTGCTGTGGTTGGGATGCTGCTCCATGGAGACTGCATGTAATGGCCATTAATGTAGGGCATTGAACCAACTGGGCAGCTCACAGGGGACAGAGGTCGTGGTTTTTCTGCAGGGTGTTTTAGAGGAAAGCCCTGTGCACTGTTAGGTAGCTTGTGGGAATAGCTGAGGTTTCGAGAGGGGAAAACACACTCAGTTGGAGGGTCCATCCTTGGGTTTTTGCAAGGGTGGGCCCCCTCAGGGGGCTGCTGCATGTGGGCCAGTTGATGCTGGGCCCAGGAACGCTGCTGCTGTAGCTGCTGCAGCTGTTGTAAGTGTTGCTGCTGCAACTGTTGATTTTTCTGCTGATGTAAATGTTGCTGAAGCTGCTGCTGTTGCTGCAGTTGTACCTTCTCATTGTCTGTGTGAAAGGCAGTTATACTGTTGGGAGCAGCTATACTGGGCTGTGAGTGAAGAGCAGCACTGGGTGTGTGAGCTGTAGCTTTGTCCGAGTGTCCCACCATGAGGCAGCTGGGGACGCTGCCCAAAGCTGGGTGATGAGAGGACACCCTCGAGCTAGCATTGATCAGCAGGTTGCGGCTGATGGGGCTGGGGTTTGCAATCTGGCCCTCGCAGACCGACGTGGTGCCTATGCCAGCCCGGGCCTGGCACAACTGGTTGATTTGGTGCACAATGCTACTCAAGTCACCAGGCCGGTTCTGATGCAAGCTGGCTGCCATGGACAGTGGGATGGTGGAGGTAGATACTGTTACATTTGGTGGAGCGTCTGCATCCGGGAGCTTCCGCGGCCCATACTGTCCTGGAGGGGGCTGCTGGAGACTATTAGACATGGTCGGAGGGCCTGTACTCACAGTCTGGGGAATGGCCTGTGAGCCAACCAGTCCCTGGCTGTGCTGCAGGCTCGGAAGCAGAGCTCCATCGGATATATGGCGCAGATCCTGAGTCACTCCCTGCTGTGTAAGTAAAGCTTGTGGAGGAGCCGTCTGATGTTTTAGTGTTTGCAGATGAGAAAGATGCTGTTGTGGTATGACTGATGAACAAGACTGGCCCTGCGGTTGTTGCAGGGTCTGAGTGTGAGGCAGGCTCTGCTGCCTCTGTATAGCTTGTGGATGAGCCAATCTTTGTTGCTGTGTTGTCTGAACTTGAGACAAGCTCTGCTGCCGTTGCAAAGCTTGAGAATGAGCCATGTTTCTTTGCTGTAAAGCCTGGGGGTGATGCTGCTGCTGTAAAGCCATTGGATGAGTCATATTTTGCTGTTGCTGTAATGCCTGCGGGTGAACCAAACCCTGCTTCTGGGCTGGGGGCTGAGAGGGGCCCGGGAGGTGAGACGCCGCAGGATGAGGAAGATTTAAAGTGCTTTGAGTGGCGTACGGCCCAGTTTGAGGGTTCATGACTGCCTTGTGTTGGTGTCGGGTGCGGCTACCGTCTGATTCTTTGATGATACTTTTGACAGGTGCGCGTAGGACAGCCAGCAGGCCCCCGCTGGTGCTGACCTGAGAAGGGTAGGGACTGTGGCGCTGGCTGGACGAGGATGTGTCGAGCCCGTTGACTGTGCGGCGTATGTGCTTCCTTTGAGGTACTTTGACACTGTTAGGGAAGATCTGGATGGTCAAAGGATTATTGGCAATTTTCTTAGCATAGGCATCCAACTCGGCTGGCGTTGGATAGCTGGCAGATCTCATCTTCTGTGTAGTTTCCCCTGCAAGGCATTAAATATATAGTCTTTTTCTTCTTTAAATCAGACCACCTCACTTCTTGTAAGTGTTCCACTGTTAAAATCCTATTTGTGAATTAATCATTTTTATCATACTGCACCACAACACTTCCCCATCATGTAAATTTTGCAAATCAGATAAATATCGATGATCTCGAGCTGTGTGCAACATGCACGATAAATCCTCCGATCCCTACTGCACACTGATCGAATAATGAAAAGGAAAAACAACCACAACATGGTGGAGGACAGCACTTACATTTCTGAAGTCCAGTGTTCATCTGCGTACGGGGAAGAAGTCTGACGGTAGGGTCACCTGATGCTGGCAAACAGGCCAGCATGTCACTATTCCACTAATGCAGCATGGGACACCTTCTCCTCATCATACTGGGGACAAACAGAGCAGGTGTAAGTCAGCTGCTGACAGACACTTACATTGGTGTGAAATGACTTTGCTATCTCAGATTTTCACATCCTGTTCAGTGACCTTTTGCAAATGGCAGCTTGTAAAAAAGTGACATCATGGTTGTGTAAAAGCTCCCTGTGTACACACTGGTCAGCAGAGAGCCAAAATGGAGACGATAAAAGCCTTTTTCCATGAACAAAGTAGCACATAAATGCAGCATTATAACCAGCTATCCTCTTCAAATCCAAGAGCCTCTAACAAGCTATGTTTTATCATGTCAAGAAAAGCAGCATCCAAGTGAAAACTAAAGCACCGTTTAATTAGTGCCGAAGGGAACTGCTCAAAGAGGCTCAGACTCAGAGTCAAGCTGTGTGAAAATCTGAGATAATGCTTATAGTGTGCGAGTAAACTACAGAAATTGCAGGTCACACTTCAGTTTGGTAACGGGGGGGGGGGGGGGGGGGGGGGGGGGGGGGGGGGGGGGGTTAAATTCCAACATATGTAAGAGTCTTTGCCTCATTCCACCTTAATCGCATGATCTATAAAATGTGCATTAAGAGTGAAAAGTACCATCTAAAACCACCTTTTTTATTACACAAACATCAACATTAGTTTTCAGCCACAGACTGATTGATATTTTTGCTACAGTAAAGTCTTGAATCATTGATCAAAAATACATTTTCTGGTCAAGTTACTGACTGCAGATGTGGTTTAAGCCTTTGTTGCATAAAAGACAAACAGCAGCTGGACACAAAATTTAACGTGTGGTTTGAGTCGAACACGACAGAAATGCACTGAATACATTTTCTTCACGAGTGTCATCAAATTCAGTGTTTCTGACTCATGGTGCCATACTGACTGGTTTTAATGCCACAGTAATCCCAGACCTGCTGTTAGCTCTCACACATATTCCTTAAATAAATAAATGTCTAGAAATATATATATTATAACAAACAATTAACAATCAGTTGATTAAAAAAATAAATCCCAGCCCAGTAGAAAACAAGACAAAATGATGACTAACATAATCATGTTTCTTCTCATCTCTTATTCTGTTAGAGGACTGGAAGGTAATGCAATAACAGCAGATTCATCATCCATTTACAGACTATGATTCATCACTTGTTCACTTCCACTATTCAGACACTCAGGCACTTCAGGCTGACTTGCTCTTCAGGCAAAAAGCTTGATGGAAATTTTCTGTATTCTGGATTTCTGTATTCAACTAATGGCTGGAAAAAACGTATGTTAGTGTGGGAATATTTTAAAGATGACGACTATTTCCATTATGTTATTAATCCAGTCTAAGTTCCTCGTGTGTGTGTGTGTTTTCATAATTTATATCCCACAGGGCAACGCAGTGGAGTGACAGGTTTCAGGATCACGGAAGGAAACAAGAATCTCATTAAATCAGACATTTTGATCATGCGACATTTCAAACACAGGCCATAATAAGTTTGTGCAACTGACACACGGTCCTCTGATAAAGGCTCGGTCAAATTCTTAACTTGCCCTCCCAGGCATTCAGTAAAGTCTTACAGGCTGGTTAACTTTCAGACAGCAGTCAGTAGCTCGGTAACGCTAACCCTCTTTGTAGCAATCCAGTATTAATGTGCTGTAGTTTCAAATAGCCAGAAAACGTCAGTATCAAACAATTAATTACAGATGGGCTTTTAAAGCAACTAAACACGAACAGAAGGAGCAGCAGAGTCACGATGCTCCACTGATGGAAATAAAAAATGGTCAAATTTCATCGTTCGAAAGGTTACCTCGAGTCAAGCACCACAATAAATAAGGAGCTTCTTTGTGCTTATTGTGACCAGGCCAGCTGGTTAGCAAGCTTAATCGTTTCATTCACTGAAAAACACAGGTACGACGCGTATTGAAGATGATGATACTTACTCCTCACGAAGCTAGGAGTAAGGAAACTTCATTTTGTGGAGATATTACATAAAGATAGATTTAAAAAATGAAGAAACCATCCCCAGTGTGGTTGGTTCTTCGTGCCGCTGTCTAGCTACGGCAGCAGCAACATCTGTGAGCATGCGCAAAGAAGGACCCCAGATCTGCATGTAGGTATCGATAATAAACGCCTGGCCGATAAAGCTATAATAAGGTCCCAAAGATTATACGATATTGAACAATAAATGCTTTTTTTTTTACGAAAGCGAGGAGAAGCGGTGGAGGCAGCACTTTAAGTGTGTTATGATACAAATACTAAACAAATTAGTCCTGTTAGCTCAACAGTAATCCAATACAAATACCTAATAAAATAATCATCAACATTTATTTAAGATACAAAGGTTCATATCGACAAAAAAGAACAATAAAATAGAAAAACAAGCCCATTATAATTGTTTTTTTTAGAATCCAATAATCTAACTATAAATTTGTACACAAAGTTCCTCAATACAGCCAGAAAAGTAGGAACATTATTTATAACAAACGTGGCTTACAGTAAATGCACTGCCAAATGCCTCCTGCAACTTTTTTCATTTTAGCTTTACTATCCCTGCACCACAAATAAATGTATTCAATTACATTTCACAACTTTAGAGAAGCTAGATAAGTGGAGGCACCAGCACGATGAATTCTTCCAGGAGACATAAATTTAAGTCCTTTAAAAAGTGACTCATGAACAAGTACAGATATATTAATCTTGTAAACACCCCATTCTAATAAAACTTTCTGTCACCCTCAAAATATAAATGACTGAAAACTGACTAAAACACTAAAACTAAAACATAAAAACAGTGAGTGTTGCCCCATGTTATTTGACAGGATAAATATCACTAATTTATGACCGTTAATTCTTCCATTGTAACATTTTTAAACTGTTTAAAAATGTTCACGAAACTCAGCAGCTGAGAAGCTTTATAGGAACTGGGAAAAAGACAAATGATGAAAGTTTGGTTTATTAGAATGACAGTTAAGAGTGAGTACATTATTCTGCACACAGACAGATGACATGCAAAAATGCGTACAGGAAGTCATGGCTAGTTCAGACAAAGCGTAAATAGGAGTTTGAGATGAAAGATTCGACGCACCAGAAACAGCAATAATAACAGTCGTCTGTAAGTTCTGTCAGTAAGCTCAGAGTGACCGTTCCTTCAGCCACGCACAAAACTCCTAAAGAACTTCTTTCATCTGGGTTAGAGATGATATTTAGCTTCACTAGTCTCGAAAAGTGAATGAGCTGCGTCTCACGGGTGGAGTCTCAGCAATAAACTGCACCTGCCTACTTGCTTCAAGTCTATTTCCAAAAATGGACAGATTCTGTAATCCGACCCCAAAACAGCAAAGCATTTAGACAGATACATACAGCAGAATTACTGTTTAAAATGTATCCTGTTAAAAAATGGCTGTATTTATGATGTCAGGTCAGCACAGAAATCAGTGCCAACATGTAAATGCATCAAACACAAAGTGCAGTTCTGTAAAGTAACGTCAAAGTTTGGTTTGCTGACACAGTCGAATGTGGCTTTGCATCGACAGACAAATGTAGCATGAAATTAAACACGTTTGTCAGATAAACTGAACGCAAACTTCTTGTGATTACAGTAAAAATCATGACAGTCTTCTCTGTTTGGCCTTTCATTGCATCTATTAATTTTCCTACAATTTAAACATATTTCATGTGACTCAAAACCCGTCATTTACACTTTCTGTGATTCATTTTTATTCTAACGCGTTCTAATTTTCTTCAGCAGACTTAATCGAGGCCTTAGTTTACAACATTTTACATGAAATCCACATTAAATATCAAAGAACCACATTACAAGCTAACTACATCAGCACAAGATCATAATTTACTACCCGTTTTATTATCAGTATATAAATAATAATGAAATGCAAAATGCTTGATATCAAGAGACTGTGAAGATTCTTTACTCTGTAAATGGGAAAAGACTTTAAGGTGGATATTTTTACTCTATGAAAACAGCCTTTTTAAGCTTAGGAGCACCTTTGTTACACTGAAAAATTAGCTAATGAAGAACAAATCAGAACATTTGATTGAAAATTACAATAACTTAAAGAGAATTGATTTCCTGAACAATAAATATATGAAAAAATAAATTAAATACATTCTTAGGAATGCAGAAGTGTTACTTAAACTAACAGACAGGCCTGAAACAGTGACAACAAAGCAGCAACCCAGGGTATAAATATCAAAGAATATGTTTAGTCACATTTTAAGTAGAATTAATAGAACCTGGGTGAGAGTCAGCAGTTAGTCAACCATCATATTTAGCATACATAGCTCTCCTCTTTGACAACATAAATATGAAACAAAACAAATAAAAACACAAAATATTCCCACGTTCAAACTAAAAACATCTTTGAATGAGCAGCAGTGCATGCAGATTTTCTGGCCCTGTATAAAGTAAGGCACCAGAGGTTTCCAGAATTCACTTAGTATACAGAGTATACATATAAAACAACAAAAAGATTCAAGTGTATTAAAGGCAGTCTATGAGAGTGCATACAACAGAGATTGGAGTCATGTAGAGTCTTCGGTTTTCAAGCTTAAGAAGTGGCCATTTTCTGCAGCAAAGGGATCTGTTGAAAAAAGGACAGATTATTCACGCTCAGATGTAAAAAAAAAAAAAAAACAGCACGGCAACAACTGTCAAGACTAATAAAGGCACCATTTCACTGGTTTTATCTCGCATTACATTTAAAGTTTCAATATAGGACCTCAGACAGTCAAAATCAAATAAGAAAAGAGTTCAAGAAGGTTATAGATTGCTGTATCATGAGAAAAGTCGACTGGTCTTCCTTCTGTTTGTGGGATGATGTAAAACCTGGTAGTCTGTCCAAGGGACTCTTACATGGGTATGAGGCTGTTTTGGCTGCGAGTTCCTCTAATCAAACATACTGTTCAAGGAAATTAATTACATGCAAAAAATAAGCAAATGCTGTTAGTTACCAGTTAGGAGTAAAATATTTGAAAATGTAGCCCAACTACTGTATTTTTCGGACCATAAGACGCACTTAAAATCCTTTAATTTTCTCAAAAATCAACAATGCGCCTTCAAATGCGGTGCGCCTAATGTATGAATTAATTCTGGTTGTGCTTTCTGACGTAGAACCGATTTTATGTGGTACACAGCGCTCAAAAATCTGTCAAAATGTTGCAGCACGGCCTTGGTGAGCTACGAAGCTGCACTGCTTGATGGATTGAGCATTACGGGCCACCAAAGTCAGGAGCCTCGCAGAGTAATACGAGCTGTGCTCCAACATTAAGGAGAGTGCATTCATTCATTCATTCATTCATTCATTTTCTATAAAAATGGCTCCTGTTCAGAGACATGCTTACGAAGCGGATTTCAAACTCAACGCAGTACAACAAGTGAGTTGAATAAAGTTCGACTTATCCGAGTTTCATTTAATGCTCCTTATAACCCGGTGCGCTTTATAGCCCGAAAAATACGGTATTTCATCTTTATGGTGATGAAGTCTGGGGTCAATTCAGTTATTAGCATTAGACTCATGTCATCTCCATGTTATGGTATTAAAACCCAAAGCAAACAGAGGTTGGCTGCAGAGGTTTTTAAAAATGGATTTTTTCACATGTTCTATCAAAAGTCTGAGGATAAAAAGCATCAAAACTCTGCTGTTCATTCAGAGATACGCGGGTTGGCAAAAGGACAGGAGTTCGTTTGTTGTGCAGCGCTGCAGGTAAAGGAGCTTTTAAAAGATCTAAACCTCTGAGCAGCAGGCTGATATGTTTTCACTGTGGATGGCATACGACTCACACACCTTCACTCTCTACACTGAGACCAACAAGCAGAGGCAGGATCCTGAATCAAACGTCAGGCAGCGCCGGCTGTAGCTCGGAAGGCCGGTGGTTCGACTCCCGGCTTCCCCGGACCACATGTCAAAGTGTCCTTTAGCGAGACACTGAACCCCACGTTGCCCACCGACGCATCCATTGGCGTGTGAATGTGTGTGATATACAGCCAGTAAAATTGCATCAACTCAAGCGTAGTTTATGCTTCATTTCGACGCCGTAGCCTGACGTTCACCTCAAAAAAATCCAAACAACACGACGTGTTGATGCGGACCGTAAGGGCTGTGATTGGTCGGCTCAAAACGTAATTTCCAGCAGTTGCTTTTTCTGGCCTTAATGGCTGAACATGGCGAAGAAGCTCGTCGAATCGGCCTGTTGCCATTCAAAAGTATCTAAAGTGCATTTGTTCATCCGGGTCCCTCAGTGGGTGAACCAGTGTGTAAATTCACCCGTTCAGCCTCGGTCGGTCGCACAGATCACCTCCGCAAACGTCTTCTCTGTCGCCTGCGCTTCAACATTTGCAATTTAAACATTTGTTCTTCAATATTGATGAGCTCCAACTGCAAATACAGCTGCTCCACCTCGGTTGCCATCGTTTACTGTTGTTAACTGTGACCGGAAGAAAAAGCAAGGATTTGGCTTTAACCCCTGAAACCACGCAGCCACACCCGCCTACCGGCATGGCAGTGAATTGCAGAGCAACGCGTTCCCTCGACGCGTCACATCAACGTTACAGAGAAGCATAAACTAAGCTTAAGACGAGCTGTATGAGTTTGTAAATGGATGAATGGGGCTTGCAGGGTATCAACTCGCAAGTATCATTTAGCTCAAAGTCACTGTTTTTACTGGAGTAAAGAGTTGAAAAAATGTAAAAAAGAAACTGAAAACATGCTGTAATATTAACACATTTTTCCACTTTGAATCTCTCTTTTGTTGAACTATGCTAAAAGAATAAATCTTAAGTTATTTAAGTAATTATGGATGATGGAGGGCGAAGTTTCCAACATTTTTTAATATGATTTTTGTCATCGCAGGTTCTCCTACCGTTGCTCAGGTAAATCATGTAAGCCTCATTAATTAAACCAGCTGCCGTTAACTTCCATCAGAAACAAGAGATTCATCTGAACTGCCATTCAGAAACTTAAAGTACTTAACACGGTAATTACACGGTAATTACACGGTAATTACATGGTCACTGGCATTTAATTAAAGGTTATAAAGAAAAGCTTACCTTTGACAAATCCAGTCCAGTGAGAGCATTAACAGAAACAGGAAGTTCAGCCAAAAGGCGGTTCACTTCACTCGTCACGCGGTTTCCCTCCCCGCTGAGGATCACGATCTCATTTGTTCTGGCTAATGGTGCAGCCACTTTTGAGGCAATCTGCAAACATATAGACAAGTGGAAGCAGTGAAAATAGAATCAATATTAAGTTATCGGCGATCATGTGGCACATTGTTCATTTAGGTTAGTCAAATGTTTATTGTTTCTATCTTTGAAAGTTTTGCTTGTTGTGAAAAAGTCACACATGAACACACCAGTAAACCTTAAAGGAAAGTTATTTAGAGCAAAACTTCACGTCACCTTGGGCAGGGCCTCGAGGACCAGGGCAGTCTTTGCAGCTTCTCCATACTGCTGGTAAGACTCAGCCTTCAGTCTCATCTTTTCAGCTTCGGCCTTTCCAACTGCTTCGATCGAGGAAGCCTGCGCCTCACCAATCTTTCTGATCTTCTCTGCCTCGGCTTGGGCTATCAGCACCGTCTTCATCCTGATGCAAGAACACACAAGCTGTTAAAGTACCTTTTCTGTCCAGCCATATGTGCAACTCTTCCACTCTGCTTGGCTCCACATGCCTTCACATGTCTGACAGTTACAGGGAATTTTCTTATGATGTCAGGAAGATGGTTTCCGCGGCTGTGTGACATTATGACGGGACCACTTTTTATGTCCTAAAGCACGATGATCTCTACAGGAAACCATGTGACGGCGCTCCTCGTCTGCTGTTCTCAACATGTAGGAAAGTTCCTACCAGCAGACACCCTCCGGCTGTGATGTGCTTGTGTGAACAGCCGCTGTGGATCAAATTGTTCTTCATTTTTAGAATTTGTGAGAGTTCAAAGCTAGCTTTTACCACAAATGAAGCAAACAACACTATGAGCAGCTGCTTTGGGCTTCAGTTGGCTGCAGCCTGCACTGCTCTGAGCAGAGTCTGAGTCTTTGTTCACATCAGTTGTTTTCACATATCCTGTCACTTTCTACACACGTTATTAGGCATAATGTCCACAACATTCACCCTGGACAGCTACATTTCCCAGTCTGCTCCTGAGTAATATCTCTGGAGGGTTGCAGACCTCTGCTGTGTGTAAACTGCAGCTAAATCTCCTGGAAAATCACTAACGAGTGTGATTCCTGGTACGAGTTGCTGCTTGATATATTTTTTCCGCTGAGAAACACGTTCAGAATGTGCAGCGTTGATATCAACACAAATGACCTTATCTGCCTTTTTTTTGCCTTACCCGCCATTTTTAGTGTAAACAAAACACAGGAATTTCCACATCTACCTTTTGGATCATGTCGTGGGCCCTCTGTACTCTTCATAAATGCTCCTCACACACTTTCCTCAGTAAGAACACAACGCAGACACAGACTCTTTTGCTGTGAGTAGCTATGTGTGGACTGGCTTTAGCTAAAGGGTTCTCACTCACTTGTGCCCCTCAGCCAGTTGCTGTATTTTGTAGGCCTCGGCCTCAGCAGGCCTCTTTACAGTAGCAATGAGTTCTTTGTCTGTGCGGTCAATCTCCCTCTCCTCAATGGTGATCTCTTTCTTCCTCTGCACCACTTCGATTTCAATTTCCTCCAGCCGGATCTTCTGCTGCTCCTTGGCTGCCTGCAGCTCATAGGCCAGTTGGGCCTCTGCTCTCTGAAAACATCAGCACAAAGATCACAAACTTTCTCTTTGATGCAGAGTTTTAGGCATGAAACTTTGAATTATCATCATCTTTGAGTTCCTGATGGGCCAAAAATGATGTAGTAATTAAATAAATGATGGAAACAGCCCAAGATTCCAGGTGGCTTTTCAATGTCTGCATTGTATCATCTCATGGAAAGACTCCAGATGTTTTTACAAACAACATATACAAAAAGTATTGAGACATTTTTACATGTCTGAACATTGTCTGCTCAAAGTGAAAGTGACAGACTTGTACTGCCAGCCCTGTTGTGTCAGCTTGTATTTTCTTTTAGTAGATCACTGCCCAGGCTGCAGGAACTGGGAAACAGTGTCCAGATGTGGGGCAAACATGCAAGAACATCCACGTTGGGCAGCAAAAGGTAATCATTTCTTATAGCAAAGGGTACTTTAAAGATAGCAACACATAAAGGAAAGAAAGAGAAACGTACTTTGATAAACAGTCAGAATTCAGTCAGTCAAATCAAAGTTTAGATAAAGTGAAAATCAAAAGCTCAGCTGCAAACCTTAGTGTTGATTTCTTGGTTAAAGGAAGCTTTCTCCAGCTCCAGCTTCCGTTTGGAGTCCGCCATTTTGGTATCAGCCAAAAATTTGACATCCATCATCTCCTTTTTACATTCTGCCTCCTATGAGACAACAAAGGAATAAGAGCAGTGGGCCTTTGTGCTCAGCACAGTCCACTACAAACAGAGTCCAACCCGCTGGGGTCTACCTACCCGTATCCCAGCATCCCTCTCTGCTTCAGCCACACCAATGTCTGCGTCCCTCTGGACTGCAGCAATCTGTGTCTTCCCAAGGGAGCTCAGATAATCCAGTTTATCATAAACATCCTGGGAACACAGACCAACAGGCAAACTGATAAGCTTGAGGGCTCAGAATAGTTTCTATAGAATTAGAGGAGACTTAAAAGCAACTAAATTGTGTAAAAGCATTGCAACAGATGCCTAATTAGGACACATTCGTTTTGCTTTGTTTACCAAAGTCCAAACTGGATGTGACATCAACAGTTTTTGTCTGGATATCTTTTCCAGTTGATTAGAAATAAGGCATCAAAATCCAAAATGTGTTTTAAATGGACAGGTGAGTGGTGCATATATGTCAGAAACACTAGAACTGATTTACCAATAATAACTGGTCCCAAAGCCTCATTAACCAGATCAATTTGACCTAATAGATGTGTTTGGAGATTAGATGTTCTGCACAGAACTCCAATCCCTTTAAAAAACATTTGACATCCATCCATCATCCGGCCACAGAAACCTTTCTCACATGGTCAGCAGCACCATCAGGAGGTAAATCATATTTAATGAAAAGTCTTTTACGTTAAAGGTCTGAGAAAGGTTCAAACGGAGAAGCACATTAAGCCAGGATGGCTTCATATCTGTTCATGCTCCACACTGAAATGAATGAAACACAGCGAGGCCTTTCTGAGCTGAAAGTCTGTGTGAACTAGTTAATTTTACAGATAACATCTCTGTCATTCTGAGCTTTTTCTTCTACAGAACACTTTTAATGAAACTACTGCTCCAGTTCAATAAGATCTGTTCCCTTTCATTCTGTCTCAACCTTCATGGTGAATTTGTTCTATAATCTTAGTCACTTCTGGTTTCCCACGCTGTCAAAATAATTCAGCTTCTTCTAACCTTTTTACCCAATCAGCCCTCAGCCCACATTATATGGGTTACTCAAGACATCTAAACTGCTTCAGCCATATCCGAATGTCACATATTCTTCTTCACGCTTTACCAGCTGCTGTCTGAGGACTGCAGCTTCAACCAACCTTAATAGTAAAGCTTAAAATCTCGATTCCCATCCTTCCCACATCAGGAGCTGCAACATCCCTCACAAGTTTAGCAAACTGGTCCCTGTCCTGATAGATCTGCTCCACAGTCAAGGTCCCTGCAAGACAAATAGAGAACATCATCAACGCTTTGCACAAACCAACCCCAGCTCTGTCTCCACTGCCAGGAGCTTTTTGGTTTATGTAAAAACAACAGCAGCAGGACACTAACAAGTATCTGCAGAAACATGCGATCCTTAAACATCCAAAGTCATGCCAACAATAAGAAAACTAAGGCTATTAGATGTTCAATAAACCGTGCACCTGATTTAGTTCATCTACTGATCAATTTCAGGCAAAACTACCATTTTCAATTCTTGCCTTTTCGTTACAAGAATCAAGTCCTTTAATTCCTTTCCTTTGGTTAAGATGCCGCCACCTTAAAGGATTATCGATAAATTAAGACAAAATAAAGCTGGGTTGGGACCAAAGATAACCATTAGTTGTGTTCAGTGTTAGTTTTTCATACCTAGAATGGAGCGCAGATGTCCCTCCAAAGTCTGCAGAAGCACAGCTTTGATTTCTATCACTGATTTACCCAGAAACTGCTCACAAGCCACAGCCAGCAAATCCTGTTCCGTCATGACTTTCACCTGAAGGAGACACAGCGACAGCGTGAGGCCGGCTCATCTGCTGACACACCAAACCTTCAACATCTGGCAGCAGACTACATCTGGAAGGTTTATCCTTTAATGATAACACATTAAAACAATGGTGAGAGACACTAATTAAAAGGGCAGTTTGGGCTTTGTAGCACCGCATCAGATGTAAAGTGTGTCACTAAGCAAACTTTGGGATATCTTTTGATTCCACTTGAAGCTGAAGGGTAAGAAAAGTGAATTCAACTGATATAAACTGTGCAGGTTTCGCCTTCAGCTTCAGAAATCTCATTAACTGTTGTTGATTATTACCAGGTTTCAAAATAAGGTGAAGACATCAGCAGTGTTACATATTTTCTGACCACTCAGATGCAGGTTTGTCATAATACTAGATGTGTTTTATTCATACCAGAAACATCATTTCCAAATACACAGGAAACTGCAACAAGGCTTTTGTTATCTAATAAAAAGGCAAAGTTGTGTCTGGACACAAAAAGCCAAAGCGTAGCTCTCCGTGAATTTAAGAGCTTCAAACTGACGAGATTTTGGTTTGATTTGCAACTATCTGATTGCAGCATTTGGTTCTCTGTGGGGACACAGCTGGACACATTCTAAGTTGCTGCCTGGCAGATGTTTGTGACAGATAACATGCCTGGAAGTGGACTGACCTGGGCCACCCCTGTGACAGTGATGGCGACTCCCTCTGCGGTCTCAACATCTTCACATCGGGGCTGCAGAGTCATGATCTCTAGACTTAACCTACACAAGGGAATAAAGAGGAAGAGTACGAAATGTCAGACATCTGTAGATGTTAAAACATTTTTATTGGTTGCTAAAGTTCACTTAGAATTTGTGTCTTCAGCTAATATCGTCTTTTACATCTCAGAGGGAGGGTCCTGCAGCCGCTCTTCTTCGCTGCTCTGGGTACTGACTGCTTTAACCGCCGGGTTAAGGTCACCGGCTCACAGGTGCATCTAATGTTTGTGGCTCACTGCAGTCAGTAGTCACAGCAGTTTGTTGTCAGATTTAAGCATCAATACATATTTTGTATAACCTGATTAATGAACATTTAAATTAGAACCGGACCAGCTCATTTAATCCAGTTAACCTCGTTTACTTTTTTTGTTTGAGACAATAGTGACCTTTGTGTGTCTGACTGGATCCTACTGAGTTAACAGATTAACGGGGAGGCATCAATGTTCCGTATTGCACATCTGTAAAGAGCATTTTTCTCAGTCGACACTCAAAACAAGTTTGATCATTGTGAGGATCAGCTTTGGCCATGTGAAATGGTTGCTGATCTCACTTGTTGGGGATTTCAGGTGCTGTTTTACAATGCAACACACTCTGTTAGAGGCAGTCTGACCTGTTGGACTGTCAACACGCAGCTGACTTTTATTATTTACCAAACTTTACATCAGACTGAACTATGGTGGTTGAACACAAAACTGTAATTTGATGCATCTTTGCCTTTCCATACTCAGTATTAATTTGTTTTGGCACTTTAAAGACAGTTAGCTATAAAAACATGGAGTATATTAAGTACCTGACATTATGATGCAGCATTATTGTTTTCTCTGACATGTGGCAGGAATAATTAAAGCTGTGTAACATATAAATGATCATATTATTATTATTATAAATCTTTTGAAAGGGGCCTACAGACATTTCTTTTTAGCAAAGCATATGCCCCCCCCCCTCTGCCAAATTCTTTTTATTTTCATACTGAACTGCTTACTTGTTTTTATTTTATTTTTTTAAACTGTAGCCCTTTGAGATCTTGCCATGTAAAGGGCACTACAAATAAAATGTATTATTATTTATTATTATTATTATTGTAAATGTTTGACCTCTGAAATGTGCTGCAGAAAAATGAACATATCCCTTCTGTTTTAAGCTCACCTCAAACAAAGAGTCGTGCTTCTAAGCTGTCTAATTTCCCTGAGTTCTGGCTGGGTTTACATTTGAAACATGTGTTGAGTAAAATGAAACTGATGATGGTAGAACCGCTCTCATCCTCTAATTGTCTGGCGCCTGCTGATAGTGGGACGACTGACCTCACAGTAGAGAATCAACCACAACAAAAGCTCAGCTCTGCTGTGGTCTGGTTAAAAACTTTGATCCCATAACTTATGAAAGCATTCCTGCTTCTACTGCGCTGTCACCTCTGAGAGTTTGAAATGAGCCACCAAGCCCACGACCAGCCTCCCACGATGTAGGTCTTTGTATCAGAGCCGAAACAGCCACCTGAGGGAAAAGATCAGTGCCATCAAGACCTGACCGAATCAACGCAAGCCAACATCATCACATGATATCAACTGTAAAACAGGGCAAAAGACAAACAGTAGATTAATGCTTTCTGTAAGAAGTCAGGAGCACATGAAGCAGGTATTTGTGCTCTCACATGCTGCGTCTCTGAAACATGTCAAGAAACCTTCTGGCCTGAAATGCATGTGTGAAAGGGGCTTTAGAGTCAGAGCAATGATGATTAACAGCAATGCTTCTCCACTTTCCCCGGAAACAAACCAGGGAGGCAATGAGTTTATTAAGAAAAAAATGAAAATATTCATCTCTTTCTCACATGAGATTAACTGCATGCTGAAAAAAAACTGTAAAGACCTGCTGAAGGGTTTGATTTAAACATTTTTTGCCTGATCTCTGTAGAAATTAAACATTTTATGGCCAGATTTGACGTATGAGGCCCTGTGATGGACTGGCGACCTTTCTGGGGTGTATCCCGCCTCTCACCCAATGACAGCTGGGATAGCTGCGACCCTGAGTTGGATTAAGCAGATATAGAAAATTGATGGATGGATTTGATATATGAGTAGTAAATCCATCCCCTTAAACTAAATAGTATAGACTCTCAGAGCTTTTCAGAAACAGAAATCCTTCTTAAAGCAGCTCTCATCGAGCACATTTGTTAGTGTAACAGCCTAATTCTGACACTCAAGTACAAGTAAATGTTTTAATCAATATTTATGAAGACAACCGTCTCAAAAGTCCAGTGCACTGTATTTACTTAGAGTAAAGTGACAAATAACTGATTAAAACTGTGAGCCTGTAAAAGGGAGAGAATACAGAAAGAGTCAGAATAACACATTTTTACAGAATCTGACCTCTCCTACTTCTACTTCTGTTTTACAGTCTTTATTACTGATTGCAGTTTATATGCACTGCTGATTTATCATATTTATGTCGGTGAAAACAGAATAAACATGCACAGCACGTTGGTCTCCTCAGGATGTTCTGAGCTTTAGAAATAAACTTTCAGCTGATTATCTCGCGTCACAAACCTCCGCATTTGTGACCAAATAAAAATATGGTACCACAACATTTGGCAGAGATCTCAATTTTAATGTAATAAGTATTATGAACACATTTATAGTGGCTGAGATAATCCAACGGTTCACAGTATTTACGAGCTAAGCTGTTTGGTCACGTGACCCAGTCCTGCGCTAACGTTCCACCGTTGCCTTAACGGCTAATGTTAGCGTTCAGATTTATAAGCTAAGAAAACTGCTATTAAAAGACATCTGCCAGTATGGCAAATAGCTACATCCTACAAAATAAAAACAGCAAGACAAACGTGCTTTGGTTTGCCCGTATGCACCTGACATCATGGACTAACATCAGTGCTGTTAGCTCCTCCGTCTCCATGACATCTAGCACCTTTAGCAGAGCAAGACGGGGAAAACCTACCGGAGACCACCAGCGCTTCGTTTGGCCCCACAGTTAAGCAATTCCCCATGTTTACCGAATACGGCGCAGTCGAAACAAAAAAAATGCGAAAAAGTGCGATCCTTCGCTGAAATGATGACACTGCTTATCTGATATTTAATCCAAATGAAGGTGGAGTGATTTAGTAGCCTTCACGCCCAGCAGGACAGCAACAACACAGCCCCGCCCCGCCCAGTAACACGCGCTGACGTAACGCACGCTCACAGGGAATAACACCCCACAACATTATGGATAATAACGATAAAAAACATCTACAGAAGCATCAATTATTTGTTTCTTATCTTTGTTTGATTTTAAACGACTAAATTTCTTTAGGCGACTATTTTCTTCTTTCGATTCTCAGTCGTCCCGGTTAAGGTAATTATAAGAGCCTAAAAAAGAGCTTATTCAAGTTCTTTTTTCTTATTTGGACTTTTTCAGTTACGTTTTCGATGTGAAATCCGGTTCAGTGTACCCTGATTCAGCCGTAACATTCTGACAAAGTAAAGCGAGCAACACTTCTCATCTTGATCAACTGCAATATTCTTCTGGGAAAATCTGCATCCTGGGACTCATGATTTCACTTTGACACAAACAGGCTGCACGGTGGAGTAGTGGTTTGCACCGTCGCCTCACAGCAAGACTGTTCAGGTTCCCTCCGGGTACTCCGGTTTCCTCCCACCGCCCAAAAACATGCAAGTTAGGTTGATTGACTCTAAATTGTCCCTCGGAGACTGTGAGCATGGATGGTTGTTTGTCTCAGTGTGGCCCTGTGATGGACTGGCGACCTGTCCGGGGTGTGCCCTGCCTCTCTTAAATTGGACTAAGCAGGTATACCTAAACATTTCTGCAGACCAATCACCCCCACAGCCATTCAGTATGGCAGCACCACTCCCACAGAGGGAACAGCATTGAGCCTGGCAAAAAGAGCTTTAGGTGTTCCCCACTGAAGTCTCCTGATATCAATCTGACAGCATCCTTGGACAGCTTATTTTGTATTTTAATTTTTACATTTTTTTAAATGAATGCAGCAGCCAGTTACCCACAAAAGTACAATCTGTCCCTTCTACGATATTTCTGATTCATATTATTGAACATTTTGCCCCAATCACGTTTGCTTTAGAGTTAATTTAAGGCTCTTATAGTTTATTTATCTCTGACTCTGGACTGTCTCAGGGTGTCATGGGTGCAGTTGGGATCCCACATGAAGAGCTGGAGACAGGAAGGTGTTGCCTGGAGTGGGCTACATGGTGTGGTGAGTGCACTAATGAATGGATAAAACTCAAACATAGTACATTACATCTGCTCACTGTTTGCATAAAAAAGAATAAAAACAAAAACAACAGTAGAATAAAGGTAGAGACCTATGAGACCTAATTCATGAATAATTCCATCCATCCATCCATTTTCTATACCGTCAATCCGTCGGTCGGGTAGCGGGTGGGCTGGAGCCTATCCCAGCAGTCATTGGGCGAAAGGTGGGGTACACCCTGGACAGGTTATGAATAATTCCTTAAAACCTAAACCTAAAAAACATGCTGGTCTTTGCATAAGTGTACAAGGAGAATAGGAGGATGATTGCACATCACAGGGTGCAGAGTAAATGCACAGTTACGCTGTTTTTGCACATGTGTGAGATAATTAGTTAATGCACATTTCCATGGCTTTGGCAGCTAACTAGCTATTGAAAATGCCACAGTTAGTGGAGTGTTGTGTAGTTTAACAGGTGGGTAGAAGCTGTTACTGAACCTGACAGTGCTGCTGTTTATGTTGTCTGATGGCAGGAGGCAGAACAGTAGGCTGGTTCTTCTGTGGTCCTCAGTAGGTGGCAGTGTGATCTCAGTAATCCTCTTTAGCCGTTGATGCTGCTGGTCAGCATGCTCTCGACGGAGCCCCTGCATGTGGTGAGGATGGATTCTGCAGGATGTGCAGATCTGTTGATGAAGAACAGACAACCGATTGGACGTTTCTTTCTGTCGTCGATCACCATCTCCTTAGTTTTGTCAGCATTCGGTACAAGGTTGTAGTTCTTGCATCAGTCAGCAAAAAGCTTCACCTCCTCTTTGTTCGTATTCTCCTGGCTGATCCGGATCAGGTCCACCATCTGCATACTTTATGATGTGGTTCGTGTTCTGGTTTGCACAACAGTCATGGATCATCCGGGTGAACGACAGGGGGCTCTGTGAGATAGTGGATGGCATGTTGTTTCCTACTTGCACAAACTGAAGCCTTTCTGATGGAAAGTCTAAAATCCGAACACTAAAATGGACAAACAGCATCTTTAATTTGCTGGAGGAGTTTTCTGTAAAATAACATTTGTGAAAAAAATATTTATCTGTGTTACTTTCCAGTGTTTTTGATAATTCAGTTGGTGAAATACTGAATCAGACTGACAACAGCTTGGTATTATTTTCCGTTACTGTTGCAATTATCAGCAAATAAGAGAGAATTTATGCTCTTTACCGATCAGACTTTGTTCATCATAATAACTACTTTAATCTTTCAATGAAATTACAGAGTCGGGTGAAATCATGACATGTAAATATAACTTTTCAGCTACCTGATGAAACAATAAACTGTTTTTATCAGAATTCTCAGTCTCTGTGATTACATCTGTTTGGTTTCACCTCTGGTCTCGTGTCCCCACCCCACCTGCTGCCAGTTTAAGGGTTTAACACTAAATTAAGACCCAATTGGTTCTAATCTCAAACGCATAGCCGTGTTTTTTTTTTTTTTTTTTTGGTTGATTACTTGTTACTTAAGGCGTTTTGCCCCTTTTCATTTTTCATTCAGAACAATTTGTCTGTCTATGCTTTTCCAGGTTGACTTTTACCTTAGTTTGAACTCTTTTAACTTGTTATTTAGCACTTTCGGCATCAATGTGTTGTGTTTTCAAATGTTTTATAGAAATAAACTTCAGCTGACTTGTCTCTAAATAAATTAATAAATAAACAAATAATAACAACATACTTATCCTTTTATTTTATCCTTAAGTTCTTTCTAATCAGCCCTTGGTAAGTTAAGTTTTATTCAACTTTATTCAAGTTCAAGACCTGTATATTACTAAATCTTAAGTAGGAGTATTTCAGTCTCCATTTATTGTTTTTGAGACATTTTTGCTCTTTTCCCTGCTGACATCAAAGTTTGTATCCTCACATTATTACGTACATATTTAGAATTTTTTATCCAAAGTAACGTACGAGTGAGGATCCCTTTGGGAGCAGTGTGGGGTTCAGTATCTGTCGGGATTCTCTGGTATGTGGATCGTATTAAGTGTCTTCTGAATGATGACAACCACTCGACCTCGTCTTCTCTAAGTTCTTCCTCTGGGATCGATATTGATCCTCAGCATAACATAATTTAGACTCCATCCAAGGGACACCCAAAAATGAGGACGCAATCCTATTATCTGAGTCTGACTGAAGTATTTTTAATGTTTATCGAGTACCATTAGTCATACTTCACAGTATTTTTACATGCTCTTTCTTACACTGTATCTCCATTAACTCTGTCGGCCCCTTTGTGTGTGTCTGATTACAGCCTCCTCCATATCAGACCACATCACCCCCCACCAACTCATTCTGCTGCAGGGATCAGTGGCAGTGAATGAGCAGCTCACTGTATCACTGTTAATACCAGCAAGAAAGAGGGAGGGAGGAAGGAGGAGGGAGTCATTCACTCCTTATACCTCCTTATACCTTCACACGAAAGAGGACAAGACAAGAAAAGAACTAACCTTAACTAACTTGTCCTTTCTAAGAACTAAGCACTGGCAGTAAGAAGAATAGGATCTTTTCTGTCAAGTGGGAGGAAGGAAAGGAGAGAAGAGAAGTAAGAAAGAGGAGAAGAAAGGTCCTGGAGATGAATTAAACTGGGGAACAGGTCTGGAAAGGACAAATAAAAGGAAAAGTCCACCATCCACTAGACTGGACGTCTGATTCAGGAGCAACAAGCAGAACAAGCAGCCGAGAAGAGTTCTGATCTGGAAAAAGGGTGAGAACAAACAGTCAGTAGGCTTATAGACGCATGCTGGCTCGATTCATAATCTCCTTACTGTGTGTGTTCGCATGCCATGGAGCTCTTACATGTACAATGTTCCAGCTGACATGTGTCAGTTAAAATAACATCAGTTCATTCACCAAGAAATGTACAAGATGTTAGAGTAAGACGACAATACAATTACACAACTCTGATGACAGCGTTCCGCTGTTTTCAAGCAGCTCGAAGTTTCCATTGTTGTGGCCAAATGATGCAAACCTGTGAGCAGCTTCATCGCTCCGTTTAGTGTGAAATAGCGATGTGTCGCACAAAGATATTAAAAAACACATAGAGCAGGTGGTTGAGGATGACATTTGATGCCATTATTTAACACTACACAGCACGAAAAATTTAAAATGATTATTTTTCTGATTTAACACATCTGATAAGGATCTGGCTCCGTTTGTAACCTGTTTCATGACTTGTTTGACTCCCCCGTCCCTCCCTGGGTGACTCACAAAGCTTTTATTATGCTTATCTTAATGTGCAAATTGCAATATTTTCTGAACTGGGTGCTGCCATGATCATATCAACCTTTGGTTGGTAAAATCAGTCAGTCTGTGAGAACAAATTACATCTGAGAAAACATTTTCAATTAAAGCAGATTTAAAAATGTTTCGTCCTGTTCTGCAGAGAATTAAACTGAAAACAGCAGATTTATTCATTTAAGGCAGATGTTTTTTACAAACATGTCCATTTGAACATTATCTAAGCTTTATAGGCTGTAAGTCGAGTGTGTGTCTTCTATAAACTCCTCATGATTGTACTTTGATGTGTGTAGATCACACGTGAATGGATTTATGTCTGAAAATGGTGGAAGCGTGGCTGTAAAATGTTCGCTTGCACCAAAAAAAACTCCTTTAAATTGAACTCTTTCCCAATTTTTGATTTAGTCACTGCATCGCCCACGGTGCGTCTACAGCCGTTAGTCTGGCTGACAGAGGTGAGCTGTGCTAGTAGCAGCTAATGTAGCCTGTCATGTGGGACATTTTATCAGAATTTTTCCACATAGGCACCAGACATGTAAAAAGGCTTTAATGTGTAAACTGATTAGTCAGTGTCCGCAGTTGGGACTTCTTAACAATAAAATGCTTAAAAAGTGTATTTATTATTCATAAACATTAGCTTCAGCTTATTTTCTTACATCCAAAAACATCCAAAGTTCCTTTCGACAGCAGCAGCCATTTGTGTCAGTCACTTTCCATTTGGGATGACCCACTAAGTTGCTTAAAACAGTCTTTTGGATCGACATTACAAAGCTATCCCATTAAAGGGCTTTACTTTGCCAGCAGGCCTCTCTCAGTGGGGTGGGGGGGTGGGGGTTCTCTCAGGGCCTAGCAGCATGCAGTGAGTGGAGTTAAATTTAGGTTCACAGTTTGATAAAGTTTAGGGCACATTGGCAGTATTCTCAGATGACAGTCGGCCCGCTCTGTGCAGGACATGCAGATCATCACAAATCATCCTAAAATGATTTATACTGCTACAGTATTACATCACTTTTGATGTGTGGAACACATCAGATGCATCAAGGAATTTGCAGCTTGTTATTTGACTTTATGTACTGTTGTAGTCAGTTTGAGCTCAAAGTTAAGCTGTCTTGTTACAACTTCTCTGTTGTGATTTCCTATTTCTCTCGTCGGGCTGTTTTTGGTTTGTCAGATAAAATATCCACAACACACTGTACCTGCCAAACAGCAGACTGATGTAAACTAAACTATTTACCTCTGGCTGATGTGGTGGCAGACAAAGCACCCTTCGGGGAAAACAAGAAGTGCATTTTCCTTAATCTCCCTTTGTCTGTTCTTAATCTTGCTTTAATCCAACCTGACCCACTCATCTCTGTTTCACATCGACTGTGTTCCAGGATGTTTACTTCCATCATGTGTCTCTTTCTGCTAATGTGTCTCAATCTACGTGTGGACAAACAGGGCATGACTGCACACAACCTTTGTCCCATACCTCTGCCGGGGTAATTAGCTGCTGAAATATTGATAGGGAGTGTGTGTGTGGAAGACAGAGGTACGTTTCAGGTGTTTGTACAGTACTGTGAGTGTATTTGTAAGAATGTGGCAGTAATTTTTCATGATTTTATCATGATGCCAAATTTATGGCTCTAAATTCATTCTGGAACACAATTTTCAAAGCTGAAAGGACAAAATTGTTGTTCACAGAAAGTCTCCATAAGTGGACATTCTGTCAGATTTTTGTACAAACTTACAGATCTCACTAAAATTAGAGATGAACATCAGTGTTTTTGGTCAGGCACAAAGAACTCCTTCGACTGATTCCAGCTAGAAAACTGTATTGTAGATAATGTTTTAGTTTGAACTGATCAACATGCAACATGTTACATTTTGAGCCTTTAATGGATTTTGTCTCATTTGGAAAAAGTCAGGATCTAACAGCTGCTTTCACTCCTCTAATGCTGCAACATCAACTTCTCCACAAAGAAAGCAAATATCCACTTTTTTAAAGTCACTGAAAGTGAAGCACATAAGCTCTTCCTCTTCACTGAAATATTTCCTGTAACAGACTGTGTGTGAGTTGCAAAATGGTTGTGAAATTTGAATCTAAGTCATTTGAATTATTAACGATTAAAGATCTAAGAACACACTTTGGTGCCATTTGATTTCCTTTGATCCATGCATGCAATATTTCTTTCAGGCCAGTGTAACGTGCACATTTTGATAAATAAGATAAAAAGTAAAATAAATTCACCAAATTTTCTGCTCAAACACACATTTGTACATTTTGCTTTTTAAATCTGTCCGTTAGATTGAAATCGAACTCTATAATTTTCTCACCTGATCACCTGTAATCAGGTGATGTGAGACTATAAGGGAAGCGTTTTAAGCCCAGACTCTGCTCTTTTACCTCAGGTGTAACTGAAGCTGACATCCTCATCAAAGAGAAGCTTAAACACCATGACTAATGAGGTCGAGGTGTCACAGCTGCCGTGTGTCAAAAAGTCAAAGGATCAAACTTTGTAGACCTATGAAGGGTGGGGGGGTAAATAATTTACTAAGCTTTGGCTAATACCCATACGCACGAAGACACACAAACAATACAGAGTGTGTGTGCATGTGTTTGTGTGACCTGAACAAAACAAAACACATTTCTTAATTTTTCTCTTGTGGTATGCAGCGTTGGGGCAGGTATCTTTGTGTGTATTTTCAGTTTTCATGTTGTCCCTCTTTCAGAACTCTTATGTGGTTCCTGTAGTTTGTTACGGATCAATGTAATCTTTAGCATGTCCTCTCCTGCTTAACTTTATTCACATTAGCATCATTGGTTTGCAAAAGTGTCTAAGGCTGTGTTCACACTGCAGGTTTTAAAGCTCAAATCAGATTTTTTGCTGTGATCCTATTCTTTTTGTTCACATTATAATTGAAATGCAACTCCAGTGTGAACGGTCCAGAACATTTCCCACCAGAATTGTGAGGATGGATAGATAGATAGATAGATAGATAGATAGATAGATAGATAGATAGATAGATAGATAGATAGATAGATAGATAGATAGATAGATAGATAGATAGATAGATAGATAGATAGATAGATAGATAGATAGATAGATAGATAGATAGATAGATAGATAGATAGATAGATAGTTTGACTTCATATAATCTGCTTTGTTGTTTCTGAGAATGACCGAGACACCAGTTTTAACATTAAACAATGTTTCCTGTCACTGTAGCTCAACTCCATTGAAATTTATTCGAAACTATTAACATTTTTAAAAAGCATTAAATAAGTTGTTTTCTCCATATTCTGTTGTATTTATATTCTTTTTATTTTTGTACATTTAAGGCAGCACTCCAACTGTCTGTCTCTTCTGAGTCTCTTTGTCTTTTTAAGGGTCTTTCAGGTTACTGCCGATGTCCAGCCGTAAGGATAGAAGCCAGAACGATGGTCATCTTACAGCAGGTAAACACACATCCATAAAAATGCACTCAGCTTATTCAAATTCAGGGTTTATACACTGTGCATCTGCTTTGTGTGTGTTTCTGAGCTTTTTGCAGTAACACCCATTAATGACCGACCACTCATTACGCTGCATTGTTTCCACTCAGTCATCGCACACACACCAAAGAAGGAGATCCTGCAAATACAAAAAGATACTGAATGAATTTTCGAGTGTGTGTAAAAGCTTGCAGTGTCAGGCTCTCAGATACTCAGTAATGCGTTGTTGAACTTGTCTGCCTTTCTGATCGACTAATGAGCTCTGACAGCGTTCCCCTGCTGCGGAGGCACAAGTGGGGCAAGCTAATAAATCAGCCAAACTCGCACGGATCAGACGAGTCTTTGCTGTGAATTTAGTTTTATCGCACACGCTTCAACCTCCATCCAGACCGCCCCAGGACGGGAAAATAAGTTAAATGTCACTGCCTCTGGGATTTACTTTAATTTTCCTAAAGAAAACAGACCATCGTGGACCTACTCTACTCAACTGCCTTTTTACTGCCATCGGGATGGAAGTTTTGGATGTAGCACAGTTTCAAAGAGGATACGGATGGATTAATTCCTACTAAATACACATAAAGAGTTTCTGATTTTATCCTGGAATCTTCTTTATTTTACATGAAGGATTTGGGACTTTTTTTAGAATTTGCTGTTTTTAGTAGTTAGTAACATGACAGACTGTCTGTAGATGCTCTTACAACCAAATGATGGACAGATGTTGATCAGGTAAACATGACACTGAAAATGAACCCGAAGGGCTCTGATTGGCCGCTGGAGGGCTTGGATGGGAATGCATGCAGCCACAGCTACAGATTCAACACCCTAATCAAGGTAAACTTTGGCTTCAGAGGGGGGTGTTTGGAGGTATCTAGCTTTTAAACACAGATGTTGTGAGTCTAATTAAAATACTGCAGTGTGTGAATTATAGTTTGAATTTAACACGTTTGAAATAACACTTCACAGATAGAAAAATCTGATTAAAAGTAAGAAAGTTTCAAATATTTCTGTTCTTTGGATTTCAGTTCCTCATATAAGCCCTCAGTATATCAGGAAAATTAGCTGTCTCTATTGTATTTAACACTGTTAAACACAATAATTCCTCCACTTTTGGCTTCACTCATCCTTTGGTGACAGAGTCTGTGAAGTGATTGAGCTTTGGTTTAATGTGTTTTGCTCTCTCCATTAATAGTAAATGGAGTTGTTATGACTCTGTGTTCTCTGTTAATGTGATAGATGCTGGTTTAAGTCACTGTTCCTGTAGCACTATTGCTTTCTTTCTTAGTAAGAGTGACTTTATGGAACACAATGTGTCATTTTCATCAAAAAAAATGTGAAGACTGACAAATGTTTGTGTGAATGTGGCTGCAACAGACCCTGAAAAGTGCTACATATACATATATATATATATATATTTATAAGCAGTTCAATTACCATTACCATTATTATAAGTTAATTAGAGGCAGAAGAGTTCAAACTGAAACAGCCCTGGAGTGATGAGATCATATAGACCCAAGCAGCCGTCTCTCAGAGCTTCATGATGTGAGTGACATTATATTAATAAATAAACTAACCCTCTAATCTCTAATCCTCAGCCCTTTTGTACATTGAACAAAAATAGCAAGTGAGAATAAAGGCTCCCTCACGGTTTGTGGTGACTGGACTTTCACCAGATACTCCTCCTCCACCTGTCTTGGAGCAGGTCTTTAAGCACCACATCATGTAATCACAGAAATCCTGTTTAATTTCTAGCTGCTCTCCTTATCCACCTTGCAGTGGATCGTGTGTCCAGAATAATTTCACACTGTTGCAGTGTTACAGTCATTTTTGTGCACTGATCAAAATCAGCATGTTGTTAATTCGCCTGAACTCAGCACAAACCTGTTTTAAACCTAATGTCAAAGCAACAGCTTAGTATTCATGGGAAAAGATTTTCCAAATTAAGGTTGTATACAAGCAAGAAATGTCGCCCATACAGTCCTTTCAGGAAACAGCCCCGATACACAGCTTTTGTATTGCTAAGTAATGACACTGGCTATAATTTGTTAAAAAAACAACTATTTGTATATTCAGACACAGTGTCTTGTCCTTAGAAATAATGAAAGCCTGTTTGTTTATCAGTTTAGTTCGCGGTGGAGGCCTGGTATTCACTCAGCTGTTCACTCTAATTTACTGGACAACCACAATGGGAACAGGACGGAGGTTGTATGAGTGTGTTGATGTGTGGGAAATAAAGAAAAACTGAGCCACAGTAGCCGAGGACAAATACACTTTCTCTATTTACAGTGAAGAAAAGTGACCAAGTTGATTCCAAAAAAGTGTTCCTACTTATTATTCTGAGGTGATTTATTGCTTTTTGACGACATCTACTTCAAGCCTCCACAGCCAAGTGTTTCCCAAAGGAAATGCAAAAGCTCCTAAACACCAGCAGAGGGCAAACTCTTACCTGCAGAGGGCCGCAGGTAGATGTTGACGAGTCAGCAGTGAACAGAAATCTAAAGACTGGAGAGAATCTGAGGTCAACAAGCTACAACAAAGCTGCATATATGGCTGTCAGGGAGCAGGGTGTTATACACGTACTTGTGCAGATATGATGGAATAGTGTTAGCCCGATTCTTTCATTGGAAGCCCAAGAACAAGCTGGAGCAGTCTTAAGTTAAACTAAGTATTTATTAGTGGTCATTAATGTAAAGTATTTGGCAGCGCTGGACTCGGAGCGATGGAGCTCCCGCAGGAAATCCATCAGGCCGAGCCCCCATATCCGGAAACATTTCATGTTTATATTCAGCTTTATCTCACAGAAGTTGTACTCACACTCGAGTATAATTGACCAGATTTTAGTTGCATGAGCAGGCCAACCACCGTCCTCCTCGTGTTCTTTGACTGTGATAAACAGTGTGTGTGAGTGTTGTTTTAGGCGTGTCTCAGTCTGACGAGACAGAGGAGCTTCATCTGACCCAGTTATTTACTCTAGTTATGCCATCTTAAAGTCTTGGACCATTTAAGGTCATCTGCTGTGTAGCATGAGCAGAGTGGAAAAGTACAAACTAGGAACATCCAGAATACAAAGTCAATTATAACAATATCAATAATTATCCAACAAAATGTTTAAACTTAGCACCTTACAGCCGTCAGACGCAGCTGAATGAACATAATGGATCATTAATGAGCCACAAACTCGCTCCAGAAGTCAATGCAGACCAACATCTTAGCTGAAAGAGGAGCGCTAACAGAAAGTATAAAGAAATCAATGTAAAATAATGGAATGTATTCATTATATTATATTGCAAACTTGTAAAAAAAATAAGACTTTATAGAAAATTGATCATTAATATGTTGTCACAGAGGCCCTTTTTCTTCTTTAAAATAACAAACCTTCATAGTTTTCAGATTATTGGATGTGTATCTTTGATATTATCTTCTGAAAAGGGGTCATTCTTTATCTTTTTGGTACTTTAACTACAACATAAATCTTCTCAATCTTTATTCCCGTGTCTGGTTACCCTGGAAAATAGAGACCAAGTGTTAACGTTATTAGTTCACTGAAGTAGAAAGAAGAGCCACTCTGTCTCTGTTTTTATTGCAAGTTTATTCAAGGACAAATACCAACACAATTATCTTGTCGCTATATCTCACCCTGTGACCTTTGATGTGTCCGTTTGATCTATTTAAATGCAAATGAGATGAGTAGGATATGTGTTAATCACTCAGATGGTCTGTGAACAGCCGTCTTGTCTCACAACCTTCTTTGAATAACTGGATTAATTGAGTTTCATCAGGGTTTCATTGACCAGTGATGATCTAAGCGCTTCTGCTGAGGTTGTTTCAGTGTCACTGGTACAACATGCTGTCAGATTTATTTGATAAAATCTAGCATATATCTGCAGAGCAGTGTTTTTATCTGGTAATAAACACTAGCAAAGAAGGATGTCTTCTTATCGACAGACATATTGTTCAGTCTTTGAAGATGAACTGATACTTATCTTTGTGGGAGCTGGTGGGATGAACTCCACAGCCACAATTATGACTGAGAGTAGACCAGGATCTCACTGAAAATTAGCTTTTCTTATCCAAGCTAAACTAAAACTAAACATCGTGTGTTACATTTTTGGAGAAGAAGATGATATGGACATTCAACAGTAGCTTTTGAGCCTTCAAAGTCATGTTTGTTTCCGGCCAAAAACTTAGTTTTTCACTTTTTTTTCCAACAAAAAAACTGCTCACACAATTAGCTGCTGACCATGATGGAGCATTTAGTGACAACAAGGCAGAGTTGGTGCAGACCTTAAAGAGAAGTTAGAGGATGTGTTGAACTTAGATTCATATATGAAAGATAACTTTCTCTGTAACTGCTGAATGTGTGAGCAAATAAACCTTTTTTATCAAGTTAAAATATTGACTTATACATTTTTGATTGGCTGTGCTTGTCTTTGTTGTCTCTAGGTAGGAAAAACTGTATTTTGGCTTATTGAAATGCATAAAGAGAGCAAGATAGCAGACGGTTACACAGACTGCTATGGTTTTTGCTTTTTCACTAACTCCAAATGTTGATATGAGGGTGTGAGATAGCTGAAGAATAAATTAAATGTACTATGGGACTGAACTGGAGCACCTCTCATGCTGCCACATTATTTTCATGTTGTCATTCTTTACTTTTTTGTACCTTAGTTATCAGTTTTAAGAAATAGCATCAGGGTTGTATCGCTGCCGCCCCCCACTGGCAATAAAACGTTTTACAGCCTTTTCTAAGGTCTGTGTTTAATTTGTTTTTATTTGATACACTTTGATATCAGTGGATTAAGTTTATTTGTGTTCCATAACATATTTATTTGTATTCTCAGAGAAAATTCATATTTTATGGGGGTGTTGGAGGCATCCTGGGTTTTATTCTGTCTGTCTTGTGTGTGGTTTGTTACCTTTCCACACAGGATTACATTAGCAGCTGCAAGAGAATACCTGGTTCGTGTCCAGTCTAAATTATTTACCTGATCCCATCCACTGCAGGCTGATTGGACATTACATCACAGCTAACAGCTCACCAGCAGTGTGGCTTACCTCAGTCGTGTCTATCCAAAGCTACGTCTGTCTGAGTTCATAACAGAGGCCACGGTGAATATGCTGCATTTACTGAACAGGCTTTTGTTAGTTTTTTTCTGTTCAAATACAAATCTATTTGTGTACAATGATTCCTGCTGTACTCAGCAAATATGAAACACACAACAAAGCCACATCAGGCACATCTTTCAAAGTTTAAAGACATATAACTACATTCTCCTTAGAATAAACCTTCCTTTTTCAGAGGCTATAGACCTAAACCAGCGGTTTGACATATCCTGAAGGAGAAAGATAAAAGGGTTTTACATTGAAACAACATTAGTTCATAAAATGCTCATTATTTGATAAAAACATCAGTTTAAGTTGCCCAAACAGATATATGATTAGGCTCTGCACAGCTACTGCTGCTCTAAGAGAAGAGTAAGACGTGGTGTTAACCCCGGATGCTGGAAAATAAAACATCCAATGTGAGGAAAGGGGGTCACGATTTTCCGCTGGCTGCCTCCATTTGCTGTGGCGTCTGGTTAGTTGACCTGGGGCTCCATTGATCTTTAACTGACATCTACAAAAAGCCTCTGCAGGCCAATGAAACGGTTCGTTAAAACAAGTCCGTCAGAGACAGAGACTGATGGCTGTGATGGGGGAATGTTGGGGGGAGAGGCACTCAGGACTAATGTTTGAGTCAGAGTCAGTCAGGCAGCCATTTGTAGCTGTACAGCATGAGGTTTATTTCCATATAAATGAATCAATCCACATTTTCTTTACTCATTCACAGTATTTTGAGTGGGAATAGAGCACATTTCAGAGGAAAACTAACCCTGACATAACATCATTTCACAATAATCCACCTTTTATAAGCTTATTTTGCACCGACTTGTGTATCACATCTTTTCTCCCTCTTTAATGTTATATTTTTTCTTATATCCTCTCTTTCTGAAAGTCAGAAAATCAAAATAGTCAGCTTTAAATGTTTGGTGTTCAATGATGACAGTGTGATGATTGTTCTGAGCCTCAATTTATCACCATGAGAATAAGCATCATCTCAGGTTAGTTATCCTAACCTACAAAAGCTTTCTCAACCTTTGTCTTGTCCCAAATCTACATACATACATACAAAGTGATGCTGTGGAGCTGGTTTATACACAACTTTTTTAAATATGTGACAGTGATGGAGCTTAATGGCCAGGGTGAATAATAAACATTTGATTAGTTGAATATTTGATTGTGGGTAATGACAAATAGGAGAGTGTAAGCACAAATTTGGTTGTTTTATTGTAAAAACTATTTGTGTTGTAGTGCATAAACACAGGAAAATGCAACATATCAACCATTAGCTCTGGGAATTTATTCTATAAACACCTAAAATGGCCACAGATACATATAAGAGTATGATCATCAACAGTCCATTTTAGAATAAGTTTCTGTTGTTTAAGAAGACTTTTGCTCCCCCACCTGTCCATAATTACCCACACTCACCCGGTTACTCACTTCCTTCTAGTTTAGTTAGTTCTTTTAAACTTCTTCACATGTTTAACCTGCTCAAGCAGCACATTTAATTTAGTTTCCATTTGGTCCCTCACAATGTATCGTGACAAGCGTCTCCTCCTGAGCATCATATCCTGCTAAGACTGGAGAGAAATACTGACTTCAGGACAAACATCCAGTCTATTGTGGTCCCACAAACACAACTAACAACCAAAAGCTTTTCTTTTTAAAGAAAAATTACAGCGATAAGTGCTAAGAACCAGAGTGAGATGATGCTGCTGACATTATTTTAGATGAAACACTTCACATTAGTCGGCTTTGGAGTTCGATAAGTATAAAAACAAGCACTTTGATTCATAAAGCAGCACCGGTTCAGTGTGAAATGAAGAAGCTGTGTTCTTAAATGCAGGAACAAACAATGTTTGTTGTTACTGATATGGAAGCTATTTTAACTATTTTGTGTATTTATATTTATTCAAACAGTGAACAGTGTTGTTATAGTCGTCCAAAGACTGCCTTATAATAGCTTTTAATTATCAAAGTTTGTCAAAATAGCTTGTTTTTTATTTCGTTTTACTGACTCATATCTATTATCCATCTAAAATGTAATTAATTAATGCTTATTGCTGGTTTATGGTTCTGTAATTTAACTTCTCGTTTAGCAGCTAACTCGTCAGTGGACGAGCACTTTGACTTCAGAGTTGTTTCCATAAGCTTATCAGTTACTACAAACACCTGCGTTATTTCCAGCTTTGCATCGATACGGATAAGAAATAAAGAATTAGGAGAAAATATGAAAGTAGGGACGTAGAAAGAAGAAGAGACAGAAAGAAAGACACTCAACAGATCTGCAGTGTTGAATAATTCAATACGTGGTTTCTGATAAGTTCACCGTTAGCTCGGCTCTGTCAAAGGCTGCATGTGTGTGTGTCTGCATGCATGTGTGTGTGTCTGCATGCATGTGTGTGTGTCTGCATGCATGTGTGTGTGTCTGCATGTACAACAGGTGCTCAGTGGTGTAATGTTCAGGTGGCTCAGTTTGCCAGACGGAGTATTTACTTAATTAAACTGATATGTGTGTAACACAAACTCCAACAATCATCCATCTCATGCACAAACACAGACACACACCGAGCACAGTCAGCGGCTCACATGTCAAACTACGCACAACTAGCACATCGGTGGACTGTCACAGAGATGCTGTAGTGTGCTAATGAAATGTAAAGGTGATGCATCCAACTGTTATGTTCATAAAACAGACTATATCTGCAATTCATTCAGCAGATGGTGAGATATTTCAAAGAAAACAGTGAAGTATCAGTATGCAGTAGGTTAAAAATATCTTAGAAACACAGTAAAAGATGTGCAAACAGACCGAGGCAGATTGTGGCTGATATCACAGGAACATCTTCAAAACTCTGACTGAACAGCAGAAATTTAATGTCATCAAAATGAGGATTGAAAAGCTCACAATGTGGGAGTTTCATTTCCTGCTTTCTACCGACAGGCCTGCGTAAAACTTAACCAAATGGCAGTAGGACTGATTTTACTGTCTAATAAACTGTTTTTATGTGCTTACTTTGGTTAAATGTGGTTAGTTAGTGGCAGAAGTACTTCTCTATGATTCAATATCATTAAAACGAGGAGCTACTGTGTTTGTGTAGCAACATGCAGCCAAAATACTGCACAGTGGAGTTACTTTGCTCTGTCTTTGTGTTTGATGTTTGGATTTCTTTAAAGTCAAATTTGGATTAAGCTGATTCAATCTGATGGTGTGAAGAAATAATCCGGACTTTATCTGAAACAACGGGTCATTTCTCTCCAAATAAGACTCTGCTTTATGAAGCTCTGGATATCTCTGTTAAAGTTGAGCTCTTGAAGTAAACTACAGTGATCATTGGTGGTGTGTTAATGTCTCTAAGTCAAGTAATTTGCAGCATTACCAGCAGAATTTGTCCGTGGTGAATTTAGCTGTTGTGAAATCCAGCACCAGAAGAAACACCTGAGGAGGAAGTGACATCTTGTTGCCATGGACAACGGGGGAGGTTGATGGGGCAGGGCTGACAAAGAGTGAGTGTGTTACAGGGAGCGAAGAGGTCGGCGAGAGAACTGTCCCAAAAGTGTTAATGCAGCGGAAACAAAGACATGTGAAACTTAGCGGATGCCTGGATTTTTCTATTTGATCTCTTCTTTTTTTTAAAGAAAACTAGACCTTAAGATGTTTACTTTTGGACATTTTTTACATCTCATATAGAACATTTTAAAGCTTTTTAAAAATGAAACTCTGGCTGATGAGCCATGAAGATGTTTAATGTCTGAATTTTCCCGACAGCTGCTTGTGTCAAACTCTCCATCGCTGTGTGCACGTGAAGCAGAAACTGAGGAAACAAACCATTAAACGTCACTCAACTTCACTTCTATAAATGAGGATATTTTTTCATAACTCCTTGGAACAGAGGACTTTTAAAACAGGATAACATTGTTGGAGCGTTCATGTTTGTGTGCACGTGAAGATGTACAAGCGCCGGGACTACGTTGAACTCTATGAGAAGGATCAGGCCAAATGGGCGCTGCTACGTAATGTCAACACTGTAATGAAACCCACGACACTCCTGCCGGTACGCTGCTGGTGTGCATGTGTGTCTGTCTGAGAGTCTTAAGCTTCACGAGTCACAGTTACATGTCTTTAGGATTCGTGTAGCGTGCTCTCTTGTGTCTTTCGTCCAATATAAATCATATTTGTGTGGCTTTTTAATATCTATATTCATATATTTGTGTATAAGTGTGTTGCTGATCTTACATTTAATCTGTTTTGGGTCACAAATCGTATTTGAATTTCTGAGAACAAATACTTTTACGCCACAGGTTGACACCTTCACATTGAAGGGACCAGCCTCCCTAAATTTGATAAATTGGGGATTTAGATTGGATGGATGAACATTAAAGTTCCAGTAAGTAATAACTACTGTTGGACATACAATAAAACACCCATAACTATGCTTTCATTAAGGTTCAACAAGCATGAGCAATCTATATGTACAGACAACATGGGTGCACTTACTACAGGACCGATAAACAAAACAGTGGGTCTGGTCAAATAAACCGTTTGGCACAGGAACCTTCATTACTGAGTGAAATGATCTGGAAGTATCTGAGCAGCAGCCAAGATGAGAGCTGTTTAAACTCTTTAAAAGATAAAGAAAGGAGATCATTCTGTCCCAAAACTTCTAACGTAACAAAGCTTGATTATTTCATCCAGTCGGACCAGGTGTGCTTCATGTGTAGAAACGTGTGAACAACCTTCATTCATGAACTTTGAGAATAAAGTAATATTATCTCTTATGTGATATATATGATTTAACCTACGATTGAAATGAAAATGATCTAAAACACGTTTTGAAGAATATTTATTGAACATCTTTAGTTTCAGTGCAGCAGACCCACATCACGGCTTAGTGGAAGTGTGGTCAAACTGACTCTTAACTGACGTATGGTTCATTAACCCTAAACCTGTCATCAAGGTCGAGGAACAAAACCCGAGTAAAAGACAATAGGAGGTGATGTTTTTGACTGTTCGATCAGATCCAGCAGCTCCACTGACAGTCTTCACATCCGCTGTATCAGCAGCTTGTGATCTTCCAGCCTTCCTGACGTCGACTGAGACTCGCTTTTGTGATGGTCCCAATGATACAGACAGGCAGCGATAATGGCATTCACAGGTCCAAAGTGTCCATAATAACATTTCTTCACCATCAGCAGCAGTGTGGACAGTTGACACTAAAGAAGTTGGCTTCATAGGTGCATGCAGTCGTTGTTCTTTACACCAACTTTGAACTGTTCAGTGTTGGTTTGGTTGTGTCCGCTGCAGCCTAAGATTTCTGTTCTTTAAGGTCTTTTGGTGTTGTTGCCCATCTGTCTAAAGTCTGATGTTAGTCTTAAAGGTTTTACTGTTAAACTGTTAAAAGGGTGTTTGAGTTCCTTTAGTCCACCAACACTGACTAACCTGACTATTCTCCTCTGACTCTGTCATCAATAAGGCTTTGAATGGTTTGCTGGAAGTTTTTCACCATAATGAGAAATCTCTGCTGGTTTTGATGTGAACATTAACTGGATTTACGTTCACTCCACATATCTACCTAATCGTGTGAGTTGCACTACTGCCACATGATTGGCCAATTACATCATTTCATCTTTAACAGTGTAAACCAGCAGTGAATTATAACATCAAAACATCAAACTTTTGGTGTTTTGATTTGCCTGTTCTTTAGTTTTAAAGTCTTCTCTGTGGTTTATTCATTCCTTCGTTCTTTGATGTACTCTGTTTTGTGTTCGTTGGTCTTTTGTTATCTGTGTCAGTTTTTCCAACTATCAAAGAAGCTCACATCCCGCTGGAGGTCATTCAGAAACTTTCAGGACAACCTTTCAGGCCTTCAGCAGTTGTCTGTGTAAAACTCATGAAAGTATTCCTTGCTTTAAATTTCTTCACACTAACTCTTCTCCTCTTTACTAACATAAGGTATTTAGTAGTTATTTGTCCTCTCTGCTCACTTCAACACATTTCTGGTACACATTTGGTTGATTTTTTTGCCCTTTCCTAAAGCTTCCAGGCAGGAAGGACTCCCATGACCATTTTTCCTTTTCAGATTACACCATTTATGTAACAGATAGAACTGCTTTACTGATTCTGCTGAATCTGCTGAAACAGCTTCAGTGAATGTCCACACACTACGTAGTAAGAGAAGAATATTTTAACCCCATTGTCTTGAGTTGGGTTTTAATGGAGACTTATGACGCCTTTCTTTCACAAGCTTGCAAAATTTACTGACAACAAACTGTTCGTTGAATGATTTGGTCAAAATAAGAACAGCGGCTCCTCTTTTTCTCCCATTAATATACAACTCTGTAAGTGACCCTCTGGACTCTCTCTTCCTCAGGATCTGCCTCTTGTGAGATCTGTAATCCTTAATAACCCTCTGAGCTCTTTATTACAGGATGAGAGGACATACAGTAAATAACCGAGTTTAAACCTCACATCAAACAAAATCTTATTCTTAAATACTTACCTTTCACTTGTGTTGAACGGCCCAAGAAATTAAAACTTGCACAGCAGATCGTACCACTGAGAGCTCACATCGTAGTTCCTCCATCATATATCGGCTCCATAAACTCTGGACTCTGGCTAACATTAAGGACTGTTGCCTATGTGGCCAATAAATCACCAGTATTTGTTTTTGAATGACTGCTACCAGAGCTGTACTGACGGGGCGTTCACTGACAAACAGGAAAGCAGAATTTTTAACTTCTGACAGGCAAAAAAAAAAGAAAGAACGTGAATTAGGAGTCATGGTGTAAAACATTACTTTACAATATCAAAGTACTGGTAGAACATTGTTAGCTTGTTTATTTCTTAAGTTGGGTGAACTTTGCAAAAGCAAGAGAAAAATTGTTTCAACGCCTCCAAGTTAAAGCGAATGCAGCATCATCTGAGGTTGAATGTAAGTGGATACAGAGGGAGGACACCTGCACACCTCACCAAGTGACATATTTTCTGTTTTATGAGGCTCAAAACAAAATGCTGCTTGTTTCTAACTGGGTGTTCATCCTGAAAATGAACTTTAACTCTAACTCTTTAATCAGATTTATCCTCAGTATTGATTCTGGTTCTGATTTCTCCTGATTTCTCAGTTATTTATTGAAGATGATCGCAGTCATAATTCTGGCTTTGCTTTGATTTGATTTCTGTGCAGGGCGACTATGTCTGGTTGGACTTGAAGACCGGTCGGGAGTTTGAAGTTCCGATCGGCGCGGTGGTCAAGCTCTGTGACTCTGGACAGATCCAGGTTTTGGATGATGAAGGAAACGTAAGTTCTTAAACTGTTATATTAAATAGGAACGAAAACAAATGTTTCATTTGTCCCTGTTGGTGATAACTTAGTGGACTGTGTGTAAAGTCCCCCCCTTAAATCAAGTTAACTTCCTGTATTTCACTCATTTTGTGCCTCAGTGTTTTGTCCGAGGACTCGTCTGATTTATTTATTGGTATCTAGAGCAACATTGTTTAAGATGTTAGATTTATATATTTCTGAGTGGTGAAAGTAACTGAAAAAGCCAAAAGTAAAGTTGAACGTGAGGTATTTGAACTACAGTCCAGGAGATGGATCAAAACAACTGTGTTTATTTTGGATCTAGCGTGCTTCTTTTTTTCACAACAAGTCACAAATACCTTCCCCCAGGAGCACTGGATCTCCCCCCAGAATGCCACCAACATCAAGCCAATGCATCCCACCTCCATCCACGGTGTAGAGGACATGATCCGGCTGGGAGACCTTAACGAAGCCGGCATCCTCCGCAACCTGCTCATTAGATACAGAGAAAAGATCATATATGTGAGTATTTCTGGGCTAATTTTCCAGATTTTTTAATGACCCCACTTCTGTTTACCATCATCTCAACAATTACATTTAATCACCACTGTTTAATTAATAGTTTATGTTGTTTATGTTAATTATGTTGTGAAAATGCATCCAAATAATCAACACTTACTCCTAATTGCAAATATCAGGAGTAAATGGATATTTAGTTAAAATAAAGAGGGAAAAAAAGAGTTTATGGCAATGAAATACTATTAAATAATCAATTTTAAACAATATTTTTACATGATTTTACATTTTATAACATTCTAATTTGTATTCTAATTGGTTTTATTTCTCATTTTATCTTCATTCTAATATACATTTTAATAAGAATTACATTTCTTTTGAACTCTTTGATGTTTTGTGCTCAGTGCCACTGATGCTGGTGTCTCCATCATGACTTCAACACAAGCATCGTTTGACTGAAACTAGGTTGATAAATATGGTGAAACGTGAATTAAAAACAGCTCGTTTTAAAGAGCTGGAAGTGAAATATTTGACTTAATTCATGATTAGTATCACATACTCACTCCTGCTGAAGTGTTTATTAATGGAGAATTGTAAACCTTTACCCGTCTGTATCAACCTTCTCACTATCTTCTCACATGTCCAACCTCATTATTCTACTATCGGCCGTTTCTCTGAACTCATCTCAGTTTCATGTTTTTCCTCCCTTCTGACCCACTTGTTACCCTCCTTCCTTTTTCCTCTGAAGACAAACTGTGGTGGGAGGGTAAGTCATATCTTAGACTCTGAGCTGTACATGTGCAGTAATGCATCTATTAAATATGCACCTGCACAGCAACACCTGCACAACCATACAAATGGTAGCATGCAGTATAAGTGATATTCAGTTTAATCTAAAGACTGCATGTATGTTGCATGTTTCTCGTAAACTGAAAATGAAGAGGCTGTTCGGGTTACTTTTCTTACACGCTGTATCATTGGAGGTGTCGTGTTCATGCAGCCAGGTTGTCTCAGTTAGTTAGTAACCTACCGGTAACCAGGCTCAGCACTGCAGCCCGGGTCGATGCTAATTCGTTTCCAACATGGCTGTTTGTTCTCTTGTGACGAGTACTGATATGTTCTCATTGTCATCCTTCAACATCTGAGTTACAAGACCTGCATCAGCGCATCTTCCAGCCCGCTGTTCTCCAACATCACACCAACACATGGTCTGATGTGTTTAACAGGTTCACTTTTATAAAAACTAACTTCATTTTCCTTTTAAAAATATCAAATCTGCACAGAGACATGTAGACACGGTATTTCTTGTCTGTACCGTGTAGGCATTGTGCTAAAGTGAATTATTCAAGGTTTGCAAAGGTTTCTAAAGGAAAGTCCCCTTTCATCAATTTACTTTGTATTTTTATGACAAACATCTGGCAGATGCAGAAAAATCTGCTGTAATATTCAGTTAAAACTGTGTGAGCGCAGCAGGAATATTCTAACTACATCTGCACCACCTGCTTGATATTGTGTGGGTCCTTCTCCACCGGGGTACACACATGTGATGTCCTGTAGTCAGGTGTCTGCAGCAGGGGCCTCCGGGCCTCCGGGCTCGCACTTAATTAGCAGGAATAAGAAAAATTCTGACCTAACAGTTACATGGCAGCAGCGACCTTCCTTCACTCTTTCCATTTTAAATCTTTTACTGGGAATTTTTCGCAAAGACTGAAACAAAATCAGAAACAGAATCCATTTTCAGGGGGTGGCTGCAGTCTCGAAAACCTCTCTCCTGTGTAACTGCTTGCCCCACAGCCTGCCCGTGAATGTGTCCATTCTGTCAAACAGGTCACCAGCATGGAATTGCTCAAACTGGCTCTAAACGCCGTCCAAAACGATCTGCACTACAACAAGCCTTACTTTAGTTATTTTCCTCTATTTTCCTCAGACATACACAGGCTCCATCCTGGTGGCCGTCAACCCTTATCAGCTGCTGCCCATCTACTCTGCCGACCAGATCCGCCTCTACACCAACAAGAAGATTGGTGAAATGTCGCCACACATCTTTGCCATCGCTGACAACTGTTACTTCAACATGCAGAGGAACAACCGGGACCAGTGCTGCATCATCAGGTAGGAAAGAGTGTTTTTTAGCCACACTGATGAGGAAAACCTCTGTTATTCAGCAGGTCCACAACTGTGATCATTAACTACAGGATCGACTATTGCTACAGATTTTAGGACATTTTAAGGTGTTTATAACCTACATAAAAACACTCCTCAAACCTCTGATTTGATTTGATCAAATACCTGAAAAACTCATGAACCTATAAGCGTCTTAGACAGACTGAAAGAACCAGAAAACTGTGACATATCACAACAAAATATCAGTTTGGTACTGAATTACTTTTTTTTCCTGTGCAGTGACATAAAGCAGAAAAGTTTGGTCCGACCACATAATCTTTCAGAAGATACCTCATTTTATGACTCAACCTCTGTGAAATCTTTTTTCTTTCCACACTCTCATCGCCTGTTTTCACCGATGATGCGGTTTCGTAGCGGAGAGTCTGGAGCAGGAAAAACAGAAAGCACCAAACTGATCCTGCAGTTCCTGGCTGCCATCAGTGGTCAACACTCCTGGATAGAACAGCAGGTCCTGGAGGCCAACCCCATCCTAGAGGGTGAGAAAACACATTTATGATGCTCCGTAGTTCCATGACTCTGGTTCCGGCTGATTTGAGTTTTCTCTGTTTAAAGTTTAATCTGGTGTTTCTGTTCTTGAGGCCTATGACTGGTTTGGGCCTTCAGGTGAAACCTCTGTATTTGCGCACATGAAGACTTCTCTGTGTGATAAATACAACATATCCTCCGATCAAAATGACCAAACGGGTCTTCGGTTTATATCTTTGAACACGACAACACAAACTGCTGCTCCTACAGGCAGCAGGACGGAGATGCAGCTCATATGAGCTTTTCAAAGCTGGAGCAAACATCACTGCCAAGAGTTTCCTTTAACAAGGAAAACTTTTTACTCTGATTGAGTAAGGAGCTGATTGGTGCTGTTACAAACTGTTAGATACGACAGTAGTCAATAAAAGCACTTTAATAAATGACTTTAGTCACTTCCTGGTTGTTTTTAGCTGATGACAACAAAACAAGAACCAAGCTGTTGATGAGACCCGTCCTCGTGTTTCTGCTGAGAGCTCCTTCTACCACATGTTGTGAGTCAGCTTTAACCCTTAGGAGTCTATTTCATTGATTTTTCATCAATTTCCTTTTATTTTTGTGTAAAAGACGTCTGTCGTGCATGCGGTGGGTTTTGAGATTTACTGAGTTTATTATCGGCCCACTAAGGGCAGTATGCACCGCCTTCTCTGACATTTCTATCACAGACTCCTGAAGGTTAACATGCAAACACCACCCCTGGGAGCAGATTAGACCTTAAAGTAACACGAGAGAAGTTTGGGAGCTTTACAGTTATGTGCTTCTGACTTGCTTTGAAATACACTGAATACTCTGACGCACATTCCCAGGCCTCGGGGCTGAGATACCACTGCTCACAACTTTGGTTTCACACTGTTTAACTTTATAGTTGTTTGACATTTTGTGGGCTTTTTGATGGCATCTTTGTGGCCGCTTCATCATGACAGCAAATCCATGTGTTTGGCTGTATATGTGCAGGGCGCACACAGAGATCTGTTTTTCATGACTGTGTTATAAATAATCAAATTCTCTAGTGATGCTTTAAATTCTTTGGAAAAATTGAAGACACAGCCCACATCTGTCCATTAAATGTTCAGACATTAAATTTGAGAAATTTAAGCACCTGAAAAAGCATTTTCCACAAATCAAGCTGTCAGTTTATCTCATTGTCCTCCTTCAACATCTGAGTTTCAAGTCATGAATTTCTTCAATCCCCCTTCAATTTGGAAGTAAATATCCTCAAATTAAAGCTGAGAATCTGTACTTTAAGCGCATATCAATGCCTTAATCAAACTCTTTGGGCTCCAAAGATTTCTAATGAATAAAACTTAAATATCCTACTCAGAGACACATGTTGTTAGTTTAATTGTTGGAAATAAATGGCCTGGTTAGCTAGTGACCCTTTATACACACAGTTTATTTACAGTTGCCACTTGAGCTATATGTATCAGTCCTCAATCAAATACATCTATCAATCATTCTAATTACAGCTCAGTGACACCCTCAGGTGAGACAGAAAGGAAGACATTTCCATAAAAAACATCAATAAAATTCAGACCAAGATAAGAAACTATGGCTGTTATGTAAAACATTTTAAAAAAGCACTTCAGATTCACTAATAATTCAGAAACTGATTACTTTTGTGTTCATTTGAGTTTTGTTTATAAACCTGGCCTCATATAAAAGTTTCATAAAGTCATAAAGTCTGGATTCTGTCGTTTCTCCTCCAGCCTTCGGCAACGCTAAAACTATCCGCAACGACAATTCGTCACGCTTTGGGAAATATATCGACATCCACTTCAACAAGAGAGGAGCTATAGAGGGAGCCAAGATAGAACAATACCTGCTGGAGAAATCCAGAGTCTGCCGACAGGTAGGCCTTCAGCGGAAGCTGTTTACACCTGTGGGCATCAGGAGACCTTTGAAGAATCGCATGTTAGTGTAAGCAGGCTCAGGGAATCGTGTTAAAGTTAGAAAAACAGAAAACTGCTGTAAGAAGTAAAGGATGTAGCTGTTATCTGTGGTGATTCTGTCATATGTTACTGAGTTATGGGCTTATGTCACATCATGGTGTCTCTTCCCTTTACCTTCATGTTGTGTATATTAAAACGTTCTCATTGCCTGTGCTGCTCCAACCTCTGAATTAAGACCATATAAATCCATATAAATCTTCATGTTTTACAAGAGGTAATGTTGCTACATGCAGTTTTAGTTCTTTCTGTAATCTGCAGGCTTATGATGAGAGAAACTACCACATCTTCTACTGCATGCTGAAGGGCATGACTGCAGATGAGAAGAAGAAGCTGGGGCTGAACAAAGCCACCGACTACACCTACCTCACCATAGTGAGTTTTGATCTTTGTTCGGTCTCTTATTCATTCTGTCTTAGTTTAGTTTCCAGATTAGTAGTCCTCGGGTTCCCTGTTTGGTCCTCAGCTCCGCATGGCTGGAGAACCCGGGGAAGTTTGAGAAGTCTCATGGCATTAATAACATCTTGGATACTGAGATTGTGCCAAAGTCTGAGCGCAAGGAGGAGACTCACTTCCTCATTGTGGAGGGCTTCCTGCTTTACAAACCTTTGATCAACATGCTTAACCAACGCTACTTTATTTCCATCCCCTATGAAGAATGCAAAAAGAGGAGGTGCTCGAGGAACTATGTGGTGCCTATAAATAATCTGTTTATTTGTTTAAATCAAGTCTGATGTTGTCTTGCACAAAAGAATGATCCCAGCCTTTTCCACACAATGAAACATAATTCCACTCTGTTTTTCTGTATCGGATCGGATTGTATCGGGAGGCCATAAAATCTGGATTGGGACATCGCTAATATAAACTGACACATAGTCCAGTGTTTTCTTTCTGTTTAAACATGGACTGTATTTCCCATCCATCTGTTTCTCTGCAGGGTAAATGTACAGTTTGTGACGGCCGAGACGACATGAAAGAATACTCCAACATCCGCTCTGCAATGAAGGTACGATGAAGGTCACTTTATAAAGTGTGACTCCTCTTATATTTGAAGTGATCATGTTTCCATGTGCTTTGTTTGCTCAGGTTCTGATGTTTACTGATAAGGAGAACTGGGAGATTTCTAAGCTTCTGGCTGCAATATTACATATGGGAAACCTGCGATATGAAGGTAAAGAGAAAAAAATTCTTTGTGATGGCGTTCAACAACTTTTTGACACACTGTATGCTTCACAACATTCAGCGTTATGTTCCCCAGCTCTTTAGTTTCCTTTAGTTTCATTCCTTCAGTAAAGCCACTGCAGTCCAGACTGATGCGTTTGAGAATCTTTTGCATTGAGTACCTGCTGGTTTGTTCTGTTGTTTTGTTTATCTTGTTGACCTTTGACTTTGCAGCTCGCACCTATGATAACCTGGATACCTGCGAGGTTGTCCGGTGCCCCCAACTCACCACTGCTGCTACACTGCTGGAGGTGACGCACAAACGCACACGCTTTCATAACAGCTCTCGATCTGTTTCAGTAACCGCAGATTCATCTTCAATGACCACGTATCTCTCACATGCTGCCCCCCCACCCACCCTGATCTTTGCCTCCGTTCTGGCATCATTTTACAGAGTAATCATCACTCAGTTGTCTTGAGTTGGTACAGCAGAGGATGAGAGATGCTCTGAATCATGCCCAAAGTTGGACAGTGTGCACAATATAGTTTTAATGAAGATTCAGAATCATATTTGAAAAGGATTCAGACTTTGGAACAAAAACCAAATGCAATATTTGTTCTCCCAACAGCGACTGAACCCCAGGACTCTCTGAGTCTTTACATCTAATAATCCACTCTTGTCTGTAATCGCTGTTCAATGCCATGTAAGTGAAAACATGAGCAGATTGAGGTTGAAGGAGCTCCTGTGCTTGTGTGTTCAGGTTGATAGCAAGGATCTGATGAACTGTCTGACCAGCCGAACGCTGATCACCAGAGGAGAAACCGTCTCCACTCCACTCAACATGGAACAAGCTCTCGATGTCCGAGACGCTTTTGTTAAGGTACAACACATAAGTATTGCGCCGATTGTTAATTCTAGTTAATCAGCTCATCAGATAAAACCTGTCTTCACTGCCTTTGTTGCACATTGCTGCGTATTTTCGCCCCGTGGATCAGAGGAATACTGTGGAGCCATCATTAGTACATGGAACATATAGACAAAGACAAACTAAACCGGGACTCAGCAGAGCTCAAAACGTCCAGGAGGGGCTTTTTTCTGAACGATGTCTCGGCCTGTGTGTATGTGCGCAGGGTATTTACGGGCGTTTGTTTGTGTGGATCGTGGAGAAGATCAATGCAGCCATTTACAAGCCTCCATCCTCGCAGCCCAAAGCTCTCAGACGCTCCATCGGACTGCTGGACATCTTCGGCTTTGAGAATTTTACTGTAAACAGGTAAAAACGCACACTTATCCCACAGTATCCACCCTGTTTGTTCCTCTTTTGTTTCTGGTCAGACCAAACTCAAATGTCCTGATTAGTTCAGAAAGCATCGTATAAATTCATACTACCAGACAATGCCAGAGCTTTTCAGATCAACCTTGACTTGCTTTGTTTTCCATTGAAACCAGGAGGACTGCAGTTAAAACACACCTTTCCTCATTTCATGTAGTTCTATTGATCTTTTAAACCTGTTTGTGTGTCACAAACCTGCCTGGTGTCGTTTTCCTTTCCACATATGAACAGAGTGTAGTAATCATTTTTATTATCATATGAAATATACACTGATAAGCCTAAACACTGGGACTGCTCACACATTAAATACATTACGTACTGACATGCGAATAAGACATGAACTACCAAACGTATTCTGGTTGTACAGTCAATGTTTTGCACATTCATCACTGTATATTTGTACATTGTCTATTTGGCATCAAGATTTCTCTCTCATTCCCTTTATTTTCATCTTTCTTTCTTATTTTATATTGAATTTATTTTCTAACCAGAGAGACAACAACCGTCTACGTACTTGGCGAATAAAGCTGTCAGTAAGGCTGCCATCCTCAGTTATTTTGCTTCTTCCCGCCCTTCTTCCTGCAGCTTCGAGCAGCTGTGCATCAACTTCGCCAACGAGAACCTGCAGCAGTTCTTCGTCCGTCACGTCTTCAAGCTGGAACAGGAGGAGTACAACCTGGAAAACATCAACTGGCAGCACATTGAGTTCACCGACAACCAGGACGCTCTGGACATGATTGCCATCAAACCCATGAACATCATCTCACTCATCGATGAGGAAAGCAAGTTCCCCAAGGTACACATGCCCAGTATAGCTCTTCTGTTCGGGATCTGCTGGTTTGTGTTCCTTCAAAGGTTGATCATCGTAAGCCTGTTTCCGAACCAGTTTGTCTGTAACACCTTTGTGGAGACTTTTCTGTCTGTGGGTTAAACACTTCATGTAAAGTGTAAGTGTTGTCTCATGAAAACAAGCCGGTAATTGTTAAAGTTAAGACTGTTTGTGTTGTTTTCGAGCAAAGTGGTGACTTTCAGCTCACTATTTACCTGTCCAGTTCTGGTTTGCTGCTGCAGCTGTTTTCAGAAGAGGAAGTCCAAACCAGAGACAAGAGACAGTTAGAGATAAAAGAGTAAAATCTGGACTAACATTTGCCAGTTTTTACTGCAACTGTTTGAATAAACAGGCTCAAAACATAACTTTACAAGGTGATGATGTGTCAGTGTTGTGCTCACAGCTTGCCACCAAGAAAAGTTACCTGGTGATGCTGAATTTATCTCTTACATTATTGCATCATTCAGTGTTAATTCTTATTTCTTTAAGAATCATTATTAAATTATTGTTTTATCTTAGAAAGGACAGACTGGATAGTTCATGTTGTTAGAAAAGCTAACTTGGTATGTTGGTGTAGTTACATACTGGGACCACTGGGGGGCAGTAAGGGCTCGCAATTCTACAAGGATCATCATGTTCATCCTTATCATGGGTCAAAAATAACAATATGAATAAAATCGTAGAGTTCATATTTTACAGGTGTATTTTATAGATCATTTTGCTTATGTTTACATAAAAATTCTACCAGTAATTAATCAAACAATCCTATTTTAATAAGAAGAAAAGCAATGTTACATAGTCTGCAGTTCCCAACTGTGACCACTGGAGGGCAATAGATACAGACGAGCTTCATTAGTGTAAAATTATAACAAACTCAAGTTCTGCTCCAGCAAAAAAACTTGAGAACAATAGATATTAAAGTCAGAATTTGGTTTATTTGAATGCTTTTAATGACACGGACATTGAAATTTGTTTGCTAACCTGACGTTTGTTCTGAATGTTTCTTTCCAAGCTGAAGGACTGAAGTTTCGTGAGCTCGTCACCCAGAAATGTTTAGGCAAAACAATACAAAAAACACCACTAAGACAGACATCTTATTCACAACAACTAAAAGACATGTATATACATGACAAGCAAGTTTCTTTTGGAAAAATTCAGACCAGCTCAGACAAGCTAAACAAACCAATTTATTTGGGTAAATAAAGGTAATGACAGACTGATTTAACCCCAAAAAAGATGGAATGAATGTCTGGTGTTAGATGGGTTTCGCTTAAACTCTCAATAACCAAATAGTCTGTTTTCTTTTCTCTTTTTATCTCCTGCAGGGAACAGACACCACAATGCTGAACAAGCTCAACTTCCAGCACAAACTCAACACATACTACATCCCACCAAAGAACAACTATGAGACTCAGTTTGGCATCCAACACTTTGCTGGGATTGTTTTCTATGAAACAAGAGGTCAGAGTCGCTTCACACACAGCAAAGACATGAGCACAGAGGATGATTATTGTAAATATAATATAAGTCTTATTCTAATGTGACTCTCACTGTCACACAAGCAGAGCGACATTTCACAGGATCAGCTTGTTTGTTTAGTTTGCTCAGATCCTTAACCGAAGCAAAAGCACCACAGTTTCAAAGCACGTACAAGTCAAAGTGTTATCAGCTGTCAGTAAAAATGTATTAGCAGCTAAAAACATATGGAGAAAATTGTCAAAGTGCTCATTCTGACTTTAAACGTCAGCCATTGAATGTCCATTCATACAGTGACAGAGTTTAGTGGTTCTTAGCCCAGGTTTAGGGCTCCTGATCAATCTGAGGGCTGCAGAGATGATCGATAGGAGCTCAAAGACGAAAAGAAAACACTTGTTTTCTATGTGCACGTTGTAACACTGTGTGCGCGTGTGTCCTGCAGGTTTCCTGGAGAAAAACAGAGACACTTTATATGGTGACATCATCCAGCTGGTTCACTCCTCCAAAAACAAGTTCATCAAGCAAATCTTCCAGGCTGATGTTGCTATGGTAACGAGCAAAGACAGATTAACACACAAACAGCGACATGAAATGTGTTTGTAGCATCGGGTGGCATGTAAAAGGTGACTTTTAAGGCTTTCGTCTTCAGAAATAACGACCACAAGGGGGCAGAGTTTCACCACAAAGGTGTTTGTTTACATTCCTGTTCGAGATTCAACATTAATTAATAAGTCTGAAGTTCCTGTTTTCAGCCGACAGGATGACAACATTTAGGAAAGAAACTTTCCTTCATCAGCTATGACGTTGATTAACCACAATCTCCTTTAAATTTAACAGAAAAATCATTATAATGACACTAACAACTAACAAAAAGACGAGCATGTGCTAATTTAACTGCTGAACGTGTCGCAATAACAGCTATCTTCACATACAGTTTACAGTGTAGGATTAAGCAATGCTGCATGTGCACAAGCTACAAAAACAGCATCCCAGCCCAGCGATGGTGACCTCTATAGAGTTCTACCACACCTTCCTCTCTGCTGCACTTTTACGTGTTTGCTATCTATCTATAGCAACAGGATGTCTTTAATAATTATTATTACAGCAGCACTCTAACATCCCTTCAGGGATTCATAAAGCATTATTGAATTGAATTGAACTGAACTGAAAGGATTCGGCACAAAAACAACGTCATCCTGCTGCTGTTACCAAACAGAAGTGGATCAGCTCTGCATCAATGTGTGCTAACATGCAGCCAGTCGGCGTTGTTTTGTCTTTCCCAAGAAACGTTAAAGTTCTGCATCAGATTTAATTTCCTTTACTGCCTAAAAGCTGTTTCCAGTGAGGAAAATCAACTCCAATATTTACACTCTTTTTCTGTCATTTCATAATTTTCTTGCCTGAACACAGTTTCTTTGTGGGAGGAGGTGGTGGCAAAGGTAATATTCTCTTGCCAGCAGCTTCCCCCATTTCTGTAATTAATTTGCTTTTAACTAACTTCTACTCATCGCATCACTCAACTCATTTTACGATGATATTCTGGAGGAGTCAAATGATCATTTTATGGTATTGCATGTATGAACAGGTCACCAACATGGAGTCAGTGAGCTCAGCCTGCTTCATTCAACCCCAGTGTGGGTGATTCAGTAAAATGTTCTGTTCAGTGACATCACATTAGACAATAAACATCACATATGGTGTTAAATCATGAGAGTTCAGAAGGAACAAATGAGTAAAGCACCTGAGGCTGTTTTCTTCTTCTGCATGTTTTGTTTTATCTCGCATGTTTCTCAGTAACATTACGGTCTTCTCTGTCTTCCCTTTTTCTGTGTGGGGGTTTATGTGTGCGCACTTGTCTGTGTGCTGCTTCTTGCCAGTTTCTGTGTGGTTATGCTCCTGGTGCTTCACTTCTTCCCAAGGTAACAAATAAATAAATACACCCTTGTCTTAAAAAACAAAAAAACCTCAGTTCATTCTCCTCTTCGTCTCTCTTTCATCTCATCCTCATCATTTCTAACGTCACTCATGGTCTGAAAATAAAAAAATCTCACGTTTTCTCATCTTTTCAGCTATTAACCATTGTCCTTAATCCCTAATCTGTGATATTGGTGTGCGTCATCCATCTCATGCATGTAGTAATGTCATTTATTCATTACAAACATATGAAAAACATTTAAATAAATAAATAATAACCTTAAGGAGTGCTTATTAGTGGCCAAAAAGAGAAACTAAGACAAAGCAGTGAAGTATAAATGGTGGAAGTCTACAGATTTACTTTGATTTTATATTTTTAATCATTAGTGGTGATGTCATACTTTGCCTAATGTACGGTAGAGCTGATAGCTCTTATAATATAGATAAAGTTATAATTAATTTAGTGTCATCTTGATTTCTCTTTTTTTAAACATATCAAATGTTTTCTGAACTATACCCCAAAAAAGTGTGATTGTACTTTATATGTTTAACACATTGCCAATATCTCAAAAATATTATATAACCAAAGGCCGACATGATAAATATACTGCTCATTTAGTTATTATGATTAGTACTCACCTATAACCTGGTACTGGCTGGTTTGGTTTATCTAATACTTCATTTTTTTTTAATTATGCTTAAATTTGTACCATGCAATAATTAAATATGAAACCATGTTTTAATTTTAAAAAAGTATTGACTGGGAAGATCATATTACAAAAGATAACATGACAAATTGATGTAGTTTCTCAATAAAACCACGAGAGGAAACTAAGCACTCATAATTCTACTATCAGTAAAAAATAAAAATCTAATAAAATCTTTCGGTACATATATATATATATAGAAAAATTTACTTGAATTTACAATTTTTTTTTAACAATTCTTAATCTTCCCAGTCATTTTACTCCCATTTTAATACAAAGAAACAAAGAAAAGTAGTCTCAGCAAAAGTATGTAGTATGTAGTTCATGACTGTGACCACTGGGGGGCAGTGTACATATACACGAGTTTCATTAGTGTGAAAACGTAAACAATTTAAGTACTTTTCCGGTGAAATAAACTCATGCATAACAGATATCAAGTCAGAATTGGGTTTATTGAATTAAATTAATTGTGATAAATATTTGCAAACATGATAACAAGCTATTTGAAGGGTTGACGTTTCGTGAAAACACTCAATTTAACTGTTAACAGGATACAATCCAGCCACAAATAAGTAACTTTTACAGTTAGGCTAACTCAACGGTTAAACGGCTAAAGTTAGCTAACCTTTAGCCGGGCCTCTGGCCTTCGTGCTCCTCTTGAGATTAAAAGGACTTTCCACCTTTGTGTTTTGTGTGTTTTCCCTAAATATTATTTTTAAAAATGTAGTATAGATCACAAAATGTGTTGTTGGTATGGTAGTTTTTGGTGTTTTGGGTAGTTATTTCGATTAAAATGCCTTATCTATTCAATGATTTGTGAATGTATCAGTAGTTTCACACGTAGAAAATATCATAAGTTAGAAGTTAGTGGAAAAATCCTCCAATATTTCATTTAACAAACATTTAACAGTTTTTAAACTCCCCACGAATAAAAGAAAAAGTCTGACTTTAGGAGCTGAAACCATAATTTCTGCTTTAAGAACAGCTGGATTTACTGTTGCTTAACTAATTAATCAATCAGATGATTGATTGTCACTGCTCTGTCTACACTTTAACATCTGAGTTGTCAGCCAGAAAAAGGCTTTTATATTCAGAGGCAGAGAAAGAGGAAAAAGGTTTGTGCCGCAGTTCAGGAAGAGCAGAAAGGGTCTTTTTTGTTTCTGACCCTGACACTTTTGCTGCTGCTTCGGTTTGGGTGCATGTGACTCTGTGTGTTGTGTGTTTTTAGGGGGCAGAAACCAGGAAACGCTCTCCCACTCTGAGCAGTCAGTTTAAGAGGTCTCTGGAGCTGCTGATGAGAACTCTGAGCGTCTGTCAACCTTTCTTCGTTCGCTGCATCAAACCCAATGAGTACAAGAAACCCATGGTGAGTTCCCCCTTTGTGTCTTTAGAAGCTCAGTAAGTTTATTTGACAGGATTTGGTTGACAATCAGTGCTGTGGAGGGTCAAAACTCCTCTGTAGTCAGAGGCAGCCAGACTCAACATAGTTTGTGACAACTCTAATCATTCATGAGCAATAAGGGGTTGATAAAAAAAAACATTTGGACCACTTCCATACAAAGGAGGGTCACTTTACTTATGGAGCAGTTTGATGTATGAATGATCAGCTGAGATCATGTCTGTCACAGCGCCGAAGACAGTCAGTCATGAGTCACGATTTAATTCTAACACACACCGACATTAACAGACAGACAGACAGATGCTGAGGTAGGGATTGACAGAGTAAAAGTGTAATATATACATAAAAAGGTGTGATATTGAGGGGAAAGTGATGTATATTTATTTATTATTATTATTATTTTAACATTCAACTAATTTTTCTGTGTGAACCTCTCAGACTTTTCTCTGACAAAAGTAGTTTATACACTGCTTTATTTATAAATAAAGAATAAGAACGTAAAGATGAGGTTTGGACTTTTTCACGTTACCAGCCCTACGTTTTTCACTTGATGACTTTAATTTAATTCAGAGTTGTGTCATTTTTAAAGCTGGTTTTAACGTGTGATCAGTAAAGGAAGCGTTTCTGTCTGCAGCTGTTTGACAGGGATCTGTGTGTGCGTCAGCTGAGGTACTCGGGTATGATGGAGACCATCCGTATCCGCCGTGCTGGATATCCCATCCGCTACACCTTCGTAGAGTTTGTTGACCGCTACCGAGTGCTCATGCCTGGAGTCAAACCGGCGTACAAACAGGTAGTGTTAGTGTGTCGGGTTCGTTCACTTTACCTCTAAAATGCCATTTAATATGTCCACATTTTTCTTTCTTTTTATTATTTTGCTTTATACTTTTACATTTTCAATGCACTTATTCTTATATTTTGCTTAAATCATCATTCATTTTCTTGTTCCTTTACAAATTATATTTTTTTTGTGTGATTTTAAGTGTGAACAGTTGTTTAAGCTGTGTATTGGCTGAGATTAAAGGTTTTTTAAAATATCCTTTAAGACCAGACGGCTGTGTGGTCACAGCATCATATTTAGTTTTAATGCACAGAGCACAAAAATAACAGTTTTCTGCAGAAGGTTCAGTTTTGGGTTGTTTTGTAACCTCGGTGTTTCTAAACAACCAGGTTTCAGAACAGCATCGGGGGACCAAAGTGCTGTAAAAACTATTATGAATTCAATCAGGAGTCTGTAAATCTGCAATGATTATGAACTAAAGTAAACAGGAAAGCACCATCGGGTTAAATTAAGCGTAAAACAAACAGTTCTTGTTTGATAAAATCCAAGATATTCTGCTCAACCAGGACTAAAAGAAGTGAATAGTAAAAGTTTTGAACTGTGTTTTAAATTGATCAAAGAACCGGGCAGCTAATACGTGAAAAAGCAGGCTGTTCCACACATGTCACCTCTGTTTTTGAGCCGGGATCGAGGAATGTCCGAGAGTATTTGGTTGATAGAGCTCAGGGATCAGGCCAGACTGTGAGGCTGGAAAAGTTCAGACATGCAGGGTGGCAGTGCGCCGTTAACGCTCCTAAAAACAAGTAATGAGATGGAAGCCAGTGTGCAGAGGCCAGGTGCACAGGTTCGATGTGATGATGCCTTTACTTTCCTACAACTGGTGCCGAGAGGCCTTCACATGACGAAGGAGCTGTAACACACCAAGGTTTCTGGCATCAGGGTGATGGGCTGATTGTACTGCAGTGCTCATTTAATGAGAAAAAGCTTTGAGGATGAAGACTTTCTTCTCTTTCGATGAACTGTCCCAACAGGGTGACGGTTAAATTGCGTTTTTACCTTCAGTAACTCTTCCAAAAGAAGTTTTCTTGAAAAATGGGAGTCTGCTGTCAACTCTCCTCTGAAACCACAGATAAAACCATCTGTGTGCGTTTGTGGTTATGAAGGAACGTGTCCCCCAATGGAACATCTTTTTAATAGCTTTTGGACAGATAAATTAGACTTAAGAGGATTACCTTATTGATAGAAGTGAGACATATCCTTAACCTCCATGTGTACATCATCAGGAGGACCTGAGGGGAACCTGTCAGAGGATCGCTGTGGCTGTGCTCGGCCGAGATGACGACTGGCAGATGGGAAAAACCAAGATCTTCCTGAAGGTACTCCTGCATTAAAGGGCAATGATGCGATAAACAGTTAAAGCAATAAGAAACGTACAAAATGTATGTATGAAGCTTTTGGAAAACAAAGCGCCCTTTATGAGGTTCAGAGATATCACAGCTTTGTTTTACAGGCCTGAATCACACTGGTTTGCTTCAACGTCGCCTGACATTTCTGCAGGTTTTTGATGGCGTCTTTGTTCAACATGACAACATGAAAAAAAGAGAGAAAATGTTCCAAACAGAGTCTGATCAAATCTGTAATTTATGACAACATTCACAGCAAATGCATCCATGATGACTTTGTATCACAACATCATCTGGGGACAAATCACAAAGTGATGCTGAATCATTCCTCAGTCCTTCACCACTGCTGGCATCCAGTCCTCTTTATTCATATGGCACAAATTTAAGATGAAAGGTTCCCAAAGTGCTGCACAGAAAGATAAAAAGCAATAAACAATAAACACAATAGGATAGAATAAAGTAGAATAAATTAAATTACAATATAATTGCTGCATCAGGTTGCTGCTACTTCATTAGCGCTTCATACATTCGCATTAATGAATATTAATATAAACGTTTGAAATCAGGCAGTTAATTATTGTAACTCTGACTGGGAATGAACCAGTTCATCCCAATCGAAGCTCTGCTGGGATTGTTTCCAGTTCACGCCTGCTTACAGGAACAAATGTGTGTTTTTCTCTTTTTGACAAACTTTATCTGGGCGAGTATTACAAGTATTCATTTTGTTTCCTGCCCAGCGGGGGCAGATGTTGATGTGAGGTCAGAGGCATGTCCGCTGGCTGATCGTCATGGTGACTAACCCTCTTTATCCCCTCTGAGGTTAAATGAAAATATCAGCTGTTGAAGATTAAGGCTCAGCAGTTTATTCTGTCCCGTTCAACGCCTTCTGTCAAAGTATTGTCTTTCCGCCGCTGGTTTTGTTTTCCTTCTGACGGAGAAATCTCATGTTTACCCCAAAAATGAGTTGCAGAGGCTCAGAGACACAGCTGATATCTGCTTTTATATCAAACTTTGTTTACATGTTGCACACTGACTCTGAAACTGTCACTTACTTTTTATCTTTACCATGAAAGTAATCTGAAGATAGTTTGTGCCTTCAGCTGGTTTTGAATATCTTTTAACCTCTCAGGTTGTGTTTCTAGAACAAATTTGAAGTGTTTTAACGCTGTTTCCTCAGAAAGGAAAGAGTTCCCGGTCTTAGGTTTAACTTTAATATGCAGCTAACTTGGTCAAATAAACGTTTCTAGTCTTGGAGTGGAGGGAAAGGGCAGATTTTTACAGATGAAAGCAGACAGTTACACTTGATTCAAATGACTTTTGAGGACAGTTTAAACAAACCTGAGGCTTTAAATTGATGTTGTTTTCAGAGCATCATCAGTTAGTTCTAATGTAAGTAAAAAAACATCCAGAAGAGATACAGTGTTGTTATTTTCTGACTCTGGAAACTTCTTGTTTGAAGGTGCTTCTTTCTTAAGTGTGAAAACTGACCCAACGCACACTGTAAAGCGTGAACGTGTCACATCTGAATGAGTGGAAAAAAACTACGGTTTGACTGTAACAGTGTTTAAAAGTGAATTTTACCAGAAATCTGTTGACTCTCCTGGATTGGAAGCTTTTCTCTGTCAGGCCTTTCTGCTCAGCTGGACAGGAAGCACAGCAGGAAGGAGAGAGTGCAGAGGTTGCGAGCAGGGCAGCATCCACACTTCCCCCACAGGACGTGGTTACATCAGCCTGACGGCGGATGGACAGATGGAAGAATTTCTAAATGTGTTCATTTGTCAATCATGTTAGGAGGAAGCTGCCAGATTGAAGGTTGTAGGGATGGAAATGCTTTAAGTAGCTTTTTAGTTTGCTGTTTCCTGACTTCAGATGGACTAAAGTGAAGTTTAGATATTTTAGGAGGTCAGATATTTTTAGCCATGTTATCTGGAAAAGCAGTTTATGTCAGTCAGTCCAGCTGTCTTCATTCACTTTCAAAAGTTGGTGCAACTTTTCCTGCTGACTTTTGGTCATTTGTTTTGAAAATGGACCTCATGTCTCCTTCTGGAGGATCAGTCTGATGATCCCTTAAGATGTCTATGATGGCAACATTATAAAAATAACTCCTCTTAAAGTATCAACTCAGCTCAACTTTCTTTTTATTGCACCTTTCAAACATGTAACACAAAGTGCTTTAAAGAACAAAAGCAAGATTTAGACAAACAGCCACGGCAAAAAGATGAAAGATTAAGAGCAGAAGTTAAAAATATATGGATATAAATGGTTGTAGGTATATGAAATAACAGCTTGTAATCTTTCATTAATCCAGTAAATATGCAGAAGTTTCATCTTTGTTTGTTGAAGATGGGGCACAGATAAAACTTGTATTATTATAAAACCTCACAGATAGAACAGAACAAACCTCAGTCAATTAAAAGGTTTATTAGCTAATGATTAGAAGCAAAGCGTAATAATGTGGATCCATTGAGTGAGTGGAATAGTGGAGCAGTGAGTATCAATATTTATCAGTATCTTATTTATCGTTATCACTGCATCAGTGTCACAAAGACATTTAGACCTGAATAGGACCGGCAGCGGTGTATTATTAAGGGCTGTATTCCACTTGTTTGTTTGCTATCTCTGTTAAAACACCAGATTAACACCATATGTTGAGATGTTTGTTTATATATCACAAAGTCATACGGTCATCGCAACATTCTATATGATTACTGCACGTTTTCCTAATATCGTGCAGCTCTAATTGAAATTAATTAAAGCAACCGTGTGGTGTTTTAGAGCTGGTTGTCCACAGCTTTGTTATATTTCGTTTTAACGTATCTGCTCACTTTGATCCAACAAGTGCCAGCTTGTGTGGATGTTAACTTGTGAGGAAATGATCTGTTTGACGATGCACTCATCAGACTTGTGTGTTACGACATCCAGTCCTCAGTGCCTACAATCTGCAGCAGTCCTGCCTTGAACTTTCCATGAAACTGAGGAGTCAGAGCAGAAAAGCTGAGCTGAAAAGAGTGCAGTTGAGACTGTAGTTTTCTCTGTGCATGTGTAGGATCACCACGACATGCTGCTGGAGATTGAGAGAGACAAAGCCATCACGGACAAGGTCATCCTCATCCAGAAGGTGGTTCGAGGCTTCAAGGACAGGTAGGCTTAAAAATCCTGATCTCACCCCCCGAATCCTTTGCTGAAAGCAGATTTTGACCTTCATAGAACAGAGCAGTGTGTCTTTGTCATTTAAGGTAAAACCTCGTATTTGATTGAATTTCTTTCCAACAGATCTAACTTCCTAAAGATGAGGAAGTCGGCTCTGTTTATCCAGAAGACGTGGAGAGGCTATTACTGCAGGAAGAACTATGGAGCTGTGAGGATCTTTCTGTGTTGTACTCACATGTTACGCAGGCAGTGAACGCACCACGTCAGGGAGCGGTGCACACAGACAGGACGGTAAACTTTCTTCTTCTCTTGCTCTGCTTCTGCAGATGCGAGCGGGCTTCTCTCGCCTCCAGGCTCTGGTGCGTTCCAGGAAGTTGTGTGCATCGTATCACGTGGCCCGTCAGCGAATCACAGGCTTTCAGGGTCGCTGCCGGGGCTACTTGGTGCGGCGGGCGTTCAGGCACAGGCTGTGGGCCGTCATCACCATCCAGGCCTACACCAGAGGCATGATCGCCCGCCGGCTGTACAAGAGGCTGAAGGGCGAGGTAAACACTCAGAGTAGTGGAAGTACGGTACTGACGTTCAGCTCTGAGGGGTTTTCATATTACTTGTTGATTTAACATAACTTAACGTGATATTACGTGTCTAGTTGCAGTTTAGCAGGCATTCTGCTGCAGAAATATACAGTAAGTGGTGCTTACCACTTACACTTTATGTAACCTTAATGGCCCAAAAAGCTTTTTAATCCCCCGTAGTTCCTCATTTGTCCGACTTCCACATTTGTGTCGTTTTTACTTGTTTCTGAGATTCTTTTTAAAAATATTTTGACTTCTGTGCCTTATTTAATTCAAGTAATAACTTAATTTACAGCCTTAAATGAATATTTGTCCCTGTCCATACCTAACATAGCATAACCTGGAGATTTGACTGTGATTTTGGCTGCAGCTTTCTTTCACTTTGGACTCGTTTCTCTGCCCTCAGTACCGCAGGAGGCTGGAGGCCGAAAAGATGCGTCTGGCTGAAGAGACCAAACTAAGGAACCAGATGTCTGCAAAAAGGGCGAAAGCTGAGGCTGAGCGCAAACACCAGGTAAACAAACCCTGACCGTTAAAAGCATTCCTAGTTTCTACTTTTTGTCACATGCAAAAAAAATACGTCTTTGTAAATGCTAAAAAACTTAAGTAGGGCTAAAAAAAAGTAAGTGTCGAGTGACGAGGCAAATATATGTCTTTGGTTATGTATCCATGTGTGTAATTATAGAAATTCCTCCTCATATTTGAACATTATTTCATCAAAATTATGAAATAAACACGAACATTTGAAAAGAGAAAATAGTCTTTTTGTTGTATTTTATAAATAATGTTGGGTAATAAATGTAACCAATGAGCTGCACAAACTGACCAGACTGCAAGTATTTAGACTTCTGCAAACATTTTGGTCTTTTTCTTTTGAATTAGGGGAGTTTCATTTAGTGCATGTGAGCGGTCAGTGTCTTTCCTGCAGGGGACAGCAGTCAGAGCGCTCTTAGTTTGGAGAGAGCTGGATGAGGCGAAGCTAAAAGCTACGACGAAGAAGGCCATGAGAGGAGCAGATTTTTCACCATGTAAAAGGACTCAGACCTTTAAAGTTTCATTTTCATACTGTTTAAAACGGGGATGTCCACATCCGGTCCTCGATGGTCAGGTTTTAGATGTTTCCCTGCTTCAATACACCTGATTCAGATGAATGCATCATTAGCAGGCTTGTGCAGAACTCAACAATCTTTTGAATAGATCCATTTCATCTGAATCAGGTGAGTTAAAGCAGGGAAACATCTAAAACCTGCAGGACAGCGGCCCTTGAGGACCAACTTTGGACATCCCTGGATTAAAGTAACACTAGATAATCCTAAAGTTGTGGGATGAATCTCTCGTGTGAGCCCTGCACATGTACAGCTGTACTCATGAATTTGTTGTCATGTTGAGGCCACAAATACACCATGAAAAGGCCATAAAAATGTCAGGGATCTGTAATGTAAAACGATGTGGTGCAGGACTGGAAGCCAAAGTCCTGAACTGTGGTTCAGCCCCCAGGCACTACAGAGCACTTTCAGGCCCAATCAAAGTCTTACAAACTTATCTAGTATTGCTTTAAATTCTGCATCGTGAAGTTGTTTAATTTGTCACACTTTGGCAACATGGACTACGTTACGGGATGCAGTGTAAAAATCCACAAGCTAGTGTCAGTTTTTAATATTTAAGGTGTTTAGATGATGAAAAATACGCTCTTCTGGGGGCGCCGTTCTGCGTAGCTTTTAGCTGACGCTCAGCAGTCAGGAAACCATCGGATTTTCCAAACTGAGAGCGCTCTGGCCGCTGTCTGCTGCTGCTAAGACTCTGACTGCTCATAAGCAACACACACAACCCCCTTAAAAAGAAAATAACTGAAATATCTTCAAACTTTAAACACTTAAACAATCAATACTAAATTAAGGACAGAGTCTTGACTTTAATTTAAGTATGTTTGAAATCATGGCTGAAGAGAACATATTTTCCCAGGTATTTTTTTCTCTCAGGTATTCTCTGAGATCAGGAGTAAACAGCTTACTCACTAAAGAGTATTTAAAGTACTTAAATGTGTTACAGGGTGTCATAAGTACAGTAACAGTCTGACTTCTTTGAACAGAAGTCTCCAGGAATAATCTAACTCTGTTAAACTCAGATCATGGTCACAGTTATTCTTGTTTTGCTGATATTAGATCATTTGAGATTGTAATGTTGTTGCTTTAGAAGCAGGTTGTTCTCATCATGTTTTAGTTCTGTTAAATGTTAAATGTTGTTCCTGTCTCAGAGCTTATTTGACCTCATGTGTTTCTTTACTTATTTTTGTCATCTAGGAGCGTCTGGCACAGCTGGCCAAAGAAGATGCCGAGCGGGAGAAGAAGGAGAAGGAGGAAGCCCGCAGGAAGAAGGAGATGGTCGAACAGATGGAGAAGGCCCGGATGGAGCCTGTCAACGACTCCGACATGGTGGACAAGATGTTCGGCTTCCTGGGAACAACAAGTTCTTTACCGGGTCAGGAAGGACAAGCCCCCGCTGGCTTTGAGGTGAGCTGAACATCAGTTTCCACTTCTAGGCAAAACTAACATTTCTCTCCCATTATAAAGGGACTAATCAGGTCCTGGTGTGGTCATGTTTGTATGATGTATGTAAAGTAGACTCTTAACATAAGATGTAAACATGCTGGGTCTCCTCTGCAGGACTTGGAGCGCACGCATCGGGAGCTGGAGGAGGAGGACCTGGATGAGGCTCTTCCTCTTCCTGAAGATGATGAAGAGGAGGATTTGTCTGAGTACAAATTCGCCAAGTATGCCGCCACCTACTTCCAGGGTACCACCACACACACTTACGTTCGAAGACCTCTCAAACAGCCGCTGCTGTTCCACGACGACGAAGGGGACCAGCTGGTGAGACACCTTTGATTTCTGACTCTTCTGGTTAAGCTGTAACTGTAGCTCGACTCAACTGAAACATGCAGAGAAGTTAACTGGATGCATGCAACCATCACAAAGTTGCACACATTTAAATCAAGTCATGAAAGTGGCAGCTTTGCTTTCTACCTTTTGTAGAATTTAGCATATTTTCCTGATTGTTGCTGTGAGTGAGACAATAAAGTCTACTTTTATGTTTATCTTTCCAAACCTCTGTTTGTCCTTAAATGAAAGGCAGGATTTGACCTGCAGCAGAACGTTTAACAGTTTCAGATTACTGTCAGAAGGTTTATCACTCACCTCTTAACAAAGATGGAACCAACTCGTCACGGTGTTCCTGCAGAGAACATTTTAAAGAGATAGATATGTTGTCTGTGTCCCGCTCAGGCTGCTCTGGCGGTTTGGATCACAGTGCTGAGGTTCATGGGCGACCTGCCGGAGCCCAAGTACCACACAGCCATCAGCGATGGAAGCGAGAAGATCCCCGTAATGACCAAAATCTACGAGACGCTGGGAAAGAAGACCTACAAGAGAGAGCTGCAGGCGCTGCAGGGGGAGGGGGAGGTGAGCATCGATATGGCCTCCATCGAGCTGCTCTTTCATGAGCTAAAGTGAAGATGAGATTCACTGTGAACTTTCCAACAAAGAGCACGGATAGAAATATGATGTAGGAAAGGGTAACGATGGGTTTGTATTAAACAAGTAAAAAAAAAAGAAAATAAAGACACAATATTTAAATATTTAAATAAAAAGTGGTATCATAATTAGAATATTGTAGGATTATGTGCAGTCCTCATGCTCACACCACCAGTGGATTTTATGGAGTAAATAACAGGTTAGAAATAAATAAACTGTAGTAGATCCTTCACTAATTAATGCTAACTCAAGAACAACAGATAGATACCTCATATATCTTTGGTTGCATAAATTTACAGTTTATTTATTAACTGATGCTCTTAAAGCTGATAAATAATTAGCACTGTGAGCGTAATGTACCTTTTATCACGATCATCTGGCACAAAAATGCAGTAAAGTGGCTCAATGTTTACTTTTTCTACTCCAGATTTTTTCTGATACTCAACATAAACGTGTTGTTGGCATCCAATTTGTCATTTTTCAATCATTATATTCAGCTTGTTTGTCATAATCAAATGTCTTGTTTCCCTCTGAGTAACATTAATACTATTATTAGATCTTCCAATCTTCTTTTTTATATTGTCTTGTCTTGTTTTTACAACGGATCGTTTGGGTCTCGCTAAGAAAAGACACAGAGGAGTTTCTCATTTCAAGAATAAATACAAAATGTTGAGGATAAATAATAAATATTAATAATAACAGTCCATCAATACCCTTACATTCATTCATTACCAGCTATTTCAGCTGCGTTTTTGTGGTTTCTCCTTAAAAAAAGTATATTTAAAGTACTTCTAACTATTATCACTCTGTGTTCATGCACTAAAACCTGTTCTGCAGTACAGTTTCCACAGTTATATTACGCAGGGCTTTTGTGTGTCCATCTGTTAATGCTGGTTTGATTTAATCTTATTTATTCTACTTTCATTTTGATGTATTTCCACTTTATCCTTGAAATGTGATACTCCTCCGTATGTTTTAACGTTACATAGTAAAAAACAGGGTCACAGTTGTGGTGTTTTGGGTTTTCATGGAGTGTATAAGCTGTTCTCCCGTCTCGCTCTGCCTCCAGACGCCGCACTCTGACAGCATCAAGAAAAACAGCGTCCGACACAAACTGGTGTCCCTTACCCTGAAGAAGAAATCCAAGATCACAGAGGAGGTTTGTTTCAAAATCTGACCTTATTTCTGAAGGATTCGTCTCTCAGCTTTTAAAAGGCTGAATGCATTTCAGGTCACCAAGCGCCTCAACGATGGCGAGCATGGTCTCCATGGCAACAGCATGCTGGAAGACAGGCCCACATCCAACCTGGAGAAGCTTCACTTTATAATCGGTAACGGGATCCTGAGACCGGCTCTGAGGTAAATAAATAAAAGTGTCACGATGACATCGTTCTTTATATGAAGCGTCCAGCACTCATGTTGGTTCTTGTGGACGATTGCATGAAAGCAAAATGTTAACTCAAATTATAAAGAAAAACATCAAAATTATTCCAACATTTAAGGTAACTTAATGTGTCCGTGGAGAACACCCAGTTCTGAGTTATCTGTGTTTCAATAAGCTGCTAAATAAAAGTCTTTAACTCAAACATGACGAGTAAAAACCGAAGCTGGTCTTAACCTTTAATTCAGTAACTTTTCATATATTTGGATGCTGCTCGTTGTTAATAACCTGCTTAATATCCTGTGCCTGTTAGGGATGAGATCTACTGTCAGATCTGTAAGCAGCTGAGTCAGAACCCGTCCAAGAGTTCTCACGCTCGTGGCTGGATACTCATCTCTTTGTGCGTCGGCTGCTTCGCTCCGTCAGACAAATTCGTCAAGGTCAGGAGGTCCAAACTTTTAGAAGAAAACACAGATCCTCAACATCTGTACACACCATTTGTACCGATTCTTCACAATGTGTTAGTTATGGTTTTATTATTTCTTGTAGTACCTGAGGAACTTCATCAGCAACGGGCCACCGGGTTACGCTCCGTACTGTGAAGAGAGGCTGAGGCGAACATTTGTCAATGGGACAAGAACACAGCCTCCATCCTGGCTGGAGCTGCAGGTACAAACTCTGATCTGACAAATTCAACCAAAGAAGGGATGCAAGGATTCAACCACTTTTTGTTTCCAGTGTTTTAAAACATCTGCAGCATTTCTCTGTAGAGATTTAGGCAGAGTGCAGTTTATAGCTTCAAACGAGTGGACATTCAGTCGAAAATCAAGTCGATTTTCGTTCTAAAATCAACATTCAGGCCACCAAGTCCAAAAAGCCCATCATGCTGCCGGTGACCTTCATGGACGGCACGACGAAAACGCTGCTGACGGACTCGGCCACCACAGCCAAGGAGCTCTGCAACGCTCTGTCGGACAAGATCAACCTGCGAGACCGCTTCGGGTTCTCGCTGTACATCGCTCTGTTTGACAAGGTAGACGCTCTCCCGTTTATCTTTTCACTGTTCTGAGTTAAGAATAACTGAACCTTTATGGGGTAAAAATGTATCAGATACAAACAGTTTTTAGACAAACAGACGATTGGTTTAGTGAAACAGCTCAAAGAGGCGAGGAACAGAAGTTATTTCACTGCTCATTTAATCATTTAATCAGCTCATGTGTGCACTGAACATTTACTGAGCATCTTAGGCACAACGTTTCTCTGATTAAAATAAATTCTATTTCAGGTTGTTTTCAGGCAGCCTGTGAACATTACTAAAGTTCACTTTTGTACTTTTCAGTAACTTTCAAAAGCTGCACATAGAAAATGGAAAAAGGCTAAAAATAAATTATCATAAAAGTTGATGCATTAATCAATAATGATGTTTGTCAGTCATTTGATTTGTCCAAAGCACATCCTGGCTTCATTAGTGATCTATTAGTTAAGATAATTCTACATAATCACTCAGTTTCCCAATCTTGGATTAAGCCTATTCCCCCCAAAAAGTTTCCATTTCGGACTAAGCTGAAAGAAGTATGTGTCAGTATGCTAATAGATAACATAAATAACTTTAATCTGAAGGTAAAATAAATCTTTTAAATTAAAAAGTTAATCTTTCCTTTGTTCCCTCTGTAATAACTTACTTTGTCTACAGCTAAATTAGACTTTTACTGTTGTTTTTAGTCGCTTGCTATGCTCATCTTTTCAGCAGGGAGGAAAATGTTGTCACGTTGACCACTTTGCCCCTGTGATGTTCTCCGCCTGCAGGTCTCCTCTTTAGGCAGCGGAAACGACCACGTGATGGACGCCGTGTCGCAGTGCGAGCAGTACGCAAAGGAGCAGGGAGCTCAGGAGAGGAACGCCCCCTGGAGGCTCTTCTTCAGGAAGGAGATCTTTACGCCTTGGCACAACCCCGGTGATGACCAGGTCGCCACCAACCTCATCTACCAGCAAACAGTCAGGGGCGTGAAGTTCGGAGAGTACCGCTCTGACAGGGTGACTGCATTCTTTGTTTATCTTTAGCGCGCAGATCGGAAACAGTTATCCTGATGAAAACCTGTCTGAATCTGTCTCTCCGTGTCTCCAGGACGACCTGGCAGAGCTGGCCTCGCAGCAGTATTACGTTGACTATGGATCAGAGATCCTCCTGGAGCGCCTCCTGAGCCTCATCCCGTCCTACATCCCCGACAGAGAAATCGGCACGTCGAGGACGGTGGAGAAATGGGCTCATTTCATCATGGCTGCGCACAAAAAGGTGCCTGAGACAAAGTCTGTCAGGGCCTTTCCAGAAGGGGAGCTGCGGTTTTTAGCCAGCAAACTCTATGACCGCTTCATAGACCGTTCATGACTTCCTTCGGTCACGTTATATCCACTTGATGAATGACTGAGAAATCAGTCAGTGCTTTGTTCTATCAACTAAAAGCTTCAGTAAACCAGATTTTATTGAATGTGGCACTTTGTATTTGCTTTTCTTTCCACATATAAATAAATATCCACGTCTGTCTGCTCAGGGCATCTACACCCAGAAGAGGTTTGATCCTCAGAAGGTGAAGGAGGAGGTTGTGGACTTTGCACGCCACAAGTGGCCCCTGCTTTTCTCTCGTTTCTACGAAGCATTCAAGTTTTCAGGTGAGAACCTTTTTCACCTCAACAGGTGGTCAAATAGGTCATTTCCTTCAATACGTCTCAACAGGAAGTAATTGTACATAAACACTCATTCTTAGCATTATAGAAATGGACCGTGATGACTAAATTCAAACATAAACAACTAAACCAAGGATGAATATTCATACGGTCACCTTTAAACCATGAATGATCCCTCCGGTCATCATCATCAGCGGACTCCATATGTATAAAACCATGTGTGCCTTCCCTTTAATGATCTCTGTGCCTGGGTTCTCCCACTTACTATCCCCTCCTATCGCTTCCTGTCCAACAAAACTGTTAAATCCAGCTGCTGCACAGAGGAAGTCTAAGATTAAAATGCTGATCACGGAGAAGACATAAGAAATGTTTTATGGAAAATGATGGAGTCCGCACAAAGAAACATAAACAACTAAGAGCACGACGGCCAGAGAGACACCAACACGAGTCCTTACGGGTCAAACTGAGTGGGGGAATAAAGAAGAAGCAGGTCATAATATTTCCATTTCACATGAACGGAGAAAGCTGTCCGGTTTACTGCCAATAACTGTGGTGAAGAGAGAAGCCCTGTGAGGTCTTCAGTGAGTCCAGTTAAAGATAAGTTCTGGATATTGTGGATGAAAAGTAATTTTCCTTCACTACTAGTGTAGTTATAAACTGGAAATGATGACCTCACAGCGGCTTTGACCTTTCTGATGTTAAACTCAATAATCATAAATGACCAGGCCAATTGTTTTAACTGCGCACATTATAATGAAACTGGAGTCACACCGGGTTCATTTTTAGACATAAAGCCTGTAACCTCGTTCAGTGCAGGCTGAACGAGCTTCTGTTGCTTCCTCTTTCACAGCAGAAAACACAACAATTTGTTCTGTAAAGAAAATACAATTCGAAGTAAGAAAATTATTAGAATTCTTCCTCTTAAAAATGCAAGATGAAGATCGATATGTGGTTTATATAAAAACACCTGAATCAACAATCAGTTTGGTCAACTTTAGGGGCTGTTCAGGGGACTGGAGTCGATGCTTTCTCTTTCGTTCTGTCTCTTAGGTCCCAGTCTGCCTAAAAACGACCTGATCGTTGCCGTCAACTGGACCGGGGTTTATTTTGTAGATGAGCAGGAGCAGGTTCTCTTAGAGCTCTCCTTCCCAGAAATCACTGCAGTTTCCAGCAGCAGGTGAGAATTATTGTGTGAGCTGTAGCCACTTTTCATCTGTTCTCATTTAACCACAGAGTCACTTATCATCAACTATAATCCTGCACTAACAGCTGATTTTGCATCAACACCAACAGAAACTGTAGCAGAATCAGTGGTGACAGTCAGGACTTTTTCTTCATTTAGGGGAGGGAAGCTGCAGGGTCAGAGCTTCACTTTGGCGACCATCAAAGGAGAAGAGTACACCTTCACCTCCAACAACGCAGATGACATCCGAGACCTGGTGGTGACATTCCTGGAAGGTCTGAGGATGAGGTCGAAGTTTGTGGTCGCTCTGCAGGACAACCCCAGCCCCGGTAAGTCCTGAGCAGTCGTACTGTTACCATGGAGACGTTACTTCAATTACAAAAACGAACTTAATGAGGGTGTAAGAGCAGATTTGTGTTAATTGTTATGTGTCATGGTCTGGTTGTAACTGTCGTGTCAGCCTATATAGTGTAGGAACCTTTGGGGGCTCGTCAGGCGTTTCCAACCAGAACAGGGAAAACAGTTTTTGACCGCTGTTCAGCATCATGTTATTATCCGTGCAGATGTGTGTTTATTGAATGATTTAAAGTATAGGATGTAAAATAAATGGACTTGTTTGCATCCTAACTGAAAAGCAACTGGACTATCATTCATCCGTCATGGTAACGTAAAGTCAGTTAGGTTTCCTGTTGAAATGAGTAGCCTAAAGCCTAAAGGTTTAGCTTCTACAGAGGGAATATGTGAAGAAAGGCAACACATATTTGATTTTACAGTGTGCTGTGCGTCCTGTATTTGTTAAAGTTTTACACTTTAATAACGTATTATTATCATAAATAAAACCAACACGTTTCTACGGTGCCAGACGTGAACAAGAATAAATAATAATTATTATTTCATGTTTTTTATATTCAAAGGAGGGGGCGGGGTTATATTTGTGGGGCGCGTTTGGCTGCAGTCGGGAGCTTGAACTTGGCGTCAGGAAAGCCGGCGCCATGTTGCTCATATAACCAGGTTAAAGGGGTATTTTTAAACCTAGACTTTATTTCTGGCATAAAATACAATCATCTACTCACCGAGAACAGTTTGGCGAAAGTCGGCGTCCTTCGGAAGCTGTTTAGATAACTCCATATAACGGAGTGAACGGGGCTTAGATGATGCAGCCTCTAAATAAGGCATTATCTGTCTTTAGTTCACCAATACTGTAAGATAAATGAATGAACGTGTACTATTGCACTGTTAGCTCATAGCTGCTGTGTTGTTGTTATTGGTGGCTATCGGGGGGCCTATAGAGGGCTTTCTACACACTCGTCTGTGGCGTTGTCTTCCCACAGCAGGGGAGGAGTCCACGTTCCTGAGTTTTATAAAGGGAGACCTGATCGTGTTGGACCAGGACACCGGCGAGCAGGTCCTCAACTCTGGCTGGGCACATGGCATCAACGAACGGACCAATCAGCGAGGAGATTTCCCAGCTGACTGCGTCTACGTCCTTCCTTCTATGACCCGACCCCAGCAAGAAATAGTGGTGAGAGGGGCAAAAATAAATAAAAATCCCATAGAACCCTCTAACAAAGTGCTAATTCAGTTAAAATTCTCACTTTAAATTTATGGTAATCTGTTTAATGTGTCTCATTTCAACCAAAAGTTCTGTAAATCTAGAGCCACAAACTCCCAATAAGCATCAAAAAGTCCAAAATAATTCTGTTAAAGCTGTTTTCCCTTATGTTTTTAAACATTAAAAAGAGAATTTGTCCCACATTTTCATCTGAAACTGTGTGTACTTTAACGTACTTTAAGGAATGTGTTGGAGGAAGAGTGTTTTTATGAGTTACACAAAGAAAGTCAACATAGAAAACTTTGTTTTGTTGTTACCTGATGTAATCTGACGCATTCCAACCAATCAGGCGCTGGTAACCATGACACCGGACCAGCGGCAGGAGTCGGTTCGTGTCTCGCAGATCGTCCTGCCGGAGACGGACAGCAAAGTGAAACCTTACACACTGGAGGAGTTTTCTTATGACTACTTCAGGTACATGTGGATTAAAACACAAAACACATACGGTTGTGTACACATTAAAGCCTCTTTAAAATAAAGATCGTCTACACTTAATTTATGGGACATCCAGATTCAGTTGACTTTTCTCCAACATCTCAGACTGAAACTTTATTCAATGTAATGTAACCTGCTTCCTCCAGGCCTCCTCCCAAACACACTCTGAGCAGGGTGATGGTCACAAAGAATCGGGGGAAAGACAAGTTGTGGAGCTGCACCAGGGAGCCGCTCAAGCAGCCGCTGCTGAAGAAGGTCGTCAACCACGAGGAACTGGCTCAGGACGCCTGCATGTCCTTCATAGATATCCTTGAAACAGATCATTGTTGTAAACAGTCTCAACCGTTTTGATATTTTCAGAGTTCCCCTTCAGCTCCTCAGTGTAAAAATCAAACTATTCAGATGTGGTTAAAGTGCACATTCCAGACTTAACACTTATATACACAGCCCCCCTCATTTCAGGGCTCCATAATGTTTGGGACAGTTGGCTTCCAGGTGTTTGTGGGCACTCAGGTGTGTTTCATTGCTTCATCAGCGCAGGGATAAGATACCTCGGCTTGCTTGTACAATTAGAGACATGTCTCAAACGTCAGGAGTACCAAAATCAGCTGTCTGGAAGGTCATTAAGAAGAAATGATGCTCTGGTAGGCCAAGGAAGAATCCTCAGTGTGGAAATGGAGAGTCCAACAGATCAGAACCAGTCTTCAGGAGGCAGGTGTGTCTTTGTCAGAGACGACTGTCCACAGAAGACTTCATGACCAGAGACACAGAGGTTCCACTGCAACATGCTAACCGCTAGTTAGCCACAAAAACAGGATGGACAGATTGAGGAAAAAGTCCATAAAGGAGCTGCAGAGTTCTGGAAAAAGATGTTCTGGACAGAGGAGACCAAGATGAACCGGTATGAGGTTGGAACTGCACAACGAACTCTGAGCTGGATAGAAACATCCGATCCGCTCAAGTTCCAGTAAACGCCCCCAAACTCATTGGATGGAGCTTCATCCTGCAACGAGATGATGATCCCAAACATCCTGCTGAGGCAGCACCAGAGTTTCTCAGAGCTAAAACATGGAATATTCCTGAATGGTCGAGCCAGTCACCTGATTTTAATCCAACCGAGCGTGTCTTCTATCTGCTGAAGAAGAAAACTAAAGGGATACATCCCTGGAACAAGGTGTTGATGGTGGCTGCAGAGCATCACCAGAGAACATGCTCAGCACCTGGTGAGTGAGGACCTCACTTCAAACAGTCATTGTGTGTAAGGGAAATGCAACTAAGTACTAAACATGGCTGCTTTACTGTAGCCATCATTACTCTGTCCCAAACATTATGGAACCCTGAAATGAGGGGGACTGCGTATAAAAAGTGTAATTTCTACATGGTGCAACTGAAATGTATGAAAATGACTTTAACTTAAAGTCTGGAGAATGTCCTAAATATGATGGAGGGGACTTTATATCAAACAGACTGTCACAAGTAAATCAGGTGGTTTGATTTCTTTGACACTGACCCTACCTATGATGAAGTATATGGGCGACTACCCGTCCAAACGAATGCGCTCAGTCAACGAGCTGACAGACCAGATCTTTGAAGGAGCGCTGAAGGCCGAACCGCTAAAAGATGAGATCTACTGTCAGATCATCAAACAGCTCACTGACAACCACGTCAAGTGTGTAAACTGATGACATCATCACAGCCAGCTTTTAAAACCACAGCAACACAACTCCAGATACATTCCCTAAAAAAAAGAAAGTAAATCCCAGAATGAAGGTCTTCCAGTAGCATGACTTAACGTGAGCTCTGTGCCGCTGCAGGTACAGTGAGGAGAAAGGCTGGGAGCTGCTGTGGTTGTGTACTGGTCTGTTTCCTCCCAGTAACGTGCTGATGCCACACATCCAGCGCTTCCTGCAGTCCAAGAAACACCACCCTCTCTCTGGAGACTGCATGCAGAGGCTGCACAAAGCTCTACGGTAAAACCTGGCTGGATTTTTACTGTTTAATTCACGATTCCTTCAGGCAAGTTGGTTCATTGATCTGAAATGAGGTGAAGAAAATGTGTTGGAACTAACTGAAAGATATTCATGAATAATGTGTTTACAGTATTTCAGTTTAGACCATTAACCTGGAGCAAATCAGGAAGAAACTGAGTAAAAAAAACTGCTGCTGAAACAGTTAAACTAATCATAAGCAGGACTAACCTCGTTGTTTTCCTGATAACAGCAATGGATCCAGGAAGTATCCCCCTCATTTGGTGGAAGTGGAGGCCATCCAACATAAAACAACCCAAATCTTCCACAAAGTCTACTTCCCTGATGACACAGACGAGGTCAGAGACACAAATATTCATTCTCATTAACTGATAAAAGGGGCAGATGATGCAAAGCTCATAACTGTAGACAGAATGTTTAAATAAACCCCACCTAAGACTTTTTATTTGCTTTTAATAAGAAGCAGCCTCACATTCAGACCGAGCAGCTCGCCTCTTACGTTATGCTGCCTCCTAAGATTTTATTGCACGTCTGATCCTGTCCGTTCAAATACTGGATCACCTCAAGGCTTTTCATGATGTCCACAGAGAGCTGCAGGACGTCTATGGAAGTAAAGTTTTCTGATGACTGTGTGTCTCTTCTCATTGGTTCACAGTCAGATTGTGGCTGTTTCAGCTGCTTTTGTCAAACGGTGCGATGAGGATTTCCTTGATCAAACAAAACAAAAGTCATCGACTTTAGGAGAAACATTGATAAACCAAAATAATCGGCATCGTACGCGGTCGTTATGGAAGTCCAGGCTTGTAGTTTCAGAATCACGTTTCCCTCAATGACGACACCAGATGAAATGCAGAGTTAACAGGGATTTGGCCGCCATGATGGCTAAATTTAATGCATTTATTCAAAAATGTCTTTGTTTGTGTAACAGTTCATGTGTTAATGAACACCAAGCAAAGGGAACTGTGAATATCCAGAGTGGCACTGATTCAGACTCAAATGGGAATTAAATGGGGAGTCAGGACTATTTTATATCTTCGTTTTATTGTCTTGTATTTATTTATTTTTTTACTTCTGTTCAAATGTTCCAAAAATGTTGGATGGCTGAAATTCTTAAGTAATGTAAAAACTCTACCTGGGGGTTTGCTAATCCAGCCTACGTGTGTTTTGTGGACTTGTTATCATCACCTGATTATCTGCTGAAGGCTGATCTGTTGTTTCTGTTAGGCTGTAAAAACAGGGAAGGCTGTCAAATCAAACAATAAAACAATCTGAGTATCTGCTATGATCAAATGTGTTTGTGAATATTCTGCAGGCATTCGAGGTGGAGTCCAGCACCAAGGCGAAAGATTTCTGCCAGAACATTTCCACCCGACTGCTGCTCAAATCTCCAGAAGGCTTCAGCCTCTTTGTGAAGATCTCAGACAAGGTTCTCAGATTTTCAGGACTTGAACTAAATGTTTTCCAAACAGGTCAGGAGATGGAGAATGAATGTAGGTGGAACACTGTAACTTTGGCATTATGAATCGTATATACAATCTTTCAGTGATACATGGAGGCAGTGTAACCGCTTCAAATGGCTCCATATCACAAGTGTTTGTTCAGATAAATGCAGCAAACTGACTGCAGGGTACATCAAAGTGGATGTTCAGTGACCCAAAGCGTAAACAAGTGGAATATTCTGCCATGGCGGCGTCAACCAACTGATTTCAAGTCAAAATTATAAGAATGGTGCCGGCTGGTGTGCAAACATATGCATTATGAAAGCCAATCATGTTCCATTTTAGCACATTATCATCCACACATGTAACCTATGCCTATAGAAGGTGTTTTAACTGGAATAACAACAACTCAAGTAACCACAGTAAAAACAGCTGATGTTTAGAGAGGCAGACAGACTTTTCTGTCCATTTCATTGATGAAATCCTGCTCAAAGTCTGGCCTGTTCCATATAAAATCCATCCTTTTGTGTTATTTGAATATCTTTTGGTCTATGTGCCCCCATTCTTTAAGAAAATGGTCATAAGTCTGCTGAACAAATTTAGCCCAAATGAGCTGCAAATGAAAAGGAGATATTTTATAAAGGGGGCGGGGGGGGGGGGCTTTGCTCTGTTGGCCCGTTTATACCAGGGGTGTCCAAGTATTGATGGGCCTATATGTGGGTAGGATGTTTGGATTACAGGTGAAACTGGGGTTGACACATGATCATGATTCATGTGAGGAAACACAGGCTCAAAAATAAAGGTTTAATCCTTAATCTCTTGATTAACCTGCTCTGATCTGTTGCTGTATGTGTGTTTACTCTGCAGGTGATCAGCGTGCCCGAGGGAGACTTCTTCTTTGACTTTGTCAGACATTTGACGGACTGGATCAAGAAATCTCGACCAGCTAAAGACGGTTGGTACTGCAGACAGTCGATGGAAAAATGGTTGTGTTAATTATCAGTTTTAACCCTCTGATGTCTGGGGTATAATTGGCTATGTTTCGCCTTTTAAAACCTGTTGAAAAATGAAAACCCTTTGCTTTGTTTGGTGTCATTCTGTTCAACCTCACGTGGGTGAATTTACAGTTTCTTCCTGCACTAAATGTGTAGATAATACTCAGGAGAAAGCATGGCGTAAAGTCTGCTTTTACTTGGTCTATGGAGACAATTTAAAAACTGATACTTAGTTTAAATCCACACAGTTGAAACAGAGACTGCTGTCTCATCCTAAATCAGTCATGTGATTTGGAAGCGACTCCAGAGGGTTAAAATAAAACTGAAGCTTGGTGTTTGTGTTCATTAGAAAATTTTACGATGAACACAGGATTGACTGTTGTGTGACATAAGAATAACAAAACATCCTCTTTTTTTGGCTATGATTTGTTCCTCTATGATTATAATTTTTTGTTTGTGCTTCATTGGGACACATTTATGTTGAAAATTACAGTCCAATCCCTCTAAAATCACACTTATAATCAAACAGATTTTTGTAAATGTCCTGAGGGAACAAGGTTCAGACAAAATGTTTAAAGTCCTGCAGAACCATAAATATCAGCCTGGTGTGTCTTAAAATAATCATCTGACCTCTGTCCTCGCTCAATGAACACTTATATTTCACCTTCTTCTCTCCAACCCTGCAGGAATTGTTCCCTCTCTGACTTATCAGGTGTTCTTCATGAAGAAGTTGTGGACTAACACAGTTCCAGGGAAAGACTCATTTGCCGACTCTATTTTCCACTATTACCAGGTCAGTCTCATGAGGCTATAAAGGAGTTTTATATTTTCTCACACAATTTTCTTGCATAACACTCCTCTGTTCATTAGGAGCTGCCTAAATACTTGCGCGGCTACCACAAGTGTTCACGAGAAGAGGTTTTCCAACTCGCGGCGCTCATCTACCGCGTCAAGTTTGAGGATGACAAATCCCACTTTCCTACAATCCCCAAGATGCTCCGGGAGCTGGTTCCTCAGGACCTCATCCGCCAGATGTCGCCAGATGACTGGAAAAGGGTGAAAATGCCAAACTCCAATCATAAAAGTCAGTTACTGATGCCAGCTGCTCCTTAAATTCCCTCTTAATTAATACAGGCTGTGTATGATTACAGTCTGTAGTTGCATACTTCAACAAGCAGGCTGGCAAATCAAGAGAAGAAGCCAAGCTGATGTTCCTGAAGATCATCTACAAATGGCCGACCTTTGGCTCCGCCTTCTTTGAGGTTAAGGTAAACGCACGGGCCTGGCACCTCCTGCCTGAAGCTCTCTTTTTAGACCAGTGAGGAAAACCATAGCAAGCTTTCAGGTTTTATTATCATTACATTTGACAGGGAATAAATTAAATGCTGTGGCAGCAACTGACCTTTTAAAGTGCGATTACAACCATTTCAGTCAAATTCAAGCGCTCTCTAAGGACTTTTAGAACCGTTATCAGCTGCTTTAGAGGTTTAAGTCTGAACTGAACAGACTGCATGTTTCAGTGGTATCTCTAATATTAATCCTCCAAACTGAGAGCAAGAGATGCTGTAAAAATGTAAACAGAAATCTGTTTTAAACCTGCATTTTGCAATAAAATGTGCAGAAAAACTTTAGTTAACACCTTCACTTAAAACCTTGAAGATATTAGATTAAATCAGTTCATATTTATAATTGGTAACCACATGACAACGTTTTGTCTTCAGCAAACCACAGAGCCGAACTTCCCGGAGATCCTGCTGATCGCCATCAACAAGCATGGAGTCAGCCTCATCGACCCAAAGACGAAGGTCAGTGTTTCCTTCATGTCGTTCGGGGTGGAGGAGCCCAGCGTTTGTTTCCCCGCTCATCCACACACTTGTTAACTTGTTCATTGCAGGACATCCTGACCACACACCCCTTCACCAAGATCTCCAACTGGAGCAGCGGGAACACCTACTTCCACATCACCATCGGAAACCTGGTCAGAGGAAGCAAACTGCTGTGTGAGACATCGCTGGTGGGTGACGGCAGTCCTGAACTGAGAGAAATAAATTCCCCAACACGAGTTTTTATCTATTTATTGAGCAATATTTGGAGCAGCAGCCAACAATAAAAGCACCTCTCACGCTGCTTTTTACTTTAAATTTTAAGTTCTTCATGTGCTTTCTTTATCAGTTATTTACTTCAGAGTCTGCAAACACCTCCATGAAAATATATTTTAATGTGGATAGTTTCAAGCAAAATACATCCTTTTTGTTGCTTTTTGTTATGTTGACCAGTTTCTATATTTGATTTCCATTCTGTATTATATTTGACAAATTGGGCATTTATGACATTTTATTGATCACAATATAAATGATAGAACAAAAACAACAATTATTCATCATATCTTGAACAATGTTTTGCTGAAAATAGCACAAAACTAATATTTCTGTTTCTCCTCAGACTAAGCAAATATCATATTTAAATTATGATGATTTGTGTAATTATGACCAGAAGAAAACAGCAAATTAATCATTGAAATATTAGTCTAAAAATAACAAATGAAATGTTTGTATTTTACTGTTACATAAAATATTACATATAAGTAATTATAGTTTGTTTCAGTACAGAAAATATTAATATTAGATAAAATATAAATGCCAGATTTGGCCTGGCAGCCATTTTGGAAATAATTCCTTAATACTGCTTTTAACATTAATGTATCAGAAGATGTGCATCAAATTGTGTAAAACAGGTTTTTAAGAAACATTTTGATTCTGTGAGTGATGCAGAGGTCCAATGTGATACTTTTGGTGTTGTATAACAGGGCGAATGTGTTTAAAACTTGTTTCTTATACTTAATATTTACCTAAAAACACCTGTTGTTACTTTTTTGGGAGTTTTATTTTTCTAAAATGCTTAAAATATAACTTTTAATCAAGAAAAAATAACAACAAATCACATAATTATTAAAGAATCTGAAAATTTTTTGTGTTGTTTACCTTAATTATACAAGAAAAAAGCTAAAAAACGTACATTTTATTCTGTGTGTGTGTGTTTGCACCTGCAGGGCTACAAGATGGACGACCTCTTGACCTCTTACATCAGTCAGATGCTGACCACCATGAACAAGCAGCGGCCTGGCCGGGGCCACAGCAAGTGAACTTCTTACTGGCAGGAGGCCATGGAGCTCATCCGCCTGCTGCGACCTATCGGTCAGCACTGCAGCTGGGGGCGGACCTTCGGCCACCACCTGTGGAGGATGAGCCGCAGTCCTTCTGCTAGTTCAGACGGGTCACAGCTCACTGGAGAGAGTTCGACGGGGAGCAGCGACGACCCCGGCGAAGGCCCCAGCAACTTTAACCACTACAAGTATGATGAGGATGAGTCGTCTAGTGAGGACGATTACCTCTGACACCAGTTTTCAATCAGGAACATGGAGACTGGAACCAGTTCATCTCCCGGAGCTGCTGTAAGAAGTGTTGGTTTGAGCCAATATTTCATCCATTTCTAATATCATCAGAAATGATCTTTACACAGCCTGGAAGTACTGACAGCAACATGTTAAAGTGTCAACAAATGCACACGGTTCATGAATTATTCTTAAATATATATAAAAATAATTGTGTCAGCAGTGTGGTTGTGAGCAAGCTGTGCTTTAACTGTCCCTCTGTGTGTTTTTAAAGTCTTCCTGCTTAGTTTAAACACCGTGGAAACCTTTAACTTCTGGGTTTAAAGTGCTCGTAAACAGGCACAATAAACAGGAACAATTAAGTTCAGCAGAGTCAAACCAGGTGTGGAGGACACTGATAAAAGGTAACTATCAGATTTATGTAAAAACAGTAGTTGTTCAGTGTGTCCTGAAATCCACAAAGTCGCACAGTTTACGTTCTTTTCTTGGTTAACAATGTTCTCACAGATCTAAGATCTCTGTTGTTTCTTATCGGTCGGTACCTGCTGCCCTGTTAACACTTAAATTGTTCAATATTTTTAAATAATACTTCCTTTTCCTAGTTTAGGTTTAGAATCAATGTATACCCAACAGTGTAGTTAAAGTGATCTGAATGTATTTATTTGAACTCTTAACATTTTGATAAATGTGACGTCTCAGCCCAGAAGTTTATTATTTATGGCCTTTTTGTGTTTTAATACTTCATGCTCACACTTGTTTGGTTCATTGTTGTTTAGTTTTACATTTCATGCCTTAACTGTTTTGCCGTTTCTGTTGAAACTACATTACCCAGCATCCTGTGCGGTGCAGCTGCTGCTGGGTAACATTCCTCGAGTTTGATGAAATCACGGTCACTCAGTCCAATAAGCAGCATTTTCTCAGCTTTCAGTTGCACCTGAGTTTTCACCAGAAGAAGAACCGTCGTCTTGATGAAGGAAACCACTTATATCTGACATCAGTGGTCTCGTCTTGTCGATTAAAAGTGACGTGTGCGGTTGAGAAGATACAGAGAAGCTGGGTGTGGATCTTGGCGATGTCCAGATTTTGGTTAATTATGTTTAAAAGGAAAATTTCCACAAAAGCTTCCAAATTTCTGACACTTTTTCAATGAAACTGGATAATTTGAAGATAACTTTACAATCCAAAGTGGAACTTTTTCTTTCCTTTTGCCTTTTTTTGTTTATATTCTGACTAAATACACTGATAACTGTGCCAATCAAGCCCATTTGATACAGCGTGCTGTAAACCTGTGTTTATTTTTCTTTGTGTGTGGCTGTTTTAGGGATGAAGTAATGAGGTTTTGTTTTGATGGTGTCACTCTTTGACTTGGTCGTGTGGTGTCACTTTTATACAAAACATTAAATTTGCTTTGACTTGTCGAACAGGAACAACCTCAAACTCAAACTCTAATGTCTATAATCTGTGGCAAACAGCAAAAGCAAAGTAGGTTTGTTGTGTTATGTTACCAACAGTAATGCTCTTATATCCTGTCACTGCTCGTTTATCACGACAACATCTGCTCTGACTGATCTGAAGTGAGTCTTACTCAGGTTTTGCAAAACATAAAAGAATAAAAAAAGAGTCTGAACCCTGGAAATATCAGCATCTCCTTTGATTTTCTTTTAAAAGTACATCACTCCGCCTCCTCTGCTAAGCCCCGCCCACTCACATCCTCCCTGCCAGACAGGTGGAGCCAGCTTCTGTTGAGCTGTACCGAGGAGCATCTTCCATTTACCATGATGCAAATACCTGGAAATAAAAGCTGAAATGTTGATCTCTTGTCTTATATTCAGCTTTTGATGTCAAACCCAAATCTTTTCTTTTAGTCTACAGCAAAAATAAAGGAACTGGTCTCACTGTTCCAACACATTTGGAGGGGAGTGTATATTTGAGGGTAATGTTCCTGCAGAGTTAGCTAAAGACTGTGCAGCACAAGTTTGAACAACTTCTTGACATGAGGTAAATGTATATAAACTGTTTAAATGCAGTATTTAACAACAGGTGCATTAATACGAGTGAAACTGAGTACATCTCCCAGTTGTTCCATCACTGTTGATGAGAAATCATTGTTTACTAGCATCTGCTGCTAACTTACAGCTACTCTAATAAACTATTTACCTCCCTGTTCAATAGAGTAAATATCTATTGATTTACTTTAATATCTACAGGAGGAATAGCTTCATTATGTTTGCATTTACTGCATTAAATTACACAACAAATACCCAGGTTTTGATGACAGGTGAGGTACATAAACGCATCGGGACTGTCCACAGCCAGCATCACAGTGCACCAAACATACAGAAACTAACCCTTCACCGACGTCATCTCTCTGCCTTAATGGTTGAACCTCTTCAGTAGCTCTTTTGACTCCGGTTCAAACTGATATAATTCCACGGTGCTGTCGGAGACGATCTCGGAAACTCCCTTCATGCTGCTTTCTTTATGAGGATGAGCAGAGTCGGGCAGCAGCATTCGCTCAGTCTTCAACCTGTAAACAGTGTGCCGAAACCAACAGGTCTCATACATCTCAATAAGATGTCAGAAAGTTGTTTTAAACTGTTAAAAAGAACATAAAATGTCACCTTTCAGTGAGACACGAGAGTACGGGCATCATTTCATCACAACAAACCAGAACAGCTGATCAGATTGACCTAAACAGTGCTGAGTCTATCTGTATGTTGACAGCTCAGCTCAGTGGGAGCTCATCAAACCAAAAACCACTGATCGGTGTAAATAACTTCAAGCAAATTTAACTGTAGCAGTTGTGAGGTTTACGGGTAGTTTAATTGAGTAAAAGTTACAAACTGTGCAACTAAACTTGAAACAAAAAAGGTTTTCTTTAGTTTTTAACAGTTTTTAAGCTCAGTATCTGCTTCAAAATACAAAATAGAAACAAAGCTTTTCTTTGATGTTTTAATATCAGATGATAGCAGCATTTAAAATCAGAAAACTTACAGTAAAAAATAAAACAAAGTGCTTCTATAAAAAAAAAAGGGCTTTCATTACAGCACAGGATGTAAAATGTTACACACGTTTGGATGGACGGAGTATAACTGCATCATTGGGTCATTTTCTCTCAGTAACAAGCACTGGAGCTCATTATTTACACTTTCCCAGTTCAGAAATTTGGCTTAAAGAGGAGCCGTTTCACCTTAAAATGCATCCAAGTCACAAGCTGAGAAAGACAATGTCTCAGTGAGGAAATCAACAACATGAAGAGGACGACAGCGTCCAGCATCAGACCACGAGCCCCGAACCACATCACTGACGGAGCCAATTTCTTCTAGTTCAAACACATTAAAAGCTTCATTTATGGGCAAAGACTTTAAATATTTCTTGTTAAAAAACACTAATTACAGTTCACTCTTCCAAAGAACCCAGATAACAAAGCAGACATGTTATACTGTTGAAAACTGGATCACAAAATTAGAAAGTCGAGGCCTTTCTCTTAAAATTAGCTAAAAACAGAAAGATCTTCTCATGCATCAAATAATTTAGCTCATCAGTCCTGAGTGAAGGCGGCTGAAACTGAACGATGAGCAGCAGTTTATTCTCCACTGAGACAGTTTCTGGTGTCATTAACGCTTTTTCACCTCTGAGTATCACCAGTAATTTGTTTCTCCCTTCGATTCATTACATTATGGTTTAAATGCACTCATTCAGCGTTTCTTAGATAACATGCAGAGCAGCATGCGATGGTCGCTTGCATGTAAAAACATGTCATACAACAAAAACTACCGAATATTCTGCTTAGAATCACAAACTAAAACAGGTTTGATGTACCTAAACGTGTCTGTTGGCTCGCTGGTTTCTGACAGAGATGAAATGAAGGTTAACATCTCATGCTCAGCATGGGCCAAATATTACTAAAACACATCACCTGTGTTTCACTGGGCTGAACCTACTATTCACTCATTACTCTGGAGAAGAAGAAGAAGACATTTTTGGTTCACTGAATTTCAGCCGAGTGCTCTGCAGCCTGGTATCAGAACTGCCAGCTGTTTGCAGCTGGTTTCATTTGACTCCTGGAGTGAAAAGACTGAAAAATCAGGACTCAGGAAACTGAAACGTCTGGACAAAAAGGCGACGCTCTTTTGGCAAAACAATCAACTCGTTTGTTCTTGATTCTGATTTAATTTACCATCAAAAAGGATTCTCTGGCGAATCTCTTATGAAACTTGGAGCAGAGCATATACCCCAATATTGTTTTCAACAAACAACCTCTCACATAAGCGGTGGCTAACACTATCACCTTAGGAAAGCATATATATTTATATATATATATATATATATATAAACTAAAGTTGGATAAATCCAACACATGCAAAGCTCAAAATGCAAAGCATTACCGCAAGAAAAACCAATGCAGTGCTGCATTGTCACCAGACTCGCTCGCTAAAAATGAACGGTCTTAAGGTGGAAAACATCATATTCAATAGAATAAATATGGCTGTGATAACTGTAGCTAAAATGCTTAGCCTACCAAACAGATCAGCTACGATATTCTCAACAGGAACACAAACACAGCGAGACTAAGTCATAACCACAAATTCATAACAATACATTACGTAGCATTAGCAGGGCTGCATTTCTTGGACGGTCGTGAGTCTGACTTAACTTGTAATTTCGTTAAACTTTTCACTCAAAGGTCTGATTTAAGACTAAATAAATAATCCATCTTCAGATTTGTTTCAACACCACCTCAGTAACGGTCCAAAACCCGGCCTGAAGTGTCCCAAAAACACGACTGAACAGCACTCTTGATTATGTGCCTCCAAGGAGAATTAGTCAGAATTCTGCATATTATATTTTCTAAACTAATTCCTCAACATTTACAATGATGGGTGAATAAAGGGATTTTGATACTTATCAGTGAAAACAAATCCACAGTTTTATTTTATTGGCACATACTGCAGCGCGTCCGGCTTCATCAACACGTGCAGCAAAGTGGCGCCGACGCTCTGAGTTTGAGATCTAATAAGATGAGGTTAGTACAGAGAGGACGGTTTCTTTTTAACTTTACAGTTTGGCACCAATCTGAAGAAGCCAAACTAAAAAGCACCCCCAGCCAAAGCACGTTTCACTTTAATTCAAACAAATACAGACTAATAAAACCGTCTCACGCCCCGGGTTTACATTCATCCTGTCAGTTCAACAGTTCTTACCATAGATCACACACACTGATGCAAAGTTAAAGGAGACCTATGATGCTCACTTCCAGCTAAATATGTTCATTCTGAGGCAAAATTCACAGATTAAACGAATAATTACATAAAATAAAGTCAGCGTGCGTCTAACTCACATCTTATAGGCTTCGTCCTCCTGACTCGGCCGGCTTTATGTAAAAGAATTTTTCATTTATGATAAAAAAAAGGAAACTAATCGAATGAAACTGAGCAGGTTTGATCCCACAGATGTCGACAGTGGACTGCAAGCACATCAGCAACAACACAGATTACAGAAGGGCAGTATTATGCTCATTATCTCTTTACTGTTTGACATAACAGAGGAGTCCATTTTCAGTCACTATATGCCCCTGATGATAGATGTAAATATGGGAAATATGCAACAATGTGCTCTGAGGTGGAACTCCACTCGCAGTGTGGATTGTTTGTCTGATGGAGATCATTAAAATTCCCCTGAAAATGCAGAGCAGAGCGATGTTTGCATCTGTGTTCCCCATGAAAACCAAACTAGGGAAGCTGCCCTATAGTTTTATCTACCTGGTAACAAATAAAACCAACTTCATTCATTTCTGCTGGTCATAAAACTATTAACTGTTGTATGTGTATCAGCCTCATGGTTGAAGTGGGCTTATAGGATGAGTTAAGAGGGGCTTCGGGCACATGTGCCGGCTAATCTGATGTTTAGATGTTGACTCCACCTACTCGGTGCGGACTGACTCATCGGTATTATCATGTTTTCCAGGATAATAACATAATACTGGAGTATCGGCCACAAATGGCCCAGAACACTTCATAGAAAACCAAATCACCATCAGGTTTCATTAGGGAACTCTCAGGCTTTAAATGCACTGAGGTTGAAGCTGTGGATGAACCCGAGTAGATGAACAAATAAAGAAATCTGTAATGAGCCGATGTTAGCTTGTTGCTAAAATAACAACAAGAGCAGTCTGAAGTCTGGGATTACTTTTACTTCACTCTACAGAAACAGGAACAAGCATAATACGTCTCCTCTCAGTCACTGTTTGAAGGCTTTGTCTACGGCATCTAAAAAGCTGACAATGAAAGCTTGTGCATAAAATATGAGTCTGTTTTTCCAGATATCTCCTGCTTTCATAAACACGAGCTTTTCACAAACTTTTGGTTTTCATTAACTGCAATGAAGAGACGGAGAGAGTCAAAGAGACTCGGCAGAGGAAAGTTGTTATTTCTTCTTTTGTTTGAGGTTCACTTTCTTGGCTGGTGGTGCAGAATGATCAGATGAAATGTTCCTGAACATGTCAAGTTTCTGGTCTTGTGGTTCACTGTCCCAACTTCTCAGGCGTTTAAAGGGAACCTATGAGATTATAATACTGAAACGGATGGCGGGGCTCGGGATCTTGTGCCCAGAGTCTCTCTGCCCTGATCGCAGGTCAGTGAAGGACGTTTGGTTCGACCGTTCAGTCTCGTAGGAGCGAGGATGAGAGAGGAAGTGGGGAGAAAAATGAAAAGTCTGCTGTCTCTTACTCACCTTAAGATTTCCCGCTGTTCTGTTTCTGGTTGCTTAGTCTTGACACCCCCAAAATGCTCCCCACCCCCTGTTTTATTAATCTTTCCCCCCATCAGGACAGATAAAGCATTGTTCAATTAAAAGTTAATCCCAATATCCAGTTTCATATCTATTCAAATCAAGTTTTTTGGGTGTTAAACTCTTAATAGTTAACAATTCAGACAGTTTATTTCCCTGAACAAATACTTTTCATCATCTCCCCTTTTCTGTAGGTGTGTTTTCCCCCCTTCTGTCTCTCTGTCTCCCCCTCGCTCTCTCGGTCACTCCTCCGTGATGGTGGGCAGGTGAGGAGTACTGGGTGAACTGGGCGAGCTCAGCAGGTCAGGCCGGACATTGACACTGGAGATGGACCACACATCGCTCAACTCTGCAGGGGGAGAAAAACGTCACACTTTAGAGTTCATGTCCTCACATGTGAAGAAGCATTGTGGGTATCACAGAGGCCAGACTGGGAGGGAGGAAGGAGGAGTTCAGGAGAAACTCAGGTGGGCTGGTTGAATACAAACAGACAACTGATCACAGGTGATATAAAGAAGTAAAGAAGAAACAATAAATGGACAGAAAAGACATGAAGGGGACACATCATTCATCCTGCTTCACAATCTTAAAGACAGCGATCTGCTACAGAATTAAATGGGTTTTCTTTTACTTTGAGCTTGATGTAGCACAATTAATGATAATTCGCAGGTTTAATATACCCTTCTTCTCTTAAAACATAGTTTGTGACAGCTTTTTATGTACACTTTTCAACTGAATCACAAGGAGTGGGGAAAACTCTCCCCTAAAGCTCTTCTAAAACTAATTGGATCATACGTATATTGAATGTAAAACATACAGCTTATCGCACCAGGATGCAGCTGCTCTTATATAACCGTCATTAGCTTTCAGCTTGGAGTGTTTCAGGTATATGCTAACTAAAAAAAGACAATTAATATCATAGTTCATTAACCCTTTGATGAAATATGCAGCTTGTTGCAACAAACAATTATTTAACTGTAGCAAACACACAAAAATAAATACTTAAGGCTTTTTTCTTTTTTTTTTAGGTTTTTCTTTCCTTCATTTGTCTCTGGCATCAAACATAGCTGCATTTAAATCAAATAAGTTAGGCACCTCAAATTAAGGAATTGATGGTCTCACTGACTCAAATATAACAACAACATGTTCGGTATGGACTCAGTCAGGACATTTGCTTGCTGAGGTTTGCATGTAGCTTTGTAGCAAAGCCGTCCATTGAAGATGAACGTACTTTTTTAGCACTGAAACATAACGTTAGAAAACATTAGCGTTCCTTTTCAAACACATCACTGTTATAACGTTACAGTCACCGTCATCGCTAATGTTAACGTTCACATCTATCAATATGAGTGAGATGCAAGTTAACTCTCTGTTTACGCTAATTTTAGCAGCTAACTAGCCAGTTAGCTAACCAAGATGACGGTCCCTCTTCACAATCAGCCACAACAACATGCTTCCTTTTCAGGTGCTCGTGCGTCGTCGTTGTGCTGCTGTGGAAGGCAAGTTCTGCCTTACAGATATTGCACACATTTGTCTTTAGTTTTCTTAAAATGCTCCCGCACTTTTGAGCTCCGTTGCCGGGTAGCCATGATACCAGAGCCCGTCTGGTTTAACTTCCTGTGACATCACGGCTGACCCCGGTTACCACTACTGCGCATGTGTGTCAAGGACAGAAAGGCAGACGCAGCAGTGAAAGGTGCCGCAGCAGTTTTGAGAGAAAAACAAAGTTAAAAAAAAAAGAAACGACTCATCGACTCAGTCTACAAAAATCTACAAAATCGTGACTAGTCGACTAATCATGGCAGCCCTATTATACAGTTTAGATTAATTCTATTTTTCTACGAGAAACAGAGAAAATTCTGCAGAGCAAAAAGGGAACATGGGTCATACAAGGTTACTGAAGGGATGACATGGCATGCAAGGTGTCATGGGTTGAAGACCAAGGGGAGGGAGACGAGTGCTGCAGCAGGGGTTTCAGAGTGGAGGGGATTCCAGCGAACACAGATGGCCTCTGAAGAGTCTGACACACGCACACACACACACACAAAAACAACAGAGACACAAACAACACAAGGAAATCACTGCATGCAAAGATGTTTAGCATTAAACAACATTTCTCTGATGATCCCGGCACAGCTTACCAGAGAAAGACATGTAAACACATCCTTAATTCAAACCTGCTGCTCTCTTGAACCTAACTCCACTGATTGTATTGATCAGGGACTGATGCAGGGACGGAGCTGTTATCGGTGTTAATGCGTAAGACGGGAAGGCGTCAGTGTTGCTCTAACAACCTGGATATTTAATGTTAAATACAGGAACCGTGTATCAGCTGCTGATTCTGGACAAAAGAATCATTTGCTTTGAGGTCCTGAAAAAGATGGAAATTGACTAAATATTTCTTAAAAAAGCTGTTTTTGTTTTTTTATCAGGAAAGATTCAGGCTAAATTTATGTAGTAATGAACGTTTCAGATGCCCAAATATATTTGGACAAATGAAGAACATCAAAGAACGATGAAAGATGGTTTCAAATAAAGTTTTTCCATTCACTCAAGGTGAATTTTGCCTTTTTCAGAGAGGAGAGCACTTTTTTTCAAAATAAGTTGCAAGATGGCCAACTGACAAATGTGCCCAACACTAGCTAAATATATAAATATATACATATATATTTATTTCTACAAAAGCTTTAGTCAGCAAACTACTCTACTCTGCTCCTTTTATTGCAGCAATGAATAACTGAACTTGTTGTGCCGCACTCTGACAACACAACACAGCCTGGTTTATTTGTGCTAATCCTGTATTTTCCTTCTATTTTCTTGTCAGTAATGGTCTATTTGAATTTACCCGACTATGGAAACACAGCTTATAATGCAGCAACAAGAGGAAAACGCACTCGTACCTGTTCTGAACTTGCTGTACGGTCCGTTCTCGTGAGTCTGACGGCTGCCGGACCAGAAGGGCAGGCCTCTTTCTCTCCACCTGCGACACACAGCAGATGCACAGATCAGAGGAGCAGGGCACAGCTGGGTGTTTCTGTGCCTATCAAAGGGCTTCGAGTCTGCCGTATGTGGTGATATAAGAGCTTTGATGTGCGTGTGAGGGGTCCAGGTGACCAAAGCCCATAAAAATAAAAGGGACAAAAGAGGGGCTGATGATGAAAGAGAGGATGCAAAAATAACCAAAAATGTAGAAAAAAACATAGTGGAGGCATCCCCTTCTTTTAAAGAGTGGCCTTCAGCTGGCAGGAAGACTTACAGCTGCTCTGAAAACATCTATGAACATTATGTTGTATTAATGTCATGTAAAACTAAATATTCATACCTACCTTTTCTGTGGAAAAACAGTTATAAATCTGAATGATCTCACTAAACTTTTCCTACTTTAATGAGACTACTTCACTTGTCTCGTGAGATGGATTCTAGCCCAAAGCTACTCAGTGAACTTTCTCTGGAATAAATTCAATTATATTTATTATCTTGGTGTTTTAAGCCTCCACCAACCAATAACTGTTCAGTTTATATCCAAGTGTGTTCAGATTAGTATAAGAAAGTTAATGAAGACATTAATTTACTCACTAAGCTTGTTTACATGACACTAAAAAAACCAAACAAACTAAATTAACTTTTAAAATGCATCTAAACAGGTTTTTCTTACTGTAAAAAGTTCTACAAAATGACACATTTCAAACCAGCAGAAGATACTGTGACAGCTCATTTTCTCTGTTATGCCTCATTTACAGTCCAGATTTTTCTTCCTGGACTTGCCAACATCACCGTGAAATACATTAAATGACGCCTGCTTCGGGGCCTCTTTGGCACACTTTCAAATGACGACTGAGAAGCTGCCTCAGAATCTCCCATTTTTGACCAAAGGGCTGACAATCATGGTCTTTTGGGCCTTATGAAAGAAAGACCTTAACCTTAAAGGTGCTGAAATGGAGCGTTAAAGACAGAAGATGCTGCAGCAATGATTTGTGGATAATGAACATATTCTCAAATTAGAAATTTGCACTTTAACAGTTGGACTCCAAAGATTAGCATGAACAGAAGGTATCTGACATGATGTGAAAACAATCTATCTCTATGTTTCTGAATTATGAAAGAATAATGGCTGTTAATACAAAATACTGTGATGTGAATACTGTGATGTGAATACTGTGATGTCGCAGTGAAGCTGAGCTTTCACATTTCGGATGTCACGTGTCATTAATTTGTTGTTCTGATGATTTTAAGATGAGACATTTTGGGTCAAATCTTAAAATGAGAAGCACAAAGATTCTTGAGTTATGCCCAAAACTTGATGACTTTAACGGCAGTAAAGAACTCATCCACAGTCCATGTGAATCCAGGGACCCCCTATTGAGTCCTTTTAGCCACTTTTACTTTTGTAATAGTCAATATTTTTTGTATATGGTTTAATTTATCCGTCACATCACACCTATGTCTACCTTTTCAATCTGAGCCTTTGGATTCAATATTGAATCTTTGATCTTTTTCATGAAATTACATATTTAACCACTAGTTGGCAGCAGAGCCAATGTAGGCCCCTCTGTTTTTTGGGGGGGGGTTTGTATTAATATATAGAAACAAAATATATTATTGGAACAAAAACAGTCTGGATGAGATGATCGTGAGTTAAAGGAATGCTGTGAAGGTGCTTGAGAAATAATTTTGTGTGTATGTGTGAGTTTTTGTGTTCAAAGTCGCCTTCTTCTCACAGAAATGACACATTCTGATACATCCACCTTCACCTGCCTCTTTTCTTGTTAAAATAAAGGGTGCTATTATGACCAAAATGGCATAAAAAGTGTATTTAATATTTAAAAAGTGAATAAAGACTTTATAGTTATGATTAGGGCTGAATTAATTAATATTTTTCCCCACTTTCAAAGCGATTATAGAGGGAGTGTTAAAAGTAAAAGTTGATAGCTCAGTAAAACATACGGTGTTGGATAAGAGAGGCAGAATTTAACTTTAAAACAAATTGAGAAATAATGCAAAGTCAAACCTAACTTTGGGCTTAAAATAACTCACAGATCTCTATTTCTGAGTAAAAATCAACCTACATGGACTCCAATGACATCCCTTTCTTTGTGGGGGTCTTTTTAACCAAAGAAGGCTCATTATTAATGATAAAGCTGGATTTTGTGACTTTAAAAGCAAAGAGCTTCAGAGCAGGAAAGTACAGAGACGCTCTCACTCTTAACTATAGGACAAATCTGCCTTCAGATTACATATCAGTAATAAAACCTCAGATTATCAGGATGACTCAGCCCTGAAGAGCTTCGCACCGCCCGACGTTTCAAATAACTGAGGAAGGTGATTATGTCTGTGTGCATGCATATCTCACCAGTGGAATACGAAAATTGCAAAGATAAGGAAGGCAGACACCACATCAGTGAGAATCCACATCAGACTGTATTCTTCTGGAGTCTAGGAGGAGACAAAGATAGGGTTGATCTTATAAGCTGAAACAAAGGATGCTGAGATTCGTCGAGACAGAAATGCATTATTAACATTATTTCACTAACAAAAAGGACTCGCTGGCCTATTAAACTCTTAATCAGAGTAGGTGTGTAGGTGGTGACAGAGTGTCTGATGGAACCAAACTGAATATTCTTAACACACCCACAATACTTGACAACAGCAAATTATCAGTCTGATAAAGAACCATCAACCCTCCCACATGGACAAAGTCCAGGTGGAGCAAAGACAAGATGTCCAGATGACAAAAATGTCCTCACTGGAATATTCTGAGCCTCACATAACATCCGTGTTCCTCTAATCGTTACACCAGCACCCAGACATTTAAAAACAACTGCAGTTGACCAAAGAGCTTCACACATCTCTGTCTGCATCTTTAAAAACTCGGATAAATAAGGTGGAGCCTGTCCGTGGAGACATTTAAAAGTAAACAACAAGATTGTAAAATCTCACAGCACGATGATGTGGTCTCTCTTTTTTACTTTCCAGTTAGAAGACGAGCGGCAGCATTCTGAATGATAAAGTTTTCTGAACCGACTGACAGACGTACGATGAGGTCCAGTGATCCAGCCCAGACGACAAGAAGGCATGGATCAGCCTCTCCGAATCTTTATGGGGGAGGTCGGGCTTCACTTCTGCTGTGGTTCCAAACTGATAGAAACTACATCTGACAACTGAAGAGATCTGTGTGTCAAATTTAAAAGCTCTGTCAGAACATATAACAAGGTTTGTTTTACAGCTAACTGACCTAAGGTACTCAAATCTGGAGCTTCAGAAAGTCCAAATACAATCGTTTCAGTTCAACGGCAACAACAAACTCCTCTTTGAGGATTTTAAGGCTAAATAAACTTAGAAATCGTCAGAAAAACAGCGAAAGGAAGTGATTTCTCAAAGACTGAAGCAAGCAGCAGCAGCAGATATAAAGAACTAAACACTGTCGGGTGTCTTCAGTGAGACTAACTCTTGTAAAGAATCATGAAAAATTAGTGGGAGAAACGGTTCTAACTGCTAACTACGTAACAAAAGTTTCACATCTTATATAACAAAAGCTTGAAACACATAAGGAGATGCTAACTTTTGCCTTTTTCCCTGTAACTAACCAAAGAAACAACAGTAATGGTTCCTTTTCTAACACTTCTCTAAATGTACAGCTCTGGTTTTCTGTTAAGTATGAGGACAAGTACCGTATTTCCACACTTTAAGGCTCACCTGATTATAAAGCGCACCCTCAGTTATGGGGTCCATTTCTGTCCTGAACCCATTCATAAGGTACACCTGATTATAAGGCGTACGTATTACCTAATGTTCTCTGATTGGTTTATCGCTGCCAGCACAGTAGTGTATGTGTTCGTCTCTGTGTCAGCGGGAAATGGTCCGATGGTTAAGGACAACATCGCCGGTGGTTTTTAAACTTATAAACTTATAAACTTCACATCTGTCTGCATCACCCACCTCAGACTGAAGAACAGACTCACTGGGACATGGGCAGAAGCATTAATGATGACACGATTCAATCGCTAAGTACGAGCTCATTCAGCTCCATTCAGAGCGAATGGCTGGGATCCGCCTGGATTCACACCGAACGCAAAGCGAGATGAACGAGAGCGAAGAGGCGCGGCAAAAGTGAACGTGGCGGTGAGCGGCGCGAAGGGAGAGCGGTGAGTGATGTGGAGGGGGTTTAATGCCCCGATGAATGCTCAGCGTTCCCCGCGGTAAATTAAAAATGTCGGTATCCGTGACAGATTTTGGAATCACACATAAAGCGCACCGGCCGTTTTTTGTGAAAATTTAAGGCTTTTAGGTGCGCCTTATGGTGCGGAAACTACGGTACACAGAGACAGCAGAGAACGTACAGTATCCAGGGAAACAACAGTAACAATGTATTTAAAATATGATGTGAACTTCAGGACAGCCGCCATCATGATATGACATGTGCTCACCATGAGGAAGAGCGGCTTGTTGATGCTGGACAGGATGTTGATGGAGTTGGTGGTTACGGACTGAGCTCCAGCACACCAGGCCAGAGTGTAGAGCCACGGCTGGCTGATCACATACAGGTTGGTGCTGATGTTCACTGACTGGTATTTACTGTACAAACAGAGGGGAAACAGTCAAAGAGTCTCCTGAGACTTACAAAAACAACCACATCCTGACCTGTGAAACAGATATTTATTCAGATATTCAGTCCCCTCATCACTGCCTCTACGTTTATACTCCTGTTGTCAGTTGGTCATCATTTCATGTCATTTCTTGTTGTAAATTATCTGTATTTCTTAGTTTGTTTTTGCCCCCTGAGTAGTTATTAAAGCCTTAAAGATCATCTTCTGGCTACGCCTCACTCTTCTCTCATTATCTCCACACGAGTCCCCTCCTCCTCAATCTCCGATAGTTAATATTTGTACAAACATTACATGTAGTACATACATCTAAAAGCCAATATTTGATTTGATTAAAAAGTCGTGTCATTTAAAAAAAAGACAGATAATCAACTAGTATCCAAGTGACAGTTGTTCATGTAGTTAATTACAGTGGGAGAAGTGTTATTTTTCTTTTATCTAATTACTGTGAAGATGCACTGCTAAAAAAAAAAGAGTCTGACCACTACTTTTGAACATAATCTGCTGATAATTATTATCGTACAAGCATCCAACCAGGCTTCTATGATAAATATGGTGCCATCAAAGTTGAAATGTTTCTAAAAGTTCAGACGAATCAATGACGTCAGTGGATTGTGTCTCATTAAAATCTGTCACTTTGTCTGAGTCATTCAACCAGTTTCTTTCTCCCAGAGCTTCTGTTTATGTTCAACCTCCCACTTGTTTCTCAGATCCTTTTCTTGTCCTCTCCCGCTGGCTCATCTCTCCCTCCTCCACTGCTTCTCATCAGCGGTCTCTTTCCTGTCTTTTCCCCCTCGACCAGACTTTCCTTTCCTCCACTTCCCTAATTCTGTCCACTGAGTATCTCCCACCTGCTCTTTACTTCCCTTCTTTTCACTCCGCTCACTTAAACGTAAAGCAGACACACAAAGAAGGCAGAACTTACTCTTTTTTTAAATTATATATGTACATGACCACATTATGGGTACTGTTTGTGGCTATTTGTTTTTTTATCCACTTATACATTTAGTTTTACAAAGTAACTTTTGCAGTGTGAACATACCCTTTTAGTCATTTCTGATTTCAGTTTTCATTGTGATAAGTTTTCTGTAGCTTGTTTATGAACTATTACAAATGAAGCAGTCACAGCTCTTTTGGTCAAAACAGCCTAATATATCATAATACTCTGTAACTTATTGTATTCCAGTGATGATTGACTGTATACCGGATCTGCTGTTGAGACATGGTGCTGTAGTGAAGGTTAAGTCTGGTGATGTGGTTGTCTGTCAGCTCCTGAATCGAGGCCTTTTCTCCAGAGGTCTGCTGCAGCTCTGGGTCGACAGCGTGGATCAGCTCCCTGTCTTCAGATGGCAGCCACAGCACCTATAGATGCAAAGGAAATCATTCAACCACACAGACACAGGGAAATGAATTAAATAAACACTAAACCACAAATCTAGGAGTGGATAAAAGTCAATAAAAGCTGTGATTGTGTTTGTTGAATAATGCTAAACTGTGTCAAAGTCCACAAAAGCCAATAAACAATATTACTTTCTGCACTTTCCGCCTTGAACGGTACCTGTGAGGAGTTGATGTGGGCCTGTACGACCTGCAGAGTGGTGTTGATGTATGAGTGACTGTAAGGATGTCCAAGCGGTGGCCGGCGCAGATCGAACAGCACTATTCTGCTGCTGCGGGATGCTACCTCCAGGAACTGGGCCAGGGAGGGAACAGACTGGTTTTGGGCCTGGGAGCGATCCATCTCAGACAGGGATGATACAGTTCCAAACGGATCCCCCTGTAATAAACAAGTGCAAATCAGTGATGAAAAAAGGTAAAGGAATTATCAATAATTAGTTGATTTAGCTAACTAACTATATGTAAATTGAAAGTTTTGATAATTCTACATAGAGGGCCTTAAATAAAAAAATTGTAAGAATTTTACACAAACTGAGACAATAATTTAATCTGTTTTAGCAGAATAAATAACTCAACATTTCAGCGTTTGGCCTCCAATCATCATAACACTGAAAATAAGGCAGGTCTGACTGACTGGCTGCTGTGAAGAGGATTTGGGGGATGTTGTGTTGAGTGTGCACGTGTTTGCTGATCGCACCGATAAGAACCAGTCGCCAGCATTCAGCTGCTGTAACTCGGCCCACGTAAACATGGAGGCATCGAGGTGTGATCGATTTGGGAAAACCTCGGCGACATTTGTGGTCCTCCTCAGAGTGGAGTCATGCATCAGGAAGGGAACGCCATCGTAACTAAAGACAGCGGTGAAAATATTCAGTGAGTGTCAGCGTGAGGATTCAAATTGTGAGGAAAACAATGAGTGATGATAATAAAATGTTAATGAAGTGATGGGAAAGCAGAGAGGGAGAGTGAAAAGGGCAGCAGAGGAGAGCACATGAAGAGAGGCCAATTAAACTCACCAGTAAACAATGAATTCTACAACAACAGCCATCAAATTAAGTCTGACTGTCACAAAGACATTTATCTAATTCATGAACACAAGAAATCTGGGAAATTATCTGCACCATTAGTCACACAAGCGACTCTGACATACATGCCCTGATGTATGCACACAGATTCTTACACACATGAAAGAACCACTAGCCTCACCTGGGTCACAAACAGCAACAGATTAAGCTAACCCGCTAATGCTGGGTCATACCATGCTGCTGTTTTCAGGCTGTAAAATAATGTGCTAAAACAAAAGCTATGGGCTAAAGGCTAAGTGGATTGGCCTGGCAGTAATCATCTTAGCACAGATTTACAATTTACAATTAGCATAAAGACACAGACTTAGCCGCAGTTCAATGGAAATTTACAACTCTTGTTGATAACTTTAGCAGCAAGCAAACGAGTTGAACTACAATTCGAATATAGCTTAACTCACAGATTCAATGCAAGGCCATCATTTATCGTAGATTTGGCTCATGCAGGGTTGCCAACTCAAAGTTATGACGCGAAAAAACCCTCTAAGGCTCAGATTCATGCTGTCCACACAAACTGCCAGCAAATACGTCTAATGAAAGCCTCACTGTGATTTTAGCGGGGATGTTATAGTGTGTGTGGATGTGTGACCATGGGGTGGGTTTAGACCCTCTATACACACCCTGTTACAGTGAATAATAAAATAACAATATATAAAAAGTTCATACCTGATGGTGACGTCAGTCTCTAATCCATCTCCTCCAGCTTCCACCGCCTTTTCAAATGACATCACAGTATTTTCTGGAGCAAGCTACAAATACACAGAAAAAAATAATCCCTAAGAATAAACATTCGGTTTATAGTTACAACGTGCGCTCCTTCAGAAGACAGAGGCTGATGTCTGAAATATTATAATCAAAATTAGAAGAAGAAACAGACTTTAACCCTCAAAGGTGCTCACGTCAATACATTTAAATAAAACAATTTAATCATGCTTTAAATCACTTATAACTTAAGTTCTACTGTTGTATTACCGCTGGAACCTCAACAGGAAGCTTTAGGAAGGTTATATTCAAGAACTGTATGAACAAAACACACAAGTTATTCCTACAGTATCTGATCTGACTTTATATGGCGTCAAAACTGTATTCCAGGAAGGGAAACTATATTGTTCGAGTTATAATGACAGGCTGTTGTGGTGGGTCTGCTCTTTCCCTTCTTGTTGACAGCCTTTGTATTGTGTCTTCCAGAGGTTTCTGATCTGCAGGTACCAACCCAACCAACCTACCCAGTGTTCATTTTTTGGTCTTAGCTGATTCTTGTGGCCTTTATTAACAAGTGGACAGGAACATGATGGCATTCAGTGTGGGACACGAGTCAGGACTTGAACCTCGGCCTGCTGCCTGCTCTATGTACATGGAGTGACCACTAAACCAGTTGAACACCCCTCATTCTGCCCATTTTTCTCCTGATGTGCCCTCACCATAATTAGTCAAGGCATAGTCGCAACTTAGTCTGACTCTGCCGGAGCTTTCTTGTTGTTAAGGTTTTCTTTTCTCCCACTGAGGCTAAGTGGTTGCTCAAAGGAAACTGGTTTGTTTTTGTTCTTCTGTAAAATTCCCTGAGATGGCTTTTTGTTCTGAATTAGCAGAATCGTGGAAACATTTGACAGAATTAACAGAATTAGGATTCTCACCATTGGAGCTCCTTTGTGTCCAATGAGAGTTGGTGCAGGTCCCAGTGTTCCTGCATCTTTAATGCATGGCGAGTACATTCCCAGAGGAACCAGGAAGAGCGAGAACAGCACAGACAGGTAGAGACCCAGGACAGCGACCTGACGCACTGAATAACACAGCAAAAGAAAGAAAGAAAGGAAATCCTGTGACCAAATAAGGCAAACGGACAAATCCATTAAACTTGCGCTGTGGTCTACAACGTTTTAGGAAGCATAGCAGCAGAATAAAATGACAACATTTTTGGTTACTGACCTGCAGTTTTCATCCATCACATGTTACTAACAAACGGTTTAAAATAAATGGACTTATGGCTCTTCAGGTTCCAGCAATAATGCTAATTTCTTTTCTCTTTTTAAAGGAATACAACAGCTTCATATGAAACTATGTACAAACACACATAAACACACCCCATCACAAGTGAATCCGTAACTCTAAACCTCATCCTAAGCTTAAAATAAACCTTAAAACATTTAAAGCATTTCAAAAGTCAGGAATCATTACAATACTTTTCTGTTCCTTTAAGAGAGACAAGAGTCTATTTTGTAACTAAGTAAACTGTTGTGGGTCCCCACAACATGACTAAAGCCGAACCCACACAAAGTTATACTGGAGCATTCACACAAACATTTGGAAGCATCTTAAACACGAGATATAAAGTGTAGCAGAAGTTTACTGATGTAAGAATTATAACTTAATAAGAATAATGAACTGTAAATCTTCTCTGAGCGGTCTGCTGCTGAAAGCCCATACATATGAGCGGCAGGCAAACTGATGCCCGTCTGGGTCGTAGTCAAATCCAAATTCTGGTATTTAGTGCAAATATTCCACAAATCTATTGGGATTAGAGAGAAAACTGTTCAAGCAGAAAATTCAAATCCCTTTTCCATTTATAAACACGAATAACAATAAATAATAAAGTGGATTTGAAAGTTGGTTTATCACTGGAAAGAGTAGATGACTCAAGGAAGAAGATAAGTGATCGAATTCCCTTTGTTTTAGAAAGTTTAAAGCATATTTCACACCAAACCATGAATGTCCTTTGTCCTGGGATATACTTTTACATCACAAGAGCAAGTTACAAAGTTAAAGCTCCAGAATTGGATTTTCTTTTATTGGATTGAAATGCATTGAAAATACTTTGGTAGTAAATTTGCACAATATAAACATACTGAATGAAACTAAGAGTTCAGCTAAATTAAAGCAGTATTAAAGAAAATATTCCACAGTGTTTCAGGTAAACGTAATCTTCAAAAATCTGTTCAACTTAACTCTTTTACATGGTTAACACAGATCCCGAATACTCAGTCTCTGAAACACAGAGTGAAAGAAGTACTGATGAATAAAGTCAATCAGTAAAAGCTCTTTAATCAAGAAACATTGGAGTTATTTTCCTCAATCTGCGCATTAAATAAAGAAAAGAGGCGCTGCTCTGGTGGAAATGTCAACGTGTGCTCTTTGTCATACTCCATAATGTTTCCTCTCTCTGAGAATGACTCAACACAGCAACACCAACGACCATCATGCACACACACAAACCCTCCACCAGCTGTCTTAAAATCTGTCTTAGCAAGTTGTGATAGAGTCACTTCAGATGACTCGTGTGTTTTTCCGTGTATTCATTCCTTCTATATGTGGGTGCTTAGCTTCATACAGTAAAACAGAACCAGGCTACATCCCTGCACTCTGGTAAACGTTTCTCTCCTGTCAGCCTTTTCAGGAGACCCCTGATATGACTCAGCATCACTGTAGCTGCTGAATCACCACGGCAACAAGGAACAGTACCCATGGAGACTAGATGAGAGGAGAAGGGAGAGGCAGAGACTTGGAAGTCAAAGCCATTCGGAGGAGAGTGAAAAAATGCGAAAGACACAATGAATTCTGGAAATAAACCCAAACATAACTGAAAGGGACGGAGCAACAAGAGAGGTGACCAGAATGACCCAAGAGATGAAAAGGCAGACATCTGACATTTTATCTGAAGTGGGTAGATGGAGAAAAAGAAAAGATAGTAGAGTAATACAGTAATGTTCAGATATATAGTTAATCCCAGAAGAAAAGGCGTCACATTGTGATGGATCAGTTGGATTTAAATATGGTTTTAATGTCTTTGGGCACAACTCTCTGTACTACTACAACTGTAACTTTAATAGTTGAAACCCTTCAGCCAGCAGGTAATCTAACAAAGGTGTTTCAGCTCTTTCTGTCTTCTCAGTACAAGCAATGAAAGTCTGCTTATCTTTAATCTCTTTTGTTCTCTCCCATTGTTTTTAACATATGTTATATCACACTATCCTGAGGGACCAGGATAAACAGTTTGAGGGTCTAAATTGAGACCAAGACAACTCAAACAGATCAAATAAAAGAACTTTACAGGCATGAACATTTCAAACAACTTATAGATTATACTTGATATATTGTAAATGTTGTAATAATTAAACAAGGACAATAGGATACATAATTTTTACAGGATGTGTGTATTACATACAAATCCAAATCTTCACCATCATTACCTGGCTCAGTATGTAAGTAAGTGTTAAAGGAGTGTATTTCTTGAATCCTGCTAGTTTTCCTCAGGGCAGTATTTGCAGGTTATGTCTAATCTAATCTATAGAAATGCTGGAACTGGGTAGCCTTAATTACAGTCAAAGTCCGACCGCAATCTCAATGTTGCATCAAGCATGACAAAGATAACACTCATCAGCTTGCTTACCTCTTTTGTTCATGCGGAAGAAGTGCAACGCGACGGGCCAGGAGAGAATTGCCATCAGTGAGACAGCAGCCACATGAAGGAAAGGTGCAGTCACCTGAAGATAATGAGACAGAAATGTCAGTCAAAACATGAAATACACAAGATGCAATGTTTTTCAAATTGTGAAAAAGTAATAAATGATCTCCTTTGATTGGCTGGTGTGCCAGCTGTGACTAACCTGCAGGGAGAGGAGGAGCGTCTTCCATTCCTTGCTCCACAGGTCAGACAGGATGGCCGTGGCGGTGACAGAAAATGCCAACGTCACTACGATGCCAGTCTGGAAAGAAATCACAACGTCTATAAGAAGAGGCAGAAAAACACAAAGCTTCTTTATTCTTTCTTTATATCTGCGAGCGTCTACCTTGTGGCTCCAGTGCAGGTACAGCCTCTGACCCTCAGTCAGCAGACACACCGCCAGGACCTGAACAGATGTTAGCTGCAGTTAGGTCAAGAAATACGTCCGAGCTTATTAGAATATTAGTAAAGTGTAACAAATAAATCTAAAATAAAACATATTGACATCAAAATGTTCATGAACTGTAATAATAAGAAATATTCTTTAACAAGCCAAACAATATGCATCTTTTAAACTTCACTATTTATGTGTCTTCTTAAACTTTTTGAAACTGCTTATCACTATAAAACCATTTACTTTTTCAATAAATCTCTCAAATCTTCTTGTATTCTGTGACTCAGCAGCGTTAATAAAACAATATCGTTATATGTGCTTCATGAGTAAACTGCTGTAGGTGTCTTATTGACTTAATCTTGGTCTGTTTTGTGTTATTTAATAAGTTTTACGTAACATTTGACAGAAAAGTACACAAGCTCCTACAGTAAATGTCATGCAAAGTGCTGGGAGGCCCAATGGATAATCTGTGCTGTGCCCAGTGAAACACTCTGGTTCAAGCTCTCTGGTTTAGTGAGAAAAATATGATATAATGACCTAAAAACCTGTTGTTATACAACAACACAAAGGTATTCGTAGCACCTCTTGGTTTTAACTAAGAACAAAGAAACAAAACTATCATCAATTGTCTGAAATTACTCGAGATATGTTTTCATTTTGTTTCTGGATCACATTTTACATTTCCAGGTATCAGATAGGTTTATATTTTATCAGCATGTGTACCAATAACAGGGCGATGTATGTGAAGAGAGAAGCAGCAACGGCTAGCAGGACAAGGGACCAGGGGAACCAGAATCCAAGAGTCCCAAAATTGAACCTGGGGACAGACGAACAAAAAAAAAAGAAAAAGATATCACATTCAGTTTCCTTTATATATTCATTTGTTTATTACAAATTCCCTTTAAAAGTAAAACAGGAGCAGCATACAGCTACTAGAGCTACTGGAGACTGTTTCCTCTGCAGTTGTATGAACCTGGCAGCCTGATAGACGAAGGAAAGACCCGCGAGCCAGCTTGGAATATATTAAGAATAGATTAACTTAGAATAATATCAGGAGAATCCATTAGGAGATGGGAGGATACGGTGCATTCATCATGCATGACTTTAGGCACAGAAAAGTAGAAATAGATGCAGTACAATGTTTATTTAATACTGCCGTGAGCTGGATTTGTTTGGAGAAGGAGAATTCATGTTTATATCCTAATTTTGTAAATTATTCTGGGTTAGAATCAGTTCTTCATGCCTACTTGGAGCCTTGATCAATTATTACAGGCACTGTTAATACAACTGGAATATATAAACATCATGTATGTTGCTTCTATGTGTCTCAGAGTCACTATTGTCTGATACATTTTATAAAACAGGTTTTTGAGAGATGGATCGTTTTAATAATCTTTAGGATGATCAGTTTAATTTATTTCTGTTTCATCCCTTTATAATAGACAATAAATCCATTATGATGACATAAAACAGCAATAAAAAGTATAATAAACGTAGAACATTGATGAACTAACACAGAATGTGTGTGTGTGTGTGTGTGTGTGTGTGTGTGTGTGTGTGTGTGTGTGTGTGCGTGTGCTTGCCAACGTGTACGTCAGCATGTGACTGTGAAACACCCACCAGTCAAAGTCATTGTAGTCATTCTGGGCTTCACTCCAGAAATAGAGAAAAACAAAACTCAGGAAGAAGGTGAGGATCAGGAGGCCAAAACTGCCACACTCCACCTGGAACAAAGACAGATTTCTTTTCGTTTTATCTTCTTTTTTTGGACCCTAAAAACTCGAGTCTATTTAGCGTGAGTCTGTAAATTATATGTACGCCGAAAGATGCTTTAGAGGCATCTCTAAACTGTTTGGATGCAACACAGTCTGGCAGAAACAGAGGAAGTCTGTCCTATAGCTGACAACGTACATTTATATATATGTATATATATATATATATATATATATATATACACATGCTGATACTTTTTCATAGAAAAGTTGTGACTAACTGTTAGAGTCAGCAGGCTGAACTGACGAAAACTGGCTGGGGAATCAATACTGTCTGCACAATCAGCAAACCAACCAAATTTGACACTGTTTATAGGTGCTGTGTCCGTATGTTTACCTTGCTGCAGCAGCACTCTCCCGGCTGCGCCCGGGCTCTTTGGTATCGTCTCCATTGGCAGCCGTAGAGGCCAGCCAGGCAGGAGACGAAGGGCTGGTGTTCATACCTGTTACAGGCATTATGAGGCAAGCATCAGCTAACAGAAGTCATACATTTCTACTTTCTGGTGAGAAAAAGAGAAAGAGACACATCTGGTATAGAGGGTATGCACCTCCATCACAGCTCAACCGAGACCACTTAGACACGGTCCTCTGGGTAATGTCACCTTAAAGTAAAGGTTGTTGGTCTCAATAAGGACGATTGTGACCTTCTAAAGAATTTGTGAGCCGTGGACATTAATAAGTGGCCAGAAATCTGTTCTCCTGAAACTTATACATAGCTCTTGACTGAAAGTCTGGCCTAGTCATACCTCACAGCAACATTTGTCAGCAAAATCTAGGTGACGAGGACCTCAGTCAACATTTTGGTTGTATACGGGAAGGTTTGTACCAACCATTTTTATTTGATTCAAATTTGTATTACAGCATGTACTGAATTATAGTGTAGAATCAACTGTGTGGCACATGTTAAATCTGACCAGCTCAGATACCGTAGGGCAGTGCTTCCCAACCTTGGTCCTTAAAGCTGCATGTTTTCCACATGATTCAAATGAATGGGTCAGTTCTTCAGCTCTGTTCAGGCTGACGGAGACCCATTCATTTGAATCTGCTGTGCTGGAGCATGGAAACATGGAAAAAATGCATCTCTATCCTCTGTCCTGGTTTTTAATCATATTTTTTCTCATTTGTTCCCTTGATTTGTTATTTTGGGAAAACATTTGACCCATAAACCTGATGATCAGTGTTAGAAAGGTTTAACCAGCTTTAATATCAAGTCACTTTTACATCACGCATCTGTTAATGTTACTGTAAACTTGTCACGTCTAACAGACATCTAACCCTTATCCACAGTGCAGACACAAAGCACCACTGTTTTTCCATTAAAAGCAAAAACATTGTAGTTACAAAGATCTCAAATGGATGATGAAAAGTCGCCTATCTACGGTAGTTTTGTCTAAATATTGAAGCCTATAAAAATGACTTTCACTAAAAATCTAAAATACTGGACACCAAAATGCTCACTCACTTACTTTTTGTAAGTTTGATTAAAGAAAACTTCGACAATTTTCTGAATCTGTTGGTAAGATCGACTGCACAATAGCTCTTTCTCATTTTCAGTGTGTCTTCTGTGTTTTTGCCACTCAGCAGGAAGTAACGTCTGATGACATCATCTGCATTCCCTTTATAAACACTGTTGACAAATTAAAGTGGGAAAAAATCAAATGCCCCCTGCAGTTTCAGCACATCTTGGAAGCAATTCGCTCATTTGGTGTTTTCGCGATTAGATTTGATCTAATATGTTGGACCAAAATCTCCAACAGGTGTTTAACATGGTTTAAATATGATGATTTATATCATTTCAGTTCTCAAATATTAGATGCTTGAGCCGTAAAGATGAATGCACTTTAGTGGAGGAGATCCCATGTTATGCTAATATGATACAACATAACAGAGCTACCAGCTCCCCACACTGTAGGGTTGCAGGGTCCAAATAACGTGACCGATTTAAGATGAAGTAGCAGCCAGAAGAGTTTCAACTTGTGTTGAAAGTGCGGACTTCAAACTATCTATCAGTTTTCAAACTGTGTCGATAGGCCAAGTAAAACCAGACTGAGGAAAAATAACCAATGTTTGGAGCAGGAAGAAACTGTAAAAACGGGCTATTCTAAGGAAAGTGCTCGCTGTGGTTTTCACAGTATAAAAATACTCAGATTTTATGTTTTTTGTGTGACTTTAGGTCCAATGTGTTAAATCAGCATGTCAAAATGAGAAGATAATTGTAAAGCCACACATGAGAGGTTGTGATGAAAAAAATTACCCCACACAAGGCAAAGTTTTTAGTTTTCAAAGTGAAATATAAAGGTAAAATCAAAAGTAATGGCCTATTATACACATTTTGGAATGATCTCATGAAAGCCAGTAACAGAAACAGCTTTACAAGGTTAACAAAAGATCTAAACATCTCAACTCAAACTGTGAGGTTTAGTAATTCTTAACCCTTCATGTAAATATAAGACTTTAGATTTTAATACAGCACTCACATCTAATAAGCTATGAAGCTGAATCCAGATTCAATCAAATGCTGTAAAATAAGGGTTTCATAGGAAGATAATAGTTACACAAACTGTTCACAAACATGTGAAAAATATTGCACTTAAAGTGATGCAGTCACATTTTGTTGGTACGGAGAGTGTGACTCATCATTATGCTCAGACAGAGTGTAGGCTGGTGGAGCAGCGAACTCACAGCTCTCCATGAGTGCTGCTTCCAAAAAAACTTCATCCAGAGTATTCAGGACATTTTGTTAAAGTAGATTCAGCTGCTGAGTGCTTTGGTTTTCTTTGAAATAGTCTCATGATGCTCTAAAACAAAGAAAATCCCATTAAGCCACAGCGTATTGCCAACACTAATGTAAACTATCTTTAAGCTAGTGTAAAAATAACCTCTCTATACATTTGTAAAAGGTATTTAAAATAGCAGCTACTTACTGCAGCAGTCATTTATAAAGAAAGCTGTGTGAGAATGAGTTTAACGGTTAGAAATCCACCCTGTAAGTGGTGAAACTGACCGTTGCATGATGGTGCTGATGGTGGTGTGTTGTTCTGTACCTTTGCAGCAGCTGCCGCCGCACCACCTTTAACTTCCCCAGCTTCGGTCTGGTCTCGGGCGTTCACTCACCCACAGCCCGGCATCACAGACACAGAGAGGGGGAGACGGAGGAGAAGGGGGGAGGAGGGAGGGTGAGGATGGAAGATAACGAGGCTCCACCCTATCTTCACCTGGCAGGAAAGAAGAAAGTTTGAATCACTTTAAAGACGTGTGCAGGAAAATTAAACTCAGCAGGTCAGTGTGAGTCCTGGTTTTATTTCTGTTCCCTGCTTGAAATAACCCGGGAGATAAAAATGCTCCCACAGAAATATGTGCTGACCCATATTTGACAGTCTATGCTGAAGATGTGTTACTCATAAGAACTACCACCACAAAAACGAACAAATCTGTAATTTACTGATGCTGTTTGCCAGTTAAATTAAACTAACAGGCAATAAAGGGAGTCTTTCCAAAAACAAAGTCCTGAATTAAAACAATTGAGTTTTGGGAGATTCGTTCATTCATTTTCAGAGGAGCTACAGACCATCACAGCTACCACTGAAGGGTGAAGTCTGAATATAGGTCCCATCACTCAGCTTTACTGTGATAACACACCATTGTATCACAGTGATCATCCTTTTAGTTACTGACTGAGTTTTAAACATCTAGATATGATCCAAACAGTCTCCTTTAACTTAAAAGCAGGTTAAGCCAGAAATGACTTGTTACTCAATCTCATTCAATATTACTTGAAACAACCTGAACAGAGCATTTTTTGTGAGTTGAGAGATTAACATTTTACCAAACAAGACCTCGATCTTGCATGCCTCAAATGATTTGTCACACTGGACTTAAAACTTTGTGAATAATACCTTCTAATAAAAGATATTGCGCATGTTCAGATTTGCAGAAATAAGGTGATTCTACTGACAAATACCTGCTTAATCCAATTCAGGCCATTTGTGTGAAATATGTTGTATGTTAGTTTGAGTTATAGCCAAACTAATCAGTGTAGCCTTGAGTGTAATCCTTGAGATATAATGTCCACAAGAAAGGATCGGACCACCTGGAAACATCACATCTCGGACCATAGCTGTCACTAACACAGAGGTACAAAGCAGTTTTATGTTGTTTACTTCTAGCTTTCTGTTTAACAACCAGCAGCAGTGTAGTCTGATAATCATTGTTGTGCAACAGCTCCTGTAATCCACTTAACCTAACACCACAGCAATTAACCAATCAGCCAACCAGTGAAGCCGGTGGTCACTCAATTAGTCAACAGGTCAGAAGCTTCAGGGTACTAAGCCTTCCCGAGTTCACACATTACATCTGGGACGACAATAAATAGATTCTGCAACAACCTCAACGATTTCCATAAAGTTTTATTGATGTAAAAATTCTCAAAATCAAATGTAATGTCAATCTTGGCTAAAAGTCATTACAGAGTTATCACTTGAGCTCGATAAGTGGTTTATGAACACTGTTAGAATGCAGGTAATATTCTTAAATGTAACTTTAACCCGGATCGCAGGGGAAACCCAGAGAAACACAGAGCTCCGTTTGATCCTAATGAGTTTCAGACCCAGATGAGTGGCCTGAATATACTTGATGTGGGTCAAACAACAGCTTTGAACAGCTAAATTACTCAAAATGGTTTCCATTACAAAAACTTTAATGACCAGTAAATTAACTGGTTTTGTCATAAATTTAGGGATATAGAGCACTGGTATTAGCTAACCCAACGTGAGGTGATGTGCACCGTTATATAGATGTTAAGGTGGTAGATTATTAGCACAGTGGTGATGTACAACGATTGTCCTAAACACACCATTTTCAATCGTTTGTCACAGTTTATGTTTTGACATTCTTGTTTTCAGGTTCCTCATGTTTCCATGTTAATTTCTTGTCATGTTTCTTGTCTGTTTTCTGTTTCACAGCTGAACATCATCACCAATCACCTCCCCACAGTATATAGTTTCCTGGTTCCTCTCACTCATTGCAAAATCCTCACTTTACCTTCCAGGCTCACGCCAGGAATGCTAAGTCCGGTTTTGCCTCATAGTCTTGTTAAATCACAGTCTTGTAATTTATTCACAGTCTTGTTTTATTTTCATAGTTAAGTAATTATGATAACCGGCTCAGCTGCACTTTTTGTTCTTGCTCCTTGTCTTTTTTGGATTAAACCTTTTGATTTGTGAAGTACTACATCTGGTCCTCCCTTCCTCGCACCAAACCTCTTGACATCGTCACATTAATGTATTATGTTGAGGTCTGAATGTGCAGGTAGTTAATAATAATCAAAATAATACGTTTAAATAATCAAAAAGTTACAAAAGAAATGAGGTTTTCTGTAACCACAGCACACTGCTCCACTAAAAGTTTTTTATTACACGACCATCTGTCTGAAAAGTCTGCTTATTATCACTATATAAAAGTCACGGCCAGAGAGGCCATTTCATATCAAAACTTCTCAAGGAGAAGCTGGGAGACAAAGAGAAGGAATGTTGTCTCCCCACTGATTGTTATCTTTATAGCTCTACAAATAAGGAGATGACTCCAAACTCAGGAGATATACCAGACCTGGGTACATGAAAGCAAGAAGTAGATAGTATCTATGTGTGTGTCACCAAATAAAAGAGCAAGTAGGCACCCACTCATTGGAGAACTCTTGTGAATCTGCAGAGAGAAGGTTTGTGTGTTGTTCTCCCCTTGCAAGTAAAATACTGAGGCCTCTGAGGGATTTCTTGGTTTCATACCGTTGTCTGTGAGTAAATTTTTCTAACACCATCTTCTTCAGTTCATTTCTGCTCAGTATGTCTCTCTTTCTGTTCTCTCTGCCAAGTCGGCCACGAGATGACCAAACAGATTCAACTGCAACGTTTTCACACAGCTGCCATAGTGGTAGTGTGTCATGTATTCTGTGTTTATGGAATAAATTTATCCCATAACAGGAATAAAATGATGGAAACAAAGCAGGTAAGAGATTAAATGAACTAAAGAGACATATAAGAGGTGTGGGAGGCTCTTAGGCTACAATAAGGATTTCAGAAGCAATGAGAGATTTAATAAATATGTTGAAATAAAATACTAATGTAGGAATTTCATGACAACAGATCAGATCCTCGCTAATATGTGCATTCAAAAGGTCAGGATGCACCGAATATTATAAAAGAGTCCAGCTGTAAACACACTGAATAACTTAGATACAACCAGGTCTGTGACTCAGAGTTTAACTAAACAAAAAGTCTAGATTAGGGCATTAGATATGAACAATTATAACAAATAGCAACATTTTGTTTTCTATTTTTTTCAATTTCTTTTTTTTAAATGAATTCTATATGAATTCACTCATTGCACCTTCTTTTTCTGCATCCTTTTAAAGATACTTGCCCAGAAAGAGTGAGCATCAGCAGCTGTTAATGTGGACACAGCAGCTGCTTCCACTCCAGAGGTTTACACTAAATATGGGCTACCTTTGAATGGAAACTCTGCTGCATCAAAGATGTTTAAAGGGCTTAAAGTGATGTGTTTTAGAAGGCATCACATACCACAAACAATCAAATTTGCTCTGTCAAGCAAAACAGGTTAAAGGTGCCTTTCACAGTCTCCTTTTAGTGCTCATTAACTCCTAAAGACTCACAGGCCTACGAGGATTAGGGCTTTAAATTAAGACATGTAAACGTTCAAAAACGATGTCGGACGGCAGGCTCGTCTGACTTCCAGTGCGTACTGTTCCCATTTTGTTTAGGGATTAAGGTCAGCTTCTTTCTATAGAAAAATATAACAGATGCATTGTGAAACATTAAAGTGTCATCCAACTCTTTATCTGTTTCTTTTTTCTGTGTCAGTATAAGAGTAGCTTGTATTTTACTGTTTTCTGTGACCTGGATCTAAAGTGGGTCAGGTGTAGGACAGGTGGTGACATGAAAAGAGAAATGACATCCTTTTTCCCCCCCTCTGAATTCTCAGAGCAACCAATAAGTAAGTACATCTTAAATTTAGGATGAGACAGCTGTGGTCCAAGCAAGCAAATTGGCAAAGATAAAAAACAGAGGTTCCTTAACCACTGCATTTTCTGTCAGTCTATCATTTTTGTTTCTTAAAACAGTTTTTTTCCTCTTTCTCTTTGTCTTTCATCATTTACCTGGTGGTAACCGCTGACTCTGCCCACACACATTTCTATTTATACATCAATATATTCAGCACCTCTTCAACCTTAGCCTGAATAAGGAGAAAGTTCCAGCCCCGTGGAAGACATCCAGTACCTAAAAAATCTCATGCATCCACCCTCAGGGACTGCAGATCAGCTGCTCTAACATCACATGACATAAACAGTTATTGGTTTAACACCTTTCAGGACCCACTACAGTGAGCTTATCGTCTTCAGCAAACCCACTCTCATGTGGACAAAGCCGGCAGCATGTGAGGATCATGTTCTCTGACATCTCCAGTCCTTTTTAAATACAATATATCCTGCATTGTTATGTAAGAAGCTGGAGAATATACAGGTGGATGCCTCCACAACCACCTGGATTATTGACAACTTGACAAGCAGAGCACAATTTGTGAGACTGAAGGGTTGTGAATCTGAGAAGATGGTCACAGTCATTGCACAGGAGCACCACAGGGGACTGTACTCTCACAGTTTCTCTTTACTCTGTACATTTCAGACTTTAAGTACAACTCAGGGTTCTGTCATCTCCACAAATACTCAGATGACTCTGCAGTCGTGGGGTGTATCAGTGATGGACAAGAGGCTGAACACAGGGAAGTGGACAATCACTTTGTGGGATGGTGTGGGGACAATCACCTCATCTTAAACAAAACTAAAGAAATGATCGTGGATTTAAGGAAGACCAGAAGCCAAATACTGTCTCCATCCAGGGTGAAGAGGTGGTTGAGGAATACAGATACCTGAGGGTTCACCACCACAGCAGACTGGACTGGAAACACTGAGGCTGTGTACAAAATGGGACTTAACAGATGGTACGTCTTGAGAAAGCTACGGTTAATTCTCTACAAGTCTGTGGCTGAGAGAGTCTGCTCTGCAGCAGCATCAGAGCCTGAGACTCAGAGAAACTGAACAAACTGGTAAATAAGGCTGGTCCTGTGCAGGGGACATGCTCTGGAGCCCTAAGATAAATGTTGCATAAGCTGGTTAACATAAAGAACAACACTGACCATCCTCTTCATAACATCGTGTTGAAACAACAGAGTCATCAGTTTGAGGCTCCGATGCAAAAAAAGAAAGATGCAGGGGGTCCTTCCTGCCAGCAGCAATAACTGTTTATACAGAAAGCTTGTAATGATTGGCTTATGTTTGAACTCCAGGAGTCAGAGAGTTAAGCAAGTAAACCTGTCAGCTAGTCAGAAACATCTGCTGATTTACTAACTGTGAAACATTAAAAGTGCAAAACTCATTTATGAAAATACTTTCCTTTCTACCAGAATGTTTTAGGGATGTCATAGAAAAAAAATTCTGACTAGGAAGACATGTCTCATGATATAATGAGGTTATAATGTCATAAAAGACTACAAATTTCACACGTATGTAGCACCACAGTTTGAGGGGAGGGGTAAACCCAAAGCAAACACAGAGAACAGAAGATAACAGATATAGCACTCTGGGAACCGTACAGTATGAACCAGCTGTGGGAACATTGTGTCGCTCTCTGAGGAAGTCCGAATAAGTAAAGTCTGAGGAAGTCTGAGGAAGTAAATACACAAATTCAGGGCACCTGAAAATCATTGACAGAGTAATAAACAACCTGCCCACCTGTTATTATGATATCTTTAACTACATCTTCTGTGAGGAGAGGAACTTAAAGATGGACAGGAGCACAGAGAGTGGTTTTATAAAGCATCTTCAGAGCCAACTATAACATCATTAGTTCCAGACTTTATCTTTCCACTTCCTGCCTCATTTAGCCCGTCCCCCCCCCCGTTTACATTCTCATGTTTGAACACAGAGAACTCTTTGATCTCATCAGCTAAATATTCTGGTAATTAACAAAAAGAAAATGGAATAATTTGGCTTTTGTATGTAGAAAATTTTCGAAGAACATTTTTTATAATTTTCTCACATTTTTGCAAAAGAGAATTAATCTTCCTTAATTAACAAAATTATCATTTCATCAGGTCTAAAAACAATATTAAATTTACAGTTAATCCAATTAAACTGAAACAATATTTCCCCCAAATCATGATATTTAAAATCATCCATTAAAAAGCCAACTTTGAAGTTATTTACAGAGAAAAGACTAAGAATATAAAACAAGACTAAACCCTATTTAGTCTATAGGGAGAGTTAATGTGCAGTGGAAGCAGAAATATATCTGTTAACGACTCTGGATGATTATTAAAAACCTGCTTACTCTAAGCACAGGGCCTGTAATGACCCAGGAGATCATTAAATGTTTTTCACAACTGTTCCAGATTCTAAAAGTCTTGTTCTACTTTCCAAAAGGACAGATTGTTGAGAAAGTTTTTAGAGAGAAAAGTCTACTTTAAAAGTGCTGGACTATAATTAAACAGTGACTGACTCCACTGCAACCTAATGTTGCCGTACTGTTTAAATGGGCAAAACAATACAATGCACGATTAGCTTAAAATGCACGTATACTGTGGAGAGTTGAACGAGTCGATTCAAAAATCTTAAGTTTCCTTTGTCCTAAAGCTTGGCTCAGCCTTAAAAATAATAGAAGAGCAGAGAAATGTTTTTCTATTGGTGCTCTGGCTCTAACCAGGATTACACCTGGCCATATAAATGTGAACAGGGAAACACAAAACAGTCAGTAGTGTCATTGCTAGGTCTTTTTTTGTTGTTTTGTCTGAGTAGTTGAAAGATGATTCAAACGCAAGCTTCATTTTTTTATATTACAGGCATCTTTCTGGCTTCAAACATCCCACTCAGCAGTTAAAAAGCGTGATGCATCAACAGCAGACCAGACTAACCAGGTCCAGAGTCATAGTTTAACTTCCAAACAACACCAATAGGAACACTTTAAACTCTGTAGCTGTCCTGATATTTTGCATCTTAATGGGTGATGTGGGACACTGAGGGAGCTGGTAGAGAAAAGGTTGGCAATCTGTCACGTTTCACTTGGCTGCTCAGCTCCATTACATCTGACAGGATCGCTGACTGCTGCGTATCCCTGCCAAGAATAAAATTATAACCCAACAGCATGCAGTATAACAGGAAATATGGCACCTATTCACAGGGACCATTCTCTTATTGCATCCCGGGAGCCTGGAGGCTACTGCAGGGCAAGTCTATTGTCAGAATCGTTCATCATTGATTACAGAGTAAGTGGGGACAATTGGCAAGAAATCTAGCATTGCAATTAAAAACAAACAATACCAGTTAGTTTTTAAACTAAGATAGATTTAAATCCATCTTAGTTGACATGGTTTAATTTATTTAATCACACTACAGCATTTACAGCCCAAAATCAGAATATGTTTGGATGGTATAAAAAAATAAATGAATAAATAAATGTTTTTATGCCTAAATGTAACCTAATGAGTAGAAGTGGCTGGAGCGGCTGCTCAATCCACCAATTCCCCTCAGATGTGGAGCATTTGTCTGAGACCTCTGAAACGTGTCTACTACAAAATAAAAGAGATTTAAATCTTGTTGTGGTTTGAGTAAAATGTGGTTAGATGTAAAAAGGGCGGTGGCATGTCTGTATGTTGATATTATGTTTGTTTCTTTGAATAACAGAGCTTTAAATCTTATTTGTGGATAAGATGATGTAATGGGTTCCCTAACAGCGGTCTTCAGAAGTATAACATACATGTTAGATTACATTTGCTGCTGTATCAAGTTTTAAAACATTCAGCATTGAACCTTGAATCTTTAAAGATGTTTCCAAGCGACACAAACTCAAAACTGACAGATTCACTGCCTGGATCCTCAATTTAAATAGCAACTTTTGTTTAATTTGCTAAACAAAATAGCTGCTTGTAACAGCAGTAAGACGAGTTTGAATCTCCAGGGAGTTTATGAAGTTTTCTTTAAATCAGTCAATGAAACCCTGCTGTTCCTGAGCAGCTGCACAGCTGTGGTTTTAAAATGTGAACGAATGTGCCCAAGATCAGATTAAACTTTAATGGCCCCTTTAGGAAATGGAGTATTAGATGTAGGAATGTAAAGCGGGTCAGTGCTGAGAATACATGTAAAATAAGACAAGCCAGTAGCCCGACTGTTGCAGAAAGTAGACACAACGACTTCCACTCGTGTGAAATTACCAAAGGGAAAGCAAATAAACAACTTAGTTACCGCAGTCTCAAAGTGCAGCTCTTTTTGTTGGAGATTTCCAATGACAGATCCTGGAGCTAAATGCAATTTGTCCCAGACTTTCAAGGTGAAGAAAGGAACCAAAACCACAGCTGAACGTTCTGGAGGCAGCTTTTACAATTTCAGTTCATCCATCTTTCAGTGATGCAGCAAAACCCACACAAGAATAAAAAGAAATACTGGAACAGAATGAGCAGAGGTTAAAGATTTATGTTGTTTATCTCTGATACAGACAGCCTGTTATCACTGACATACAGATGATAAAATATTTGTTTAAATTTAAACCCAATTATGTTCTTAAGGTACAGACCTTGCTCAGGTGCTTAGATTCTGTCAGAAGTTTAATTGTTGACAATTTTCTTCTACTTAATGAAGAGAAAACTGAAGTCCTTTTTTCCAAAGATAATGGAGACTCTCGGCCCACTCGCCTCATTCATTAAACCCTCGGTTAGGAACCTCGGGGTAGCTCACGTTAAATCACTGGTTCACTCTTGTTTTTATCATTTAAAAATATTGACAAGCTAAGTCCCATTGTGTCACGCTCTGAGATGGAAATGACCACACATGCCTTTATTTCATCTTAACTAGATTATTGTAATTCTATATTTCTATATTAACTTGTCAGAGTAAAAATGACTCGCTGCTGCGAGGCTTCTAACAAAAGCGTTCTCATTTCACTCCGTTGTTAACTCAGCTGCTTCCCGTCCAGCTGAAAGCAGCTGAAAATCCATCTTTTTAAACTTGCTCTTGATCAACTTTGTTATGTTTTTATATTTCTCGTTTCCTGCCATCCAGCTACGAAGCTCATACCCAGTTGGTTAACTTCGCTCCCTCTGTCCCACAAACTTATCTTCCCTAAATAAAAGCAGCTCGAGCTTTTAATGAAATAATTTGGAAAGGTGAAATGAAGATTTATGTATGGAGACAGAGGATCACCATCAAAGATGATGATTTTTCCAGTTGGTAATGATATAAAACTGGGATTACTGGTGAAACCGTACTGGTTTCATACCTCTGTCTCGTCAACATCTGGTGTTTAGTCAACTTCTGTCGGACATCCACAGCCAGAAAGTAGCCAAAATACTTAGTATCAACGCTGTGCATGTGTAATTTCTCCATCTAAGCTGATAGATGTGTTTGAACAATCTCAGAAATGATTTCTACAGATTAATTCAGGAATCTTAGAAGTTTAGTGTGACCAAATTATTGTTATTATTATGTTTGATGTAGGTAAATTGTACCTTTAGTACTAAGTCCATAAAATAATGCCTTCTGTATCGTTGCCTGTGATGCAGGTCTGACTCGAACCCTGAACTTGACCTATTTGGTTTAAAAACCTTTAAAAAAAAAACATCTTTGCCCCTGCAATATAAGCCTCCCATTTTGGATTTTATAGTAAAATTAAGCATCAAGTTACAGCTCGTGTGTGTTAGGCCAAGATGCCTGTTTGCTTACATCCACACACCCCTCTCACTGTAGCAGGAGCTATGGCGACAGCTAGCCTTGTCCTACTTACAAACTGCCTGAAACCATGGTAACCAAGGCTATGTCTCAGGACAGTAGAAAACTTATTGCCCCTCTTATTTCTCTAGCCTTTCCTCCTTGTCGATCCTTGATGAGGTTGAAGGCTTTTTTCCCTTTTTAAGGTCTGGTTTGAATAAATGTCGGGTTTCCTGTGTCACCTTCTTATTAACACTGAAGTCTCAAACATTTGTGGATGGCGATTTGGCCTTGAAATTTAAAAAAAGATACTTTCTGCATCATGTTTAGTTTCCCTGTCCTGATATGTGTATCGGTAATGATATAAAAGTTTCAGTCAAGAGTAAAATTAGTCAACATCATGGCTGAGCATTTCCAACTGCACTGCACCAATAACAGTCTCCAAATCAATTACTCAGGGATTCATATTTAATCAGTAAATAATACACACAGTCTGTTACAAACATTGATTTCTGTATTCACTGATCCTTGAACATACACGAGGCAAAAGTGTGCAGTTAAATCTTTACTTCTTTGAAGGAAAAACTGATTATTTGAAAGGAAAAAGAACAGAAAAGGTCATATTGATCAACAGAGATCAATGCCCAGATCATCAGAATGGGAACACTGCCACACGGTGAAGCTGATCGACAGAGAAACTGAAAGTAATAATACAAAATAATCATGAAATAAATAACCTCTCAAAACTAACGGGACACCAACAACACAGATATGCAACATAACCATCTTGGGAGCCACTGTGTGCATGAATATTTGTGAGTAGATACCACAGACCAACAGAAGAGTGATACTTTAGACATACAGATGGAGAGACTGTACGCATAAAACAATACAGGCCTCTGTATCCACACCAGTCAGCTCACTGCTGCTCCCTCATTGTCCAAACACAACACACCATAGTACTCAACAACACACCAACACCACCTCTAACAGCAGGCATGAGCTTTTGTCAAAGTTTTAAACAACGCTCATTATTTGTGGAACAAATGAAAACAAAACTAAGTCTCAATTCTGGCTACGAAGAATAAAAGAGCATGAAGTACTTCTGACTTTCAGTAACCACCTCATTATAAGCTGCCATGAGTCTGTTTCCCTGATATGGAAAAGATAATTACAGTTTATTTCATCTTCTACCTGCAGGGTGTTTTTAAGACGATCTGGACTTCTTCTCACAGTCTCACAGCTGATCAACATCTTTATTTATCCATCAAACTGATCAAATGTGTTGTCATCATCACAGCCATGAAACAGCCTTAATGAAAAGGAAATTACAGATTATGTTTTAATTATTTTTACTGCTCAAGTGGGAGATAACCCTGCGGGAATATTCATTCCTTGTAATAAAACCAATCTAATTAAACTGTACAGAAATTCAGAATAACACATTAAGCACCACATAACCATATCAAAACAATAAAGAGATGAATTCAGATTCTGAAACCTGAAAAATGATGCATGTCTCACTTTGTTTATCATTCTTTACTGTGTCCTGGGGAGAAAAAACAACAGTCAAAACCTAAAAAAAAACACTATAAACTTAGTAGATGTATCTCGTTGAGATGTTAGACATAAGGATGGGTTCAGAAGGGGTCTGATTTTTATTTCCCTGACAGGATGTAAATGAGATGCCTTCTGGGGGGTCACTTGATTCAACCTACTGTGCTTCAGACATTAGACAGAAAGACAACTGAGGCTAATCTCCCCCCTCTCAACTGTGTTGAAGGCATTACTCTTTGATTATTACATTTTTCCTCAAAGCAATACACTCCCATCTATAATGATGTGTCTTACTGGAGGGAAGAAACCACCGAAACAGACTGTTCTACTAATGTTAGTGGCTGAAAGCAAGAAAATGTTCAAAGTCAACATGACCGCACGACCATTTCAATCCTCGTAACCTTCACAAATAAATGTAATCTTTTTATTATTACCATAATAACACGAATGCTGTCTAAACTGTGTCTAAATGGGCTGCGATTGAACATAAAAACAATCACAACAAATGTTGCAAGAAAGGAACAAATCTCGACTTATACTATGTTTGTTCTGAATCCTTGATTCAAGCCATGTGTTTTCAGTCAGTTTTACTATGTAAATTCATACGGTTCAAACATACGATACAAGTTTAACTTTATTTTAATAGCACATTTAAAAACAACAACTGTTGACCAAAGTGCTTCACAGGCTCGGCCAGCGATTAAAAACGAGATCAAAAACACAATAAATACATGGACAAGCCAAGATGTCTGGGCTCAGCTGAAATGAAAGCCAAAGAGAAAAGGTGGGTCTGGAGCAAAGACTTTAAAGTCACAACGTTCTGGGCAGGAAGGCTGTTCCACAGGAACCAAAAAGGCTCAGCCACCCTTATCTCTGCTCCTGGATCTGGGAACATCTACAAACACCTGGTTTGATGATCTCAGGGCTCTAACTGGGGCATGGATATGTAAAAGCTCAGATAAATTAACAGGGCCCAGCCCATTTAGAGCCTTAAAAGGAAGCAATAAAATCTATTCTAAAAGGGACAGGGAGCCAGTGAAGTGAAGCTAAAACAGGAGTGATGCGTTCACACTTTTATGTCCCAGTAAGGAGTCGAGCAGCCATATTCTGGATTAACTGTAACCGCCGAACAGCTGTTTGGATTAAGCCCGCACACAAAGAGTACAAACAGTCGTCACAAAAGCATGAATAACTTTCTCAAAATATGGTTTGTCTTTAGTCGGCTGTCTAAACTGATGAAAACTTGTCTTAATCTGCCTCTCAAACTTTAAAGCACGATCAAGAATAACCACCAACTCAGTCTTACCTTCATTGAGACAGTTAAGATTCAACCAGGTTTTATCCAGATGTTTCATCTTTTTTCATGGTTGTTAAACATGAACTGCTGTATGTGGCTTGTGGAGGAAAATAAAATTAATTATAATCTAAAAGGGAGCACCAAAACCCTTCAAACGGGCAGAATCATGAACCAGATTACACTGCAAATGCTAATCTAACAATTTCACAAAAATTATGAAGCACCTGGATCCTGGTATACAGGAAACACTTTATAAAAACCACTTATAAACAGGATGACAGCTTCCATAGCAGATATTACTATTCACTGGTATATCTAGAGGTATGTCGTGCCACTTTGTTCTGTTCAGTGTCCTTGAAAATGTGGTGCTGCCTGAGAACCAGCCTGCCTTTTTGCTGGTTTTATTTTATGTGCAATGATTGTAAATAAGGACAGAATATCTGTGGAGGACACGCAAAATGATGTCAACACCATTCACCATAGAAAACATGGAATTCATAGGCTCAAATCAATGTGAGAGGCAGCTTTTAGGCCCTGAAACTAATTCCAAAGTAAATGTGGGGCCTTAACTTCACTCGAAAAGCAGTTATCTAACTAAAGCAGTGACATTTGAGTAAGAATTACACGTTGGTAGTGGTATGTATGAAAGACTGTGATTTGAGTGGCAGTGGTACATCAGTGATGCAAAAGCAGCAGAATGACAATAATCAAAAAAGACAAGTGGCGTGCCAATTTGCGACCATACCAGACAGATCAAACAGGCCAATACGTTCTAAATTCCACAAAAGCTGCAGATATAAACATCAGATGACATCATTTCTTCATATAACCCTCTGTGACACCTTTACAGCACCTTTCTGATCAATGTTCTTCATATCATAATGCTTTTCACTGCACATTTGTCACTTCGAGCTGGATAAATTTGTCTGCTTGCCTGCCTCAAAAAGCAAGATTTTAAAGGGCAAACGAAGACATGATGATATCATATGACTAAACATCAGTCGGTAATGTCTGTGAAACTATCCTGCATAGATGCAAAAATGCAGTAATTACTAAGAGTAATTATCTTAATATAAAAGCTGGAGCCTTCAGACACTTTTTAAATTACTCTCATAGCTGATGATAAAAAACAATAGTATACATAATAAAAAAGTTTCTAATATGTCTTTCAGAAATGAAGATCTAGAAACTGACCTTAACTGGGTGATAAAAGCATAAATATATGTGTCTAATGTGCCTGTAATCTTGAACCCAGACAGATAATTTACTGATAAGAGTCCTAAACTTCCAGAGGTTAAATCCACCTATAGCAGCGAACACATCAATCCCAATGTGCCAGACATTATATCAACAATATCAAAAGTAAAAGCAATTTAAGCCCAACACTTTGAAAGTGATTGACATTATATGACAACATTTCAGCTGCACAACTGTCTAAATCCAACATCTGGATGCCGACAAGAGGAAAGACTAGATAAAGAGGAAATCCAATTAAAAAACAAAAAAAACCCCAGCTAAAATCATTATAAAATACAAACTGACTCATAAGTCCATCACACCAACAAACAAGGAGCTGAACAAATTGAGCAGTATGCACCGCCGTGATGTTTAACGTAAAGAAGCTGAGCCACCGGGACGTTGCCAGTGTCCTGCAGCGACTGAATTTACCTTTAAACGTGAAAATGTGCCTTTTATTTCAGTACATTCAAGCCCGATATTTAGTTTGTACGGTACCTGACGAAAAATGGACTAAACACAACGTAAAAGATACGAAATCAAGCCGAAAATGTCCTACCAAACGGAAGTTTGTTCGCTGGTCGACTGCCCGTCCACACCGTCAGTTTTCTTTCGTCGGTTTATGACCGTTAGTTTTTAAAAACGTTCCGAGTCACGAGCCGTGTCCCGCAGTGGTCTCGTGCAGCAGCGCAGCCTCTCAGCTCCGTCTGTGTGATGACACTGAGCCGTACAGCAAGCCGGCTGCGGAGAGGGGGGGCGCAGGCACGAGGAGTCCGCTAGGGGCTCCAATCAACCTGTTGCTTACGTCACCGCAGCTAGTCCTATGGGTAGGATAACGTTGCTCCTGCATATGTAGCGACATCCATCCATTTTCTATACCCGCTTAATCCAATTTAGGGTCGCGGGGGAGCTGCAGCCTATCCCAGCTGTCATTTGGCAAGAGGCGGGGTACACTCTGGACGGGTCGCACAGACAAACAAGACACACAACCATGCACACTCCCGCTCACACTCACTCCTACGGACAATTTAGAGTCACCAGTTCACCTAACGTGCATGTTTTTTGGACGGTGGGAGGAAGCCGGAGATAACCCACGCGCACACGGGGAGAAAATGCAAACTCCCCACAGAAGTGCCCCAGCTGGGACTCGAACCTGTGTGCTAACCACGGCACCACATGTGGCACACATTCATGTGAATCGTTTACTTTTTCCGCATATTTGAACAAGTAAACACCGGATCTGAAGCAGCAACCTCAGATAAAGGTGAATATCACCTAAATCATGATCTCTATTTATGTTAATCACATAGAGAACTAGCAGTTTACAGCAGTTACTTTATATTCTTACAGATAGATGGGTCATGTATTTATAAATAATAATATTCTGGCACACATCACGTCAGGGTAAGAACTTGACTGTACATTTTATCCTTTTATGAGGCGAAAATGGGACTTATTTCCATGTAAGTATTTCACATTATGTCAAAATAAATTATAATGCTTATTAGAATCCAAATGTCTCTAAATACTTCACTGTGGTTACAAATTCTGCTTAAAATCATCTTGGATATAATCTGTTGTGGTGGTGGATTCTTATGAAATGAATAAACTAAACTGCTGGTATGTTCCTAAAACATTGATCAGCATATAGAGAATTGAATTATTCTCTGACTTTCTGAGCGTCCTGGATAATATCGCATAGACAAAAACTAAAGTTTCTGTACAGATTACAGTGGCGGTGTTTATGTGGGTGTAATTTCCACCTCAGTTCTGTTACGTAACGGTCAAACTCTGCACGACTCGGCGCGAAAACAGAGATTACTTTCAGGCAGAAGATAACAAACAACATTAAACACTTGCTTTTAATTTGCACGTCATTGTTTTAGTGGAAGCTCTGCGCTGTGACTGACACGAGTGATCGTTCCCCGCCGTCACCAGAGAAGAAGACATTTACAGACATGAGGAAACGTCAGGCTACAGCTGGCTTTACATAACCACTGCCAGGACTGTTCTGATCCCAGTTTCACTTTCAAACTCAGCAGCAGCACAAAGTCTTTGTTTGAAGCAACATTTAAGACACAAAGCAGAGCACAGACACGATCAAGCGTCCAAAAAGAATACAAATAGAAGAAATGAGCACTGCAACAGTTAAGAGGCAACATATCTGAACACAGAGGTCAGCGGAGCCTGTGTTTAAAATGCAGTTTGATGCATGAAAACTTCAGAATTAAACAAGACTTTTTCTGTTAATAAGAGGTTTCTCAGCAGAATCTTTGCAACGGTGTAAACGACTAGAAAATAATCAGATGAACTCTTGGTTTGGTCTAAATCCAACTATTAAAGTACTTTGAAGAAGAAGAAGAAGAAGAAGAAGAAAACATGTTCATAAAGTGAAGAAGAAGAAGAAAAACAGAAGTGCTTCTGGTGCACTTAGAGGAGAAAAGACTCCTAAAATAGTAAATGATTAAATAAAATAAGTACTGGACTCAGTTTGTCATTGATGTCTGGAGGTAATTAATTTGTAGTTAACCAAGGAAGTAACTCCTTTTTAAAGCATCTCCTTTGCTTTTGAACAACATCAAACACAACTGGGAAACTTTTCCTTTTTAAGGTTTAATTTCAGTCTGATACCAGAAACTTTTAACCTTCCTCCAGACATGATTTTGGTCTCTAATCCTGACCAGATTTAGGTCCTACTGTAGTTTGAAGACAAAGGTTTTATTCAGCAGAGACATGTGGAGGTCCATTCATTCATCCATCTTCTATACCGGCTTAACCCAATTCAGGGTTGTGGGGTAAAGTTACATAAGTAGGCTTATTTCATTCAAAACTCCTGAAATACTGAAATACTGAAAAGGTGAAAGGTCAGGTTGGGGTCATTCTACTCGAATTTTGAACCAAATCTTAGTCCAGAAAGAAAATAAACCAAACTACACTGTTGTCCAGCACTGTTTCCACAATTAAGAATTAATTTAAAGATTAGGTTTGAAGGCGCCGTGGCGAACGCTACATGCTGAAGAGGGTTTTATAAACACAAGAGAAAGCATCAGACTAACGTCTAAATGGACCTGCAGATAGAAATGTTCTGTCAGCTGCTGTTTCCAAGGCGAAGAAGAGGAAACCTTGAACTAGAGCCGGAGCTGCTCTGGGCTGAGTGTGACTGTTCAGAGTATGAATGTAAAGAAAAGAAAAGAACATGAGCTCCGATCTGGACAGATAAAAGGTTAAAGTGACAGACAGAAGCATAGATCCATCCAGACTTCGCTCAGATATCAGAGCCGCAGTGGTCGTCCTCTCAACTCTGCTTATGTAACTCCTACGCAGAGCGTTGCCAAGGAGACGCAGCGCCCCGTGAAACACAATGCATTGAATCGGGTGAATAAGGTAAGGGTCGCCAAGGTAACACTACAACGGCAACCCGTGCAGCAGAGATGCTCGCACAGGAAAAAGCTTCATAGGAGTGAGGACAGCCAGAAACTGACATCTGTTCGCTCAGTAATCGCCGCACACACAGAAAAACAGGAGCATCCCTCACTTCCTGCGTCGTTTCATCCCAACCTTTGATCTCCAAACACTTCAGTCACTGCCATTAATATCACACACAGAGTTTTATTGGATAGTGTTTCCAGTATTAATACAGGATGTCATTTGGTTCACAATTAATCATTCACTGGATTTTAAACCTATAAATCTAAAAGGGCTGCACTCATCTGCTCAATTTTGGTTCTTTCTACTGCTCCATATTAGTTAAGTAGTATAAAAAAGATCTGCTCAGTTGTATGATTAACTATCAGTGTGACACCTGTCCAGCAGATTTGATTTGAATCATTTCAGGACTCCAGACAGCTTCAGCCTATTTCTAAGACTGGAAAGACTCAAACTTGTCCTGGGCTGAGTCACAGCTGTGTTTTGGACAAATTAAGACGTTAATTAACTGCTGATAGACAAGTTTAACAGTCACTTTATAGATAAAAGTGAAAGAAATTAATTCTGTCTGTTTTTCTTTTCATCAATTATCTGTCACAGTCCATCCTTCCTGTCTCCCTTCTTATCCCTCTGCCTCAGTTATTTTCCACTCACCTGCCAGCTACTCCCACCTAATCAGCCCAACTACACTCACCTGCATGCTCAGCTGCAGATCTTCAGCCCTGCATATGAGCCTCTCCAACACTCTTTGCAGATCGTTCTACTGCATCCATGCTGGACTTTACAGCATTCATGACCTGCCTGACCTCTTGCTGCCGACCCTGCCTGCCTCCCGGTGAACTTACCTGCCTTCTGTCCCCGACCACGTGCTCCGCCTCAGCGTCTCTGGCGTCTGTATGTTCTCCTGGCTTCGACTCCTTTGCATCATCGGCTGGCTCTTCTGGCTCTGGAGACCTCGCCTCAGCTACCTCATCTCCCATAAGCCCCTTCCCTTTACTAGAGGCTGCTAAAGAACCGTTTGCCACTTTTCCTCATCTGCTCAAGTTCCTGTTTGCTGGTGTCAAAATGAAAGTCATTACCAACTGTTCCTGATTTCCAGAGTGCTGCTTTTGGGTCCTAAATACACCCGTTACATGATCTAATTAACCAGGACAGACTACTGTAAGCAACGCCACATCTCAACTCATCACTGTGTCAAAAAAAAAAAAAAAAGGATTCTGCCTTTTACAGCCCATCTAAACGAGTAACACAAGAGAATTTGGCCTATTTGTTTAGCTCTTTGACTGCCCCTATGGGATGTAACACCTCTGTCATAACAGCTAATCTGCGTGTGAGTCCTGCACACGAACAGCCATACACATGAGTTTGTTGTCATGTTGAAGACGCCATCAAAAGCCCATGAAAATGTCAAGCAACCACAACGTAAAACAGGGTGGACATCGAAGTCAGAACCACTCCGTCTCCAGCTGCAGAGACTGGAAACTGAGACCTAAAGGTGAGATGCACAACATCTCTGCAGCTCTTTGCTCCTCAGCACACCGATTTGTAAACCAGTAACTCACGAAAATGAAGGCAAAGAAAATGCATATTTAAATTCTTTAAAGAAGCACAATGAACATTTCTTAATCATCCAAAGAGCCTGTTGTTGCCCTGCCTCTGGACATTTTGACATTTAGCTGAAGCTCCAGTTCTCAGCATGTTGCAAACTTTATATCATGCTGCACTAAATGCATCCAACACAGAGAGCTCTTCCTCCCTCAATACCTCGTCACTCCTCCGTTTCTTTACTCTTCAGGTGAAAAACAGAAAAGAAAATCCCAACGTTAATAATTCTCTGCATCGCTCTCCTCGTCTTCGCCCAACCTCCCTCCATCAATGTCATGCAGAGTGTTTGAGGAGCCCATCAGGATCCCTGCTGGCCACACATGCAGCATTAAACAGAAACATAAAAGGCTAAATTAAGTTCTGCTTCCACACTGCGGTGCTCACTGTAATACGATGGGAGGCTCGGTTTCTAATGTTTTGCATTAAACGTCATTGACGGCATCATCTGAATGCTCACAGGTTCAGTTTAATATAAGACCACAAAAAAGTGTATCCTGTCTTCATTTTTCACTTCAGACACTCAATAAAGCAGCTAAATGTTTACATTTGTTCATATTCACAGTTAATAACACGCATTTGGACTCAGATCAGATGCTTTATTGAGACCAACCAAGTCCAAATACTGTAATAAGTTAGTTAAATCAGTGATTTATTAAATATATTTCATGAAGAATGATCCTTGGGAGTCATGGTGAGGAGCGGTTTGAATGATTCATACACTGCAGTAGAAAGTAAATTAAATAGTTTTATAAGACCAGCACTCAGATAAGAGCTCAGAATGTATTTAACCAGAAACAAACTGGAGGTCAAGACATTGAGGAATGAGGACAGAAACCTGGACAACATGTTTATCTACTCATTAAAAGTAACGTCCTCCACTTTCAAACTTAGTTCACTGCGTTTCTTGTCTTTCACAGTTAAAAAGGACGTATTATAGGGGAAAAAACCCACTTTTTTCTGTTCTTGGGAGCATATGTTGGCCTCAAAGAGTGGCGTCAGCATGGCCACCGTGACCAAAGCCTCTTATACATCTCAATAAAACCTCAGAAAATGATGTAAAATGACTAAAAAAGAAGAGGACAAAAAGTTATGTCACCTTTAAACTTTCATCAGTACAACACTTGTTTCCAGAAAAGGCGCTGACTTTTTTTTAAATAATACAAATCTGTGATGTGTTCATTTCATTGAGGCTTTAATTAACAGACACAAGGACTTCTTCGCTCATCAGCTTCGGCATATTTAGAAAATATAAACTAATAGAGAATTTGGTGCCAGAAACAAACTAAAAAACAAGATGTTTGTCCCTGTGCTACAGCAGACCTAAATAATCAATCATTTGGGAGCGGAGGATACCAATAGTTGCAGTTTTTCAGAGGAATCTGTGTCCTGAATCCAAGATTTCAGCTGCTCCGCAGGTTGTTGTCGTCTGATTCTCCTCTTCATGATGCTCCGTACATTTTCACAGGAGACAGATGTGGACTGCAGGCAGGCCAGTCAAACACACTCTGTGTAGGTCTGACATTCTGCTAAAATATCCACGGACAGCTCAGAAAATAAAGGTAGCAAATGTCTCGTCAAAAAACCAACATCCACCTCTGCATCACACACATGACGTCGTTCATGTCATGGACACTGATGCCCCGAACCGTCAGCAGACCTTTTGTTTTTGGTGATGTAACATAACAGCCAACATGCCTCTCTCCTGATTATCTGTTAATTCAATTATTAATCTATTTCAGTGTTACTGGAAACCAATTAAAGTCTGTTAATATCTTCTACTTACACTGAAGCTACAACTGATCAGAGAATTTCCTCTTTTCATTACATAAAGGTTTAAATGATTGAACCAATTCCAGATTGGCTTCTGTTCCTCATCTTTTATAGCAGAGGGTTTGCATTTTCACTGATTTTAATTACTGTAAAGATGTATAAATCCAGCAAAAAATGTTGAGATTAAATTGTCATCAGATCTGACTTGTTAACGCTGAGATTTCTGTTGTATTCTTACATAGTAAAACTGATTCTGTTTGCTGTTCTGATATAATAAAATACTGTAGAAATGAAGTGAATAAACTATTATCTTCAGACCTTCAGAGTTTGATAGTGAAAGAGCTGGAATGAGATAACAATTTCAAGATCACAGCATCATATAAAGAAATTCTGTGACCACATACGGGTTTAAAATGCATTAATGTGCAGAAGTGTGCAGAAACATCACTGAAGCTGTGATATAAACATGTTTACAGCCACACTGTTGGTGGCTGCTTTCCTTCTGGGGACACAAAGTGAGCCCACATCTCATCACTGACTGTATAATGTTGGGTAACTCCTCAGGAAACTCATGTAAACAAATGTGAGGTGATGGGTGTGTATGTTAGAATCAGGAGTTTTCTGCAGTGCTCTTCCTCTGCAGTGGAGACTGTTATGTAACTCTGAGGAATAAAGAGGAGGGGGGGGGGGGGGCTGCTGCACCACAACCAGCACAGACACACAGAGACAGAGACAGTGCACCACATGACAACACTGAAGAATCTGTATCCTCACACACTCAAACATAAGAAAGAGTAGAAAACTGACATCTCGACTCACATTACTGCGTCTTTTAGTGGCCAACACACTCACTCAGACCTGCTTATTCACACACACACACACACACTCAGACCTGCTTATTCACACACACACACACACTCACTCAGACCTGCTTATTCACACACACACACTCACTCAGACCTGCTTATTCACACACACACACACACACACACACACACACAGGGGAGGACATGGTAATCAATCACAGCTGAGAGTTGTGCCTTTGTTACCTCTTCTTTACAAAAAGCACATTCTCCCACCCCCCACCCCCGAGGACGCCGAATGAAGCCACAACATTGAAGATACGACTATAAGAAATGCAAATCACTTAGATTTTCACTTTGTAACTAAAAGCTGATTTCACTCTTGGATATCTGGTCACAATGCTTTTGGTTGGCTGCAGTAGAGGGAAATCATAACGAATTAAACAAAAGCAACGAGAAAAACCACACGACCAAAGTCAGATCTTCTGGTTGTTTTTGTTTTTACACAAATTTATCCATTTCAGCCAAGTTAGAGAACGTTTGGTCCAATATTCCTGCAGATTGTTTTAGATTTAAGCTCCATCTTCACTTTGAACATCAAAAAGGTGAACGGAAACGCCTTTAATGTTGCTATTTTCATTGACTTCGGCCCCATCTGACAACCCTAAACATGAAATTTGTGGCTGAATGAGAACAAATTCTCAAAAGCAAATAATAAAATCTGAAGAAACGTAATCCCATGATGAATAATCACGTTTGCATTGTAGCTGAAATGTACTGACATTGCTTTTTAGCTTGAAACATCATTAGTTGTAGATTCTTAGTCTTGATTTTGAATGTGAGGCTATGAAGATGTTTGTATCACAATATATTTTGGGGGTTTTGACAGAATTCATCTTTCCTCTATAAAATAAACACATCTTTGGTATTTCCAGCCTTTACTATTTATTTTCATTAAAACCCTTTGCTGGTTTTCTGAAGACCTTTTTCCCTTCAGCCTTTTCTGAATCCTCCGGACTTGCTCCTCCTGCTCACATTTAATCATTTTTTTGTCTTCTTACACTCTTTCTCCTCTGCTTTGTTTTCACTTCACTTTTTCACCTTCTGCGTTCTTCGTCCTTGTCACTGATGCGTCACACTACGTCACGCCTCCTCGTTCTGCCACCTCAGCAGAAACCAGCCTCATTATTCTCCATGCTGCACCAGCAGAGCTAAACACATGACTGCATGCATCTGTGGAACAAGAAGACCGACTCCTTTTGTATTTGGGGAACCAGAGAAATCCTGTGTCATCGTTTCTGTCCCAGTTAGAGCTGGTTAGAACAGAATGTGTCTCAGTGTAAACTTATTCAGCTTTAACATGTGTTTGACCTCTGATTCTGACTGATCAGAGGCATTGGGATATTAATTAACCCTTCAAAGGCAGAGATCTAGCAGGAAGTTTGATTATCATTAACATATAAATCCAAATGTAAAGGCTTTAAGACTCATATCAGCATTTTATCATGCATCGTCAGTGAATAACAATTTATAAAAGAAATATAGGTAAAAGAACTTCATATTCAAATGTCTAAGATTGGCAACACATGTGCAAGAACAGTCACACAACTAGTAAAAGCTTTACCCAGATGTTTCTCCAACATGGAGAAACCGAGGACGATTAATATCGAACATAGTCAAAAAATCCTGGGTTATAATTTGCTGCTGAACGTCTCTGTTTCGCACCTCAGAAACCTTTAGAAAAAGTACAAAGACAGGTTGGCTCTGAAAAATGTTAATTATCCACAGAGAGCTGTTTGCTTCTCTGTCTCGGTTGAAACATCATGCAGATTTAAAGAAACAACAGAGAATTAGAGAATTTTTCTGCATTATACATCACCTCCTATCTGCTCACATGGTCTCTCATGTCACCGATACTCAGATAACGTCCAACTTTAAAGGTCATTCCCACCAGATTACCCCACAAATCTCAGCTCAACTAAGACCGAGCTATGGATCATCCCATCTAGTTATTACATTTAACACAATATCAGCGTAAAAACCTCCTCCTCTGCGTTTGTTTCTCACTCATATCACTTTGGGCTTTGAAACATAAGAAAAAAACAGGTTGAATTTTACTCACTATGCCACCAACTGTTGGTACAGACCTCAGTGATCTCTGCTCAGCACATTTAAACCCCTACAGATGGCCCAGAACGGAGCACTGCGTCATTACTCACTGGTGCTGCCTCCATCTAAACTCAGCCACACAGGGTTTGTGCTCCTTCTCAAATACTTTTAATTATAAAGGAAACAAGTCTCCTTTTACCTGTGATCAAAACTCGCACTGCTCAGGATTATTCAAAAAATATTACAAAGCGTTAAACACAATCAAGAAAGCTGGCCTTAATGATCACTTTAAACAGAAATAAATGTGAATATGTGGAACAAAAAGGTCCTCACGTGTAAAGACACGAGGAAGAATCTGATCAGACGCGTTCTGGTGTTTGATCCTTGTGTCTCTGCCAATCTGCAGATCTGAATGCTGCGTTCAGAGCCAGCAGGCCTGAGTTCAGTCAGCTGAAACATTAATGAAAGTTTAACATTATGCAACAGCCTGGACCGAATCCACCGCATGACCACTGGCAGCTCAGCACCGCTTCACACGTGGCGATGCAGTCTCACTTCCACCAGAAGCTCTTTCTCTTCAGGAGTGAGGATGAAAGGGGGGGGGGGCTCAGGAAGCTGGCGAACAGTAATTACTGCGTTTAATTAAGGAGAAAGAAAGAAAAAAAAGGAGGTGAGATATAAATTCACAGCCAGACAGATTAAAGCTAATTTCTTGCCCCGAGTCACACAAAGAGCATTCAGTTTACATAACGGACTTAGAGGAAGGATTTACAGTAAAAATTGTGTTTTAAATAATACAAAAATCCTCATTATTAAACAGTGAGAATCACTGTTCCCAGCTTTGGAAGTGGAATTATGTTGTTGCATATTTACATGACTTATTAGCATCTCAGCTGTAATGTATTAGTCACACAAAGGGCGTGTGAGGATACGTTTGGTATTTTCTCCTGTAGTCTAACGAGCAGCTCTGGCTGTGAAGATTACAGCAGGTTTTCTTTCCTCTGGATAAGGACGGATCGAGGCCTGTTTGGTTCAGTCTACGCAGCAGTTTCCAGAGAAAAACACAGACCAAATTTCCAGTTTTTGTACAGTTTTATTTGTTCATTCTTCAGTTGTTTCAAAAATCAAAATGACTTGTATAAACAGATAAATTATGGCTCTGATATACGAAAGAGCGAAGACTTCATTTGACCTTCTGATTCTGGACTCAAAAGTCTGAATCCCCCTTTAAGCTGCTATGAGAACAGTGTCATGACGACTTGGTCACTTCATACAGTAAAACAATTCATTGTGAGGAACTTATTCTGACATCCAGCAGGGTTTTTAACACATCATCAGGTCGGTACTGTTCTCCAGAAGAGGCTGAATTATCATGCTTGAATGCTAACAGTCGCTGGCCATCTGAAAATGTGACTGCAGGGGGCGCTGTTTGAACTAGTTGTTCCTACTAATGTTATTTGGTCTGTAAACCAGCTGGAAAAAAGGCCAAAAAGCTGACAGTATTAAAACGCTGCATAGTTCAGTTCAGTTTCCAGTTGCAGGATCATCATTTCTGGTTAAATTTTAATGAGCTGCTGCAGCAGCTAGTGTTTTTTCAGGTACCTTTTTCTCACTTTTTAAAAGACTGAACTATAACAGTCTATGAAAGCACACTAGCTGGGGACAACACAAAATATGGGCATTTAAATGTCTCATAACTGAGCTCCAGTGGATGTTTTAGAGCTTACAGACTTTACAAAAATGACAATTTCCCCACAATGTGATTGTGCAACACATTTGCATATGAGATTACCATTAAATGTTAAAAGAGACATATTAGGCTGGTTTAAAGGATATTTAAAAGTACTATTCTTGTGGTTTCCATGCACAGACGGCTCTTACATTGTTTAGTGTTCCTTTCTCATTTGATTCGTGTTAATCACAACCACAAACCACATTCAGAGCAGCGTGATCTGAGAGAAAAAATCTAATGGAAAACTACAGAAGAGCCCTTTAAGTCCAGTCCAGCTCAGTGCCGGGGATTCAGACCAGGACACACAAACACACAGCTGCAACATTTCCAGGCAGTTTCTATCAGTTTCACACCCATCATGGTTATCATCACGGTACACTGATTACTTTTGGGTTTAATTTAGTACTTTTTGCAAACTTATGCCATAAAAATCGTTGGTTGTGCCCCTAAAACAACCCAATAACAACCTTCTGTTGTCTGAAAACGCTGCAGAGTGTCGTTGCCATCAGACTGGTACAAAAGTAGTCTTGCATCTTTGAAACAGTTTAAGGCCAGAGGTACAAAAACTCTACGTAAAAACCATTAAAAAAAAAAAAAGGAGGAAGAAGAGAGAACTAAGAGCAGAAAACAAGCTTTGAGTGGATGTTTTGGAAATGTTTGGTGGGTATTTACATGACGGGTCTTTGTTCATCTGCTGCACAGCGAACATCTGCGGCTCCAAAACAAACACTCAAATCTTTACGTCCAAACTAAAAACATGTGCTGAACTCATTTTCTGGCATTAATCAGTTGTAATAAAAGGAAAAGTCTGTAAACAAAGGCTTAAACAGGGTGTTCTGTTTTATCAATGCGTCTTTTTTTCTCCTTTTTGCACGTAAAATATATACCTTATGTTCAAGGGGCTCCTTGGGATCGCACCTTCCTTCAGGAGGAAAAACAACATCGTACCATCATAGCATTTATTTGACTCATTCATCTGAAAATAGGACTAAGATATCATCTCTCCTATCGTACACAACCGTCCTTCATTAAGCGTCACTACACGTTTCAGCATTTTCACAAGTCATCTATTATTTTTTTGTCTCTATCTTAAAACGTACCGTATAAAAAAAGAGGAATCATGCACATTCTCTCCCTCAAAGTGTTCCGACGAGCCCGCAGACAGAAGTCCCAGAGCCGCCGATGTGGCGAGTTTGGCGGTATGAAACTGACTTATTTCACGAGGTTTTTGTCCGTTAGCAGAACAGTTCTCTGGGTGTTTGTTGTTACTCTGCATTCAGACTTTCTTGTGCAAACTATGCTGATATTTTGGATCTGTGGAAGCGGAAATGTACTATTTATCCATCGTATTAACTTTAAAGGCTACTCTGAGTGTTGCTCTGAAGCTAAAACTCAAACTGCTGCTCACATCAACGACTTAATTTCCTTTTGGGGCGCTCCAGAGTTTAACACTTCGTGTCTGATGTGAAAGATTAAACTCTGAATGGTGAAATAAGAAGAAAAGGTGGCGTTTGACCTGATCTGTTGGGATTAACATGAGCATGGGAGAGTTTGGGCATTCATGAGCTACCAGTACAACACACCTGAATCTCTGATCTGACAGCCAAGTTGCATTGTGGGTAATGCAGGCTTCAGGTTTTAACCTCAAAGACAAATGAAGAACTTCGGGTCTCCTGCATCTATTCTCACCTTTCCAGCCTTCCTGGAACAGCCTGTGTGGGAAACTGCTCACCAGGTGTAGCCTCACCTGGGAGCCCCCACGGTGATTACAGGAAGCCCAGCGTTGAACATTCGGCTCCGATCAGAAACATTTAACCAATATCAGTGCAAAAAGAATCAATAGTGTTCTTTAACCGTCGTACTTAGTCTCCTAAAATGAGTAAAACCCCCAAAATAAAACCGCTGAATTAAAGACGGTAAAACTTAATCAGCAGTACTGTAGGTACAAATATGATGAAGAAATAAAACCCACGATGCATCGTGCGGCTAAAGCAACAGAACCAGATAAACATTATCCAGCTCTAAAGGTTTATCCTTGGGAAAATCATCAAAGCCCACATGAACATTACAGCTTGAAGCCGATTTCACAATTTCATACCAGTATGGAAAGCAGTAATTACTGTGCTCAGCTTGGGAGTAATTTTATGTTATAAGATCTATATTCAGTAAGAAAGCTGAAAAAAAGATGCCAATTTGACCCCGTATGACGCGCCGTACTGTAAGAATAAACCTTTAGGAGAAAGAAAACACGATTCTATCTCCAAACTCAGCCCATCGATGGCTCCGGGCGCGCCAGTGTTTCCTCGTGATAATTAATATCAATGTTTTCAAACTCAGAGCTCACACTGCAGACACGACAAAGTACCAAACCTCTCCCGCTCCACGCCACGACCAGCAGGAAGTAAAACTACAATCAACTGAATTCAAATCCAAACGCTCCCTGTGACAAACACACGCGCAGAAAAGGTGATTTTCTTTAAAAAAAAAAAGTGAAAGGAGTTCAAATGAACAAAAGAATGAAGCTAACAGACACACATACAGCCGTGGGGAGAGAACAACACTGATGCGAGTCTTTGGGCTCTGTTGAGATGCTCCGTCTCCTGCGGCGACAGGTCGGCGCTGCCAATGAGGGCAGCGGTGTCAGCGATGACATCACTCGATCCTTCCTGTCCTGTGGAGTGTTGAAGAAGAAGAAACCGCCCTTCTTTCTCCCTGCGAGGAGGGCAGGTGGGGGGGAGGGAGGGGTCAGAGCTCAGGGTCAAAGTTAAAGGTGACGGGTTGAAGTTACAAAACACACGAAATAGGAGGAGGAGGAGGATGGCTGAAGGCATTCGAAAGGTTTCGCAAACCCAGCCGGCAGCCGTCAACACCTTCCCAGGAGGAATGAGAGACACACGGGGAGAGAAGGAGGAGTAACGAGTGCAAAGACAGCTAGCGGTTGTTCTTGGCGGCCTCCTTGGCTGCCAGGATGAGAGGGGTGAGACTGGAGAGAGGCTTCGCCATCTTCAGAAACTGATGCTGCGAGGGGGGGAGGCGAGATGAGGAAAGATCAGGGGAGAAAAAACGGGGTGGGGGAGGAAGAGGGTGAAAAAAGAGAGCAATATTTATAAATGTAAATTTAATTAAAACAGAATCTTTAAACCTCCTGCAATAAGTTACTTATTGTTCTTTGGATTTAAAAAGAACAACAACCGGTCACGTTGAACCTCTTTTCTCTCAGTTCTTCATATTGTTTTTGTGTGCATGTGAACTTTATTACGTCACCACTCTGAATCTTACAGACATTTTATTGGCTGCTGTCGTTTCTCCGCAGTTCACCTCTGTCTGCTCTCCGGATCTAAAGCAGCGGATCTCTCATTTCATGCGACTGCAGCAGCCTGTTTGTCATCTGTGATCTTTATGATGTGCGGGAGCAGGTAACCTTTAAGGAGTTTATTTAATGCACCTTCTCTTACAATGAACCTTTCAATGATCACTTACATAACTGAGAAACCTTCCTCTGCAACAACATAAAGACCCTCTGAGCTCTGAGTCATTTAACAGCTACACAACTCCACAACTAACTGTCAGATCACAGAAAGTGAACCGCTGCACTAAAAGTCTCATCTGAAAACACCAACATGTAGGTACAGATGTCAGGTATTTAAAACCCTGGACAAGGCTAATGTTTCCGTGTCCATGTGTGACGTGTAACTAAAGACATTTAGGTATTTTACAACAGCATTTCTCATTTATGCCACTTTTTAAAGGAACATATTGTACTTTCAGCTGCTTAAGTGCTCATAGTAAACACAAATTTAATAGCTTACAGATTGAAAATGTACTTAAATATAAGATTTATTCAGTAAAACCTACTTTTATCAGCCAAAGAAATGAAATGCTGCAAACTGTGAACTCATTTTTCAGTCTGACTAACATCATCCTGTGATATTATTACTTTTATCCAAGTAAAGTATCTCATGTTCAGTGAGCCTTAACCTGTTTTCAGGGTAAAAAGTGAATATTTTTACCTTCTTTCTTATGCTTTTTATAATAAATATTCAGTTAAATTTCTTCCTTCTATCACCAGTTTTTAAAATGTACCGTAAAACCAGAAAATCTAACTTCTCAGATGGTTTTTATGTCCCACTTCTAGTCTCCTCAAAGTCTGAGACGTTTGTTTTACGAATAACTTTTAGGTTATAAGCTTTATCAGACAAAACTTTATGTTTTAACGGGTCAAATGTGCAGTTCTCTCTTGTTAGGCTACGATTAGCTTCATAGTATTTTATGTAACTTGGACGTTTTTAATGATGATCTTCTTTTATGTGGGTTTTGGGGATAAAAGCCCACACGGCCGTACCTGCAGCAGCTCTTTAGCCGACCCTCTCTTCTCCACGTCCATCTCCAGGCATCGGTTCAGGAAGTCTCTGAATATTGTCGACAGTTTCTCTGGGTTCTGCAGCTCTGGGGTACCGTTGGTTGCTATGAGATACAGCGCCTAAGACACACAGGAGCAGGTCTATTAAAATCCTTCCCTTTGCTGCCACCCAGTGGTGGTTCTCAGGATAACAGCGGTATCTCCTTCACTATTTCATGTCTCGCCACAATGTTTCAGCCATTCCACTGTTGTTGTTTGTCTAGCTTCAGAATCACTCCCACACAGTCTCTCGTCGAGCTCTGAAAGCAGCCGGGATATTTTTCACTGGCTGTTTGTGCATCTGACACTTTCTTCTATTCTTTATGAGCTGCTCCTCCTCATTACTCTCAGCTACCACTCATTTAGTCAGTTTGCTTGGTGACACGACCAGAGGAGCCCTTTGAATACGCCTCACTTGTTGGGATTTTTATGGTGCACAACCTTTTAGAGCTGGGGCTGCTGGATTTGGGGAAAAAGTCACATGGCGATGATAGAGGTCAGTGTTGAGATATGATAAATAAATGGTGTCATGATTAAACCTGATTGGTTAACTGGGAAAATGCACAAATAGAAAACTGAATTGTTTATTTCTGAACTCAAACATACAACAACTAGAGATGCGACATTTTTAAACTAAATTAAAAACAACACCTTTGCATTACTGAAAACTCGTTGTTTCCTGGGTAGTAAAGTTAAATAGAACAAACAGTTCTGTAACTGTATGTTCGGCTCACAGGTTCAGGTTCGTTCAGACACAATCATCCCACTGCTCTATGACCTGCTGAAAGGCGTTGACGCAGAAGCTTTGATTCTACTCATCTTACACAGCTCCTCCCTCCATTTAGTGTCTGATAGCTTGGAGCCAAAGTATCGCCACATAACAGAGGAATAACCAGTTCATATAACCAGTTCTGTGCTCGGCATCCATCCAAGTCATCCAAGTCATGTGACCATACACGGATAGAATAAACCTCACCTTTTTCAACACTAAAGTACAGAAAAATAATGTCTTATAATGCTCAGAAAAGTGTTCAGTCTCTTCCTCGATCGGTGCCCAGTCCACAAACTCACCCTGAGTGGGTTCTCGTTCAGATACGGCGGCTCCCCCTCCACCATCTCGATTGCCATGATGCCCAGCGACCAGATGTCCACTTTGGGCCCGTAGGCTTTTCGGGTCACGACCTCTGGAGCCATCCAGTACGGAGTCCCAACCATGGTGCTGCGTTTACTTTGCTCCGGAGTGATCTGGGCGCAGAATCCAAAATCAGCTGCAGGGGGGCAGAGAGGACAGGATGAGCCCATTATTCTCAGTATTTAAATTCTACCTTTATTAGGAATCTAAAACCCAACATTCATTTACAATCTGTAAAATTCTGTGATAAATCTCAGCGGTTTAGTCGAGTTTTACGTCTGTGTTGGTGCGGTTCAAATGTAGTCCTTCAAAAGAAATAACACGTCATCATCAGCTTATAAATGTTCATGTGAACTACAACCGACATTGTAGTCCGAAGACAAACAGACGGTGGCTTTATTTTAGAGGAGGGCGAGGGCATCTCTGCTTTTTCTGTTTGCTTCAGGACCTCCAGCTGCACCGGGGCGGTTCAGAGCTGAGGGTGAAGCGTCCGGGATGACGGTCGGCTCTTCTGCGGTTCTCAACCCAAAAGAAGGTGGAACGCTCTCTCCGGATTGGGGACGAGTCTCTGCCTCAGGCGGAGGAGTTAAAGTGTCTGGGTACCTTTATCACGAGTGATGGCAGGTTGGAGCGACCGATTGGGCCTTCGTCAGCGGTAATGAGGGGCGCTGCTCCGGTCCGTCGGGGTGAAGAAGGAACTGAGGTCACGAGATTTGAATAGTGACCGAAAGAACAAGATCACGGATACAGGCGTCTGAAATGGGTTTCCTTCGGAGCGTGGGGGGAGGAGCTCGGAGTAGAGCCGCTGCTCCTCTGCATCGAAAGGAGCTGAGGTGGTTCGGGCATCTGGTTAGGATGCCTCCAAGCCTCCCTTTGGAGGTTTTCTGGGGACATCCTACTGGAAGAAGGCCCCGGGGCAGACCCAGGACACTCTCTATATATGTCCCTTCTGGCCTGGGAACACCTCGGGATCCCCAGGAGGAGCTGGAGAGTGTCGCTGGGGAGACGGATGTCTGGGTTTCTCTCCTGAACCTGTTGCCTCCGAAATCTGACCTCAGATAAGCGAAAACAGATGGACTAACAGAAAAAAGATGCCGATCCTGATACCTTACATCTAGCAATAAAAGCAGTTCATCGTATTGAGAGAACTTATCTGTTAAATCTTTAAAATAAGCAAGATTTGTTTATACAACAGCAGATTAAGTAGCTGTAATAAGGCATAAAAAAGAACTAAAATACATAATACAAAGGATTAAAAGAATTAATTGAGGTTAGCTGTGGAGGACTGACTGAGCTTGACGGAGCCGTCCATGCCCAGCAGGATGTTGTCGCTCTTGATGTCTCGATGGATGACCTGGTTTGAGTGGAGGAACTCTAACGCCTGCAGACACTGGAGAGAAAAAAGCAGAAAAACATGTCAGAATAGCATGAAAAATGTCACTTTGGAACCTGAAATTATACCAGAAAGCTCAGCTTCTTGTTAAGGATTTTGCTCCACATAGAAAACAAAAAGATGGCGAACATAGTGGCAGTGATATGATACCATAGCAACCGGCCTCCTTTAAATAAAAACAAACATTTTAAACATCCCATTAAGGTCTGAGTTGTCTTCAGTTAAACCTTTAGACATCCTGCAGCTCCTGGGAATGAGATGATCTCACAGTGGGCTTACCTCTCTGCACACAGCAGCTATCTGAGCTTCATCCATGCAGGTTTCTGTCACAACATCAGTCAAAGAACCTCCGGCCAGGTACTCCATCACCACCCAGAGCTCATCACCCACCAGGTAACTGTGGCAAACAACAAATGTGGGCGTAGTTACGATACAATCAGTATTTCAATGACACTCAGTGGAGCACCGAGGAAATAAATTGGCTGAATATTCCTTTAAAGTAATCACCACGAGTAAAGTTTAGTCTGTTTAGTCATTTTACGATCAAACAATAATATATATAATTATATAATAATACATTAAATTTCAGAGGTCAAGTTTGTGGCTTCAAACTGTTCTATTCATGAGATTAAAACTCAAAATTTTATCAAATTGATCAACTGACTGGTTGAAAACTCAACTTACTGATTGTAGAAAGTTAAAAAAGCTGAAATATTCTGTTTTTTTACTTTATATTCTTTGGGTTTGCTGCTTCATTTCCCATCAAATCCCTATAAAGTCAAAGTGAATGAACTGACTATGAAATAGATGAATGAACCTGACCTTAAACCACTTCTTCCAGTGATCTACGTTAATGTTTTTCTGTCCCTAAAAGGCGGCTGACAAACATGAACAAACGTGTGAACAGATTTATGTCCGTGGGGGAAAAGTACACAAAAACACACTCGGTAAATCAGTGACATGGAGAAGTTGTTTCCATGGAGATGACAGCATTAACTGCAGTTTTCCAAGTTCACCTCAATGTCTCCAAAGACAGGCAGGTAACTACGGTAACCAGAAACACACACACACACGTCGACACTGATCTTTTATTCTTGTTCGGCCTTGATCAGCTCAGTGGAGTTTCAACCGTCGTCAGGAATATTCAAAGGAACATTTGGGAGCCGATTGTCTCCGTTTTATTACGTCGCCACTGAAGCCGCCTCAGCAGATCACAAAGAGGGAAAATGTCAGAGATGAAAGAACAAACAGATGATTCATTGTGTTTTTTCTCTGCTTGTCAACAATATAACGAGAGCTGAAACGATTCCTCGAGTAACTCGATTCCAAAAACTACTCGGTGTAATCCATGCAAACGTGCTGAGCTCAGCCCTGTTTGCATGTCGCATTTTAATGGAAATCAGAGGGCTTTTTACGCTTAAAATACAGTTTAACTGTGCGTTTATCGTGGCTGCATCATGAATCCTGCGTTCGTCTGGTGCGTCAGTTTGTGCGTCCTCAGAAATTAACCTTACTTATGCCAGCTGCAATATGCTGGTGTCTGGTGGGGGGGTGGAAGCTTGCTTTCGACATTTTGATGTTCTGTATAGTCTATTTCTCGCTCCATGGTCGGTTTAGGAGCCTCGCGTACCATCTGTCGCTGTCATGATCTTAGGATCCATAAAATGCTAACCCCCCCCCCATGTTTACATCTTATCAGAGAGCTTCTGCGTACTTTCTGTAAACCCCGTGGTGCGCCCCCTTGTGGAATCCTCCGGTAACAGGCGTCCCACACAGGAGGTATGTGAGCGGTTACGTTGAAAACGGAGACGGTTGCTCTGGTGAACGCGAGTTAAATAGATCTGAGGTTTCAGAGCTTTTTTCACCCAGTTCTGATGCACCCAAAACAGAAGTCTGAATGCCCTAAATGTCATTTGCTCTCACAGTTGTGTTAAATTTACCTTCTGTGAGCATAAAAACCCAGATGTGTGTGCTCACCTGTCCAGGTAGTTGACTATGTTTGGGTTCTTGTTTTCCCTCATCACCAGAATCTCATTGATGATGAGTTCTTTCTTCGGCTGCTGCTGCAGGTTCATCTGTTTGATGGCAACCTGAGAGAAAGATGAGGTATATAGAACATGTGGAGCAGGTGAGACGGAAAACGTTAAGAAAATGAGGACAGAGGAGTGTTGAGAAGGCTGATTGGAGCGGAAATATCTAAATGCTCAGTCAGTAAAAGGTTTTTAGGCAGCAAAGAGATGATAAAAACTGAGCATACAGACTAATCCTGAGAGTGAAAGTGAGGAGCCTGACAGATTGGATTCTCTCTTTTTAACCTGGAAGTCCCAGTAAATGAAACAAGAGTAAAACTCGAGTTACTGCCACAACGTCATCATTGTGTGAACTCTGGATGAACTCTTTGCTTTTTTCCATTCAGTCTCGTCTTTGCTTACTTTTAAATGACACCCCGAGTCCATAAAACATCCAATAAAATCACACTTTGCTCTTCAGTGACTTTAAAACAGGCTGACAGTTCCAGCTTTATATACCAACCCTTTATTTATTTAAACCCTGAAGTCTGAAACATCACTTTATGCTTTTATATGAATGACACAGTTCTTTGTCTCATGTTTTCCTCTTTGATGTCAATATCTAATCAATCAATGCATCTTTACTCCAGAGGAAACAGACTTTTATGCTTTCCTGATAAAAAGAAGTTAAATAAATGGTGGTCAGTCAGAAAAATAACAATAGTTGTTAAACATTGTTATGATTATTCAGCTCGTATGAAATAAAATGTGAGCTGAAGGAGAAAATCTGAGGATGATTGAGGAAACCCACCTCCTGTCCTGTAGCGATGTCTATAGCTGTGTAAACCGTACCAGAGGCCCTGAAAACAGACGACAAGAAAGCTCAAGTTAAACACGGTGAAGAGATTATTTATCAGTGTTTTACTTTGGAAAGATCCTCTTGATGCCTATACAAAGTCCTTTTCGGGGGAAATAAAGTATTTTTTTCTAGGGCTGGACACATTAACGTGTTATTTTTGCTTTAACAAATTAATTAATTATCGCCGACAATTATTTGTCTCCCATTAACGCAGTTTTTATTATTTATTATTTTTATTGTAAATTGCTCACTGGCTTTTATTTTGAAAAAGTCCATCGTGAGCGAGCCTAGTGTGTTGTTTACTGCTGCGGCTCACAGGAAACAGTCAGAACAGAAAAGAATAGCGGATGAAGCGGGATAAACAAACATGGTTATTTATAAGTTATTTATATAATAATAATTTAGTTAAAGTTATTTATAAGCACTGCGACGCTGAATTGTCTCATAACCGGAGTACTTCGATCATATGACTGTACAGTTCCAATAAAAATGCTACTTTTGAATTAATTTCAAGTTCAGCAATGCGATTAATCGTGATTAATCACAGGAAATCATGCGATTAATGTGATTAAAGAATTTAATATTTGCCCAGCACTAATCTTTTCTAATTAATTTTCATTGATGCAACATTTGGAGGTTTTCATGTACTTAAACAGTAAAGTTTCCTAAAAAAAATGTGCAAAATAAGTACATGAAACTGGCTCTTAAACTTAAATTTTCTTTAACCTTTCAGTCTTTATCAAAAACCATACGGTGCCCGACACACATCCATGTATATTAAATCATCTTTAGGATGAAAAATGTTCAGCTTTTAAAGTCCTCGTGAATCTAAATCCTTCTGGATTTATATTGTTCTGACATCTGACGTAAAAATTCACTATAGATACTGTGTGTGTGTAAAGTAAAGTGAAACACGACATTGAAATAACTCACAGGTATTATTAATAAGCACTACATTGAGTTAATTAAGATTAAGAACAGATAAAAGCCCCGGTGCTGGCTGAAGAAGCCGGGTGCAGCCCGAGAACACAAATGACACTATTAGGGGGATGCTGGCCGAGAGTCAAAGCAGCAGCTTGGAAGGATTGAGTGTGACACCATTGTTTCAGGGCAGAAAAGAGATTTCTATTCTTAAAGAAAAGGTGTTGACAAAAGCTATAAATTTCATAGGGGGACTGAAAATGATGTCCTGCACAGTACAACTGTAACATCAGCTCATTTTCACAGGGAGGACTCTGTTTTACTGCCTTTTCCTGAATGAACTCTACTCATCTCCAGTGATTTTTGTTGGTCTCCGGTAACTTTGAAGGTGTTTTTCTTGAGTCTAAGTCCTGGACTTTTTATTTTCCATCACATCCCGAAGGCGACTTTGTATCACTGCGCTTTTGACTCCCCGAATGACTCAGTGACATGAGGAATAAATCTGGATATTTAAGCATTTTCAGTGAAAGACGAAGCTTTCTTCTTCTTTGTTTCTTTTAGCAGAGAGCATAGTTTTTCAGAGTGTGTTCAGTCAGAGGCTTCTTCAACATAACAGGCACGATTGGCTTCTTTATAAGAACTGTTATTGTTACTGTTACTGTTATTGAATAAAGCATCATTACATTATTAAAAATATTAGTTTTTGTGGGATGTTTGTAGATAAGATGAAGCAACATTTACACAATAAACAAACTTACCCTTGTCCAATTTTCTCAAAGCGAGTATATTTCTTCTTGGGGTCTCCCACACTAACAATTGTCCCTAAACAAAGGGGGGGGATAAATAGGGTTAAAAAGGGATAAAAAGTCATGTAATGTCCAAACAAAACAACCAGAAACTTAAAGTATCACAAGCTCCAAAAGAGCCAGACAAAGGAAACCACGCTTTGTAACGCACTGCAGAAAGGTTTTTATATGTTTACAGTGATGCTAAATTTGATTGGATAGAAGAGTCTTTCTATCAATCGGAAGTCTGCTCTACATTACATTCGTCACATGTAGGTCAATGCAGCATGCAGACGGGAGAGAGAACAGAGAAGAAGAAGGAGGAACAACTGAGAGAACAGATGGAAAGAAAGGACGAGGCATAAACCGGTCAGAATCAAGCTGTAGATGGAAAGAAACTGTTAATTAAGGGTGAAGAAAGAGAACAAAATAAAATAAAATAAAGAAATAAACACCACAAAAGTCAGACAGACTGACAGAAGCTCTGTCAGCAGTTCAGATATCAGAGTCCTCAGCAGGAAAGTGATTATAGGACCAAAACTGGAGTGACTTTAACCGCAGGAGACAAGGAGAAAACGACCAATCAGACATGAGGATTGGACAAAAGGGGGCGGGGCAGAGGCTGTCAGGTCCTCAATCACAGATGCAGTATCCTGGTCTTACCAGCAGAGGGAGACCTGAGCACATCTGGACAGGCGTGGGGCATGATTTAAGAAATATACAAGCTTTTATTCATAGAAGAAGACACCAAAACACATTTCATCAGCAGAAGGAAGTGTTTCCCTTTCTTGTTTTAATTTGGAGTGTTCGGGACAATAAAAAACTATAAAAACACCATAATTGTTGACTTTTAAAGAGTTCAACCTACGCTGCGCAGTGGTTTTCAAACCAGAGGTCGGTTTGAACTATGATTTATCAAAGGAGATATTTCTAAACTTTTTAAAATAGCATACAAAAGATGAGACATACACTTACAAAGTCTATGAAAACATTCAGTACACTGTGGAGCACCTTTCTTAGTTAATGTAAAAAGATTTATTTAGATTTCCTTCCTCTGCTGGAGGATAGATGCATCATGTTCTGCTCATGTAAGAGGATGAGCACATATACATCATATATAACCTTTAAACTATTGAAGAGGACTACTGACATCTGATCCGTGAAAATAAAAGGTTTTTTTGTGACACTGATGGCATTGTTTTTAATTTCATGTTAACTTGTGATCCTTTCGTATATGTGTTTATATTGCTGTAACAGCTTAATCTCGACAGTCTTTATGTCCTGGTTAGATAAAGTTTTATTAACAATAATAACTTCCTGTTGCGTTTTGTTTTTCAGAATGAATGGTTAACCTTTGCTTGTTCAATAAAACTAGTCTTATATCAGTGTTCGTATGCAATAAATTTGGAAGATTTCATTTAATTTAAGACTCTTTTTCCTCTACAATTGTTCTATGGTTGTCATGTTCTGATATCATGTACTGAAACATCTTCCCCATCAATCCTTTTACTCACTAAAACACTTACTGCTCTTAATGCTGATAATGCAGCAGGCCCAACATCTAATGTGGATCTTATTTTAGTTGCATTATGCGCCGTTATCTCACACACTTGCTTTTTTTAAACCATAATAAATCTTAAAGAACAGAGAGAATATGCTGAATCCAGCAGCAACTTGACTGGAGCCTAAAATAAAAAGTGAGCTCTCTGAGGGAAACTGTGTGCAGACAGAGTGATGAAACAATCTGTCAAGAGGCTAAAATGAGCCGGTGGGCGCTCTGCCTTCGCTCTGCAGCAGGTAAAGACAGCATCAGAATTGTGTTTTCTGTTGGAATCATTTCACCATGAGCCCCCCCCCCGTGTAAATGACACTTACGTAGTTTCTCCAGGATCTCCTCGTCTGACATCTTCTTCTTCCTGGTTTTGTCTTGTGAGTGGGGCACAGACGGACCAGGGGCGGGGCTTGCGCTGGGGGGGCTGCTGGGAGCCGCCTCTGCAGGCGGGGCAGGGGTGACGGCGGCAGCTGCGGCGGTCGGAGGGGAGATGGGGGAGGTGGCTGCATCTTTGGTCAGAGGAGGAAGGGGTTCTATAACTGAGCGAGTGTATATCTGAAACATTAAAGAGGTTAAATATGGGAATTAAAGTGTGACAAAATAAACAATAAAACATCCTTAAACAACAATATTTTGGATTATGACAGTTTCAGTCCTCCAGAAGTAGCAGCTTCTCCAGAAAAAAACACTAAAGAACACAACAAAGAGTCAGAGGATTCATCTAATATTTAATCTAATCCGCCGGGAGGAAAGCCCAATCCACAAAGAGCCACGGTACTAACGTCCCGGTACCAGACACACCTGAACACCCTCAGGTGTTCTGATAAGTTTTAATCATGGTGTAATGAATACAACCAAGAATAAGTGCATGTACACTTAAAACAGTAAAATAAAGCCTAATAATCACTAATTATACCAATAATGATAATAAATGTTCTGTTCCAGGTTTTTGGCACCAAGTTCAAACATCTCATCTTTGTATGGGATTTGCCAATTAGATTAATTTGTGAACAGCATGAAAATACACGTTTATCTACAAACTAATAAAAAGTTGGAGCTGAACAATTTAACAGGCTGTGGGAACACTTGTAAAAGTCACCGAAGTGCAACGTAACTGTGAGACGTTTGAGGTCCGTTCAGCTTTCAGAGGATGGAAAGAAAAAAGGAAAAGATCAACAACAAGAGTTGTGTGTGTGCATGTGTGTGTGTGCATGTGTGTGCGTGCATGTGTGTGCGTGCATGTGTGTGCGTGCATGTGTGTGCGTGCATGTGTGTGCGTGCATGTGTGTGCGTGCATGTGTGTGCGTGTGTGTGTGTGCATGTGTGCGATGGTGGGAGTCAGGTGCACTGAAGTCATCACTGTGGAAACTGTAGCGGCGCCATGGAAGCAGCCTCTCAACCGCCAGCCTGTCTGAGAGAAGGGCAACCGTGTCTGTGTGTGTGTGTGTGTGTGTGTGTGTGTGTGTGTGTGTGTCTGTGCGTGTGCGTGTGTGAGTGTGTGTGTGTGTGTGTGTGTGTGTGTGTGTGTGTGTGTGTGTGTGTGTGTGTCTGTGTGTGTGTGTGTGTGTGTGTGTGTGTGTGTGTGTGTCTCTGGAAGGATTGACGGTATAAAGTCGAGACGAGCAGTTAGTTTATCACCAACATCGGTTTGATGAGGTTTAACAGAATCCTTTCAAATGAAGACTGTGATTCATTTTATATCCACGAAAACCTGTTACTACGTGAAAATAAGAAGGGTTGTGACGTCATTACCTTAGAGGGCACGGTTTATCTCTGAATAGGTCGTGAAAAGGTCGCCCTGCTCCGTAACACCAACAGTAGCTCAGAAAGCAAACATGGCAGCTGATATAATACCCAGGTGGAGGATATTATATCAGCTGCACTCTGCAGTTTATACCGTTAGTCGTCATTAGATCCTTCATGCTGGACCTTTACCGGTTCAGCCTCAGGGGTCTTCAGGGGTCTTCAGGGGTTCGAGTCTCAGTATTTCTCTAAAACATCTTGGTATCACACATGCTAACACATGTGAGACGTCATTAGAGCCGGAACAAACTGGATAACCATAAAGAATTTGACTTTCTTCTCTTGTTCGTATGTGATTACACTGGAGGCCAGAAGACTTTAGAGTGTTTTTAAAAGAAAAAAAGAGAAAATTCCTCTTAACGTCACTTTGTTACAGAAGATTAACGAAGGCAGGTTCTGTGACTGTGACCATTGGTCCGACCTGTGCTGCAGCAAATCAAGAAGGAATGTAGCCTAATGTTGTGGATGGGAAGCTAAAAAGGACAAAGAAAAGTGTCTTTTGAGTCACGGGTTCATCTTCAAAACCCTGCCAGATGGTTCTCCTGACAACGCCAAAGTTATCGCTGTTACTGTCGATGTGAACTACGGCGAGTTTTAAATATCACTTTAAAGCAAAAAGATTATTGGAACATGTGTTCTTCTGCTGTTCTTTCAACAGTTTTCAGCATATCTTCCTTGAGAATACGGTTCATAACGTTCTGGACAGTATTTATCAGGACATTTAGATTTGTTCTGCTAAAGCAAGCATATTTGTCTGCTCTTATATTGATAAGCTTATTAAAAATATTGCTTTAAGGTGCATTTAGAACATATAGTAAAAGTGAGATTGTGATTAATCGTGAGTTAACTATGGACAATTGTGCGATTAATCGCGATTAAACTACATGGATTTTCTGCACACTTTTTAAAAGATGCGATGGATAGTTTTTTTTTTAAGCATTTCCTTACATTTATATGTTATATATGAAATATTTCTCAAAGATGGATATCTGAAAGGGTTTGTTTTATAGTTTTATAGTTAGTTTTGTTAGTCTTTTTCTTTTAAATTCAACTCTTAACTTTCATGTACAGGTTAATGAGACGCATCACTGGACTGTCACAGAAATTTTAAATATTTTCCATGTGCGTCTAATAAACTGCCGCCTGGGCGTTAATTAGTCCTTGAAGAGAAATGGGCAGCGTTAGCTCTGATCTTTCATCAACTCTGTTGTCACATTAGGAGGAAAGTGTGTGAACAGAACAGAGCATTTCTTTGAGAAAGTGTTTCTAAATAAAAAACCTGAACTCACCCTCATTGTCCAACACTGAAGTCTTTGTGGTCGTATTAGAGAGTTGAAATGAGGCAGGCGACGGCTCCATTTAAAAATTAATGGCTGTGAGAAATTAACGATAACTGCTGGACATCAGTAGACGACTCATCTGGCTCAGAGCAGAACAGTTACAACACGCCGTGTCTTTGGCTAATAAACTTTACAATCCAACGCCATGTAATAAGTTCTTCTGCATGCTGTTGATTTCTAAAGTTAAGACCAGCTCACAACTTCTCTACTTTTCCTGAATCTCTGCTATAAAAGCAGTGAATATATCCTGCAAACAAACAGTTTATTGTAAGTGAAGCTGAGTGGAGAAGCTGCAAACATTCACACAGCATTTCTGTACAAACTACTGAGGTGTAATTTGCTCTCACTCCAGTCATTTGATGCCGTCTCTCTCATCTGTTGTCAAAATAGAAATATATAAAGTTACACTGATCGATCGGTGTACAGGAGCTGGTTTGGAAACAGCTATAAGCAGGATGACACCACATGACCTCCATCTTACGTAATATCAGAGTCCATTACAGGTAAATAGATGAAAATATAATGACGAACTATGCTCGTTTTACCGTGAAAAGCCTCGTTCTGTTGGTTAAACTTTAAACAGGGAAGGTGAAGAAGAAAAATCTGTTCCTCAGAACTGATTTTTATTTGACTCATTTTAATCACAGAGATCGTCTGCAGCTTTTCGTCTCAGATTTTAAAAGAAAAACTCACAATAAAACTGACATTTGAACTCTTTTCATGGTTTATGTACAAACTTATGAGACATTTTACTTCAGCTCAACTTTAACTCGTGTGAAAAAAAACATTTTAACGCTGCATTTATTCTATATATTTAAACTCTTTCTTTAAAAAAAGATACAAAGTCTTAAATAGTAGCGAGTTTATCATGATGGATGCGGCGGCCTTGTGAACTGTTAGCAGTTAACCCACAACAGCGAGGACATTCCTTAAAGTATATAAAATAGAAAAGAGGACTAAAGAGGGATAAAAAAAAGACATCTGAGAGTATTCTTACTGATTTGGTGTGTTCTGGACGGGGAGCGACCACCGGCGGGGGCTCTGCCTCGTCTTCGTCTTCATCCTCAGATACGGTTGCTATGACGGGCGTCTCCGACACAGCCTTGGAGCTCTGCATGATGTCACAGGGGGGGAGAGGGCGGAGCCTCAGTGACATTATCGTTACATGAGCTATCATCGATACCAGACCCATCATTGCTTCACTGCTGTTTCCTCTATCGCTTCATAATCTCATCACGCAGACTTCCCCCTGCTCGTCTTTAGCTCTTCTTCTCTTGTTTGATTTCACTCTGAATATAACCTCGCTCTCTGTCTTTCCACCTTTTCCCTTTCCTTTCTCTCATCCTGCTCTCCTCATCACTTCTGGTCCCTGAAAGCTCCGGCCAGGTATGGCTATCGGTGCCACAAGTCACAAATCCTTCCTCTTCTCTGTCTCTCTGTGATGCTCTGACGCTCGGCCGGTGGCCAAAGCTGCAGAGACAGTGAAATGGTGGAAGAAGGAAAAGATGCTGATTCACAATGCAGAGAGGGGAAGAGCGAGGAGTGCCTCCTTCTCTTTATTCTCACCTCCATCGTTGGGTTTAAAGGCATCTTTTACATGACATTTACACTGCGGGAAAAAGAATCGAGCATAGTTACCACACAAGTAATTCCACCAGTTAAAAAGTGGACCCTGTACTGTCCAATCAAATAATGCACACATGTATCCTTTTATGATACTACAACAATATCTCTGGACACAAACCTCTATCTAAGAGGTCATATTGAGCTTTTGGGGGTTTTCCCCACACTTTGAGGGTGTTATGTAGCTTTTTGTGTGCGTAGATGGTCTGAAAAACTGCTAATGAGTGGTCCGAAATGCTCAGTTTGATGCCCAGGCTTTATCTAAAAAAAAAAATATGATCTTATGCTTGCTTTGTAGCCGTGGAGCAGCTGCCTTTCACTCCACTAATTTCAGATTAATCAGTTGACCTTTAAGAACAAATTTGACCTTTTGGGAGAAGAAAAAATAAAGATGAAACGCACAGTGTGAAGAAAACGTGTTTGTGAACTTTAAAGAAAGCCGACTCCTATCTGTTAGACTCGAGGTAAAGTAATAAAAATGATTTAAATGAGCATCCAGAGGAAAACTACAGCAACAACAGTTTGCATCCGCAGAAAGAAACAAAATGACAGAAAAAGGCCAAAACAAGAGTAAAGAATATTGGTACTTTTGGGCAGTAAAGGACAGAAATCCGACTCTGGACTGGTTAGTAAAAAACCTGTTTTAATAACGCTGTGGCTGTAGCTCTTTGTGCAGCTTTAACTTTTCACAGCTGATTCCTCAGTGCAGACTTGCTGCATGTTAGCACACATTGATGCGGTGCTGAGCGGCTTCTGTTTGGTGAATTACCAAAGAGGAACAGCTATGATGCTGTAGCTGTGCCAAAAATTACTGTCCCTTGTAGGACCAAATCTACAAATTTATCTTGAGATTAAAGTCAGTTTTTTGAATAAATAAATAACAAAGCTCCACTTTTTTCTTGTTATTTTGTCTATCTGATATGAGTTTTTATTAATTAATGTACTTTAACATCAAGGGAAAACAATTCGTTAGACTTTAAAAACATAAATCAACCAAAATAATAAAATATAACGGTCGGAATTTAAACATAAAACCAGCCAAATTAATGTCAGTCATTTCATGATTTTATATCTTTGTAACTGCGGAAACTACCAGGACCCCTGCTGTTTAACATCAGCCACGCAAACACCAACAAATCCAGAGAAACAGCATCACTAAGTGTTGCTACTGATGTAGAAAACACAACATAAATGTGTTATTTAAGCAGAAAAAATGCAAAAAGCTAATAAGAATATTGTTTTCTGTTGACAATTTGATTTCCTGTTTGCTTCTGTTAAATAAATACATCTTTAAATTAACATTATAGCCATTTATATAAAAGTTATGGCCCATGAAACGAAAAAATAATGCTAATTTATTGTTAATTTTAAAGATTAAAGAAGAGAGTTTTTTCCCTCAACCTACTCTGGGTGCTTCTGTTTGTTTGTTGGTGGGTAACAGGGTGGGAAACAGGGTGGGAAACAGAGTGAGAAACAGGGTGGGAAACAGGGTGGGAAACAGGGTGGGAAACAGGGTGGGAAACAGGGTGGGAAACAGGGTGGGAAACAGGGTGGGAAACAGAGTGGGAAACAGAGTGGGAAACAGAGTGGGTAACAGAGTGGGTAACAGAGTGGGAAACAGAGTGGGAAACAGAGTGGGAAACAGAGTGGGTAACAGAGTGGGTAACAGAGTGGGTAACAGGGTGGGTAACAGGGTGGGAAACAGGGTGGGAAACAGGGTGGGAAACAGGGTGGGTAACAGGGTGGGTAACAGGGTGGGTAACAGGGTGGGTAACAGAGTGGGAAACAGGGTGGGTAACAGAGTGAGAAACAGGGTGGGAAACAGGGTGGGTAACAGGGTGGGTAACAGGGTGGGTAACAGGGTGGGTAACAGGGTGGGTAACAGGGTGGGTAACAGAGTGAGAAACAGGGTGGGAAACAGGGTGGGTAACAGGGTGGGTAACAGGGTGGGTAACAGGGTGGGTAACAGAGTGAGAAACAGGGTGGGAAACAGGGTGGGTAACAGGGTGGGTAACAGGGTGGGTAACAGAGTGGGTAACAGAGTGGGTAACAGAGTGGGTAACAGAGTGGGAAACAGGGTGGGAAACAGGGTGGGAAACAGGGTGGGAAACAGGGTGGGTAACAGAGTGAGAAACAGGGTGGGTAACAGAGTGAGAAACAGGGTGGGTAACAGAGTGAGAAACAGGGTGGGTAACAGAGTGGGAAACAGGGTGGGAAACAGGGTGGGAAACAGAGTGAGAAACAGGGTGGGTAACAGAGTGAGAAACAGGGTGGGTAACAGAGTGAGAAACAGGGTGGGTAACAGAGTGAGAAACAGGGTGGGTAACAGAGTGGGTAACAGGGTGGGAAACAGGGTGGGAAACAGGGTGGGAAACAGGGTGGGAAACAGGGTGGGAAACAGGGTGGGTAACAGGGTGGGTAACAGGGTGGGTAACAGGGTGGGTAACAGAGTGAGAAACAGGGTGGGAAACAGGGTGGGTAACAGGGTGGGTAACAGGGTGGGTAACAGGGTGGGTAACAGGGTGGGTAACAGGGTGGGTAACAGAGTGGGTAACAGAGTGGGAAACAGGGTGGGAAACAGGGTGGGAAACAGGGTGGGTAACAGAGTGAGAAACAGGGTGGGTAACAGAGTGAGAAACAGGGTGGGTAACAGAGTGAGAAACAGGGTGGGTAACAGAGTGGGAAACAGGGTGGGAAACAGGGTGGGAAACAGAGTGAGAAACAGGGTGGGTAACAGAGTGAGAAACAGGGTGGGTAACAGAGTGAGAAACAGGGTGGGTAACAGAGTGGGTAACAGGGTGGGAAACAGGGTGGGAAACAGGGTGGGAAACAGGGTGGGAAACAGGGTGGGAAACAGGGTGGGAAACAGAGTGGGAAACAGAGTGGGAAACAGAGTGGGAAACAGGGTGGGTAACAGGGTGGGTAACAGGGTGGGTAACAGAGTGAGAAACAGGGTGGGTAACAGAGTGAGAAACAGAGTGGGAAACAGGGTGGGTAACAGGGTGGGAAACAGGGTGGGAAACAGGGTGGGAAACAGGGTGGGAAACAGAGTGGGAAACAGAGTGGGAAACAGAGTGGGAAACAGAGTGGGTAACAGTGTGGGTAACAGTGTGGGTAACAGTGTGGGAAACAGAGTGGGTAACAGAGTGGGTAACAGGGTGGGTAACAGGGTGGGAAACAGAGTGGGAAACAGAGTGGGAAACAGGGTGGGAAACAGGGTGGGAAACAGAGTGGGTAACAGAGTGGGAAACAGGGTGGGAAACAGGGTGGGAAACAGGGTGGGTAACAGGGTGGGAAACAGGGTGGGAAACAGAGTGGGAAACAGAGTGGGAAACAGAGTGGGAAACAGAGTGGGAAACAGGGTGGGTAACAGGGTGGGTAACAGGGTGGGTAACAGGGTGGGAAACAGGGTGGGAAACAGGGTGGGAAACAGGGTGGGAAACAGGGTGGGAAACAGAGTGGGAAACAGAGTGGGAAACAGAGTGGGAAACAGAGTGGGAAACAGAGTGGGAAACAGAGTGGGAAACAGTGTGGGTAACAGTGTGGGAAACAGAGTGGGAAACAGAGTGGGAAACAGAGTGGGAAACAGAGTGGGAAACAGAGTGGGTAACAGGGTGGGTAACAGGGTGGGAAACAGAGTGGGAAACAGGGTGGGAAACAGAGTGGGAAACAGGGTGGGAAACAGAGTGGGAAACAGGGTGGGAAACAGAGTGGGAAACAGGGTGGGAAACAGAGTGGGAAACAGGGTGGGAAACAGAGTGGGAAACAGGGTGGGAAACAGAGTGGGAAACAGGGTGGGAAACAGAGTGGGAAACAGGGTGGGAAACAGAGTGGGAAACAGGGTGGGAAACAGAGTGGGAAACAGGGTGGGAAACAGGGTGGGAAACAGGGTGGGAAACAGAGTGGGAAACAGGGTGGGAAACAGGGTGGGAAACAGAGTGGGAAACAGAGTGGGAAACAGGGTGGGAAACAGAGTGGGAAACAGGGTGGGAAACAGGGTGGGAAACAGAGTGGGAAACAGGGTGGGAAACAGAGTGGGAAACAGGGTGGGAAACAGAGTGGGAAACAGGGTGGGAAACAGAGTGGGAAACAGGGTGGGAAACAGGGTGGGAAACAGAGTGGGAAACAGAGTGGGAAACAGAGTGGGAAACAGAGTGGGAAACAGAGTGGGAAACAGAGTGGGAAACAGAGTGGGAAACAGAGTGGGAAACAGGGTGGGTAACAGGGTGGGTAACAGGGTGGGTAACAGGGTGGGAAACAGAGTGGGAAACAGAGTGGGAAACAGAGTGGGAAACAGAGTGGGAAACAGAGTGGGTAACAGTGTGGGTAACAGGGTGGGAAACAGAGTGGGAAACAGGGTGGGAAACAGGGTGGGAAACAGGGTGGGAAACAGGGTGGGAAACAGGGTGGGAAACAGAGTGGGAAACAGGGTGGGTAACAGGGTGGGAAACAGGGTGGGAAACAGAGTGGGAAACAGAGTGGGAAACAGGGTGGGTAACAGGGTGGGAAACAGAGTGGGAAACAGGGTGGGTAACAGGGTGGGAAACAGGGTGGGAAACAGGGTGGGAAACAGGGTGGGAAACAGGGTGGGTAACAGGGTGGGTAACAGGGTGGGTAACAGGGTGGGAAATAGGGTGGGTAACAGAGTGGGAAACAGAGTGGGAAACAGAGTGGGAAACAGAGTGGGAAACAGAGTGGGAAACAGAGTGGGTAACAGTGTGGGTAACAGGGTGGGAAACAGAGTGGGAAACAGGGTGGGTAACAGGGTGGGAAACAGAGTGGGAAACAGAGTGGGAAACAGAGTGGGTAACAGAGTGGGTAACAGAGTGGGTAACAGAGTGGGAAACAGAGTGGGAAACAGAGTGGGAAACAGAGTGGGAAACAGAGTGGGAAACAGAGTGGGTAACAGTGTGGGTAACAGGGTGGGAAACAGGGTGGGTAACAGAGTGAGAAACAGGGTGGGTAACAGAGTGAGAAACAGGGTGGGTAACAGAGTGGGAAACAGGGTGGGAAACAGGGTGGGAAACAGAGTGAGAAACAGGGTGGGTAACAGAGTGAGAAACAGGGTGGGTAACAGGGTGGGAAACAGAGTGGGTAACAGGGTGGGAAACAGGGTGGGAAACAGGGTGGGAAACAGGGTGGGAAACAGGGTGGGAAACAGGGTGGGTAACAGAGTGGGAAACAGAGTGGGAAACAGAGTGGGAAACAGGGTGGGAAACAGAGTGGGAAACAGAGTGGGAAACAGGGTGGGAAACAGGGTGGGTAACAGAGTGAGAAACAGGGTGGGTAACAGGGTGGGAAACAGAGTGGGTAACAGGGTGGGAAACAGGGTGGGAAACAGGGTGGGAAACAGGGTGGGAAACAGGGTGGGTAACAGAGTGGGAAACAGAGTGGGAAACAGAGTGGGAAACAGGGTGGGAAACAGAGTGGGAAACAGAGTGGGAAACAGAGTGGGAAACAGGGTGGGAAACAGGGTGGGAAACAGGGTGGGTAACAGAGTGGGAAACAGGGTGGGTAACAGAGTGGGAAACAGGGTGGGAAACAGGGTGGGAAACAGAGTGGGAAACAGAGTGGGAAACAGGGTGGGAAACAGGGTGGGAAACAGGGTGGGTAACAGAGTGGGAAACAGGGTGGGTAACAGAGTGGGAAACAGGGTGGGAAACAGGGTGGGTAACAGAGTGAGAAACAGGGTGGGTAACAGGGTGGGAAACAGAGTGGGTAACAGGGTGGGAAACAGGGTGGGAAACAGGGTGGGAAACAGGGTGGGAAACAGGGTGGGAAACAGAGTGGGAAACAGGGTGGGAAACAGAGTGGGAAACAGAGTGGGAAACAGGGTGGGAAACAGGGTGGGAAACAGGGTGGGTAACAGAGTGGGAAACAGGGTGGGTAACAGAGTGGGAAACAGAGTGGGAAACAGGGTGGGAAACAGGGTGGGAAACAGGGTGGGTAACAGGGTGGGTAACAGAGTGGGAAACAGGGTGGGTAACAGAGTGGGAAACAGGGTGGGTAACAGAGTGGGAAACAGGGTGGGAAACAGAGTGGGAAACAGGGTGGGAAACAGAGTGGGAAACAGGGTGGGAAACAGGGTGGGAAACAGGGTGGGAAACAGGGTGGGTAACAGAGTGGGAAACAGGGTGGGTAACAGCTGCAGTCTTACCGGTGCGGTGGAGGAGCTGTAGGCTTCTGTGTTTTTATCTGCAGGAGAAAACAAGTTGAGAAATAAGGAGCAGCTCCGAGTTTGTGGACAACGATCAGTTTGGAAGTCAGCGAGATATAAATCATTGATTATCAGTTTCAGGTTTCCATGATGTAAATCTATGCAACTCTACGGACGTGCCTGTAAAGCTCATGTATTTCTGGCTGTTGGCCGTTTCTTTCGAGTCGTAGAACTTTAAGACATCGAGGACGGCCTGAGGATTCTTCTTCTGCTCCAGTTTGGTGATGTTGGACGTCTGCAGGAGGCGGGCCCACTGCTCCGGCATGCCCTGCACACACAAAAAAACTATTTCAACTGTTTTTACTGTTTCATTAATTATCTCTGTGTGGAATTACTGGGTTTTTACTGTTGTTGTTGTTTTTTTAAGTGTAGCAGTGTCAAAGGCAAATTTCTGCCCCTTCATGATGAATCACACGTGTAACTAACAAGGAAGTCTCATCATATTTGTACTTTAGTCACAGAACTGGGTCACATCTCCTTGTTTCCTTCTCATCTGTCAGGGTCAGTCCATCACATGTACTCCTCCACTTCCTGTTCCATCCCTTCCATCTCATCTTTTTCTTTATGTTAAACCTTGATTTCATCCATCAGAATCACTGCTCACCGCCCTGTTGTTTAATTACTATGGTTTATTTTTGGGTTGTGCTGACTCAAATAAAAACGGCAAATGTTCATTTGCATGTAGATGTGTGTAAAACTGAGGAGCATAAGCTGTGCCCCAGATAACAGAAAAGGAAACCACATGCACGCTCACACACACACCACTGAACTCCCTGCTAAAAGAGCTTGGTCAGGCGGATCAAGTGAGTCAGCTGAACAAGGCGCCTTTGTCTAACGTGATTATTCAAAAAGGTTCATTTGCCAAGTATGTGTGTGTATGAAGCTCACAGACCAACACATATTTACCCACACATGCACGCAACAATGACTGCGGGTCCTTTGGTTAGCAATTAAAGAATGATGTAAGCATAGCAGATAGCGAACGCACACCACAGGCGTACACTGCGGAGGCTTTAGCGGGAGCATTACCACATGGATGACAACACCACAGATACTCACTGTAAACTCCCCGGTAACAGCATCAAAGCCCACATGGATGGTGTGTTCAAAGTCAGACGGCAGAGAAATCTCTGGACGCTCCCTCTTCTTATAGGCTGAATCCAACAAGAACGAAGAGAAAAAGAAAAAAAAAGACAGATTGATGATTTTCTGACTGTCTCTAGACAGCCACACACGACTTAAATTACATTAACTGCTTTATTTTTAGTGTAATTTCATTTTCATCCAAAGATTTCCTCGTAGGTTAAATGTTTATGAGCGTGTCCAACCCTGAAGGCCACAGAGCAGCAGCCAAAAATGCCACTTATTACTTTCACATTATACTGACCGTGAGAGGGAAATCTTAAATGGATCATATGAATCTATTGTGAAGGAGATACAAAGAGACTAAAGTGTCATAAATCCAGAGAGAACCAGCGAAAAGAATGAAAAACTGAAGCAGGGGAGATAATTAGAAAAAAAGAAAAATACAGAAAGAGTTTAATGTAAAAGGAACAGATTTACAGAGAAAGATGACAAAGAGACACCATCTGTGTGAGACGATCCTCTGGGAAATCAGAGCTTCACTGAGATTCACAGACAGCAGAGTCTCCTGGGACCACAAACAGTGATGCAGAACCACCAGCCTCATGTAAAGCATTGTGGATAATCTGTGCCTGAATCTGTACATGTTGTCCGTAAACAAAAACTTTGTTCCACCAGAGTTGAGCTGTAGTTCATCTGGATGTAAGGAAGTTAAAAGCTTCGTCACAGAATCAGCAACGACAAGAAGTTAAAACGGAATAAATTATGCAAAAGCAACATTTAAAACAAGAACTCAAAGGAAGAATCAAAGTCAACTGATGTACAGCATGTGTCTGTCCCCGTTTCAACTCCAGCAGGAGCAACACGTGTTGGGGTCAAAGGTCAGCCAACATGAGGAGTTTAGCAATAATTAACAGTTAACAAGCTAATAATCACCACCGGCTGTTGAACAGGAGAAAGCGCTTTAGCATTAGCACTGTTAGCATCACATGACTTATTCAAGGAGGTTCAATTTATCTGCAAATCTGGGTTATGGGTGAGAGTTTAACACCGTATTAAAGCAAAAAGAAATGTACTATGTTATTAACACACTAAATGGGAGCTTTTAGACAATCACACAATGGTTCACAGTCATAAGAAATATATAAAACAATGATGTGAATAGATGCTGTAAATATTGATTACACAGTTGAGGCGTCTTTGATATAAAGACCAAAGACTCGATGTCTCATTAAAACACTTTTCCACCTCTGTCCTATTTTTCCTGGAATTGACGGGGACAAAACTCTATGAAACCAGATTCTAAGGTGAACGAGAACAATTTAAATGGTTTGGCCATAAAATGTGTCAGAGTAACAGTTTGTTTTTTCACTGACAGGTTCAGATTGTAGGATGTAGGACAACTTAAAGAAGACGTACTCTCCCATTACTCTCCGGAGGCATCTTAATGCAATGTCTGCGACATGCTTTGATTCGTGCAGTTGCTCCTTTTTAATCCAGTCATTTGCACCTCCATTCAATCTGATCAATTCAACTTTATTAAGGAATGCGACACCTATAGCCTGAAAACTCAGATCACACAACAAGCTGACAGAAAACTACTGGACTGGCTGTTTAGCTCCTGAATATGTACATTTCCTTCATCTGCAGCTGGACCAAGGACAGCTGGCACTGATCCGTCTTTTATCACAATCTCACCACAAGTCATTGTGTTCATCGGCCAAGTTGATAAAACACAGTTCAGAATATAACGGCCACTGATAGGCTCATAATTCCTCCGACATTTTGGCTCCACTGTCACTCCTTTCTTCTGTGTTTTTAGCAGCAAACATTAAGAACTGCTTCTTATATGGCCGTTATTTCACTGTTTGCTTTTATAACGGCTGCACTGATGCTGCATTCGAGTACAAATGGGAAATCTGATCTCCAACTTAAGCCCAACAACATCAACTTCAAGTCAGATTTCCTTGTTGGGATAAAAAACATTAAACAAAGTATTGTTAGAGCACTTTTATTTGCTTTGGTTTGGTGAATTATAATGGTGAGAGTTGGCATTAGGAAAATAAGCACCCCCTAAAAATCTGAAAGGTTCACTAAATGTCACATTTTCAGACACATTGGGCCCCAAAACTAAATGTCAGGGTTGGATTTTTTAAGTTAGCAGTGACTTCAGACACAAATATACCCTCTAAACACAGAAAAAAAGTGTTTTTTTCTCTTAAAATGTCTTAAATACAGTTTTTTCTGTTCTCAGTCGTGGTGTCCCTTCCATTAGCTGTGTTATTTGTGCAGGGGGGGTTTGTTATTTTATGCTCACAAAAGAAGTCACATCGATTCTGAGACAGCAGGCTGCTACTTTACTTCCACATGGCTGAAAACTCAGCTGATTTTCAACCATTCCTATTTCCTATTTCAGTGTAGTGGCCACCTCTTTTTATCCATCTATTTTTTACCAGAGTACAGCAGTAATCCTGTCATTTTACTCACTCATTCTGCTTCTTGTTCACGTGTCATCTCCCAGAGCTTTTCAGAGCAAGACTTTTCTCCTTCAGCAAGACTGCAGACCTCAGAAATCCTTTCCACAATAGTCAGATAATTCTACTTTATTTTGGAATATCATGGCATTCTTGTTCAATAGGGGTCCAATTGGAAAGATTTTAGTGCTCACACCCAACTGGAAGAGAAAGAGGCTCAGATGGGAAAATCCTGATTTTTTTTTTTCCAGTACAAAAAAGTTCAGCTTCCTAAACAGACTGAAGAACCTCAGAGAGGGAACAGCGGGTTGAAACATGCTGCAGCTGTGACACGATACAGCCAGACGGGTGTAATCTTTATTATACTGCTCTGATGCACAGAGGGAGGCTGAAAAATGTGGAGGCAGACACACTGAGGAGGTTGCTGACTGCTGATTCGGTTTGTCTGATGATCAAAAACATGATTACAATTTCTCAGCTGAGGATGTGACTTTAAAAATGGTTTAAAAATGAAAAGATGTAACCGAGTAATGGATGCTGCTGTTTACTCAGACACAAAGCAAATATCTTGTGTGAGGAGAACGTTGCTTTGATCCACTTGAGTTTGAGCACATTTTCACTTGAATGCTAAATTAAGTGTATCTCTAAAGTGCCTTTCAAGCCACATTCATCCATCCACTCACACATTCACACTCTCATTCACAGAGATGGAGGCATCCGTAGGTAATGTGGGGTCCAGGGAAGCCTGGAGTCAAACCACCAACCCTCAGATTGGCAGATGACTGCTCTTCCTCCTGAGCTGCAGTCACTCCATAAGCTACTCAGCACATAAATAACATTACAGCAACACTAGAGAAGTTTGTGAACCTTAAACTATGTGCTTCTGACTCCAGCTGAAGTACACTGAAGGTTAAGCATCTTCCCGGGTCCGAAGCTGCCCAAAAGCGCTTGGATGCTGAGTTTACTGTTTCACAGTTTACGACTTTGTTTTTCGGGTTCTTGACATTTTTGTGGGCTTCTGATGGCGTCTTTGTTCCCTTTTCAGCATGGCAACAAATTCCCGTGTATGGCTGAGTGTGAGACATTTACTGTTGGGGGGGGGGGTCAAAGAGAAAGCCACTTTAACTCCAGTGTCACTTTAAGTGGAAACACTGTAAACATAGTTTTTAAAAAGAGAGTTTATTCAAAAGTAATAACTTATAATGCAGTTAAATGACGACTGAAATGTGTGATGCACCTGTCCTCCCGCTGCTCTCTTTACTCTCCATGAACATATGACATTATTGTTGTCATCAGCTTATATTTCTCTCTCTCAGCAGGTATCTAACACCTGTTCTGCTGTTATGGAGCTTGTTGTCCCCTCTTTCCTCTCCTCTCAACCCCCGGCTGGTCGAGGCTCTTCCTGGTTCTGGTTCTGATGGAGGTTTCTTCCTGAAAAAGGGGAGTTTTTTCTTTCCGCTGTCGCCTCTCGTGCAGCTCAGGACAGGAGATTGGATCGAAGTTTGTTTGTTTTTTAATTAGTTCTGTATGAATTGGACTCATTTGGAATTTAATTAACTGGATTTGATTGAATAATGACTTGAAAAGCCTTGAGATTCCATTTGTTGTGATTTGATTAGATAAAAATAAAACTGAACTGAAGTGAATTGAATTGAATTGAATTGAATTGAATTGAAGGTGTGTTTGCAGAGGCACAGACCTCTCTTTTGTTTATACAGCCAATGACAACCCACAGGTGAGAAAAACAATGAAAACACACCAATCAGCTAAAACTGTGACCCTGTGGCGTCAGCACTCACTTTTACCGCCTCCTCCTGTCAGGATGAATCGAATCGAACGGTCTTGCTTCTTCTTGTCCTCGGGGTTTGGTGGGAGTGGCTTGGAGCCGTGGTTGAGGGGGGCGGGATCCTTGTTGCAGGAGCCAATCATAGTGCTGGTGTTTCTCATGGGCGGAGCTGGGGGCTTGTCCTCGACCTCCCCATTATCAGACATCTTCAGATAGGCTGCAGCCGGCCGCTCCTGCACAAAAACAGACCAATCCGAGGAGATAAGGTGAGAGGAAGATAAATCGAACCAAATAAAGACGCTCAACCAATAAATTATCAACATATTCAACTATTTTAGCAGTTCACTAACTCCTAAAGATAATTTATTTGTGTCACATAGTGGAATTAATTTCACTCAAAAGTTCCTTGAACCATAACTCAGATATTGATTGACTAAGAAATTTATTTCAATCCTCATACTATGATTTAAAAACTACACTCAAATTTTCTTTAGATTTCTTTACATTTTGTACACTTTAGATGCTCTAGAGAAGTTTGCTACTGAACTTTTTACTCGGTTGACCAATTTTTGAAAATTAAATTCTTATATTATTAGATCTATTAAGAGGCTTTTTATGTGTGAATGTAATTAAATAAGTTGCAAAATCCTCCAAAATATGAAGGCTTTATAAATGAAATTTGAATGTGGGTATAGCAGCAAACAGCTATTTGCTACGTAATGTAATGTAATGTAAGTATGTAGTTCAGTCAAGTTTAGCAACAAATGAGTGATGTAATTCAGTGTTATTGTACAAATCACTATTTTTTGGTTTCTGTTGCTGGATTTTATTCTTTTTCATTTATCTCTTCAGCTTTTTTGCTCATAACCGGACAGATTTTATGTGAACACAGATTATTTTTGCATTATCTGAGATACTGATCCGAGATGAAAATAAATGAAGTGAATAAATAGTTTACATTTCCAAACAGCTTCCATTTGCTCATTGAGTGGTCTGTTTGTCTATAGTCACTAAAATGAGTAAATCCCAGTGTGATCGTGTGTGTCTGTACTGACGCCGAGCTAAATGAGTCTTGGTCAACAGATAACAAACCCACGCTCACACACTTTGTCGTGCTGGTACACACAGCTGAGAGGCAAAAATGGACATTTTAATTTAATAACAGGCTTAGTCAACAACACCCTAACTTAAAAATATACACAAACTACAGGCTAACTTGATCTGTTAAATGCTTCAGTGAACACAGACCCACGAGGAGGATCTATGTAGGTCAGAGCTAGACCAAATAAATCAACACACACACATGCACAAACACATAAAAGGAATATTATGATACATAAATACTGAGGTCAGGTGAAGAGAATTATATAAAGAATCATTTAAAAGGGGACATGTTATGTAAAAATGACCTTTTTTATGTCCCTGGGAGCTTATATCAGGGTGTTTGAAGTCACCAGCGAGTCTAAACTCCCCAAAAACACAACCCAGGCTTTTCTTTTAGTTCCATTTTGTTTGAAAGTGCCTCATTTAACGAGCCGTTCTGATCTTCATTCTACAATTACGTCATTCTTTAAGTTGCCTCCGCCCACTCACATCCACCCTGCTGGACGGATGAAGCCAGCTTCTGCTGTCAGCTGTACTGAGGAACATGCATCTTCCATCGAGCAGCAGCCTCAGAGGATATAAGAGCCCAGTGGATCAACTATATCTGAGGGTGATGTTCCAGCAGAGTTAGCTAAAGGCTTTACTTCTCACTGTTTTAACAACTTGGTCCAGTTCAACGCTGGACTGAAGGAACTGAGCCACAAAGAGGATCAGTTCCAGCTCTCAGAGCCTGAACTTCAGAGCAGGGAGATGGAAGCATCTGAGAAATAACTCCTCATGGTTTATTTATTGATTTATTTCTTCCTTTAGCAGCAGCTAACGCTAACAGCTTCGCTAATGATTATGACGTAAAGCTGAGACCAAACCTTCTCGGACCTTTTCAGACTATGATTTGTTCTCCCGTTTTTTTTAGCTCCTTTGGACAGGTTTGGGCACAGAAATCAGTGCAGACTTAATCAGCCACATGATGGGGAAGTCCAGTCAAATAAATTCTTGAGTGGTTTACTTGGAAATTGATCCAACATTTATGTGGCCTAAATACTGTGCATTCTGCGAGGTTGAGCTTAACAAACTGTGACCAGGTGTGCTTTGCATGCTGGAGTATTAGGAAAACAGCTGCTAGCAGCTATCTGGAGAATTATTAGAGGTCTGGCATGCATGGACTACTGATGGACTTAACTGGATGTATTATTGGCCATATTCAGATCATCAGCCTTGAGTAATTTTTTGTAGCGCACTTAGCTTTCTCAGTGTGGCTGTGGATATATTTCATCCTACAAACACCACTGGGTGTTGAATAAATACATGAATTAACTCACTTTTCATTGCAAAACAACTTGAAACACGAAGAAACCGTCTTTTTCTAGGGATTCTCAAAGAAAATATTCAAGCTACAGGTGTGAAAATAAGCCAGTTTTAGTCCCTTTTGGGGTGAGGCCCCATAGACACAGGAGCTCTTTATTCCTCAAACTGCAGCAGCATATTCAGACCTAACTGAGCCACAATAACCTGACAACATCACCAAGCATGTGAAGTTTTCCACAGCTTCAGGAGACATTACACAGCTGCTTTCACAAGCTTAGAGGCCCTCATCGTGACTAAAACTGGTCTTAATATGTGAAATCAGGCTGAGAGGGCTGTCAGAAAGTGTTTGTTCAAAGCAAAGGACCAAAAGGGTCACTACACAAACTAACTGCTTCGAACTCCGTCCCCTCTCACGGATGGAGGTTTTTCCCTTTTAAAATCTCATGTATAACCCAACAAGCTCCTGATCAAAGGCTGCTCTGTGTACAGAGGCGTGAGGGCATCGTGCACATGATGCTTTTCTCCCCTACAGGCAGGTAAAAAGGAAAGAAAACAGCCCAAAGTCAAATTCGTCCGGCAGCAGAAGGATTTTAACTTTTTCGTCACAAAACAGGCAAAGAAATAATCAGCATTTTAAGAGGTAACAGTAAGTACATTTTTAACATTTAGGCTCCCAGATTGATCTAAAATAACTAAAACTGCTGCCGTTCCCTTCACAGAGCAGCTGGTTGAGCTTACCTTAGCACACAAACGAGCAAAGACACAAAAAACCTTCAATGTGAGGAGAAAATGTCGAATCCACTGAGAGTTTCAGTCCAGAGAGACTGAGACTGTCTGAGACTGAGACCCTGTCAGCTTGGACCAAATAGTGATGACAGTGTGATGTCACAAGGTGAGTCAAATGAGAAAGCAGGAAAGCTTACAGCCATCCCCAAACACACAGCACAATAAACACACACACACAGAAAGTCACACAAACGTAAAGAGAGGGTGTGTGTGTTTGCAGTCATTACACTCACAAACAATCCCTGTTTAAAAGGAAGTGACGGTGTCCTTGCCTTTGTTGTCTGTCCTTCTTCGCTCAAGAGGAGACAGCAGAAGTCTCATATTTCAGACACCGCCGTCAGTTTCAGCAGAGAGCTGCTTCCAAACAAACCCACACACTGTCTGCTTTGTGACACACACCTTTTACAGAGAACATAAATCACCTGAATCAGCACCGAGCGTTTCAGAGGCTTTTCCAAACCGCAGGAAACAGAAACCGTCCTTAAAATAAGTCTTTGTCACCTTAAAGCCTTAAAGTTTGTCACCTGGACAACATGTTTTGGTCGCATGATTTAGGACGCAATCTAAATGTAAAAGACCATTTTTTCGGTTCTGGAGTCTGTTTGTAAAGATTTGTAACCATCAAGCTCCCATTCAGAAAAAAAGAAACACATCAGACAATCAGAAGCACATCGTGGATGTTTGCTGGAGCGTCCTGCAATGAGCGGTTGACTTTTAATCTCAGGATTGGCTCTAAAATAGGTGAAACTATCCGTCTTCCCAGCCCAGAATAAGCACATTGCCGTCATAAAAAGAGCGTTCCTGATCCTCCTTAAGCGGAGTCTTTCCCTGTGTTGTGCCACATGCTTGTTTAGTCTGCCCTGTTGAAAGGTCGCCGCTGCACTGGACTGCGTCTACAACACAGAGTTTTATCCTTCTGCTGAAACAGTTTCTGTCTCAGGGTGTTGCCGGGCTTCTCGGGCCGTTTCTCAGACATTCCTGCCATGTATAGAAAGACAATAATATTAAACATGCTCGTCTTGTGCCTCTCTCTTTGAGGGGGAGTCATTTCTTTGCCAACTGGACAAAAGTTTGTGAATCCACAGGCCTTTTCTTTTGTGTCCTCTCCTGTGATCTTACTGTTGAGTTCCACCAGGTTGATGCAGGCAATGAAGGTCTCTTCTTCTTCTCTTCTTCACAGCTTCAGATGAAACCAAACTTTACTTTTTATTGTTTCCTTCTTTAAAACAAACTATAAATTAAAGGTTATTTCCCCCCTTCTGGAATTACAAAAGCTAAGTGGATTTGGTTTAAAGTGAAACCAAACACAAGCCCAGAAAGCTTGCTTGTAACTAAAGGAGTGAAATAAATGTGCCAATTTTTTAAGGACACAATCTTTCCCCAGTTTCTCTGACAGTGACACAAAACACCTTCAAATTGACTCCAAAGTAGAACTGAATATCCTCCATTTGGGGTAAAAAGTCTTTGCTTTTGATCACATTTAGAGCCAGTTATAATAGATAATTTTGTGTAAACATAATGTTGATCAAAGTGAACGTTTCAGCACTTAAAAGTTGCCTTTTATGCACAAAGTTAAAGAGAAAATCTTTTAGAAACCCCTTTCCCTACTTTCCCTACAGGCTCACTTCAGACTTGAGGACAAAATGATTTATTCAGTGAAGTTTGTTTCCAACTGCAGAGGTTAGAAATGACCGAGCTGAAGCTACTGATGAAGGCTCTGAGCGACCTCCTTCCTTGTTTGATACGATCGGAGACACGAGTAACGGGTTTGCTACGCAGTCACTTCATAGAAGCCGTTTCATCCACCTTCATGCACATAAACTCCCTAAAAAAAGGCAGAAACCACCTCATGTTTTAGCTTTTCACAAATAATAACACAAATTTAGATGATAACAAGCATCATTTAGTATTTTTAATGAGCAACAACACAAGGCAGCATCGTTGTCACACGTAGCAACAAGACACAAAAATTACAAAAAAGTCATGGAGTCAATGCGTTAATCTCATGTTCAGCTGACTCAGCTCTTCAAATTATAGCAACTATTACTCAGCTTAATCTAGTTTCAGTTGTGGAAGAAGAAGACAGCGGTCTCACACACGGCATTTTCACCGCAGTGTTTGTTTGACGAGTGTCTGAGACCTGAGATGATGTCCCGCTGAACTTTTCTGAGCTGTCAGGGTTCAGCTTTAAAAACCTCCACTTCATCCATCTCTCTTCAGACTATTTGATCCAGATTCTGAGGAGTGTGATTCAGAACCATCACATTGATATTTGATCACTTTTGTGTTGTAATCCGGTAATAAATGAGAAGAAAACATCCTTTATGGCAGAGACAGGTGATAATTCTGTGATCTTTACTTGAAGTAAACCCCATATTACTCAGAGATATTTAAACCATGTGAGAGTATTGATTAGCACAGCTTTTAAACATCATAACAGCTCAACAACAGCTTTTTAACCTGAAACCAAACACGGTAATGCTGTCTGGATCAATGCGGCACAGCTTCAGGACTCTGGTCTCAAAGCAGTTAACACATTCAATAAAACTCGTTTACCTGGACGTTAACCTCAGCCCTTCTCTTGATTATCCATTTATTTCTATATATTAAGGCTTACATTATGGATACCTACAAACGCATCTCAAGAGACAGCTGCCATCATGTGTCAGCACTTCCTGGGGAAGCTGTATCAGCTGCTGCAGCCATGTTTACTGGAAGAAGCACAAACACACACACAGACTCACACACACACACAGACTCACACACACACACAGACTCACACACACACAGACTCACACACACACACAGACACACACACACAGAGACACACACACACACACACAGAGACACACACACACACACAGAGCCATCCATGCATGCATTACGCCTCTCCCACACATGTATAAAGAATTTAAATGCAACTCATTGCATGAACACAGCACAAGCTGCTGCATCTCCCCCCTGCATCTTTCCCTTTATTCTTGCTTACAAAGATTTAAAAAACATTTGGGAAGCAGCATATCCTGTTTTTTTTTTCACCTTTAATTTTTCATCATACCAGACCGAACCGAGCAGAAAGTTGTGTTGATCTCTGGAGAAACACGAGATGCATATAAATGGGTCCAAACTGTCTCAGTTTTATCTCATACTCCTCGTTTGTGTCAACAAACATCTTTTTTATGATATGACTGTGAATACAGCATAACAAATGAAATGTATTTCATCTTTATGCACACAAACAGTGATGCAGGCTCAGTCCCCTCATTAAACCCTTTCTACTGTCACCTTGGGCCAATATTTTACATCTAATAAGTCGTCATGGGGAATCAACTAAAGTTTGTCATCTTTAGCTTGTGTTTCCAACATGAACAGCAAGGTGGAGGCATCGAATCAGTTCAGATCAAATCAAGTTAGCATCTTCTTTCTCGTGTCTGCATGGGTTTGCTCCAGTTTCCTCACACAGCCCAAAGACATACAGGCATCTTAGGATAACTCTACAGCACAATGACATTATAAGTCAGCATGTTTACATGGTTTTCTATTTAAATCCAACTGAAATTATACGGAGACATTGATATTTGATCACTTTTGTGTTAGCTTTATCAGCTTTCAAATAATATGTCAAATGATTAGGAACGGGGCTCAAAATTACAACACAGTTATGGAGAAACTGTTAGGGTTAGGGCAAAAGTACAGGGCAGGACGCCAGAGCCCCGAAATACGTGGTGCAAAATGTATGCAAAAGCACAAAATAGTGTTGTAATAACACGCCAAATGACTGGTCATGAGACCAGGCTGCTAACAACATTTCAGTCTGTCGCTCTGCTCTAATAAAAACCCTGTTTTGTTGTTTTTATTCATTTATCTTTTTTAATCATCTGACAAAAGTTAAAGCTGTACTTCTATGTACAATGATCTCCCACAGAGAAAGTTAAAAAAACAGAATAGTTTCTCGTACATACGAGCGCTGAAGTGTCAGAAATACTTCAGTCCATAACCCGATTCTGCTCCCGTGCAGGTAAAAGGACGAAGGTAGGGTTAAACGGCCCGTTACCTGTGTGATGGACTGGTGGCCTGTTTGGCATTTCCTGCCTGCTTAGATTGGCTCAGATACCATCAACATGAACGAGGGTAAAGGAAGGGATCAATAGTTTAAATATCTCATTTTAAAACTGGTAAAATTATTATATTTTAATAATAAATGGAAATAGAGCAGTTTCCTCACAACAAGAAACTCTTTTAAAAGGTGCCCCAGTTTATTTCCAGTCTGAAAAGAACATGCATGTTTGGTTTTGGATATTTTTCTGAATAATCTGAAAAGTTAAAAAATAACCTCTTAATGTATATCTACCTGCACAGCAGAGCTTTGAGAAGGTATATCTGGAGCTTTAATAACACTAAATGATTAAAGCGTTGTAGACCACAAACAGACGCGGGCAGTCAGGGGTTAAACATTCAGCCGAGTTTCCAACATACCAGGAGAGCTATAGGACTCCAGGCTTAGGAAAGCCACCGCCTGGCTGCTCCTGGAGCATTGTTGCATGTACTGTTATTACAAGTGTTAAGCACTGCTGCGACTGCTGGGTGCACACATGACAATTTCTGAGGAAGCATGAGGAGAGATACAAAGGAAAAAGAGGAAAAGGACCACGTCATCGCATCATTTTCTGTTGACAGCTGTTAAATGGGAGAAAGAGACACTGAGGTGATGAGACACCAGATTTTGTTTCGTCTGTCTGCAGTCGACTCCAACATCACGTTGTCATGGTGATGAAACAAACCCCAAGGCGCAGGCTTCAAATGTATATTTTAACATATTTTACAGACCAGATTTGACGGCGTGCACGGACAGAAGTACACGAATAGCACACAGCTTCGTCTATTTTCAAGTTCAAATAGACAGACTCATCTGAACCACACCCAGTATATAATTTGGGTCTTTGAAGTTACAACCTCTGGAGAACCCCTTGTTTAGGCGGTGCATCCTGTGTGTTCCTCCGTATTCCAGACAACATATCTTTTCAAATATTGTTTGGACTTTATTTCACTGAAAGGATTTTCAACACATCATTCTGTGCGTGTCAAAACCTGATTGGTCTTGTGTCATGAAGCACCACATAGACAGTTAATTTACTACTAATAATACCCACAATGTAGTTAAATCACCCAGACACCATCCCACTGCTACAAAAACTCATTTCAGCACCTAATGCGAAGCAGTCGACAGCTGAAAATGGTCCCAGAGAAACCATTACACCTGACTAATGAAGCTTGGTGACCAGCTTTGAAGCTTTATTAAGTATTAAATGACTCCCAGACACAAAGTCCTTAAAAACAGCATTTTTTTACTGGTAAACATGTAAAAAAAAGTTACTGCAGATACCCAGGTGCACCCAACATATACCCATGGCGTCACTCAAATTGTTTTCAGGATGTTCAGTGCAAAGCTCGAGTCTTTTGTCAGGTGGTAATCAGTGTGTTTGTGTGGAGAGGAGACAGATGGCAATTTTGAAGACAAGGACGTGGCCAAACACATAATACACGAGGAGATAGAGAGAAAGCGAGAGGAGAGGGGGATGGTGCTTTTCTTCTGCATGAAAGGAGGACAAGACAGGCCTGAGTGGGACGTGGAAAGAGACAGAGAGAGGGAGGAGACGGGGTGTGATAGAATAAAAAGACGACATGGGCAGTGAAAGAAAAAAGTTGGGAAAAAAAAGGGAAAAGAGTGTGTGAGCAAGTAACAGACTGTGTCTTGGCAGGGGGCATTTCCCCCCCACACACACTCACACACACACACTTTTCTGTATGTAAACAGACCTATGTCCTCACAACGTGACCAATACCAACACACACACACACATTTCAGAAGCTCAGGTGGAGGTGTTCAGCTCCTTGCCCAAGGGAATATCAGAGTTTAGGCAAAGAGAGCAAAATCCCCTATTGAATGTCACAAGCCCTCTCATTTTACCCATAATCCATTGTGTTTCAGGGTCGTTCCCTGAGGTCGGCTCTGAATACGATGCTCGTGTAGATCCTCAGTCATCCAGGTAACTCAGAGCTTCAATAAGACCAAGCAGACTTCTTTTTCTTGGTTTTTGTAGACGTTTCATCCTCTCAACAGCTTCTTCAGCTCTCCCATCGAATGAGAGGCGGAAGTTCTTCAAGAACCAAGAAAAGGAAGTGCAGTCGACTTTATTCACACCATTAAAAATGTCGCCTGATGAAATCATCTTGGGGGGGTGATGAGGAAGACACGACTAAGTGCTAAGGGGCAGAAATTAGAAGATCTCTGTACCGCCCAGTCCAGGCCTCCGCTAACAAGCCACCTGATTTACATCAGGGCTGCTGTGGGGAGTTCATTTGGCTTTACATTACACACACTGCACAGTATTTATATATAGTTATATAGACACTTTCAAACATTTTCATCCTCTTTGCATCTCAGTTTCTCCAGTTTCCTCCACTGGACATCAAAACAAAGAAATAATGCAGAATGTAAGCATGTTATCTAGCATTAATACAAAGTAACGACCACCCAGAAGAACACATTTGTCTGGTTTAATCACAGCAAATACTTTACTTTGAGGACTTTTACTTGAGGGTTTGTTTCTAAGACCCTTTCAGAACATTTTGGACCTGAACACGACCAAAAACAGTTTCTCCTCGAGCGCTTCCCAAACCCGTTAATTCAGTTATCTAAATGCAGCCGTGTTAAATGCCATTAATCAAACAGCTGTCGTAATACAGATGTCAACAATGAATGCATTTTTTCTAGCTCACAGTCTTAACTACCAAGAAAGCAGCCGAACATCACAGCCTGCGTGACAGAGGAGAACGCCATGATTCATGGGAGCGTCGTCTGAGTGGCTTCACATGCACATTTACACCCGACTGGAGCACCCAGACCGAGCTGCGTCTTTAAAATAAATCCATTTTAGTTGACTTTCAAGTCAAGAGGAAGAGGTTGAAGCTTCCAGGTGATTTTAGAGCAACGTGGCACCAATTTAAAAACAAGTAGGAAAGAAAATGAAGGAGCCACTTTATAAATTCTTTATAAATGGAAAGAACATGGCCACAACTTAAAGGTAATTCGTTTTTGCTCTCCTTAAAATTGTATTCTGGCAAAGATTATGAAATTAAGACAACAGACATCATAATATTGTAAACGTCTCTAAATGGAACGTCTTCTTTTATGGTTTTATCTCTAATTGGATAATTGCTTTCTCAGCAGGTGAGAATCATCCACTAATAATTCTCTCCTTGAATGAACAGGATGCGATCCACTGCCTGTCTGTCTGACTCTGTGTCTGTGTGGAACACATTGATTATGCAGGTCATTTTAAGCGAGGCGTTCCATCCCAAAACCCCACCCAAACACACACAACCTGCTCCACACAGCCATCTGTTCGGCCCCGCCTCGGCACGTTGCCTTCAGGGACCAACTCCAGCCACAGTGTGTGTTTTTCAGGGGATCTATGCAAATTAAAAGATAATTTAGATGTTCTCTCCCTGCTCTGCGTGCTCGTTAGATCATTTCATCACAGTGAACGATTCACGGGTGGCTGCGGCCTAGGAGGTAGAGCGGACTGTAATCCCAGCCGGTCCTTCGTGTCCTTCTGTGCGCAGAATAGAGACCTGTAAGTGTTATGGGTCGAGTGGAGGCTGGATGTTCGAGGGACAAATGTATTTAAATGTCAAACCTCTCGTCAATCAAGCATCTTTCAAGTGGAAGGACAAAACCAAGCAGCAAACATCAATGTTTGGTAAAGAACGTCAAGTGTGCAGGAGAAAAGCTGAGGAAGAAATCCAACTGGAAGGCTGGGAGGAAATGGAGGTCATCGACCATCTCTGGGAGTCAACTGTCAGGAGGGATAACGGATTAAACGAGAAGCAACTACAAAACTTTAAGGTTTGGAAGCTGACTTAATGTTGGCATGACAAGTGACGGGCTCCACTGGTCTACGGGACAAACTGGGTCAGGAATGTGATCCCAGCTGTACTCGCTGTCAAGCCGAACAAGCGTCACGGTTTCGTTCCACATTAGTTTCTGAAAACTTTGGGAAAATCATCAGTGATTCAACTCTGACAGCAAGAGGAAAAAGACACAAACGACTGTTTTTAGACATTAAATCGTGATTTCCTACATTAAAGCATTTAGATTCTGCAGAATAGCTACTTCTTTGGGCTAACCGTAGCACACGAGATGCTTTGTGCTACCTGGAGGAAGTTGCTGCCTCCTCTGTTCTGCTCGCCTCTGTCAGCCTGCCGTCTCGTGTTTCCTCTCACTCCAAAACCAGAAACTATTCAAACTGACAGTCCTGTGAAATCAAACTGTTCATACAGCCAGGGTCTGATGTCATGTTTCCTGTTAGCAGGCAAAACTTCATTATAAAGCTCAGCTGAGCAAAGCCTGATTTAATATAGAAAAAGAAACAGAAATAAGAGCAGAGCGCTTGGTTTGAAGGGAAATTATCTTGACACGAACCAGTCCTCAGGGCAAGAGTGAGACTTTAAAGCAACAGAGCATGAAAAAAAAGGTAGAAAGATAAAACGTGAATTCAAGGTCACTGAGCAAGACTTTCAGTGTTTTTAGGAGATTTTTCAGTCAGACATACGATGACGAGTTGAGAAAACAAACAGAAAAACATTTTTTCCGCTGAAGCGTAAGAATTTGCTCCTTTTATTGATCTCACATGAAATTAAATTGAATATTTTTTAGTTCTGGTAAAACTATATTTTATCCGGCTTTTTAAGCTTTTCTGCCATCTTCTGAAGCAAAAGGTTTAAACAGTCAAACAATATCTAAACGTAACTGTTAGTTACAGACCTACATATTCTGTTAAATCATGGATTCAGGCACTTCAGTGACTGATATTTGATCCTAATATCTTTGATGAACTGAATTTGAGCATCTGAGGCTGCATTGTGCCATGGTGCGGTGTCTGTTTGTGACAGAACAGCAGATAAAGGACAAATAACTAAAGAATAATCACCAACCTGGACTCCAGCGTGACACAACATACTGTACACAACAAAATCCAATAAAGGGCTAACACACTCCCAGACGTACTTACACATGCAGAGCCCCACATAATCAATACTGACATGGACTACAAGGTTACCACAAGCCCCCCCAGAGGGGGGCCTGATGTTCCAGCTCTGTACATCCCTTAAGACAAATGTTAAGTGGAAGAAAAGCTCACTGGCCCTCAGTTTGACCTGAGGATCGTGTTTGAATTGTTGAATTAACATAATTAAACACATGTTATGTAATCCAGGGGTTCAGCTGCTACAGCAGACCGTCTGATGAAGGCTGACAGTTCAATACTGACAGAGAATGTCACATTTTTCCCATCTTTGCACATTTATCTTTATATTATCAAGCAGGAAAAACATTATTCCTTCTGGCATTTTTCCCAGATGTTTCTTTATGTGCAGATTCATTTGTAGCTGCATTTTCAGTTCGAGTTTTCTGTGTCTGAGAAAAGTCCCAGCAGCATTTTAAAGTGGATGACTGTAAATTCCTTGACATTACATCTAAAGTGAAGAGGTGCAAAGCGTTTTCCAGCAACTTTAATAACACCTTGACATGTTATCCTGATCAAAACAAAACAGAAAAGTGTAAAAACCTTCCAGAACCGACAGGTTCTGTTACTTCGACTCACAGTTTGTGATTTTTACAGGAAACTGAAAGACTGGAGGTGAAATACAGGCAGAAAGGTGTAACATTTTTACTTAAACTATACAGAAATAGGACTTTGCAGTCATGGATGGTCGTGAAAAGATTTATCCACAAATTTTGTTTCAGAAAAAGGAAAATTTCTTCATTTTTGTGACACACTTAGACGGTCAGTAAATAAACTAGGAACCATAAAAGTAAACCTCAGCTTCTCTGACTGCGAGTCTGACATAATGCTAAAGGTGTGAATCAGAGGCTCTTACTGGTCAGTGTTGACTCACTGTCTGTGATGATGGGAACACAGCAAAGGACCTGGCTGCTTTTACAGGAAAAATAGGGGCTGAAGCTGGAAAAGCTTGAAAATACCAGGACAGAGAGGGAAAGGGAGGGGAGGAAGGAAATGGAGATTAGAAATGAGCAAAGATGGAAAAGAATTAGACAAAAGATAAAGTAGAGAAGCAGCAAATAATACAAGTGCTTAACATTAGTTAAGAGTGTTAATATTTACTTAAATGTTAATTATTTCTGCTGAATTCAGAGCTGCACAGTATGAATGTTAATATTTCAAAGCTGACGTGTCCAAATTTGAACATTTGTGACATTAAACAGTGAAATAAATTATCATCTTTAAGTAAAAATGTTCTGTGATCAGTTTCTTCTGATAACTACAAACAGGGAGGACATCCAGAAACATTTTGCCCACATTTACACACTTTTCACTTTGCACAGTTGCACAATAAAGCGTTAAGAATCTCAGCTGCTGTAGAGAAGAGCAGCAAAGAGGTTCGGTGAGGCGAGGATCAGAAGGTGAGTGGATCTGTTTAGTGCAGGAGGAGGAAAACTGGAGTAAAGGAGGCAAGACTGAACGGAAGAGGACAGTGTGGAGCATTTGATTTGTTCCCAGGGTGCACTGCAGTGCCCGAAGTGGCAAGTAGTCCATCCTCTACACACGAAATTAAGTCAATAACGAGGACGCAAACTCTCCCCGATACTGTGTCTCACTGACATCAACACACAAATAAGAGTAGGAAAAACATAATGTGAAACATTAACATGATGGATGAATCATACAGTATATGGCGCTGGCGCACACACACACACACACACACACACACACACTCTCACACACACACACACACACACACACCGGGGTAAAGGAGATAAATCAGCCGTAAGGTCCAATGGATTACAGTCCAGGGGAATGAGCTTCTTACAGTCCGGTCAATAAGAAGCTGCAGGACTGTGTGGGTGTATTTTCTACGACATTTTATACACGGTTGAGGGTGTGTCCTCATTTTCAAATGGAAATCAAATGTTTTCTGTCTTCTTTCTTGCTTTTTGAGGGAGATTTCTTCATAGAAGTAACTCACAGACATGCATTTAAACTGAACTCTGTCAGTAACAGTGTCTTTTTACCGCCCTTTTTCTCTGTATTTCACTCGTCTCCTCGGCCCTCACGCTGTTTAATCTGTCCAGAGAGTTTTCTGCTTACAGCTATTCATCATGTGTGTGTGAGAGAGAGAGAAGCTGTAATTTTGAAAAGATTTTTTAAAGAGACTGAATGAAAAGAAGAATGAAGCAGGAATCCGACCGGTCTGAGTGATCCAACAAAAGAGGCGAGTGTGAAAAGAGGTCCAAGACAAAAAGAGTACAAAAAAAAAGGAGAGTAAGGGGAGCAGCAGGGGAGAGACGCAGTGAAAGAGCAGAAAACAAGATGAGTGAGAGATAAACAGAGGAGGAAGGGGGAACATAAAGAGCAACAAGTCTGTTCCCATTTCCTTTTATCATACCTGCTCTCTTCTAGACGAGGTCTGTGGGACCAGAGTTTACAAAAGTTAAACTTTTACTGGATTAAAAAAGTAACCTAGTTAAAAAAAAACAAAGCAGGAAGGCTGGTGCACCCCCCCTTCCTCCTCTGTTTATCTCTCACTCATCTTCTTTTCTGCCCTTTCACTGCGTCTCTCCCCTGCTGCTCCCCTTACTCTCCATTTTTTTTCCCTGGACATGCATTTCATCCTCCTCACCTCAGCTGTTTGAGCCAGTTCCACCCATGAAGCAGGCAGAAAGTGTTGGCTGAGAGGCAGAGGACGCAACACTATCGATCTCTCTGCTCACATCAAACGTCTCGTTGCTCCTTTCAAACAATTCACAGATAAAGCTTTTACTGACGTCTGCTTTCTCAACTTTCAGGCATAGATGCGGAGCTCTGCTACGTTACAATGAACCTGAGGGGACGAATGTGACGTCATCAGATGTGCGAGTCAAAGCCTGAGAGCCAGATGGATCTGCAGGGAACACATTTTCTCTCAGATTCTATACTGTTCGATCATTTTGTCCATGTTTACGGTTGTCTTTACAAAACTCTGAATAAAATTAATTCTTTTGTCACCTTAATTTCGCTGACAAATCCTTCTTTGATGTCCGACCAATCAGGTTGTCCTTTGCTAAACTTCCAGGTTTAAAAATGAGGTTCATTTGTCAGGCCAGATGTTAATGTCTGTGCTCCACAGTAATCCAGCTGAGACCAACTGTCTTTAGTTTAAGCAGATATTAATTAGTTATACTCCCAATCCCATGATGAACCACTCGAGGGCTGAGTCCAGGTGGTATACGGACATAGCTGCATTATCTCTAATGTTAAGCTGCTTTACTGGAGAAACACATTTCTAATAGACTTTTTTTCCTTTTTATGTCCGATAAAAAGTTCCTCAGATGTTATATAGGGTGGATATATATGGATGTTTGAGTGTGAATTAAGTGAAACGTGATGCTTCGAAGGCTCGAATGAGCTCAGCCCAGCCCTGAAAACACTGACAACACACATAATCCATCATCTTCAGATTACACACAGCTGGAGGCAGCGATGCTCCTGACTCAGAGTTATCATGTGCAGGAAACTCACTTTAACGCCTCTGCACTGGACACAGATAAGATACGTGTTACTCAGAGAACTTCCCGTGGAGTATGTCTGGTGCAATGATGAACATCTGCTTCTTGTATTTTTAGTGTCGTTGCATGCGTCAGTGAGAGAGTTCGACCTGAGGGGCTGTTTGTTGCACCAAACGGTGCACGAGAAGGCAAACTGCTAATTAAACACGCCACACAATCTCAACGTGGCTTTCTGGTTTCCCTCATTGTATAACACACGTACCGTCGCCCCCTGATCAGATGCTGGCGATGTGAGGGCTGCGTGTCGGTTTGGACTGACGGCGAAAAACCTTTTAAACACATCTGTGCAAAAATCAATGCACACAGAGATCTGATCAGGAAGAGTCTAAAGAAGTCAGGCCTCGTTTTTAAGGAGGCCAGAGGTTAAATAGACATGATCTGAAACAGAGGAGTAGAAGAAGAGTGAGGCGGGGACCAGCGTGATGCAGCACCGGTTATTTAGCAGTAAACGCCAGGTTTTTATTTCAGTTCTGGCGGCACAGACCAGAAACCTGCTGCGATGCACTGAACGCAGTATGGGCCCAGGCTGATTAAAAAGAGTGAAAATAGGACCAAAACACACAAGGTGCAGCCTTTCAAACAGTTCATAAATCTGTCTCAGATAAAATGAGCCAGTTTGGATTCAGACTGAATCCTTCTCCCTTTAGGGAATAATTATTAACCAACAAACGAGCCTCCGACAGAGAAGCGAGGACACAAACATCTTCCCAAAGAAAGACGTTATGTGCTGCCTCATCAGGTTAAAAATATTTTATGTACTGGAGCTTTAAGGCAGCAAAATGACTTGTAAAGAGATGTGTTATCAGTCATTTTATTCTCACCTTATTCTCAACAGCCAACAAGGCAAAAGTCATAAAAACTAAAATCCTCCACTGACAGTCTAACCTGGTCTCACATTTTGTGACTGCTGACCTTTTCCTGCTTCCACGGCTTTTACAGAGTCACCACATCGTCTCTGGGTTAGTTTTCCAGGAGTTTCTCTTGATAGCATTTTAAACTATTGCTGCGTTCGAATTACAGTGAATTATAAATAAACATCACTTAGGAAACAAGAACTTAAACTGCGTTTTTCCTTTGCTAACTTTAAAAAGGACAGTAATAAGCTTTCACAGATGCCATAAATAAGTCCTCTGATGGCTCCAGTTGTCTAAAATTTAGTGATCATGTGACCCTCATAGCTCAGAGTGTCCATTAACCGTCTCCCCGCTGTAAGAAGCTATAAGGAAAAAATCAATGTCCAGAACTGATCAAATATGTAACTACTTGTAATCGTAAAATAGTTCACTATTCATCTGTCATTTCCATTTATCTACAGACCCGTAGTTTCTTCTCATCATACAAGGATAGTTTGTGCTTTTTGTAGGTTTAAATTTGGAAATGACAAATATTCGGAGGTATACAGAGCTCAAACACGTGCATGAATGATTAAAAAAAACACATTAAAAATGCATGGACAGACCTCTGAGTAAGAGGACAGTAACTCCACCTCTTTCTCACCCCCCCCCTTTACAAACACACACACACAGGTGCGCTGAGGGGGTCTGCTCCATCTCTGATCTACCAGCTGTCAGACTCCACCCCTGGCAAAGCCATGAATAATGTAGGCCACAGTGCATGCTGGGAACCATTAAAGGCATGGTCTCATTACAGTTGCCTACAAGATGCGAACACCGGTGTTCCCTCTGTTGCACCTAAAGACTTTCCACTGATTTGCTGCTGCAGGTTTCATCAGAAATCTCTTTTATGTGGAAGTCTTCAATAACTCAATCACTTTTTTACAACGGCTAATGATGAATAACTGTTATAGATTATCTATGCTGCAAAATAACGTCCCTTTCTGTAAATAATAAAGTATTAATCAGTTTTTATAGTTATCAATTCACAGATATGTTCAAATGTTGTGTCAAATGCCAAAAAATGACAAACAAATCACTCACATAAAAGCCTCTTATTCCCACCAAATCTCAGCAGCCCCATTAACCCAGTTTAAATCGGCTAACTTCTTCCAGTAAGTGTCAAATTCTTGAGTCAGCAACATTCACATGAAGCTCGGTCACAATGCGGCTCTTTCACTGCAACAGCTCTCCTGTGAAAGGCAACGAACCCCCGGAACAGCATTACAGCACAGAACTGAGCGGCTGACGGACTTCCCCAGTCAGGCTTACCTGTCAATGTTGTGTCTTGGTTACTTCTATAAAGGGAAGCACACAGATTCAACCGGCAACCTGAACAGAAGGAGACAGACAGCTGTTATAACACTCCTTTCACCACGCTGTCACAACTTCAGCCACTCAACCTGCTAAGAAAAGATTTCCAACCTTTGGTCAGCAGAGCTTAGATCAGCTCTCAGTGTTGTTAATATAGCTTTCTTTTCCATTGTCAGACATCTGCACAAGTATCAAATAGACCTGATTTACAGGAAACAAAAGGCTAGCAGACAAGCAATGGCAGCGCTTCCTCGGTTGTAAACATTTTATGACCCTGAAAAAAATAAAATAAAAATCACATCTTTATAGTCTGTAAGTGAGCAGTCGAAAACAAAACTGACAAAGACCCTTAAGATGGCCACAGAGAGAGTGTATGTAAAGAGACTGTTGGATTGAATGAATGAAAATGTTTAAATAATCATTAAAAATCATTTGTGCTGGCCATGTTTTCGCCTCTCAGCTTATAAGAAATCTGCCTCTCACAACAGAACGTTAGGCTCACGACATCAACCAAAAAAATGTACCCACTTTCTTTTTTAACAAGGGGTCCTCACACCCCCTAAGACAAACGGTTTTCTAAGCAGAGAAGAAGCCATCTGTGGGTATACGGTGTGTTGGGGAGGACAAACAGGGGGGCAGGAGGCGATTGTCAGCCTGCAGCTGTCCACACATTCACACCTTACTGTGAGAAAGCACATGCACCCACAGACTGTCCTGCCATCAGCCAGAAGCCTGTGCACATGCAGGTCAAGATTACGGCTTATTAAGGCATCTCTAAACAACAGGTCAAAGGTCAACGCAACATGTTGCCACATGTATGTGCGGCTTCCTGTGCCTGCTGCTATTCCAGCCAGTTAAAGGGGGGCAGTGGAAACGCTGTGATTGGATTAAATTCACTTTAACAAATCCTACAGCCTCAAATGTCAGAGATTCATTAGAATCCACTCAAAGCTGATCATCTGCTGCACTGAAGCAGAACTTGTACATTTGGTAGGTGTTTCCCAGCAGATAGAACACAAAGAAGCATGTCCTTAACCACTTAAACGAGTCTATGGTCAATACCACAATACAACCAATGCTACTGATACCGAATTTATTGTAGTACCTCAGCCGAGGTTCAGAGGAAACCGAGCTGATACTATACGGTGGAGTAGGGCTGAGCGATTGTATATATATATATATCACAATATATATAGATATTTTGTTTCCCGATAAAGTATTTTTCAGCCACAAACTTTATTGAAAAGTCAGACGTTACAATTAGTAAAAACACAGAACATTAAAATTCATCGATCTTTTTTTCTCCGCTGACCAAACACAATTTTTTGTTTAATTTATTTCTAATTAAATAAAACCAGAATACGAGTCGCCCGAACGTGTATTAAGAATAATCTTTAATCATCTTATTGTAATAGTTCACTGTTGTCATCAACATCGGCTCCACTTCTACTGGAAAAGGGCAAATAGGTTTAGCTCCAAATTAGCTTTGTCTGTTCAAGTTAAGACCGAAGCGCCAACAACTGCGACAGCACAAGGATCAACATGAAAATCCGCTCTCTAAACCAGCTTTGTTCCACCCGACCTGCCGTCTGCCCAACCTGCGAGGTGAAACGCACTCAAACAAGTCGGACTACCTGTGCATGTAAAGTATGTGACGGATAAATGAGGAGTTGTTGTGTTTCATGGCTGCCAGCTTTAATTATTCCAACTGAACATACCGACACCCGATGAAGGCTAAAGCGGCTGGTGTGGATGTACACACTTTCTGGAAGTCCACCCAGCCAATAAATATTTAAGAGAAGCTAATAATCACATATGAAACACCAATTTTCTGTTGGTAAACTACAGGAAGTTGTCATAGAAAATAAAGCGGAACCTCAGTCTTTAGTATGAATAACAGGGATTCTTTTACAGTCCTCCACAGATGTCATATGTCCCCAAAGCTGAGACCGGTTTCCTTCTCATTGTAAAAATATTTTCAATGCTCGGCAGAGTGCATGTAGAGGTCAAGCTGACACACTTGACTGATCATATTTGAAACTTGGTGAGTATGTCAGACGCAGGGTGTCGTTTCTGTCGCTCTGTTAAAACAGAGGTGAGAACACATCACGAAACATTCCCCTCGGGGGAGAGTACAGAAAGGGGGGGGTACTGCTACTGGACCTAAGAGCACACAAGCTGTGAAAGGAGATGCACGAAAAGAAGGGATGAGAAGTTCAGGTTTATTTTAGAGATGTTCATTAAATTATCCCCACCTGCCTGCTCAAGGCGACACGTTCACATGTCTTTAGAAAAGAATGAATCATTGTGTGAGTCTGACCAATATAACACAAGTCACCTCAAATGTCCTCTCAAAGCACTTCAAAGACAGACCAATTCAAGCCAATTATAATCTAACTCACTGTAACGCAACCATTAGTCAGATTCATACAAAGCCAGTTAAGGGGAAGAAAAGGGGTCCATCGTGTTAAACCCACCAAAGATAATGTTGGACCGGGTAATGCAGCTGGGACTGAATCACGAGTCACGGATACGTTAAACTAGACTCAAATCGAGCTTCTAAATTTGATAAGTAACCCCCATGTAGGGTGTCATGTGTCAGCCTCAAATTAGATTTCTTTCTTCAAATCATGGAAGATTAGCTGGAAACTGGAAACAGTCAGTTAAAGAGTCCTAAAATCTCCCAGGACTTATTTTAAGGCGCCAGTGGCCTTTATTTGACAGAAGATAGTCGGAGAAAGACATGCAGCAAAGGCCTCGGAGTCGTTGGAGAACTACAGCATCTGTAAATGGACTAAATAAAATCACCTTGGGGCTCCGTACAGCTCAACTAGTTAAGCAGGCGCCTAAAGGTCATTTTAGTTTTACCTTGAAAATTAAATTACACATTTCAGGACTGTTGTGTTCAAAGGCTTTTCATTAATGGAGCAGTCAGAGGTGCATTTCATGCGTTTCCATTACCTTGGAATGAGGGATAAGATCTGGGTCGTGACCGAAAGAGCAAGACTGCAGATACAAGCGACTGAAATGAGTTTCCTCCAGAGGCTGGCTCAGCTTTAGAGATAGAGAAGGAGTTTAACCATCCAGAGCGAACTTGGAGTAGAGCTGCTGCTCCTCCACGTCGAAAGGAGTCACCTGAGGTGGTTCATCTGTTTAGGATGCCTCCAAGCCTCCCTTTGGAGGTTTCCTGGGCAGGTCCTAATGGGAGGAGACCCCGGGGCAGACCCAGGACTTACTGGAGGGATTTATGTCCCTTCTGGCCTGGGAACACCTAGGGATGCCCCGGGAGGAGCTGGAGAGTGTTGCTGAGGAGCGTGATGTCTGGGTTCGGTTGCTGACCTCGGATAAGGGGATGAATGGATGGATGAAACCATCACAAAATTAAATTTATGTTGATCTCAGCACTCTGCACACTCCAGTCCAGCAGGCAGCGATAATGCACCTCTAAGCTGGTTTCTAACCACCGAGAAAACCCAAAAGGAAAAATAAATAAATAAACACAATGATCTTCCAGAGGACTGAGGAAGAAAACTGAACAGAGACGTAGGAGAGAATGAGCCGAAGAGAACCACGGATGCTGAGACCGAACTCACGTTATCTTCCCAAACTGTCAGAGCAGTTGGCCAAAAAGCTTCCTCTAAGTCAGAGATGTAGAAGTGGTTTGGATTCAGTAAAAATGATGAAGAACCGATAAATTTCATGCAAACTTTGTCGTCAGCTGGTGAATTCCTAAACTGGAGGCAACAATCTGTTTATCCACCTGAAAAGGCATCACCCTTTGAAACTGACAGCATTAACAAACTCTACGTCCCGATCAAGATCAACTAATAATTATTAATAAAAATAACATTGTGATGGCGTTTTTTTGCCATATCGCTCAGCTCTACCATCAGCCTCTCATCAGTACTAACAAACTTTATCATATACGGCAGATTAAAAAGTATTTATAACTTGTTTGATAACCCTACTAATTAAATTTTTGGGCTGCTTTTCAAATTTTACAAATAACTTTAACTGCCTTTAAAAACCAATTGGAAAGTGCTACAGATAAAAAACTTCCTTCATTTTAGTTTAAAAATATTCCCTGCTGCTTTAAACGTGGGATGAAAGGACGGGGAATCAGAGGATCTCTCTGGCAAAAACAGATGAGAAGAGTCTAAAACAAGTGCACGGGAGGAAAAGAGAGACTTGTGATAGAGAGACATGAAGGAGTATTAATAGATAATAGCATTATGGTTGCTTCACCGAGTATGTCAGACTGAGAAGAGGTAAATGAGGATCGAAGGCAATGAAGAAACAGTGAAGAGGATGAGCAGAAGAGCGTAGGGATGAAGAGCAGGAGGAAAGAATGGAGTGAAAATGAGTAGGACGGTCTCAAAAAGAACGAGACCCAGAGAGGAGGACAAACCGAGGAAAGACAGGGAGAGAAGAAAAGATTTAGAGGCCATCTGCCTTACAGTCTTTGGAGGTATTTGGAGTGTTTTCGCTGGATGATATCTGTAAAAATGATATCATGATGTTGGTATTTGAAAATATCAGGATACACTGCAGGAACTCCCCCTCCTTCCAGCTCAGGAAAAGCACAACAGAAACTCACAGTGTGATTGTGTTGTTACACTTTAACCAGATCTCACATATTCCCTGACGTGTGCATCTACAAACTGCTTCGAATAAACATTAACCTGCCGATTTCTTGGTAAAAGTGTTATGGTGCATGTGTTATCTTCAGGTTGCTTATCGAGTCCAACTAGATTTACTATAAAACAAAAACAGAAGCAGCAAACCTTAGAAAGATGTATTCTGCAAACGACCGTGTGTCGATCTCATGCAAAGAAATGAACATGATCATCACCATCTGAGAGTTACTGATCATGTCTGTGGTTTCAACAATGTGCTGAATGGGATTTTTTTACCTTTAGAGTTCTGCAGTTTAGTGCTCAAAGCACAGCAATGTGTGAAGAAAAGGAATGAAGAGGACCGCAAGCTTTGCAAATAATTCACAGGGAAACAATGTCATTCTATCATTGTAGCAATGAATATAAATAACTTATAAAGGACTTTACAAGTTTGTAGCACTAAGTGTTCTACGGAGGAATATTAAGGTCACTGAGCAAAAATAAAATACAGCAAGAACTTGTTTTCCATTTTCCAACAAGTCGAGAATAAAGTCGAAAGAATAAAGTTGCAACACTTCAAAGGTTAAAGTCAAATAATTGAGATTAAATCAAAGCAGCATCAGCGCATAGGCATAAAATATCTGGTGAAACTACTTCAGAAAAGGAAGGAAATTCTCTCTCTTTTAGCACATAAACTGAGTGATAATAAGTTTCAGTACCTTACAGAAATTGCATCCATTCATATAGAAAAACCTCAGAAACTGAGGGTGTGGCTGCTTTTCTTTAAGCTGAAACAGCTGGTAGGTATCCATGGTTACACCTGCGCACAGTACCAATAATATTGTTATTCTGACTTTATTCTCAACATATCTTCTTCCTTAGTGTGACCCTAAAACTCCGGCGTACTGTTCAAATGTTCAGGTTTTATAACTTTCTACGGATGCTGATGTCACTCCTCTGATGTCACAGCAGCATTTTCAAAGGTGAGCGACACCAACTCACCGTGGAAAGGACTGCCGTCACATCCCTGCTCCCTGCTCCCTGCTGCCCACACATTCCAGCTCCATCAGATCAACGACAACTTTTACATAAAATCTGCAGGGTTGTGTGAATTTATCTGCGTCTTTGAGCTCAAATGCTGTGAAATAATAGCTTATTTTTCTAAGTTGGAATGGTGCGTTTCTCAACCGGGACTAAAAATGTAAGATTTAGTTTTCTTAAATAAAAAATAGAAATATAACAATCAAGATTAAGAAAAAAGAAGAACCGATGACTCATTTGGGTTGTGAAAAGATCAGAAAACAACCAAAACACTCACTTAATTCCTGTAAATTAAGCGAGTTACACACATGTTGTTTTATCAAACAAAAAGTTCCAAACACGATAAACGATTAAATTTAAGTCGATCTCCATGATGAGCGCGAGATATTCTCAGTGGAGCCAACTGTGCGTCCCTCAGCCCACTCCAGGTGGGAGTCATGCCCCTCTAAGCTGGTTGTTAACCGCCAAGAAAAGGAGAAATAAATAACAGGAGGACCTACCAGCGAACTGAGGAATTCGTTATTAAAGCTACAGATTCCGGTCTTACATTCATAGATTATTCAATTACAAGTGAAGAAAACATGTCTTGTTTATAAAAACATGTCTTGTATATTAACTTTGGCTAATTACCTCATTATTAGTATCCTTTTGAAATTGACAGCATTAATAAACTCTATATAGTGATCGATAATCCCACCTCTGTCATGTGATTCTGACAGAGTTCCTCCACTTGACTATAGCTTTACATTTAAAAACGTTCCAGGTTAATCAGGTTAAAGGTGTTCAAAGTTGGGGCTGATTTTCTGACGTTCTGAGAAATGAATTATTAGTAAAAGAAATACCTGAAAGAAGAATCATAATAAGGAGAATTAGGGCCAACTTTTTAACAAAGATAACTGTAAACTGTGTAATCTGTTATTAAAGAATATATACAGCCTGAAATTTTAAAAAAGCCATTTGCTTTATGTTGTGTGGGTCCTAATGTGACCAAACATGCAGCGAGCTGCACGTTTATCAAATGATTTCACTCAGAAATCCTGCAGAAACCCAAGTTAACCAAACAGTGTGACGGCTCACTTCGGTCACGTGATGAAAACACACTCATGAGTTAATCCCACAGAACTCATCCACAGTATGTCATCATGTGATGATGTAATCCACACCGTTTCTCCAGGGGATGCGAGGCAACAGAGTGTGAATGCAATACTTAAGCACAGAAAAATTCAACACACACACACAAACACGCAGCTGGTTGATCGCAGTCGGCTGCCAAGCTGAGCCGTGACTAAACCCCCCCCCCTATGCACCGTATCCACTTTCACTGCTCTCCATTTCTATCTGTTAATCATTGATTTGTGTCTTGTGCTTCTTTGAGTCGAGTGTGTGTTACTGCAAGGTGTGGCTGGTCACAATGAGTGGGTGGTTCCTCCACCATATGCTTTCTGGGCTCCACACACGATGAGGTTAGCTCTCATGAGGCAGAGCGGGATTAGGGTGGGATGAGGCGAATTGGCTGGTTTTCATGTTCAGGTTCTTTGTGTCTGTTACCAGGAAACTGCAAGAAATTTTACTGTAAGAAAGTTAATGCATGAATTAGTGTTTGATAAACTTATCTTAATGATTTTAAGCTGAAAGATAGCTGTTGATGCCCTGTTTTACATGTTATTCAATACTAAGAAAAACATTCCGTCATTATTAACCGATCTTAAAGCCCTAAAATATTCATCAAATGGTTCAATCCTTGGAGATTCCACAAATAAAGCAGAAATAATCTGTTTTTATGCACGCTGCCAAATGTTGAACCTGTAATTGAAAAAAGCTTCTGACCAATTAAACCAATATTATCAATGATTATATTATCCATCTGTAAAAGCATCCTCCTCACCTGTGGTGAAGTTTGCAATAAAGCGGAACTTAAACGCATCGCACTTAAACCCACAGTATTAGGACCATCTTTCTGGTCCTGAACCGTACTCCCAACAGCTCAGAGGTGCATCAAAAGCCCTCCTTTTAGCTGTCTTCACATCAACAGAGGAGAGTAAATCGTGCAGAGAAAGGGGGTTGGGTTGGGGGAGGTATCCAGGATCACAGCTTTCATCTGGATTCAGCCTGTTTCACGGAGAGAAAAGAGTGCGTGTAGTTTCGTGCAGTTGGGGTCCGTCTAGACGGCATGCTCAGCAGCCTTCCAGGCAGACAGTCTATCCATTATTCAGCTGCTGGCAGGCTTCTGACCGCTCCACAGCCAGGATTACTATTTATGTTGGTATGGTTTGTGAGCGTCCACACTGAAAAGAAAAACCCGTGGTAATGAGCACTTTATTTAAGTATTGATTGTAGGAATATGCCCAAATGTCAAATGTAATTTACTGCACGATTCCTAAAACCGTTTTGATAGTCCAAAAAAAGCCCAAACAGCCTGGTAATGCCAGAAAGACTGACTCTGAACCAGTCTGCTCGTAAAGAATCAGCTCGACATCCACGGAAACGTTCACTATCTCGCAGCTCCGACCTTGACGAATCACAAGACTGGAAACAGAAGATAACAGCCAGCTTACTTTTGTCCAAGGGTAACAAACCTGCCAAGCAGCACATCCAAAGCTCACCAACTAATGTCGAGTTTAGTTGGGTTCATCTGCACAGAAGCTGAAGTCTTTTGTCTATTTCTTACCAAAATACATACATGTAAGAGTTAAAACACTTCTAAGTTTCAGCAAGAAATCAAAACGTGTAACTTTAAGGCCTCAAACAGGCTTGATGTCGTCAAAAAGCTTGTTTCAAGTTTTGAGCAATAGAAAATAAAATTCAGATATTGCTTGTTTAAGCCCATTTATTATTAAAAAAAAAACAACTTCTCTGAGGTAAAGCTGTTAGATTCTTCATATTACTCTCAAACAGACCCGAAGTGTGAGGTGAGAAGAATCTCCTCTCGAACAAACAGGCTTTTTCATCCTGTTTTCAGCAGAAAATTGAAATAAAACAAGTTCTGGAGCACGTGGAAACTGCATTGTGTCCGTCTGAATGGTTTCGCAGCTCGTATTGTTGGTTGGTCAGCGGGTCAAAATACCTCAGAGTCCAAACAAACTGACGCAGGGTTAAAAATATCTGTGTGGACAGGTGAGACAGAGACTAAAGACCGGCCAACACACACACACACACACACACACACACACACCAGTCTGTCACCTCCTTAAGAGGCCAAGCCAAAGCCACAGGAACCAAATGGGTCATTAACCCCTCCCTGCCTTCCTCATGCTGTCGAGGTGTCAAAGCAACAACTGGGTGGCCTTGTGCTTCACGAGGGACAATAAAATTACAGAAAAAAAGAGAAAAAACACGCCCAGTTTCCATGGTAACCACTGGGCCGCCACAACCCTGAAGCCATAACCCAGCATGAGCTCTTTGCTACTCAGAAACACCAGAAATTTCAGTTTCGCCCATCAGCTCCAACACTTGAAACGCGTCGCTCTGAACAAACGATTCAACACGTTTTCTGCGCTCACCGAGCTGGAAAAACGGACTTCCCTGTTCGTTTGAGGGGTGACGTCCCCGATGTTAGGCTCTTAAACACATGTCCAAGGACAAGGCGGTGGATCAGACGCACACCTTACTCGCCATTGTTCTGAAGGACTCAGCTCATTGTTTTGATGATTCCATCTTAATTATTCTTAATTATTCTTAATTATGTGCACAGCGAGTGCACGACAGGTCCAAAGGAATGTTTATTTCATCCCATTCACAGAAACATTTGAAAAGCTGGAAAAGGGTAAGTATCAAAATAGTTTCCTTATCCAAGCAGCATAAACATATTATATGTGTAGCAACAAAGCTATTACATTTCAAGTGAATAATTGGTTTAATTGCCCCAATAAAAGTGCTCAAGAAATTCATTTTCAGGACTATGACAAAAGTTAGGGCTCAGCTCTTCTCACAGTGTAATGAGTGAGATCTTAAATATCACGATAACAGGAAACAATCCAAGTTGTAAAAAGTCAGATGTGTCTCCATTCAAATAAGACTGAAGCCAGTGAAACATTAAACACACGGAGAAAGCAAATTACATCTGAATGCATGCTGTTTTTATTAAGAAATCTGTCATTACAGTACTATACAAAAGTCTTGAGTCACCCCTCATTTATTAATTTTATTTCCAATAAAACCGGAAACAGTTGCAGGGATTTATTGAAACTTGTGCACATATAAATGTAAATACGGGACATAAGGTAAAAATCTGAGTTTGTTCAGCTCTAAGCAGCTTGAAAGTGAAAATCTGGTCTGAGCTCCTTTATTCTCCATCACAGCCTGAACCCTCTGAGAAGCTTTCTGTCATTTCTTTAAGTAGTCTTCAGGAATAGTTCTCCAGGCTTCTTGAAGGACATCCCAAAGCTCTTCTTTGGATGTCGGCTGCCTTTTGTTCCGTTCTCTGTCAGATGATCCCACACTGCTTCAATAATGTTGAGGTCCGGGCTCTGGGGAGGATTCATCCCTCCATAAGACCTGTTGCCACTGATTTTCAGTCCACTTCTTGTGTCATTTGGCACAGCTCAGCCTTTTCTCCCTGTTTCCCTTCCTTAAGAATGGCTTCTTGACAGCCACCCTTCCATGGAGAGCATTTCTGATGAGGCTTGGGCCAACAGTAGATGGATCAGCTGAAGGTCCAGATGCATCTCTCAGGTCCTGTCAGGTCTTTGCTGGATTTTTCCTCTTTCTTAAGGACATCACTTTCAGATCCTGTTCATCTGCTGTAGATAGTTTTTTAGGCCTGACACTTCTTCTTTTGTCCTCCACTTGTCCAGTTTCCTCAAATGTTTTAAGGACACACTGCACACCATGCTGAGATATGCCAAGTTTTCAGCTAATAGCTCTTTGGGAATCACCTTTTTGCTGCAGAAATCCTATTTTCTGTCTGTCAAACTGTGTTTTCTTTGCTGTTTTTCATAGATGAAACTAAAGAAATGGGAACAAATGATGTGTCTTTGTGACAGGCTGCTAGTAACAAAGTACCTAAACATCCAATTTAAAATAGTTTCTTTGCCAAGTTGTCTGTTATGTGTCGACACAACACTGGTTCATCCCTTGAGTTAGAAAAAACACATTCCTCTGAAAGTAGTCAGGTGCAAGAACTGGACTGAAAATGAGTGAAAAAGCAGAAAATGACCAAAGAAAAACTTTGAAGGACCTTCAAAAAGCTGGTGAACTATTGCTCAAAACCACTTTAAAAGATTACAAGAAAGTCTGGCTGCTTGGAAGCAAAATATAAAGAACATCAACGATTAAAGACCTAATCCATAAAACTGAAAGCAGAACTTCTTATAAAAGGGAGAAAAGGTTTATGTCTGCCCTGCTCAATATGCACTGATATATGGAAAAACAGGTTAACTAAAAGATGAGGCCATGTTTGAGGGGTCAGCAAGAAAAACCCAGAGGAGAACCAACTATCAATGCTGATAGAAAGATCAAATTAATATTGATGCCCTGGTCTGTCTGTAATCAATACAATGCAGCAGGAGGACATGCTGTCCAAGCAGCCAAAACCACTGAGTGAACTCTCCAGGATCAGGAGAAGTGCACCGATTTCTGCTGAGCCATGTGGAAACCAGAGCCACGGTGCATTTCAGGCAGATAGCTGTGCACAAAGCAGAAAACTAGAGGGAAGTTTACTGCAACCAAAGGTACAGCAGGTGATGTAAAAAGCCCACCGAGCAGTCATTAATGGACTTTTAGGCATATTACAGCCAGTTTTAACCAGAAAACTCTGGGGATATCAGTGGGTTTCTGCATCCTTGCGCAGTGGAGCTGGAAAAGTATATTTAACCTGGATTAATTGTCAATTTTTAAATATTTTCTCACATAAAGAGCTCTTCATTGAATGCTAAACGTGTCTATTTCCTTGGACCAGTTTAAAAAGCCTCAGACGCGACGTAGATTAATGGATCCAGTTGAAGGCATTCAGGGATGGAAAACCGAAAACTGGCTGGATTTCATTCATTCATTCATTCATTCGTTTGAACTCGGTCAGCCATGCCATCAGTTCGCCAGTAAAACTCCCATATCATGCACAGCCAACTGGGAGGCAACCGGTATAATAAATAAAAAAATCATCACACCACCCACGCCTCAGACTGTAATAACCCGGCCGTGACTATCTTAAAGTCCGCTAAGTGCATGTTGATGGGCCTGCAGGGTGCTGGCTATAAAATATGGATGCATATCAAGAACGAGGAGATAATAGTGTGCTTCCAGCCAACAGTAACCATTAACCCCTTCCTATTCTCAGGGAAATTAGCCTCTAATTCCCAGCGCACTGAGCCGGGCAGGGAAGGCAGAGCAACGGCTAATTTAACGGATTATTTAAAAAATAATTAAAAGTCGGAAGGTTCACTCACCACTTATCAGGTAGAAGATGTTAATCCCAGAGTGCTGTGAGGGAAATTTCCACCAAGGGGACACACGGTCTCATGTAATCAGTAAACTCTGCTCCGTCGCCCTCCTCGCTGTCTTTTTTAACAGTAAACTTGCCGAGCCCAGGCTATTGTTAGCCAAGCATCGAGAAGCCTGCTGCAAAGAAACGCCTGCCCCCTTACCCGCTACTCCGGACACTCCATTGGTCACTCCTCAGCTGCTCTCACCTGTCATTGGCTAATATGGATGTCCGTTGATTGTCTGGGGCGGGTCCCAGCTCGCGGGGAGAGAATGAGCGGTGTTACGTTCACAGCCACAGACAAAAACTGCAATTAAGTGCGTTGCATTCAAGTGTAACTCCTGCCCAATCGTGAAATCTGAAACTAAAATAATAAATGTATGAAGATATGATTAATGTAGACAACATAGGCGAACTTATTCATCTTTTTCTTAAACAAAAGAAGAGAAAGGAACTCACAAAAAATAAAAATATACGATGAAAAATGCATCTTACATCACTACTACTAATTCTTATTTCAATATAAATGTTTGTATTGCTGATAAAAATAAAAAACACTTGTACAAATGATAAGAACAATCTATCAATTATATAAGAAAACAATAAACTACTATCCTTCATATAAACATCCAAAGGTGGATGGAGGGGTTCCATACGTATATATCTATATATATATATATATATATTTCCCAGGAAAATGCTAAGAAAACAATGTTGCTGACTGAGAAAATTCAAAATACCAAATTTACACCAGTAACTGTATCTGAAGGCTAATAATTGTGGATCACAAATCAGAAAACAAATCAAAATTATATAATGCACGGCCTTTTGCAACAAATTATAGGTCATAATTGAACTTTTAACAGAGAGTTTTAATTCTACATTTCTTTTTAGCATGCAAATGTAATCTAAATCAAAAGTACAATAATTTAAGAGTATGTAGTGAAAAGATTCTTTCAACAAATACAGAAACATAGCTTGGATGTTAAGGATTTCACAGACATATTTTTGTATATTTTGCACACCTACCTACATCCTACTGGAAAAAATAAAAATAGAACAAAAAAGCAAAAGAAACTCAAATCAAACAGAACTTGTTTAAATTCATAAAAATGAATTACCCAAAGAAAACAGACACGTTTTGAGCCCTGCTCCACTACATCTACATTCAAATTGAATATCCTTGAAGCATGTTGTTCAACAAACCACCTGGATGTTGTGTTAATTAACACTGAGATGAATTAGAATAAAAAAAGTGTGAAGAATGAGGAGATGGTGGCATCTAGTGGTGAGATGGAGCGAGTCATTTAAAGTGGAGGTTGAGATTAATGCAATAAACAGCAGTGTGCATTGACACTTATTTTCACACTTATGTATTCATTTTATTGAAAATTACAGTGAAAAATCAGTGCAATTGTTCCTTTGGTTTCTAATTTCAGGAGACTTGCCAACAGTAATTTCCATGTGAGAAATCTAACAGAAACTAAATGTTGATGAAGATTCTCAGTCATCCAGGACATCATAATCCTAAGAGTTTAAATAAGGGCAACCGGACTTCTTCTTGGATCTTGAAGACGTTTCGCCTCTCATCTGAAAGGCTTCTTCAGTTCTAAACTGGATGGTGGGAGCATCAGCTTATAAACAGAGAGGGTCGTTGGTCAGGTTGGTCACTGAACCCGGTGACCAACATGCATTAGAGTCATTATTGTCTACCTGCCTGAAAGGGCGAGTTTTGGACACAGGATCCAAGGTCCAACTGGTAGTTGCTCTCCTAAGGTCAAGAATCAGCAGTGAACCTACATCTCAAGGAAAGGGGACACTCTTTTGAGGACAGTAATGTACACATTCTGGGCAGAGAGGACAGGTGGGTTGAGAGAGGAGTCATGGAAACCATCTATGTTCAAGTGGAAAACCCATCATTGAACAGAGGAGGTGGTCTCAGGGATCACCTTCACAGCACCTACAATGCAGCTTTGGCTCTCCTCCCCAGGCTGTTTCACAGTCATTTATATCTGAGACATGCAGAGACGGAGGATCATTTTCATGTTTCTCTCACACAGCTTTACCAGCAGCATTTTTGCTGATCCACTTCTTCTCATGTTTTCTTGAAATTCATCTATCAAACCTTCATCTGTCTCAGTTGGCTTCACTTTTCTGCTCACGCTTAAAATTTGATAGATTTCATTTCAGCCATGTCAGCTTCATGCTCTGTTGAACATGAGGTTTGTCACTTTGATTCAGACTGAAATGCCTCAAAAAGCCACTGGACAGATTTTGATGACATTTTCTGGAGATAATCACGCTTCACTGGGGCTGATTTATAATGGCTTTGGTGATCCTTGACTTTTTCCAAAATGTCACCAGGAGGAGGACATGTTGTGTAGTGAGGTAAATATCTCCTGAGGCACATACAGACTGGAGAATCCTTATGGGTATAGAAATACTTCTTAAGTTTTCGTCAGTGTGCGATCTCATGGTCTAAATATCTGTTTGCACTTTGGTTTATCAACCAATACAATCTCCTGCCAAGAAAAGCAAACATTTGTCGTGTTGTCAGCTAAGATGTTCCACGTTTCAGTTTCAGTTTCCCTCTCCTGTATTTCAAGCTTTGGAGAATTAGCATTAAGAACAGCCAACTTTCTGTCAATATTTTAGTCTCATAACGATATTTCTATATAATTTTTTCACCTGTTTGCAGATAAGGTGACCTTACCTGTGACAGGAAATTCAGCTAAATGAGTTAGTAATGTGTTATGATTGTTATGTCTAAGGTATTAAAGGTTCAGAAACCCTTACAAACACAACAACAATATCCACTAATTAAAAGCAATCTGGTCTCCTTTAGTTTTCAATCTAGAAGGACGAACCACCAGCAGGTTCTGGTCAGAGGACCTCAGTGACCTGCAGCCATCCAGTTCTTTATGGCATCAGTACAATCTTGTAGGATAGATATTGTGTGGAGAAAAAGAAATGAACAAATGGATATCATGTGTATAACAATGATGTGAAACCTCTTTAAAGGTCTCCAAGTGGTAGTAAATACAGTACAAAACAGGTCCCAAAACAGAGCCTTGGGGCACACCACAGAGGAAAGTGACAGATGGGGACACAAAGCGGTCAGGAAAGCCAGGGTTGATCCAGGAATGCCCACCCAAGTTTTTAATGTAAATCATAATATCATGATCAGCTATGTCAAATCCTGCTGTTAAATCCAAAAGTACAGGAATAGAGCCTTCACCGGCATCTCTCTTCATTAAAATTTCATTAGAAACTCCAAGATGAGCAGTTTCAGGAGAGTTCAGGTCACGAAACCCAGAGTTAAACTTATCAACAATGTTATGTTCAGCTAAAATATCATTTAGTAGTTTGGCAACCACTTTTTCTAAATGTATTTAACAAAAGGCAACTTTGAGTTCGGTTTAAAATGAAAGGAAATGAATAATAGTGGAGAACATATAGGAGCGGCACCAGGAGGAGGAGGAGGACGACGACAGTGAAACTCCCTCACTTCCGCACCATGTGAGCAACCGGGACTGCAGCTCATTTTCTCCCGGATGGATCTCGCATCCTCCGGGATAGAGCAGTAGCTCCCCGCCGCAGCCACTGCTTCCATCAGCTTATACCAGTGAGCGAAAGAAGTGTAGACAGCGTCCAAAAGCACACTCCGTCTCCGGCAGGGCGCGCAGACCCACCGCGAGCATGAGTGCGGACGTGGCGGTGTCTCTGTCTGTGCTGGTTGTGATCGTGCTGCTGAGCGATGTGACTCGCAGGTTGCTGACTAGGGCCCTTGCGGACACCGGGCTCTCTGTGTATGCTGGGGAGCTCGTGTCCACTTTCCAGCTATGCTGCTGCACGCACGAACTTAAGATGCTTTCCGAGGTAGGCAGGATAGAACCCCAACTCGCGCTCACCTTGACGTATCTGGCGTCCGTGGTGCACGGAATCACCTTCAGAGGAGCTACAGGGAACCCCTCCGGCGCGCTCGAGCACGCGTACCGTGCGAAGTTCTCGGGTGGGTGTGCACTGCGGCGTATAGCGTGCCAGTTTGCGGCGGCCACCGCTGCGCGTGCGGCCGTGCCGCTGGTCTGGGGTATGGGGCTGTCAGGACTGCACGTGCGGCATAAGTTGCTCGGTTTCCAGTGCATCAGCCCCATTCATGCCTCCCTGCACAAGGCCGCCGCTGTGGAGCTCGCGTGCGCCTTTGCGGTCCAAACCGTAATTACGCAGACGCAGTCGGTGGAGGAGAAATACCGCGTGCACGCAGTCGCAGCGATCATCACAACGGTAGTGTATGCAGGTACGACGAACACACTGTTGTTTCCTTTCTTCTAAGGTCATTTTAAACAAACTCCAGCTGAGTTTAACTTGTTATTGGTCAAAGGTCATGTGATTCTGACTCAGGCTCTTGCTCAGAGGTACTTCAGCAGGCAGAGAACATGTTTTACTTTTGTTTTTGGCGTTTTAGATGCTAACCTCATGCCAGTTTCTCTTTTTTAAATTTTTTTGTCGCCACCGTCTGACACTCACAGTTATATGAAAGTCCGACACTGATTGGCAGAGATCACAAACATTAAACTGGTGTCATTCGTCTCACTTTTACCTTCAACAGCTCTCTTCTGACTCAATGTGGTCAGCTTTTTGATACTGTATAGTGGTTGTAAACTGATTAACCACCTCACTCACAGATTTAAGTGTGTAAATGTTTTTCTGTGTGTGTGTCCAGGTGGCCGTGTGACAGGAGCAGTGTTCAACCCAGCGCTGGCCTTCTCCACGCAGTTCCCCTGCAGTGGGAACTCCTTCCTGGAGTACTGCTTGGTGTACTGGCTGGGCCCACTGCTGGGTAAGACCAGCTTTAACATTTGTGAAAAGGCAGAAAGTTCTCATAACCTTCTGGTCTGTAGCACGGAAAAACACTGGTTTCCAGCACTTTTCTGTATATTTCAACGCACTGCTTGGCTCTGTGGGTCGCTGTGATCTATAAAAAGATGAGAGCCACCAAACATTACAGAGCTGCAAGCTCACATCTTCATATTCAACCTGAAACTTTAATGTTCTGCAAGCAAAACTGAACAGAACTCTGCATTGGAGGCCTTCGGTTCCTCCACCCTCACTGTGAAACTGTCTGTGCAGACGTGTATTCATCTGAATTATGAGCAACTGGCAGAAAGCAGTGTAACTTAAAGGGGAACTCCGGTATTTTTAAACCTAGACCTTATTTCTGGCATGAAATACGTTTATCTTCTCACCGAGATTTTGCCCTGTTCACTCCGTTATATGGATATACGGCGATCGCGATCTAAATAGCTTTCGAAGGACGTCGACTTTCCCCAAACTGTTTTCGGTGAGTACAATAAGGTCTAGGTTTAAAAATACCGGAGTTCCCCTTTAACGTGTATACAGATGTATCAATTTCTGTCTCTTTACTGCAATATGTGAACAAAGTGAAATTAAGCGGTTTGCAGAGTGGGACAGGCCATCCAGCCTGTGTAAAAGAGAAAACTTAAATCAGTATTTGCACATTTTAACTAACATGTTATCTGTACTTTTGTTAAATATTACAAAAGTATATTCTTAGCAAAGTAATGGCAATACTCACCTCTTCCTAGTTGCCTTATTTTGGCACATCATGGGAGAAGCAAACAGGCCCAATTACCTGCTTAGGAGCTTCTGGAGTACACCGTGTTTACAAGTAGGGGGAAGTAATAGAGAAAGGTGTGATATTGATTCGAATAATGTTGCAAAGTATGCATTATTTAATATTTATAGGCATGTTTATATGTAAATATTTATTCTTTTTGTTCTATTTTTTATGGTGTTGGTTCTTTGGTAGTTAATAGTCTACAGCAGGAGGGTATAAAAGCAGTGAGTCGCCCTGAGTTTATCTCAGAAGAGTTGTGAATAAATGTGTCTGAAAACGTCTGTGAAAAGTAATTACAGCCAAACTGACAACCTCTAACATCTGAATCTTGTTTTTAATCAAGCCATTTCTGCTTGTTTGAAGCAAGACTTTCACATCTTAGTGTGACGCTCATATTTAAATCTAATAAGCTGCTTAAAAAGTTTGGCTTACAAACACATTTACTCTTTGTTTGAGGGTGGAAAAAAACACAGAAATTTCTTTTCTTCCGAATGGATTCGTTTGTGGATTCATGTTGGAGTTTTAATTCAGTTTTAATTTTAAGTTACATATTATTACTACTTATGAGAGGGAAATATGCACGTTTTTAGATAACTTATTGAGCAATTAAAGCACCATATTACTGTTGAACTTTAGTCTGTTATTGAATGTTGATAAAGTATGATACACAATCTATAAAAGACACTAAATGATACAAACCTCACTCATCCATAATATTTGATCAACACCAGGAAATTTTAATCTGTAAACTGTATATTGTTTTATATCTGGAATCTGTAAAGCTATTTCTACCGAGTCTAATCAATTTTAGAGTTTTTCTTTTAAAGTAAATCTCTAAATTGTATGAACATTCACACTTTGGTTCTCCTACATTCTTGGTTCTCCAGGTATGATGAGCTCAGTGCTGCTGTTTGATAAACTCACACCTGCCCTGTCGAGGAAATCGTCGTCTCTTCATCTCCCGCTGCAGACCAAGAAGGAGACATGAGCATCTCAACCCGACAACACATTCAACCCGAAGCACATGAGATGTCGTTTCTGTGAGACTGTGAACCTGCTGCTTCAACAGAGGAAGATGATTAACACTGATATGCACTTTTTTAAACAGAATTCATCGTGTCATATTCACTGTCACTGGAGCGATTTCACATGAGAAGCACATCGAAGAAGCTAAACACAAACTAAACTTGGAAACTGGCTGATTTAGAAGTTGATTTTACAACAGAATTAGCTGGTTTGACAACATAAATCCACACAAAAGTTGAGTCAAACTCTTCAATCAGCACCCTTTAAAGACAGTTTACTAAAGAAACTTTGCATGATTTATTAGAGAATCACCTATAAACAATATTAAACATCACATTGAATCCACACAGCTGGCACAAACTCTCTAATATCTGCCTGTTTTAAAATGTTTTGCAAACAAATATTATAATTGTGACACATTCACTGATCTAGGCTGTATCTTTATGTGATTCATCAGTTATTTGATCTAATACACGAATTATTCAACTGTAAACTGTTCACAGAAAGTGGGATTATTATAACGATAAAAATGATTTGTACAGTACGTTTTAAACAGTAACAAAGTGCTTAACAGACACGTAAATGCAGCATAATACAGGTTTATACTCAATGTGACATTCCAAAACAAAGCACAGTTTAGTTTTTGCACAGATTAAATTGAAAACTGTAAAATCAGAATAAACTTTGTTATGACTGTTCAGCTGGATTCTTAGAACAGATGAATTGGTTGGTTGTGGCCTAACGGGGCTGCAGCCAAATAAAAAAATAAAGATGATAAAGTAGTTTTTTAGTTTCTGGGTGATTTTTTAAATTTTTTTCCACATTTTGTTTCACAAATGCATCAAAGGATGATTTCAGAATAATTGTCCAGTTATACCTAGAAGCTGCTAAAACTAAACATTAACCCTTTAACATCCTGCTCTACCATTTGGTGGAGCACATTTTTCACTGACTTTACTCAGTTTTATCAAAGATTAGTGGAAGTAAATGTACCTAAAACTTGGTTTAGGTTTCCATTGCTGAAAGAAAGTATGTGTTATGACACTAATTTACCATAAAATGTCACCTATTTGTGAAAAAAAGCACTGATTCGAATTATTATTGTTCCAAGGAAATTAAAAATGCAAAGAAATGGCTAAAGTTATTCAAATTATACAGACGCACAGACTTTTTCCGTCTTCTGTTCTATAAACAGGGAATCCTGCATCGCTGCCAATAGATAAAACCCTGAAAATGATTGATTATTATGGACAGATCATGACATTTTGAGCAGTTTTGATCCTTCCAAACACAAAGTTGTTAAAAACAGAAATCGTGTCTTTACATCTGAGACAAAGCAACAGTTTTAACTGTAAAAGCCACAGTTCAACCAAACACAAACCAGGAAGGGTTTTATACTGTGCCCCAGTGTGGTGACAGTGCACGGATCCATGAACATTAAATCAAATTTAATGCACCGATGCTGGTAACATTCACACAAACTACTACAGAGGTGCTAAACTTAGCTCCGTGTCAACCTTAATGCCTCCTTTGGCAAACAAACACTTGGTTTTCAGGACCTTATTTCACACATTTGCTGAACCAAACTGAGGTTTTTGGAAAGTAACTTTCACTTAGGTTTGAACTCAAATAACCTCTCTGGCTTCATTCGGCCCAAGTGTTGATTGGATGTTGGGATTTTCCTCCATTTTAAACAGAGTAAGACATAACCAAAGATCAGTAACACATAGTTAGACATGAGCGATAATATCAAAGTTATTGGTGTTGACTGAAGGTGTGATGAATCAGTAAATGGACAAGAGGCAGTGAATTATAGCGAATCAGGCAAAAATAATATACAAAAACTCTTAATTTATTGACAATTTCTTACAAAGACATCAAATCTCAGCAGGGAAATCAGATAGCAAATTGGTCTTTAGTTAGAAAACAAACAGAAACTCAGTGTTTTGGGTATTTGGGGCTGCGTCTCATTAGAAACAGAAGCTCAGGTGGCTGTGTCACAAAAATGCAGAAAGAACAGCACAGTTTGTTGATATGACCTCGGACATTTAAGTCAAAAACACGCTGCGATCTGTGAGCTTCGACCCAGCAGAGGTGGAAAGCTGGCTCTGTTTGGACTTGCAGCAGATGGGAAAAGGTTAGTTTGACAGCGAGAGCAGAAAGAGTGGATGAGTAAGAGCTGAGAGCCTCCAATAAGTGCTCTGTCCACTTCTCTTGTCCCATGATGCAACACTGTCAATGTGGCTGACCACGGAGATGCTTTCCATCTACAGAAAGAGACATAAGACGAGCAATGTTTACACGTTTCAGTAAGTTTCTTCATGCTTTCCATCACCTGTCAAATCATTTTCAGACTTAATGTTGATCAGAAAATAAACCAAATGTGATCAGATTATATCTGCATTGTTCCTATAAACCATCCAAGAATGGGTGGATTTCCTCAGTTTAGTGTATCCTGGTTAAGCCAGAGTACATTTTCAATGGATTTACAGCAAGTGCATTCAAACAGGTGGAGGATTTCATAAAAAAAAAATTAAAAAAAGAAGCAGACCAGTCTGAAAAGAATAAATAAAAGTGCTTAGATGTACTTCTAACCTTTAAGACTTAACTTGTTCACAAAAGCCTTGAAGTTTGCTCTTTTAAAAAAAAATAAAAAATTTAAAATCACTTTAATTTGAAGCAAAACTATGACATGAAACAAATTGATTAACTAATATTTGTGGTAAAGCTATATTTTATATTTATATACACCGGTGACAATTTCCAATGACTACTACGATAATAGTTAATAATAATATTAATAATAGCACTGAAGACGGATGGTTTCTGCTGAGATGCTGTAGCATCGACGTTGTGCTTTAGTGTTAAGCTAATTCACCTTTGAATGGACACACTGCAGCATTTTCTCTTTTCTTTAGTTTAAAATGCCCCCAAACTTTAGACATGTTTAATCTGTTTTTATATTTGCTCTTCATTCATTTCTCCGGTTTCCTCCATCTCAGCAGAAAGCAGCCAGTTCACAGGGAACATTTCACGATAGCATTTTAATGGAAATCAGGAGGCTTGTTGGCTGAGAAGGACGCAGGCAGAGAACAGAAGGAAGCCGAGGCTCGGACTGGGCGGTGAAGCCACTTTTCCAAGTGTGGCTAATTTCTGTTGAAATGACCATCATATTTTCCTTAATGACCCTCTACCCATCAGAGCAGCTTCAGCCTGTAAACTGTTAACGTGAACTAATATTCTGAGTCACATCAAAGTACAACCAGAATAAAATAATCATTTTATCAGACCACGCTGCATCTGTAAAAATCAGAGACGGCTGGTTAAGGTCCCGTGTATCACCGTGTTGTCTGATAACGGACAATAAAAAAGGAACTAAGAGACTTTATTAGGATTCCAGCTGTAAATTAAAGTAGAGACGGCAGGAGAGGAGCAGACAGATGTTAACTGCTGACACAGCTGGACATTAGGTGGAAATTAACGTGCTATCAATATCAGAATGATTGTTTTTAGAAAAATACATTTTATATCCACAGCCGGCCCTGATTGTGACTTTACGTAAAAACTAGCTCACAATGTACATTTTTTCTCTTATAAATAAATAATTAAAGTATTTCTTATCCGATTACTCAATAAATAATTGTTGGCAAAATTAAGTTTGCAGAGAATTTGCACATAATTGGCTTTAACAAAAACTACTCAGGAAAAGTTTTTGCAAGGAAAAAACATGTCAAACAATGACTTTTATGATAAAATGAGCGACAGACTGAAACTTACTAGTGCTCCACGTCTGCATCCTCAAACTGACCGGCCTCCATCGCGTCAGCATCCACCTCCATACCATCTGCCAACGACAGCAATGCACCCTCAGACTTCACAAACCCAAAGACTTATGTTGACATTGTCCACAAATACGGATGATTTTATCCTGCGCACACACGGTTAGACAGATCTCTCCACACTGAGATGAGAAATGAGCAAATCAGACACTGCTTAAAATAAGGACCATAAACACATATTTCTTTTGGTTTTGGACGAGTGTTGAAGAGGAAGTGGATAATACCCTTGAAATTTGCACCTAAAGAGATGCTTAATACAGATCCAAGCATATATCTGATACTCGAACCGATTGATAAGCAAACTTTAACAACAAACTGGACTAAAACAAATCCACCAACTAAGAGTGGGTTCAGAGACTGAATGTTTACACAAAGATGGACCTGTGTTGCCAGATGTTTTGGGTTTTTAAGTGAGAGGAGGGTTGTTACACCACAAAGACGTAGTAAAGAGAAGCCCAGTGTTAAAACAGACCACCATGCTGTGAATTTGCTGTGACATTTGTTGTAATTTGGTGCTATAGAAATAAAACTGAATTGAATTGAATAAATATCTTTGCCTGTTACATACGAGTTTATCCATTTGGGTACATAGAAGCCTTAAGAATATTTAGGCAATGCATGAAAAGTAATAAGATCCACTGTTGATTGAAATTATGGAGAAAAACTTACATAAAAAGGTAAAAAATTGAATGAAAAATCCAAATTTCAGTTTGTTATTTGCGCTAAATTCACTTTTCAAACAGTTGCACTTTGGTCAGTTTCAGAAAAACATCTTTCAGGATTTTTTGCCCAATATTTCTGACCTGATCTGGTTCATATCTGGAAGGTTATTTTTAGTTTTAGTCTTGACACCAGAACGTAATTATTCTGATGTGGTTGTGACTCTTTCAGTAAAGTCGGCCACACGCTACGACGTAGACAGTTTTCCAGAGTGAGCGATGGTTCTGTAAGATCATCGCTTTGTGTAAAATGGTCATAAAACTCAATCCGGACTGTTTTACGGAGCTCTTTCTCACATCTCGGGGGTGACGACAAAATCAAACTGATGTTTAACATCAGTGGAAGTGCCGAGTCTTGTTTGCAGCTGTGGCTAAAAGCTGCTTCTCGGTCAACATTGTTATTGTTGTTAAGAATTTCCACCAGGTGCATGATGGGAAATAATCTGAGAAAAATCTAGTTGTGGTCTTGCAAATAGTGACCCTGCAAGTGTTGGTCTGTTAAAAATCTTTTTCAAAGCCGTCTCGTGTGTGGGAGTCGTCTAAATAATTGAGGATAATAATCGTAACAGTCGTGTTTAAATGAGAACAAAAGTGAGCCAAACCTTCAAATTCGGCCTTCGTTTCTTCGGTTCTCACTCCGGCCATGTGGTACTGCTGCGCCACAGACTGGGCTAACATGCCCTCCAGCCGCTCCAGTGTGGCCTGGCCCTCCTGCGTGAGCGCCGACAGACCCTCGTCACAGGTGTAGAAGGTCGGGATGTCGGCATGACCGTGCTCTAAGTGGGTGGAGACGGGATCTTTTTAGACTCCATGTAAACATTTAATAAAAGTTTACAGGAAACTACATTTTTCTCTGGTCTTCTGGTCATTTCATGCTGGAGTTTTAGATCTTTTTGCTGTTGAGATGGAGAATAAACTTGTATCTAAAAACACACCCTTTATTCATGGAGCCAGCTTTCTTTCTCCAACTGCCTGCGGATCAGTTTCATCTGATCGAATAAAATGTATCTGAGCTGCTTTCTGTTCTGTTCATAGCAACAGCTTGTGATGAGTGTATATTTTACTGCCATAAACCCTGAAGCCTTGTAGTCTGAGAAGACTTCAGGTTTAGCTTCCTTCTATCATCGGATTGTTCCGATTAACAACAGAAACACTTTATTCTGCTGTCATGGTGTGAAAGTGTTCAGTGATGAATTCTGGATGTCTCACCTGCTTCTGCAACCGTCGAGTCCAAACAAGCAGTTCAGGAAAAGGACGACAAACACAGACAAAGAGTAAAGTCAGAGAACAGTTTCCCTTCCAGTCTGCAGGTCATTGCTTTGCATTGTTCAGTGAAAACCTGCAGTTTAGACCTCCGATTGGAGGCCAGATCTTTCAATTACAATAAAAACTTTATGAATACTAAAAGCAGATAGAAACATGCCATTTCTATAAGCCGTCTCTGAATTTTTAAAATAAGAGTGGACGTAAAACTAAGATAAGAAGGCTGTCACAACTCCAAATCTACTGGTTGATAACTCGCCAACCATCTGGCACAAAGAGCCTCGAATTTGTGAACATGTCAGTCACAGCAGCTATAAATAGACAGAGTTGCATCTCTGCTTGTTCACAAGGTTTGATGAACATGTAGCGTCTGCGTTACAGACAGCTACTCAGGTGGGATTTAAGTTAAAGACCTTTTCAGTCCCTCAGCTGTGGGTCCTCACTCTATAAAAACTTAAACAAACTGAGCTCCACATCTGTATCAAATGTTCCGTATCTGCAGGAATGACATCAGAAAGACGATCAATCAATATATTATCGGTCAGGTGCGTGTTTTGCCTCACCGGCCTCCTCCACGTCGTACTCCTCCCCTTCGAAGTCGTTGTCGGAGTCGTCGTCCTCCGGGTCGGGATGCAACGCCTGGCACTCGCACATCGCTGAGAACATGGGCTCCACTGCACAGACAGTGCAACCCTACGGCTGTCATTTCAACTATCTCACAGAGCAAAAAGCCTTTTTTGGTTCAAAATAATCTACACAAACAAGGTGAAGTTGAGAGTTCAAGATCTTGAAGCTGAGACCGGGTGTTGCTCTCTGTGATATTCTTAATATTTTCTGTTTATGAGTACCACACCAACATTTAACAGCTCAGAATCATACGGTCGGTGTGGTTTAAAGCCTCTCTGATCACTGATGTGGCTTATTGTGGAGCTGCCTGGTCAAACCCTGATAAATGGGATATATTGGGAAGTCTGTGCATGTGTCATCCTTAATGTGGGCACTCACGTGACATTTTGTCGCTGGGCACAAATCGAATCTCTGTGATCACTCCATCATCGCCATCATCACCACCGCTGCTGCTGCTGCTGTCATCATTGTCATCATCAGCGTTCTTCTCTGCCATTTCTGCCTCATTCTCATCTGTTAGGAGTGAACATTTGACCCAGTTTTAAATGAATAATATCCAGTTTTATCTAGTAGTTTGCAGATTTATTCATCTTTATCAAAAAGTTCTTTACTGACTTCTAATGTCTTAGTTTGAAGAATCAAACTCAAACCACAAATTGTTTAGTTCTCAATTATAAAACAATTAACAAGCAGCTAAATCTAAAATTTGAGGAGGAGGATCATGTGTATTTTGACTATGTGTCTTATAAAATGATTCACACAATTAACATTCTGCTGAGGGATAATCAGTTACTTTTGAGAGTGAACCAACGTACATATATCATAAGCAAACATGGACATTAGATAAAAGAACTGAAAGAAAAGCTTGTGTAAAAACTTAGTTAATGGAAATAAAACCTGTGCTTCAAAGCTGTAAGAGTACTGCAGCCACTTTATAAGTTTTTATGCGATACACAGAGCAGCTTTCAGTAAAATATCAGGAAAAATACATATCTCTGCTGTAACAGTCTTCCTGTTGTGAAGAGAGATACAAAAAATGGATCCAAAGACTTACAACCAAGAGCTGTCATGACACCAAATAAAACAGTGAACAGATACTGTATCTAAAGACCTACTGACTGATCAGTCCATGACCTTTCTGGTATATTCTTAACCTTTATCAATCATGCCTGCTGATCAGGCGTTCAGTCTAACGTATACGGTTCTGTGATATTAAAGCAACAGCAGACAAGTTTGTGAACCCTAAAACTATGTCCTTCTAATTCATTTTGAAGTACAGTGACTTTTGGCATCCATATTTTCAGGTCTGAAACTCTCAGAGTACCTGCCCCACATTGTTTAGCTTTACGGCTTTCAGACATTTTTGTGGGCTTTTGATGGCGTCTTCAACATGACAACAAACTGAAGTGTGTGGCTGTAAATGTGCCGGGCTCAGATGGAGACATCTCTTAAAGACAGCGGTGTTACATCCCACAACTGTGGGAGTCAAAGTGGTTTCAGCAAAAGAGCTGCCAGATGGTTCCCGTTTCTTTTTTAATGTTTACACAGTTTAGAGATGAAAAGCTGACACCAGAGACACATTTACCCCAACATAAAGTGTACTGCACCTGCTTCAAGACATTCACATATTTGATTTCTTTCTTTAAGAACATTACGACCAAATGTTCATACAATGAACCATCGTCTCTATCTGAAGACAGCAGGACCGTCTAAGAGGTGCAACGCTGAAATGAGCAGCAGCTTATTGTGTCATGTTAAAGTGGGACATGGTGAAATTCACTGTTTTTACAACAAAGCTCTGCTCTGTAACCTGGGAAGCTTTATTTTAAGATTTGTTTAAGTTAACATGACAGAAGGTTCCTGAATCCTTATTAAGCTTTTTAGTGCTTTTTGTGAAAAAGTTTTGTTTTGTACAGGTCATTTCCTTTCTGGTTTAGATACTTTTATTTATTTGTCATTTTGGCCATGGTCCATTCTGAAGTTAATTTAATCCTTAAAAATCTCTTAACGTGGCCGCTTGAGACTTGAGGAAGATTTTCACGTTGTGTCTTGACCACAAATAACCACATTTGAAAACATTGTGGTTCTCCTCACCGCTGAGTTTGCCATTAACCATGACATACAGGTGCTCCTGGGGGTAGGCACTGACATCTCTGGAGATGGCGTGAAGACCAATGGTGGGATACTCCAGAGAGAAACCCATTCCTGAGCCATCAAACCATGACAGGCGCCTGTGACAAACAAAAAAACGCACAATTGAGAGGTGTTGGTTGGTTTAAACTGCAGAATCTGTTAATATACTGAAAATTTGCGCCACAATTTCCCAGAGTATCCAAAGTAAATTATCTAAAATTAGTATATTATGAAGCAAGATTACGCAGTACGCTGCAACGGAGCGGTAAATGTTCCAAAGTTTTGATTAAATCATTTTTAAAAGCCCCATCCTTCCACTGACACTTGTCCTGTTGAAAGAATATAATATAATATAAAAGAATAATACTTTATTCATCCTCCAGTGGGGGTAATTCAAAATTAGTCAAGTAATTGTTTTTTTAATATTTACAATGATTGTATATTAGAAGAATAACAAGAATAACAACTATTATAAATGAATGAATAAATAAATTTGAGAAAAACATCAAAGTCAGCAGTCACTGTTAAAAAGCCTTATGGCTGTGGGGACAAAGGACCTCCTGAAACTCTCAGTCCTGCAGCACAGTGAGATGAGCCTCTCATCTCATGATACCTTGAACAGCATAATTAGACTGAAACAACTAATATAAGTCAAAAGCATGGAATATGTGTTGATGTCTGACATAAAATCAAATCAAGCACGATTGTAATAATTGATGCTGAGCAAACGTATCAGTTTGAACCATCAATATCGCCAACACAATGTCCAACACTGTGGAACAATTAAAAAAATATTTTGGTATTTTAGTTAAAAATGTATCCAGCAGAAACTTTTAGCTTTGAGAGAAATACACCCCTTTTACCAGAAATCTGTGTTTAATAAGCAACTTTTCAATCAATATCCAGTCTTAATTAAATATATACAAAGAGATTAAGTCATATATAAGATGAGCCACCGAACAAACTAGTGCAGTTACTATACGAGTGATGAAGTTAAGTTGCCATAGGAACACGCATTCAGATGGTGACGCTTAAAAGGCTCAAATTGGTTTCCGACATCTTGTAAACAAGGTGGTTAACCAAAAAAGTAATCTAATACATTTTAAGTTAACCATATTTACTACGGCAGGGTTAAAAAGTATTACATTATCATATCCTTAAGTTCCTGGATCGATTTATATGCCATTTTGAGCATGATTTGTATTATGAACGTCGTTGCTCAATCTCGCGAGATTTGTTAAATTAAGCTATTATCGCGAGACTCAGCAGCGACATTCACGCACGAGCCACATTTGTTCTGAAAGTTAATAATTTAAATCAATATTGATTCGAATCAAAAATGTATTGAATCGTAAGCTTTTGAATTGGAATGCAATTGATTTAGGTTCGATTTATTTTAACTGTCAGTTCAATGTATCAATTAAAAACCCTCATTCAAAGGGGGTTGACGATATTGATGACGGCTTTTTTTTTTTTTTTATAAAAAGAGGTGCAACCAATTACTGTCCTTTTGATTTTTTTTTTAATCCATATTAAAAAAATCCATGTAACAACAAACTGCTAAAATGCTACTTAGAACATAACTCTTCACTTTGATATTTTTGCTGACAGTTTTGAGAGGCAATTTTCCATTGAAATTCCGAAATTACTCCTGAGTCAGAGGACTTTATTTATTCAAAATATTGCCATGCTATTTGTCGTCACCCAGTACAGCATACACTACTCTGAAAACGGAACATTACTTAAAATGTATACTAAATTGTTGCCTTGTTCAGATGAACCAACAAAAACACACAAAAACTCAGAAATCACAACTACTGATTTCCAATCATTTTGAAAAGGACAACACCGGAAGTTCCTCAGCATGAACAGTTTGTAGTCTTTATGCTCTAAATATTATTAATATTTCACATCATATCAGTATTAAAGGATGATTAATTCTTGTTAAAAGTAAATCTGAACCTGAAACTGTCCGTTTAAAGACAAGCGCCACGTGCATCACTTACGTTTCTGCAACGTATAGCATGCCACAGCCCATCCTCTGACCGTTCACCACCGCCGTGGTGTCGGCTTGCTCATGTCGCACTCCTTCGGTAGGAGGATGGAGGTTCTTCAGTAAAACCATCGTCCGTGTAACCGTAAATGTCAGCAATGCGATGAAAGTAACAGAAATCTGGTGTCAACAACAAGCTGTGTGACCCACTTCGTGCCACAAAGCTGGCTAATTTGGCACGGGAAAACTTCTTCGTAACGACGTTCCCGACAGCTGGAGATGGATAAATGGCGAGTCTAGTTGTGCGCTTCTTCTTCCAGATAAAAAAAAACCCAGAACGACTCGTTCGTAAAGTTACCACAGACGGTGTAGTCTCAAAATTTTCTAGGGTCGCTAGCTGCTCTGAAGTGTCGAGCTACGTTGAGCTGAAATATCGCGGTTCGTTCAATACGTAAACATATTACGTCACGACGTTGGTCACAGTTGGTCCAAGTTGTTACGTAACTTCCATATTCACGTAACTTACGTTTCTACGTAAATTCATTTTCAAACACGTTAGTGCCATCTAGTGACCAAAATCACTTTTTTAAATGTTAATTTTCTACAAAAATCTGTCATTAACATTTTATCTTTAAAGTGTTTTGCTTTAAACTTTTAATACAACATTTCCTGTTACATGATCATTTATAATATTCATAACAAAGTGGAAAGTGCAACCAAAACACAATAAAAACACATTAAAATCTCAACCAAGCCTTAAAGTCGTCGACTTTATATTCCCATTTCACAATTCCGCAAAGTACTTAAATTGCTGAGACTCATTATAATATTTGTAATGAATTAATTTGTATTTCCATTGAAATGTTGTATAACTAGTGAGCTTTATGTATATATACACTTTTAATGATGTTAGTGTTATTTTACCACAATATTTTGTGGAATATGACATGTTCTCTTGAAATACTAAAGGGAGGACAACATCAAATGCCAATTTTAGGACTTTCTCATTGTAGCTTCGTATTTAGTTATTTATTTGTTTGTTTTTTAAGGTTTCAGTTTCGTTTCCGACTCCCGGGGAGGAGACTAACGGGTGATGGCTGAAGCGGGATAAACTTCACCGGTTTACTCCAGACAGAAGAAAACTCAATTGTAACGGAGCAACATCGGATGACTTGTGAGTTTGAACCTTAAAGAACATTTATTGTCTGGAAAAGAAACAATAATTTTATAGACTGTGTTAAATAGTCATAATCTTTATTCTAACCAACGGTTAACTAACAGATCATTTGATTAACCTCGGAAATCAGCAGACTTTCTCGATTTTTAGGTCTGACTTTCCGAAACCTCCCCAATAAAGTGATTGTTAGATAAATGTGCAGAGCATCAGCATTTTTCCTTAGATAACCATACAGTCTGGCGTGACGTGTGCACGCATCTTTGAGGAATGTTCAAATTGTTTCCATATTTCAAGCTCATTGTCTGCGTGTTACAAAACATAATTTAGGGGTTTATGTTTATTGTTAACTTCCAAAGCCTTAAATTAGAACAAGATCAAGGACATGATGAAGGGAAACGGATCTGTGAACGTTTTTAGAAAAGCCGGTTCAGTCAAATAATACATTAAAGGCAAAATTTAGGCTCATTTTCAACATTTATAAGAACGTTTAGTCACCATAAACATGACTTTGTCTGGATGCAGCATTTAAAATAAATTCAGAAGAAGGGCCAGGTGTATTTTCTTTAACCCCTCTGTCCACAGATTGTTGTCAGCATGCAGAGGGGTTTCCATGTGGGCTTGCCACTCCTGCTTATCCAGCTGTTCCAGAGCGGGTTTGGAAACATCTCTCCCATCACCATGGCTGTCTTTGGATTCAACGTTTATCTTTATGTGTTCCCTGCTGCTTCTCCAATGAAGGTAGGGCTGCAATAAAGGGAAGTGTCTGTGCTTTATTAGGGTAGATTTAAATCAATATTTAACAAAATTCAAGGAACTTAAACAGCATAAACTCTGCAAGGGCGCAAAAGTAGTCAATGTGTAAACAAGCAGTTCAAACATGGTTCAGAGCTAATAAAGAAATGACTTTTAGACTGAGATGGAGCTTTCTGTCAGTATAAAAATGAATATTCAACTGTGTGAGAGAGAGTGAGACTAAAAGGGAGAAAACTTAAAGGTTATTTGTTGTAGTTCATTTCTAAAAATGCGACTGATACACTGAGAAGAAAGTACTATTGATAAGAAGCTAAATTATTTGTGGGAAGAAGAGAAAATGGCACGATCGATGTATTTTGTGTTTTGCCATTTCCCTCCTGCCTGGTCATCAGCTCCATGCCCTTCACCTGTGTTCACTTATCCTCAGCTGCACTCACTAATCACTCTCCCCACAGTATTTAAACTCTCGGTTTCCTTCACTCCTTGTCAGATCCTCGTCGTTGTTTCATCCATGGTTTCCCTCGTCTGGTCTTGCGCCTGCGGCTTGTTCCAGTCTAGTTTGTCATTTCTTAGGTGTTTGTTTTCAAGTTTAGTTTAGTTCTGTTGCAGCTTTGCCTTCTCAATAAACTGAGATTAGTTTCCGTTACCTCCTGCCTGCCCCGTGTCTGTTTGGTCCATCTTCCTCGACTCCGTCACCAAACTGTGACAGAAAAAACATGCAGCAAGTCACATGATGTGGAGAGGAGTCAGGACAGGATGCAAAAACTCAAGCAAGCTGGACTTAAAGCCACAAGCCTGTAAAAAATGTGCCAGAGGAGTTTTGGACAGAAGAAACAAAAATCTACCTCTGTAAAAAAACTAAACAAAAAACAAAAGAACAGAGTTTTGTCACGATCTGTTTTTTTATTAAAAAACGGGTTGGGGTCTTTTGGACTTCTTGTCTTTTCTATGGATTTATTATTGCCTCGGTTTATCCTCTGTTCTGTGTTCCTCGTTGGCATTTTTGTTTGCACTTTAAACACTGGGGACAGAATTTAGGGGATATGATTGTGTCATTTCCCCTGGGGGTCTTTAGTTGTCTCGACCTTTTCCCCTGGGGGTCATTGGTTGTCTCTGTCTTTCCCCCTGGGGGTCCTTGGTTGTCTCTGTCTTTCCCCCTGGCCTCTTCCACACTCACCTGTGGGGAATCAGTCCTCTCTGTATCTAAGCTGCTTGGTTTTTGCTCACTCTTCATCAGCTCCTTGCTGTTACATCAACGATAATCTTTGGAATCTGGTTCCTCTCTTTGACTTTTCTCTTGTCTTCTTCTATTTTTAGTCTTTTGGTTTTCCATGTTTAGTTCCCGGCTAACCGCCCTTATTGTTTGTTTTAAATAAAGATATCCCTCGCCACCTGTTTGTTCCGGACTGCTGTGTCCTCCTTTAACATCAAACTGAATGTACACTTCTAACACATGACTGTATTTAATCCTTATAAATCCAATCCTCAGGCATGTGTGAGCCTCCAGCAGGTGTACAGGTTCAAAGAGTGGCATCGCCTTCTCCTCTCCCCCCTGCATCACTATGATGACTTGCACCTCTACGTCAACATGGTGTCATTCCTGTGGAAAGGCAACATGCTGGAGCGACGTCTGGGTGGAGGCTGGTTCCTCTACTTGCTCTCGGTCTTCTCTCTGCTCACCGGGCTCGTCTTCCTGCTGATACAGATGCTGATGACAAAACTCATGGAGTGCTCTGGTCGTTTAGTGGAATTCATCGACCTGTCGTCTCTCAGCAGCGAGTGTGTGATCGGCTTTTCAGGTACGAATTTCCTACGAGGCTCCAAATGTAAAAACTTTAGCTAAAAAGCTAAAGCTCAAATACCTCATATATAGCATGTTTTCCTCACATTTAAGATTAAAATGAACTTAAAATAACAGTAAATGTACTTGTAAACATATATACAGCTATGATTTAAGCGTTAATCTAAACGTTAAATTTAGATATTTCAACTTGGGCTCAGGTAAATAATTTTTACTTAAGCACCATAATATTACATGTTTATGCATTTAGCAGATGCTTTTATCCAAAGCGACTTACAGGTAGGCAGGTAAGGTAAGGGGGTCTTGCCTAAGGACCCCTACTGGAGGTAATACGTTCCATGCAGGAGATTTGAACTCAGGTCTCCCACATGGAAGGTGGCAAGCATACCACTACACTATCCAGTCCTATAATATTTATAGACTTCTCTCTCTGACCAATATATATCCTTGTGAAATCCAGATTTTTTTAATACATGTCTGTTTCCAGGTGTCCTGTTTGCTCTGAAGGTGGTCAGTAATCACTTCAACCCAGGTGATGTGACCCACATGTTGAATATACGGGTGTCCAATCGCTTTGCAAGCTGGGTGGAACTGATGCTGATATATCTAATTGTTCCTTGGTGAGATACTACAGCAAGTAAAGACTGAAGGTTGACATGGTACAGTGCTGAGTAAAAGTCTTGAGCCACCCCTTAATACTCCAAAATAAGCCAGACTTTCTTCTAATCGTTTAAAGTAGTCTTGAGCAATAGTTCTTCAGGCTTTCTGAAGGTCTTTCAAAGCTTTTCTTTGGCATTTGCTGCTTTTTCACTCATTTTCAGTCCAGTCCTTGTACCTGACCATTTAACACTGACCTATGACTCATTAAAGCTTTAAAAAGGCTCCTAACGCAAAGGATGAACCAGTGTATCTTTATGCACTTTGTTGCTAGCAGCCTGTCACAAAGACACATCATTTGTTCCCATTTCTTTAGTTTTATCTATGAAAAACAGTAAAGATAACACAGTTTGACAGACAGAAAATAGGATTTCTGCAGCAACAAGGTGATTCCCAAAGAGCTATTAGCTGAAAACTTGGCATATCTCAGCATGGTGTGCAGTGTGTCCTTAAAACATTTGAGGAAACTGGACAAGTGGAGGACAAAAGAAGAAGTGTCAGGCCTAAAAAACTATCTACAGCAGATGAACAGGATCTGAAAGTGATGTCCTTAAGAAAGAGGAAAAAATCCAGCTGTGACCTGACAGGACCTGAGAGATGCATCTGGACCTTCAGCTGATCCATCTACTGTTGGCCCAAGCCTCATCAGAAATGGTCTCCATGGAAGGGTGGCTGTCAAGAAGCCATTCTTAAGGAAGGGAAACAGGGAGAAAAGGCTGAGCTGTGCCAAATGACACAAGAAGTGGACTGAAAATCAGTGGCAGCAGGTCTTATGGAGGGATGAATCCTCCCCAGAGCCCGGACCTCAACATTATTGAAGCAGTGTGGGATCATCTGACAGAGAACGGAACAAAAGGCAGCCCACATCCAAAGAAGAGCTTTGGGATGTCCTTCAAGAAGCCTGGAGAACTATTCCTGAAGACTCCTTAAATAAATGACAGAAAGCTTCTCAGAGGGTTCAGGCTGTGTTGGAGAATAAAGGACAAATATTCACTTTCAAGTTGGTTAGAACTGTTTTTTAAAGTATTAACTTTAACATTATTCTTAATGTTGTTTAATCTTGTCTTAATCTTATTGTCCTGCTTCTCTGTAAAAGAAATCTCTTCGCTGCCTTCTCTCAGGAATCTAACATTAAGTTTTAACACAAACTGGAAACTTTAACCAAGAGATTGTTGCCCACATCCAGATTCAATAAATTGGTTGAAGTAGTTTCAATTGTATTTGATGGTTTGCATGCTGACAGCCAATACTGAGCTATAACAACGGAAAAAAGAGTATAAATGATATCACTTAACAAAAATAAATCTCTCCTGTTAAAGAGAAACGGAACAGTTTAACCTCAGTGGCAGCTGATCAGCTGTAGTTTTTCACATTTCAGGTCTTCTCTGGTCGGCCACCTGGCAGGTATCCTGGTGGGTCTAATGTACACTCTGGGTCCACTGAAGATCATCATGAAAACATGTGCAGGTCTGAATGTGTTTTTAAATTGCAACTCCTAACAACATTTGTTTGTTCACACTATAGTTACCCAACTTAAAAGTGACTAACTTTTGAATTTAGTTCAGATCTGGATCTTTTTCTGTCTTTCTTAACCTTGGACTGTTTTCACTTAAATGTTTCTTTGCCCTACAACCTGTAAAAATATCTGATGGACAGGTTTCACAACGGTTTGAGCAGTTATTGTGATATAATAGCGTTTCGTAATCTATCAGTTAACTTTAATACCTTTTAAAGAAATATCAGATTCTGAGAAGAGGCTGGTTTGTGCAGATATCTGATAGTGATTTTTTTTCCCTATCAGAGCTTGTATCTTCTGGTGGAAATCATCCCTGCAACAGTTCTTCAGGTATTGCATTAATTGAAGAAAGAGAAAACGACAAACTCACAGGACACATGATCAATAATGCAACAATTCAGCACAAAACTTTAAGCACAGTAACGAACACATGCATTTGTACGAGTTATTCTGTGTGCATCTCCGACTTATTCCAGAAAGCGTTGTTTTCTGGCATCTGCTGCAAACTGAATCTGCTGACTTTGGTGTGCCTGCAGTAATGGCTTCATGATGTTTCCATTAAAGTCAGGTGTCAGAGAGCCACTGTCTGTTTAAATCAACAGGTATTTTGACCAAAGCCTGTGTCATACATCTCAATAAGACCTCAGGAAATGTTGTAAAATTGTTTAAAAAGGGCATAATGGATCACCTTTTAAGAAACTGTTAAGATTTGTGGCGAATTATGTTGATGATGAGGACCCAAATGCAGAGTCAGAGGAAAACTGGAGGCAGAAAGAAGGTAAAACTCCAACAGAAAGTGTGGTCGAGCTGGAAGAAAGACACCAAGAAACTAAACTGCCAAAAGAAAACTGGAAATGACAAGATTACCAGAAACAGAACTAACCATGAGGGAGGACATGAGGCTGTAACAGCAAGGACCTGCCAGTGACTGAGAGAAACCAGGGAGCTTAAATACTGTGGGGGAACTGATTAGTTCGAGTGATTGATGTTGAGGATAATGGACAGGTGTGGCAGCAGAGCTAATGACCAGACTGGAGGGAACTGAGGGGAACTATGGGTGAGAATAAGGAACAAGAAACCAAGCAGAACTGAGACAAGACTCACTGTCGAAAGAGAGTAACTATGAACAAGCAAAGACTAAACAAATACAGACAGAATAAATCCTGGTGACAAGTAGTGAAATAAAGTGTGTGTGTGGTGGTTCTACAAAGTTAAACACTCAGGGTTAAAATAACATCCAATTTGAAAGGATTTCACAGTATTTGGACTTGGTTAGAGGGCCAGAAAGAGCTCTACTTTACTTCACCTGTTTGGTGCTGGAATCTAAAGAATAACTTCAGGAGTTGACATCACGATTATAAATATGATTTAGATTCATGTTGCTGATGTCACACAGGAACTTAGAGATTGGACTTTTATTATTTATAACCCTAAAAAAAAGAGAGGAAGAGAGAGAGAGAGTTTGCCTCCTGAACCTAAACAAGGCAGCTGGTTCCACTGGAGACGATCCTGATAGTTGAAGCTGGATTTTTTTTAAAGGACTATTTAGATAAACTAATAATAAGAAATTACAATAGTCGAACAAATACATGAGGAGTAGCTTTTCAGCATCATGAAGTGCCGAACTCTGACATTTTGCAGGTGAAAGAAGGTAGTCTTGGCGAGATGCTTTCTATGTGAATTTAAGGATGAATTTCCTTGTCAAAAACTTCTCCAAAATGTTTCGTTTCCAAAACTGTGAAGTTTAAAAGCTTCAGATTGTGTCTTCAGTGCAGCCAGCACTGCGCTCTACAACTTTTCAAAATTCAAGACAATTCTTGCGTCTTTTTCTTTTTTCTCATTCACGCATAGATTCATCAGTATCTGAATCTATAATAAGTGATCAATTCATAGGATGTAATTTCAGATTTTTGCAGAAAATACCGACTCTGTGCTGCTACTGATCTCCTGAATGTATGTGATAAGGTGAGAAGTATTGGTCCAAGAACACAACCATGTGGGACTCCATGAATAATGTTGCTGTGCACTTCATACTCATTTATCCAAATTTAATCTGCTACAGATATACACAGGTTAAAGATAACAAATTAATTTGGTCTTTTCTATTTAATTTGATTTAATTATGTTATGTGTGTGTCGTCAAGGCTTTAACGCGAGAGAATTCTCAGAATTCTCCCGTCCAGCAGAAGGTTACACAGCAGAGGATACATCTAATTATTCAGAATCGTACATCGCACGCCTGACGGAGGAGGAGCAGATAGAAATGGCGATCAGAAACAGTCTGAAGGATCAAGGCAAGAGAGGAAAAAAGTAGCAGCTAATAAGAGCCAAATAAATCCATGCACTGTACAAATCTATTCATATTTATTTATTATTTAGAACAAACCAGGCAGAAAGACACAGGATGTATCCCTGAGGAAGACGAGGATGAAGAAAATCTTAAGAAGCCTGAAGAGGAGCAGAAACACAAAAAGAAGAAGCTGTAAAAGGTAGAAATGAAGCAATAAGAAGAAAAGTTTTTACCTTCAATCACAGCTGTGATATTGTTGTTGTCATGTTTACTGAATGTTATTGATGCAGCTTCTGTCGATCTCTACGGTGTCTGCATCGTCATCTTTTCACTGCATCAATGTTTCACCAGCAGCACGTCTCAAAATCAGCAGGAAACAAGGAGGAACAGCTGGGCTTAAAACCAGAACCAAATCTTCTATTTCAGGTGCTCCAGACAGTCGGCCTGTTCCCCCGGTTACCCCCCGGTTATCTCTTTGGCTTATCCTCGATTATGTTGTCTATAATATAACTTATTATGTGTACTGTTTGCTGCTGCATTAAGAAAATGTCCCCTTGCGGGATTAATAAAGTACTTTGATTGATTGATTATCAGTGGCAAATTCAGAAAGTTAGCGGTTCTGCCAGGTTCAGTCAGCATTTAACCATCTGACAAAATAATGAGCTTTCTTCTGAATTAAAAGAGGCATCTCGTAGCTTTATGACAAAGTATCGGTCTGAAAAGATGGTCACTGTGTCTGATAACAAAGTTGCTGTGAAAAGCATGACTTTTGTAACTGGAAAGAGGTGTCAGGAAACCACAGTGTGGGATCTGAGGAGGTATCATTTTGGCTCTCCTGCATTTAAAAAAGGTGAGAAGGAGATGGTTTTCTGTCCTGTTGTTTCACTTCATCTCATGCAGAAATATTTTACGCGCTTTTGGATCCATGTAAAGAACACATTGTGAAATCTTTCAAGCTACAAGAGATTGAATTTAGAGAAATATTACTGATAGTCCTTTAGAAAACTGGAATTTAAGGTGTGTCCTGCACATGAAAATCAGTCAAACGCTGATTTTTGGACTCTTTGCTAAAGTTGGATCTTCCTAATCTGATTTAATCCTCTAATGTCCTGCTCTGCCATTTAAAACCCATCTTTGTCACCACCTACGGATATTTGGTGATTTAGTTTTACTCCAGATTTGGTTTCTTAGATTTCTTATATTATTCCCTGTTTTATTTTGATAGATCCTGATCTTTTTAATTCATGCAGCAAACAGCAAACAATGTGTTTGTATGTTATCTGAATTTATATGTACATTTTTAAGTGTTTTATTTTCAAAATGTCAGTGGATTTAAGGACTGCATACTTAAGGCTTTCAAAAGTTGTTTAATTCTTATTGACAAACTATAAAAAAAGTTACATCTGCTTCACTCTACTTTTCTATATTTTGTATTTCCTTCATTATTTTTCATACAAACAAGTAAATAAATGTTTAAAACTCTTTACTGTCTTGTGTTATTGCTGTTGTGCTGATGTTCACATCTTGGTGCTTTGTCCAACAGCCAGATCTTTGTCATCTTCATAGCTTTGTGATGTCCCTGAAGCACTCTTCTCCTTTTCTTCCCACCCATCTTCCCTATTTCCATAGCCCTGCTGCTCATCTTCTTTCTCCTCCACATTTGGGATCCTGACGGCCACTTCTTTCCTCGCGATGTCATTCTCAATCTCAACAGGATTGTCATAGCCTTCCTCACAGATGGAGGGGGAAGAAGAGGAGGTGTCGGGGTCTGTGGGGTTAGTAGGCGTCGGCACAGCGTTGAAGGCGATGAAACCAATGAGGATGACCACGAGGGAGATCAGGTAGAGTCCAGAGAACTGAGGTGGGACAGAGAGCCAACAGATTAGATTTAAAATGACAACTGATGACATAAGGATGCTCAAAACTATTAAAGAATAAGGAATGACTCCTCTGAGACAGACTTTACCACCTGACACTCATCTCCCTGAATAAAAAGGTGCATCTTGTAGCTTTATGACTCCCCTTCACGTAATTTTCTGCAAACCTGTGATCCCCATTCAAAATATTATATGATTTCTATTATTAATAATTTCATTGCAAATTTCAAGGTTTAACGTAAAACACATTTCAACAAGACCTGAAACGGCAAAAGTAAATATCAAAACGCACTCAATTGAGTTGAAATGAACAAAAATGTGATGATGGAACCCAAACTACAGAAAGGATAAACTGAAGTGTTACAGAGACATTTAAAGCACCTGATGGGAGTAGCAGTAGAAGGAAGGCTGTTCAATCTACAATGAACCGTCAGCAGCAAAAACAAGCACACAGCTGCATGTCTTCACGGGGGAGATATGGAACTGATTGTTGTTAGGAAGTAACTCCTTCGGCTGATCTCAGTTAACAGGAAGGTGGATAAATCTCCAGATTAAAAAGGTTGACTAAAAGCGGTGATTTAGAGTGTATCTGATGAGTTCGTGCTTGATCGATTGAAAGCCAGCACGGTGGACGGGACTGATCCGTGGTAATTTAAGTATATAGTATAGTATAAGTATGTGTCGCGTTTGCTTCTGTCGTTTCCAGGATTTTGGATTCCACTTTCTTTCTAAGTGCCTTGAAATGTCTGTCAGAATCTTTGAGGGATTTTTGATTCACAAATGGGAGACTTTGGTGTCCTGCTTTGTGGCCACATGATAAATATGTTCTCTTTTAGCTCAGTTTTTAGCTCATTCGTGTAATTGCATGTTTTTGGGAGAAAAATGTCTAAAAGTAACTGCTAAACTTTGTAAAACCAATGAAAAGCCCTGATTTGAGCAAAACTAAACAATAAGAGAACAAACCATATACTTAAAGTAAATAATTGTTTGAGTCCTGTTGCTCAAAGTTAACAATTGATTTTTGTTAGATAATGGTTTATTTAGGGTGCTTCATAGCTCAACTGGTTAAGCTGGCACCCCTCATTTTTGACCCCTCTGTCAAAAAACGGCTACTAGCGCCCAAGAAACCTTTACAAAAGATACAAGTCTTATCCACAGAACTGCATTTATATTTCATCCACATGCTTACAAAAGACAACCGGTCTGATGGAGGAGAGTTCAGGTGCTGTTCTGCTTTCAGGGAGGGTGGATAAATGCAGAATTTAAGCCATGATTTGAGTTTTATGGCACAGAAATCTGTCTTTGAATGCATAGCAAACATAACTTCAAAATATGAGCTGCACCTTTATCACAAGGTGAGACCAAAATGTACTTTTCTTTTTTTCATATCACATGAATGTTTGTGCCTCACTGTCCAGGAAAAGATTTCTGTGCATAAACGTGAGGAAGAAACCTTCAATTCACACTTTGGATATGTCTCCTTCATTTTAAAGTTAGTAAATATGGTTTAATTTCTAAAGTAAAACACGTTTGTGAAGTCATTCTGGATTTTTCATCAAAGGAGAAAGAAATGTTTTCGATTTTCTATGCCTGCTTAATCCAATTCAGGGTTGTTGGGGGGAAGCTGGAGTACCCGGAGAAAACCCACTCATACATGGGGAGAACATGCAAACTCCACAGGAAGGCCCCAGCTGGGATTTGAACCAGAAACCCTCCTGCTGTGAGGCAACAACACTAACCACCACATTTTAAGTTTCATTAAAAGCAAATACACTTAAATGTTTCAAAACCTGGATAGAATTGGACATAAAATTTTAATTTGACTGGATTGAATTTGATTTCCCTCACTGGTCCAGTCAGTGTTTTCAGGTTGAACACAAAAGGAAATATTCCTCATGTTTATACACAGATGATATACTGCACATGGAGCTGTGTGTGAAAACACATGGAGACGAGATTACACTTTAACTTGGATGATTATTCATTTACACTGCTGTGGAGCATTTGATGGGTCACGTTGACCCAGAAAGGGAGCGCCTAACGAAGCACTTTGAATATGACGACTCGGAACTTGAGATTTTCTGAGAGGAATAGCCTGGTCTTATGCTGTAATGAATCCATTTTTAAAAATATTGTCTGACTCATTGTTTGGGTTCAGCTCTCAGACCCAGAAGAAAATACATTTTTAGCTAATTCTACTTACCAGGAGATATTGTGGTTTAGTGAGTATTGAAGGTAGAATGATTGCATTAGTCTATCTGCTTTAAATGTTCAGAATAACTGAAAAAGAGTCACATGATGCACAGCTGTGCATCTAATTGTTTTTGGGCAACAGGGAAGCTTTGGTGAAAAGGATAATAACGTGTATCCCACCCATACTAACGCTTGAAATCCAGAGTTTTGAGGCTGTGAATGTAACAACACTCACGTTATACTGGAAGAGGAAGATCCCACAGAAGAGGCTGAAGAGGTCGGCAGTGAGCAGGGAGAGGTTGACGGAGGTGGCGCTGCTCAGTTTCACCACTATGGGCATGAAGCTGTACAAAGCATACATGCACAATGCAAAGGCAGAGAACAGGAGCCCTGAGAGAAGAGATGCCCAGCTGTTAGTTCACATCAAAATTTACTGAAAGTCCAAACAACTCATCTGCTTTCCTGGAAATTGTACAATAAGATTTTGCGGTGTGGCCTTGGCCTTAATGCTGCATGGGCCATGACTGAGTGGGCTTCTGTGAATATGCTAATGAGCTTCACCCACATCTCCTCTGGTCTCCTCTGACTCTGCAGAACTCAGCCTCAAATTGTAAAAAAATAAACTGCATTAAAGATATGATCCAGGCTGCCAACTCATATTCACAGAGCTAAAGAATCTGTTTGTTTTACGTTAATTTTCAGCGACACCCCGGTAAGGCTGGAAATCTGCTTATTTATCTTTTTATCTTTATTTGGTTCTATTTATATCACAAGAAATTAAACGATAAAAAAAATTTTGACGTGGAAAACTTGTGGAAAAGATGATTTCAGAACTGCTTGTTGGCCGTCTAACACTAACTCTCAGTATCTCTGAGAGATCTCCGTTAACCTGGAGGAGAAGAGTTTTTGCTCACACTTGGTTGTCTTTACATGTGCATTTTGTTTTGAAAGTGTCTGTAAGATGAATACTGACCAACTTGCCAGCTCCACGTGATGTTAGAGACCGCGTTACGTTCTAGGATCACCCTGAATAAAGCAGAGAAAGACACCAGATTAAACACAAACTAGATGGAGTCCAGACTGAACACGTGTGCACACGCTTACATCTGTATGGTGCTGATGATGGAGCCAAACAGGCCGATCATGCCGAGGAACTCCACCCTGCTCAGGTTCTTCACAGTGTATTCCTGAGACACGTTAGACACCGCATACAAAGCAGCGCTGAGCAGCACCAAACCGTCGCCTAATAAGATGTTGGAGGCTGCAGAGGAGAGAAGACACACCCTGTGATGCAGCGTGTCACGATCTGTGGGTTTCTATGTTTTGGTTTCCTTTTTGTCATCGCTTGTTTTATCTTTAAGAGCTGCCGGTTATTTCACTTCCTGTAATTAGTCCCTCAGTATGTATATTCTCCAGGTTTTTCTTTGCTCTTTGCCTGTTCATTGTCATTTCTCTGTGGTTACTCTGTCAGTTCGTCCATCTACCAGTCTTATAGGTTCCTCTTAGTTCTGTTTGTTAGTTTAGTAACTGCTCAGTTCATGATTTGCTATCTTTTTGTTGGCATTTAACGCTTCCGTCCTTCCTTAACTTTTAGTTTGGGTCCAGCTCCAACACAAACCTGAATCCTGAATCATTTGACTTTGTGATGAAAATAAATTCTCCTCTATTGATGTTTTTTTTTTTTTTTAGATAAATTGATCTGAGTGGGGCTATTTGAAGTGAATAAAACCCAGAATACCATTTGGACACTGATCAAACTGCTTAATAAGAAGACACAAAATGTTTTACTGCAGAGAACAATAAAGAGCAAACTAGCAGTAGAGTTATTTTTACTGATAAAATTGCCTTTCTGACAACAACATTTCGGAGTTAAAGTTAAGAGAAATGAAGAGACAAACAGAAAACAAGGTCTAAGGAGTTAACCTGCCCTGTGACAATCTTTTTCAAAGAAATCCTTGGACTTTCTTTGTTTTTTGAAAGGTAAACCGCGGATAAATGAGATGCACCACAGGCTTTATAATAGGTTCATCTACAACATTGTCAGTTTAAAAAAGACATTTTCAAATATTAAATGAATGGTTTCCCCTTAATACCAAAGAGCACCCAATAACGAACACCTACAATCAACATCAGTCCACAGGATATCTGCAACCCTTTCCATTAAATCTAACAGTTACACCAGAAGAGTTCTTACTGGAGCCCTGATCTCTCCCAGCCAGCAGGTCGGCCCCCACCATGGCCCCCACACCAAGGAGACAGATGCAGACCGCCACATAGTGCACTGCTCTGTAACGTGTCTTCAAAATCCACCAGGATAGTACCATTAAGACCGGGATCACAAAGCAGTCCAGCAGCTGGAGACAAGAACACAAGCAGAAACTCTTTAAAAGGAGAAACAAGCGACAACAAAATGGATTCTTTCACTTAAAAACAATAAATCTTTTGAGAACTTAAAACAAAATTACATCAAAGTTTAGCTGCACTGAAAAAACCTGACTGTCTGATATTCACGCTACTAATGAATGAATGAATGAATGAACTGATTAATTCAGTGACAGCAGTCTGAGCAGAAGGGTCATATTTTCAGAGCAGGATACATCCAGCATCAGGTAAACAGAGCCCATTAATGGCAGGTCTGGTTTCCTTTTAAAAAGTGCATGAAATGCACAGTAAAAACGTCTGTATGGAATATTATTTAATGGAAGAATGTCCCTGCTTATATTTTAGAGGAATCTTGTTTAATTATGAGCTATAATACACATACACATATGTAATTCTTTATTATTGGACTGTCCTGAAGTCTCCAGCTGATCCAAAATGCTGCAGCCAGAGTTCTGATGAGATCTAACATCATGTTTCTCCAGTTTTAGCCTCCTGTTAAATCCAGAATAAAATTCTAATAAAGTTCTTCTCCTCACATAAAAGGCTCTAAATGCTCCAGCGTATCTTAAACAGAGCACTTCGCTCTCAGACTGCAGGTTTATTTGTGGTTCCCAGAGTTTCTGAAAGCAGAATGAGAGGCAGAGCCTTCAGTTACCCTGCTGGACTTTTTCTTCTTCGTTCTTGAAGACGTTTCAACTCTCATCTGAGACGTTTCTCCTGTTCTAAACGAGTTGGTGTGGAGTATTATAAGTAGTCTGTTATGATTCTGGATTTGTTTTTTCTTGTCTTGGGTTTTCTGTGTTTTGTTTCTATTTGGTTTTCTTGGTTATTTGTCTCGTCTTGATTTGTCTTTTTGTTTTTAGTTACTCTCATGGTTTCTTGTGTTCTGGTTTTCTTGATTTTCCTTTGAGTTTCAGGTCATTACTCCTTGTATCCTCAGCTTCTCCCCATCCCTGTGCTCCAACTCAATCGACCGCAGCTGCAGCTACTCCCGGATTACTTCCCCCCTCAGTATAATTACTCCTTTGTTCAGCTCAGTCTTTGTCAGATCCTCACTGGTTATTTATCTATATCCTGTTCATAGTTGGTCCGGTTTCAATGGTTTATTGTTTGTATTTGGTTTTGTTTTCTCAGTTTAGTTTAGTTTAGTTTAGTTTAGTTTAGTTTAGTTTAGTTTAGTTTAGTTTAGTTTAGTTTAGTTTAGTTTAGTTTAGTTTTTTTCCTGCTCTGCTGTGCTTTTTGGTATAAACCTTTGGTTTAGCCCCTGGTTAGCTCTTCCACATTTGGGTCCTCACTTCTCCATCACTAAACCATGACATAGTCTTCAAGTACCAAGAAGATGTCCAGTTACTCTTATTAATCTCTTAAGATTACCATGACTTTGATAACTGAGGGTCTACGCTGACATGATCTGTAACTTAAACTGTACATACTACATTTACAAGTACTTTTCAATATGGGGCTCAGTGTCTTGCCTGAGGACACTTGGGGTGTTTCAGTCCATCTCAGGGTGGGGGAACCATTCCAAAGAAACCCCACATAAAGACATGGCGAGCATACAAACTCTGCACAGAAACCCAGAACTTTCTTGCTGTGATGTCCCCACCATACTGCCCATAAATGAAGTGTGACTCTTATTTTACCCTTGAAACATGAGAAAATACCCCAAAACCCATGCAAAGGCAGCCAGTTCTCACCTGCACACTGGTGAGGGTTGTGTACTGGTACGCTTTAACCACAGTGTAGTTGGCCTCCACGTCTACCAGCCCCAGCAGTAAGTACTTCCACCATCTTCTCTTCAGAATCTGTAAAATATTGCCATCCCCTACGTTTAAAGGGGAACACCCCTGAACTTCAGTATTGATGTGTTTCACCACACCATTTCTGTTCAATACATTTGCTTGTTCTATTCGTCAAGTAGGAAATTTGCACATTAACCAATAAATGAAAATATTCTGCTTTAAAATAGACTAAACGGAACAAATCTGAAAGTGGTGGCAAATGTATCCAACTTGTCTTGTTATTGGAAAAACTGATAAATACTCAAACACAGAAATGTACATTACTAAAGAAGATAAGAAAGCTTTTAGTCTGTAATATGAAATAAATTTCCAAAACTAAAGCAAATAAAGAAATATGTGTTCACTTAACCAATTAACGACTCATACAGTATGTCAGATGTATCATCTCAGGTGTCCAGGTCCTAACTGAGGGTGTTACCTGTTCTGCAGAACAACATGGTGGTGTAGGTGACACACAGCAGCATGTAGCTCAGGAGGCTCTGCAGCATGGGCGTGTTCACGTGGAAGTTTGTGGCCAGGTACTGGGAGGAGATGGCGGTCCCACATATGAGCCCAGCCAGACCCTGACCCATCAGCAGTGTCTTGACCAGCTGCCTGAAAAGAAGAAAAATGACCATTTTGGTAAATGTTTTCATTTCCAAACGTATGGCTGGTGATTATCATCAAAATACACCATTTTGGGAAATGCTGAAACCTGATTTGTTTGGTTATCAAGGGTTAGATGAGAAGATTGAGGACGCTGTCACACTGATGTAGAAAATGTTGGTCTTTACATGTTTATTTATTATCTTGTTCTTAGAAATCTGATAAACCAGGTCACCTTTGTCTACCTACCAAGTGTTTGTTGCCAAATAGTTGTTGAGCACATGTACCAGTTTCTGAAAGTTTCTTTTTTTGTTTTAAAGATAATTTTTTATGTCCAACTGAAAGTCCTTCTCCGTGGCCTCATTAAACTCCTCCCATGCCCAGGTCTGAGCCTCTCCAACCACCAACTCTGCAGCCCTTTTGGCCAATTGCTGTGAATCTTGGGAGAACCAAGCCGTAAAGGCCTGATTCTTCAGTTTGACGGCTTCCATCACAGCTGGTGTCCATCGGTGGGTTCTTCGGTTACCGTAACGACAGGCACCGACTGGCATCAACAATTGGAGTGATTGTAAAACCTGGAGCAGTGAACCAGATCTTTGTCCTGTTCCTGAGGGGGTCATAAGAGTTTGACCATCCAGTCCACATGGGTTTGAGGACTTGAAGGATTCTGTGGTGGTGGTGGTGGTGGGGGGGGGAGTGCAGTGGAAGTAAAAGGTACTGGAGCCCCTGTATAACCAAAGTAAGAGCTGTGGCCCCATTCTTGGCACAAAGTCGAGCTTGTTTACGGTGCATGTTGCACTCCACCAGGGCTGCCCCTGGTCGCTGGTCCAGTTTGTGATTTTCATGGACAGGATCTCGAGGCGTAATCGTGGAAAGTAGGGCGTCTGTTTTGGGACCCTCAGGGTTGCATCTCTGCTTTTGACATGGTTCTGTTTGCTTCTTCAGGCCATGACCTTCAGCGTGCACTGAAGCTCTTCACAGCTGAGGGGAAGAGAGCCGGGATGAAAGTCAGCTCCTCCAAATCTGATCCCGTGGTTCTCGACCAGAGAAAGGTTGAGTCTCAGGATCTTGTTCGCCAGTGACGGCAGGTTGGAGGCTGAGTTAGACAGACTTCTACCAAGTCTTCCTGCTTTGAAATTAAAATTAGATTTAAAAAATACTTTATTTATCCCAAAGGGGAATTATAAAGACAAACTATATAATTACAACCATCTTATTGGAGTGATATTGATCTCATCAATTTAGTCTTTTGGAAGGAAAAATACATTCTCCAAAGTGTTAAACACCTTTTTAAACCCCTGTTGTATTACATCTACATAAAACCCCACAAACTGCCAGAACATCTGCTTTTATAGAGGTGTTCTAACTGGCTGCTGATCAGTGAATCCACTGCATTTGATTATCATCACTTGGCTGCTGCTTTTATTTCCTGCAGAAGCAGTAAGGTTGGACACTGCTTTGCATTTGTGCTTCGGCTGAGCTTTCATTAAATGAATGACGACACAGTGTGTTATTTCATGTGTTGTTGTCATTGTATTCAGCTAATTTTATGACCTGGTAAGAATCAGATATTTTACTTTTATGCCTTGATACATAAAACCCTCAGAACTGAAAGAGGTTGTATTTTATTTGTCATGTGATTGTGACAGTTTATTTTCAGAAAATCAAAACCAGGTTAAAAAGTGACATTATCACCAGCTGGCTTCAGCTAGTTGTTACAGTGTCCTAAATGTCTAACCAATGAACAAAGGTGGCAGAATATCTTATTTTTCACGCTGACCGTGTGCCCTTTACATGTGGTTTTCTGTGGAAATGCATCTTAGACACGTATCATTAGCAGGATTGTTTATATGTGTTGGTTAAAAGGGGATTTGGGCTTTTATCATTTGCCAAACTACAACCTTCAACTCAATAATCCAGCAGTATTTGCACATATGTTGCCTTTTCTAAATGAGAACTGACTGCAGTCTATGTGCATTTTATACATTGCTTTACTAAATCTTTAAAGATGTAAAACTCTACCCGTTCACACTTCCATACTTCATCTCTTTTATCCACTTACCAGGTGAAAACTTCTTTTGGGTTGAACTTTCTGATCCTCACAAGGACTCCACCGCTTTCGTTCCCTAAGCTCATGTCTCCACAGGAATCCTTGGACCGTTTAGCCGTCATGTTGCCACACCAGTGATGGAGGAGTCCTCTCAGGGTTTTAACTGTTACTGCCTTTTAACTCGTTTACTTTCTTGGTGTCAGAGCTGAATGATTAACTGTTTCAGAGGGCAAAGATTACTTTTTCCACTTATCTGTGTATGTGTAAAACATGTTGAAGACAGCCTGCAGCACTTTAAGATAAGACCTGATAATGAAAGATGCATTAAAAAGAAAAGAGTCATCAACCTACTCTCTATTGTTTTCACTGCTGATGAGATAATGACTCGTGTAGAGTGCTCCTTTGCTGCTTTTTATGGTAATTCCAGTGCTGGAGCTTGAGCACTTAACCATTAGGCATAAATTTTAACAATCTAATAATGGCATATGTGCCCATTTCAAATAACAATTGAATATTTGACACTTTGACTACATTTTGCTATAATTTTTATACTTTTACTTCAGTAAAATGATGACTTTTGGTATTGAGTGTACTGAGACTGCTGAATTAGTACTTTTACTCAAGAATCCAAGTTGCTCTTTGAGCACTGGCCTTGCAATAAACTTTGTATTATTGTACATTTTCCAAGTCTTTTTCAAAGCAGGAATTTTATTTATGAATGATAATCATCACATATTCCACATAAAAAACTTTAATTTAGCTGGTTTTGCACTTAACATACATAAACATCTATTTCCATTTGTGTATCTTTGTATGTTTGTGAATTAACTTCTCATAAATCTCTCTGTGGTCTTCTATTTTTGTCTTGAAACTATAAAAAAAAAGGATCAAATAATAATTGTGCTGGTGTATGTGAAAGGTAGACAATGACATTTCTTGTCAAACACGTTTTAATATGAATCTGAAAACAAAAAGGATGTAGCAACACATTCGGTTGTAATTTAATCAAAATACAGCAAGTTCAATCAAAAATAAGAGAACAGTGTTGGCTATACCACATCCATGATGTGGCCACACAGTTACACACAGTTATTGTAATAATCAAGAATAAGAGCGGACAGTGGGATTGAAAACAGAGAAAATAACGTTATCGATCCACTTGATCAAATCTTTTGACAGTCAAAACCACGCCATCTCCTTCCTTATTGAGCCGAAACAAAAGCAACATCATAAAAACTAAAAGCTCACAAAATTACTCTTAATGCTTCTCAGAAGAATACATTTGCGCCGCAGCAACACGAGACAGGCTGCTAAAACACAAATAAACTGGTAACCATTTAAAATAAGTAATTTTTGTAGCTTTTATTCATCAAACTTTATGCTCCACAATATTATGTCACATTAATTACAACAGTGTAAACATATTTATTTTTCGAAAAATACGATTTTGTGTTAAACACCATCGATAATGTGTGTTTTAGTAACCATAAAGTTTAATTCAGTAGGGCTACCATTACCTAATCCTGAATACCTGTCTCGCGAGATTCTGCGAAGTGATAAGTTGAAGAAACATGGCGACGTCGAATTTGTTAAAGGTAAGAAGCACTTGGATATATGTCATATGTTCGTGCACATTTGGACTCTTCGTTGTCTTATATTTTCAGTCTAATGGCGGGTTTACGTTGTCACTGTTGGAGCTCATAAATGTGTTCCCTAATATGAACAAATATGTAATAAATGCACATAAAGGTGCGCGTGAAGTCACCGTTGCCGTTGTGAAGTCTGGTGGTGTTACGCCGGGGTCTGTTTCCCCAACCATGCATGTCCCTCTGCCTCAAACTGGACCCAACGGAACCCGTTCTCGGGTCGAACCCTCCGCAGACTCCTGTGATTCTGAAACGAATGCAAATCAAAACCTTCACCCAGTAGAAACATTTCTGCGAAGGCGAACCGGAGATAAACAAAAATCATACCCCAGCCCTGGAGCCAGGACTGGAGAACATGGGAAACACGGTTCGGAGGGAAACTAAACCTCGACACAAGACACCCGTTCACGTCCGCACCAGAACCGTAAAGCTGTTTCTTTTGGCTAACGGTTGCTAACCTACTAGCCTTCATTTTTTGACAAGCTAAAGTAGCCACGACAAGCGGCCCGCTGCTGTTTGACACCTGGCCCCCGGTGTAACGTCAAATTCTGTGACCCAAATAGAAATGCTTGTGTTTTCATTGTATAAATATCTTTAACACACTTTGCCTATCACTGCACCGAATTAAGATGTGGTGACAAACCTGAAACAAACCAGTTAACGTTAATCATGACCTTAGGACGTGTAAACATTGCAGAGATAACCACACATTTGTGTATCTTTATTGACAAAAGCAGCACTTACAACTCTGATTATAAGTCGGAAGATGAAGACAGTTGTGGTTGCTGTAGAAATCCTGATGTGGTCACAGGTTTGGTGTTACGTTGACTACTGTCAAACATGTTTTTAGGAAGTCCAAAGAGGATGACAGATAGCTTCATTAACTAGGCTGTGTGACCTTTTAACCCTCTAAATCTACACAATATCCAAGTGGTTTTATGATTTTAAGCTAAAGTAATGATTTAAAAGCTGTTCTTGTTGTTAATATTATGTCATATACCACATAAATTAAGTTCCAACAAATTTTAGTCTGAGCAGCTGTCATTTAGTGCCCATTATATCATCGTTATCATTATAAATACTGAAGGAAACCACAAATTAGGTATTTTTATTGTTATTTGATTTAGTCATGTTTTAGCATAGTATTTACAAAGGTACCAAGAAAGAAGTAGAGCTGCAAATTGATGGCAAACTGATTCCTCTTTTACAAGAGTGTCGGTTTTAATAAAGTTCCCATTAACGAACCTCATGTAGATTTTTAAATGCGGCAGCATTAATGGTTCAGCCTCCTATCCTCTGGTCTAATTCCAGTCTTTGCTGACCCATCTGTCTTTTTTCCAACTCTTTCTTTTGTTTTTCCCTCCTCTTTCTCATTTCTTTTTCTTTGCTGTAATCTCTCCTCTTCCTCCAGAACAAGGGGTCCTTGCAGTTTGAGGACAAGTGGGACCTGATGCGGCCCATCGTCCTCAAGCTGCTCAGACAGGAGGCCGTCACCAAGCAACAGTGGTTCGACTTATTCTCGTAAGAGCTGCTCTTTTCTTAACGTGCACAGCTGCTGCTTGGTAATGTATATTGGTGCTCACATACTGGGCTTAGTCTTTACCAAGAGATGCTGTCCCAGTCCACTCAGCAGCTGGGATTGAAGAGTGTCTTGTAATAGCTTAATTTACCTCTTATACAGGCTGCTGATAAAGATCCTTATATCTGAGTCATCCAGTTCATTGTAGTCTTAAATAGTTAAAGAGAAGGTAACTCTTGTTGGTTCATTCACACACTGGAAGTCGTTGAGGTCACGTGTCACAGACCCGCCTTTCCTGTGGGTTGTGGTCATTTTAAGGTTGTTTAGCCATCAGGCTCTCCTTAGAAAAGGGTACAGTTATGTCTTTTTGACTGTCCCTTGTCCTTACGATGCAGGGTTTTTAGACCCCTTGAAGCAAATTTGTGATATTTGGCAGTAACATATAAGCTCAGTGTATTAAAAGCATATTAAAAGTGTCAAGAAAAGGAAGTTGATCACTTATCCTTTGTCCTCAGAACGAGAATAAAGAGAGCAGAAACATGGAGCGTTCATTATCTCCTCCAAAATTTCTCAAAAACAACTGACATGAAATAACTAAAATGAATCACCGCAGCCCATGGCAGTATGTGAGTAAGTTTTATTAAAGCCCAACAAAGGGGGATTGTGACTCTGATGGGGTTGAAATTAAAACCCTCTTTTTCTATAAATGAATATCTAGAGATAAAATATAGAGGTGCCTATTTTATTAATCTTCTACAAGCTTATTTTCTGCCACTGCCAGCAGGTCAGGGTCTATTGGTTTGATCCAGACTCATGAATCCTTAGAGATTTTATCTGTTTTTTTCATTTCTTATTCTCTCTGTGTTTTATATCTTGCCATCAAGCACCTGTTGATGGTGAAAAGTTCCCTTTTAAGCAAACTTATTCATTTATAATTGCTTCATTTTAAGAGAGAAATGACTTTTCTCTCTCCAGAGATGTCCATGCTGTGTGTTTATGGGATGATAAAGGCCCAGCCAAAATCCACCAAGCCCTCAAAGAAGACATCCTCGACTTCATCAAGCAGGCGCAAGCTGTAAGCAGCACCTTTATTCGAGTGTTTTTGTTTTAGTTTGAGTGTTTCAGGCTCTAGAGATAAGTCATCTTTATCAAAACGCCTGCTATCACATTCTTCAGTGGTGCAATGCTTCGATTGACATCGTGCAGAATACGTTGCATACCGGTCACAAACTATTTAGAAAATAAAAAAATAAGTGCCTCATGGTAAACTTATGACATGCTAGCTTAACCTGGAAGAGTTTGTACTGAACGTGTTTTTTATGCTCTGTGGCTTGAATGATGAAATTATAGTGTCATCAGCTTTAAAAATGTACTTAAGCCTGAATTAATCCCTGTTTTATTATCTTACTTATAAGAACAGACAATAAAACAGGGCCTGAAATAGATCCTCTAGGAACACCTGTGGTTTCTGAGAGTTAGCTTGGAAAGTTAATTTAGAAATTGATTCAGAGCCATTTCACAACGAATTGAGCTGCACAGTTCCTAAAACTTCTAACTAATTAAAGTAAAAATGTGTCACTGGAACGTTTAAGGACTGTTATTTAATTTTCCACATTTTCTTTGTAACGTGTCAGACACATCTGACCAGTAATTGTCCTTTTGTTTGCATGAAACAACACATCAGTGTTTTCAGTGTGTTTGTATGAGCTGAATCATGTCTGACTCTTGGTCTGATGCCATGGCAGCGTGTGCTGAGCCACCAGGACGACACAGCTCTGCTGAAAGCCTACATTGTGGAGTGGAGGAAGTTCTTCACCCAGTGTGACATCCTGCCCAAACCCTTTTGTCAGCTGGAGATCACGCTGATGGGAAAGCAAGGCAGCAACAAGAAGGCAAACATGGAGGACAGCATCGTACGCAAGGTGAGAGAAGGACACGGGAAAAGGTTGATCCGTCAAGATTTGAGTCGTGCAGCACAAGGAAGAAAATGAGGGACTGTGAGGAAGACTGATAGAAAAAGAAGCAGAAAGAATGAATTAGACAGATAAGAACTGTAAAAGCAGTTGAGAGGCGACTAGAAATAACTTAAAATCACAAGTGAAACAAGTTAAGAAGCAAAGAGAAAGTAGAGACTGAAATTCTTAGCTTTACGGGGCTGTAGAGCTCATTAAATGGTGACTTATCTTAAAAATACTCCAATACGAGAACAATTGTGTGGTAGTTTCATGAGTGTCCGAGATAATTTGAATTGTAACAACAAGAAACAGTGGAAGTTGATGGATGTTAAAGAAAAGAGGATTGAAAAAGGAGCGCTAAAGCAGAGCAGTGAAATGAGAAATAATGAAGACTGATCTATGAAGTTAGAGCAAAATGAGGTCCTTTGCAGCTCTGTTTGAAAGGTTTTGACAAAGATGATTGATAATGATGAAGTGATGTTGAAGTTACACTTGCTTTACTTTCCGCAGCTGATGCTGGACACGTGGAACGAGTCGATCTTTTCCAACATTAAGAGCCGCCTGCAAGACAGCGCTATGAAGCTGGTGCATGCTGAGAGGCTGGGGGAGGCCTTCGACTCCCAGCTCGTCATAGGTGTTCGTGAGTCATACGGTAAGGAGGACTGAGATGAAATCACACTGAGTACTGCATGACCAGCTTTTCTTTAACTTTCTTCTCTTCCACCAGTCAACCTGTGCTCTAACCCAGAGGACAAGCTGCAGATCTACAGGGACAACTTTGAAAAAGCCTACCTGGATTCCACAGAGAGGTTTTACAGAACACAGGCACCGTCCTACCTGCAACAAAACGGGGTCCAGAACTACATGAAATACGTATGCCTACGTATATTTTTTATTCCTATTTTATTCCTGTGAAATGGAGAATGCTACTAATGAATAGCCTGATTAAGGAAGAGCTGCTCTTAATGCCTTTTAACTTGATAATGAAGTGACACATTCCTCACTAAACCACCCGTGTTATGTGGTGCTAACAGAGCACATCTGTAATGGTCTGATCACATGTCCAGATCTTAACTCATTCATGTTGACAAGTCAGGGCACGGTGGTAAAAGTGAGGAGCTAATAGAAGACATGCAGAATAAGGTATTACAGGTTCAAAATCTGTACATTCTTTAGGGCAGATTTGAGGAGGAAAGAAGGCGCAGCCTTGAATGTCTGAATAAAAGAGTTATTCAATAGTTATTTGTAACTCAGCGTTGTACAGCTTTGCATCTGTTCCTTGTGTTGGTTTCTGTTTCCCCTTTAGGCAGATGGAAAGCTGAGAGAAGAGGAGAAGAGAGCACTAAGATATCTAGAGACACGTCGTGAATGTAACTCTGTTCAAGCAGTAAGTGTCTTCCACACGCTCTGAACTATCAATACTATCAGTTATCCTGCTCTTTTAAAAATTACACGTAAAGACAAACTAACATTAACATCTCTGACGAAGATTTACTGCCGCTGCTTTAATCATAATTTTCTTTTACAACACATATTCAGACAGAAGACCCTCTAGTAGTCCCGGTAACACTTATGTGATGCCTGGTTAGTTAAGTGTTTTCTCGTGTGTCTTCTCAGCTTATGGAGTGTTGTGTGAACGCTCTGGTGACGTCATTCAAAGAGACGATCCTCGCTGAATGTCCAGGAATGATCAAACGCAATGAAACAGACAGTGAGTAGCTCGGCACTGATGGGACTTCAACAGCTTTGGATTTAAATATGGTGGTAAAGTGATCTTGGATGTTTTTGTGAGACTCGGTCCAATATCTGCTGGCCGTCTTCAACTCTGCATCAGCCGGCGAGAAGTTAAAAATAGAAATAGCTGCTTTGAGTGTTGGTTTCTTGCTGGGCAGAGGAAAGGGGCTACACACCTATAAATTACTTAAAGTCTTAGATCAAACATTTCTGGGTGCTCCTTTAGAGTAACTGGATATAAAAGTAACCCTCAGAGGTACTTACTCACAAATGAGCTCAGTAAAGGCTGAAATTCCACTGTTTTTAGGTGTTTTCAGTCCTTTTTCTCTTTATATATGCTCCCCTACATGAGCAACATCCATCCAATTCATAGTTGTGGATGAGCTGGAGCCTATCCCAGCTGCCTTCGTGTGAGAGGTCGGGTTCGTTCTGGACGGGTCACCAGTCCATCACACAGAGACAAACAAGGGCAGCCGGGGCTCAGTGGTCGTCCAATAACCTGAAGGTTGGCGGTTCGATTCCCACTCTGACTGCTCAAAGATTGGTGAACTGACAGCTGGAGGGGCTGAGGTGCCCTTGAGCAAGGCACCATGCCCCCATGCTCCCCGGGCACTGTGATTGGCTGCCCACTGGTCACTGTGCATGTGAGTGTTCAACAGGTGCCGACCTGGATGGGTTAAATGCAGAGATTTTATGGAGCAGCACCACCTCACCTTCTGGATGTGTCTGAAAATGGGCTTAAATCTGATCGAGCCCTTGCAGTAGCAGCCCCCAACCCGTGAAACGGGTTTAGATCACTTTTAAAAACCCATTTCTTCTCTTTGGCCTTCCATTCGTGATGTGAACATCTTTATCCCTGCAGTTTTAATACTCCTTTAGCTGTTTCAGGTATTTCACTGCAGCTGTTGTTCATCGTTGTTGTTGTTGAACACTCTTTTAATATGTGCTAGATGACTAAAATGGACTTTTCTTTGATAGGAACTAAAAACGACCCTTTTTATGAAATGTGATGGTCATCGGTTCCTGCGGTCTGTCAGAACCTGTCCTTGCAGGTCTGTGAGCTCCACTGTTTTGGTTTTTGTCTGGTGTGTAACTCTGATTCTCTTCTCCCGGAGCAGAGCTGCACTTGATGTTTTCTCTGATGGACAAGGTTCCCAATGGGATTGAGCCTATGCTGAAAGACTTGGAAGAGCATATCATCAGTGCCGGGCTGGCAGACATGGTGGCGACCGCTGAGACCATCACAACTGTACGTGCTCTAAGACAGGCCTAAGCTATTCGTAAAGCGCGTCAGCGTCGTGCTTTTGGGTTGACAACTCCGCTGAGTTAACTCCGGTGTCTGCGTGTGTTCATCCAGGACTCTGAAAAGTATGTGGAGCAGCTGTTGACCTTGTTCAACCGCTTCAGTAAGCTGGTTAAGGAAGCCTTCCAGGACGACCCTCGCTTCCTCACAGCAAGAGATAAGGTCTGTGTTCGCTGACTTTCGAACACTGAACTGTTTTGATAAACGATTAAATAACCATGTGATGCTTTGATGCTTCAGCTTGATTGTTGCAGGTGTCAAGAAACATGTCAAATTCACACCTATGGACTTTCCTTTAGTCTTCTATGAAAAGTTGGAGAAATTGTTTGATAAAAGAACACCGTTTTCATGCTGTGTTTGGTTCATTTGAATGTAATAACAAATTCAGCTAAACATTTATGGAATTATTAAGAAGTGCTCTGGGAAACACTTTTCCCTGTCTTAAGCTTAGCTTTTTCTGTGGCTCACAAGGCTGGAAAAATAAATGAGCACCCTCTGTCTCTCCAGTCTTAAGTTGGATGACTGGAATGATTTGTGAATTCACTGATTAGCTAAGTGGTAGAAAACAGGCTCCAAAAATCAGCAACTTTTACCATTTTTTAACCTTTAGGTAGTATTGTCAATAAAAATTTGGGCTTTTTAGCTGTTGGCTGTTCCTGGCATCCATAAACTGGATAAATATGATGGGTAAAAAAAGGAAATGATGTGAATATTTGTAAGTTTGAGCTGCTTGCTCAGCTCTGTGTTGTCTGTTTTCTGTTTCCATTCCCACCAGGCGTACAAGGCTGTTGTCAATGACGCCACAATCTTCAAGTTGGAGCTGCCTTTGAAACAGAAAGGGTGAGTGGAAACTGTTTTTTTCCCTGTTGTGTGTTAAATAACGCAGTGTTGATTGAAACTATTCCCATTCAATCAGTGTGGGTATGAAGACTCAGCCAGAGTCAAAGTGTCCTGAGCTGCTGGCAAACTACTGTGACATGTTGCTGAGAAAAACTCCCCTCAGCAAGAAACTCACCTCAGAGGAAATTGAGCTCAAACTCAAAGAAGTGGTGAGTTTTTGTCCCGTTAACCTCACTTTTCCTTCACATTGTTCAACTCGGGGTTAACTCGGTTGATATTGCTCTGTTTTTAAGACCATAGCAATCTCTTGTGGCTGAATTGTTTCCTAAATTCTCACATTAATTTCTGTCTCTGCAGCTCTTAGTGTTGAAGTACGTCCAAAACAAAGACGTGTTTATGCGTTACCACAAAGCTCACCTGACCAGGCGTCTGATTCTGGACATTTCAGCAGACAGCGAGATTGAGGAGAACATGGTGGAGTGGCTCAGAGTGAGTTGGGTTTTTCTAAATTTGATATATTCAAACCATCCGAGTGCTTCTCTGTAGGCTTTAACTATGCTGTGTTGTAAGCTGCTCACAGATCTCTTGAAAAGAGAAAATGTAGGCACAAAAATAGCAATAAGTGAGTGTAGATTATCAGTCATCTGGATGGTGGTAGTCCGAAAAGCGTTAACTTTGTTCTTCAAGACGTTTTCTCTGAATCGAGGTTGTTTATTGTAAAGAACTAAAACAAGCCGCTGATTTTAAACTTTTAGGACATCGAATCGAGGAGGCAGAGCCTTTAGTTTTCAGGCTCCTCTCCTCTGGAGCCAGCTGCTCCTCTGATAAGGCACATCAGCCCCCTTCCTGCTTTTAAAAATAAGCTTATAACTTACCTACATTCAGTGATGTATCCGTGTGCCGTTTCATCTTCTTCTGTTTTGTCTTTTGAATAATCCTTGTTTTATATTTCACAGCTCTCTGCTTTTTAAAGTTGTGCTAAAAGTGCCAAATAACTAAAGTTTAAGTTTAGAAATCAGTATGAAATGTATTTAAAACAAATATATTTGGTTGACTCTCAGAGTTTAGGTTCACTAACAGGCCAAAGTTGAGATAAACTAAAGTTATTTCTTTTTTTTCGTGCTGTGTGAAACTTTGTGCGTCTGTCGTGTCGTTGCAGGAAGTAGGAATGCCTGCTGATTATGTGAACAAGCTGGCCAGGATGTTTCAGGACATTAAGGTGTCAGAGGACCTCAACCAGGTCTTCAAAGAGATGCACAAACACAACAAGCTGGCGCTGCCAGGTACCACAAACACACTCGTGCACACCAGCCAATCTTAAAACGCTGGCAAATGCAGACGTAAAAATGAAAAAAGCTGAAATATTCATTCCTTGTGCAAAATAAGAAAAATACTTCAACTTTTTAAAAATAAATTGATTAATTAATTAATTTATCTTTATACTCCCCCTCTCCCTTTGCCCCCTGAGGAGGTATTTTAGCTCATACCAGACCATTGCCATAATAAGAATGCTTTCTTAGCAATTTTTGCCTAGTTAAATAAAGGTTACTACTATTTGTGTTATGTAGAACATGTCAAATTTATTTATGACCATTGTTTTTAAACAAAACAAGTAAGATAACATGTGCAGTGAATTCAGCTGTGCTTACACGTCTGGCAATCCCCCGCAGAGAAAGTTAGAAGCAACTAAAAATCAAACTCATGACACATTTATGTACCTGCCCAGATGTCTTTATTGCAGAGATTAAACTTCTCTGATGTTTGACTCATTTGATGGTGATGATGGAGAAAAACGACGCGTTTATCAGAGTTCTTCCTTCTGCCGGCAGCGGACAGCGTCAACATTAAGATCCTGAACGCTGGCGCTTGGTCACGAAGCAGTGAGAAGGTTTTCGTCTCGCTGCCCACGGAGCTGGAGGACCTGATCCCCGAGGTGGAAGACTTCTACAAGAGGAACCATAGCGGTCGTAAACTCCACTGGCATCACCTCATGTCCAACGGCATTGTGAGTAGAAAAGTGGAGGAAAGAGCCAGTGGTCAAAAATATTCTTTAGATTTTTGACTCCATAACCCACTTTTCTTCCCTTATATTGTATATTTTCATTTTGTTTAGTCTTTTCTCTCATTTATTGTGTTTTTTTTCTCAAATCATGATTAAGTTAAATTAGAAAAATGTGAGCTGGGGGCATTTTTAGAGGTTTTTAACCTATATTTGCATAAACTGGCAAATATATTGTTCTACCAGAGGTTGTATGTTTAATCTTATCTAGTCTTAGCTGCAGATACCAAAACCAGGACTGACACAGTAACCCCCTTGTTGTCTTCATCATTGAGTGTCCCCCGTCCTTCTGCTCAGATCACCTTTAAAAACGAGGTGGGCCAGTACGACCTGGAGGTGACGACCTTCCAGCTTGCAGTGCTGTTCGCCTGGAACCAGAGACCCAGAGAGAAAATCAGCTTTGAGAACCTCAAACTGGCCACAGAGCTGCCTGATGCAGAGCTGCGTCGAACACTATGGGTCAGAGCTCGCTTTTATTGTCATTAGCATTGTATATGACTAATGCATTAACTGGGATTCGGTACATATATGTTTACTATATATATATATATATATATATGCTCACTGATATATAAGTAAGGACTGCTTCTGGATATGCCAATAATAAGAAGCTTCTTCTACGTACAAATCAAAGGACACACGACTCTGAGATCAGAAATTCTTTTCATCAGCGAGAACGACAGAAGGAGTTTTACAGAAGTTACACAGCTCACACAAACCTTCCTTCGTATTTCACTCTTTAAAAGGAGTTTTTAAGTAAATACGGGTGGTTTTATCAGCTGTCAGCACAGTTCTTGACATGCTTGGTGAAAGTGTGGCAGTGGAGTCCTGGAACGTCCAGTTAAATCTCAGGAGCGACTACAAGCCTCTCAGTAAATGTTCCAGAACATAGTGAACCCGTGTTGTAAAGAAAACACTGATTTCCACAGTTTTAACCCTCCATGCAGCCTCCTGCATGCTCCAAACTGAGAGAGCACATCTCCAACACAAGGTCCAAACCAGAATATGTTTTGCATCTTAAGGCTTTTCTCTCTTGTGTCCCTGCAGTCTCTGGTTGCCTTCCCCAAGCTGAAGAGACAAGTGCTGTCTTATGACCCCCCAGTTAGCTCGCCCAAGGACTTCACAGACAGCACGCTCTTCTACGTCAACCAGGAGTTCTCACTCATGTAGGTTACGGTGTTCGTAGGAACCGAAAAAGACTTCTTTTTAAAGAGATTTCTTTAATTGAGCTGAAACTTCATCTTTTTAAAAACTGAGAAAATGTGGAAACTTTGAACTTTCTCTTTATCCATTTATTCTACACGTAATCCTCACTGTCAGTTTTATGCTCGTTGCTTCTTTAACTCTTAAAGCTTAAGATGTTTGGGAGATTGATGATTTGCCTCTTTTGGTGTTGATTTTCTCAGCAAAAACTCCAAAGTCCAGAAGAGGGGGAAAATCAATTTGATTGGTCGGCTGCAGCTAACCACAGAGCGAATGAGAGAAGAAGAGAATGAAGGAATCGTACAGCTCAGAATACTCAGAACTCAGGTACAGAAACACATGGTGTTTTTAAAAGGTTGAGTGTCTTGATAAGACGAGGTTGTTGGAGTGTCTGGTTCTGATTCACCAGTTCACAGGTGAAAGAGGATGTTTATGCACACATGTAGGCATCATTAACAAAGGCATGAGTACTGGACTCAGTCCAAGCAGCCGTCCATCCGTTGTGTTTCACTTATCCGTGGTCGCTTTGCAGAGCTTCCAACTTCAGGTGAGAAACCCAGACATCTCTCCCCTCAGCGACACTCTCCAGCTCTTCCTGAGGGATCCCGATGCGTTCCCAGGCCTCACTGGATCATATAATCCCTCCAGCGTGTTCTGGGTCTGCCTCCTCCCTGTAGGACGTAAAACCTCCAAAGGGAGGTGACCAGGAGGCATCCCAACCAGATGCATGAACCACCTCAGCTGAGTCTTTTCGATGCAGAGAAGCCTTGAGCTACCCTGAGCTCCTCAGCTTATTTCTAAGGCTGAGCCCAGCCACCCTCTGAAGGAAACCCAGATCAGCCGCTTGTATCGGTGACCATACGCAAGGGTTGGAACAAAGATGGGCCGGTAAACTGAAATTCTGACAAAGCACCAATCCGTCTCTGCATCTCTTCCTCCAACATCACTTTGACTGAACTGGGATACTTTTCCTGCTTTGTGAGAATCATGGCTGGAAAAAGGAGAAAAGTCCTGAAAATGATCGATTCCTGGGATCCTTGTGTTGATCTAAGCATGCTCGTTATTTTCAAAGAAGGAGAGGAATTTAATTACATCACTGCTTGCTCTGCAACTCATCTTCTTATTTGTGTATGTTGTTCTCTTTAAATTTTCATCAATAAACTAAATACCTTTTCACCATAGATAAACGTTGGTAAATAATTAATATTCAAGCCAACCAGTCTTTGTGTCAACGTTGGATGAAAAACTGACATTTAAGATGCAAACAGACTGGTCCTGTGACCTCCTGATGATGAGCCATAGCCTTAAATGTTCAATATACTGTGAATAAATCAGGCAACCTGTGCACAAACCACGCAGATTAGTTGCAGCTCTGCTGCTAGCGTTCAGATGATCTAATTGTGTTTGCAACTCAGCCTTTAGAGACAGTAAAGTTGTAACATCATCTCCATTTTGTCCTCAGGAGGCCATCATCCAAATCATGAAGATGAGGAAGCGAATCAGCAATGCGCAGCTGCAGACGGAGCTGGTAGAAATCCTGAAAAATATGTTTCTGCCTCAGAAGAAGATGATAAAGGAGCAGATCGAGTGGCTCATAGAGCACAAGTACATTAAGAGGGACGAGGCAGACATCAACACCTTCATCTACATGGCCTAGGCAGCGCAGGAGAACCGCATTTTTGTTGTTTTTTACTGCCGGGCTGCAACTGGCGCTTTAATAACCTGCAAGAGGAGACGGCTGAGGAATCAAAGGATGTGTCTGAAGAAAGGGAAATGAGCTGATCGAGCCCCTTCGACTGAAGTGTGGCTATTATATCTGTTTGTGAGGCTCCGGTGTGTAATCTGAGCTCATTTCAAGATGTAGCTTTGAGTCATCGGGCTGTCTGTGTGTCTCTGCTGCCCTCTTGTGTCCAATCAGAGGAGACCTACGGCATCATGCGCCCTTCGCCAGCAGTTCAGAAGAAAAAAATAGTGATATTATTAAATGAAATACTTCCTGCCTTACTGTTCATCAGCCATGGACTGCAGAGGAGGTGAAGAGTGGAGGGAAAGGAGGACAAGCTGATTTCAGTCGTTGCTTTCTCTCGATAACGCAGCTGCCGTCTGTGCAGCAGCAGTCCTGCATCCCTCCAGTTTTACATCGAGGTTTTTTCTTTATTGTTTTGGACAGTGAATGCAAAGAGCTAAAACTGAAAGCTGCCAACAAAAGGAGAAAGACTAGTTCAAACCACCGAGGAGTATTTTGCCAAAATTGTGTACGTGTTGGGTGTGTGTTCAGGTGCATGGTGTGTATCTGATCTTTTAGACGTGTGTGTGTTTGTGCATTTTCAACAGCATGCTGCTCGATTATTATTATTATCATTATTATTATTATTATTTCTTTTTTTTGTTCAGTGGAGAATCTGTCACACTTTGTGGTTGTGTCTGAAAAGGTTGAGGATTTTTTTTTTGTTTTGATGTCCTGTGACTGCAGGTTAACTTCAACAGGTGAACTTGGTCTGCGTTGGACAGTTATCAGACTGAAAACTATTTATTTGGTATCTTAAAAAAAGCTTTTTCTGAACATTGTTAGATTAAACTTCACCCTTATCCACAAAAGGAGGACACAGAAAATTGGAATCAGGTAATCCTTTCATTTTAAATGGAAACACAAATCCCTACAGTCCGGACCATAAGTACTTGGATATCAACACATTTTTTATCATCTAGGAATCTTCGTCAGATATAGCCCTTTTAAACGCGCAGTGCCTAAAGTTTGAAGGCTCAAATGTTCCTGGATCGAGTGCAGATGCAGTCAAACAACATCGGAGGTTTTGGACTCTCAGACATCAGCAGACGGGTGTTTTTCACCTGCTCTCTCACCTTTTTCCACAGTCATTTCAGCTCTTTTTTTGTCTCTGTGCCTGAAGTCTTAATCGGGTGAACTGCAGCTCGGTTGTACTGAGATTGGTACTGAAGTATCAGCAGTGAAACGATCAATAAGTTCTCGTGTGTCATTTATTTTCGCAGCCATAGATGTCCAAGTGGAATTAAAGTAAGATGATACAAGAGGAGATGCCACAATGTCCTCTTTCCAACATTTTGGTGGAGGTGGATTGTTCTTTTAATCTGTCAAGAGAACAACTTGTTTTCTTAAATCCCAAATCTTTTATCTCATGTTTTACCACCTGATTCTTAAAAGATTAACTCTGCTTCGATTTTTTTTTAAAGCTGGCTACCTCAGACAACCAATCCACTGATTCATGATCATCTTTTTCACTCACAAACTCACATCTGCTCCTCATGTTCAACGGAAACTCTACCTCAATCTAAAGGGCAACTCTTCATCGGCTCTGAGGCACGAATGAGTTCATTGTTCGTAAACTAATATGGAAGCAAGGCAGAGAAAGTCTCTAAGTACTTTTGAACCTTTAAACTTTGGGCACTTTTAAATAGGCTTCATCCTGAACACAGGAAGTAAATCTGCTCAAATCAGAGCTGTTCACTTTCATTTTGGATTGACTGATTCATTTTAAAGTGAACAAACCTGAACAAAGGGCAGCTGTAAAACTGTCCAAATGCTTGTGGTCTGGACTCTACACCCACTAGATTGAGGATGCTTTGCTGAATTTTTACTTCAGGAAGCCACGAGAGACCATCATTCACAGTGTAATGTCAGGAAAATACTGTTAAAGTGTGGCAGCATGTAGCTGCAGAAAAGCCTTTTCTTTAAGGTTTAAAGTGAAGTACATGAGCTGCTCGTCAATGAAGGGTCATTTTCTCAAAGCCAAACAGTCTGAGCTGTTTTATTGTTCATGTAGCCATTATGTTGTGCATGTGTGTGCTGAACCGCTTTCTTTTTCCGATCAAATCCATCAGATAACGTCCAGAAAAGTCACTTCACCTTCAAAATGGTTCACTTTGAGAATCTTTTTGGTGTAAATGAGGATAACGTGGTGCTCAGTGTCAGTAGAGAAGAGACTCTATCATTTAACTAATCAGAATCCGTACTCTGAAGCATTGGTTCAGACTTTCAGATAACTGGTGAGCTCCTCTTTCAGCTCTTGGGTTACATGTTGAACTTTTGACCTTTTTTGTGTGGCTTTGGTTGCAAAAACCGCTTCCCAGATGAGTTTAAGCGTCCGTTTCAGTTCACTGCAGGGGTGTCGGTGAATGTGGGAGACGGGTTTAACCCTAACCCGAAGACTAAATTAGTTTTTAGAATTATTTTGAGACTGTGTCAACGCAACATTGTTCATCTGGCAGAAACCTTCATTTCATCTGTAGAGCATCAAGCTTTAGACATCTCCATGAATTCTTCAAAAATGAAGAAAAGAGCACCAGAACGGTGACAGTGATGGATTACTGATGCCATGAATTAAAAGAAAGTCTGAGCCTGTCCCTTATGAGCTTTATGTTCAACTGAAACATTTTACTAGAAATACCAGCACTGAGTTCAGGGTTCTGTAGGAGACTATTTACTGGATTTGCTATTTTTCATCCAGCGAAAACACCAATTTAGATTGAAACTTTTAAACAGAAATGTTTGAATTATTAGAAACTCAACACACAAGACAAGGACTCCACCATTTAAGTCACAGCCGGTACGCCATGAAGACCTGGAAGTTTAACTGTCCACTGAAGAGTTTTCTGTGTTAAAATGGGAGGATTTTGTTGTCCTGTTACACTTCTTTGGAGTTGACACGTGATATTTTTCCTTTAGGGGCTCTAAGGTGATGTCTCTTCACTCTTGCTGCCACTGAGACATTTAATGTACTTTTAATTCCTGCTGCAGCTCCAGTACCGGATCGGCTGCAGCCCGGTGAATTAAAGAGGAAATAACTGAGTTTAAAGCATTTTATCGTTTGCACTGAGAGTCGTTCTGCTCCCATTTTGGATGCCCCCATTGAACTGAACGTCAAATCCTGTGAGCAGCAAGGAGAAAAGAGACAGCAGTGAATGTGTGAAGCTGATTCTTTTTTTTAAGATATTTATTCTATATTCATGAAGAATGTTTTTTTTTTTTTGTCTGTCCCAATGTTTTTTGTTGTGTTCCCAGTGCTGAGATGAACAGTATTTATTTACCACAACTCTGCTCTGTTTCATTTTTATTTAGAAGAAACGAAAGTTGAAATAGTTTTTAATATCAATGCGAGTCACACCTACAATTTTGTCAAAAAGCTGGAATAATCCTTCAGTTTATGTTGCACCGGAGCAGGATGTTGATGTGTGTCACACACTGATCTGCAAAAAAAAAAAAAACAGAAGGCAAAAAGCGTTTCTTGGTATTGACAACTCATCTGAATACAGTGAGGCTTTACCTTTAAAATGTCTGCCTTGTTTAAAGAAAGAGCCTCTGCTGTCAAACTCCTTATGCAGCTGTATTCTCTATGCACAGAACTGGCTCCATCAGTGTAGATCAGATGAATTCTGCTTGTTTTTTAAACTTTTAAACACTCCTGAATACAATGAAGTCCAGTAAATTAGGACTTTCTCTGTTTCAGTACTTTGGTCTTTCCTTGTGTGATCGGAAACTTATTTAACAGCTTTAATGCGGTGAGCTCAACATTTCATGTTCACCAACAAAATAAAAAGTTAAAGGTCATTTTCATACATTCAGTGCCATCAGCGTGCTTATTTAGTCAGTCAGGACTTTGACTCTGGATAAATTCCTTCCCATCTATCATTTAGGGGGCATTTTACCAGCCGTATGGGCACAGAAGAGTCCCAGAGATCAGTTGTACGGTGTTTTCACACAGCAGCAGGAGCCTGCAGTCACAGGTTGAATGATCTGCTGGATTTATTCTGGATTTCTACATCCACAAATGAATAAAGCCAGATGAATGAAAACAAAATGTCTTCTGGTTTGATTATAACTAAACAGAGAAATGTCAGTCTGGAGGTTCAGAATCCTCATGTACGACCCCCTGCATGATGAATTTACACGTTATAGAAGATAAATATCAGTGGTGGAGTTACACAAACGCATCAAATATAAACTGAAGGCTTTAAACTCATTTAAAATGAATATGTGAGTTACTCTAGCATACAAGTTTTACACAAGATTAATAGTGAAAATGTGTAATGGTGTGCATGTGGAACACACAACAAAACACTTATTTTTCTCTTTATAAAGTTCATATTTTGATCTGGTACAGCACAAAGAAACGACCAAACAAACCATTTAAAATGAAAGAAACTTCCCGGGTCCTCCTTCTATCCTCGAGGGTCGAAGTTTGAACTTGTTGACATTTCATACTTTGTGGTCGGGTTCTTTAAATCGTCATTTCAAATGCACTTGATCTTCTTTTAGTCCCTTCTGAGATGGTTTATCAGAGAAGTCTGACTAAAAACTTTGAACAGCCTTTTTCCTTTGAGTACGTTTAACTTTCTCAGCCTAAATCTGTCTACCAGCATTTACATAGCGAACACAAATGGCTTCACCTGTATGATATAATCCAGATCAGTATGATCCACGTTTACACTGCTCATGTGTAAATCTAGTGCGGATTAACAGTGAGGACCTAGTTAAAGGCAGCCTTTGCTATAATGAGATATATTTTTATTTTAATCCTCATTATTCACAGTGTAAACCAGAATTGAAACGAATAAATTCATGTTTTGGTCAGTTTTGACTATCTAAATTAAGATCAAAAGCATGCAGTGAAATGAAAGCAGAGATTGGCTTTAGATTTAATCGCTAAGCTTTACGTGATCGGATATTTAGAAACTCCTGTCAACGAAATGCACTTCAAAACAAGATGGTCACTGTTACCTCTGTGCTAAAAAATGTAAGTGAAAGGGCCATAAGTTTTAAAAGAGAACGTTATAGGCATCTAAAATATGCCATAAAAGTTCAAGTTAAAGTGGTCTCTGATTTGTGGGTCATTCTTTTATTGTCCAGCGTGCTCATTTTCTTTCAGTATTACATACAGCTTTACAGTGCTTTAAGACTTTCTTTTTTGCAAAGCTGTCAACAATCAGTAAGAAACACAGTATGAGTGAGTCTAAGCTGAAAGTTGTACTTTTAAACCAGAGCTTTGATCTCTGTCATATTTTCCCATGAAAGCCTGTGTTTATCCATGGGCCCGGCCTGTTCTGCACAGAGGGAGGACTTAACTGTTACCCAGAGATAAAACTTGAACAAAACACTCAGTCACAGCCTAAATCAGCTGAATGTTAGCCACTTTGTCAAGTTAAGACTGTACAAACTGTACTGTTGGAGTGGAATGAGAGTGGTTCAGTTACTGAACATTCATTTACTGCCTTGTTTATCTTGTTTCAATCATTCTTAAAGTTCAATTATTTATTTTCTGGCCAAATAAAGACAACGGATAGAACAGATATTTCTTTACTCTTTTTCTTGTTTCTATTTTGGTCTGAGGAAATTAAATGAGCTAAAGCAAAATTAGAGAAGTATGTGAACCTTAAAACTGTGCTTCCTACTGGTTTTGCAGGACACCAACTTTTGTTATTCACATTTCTGGGTCTGAAACTTCCCTGGAACACCACAGTTAACGACTTTGGTTCTCAGCCCAACACCACAGCATTTTGCTTTACGGACGATTAACATTTTTGTGGGCTTCTGATGGCTTCTTTGTGGCCTCAACATGATAGCAATTTCACCTGTATGCCTGCACATGTGGGCTCACTCAGAGATTTGTTTTTATGACAGACGTGTTACATCTCACAACTGTAGGGCCAGTCAAAAAGCAAAATATTTGCCAAATTCTGAGTGTTACTTTAATTTATAGAGTCAAAAGTTTCTCAATCAAACTTACAAATATCGGTCAAAAAGGGCAATATTTGTCTATAATGAATGAAGGAATAACAAAACACCAAATTTTAAACCAATCAACCAAACCGGTATGTTTGTATAAATAGCTCTCATTATGTGATGAACATGTTCTAAGTAATTATGTAACCGTAAAAGAATTAGAGTGTATATATATATATATATATATATCTATATAGATAGATAGATAGATAGATATTTTCTTTCAATATGACAGTATGACACACATATGTGTGTGTTTGAGTCGATTAGTGCACACTTGAGTTATACAATACATACATAAGCGTCAAAAAATGAACTGCTCCTTTAAAAAGAATGCACCTTCTTCTGAATTCTAGGGTTGACACTATGTTTATCCGATTTATTCATGTGGTTTTCTATCATATAAAACAACATATTTTGGATTAAAACTTTTTAAATTATATGTATTTTCATATCTGATTGTAAAAACCTGTATTTGCTTTTTTCTTTCTTGACACGGGAACGTTTATTTAGCAAGACACCCCTATAAACTGATGGTATCTTCCACTCCACGGAAACGCCGGCTACAGACGAAACCTCTGTACAGGAGAAGCAGGTGGAATTGATTTGTCAGTCAGAGCGGAGGTGAACAGAGTAAGTGTTTGAGAGTAACTAAAAGACTTTAACTGGTGTCAGCTATCAAACAAGTCAATTCAAATTGATTTGATGATGTAAATTGTGATTTGATGGACGTTGGATGCGCGTGCAGATGAAGTAGCTAATGTTAGCGAAGCGGCTTTAACACCCGCGGTGCATTGCTAACGTTAGCTAGCAAACAAAAGAAGTCTACTGTGAGTCAAGACGGAGTTTTAACACTCTGTTACCTGATGAATGTATTTTTGTACTCTACGGAACGTTGTTGGGACGTTTAATCGAAAAGCAGACGTTTTTATCTGGCCACGAACTGTGATTTTTCGTCATCATAGCCTGCTTCGACGTACGCAGCTAACGTTAGCATCCCCCTGCAGTTTTATTTGAATTAACGGTAAAACTTCAACGTTCAGTCGTCAGCTACTTCGGAGTCGTTTATTAGCGACACAAATGGTTTGTGTGGTGAAAGAAATGTTGGAATCACCTCAACCATGTTGCCTCTGATGTACAATACGTCTATAAATGTTTGGTAATTTTAATGTCTATAGAGCTGCGATCTGCTGTATTTAACTTTGTAGCATAAAGCTTCTGATCATTTTGTGTAATCTTCGTCCCAAATCTCAACTAAACAGTCGATATTAAATCCCCTGCTATGCTTCAAGTAATGCTTCGTGTCCTACGTGGTGTCGGGCTTCATCTGCCAGCTACTTTGTGAATCGTTTAAGACCCAACTTCAAGTCTGAACAGGGTTCAGCTGGAAAATACACCTGGTGTGACGCGGGTTTTCTCATTGCTTTTAGATGACAGATGAGTAGAAGATGAATCAACCTCGGTCCCTGCTTAAACGATTAAATATTCTGCTATTTGAAAAGCACAATGAGCAAAAGATCTGACCCAGAAGTTTGGATCTTGTTCTAAATCAGAAGGCGCACAGCCAAGGAAAATAAAATATTTGGACTGTTTTTATCAAGGTTTGAATGAGACCCATGTAAAGTTATTTATTTAAAAACCAGGAAGGATTATACTGAGGGGGAAAATATCTAGTTCAATGTATTAAGGCAAATACTTTCTATTTCACATGTGAAAAGTAGCTCATTCATGGCTGTTTTTTGTTTGTTGGCATTAAAACTTATTTTATTGCATTCCAAGGCTTCTGGGTTTTGTTTAGATATGTAGATTAGGTGTTGCCTGAAAAAAGCCAAAGATTTGGACGAATTCCCAGTTGTGTGATGTTTGGAGACTGAACACAAAATTAACATAATGGAAGCAAATTTATCCCACAATTGCAAAATTGACAAGTTCACAGGAAAATTGTCCCCGAGGTGACTTTTGTCATGACTTAGTGGCAATATATATATATATATATATATGAGAAAATAGAACTACTTTATAACTGTGGTGTTTATAGATGAGTTGTTCATAAGCTGTGTCACCTTCCCTATTTTTATTTTTTGTGGGAAAAGGTAATTTTAAAGCTCTGATGTCCAGCATGGATTTTTGAGTTATTTGTACATTTCATGAATCCAAGTGATATTTTTACTTGTTTCTAATTGTAGGAACAACTAGTGCGGTCTGGCATCAAAACATCTGACATCAGTACAGTTTTTTAGAAACACTGGACAAGCTTGTAAGTAACGAGGTTAATTTTTCCTTGTGTTACATAATGATACAGCTAAACTTTACATCACAATATTTACATCAGTCTCATCTTGCATCTGATTGCACTAAAGCTTATCAAATGTAGTGGAGGGACATATTTACCCAAGATTTTTCTTTTCTTTTATTCTAGCATCTCTTAGATTTAAATGGACAAGGCAGCCAGAAGTATACAGGTGAGACTTTCATGGTTGATATTTTATGGACGATTGATTTCTGTTTATGTCCAGATTAAAGCACCATATTGAGTTTTTCCCACTGGTAGCACTGATGCTCCTCACTTGAAATTTTAGAGGCACCTTTCCAAATTTAGGTAAATGTTGCCCCATTGCATTGTTGTGATGATGATGGCTCTTGAATGACAATCTGGTGCACACTCCCAATTCTCACTCCCTCTTGGAGTTGAATAAGAAAAATAATGATGATTAAGAACAAACGGGACATATTTACAGGTCGGACCAGTGCTCCTGGGATTAAAGTTCAGTCGTACAGTCTGTGAAAATGTTTGCAGCCCTGCAGAGATTTGTATAGGTGGATACTTGTCTCACTCTTTTGCCCAGTTGTGCTTTGTTTTTCCTCCTCTTCTTGTGTGTAGCCCTTCTAGTGAAGCCCAATAAAGGTTCCGTCATGCCTGTGAAGAAGAGAAAGCTGCCCGATTCAGATGATCATGAGCACAAGTATAAAGTTACACGGTAAGCTTGCATTAAGTTCTTATGTCTGTCCTGTGTTTATGTACTTGTGCAATATGAAACAGCCTCAGTGATTTATTTTTGTGATGTGGATGTTTTAGTCCAGCCTCTGATGGCTGCCTGGTCAATTTAAAGCATTAAACTTTAGCTTTTTACCACAGATCTGCAACTGAAGCATATCTAACCATCTGAAACCCCCTGAAATAAGTTATTTTTTGTTGAAGTGGAAGTGTTTAGCCTAAATTTTTGGTCTGTTTTGTAGTGTTACTCGACCTCAGATCCGCAGTGTGAAGCCAATCAACACTGAGAAGCTGTTTTCCAGTAAGAAGTGTCTGGCCTGGTTCCACAAGTATGCAGGCCCTGATAAGGTGGTCGGTCCTGAGGCCATGGAGAAGTTCTGTGAAGACATTGGTGTGGAACCAGAGAATGTGAGTCTGTCTGGTTCTTGAGGCATTTTCACTCATGGATTTTTCTTTATTTGGAGTGTTTTCTTTGGGTTTGGTGGGAGGAAACGTGGCATTTGTGCACCAGTGTTTTTATAAAATGAACTTGTTGCTTTCTTTCAGATTATCATGTTAGTTTTAGCTTGGCATCTAGAAGCAGCAAACATGGGATATTTCACAAAAGACGAGTGGCTCAGGGGAATGACATTATTACAGTAAGAGCTTTTTGTTTTTAACTTTCAGCTTAATGTTGTTCTAAAGTTTGTTACAAATGAATCCCATGTGGTCTTTTATTTGTAGGTGTGACTGCACAGAGAGATTACAGAGCAAACTGGATTACCTGCGCAGTGAGCTCAACGACACCGTAGTCTTCAAAAACATCTACAGATACGCCTTTGACTTCTCCAGGGTGAGTTTGTGGATTTCAAGAATGGTCTTAAACCCCCGGGACCCCGGTGTCGTGACTGTTGTGTCGCTACAAGTGCAGCAAAGTGCGCGTCTCCCTGCAAACGGGGTTGAAATTTACACCTGCTGTTAAGTTGAGCTTTAAAGAAGTCTGATTGAAAGCTTAACGTAAAACAATGGTCCAAAAGCATTTCTTTGGCCCCCAAACAAATGAGAAACACATTTTAGATCATTTGAGAGGTTGAACCTTCAGCTTTTATTGTAAATGATTGACCTTTGCCCTGAAATGCTTTATATTTTCTTAAAAGTAAGGCTGTCAAAGTGAATGCATTTTTAACACAGCAGCTGGAGTGTCATCCTCCAGGTACATTTTTGTGTTTAAGTGCTGTGATTCCTCCAGAAACTGCAGCTGCTAACTGTTGTAGCGAGTCCTTGCTGAAGCCTGGTGCCTAGCTGCTAACTACACAAACTATGAGACACAGTGACAACGTCTTAATTTAGCATCAGCAGGGTTTTTTTTATTTCCACATCTGAGACGCTCAGTCTGGTGACTCAACAAGAGGAATCAAAACATTTGGAAATGGTCTCAGTATTGTCACCTCTCACTCACTGGTCCTGTTTTCTCCTCAGGATAAGAACCAGAGGAGTCTCGATATGGACACAGCTAAATCCATGCTGGCTTTGCTGCTGGGGAGGACATGGCCCCTTTTCCCGCTCTTCCACCAGTTCCTGGAGGTAAGTTCAATGGATGTTGGATGTTTATATTTATATAAAAAAGTCAAATGAAAAGTAAATCAATGTACCCAGATGATAAGATTATATTAATGCAGACAACAAGCAGATTAAGCAATGTGTTAAAAACAGAACATGAAATTAAACGAAATCGCACAATTAAATCAAGTTGGATCAAATAAAGAAGACTTGGATAAAAGCCTGATTTAGGGAGTGATATAAAAGATTAAGTCTTTACAGCTGAAGTCTCATCCTCTTGTTTTTAGCTTTGGAAGACGTCCGATATGTTGCAGATGGAGGCCATTATGAGCCTTAAAGTTCAACAGTAAAATCTTGAAATCAATCCTGAAATGTGCAGAAAAGCTAACGGGTGTCATGTGTGAAAAGTCTGCCGGCAGAAAGCTTCATCTGCAGCTGGTTTGGATTTTTTTACCGAGCCAAATAAAAAGCTGTTATATTAATCAAAGGGTGAGGAAACGGGGTGCAGCTTGGTGTCTGAATCATTAAACAATCACATTGATTGTATTTATTTTGGAGTATTTCTTGGCTGCTAAAAACACGACCGGACGTGTTGAGACCGAAGCTTAAATGTTCTACAACAGGCTTAATTTGTTCCTCCATGGATCCAACAGATGGTGGTATTGGTTTTGGGGGCTTGGGATCTCTGTCTTGTATGGATTTAGTTACAGAAAGTTTGGTGTTGACTTTATGATGGTATCAGAGGTAGTTTAGCAGAATCATTAAATAAGATTAGTTGCAAATGATCAGATGATGCGATTGATCGCAAAAAAAAAAGCAATGAGGAAACTGACTAAACACTCCAAAAATTATCTGTTTATTTCCAAAGGACTTTACCTTGACTTTGATGGAAAAAGTCATGAGATCAAGGAAGTTTGTATATTTGAAAAAGCCACGAAGGTGAAATATTGCCTCTGGTTGTCACATTAAGAAGTTTTGCTAACACTCCCCATTTTGTCCTCATGCAAGGTGATAAATCTCACTTAATTTAACTGAACAAAGCAAAGAGCAATGGTCATTTACACTGTTTTTTTGTTGTTTGTTTGTATATATATATGTATATATATATATATATATATATGGTTCATTCCCCCCTCTCCCTGTTGCTTCCTCCCTGCTCATTATCCTCCCACAGCAGTCAAAGTACAAGGGACTGAATAAGGACCAGTGGTATAATGTTCTGGAGTTCAGCAGGACCATCAACACAGACCTCAGTAACTACGATGAAGACGGAGCCTGTGAGTAGTGGCAGTAATTAAAATTGACTGTTGATCCTTTACCTGATGAATGAATAATGAAGAAATGTCCCACAGCTGTTCAGTAAGCAGTCTTTGAGGGAAGTTGTACGATTACAGAACACGTCAACCCTTAAAAAAAATAAAAATAGATGCCGCTTCACCTTCAAGAATTCAAGATATTTGGTGTGAAAACTCTAAAGTTGGAGCTAAAATCCTGGACATCATTAATTATATGCACTATTACATGAATATATTTAGTTAATCACTCAAAATGTTTTTTTAAATTGTCCAAATAGACGTTAAACTGATTGTTTGGGTCAACATTTCACCACTACTCACTGTTTTTTAACCAAATAAGTTAACTTTACACATGCTGCTCAAAGGAGAAGTTTTGGAATTAAGCATGAATTAAATTTATTTGAACAGGACATTTTATTCTATTGAAATGTGACATTTGTTTACATTTATCTTTGGCCATGAATGCTGCTCATTATCCACAACTCGTACTCCTTTACTTTGGTACCTTTGATCAATGTAAAGGGATCCAGTTTAATGATAAGCAAAACCTGAAATATGTAAATCTTCTAAGCTGGTCTTTGCTGTGTGATTGTACAAATTGGGCAGTGTGTTGAGTGTGTTGTTGTTGTTGTTGTTGTTGTTGTCATTATTTATGGGCTTGTTTTGTCTGCAGGGCCAGTGCTGCTAGACGAGTTTGTGGAATGGCAGAAGACGAGGTTGGCATCATAGCAAACAAACTTACAACACCAAAAAGGAGAAAGAGGGAGAAGACAAAGACAGAAGATTTGTTTACCGTGTGGGAGAGGAGAGATAAGAGTTTCAGGTTTAACCAACACATTCACACAAAAATGGACTGCAAAATCATCCCTGTGGAGTCGTGGTACTCGCATGGCATCAGAGGTCCTCTCTGTGCCGTCAGCCTCCTGCTGGATGTCAACAACCCTTTTTCACAGAGTAGATTCTTCCTTTCTTTTTTTTTTTTAATAGTGTTAATTTGGAGAAAAGAAAGCACGGCGGGGGGGCGGGGACTTCCTTTAAGATAAGGACTGAGGGAGCATGGAATTTATTTTCTTGGTTATTATCTTGTTTCGTGTCTTGTTTATAGATGTTTTGACAGTAATTAAAGGAAGATGGAAGTACAACAAGCTGCTTCTTAATAAATGGTGCAACCTGAAGGGTTCGGTCACCAAACTGTTAACTCGCGTCTCATTTATTAATATGGTTAAAGATACAAATGTGGTCAAACCGAAGGCTTTTTACGGTACATTTATGTATATATTACCAGATGGTGTGCCAGCTGCTTGGCTGTGATTCTGATTGTCCCTTAAACATTAAAATGTTTGTATAAACGGTCATAATCAGAGTTTGTTCCGACCGTTTTAATTATCAGCTTCAATTGAAAAAGACTCTTCTGTTCATCAGATTAGATGCGAATGTTTTTTTTCATCATTAGTGACTTTTCATTGTTCATCTTCAGAAAAGAAAATGTGTAAGTTGTAGAAAACTGTGTTTGGACTAAATTAAGGGGATGACTTCAGTCCTTACAGAGTACAGTGAAGTGGACAAAGTCTTTGATTGTCAGTTGAACGACAGCAAACTGTTTTATTAGTCTGTTGAATGGTCTCCGTTAAACTCCTCCCACCGTGGGAATGACCTGTTCTCCAGTTTGTTAGATCTCCATGTGGAAGTGTGGCCTCTCCTTGCTCTCCTCACCTCCCGTCTCTTTTCTGTCCAGCGGCCCTGCGGAGGCGGCAGCCATGATGGCGCTGAGGCGCGTTAAGGACAGGGAGCGTTGCTTGTACCTGGGGGCGGGGCCTGGAGCTTCAGGGGTGGGGGCGGGAAGGTGGCAGAATCTCTGGCCATCCTCATCGTACTGATACAGCCGGATAACACGACTCCGACGGCCCTGGCGAGGATTCGGGGACGGCGGTTCCTCTGAGATGTTGTTACTCGTGTCCTCGTTTTTACTGCTTTTCTTTTCTTCTTCTTCTTCTTCTTCGGTCTCCGTAGATGACTCTTCCAACTCTCCGCTAATTTCCTTGTCTTTAACTTCCATCTTCAGTTCTGAATCTTCCACGTCTCTTCTGACCTCGTCACCGCCATCTTTGTTCCTAATTTGCTGCTCACCTGCTGCCTCCAAGCTCCGATCGATCCTCTCCTCCCTCTCCTCACTGCGTTTGTCTTCATGTGTTTCAGTTCGACTCCCTTCATCTTCCAGAAGATAAAAACCACTTGTCTCTCTTTCATCTTCCTTCTTTCTCTCCTCATTGCCCCCTTCTCTCATATCTTCCTGGCCTCTTTGTGCCACGTCCTCTCTTTCGTTCCTCTCCTCCTTCATGTAGTCGCATCTCTCTAAATACGCAGCGGCTTCCTCTTCCTCCTCTCGTTTGTGCCGGAAGCTTCTCTTGGGTTTCGCAGGAGGAGATGGGGTTGTCAGAATGGGCAAAGCTGTTGTTTCTGCGGTTGCGTAACTTGCAGAGTCATCGTTCCCCACCTCTTCTGTCTCAAAGGCCTGATTGGTGTGTGTTGGCGACATGGTTATGGTCATCTGGGAGCTGTGGTCCGGTGTGTCAGCTTGCCGTGTTCGTCGCTTTAATGACTGCAGTCTCATTGTAACTGCCCCTAAGCACCTATAAGGAAACGATGTAGCTGGAGTTACTATGTCTCCTCATATTAAAGTTATCTGCTTTGCATTTTAGATAATATTTCAGTCAGTTTGGCTTTGAACTGCATCACCACAAACTGATAATAGAACAGGGACAAACACTGTAAATTAAATGCAAGAAGCGCTGTGCTTCAATAAGACGTCACAAAGTTGGCAAATTGTTAAAAAAGGGCATAAAGCCACACCTTTTAAAATACATATATTTTAAAGGTATTTTTAAACCTAGACCTTATTTCTGGCATGAAACGGGGCTTAGACGATGCAGCCTCTAAATAAGACATTATCTGTCTTTATTTCACCAATACTTTCAGACGAATGAATGAATGAACGTGTACTATAGCTCTGTTAGCTCATAGCTGCTGTGTTGTTATTATTGGCGGCTATCGGGGGGGCTTATAGAGGGTTATCTACCTTATTTAGAAGCTTCATCGTCTTTGCCCCGTTCACTAAGTTATATGGATCTCGAGGAATCTAAATATCTTCCGAAGGACGCAGACTTTCCCCAAACTGTTCTCGGTGGATAGATGAATGTATTTCATGCCAGAAATAAGGTCTAGTTTTAAAAATACAGGAGTATTATTGTGTCGTATGTACTTCTGTACTCAAAAAGCACAATGATTCAGCTGAGGATCACATTTTAACTGCATTAGTAAACACACCTGAGGACATGAGTCCTGCTCAGAGCTCCGGCGCTGAATCCCACCACAAACGTCAGCAGCACTGATGCTGCTACAGCTCCTGCAAACAGCCCGTCTGAGACCCCAGGCTGCCTCTCCTCTGCAGGCCCAGCGTTCCTCCTAACCCTGAGTGCTGCACAACGGTTGGCTTGGCCATACTCTTTGTGGTTTTGATCGTTGGGACCAACATGGAGCTCGTACTGCCACAGCGCGGCTCCGTCTGTGTGCTGCAGGAGGCAGTAGTACAGTCCGCTGTGGAGGTTGCTGGAGTTGGGGATCACCAGGCTCCCGTCATGCCGCATAAACACGGGTTCCAGGCCAGCGTGGAAACCGGGCTCCTGAAGCTCTCCAAATGGAGTGTGCCAGTACTGGACCACACCTACACGAGGAGCAGGTACAGGTTAAAGGTCGAGCTCAACCTGCGTTTAAATGATGATTAAGTCAAAAATATAGATTGAGAAATATTCTATTTTTAAATGCACTGAGCCACACACCCTGCTTGATATTATAATTATTATATTGCCATAGGAACAGGAACACTTTGGGCCATAATGGGTATATATTGAGTATTTTCTTCTAAATTTACCACCTTTTTTCTGTACGATGCACCATATTCACTACAGCATGTTTTGGCTTTATATGAGGCCCTAAACTTCTTGATAATCATGGGAAGTGTGACATCACTGGCAGATAAAATGGTTTGGACACATCAGGAACAGCTCTCTGCTCAGCTCTTTACAACAACTCCAGAGAAATTCTCGTTTTGTCTAATATTTAATCTTTTATTATGAAACAGTTGGCTGCTGTTTAGTTTTCTATTGTTAGAGCCCATCTTACGAAACTTCCTTTTTAAGGACAACTTGTTGATATTTAACTTTCTTGAGCCCCCAACTTCTTATTTCTTATTACCTCCTTTTAAAAGAAAGAATGTTTTTTGTAAAAATGTTAAATTCTTTTAGCTTTAAAGGAGCTTAAAAGTTAAAATGTCTTTTTTTTAATTTATTTTTAAGTAAGAAACTTCTTAAAAACTAAAGTGATTTCTGTTATAAGTGCAGTTTTAAATAATATTGTTTCCAGTTTAATGAGACATCTTTATGTACAATAAACCAGTGAACCGGAGGAAAGGTGTGTCCGGTGCTCCCTGTACAGGTACGGCGGGGCTTACTCCCTAAAAACATTCAGCCTCACCTGCTCTCTTTCCATCTCCACAGTTTAAAGTCAGTTCTGCCTCTGGATGACCTTTCACCCTGCAGCTGGGTGGAAAAGTCAGCGGCCCCCAGCTGGACGCTGCGTTTCCTGGATTCGCTGAGCCAACCAGGATGGCTGTTAAAGTTAACCACCCGGTTAACATTTTAAACCTGCCGAGGAAATAAAGTCAGCTGTGCGTTTTATGGTTCAGGAGCAGTTAATGACACGACTGTGATCCCAGCAGAGTAAATAACCGAAGAAACAAAACACATCGACAACCATTAAAAGTCACGTGTCCGAGCGCGCAAGTCAGCCTCTTCAACAGCAAACCAGCTCAGATAAAAGGTCAGAACACCTCAGACATGAGCTGCTGAAGAAGGTGGAGGATCGAGAAGCTGAACAGCTGCCAGCAAACAGTGCTAAAAGAGACTTGTGTGCATCACTGACACCTCAAAAAAGTGCTTTGTGTTGCTCTCTAGTTGTTAAACTGTTTACTTTAACAGCTTTAGGCCATAACATGAAATGATGAGATCTTATTCAGCTTCCCTTTAGTGCAATGAAAATCAAGACCTGCAGATTTAAGGGTCAATTATGAGGATAACTTCTCCTGTTTAAGGATTTTAACTTAAAACTCAGATTATAAACAACATCTGAACATTATGAGGGTCAGACACAGCCAACATGTCATAAAAAGGCCATAAAACTGAATCTACTGCCCAGTTTTACAGTAAATAGACATCATTTTGCCTGTCAGCCTTCCACATGATATTTTTAAGTCAAACGGTTCGCAGTGCTGCCGATGGTCAAAAAGAATAAAGCTGAGTAGCTGTTTTCCAGCATGTACAGCCTCTCGTGTTTACCTTGTCCTTCCAAACGCAGCCGTTCTATCCTTTTATGTTGAGCTCATGTTGCCTGATGGTCGTGTTGCTGCTGCAGTCTCCTCCAGCAAAGTGTAAAGTGCAGTTTCTCACATGACAAAGTGGACGTCCTCTCCGATGATGTTAAAGATTAATAGCATCACCGTGACAGTGGCGTTGTTTTCATCCGCTTTCTGCTCAACAGCAGCTGGCGCTTTTAAACCTTCAGAGTAAATTCAAACATCTCTTTAATGTAAATTTGCTGCGTTTCTTATCTAACTGGAAAACAGGAAGAATCCAAACTTTGTCATTACTGTGGACACAGAGATGTTTCAGTTGTATTTTCAGTCCATGTCACATGCACCTAATCTACTATTTTTAAAGATGTATACACACAGTTGCTTGCTTGAGCTTTTTAATGATTAACACTGTATTTGTATTCAAGTTATTATGGAAAATAGGATTTAGGTGCTTTACCATTGACTGTCGTATTAAAATGTTAGAAGTTTAAATGTTGTGAGTTATATTGACCTTTGTCTCAAGAGAAAAGATGTATTTTCCTTCAAATTTCTGCCTTTGTGTTTGTATTTATGTGATCTGTGATATTCTGTTTTATATGTTTTCTGTTCAGCATGTGTATCCTCGTGCTTTCATGTTGCTCATTTGCAGATGGGAGATTTTTTTCTCCTTCTCACATGTTCCTGTAATCCCTAAAGCACACCACCAGGGGGCAGCCAAGTCATGAGAATAACTTTCTATGCAACAAAAATGTTGAAGGCTATAACTTCCTTTATTTTCTATTTTTTTCAGTTATCAGGCCCCTCTCTGTGGAACCAGCTGAAGATTTTGGTTCAGGAAGCAGAAACCCTCTCTCCCTTTAAGATTAGGCTTAAAACTTTCTTTTTTAGGTAAAGTTTATAGTTAGGGATGGCTCAGGTGAAACATCCCATAGTTATGCTGCTATGGGCCCAGACTGCTGGGGTCCTCCCATGATGCACCTCTCTCTACTCTCCATGTACATGTGACATCATTGTTGTCATTCGCTTGTGTTTCTCTCTCTCAGCAGGTATCCCTGGTCTGGTGTTATGGTTGTCTCCTCTTTCCTGTCCTCTCAACCCCCCGCGGGTCGAGGCAGATGGCCGCCCTTCCTGGTTCTGGTTCTGATGGCGGTTTCTCCCGGTTAAAAGGGAGGTTTTTATTTCCCCCGTCGCTTTGTGCACGTTCAAGACGGGGATTATCTTTACATAATAACACAGTGTATTCTACTGCTGCCTATATCATTTCTGGTTGTACATAACAACATAAAAAGCTCTAAATGTTATTTAATTACAGAATATCGTTTTATTCAACAGCTTGTGTGACCATCCATCCATCTTCTTAACCGCTTAGTCCACATGGGGTCGTGGTGGCGATATGGAGAGCAGATGTAGACCATCCCATAGTTATGCTGACCTCCCATGATGCACCTCTCTTTACTCTCCATGTACATGTGACATTATTGCTGTCATTAACTTGTGTTTCTCTCTCTCAGCAGGTATCTCTGGTCTGGTGTTATAATGATTGTTGTCCCCTCTTTCCTGTCTTCAACCGAGTCAAAAATTTACAATTAGACATCAACACACATACAAACTCATCAAATTCAAATCCAAAAATCAGGCAGAACATCTATAAACAGATGTATCTGCCTCCAAGTCACCCAGCATTTTCTTTAAAAGCCTCCGATGGGACTGTGTCATGAAGTTTAAGTCTTTTTGCAGTTTGTTCCACGCAAAGGGAGCAGCATACTATAACTTCACAAAAACAAAAGACTTGAGACAGTTAACAGTTACATCTCCAGGATCATGTGAATGAACAAGTTTTCACAAAACATCTGAAAATAAATTGATGGGTTTATCAATAAATCTCACCATTGGATTTCATGTTTTAACGATTTTTACATAAAAGTTCTTGGACTCGAGTTCTTGGCAATAAATAGAAGGCATCACAGCCAAAGATGGCTCAAAAATTTAGATTTTGGGACATGTAAACAACAATTTGTGTAGAGAAAAAGCTGCACTGACTTTTAGTTACTGAACATATCTCAAAGATGAAAACTGGGTGCTCAAGGAGACCTGCTAATCATAGACAATGTACGGTGGGAGACCTGTGAATCCCATAGGAAATGTACTAAATCTCAAGCATGTGAAAGAATTAGTTGGAAAATGTTACAAGACTCTTTACTACCCCATAACTACCCTATCGTATAACTAATATACCAGTTTAGATCTATAAAAAAGAAAATTACCTTCTTTTTATACTTAAATATGAACGCTTTTGTATAACATTGGAAAAAGTTGGTGTGGTTTTTGAAACCCTTAAGGCCAGATTTCATTAAAAAAATACATTTTTAGGAAAGTTTTCTATCATAAAGCATAAGAGTAAGGCAAGGTATATTTTCAATTTCAGTCTTAATAAAATTATACCCTACACAAAGAACTGAAATGTACCTTTATGTCTTTCCTCTCTGTGAATGGACAAGGTTGTGTTCTGTACTTCCTGAAAATTAACAAATTTATTTCAAAAGTAAAGGAAATGTTGGGTGTGTAGAGTCCAAAAAGATTATTAATTGATATATTGTACTATAAAATTATTAGCTTTCGTCACACAAGATGGATAAAAGGATATAAACTTATAGGAATGTGTTTAATATTCCACCAACATATTATATTGTGCACTAAAGTTGAATGACTTGTTCTAAAAATAAGATAATTAAATAAATTCTCCCCACAAGATTAATCATTTATTAGGTTAAGATTAAGGATTTTCAGTTACAATGACTTGTGACTTTTAGCAACTTCACGGGCTCTGTAGAAAACATCATCGGTCTGAAACCCGATAAATCGATAAATGTTTAAAGATGTGTTTTGTGCTACTGATGTGTATTATAATATTTGCAGCTGTTTTGTGGTCTATGTAAATTGTCCAGTGTTGAGTTATTCGAGATTAAAATACGCTACATTCCTGTGATTCCAGTTTGTCCGTGCGGAACCTGAAGGCATCGCTAAACAGCCTCCAGCCGTCAGACATGAAGGCGGGGTGGTCGGTTTGAGCTTCCGAGTGCTGTTGGAACTCCTCCTGTCCGTCTTCTTTTATTCTGAGGGTCGTAAAGTAACTGAACTCCAGCAGAAAAGCCCGTCACCACCAAACTGGCTGCGAGGGATAAGAGCTGCTGTGTGTGGCGTCCAGGGAGACGTTCGACGTTAATTTAAACGTTTTTCAGGTAAGTTCTGATTGGTTACAGCCGGTTTCATAACGGCATTAATGCGGGTTTTCTGTGGGAAATCTCACCGCCAACCGTCAATTCGAACTGTTGATGTTCTTCGCTTAACGGTAACAAATTACACTTCATTCAATATAATGAAGATACTTTTCATTCAATATAATTAAATACCGAACATTAGCTAAAAAAAACAAACAAGACAGCAGTAAAGTACAAATATACCAACAAAGGGCATCGTTTAGTTACAGTTTTGCTTCCGTAGTCTTCACCAAAGATGCAAAAACTCCTCCAAATAGCAATCTTCATCGTTAGTAAAGGTGAGACAGCTTAGACACTTATCCGGAAAGCGCCTTTAAAGTAAACCTTAAAACAGTCTTGAAGTGTTTGCCCTGAAACATCTAGAATATTTAATTTGATTTGAGTGCAAAACGAGTAATTTTTGCACAATGAAAATATTTTTTATTGAAGAATAGATGCGTTTTTAATACATTTTAATGAAGAAGGGTTAGTGGTGGATAAACATTGTTTTTTTTGTTTTGTACAGTGAAAACACAACGCAAAACATATGAGATGATAAGCATTGTTGACAGGTAAATGTCGTTTATTCTGAGTATTGATGGGTTTTATGAATATATGCGATTAGCCTGTATTTTGAAAGCTAATTGGCTGATTTCCGCTTGATTTTTGGGCATCCTGGGCGGCTTCACACAACTGAAAATCGCTTTAAGATCTAAGAAAATAGAATTATTTTTTGCAAAGTCATACAAGGAGGCCTGTAAGCAAAACCGTGTCCATGCTTTACCTGCCAAACCTATATTAAAATGCCAGCTTGAGACATTTAAACATGTGCCTGTTGTTGTTGAGTTTTTACATGTTGGCTGGCTGATGGTGCCCACATATAACCACACCCATAATTGTCTGGTGGTTGCTCCATAATCAGAGATCTGTGCTGTATTTCAGCTGTTGAATTGTTTCGTATCAACAAACGGTGTTCTCACGAGTAAAGTGCATCAACAGTGATCATTTGGTGGATTGTAAATGTGGTAATCATGCAGATTTTGGCAAAGACTGCAAAGTTTAGATGGCAGACTTGTTGTAAAATAGTTCCTGCATCCACACTTGTCGAAAGTCATTGTTAGCTTGTGGTTGAAACAGTGTAAGTGTGACGTATATAACTGTGAACCTGGGAATATGTTTGCACAGCACAAAATTCAGGAAATTGGCATTAAAGTGCTGACTTTTGGGGTAATAAATCCAGATATAACTTATTACTTTAACTTCTGTGTCACACTGAAGCACAAAATAAAGGTTTGTGTGCTTTATTGTACTTCTACTCCACTCTATCACTCTAAAATTTGTGGAAAAGAGTTGCTTTTCTAACACATTTTGTCAGGTTGTGACGTGATCTCTTTGACTTGAGTTTGTTTTCTGAATTTCCAAAGCAATCGGCTGAAAAATATCATGTATTGCAGTCTGATATGTAACAGTTTGGCTAAATCTCCAATACTTTGAACAGTGAAATACTTATTTTTCGTAATTAAATGAGCAACATAAGCATATAGTTGTATTAGGATCACAGAGGACATTATATTTACATAAATTCCAATTATAAATTCAAAAATCTTATTTTATTTGTTTTTACAATGTAAAATATCACAATGGGAATTTATAGTTACCACTTTTTTAAACTTAGATTTGATTTAATTTACCTTGATGATATCATTGATTGAAGTCGAATTTGAACCTTTTAATGTCTGAGATGTCACTCCACTCCCAGATTTCAGTTTTAGTTCAGTTTATTGATAAATGTCTCCTCCCTCTATGTTAGAGGATAGAGGAGCAGGTTTGTGGTTTATAGAGTTTATTAAAAGCCTTGAACAAGTATGACTCACAGATCCTCCCTGCTTTTTATCTCCTGATGTTATCGGTCTGTCTTACTTTTAGCAGAACAGATTGAGGAGCATATATGTTGTTGTTTTGTGATGATATTAGAATATAAAATACATTATGCGGCCCTGGGAAACCAAGAAAAGGCATTAAAGTCACAGGAGTAGATCGCTGAAGCGGGTAGTTTGAGGAACAATTGGACTCAGAATAAATGACTGCAAATTTACTGTTAATATCAAAGCAAAGAAGTCACCATCTAACTGAGCAGCTGTCAGTAATGTACTGTGTAACGTGATCAAAGCACTCGCTCACAAACAAGACAAAACGCTTTGTGCCCCTCCTCCGTCCAATGATGAGTCATTTTCCAGTCATGTTGGTGGTTTGCAACAAAGACGGTTCTAACCAGTCCGCTCGCTTCTTAAGGCCAACATACTTTCTTGTAGAATGTTTTTGACTGTGCGCCTTTACTCAGTCATTGATTTAAAGTGAACTCGAACACTCCCTGTGCTCACAAGTTACCTTTAAATGTTTCCCCAGTGACGCTACTTTAATCTGCCTCCTTGCTTTATTTTTCTTTCATTTTGAGTGCCAGCAGAAATATTACTCTCCTTTTTTTTATTTTAAGTGTTAAAAGCTAATTTCTTCAGCCTTTTTTGGAGTGTCACACAGGACTCCCGACACACAACCTTTGGCTACAAGAGAAAGCAGAATTTCTTGTGTGTTCATCACACTGAAACTCTTTAAAAAATCGTATAGAAACAACCTAATTCTTCAGTATTATGATAAATGTTTAGTGTGAAGATGCTCGAGATACAAAGAGTTAAATCTATAGCAGGATTTAACATGAATTGTCTGAATCTTTTCTTTCTTTTTCTTCTGATGTAAATCAGAGGTTTGGTTTTCCTTACATGTTGGTTCTTGTATCAGGAGCAGCTTCAACCTACACCCTTTGGGTTTGTCATTCTATTTTTTTATTCCTTGTGCTATAAATGAACCCAACAAAGATGAAGATGGGGAATAAAGCCGTTTTCACACATGCACTGAAGCTCTAAAGTTTTCCAGATGTGCCCCGGAGCTGATGAATGTGAGAAAAGTCTGCAGCATTCAGTCCAGAGAGAACATTTTTACCATAAATAGACCACCAGGCAGAGGAAATGTTGAGGAAATGCACTCTGCTCTGCTCTGTGTTTTATTGCCTTTAAATGACACTGATATATTTACTGATTGTTTCCCATAAACTGTCTCTAATTAAGTCTTCATTAAGTTTAGCACGAACACAGACTTGATCATATTTGCACAAAAGCAAGGAGACTTTGAGTGAAAACAAGGACTACTGCTCTGAAATGGAAAAGATGTGCTGTTGATTAAAGACTGTAAAATACTGCCCTCCCTGATCATTTGATACCTTTATCAGCTGGTGATGATGGGAAACAGCTCAGGGGTGTTGTCCCAATCTATTTACCAGCTTGTTGATTGATTAAGGGAAACAAACGGCAACTCCCAGCAATGCAATACTGAGGCATTACCACTGGGAAACTAAGGTTGCTCAATTTATATATCAGCCTCTGATTGGTTAGAATTGTATTCCTTCAAAACTCATGCATAATGTTTAACAATTAGATTATAAACTTTGATTAAGAATCACAGCTGCTGCTTGTGTGTTTTCTGCTGTTCAGGATGTTTTTCTTTGCAGCTGAAGCAGCTTTTTAATGGACGTTGAATATTTGATGAGCATTTCAGCTGTAAGTTGCACAGCAAACATTTCAAATGCTTTATTTATCCTAAAGGGAAATGATCTTTATGTGACGTTTCATGGAAATGTATCCGTGTCGCTGCATCTGAAATCACATCTGAACTTCAGCCTTTGTTTCCTGAGAAGCACTTTCAGACACACGATGTTTCCGGGTTTTGTTTTCCTCAATATATCTGACAGGAAATTAATGTTGTGACTGCACCATCAGGCTGTTAACGTTGCTACACACACACACACACACACACACACACACACACACACACACACACACAGAGGAAAGTTTCATCACATGTTTACTCTGCTGGTGCTCCTTAGTCAAAGTTGACTGTCAAAATTTCTGTTTGTCATCCTGTCACATGACATTTTCTGTTACTAATCCTCATCCGCGCCATGTAAACCTAAAGCAAAGATTCAGCCGGCACAGTTTGTGGCTTCAGGAGGAGCATATCTACCGTGTCCTGTTGAAGTTTCTTTCATAATCTTTAAGCTTTTGTTTGACACATAGTTTTCTAAACTTCCTAGAACTCCTTGTCCTGTGTAACAAAGCTGTTTGGTAGATTTCCTTCCAAGTTGATTCTTATTTATTGATGTTAAAATGCCACAGATACTCACCCTCGATAACAATGGACATGTGATGCTCTGTTTTTGCCTCTGTAGGGGGATGGTGGTCCCATATGAAGGCCAGTCTTTCTCTGCACTGAAGTGGCGGTGCCAGCAGAATGGATCTCTGTTTGAAGACCCTCTGTTCCCGACATCGGACCAGTCTCTGTTTTACCAGAGAAATCAGATTGGCCGAGTCACCTGGAAAAGGCCCAAGGTAAGAAAAATAAAGCTTTTGTGGAAGAGGAAACAAGACCTCCACATACTTCCATCCAGGGGATTGATAAAGCAGTTATTCTGCTATGGAGCCAGTGGTGGAGGATCATTGGAAGGTCTAATAAGTGAAGAACAGTCTGTGAACATTTACTGACATTTAGTTTTTGCAGCTGTGAACTTAGTGGCTCGTGAGACAGTGGAGATGCTACATGGACTGAATACGCAGAGAGGAATTCAGGGAATTTCAGTGAACACACTGAAATCAATCCAGCAGCAAGAATGTGTGTGTGTACATGATGTATTTACTCCTCTGAATGTCATGTTGACACGTCTTTCAGGGAGTTAAAAACAGCGTTTCCTTTCACTTGGAGCTGAGCATGGAGTGCACAGGCTGTGATACCTAAACGGCACATTCCAGCACACTTGTGTGACCGCTTAACCAAAACAGTTTGATTCTCTTGAATTCTCCCACTTAAACGCACCGAGCGGTCCAACACAGTGTTTATCCCATCGAAAAGGGAACATTTTAACGTGCTTCAATCCTGATATTAATGAAAGGGGATATGTGAGCTTTATCTTTTATATTCACGGCCCGTGAGAGGTCTCACTGACAAAAGATAGGCAGATATTTGATGTTTAGAAAAGCGGGTTTAAAGAGTTTGATAAATGCACAAATAATGACTCACAGGAAGTGTTTTGATCCAATTGTGTCTCATTGAGCACATTCTGTGTGATAATTCATGAAATTTAGTTCACTGTGGAGACTAAACAGACAGAAATACACGTGAACTGAATGTTCACTCCTCGAGCAACTGATTTTATGTGCGACTGACTGAATGAATAATTTTTTAGGAGAGGCTATCAGTGCTTTTTATGTGGTGATAACTGATATGATGAAACATCACGCGAATAAACATTTAACTTGTTTAGTGTCACTCGAGTCCAAACATAACCACCCTCAAAGTCGGCTGCTGCCTTTCACTGAACCATTTGTTTTCAGGAGTGTGTGATGATGAGAAATTGGATTATTCTCACACAGTTATACCTTTTTACACTCTGAATTGTCTTTTTAATACGCATACAAACCAATTTAAAGCACTTAAAAAGGCAGTTTAGACTGTGTCAGGAGCTTGTTTTCTTAAAAGTTGTATTTCAGCAGTAATTTAGTCTAATTTCCCATCTTTCTGCAGGATTATATACACATGCGAATACATGTAGAGGTTTATATCTACACAGTATTAAAAACCCCAACCACGATCCCAGACTGTTTGACATGCTTTCACAGTCAGTCACTGATAATCTGAGAGGTTAAATAATTAAACAAGACATTTAAAGCATGCCAGTAGATGAATGTCATTGATTTGCTTCGGGAGTGAAGAGATAGGGGAAATATTTTTATTGTTACAGGCCTAACATAACCTTCTTTCTGTGCTGTCCGGTGCAACCGTAGCACAAGAACCTCAAAATGATGATCAACCTTTCAACAGGTCACACCTGTGCTTCACTGTTGAATATCGTGTCCCGATTAGTGTCAGCACATTCTGCTGAATTAGATATTTTAGAATTGGACAAATAAACTGATCAGATGTATGTTGCTGAAATCCAGATGTAACTGAATTTTGTCAGTTTGCTGGTCTGAAGGAAAGACATCAACAAGGATCTTAGAGAAGCAATTGTTACTCCCCATCAATCTGGGAGGGGTTATATTTCCAAACTATTCCAAACGAATCCATCATTCCACTGAGAGAAAGTGGAAAATATCTAGGACAGTTTCCAGGAAGAAAATTCCCTCCAAAGAAAGACTCAGAGAAGCTTTATGACAGCTTGTTTACCAGGGTTGATGGAAGAAAGCTTCTTGTCTTTCGGTAATGCACCACATGAAACCCATTATATCCTGTGGAGCCCGAGCCAAACCTCATCAGTGGTGCCACATGAAATTAAAAACAAGTGTCGTGTATATACAGCACATGTGTGTATTCAAACAAATTCAGTAATAAATATACAGTGAAGGCTGCTACTGATGGTCAATATTTACACATTTCATTACATTAGGAAGTTTGATTAGCATTTAATCTCGACTATTTACTCCAGAACAAAATCATTTGAGCTGAACTGGATCAATGTTACAAACATCATAAAACACGTAATAAACACGACAGAAGCATCGTGAATAAACCAAGTCTGTTAAACTTTCTTAATGGCTTGGTGTTAAGCAGAGAGGGGTTTAGGTAGATTGAGGGGGGGGGGTTATTTCCAGCTTTGTCTGAGGGAGTGCCAACAGTCTCTGACTTTTAAAAAACCCTGGCCTACAGGAAAGACCCACACTCCATATCAAATTACCAACTGAAATACACTGTGGTGGGGGGGGTTGAACTTTACAATATTTTTAACTTCAGGGGTGTTTCTTTCTGGATGAAAGTCTCCATCCTCGTTCACTTTCTTTTGGCGTTAGCGTATAGGTTTAAGGAAGCTCTTTCTCAGTCTTGTAGTTTAAGAAATGAAAAACAAAAGGTGTGTGCCGTGTAATTCTCAATGTTGGACAAAGGTTAATTTAGGCTCAAAAGTCCCAGGACAGATAAAGCAGGAGAAGGAAGGTGGTTAGCATGCGAGAGCCTGTTAATATTAAGAAGACTGGCAGATAAAGGTGGCCACAGTGATTGTGTAATGCAGATTAGACACACAGCTAAAAGGGTAGTCGGTGGTTAGCATCCAGACTGACATCCTGAGGTGGGGAACAGAGAGATGTCTTCGTATTTTCAGGCTGCACACGTCGGTGTTGCAGATATGCCAACAATCATGTCAAATACCCTTTAATTATGGAGGCTGTACAGCAATGTTCTTTATAAAATAAGAGGGTGAATATGGTATAGTTATATTTTAGTGGTTGGACAGATGGTATAGATTTAGGGAACTTAATGTGTGGGTAATTAGAGTCTATGTAGAGCAGATGTTTACCCTACATATATGACTGAGTATTTTTAGATTTGTATCTACCTTTTATTTATGATTGCAGCTGGTTTCTGTCAGAGTTACCAAAATGTTTGTTATCTTCTTAAAGTTCTGGCTTCTGATTTGGAGAATTCACCCAAAGTAAAGCTCATTTGACTTGATATTCTCTCTAGTTTAATTTTCTACGTCAGTCACTTTGGAGGAATCTTCAGACATGTTTGCAAATGTAGCAAATATTTACTTTTTGCTACAGACTTAGATGAACATACTGTTTGCTAGGCTCTGCCTGAAGGTAACAAAATCCTCCGACCAGCACATCTACAGTTCACTAGCTTAAGTATTATTTCCTTCTGTTTATCCAAACAAGATATAAGATGCTTAGACGTTACTGTTAGACATTCCTATGCATGTTTCAACATGGTATTTTTGCTGGGTGTGTGCCACTGGTTTATCCCAGTTCTGTCATTTGGTTTATGTCCAGTTTGTCTTCATCTTCGTGGTTTGTTTCGCTCTGAGAGCTCAAGCAATTTCTTCTTACATAGACTCTGATTTGACCCTGTATTTACCTTCTGATGCTGGACTTAACGCCCTTACTCACATTCATGCGCACCTGGCAGCTGCAGATCTTATCCTTGTACTGTTTATCTCTTCATACGTTGACCTGAGACACCACAGAAGAAGATGTACTGGAGAAAACCTCACTGTAGCTGTAACTCATCCCTTATATTCCACAGGGTTGTTGGAGTGGTGACCGTGTGGGATTGCTTAAGAAAATTAAACCAGCTTCAAATTAAGTTACAGGATTATTCATCTCCTGTTTAGGTTGACTTCATAGGTTAAAAGGTGACTGGGACACTGATTGCAGTTATCTTTATCCTTCTAGGAGTTAAGCAGCAACCCACATCTGTTTGTGGACGGCATCAGTGCACATGACCTGCACCAAGGCCAGCTGGGAAACTGCTGGTTTGTGGCCGCCTGCTCCAGTCTGGCCTCCAGAGAAACTTTCTGGCAGAAGGTGAGACAAAGAACTGCATTTTAGATTAAATTGTACAATATAATCTAATTCCACAGCAAGGAGGAGCTCTGCAAGGTTTCTATCCATGGTATAGATCTTATATTGTGTTTTATAGAGCTCCCTGATCTCTGACAGCCAGGTAACCAGGTGAGAAATCGTTTGGTCTCAGATCAGAGCAGACAAATGTGTAAAATGTACATTTAAGGGTACATTTAAGAAGAAAGAAATCTACTATAATATATTAACTAAACAAATAGATCTTGAGGGATTTAGAAGGATATAGAAGGACAGAAAAAAACGCTTCTATTTTAATTTTAGGATAGTTTTATTTGTTAAATGAATTCTGGCAACTGCTTTACTTTAAGATTAGTCATTATTGTAACTACTGGGCTGTACCTGGGTGTGTTTATTTAGCAGACAGCATTTATATGGCACCTCAGTCACACACACCTACACTGATAGCAGTTAGCTGCCGTGCAGGGCGCTGTGACGAGGTCAAAAGCACCGTCGGTACAGCTCAGGGACGACCTGCTGAGCCTCAACTGATCGAGGTTGTGTGCACACATGCATGTGTATTATGGCACGTTGTTAATTTTTTAGTAAAATTCTACCATAAAAAGTCTCTCACACACATGGGCAATAAATGGTCCCACACAATGTTAGTAAATATAATTATGTAGACTAACTTTAAAGACCTACATTTACACAAACCAAATAGTATAAAAAGAGCCTTTTGTTAATGTGCTTGAGCTGGATGCTTTAACATGCTTCATCCATAAGGTGGCACCAGTAAGACACAGCTGCACCTGTGGTGTGTGAACACATTAGTTACTTCAGTTACGTTTGATAAATACTCATCTGTAAAAGCTTAAATTCACAGAATAATGTTTGCTGCTTATCTGAAGGTAGTTTTATCAGACTTATTTGTTTTGAATCAGCCTGTGGGCCCTCTGAACTCAACTCACAGTTAAATCTGAAATGATCTGTTTTGTTGGTGAATTTTCACAATTTCTTTGAGCTTTAATTTAACCAGAAATTGGAAAAGTGGCAAAAATCTGCGCTATAGCACCTTTTGTTTGAGATGTTGATTTTAACTATTTGTAGCATTTTTTTCTAAATTATTTGCACCTTTTCTCTGTAGTCGGTAGCAAACCTTGTACTAGTGTTCACATTAATCAACAACCTTCACTGTCTGTTCTGGGATGTTGGACCACTATTATTGGTTTGAAAGGCTCCCTTGCCTGGATGGGATTAAGGTCTGAACTCTATCTGGGCCACTCTAAATGTTGACACGGTCCTCTGTTAACTACTATTAGGCTGCTTTGGCTGCATCTGTTGGCAGTTCCACTGGTGCCCAAAGCCACGTTTTCTCCATCTATTTTCCAATTGGATCACCACCAATGCAACTCTGGTGCTAATATCTCAAGACAGCACACTGCTCAAAGCTGGTTTCCATGGATGCAGTCCAAGTAGGGACTCACTTAACCAAGATAGTAACACAAAACTCAGTCTTTGCAAAAGTCTTACAAAGAGGAAAGCTTTTGTTCACCCGCTCTGTTGATGGAGATGAAAACGGAGCTGTTTGGACATAAGTACGCAGCTTTCCTTTGATCAAAGAAAGGATAGATTCAACCCCAGCAGCGTCATCTCTGCAGCCAGCCATTTAGGAAGAACATTTGTTTGCTTCATTAAGATTCTGGAGGAGGACTTGGCCTTTGGCTGCATCTGAACAGCAAACAGGACAAAAATCTGAAGGATTCAGCCAAACTGTTCAACAAATACTCAACAGAAAATAATATTTACATATTTGAATGGCTCAGCTAGACCTAAAGCCCACCCAGAATCTATGAAAATAACCAAAGTCCAGGGTTATGGCAGAGAGGCCTTCCAGCCTCAAAGACAATGATTTTAATCGAGGTATTTTTCTTTAAAAAAGGGAAAAAGATTGAAGTTTTAGACATAAATGATAACACAATGATTTGTTGCCTTTTATCACTCGTTTTCCTCACTTGGAACCAGAAGAAACCCTTTGGAGGTGAGAAGTTTGGACAGTTTTTTTAAGTTTGAACTCTTCGTAATAAGCATGTATGCTCACAGCCTTGTGAGTCTGTGTGTCTTTGTGCATTGTGTGTTTCCTCCGTGTTTATTCCACTGTTACCTCGTTTGTTCTGTTTATTCTCGGAGGTCCCTTGTAGTCCTCAGTTTTCCATTCGCTGGATGGAAACCAAAGTCTTCTCCAGCTTATTATCTCTGTGGAGCAGTTGTCTAGACACCCTTCGTGGTTCTGAAACAAACACTCGTTCTAAAACTATCATGTCTGTGGTGATAAAGACAAACTACTCGATCAGTTTGACAACATCTTGTTCTTTGAAAGACCAGAGAGCATAGTGTTATCTAAATTATAAAATGAAAGAAGTAGATTTAAAAAAGGTCTCTTTCATCCAGTAAATTGAGGAACTTCTGATTGGATTTCTGCAGAAGATTTTTCCAAATGCTGTGTTAAATTAAATTCCTTATTACAAGGAATATCATTTTCTAATCAACCCTTATTGGTCATATTCTTCCTGCAGCCTAAAAGATCGATCCATTCCTGAGCTTCACGCTGCCTTTCATCCAAATCTTTAACTATCCACAAAAAATGTGCATTTTTCAACTTTTTAAATAGTGACACAACATGTGATGTTTTTTCATTGAAATCCAATTGAATGTCATGGAGACAGAAAAACGGGACAATGATAGAAATTCTATGAACACTTTAATAGCACATGCCTTAAGAAATGATTTTAATCATACAACACAGTGTCAGGATCAACGAGAATCAGAGACTGAAGTTGATACAGCGAAACATTTGCAGTAAAGTACCATAAGCAAACTTTGCATCTACTGCAGAACTAAATACTTGGTCTGTCACATTGAGAAGGTTAATACAACGCACATGCTTTTAGATGTGGAAGAGGCGCTCATGTCGCAGTTACTGAAAACTGTGATTGATCTGATCGTGTACTCCTCCTGCTAATGGCCGACACTCACAGAGTTTAACATTTGCAGCACTCGTCCTCTTGCTTTTATTCTTTTCATTCTTATGAAAAACTCGTGAACCTACTGAAAAAGCTATTTTATTTTCCAGAAGGACTGAAAATGCATCTTTTCTTACTAAACATCATCTACTCGTAAAGCTTTTTTAGGTAGAGCTGTGCATCCGTCACCTCCCTCCATCCCTTCCAGTGGGAACACACGCTGTTTAATTGATGTCTCTGCATTGATCCCTGTTATCTGTCCGGTCAGCAGTCATGCATTATGGATATTTGATATTTCATTCACTGCTACTTTCAGCAGCGAAAGGATTCATAACAACCAAAACAGTCACTCGTTACACATATTGTCCCATATGTGGCTGATCAATAAAGTTTTTTATTATTTATCAAATGAATCACCTGACTGATAAGAATGGCACCAGAAGCTGTGCGTCAGGATTTTATTCTTGTTCTATCGCTTGTTTATGTTGTTCTCCCCGGGTTTTATTTCACTAAATCTGTGTGTACTTTGCTTTGTGAAAAATACTTTAATAAAAGCCGTTTTACCTCTACATACATGTCAAATATTGGCTTTTTTTCCAAAGCTTTTAAGCTGAACTGTAGCAAGTTTAAAAAAGAAAAAGTCATGCATGAAGACATGATACAAAAACAGGTGAATGAGGGGGCGTATATAAGCAGAGAATAAAACATTTAAATGCTGTTCTAGTGCTCTAACAGGACTTCTCTGGGAGAAACTAAAGGGTCATTTCTCTGGTATGAACTCAATCGAGCAGCTGAGATTTGCTGCTTCTGCCCCCTCCTTGAAAGCGAGCAGAAAGTACATGACCTTCCTCACTTTGGCCAGCTCAGCAATCCTTTCACCGAACTCCTGCATGTCCGCCTCCAGGCACTTGAGCGGCGAATCCTCCGGGTCGCCAGTGTTTCGCCAAAATGTTCCAATCGGCTCCAGAAGCTGACGGGTCATCAGGTTGGTGAGGTCAGGGGTCCAGTGCTGTGAAATACCGGTGATGGTGACTCTGCCGTGGCCGGAGAGGGAGAAATACCAGCGGGAGAAGTTCAGCTCCTGGGTGGCGAAGTCCAGGCGATACACGGCCTCATGGGGGAGAAGCAGACGCTCGCCATCCTGACGCTTCTGCCCAGACCGCTGCAGAGATGACACGCGAAGACGCATCATCTGCAGGGGAAACGAAAGGACACACAGACTGAGACAGAGAAAAATGGAAACCGAAGACACATTTATACTCTGCAGTCATGGGCTGTTTGGCAGCAAAGCTGACAGTCGAGACAATGAGTCGGGAACAATGGTCTGAGTTCAGACTGCGAGGGAAGTCAATGCGGAGCTTTGGAGATACATTGTGAGCTTAATTTATCCTAAAAGAAACACTTTGCATAATCAAAATAAAGTATGATACAATAGAGTGTCCCATAAATAGAAGAGAAATAAGACCATATGAACCATAAATAGACAATTGTACTGATTTTGCACATCAACACAGGAGACTGTGGCCATTTTCATATTATGATGCCTCAAAAATGGGATGATGCCCTGATTGCTCTTTGCTTTTTCACACTGACCAAACCGAGGCAGCTCAGTACTGTCCCACTGCTGGATGCTGTTTCTCCCTCCCACCCGTTCAAGTTCTACCTTGAACAGGCGGATTTAAATAGTTGGACCCCACTTTGAGAAGCATCGCTCTAACCCACACTTCTCTACACATAAAAGATGCATGTTTCTGTTTGTTCCCAGTCACAAATACTGCGTCTCTGTTAATGATTCCACACCCAATGATTTTATAGGCCCAGACTCTTTTCCTCCTAATGAGCACACAGTGATGTTTACACACAGGACATCGAAACGCACTGACGAAAACTATCATGACCAATATTTTAAAGATGATTACGTTCATTGAAAAAGGCAGAAATGCTTAAATATACAAATATAAGTCATTTAGATAAGTGATGCTGCATAAAACATCTCAAAAATAAATCTTAAAATTTACCCAACAACAAATATGTGACTGTATTTTTGTGAAATGCACAGAATGTGGTAGATTAAAGTAATATATTAGTTGTTTTCTCATTTTCACGTATCGCATTTTAAGTGTGATGTCCACAAACCGTCCAAATAAGAAATAATGTGAAAAGCAGGCATGGTGTCTGAACAGCCATCAACATTTTAATTTAAAATGTGCGGCACTAATGGCATCCACACGTTTTAAAGGCACTGTCATGTATCTGGAAGTGAGATGTTGTTATTTTGGAGTGTGAAGCTCACCTCTGTCAAAGCAGCATCTTCTTTAAATTCCAGCACCAACGTTTTGGAGGGAGATTTTGCCTTGTCCATGACTTTGAGGTTGTAATTCTGGTTGAGGAGAGGGTAAGGCCTGCCTGTGAGGAAAGATGCAGTGATGGATGGAGCTCTGGAGTTTCTGATCTCACTCTCTCATCCTCCCTCCCTTTTTCATTGGCTCATATGCCTCCTCTTTCCCTCCCCTCCCAGCTGTCTCCATCAGTGTACCAGTTTCTCACTTTGGTTCACAGCCCACTCCCCCCTCCTGCCCACAGGGTTGTTTGGTTAGGACATATTGACTGGCATGAGAGGATTGGGGGGGGGGGGGGGGGGGCAGGGAGACGAGATCAATGCAGAAAGCTAATAATTCCATCAGTATCAGAGTTATTTGTGGAGTCCTGTGCATTCAACCCTGTTAAGAGTCCTGAAACATGACATATTCTCTACATACATAATACATAATATAAAATACATTCTTCATATACAAGTTAACCAAAGTATTTGATTTGTGAGGGAGGAATTCTGAGCATAACTGAGACCAAACTTGGTACATGCCTGAAGTATTTCACATTTTCTGATCTTCGCCCACTGCAGAATCATCACCTCTTAATACTATATGCTGTGGGAAAGGTTGAGAATGTCTTAAAGTCAAATGAAAATACTGGTTTTAGAAGGTGTTGAGCAGGTGGGTGATGTGTGAGGGTGCTAGGCAACAGGAGGCACCGATGACGTGCAAGAGGGAACTCTGGGAGGTTCCTGAGGGCCTCTGGGAGCTCAGCTCGTCCTGGCTCAATGGAGCTCATATTTATTTATTTATATCCCTCACCTCACAGAGGACTGTGTGTCTGTCTGTGTGTGTCTGTGTGTGTCTGTGTGTGTGTGTGTGTGTGTGTGTGTGTCTGTGTTACATCACTTGTTAATGTGTCGTCAGTGGGGATTTTCTCACAGGATAAGGATGAATGGCATTCCCTCGTTGAGAACTTTGTAAATCATTAGTGCTCATGTCAAGTGTACAAGTGGAAATGTTGGTGTTTTTAAACTTTTTAGAAACTTAACTAGCAGACTTCCATATGTCTGAGTTTATATAAATGGACATATTGTCAAAGGTGAAATATACCAAGTTTGTTCTGATTCGTCTGAGCTACTGTAATGCTGACTCAGCCAAAAGGTCGAGCTAAAATATTATCCAACCTTCATGTTATATATGTCCAGTGATCCCTAAACATCTGTTGGACCAGATGTTTGGGTCTTTGACATGTAAAATTAGTCTGAAGCAACCCCTGAGGAAGCAGAGGCTTCAAAACTGTGGTTATGGGGGAGCACCATGAAGCTCTTTCAATGACAGTGAAATAGGCAGAAATCTAACATGTGGTTATCCATCCATCCATCCATTTCCTTACGCTTTTCTGAGGGGCCTCCTCCCTGTAGGACATGCTCGGAAAACCTCCAAAGGGAGGCGACCCGGAGGCATCCCAACCAGACGCATGAACCACCTCGACTGATTCCTTTCGATGCAGAAGAGCAGCGACTGTACTCGAGTTCTCTCTCTAAGGCTGAGCCCAGCCACCTTCTGAGGGAAACTCATTTCAACCGCTTGTATCCGCGACCTTTGGGTCACGACCCCGATCTGTGACCACAGGTGAGGGCTGGAACACGGATGGAGCAGTAACCTGAAAGCTTCTCCTTCCGGCTCAGCTCCCTCATTTCTGCTGACGAAGCACCAATCTGCCTGTCCAGCTACCCTTTCATCACTTGTGAAAAACATACTAAGATGCTTGAACTTACTATTCATTTTATTGTAATCTTTATCATTTTATGGTAATATTTATCATTTTATTGTAATCTTTATCATTTTATGGTAATATTTATAATTTTATTGTAATATTTATCATTTTATTGTAATCTTTATCATTTTATGGTAATATTTATCATTTTATTGTAATCTTTATGTTAAAGCGTTCACCACATGCACAAGGTTTTGTTGCTGTTTATTTTACCTTCACAAAGGAAGTTATCTGTGGGTGGCTGCTTTGGTCTATTTGTTATCAAGATGGTTCAAAAAGTTAAGACATTTCCAAACATTGAGCTTGCTCCAACCTAAAAATTATCAACTTTTGATATCAGTTTGGATCCAGACCCAGGATTAAAAAAAACAAAACTTTTTAAACTTGGCCTTAGCAGAAGTATGGAGTCTTAGACTTTTTTTGCATTAACTTCTGTTTATTGTAGATAATACTTTATCCTTTATCCTTTATCCTTAACAATAATCAATTCTTCCAAAAACCATAACTTTAACCACACCTGTAATTTACATGCTACCATCACCAGGAGCTCAGAAAATGCATGTTGGGACCAGCCTTTGGTGCACATGATGACAGCTGATGCCTAAATAGTTTGTATTGATACCACAAAAGGTCCCAGTGAGATCATTAAACATTTTGTTTGTAATGTTCAATAATTGCTTTACCTCGAGTCTTATTAGCATACGGACGTGACTCCCATGTAGATTAGCCTTCACAATGAAACCAAAACACAGCTTAATGATCATCAAACACTGACAGCAGACCAGTGCTTTACACTTTTTCATACTCAAAGGGTCCGAAACAGTGCCTGCTGACTCCAACAGAAACAAAACCAAACATTTATAAACCTCGCCTTGTTCATTTACAGGTTCAGCTGCTCTCAGAGGCCTCATAAATGTGTATATTACTTGCTGTTTTTACAGTTTAACAGTTATTAAAAGCGCTGCAAACTGTATATGATACAGAATATGCTTTTAATGTTGCAGTTTTTTTATAATAACCATAACTGATTGACTCACGTTTGACTTCCCCACTCACAGTAACCTGTTTCTGTTCTCCCAGGTGATCCCAGACTGGAAGGATCAGGAGTGGAATGAAGAAAAACCAGAGTCATATGCCGGGATCTTCCACTTCCAGTTCTGGAGGTTTGGTCAGTGGGTGGATGTGGTGATTGATGACAGGCTTCCCACTGTGAACGGACAGCTCGTGTACTGCCACTCAAACGACAGCAATGAGTTCTGGAGCGCACTGGTGGAGAAGGCCTACGCCAAGTAAGCATTTCCACCGTGTGCTGGTTTGTGTGTGCTCAGATTAGTTTGATCCACATTGCTGTGGTCTGTTACATTACATTTATATTGATTTGAATCTATTCAGCTGCTCCCAGAAGCATGTTTTATGTTTATGTTTCTGTATTTATCAGACGCTTTTATCCAAAGCGACTTACAAATGAAGATATAACAGCTTTATAAAAAGCTAACAATAAACTACATAGAAGGAACCCAGGAGTCCGACTCTGTCAGAGGTGACAGAGTAGAGATAGGGTGCAGGCATAGAAGGAAGTGCAGAAAGATAAAGTGCAGAGATAGAGGGGGGGGGGGAGTACAAGGTAAGTGCTAGGATAGGAGATGCTGTCTGAAGAGCTGGGTTTTCAACAGTTTCTTGAAGATAGACAGGGACGCTGTTCTGGTAGCGCTCGGTAGGTCATTCCACCATCGTGGGACGACACATGAAAAGAGTTTGGATCGTCTTAGGCATGTTTTAGACTAGTTAAAGAGTCTTCTATTTAAATATTCTAATATATTTGATATGAAAATACATAAAAGCTTGAAATTTGGTTTAGAAATCCGTACTTTCGGCTGATGTTGTCTATCGTTTCTGTTTTGTTGAATTTCGAAGAGACTTATTAAGCATAGAATATTCCCTGTGTGTGTTTCCAAGGATGTGCGGCTGCTATGAAGCTCTGGATGGGGGAAACACGGCCGACGCGCTCGTGGATTTCACTGGAGGTGTTTCCGAGCCGATGGACCTGACGGAGAACGGATACAAAGACGATGAAGAGAAACAGACCGAGCTGTTTGAGCGAGTCCTGAAAGTGCACAACAGAGGAGGCCTCATCAGCTGCTCGATCCGGGTGAGAAGACGAACACAAACTCACGATGGCTGAACAATTAAATTGAAGTATTTAATGTTTCGGGGTGTTGCTCCAGGCAACCACAGCGGCGGACATGGAGGCCAGGCTGGCCTGTGGCCTGGTGAAGGGCCACGCCTACGCTGTGACGGACGTCCGCAGGGTAAGGCTGGGCCACGGCCTGCTGGCCTACTTCAGATCAGACAAACTCAACATGATCCGCATGAGGAACCCCTGGGGACAGAGAGAGTGGAACGGGCCCTGGAGCGACAGGTGAGGAAGTTTTTGTTTAGCTGAAGCACTCCTCCTGCTCTTCACTGGGGTTCCTCTGCCTCTGACTGTCTCTGTTTATATACTCGCTGGGGTGTCATTTGCCCTCCATGTTCACTTTTTAGCTCATACATTCTGTGTTTTCCTCTCAGACTTTCTTGTTATGAATGTTTAAGTGAAGATAACTGAACTTTTTTTTGCCTTTTTGTAGCTCTGAAGAGTGGAAGAAGGTCAGTAAGAGTGAAAGAGAGAGCATGGGTGTCACAGTGGACGACGACGGAGAGTTCTGGTGAGTTTTAGTGAAAAGCTGCCATCTGCTGGACAAGTAAGATAACTTAAAAAAATACTCTTAACAAATACATTTGTTCAGTTTACCTCTTCTGATAGTTTGTTGATCACATGACATCCTGCATCCCTTACTTCTATCACAAATTAAGAGCTAATTCATGGTGTCCACATTCACTTGTGTGCAAGGCCTCTCTGGCCGACATTTACTCAAGCAAACGTGTTTTTAGACGAGACTCTACAAGAGCATTCACCTCCTCTGTACTTTCTGAAAGAGCACCACAGCTGTAGATTGATTAATGCACATGCATAGAAAGCTTAGTTTGCTCAACTTTTAGCGTTAATTAATCCGAGCTGTGATCCACAAAGTGTTGATTTGATCATAAACGGTGGAGGATTTCTGCTTATCCAATTTCTTCTGTCTGCAGGATGACCTTTGATGACTTCATTGCAAACTTCACAGACCTTATTCTCTGCCGCCTCATCAACACGTCCTACCTGAGTTTACACAAGACCTGGGAAGAGGCTGTGAAGCGAGGCTCCTGGCGCCGCCATGACAACCCGCTTCTCAACCGAGCCGGCGGCTGTACCAACCACAAGAACACTTTCCTCCAAAACCCGCAGGTCCTCCTTCCTTTCATTTACTCTTTCAGATTTTGTTTAGAACAAGACTGTGACTGTGTTTTTGTTCGATTTCTGTAGTACGTGTTTGATGTGAAGAAGCCGGAGGACGAGGTTCTGATCTGTCTGCAGCAGAAAGACCGCAGAGCCAACCTCAGAGAGGGGCGAGGAGAAAACCTGGCTATTGGCTTTGACATACACAAAGTGAGGCATTAATATGTATAATCTGGTCTGAGAGGAATAAACTGAGCTTTATAACCTCCATGAATGTGTGATTTATATGTGTTGTTGGAAATAAAGGGAGGGAAAAGACTGATGTCTCTCTATGTTCAGGTGGAGCTGAACAGGACCTACCGCATGCACGTCACCCAGGAAAAGGTTGGAGGGAGCATCTACATCAACTCGAGATCCGTGTTCCTGCGCATCGACCTGAAAGAGGGGCGATACGTTATCATACCCACAACCTTTGACCCCGGCCTGGAGGGAGAATTTCTGCTCCGCATCTTCACCGACGTGACGTCAGACTGCAAGTACGGACATACTGTGGTAGATTAGACTAGTTTCAGCACTGCACAAACTGATCTTAACAAGATATTTGAAAAGCTACAGAGCTGTGGACAAGCTCTCTCTTTGTCGGCCTGTCCTGCAGGGAGCTGACTCTCGATGAGCCTCCTCAGACCTGCTGGTCCGGGATGTGTGGTTATCCCTCACTGGTCACTCAGGTCCACGTGCTGCAGGCCGACGGACTCGCTGGGCAGGACTCGGGTGGAGGTAGATCACTTGATACCTGCTTAACTTCAACAGATTACCATCTCACTTTACACAAATGAATCCTATCAGATTTAACTCTATAAAGTGTAAAAAAGTGTCATCTCTGTAAGTTGTGGCTGTTAAGTGACTGTTTTTGTCTTTAATGTGGTGTTGTGTAGAAGTGCAGAGACTGAATTTTTCTATACTTTAATTCTGCACTCCTGTAAACAATGAAATGTGAAAAGATGTTAAAACAACTCTGTGTGTGTTCAGTGTCGGATCCTTACGTGATCATTCATTGTGAAGGAGAGAAAGTTCGCTCTGCGGTCCATAAAGACACACGCAGCCCCGTCTTTGACACCAAGGGTCTCTTCTACAGGAAGAAAGCCAACCGACCAATCGCCATCGAGGTTTGTGTGTGTTTGTGTGTGTGTGCAGAAGTGCGTGCACGTTTCTGGGTGTTGCTGACCTCTCCTTCTGTCTCAGATCTATAACCACAACGTGCTCGTGGACTCCTTCCTGGGTCAGGTGACGCTCCCTGCTGAGCAGGGACAAATCCAGAAGACGCTCCACCTGAAGAACAAGGGCGATCGCCAGGACAACGACCTCCCCGGTACCATCACTCTCTCAGTAGTGACCAGCTCGGTGCTGACTGGCATCTGACACGTGGGTTTGAGTTGGGAAAGAGTTTACCAGAGCTTTGTTTGCCTCACTTAGGGGAGGAGAACAGCTGCTGCAGAAACCATAACTATTATTACAAATTATTTGCACTGGGTGTGTCTCAATATACTGAAAAAAGTAGGATTACTAGTTGGCTTATAAATGTTTACAAGTCCTGAAGTTTTCTCTTATCAGATCTTCTTTTTGTCAATCAGCAGCTTCTCAGAGATTTTTATACCACTGTTTCTCATTTTGTATTCGCTAATTTTTTATAATTATTCGACTTATTTTAACCATATTTGTCTCTTTATAATTTGCCCAACCACTCGAAAGTTAGAGCGATGCACTAAAGTAGACCCTCCACTCCATCTAATACATCCAACTGAGCACATTCTCCTTTTGCCTTTCACTTTAACTCTATTTTCCCAGATGACTGTTGCTTCTTTCTGGTAAAATAACCCCTCAGAAACCTGCCTGAAATCCCTGAAATCTTTCCACTCACAATTTTATAACTTTGTCTGCATCTGGTGGGTAACGGGAGTATGAACTCAAAGTTAAGTAGTTTTTTCATGGAGATTCTGTGCAGATCCTCTTGTTCCCTCTGCTTTAAATCACTGAACACATTAATGTTCCTGTTTACTTACATGTGGGACTTGATATTCTTTTAAAGCTGTAGATTATTGATAAAAACAGCAGGATGCAGGGATTTTTCCATGTATTAATACAGAATCATACAGTATTCTTCACTAATATTTGTGGGAAGACTTTCCTGCAGCCAGTCAGTTAAGTGATGGACACGGGATGATGGTCGGAGGCTTAAGTTGCTGTTAACGTCAAACACTAAACTGAGGATGAGCTGTGGCGTGTTTCTTTGTGCCAAACATGATGGTCGGAGTGTTTTTAAAGTGTCCAATAACTAAAATGTCAAAGGAGTCTTTAAACTTTTGTAAGATGTTCTAGTTTGGGGAAAATATATCAGATGGCAGAAAGGGTTCAGTGACCCATAAAAGTCAAAGTTTCTTAATCTGCATGTTGAAGGTTCACGTTAGAAAAGATTGCCTGCTTGAGATTTAACCTGTTTTAGTTGCACCTTTCAGTAGTTTAAGTCATGTAAGACGTTACCTCCCCGGTCAGCCATCACACCTGAATCCAGATGGGTTGTTGTAGGATGAGATGTGGCAGAAATGATCAGATAAATCAGGTCAACATGTCTCAAACATTAGTAACTGAGACTGTACGAGTCCAGTCCACTACGAGTGTTGCGTTCCAGTCTCTCCTTCGCCACCAGATGGCGCCACATCCCACGTGGTGGCTTTGAGTGGACAGTCTGGGCCTTTTTACCATGTGGTGTGTAAAGCTGATTGTTTAGTTTTGAGCATGATGCCACTTGTAAGCACTGCCAAGTATAATTCTGTCTCAGGTGCATTAAACAGATCTTTACTGATGCAGTGATGGTTCCTGTGGACCTTTGTTCATGTCAGTGTTGAGAATCTGAAAGGCGAGCCGTCGGCTCTATTCAGGCAGGATCCTACGTATTAAAACCAAAAGAGGATTTTATGAGCTGAAGTTTGTGGAGTGAAAGAAAAGCAGACCAACAGCTGGGTTTTGTAATGGTCGATAATTGACTTTATTGTGCAAAATGTTAAGTTTCTGTGTGATGAAATGCGGCTGTCCTCCATAACCGCACGAGTCTTTGTACCATCAGGCTGTTTTTGACCTTCATCCAAGTCAAAGATGTCCAAAGTTTCTCTCAGTCGACAAATAAAGTTTACTCCCTTAAAAGTCTTTTTTTTGTGCTTCATATTTCTTCGCCGGTTGAGTTAAAGCAACAGTAGAGAAATTTAAAACTATGTGAAACTGTCCCGAACGCAGAGTCCACAACGGTGGAAACGCCACGACACACCGTTTTGACTGAAGGGCGCTTGACATGTTTGTGGACTTTTGATGGCGTCTTTCTGGCCTCTTCAATACGATAATAAACTCCACGTGTGGCTGTACGTGTGCAGGGTTCACACGGAGATTTACTGTTATGGTGGTGGTGTGGGCGGAGCCAACACTGCAGCTGTAGGTACCAAATGATGACATTCTGCAAATCTAACCAGAGTAAACAAACTTGTTTCCTTATTCAAATATCAAAAATGATTCACTTTTTGTGGTGAAATCACTACTTATCTATTTTTTTATTAAAGAGTGTGGATCAGACGTCTCTGACTGAAGGATATTTTCTTCTTTTTAAAATCTCTCTTCAAGAATGTTTCCTGCAGGTGACATTTCAGGTGGAAACTTCTGGAAATGTAGCCTGAAGAGAACATTTATTCATGGTACCTTACAGAAAACTAAAGCCCGTAAATACAAGACAAGACAACAATCTGAAACGATCCACCACTTGTGGGGATTTCCACATCATCTTGATCATTTCAAGAATAAGAAAAAGACACAGACTCGGTGTGTTTTGAGGAGGTGCCTGGGATGTTGGTTTTAATAACTTAGAAAACATTTATGTTACAGCAGTACTACAGTAACAGTACAACAGAGAAATGAAAGGAGCTGCATTCACATCCAGTGGTGCCAGTTTGAACATTTTAAAACCAACAGATTCTGCCACGGCGGCGAAACACAGAACAGTGGACTGACTGTTAAAAGGTGGCATAAAAACACAATGACCTGTTCTTACTGGTGAAACAGGCGAGGTGCTTCATGTGACTTTAAAGAGTCGGTGGAGGCTGTTACTGACTCGGATGTCCAGCTGCTGTGTCGGAGGATCTTGAAACTCCTCCAAAGCAGCTGAAATGATCGTATTAAACTTCTGCATTGAAGCGATTTTTAAAATTTTTTATTATTATTTTTTTTATATATAAAAAAAGAGGACGACACGTGATTAGAAGTTAGCAAGACTCGGTCTAAAGCATGTTTTCTAACAACAGCTGAACCACAGGAAAGTACCTGAAAGAACATTTTGGTGATTAAATGGGTGGTAAACCAACCATTAAAGGTTTTCTTTCAGTCTGAGCCAAAAAAAACATGAGAAAACAAGGCCAAGATCCCACAAAATATCATTCTTTCCTTGTAGGCTTCTGTGAGGAAAGCTTAACCTAATTTACACAGAAATTGGCTGATTTTCATAGTTTTCCTGATTAGACTCAAAGATTTTTTTTAATGTTTTACATTTTGATCTATTACTATGATTAGTTGAAAAGTCTCACTTGGACCTTTTGAATTTATATAAAAGAAGCAGTTCAAACAACTTTCTTTGTGACCGTTTTAGATTCTTTAATGAGCAACAGGTGAAATTATAATGATAAAACTAAGGTTTAACTTCTGTATATGTGAGTAAAGTTTAGCAAGAACTCAATAAACCAACCTGCCTCTAATCTTTTTTTTAAGGTTTTATTTGCACTCGGCAAACTTCAAACTAGATTACATTGAAACTGGGTTTGTAAATTGTCTGGAGGACGATTTAAAATGAAATATTAGTGGCGACCTCAGCTGGGTTTTGCTCCCGTTTGGACTCTCAAACTGTCAAATGTAAAAAAATCACAAAAAAAACAACTTTCGCTGAATATAAAGCCTGAGAATCCAGTTTTACTTTGCTCATGTTTCTGACGTTAATGATTTAAAATGCTCTTAAATTTAAGATAAAAAAGCTTAGCCACTGATTTTATGAGCAATGGAATTAAAGAAAAGGTAAATGATGATGAATAATGAGTCAGAAACCTTTGTTGTGGCTTTCTTTGCTCTGTCTGCAGTTTCTCTGACAAACAGCACAAAGCAGGACTTTGAGCAGCTTTCTTAGATTTAACCAATTTAAAATGACCCCCCCGTCGATACGCATCATAAGTTATAACGTTCACTATTAGAGGAAACCACATCTCACTCGGAACTCCTTTAATACTGACTTGGCTTTTGCTTTTTTTGTAAAAATTAAAGTTTGACAAACACATGATCAAAGTTTAATCGTCTGTTTCAGCTCAAACTCAAGGCAACGCCCCCATAAGACGAGTGGAGCCTCTTCTTATGAAGCACTGATTTGACAGGATGGAGTTAATGTTAAAGTCTTTATTTTTTTTTAGGTAAATCCTGACAGTGACGTTTATCCAGAAGCCGAGAAAACAAACTCAACAGCTGCCTGACTCGTGATCAGTGTTCATCTTCCTCCTCTGAGCCTCGAACAAAAAAATAAAGCTTTGTTCCTTCTCTCGGCACAACAAAGTTTAAAAACCTCATGAAGACACGCGGCTCGTCTTATTCCACAGCAGAATCTCAAACAAAACACGCTGATGGACTCACAGCTGACCGATCTGCACATCACCTGCAGCAACATCTCTCCTCCTCACCTTCATATAGAAAATATAACACTATATTTTACAAGAGAACTAAGAAAACAGAACATCTATTATCTTACAAGGGACAGCGTACAGGCAAAGTATGTACAGCAAACGTGGACAAAGTGGGCGAACACTTTGGATCAGAAATATTCTCCTGTGGCTCCGATTGAAATGGACGAGCAGATCAATTTTATTTTTTAACAAGCTCGTGGCATCATGTCGGGATATTTTCTGCTCACACTTGAAACTCATTGTTCAGGCGATCCTCGTGAATGAAGCCACTCTGCAGCCTGGAAAAAAGCGTTCATGACAGGTTATCTGAGTTATTTTCATTTTCAATCAGTCTGCCGACTGTTTTATTGATAGATAAGCCAATTTAATATCAGAGATTGATAACAGTTACAACTCCCTTAAGCTTGAAATGTACTGTTCTGTCCGAGCAGCAAAACCCAAAAATCCATTTGTGAACACATTAGCCTGGAAAAGCTGAGCATCCTCGGCATTATCGGAAATTTTGTGTCGTCTTTTCTGACGCAAAGTGTTGAGTTTGACACCCTCCTTGGCGGCAGGTTATTAAGTGCTATGAGAACGATGACGTGCTAACTCCTGCGTCCCACTCCATCAGGCTCAGATGGGATAAATCTGCTGTTATCTCCTGGACCAGTCAGAGAGAAGTCCGCGACTCAGGGAGAGGCGTCTGAATGCGTCCACTGAGACATGACGAGCTGCCAGTCCTGCTGTCAGGAGGCTTTTGGTCCGGTGATAGCACTCTACTACAATATAAACAGGGGAGGGGAGGGGGGGGGGTGAGAGTGATATCCAGTTTCAAAGGTGGTTTGTGGCTGAAAGAAAAAACTGAAACAAAGAAGCGAGCGTTATTCGCACAAACGCAGCCATCATGACTGCGGACTGCTCTGGGCAGAGTTCATTGAGTCCGACTGGTCCTCCCACTCTTCCTCCTCTTCTTCTGGATGCGAGGGGCCATTGTTCCTGCCCTGCCTGCCTGAACCAGCACTGTCTCTGGGCAAAGCGGGACTCCCGGCCCCAGGCTTCGCTGGGCCTCTGGAGGTCCAATGTCCGTTTGACGGAGACAGGCTGCGGCCCCTCCCCTTTTCCTGAGCGTCGCTGTCGTTTTTGTCCTCAGCTCTTCTCTCCGCCGATGAAGAATTTTTGGTCATCTGTCTTCCATCCTCTTCATCCTCATCCTCATCGTCTTCTTCGTCGTCGTCATCCGAGTCGATGCGGTTGAGTCTTTTGCGGATCGGACGATCCTCTTCTGATGACGACTCGGAGTCCTCCGACTCGTCCTCGTCCTCCTCGTCTGTTGAAGGCCGCCGTTTCTGCAGCATCTGAGCGAGACGTTTGCGCCGCTGCAGCGACAGCATCTCTCTCCTCCTCCCCCTGCCCATCTTCTCCAGGTCCTCCTCCTCTCTGCCCGTCCTCATTAACCTCCTCTGCTTGTCTTTGTCGTCCCCCTTCTCCAGCTGTGTCCTCTTCAGCCGCCTCCCTCTTTCCCCTTCGTCCTCCTCATCTTCATATCTTCTCCTCTTCTCTCTTGTCCTGCTTCTCCGGAAGTCTTTCTCCTCTCTTTTCCGTCTGTTCACACTCCTCCTCTGGTCATCTTCCTCCTCTTCTTCATAATCCTCCTCATCTGAGTCTTTCGAAGAAAGCGACACTAAAGAAGAGAAAAAAGAAGTCAAAACTCCGATTACAGCCCGTTTCTTCTTTAAAAGCTGAAAAAAGGGGGCACTAACCGTCGCTGTAGTCGCTCGAGAGATGCTCCTTGCGTGGTCTTCCACGGGCTTTCGCCTTCTGCTTGGTGGCGGAGGCCCTGGAGTTGTCCGATGACTCCGACGTCTCGCGGTAGTTGACCTGCTGGCGCTGGCCCCGCCTGAGACCCCGCCTCTTTTTGTCAGTGTCGCTGTCAGTCATGCTGAACTGATCAGAGTCTGTTGTGAACCAGTCAGAAAGTAACCTGCATTTATTTGGGTTTTTTGACATTTCTTTCCACCATTTCTGTCCTGAGGCTTAAAAACGTGACGAAGCTGACGATCTTAATTTATTTGCTCTAATCTAGTCCATCGACTTCATTCAACATTTCTGTTCAATTACACACAATCGGTGTCCGCTCCTCATCCACTCACCCATCTCTTCCTCGCTTTCTTCTTCCTCTTCCTCCGTGGGGCATCTCCGCCGCCGTTTCCTGCCCCTGCGTTGAGTCCTCATCCGTTTGTGTTTCGGCACCTCCTTCACCTCCCGTCTGTGGCGGGCCCCTTTGTCCCAGTTGCCCACGTCGCTGCCCGCATCTTCGTCTTCCTCTTCATCATAATCGGCCCCCGATGCGCCAAACTCCTCGTCCTCTGAGCTGTGAGGGGAAGAGGAGGAGAAGGGAATAAGACACGTGGCGGAGAGAGTAAAGGGAAGAGAAGTTTTGGGTAAAACTCTGAGTGTGACCTGTTGCTGAGCATGAACTCGTCTTCGCTCTCTGCTGCCGTGCTGTCGCTCTCCAGGTCGTTCAGTCTCCGTTTCTTCCTGTTCCTCGCGGCACGAGTTTGGCTTCTGATTGGCCGTTGGCTCTCCTTGCTGTCCTCCGACAGGATGGAGGTGATTTCTTGACCCTTCCCTGCCCCTGAGTCACAATTCAAGCCCTCAAAAGTTTGCTCTTACATCAAATGAAAAACAGGCCTGAAAGATTTTTTAAAACCGATCTAAAACAATGATAGAAGTGTTTTTAAAGCTTTAATTCCCCTTTCTCTGAACTTCAGATGGTGCACTCACCATCACAGAGGTCTCTGATGTCCTCCTCAATGGCCTCGTCAATGGCGTCATCAAAGTCATCAAACCTGCAACAGTTTCATTTTCTTCATGAAGCTGATTTATTTCTCCTCACATTTTAAATGGCAGATTCATTTAAAATGTCACATTGACCATAACCATGTTTATCTTTTACATCCGCAGTACGATTCACTGTAAAAGTAAATCCGAATGTTGCCCTAAAGTGTGAAAAGAAGCACATTCTGCACGTTTTTTACACCTTAAGAATATCAAACAGCCCACTTCCCGCCGCCACCGAACCACACCCACCGGTAGCTGATGTGCTTCCTGGTTCTGGTTGATCTCCTCCCGAGATTTTTCATCTTCTTGGGATCTTTCTTCTTTGAAGACTTCTCCTCCTCCTCCTCATCTCCCTCCTACAGAGAGTTTTCAGCGTTACACGTCGGAACAAACAACAACAAACACTGAGTTTGCTTTAATCCACATTAGCAAACTTTTTACTCTAAGATGGAAATCCGAATTTCTCAAACCTTCAGTAAGAATCATAAACAAGAAGATTTGTTTAAACAGACAGATGCTCAAAACTAATTAGATTGTTCCCCAATTTTGAGCACAACTCTATGAAGAATGTGAACATTTAAGCTGATATTGATCGTGTGGTGAAAGGAGGAAAATGAAATCAAGCTCTGGTTTCCTCACAGGAATGATGTTCTCCACACTGATCCCCACATACACCAGCCGTTCCCTCCTGGAAACACAAGAAAAGATGCATTTAATTTTTATTTAGTCCCCGAACTGTTTTTAATTAGTACAAAAGTCCGGCGTGTTGTTCAGGCGGGTGTCCACCTCCTCTCTGCTCTCTCTTTTTTCTTCAGAGCGCTGTCCAGATTCAGTAGCTGCTCCTCTAGTTTCTCACACAGCAGCTTCTGAAAACAGAAAAACACAAATCCATCTCCATCAGACGTTTAAATCATATGTCTACAAGGTTAAAAGCTTTTTTTTGGACCTGATATTTCTTCTTTGTGTCCACATTGGCATCTTTTGTTAATTGAAACACTCTCAAAAGTACAAAAACTTTCTACCAAGTACTGAAAGAGTACAGAAAAAAAATAAAATCTACACAATCTGCCTGCATTTACATCCAAAAAAACAAAATCTACACAATCTGCCTGCATTTACATCCAAAAAAACAAAATCTACACAATCTGCCTGCATTTACATCCAAAAAAATAAAATCTACACAATCTGCCTGCATTTACATCCAAAAAAATAAAATCTACACAATCTGCCTGCATTTACATCCAAAAAAATCAAATCTACACAATCTGCCTGCATTTACATCCAAAAAAACAAAATCTACACAATCTGCCTGCATTTACATCCAAAAAAACAAAATCTACACAATCTGTCTGCATTTACATCCAAAAAAACAAAATCTACACAATCTGCCTGCATTTACATCCAAAAAAACAAAATCTACACAATCTGCCTGCATTTACATCCATCTTACATGTTGGCAGGGTGGACAGAACCACTCTCCATCTGGGATGAGCATCAGCGGCGGCCGCAGGCAGGCCGTGTGGTACCCGCTGTCACAGGAGTCACACAGCAGGATCTGAGGACGCACACACACACTCATAAGTATGTACACACTGAAATATCTTCAGCAGAACACTGAAGTAGGCAACAAGTCGGCCATCTTCAGCTAATGTGAGAGAAAAATGTCAAGAGGCCCTCAGGAACTCTGCTCAGCCGAGTACGTTTTGTTTTTGGGTTTTGGCCGATAGAGAACCCCTGATCACCGTTCCAGTGCTCTGATCTGATGAGGGAAATCACAGAAGAGCATCTCTCCTGAACATTCCCTCAGATCCCAGATGCAGCAGAGCAGGCGCTCTTCCTCCTCCTCCTCACTACGGTGAGTTTCCGTCTGTAAACGTTCAGACTCTGAAGTTTTCCCCCAGTGATGTTTACTCCACCAGTCGTGAGAAGCATTATTTACTCAAGCAAAAAAAGCACTTGAATTAAGTTTATAAACTTTATAAACCCAACGGTTAAGACACTCAAAGACCTGCTTCCATCATCATCATCATCAGCTGTTTCTTATGGCATGAAGTAGCAACAAGCTGCATATGCAGAACTCTGCAGGGCATTTATAAAGTGTTGTGTTTTTTTCCTCATCTTTGTGATTGAGTATGTTATTAAAGCTAATCGATCCAGTATTAAGTGGAATCAGCTGAACATTGTCCGTGTTGGGAGGCTCCAACCAGCAAAGGTCGGATGAAATTTAGCAGGGCATTAAACAATTAAGAGCTTTTAAACTACAAACCATATTCACTCACTAATGCTCATAGAAGGCCATGTAGTGCTCTTCTCCTCTATCACACATTCACAAAATGATGGACGCCTCAGAGGCCACGTGGCGTTCAGTGTCTTTCCCAAGGACACTTAAACGTGTGGTCTGGAGAAGCCGGGAATCGACCCACCGTTTAGCGACACTGCTCCTCCTCCTCCTGAGCCACTGTTTGGCTGGCAGGGATCTTTTCTTTTCAGCAGCGCCGCGACCTACAGCAACGTGTGACTGTGCGTCATCATTTTCCAGAAACCACGAGCATCCGGAAAATTTAGCAATAAATATCCAAAACTCATGTTCCACTGTTACTACAGTAGCCCAGAAAGGTCAAACGCTGACTCTCGAGCAGGTGCTTCATGTTTTCTATTGTGCACTGGAGGCCACTTTCGATCTATATTCCTAAATATCGATGCATCCTGAGCATTAGCTCTTTACCAGCCTCCACACCTCTGAACATTAATGAGGTCACCGGCTGTTGACGCTGTGCAGAACAGTCCAGTTGGAGTTGGTTACTCTTTCATCCAGGTCTGACAGAGAGACGCGATGTGTTAACACTTCACGGGGAGGAGTTTGGGACCTTTGTACTATTGATTGCTACAACTTTTCAAAACTTTACACCAAAAGTAAACAAACAAAGTTTTAGTCACCTAAAAAATGCACAATTTCAAAGTGGAGAAGGCGGCGCTGTTTATAGAAACGGATGAAGTCCTAAACATGGGCCGCTGTGCCTCAGATTCAGGAGAGAGTATCTGTGAATGTGGAAGGCCGGTGGTTCGATCCCCAGGTTCTTTAATTCTGCTCTGAGTGCACAGCAGAAGTCATATTTGTGTGGTGAAACGCTCTATGCTCACCAGTTCCGGGTGGTTGGGAAGGCCACAGTGACTGCAGGCGTCCTCACTGGGAATCTCCTCTGATTTACAGGATTCTTCCTCCTCCGAGTCGCTCCCACCTTCACCCTCGTCCTCTCCTCGTTTCCTCCGCCTGTCCTCCACCTCTCCTCCCTCGTTCAGTTTGCGTCTCTTTGAGCGGATGTTCGACCATCGGGGGCGCCTGTGCCTCCGTTTACCCTGAACGAAATGCAACAGAGAGACTTTCAAAGGTGAGAAACAACAAAAAGAGCAGAGATTAATTCAAAATGTCTGTGTTCAGTTGGTGTTTTACAGGGAACTGTTTACCCTTTGCTTCCTAATGTTTCCAGGAGGTTCAGCTTTACTGTCTTTCTTCGCGGCTGAGCTTTCCTCCTCGTCCTCTTCCTCGTCCTCGGCCTCCTCCTCTTCCCTTATTCTGGCAGGCAGCGCCTGTTTCCTTTGCGCTTTCTTTCTCTGGCTCTCGGCTGCCTTCGAGCTTGGCCTGCAGGTTGGCAAAGCAGAGGATCTTCAAGAAAAGAGGTGCAGATGAGGTGAATTTATGGTGAGAATCAAACCAAGTGAAGCTGAGAGTAAAATGGATGAAGACATGTAGAGTTTATCATCTGTTCTTCTTCAGTTTTAGCTGTTTCATACCTGCATATCCGTGCTGACCTCCTCAGAGGCCTTCCCTCCTCCTGCACCTCCTGCTCTCTGTCTTTCTCCTCCTCCTTTCCTCCTTTGCCCTTCAGCTTGTTTCTCCGATGGGGGGGGATCTTGATCTTCAACCTGATTCCTTCTTTCTGGAGCTCAGAGGAGGCTTCTTCCAGGGGCCCCTGCTTTTCCTCCGATTCAAACCCAGTGCCCTGGCCTGCCAAACCACCATTGACCCCTTCCCCCTGGCGGTCCTTTTTATCCGCCTTGTTTACTTTAAGCGGTGAAGCAGCACTCCTTGATTCTCCATCCACTTTTCCTAAATTGCTTGCATTCTCTTCTGGATCATTCTGACTTAATGATGCACCAAGGTGCTCTGATGCCTCATCCTTCTGCTGACAGCTGCTCTGCTCAGTATCCTTCCCCTTGTCAGACTCTTCTTCTGTTGTTTTTTTATCCTGGTCCTCCACAGTCTGCCTCTGGAGTTCCTCTGTGGACTGAGACAGGGAGGAGAAACCAACAGCATCCTCTTTTCTTTCTGTAACTTCAGGGATTTCATCGGGTTTTGTCGATGACAGTGACGGTTTTTTAGGTGTCTGAGCCTCCGTCGCTGCGTGAGGAGCAGGAGCGGCGGCTGCTGTTGGCGCCTCGCCCTCGGTAACTGCTTTCCTTACCAGCACTGACTGCCGGCTCACTTCCTTATCCTCCTCCAGACTCAAACATGGTTCTGAGCTCGGCCCATTTTGCTCCTGATGCTCAGCACCGGGGGTTCTGTGAAGCTCAGACGGGCTGCGGATAACTCCAACATGACCAACAACGCCAACTTGACCGATGACCCCAATGACTCCATTTTGTCCCTCTTTATGAGGCTGGATGAGAGATGCTCTCCCATTGGTCAGTTCTTGCCGTGATGCAGTGATCACCAGCTGCTGCTGCGGCTGTTGTGCAGCAGCTGGACCGCCTGCAGGCGCTGAAGAGTTGAGCAGCTTCCCATCTCTTCCACGATCGTCTTTGCTCTGGATCACCGAGGGATTGCAAACAATTATACTGCTGCTGTTACTATTGTTGAGGTGGTTACTATGGAAACTATCTGCAAGCTTGAGATCCCTCTTCTTCAGTGGTATCTTAGCCTGCTGGTTGCTCCTGACGACTGCCCTCTCCGCTTCTGCTTCCTTGTTTATTTTTGTCAGATTCACACGAGGTGCCATGACGACGGAAACAGCGTTTTTGGGGGCGTCAGCATCCCTCGGTTCTGATTTGATGGTGGTGATCGTGCTCACACGGTTATCGAAGGCAGACGGTTTTTGGGTGGTCTTCTCGCCCTTCACCTCAGCTTCGGTTTTTTCCTGCTTGACGGGCTGCGTCTGCTCCTGCTTCACCACTGCAAAGCAAAAAGGAGTGAACAGCCATCCTCCAAGAAACGTCAAACAAGAAGAAACAGCGCTCGAGCAGAATAAAATCAGATCAAAATGAGCATGAAAGGGAAGCTCAGATGAGATCAGGGCGGGACATTTGCCTCACCGCCACTTTGGCTGTTAAAACGCCATCAGTAAAAGTCAGTTTTATCCTTCTTGTATCATTGAAGGATCATTAAATAACTGACAAATGACAGCTGTACTTTTTACAGATGTTCTTTCTGGCCTGCTGTGTATCTTTTTGTTGTTTCGCCTCCTTCTGCTTTCTAAGTCTGTGCTCGTGGTCACTTTGTGTGCTGTTGCCCATTCAGAAATCTGCTCATATTATTAAAAAAATGAGGATCCCATTTTCCTTCTCCTCTGGTTTTCCTGTCGCTGAACACCGACGATCATCTATGAGTTTTCTTTCATGTCTAAATGTGAATTAAAACCCGGATACCTTGTTTTATGGGTTTCTCTTCCTTAGGGTCGACCTTCGGACTGTCGGCCTGTTCCTCGGTACTTTTGGCCTCGTCCCCTACGAATCATAACCAAAACAAAGTGAAAGTTTAAACCCAAACTTTGAATTAAATAATTTTCAAACAAACAATCTTGGTCTTTTTTGTCGTTTTTTAAGGTGAGTTGAGTTTAACTTCAACCGTTTAGACAGCAGCTTGGATCAGATGTATCTGTCTGTGAAACAAACCCGTGCCTTTCTCTGCAGGGCTGGCAGGGCTCCTGGATCCAGCCTGGGTCTGGTCCCGCTCCTGATTCTGGTTCTGGTTCTGGTTCGGTTCAACCTGAGCCTTCAGCAGATCCAGAGCCTCAGCCAAGTCATTACGATTCCTGAGAAAACAGTTTGGTTCGACAGTGAGCTGATAAGAAATCACAGAATGTTTTTATCTCGCCTAAAAGCCCGAACTGACGAAAGTTAAAGCAGGAGAGCTACCTGACGATGCACTTCCAGGTGGATCCGTCCAGGTCATCCTGCTCCTCCGTGTACAGCCGGATGTTCTGCTCCTGGTCCAGCTGAAGCCAGTACATCAAGCCCTGCCGGTCCCGACCCACAGGCTGCAGCCTCATCTTCTCTGGGTCCTCGTCGTTGACCACCATCTTGAACTTCAGGTTGTCGTCAAACTGACACTCGCAGAGATACTGAGGAGGAGACAAACGTGTGGAAGGTGAATGGAAACGGAGCCGCTGCTCTGACAGAAGGTGCCACAGTTTACACGCTGTCATACTTTCAGGATGCTGGACTTGCACTCCATCGACATCTCCTGGTACCCCTTCTGTTCCAGCTCCCACGCCCACGTGCTGTTCAGCTCCTGGCAAACCTACAGGGCGAAGGAATTCAGGAAGTCATATGGTTGGAGTTTCCTGTGTGAGGTGAGCTCCATCCAAAGAAAGGTGGACTTTTCCCAGGTCAAGCAGAAGCTCCTCACCTTCGCCAGGTATTTTTCCCAGCGGTCGGTGGTCACAGACCTCCCCAGTTTCCTGAGCAGCTTCACGTGGAGCTCCACCAGGGGTTTGGGAACTAAAAAACACACATGACCATTAGAAGTGGAGCACAGTCACCCAGCCCTTAAAGTCAACTTTAACACTGGTTGAATTGTTGTTTTTCCTTCTTTTAACTCTTTTTCTTTCTCTTTATCAGTTTACATCAGAAAACACAGTTTTTAAATGCATTTATAACACTAATGAGGTTATTTAGTTTGCAGTTTATTTGTGCGATTACTCAAACAATTAAGGACAGATTTTCTTGAAAAGCAACTTAGAAGGAATGGATACAGATTTTTGTTTGGCCTGAAGAGGTAAGCAGCTGCCCAGATAGCTTTTATTTTCTCTTCAAAGTGACTTGAGATAACATTTGTTGTGATTTGGCGGTAAATATATAAATCTGAACCGAGTCTAATTGAATTTTCAAACATGAATGTTACTATTAAATGTTCAGAGTTGACACACAACAACAGAGGGACAGTATAAGTTAGACTGAAGCGGAGATTTGAATGGATTTGAGCCGTTATCTATGAAGCCTCCTGTGCTCCTTGAGCTTATCAATGAGAAATCATGCCACCTCAAGGGGATCGAACTCATTCTTCCTTCTGTACAGCCTCATAACTTGAAATCCTTCTCAGAATGCGTGCGTTTATCAGTGTGACGACACCCAAGGAGCTTAATTACAGCAGAATATCCCCATGTGTCTCAGGCTGATGATACACAGCACATGAACATGGCTTCATTTACCTGATGTGTCCTCGCGAATTCACTGTTTTAGAGTTATTTAGTATTTGCAATGAGCGCATTTACATCCACTGTAACATTCAAATTTTGATATATGAGGAATCCTGTTGCTCATATCAACAGACATTAAAGAAGGTCTTTAGATTTTAACCTGGGGGGAAAAAGTTTGAATTGAAATACTTTTTGACTCACACAACTTCACTTTGGAGCCAGATGGGTGATATTTTAATGCAGCGATACGTCACATATGGCAGTTTGTAAGATGACCCTAAAGCTACACTGAAGGCACGTACCATCACTGTCAGACCTTGAAGAAACACAAGCTGCTAATTGGGGAAAACACTTAAATGCACCGACTCTGTTTTGGTTTATAAATTGTTCGTGGTCTAGCCCCAGCTCCACTGCAAGAATGTACTAAAAAGAACTCAAACAGGTCAACTGGAGCTGGCTCTAGATGAGATTTCACAGTCCCCTTTAGGAAAAGTACCTTTGGAGAGGCTGGATTTTCTCAATATAGATGATATATCACACAATGTGAGCACTTTCAACCCTTAACTCTGTTACCAAACAATCTGTAACTTGTCTGTTATTGTTGTTTTATTAATCTAACTTATTCTTATTTATTAGGGACCATCAACCGAACCAAGGAACAAAAGATGAAAATTAGCTTTGAGCTGCAATCTTGTATATTTAAACTTGATATGTGAGATATCTCCCAGTTTTAAATAAATGAACTTTAACTAGAACCTAATCAAGTCACGATCACATAAATATGTTATAACGTGAAATGTTTCGGTTCAAACAACATTTTATCAGTTACAACAATATATACATCGTATTGCAAAACATCATTTTTTTAATATAATGTGATAAAAATGCATGTTGTGATAACAGGAAAATATCATGATGGAGAAGTTGTTGGAACAATAAACTTTTCACATTACAACCTACTTATAGAGCTATTTAAATGTATCACAACCATAAACAGACACTGTTTTCTGTATTTTCCAAAGCAGTCTCTACTCGGAAGTACGAATAAAACTGCTCTTAACTTGCTAATATAACAGTAGAAGGTTAAGAGATGTAAATAAAATGGGTGCCAGCTACTTTCTCAGCGAGAATCTATCGGGTAAATCTTTAATTTGATATTCTGTAAACACTTTTTCCCACTTTAATGTTAGCTGTTCAGATCAGAAGTCACATGTCCCGGGTCCAGTGCAAACAGCTGTGTAAACATCAGTGTTAAATGTGACAAATTAAATCTATTTAAATCCAGTGTTTCTACTTTATTTTTCAACTTTACTACAATGAGAGGAATGTTGTGTCGTCCCAGGGAGATTTCTGCACATAACTGAAAAACATCTATCATCTGTTTAGTTACAGTTTAAAGGGACACAATATTCGATAAAAGCACAGCTGAACAACTGACAGCTGAAGTGATTAGATTTGAGAGCACTTATGACAGCATCCAACACATCATTTAGAATTTAACAAAAAGTGATATATTAATTAAGAAAAAATCCATTCTGAAAGTAATTATTATAGTTACAGTTCAAATTGCTGGCTTTAATCGACCAAAACAGTAAAACCCTGCATTTAAATGGTTTTATGTATTAATCATATCAACATATTATGTATTTAAGAGCTTGTCTGTTTATTGTACTTGTTATAATACAGTTATGAAGTTCTTCATTTCTGTTAGCATAAAATAGATCCTGTCTAAATGTTTAATTATGATAATAACTAAAAATCCAGACAGTTATGTGGCCTTGAAAACAAACAAATAAAACACATTAAATTAGGCTTTTTGGGTGGTCTAATATGAGGCTGTTACGGAACCTCTGAATCTGAAGGAAATTCCAGTTTCTCTGCTTGTAAGCTTGACTGAAATCAACATTCTTATCTTATCAAAAAAGAGTCTTAATCTAAACAAGGCAAAACGGAGTCAATTTCGCCTGACAAAATATCTGATAATCACCATAGCATCTAGAGTAAACACACTAACCATCATGTTTACGTTATTCTGAGGGCTAATTATGCGCTATCGGAGCTAAATCACACATTAAGCAGCTCGTTAAGATGCAAGACGGAGAAACACGGTTTGCGACAAACAGATAAGACTCTAAAACATCCGTTTGTTATAGAACACGAAGTGGTGGATTAATTGGACGCCTGTGTGATGTACTTTGATCAAAAACTTAACGGAATCGTTAAAGCTAACTAGTTAGCCATCAGCGAGTGAATACCGCGCATGCGCAGATCTAACTACCTCTCTACCTATGCCAAAAAATAACATCCACTGTTTTGAACGAACATCTCTTGCACGGTTTTGACAGCCGTCCGAAATGCTGTCCGAGGAGACGATGTAATCCTCGTGACCGCACATCTGTCCCCATTTAACACTGGGGACAATGGTGTCATTCCGACACCACTGCCTGTGAGGCAAGGCCGGTGAAAAATTACACCTGACAACACTCCGGAGCTAACCGGTTGGCTGTGTGTGGCCACTCTGCACGGCTGCATCATGGCTCCCACATCAAGTTTAAAAGATCGATATCAGCCCTGACAACATTATCGACGACTTGTCACTTAATACAAAGTAAAAGCCCGCGGGATAACGAGCCAAATGCTGTACTCCCGTCAGTGTCCGTTTCCAAAAACTTTCACACAACAGAGTCCAAAGTATGGGATATAGAAGAGGGCTAGCTTCACGTTAGCACGCGTCTTTTAGTTGCCCAAATGTTTCCTTGGCAACTATGACTAAAACTAGCTGTCTGTCCACAAAAACAGTCTCTGACCAGGGCCAAAATTTTTTTTGCCACCACCAGTGAATTAACGCCGCGGCTCACTGCCTGAACCCCGACTGTGATGCTGCTCTGCCGGGTCTCACACACAACATTCACCGTTATACATCAACATCACGATGGTGGTGGTGGTGGTGGAAGTGTTGGCCCCCTTCTCCTTCGGTTTCAAGTGTCGCAGCTTTCTACCACTTCTTCGATCCACCACCACCAACCACAAACCACCGCCACCGACCTCTCACCTGTCGTTGTGTCCCGCAGATACCTCTCCATCTGCGGGAAAGTCATCTCGGGAAGGTCCAGCGCCGGTCCGTATCGCTCCAGGAACGAGCAGACCTCCGCGAAGCTCGGGCAGAGCGGCGGGCCAGAGCTCCTCAACACCGCCGGAGCAGCCATCTTTCCAGGCGGAGAGAAATAGGAGGGGAGGGCTCGCTGCTCGGATGCGACTGTGTGCGAATGAAATGAATGGAGGCAGTGAAGGATCTACCGGTGTCGAGCTGGAGATTAGGGTGGCGAGGAGCTTCCGGGGAGCACCTTCAACATAAAACCATCCAAGACTTGTGATTTAGGTTTGTCAAAGTACCCAAAGTTACTCTGGCCTTAAGGTTCAGGAAACATAATTACAGTTGGCAATCAAAACAAAACCAAAAACACAACAATGTCGTAGAAAGCACAGCAATAACGCAGTAAAGTGTTTGGGTTTATCTGAGTTTAAGGACATTTATTTGTTTTTATGCCTTGATTTCTTTCTTTTTAGAGCCTTGGTTTAGTCTCTGTTCTATTTTGATTCAGTTCAAGCTATATTCTGTTGTATTCTTGTTTTTGTAAAGGCTGTTTTTGGTCCTCAGTGGCCTTTATTTGACACGAAGGGGGCAGACACGCAGCAAAGGACCTCAGGCCGGGACTCAAGCCTGGGCAGGCCAGTTGAGGACCTTCAGCCTCTCTACTGGGGCCCCATAAAAGTTTAGTTTCTGTTTGTGTCCTGTTAAGTTTCTATCTTTTGTTTTCCAGGTCCTCAGTGTTGTGTCATCCTGTGTTTTATCCTGTTTTTGTCCATGTTTTGCTTGAGTTTGTTTTCAGGCTAGTCGGGTGAGTTTTCATTTATTCTTGTCATCAGAGAGGTGAAGAGGTCAAATGTGACCTTGAAGGTGCTGCAAAGCTCTACAAAAAAAGATTTCACAGGTCCACACTCCGCAAAGATGATGTTTGTGAGAAAAGTGGCCATTTCTTCACGAAAATAACAAAAGAAGCATGTTTGGAGTTCACCGAAATGCATCTGAGCCTCCACAAACACCATCCCTACACGTTCTTACCTGTTTCTGTCTTCCAAAGAATCAAGACTGGGACGAAGGGTCACTTTTTGACCTGATTATGACCCTGAATATGGAGAAAATAATACTCTCAACTGGTTTAAGTGGGATAATCTCGTCAAAGACCGTCAGAAGAACCCAGAACAGCTTTTCTTTGAGGGCAAAAATGGGCAAAAAACAAATGAAACCCAAATCACTTGCAGCTGTAACTAGCGTTAAATGTGTTCACAATAAATCATTTAGCTGAAAGTCTTTTTCTTTTATACTTTAATTTTATGTCACCAATTCAGACTATAAAGTGTTTCATCATTACATAAAGTCCCTAAATATATTGATCCGAATTACAGGTTTCAGGAATATGAATACATGTGTTTGTCTTTGCTCCATTTACAAATGCAAACATCCTTGATTGAATAAGATGATCTTATTCTTTAAATGTGAGGTATGACAGTGTCATTATCTGTCCATTCTTAATTTATAGCTTCAGTCATAAGAGCATCGGGTGTCTTTAACGTTTAGGAATTTTATTTTTTAGGTCCAATCGTCACATTTCCGGCGCGGTTGTGCTCGTTTATTTTAGCTTGATGAAGCTGCGAGAAGTTTGGGAGGACCACAGAGGGCAGAGCAAGAATGCCCAGAATTCATCGCGACAAAAACCAACATCAACAACATTTCAAAATGGTTTTGGTTTTTATTCCTGAGATGTTTCCACAGCAAACCGACGGCCTCGTGCTCTCACATTTCATCAGTCTGACACAAAAACCCGTCTTGTGTGAGGACATCCTAATTGGTGTCTCGTGATGTGTTTGTACAGTTAATTCTAATGGGTGGGGGGGTTCTTAAATGCACGTTTGCGCTTCACATCGGTGCTGCATGCTGCGCAGATAGTCACGCTACCCGAGAAAATGCTGCATTTAAGGACTGCTGGGAAAATCATCAAAGCTAGGAAAGACCTAATTCAGCTAATGAAAAGCACATTTAAACTACTTTCGTGTTCAGGTTAATGTTGCGGGGATTAGATTTGTCAATATTTATGAATTACATTTAGACGTTTTGCAAAAAGCGGAGCCCATGTTGATATATTACGACGTTTTTACATGTTATTTACTCAGTTCACGTTGTTTTCTTTTTAATGATTTATGGCTCTTTGTGAGCACAAACTCACGCATAACTGAATTTTAGCACATTAATATTAATGCATGCGGTTTTTTATTTGTTCATTTATTGACAAGGATCCAGTTAGTTGATGTCAGGGCAGCAGCTTGCCTTCCTGGGGTCCACACATAAAACAATAACACATCAGATCTGATGGAAATTAAATCAGTCGTAATGCAATTGAAATTAGATTGATGCCTGAATCAAAAAAGTCATTCAGAGGAGTTCAGACAACCGTCTTTTTCTGGACTCAACTACTTATTTTGACATGATTTCATTTACTTATTACTGGTATATATCACATTTTTAATGGCGATTCATAATTTACTTTACAAAAATAGTTTTTAAAACTAATAATATTCAGATTTTTATTAAAAACAGTTCCACCAAATTAATAGTTGGGGGAAAAATATTAGTGCTATTATCTTTGTTATAAATTGTAACGCTGGGGAGATTAACTGGTGTCGTGTGTGTGTGTGGCAGTGGGTTATAGAGGGAGGTGTCCACCTCAGCTGCAGGGGAGGATGTTATTCGAGAGGGAGAGAGTTTGGGACGGACCGGGCGGAAAGTCTCTGAGAGTTAGCGGCAGTTTTTTGTTTTCCGGGGACACCTCAACCTCATGTTAGCTGTACTGCGGCAACAAGAATAAATCTGGGCACAGTTGAGCTGGAAACTTGATCCGTTTCCTCACGTTCTTCTGTCCAGTTTCCCCGCTACGTTTCAATATTGTTTTGGTTTTTAGATGTTTTTTCCACAGGAATTAAAGTCAGTGTCAACAAAATACACTGGTATCACTGACTAAAGATTCACTTTTTTCACTTATTGTTTTATTTTTATTATTTGTCTTTTACCCTCCTTGGTCCACAGATCTAAAGAAACTGTCTGGATTTAATCCGGCATGTTTACGTTGTTGTACATTTGTGCTGTCCCATTTGAATAAATAAATAATAAATTTGAAGATGTGAAACATACTTTGAATCATAGTATGTATTTGAAATAATATGTATTTTTTATTATCTGGTCAGGGTGGCTCTTAAATTGACATTTTCTTGTCCTCCTTAATAAGAAGATAAAAAATCCCGAATCTATTCATATGATAATAATTTCTTTTAATCTCAAGGTTTCATTATGACGTTTCTAGTAACAATTTTTCATGTTATAATTGAGTTAGTTCATTGAAAGTAGATTTAGCTTTAGGTCTCCCCAGAAGAAGAGATCCTGGTTAAATCAAATTGAAAAATAAATACAAGATTTTAAGAAATTAGATTAAATAACTTTCTTTTAAAGTGATTTTTTAGTAGATATGTTTAAAATTAGCCATCTAGAAGAAGGAACAACAGCCAAAACACACTTTTGTGAGGAGTTTTAATCTTCCTCCTTCGAGCCAATTACAAACTCATGAGTTGCATTTGAAGGCAGCATATGCAGTTGGAAAATCGAAGCTATAGGTGTGTCCGTGAACGCACCTGTTTTAAGAATGGCGGAAGGAGTTTTGTGTCTTACAGGAAGAGGGTTGATTTCGAAAGTTGTTTTTGTCCCATCTGTTGAACATCTGCGCTGCTTCATCGTTGAGTTGCAGGCGTCTTATTTTTACTGCAGTCGACACTGTTAGATCACAGCCATGACAGTTTAATTGATAACTTACACTCAGCGGGAGTCGGTAAGTTTCACTTAATTAACCCGTTTTAATAATAACCGTGATGACATAACATCGTTATGCATTAACGAGCAGAAGTGCCCTCGAAGTCTTCAGATTGTTAAGTTGTAGAATAGCTTTGAAGTGGCGTCGTTTTCACATAAAAAATAAACTAAACTAAGCTTATGTTGCTTCCTAATGGTTGAATAAACTATCAAAGATTTTCAATTTAGTGGATTATTCATGAACATATGCTAAATGATGATTACAGCTTTAAATGTTGTTTAAAAAAGAAGTTCCAGTCAAACAAAGAGCCTGTTGATGTTACATATATTACAGTCACGAGTTGTTTTCAGTCTGGATTCATGTTACACCACTTTAAATAGTTGGAGAGGCTCAGCTAAAGTAATATTGAGGATATAATGACAGGCTACAGATGATTCATAGTGTCAGTTTTTGTCCCAGGACCCCTCTTCCTCTCTGTTTTACTAGATAAAGTTCTTGTTTTCTACCTACAGCTGTTGAGGTTGGCTAAATTAAACTATCTTTAAAAACTACAGCTTCTAATTGTGATAATGTTTCAAAAGGGTTCAGGTTTAATTAAGATTTCCTAACCTGTAAAGTGGGTCATAGATGTTTAAATCGGGTCCTAAATGTCTGGTAAGACGTTACATTAGCAGCCAAGCAGTTTTGGTTTGGTATTAAGTGAAGTGCTGATTGTAAAAAGCTGTACTTTCTGCAGGTACGTTTTGAAACTCTACACTTATCAAACTCTTTTTTATTTGGAGCAACTAAACTACAGCCTCACTTCTTGTTGATTTATAAGCTCAAAATTTGATGCTTATTTTCCAGCTGGTCATTAATGCTGCCAGTTTCCTGCATCTTAAAGTGTGAAGTCCACCGAGCTCACTGCCAACTTCATGACACGGTGCATTACTCTGCTGGAAGTTGCCACTAGAAGATGGTAAACTTGGACCTGACTGTAAATATTCAAACTAGCTTTTATAGTTTGAATAGTTTCCAATCACCTTCACATAAAAAGCTGGACTAAACTAAAAGAAGTGTCGTCTTTCCAGCATTATTTCCAGGTCATCTTCCACTGTTTTAGGTGGGAATGGTGCCGTTATGAGTTAATTTTTGTTATTTTGTTACAGTCCCTTCCTTTACAGTCATGTAACACCTAAACTTTATATATAGTCAACTTTGTAACAACTTCTCAGACATTAATATGGGACATTTTGTTGTAAAGTCAAACTTAACAGCGCTTCTTTTGGCATATTTTGTGGAAAATGCCACCAAAAAGGTGTGCTAATACAGCTAATCTTAAAAGAACAAACAGATCAAACATCTCAGCCACTTCTTAGTCATGAAGTCTAAGTGATATCATGCAGATTCAGGCCATGATTGTTGGTCTGAAGGAATCAGCAGAGGTGGTGGTTCATCAGATCAGCTCTTTCGGGTCCTCATGTGTCCTGTGATCTCGTACCCGCTGAAGCCTCAAACTTCTGCTTTTTGTGTGACGTGACGTAGCTCATCAGCGATGCTTTTCTACTCAGAGGAGTTGTGAACAGAAGTTATCTGGGTCTGAGAAGCCTCACTATCAGTTTCAACCAGTCTGATCTTGGACTGTTCCCCTCAGCAAGGCGTTTCCATCCACAGATCTGCAGCTCACTGAATGGTTTTTACTTAAATCGCACCGTTCTGACTGAACTTTAGAGCCTGCTGTTGTGGAGAGAGCTTCATAAACTGATGTGAGCATTAACTCCTGAACTTGAATGCTTTTCACCACCTCTGGAAGCAGAATAAGAGAAAAGCTACCAACCCTTGACCCGACCTGTTGCTTGAGATTCTTCACAATGAAATTAGCCTTGAAAAGACATCTTGAGGAGTCAGTTGGTAATTTAAGTGTGTGATCGTGTTTGTGCGTGCAGGTAAAAGCAGAGCGGAGAGATGGCCATCGCCCACGTGGCCACAGAGTACGTGTTCAGCGACTTCCTGCTGAAGGACCCAAACCAGGCTCGATACCGCAGCATCCGAACGGAGATGGCTGTGGACAAGATGGTGACCTGCGTGGCGGTGGGGCTGCCCCTCCTCCTCATCTCACTGGCCTTCGCTCAGGAAGTCTCTGTTGGTGAGTCGAGGTGAAAGCAGATCTGCTTCTTCAAGTGAGGCTGAGGTAGAGTCAGGATGAAGTGCACGGTTAAATGGTTATTCTCCGTCTGTGTGCGTCTCTCAGGTACTCAGATCAGCTGTTTTTCTCCCACAAACTTCTCCTGGAGGCAGGCAGCCTATGTGGATTCATACTGCTGGGCAGCTGTTCACACATACACTCTACCTCTGTGGCTGCACAAGGTACACACACACACGCACGCACGCACGCACGCACGCACGCACGCACGCACGCACGCACGCACGCACGCACGCACGCACGCACGCACACACACACACACACACACACACACACACACACCGCACGCACACACACACACACACACACACCCACACCCACTCACACTCACACACACGCACGCACGCACGCACGCACGCACACACCCACTCACACTCACACTCACACTCACACTCACACACACATACACATACACACACACACGCACGCACACCCACTCACACTCACACTCACACTCACACTCACACTCACACTCACACACACACACGCACACACACACGCACACACACACACACCCACACACCCACACCCACTCACACTCACCCACACACACACCCACACCCACTCACACTCACACTCACACTCACACTCACACACACACACCCACACCCACTCACACTCACACTCACACACACACACACGCACACACACACACACCCACACCCACTCACACTCACACACACACACACGCACACACCCACACACACACCCACACCCACTCACACTCACACTCACACTCACACACACACACCCACACCCACACCCACACCCACTCACACCCACACCCACTCACACTCACACTCACACTCACACACACACACCCACACCCACTCACACTCACACTCACACTCACACACACACACACACACACACACACCCACTCACACTCACACTCACACTCACACACACACACCCACACCCACTCACACTCACACTCACACTCACACACACACACACGCACACACACACACACACACACACACACACACACACACACATGACCCATGACCCAGAAAATGATCACGATTATTTGGATCAATATTTTGATCACGCTGGTTGATGTTGGACACGTTAACAACCACTGGACTGTTTTTCTTGGCCTTCATTTCGTCGTCATCCTGCAGTTTGTGGTGTGTTTTCGGGTGGTTGGATAAGTTAGTTGTGTTGCCACGGCGCTCTTTGCATCTGATCTGTTCTTGGTTAACATCACTCGCCCTAAATCTGAAGTCTAACTCCGGTGTTTGGTTCTTGGAACAGCTGTGATTGGCACACTCAGTCGTTAGGTAGAACTTGATTTACTTTTGCTTTCCTTTCAGAGATTAAAATGTGATTAATTGTGCATCTCTAACAGATGAACTGTTACAATGAACTGGACTGTATCTTTAAAGTGCTTTGAGATGACATTTGTTGTGATTTGGCGCTTTATGAATAAAGCTGAGCTGAACTGAATTGAATTAAACCACTCAAGTGTTTAGCTGAAGAAGATAGAAGTTGTTCACACATCTACCTTTTGAAAAATCTCAATAATAAGCCACTTTCAAACTGTTTTACTGCGTTAATGAGTTGTGTGATACACTGGTGACATAAGTAGGAACTGAGATGTGGGACAGAAATAGAAATCTCAGAGTCTGAGATGTCCTGTTGTACAATCTTGAGTTGTAATTATGAGAAAGCACATTTCCAGTTCTGCATTGGTGGCTTTTGTTTGTGTGATTGTTTGGGTGTGGCAGAGAATATTTCTCATAATTTGGGTGCGTGCGTCTCTTTATGTTCCTAAACTCCTGCCTTCAAAGCGTCTGCACGCTGCGTGAGAAGAAAATAAAAGAGCCTGTTTTTATTGTGCTTTGAAAAATAGATTTGAAAAATTTAAATTTGACGTGAGGAACATTTAATTTCAATAAAGCTGCGAACGGAGCATAGTGACGACGTCTTCTTTTAACGACGGCTTTGTGAGGAGATCGTTTGCAGGAACTGGAGTCAAGTTCAGCCACTTTTAAATCAGAAGCACGTTTAAAAACAGCCCAAAGTGCTTAGAACAACCATGAAAATAACAACCACATCATAGAAATTACGGTAAAATATCTGCTGAGATGATAAAATTACTCAAGTAGAAAGGAAGGCTGAGAAGAAGCGATCACCCCAGCTGGTTGGGGTGCCTCCTGGTCGCCTTCCTTTGGAGGTTTTTCAGGCACATCCAGACCCAGAACATGCTGGAGGGATTGTCCCATCAGGCCTGGGGATCCCCCAGGAGGAGCTGGAGTGTGTGGCTGAGGGGAGGAGGGTGACCAGAGGTCCCGCTTTGTGTGGGACAGTCACGCATTTTCAATACTTTACACACTTCCCACAAATTGAGACGTTGTTTTTGTTGACAGTCAGACTTCAGCTTTGAAATGCGTGTCTTATAGTCTGGCGTTTATCAAATGGCTGTGTGGAGAAAGCAGTGAGGCTGTCATCAGGAGGCGGGCTGTTTGATCATGTCAATCAAATGGGAACATGGACGCAGGTTTAGGGCGCGCCCACCAACGAAAAACAATGCAAATCAGGTCAGAACGGCACCGGCATGCAGCACGAGACATGGTCTGAAAGGAAGGAAAACACGACTCGTACAACTAAGGAAAGAAAATGCAGCTACAGCAGAGACTGGGAAGCTATCTATCCCTGGGTGAAACCAGCGCAAGGCGAGTCTGGTAGAGTTTTGTGTGAAGTTTGCTTGAGTCATTTTTCCGTTTCACACGACATGAAACAACACAGACAATGAGACTCACAAAAAGCACGATAATTAAAAGAATAAATGCGGTCCCGACTGTCTGTTCTGTTCAACTGTACACAGTCAGGTGTGTTAACTTGAGAGGCTCTGAAATAGTATGAAAGCTTTCTATGTTTTCTATGTTTTCTTAGGTGAGAGAACTTGGGAAAGTTGCATTTAAATAAGATTTATTTGTTAAGTTTTTATTTGCAGTCTGTTATGTGCTGCTGAATCAACTCGATGGAAAAGCATAGTAACGTACACGCTAAGGGGCAGAATAGAGATGTTTATTTTAGACTACCTCCATGCATTGGTGTCCCACACAAACATAGTCCCACATCTGGTGAACTGGAACCTGGTCACCCTAGAGGGGAGGGATGTCTGGGATTTCCTCCTGGAGCTGTTCCCTCTGCGAGCCAACCTCGGATAAGTGGAAGATAGTCAATGGATGGATGGATAATGACACACTTTTAACCACGTGTGTGCATTGTAAATGAAGACGGAGCGACGGAGTTTCAGTTTTCGATGCCCTGACAACCTCGGAGGATTTGGTTAAATTTGCATTCTTACTTTCACATCCCAACCAGACAAAATCTGACCACTTGGCCCAGTTTTCCCTGAAGTAATAGGAATCATTTAAAAAAAATCACTCCACTCATTTATGTTTGGTGCGTCGTTCTAGATCCACCGTCTTCTTACACCTGACAAATATTTATCCTTCTTTGTACATTTAAGCTCTTTTAGATCTCCCTGATCCCCAAACTCTTAAGGAGCAGCTACTCAGTTACTACTGAGTAGGCTACTCATGTGTAGCCTCGTCTGTCTTTACTTCTGAAAGACTTGATGTTGTTTTAATATTCAATCATGTTGCTGACCGGTTAAATTCAGTCATTGTTCGTCTTTAGTTGTTTATGTTTATATTTTGTGGAAAATGCCACCAAAAAGGTGTGCTAATACAGCTAATCTTAAAAGAACAAACAGATCAAACATCTCAGCCACTTCTTAGTCATGAAGTCTAAGTGATATCATGCAGATGCAGGCCATGATTGTTGGTCTGAAGGAATCAGCAGAGGTGGTGGTTCATCAGATCAGCTCTTTCGGGTCCTCATGTGTCCTGTGATCTCGTACCCGCTGAAGCCTCAAACTTCTGCTTTTTGTGTGACGTGACGTAGCTCATCAGCGATGCTTTTCTACTCAGAGGAGTTGTGAACAGAAGTTATCTGGGTCTGTGAAGCCTCACTATCAGTTTCAACCAGTCTGATCTTGGACTGTTCCCCTCAGCAAGGCTGATGTCTGACATGTTTTAGTGGATTTTATGTCGCTGTGCGGATGTTTTCTGTCCAGCTGCCAAACAAATCTACCTAAAACCTTTTTAATGTTTTGCTCGGCCTCCATTAAACTTTATTTTAATACACGGTTGTACTTAATCAAACAGGCTGTTGGGTTTTACTTCAAATTTTAAGTTCAAGACGGATCATTTATAAGAATGTGATCACAGACGTCTTTTTAGTGAGTTTCTTCTTCATCTACACCGGTGTTTTTGGCATTGAGTATGAAGTCACTCCCTCACATTTTTCACCATTTTCTGTCCGCATTGGATGAAATATACCACTGATGCTCTGATCGCTGTATCAGACGAGCGCGCCATGGGAACAAAGCTGCTTCTAAATGCTTTTTACACCACTGACTCCTCCCTTGAAGAAACACATTTGTAAATCCATGTAAAATTAATCCTCATATCAAAGACACACTGATCAAATGAGTCTTTACACATTTATGCAAAAAAACTTTTTGTCTTTCAGGGTCAGTTTGTGTCAGATTTGTTTCAAAGATGAACATAAAACAGCCTCACTGTAGAAATAAGAACTGAAGAAAAAGAAAGAAAGAAATGACTGAATATGAATGGAAATGTTGCTTTGACTTACCTCTTTGTGGTCCTCTCTCTCCTCCTCAGTTCTTTCCCTACGTCCTGCTGTTGGTGGCGGTGCTGATGTACACCCCGGCGCTGTTCTGGAGATTTTCTGTGGCGCCCCTCCTGCAGTCGGACCTCGGCTTCATCGTGGAGGAGTTGGACCGGTGTTACAACCGCGCCGTCACTTTGGCCAAACGCATGGCGACCTCAGGACTGCTCACCTCAGACAGGTACTGTTCTCCCACTGTGGACCTGATCTCAGATCCAACCAATTGGACCTTTGGACCAGTAAAATTACAACTTATGTCCTGAAGCAGCTCAGTTTCACACATCTCTGCAGCTTTCCACTTCCTTCTTATAGTCAAAGCATATCTGTTTATTACTCTAATAATCTCTAATAATTCCTGAAATCTGCCTTTTACTCACTTGTGGAAACCTTCATTAAACTAATTCTTTGTGTTTTATGAAACATAAAACTTTTTTTTTTTTTTACCAAAATCTCCAAACTTGTTAAGTGATGACCTCAAAAATCTGAATAAGAAGCAGAATCAGACAATAGATTAATTATTAATTAATGTGAAGTTAAACTGCTAAACTGGCTTTCTTCTGAGGCCAAGAATAAACTTGTCGCCAACACGTTTATGCCTGAGCTGTTATTATCGAACATGAATAGTTTTTTGCTGGATACATCCTGCCATGAAGCTCAACACAAACCTTAAAACGATCACATTTTGCTGTGCATTGTATGCTTGGGTTGGATGCTCTGCTCTGTCCTCCCGTAGGCTCAAACGTTGGCATATTTACACTTATCAAGCTATTCTTGGTCTGCTCCTAACTTATCTACAGGCCTAAATCCTGTGAGATGAGACATTTAAATGAGCTCCTGTTGCTTTTAATCAGCCTGTTTCATTAAAGAATTCAAGAATACGTCTCATTATGCCCCGTTTGGCCTGCAGTGACTGTGTTGATTAAATATTATGAGTTTTTTTTATAACCATGATGTTTAATTGTTCCTTTATATCATATCTACACTTATAGATTATTCTGTGTACAGCGTCTGTGTTTTTTATTGTGTTATTTCTGCTGACCTGAGATTTTAAATCTTAAGAGTTTCTGCTCGTTGATTCAATGGAAAATGAATTTATTTAGTAAAAATTAGGAAAATCTAATGAATGACGTCGACTTTTCTTTCTCCGTCTTTGACCAGCGACCCCACTGAAGGCTGCTTCAATTACCCGCTGGTGGAGAAGTTTCTGATGACCAAGCGCTGCTCGCGGAAGCTGCTGTTTTACTACCTGCTGTGCCGCAGCCTGAATCTGGTCACCCTGCTGTGCTCCTGCATCTACCTGGGTTACTACCTGCGTCCGGCCTCCGTCACCGACGAGTTTAGCTGCCAGCTGCGCGTCGGCCTGCTCGCCTCTGACCCCAGTGTCCCCGAGAAGGTTCAGTGCAAGCTCATCGCCGTGGGAGTCTTTTCTCTGCTGAGGTCATTTTACAGGCAGTGTGGTCATGATAGAAAACAGACAGTTCTGTACATCAAATGTATTTTGACACCTGCCAAAACTTGGTTAAAACTCAGCTCCAGTTAGAATTAGAAACAGAACAAAAAGCAAATGTAACTCATGTTGGTCAGGACTAACTGTGCAAACTGCGGTCTGGCGTCTTTATTCTTTCCAGCTTTGTCAACTTGGTTGTTTTCGCTGGACTGGTCCCAGTAGTGATCTTTGCCAGTCTCCGCCCCCTCTTCCGTCACGGATACACCCGCTTCCTGGAAACCTACCAATCATTGCCCACTGTGAGCGTCTTGCCCAGCCCCAGCGGCCAATGGGACGATCTCTCCCTGTACCTGCTCTTCCTGGAGGAGAACATCAGCGAGCTGAAGTCGTACAAATACATGAAGGTGTGTTGTTTAACAGAGTCTGTCATCACTTCTTGTTTTCTACATTTAAGTTTTACCAGTTTATTTGAAGGGGAAACACATAATCTTTAAGAATTCCTCAAATGGACACTAGCAAGTTAAATTTTATAATCAGTATAAATGAAGGCCCCTCATCTTTGAAAGCTTTTTGTCCTTCTCTGATCGTAACTGAGAGCCCGGTGAACACTGTGGGATTATCAGCTGTTTCCAATGAGATGACCAACTTAGTCATATCTGTCAGATTCAGTTCAATTCACTCCAGTTTTATTTATAAATCACAACAAATGTCATCTCAGAGCACTTTAAAGACAGTCCAACTCAAGCCAATTATAATCCAGTTCATTTTAATCCAATCATAATCAATTAAAATTAATCAAGATCCAAATGATTCCATTAAAGCCAATTTAAATAAATAAATAAATAAATAAAAAGTTGCCCAGACTCCTCCTTCCAATCGCGGATGTTTCCCACCCGCAGGTTTTGGAGATGTTGAGGAGACGAGGTGAAGGCGCCGAAGAAAACTTCGACGCCATCGGTCTGCTGCAGACTCTCTGCCTGGTGAAGATGGACGGCGTGGACGGGGGCAAAACCGTGGCGAGGCTGGATCAAGTAAAAACGAATGCGACTGATGCAGCTGCCAACGACGGAGCCGCAAAAACCAGTCAGAAGTCGGCCGCTGGAAACAACACACACATGGAAACGGAGATGAAAGGTGAGAAGTGTTGTACATCATCACTGCTGACTGACATTTTGGTGTCTGTGCACATTAGGAGTCTTCAGACTCTGGCTATTTCCTTATAATTTACTGTTATAGTCGTTTTTCTAAGTTAATTCCAGTCTGAATTCTCTTTTTGAGCTTCTTTAATTTTTTTCCATTTCAAACTCTCCCACCTTAAAATGTGAATTGTCGGTGCTGTCTGTCACACAGTAATGTCACTAAGTCAGAGCTGTTTTTAGATAAATTATACATGTGTTTTCTATCATGTATGTATAAATGAGAAAAAAACATGTTGTTCAATGAGTAAAAAGTGTTTTGATTGTTTTTCAAACAGATTTAAATGGTGTGTTTAGTTAAAGAGGTTTAGGTAAAGTAGGTTTGGCTCCACCTGGTCGAGCCAGGGTGGCTGTATTTATCGAAGCTTAGCTATTTGATTGTTGCTTCTTGGTTAGGATTGAAACTAACACCGTACAGATTTTGGGTGCAGCTTTATGTTTCATGGATAAACAAAGTTCCAAATAATGAAGGCAGTATGATACGTTTATTTTTAGAGCTCAGTCCGTTGCTGCCAGAAAACAGCGTTGGAACAAGCAGCAGAACCGATGACGGCGGGACTCTTCGGCAGCGAGCGATGTGATTGGCTACAGTGTGTGACCTCAGTGTGCGGACGGAGGGATAAAGATGCATTAAAAAAGATGCATTAAAGCATCAAAGGACAAAGAGGACATGAACACTGGGTGATTTTAAAAAAAAACCTGACAACTTGAAATAGTCACATGACTAAAAGCTCACATTGGTACAGATTTCACTTTCAACTCACTTTCAATGTTTTTGAGACCGTTAAAACACAAAGATGCATCTCGTCGGGTCATTTGAATCATATAAATCTGTAAATGCCTATAAACTGAAGATCGCTCTCGAAACCTAATCATCTCAGTGTTCAGTTGTGAAACATGTTTACAAAGCTGTCGGTGCTCTGTCTGCCTCACAAACCCAGAAATTAGACGGAGCCCGTGCAAGGGGAGGAGATAAAACACCATTAAAGAGGAACACATTTGAAATGGAGGTCAGACATCGCTTCGCGTTTGAGGTTCCATTTGTGCCAAGAAAATGTTCACATGCACACTATTACAAAACATTTGTCCATGTTTAAGTAGCTTTTAACAGAACTTCAGCAAAACTACATTAACCTGACAAAACATTTAACTGTGTCAGTACTTCTGTAGTCTTCTCTGACACTTTGTCCTCCTGATTGTCGTGTGGTTGTGTCGTCCCGGTACATCGTTCGATCGCGTTATTATATCCTGTGGTTATGAACGTCGTCTTACATTCAGGGCCGTAACTTACAATACACAAACTAGCAGAAATGGCTCCATAAATGAGTCAATTTATTTATCTACCCAGTTGCTCACTTATATTTATCCCTTTACATTCAGTTTGCAGTTCAGGTTCATTCATAATTATTTGCACAATGAAGCAAAATTGCAGAATTTTATAAATGAAATGAATATATACTTAAAAATGACTTATTGGATAAAATCGACACACAAAAATGATTAATTAAGTCCAAGTGTCTGTTGTTTTGTCAGGCTAACAACCAACATGTGTCACGTGAACATTTTTTCCTCAAATGGAGCCTCATTCGTTCAGGTTTCAGCTGTGTTTGTGGTTGAATTTTTGTCGCAGCATCTGCAGCTGTGAGAAACTGACAAACTAACTCCCCACTGCTGCTTTAAGAGGAAACAGAGACATATTCTTTAAAACACACAATGCTGTCTCATATCATATGAGTCAGAGGAAAAAGACGCACGGCAAACACAACAAACTACTATTTCCTCTTTCACAGTCGTTACTTTATACAGTTTGTTGCCTGATTAGATTCTAGGACTTGGACTAGGACTGCCTGCTTGCTGCCTCAACCTAAACATGTTGGGTGGAGACAGTTTTGGCTTGAGGAGGAAATGATTAACTCCAAAAAACAATAAGAAAAGCAACGACTGAAAATACAACCTGAAATTCAACTTGTAGTATTAAATTGTTAAAAACAAAAACTTGCACTGACTTTGTGGGAGAGTTATTATTTTATGAGATTATCGGTCACATTTCAAGACGAAGCTACTTGTGCTGTGGTTTGGGAAGTGAAAAGACCACCAGATAAAACACGAGCCCACGGTCACAGACGTCACTGTGGGTTCAGCTCCGTGATGTTCTCAGTTTTTGCAGAAATAATATGAATTCCTAAGCTGTCTTTCCTGCTGAAGAAGTGGATATTTTTCTGTCATGTAGCTCCGTTGACTGTTCTTTAGAAGTAGAGATGCATGAAGCTTTCTTTTATTGTAGCATTTATCTGTTTAAAATATGGCAAAATGGTTTACAAACTCAGAAATTCTCCCAAATGTCAGCAGTTTCTTAGTATTAGCAAATCACCAAAGAGTGCTTTGGTAATATTCAGTTTTCTGCCTTTAGCTTTAATCACTTTTTGGGATGTTTGGATTTCTCAGGACGTTGTTTTTGTTCTTTGTTCTTTTTTCTGCTTCCTGTTCAACATTTTCATGATTTTTTTTTCTTCTATTTGTGCTACATTAGTGTGTCTTATATACATTTTTTATATATATGACGACATACAAATTGTTATTGGGTCTCTTTTCTGTGCAATCTGTAAAGACAAGCTCTTGTGATGTTGCTGAGTTTTTTTAACGTTCTGTAGCTGCTAGTTGTTGTAGAGTTGTTTGAATTTGTTTTAATAAACATGGTGGATGCAGTTGAATCATCTCTCTGAGTGTGTGTGGGAGGGGCCAAAGGTTTTCTAGTTTAACTGTTAGGCAAGACTTGTATCAATCAAACCTTTATCTATATATCATTGTAGTCATACAAACTGCTTAGACATGATAAGGATAAGACAAGATGAAAGTAAAAGAAAATAAATACTATGCAGATAAAGCATATAATATATATTTTTTAAGTTATAAAAAGGCGATATATTCCATGTAATAAAACAACAACATGAAATAAGACTAGATAAAAACACAATGCAATGGTAAAAAAAAAAAAAAGGTGTTTTTGGGAGAATTAATTCACATAAAAGGTGCATGAAAAACTTAAGCTACCAGCTTTGTTTTGATGGCGCCAACAGTCTATAAATTAACTAAACCAGAGACTACAGAGGCTGTGAGGATGTCAGTCCAGATGAAGCTCTGAGGATTTCTAGTAAAGCTTTACCTGAAGATTCAGGCAGTCTGATCTGAGATGTGCTTTGGTGCTAAACCATTTGAAGCTTTATAGACTAACAACAGTATTTCAAAACGGCATTTGTACTTTTTTGATGTTTTGAGCTGGTAAACACGGACAAATTTTTTATCATTTTCTATTAGAGATGACAGTATTTCTAGAAGTTGTTTATTTTTTGTCAAAAAAGAGAAGAAATGTGTTGTTACATTAATCATCCAACAGGGGTTCCTATTTATTACCATTTCTGGTTACGTCAGCTCTGATGTCATTAAACGGTTGGTACGGAATTTATTATTATTTTTTAAATGTTGTTGGATTTCCTTGCACCCTGCATATTTGTGCACTCAATTATCCGCTGGCTTTATTATTTGTTGTTGCTGTGGGTTCCAGTTCAAAGAATTTCGACAGGTGGCAGAGGCGGCAAACAAAGTAACCGGAAGTGGTTTCACTGCTTCTCCTCTTTTATGCGGGTTTGTCTGCTCTACTTTGTGCTTGTTAAGTATGCTGGAATGATATGCTTGACTAATAAAATGTTTACGTTTAAAAAGCGTCTTCACTTATATATTACTGGCGACATTTTACAGAGTGTTCTGGGCGAAGCTATTGTCTACGGTCGGTGAACTGAGTGATCCTATTGGTAGTCTACGGTCGGTGAACTGAGCGATTCTATTGGTAGTCTACGGTCGGTGAACTGAGCGATTCTATTGGTAGTCTACGGTCGGTGAACTGAGCGATTCTATTGGTAGTCTACGGTCGGTGAACTGAGCGATTCTATTGGTAGTCTACGGTCGGTGAACTGAGCGATTCTATTGGTTGTCTACGGTCGGTGAACTGAGCGATCCTATTGGTTGTCTACGGTCGGTGAACTGAGAGATTCTATTGGTAGTCTACGGTCGGTGAACTGAGCGATTCTATTGGTAGTCTACGGTCAGTGAACTGAGCGATCCTATTGGTAGTCTACGGTCGATGAACTGAGTGATTCTATTGGTAGTCTACGGTCGGTGAACTGAGCGATCCTATTGGTAGTCTACGGTCGGTGAACTGAGCGATCCTATTGGTTGTCTACGGTCGGTGAACTGAGCGATCCTATTGGTTGTCTACGGTCGGTGAACTGAGTGATTCTATTGGTTGTCTACGGTCGGTGAACTGAGCGATTAACTATTAACATGACCTCCTCCCCTCTTCCTCCCGCTCCTTATTGGGAGGCAGGTGGATAGTGTTATCTTGATTCTTGCTTTCTACCTTGGTGGTGTCTGGTTGATGCTCTGAGTCGTTTTGTCTTTCTTCGTGTTGTTCAGCTGAACTTTATTTGCATAGGAGCTCGGACAGGATCTAAATGTGTGGGTATCAGTGCCACAAAGGTTGCATTTAGTTGGGAAGGGGCAGTCTTTGGTGGCATGATCATTTTTTTTGACAGTTTGGCAGTTCTTACACTAATCCATGTTGTAATCAGTGGCCAGGTGTGTTTGAGAAATGCATTTTCAGCACATTTTAGGTTGTCCAGGATAGAAAACATACCCCCTGATGGCCCCTATTTGTATTGTTTGGGGCAAATCGACAATTTGTCCAGTCGTTTCAGCCCTCTTCCGTTGAACAAAAAAACATCCACTCCAGTCCATATGCTGTCCTCGTACCACTGTGCATCTGGAAAAAGAACTGAGTCTGAATGTCCTCAGTCTTCATCTGTTCCGAGTACATGTCTTTATGCAGGTTATAAACGCAACAGTAGAGGCAAAAATCACTTCAAAAGTTTTTTTTACCAGGTATACTGAAGATGTAGACCAGTTGGGATGGGGCAAATCCAAGTTCTTTTTGAATGATGATGCGGCTGATCTGGAGACCATTGGCTCCATTTCAAGTTTTCCTTGAAGCTCAAATCGTACTGCATTCCTCCGGGAACCAGTAAAAGACATTCTTTTGACAGAACAGTTATCAAGTTGGAGATCAGCAACTAAGATATACAGCAAATATATAAGTAAAGTGTATGTGTATGTGTCCAATGAGTGTGATCCTGACCGTATCAAAACCAGTCAAATTTCTGCTTATTTCAGGTTAAGCTGAAGGTTTAGCCAGTGGTGTTATTTATTTAGTCATTTACAAATTCTCTGAAAAGTAGATCACATACCAAATGAAGTTTGGTATATTTAAGCCTGCTCTTTAAAGTACAACAAGCAAAAGCACCTCCCAAACCCAACCCCAATCTAAAGGAGAAGAGGATGTTAGCGGAGGGCTCTGCTTGGAGTCCTGCTTTAGTAAACTACAGCAACCAAGAGACTTCTGTTGGGATCAAATTCATTGATGAGGGTTTTAAAGATTCAATACAGAAAAACATGCAGCTGAACCTAAATAAAACTTGAACAGAGAACTTACAAAAGAGATTTTTAATGATTTTATGCATATCAATCTTTACTTCATTGGCTCCCTCCATGGAATTAAAATTTAGAATATATTTCTAAAAAAAACAGAAAAATGTCAAGGGTCAGAAAGCACCTTTATTATGTTTTCATTCTGTTGTATCTAGGATCCATAAACTGATTTATTACCAGCTCTATTAGCATGAAGAGAATCCCCTTCTCTTCCAAAAAGATCCCAGGAGTTGCTTTTGAAGTTTATCGCATCAGATGGTGAAATTATATAAGTCACTCTACAGTTGTTGTAGATAAGATTCATACTAAAAGACACACATTTTGTGTTTGAAACTGTGAGAGACTGTTCAAGTTGGAATGAATGCAGATTCAGAGGGTTGTGATGTATGTTATTCCACCCAAATGATCTGAAAACTGACCTTGCTGTCAAGCTTCTGTCAGAAATGTAATAGTGCTCTGAAATCCACTTTAGAAACTGAAGTTATTGGACACAATGAAAGCTGATGATCTCTGTGGCTCAGAGGAAAACTGAGCAAAACATGTTGTCAGTCTAAAGCTAAAATACAAAAGAATACTGCTCCTTATGTGGAACAAACCAAACTCCAGAGAAGTTGTAAGTACCACTGCGACTGAATTTGTGACATTATCACAGTTTACACAACTCCCTCAAACATGTATGTCTTGAGGCCATTACAAAATGTATATTTTACACTGAAAACTGTACAAACTGTAATTTTTCTGGTGAAGTGCTTTGTGTTATTGTCACTTAAACGAAGCAAACAATGCCCTTGTTGTTTAAACTGCAGCAACGTTGATTTATTTTTGGAATGTCTTCTGTTCTGTTTTCGGTGTTTCAGATTATCCAAGAAATGAAATCTAAGTGAAAAAAAGCCCTGATATCAAGCAGAACTATTAATGTTTTTAACCTGTTGTAGTTTCAGTGAATGTGATCAACAATTGGTGTATTTAAGGTGATTTCTATAGTTTATTTTAAGTTTTTTTGTGATATCTATCAAAGAATTATTGTTGGCTTTTGGTTAATATGATCATGTGTTAAAAATGCAGTCCAAGATGATTTAATCTGGATTAAAATCAGTTTTATTTAAAACTGGACTTGTTTTGTTGTATTTTAGTTCGGATCACAAACTCTCCACCTCCTTCCTTAAGTGAAATTCATCTGCCAAAAGAAGAAGCAAATACTTTCTTGATAATGCCAGATTTTTTGTTTGTTTTCTATTCATCTTGCAATATTGTTATCATAAATACTTGTAGCCATAGTTGCTTAGTTCATACCTGATATTTGTAATGCAGACAAACATTTTCATCAATATATCCTTTTGAAATCAGTCAAACAAACGATCCAGAACTGACCTGCTGGACCCTTAACCAGATAAGTATTTTGTCCTTTTACTATTTTGATTTAATATAGGTTTTAAATGTTTGTGGAAAAAAGAACACGTTGCTTTTATTGATGTTGTACACAGCATCCCACTTTTTTTAGATTTATATACATGATTATTAAAATAAGGGGATATTGTTTATTGTATTTTCATGTGAAGTTGTTGATTTTTTTTTTCATTTAATTTTCTGTATTTTAAAACTACAATTTATTTCTTGTGATAGACAAATTACTGTTTCGTGTCACAGAACCTGAAACCTAAGATTTGTTTAAGATAAAACACTAATTAAACTTTGGGTCAGCAGGTGGACATAAAAAGCTAATTAAGTTAGCCTGTCATTTTTTTTTTTCTTCATTAAAATAAAATATAGTTTTTTCTTATTTAATAAATACCAACAATTATAGGCGACGTAAACTAATCCAAAGTTTAGAAATGTTATGTTTTTTTCCTTTGACTAAATATTGGGTCAAAGGTTAAGAAAATTGAGCATGCCGTCAAACGCACGTTTAATTGCCATTAGCTTGCTGTGGTTTGGCACTGGAGCAAAGAATTAACAACTGGTGGTAAACAACTTTTCGTGAGTTTTTTTTTACAAATTTAATCCATGTTCTATGTACCTAGAAATACTGTCAATTGTACAATTCGCATAATAATTGCAAAGAGAATTTTTTGTGTGTTTAATGCAGCAGGTTGATTGTATATTGCCCAGTTAGCAAACTAGCATGCTAACGTGAAACCCTTTCGACGTTATTGGCTAACTGCGCATGTTTTAATTTATGTAACATTTGTTTGTGAGTGTTGGTGGGGTCTCTGGTATCTGTTATTTTTACTCAATTATTTCACATTACATGACACTGAAATTCGGCTTTGTTGTTGAAAAGGGCAACTTCACTTTTTGGGTGGGCATTTAGTCGAACTCAGACTAGGTGCGTTCATATTGAATTTAAGGGGCTTGTAATCATTACCTTGTGCTTTTTAAAAAAAATAAAACAAAATGCATTCAGCAAAATTCAAAGACTGCATTCAGACTTTGAAGTTTGTATTATTTAGACCTCCCTCGGTTAATTACTTATACGATGTTAACATCGATCTGTTTCCTGAGTTTGAGGCGTGTAGTTCTCCGTTAGAGACCACTGGAAGAGCTCAGTCAGGAGTCTGTGTCGTAAAAAGTATTATTTATCCCAACTACACAAGCTATTTCTACTTAATGTGTTAACATTAAACGACTTTATACGCCGTATTTTCAACATTAAGTGTATAATTCAACGTATTTGTAAATAAAGTTTTAATTTGAGTTGTTCGTACTTCTGAGCTTCCTATTGGTCTAGAGCGTACCACGTGTCCAGGAAGTCACTGAAAGTCTTATTTGGTGACATTATTTAATCTAGTTTACCACATGAAAACAACACCAGATGTAAAAGCTGTCTATTGAACCTTGTTGCTGATTGTACTCTGGGCCCAAACTATATTGTATTTAATTTACCTGATTTCGCAAACCGTGAATTAGAATGACGTTGCGGGGAATCATGTCGTTTCCTCCGACCTAATTCTGGTATCGCTTCTCGGCCTTTTGGCTAAGATCAAGTGTAGTATCTGTTCTTATCAGTTTAATATCTGATACGTCCCCTACCCGGGGACCATATATTAAATTGATTTTTGGAACAGGGAGATGGAATAGGGGCTTGCTCCGTCCACTCCACGCATCGACCTGGTATTGCAGTATCTCCAGGAACGGTGCACCCCCCTAACAGTGTGTAAAATTATTATCTATGCAAATAGATGTGTGTGTTACCATGTCAGCTATTAAACTGTAGCGTAAGATATATGAGCCTCATTTGGATACGGAGAAACTTTTATTTAACTGTATGTGTGCAGATTAAATTATTAAGAAATAATGATTGTGTTCACTTTACTTCCAACGTTTAATAAAAATAAAATACATGACTTGAAAACTGAAATTAGGGTTCACTGCTTTGACTCAATGTACAAAAGTAAACTTCTCGACTCCATTGAAGTGGTTCTGTGGTCAGAAACAGTTTTTCACAGACTCGCAGTATATTTGGATACTGTCAGATGGCAGTTTGTTAGCTACACTGAGCTATGATGCTAATGACAACGTTGAGTATTTAGAGTTTAGTTTAGGACCCTGTTTTATGGCTCATTGTTTATTCCATGGTTGGATCATGCAGTTACCGCTGTTCTCCACCAGGGGCCGACAGAGCTCTATAAGTTGTTTTACAGCCTCACAAACAGCCCAGTGACTTTCACTTGGTCATTTTTATGTCTAAAGATCAACACTCAGTTCATAGATTATAAGTAAATCATGGTTTTAAACTCCAATTTTCACTCAAGTCTGTTTGAGCCTCCTATTAGCTGGCTGGTAACGTAATTGCGGGTGAAAGAGGTTACCAGTGTTAACAAACTTGAAGTTTGCTCTACAAACCAGCAAATTTGGTTGATATTTGGAAGCTAAATGTGTTAACTGTTATCTAAAACTCTTCCCAATGGAAAGGAGCTAAAGCTTTGAGTGAACTATGTGATGTATCATTTAGCATATGCAGTGATGTCATCATGTTACATCCAGCTGTGCGCCACCCCCCTTTACATCTGGTTGCCTTTCTGTGACTTTCCCTGCCCACATATTCCTGTGTTTCCCAAATACATTAGGCAACCCATTCACAATTCCAACGTGATTGCTTAACATCTTCTTTTCCTGCTGTTTTACCAGGCAGATGTTACAGCTGACTTTATTGCAGCCTCTTCAGTGAGTAACGGAGAGAACAAGGAGCAGCTGACAAAGACACGAATGTGAGTGAGACAAAAATATCAGAAGCTGGTTATTATGTAATGATGTGTAAAGTTAAGATAAACATAACTGTACTATATACTATGTAATTATAGCAGTCAAAGCCCATAGTTTCCTGTTTCTGGTGTCAGACAGCAGTGCAGCCCATTAAAAATTAGATTCTGACTTTGTAACTTCCCTTTCTGTCCCTGCAGTCTCTTTCCATGCTGCATGTATAAACATACAGGCAGTAAACAGTTTAAGAGGTGCACTTAGCTGGGATTTCTGTACAGAGTTATAACTGTTATGGCTCAGATGTTTGTTACATTGGTTGAATACTGAAGGCATTTCGTTCTCCACTAGAAATGGACTGAGCTCTGTCAGTCGAGATTTTACAGTCTGACAAACGGATAAATGACTTATTTCTTGGTGCTTCACATATATGAAGATAAACATTCACTTTAAAGATTATTAGGAACACCTAGGAGTGGTTTTTAAGTGTATCGTGTCGTACTTTTCAGCAAATAAAAACCAAAAATCCCATTATAAGTCATCAGTGCAGTTCCCACTCCAGAACAATAGGTGGCAGTGTGAACATGACCCCACTCCCCACTGAGTCAGTTTCCCGGCGCCACGAACAAAGAAACAGGAAGCGCTAACCCTGTTAGCACAAAATATGTGATCTGTGTGTTGTTGTTTTTTTTTCTGGCTGTCAGGTGTGAATCAAACGGTTTACGGATGCTGTTTAAGTCAGATTTGGTTCACTTGAACTACATGTTTGGCCGTTTGCTGTCTGTAGGAGGACAGATGGATGAAATGAATGATTTCCTTCAATTAGCCTTTTGTGCACATATACAGCACTGCATTATGGGGAATAAGAATTGCATTTTTCAAATAAAGTGTAGTTATTTCACTCTTTTTGAACAAATCTGCTTCCTCAGTGTACATGTGTGTAGCATCATCCCAGCCTCTGTAGCCTCTGGTTTAGTTAGCTTATAGCCTGTTAGCACCATGAATGTACTCAGTATGTGTGCGAGTGATTGCCCCCTCAGTGATGTGTACAACTCATACTTACCTGGCAGGGGAGATACCATGATCATGAAGGTGGTTCACCCAGGGCGAGGCTCAGCCATTGCACTCCGGCTGTGCTGACCTTTGCGAATTCCCCAAATGTGGGAATCTCGACTGCATAATTTCTGGTAGTGGGGGACTGCGTTCGCGCTCTCCCCTGATCAACTTGTTCAAAGATAAATTCAACTCTTAAGAGTCCAGTGTAATAACAGTTGTATAGACCAGTTTATCACATCAGTCTACATCAAATAGTTCCTAATTATTTTCTGGATTTTGCTGAATTTAGTTTTTTTTCTTTTAGTAGCATCAGATCACAAAAATGTCATCTTCAGCCTCTTCAAAGATATCGTTCAGTTCAAGTCAATTATAATTTAAGCTGTGATAATCAAACTCATTCAAATAAAAGCAAAATCATAAACAGTTGGTCTTAAAAAGACAAATAAAGAATAATGATGAAAAGTATCACAAGTTTAGTCCGTAAATAAATGCAGAGACACAATTTGTAAAAATAGAAAGTGAAGAATAAATGTGGGAAAAATACCTAAAACATATACAAGGTGTGAATAATTTGTGTTGAGTCTGAACATGTTACGACAGACAAGAGTTGAAAAATAAGTCTATGTACTATATTTAAAGCACTTTTTAAAATATTTTAACTATGTTTTATGGATCAGATGTTTATTTCATGGTTGAATCCTGCAGTTACCTCTGTTCTCCACCAGAGAGCGATAGAGCTCCGTAAGCTGGTGTGGTTTTACAGCATGAAAAAAACATCTACATGACTTTTTCTTTGTTTCTTCATACATGAAGACATAAAATCAGATGCCATATTATTTGGAACAATTTTTGTGGTTTTGATGTATATTGTGGTAAGATCCCATTCATTCATTGTTCACACTCCATAACAGTAGGAGGCAGCAGCAGCAGGACTGTCAGTATCCCCCCACCAGTGAACAAAGAAACAGGAAGTGGTTGCACAGTTAGCAGACAGAACATGTTTCTGTGTGTTTTTATACTTTCTCTGGATGTCAGATGTGAACAAAACAGTTTGTGATTGTAGTTTGATTCACTTAGTTTCACTTGAACTCTCTGTTGGGCTGTTAGTCATTTACAGACAGGCTGATTTATAAAAAATGATGTGATGTTCAGTTAGCTTTTTGTGAGCAAATACAGCCGTGCATTATGGGAAGCGTGTCTCTTTTATTTTTCACAAGCTTTCATAGAAATAAAAATGTTAAAAATCAGTGTCAGTCCACAGATCAGTTTCCTCTGTATTCAGATGTTGTAGCATCATCCCAGCCTCTGTAGCCTCTGGTTTAGTTAGCTTATAGCCTGTTAGCACCATGAATGTACTCAGTATGTGTGCGAGTGATTCCCCCCTCAGTGATGTGTACAACTCATACTTACCTGGCAGGGGAGATACCATGATCATGAAGGTGGTTCACCCAGGGCGAGGCTCAGCAATTGCACTCCGGCTGTGCTGACCCCTGCGAATTCCCCAAATGTGGGAATCTCGACTGCATAATTTCTGGTAGTGGGGGACTGCGTTCGCGCTCTCCCCTGATCAACTTGTTCAAGAAAAAAATCTGTTTATTCTCCTTAGCAAACACTGCTTGTTATACATGCAGATTCAAAATAACAACTAACTACTCACTGATATTTTGGTTTAGTTTGTCTTTAAGTTTTTAATCCAAATAACTATTCAGACACATTTGTACACAAGTTCAGCATCTCTGTACATGAACAGAGATGCTGGTACAAGGAGAACCAGAGGAAAGGAGAGTTGAAAGATGAAACTATTCTGCAATTTTGTTGTTAGTTGCACGTATGTTATTAAAATGTGTTTAAATGTCGACAGCCGGTTTTATGTTTATGCATTTGGCAGACACTTTTATCTAAAGCAACTTACAACTGAAGATATAACAATGCAGCTAACAGCAATGCTAACTATAAGCTACATAGAAAGAAAAAAATGTCAGCGGTGAAAGTCTAGAAATAGAGGGTTGGTGGTAGATTAATCTTACATCATCTGAACAGGGACAGGAACTCTGGACCCTCGGATTAAAAATCTGATGCTCTACCGACTGAGCTATCCAGGTCCTATAAATGTTTGTCAGAGTGACAGTTGAGATCTGAAACACTTCTTGTGTCCAAAGCTGTGATGCTGTTTTATGAACAAATGCCTGGTTGATGTGAGCTTGTGTTGCAGTCAGAGAGCATAAAAAAGAAGGCCTTCATGGAGGGAAATGGGGAGTTAAAGAGGAGTGTGAAGAAAAAAAGGAAGAGAGCAAGTTAGTGGAAAACTATCTTCAGCAGAACAGTGAGGGGTGTGTGGTCAGGGATGGAAACGCTCACAGGCTTTGAGATAATGGGGGATCAGACGGATAGAAGCACATTTACATGAATCTATATGAAAATAAATGTTAAAAATGAACAATCACCTCATCTTGGTTACACACTAAACAAAAGAGATGATTGTGGATTTTAGGTGGACCAAGAGTCAGCTAAACACTGTCTCCATCCTGGTGTGCTTGCTTCATATGCTAACTAAGTTAAAATGGGTTGGTGCACTAAACACATGATACAAAGTTGAACATTTTTGCATATTTTAGTAAAAACAGTAGAGAATGAGTGTGTATCCAACCGAATTTCCAATAAAGCTACTCTCATTCACATATTTTCTGTTTCTTTTGTCAGGCAGCTAATCTAAAAATTAGCTCATTAATACTAAGCGTCAACTCGTGGTCACTTAAGGCGAGACATGGCAGGCAAAAACAGTGATTTTTGTTAGTCAAGTGAAATGAAATGTACTGTATCAACAAAAAAAAAAAGACATTACACATTTTTATATTTTAATTTTTTATGCAATTTTATTTTAGTGGCAGAAATTGAGAGAATTGGAGTCACTGCACAAGGCCAGGGAGCAGATCAGGCAGGCGTACATGGATGTCGATCCAGAGTTGGCAGGGTTGTTGAGGTCGGATGCTGATGCTGTAATAAACGTGTCTCTTTTGATGGCACCTGGCAAAAGAGAGGGTTCGCTTCCCATTATGGTGTTTGCATAGACATTCTAACAGGACTGGTCATAGACTTTGAGGTCTTATCCTCATACTGCCATGCTTGTGTCCTAAAGCAAGGTGCCAAGAATGAGGGGAAGATTACTGTGGATGAATTTTATAGCTGGAGGGAGGCGGTCTAGTAAGGCAATGGAGCAGGAGGCAGCAACAAGGATGTGGGCCAGATCAGTCAGTTGCTACCAGCTGAAGTACACAGAGATGCTCTTAGATGGGGATAGCGCTGCTTTTAAGGAAATGCTGTCACTGAACCCATACCCTGAGCATGACATTGTAAAGCTGGAATGTATAAATCATGCTCACAAGCGAATGGGCACAGCGCTCAGAAAATTTAGTGCCGAGCGCAAATTCGGTTGGAAGTGTTTGGGGAAACTGACTGCACACAAATGTAAAGCACTGTCAAGTTTTTACAAGGGGGGTGGATTTAAACCTGGATGGGTGAAAAGCGGAGGACAAATTTTGCGTGTATGACTTTATGCAGGACAATAAATCTAATCTTAAACAACAAAGGGTCACTGGATTCAGTGAAAGCGGAGATATGGGCAGGCCCTCTCCACTGTATGTCAACAGATGAAACACCATTGCATACTCGGTGCAATCCATCTTGATGTTGGTATCAGAGGGCAGAAGACATTGGTGAGACCCCCGAAAGCCACACAGGACATGCTGCAAATTACCTATCCCCCAAAGTGGGCCAGAAACTTCTCCCAATCTATCACCGCATGTCAAGCGACGGCTTGCAGCAAAGAATGCAGCATGGTGGCGCACAAAATGTAAACGAGTGCCTCAATTCTGTTATATGGGTCTGCTGCCCCAAAACTGTTGGCAGGAACAGGGTTGAGGCAGCAGCAGCAAGCATGGCCGTCTCCTCTTTTAATGAGCGTGCCTCAGCTATGCTCAATGTGATGGCAAGCTTATGGCTGGAGAGCACACTTATTACAGTGAGTACCATCAAGCAGGCAGACCTGCTCAGGGTGGCCAAAGCAAACGCTGTTCAGTCCACAAGTGCAAAAAGAAAAAGGAAACTTATGAGCACAGCCAAGAAATTGAAAAGACACCAGCAAGAGATGTCAGAGAGTACTATATATGGTGCTGGAATGGAGAATTAGAAAGCTGTGACATCTACTGTGTTTATACTGTTTAGCACCTTCTGTTGGCAACTTTTTGCATGATACACCAATGTTAGTTAATCGAGTTACAGCAGTTGTAGGCCTTACATGCCTGCCATGTTATTAAATAATCAATTTATATGAGCTTGTATTCTATATTATTACTCTATATTAATGATATTCTATTATTCTATACTATTATTTCTAAGGGCCTGAGCATTTATTCTGTTTTTGAGCAATTGTTTCCAATACAAATGTATTAAATTCTCCTATTTAGATCTTTTCATGCTGTTTTCTCAAAATCATTTTTTTTGTATTTTTCCAATATAAATATCTCCGTCTATGTTGTACCTATTCACACCAAACTTTCTAGTTATATACTTGGCAGTATTCTGAAGATATATATAGAGGGATTTGTTAATAGATCATTCCTGGCCTGATCTATGTGACATAATAAAAAAATAATAAATTTTTCTTAGTGGGCAGACTTCAGGTTTTTGTTTTTAGTTTTTTTTACAAACAAAATGGATTAAAATGTCTTCAATGAATATTTGGAAAATGCATATTTAAAACTTGTTTAAATAGAAAAACTTTTGTTTTGATAATTTCCTTTTAAAATAAAGATTTATTTAAAATATATATAATTCCAATTGACCATGTGCTTTGTTTTACATTTAAAGCAAATTTAAACTCGCTGTCATTGTCAGTTAAAAAAAAAAAAAGAAAAAAGGACTAAAACAATTGTAGTCATAGCGGTGAACAAGCAAAGCCAACATATTGAAAGGTTTCAAAAATATTTTTATGTTGAATTGGAAATAAAACTTATGTTTGACAATTAGCTACAAGCTGGGTTCAATTTAAGATGTATGCGCATGCGTAAATTGAAACACGTTGCTTAGGATGCTAGCTCGCGGTTTTCTGTCACGGAGTGTCGAGTGATGAAGTGGAGGATGGCCCTTAGTGAGTTCATGTTTACTTAATATGCTGTACTTTTCTTTGAGATAAGAACGGCTATTGTGTTAACAATATAAATAACTACATATTGTTAAGTTGGTTTAATTTGTCGTCGCGCATTGCGAACGTTTGACGCAGTTGAGGTTAGCTAATTAAGCTAGCTTCGGTTTAATTAACCCCAACGGTTTGAAGGTCTGGACAGTTTCAACAGGTTCATATTTCTCACTGTTGACCACTGGCTGTATTTTTGTCTAATTAAATTGAATGTTAACTTATTGTCTTAACAGCCTAATTAAGTTTGATTACTGAGAGTGTCGGTTAGTTTTAATTGTTGGAGTGGTGGTGGTATTAAGGTTTTAGCTAACTGCCGTTAACTGTACATGTAAGTTACCGTTGGTGTTTGGGTCATAGTTGTGGAGCTCCCTAAACTTTTAACTTTACTTTTTAGAAAGAATAGTTTTCAGTTTGACCACCTACAGTGCCGAGCAGGTGCGTTTGAGTATTTGCTGAGTAATTAATTCGGGAATAGAGCATGAAGTGCGTTGGCTCGCTTCTCCTTTAGAGGCCACCAAAGGAGCGTTGTCTGTTTGGAGTCTGTATCGAAAAAAAACATTTTCCCTCGACTGCACTCATTCGTTCGACTTATAAAGCTCAACTGAAAGACTATTTACTCGCACACATAAAAGTAATGCACATATTGTAACGTATATGTGAAGAAAATTTAGTCTTTTCTGTGTTTAAATTTCGACGCTTCCTATTGGACTGAAGCGTACCACGTGTCCAGGAAGCGACTCGAAGCCGCATTTGTTGACGTTTGTTAATTCAAATTACTCTTTAGAAACGACATCTGCGTTACAGGCGCAACGTTGTTCATCGTTACTGTTTGTACCGTGACATAAATAATGTTGTATTCTATTTGGTTTGTCTAACCGTGAGTTAGATTGACGTTGCGGAGAATGACTTGATTTCCTCTGACCTGATTCTAGTATCGCTTCTCGGCCTTTTGGCTAAGATCAAGTGTAGTATCTGTTCTTATCAGTTTAATATCTGATACGTCCCCTACCCGGGGACCATATATTAAATTGATTTTTGGAACAGGGAGATGGAATAGGGGCTTGCTCCGTCCACTCCACGCATCGACCTGGTATTGCAGTATCTCCAGGAACGGTGCACCCCCCTAACACTGTGAAAAATAATAGATCCAAGCCTATTGTAATGTTTCTGGTGAATAAATATATCTGTTATTACGTCTTGGTTAACAATTTCTTTTAAATCTGAAGTATTTTCAACTAAGTTCTCTATTCTCTTCTGTGCTGGGTGTCAAATGTTTTATTTTGATCCTCTGTTCTTGTTTATCTGTCCTTATGTTGCTATTCTTCCAAACTTCATCCAGGAAACTTCTACTTTCTTCTTCCCGTGCCTGGAACAAGCATGTGATCAACGGGGAGTGCGTGATGTCATTTTACTCATTGGCGGAGCTCACATTTTAAAGGTAAATGTAGGAAGTCAGAATTAAGATCGAGATTAAAATGTGATTAATTGTGCAGCTCAATACACAGTCACCAACAAACAAGCCACTACACACTGGGCTGCAGTTCTGCTTATGTAAGATGCCAGATTCAAACAAGAAGAATAGATCAGCATAAAAATGCCCCGTAGCTCCACTTTTATATTGTTTCAACTTTTCTTTTTGCCTTCTTTTTAAACTATATTTTTCCTGTTTTAAATCGTACAGAATATAATATTTAATTGGCAGTATATTAGGTGTAGTGTATGTGGAAGTATTGTGTATTTAAAGTTAACATCAGGACCATCTGTAATGAATGGATCAGATGTTTATTTCATGGTTGAGTCCTGCAGTTACCTCTGTTCTCCACCAGAGAGCGATAGAGCTCCGTAAGCTGGTGTGGTTTTACAGCCTGAAAAAAACATCTACACGACTTTTTCTTTGTTTCTTCATACATGAAGACATAAAATCAGATGCCATATTATTTGAAACAATTTTTGTGGTTTTGATGTGTATTGTGGTAAGATCCCATTCATTATCATCCAGCCTTGTTCACACTCCATAACAACAGGAGGCAGCAGCAGCAGGACTGTCAGTATCCCCCCACCAGTGAACAAAGAAACAGGAAGTAGTTGCACAGTTGGCTTTTTGTGAGCAAATACGGCCGTGCATTATGGGAAATAAGAATTGTGTTTTTCAAAGAAAACATAATGTTTTTCACTCCTTTTGAACAAATCTGCTTCCTCAGTGTACATGTGTGTAGAATCATCCCAGCCTCTGTAGCCTCTGGTTTAGTTAGCTTATAGCCTGTTAGCACCATGAATGTACTCAGTATGTGTGCGAGTGATTCCTCCCTCAGTGATGTGTACAACTCATACTTACCTGGCAGGGGAGATACCATGATCATGAAGGTGGTTCACCCAGGGCGAGGCTCAGCCATTGCACTCCGGCTGTGCTGACCCCTGCGAATTCCCCAAATGTGGGAATCTCGACTGCATAATTTCTGGTAGTGGGGGACTGCGTTCGCGCTCTCCCCTGATCAACTTGTTCAAAGAAAATATCTCTGCTCTCTTCTTGGTGTATACTGTTTGTTACACATGCAGATTCAAAATAACAATTAACTACTCACTGAGGTGGTTAAATATTGTGTTGGTTTGGTTTGTCTTTATTTAGGTTTTTAATCCAAATAACTATTCAGACACATTTGTACACAAGTTCAGCATCTCTGTACATGAAAGACTGATATGAATCTGCTCCTTCTGGTGTAGTCTGCTGTAATCTTACAAGGCCACTTATATTTCTGTAAAAGGCTCAGTTAAAATGCAACAACACCCCCTCCCCAACTCTGAAGCTTTAACAATGAGCTCACAGCTCTGTAGTTCACCGTCTCTGCAGAAATGAACAGAGATGAGGGGAAGGTCTTCTGTGAAAGAGTCCTGTGTTTAAACTCTGCATCACAGCCTGAGTCTAATGCACAGTTCAAACACATCAAGTTGTATTCAGATAATTGTCATAGAAATAACTGCAGTTAACAATTTCATAATTCACCTAAACTCTATAAAGAATAAAAGCTGTTTATTGAAGGTAAAGACAGGAATGTAAATGGGGAAAATAAATGTCTTTTAGGCTCCCTAAATAAGGACCACACAGGACAGATGTGACATGCTCATCTGTCTCCTAGAGCATAATCGCTGTCCACTCAAAACCTGTCGATCAACACAAACATTGATCTGCCATTTTCTGATCCCAATGAAGCACCGTAAAGCCAGAAGGAGCAGCTGTACAAACGACAAGTCTTCCATTGTTGTTGCTGCTGCTGCTTCTTCTCAGTGTTGTTGTTGCTTTGATGTTTGCGCCAAGGTGAATGTAAATTAGGGCAGTCGAAGAATATTCTAAATTTGAATATGTGTTCGAATAGGTTTTAAAAACAGACATTTGGAGGTGAAAATTAATATTCGAATGTAGAAAAACACATATCCGTGCGGCTGTCTGTTTGCGACTGGGCGCACTGTCTGGCCCAGCGTCACTGAGGAAAGTTGACTTTCCTGAAGATGGCAGAAAGTTCAGAGCCCAACTCGACCGCAGGCGCAGAGAAAGTGATTTAAACCCCCCCCAAAATATGAAAAGCCCTGTCTGGAAATACATTGGATTTTGGTCAGTTGATGCAAAAATTGTGGCGCCTCGAGACAAAGTCGTATGCAAGCTACAGTTAGCTTATCATTCGAGGGTGAGGTCTGTGGTCTTGGCCATTAGTTTATTTACTTATTTTTGTGTCTGTAATATGTTGTCAAATATGTTTAACGTAACGACATCAGAGACTTAATGACGTGGCTCCTCTTAGCACCCCGAGCTATGGAAAAGCAAACTGGTTCTCAGCTGGTTTGTTAGTTGAACGAGTTGTGAACCAGCAGCAGCGTTGGAAATGATTTGGTGGAAAAAGGGGTATTACTGCACAGACAGGAGTCACTTCTGTCTCCTCCCACATCACTTTAAGTCACTGTTTGGTGTGTTGAAATCTTTATTTATTGATTCACAGATTTTAGAAAGAATGTTTTGAGGCTTTTTATAAAAAATAATCATTTTCTGTATAGCAGCACTCGTACAATTTTATTCACATTGTTCAACATCAATTAATTCTCTGAAATAGATCTATTAAAGTCTTTTACTTTTGTTGAAATACTTTTTAAAAAAAATAGATTAACAGATATGTGACCAGTTTACCATGAACATTAAACTGGTGTATGTGGAAAGTATTGTGTATTTAAAGCAGTATTTCTCAACTCCGGTCCTCATGACCCACTGCCCTGCATGTTTTCGATGTTTCCCTCCTCCACCACACCTGATTCAAATGATCAGCTGATCATCAAGCTCTGCAGTGGCCTGATAAGGAGCCATTCAGAAACACTGATTTAAGTCAACATCAGGACCATCTGTAATGAATGGATCAGATGTTTATTTCATGGTTGAATTCTGCAGTTACCTCTGTTCTCCACCAGAGACCGATAGAGCTCCGTAAGCTGGTGTGGTTTTACAGCCTGAAAAAAACATCTACATGACTTTTTCTTTGTTTTTTCATACATGAAGACTTAACATCAGATGCCACATCATTGGAACAATTCTTGTGGTTTTGATGTATATTGTGGTAAGATCCCATTCATTGTTCACACTCCATAACAGTAGGAGGCAGCAGCAGCAGGACTGTCAGTATCCCCCCACCAGTGAACAAAGAAACAGGAAGTGGTTGCTCAGTTAGCAGATTGAACATGTTTCTGTGTGTTTTTATACTTTCTCTGGATGTCAGATGTGAACAAAACAGTTTATGGTTGTAGTTTGATTCACTTAGTTTCACTTGAACTCTCTGTTAGTCAGTTACAGACAGGCTGATTTATAAAAAATTATGTGATGTTCAGTTAGCTTTTGTGAGCAAATACAGCCGTGCATTATGGGAAACATGAGCAGTCTTTTGTAGAAATAAAATGTTAAATCAGTGTCAGTCCACAGATCAGTTTCCTCTGTATTCAGATGTTGTGGCATCATCCCAGCCTCTGTAGCCTCTGGTTTAGTTAGCTTATAGCCTGTTAGCACCATGAATGTACTCAGTATGTGTGCGAGTGATTCCCCCCTCAGTGATGTGTACAACTCATACTTACCTGGCAGGGGAGATACCATGATCATGAAGGTGGTTCACCCAGGGCGAGGCTCAGCCATTGCACTCCGGCTGTGCTGACCCCTGCGAATTCCCCAAATGTGGGAATCTCGACTGCATAATTTCTGGTAGTGGGGGACTGCGTTCGCGCTCTCCCCTGATCAACTTGTTTAAAGAAAATATCTATTCTTTGCGTACATTACTTGTTACACATGTAGATTCAAAATAACTAACTACTCACTTGAGGTGGTTAAATATTATGTTGGTTTGGTTTGTCTTTATTTAGGTTTTTAATCCAAATAATTATTCAGCAGTTGAGCACACCAGTGATGTCCTTGTAGATTTGAACGGCAGTGAAGAGACCTCTCTCTGTGTCCTCCTTTGGCCATGAGATGTCAGCTGCTGGAATGCCATTTGGGTTTTCCCAAAGACGTACCCAGCCCTCTAACTCCACCTGTAACACGTACAAAGCAAAATAGTTTTTATTATTTGTCACATGAAATGATACACATGGAGGTTTAAAGAAGCGTCTCACACTTATGTTTGCATTCACTGTAAATGTTACTTACAGGTGAGTTTCAGTGGATAATCCTGGCTTTGGGATGCGGACGGGGCTTCAGTTGGCTGTGCAGCAGATTCCAGCTGATTGGTCGGGATCCTGGATATGTGCTTCTTGTGTGGCAGCTTGGATGGTGCGGTGGACTCAGGCTGCTTGGGCAGTGAAGAGGGGTGAAAAAGCCTTTGGAAGACACTGGAGTCTGGCTGCTTGGATGGTGCGGTGGACTCTGGCAGCTTGGATGGTGCGGTGGACTCTGGCAGCTTGGGCAGTGAAGAGGGGTGAAAAAGCCTTTGGAAAACACTGGAGTCTGGCAGCTTTACCTTGTCTCTGGGACCTGACTCCTGGGACTGGGTAGAGTCTAAAAATGTATAAATTTTTTTATCTTATATTATGACTTATTTACATAAAACTACTTCATATAAATTTACTTATGTGTCTTACTTATGTTCCACAGACTCGCATGCAGCTACCATCTCAGCTTCATCACCGGGCAATAATGAAGGACTATACTTAGAGGTGCTTTCCTGCAGTTTCTGGACAATAAGGCAGTGTAACAATCAGAATGTATGATGTACCACGTTTCAGTTACCAAACACAAACAAGCATACTTACAACACTCAACACTTAGTTGATTAAATACCACCTATTTGACTATTTGTTATTTTCTGTGTAATTCTAACCTTTCTCTTTCTGAACACTTACTTTCTCCTTCTCATAAACATACTTTCTGAACCTCTTCATTGTCACACTTGTGATGTGGGTCACCGGTGTGTTCAACCACCTCCTCACTGAGCTGTAGTTCTTCTGTCTCTCTCGCTGTCAGTGAACTGCTCTGGCTTCTTCTTTAATCTTCCATGCTGACTGTAGAGCTCCCACATCTCCTGAAAGCTGCTGTCCTCGAAGCCTTTCTGACCATAGATGCACCTGTCGATGTTGGCCTCAAGGACAATGGAGACTTATGGGAAGCTCTCTGCATATTCAGCGAGGAAGTCTTTCACCCACTGGTTCACTGCCTCTCCTCATTTATGGGGGTTTGTCTTCTCTACTCTGTGATTGTCAATTATGCTGGAATCATATATATTACTTTAATTCAAACAAGCATCATTTATATCATCTGACTGTGCCAAACAGATTAGTAATTGAACCAAGAATGAAACAGATGTGTAAATATGCCACCAAATTTGTCTTAAATCTAAAATGCTTACTACGTCATGTAGCCCACATCGTTTGCCACAAGCCAGTGGAACGGTGCATTCTTGTATTGACCGAACGACACTGGCAGCTTTCCCAGGCACTGCTGACGGGATGGAGCAGTGACACCCTCCGCCTGAAGGAGCTTTTCTGCGTGGGCCAGGGCAGTGGCTTGGTTCAGCAGCTCCAGGGGAGGCGAGGGGAAGACCAGCCTTTTATCCCGATAAAGACGGGCCTCTTTGCTCGCCATCAGAATGGCCTGTTGCTGATTTTCAGGAGCATCTGGGTTGGCATTGCGGATTGTGGGGTTTGCCATCTAGATAGTTAAACAATGTTATTCTCCAAAGGGAAATTTATTGGAGCAGCAATTCATATTAGCAGTAAAGTGGCATTACATCTTGGTATTAAATGTCTGTCTGCCTATCGAGATAAGATAAGAACTTTATTAATCTATTAATTTATCAGCGCTATTGAGTGGTTGCATTGCACCAGATAATGAATTTAATTGTACAAGGTAGTAATAATAATGATAACACTGAATAGTGACAATAATGAAAAGTTAATTAATATTGCACATACAGTTAAAATGTAGCACATCGTACATTGCACATGATATTGAATCTCTATATATCTGTTATACACACACATCTATAGCTGATATGTGGGCTATATATAGATATATGTATATTCCTGTTTAAATATATGGAGAGAGAGAGATTTATGTGTGTATGCACACGCACGCGTGTACAAAAACATACATACAATGCATATATTTGGTTTGGTTGACCCATTTAACACGATAACGACTATAAACAGACGTTTCGGTAATATGAGTGTAAGAAAGAAAATGTTTATGTTTAAAAAGCGTCTTCAGTTATAATTTACGACTTTTTACCGAGTGGGAGAAGCTTCTTATACTTTTCAATGAAAAGATTATCACAGAAAAACACTACGGTTAACTCTGTCAAATTTGTAGCAAATTATCTTTCTGTTTTTAACTTCTTTAACAGATAAACTGTCGAAGTCGTTGGCAAAAGCAATGTCCAAATGTCTCTCGCACCGTCTCTTCACTTTCTCTGATATGTGATTGGCTGCCTGGTGAGTCCGGCAAAGCTATTGGTAGTCTACGGTCAAAGGTCGGTGAGCCACCTGATTGGTCGGTTGCACGACCGTAGAACGGACCCCCTGCGAACTCCCCAAATGTGGGAATCTCGACTGCATAATTTCTGGTAGTGGGGGCTGCGTTCGCGCTCTCCCCTGATCAACTTGTTCAAAGAAAATATCTTGGCGTACATTGCTTTTTACACATGGTAAATGGACTTGTACTTGTATAGCGCTTTTCTAGTCTAGCTGACCACACTCATGCCACTTCACTACATGCCACATTCACCCCACTCACACACATTCATACAGCACGTCTTAGGATATAACTACGTGCTTTCTAAGCATTCACACACATTCATACCCCCAATGATACACTGGGGGAGCAACGTGGGGTTCAGTGTCTTGCCCAAGGACGCTTCGACATGTATCCTGGGGAAGCCAGAGTCGAACCACCGACCTTCCGATTGGTGGGCGACTGCTTTTCCTCCTGACGGCTACAGCCGCCACATGTAGATTCAAAATAACTAACTACTCACCGAGGTGGTTAAATATTATGTTGGTTTGGTTTGTCTTTAAGTTTTTAATCCAAATAACTATTCAGCACTGGGCACACCAGTGATGTCCTTGTAGATTTGAACGGCAGTGAAGAGACCTCTCTCTGTGTCCTCCTTTAGCCATGAGATGTCAGCTGCTGGAATGCCGTTTGGGTTTTCCCAAAGACGTACCCAGCCCTCTAACTCCACCTGTAACACGTACAAAGCAAAATAGTTTTTATTATTTGTCACATGAAATGATACACATGGAGGTTTAAAGAAGCGTCTCACACTTACGTTTGTATTCACTGTAAATGTTACTTAGAGGTGGTTTCAGTAGATAATCCTGGCCTTGGGATGCGGACGGGGCTTCAGTTGGCTGTGCAGCAGATTCCGGCTGATTGGTCGGGATCCTGGATATGTGCTTCTTGTGTGGCAGCTTGGATGTAATTTATATCATCCGACTGTGATAAACAGATTAGTAATGAACTAAAATGAAACAGACGTGTAAACATGCCACCAAATATTCTTACTACTTCACATATTTTGTGTACTTGTATAGTAAAAGTCAAAATACTTAAATACGTCCTTAATTAATACTTTTAATACGTAAAATGTGAGGAGGTGTTCACAAGTAATTTTTTCCAAGTCAAGTCTCTTGCCAACACTAAATCAAATTCTGACCTTAGAGCTGCACAATCCTATGGATCAGTTGTAGGTTTTCTATTTCCGTTTATATTTTGAGCATTGATGCCGCACGGTGGTGTGGTCACAGCGAGAGGGTTCTGGGTTCGATCCCCACCTGGGGCCTTTCTGTGTGGAGTTTGCATGTTCTCCCCGTGTATACATGGGTTCTCTCCGGGTTCTCTGGCTTTTTTTTCTCTTGTGTGCATTTCTCTCCAGTTTTTGTCTTAAATTGTGCTTTGTTTTTAATCCTTTTTTTTTCTAAACTATTGTTTACTTCACTTGTTCTGTCTTGTTGTTGTTATTATTATTATAATCAGCTTGTCAGTCAACCTGCTGTAAACCACTTTGAACTCATGATGGCAGTCGCGAACGAGTCGGCTCTTTTAAGTGAACGATGGGAGCAGCTCACGGCCGTCCGCGAGCCGTATTTTATTTTTTACTTTTCGCTTTTGGAAAAGTACCTGTGGGCGCTGTGGGCGTTGGCGACAGGTGTCACCTGCATGCTGTGCAACCAATCATGTGAGGATTGACAAGGATCATACCACCAAGCAACATCAGTCCCCTCTGAAAGGATATTTTCTTCAACAGGGCAGATAATAACAGAGAGAAGAAGCCGGATCAGCTGCGGCATTTCGCATTGAAAAAGCGAAATCTGCCCTGAAAAAAATAAGTTGGATGTTGGTGGTTAGTTCATAGCGACATATAAAACTGTTGGATGCTGCTGTTTTGTACATTGCATTATATTTATTTTTGTTGTTTATTTATTTTTACTCTATACCAAAAACATTGTTATTTTAACAAAGCACATTTACTTGATTGCTGTATTTAATTTTTTTCATTACTTGTTTTGTTCGGTGTGTCTTTAAATAAAAAAAAAATTAAATGTTAATAGCTGTCTTATTTTAATTTCTATGCTTAGGTTTTTACAGGCATTTTCTATCTGCTTTGTGTAGCAGAGTGGTTCCTCGAGCAAGTTAGAGTTACAAGGGATTTTGCAACTGTAAATGCAATTGGCTACAGCAATTTCTTGAAATTTAAGTGATATGTTCAAATACAAATCACAAGTCAAAACGGCACTAAATCTGGCTGAATTCTAAAAGGTAAAAGTGGTAAAATGGAGAGCCGGTGAGCTGAGCCAAATTATCCGATATCCCCATCACCACTTTGAACCACACTGTATCTGTTTCACCCACTGGCTGGTACCACAATGTTTTGCGACATTTGACTATCTACGGTGGCGCCAGAGTGAATTGAGCGATCCTATTGGTTGTCTACGCTCAGTGAGTTGGGCGATCCTATTGGTTGTCAACGCTCAGTGAATTAAGCGATCCTATTGGTTGTCTAAGCTCAGTGAGTTGGGCGCTCCTATTGGTTGTCTACGCTCAGTGAGTTGGGCGATCCTATTGACTTTTTGCCGCTTTAGGCACGTTTGAACACTCTCCTGATAACAAAGTTAGTGATATTTATTCAGTGAGATTAAATCTCTCACAGAGATTCTTATTTAATTACTTCAATAATTTCTTATAAATTATTAGAGATATTAGATGTAGAAAACCGGCAGCTTTAATTTGAAGGTGTCACCGGATGTGGTTATTATTGTAACTTGACTGCTCTCCTTGGTTAAAAATTTGGGCCTGGAAAGTGTGTGTGGTTGCGGATGGGAGCAGGGGATCTCTAACTTGCATTTAGCTGCTCCATCGTGTAAGTTCAATATATTTATTGCAGACTGAAGTTCTTTCGGATACCAGCTTGCAGATCAAACTAATTCAAACGACTGCGGAGTGTTCAGATGGCGGCTGTGAGCTGTATGAGAAGGATGTATGGGCTCTGTTTCCATGCTGTCCGTCAAACGACAGGACTGAAAGCATCGAGGCTGCTTCAACGAAGAGCCTTCAGAGTCTGTGTAAGTTATAACGGTTTTACTGACTTTAACAGCAAGAGAAGTAACGTTTAAGGTCGTTTTAGCCACAAAGGTTATTGGGTGAAGGCTAAGTTTGGCCAGGCTAATAGCAAGGGCAGTGTAAATATTACCCAAATGTGACAAAGTAGGTTACAAGCAAAGAGATGATTAAATTAATTATTAATGCAACGTTCGCCTATAAGTTAAAGATTCTCAAGAACGCGTTGTTTGAGTTCTTCAGTTATCGCGATGTGTTGTTAGCCAGCTGGTTATGCTAACTACTTCTCAGAAAGAAACGTACTTTTAATTATATTCGGCCTCTTCAGAGCCGCCATGTCAAAGCAAACTTATGCCCCAGTGTGTTTCTCATGTGTCTGCAAATGGTTAAGTTGAACTTATAAGTGAAACGTCAGCTTAATTCAAAAGGAAAACGTTGTGCTGTGACTCTGAAGCTGACAAGTTAGCCTGCCGGCTAAAGATTTAGCTAGCTTCATTCCTATTGGTCAATGAAAGGGGCGTTGAGGATGAATCAGATGTTCTGACGAGTTTGTTCTTTACACCAACAAATTACACAACAGTACAGTAATGATTATGGTCGTATTTAGCTCAAATTGAAAAAGTTTGAGTGAACTGTTTATACATTTAAGAGAATGCCATTTGTGGTGCTGTTAAAACTTTGTTCTGTAGCTTTAGCCTCGCTGTTTTAAAATGAGGTGATCACAAACTGCAGCCTCAAAGACGACTTTTAATTTGGCAGCTGTGTAAATTAGTTTAAACACTTGGATTATATGTCTGCTGGTTTATAGTCACTTTGTTATGTATGTAAATAAGTGTATTTAATAGCGTGTGATAAATCAGGATGTTTTCTTAGTGATAGATATTTAAAAGATGCAAAAAATTTGCTAAATTTTCATTGGACACAACATCTTTCCAGTTAAAACATTCCAACATGCACATTAAATCTGTGTTTTGTATGGGGTTCCATCTGAGCTAAAATATGCTCATGCACATGTGTCATGTATTGTGTAAAATAAAATATATGACGTTTTAATGCAAATTTGTACAGCCAGAAAAGCCTGCTGTGTTCCTGGTTAACTTTTGTGAAGAAAGGCCACACCTCTTCATATTCACAAAAGCGATGAAACATGACCTGATATAAGATAAAACACTGTTTGAACACACGCTGTATTGTAGAAACGTCAGCAATATGAGTACAGTGATGTTTGAACAGCTGTGACAAATGAAGTGTGTTACTGTTTGCAATAAAAACGTGGACTAAATGTAAGAAATACCGTGTACAGCTCTGTCTTCATGTATGTTTGATATGAAGTGACCTTGCTGAGCCAACCAACGTGTCGACAGGACCCTGCTCCTTAACAAGCAGGGTCCTAATCGTCGTCATCACAGGCCAACATTTTAATTCTGTTCAATGATCTTGAGAACTGTAGTTCTGCAGGAGAGAAAGTATTTCAGTACGCGTTCTCAATTAGTTCAAATGAACAAAGTTCACTAAGAACAAAGAAACAAAGAAAACTAAGCATAATACTGTGGATCCATCTCCACTGAGTGACAAAGTGACCACTCAAACTACCTGACAATACGAGACCCTACGGGAGTTTAAACTTCAGAATTATACTGAAAATGGACTTAATTACAAGTGGTGCACCTGTCTCATAGGTGTCACTGAATTGGAGTTTAGCCCGCCGAATGTCGGGTCATCCTATCATTTGTACGTGAATGCGGAAGTATTTATAACGACACAAGGCGACATTGAAAATAACACGTCAACATGCAGATTACAGAGTATAAACTAAGGTTGAATCGGCACAGCCAGATGTTTTGCCAGGTTAGTAATCTACAAACAGTGTAGTTGTCGAAGTAGCTTGGTCCCACCTGAAGTACTGTTCACAGTCTCATAAACATGTCTAAGAGTTTTGTTACATGCTCTGTGAACATAAACAGTGAGCATATTTTTAGCACAAATGGAACCCCGCAGCTTTGAAGTGGATGCTAATGAAACTGGAAAAGTGCAACAGCTTCGGGGAAAAAGAAAAGTTTCCTCTGAGCACTTTGTGTCATTTCGTTGTCGTAGAGACCGATGCATTCAGCTTAAATTCAAATGGCTTAATGTAAATGGATGTGATAAGGTGTTGTAATTGGCCAGGGTTTTCTTGTGGACAAATAAATGTGCACGTCACGGCCAGTTACTAAGAAAGTCCCAAAGGAGAGCATCCACCTGTGCACACAGAATGGACAGAGTGTACAGACTAAACAAAGGTCCAGATTATCTCATAAAATCACAATATAACCATAATCTCAACTGTTGTAGCAGGTTTTTAAAACAGCGATGGAGTCAGTACTCTGTAAAATAATTCACTGTGAGTGACATCATGCAGAAAGTCCCATTAAGAACACCTCTATTGTTCTTTTTGTTTAGTATTTAATTGGATGTTCTAATAAATAGAAACATGAATCCTCCTTTGTGGCTTTTTCTGCACAGCCCCAATTATGTTATTAATAAATAATGCTTGTATTCAATCTTTCAGGCCGTGCACCAGCAGCAGCCCTTTGACTCACAGGAAAAACCACAGTTCCCTGGAGCTTCGGCAGAGTTTGTTGACCAGCTGGAGTTCATCCAGCCCAATGTGATCTCTGGGATCCCAGTGTACAGAGTGATGGACAGGCAGGGGAATATCATCAACCCCTCCCAAGACCCCCAGGTACAACCAGCCTCCCTGTCTCCCTCATGATAAAATGTGTCATTGTGACCTCCTGGACTGACAGTAAAACTTGTGGGTGTGTCTTTATTGGTCAGCTCTCCAAAGAGACGGTCTTGAACTTCTATCAGAAGATGACGCTGCTGAACACAATGGACCGCATTCTTTATGAGTCTCAGAGACAGGTATGTGTTTCCGCTCGCATTTCCTACTTCAGATCAGCTCAAATATGATGTAAAACAGTGAAACTTGTTGCTGTTACAGGGTCGAATCTCCTTCTATATGACTAATTATGGTGAAGAGGGAACACATATTGGCAGCGCTGCTGCTCTTGAGCCAAGTGACATCGTCTTTGGTCAATATAGAGAAGCTGGTAAGAATCAAACTGGCTTTGATTGTTTAAATTAATTAAATTTGTTAGCACTCAGAATAACATTAAAGCATAAAGTTATTGCTTTAAACTAGTAGCAAATATTACTTAAAACAAAGAATATACCATTTGTTATTATCTTATGTTCAACACATTATTTTAATCACATGTTGGCTGATAAATGGTCTTTTCTTTTCTTTTCTGTTCCCTGTTTTCTGAGTACAGTGAGCAGTAGTTGACCTGGTTGTCTCATCCTGTGAGTAATACTTTCTTTGTGGCCCAACAGGAGTGTTGATGTACCGTGGTTTTCCTCTTGATCTCTTCATGGCTCAATGTTACGCCAACGTTGACGACCTCGGGAAGGGTCGGCAGATGCCTGTCCACTATGGCTCCAAAGACCTGAATTTTGTAACCATCTCGTCTCCTCTGGCCACACAGATTCCTCAGGGTGAGTCTGAGGTTGTTAGTCTGTCAGGACTTCGATGCACGTGGAAATCTGCGGTGTGTTCATGCCTGTGTTTGTCTCAGCTGCTGGAGCTGCATATGCAGTCAAGAGAGAAAACATGAACCGTGCCGTGATCTGTTATTTCGGAGAGGGGGCGGCCAGCGAAGGGGACGCGCACGCTGGCTTCAACTTCTCAGCCACCCTCGAGTGCCCATTGATCTTCTTCTGTCGCAACAACGGTTACGCCATTTCCACGCCCACCAACGAACAGTACAGAGGAGATGGCATCGGTAAGCCTGACTGTCGTCTTCTGTAAAACCGATTTGAGATCTGCGGCTGCCCCCACGATCACACCTTTTCATGCTCTTCTTGAACAGCTGCTCGTGGTCCAGGTTATGGCATGCTGTCCATCCGTGTCGATGGTAACGATGTGTTCGCTGTGTACAACGCTACAAAAGAAGCGCGGCGCCGAGCCGTGGCTGAGAACCAGCCCTTCCTCATCGAGGCGATGACTTACAGGTCAGTGAAGATACATCGAGCAACATTTATGCTGACAGTTCTCCGTCATAACTTATTCATCACTGAGAAATTAAACTGGGTCTTTTCTCAAAACATTTTGACTTGCTTTGTATTAATATATCCGTAGGAAGTAGAAGTAAATAACAAACATGAAGATGTATTATGCATTATTTGCATTCAAAAGGTGTAAAAGGAGACATTAATGGTCAGAAACTCCAGCTTTAACGATATAGATAAAGCAATAAAGTTGAACAAATTACCTTCAGTTACAAAGTTATTTTCACATAATCTATTTCATTGTTAGTGTTGGACAAAAATAAAATAGTTGCACCTTGAAAGTAACCTAAAGAGAGTTTAAGAAGTAGCTCAAAGTCTCTTTAAGTTCGTAGTAATGAGACAACACTCTGTGCTTTTAGAAAGGAGGTTTTAGGGAGTCAGGTTGATGATTGTATAAGTTGATATTGTCTCCTAATTAATAGGGCTGTTGATTTAATCTGATTGTAGATGTTTAATGTTGGTAAAACACAGATTTTATACTCTAACAGAAGAGCTCTCGTGAGTCTTGTAAAGGAGGCTTCAGAGTAAATGTATGTAAATGTGTGTTCTTCAAAGGATACTCAAAGTATTGTAGGATTTGAATAACAAAACACTTTGAATGGGATATTTAAAGGGGTTTCTCATGTAAATGTTCTTATGCTGTAAAATTATAGATACAAAGAGTCGACTTAAGAAAAACAATCCTGTCCCTTTCTCAGAATTGGCCACCACAGCACCAGCGACGACAGCTCGGCGTACCGTTCGGTGGACGAGGTGAACTACTGGGACAAGCAGGACCATCCCATCTCCAGGCTGAGGCATTACATGACGACTCGAGGCTGGTGGAGCGAAGACGACGAGAGGAGCTGGCGGAAACAATCCCGCAAGACCGTGATGGAGGCGTTCGAGACGGCCGAGAGGCGCCTGAAGCCCAACCCCGAATTGCTGTTCACTGACGTGTACCAAGAGATGACGCCCAACCTGAACAAGCAGCGAGAATCCCTGTGGAGGCACATGCAGCAGTACAAAGAGCACTATCCTCTGGACCTGTTTGATAAATAAATGCACTGCTGCAATATCGAGTCGGAACAAGGTGTAGGTGTTAGGTGAACAAATACTGGATTGGATGAGGACTGAGAGTCACTGCTGCACACATGTAATGTGTTCGTAAGATGGAGGTTTGATGTGTTGTTTCGTTCTGCACAAAATCTTTCAAATATAGTCGGTTTCTATGAGATTCTGGTGCCTTAAGTCAACAGGAAATGCCACATTCACACTTGTATATTAACAGATTAGAATAGGACCTGGAGGTTTTACCCACTTTGTTTGTTCCTTTTCAGTGGTATGTAATCGGTGTCCTTGGGTATCATTGAGGTGGCTGTTTTAATACTTCCTTGTATCAGTACACCCAAATTTTAGATGGGTTGGTTTGCTGAAATGTTGTTACACAATATTCCAAGAACTGAATATCTGTTCAGCTCGGTTGATGTGTTGAAAATAAACTGTGGAGCATTTGTTGTAATCATGAGTTTCTTTATTCAAATTAATTCGGATAAATGCAAAATACATCAACTTCCCCCAGAATCTTTCTATGAAGACTAAGTGACCAGACCAAATGCAAAATTTGGCTTTTTTCCTTCTTACAGCGACGTGCAAACCTTTAAAGACGTCACGGTCTTTAAATGGGCTTCACTGAAACACTTAAAACTGATTTGCTCTGCGTTTCTCTCTGCTTCATTTAGCAGTCTTTGATCAAAACAGCCTCGAATGCAACTGCTGCAGAACAACAAAAGGGCTCTGCAGGCGGAGTTCAGTTTGCTATTCCAGGTCAACAAGTCAGCAAGGGGCTGTTGATGCCCTTCCACATCCTCTTTATATGCTGCGGGGAGCGCTGGTGAAGCAGAAGATGCTCTTTGTGCACGCACACGTTCTCACGATCCTGCTCCTTGACGTCAAAGGTCTGAAATCCTTTGTGCGCTTCAGGGGAAACCTCTAGAGCTTTTGTGCACATCCCGATGTACACATCATCGATGGGGAAGAAAGGAATGACCCGTGAAATTAAATACAGGGGCTGCAGCAACGACCCAGAGATAAGGAAGCCTCCGCCACCAGCATACGGAGGATAGGGGCCGTCGTAGAAGCTGGAGGGAATGTAGTACTTGCTTTTGGGGTCCCTGAGGGGGCTTGCTGGGCTTATTATGTGTCCAACATACAACTGAAATGCTTTTGAAGCGTCCAGAGACTGCAGGTAAGTGAGTAATGCAGGTGTGTTGACAAAAACGTCGTCGTCCCCACTAAAGACGAAGGAGACCTGAGGGCAGTGTTTCACCGTCCATTTAAGAAACATGTTCATTTTGAGCGTCAGGTTCAAGAGGGTGTCCTGGAAGTCCCACTGCAGCACGTCTTTATACAGTTTTGCTTCATATGACAGCAGTTTGCTGAGGTCAGGGTCGTTCTCTGAGGAAGTGCCAAGGAGGAACACAAGCCGCACTCTCAGTCCACGTTGATAGACCCCCTCTCGTCCCCAGGTCTCCCTCACAGCCTGTCTCTGCTCAAAGTTTCGAGGGACTGACTTGATGGCAAAAAGCAGGAAGGTCTGGCTGTTCCCGTCTTTGCCACCGGAGCCGCATCGGTCCGGCTGACTGATCAGGATCGGAGGGGACCTGCAGTTCATGCCCTGCAGAAAAGCCTTAAACAAGACCGGGTAGGAGTTAAAGTCATGGACGTTGATTCGAAGAAGGTCTTCGTTCTCCTGCCTGCAGACAGACCAGGGGTGCTCATTCATGAACGGATTTTCACTGTCATCCAAACTTCTCAGGGTGGAAAACAGCAGCCGGTTCCAATACGCTCCATTTTGAGGGATGATCTGTCCCAGCTCATCAGAAATAGGAAACTTGTGCACGTTTAAGTCAGTCGTAGTGAAGCCTTCCGGCGTGGATGGATGTTTAACATCACTGTCCTGAACGTGGAGCTCGAGCTGCTTCGGGGGTTTCTCTGAGACGACCCTGAGAGTGTTTGCCGTCTGGTGGAGTTGGGTCGAATAAAAGAAAATCAAAAATAAAGAAACTATAAGAATCATCGCACTGAAGGTCTGAAAATGTCTCATTGGCTTGAGGTAAGTAAACAAAGCTGTGTGCAGTGTTCTAGAAACGGCTCATGTATCAGGAGAGTTGATCGATGGGTTGTTCTCGGGTTACACGGCCTCTGCCTGGAGGTGATGCCACGGTTGTACCTGCCAACAGAAAGTTGAAAAACACTGACAAGTGACTTTTATGGAAATCGACAATCACCTTTGAGCAGAGATCAGCCTTAAATAGAAACTGACTAATTCTGACCGGTCTAACTATCTGATGCATCTAATTATAGCTTAACTGATGAAAAGGAACAAAAACATACATCTTGTTAAAGGAGATTGAGGCATAGATTACTTTATATTCTTCCTCTTTTGTCACTAGCAGACTTGTCTACTGATAGCATAACCAGCAGCCATAAACTGAACAAAGGTCACAGCGAAGTGCGATCGCAGAAGTTTTACTCTAGTAAAGTACTTCTTAATGTGCATGAAGTTGGTATCTTTTTGTTTGAGTTACCGTGTTCTGGACGGGTTGGTGCTGGAGTTGAGTGCTAAAGTGATTTGTTTAGGTTTCCCCTCAGGTCTCAGTTTGATAAGTCACTTGGTGCCTTGTTGAAATTTGTTCCGCCGTCCCTGACAATGTCCTGTTACCAGCCGAGTGATTTAGAGACCTCGATGTTTCCTACATCAAGGGGTTGAAGTCCAGATTATTTCTGAGAACCAGTGTGTTTCATGTTGATGCCTCACTGGAAGGTCCAGTAAAATTCACCAGTAGCTTCACATTCCAAACCACCTTATTTAACTTATGTTGATTTGATCGAGTCTTTAGGTCTAAACAGTCAATGAGCCATAGAGCCCAGCCGAACAGTCTCCCTGCACACGAGTGTCTGCCCTAAGCCTCCTACCACAACCTTAAGAGCTGAGCTACTGTACGTGGTTTGTAGTTTATGAGCTGTCATTTAACATTTCAATCATTTATTAATAGATAACAGCTTTTCACAGTCTTGTGAGCCGCTACAATGTTTTTAAAAAATCAATTCATTTAAGATTAAGATGCTCTAAAACAGTGGTTTCATCAAATAATCCTGATCAATTACATTTCAAAATTTAAGGCATTTAATTGAATTTGATCCAAATTGTGCTTTATTCCCTTGTCAATGTGAAAAACTTTAACTAATAAACTTTTTCCTTAAACATGTATACATTTCAGCTTTATCTGACTTTATTTTTGGTCATTTATCTCAAGTTCTACAACACATAAAATTATTTTTACTTATTCTTTTCTTTATTTATTATCTGCTGTAAAGCAGATACACCGAAATGGATGGTTGTAAAGGGCTGTATAAATAAATTACTTTTACAACACCAAAGCAAATTCCTTGTTCATGATAACTGCATCGTCCATTCATCTCTTATCATTCCTATCTTTGTAGATAAGTTAGTTGTAGTAGATGTTATCAGAGTATCCGGTGGTGTCTATTTTAGCACATCTTGACGGTGGTATGATAGAATTAAGTTCTATTACTTTTAAATCATCCATTTTCTATACCCGCTTAATCCGTCGGTCGGGTCGCGCGGGGGGGCTGGAGCCCATCCCAGCGGTCATCGGGCGAGGTACACCCTGGACAGGTAACCAGATAACCAGTCCATCGCAGGGCCACACAGAGACAAACAACCATGCACACGCTCACACACACTCCTAAGAACAATTTTGGAGACAGCAATCAACCTAACATGCGTGTTTTTGGACGGTGGGAGGAAGCCGGAATTACTTTAATCAGTTAAAGAAACTCCGAATCACTTAAAAATATAATTCATCTGAACGGGTCAATGGGCCTGAGGAGTTTAAATATGTTAGAAGCTTTTAAAAACACTAATAAAACTCCAACCAGAAGTCACTTTAAAATGCAACACCGATACAAATTTAGTGGTTGTAAATAGTTTAGTAAATCACACCAGATTAAACTACTGCTAAAAAGCAAACGTGTTCCTTCAGAAAGACAAATTAACGCATTTTGTTATTTAGTCTTGCTGGAAAGTTGCCACCAGTTCAACTCTGCAGGGAATTACTGGTAAATAACCAGCTCTCCACGGTACAATTAGAGGACAACCGACTGAGTGCGAATAACAAATGAGGAAAATCCCGAGGTGCCCCGCAGATTAAACAGTGTCACAGTAAATTATACACTTGAGCTCTGTGAATTCAGGCAAAATGCGTAAAGATGACAGAAAATAGTTGGACATCTTCGCCCACTTTTGAGTCATTTTTAAAGGCTCGAGGTGTCGTTGACATCTAATTTACCTGCATACATTAAAACAAATAGTGAAAGAGATACTTGGGTAGCAACTGAGATAATATCCGGAACTTAAAATAAATCCCATAAGGATATTATTGTGATAATAACGACTTATAAAAAAAATAAAATAAAATGCACCAAACCAGACAAAGCGGTGACGTTTACCTGAGGCGCGAGGAGAACAAACTCTATCCGCGGGTGCTCGAGTCTTTGCTGCATCGTGCGCTTTTGACCACGTATTTCCTGAAGGCAGCTGTCACCGTCCAGCCCTGTCCCTTTAAGACGGTGTCTTTAAGACATGTTCGGTGACTGAATTAGTCACTGTTCACGGGAAAAAGACAAACTTCCCTGACCTGAGGAAGGATGTAGGCGGATCGCTGCCCTCCTCAGAGAGAGAGAGAGAAAGAAGAGTTCCAGTAATGTTTGAAGCTGTAAATGTTCTGTAAAGTTGTTCATACTTTTATGGGCCTATTTATTTAGTTAGCTGACTAGGTTTAATCATCTGGACACTGTCTAGTGTCTGTTTTAACATCTTGTGCTTTAAGTTAACTTAAGAACACAGTAGAGATGTGTCACATGTGCTCATGTTTTGTTAAGTCTTGTTTTCAGGTTCTTTGTCATGTTTTTAGATTCAGTTCTTTGTCATGTTTATAGATTCAGTTCTTTGTCATGTTTTTCCCCTGCCATCAGCTTCATTCACTCACCTGTTTCATTATCATCAGCTGCACTCATTCACTAATCACTCCCTCCACAGCATTTAGTCTCCTGGTTTCCTCTCATTCACTGCAGAATCCTCACTAACCCTTCATGCCATAGTCACCAGTTAAGGCTTGTTCTTGTCTCACAGTCTTGTTTTTGTTAATGTTTGTTATTTTTTAATCCGGCCCTCTGTTTTTTCCTTGCTCACTGTTTTTTTTGGAATAAACCTTTTTTGAATTTTGAAAGAACTGCATCTGGGTCCTACCTTCACCACCGCTCTGTGATAAGATGTACACGGATCAAAAGGGGATTTTATTTTTTTTTAATTGTATAAGAAATTAAGGCGTTACTCTAATTTGCTTCTCTTGTGCCTGAAGACTTGCGTCACAGAAGATTCAATTTGATTCCAGTTTGAATGTTGTTTTGCTGTCGTATCCCTATGAGAAGGATATGCGGCATGCTTTCATGGACGTTATATTCACATGGTTCTTCACCTGAAAATGTTTTACAACAAGAGGAAAGCTCATTTAAAGACTGGGAAACAAAGGTTTCTGTGGCAATTGTTCAAATTCATAATGTCATGTTTGCTTTCTCTAGGTGTAACATGCTGGAGTGATGTTAAAGTTTTAATCATCATCCAGAGTGGGGGTAGAGTCACCGTCCAGCCCTGTCCCTTTAAGACGGTGTGCAGGGAGAGAGTCGCCGTATACAGTGATGGAAGAAAACGTAAGAGCGTTAGCTCTCAGTAATGCAAAGTGTTTTATTACTACACAACGGTGTCCAGATAGGAGTTAATAAGGCCTGGCGTTGTATGCTGTCTCTGAGGAAAAGGAATAAAACGTGCGTTCTGCACAAAAAGACTTCACTCCGTCCTCCTTTCGCCCCGCACTTTGGCTCGGACCCTAAGACTGCTAGTTACCAGTAACGAGCCAGAACATAAAGACCAGCAGAGGCAGGGGGTTAAAAAGGTAACACAGAACACACACTGACCTAAACACAACATACACCAAGGTGGAGGCTGCGCCCGTGATGTTGCACTGACAGTTTATTCAAATGTTTGACAGGAGACGTCACAAATTGTTTAAGACCAACTGTCTGGAAGAATCACCAGGATACATGAACACAGTGCTCAGATCAGTAAAGCTCGTTTTTCTTTGACTTATTGCATCTCTGGCAGGGCATAAAAATAGATTTTCTTCAGCCTGGTTACAAAGATTAGACAATAACAAGAAAAAAAAAACACTTCTACACAGTGGAAAACTCTAAATTCCTCATCCATTCCAAACCATGCAAGTGTTCACGAAGATGACGTCACTTTTCATCTTCTTCTCTGGAATAAAAGCACTTTCAATGCAAGTGACAAAAACGATTAGTAATTAATCAGTAATGCTTCTAAAAGCATTGTCATTATTGGTTATTTTATCAAATGTAGCTGTCCACATCCTGAGAGCAGTATAAGGCAGAGGCGGTATTTGCTGAGGGATAACCTCAGCGGGTCTTGGCCTTTCTGCTTTGAGAGGAGCTCTGCAGCTGAGGTGAAGTGCGGTTCAATTAGAGATCCTCTGATATGACCTACAGTGCTCCTGAGCACCCAAAAGAACCAAAAACCAAGGTGACAGTGTTACTCATCATCTGCATTTTGGTTACTTTAGTTTATTCTAAACACTTTCTGGAAAAGACAAACGTCCGAACTCAAATTGTTGGCAAGTTTCCATCATCTCACCCTTCATCTAGGAATGAAAATAAAATAAAAACCTCTATAACACGTCTGCTTCTACTAATATCTGGTACTGCAGCCCAGTCATGAATATTGTGACCAATAATGGGCCGATACCTGTAGTTTAACAAGATAGAACAAACAAACGGTGTGCAGCGTGCACTCAAGGAAGTAGTGTTCATACAGAGGGTCAAAAGACTTTAAAGGAGGACCGTTTTGAGTGGATTTAAAGGAAAGAAGAATACTGCAAACGGCAGGAAAGAAACAGATTATAAGGGCTCAAAAATCTAGAGATGCTGTTAGAATGGAAATGAGAGGGTCAAGGCCAAAAGAAGGATGCAGGCATCGAAGAAGAGATGGGATGCAAATCAGCGAAGGTCGCTCTCATCGTCCTGTATGTTTTTCTTGATGCGGAGAAGCATGGTGGTGAGCCACTGGTCCAATCGAGAAATGGTGTCGAATTCCTTCACCTGGAAACATTCACAAAATCACCCCAAAATGTCAGAAAAATACGACAAAAATGCCTGCGTGAGCTGCAAGTGTGGAGCAGTTACAAGGAAGCAGAAACCAGTAATTCTCATTTATGCTGTCATTTTAGGGCCTGAAAACTTCAGGAATCCCATCTTCACTGTTGGAAATGTGCAGAAGAAGAGCTTTGGTGTCCGACCAGGAAACGCTGCTGCTGACAGGAAACTGTCGACTCACCGAATCAGTATAGGCCTCCACGTTCTGTTCTTCAAATGCGTCTAGAAGTTTCTGGTTAAACAAAATAAAAAACACTTATTAAAGCGCTCCGTATGCAGGAACACGTTGTAGTCTACACGATTACAAAAACAGACTGTTTAAAGTTCTCACAAACCAAAGGTTTATTCACAGAAAACACATTAAACCTTAAAAGTGACACATTTTACAATTTCATGAAGAATATGAAGAACTTTGATTTGATGGCAGCAAAACGTCAGAGATAAGATGAAACAAAAGGCTGAAAAGGTAACAGCTGGAGACACATGTTGTCACTACTCTGCAACAGGTCAGTAACATGACTGGGTAAAAAAAAAAAGAGCACCTGAGAGAGGCAGAGTTACTCAGAGGTAAAAATGGGCAGAAGTTCAGCAGAACCTGCCTCAACTAACTGTGGAGCAATTTCAGATTAATGTTTTCATTATTCCATCATCTACAGAACATAATATCATCAAAGGATTCAGAGAATCTGGAGACATCTCTGTGCAGCAGGGACTATTTTTTATACCCGTAATCTTCAGGCCGTCAGGCAGCTCTGCATTAAAAACAGACACGATTCATGAGCTCAGGAACACTTCCTGAAATCACTGAGCACAGCTCACCGTAACATCCACAGATGCAGGTGAAGACAAAGTGGGAAACTGTTCTGTGGTCAGATGGATCCAAAACTGAAGAGATTGTTCGGCTTGTTATCAGCTCACAGGTTCAAACCTGCATCTCTGATGGTATTGGGTGTGTTTCAGTGTTTATGCAAATGGGAACCTGCAACATCCTGCTGCATCTATTCCAACAGCTTGGCTTCCTAGTAGAAGAGTGACCTGCCTGCAGTCCAGACCCAGATCCAGGACTGCTGAGCAGCTGGAATCCTAAATCAGACAAGAATGGGACAACCGTCCTTTCCAGAAGGACCGGACCAACATCTGGCCTCCTCGGATCCCAGATGTTTGCAGACTGTTGTTAAAAGGAGAGTGGATGCTACACAGTGGGAAACATGTTTTTAGAGCATGTTGCTGCCATCAAATTCCAGATGAGCTCATATTTGTAATGGATTAGTAAAATGTCTCACTTTCAGCATTCAACATGTTTTCTTGTGAATAAAATGTGCTTTTCTGGGTTTTACAAATCACTGGATTCTGTTTCTAATTTATATTTTAAAACTTTTTATGGACTTCTGGTCGTAGCAAACTCAGCCACCTGTAATCAGCTGTTTTTTAATGAAAACAACAACAAAGTTCCCAGTGGAAGGAAACAGAAAGCAAGTTTAATCTCCAGATTGAACTTTTCCATCTCAGACGGGCCTTTCAGGTTCTGTTTAAGAATTTCTGGAGCTCAAATAAAACCAAAGCTTACCTTCAAGAGCTTGCACTCTCGAGAGTCTGAAAAAGCTGGAAACATTTCTTCATACTTCTGCACGGCGAGCTGAAAGACAACAGGCTGAATGTTAAAGAAGCAGCTCAAGTTACACTCGCTCTGCAGAAGACGCAGGTTACACCTCACGGGTTACCTTTGCATTCAGCATGTCTACACAGAAGTGACACAGCGCTGCTTTGAAGAAGTGATCCTTAGCACTGTATTTCAGCAGCGTACTATCCATCGCGTGGGTTCCGACCTAAAAACATGAAGTAAAGGTTATGTTTGTTCGACTTCTATGGACCGACGGTGTGTTAATGAGCATGATCTCACCTGTTCATAGATCTCTATAGCTTTAGGGTACTGCTCCAGCTGAGCTGCGTAGGTTGCTACTTTCAGAAGGCACTTGTTCGCTGAACTAAAAAGAAAAATCATTAAATCAAAAAGCACAAAGGCAAAACAAATGACAAATAAAAATACATTAATCAAAAACAGCACTTTCTAAAAGCTGAAAGGAAAACATCCAATCCAGCTTAATTTATAAAGCACTTTAAAATAACCACATTGGACCAAAGATGAGAAGGTAAAAGACCTAATAAGTAATAAAATACCCAATAAAGTAGAAGAAGACATAATAAATAAGTAATAAAATACCCAATAAAGTAGAAAAAGACATAAGTAATAAGTAATAAAAGACCTAATAAGTAGAAAAAGACATAATAAATAAGTAATAAAAGACTTAATAAGTAATAAAAGACCCAATAAAGCAGAAGAAGACATAATAAATAAGTAATAAAAGACCCAATAAGTAGAAGAAGACATAATAAATAAGTAATAAAAGACTTAATAAGTAATAAAAGACCTAATAAGTAGAAGAAGACATAATAAATAAGTAATAAAAGAAAAATAAAAGAAGAGGAGGGAGCCCACAACTGATCTCTGGGGGACCCCACACAAGAGGGGAGATGAGGAAGCTAACACAGAATGTTGGCTCTGCCCAGTAGGATCTGAACCCCGCCAGTGCTCCACCCTCATTACTACACCCCATCACTGCTTATTCAGAACAGTACCTTGTGGATTCTTCGCCTTTGTAATAATCCGCTGCCTGCTCATAATGAGCGATGGCCTGAAACAGAAATTAGACAAAAAAAGAGGCATAAATTATAAACAGAGAGTCACCAAAATCATGCTTAACAAGATTTAATGTGACAGTTAACAGGAAAAACAACAATATGTGTCAAAGAGTTACATAAAAACTCACATTAATACATTAAACTTTTTGTTTAACTGACCTTGTCGATGTCCACCATCTCTGTCTCGTATATCTCAGCAATAGTGATGTGATGTTTGGCTGCAATGGTGAAACGCCCCTAAAAACATGAATAACAGATGGAAAGCAAACAGATCAGATTCAACACATAAAGCTGTTTCCCATTAAAAGCAAAGAACTCCCCGGTTAAACACTTACCATATCGGTGTAGATCTCGATAGCTCGGTTTAGGCAGTTTATGGCCTCTGTTGAGAGAAAACAAGCCATCGCAATTATTCTGTAAATGTTTTATAAAAAAAAGAAAACAAGGTAACAAGAAACTTAGTTCAATGTGAGACTTCTGTGCCAAAAAGATTGTTACCACTGTTTGAGCTGTGATAAACATTTAAAATCAAAGAAAGAAAGAGTTTGATTTTACACTATATTTACAGTACAGTCCAAAGTGCAACTGAATTTCCAACCATGCTGTCTCCAAAGTGTGAGCTACTGGTGTATGGCTGCCTCTGTCCTTCAGTGTTGTGAATGTGAAACTAAAACTAAACCTTTAAAGATTCAATTCAAAGCAGAGGCAAAGCAGCAACTCCAGCTTTCAGTGAAGTAAACTGGGTGCTACGAGGTACAGTTTGTGGCTTTAAAGAGAGTGATACAGCTTTAGAGGACTGTCTGATACAGAATAAAGCTGTTAAAATCTTATAAATATAGAAAAGACTTCAATTGACATTGATCCTTTTTAGTTGGGACTTTTTTTTAAGGTGAAGAAGGAAGTTTTACTGTACAACATGTACAGTAAACTGGGAATATGATGACTACAATTAAAACTAATACAGTGACTGCATGACAGAAAGAAACGCTGCATGTACAGTATAAACAAGGAATGGTGTATGAATATGTCTGTGAATAGATAAATGTGACCAAATGTTCAACAAGACTAGAAAAGCAGCCCATCTACCTCATTTAGATTCTTATCATGCAGATGAAAAAAAAAAATGTTTATGTTTATGTATTTAGCAGACGCTTCAAGATATAACAATCAAGATATAACAAGCTATACAAAAGCTAACAATAAACTACATAGAAGAAACCCAGGAGTCCGGCTCTGTCAGAGGTGACAGAGTAGAGATAGGGTGCAGGCATAGAAGGAAGTGCAGAAAGATAAAGTGCAGAGATAGAGGGGGTAGGGAAGTACAAGGTAAGTGCTGGGATAGGAGATGCTCTCTGAAGAGCTGGGTTTTCAAGAGCTTCTTGAAGATAGACAGGGACGCTGTTCTGGTAGCGCTCGGTAGGTCATTCCACCATCGTGGAACGACACATATATTTATATATAAATCTGCAACCTGAATAGGAGCCTGAACATAAAGGCCGAGTATTAAAGAAGATTTCCAGGTATCAAGAGCAGTAAGTTATAGAACAGATGACAGGAATCAGTCTGGAAAAATCAGACTCCACTCAAAAGCCTTAAACCCACAGATGAACAGTGGGAATTCAGGACCACTACCTTAAAAGGAAACCAACTGTGTGTAACAACACCGGTGCAACCAAAAAGAAAAAGTGTTAAAATTACATTAATCAATATCATTTTTAAACCATCCTTTTTTTCCCTAAAACCATTCATAAAATACTCCACAAGAAGCGTCACAGCAAACCATGAAACAGGTGTGAAACAAGGGGGCACCACTGGGCAAATCCCCCCACAGATAATAAGTGATGATTACCTTGTGGATCGGCTTTTTTGAAGGCGTTTCCAGCATCTATGAGGTTAGTTGCTGCATCATGTTTGCTCTGCATTTGCAGGTGAAGATGAGCAGCTTGGGAGAACGCATTTCCTGCAGCTGGAAAGAAAACGTTGCACGCTGAAGGAGTGAACGTATTTACATAATGAAACAAGGATAGAGGGTAATCATTGGACTCTTACCACACCAATTTTTGGCCATTTTGTACATGTTGGCTGCCCTCACGTACATGTCACAGGCCTCTTCCAACTTGGAGGAGCCCCTGTGTGAAGAACAAGGATGTCATTAAACAACACCTTGAGACAGTGACCCATGTCAAAGTGTAAACACTGACTAGAATAATCATCAGGACAGTTTTGCATGAGTGAAAAATGGTGGACACGGTTTCCATCATTTGTCAAATTGCAATGATGTTAATAAACAACCACTTTTAAACTTTGTTATGCCCAGTTTCACTGGTTTGTAGAGGCTAATTGTACGTTTAACATAATCTGATCCAACTCACAGATCCGTTATAGGTGGCAGCTCTAAACAAATGTGATTGACATGTGATCTGCATTGACTGATTTTGCCAATAGGTGGCGCTACAGCGAAGAAACCTGTACGGGAGTTTTAACACTTTGACACACGATTCCACCTCAAATGTTGCCGTTTAAATTTAATCCAAATCAGACCCCAATACAGTAGTTTATTACAGTATTCAGTCCAGGCAGAGTAGCAGGTGGAGGCATGTCACTTATCTCAGTTTAATGCTGCAGACAGCAACATTTACGACACTTTATTATTTCCAGACGTGTTCACCAGTGATACGGAAAAACCTAACTTTACATTTAAAGGTTAAACCGTAGCGTTGGACACACAAACATAACACGGATCACAACAGCTTAAAAAAAGAGTTGTAGTGATGATATGTTATATCTGATGGTAACCTTCCGCATAGTTGGCCCTCAGCTTGACAGAACTAGCTCAACGGTAACGTTAGCTAACTGACATACTCACCCAAACATCGCCCCGAAAAAGGACTGAGACGACTTCACTTTCTTATCCGCCTCGGCCATTAAAGCCGTGGCTTCCTTTTCTTTCCCACTATTGTCCATTTTCACGTCTGATGATTCTGAGGAGGAACGAGTGATGGCAAAAGTCAACAAACCTGCTAACCAGTGCTATCAGCGTTTGTCACATCACCAGCAGCACAGTAACCATCTCCCCTGTCACGTGACAGAGGAACAGGGAAACATTTCTGCTGCGTTCAAGTCTCCTCGTAAATAACTCTACTCCCAAGATATTACAAGGTTAAGTCTTTACTGTTGACGATAAGACAAAAAACAATTACATGATATTGACGTGTATCTTTATGTAGTTTGCCAATATAAACTAGAATTTGGCCTGTTTATATATTAGCACAAGTAGTTCTGTGTAACTAATTGCTGAAAAAAGGCTACCTAACCTTCAATTAGGCTACCTATACGAACACCACCACCCAAATCTGTATGTAAGATTGTTACACTACGAGCTAAATCACAATGAACTAAACATGGATAATTTACGATGTATAGAGTTTTAAAAAACAAACAAACTCAAAAAACTTTTGAGTTGCATAATTTGTAAGTTTATCCTCAACAAAAACTACATTTAAGAGAACACTCGAATGCGTCTCAAAATAAGCTGGTGGTCTGTCGAAAGTAATATATATATTTGCGCTGATCTTATCTAGTTATGTGCAAATATTACATGGGAATAAACTATAAAGAAATTTTAATTCAATTGCTGGTTAAATCTCATTAACATCACACCACTACATCTATATGTGCTATCTATTATTCAAGATGCTCTGTTGTTAATACACACAAAGAATAAACTGTTACAATTGTAGTAGTTGTCAGTAAACTAACCCTACACAAGACTTTAAAATATAAAACTGTGTAGTTAGATATCAAGTTTTAGTCAAGTAAACTGTGACCATCTCTAGAGGGACTATAGGCGTTCTGTTATGAATACAGTGCATCACGCTAATGTAAACTTGATACCCTCTCCCTTTATTGTCTCTGAACTTCATTCACTTTCCACACTAACATTTCCTGTAGAGTATTTTCAGTGATTCATTACTTAACCTTTCTGACTTCCTCTTCACAGTCCATATTTTGTGAATGCAAGGCCTGGGATAGTGCAGCTGAGCACTGAAATGATTGCCAAGCATTTCCTTGATGATTTAACGCACCATAGTTGAGATGCCTTTGATTGTAAATAATATTTCAAAACGTTATGGAATCTATCTTATTTTGTTTAACCTTTATTCAAACAGGAAAATGTAACTCTTGAGAATGAAAATCTCTTTTGAGGGAGTGTCCTGGCCAAGACAGGTTGCAGCTCTGTGAGTGGAATGCATACAATTCATGTACAATAATATTCAGAATGTCTAACAGCATGGAAAACTATAAAATACCGTATAACACTATATTTTAAAAAGGTCATTGTGAGTCATCACAGGTCGTACACAGGCAGCCATAACATTTACAGCAAACAGTTGCTTTGGGTTTGTTCTTTGAAACCAGTTCCCTCAGGCTCAGCTGTTTTCACAGCTGAAACCAAGAAGATGGTGCAGAATACTTAAATTCCCTTTTCCCCAAGTAGGAACGGGCTCTGGAGATGTTTAGAGGGAATAAGCATTGAGAGCGAGGGTAATACCTTCCTAGATGTATATTCATCCTGCCCTTCCATTCTGAATTGCTTCAGATAAAATAAATAAATAATACCGATAAGATTAATTAAACAATCACAATCTCGCTGTATTGTATCTTGTACACAGTCAGATATTTTCTTGCTCTGAAACAGAACAGAAATTGTCTTAGTTAAATTCAGTAAACATTTACAATTACACAGCCATCTCTCTTTAAAGGTTGGAGGTAAACTGCAGATTTTAACCAATGTTATTTGAACTTAACAGACATTATAAGCTTTTATCTTTTCTTTTTCTCGTTATTAATAATTATGTTGCTGGCTGCTTAAATCTCAGTGATGGTTTGAGTTTGTGGTTATTTTTTATTATTTTGAAAATACTTGGAATTTTTTTTTAAACTTTTTTGTGGTGGGCTTATTTTTTGTGGTCGTTTTCGTCTTCTGTGTTTACTATCGTATCTGTAGGTATTTCGTATCGCTCTGCTTGTCTGACTGAACTTGAATAGAGTTCACCATTTGTGAACTAGTGCTCCAGTTTCGCAGTTTCGCTTTTTAATTTTTTTTTTCTAGTTAGGATTGTTTACTATAATCTGTAGACTTTTGTGGTATTTCAGCGATACCCACTTGCGCAAACTTGTCATTTTACACACTTAGATTCTAGTTTCAAAACAAAGAGCAGCACATGAGACTGGGGAAGGTAAACAACATTGCAACGCTATAACGTCAGGGAAAGTTCAAGCCTCAGAAACGTACATTACGATAATGGACACAGATTTCAATCAGGCAAAACGGAAGTCTCCTGTTTCCTGGCTGTAGTTGGGTCCTGTACAGCAGCCCGTGCGAGGCTGTCCTGGAGACCCCGCGCTGCCTGCACCTCTATCGTCTCGGGTGAGTTTGTTACAATGTAGCAATTTCTCTATTAATCCGAATAACTGTAACAAAGCTGCAATATCCGCTAACTGCGGAGAAGCCGCAAATTGCACCGCGATCGCAATCGAAACGGCACACTGCCGCACGACCCGGCAAACATGTTCATTTTCCACCGAATTCCCAAGCATACCCCCCTCATCCAAGAGTATTCCAACATTAACTCATATTTTGCTTGCAATTAGCGATAGCTAGCTACGCAGTTGCGTTTACACTTCTGAGCAGACGATGCTGCTTTGTCTTGGCTGAATTGTGACGCCGCTTGGCAATATGAGTGTTAAAATTGTGTCACTCGGTGGTTTGTTTTGAATGTCAAAGGCTCAAGCTAGCTGTACGTCTCAATATTGTTGATAGCTGGTTAGCAGGTTAGCTTTCCAGGCTAACGAAAGTCAACGAAGATGCATCAAAATGACTGGAAATAGAGGTGAAACCGGGTGTTAAAATTGAAGCTTTATTTAATTTCGAGGTTTAAGTCAGCTATGTGGCTGTCAGATGTTATGCGTTGCGAGTAATTGGTAAAATACGCCTGCAAAGCTTTTTGAAAACACCAGCTAGCATGTAGCAATTCGTTTGCAGTCTCCATTCATATCCTGCGCACTGGTTCTGCTCTAACCGAGCAATGGCTACGATCCGCTACCTCCTCAAAGCGGCAACCGGGTTTCCTTCATAACTGTCGGTAATATGACCGCATTGAAGTGGAAGCACTTTGCTGTGTTCATGTCGTAACAGGCGATATGCACTGTTGTTGTTACTTGTGGTGAACTCAGCGAGAGCCCACACGAAATCTTTCTCGGCGGTGCGAAAACCGCGCGTTTTCAGTTTGTTGTGTTCTTGCTGTTTCTCGGTGTTTTGCAAATGTAAGTTCTGCCTGATCTTTGGATGACTTCATGACCACATCAGGTTTTTAAAAAAATATTATTTGGTGTGTAGCTGAAAAGATGACATGTTGGAAATCATAATGAAAATGGGCTGATGTGTTGAACTGTAAACTTTGCGGTCATTATTTTACATATATGTAAGTATACATAAATGTATACATATATATATGTGTGTGTGTGTGAGTGTAGTTGTTGTTTTCTTCTTACACGACCTACAGATTTCTGTCTGCAGTTATGTTACCAGTCATTGCTTTCAATATGAACGTTAAAAAACAAACAAGCAATGTTTTCCTTTATATCTTGGCATCAGTTGTTAGTTTTTCTATATGTAATGTGTGATAAATATTGTTTGGACAGTTATTTGATTACAAAACCATTTTAGATCAGCATATGAAAGAGTCACTTCAAAGTAACAGATAACAATAACATTATTGGGACCTGAGGACGCTGTAATTAAAAAGTCGTACTTGTGATAGTTGCTTGTGATACAGAAGACTAGAAATCTGAAAACAAGAAATGGGAATATTTGTTGTCTTTTTTTGTGGTTTTCTTTGGTTTTATGTGTCGTTGAGAATCAACACTGGAAAATAATTATCCCCTTAAATGATTGTCCTCCACGGAAGATATTTGACAATAGATGCTAGTGGATCAGTATAAGCTTTTCAGTGGTTGATGTCTGTTATTGTCTTCATTATTATTTTCCTGCTTGTGGTACAGTTTAGTAATCATTGCTCTTATTTGTATTTCTTTAAATGTGTCCTCAATGTCACTGACTCAGTTGCCTGCTGAAAGAATCCAATGAATATTTAAATTTTTGACAACAAAATGGTTGTTAATAATGCATAACCACATGATATTAATCATTCTAAGACAAAGAAGCATTTGGAAAACATCTTCACGTTAAACGGTACCTTTAGTTGTGCTAAATTTCTGTGTGAATACAACTAGAAATGAAAAAAACAAACAATTCTAATCACGTGATGTTGCTATGATAGCCTTATCATAGAAGTATAACTGTACACATACTTTAAAAAGCTTTTCTATCATCAACAGTTGTCATGGATGATGAAGACGGCAGGTGCCTTCTAGATGTAATTTGGTAAGTCAGTTCTGACCCAGTGAAAGATCAGTTTGATACTTTCACAAACTGTTCAACCATCGATCATTTAGATTCTAAATCACATTGTTTTCTCCTACAGTGACCCAGAAGCTCTCAATGACTTTCTTCATGGATCTGAGACCCATGTAAGTAATAAAGGGGATAAAGAGTGAAAGAAGTTTGAAAACTTTTGCTTAAAAAAAATCTGTATTAGAAGTGCTACTTGTTCATGTTTTGGTGATTCTCTACTAAAGTCACTTTTGGGTCACATGTCGACGCACACTAAAACCTGCATCCCTCACTGCTCTCATTTACTCTTTTATGGCTTCCTCTGCTTAATTAGTGTCTTTGCTTTTGGACTGCATTGTATTGCTTATTCACAAAATGAGAAATGCTAATACTAACGCTTCCCGACTCCTCCCGAGTTATTCCTATCATTTTGTTCCTCTGTCGCTTATCTCTTTACCGTTTCTTTACATTTTGGGTTCTCTAAACTCTGCCCTTTCCTTGCCCTCCTCTGTTTTGATGGTCTGTATGTTTCTCCTTCCTGGTTACTTTTGCCTGCTGGTTTGGGTGCCTTTGGTTTCTGTCTGTCCTATCCTTGGTGGGTGTGTCTGTAGTTGGACACTGACGACCTTTTGGATGGTTCGAGTGACCCCTCCAGCTCATTCTTCTCTACCACTGGGGTGAGTAAAATCCCCCAATCTTCTTCCTGCTGCTGTCTATCCATCTATGTTGCATGCATCTCTAAATCCCCTCCCTTTCCACTAACATGTTTTCACTTGATGAGGTTTGATTTGCAGCCATTCGACAAAATGTTTTGGTGGGCTTTTCATGTCTGTTTCTGTGTTAATTCAGTTGCAGTCCTTGCCACATCTAATCATCATTATTCATACATCTCCTGGTTTCACTTCTTTCCTCTTCTGCTGTGCTTGAAGGGACATGTTCCAGAGGTCCAGCCTGCTGTCCAGCTGTCGGCCAATGAGTCGGCAGGCTTGCCCAGAGTCAGTGTTGACCTGGACTTCCTTGAGGATGATGACATCCTGGGTGGATCTCCAAGTGGAGAAGGTGGGAGCAACGGCATTGGGACAAATCATGAGCCATGTGACATCCTGCAACAGAGCTTGGCTGAGGCCAACATCACAGAGCAAAGCTTACAGGAGGCAGACGCTGAGCTGGACCTGGGCTCCTTTGGAATTCCAGGCCTCACACAGGTGGTTCAGGCAATGCCTGATGCCAGCCTGGCTGGGGTTGGAGGCACTGCTGTTGGTGTAGGCATTGGAGTTGGGGGAACAGCAGCGATTTTCCCTGGGTCAGCCCCGAGCACCACGGCTACGCCTCCGAATGCCACAGCTGACATGCTGGGGTCGGTACTTGCTCAGCAGGGCCTTCAGCTCCAACCCCAAGTCATGAACAAGGCCATCAGTGTTCAGCCATTTATGCAGCAAGTCGGCCTGGGAAATGTGACACTTCAACCCATTTCAAGTCTCCAAGCTCTTTCTAATGGGAGTCAGTCTGGACATTTGGGTATTGGACAGATTCAGGTTGTGGGTCAGCCTACAGTCATGATCAATCAGTCTGGGCAGCAAATACTGGCTAAAGCTATGGGTGGATACCAGCTGCACCAGTCTGGGTCAGAGGTATCAGGAGCTGCTTCTCAGACAGGGCTTGGAGGTTCAGGAGGTGGACTTCTGATCCAAGGCAACAAAGCCACTTTGGGATCTCCAGCTGTAAATGGACCAGCTGTTTGTGTCAGCAGCACAAACAGCAGCAGTGGGGGTACAATGACTGCTCCTGCTGGGCTTGTGGGCTTTGGAAGCACCCCTCTAAGTTCAGGAGTGGGACCCCAGACGCAAACTCAAGGCCAAATCATGCAGAACGTGATCATCCAACGCACACCAACACCCATTCAGCCTAAACCTCCCCAGGGGGGAACCATTCAATCCAAACTCTTCAAGCCGCAGCAGCAGCAGCAGCAGCCAGCATCCCAGGCCTTGCAAAACGATGCCCACAAGGCTCTTGGGCTGCAACAGCTTCCAGTTTCTGCTGCTCAGAATGTAGCCTTCCTGACAGGAAAGCCAGGCTCTAACGTTGTTCTGAGTACTCAAGCTACAACGCAAAGCCCTCAGTTTCAACAAACCCTATTCAAGCAACAAACGGCACAACCATCTGGAAAGCCCCTGAGTGTACACTTGTTAAACCAACCAAGCAGCATCGTTATTCCATCTCAGACTGTTCTTCAAGGTCAGAACCACCAGTTTCTCCTGCCTCAACTGCAGGCAGGTGGGCAGATCCTGGCCCAGCACCCTGGGGGGCACATCATAACGAGTCAGGGTCCTGGTGGACAGCTCATCGCAAACCAGATTTTAACTGCAAATCAGAACATCAACTTGAGTCAAATGCTGACTTCGCAGGGCCATCCTGGGGCTCACATTCTCTCTGGATCCATTCAGCTCCAGTCTGGCCAGATGGGCACACCTACCCTCTTTCAGATGCCTGTTGCCTCTTTAGCTCAGACTCAAAGTCAGACACAGACACACACTGTCTCAGGTCATGCCCAGACGGTTATACAGGGCATGCCTATCCAGAACTCCCTGACCATGCTGAGTCAGGTGGAGGGACTGAGCCCCGCTGTCAGCCTTCAGCAAGCCCTGCAGCCCCAGCCAGGTGGAGTCCCCAGCAGTACAGGTGCAGCAACAATGGCTCAAGGCCAGCCTGGAGAGACTGTTGCTGTGCTGGGAAGCTCCACAGAACAGGCTGCTCATCCCACTCAACAACTTGTACCACAGACCTCCATCCTTACAATGCAGCCAGCTGCCACTGTTTCCACTGCTTCCACAGTACCCTCCTCTTCTCCGTCCATGTCCGTGTCTACCTCCTCCTCTGTCACAGCAGTGGGGCTGGTCCCCCCTCAGGCTCAGCACAGTCCAGGGAGGTTACTGTTCACCAACCAGGGCTCAAGCATGATCCTGAGCCAGGAGTCTCTGCAGATGTTCCTACAACAGGTCAGTGTACCTCTATTAGCATTTTTGCTTCTCTTGTGTTAACATTGTCTTAAAAATGAATAACATGCATGGAGTGATATCTTGGTTTGACCTCTTTGGTTTACTATTTTACTCCCCATTCCCTCCAAACCCCTTCCTCCCTCCCTTCCTCGTCCTAAAATGGTAATTGTACTATCAGGAGCAGCACCATCAAACAGAGAATGGGTCAACCCCCTCTGTGGGCGTACCAGCGTCTGTAATCGTCAGCAGCAACAGCATCACTACTGCGGCCCCTGCTGTCCATGACAGCCAATTAACTGACTCTTGGGTGGGTCAGAGCCACAGCCCTTCCCCTGGCCCCTCCCACATGACAGCAGTGGTAAAGGTAGAAATGCCCCTTTATGTTGAGCCCCACCCACTTGCTGCTGCCGCTGCTGCCACAACAATGTTAGGTTTTCTTACCTTTCCCCATCACGCATTGCTTCCACAGCTCTCACATACGCTGCGCAAAAAGTGCAAAAAATGATTCCTTTGCTTGCGGCATCTGTGCTTTTCTGACATTGCTTCATTACTTGTTATGGCATGATCATTCCAGTTGTCCACACCTTTTGTTTGTCAGCCACTGTCATTTGGATTCTTTTTCTCTATGAACCTCTGTGGAATTTGGGACTGGTAATCGGGTGCTGTCTGTCTGATTTCTTGTTGTTTTCATCTTACACATCCATCTGTGTATTTTGCAACAGCATACAAAAACATGCTCCTCCTTAACTGAAGAAATGCAAAAGTCCTTGGTGCACCTCTGCACTAACTGCTTGGTCAAATTCAGTCAACTCACCTTCATCTGCTGCATTACTGACAGATGACTAATCAATCAAGCTCTCCTCGCTATCTTGCCCTTCCCATTTTGACTCATTTTACACTGTCATCGCTCTTTTTAATCCTTAGTTTGACCAATGCAATGTCCCCCAAAACAAAAATGACCCGGTCCCCTGACACTCCTCCTCAAAGTCTCCAGATCACCCTCTAATTTACCATCACACTCCCACAGATCTTTCTTTTGTCAACACTATTTCCTTGTGGCTCACCAAATAATCATTGCTGACTTTAATGAATAATCCGCCTCAAACGCTAGAAAAGAACCAATCAGTGAGCTTCTACTACTTTTACTTCAGCACCTTTTAGATTTTTAAATCTAACACTTTGCTTTTGTTTTGTTTGTTGTTTGAGCTGTGTCTGTGTAACCTGGGGTTGGGCGATCATTTTAATACAAGTCTATTCAGGGGGATTTAATCCTTAAACAATTGCATTTTTCAAGCCAAAATGTATGAAATTTACGCTACATGAAATTGTGAAGAAGCCATGTCGCCCAGCCCTGTTCTGTGTTCAGTCTTGGATCCTGTACTTGAATCATATTTATTATAACATGTATGCCTGCAAACTTTAAATGTGTGTGGGTTTAAGCTTCTTGTGTGGTTGAAATGTTCGCATTCTTCAAACAACAACAGCGAACTGATGTTTTGTGATTCGATTGCAGGCCTCAGGTGGATCTCAGCAGCCTCTAAAGATCCAGAGCATGTCCCCCTCGCCGGCTTTGACCACTCATGCCACTACGCCCCCAGTGGCAGAAAGTCCTCAGCCTTCCCAGTCTCCTCTCACTCTGAGCCAGCAGATCCAGTCACCGCACCATCAACAGCAGTCACGTCCTCCCTCTCAGCCTCAGCCCCAGTCTCAAACTCCCTCACGCTCATGCACACCCTCATCTCACCCTCAACTCTTCATTGTCCACAACCAGATCGCAGAGTCCCCCAAACCTGCTCCGCAAGGTCAGCCACAGCAGACACCCCCCCAACAGGCACACATTCAAGTACAGCTTCAACCTTTGCCACGGCCGGCCTCGCAGCCCGCTCCCTTTCAACAGGAAATGCCTCCGGTGTCACAGTCACCCAAGCCTCCTCCTGCACCACCTGCACAGCACCAGTTTACCGCACCTCCTGTTGGTGCTTGTGCTACTTCTGTAGTGAAAACCCAGGTTCCCATTCAGGGCCTTACAGCAGGGCAGCAACACCATCTGCAAGTAGTAGGAGCACAAATTCAGACCCTGTCATCCATCAATCAGCCCTCGCCTCAACAGAAGCAGCTGCTGGAGAAGCTTCACCAGGTGCCGTGCACGTTTCACTGCTCTTATTGAAGTTGTGTTGGAGAATTTGCATACAGTAGATGATTTTGCCTGTTAAATCACCTTCAGTACTTTGGCTTTGTATGCCACTTTTTAGAATATATTTATTACTGGTGTAGAAGGAAATAGATGTGGTTTATATAGAGAGTTGCTCATTTTCTTAATGTCTGATTCAGTTGATTGTTTATAAAAGAATGCAAAACAGCCCACAGGTCACCCCTTTCCATACAGTGTGCATTTTTCTTCAGTATTTTTTTACATTCTTATTGACAGCTTGAGTTAAATACTTTATGATCAACTTATCAGTGTAAATTGAGGGTCCAAAAATGCTTCAAAAGCAACATTTCTTGTAAGCAAAATGTCTTGAATGTGTTTTTCAGGTCCAGCAGAACATCATGCTACAGGCCAAATCTCATCCTCAAGCCACCAGTCAGTTCAGTTCCCAGCAAGATGTGCCTGTTGAGAAAGTGGTGATTGCATCATCAGCCAGCACCGATGCACCGGTTCAGCTTCCCTCAATCCTACAGCCAACATCGGTGCTCGTCAAAACTCCCGTTACAGGTTGGACACCAATTACAGCCTGTGAGGCAAAACAAGAGGACCGAGAATATGCCTCGAAGACTTTCTCCTTCTAATGATTTTTTTTCTTTCTTATTTTAGCAACAAGTGACTTACAGGTATTCTCAGGAGGCCAAGGGCCAGCTGGAGCAATGGTAAATCAGCCTGTCACTCCTGCCAGCCTTACCCAGCCTGCACAGGTAGGTGACATTACAGAGCCAGTCCACTCAAAGGTGTGTCTTGTTGAGCTATTATTCCTTTCCCCACTCTTCAGAAAAAAATTCAAAACAGTATTTTTGTGAATTTCTTTCCAAATTTCTCTACAGGTTCAGCCAAAGCCAGGAGTGATCAGCTCGGTTGGAGGGATGTCCCTGGGGAAAGGTGGGATGAAGATACAAGTGCTAGGAGCTCCTCTTACTCAAATGCCTGCTCCTCAGCCCCCAGCTCCGGTCCAACCTCAGGTAAAGAGGCCGTTGCTCCATGTTAGTCGGACACTGAAAGCTTCCCTCTAATATTTGAGCTGCAGTGTTAAAATCTTAACTGTTGTTTTTCATCTGTTTGCTCCCCTCACAGATAACTACAGTGAAGATGCCTTTCAGTGCAGAGCCCAGTAAAGAGGCCAGGTAAATGCCGCAGGTTAGGACTTATTTCTGCCATTTTTCTTCAGCATTTTCTTTAAAAACCGGTTTGTGTATCCGTGCTTCACTGCAGGATGCTAGAACAGCTAAGGAAACATCAGGGTTCAGTGCTTCACCCCAACTACAGTGCCCCTTTCCACTCATTTGAGGACACACTGCACAGACTGCTGCCTTACCATCTCTACCAGGGAACTGCCAACTCCTCTCAAGATTATCAGAGAGGTAACGCACCGCACACTTTCCCGGGCTGCAGACACACTGTTTTGTTTGCACAGTCTTCATAAACATTTGGGCTCGTTGCAGTGGATGATGAATTTGAGAGGGTCTCCTGCCAGCTGCTAAAAAGGACCCAGGCCATGGTGGATAAATATCGTTACTTACTCTTTGCAGAGTCGAAAGTAAGTTTATAAACTAACACTTTCACTGTGAGCATCACTGTTATCCGCTTTGTCCTGAATTGATTTTGAACTGAATATTTTGGGCATTTGAACATGAGCAGAGACTTGGCCCCTCGGCAGAGATGGTGATGATCGACAGGATGTTCATTCAGGAGGAGAAGATTGCTTTGAATCAGGACAGGATCCTGGCCAAGGAGAGACCAGGTACCCCAGCACTGTCTGTGGCTTCACATTTTTGTGGTTGTCTTGGTATAAAGTAGGTGTTTGGTAATGATATGATACTGTTTATGTCCCTGCAGAGGAGTTTGTGGCAAGTGTGCGAATGTTGGAGAGTGTAGTTTCATCCCAACAAGAATCATCATCTGCTGAGCTTTCCTCACTGAGTGGAGGTGCTTCTACTGCTGCCCCCGCTCCAGCACCTCCAGCTCCTGCCTCAGCCCCTCCTCCAAACATTGCCCCAAACCCTCCCCCTCCTCCTCCTGCACCTGCACCTGCACCAGCTCCTGCTCCTGTCTCAGCTCCAGCTCCAGCTCCAGCTCCTGCTCCTGCTCCACCTCCTGCTCCTGCTCCTGCTCCTGCCCCGCCCTCCCTTTCCCCTTTCCCCCCTACCAAACTGGTCATAAAGCAGGGTGGAAGTGGTGCGTCTGTGTCCTGGTCGACCAGCTGTCCTGCAGCTACACCGGTCAAGCCAGTGGCTGAACCCATCAACCAGAGCTCCACCTTCAGTCGTGCTCCAGCAGCACCATCCTCTTTCCCCTCTCCGACCTCAAACTCTCAAGCAGCTGATGATGACGACGCCCTCCCGCAGCGAACCAGCAAACCGCCGATGAAAACCTACGAGGCTCGCAGGAGAATTGGCTTAAAGCTAAAGATCAAGCAGGATCAGACGGGTTTCAGCAAGGTGGTCCACAACACCGCCTTGGACCCAGTGCACACACCACAACCTCAGCTGAGCAGTCAGTCCACGTCCCAGCCTCAGGCTCAGCCTCAGTCCGAAGCTGCTCTGCCACATGCAAAGTCCCACCCTTTATCGACTCTTCCTTCCACCGTCATCAGAACTCAGCCCCCCGTATGCACTGCTTCCTCTGGCTTTTCAGTTGCTACAGCAACCACTCAATCTAACCCACCACTGAGAGGTAATGTTCCCCCTAGTGCAGCCCCATCATCCTCCACCTCCTCTTCTTACACTTGGTCGTCATCCACCTCCTCGTCCTCCACTCAGATGAATGGGACGTTGGATCACCACAACTTGGGTGGTGTCAAACACAACCCTGCTTCCACTGCCACTCCCTCTCAGACAACCTGCCGCCTGCCCCTTCGAAAAACCTACCGGGAAAATGTTAGTCCGAGGGTCAGACCTGGTGTCCCAGGTGGAGGAGATGAAAGTTTGTCCTACCCCAGAGCCACACCATCACCCCCAAGGCATGACGCCTCAACGCCTCCCTCTGAGCGGACAGTGATAGCCAGTGTGAAGGTAGAGAAAAGAGACAGGGAGGCCTTAAACACTCACACAGAGCTGAGCCACGACACCGGCCATTTAGGGAGTACAATGCAGGGGCTGGACAAAATGAATGAAATGTTTCACCGGAGTATCAAAACCACGCCACACCATCATCTCCCTCTGCTTCGAGACAGAGAGGGGGCAAAGGATAGAGGGGAGGAGCACACAGACCAAGAGACAGATGTAAGTAAATACAAGAGATCGAGTGGAAAGAATAAACATAGGACAGGAGGGACATTCAGAATGGACCAGCATGCCCCCGGGCCCCCCTCTCCAGAGTCCTCCTTCACACGCGACTCTTTGCTTCCTGCCAAACGCTGTAAGTCAGACTCTCCTGACATGGATAACGCCAGCTTCTCCAGTGGCAGCCCTCCGGATGACTCTCTGAACGAGCACCTGCAGTGCGCCATAGACAGCATCCTAAACCTGCAGCAGGAGCCCCCCGCCCGCGGGCATCACATAAAGGGGGGCAACAGCAGGTCCCACCAACACCAAAGTCAGCGCCCGGGAGATTTGGCAGCCTCGTCCCATAGACCTTCAGTCCCACCCTCCTCCTCTGCTTCTTCGTCGTCCTCCTTGGCCCAGCACCCTCAGGTCGGTGGCCGTGGCCACAATGGCAGCCTGGTGCCCCAGACTCAAAGCAGATAACAGCCCCTCAGCCCCAGGCTGGACTGACAAGGGGTAACTAAAAGATGGATTAGGAGGCAGGGAAGGAGGCACTGTGAAAACAGTATCACTGTACTGCTCTGCCCAGCTGCGTTGGCTTTGTTTGTCTATTTGAATTGTCCAGACATTTCTTTATCATTTACAGTCTAAAGTATCCCTTTTGGTGGAATACGTGTGGTAAAACAGTGAATTACAGACTTGAATATGCCTGACATTTTTTTAATATGTTCCATCAAACACACACATTGAGTAATAAGATGAAATTGTCAAAGGTTGTCCTCTAATTCTATCTTTCTTTTTCACTTTTCTTTCTTTCTTTTTTATTTCTTTCAGTATTTATACATTCCTTTCATGTGGCCTGAGCACCACAATGGTTCATCTTCTGGTTTAAATTGTGTCCCACTGAGCATCAGGCAGCTTGTTTAAACAGTTTCATACTGTAAAAGGTTACCATACATATTGTGTTCTTGTACCTTGCATATTTGACTCTTATCACAAAGATAGTGCTGCTCTACAGATACAAACAGCACATGTTAATGCAGTAAAACTCTTTATCAGGACTACTTTCAGTGTGTAGTTGAGGTAAACCCGAAGGCTCATTTACACTAGACACAATGCGCTCTTTATCTTTGATTGAGTAGCCTCAGCCTCCATCATTTCTGCATTTCATACCGGCGTCATCTAATATTAAGTAAAACACGTAAAGAAAATGAATTTCTTTTTGACTGCTCTCTGATACTGTAACACCATGATGTCAGGATGTCGATGAACTTGTAAGGAAATTGAGTTGTTTTCAGCTCCCAATGTCAGAATTTTCTAGGTTTTTGTTTTAAGACCACACCTCCACACACACCTGACCTGTTGTTGCTAATGATGCCACATTATGACATTATGCATTTCAGTCAGCAGGGGTCAGGCCAGTTTTCACTGCTTTTCTGTGTACTCAGTCTGTTTTCTTCAGCTCTCTGCCGCTGTATCCCTGCCTCCTGTGAGTTTAGTCTCTTTTAGGCCTGGTGGACAATTCAAACACAGCACAAGCGCCGAAATGGAAAAAAAGGAACAATAATAATGTACAAAAAGACCGGAAGAGAATTTGAAGTATAGTATTACAGATTAATTTTTGTATTGTATTTATTGTGTATAATGACACTTTTTAAAAAGAAATGTACATTTAGTAAAACTGTAAATTAAACCTTGCTTCTTTTATGAAACTATCTGAGTTCTCTGGTCTTTTCCAGCAGTTTAGACTGTGATTCCTTGCCTTGAGGGCACATTCCTTTGGATGACTAATGATGACCAACAGTGCTGTATGATAGTCAGGAGGGGATGGTGTAAATGGTGGCCACGGTGGGGTGTGTTCTCCAGCAGGCAGCCAGCAGGTGGTGCTTAAAAGTGGAGCTGGTTTGTATATTTCGTTGCTGAGACAGCTCACCACATTTGGGAGGAGCAAAAAAGTTTTAAATGGGAGGGAAAATACAGTCACATCTGTAAATATCTGGCATGTTGCTGTACATTTAATGATAATAATTAAAACAATCTTGGATAACACTGAAGAATGCAACATAGCGGTCACATGATCTGAAATATGCATGAGGCTGTTTTGCCATTTTAAAAAGGGAACAACTCCAACCAAATTATTTATTCACAACAGCCCTCCTCTAGGTCCACGCCCTCCAGCCACAGCTCAGCTCATCCCTGCCCTGTGCACAGTGTTACTGCTGCCTACAGTATCGCCAGGCATCCCGTCAAGAGGAGTCTGTTAAACTAAAAGCAGCAAGCAAGGAGAGAGAAAAATTAGCCTCAGTGTGGTGCACTTGTATGCCTTCCAGCAAGCAGACTGAAGACCGTTGCCAGATTTGGAGCTCATCTGAGATGTATTAAGCCCCGGAGAAGAAGGATCCTCTGTAATCTAGCTGTGTTGACGCTCCACAGAGGGCTCCTATTTGCTGCCAGAGGTGCACCCATACATGTAGCAGCGGCAAGAAGTTTTTGTGTCCCTTTTGAGAAGGAGTGAACAAGGTGCTTACAGAGGACTCGACACTATCTTGGTAAATATTGCTTTTCAAACTCTGAAAATGACTAGAATGATAACAGCACCATTGCATTATTGCTAGAATAGAACTCTGTTATATTTGTGATTGTGATAAAAAACTGAGCTTAAGTGGTTTGTAACGATCGAAGCTGACGAATCAATGTCGTAGGAAAGTTTCTCCATTTTACTGTATTTCCACATTTCACTAATTAAAGTATGATTCCTCTAATTCTTGTTCCAATAGCTAAAACATTTCTTTCCTTGTTTCATATCCAAACCTCTGTTGCAATTGTGGCGCACAAACCCACAAGGCATTTTCCACCATCCTTTAAACTCTGGAAATTGATCCCAGAGTCTTAAGTAAGCCCCTGACTCACGCAGGAATCCCGTAAATCAACTTTTATTCCTTTGCTGGCACAGAACCTTTGTTTGTGATGGAAACATTTAATGTCTCCCTTTGCTTCGCCATTTTGACAAGAATTCGTCTTACACTGATCTTGTGACATGTCAGGACTGTGCTGCCTGTTCTCCTCTGGGCAGATTTTTTTGAACCCAGTTCAAATGGGGTTTGCAAAACAGCTCTCCACAGATGAGTTATCACCTACTGACACGTATCTCACCTTTCTGCTTTTGTGTTAGTCTACTTCTGGGAGTTAAACCTTACATAGACCACAGGGTTTCAAAAAAAGACTTTTACTCGGGGGTTTAATTTGTTTTTCCATCTAAAAGCTACCCTCCAAACGTCATTTCCTCACATGAACAAGTAGTGCATGTATTTCATGTTCCACTGAGAGGAACTGCAGGGGATAAAAGGAATGTCTTACTCATTTCGCTGCAAAGAAATGAGCTGTGCCTGTGCAAATCCTGACACGGGGTTGGGTTTGCAAGTTTTCCAGCATGAACACCAACTTTTTCCAGGCGTAGACTGACAATGCTTGGCAGACTCCTGTGGGCTGAAGTTTTTGCTTTAGATTCCACATCCTTACTCTAAATTGTGGCAGGCTTTGATCACCAGCTGCGGGAACACAAAGATCCCTTTTACTTTGTTGATTATCTCCTTTCCTCCCCTATTTGTTTTAACCTTAACCTGCTCTTTTTTCCTGTCCACATTTCAGGGGCTAAAGGTTGCCAGCGTGGACGCTACTTTAAAGTTGAAACAGCCTACTTCAAACAAAGCCTCAGCCTATCATTCCCCTTGGTGTGTGCAGAAGACGTCTCAAGGACAAGCGAGGAGCCTTCACATAAATACAGGAAGCACCCAAAGGTTAAGCCACAGGAAATACAGCTCCAAAAAACAGACATAACTGACACTAGTTTTTGAAAGAGGCTTGCCATTATCTCATTATTCAATCATAATGTCACGCTGGGGACGAAAAAATGTAAAGAAGGCGCCTGAGGTGATCCGCACTGTGACAGAAGGGCTGAAGTCTCTGTATCGTAAGAAGCTGCTGCCTCTGGAGCAGTACTATGGTTTCCATGACTTCCACTCTGCCAGTCTAGAGGATGCAGATTTTGACAACAAGCCCATGGTCCTGGTTGTGGGACAGTACTCCACTGGAAAGACGACGTTCATCAAGTACGACCCCACAGCTGCGCAGCATTCATTTCATTCCTCTTAGATTTGATTTAAATGCTGAATTTTGAATGAATTCAACCAGAAATAAGAAAATAAAACGTTGTGCGTGTGACTGACAGGTATCTACTGGAGCAGGATATTCCTGGGAGCAGGGTGGGTCCTGAACCCACCACTGACTGCTTCACTGCCATCATGCATGGGGAGGTGGAGGGAGTCATCCCAGGGAATGCCCTCATTGTGGACCCTAACAAGCCTTTCCGCAAGCTCAACCCATTTGGAAACACCTTCCTCAACAGGTGAGAGCAGGGCTTTTATTCTCAGGGTGTTGTGTAATGTTTCCACTGAGGGTGCCAGTTCGATATCAGCATACACAGACTGTGGGAGAGTCAAAGGAGGGAATACAGGGAAGGAGGCTGAAAGTTTATGGAAACTGTTTTAGCTCTTTGGAATTTCAAGTGCTTGTGCCAAATTTCAAGACTTAGGAGGCACTTGCCTTATTTGTGGAAAAATGGAGGAAGGGAGAGATATCACCCGACATGGTGATGAAAGCTAATGGGCTCAGACAAGAACCGCAGTGTACACAAGTTCAAAGATGAGGTCAGAGGGCTCTGCAGCCCCTCGGGTCAGACGCAAATACTTGAAGACATAGAAAAAAAAGAGTATGACACTGTATTTCCTGAGTGGGCTGCCACATTTTTGCGTATGTTTTTCCACTGATGTAAACCACGACAGTGGTCTTATGTTTTGCACAAGGCCGCCGGGGCCAGAAGAAGTGACATGAACGTACAATCCTCCTGTTAAGTGGTCACCAGCAGATGCAAGTTTTCCAGCAGGCTCCCTGTTTCCATCAGCAGGGCGTGTTTGTTAACGTATTTGCGTCTCCCCTTTTGCGTTGACTTCCTGCTCTGGGAACCGGTGGGCTCGTTAAGCTCTTAAACTACAGGAAGTAGTGTTGTTGTTCTAAGCCACACATCGTTAGCAGGCCTTATTGTTTGATTCTGGCAGTAATGGTCATTTTCCCTCAGGAAGCCCAGAACACTGCAAGGTCTGCTTGCACACAATGGGCTCCAGTGGGGGGGTGGATGTGTTGAGATGTGCAAAAAATCCAATCTGCTGTTTAGATAACATTGGCTTTTTAGATGAAAGTTGATTATTTCCACTTAATTTAAGACTATTTCCATCCTCCCTTTGACTGTTTCAACCAAAAATGATCCTTATCAACTTTGACACGACTCTTACCCCGCCTGTTGATTGATATACCAGATTCCAGTGTGCCCAGATGCCCAACCAGGTCCTGGAGAGTATCAGTATTATCGACACACCGGGAATCTTATCCGGGGCCAAGCAGAGAGTGAGCCGAGGTGAGCGAAGTAACAAAGGTAAGGAGAGGGCATGGGGGGCCTGCAGAGACACACTTCCCTGATCATCAGCTCACCAACTCATCTCCTTGGCACGCCTGGCTAACTCATGGGGCCAGTTTGTTCTGTCACAATAACACTTGGCAGAAGGGTAAGAAACGTCTCGGCAGTACATGGAGCAACCTTCAACTGTAATCAAGACCAGAGACGGTAAAAAAATTCTGTCAGCACATCTGGAGGAATGTACTGTTGAGATATAACTACCCTCATCATCATCATCGCTGTCATCTCACAGCAATTCTCTATTTAACCATGCTCCAAGTAACCCATTAATTAAATAAGTCTGCATGAGCATCTAACAAGTTTAAAAAGTCAGTACATCCAAATCATTAAAAACACATTTCTTTATTTTCTGTCGGTGGTGACTGTGAAGACACTTTTACTTTTACTGGCTTAGATTTCAAAACATCCACCAGCAACATTTCCTCCTCTGCTTCAGAAAACAGACAGAAAAATGGAGGTAAAGGGAATGTTGTCTGGGACTCCAGTAGGAATGAAAACGGGCTTTTTCACAATTCTGCATCAAAAGATATTTTTATGAACTATGTCCCAGTTTCTCTGATTCTGTTTAGAGATCCAATTTAAAATGAAACAAATATCTATGTTTCTATGGCAGGAAAACATGAGTGAACTGGCCCTTTTAGCAGTGATTCTGATATGATAACATGGACTTTATTAGGCTACTGGATCAAAATATCTTATAACTTAATGTGTAAAAGCGGAGCTGTTGTGAATTTCGTTGTACTACCCCGTACAATGACAATAAAGACTATTCTATTCTATTCTAATTTGACAAATGAAGAACAGAGGTAGGAAGGATTTGTGTCTGTGTTGACCTTCTCTCTCTCCTTCCCTTTATTTTACACTGTGTGCTGCAAACTTAGCTTTTTGGATGTGTTAGTTATCTCTCCGTGCTCTGCTCAAACAGGCTATGACTTCCCAGCTGTGCTGCGCTGGTTTGCAGAGCGCGTGGACCGCATCATCCTGCTGTTTGATGCTCATAAGCTGGAGATATCCGATGAGTTCTCCGAAGCCATCGGTGCCCTGAAAGGCAACGAGGACAAGCTGCGTGTGGTGCTCAACAAAGCAGACATGGTGGGCACCCAGCAGCTGATGCGAGTGTACGGAGCTCTGATGTGGTCTCTGGGGAAGGTGTTCGGCACCCCGGAGGTCCTGCGGGTCTACATCGGCTCCTTCTGGTCAGAGCCGCTGCTGGTTGCAGACAACCGTAAGCTGTTTGAGTTGGAGGAGGAGGATCTGTTTGCTGACATCCAAAACCTTCCTCGCAATGCAGCTTTACGCAAACTCAACGACCTGGTCAAGAGGGCTCGCCTGGTCAGGGTGGGTAACTGAGACTAATGTGTTTGGGACACGCTCATGTGGTTGTAATCACTCACAGGATGGCATTACTTTGCTCAGTTCGTGTCAGTGAAATAATGAAAACATCTTTTACTCCAGGTCCATGCTCACATCATCAGCTATCTGAAGCAGGAGATGCCTTCTGTCTTCAGGAAGGACAATAAAAAGAAGAATCTGATCTATCAGCTGCCTGTTATTTTCTCCAAGATCCAGCTGCAACACAACATTTCTGCTGGTGACTTTCCAGATTGTGCTAAGATGCAGGTCAGTGTGACGCATTCTTCCCCGTGGGGTGCATCTGGATGCAAGATTTTTGGTTGCATTTATTCAATTATAGATTTGATCAGAAAACAACTGGTTAACACTGTATTATTGTTCCATTTTTTAAGGAGCAACTGATGGTTCATGATTTCAGCAAGTTCAAGACCTTGAAGCCAAATCTGATGGCGGCCTTGGACGAGTTGCTCGCCTCTGACATTGCCAAACTGATGCCCCTCCTGCGGCAAGAGGAGCTGGAGGCGGGTGATCAACCAGGTGTGCAGGGCGGTGCCTTCATGGGCACCCGGGTCGGACCCTTCACAGAGGGTGATCCCTTCGCAGAGGCGAACGGGGAGGGCTGTGAGGAGGAGGAGGACTGGGTGGTGACCAAAGACAAGCCCAAATATGATGAAATCTTCTATAACCTCGCCCCCGACGAGGGGAAGCTGAGCGGCACCAAGGCTAAGGACTGGATGGTGAGCTCCCGCCTGCCCAACTCTGTGCTGGGCCGCATTTGGAAGCTGTCAGATGTCGACCGCGACGGCATGCTGGATGATGAGGAATTTGCCCTGGCCAGCCATCTGATTGAGGTCAAGCTGGACGGCCACGGTCTACCACCAGAGCTTCCCAACCGTCTGATCCCACCTTCCAAACGCAGACAGAAGGGTTCTGACGCATAGACATGTCACAGAGTCCACCTACTCTCACACTTATGCTACTGTTTGTATTTGCTCTTATTTCTCCCTGACCCACAAGAAAATGTTGTACATACAGCTTTTTCTCTGAGACTGATAATACTCTTGCACAATTAAATATACTGTATTTAAGTGTGGTATCACTCTAACTCTAAGGGCTTTCTGCTAAAGACTGCGCATTAAGAAGTCACGCTGCTGCTTCTTCCCTTTGGCTCCTCAGATTTGCTTTTTTTATGATGAGCTTTTAAAAAGTTTGGCCTATCTACTTGTGTTTGCTGAGCAGAAGAGAATAAAGGTTGCCACCCTCTTAAGGCAGCAGTTTTCCACGTCGCTGTATTGAAACCTTTACATTTAACATCCCATCAGTGGTTGGATTTTATTGCTCTTGGAGTTAATTTGCTCAGTTGGACCATGGCTTTTTTTTCATGCCAAAGACCTTCTCAGCTCAGCTGATGTGTTTATAGTATTTTCTACTTAAAGTAGCGTCACAACTCTAATAACCCGAATGCATTTCACTCTGATGCCTTACATGCCACCATTTTGTGCGTACTTTATATATTATTTTTGTAATTTCTCTTGTTGTTTTGTATGTGTAGGAGCAAGACCTCAGTTGCATAAGAGAACATAACATGCCAAGATGAACTTTTCAACTAGACAGAATGACATATTACTGACTACTGTACACAGCTCCACAAACTGATCGTATGTTTACTGTTTTTGTAACCAAATAAAATTCCCTGACTGTGATTTGTCTCTTCAGCAAACTTTTTTGTGTCAAAACCTAAAACGAAGAGCCGAGTGCAGTTCATTTAGGACTTCATTTAACAAGATTTTCTTTTCTATCGCGCTCTCTTGGTCTCTTGGTGACAGACCAGATAAACAGTGACTCACTCTCTCCCCTGCCAAGTCCCCATACCACCATTTTCCGAGGCTCCCTCTCACTCCTGCCATCTGAAACCTTTTTTAAGCCTCTGTCTCCCTCACACACACACACACATATGCGATCTCTTTGTTTCCTCTCGTCCCAGTTTAGTCTCGCAGTTGCATTCTCATGAGACTCCCTCTGCATCTTGTGTGGTTTTTGCGTAAACTGCGGCATGAGCCTAAATGTGTGTCCCATGTTCAGCTGCGTGCGTTTCAAGGTTTCCTTATAAAGGGGCGGCCTCAACGCCTCCTTGTTCTACTCCTCCATGGAAAGAAACACAAATGAGAAACAGAGGCAATCCAGCCCTTTCCTTCCCTCCCTGCTCTCAAGCTTACAGTGACTCACATGTGAAGAATGTGGTGGGCCGGCCCAGGAGTTATTAATATCTCCTTTCCTAGGGTCCGCTAAGTTTCCTCAGGATCTAAACACTGTACCTTTATGAAAGACTCTAACAACATCCCTCTATGCGGAGGCTCCCCTGAGCAGTACCTGCAGAACACCGCACCCTCGCCTGCATAAATGAGACAGAAAAGCAGAGGTACTGTGTGAAGAAAGTCTAAATTCAGTGAACGGACTTTAAAAACATACAGCTCCTAATTTGTTCTTTCTTTTTGTGCATCTTAAAGTCACTTCTAACAACGCCTTATTAGAGAGGAGAACGAAACCCCCCCCCCCCCCCATGCCAGTTTGAACAATGCCCACCTGTTACATAATTAGGCAATGCTTAGTCATAAATCACTTCAAATATTTGTTGCTCAGATCAAGATGCAGCGCTGCCAAAGCGATGGGAAGGGAGCAGGCTCAGATTACAGCGGATGACCCCGGCAACATCAGAGATCCCCAACAACGAAGCTTACTCAACAAAACTGGGGTCTCCTCATACGTCACTGAGCGTTTATGTGGGGAATTCCTCACAAGGAAACTTTAGGTGAAAGAAAAACGGAGGCCATCAGTTCTGCAGAGGGGTGACATCTGGTGGACGCTGGATTCCAGGTCGTCTTGCAGTATGTTGCAGATTCAAGCTCTAGATGGCAGACTGGCACACATTAAAGGATGTGAAAATGAAGCCGAGTATATGAGAAGAAATATCACAGTCAGATCTGTCTTCTGAGCCTTCATTTGAGCCACAACTAATAAGATGTAACGCACATTTGGATATCAAGAGGAGGGTCAGTTCTGACCCACAAATCTTTGTTTCTGAAGCAGTACATCACAGCGATCAATATAAAACAATTTATATCAGATAAATGTCATAGTTTATACAACACAAGTTTGCGTCATTTGAGTGCGATTCTCCATTAATTTACTCCAGATTATTCCTACATTCTCACACTGTTAACAGCTGAACCTTGTAAATATTATTTTTGAGGAAATAAATGAGAAACTTGTGCTGGTATAAGTTCATGAGGTCAGACGACACGTCACTGCTTACCTGCAGCTCTGTTGTGTTTGGCGTCACATTAAAGGAGCAGGTGGGATGAAAATGAGGGTTTCGCAGGATCTTCAGTCTGTCTTTACCTTCAGCTGGAAGCTCTTGCCACTTACACTGAAATAAAATATCTGCTCTAATTTATGCTCATTCTCATATATCTTTATGTACATGTTGCACCTTCATTCTGTTTTTGTCTCCCTCAACATTTTCATTCTTTTCTTATCTTTTTGTTTTAATTCAGTTTTGTTACTTGTATTTTTATCACTATTTCTACAGTGTTTCCATACTGCATTTGTACTTCGTACCTGGAAACGACGACAGCCTGATTTTGCTTTGGGATGAATGAAGCCAGCTGTTTATTCATCTAAAATATGAAGATGACCTTTACTTTTCTGTACATATGCATGTAAAAATAAATAAAAAGCAAGTGCTTTTTAAAACACCATCACCAAGCCAGTATGAGATCAGAAAACATCAGCTAAAATGGACATTTTCACTTCCACCTAATCAAAACCACAGTGTTACTATCCGCTGTATAACAATGAGTCATCAGCTCTGATTTTACTGAACCTGCTCTTCAAAATTCTCAACAACTCGACCAAATTTGATGCACCAGAAAAGAAACACACCAACTCAGCACCTATTTTAGTCCAGGTGATAACTGGCAGAAGCTAAAGATAAAATGGCTGACTTGTAATTCATTCTGTGTATCTTTGCGAGTTTAGATTCACTGGCACTTCAGACCTTGTCAAATAATTGGTTGATACGTACTGTTGATGATAAATAAATGAGTAAAATCAGCAAGAGAACTTTCTAATTTATTTTTCATCCCAAAAGTCAACAAACCGTGTCAAAAATATCCTGCTTTAATCCTTACATGACTCACAGTGACTCAAACCTACGAGGAGTTCAAAGCATACACATATATTCTTTTAAGAAACCATTTGTAGTTTTATCAAAAGTAAACTTATATGCGTGTGTGTAAAATATCTCTCGGTTCAGAAACCCACTCCACAAAGTCGCAGAAAATAACATTTACTGTAGAAGAGAAAAAAAGAAAGAAAAAGCCAATTCAAAAACTGACAGAAAACTTGAAATATTTTCCCAACAAAAGATTTGAGGAACTTCTGAAGTGCTTAAAAATTAAAGTGGTTTTTTATGTCTTTGATTTGCTTCATCATGTCACCAATTTGCTGTCCCTGCTCCTTGAGGACGTCCTGAACAACCCTCTTCTGTTGGGCGTTGAGTGAGACCGTCGTCTTGGCTGCAGGCACATCTTTATCCACTTGCGTCTTCTGGTATTCGGTCTTCATTTTCACCTGCCTGATACAGTTGTCCAGGTGTTTCAGTTGGTCGCTGATGGTCTGCAGCTCCTTTTTCATATCCTTTTCGCTGTTTGACAGTATGGGCAGTTGGCTTTGCAGGCTGCACAGAACCTTTTTTACCCTGTTCGTAATGGCTTCCTGACGATACTTAGCATCTTCATACTTGTCAGCCAGTCTTTCCGCCGCCTCTCTTAAACTCTTCTTCTCCTCCCTGCACAGAGTCAACTCCTCCAGCTGTTTGTTCTTCTGGCCTGTTAGTAGTTTTACCCTCCTTTGCATCTCTTCGCGGGCCATGTCCTGCTTCAGAATGTACTCCTCACGGAAGACCTGTGTGGCTCTGCTGAGGAGCTGCAGACACTCTGGAGGAGGTGGGGATGTGTTCTTGTCCCCAGCCTTAAGAACAAGAGGATTGGTGGAACTCCGTGCCAGTATGTTGCGAATGTGTTGCTCGAAGGAGTCTTCGGCCAGCCCACGCAGAGGGGAGCTGGCGAAGCTTGGGCCTGGGTGGGAACAGAGCAGCGGAGGGGAGGGAGGTCGAATGGAGCTCAGCAGGGGCAATATGATACACTCGTAGGTGCTGGTGATGCAGATCATGGTGGCACCCAAGGAAAGGTCGGACACTATCAAAAAGCCAAGAACAGGAGCTGATTGACTGGTCTGCAGTGGTCTGGTACACACAATGTGCTCAACAATGCAGCGCTTCTCAGCTGCCAGCTCCTGGAGACTGTCTTTGTCCTCCTCATTAGACTGTAGGAAATTCTGCAGCTTATTGACCCAAATCAGCCCCACACTGTGCACTCCTGCCTCATGGGTGCAGTGAAACCTGTGCTGACACAGAGGGTCTCTATGCAGTCTGATCGGACAGGTGAAATCTAACTCCTGAGGCTCCTCGTCCTCTCCGGTGGCTACTTTGAGTGTGAGCTCGAGCTCAACACATTCAAACACGTAGAGAGCCGGCACTGCGTCTGTGCCTCGGATCCACTTTTCCACCGCCCCAGACTCTTCCTCCTCCTCAGACTCCAGCACCACACAGTGATACAGTGTCCCCGTCTCTGTGGCGATAACCAGGATACTAGGAACACACGGCAAGCACAGAATGGCACAGGCATCGTAGCCGTAGTTATCCTCTGCTGCAGGATACATGGGGAGGGGTCCGGTGGGTTTACTTAGACTCGCACCATTCGCCAGGCACGTGTAGCTCACGTAGGTCTCGCCGTTTTCATAGAGGATGTAAAGAGGGTAGACCAGCTGTTCTTTGAACCTCTGTGCTGCCAGCTGCCGAGGAGGGGGCGAAGCTGGCCCGAAGTCAAACGCCACAGCTATTTCTCCAAGAGATGCTGCATAGGATCGGACCGGGGGATGGACGCTGTCATCATCCGACTGCGACACTGGCAGGACTTTGGCCGGCGTCTGCGGCGACTTCAAGCCGTAAAATCTAATTGTGTTGTCGGATGTGAGCAGAACCAGATGGGGCTCATCGGTCTCGCTGGGGTACCAAGCAGCCTGGCGCAGATTCACGGATGGTGAGCTGGTGAAAAAGCGCTCCGCCACTGGGATGGTTCTGCAGTTGATTTTGTCCCGTCCGCCCTCGAACTCGGACCTTTTTCCCCAACGCTGAGGGAGCTCCAGAACCGAGACGCCCCGCTGCCCGATGAGCGCGACGTGGTGCTGCGTTGGGCTCAGCACGACCTGCCACACTTCGAACAGAGGAGGGTTGATGCACAGCAACGTCTGATACTTCCCGCTACTTTGACTCTCGTCTGAGTTCAACTGTCGCAAGTTGGTCGTGTAAAACACGCGGTCCGCGTCGTCCCACACGAAGAAGTCCCCACCTAAACAAAACGTTAGGTTTTTAGTGATCCCTTTGTCATTTGCTTTGGATTCCAAATCCAGCTTCTCTCTTATTATTTTGAACACAGCATGGTTTGCTAAATCATTTAGCCACCGCTCTTCGCCGAACGCCGCCATCTTGATCAACTGTCGAATATCGGAGAGGAGGCAATCCATGGCAACACAAGAGTTTTACGACAGCAGTTTAACGTATTACGGTGGCCGGTGTCGTACATTTTGCAGAATCACCATGGCGTTGAAAGAGACTGCTGGGCTGTACGAGACACTCAAAGCGGAGTGGAACAAGAAAAACCCAAACCTAAGCAAATGTGGAGAACTTCTGAGTAAACTGAAGGTAGAGTAATATATCTGTTTGTCCACTTTTTGATCGTATAACTTGAATCAGGAATTATTTCTATTTGAAAACACTAGCGCTACTAGCAAATGAAGCTAACATTGCTAACTCAGTGTAGCTAGGCCAGCGCTCTGTGTACAGTACTTGTTAACGTTAAGAGAACTTTGGGTACTAATAGTGGTTTTTATTTTAGAATAATTGAAAGTTTCTATACTTGTTTAAAAATGCCAACTGTATGTAAGTGTTCAGGTTATATATTCGTGCATTAATTTTTATAATTTCTCTTTGGACAGTCAGGAAACAAGTCAGTTATTGTTGCTAATGTCAGTTTAACCTAAAGGATTAAATAAGAAGTAAATATGACATTTATATTACTTCTAAACTCGAGAGTTAGCGGTTGAGAAGTTAACGATAACTTCGACTGAATCGTATTTTTTCTAATTTTTTTTTGTTATGACATAGTTAAAAGTTTAAAGTCTCTTAGAAATCACAAAATTATTTTTCCAGGTTTCATTACTGGAGCTGAATTTTTTACCTACTGGTGGACCAGCGCTCACCAAGCAGCAGCTCATTTTAGCTCGTAAGTACAAAGAAACCATTCAATTTTCAGTTACCCGTTTGTCTAATAAAACTGATATCCACTCATAACAATCTGTGTCTGTTTTAGGTGATGTCCTTGAGATCGGAGCCTTGTGGAGCATCCTCAAGAAGGACATCCCATCCTTTGAGAGATACATGGCCCAGCTGAAATGTTACTACTTTGATTACAAGTAAAATCCATTTTTTCTCTTTTGTGCCACATGATGGTTTGTTACACAATACTGGCTTGGTTGCTCTAACACTTGTTTTCTTTAAAAAACCTTTTTCATTAAGGGATGAACTGCCTGAAGCTGCCTACATGCACCAGTTACTTGGATTGAACCTGCTCTTCCTGCTCTCACAGAACCGCCTGTCTGAGTTTCACACAGAACTTGAGAGACTGAGTGCACGGGATATTCAGACCAATGTATATATCAGGCATCCAGTTTCTTTAGAGCAGGTATTGTAATTTTCTCTCGTACGAAATTTGTACACATCTTTCATTTACAATTATCAGTTATTTGTGATACTTTGTGGTATACGTGTCTGATCAGATGCTTATTATTTTGAATTATCACCCGTAAAACGTCGGTTCAGGTTACCAAATCACTCTGATTTGCTTTCAGTTCATGTTGTTACAGCAGTAGGAATAGGGTGCAAGTTGTTGTGGCTCTCTGGAATTACTATCATTATCGTTTACTTTCAATGAATATTACTATGATGTTCTGTATATGTCTGCAATATTTGCCCCTAACTTCTTGTTAGAATTACCCAACCAGCTACTTAGTAATATCTCCATTAATACAAATGCAGCATTTAGAAGTTATTTCTTTATCCTTTCTTCTGCTGACCTGTAATACTATCCTATCACTCTGCAATGTTGAAGATGACTCCAAATATATGCAGTGTTGATGTCAGCAAAACATGTTTACGGATATGGAGCCTCATCTACTATTATTTATGTGCTGTAAATAAAGCACTGTGATTTCCTCTATATACTTTTTGCACCCAGTCGTGTATTCTGGAATATTTAAAGTGGTAAGAAGGCATTTCACGTGGAGAATATTTCTCTGTGAAAATGCATGAGTGAACGGACACATAGAGGAAGTTCACACCTAATTCTCTGCATTCTTCTTCAGACTATTACTGGTGTGGTTGTAATAGTTTTATTCTGACTTTGGCCTGAGGTTGGCAGATATGCTGTATGTGTGTTTGTGCTCTTATCTGGTACAGTTGTCTTTCAAAAACATTTCCTCAGATTCTGTGCCACTAATAATTTCTTTGTTTGAAAAAAATATTATTTTTCTTGCTATTTCAGTACTTGATGGAGGGAAGCTACAACAAGGTATTTCTTGCCAAAGGCAACATCCCTGCTGAGAGCTACACCTTTTTTATAGATATTCTGCTTGACACAATTCGGTAAGGATCAGTACGATAGTCTGTGTACTATATTCAATAGACTGGTTTTGTTTCATCAGTTCTTTTTATATGCTGCTTTTAAACCTGTACAATTGTTTTATTTCCATGTTAGAATAAATATGTTTTGTGTCTTATGGAACACTATTGCCATGTAAAATATTGGCTAAAGCAAATTGAAGACAATAAATAAGAACTACTCCTAAATCATTGGGAAGATGTTTGGAGTCGGGTAACAGCACATCAACAAAGCAGTTGGCTCATGCTGTCCTACTTGTTCTCTCACTTGGATGAAAGTAAAAACATGTCCTCCCACCAAAATGAAGATGGATTGCTGTGTTTTTCTTTCTTTGTTTTTAAGATAACGTGAGTTTGAACTCCAGCTTATTATTCTTTTGCAGTGATGAGATTGCAGGTTGCATAGAGAAAGCGTATGAACAGATCCAGTTCAGTGAAGCGACCCGAGTGCTCTTCTTCAGCTCCCCAAAGAAGATGACTGAGTATGCTAAGAAGGTAAGTGTATCCTCATTAATAAGCTGAATGTAAGTTACAAGGTTAGTGATGAACTGATTCATTTACTGGTTTACATTTTAAGTCACATTTCACTTTGTGGATTCTGAGATATGATAGAGTTCAGATTTTAAGGGCTTGTAGTTTGTATGTACCGTGTATGAATTTCCAGGGCTGTGAAATATGAAATGAAAAGACTTAAATGGTAAAAGTTTCTAAATTCAAGGAATTGAATGGAGAAATGGCCACACAACCAAAGCTGATGGTTTGTCTCATTTAATTTCAGAGAGGCTGGACTCAGAGCGCAGATGGCTATTACTCTTTTACCAGTCAGCAGCAGCGGACAGAAGAAGTGACCATCCCCTCCACGGAGTTGGCACAACAGGTCATTGAATACGCACGACAGCTGGAAATGATTGTGTAATCCGCCTCCAGGAACACTCAACCCTGTACAGACACACTCAGACAAACACGCCACAGAGCCAGCACACATCCAGTCAGCTCAAACTGTTTCACGAAGGGATGTGACTTCATTTATTGCCGGAGTGGTTGATTTATTCCCCAAACATGAAAAATCAATCATTTATTCCTTCAATTTTCTTAAAAGTACCTGCAGGTCTTTGTGTCCCCCCCCCCTTTTTTTTATATAAGGATATCTGTCTTTATTGACTACATTTCAGGGTTTCAGTGGTAATTATTTCCTTCAAATTGCCTCTGTTCAATATTAAAATGTATCTTTTTATCATACAGCATAGAGATTGGCCTCACTCGTACATTAAGAAACTTTGGCTGTTTCTGGCTTCTTTCTTTTTGTGCACCTACACCTACAAAGTTAAACTTATCAGCCCGTGACTTCCGTTGTCCTTCAGCTCAACATTTTTTGTATACAAAGTTTACTCGCAGAGCACTTGCAGAAATGTTTTTGCCTTGCTTTGTATCCCAAAGTGAAATAATTGCCATTAAAGTTTGCTGGTGTTTTCTAGGTCGTAAAGCCACTCCCTCCCTTGATTGTTTGTTAATCACTTGATCTTATAACACAATTCTTTGTCTGCAATAAATGATTCAGAAAATGAGACTTTTCAGTTACTGTCTCTCTTTTTCTTTTATTTTACAACTCTAGCTTTCCCCTAGGAAACAAGCCAGTTTCAATTGCTTAATATTGTCTAAATTTTGATTATTATTGCTAATACTAATTTAAGAGAATATCTTCCTTCCACCGGAGTCTCTCAAAATCTCAGCAGGATCATGCAGGTAGTTGAACATCCAGCAAATGGAAGCATTTTACTCTGAGTTTTCTGATCTGCTGCCGTGAATGTTTTACTGAACTCATCTGATGATATGTGGACATGGATAAAATGCACGTTTGCATTATTGAGCCAGCCTCTTTAAGTACTGTTATATTCATTCATAAAACAAAAGAGAATATCTTAAAATGCTGAGAAAAGCACTGAAATAGGGGAGGGTGGTTTTATTCCAGCAGTTTTACTGCTTATCAAAAAGTGTCTGTACATGATGTGCTAAGAAATCAACTCGCCTGCTTTCTGTCTGAGCGTGGGTGTCTGGGCAGAGCACCTGTGCCGGTCTAGGACTGAAGGGAACATCTTTGAACTATGCACAGCAGTCCTGCTGCGAACTGAAATGTGTCTATTCTTTTATGGAGACGCCTGATCTGGACCGTCCTGTAAAATATTCAGTCTTGTGAATGCATTGTCCATATTTACCGGCTTTAACAGAAGGAGCATCCTCATCAGCAGTGCTTCACAGCTATTACTATGTTCCCTTAAGAACTATTAGTCCTTGATCAGTGCTGGTTGAGATTTCCAGGTACTTCTTGATTTACCAGATAAATTCAGTCTCTTGGGATATTTTTTTTTTATAAATACTTTTCATTAAGCTCTACAGCAATAAACTCTAAATGGGTAGTCTGAAAATCACAATCTTGCAAAAACACGGAAAAAATGTAATTCTATTCAAACTCCATTGATAAACATATAGTGGCTTGAAATTGTCATGGAATTTCTAAAGATAACAAGACAGGCTCACCTTTAATTGCTTTTGTAAATGCCACAATACCTGCTTTAAAGTACTTAATATCCCTAAAAGAGAAGACATTTTTACTCTGATAGTATCATTATATTGGTGTTACATTTAAAAATTATTATTATAATTAATGATCTAATACCGATTCTTATACATTGGCTTTTGAGGTAGATGTCCGAGTTGTTGGTGTTTTCGCATGACATATTTCATATTTTTCAAATTTGGATGACAGTAGAGGCTAACGTTGCAAACTGACGCCAACTACAACTTTAACCAGGACAAAGTACGACACTAACAAGTTTGAGCTTGATATTATCTGCGCGATTTGTTAAGTTGGCTAACGTAAACATAAATTGCTGAAGCTAATGTTAGCTCGTGTTAGCTATTTTTAACCATTAAAGTTAGCAACCCCCCCCATTCAAGGTTAATTTACACGTCACTATTAACTTTCTGGTTAACGTTACATAACTAATGCTTCATGTGAAAGTTTATTGCACTTTAAAGTGTATTAACGTTTTAGTATTTTAAACATTTCTGAATATATTTGACCTAAAACAATATAGTCTTTCTCTAAGTGCCTAAATTAGATAAGAGAACCCAGTTAAACTGGAAACCCTCTGTGAGTAAAGCATGTGAATCTGATTTTAGTATCCAATGTGAGTAATTGTGTAATATTAACTCACAAAACATTTCCAGTAACTACCAGTTAGTCCTGAACATAGGATTGAGGACTTTTTGGTCCAAATTTACAGAACATATTGGATGTTGGGTTTTCTCACATGAACTACATCCTACAGATTCTTCCACAACATTTCTATTGGACTGAGGTCAGGACTTTGACTTAGCTATTCATAAACCTTAACTTTAGTCTATTTTAACCAGTATTTGGCAGAGCGTCTTGTGTGCTGAGGGTTGTTTCGATCCACTTTCTCTTTAAATTTAGGTTCAGAACAGATGTCCTGACAGTTTATCATAAAATTTGCTGTTATAATCCAGAATTCATTACTCTTAAATGACAACAAGCTGTGCAGGCCCAAACCACAATACCACCAGGTTTCACAGATGGTATGAGGTTTAGTTGCTCAGAAATCACCCTTTATGTGTCAGTGACCTATTTTTACATTAACAAGGTAATTCCTGGAATTATACTTATATCTCAGCATGGTGTGCAGTGTGTGTGGAGGACAAAATAAGAAGTTTCAGGCCTTAAAACTATCTACAACAGATGAACAGGATCTGAAAGTGATGTCCTTAAGAAAGAAGAAAAAATCCATCTTGGTCCAAGCCTCATCAGAAATGGTCTCCATGGAAGGGTGGCTGTCAAGAAGCCATTCTTAAGGAAGGGAAACAGGGAGAAAAGGCTGAGCTATGCCAAATGACACAAGAAGTGGACTGAAAATCAGTGGCATAATCTGGACAAAGAGCGGAACAGAAGGCAGCCAACATCCAAAGAAGAGCTTTGGGATGTCCTTCAATAAGCCTGGAGAACTATTCCTGAAGACTCCTTAAAGAAATGACAGAAAGCTTGTCTAAGAGGGTTCAGGCTGTGATGGAGAATAAAGGAGCTCAGACCAGATATTGATTTTAGATTTTTTTTAGTTAAAACTGGACAAACTATCTTTTTTTTTTTTTACTGAAAATATACTGTATTTCCATTTATATTTCCAGCTTCCCTGATAATGTTTTAAGAAATTATGGGTGGCTCAAGACTTTTGCGCATAACTAACTTTGCGCAGCCGCATTATAGCGCAATTGAAAGGCTTTTCGGGAACAGTTGCTGTCCGTGGTGCTGAAGCGGTTTGAGTTTGTTGTAGATGGGAAGAGTTTTCCTTAATTTGATTTGCAACTGAATGTTTTACACTGTAAAAGAATATATAAAGTACATAATGGCAAAATGATACTTATTACGCCAGAAAAAAATCTCCAATTGATGCATTTAAATGTGCAAAGTAGAGCAACTCTATGATAATTCTACCTTTACACAGAAAATCTTCCCTCAGTATTTATGAAAGGATAAAGCAGAGGTCATTGATGTTTTCCCGGATTTTCATTCACCACCTACAAGAATGAATGTAATGGCACCTTAGCACGGATTTCAATCATTTAAAATCGCATGGGTACACCGACAAACCCTATGGCCCACCTAAAGCCGCGATGCTGTCAATGATTAGTGCGGATGTGCTGGCACAGGGCAGGTGGAGTGAGAGGAGGAATAAGGGAGGGAGGGAGAGAGGGAGGATGCTGCCAGCGGAAAATGGCTGCTGCAACCTCAAGCCTATCCTGATACACCGAAACGACATCAAGGTGGAGAGAAAGTGAGCCGGAGGAAGAGAGAGGAAGATTAGAAAAATGAGAGCAGATGGAGAGAGGATGTGTATGAGTCTGAGTGTTTCCTGAAAGGAGGATAAAAAGAGGGAGAGAGGAGACCCTGGGGTGGGCTGCTGCAAGCGGCGGGCAACACCGAGCCATGGAGGGCGAGTAAGTCCTTACATTTTCATTTTTAACACTGCACATATATATTCAGCAATCTGCCAAAACGGATAGAAAGAACGCCACCACCATCAATGTTACACCAATCCAGTAACATGGACTGTTATCACAGTCGGTGCTCTACAGCTTAGCAGGCTGCCGAGAATAAAAACACCATTACGTAGTCTTGAATCAACAGCATACACCCCATTTCCGATATATCCATGCCAATATGTGATAAATGTAAAGCCACATCCATGTGGAGCAGTGTTTTTAGATGACTGGCACTCAGTATACACGCACAGAATTAAGAATGAACACGAATACACGTATTTGAAAACACCTGGAACATTGCAACAATTCAAATGCGTGGTTAGCGATTGGTAAAAACAATCACGAAATCAGTCAGTGTGTAAAATGTATGGGGGGGTGGGGGGCGAAATATGGCGAGTTTGAGGCCAGCATCGCGTCATTCAGGACAAGGCTACAGTAAAATGAGGGAGGGATGGAGGCGTTGTGATTTTTATCAACGTGTCTCGGGGTTTCATTATGATTTTTAAAGCCAAACTTTATGAATGAAATGTGATTTTTCTCTCCCTCTCTCGCTGTCCCTCTTCCTCACCCCTCCTCTCCTTCTTCCCTTTTCTAATCGCCCCCTCCCCCCATTTCTCGTTTCCTCTCCATCCTCTCACCCACTCGTTCTTTTCTTTTCTTTTTTCCTCTCACCTTCCCCATTTTTTTCTTCTCCACGCGCGGTTTCATTGTACTTAGGCCCTAAAACACATTCCGGTGAAATACATAACGCGCACTGCGAAGTCACATCCAGTCTTGTTCCGTCCCATTCATAAAAAATATAACATATTATCGGGGTGTGTTAATGAGTGCGCGCAGCAGGGGCGGAATGAAGAAAAGAGGGAAATAATTGCAATAATAGAGATCCAGTGTGATGTGAAAATAATAAAAAAGGATGCTGATGTGCATGCATTACATGCACATACCGAATTGCGGGGCTGAATCATGCAGCCGATGGTAAAGGCAGCTTGTTTTATTTCTATTTTGGCAAGAATGCCGGGGCCTCTGATGGCGAATGGGTGCGTTCATTGATACGTCTATGTGGGAAACACTCATTCTTCCTCCCTCCTCCCATTTGGCTATTTCTCTCCTCCTCAACGTTGGCTTTCTTTCTATCAGATTGCTCCGTTGTTCCTTAACTCTCAGCCCATATAGCTCAAACCTTCCACCCAGCCTTGGTATGCTGATTTTTTTTAACTGACTCTTAGCAGAATAACGCGTCAAATTTACCTCTGTCACGTGACAAATCGCCTTGACTATAAGTGCATGATAGGCCTTTGAGCTGTCATGTTGCAGCGCCATCCAGGCCAGGCTGTCAGCATTGTGCTCTTTGTGTGAATTTCACCATGTTGCACTTCCATTCACACAAAAATCCGAGCTGCATTTGTGCATCAAAGAACTGGATCTGGATTCTTCCTCCCGGCTGAATGACTGTGTAAGTACATGTGTGTGTGTGTGTCTGTTATGACGTTGTTTAATCTTGGTTTCCCTGACAGTGTGCGTGTTCGTGCCGTGGTGATGACACGTGATGACTTCGGTTGGGTGCCCCTTGGACGTGGCGGCCTCAGTCATGTGGTCATATGTAAGGGGCGGAGTCAGGACGGCAGGGGGCGGAGAGAATACATCATACGCGGAGAACGGCTGCGAGATCGAGCAGTGAGTGTGTGCGTGTGTTATGGCTGTCTTTGGTGCCACGTTGCTTGTCAACACCACCTAAAGACTGTAGTTATGTAGGAGGGGTGGCATTACAGCAGGAAGAGCCTCCTCTTTGCTCATCTTCCTTCCTCTTATGTTGATGTTTGTGTGTTCAGCCGGTGTTGGAGTGTGCTGTGCAGAGGGGGTTAGTGTACAACAAGGTGACTCCCATCTTCCATCACTGGCGAGTAGAGGACCGAAAGTTTGGCCTTACATTCCAGAGTCCCGCCGATGCCATCTCTTTTGAGAAAGGGCTGCAGACTGTCATAGACAAGCTCGACAGAGGTAGACAAACATAACCCAGAAACGAATCTCATTGCTCTGTTGATACTGGTTTTAGAATCTCTTCTTCTCATGTCATCAAGGCTCTGACTCGCCCTCATCCTCTACGCCAGAAGAGGCCGACACTGAAGATGACGGACAAGCTGTGAGTATCTGAGCAGCTTCAGCATTTACTCATGCAGTAGTTGTTGTTTTATTTAAACACATGGGGTGACATTTAACCTCTGTCAGTCCCATACAGGAAGCGAGTCTTCATCCAACAGCAGAAAGGAGATGCTTCCCAAACCCATCACCATAGTGACCAGCGAGTCCTCGTCTACCTGTTTCGTGCGGCCAGAGGAGTTTAGCTTTGGATCCAGCCATGCTGTCACCACTCACACACCTGCCCAGGTAGGGTTAGGGTTACCCCAACAACCCTCCACTCCAACTACACACATCATGATTTCATTCTCAACTTATTTCTTGTGAGGGGTTCCCACCAAAAGTAGTTTGATTTTATAAAATTTAAAAAAAATCATGAAAGTTGACCCTCAAGTCCAGATCTACATCCGAGTCGTTTTAAAATCAAAATAATCTGCTGTAGAGCGACATTTAGTCAATATTTAGGTTCTCCATGTCTTGTATCCGCTGCCACAGTACACGCTGTTCCAGACTCACTTTGTAATCCTACACCCTCTCCACAGATCCACACCAGGCCGGGACAGCACCAGCTCTCACAAATGACAACTGTGTTGAATCCCCCTGCGCCTCCACCCCCACCCCCTGCTCCACCTACTCCTCCTGTGGGTCCCCCAGCCTCATCACCTCTGTCCCCCCTGTCGCCCACTATTTCGCTGCTGGAAGAGGGAGACCTGCGCAGTGTGGACCCTTGCAAAGATCTGTGGGGTTCTCAAGGTTATGGGGATTACAGACGCGACGGGGCAACAAGGACTATGGTTGGGGGGCTGACGGGGGGTGTGGTTGTTGGTGGCGGAGGGAGCCTGCAGGACAAGTCAGAGCTGTGCGTGGTTCGCTTTGAGAAGGAGCTGGCAGGGGTGGGGACCGCAGGCTGTGAGGTGACTGTGAGCCTGGACAGTAAAGCCTCCCAGCGTCTGTCCTCGTCATCTCCTACCTGTATGTCCATGCCCAACGCGGTGTCAGGAGTGTCATCAGGTGCTGGCTCACCCCAGGAGACGGGCAAAGGCTCGCCCTCTCCCTGCTGCATCCACACCTCACTGGCCACGCCTCGTTCGCGGACTCGTAAGAGAGGAGGAGGGGCCAGCAGCAGCAGTGACCCGGGGGTCATTTCTCCTGATGATGACAGTCCGTGTCCTCAGGCTTCATCGTCATGCTCATCTCGCTGTGTGTACTGCCGCTCTGTTTTCAGAGCTTCGGAGAATGGGCGGGGCCGCTGCAGAGATGCCCCGGACCCGGCCCTGCACTGCCTGCGCCAGTGGACCTGTGTGTGGTGCGCAGAAAGTCTGCTCTACCACTGCATGTCGGACTCTGAGGGAGAGTTCTGGGAGCCTTGTTCTTGTGATGACTCTTTGGGGGGCCACCCGCACCCCCTTTGCTGTGCCCGCTGGTTGGCCCTCGTGGCCCTGTCACTCTTCGTGCCCTGCATGTGCTGCTACCTGCCTTTGCGCGCCTGCCTGCGATGTGGGGAGAGGTGTGGCTGCTGTGGGGGAAAGCACAAAGCGGTCCGATGAGGCCAGGCTACGGGGTGGGAGGGGTTCCCTGGACAAAGGGGTTCGGGTATCAAGAGACGAGAGCCTCTGTGGTGATGGAGGAGGTGGTATTTAGCAGGTGGAACAGAGCTCTCAGCAGACCCAGACCTCTGACGTGGCCCTCCGAAGCCCCATAGCCTTCCACTGCATTCAGCTCTTTCTCTTTTCAACCTGGGGCCTTCCTCACTGGTCCATGCCTGCTGCCGGTGCGCTGCACTCAGACCAGGCTCTGTGGGAGTCACCTGGAGCCTTCATCGTGGATTTACTGAGGGACGGCTGATCTAGAGTTAGCTGTCAGTGACTGTATCACAGAAACAGGGTGGCAGAGGCAACAATGATGTGTACACTGTTTCAAATGTCCGTTTGTTTCGTTTTTTATTTAGAAGGAAAATCTAAAAAAAAAAAAAAAGAAAAAAAAAAAGAAAGATGTTTATATATATGATTGTTATAATTTTAATTGGTATATTTTATTAAATGTAAAACACATTCACAGAATCCCCAAATGGCACACACATTCACGTTATTCACAGACATGAGATCTTTGGGGAAGTTATTCGTTTCATGTTGGCCTGTTTGTCGGTCAGATGAACAGATGTCACCCTTTACCTCTAATTTTACCTCAGATGTTACTCAAACCTTGGTTACGTTAGGAAAAAAGGGAGGAGAGGATGGCTTAGAGCGAGCAAGCCAAAGTGTGTGAAGTCTTCAAGAATCAAGCATCTGAGACCACAAGTATTGTCTAATTGTTAAAGTTCCACCGTGAAAGACAGGTCACCAAATGCAAAGACAATTAACGTTTAGGGAAGTTGCAATGACAACCACAAAGGCTTAAAAGTCACATTGTGACTCATAATAGTCCTTTGTAACCAAACTTACTTTTGTTTTTCTGGAAGAAAAAAAACAAAACAGAGACTGTGTGTCCAGCAGTAAAACACTCTCACTTTGCACATATTTCCCCCCATTTCTCCATGTATTTTTAAAATTAATCATAAAACCATCCCACACCACCACTGTACTTGTTGAATCAGACAAGGTGCTTGAAACTGAGGCCTCTGAGTGAGTCTATTCTACCTAATATACACATACACCCCAAAGAAAAACCTGAACAGGACCCCCCTGATAACCAACCGGGTGATGTGTCGAAGCCTTTAACGGAGACGCCACCAAAAAATGAAGTGCAATGAACAATGTATTAAAAGAGTATTTTTGTACCAGTTGCTCGAGTCGGGAATGAAATGGAAACGTGTTGGAACTGGAAAGTGTAGTGTGTTACTAAGTTGGATATCAAGCAGCTCTAATTGTGACTGTTGAACCTGTGATGAGCAAAGAGACGCATAAACCGGAGAAAGATGAGAGAAGGTAGCTGAGCGGTGGCCCAGGTGTGTTTGCTGGGTGTTGCTTCGAGTATAAAATCAAGACGCTGCTGTTTTAATGTACAACCGGCTCTAAGCAACCCGAGATGTTTCAGCAGGGTCTGAAACAACCCTTAAAGTTTTTAATCCTCCCAAGATTTTGTTTCTAAACAGGTTCGCAGTTAAGACAATTCACCCCAGAATATTCTTTTGAATACTTCTGCTGATGTACCTCAGATTTCGGTGTCATTTGCCTAATCTGTGGATCGTTTCTCCACTTTCAGCGAAAAGCAGATGAGAAAGTATTTTAGTCACAGCTCCAACATATATTAACAAACATTTTAAACACATAGCTTTGCTGTTTTGACATGTATCAGAGAAATGGAAAAGGCAGAGACGCTTGTTTCTCCACAGAAAGTTGCATCATGCCAAAAACTTGGTGCACGGCGATAAAGTGAAGATGAATATTTTAGAGGGTTAATATTTTGAGCTGATATTGCTTCGGCTTTAACGGCCTCTTCATCTACACAAACTGGCCAAAGAAAAGCAACCAACTTCAACCTTGTTTCTTATGAGTTGCTTAAAGATTTAATAAAGAAATGTTTGAATTGTGGGTAAACAGTGATTACAAAAGCAGGCGGACGTGGACACGTAGATCAAAATGAAGGACAGGACATCCACAGATATCAAAAAAATAACGAGCATCACAGCTGGTTAAATCACGGCAGAATGAACCTTTCAGAAGCTTCATCGTATTATTTACGTTTTAGTTTAAGCCAAGAACTTCTATCCAAAGTGACTTAAAGGGAGTGAACAGGCAGCAGGGTTCAGACACGACACGCAACGCGACACAACCTCTCGATGAGAGGACGTTGTCTTCTCCTCCAGCTGGCCAACAACGTTGGTCCACTTGAAAACACAAAGATAAGAAAAAAAACTTTGTCTCAACGGCAGGAAACTCAAACTCAGTTGGTCACCAGACTGCCATCACCTGGTCCTAAATTAACCGTTTGTACGACACACACAAAGGCGCGTTGACCTGCGCAAACAAGAGACAGGTGTTCACTCGACGGTGCAGATACACAGAACTAGTGAAGCCATTGCACACAATTTGCTACTTCTGGTTCAGAAACGGTGTTGGAGTACAGTACCGACAGTCATGCGATCACAACTGCAGGCCCATTCTTACATCTTAATAAATGTGCCTTTTGATTTGAGTAATCAATAACTTATGATTTCTAAGTAACTCTGTATTAAGTACTACTTACTTTTTTTGGTTATTGATTTCTGCCAATGTGCATATTTTCACATGTACGTATTTATTAGTTTCAAAGTAATTAATGAGATATTATCTGTTTATTTATTTATTGAGATATTTATTCTGACTCTTTATTTTTTTGAGACAGGTTTTTATCTTCTGTGCTGTCTTACTTCTGACTTTGTGCCAATGTGCTGCTTTGAGGTGTTACATATCGTGGGTTTGTATCATTATTAAACCCTCACTCTATATTTTAAATCTGTGTTTTCTTCTCTCCGAAGTCATTAATTCACTGTGCCTTTTCCCAAACGCTGTTTGAAAGTATTCCCCAGTGCTATTTAAGGAATTGAAAATAGATTCGATCTATAAATGGTTCTTTTGTTATTTTTTGCCTCTGAATAATAACTATTTTGGGGAAGTAGTTTTTTGTTTTCTTCTGGAGAAAAATCTTCTATTAGATGGAGCTCACCAAGTTCATGTCCACATGTACAAAAGAGAAGAAAAGGAAGACAAATGTGTTGCACTAAAGAGATTTAGTCCACGAACGCAGCCTCTTGGTGCCAGACAGCAGGTGATCGACTGCTGTCCTCCAGGTGCTGCGCTCAGTTACCTGGCTGAATACATGTGCTGCCTTTTATGTTTGAGGATTTCAGTGGAGGTCAGGTTCAGGTCTTCATTACAGATGTCACAGTGATAAACTCTGGTGAGACTCGACACCGAGGAGGAGCCTGGCTTTCCACCTTCTGCCTCTGAAATCCCACAGAAAAAACACAGTCAGTCTTGATTTCTTGATGAAAGGTGCATGTGTTAAAATCATCTTTAAAGAAATGATTTTCCAAATATGAATGTCCTGACCTTCCTCTGGCGGCTGCTTTTCTTCAGCGGGCCTGCAGGAAGCTTCATGGTGCATGCGCTCCAGCGGGGTCAGAGGCATGTAGAGACCACAGTTAGGACAAGTCCAGAAAGCACGCAAACATTCACTGTAGAGATCCTTTGAATCCTGCAAAGATAATTGTTGGGTGTTTGAGTCAAATGAACAGTTAAAACCTTTTAGCACTTGTTTTATTGTCTGTCTACATCTTTTGTTCAGTTGTTTTCATTTAACTGAGCAAGTTCTTGGATGAACTGGTAAAAAATGTGGACAAGGACTGAAATCTCTGACCCAGCAAGTTGATATCGAAGGCAAGCAAAAGGCCACCCCACTCCTGTCCCTGTAAGGTTATAAATAGGCCTACTACAATGCTTCAGCCTCGAACTACCCAACAACGCCGTGCACGTTCTCTGGCTGTGTGCATTTCCAGAATTTGGGCTGATGCACAATTCAATAATGTTAGTCCAACCAAAACACCTAATGTTTGCAGTGTGTGCTCGTGATTTCACATCTGAGTGGTTTGGTTCAGTTAAAAGAACTGATCTGACATCTGTAAAGACGCTGGTCTTTAGCTGAGATGCTCCCACTGAGACTTTTTGGTTTTCCTCATTCAGAATGAACAAAGATCTGCTTTACGTTGGCTTTAAGATGACAAACTCACGGTCAGACAGTTGTAGGTGAAGAAGCTGGTCACACGCAGGCCTCCTTTGATGGGGTGTGGTTTGGCTTCCACTCCTGGACATAGTGGGTTCAGACCCGGGGCCTTAGCATCAGACAAGTCGGTGTCACACTGAGGGCCGACGTACAGATTCTGGGTCTGGAAAGCTGCGAGTCTCCGTAAGCTGTAACTGACCTTAAAGGGTAGGGGAGGAAGAACAGAGAAAGTGGATATTAAGGTGAAACAACCAAGGTGAAAAGGGGTTTCTGAATCTTTAACTAATAGATATGAACATATGCTAATATTCTAACTGAAGTCAGATTCAAGATTTTTTTTAATTTCTTTTCCATTCAGAGTGTTTTTGAACTCTTTTAATCATTCCCCGAGTCAGGAAATGCCAGAAAATAAATACATTTTTGCAAAACTTTACAGATAAAATGTTTAATAAATCTGAATGATATAGAACTCTGACTGGTTGTGTTAGAGGGCTCTGCCGCTAAGTGCTCGCTCAGAGGGAGCTGCTGGGTTTCAGTAAAGCGCAGCACTAGCTAAACTAAATGCAACCAAATTAAAACCCCTCAGAATATGTACGGCTGTAAAACTGTAAAGTTTTGTAGAAAAGAGGTGGCTACAAGTATGAAAAAACTACTTTACATCGGTATCAGCTGATATTCAGAAAAGCACAAACCGCAGCAGCTGATCTTTATACGATGTTACATTGACTTTGCCCTGAAACTGACAGGATTCACTTGCAGATTCAGCAAACATCCAGTAGGTGGTGGCCTAATTCCATAGTGACCAATTTTGTTCATTTTGTTTGGCCAATAAAGTACTAAAGAGTCTTGGACTAGGCAGCAGCTTAAAATACTTTTGAAACTGTCATCTTTTACACAAAGGATTTTTCTCATGCAACAGGTTACAACAAAGGTTGGTTATTACATTTATATGAGACAATCTGAGCTCATTCAGAGATATTTCAATATGTTTAACTGCTTCACTGATATCAAAGGAACCACTTTTAAGAATAATTGATTTTATACTTAAGGATTGTCTTATTTCTTATAAACAAAGCTTGGCAACAAACAAGGAGAAAAGCACGTCCAACTGTAAGCTAACCACCACACACTGGAGTTTATGACAATAAATGAAGGGACCAACTCTGACTGGGAGAACAGTTTGTGATTCATCACTGATCGTCGTACGGTTTCATCCTGTCGGGTCTTTCCACTGAGTTAGTTACAAGCAGTTTTATATCTACATGTGACGGGGGTGTTGCATCATTCACTAGTTTCTGTGAAGGTTAGTCTACATGATACAAGGAGAGGAAAGGGCTTCATGTGGCTCACGTGCACATCAATTCATTAAGAAAAAGAGTCAACATTCAATGGACGAATAGGAGAAAGCAGGTAGTGAAAATGAATAAATAACTCTTAAAATTAAGCCTTATTTTTCCTCAGGTGAGATTCTGTGCAACACCTTATTCGTGCTGCAACTTTTCTGGATTTTAATGTTTTAAATATGCAAACGAGGCATCATCTTCTTAAAGCACCATGAAGCTTTAAAACATTTTTGAAATCTGTGAAAGAAGATGTTTAACCAGAGAATAAATTAAAAACTATACAGATACGTAGAATTCACTAAAACAAATGTGTTCAAGCAAGCAATCTGATTTACATCAGTTTTTTAAAGAAATTATCTATTATCTACATGTTTTTATTGTCTTTATTGTAGCATTTTCATGACCTTTGAAGGAGTTTAAACCCTGTAATTAACCAAATTCAGTTCAGGTTTATTTAAGTAACGCTAATTCACAACAAAAGTCATCTCAAGACATTTTAAAGATGAAGTCCAAATGAATCCAGTCTTAATACATGTTTAATGCTTTTATCCAAAGTGAGGATGTAACAATGCAGCTAACAGCAAAGCTAACAATAAGCTCCTTAGAAGGAAAACCACCAGTCAGGCTCTGTCAGAGGTGACCGTGCAGAAATAGAGTGCAGGCATAGAGGGAAGTACACAAGGACAAAGTGCAGTAGGGAAGTGCTCCGGTAATAAATAATGCCAGCTCATGAGAAGTTGGCAAGTTCAAGAAAACCAACAGATTAAATCTCACAAAAAAAGGTACATCAAGATCGTTGTGATGGACTCTAACCATCCTGCATGTGTACCTCTGTGTAGAGCAGGAAGCGGACCAGGTCTCCGCTCAGCTTCTCCTTGTCTCTGCGGGACATCCCCTGGACTGTTGGTTCCAGCTGGGTCTGCAGCAGCCGCTCCCACTCAGACCTGAGGGTGAGAGCTGTGGACAGAATCCTCAGGGCCTCCTCCGGCTCCTTCAGCTCCAGCTCCAGCCAGCCGTCCACCACCAGCCGCGTACAGTCTGCGTTGGTGTCCACAGAGTTTGCAACCAGCATCAGAGCCTAGAGACAAATTCATGATCAGAGGATCAATATTACTACCCCAGCAGTGATGGTGGAATATCATTCTGTAGTTTTACGACTTTAACTTGTTAACAACCACTTCTCTAATCACCTGGTTAACCCATCACCTCCACCCACACTTACTGTCCCCATGTGGTTCATAACTGGCGAAATCATGACGTGACTCCGTACAATAAGCCCCCCCCCCTTCAAATAACAATGTCAAGATGTTGATGTGTTCATTGGGTCGTTGTGACAAATACATCAAAATGTCACCACAGTATTGATGATGCATCTCAGTAAATATCTATCCTGCTCTAAACCAGTAATGACAGTTACCATAATTCAGTCAAGCTGCTTCAAAGTAAAACAGAACTTCACCATCTGTAAACGTTTAAAAGGAGGACTGATGTGGGAGCAGGGGTGTCCCACATCTCTTACTAACCTGCAGGGCTGGCACCCGCACGCAGTTGGACAAATATGGCTTGTTGGTCTCCAGCAGAGTGACAAAGGCTAGCAGCTGGTGTCTGCTGCTGTCCTTCTTATCAGGTCCTGCGGGCAGGAAGCAGTGATGTAGGATGGGAGACGTACAATAACCAGAGTGGAGGGGGGGGGCACAAGTAAAAGAAAAAGAACTCTGCAGTGGAACTGGTGACACATTTTAGGGGAATGTTTGAGTTCATTCAATACATTTCTGAAAACAAACACAATGGCCAGTGTTCTTTAAGTGCAAAATGAGCGACTAAAACACTGATTTTTAAAAGAAATCACAATGATTATGATCTTTTAAAAATCTTAAAATGACCTCTATAAAGGCAGTGCTTACCAGCTGCATAATAACTCGCTGCACTGTGGAGTTAAAATGTCTCAGACTGGTAGAGTAAATAAAACCTTGTCTACAAATGTAATTTAATGTCATTTTTGAGTTTTCACACTGTTGAGCTTCAAGTTTAAAATAAAAATGGGTCACTCCAATGAACTGAAACAGATTGTACAATTAGTCTTAACAATGGCCTCATTCTTAACTAATATTTGAACTAATAAACTATCTTTTTGAAGGAGGTTTACCCATTTCTCTGTTCTCATCCTCCGGCACATGTAACACCTCTGGATCACTGGCGAACACACTGGTCGGGTGGATCACCACTCCCTGCTTATTCCTCGTGTGAAACACCTTCAAAGAGTTAAAAAAAAAAAAAAAAATCAAAAAGAGGAATTTTTCACCCCGTTTTCAGTCACATTTCATATAAACAATAGATTTCCCTGATGGAGACGCCCAACCTGCTCGGAGTCTTTGCGGGTGGAGTTGTGCTCGTCGGGCAGAGCCAGCTGAGGGTAGAGGCCTCTGCACAGCAGCAGCTTCAGCAAAGCCTGCTGGCGAGAGGACAAGTCCTGGCTGACGTTGACCGCCTCCTGCAGCTCCGAAACGTTGTGACGCAATTTGAACTTCACCTCCTATTTCAGGACAAATTGCACCACAGAAAGTTCACTTAAAGTCAGATGGTCTAAAACTTACTCAAAGACACGAACATGATACCTAACTGACAGCAACTAAGCTCAGTTTTAAACTTCTTGTTTTACTTAAACTAATTTAACTGAATTTATATCTTGATGAACATGTTGAACATTTTTTATTTTTTTATTCCATGGTTCCATCTGAGTCAGAGAATTAATGTGAAGTTCTGTCAAGTTTATCAGGAAAACCCTAAGTTTAGGATACTTTTCTGAATTTGATGCCACGCTGCACTCTGACTTCACCTGAATGTCCATGTTCTGTCCCGGTCCCTCCTTGTCCTTCTTGCCTCTGCCTGTTGTCTCGGTGTCTGACCCCGAGGAAAACTCTCCATCCTGGCCCTCTTCCAGCCTCAGGACTTTACGTTTGCTCCCCTCCTGCTGCTCGTGATCCCTCTTCAGCTGATGGAGCTTTTTCCTCTCAGTCAACCTCTCCCTACGATGCCGACGGTCACCACTAGAGGGAGCACTGTCCTCTGATTCCAGGAGGCCATGGCTCCTCAACAAGTCCTAAAAATCAGCAGCACATCTATGAGAAATGTAACAAAAAATACATTTTCAGTGCATGAGTTATTGTGTCAGGAGGAGCCTGCCTTGAACTGCCTGCGCAGGTTGACCATCTCATAAAGTCGCTGCTCCTCCAGGCCTCTCCTCCTGCACCACTTCCTTGAGCCCCCACCTCTGTCTCCTTTTACCTGTGCAGTTCAAGTCTTAAATGTTACAATATCAGATCCATTTACGTAAAAAATGCCACTGTCATGTTGTGTTTTCCCTTACTGACCTCCACCCATGCATTGAAGGTGTTGAGGAGAGTAAAGGGGTCTCCCTGGTTGCTGTGCAGGGGCTGGCGGGTGGTGGCACAGTCTGGATTGTGCTGCGAGCTGCGCAGGAACGGTGACTGAACACTGAGGGCAGCTGCTACGGTCAAAACGGGCTCCACTAAGTTGAACACAGAGCCGAGCACCAGCATCTTTCCTGAGACAAAGCAAAGCACCAGTACAATACTGTGCACAGGTCCTGATCCACACCGTGTCTTCTAATTTTTTAAAGTTCTCCAGACTTTCTGAAGGTCTTTTTAAGTTTTTCTTTGGACATCAGCTGCTTTTTCACTAATTTTCAGTCCAAAGAAGAGCTTTGGGATGTCCTTCAAGAAGCCTGGAGAACTATTCCTGAAGACTACTCAAAGAAATGACAGAAAGCTCGTCTCAGAGGGTTCAGACTGTGTTGGAGAATAAAGGAGCTCAGACCAGATATTCACTTTAAAGCTGCTTAGAATTGTAAACCCTTTTTTTTGTCTTATATGCTGAATTTCCATTTTTGTTAGCACATGTTTGAACAAATCCCTGCACCTACTTCCTGTTTTCTTCTTAACATACAAAACTTTTACCATGTATGTTATCAGACAAGGCCTGACACTATTGGTGGGCTTGTTAAAAGTTAACTTGTTATTCTAAAGTACTTAAATGTATTCTTATGGGAGCCTCAAGAAAAAAACAACCAGAAAAACAAGTTTCATTCAAACAGTCTTACCTATGACCACATCAACAGGCAGCTTTGCCAGCAAACTGCCAATAGAGGTCAGCTCACCACGGCTGTCGAGTGCTCCCTGTTCTTTCAGATAAGTAACTGCAGTCTGGATGCTAGCAGCTGGAGGTGGATCAATAAAGACAAAAGAAAGTGGATCTCCAAGATCCATGCTCTTCATCTGTGGAACAGAGCTAGAATTTTAATACTGGAAACAGAGAACTAAAGAGGAAAACTCTGCTCTGATCAGGAGAATGTTACCACCTGAAGAATGAGGGAGTCCAGAGCCACTCTATGGATTTCCGGCACAGGATACGGTGCGAAGGCATCGTAGTCCGACTCGGCATACAGGCGGTAACACACACCTGGCCCTGTGCGACCGGCTCGACCTTTTCTCTGCTCTGAGCTGGCTCGGCTGATCCAGAACTCTTGTAGACGCTGCATCTTTGCCTTAGGATCAAAACTCATTTCCTTCACCTTTCCTATGAAACAAAAAATAGATTTAATGCTATTTTTTCCATTTCTTTTATCATATATTTTACAAGTAGCATCTCTGCCTCCCAAATACCAGAATCACTGGAACATTTGAGATATTCACTCCCTGCAGGTTTAAATGAATCGACTTGTTGGTAGGTCTAACAAACATTAAGAGGTAATATGTGGCTGCAGATGTATATTAGCTCCATACCTGAGTCAACAACAAAGCGCACCCCATCTATTGTAACAGAGGTCTCAGCAATATTGGTAGAGATGATGCACTTTCTCACACCAGCAGGAGCAATATCAAACACCTGAGGAACAACATCATAAGTTAGTGGAACTGATAATTCATACCCACTACATTAAATTCAACCTTTATATGTCTGTTCTAATCCAGTCAAAGACAACTGTGCCTTGTCCTGCTGGGCAAGCGAGAGCGTGCTGTGCAGTGGTAAGACTATCCAGCGACGGGTGTGAGTGGCGTAAATCTGACAGGCCTCCTGGATGGTGGAGATCTCCGCCACACCACTGAGGAAGATGAGCAGGTCTCCACGCTCCTCTGGAGGGTAACGCTGATCGATGGCCTGCAGGATGCGCAGGTACGGTCGGGGATCCAGTTTCTCTGAGCGTGAGGGCTGCTCCTCAGGTGGAATGGGCTGGTATATCACCTTAGTGCAAGAGACAACGATAAAAGAAAATCTCAAACACTTACAAATGTTACTTCTACAGCTTAATCATTTAATCTAATGCCCTCATTTTAAATTGGAATTGACAATTTAAAACTTGTAAAAAGAGACCAACCCCTAGAACAAAAAATAATACCATCAGTTTCTGTCCCTTTGTGTAATTTCTTATCAACAAGAACACTCAATACACACTTTATACATGCCACACTTATATAAGCCATCCTGCAGATTTGCACAATATCATTGTAATGTGACTTTGTTTATGCGTAAGCTCCATGTTTCGATAAAGAGAAGCAGTTGGACAAAACCTGGGTTAGTATTTGTGGCAGCAGGCCAGAACATCTAAGTTTTAAACAAGTCTTTCTGTAGAAAAACTAGTATCAGTTTGCTAAGATTGACAAAAAAATTAATATTTAGAAGTCACGACGCTACATAAGTCAGGAAGTTCAGACATGAACTGTTGGACAAAACTGACTGATGATCATGAATTTGTTCCATTTAAACTCGAGCTGCTTGCTCGTATTTAAGTGTCCTGGTTGACGTCTCCGACTTCGATTTTCAGAAAGTATATGGCATCTCTGATCAATAATGGAAGATGTGAGGTGTTTGGTTGTTCCAGGAAAGGAGAAAAGACGTCTTACAATCATCATGGTGAATGATGATTGAACTACGCTCGCCTGGCCTTTAAGTGAGCTGGACTCAGGATTAAATGCAAATTAAGCACTTTTGAGGCCTGAAATAATGCCCTTTCAAAACATTTTGGAGAAAATGCGTTAAAAATATTGTTCCAGAACATCCTGAGTTTGGGACGGTTAACTTACAGTTCTGATTTGTCATTTAATCTATTTGACCTTTAAAGTCTGCACAGTTTTTGCTCAGCTAACTGGGAAGTTGCAGTTACATTTCAGTGCCTGGAAGTAAATGTTGAACACTAATCACCCATATGTACACGTGTGATTACTTTTGTCCTGTGCTTACCTGAATGGGAAACAGCCTGCCAGGTACCTGCAGAACAGGAGCACTATTAAAGTATTCAGAGAAGAGTTTGATGTTGATGGTGGCTGACATGAGGATGAGGCGCAGGTCTGGGCGGTCAGCCAGCAGAGAGCGTAGGACCCCAAGAAGGAAGTCACAGTGTAGGTGTCTCTCATGGACCTCGTCTACAATCATGACCTGGTACTGAGACAGTGTCTTGTCCTGTTGGATCTGTCGGAGCAGCAGCCCCTCAGTCAGGAAGATCAGTTTAGTGGCTGTCGTCCGAGTGGTCTCAAAGCGGATTTGGTACCCCACCTGAAGATTAGAAAAACAGTTTGTTAGTGCTAAGATATTTTTCCATAATTATGCATCTAACGCATTTGAATTTCTCTGAGCAGTTGGCTTTACTGTATACTTTGATCATCCATGACAAACCTTTGAGCCGTACTGGTTCAGGCTCTCAAAGCTGACTCTCTTTGCGAGGGATATGCAGGCAATACGTCGGGGCTGAGTGCAGGAGATGTGGCTGAAGCCAGCTGAAAGAAGATACTGAGGTACTTGGGTGGATTTACCACAGCCTGTGTCCCCTGCCACCACCACCACTGGGTTAAGTCGCACCAGTTCCACGATCCGATCCCGGTACTGGAAGATAGGCAGGTTTTTCTGGTCCCGGCGAAGCTTGGCCAGTTTTCCAAAGCTCTGTTTCTGACTGAAGTCCAGAAAGTGCAAGAGAGCCAGACGGCAGTCTGAGATCTCCTGAGCTCCTGGCCCCGAGGATCTTCGACTGCTTCTATGATCAGATTTTTTCAGACGCTCCTCTATGTCCCCGGTGCACACGGATACGTTAATCCGGTAGCGAGCATCATACACAGCAGGAAGACCTAGATCCACCGCTCCAGTACCTGTCCTTCTCCGCTCTTTCCCCTCCACTCTGTCCTCTTTTCGGCCTGCACCAGGAATCTCCCTCTTTATTTTAAATCTCTGAAAGCGATCAAAGAAAGCCCAGAACTCTTTGTGTTCGGTGCTGCCGGCCTGGATGTAATCATGCTTACGAAAAAAAATCTCATCAAGCTGAGCTCGGCAATGCGGGCTGTCCCAGTCCCAGCTCCGGCTGTCTCTCCTCCTGTCTGAGTCCATATTTACTAAGTACCGTTACCCACCCCCAACACAGGATAAATTACTCAGGTTACTGCTAATAAATAAAAATACTTACATAAAGGGCTTTAAGAGCTTCATTCACCCCTTTACAGATCAGCTAACAATATTCTGTCCATTTCAAACCCGGAAGTTTTGAGTTAGTCCATATAATCATCATAAACTTCTGATACTTAGACCACTTCACAGTAATATGCAACAACATTAAAAAATAAAAAAAAAATGCTCAAGAAAAAATGGACAAGGAAACCTGCAAGTGCAGCGAAAAATGGGGAATCATAATATGACAGGACCGCTTCCGGTCCGTTCTTTGAAACCATCCGTCGCCGCAAACACTCGCTATAAAACTCAAGTAAATAAATAACTAATTCGTTTCTAAAATTATACTACAGTTATTAAATAAAAGAGCATTTTTTTATTAGAATATTTAAGTGCTGTTCATATGACACACCGTACCATTTAATGTGAATGTTTTCATTGTCATGTTATTTATTACGTCCGAGTTGAAAAACACGACAATCATAGACAATAAATAAACCGATAAAGTCTCTACAGAAATCTGAAAAAAAACCCACAGTATATGATAAATATAGATATACAAGCACAACTTTCTGACATCGGAAACACAAAGCCGATAGTCTCTCCACAGTGTTTTTATCTTGAACATCCTGTTGTTTTAATTCAATAATTAATCTAGTTTTAATTACACCAAATCTGGAAAGTGGCTGAAAAACACATTCCTTGTGAAAAAATGTAGATGCATGCTTATGAAGGTTCATAAAATATTTTATTTAAAGACATCTGCTATAAAAGACACATTTACATTTACTTGGGACTAATTAAACTGTGGAGCCTGTTACCAGCATTTTACCATTTCATGTTCAAAATAGGCAGTTCATAGGTGTGGATTAAAATGGCATCAATGTTGTTAACTCTTCAAAAAGTGAACAATCAGATCCCTTATTTGTCAGGGATGTCTGTTGGACTTAAGATACCAATCCATAAGAGGTAAGATGGAATGAGCTTGCAGTCATTTTTGCTTTAAAATTGACATGATTAAAAAAAAGACAACAATAAACAACTGTGGAAAATTCTAAAAACATCAGCACATTAAAGAGGACAACAGAGTAAAATTACACATTTCATCTGTGTACTCATGTAACAATCACACCTTGAAACTACTTCCTGTGTAGTATATACAGTTCTCCATCAAAATATGATAAAAACACAAAAAGTTATATACATTAAAAATATTTCATCAACGCCATTGTCACAAAAATCACAGAGAGTCTAAAATGGGGAGCAGTTGCTGGTCAAGCCCTCAGGGCAGTCTCCACCTGGGATCGATTGCATCGTTGGTCCGAGTGGTGTTGTACTAAAGCAATAATCTGTACAGTGGTAACATGTCATCAGTCTTAGTTTTTGACTTTATCTTTGGGCTTGTTTGAGCATTTCACAGTGGACTTTACACTCCCGTCTTTTCCTTGATCCAACCTCGGTATTTGGTGACTCTCGTGTAGATGCCTGGTTTGTTTCTGCGAGCGCAGCCGTCACCCCAACTCACCACTCCTGCCAGGAACATACCCTTTTTAGCTGGACTGGACAGAGGGCCGCCAGAGTCTCCCTGAAACAGACAAACAAGGATACAGTGTTTTTGTTATAATAAAGCCACAGTATGAAGGCTATGTGGAGCATAATTAATCATTTTCATTATTTCCTTCTTTATCTGCAGCTCATTTAGCCTTTTCATCAAACTGCCCATTCTAATATATAAAATTCTATATAATTCCCATCATAACTATAATGCCACTCCAAATGCTTCTGTTTCCTGTATTGGTCTACTGAGGACTACTTTAAGTTTTCTTCTTTTGACTGACAGCATGACATTTACATCCAGAGTTTGTCTTCTTCATTCTGTCGAAAACTTTTAGTTTTAGTTTTGAATTGACTGCATGTCTCATGCAAGCATGAGCACTTTCATCTCAGAGGCAAGCTTTCTGCAGCGCAGTATCAAATACTTGATGACATTAATTAAATCAATACTAATATGCAGTAACATTACACTTAATCAGGATTAATCACTTAAAGTTAAAAAATAAGACCCGATGGAAAGCTGGGTGGTTGTAATTATAGACTTATGTAAAACTGTACAGTTAGCAACGTTCCCACAGAAAACAAAAAAGATTAAAAAGTTATAAGTTATAATAAAGAAGAGAAGAGAGCGTGGGCCTGCCAGCCCATTCTTTAACTCCTGGCTGAGGTTACCTAATGTTAGCGTGATGGTAATTGTGAGACTGAGCCGTTTGTCACTTCTTCTCTGCTGGCTAATCTATTCTAATCGATATTTGAAATGTTGAGCAGCAGGTGGTAGGTCAAGAGGCTAGAAGAGGGCAGGCTGCAGATTGAATAATAAGCTTAATATCATTGTGCATAAATGAGGCCATTACAGACCCTGTCTGTAACAGTGTGTCAGCTAAATCTTCCTGCAGCTCTCTGCACTCAAGAGGTTTTGCTTTTGTTCTCAACAAAGCAGCTGTTGGGTCAAAGTTTTATCTACTTATTTATTTCATGCCTTGTCTTACATTCTAGAGTTTCCATTACCTAAACAGTTTTAATGGTGACATATAGACAAAAAAAAAGGTATTTACACACAGTTCCCATAATTTTGGGACTGTTTTTAGAAAATCTTTTTTTTTTTTTTTTTTTTTAAAAAACCAAATAGAAAAGAGAGAAAAACAAAGAAAAAAGGAAGAGACTGAGGGGCTCATTACCTGACACGCATCCACTCCTCCACTCAGCACTCCAGCACACAACATCCGGGATGTGATCGCCCCGTCCATTAAGTCGTTACACACGGAGTGGTTTATGATTCGGACCTGGGCCTTTTGGAGGGCTGTTGCAGCATATCCTGAATCACAAACACACACACAGCGGAGGTCACCATCACACCGATCTTTAGCTCTAAAAGCCACGTCATCACGTTGGGACACAACTGTCATGTAAAGCTTATTGTGGATGTATCAGATAATAGATACTACAGTAAAATCCACACTAAATTAGGCTGTTTTCACACATTTAAATTCAAACAGAAAAATACACGCCTTATCATTTGTGCGTACTCACCTCCTTCTCGTGTGGCGCCCCACCCTGTGATCCACACAGTCGTACTAGCTGGAAAATCATGCTGGGAAGATGGCAAGCAGATGGGTCTGATGTGGTCAGAGTATGTGACAGGACTGTCCAGCTCCATCAGGGCGATGTCATTGTCAAAGGTGAACGCGTTGTAATTTGGGTGGGGAATGATCCGCCTCAGGTTCCTCTTCATGACGTGACTCGCTGTCTGCCGCTGGATGTGAAGGCCGAGGTAAGCCTCCCAAGTGCCGGGCTGCGAATATCTGAAGACGAGCACAACAAAACAGGTTTATTTTTGGTTTTTTTTTTGTTTAGATAATCTCTAAAAAAAAAAAAAACAAACAAACAAAAAAAAAAAAACAGGCACATTATGTAGCAGAAAATATCGATGAAGTTGTTTATTGTTACAGCTGCTTTTAGCAGTGATGACTGATAGTTTTTAAAACACTTACTAAAATTACAGGTTGTGATTAAAGACCAAATGAAAAAAGTTACTTAACACAAAGTACGATTAAATAAATAGAATATAGCTTAAAAGCATTATCATGACAAAATTTTTTTAAAAAATACATCAGGGATTATAAAAAAAAAAGAAAGAAATCAATCAGCTTTTTTCTTCCAAGACAAGAAAAAGTGGTTTAACGCCAACACTTTTAGTTAGAATGAAAATATATATTCAACTAAAGACATAAAATGATGAAAGTAACTATCAATATGAATACACTGGTAGAGAACCTTAATGTCGGTCCATTGTTGTGCTCCGAGAACATCAGAGAAATACAAAAGTTGGGTTCTCAACTCACATGAATGAGTTCAGAAAAATAAAAAATAAAAACCCCCAAGACTTAATTTGGGCCTAAGTTTTGGTTTTATTTGAGGTGAAAGCTTAAGAAGTGTTTTTTTAAAGTCTGACACAAATAATTTAATTACTTGAATCAACTGCATGTCTCACAAACTGATGCTGGACTCCAAACAATCACCAGATCCACAACAATATCAAGTTAAGTCTAATATAAAAGTTCAACATACTTAAGATGTTGTTTTCCTGGAATTATAGTTGGTTTAAAGGGCTTTGTGACTAGTTTAGGATAAGAGAGTCAAAGTTTAGGACTTGCTTTGACTTGGAGCTTAAACTGAAAGACTTTAATCTTGCTTAAATCATCACATAGTTCGACTATAAGTCCTGACTTGTCACATTACTGGCATGAAAATGGATGAAGTGAGACTCTTACCTTGTCTTGGGGTCATCTTGCACACAGTGGGCAGCAGTGACCAGCCATTTTGGACTGATGATGGACGCTCCACACACATGACCAGCATTTTTGACATGGAGGCTGACCTGCCACGGAAACTCTCCTTCTTCTGCATCCTGTCCGCCCACAATACGCGAGGTTCTGAACAGCCTCCTCCCACAGTCTGCAAATTAAACAGTCAATGACACGATGGGCTTCATGAAGCTTGACGGAAGCAGAAGTTCAAACCCGTTGGGTTAGACGAGCTCAGCAGTGCAGATGGATATTAGGAACAGTTTTTCTTGTGACCTACCGCAGTTCTCCTCATCAGATCCATCTTCACAGTCCTTCTTCCCGTCACACTCTGGGTTCACTTTACTGATGCATTTATTGTTTTTACATCTGTATGTCGTATCAGTGCAGGGTATTTCAGAGCCTAATAAGACAAGAGGAGAAAAACAATCAATAATCACTTCTAAATCTGTGTTTGAGTCCATGTACATACTTCTTCTTCTGACTCTACAAAGCACAATACAGCGTTTTGATAAAGAAAACACACCCTCTGTTAAATCTAAGGACACCTGGACTTAAAGGTCTGAGGTAAACACGCCCTCAGATCAACAACTCGTTCAGCTCATGACATGTTACAGTGTTGCTATCCATTTAAAATATTCCAGAGTCAGATGTGAGGCCATCTGTCCCACAGCTAAAGCTGGGCTCAAACTGGCTCATCAACAGGACAATGATCCCAAACACAGCAGCAGATCTACAGCAGAATGTGTGAAAAAGAAAAGAATCAAGGTGTTGCAATGGTCCAGTCAGAGTCCAGACCTCAGCCTGACTGAAATGCTGTGGTGGGACCTTAAGAGAGCTGTGCAGAAACCAGTGCTGCAAACCTCAATGAGCTGAAGCAGCGCTGGAAAGAAGAGTGGGCCAAGATTCCTCCACAGCCATGTGAGAGACTGATAACGTCCCACAGGAAACCATCACTGCAACTTACTGCTGCTAAAGGTGCTGCTACAAGCTGCTGGATCAGGGGGTGGACTTAGTTTTTCACAGTTTATGTTTAAAATATAATGACAGTTTAATGTCAGTATTTGCACACTGACACCTGTTAGCTGACATCAGGGAGCAAGCACATATGCAATGTTTGTGCCCCAAATCTCATTTGTGAACCACAAAATGAAGGCAACTATTACCAGCCACTGAAAGGCAGAGATGGGCAAGTGATGTCTTTGCCACCGACTTCCAGCACAGCTTTTTTGTTTCGTGCAATGGTAAAAAACTGAAAAAGGGGGTACCGGTGGAGAGTTATGGCCCTCTAAATTTCATTATCAAACAATTACATAATCTTAAACACTATCATGTCCATTGAAAGAATTTCATGTATATACACACCAGTTCTGTTACATTGGTCTTGATAAAAATAGAAGCAGATATTTTTGTGGACTGGGGAAAATCTCGTCTTACGTCCTGCACAGCTGAGCTCATCGGAGCCGTCCCCACAGTCGTTCCTTCCATCGCAGCGCTTCTTCTCAGACACACATTTGTTATTCTTGCAGGTCAACTCTCCAGATTTACATCCACCTTGAAAGCAAAGAAGCAGCTCTTAGAAAGCCGACTGAAGAACCCGCCGTATTAAGAAAAACTGAAATAAAACCAGTGGGCCTCACCACAGTTCATCTCATCTGTGCGGTCACCGCAGTCATCGACGCCATCGCATTTCCAGAACTTGGGCTTACACAATCCATTTCTACAGCTGATACTCCTTGAACTGCACGCTGGAGGAGAAAACCATCACAGAAAGTTCTTATGATATGAGGAGGGATAACAAACAAGAGTGCAAATATCCCGTGGCTAAACGGTACTTACTGCATCCCATCTCATCACTCATGTCTCCACAATCATTCCAGCCGTCACACCTGAGCGCAGACTTGATGCAGCGCAAATTTTTGCACTGGAACTGTTTCGGACAAGCTGTGGATGACGCCATTAATATGAGAAACCCTCTCCTGGAGGCAACCGGCAACCTGCGACAACCTGATTTACTTACGGTCTTTGACGTCTATGGCCTCAAACTCTGCACTGAAACCTCTGTCCACGAACGAGTTGTCAGAGTAAAACGTCACACTCATTTTGTTGGTTTTGCTGGTCTCCGTAAGTGTTTCAGAGTATTCTCCACACAGTCTGAGGATGAGATGCACAAGCACTGACGCAGCTGCTCGCTTATGTAACCCCCATCTTTTTTTATTTTGAACATTTAAAAAAGTTCCAAACTCTCGGCTTACTTCTTATTGTTGATTTGCACGTAGTCTTTGCGACAGTTCTTGTCGTTTTCCTGCCCAGGCTCAGCCAAGAGGAACTTTTTAAAAGTCACCTTCACCACCTTATCGTCACTGACCTTAAACAAAGAGAGTCAGGTAAAAGCTGTGCGGCACAGCAGCACATGAAGCACGTGTGCTTCTCAATGAAGCCGGCGTCTCACCTGGATCGACCACTGACAGGTGGTTTGAGGAGGATAGTAGTTTGGGAAGTTTGGGGATGAAAAGCTGCCTTTCTGGCCTGACAGCTGGCCACCGCAGCTCATTTCTGCAGAAGAAATGTGACCAACAATAAATATCTACATCAGAACAAAAAAAGCTTAGGGCATCTCTCACCGAAGCGTCAGTCCTTACCGTTACCTCCACGTCGAATTTGAGAGACTTTTGCTCGAAAACCAGGGTAGTTCTTATGTTGGTTTGTGACCATCGTCACCAGCATGACATTTCCAGAGGACAGAAAAGTCAGTGGTTCACTGGGAGAAGAATACCCACACATCCTGCAGAAAACACACATGTACAGCAGCCACCATTTAATAACCGAGTCATCGGGATCAATCTGAACAGTGACTGAGAAGCAGCTCATGGGAGTTAGGACTCAGCTGCACTGGTAGTTAATATCTGTCACAGAATCTGGGTTTTTATCTGTGGACCACAAAGACTTTGGTTTTATAAAACAGGCTACTTCTGGAAAACGTGAGTTAAACAACAGACAAGTAAATGATCCTCTTGGAAAGCAGCGCGTTGCATCATGTGTGGTTGCTAAAAAAAAAAAAAAGGTTTCCTGAGACACTCAACCTTTCGACAGCAATGCCACCAAAGATTTGATCATGTAGTTCCTCTTTCAGGGATCCAAACAGTTTTCAGTCTGCGGGCTGTTTTTCTCGTGCTGCTGTTAGATTCTAACATTTTCAGGTTAAAGTGCTACTCCTCTAACAATAGGTTAAGATTTCGCTTTAATGTGACAGCGTCTGACCAGCAGAGGGCATCACATACAAGATTAAAACCCTCTCGATCCAAGCTGAAAAAACAGTTCACTCAAGGATAAACTTACTCTTCCATAACTCTGCTCTCAATGGCCACCAGGGAATCGTAGATCTTGACAAAGTCATTCTTGCAGTCCTCTTCCAGATTTATGGTATCAAAGTCAAGCTTGATGACGTAGCCGGGGTCTGCGCGCAGCTGCCACTGGATGAAGGTGTTGGGCGGATATGGACTGTTGGGGAATCCAGGGGACTGGATCTGCCCAATGTAATTAGTCCTTGTGTGTTCTGAGAACCTAAGAAATTCTGGGGCAGAAACAGTGGCGTTTAGAATAATGAACATTCGGCTTCGTAAATCACATGTTTAACAACAAACTCTGCTGATAACAACTATACAGGCAGTCAAGGAAATATCTGTTTTTAATAAAATGACCAGACAACGTGTTTATCTTGTAAGAAAGACAGCATGAAACAGTATGTAAGACAGATGAGCTGCTGTGGTTTAAGTCACAATCTGAGGAAATATTCTGAAAACAGACGATGATGAATACTCTTCTTGGCCCTGGTAACATGCTTTATAGCTAATGACGCTTGTCACGAGCTACATGTGATGTTTCATTGTTACTGCTGTTTTACAGGCATGTAGATGATTTGTTGAAAGTATTTCTGGTTAAAAGATAAAAGCAAACCAAACACCTACTGTTGAAAGACGACGACACTATTCGGGAATCGAGCGCTGCGAAATGAAACAAAGAACACAGACAGAACTTAACAAGAGAGAAAAACAACCAATCAAAGTGTGGTTACTGATTCTGCAACAAGCAAAACTGCATGACTGATCAGAATCTACCTGAAGACACCACATCCGTAAGGACCAGGGAGTTAGAAGGTCTCTTCAATGCACGTTTCTCTTTTTCTACGAGAGTTTCCATCGAAGACATAATTTTGTCAACAGCTGCCTCTTGGCCCACAGGGACTCTGAACTCAGACAGGTAGTAGGCAATAACGCTGCCTTCACTAGGAGCAACAACACAAGGATTCAGTATAAACACTACGTCACCATGCTCAAAATGTATTTTACAGGCATGTGTGCTGATGAATCTGGCCTCTGTCTGGACATTGTAGAAAACAGCCGTGCCCTTCAAAGACATGGCACCAGCTTCCTCCCGACCCTCACCTGAAAGCCTGAACTGTAGATCCAAAATAGTATTTGGCCAGCTGCGGACTTTTGGTGTAGATGGCTTTAAGCTGAAAGAGATTACAGCAAAACCAAGATATAACACGATGATGGCTGCTTAAAAAAACTAAATAACAAGGAGTGTGACGTGAAAACCAGGCAGGAGCAGTCTTACCTGTTGAATCACCTGCTTCGCCAGCGCCTGAAACTCGGAGGAGTTGGAGTTCTCGTAGGCGTTTTCAAACGCCTGGTTGGTGATCCGCATGGAGCCGCTGTACATTCTTTTGACCCGTACATCTTTTCGGACTTGAAGAAAACAGACAGAGACTGAGCATAAACTCCTCTTTGTGCACAGGTTTTCTAGATTTCCTGTTCTTTGACTGTCACTGCGGCAGGTTTGCAGTCGATCTGGCTTTTTTAGCTTCTTTTTGTTACCATTTTTTCTTCCATCTTTGAGCTGTGAACTATTAATGGTTTCCCTTCGGGTTCAATTAACTGCACGAGCATATAAAAGCGACTAAAGATGCACTCAAATTCAACTTGCCTAAGAATATTCTATTATTTATCAAAACCATGTGTGCCAATATGTTTTCATAATTCATCAGAAGGAACTTAAAGAAGACACCAAAGGGAATGTATGCTTTCTGTTCAGGTTTGTTAACAAGGCATCGTAAAACCTGTCAGTAGAGGTCAGTGACAGAGAGTAGAAGTTTTTACTGTTAACTCAACGATTTTTGGAAATATTCTTTTTAAAGAATGTTGTCTTTTTAGTGACTGCACAAAACTATACTTTAACTTTGATTATTTTTGATCTAAGATTAGATGCAGAAAATTCCAACAAATGGAGGATTACAGATTGGTAGAGATGGTTCATCTGCAGGTGTGTTTCTAAAAAAAATACATTTCTATATTGTAAACGAAAGCTATAACTTGGTACAAGCAGGTTGATAAAATAATGTGAGGACATGTTTTTAAAAACACTACACATGTGGGAAATATCTGGTTGCATATCAACTGTCTATGTTTGTCACTGATTACTTCTCTTCAGCATTAACATTAAGCATTTTCCTTATTGTCCAACTAAAGTACAAACATTCACTTATTAAAGGAGTAGCTGCTTACAGTGGAAATGCCAGACCAGCAGTCCGGTCATAAGGGCAATAACAGCAGCAAATATCAGCACGCCGATCACAGCGCCAGCCTTCCCCGGACCCTTTTTCTTCTCTAACTTTTTGTTATCGGATGCAGGCAGGAACTGCACAGAGGATTCCCACTGTTTGTCCTGGAAGACAGACGGTTAAATGGATGGAACAAAGATCAATACATTTATGTATAAGATGAAGACATTTAGCTTTAAAAGTCAGTCTTCCTTACTGACAGCTGATTTGGTTCTTGTCGTTTTATTTAAAAAGAGAGAATAAAAGCAGCTGTTTTAGTGAACAAACGTCAGAAGACAGCAAAAGAATGGGTTAGGGTTAATTACAGGAAGTGTGCGACATTGTTCTGAAATATGAAAAAACACATATTCAAGCATATTCAACAACTTAAAAAAGAAAAAAGAAAGGACGGTTAAGGCTCTAGTACTGTTAATGAATTAGGAAGGAACTTCATTAGTCACAGCTCTGCAGTTACCTTTGAGAGGTTAAACAGAGAGAGGGGGGGGGGGGGGTGTACAAAGGTTTCACCATGTAAAATCCTGTCAAACCAGCTTGGAGCAAACATACTGACAGAAAACAAGTTCCTGAATGTTTACTGTAGCACATAATACGACTAAAAAAACTCCACAGCTTCACAGGCTATTGAACGCATGAATAAAACGTTTGAGATGAGTTTGAACCTCACAGCTTTAAAGCTACAAGGTGCTCACTGAGGAGTACGCACAGTACAAAACTATGTCACCGCTTACTGTTTTAGAAACCCAGGTCAACCCTTTCTATCCCTGTGAATCTGGTACAGAGCAACAAGAATGCACGTCTCCTCACAGGGCACGACTCACATGTATATTTAAAGAGCCGGCTTTACATTTGCTGTGTTGAATTCTGATTTCAGAGCCAGAGGAGCAGATATTCGCTCCAATCTTCCAATAGATATCCACTTTCTAAATTATATATTTCAGACAGAAAAATTCACCGTCTGGGGAGGTTTGCTATAAATCAATAGGAAGCAGAGTGAACACCGAGAGAGGCAGAAAACCTCTCATAACACCCCATGTCATTAAGAACAGAGGTTTACTTGACTGCTAATCCCTCTAAGAGGAGAAAACTGTTGAATTATTTTAATCATATCTTCTGAATGTCAAATATCAATTTGCTGGTCTTCAAAAGAAGCTTTTTATTCTCATCGACAGCATTAATGCAAATATCCCCACACAATCAGAATATTCTTATAGTGAGTCCATATGTTGCATAACAACGTCTGATGCTGAATAGAGATCCACTGTGGCCCAGAGGGCAAATCTTCTGAAGCCGAAGGACAGTTTTTATATTCAACTTTGTGTTGTGATGCTGTGGAGAAACTTCAGCTGTATGTTTGTCTGAAGAAAGGCGAACAGGTCACAACATGGTAGAGGAACCTGCAGGAATTCAAGCAGCGGCTTGGCTGCCTGTTTAAATGTTAAATGTCCTCGGGGGAAACTCTTGAAAAACCACGACTTGAAAAGCACTTTGGCTTTGGGTTGGTTTAGAGGCGGGCAGTGAATGCAGCTGCAGATCACGTTTTCATTGTGCTAACTTCTTGGAAAACGGTTACCAGAGACAGGATCGAGGAATGTGCAGCCTTCCTGTCACCAGGGTATGCAGCCTCCATGTTTCTCATTCTCACCTAAATATAAACACCTCCATCTGAGTTAAGCTTCCTGGGACAATCTCACTGTGGGAGTTCATTCTTTTCTGTATGCAGGTAAGAAACTTTATCTGAAACCCATCAGGAGACGAATAGGCCAGTTAAACTCTTCCCAGTCCAGATCCTGAAGGCTTGTCAAAGCCTCCCAGGGCTGAGACTCTTTTCCACACGTTTGTCTTAAAGGCAAACCAGTATGTGGGTGAAAGAAAAGCCCTGATCTAGTCAAATGCTTTCTGTGTGTTTATATTGAAAACACAAACGACCTTCGTGTCTGCCAACTTTGCTGAGGTTTAACATCAAATTAAACATCCGATCAACACCGAAAGAGGAGGAAGAGGAAATAGTTCCGCCACCTGTCGCCACTTACCACTTTAGGGGTATATTTCAGTCCACTGTCCATGTGGTCCATCAAGGCTCAGGCCTGGAGCAGGCGATGAAAATAATATTTTTTATTTAAAAAACCCTCCAAAGACCAGAACTACCTCCTTTCTCCCCGCCGCTCCTCTTCTTGGGATGATTTTTGTTTTTCAGAGGTGAACCTGCAGGCCTGGCAGCCAGTAGATGAGTCCTGGTTCTTTCAGCTAACCTGAGAGCAAAAGTTCAAATAAAAACGAAGTGAAGCGTCTTAAGGTACTTTTAAAAGTAGATCCTCTCCAGTCGAAGTGTTCGTGATCATCTATCCGAGCAGCGCGAAGAAGGAGATTTTCTTCCGGGACCCGCAGTTTCTGTGGGCGTGTCTCCACCACATATACACCTGTAGCCACTTCCTGTTTACCTGCCACAGGTGAGAACAAAGGTGAAGAAAACAAAGCAAAACGAAACACACAGTGCAGTTAACTCGCCTCTAATGTAGTCATCAGGAGAATCTGACCTTCTATGTTATGAAAGTCTGTGTCGGATAAAGATTCACGTGTTCAGACAGTTCAGGTAAACTTTCCCATTAAAGACAAAGTGGAATCATCTACTGATAATCTGTATTTTAGCGGACAAAGTTTAAAAAAACACAAAAAAAGTTTTTACCGCGTCAGTAAGGGATGCGGTGACGGTTTTACGCAGCTCATATTCAGTATCAGTCAAGTGATCTTCAAACAGATTGAATCTGAAACGATGATGACTCATTCCACAGTCTCACCTCCATTTTTTCCATATTCTATTGTGAGGCACCAGTTTCACTTTAAGAAAAAACGGTCTTCCCCTAAAAGGTTGCGAGAAACATTGATTGGATGATTTTAAAAAGAAACTGTAATATTTATATCTTCTGCTTGTTGTTTAAAGTCACATTTGCTGGTTTTCATTGAGCTCTTGTGTTGTGATATACCCGAAAAATGTGCTCAACTACTCAAATATCAATTGCGTCTGTCTAAATCTAAGTAGAAAATGTATATTTCCCCAAATGTTTCTGTCATCTTCAGTTTCTTTATCTCTAAAACACATTAAACGAGTCTGAAATATGTTTTCTTGTATATTAAACTCATGCCATTACAGAGATGAACAGATGATTAATCAGCTGATCAATGCACAGAAACAGTTCAAGTTTACCTTTTCATATTCGTTCAGAGCACTTCTGACAGGATTTCTCTCTACAGACCAAATAACTGTCTGATTAACCCTTTCATGCACGATGTCCACTCGAGTGGAAGGAAATCTTTTTTTTTTTGTCAAAGTTGCACATAGGCCACTAAAGTGGAAGGTTAAAGCATCACTTTGTCTGTTTCTGTTCCTCAGATGCACAATGTCCTTTCCATGTGACATTTCAGTAACTCCTTAATTAATTGATGTAAAACAAAAAAAGTAAGAATAATTTATTATTTTTATCCCTAAAGATAAATAAAAACACTTGGGAAAAAATCCTGACAGAGGCTTTCATAATTCATGCATGAAAGGGTTAATGGAGAAAACAATCCGTTGATTACAGTTAGGATTTGTTACATCTTTTTGCACTGCTGAGTACTGTTGGGACTTGAAGTATATATTCTGATATGATCATACTTTTTTTTGAAGCAGGACGTTACTTGCAGTATCATGATGGTATGTTAACTTAAGTATCGGGTGTGAATACTTCTTCCACTGCTGAAGTTTCCTGCCCTATTGAACTACATTTTAAAACTTTATGTCACAACTGATAATGAAAGATAATGAGATGTTTTCTGGTACTTCTGCTTATTTTCCTGAGTTTCTGTACAATATCATGCAAAATTCAGAAGCCCCAATTTCCTTCTATTTTTCCTCCAAGCAGCCTGACTTTTTTCGAATCTAAAGTGGTCTTGATCAATTTGAACATTGGCTGCTTTTTCACTCATTTTCAGTCCAACGCTTGGACCTATTTTCGGAGGAATGTTTTTTTCTTTTGTTTGTTGAGCCACTTAATGCTGACCTATGAAAGATTCAAGCATTACAAAGACACCCAACTCCAGGGAAACCAGCAAAGACCTGACACAGGAGCTGAGAGATGCATCTGGACCTTCAGCTGATCCATCTACTGTTGGCCCAAGCCTCATCAGAAATGGTCTCCATGGAAGGGTGGCTGTCAATAAGCCATTCTTAAGGAAGGGAAACAGGGAGAAAAGGCTGAGCTATGCCAAATGACACAAGAAGTGGACTGAAAATCAGTGGCAACAGGTCTTATGGAGGGATGAATCCTCCCCAGAGCCCAGACCTCAACATTATTGAAGCAGTGTGGGATCATCTGACAGAGAACGGAACAAAAGGCAGCCGACATCCAAAGAAGAGCTTTGGGATGTCCTTAAAGAAGCCTGGAGAACTATTCCTGAAGACTGCTTAAAGAAATGACAGAAAGCTTGTGTGGTTTATGAGGGATGGTCACCTTCAAACAGCCGATGTGTAGATGGTGCAGGAAGAACTCTGCTGACACAGACTTGGTCGAACACAGAAACCTTTTATTGCCAACCAGGTCCGTCTCAGAATTACAGATTGATGCAACAAGATCTCCAAAGCCCCAAAGTTCACTGCAATCTCTCTTGCACTGTGGGTGTTTCTCCCATTAAGTAGGGTAAAACCTTCCCCTGTTAGGTAACCTTGAAGATGCTGCACATCCCCGCCAACGGACACATAGCCAGAATATAACGTATACATATCTGGTGAGCCTCCACTGGATGCACTGAGGAATGTTTTTCTCCAAATATCTGTTAGACTGTCTGCATCTCTTACCTGGGGCACACTGTGTCCGTCGCCCTTTCGAACATCTGTGAGGTATCAGACACTACTCTTCTCTGAGAGTGTTCAGACTGTGTTGGAGAATAAAGGTGCTCAGACCAAATACTGACTTTAAAGCTTGTGACAGCTGTTCAAGAACTCTTTTTTACCTTACACATCATATTTATATATATGTTGGCAGATGTTTCAGTACCTATGTCTCCTTATTCTGGCAATATATAAAGAATTATGAAAATATATTAATAAAGAAATGTTTTCAGCACTGAAACAAAAATCTCCAACTCCCTATTTTAACCCCACCAAGAAAAAATAAAATAAAAAATAAGATAAAACCCAACACATCCATTTGTAAGTTGTGAGTTTATTGATGTGCATCCCCCTTGTAACCATAAATCTGTTGCTCATTTGTGTTGATCAAATTTTTAAATCATTAATATGCATATTACATTAGTCCCCTCCCACAATCAAGCAGGCAGTTACAAGATCAAAGCTGTTTGGGTGCATAGTGAGACAGTCACATACAGAGATACTGTCACAGGAAGAGAAAAAATAGAAAACAAGAAAACAAACTTAAAAATATATATCATATTATTTCATATAACAATGCACACCACAGGTAATCCTCTGGGAGAAAAAAGCCATGATTGCAACATCAACTATACAGGCATACAAAGACAATACTAAGATAGAGAGAAAAGGGTTCTAGGATTTACTTGTGTCACTCTCTACCTGTAAAAATACTCGTCGGCTTTTTGTATTTCAGAAACCAGCTCTTCAAGCCTCGTCTTTCTGGGTCTCCGTCTGCCTGCACAGCCCTCCAGCTCCAGTTACACACAGGCGGCTTTGATCCAGGGCTGGCTCAAGCCTTTCAGGGAACAAACAGATCCCCCCAAAAATCCACAGCCAAATATTAGTTTGATTCTCACAAATCAAACAAGTAGTTTTAGTACCAAACAACAATTTTGACCACTGTTTGGACTTCCCAGCAATCTGTTTTAAAAATGAATTTAGGGGTACAATCTATCTTTGGGCCAGCCCTGTATTGATCCATCAGACTGCTGAATGCAAGTAACTCCAACTGGAACATGGTTACACATCATCCCCAATTATGTTTTCAAAGTAGTTTTACTGGTTCTTGGTTTTTGCTTTGGATAATGAGTGCAAAAAAAAGAAAAAAGAAAAAAAGTAAGAAATATAAATAAAAAAGGAAGTTGGGACCCTACATTGAAATCAAATCCTTAAGGGAAACGCAACATGGAAAAACGCTTCCACAATACATTCAGCAATGTAACGCATGGCAATCTACTGATTTGTACAGTTTCCTTACTGGTAAAAGGTTGTGTTTGTCTGTGTAGGAGGAGATAAATGGTCACATTCACTTCAGTAAGGGTTCATTTTGAGAGATGATGTTTGAGCTGGGGGCCTGTGCACATCCTCACCCTCCCTGACATCTGCAAACACTCATGACCACCAAGCTGAGAACCCTAAACCAACTCATAACCTCTTCCCTGGGAGAAAAGTGGAATAAAAACATCTAATCTAATATATATATATATATATATATATATATATATATATATTCAAATTGTATATGTATAATTTGTCTGTTATTATAACAAAGAGGAGAAAGTAAATAATTAATGATTCAATTTTTTTCTCATTTGTTTCACTAAACATTTTAATTGGTACAAAGAACCTTCATATACAAGCAATCTATCGAGATTAAAAAGAACAAATTAAAACACCAATTCTTTTTAAGAAACCCATCAGAAACTGCATCAACGACACCTGTATGATGGAACACAAAAGCGTAGCGCCGGTTTCATGACGGCTACTCGAAAACATTAGTTTGATTTGCCTTTCACTTAAAAAAAAAAGAAAAATGGCTGAAGAAATGTTATACATCTTGATCCGTATTGATAATTACAGATAAATCTGCAGGATCACATTTCCAGATACATCACCTGCTTAAAAGAAACATGATCATAAGAGAGCTCTATAGTACAACAGTAGCAGTAGTAGAAGTAGTGGTAGTACTTAAGGATTGCTTTGAACAAACCAGTAAATGGAGTTTGGATGTATGCAAATGATTTTAACAATAGCATCATGTGTTATTGGTCAGTAGTATGTTCCCCCTCTGCTGTCCTCTGTCCGACTCCACAGAGCCCCCCCACTGGCTCTGATTAGATCTGCATCTGCTCCAGGTATTTGTAGGTGGGGTTTTCGTAGCCGTGGTTCTGCATCTTGTTGAGGTGTCGCTCCTCTGGTGTCAGCATGGGGTCAACCTGTGAGACAGACGACGCTCATTAACAAGGACACCACGAATGCAAGCTTCTCCAAAGAGGCCGGAACGCGCTGAGTGAGCTAAATGCAAATGCTGCATGAGCAAGAATCTAATTTGCCTCACATTAACTCCTGCTCCACCTAAACAAGAGCCCATAATCTAATATAATGTTGACACTTGGGAGTCGGTGGGCAGCAGTTCATCGAGAGCACGACTGTCTCACATAACAGGTGTCTCACCTCCACGATGCCGTGACTGATGGTGCCATACTGCCTTTTCCTCAAAAGAACCAGGCTGATCACAATCACAGTTGCTATGGCCACCGCGATCACCAGCAGGCCAATCAGTGCACTGCTGCCGAAGCTGAAGTCCTCTCCCAGGGGGCGGTAGGACTCCTAACAGGCAGAACAAGCAAGAAGAGGATACAGAGAGCAGTGAGACAAAACAAAAAGAGATTCGGTTTGGCTGTCAGAGACAAAGACTTGTTAGGACACTGTTCTCATGCTGTTACTGTGAAGCATTACTTTAGCTGATGCTACCACCCCGTCATCCATGAAAACATGAAAATTACATTTTAAAAAGATATTTCATCAGTTTCCATTCTAACCAATGATGAACTACTTTCTTCGTAATTAACTTTTATCCTTTGGAAACCATCTTCTTGTGTTTGCTGCTACTTTTGTAACAAGCATCTAAGCTTCGCACCAAAGATTTCCAATGTACTCCTGCCGCTGTTTACGTTCGATCGGACACACATTTGTTCGCAGTGATTGCCGTTAATTAGATCCTATTTTTAAGGAAAGTTTTGTTGGCACTACTTCCTCCAATCAATGCGGCATGATCAATAAAGTAGTTCTTGCTGGAAGCTGTGTTCTCAAACCTCAGCAGCAAAGGATCTGAATAAATTGTTATCATGATCAATAGTAATAACGGAAAAATATCAGATTTGTGCAGGTATTTCAACTTAATACTCTAGTTTATTTAAAAATGACTCGGATGGAATTCCTTTGCTCTGTGAAGGAACTGGGTTTTGATTTGCAAAGAGACGGTGAAAAATATCAGGTTTACAGATCAAAGTTCCTTTAAGTTGCTTTGAAGTGGGGAGATAAATTGACTGGAGGAGCTTTGATGCACAGCGTATCAGAAACAACATTCCTTATGGCGGGGAGCTGCATGACACAATTCATCTGTAAAGTGTGCACACATTCATGCAACATGTCCCTGTGGAGGGTTGTGTAACATCAAGCCAATTCAGTTCACACCGATCTGCTGCAACATTAAAACCACAGAGAGGTGAGGTGAATAAAATGGATCGTCTACTTAAGTGTTCTGCAGGGAAACCAGGTGCTGCCATTAATGTGGATGTTACTCTCATACAGGCCACTCCCCTAATGCAAAAAATGATATACAATCCATGGCATTAGTGGCCTCAAAGACCTGGACTCACCCTGAGAGTCACATTCTGAACTAGTCTGGGCAACCTTTGGCTCAGTTACGGCAACAAGAAGTGTTATGCTGGCCATGCTCGACCCAAAGGTCATGCAGTAGGCCTGATGTGGGTTACAGCATATTTTATATTGGAGAAGACGTCACTTTGACGCAGGTTACGGCAAATGTTGTAAAGGCCAGATGTGGCCCCCAAAAAAGAGATTCACGTCATATCCGGTGGCTGTGAGGCCGAATTTAAGCAGCCATCATCACCTTTAGGCTGAGGTTATACTTCCTCCGCTGTTGGCGTAATTTGCAGGATGTCAACGATGAACATGGAACGGAGGTTAGAATTAGCCCCTTCTTGATTTTTCCACTCAGCTCTTCCATTTCATCTTAACCCCTCCAAACAGAGATGTGAGCAGAGGAGGCAGGAAGACATTGCTTTAACAAAATGAACCGTCTTGCTTCAGAGCTGCCACTTTAAACAGGTGTTAGTTATCAACGACGTGAGAAAAAGCTTTGCTGTATTATTTTGTTGCAACACACAGCTGTATTTATTCTCTTCTGTCAGATAAGCGTTAAATCTGTTTGTAACAATGTACATATTTACTTTTAATTAAGCTTACTGTGTATGACTAGTATGCCATTCCTTTTCAGAAGTCACAGATGCTGAACAACCCCTGCAAAAGAAACATCTGTGTATCTATAGCTCCTCCGGTAAGGTACTACTCTCCTCTAGGTGCATTTTAGAAATTGAGACATCCTTAAAACTATTTGGGGGTGAGTGATTTGTGGGTCACAGGCAGGAAGAAGGAGGCAAGAGTAGACGAGGAAGCTAAATTTAGACACAGGAGATTAACCTCCAGTTGATGTTAAGATAATGCTAGAGGAAGTGACAGCTGGTATTTAAGGCTCCTAAATAAAGGATGTTGGACATCCGGTCACATTTGTCCCAACGATGCCTCTTTGAATCATCTCTATATTGCATCTTACACGCGTGTCACGTGTGTCGGATTTATTTTCATGAGGACAGGCCCAAGCAAGGCTCTAAACACAGGCAGGATAGGCGAAGTAGCCATCAGAAACACGTGTACACATAATTGAAAGCAAGTACATTCTTGGTCCAAGTCAGCGTTGTAATTTCAATCCAAATGTGAGCCAAAGAAAAACAGCATATGTGACCCAACAGGTCAGAGCTGTAGCTTTAATGTTGCATCTGATCGGTGAGCACACACCAGCCTCAGTCACCTACACTCGTCCTCAGGACATAGCCTGGCACATATGACACAATCTGATCATATGTGGACAGCCACTGGGGAATTCTAACCGAGCTCTCTCAGTTTGTGTGGATTCACATTCATCGTATCAACTGAGACTTTCAATGTGCACATTCAGATACATTCACATAACAAACATGCACCCATGCAGATATAACCAAAATGTCTTAGCCTGAACAGAAAACGTTGAAATAAAACATAATAGAGGGGATAAGGGGGTCTGTTCCAACACAGCGTCTTTGCACACTCCCACACTCTGTCCTTCTGTCACCTTCTCCCCACTACTGGTAACTACATTTCCCCAAAGAGCCCTGTGGAGGGCGCCGCTATACTCACCAGCTCATCATCATGCATAACGCTGACTCTCTCTGCACTGTAAACCACTTCTTTAACATCCAGAGACTCATCAATCACCTGTCAACACAGACAGGGGAGCCCAGGTTACACTCACCGCAATGTGTGTGTGTGTGTGTGTGTGTGTGTGTGTGTGTGAAATCGTCCGTGTTTGAGACAGACAGAGAGGAAGATAGGCTGGTGGAAAGAGTGAGGAAGTGAATGTGCAGCGAGGTAAACTGGAAGGATTATCTGTGTTTGGGTGATGACACACTTGAAGCTGTCTTGTACAAACTGGAAGGAGAGTGGGAGGGGGTTGCAAGCATCAAAAACACACTTTCTCCTTGACACACATGAACATTTTTTGCTAAACAGACTGTTCGCCTCTCATTACAGAGGGCTCTGGTCTGTGAGTGGAAGTGGGTGTGTTCAGGAGGCAGAAGCTAAATCTGCTGTTTGTAGAGACAGAGCAGTCCTCAGTGGATTTCTCACGCATTTTAGGTTTCACACCCATCTGTTGTTTTTACCCTCAGACTGCTCTGTCTTAGAAAACCAGCATTACCAAAATGAAAAAAATGCATGCACTTAAAGAAAACAACCTGCACGGCACACGAATACACAGCTTTGCACTTGGCGTTGGATTAGCATGCAACAAACAGGACACATTCAGCAGCCAAGCGTCGTTTGAGAATCCGTGAGGACGGCTGATGAGTCTGGCAAAGAAAAGTAACATGCAATGACTGCCGAACAAAGCGTGGAGCTGAATTGCGTGAGGGTCAGTTGGCAGAAGCCACACACAGACACTCGAATAGCCCACAGTGAGACAGCTGTAACTATGACAACATAGTTACTGGAATAATCCATCACATTAAAAGCTCAACTTAAGAATACGGTGTGAAAGCGCTGTGTGTACTCCTCATTAGTTTAAATCATGAGCATAAGTGTTCCAGACTGAAGTTGCAGTTATCTGTCAGTATCTGCAGAATTTCTGTTGTTTAGCTTTAATAAAGCTGCTCTCAGTTCACACGTTAAGCCAGTCAGAAGCATAAAATCACAACCAGGACTTACCACATTTTCGCCCATCTTGGGTTTGCTGTTGATGATTCTCTCCTCAGCGCCTATCAGTCCGTCTAAACCAGCCATGGCGGAGCCTGGAGGAGGCGAAGGAGCTCGGTCAGTAACAGCAGATAAGCACAAAACAACATAAAAACAGACGAACAGGGATGGTGGTGTTGGTGGTGGACAGCTGCACAGAGATATCCAGCTCCTGTCCTCATCCCATCAGTCTCCACAGTGCACTGGTGACAACAAAGCCCTTTCTTCTGCTCAGCACAGTGTGAGCACTGTGAACGCAACTCCGACCTGCGACAAAGGCCCTCTCAAAGTGGAGTTTTGCATATTGCTGAGAAATCTCTGTAAATATCCACATCCATGCATTCACCCAAAGAAATGAAACCCCATCCTGGTAGTTCCTTATCGACACATCTTCCAATATGAATATTAGGCTGTATTTTTTTCTGACGAGCAGAGCAGTGTACCATCATCTTATTGCAGATTAGATTAGATGAACCCATTCAGAATTAAAGCTTTGTTCACAACAGCCTTCTAAAACCGGAGGAAACATTTAATTTCTCAACCTCTGAACAAACTAGAAACATGAAATGAAAAATCATTTGAGGGGTTAAACCTTCAGCTTTATTGTGGACCTTGCCTTCATGTTTATCAATATTTTCTAAAAAAATAAAATAAATCAGAATATTGTGTCTTGAATATATTGATACTATGTACGCATCACCTCAGGTTTAAAAGATCGTAATGGGTTAATACAACTGGGCTTTGGATTAAATGACGAACAATGATGTGCGTTTATGGGCCTCACTCAGCAGAAGTGATGTCAGACTGCAGGGTGCATATGGTGTTTCAGTGAGCCATAACGGCACAGTGACCTCTATCAAAACAATGAGAGCGCTCATTTGCATAGAGCTGAGTAGGTGTTAAAACAATTAAGTCTTTAAACTGATTTTTTTTCAACTAATCACTGAAGTCATTTATCAAACAAATGTGCCAAATACAAACTAATAATGTTGACGTCCGTTTTTCTGGCTCATTTTCTCTCAACCTTTTCAATGAAGCAATGCAGATTCACAGCAGTTAGTGGGAGCCGTCTCTGTAAATGAGTAAGATCAAAGTGAAGCTGGAACTGTTTCTGGTTTAGGACAAATTACAGCAATTTATTTTGTGTTGTGGGTCGGCAGCAGAAACACTGAGCCTCAGACAGGGTCGTTACGTTTCACAGCTCCTATCGGGAACAGGACGATTGATGAGGAGAGCAAGCATGTGGTCGGTGGGATAATTACGTCAGGTGTTTTGACAAATACACTGAGGACAGGATGACAGCCAACACTCGACTGAATTTTCTCTCCGACAGAGGAGACCTATCGCTTAAAAACTTGGAAGCTACTGGCTTTTCTATTAAGCATGAGGTGATAATCCTATTATGATGAAAGGCATAAGAAAAGTCACAAAAAAGCAGATAATTAACTTGAGAGAGACAGAGAAAAGATTCCAAAAGGAGAGGAAAAGCAGAACAGTGGAACAAAGCAGTAGATGGAAATGGTTTGGAAGGTTGGAGGGTGGCAGGAAAACAAGACGCAACACAGGCACCAACCTTTCTTGAAGGCACGTGGGGAGTCTGATAGATCACCTTGGTGTTAGAAATGAGCAACAGAAAAAAAGAAGAGGAAAGAGAGAAGAGAGAAAACTTAAGTAAGAGGAAGAAATGCAGGATTATCAAGCTGTGTTAATTGATTAGCGGAAAAAGTTCACCAGGAAAGAGTCTGAAAAAGAAATTTGAGAGCCCAACTCAAAGAACAAGGGAGCCATTTCATAGCTGGCAGGATCTGTCTGAGCACTCTGGGCTGCTGGCATGTACATTAAATGTTCCTTTGGGATTTAATTGTAATTTGCCTTTCATGTTGCTGGCAGCATTGCACCCATCATATTTTCTTTCTCCTTAAGAATTCAGTCTTTTGTTTGGCACAAATGTGATGAAGAAAAGCACCATAACTGCTCGTTTTTCCCTCAAGCTTTTGGCTCCAGTTGAGCTTTATCTGAACTGTAGTGCGGTGTTGAAGGCTTGGCCTCAGGAAAATGTGCAGGCACAGATAAGTTCCACCCCATGGCTCCACAGCACGTTCACATCAACGTACAACAAGTTGAAAACTATTCTTTCTCGGTGTGCAGCAGCTCTGTCGTGACTCGTCACCAGTGTCCTTCAGACAGATTTATGTGTATGACCAATTGTTCTGCACACAGCCACAGTGTTGTTCGCGATGCTGCCCGTGAATATGTGCAAGGCTGCAGCTGCTCACCCTCTGGCTCTGAGCGAGACCCCAGGGATGTGACCTGGATGGGCCTGTAGGGCTTGTCCTCTGAGATGGGGACTTCCACGCTCTCCTCTGACGACACGGTGACATCTGGCTGCGATTCAGAGATGGACGACAGGAACTGATCCATGTCAGCTTTCTGCTCCTGAAGCAGCTCGTCTGCAGAGAAAGAGAACCAACAATATGAGACACCCCGCCGCATGCTAACATCAGCCAACACAGCATGTGGCAGCAGCGTGCTAAACTGTTAGCATTCTGAGAGACGTCTGCTCCTGTTGCTGCTAATGACCAATTAGTACTTTTCTGAAAGCTATTTCCATGTAAATCCACACATTTCCCAAAAGAACGCTGTGCGATGAAAGCTGTGACCCACTTCTGTCATTACACTAGCTCCACTTTCATGAAGCAGAGGAACAAAATTCAAATGTACAGGACATCTTGAAATAGGTACTGGACACAGCCGACTTAAATTGTACCAGCAGTCATGCACTCATCCCACTGGGTATCACTAAAATGAGTGCTGGTGAGCAGAAATCACATAAAAGCCGGGAGAGGAGGCTGCATATATTATTTTACTACAAATTTAGTCTGAAGATGAGCAAATACTTGTTTCAGTCTCTGAAAGACCCATTGTCGAGCTTAGTCTTGTATTTTCTTTCATGGTCTTCATGAGATACAAAAATGAGAAAAAAAATTCCTGTAAATCAGAGATAATGGGATATATTTGATTTATCATTCTTATTTCACTACACAATCATCATCCTCTTGCTGCTGCGCTGCCGGGGTTTGCTGACTGAAAACCACTCACCAATTTCATCCTGAATCTCGTCGGCCACATACGGTACTTTGTAGAGCAGAGATAGACTCTGGTTCATTCTCTCCTCGATCACCCGCAGATGTGTCATCACCTGTCATTGGAAAACAGAAAAAACAGGTGTCAAAGTAAACTAAATCCTGATATATTAAGATTTATTTGTCTTTAGGTTAAATGACAAATCTACGATCCTGAAGCCCATGGTACTGCTTTCTAATTAAAAACACAATGAGATAAATAAACCACTGCTTCATGCCTCATGTGCAATAGAAATAACTACAAATCAACGCTTTTATAAATCAGTATAGCCCATAATTTTCCCTTAGTCTCATTAATCCTGGCACAAGAGAAATGCGAGGGCAGTTAACTGTTTTCTGCCCGAGTATAAAGACTTGTTAATTTTCATTAAATTGAACAGAGCTGTCAGAGAAGTGCTCTTTCTGGGACAGAACACATTCATTAGGGTGAACTCAGACTCGCTCAGCCATCAAACAAGTTGCTGCATGTAATATTCCACTCAGTTTAGAAGCTATGAACTGACTCGACAGGATCCACTGCCTGTCAGCCACAGTCATCACCACCACCTCACAGTCTGACAAAAACACACAAAAAATAAAAGACAAAGGTTTCTGTCTGTTCTGTTTCTACCTGATGGTATGATAGTTAGAGAAGAAATATTTCCATATTTAAGCAGCCAAAACGGTTGGCAGAATATGAAAAACTGCCTCTAACAAAGCTGATCAGCCCTTGGCAGGTAACTGGTGTTTATTTCCCACTTTGAGGGTTGAGGGTTTTAATCTTCCAGCACAGGACTGCAGTGCACCACAAACAGCAACAGATGGCAATAATGCACCTCTCCCATTGGAGGCGTGCTGCAGCCCCCGTGGCTCCTTCCTGTCCACATCTGACAAACAATCCTCATTATATAAAAAACACATATCTCAGCGCTGGAATAGTGACTCTGATGCATCGAGCAAACATGCTGAAGCTAGAAAAGTGAAGCTGGTGCAAAATGAGAGCAGCCTTTTTACTGGAAGTCACATGCTGCCTCTTAAACTGGTCCCTTTAAAGCTCTTGTAGGTCACGTGTCAAATCCACAAACTGAAAATGTAGATCTGAACTTGGTGCAGGATTGGCTGAGTGAAGAATGACATAGAAACTCGAGACAAACAAACAGCACAGACTGGCCTCTCATGACTGAGGTTCACCTCCTCCCAGATCCCATGATATATCTACAAAGAAACCCTCCAGTCCTCCCCGCTCCCCCTCCTCTAGCTCTCTAGGTTGTTTCATCCATCTGCTGTGCTATCTGTAATGGTGGAATAAACTATAAATGGTGTCGAAGGGCACTGTCACAATCATAGGCAGGTGCATCCAACAGGGGAGCTTCCAGGCAAATCCCTGTGCAGCAGCTCAGAGTCCAGCGTTACACAAGACCTGCTCGATGTTAATGTTCAGCTGAGGCTTAAGTGAATGAAACAGTCGCCCTGCCTGCATCAGACAAGCCTGCTTCCTCCTGGGCTTTAAACTTAGAGAGAGGCATGCTTTTTCTACCTCCTAAACACTTACAACCAGGGCAGATTGTGATGGATTTTAAAGTGGCTCGGCTTTCAAATAAACTGGCGCAGCCTCTGCATGGAGTGTTTTTACTGTCAAAACCAGCTGTTAAAACTCAAAACTTGAACCAAACCAAAGCCCACGGACCTGAAACAATACACATGGCACAAATCCAGTTTGGTTCATTTTTGTTGGCAGGTTCTTGAATGTGATCTGTGCTTCTTACTATTGCAATCCAAATGTTTATAAGTCTTGATTAGACGAAACAAGCTAAAAGATAAACTTTGGGTGCCGGATGTTTTCACTGTGGTCAAATGAGGTGAATTTCAGTTCGGGAACTCAAGATTAAAAACACCGACCTGTGACTTCATCTGAGCGGCCTTTTCAGGATCCACAGCCAGAACGTGCTGGTAGTGGCGGATGGTGTGCTGGCGGTCTTTGTTCTCGGCACGGACGTACCTTCTGAGGGCTTGCAGGATGCGGTGGGGCTGAAGAGGACAGGGAGTGATGGTACAGTATGACCATGTGTAACGCAGTGTTCCAGACAGAAGTTTCTTCTTTGATGTGATTCAAAGCAATTGCATGTTTCTGGGTGAAAGTGATGCTTATTTCTCATGTCATCTCTCTTGGCACACTCATTTTTAAATCTTGCACAATTAACCAAACTCATGACCTTTGGTGATGAACAAACAATTTCTACCTCCTGACATTTGAGCAGGAGAATAAAAAGAAGGTTGCTGCTAAGCAACCCACAGCACATAGCCATGATATTTTATTGATGACAGATTTAAACCATCACCATATACAGTGGACAATATCTGTGTTTGAAGTATAAATAAGGCAGGATAAAACCAAAAATTACTGCTTCTCTTTTCGGTAATGTGTGGTTAACAAGGCGACCAGCAGAGAGTCAAACAGCGCTGGGCTCGCTGAAGCATCAAAACACAATTAGATAAAAGGAATCTAAAATAAAAACACGAGGGGATTACAGCTGTGGGTTCAAATGTGATTAACTATGTGCTTATCAAGGATTTTGGGATGTGTTTTTGTGCCCTGGTGCAGTAATCCATTCTCCTCATGATGAATTAAAAGTTAACAGAGGATCTTCTGACAGGATATGAAATTAACCACTGGCCATATGTGGTGTAAAGCTTAGTGTGGTCTGACAGAGATGTGTGTCTGTGTATTTTTTCCAGACAAGGAAAAAGAAACAGGTGGAGGCAGTGGAGGAGATTAAAGATGTTTGTGTGCCGTCTCACCCTGGGGGGGTCAGCCTGCAGGGCAGCCAGGTAGTTCTCCAGGGCCAGACGGCGCCGGTCATTCAGCATAGCCTCCACTCGGGCAAGGTGTGTCTCCACCAGCTGCTGCTTCTCGCTGGCTGCCTCCTCCTCAAGGGACTGCACCATTGCTTGGAAGTGCTTTAAATACATTCATAAACACATAAATATGAATATATATAAATATATACACACCTTAAACTGTGTGGCAATCATCCAACTTCTACTTAAATAAAAACACAGCTCTCAGTTTCAGGCTTGTCACCGTCCAGGCTTTTCAGGGGAGTTAGGGACTCATTTAGACATCTCCCCACTCAGACAGTGCCTTAATTTAGCCTGAGAGCAGTAAAGATAGGGCAGCCAGTGAAAGGGATATTTAATGGAGCAGGGACCATGAGGCCTGTAAGCCGTCATATCTCATCCAAACTAAGGGACAAAGGGGGATTCCCTGGAGGACGGATGAGTGTCTTACCTGAATCAACGTCTGCCTCTCAGCCTTGGGCAGGTTCTTAGCCTGCCGATCTGCCTCTTCCCACTCTTTTCGTACCTGGAGAAGGAAATAAAGTGAGACAGAAAAGTCTTAATGCATCTGTCATCTGTTAAGTGAGCCAGAAAACTGAAGAAAAGTCATTTTTGAAAATGGTGGAAAGCATTTAACTGAAAACAAAGATGGGAGACACTTAAAGCACGACCACACTTCCTGTTCCTGAGCTCTCTCAGATAGAAGGTACTTTACACAATTTTATTGAAAATGATGGCAAAACAGTGCACAAAATGCACAACATTTTCTGATAAAAATGACTAATCTTACTTGTGGCCTATCTAATTAGTGTCCTTACCCTCTCCATGCGATTGCGGTGTCTGATCTCCAGCTGCTCCTTGGCCCTCTGGAAGCGACTGTGCTCCTTGTCGTCAGCAGGAGTCTCAAAGTAGATGTCCACATCATCAGTGGGCTGAGGAGTCGGAGGCAGAGCTGCCAATTCAGAAACAGATGGTGGGTGGTCAGGGATGCAAACTGACAATTAGGCTGAAACGGACAGACAAGCGGACCAACTGATCCGAGCAGACACAGGTAGGCAGTATGACGAGGACAAACTGGGCAAAAAGAGAAAGAGAGCTGAAAGCTGATTGAAGCTGAACCGAAATCCTCCCAGAAGCTTTCCTCTCACTGGCACGCTTCCACTTTGAGTAAGTCTGATAAGTATGAGAGAATCTGACAGTCTTTCTCTTCAAATTTCTTTCATCTTCTCGTCAGCTTTCTGCTGACAGGTCACGTCTCCGACACTAATGGAAACATCTCCGTGTTTGACAGCCAGGTTATTGGGGGCGGGGCCAGAGGGCTCTGTTCTGGGTTCCTCGCCGCAGTCACACAGGACTGCCTGCCGGCATCGCTCCAACTTGCAAAAACAATAGTGCTCCGGGCTCACAAACAGGAGGAGGCCTCATTTCACGTCACCATCAAAAAGGCACATTTAAAAGATAAACCTGCTGTCTTACGTAAACGTTACGGTTTCAGCTCTGAATATATATTCACCGGGCTGTGGCTGAGAACTACGTCTGATGTGATGAAAAGTGAATCACTGCAAGATGGCGAAAAACCAAACAAAACAAAAAGAGGTGCAAACTGACATGTGTTGTGTTTCCAATAAAAGCAGTGAAAAAACAAGTTGTTGGAACATAGAAACCAACAAAAATGGAAAAAGGAAACACAGAGAGGCAAACAACGAAGACTGGAAACTATAGAGAATCTGTTTTAAGTACGCATGCATGTGAGTGAAGACAAATAATAAAAAGAACACAAGTTATGCAGAACTACATTAAATTTCAATTTGGCTCAACAGTGGGTCTGATAATGAGCTTCTGTTCACTTTATAATACTCGTTATCTTCTTCACATACTTTCACTAAATATGCTTTTTAACATAAGCATTTTAACAAAAGAGGAAAAAAAACTTAAAGATCAAATATTATGCTAATTTATTCACACATATATACTGTTTATGTGTGTGTATGTACACATAACACTCTGAAGGAGAGAGAAAACTCCCATAAAAAACACAATAATGTGTAAATTATGATTATATCTGGAATCCGATGGGAGGGTAAGTAAAGCATTTAATGTCAGCTTTATAAACACAATTCTTATAAGACTTAGAAGTTTAATGTTCAGCTGTAAGTGAATCCATCTACATTTGAACAGACAACTTAAACAATCTTATTCTAACACTTTCTTTTTGTTTCAAATGTGTTTTTTTTAAGCTGCTAAAGCAAAATTCAGACCATAACCAGAATTTTTTATACATCTACAATGACAAAAAAGTACTTTCTGCTCTATGTCTTAATAATCCATAACTAGTTATGTGTTCTTCAAATAAAACCTGTTGTTAATTCAATTTATTTCTCTTGTTTTTGCAATAATTACAATTTTAACAGCTCTGATATTGAGAGTTAATAGACCAGCGAGTTTAGAAAATACTAAATATTATGTAAGGAAAATAAATACAAGACAACATTAAGGATAAATACGTTGTTGAAGCTGTTAATTCATTCATACGTTGAATCAAACAAAAAAAACAACAACTTATCTAATCTAATTTGAATTTATCGAACAAAAAAGACTTGATTGAATAATATAAAGTAAATACTTGTTAGATGTTAGAGTAACTTGACAATTTTGTCTCTAGCAGTAGGAATTTAATTTTAGAAAATGACGAAAACAGCCATTAATTGTTGTAACTGACACATCAGTGGACAAATGAAACAAAAACTAAAAATTTTGAGTGAATTCAGCTGTTGTGGCTGATCTGGTGGAGATGACATGAAGACATCTACAGGGAACCGATCAGAGATAGCTGTAGACTGCATAACAGGTGTTCTTCTTACAAGTCAGTTACAGATTAAACCTCTGTGATCCGGAGGTGTTATCAGCAGGAAGCCTGCAGCTAAGACACGGACAGAGAGAGGGAGAGGTGCAGTCACACGGGCCTCTGTCACATCAGACTTACTCAGGCGTTTGCACACGGCCATGCAGTACTCCTCTGAGTCGAAATTGTTGCGGTTGCCGGCACAGCCTCCGTATATGAAGCGCACACACTTCCTCTGGTTTTTGTCGAAGTGCCAGCGAGGCATGGAGGCGCGACAGGGGCCAGTCTCAGCCTCCAGGGTGCACACCGCTGCCAGGGGACAGCTTGTTAAATCATCCGGCCACTAGGGGCAGCACTTTATTCCAGTGTCAGCTACAAAAACTTAATACAACTTAATACAACCAGCAGATGCATATAATACTGGCTAGATCAACAAATACGATGAAACTAAATGCTGGAGAGGCAGTTTTGTGTATGATGGGTAGGATTTACCAGCAGTTAGGCTAAAAAATAAGGTAGGTGGATCTGTCTTTTTAGTCTGATAAAGGAGAACAGTACATCAGGGTGTGTGAGATTAAAAGGTAAAAACTGATGGATGTTCTTATCTATTTACAGATAAAGGAGGATTAACATCATAAAAACATAACAAACCTTTGACTTCCTCTAAAATCTTGTCCTCATCCTGGTTCTCTGACACTATACTGCTGTCTTTCTTCTCATCCTCATCCTCATCCTCCTTATCCGCTTCCTCATCCTCGTACACATAGTGGTACTCCTCCTCATCTTCCTCCTCCTCGTCTTCGTCATCGTCCACCAGCTCCTCCTTCTGTGTGGGCTGCTCGTCAGCTGGTGTCTCACTGAGGAAGGAAGGAAGTGGTTAAGGAGTAAAGGGGTAGGAAGCTATAGCTCAGTGTCACTAAACTTTAATTTAACCCGAATGAGCAGTAATATCACAACGGAGCGAATATTACTCCCACATGCAACCACAACCGCTCACCTGTCCTCTACAGCCTCATCCTCACCCAGGTCGACCTCCTCGTCCTCTACCTGCTCCTCTTCGTCATCCTCCTGGGAGAGCAGGGAAGGTGGGGTGGAGTCCACGCTGTGAGAGGAGGGGCAGCAGACGTACTCTGTGCCGCGGAACTTGTCAATGCCGCAGGGCAGCAGCATGCCGTAGCCGTGCAGCACCGTGGAGCTCTTGGCACAAGCCTAAGAGAGTCGAAGGAAACAGCTGGTGATGAAATCTGGTGAAAATGATCTCAGTAAATCCAGAATATTACAATTAAAATCTGTTATTCAAGAATAATTTACCCTAACTCTAATCTATTCTCAATTGCTCATTTAAGTCTAACAAATAAGTCAATAATGACGGACAAATGAATTTATTAAGCCTTCAACATATACTCAGTTATAAATGTAGTCACCCTTCTTTTCAAGAAATACACCCCGAGCCTCGGACTTTGTCCAAAATCACGAATCACTCACTATACACTGAAAAATATCCATGTGGATGTCAAGCCGCAGTTTTTCCCCGCAGGACACTGTATTCTAACAATGTGAGCAGTGTTCTTCACTTTCCCCATCAGTGGTTTTAATGCTGTGTGCTGACATTTTGCAGTGCTGTCAGGATGTACAGGGAGAATTTATTTACACTGCATGGTGGCCTCAGAATTATCCCACAATGCACTGTCAAAAGTAGCGTACAATTGATGGTCCCCACCCCAGCAAATGTCAACCATAATACACTACACTAAGAGAAAGATGGCTCATGATCGAGTTGGCCAAAACCTGTCAAACAAATTATGAATTTATATTGTGATTATATTATAAAAATAAGTATTTTATGCAATAAGAAAAGTATTTGGTTTTTCCCTATAACTGCTAGAACAAAACAAATATAAGATTTGTATTGAGGCACGATGTTGATCAGCCTAAAATACAGTCCTCTACAGAGTAGCCCATAGGGATTAACAAATAAGAGAGTCACTATACTGACATGAAACCAGGCAAAACCAAATAACAGCACAAGTCCAACCCTCCCCCACTCCCTCTTCCAGTCCACCTGCTGTCAAAGAAAGGCCACCAATGCCCTGAATACCCTTTGGTAAAAAAAAAAAAAACAAAAAAAACAAGTACCCATGTTAGTCTGACTGAAATTACAAAATGCTGCTCTAATAAAATCCTGACTTTGCAACCGCAGCCTCATTTGAGAGAATCCCCCTTCAATGACCTTAAAGACAACGTCTGTGCAGCTAATTCAGCTGTTCTTCCAGAGAAAGTTGGAAGCAGCAGAAAGACTTAAACATTTATTCAGATAGTCCACTGCTTCGTAGTGTCGGACATACTTCAGTCTGTAACTCCCAAACATGTAAACTGAGACGAGTGAGGCTTTGTCATGTCATCTTGAACAAAAAGTTCTTAAAATTAAGAAAAAAATTAAGCTATTTCAGCTTTTTCTGTGTGAGTTAAATATATTCTTTGGCTCAAGTTCTCCTGAGTATCAATTAAATAATCACCTGAAAATGACAAAATTTAAATTTGAATGGTTTGAAGTTTTAATCTATGGGATGAAAATGATATCAGTCAGAAGAAATCCCTGTTTCAATATCATCCTTAATTTCAATAATCTTGGTTGTGCACAGAGTAGGAGAAGCATGTCCGACCTTCAGACTACAGAGCTGTCGTACACTGACACACGATTCATTCGTCACACCTCCACAAAGTCACGCTGGCCTTTCAGTGACCTGCTATTTTCTAACAGTGCTTCACCTCATATGGCAGCTAAGAGGTATCAGATACAAGCTCAGTTTGATGGCTGCTGAGAAACTCCACTGGAGCAGTAGGGGATTAGGCTCCCTGCTTAGGAACATCTTAGTGGCAGGTGGTGAGGGACACACATCGTTTTCCCAGCGGTATGATTTATCAACGCTTTTGTTTCACACTGCAGCTCGCTGCCACCTCTGGACGTCTCAGAAACCCCGCAGATGATACTCGTCCTCAGCGTGTTTAATATGTCGAGGAGGCGAGCTTTCATCAAGCTGCTGCTCTTACTGTCGTGGTCAGAGTGGCCCCCTAAGGCCTGGCTCTGGAGCTGCCCAAGGGGGATTAGCTGCATTACAGCCACAACACTAATCTGATTAGAAGCTGAAATGTGAGGGCTCCCAGTCATCCTGTGATCAGAGGACCTCAGAGACTCAGATAGACAGGTGGAAAGATATTTAAGAGGGAACATTTGCAAAAAGTAATAACAAGTATGACCAGTGTGGAAGAAAGAAGGGTTTACAATTTGTATATTTTAACTTCTAAAAGTCGATTTGATGCTTTTAACTCCCACTGCGGACAGGACTTTTCTTCTCAGTGCCTCTGCTGTCTCTGACGTGCATCCTCCTACTGTTTCCTATGAAGTAATTCCTTCCTTACCTCTTTGGCAACACTGTGCCACTGCTGCTTGCTGACGCACATGTCCATACGCTCCTTGTGGAAGAACTTGCACTTGTCTGGGACCAGAAGAACGTCACTCACAAACTCGCCCACTGTAGAAGAATCACATGGACCAATATGTCCGTTAGTAACACCACCAATCTGTCCCCCACAGAATAAAAAGTAAATAAGCGATTCCTCTGTAACACTCCCAGAGTTAGAAGCAATAAATCACTTGATGGGACTAAAAAAGGAATAGCAGATGAGATAAGCAAAAAAAAGGGAACGCTTTAATAATTCATTGCTGCCTGGTCCTTTACGTTTCATTACAGTGGTACAACAGAGCAGGCATTTGACACTTAAACACCTGTGTGAGCACAGGCGGGTTCATCCATACTCTACTGAAGCTTCAGTCGCTCAGAGAAAATCGGGGTTCACACTGTGACTCATATAAGGCAGTCAAAACTCCTCCTGCGTCTCAATGATATCATTTGCTTGATGATTTAAATTCGGAGATGTTTTATTCATGGAGCAGTTGACAGAAAGCAGATCTGGGGGAAATAAATGGTTTGAACGGCGTCTTGTGACTTCCTATGAATAGTTTCGGGTTGAAAACTGCAAAGATCTAAATGTGGTGCCGAGTTAATGAGGGAGATTAAAAGGGGCTGCGACTACTGGTTGGCTGGCAGTGTGACACGGTGCTCAGGTAGAAATACCTCCATCAGCAACAGATGGAAAGCCAGGCGGAGGAGAGGAATAAAGAGAAAAAGGAGGGATGGATAGGAGTTTTAGAGCGAAGTCCAGGCTGAGATCAGAGTGGGCGGAATGAAAACACACAAATGAGAGTTTAGAGGTTTCACGGTGAAGGCCGGGAGCTGCCATGCAACTGCTCATTTAGTGGTTCGCCATAACTTGGGCCTGAGGCTGCGCTGCTGGAGCACAGGCGAGGCGGGCGGGCAGGCAGAGGGTAAAAAAGCAGTGTTTTGGAAAATGAGAGGGTAGGATAGGAAGAAGAGAGAGCTGGAAATAGCAGAGGACTCAACAGCTGCTTCTCATCTCCGCCCAGGAGGTACAGTAACACCCCCACCCCCCACAGACCCAACGTCTGTCTGCTCTGTGACCAACTCTGCTGAAAAAATACAGCACATTCCAACGTTATCAGCTCAAAAACAATAGATTAATTAATTAACCAGTAATCATATAATCTGATATTTACTGCGCTTATCGTTTTGTGTTATTTCAGTAGATTTGGTTTTGAAATCTAAAACAGTGACTTTAGTTTCAACGGGTGATCTCATATTATTTTATCTCATCTTCTGCGGCATCTATTTTAAATTTCTACTTTCATTTTTTTGGGCTTTTATTTGACTTTGGCTTGGTGGGTGGACAGGAGAGGTGGCAGAGGGAGTGGGGGCTCCTATTTCTAATTCAGATCATTTTATCACAGCTGTATTTCTTTCTCATTAAATTTCCACCTGATGATGTTCACTATGCTGCACATAAATTGCTCCTAAATGACTAACAATATTATACTTACTGACTGACTCAATTTTGACTGCATGGAGCTTTTAAACAATATAAATATATTAACATCACTTTAAAAAAGGACATTATTTTGTATTTGATATGAGTTAATTTTGTCTTGCACAACTATTTTTCCTTTAAATGCAAAACTTTGTTAAGTAATTTGCATTCATTTACAGCTGTTTAAAATCTCCCATTTTCAAAACTCTCCACTAACTTCTTTCAGCAGTGAGACAAACAAAATGGACTACTAAAAATTTAAACAAGCATTTTAACTCCCACTGACCCTTAGCTCCATATCCTGCACACCGTACGCTTCCGTCCATCTCGTCCACTCACACTCTGACATTCCTTTAGTTGTGAGGCAGAAACCATCTGCAGTGGCACTGCGGCGGGTGATGGATGTAGGTGTTTGGACAGCAGCTGCGCCTCATTCACAGCAAGCAATCCCACACCGTGCATGTGCGTGTGTGAGAGTGCATGGACTCCCCTTTCTCTGTGACTCCACCTTCTTCATTCACCCGCCACCCTCAACCTTCCATCTATCAGATAACCTTGCCAACACCATCAAATACGCAGACTTGTGGAACTGCAAGCGTCTAACGCATGTGAAGGTAAGAATACAAGAAATGCACCTCAGATTCCTTCAGCTCTGCGGCACAACTATTGTGTTTCATTGGCTCCAGAGTAAACCTGCTGCTATCAGTCAGATCATTATAATATCTGTAGAAAATGTTTCCAAGATTATTATCATTCAAAAATACTGACTTTTCTGACCTTGATAAACATTAAAAGTGGTAAAAATGAATAAAACACTAACAACACTGATTTCTCTCAGTGTGGCTAACCTTTTGTTTACATTGTTTGCATGATTGATTCTGCAGAAATCTGATCCGCTACCATGCCATTAGGCTTACTTGGAGTAGGTATGAACAAAACCAGGACGTAGCTGGAGGTCAGAGTTGCATAATGGAAACAGTGCCAGGATTTAAATCCTGGTATCAAATTCCTGCTCATACAGAGAACTTTTTCATTTTTAGTATATATTTATTGTGTTCAACCCTGATTATAATTATTTTCCTCAGACTGAGCACTGCCTAACCTTCACATAATCTACATTTGTGGTACAAAAACATTACAATGTTCAATTTGACATTAAAGCCTCAGTGCTGAACTTTTCCAAATAGGTGAAGGAATGCAAACACCCAGAGGTGTGGTGCTCCGAAACAAGCCTGAATTTGTTATCAACTTATTCACTCAGCACATCTGATGATAGTAGGATTTGTCACAGAGTGCCCAGCCCTTTATTGAACCCACAGACTTAGTCAACAGGAAAAGCAAGAAAGTGCTAAAAATACTTTGTTCCTCAAAAGTTTCTGAAGTGGAAAGTTGCTCAAAGGAGAAGAAGACAAAAGTACTACAGACTGCGACCTGCAGCAACCAAATATAAAGAGTCATACAAATAAAGCCTTACACATCTGTATTTATACACAGATAATACCGTTCTTGAGCACGTGTTCTTTTTGGGTAAGAGGCTGCTGCAATCTGTGTTTCCCAATCGTTTAATCGCTCCTTCGAGACAGTCTGCACATGAACCAACACCCTCGCCCCACACCGACTGTTCCACACATAATAATGAAATAATCCAGTGGTGTTTCACAAAGACATCACACTACAGGGATTAGAGAGCCATGGAACAAGAGTCACATTCATTCACAGAGCCATTGTTTGGCATGAGGAAACATGGAGGGATTGTGGCTCTGCATGAAGAGATGAGCTCTTTCCTTAGCACCTGCATTATTCATCTAAACCTATTAACTTGACATGGGTGCACGTTTGGCCCTATTAATCACGTCCTCCAAGCTGCAGCCCGCCTCCCTTTGATATATTTCATCTCTTTTTCATTTGACTATAATTACTCTACAGTGATGAATATAAGGCAGAACGTCTGATGTCCATTTTTTCTAGTAGATTAGGTGAACATCTTAAATGATGAATAATTCACAGGTGCTTGTCATCGCGTTTGATGTGAAAGAGAAGCTTGACAAATAAGGGAGAGACATGGTGTTTCATGGCGTACGATCAGAGCCTACAACTAAGCCCCTAACATGCTCCATTACATAATTAAGCAGAAGCCCTCCTTCTTGCCAACACCTTATGTTTATCTCTCCTTCTCCATCTGTTTCCTCTGTTCTCTCAGTCCAGACTCCTCATTTGCAACCCAGCAGAGCAGCAGAGGCCTCTGTAATTTGACAGGGCATGAGAGCGAAGACCTTCAACGGAAATGACAGAAAATGTGCAGGAGCAAGCAACAATGCCACTTAATTAATCTGGGGGAGGTATTTGGGATTATTTTAACTGAATGGGAGTCATGTCACTGTAGCTGAACTATAAACAGAGGTTGTTGAAGGAGGCAGCATTCGGCTAACAGGTGCGGGAGGCAGAGAGATCATCCAAGAACCCCTCAAGTTTCCTGTATTTTGTTATGTTTCAGATTCATCTGAGACTGGATTTATGAGGCAAGTTTACACCAACACTTTCTGATGAGAAAAGAAAAAAAGGAAAATTTTGGGGACCAGTTTTGCCTTCTCATCCGTACTCTAATCACAGCAACCAAGTAGCTACTCGAGTTGTGCGTTTGCTGTCCAGTGAATTTCCCCAAACCTCCTCTTCTCTACATTTGCCAAAAATGCTCTTGAATGGTAGCCCATTTCACAGTCCAGTGCAGCTGCTAATGGCTTTTTCATCCAAGAAATCGGCACAACTCAATCAGCAAGAGGCTTCAGGACTAACGAAGGGGTCCAGAGCGTGAGTTTCCCTCCTCACATAGCTGGACAAATGCAAGCCTAAGCTTTGTGTCAGGACTCCATTTCTCTTGTTATTGCAGTCCTCAGAGAAAGCAGGAGCGAGTTGTGTTTTTGAAAGTCAGGGGGTAAAGAGTCACACGGCCCTACAACGTCGGAAGCTGTATGTGACATTTCATAAAGCAGAATATTGCCATGTTGCCACTGCGGATTACAGTGATGTTGCAGGGGACAGAGGAGGGAGGAAGCCGTTTGCGACAGTGCAGGCGAGTGGAGAAAAGAGGAGTAATAAAGCAGCCTCCCTACAGATCCCTCTGCTGCTGACCCTGTGTGTCTGTGTGAGTTTATGGCCACGGTTGAGGGGGAAAATAAGATTGTGCTTTATTGCTCAACAAGCCTCCCTTGCAATAATAATGCTCAATCTAAAGCTCAAGGCCAGAATTAGGACCTAATTCAGATTCCAATATTACTCTGTGTCACCTCTGCCTAAGGCTAAGATGACTCAAAATCTCTTCTTTCTCTACATTGAATCAGAAGAACACCTGATTTTAAGGCCCCTTAATAACCATCTAAGTGGTTTCTTCCAGCTTTCAAACAACCAATCCTCACAAACTTACCTAAGCATTTGTAAGGCACCACAATGTGGGCGTGGCCTTTGCACACCTTCTTCTCCCTCCTGCACCAGTTCTCAATGCGAATTGGCTGGTTGGCTTCCACCACGTTTGTGATTTGAAGCTCTGGGTACATCTGTTGGAAAAAGAAGCAGGAGAGTGTTAAACAACAATGACTGAGTTTTATCTGTGTATGTGTGTGTGTTGAAGAAGGAGGGTGCGCTAAGTGGAGCTTCAATAGGATCCTTTAATCCATGCTTTATACCCTCTAGATGCCATCTGCTCAACTGTGAAAGAGCACACAATTTATGCTTCCCCCAAATGCCATCAAAATGTCATCAGGAAAATGAAACTGAAGCTTTTGAGGAAGGCTGCATAGTAACCATGACTGTATCACCACCTCCTGGGTTTGCAGAAAGGAACCAGTAAGTAAGAGTGAGGATATCCTTATTGTGGAAAAATATGTCGTTAATTTTAGAGCCAGCCAAGAAAATGACAGGCAGAGGTTCTGGTAATTGAAATACCACCCACCATACTGTAAATAATATCCATCTGCCAGGAAGAGCTCCATTGCCTCTGATAACAAATCACAGTGAAATGAAAAGAGACTTTTTCTACCTTGCTGGCTAATGTCCATCAAAAAAAGATTTAACCTGTAAACATACTTACTTGAAATAAAATGTCCCATAACAGTGTGAAAGTGATAAAATCACAGACTAAAGCAGCCAAAGAGATGCAAAGTATACTTTTACTGTGTCCAATTAATAGTAATGTAGCGATAAAATGAATAATGCAACATGATGCAAAGCCATAGCCGGGAGCAAACTGAGTACAAACCAGCAGTTCTGATGTTCACTAATTAAGACACAATAACTTGCTTGTTTAATCCAATGTTTCTTATTTATCCTCAGACAAAATACTTGTTTTGCTCTTCTCATTGAACTCTCAGCTAGACAGCAAACACTGCAGTATAATAATGTCCAAAAGTCCTGTTCCACCCTGATTTCTTTATATTTCTTTCCAAGCAGCCAGACTTTCTCTGATTTTTTAAAATGGTCTTGAGCAATAGTTCTCCAGGCTTTCTGAAGGACTTTCAAACACTTTTTTTGGATATTGGCTGCTTTTTCTCTCATTCTCAGTCCTGTCCTTGAACTACTTTGAGAGAGATCTCAAGACATTATGTTAAAGCCTGTCACAAAGACACATAATTTGTTCCCGTTTCTTTAGTTTCATCTGTGAAAAACAGCAAAGATAACACAGTTTGACAGACAGAAAATAGGATTTCTGCAGCAACAAGGTGATTCCCAAAGAGCTATGAGCTGAAAACTTGGCATATCTCAGCATGGTGTGCAGTGTGTCCTTAAAACATTTGAGGAAACTGGACAAGTGGAGGACAAAAGAAGAAGTGTCAGGCCTAAAAAACTATCTACAGCAGATGAACAGGATCTGAAAGTGATGTCCTTAAGAAAGAGGAAAAAATCCAGCAAAGACCTGACAGGACCTGAGAGATGCATCTGGACCTTCAGCTGATCCATCTACTGTTGGCCCAAGCCTCATCAGAAATGGTCTCCATGGAAGGGTGGCTGTCAAGAAGCCATTCTTAAGGAAGGGAAACAGGGAGAAAAGGCTGAGCTGTGCCAAATGACACAAGAAGTGGACTGAAAATCAGTGGCAACAGGTCTTATGGAGGGATGAATCCTCCCCAGAGCCCGGACCTCAACATTATTGAAGCAGTGTGGGATCATCTGACAGAGAACGGAACAAAAGGCAGCCGACATCCAAAGAAGAGCTTTGGGATGTCCTTCAAGAAGCCTGGAGAACTATTCCTGAAGACTACTTAAAGAAATGACAGAAAGCTTGTCTGATTTCAACACACCTACTGTATGACAGCGACAGGATGGAGATGTGTCACTGTGACTCACCTCCTGACAGTACTGCAGCACACCCTCTTTGGTTCCTATGCAGCTCTTTGTTCCAGACGGGTCGGGCTCCCAGCGGCCGGTTTGAATGTTGACGTGCATGTTGAGTTTTCCACAGAACATGGCCACCTGGGGTTCGGCCACAGCAAACCCTGTGCCTGCATTGGCAGCTAGAGCCTGCGAAAGGACAAAGAGAAAGAAAGAGAGATATGAGGGTTGATGCACTCAGTCATTTTAAAGCTCATGAAAACTGTGAAATATTCCATTTGACAGACTTGAGTAAATGCCCGTCCTGCCTGCTTTTCCACAAACACCTCTCTGTTACGGGTAATCAGGGCACATAAAGCAGATTCTGCTCTTCTGCTGCAACAGATAACCATACAAGATGTGATGGGGGCAACATCAGTACTGCTCAATGTGGCTGCTGCAGCAGCTGAATGGTGCAGTGCTGAGAGAGCAGAGGGATTCAGACAGGAGAAAAATTAAATGCACCGAGGGAATGTTTGGCTAGGCTGTGGGTGAAACGAGTGGAGTTTTGATTGGATTTGTGTGCAAGCTTTTTTTTTTTTTTTTTGCTCCGATGCCCACTGAGTGACTGCAGGAAAAAAAAAAGCCAAAATGTCATGCCTCACAAAACAGGACATTCCTACTTTAGGGCAGAGGTTTGTTTGTGCAGACCTTCTGGGTACAAAGTCTTTCCACAAAGGACAACATTTATTCTTCAAAGGAAACAACGAGGCTGAATCTGTCTACTGTCAGCTCAGCTGTGCAGACACGTAAAAACAACAAGACAGGTCTAATGTAATGAAAATGTTTGTTATCTAAGGATTTATAAACACATTTCCATCTCTTCCTCCCAGAATTTTCCATCTTTGCTCACCCCCCCAGCCTTTGAACCTGAGAGGAAATCTGCTATCTTTGCAACGTCCTCTCTGTCATTATTTACTGAGCAATGCGGTCCCTCCCACTGCAATCAGGAAGAATGAACACTCAGTCTTCAAGTCCTTCACTGCTCTTTATAGAGAACGTACGCATTCAAAAGTACTGTGTAATCAGCTTTCACATGACTCGGTGATGTGCTAGCATCAGCTCCTGACTGAGACAATAAGTCACGGCCTGATGCTGGGGGTAGCACAACATGGGGATCTCTCATTAACCGCTGAGGCGATGCATCTCTGCATTCCAAACTATCTCAAAACACCCACTAGGGAGCCGCTAGACAGGAAGTGGAATGGAACTGATCCCCTCTCGATTGTCATAATGTTATCAGACTGAATAAACGGGCCTCAGCCCCAGAGAGAGATCAAGGGAATGAACAAGAGCTGTTGGACAGATGTCTGACCATTTGCTGGGTCCTCAGCCTTGAGGAAGTGCAGACAGAGGTGTCCTCTGTAGCGACGAGCCAAGGACGAAACAGCCGAAGAGGGAAAGTTGAGTAACGTTGTGTTGGACAAAGCTCTCCGCTTAATTCTGCTCAGGCTCGCGTGCTGACAATAGGTGCAGAACAGAGCAGAGCGAGGACAAAACAAGTGCTGTGTAATCAGCAGTTGGCTGTAGTGTGTGATGAGCTGCAGAGCCAGCCAGAGCTGAGTCTGCACACACACATATTCCGAATCCAGCTTTAGCCACATTCACACACACAAGCACACAATTTGAAGATTTTCATCTACAGACACAAGTAAACTCCTCATAGGCGGAATTTAGTCCAAGAGGCAACAACCTCCCCTCTGTCTTTAATCTACATGGATGTTTTTTTTTTATGTTGGATATGTCACAGAAGTCCAAACACTGATTGCATTTCTTTTATTCTAAACTCAACCTTAGGAGAGACAGTTCTCTCAGATAGAAAATTCTGCATTTAAAAGGAATCCAATTAAATGTCAAATAAATGGTCTTGTTTTCTCTCTTTGCTTTGTGCCAGAAGAAAGAGCAACGATGGAGGTAGCGACAGCCTTACCACAACCTTAAACATTAAAAAACAAGCATGGGGCAGTCCCAGTACCCCTTTAACTCCCTCTTTGTCCAGGGATGTCTTTAGTTCTTCCAAGTGCAACAAAAGAGGGGGAGGCAGAGTGCAGGAAGTTAATACCGCTGCCTTTAATCTAGAGTCACATGCCTGTTTAGCTGTTGAGGAAAGAGCCGCTCTGGGCCAGGCTTGAACAAAGAGAAATGCCATGTGAGGGCATCGGAGCGCTTAAGGAGTCAGATGTAGAGGGAGTTAGGGGGAGCAGCTCGTTCAATCAGCCCTGTCCAATCATGAGAGTTACCTGAACCAGAGGAATGACTGTCCTTCAGTGAGTACGACCGCTGAGACTGCAGGAGATATAATCACCTTTGTTCTTGGACAACATGTTATGAGTTTTGGTGTCATGCAGCCTCACAAAAAATTCATTTCCAGATCAGTCAAGTAGACAACTTTCATGTCAATGCTCTTTTTTCCATTCATCCATGATGGGCTGGGCTTGCTGTCAAGTGACAGGCAGCAAAGTAGAAGAAAGAAAAGGAAAAAGGGTGCAGATAACACAAACTAGACCAACCTGGAAGTATTTTTAACTGTGATTTAATGAAATGAAGTAAGTAATTAAAGTTGTGTCTTTTTTAGATTGTAATCGCTTTGATAAATGTACCGTTATGTTTTAAGAGCTTAGAAAGAGCAATTTACATCTATTAACATACTCCACGTAAGAATGGGCACATTACCGGTTTAAAAGGTACGTGGATGAAAAGTTCAGAGGGTGATGAAGCAGAGAGAAGTCGAGAAATTAGTGGTTGTGGAAACTGTTTTGTTTGAGGGTACACATTTGAGAAATGGAGGATAACACCTATTAAAGCATTAAAGTAAGAATGAACCACAGCGTATGAATCCCCCACAAGCGAAAATATGAAGCAGGGAGGAGATTGAAGGAGAGGCAAAGGGAGAAACCATGAATAAAGACTGGTGTAGTTATCCCAAAGGGAAAACACTGATAAAGAACAAAAGTCTTCAGAGTTGGTATATAAGATGTTTGCTATTACCAACTTTATCACTAGATATCAGTTGCTTTAAAAGGTGTTATACTGGCTCTGAGGTGCCAAAAACACAAGGTTTCAACAAGGATCCACAACAAATGTTGTGTCCTCAGCTGAATTCTTTTTTAATTTTCTGTTTTATTCACTTGTTGTTCCAATTGTTTACTTGTTGTTGTGTTTTTGTACTGAGCTGTTGCTTTTGTACCTCGGGGCTACCGTACAAATTACATGAAATAACAGTAACTTGCCATGAACTTAGCAATAATTACATTGACGGTGGCCCTGGAGGATCACTGGTCTACCAGTTCAGTTGGTGGATGAAGCTGCTGATAGTTCGGTTGATCCTAAGGAAAACCAAAACCTAAAACACAATTTAGGAGTTAAGCAGCCGCTAGTGTTAATTTAGCTTCAAACAAATTGAGATTTTAAGATGCAGGAAGGCTGAGTGAGAACACCTTAAAACCGGCAAGTTCAGTCATCAACGAGGAGGAGAAAAAGGGTCAAAATATGGATTTTAATAAAAGTGTTTTAAGACATCTTCATCCCTTTTCTCTGTTATTTTATACCACCATCATAATGACACAGGTTCAATAAAGGCACCTAAATAACTAACTTATTGGAGACAGAACAGGCTCAGGTTTTGGTCTCTATTGCAGTGACACACAAACAAATACTAAATGGAAAATTTATCACCACACCTAATAAGCAAGCCTCCTCAACTCTCATTACTGACTCACTGTGAGATGTAATATCATGTGTAAGTGTGAACACCTGCTGCTGTGTGTAGGCTTATCTACAGAGGGGGAAACAAAGGACTGAGAGTGGGAGTGGAAGTTGGGAAAAGGGAGAGGCACCGAGACGGAGAACAGTTCAGGCAAACATGGTGAATGGCAACAGCAGCAGTGCTGACTGGAATATCATTCTCAAATAAATGCAGACTGAAATGCAATAAAGAAAGGCGAGAGGAGAGAAAGGGGAGACCGGCCTGCTCCCACAGACACTTGTCAAAAGCTGCGTGGGCTGAGGATCATTTAGCTCGTTTTCACTCTTTACTGCAAACACACACCGGCATGCCGCTGCATTCCCAGTCTGCCTCAAACACACAAACATGTTTTATAGGGCTGCTCGGTGCGGCCTGAGCCAAGTTCGGCCAAAAACAAGCAGAGCCACAAAAAGGGCTCATCGTAAAATAACAAATGGAGCACCAGATGTAGCAAACAGCCCATTTACCCTTGTAAGGAATAAAAATACTATCCGAGTCTGATTCTGTACTCTGTCGCCATTTCTTGTGTTAAAGGTGACCTGCTAATGCTTAAGGCAGAGGAATGATGTTGTTTGTGACTGATCCGGACTGTATTTAATTGGAATTGTATTAAACTTGTTAATTTTCTCTTTATAGAGCCTTGAGGTTCATTTTTCAAATTAAAGTGTTTGCAAAAAAACTGCTTTGAAAAAGCTCTGAATTCCAGGAAGTGAAGCCTGATATCTGCAACAATGCTGACTGGATGCAAACCAGCAAAAATACAAAACCAAGAAAAAGCAACAGAGACTTCCAGAAAAAAAAAAAAGGGCTAGTTTTCCTTAATGAGGTTTCCACAGCGGAGGTCAGTTATTATATGACCTACCGCACAGCATCTGGGCAAGGTTCAAACCCTTCTAATCCAATTTGTGTGTGTATATAAACATGTCTGTGTGTGTGTGTGTGTGTGTGGGGTTTCAGGTTGACCACTCAGGGCAGAATAATCAGCAGCGTGAGCTCAGAACACACACCGAGAGGATAGGGGAAAGGGGAAATTAATACATTAGAGGCATAATGCTTAAAACAGCAGGATCCGAGCCCAACCAACTGATACACAGCATAAACACACAGGTTGTGACGTAAAATCCCCCCAAAACAAGCGGAACACAACATTTCTCTGTGACCAGACAGGCAAATGAACGTGGTGGCGCCTGGCTGACATTTCTGACACATTTTCTGGTAAATTGCCCGTGGTGCATATAAAAACAGCCACACTGCAATCAGCTCCAGTGTCAACCGGTCTATAAACCTCGCAGACCTCGCTGAGCGGTGGCAACCGGTCTAAATTTGGCAGAGCTATGGTGAAGCCTTGCTCGCAGTAAAAGCAGCTCCAGAGTGAGGCACCAGTCAGGATTCGTGGGCTCCTGACATACTTAAAGTCCATGTGACTGCAGAGAAATGCCTGGCATCAATAATCCACCTAATCCTTCCCTGTGGTGACTTAAGTCTTAAACAAGATGTAGTTGTGGGAAAGTTGTGAGAAGAAGTAGAGGAGTACGAGCTAAACGTACAACAATCAGGCACAAAGAAGCAACGCTGATCTCTTATTACTATGCTGACATAAGGTGTTAATGAGAAAACAGAATATTGTAATCATTACATAACGTGTTTACGTGCAGTTAAAGCAATTATATCCTTATATTAGCTGCTATAATAGCTTTTATGTCACTGCTTTTAGCGGAGCATGTGCTCATTTACTGCATCTTGTGTTTGTTTCCTCTGAGACTGAAGTCTCACACAGTGTGGCAACCAATATGATTTAGATTTAACAACACAACCACATGATGCATGCAGAGGTATGAGTCACTGATTGATCAGATCAATGAATATGTCGCCAGGTGCTCATGAATCTTCTGTCGAAACATGAAAATACCCCCATGAGAAGGAGACATTTTAATGCTGACACCGGTGCAGTGGGATGTCATGAAATGGAGCTCAGCTTTCATAATTTTCTCCCACTGACTGAAAAGTAGCCATTTTCCAGGCACAGCACTGCCTTCGGTTTTCTTTCTATCATTTGTGGAAAAGAATAAATACGGAATAAGGAGAACGACTCATGGCTTATTCAGATTATGAGTTTACTGCAAACAAAAGAAATATTGAAACTGACAGTAAGAAAACAAAAACATTATACCATAATAAAACAAGCCAGCCTGAATAAATAGGTTTTCAGTTTACTTTATAACGAGTAGCCAGTGACTGATATATTCTGTCATTTTCATGATTTCTTGGATTTTCTTCCTTTCACATCTGATCAAATCTGATTATTTAATCAACTTCTACTAAATAAACGTTCCCCAGTAATCACAAACATTGTTTCACGGCAGCCACACTGACGAGGCTGCCTGCACTGCTTTCTGGCCTCTCGTAGTAATCAGCAGCCAATGCTGATTATCCGTAAAAGGGCCGATCAATCAGCCCGGCGTTTAATCAGCCTTTTTCCAGTTTCACTTTGTGATTGTTGCATTTATGGACTCGTTCTGCCTCATCAAATCATCTCAGAAAACTTTTCCCATGAAGAATTTTGCCCTCTGATGCTCTGAATCGGATGTTACAGACAACAGAAGAAGCATCCGAATGCGTGTCTCTGCTTGGAAACATCAGATTTGAACTAGCAAACAGGTAGCTGCCAGCTCTGTAACATATGGTAAATATGCCCAAAGTCGAACAGCCAAAAAGTCTGGTTGCATTTCTCTAGAAAAGATTCCTGAACTGCAACAAATGCAAAGAAGCTGTTGACGTGCTGATCAGTCACAGGAGCTCGTTCAGCCAGAGACTCATTCCACGTCGGTGCACCACTGAACGCCACAGGAAATCATTTCTACCCGTGGACATCAAGCTCTGTAACTCCACTCTATCACAGTCTTACTTTGAACCATCTGGGCAGTAATCAATAAGTTATTATGTAAAACACGAATGTAAATAGTGTGTATTTACTTTCTAATTTACAATTCTACTACTTAGTTTATATATTTTTCTTGTTATTGTTATATAACAGTTATTCCTATTTCTATTTCCATAATTACTATACAGACGTATAATTGTATTCTTTTTAATGTGAGTATTCCAATCCCTTGTTAATAAAGTATATCTGAATCTGAACCCGTTGTTCAACAAAACCTGGTTTGGTCATTCAAAGGTTTGTGGCTTAACGTTACAATAAGGAAATGAAAGAATGTATAACTTATAAAATCAGGGGTGGAATTGATATCACGTGTTATAGAGGAATGTACATAACATACAAGCATCTCTTGGCTTGTATTCAGTCTCTTCAAATTTGTAAGTTGAGTATAAATAAATCTTGCAGATATGTCATGATGTCTTATGGTTTTATTTTCATGTTTTTATACCAAAATGAAAATCTACAATGATCACTGCGAGTCATGTTAGCAATATACTGTACAAATGTGTGCAGCCACACACACTTTTGCCAAATTTGGCTAAATTACAACCACTGGAGGTGGTACTGACTGAAGAGCCGTTTGAGAGCCGGCTCTTTTTGGTGAGCAGAGCCAAATGATCTGGCTCTCCGAAAGGAGCTAGAATTAACATCACTAGAAACTAATCAGGAGCCGTAGCCAGAGAAAGTGAACAAGGTAATGTTTCTGCAAAAGAATTGTTAAGACTGATTTAGCTTTTAATTTGCTAGCTGTTATTCATTCATTTATGTTTGCCTATTTGAGTGGGAAAATAGTTGTCAAATGTCAAATTATGACATTATGACATTTAGACAAGCACAGCTGTATTAATGATGGGCTTCATTCCATTTAGTGGAAGTTCTACCCCTAACTACCATGTGCAGGGGCAGAAGTGGAATACAGCCCTCAATATATACTGTTTATCAAATGTTTTCCTGATTTCTTGTAGCCATCGATTAAGGCTTCATGTAGGCACTGGTATACATAACTACAATGACAAGCTCACAGCTCAAAAGCAGGAACACTCAGGTGGTGATTAAAACTACCCAGAGCCCAAATCAATTCTCCGGCACTCAGCATTAGTGAGAAAGGTGAGAAAGCAACCCCCACCAGCCACAGACCCCTCTCTGTGCTGCTGCTGGTGGGTGATCCAGAAGGATCTGCTGCTATACCACCAGATTTGAGAGCAGCTTGTGTTGTGTAATGATGTAAAAAGGCTCTAAATAGCTTATGTGTTCTTTTGAGAATGCCACTTACATGTTTCTTATGTTAGCTGTCCACATGCCAAACGAGGCTGTGTGGCACTGTGTGATCGTGAAGCTGTGGAAAGGCCGTGGCCGGAGGCACCGACACCATCACAACTAAAACATCTCAACAGATAGCAGATGACAGCGTGGAGGGTGATCAGTGACACAATGACATTTTCCTCCTGACCAAACACCTCCCACCTTTTGGAAGAGTCGTGCGAAAAAAAACTGAATAATTAAAAGAAAGAAGGTGTCATGTTCTCAGAATTTGAATCAAAAGGGCAACCCCCTCACTGCAATGCAAATGAGCTTCCGTGTCAGGGCGAAGTGGCCTTTTGTCTTCCCCATCTGAAGTATCACGAGACTACTCTGGAGTTGCCCTTTGAGTCACTTCTCCAAACTCGCAGAGTGAAAAATGCACCCCACAGTTTGGAGAACAGTAGATTCCAGTAAATGCCACTTCCTAAACATAAAACCCAAAGTGGTGAAATTTACAGTTTCACATAAAACGCTGTGTGGGATTCTTTCTCCTTTTACGAAAGAAACACCACTCAGTGTCCATTTCATTTAAGGAAAAACAGCGTCTTGCGTCCAAGGCAAAGTTCTGGGTTAAAGTACATATGTAAATCAGTATGTTTCTCCATTTAATGTTAAAAGTACAGAAAAACTGGGCAAAAAGTTATGTTTCCGAGTGCGTCTTTGAGTTCGGTTGACACGACGATGCTCCTCAGGGAGCTGAGCATCATGTTTCTGTTCACCAGCGGTCACCTCTGCATGGCTCATTAAACTCGTTGCCAGACAGGAGCAGACAAGAGAGAACCAAACTGTCACAGGGGAGCAGAAAAACACTGTCGCCACATCCTCCAAAACCCCCACCCTGGAAGACAGTGATGTGGCCATGACAACGGTACCAGGCCCAGCTCAGACTGCGGGCGTATTTGTAATCCTCTCCACTCAACCTGCCCCCATTGAACAGGTCTGAAAGTACTACTGACTGAACCGTGTCTTATTTTCTTATCTTATCATCTTATCCCTAAAGATGCAGGGATTTGAACTCCTCGTTTAGACATGCTGGCAAGTCAAACAAAAAAGAAAAATTTGTTGGACTCCTTTTAGTTTAGATTACGGCACACATGTAACATTTATTTCCTTCGAGAGCTGAGCAAATTTTTCTGCCAAGATCTTTTACTGACGAAGGAGGCGTGGGACTGCTGTGTAATTCTCAAAGGGTTAAGGTCTGGACTCCGTGTTGGCTTCTCCATCAAGCTCCCTGAACTCTTTCGCAATCTGAGCTTGAGGAACTGACATCTTGGAATATCAGGGAAGACAAAAATGTATTGATGGAAAAATCTTGTGATCCAGTTTATTCAGGCAATGCAAATAATTTTTTGATCACAGAACGTTGGTGAACGGAACCAGATTAAACAAATCATACCGCCGCCCCTACAGGTTTGTGTGGTGGGCACAAGACACGACGGGTGCAGCACTTCATCTGTCACTCTTCTTGCTCTGATGCACCCATCACTCTGGAACAGGGTAAATCTGGACTCATAAGACCATGTGACCTTTATCTATTTCTTTAGAGTCCAATCTTTATGCTTTATGTCGTTTCTTTATGTTGGTCTTACTGATAAGTGGTTTTCCTAAGGCCTCACAGCTGGTTAGTCCCACCACCTTGAGCCTCTTGTTTGGATTATTGTCTTTTTACTTGTGTTAACGAACCAGCTTTGGACCGCCTTCAGACTGTTCTGCGTTAAAACATTTAACCGGCAATCCCCTGCTGTTTGTGGCCTGAGTTTTCCCAGATATAACATCCCAGAAATGACCAAAGCCATTCCAGTGGAAGAATTCTCTCAGGGATGCCCACCGCAGTATTTGTTGTCATTATGCTTTTCCTCTTAAGGCAACGGCTGTGGTTTCTGGTTCGGACAGTCACTTCTCTTGAATGATAACATGCCACCTTCAAGGTTTTAATGACCATTTTGAACCCATCGTTTGTAGTTTAAGCAGTTTTGGTTGTTTTGGTTGTATTCTTTGCTTGATGCAGACCATGGGAGATGTTTTCAACATGATTTTTGGATTCAGAAGCTTTTAAGTGCATCAGTTGGGGTTAAATAACTTGTCATTACGTGTTAGCTTAGTTAAATCCAGGCAGTGACTTTTTATCTTTTAACAAAAGTAATAAAAAATACTAGAGAATTATGCAATTATTGCAAACAACTGTTGCATATGATCTTTGCTCTGTTTTGGTGAGTTCACTTGCTTGCGAGAGCAAAAAGGAGCTTTTATGAAAAGTTCAATAAGTTATGGTTTAACTATTTTGTGGTAATTATTCACTGATGTTAATCATTTCCTTGTACCTCAGTTGAAACAATGCTGTAATGCTGAAATGCTCAGTGAAGGGAGGTGAACGGTACCGTTTGTAATTAAGCTCCAACTATAAGTTGCACAATTTGCTGGTTACAGTCTGTTGTGATTGAGTGGCGCAGGTCTGCCTGTGTCAGGGGGAGATAACATGGCCTCTCTCCAGCTTACAGCAAACGGACGTGAATGACGACTTGTTCAAATGGCCTGTCTCTATGGAAACCATCTACAAAAGCATCCCAGCTATTCACACAGAGGAACACTGAGGCTGCAGAGGAAAAAGAGGGGAAAAAAGAGGGGGGAAACAGATTGTACAAGTGGAACAGGACAGTGTGAAGGGAGGGGGGAGGAGGAGGAAGACAAAAGGGGGGAGATAGATCATCAGGAGCCCACAGCGACAGAACAGGGGAGAGGAATAGAAAAAAAGATTAGAGGAAAAAGAAATAATGGAGAAAAAGGGAATGAGGCCACATTATGAGAGTCTGGCATATGAGATTGTAGCAGAGAGGACGACTCTCACAATAACAGCTGCTCTGCTTGGTTTGTTGAATTCAGCATCATCCTCGCACACAAACACAGAAATTACCCTCAGCTGTATAGGTTTGCACGCATTTTCCTTAACACACACACACGCGCACACACAGACACAGCAGACATACAGTACACAAAGCCACGTCTGTACTCAGCAGGCACCCCCCCCAAAAAAAAAACTGCCTATTGCCATGGCAGAGTGCGTCAGCATGCTCAGCAATGTCACTCCCCATTACAAGCAAACACTGCACCGACCACTGCTGCTGCTTTTGAAATATTTACCAGACAGTTCAAGTTCTGGGAGAAATCCGGATCAGTGAATACTGTATGAAAACTAACCACTGATATGTTAAGACAAGTTAGAGCCGCATACTCTGTGGTTGTAGCTCAGGAGGTAGATCAAGTCACCAGCCTCAGATCCTCAAGTTCTCTCCCCTTATGTCTGGAAAAAATAAAACTAAAACGCTACACACATAAGCCAAAGAAAATTCTGGGTGAGACCTCAGCAGTGTAAATCTCAGTTTCTTACGCATTAAGTGAGCTTCTTTAAAAGTGGAAGGTTTGTAGAGAGAATAGTAACACAGTGAACTCAGTTTTGCAGAGATAAGGCACCCCTTCTCTTTTAGGTATGAAGGAGGATCGGTCATCTCGCCATCCAAATGGCATCTGATGCGTCGGCTGAAGGGCAAGATGATCCCTACTCCTTGATCCCTAAAAGAAAAGAGACGACCAACCTCTGCAAAGCAGAAGGAAAGAGCCAAGAGGAAGAACTGAGATTGGGCAACAGTCACATGAGATGAATATGGCAGATGAGTATCAAGCAAGCATCAACCGGGACTTCCCTTAAGTTTTCAGTTGTAGGTTTAAAGAAAGTGAAGTGTACAAGCCTGCGCAATGAGACCTACACAAAAACCTAATTTCTGCATATGCAATATTTAATTTATAGTTAAATGTCATAAATAAGACCCCGCCTTTCGCCCGATGACTGCTGGGATAGGCTCCAGACAGACGGATTGACGGTATAGAAAATGGATGGATGGATGTCATAAATAAGGAACTTTACAGGCTTTGTGCTGCAAGGACACTTCCATCATAGTGGGAATAGCTGTAGTTTCCAGTCATGTGAAATAAGAAATGCTTTGGTGCTTGTACTAAAGGGTTACAGCTGCTCCACAGGAGGAGCGTTCCTCTGCACTTCTAATATAAGCAACATAACCCGAGGTGTGTTCATTAGCACTGCAATAACTGCCTAGCTCTACGTGTTAAGGCACAGGTTCAATTCCTTTGGGAATCACAGCTTCTTCTGTTACTGTCACAAAAGAGGAATTTATAGAAATTAATTTAAATAGAAAGCCCAGGAAAGACACCCAGCAGCTGATGGCTTTAGGTTGTTTTGAGTGGTCCCAGAGCCTCTTTTTAGTGGCCTTACCAACAATTGCAATTAATGCTTTTAATTGGATCTGTTCCTTTTTATGCAAATATTATACTATAAGATTTTAAAATCTTATTTAAAATCTTAAAATAAACATAAGTCTATTTGTCTCTTAGGTCTTCTAAATAAACACAGCACATGACAGATATTCCATGTCAACAGCACAGAACTGTACTGTAAAGATATGACATCATAAAAAGGACGTCAACTCTTATCATTCAGCTCTAGAAATGATTGAAAACCGAGTGACCATTTTGTCATCTTCCTCTGGCTGGTTTCAAACCGGTGAATTAATTACACCATGAGAGTTTTGCAAACATGACCGCAGCTAATTCAAATAATAGCAATGGCACAGTTTATCAGCAATGGAATCAGCGCCTCCAAATCCGAGACCATGGTCCTCAGCTGGAAAAGGGTGGAATACCCTCTCCGGGTTAGGAATGAGACCCTTCCCCATGTGGAGGAGTTCCAGTATCTCGGGGTCTTGTTCACGAGTGAGGAACGAATGGAGCGGGAGATTGACAGGCGGATTGGTGCGGCGTCTGCAGTGATGCGGGCTCTCTGCACCGACCTGTTGTTGTGAAGAAGGAGCTGAGCCAGAAGGCGAAGCTCTTGATTTACCAGTCAGTTTCTACCTCACCTATGGTCCTGGGCTGTGGGTAGTGACCGACAGAACGAGATCACTGATACAAGCGGCTGAAATGGGCTTCCTCCACAGGGTGTCTGGGAGCTTCTCAGCCTTAGAGATAGGGTGAGAAGCTCGGTCATCCGGGAGGGGCTCGGAGCAGAACCACTGCTCCTCCGCATCGAGAGGAGCCAGATGAGGTGGCATCTGGTTAGGACGCCTCCCTGGTGAGGTGTTCCGGGTACGTCCCACTGGGAGGAGACCCTGGGGAAGAGCCAGGACACGTCGGAGAGACTATGTCTCGCGGCTGGCCTGGGAACGCCTCGGAAGAGCTGGAGGAAGTGGCCGGGGACAGGGACGTCTGGGCTTCTCTGCTCAGGCTGCAGATGATTGATGGATGGCAGAGTTTATAATGTCGAGCAGCCCACTCATTTACTTAAGAGGGATGATACATTCTCAAGTGCTAGCTAAATAAAGCATTCGCTCTTAAAGATCATTTTTAGCGCTTACAAACAAACTGAACTGAAAGTGAAACCTAAGTTGGAGCTCTTTAACTGTACCATTAATGACTCTTTTCTTATTTCTCAGTTTGTGGGAGAATTTTCTTTATTTTAAGCAAAATATTATATTTTATTGAATCTGAAAGTTAAAGAAGAAAATCTGAAAGTTAATTCAAGATGAACTGTTTAGAAAGGACTCATATTTACTAACATGCATGAATAGCCAAAACTTGGAAAGTCTTTTTTTATGTTAAAAGGCACACAAATTAAAAACAAAGACACTCCTCCAAACCCAGGTTGGTTAGAAAGATGTCAGGAATGATGTGGATGAAAATAAGTGAAACTGAAGTTCTTGTTTCATCAGGATTTTGTGGTCAGAAGCCACTAACTTCAAAATCCCTTCAGCTGTCAAAGTGAGGGCAGCATTTCATGGAATTGGAAAGAGACTACTCAGGTAGTCCAAGTTTCATTAATGTGGTATCTTTAGCAGACAGTTTTCAGGTTTTACTTGGTGCTGTCGTCTTCTTTATTCAGCTAATTTCAGTCATTTTGGGAATATGAACGTGTAGCAGCAGGGACTCTGTCAGCGTTTTATCACGTCACATTTGTTTTTGTTCAAGCCTGAAAATATATCTCCTCCAGAAGAACTCAATCTATCAATGTTATCTTCTTATTACTCACATTTTCTTTCCCAGTCTTTCTAGCAGGACTGCATCTCAAGGAAACTGTTGAAAAACCGCCACCACTGCCCTCCGTACGTAGACTGCTTGTTATCCTTTCCTGGTAATTATTCCGTGTGTTATTTTAAGTGGCTGTGGACACGAGCAAGCTAAAAGCCTATAAACGTAGATGAGTGGAGAAATACTGGGACAAAAGAAGAGGAAAACACTGTTAATTAGAGCGAGGTGTTTTTTTTACCCAACACTGTGTGTGATTTCTATAAGCAGGTGGGGATTGCACTGGCTAAAATAGCTCATTTAGAGAGATATATAAACACCTGAAATTACAAGGAAATTGCTTTTTGTCAAGTGATATCCTAATTAAAAGCATATTACTTTTTATGAGGTTTTATGCAATTGGGGGGGATTGAAATGAAAAGACAGATTTAAAGTTAGAACACTCAATTTTCTTCAAAATGAAAAATACAATCAAGAGACTGATGGAAATAATTCAATAACCTGCTCATGTGGGATTTGATCTACTTTCATGTAAAATTACGTATTTAAAATGACTCAAATGTGCATGGTGTGCTGTCACAGTGGGTTCACACTGCGAGTAACCTGGTTTTATGTGGGTTGCAAGAGCTTGGCAAAATCTATGTCACGCATCTAGATCTGGGCTCAGAAATATAAGCAGTGTATGTAGACAAATCATTTCTCCCAATAACTAATTAAGAAATCTACCTCAGTATATCCTCCTGTGTCACTCCTATCTCGACAATCCTTTATCAGATCTTTGTCACACTTGGATAATGTATTGCTAAGGATGGGAGATGAGGTTTAGATAAGGGGTGGTCTCATTCTGGAGATCTTCTCCTGCCCCCTGAGGGGAGGATAGGAGAACATAACCTCATCTGGTGCCTCACAGATTTTGAGATTTTTACAGTCTCCAAAATATACAAGGAGGTGCACTTTTATCATCAAGCAATGGGGCATTCAGAGCAAATAGGGCCCTGCTGCAGGGCTCAGATGTGCTGCTTTATGTACAGATGACATTATGGAAATTAATCTGTGCAACAGATCCATGACTCTGATGGCTTATTAGGCGTGAAAATATGGCCCCATCATCCCTCCCTTTGTGTTATATCCTTGTTAATATGAAGGACAGGACCTTTAATCCGAATGCGAAGGGTGTGTTTTGTCATGCTGGGTTAATGTCAGTCTGAACATGGCCAAAGAGGTGTGCAGCAGCAGGGACGCAAGCCCTGACCTGTTACCAAACTGCGACATGACAAACCAAGTCTGAGCTGCGTCTGCTGAGAAGGGAGTTAGAGTTCAAAGTTCTTGTTTCGCCTGCACAGTAATCACAAAGTTAAACTGATTAAAGACTTTGTGGGAGACTTCCTGGAAATTTGAGTTCCTGTGAAGTATCTGTTTTTACACAGAGAAAAACCAACGAACCCATTAACTGTTGCAAAGTGCACTTCATGTATTTATGATGTAGCAACTGAAGGGCAGCCATCCGTATGAACAGCTCCACCACTCATAACCACAGAACAAAGGTCTTCGCTTCTCCTCATTCAAATCTCCACACAGTCTTTCTCTCAGACGGGCCGTGATGTCAATACTGCACGCTGTCACCATCTTTCTCTGTGCTGTTATCTGCAGCACGCCAGACAGAAACACAGAGCTGCCGCTTGTGAACATGCGCTCAGAGCCTGACGGTCGACATCGGGATGCCTGCTGCACCCTGTGTGTTATTTTTCTTTTATCCTGACAGCAGAGGCTGCTTGTGAAGCTGGAAGCAGGGCAGAGCAGGAGGGGCCTGGAGAGCCATTTCCCCCACAGCACACTTATGACACAGATTTCACACAGGATGTTTCAACCTGGTTTCACTTCTCAAACACAATCACACATTGCCTTGAGGGTCATTCACAGCAATCATAAAAATTGTATTTGGCTGTCCCAGCCTACCTGGTTAGATTAGGTAGGCAGAGAGGTTTCTGTCTGGCTGAGGAGCAGCAGGCGTGAAGCACGGGGGATGGGGGTGTTAAGTGACAGTATTATTCCAAGAAGTGTCAAAATTTCTTGAGAAAAAGTAAAACAACGAAAACACAGCAGCTCAGAGTTAAGTAGAAGCGGCCGTGAGAGGTCCAAACAAACATCCAGAAACTACTAAATTGTGTCCAGCAGTATATTTGTCAAGAAATATAAACACATTTCGGACACAGGCCATCGACATCTTGTTCTCCCTAAACTAGTGAATGGAAACAGAAGCTACAACTCTGCAGAGATGGAGTTTTACAAACATACTGACACGTCCCTCCGGCAACAGCAAAAAAGACACACTTATGGATGAAGAAAATACTAACAGGCCTGATAACATTTTGACAATGTAGTTTGTCAAAGGTAATGTGTAAACAGCATAAAAGGAACTGACAGATCTGTAGAGCTTACTTCTCATTTCCACTTCATCACATCACGCTTGACTTGCTCTAAAAATGTGTGTATTGAGGTTCTATATTATGAGAGGTATGCAAGCCTTTGCTGCACATTCCTCCTATAAACATACCTGCTTCTGTGTGGGTGAAAAGGCATGCGAATAGTTTCTGTGCAAACAGATCATTTACACAACAGACCCCTGATTTAATGCAGAACCAACAGACACCATCTTGATTTGCATTTAGACTAAATTAGGAAGAAACCAGCCTCCTACAAACAGACATGTGCAAAAAAATATAAAATGGACTCACGTGTCCATTTAAATTCATCCCTTTTTAATATCCTCCCTCAGTTAAGAACGGTGCTGCTTCAATCTGTGTCATCCATCAAACACAAATGTTTATTATGTGAATTTTATATTAAAAAGAAAGATTATTAAGTCTGATGTCTAAAAATGTAGAAGGTCCAAGGGAAGGCAGGAGACTAAAATATGGACTCTGCTATCTACCGAATTACCTCAATAATGCTCCTCTCCTGTGTCGGCTCATAAAGAATAGCAACAAGTTGTCACAACAGCTGAAAGAGATAAATAAAAATAGCACCAGCCTCTATAAAGTGTTGATTGCTGTTTAATATCTGCAGTTCTGACTGAGGCATTTATAGAATGCTAATTAAATTTGAGAGATTATCATCAAATGTCTTACGGATATATAACCAAACAACCCCAAAAAATCTGAGCGGGAGCTGCTCTGCGCAGAAGGTTTGTGTGAGGAATAGCTGATAAGTGCCCGTGCTGCAGCGATAAGGAGATAATTACACGCAGGGTTTTATCCACAGCTTGTTGTCTGGCAAAGCTAAGCAGGTGCATGATTGCATAAATAGGTCAGTGGAGATTTAACTATTTCTTCCAGGATTTTTGTGCTAATGATTCTGAAGACCAGGGTGAATTTTTATACAGCAGCATCACAGGTCTGAGCATGCCGATGTCTTCTGCAGAGCTGCTCTCAGTACAATCAGACATTCTTCCCCTCTGGCCACTAAAACCTCTCAGTGTGAGCAATCTATTCAATCCTGCACCTCCCTCCTTTCATCTTTATTCACTTTGAGCACTCGGGGCAGCCCTGTACGAAGCCATTTCCTGTTGCCTCGGCTGTCTCGATGCATTCACTTCTCCACCTGCTCATCTGTCTCTCAGCCTGTCTCATTGTCTCTCTGATCCATGTGAGCCGGCGACCCTCTCAGAACCTCTCTATCCAAGCTTATAGTCCACGTGGTGTGGAGCGGATTACATTCTTGACATCACTGTGCCAGATGTTTATGACTAAAATAGACACAACAACAAGCCTCACCTCTAAGTCAAACAAAGCATTTAGCTTTGACTTGATTCTGTGTTTGGGCTTGAGTAGCCTCCTCTGTCCCTCCACCAAGAGTTTCAGCTCCAAGCTCTTTCTAGTGAGCCAGTATGGAGATCAAATACCCGACGCAACGCCCACAGTAACATACACATTAGCATGATTAAATTGGCCACTGCCTGCCCATTTATTAAAAGCCTCTCTATGCTGGGTGGGAGGTCTATTTAGCCGGTGAATTGAGTGGGAGAGGAGATTGTGCTGTGAGTGTAGAAGTGTCAGAAGTGTGTCTGAGCCCGGGCAGAGAAGTTAATGAGGGTTGGAGGGGTGTTTCTGAGACTGTGCTAACTTAATTTCTGCCGATGTGATGGAGAGAGAGCATATCGACAAGCAGGAAAATGTGGTGGGCTCAGCGGCTACATCGGAGATTTAAGACTTAGACAATTGTTAGATGGAGCTCTGTGCTTGTGTTTTCCACAGGCCACTTTATGTGGACACAGACTCTCACCCCACTTTGTACTGCACTCTCAGCAGTTTAAAAGAGGAGGATTAGACACAGGAGTGTGCCTCAGTCTCTCGTCTGTTGGAGAGCACAGTCGTCTAATCTCTCATGCTGAGGAGAGGGGATTTGGAAGAAATGACCTGTGCTCAATTCACCATCTCGTCCTTCTCTTCCTCTTATATCCTAAAGTTGAGTGAAAACATACTGCTGCATCCTTCCTTCCTTCTTTCCTTCCTTGCGTCACTCCCACTTGTGCTTTTTCATTTTCCTGCTGGATGACTCCACGCTCATCAGCATGCAGCACCACACAGCTGCTCCTCAGGACCAGGCAGGCTGGCAGACAGGCAGGCTGACTTGTCAATAAAGGAACCACGGTAACAGGCCACCTCAGCGAGGCCTCCAGCCCTGTCACTGACGTCTCTCTCAGCCGCCTGAACTCCCTTGGTTAATGAGCACGTAATTGTTGAGCAAGCAAAAGAGGAATTGGCAACGTGAAGCAAAAGTGGCCACAAGGTGAGAAATGTAATAGAGAGGTAGAGTATTGAGAGGAGATGGAGGTGAGAGGAGCACAAGGACAGACTGTTCCAGTGCATGAAGTAAAACATAAATAAAATAGCCAATCTGTCCTGCAATATGTGGTACAGAACAATCAGTGGCGAGAGAAGAAGGGAGGAAGAACACGGTGTCTAAATCAGAGGAGCTGTGGGGGGGACTGCGGTGCTCGGTGGGAGGTGACATTGAAACCGTGCAGTTTCAAGGGCAACATGGAAATATCACATAGAGTTGCTACAAGACAGAGATGAGTTGTGGTGGGGCCACGCAGAAGCAGGAGAACAGTCTGCAAGAGATAGAAGGAGATCAAGGACACAGAGCAGTGTTTCCAAATTATCTGACAACATGAGATGACAGCAGGTGCCAGATTTACTGTTTACCGAAAGAGGAGAAAGTTGACCTGACCAGCTTGACTTTGAAGCCACAACTTCTTATCACATGTTCGGATTCTATTTCACAAAAAAGCAGCAAGCAGAAAGACACTTTCACTTGGACAGGCCTGTGGTAAATTGCCCACCATCTTAGTTGATTGGCATACCTATTCCTGATGTGCAGATTACCCTATTAGTACCAGAGGAACTTTCCACCCAGGAGTGGACTGATTTGCTTAATCTTCCTGGAACGAAAACCCTCATACACTCATGGAACTCAGATTTAGTGGAAATTTCCAGGTTGTGCCTGAATTATTGTTCTTTTTTGGGGGGCAGCAGGGCCTAAAATCAATTTATTTAGGAGAGGAAATTATACTTCCTCTTTGACATATCAGCTGGAAAGATAAAAGCCATTTTTAATTAACTTCGTATCACCATTCACTACAGTGAACTTTTATTTAACCAGATAAAAACTCTTAAAGGAAGGCCATTTTTTCCAAAGGTGTCCTAGTCAAAATGTGCTCAAATAACACAAGAGCACACACAAAACAATATATACAGCACGTGTACATATATCATTCAAAGCAGCTATAAAATATGACCATTTTAACATCAATTGGGACATTTCAAAAATCTTCCAGTATGTTTAAAATTAGCTTCAATTCCTTGAATGAAATTGGCTTCTTTAGATTTGGGTTGCTGCTGATTCCAAACAGGAAAAACTGCACATTTAAATGCCTTCCTCCTAATGCAGCACTGACACCGATGATGGATAAAAGGAATATTTGTTTTGGAACAAAAATATTAACTTCCTGGACTTATTTGAATGATTTAGGTCCGTAAATAAGTTGGTAGCAGACCAAGAATAGCTTTATAAGTGGAAATAGTCCAATGGGAGGACAAAGCAGACCATCCAATCCGAGCATACGATGCACAGTAATGTAAGAGGGTTTTAAGGTTTGATTGTAACCTTAGAGCTCCATCACAAATAATCCATCGCAGACAGAAAAGTCATGGCAACATGGTTTCCTTTTTTGCCTCAAAGCAAAGGCAAGATTTTAAGATCTTACTGACTCAGGCTCAGATTGAGATTCAGGAGGTTAAATTTTGCATTTGAGAACGCAATGAGTTTTGTTTTACTGGCATTAAAAACAAGTTTCAAGTCACACAAAGTTTGCTGAATGGTTTTAAAAGCTCATATCACCATCTGCTCAGCTGTGATAAGTACTCTGTGCTGCACAAACTACTGAGGGGATTAAAAACACTCTGCTGAACAAACTGTTCAGTGACATCTTCTCACATTACCCCAAGCATCTTCTTTTTATATGCATTTCTGCACATTTTTACAATCAGTGTTAGAATATCAATGCTCACAATATTTCTGGAAAGTTTGTAAAACTTTTCCAAATGTCTGGTTTCCTGTATAAACATGGCACACAGAAAAAAAAGCATCACATATTTAGTTATTTATCTATTGAGGAAAATGGTCCAGCATTACATATCTAAGAGCTGAGCAGCCTGTTTTATTTAAAGAGCATAGATTTATCAAAGTCTGGGCTTCAGAGCTCATGTGTTGTGCAGCGTCATCGATCACACAAAGCAGATTTCTGAGTAACTCATAAAATGAGTCCTTGGTGTTCATTAGGCTGGAAAAGGTTATGGTCCACCAATCCACAGTGAGACAGTTTGAGTCATGAAGGAAATTCCCCAGCAGAGTTCAACCAACTGAAATCATTCCAAGAACAAGGTGTGTAAGAGTCTGTGAGGTCATAGAAAACCCAAGGTTACTTATAACTAACTAAAGGTTTTGCTCATATTGGCTACATTTCATGAGCTGACCACCGACATCGCTTTGAGACTAAGTGGTTCGAATAGCAGGGCTGTAAGGGAAAGCTACATTTCTTATTCTGTTTCTGGAGAAAGGAGAGCCCTCCCAGCATAAGAACTGAATCATCATGGTTAGGACACGTCTCGATGCATCTGGGCAAGAAAAGACAACCATCATTAATGGTAACAATGAAATATACCAGTAAAATCTAAAGGTAAATGTGACCAGAGTCTCAAGTTTTAACAAAGTACAGTTAGCAAAGAATGATGTTAATGTTTCCCAAAGCAGTTTGTAGGATGAGACTCACTGACAAACCAGAGCTGATCCTCACAGATAATCACTATGTCATTCTTTTTCATATATTTAATTAAAAAAAAGAATAATCTTTTATAAATTTCTGCAACTGGACCACTATATGTCACCTCCAGTTACTGGATATCCATTATTGTTAAATTAAAAAGCATGAATTCACACAGATTCAGGCCAGAGAAGGAAAAAAAACCAATGACCTGCAAATATTTCAACACCTATTCAGATAATTCATTAAAACATGACTGAACACAGTTTTCATCCGATCGTATGTCACAGGAACATTTTCGGGCATGAAAACTGTGAGACAGCCCTCATCAAATTTACATGTCTTCAACACTCATCAGGAGGGATTTTTTAAATGAGATTTTTCAACTTGAGGAACAAATTTTTGTGGATATATTCGAGGTTTAAAATTTTCATCACCATCTTGCTGAAGATGGATTTAATGGCGGGGAGTGACAGAAAGCCACTGAGCATCACTCTGGCTCCCGTATGCACTCCCACGACCACCCATGATGATTTTAAATGAATCTGTGCTCTGATTGCAGAGCTCACGGCTCCTTTTCTCCCCCTTGCAGAAAGTGAGCAGTGGAGCAGAGACAACCCTCTTCACTGATTTGGCCTGTGATGCTCCAGGCATGACAATGGCAGTAATTCTTTCTGGGGAAACATGGATGATGGATGTAATGTAGATATGCTTATCTGTCAGTAAGCCCTGCCCTGCCATGCTCTCCCTTGGCCTCTCAGCAGGGGGAGGGCAGAAGAGTTTTTATCAGATTAGTGAAGAATATAAGACTAGTGAGACATGCTGAGGCCAACAGCTAATCAGTTATGTCTACATGTAAAAGACACAGACTTCACAGCAGGAGCATCCATCTCAAAGCCAGTCTAGTAGACTTCTTCCATTAGTCAATTATCTGACCTTGCTCCCCCACCTCATGTTTCGCTCCCTACAGTGTGCAGCAGGAGTCAGACCCCTTTGCAGCTTCCTCCTTCTCGTCAGGAGGATATTTCTGTGTCCAAACTAGCACCATGACACCAACTATGTGTCAGCCCATCAGCTCCTAAATAACAGCACAGTGATGATTAATATGAAACACAGGGGCGATATGTGATGAACAGTGAAGGGAGTGGTTGGAGGATAGGTGAGGAATGAAAGGGGTGAGGTCCTCCTCACAAGGCTCTATAATTAGTTGAGGATGATCAAATGACTTTTAATGGGTTTGTCTGAAAACAGCAGACTATTTCAGATTTACGCTCGGAGCCATATTCACATCTCATCAGGCTAATGGAATTCTCTGGAGTGCTTGACTGGTTTTTATCTCAGATAAAAACGCTGATAGAGGTGTGTGCAGCTGCAGCAATCATTAGCTGCTGTTTTGTGACAAAAAAAAGAAATTTTCTGACAGTATTATGCAAAATTGGAAGCGGCTGAAACAAAAAGTGATGTCAATTTACAGACCTTCAACCCAGCCTCTCACAAAGCTCTGAATTTGTGGTTTGATGCACGATTGTTGTGGCTTTAAGAGTGAGAATAAGTGAGTAATAATTTCTTGTGCCAGATAAGTAACCCCTACTGGTCACTCGGATAATACGAGGGTCATAGCTAAGACACTACCAGATCAGAATGTTCAACATGCTGCCTCCAATCAGGCTTCGAACATCGTTCATATACAGAAACGGTACAGTGAGGTGCTCGAAGGGTGCAGAAACTATTTATTGATTGACTGGAAAGCAGATCAACAGAACATTAGGTATTAACTTTGAATAAAAAAAAAAATTAAAAAAAGCAAATATAACCTGGTTTTATTATCAATTTAACTATTGATTCATCATAAACACCCTGCTTCTTCAAGACAAGTAATAATGTAGAAATGATCCCTTTAAATGTGATCATTTAAATTCATGCAGGATGGAAAGTTGCTTTATTCAATCTCAGTGAAATTATGTACCGCATGCTTCTCCTTGTTTATTGGCGACTTTTCATTGCAGCAGCATTCAAGCTCCATTAATGTCTCACATTCCATCATTTCAGACCGTGGAGATTCACTTTTGTTTTGCCTTCACATGAAATCATATGATGCACAAATATAATTTGTTATATTCGTGAGGGCAGGGAGCAAATCTGCTGCTCGGCTTTGGGTCTTATAGGCACGAGTACCTATAATTGAACTAAACATGGTGCTGGAAAGAAACGAGCTTAAGGATGATAAGGGAGTAGAGCTCAAAGGAAACATTTTCTTCTATTAATGTACATAAATACTGTTTTTGCTTCAGAGAACCAGCTTTTCTCCCTTTCCTTTGAGAGCGAAATCTCGCCTTGTTGTTTCCATGTCCCAAGTGGACCGTCCTACGCGGCTACTGTTTGTCCTTGGCCACCTTCTCCTTGAGAAAATGCTGCATCAGACAGGCTGCTAACAGGGCCATCACACAGTCTGAACACCGACAGCGGCAGCAGCACAGGCCTCTCTCTGGGGGTATACAGTTACACCGCAATGCTTCTATCTCTTATTGCACAGACATTTTCATCCCTCCTCTCCTGAGGAACCAAAAAAAAAAAAAAAGATGATAAAAACGAAAGACACAACATGAAGTCCAAGCTGCCCTTGGTAGCCTGGAAGATACTGATTCTACAACAGGAAGGGGGGTAAAGAGGGGAGTGATGTGGAGGAAGCTCAGCAGGCATTCAGACGGACAGGGAGGCAGCTGGAACTAACATGTTCTGTTTTCACTGGCAGAGGATGGGGTATTTGTTCAACGTTGCTCAGCAAAACAGAAAATGCTGGCCGAAAGGCGGCCGGCCAGTCATTCGGCTTATCAAGACAAGAGAACCATCTCATTCCTCACTCAAGCACAAAACCACAGGCCTCTGCTTTTCTACAGCTGAATGAAGATAAGTTAAAGCGGAGAACCTAATCAAACAGGACTTCTTTTGCATCTCAAATCATTACAAACAAGAAAAGAACAGACTGTGTGTCAGCAATCGTTCTAAATGACACAAAGATGGAAAACATCAGAAGGTCTCCTGGTATACTGCATGTAAATCCAGACAAAACAAACAGATATCTGAGACAGACAGACCTGCTTGTGAACAGGAAAAGATAAAAAAAAAAAAAAAAACTTAAAAAAACTATAACATCTACTGAGAAAAGTCACATTAGTAGCGAACTGCCTGATTTAAATAAGCTTATTTAAAAAGAAATACAAAAATGAGCTGAAAATGGGTTCACGGGACTATAAAGAATGAACCTGGAATAAATAATGTTCTTTTATTATCTGGAAACTGCAGGAAGCAACTGTCTGCCTCCATCTCATTCCATGTTGTGTTACCTGTAGTTAAAAAAAAAAATATATATATATATATATATATATATATATATATATATATATATATATATATATATGTGTGTGTGTGTGTGTAAATCAGAGCAAAGGCCTCACCCGGGCCTGAGTGTGGCTCACTGGTCTTCCAAAATGAGATCTTACACACCTGGAAAAAACCCAGGAGGCAACAACAGTGGAAGTCTTGCTCACATGTGGACAAACAGGGACCGAAGACGAGACAGGCGGGGCCATGAGCCCAGATACAAGTGCACTGTAACTCATAGATAGCACAGCAGATATTTTATTCATAGGAAGAAAATTTGAGGAAGCAAGAGTGACTCACAGAGCCACAGGGACTCTCTCCACGCACACACACACACAGACACACACAGACCGAGCAGGGGGTTGACAGGGTTTAACCCACCTACACTGACAAACAGAAAGCACATTAAAAAATAAAGTCTGAAATGGCAGGGCTCCTCTTAAAGGGATTAAAGAGGACACGTTTCTCCATTGAATTTGCCACAGTGTGTCTTTATTTTCAGTGCTATCAGAGGAAAGGAGCTGCTCACAGCACAATAAAGGACAATGTTTGCACTTCAGGCTATGCATTCCTGAGCACAAAAAACGGACAAAGGAAATTGTTGCACAGCCGTGCTGAGGGAGGCGACTGTTGAAAACACACCGGCTCAGGTATAGCAGCAGTCACCTTGACTGCATGCACACGGGGAGGATTGACACGGCTGTGCAGATTGCCCTACATATGATGCAACTTAAGAGATGTGCAGTCATGGGTGTGCTGATCTGAACTCACTCACTCCGTCCCAAGTACCCACTGCTTTGGATCTCTCGCCGAGAAAAAAACGACTAAATATGTGATGAGCTGAACTGTGAGAGGATCCACAAAACACATTCGTACACAGACACACAAGCAGTTCAAAGAAAAAATAAGGAGAATACTCCCTTCACATAGGATAATTAGAGTGCAGGCAGAGCCTGAAAGACAAAGCCCGGCATCGTGAGAACAAGGCTCGCCTGATGAGGCCTCTCTATTTAAATCCTCGGGATGAGCCGAGAGTGTGTCTGTCGATGGAATCACTCCAGGAGACATGCACGAGCTTGGAGGGAGAAACAGCCGAGGCAGTTTAAGTAGGAGACGGAGGGAGACAGAAATCTGCCGAGTGGCAGGAAGGTATCTTTGAGGGAATGAAAGCCCAGAGATTAAAGGCTTAGATTCAATCAGACATCCCTTCCTACTGTTAGTCACAGAGCACAGATCTGACTTTAGTGTGGAGCAAACACCACTGATGTTACACATAGGTGAGTCACTGTGTTCTGTGCCACTTTGAAGTCAGTTTGCCTCTGCAGGGTGTGGAAATGAGGGTTTGTCTGAGTGGGTGGGTGACGTGAGAGAGAGTGTGTGTGTCTATGTGGCAGGGCTCGAGGATTAGTACCTTTCTCTTTGCAGATCTATAAGCACCCAGTATTTCTTGTTGCTAAGAGGATTCACGAGATACGGGGCAGTCCCAACAACTCAAAGCAAGGTTTTAGCCTCTAATCTACAAATTCAAGGGCAAGTCAGGCGGATTCTCTGCAGATGAAGCGCATGAAGCTCATTCAATACGGCTGAACCTGAAAGTCAGAAAGGCAATCTTTGCAGCTGGAGAGAAAAGAAACAGCCAGCGGGAGGTTTGGACTGTGCTCCTAGGATATGTTAAGAGATCTTTATCAAATTCAAGTGCTGCTGATTGTTTTTTTTTTTCCTCCACAAGTGAAGCGTTCCCTCCTTTCTGGATCACCCTGCAAGTTTACAACACCCTGGGTTGTCTCAGGCTATTCAGGGGCACACAAAAGGCCCTCAGAATCAATTCAACACCTCCATCAAGCCCACCCCAATAAACCCAACCAGTTGTTCACCATCACCCCACATATCCAGAGCAAATACAAACATGAAAGCACACAGCAGCACGCCTTCATATCAATGCTCGCCTACAAGCTCACACGCAGAGAAGCACACACACGGACTTTGGATGATGAGAGGAAAAATGCTGCTGCAACAGGGCTGCAACCGAGGAGCATTAAGCTCAACACCACAGTCGTTTCTTTGCTGCACAGATCTTTCACAATTATCCAGCCTTTCTTCTACAGCCGCTGTCTGCAGCGTGTTTACAAGAAGACTCTAAAAGACCAAAGTTCCTCCACCCGCATGAGTTAACCCTACAGTCTCTTCCATACAAGCTCAATCATGCCTCGAATTTAGACACATGTTGATATAATTGACGCTACAATCCAGCTGGAGCGAAATGATCACATTTAAAATGTATGACCCTAACAAAAATGATGTGGTGTTGCAAAACACTTTTTCATGGTTGTGATAATCTCTGCTGCTTAAACCAGCAGAGATTAAACAATGCACCGTATGCATTAACTGTTCCAGATATTCTGTACTCTATTAATCCAGTGGGAGCCATATCAGCGAATGCCTCAAAGTGATGCAATTCTCTGGGGAGACTTGTTTGTGGTTCCAGCACACGCCTCATTTTCAAATTATCTCCAGCAGAGATCCAGCTGCTCACTCCTCTGGATTTTCCATGAGTGAGTGAAATTGAAATGAAAGCCTTGATTGTTGTTGTGGTTTTGTTTTTTCCATATGAAATCGTCTCTTCTCTGGCCTGCAGCGCCTGTGACACAGATGCTCGGATGACAGGGCTAAAGCCCAGCTGAAGAAACAAAAGCTCAGAATCTGGTGCTCTCACAGGTATCTGACAAAACAAAAATGTTTACACAGCTGAAGTAACTGGCTAATCCCAAACCGCTTGAAAAATAAAGAGGAACTACAAGAGCACTGACGGTTACAATGACATGAGGAACAATGGAAGGTGGACGAGCATGAGCAGCTCCCACCAGCTCTTAAACTCAAGCCCGATGTCCACGGCTGCAGTTACAAATCCACCACAGCAGTCTGTCCAAAGTCACACGTTCACTGGCAAAAATCAGCAATCACAAGCAGGTAGTTGGGCTTTGCTGAAAGTAAGACAATCATTGTCCTGTCTAAGAAAGGAAAACTTTCAAATTTAACATGATGTTAAGCTATAACTTAAATCAATTGAAGATATAACCCCATGTTGTTTTGCAAAGTTAAATCATAAATATTTGTTTGATCTTTTCAGTTCCCAACAAATCTATGTGGATATCAGTTAAGTATCAATCCAGAATAAAACCTTCTGCTTCTTGCCGTCAGTGTATTTGCAGACAAAGAAGGCAGATGATGAATATCCTCACTTTGAATGTGGGGTTCTACAAGAAGTGCCCAACAAAGAAAAAGACCCCGTCCTTCAGCATTGATTCATCCATGGGAAACCTCAGTGTGCTCCTTACAGTCAGGATACACAGCAGACACCATAAATTTCTCAATTTAATCTGGGTGAATGATCAGGGAAAATCCATTGATCTCCCCCATTAATCATCTCAGGAGGGTCTGTAAAGTATCGACCAGCAGGTCTGTGCGGCTCGGGAGGCTGATTGAGGAGGAAATCATTTCACAAGGGACAAGCCTTTTGTACAGAATGCAGCAGCACAGATTTCTGTTGGGGACATAATAACCATTATTTCCCTCCACACAATGCCAGCCAATGCTGCCTCAAAATGGCCGAGTTTTTTTTTTTTTTATTGCAAAGGCAGGCAAAGACATTCCCTGATAAGTACTTACTTTGCACAGCACAGAGCGGTGCCAGGAGGAGACGTCTCATTAAAAATGTTTTGTCGTGGTTAAGCTGATACACTTGGGTTTACCTTCTGGGGGGTGAGGCTGTGGGGCTTCTTTGGTCTGAAAATGGGTGCATTGTTATCCTATGACACACATGTGTGACACCGCAGGCATCAGAGTCCAGGAACAATAACTCTTAAGCCAGCAAGAAAATAGGCCATCGGGCAGGTTAATGTCTGACTGGGAGTGTTTTAGGATTTGGAAACCAAGAAACCAGCTGTTGAATGCTATTTCAGTAGTTCTAAATGTATTATGGACTACAAGCTAATTAAAATGAGACCCACTGCTGAGCAGAGACTGTCTGGTGTAAAAGGAGGCCATCCTGTTGAGACAGGAAAAGCCACAACTTGAGTGCGTAAATGAAGGATTTCCTTTTCTAAATGGTGTCCAGCAGGTTGCACACAGCTCTGATCCATTGCAGAGGTCCAGTGTGTCCCCAAAGGCCTAACTAAGCGCCAGTTGTCTTTCCTCTGATCTCTGCAGCAAACCCTGCTATAATTCAAGCTTACAGGACACTCTGGCCCCGTACTGTAAAAACTCACCAACAAACTGCAATCACAGCTCAAGCATGAGGTGTACAATGACCTGGAAGCAAGCTGATTAATATTTAACCAGATCTAATATATCTGATTATATTTTATGCGTTTAAAGCTGCGTGGAAGCAATTATACCCTGCAAACACTAAGTGAAATGATCAGTTCCGCTTTTTAGTGGGAATCTTGGCTGCAGACTGATCAATACATTTCACATGAGGCGACAGAAATCATTCGTTAGGAAATCAGAGCTGAGTCGAGAGTGCCTCATGGGAAGAGAAGACAAATAATGAGGTCGAAAACATTTGCCTTTCCATCAGAAGCCACTCTGATGATGAGAGTTAAGGTGAGAATGACCTGCCACACAATAAATCTGAAACATTTCATAACGCCTACCTCAATATAGCCGGCCAACGCTGGAACCACAATCCCCAAAACGAGGACAGATACCGCTGGGACTGAACCCATCTTCCAGGAGCTCCGGATCTGCTGCTGTAAATAACTTATATCCTCTCTGCTATATGCGCGAGCTGACGTCCAGGAGAATGAGGAGCAAACCAAGTCCGGGCAAGAACTTCAGAGTCGATCACGGAGAGCTGCGGCGCTTGTTTGGTTCACAGAGCTCGACAGAAAACGTTGGAAGGGACTGAGAGTCGGGCTCCTCTGGAAATGTGGACTGTGGCGCGGCTGCTCTGCCTCAGCTGCCTCCTCCCTCCTCTGCCTCATCTGATCCCACCCGCAGCAGAGCGCCGCCAGGCGTCCGTCCACAAACACACCGGTGCAGGGGATATTTACACATGCAACACTGAACTCAACAGCTGATGAGCACCTGGAAGACAACGCATTTGTGATTTCTTCTCTTTTGTCTCAGCACGTGATTCTGCTCCACCATATTCACCTGCAACAGGCAGTTTAGGGAGCAGCTCTGTTGATGTATGTTCGTGGGGTTGTAGTTAATGTTTTGCTAAGATTCTTGTTTATTATTTGCCTTTTATTTTTTTGGTGTCATTGCTTTGCTTTCTGTTCTTTCCTCTGGTTTATTCATCATTAGCGCCTCTGGTTTGTCTCCTCTGTGTTTAGGTTCAGTTTCTGTTTGAGCTGTAGGGCCCTTTTCTTTCTGTACTCTGGTGTAGTTTCAGTCTTCTGTGTTTGATTCTTCTATAGTCTTGTTTGAGGCAGAAGGTTTGTATTCTGTTTGTGTCCTGTGTAGTTTCTAGCTTTCTTTAGTTTAGTGTCGTCATACTCTTCTTATTTTCTGATTCATCTCAGCCTTTGGTTTAGTGTAGTTTCTGCAGTGTAGTGTTTAGTCCTATTTACTTGTCTTCCACCCCTAGATATCCCTTCCCCGGTTGTCTTGGCATCTCCATGCATACCTGTTTACTGTTAGCCCCTAACCTCCCAGTATTTATAGCTCTCTGGTCCTCAGTCATTTGCTAGTTTGCTGTTGTTGCTACCCCCATGGTTATGCAGTCTGGTGACTTCCTTGAGTCCTTAGTTTGTTTTTAGCTGTTTAGAGTTTCTTGTAATATCTCATCATTCCATATTTGTTTATGTTGTTTGATTGTTAATCAATGCATCTATCTGTCTGATAGTCTACTTGTGCTCTGTGACATGACCCTTTTTTTTGTGAAAGGGTTTTAACGTGCATGGTGATATTAATCATAATAACACAACAGTGGCAGAAGCAGACTAATCCTTTACTTAAAACAAAACTGCCAACATAACAGAGAAATACTTCTCCACTGTTAAAAAATCCTTCACAGATTTACCAGCAAATGTCCCAAAATCATTGACGTTCCTATTTTTGATAACCCTAAAAAGCAATAATGATAAGAATCTTTATGCTTTTAATCTAAAAACATGTTGAGATGGCACTTCTTGGTAAAAGTATCAAAATTTGAAAGAGTAATATAATAACATTTATTCCCTTTTAGTTTACTCCCATACGTACCTCAGTCAAGTGGGAGACATATTCAAGCTCAAGACATTACATCAAGTTGATCACTGAAGTGTGAATGCCAGGCTTATATTAGTAACTGTGTAGTGTAACTTTGTGGTATAGCTTCCATTAGTTGGGTAAAACACCTGAATGTGGCTTCTGTTAACAAAACTGCTCGGTGGACATGTTTTAAAGTCTGTGTGCAGAAACTAACAGGAAGCTCATCTGATTATTAATTTTACTCTTTTTACCAATGATAGAAAAAGTGTTTGTACTTCCGACTGCTGAAGCGATAAAGATTACACTGTCTTTGTTCAACTAGTTACATAAATATGGTCATTATATGAACTCCCTCACAATGAATTAAACTCAATTAAACTTCTGTGATTTGATTTTTGTCTTGCTGGAGTGTCTCGTGTAATTATCTCTGATTACGCATTAAAAGGAAGACTTCATGTTAATTTGATCTTTGCTTCAGGCAGCACACTCAGAGTATTTATTAATTTTGAAACATTAGTCATTCGATGTTGTTAAAACTAGCTGAAACTCATCTTTGGATGTGGAAGTTTTCCCAACAGATACCTCCAGATTACCTGATTACTTTGCTTTAGATTTCTCTAGAAACAAATTCTTGTTTTTATTTAGATTTTTAGTTTATTTTTAGCCAATATGAAACCAGCCGATTGGAAAGAGTTCTTTCCCCCTGTCTCTGCTGATGAGGGCGGGGGCTTCTAACGGTTCTGAAATCATGACTTATCGCTACAGGTGATCAGACCTTTGCTGTTCGGGCTCCCATCTTTGGAGCTCAGTGTCCTCTTTTAACTCCATTCTCAAAATTCACTTCACTACAAATTGACCTTCTCTCGCTTTGATTATCTGCACCACCTGTAAGATATTTTGTAATATCATTTTGTAAAGTTTTCTCTTAATAAAATTCTTATTATTATTTTTATCCCCTACCATAAGTCACGGCAGAGATGGTATCTAAATGTCTACCGGGTGTTGTGGTGATATTGTGCTTGGAATTCTGCCCAAAGTGTCTCATTAGATCAGATAATCGTTTTCCTCAAGCTTTGGTGCGCCATTAAATTACAGCTTCTAAAACTCTAAGTAGTTGTTGCATCATGCGTTTTACACAGCTTCCTCCAGCTGCTCCATCATAAAGGCTGATGATGGAGGGCTGTTAAGTTGGACGTCCTTTTGTTATTCCAAAGCTCTTTTATGGTGAGCACTGAGGTGTTTGTTACATCAATGACCAAAGACTTCTCAGTCTGGCAACTTTACCCTCAAAGCTTTCAATCTGCTTTCATAATTTTACCTCACAATTTGTCATTGGGAGTTATTGGACCTCACACATGCGCAAGTGCGGGTTAAAACTCTGTATAACAAACCCAGTTTAAATGTATTTACAAAGTTGGATAGAATCACATCTATTTTTTGTTATTGTTGATTATTTAGAGTTGAATGGAAAGAAAAAAATTGGATTTCTACTGTTTGAAATCAAATTTACAAGACACACAAAATCAATAGCAATACTTAGCATTGAATGCTGAGTTGATTGATTCCGCACATATGAAAGTTATTTATTCAGTTGATTTTAGAGCTATTTCTTTTATTTTTTTCAATCTGTATCTGTCCTGGGCAGCACGGTGGTGTGGGGGCTCGCACCATTGCCTCACAGGAAGAGGGTTCCTGGTTTGAATTCTGCCTGGGGTCCATCTGTGTGGAGTCTGCATGTTATCCCCATGTATGTGTGAGCTGTCTTCCTCTCACCTTCCAAAAAACATGCATGTGAAGTTAACTGATGATCTAAATTGACCCTATGAGGGAGTGTGAGGGCATGGTTTCTGTGAGGCTCTGTGAGGTACATCCTTTTCAAGGTGTACATCCCTAATGGCGGCTGGCATAGATTCCAGCCCACCCGTGATCAAGGATTGGATCGAGCTGGTAAAAAATGGATGGATGCATGTGTACAGTAGAGGTAAAAAAAAAAAGAAAAGAAAAGAAAAGAAAGCAGAGCTGTCTACTTAAAACATGATTGTTTGGCTCCCTTTAGTGGTCACAGTGAAAAACAGGAACTCAACTTCTCAAAGGTCATCAATGATTTCCAGCTTTTTCATTATCATTGGTCAAATACTGAACAAACCTAAGCAGACGGAAAAAACCCCACCTTTATTTGAAAACTATTAATTTCTTTATTACTTTTACTCACGAGTAGATTAAAACATATGCATTTTCTATTTTTTACAACATAACATTTATTGTTTATTTATTTAAAAACATAATTACATAGAATATAATAACATTGTGATTGTTGCATCTGTTCAGTGACTTATTTTGTAAATATTCACCGGAAGTCTGAGTAAAGCGTCAACTGATTATGATTGATTTACAAATTGTAGGTCAAATCTACGTCCTTACTAAAAAATACACATTTTCTTTATATGTAGAAACAAGACAAAATGTTCAGTATATGGTAGAAGAATGGTAAAATACCATCGGACAGTCGAGGGAGTTTTAGCTTAGAAAAGGACACGTTTCTATGGACAACAGGTTGTATTCAATTGGACGACCTCAGAGTCTCATTTTTCTGATTGGCTGTAAATGTGGCAACTGAATTGGAAAATAAGCATTTGTAGAAGATTAGGCAGCAAAATTGTCGTGTATATCGCATTAAAATATTACGTTACATAAATAGACTGAGTAAGTAAACCGTTACGCTAAAACATTTTTAAAATAGAATACGTTGCTTTTGCGCCAAAGTGAATAATCACCAATCAGAGCCGACGCTCCTGCGTGTTACTAGGCAGATTATGTTAATATATGCAATGCAGCCATCTCTGCAGCTACCATTCTGAGGTAAGAACAACTTGTACGTTTTCTACAAAATTTAAGAATACCAGGGTTTGAAAAGCTAGTAGTACTGTTTCTTAACTGTCCTCTGGTCATTCTGTTAGTGTAATTTAAATGTATGGGTTGTTTTGGCGCATATATGTCGGTAGAAAATATATTTATTTTTTGTAGGTCTCTTTGGATGTAGCCGTTGTTGTTAGTCCCACCCAAAATGGAGCCCGTTCTTCCTTGTTCACAGTAAACTTGAAGGGCTGGGCTCAACTAGAAATGGGGGACGGGTGGGTCTATCCAAATAATTCGGATATTTAGCGCTTCATTATCAGTACTGCTAAAAATGTCAAAATGTGGCTCGTCTTCTGCGATGTGACAAGTTGAGTTAGCCTCAACGCGCGGCCTTACGGTGGGACTACACGGCCGTATTGCTAATGTTGCGGTGCAGTAAATGCCCGGGTTTCTACAGCGCTCGTTTTTGTGGTATGGTCCGGTTGGGACTGAGAACCTGCGGGGTTAAAATAGGGGGGGAAAGATTTTCTTATTGATTATACCAACTAGGATTTCGGAATGAGTGTACAGAATCGTGATTCTTCGTCTTGGCTTTTGTGCCGGCGTGCGGTTCTGTTTAGGCGTCATTCTCCAGGCGGCCTCGTGAGCGTACCGGCTTTTGCCCCGTACCCCCGCTGAGAGTCCCGTGTGACCGCTCTGTGCACGAAGTGACATGCTGGTTTATTTTGGCGTGCGTGTCCTGTCAGCCGAGCGAAACTCTACAGTTTAATGCATAAATCTCAGTTTCAGATGTGCTGCTCAGCTCAGAGATGTCTGCCGCAGTGCCTCATTGTTGCCACACAAGCCCAGTAATAAACTATGACATTGATTAAAGAGTGATAGTAGAGGCATCCATTCATATATTTTCTTTATATACACACCTCTACTGGAAAGTGTTTACGTCAATCCATTAGTTGCATCTTTAATTTGTGTGAGGTATTATTACCGTCATTATAACTCATGTTATTATAATGAAAATTACTTACATGATCTTATCTCTGTGCCTTTCAGGCATCCTTAGCTGTCTCAGGAGAGGATTGAAGTGGCTGGGGGCAGACTTGGTGCCCTGCTGTCATGGAGACGAAGCAGGAACCATCCACGGTGTGGAGTCAGACTGTTAACAATGATTCAAGCAACGGCACACAGGTATACATTCCTGATTGAACTGTCTTTGAACGGTTAGATTGGAAGTGATCATTTAGGCTAAACTTGACTGGAAAATTGCTTTTTCCATTGACCATTTTTGCTGCTAAGTAAAGTGAGTTTGCACAGACGTTTCAGTGAATACTAAAGAGTTGTACCTCCTAATAGCGATTAGTTACCTACTAAAAGTGGGATAGGATGTAATGATGCTGTACTTGGTTCACAGTCTTTGTGTTATGTATGCTCATGTTTTAGGTGCATTTTGAAGGCAGCGCTGTGGCCCAGATAGTGTACAGTGGTGATCAGGTGGACAGGGGAGAGCAGCAGGTGGTTTACACAGCAGACGGAAACTCCTATACTTCAGTCGAGTCCGCAGAGCACACGCTAGTCTACATACACCCTGCAGATGGCACTCAGGTAAAGGTCTGGTATAGAGGGTTTTTAAACATTCAGAATCCATTCATCACCAGAACAACATGCTCTGATGTGCAGGTGGAGTTTGAGGTTTAAAACTAGCATTCTGCTTACATGAGCTTGAATTACTTATTGGACTTTTGTAAATGTTCTTTCAGACTGTATTTGCTGATCAGCCACAGGTGGCTTACATTCAGCAGGATGGCACAACTCAGCAGGTAGGTTTAACAGGCATCTCCAGGCTCACTGTATGCCACATTGTTTTTATATAACCAACAAAACATACTGAATCTCACCTGTAGGTCACAGTTCTGCTGCCTGGTGGACAAAACGTGAATGCTGCCAATCTGCATGTTCTCAGTAATGTAGCAGACGCCCCACAAGCCCTCCTGGAGCCAGTTTCTCAGGTGAGGACACACTGTTTTTGTGTGATATCCTCAAAAAAAGTCTATGTTTTCTCTCAGTATATATTTTAGTTTCCTGTACAAATACAAGAGGTTTAGAATTTGTCGTTGTTGTTCTCAAAAACATAAACTGAACAATGACTGTAAAAATCCCCACATACAGGAGCAGCTGTCTGTGTCCAACTCGCTCACAGCCATGGCTGACATCGCAGACCCTCCCACCAGCCCGCTCGGGGCCACAGACTCCACAGACGACTCTGACGAAGATGAGGATGAAGACTCGGAGATGGATGACTGGGAGCTGCGGCAGCCTCAGTCATTCAACCCTCACAACCTCTGTGAGTGAAGTCCGGTGCTGTCGGGCAACCGAACATGTTGAGCTGAGTTACCAAACATGTTGAGCTGAGTTACCGAACATGTTGAGCTGAGTTACCGAACATGTTGAGCTGAGTTACCGAACATGTTGAGCTGAGTTACCGAACGTGTTGAGCTGAGTTACCGAACGTGTTGAGCTGAGTTACCGAACGTGTTGAGCTGAGTTTTATATCCTGTGCTTGCGTAAAGATCCAATCAAAAGTGGCACATATGTCATGTTTTTATGGTCAAAGAAACAGTTCCTCACAAACAATGTAAAGTAAAATTCTGCAGAAGTAATTATTTTAGCAGACTTCAATCATTTGGATGAATTTAACAAAAATATCTTGTTTCCACTATTTATGTCTACACATGTTATGTAACCATCTTAACAGCTCGATAACTGATTGCATTTGTCTCAGGGTGCGAGGAGTGTAACAACGCCAACCCCTCGGTCTGTCTGACACACGGTCCTCTGCATCCCATCCCCAACCGGCCGGTGATGTCGAAGGCGAGGGCCAGCCTGCCTTTAGTCCTCTACATCGACCGCTTCCTAGGTGGGGTGTTCTCCAAGAGACGCATCCCAAAGCGCACACAGTTTGGTCCTGTGGAGGGGCCACTGGTTCCACAGAGTGAACTGCAGGACCACTACATTCACTTGAAAGTAAGTCATCACTGTGTACGGCGATGTGTGCTCAGCTTGGTAAACAATGCTTCCATCATTTTGCATCTTTTTGTAAAAACAGCAAATCTCAAGTGGATGTTGAGACAATCAAAAGACGGCTAAACACGTCAGAAATTGTGAATCAGATTCAGCCCATTAAGACAACGTGTCAACTCACGATCACTTAAATCATTTCCGGAGTGCCACCCTGCTCTCATAAAATCCTGATTTATTTTTTTAACCAAAGCATCAGCTCAATAAAGTAATTATTTGAACAGCTTAAAGAGCGTCTGTGCATTTAAGGTGGCTATACTTGCCTGTACTGTGATTTTCCTCCAGAGATAGGAAGAAGCAGCAGAATATCCTGGAATATTTTCTCACACAGTCCACAGCGTTGTGGTGTCGGACATGCTTTGGTTTAGAACTCCATTCTGCTTCCTTGCATGTATATTGGGACAAGGACAGCGGTCCAACTGAATGGCCAGGTAACCATAGCTGGAAATAACTGTTCATGTAACTGTGCCATTTGTCTTAGGTGTGCATGCTGGATGCAGAGAAGGACGGAGAGAAGTCTAATGACATGTGGTTGGACCTTTCTGATGAAGACAGCTGTAACTGGATGATGTTTGTGAGACCTGCTCAGAATCACCTGGAGCAGAACTTAGTTGCCTATCAGTACGGCTCAGAAATATTTTACACAACCATCAAGAACATCCAACCGAAGCAAGAGCTAAAGGTCAGTGAGCGTTATATTAAATTGTCTTGTGTCTGCTTCTTAAAGTGGTACCTTCCAGTCAAACTGGAGCCAACAAAGTCTAAAATGTAGATATTTTTTTGCAGGTATGGTATGCGGCCTCATATGCTGAGTTTGTAAATCAAAAGATCCACGATGTTACAGAAGAGGAGAGGAAAGGTGAGCACTTCATGATTACTTTGTCTGGTAACAACACTGTCTCAGCCTCTCACTACAAACTATATGTGGTGTTAAGTCGCTGTGGTTCTCACTTTCTCTTGTTTTTTGGGCAGTGCTTCGGGAACAAGAGAAGAACTGGCCTTGTTATGAGTGTAACCGCCGCTTTGTGAGCTCAGAGCAACTGCAGCAACATCTCAACATGCACGATGACAAGTTAAGCTCTGTTACAAGGTTGAAACATTTTTCACCACCTAAGTTCATGTTATATGTTTTTATTTCCACCACATTCATGTGATCCGCTTGTTGTCTTTCTGCTCCCAGATCCAGGGGCCGGGGCCGAGGAAGGGGCCGGAAGAGATTTGGGACAGGAAGAAGACCTGGACGGCCACCTAAATTTATACGTTTAGATCCACCAATTGATGCCAGTGGGGACAAGACAACAGTTAGGGAACATTAATTTATGCTGTATTGGCTGAAGGATTAGTTCAATGACATTATGGAAAAAAAAAAAAGTTTAATTTTCCAATGATCTTTTTTATTTAGGAAATGCTGGAATTGACAGAGAAGCCGCTTGAGGAACGGATGGAAGGAGTTCAGAACGGGCTGAAAGAGGTGGAGCTGGAGACGGATGGGGAGGCTGGGACTGAGGCTGAGGGTCAGCTCGAACCTCCTGCTGGGGAACCAGTCCCAGAGTCCATAATGCCACCCTCCAATACAGACCTTTCTGTTTCATTAAAGGACGACCCAGCACAGAGCAGCCAATCAGATGCCCATCTCACATCGCAGGAAATGCGTCGTGCAAAGAGAATACGGGTAAGACTGGAGACTTTGTGCTTTTCTCCTGAAGAGAGACTGTATTTGGTGTCATTGTGCTTTACAACAGTGTGTCTCTCTTCTTCAATGCGTGCTCACCTCACAGATGGATGTACAGGTAGGAACAACCAAGAGGATGTTCGGAAGGCAGAGAGTTTAATGATTTCTTTTGTACTGTGGAAATGTTCATGTGTGAAATGGATCCTCTGACACACTATATTGCATCTATTGATTTTTTTTTTTTCCATGTGTCTCTTCAGATAAGTTGTCATAAAACATATTGTGGGTTTCTCTTAGTGAATCTCTCTCTATCTTCCCTTTCAGAATGCAGCGCTGCAGCACCTTTTCATCAGGAAAAGTTTCCGTCCTTTTAAATGCACCCACTGTGGCAAGGCCTTCCGAGAAAAAGACAAGCTGGATCAGCACCTGCGCGTCCACGGTCGAGACGCCTACGCCTTTTCCTGCCACATTTGCAGCAAAAGCTTTGTGAGTGACTCGGCCCTGGAGGAGCATCTTCTGGTGCACACAGAGAACCGCTCCTACTCTTGTCTCTTATGTCCAGAAACATTCGAAAGGCTAGAACTGCTGAAAGACCACGTCGAGGTGCATTCTGTGGACGGCTGCTTTACTTGTCCCTCCTGCAAGAAGACGTTTAGTGACTTTATCCAGGTTAGTGGTTACTGTGCTAACAACTGCTGTAGTGACCAGCTTGTGTGTGAATGACAGCCTCCTTTGCAGGTTGCAGAGCTGAAGCACAGCAGAGAGGGAGAGGGGAGGAACCTGGAAGTTGTATTGATTTAAATTTTCAAGCTAAGTCCAACTTCTGGTCAAGGTTACCAGGTTCTGCCTTGAAGATACGTTGATGAAAAGAGCAGCTGAAGTGTACACGACTAAGTCCAGGAAGCTTGATGTTCTTGTGACCACATCTTTGAGTCATTTTAGGAAATATGTTCAAATATAAATGTTCTCGTCCTTAGGTGAAGAAACATATTCGCTGCTTTCATTCAGAGAAGATCTTTCAGTGTCCAGACTGTGAAAAGGCCTTCTGTCGACCAGACAAGCTGCGTTTACACATGTTGCGCCACTCAGACCGTAAGGACTTTCTGTGCTCTACATGTGGCAAACAATTCAAGGTGAGATGAATTGGGATAACAGGCATTGTGTTACTTAACAGGGTTGTGAATTCTCATGTGACTTTTATTCTCCTTTGCAATTCAGAGGAAAGATAAGCTGCGGGAGCATATGCAGCGCATGCACAATCCAGATAGAGAAGCCAAGAAGGCTGACCGTATCCATCGATCCAAAGCCCTCAAAATGAAGGTCCCCACCACCGACTTTGAGAGCTTTGTGTTCAAATGCAGAGCATGCATGATGGGATTTCGGCGCAGGGGAATGCTGGTGAGCTTCAGCTCTCATATCTTTATTGGATATTGAATTCCAGGAGACTTAGCTCTGTTTTTCTGGTTGCAGGTTAATCATTTGTCCAAGCGTCATCCAGAGATGCGTATTGATGACGTGCCTGAGCTAACGCTGCCAATCATCAAACCCAACAGAGATTACTTCTGCCAATATTGTGACAAGGTTTGTGTTTTTCTTTTTCCTTCTTCTGTCCTCTGAGTTTGAATGAGACACCTGCTACAGTGTCGGTGTGAAAATTCATGCCTCGCATTGATCCTCTGCTTCTTTTCAAACTGCAGACAATATGTTTCTTTAACTAATTTATGTTTCTGCAGGTGTACAAGAGTGCTAGTAAAAGAAAAGCTCACATACTGAAAAACCATCCCGGGGCAGAATTGCCTCCCAGCATCCGGAAGTTGCGTCCAGCTGCTCCTGGCGAGCCTGACCCCATGTTGAGTACGCACACCCAGCTTACTGGTACCATCGCAACAGCACCGGTCTGCTGCCCTCACTGTGCCAAACAGTACAGCAGCAAGGTTAGTGGAACTTTATTAAAACAAGGTATCTCCTCATTCAGATCAATTGGTTTTGTGGTAATAATTTGCATGAAAAAGACTGTTCTCACTGTGTTCCTGTTTCTCAGACCAAGATGGTGCAGCACATCAGAAAAAAACATCCAGAGTTCGCCCAGCTGGCCAACACCATCCAGGCTCCTCTGACCACAGCTGTAATCAGTAGTGCTCCTGCAGTCATCAGTGCAGACGGTACCACTGCCGAGGCTGTAGTGGTAAGAACACATGCCTAAAAATGATCAGAATATTCTTTAAAAGATGAAAAACGCATTGACGTCGAATCAGAAAGACAAAGAAGTGTCTCACAGTGGACTAAAAGGATACTAGATGCACATTTGTCGTAGAAACGAGCATATACACCCTTTTGGAAGGTCCTCTAATGTGCAACAAATATTATATGTCTCTCTGTATGATATTAACTGTGTGATGTATTTATTTGATTTTTCCCCACAGACCACAGACCTACTGACCCAGGCTATGACAGAACTTTCTCAAACTCTGACCTCAGACTACCGAACAGCACAGGGAGACTACCAGAGAATCCAGTATATCCCCGTCTCTCAGGCAGGAGGCAGCCTGTCCCAGCCGCAACACATTCAGCTCCAGGTGGTCCAGGTAGCTCCGGTAAGCTCCTCAGAGAGCAGAGTATCTGCTAAAAGTATCTTAACTCAAAAGTGTTTGAGTTAGTATGAGACTTTTTAGCAGGTGAAATGCATCTAATTTCTTGGTGTACTTTTAAAACTTCAAGTTATAAAGTCTATTTCAATGTCTATTTCCCAGGCTTCCTCCCCACATTCCCAGGCCCCGACAGTAGATGTGAGCCAGCTCCATGACCCTCATGGTTACAGTCAGCACTCCATCCAGGTACAACACATCCAGGTCTCTGAGTCCTCAGGCAGCGGACAAGGTGCCACACAGGTAAACCCAGAGGCCATTGGTTAGTTTTTAAACTTTATAGGAGGTGAAGAGAACTTAAAAAGCATCCTCTCTCCCTCTTTCAGGGTACCAGTCAACCTCTTAGCCCCAGCTCTCAGCAGCCCAGTCAGGAGCTGAGCCCTGCTCAGCTGACCCCCGTCACTTTAGCCCAGAGTCACACCCTCCAAGCAAACAGCACCCAGCAGCAGGGCGCTGTGCAGCACGCTTACATACCTGGAAACTGGAACTACCGTGGCTACCGTGAGTCCTACATCACTCTCATATCTAGTCAGGCTGTGTGCCTTTTGATGGTTCTGTGCTGTATGATTAGAGGACAGGATCATATATCACCTTCTTACTGTTCCAGCATCTGAGATCCAAATGATGGCTCTACCTCATGCTCAGTATGTGATAGCTGAAGCTAGCACCCCTGTATCTGGAGTCAACAGTAACCAGGTGAAAACGGTGAGTGGAAGCTGAGTGAAGTGAATATTTGTTAGGTGAAAATAACTAATGTTTTGGGGGGGTTCGGGGCTCTCTGTGTCCCTGTAGATTCATGCAGAGTGAGAACAATGTAGATGTTAGGTTTTGAAAGTAGCAGTGATACAGTGTAGCTGGACTTGAGACAATATAATCATATATATTTCAGACAGTAATTTAGTTGTTTTTTTGTTATCCACATAAAAATACATATCTCCTGTAGCTTAGTACAAGGTATAAAACCATCATTTAGGTGTTCAGCACATCGAACTGTGAACAACTGTGCCATCATGTAAGCCTGCACATTTCGTCTGTTGTCAGTTTTCTTTTTTTTTATGTACCCAAAAAAAGTTCCCTGTGAAATCCTGCAGTTGATGCATGGAAATGGCCTAAAACTTGAGATCTGCATCTAATGTATAGTGTAGTGTTCCTGTTAGAGCAAATACATGCCAAATGGAAGAATCCATAAACTAGTTAAAGGCGTGTTACAATCCAGAAACATGCATTTATCAGTAAAGGGTGATAGCAGTTTTTACCTCCATTTTGAAAGCTTTGTGTACCATTTAAAAATAGTGCTGCATGTCATGCGTGTGGGCATTCTGTGGCACATTTTAGCAACGTGGTAAGCAGCTGTAGCATGCTGAGACACTTTTTCCCTTGGGGACAGTTGCTTTATTGGGGCTTCTCTGTATCACATCAGTAAACTTTCATCTTATTGATAACAGAGCCTGATCGAGCCATTGTGAGACATAGTTTTGAAATGTTTTAATAATACAGTTGTTTATCTGTGCACACTATTTTAGAGACCTGTCCTCATCATTGCCAGGTTTACATTGTAGTAAAACAGACTAAGAGAGACAAGAACGTTTTGTAACTTGAAACACTGTCATCCCTGCAGACGCACTACGTTATCTCAGAGGGTCAGAGTGAGCTGGAGACGAAACAGACCCCTCCCCAGAGCACAACCCAGGCCCAGACTGAACATCTTGAACAAACCACGAATCAGCAAGCCACCACACAGTACATCATCACCACAACCACCAATGGCAGCGGCACCAGTGAAGTTCACATCACAAAACCATGAACTGTTCAGTGATGAGCTTTGCAAGTCCAGCGGAGACCTACAGACTGATCATGCACGCCGCCCCCCCCCCTCCCCCGGCAGCTTGTACGCACATGAATGAGTACACCATCAAATCCATAAGGGTATAGATTTGTGTGCTTTCAGAGATGAAATGAATCAGCACAGTTTTATGTGTCTGAATATTGAGCTGTTGCTTTGCAGGTTACCAGAACTTTGTGAGAAAAATAAAATCAGTCGACAGAAAAATGTGAAGTTTTTATTCTGAGCAGAATTATATAAATAATAAAAAACTGAACTGAACACTAGTTTTTGAATACATGCACTGGAGACTAGAACTAGAGAATAGAATTTTTTAAAACACTTTCCTTAAAATTGCTTATTGATGTAGTAATGATGGAAAGCTGAGTCCTTCTACAGCTTCGAATGCCAGTTTGGCATATTTGTTATGTCACATTTAAGTATTGTATTTGTAAATTACTTGAAAATGTGGAGAAATACAGCATAAAATGTCAAAAACGGGTCATGATCTTGTCTATTGCACATCATCTGTTGTATGTTACGGTACATTGTTGCTGATATGTGATGTTGTTTTCCTCCATCAGTTAATGTGCATTCATTTATAAGTTAGATTCTCATGAGTTCATAAAATTCAGCGTGAGCTATTTTAATATTGAAATCGTTGTCTTTGTTACCGCCACAGTCGACTCCATTCTTTGACGTCTCTGAATAGTAACTAAATCACGTGTTTTGCATCAGGGATCCTATAGTAAAGGTCATGAAGACTTTAGAGTTAATAGTTTACCTTTTTGTTTTTAGTATTGTTTTACTCATGACAGCCCATAAAGTTTATCTTCACAGACTGAAGTGTGCTGGAGGACTAAATCGTTCTCTGCATCCTAAATGTTCTGTTTCATCTCAAACTGCAAGTTGTGGTTGCGTTTGGTAGGAAATGTGTTTTGTTGCATCAAACCATACCCAACATGATGTTAAATGTACATCATTGCAGCAAGAAAATTATAACGTTGGAAGTTTGGGGTGAAAAAAAGCCGTCTTTGTCTAATGGTGTTCCTGACATCAAACTTTGAATGAGGCTGTATTTTAGCACTGTAAAACCTTCCAAACATATATCTACCAAAATAAAATATTTACTCTATACATTTAAATTTCAAAATCAGTTACAAACTCTGAAAGCTTAGAATGCACTAAAAAGTGTTATGATGTTCGGGATCAGAAACAACTTTGAAATAAAAAATAAAATCCTGCTTATAACGATTCAGTGACTAATTATTTATCAATCAGTAACCAGGTTTTGTCACTAGGTGTCGCTGAATGAGAAATAAAAAACACCTGTTTTTAAGATAAAACCTAGATATTAAGGAGTTGGACAGTCTATCTTCACACTACTACTCTGGCTCAAAACAGTAAGGACGTCCATCGTACTCAAAGTTGTCGTTCACGTCGTCAAAATAGGATAAATATTTTGCCATCCTGCACAAAACTAGCAGTAGCAAAGTCAAGTAAATAAGCGGTGCTGCAACGGCGCACGTTGATGACGTCACCACACTAGGAGTATGTAGGCTAAGCCCCCGACAGTCCCCCAGTAACAACATGGCAGCTCTGAACTAACAGTGCAATAGTACATGTTCATTTATTCATTCTTAAAGTATTGGTGAAATAAAGACAGATAATGCCTTATTTAGAGGCTGTATTATCTATGCTGTGTTCACTCCCATTATATGGATATAGATGGTTCTCGAGTGATCTAAATAGAGTCGACGCTGACTTTCACTAAACTGTTATCGGTGAGTAGATGAATGTATTTCATGCCAGAAATAAGGTCCAAGTTTAAAAAAACGAACTTCACCTTTAAGTCCAATGATGTAAAGTAGGCTACCTAAAACTAAAAAAATCCAGCAGTGTTTTTCGCTTTGATGAGAGATTAATAGTCGATTTAAAAAAACAAAAAAGTTTTAAACTTTTTATAGTAGTAATCATGAGTAAATGTTGGGGAGAAAAACTTACATTAAGCGTAAAGCTTATCAGGAAGAAGTAAGGGCAGAAACAATTAAGCTGATAACAGCTAACAAGCTAATAGCTTTCTAATTCAAATCGTTGGAATTGGCATCAACGGATAATTATAACGGACACAAGCAAATTGTAAAACACTGCAAAGGTCCACAAAGTGGCAAAAGACTTAAACAGTTAAATTTGAAAATGTGGTCTAAAAATGACAACTGTGTCAACCTAACTAAGTCAACTATATGACATTTGCTGATATAATTGTAAAGAATATGAAGATGATAGCTGGTATCGGCTAATTTTGACAGTTACAACATTTTCTAAAGAATGTAATTCAGTTAACTGACATTAACATGAACTCACTTGTTTTTAATCAAGGTGTTTATAATAAGTGCAGTGTTGTAACAAAAAACATTCACAAGCAGGCTACAGTTACAGACAGTTAAAATGCCAAAGCAACTGTCTGGCTTCTGATAATTGTTATTTGTATAACTTGCCTCTGATTTCTCAAATTTCCAGTAGTACTATTTCCAATAGTCTACAATTCATTGCAAAAAAAATCGTTCCCAATTGAAATGAATGGATGGTTCAGAGCTAGAGTGTAACTGACATTCAGTAGAGTTGGGAAAGGTGAAAAATTCTCTCTAAATGTTTCTTTATATTGCCAGAGAACCCACAATTTCTTTTTGCAGTGTCTGTGAATGAGAGGAAGTAAATGCTAAATGAGATCTTGATTTCCAGAGAAAACCAAACTTAACTCGGTTTTTAATCTGTGTGATAACATCTTTTACACCAGAAACAAAAATTTCACTCTGATGTGTGAAAGGTAGCCAACTTGTGGTTTATTCACAGTAGTAAAGCATTTTATTTGGAGTTACCGTTTCTTTCCCAATTAGAGGTTTTCAAGGCCAAGTTTGAGTGAATTTTCAGTTTGAGCCAGATGCAGTGTTGCATTTGCTCCCACCAATCACCATGGCAACCTAAATGATATCCAGAACAGCTGGGTTTTTAAATGCTTATATTCAGATGAACTTTTCAGCAAATGGCAAGGGACAGGCAGTAATGATTCCACTCATATATGTACTTTAAAGGGGAAAAAAATGCTCAAATGACATAATGCATGCCTAAAAGCTGCTTTAAAACCTTTCATGCATTGCAGAATAGGAAAACGGTTATGCACAAAACAAAGAGGGTGCTCCCAGGTCAGTGTGTACAGCAAGTAAGACTCTGAAATCCCAGAGATCCTCATGCATGTGTTGTATCTTTGGAGAATTGTTTCACGTAAAAAATCTTTCACAAAGAGAATCCACATAGTTTTTGTTTATTGGTTGCCTTTGAAGTTCAGGGTTTTCATCTTAGTCACAGAGATGTACATATATTCCATTACTGCAATTTTAAAACCCTATTGCCAGGAGAACAGGTTTAGCCTCAACGCCCTTTTAGTCCCTTTTGTTTGTTGTCATAAGATGAAACACGATAGCACTTAACATATAATTATCTATCACAATTAAACCTTCAATCCGGCAGTCTTATTCTTCAAGTAGGGCTGAGTTTTGAGGTGTGTATGAGTTCATTGTGCTGCTGCAGTTTGAATCCTAAACAAAAATGGAAACCAGGGGGCGTAGCGTGTCTCTAAAGAATGGAGAGCTACTTTCTTTGGTCAGAGCATGTGTCCAACTCCAGAGAACAGGTTTGACTTTAGAAAAGCAGAGGTATAAATGTAAATAAGAACTAAGTGCATTGATTAGCACACCTTTTTAACCTCATATTTAACTGGAAAAGGTACAAAGACAGTGAGATTTTGGCAACCTGCTTTGAAAAATGAGCTTTTTACACATTTTCTGGTTGTACCAGTGTGTTAAAACACCTCTTATAACAACACTATAAGGGTTTCAAAGTGATCTCTGAAACTGCCCCCAAAGTACCCCCAAATCCTCTCTACCACCAAGTGCTTGCTGGTTTTATTGAACTTTGTTTAATAACATAAAATATTGGAAGGAAAAACCAAATGATTTAAAGAGCTTGCCCTTTGTTTTGTTACAGTTGATTATAACAGTCGGGGCAGGAGCAGCGTACGTCCAGTTATTAAAGCAAATGTTGATTAATTAAAGGTATAACTGTGTCCTAAGCGTTAGTCTTTGGCCTGCTGCAACCTTCTATGGATAAACTAATCGATGGATTGTCTGAAGACTTTATTTCTTGTTGCTGTGGGAACAGATGCTGCCTGGGTCCAATGTACCTGATCAGGTTTAATGGGTCCTAACTCGTCCTGATGTTATTCTTGCTCTAATTGCTAGATGGCAGCATGACCTCAGAGAACTGAAATGAGATCCACAGCATTTTAAACTGTGATTGTTACCCCTTCCAGGTGAGTGGAACTGCCAGCCCAAACTATGTGCTAATGGTTTAAGTTAATGGCCTGACTTCTTGTTGTTATCTTTTACCCTTAAAGGAATGCATTCATGCTGCATGGTTTATAACTTGATGCTGAGATTACTCAAAGTTTGAGACTGTGGGAGGGGTTACTGCTGGCTTGGGGTGTACCTGGGTGCAGCAAGGTTTGTTATCTGCACTGTTGTAATAAGTGTGTTTAACACATTCCTGTATGAGTGGAATGTGGGAAAAGGAAAAAGGCACTGCCTTACTAAAACAAATCTTCCAGCAGAACCAGTTAAACGAGCTTGTCATGCTGCATGCCTCCTCGTATTTAGAGTGGACGGACTTTGTTCATTTCATGGCTCTGCTGCAGTTTCAGCCACCATGTTTGTGTCAGTGTTGCTGCCATACTTTGGTTAACAGTCGCCCACCCCAAAGGTCAGAGGGTAGCTGGACAGGGTAAGATGGGGGACTGGGACTGGGCCAGTAAATGGATGGAGGATGTGTGGGAGGACAGGGAGAGAAAACCTGCCGGAAGGAACCAACAGCAGCAGAGGTAGGCAGACGTTTGTAGATTTCAGCAGATAGCCATTCATTTCAATCAGCTTCTCAGTGGCAGGTGGCCGATTATGTGCTGCTTCAGGGAGGAGAAGCTTGTGTGTAATGATGGTTTTACAGCAAACGTTTTCCTGCTCTATTAGGTAGAGATCTGTCAGCACCTGTAATGGTAGAGCTCAGTTTAGCATTACAAATAGGCTGAAAGTTCTGAGGTGACTCTCAAAGGTAAAGATCAACCTCTTTGACTCAGCTGGACATGAGGGCGAGTCTGTCATTGTAAAAGCGTTTTGTGTGGCTAAACTTTCAATTTTGTTTAGGACTTCAGATTTCCACAGATACCAAATCTGCAGTTAAATATGCACAGTAATCTCTCAGTTTCAACCTCTCTCCATATATTTTCTGTAAAAACACGTCTTAGATTTTACTCAACGTCTGACTGATGTGGTATTTAATTACCTAACTGCAGTGCTGATTTCCAGGGACAGTTTTCACAAGAATAGCAGTGTAATTTTACTTCTAAGCTTCCCTTTAGAAACAACTGGTGTTTCCTTTTAGTCCTTGGTTAATTTTGAACAATTGTTTTTTGTCTCTTTCTTTTATTCGATTTCAGTCCAAATCAAACACCAGATGAAGGTCAACCTCCACACAAATTTTGGTCCCAGACTCTGAGGACTTTGCGACCCTGGTACGGTTTTGCTCCTGTTGGTGTAGTGTGGTCAGTCTGCCAGCTGGAGGCGCTGCTGCACCCCTGTCTATCTCTGGTGAATGTGTGCTCCGGGCTGCTGTTAGTGTGTCTGCTGTCGATTGTTCTGGCAGGCTGTATCCATGCCCTAAAGTGTTGCCTGTGGCCAAGACAGACCCAGGTGAGCACAGCTGCATGAGCTGAGCAGGGCGCTACTGAAGCCTTCTGGTTTATTTCATCGTGTTATATTTATTCAGTGTATTTGCTTTAATTTAAGGAGGAGCCGCCGCAGAGGAAACAGCAGGAGGTTGTGACTGAAAGCAGGAATAACCAGTATTCATGGTGACGCTTAATGATTTTCCCAGTTTTGTTTTCTTCATCTGATATTAACTGCAGAGAGAAAATAGACTTGTTTATTTTTACATATTTAAATATTTCAGAAAGTTTTTTTGCAAAAGAAATTTGTGGCAAATTTACAAAGAATCTTTTAAATCTCGCAGCATGTCCTCGGCTAGGAAGATGGACCTCCGTGTTCCTGTGGCTCTCGCTCTGGCCGACAGCCTGCTGCTGTGTGTGCTTCAGGAGCCCCTGCCAGACCCCAGCATGCCCCACATTGAAGCTCACCTCTCCAGACTGCAGGTAAAATGGATCAAACCATCTTAAAGGAAGAAAATGCAGCCTCTCTCTAACACAAAGCAGCCTCCAGTAAAATTCCTGTTGTTTTTTTTTTGCATGTATATCAGTTTGAAGTCTTTGGTGGTAATATTAGAAAGATTCGACGCTGCTCTCAGGAATAAACAAATACTGTGACCGCAGGCAACACATACAAGAACAGATCTGCTGCTTTCTGAATTAACGAGACTGCCAGAGGAGATAAATTTAAATGTTTTAAATTCTTTCATACTTTTCTGTCAACAAACCACAACATTGACCCCACATTTCCAACCATCTTCTTTCCACTGAAGGCTGTGGCTCACACACTCGAGAAAGCTAACATTGGATCGGTGGTGATACCTGAGGAGATGGACCGAGGCTCCACGCTTACAGTCAAACTGAAGCTCATCAGCACCTATCTGCAGCAGAGGTGAGGTTCGGCCTCCAAAGGACATGCCATCCGCTGCCCTTGTAGTTCAGTGTGATTAACGTCACATGCTCCCCTCTGACAGGGTAGGATCCCTGCGTACTCTGGTCCAGGTGCAGGGGGATTTTGAGGCCAGTGTGAAGGACATGCTTCAGGGCCTTGAAAGCCTCTGGGCTCAGCTGGAGGAGCTGCATACTGGTGTCACGCTAACCAAACAGGAGGCCCAATGTCACAGAGACCTGGCTTTGGCCCGGACAGGTGCAGAGGTAAGCAGGTATGAATGCCTGTCCACAGAAGCCTGTCCAGCAGTTGTGTTTTCAATGACTTTAATGACAACAGTTGTGTTTTCAATGACTTTAACAGCTGTTTAAAACGCTGTGTGTGTGTGTGTGTGTATGAAAGACTTTATTTGCAGTCTTGGATCACTACAGGAACAGACTTCAGTCTTGCCAGGATCATCTGAAAGACAGCACACAGCTGTTGCAGGTAAAGTTCTCCTCATGCAGTAAATCTTCTGATATGTTGCTGTTCTCCTCATTGTGAAACAGCTCTGTCCTGTTCTTCAGGAGTTAACCTGGAGTCACACTAACATCAGCAACAGGGTGGACAGCAGCAGTGAGTCAGTCTGGCCAGAGCTTCTGCTTCAGTCCAACATTGAGCAGGTACTTTAAAACGCTGCTCTGTAAGAAAACGTGTTTAAATACAACCAGAAACCACGAGGACTGAAACCATCTCTGTCCCTGCAGTTTGACAAGGTTCAGGAGAATTTCAGCTCCCTGGAGCAGCAGACCTCTACGTTCCAGGCTCACCTGGAGGGTCTTGGGAAAGGAAATCAGGACAGACACGTTGGGTCCCTCGCAGGCAGTAATGTAGGCCATTCAAACTCAGCCTCTCCACACACTTCCCTACATGTTAGTGATGCGTCGCTGGAGAGCTCGACCTCTGACGGCGCTCCTCTGACGCTGTGTGAGAGGTCGGCGCTGCAGTTCTCCTCCACTTTTGGACGGCTGCGCATTTCTGGAAAGAAGAAGTGATTTTGAAAAAAGGTGTTTTGTTGAAGTTTGAGGTATTTTCAAATGTTGATCATTTGCTGGTTGACTCAGAATGAAGTATTTATTGTTTCTGATGTAATATTTAGTGCCTTACCTCACAGCCCCCACTAAAATCACTTTTAAAATATTGGTTTCTTAATTCATCCTTCCTCTCTGGAGTCCTAAGAGCTTGAGTAAGGGCAGCTGGACTTCTTCTTCTTGGTTCCCTGATGATTTTTCACCTCTCAAACGAAGGGTTTCTTCAGCTCTGACGAGTAGGTGGGGAGTATCGGCTGTCACTGACTCACCTGATCACGGTTTTGGTCGTTTAAGGGATTCTCACCTGTGAGTTGTTTACCTGCCCGAATGAGCATGTTGTAGTCACAAGATCCATAATGTGTCTGTTTTTTTAATTGCCTGGGAAGTAGATTCAAGGCTACATTATAGATGCTGGGAAATGTATATCTGAGTCTACTTCCTCTGTTCAAAGATGATTTTTCCAGTTTAACATAACATCAAACCATCTGTCTTCTCTATCATTACCGTCTTCAAAAGTGTCTCCCTTCTCCTTAGGATGTGTTTGAGCTCCTAAATCTTGAGCTGAGGAGCTGGGGCTCCATGTGCTTGTTTAGTTTCTCCTGTATAAAAAGGTCCGTACGCTCCTCATACACGTCTGAGAATCCACCCCAACGCATTCCTCTTTATAGGCTTTCAAACACAAGGGGGCACACTTTTACCGTCATTACAAGAATCGACAGCCTTTGTTTTAACCTCGGCTCTTTGCAGTGACTGAACATGTCCTTGTCTCTGCTCCGCATTTTAAATATATGATTAGAGGCTGGAGTAGAATGACTCATAGTTTTCAGGTGTTTTCAATTTTTAAAGAAACTTAAAGAACGTTTCATACTTGAAGGGAAAATAAAGTAACGTTGGATATTTGATGATTTTTAATTATCTGTTATTTGCATCGAAGCCTTCTTGTCAGTCTCAGCTCTGTGATTTTAAGGAGTTTTATGTTTCTCTGCTACAGAAATAGGTTATAGGTTAAGAAATCAACTTTTTTTTCCTCTTCCAAAAAGATTTTCCATCCTCTTTTTTGTGCTTCTGTCAGACTAAGTGACTCCAACAGCCTGAATATTTCAAAGCAGGGATTTCAAGTTTAAGTGGGGGAGAAAAAGGTGGACGGGGGCAGTGGAGGTCAATGCCAGAAGCGTTTCTGTTATTACTAAAAACTGAGCAGCTCTCTTGACCTTTCCGAAAGGCATGAATGTCTTTGATCCATATTCAGTTACCTAGCAGCACCACATCATCGACATACTTGTCGACATAGTTTACTCAAGCAGATTTCTAACTTTTCAGACCGAAGTGTAAAAGAGTTCAAGAGGGAATCTGATCATTAACGGCAGCCGTTAAGTGCCAGTTGTGGGGACTCTGTACGGCGTGCATGCCATCGATGTCATTTGACCATGGACTTGCCTGCCATCTGCCAGATCGTGCATCTGTCTGATTCCCTCACATTGTGGAAGTGATTGGGAGAGGTGGGGTGGACTCCTGAGGGAATCTGGGATGAAAGGAATGCGAGCTGAACACTGCGGGATCCGAAATGTCAAAACACCAAAGACACATGCGCTCCATGTCCACATGCTGTTGTGAAGGGATGTGTGTTTGGTGATTTGAATGAAGGAATAATCTGTTATGACATGTCAGGCGAATATTTAACTTTCTCCACAAATCAGTCAGGAAAACACAGAGTGTAAAAGTCTAAAGAACGGTGACCACATTCAACAGTCCAAAGACAAAGAAAAACATTTCTGATCTGATGAACGAGTAGCAGCGAGAAGAGTTCTGTTAGACCTGGAGGGGAAGCAGCATGTCACTATAAAACAAGCTCTGCTTTACGAGCTACCAGAGAATATCCTGGTCCTGTCCACATAAACCCTGCCTCGCCTTGCTGGTATGTGATGTCATGACCAGCAGAGGGACGGAGGCTGGGGGAGTCGATGGCATCAGCTATCAGCTTGCTGTGAACGTACAAGTGAGCAAATGAAATTACCACAGACTTTGTTTAGCTACACTAAAAACTTGATGACTGGCTTCCTCGTGGGCCACTCTGGTCCAGCAGGAGAGGCTATTTCAAAGCTAGCTCAAGTGTGTGTTGTTTGAGAAAATATGGTTCATGGCAGAGGTCAATCCCTCGCTTTATCCTGACAATTACTCAAGATCAGGTTTCACCAACGTACACATAGCGCACATTTGTGCTGATCCCTCCTCTGATGGCACCGCAAGACACCATGCAGCAGTTTAAGTGACTGCTATCGGATATAAACAAACTCAAGGCCTGGTCACAAAACTTTCTTGAGAGCACAGTTAGATAAACAGTTTAAAACCCACCTTTAAATCCCATTAGGATTTCAAATCTCTTTTCCTTGGAGACTTACAAAAGTAAAAGTTTCTGACGAAAACGCAAAGTAAATGTGAAACATTTTATCCAATAAAAGTATTGGATACTGGAGCATGTGATCCAGTTTTTAATTAACATCTGGAATTTAATAAGATAAGATCACTATCATATCACACGGTACGATTAGAGTGGTAAAAAAGCAACATCAACTCACAGATTTACACTATTTTCTAGGTTATGTCATAATTACAACCGTTTCTCAGAAGATTCCTCACGCTTTCAGAAACAAGACTTCAGTTTTTGTTTTCAGGACTCGGTGGATATGAATGAAATAATCAAACATTACGTAGAAAGAATGCAATGATAATTGTATCTGTACAGCACATTTCATTAGACTTAAACTCGGTGTGCTTTAGTGTGACAGACGAAACTGTTTTTAACCCTAATCAGAGACCGACTCGGTTGACTTATGAGGGGCTGAGATGGTCTGCGGAGAAGAAGAAGAGAACATGTAGATCTCCAGGTGAAAGTTTTGCATCTAAGTTGAAATCAAATGTTTACTGACAGGATGAGTCTCCTTTATAACCGAGTTAATAATCCTCCGGAGAAGTTGGCAGAGCTCAGGGGCTTGAAAAAAGGTAAGTGATGAAAACTGGGAAATGCTCCTCATCCAGGCTCTGGGTTTAAGTTAACCGAGTTAACTTAAAGAAGTTAAAAAAGATGACTGCACAAACCGATCTCCACTGAACACAGGACAAAACCTGTTGGGCCAAACGATACCACATGTGAGCAGACCAACTGGCACCGACTGAAGAACAGACCCGGGCTTAAGAGCAGGAGGCAACCAGACCATCACAGGTGAGTTGCATAAATAATCAGCCACTCCAGAAGGCCGGGAACACCAAGAGAAAACCAACAGATCCTAACAAAAATAGACGCAGTTCCTGTGGAAAATCATGTGGGATCACTGAAACAGTCTGTTCTTTGCCTTTCCAAATAAAAGTCTGAATTAAAAGAATTTAAAGTCTAAACAAAATCCATCAGGGTGTGCGTAGATGGAAGAAGAATGGGAGGAACTATTGATTATCAAATGTCCATCAGCTGTAAGTTCCATGTGGGCTTAGAGGTCGCCATGGCGATGTTTAGCACCACTTTCTACCTGACTCGGACTCAGAAGTCACCAAAATGTTGTTACTTCAAGAGAAACTGGGAATCCTAAAGACATACAGTTGCCACAGTGGGCACCTCCAGGCTTTCCTGCACATATCGCTTTGTCGTTTGTTCTCATGGAGTAAAGATATATGAACGTTTTTAACAGTTTAAAACAGCGACAGTTGGTGTTATCTCCCAAAGGTCCGCTCACTTTGCATTGGAGTCAATGAAGCATTTGGATGCTCAAAGCACAAAAAGTTAAAGTCTGATGGCTTCCAGAGTTACATTATTAGAAGAAAAGACACATTGTGGAAGAAAAATATTCAGCTAGAGTAAAAATTAGGTGCTGGCATGAAGTGTTTTGGTGTTTGATCCACATTTTCAGGTCAAATGTTGTTGTTGGACAGAAAAAATGTGGAAGAATAACTTTTTTGGTAACAACTGATAGCGGGATTGGTCTTTATAGAGCCACCAATTAACAGAACGAACATAGATAAAAGTAAATGAAATGACTTGATATGGCTGAGTTTTTCTTTTATAGTAGGATTGTGTTCACCTGCTACAAATGTGCGTAAACTTTAGACATAATCCAAGCATATAAAAAGGAAAAGATCATTTTTTTATCAGGGCTGTGATATGAGCAGGAAGTTCTGTTTAATATGGTTGAGATACAGCAAAATGTTCCAGAGAAAAGAGAAGTTCTTATGTTCAAACCTGACGTGTCCGTTTGTTTCAACACTGAACGAAAGCATTACATAGCTGCAGGCTTATTTTTTCTTATTCAACTTGTGATGTTTGAGCCGTGCTGTAAGTTGATTTTAAGACTTTGTAAAAAGTGATCACATACTGCATGTATGGCTGCTATTAAAGGGCTGGACGCAGAGAACGGAGGGCTGTGCCACTTCTAAAATGAGGCTGTTGGAGCGGACAGCTGCACATTGAGACAAAACATCAAAACACCCGTCACAGATGTACGCAATTAGCAACATGGTAGACATTTGGGGAGCAAAAGGTCCATAAACTCGCAACTTATTATGGTTGATCTAACATGGCTGGAGGGAAGCCTGAACTCAACAAGTTAATGGGCTTTTAGTTCGGCTTCAAACATTCCACCATCCAGACTTTAATGTCAAAGAAGGCTTAACTCTTAAAATCTTTCTCAGACCTTTAATGCCAGTCCTCTATTCCGACATAAATATCATCCCAGTCAGCCTGTGTGCATGTGTGTGAGAATGGGTGCGTGTGCACGCTGACACGATTAGTCCGCAGGGAGGAAGCGAGCACCACGCTCAACATGTTTCCAATCATTAGGAAATGTTAAGCTTCCTGTTTGTGTAAATATTGTCTTTCTTTGTTTTCCAAGAGAGCAGGGAAAAATAACCAAGCGTGACCTCTCTGCCCTCCTGTTTTTCTATCACACTGATGCGGCTCACCTTCTGTGTTAACACCGCTGGGGCCAGAGGTAGAAGCCAGTCCTGAGCCGTCACCGGGAGCTGGGAGAGGCCCAGAGAGTCAGGAATGGATGGGGCCACGAGCACCAGCTGCTAACAGTGCGGACAACTATGAATCAAGCTGCATTCAGGGTAAACTGTGCGTCAAACCTCACGCCATCTATAACTGATAATCATTCACTGTAGTTGCTTAATGAATTTTGTAACCTGATTTATGCAACATATGAAAAGATAAGTGTCACAGTGAGTTAAATCAAGGTGAAAATCCCACAAACATAAAGGCACATTCCAGATGCAGCTGTCCACAGCTTTAAATATTACACGATAAAACGTTCAGCCTTTGGCTTGTTGGAACGATGCTGTTGTATCCTCGGCAAACATTACATCACCTGTCTTTTATCTTCCATTTATCTTTTATCAGTGTTGCCAAAAGAACTGACAGTTTGATTTCTTAGCATTCCTCTCTAAGGAAAAGGTTTTTTCTTCTGCGTCTGCAGATTAGGAGGTTTAAACTATGGATTTCCTGCCTTTAGCTGCTTCATAAATTCTTGATTGTAAAGCTTTTCTTATCCCGAGTGCCTCTGTTTATGGAATAATTCTGGTTTGGGTAGATTTTTTTAAAATTTTGGGCCATATTTCGTTGCAGCGACCACCAGGTAAATGTAGGAGTTTTGAAATGTTTTTATAATCCACAGTTTTATCTCAAAATAGTTTGATTAACATATATGTACTGTAGATGTTTCCCTTTTTCAGATTCAGGTTAAATGGTCATAAAACACAACAATAAAACAGAAAATACATTAACATCCCAGAGAGACAGTAAAACAAAGCTCTTTAACAAAAAACTAAACCAACTTTTTATAAAATGCAGCGTTTTTATTGTAATGTGAACCAAATAAACAATAGAAATGTGAGTTTCTTTCCTTCTGATTTTTTTCTTTTACACTTTTTGGAACATCTTTTGGACTTTGGGTATTAAACTCATCTTCTTTTGACTCAACAACAACAACACAGCAGTAAATCAGAACACACATCAACCTTTTATCAGGAAACAAATCATGTTACGATTTATCGGGTTTTCTGAGATGCAACAGTGTTGTCACCTTGTTTTCTTAAATATTTGTTGATTCTTTTTATTTTAGCGTGTTTGCTGAAATGTTTTGTTTTGTACCTCGAAGCCACCGCGGTTTGAAATGATGGTCAGGCTTATAAACAGGAGATCCCAGCGCCGCTGCTCCAAAGAAAGAAACTCTCCTCTCGTCTCTGGATGAAGCAGCGATGTGTGAGGCATTCTAAGGAAAGGCTAAACAAACAGGTTGGCCCAAGCACAAAGAGTCCGCCACTCAGAGACATGTGGCAGCAAAACCCTCTCAATCCACGTCCCCACCCCCCAACACACACAACCGCAAACCCCTCACACTGCCACTGGAGACACACCAACTCTTCCAGCTACCCTAAGCGTGGAGCCAGGAGAAGTAAAGATGGAGGAGGGGGAGCGAGTTCTGATTCCTATTCAATGAATGTCACCTCCTCACAAAGGCGACTGCATGACACTGCCACTAAATCAGAGTTAATGGACTCCTTTCTCAGTCCTGTGAACATGACAGGGGGCGTGTGTGTGAGAGGGACAGGGGATGGTGAAGATGCCTGTTTGCCCCTTTGAAGGGGCACATGGGCCAATGAGTCTTGGTTGATATAGTGAAGTGTTTTGCAGGGGTATTAACAGCTGTCTCATTCAACACTCATTTGTTTAAGCAGTCCATAATTCAGACAACATAGCGACTTTCGCTAAATTGTTAGTGATTGTACAAAGATGAATGTTAATCATATGGTTTGTTTGACTGGTGTGTCACTACTCTTTCAGCACTGCAGATCTGTGTGTAAGAAACAAAACAACATAACATCAATCATCAGCTACTATAACAGTAAGTCCTGCGCAACACAAACCACGCTGATGCACAGGCAATCCATCACACCCCTGAAATGAAGGTACGGGCAGCACCGTGCATGTGGGGGGGTTGTCAGTTTGCATGTGAACATTTGTTTCACAATGAGGAGCCAGACCGGGAGCCAGCAATTCTGGGGCCGGTTTTTATCCTCCCTACAGTGCGGTACCCTCCTGCCTGGCGCCCCATCCCGGGCTCAAAGTGCACAGCTCAGGGGCCAAAGCGGAGATGAGTGAAGATGGCGTTGGTGTCACTTGGCAGGCATTCATAACTACCACACCCCCCCCGCCTTTGACTACACAGGGGAGATGCAGAGAGAAAGAGGAGAAGAGACACGGAGCCCCAGGTATCGACCTCATTAGCAGATAAAAGCAACCTTTCTCTGCGACCCCTGACCCTGGAAGTTGCCATGGAGCCTTCCAGTCAAGCCATAGATGGAGCATGCTGGGGTTTCTCACAGCAGGGTGGGGTGAATATGAGCTGCTGTGAGAATTATTAGGATCCCACCCCCCCATGCCCGCCTCTCTCACACACAAATCCATATTTGTCTGCTGCTCGATCTTCTGAACTCACCTCTTGAGGTTGCGCCGTAGCTCACGTCTCTCCTGTTTCCTGCTTTGTTTCAGTCGTCTTAATGCCAGTCAAAAAGTTAAGCTCATTACATCCATGAGTTCTCCTTTGATGTGTGGGGAGGAAAAAGTGTTGCTCGGACAAACCTTTTTATCTCTGCTTGTGTGGTGTTTCCACTTTTATTACATGTGTGAAATACTGCATTCGACTTGATGTTTAGATGTATGGATTCATGTCTTTAAGCTGTTAAATGTGTTTTAAATCTGCTGTCAGGGGTCCCAGCCTCCCTGTTTAAATTGGTCCTCTTTTAAATCTTCCCTTGAATAAATCTGACACGTGATAACTTTGTTTTAAACACTGCTATAAACACAAACACTGTTTTTGTTACAATTATTTCATGAAAAGGATAATATACATTAAACCCAGAAAGTCTTGGTCCGTGTTGTCATACTTTGTGGTACATGTCATGTCAGAGAAAGTGTGTCAGTATAGGGTGTGTGTTCATGTACAGTATGTATTATATGTAAGTGCGTGTGGTTGCTGAAGAATTGGGGGGGGGGGGGGTTATATCTTGGTCATGCTGACTGAGTTTTATAAGCTGTGGCTAACCCCACTCCCCACAGCTGACTGAATATTAAATAAACAGAGCCAAGTGGCTGAATTCAGCGGAGTGAGTGTTCAGGCTGGAGAAACACTATTTCACCAGTGCTGGGGCCTCCCTCATGGGGCCCCCACATCAGCCTGTCTTATTCTTGGCAGCCGCGGTGGAGAGAGGCAGGCTATGGGGTGGTGTGTCTGAGGTAGTGTACAAGGGGGAGTCAACTGAAAAGGAGGAGGGCAGGGGGATGAAAGTTGGACGCAGTGAAGGCCAAAGAAAACCGGAGACGGGAGTTTGTTGTTGATGAAAATCACAACAGCAGCTGAAGAAAACCGAGTGTTGCACCATCGCTGACTGAGTTTTCTTGCGGTTTTGAGGGGAATCGGTGGAATCTGTTCTCCGTCAACATGCACGTCCGAGTCGGAGTGTGTAAGTGGGCCAGTGGGCCAGTGCCAGACAGTGAAGCACGAGCAAACCTCTCAGAAACACAATAGCACTGCATGCTTCGATCCAAATGAGATGCTTTAAATGTGAGCATTAATGAACATGAAGCTTAAAGCAGCGGCAACAAATAATAAGAACAACTATTCACCTTTTCATTTTTTTGTGAGCACAGGTGTAATTAATAACAACACGGAAAGCATGATTGACATGACACTTTTATGGATAATTAAAGGCTACTCTGGTATCAACCATCTCATTGGTTAGCCTTAATGATTGTAATAAAAGACCTGTAGCTTGAAGCCTTTTTCTCAGAAAATGTCGTGAATATTGAAGTCAGTGATGACTACACAGCAGGTTAATCTGCTGCCTTCTTAACAAAGAGGGTCAGAGAATAAAAAAATCATAATTGCAAAAGAATACAGAAATTGTCATTAAAAACAAACTAGATTACACTGGAAAAGTTGTAATTAGAGAGAAGATCAATGATTACATTTTAATAATGTCGATTTTAAGTTACAATATGCTCGAAAATCAGGAAACAAACTGAGACATTCGATCCTTTTAGTTTTATGCACGTTTTCATCTGTGGACGTTTATCTTAGATGTGTCATTCAAGACATTAAGCTTCACCCTAAACATTGTTTCAGTGGCTTTTCAACCACTACAAAATGGTTCAACAGACAAAACTGTAAAATAAAGGATGTGCACCGTTAGATGTTTGAATATGTAATAATGTTTTTGACCTACAGTCTACAACCAGCCAACATGTAGCCAAGAAAATGATGAATATCTGAGCTCAAACATAGATGCAACGTTTAAAAGAAGTGTATTTCAGTTTAAAGTTAGTTTAAAATCTTAGGCTGTAGGTTTGTTAATGGTGACTTAACACAGTTTTTTACCAACTTTAAAGGATGACATTTATTTTACTCGTCTTGAAAATGTTTTGAGAAATTTGCAGAGAAAAGGGAAACTGTCGTGGTTCCGTCCACACAAGGTGCTTCGTGTTCGATGGCTGAATTTTAAGTAATCAAAAATGGTAAGTGTGTTTTCCGTCTGTCCCACTGTCATTGGCAATTAATGCCGCCTGAGAAAAAGCCATGAGCAACGTCACCAGCATACTGACAGTTAACCGCCTGTATTTCCAGGTTGTTTCCATTTTTTTTACCCGAGGAAGCAGACAGACCTGTGCAGCTGTACAGAAGTGAACTGAAAATGAACTAAATGCAAGCGGTCGCTGCATCTTATGTGCAAAGTTCATGATTGTGGCGGTCAGTGTGTGACAGTCGAAGACTGAGGAAGAGCTGAAAGATGGAAATGTCGGTGGCTTATTGGTATATTCATATGTGATCACCAATGAACGAGGCAGAAGCTGGAGAGTCAAGCATAATTAAGAGTTTTTTTCATAGAAAAAACTTAAAATTTCTCAGTTCTCACAGGATCTGGGGGAGCAAGACCCTCAGCCTCAAACCCACGTGTGTCATCCTCTCTGCAGGATCTAGTCAAACACACAGACATGCATTTCTCGGTCCGTTCTCAAATGTCACTTCTTCACTTCAAAGACTTTCCGCAATCAGATTACCCACCACCACCATCAGTGCACCCACCTGTGCTTTCCACGCACACACACACACTTTGGGATACCAAAACCAACCGTCCCGGGCTGCGAGATCACCCATTCCAGACAGAGAATAAAACTAATTTGATATCACACCCCTGTTTGATGTATATATACCGCGCCGCCACATGAACGCTATCCAGTCACAGCGAGCATCTGGGCAGGTCATGGGAGCCACTTTCAGGATGGAGTGAATCTGCAGGGCTTCAGCCTCCCACACCCCGCTCCATAAACACAGCTGTCAGTCTTGTGTCTCCTGTCATTGCAAACTCCTGTTTTATTCTCTCCTCTATCATTCAATTTAGGCAGTAGGGCTGAGGAGGCAGGAAGCCCTCCGTCAGCGTCCTCCTCTGTTGTTGGTGGATATTGGAAAGTTTGGCTGTCTCAACTGATTACGCAACAAAGAGATATATGTTTGGGATGCTTCCATGTGTTTACAGAGAAGCCTTTGCATACTGCTGCGAAACACTGGCCATCTCTAATTACTCACACCAAAAAAAGAGCAACGCACATGCAAGAGTTCAGCTAATCGAAGCCAGTGCCTGTGTTTTTTGATGAATTGTTGTCCTCTTCATATCCCTCCCTGTGCGTCTCCCACACTGTGCTTCAGACCTCCCACAGAACACTACAAACAAACATTACACTCATACACATGCGCACACCAGGGCAGGTAGGGGTTGTAGTCCAGGAAATGCTGTTTCATCTTGACCCCAGAAACCCGGAGGCACACGAGTGCAGCTCATTGGTTTTAAAAGGTGAGTAGAAAAGGGAGCAGAGAGACAGAGAGCTAAAGACAAAGGGGGAAAGAATCTGTTTGTGTGTGTGTGGTGGAGGGAGACAGAGAATGAGAGGAAACAGTTAGATGTAGTGGAGTCTCTGAAAAGTCTCTGCGCACTATGCTTCCCTCTCCTGCAGCTCCACGCAGGTCGGCATTCCCCTTCGCTCTCCTTGTGTGGTCCGGAGCTCCAAGTCATTCCCAAACAATCGGCATTAATCCAGGGAGCTGGGGGCGCTGCCAGACTGCCAGAGCACCCTCACCCTGGCCTGTACTGACGCATGCTACTCAACACCCTCTGTACACTCAAAGACACACACTCTCACTAATAGACTCATGCTTGCTTTGATCAGGCTTGGTAAAGAAGTGTGTTCTACAATGCGGTCTACAAAACAGTCTTTGACCAAGCAAGAGCAACAGCCCCCCACCAAGCTTAGGTTTGGTCACAATGATAAGGAGGTGCTTGACTAGCACCTTTGATAAACTGTTTCTGACGTGTCTCTCATAAATGTGCCAATTCTAATACGTCAGGCTACAGTAGATAAAGAGGGGCTGTGTGAGGTACTTCTGCTGTGCTCCATTTGCCTGGAAATTATGTCACATCCCAGTTGACAGTTTTCCAGTGAGCAATGCAAGACAATAACGCAATTATGCTGTTCTGGCTGCATTCAAGGTTCATAGCAATTTGATAATTGATAGTTTAGGCAGAACTGTGTGTGCGACTGATTTAATGAGACACAAAAGTGTCTCACTAAATCAGAAGTGCCAATACACTGCAGCTATTGCCACTTTTATGTGCAGGACAGTCATGTTGGATCTGGAAGTTTGGATTGGAGAGATTCCTGCAACTTTCTTAGTCAAAACAAAGTCAGAGGGCTCTCAGTTTGGAAAAGTAGATGAGGAGTAACCTACTTGCATAGTCGCTTCCACATCCCATGTCACCCAGCTCAATCATTCCGGTGCTAACCTGTCAAAATGGCTCTTTTTATTCATTTTCTGCCACTTATCCAAGACCGACCACAGTGTACGCAGAGATCCCCAGACCTCCTTCTCCTCAGACTATATGCTATGGCATTTATTTCAAGAAGTACCCAAACTTACTGTTAACAATCCTTGTCACGAGACTCAAGGTTATTATCACATACCTGAAGGGCTTCCGTGAATATCTTTCAACCTACATCCATAATTACAAAGGAAAGCTCTTTACATTCACCTTTATGCATTTAGCAGATGCTTTTATCCAATGTGACTCACAAGGAAAAAGGAGAATTTGCAATCACATATATTTCAAAGAACAATTTACAAGCAGTTACAATGTCAAGAAGCAACTAGAGGGAGAGTACAAGTGGTTAGGTTAGTTGAATGCAGCTGAGAAGCGGGAAAACAAATAAAAAATTTGCCATTGGCTTGTCAGATGATGCTAGCGTCATGTTATGGTCATAAGTTTCTCTGAATGTCAGAGTGTTGTGACGGGTAGATGAGGCAAACACATTCTTTATTCTTTAAATGAATGGAAAAACTAAAACTTTACTCTGAAATCAAAACAAATTACAGAACCAAAAACACACAGATCATTCTGATGCACTGTTTTTTATTTAGCTCAAAGGATTCTGAAGATGTTTGAAATGATACTCTAATACTAATACTGTAAGCGTGCCCAAAACCAAGACACGGTGATGCAATAACAATAAAAACAATAGTGGTCAATTTTTGTTTGAGCTGAAAGACGCAGCACTTAGTAGATACTTGACATTCATTCCAAGTATTTTCAGAAGTAAAGAACAGTTGAGTGTTTTGAATATAATTTTTTGATTCTTTTTTCTTTACAGTTCAACTTCACTTGGCCAACAACATCCTCACAGATGGGCTTAACGAGTTTTTGAACATCTTTTTCTGCTCCTACGAGTTCATTTTGGAGTTTTTAAGGCTTTTAAGGTTTGCTTCACACTCTCTTCTGTAAAAGCCTCACGCTGATCCCTCCGTCTCCATCACACACACATCCAGGGATCTGGGATCAGTCAACAAAGTGTGCTGCACCCTCGAATGTATATTCCTGGCAGTGCTACAGCTGAATTGCTGCAATCAGCCATTACTCTAATTCAGTAATTTATCTGACCTTACACATTCATCACGTTTATATAATTCCAGGCACACAGATGATGAATTGGAGCATTTGTGGCCCCAGTTCCCACTTGTCTCACCAGGGGACCATACTGGATTTCCCCCTCAGCCTCTTACAGCCTGATCTCTAACTCTGACCAGCCATTCGTCAGTCAGTTCAGATTGACCTTGACACTGTGTCCAGTTCCCAAACTCCACCCCACCTTGCACTTCATCCCAAAGGCCTGAAGGTGAGTGTGCTGCTGGGAGGTTGGCTGGATGGAGCTATGGCGAGGAACCAGGTCACTAACTCCCTTACGGCCATTACTGTAATTATAGTTGGCGTTCTTAATTGTTTTTTTTCCCCTTCTTCTGCTGGGCCTAATGAGGTGGTGATGGTGGTGGTGGGGGCTACTGCGATGCAATTAGGGAGGCTGAAGGAGGCAGTGGGAGGTGAGGGAGTTTGCAGGAGACACAGGGTGAGTGGGGAGGAGGAAGCAGGCGATGGCGTACGGTATTGAATTGTCAGTCCAGGTTATGATTAGGAGGCACAGATGCAGCCATGTGAGAAATGGATTTCATGCCTGTTGAGTCTGCGATTTCTCCTGGAATGTGGGGGTTTGCTGCTGAGAGGCGGAGAAAGCTCCTCAGAGCAGGATGAAAAACCGAGGCGGAAATGGGCGTAACCATGGACTCATGATGCCCCCACGCCCTTAACCCTCCTCTGTTTGTAAGCGGCAGTGAAAAAGCTAATATTCAGAGACATTGTTTAGTTTATATCAATTTTAGTTATTAGGAAACACAACTAACTGTATTTTTGTATTTTTGCTGAGGTCCTCAAGATGCTGACTGACTTTGACACATGCAAAGCATTGGCACATATGGGAGGAGAGCTTGTTACACAACAAGCTTTACCAATTTTGTGACAATCAGCCAGTGTTTTTGCAGGGATGTGTTAGTTTGGATTAAAGTGTCTCAGTCAGTAAAAGACGTACGACAGAATTTATGTCCCTCACTGTAGAAATAACAAGGCCCGGTTGTGTAGATGTTTCTCCCTTCTGACTCCTCACATGTGCAAATGTTTCAATGTCTGTTTGAATTTTGAGTAAAATGTGTGACACAAAGGAAGAGGAAAGGGTGTACTTCTGGAGCCAGGCCTAGTTTACCCTGACCAGCAGCACCAGTTGTAGCCAAAATGCTTCCCAACCCATGTTTGGACGTACTATACGTGGCTCATTTCTTGGACCAGACAAACGCCAGAAATCCCAGCCAAGCAAGCTCCTCTCTATAAAATACAGGGTTCGTGGTTGAGGTTCATTTTCTTTAGTAGTTCAGGCTGAGAAGGGCACAAAACATCATAAACGAACCAAATGACAGATGCAGTTCATTATTGTTCAATGAAAGCAATTAAGACATTTACAGTTATTCCTAATTACACTAGATTTCCCATTAAAGCTCGGGGGTGTCGGAATAAATTACATTTGTGAGTATTTGCCCAGACTAAAGGAACCAGATTGTGCAAGCTGAGAATTAAAAGTGAAGGGTGAGGGGACTTTAGTAAAACTCACCAACATGGTTTTTCTTGTGTCTGCCTATTTTTATACTACTTCTCTGCAATTATGGATGAACAACTGAGTCAGCAGGAGGTTTTGTAGCCCTGATAAGATGATAATTAGCAGCTATCGTGATGTAAAACAGTGACCTGGAGGTATAAAAATAGTGCAGTGTTTGTCAGATATGCTAAAATGATGTCTTTTTTAAACTCCACTGGAGGTCTGAGCAATAATTATGATAAAACAAACAAGGACAAAGAGGATTTCTTCACTTGTTGAGATTTTTATGGGCACTGTAACATCTGCAGTCAGAGAGTGTTGAAATCTGAAATGTAGGTTCCTGAGGAGTTAGGTAGTGTACTTGTTGTAATAGGGTGTCACACTGAGACGTGGTGTTGTGTCGGCCTCTGGGGACATCACATCATGGAAAACTGAGCACAGAGCGCAGTCTGTGCAGAGCTGTACGTTGCCTAAAGTTTTCAGCAGCCTTGTCGGAAATTAGTCAACAAACTCCTTGTCTACACCCTGCAGTGTGCTCGGCCCTGCCTACACCCTGCCTACACCCTGCCCTGTGTGCTCGGCCCTGCCTACACCCTGCAGTGTGTGCCTACACCCTGCCTACACCCTGCCCTGTGTGCTCGGCCCTGTCTACACCCTGCAGTGTGCTCAGCCCTGTGTGCTCGGCCCTGTCTACACCCTGCAGTGTGCACGGCCCTGTCTACACCCTGCAGTGTGCACGGCCTTGTGTGCTTGGCCCTGTCTACACCCTGCAGTGTGCTCAGCCCTGTGTGCTCGGCCCTGTCTACACCCTGCAGTGTGCTCAGCCCTGTGTGCTCGGCCCTGTCTACACCCTGCAGTGTGCTCGGCCCTGTGTGCTCGGCCCTGCCTACACCCTGCAGTGTGTGCCTACACCCTGCCTACACCCTGCCCTGTGTGCTCGGCCCTGCCTCCACCTTGCAGTGTGCTCGGCCCTGCCTGAACCTTGCAGTGTGCTCGGCCCTGTCTACACCCTGCAGTGTGCTCGGCCCTGCCTGCACCCTGCAGTGTGCTCGGCCCTGTGTGTTCGGCCCTGCCTGCACCCTGCAGTGTGCTCGGCCCTGTGTGTTCGGCCCTGCCTGCACCCTGCAGTGTGCTCGGCCCTGTGTGTTCGGCCCTGTCTGCACCCTGCAGTGTGCTCGGCCCTGCCTGTACCTTGCAGTGTGCTCGGCCCTGTGTGTTCGGCCCTGTCTACACCCTGCAGTGTGCTCGGCCCTGTGTTCTCGGCCCTGTGTGTTCGGCCCTGCCTGCGCCCTGCAGTGTGCTCGGCCCTGTGTGCTCGGCCCTGCCTGCGCCCTGCAGTGTGCTCGGCCCTGTGTGCTCAGCCCTGTGTGCTCGGCCCTGTCTGCACCCTGCAGTGTGCTCGGCCCTGCCTGTACCCTGCTGTGTGCTCGGCCCTGTGTTCTCGGCCCTGTGTGTTCGGCCCTGCCTGCGCCCTGCAGTGTGCTCGGCCCTGTGTGCCCGGCCCTGTCTACGCCCTGCAGTGTGCTCGGCCCTGTGTGCCCGGCCCTGTCTACGCCCTGCAGTGTACTCAGCCCTGTGTGCTCAGCCCTGTCTACGCCCTGCAGTGTACTCAGCCCTGTGTGCTCGGCCCTGCCTGCACCCTGCAGTGTGCTCGGCCCTGTGTGCTCGGCCCTGTGTGCTCGGCCCTGTGTGCTCGGCCCTGTGTGCTCGGCCCTGTGTGCTCGGCCCTGTGTGCTCGGCCCTGTCTACACCTTGCAGTGTGTGCTCGGCCCTGTCTACACCCTGCGGTGTTGCAGAACGCACAGGTGCAGATCGCGGTTCATGTGCGTACATGTGAGAGCATTTGCAGTTACAAACAGGGCCCTGTTTGTGCCACTCCTGCTGGTTTGTTAATGAAGGAATCTAATTGGATTTTTTGGGGTTGGTGCAGGGGTGTTCAGCAAAGGATGGGGCGGGTCTGAGCTCCCTGAAGAGAGGGGACATGAGGGGAACAAACCTGCAGGGTGGATTACCACTGTGCCCCTTTCTCTCCTGCTCTGTCTTCTTAAGGCTGAGGATTACTGAGCAGCGAAGCTGTTGAGACAGCATTTCACGAGTTTAGCCTGTTAAGATAAAGAGCAGGTCATGCGAGGAAACACAAATTCTGCTTTGAACGCTTAATGTTCAAGGGATAATCTAGTGTAGTTCAGCTGTTGCTATCCGGACTACAGAGTACAAAGTATGTACAGAGTTACCCTCAAATGTGGATCTTTGTACATTGAACAAATAAGTTTAAACTTATGAACTTATGACTGAAATCCATTTCTGATGAAAACTCACTGCCGTTGACGGGCTGTTTGCTGCCATGTCCTCTTCTTGTTCAGTGAACTTGCTGAATAAAAAATGAGGTTGAGCCTGTCAGATATGTCACGACAATTACAAAGAAGAGGGAGGTTCTGCAGATTGTTTTTCACCAACAAAAGCGGTAAAACAGAGGGAGACATGGGGTGAAGTTGAATATGGATTCGCTGTCCCTCTCACTCCTTCCCACCCTCCCTTGTTGCCCCCATCTCTGCTGGGCTATTGTTCCAGGGCCTTGACCTCCCCGTCTTCCGGCTGGGACTGAAGTAGTTCCCGATGGCCGCAAACAGGATTAGGAGCTCCCATGGCTCTGGTCATTCTCTGTGGATTTGGGAGAGTTACTGCAGCTTGGCTGGGCTATGGTACTTTAATTACCCTGCCACCAGGGGGCCTCAGAGCAGCCCTGCGGGTAACAAGCAGGGAGTGTGGGGGGGGGCTTCTGTCTTTACATGGGAATAATCCCTGAGCCCCTCTCATCAGGTCAAATCGCACTAAGATCTGACAACCGTTTTAACCTTGACTGCAGGACTTTAGTGTCAAGTGCACTGCAATTTGTTCATACTTCAAATGTATTTGTTTACATATTCTAACATCAAAAATCTTCAAGGTAACGTGAATTCCAGTGAACTGATTTTTTTCTTCTCTATAACCAGCTCATCCATCTTTCACTCTGTGTTCACTTAAAGGAAAAATATTATAATATACATACTCATAATATACAAAATTATACAAGTCGGCTATATTTCCTCTATGAAATGTCCCTGATGCGCTTTGGCCAAAATAATATATACCAAAGACAAACAGAACACCAGCTTCCCTTTCAGACGTGTCTTTACACCTCTTTTCAAACAGCTGGTTTCAGGTGGTGGCGGGAGCAGCAGCTTTGCTCTGCCATGTAAACGTAAATGTGGACACGTCTCCTAAGTTCTCCTCAGTCACATATCGGCTCCATAAAACCGTGAACAACACTGAGAACTCTTGCTTACATGGGTGCTGTTCTACATTTAATTTTTCAATGGAGGGTTTCAGTGTTGCACTACTAATAATGCATTAAATAACTAATTGGAAATTGGAAGTCAGATTTCTTTGTTGGGATATAAAACATTAAGCAAAATACCGGTAGAACATTATCAACTTATTTTCTTAAATGAACAACATAACTCTGCTATTGAGAATGTTCTGTTCATAGCAAAGCCTGAAAGCATGAGAATATCTTTTTACAGTGAAGGCAGCATGATGTGAAATAGACGTTTGGTAGACATAAAGATAAAAAGGCTGGATAATTCTGTTCTTAGCTGGTAGTGTGATGAAAGTATCCTAAAAACATTCAACACTGAATGAGCAGCCCAAAACTAAGTGCCAGGTTTGTTTAATGTTGGAATATTTGAGGTGACATTTGAGGTGTAACAGTATGTTCCCATTGATGCTTCCTCATGCAATCAACATTGTGCTGTTACAAAAAGTGGTTGAAAATAATTTAATTAAATTCAGTTTTATTTATGTAGCACCAGTACAAATTTAATCTCAAAACAATACAAAGATACAATCCAGTTCCAGCTAATTCAATCCTAATCATAACTAATGTCATGTTAAAGTGAAACTACAGTAAAATTGTGTATCTCATGCACATGGGATCGTCACATGGTCAAAATAAGAACTGTCTTTTCATCTCCCCACGCACCTCTGTGTGCCTTTGGTGCAAAATCACACTGATCACTGAGGCATGTTATTAGTTCACAAGCTGACACAACACATTCTTTCTTCAAAAAGGCTAAAGAGACCAAAGGCTCAACTTGTGGCCCCTTGAAGCTGTGCAGCTCGCTATATGAACCAAACCATAGATGGCATACAAATGATGGAGGGAGTCACTTTCTTTAGGGAGTGAAACAAGTGAAAAGTACAAAACTTCTGATGACTACTAGGTGTTGGCTCCGAATTACCTCCTATTTGCAACTCAATGTATAATAATTGAATAAATATTAGGTCTTTAATGTGTATTTTTGTATGAATCTCCAGCTCCGCTCTCTTGTTCAAATCTGGTTGAAGAGACAAAGATGCTTCAAAACAGCAGTTCAGAGACTCATGGGTGACGTTACAGTGGCCAATTCCACCAGTTATACTGACTATGTAGTCCAAAACTATAGGATTTAAACTGACTATGCCTTAACTAATGTCATCATTTATCATTGTTGGTTGGGTGTTATTCGAGTAATTTTATAATTCAAAATCTGTACAGTCGTGTGACAGTAAGCACCTTTACATAAAACTAGACAAAAAGTTAGTTTGTTTGAGTTTTAAAACGCATGTAAACATGTTAGTCTCAAAACCAGTAAGGGTGCAATGATTAGTAGACGTTGTCGACAAAAATCGATAACACAATTAGTCACCGAGTATTTAATTGTCGATAATTATGTCATCACGCGTCTTTTTCACGCTGTCGAGCTGAATATCATTTTTCGTACAGAGTGAGTCATCTCACTTCCTACCTATCTCTGCTTAGAGATTCATGCGCGTTATGGTAAATATTAGCGGGAGATGACCTGTATAAACATAGTGAAATGGCTGCGGTTGGATTAACGTCCTTTTGTCCAAAAGTGTCCAGGGTCTGGGAGCATTTCACCCTCAACACCCAAAAAAATAGATTACCTGCAAGTTTTGTAAAGCCGACCTCACGTATCACGGGAGCAGTCTGTCATGCATGAACATTTGAAGAGGAAGACGTTGGAGCTCTGGGAGATGTAGACTCACCATGGTAAGATATTTAGCTTGTTAGCGTAGCCTGCTAGCTATAAATAAACGGAGTTGTCTTGGATTTTAACATTAAAGGGCAACATTAAAATTGTATTATTCAACTTCACAGTCCAAAGTTACAACCAGGCTGTATTATTTTTCACTTGTTCACTTTTTGGTATTGATTTGACTGTTAGTGCTAAGAGCTTCTTAGTGAATCTGGGAAACGCAGTCAATGTTAGTGTTAAAAGTCAAGATGAAATATTGCTTGAATGTATCCTTTTTCAGTTTTAGATTGTTTTAATTAGTAATTAAGCGATTAGTCGATTAATCATTTCAATAATCTAGTTGACCATCAAAATAGTCGTTAGTTGCAACCCTAAAAACCAGACTAACTCACCCATATCATGTGTTTTGGGTCTAAAACGTGAATTTATATGCTCAGCTTGACTCAAATAGGCCGAGGCCCTCAGCACATTCTTCAATTTTTTTGTAAAAGCAGTAAAGCATAATTGTATATCAACAGCCAAATTTCCAAAAAAGCTACTCTTACTCACATATTTTTCTGTTTCTTTTGTCAGATGGCTGCACACATCAGAAACCGTGACTGAAACGCAGCCAGTTAAGATTACTTGTACATTCGTGGTCGTTTAAGTCATTTCCAGACTGTCTAAAACTGTCCAGACTGAATAAAATAATCTGACAAAATCGCCACTTAAGTAACTTAAAGAAAATGCACGTGCAGTGAATTCAGCTGTGCTTACATGGACAATAATCTACAGTTAGGAACAGCACAATATCTTGAATGTCAGTAGCTCTGCTCTGCTCCTGTGCAAGTTTACAGTAACAAGGCCGGTTTAAGAATTGATCCGCCCGGTTGAGCTGTAACTGCAGCTGGACTCAGGCGGGCATGTAACCGTGCTGAATGTGTCCATATAACATGACTGTGCTGCAGATAGTTTGTGTCATGGAAGGGGAAAATCTCCCTGCAACAAAACATTTTCAAGACCTCGTAATCTACATTACAGGCCTTCTGAACCTCTTAATGATCGTCAGACCTCATATGAACAGAGAAATTCTCAGATCACCTTTGCCAACAATGATATCACAAGCACAACACCACAGCTGTGAATATAACTGAGTTAATGCATTTTAATTTATGCATTGTTTGTTCTCATACCAATAAAAGACAGGATACAGCTTGATGCTTGATGGCGGAGAGCGGATTGAGAAAATATGGTACTGGCTTAAAATGGCAACATCTGGATCTGGCCTAATGTCACTGACTGCTGTGTGTGGGTGTGATTGTGAGTCTCTGCGAGTGTGTGATGGCAGGCACAAAATGCGTGTGTATGTGCTTATGGGAAGAGTGTGCCGAGAAGGAGGCACAGACAAAGGTAGGCCTGTGTGCCCCTTCCACTGAAGACCTGTGGAAAATTCCCTGTCAACGCTGTGCCAAGGCGCCTGGCCCTACGAGGCGGGACTCCAGAGGAATGTGAGAGGCAGACGTGACCAGGAGAGCCAACATTTAACCAAGGCCAGAGAGGGTAGGGGTGGGGGAGCTGTCCGAAAGTGCTGGCCGGTGTTTGAATGCAGGGATTTTTCTTTGCAGCAGCTTTTGTTTCTGACGTTCATCAGTCGTAACAAGAAGCACAACATGACTTTCTCAAACAGCGTAAAGGTGATTTTCATCTCAGTGTCACGGTGTCTGTTTTTAGTTTAGTTTGTTCAGTTTTGGTTTGTGTGTTTCCTGTTTTATCTTGACAGAGTTCTTCGTTTGTGTGGCACGTTTACTTCTTTTCCCTGTGTTTTCCCGTCCTTTTTGATTGCTTGATTGTGTCGACCTGTGCCTCATCGGTCTTTGAGTCTTTTATATTCCTGTTTTCTTATTGTCCCCTGTGCCAGTTTGATGATTCATTTACCAGTTTTGCTTTGCTTTGTCATCCTGACAGTCACCTGTGTTTTTCCTTGTGTTTCCAGTCTTTTTTTACTTTTTTATTTTATTCAGCTCTGTGTTTGTTGGACTTTTGTTTAGATTCAAGATCAACATTTCCAGTTGCCTTCTGTGAGTTTACCTGCCAGCCTCGGTGATTTGAGTTCAGCACATCCTGAAGGGTGTTTAGTGAGCTCTGTTGAGCTGAAAGTCAGAGTCTTTAGTGTGATTATGTGGCTCTTTTTTAACCTGGGTAAGTAGCCATGGTAACTGAGTCTGGACTCGTTACCTAGCTGTTTATGTTCAGAGATATGGATTAAATCGACCGAAAAAGGTTGTGTGTCTGACATTGTGATAAAAAGTGCATAATTGATGTTTAACAAATTGTTAAATAGCAAAAAAGTTTGTTCATGTACCACTATTATATGTTTATCAAATGTTGGTATTCTAATCGCTAAATTTATCCACAATTCAAAAGTTGAGTCGGTGACATATTTTAGTTTTTTTAATCTAAGAAATATTTGACCTACCATGGATTTAAATCGAGCCTAAAATCAGCCCTTTTAACCATTAACAAATCATGTTGAATATCCAAACCTACAGTTTTAGTGAAAGAACATGCAGGCTGTGCATCATGTTACCATGGCAACCTTGCATTCAGTTGTTGAATCGGAGTGGGTCATATATGTTTTACATCTTGTTCCCGTTTGCCGCTCTATGGCTTACCGCTGATACTGGATCTAATATACACAATAGAAAATAAATCAGTAAAAGGTGATTTCTGTGTTGTTATTGGACCAGTAGCAGAGTTAAATTTACTCCTTATCAAGCTAAAAGCTTAAGAGTTTTACTGTATGTGCAGCTGTCCTGATAAAAACAGCAGGAAACAACTTTCTGGCAACTTTCTCTATTTTCTTAATTGCAGCAACTGTGCTTTTCCTGTATTGAATTTTTCATGCATCAACATTCATACAACCTGCTTTTCTCATAAATGACGTGTCGGGTGATTATTTTGTGTGGAAGATGCATTAAAGGCTTCTTCCACAGCCTGAAGAGGACAGCCAGAGTTATAAAGTGAAGCGAGATCATAAACACCGTTGTACTACCTGTTATGTCCGAGTTTTGGTTTTGTTAAGCCAGTTAACACGGATTTCGGTAAATTTAGCTGCTGTCAACCAGAGACAACGGAAGGTTGTGGGTTTCCACCAGAATTCAACCTGATCACAGGCGTGAATATTTACATTTTACAGTAATTGAAGCACATAGCCTGCTTTTTTCTGAGTGAGACGTGTGCATGTGTTATCAACCGGGTAAAATCTGCAGTTCATCTTGGGAAACTCAAATTTGACTCCAGTGTGTAGACTACCCAGCTGTTGATTTTAAGTCTTAGTCCCAGAAACTGAGATGTTGCCCAGTAATCTGACTGTTTTTTCTTTCAAAAGTCAACACTGCGAGACAGAAGCTTTTCTAACATTTCTCTACATGCAGGAGCTGTGTAGAAAGCAGCAAAGGCTCCCGTCATCGGAGCTGTGTTGATATCACCCAAACTGCACCCACGTGAGTCATATGCAGGTCAGCCCGTCACCATCTCTGCTGCTTAGCAACGTCAGATGGGGAAAATTTGGGTAGACCACAAACTACTACTTAAACTATACAGATTTCAGTGCAGTACTATGGAAAAGCAGATACAACCAAGAGAGGGAAACTGATTACAAATGAGAAGGCAATTCTCTTGAGTTTTTTCCCCCTTTTTTTTCAGTCTCATAACGGGAAGAAGACGACATGTAGCAGCACAATATGAGTCTTACAAACAGACATATGGTTGCTTGCTTGCTGAAATCCAAAGATCAATGCTAGTCAGGAAAAACCTGCATGTAGAGTGGACCAATGGGCTGCAACAGCCATTGAAATCAATGATCAGGGCCTAAACTTTAGTGTGCACAGTCTTAGTTCAGTTTACTTATTTTTCCAGTTAGATAATATTTCACAATTATTTTTGTTGGGATGTGGTCAGCATTCCAGCCTCTGAGTCCTGTTTGAGACCATTCTTTCTTTTTTTAAATAGACTTTTGTTCTTTCTAATTGTTTGGTTCGGTTTATAAACTAAAACTGCTTGGTATGGGATAGGAAATGATGGTTTGGGGTAAAATGCAAGCCATTTAAAACCCTTTACTGTTCTCAGAAAGGTGGAAGTAGTTACACATTTTTTAGCTCTGAAAGCTGAGATAATGCATATCCTGTGGCTTTTGGACAGGTAAGGTTTTGCACCTACTGTCAGGATCTGAGATTGGCAGATAGAAATACTTTGTCTGCTGCATTTATTGTGGTGCTATGCTTTGCGACCTTTGGCCTCTGGTAAAGTCCTCTGCAGGAACTCATTTTGGTCTCCTCATTCAAACAGCTCAAAACTACTAATCACTTCTCTTTCACCTTCACCGCAGCCTCATTTTTGGCAGCTGTCCTAAGGCAATTCACCTGGATGTCTGGCCCCAAGGTGTCAATCTGGACCAGGTGTCCCTTTCTACCCATCACCCCTCTGGTGAGGCATGTGTGACCCACAGGAAGTTTTCAAAATATCCCACCCCACCTGCACTGGAGGCCTGCAATTCCTCCAATTCCTGCTGATGGCTGAAAGATACGCTACAGTGATCACAAACTTCCAGGAACGGAACTCCTTAACTGTGCAACTTTGCTAATGAGAATGATTTACTGCCATGGATGGACATTAATAATGAAAAATGAACAATTACTGCAGCAGTAGGGTGGCATAGTGATTAGGGAGCCTGATTCTCAGGCCTGAATTCAATCATGTTTGACAGCAAAGTTCCTTGGCGGGGGGGGTTTAGCTGATTTGGCACCACGATGGCCTCATAGTTGTGAAGAATAGAAAATGACCAGTTTTTTCTTTTAGAATACTGCCAAAAAGTATGTTAGTGAATTCCTATGCCTGTTCATAGCCCTCTAAGATGAAATCCAGAGATTCGTTTCTTCTGGACAGTAATCAGGTGCTTCATACTGTATTCATTGTGCTCTAAGGGGTGCAGGGAGGAAATTGTCCTGTCTGCCAAGCCTCTGTGGATCCTGTCTGAGGCTCCAGTGGGGCTACCGAGCCTCCTTCAATCAGCCCCAGGAGCTGCCAGGACCTTTGCATCTGCTCCTGCTTAGGCCAGCCCCCAGCCTCCTCTAAATAACGTAACAATCATTTGCTTTTCTTCCAGTTTTCTGCAACAGCAATGGTCTAGCAGGGTGCTAAGATAAGGGTGCTGCTGAATGGTCTACTCAAGCATGCGTGAAAACAGTCACCGTTTGGAGGAAGCACATGCTCAAATACATAAATAAACACACATGTAGAGACTCACATACACAATGGAGAAAGAAAAAGGTCAGGTTTGCCTTGCCCCCACCCTTGTAGACATTCCTGGAGCACCTGCACTCACTTAATATTTTGGCAGGAAAGGAAAAAAGCTCCTCTGCTCAGCGCCTGTCATGTTTGTTCACTGAAGGAAACAAGTTTGGTTTTAATTAGAATCTCTGCCAAGAGCTGAGGTAATTGCCACTCTGTATGTCTTGCTTTCTTTTTCAAAATCTCCTTTTTGTTTTGTTTTTTCTTTAAAACAGAGTTGAGTTGGGCTCATGCTCCAAGAAAAAACTAAATTCATCTGAGCATGCATTAAATACCGTCAGTATGTGCATCCATGCTTGAAATTGAAAAATGCAGGAAAAACAGGGTTAGCAACCGCAAAGTGTAAGCAAAGCTAGATTATCAAGGCATAAAACATATGACATGAGCAACATAATCATTTGGATAATTGCTGCTCATCCAGTTCAGATGTAACTCTGGTGGTTTCGGCCCTAAACTGGGATTTGTCCTGAAGGGGTCCGAGGTTCCTCACTCCTTAACCGTCCCCACATCCATCCACCACCCTTTCCCCACCTGTAATCCAGCTGTGCTCATGTGCAGCTCATGAAAATTCCCACCAAATTATTCTGACAAAACACCAACATCTGCTGCTGGGAGACACCCCCTTCAGTACACACACATGCAAACACAAGCATTTACATACAGCAAGTCAGCTCTGTTTAGAGTTACCAGTGCACGTGCATGCACACGTATGTAGGGTGGCAAAGACAGCGCAGCACACAAACTTCAAATGCAAATAAAGACGACATCCTCTCCACTCTGGCAACACATATATTGTGCACAACATAAAGGACCTTCTTGCAGAAAATATGCAAACACAAATATAAAAAAGTCTAATTTCTGATGTGTGTGTTAAATCAAATATAATAAGCTATTTCAATGTTTTTAATCAAAACAACCTGTGACTTTTGCACCTTTTTGTAACTCAGCTGTAGAACTGACTTTTAAATCACACTCACTGTTTTTTAATGAACTCCTAGAGGCTTTGTGCTGGAGCAAGTTCTTGTAAACTTTTAGCGTCTCAGTTGAGAGCTTTGTAACGAGAAACACAAACTGGTATGGGTGCGTGCTGCCAAATACAATAAGACTGCTGCAGTTGATTAAAACTGCCCAGAAAAATAATTTGTACAAGCACGGTGATGTGTCTGCACAGAGCCTAAAGGACTCCTCTGCAGTCTGGCAAGTGATACCTGCTGCACCTCCAGACCAGGAGTGGATTATTTCTTCATGCTGTGAGACTGTTGAACTTAAAACATGAAGTTATGCTGGGCTTACACCAAAGGATTTTCACAGTCCCAGACTAAAAACTGACAGTCTTTAGGAGTCTAACTGGAGTGTCGGCGCGCTCCTGTCATCTCGATCGTTAAGTTTAAGGTGATAATCTGCAGTCTGCAACCGTGTTTCATACCAGTCTTTCCCTAGTCTCGGGCTTGGGATCATATCAAGCGTGTTTAATATTATCACAGGTCGCAGTGACGTAACACAATCAACAATAGATGAGCACTGACAAAATGGGAAACAGGAAAGCAGACAGTCAATAACAAACATGTCGGCGGACGTAGAAGAACGAGCGACAAGCAGGCGTTCCCCGTCCATATAGCCAAGGCTGTGCCGTATTCTGTGGTGTTTTCTCTTCTTTTTTGTTGGGTTTTTCTCTACAAACCACTGCACAGACAAGAGCAGCTGTAGCTAAAAGCTGCTTCCCCTCCATTTTTGTAAAACTTCTGCTGAGCATGATGGGGGGGGGATTGCATGATGGGAAAAATTCTAGTTGTGGTCTTGTAAATAGTGACCCTACAAGATTCACCGTCTTTGTAAAATCTTTAGTCTGAGGCTCGTCTGGGACTAAAAACTCTGAACACTAGTCTTTAGATGTGAGCTGATAGTCTTTCAGAGTCTTTTCAAAGTCTTCTGGTGTGTGGGAAGCATTAGTTATATCTTGTGATCTGTTACTGATCTAAATAATCCCCCTATAAATAATCTACAAGTTGTCTCTTTTATGCACAATGACAAGCATCACTCAAAGACACCTTAATGCAGTTAATGCAAACTACATGTAAATGACATCCCCACTTCACTGTGCATGAGAAGCTTATTTGTGTGAACCTCTAGCAGTGCTTGGGAACCCTCCTTAAAGCGGTGTGTGTTGCAATGATTCGTTATATTGGTAAGTGACGTGCAGGATTAGAACTGCCCTGGTTGTTGGAAAGATCTTCACCCTGACCATTAATCGTCTTTTCTGCTCCTCGTTTTGACACAATGGTGAGATGTAATCTATTAAACTTTACAGGTATTTCTACCATCTATTTTTCTCATGTGCTTGACACAAAGTTCACCAATTGCCAAAGAATATTATAGCTCAAAAGTTTCACAAATGCTTTAATTTTCCTTTATCTACTGTTGATGAAAGACAGTTGGTTCTGATCCCTCTTTTAGGTTCGAACTCATGCACATGACTGGCCAGGTTGACAAAACAGCCCAACGTTAAGAGGCTGGCACTCAAATCATCCACTTGGCTCTCATATTTTCTGAGGGTGGTGGTGCTCTGTGAAACAGATAACAGAGCAATTTGCATTCAAAGCTCCCTTCGTGGTTCTTGATAATTCTAATTTGAGACCCAGCTGTTACATATGAGTCATTTTCAAGCTGCAATTATACTTGCAGCATTGGTCATTGAGAAAGCAAATTGTGATATTAACAAAGCGCCTTAATGGTTTATATCGGTGTTTGCAGACGTGCTAGATTCAGTGCAGGCTTCTTCCAAAGCAGCAGGCATTGCTTCTGAGAAAATGGATCTGCGATAGAGGAATTGAAGTCATATTGGGAGTATAATATCCATACACAAGCGCCTGGGGAAGAAAAGTGTTAATCATTTAAATAACTTTGCAGAAGTTGCGGGTATTAATCCGCCCGAGCTCTGATCAGCATTGATGGAAACACACATTAGTTTTTTTCTGAGGGTGCTGCATTCAGAGCTGCAAGAGTGGGCACAGAAATACATTTACCAACTGTAACATCTGAAAGTGACAATAATTCACAGACAAAAAGAGATTCATTGATTTAACCTGTCTACAAGCCCGGTAATTCACTCATTCCTTGGTTACGGGCTTTCTTCCATACTCCAGTCAAAAACTAACTAGCTTTATCAGACACATGCATTTGTCAGAACTTATGGTCGCACACAGCCTGCAGTGTTCAGTGCAACACCATCTCAACATGGTCTCTTCATGTTTACATTACAGGTTTGTTCCCTAGAAGGTGGTGGTAGTTAGAAGTAACTCCAGTTCTGTGAGTAAGTTGTAGCCTTAATACATAGGATAAACACAATACTATTGGCACTGGGAAAGGATTTAATTAGCTTGTTTAATGGGCATACCTGGGTTTAAAGCAAACATTTGATCATGCTACTTTTGGTGTAAAAAATAGTTTGAATGACATGTTTTCAGACCCAAACAAACAGACTGAGTTATGTCTGAGTTTTCAAGTTGGAAACCACTTTAATGCATTCAGGCAAAGAGACAGACATTATATATATCCTGTTTAGATTTAATTTCCCTTTGTCTATTTGGTTCCATTTTCGTAAGACGAGGTGAATATAACCTTTTCACATGTGTATAACAAATGCATCAATAGGACAGAGTCCTCTTTCATCATGCCTTGTAGATCCTGTCACTACACAGAGATTAAGAGACGTTGTGCCTGAGACAGGATGACACTTGTGATTTGTCAGCCTGTCTATATGTGGATGAAATTCAGGCATGTATTTTCTCCCAGGTTATTCTCGATGGGGCCTCAGATGACTGGAGCACACGCTGAGCCTTTCAGAAAACCTTTTATTTTGATTTGGACCAGCAGGGGATGGACCAGAGCCTGCTTGGTCTCTCTCCATCCAGGCCTCTGAGGACCCATTAGGGCTGCGATCCAGTCCAGAGATGAGACGCCACGGCGCTGATTTACTACTCAGAGGTCATTCATCGCCTGTGGATAAAAAGACAATTGAATTATGCTGTTGGAAGGGTAAAAGCAGGGTCTGAACATTTCAGGGCGTATGATCTTGCTGAACCAAGACAGAAAGAGATGTCTGATTTATCGGATTGCTCCAGGCAACTTCCTGTTTCTTTGATCAGGTTTCATTACAGATATGAATGCAGCGCTATTTGCTAGTCTGCTGATATTCTCAGAGATGCCAACACAGAACTCAAGGTCAAAGTGAGATCTGAGCTTCATCAGCACAACAGTGGTCAGGTGTGTATTTCAAGTTTAGGACTGAAATAAGTTGTTTGAAAAAATATGTGTAAAAATGTACAAAGCACATTCACCCCAACTACATCTCAGATCTTTGTGGAAAAATAATCTTTTCTACATGTGAAGTGATGTTAAACCTGCCAGTATTCGTACAAGTGCATTTAAAGTTTGTGGGAAATCTGTATTGTAAGGCTGTTTGAGATGCATTATTTATGTCTGCTTGAGGGTGAAAGTGTAGACAAAGTGCTTTATAATTGCAAATCATAATGAAAACACATTTACCGCACTCACAGAAAGAGCTGGATTGCTTATTTCCTTAAGTATGTTTGGCTACAACCCACCGTTGGATCGTCCAACTCCCTCCAAAATCAACTTTGCTGACATCCAATACAGGGAATGCAGGTGATGTGATCAGATATGAGACTCAGTCCGAGGTTCCTCACTCAGGTTTCACCCAATCAGTGCCAAAAACACAGCTGATTCCTTGACTGAGGATGGTTCGAAAACACGTTTAAAATGTGAAAGAATTATTGTGCAATTGACTGTACCAAGAGAGAAAGAAGTGGGGGTTTTCTTTTTACAAACTTACAAAAAGAAATTAGGAGTAGAACGTCAAATGGATTGCTGCAATTTATTGGGAAAAGGCTCAGAAATGTGGATTTCCTCCATTTATAACACATTTTCAGATGGATGACACTTGTATAACAGCTGTTTTTATGGTCCTCGTTGCCATGACAAAAGTGACGTGTAGAAAAGTGATTTAACATTTCAAGTTTGCTCCAAACATTTTCAAACAAAGTTTATTATCTTCATGGATGGCTTGGTCACATGGCTTGAAACCTGCCAGGTTTACGGGTCAAATGATTTCCTAGCGTTATAAAGGGGAACGACAGGGGAAAGCATATTAGAAATCATAATAAAGTGGCAAAAAGTGTGCCTTTAAAGCATAATCTGACAACTCTGCTCACATATAACATGCTGCTTATATGAACGACTCCATACAACTAATACATTGACTCAGATAGTTGACAAATCCCTTTTTGAAGTGCGACCAGGCATCCAGACCTTTAGATGCCTTCGGGCTTTGCTTTGTGAATTTCCCCAGCATAGAAGTGAAGTACCGGTATATATAAACATCAGGAAACCCTGATGTTTCTGGCCAGTGTTACTCTCTGCGGTCCACAAATTTGTAATTTTTGTAGGTCACAAAGATTCTTTTTAAGATTTTGAGTTTCAAGCCTTTAATTTTAAAATTTTATTTACTTTGATTAACTTCCAGTTCCATGACTAACGGCGGCAACCATGTTGAGTATTTTGCCACTTGGGTATGTCTCGATAGAACAATAATGTAGATGCACTCACGCCACTCGACTGGTTAGGATTAAGGGAGCAGTGTTAGGAGTTACTATATCTAAAGTAACACAATAAACAACTTAGATGTAGACCAGGTTGGATGGTTTACTTTCCTCTTCTCCACAGGTTGCAGTAAGAGACCACAAACAGGGAACCAAAAACTGTTTAAAACAAGTTAATGCACACAGAAAAACTGTGTGGGAAATCTGATGCCTAACATCTGACAAATGATGATCATTAAAGTATCAAAAATCATAATTAAAACAAAGACATGCACAAAACCCACATACAAACGAGCCATGTCAAGAGGCACAATTAAACAAAAAACAGTTGGAATAAAAGGCTTTTTTAAAGATGCCCACAGTGCTCACACATCATAAATCCAATGGGAGAAAGTTCCTCAGTTTAGGAGCAACAACCTCCAAGGATCAGTCTCCTTTTGTTCGAAGCTAAGATCAAAACAACCAACAAAGCCGATCAGTGGACTTCGGAGTACCTAACGTTGTTTTAGGGCTGCAGTAAGTAATGAAAGGCTATGAACGTAAGAACAAGCAATTTAAACTGGATTGTGCACCTAATGGGAAGCAAAGTTTTATGAGCAGCCCGACAGCTGCAATCAGGACAACTCGTAGGAGTTGGAGAGTAACACTGAAGAGAAGTGAAAAAGGTATTACAGTGATTAAATGAGAACTTGGACAAATATTTCCATCTCTGCCGAGATTACACCTATCTACATGCTGAACCAGGCTAAAGCACTGGCTCATAGAAATACCAACATTATGCAAAGCGGGTTCACTGTGGAAGACAGAAAGTTAATACTCTGTCACCTTTGGGCCAAAACCAGCAGAAGAAAAGCACATTGTCTGCCGTCCAGTCTTTTCTGGACTTTATGCAGCTCAGTCGGACTGATATCTTTAAAATGTCTTTAGGTTTGGAAGAAACCTGGAGCTGAATATCATCTGTGTTGCAATTAGTGGACCACCAGACAGGATTCTCATGTTCTCTTGCTTGTTTTACTTGGTTCCTCTGATAACGTTCTCTGCTTTATCTTGGATCTTTTTGTCCCCTTTGCCATGGTGTGTGTCCTTTTTGGCAAAAGTTCTATTTTTTTCCTCTAAATCTCTATTTGAAGATATAAGTTTATTGCTAAAGTGTTTTGTTTTCATGTGACACGGTGCCATAAAGCAAATAACTGTAGTTTCTGATCCTAAAGGTACTCCAGTGCAGTTTTAGGTGCGTGTATGTGCATAATGACTGTCAATGTGCCACCAAAACTAATCTGGAGCACATAGTTTTTAGATTCACTCATTTCTCTAGAGCTGCTTTAAATTCAGTTTCACTAAATGAGCTCCTGTAGCTACAAACAAGGAGTGTGTTTAGACCTCCTTAGTGCTCCCTCTGCAAACACAGTTCACACAAGCCTCTTATTTAGTGGACATCGTGTCATATTTGTAAGATATCCAACATATATATTGTTGCTGCTGCTGTAATGGAGCAAAAAATGGCATCAAGTCTGAAAACTTAAAACATGGGTCACACACCTGAGAGTAAAATTGTTTCTTGAATGTTTTAGTGACATCATACTGTCAGTGTTGATCTTCCATCAATGCAGCAAATCCATACATCAGTAAAAATTCGTAAAAGATTACAGCCACGTCCCAGATGATATGAGAATCTCATTCCGAAGGTCTGTGGCCTTATCCTCCATGTTGCCTATTACACCACCTCCCAGTCACTGCTGCAGAAATGTCTCTGCCAGATGAACAGAGGTGTTGGCAGGACATTCCTCATCTCTGAAGGACAGGGATGTTAGACCCATTTCCCATCGCCCATGTGGACTCTGTGATATTAAATTGAAAATACACATTGAAATCTTGGGACACACACAGATTGCAAAAATTTGAAAACATCAACAAATGGAAAAAACATTCAACAACACGAATCTCTGTATCCAGAGGCCATTGGGTGGCCTTTGCTCAGGGGGTGGCCCAGCGTGGCGCGTTATGAGTGCAGATTGCGTACAGTGTGAGTATCGATTGTAACCCCCCTTGCTAAGTTCGCCAAGGGGAACATAGCTCCCCCCTGCACCTCACCTCCCAGGGCACAGAAGGTGAGCTGGACGCCGGCCCGTGTAAACGTGCCGCCTGTTCCAGCTGGGGTTGTGTCAGGGTCTCCTGGGCGGTGCTGAACAGCCTCGTCTTTGTCCAACGGGAGCTGTGTGTGGTTCACTATCTTAAGAGAGTCATAATCACATTGGTGATCGGGGTGTTAACAGGCCTCCGCAGCTGTCAGAAAGCGATGCACCCTGGGAATGCATGACGAACCGCTGGCCCCGATGTGCGGGTCCCAGTATGTGTTAATCTCTGTACACACACAGCATTCATATTCTTATTAATCTCTCTGAGGGTAGAATGGGTGTACGCCTCATTTCTTCTCCAAACATACTAACACTTATGGCAGCACATCAACAGCTTCATACTGTGTAATTGAAGAGTCTTATGAAAAGCATCTGTGAGGGACTTTTTGTTGAGGCATTTCGAGTACTGCTGTGTTATATACTGTTTATAATAAATACAGACCTATAGAAAATGACTTCTCAAAAATAAACAGCAATGGAAAAACTATTTCATAATCTTAGAGTTAAAAAAAACACACAAACATTGTTTTAAATCAACACAAACCTTCTTCTTTTTACTGACTTTTTGTATTTTGATGCTTGAGGAGGGACCCAGGAGACCGATAGGGCATTGCAGGGAACTGTGTTCATGACCCATGATCAAGTACCTCCTGTCCAGGCTTTGATTCATGAGCAGGGGTCAGTCCTTCAGAGTATATATCAGTTTCTCAGTTTGTTGCTTTAAGCAGCTGTTATTGCATTCAATAGACGGAACAGCCCCCGCTAAATGAACAGAGGAGGGGGTCTTGCCCAAAGGAGCACCAGTGAGGAGATGCAACAGAGGCAGGATCTTCGCAATGACGTCCCCGTACTACGGTCTGCCTGGCTGTTTCCAGGCTGGCAGGCAAGGCAGCGCCGGCTTGGTGGTCCGGCCTTGTTTACCACTCCAGCTGCACGCACAAGCTTGTTTAAACAAAGTGGGTGCCTTCCCTCAGCTTGTGGACGTCATCAGGCCTGTGAGTGTTGATGTGGCCTTCCCCTTGAGTACCCTTGACTGTGTTCTCCGCAGTGAGCACACAGAGAGGGATGTTGGCAGCTGCAAAACTCAAACCACAACAACCTTCTTCCCAGTTGTTTGACAAGATAACTGCAAGCCAAGAGGACGACAGAGCTGCATCGGGAACTTGGATTTCTGGCAGCCCTGATTAACATTTGCATCCTCAAGAGGAGTCCTCTGGCCAAGGATTCAGCATTCTTCTGCTCCACAGAACTGCCAGCTCTTCCTGTGTTCACTCCATCACCTGTTGCCTGCTGCATGCAGGTGAACCTCACTGAAACACTGCCAGAAAGTGCAGTTAATGTGAAAAATAGCAGTTTTAAGAAGTTATAATGTCTGTTGAGGGCATAATGTGTCAGTAGCAGACACATCATCTGGGAGACAACTGATCAAAAGAGATGTGATTAAAAAACCTAGAAGGAAATCACAATTTTGACTGCAGAAACCTTTTTGGGGTATAACAACTGTCTTCACTAGATGCAAAGAAATGTTGCGTCAGACAACCTAAGATTCATAGATGGAATATTTGAACAAAATGAAGTGAATGCCTTACTGTGCTTCAGGGAAAGTTTTTTGTAGTATTCTAACTTCATGTAGAAGTTAAATAAGTGAGATCAAGCCCTTCTCTATATATATTTAACACTTATTTTCATTTCATGAGCTCAAAAAATAAATTTTGGGTTAGAAATTGGTCTCCAGACGTCAGACTTTTGAGTCAACTCAGCACAGCTGGACAGCGCACCATCACTCCTGTGTCAGATTTGTGCCGCTCTTCTCTTTCTGGTCAACATATGTGAAGTTTGATCTTAAAGTAGTCTTGGTTTTCCAGATGTTGTCTCACAGTTCCTCTCTGCTGCCTCTTCATAAAGATATTTCAGACAGCTGAAATTTTAAGGAACAGAGGATTATTGCTAACTTTTTGCATCTGTCTTAACTTTATAAGGATTAGAGAACTTTGTAGTCAGATTTTAACTTTTTACACTGATTAAAAACCAGCTAACACTGGCAACCATCTGGCTTTTGAATGCAGTGAGAAAGTAGCTGATCAGCTTTCAGTCCTGCATCAAATGACTGCAACAGTTGCAAGTATTTACTGACTCTGGCTCTGATCAGCATTGATAGGAACACAACACCTGCGTGCATATGTTAATTTTCAATGGGGATGCTGCGGTTGGGGCTACAATATGGGACACAGCTCACTTTTCTTTGCAGAAACGCACATATGGTGGCTCTGAAACTGACAGAAACAACTCACAAATAAAGAGACACAAATGACATTACCTGACTGGAAGACACTGAGCAGCTCAGTTTCAGCCCTGCTGTGTAGCGCTAACGTTCCAGTCCATTCAGAAACAGTAAACTATAAAGTCACAGCCTGGATAATACAGTGCAATGCTATTAATTTATCTTGTTGCAGTTACAAGCTCGTCCTCTGGCTTTAGTAGTTGTGTGCTGACCAGTTATTATTATATTATTATTTTATTATTACTTAATCAACTTATTTCAGTTCGTCCACTTTATTAGCACACGTTTTGGAGCATCAGAAGTTTATCAAGCATTGATATTGCCATCAGCTGTTTATACCTAATGATAAATTTGTAAAAATAAGTCAGTCGTGATCAAAGTCCTACTTTTCTATTGCAAAAAAAAAAGCCTGGAGTACTCTAATGGAAACCAGTTTGTGGTATTTAAACACCCTGTGGAGGTTTCAGGTGGAAAGGCGAGAAACAAATGTATATGTATGCTCAGAAACACTGATACTGGTTTTAGAAATATTGATTTGAACTCATTTTCATTCTATAATAAACACTTAACCCATTCTCACTCCCAGGATATGGTCTTTTTGTTTTAGAGTCACAAACTAATGCAGAATGAAGCCTTGCGAGCTAGTTTTGATTTCAACGGGTGAATATGGTGAAATAATGTAGTTTAAGACAAGCCAAAAATGTTTTTTTTAACCCTACCGAAGTAGTTTTGGTGCCTAAAACCAATCAAACTATTAGTGAAACCAAAAGTAAACTGTGACTGAAAAGGAACCCCAAGAGAAAACAAAAAATAGGTCTCTAATACTCTGAAATGATGTTGGAGTGTTAATCCTTTTGGCATTGTTTGACAGTATTTTACACACTCAGAATTTTAAAACATACCGAGAGGCCAGAGTGCACTATAATGTAGTGAATAGCGGGGATTTAACTCTAATCATTTGCTGCATGATTGGAGTTAACAGAACCCTTCTCTCATGGCATATTCTGGCCTTTTAGGGAATTCTAGCCACAGATAATCTCCTTATGGCCCTCTGCCTTCACTTCTACAGGCCACATCCATATCAGTCAAGAGCAGTTGAATGACTCATTAGTTTCTGCCATGAAGGGCACTTATTTGCTCACTCTATCATTAATCAAAGCTCTGTTTCTCTTAATGGCAACCAACAGAGTGTAGCAAGCAGCATTATCTGAGTGCTTTGATCAAGCATCTGCCTGTTCACTATCACCCTGTTGGCCCCAGGTGGCCCCGCGTGGCCCTGGGTGGCCTGGTTTTGTCGGCCCAGCCAGGTCCGTGGGGACTGGGTTTAAAAAAGGTGCCTATCTCAGATGTCCTCCCCTCCTCCTGCTTCACCAGCACATGAAAGCTAACTTAGGACACACTCGTCTGATCCCGGCCACAGACATGAATTTTTCATCAATGGCTGGTGCCTCTGAAGGGTTTTTTCCAACATTGCTGCTCTCGCCAAACCCCTCACCACCACCACCACCCACTCCTCCCCTTTCCTCTCACTCTAAAGCTTGGGCAGCTCCAAATGTCAGTGATGTTAGTTTAGCCATTGTACACGGCTGGCCGCATCTGAATGGGTGACTTGTCCCCAGGCCAGCCCCCTACAATGGCCTCCTTTCTCAGTCTGACTTGTTCTCAGCATTTTCCTCCCTTCCATGAAGAGAGGTCTCTCTCTGCTCTCATAGCTATTTGGCTCTGCTGAGGATCCTGGAGTTAAACTACACAAGACGGAGCACAAGACTGAGTAAAAGGGCCAGAAAGCGATAGAGAGGGTGTGAAAAAGTGCTGTAGGTGGGGAGGAGAGTCAGTGGAAAGGTGGACTGTGACATTTTTATGACCAGAACTGTTACAGTGTGCTCTGCCAATAATTACCAGCATACACAAATGGTGGGAAATTGGGCTTTCACAGACAAGCTAAGCTTGTTAGTGCACCTAATTGGACTGGGAAAGAGCGTGTTGTGGCGCTGAAAGCTTGCACCAACTTCCCTTATGAAGGGTGACGAGAGAAGGTGAGGTGAGGCGGTGATTGAGGGAGGAAAAGTAATACATATATGGTAAATGTGTGGGTAGGGAAGGATTGAAAATCTTCATATGTAAGACAAACCACTCAGTGACCCCAAAGTGAAGGGCAATCATGGAGAAGGGCAAGAAGGCAAGAAAGGTTGAGCCCTTATTTGGGCCCCTGTTTTTTTGAGCAGACTTGATTTGATGTGGTCAGTGAAGACTGTTTCAAAACTTTTGGGACACTTCCAAGTTGAGTAAAGTCAGTTGAAGTTCAGCCCATCTGCACAAATTTTCCAACACTGAATAGCTCTCAGCTGTTTAATTCGCCACCACATATGTGGCATGTGTTGCAACTCCGATCGATCTGATCAACCCTGTTGGGAATATAAGTCTTTAAACTGCTCAATTGTACGTTTGCGCTCTCAAACTCTACTTTCTGTGCTACATCATATGACGTAGCTGGAATTTGCATGTCCTGTTGCAGTCAGAATTGATTTACTTTACTTTGACTTTCGCTTACTTGGATCTCATCGCCACCTGTGACCGGAAATCCCTCGCCATCACTCTGAAGGAGCTTAGAATGAGGAAATACAGGGAGGAGATACAGCTGCATCCTTTCTCACATCTCTTTGGGTGCTTCTCACAATCCTAAAGTGTGTCCTTGCTTTCCTCACTCATGCCTCTTTCTGGCAGCAAAGTGAGGAGGGCTGTGGTTCCTCACTAGAAACTTCCTGCCTCCTTACCGCTCATGTTCTCCTGGTGAACCTGACTAAGTGAATGATACAATTCCAGGTCTCAGGTCAACAGAGGGACAACGGTGGTCACCTCACAGCAAGAGGGATCCAGGTTCGAATCCAGACTGGAGCTTTTCTGTGTGGAGTTTGCATGTTCTCCCCGGGTCCTGCGGCTTCCTCCCATCATCCAAAAACATGCATGTTAGGTCAATTAGTGACTCTAAATTGACCCTAGGAGTGAGCTGTTATGAGTTTCCATAAAGGGAAAACTAAGAACTTCACCTAATGTGCTATCATCACAGTGGCTATAGCATACTGTATGTATAACGTTAGTATGATAAGATTTAAAATCAAATGCCATTATCAAGATTGGCAATAAAAAAAAGGAAAAGCCAAAAAACTGGAACAATCTTGTCACAGGTCGCTCACACATTTGTTTACAGGAATCACACATCACATGTTTCCTGAGGTGAAGGAAGCGCTGAAGCTGCTTTCCTTATCATTTACAGAATTTAAACTGTTACCATCAAGGCTGGTTACTTTTCACTGAGTTAAGAAGCTTCTAAGTTAAAAAAAAAACAAAAAACGTTCAACTGGACCCTCGAAACATGAAAAGAGGAAAAAAAGAGAGCTTTCATCAACATTAAAAAACAATCAGTGGTCATGTGTCATACCAAATGCATGAATGTTGTGTGAGGTTTTGAAGGGAAGAAGGATATAAATGCAGCTTCAGGTCTGATTGGAGCCTTGCTCACACTCTTAATGGATGACGATGCAACAGAGAATAACTTCTTTTATTCACAGACGGTCTTTGCAGAGATAATCCAGCTTTTAAAAGGAAACATACATTTAGGACCCTCAGAATAAAAGCCTGCCTGCTACTCTCCTTTTTACCTTCAAGTAGGTTTTCATGTTAAAGGAAGTAAGAGGTGACAGACTCAAATTTCAAGCTTTGGTCTGACAGACTGTATGTTTTTTCCTGGCTTCATTAAGACTGTTTGCAAAGCCTCAATTGATTGAATCAAGCAATTAACTTATTTTACAGACAGTAGCATGAGGCCACATATACATGGAAGCATCAAGTATAAAGAGCGTGCGTTAGGTGGTGGTTCAGGTTCTTTTCTTTCAAACTTAAACTAAACTAAATTTAGGAGACTCATAAAACTCCAAGTTTAAGACAGCTTTGGAGATAAATCTTAATCCCTTTGCAACAACTCACAGCTTTCTATTGACTTTGCAGTCACACATTCTCTGAAATTCACTTTGCATTTTGACTCAACCGACAGTCAGAGCAATCAGGACTGAATGTTGGCGTTTCTGTTTGCGATGGAAGTTTGCTTGAGTTCAAGTCCTCAGCCACCCTGCTGCACCCCTCCACCCAAAACTAAGCCAGTCAGCAACACTTTCCTCATCATCTGCTGACATTATTATTAACATTAAACACCCTCCCTCGTTTCCCATGAGGAGAGGATTTATTTAGCATGTTGAAAGTAAAAGAAAAATGAATTTAATATTTTCTTGAACAGCTGCCGGATAAGCCTCCACCGGACACACACCCGCGCACACACACAGAAACACAAGTTACAACTTTTTCTTCTTCTCTCTCAGGCTTTTATTAACACTGAACATCTGGAGTAGGAAAGGATGTCGAGAGGAAGAAAAGCAACGAGGAGAATCAACAAGTCATTGTCACTTTATTTTCAAGGAATGAAATAATTAGTCTGGCTTAGAACCCGAGTGGAGATTTCTTTTGTTTTCTCTCTCATTAATAAAAGTCCGACTTTGGTTTTTGTTCAGTGTTTTTAGCACAAAACCTTCCCTCGTCTGTAGAGATGCAGTTTCTGAGCCAAACACTGGAGCTCAACACGGAGGCCCAAACATCTCACAGTAACTTTGTGGAGTACTTTAAAAAAAAAAAAAAGATTTACTGTTTCCAAGTCAACTTGGTGTGCTGCCATCTACTGACGCCTCATTGAATTACTTGGATTTCAAATGTATTGGGGTTGGGCACTTCCACATCTGGAAGCCACATGGCTTCTAAAGACAAATGTATGAGGGGTTAGGGGGTCATCTTGGCCCTTTAATGCAGATTAAAGAAGAAAAGTGAAGAACAACAGACGTGAGCAAACCTCTGGAGTGGCTCCAGGGAGATGGAGACTCAGATCAGCATCACTCAGGTGTTCATGTGATAATGTTGAAGCCGAGTGCAGAGAAAGACAGAAAAAGTGCGGGGCTAGAAATTCAGTAATGTTACTCTGCATGTAACGTCGAGCGATATGTAAAGTTTACAGAGGTTTGTTGTCATTATTATCTGATGATCCCACTCTAACGTACATGGCATGCTGCTTGTGTCGAGGCTTTGTTCCTTTGCTCCTCAGCTTCTCGCTCTGCTCAGACATGTTTCTCTCTCCCTCCCCTAAATTCCCTTCTTTCAGGGAGAGGTCAGAGGTCAGGGACTGTGACCTACCCTGGGGGTGGGTGAAGGACTCCCCTCTCCCACACCCCTCCTTGAGAGATGGGTTATGTCTCCCCATTTCTTTATTTTGTACACACCTGAGTCCCTTGTTCTCTCTTGAATCGACTGACAGAGTGCAGAAAGAGCTGCTGTATCCAGTTTCCACCTCTATTTCGGATTGTTTGGGCAGATCAATAAGCTGTATGGATTCATTGTGAAGGTGGGAAACAAGGAAAATGAGTGGAAATGTCACTAAAAGTTCTCATCATGAGCTGAAATAAGACCCACAAATCTCACAGAGAACCCACTGACCACATTCTTAAAAAAAAGCTTTTAGTGATTTTAAAGATTAGGGTTTTTTTATATCATTTTAGTCTCCAACTTCACTTTCTTTCCTTGGCACAGGACCCACAGCAATGTGCTTTTTATGTCGCCAGGAAAACAGAGATGCGGTGATTTTTTTGAAAAACACAAAAACTGAGTTCGTAAAATTCTCACAAGCTTTAAAGTGAATATCTGGTCTGAGCTCCTTTATTCTCCAACACAGCCTGAACCCTCTTAGACAAGCTTTCTGTCATTCCTTTAAGGAGTCTTCAGGAATAGTTCTCCAGGCTTCTTGAAGGACATCCCAAAGCTCTTCTTTGGATGTTGGCTGCCTTTTGTTCCGTTCTCTGTCAGATGATCCCACACTGCTTCAATAATGTTGAGGTCCGGGCTCTGGGGAGGATTCATCCCTCCATAAGACCTGTTGCCACTGATTTTCAGTCCACTTCTTGTGTCATTTGGCACAGCTCAGCCTTTTCTCCCTGTTTCCCTTCCTTAAGAATGGCTTCTTGACAGCCACCCTTCCATGGAGACCATTTCTGATGAGGCTTGGGCCAACAGTAGATGGATCAGCTGAAGGTCCAGATGCATCTCTCAGGTCCTGTCAGGTCTTTGCTGGATTTTTTCCTCTTTCTTAAGGACATCACTTTCAGATCCTGTTCATCTGCTGTAGATAGTTTTTTAGGCCTGACACTTCTTCTTTTGTCCTCCACTTGTCCAGTTTCCTCAAATGTTTTAAGGACACACTGCACACCATGCTGAGATATGCCAAGTTTACAGCTAATAGCTCTTTGGGAATCACCTTGTTGCTGCAGAAATCCTATTTTCTGTCTGTCAAACTGTGTTTTCTTTGCTGTTTTTCATAGATGAAACTAAAGAAATAAGTCTTTGTGACAGGCTGACAGATATAATTCAGAATGTTTTTTTTTTTGCTAAGTTGTTATGTGTAGACACAGCAATGGTTCATCCGTTCTGTTAGGTGTCTTTTGTGCTTGAATGATTCATAGGTTAGTGTTAAGTGGCTTAACAAACACATTCCTCTAAAAATGGTCAGCAACAAAGACTGGACTGAAAATGAGTGAAAAGCAGCCAATGTCCAAAGAAAAACTTTGAAATATCTTCCGAAAGCCCGAAGAACTATTCCTCAAGACCACTTTAAAATATTAAAAGAAAGTCTGGATACTTGGACACCAAATATAAAGTCTTTTTCTTAAATGTCTCTTAAATGGTGGCCATGTTTTTTCTTGTGCTTCTTAAACAATCTGCACTCCTCTGACAAACCAGACAAACAAAGCTTGTGTCTCTTTGTGCTGCCTGCAGCGATCTGGATGATCCTGTGCTCGTTGTCACAGGACTGAAGAGTTTCTTGTTCGTCTTTCTTTGCATCAGTTCATCAATTTTCTTTTCAAGCCACTTGTGCCAAGTCGGCATTTTCCCTCAGTTTTCTGTTTTTTTGCGAATTTGTGAACAGATGAAGGTACCTGACCGAAGACTAATCCAGATATTTCAACAGAAACAGACATTACCACAACAGGCAAAGAGTCCCTGTAAACTGTTGAACTTACTATACTTGGATTTGTGGGGTTTAAAGCGGGATATGAGATTCTGCCCCTCAGCTGGTGGCATTCCTTTCCTCTTCAGATGCAATTATCTTTCCCTATTTGTCTGTTTTTGTTTTCCCCTGTCCTTCCCTCGTATACTCATTTCCTGTTTTGAGCCACGCCAGACTTTTAGCCCCCACTGCTTTCCCTCCCATAAGTACGAGAGCATATCTGTTATTTACATCCCCCGGGGGATACCTGTCATTCTCATTGCTCCATTGTGATTGCTGTGGTGACACCCAAATTCCACAGAGTGCAGGTCCCGACCTCCACCCGCTCCGCCGTAAAGCTGTGACCCCTCACCTCCGCACCTGGGGATGCGGGTCACAAAACTCATTGCTGTTGATTAGAGAGCAGAGGAGGAGATGTTAAGGTAAAGTATTCCTTCAAAGAAATCACATTTTAAAAAAGAGATTTTTTTTAGCTCAAGCTTGATGTCTATTGAGCGTCCTGCAAGGCTTCAGTTAGATATGTTTGATTCATGTTTCTGTGGTTGTAACTTCATGCTCATCTGCCTGAAAATATTTGTCCATGTTTCTTTGCTGTGTCAGCTGATAGCAACCTCTTCACAGCTACAAACATGTTGCCACTGATACAGAGGCAACCCGAAGGTTACGACCTTGTGCAGGAGGCAGATTTACTGAGTTACAGACTGATGCTGACTCGAAACTTTCAGCATAATCACTAACTGTAAATGATATGATCCAACTTCTTCCTGTGAACACAGCAGCAGATTCATTTTCAGCTTGTTGTTGGATTCCTGCTGCTTCTTTTATTAAAAATGATCACATGTCTGACTGTCAATGAAGGAAAAAAGCTGACTGTACTCACAGGCGCCGTGGAAGTGCGAGTGGAGAAGAGTTGTGTAAACTGACCCTCCAGCCCCTCAGGCTGTATTAGTCCATAATTACCCGGTTTTATGTTTTTCCTCACTCATATTTAGCCATGAAATGGTTTACTTCTGGAAATATTTGAGCCCAGCTGGCGCTACAGTGTAACTGTAGAAGATCAGTTCTGTGTGCGGCGCATGTCGTCTCATGAATGAAAGATTAATGATCAAAGACTGAGTGAATGAAATTTTAATCCTATATTGAGGTGTTGATTTATAAAGTATCCAAGGTTGAATAAAATCCACTCACAAATACGTTTATACTGTTTATGCTTTGACAAAATACAATGGCAAAATGTTCTCATGGCATTTAAATAAATAGCACGTCATTTCAATGCTATTTACACATATTTTATGTTTTTTGGGTGTCTTTTTGTGGTTAAAACGATGCTAAATGGTTAAGGTTAGGGTGAAAGTACAGGGCAGGGTGCCATCTCTGTCAAGTACATGGCATGCAATGTCACAAAAAACAGTAACACAAAATATGTAGTAATGACAAGCAACATGACTTGGTGTGTCATTAACACAGTAATTCATAAGACAGAGGCTGAGTACAAGAATTACTCTCTGTTCAAGTGGTTTCTTCCTCTTTTTTTTTGGTTTACCAGTTTTCTTGTTCACTGTCACCATTTTTTCTTCTCCATCACTTCTAAAAACAGAATCTGATTGCAGGCTTGTGCTCGTGTGGAGAGCAAAAGAGCAACACTGAAAGTCTTGGCTGTTCCTACATGAAGCTCGACCTTATTTGACCTGCGCACACCCTGATGATAACATGCACATTGCACAAACTTCGCTGCACTTTTGCTGACAAATGTATCCCCCAGCCCTCAAAGGAGGTTATTTAAAACAGGTCAACACTCCTTTAACAATGATTTATCTAACTGCCAGTAGATTGTATTCCTATATGTAGTTATTTCTATGTCCATATACACCCAATGAGGAACAGTTTCCCCGAAACAAGTACTTATATAGTACATTGAAGTTTAAGAACTGCAGTGTGACTGCGCTGACATACGAGTCTATCTGTGACGGGATTCATAGCCAGCTGTCTGGGCCAGGAGATCGAGTTTGATCTCAACTTCTGTCTTTTTAGCATTTACAGAGCATGATATTGTAAAAAGATTCAGGGAGTCTGGGGACAGAAGCCACATTTGAGCCCTCAGACAGTCCTGTCATGCCACCATGATCAATACAGCAACATGAGCTTTGAGTATCACTCAAAACAGTTCTCTGCTACATTTAGAAATGTAACCTGAAATTATGTGACACACATGGAGGCCACTCATCAGTCTTATCATCTTCATTGTTCATAGCATGTTTGACTTCATATGTGTGAAGGTACGATTGAGGTAACACTGTCAAACAGGTGTGTGGTTATTTCAGCAGGACAATGCCCCACCTCACTCTGTACCACCTCCAAAAGCATGGCTTCTTAGATAGAAACATGTTTTCATGGCACTTGGTAAAAAAAAGATTGTATTAGTTACACTTTTGAACGTACACGTACACTTTTGAACTTTTACACGTAAGAAGCTAAGTGCACAGAATGGTATAAAATCCAGATATTCAAAGCCAGACAAAGACTTTCAGATAACACAGTTGGGGTTTCAGTCACTATTTGTACATGCTCAGCTAGACTCAAATAGGCCTTGGCGCACCATACATGCTTCAAAGATCCATTTTTTGCATCTTTTTGTAAGAATAAGTGAAGTATATGCATATAATACAGCCAGATTCCCAATAAAGCTGCTCTCATTCACATATTGTTCTGTTTCTTTTGTCAGACATCTATGAAAACACCAGAAATTGACTCAGCCCATGAAAACAGCTTATCAACTCACAGTCACTTAAAGCACTTCCAGACTGATTTAACTGTGGTAAACATCCCTCTATCACAAATACAATAAGATGTGCTCTACCACGAAACAGAAGCATGTTGACGGTTCTTCTTTTATAAAATTGAAAGCTCACTAACAGCAGGGACGGAGAAAAAGCCACACTGAAGCTCTTATAACCATAAAGAGTAACCAAAGCTCTTCACCTTGTTATTTAAAAGTGTGTTGACCCATCCGTGGCATTTATAAACTTCACAGCCCTGAACAGGAGCGCTTCACCAGCTCTTCTCCCTCTGGAACAACTGGTCAGTCTCTGGGTTTGCATCTAATGAGGCAGACATTATTGCTGGCCAGGACACTTGTGCGTCAGTCGAACCCTTTGTGCCAAGATGCCAATTTGAATCCTCTGCTGCTGCTGCTTTCCATCTGACTGCCTGTGTGGCAGCTGCACACCCGTGTGACGCCCACTTGTCCATCACTGTTTGTTTGCCTGTCTTCTGGGCTGTCTGCTGCTGGGCCAAACCACACGACCATCTGCCCTCTGCCTGGCTCTCGTCCTCTGAGACATGGATCATCAAAATGTTATTCTAGTGTAAATCTCAGCAGAACGTCTGGAACCCCAGCGCTCCAGCACACTCCTGCATTGTCTCTAAAAAAAGTGAGGAGGGAAAGTATGAAAGGAACTGTACGGTTAAAGATGCCCTCACTGGGATCTGAAGCAGGACGCCAGAAACACTGAGACAGCAACGCTGATGTTATCATGGTTTTGACCTCTTATTGCAGATCTATGTTTCATCTCTTTTCTTAATGTATACATGTGTATGTGAATATAAACCACACATTTGAATTAAATTAGGCCTCTTTAAAAGTAGATAAAAGCAAAGGCCAGCTAGATATTCTGCACCGTTGTACATTTGTAAAGCTTCAGCCCTGGTTGAAGTATCCATTCCTGTCTGTGTTGAAGAATGAAGGGCGGCCTGGATGTGAACTTTAAGGATGAGCTGATCCTTACATGCAGTACAGTATTTAGAATATGTGTGTGCTCTTCCTGAGAGGGTAATTGCTGAGAGAAAACTGTCTGAGGTTTTCTAACCGCTGTGTACACAAGGTTTTTGAGTCTGGCAGAGCACTTCTTTGGTGGTGTGTGACAGAATTTGAACTTGTGATTACCAAGCAAGGCTTTTCTCGCCGTAACCAGTTGAAGGACCTTTCAGGGCTCAGGTCCCAGTAAGCTGAATTGTGTCCAGTGTCTTTCTCAACGAAGAAATCATTTCTTTTTTTCATGACGCTAACGACATGGTGACGAGATAAACATGGCTCTTTGATGACTAAAACATGAGGAGACTTGTGTGAGTTTTCGTTGACAGACGAGAATGGAGTAAATGTTAGTGGGTGGTCTGTCAGACGTTTAAAATGCATGACCTTTCTGCTTATTGTGTGTGTAATCTAGATGTCAATTAAAACCTAAATAGTATCTGCTGCTGCATCCACCACCTGGCATGCAGCACACAACAGCTCAACGCGTCACACTGTTGCCACTCATCACAGCCACTGGACCTCGGTGCTTGGTGGTCACAAACTTAGAGATAACATATGAATGTGTTTTAAATGATAACCCAGCAGATAATAAAACAGAGACTATTGTGACAGGAGACGGTGGCAAATGTGGCCACAAAGTGGGCGGAAGAAATACCTTAAGCGTCACCTGAAGGCTGCCACAAGGATATTTTTTCGAAGGTAAGTTACTGGTGCTGTTAACATATCGATACATACGATGTTACTCGACAATCGGCTCGTGATAAATTCATTGTAGGCTTATGAATGAATTTTTAAGTTTTCCACATACTCCTGGCGCAAATGGGCTGCTAACTTCAGGCTAAAATTAGCTTTGTATGCTAACGTCAATTCATTCTGTTTTTACAAAAAATATGCATCTGGCAGACAAGGCCAAGTTGAGCATGCCTTCTTCATCCATCACCCATATTTGGGGCATGTGTATGTTCGTTGTACTTTAGCAATTTCTGAGAAATAAAGCCACAATTGCCGAAGTAGAATGATTTTGTTTTTGGCTTTTTTGGAGTAATGAACACTGTTACCACTTTATGTGTGTAATGCATAATCCTTAGATCAGAAAGTATTTGCTGTTGGGTGAAAACCTTATATGTCTAAAACCGTTCCTTTATTATTGTAATTATTGATGGAAATAGCCGATCTGCAAGCTCACAATGTGTTGCAGTGTGTTGAACTTATTAGATCTGCTATTTTCACAACTTATGTGTGACACTGCCCAACAGCAATCTGCAATACTTGATCAGGACCACTTGAAAAACTGAATGCCTCTGAAGTTCCTGGATTTGACTTATGATGAGTGATTAACTGGTGCTGCAGTTTAAATAGAAATGAACTGGTGCACTAACAACAACCAAAGCAGTATCCTGTTGGTCAAAAGGCAGCAGTAAAAAAAGACACCGTACACCTGAAACATCGATGTTTCCTTTTTAATTCTTGTGTTTTCAATTCATCCAACCGTCTGGGTTTGGCAAACAACTGAAGTGAACTGTGTCACCAGCTCAAGAAAGATTAAAGAAATAAAACAACATAAAATAAGAGATAATCAATTAACAGCTAGCTTCTGCCACTGTTTGGATCTGACCCACAGATAGAGCCCATCAGTCCAGCTGTTAGCAGCTGTGTACATGTTGTAGTTCCACTGATGAAAAGAACAAACTGTGAGTAGAAAGCTGATGAATTCAGAGAGGAGATGAAGGTGAAATACATGACTAACCTTCTGTTTGGCAGAAGCTGTGTGTGTGACACAACTCATAACCTGATGTTACTCACTCATTACCAACCACTGTGGTACCACAGGTGCAGCTTTGCATTGTGGGTGTTTTTAAAACACCAGAAAGTTAAAAAAATATAGGAAAATGGACATGGAGCACCTGGTAAAAAATGGGGAGTGAATTTTACTTTTTTGTTTCTCAGAGTGACACATTCACACATCTGTCACTTTGCTCTTCTGACTGCTGCTCTCATCCATTACAGTTCTGAACAAGTTTCTGCACCTGTAGAGCTAGTGGTTGCACCTGTCCACTGTGATGAGTCTGTGGCATATTTAGAGTATAAAATCTCCGAGCACAGACAGCGATACTAAGATGTATTTCCAGGTGAGAGGCTAAAACATCACTTCCTGAAGCATTACCCAGAAATGATAAAGTGGTTTGGCCCCATTGTAGTGTTTTGGACCATGCGCTTTGGCAAGTCAGCACCAGCTGATGATTGGCTATCACATGTATACAGGGAGTTGTGAGAGATCAACCTTTGAGGTGACGCATGTCTTGTCAATTCCTGTAGATGTCACGAGAGAGGATGTAGTGCTTCGTCTACAGAAAAAATAAGCTGATCTCACAACAGTTACTCGAGCAGAGTGTCTCTAGCAAAGGCAAACAGGAATAATTATTGTGCATGGATCAGTAGGTGGACTGCCTGAATTTGTGGAGATACTTCAGATGTGTATAGACTGATACTTCAGATGGAAAACACATTGATTTTCATATGCAAAAAAATAGCATTTGAGATACAGTCATCCTCTGCAACAGAGATTGCATTGGCTGAATTCATTTAAATGATTCTTTTTTTTAACTAAAACTATCACATATAGAAGAAGTGACTAAAACTAATAAGCATTTTAGTCCAAAAGACTAAGACTAAATCTAAGATGGTTGTCAAAACCAACACTGATTGTCTTTTTAGATTTCTCTGTGCGCGTGGCTGCGGCCGTGCACTGCTGCGGTCATCCAGATGAGCACTGATCCAAAAGGAGGCTGATCTGAGCGACTTCCTCCCTTAATCAAACAGAGATGGAAACCACAAAAGGTTTACAAGAAACCGTCAGTGAATTTATTTTGATTTCATCTGACTATCTGGTTCATCTTTTTAATCTTCCTTCTAACATAGCCTGTAAATGAAATGTGTATTTCATTTGATCTAATTTATGTTTATTGTTCAACCACCTGACCTCTTTGGATTTTAGAATTGAACAGTTGTGCAGTTCCTTTATCTGGATCTGGTATTTCCTCAAAGCAAATCTACGAGCTACATGAGATTTAAACACAACCGTGTTCCTCAGCTCTTCTCTCCCCTGTGTTGATTCCTTGAGTCCTTCAGTGCTTTGAGCTTAGAGGTGGGTTGGAGGAGAGCTAGGGCATGACGTTTGATTGAGGGTTGAGAAATATTGTTACTAATGCTTCTTTTTAGTGTTTCTACTGTCGGTTTGACTCTCTGTTATGCAGTAAAAATGCTACTTAAATAAAAAACGATTGACTGATAAGATGGAAATTTCTATATTCAACTCCAATTCCATGAAGAACTTTACTATTAGTTGTGTGAGGTGGCAGGGTTTGAGCGGGTGTCGACCACCCTTTAGCTCCGCCCCTGCCACCACATAGCCAAAAAGTCTGTCACAGCTGCATACTGAAACAGCCAATCACAGCACTGTAAGAGTCCTCTCATCCAGTCTGACATCAATGGGAATCCATCTTACCAGCCTTCACCCTGCATTTAGGGCAAAAACCCAAAGAGTCAGAACAGTTTAAACCCTCCAGTTCTGGCTTTACATTAAACATAGACAGCTCCTAAAGAGGTTAGAAAACATGCCAAACTGGAGAGTATGTTGTCATTGAAAGAAGAGGAAAGAAAGCTTTTCTTGGAGGGAGAAGAGTTTCCCCTCTTGACTCTTCCTCTCACTGGCACTGACACGACTTTACCAACTTATTCCTCTGGTAGTGCTTTGTTGATCTTATTGGTTAATTTTTCTTTTTTTTTTGTCATATACAGTGATGAACAGCTGCGATGGACCTAAATAATGTTTGCAAAAGGTGAGGAAATCTTCACTGATGACATTTTCTGATCACATTTCTTGTAACAGCTCCAAAAGCAGAAATTGTTTTGCTTCGCTGAAGAAGTTTGTTAGCCTCGAGCCTCTCCGTCGCCCTCCTTTCACACATTCCCCTCTTTTTTTGCAGTGTCTGTGCTCTTCTCTTCTCTCTTGTCTTTGTTTGAAAACAGCTTTCAATTTCCTGGGCAGCCGCCTTCAAAGGGAGCGGGAGGGGGGCGTGAGGCTGAGTGGGATGCCAGAGGCACAGTGACAGCTGGGAGGCAGGAGACTCCGACACGAGATCAGAGGGTTTGGGTTTCTGACCGCCACAGACACGCTGTCATCCTGTGAGCTGCTGCCTCTGCTGCTTTCAAACACTCACACACACAGACATACACTGCAAACTTCATGCATGAATTCTCAGTTCAGCAACTACAGCACAAACTTGCAAGAACTTGCATCCTAAGTTGTGCACTTCCAGCTGCAGGGAGCATGAACATATAGAATAACTGTTACACACAAAAGCACCATACAGCTGCTGCTGAGGACAACGTGTAAAAATACAGCAGGTTGTTTGAATGAAGTAGAACTGAAAGCTGACACAACTAACTTTCCCAGGAGCACCTGCCCTGACTCGACGCCCTTCATCCCGGCGCCAGGGGTCTTCTGAGGCTGCGGTGCGGCTTACAACATCAAGCTTTTATTCCCAGGTGATGATGTAAGTGTTGAGGGAAGAGTGAAAATCTTATTCAATTTACATAATGTGTTGACTTTGGAAGTGAAACCATTCTGTTGGAAGGAGTTTCAGAACCTCCTCATTGGCAGCTTTCTCGCTCAACACATTTTAGTGATTAATGCACTCAAACAGACTTGAAACATCTGTCCTACTTTCTCATCTAACTGTCTTTTGCTGCTGCATGTGGCTCACTGACTTCATATAGGTTTCAACTCGTCTGTTGGGTGGTGTCTTGGTTGGTCTTCAAAGCCGGGCCAGGTAATGGTACTTTGGCCTTTGTGATGCTGCCACAGCCTCCAAACTTTAAAGAGCTTTTGAAGCTTCTGGCACTGCATTACAAAAGTACATCTCTACTGTTTAATCATACCTCTCTAATGGCCTGAGGAGATCACTTTAAAGGGAAACAAATTACGTCCTGATAGCAGCGGGTTAAGTAATGCCAGGCTGTTTTTTTGCTGCCTGACATGTGGCCTGGCAACCCCGTCCAACCCCTGAAGTAAAGTGACATCAGCGACCAAGCTGCTCCTGTCTGCACACGTGCGGGAAGTCAGGATAACCAGAGGATCTGTTTGGAAAGGCTGAGTGACGCTTTCCTCGTCTCACCTCAAAAACCAGAGTGTTGACTGCTCTCGTATTCCCAGTGCATCTCGCACTCTCAAGGAAAAATATGCACGAGTGGTGGAGGGAACCCTGTGATTGAGTCAGAAACAGAGTGTGCAGGAAAATGAGACAGTGGGGAGTTGAGAGGGGGGTGGGGGTGAAAGAGGGTTAGGCAGAGGGATAGAGAGGGAGAAGGGGGGGGAATGGTCTTTGTTAATCCCTCCACATCTGGCTCCTATTAGGATGTGGGGGCCACTAAAATAATGTTTTTCACCCTACAAGCCTTTCTGTGCTATAAATTACCCACCAGCCACTGTGCCTTACTGACTGAAACTCTTTCAGAGGTCCAGTTTTAGTTTCTCAGGCAGTCCACTCAACTCCACCCCCTCCTCTTATCTAGCTCTTGCCTCTCTGCTTTCTTCATTTCAAAACTCCCTCTCTTAGCTTAAAATCAGGCCTTCCTTCCTGTCAGCCTTTCACTTCAGTCCACACTCTAGTGTTTAAATCTGGACTTTGCATCTGACTATTTCTGTCCATATTGGTCTTTATAACGTAGCAGAGTTGGGCTGATCAGGACCAACAATAATGCAGCTCGACTTCTGAAATATCTGGAAAGACTTTTCTAACGAAAACAATTCCTGCATGATACTGACACAGATTTGGCTACAACTTTTCCAAACAAAACCTTTAATTTTCCCCTTGTTTTCACTGGCCGTATGGTAAACGTGTCTTTTGGCAGGTTGAAGCAGTGAATGCAGTGTTAATCTAGCAAAGGTCTAAATTCAAAAGGTTTAGTTTTGTCCAAATATTTGTAGCTGCTGAGCCAGCAAAACGGTTGCTTCCTGATTCAAATGCACTTCAGTTCTTGCAGCGCAGAGTCACTTAATAATGTTGGTCCACAACACAAAATGTAGCAGTTTTCAGCCCAATCTCACCAAAAATAATAGGCAGCTTTGTCCTTTTTGTCTAAATGTCATGGTGCCACAGTTCAGGGTTAAAATCAGGAGGTATATGCAGGCTGTTGATCTGCAAAAACAAGTGTCCAACACTACATTACAGTAACGGTCGTACATAAATATCAAAACATGTGGCGTTAACCATGTACATCTTTCTTATCTTTCACACCTAAACCTAACCATGTGCTTTTGACTTGTATCCCTAATTTGCAAGTGAGAGCAAAGTGTAAAACTGAAGTGTTCTAGCAAGACGTTACAGGCGAACAACATCATCATGTGTGGACATGCATGTGGACAATGACATCATCACATAAGCTGGATCTCCATACAGACGAAGGGAAGTCAGAGTGGAAAACACATTGGTGCAATTTTAGACAGTCAGCATAGATTTGACACATTCTGCTGTTAGATCAGGTTGCAGTTTCACTGTGAAGGCTGAAAAATGGTAAAACTTTGGTGCATGAATACTACGCCTGCATTTAGCATTATATCAAACTGTCACACAGGCTCAAAAACTTTACATCTATCTGTCACAGATGTAATATTGCACGACTGTTACACGTTAAAAAACCCTTATAAGAAGAGAGTAGACATTACACTGTGGGCTGTCACATCAGAGAAAGCAGTTGGATCCCCATTTGAGTCAATATTGAAAACTTTTCAGTTCAGTTGCACTTGGTTAGCGTTGGACATGAGAAAAAAGACTTCAGGCAAAATAAATTGTTACCATTTCACAATATCTGTGCAGCTGTGACAGCTGTGCCACAGCTGGGCTGGTGACTGTATACTCAACCATTCAGTGTTTCTGTCTGTCGATTTTTAGATAGATATCACTGGAAATAACCCCCCAAACATTTGTCCAACACTGGATATGCAAAGTTTTCCAAACTTGACCAAGTCAAACCCGTGCCCTGACTGGTAAGCTATGATAGAGTACGAGAAGAGCTGAGCTGTCCTCTTTTCTCTGTTTCCTCAAGCATTTGTTGCACTTCTCATGTGTACAAAGCAGTGCAACAAAATTAATGTCTTCCTGGAGAGATAAGATCTAAAAAGCTGTCCTTGTTTTTAACCATTAATGCTTTGTTCACGTGTTTTCAACACAAAAACAGTGGAAACAGAAACATTTAGGCTGCTGGTTTTGCCCTGGAAAATATTTAGTCTCTTAAATAGGGCAGAAGACACGAATGAATCTGGAGATATAACCTGTCGCTGGATGATGTTTCTATTTTTCACTAAGCTCTGCGTCGTGGACTCAATGCGATCTCAACCATCTGAGCTGTGAGCAGACAAATGGAAGGCACATCACATTTCCTTATGCATGCTAATATGTACACATGCAGATTTAGTAATTTGCACATGCTTTTATATAAAATGGTTTATGAGTGTATATTTGAATCAGTTCAAATGACAGGTAGAACAGGTACAGAGGTGCAAATCCAAATAATTCAACATTTAACTCAAAGGAGAGTTGATCAAGGTGCTGCACAGAACAGTAACTCACAGTAATAAAAAGGAAATAAAAAAAATTAACAAAGGAAGCTGTCGACGTCTATGGTATTTGGTTGTCTCTCTCCCATGTTTCCCTCCCGTATGTGGTTCCTGCTTCCCTGTGGGTGTGCGGATGGTGGTGCCTTGATTGTTCATCATTCTCACTTGTGGTTCTCACTTTCGTGAAAAGCAGTCATCCGGAGCTACCACCTGAACCGCCAAGCCAGTGCCAGGAAGACTGCCACTTCTGCACCGCCATTTCCACAGCTGCAAACATTACAAAAGAGAAGTCATTCCAAAGCTCTGTTGAACAATTTACCGGTCAGGACTCACCTTCTGGGAATAAGATCTCTTTTGGAATTCCTGACTCAATGATAACTGATATCTCCTCTCTCAGAGACCCAAACTGCCTTCCAGGAAGAACACCTCCCATCCACCTCTAGTGTTTTGCCACCTGTTTCTGAATCCACGTGTTTTAACTTAGGTTTTTGTACATTAATCACTTCACATCTTACTTACCTGCCTCTCTCAGCTTTTCTGGGTCCTGCCTGTAACAAATCTTAACATAAGCAGTAAAATTGTCCATTAACACAACAGTAGATACATATCAAAAGAGCCGAGTTTAACGGCATTTCTTTGAGCTTAATGGGTTGAATTCACTGCAGTCTTCATTTTAAACAGTAGGCGCTGCTACTTTAGGAAAAACATTCATACAGAAAGTACATTCATATACACAGTTTCAATTGATCTGTTTGACTTTAAAGTAGTTTTTTTGTCTTTTTTCTTTTTAATACATCTGCAGTAACTGTACCTTTATGGGTGTTGGTGGGTTGTACAGATGCCTGTAAAGACAAAACCTGCTTACACTCTGAAGCGCTTCCATTTTTCAAATGCACGACTCGTGCAACAAGTTACAAAAATATTGATTTGCAAAATAATACCAAAGTGCTCCAGAAACAGCCATAAGGTGAATGACATGAGGTGTTAGTAGAGCAGGTCTTCTTGGAAGAGATGAGTCGTCAAGGTCTTAAAGGCTGAGAGAAACGTTTCTGCTTTGATGGCATTTGTTAACATGTTCAATCACAAATAAGAACAGTTTGGACTGAGACCACTTGGTTTGTAGGGGCATAAGCCCATATGACTTAGTTTAGCCAATCACTGTGTTGAGAGCTGAGCTGAATTAACATTATACTGTTATACTCTTTTAATTCTGAGTAGTGAGACATCCAAACATTATGTATCTACCATGTTACCTTGTGACAAGTGTAAAACTCTCCATTTTGGCATCCAACAACAAGCCATTTAAGATCCCATATTATGCTCTTCTACAGCCAAACCAGTCTCTAGTTTGGTGACTGAAGCATTATACAAGATGATTTAAAGAAGAAAAGAAGAAAACTCAGCAGCACAAGAGGAATGTCTCTGTTGGAGATAGTGGGAGAGGACTTTGGATTTTGTATATTTGGAAACCTTTGATGTCTATAAATTTTATAACTTGAAAGAAAAACGAAGAAAGGATTAAATGACCTTAAACTTGACTGCCTGGTTCATATTAGACCGTATTGTATTACATGCCTCAGCCTCTCAGCAATAAGACACTCAGGCCGGTCTGATCTATCACCAGTGACGCTCATCACCAACAGGGGTTAACCAGAGTTCAATGTTCAGAAGTGCATAAAATTAGTGGGTATGAAGACGGAAACATGAGGTCTAAGGGCCAGTGAGTGGGCCTGGGCAGAGCCTCGTGGAGGAAGGAGAAGGTTTGGTGCAAGGGGTGAAGGCCGGCGGGTCAGTGCCTCTCCACCAGTAAGACCAATTAGATAAATAAGAAGTGACAGCATAGGGGATGAAAGGAAGAGGACTGACTTATGCGTAAATTCAAGAAGTGACACTGAACCGAACAAACTTGATTTTAAAGCCATTAACCACCTGTTTTATGGAGGTAGCAGGTTCTACAGGGAGACCGGGTCTGAAACCAGAGCCCGTCAGGCTGTGCCCCTCCTCCCGAACGCTGGCGGGATGCTTTCAGAGATCAAACGGTGAAGTAAAACAGTCACCCTGCAAGTGATCAGAACTTTTTGTCAAGTGATACTTTTTCTGCTTCTCCTCTCACGTCTTCTTTTTAAACTAACAACAGCAGGAAACCTCAGATAGTTTGATGTCATCCTGAGAAACAGCAGAATAAAACGAGGCTGCTGAGGTGGTGAGGGCACGGACACTTTTCAGCACATTGTAATTCTAGCTGGTCACTGCTTATCATCTCAATGGAGTAGATGCATCACACACACTCACACATGCCCTCTTTTCTTTGTGTCTCCCTGTTATTTCATCACATAATTACCTTCTGAACCTCAGCCAGATGTCGAGGGAGAGCCATGTCATCAGCCTGCTTAGAAGGGCCGACTGGGGGGATTGACTGTCTGGACCCTGGATCTCCCAGAGACGTCTGCTTTCACAAATAACTTGTAACACTGGCCTCCAAACCAACTCATAAACCTTAAAGCTGCTTTTGATCATGCATGAGCAGCATTTCTGTGGTTTTATGATCTCACATTGGAAAACAGTTGTTGCTGTAGCTATTTTCTAGCATGATGCCTGTGTATCCTCAGGCTGTCAGAGTTTATCTCAGCTTAGGGTAAAAATGCCCAGATAAGAGATGAGTAACTAGATAGATGGTGTTAGTGCTGAGGTTTCAGACGTCAGCATGAAAATATCCCAGTTTATTCTGTAAAAGAAGAAAAGAAAAGACACAAACAACCTGTCAAGAAGCAACACAGATATATGTCAGCCATGCTGAGGATACCGGAGCCCACGTTATTTTCCTGTCATGATCCATTGGATTATTTGTATGGAGGTGGGGTGTGTGGGTGGGTATGAACAGAAAAGGCTATTCCCCCATGCAAGGGTCTAAGATATCAAAGCCAGAGGTCTATGGGGAGGATGAAGAGGGTGGATACAGCAGGAGGGTTTCGAGGTGGCGGGGGTTGGCTTTTGTTCCGAGCCCTCCACCAGGATCCCTTGAAAAGATCACCGAACAGGCCAATTCGTCGCGGCTCGAGCTCTCCCCTCTGATTGGTTATGGTGGGCAAGCAGATGTTGGAGTTGCAGCAGGGGGTTCGGATGATTCCAGCTCCTCGCTCTCACACCGCAGGACGGTCACACAGCACCAGCAGCTTTCACACATAACCTGCTGAAGCTGGGGCCCACGGGCTCACAACACACACTGCTCGCTTGAGTGACTCTTAAAGACTGACACACACTTACGCCTTCTTCTTCCTCGCATCAAAGATGTCCCGAACTATGTTTGCTTCTGAAATTTATTATGAGTGTGTACTGACCGTGTATGAATCCACTTCAAGGTGCTATTGACAGACTAAACATCTTGTCATGGGGTCGTGGCTTTACGCTCTCCTTGAGAACAGATTACAACTGCACGTGGAGCTGCTGCCTTTGATGTAAACCAAATTTAAGCTTGTATGTCAAAAACATCTAAAACATTTGAAATACATCATAAATTAACGTTATTTTCAATGTGTGTGTGATCTAATATCTAATCAACTTTACTCTTTGGACCAGACTAAATTTTGAACCATATATAAGTCTCACAGTATAAATTGGAACAGTCCTAGTTGTGTCAGGCATGGTAAAGTTACCATGCAGTTATATATGCAGCTATAATCTCACCTTTTTAAGATAAAAATCACAACATGCTTTGCAAGAAAACTTATGTAACAAACTGTGTTCGTGTTCTGCGACAAAGTGCACGTAAGGAGGTGGATTTTCAGACTGACATTTAAAAGATTAAGAGTTTTCCTCCTGCCTCACCCAGACTTGTGATTTCAGTTGTGGTTTACTTTTACTGCCTGATTGGTTAGGCAATAACATCAATGTGGTTAGGTTTAGAAATATTATGTTCCTGACAGTTCGTCTACATGACTTGAGAAAAAACAAAGTTCCTCCAGCTAAAACCGGACTTTTATAATACATGTAAACTCGTTGGTCCGAATAAAATCGTACTACATTTGTCATGGTTTGAGCTTCCCCTGTCTGTGTGTTTAATAGCAGAGCCAGTTTTTGGTGTGTGAGCCAGGTGCAGCTGCAGCTCATTATCCACACTCTCCATAAATACCTGGTTGCTTTTTTTGCTACTTGCCAGATCATTGTTCTACGCATACAGCCAGTGAGGCATCTTCATAGCTTCTTTGCTACCGGGCCTTGTCAAGTTTTTTTTTTTCTAGTCCTGTTTTCGTAGTATTAGCAGATGTCCCAGATCCCTGTCTAGTCAGTGTCCTAAGCCACCCTGGAGACCAAGACTAAAGGCCTTTAAACACTTAATTCCTATTTTTTGGATGCGCTTATATTTCTTATCCGTCATCTGACAAAACTCTGATGTATTTTATTAATCTATCCGCGGACTGTGTGAGGCAAATAGAGTCGTCAAGCAGTGAGAATGACCGTGTGGTCATTTAATTTACTTAGGAGTAGAAAAAGAAAATTCTGGGTCTGTCTGATGAAGACCGAGGAGTTTCACCAGCTGATAAAAGAGCTGCAGAGTTAACCTTATTATTTCCAAATGTATTTAAGGATGTCAGTGGTCCAGTTCGATGCTCTGCTTGTAACACTGTAACCACACATTAAAAAGAACGTCACCAAGTTCTGCAATCTAGTGTCTGAGGTAGATACGGTTGTGTGTATGGTGGCTCTGAATGGTCAAACATTTCTCAATAAGCCTTTGACTGATGGGAAATAAACAAAAACTTCTAAGTCAGTGTGTAAATATGGCTGACATAATGTGTAAAGGCCTGAACTCGTTAAATATCATGCCATGGGAAAGTCGAGCAGAGAACTTCCAAGCCAAACTACACCAAAGTTTGGACTCAACATCCTTCACCAATTGTAAATAAATCCACCTTTTTAGTCTGCTTTGGGTCCTTGATCGTCTGCATTCCCATGACAACATTCAGCATGTTTACATCACAGTATTGTGTTTTGTGTTAGTCCGACCGAATTCACACAAAAACCAGAGCTCACAGTGCCGGACTAACACACCTTTATCATGCAGCTGGGCGCTGAATCAGTCCTGCATGTATATGCTCAGCTAAACTCAAACTGGCATTGGTACTGTTGCACATGCTTTACAGGTCCTGTCCTGGGCTTTGACCCAGAAATAATTAAATCTGTCGTAACAGTAAAGCGTGGAGGGCAGTACAGTTGTCGAATTCACTGCTCCATTGAATACCAATTTGCCGTCAACTAAACCGTTTGTTAAGCAAAGGAAACCCAGTGATAACAAGGTGAAAACCAGTGGAAGCAACAGAAGAAGCCAGTAACAAAAGAGAGCGATCCCAACTGATAGCGTGCATCTCATTTGTAAAAAAAACAAATGAAGCATACAGCACATATGAAATGTAATGAGCTGTAAAACTGTCTACTTCACTGCTCAACATGGTACTAATTTGCCACCATCTAAATTGTTTGTTGATTCTTTAAGTTCATGATCTAAAAGGTCAGCTGGAATAAGTTTGAAAGGGTGTATCGCCACCTGTTGTAGCGGAGTCCTTTGTACTTCAATAAATTGATTCCCCTTCTCTGCTGAGATAAGGACGTTAGTGCAATAAGATGAGCATGCTGAGGTTTAACCATTGCTCAGCTTAACTGTGCATGTAAACAGACCGACTTTTACATCTACACATGTTACAGATCCTTTTATTCTGGCCTTCTGGCTGACATGTCTCACCTCATCTGGGCGCTGATTTTTGAAAATGATCTTTTTTTCTTCCTGTCTGTGTGCCTGTTTCACATTTTACTGTGAGACTAAGTTGCAACAAAACCCAATAAAAACACTGGTTATATACAAAACATGTGGTTTTAGAGTAGAATAAGCTCTTAAAGCAAACAAACAAATAAAAAATGTAATTTTTAAGGAATTATCAGACTTTTTCAGCTCAACTTTTTCACTAACAGGGCTGACTGCCAAAGATTAAAAGAAAAGGATGTCTTAAGGCTAATACTCTGACCTAACCTCTCTTTGAGTGAACTAATTAGTGTGATTAGTGAAGAGATTACTCGTCTGTGTGACATTTGAGCGATCCTGTTTCCCATCTCAGTAGCTCTTTATCCCTATCTTTAACTTCTCTGCTGCAGCAGATAAGAGTACAGCACGTACGTAGTGGTCTTGTGATGCAGAGTCGAAGCCACTGAAGCTTGGACAGGCAATATCTTCCACAATTTGGGCAGGAATTGTAATTGCTCTGCTTTGCATCAACAGACTGATGCTTGCTGAAGGGTCTGGGTCCCTTAAAAACTCTTTCTGGAAGAGTTAAAGAGGCAGATATGTTATCTGGAAAAATCTGCAGGCTCCTGCGTTGTAAACTGCTCCCATACTATCCCCCCTCTGCTTGGCTAAAGCTGCAGGATAAAAGGTGTTTTCAGTCCTCTGTTTTTCCTTTGCCTGACATATGTTTCCTGACACACAACAACAAACACCCACAGAGGCATTGGTACTGACAATTAAACTGGAATTAAGCTATAAAAAGGGGACAAGTCTGAACAAACTTGAACAAAATATTTGTCGAATAAATCATCTCATAAATCTCCACAAGCCACCTTTCCTTTTTATTCCTAATTTATGATAATTACGATTCAGTTCTGGCTCCATCTCGATTAGATCTGCAGTCACAGTTTTTGCAGGTGGTCATAAATAAATGTGTGTACCTAAATGTGTGCCTAGTTAACACACAACACAAATCAGGACATTTGGAAAGCCAACACAAGCTGTTTATACTAAATTAACATCTCCAGAGAATCATGGGTCGGCACACATCACTGCTTTTTCTTTTGCAGAAACAAAACAGATGGAAGATGATGGCAAAGGTTTTATTGACAGTATGGCCCAACGAGCTGAAAACCTTTCAGCCCGAACCTGGAAAACTGCCACCAAAAATGAAGAGCAGCAGTTTGGCAGAATGTTTCTCATGGCTGCAGTGGGTGTGCTCATCATATCCACATGCCCTCAGAGCCGGGCCTGAATGGGTTTTAGGTTAATTTAAGAGTTTTCATTTTGCTTACATAGTTATTTCTCTGCATGGCATTTATGCTGCTCCGCTCATTTGGATCAAAATGTCATTATGTTTTCTTCACATTATGCTGCATGTTTTTGATTTTCCTGCTGGTTCAAATAATGAGCAACTTAAAGCAGGAGGTGCGCAGGAAGGAATTTTGGATCGATAGAAATTATAGTGAGCGCCAACATTACAGGGTCAAAGGGCAGATCTTCTCAAAAAACAGACACAAGTTGTCTTATCCAAAGAAAATCTGCCTGCTGTGGCTCTGATGTGTGTGTATGAGTCTGCTCTCTTTGAAGCGCAGCGCTCCCGTAGGTGTAGCATGGCGTGACTCGAGCTGAACAGGGTGAGGAGACCTATGAGGGGAGATTTTCTGGTTGTGGTTATCGGTGTGCTGTGCTGTGCAGGCATCCAGGCAGCCCAGCATGTTGAAGAGATAACAACTCTTTAGGAGGCAGAGAGAGTCAGACCATCTACCTTTTAATGGCATGTGACTGGGCCTCCACCCAGCTTGAGGACAATTGAAGTCTGAGCCAGTAATGCACATCTGTGCCTTATTTTATTGCTGTTCAATTTTGCAGCGGTATGCACAGAGGGCAACAAACAAAGCACAGTTCCACCTTGTTCCCATATCCCTGACTGAAATCTCCCTACCCTCCTCCCCTAGCTTCCTCTCCCCCTGTGTGCAGACCCATGTGGACACACAACGGCATGCCTTACAGAGAATGCAAAGGTACAGATCTTATATTGAAGTAGCATTCCAGTGAAGCCCCCACAGGGTACATGACAGGGTTTTACTTAAAAGCAAAAAGGCATGCAGGGGGAGACTTCAGGTCTAAAGAGGATATTAGAAAAATACATTGGAAAAAGTCCCCTCTGGCAATGTTTTTCACTTTCAGGAGCAATTTTGTACCTTGCCTTCAGAGGGAAAATTGTGTTCAGATGAGAGGAGGCAAGAGGAAGGGAGGGATGCCATTCTTTTTTTCTTTTAGATGTAATGAAAACCAACTGGCAGGCCGTCACTATCTATCTATCCTGGTCAGGGAGTGCATTGACATGAAGAGGAAAAACAGGCCCTCGCCTAATCCGGTCAAGCCTGCAGTTCTCTTTCTTCGTTTTTTCTCTCCATCTATTTAATTTTCCAGAGAAAACATCCCTCAAACTGAGCTATGTTTTCACAAAACAAAATGCAGCTGATGTTCGAGCTCGCTGAGGTTATACGTTTCTCTGTCAACCTCCACAATATTTCACTCAAACTTCCCTCAAACACAAAGTTTGAACTCTTTCTTCTTGTATGAGCATGAAAAAAAAGGGGACGCAGGTCAAATTCTAAGGCGTGAAATACATATGAACCTGACTTGAGGTCTTATTTATTCATGCAGACATTTAAAGGTACATTGTTGGACCGCTAAGGAACGCTGAGTGACCCTGGCTGCTCGCTGAAAGCCGTCTTTGGACTGACGCTGGACGCTGCCCTGCAGTGGGGGGCTCAGTCTGCGAGGCGATAAGGCTCTGAACAGAGCTCTTTCACGCTTACGCTGCCCCCTAATCCACACTGCGCCACCCAAACCACCAAGCCCAATATTAGCTTTCCTGCTGCAGGTAATGAATATGAGCATGTTTGTTTGATTGCGTGTGTTGTGTGACGGAGCTCTGGAAGTAATGTGGCAACGCCACTGCAGATTTGAAATTTGAAAAAGCTACGAACATGTCAACAATAATTGTTTGGCAGTTTTACATAATAAAACAAATAGTCAATTATAAAAAATATTTTTTTGTTCACTATTTCACATTTACTGTGGATGTTAGCCTCTAAAACCCCCTAATTTTGTTGAATTAGTTTTCATTGAGAACATTAAAACCTCTCACCTCTTACGGGGGCAAGTGTGTAAGATGTAGCAACATCCAGCTGCATAAACTGCAGATTGCAACCAACTGTCTCATGTCATCCAAGTCCTCCAAGCGTGTTGGAAAAACTAGACCTGCACTTGATCCAGTGACCAGTCCTCTGAGCTACTGCTGCAAACGAGGCAACCTGCAGCCGTCACATACTGACACTTGGTCAGTCGCTGAGTTGGCTTTGAACACACAGGGTACCGAGCTGGTTACATAACATAACAGTGGCGGGACTTGTTGCCATGGCACAACGCTAATAAATGCAATAGGTCATATTTCTCAGACTTGTAATAACACTATAGTATAACATGCTACATGCTATAGCGCCGCAGAGCGGTTGCAGAACCGTTTACAAGCCTTTACTTGTTGGTAAGACAGCAGTAATGACAGTTTTCCTGTTGCTGTTCATGATCGGAGGAGCCAGTGCGTCACTTTCCACAGTAGAAGAATAAATGTCAGTGTACAGCTGTAGAGCAGCTCCCTGTGCGTCAGAAAGTGATGGCAAAGTGGCAGCCTGTGCGTTGAAATAATGCGAAGCCTCTTTATCAAGCATCAGTATGTGATGATAAACTGTGTGTTCTTAGCTAATGAAAGCATAACAATTCTTACTGTAGAGAAGTGATAAAGTAATGAAAGCATACTTATGATTATTGTATTAAATGTGCCAGTAAATCACCCTAAATGATGCACGTTGACACTTTAATAAATAACTTTTTTATTTGTCAGCTTTATGGACAGAGAGACTGCTTTGTTATGAGTAAATGTTCCCTCAAAGTTTAATTAACAAACCCTGTTTAAATTATAAACTCTGCACAAACTCCAGTGAATAGGACATGTTGTTAAATGTGATGAATAAAGCTTAAAGGAGTGAAACTGTGGCGGTAAACACATCGAGTTAGATATTTTTCTGCAGCCAGAGGAAACACTCAGGTGCCTATTGTAGCTGTGAAACATTTATGACTGCTGCTCTGTAGTTAAACGTTTGTTAACACTCCATCTATCGTTTTTCTAATCATTAGTCATCACTAAAAGTCCAACGAGCTCCTCTCATTAACCAGCCCAGTTTGACAGGTAGAGAGAGCCTTTCATTCTCACCACATTTATTATTGCCTGCTTTAATGAGCACTTTGGACCATCACCTTCACTCCGTGATTTACAGCTTTTTTAGCGGAGATCAGAGGCCCTGGCCTGTTGTGCATCTGTGCAGCCGGCAGCCTTTCCTGGTACACTGGGCCGGCCCGGGCACAGTGGGGACACAGCTGGGCCCAACATGGCCAGAGGTGTGAAGTCCCCAGGCTTAATGAGCTGAAGGGAGAGGCGGATTACAGGGAGGGTCAGAGGTGATGGGACTGAGGCCGCCGACACTGGTCCTAATATCCATGAGCCAGATTAAAACAGATTAACTCCATCAATATGTAGTCCAGGCGAATTCCACAAAATTGAAACACAAAAGGCTGACAAGTAACTGGTGCGTGTCCACCTTCAGAGTGACTGAAAGCCAGAACACTGAAAAAGACTGTTAATGAATAACATTCACCTCATTTTTTCACAAACTGTAAATATTTTACAAATAAATAATTTCTTAAACATTTACAGTTAATATCCTCTGCAGACACACATTAAGAAGCATTAAGAAGTCTAACATCTTGTTATCTTAAATGTTTCTGCTCACAGAGAGATCGTTCAGTAACAAGCAAGTCTTTCATTACAGCAAATATGAGTGTAGCCACAACATAATCAGTAAGAAGAGTGAATCAAATTGAGTGCCAATTAAATGTTTATTTTTTATTATTCATTACCATCTTGCATTAGACAAGCAAATCATCCAATCAGATCCTAATCTAAAGGGAGCAGAATAGGATCAACCGAGGATAATTTGGGTTCATTTTCTCTATTTCACCAATCACCATCAATCATTTCACCTGCACGAGCATGGACATAAGCAAGAATTCATATGGGAAGGAATCCTCACAGGCAGTGATAAACAAGGCCCAGGCAGATTGAACCATTAACATTGATAAAAACTGCCTTGTTTACAGTTCAAACCCTTGGAACTTTAGGCCCAATTCCAATTTCTCCCCTTGGACCTATCTCTGTGCTTTGAAAGAATAAGGTGCCGTCCAATTAGCTCCAAATACTCCAGGTAAAGGGATAGATGTCCACTACTCCTTGATCACTGAAAGAAAAGGGAAACCTTGTCCCTTCAAAAAAGAGGTGTAGGGCTAAGTGTGAACCCTGCATAGTAGTGGTTGTTTGGCACTATGTCATAAATTTGGCAGTTTTAGGGGATAAAATAATAATAATCAGAAGCATAAAGTTGTGCATTTTATGGTTCGGGTGCTGCCCTAACTTATGTGATATTGAGGTGAGTTCAACCACTGACATCACACAAAGCTTGATTTGAAAGTCACATTGGTTAAACTGAGCTCAAAGATCAACCCACCCTGAGGACCAGATGAGTCATTTGTCATTATCAAACCATTTTAGAAAGGCTGGTATGATACCACACCTGTAGCAGCAGTTGGCGTTCTACTCCACCCCCGACCCTTAACTGTCCAAAACCAGAGCAGAGAATTTGAGCTGTCTACGTGTTCCCCGTTGTGCCATCAATCCACCCAGAGAGCTGAGGTTCCACCTGTCCTGTCGCTCTTTCAGCCAATTTGTCCCGGCAGCTCAGTTTCCCTTAATTTCTTACTATCAAAACAGCACATAATGTATAACCGTGTCCTCTTGCTCAGGTTATTTGATCTATTCATAAATCTGCTCTCTTTATTTTTAAAGCGAGAGGCTTAAAGTTCCAGTTTATATATTCTTGATATATAGTATGTGTAGTAGTTTGACACAACAAGATCTTCAGGGCAAATATTCAGGGCATAATTTGGGTTATAAACTTCAAATGTTCATGTATAGATGCACCAGTATGGCCCTCCATCTTATTTTGGGTGTACTATTCAGCAGTGACCTGAGTCCGTCGGGGCAACAAGACAAAGGCGGAAGTCCAGTGAATTCGTGCTGGTTTTGGACATTAACCATGGGAGCACACATGTCGTGAAATATATGCCTCTTTAGAGAGAGGCTTTTCTTCTGATTTAACAGGGCTGTAAACTGCCTTTCAAAGCCTTGATCAGGAGACCACAGGCACATCGACACCAGCTTGATCAGTCTTAACGCACTGACTCTCACCATCTAGTGTCCGGCAACACACTTCTGAATGAAACAAGATACAGGAAATATATATGAAGTCAGCTTTGAGGTCGAGGGGACTTTTGTCCAGCAAGCTTAATGTGAAACAGAGGCCTTTACAGACAGCTCTATCTGGCTCCCACTGGTACTGTCTACTCAGTCCTCCCAGGGGAGCTGCGATTTATGGAGCTGAGAAGGAATAGAAGCCTGGATGGAGCAGATTGTTCACGGATCTAACTTGTCTCTCTGGCATGTGGGGGAGAAAAACAAGGAGGTGGGTAGAGCTCGATGAGATAGCATGGGAGATCATTATGAAGACATCAGTGTCTCCACTTCACATCTGCCCAAAGATCTCTCTGCAGCTCGCCTTCTTCTAGCGAAGAGTCACTACTCTGAGGTTCAATTAAACCCAAGAAATATCTGGTGTTCTCAGTTCCTCTTGTTACTGATTAGATAGGGAGGATCACTGCAACGTGCTTGGAGAGACAAAACACGCATCCACACGGTCACATATAAAAACAAACTGACATATGAGAATAGAAATAGACAGCAAAAATTTTCCTGTGGCTCCACAGTGATTATCTGGTGATATTGTGCAGTGATTAAGCGCCTGGCTCCTGCTGAGGGTTGAGGCTCCACAGAAGAGTGATACATCTTCTGGGTCGGTGCGTTTGATCAGTGAAAACAAAAGTAATATTTCTCCCCAAGATGAAGATACCCAGAGGAGACGAGCAGAAGTAAAAAATGAAGGCAGCAGACACTCTATCACACCCTGACATCCTCTCCTCCCCTCTGTTTTTTAAATGCCAGGCGCTTTATCTCTGCACAAATCCCTGAAAACAAACAAACACAATGGCATACCGAAATATGCCCTGGAGAACACCACTTGAGGCCTCCAGTGATACCAAAGAGCTTTGTTCGTGGATTATTTTAGCACCTGTGGGAATGCCAATAAGTTCCAAAGGCCACAGTGAGACAAGTTTAAACATTCAAACGTTTTGGGCATGCGCTCAACTCCAAGCTGACAAATGTGCTCTGCAAAATCTGCTCTGAGGAATGCACGCTGACAGCTTCATGGCCTTGTCTAAAACAGAGCCAGTGTGATGGATGGTGACCCTCTTGACAATGCCAGCTGGTAGATGTTTGTGCATTCCCATATCCTGCTCCATACACATATGTATATACATATATAGATGGAGTGGATAACTGAAGATTTCTCTTCTTTACTCCTTCGTCCCTGGCTTTGACCTCCTCTTAGCAGATCTCTTATGCATTCCCAAGAGCTCCACTCCTCCACAGTATCACAGTGAAATGTTTGTTTTGGATATTGCTTTTTACATGGAAAAAATAATGACTTCTGCTCCATTGTCCATATGGCAACCCAGCCTGCCTTTCAGGAAAATTTCAGTATTTTTCAATCTGTTTTCTCTTTGTCCTGTATCAAAGCATATCAAGGAAGAATGTAATGACTGTTGTTTCCCTTCAAGTCACAGTAAATCTGAGCAGATCTGATCATTCATTCTAGTGATTATAGCTTAAGAAGCCTGGGCTCCATATTTCTGAAAAGTATACAGAAGCAGAATTCCTACAACTTGTATAGGAGATGAGTAGAAAGGGAATGACACTGCTCAAAGAGGGTGAAGGTCTCTGAAACAGTGTTTTGCAGCAGGAAAAGGTGCTTTAATGTAGGATTTCCTCCCCTTGTTCATTGGCAATTATGATCCCGGTCAAAATGTGAAGCACAGACACAATGATCTGCAAGAGGCAGCGTGCCAAGGGGACAGTTTACATCCATTTCTAGCACAACTGGCTCCACATTTGGCATGTCTCAGTCAACCAAAGGACTTTTCGTTGCCACAATTTAGACAACTACAAATGTACACTACAATATTAAATATTTCAGTCTCCTTCCAGCTTTAAACTAAGATGTTAACAATGACGTCTCATGATGGGTACGTGCCACGATATTTCAGTAGCATGAGCATGCCAGCAGTTGCACTGGTGTACTGGTGTATCTGTTAATCTCAGCTGTCTCCTCAAAAGGTTTGTGAAAATGATGATTTTCAACCTAAATGTGATTCTCTGTGCTACTTTTACAGCCTCCAACATCTGCATTTTTACTTTGCTTTCTACAAAATTACTTAGTTTTTCTCTTATTCTAATTGTTCCTCATCAGTTAAAATAAGCAGCTCAAATTCTACAAATTGAGATTTCTTAGAAAATACATTTCCCGGGTAAAAGTGCAACAGTTTGCCAGCTAGTTGTCAGATGCACAGATGACATGTTTGGCTGATCAGAGGCTAATGCATCAAGATAGGCCAGATAGATTTATAACATTACAGTTTTGGGGGAAGAATCAGCTTTTGCTCACCTTTAAGGAAGGCTCCACTGCTTCATGGAAGGAAATCAATAAAAAAATGTTTTTCGCTTCAGTTTTTAAACATTTTATAAGCAACTGCTGTCTAACACATGTGACATGTTTCCAAGAAAATATCTGAATGTGTTTAACTTGGATTTTAAGGGATGTGGCTTTGTCCAAGTTTGGCATTTTGTATTTATTTCAACAGATTTCATGCAGTTTTATATCTAAAATCCATCCATTGTCTATGCTCGCCTAATCCGATTCAGGGTCATAGGAGTCTGGAGCCTATCCCAGCTGCCATATATTAGATTATAGTCAAAATCAACTAATAAAAAAATGAATGTAAATAGTTGGGTAAATGAAGCAGTTAGCATTAACAAAGCTATAGAGAATATCTTTTAAATAATGATTTTATGGGGAGTTTGTAGTAATGACATTCACTCTGGGCTTGTAATCTGATCTCGCTCTGGAAACTTTCATGTTTTTGGCTGGAGAAGAAAACAGGAAATATTTGCGTTTCATTTCTGAAAGCACACAGCAGCATTGTGTCTTGTGGTCTAAGACTTTTGATTGTTTGGTGAACTCCATCAACATTTTTTGCAAAGATACAAAGAAAGTTTGTTTAAGTTTTTTTTAAGTAGATAAATATGCTGGGAGTTTGTAGTTTAACCAAACAGTCCCGGTTATGTGTCAGTTTAAGTGTTGGAGTACAAAGCTAAACAACTGAAAATGTGTCATTTATTACCTGGTTATTTGTCTTGCTCTGACACACTGAGTGATCATGAGCATGCTGCGAATCCTTGTGCTGTGAGAGCACCACATGCACAGCTCTCATAACAAAACAATGAGTAAGTTGGCAGAGAAAAAACGTGCTGAATGTGGAATTCAGTTTGAGTGTGTAAAGGTTATACGACCAGACGGGGTGCGAGTGAAAGAGAGTGTGGTGACCTGTAACAGCTCCATGACTCCAGTCTGGGGCTTTAAAATCCACACGCCGGGGTCCTGGATTGAACCCGCTGCAAACCCCACTTCACTACAGACGAGGCAGCCCCAATGGGAAAGTGATTGTTTATTTAACAACTGTTATAAGGAATACCTAGTGACAGGAAGTCCTTAAAACAGCAGCAGTTACTATTTATATAGTCCCTTTTGGAAGTAAACACACTTGCGGCCCCTCCTCCTTGCAGCAGACACCCTGCCGTTGAGGAATGCATCCATTCACAAGCTGGTGGCCATCTTGGAAGCTTTGCTCTCACTTCCTGTTTCCATGGCTACACTCCAGTGCTACTGGAGATGATAAGCGCTTGCGAGCTCAAGTCCTAATCCCTTTCATCTAGCTCATTTTCTTCATCACTTCATGCCATTTGGAATGAGCTGGAAAAGCCAGTTAGCTGCAACAAGCATCGCATTTTTACGGCAGATTCACAGACCGAAGCAAGCACACACAAAAGAGAAGAAATGTGGTTACAGTTCGAAAACATTCAGTGCAATGATGAACTTATCTGACCATGACTTCCAGTGACTACATATGATTAAGGTTATGCATGAGTCTGGTGAAGCTATGCTGCAGAGGTGCTCATAAATCATAAAGTCTCCAGGAGCCTGTGAGACCACAGGAATCATGTTTTCAGCCTCTTCCTGCTCCACAAATCCCCAAATACCCAAAACCATGTCATGAATGCTTTATTATGACGACTACATGTCAGAGGTGATCTGGATGTTGGGAATGAGAGCTGAGCAGCGCTGTAGTGGAGAGAACCACTGGGGGTGAAACGTTGATTATGCACTCATAGAAAATCATTGGATCCATGTGGCTGGATTTGAACTGGATTTGATTGTTTTTGTTGTTGTTTCTTGACATCCAGCACGGCTTTTAAAGAAATTAATTTCAGTGGGAAGTTTCTATCGTGTCTGCACCCCATTTATGTCATTGGAAGAGAGAGCAGAACTCTTCACCTGGTAAGCCCAGAAAAAGGAGATTTGTAACTTAAGGTTGATGTTTTTAACAGTATCTTTTCAGCAAGTCTTGATGTTTCCTGAATCCAAACATGGAAACTAAGATGAGACGTTAATTCAGATCTCCTATAGACTTATTTCCCCGTTAAAACTGATGATCACACCTTTCGTGACAGCCTCATGAAACACAATGAGACTATGTCCTCTATGTAGTTATTTTTAAGTCTGCAGGACATAAATCAGTCGTCAATGTCTAAGAGACAACAGAGAATGTACGTTAAATAGTTGCTGGTAATGCTGGTGCATCTTTTCTCATGCAAATACCTTCTTTTTTCTTGTCTTTGATTAAAAAAAGTGGTTTAAACTTAAATCCTATCACGATGAGCTGCAGACACACAAGTAAAATATGCTCTGAAAATATCACTGAAAAAATAAATGAAAACTGGTTCATTCTGTACAGAAATCATCAATATTCTTTATTACAGTCATTTCGTGACATTAAATGACATGGCATGAGAAGTTTAAAGGTAAAATGACACTGGCAACATGAATTGTTGTTCATATGTTTCTTTAGTTTGGGCTTAAAAAACAAAATAATTTGAAGGTATAAAGACACATTATTGAGTCTACAAACAGCCTTTGTGAATCTATCGTGGTACAGCTAAAGCACCATCTACATTTATGTGAATAAACATATTTTTCGGAGCTGTGGACAACTGAGACAAAACAGTGACAATGTGTGAGCTGTAGTTTATCTCCCGTGCAGTTCTCACAGACACACTATATCACACGAGAGAAAGATTTAAAGATGGTTAGATGATGTGCCGGGTCAGTGCAGCGTCAGGAGGGACTCTCTGGGATGTTCTACATGGTAAAGCGCGAGGAAACGTGTGAATAAGTGAGATGTTACAGACTGATGAAATTCCCAGAGAGCCTACAACGGATAATGTGATCCCACCACAGTGATGTAGAAAACAGATGGAGAGGGGTTCCTTCAAATTTCTCCTTCACCCTTGTCTGTTACACATCCATGAGCACACACAACTGTGGCCGCAAACCCAAGAAACAACCTACATACGCACACACATCGCACACACCTGTCTAAGCCATGAGATATATGGCCCTCTGAGGGGCAATTAGTTTAGCCTATCCTGTAAAATAATGTGATTTTTCTCATTCTTGTATACATTTCTTCACCTGAACATAGTGTCACTTGTCTTATGGAAACATATAAAAGTTGCAAATAAATGTCTTTATCCCAGCTACTTAGGAAAAAAACAATACAATGTTCCACTTCAGGTCTAAGTAGCCTATAAAACTAGAGCAACAAGTGCCTTTTCGTTGCATTTTCCCCACTTACTTAACAAGTCTCATGTTATTCATACACATTTGGATGTCAGCTCTGAGGCCCAACAACTAAGCTTTTGTATTTTCTCTCTGCAACCAATTAATAAAGCCTGACTGGCCCAAACGGAGTGATGGTACTGTGTTATCCGAAAGTGCCTTTTAATAGCACTGGCAGTCAAGTGTCGCTCGGGCCCCTGCTGACAGAGTCAACACAACGGAGCGCTGCTTCGCAGGTCATAAACACTCTGGTGACAGTGGTCAGAGGCTTATTATCCTCACACCAAAGGACAACAAGCTCAATGTCCCAACTTCAAACAATCCCAGCCTGCAGACTCTCAGCACAAATCCCTTGTTAGCAGGCGTCCTGCCTCCTCCGCTCTGATTTGACCTCTATCAGGACGACATGTGGGAAAAGTCAGAATTTTAGTGTATGAAGTGTAAACTGCTCGTGTTTTGCAGCCAGCTCCTACACACTCAACATCAAAAAGTAATCTCGTATTGGCTAAATGTGTTGTAATCTATTTGATCAGGACTGTTATGACTCAGGAAACAAGGTACATATCAGTCAAATGTAGGCCAGAGGTCACTGCTGCTTTTGTGTGCTTAATGTTTCTGCTGCTTCTGCTCTCGTGAGCGCCTATCTCAACAGCGTGGAGCTGGCAGCTCCGCACAGATAAGCGAGCACGTACCCCAGGGGGCCAGAGACAGCCAAGCCCTCTGTAGATGAGAAGTGTCTGTGCTGTCAGCTCTGGTTCCCAGCGTGGCCTCTCGCCTTCGTTTGCCCCTCCCACCCCCACCGAGCCCCTCCAAGGCCCTTTGTGTGTGGACTGTGCTCCCTGTGGACTCGCCGCTCTCTGGCCTTTCACATGCGACTGTGTCCAATCACCCTGCTCTCCCCCTCCTCCTAACCCAGAGCCACTGTCTCCATCTCCAACCAGCTCCTGACCCTCAGGGGGGAGAAAAGTTGTTACTGGTGAGTTGAATACCTGCCTGACAGAAAACGAATCACTTGTATTGAAGACGATGAGGGGGGAGAAAAATGAGTAGAACTGTCCAGAGACACATTCCTCAGAGAAGGGTATGAGTTGCAACGAATCATGGTAATTAATGGTTAATAGATTATCTATTACTATTTTATGGAGCAGCAGTAAATTACGATAACTTTTGGGATGCCAGGTTGGGATAAATCCCTTTATCTGATGCAAATACTCCTACATTACCAGACCTGGAGCTGCACATGTCAGTAAGTTGCCCTTTAATGTTAATGTCAAAATAATTATGTGCTGTGGGGTAAGGATTAATTTAAAAATGGGGATTTAATATCCTTTGGAATGAAAAAAGAGATCATGACTAACTCCTGTACATGAAACAAAGAGTTGAGGCGTTGGTGCTTCATCAGTTCCACATCCCCTCTATGTTGTTTTTCCTCTCCTGCTGGGTCAGAAATTCGCTAGTTTGCTGCTTTTGGCCCTGACCCCCTGAAGGCCTTGACTGGGTCGATGCAGCCTCAGGAGGATTGGATCACACCTTTGGTCACAGTCAGCTGTCAGATGTTGAGCTACACCTGCTGTCTGAAGCAGGGTGGGCCCGTCGCTGCCCCCGCCGCCCAGCCAACGCTGGAACACGTAATTACTGCCTTAAAGATGATTATGCTGTTTACTCATGCTCATACGCACAACAGATGACTGTTTCACTCTCACAGCTCCCTCTCCCCTGCGTTTCTGAGTAAGCGTCTCTCCTGCCGATGAGGAACTTGTTGCAGCCATCCAACATTCAGACTGTATAAGCAACCTGTCTGATGCCAGAAATGAGCCATACCTGTTAGCTCTTAAAACACCCCCCTCCCTCATGATTTTGATTCTATTCAAAGACTCCAGTGAGGAAAGAAGTTGGACTGCTGTCTAAATGTAAATAAAAACTTAATTCAATGATTTGCAAATCCCTTAAACCAATATTCTGCCCACAATAAAACATAGAAATGTTATAATAACACAAATAAATGTTGGAAGTGAGACATTTTTCTATTTCGTTGAAAATATCAGCTCATCTTGAACTGGATAGAGGCAATGCATCTCAAAAAAGTTGGGACAGGGGAGACAAAAGGCTGGAAAAGTAAATATTAATTAAAAGAAACAGCAGGAGGAACATCTTTCACCTAATCAGGTTAATCTCCAACAGGTCATTAATCATGTCACAGTTCCTTTATATGCTTCTACAATGTAGCTGGTGTCTACTTGAGACTAACTGAATTCACTGGGAATGAATAAAAGTTACAACCAACAAACTTTCTAGATCTGACCGTTCAGCAAAGCTAAACAGAGCCTCCAGGCAATAACTCCCATGAATGTTTGATAAACCCCAGACACTCAGTGGGTTTACATGATGAGATTAACTGGATTATAGCTATAGTTGGGTTTTGCTCCTGTTAGCCCGATTTTTTCATTGGAAGCCCAAGAACAAGCTGGAGAAATCGTTTATTAGTGGTCACAAGTAAAGTATATTGCAGCGCTGGACTCGGAGTGACAGAGCTCCCACAGGAAATCCGTCAGGCCGAGCCCCGATATCCGGAAACATGTCATATTTATATTCAGCTTTATCTCACAGAAGTTGTATTCACACTTGTCAGAGTATAATTGACCAGTTTTGAGTGGCATGCTCAGGCCAGCTGCTGTCCTTGTTGTGTTCTTTGGATGTGATAAACAATGTGTGTGTGTGTGAGTGCTGTTTTAGGCGTGGATCTAATGTACCAGACCTATCTGCCCTAATAGAGATGTTTTGTCTGACCCAGTTGTTTATGTCATTCTAAGGTCTTGGACCATTTAAGGTCATCTGTTGTGCAGTATGAGCAGAGTGGAAAAGTACCAGCTAGGAACATAGGTTATTTAGTAAAATACAGAATATGAATTTATAATGTCTAAGAACAAAGCCAATCATAACACTCCTTATCTGAGCAAGGGTAATTTTAGATATATGGCGGTGAATGAATTGAATCACTGGCACAAAGCATGTCATACCCCAGTACGATAGGTGGCGCTGTACCCATTTAATCTACTTCTAATAGAGCCACTTCCGGTTGACGTCTTCACCACCAACAACAACAAACTCAGGCATACGAGAAAGATGGCGAACAAAGAGCAAGATGAAGCTTCGTGATGAGCTGGTTATGGCACAAACGTGATGCACAACGGCGCATTCTCCATCGCGTCGTTTGTTTCTTTCTGATGGCGGCGACAACAATAGTAATATCGTCTCCTTCGACTTCTAGTTGATGATCCCAGGAAAAAATCTTGAGCATGTGCAGAACGCTCGATCCGATCCACGGTCGTCTACACGCACATTCAGCAGGCATTAGGATCGAGTTATCCCAGGGTCTTAATTCACTCGCAAGTAACCCGATCCAATTCGATTTCTTGTCAGATTAAGCTGTCTACATGAGCTGAATAACTCAGTCTTATTGTAAATTAGCCATTAATCCGATCCGATTGCACACGTCATTAACACTGGGACATCCCGACAGTCTAACATGGTGATGGCAGCGTCACTTCCTGGGAATGTTTCTCAGAAAGGTGAATGTACCAGGGTGAAAAGCTTTGACTTTGTACTCTGAATCTGATGCTGAGCTGCAGCTTTACATTTCAACAATACATCTCGAATGCTAAGAAAACAAAGGTGTGGTTTCAGAAAAAAAGTCTAGACTTGAATCCAGAACAGCATGTCTGGAGAGATCAGGAAATGATTATGTAGTGACACTCCGCGTCAGACCTGGCTGATTTTTAGTATCAGTATCAGTATATCCTAAAATAGGTATAAGAAACCTTGTGAAAACTGTCCCTTGGCTTTCTGTCACCGAAAAGGAACACCAACAGGCCTGTTGGGTTCATAGTATGCTATGTCATGAATATTTACATATGAAAACTTCCAAGGCTTTCTTCAAAGGTTTGGTGTATCAGCACATAAAGAAAACTATTTTATCCTTATCAGGGCATGAAATGTGGTAAATTCCACCTCAGATGAACAACAACGCATTAAATACTATACCGTGTCATTATTTACTGAACAAAAATGCAGTGTGAGAAAAACTAAGTATATGCCATGATTAAATCATTTGTAGAAGCACTTTTAGCAGCAACAACTTGAAGTAATTGTTTTTATATGACGTTATCAGTCTCTCACATGGTTGTGGAGGAATCTTGGCCCACTCTTTTTTACAAAGTTGCTTCAGTTCATTGAGGTTTGCAGCACTGGTTTATGCACAGCTCTCCTAAGGTCCCACCACAGCATTTCAGTCAGGTTGAGGTCTGGACTCTGACTGGACCATTGCAACACCTTGATTCTTTTCTTTTTCACACATTCTGTTGTAGATTTGCTGCTGTGTTTGGGATCATTGTCCTGTTGATGAGCCAGTTTCAGCCCAGCTTTAGCTGTGGGACAGATGGCCTCACATTTGTCTCTAGAATACTTTGGTATCCAGAGGAGTTCATGGTGGACTCAATGACTGCAAGGTGTTTGGTCTATTTGTTCCAGAAGTCTTGTGCTTTGTTCAGATGCAGCTTTGCAAACCGAAGCTGTGCTGCCATGTTCTTTGTAGAGAGAAGAGGCTTTCTCCTGCAGCCCTTCCAAACAAGCCATCCTTGTTCAGTCTTTTTCTAACTGTGCTGTCATGACCTTTAACCTTTAACATGCTAACTGAGGCCTGTAGAGTCTGAGATGTGTAGCTCTTGGGTTTTTCACCTTGGGATGAACTTGCTGGGACGTCCACTCCTGGGAAGATTGACAGCTGTCCTGAATGTTTTCCACTTGTGAATAATCTTTCCCTCTGTAGAATGATGGACTCCAGATAGTTTGGAAATGGCCTTATAACCCTTCCTAGATTGATGGGCAGCAACAATAGCTATTCTGGGATCATTCTTGATGTATTTCCTCCTTGGCATCGTGTTAACACACACCTGAATGCTGCAGAGCAGCAAACTGACAGAACTTCTGCTTTTATAGAGCTGCTCACACTGACTGATGATCAATTAATAAAATGCATTTGATTAGCAGCACCTGACTGCTATTTACCCTCTTCTCTCCCGTTTCTGTATTTTGGCTTCATTTTTGTTTCATAATATTGACACAGTCCAATATTTAATGTGTTTTTGTTCGTTTGAGGTTGTATTTTTCTCATTTTATTACCTGGTAAGGACCAGACATGTATTCTTAATTTTCCATCATGTGTTGACACGTTAAACTTTAGAATTGAAAGGGGGCGTACTTTCTTTTCGACATGATTGTATTTTGGGTGTCAAAGATGGAATTTGGGTTTTCATTAGTATGTGATATGTTTGCTTATCTGTTTTAATCATGAACAAAATCCTGTCCACTCCAACACTGTCTCCGTGTTTTGAAATCCCTACATGAAACAGATTTTTACTTTTGGGATGCGTTATCGCGCATTAAAGCCCACTGCTTTATGAGGTTAGTGTTACCCAAAGAGAAGAACGCGTTCAGGTGCGTTTTTACGTCCTGGTAACAACGTCCACACGTGCAGAGGGCAAGAAGGAAGTTACTTTCCCGTTAGATTGTAAAAATTGTTACTACACAGTCCATACGGGTAACACCCCCCTGCTCCCGCCCGCCCTCCCTCCGTCCTCCCTCCGTCCTCCAGGAGACTTACGGAGCTGTGGGGCTGGGACATTCCTGGTTTGACGATCAGCCTCGCCGCTGCCATGATTTGCTGAGCAATTCGACACTGGCTTCAAAGATGCGTGTGTGGAAGCGGCAGTGGTAGAGAAGGAGACCCAGAGCTGGAGAAGTTACAGTAACGGGTCAGACACACGACAAGAGAGTGTGTGAGAAAGCTGGGACGCAACGCTTTTACTCAAACAAACTTGCTCAGAGAAAAGTCCACCACCACAGCTCGAGTTCAGACCAGGGGAAGTTGGCGCACCTTGGCCCCCGTAGCTGGCGCTGCTTTTCGGGTCTAAAAACTCTCTTTGCCCCTCCACCTCCGGCTGTTTTCATGTTCCTCCGGTCACTTTGCACTTTGAGCCCGTTTCTAATGGAGGGCCCCGTACGGATTTGCCACCAGAATTATGCGTTTTGCTGCTAATTCACCAGACGTCTCGAAGCTTTTGCGCTCCAGTAAGAGAGGTAAGAACGGAGACAGGGCACGTACGGAGAGGGGAGTCCCGGGGTGGCTGGCGAGTTGGCCGGGAGGGGGATCCGGGGAGGCTTCGGTGTGCGCACCAAGCCAGCTGGGCTTGTCTGGAATGAGAAAACAAAGGTGAAGCTCAAAGAGCCAGAGCTCCAGTTTGATCTGTTTCTCAAACATTGCAGTGTTTGTTCAACTTTGCAGCGGTGGAAACCAGCAGCACGGAGTGCCACTGTGAGTCAGGCTGGTGAACGTGGGCGCCCCTGTACGGACACTATGCTGTGTGTGTGCGTGTGAGTCCATGATGCATGTGTCACACTCAGATTTAAACAATTAGGCCACAATCTCTGCATTACATTTGTTTTATGTACCTCATTACAGTGACATCACTGATTAGTGAACACTTTCTAGACTAGTTTAAGACTTCAACTCAACTTCAGGTTACACATTTGTTCAATTATAACCCATGGATTTCTGAAGAAAGTACGAGTTGGCTCTTTGGAGCAACAATTTTCTTTAGAATCCCACCCACGGCTCTCAGATCAGCATTATTATTGTGCAGCTGGCTCTCTGCATGCTGACACAGCTCGACTCTTTTGTCTCTGAGATGAGCGAAACTCTAAATATTTGTCTGGTAAACAACTCTGGAGGGAAGCTCCACTTCGCTTAACATCCCAGTTAAAAACACATGGCCCGCGGGCAACATTTCTCCTTAGAAAGATGAAAGAACTTTTTTCTCTGAAATGGCAGATATGGCCCTCCCTAAACACGCTGGCGTCACCTTTATAAAAGCTGGGAATGATCAGGGACACATGAAGTTCTACATATATTTTAGACTAGGTCTCCTCCAGGAGCCAACTTTCAGCCACATTTACCACCCCGTAGAAACATGGTGGCTTACACTAATATTTGACATCTTTTTTTTCCTTCCTCCACAGATAGAAAGCCTTTATTGTTTCTGTTAAATCCCCAGAGGGTGTCATAAATGTTGGTGAATCAATGTGAGTGTTGCTCTGAAATTTGGCAAGTGCACAAATGGCTGCACAAAGCAAGCACAAAACCCTGCCGAAGTGAAGGTGTCATTGTTTGCTGACCGGGAACTTTTCCTTGACAGGATAAAAGCAGTAGAGGCGAAGAGGAATCTCTGAGAACGCTGAGGACAAAAAAAGATGTAGAAATGTAAAAGTAACAGCTCAGGGCTGGCTGGATGACAAAGTTTTGCACCTTGTAATTCACTGTTTTGTGTTTGAGGTTTGAATACAGTTAAAGGAAGCTTTCCTTCTGTCAGTTTAACTAAAATCTGCAGATTTAAGATGTGCTATAACTGTAGTCAATGATAAACCGGGATTTTCCGCTGAGTAGAAGCAGAAAGTGACAAGCGTAGAAGTAATATTGTAGCTGCTGAGACTAGTTCTCACTTTTTTCTCCGTCATGTAATTTCCTCAGTGTTCTGCTCACCCTTATCACCAGAGCTTCACAACGTCTTCTATTACATAGGGGTGTCTCTCAGAAAACCCAACACTCAGAAGGTATCCAGAGCGAAGTCTTGAATCCCTCTCGAATGCTTGACATGCAGTCAGTGGGACACACTTGGCTGCTCTCAGATAAAACACTTTCAAGTTCAAACGGTTGCTCACGCATTGTTGCATCGGTTGGGGGACAAGAGGACACTTCCGATGGCTTTTCGATCCTTTCAGGGCCTCCCAGTATTGGGTGAGCTTGAGACGGGGACAGAGAGATTTTGGTCATTGTGTTCAGGCTCACGTTTTCATACGGAGTGTTTCAGGAATCTTTCATTTTTTTTTATGCAAGTAAGGTGTTTATTGTTTTTAATCATCCTGTGGTCTCTTCTTTCCTCCAGCTCGCCTCATTTAAACATAACTAACTTGATGATTTCTGACATTTACTTTCGAACTTTTCTCTTTTGTTTTAGCCATCAATCTGACTGCACTGCAGTGTGTTCGGGCCTCTTCACTCCGGGTTTTCGCTCTGTGTTTTCATAGAAAGCAGCTCTTACCCTTTTATTTAGAAAGCCTGACAGCCAAGCATGATGTTTATACATCGAAGTGGCAGATATAGGCTTCTTGAAGGCAGTTCTTGTCTGCTCCACAAGATGGAAATATTTTGAAATGGCTTAATGCTTCATAGAACTGACTTTTTATTTTTTTAGTAGCCACAGAAAAGACTCTTTTACAGAAAAAAACAAACAGAAATTCACGTTTTATTACTGATAACTAATTATTTCAAGCCTAATTCAATGACTTATTAATTATTCAAAGTCCAAGTGACCATCCTGTTTCCAGCACAGTGCTTCTAAGTATTGGGAATGTGACGGAATGAAACAACAGAGCCTCAGCCATTTTTTAAAAAAGGGTTTTCACAGCGTGCTTTTAGGGGAAATTAATAAACCATTAGTGGCCCGGCTCTTATCAGACAGACCCGAACAAAGTGCAGCCATGCTATTAAGAGAGTTTGAATAATGTTTGAGCCATTAGGGTGTTCGTTAATGATAAACACATGTTGCTGGAGGAAAACTATGTTAAGTGGGCAATTTGAATGTAAGCATGTGTAATGATACCAGCCCCTGCGCTCATAATGGCTGTCTTGATTTTTCTGATGCAGTATTATATTCGCACAGCCACATGCTCACCAGCAGTGACAAATGATTCTTGAATACTAACAGCGGAGGTATGGTTTTATTAAAGGTAAAAGCAGGAACTGAGGTCATATTAGAGTTCAAATATTGTGGTTTTGACGTGAAATGGAAGTTACTTTTTGCAGCACTCATGATTATTTGATGGACAGACAGTTTAAGTCAATAATAAAAAGGAAAAGTGGCAAACGATATCTTGTTTTTTGGCCTCTAAATTGTTTTTTTCTGCTCTGGGAGGCTGTAGTTGGTATTTTGAACTGTAATCTCACAGATTATAAAAGCTGCTGTCAGTTACAGCTCTAACTTCGTCTGTTGAAGCCTTTTAGTAAAGAACATGGGGATAAAGGTTTTCCTGAGGTGAGCGTGGTGGGAGAGGGTGTGTCTGAGTGGGTGACTAAAGCATATTTTGGGCACATCCCACATTCTCCTTTTTCTAGAGCAAGCAGCAGTCCTCAGCTATGACCTTCAGGTCAATGGAAATTAAGTTAAACCCTAAATCACAGTGAGGTTTGCTTGTTTATTTGGATTTCACATTATCACTCTATAGGATAAAGAAAAAGGAATCCTAAAACACGAGAAAGCTCTCTGTTTGGAGCAGTCACATAATATGTAATCATCTTTATAATATTTAGACTGCTGGAATCAAGTCGTTCATTTTCTAAATCTCTTGATTGCTAATCCATTTCAGCTCATAATAGAAGAAATTAGAGGGCTGTTTTATTGTGTATGTTTGACCCATCAAGAAACTATTCCCAAACGAAAACCTGGCTTGCTTTGATCCCAGGACACTCTTCATTGCTCAGGGATTGAGTCATCCTGCAGCACTTTTCCGATTTTCTAATACTTGCCTTTTACTCTGCGGCTTTCAGCTCCCATTTGTTAAGGATAGATGTGGACCTCGGGCCCCTTTCGATGGACAGAGGAGAGTTTTAGGCAGCGTGCCAGAGAGCCCCCTGTGTTCAAAGAGCCAGGAGGTGCTGATTGACAACACCCAGCAGCCATGAGCAGAGGGTCGCTGGGAAAGATGGGCAGGTCGGAGTTCTTGGGACTGCTGGGTTTGTGAGTGCAGCTGCAGTGCCAACAAAAAACGATGTTACTTTCCACCTTAAGTTTCTCCCTGTGTAAACTGTGAGTGTGTAAAGTGAGTCTGTGATGAAGCATCCAGGACTGTGAAAGCAGTAGCTGAAAGTGTCGCTGGTGTTTATGTGAATATATCATTAGTAGCACTTCTTATCTGCTCCCGGTTCACACTATCATTATTTTAAGTACGCGACGCATATTTCTCTCAGTGGGACCCTCTCCTAATTTCTTCCACTCCCCACCCCACTCTGACAGATGATCCAAACAGCTTGGCGCTGACTCGCTGTGCTACGCAAGCATGTTACCCTGCAAGGTTTCAGATAAGCCGCGTGCTTCCTCTGGTGCGACTCCTCTGAAATGTCAGAGGTGAGCAGAAAGTAGCTCAGTGTATACACTGGCTTTCAACAGATGGTCGGATTGAGTTTCTAAAAATTCAGAACCTTGAAGGACTTGAAACCAGATAATGACTTTCGAGAGATTTGAGAAATGAAATGAGAAACATCAGGGCGTAATTGTTAAGACAAACAAACAGTTTTTGGAGCAGCAGAAACAGATGTTCCAGGCTGCTGCTAAAATGCAGCGCAGGCTGGAGATAGGCAGGGCCAAGAGGTCTGCTTCTTCTCTGAAGATGGTTTGCTTTCTGTATAATGTAGTGGAAATACTGGCCTCAGCTAAATATATATATATATATATATGTCTATGTCCTCGATACGATAAGGGAATGTAAACCAATACCACACACATGGTTGCTTTGAGGAAGAACACACTGTGGCTTCAGATAATGAAAACGCCTCGACAACAGATGTGCGACTCAGTAGGAGACAGTGTTTGAATGTAGGAAAATATTCTATAGGTCAGATTTTATACCAGAGCTAAAAGACTACAACAGACGCTGCAAAACTCTGGTCCAGACCCAGTTTGAAAATCACTCAGAAGCTCACAAATTAGATCTTACAGATTTAGGTCTGTCCTTTATTTATAGGACTCATTATTATTTGAGGGAGTGCCTCACGGCTTATGCAGCTACAGTGACGTGTAAAAAGTTTCCCAACGTGGCATTTTGGATTATATGCAGCTTCTGCATGAAAAACTGCCGTTTCTGTTGTGATTGTCAAGTGAAAGCCTGATGAGACTGATTGTTCTGCAGCCTTGTCTTATGTAGTTTTCTAAATTCAACCCCATGGAGGAGAACCTCAGGCAGTGAACTTGTGAACCAAACCCATGCTGACAACCCTCACAGCAAAGAACATGTGAGGGGGATATTTTTTGCATCCTCAGCCTCTTCCTTTTTGCAAGATTAATTTCTTTTCCTTTTCCTGTAAGTGACCCGACGAGCTATGCCCGCTTCAGTCCGTCACCTCGGCACGGGCCCCAGGAGTCAGCCTTCCCTTGAAACTGCTTGCGACCGCAGCTTTCTATTTCAAATGTTGAACCAATAAGTCACATCTGACGTGGGTTTTCTGTGAACCAGAATGTGTGTGCTGTTTAAAAGCCAGCGCAAGGATCAGCAAGACTATATTAAGGCAAAACTAGTGGCTGGCACTCCCCTTCAGCTGACAAACAGGCTTCTTGTTTGAAGGGCTGTTTTTCTCCCAGATCAGAGTGTGAGGCAGTGTGGGTACTGCTGCTGCCACTTGCCTCTGGGCCTGCGGTTGTGGGTGCCATTTTGGGCCTTCCCTTCTCCAAGATGTGGGCCTTTAGGGAGGATTTGAACCCCTTATTTACACAAGATATTCAAAGTGAGCAGAAGAATGTAAGTCAGAGGGATAAAACCATGATGGTTCTGCTTGTTCTGAGAATGTTTTAAGATTAGAGCAGATACTCTGTATTTCTGCCCCGTGCCGGATGAAAACATCTCCGGTTTGATTGACTTCAATCAGCAAAATAAATCATCTTCCCTTTGTTGGGCTCTCACGCAGCAGCAAACAAACACAAATATAGATTACCTGCTCTTCATTAGCATGCACCGTGCTTTCACAGCTTTTACCCTGTGGTCGTGTGTGTCCTGGTGCCGTCAGAGCGCTGTGTCATCTTTCATAAACCCCTCTCCCCTCTGCCGGCCCTGGAACTCAAACATTTTGGCTTCATTTGAAGAGCCAAAAGCGGAGACTCCGATGACGCGTGTGTTTATGTATCACCACCAAGTTTGTTTTGCGTTCATTCAAGTGCCGCACAACAAGTGAGGAGTGCTACAAGGAGAGACGGATAAACATTTGGACAAACCAAATAAAGCATTTTCACACTCTGTTTGGGAATGCATATTTATCTTGAGGTCCTCAGACTTTTAAGGCAGCTAACTTGTTTGCAGAGATTTGTGGAATTGGTGAAGAGGACTAATTATATTCAAACCTTTTTACATGTTTGTTTTAGTTGTGGGGTTCAGGTTGTCACATAAATCCTCCCTCCTTGGATCTACAGGCATCGCTTTATCATACTTGCAGAGTCAATTCATCACCCTGAAGAATGTAACCTCCGTGCGTATTTTCTTTCTCACGCCTCTGTGGCAACAAACAATAAGGCAAACACCCTGAAAGCAACATGCTGGAGTTTATTTCTGTCGGTCTCAGATACTGACTCAGTAAAACTCGGTTTCTTGTTCGTATCTGTTTGGACACCTTGTCATTTTGTTTTTGTTGCACATGTTTGAAATGACTTTATTAAATGTATGTTTTAGTTTGAGAGTGCTTTTGGTTGGCAGCCAGAGACCGATCAGGAGGAGACTGAGCAGAAACTGTTGTCTGCGTCTTTGCCGCTTGTTGCCGTAGAGACATAAGCAGTGATGGAATCCAGAAGAGCGAGGGAGGGACGAAAGACTCAGCTGAGGGGGCAGCTGGATCAGATCACTGTATGCCCACACAACAGCGTTTAAAAACACATACTATCATGAGTCCCCCGGAGAAGATGGACGTCTTTAAGACTTTAGGCAGTCATGATCATTTCTCCCTCCCCTGCATCGCATCAGTGTTTCCCCATCATCTCTCTAATGAAGACTGATATTGAGGAATGTGAATGTGTGGCCTCCTGCTCTGGTGCCATGGCTGCACAATCCCAGCTCTCTTCCCACTTGCCGGGATGAATCAGACTCTTGGCACATGTTGGAGATCAGTGTTAAAACACACCCTGCAGGCGAGAAGGCCATCTTGTGCATTCCTCCTTTCAATCAGAATTACCTTTTCGTCTGAGTTAATGTTCCCCCGTGGGCTGAAAGGCCTGTGAAATCAGCTGGAAGGGCCCAGAGAGCTCAGACAATGAGGACGGGTTGTTAGTTACATGCTCTTTGCAAAAGGTCTTGAGGTGGTCTTGTATGGCGGTGATACCCGGGGATCTGTTTCCAGTGTCCAACGCTGCTATTGAGTTTCGTCCCAGTGGTTAATCCCACTGTTCAGGACCTTGGGAAACAACCGTACCTCCCCTACCCTCCTGTACACCCCCCTCACAGATTCCCAGGAAAAACAAGACATTTCAGAACAATCGCCAATTAAGATGGGTCTTACATACTGTACCATTCAGTCCCCACTCTCTTTTCCCTCTGTCTGAATCTTTCTACCCCCTCCCGTCCTCTACACTCTCAGCTCTCTGTTTGTGTCCTCGGCCAACAAGCCTTAGGGTGGAATTAGCGCTGTCTCCCAGGTCCCGGCCCTGGCACTTTGGGAGGGTCGGGCTTTGGTGAACGGAGGCGTTGTTGGGAGGAGGTGGGGGTGTGTGTCCTTGGTAAACAGGGCTTTGTGGGAAGTGACTGTCTGATCCCTGAGGGCCTCTCCTTTCATTCCTCTGCTGGTCTGATCCCACACCACGGCAGTGTAGTCAGGACTTTGGCGTCAGCGGGCTCTGGGATCATCTTGGCCTCTTCATCACCCTGCACCTCTTGGACTGCTGATTCTCTGTCCGTCGGCGCTGTGGACAGATGTGCAGACAGAGCAGACTGTCCCTGAAGATGAGCCTCGTTTGTCTTCTGCAGTTACACTCAGTTTAAATGATTTATCGAGGAGACTTGTGTTAACTTTCTGCAGAAAAGGTTCAGACAAAGGCAGTCATTCACTGTATAGATCAACTACACCCCTTGAATGTGATTTTTCTTCGTACTTCTCATTGTAAAACAAAAAGAACCCCTCTTTCTCCTCCTAATCCCTACAGCTAATTACAAATCGCGCTCTTTTTCTCTCCTTACTTTAGCTCACTCCCCTTCTGTCTAAGTCTGTTCCACTTTTAATAACATCTCAGTCTTTAATCAGATAGAGTTAGGCCATACCAAAAGCCCAGTGTTTCCACTCATCAGTTTTCTCTGTGGCCCCGGGCTGCCTCTGTGGACTCACCCAGACCAATACAAGAAGCCCATAATGTTCCCTTAGAGTCTCTTCTATGGGGAGGCCCTTCCCAAGTTTCTGGGCTGAGCTGAGTGTTGGCAGACGTGGATGCCATTATCTGTACGCCTCTATCTTTGAGCCAAATAAGAAGGGAGGAGAAAGGAACCGGGGCTTGGCAGTGTTTCGCCTCCCAATGAATGTTTCACCTCTTTATACCCCCATCTCACTCTGCCTTTCCCCCCATTGCCTCCCATCACTCAGTTTTGAATTATCTCCCATCTCTTTCTTGTGTGTGTGTTTCTCTTGTGTCTGTTTTTTTCCCCGTGTGTCCGTTGTTCGCGCTCTCTGTGGAGCTGAGGAATGTGTGTGCTACAGATCCTCTGTCAGTGAGATGTGGGGCGAGTGCAGACAGGTTTGGGGTATAGCATGTGAATCTGCTTCAGCGCACAGGTCAGATTAGACCATCATACCAGAAAAGACTTGCTCTTTCTCTTACACCCCACTGATCTGCTTTCCCATGACTCTCCATAAGCTTCATTCAGTTCTGGGCATTTGTTGCAGTTCACTTTTCTTGTTGACAGTAAGCCTTTCATTGTATCAGTGCCACTCTGGCACAGATTGCCAGCACCGTCGGGATCAGCTTCTGTTATCAAATTTGAGAGCTGCCTCACGATGTTTGCTTTCATTCAGCTGTGCAGTCTTGTGAAGCAGAGAGGCCAGGCCCCAGCCTCAGTCAGCAGCACCAGTTGTGACCTGTTCTTCCTCTGCCCTCCAGGTCTTTGATGCTTCGCCGCATTGCTTTTGTCCCTGTTTACCCAATATGACAGGGATATGGGCCTTCCCCACATGGGGGCAGATGGGGCTTTAAGTAGTTCCTGCAGAGAGGAGGCCGAAAAAGAAGTGCAGGTGCTAATCGCCTCAGAACTCAGATCCCTTTCCCTTCCCTTAGGGCAGCCTGTCAGTGTGTTTATTTTCTCCCGTGTCATCACCAGGGATCCCTCTTGTCCTGCAGGGGGATTGATTGTTCTATTCCTGTGTTTGGGTTTTGAATTACTCCATAGATATATAGATAAAGGGGTTGTCCCTCAATGCTATTTCTCTATTATGGAGTTGTGTGCAAGAAGCATGACAGATAAAGTCTAAAAAGTGGTGTATCTCTTTTTTTCTTGCCTTTACAGCTTTTAAGCCAGGTGTCAGACACTGTCCTGTGTGTCAACTTTCAGAATTGCAGAGTCATTTTTTTAATGCAAGCTTGTCTCTTCAATTTATAGTTTGTCGATCCCACCTTGAGAATGGCCATGCATTTACAGATTAACTACAAAAACAGAGTAACACATGATCAGATTTAGCATGAGGGGAAGACATTTGGAGCGCTGGATTTTTTCCTTTTAAGAAGTCCAGACTGGAGTTTTGAGGAGAGCAGAACGGAGAGGTAAAGGAGAGGGCTCTCATCAGAGCTCACTTGACATGGACTTTCCCTTTGTGAAAAAGTCTCTACAGCTTTTGTCCGCTCCCGAGGAAACACGACTTGCCTTTTCCACGCAGCCAGTGTTGCCAGCGTCAGGATGAGTCTCTGTGATGAAGGATACAAGATATCCTCATGGTGTCTGTCTCCACTGAGGAGGAGGCTTCATGGTGGCGGATGTCACAGGAAAGCCAAATAGATAAGAAGCAGGAATGATGCCCTTGTGTTTCCTCGTTGTGCCAGATTGATGGGCCAGATAGGCAGCTGTGTGTGTTTATACAAGGGCATCCAGACGGAACTTTAGTGCCCAACTGATATGTGAGCTGGGATGACTAAACTTGTTAAAAAGATGAGAGACAAAAAGGTGGATACAGAAACACCTCTGGTTTCTCATCATACCATGTGCCAGTGCACATATGCTTGACTGTGCATTGTTATAGCACTTGTTATTATTGTAATTATATATCATTATTCTGGTAGAGAGAGAACGATAGTTTCCACTGATGACATGGGGGCAGTACGCAGAGCCTGTTGCAACTTGTGAGTTGGAGAAACGCCAGCCTGCAAGATGTGGGTTTGATCTGCCTGAATGAGCATGCACACATTTAAACCTGAGCCTGAAAAGCAAGGCGTACGTACAAAATGTGATGTGTTCCTAATCCTAAAGACAAACCTACAGATTGTTGCTTAGTGATGAGAATGTTCGGTGACAATCAGTCTCAATTTGGAGTAGTTGAGAAGGCATCTTAAGGAGCTTTTAATGTGTCTTTTCAGCACATTTATCCTTCTTTAGTGTGGAAGGTACACTGTGTGTAAAAGCAGTAAAAATGTGTTGGATTGGAACAGAGAGAGCCGGGGGTGACCTCAGGGGGCTGGTCCAGGGCCACTAGACACCCGCTGGTTCATCCTCTCCCTCTGCTCTTCCCTGACCTTCGACCTTGGGGTGAGAAGGGGGCGTGAGCCAGAAGCTGGAAGAGTTTATTATTTCCTGCTTCTTCTCTCCGCCTCCTCTGAGGATGCCCTCTGAGAGCACGATGAAGAGGGCGAGTAGCGGAGGGGAGGGAATGACCTCAAGAAGTTTACAGTTTTGACATCTCAAGTACTTAGCATTATAATTAAACTGGACTGACTAAATACACAGTTTTCCATGTGGGTTCTGCCATCTATAAAAGTATAAAAGAACTTCCTCTCTGAAACGTGGGCGTAGTTTAGGGCCCTCTTGCTATTAAATAACAACACAACATAAAGACAAGAAATTTAAATAAAACTTTGTTGCAATTTTTGAGAATGATCACAATTTAATTAAAATTCAGTGAAGCAGCTTTAGTTTATGGAAAAAGCTTTTGAGTGCATCAGTAGCTGGGTATGTTTGCCTCTTTCGAAGGAGACTCGACGCACATTTTGGGAAGGGAAAATATTCTGGATCCCTTCCTAACCTGGCAAAGATTAAATTGCAATATCCCAGATATTCCCAGAGGGGAGAGTAGTTCCTGATGAGGAGCTCTCTTTATTCTCCTTCTGAGGATGTCCACCGCAGTTGTTGTTTTTTTCCACCGGGTAACACAGCTACTTCTTCTTATGAATTACAACCACTGGCAGTATAGCCTCTGGTGACATTATACTGTTTAGTTTATTCACTTCAAATCACGTAATGGAAACCTGTCTGATTTTCAGTTCTCCTTCGTGGGATTTCAAAAGATGGCTTCAGATTTGTTTAGTGTTTGAATAGAAACTGAGCTCCTGTAGGGGCTGGAGAACAATTCATTTTCATCTTTGTGTTTTTTTTCTGTTGTGCTATTAAACCTTATGGTAATTGACGTTTTTCTTAAAGTTTGATGCTAAAATATTAACAATGTGTGACTTTTCTTCTGTGAAAAAATAGTTTGACTAAAAACTACAGATGCATGTATTTACTTGTTGATTTGATCAGAAGTATACATTCTGGGGGCTAAGTTATTAACATTTAACAACAAGAATAAATATTAACCATCATGTTCCTTTGCTTGCCATGCTGCAGCCGTGAGAGTAGGCTAATCATACTGATTTGGTTTATTGTCAAATATAAGAAACATGTTCTTAAGTTGGAGAATGAGGGTTAGAAACCTGCTCACCTTTTGTGATCCCACCCAAACATCATGTTTTTAATTTGACCCACCCTTCAGCCTTGGTTGGCCCTTCTGTTAATGTCTGCAAGCCACCGAAGCGCCAGTGTGAATATCACAGCTGGACGGCCATTGTCCCTGCAGCCTTAGGCTCCAACCCTGGTTACCAACCAGGAACCTGGGATCAAAGCTTGCCTGGATTACTCTGAGAAAAAGAAGGAGGAGGTGCTGCGTTCGGAGGGGGGTCTGGTTGAAAAGGACAGAGGAATGCTCCTAATTACGTGCCCTCCACTCCTTTTCTGTCTCTCCTTTTGGCTTTTCTCTTGTCTCCCCGTGTGTGTCTGGTCTGAACTTCAGGCTACAGTGAACCTATGAGGAGGCAACACAGTGTGACAAGAGAGTGATATTAGGAGTGAGGCGACAGTCTCTCTGCTGCTTCTCCATTAGCGGGAGATCTGAGTGGCCCAGTGGGAGAGATGGAGGCATAGAAGCTGGACATTCCAGCCTCTGCAGAGACACTGAAGTGGGTAAGGGTGGGAGGTGGAGATCAAGGAGCGTGTAAAGAGGATGTGTCGTGAAGATTTGAAGGATTGTCGTACAGGATTCATTTGTAAATTAATGGATTTTTTTCCTGCTGAGATCCACATCTCAAATCCTCCTCCAGCTTGTTCAGTTGTTCATTAGCGTCTTTTCTGCTCGTGCGGGTGCTGTCATGTTTCCATGCTGATCTTTGCTTTGATGAGATTCTCCTCTTGTCTGTGTTTCAGGTTTTCTGAACAGACGAGGACGTACACAGCGTGCAACACGGCCACTGGCAGGTGTTAAAGTGCACCATGGACAGTGGCCTAAGGGTCCTCCTGTCCACAGTACTGTGTCTCAGCCAGGCCCTGCTAATCAACTGCTCATGTAAGTTGTTGTGTAGCTGAATGTCTGATTATTAAAAAGTAAGGAAAAAAGGAATGTTTTCCCGTAGTGTAGCAAGACATTGAATTTTCACTGCAAAACACCTAATTTAAGTTACCACTTGAAAGTACAGATAAAGTATACGCCAGGTTATTTGAACTGGATATTAAATATTGAGAAATAATTTAATTTGAAATTGCTGAAATCTCTTCACAGTGGAGCTGAATTTGCATAGAAATGAAAATCACACATGTTATAAGATGGGGTGAACTGTTCACTGTCGTTAATGTCAAAGATCTTACTTTAGCTTAATCCCCTTATTGTTTAGCTAAACCGCTTTTTCTGTAGTTGTGCCTCATCGACACGCCAGACAGGTGACCGTTTTCTTACTTAAATGAGAGAAAGTTGACAGATTTAAAGAAACTTAAAATATTTAAAACTATGTTTTCATTAGAGCAGAAATATGTGGCAGTAATAATTAGAATTGTTGTGTTTTCATGACTGAATAACAACCAGTTTCTGTGGCCATTGTATTTGAGCTTAGATATTAAGTTAGTTGTCGTTAATATCACTAAATGTCACTACATCTTGCTCACTGGGCATTAAATGTAAGTGCAAATAATTTTATTTTTTTCAATATTTAACATATTATAAAACTATTGGTGGGCTTATAGTATAATAGCAGCATTAAAGGAAAGAGAGACAATCTTTCCTTTAATTTCAGTTGACGATAGTCGTCTGCTTAAACAGTCATAGCCACGAGTGTGATGAGTAATGCTGCTGACGGTGCAAAGATAGTCAGCATACACAGCTCTACGCAGCATTCATGCAGTCTTTCTTCACTTTCTAGTAGCAGTATTTGCAAACCCAGTGTTTGATACTAAATCAGAGATCAGCTGACAACGACAGTAAGCTGTTGGAGACCAAAACAGGTCAGAAATAAGGGAAATATTCTACGTACATTCATAAGATGGGCATAAACGGTAACAGGGCTGTGAATGTAAACTATTATGATGGTGAAATACTACTGATACTTTTCTAATCTAATGTTTTGGTAGGTTCATCAAAACAAGGTTTGGTGCCTCCAGAAATCTGGACGATAACCACGTTTTCACTCACAATAGACTTTTTGAATTTGTTTGCCAAACACAATACAGCAAAAATCACTCAGATCCTGCCATGTGTCAGTATCGCTTCACACAGCATCGATTCATTCCATATTTGAATGAGAATATGTTCTGAAGTTGTTCTCTTGTTTTCTCTCCAGCTCAGTATCTCTCTTTCCGCTCTGAGCCAGCCTCCTTGGTCCAGAGTCGAGGCTCTGTGGCTCGTCTGCAATGCTTGGTGAGTCCTCCGTCAGCGACGGTGTCCTGGCGCTTCCAAGGCCTTCCGCTGGACCGGGACACTCTGCCTGGTGCGGAGCTCAGCAAGGGCTCCCTCACCATATCCACCCTTACGCCCAGCCATGCCGGCGTCTATCAGTGCGTGGCACGCTTAGACCACGGGCCGGCCATCGCCAGCCGCCTCGCTCGTGTGGCTCTAGCAGGTACGGATATGGAGAATTACCCTTCTGTGCATATTTCTCCTCACTTCAAAGAGTGTTGAAGAAAGGCAGGAAGTGGCCTTGAGAAAAGGAAGGCCATTTTGTGAGTGTTGAACACTTTGAAAGAATGCCTGTCCTCGGCTGCCTGCTGCTGAGTGGCGGAGGGGGAAGGAAGCAGTAGGAGTTTTTACTCGGGCAACTTTCCAGATGCCTCTTGACCGGTATCCTTAATGAGCCTTGGGCTTTCCTGTGTGTAAGCGTGTTATGTTCCTGCTGGGATGCTGCTTGCTCTTGGGCGCTACATTAAGAGGTTGACCCTGATCTGGAGCTGTATCAAGCATGACTAGAATCACTCTCCGCAACAATAAACAAATCCAGGGATCCAACACAAACAGCTCAACTCAAGTAGCTTCACTCAGAGCACATTGAAGGCCTGATATTCCACAGACAATGAGGCTAATCAAGGGAATCTTTTTTTTTTCTCCATTCACGCAGAAATATCAGAATATGAAGATGGCCGACGGCGGTCATTATCAGTGCAGGAGGGCAGCACGGTTCTTTTAGAGTGTCCTCTACCACACAGTGTCCCTCCAGCTCGTCCGAGACTGAAAGTACGAGGGGACTGGATGGAAGTTTCAGAAGGTGGGTTTAAAACAAGTGGATGAATGCACACTTTTTCTTTTACATTATAACGCTACACACCACAATACACAAAAATAGATTCAAGTTCAGATATCCAAGATGTTCGAATATACCAGATATTTGCAGATAAATCCTGGAAATTTAAATGGTATTTGTTGAATTTAGCTACTTTTCTTGAGATTCCAACTGTATCATCTCCATCAGTATCATATAATATGTAATTAGGCTGAAAAAGATGAAAAAAGTAAAAAAAACAATCTTGACTTTAAAAGAGAGGAGAGATATATACATGTTGCTAATAGTAATATTAGATTTCACATTAAATAGCAATGAGTTGGTTTATAGTGAACAGAAATAATTTCTAAGCCATGTAAAAATATTCCACTTTATGACATATTTGCATCCAGAAAAAGGTTAAACTATGTATGTGCCTGATGGGAAACGTGTTTAAGACGTGCAACAGTACATACCAGTTATTAAAAGAGTATTTCAGTGTAGTCAGTGTGTACATTTGATGCTGCAAGAATTCACTCACTGACGAGTGTGAGTAGCTGTTTTCGACTCAAATTGTCTCTTTACATCTCTTGTTAGTATTACTACAACTCTGACAAAGTAATAAAAAAAGAGAACAGGAGTCGATTTAATATTTTCCAGAAATGTACGTGGCACTGGAAACAAAAATGACCTGTTTTTTTCAAATGAATTCTTTCCACCTGCAGATGACACTTAATGGATACTGTGCATTACTTCTCTGTGCTGTCACTGATATAATTGCCTTCTCTTTCCAGGCAACTATTTAGTCCTTCCATCTGGAAACCTACAGATTACCTCTGTTTCAGCCCAGCACCAGGGCATGTATAAATGTGGTGCAATCAATCCTGTTACTGGGGAAACCATCGTACAGTCTCATGGAACAAAGCTGTCAGTCAAATGTAAGTCGGATGACTTTTCATTTAAGGCGCAGAAGTTTCGCCTCTCAGCTGAAGTTTACCGACATGTTTCTTTACTTGTTTAGATTCCGACCCCTCCTCCTCAGTGCGGGTCGTTTATCCCACCGCCCCAGTGACTGTTTCGATGCAGCAGTCACAGCCGCTGACGTTGGAGTGTGTCGTGTCTGGAGCTCTCGTATCTGCAGCAAAGTGGTTTAAGAATGGAAATGAGGTCACACTGGGAGCTTCTCACCAACGACAGCACAACAACTTGGTCTTTGTTAGTCTGGCGAGGAGCGATGAAGGGAGGTACGCCTGCGCTGTCGACAGCGAGCAGGGGACTGTGGTCAGCGCCAACTACACTGTGAACGTTCTCGGTAAGGAAAACGCAACAAAAGAGCACCTGCAGGGACTGCTTGCAGCCCACGGTGAGATTAAAGTTGCGCCCTCTCCTCCACAGAGCCCGTCTCTATCGTGGAGGGCCTGGACAACCAGCTCGTCTTTCTTGGCTCTTCTGCTCGTTTGAGCTGTGTTACTGGAGGAAACCCTTCCCCGAACATCACCTGGCTGTTCAATGCCAACCCTCTCGCCCCATCACACCACTTTGAAATCTCTGGATCCTCACTTGTTATTGCAGAGGTGACACCACAGGACGAGGGAGTTTATCAGTGTGTGGTAGACAACGGGATTGGCTCAGCACAGTCACATGGGATGCTCACAGTACAGTCAGGTATGTGTTCACCAGCTGATTGTACACTGACTTATAAATTGAGCTCATGTGGAGCTCAACTTTGCTTGGAGTTTTTGATTAGCTGAAAATGGGGATGAAATGTTGAAAAGCAAAAATACTTTCAAGTAAGAAATGCAGAGACACTTTCATCTTTTATGTGTCACAAGTTCGGTGCAACTTAGATTTATTTTCATATGATAAAAGCGGGAAAAGTATCGCTTATGAAATGTTAGAAATGGTTGTGGAGAGAATCCTCAAAATAAATCCTTAAATGGAGAAAATCAAAGATAGTTTTTTTGGTTTTGTATCACTGAAGGACTGAAGACAATAGCGTAGTAACGGGGGAACCTCCTGAAGTGCCACATCATTGTAAATTCTGGGATGGCTGGAAGGAGTTGGGCCTGTGCATACAGTATCTGCAGGGCGTCCTTGCTTTGTGAGTGTGAATGTGTGCGTTTCTCTGAGTGCTGGTAAGGGAGGCTGGGCCAAGGCCGCCCTCCTCCTGAGCCTTGAACTGAGCTTGAGCGTGAGAGTGAGCTTTGTGCGCACCGTCGGGGATAAGCCCCCGGACGCTGGAATGTAAGGAGTAGTCGTGGAGGGTTATGACGAGGACCAGACCACCCAGCTGTCAACATCGTACACAACTGCCTTTTATTTATTAACACATTACAGCCCTCCTCCTCCACCGGCCGGCCCCAAGACTCCCTTCCTCTCCTTTCCCTGGCTGCTCTCCGCCAAGACCCCATTCCTCAGCTCACCCTTCTATCTGCTGAGTGATTAATGCTGATACGTGCGGTACACAGGGAGTACAAATCAGTCTGGATCAGGCGGGTTCACGGCTAAACATTTGCTTCCCCTCCACAAACCACAGGAGGAAGAGTTAGGATCTTTTGCTGCAGACCACCTTTATACACAGAAGCAGATAATCGGGACATGCGCGGCAGAGGTAAACACTCTGTGGTCAGTTTGTGTTCTTTTAGGTACCAGGCACAGGAGCTTATCCAATGCCCTTTGCATTCAGAGTAAACAGCATCTGTGATCTGTCAAGTCTGTTATTGTGATTAATCTCAAGAAACCTATCTGAAATATTTTGTTTTTCTGTTTGGTATCGTTGTTTCCATCACCATGACAACACCCTGCTTTTATCTGTCTGGTGAGGTGTCATGCTGCGGTAGGCTGTTTCGTTGTTGAGCTTCTCATTAACACGGGTTATTTTTAAAAAATGTATCTAAAGACTAATCAAACAGCCCTGCAACAGCAACTACGACTGCAGTCATAATCAGTTGATTATCACAAGGAGACTGTGCCTTTTACCCTACTTTATGCTTTTTGAACCAAAGATTAATCAGATAATTGAAACGACATTAGGAAACATCAAGAGACTAATCTTTAGCTGCATTCCTCTTAGCAGGAGGGAACTATTTTTCTGTCCCGGCAGTCAGTCAGGAAAATTAAAAATACTCCCACAAGTTTTCCAATAAGCTGAGCTCTGTCCAAACTGAGGCTCCCTGACTCTGCTTGTAATCCTCTGTGATTTACCATCACATTTACTCCCAGGTGCTTTCCTCTAATGGACTGACCTTTTTCTGGGAAGAACCTGGCAGTCCATCTCTGTCCAGGTGTAGTAGCACTTACTTGAGATATATCGCTCCCCTCCATCAGGATGGTGAGGCTGCCGTGGCCTTACCCGCCCCCTCCTTTAGGAGTGTGTTGGAGCAGCAGCCCTGGCTGTGGTTGGGCTGTGAGTCAGGGCTGTGGAGAGGCGAGAGTGTTGCAGGGCTGAGGGAGGGTGCAGAGGACTGGATGTAGTGCTGAGGTCTGATTCTCTTCGGTATTTTAATGGTCGGTGTGTGGAATGTGTGGCAGCTGGCCTCAGTCCCAGGATCAGGTCTAGTGTTACCAGCTTCAGGACTGTTTGTTTTACAAAGTGAACCGATGCAGCGCACACCAACAACAGCCTGTCACTGGAGCCCAGACTCAGTGCAGTGTGGCAAACCCCGCTGCATTACCTCCTTATTCACTTGTTTAGGCTTTTAGATTCAGTTATGATGGTGTTTGACCTCAGCAGCGCAGCTCAAAGTCGACTGTTTGCAGCTCTGCCAAACCAGTGTCAGCTGTAATAAGTCTTCCAGCCCGCTCGGTTTGCCCAGGTGGACCTGGCTCTGGCTCTGGTAAAGATTTCATGAAGAAAAAAAAAAGAAAAGACAAAGTGGGATTTGATGTAGTACTGCAGCGACCATGGTTTTCCTTGTTGTTTTATGTAGATTAAAGGTCCGGTTCCAAATGTAAAACTTTCCAGCGCTGCTTGTCCTCTGTGCAAATGTGAGGCCACTCTGTTAGTCACTCACTGAGTTACTGAGCTTTAATTACATCATGCTCCGTCACTGATGCGTGTTTATGATAAAGAAATGAAATAACCAAAATAAAACACAGTTTGTCCTATGCAATGTGCATAGTATGTCAAATGGATTCTCGTTGTCTTTTTATTAGTTTTTCTCACCAAATAAATGAAAACCAGAAAACATTGGCTATTGGAGTGTTTGACTTTCATACCTCAGACTATTAAACTTAGTTATAACATTCAAGTTTATGTTTTACAGTTACTGACTCGGGATTCCTCTCGAGATTTAGCTGATCTGAAGTGTTCTGAAAAATGGCTGCATGAATGTTAATAAAACTGGTTTGTATAATCAAATGAGCCAGGATTGATAGAATTTGATGTGGTTTTTCACCACAAATGTACATTTTCTGCTGTTTTGCCATTCATACTTAAGAACCGAGCACTCAGAGTGCATCATCTGGCAATTCTCAATTTTTACTAAAAACAATTGGAATTTGAACCAAAATTGGATGATTTCTTCTTTTTAGCCTGGTTTTCTGAAATCTTTCACTTAATCTTCTGATTGTTGACATGTTTAACTCACTCTTGCATCGTTTGAACAGACGTCATTGATTACATTTTAGAAAAAAACAGATTTTGTTGTGATACAAAAATCATTCATTTTAAAGATGAAAAATGAGTGAACTGGTCGTTATCTCCAAAAGAGGGAATGTTTTGAATCAATCTTTTTTTATCCCATGTTTTCTTTGTGCCTGCTGTATAAAACATCTGAGCATATTTTAACATGCATTTGATGTATTTAACTATCTAGAAATCAGTCTTTGCAGGTGTTTACAATTTGACAATAGAGCAGGTTTTGGACATCTTCTCTAAATGCATCGTAAAGACGAATATCACTTTTAACTACCTCTACGAGCAGTATGACACTGTCTGTGCTGTGATTAAACCTGACGAATGATGAAGGATTTTTCATGTTTCTCACTGACAGTTCCACTGCTCGGCACCACTGCCGGTGTGCAGCTGCAGGCTTCTCCATCAGTCCACCCGATACAGAGCGACGAGGGCCACGAGCGTTTCCTGACCGACGAAGAAGGCGACGGGAATAACGCCCCGGCTGGCAGGAGCAGCGAGCGCCCCACTCCAGAGGCGCCGATCATCATCAGCCCGCCGCAGACTCACAAGCCTGACATGTACGACTTGGAGTGGAGGGCGGGGCGCGATGGAGGCAGCCCCATCAACGCCTATTTTGTCAAATATCGCAAGGTGAGGAGAAAATTCTGCCTTTTGTTTTCGTTTGAATTCTTTTGCCTGAAGGGCCAAGAGGTGGACTGACTGAGAGGTTGGTCATTTCCCCTTTAAAACCCTGTGTTTGCTTCAGTAATCATTTCACTCTGACTATAAAACTCCAGCAAGGCCAGTAAAGACTGCGTTGGCAGCAGGACTCCGTTTTTGTTGGGAGTTGGAAATTGTGACAGAAAATCTCACAGGCTTCGTTTCTTAGCTCGGAAAATCTCTGAACTGTGGAGGATTGTTGACCAGAGGAAGATAAATTTGTGCTCTCTTTGTCAATTTTAGTCATGTATTTGTATCTGTGTGTGTGTGTGTCAGGTTGATGAAATGGGAACAGTGGTGGGAAGCTGGCAGACGGTTCGTGTCCCTGGCAGTGAGAAAAGCCTGCGGCTGTCAGAGCTGGAGTCCTCCAGTCTTTACGAGGTGCTGATGGTGGCTCGAAGTTCAGCAGGCGAGGGTCAACCAGCCATGCTCACGTTCCGCACCGGAAAGGGTCAGTTCCAATCACCGGTTCACAAACAAAACAACACCCAAACAACTGCTCACCTTTTAATTCCTGTGTGTGTCGCAAGTGTTTCTTGACATTGTCGTGGGGATCAGTGAGCACTCCCCTTTTCACCACAACTACAACAGAAAGAGGAAAATCCTCAGCTGCCTAAAACATCAACAGTAAATGTCAGGTTTTGGTGTCAGTTCCTCTGAGTTAAAGAGCGTCTGGTTGTTCTTGGACTCAACATTCAGCAGTCATTGCGAAGGAAATTGATTAGATAGATTAACATAAGCAGTCTCACGAGAGCAGAAAAGTATCCAAAGCACATTACATTTTACAGTCGTGGGTGTAAAGAAAATGTACCGGAGCCGGTTTGTTTTTAAGTGAAATTTGTTTTTCTACCCCAGAGGAGGAAGAAGAGGTATTTTTAACCAAGTTTTGTCTCAAAACAACTTATTTATGTACTGTATCTGATGATCGGTCTTTCCAATTACAATCCTAAACCCAAATATAATGATCAGAATCAGACATCCGAAAGGATTTTGCGCAAATATTTTGTTTTTTTTTAGACATAAAAAATCCAATATGTATCCAGATGTGGGTCCACCAGAACATCACCTAAAAACAAGGTAAAGTGTAGATCCATGCATGATACTGGCTTCAAACAGCTGAATTTCTATAATGTAAAGGAACAAACGCGTGATGTTGGGATCTGCAGCCCTGATTCAAAGAGTTGAGCGTTTTTTTGGAAGATTCAAAGATTCAGACCAAATAGCTGAGTTGTGGCTGCAAAGTTGAAACCCGAAACTCAGATGAAACTAGAAGGAAAGTTTACAAAACAACATTTAAAGCTGATCAGTGTTGTTGTGGTGGAACTGATGGCTACTGTTGTCTTATTCCCAACTTTTCTTTGTTTTTCTCACCTTAGAGAAGAGCGCCTCCTCCAACAAGAACCCTTCCAAGCCTCCGGTGATCTCGATGCCACCCAAAGCTCCAGAGGACCGACCCACCAACACCCACTTTGGAGTCGTCATACATGACAGAGGTACATGTCGACACAACCACTGAATCCATGCAGAACCCTGTATTGTTGCTGCCGCTGCTGGACTGGATGCTTCAGAGGCAATTATGGAGATTTCTGCCATGTTGATAGTCATTGTGGAGTTCATTGCACAGGTCTCTGAGCTTCATGTTTAAACGCTGTCTGCTTTGTTTCTCTGTGCCTGGGAGTACAAACTAGTTGACACCCTGTAATGACTCTTTGGATGTTGCTGTGACAGAAAACTGTAAGGGCCAGATATGAGTTTGTGTGAGTCTTTGTCTGTGCTTGCATGTTTTACTCACTTTACAATCCAGCTTTCTATGCTGAGACTCTTCACTAACCCTCCTTTGTCTCTGTCTCTCCTGCTTTTCTCTAACTCTGAGACTAAGAGCCCCGGTTGTAAGTATACATCCTCCATGGCTTCAGTGTGATGTGCTTTCTTTTTTCTTTCCTCCTGAACATGTTTCGTCTTTGCAGATAAGATGGTTGACGATTTGTGTTTTTTATCCTTTATTTGTCGCTGTCCCAGTACCCGAAGCTCCCGACCGCCCCACCATCTCCATGGCCACTGAGAGTTCGGCATACGTCGCCTGGATCCCGCGAGCCAATGGCGGCTCTCCGATCACAGCTTTCCGAGTGGAGTACAGACGTGGCCGCAGTGCGGAGTGGCTTGTGGCGGCGGATAATATCTCACCTCTTAAGCTGTCTGTGGAAATTAGGAATCTGGAGCCTGGTGAGTTTTCACATAGTCCATAACTCGAAGCCCCTGCTCATACGAGTGTCCCAATGCCGATTTTAGCACAGAAATTGAGGGAAATAAAGCAGGACTGAAAACATTCCTTGAAGTCAGAATTGCACCATACAAATATTTTACTGTTACTTGGTGTAAAAGTAGATGCAGTTTAGTTGAGTTCTGCATAGAATAGAATACATGGACATGTTTATTAAAGGGAGTCTAAATTACAGGTCTGCTGTGAGAAAGCAGCACGTATTTCTGCACAACTGAAACCGTTTGAACTGAACAACAAAACAGGAGGACACCACAGGACACTTCATTTACTGCCCAGCACCACTGCTCTCTAACATTACTTCATTCATTTCATTCTTCTATCAGGATCCAACTACAAGTTTCGAGTGGCAGCCATGAACATGTACGGCGAGAGTCCCCACAGCATTCCCTCGAAGTCGTACCAGGTGCCGCAGGCCAGTTCTCGCATGGCCGACCGGCCGGTGGTGGGACCTCATATATCATCCACGGATGCCATCAGCGACACGCAGATCATGCTGCGGTGGACTGTAAGTCGAGTTTGTTGAGCAGTTCAGTTTGAAGCCGTCTAAGTAATCTGTCTTCTTGTGTTTTTTGGCCTTGTTGATGCATGTAAACCTTCTAATTGTGTTCACCACTTTGTTTTTCTTTACAATGAGAATGAGAGTTTAAAAGGGATGGATGCTGCCATCATGATCACGAACCTGAAGCAAATGTCGACGTGCTGGCATCCTAATCAAAAAGCACTGACTTCTCTCATTAAACACAAAGTCAAAACATTTTTCCCACTGCTCATTGTGATGTCATTAGCTAGATTCTTTCCATCTGATCATTGTGCTGGTAATCCTGAAAATAATTGCATGATTACATATTAAACCATGTACATATTAAACCACTAAGAGACATATTTTTATCCAATCAGATTTTGAGTTGGTGTTGACTCCAAAAACACCACGATAAACCAAATGGTGACTATGTTCCATTCTTATATGCACTTTCAGGTTTCAAGTAAACTTGAATGTTTCTGTCTGAGCCGCCTGAGGAATTTTGGGTGTTGCATTATCTTTTCCAGCTGGCTCACCTGTGCTTGAGCTGGAGGTCACTAGCAGCCAAGACTCAATCAGACCTTTAAATCAGCGGCTGTGCTGATTAGAGCTCCGGTTCCTCTACTTTTTTGATTCTTCTGTCTTTAAAGTAATTTCTCATCCCCACACCGGTCTGAGCAGCAGATGAATGCAGATAGTTCCCCACATTTGCTGCACTTAACCTCAGACACTCTCATTATTTCCTGAGCTTCAGACAGACAGTGCAATCGCAGCCCAGCCTGCAGTCTTCTACATCTGCTGATAACAAATCCCACCATTAGTTGCTGGAAAAAGGTCCTCTCTTTCTAAAGTAATTGCCACAATCTAACAAACATTTTCCCCTCCCCATCCAGTATAGCCCCTCAAGTAACAACAACACTCCGATCCAGGGCTTCTACATTTACTACCGGCCCACAGACAGCGACAATGACAGTGACTACAAAAGAGATGTGGTGGACGGTAAGAGAAATGTGTTTTTAAAGTGTGACCATGTTTCCACCGCAGATTGAGTTTGCAAAGTGTTTGTCGACAGCGTCATCCTGTCGTGGACGTAAGCTCATGCTGTGCAGATAAACTGGGAGCTGTGAGTGTAATGGATACTCAGTCGAGAGTGGGGAGCAGTGGAGAGAGGGCATTTTTGCCCTTTGATTTATAGAGAGTGCTCTCCCTGGGCAGCAGGGCTTTTTGAAATCTGTTTTTAATAAATGGTTGCCAGCTAATGGTCCAGAGCTGTAACATGAGCCCGACCAGAGGAGAGGGGCTCGGGTTGCCGCAAGGAATGCTAACAGTTGAGCCTGGTACAGGGAGGGAAGGAGGGGCGTACATTCACTTAACACCGCTCTTCAACATCTTAGCAGTTAGGCACCTAACTGTCAGGGTCAAATGTGGGGTCAGGCTGGGTATCCAGCGAGCTTCTTTGAGCCACAAAAGTGAAGGATATGAAACATTGTCTGATGACAAAACAATAATATGTAAAGCGTTACAGCTACTTGTAAAACTGACACGTAAGTGAGCAAGAGATAGACTACACCAATACTTACTGTTTGATATTACCCCCGCTCTAACTCATTTTCTTTGTTTTTTCCTAACGAGTTACAGTAGGTGCCAAAGTCTTAATATATTGTCAGGAGAACAGGAGACAAATGCAGTGATTTAGTGCAAAGATGAATACAAATACAGTATGTAAATCAACAGAGTTTGTGCATTTTTAACAAGCTTGAAAGTCAATATTAGTTTTGACCACCTTTATTCTTCAGTACAGCCTGAACACTCTTAGACGAGCTTTCTTGTCATCTGCGCTGAAGACAGTTGAGTATATACTTAGTCAGCACTGAGACTCAGTATATACTCCCTGTTGTTTTTTTTTTCTTTTGCCTTCATTAAATCTATGATTGAGCACAAACCTCTGAATTGATTGTCATTGATGAACTCTTGCACCAAAACTTCTTCGAACCCCACTTGTTGGAAATGTAGCATTTCCACGTTGGACGTTTGTGTCCCGTCTGTGATCCCAGAACACGTTGTCGTGCGACAGTGTGAGGCAGCACAGCAGTGGTGTGAGTATGGAGCAGGACTGCTGGAGGCAAGCCAGAGCAAACATGAAGCTGCCATATATGGAGCTCGATTAGAGTAAAGCAGCAGTCTGGGTCCTCGTGGGACTGACAGAGAAATACATGAGGGTGGGATGACAGAAGCAAAGAAAGAAGGGGGTGAATGAGAGAAGGAGCATGGAAGAACACAAGCTCCAAAGAACTGTGAGACATGAGGACAAAGCATAAATATTGGTTGTGAGTTTACACAAGTCGGCACTGACTTCCATCTCCTCTTTTTTTCAGGTATAAAAAGCTGGCACTTGATTGCACAACTGCAGCCTGAGACCTCCTATGATATCAAAATGCAGTGCTTTAATGATGGCGGGCAGAGTGAATACAGCAACGTTATGATCTGTGAGACCAGAGGTATTAAAACACCCAAGACACGAGTCATGCTTCTACCAAACCTCTTTATCTGAAGTCAAGGCGCGTTTCTGCAAAGTCTGTGGATTTAATAATCACATCGCTTGCTGTAAATTTAAACTAAATGAACTTCATGAGGCCAATTCAATTCACTTTTATTTATATTTATGACAAAAATCGTCTGAAGCCAGTTTAAGAAACAACAAAGACTTGCATTTTACCGTTTGGTACTGTGTTATTTACCTTTGAAGCTGTTCCTTGTGTCCCCTCTCCCCTGCAGCACGTCAGTCACCAGGGTCACCCAGCCAGCACCCCATCACCCCACCTGACATCAACCCTCCGGAGCCACCAAGCACCCCAGGAGGACTACTCTACCTGATTGTGGGCTGTGTTTTAGCGGTGATGGTGCTCATCCTGCTGGCTTTTATTGCCATGTGTTTATGGAGGAATCGTCAGCAGAACAACATGCACAGTGAGTTTCCAGATAAGCACAACTTTGCGCTCCAGTAGCTGCTTGTCCTGTGAGATTTTACATAATGATTCTAAAAGAGATTCATTATAAAGTTGTGTGCACTCCCAAGTTGAACTGCAGTTTGCTCCAAAATGAACCACAAGCACAAATGTTGCCCCATTTCTAGGGATAGTTGGTCCTAAGGTGGCTTGTGAAGCATATTCCAAGTGTTCGCTCCAAGTGCGTATGCAGATCCCACCAGACTTGCAAAAGTGTTGGCTGTCGTTTGATGAACTCTTTACTTGACCATTTGGAATTGGAAATAATTGGCATTTTATACCTTTAACATTTTGGAGAAAAACTGAAAATGAGTCACTTTCTGTTGCTCTTTTTACACCATTTATGCTGTTTGCTAACATTCGTTTTCTTCGTAAGCTACAGAGAAGGTTATTTGAAAGCAAAAGTCCTAAACTGCTTCTGTTTGGTCTGTGAGAGCTGACAGAAGTAAAGAAATGGCAACGTAATAAGAACTGTTCGTGTGAATCCTGTAACTCAATGTTAAACTGTAAGAGGCTCCGGGGGGTGCAACTACAGGCGATCTAGGAGGGGTTCACTTACATATATAGTGCACGTCTTCTTCTGCCTTCTTTAATAATATGTTTTTGATTGATTAAGTTATTAACAGTAATTATTAAGTGCAACGATAAATCTGAAGAATGAAGCTGCAGATCAATCGGAGATTAAGCTTTATATTAGACTCTCAACCTGATTTTTACCCCCTGCGCTGCAGAGTATGACCCTCCCCGCTACCTGTGCCAGCCAGCAGAGATGAACGGCCATGTTCTCGAATACACCACACTGGCGCCTGGCACCAGCCACATCAATGGAGGCATCCATGGGGGCTACGGGCACAGTGGCCAGATGTTACCCCAGGGGTGCCATCACCTCCACCACAAACTCCCCAATGGCTTGGCGCTGCTCAATGGCTCTGGAGGACTATTCTCACCTGGCCACCCACATGGTCATGAAGGCACGCTGCCCCACAGCACGCGTGACTGCGATCACTCACACCCTCACCACCACCTGAACGTGAGTGCCACAGCCCAGAAAGTTCTCCAAACCAGGAGAGATGGCTTCATTCACACTGTGCTGGTGGCAGGTTTCAATTAATTCAAGTTATGTTCAATCTGCTGTTTGTGTTGCCTTGTCAGGGTGGAAGCATGTACACAGCTCTTCCTCAAACAGAGTCTTCGGATTGTATGAGCTGTCAGAACCTCTGCAACAACAACAGGTTAGAGAATTTATTAGTTGTTAATTGTATCCAGTTACACACAATAAATCGCAATGTTCCTGCAGAAAAAGCACAATAAGCTTTTAGGTGTGGGAACATAAAATCCCATAAAAATCAGCCTGCTACTTTTGGAAAAAATATGTATATTTTTGATGGAAATTGAAACAAAAAGGATGAGTCTCATGGTTATTGCAGAGTAAAGCTGTGCCGAAAATGGTAAACATTACTTGTATTTCATAAGATGCAGCTGACAAGAAGTGTTTGGGAGTTTGTGAGGGCCTATCTCTCACACACACACACACACACACACACACACACAGATAGATTTTCTTCCTGCTTGTCTTGTTTATGTACTTAAGCGTCCCCAGCAGCACAGTTTACTCTTTGTGCACCCAGCCAGCAGACCTAATGAGCCCTATGTTTATTTACCTCCAGCTGCTGGAAAAAAAGGAGGTGTGGTCTCAATCCAATCATGCACCGATAGAGGGAAGCTTGCTGCAACGTTCAGCTTTCAGTGACTTCGCAGAAAAACAAAGCCACAACGTGTCACAGTTATTTTAAGGGTTGTGGGCCTGAAGCTTTAATACATGATTCAATTGCTGAATACAGTTCTTGCAACTGTGTGTAAGTGCTTCAGTTATGTTACACCTTCAATAGTTCTGCACACTGTTAGTGGTAACATATGTGCTTTCCTGTGTCTTGTGGAAAACTTAGTTATCTGCAGCAGGGAAGAATCAGAGCAGTATGCAGAGCACTGCTTAGAGTCAGTGGGTCTGTACACACCACCAAACAGGCATCTGACACATTATTATTGAGCATCCTCCACTTTACTTTCCTTCTCACTCTGTCTCCAAGCAGATGTTACAACAAGACCAACGGTACGTTCTCCAGTGGCACTCTGCCTCTAATGCATCGTGTGGCGCCCTGCCAGCAAGATGGGCTGGAAATGGTGCCTCTGGGCCAGGTTCCGTCACAGTGCCACAGCTCCGACCTGGAGGCAGACATTGGATACGAGCCAGATGAGCACAAGGAGTCCTCACCCTCACAGCACTCGTGCTGTCTAATCCGGAACATTGAAAACTCTTCAGCAGATAGCACTGGTGAGACACATCTTCTCTCGACAGCTGTGAGGAAATGTCATTTCATACAACCTGTCTGGCTTTGGGTATTTCAGATAATCTCACATAATTGCAGGTGTTTTTTTGATACTGTGGTATGTTAGTCGAATTATGAGGTTATAGAAGAAGATGTAAAGGTACAGCTTTAGGAAAACCTGGAAACTTAATCGCTGAGACCTGACAGCAGTACAAATGACACAAATCTGTTTCTCCCTGGGGTTTTTTCCACCAAAATGACTCCAGTGCTGGTTTAGAGCCAAAACTTAACTTAAAACCAGTTCTTTCTGTTTTGACTGCCAAAGCCTGTCCAGCATTGATAAACTACAGCCACACTGACACCAATTCTTTGCTGGGCCAAAGAAAGAACCGCTGATGTCGGAGGCTATGGAGCAGGATTATGAAGACCAACTAAACCAAATGAAATGTTGTGACCATCAGGTTTAAAAATCCAGGGCCATTGTAGCTTTTAGTCTGTTTTTTAATTCAAGAGAGAGCGTGTTGCAAGAGGTTCACAAACAACAACTGTGGCTTAAAACAGCAGTAACAAATTAGATTGGTGATGTTGAGACACCATTTTTGTTTTTGTGAAGATAAACTTTCTCCCTGCACTATTGTTCCCTACAGAAATTAGGAATATGCTGAACGGAGGTTGAAACATTAGACATTTAAAGTTTGACATGGCTGGTGGAAAACCAATCCAGTTTCTTTGCTTAGAACTGGCTTTAGCACCAGCACTGGAACCCCTGTATGACAAAAGGGGTTTCAGTGTCTCTAATGCAATGTTAAAGAGCACCTGACTGAAAACAGTGAGTTTAGTGGGGAGGCAGAGCTGAAGCACAGCAGAGAGGAATGGACCCGCAGCTTGTATTTCTTTAAATTCAAAGTTGCCCAGTTCTGATTTTAAAGTATATTTTCATAGATCTGCTTATTTGCTTTCTCACTGAGAGTTTGATAGAATTATTGGTACCACTGTCATGCTTTGCATAAACACTGGCAGCTGCATTTCAATTATAGGAACTTTTTACCAGAAACTAGGATCTTTTGGGGATTAAAGGGGGTCTAAAAGAGGTTCCAGGGAGATATTTATCCCCTATAACAGCCATGATAAGAAAGTAGCTTGGAACTTTCAAGGTGGGGATTAGGGGATTACAGCTCTGACCTATTCCCAGCTGTTCATTCGAGCTTTTCTGTCTCTGTCATCTGAGATTTAATATCCCAATTTTAAGTTGTACTGAAGGAATAGTTACTAAATCTGTAAACACAATATTCAAAGTCGTGTGTCGAGTGAGAACGAGAATGAATTAGAAGGAATGACTACAATCGTGAGTTTAAAGCAGTGAGTCAGAGCAATAAAATGGTCAAATCTGTTTCACAGCAGATCAAAAACACGCACGGCCCCATAGAAATGTGTGGCATTGAGTTAAGCATTTCCTGGTTTGTCTGCTTTCTGAGCTGCCGAGTGACCAGCACTGTAGCCTGACTTTACGCAGAGAGAGACATTTCTTTCCTTTTTTTAAAACTTAAATTGATTTGATTGATGCCTAAACTGCACTGTACCTTAGACTTAAGGGGAGTTGCAGAAGCCTCATGGCTGAAAAAAGATTTTAGCTCCTTGAAACCTTGAAAAAAGTCCCAGGATGTTTAGGGTCCAGGTGCTTTTGGTCATCCAGTGCCTGAACCCCCAGAGACGGAGGCAGAGCCATCTTTTTCCTAGAAAATTTAGAAGTTGAATATAATATTCCCCCAAAATGTCAACTTTGTCCTTACTTTGTCCTTTACAAATTGAGAAATTAGATTATGTAACACTCACTTCAAGATCTTCATGGTTCAGCACTGAAATTGAACTGTTGCTGTTCTGTTCATGCCATACCAGTGCGGTTTTATATCATCAGCATTTCTCGTGTTGTCTGCAGACAAACTATGCAGCATCACCACAAATTACACTGAGGCCCTCTCCAGAATCTGTGCATGCCTTTTTTGATATGAAGTACAAACCAAAGACTCTCGTCTCCCTGTATCTGTGTGCAGCAGAGGAGGAGCCAGAGTGCGTGGACGCGGTGGTTTGCTGGGAAAGTCTCGGCCTGCCAGACTTGGACTGTGACGAGAAGCCTGGTTGGATCTGCAGCAGCAGCCTGGCAGGAGAGCTGATCCAGCCCGGCCCACAGGAGGCCTGAATGCAGCCCACACGCAAGCACACTCCCCCACATGTGGAGAGTTAAGAGAAACTGGGCAGAGAGAGAGGTGGATGTGTCACAGTGAGAGAAGGAAGACAGGTGATGGGATAGTCAGAGACACTGCATATTACGGTGACAAGGACGCAGAACTGTCAGACTGAAGGGAGAAGAGTGACGCGAGGGAATAAAAAAAGCGACTCCAAAAGACTGAGATCAAAGCCAGATGGAGAGAAACAAAAAGACAGAAACTGTATCCCACTGGAGGGAAGACCCATAAAAGATCAAGAACTCTTTAGATGACTTATTTATTTTTTTGTAGTAGTAAAATATTATTTCATATGAATGTATCTGTTTAAAAGAAAAAAGTTTGTCTTTTATATTATTTATGCCCTTGGATGAGAAATACTTTTTATTTTTTGCTGTTTTGTCCTTCTGTGTTCCACTCAAGTCTGGAGATTAGCAATTGTCTGTGTAAAGTTTTGTAATAATATAAAGAGAAGATATGGGAGAGCCAAAAAGAACCCAATTTGAATGTCTTTCTTCCCCTCCTTCATGTGCAGTGCCGGATGAATGATTGCTGCAGTGAATTTCCCATCCTTGGTCCAAACCCATCTATATTTCTGGCAGGCCTTTGATGTGGCTCTGCGATGGGCTGTTCCACTGCAGTGACCCCTGAATGGGGTGAACACTCCCTTCACTGTTCAGTTAAGGCTGCTGCTCTTTGCTTCATTGAATACATGATGGCTCATCACTTTACACAAAATGCACTGTTGCTTTGAGAGCACTGTTGACCTACTGGCCCCAATCTGTTGGGACAAGTGGAGCAGTTACATTAAAACAGAAGTTCTGTGTTGGTGCAGCCCTCTAATGCAAGTTGCAGGTTTTCAGCCACATGAAGGGGAAAAAAATCTAAAGTTAAGTACAAATGTCACAAGCAGCTAAAAAAAGCTTCACGTGATTTACAAAAATGCAAGTTCACTTCTTTTAATCCACATTGTTGAAGCTGTGGGCAGAATGTTCAGTAATTCATGCAGCAAAAATATATTCTGCATCTCCACTTGGAGGGAAAAATCTCATAAAATTTAGATAGCACTTTGGCCTACATTGGATTTGAGTGAACAGGCCCTTTAGTACATGCAAAAAGAAGTTGCTGGCAACATTGTTGTGGGTGTAGCTTTAATATCTCTGCAAAGCATGCTGTGGTATATTGGATACAGCAGGAAGATGAGCTGCTCATTCATAAAACACTTGTAGCAGAAACTTCTCAGATGTCAGTTTGTGTTGGCCAAACCCCTTTTCTAAAAGTTCACACCCTCTGTTGGCTTTAGAATAATCTCCCTGGTGTGCTGGCAGATTGGATTTGATAGGATTGCAGCAGGCAGATGACAGGCCTGGCTGTGCAACACTGAGGATGACTGCGGTGCAGGCTTTCCACGCTTGGTGCCTGTCTGCCCGTCTTTTTTGCCAGAGTTGGCTGCCAGTCCTCAGGCCCCGGCTCGCCTGGCATCTCTCTTCTCCGTGATGGTATACTAGATATTCCTGGCACCCAGATTTACTCGCCTTGCTGCTGAGGCGTGGCACAGCCCCTTCCGGCAGTTATTTTTAGTGCTGAAGGCGGCTGTAGCGCGATTATGTCTGGCTACGTTCATCAGATTCGCTTGACTTGAACTCAGCTCTTTCCCAGGAACAGGCTGCCTTGGTTTCTCAGCCCTGAAACCCTCAAATGTATTTGATGTATCCTGATTTTTAAGTCAGCAACCAAAACAGAAAGTAACTAATGGTCCAGAATAATGATATGAACTGGCCTTTCTCTGCACAGTCTCGTTAAGTTTCCTTTCAACTTTAACTTTATTTCCCTGCTGTGGCTCGTTCAAGTGTCCATTTGTGCTCTTTGGAAGAAAAAGGAACAAAACAATGTGTAGGAAATGAAGCTGGAAATGAAAGGGAAATGGTCTGTGGAGGGAGAGGGCATGCTGACAGATGCAGCCTGGGCTGATGAGGAGAAGATAAGGGCAAGGTTGTCTCTAAATGAGCTGCTTCTCCATCTCCCACGTCTGTCAGTCGGCACTCTCCCTCAGTCCTGCTCTGCACCCTCAACCCACGCAGCTACACCCCTTCATTAAGGAGCCCATGGGAACAAGAAAGCTCATTGTCCACCCTGGAATTTTTGCCCCTTGCTGCAGAGCCGACCTGTTAACGCCAGTCCCTCTTCCCTCCGCCCTCTATTCTTCCTCTCACTCCCCTCTCCAGCACACCCTGAATGAATGCGATTCTTAAGAATCGGGCAGTGTGTTGTTAACTTGCTTGATTCAGCCTCGGGCGGTTTTATCCTTGAGATGTCACAAACTACAAGTGAAGCATGTTGTAGTTGGATGAAGTCCAACAGCATTCCAGTGGGTCCCTGTAGATGATGTGCTCACATGCTGTAAGACTAATAATCCAATTTCCCCTTCAAGGATATCTGCTCTGTATTTGTGATCAGACTCAGGTCTTGATCCAAGAAGGTGCCACGTAGCTGGTATTTCATCCTGTTAGAGCAGCTGCATTTGTTAACTGCACCTGTTGGATACAATCAGGTGGAAAAATCTCATTTAACTCCCCCCTCTTCATGTAAATTCAGTTGTGAATTGATGAGCCTGCTGAAAACAAGCAGGGTGAACCTGGTCATGCAGTTATTTTTATTCACTGTGCACAGAAATCAGAAAAGATTTTTATTTCAGTCAGGTTCATTATTCAAGACAACTTGTTTTAGTATCCGTCAGTACATACAGGCTAAAAGTTTCCCAGAAATTATTCAGAGAAGTCTGTTTCCTCGAGTATTATTCTCTAAAATGGTGAGATGGGTCGCTTAGCCCTGAGCCTGCCACAGGTGATCATTTTATTCAAAGTCACAACACACGGTAGTTGAATAATAAGCACAGTCTAATGCCCTCAAAGAAAGAAAAACAACTCAGCAGGGTTCTTATTAGAATGAAACAGGAACTGTAATGAACAATATATTTAAATGGAAAACAAAGCACAAAAATTGGTCTTGTCTAATGAACCCAGAGCACAGATGGTTCTAATAATCAGGAAAAAACTAGAGTGGGAAAGTGTTTGAAATGAAAACCACAACCCGCAGGTCTACATGTCTGCAGGAGACAATGGTGCAGTCTTCCACTGATCAAAGTGTTTCAGTATGTGTTACACATCAGCCTGGTGTTCTCACTTTGTTACGAAGTGCAGGTTTTCTCCAGCTTGACAAAACTCCAGATTAATGTTTGACATCACGAAACTGATTTTACAGGTTGTGTCGACTTCCTACAATGACTAAAAAGATTTCCCCTGAAATTACCTTTTTTATGGGTGAAATTCTCTTCATTTATTTTTGCCTGGTGAGTCAGTGCTCAAACGCAGATGTTGGCTATATATTTCTATTAAGATCAGTTACTAGCAGTAGTTCTAATCACCTCTATGTCAAAACTTTCTGCTTTAATAGCAACTACTATTTCAGATGAAAAAACATATATTTGAGACAAACAGTGTTTGTGGTCATGCTTGTGTAATGACATCTGTGTGGCCTGGAGGAATGGGTTGTTTCAACAATGTCTCAGGGTGTTCGGATGTGACAGAGTTCAGTTATTAGCTTATTTATACATTATTAAGCAGCCAGGAGTCAAAAAAATTCTACATATTTGGAGTAACTCACAAAGGGCAGAGATACCAAATAAAACTGAACAGAGCTGAGTCAGTACAGAGGAGGTTCATAGTGATACTCTGACCATGTGCAGCAAGTTACAACCACCGTTGATATGTGATGGTAATAAAGACAGTTAACTACCGAGGCAAATAAAACAAAAATATTCATGTGGTTACTAGATATAACAGATGACATTTTCCAAGATAGTTTGGATGAACCAAATCTTAAAGCAAAACTTGATACCTTGAACAAAAATAACTTGATATTATATTTGCTGAAACTGTTGGAAATCTGACTCCTCCTATTATTTCTAATATGATATGCAATAATCCACAATATCTGTGAGAAAACAATCAGTCAGAGCCAGCAGGAGTCTCTGAGTGTTGTCAGTCACGGGTTACTGGCCTGTGTGTTTGGATGACAGCCACGTCTGAAGGGGGGACTTTGGGAACAGAGCTGAAGCACAGCAGAGAGGGAGGGACCTCCCCATCGTGTTCAAAATTTCATGCAAAGCCAACCGTCTTCTCAAGATTACCAAGTTCTGCTTTGAAGCTTATGTTTTGAAGATCACTAGTTGTCTTCCACATCCAGTCGAGTGAAGTAAAATGTAATCCTGGCTCCTTCGTCTGTTTCATATAAAGCCTGGCAGGTGTACATCCCGACTGAGTCCTTCTCAAGCTCCTCTATGACTAAAGAAGATGTGTTAGCATGCAGCTGTATGCGGCCCAGGCTGCTGGATTGAGGCTGGAGCTTCGGGCCTTGCCCATAGTTATGCGCCACTGCAACATTATTATCAGTTCCTGGTTTGGTGAAGCCCCAGATGAAGATGGTGGGCATGACAGAGCCGCAGTCCAAGGTGACTGAGCCTCCTACAGTTGCAGTAGCATTGTAGCGAATATATTCAACCTCCTCAGGATCAAATATCTCCAGACCTGTAACACAAGACAGCTAGAGTCAGTTACGGCAATTACATGAAAAGAAGAGCTTTTGTTGTTTTCTGAACACAACAGAACAGCCGCGGTATTGACAGATTTATTCATTAGCAAGTGAAGTCAGAAATTTTTTCAAGACCTCACAGTTTGTTAGGAATGGACTGTGTCAGCTCTTTGGGACAAACAACACATAATTTAATACTCTGGCCTGTTTGATAGATCAAATTTTATGACTCTCCCTCTGGCTGTGCTCAGCAGTTTGACAAAATAATGATACCAGTTTGCTGTAAAGAGGAAGGCAACTTGCCTCAACTTGCCTCCACCTGAACCTCTTTGTTAAAGTGAGCTAAAACACAAAGAGCCGTTACCTTGTAGAGGAAGCACCAGCCAGCAGAGGAGCGAGCAGAAAAAGAGAGGCATCCTCAGATCCTGTGTGACGCCACAAGTGGAAATCTAAAGTTAGGAGGCCTACCACTGTGCTTTTAGCGTGTCCCCTCTCTGGTCCACACTGCTGTACACACTGAGAATGACTGAGCGAGGCCAGAGGAGTGACAGGGAGATTTCTGTCAAACTACACTGGAATCACATTTAATTATTCATCAGTGTTTCCACCTCCCCTGTGTTGCTCCATTTTGCCTGTCTCTCCGGCTCTCCACTCATGACTGGGCCACTGGCTAAACCCAAGAGAGAAAAATATAGGGTGTCAGGATGACGCGATTGCTTCATATATTATTAAAGAAACTGGTGGAGATAGCCTTTTCAGAAATTCCATCACTTACAACGTGACATGAAAACAAAGGCCCGGTAAGGTTGGGACCTCTGAGGCTGCCACAAAAACACACGCAGGTTAAAATTTACCCTTAAAAAGGCAGTCAAAATACAAATCAAAGCATCTGCTGATCACTGGAGTCTCATCTGAGATTATACACATGAAAGCTGTGCAGTGAGAACTTCAAAATGCAGTCTTTTACATAATTTCTACATGGATAGAACTCTAAATCCTCATACAAGCATCTCATTTGCAAGAAAAAAGTCTCTGTTTGGACTCGATTTAGGAGACAAACAGTGAGCATCATTAGTGGTTTCATGCAGTAAAATCTGGCTGATGTTTGGGCCTGCAGGCAGCAACAGAAGAGGCTGAGGCTCGGCACTGCTGCCCTGCAAGCAGTCCATAAACCCGCTCTCACTAGAGGCAACCCCGGTCTGCCGAGAAGGTTCTAATTAGTAATGGCTTCATCTTTAGCTCTTTTTTTGAAGAGGAGAGAAGGGCTATATTTAGAAATCCGCTAGAATACAAACAGATGTAATAAAGCTGGTATAAAAGAACACAGTTTGTGAGTGCAGACTGGACTTCCAGATTGAGTTCAAAGATGTTAATACGTTTCATAGTGATGATTCTTTTAAGAGAGCGAAAAAGCATCTGAAGGCTAACGTCCAGAATGTTTCTTTTTTTAAGATGAATTTGTAAAATGTGGTTGCCTGTAATTTTCTTTACAAGGAGTAGCTGAAAAGAATGGAATCTGTCCATGATTCCAGCATACAGTCATGTGAAAAAGAAAGTACATCCAAGTTTTTTCTTATGGGAGCATAATAACAAAAAAAACTTCTAGTGTGTAACAGGTTTTAAAGTTAAGTAAATACAACCTTGGATGAACTAAAACGCCTGATATTTTAACTAAGCCCACCTCATGGTCCACCAACTTGTAGAAGCACCTTCAGCAGCAATAAAGTGAAGAAATGGTTTTCTGTGTGACGTTATCAGTCTCTCACATGGTTGTGGAGGAATCTTGGCCCACTCTTCTTTCCAGCGTTGCTTCAGCTCATTGAGGTTTGCAGCATTGGTTTCTGCACAGCTCTCTTAAGGTCCCACCACAGCATTTCAGTCAGGCTGAGGTCTGGACTTTGACTGGACCATTGCAACACCTTGATTCTTTTCTTTTTCACACATTTTGTTGTAGATCTGCTGCTGTGTTTGGGATCATTGTCCTGCTGATGAGCCAGTTTCAGCCCAGCTTTAGCTGTGGGACAGATGGCCTCACATTTGACTCTAGAATACTTTGGTATCCAGAGGAGTTCATGGTGGACTCAATGACTGCAAGGTGCCCAGGTCCTGTGGCTGCAGAACAAGCCCAGATCATCAGCCCTCCACCACCGTGCTTGACAGCTGGTATGAGGTGTTTGTGCTGATATGCTGTGTTTGGTTTCCTCCAAACGTGCTGCTGTGCATTATGAGCAAACATCTCCACTTTGGTCTGGTCTGTCCAAAGGACATTGTTCCAGAAGTCTTGTGCTTTGTTCAGATGCAGCTTTGCAAACCTAAGCTGTGCTGCCATGTTCTTTTTCGAGAGAAGAGGCTTTCTCCTGCAGCCCTTTAACCTTTCCTGTATTAAACATAATTGTACAGATAATTTGTGTTCCTATGTTTTACACCACTGTTGTCTGGTTTGATTTTGATTCACCTTAAATATGACAAACATATAAGATATTGATAAAGCGTTTGTAACTTTAAAAGAAATGACAGCTTATAACAACATAAATGGTAAAATGGTAAAAATAGAAATGATTAACATTAAGATGTTTATGAAAACTTTACAAAAAAGAGAAATAACATGGATTCATACAACTTTCACCAGTTGTAATGACAGGAGAATTGAAATCTCTGGGAACAACTGACAGACAACATACAGATAATAGAGAATCAGATACAGAGAATCTTTATTCTATATACTTACCATAGATTCTACTTATGAAACTCGGAAACTTAAAAAATGTAAGTCAATGCCAGTGCAGCAAGGCGGCTGTGCCTTGCAGCTGCTTCAGGCTATAATATCAGAAATATGACGAACGAGAAAAGGAGTATGACTTGTCATTAATGGCACCAGTAAGTACTGTTCTGTTGGAGTAGGAGCCGACCAAATTCTTTACTGGTGAAGCACATCCTTTCTAGACACTGCAGTCCTGCACACAAGGGCCTGCCACATCTGCTGGCTGCCTGCCTGATTTGCTGCCTACTTGCAACTTTTTTTGAAAAAAAAAGGAAGGAAGAGGACCAGGCAACTGGAAAATGTGAGTTGTTTGAGAAAAAATGTTTTGGATCGGCGTGGGGGGAGTTGGACAAAGGAGAGTTTTTATCTTATCTGGACGCTCTGAGGTCTAAAAGCTTTCAGGTGCAGTGCCCCATTGAGCAGATCCGGCCAGGCCGAGGTCTCGCAACTTTTTTTTGTCCTTGGCAACAGATGAGAGAACAGAATCAGACCCAGATAACTGAGACTGTATAGGGATCTGCGTAACACATTACTGCCACCCCAACATGTGCCACCCGCCCAGACTGTGAGCTCTTGGCAAGACTGCACTTTATGTGAGAGCAAAGCTGGCAAAACAGGTGGGCTCCTTGAGCGTGCCCTGTGATTAGATCAGTCATTACCACTGGCTTTGTTGAAGGCAAATACAACCTCTTATTTCAGAGGACCACCAGTATTGGAATGTGTTACTAAAGCTTAACAGAAGATGATTCAGTATCTGGATGAGAAATGTAATCTGTGCTGGTTTACAGTAAGGATGTGTTTCCACTTACCGTCTAATGAGATTCTGATTTTCTTGTATTTTTACTAACTAAATACAACTTTATTTAGTTGTGAGAGGGAGAGTTGGCCAGTTTCCAGCGATGTTGCCTTGTTCTTACTTGTAGGTGTAGCTGTTCTCTGTCCCCCACCTTTCTCAGACCTGAGTCCCATACATCTCATGCCGCCGGCAGCTGTGAGGTTTCCTCCTCCTCCTCCCTGCTTTTTCTTCAGCTGACAGTTGTGTCACGGACCACACATTGAGGAGGTGCAGCGTGGCTGTTGTATTACTCTGCTAGACAGGCTAACATACTGCATATTAGCCAGCCTTCCGTATGTTTTGGCTCTGTCATCATTTATCTGCCAGGCAGGCAGAGAAGAGGTAAGCAGAGCTGTGCAGAAGTTTGTGCTCATAAAACACAGAAGCCCACCACCTCCTCATGACCTCCACTTCCCTCCTAGCTCACATCTCATCTCAAAGCCTTCGTCCTTACCATGCTGGCCTCCTCTGCAGAGGGCTTCCTGCTGGGCCTCCCAGTGAATCACTGAGCAGAGCAAAGCCACAGCTGACTGGCCTTGGGACAAGAGTGGCAGGAAGGAGCCTCTCTCCTCAACTGAGCCCCAGGAGCACATAAGCACAAAATGCTGTTTTGAAGAAAATTTCCACGTAACTGCTGCTCTGCAGGCATGCATTTGTTTTCTCACTAATCTCCTGTTCTGGTCTGGAGACACACAAAATAGATCCCATACATGAATACATAGAAAATATTGTATTTCTGAAGTGATTTCCACTGGAAACCAATATTAAAAAGAGGAGCACACACAATAATACTTTGTCTTCTCAGTCCTCAGAGATAAACACATGTTTAGAATAAGAATAAACTCGAAACAAAACAACAGTTAACCAAAACTTACCATAACATACTCTGTGGTTTATTGTTTTGCACTTTTCTCCAATCAAGAAGAAAATCTATATAAATATAGTTGGGTAAAGATTTACTCGAATCAAATGTCGTTTTATGTGACAAGTGGAGAGATCTGTTTTTCCTGCCTTGTTTAAACTCACTCAGTCCTGTTTCATCCCTCTGACAGAGGAATAGTTGAGATTCTGGCTGCGATTTTTTGCAGCGGGCTGGTTTGCGTTTGCACCAGGCTGTGTTGGGTATTCAAAACCACAGGACAACACCTGGCCTGGCACTCTCCCCTATTGTGAAGCTGACAGCATGTCCATGTCAGGGATCGTGTGTGAAGTCCTGGACGGGCTGACCTGGAAACAGCCAGATGGGGATTGGGGCCTAAGCACCACGGAGGCCTTCAGCAAACAACATGTGGAAAGGCTTTGGTGGCTAATGTAGCGTGGAGTATTTATGCACTGAGCAAAGACTTGACCACTGTCCATCAGGACTCTAAGAGCAGATATGCTACATTCATATCTGACCTCTGCTACGATTTCCACAGGGCCACCTCTTCCAGACCAGCCTCCCTCCACTGCCCCTTCTCAAGTCTTTCTCCCAAGGGGACGCGCAGACTGCTCCCGGTTCAGCTGTTTAATGTACAGTAGCTCATACCCACAATCCTCTCGGAGCAGGTGGTCTGTCATAGGCCTCTTTGTTTTCCACAGACTCCCATGACAGCTGAGACCCAAGAACAAGAGAAACATGCAATAATCCAGAGCTTTAGGCTTTTTGGAAGCATTTTCTCTGGCTTAATTCGTTTAGTCAGAATATCATATTAGATGGGGATATTTAGGATGACGCAATGAGTGTTTCTTTTTGGGATTTTACCAAAAAGACCAACGTTGTGACCAACGGAAGGAGGCAGTAAGCCTTTTCTTGTTTTGTAAAAGAGACAACAAAACAAATCTTCTTAAGGACAAGTTTCACACTCTTGGAGCATCTTCTGTAGATGTTGTAATTTAAAGGGTTTGTCTGCTGACTCCAAAACATCGTTCACCACGACTGACTCCCAAGAATATCAGCTGTTTTCATTTAATGTTAAGTCAATACATTGTCCCCACAATTCAGTATGATGTCAGCTAGATTCACTGTTTCTAATCAATTGTGTTTTAAATGAATCCATATTGAAATAATAATTATATAATAAAAATGATTAGGTCACAAAGTATTAGATGATATAAAATGGCCCCAACAGTATTTAAAGTATTACTGCCCAGTTCCACCTTTCGTCCTGATGTGGTCACTCCTATGTGCTGAAGGATAGTTGCTGGTTGTATCTGGAAAGTTTTACTCCTCTTCATTGCTTTAGAACTGTAATGATTGTTCCAGCTACTACTTTAACCCTCCTGTGTTATCAGAATATTGTCCTGTTTAGAATAATTTGTGATTGCAAACTGATGGCAGGGACTGTCGTGTGCATAATCACAAATGAATGGTGTTTATGTGGCAACGTTCTGTCCTTCATGACCTCTATAAAGTATGGATAATGTACTCTACATACTGTTTAATCTGTACTAAATCCAAAGTGTGAATGCTGGAACCAATATTTTTTCCTAACATCTTGTGACTGTGCCATCTCTGGACAGTGGAGACTCCCGGAACACCAAACCACACATTTTCTATTAGCTTTTGTGTCTGTAATAAAGCACCAACATTCACAGTGTTGGATAAACTCAAATTACAAAGCCTTTCCATGTTGTCGCTGTTCGGTTATAAGTGGAATCAGTGAGGGTATCTGGAAGCTTGTAAGAACGCAGCGTAAAAAATGTTTTTTTTTAAACATCTTGCTTAAATTGGTTTGGACAGATGTTAACTTATTATTTTCTCCATAGATGACATAATTTACTGTCACTGTGACCTTTGTTTTCTTGTTAAAACAGTTTATGCTGCAGCATTTGAAGATCACTTTGTGACATTATCCAATTTATCACCAGATGTATAACACTCTCTCTCAACAGAAGCTCAACAATGTGGAATGTCGACAAGCTAAACGTTGAGATGTTTCCATTAAACCAAAATTTAGCTTAAAAAAAGCTTTCAGCATGACGCTGAAATTACTGTTTTGTTTCCACTGGTGTAATGGAGATGTCAAACATAGTTTAACTCCTTCGTCTTGTCGGAAAACTACATCCTGCAAGTAATTTACGAGCACACTACCGAGTTGTCCAAGCGTGAATGTGCACGATGCTGGTTGGCACGATGCTTGTTGATTCAAGACTGGCAGAAATCACAGCTGCAGAGAGAAGCTGATGGTTCTTACAGCAGAGTCTGTCAGCCTTGAACATAATCCCATGAGGTCCATCATGATTCAGAGTGCACAGGTTTGTCAGAAGCTTGTGTTATTTTTACAGATGCTGTAAAAAAAAAAGTTTAAAACACACTCGAAAGTCTTCAGTAGTATTCTAGAATTAAACAACAAAAAAAAAAACGCAACTTAATACTAATTATTGGTTCATGTGGATTTTTGGTTGAGTTTTCCCGGTGTTGAAAGGTCATCTTTATTCATGGTGCACATAAAAACACCAGAAACTGGCCCAAAGTACTTTCTATTTAAGTAAAATCAGTAACATATAGAACAAAGTGATGATGGAAACAACAGTTCATGACATGAACGTAATAGAGTAAAAATAACAATAGCCTATGCCAGCTACCATCATGCAAGAGGCAGCATAGACCCTGCAGTTTGCCGGTCCATCACAGGTCCAACATGTTCACTATTGAAAAACCAGTTAATGCATATGTTTTTGGACTGTGGGGGGAAGCCAGAGTACAGAGGCACAGGGAGAACATGCAAATTCCACACATGAAGGCTCCAGCTTGTTGCTCTAGCTGTAGTTGCCTTTTGTTTAGAGGTTTCAGTGTGGAAATGAAAGTTGTGACTGAAGTAACTGAAGTAACAGGGGAGGAGAAAGGGGAAGTCTTGGAGGATTACTTTATTGTCATTAAATGATCTTCATTTTAACGCTGGAACAAGAGAATAACAGTGTCAGTATTTGTTGGTGAGCAGCCTAATATCTCCACCACATATAATGAAAATCAAGCAAAATGATCGATATGGTGTTGAAATACAGCTGAAAGACGATAACAAACCCGATGGTGGTCCTAGTCAGAGGATCTCTGCAGCCAAATGGATTAGTCATCCAGTGATGTGAAACTCTCTAAAACATTTTGTCTATCCAGTTGTTCAAATATAATCTTTGTTGAAAGTCTACTTTTGAAATCATCAGGCAGCTTTCAGAATTTTGTGGTAAGATATTTTACCACTCGTCCAAAGAGAATTAGAAGAGTCAATTCAAGTTTGCTGCTTTCCAACCACAGATCTGACGCTGATGTCTTGCAGAGACTCCACACACTTCTTTTGATTTGCGTCATAGGACATAATTTTTCCTCATACGAGTGATTGTATGTGAGTCGACCAGAAGTCCATTCATTTCTGAGAGAATCCCTATAACCTCTGATAGATGTTCAGGTTTTTTTCCCCTCTGAAATTCATCTAATTTGAAAATGTTTTCTTTTGTGGATTTTGGAGGAAACTACAATGTGTGCGAAGTGGTTTAATAAATGGAGTAGAAAACTTTCTACTGGCTTGACAGTAAAATTACTCAGTTCATTTTGATAAATTCTAGTAAAACCTCATAGTTGTGCTTAGCCAACTTTAGAATTGTAACGATGGGAAAATGTGAAACGTACCGTGTGCACAGAGGGGTTTGCAGTGATAATAAGTGTCACAAAAATGAGCAGACCAACAACTTTTACCACACCTTTCTTCTTGTATTGATAATATCACTCTGTCCTGGTAATTCAATACAACTCGACACTAAAACCACTAAAATGAGCCTTTTTCATTGCTACCTTAACGTTTTCATCCATCCAAAAACAAAGGCATTTCCACACACTAAACACCTGAGGGCTTGATCAGTATATTTACAGAATCATGGCCTGATTAACTCTTTTTTTTTTGGGGGGGGGGGGGGGGGGGGGGGGGGGGGGGGGGGGGGGGGGGGGGGGGGGGGGGGGGGGGGGGGCATTAACCATGTGGGCTTTTGTCTGTTTTTTGAGCAGGATTCCTCATAAAGGGAATGGAGCATCCTTGGTAAAGGTATGCAGTCTGGGAATGCTCCTGTTTGATCTTTTGAGATTGGAAGTAAACCAAAGGTCTACATATATCTGCCAAATATAATATTTACATTTGCATAAGAGAAGATATTTGTGCTTTGGCCAGCCTGATGTTATCTACGCTCTTGGATTTAGCTTGTAACTTGACTTCTGTACAGATGTCTCATATGTAAGACAAAGGTAACATCAGCAAGAAACTACTTCTTCTTTTGTGTTCCTTTTGCAAATGTACAAGGTTCTTAAATGGATACTCAACTACCCTGATATGGAAGTTGTCCAATGAGTGCTTCAGATGGGAACCAACCTCAGTATATTTGTCTGAGTAGCTGGCACGTAAAAGGATTAAAATGTATAGATTCTGATGTGGATAATGGCAGCTTTTTAATGCAGACATGCACATGGAAAAGTGAATGAGTGTCATTTCAAAGCACAGCCACATCTTGATTGTATGTCTAATGTTCCGGGGAAAAAGAATATTAATCAGAACAAATATCTGACATGGATTCTTACTGTGCTGCTCCACCAGCTGTTTTTCTACAGCTGTAAACCCCAGCCACTATCTCCAGTGTACAAAGCTTTCATTCACACATCCAGCGGCCACAAAAACAAACACCAACAAAGGTAAACAACAAGGGGTCTGCGGTACAGCTTGCAAGCTTCAGACAGCGACACACATCTGCTGCAGGCTATGCGTCACTGATGTCGGTTTCTCCGTTTGCTGCGTGGCTTTTGTAAGGTAAAGACATTAAAGCATTACCCCCTTTTTTTGAAAAACAAACTTGAACCCTGGAGTGCCTTCGCCATCTGGAAGCAGTAGAGGGCTTGTCTAAAAGATAAAAATGATATGAATCGCTGCTGGCAACTCAAATGTCCAGTCTGGGATCAATTACATAGACGGGATTCGGAGAAAGAGAAGGGAGCACAGATTCCGTACCATGGTCGGGTCCAGCATAGGCATGTAGCCCACATACACCCACGCACTAAAAAAACTGCTGTGTGACCTGCAGCTTGTGTGCACAGTTCCCAGTGTCTGCTTATGGATTGGCTGAGACTGCATACTGCCACATTCCCACCCCGCTCGCACACTGCATTTAACAAGCGACTGATGGCAGTTCCAGATGAGGCCGCTCTCAGCCAGCTGCTCTGTCATGTGGGTTGGGGAAGGGATCTCTGCTAGGATCAATAGAATAAACTGTCTCTTTTACGCCTCTGTGTAGTTTAATACTACAGCACAACTTAACATAAACAACTGAGTTACTCAATTTTAAGGATTATTTTCCAGTTTAGTGTTTCACTTTTTTTTTTTTTTTAACATTTCTGCAGATGCTTCAGCACCACAAACACATCTGCCTGGCAGTCTGAACGAAATGCATTATGGGATGCTGAAGACAGAAGGGAGGAGGGTCGTAATGGAATGAATATGAATAACACAAAGTAAAAACAGACAGGCCAACCAGGAGGGAAGAATTGGAGAAAGACAAAAGGATTTAATAAGCTCCAGACCGCCTTGAGCTCTCACTCTTTCAAAGGAAGACGCTGCAATATGCACACGTATGCTTGCCATGTTTTTTCGGGACCCGAGCAACCAGCAACAGACATTCACAGCTTCACAAAAGGTCACGGCAACACCTCTAGTCCTCATAACCTTTTTTAGGGTCAAGCTTCAATTCACAAATAGAGCAGAACCTCACCTCATGTGGCCCCATTAAACTTCATAGTCATCGCCTGCTCTGTGTCTGCCATTACCTTTACCTGGATGTTATGCTTTATTGTACAGTGATGAATGTGTAGGTCACTTACAGATAGTCCTCTCAATCAGATTTATGAGTTCTAAAATTAAAACTAATTATTGTTATATGTAAAAGAAAAATATTTTTCCTGTCTTAAAATTCCATATTAATGGAAGAACTATTTACTTTTCCCCTAATTTCTTCTGTTGGCATTAATTAGACCCCGAACATTCCATTAAACTATTTCATTATGTAAAGGTTTTGTTAAATAATTTATCATTTTTGGCCTGATGTTAAAGTTTATTCACATAAAAAAAAAAAGAATATTCCTCTGGCTCAAGTCTCAAACCATGTTATTCACTTTACATTGTGTTACAGTAGATTTTTATTCAATTTGGCTTCCAATTTACAGTTTATGAAAATTCAGCTTTACAAGTTTACAAGATTTTGCTCCACTATTCTAAGGGATGCTATCACTATGAAAGAGGAATGTTGAATGAAACGGTAAAAACTCATCAGAGTAACTTTACTGCCATCTAATGTTGGGTTTTGTTTTCATTACTAAAAACTCTGCAGTCTCTCTAATCCGTTGTACTTTTTACCACTCTTTGCACCAACTGAAGCACTTATTTCAAGTAATTACTTCTCAGCACTACATTTTTTTATGAATATCAAATCTGTGAACATAAGGAACTGTGGAAAAAGACATGTTGAGAAGTATCTAATGGACTTTGGGTTTTCTGATTTCTGGGAGAGCTGTCCTGTCTTCAGCTTTGAGAGAAACTGGAAACAATATGCAGCTTTTTTGCAATAAAAGCTTAAATCATCGATTAATTCAAGTCATACGAATATATACAGCACTGGTTAGCCATTACTGATTAATCAGTATTCTCAAAACAAAACACAATGCTTGTTCCAGACTGCTTGATGCTACTTTCTTCAAAAACTAGCATTAGCAAATGGAGACGATACACAGAAGCTAAAGCCTTTGACAACACCCACTTTAAAGCTGTTAAAAGTCTATGGATTGATGGTTGATTTTACTCTGAAATAAAGCATGTCTACAAGTAATATTTGATTGTAAATTAGCAACTCTTGTATGAAAGAAAAGGGCAGCTAGCGTCAAACAAGCTTGCTAACATAACATTTAATCTATGGAAGCTCAGATTTGCCTTGCCTACAACTACTTATTTTGATTTAGTTGTCTTGAGATAACAAGTTGATTATTTCATTATCTCAAGATAGCAAAACTAATTTCACATGCTAACAAGTTCATTACTCTAGTTTTTTTTTTTTTTTAGATCATTTTTTAGTTCATTACTCTAGTTTTTTTTTTTTTTTTTAAATCTGCCTTAGTTTTCTTAAGAAAACAAGCTTTGTTTTCACAAGATTACAAAGTGAGCTAAAAAATGTGTGTTTCCTGTGTTAAAACCTAATTTCACTATTCTTTATTGTTGTAATGACAGTTGGCGAGGACATTTAACTCTGAGTAAAGGCATGCATGTGTAATTCTGCTTTCTGCACTTAGTTTAATAAATGTCTTCTCCTGAGCACAGACAGTGGTGTATGTGGGCAAAGATAATAGTTTTCCTCACCAGCTCTGCTACTCTTCAAACAGAAGCTGCCCTTCAGATGATCCTAGTGTACGTGGTGGCAGGAAAACAAACTTTACTAGGATAAAAGTTAGGCTGAACTAACAAAATATATCAACCTGTTATCTAAAAAAAACATGCCTAGTTATCTGGAGATAACAACATACATTCATCCATCACTACAAAACAATGCTTGTTATCCTGAGATAATGACATTATTTAACTGTTATCACTACAGAGCAAACCTCGTTAGCTCAAAAATAATTAGATAATTGACGTGTGATCATGAGAAAATTATGTTAAAACGTTTTCAAGCTTGGCTTCTAGCAGCTTCCATAAAGGTCAGCAATTGCAAGATAAGTTTAATTTTCTCCCACCCTCCACATTCAACAGCTACTCCAAAATGCTAATTGATTTATCATATCAATTTCGCCACCCTAGCTTGACCCTGCTCTAGTTAGAAGAAAAAATTAAGGGGCAGCATAGGTGTAGTTTAACAATGTATGATAACAAGCTACTTTATATGCTTTGTCATAAAATGATTAATAAAATTATATCAGAAACTGTTCCACTTCTTACTGGGAAACTATCTCTTCGTAAATTGAAGGTTTTCAGTCTGAGCTGATGTACAATTTCAGCCCCAACCCCTTTAAGGGTGACAGCATACTTTGTAATCAGGATACATTAAACTTCTTTGACACATTTGCATTTTATATTTTCTCTTGCTGATGTGGAAACTGTTCTGTCATAAGTTATCAAATAAATTGAAAGGAAAACTATCACGACTGGGAGTGATTTTATGTGAGTACATATGTGCACACACACAGAACACGCATGTGTAATGAAATTCAGAAAAATCCTGGCAATCACCTACATGTTGGGGTGGCTCAGTGGTTAGAGTTGGTCATCCAATAACAGGAAGGTTGGTGGTTTGATTCCCTATCTCTTGCTGCTCAAAAAGATCAGTTCTCCATATTATAGTGGACCCAGTCGTTGCCAGCATGGTCCGAGGGAGGCTTTGTAGGCTCCCTATTAATAATAATCTGATGGATTCCAACTGATGGAAGCAGTCAGCCCAGGTGCTGTGATTGGCTGCCCACTGCTCCAGTGTGTGGCATCTGTCTCCATGAGTGTGTGATCCCATGTGCGTGTGTGTTCATCAGGTGCCAACCTGGATGGGTCAAATGTGGAGGAGTAACTACATGATGATAAAGTAATCTTAAATCAGAGACTGTTTGAGCGACCAAAAGAAAAATCTGCAATAACTTGTGATCACATGATAATGTTGACCTGAATTAAAGAAGCTTCAGGGAAAAAAAATATTCAAAAGTGTCTCTTATAATTGTCTCCATGGAATATGACAAAGTTTGGGAAATTACTCAGTTATAAAAGTTATGAAATCTCAAAAGAAATCTCAGTTTTTACACATTTCACCTTCCAACCTTTAAAAAAAAGGGAAATAACGGGAAAAAACACCCAGAACTGAAGTTTCTTGAACAGATTTTTCTTCTTAGTGAAGCACAGCGTGGCGACAGATGTTTGCCTCTCTGTAACCTACAGTTGAGAAATCCTTCACTGTATGTTTTTCTTCATCCCAGAGGGCTAAAATACCAAGCCACACTCATTCCCAAAGCGTCAGCTGTGCCGTCACTGACCCTGGTGTTTCTGACGCCAACACAGTCACATGAGAAAACAACTGGATGGCATTTTGTTCTTTTATAGCATCTCTCTCGCCTTGAAGCCATTTCTCTTGATTTCTAGCCACACGTTGCCTTCCCCGGCAGAGGTGAAAACTCTCTGGACGTTCCTCATGCTGCAGTTTTATCTGTTGGACCATGTTTTTATGCTTCTCCAACTAACTTTTTGTTTTAGTGACTTGAAAGAACATAATTAATGCAATCTTGAATCGTCGTCTTTTGATTTCGCTCACTATTTGATCAAGTTTATATATGATTTTATATGATTATATATGATTTTGTTAGGTTCACTAAGTTCAATGAATAATCACAAACCTGCTTGTCAGTGACAACACGATTTGTTGCTGCTGCAGTCTTGTATGTCATGTTTGTGATGAATCGCATAAGAGCATAAACTGGTCCACAGCTTGGTGTGCAACATACACATAGTACACTGTGGGTGAAGTTGGACATGGAATTAACTGATACCATATCAGCCTGTATCTTCAGCGCAAATACTTTGAGAATAATTTATTAATGTGGATCTATTGTGAGAAACCGCCTGTGTGACACGTCATCTTTATCTGTTGAGTGTTGAGTACGTGTTGTTCTCAGATGTACTCTGCGTCCACTCTGAAAGCAATGGTAGAGATTGTAGGTGAGGGACATGACTTCCTATATTACTCCACACAATAGCAGGGGTGTTGTTTGTCACCACGGAAACCATTAGTTTCTTGGCAACATACATATCAACTCTAGCTGAATCTGGCTGATCTAATTCAATGATGGGATTCCAGCAAAGACTGAAATAAGAGTGTTATTGAGCAAAGTGCAGACAAAGGCTGTGGCGGTGTAAAAATGCACACAGGGTGGAGGGAAAATAATGACGAGGGACAGAAAACTTTTCTTTTCAGGTCTTACTGAATGGTTTTAATTCTATAAGCTTATGAAAGGTGCTGCAAGTAATGGTAATAAGACATTCAGGCTGGACTCCATCACTAATGCTCCTGGACGATAGGTGCGAGCCTCTCACACAGCCATCATAAAAAAATGTCAAACCTAACAAAGTTAATTAATGTTCCTGGCATGCACAAGATGTTTAGCTGTATTAGTAATTCACCCACTCAGACTGACCTCTGCACCTCCCAAGCTGACGCCTTTTTGAATTAGTCATTTGTAAATGACTGCAGCATGAAGAGATGCGAGCTGCTTAGAGGCAGCACGTTATGCCTTTGCATTTAAAGCTAAATTTTATTCTTAAGATCCTTGCTTTTGCTTTACTTTAGAATCTCATATCTGCATTCAGTGTTACACAAAGTTCCTCCTTAAGTACATCTCCCTGCCTGTTTTTCTCTGTAGCACCATCACATTTCCCTGAGGGTAAACCAATTTACATTCTTGTTTTGCTCTTCAGATCCATGCCAGTTTCCATGACAACATAGTTTCACTTTCTCATCCTCTCTGTCTCACTCTTTGTGTCTCCCCCCGTTTCTCACTCCTGTTCTCTCATTTCCCACTGTGCCTTTCTTGTGTTCCCTTGACCTTCCTCCAAAATGTTTCATTCTTTTTCTCTCCAAATGCCAGAGTCCAAATCCTCCTCTCCTTTCATTTCCTCACCTAATTGAGCTCGTTCCTCTGCTCGCCACATAACGGCAGAGAATAATGGACTGGGATAAAACATGTCTCAAGCCAGAATGGATTTCAGGGCACCTTTTTACATTTGAATCGTATTAGGCAGCATTCTCTGCCTGCCGGGTGTTTTATTCACTCCTAGATGTGCCTGGCTGGTCTGTTTGGCAGGAGTGACACTTGAAGCCTAAAATGACTGAACAAACAGCGACAACAACAAAAAGAACAACAAGAAAAACAAGATGTCTCTGTCAACAGTTGTCCCTCTCACCTTTATCTAATTATTCAGGTGTAATACTTTCATTCCAAATCCAGGCTGTGTATTTTCACTGTGGTTTGGCATATCAGAATGCCAAATGGGTAATTATACCCATTTGGCTTAATTACAAATCAGAAGCCACTTAATTACTCTGTAATTAAAATTTCCTGCTACCAACAGGTGTGACAGTGTTCTGTGGTTTATTAGTAATAGTCTGTTCTGTCAGTTCTTTCTCATTTCATAAACCCTATTTGCAGTTTCTTCATTTGTTTGAACCGTTATTTAACAGACAAAAGTCAAAAGAAAGGATTTTCAATCTGTGTACTGCCCTGCTCCAGTGTAACTAGAAAATCTAAACTAAAATGTATTTATACTATTATCTGACGCTAAACTTTCTTTTATTCGTACTTGTTGATAGTTTGGGAACCAACTGTTGCAGTTTTTCAGAGCTGAATCCAACATTTCCGCTGCTCTACAGTGTTTGGTAATAGTGATTCTGTTCTGCATGATGCTCCACACATTTTCAATAGGAGAGAGATGTGGACTGCAGGCAGGCCAGTCAAGCACACACACCCTGTTGGAAAAAGTGCAGAATGAGGCCTGGCATTGTCCTGCTGAAATAATCACGGACCTCCCAGGAAAAAATACAAGTAAAAGTCTCTTAAAATTCGAATATACCCCTCTGGATCAGTGGTGTCTGCATACATGTGCAAGTAATCCATTACCTGGACACTGATGTAGCCCCATGCCATCTCAAATGCTAATGTTTGTACTTTTTGCTGATAGCAGCCTTGATGGTCTTTGTCATCTTTGACAGATGTTTTTCCCCAGAAAGCAGCTGAAACGTGGACTCATCTGAGCACAGCTCACACGTCCACTGCCTTTCCATCCATCTGAGACGAGCTCGTGCTCAGAGAACCTGATGGCGTTGATAAAAGGCTTCCTCCTCGTGTGATACAGTTTAAGGTTACACTTCTGGATGCAGCGTCGGACTGTTTTGAGTGAAAATGGTTTTCAAAGGTTCTCCAGAGCTCATGTGGCTGTATCGATCACTGAGGGCTCAAACGGAACACAGATCCAGCAGTGGTTCCTGTCCTTGGCCCCTTCCTTTCTACCCTGAGATTTCCCAGACTCCCTGAATCCTTTCATGGTATTATTCTCCACAGATGCTGAAACATAAACACTATTTGTAATTTTGTATTGAGACACGTATTTTTCAACTTGGATGATTCTTTTAGTTTTCCTTGCCTGGAAAGAAAAAACGTTTGGTGGATACTCTCATCTCTCCCAATTAATCTGCAAATTAGAAACAGAACATTGTTACTTTCTTTGCCTCTCCTCCCAACAGTTTTGAATGTGTGCACCTAATTTTAAACTAAAATATTTCAAGTTTATATGATCTAAATACGTTTAAGTTCATTGTTTATTTGCTGTTGAATAAAGGTTTAAAATGATTAACAAATTATTATTACATATTTGAAATAAATTCTACCCAACCTGTCTGGAAATAGCTCAGTTGCTCAGGAGGAAGAGCGGTCATCTGCCAGTCGGGAGGTCAGTGATTCCATTCCTGGCTTCCTCAGACCGTGTTGAAGTGTCCTTGGGTATAACACTGAAGCTCATTTTGCCTCCGATGTGTCCATTGATGTGTGAATGTGTGTGATAGAGAAAAGAACTGCATAGCTTGTAATACTGTATAGACTAAGATGTGCAATGAGTGTGTGAATGGGTGAATGTGGCTTGTAGAGTTAAAGTGCTTTGAGTCTTCAACTAGGGTAGAAAAGATCTGTAAGTACAGGTCATTTACCATTTTAGTTTTCTCTCACATCCTCTACACACAAGAAAACGTGTTTTCTACAGACTACACACAAGTAGTCTGTGAATCCAATGAATCTGGACAGGAAAACTGCCTTGGAAAGCGTGTCTTGTGCAACTCTTTAACTAAACTCTACTAAAAAAGTTCTGACTTGTATGTGATGCGAAGAACTGCTATGATGGCTCGGCAGCCTTTCCATTAGAAAATATCTTAAATCTAAGTTTATCAACACCTCTGCTAGAAATGTGCTGAAGCTCATTAGGAGGAATGTTGCCAAGCTTAGTTTTGCTGCCTAAACCACTAGAGGGAGTATTGATCCGAGGAAAACAGCAGGTTTAACTGTGCAACAACTGGCACCTCAGTAATTTTATTATGGCACACCTTAAACATCAAATGAGCTGAGCTCGCGGTCATTTGCAGTGTGGACGATTAAAATAAGTAATTAACTGCAAGATTGCATTGATAGGAAATGTGATCCAAGATGAAAAGATGACCAGTCTGACAAAAAAGGGAAAGAAAACACTTTGATTAAATGATTGACTGCATAATGTGCAAGTTTAGTGAAAGGCATGGCGCAATTTAAGGGGTCAAAACTAAATGTGATTTTCGGTGTTATGACATCTTCATCTGGAAATCATAAGAATATTGATATAACAGTCTGGAAGAGTGTCAGAAGCGTCCGACCCCAGGCAGCACAGAAGTCCAGTATGACATATCAGTACGGTGACATACGGATGCCCGTGTGGCCACACTAATTATCGTCAGCGGCTGGGAGTGATATGGACTCGCAGAGAAATGCAACGTCCTGCCCTTCTTCATCTTGAATAGTGGGAGTCATGAACCGCTGCAAGGTGACGCGTCCTCTGGTTTCAAGCGAAACTTCAGCGTAGACATGCCGATGTTATTTATCACCATCTGAGTCAAACTGCAGCAGCTCCTTTTCTTATCAAACGACAGGATCGGGACCATCTTGCGCAGTGATACTGAGAGCGGAGCAAGCGGTGGCGACGGCGGCGGCCACTCCGGGGAATGTCGACTGGCCGTCAGTCCTGACATCGGCCTCTTCTGATCTCAGACAGCAGCCAAATGGGGTAGAGTACACCGCATTTCACAACACTGTCACTGCCGAGGACTGCCAGCATGTCGCTCGTTTCAGAGTGGTATTTCTTTTCGTGCGGACCCGCACAACTTTCTCTTCTTTTTAGGAAGTCGGCGCGTCGCTAGCAAGCCAATAACAAAGTTCAAATCCCATTAGCTAGCATTGGTTCGCTTGCAGATGTGTGCTACGGCAACGTCAGCTTACAAGCAAGTAGGCTAGCGAAGACGTGAATTAGCATGCTAAGTTAGCCCGTGGACCTGGCTGGCGCAGCAAGTCTCCACTCAGGAGCGCCGGGGTTCACGTCAGGGGCATGTGTCCTTAAATTCTCCTCACAAGAATGCGGTGCTTGCTCAACTTTATGTGTCACCGTTCTCGGTCTGTCGACGAGACTGTTTTGTTTTCAGATGTGTACATTTGCAACATTAGCTTGTCAGCTAGCTAATCTGGCATACTCAATCAAAGCAGCATTTGATGGGTTTGTGCTAAACAGCTAAACCGTGCTGGTGGGTGACAGACTGCGTAATGATACCTGTCACTTCCACAGACCCACGGCGCGCATGTGGGGGCACGAGCCGCTGACATCACCGCTGCTTTACACTTCATTCTTTATTCTTTTGTACTGTTGGCCAGTATGATTTAATGCCACCTGATACATTTAAGTTAGCTAATATTAACTTAGATGTTGTGATGCAGTTTGACGCACAAGCAGAGCTGTGCAGTGAAATAAGATTAATATGTTGGGACCAGTAACAATCTGAACCTCTGTTCCAGCTGTACTTATGATTGTTTGACTGAAAGCTGACATGCTGCTTCTGAGAGCTGGTGTTAGTTATTTGAGCACACACTCATATTTGCATATATATTTAAATGATACTGATAACCCATGATACTGCGATCAGCCTGTTGAATGAGGTGTGATATTGGTGCATTTTAAACAGGTTTGCAGAGAGGGCTACTACAGCTTCTCCTTTCTCTGTGTGTGTATGAGTGTGTGCGTGTAGCCACCTCATGGTGTGTGTGTATCTACAATATCCTGGTGAACTATATATAGCACCTAACAGAGTTTGCAACTTGATCCGAATTGTCTTCCAGGGCTCCAGTGGACTGTACGTTCCTTTCCACTGGAGGTGAAATGTCTCTCTCGACTTTGAACATCTTCTGTTTGGACTTTTATTTTTTTATTTATGATGACACTTTTCTCCTACCATGTAGGCATTAATTCGAGCCTTTTTTGTTGCTCTAGTGCCCATGTAAATGAGGCTGGACAGTGATGGAAACATTGTGCAACACAATGAATAAGTGTGACATTTTTTACGTCAGTGGTGGCGTTGCAGCATCAAGAAGATTTTTTTAATTGTGCAGAGTTGATTTGAGTGAATAAATACATGCATGTCCACACAAACCGCTCCAGTGTGAGCCGACACAGATTTGGGGAGCTGCTGACAAAGTGTTTCTTATCTGGTTAGGTGATCTGAGAACTTTGGGGTGAGTTACAGGGAGCACTGTAAAGGTGAGCTATGAAAGAATAATGTGATACTGAGAACACTTCCTAACAGAGTATACCAAGACACTGTGCAGGCCTAGAGACAAAAGCAAGGCCTCAGTCTAATCCTGACAGATAAAGCATTTTTCCGACACCTGCATTCTGTTTCATATTATCATCCCGGTGCTGTTTTGTTTCTGTGTGCTTATCTTTTGCATGTTTTGCATACGGCCTGTCAGCGGAAAGTTCAGTGTCAGCTGGTCCTCAGAACTTTCAAATGACCTCAATACATTTAGTCACACCAGGCAGATGCAGAGCGCAGAAACCAGACGGGCTCTTTAACTTGATTTCGTTCAGTCAAGTGAGAACGATGCCAGTTGAACTCTGTACTGCAGAACCACGGTGAGATCTGTGACACCGTGAGAGTGCAAGATGCAGCGCTTTTCCATGCAAACTAACATGCCTCTTGGTGGAACTGTGGATATAATTCTAACAGCTACAGATCCAACCTTTAGATTAGACACACTGTTGCAAGAAAGCAGATGTTGACATCAGATGCTCGCATCTGTTTTCTTCTTGTTGCAGCACTTGTGCTCAGAAAGTCTCTTGTGACAAATGTAATCTGAGTACATGTTTTTAGTATGAGATTACTCAGTGTGGTCATAAGGAAACATCCAATCCAATACAGAGTGTGTCTTGCATGGTTTCAGTCACAGGAATCTTTGTTTTTTTTTACTCCTCCTGACACAGTGAAAATGTGGTGCTGGACTTGTTACTTCTTACTTCAAGATGTAAGATGAGATGCATTCAAGATATTAAACCTGCTGTAAGTGTAATGGCATGTTTCACAACCAGTGAGCTCGCATTGCTACCAGTTAGCTATTATCAATTGGCCACAAGGACTCAATATGTGCAAATTAATTCCAGTTAGTGCAAAAATACAAGTAATAAAAAGCCGAATGAACTTGTCCACAAATCATTGTATATGCTACAATTATTTTAAAATGTTGGAGCGTTTAAACTTTTTTATTTGAGATATTTCATTGATTTTTATTGAATTGGCATGATTCTGCTGTAGAAATCCTTCCAGGGGCTCAGGAAAACTTCTGAAAACTAAACTATTGCATACAAAGTATAACTCAAAACTGTACCATTTAAAGGGGAGAAACACCCTTTGTTAACATCCGTCCATTTTCAGTACCTGCTTAATACAACTCAGGGTCGTTGGATCTTATCCCAGCTGACATCGGGTGAAAAGCACACCCTGGTCGCCACTTCATCACAAGGGCGGCTTTTAACCAACACATGCGAGTGCACCATGAATGCGGAACAATATCTGCAGGTGTTGGAGCATCATATACTGTGCTGTAACATTCAGCTAGGCTTAATTTTACAGTGAAAGTCTTGCTTATTTAAGCAGGACAACACTTTGGAAGCATCTGTCCCTATGGTAGACCATGATGAAGATTTGAAACAAAAGCAGGGAAGCGAAAATAAAACGGAAACGAGACAGGAGTGAAGATGTCCGTGAACAAAAGAAAAGCTACAAGTGTATGTACACGGAGCAGATGACCGACTAAAGCGACGCAGTGGTGTTAATCAGAAGTGGAAGTCAGGCGTGGAATGCAGACTGGAAGCACAAGGGCTACATCTTTTCCAAAATAAAACAGGAAACGGAGCAAACACTAACTAAACATATAGGAGGAGCTCTACAGAAACAACAGATGCTGAAACTTTGCTGGAGGTTCGTAGAACATCGATTCAAGAAATCAAAGAAGAAAAACCAAACACTAAGCCCACAGACTGTGACAGTATCCAGTCACCCAAAACTCGTGAACTCTTATGAAGCAGAAAATGCAATAAAAGAGACTAAATCTGTACATCCTCATCCATAAGTCGTCACATACAAGCGCCTAGCATCGGTTTTTCAGTGCATGCAGTACCCCTTTATCACCACTGTAAGACACGGGGCGCTGTTCTGTAGTTTCATGTTGCCACTTGTCCTTCTTCAGCGGTAAGTGACGCCCTGGCTGCTTTTTGTAAATGGTGACAGGAAAACTTCCTTCTGTAGCGCTGGGTTATCAATGACTGTCATGTAAGTCGGATGGTTGGGAGGAGGGGCATGAACACGACTCTTAAGCAGTCGGATTCAAAGAATACGTGTTGGTTTCAGATCTGTTGCAGCTTCATTTTTGGAAAGTGACAGTCCAAGCCGGTAAAACAACTTATTTAAGCTCACAGAAAAGTTTTTCTGTGATGTTGGGTAAGCTTTTATCGTATCAAAGCGTTGTGATCGGGACCGGAACGTTTGAATTGATGAAAATTGTTGGTATTAAGCTAAAAACAGCTGAAAACATCTGTATCTTCTCTTATGTGTAAGGCCAGGATGTTTCTTGTTACTTTGCTGCCTGCTGCAGTCTTGGTAAATGTAGCCTACACTTCCACCTACGCGCCCTTACAGCCTGATATGCATTTGCTATGTTTTTTTTCTATTTGTTTCACAATCACTCCACATCTGGATTAAAAACCCATCTTATTTGTCCGGTTGCACAGACTGGTCAGCCTCTCCTCAGCAGATGGGGCGAATGGCTTCTGTCCATCAGTCTTCTGCTTCCCAGCTGTTTCTCTTCTGTAATATAAGGCTTTCTGTCCACTCTAAGGCTGCAGTTTTGTCGTTTTCCCTGCTCTTGTTGGACTTCTTCCCAGAATGTGTTGGAAAGCATACAACCCTTGACCCTCTCTAAAAAAAATAAACCCAGCACTTCCTTATGCTAAAGCTGAGGCAAAAACATAAATTCAGTATTTGGAGACTTCTTAACGCTTCACTTCCAACCAGTTGTGGTGGCTGCTGTCGCAGTTGGTCTGGAAAAACCAACAGATCGTGTTTAGATGGCTGCAATAAAATCCCTCATTCCAGCCCGTTGGAACACAAATGATCGAAGCATGTTCAAAATCTACATCTGCTCCCTCAACTTCTTTTCTTCAGTGTGTCATTGTGCTTTGCCCCAGTGTAAAAAGAAAGAAAGAAACATATCTGGTCATGTCACTGCTCATCGTGTCCTTTTACATCAAAACGTAGCAGTGATACGTAAAACCGCTGTTAAATGATGGAACTGTGTGAAAAGGGAATTACATTTCTCAGTCAAGCCTTTGTACAAGGAAACACTTCTGATTAAAAGTTGGAAACTTGGTCTCCATATTTGGAATAAAAATATTTCGTCCTACATTTAGCGATCCACGAGGTCTAAAAAAAAAAAAAAGCAACGTTTACGGTCTACAGTTTTAATCTGATTGTGCAAAGATGTTTAAGTTTGCTCAACAACAAACAGTTTAAAGGTTCCACAGTATTTATGTGAGAGCCATGCTGCATCCATGTCAGAATAAAAAGGTTTTGCTTTGTTCACATTTTGCTCGCTTCATTCTTTGAGTTGCCTGTCTTCTGATGACGTTATGACTTATGGATGGGACTTTGTGGCCTTTCTTCAGCTTCCTCATACCTGTGTGGTCGGCCCATGTTTACTCAGCTTTGTGACATGTTTTGTTGTCATGGTAACCTGCAAAAGTACCAGTGGGACTGAAAAATAAACAGCTGGGAGAACAAGTTGCAGCTAACTATGTTAATTGGTAACATGTCGGCAGCATGACTGAGCATAAAAAGCACCTTAGAGAGGCAGAGTCTCTCAGAAGTAAAGATGGGGAGATTTTACTGGAGCAACTCAAAGGTTGTAAATTGTTCGGGGCTGACACCAATAATCCCTAAAAATATGCAGTTGGCTGTAACTGTTGGAGGTATTGTCACATTTTAGGTCTCCCCGGTTGCCTTGAGTGACCGTCGGTTGGGATATGATGGATGACTCAACATTTTCTGACCTTCCAGAAGTTTGGAAGTTGCAATACTTTTCAGACACTTCTGCTCACGGAATAAAATGGTTGTCTTCTTCTGTGTTTCTGTGTGTGTGTTCAGACACTGTTTCTTGTCTCTTACGGTTTTGATTTGAATACGACAGTGAGAGCGCTCGGCTTGTTTTCCCAGAAACCAGAGGTCTGCTCTTATTTCGGCTTTCGTCGGTCAGTTATTAGTAGACCGAGGCGGTCCACAGCTTTGTGCAGTCCCTGAGTCTGGGCCCCATTGTTGGTATATGTTCAGAGGCCCTAAAATATGCCTGTAAAATATGTTTGTAGAAATGACACAATAAGCTGCTGAATTTCTTTTATTACACGTCATTTCACCGGTTTCACCGTCATCGAGATCTTGGTCATTTCAGTGCTCCCAAATCAAAGTGCTCTGATCTGTCCTCCTTTTATCATTTTTAGTAACATTTGTCACGGTTCTTTTTAACAGCCACAAGGATGTTAAAGGAGGAGGAAACACAATGAAATTGTTTAACTTCCCAGAAAGTGGCCAGTGGTGATTAAAGTGGCAATTTTGGCTTGTTTGTAACCTGTTTCATGTGGATGTGAAAGGAGTCGTTACAACGGCCGCACAAGCCACACGTTTAACACGTTTAACACAAGTAAAGGTGAGCAAGAGTCCAACGGAGGTAGAGACAGCATTGTTCCTGGTGCCAAAGCGGCCTGCTGAAGCTTTTCCCACCAATGATTGTGTTTGTTGAAGTCATTGTGAGGTGGATTTATCGTGGAGTTGCACCTGTGGCATGTGAGCAGTCATCTGAGAGGATGTTGACCAGACATGTAGATGAGAAATGGAAATATTTTGAACAAACTGATGATAAGGTCGAGTCAAAACGATGGTTGTGAGATGTCATTTGCAGGGAAAACAAAAGATTTCTGTAAAAGTGGTGCCAAACCAACCTGATATGGTTTGATTAGGAAGGAAGAGGCCTTTCAAAGTAAATGAATTGTAGTTTATAGCAGAAATAGTTATGGAGAAAAATCACTGAAATGTTCTGATTGTACTCTTTCTTGTGTTTCACCTAATCCGTCACACACTTTGAAGGAAAATAATCAAAGTCAAACACACAACATGAGATAGTGGACCTGTTTAAGATCAAGTATCCCGCAGCAGGAACCTCCAACTTGAAGCGTTTTTTTTTTTTTTTTTTTGTGGCTGTGTCAACAGAAAACTAACCAAAGAAACGTAAGAGCAGCTCGTTATGCCACGCCAGGACCTGCGTCCATCACTGAGGCTTTATTTGGGCAGTCACACATGTTGTGTTAGCCGTGGCCTTGTCCTAAGTGAGAGCTCAAAGTGACCGAGCACATTTAACTCATTTTCCTTCTTTTAGGCTACATTCTCACTGGCGCCAGGGGCAAATGCTGTTTGTTAACAAGCTGATGTCACAAGCGTCTCAGCTGATGTCACAAGCGTCTCGGCTGTGTGTCCGTGTAATTGTACGCGCTCCTATGTCACACACATTACTCATTCATCAGTGCTGTTAAACTCTTAGGCCTCAGAACTTCCACACAGCGGCTCTGAGACCTCTGCCTCAGACTGGGCTTCATATGTTGCTCTCTCTGTCGGCCCTGACTTTCCAGGACTCTCGTTGTCTATTAATAACCGCTCTGTGAGATCCACTGGGACTAAATAGGAGCTCCAAATCTCACATGCACCCTCCTCATATATACGCAGCAATTATAAATTCTATATTCGCTGTAGTGTGTCCTCAGCTTAATCACCACAGCATGAGCTTCTCTTTGAAGGTAATGTAACTCCAGCAGATTTTTCTCACAGTGAAACGTCCGGCTGTATCAGAGAGCCGTGCGGGTTTGCTCCCGTTGAACAGTGCACGTTTGCGTGTGTCGGCCTGCATTTTGTGCACTTATCTTCATAACCGTAAATGACCTGGCTTCGTACGTAAAGATCATGCGTTGTGGATTTTAAAACTCATTGAATTATTTCCACTTATTTGTTTAGAACGCTGATTGGAGACATCTGGACATGATCCAATTTTTTAAAATTGAATTTGTTACACAAATGTCAGCGGAGGGAAATGAGGAACATTTTATTCCTCATCATTTGTTGACGGAGTGAGACATCACCTTTGCAGAAGTTTATTCCCTCCTGACGTAAGAGCAGCAGCGACCTTGTGGACATGTTTGATATTTGGTTTATATGCACGTAGACATGATTCTTTGGCTCCACGCATCAACGGGATTTTTTTCTGGTTTTTGGAAAGTTCATGATTCTCTGATGACGTGCGTTTAAAACTTCTCTTTGTGGGTGTGACTTCAGTAGAGATTCTTTCTGTAATGTGGTCCGATGCTTGTAAAGATATGAACCAGTTAGTTAACCAGAGCGAATCAGGTTTTCACAAAGAATGCAAAGAGGATTAACAAAAAAAAAACGGAACCAATCCCAGTTTCCAGAGATGTGAATAAGAAGCAATAAAGATCCAACAGACTTCCACTAATGCTCAAGAAGGTTTCTACACTCGCTTGAGGCAACGTTTTCCCATTATCGAAGAGGACTTTCTGGACTTTTTAGGGGGAGTGGAAACAGCTGTGAGTCACATGTGACCTGGTAAGATTTGAAATGACGTGACTCGCCAGCTGTTTCTGCTCTGAGCGGGCAAACGATGACTGACCTGCTTATGATATAATATCCCAGATATTCCCAGACATTAAAGTAGTTCCTCTCCTCTTTCCTCCTGTGGATGTCCCCCACAGTTGTTTTTTACACTTATAACCATGAGCAGCGTAGCTTTTGGTGCCACCCTCTGGTCGCAGTTTATTCACTTTAAAACGGTGGCTAAAAACCTGGAAAAGTGACTGGAGGTGGAAACCTTTCCAACTGGCACTGAGCCAATAAAGAGCTGCTCAGTGGTGAAACACATTTTAACTGCAGCGTTTTAAATAAATACCTGTTTGACAGGGTTATCTTTAGCAGATGCATCTCGGTCAATCTTAGTAACTTGACTGAGCTTCCGGGATGATGATGGATCATGTGTAGCTTGGACATCTGTTTACTACACATCTCTTTCTTTGCTTGATGTAAAGACAGTAGCTCTTCTGTTGCAGTCGGAGGCATGACATGTTTTGATCCTGTAATTATCACCCGTTTCACTTAGTTTTTGAACTGCTCGATGCCTTTACTTTACTTTGCATCTGGTATTCCTTTTAATTTCTCCCCATATTATATTTATAACCAGACTTTTGATATATTTTCTACTGATGGGGTCAAACACAAGGGCTGTTTGCAATATTTATCTCCACTATTAACATCATTAGGGATGGATAGGAATAGTATTAGAAGCACCTCACCATGCAGTGCACCTAAAGTGAGGATAAAAAGCAAGAGATGAACATTATAATGTTCACGAATGTAGGATGTATTCAACTGATTTGTTAGCCTGCACTTCCTGAAGCTAAGGCGGTATTTTTTAGATCCTTGATACGCTAAGATGTTTGATTTGAGACGACGCATATCGGAGGCGTTATGAAGTCGGTGTCAGTTCCTTGACTACTTTATTTGAATAGCTGCTCACTTTGTTTGTGCTTCTCAGATGACTGAGCAGAAGGTGGTATAAAAGCAGGATTTTACCTGGATAATTCCACTTTGCAGAGCAGTTTTGCTCCTTTTTAAACGTTAAAGTTTGTCATGCATAACATGGACAGTTCCAGAGAAAATCTCAAACCGTGACGTTTTACTTCTTTGACTCCTTCGTCTTTGTGAAGACATCCTTTCGTTTCCACTTGATCTCAAGTCATGCATGAGCTAAATACAGACTTATTTTCTGAGGTGGGCTGAGATACAGGCGTATGATTTGGCTGTTGAGCACACTGAAATCTTTTATCTTCATCTTGTATTGTGCAATCGCAGACGTTTCTGGTGTCTGATGCATAGTAATATTAATTTAAGAGGACAGATAACTAAATCTTCCTTTGAAAATGTACCCCAGGTAAACACTGGGCTCCTTTTTGCTCCATTAAAACCCAGAGCAGCTTGGTTTTCTTTAGTTTGTGCTAAGTTTGATGGGGTCTGGGTTTAACTTGGTTACCCAGACAGCTCTGTGTAATGTATTCTTGTGCTTTATTGTTTTTTTGCTTGCATCTGCATGTGAGGACCATTGCAGACTGACATCACTGTGCATCTCATCCTCAAATTTCTGTGCTCTGGGCTGATAGTACCAGTGTTTAAGTCTTAGATTTACCATTACTAATAACTTGAATGTTGCTAAATAGACTTTAATTGGGTCTCCTGCCAGTTCTGTGAGAGCAGCGTGTTTCCTATGGTGATTATTTTTCTCACGCTTAGCACCGTGAGCTGGTGAGGTAAAGTAGTTCTGCAGCCTGCAGAAGGAAATATTTTTATCGCCTTTGTGCTTTCTGTTCCAGAGTGTGGCCATTTACCGAGCAGTTCAGATTGAATTAAACTCAAATGCTCGAGTGATGACCACAATGGTTTTTGTCCGGTAAATGTTTACTGTTGCTCAGTAAGAGGGACGCCAGCGCCTTGATTAGTCGGTCTATGTACACATCAGGTGTGTGTGATTAGTCATGAGAAGCAGTACCTTTTGCACAACAAGCCATTCTGGTTTTTATACATGTCCAATGTGTTTCAGCATGCTCTTTTGCACAGTTAGACAGGATCTTGATTGAGCTTACGCCAGCTCTGCTTCAGGCGTGACGTTCGTCTCTGTCTGCAGACATTGGGTGTTTTATCTGTTGGTTGGGCAGCTTGAGCACAGGCTGACTTTTAAAGTTGCAGGAATTAATATTTAAGAGCGTGTTTACTTGCCAGTAATAGATCAAACTACCAAACGCATGATGGCCTGTCTGATAAGGAGGCAACAATCTGTGAGGCCAGAGACAAACGGGAATGAGTTCAAACCTGCTTTGGCTGAAACTGACTGGATAACATGAGAAGAGAACCCCTCCCTAAAGGAATATTAACAATGATTTTACAACCTTTATGTTATTGTCAATTAATTGCATATCAGCCAGGATGATTGGATTTAATGCATCAATGAAATGTCACCGTAATTAAGTACTAATTATTTCTGGAGCTGAGGCGTTAAATTCTGTGGCGTGCTGAGGTCAGGATGTAATGAAGATGGCACCCATTAGCTTTACTGTTGCTACTCCATGTGTGTCACATCACTCGATGCCTTTTTATGGATAAAAATCTGAGCTGATTGAAGAACACGCAGTCTTTTATTTGCTCTGCCGTGTATCTAATTCGTTTTTTCGGTGCTGATGAACAGCAAGAACGTGATTACATCATATCTATCAGCATTAAACGCAAACATGGAACGCATGTGATGGCGAGCCCGAGTCCTCAGTAGCCAGGCTTCAGTGCGGCTCTCGGGTGAAACTGGAGTAAACTTTTGAAATGTTGTAGAATAGAAAATGTGAATCTGTCACATTTTCATGTAGTTTGGAGCTTTTCACCTTTTCACATAGTTACAGTGTGTGCCGGTGCCAAAGAAGAAGCAGTCTTTGTTTGCCTTTGCTTCTTCATTCTTACCAAAGAAAAGCAACGCAACAGCGGATCAATATGTGCTGTAAGAAAGAAAGCTGGTGTCGCAGAATCATCTCTTTTTGCTTCAGTCAGTTGTCTGTCGCTGCGTTGCCTCAAATGAAGAACCTTCGCGTGGCAGCCTGGACCACGGACCCGTTCTTCTCCTGGCTCCCCTCTGAGTAGCTCTTAGCTTTATCTCTGACCGTTGTCTCTTACAGGTGAAAGGCTCGGTACTTCTCGAAGTCGAGGACACTTCTGTGGTAAGGACACGGCCTTCCTTAGCTTCTGAAAACAGAGTGGAATGGCCCTGACAAATGGACATGGGTCATGGCAGCATTTCCACCATCAGCTGCTCCCCCTACACTCGGACATGGCTGTTAAAAAGCTTTAAAGCAGCGATTCTGCTTGCTGCAGTGCGAGCAAATGGTGATGTGAGTACAGCGCTTTAACCGTTTTATCAGGGGTGCTGACAGTACGCCTGTAGCGACAGACTTCCCTGCAGAAGCTCCCTGCGTTGCACACCAGCTTACAAAAATCAAGAGATGCACAACCGGCCAAGACGACACCAAAGCACACAGCACCAGCTATAGTGGCGCCAACTCTGGTTCCGGTGGAGGTTGGGGTGCATAAACCAGATTTTAGCCATTAACTGTCAGACATTTATATGGCTTTTTATACTTTGATTGAGCACATTATGATGCCAGCAGCTTCACAGTGGTATGAAATACAGTTAAAAACAAGCAAATAACTTATTTCATCTTTAATCTGCACCGTCTTTGACGTGCACAAAGGATTGTGGGTGCTCTGAGAACACAGAGGATAAAAAGAAGCATCCTTGAAACTTCACCAGATGAAGGGTTAAGGCCTTCAGAGGGTCCTTGGACGATATTGGATGATGTTGCATCCTAGAAATGCAACTGTTGAAGATCCTTCCTTGATTTTAAGAAATAAAAAACGCACTTTAATGCTGTTAGTGGCATGTTTCTGTATCATTTCTGAAGAGAAGCTGAAATCTCCTCGGTCAGCTTTAGACTTGTTTAGTCGTTGTGGTTGTAGAGACCCCACAGATGTGGCAGGGTGTGGGATGGTGGTAGTATGAGGCTGAACTCCTTGTCTACAGATTGTTAAAGTGGGATAAAAATGACCCTTGAAGTCCTTTTCCATGTTAAACTCGAGTTCATATAAATTCTTTGTCCTTTTCCCTTTTTACCTTGATTCACTGGTTACCACGTCAGCTGTTGCAGAAATGGCCATGAGCCTGCTTGATATCCACCATACTGGCATTCATTTCAGATAGGCCTATCTTTTCGTAAGCGTCCACTCGAAGGTCAGTGTCTCACCATATGATTAGTCTGCCTCCCCCTTTGTTGCACAAAGCAAGTGAGTCACACTTTGTCAACAGGAGCGACGTTGGACTGTCCCACTTTGCGTTAATGAGTGATGAAGTCCTCGGCCGGGGAACAAGTCGCCTCTCTGTGCTGACTTGAGCCGGCGTTGGTTAATGACTTATTGCAGCTTTATGTTTACCATCACCTGTCAAGGTGAGGAAGTGGTGCTGATGGTTCTGTTGGAGCGGGACAGCTGACTTTACTGCGCTGTGGGATTGTATCATCGGCCAAAAATGGAAGCCAGTGGAAATGTTTACACAGGATCTGGATTATGTCAGCCGAATACCAGGGCTCCGTGTTTGTTTTGAACGGGCCGTGATAACTGTTTTGACCAACTATTGTTCGGCAGAAACAGGTGTGGGACGGTCCTGTTTAGACATGCTGATGCTGAAGAATAGACTCATGTTTTTCTCATTCTATTATGAGATAGCATCAAAAGGGAAAACACTTTTTTTTGCATGCAAATTCTTTGCTTAAGACAAGCCCACCCCAGTGGCAAAGGTTAAAATCAGAAGCTTGAGGTTATGGACATAGGCAGGTGGTGGTGTCAAAAGGGCGTCAGCTTGCAGCTTTGGAGCTGAACCCAGAATAAAGCCTCATGTGGTGGAAAATGTCCCCCATTCTCAATGTTAAGCTTGAACTCTGCTCACTTTAAGGCTGTTGTTGTTGTATGAACTAGAGCAGATGTACCAGTCCAACTTGGCTTATAAGTCCAACAGAAATGGGTGAAAAGCAAATGTGAATAATTCTGAAGAAGTAAGAATCCGCTACAATCTGTCGTTATCAGGTAATGACTTTTTTCCTGTGCTGTGCTTCACGTGTGAAACAGAGAATGAGTCTCAGATTGAGGGAGAGAGGAAAGCCTGTGCTGCACAGTGCTGTAGAATGTGCGCTGGAGTTTTTGTGGTTTGCAAAGTGTTTGGTAGGGGGGTGGGACCTTAAACACTGCTGAGCTACTTCTGAGTTTCAGGTCCCTCCCCCAGCTCCAACTCGGTTATAATCTGTTTCTCTTAAAGGGCCAGTTACCTCCCGCGTCTCTTTGGCCTTGCTTTCTTATCACTCTTACTGCTTCTTCGGTCTTTTCCGTCTTCACACATGAAGCTGCTGTTGATCCACAGGCTGAGGACACATACACTGACAGAAAACTCTGACTGTAAGGTTGCTATCTGCCTCCACTGATGGTATTATTGTACTGTTGTCTTCCAGATGTGTGTGTGGTCAGTGAAGCATCCTGGAGAGCAGAGAAACATGGCAGTATCAGCTGAGCGTCTAGGTGAGAAGAGGTGAGTGAACACACTGTAAAGTTTAAAAGACCTGAAATGAAATTGTAGTGCGGGACACTGATACTGACATCTCTGTTTTCTCCATCAGTGTCATCTGTGAGCAATGTGAGCTCCTCTAACAGGCACAGCAGTTCTCCATACCCGACATCCACCTCAATCACCAGCCATTCAAATGCACACAGACAATAAACTGGCCAATCATGGCAAGCAGGTCAGCAGCGACAGCCGATCGCAGGTACCCAGTGTAAACCACCAGAGTCAGCAGCAGGGAGCTGCGACACACCTGGGCTCAAAGGGAGTCGGTCCTGGCAGCCATGGAGTCAAAACCAGCCAGATTTCCCTCAGCAACCCTGGGCTGAAGGCTGTCGGCCAATCGGCGAGCGGCGTCGGAGGGATGCTGAAAACCAAATCAAAGCGGGAGCGAAGCGTCTCCATCGACTCTGGTGAATCAAGAAATGCCATTCCTCCAGTCCTGGAATCTGATGCCAAAGGAGGTAGGGCATACATGTATGAAATAAGTCTTCACCAACTGGGGCTCAAAGATCGTGCGGCTCTGTTCTAAATATACATTTCACTTCCTTTGACCTCCTATCAGCCAGATCTTTACCCGAAACACCAGATTACGTACATTCACCTCCTCCACAGCAGGAAGTGAATATAAGGACTGAAAGGACTGACAGACTTGTTTTCTCTATTGCTGAAATGCCCTGACCTTTCACTGAAGCATCAGAATTTCCCCCTGGCTGTTGATTGTTTGTGCCATGTCTGCACAGCAGTGACGTGTCCCATATTTAAAAAAAAAAATAAAAATAAAACGTCAGAGGGAGAGACGGGCCATGGGGATGTGATAAGTTGGTAATCCTGTTATCAAAGCAGGACTTGAGTGTGTAGGAAAATATTTGTGTGCTTGTAGTTCTGGGAAAAGTGTTCGATTTGCATTTGTTTGCTGTTGTTCATTCAAGTCGTCATGTGAGGTTTTGGTTGCAGACGACATTAATGTGTTTAGTGAAACTCATTTGGGCTTCCTGTACATGTCTTGAACCTTAAAATACACACACACACACAAATATGCAGTCCTGTTTTCAGTACTTGTGAGGACATTTAGTTACATTGATTTCCTGGAGGCCCATTATGTATTATACATTTTACTGAATTGTGTAAGAGCGACAGAAGTATTCAGAATTTGTGTTAAAACAGATTAGAGTATGTCGCAAACACACTGATGGAGAGGTGTGGTTCCAACACACAGAACAACAGATGCTCATAGAAAGGAAGATGGAGTGGATCATTTAAAATAAATCTCTCCTGGTTTCATATAACTTTTTTTTTTTTTTTTGGGGACAAATAAAAGTAGACAGACTCCTTCCTCAAATCCACCTGGAAACCTACAGAGACTGTGTGGAGAGCACTCTGAGCATGACATTGATCAATAGCCGGACTTCCTAGATAAACCAGCCGCTGCTGGTAACTATAACAAAGGTCATCTATAGTGACAAGGTAGCAGTTCTCCTCCTGCTGTCATTTTCACTGTACTAGCATGACAGCTTCCTGTGTGTTGTTTTTAACGCGGGTCCACCGGCTGAAGCAAGCCAGCTGAAGGCAGGTTTTTAAAAAGAAAGGATCAGTCTAGTCTCTTTTTGTCTGAGAGCTGTTGTCGTAAGTTTGAGAACCTCCATGTGAGACGAAAACAAATATCAAATGACTCTGGTCTGAATGCTGATTAAACGTCACTCTCACATGTTAGTATGTGTTGACCAGTGTAAGGACTTTATTACTGTATATTCACTGATTTTTAACTCTGTGGGTACCCAAGATTAACTGGTGCGTGTATGGGAAGGCAGCTTTCCGGCATTAAGTCAGTAACACTGCACAATAAAGCTGTTTTTACACTGGTCAAAATAACCTGCTGGTTTGAAACGCAGCCTGTAGGTTACAGTGTAACGCCATGCTTGATGTTGGTGTAATCAGCTTCTTTTAGCAAGGTATAAAACCATGTACAACAATGCAGAGATTAACACAGCTGCTAATTATCCCTTATTTCTGATACTTGGTGTGTAATATGTACAGCTCTGGTAAGAAACTTGGAGTCAGCAGTCGTGGAGGATGTTTATTCAGCTGTTCTTATTTAGTAGGAAAAATGACAAAGATTTGACAGAAAAGTATTTTATTTAACAGATTAACTTTCTGCCTTTTGTAAAATGACAAACGTGTTATTTTTGGCATTTTTTTCTCTTTTTATTCAGATCAAGTCGAAAAAAATTACTTAATGAACCAAACAAAAATCCCAGTTGATACTTTGTTGGACCTCCTTCGGCCTTTATGATGCCTTAAATTCTTTGAGAACTTCAATAATGGACAAACGGTGTTCATCATCAGTCAGGTCTCAACTTTCTTGGGGATCAGCTTTGCCGGATGGAGCGGACCTTGTTTTTTCAGTTTCCACCCTAAACTTGAACTCTGAGATCTGTCATGTCACTAAGTCGACTCGTTTCTCGTGAAGAAAAGTTTGAACGGAAAGTGTCCACCTGTGCATTTCCTGTAGAGGTAATCCTTTACCTGACACCAACCCCAAATCGTCAATGATTCTGGAAGTGTGCTTGTTTTCTTCAGGCAGTCCTATTTTCATTTTCATTGAACCTACATCAAACTAAAGTTCCAGCATCATCTCCTTGGCCAAAGCAGATTGGTGCGTCCTCTCTGAATATCACATCCACAGTCCATGATTGCTTCTCTTTAGCCCTCTGTAACCTTCTTCTGGTTAGGTGTTCAGGATGATTTAGCTTTGGGTTCTCTGGATGGAAATCCCATTTCCTTCACCAGTTCCTTGCAGTTCCTGCCTGTTTTTAATTTCTTTTGTTGTGTCTTCTCTATTTTCAGGCATATTGCTTTGAGTTTTCTGTCTTTGGTATCTTCCTTGGTCGACCTGTATGTTTCCCTTTTACAACCTCCCCATTTTATTTGTTCTTTATACACGTTTAAGTAGGAACAACCAACATCTTTTGCCCCACTCTTTGTCGAATTACCCCCTTGAGGGAGTGTTTCTTCTCATAGTTTCTACTGACAGCTCTCTTGGGGCCATGTTTCCTGTCAGTCATTCAGGTGCAACAGGGTGTTAAGCTATGCAAGCGCTCTCTTTGAACTGCAGACTCATTTGCATATATAGATATAGAACTTTGTTGTAGAAATGCAAAATACAAGGTGATTACATGTTCTGTTTTTTTTTTTTTACCTCTGACACATCCCTTACAACTGTTAATTAATCAGTCATCTATTGGGGGGTGAGGCATTTTTTTACAAAGCCAGAAAGCTTGGCCATTGAATAAAATGCAAAATAGTTTGATTTATATATATATAAAACCAACTGTGTGTGTGTGTACACTGTAGCTCTAGTTAAAAGTAATCCATAATTACACCTGACCTAACTATTGATTGTTTTACTAACATGACTTCATGATGCAGCTAATGACCATTTTTAATTGGGATTATCTGACTTGCATCCTGCTCAGATTTAAAGTAATTAGTTACTGTAAGCTGAAACGCTCTCTCCCAGCAAGTAAATGTTTGATTAGTTAATAGAGGAACATTGGCAGGTGTGAACCATAGGTGACTACTGACCAAAAACAATAACATTTTAGGATTTAAAAGGACAGTAGTCTGACAGTCTAAATGTCGATTTGTGTGTGCTTTTCCTTAGAGGGTGTTATGCGCAGTAAGCGGCGCTGCGTTCTGACAAAGAAACAGCCATACAGTGGAGATGAATGGTGCTCTGGACCGGACACGGATGATGAAGACAAGCCACATGCTGCAGCCCAGCGTGAGTCTGTCCACATACGTGTATCATCCTCACTAACAATGGTGTAATTGTGAAGAAAAACTGTGAAAAAAGAAGAAAAATCCAGCCACCTTTCTGCTTTATTTTCTTTGCAAGAGCTTTATCAGGTCATCCATACAGTGAAAAACTGAAGGAAGGCGTCAGCCTGGAAGACTATCCCTTACCTCTGATTTGACTTTACATGTGTTTTAGCTCCATCTAGTGTTACAGTGTTGTAGCCAAATGGAGGCATTAGTGAAGACCTTGAGATCCAAGCTACTAATGCTAAGAGATGAACTAATGCCTTGTGATTTTCCCCAGGTGAACGAGGGCTGGCAGGTCCTATCCAGGGACTCTCTGATCGCCTGTCAGCAGGACACATGTCTGAACCAGGGGTTCCAATAATGGGATGTGGGGTTGGACCAGGGCTTAAAGCCGAGCCACCTCAGCCTTCACAGCAAGTGGTTTATGTATTCACAACCAGCTTAGCAAACAGGTGAGAAGTCTTTACAGGCACGACAGTCAGGTGTCTGTTAACAATATGCAAATAGACATTTTTTTGTTTTTATGAACAAATACATTTAAGATTGAATTGTAACTTCAGGGATTAGTTAATGTGTTTTTGGTAATTTTCTTGACAGTGCTGCTGAGGCAGTAATGAAAGGGCAGGCCGATTCCATCCTTCTGTTTCACCAGCAAAATGTTCCACACTCCAAGTTGGAGCAGGTCAGACACTCAAATTAAAGATGTTTTTCTTTTCTTTCTTTCTTTGTGGCTAAACCTGTTCAACTAAAAGGGGTTCAATCTGTTTTTCCACAGTGAAGAGCACAGGTGCATACTGTGTGGCAGGGTTGATTTGTTTAGCTATTTTTATCTCACTTATTTCATTGTTCCTGTTTCTATTTTTCTCTTGAGTCTGCTTTGAATTATACTGAAAAGGTAAAGTTTTTTCTGGTTTGTGTTTTCTGGCTAACAGACAGAGAGAGGGAGACAATGAACCTAGATGTAGTAATGGCATTTTAATAACTTCTAACTCTTCTGCAACAGGGCCACCTACCAGGGAAGCTTCCCAGCTTGTCTGAGAAGCTAAACTCCAGCAGCTCTCCAGCCACAGGAACCCCTAAATCGCAATGTGGAACTCCACGGCCAGCCTCTGCAGGAGTTGGAGGTTCGTTGCCTCCTGCAGGGACACCATCTTCAGCAGGACAGTCTGATAATGAATCTTCTCAAACTAGACCCGGCAGAGCTTCCAGCAATAACAGTGCTGCCGCCCACAGGTCAGAGGGAGGAAGCACGGCCACACCTGCAGGCCTAGATCCTGGAAATGGAGATTGTACAGGAGGCATGCCACTCCCTGTTGCTACCGTATCCCCATCGGGGAGTCCCTCCATCCTATCCACACACCTACAGAGTGATACAGTCCAGCGGAGTGGCCCAGGGAACAGCGACGGCCTTTCTAAGGAGCAGCTTGAGCACAGAGAGAGGTCTTTGCAGACCCTTAGAGACATAGAGAGGCTGTTTCTACGTAGTGGAGCAGGAGGAGGCCCTGGAGAACCAGGAGGTACCAACAGCAATGCTCCAAATAACCCATCCAACCTGAATAATAGCAACAATGCTGATAGAAGTGGTATTGAGGAAACTGACAGTGGTACTAACAACTCTGGAAATTGCAGTAGTGGTAATATGTTATCCTCAGCTTTGGCTCCTGTGGGTGGGATGAAGAAATATGAAGAGCCCCTCCAGTCCATAATTTCTCAAACACAGTCCCTTGGTGGAACAGCCCTTGACAGCCCTGAAATGGAATCTCACCATAGCCTTCCACAACATCCCCTTCACCAAATGTCTTCCCCTGGTGAGGATATGGGTCCCTTACTTGGGCCAGAAGGGCTCACACGAGAGCAAATGGCCTGGAGGAAACTTCAAGAGGAATACTATCAGGAAAAGAGACGACAACAGGAAATACAGCCCCCTGCACATCCCCAGCACTTTAGGATGATGACTGAGGTGGGTATGCATGGAGGTCCAATGATGATGAGAGGACCCCCTCCCCCCTACCACAGCAAGCCTGGAGACCAACAGTGGAGTCCTGCCAATATGATGGGAGGTGGAATGGGTGGAAATGGAAGAATGTTGGATATGCACCAAGAGGGACCCCGTGGCCCAAGGTTCATCGGACAGATGCAGAGAGGACAGCCTGGGGGAGGAGGCTTCCCTTGTAGTCCAGGAGGGGGGTTATCAATGGAAGGTGTAGGACCCCAAAGGCCCACCCGTCCGGGAATGATTTGGCTGGATGATATGCCCAACAACGTTAGTGGAGGAGGTCAATATCATGGCTGCTACCCCAATGGGCCTCCACAACACTTGCAAGGTGACCCAGAGCTTTTAACAAGGGAGGAAATGTTTCGGATCATGGAGAAACGGCACATGCAGGGTGTTTCCAGGTTTGAATTAGACAGATTAGCTAAACAGCAGCAACAGGGAAACTTGGGTTCAAGAATTATGGATGGTCTCGGGAGCCCAGACTTTCCTAATTTGGGTATGGGCCGGGGTCCACTTACTGGTCGAGGTGATCCCATGGACTTTCCTAGTTCACGGGAGATTATGGGCTCTCCTGGAGCGGGTCCTCAGATGAGAGACTTGGTGGATTCTCCTTTAGGGAGCAATGTCACAATGAGCATAAACCCTCAGATGAATATTCAGCAACAGCAGCAGATGATGCTGTCACAGAGGGTCAGAGGTGGTCATGCAGGTGGAGCGTCTTTAGGTGAGATGTTTGGCACTGGAGAGATTTCAAGAATGGGTTCTTCGCAAAATGGAAGAGGTGGAAATAAGGGAATGATCCCGGGACCTGATGGCACCTTCCAATTTCCAAATCATGGTCCCTTCCCTGGAGGACAGGTCGATGGACCGTATCTTCAACAACCTGGCCCTGAGATGTTTGGGCCTGACCAGCCAGGTCCCAATCAAATGGGAGGTACATCTCGGCTTAGTCACATGCCGCTGACTGGAGGCCTTAGAGGAGCAGACCTAGGTCCAAGGCACGCCTCTGACATGTCAGTCGGTGGCAACCCCCTGACCTCCCCTTCAGGGCCTCCTTCTCACCAGCTCAAGTCCCCATCCCTCAATCAGAAACCATCTCCTCTTTTACCCTCCCCCTCTGCTCCTGGGCTGAAGTCGCCAATCTCTTCAGCAGGGCACCACCCCCCTCTTCCCCCTGCATCTGGTGCCGGGACTCCATGCTCTTCCTCAGTGAAATCTCCTCAAATAATGGGGTCTTCCACCCTTGGGTTGCACTCTCCATCTGCTTCTCCTGGACGACTCAAGTCTCCAGTCATGGCTGTGGGATCTCCAGGGTGGGCCTCTCCTAAAACGGCTCTTCCAAGTCCAGGTGGTCCAAGCACTGGGAAGTTAATTGGTAATGGAGGAAGTAGCTCCACTGAAACAGGTACACTCCAATTCAAGCTCAAAAGAGCTGATGGATCAGAGAATTGTCTTCTCTGACCATAATGAATGCTGTTCTTTTTTTATTGCTGTGATAATAATATTTTTTTCAATGTTCTTTGCAGGCCAGTCACTTCCCCCAAGGAGTTCCAACTCCACCCCTGTAAGCCAGCCAGGCTCAATGAATCCCAGTTTGCCGTTTAATTCCTCTCCTGACGCCCCGCCATCTCAGAATCCTTTATCCCTTATTATGTCCCAGATGTCCAAGTATGCCGTTCCCAGTTCTACTCCTCTCTATCATGACGCAATCAAAACAATCGCCACTTCTGATGATGAGATGCTACCAGATCGACCTCTTCTGTCTGGTGTCAGTATTGGAGGTATGAAAACAAGGAATACTGTGACAGACGGATAACACGTGGGTTGGAAAGAGATGGTTTTAATATTTGCTTTGTTTTCTCACCAGGACACATGGGGAATACTCAGACATCACAGATGCTCGTCTCCCAGGGCTCCATTGGTCCCCACAGTGACCCACATAGCCCCATGGGTATTGTCAACCAAGCTCAACAGCACCTTTCCCATGACACCTCAGGACCTGTGCTTTCATCCCCAAACCACATGGGCATGCCTGCCATGAATTCTGTTATCATGGGAGGAGGAGCACCTGATGGAATGGGGCCCAGCAACATATCACCGCTGCCTCAGAATCAGATGGCATGTTTTCCTCGCATGCAGCCTCCATCACACGGGCCCATGCACTCACCAATTGGAGGAATGCCACAGAATTTCTCTCAATCTAATGATGATATTCTCCCTCATCAGCATTTACACTTGCTTAGCAAAGGCCATCCTCACCAACGCTCCTCTCACCCTTCGGACTCGTTTGGCTCTCTGCCTATGAGCGATGGTCCGGATTTAAGTGAAGTCATACGACCCACCCACACAGGGATCCCTGAGTTTGATCTCTCCCGTATCATTCCTTCTGATAAGCCCAGTAGCACCCTTCAGTACTTCCCCAAGAGTGATCCACATCAAGGGCCACCATCCCAGCAACATACTCCACAGCAGCTCCTCAAACAGCTGTCTTCAGGCCCACAGCACAGCAGTGGCCCATCGTCCAATCCCCACTTAGCAAGCCTGCAGAGTATGGCCGAGCAGCAGCTGCCACCTCACCCCTCGCATGGTGGAATACGCCAAAGCATGGGCATTCCTCAGGGGGGTTCAAGGGGTATGGTGTCTGGTGGGGGGATGGGCCCCATGTGTCCCCCTGGGCATATGATGGGTAGGACAGGCCTGATGCCTCAGCAGCAACTCCAGCAACAGCAAGCCATGATGGCCAACAGCCTTCTCCATCACCCCTCCAATCCATACCCCGGCATGATGCCCCCTCAGCAGCACCCACATAATATGATGACACAGCAAAACATTATGATGTTGCAGGCTAAACAGCGAGGCGTGTCAATTCCAGGGGAACCCTTTGGACACCAGGGCCCCATGAGGGCCCCTCCCCACCCGCAGTCGGGTATGATGGGCCCACAGTCTCTCAGACAGCGGGGAATGTCTTTGGAAAGTCCCATTGGCTATGGCACTGGAGGCATGGCCAATATGCCCTTCTGATCCGGCTCAAAAAACTGGGGGGAAAAAAACATGCATTCACTTCCCATTGTGTCCAGATATTTCATTGTTATTCTTGTAGGTGTTGTCAAGGAGATAAAAAAATAAAAAATAAAAAAATTTAAAAAAAGAGCAAATCAGCGATAATCTTCAAATTTTGAGTTACACCTGATTTGAAAAATTGAATATATAAAAGCACTGTAACACTGTTCAATAACAAATTTGAAGCCATTTTCTAAAATACTGTAAAATGTGTAAATTTTCAAACAATCTGTGTATTTGTTGTGGGAGCAGAGTGGCAGTCAGGAGAGGAGTGCCTCAACTTTCTATTTGTTTTAATATCATTGATTTATTTTGTCCAACTACCAAACTGTTGTGCAAAGGAATTATATATATATAATATATATATACATATATAATCTATATATATATATATTACATATATATAATATATATATAATATATACTTGCTGTACATAAGATGCAATTTGTGATTGTTTGCAGTTGTTCTGTATAACTGTGTTTTAATAGAAGTCTAAAAATAGAATAATAACAATCTGATATTGTTTTGGCTATTTTTTAATTGCTTCTTTCATAAGACAGACTTAAGGACACGTTTTCTGTATAAAGTAATGTTTATTGAATATAGAAATCTACAAAGCAACAAATGAATAATGGCACTTTTGTGGACAGGGTAAACATGTTTAATGCAGTCAAAGTAGCAATCTGTAGTATATTAACGGAACACTGAGCAACGTCGCAGCGTTTTCAGTCATTACACATAAGATGAACGGAAGATTTTAATTGTTAAAGTTGCTGTTGCTTGTTGTTCCTTCAGAAATAGACACTCGACTGTGACTCCCAACTCTGATAAAAGGCAGACAGATACGGCTGCAGCCCAGTTGACAAAGTAAGTATATCAGGTCACTGCGAAACTGCACCCCAACAAAGGCGTACAAGAAAGGGTTCAGGCAACAGTGGGAAACCCCCAGGCTCTCTGTCACAGCGATGGCCTGGAACAGGTAGGTGAAAGATTTACAGGAGTCATACCTCATAAGTTCCAGCTCTGCCAGAGTTTGTACCAGTGAGGTGATGTTATATGGTAGCCAGCAGACACAAAATACAAGTGTGACGAGTGCAGCCAGTCGAACGGCTCCTTTCTTTATTTGGCTTTTATGACTCCGAGACAGAGTAATTACGAGTGCAGTGTAGCAGTAGCACATGACCGCCAGACAGTAGAAAAAGCACACGTGATGTAAGATTCTGTTGGCCATAACCCAGTTGTGTGCATTCACATCAAAACGAAAATAATAACATTCCAAAGCAGACGTGTTTGCTGGATCTCTCACGGAGAGAAACGCAGCGTTCGGTAATGACAAAAGCAAACAGACGAGCCATAATGAAAAGCATGTCAGGTGCACTGTTCTTGGACGTCGGGTCTGCATGCTGGGGATGGCGTGAACGATGGCCAAATACCGATCAAATCCAATGCAAGCTAGGAGGAAACTCCCACTGAAGATGTTCAGGTTTTTAATCAAGCCCTTCACAATGCAGAGAAGCTCTCCGAAAACCCAGCCTGCAAAAATTTCAACCACATCAAAAGGCAATGTGAAGAGGAGCAGGAGGTCAGCCAGGGCGAGGTGCAGTAGGTAGATCTCTGTGATGCGCAGCCGCCGACGCCTCAGGAGGACCGTTATCATCAGGCCGTTCCCTGTCAGGCCCAGGAGGAAGATCACGCTGTAAAACGCAGGCAGGAACATGGTGTTGAAGCTCTCCATGACCTTGCTCTCATCATCGCAGTCACTGGTTTCGTTGTAGTCTGTGTAGTTTTCATAATCGCCCATCTGGAATATTTGAAAAACAGTCTGTTTTAGACATGACAGATTTCAGCTCTTCAGCAGAAAAACTTGCAGAATATAATTTTTCACAAAGATTGGATATGACCCATGAATTTAAGAAAAAAAGAAAACACTAATTGTAGTGTTTGTTGCTTCCTGCTGTGTCTCCCCAGAGTCAAATTAGGTGGCAGGAAACACTGAATAGGCCAGATATTTCTCACTTCTGCTTTTTTGCTCTTATGTTTGGGTCAAATCTTGCAAAACATACTTTGGCAGAATTATTATATTAACATTTTCTAATCGTTATTGAAAAACTAAAACTATTAACTATTAAAATGACTTCAGTGAATTTACATCTAAATTAAAATTTTCACTCAGTCTGTATCTACTAAAAGTGGTTAAAACAGCCATTTATCCCATTTTAATAACTTTGAAGTAATTAACTATGAAAAACACATGGCATGTTAGAAAATGTTTATAAAAAGATTTAAACTGGAAAAAAGTCTTTTTTTTCTTTTTTTGAGAACAGATTACTCTCATCTGAGAGATGAAAAGTGTATAACAATATAAATACATCATAACTGAACCATTCTTATCATCACACTGTTCTGACTTTCTCATCTAAATATTACAGGCAACACTGAACAACACAGTCGGTGTAGTTTTAATCAAAATGACCACAAATCTAAATGCATTTTCTGCTTTGAAAGTAGACAAGAAAAGAAAATTGTGTAACACTTCCTGTACTAAAGAAGATAGAGGGTTATGTTTGTAATGACAAGTTCATGTAGAAGTAAAAATAAACACGTTACACATTTTATATAAAAACGTGTATATAAAGGTAAAAACGGAGTTTATACAGTTTTAATGAGTTTGAAAGTGAATATCTGGTCTGAGCTCCTTTATTCTCCATCACAGCCTGAACCCTCGGAGAGGAGCTTTCTGTCATTCTTTTAAGGAGTCTTCAGGAATAGTTCTCCAGGCTTCTTGAAGGACATCCCAAAGCTCTTCTTTGGATGTGGGCTGCCTTTTGTTCCGTTCTCTGTCAGATGATCCCACACTGCTTCAATAATGTTGAGGTCCGGGCTCTGGGGAGGATTCATCCCTCCATAAGACCTGTTGCCACTGATTTTCAGTCCACTTCTTGTGTCATTTGGCATAGCTCAGCCTTTTCTCCCTGTTTCCCTTCCTTAAGAATGGCTTCTTGACAGCCACCCTTCCATGGAGACCATTTCTGATGAGGCTTGGGCCAACAGTAGATGGATCAACTGAAGGTCCAGATGCATCTCTCAGGTCCTGTCAGGTCTTTGCTGGATTTTTTCCTCTTTCTTAAGGACATCACTTTCAGATCCTGTTCATCTGCTGTAGATAGTTTTTTAGGCCTGACACTTCTTCTTTTGTCCTCCACTTGTCCAGTTTCCTCAAATGTTTTAAGGACACACTGCACACCATGCTGAGATATGCCAAGTTTTCCTGCCAATATCTTGTTGCTGCAGAAATCCTATTTTCTGTCTGTCAAACTGTGTCATCTTTGCTGTTTTTCAGAGATGAAACTAAAGAACTGGGAACAAATGTCTTTGTGACAGGCTGCAAGTAACAAAGAGCCTAAAGATCCAATTTAAAACTTCTTTTCTAAGTTGTGTCAACGCATCTCTTGAATTAGACGTCCATTTTATGCTTTAAAGATTCATAGATCAATGTTGAGTCACTTAACAAACATTTGTCTGAATATGGCTGAGTACAAAGGTTAATAGTAAAGGAAACAGCTGATGCAGAAAAAATGACTTTGAAGACCCACTGACAGCCTGAAGTACTATTGATGAAGACCACTGAAAGATTACCAGAAAGTCTGGCTGCTTGAAAGCAAAATATAAAAAGAAAATGGGTGGCACAAGACCTTTGCACCGGGCTGCCTGTTCTCACTTCTACGTGCACAAAAAACTCCACACTTTCCTTCAATATAGGAAGTGTTACAAGTAATTTCTTCCTTTCCTTGACTCTTTGGTAAGATGCAGTAAAGATTAAATTTGACTACCCCACATCTGCTAGGATGCGTCTTCACAGTTCAGTGATTCAAAGTGTACTTTGCCCTTTACATCTTCTGAGAGTTCAGCAGTGTAGTCGAAATCACAGAATCCACATAACATAAAAGATATCTTAACAAAGGTGAAGGTTGAATATAATATTCAAAATATCCAAGTGTACTACCAGACGTTTATGCTACACTTATTAAATTGTATCCGGTGGAAGGTTAAAGGACATTTGACAACAGACTAAATGACAGTAAGACTGGACCTTTTGCTTTCAATCATACCTAATTATTTATAATTACAGAAATTACCAATTGAACATGAAATATTCTGCATCTGAGAACCTAAAAGTACATTTTAAATAGAATGACTCAGTGTAAGCAGAAAACAAAAGCCTCTGTGGGAAATTGTTTGAAATAACAATTACACAAATTTAAACTCTTAATTACTTCTTACCTCATTTTCTGGAAAGTTAGGTGTTACATCCATGTTCGTCTTGGCCACTTAAGTGTAGGTCTCACTGCTGCAGTGAAGTGTGCCTATACTTCCTCTTGTGCTTCTCTATATTTTCCTCTCTGGTGGGGGTGCCCTCTTTGCAAATAACATGCCAAATCATAGCTTTATACCAGGCTTTCTATAGAAAGTATGCAAGAGCAGTAATGCAAGTCCACTGCAGCCGCACCCTATAGCTTTTAACAATAACACTCATCTGGCTGGATTTATTTAGCCATTTCTTTCAAAAATCTCACCCTAAAAATGCTTCTCATATACTCAACCTAACAGTAATACAACTATGAGTAATCATGAATGTTAAGCAGCTTCGTCTGTGTTTTTACTGCAGCATTCGCCTCCGATGTGTCATGAAAGTAAAACTTAGTTTCAGTTTATTCATTCTTTTTTTTCACGTTGGGGGATATATGATGAGCCGGGCATGAAGTGGTTGTAACAACAACTGGGTTTGCAGCACATTTGGGAGACTAATTAAGAAAGAATGCAATGAATATAATTTAATTGAAATGCTGTAACTGAATGAAAAAAGCACAAGGACGGCATTTTATATGTTAAAACTAGAATACATATAGCTTCTAAATGTGTTTTTTCTGCATTTGATGCCTGTTTAAAAACGCTAAGACAGTAAAAGCTATAAAACTCCAAACAAGTCATATATGAATAAACATAAGAGGAGTTGTCCATTTTTGTTCTTTTTAAGTTTAGAAGATTAAATTTACTGGAGATTAATCTCAGTCCCAGTCGAGAATATAGTCGAAATATCACCAGTGAAGTGGAAACTTAAAGACCTAAATTCTGCATTTCAATATTAAATCAAACCATCATCAGTATCTAAACATGTCAACAAAATATCTTGTCAATGAACCGGTTGCATTGTTTTAGGGGAGTTTCGAACATTTCATACATATTACACTAGAGAATATGCATTTATCTATTTTATTTTTCATTTTTATTCAGGATGGTCAACATCAATTGTAATAAAGATGAAACAAGATGTTTTAGTATTCTGTGTGTATTCAGAACAAACACGTCCACTTTTTTTGCTGTCGAGTGCTCAGTGTCAAATATTTCCACACGATGTGTGAAATGGCACAAATTGTTTTTTTTTTTTTAAATATTCCTTTTTAAAAATATTTTTATCTCATGCTAAAATTGTTTTAAAAATTATCACAAATCAATGCATGAAATTGAAATGACATTTATTAGTCACGTCGCGCGTGGACAGAAACCGGAATTACACTGGCATTTAAATTCGGAGAAACAACCCACGCAATCCTTGCATTCCTGCAATTTGAACAGAGTTTTAACGGCCAGATGCAAAAGTGCAGATGGTTACAACAATATACAATATGACAGCAGGTCAATATGTTTGATCCTCATGGTGTGGAGCTCTGGCAGGAGCGCAGGCGTTCAAACAAACGTCCCAACTCCACATAACATAATGGATTAAGTCATAAAACAGCTATGGTTCTGTTAGAGTTCAACTACAGATTCAGCATAAAATAACTGACCCAATCGAAGACTTGCTCATACGATTCTGATCATACTTCCCAAAACCCACAGCAACATCAGTATGAATTTACACATGAACGGAAACAACCAGCACATCAGATGCCAGTATTACTGTAGGTTAAGGTTATGAACGGCCATGGTGGTCAGAACAGGGAGACAAACAATTATTAAAGAACCCTCCTCCTCACTCCCATTAAAATGGCTTTCAAACGTTACTTAATCGGAGAACCCCAAATAAAAGTCCTACACAATACAGTGACAAATTCCACTACCTGCTCACATAATGAAAACACGTTATTGCCTCGATTTAACTAAACAAATAGGTGGAGCCTCCTGCTGGAAAAGTACTGCAGTGATGAAGATGTTTCAGCTGGTTATTAAACCCCCGCTGATGCTCATTCTGTGTGGTCACAGAAAAGATGTTGCTCTGTTTCAGAAGGGTCAAATTATTGGTCTGCATCAAGCGAACCAAACGGCAAATGAGAAAAACCTGAAGGAATGATGGTGAACTTCCTCTGTCTGCAGGTTTCTCTGATGGCTCTGAGCTGCTCATATATGACAGTCAAGACACTTCTGACTCATCAATCAGTTAAACCGCAAACTTTTGATTCGAGAAATAAGCCAGGAAGTCACCCTCCACTACTGGCGGACATACCCGACTGCCCACGCCGCCTTCCATTCACCTTTCCCGTAAGTAGCGCTTGAAAAGACGGGGGTAAAGGTGCGGCGTTCTGTTACGCATCGAGATTTATCTGAAATCTGTGGGACTGACTGATTGTCGCACCACTATAGGAGTCTTGCTGTCTTCCCCTGCTCTCGGGCACCTGTCCAAATCCAGATATCGTTGCTGGATCCAACCCATTGGCCCCCGGTTCTCCTGGTGTCGTACCAAGGCAGTTATCCCCTTTACTCGGGAGCGCGCCCCCACTCAGTGGAGGTGGATCCACTGTATTATGCTTCGTTTTCTCCATGTAATCCGAAATAAATGCTAATTTCTACCCTTTATTGAGTTGTTTGAGGTTTGTTGTTCTATCTGTGGGGTTTTATAATGATATCTAAAGTCGTAACAATATACACGCTTTTATTTTCTGAATACTGAATACTGGCCTCCTGCAGGGGGTTACAAAAACCACATCACAGCTGTGTGACAGCATGTCAGCATGTCTCAACCTCCTACTGAGTGTATAAAAGACCTGCTCCAACCTTACACTAACATTCATTCTTGGGGATCACTCAAGTTTTTTGGACCTATTTTTTATTGGACAAATGCAAGAAACGTTTTGAGACATGGTGTCGGTTAGATTTCACACTTTGGCTATTGCTCTATGCATTATTGATTGGGTTGGGACCATCATTTTCTGTGCTCTACCGCAGTGGAGGGTGACAGCCTTCATTGGAGCGAGCATCATCACCCTATGGGAAGGCATCTGGATGAACTGCGTGGTTCAGAGCACAGGCCTGATTCAGTACAAAGTTTATGACTCCAGGCTGGCCCTCAGTCAGGACCTCCAGGCAGCCCGTGCCCTCATCATCATATCTATTGTGGTTGTCCTTGCAAGGACTATGTCTGAGGAGAAAAAAAGCCAAACGAGAAGGCAGAGAGACTGAAAAAAGACTTGATGTAAATGCTCAGTGGTCCATGATATGCATTCATAATGCCACCAAAGAATTTTACAGTAATTTTGTTGTGCTCAGAGTTTAGTTTGATGCTTTCATGCAGAGTTACAGACAAACATACACGAAGACAGAGCTGTACACAGTATTTCTTACATTTAGTCCATGTTTTCATTGCAAAAAGTAACACGATTTTTAATCCAAGTCCTGATATAAAACTCCACCTCCTCAAACAGTCTGACATAATTTATATCTCTTCAAACCTTCACAAAGGTTGACCAGGAATGCCAGTTATGACAGGCTTTTCTGGCTGTACAATTTGCATTAAATCATCATGTATTTTATTTTACACGCATGTCAGACAGTCTTTCATCACTCCAGAAAACAGGAGGAAGTTTCATATTCTGTTTTTTCAATCCAGTCTGGCAGAATCTGCATCTATAAAGCAGAGATTATACGGGAGATAGATTATATAAAGCCTGTTATTTTTCACATACCTAACATTAAAAGCCTGTATATTGCTACCTGTCTGGTGCTGGGTGCGGTCCTGCAGAGGCAGTGTGAATCACAGACACCATCAGGTCTTTCATGTTGTGGCGTCTCTTTTTTTAACTTGTTTTTAGTCAATTTTATTATATTTGTTTGCTTTTATGTTTAATTTTGTATTTTTTCATTGATCTTGTGTTTTGTAAAGCACTTAGTCATCCTCGTAGTTTTTAAATGCGCTATAGAACTAAAAATGACATTGACATCTTTGAGGATGTAATGTGGTCAGAAGATAATCTTAAATGTGAGTGGAAATAACTCAGATGTTTGGTGAAATCAAAGAAAATCAACATTTGGCCGCACAGTAATGGTGAAAGTAAAAACATTTTCTCAAGGTGTGGGGAATAATCAGCTTTACAGCCTTAAGAAAACCACTGACCAGTGAGGCTAATTGAAAAAAAAATGATGCTTCAGTTTGCTGCAATAATAAGAATTGGACTCTGGAGAAAAACTTTGGAAAAGGTCAAGACCAGATTTACCCAAGGTCCAGTCCAGTAGTCTGTTTTGCTTCGGAGGATTCCTAACTTAGTGAAATTACTGTAGAAGTTTCAAAGAAAACAAGCTTCCTTTTTATCTCTTTTACCAGAGGAAACATTGGATGATCCATGTCATCCTGAAAAGAGATAATTCCGTCCCACAAATGCAACGCTTGATTACACTGAACCAGCCGTAGCAACTAAATGTGTTTCATATGGATGAATATGAGCTGGGGGGTGAGTGCGAGCAGCCTGCAACTATATATTTCACCTTTGTGAACCTTTGTGCCTTTCTTTCCTTTTTTTAAACCACAAACCTTGATTAATAAAGAAATATTTCATATCTTATGATACTAATATATGAGGCATATGTCAGTGTCTGAGTAACAATATGATAAGACTGCTTCTGAAAGAGTATCTAAAGCACTTTTTGGAACATATTCATCAAAAAGCATGGTCGTCTTTTTCCTAAGTCCTTAAGAATTTCTCCTACCACCTTTCTTTAACCCTGAGATGTTTTGGAATGAAGAGTTTAGGGAAAGAGCCTAAGAGGAAATGTTTTTTTTCATCTTCTACAGGACCCCCTGTTCCAGAGTGATGGATGATGTGCTGCATCGATCATGCCTCACCTGTGGGGGCAGAGTTGTATCTGGGGGTTGATTGACAACCTGAGAAAAAATGAATGAGCAGATTTTTTTTCTTTCCTGTAGGTGTGGGCATAGTCCAAGCTGACAATGTTGAGATTCATCATGCTCAAATTGTGAAAGAGTGGTTCAGGGAACATCAGTCCAGATCTTAACCCCACTGAGAATCTTTGGGAAGGGCTGGAGAAAACTTTACTCTATTGTCCAATTCTCCTGTGGTCAATACAAGACTGGACCAAAAGGAATGTTGGGACATTGCATAAGTTTATCAAAATGACGCCACTGCAAATGAGCCGCACAAATTAAGCTAAAAGAGGTCATAAAACATTACAGCCTGTGACATGGCTGTGTGTAACCCACATACATTTAGGAACTTCACCCTCTTTGATAAACAACATTTTAAGAACGTGTTTCTCAGTGTAAACTTGCACAGAAGTTGGGATTCAGCCTCTTTGGTACAATGTCATTAAAGATTCAGAATAACTCGACAAACCTATGTTCACAAAGGAAAACTGATAGTGACTGGCTGACAGATGGTGCTACATTTAAAAACAGACTTGTTTGTAACACATCTGAAAACCAAGCGCACAGTGGTGAGCAGTTTGTCACTTTACCCAGAAGTGCAAGTTAAGATCCAACCATGCCCAAAAAAAGATGGCACGTATGAAATGCTTATATGAGGGGTATTTCCCACACGTTTTAAAGAAACTTGTTAATGTCCGGATGATGTTTTTTCCTCCCCCAAAATGACACTGCTTATTTCAGCAAGACAATGAACAACTAGACTGTGCACATGCACTAACAGCATTGCATCAAAGCAAACAAGTCTGGGAGCTAAACCCTGCTGCATTAAGTTAACAATAATTAGTAATGTTGTTGAGTGTTCAACAACGGAAACTTACCGTAAGTTAAAGGCAGATATATCAACTTAACAGCTTAACTTAAAGTAACTTACAAACAAACAGTAAAAGGAAAAACTTGAGGGCAATCATATTAAAAAGGAAGAACTTGAGGGAAAAAGGACAAACTTAAGGGTACTTGTTTGAAAAAAATTGACAGTCCAGTGCAGAAATGCTTAAAGTTCCCAAATGCTTATAGAGAGTTGCTGAAAGCAAAAGATGCACCACCTGTTGCTTTACCAACCATTTCAAACACGTTGCTGACATAAAATTCTGAATAATTCAAAAAGAAAACACATTTATCAGTTTTAGCATTTGATGTGTTGCTTTTGTACATATTTCCATGAAACACACGGTTTATCACAGGTTTTAAATGTCTGTCACAGTGGGCCTCCACTCAGATAAAGTTTGGAAAAAAAGACACCAAAGTAAATTTCCCTGAGAGAGTCATCCCAAAGGGATCAATAAAGTTGAGTCCGAGTCTTAGTGAAAGTGAAAGTTATCTTCACTGCATCCACACAAGTTGTTGAGAGGAAAAGTCTCCACACAAGTAATCAAAGTCAGAATTAATTTTTAACTATTTGTTTACATGGCTAAAGGGGGAATTTCTCCCGTGTTTTAAACAGGGAAGTATTTGTGTTGTAAAAGCAGACCGGCATTTTCCTCACTTCCTCGGATATTAGAAGCAAACCAAACAGAAGCTGCTGAGAGACCAACACATCAAACATTTTACTATCACCTCCCAACAAACTTAGACTGATTAGATGCAAAACAATTAATTTATTTTCTCATTTCCTGACACTTACACGCACAGTGTGTCTGCATTACTTTGTTAGAACGGAAAAGGAAAATCCTTGATTTGAAATTGAATCAGCTGATCTGCTGGTTGGAGGCGGGTTTAAAAACGACTGGAAGCCATCTTGAATGGTTGCTTGACAAGACTCCTTCGTAGTCAGCTAAATATTGAGTACACCGTTCAAACACCGCAAACGGAACGCTTTTTTCTTTCTGTAAATCAAGGTAAATGCGCCAACATCCAAAGAACTACACTTTACACACATACCGGAGTCGTATGATTGTTTATTTCGTTGGATTTTTCCCATTACGTTAACTGTGAACGCATTTCGCCGCCGTTAGCCAGTTTGTGCTAGCTCGCATGAAGACCTTGCTCGGCGTTTGCCAATTTCACGTTTTATCCTGTACTAAATAACTAACCAATTGAATGTACGTTGTAACTATATATCGAGAGTAGAACATTCATTGCTAACATTAACGTTTTAACACAGTATTCAAAGTATTCGTGAAACCGGTAACGCTCATTACCGAAACTGCACATATTTAGCACGAAGCATTAGCTTAACGTGCTAGCAGAAAGCGCCACTAGTCCACTTACCCCTTCGAGGTTAGTTGGATTAAACGAGCAAATTGTACCGCTGGTTTGTCAGATATTTCATCACCATATCTCATAGGTGGTTTAGTCAACCTTAATTTATTCTGCTTATGTTCTTCACCAACGTAAATCGACGATTTCCCTTCAGTTTTATTTTAGCAAATCTAAATACTAGCAACAGTGTGTCGGTGTTGGCTAACGTTTGACTTTAGGCCAGCTAGCTACTGTTACTGCGTTTAATCAGCATAATATTCACTTTAGATTGTGACAAGCCTAAGTACTGACTATTGCTTTTTTTTAATTGTCGTGCTTTTGGTCGAATATGCCATATCTTACAATGCTGTCTATGTTTCAGGGTTGGACAGACTTGATAAAGGACACAGAGGCTCAGTGAAGCTAACAAGATGGCTAGCTGAACAGTCGGCCGACGCTTGAAAGCTAGCTAAGCCTTCCTGGTGAATTGTTTTCCAGATAACATTGGCAGATTAAGTCTATGTGAAGCCCAAAATTTAATTTCCAGAGTTGTTGCAAAGGTTGAAAAGACAGATCTGTTGCTTGATACCTGATGTCCCAACATTATTGTTGAGGATTTAAAAATATTTAAATTAGCATTTTGTTGAAGATAAAGGTTTAGGGAGGTAAGGGCAATCATAGGTTTTGAGTGGTCCCAGCAGGGTGGACTCACTTTATCTGGAGACTGTTAAGGGTTTGGCTGGATTTTTTTTTCTTTTTAATTTAATTTTTTTTTTTTTGTGGGGGGGTAAAGAAAAAATTAAGTTAAGTAAACATGAGCACCACCAGGACAGAGAACCCAGTGATTTTGGGCTTGTCTAACCAGAATGGACAGTTGAGAGGCTCAGTGAAACCTTCTGGAGCTCCAGGTGGAGGCGGCGGAGGTCCTCAACAGCAGCAGTTGAACCAGATGAAAGGCACAATCAATGGTAATTCCCAGCCAGCCCCTACAACAAATGCTGTCATCAAGTAAGTTCTTTGTTGGTAATATAAGAATTTTGACCTATTTTTGTCCCCATCTTTAAGACTCTTCTGTCAGGACATTGTATTTATTACTTACAACAACTTTACCTTCCACAGGCCTGGAGATGACTGGAAGAAAAATTTGAAATTGCCCCCAAAAGACATGAGGATGAGAACTTCGGTTGGTACAAGATGGTTGTCCTTGTATTGAGCTAATGTGTTTTAAGAGTTGACAATGAAGTATTTTATTTTTGTCTTGTCATTTTGCTTTTATTCAAGTCAGTTCAGCTTCCTGTTTCTAATGAGCCGCTCTTAGTGACTTGACCAAATGTTGATTGATCATTATTTTTTTACATCGTTCAACAATTATTGCAGGATGTGACTGCAACTAAAGGCAATGAGTTTGAAGATTATTGCCTAAAGAGGGAGCTACTCATGGGAATCTTTGAGATGGGCTGGGAAAAGCCATCTCCAATTCAGGTACTGTAAACCCCCCCTTTTACAGTTTAAGATATCCTTGTGCTTCATGAAATGAGTTTAACTGTAAAGGTATAGCATCTGCTCCTCTTCCTTCACTTTGACGTGACGCCAGAAGCCTTTTAATGTCTCTGCTGAGGTAGAAATGTCTTGCTTGTGGTTTTGAGATGATCAATATGACAGTTTTTACTTTAGCTGATTTAACTCTGACGGTAGAGATTATTGAGTTTAAATTTCTATAGGTTTAATGTGGTTTGGTCAGATTAAAGTAATAAACTAATAAGAAGGCAAACCCCTGCACTTAAAGTCAAGTTATTTTTAGCCCCACAAATAAAATGGCTCTGGGCCAAGGCAGTATCTGTCACCTCTTTGGTCCAGATGGAAGTGTATTAACGCTTACACTAGTTATCATGAAACTATGTGCTGATAATTTCATGAATTTTGGAAGCTGTTACCCTTCCTTAACCCAAATTCTTACATTGGTCAGACTGTTCAGACCAGTCTGACCCAGGTTCAGTCATCCCTGGAACTTTCACTGTCTCTCCTATCAGCAGAGAGTCCAGTTGCTTTTGTAGTTTCATATTCTTCACTCATGAATCTGAGAACCACTGAATATCATTGAAATAAATCCAGACACGTTTCAGTTTCATCCCGTCTGTATACTTGCTCCATCTGTCTTGTCCCTCGGGAGGATGTAGAGGGGAGAAGGACTGGAGGTGCCGAGGAGTGGAGCCCAACACATTTATATTGCGTGTTTCTTGTTTTGTGATGGTCTTAATTTGTTTGCACCAACCTATGTGAAAGAAGTGAGATGCTGTATTCACTGGTCATAACTTTTCTATGTGCAGGAGGAAAGCATTCCCATTGCACTGTCAGGAAGGGATATTTTGGCCAGAGCCAAGAATGGGACGGGAAAGAGCGGAGCCTACCTCATTCCCTTACTTGAACGCATTGACCTGAAGAGGGACTGTATACAAGGTGAGTTTGTGTGGGTCGATACTTGAGTATTGATATTTGCGATCCCAAACGTGCCAGTTTTAGGATAGATACTTTCACAGATCTGTTAAATTTCATGTTGACTTTTTCAACGCATAGTTATTGAGCCAGCTACAGGATCCATTCCCCACCAGTTGGCAGGGACCAACTTATTACTACGGCTGTATCAATGCGCCCTTCTTCAGCCGGTTGGTTTGATGGGATGAGAACAGCGGAGTCAAAGTGTAGTCTTTGTGGAGCTTCTTTACATCCAGAAACAAAAACGAGCCTACATGTGACGTGGGGTTAAGGTACATCTGGACTTGCTCGTTCTTCGTGTCAGTTGGCGTAATTTAAAGTTAATATGCAGGTTCTCAGCAGATCCCTTTACTTAAATTTCTCCTCAACATTTCTCATCCTTATTGCAACAGAAAATTCTCCATAAATGAAGAATAAGGAAGATAATGAGTTTTGGTGCCACTGGGTGGTTAGTTTGAAACTCAATCTTTCAACACTTTGACAGTTTTGTATGAACAAAATCACCTTTGGTTTTACTTGATGTCAGAGCTGAATGAAATTAGTGGTATCGCACATTACTATTTGTCACATTTGCATACAGTAACTGTGACGATATCAGTTCTTATCAAGTGGAAGTTGTTAATTTGGTGGTTGAGGAGAAATTGTTAGATGGAGAGTAGAGTTGTCACGATACCAAAATAAGTAACCATGAGACTATACCAGACAAAGTATCACGGTTCTGGGTATTATCGCGATAATGTGGCCTTTTTTAAATTATCTTTATGAACTGCAATGTATTTGTACAAGTTATGAATACTTATTAATTACGTATGTTATGTGCATGATAAACATAATGCTAATATTAATAATCGACTTAGGATAACAAATCCACTGTCTTTTAAAAAAAATCCATTTGACTATAATGCTTCTCCAACATAATAAAACATAAAGGACAAAATACAATAAACAGGAACTGATTCCCTGTGAAAACTGTATTTTTATGTGTTTTCTAGGTGCTTTGAACTCTTTTAACTCTTCATTCTTCAGCCTGTACACGGAGCATGTAGCCTAATATTAGCCAATTACAAAATAAACAGGAAATACTAACCTGACATAAATCTGGGTGACGACACTGCAGGTGTTTTGAGGTTGGATGTGTTCCCTCTTTTGGCTCCTGTAGCTCAGTGGCAGCGCCTGCACAGTGGACGGCCATCGTCTATTGCTTTACCGTCTGTGCCTTGTTTAAACCCCAAATAGTTCCGACTGTGGCTTTTGGAGTTTGTTTTTAGTGGCGCCACGAGCATGCTGCGGCAGACTCGCCGCTCGGGCCCGGTGCTTCTGCCATGGTGAGTGTGTGTTGTCTCGTGTTTGGCTGCTGTGTGCGCGTCTGGGCGAGATGAATTTCTATTCTATATTCAGCCAATCATTCAGCAGCTGTGTAGTTCAGTTGCCGTGTGGGTTTGTTTAGAAGGGAGTAGCAAGCAGTGAGAAGCCGGGTTGAGAGTCGAGGCGGCCGCTGTGTAGTGGAAACTGGCACAGTTAGTGTAGTCATCCACGGTAGTACCGTCATGTAGAATCTCTAGTTTGGCACCGCGGGGTACCGTGCAACTCTAATGGAGAGGAAGCAGAGATAAAAATCTGTCTTAGGCTGTAAAGATTTGAATTGTGTCACTGATGTGTGTTGGTTAGTCAAAGGAGATTAAATTAACTATTTTGATCTTTTTATGTCACATTCTGCAGCCTCAAATGTATCAGTGATTGGTAAAAGTGGTTAGAAACCATATATGGGGGAAAAAAAGCTTTCTGTTAATTAAAAAACTAATGGTGGAAAACAGTTTGCAACAAGCTCATGAAACTTAATATTGTGCAACAGCAGCATGTGGTGCTGTGGCACGGAAACTCGTACATTGTTGGAAATAATCATCCCACCAGCTTCCTGTGTAAAAAGCAATTATCTGGTGATTGAAAGAGCCAGCCTGTGTCTCAGACTCCACATGGCTTACCTCACTGCTAAAGAATTCAAGAAGTCAAACGGAGACTCGTCTCTGTGTCCAGCAGGATGGTTGGGTGGATCAAAAAGCATCCTGGGTAGAAAATGGATAACGTCACATGCTAAATGGGCTGTCATGGATTTTATGACCAATGAGCAATTACACGTTCAAGTTCAAGTCGGGAGTTATTGAGAAATGGAACGACGATCTATTACTAAAGCATTTTAAATGTACGTTTTCTGTTCTTGGTGCTTTGGAAGCACGTTTATTTGGCACTAAAGAGGTGAAAGTTGGTGTTAGTCTGAGCAAAACCAGTAATACCCCTGCATGTATGAGGTGGTGACCCAGTTCAGTGGCCCTGTAACCGAAGCTCGATTCAGCTGCACCTGGAACCTGAGGTTCACGCCTTTCACGCTTCTGCTACAAAGGAAGCGGATTTAAATTGTATTGCTTAATGCAGATTAAAGCTTTTCTCACTGCGTATTGTGGCGGTCTCGTCTTCAGTCACCTGTAGGCTGAAACTCAGTGGTCCAGTGTATCTGCGCTTTCCCGGTGCACTGAAGAGCCAGGTGGTGGCAGTGTTTGTTCGACCAGTGTAGAAAGGGCCCCAAGTACATTATAAATGCACTCAAATCTGATCACAATGTAGTTTTAAATATTTCCAAGGATAATTCTTCCTTGTCGTGGTACAGAAAGGAAGCAGGATTGGAACTGTTGCCTGGAGCCATGCTGATCACATCCAGCTGATGCTTCTCTTCTGTTGGAAAATGAACGCACGAAACGTCAAGCGTCCATGAAACTTTATTTATTTTTGGGAATATGTGAACTCCACATTTTTATTGATTGAGTTTTGTCGACGTGTTCAGATTAAGAGTTGGCTTCAACACCATGTTTCTGTTTTTTTTCCAGCTATGGTCATAGTGCCCACCAGAGAACTGGCACTACAAGTAAGCCAAATATGTATCCAGGTCAGCAAACACATGGGTGGCGTGAAGGTAATGGCAACCACAGGTGGAACCAACCTCCGGGATGACATCATGAGACTTGATGAAACGGGTAATGTTTGCACTCTGTTTTATTATTGTGTTGCTTTACTTATTGCTGTGTTCGTACTTGCCTGGAGTGCTGCATTAATGATCTGCATATTAAAGTGGAGACTTCAGCTTCCAGCCTAAACAATCCTGCTTAGAATATCAATGAATCTCTTGGTTATTTGCAGGCAAAACTGCATCATTTAAACAAGTTAATCCACCCTGTTTCTGTGGTTTTCCACAAAAATACCAGGTTCTTTTTAAATGTGATGTTATTGTTGTTTAACGAAATATGAAACGTAATTAAAATGTAGCACGAACCCCCATGTGGAAGCATGTGTACAGCCCAAAATGTTAAAACACTGCAGACCGTTTCTGTTATTACAATTTAAATATTAGCTTTCAATGTGAATCGGTGGGTTTGTGCAAATGTTTGACGGGTTAGCTATAGTTTGAGACTTTGATCTGGTCGCTAATGTTTAAAATAAGCTGCTTTTCAGAGACTGATGGTTCTACCCAGCAACAATAAAACGTCTATAACCCAGTCTTTGTGTTACAGAAACCTGTTTAACTGTTAGTCTTCTGAAGGTCGTAATGAATGTTGGTTTTTCACTCATCCTGAAAAGTGGGATGATTGTTAATCTTTGGTTGTGCTGCTAAACGATTGGCGATAATAGATGGAGTTGGAAAATGGGCAAAATACTTCAAACATGGTCAGACTTGGAGAATTAAATTCTCCTTGCAGCTCGTCACGGCGACATGTTTTCTGGAGTGCTCTCCTCGTTGGCTCAGTGTAGCCAGTATAATAAAGGTGCCACTCTTAAAATCCAGCGCACCTGTTGGTTATTAACCTTCTCATTTTATTTTACAGTACATGTGATCATTGCCACTCCCGGGAGGATTTTGGACCTCATTAAGAAAGGAGTGGCCAAAGTCAATCAAGTGCAGATGATCGTGTTGGATGAAGTGAGTGTGGTTGTTCTATAATGTGTGAATAAATCTGACAAATAGTTGCCCGGGTGAACTAAAATGTGCTTCTTCTTTCACTGCGTTCAAAGGCCGACAAACTCCTGTCTCAGGACTTTGTGGTCATGATGGAGGAGATCTTGGGCTTCCTGCCCAAACAGAGGCAGATTTTGCTCTACTCTGCAACCTTCCCTCTCAGCGTGCAGAAGTTTATGGTACATCTTCCTCATATTTGAGTACTCGTGTCATTCGCTGTGAGCTCGTGAACGGAGGGAGCTTTGACTCGTCTAACGAGCTAAACGTATTTCTTGTTTCTACCCGTCGTAGAATGCGCACTTGCAGAAACCCTATGAGATCAACCTAATGGAGGAGCTTACACTGAAGGGTGTGACTCAGTATTATGCTTATGTAACTGAAAGGCAAAAGGTCCATTGCCTTAACACCTTGTTTTCCAGGGTAAGTGTTGCTCTTCTGCATTCTGTTTCAGCTCCTGAACAGAGCTTTGATTTAAGGTTTTTATTGCAAATGTTTGCTTTACAACTTTGTGCAAAGATGGTGTCATAAATGTGCTTAAATGGCAGTTACCTCTTTCAGCATTTGTTCTCTTATTCCAGCTCCAGATCAACCAGTCTATAATCTTCTGCAACTCCTCTCAGAGGGTGGAGCTCCTTGCCAAGAAGATCTCCCAGCTTGGTTATTCGTGTTTCTACATTCATGCCAAGATGAGACAGGTAAGCTGGACCCCTGTGTTAGAAAAACTATGTTTTAAAGCTGAAACACGGTTGGAATTGGTGCAACAACAGCAGCTACACTTTCTTGAAGTGGTGTTTTGTGTGAATGTCCTGTTGCTTGATGTGCTGGTACCGCTCACGCTGCCGTTCTGGTTCCCGGGCGCTTTTAGGTTTGCCTCCTGATGGGAACTGCTGATGTTGACACCCGAGTAACTCCACAAACTGCTTTTGGACTTCTTCCACTTTTATCTGTTGTGTTCGAGACAAATGAATCCAAGCTATGGGTTGATTTTTATGAAACGGAGCTATATACCTACAGCATGCAGCTTGTGTTGTCATGACAGCCGTGGTACCATGTTACATGGTTCTGCTGTGCGTCTATAGGAAGAAGATTCTCTTCAGTGACTCTAAATTAACTTTTCTTTGGTCCGTAGGAGCATCGCAACCGTGTGTTCCACGACTTCAGAAATGGCCTGTGCCGGAATCTTGTCTGCACTGGTAAGTGACGGCACGTGTGCGCTCTGTCTGTCCGAGACTGTCTGCATGTCAGATGCTGACATGTCCTGTCAGAATGAGTTCCACAATGAAAAATTATAGCACAAGAAGTGCAGTTTTCTCCACTTCAACTGAGCTGATTTCTCAAATAATTTGAAGCAGCTCCATTTGCATTTTAAAGCATCTTTGTTACCAGAGATGCTGTTTGCTCAACGATCAAACGACTGAGATAGTTTCTTTAGGTGGTAATGAGACTATTGGGGCTTTGTCCCCTTAAAGTTCATCCATTTGAAGATTAGAACCACATTTAATTTTCTAAGTTTCTAATTAAAAGTTCAGAGGGATTTGGTGCTTGGAAAATTGACAGGCTGATCTGATCCTTTCCACCCACTCATCTGTAGTGCAGATGCAACACTGTAATGTTGTTGAGAGCCTCGCCCACACAGCAGTTTCCTGTTGAAGGTGTCTGTTTCGGATGCTTTCTGCTCAGGTGCGTCGCCTGCATGTTTGAACAGCGACTGCGGAGCGTCCCGACCCACTTCTCCTGATTTTCTCTATGCAAAACTCCCTTAGTTTCCAACCTCCTGTTTCCCTGAAGTGTATTACGGTTTAATATACAGGGAAACTAGTTAACGGCTCAGTTTGGTGGAGATATGACTCACTCTCTCACTGTACTGGTTTCTGTGTCCCAGAAGTGACAAACTCAAATATTTGTTTACATCTTTTTAGTCTGACTTTGTGTTTATCTTGGAGGAAGATGATTAAATGTGTTGTCTCCCCCAGACCTCTTCACAAGAGGAATTGACATTCAAGCTGTGAATGTTGTGATCAACTTCGATTTTCCCAAGCTGGGAGAAACGTACCTTCATCGCATTGGTCGCTCTGGTAAGAACCACCGACCATCTGCTCTGCTCGTCTCGCACGATTGTTTTTAATCTGCGACTGAAATGCAAATTATTTAAACTCTCATCTCAATTCCCAGGACGCTTTGGACACCTGGGTCTAGCCATCAACCTCATCACATACGATGATCGCTTCAACCTTAAAGGGATCGAGGAGCAGCTTGGAACAGAGATCAAACCCATCCCTGGCATCATTGATAAGAGCTTATACGTGGCAGAGTACCACAGTGAGAGTGGCGAAGAAGTCAAGCCATGAGCCAGTGAGTACAAGTTTTGGGATTATAGAATATTCAAGAGCCATTGTTTTCTCCTTTTCTGCCTCTGACTGGCCACAGTAATGGGTTTTGTAATTAAACTGATAAATGGCAGGAATTTGTGCTGAATCCCTGATGTCACTCACTGGCAAAAAAACCACTGAAAACCAACCTATTAAGTAAAGAAAAAACAGACGCTGGGAATAGTGAAAGACTGAGCACCAACTAATGCTGCTCTTTGTTAACAAACCCGCTTGAATTCAGTTTAGTTCAGAAATGATTAAACGTTTCATGTGGGATATCTGCCTCGAATGGCCTGATCTGACGGTTCTTATTTCATGTTAAATGCTGTTTTGGTTCTGCATTTGAGCCTTTTTTGCTCGTAGTTACTTCTCTGACCGCAGAGTTGGTCAACAACACTTCAGAGGCTGCATTTATACATGGAATAATGTGACTGAGAAGTGCCGGTTCATTATTCAGCCGTTTGATCTGAACTGCTTGAATAAAAAAAAGCAACATAATCTGTCTGAATGGGCTGCTTTAGTCCAGTGAAAGCTAACTTTATTCCTCTCTTCTCTCCCAACAGATCAGTCCATCCTCCACTCCCCTTTGTATGCTTTTTTTTTTTTTTTTTTTTTTTCTCCAACCCCCACCGTCTTGGATTTATTTTTTCTTTTTAATGTACAGTTTCTGTCCGTCTTCCTTTTTGGATGCCACCTTTAGGAATGTGTATTTTGATGGACGCTTTTTGGAAGAACTCATCCGCCTTTAAGGCCCTGTGCTGCACCACAAAATACTGAAGACATAAGCACCGGGGGGGAAGCATGGGACCAAGTCGAAAATATCAGTGCACATAGATGATTCATATCCACCACGAGCCAGCACCAACAGACCCAGAGATGACACGCTCCATTCGCCACGTTTTATTTAGGAAGTTTTAACCAATTTGTATCAAGTGCCTTAACAAGCAGTTCAACTCGTTCTAAAGTAATAACCCTTCATTATCTGCCATTCTGCTCACTTCATACCACACGTTCATGTTCACCTAATTGAGAATCTGAGTAACTAATTTAACGTCTGACCAAAAAGGTGAATTCATAACTTGTTTCGGTTGAGTCATCCATCAGTAAGGAATGGAGGTCATTTGGAGGAGGGCTGGTCTGAGTTATCTTTTCGCTGGCTTCGCTGAACTCGAGTCTGGCTGATGAATGAGGACAAACTTGGATTTTCCACGGACACATGCTGGATATTTTTCTTTCTTTCTTTCCTGCAGCCAGACTGTCCAGCTGTTGTGAGGGGGCTCATGCTTCTTGGAGACCCAGACTCTTTCCTGTCTTCAGCATCAGAACACTAAAAGTCGATGAGCAGCCTTGTAACACCACGCGTCATGAGGATTCCTGTTTCAGTGGAGTTTATTTGGAGAGATTGCTTTTGTTTTTTTTCTTTATTGTCCTGTGTTTCACCCTCCTATGGATGGCCATACTTATTTCTGCAAGACATGCAGCCAACTGGTGGGGTGCACCTTACACCTTGTGTATATACCTTCATTTTAAAATAGTTTTAAACAAGTGTAAAAGGCTGGCCGACAAACTGGAAAGCCGCCCGCCCCCCTTCTCTCTTGTTAGCACTGGAGACCCTTTTCCTTTACTGCCAGTTTGTTTGTTCTGCAACATTGGCCTGTGAATTTATTTATAATTTTAGAAAATTGCAGAAGATAAACATTTAAAGGCTCTTGCCCATGAAATGTTTTTGAGACAGTTATCGCTAATCTTTTAGCCTCCAAATTCGATGGCGAGTGCAATTCTTCAAAGACGCACTTAAAGTGTTTAAATTGTCGCCCTTATTCTCCTGCTACCAGTGTTAACAAGCGTCGAGTCAAGACAGATGGCTTTCTGAAGCTTGTGCATTTTGATTAATTCTTTGTTGGCACCAGCCTTGACTTGTGAAATTGACTCATGAGACACTTACGATTTTCCACGAAAAGCAAGTGCTGGTGTGTGAAGAGAAATGATGATCTGTCACGTAGTAGTAGTATTACATGCTGCAGTGCAGCTGAATTGGCGGTTAAATTAGTTTTCTGGGGGACGGTATTAGCTGTTACGTTGATTAATGCTGCGTTTAAGCGCGGCTGCATAAATTCCTGATGTTGGGCAGAAGCTGTTTTGTTGTCCCCCTTTAAAGAATGTTGGCCGACCGCATCAAAACGAACCATCTGACCTGAAATGTAGCAGGAATTAATCCTCTTTGCTGTGCAAGTTAGCTGGCTTTCTTAAATCTGGCTAACAAAAGCTACTTTACTAAACGACCTGAGCAGGTTGGGTTGCACTTAACAGAGAGGCGGGTTCAGCCTCCTCTGACTGAACTGCTTTTTGTACACTCTCGATGCCCAGAGGGCAGAGGCCAATCGTGGTGCAGAACCTTAAAAATAGGCATGGAGGGGGATGGGCACGATGGATTACGAAAAAACGTTGGACTGCTAGTCGAAAACCAACTTTGGGCACCCCTGCCCGAGTTTATGGCTTACTTCTCTGCCCTTTGTTGCTTTATATTTTGGGGGTTTGGGTTATTTACAAGCAACTTGACGGCCTTTTGTTTGCATAAAGGTTCTCTGAACATTCGTGTCCAGCTAGAACCTTTTTGCTGCAGAGGTTCCCTTTTTCCACAGTGAGATGCTCTCGCGACTGTTCTAATCGGTGAGAATTGTAACTTCTCTTTTCATTTCGGCTCATTTCGTAAGTTGCAACGATTACTTAAGCTTACTCACCTGTTTTCTCATCGGTTAGAACTCGGATCCCTGTCCTCTCAGTTCTTTTGTCCCCACAAATACTTTCACATCTGATCTAATTTGTCTTTAAAGGGGGGGGGGGGCTGTATTTATGAACCAAAACTTAAACAAATAAAGTGAAGCATTACTGAGGGAACCGGGATCTACCTGTTCAGACAGTTGGCAGCTGTCTGTCTCTTGCCAGCCCTCTGGCAGCATTTGCCACAGCCAGTGCTTTAAGATAAAAATCTTCAGTCCTTGAAGATTCAGAGTGTGGCGTCTTTGATCGTTTGCAGCAATGCTGCCCGAGGCTGGGAGTTTGAGAACCTTCAAGACTGAGACAAGAGCATCTTGCCCCAGATTGGGTGACTAAATGTGTAGCCTCAGTAACCAAATTGTCTCATTCTTAAAGGTGTTTTTTAAATTCTTTGGGTGGTTGAATTGGCTCACTCGCTGCCCTGATGCTCACGCTCGTCCTCTCGATGGTTGCGACACATTTGACAACACAGCTTCCGTGTACAATTAGGCCGTCCCATCACTTACCCGTCGAGAGACTGTGCGAGGAGTCCTTTTTAGGATTTCCCTCAAGTTGATGCATCAGTAAAAAGATAATTGGTTGGGGCCAATGGGCACTTTAAAACAAGACGCTAAGACTAAAGGAAGAAGAAGAAACAGATAAAAAATCCAAAGTGTTGGTAATGGGTATGAAAAGATTTCAGAGTTGCCCTTTAGATTTTTGTTTTTCAAACAAGTGTTCAGATGGAGTACGCCTTACTTAAAGTCTCCAAATTTAAGTCGATTTGAAACCTGAGTTCATTTCTTTTATTTGGAATTTGATGATATAATTGGCAGTTTTCAGTGACGCAAATTTTACAAGTGAGTTCAGACGTCATGGAGATTATTGGATTCAAAGTTTGGTTTAAAAATAAAGCTCACTGAAATTTATTGGCTGGTGTGTTTTATTTGTTGCCTCCTGAGTTTGCTGCTGTTTAAAGCCAGGGGTGTGTGTGTGTGTGTGTGTGTTGCTGCTCTGTGTTTCTTCTATCTTGATGTGAACTCTGACCTGGAGGAAGTTTCTCAGAACAGTCGTGCTTGTACTCTCTTCAGATTGCGCCTCGAGATGCACGGCTCTGTGTTATTTGGCTTCTTTTTTGCGTCCCTCTTTGCTTGTTCAAAGAGTATTCCTCCCCCGTGTGACAGGTAAGATGAACCACTTGCTTTTGGTGTTTCTGTACATGAGGAAACGTGGACTTGATGCCCTGTTCACTCCATCAGAGGTGTTCTGTCGCAGCTTGTTTTCAGAGGACACTCGGCTCATTTAGTCGTTTACTTGTGAGCACATTTTGGTGAAATAACGTGTTGCTGGTCAACCAAACGAAGTGGGTTTGAGTTGTTTTTGTTTTTTTGCCAGCTGTCTTAGACAATGAAGCGTTAAATCGAGCGTCTCCAACACTGCGTGAGTAAACCTTTGCCCTTAGCTCTTATGTTTTATTAATGCCATTGATTAGAGTTATTACGTCCCAGCCATGTTACAACATTAGTTTATTCCACTAATAAAGAAGGGACCTTCTGTTAATAATTCACTCTTCATTTCAGTGGAATATACTGCACAGGGCCCATCCTGCACCAGGTACAGGAAGCTAAACTGTTTGACAAGTACTTTGTTGACATGAAGCTGAATTCGGCTCCTGGTGAGTCATGTCAGTAAATGCCTCTGTCATGATGACAGTTGCGCTCCTCCTTCCGCTGCTGTCATTTTTTCCAGCAGAGCTTGTTTTGTTGGCGTTTCACAACCTTTCGAATGAGTGGCCAAATGCGACCGCCCCGCCTGCGAGTTCACAATCTGTGGAAGTCTCTGGGCAGAAAGGTGACAACATGAAGATGATTTTCAGGATTCTTGCTAGATGTAGGAATAATTTACAGACACCGTTAAACAGAATAAACACTTTACTACATTTACTGTTGTGAAAGATGATTTACACCCATCTTCCAGGTCCTAAAACTGGATAAATGCATCAGATGAACAACATATTGCTGTTATTGTTGAACAAGAACTAAAATGCAGAAGCAGTGTGCAGAACCACTTTAAGCAGCAGTGAGTTGCAGTAATCTGTGACGTCATCATTGTGGAGGAATCTCGGCCCACTCTTCTCTCCAGCGTTGCTTCAGCTCATTGAGGTTTGCAGCATTGGTTTCTGCACAGCTCTCTTAAGGTCCCACCACAGCTTTTCAGTCAGGCTGAGGTCTGGACTTTGGACCATTGCAACACCTCGATTCTTTTCTTTTTCACACATTCTGTTGTAGATTTGCTGCTGCTTGGGATCATTGGGCCTCATGCAAGAACAGTTCGTACGAACGGATTTGTTCTTAATGTTGTGCGTACGAGTTATTTAAGAGAATTTTAAGTTAAGTTTTCTTTCAGGTACGAACAGAATTTACGAGCGATCCAGACCTGTCGTAGGAGTTACTTAAAATAGTTCGCTGTTAGTCGAATCAAGTTTGCTTGACTAATGGATTGTATATTTAATTACCAGCAGCTGACTTGCTACTTTTGGATGCTTTAGCGCGTCAGGCTCTTGCAAGAGACCGTGTAGATATGCTTGCGGAGACAGACAGATTTAGATTAATATGCAGCTTGCTAGAGCCACAACTCCAGAGAGAAACACGCCGATCAAACCCAATTCCACCACACGTCCAGGTCTCCTCACCACCCTTGGATTTTTGGCCTCGGGAACCTTTCAGAGGGAGATTGGAGACCGATCCGGTGTGTCCCAGTCCTGAGTCATTCGCCCCCCTTGGTCATCAAAGCTCTCATCAGTTTATCACCCAGGTACATCAAATTCCCATACACCGCTGTTGAACAAGTACTAATGAAGAGCGACTTTCAGGCCATGGCTGGACTGCCAAACATGATCGGAGCAATGGATTGCGCACATGCGCGTCTAAGCACCCGTGCCATTGTGGAGCGCACTGAGCTGAAAGCCAGGTGGGTGCGTCTCCATACAGTGGGCGGCAAACTGCTCCATGACCTGAAACAGGCCTCATCATGATGAGGCAACAACTGATTGCACAGCTTTGGGTGCAGTCATCGAGCGCCTGGCCATGGCGAGTTTTTAAAAGCCTTCGCTTTAGCAGGTTCCGTAATTCCACTGCTGATACTAAAAATGAAAGATTTACCTCTTTGGATCTCTGAAAGCAGAAACTCAATCCCTGAAGTTAAGAGCGTTTGAATCTGATGTGGCGTGTTCACACGAGACCTTACGAAAAGAGAAATTTGGAATTAAAAATATGAAACTGTTCTTGCATGAGGCCCATTGACTGCAAGGTGCCCAGGTCCTGTGGCTGCAGAACAAGCCCAGATCATCAGCCCTCCACCACCGTGCTTGACAGTTGGTATGAGGTGTTTGTGCTGATATGCTGTGTTTGGTTTCCTCCAAATGTGCTGCTGTGCATTATGACCAAACATCTCCACTTTGGTCTGGTCTGTCCAAAGGACATTGTTCCAGAAGTCTTGTGCTTTGTTCAGATGCAGCTTTGCAAACCTAAGCTGTGCTGCCATGTTCTTTTTAGAGAGAAGAGGCTTTCTCCTGCAGCCCTTCCAAACAAGCCATCCTTGTTCAGTCTTTTTCTAACTCTGCTGTCATGAACTTTAACCTTTAACATGCTAACTGAGGCCTGTAGAGTCTGAGATGTAGCTCTGGGCTTTTTCACCTTGGGGTGAACTTGCTGGGATGTCCACTCCTGGGAAGATTGACAGCTGTCCTGAATGTTTTCCACTTGTGAATAATCTTTCTCTCTGTAGAATATCATTGCTGATGTCTTTCCTCCAGAATGCTCCAGTCCAGCAAACTGAGAAGATGTCTTATAGAGGTTGCTGAATAGTGTATCTGATTAGTAGCACCTGGCAGCCTCTTAATTCTAATGGGAACTGTAAGGTTGGACTTCTGGTTTTTCACACACTGCTTCTGCACTTAGTTTTTGTTGAAAAAAGTTGCATTTCAATGTTGCATGTTCATCTGTGGTTGTACTTCCCTCATTCTAGACCTGATTTGTTAAACTTTAGAATGAATTAGAATGTACTTTATTTTCCACATGACCATAATCTCCATCCACACATTTTAAAATGGTTACAATGGGCTGTTGTGCAGATGCACACCAGTGTCAAAGATCACCCAGAGCTCTACTCACAGATTTACACGCCACATCCGGTTGTTGTGCCAGGGGGGCGCTTCAGGGAACTCTACTATTGGTGAGTGAACCGTGCAGCCTTTTGCTCAGATGTCTGAGTCCAATCGCCCCTTCCTCTCTGAGCTGTCCATACCCAGGTTCCCCATGCAGACACTGACATTGACCCCCTGTACCCAACAGGGACTCCTACTGGGTCATCAATGGACTCCTTCTCTGAGATGACAAACGCAGCCTTTGGGATGATTCAGAACTTTCTCCACCTTGTCGACAGGCAATTCTCAAATCTTCATCTTTTACTCCCTAAAGAAAAAAAAAAAACTGTTTCTGCAGGTATTTCTGCATGCTCATTTTGAAGAAGTCATTTAGCATCCAGAGTCATGCGCCCTGGAAATGGAGCTCTCGGGGGAGATTTCAAGATCTGTGGAATAAAAGATTTTCTCTCACCTTTCCACGGATATGGCTTCATACCAAACGGTGGGCGGATTTACTATGAAAGGCGCAGTCAGCCTCCATTCCTCACTCTAATGGTGGAGAGCTACTATCAAGCAACCAAGGATAAAGAGTTCCTCAGGTGATATTTAGGCCGACGCTAACGTCCTGCCAGACACATTATTATTCTTCTGCTGCCTCGTGGCTCCCCCAGAGTCTAACATGAAAAGAGTAGTGCTTGTGCCTCTCTGTGCCCCTGATGTTTTGGGTTTCCTAACTATGCTTATTATGCGCCACCTTAACCCTGTGCTGTTTTGAGTTAAAAGACTGTCTCTTATTGTTTATTCAAATGTGCACGTTCAGTGCAGCTTTACCACTTCTGGAGAGGGAGTACCAGTTCTGGATGCAGAACCGTTCTGTGGCTGTAAACGGGGAACATGTCCTGAACCGGTATCATGTGCCGGTGGACTTCCCCAGGTAGGTCTGAAATAAAGGTGCTGAATAGTAAGAAGAAATGGAGGTTCCACCCACACGAACGCTGTTTTCTTCTAGGCCTGAATCCTATACAGATGATCTGGAATTAGCTGAAGGGCTCACTGATGGTAACGGCTTATTAATGTTGTTTTATGTGGCTGAATGAATCCTCTGTGAGCAGGAGATGCACAGTTAAAGATTCTCTTTTAAAACTGGCGTGCGTTTCCATGGATCATTTGTGCAAAACAAATTTGCTCTGAAAATACTTCGTCATGCTGCAATGAATAATTAATGTTGCAACACATTTGTTCTGCGAGCCTCCCGTGGAAAAAAGCTGTTATTTATCTAGAATGTTAAATTTTTCTGCCACCAAAATGTTTGCTTTCATTAACTGAAGTAATGCTCCCTTTTTTTTAATCAATATTTTATTCAAATATTCATGTTCATGAAGTTATTTCCTTCAGAAGAAGCTTTTTTTTTTTTTTTAATTTGTCTTGAAAGCTAATGAAAAATGTTCCAAAAACTGAAGCAAACATAGCTCAGCGTAAGGCTGAATATGCTAAGAAAAGACACCTACATGAATAAGGGCTGAATATTAAGTGTGGTTTTATTATGGCTCCACTTGCCTTTTTGCTCCCTGGCCTCAGAGGACAAACCGCAGCTGTGGATGGATCTGAAAGCAGGTGCAGAGTCTGGTTGGGACTTTACTTCCCGCTGGTACATAAACGGTGAAGGCCACAATAACGGCTCCCTCAGAGAGACCCGCACCAGTCAGATCCTCCCCACTGACCTCAACGCTCTCATGTGCCGCAGCGAGAAAACTCTTGCTTCATTTCACCGGTTACTGGGTGAGAACACAAGCAGCCTTTTGACCTTCAGCCTATCTCTGCTTTCAGCTCCTAACTGGTGTTACGTAACGTTGATTTGCTGCTATCTGACAGGTAATGGTGACTCAGCTGCTCAGTATGACCAGGCTGCAGCCTGCAGAATGAAAGCCATTGAGTCAGTGCTGTGGGATGCTGAGAGAGGCGCGTGGTTTGACTACAGCCTCGTGACGCAGTCCAAACACTTTGAGTTCTACCCTTCCAACCTGGCACCTGTTTGGGCCCAGTGCTACTCTCTGCCTGAGATGGGAGAAAAGGCACTGCAGTACCTCAAGGTTGGTACCACAAACGAGCACTTCCCCTTCACTTCTCGAATTTCTTTAAATATTGCCAGAAAAACCGAACATGGGTGCAGTAATTTATTGTGAGCATGTGGAACATACAGTACAATAAAAGGTAAAAACGGTTGATACAACTCTAAGGAGCTTGAAAGTGAATATCTGGTCTGAGCTCCTTCATTCTCCAACACAGCCTGAACCCTGCTAGAGAAGCATTTCTTTGAGTAGTCTTCAGGAATAGTTCTCCAGGCTTCTTGAAGGACATCCCAAAGCTCTTCTTTGGATGTGGGCTGCCTTTTGTTCCGTTCTCTGTCAGATGATCCCACACTGCTTCAATAATGTTGAGGTCCGGGCTCTGGGGAGGATTCATCCCTCCATAAGACCTGTTGCCACTGATTTTCAGTCCACTTCTTGTGTCATTTGGCACAGCTCAGCCTTTTCTCCCTGTTTCCCTTCCTTAAGAATGGCTTCTTGACAGCCACCCTTCCATGGAGACCATTTCTGATGAGGCTTGGGCCAACAGTAGATGGATCAGCTGAAGGTCCAGATGCATCTCTCAGGTCCTGTCAGGTCACAGCTGGATTTTTTCCTCTTTCTTAAGGACATCACTTTCAGATCCTGTTCATCTGCTGTAGATAGTTTTTTAGGCCTGACACTTCTTCTTTTGTCCTCCACTTGTCCAGTTTCCTCAAATGTTTTAAGGACACACTGCACACCATGCTGAGATATGCCAAGTTTTCAGCTAATAGCTCTTTGGGAATCACCTTGTTGCTGCAGAAATCCTATTTTCTGTCTGTCAAACTGTTTTTCATAGTGTTCCTCACTTTTCAAGGTTGAATCGGTTCTCATCACATTGTGTGTGTTTTTTTTGCATGTCGTAAAACTGAGTGATACTCTGCAATCAGATTTAACAATAAGGAAGTGCTCAGGATTTTACAGCCCAGAATGGCTGTTATCGTACTGGAACCATCTGGAGTTTGAACAGTGCTTGCTGTGAACTGGGTCGATTCAGGAGTAAACACCTAGTCTTAAAACCGTGCTGAATGTGTGCACGTGGCTGTCTTTGCTCACAAGTGGCATCTTTGATTGAATCGGGTTGATTCAACTGTGAAAAGTGAAGCAGTGCTTTTCTGTTCCAAAAAATTCTTTGCATCTTTTAATCTTTCAAAGTTTTAGTTTTTCTTCTGGTTTTACTTTAAATTTAATATCAGAAAGTGACTTTTTTTTGCATGGGAGACTGAATGATGGATTTTCTTTTCACCGACATCAGTACTGCTGCAGACACCCACAACCGCTCCGTCACCTCATCTGTCGGCCATCACAGCTCCACTCAAACAGCTGAAGCTTGGGGCATTTTGCTCAGTGCTTCCTGACGGTCGCAGAGGGAGGACAGGCTCTGTTCAGGAGCCCACTTCCACCAGGATGTTTCGTGGGCCTCAATAACTATGCTTGGTTTCACCAGCAGATGGCACACACACACTACAAAGGTTTCATGTGTGGTTGCACTTGTTTTCTCGTGTGCACAGGGGAGTGGCGCGCTCCAGTTCCCCAATGGAGTCCCAACATCCCTGAGGGAGTCCGGCCAGCAGTGGGACTATCCTAACGCATGGCCTCCTTTGCAGCACATGCTTATAGAAGGTAGGAAGCAAACACTTGATCTTCCACTGTGTTTCCTGAAACTCTGTGATGATTCAGCATCTGCTCTGTACATTTTCAGGAATGACCACGCAAACGTGCAGTCACACGAGTTGGCTCACGTGCTCTGGCTTTGTCTGTCAGCAACCAAAGCTGAGGCCAGTTTTGGTTTTAATTTGAGGGTGTTTACATCCACATCAGATGCACAGGGGAGCAACTGCTCCTGTTAGTTCCCACATTTTTCATCTGGCATCTTCTTTGGTGATGCTGTCCTCATTTTCTTCTTGCTTCAGGGGCTTTTCGCCTTCAATTTGGTCTTCATCGAGGGAAATACATGCTCAACTGTGTTGTAATTGGTAACAGATTGGATCAAAAGAAAAAAAACAAAAAAAACTTGGACCTTAAAAATCTCCAGTGTTTCATTGAGCTCTTCAAAAAGAAAACCCATATACTCACCTAATATTTCAGCTTGTGGCAGCTTCATGTAATGAAAACTGTATTTGGCTTTTATTTGTCTAGGTTTATCCAAACTGCCCTCTGAGGATGCCGAACATCTAGCTTTTGATTTGGCCCAGCGTTGGATCAAGACAAACTGGCTGGCCTATATGAAGTATGAAGCCATGTTTGAAAAGGTGAGTCTTTCTAAGCTTTGGTGCTTCAGAGCTCACGTTGCACTGTGATAACAGACTCAAATTTTCCTCCCCCTGACAGTACGATGTGAATGGAGATGGCAAACCTGGTGGTGGAGGAGAATATGAAGTTCAGGTATTTGATCTTGTGTTAAAGGACTAAATCTAACTCTTAGTCGCTCAAGTCCTTCTCACTTCATGCATTTAATTTCCTGTCACTGTTTCCTGATGTTTGTCTCTCATCTTGAACACATTTTCAACTTCACATGCAGACACTCTCTCCTACCTTCTGTCAGTTTCTTCACTTTAATTCAGAGGTGCTAATGGACCCGGGAAGAAACTCACTTTGTGTGTCAGGTGTTTATTACTGAATTAAATCTTTGTTTTGCTGGTGGTTTAATTAGCTTTATTATAAAAGCTGAGGCAAAGCTACGCTCTGCTGTTGCTCCCCATGTTGCAGCTGGGTTTCGGTTGGACCAATGGCGTTGTCCTGCAGCTCCTGGATCAGTATGGGGCGACTCTCACCTTGGGAGGCAGACGTGTGTGCTATGACCTCCTGCTGCCTCTGGTCGTCTCAGTCACTCTCATGCTCCAGTGAGTCCGAGGTGTCGGAATGATCCCTGGTTTCACTCCACTACATCACCCCTGTCCACTGAGGGGCTGCAGGAAGACAAATTGACATCAGTAAAGTGTGCGCTTCTTTTCAGAGGTAAATTATCATGGTCTTTACGAGATGGTGTAGATCATTGAGACACTTCTGGACTGCAGATATTAAACTGTTTTAATGTAAATTGTAAAGTTTAAAGCTGTATCAACTCCCACAGAGTCCTTCTATTTGCCTGCAAAATGAAGTTGGAATGTTAATGAGCTCATGTGAGAAATAAAATGTGAATTATTGTCATTAAATGTATATAAAACATGTTTTTTTTATTAACTTCTTGAGTTGCTTCTGCTCTGTCTTTAAATGTCAGACAGCAGATGGTTGATAATGGCGGTAACATCACGTGAGAGTTGAAATCCATGAAAGTGGAAAAAAGAACACATTGTCATGACCTTTGGTGTATATGCAGACATTTTAGTGCAAAACATGACAACAAAATGCAAAATACTAGAATTTAATGCATGCGGTTTTCAATGGATCCTGTGTCAAGGCTTTTTGAAATCCAGCAGGGAAGACTCAGAGTAGTTACTGAAGGTAAATGCATTGAGTGGCTCTTCTCATAAGAATTAACATTAATTGTAACTAATCTTTTTAGGAAATGTAAATCTTAAAGATTCGATTTTTCCACAGAACTCTTACTCTTACTGTGGATTATTAGATTAACGTTGGCTTAGACTACATGGATGCAGCATTTTAAAGGCCCGATCTGAAGGAGAAACCTTTTCAGCTGTTGTCTGCCATCGCTGTTTACGCCACAACCCATTATTGGTTGTAGGGACACAAAATGTCTGGAAGGCATGGCTCCAGTCTCTGGATGCCATAGTAAGACAGATGTCACCTTTGTTTGGTGTTTTTATTTTGAACCCGAGGCGGAAAGGTGTCAAAGACTAAACTGAAGACATTACTTGAAATGTATACAGAAATGAAGAGGATCAGAGAAGTGAGAGCAGAGCGAAGTCTGGCATCTGTGCCACATCTGGCTTTTGAAGCTAATGGAGGAGCTCCACCGCCTGCCATCATCTTTTCTCCTTATGCTGCATCCCACCCAGCGTCATGACAGTTGCAGGACATCGTACATACGCCTCCTCTGTCATGCTCGGAATACCAAACCTTTTGTTTTCTTTTATTCCTTTCTTTTTGTATTTTGCAGCACATCATTCGTTGCTTCATTCCTGTTGGTTTGTGGATGTGGGTCATAGCAGCAGCCGAGCTTCAAGAAGGTTTTCGTGAATTTCTGACACCGTTTAAATATGGCTCCAGCTATCTTATAGACTGGCCATCTGTAAGGAGTCGTAATTATCTTCTTGTTTCTCTCATGTTGGTGACCTGTAGAAATATCTTGGGAATACTGTGGGGAGACTCTTTGGAAAAGGTTGACACTTTTGAAAACGTCTCTTGCTGTCATCAATCAGATCAGCAAAGTGGAACAAGGCGCACGTTCACTGTCGTCACTTGTGAGCTGACTGAAGCTCCCACCATGGTGACTGCAAGTCTGAACACTTTTTTTTTTTTTTTTTAAATGTTGGCACAAACTGAGGGCTTGATATGGATGATGGCAGGGCCACAAAGAAAGAAGGCATCTGTAAAAGATAAGAGATGAGGAAACATAAAGGGGTAACTTTAAGCCTTTTAACTTTCACATTTATTTCTGTATACTTTAATTTCATTCATTTTCTTTTACCGAACTCATTTGTGTGCTTTCATCCAAAGGGACTCACAAATGATGGGCGCACCAAGGGGCTCATCAGTCTGCCCGAGAACACTTTGATATGTTAACTTGGGAAGTTTAGGATCCGTTGCTGGATAACCACTTCCTTTTTTTTTTTTAAGAACCACCTACAAGGCCTGAATATAAGGTTATTCCACATTTTGGAAGTCGCACCTTTTCACACTTCAGGTGTATCTGTGAGTTCTGCAACACAAAGGGAAAATTCAGGGTTAGCATGCGACTTACACAAGCCGGCACAAATGTTTAGCAAAACTTAAGCCAGGTTTTCGGTGCCGATTTCCTGTATTGTTCACACTACACCAGGGATGTCAAACTCCGGTCTTCCCTGCTTCAACGCACCTGATTCAGATCAATGCATCATTTGCTGGTTTGTACAGAATTTAACAATCTTCCAGATCCATTAAATCTGAATCAGTGTGTTGCAGCAGGGAACATCTAAAACCTGCAGGACAGCGGCCCTCGAGGACCGGAGTTAGACATCCCTGCGCTACATAATGTGTAGATGTACTGTGTTCATACCACACATATGATCTACAGCAAAGGGTCACACAGCACAAGACTTTACCCTCAATTCCTCTGCAATCTAAGCAATTCTAGTCATCGTGCAGATACGTTTATCTTGTTATTGTTATAATATGACACGAGTAGCTCCTGTTTTGATGTTATTGGCTGTAGCGTCTCACTTACCAATTCCTCCTCCGCCAACAGTCGTGTGCTAGTTACTGTCAGAAACTGTCCACGAGCCTCAAAAATCACATCTGTGGAAGGTTCGCTTGAATGACTGATGACCAGGGGCTGTTCTCATAATGAAAATCTGCTCACAATCTTGTACTATGAACTTGACTTTAGGCCTTACAGATATGAGTGAAGTTGCTCAAATCGGATTGTTTCAGAGGAAAAGACAAAATGGTAAAAAGGAAAAATGGAGACTGAAAACTAATGAAAAAAAAAATGTAAATGAGCGCTTTTTAACAATCTGTGTATATTGACACTTCTAGTGGCACTGCTATCATTCCACAGTTTAGAGCCCGAGAACAAAGATTTATGAGAATCCAGGAGCCGCACTCGTTAACATCTTTCATCAAGTCCAGTCCAGAATCGCTGAATTAATACACAGCTTAGCAGCAGAAAAGTGTGAACTGCCAATGAGGAGCAGAAGGAAATGTGGGTATTAGTCTGGGCTTGGTTACTAACCGGATGTTTTTTACGTGCACAAGAGGCTATACGGCGCTTTATTCGGACTACTATTCTCGTATAACGGTTTAAAAAAGGGTTGAAAACTCTATTAAGACATTAGATGCGTGTCAATTTAAAAAGAAACCAAGTCAACAATTGTAACTTCTGATTCATCCAGCGAAGTCACTCTTTGTCATTTCTGCTTATAGCTGTGGTAACATGTTGGTCAAGCATGAAATTAAGTCTGTACAGATATTCAAATGGCTGTCAAAAAATGTAATGAGAAATTTTTTCTTTTAAAGAGGAAATGGCCAAAGAGATAGGAAGCCAAAGAAGGGATTTTGCTGTTTTTTTTTTCTTCTTAGCATGAGTGGATACAACAGATTGAGTGTGCAATTTAAATAAGCAGAAGGCCAACAGCCTCAGTGGTCCATGCAACCCCACAGATCTTACTCAAAAATTGTTTCATTGTGGATTTCCATCTGCAAAAAAAATATCACTAGCAAACATAAATGACACCAATACAGTAGCAGCCATGCGTATTATATGCAGTGTTTAGGCAGCAGTCAGTGTCTTCAGCCCTCGCTGACGGCAGTAACTGGCATTAATCTGCTCCCACATCACCATGCTGTTTTAGCAGAAATGTCTTTTGTTGAGGTAATGAGCTCGAGCTGTAAAGTGTGGAAGAAGTCGTCCACCAGTTAAGTGGTGATGCGGGGACACTGCAGCACTCGTGTGTGCGTTTAATTGCACAAGTCTGACGTTGTTATTCGTCATTCAGTGTGCAGTCCAGGAGCTGTAAAGCAGCATTACATGTTGTTGAGCGAGGAAAGGTCAGGTTGTCTTGTCCTCAGTGAGCATTAAGTCAGTAGCACTGCATACAAATTAGCATCCATATATGTTCACATTTGTTTTACGGAGAATACATGATACTCTTGATAAATAAATAAATAAATATATATATATATATATATTTCTAAAATCGTTACTGCATGTACAGACCTGCGCAAAAGTCTAAAGCAGCATTTCTTCTTTTTTAAATGTGCAGACAAAAAAAAGTAATGTATATGAGGCAAAAACAGTTTGTTCAACTCTAAGGAGCTTGAAAGGGAATTTTTGGTCTGAGTTCCAACAGTAGATGGATCAGCTGAAGGTCCAGATGCATCTCTCAGGTCCTGTGTCAGGTCTTTGCTGGATTTTTTCCTCTTTCTTAAGGACATCACTTTCAGATCCTGTTCATCTGCTGTAGATAGTTTTTTAGGCCTGACACTTGTTATTTTGTCCTCCACTTGTCCAGTTTCCTCAAATGTTTTAAGGACACACTGCACACCATGCTGAGATATGCCAAGCTTTCAGCTAATAGCTCTTTGGGAATCACTTTATTTCTGCAAAATAATAGATCTAGATATGCATCTATCTATGTGAGTGTGTGTGGTCTGTGAATCTGCTATCTTTGGATAGTTTTGTTGGATGCAACTAAAAGATAGATGCTAACAAATGTCTTTGTGTGTAAAGATTAAAATTGGTCCTTTTTTATGCTCTAAAAACGTAGAGGTCAGTGTTAACTGGCTTAACAAACAAGTACTGAACTGAAAATTAGTGACAAAGCAGCCAGTGCCCAACGAAAGACTTCAGAAAGCCCGAAGAGCCATTTCCCAAGACCATTTCCCCCAGTATTACAAAGTACGAATCCTTGGGCGTAACGTGTATGAAACGATAAGTGACTCTCAACTTGCACAGCGCTGTACTGTAGCCCTGACCTTGGTACATTTCCACAATGTAAAAGTGATGCAGAAATGTGTGAATTCCTATTAAGCGACAGTAAGTGGGAAAAAGTAGGCGTGGAAGATAATAGAGGTGGATTTATCTCTTTTAGAGCCTGTGTCGCTGAAGGATGGAGGCCTATGCTTCATTATTTCTACCTGGCTCAGCCTTCACTAACCCCTAAAGCACACATCACAAACCTGTTCATTATCCACTGAGTCATCGAGGTACCACTGGGTGCCGCTTTGTGCTGCAGAACCCTGCCGGTATAATCCCCACCCACCCACCCGCAGCCTTGCAATCTCTGAAGACCCACAGCGAAGATGTGCAAGGAGTGTCTCTCTCTCTTTCTCTCTCTCTTTCTCTTTCGATGGTGTACCAAAGAGTCAGATGTGATGGCTCTTGTGCCACAAATCAATAACTGACTGCCTAACTATGACTGTGGCCTCATAAGGAAACTGGATGTCTCTGGCTTAGTGGTGGAAATGTTTGGAGATTAAGTAAACTCCTTGACCTCTAAACTGAAAGGATTAGCTAACTGGAGGCTAGATATTTGATAGCTTCATGATCTTGATTGTGCACTGTCCAGAGATGGAAGACTATTTATGATCAATAAGTCTTGGGGATTGGCCAGATAGATTTATTTTACTGCTTAAGAGGGGATTTTAAAACTCGAATGTATGAAAGGCTTATCACCAGTGAGGTGAAATATACATTTCCAGCTCATCTTAAGTCTTGGCCTTGAGTCTGAGGAGAATCTTAAAAGACAAAGTTCAATGGAAACTCATCTCTCTAGTTGTATTGTGAGCGTTTTAAATGGTTCACACGTTTTCTCTGATCTAGTTGAAAAGAGCTATGATTTATAGTTGAACCTGAACACAAACCTTTGAAGTAATTGGTTACTATGATTGGAACAGACTTGTTTTGACATCTGAAATAAGTACATAAAAGCTTTTACTTTAGCTGCACCGAACTACTGCTCTTAGTTTCACCTGTATGTAGAATTAAACTGATTTTTTTTGGTGGATGTTTTCAGTTCTACTTTGGTCTTTTTGTTCCGGAGGCTCTCACCCTGTGATGAACCCTCTGTAGCTGCTCTTGGATATTGATGTTTTTCTCCTAAAGAGTGTTTCTCGCTTGGCTGGATGTAGTGATGTTTAACTGTCTTTTTAACCATGGAGAGGATCCATGGCACCATCCACCACTGTTTTCCTCTGTTGACACGGCTTTTTTTTATGTTGCTGACCTCATCAATGTGTCCATTTTATCACAGAATGAACCAAACTGCTGATATAGCTCCTCCCAACATCTACACTATCCCTTGATTGGACTTTTCAAACTCACTTTTTCCCTGTTTTAACAATCGTTGTTTAAGGAGACTACAGATTGTCCAGAATGCTGCAGCCAGGCTTTGAACTGGTGCTCATAGATGGAACCACATCATCCCTATTTTATCTTCTTAACATGCCAGTAAAGCAATGAATTGATTTTAAAATTCTTGTCCTGACTTTGAGAGCTTTTTCAGGCCAAGCCCCAAATATATATGTGATCTTTTAACTATTTATGCCCCAGCTCGCTCACTCAGATCTTCTGAACAAAACCTATCATCTGTCCCAAGAACCCGTTTTAAGACTAGATGAGATCATGCTTTTCAGTCCATTGCCCCTCGACTATGGAACGCTCTGCCTCTCTCTATGCGCCTGACCAACAGTGCTGACTCTTTTAAAAGCCAACTGAAGACCCTTTTATTTGGACAAGCTTTTAGTTGACTGAAAATCTTTGACTTCGCCATTTTTAAACCCTGTTTTATTTTGTTCTTTTATTTATTTTTTATGTTCTTAATCCCTGTTTGTTTTATACTTTTATCCTGCACCACTTTTTACTGTAAAGCACTTTGTGATCTCTATCTGTGATAAGTGCTCTATAAACAAAGTTGATTGATTGATCCATTTATTTTGTTTTCATTTTTGCATTTTAAGCCTGTTTCATGAATTGTTGGAATATAGTGGTACTGATGACAATTGCGATATGAAATAACAATATTGTGTTGATAACACACATCTCTGCTGCTAATCGAATAAAAAAAAAAAAAAGCAGATTGTTTTTCATGCTACTTTTAAAGTTCTTCAACTTCTTTTTGAGTGAAATTCAGTTACCTGATATCTTGATAATATCCTTATCATGAGTGCATTTGGCTGTGTCATAAAATCAGATGTGGTGACAGACCTAGTTTCATATATTCTCTCATTATCACTCACAGTAATAACCTTAAAGTGTCAAACTTGGAATTAAATGACAATCTTTTACCAGTTTACTGACTTAAGAAATATCCTGCAGTTGTTGGTTGAGATTTTTCAACGAATATGAATCTGCTTAAATTAACGCTGAACGTCTTTACTTTGAACTTTATTATTTATGCATGATGTGAATTTTTTTTAAATGAATTCTACGATACGAACTTTAATGGGTGTCCAAATGTCAGACGAACACGACTAACAACACATCAGACACCTTTAAGAGTTTGTAAAAAATCTTTGCCTCTTTAAAGGAAAACCAAACTGAGCGCATCTGAAAATAAGAGCATAAAAGTGGTTCTCCTTCCAGAAGAACATATTTAAAATGACTGAAGGCTTCTTCTTTTGTTCCAAAAAGCTTATTTTCTCTGGAAAATGTTTGTGAGGATGAATACGAAGCTGTTTTTAAGTTGATGTTGAGGACTGATGTGCCACAGTGAGGCGGTAGAGTTGTCTGCTATATTAAATGATATTCCTTGTTTACCCATTTTGTTCTTGTGGGTTTACAATCAATAAATGCATTATAAAAGCTGATCAGTTTTAGCGGTGTGGCACAGGGCTCTTTCCTGCTGTAGGGGATGATTTTACAAGGTGATTTATGGTAAAAGTAAGAACTCTGAGTTTGCCTTTGAGGACTCTGTGCTGTTTGAAACATAAGCTAAGAGAATCTCATTTCATCATCCCCATTTTTCATCATCCAGCTGAGTGGAGTGTCAGTATGATTACTGGCTCAGATCAATAGTCTGCTGTTGGTGAGGACTTCAACTGCTAGACTTGGGCCGCACCGTCCACGCTGAGGTGGTCTTATTTTGTTGGAGTAACAGTGATAGTGTATTGTGCTCATGTCACAGAGAGAGCACGCGTAAAGTTACCAAATTTCTGCTTGTAGCATGTTTTTCCTGATAAATTAAAGCAGTCTTGTGCTAACTGGGTTTGTCAGATGGAAGGACAGACCGTGTTGCAGAATAGTCCGAGCCATTTCTGTACACAAGGACTTTGACTGCTTCATCGCGACACCCAAACAAGTGAAACAGCCAAGCAGGGGAAGGCCATGCCTGGAGAAGAAGGGGCAGCTTGGGCTGGGATCAGGAGGGAAGAGAAAGCAAGGCAGTGAAAGAGAGCACATGAGAAGTCCTGGTTATTACAGCTGCACAGATGGTGCCGCAGATGAGATGGGAGGGAAAGATGGATAAGAAGTGGAAGTAAGAAAGAGAAAGAGAGAAATGGCAGGAGAGCATGTGTTTGACAGTGTACATAAGGAGGTCCCTACTGGAGAACTTCCAAGGGAAACGCTTAAATATTTATTGTTCTGCGGCTGGTTGAAATCTTTCTTTCCTCCTTCAGTTCTTCAGCAAGAAAAATGGCTGAGAAGCCATCTGTGAAAAATTTATTCCATTGCAGAGAAGCGCAACGCTAAAGGTAGGAGGCATAGAGCAGCATATGTTACGAGATCCTGAGGGGAAGAACAGCAGGTTCGAAACTCCACAGACGAAAAAGGGTCGGAGCAGCGAGGACACAGGAGAAGTAGAGGAAGCGATGGAAGGGAATTAAATTACTGGGAGGGAGGATTCAACTGAGCTCATGAGTCTTCAACTGCAAGGCAGATATATTTGAGTAGCCCAGATTTTGTGCTTTGCCAGCTATTATTCCAGCCATAGTTAATGTTCATTCTGTCTGTCTGCCAGTGATAAATGCGGAAGTAATAAGAGTAAAATGACATTTTACAGTTTTATCAAAATAAAAGGCAACCTCAACCAGCCCAGGGGGTTCACAGTACGCCTCCTCTGTAGCTTTGTTTTGATAAGTGATGTTTGAATCAGATTTTCAATTACATCATGAAGACACAGGATTATTACAATGAGATGTGGAACTGTGATTTAGAAAATTATGCACACATAAATAGAAGCTTTTCAGAAGAGTAAACCCTGTTGATAATCAAAGGTCCTGTCTCACTTGAACATGCAAAGCTGCTGGTAGTAAGACATTTGTTCTCTAAAAATACATTACTTAGAGTAGCAGCCTTATAGTACATGTGGCATGCAGTAGTTTTACACATAATGCTACCGCAGATACTTTTATGCAAACAGTGTTTAAACTTCATAGGCTGTAAACAAGCATGTTGCACAATTATAGACTTATGAGATCCTGGATCTTATGTCGTTGTGGAGTTACTTAAGGGGTCAAGGTTAATATTCGTGCTCCAACAAATGGCAGCTTGTTTCAGTTTAAGAATTAGTGCCATCTAGTGGGAAAGTTCCATATTACAATCATCTGAACACCATTCCTGCTTCAAGCTGGTGGAAAAAAAGGAAAGAAAAACTCAGTCAGAACCTCGGTCAGAGGTCAGAACAAGTGCTGATTTTGAATTTTCCAATGAAAGAAGAGCCAAAAGTAAACAGGAAGACAACTATTTCAGGCTTCATTTTTACCACAGCCTATCTCATACATCTGATTATAGATACATGTATCAATAAGACCTCAGAAAATTAGCACTTTAAAAGAAAAAGACACAAAGATGCATAATATGTAACCTTTAACATGCTAACTGAGGCCTGTAGAGTCTGAGATGTAGCTCTTGGCTTTTTGACCTTGAGGTGAACTTGCTGGGACGTCCACTCCTGGGAAGATTGACAGCTGTCCTGAATGTTTTCCACTTGTGAATAATCTTTCTCTCTGAAGAATGATGGGAATGGTCCATTATAAGGCCTTTTCCAATACCGATGGGCAGCAACAATTGCTTCTCTGAGAGGTCTAAGAGACGTCTTTCCTTGTAATAACACACATGAATGCTCCAGACAAGCAAACTGACAAAACTCCTGTTTTTGGAGAGGTGCTCACACTTGCTGATTGATGATTAATTATTCAAATGTATTGATTAGCAGCACCTGCCTGCTACTTCCCCTCTTTTTTCACAACCCTGAAATAGAAAGAGGGTGAACTTTTTTAGCATAGCTGCATATAAAAATAAAAAATAGATCATTTAAAATGGTGATGACAGTAAATGCATTAGCATTGTGTTGGATGGGTGTGTTTTAGGCACACAGGACCTTTGGAGCACATGGACAAACAAACATAATGAATTGAAGATGCTCCTCACAGTGTCGCTCTTCATCTGAAGTGCTGCACAGACATATTGAACACCACCCAAAGCTTGACTCCACTTTGGGTCTAATGAGCAGAGCGGTGATGGAGGTGAGTCACAAACAGTGACTGCAGCCAAGACCTGACACCCAGAATCAGACTCATCAGCTGATCATAAGCCACAAAGACCCAGCAACAATAAGAAGCAGTAATTGGTTTGAAATTTTCTGCATAAATATGAAGAAACACCAGTGGTCTTCCTGACTGAACATTCACAAAGTTCCTGACATTTGACTAATTGCTCCAACATGAGCACACTGCATACAGAAGTGCATAAGCAGCCGATTTCCATTAAAAGACAAATTGCTGCTACTCTGAGGTAATCAATACACAATCGCTGCTGGTGTTCTTGTTTCGCTTTATGAACAATCTGCGTTTCTCTTCTCAAGCGCACGTCGTGTCATTCTGTAATTATAATGCACGCCTTTTACTAAATCTGTATTTGATGAAGAGACAAATTCATTCTCTCTCCAAAAAAACAACAGATGGATGAGTCGAGGTGCTTTCCGCCTTTCATGTCCCTCATTAGGAATGCACATTTGAATATTTGAAAGGTGAGGTCAAGACCATCTTCCAGATCTGCTGAGTCTCATTGATGAAAAATAATAATAGGAAACCAATTTCCTCTTTTGTATAGGATGTGTGAAACATGTAATCAGCAGATCCTGCCAAAACACCTCTCACGAGGGAAAGAAGATGGGATTTCATTTTAAGGAAATATTGGAGCTTAACAGGCTTTATTGTGTTTGATTGTCATCTACTCAAAATGAAAATTTGCTGGGTCTTATGACATATTGCAACCCAGCACGCTATTCACTGCTGCACTGTGATTTTTGTGTCGGCCACAAGGAAATAGCCCATGGCTCCTTTCATCTTCTTTAATATCTGATATCAGAAGTGAGATGGGAAAAAAAAAGTCATTTTCTTATCAAACGTCACCTTTACTTCTCGGACCTGAAAGGCAAGGAACAGGAGGGGCATGAAAATTAATTTTAGTGATTAACAGCTCATGATGAGAGAGGGATTCTTTATTAAAGTTGCAAGGCTGGAATTTCCCTCCTTGTGTGGGCTGCAGAATCAGTGAAAACGCCCTCCCAGGTGTCGCTCCACCAGATGGGCTCTGGATGTAATGATAATATATTCCTCAGAGCGTTGCCTCTGCCTTTGAAAAATGCTGGTGCTGGGAGAAGATGGCCTTAGCGCGTTTTGAAAGGCAAGCCGCAGGGGGGACAGATGCTCTGATATTCCAGCAGGAGTATCGCTGCGGGGCCTCGTGGTTGTTCTCTGCCTAGCAGGAGGAAGTTCGTTTGAGTCACGCCTACGCAGCTCAGCAGGAGAAGCCGGGAAAATGGCAGGCAATGAGCAGCGGCGTGCTTCTCAGGTCACGTTGCTGAATACACAATCTGATCACAGCCTGGGATACGTAATTTAGTGTCAGGGAGTCTTGAAAAACGGAAGAAAAAGTAATACTTCTTTATTTCGTGACCTTTACAAAACTACAACAAAGGAATCAGTTTCACATTCTGCCTGATGGTCTGCTGGGTCTGAGTAAACAGGAACAGTGATGGAGAATGGGACATGTTGATTATAATAATTTTGCCCTTTGTGACATTACAACAGTCCAACAGCTGAATTTGTGAAGGTGAAAGCCTCAATTGAATAGATATTAAATGACAAATGAGACACATAAGACTAACCTCCAAAAATATGTAATTTTCTCACATCACATCATTACACAAAGATTGAATAAAAAAAGATTTCAATGTCTCTCTTCTTGTATTTGTTACATCAAATTAGTCCCGATCCATCTTTTTGTCTCCTTTGAAGTTTCAAGTTAAATTTCCATTATGCTGGAGTAGATGAGCAAAGCTTTGCACAGTAAAAGAAAAACATTAGCATGTGACCATGACCAGCTTTGGCTCAGGAAGAGCAAATTCAGTCCAGTGAAAGTTTTTCAGAATCAGCCATCACTAAAGAAGACAGCTTCCTGAGGCATGTAGCCTGGATCTGTCTCAGAGGAAGATGACTAATTGCTGTTATTAACGTCTGCTTAGCCAGAATATGAGCCTCAGACAGACACAAGTTTCCCAGAGAGCGCCTAAAACAGAGCATTGACAGAATGATGTATTTACCAAATAGAACATGACTGAAACTGAAATATGGATGTTTTAAACATATTTTGGCTACAGACGGGGTTTCCAGGTTAGCATGGTGACATAAGATTTGTAAAAGCAGCCAATTTATTGCATGTTGCACTAATTTCATTGCAACTTGCCAGTTCTTGGTTGCATTTGACTCAATTGAAATTAGAGACAGATTGCAGTTGTTTTGCCAAATGGTGGAAAATTTCAAACACGTTACTGCACATACATGCAGTCAGCACTTAGCACACCTGTGCATGTATGTGTGTGCGTTAGCTCTGTGTTATTTTCAGCTAAGCTATAACTTTACATCTCAATCAGAAATATTAAACTGATCATTCTGCCTTTCTTCAACAGCTTCAGTCCATCTTTAGAACTGATGATGGTTTTAGGAAAGTTAATGATTAATATCTTCATCAACCAAATTACTGTAAGTCAGAATTTGATGGGAAATGGGTTACTCATAATGATGAACTCACAGAAAACATCAAACTGAGTTCTCCTCAGTCCTGCAGAGCTGTCTCAGAGCCAATGTGTCATTTGCTGAGGTATAATCATAGCTGGTTTAAGTTCAATGTGCAGCCTACACAGTGTCAGCCCTTTACATCGCTTTGCGACTCTTCTTCTTTCTGTGCTCACAGATGTTTTTTTCCATACAGTCAGATTCAGAACTGACTTTTTTCTGTTTGTAATTTTTCAAACTACACATATAATCTGACAACTTGCCATTTACACTGCTGGTTCAAATGTCTCATATCACACAAAAGTCTAATGAAAAGTCAGTCAAAACTGCAGCCATTAATGCGACTCAATTTAGTCTTAACTGTATTTAACTGAATCTATGATAATGTTCAGAAACACGAGTTAATCTATGAGTGAAGCCACCACTTCTGGCGGTGAAATGTAGGCTTCTTGTTTATTTAGAGCTGGAAAGTTGCATCAGATCACAAGTGATCTCTGGAGACACACGTGAAAATGGATTTTAATACCAGCTGTAAGCTTTGAGCCGTGCATCTTAAATGCAGGTGTAAACAGTCTCTCGGAGTGTCTCTCAGTTCAATCCAGTGAGCTTCACACTGGCTCAACATCTCCTCGTTGTTGCAGACTTAGTGACTTTTTTTCATTTTTTTTGGAAAAAAAAGCACAGCTACCTTTATTTGAATTCGCTTTCTGTCCTGCCCAGCGGCACATGCAGTACATGATAATACATCCAGGAGACATTGTCTGTGATTATTTTGTAAGTGTTGTTTAATAACAGAAACAAAATGTAAGTAAGAAAGTCTTCATTAATTGAGCTCTATTTAAATCTAAAGAATGGAAAGGAGCAGGAACAAGTAACCAGATTTAAGGGTAGACAGTCAACATAATTCAAATATTAAATGAAATTCTACTATAGCCAACAATATTTGTCAAAAAATACTTGGATAAATGTGCCATGTCTCACTGAACAAAGTAGATGCACAGAACAGAAAAATCAGAGGGCAGCTTTTAACTTTGAAAAGCCACTAACTTGGCAGACAGAGAGGGTCTTTGGTTATGTGTACAGAAATATTCAGCGTATTAACCTTAATCCAAAAAGGATAACTGGATATTCGATCCATATTCCTGTATTTATGTCATAGATCATAGCCTGGGTAATGGCTCGTGTCGTCAACATTACGTCCCGCTACGTAATTGCAATGTTTCCATCCATCCAAGTTTAAGTATCAACCCACCGGGGTTTTTCCCTCGCACTGAAAGCATGTCCTCTTTGCACTGCTCTGTTTTGCACTGACCTCCTGTGTTGCCAGATCTTGGAACAGAAATGGGCAACCCGATCTATATAAAAAAGTGACGATGTTCTTAGGAAAAAAACAAAGTCACTCATAATAAGCAGCCTGGCAGCTCTGGAGCCAAGGGCAGAGTTGTAAAACAACAGTGTTCATTGCAGAATGCTGCGAAGACTCCGGCAGTGATTAAGGTGTTTACATATTGTGGATATTTGCATGATGGCTTACTTTGAATATGACCATATCACGTTTAAGGTGTTTACACGGCAGCGTCTTATTCAACGTAAGGCCTTAACCAGGTTAATATCAGAATATAACCGTATGTAAACGTGGGCTTTGTCTGCTCGCCCAAATCTTCTCCCAGCAATGCCCAGTCTGGCTGTCAAAGCTGCATCCTACATAAAAGTATCATTGGCCCAATCAAACAAAATTACACCTTAGAAGCTATTCTGATGAGATGACATGGTACTGTCCTCTGCTCTTTATTTAAATTTGCATTTTTATCAGTAGGTCAGTCAGCTTAATACCACATAAAAATGAATGTATATCCAGGTTTGTGTGATATTTTCATATCTTCTTTTCAGAATGCTGCTGAGACACAAACAGGCTTCTTGCAATGGAAATCTTCCTCTAATTTGTCGGTCTGGAAAATGCCAAATTATTGTAAGAATATTGTGTCTTGGCTAAAATGTGTTCAATATTTATTAATGCAGACTTGTGGGCCACAGAATCAGAGCAAAGGGGGCGGGTCAGTGGTGAAAAACATGTCACACAGATGCAGGAAATGACTCGTTGGGGCAGAATCATTTCTGATACAGAGGTGGGAAACAAAAACAAACGGCTTTGCAGGCTAATTTGAACCTGCTGTGCTGAGCAGCTCATTCTTTTAGTTTTCCAACCTGCAGGAGGCAAAAGTTTTTAGTGGAAAAAGCTGGCAAACGCCAACTGACAGACTAAACTGCTGCACATATTAGGAATATAGCAATCTTACATAGCAGACTGTTAGAAAAATATCATGAGTATATATTATAAGAAAATAAGTACTGTGTGCAAGAATGTTTTACTGTGTTGGAAGATTAAGGGAGACTGCGCTGGGGGAGGCCTCCTATCTTTGCTAGTTTTGTCCTCTGTATGAACCTTGATCTACTGAATAAAGACGTCTTACATGATGTGATGATATTAACTACACTGCACTCATCTAACATAGACAGTGATAGGAGGGAACTACAGGAATGCCTCATGACCTATGTGGCTGATGCTTCAGTCGTAGAAAGCATAACCATGTGTGGCTGATGTTTTTGTGGTAGGAAGCATAAATGGCAGAAGCATCATTTTAGATCTCAGACTGTGTCTGACTGTGTCAGCTTCGTGATGTGTTGCACAGATTTGTCTCCTTGCTGCAAGATTAAACCTTTTTGTTAACTGATTCCAGTGACTGTTGATGTGTTCACACACTTAGTTTCATTTGATTTCAGCAGGTTACAAAAAAATACATCCACATACCTTGTATGACGTGAATAACTCCATTCATAAATGTCAAATTTAATCTTAACATAACAGTATGCTTAAAATCTGAAAAAATTCCCCCAAAACACTCGTAGTCTGGTGTGAATCTTCTCGAAGTTGGGAGAGACAGTATTATTCTGGTCAGGTGAAGGTTTAAAGCCAGCTGATAACAAAAGCTTTCATTTAGCAGTTCTTAGAGAACACTGGTGCCTGTCCTGTTCCTCTTTAACCTCGATGAATTCCGTAGAGGCCTCGGATGCAACGACTGAGTTTATCACTCTTAATGAGAGACTCTGCAGTAGGCCGCACTCCATTACGCAAGAGCCGGATGATGAATTGTATTGCCTTTCATGACTCCATGACCCCGAGGTATGTTTAATTAATCTGCATCTGGACATGACCACTATTAGTCGAGGAAACGTGCGGACAGGGCTGCTGTGGACATTTCAACACCCACACATCATTATTTGCCATCCAGCTACACAGAATCAGAACAAAGGGAGTGAGACACCTCTTTGAGACCTCATGGAGGCTTGAATGTGATGAAACCTCACATTTTAATTAGGTTAGCATATTTAGATATAGATATCCATATAGATATATAGCTATGTACATACATGCATGAAATTGTGTCTCATGGATTAGCTGTGAGGAGGATGTGTTATCGCTTAGAAGAATTTTATTAAGCTCAATAAGTCAAGGATTAAAACCTTCACATGGACCATCTCAGTACTGCCCATGATCTCCCCTCCCCAGCCATAAAGATGCTGTTGGTTCAGTTCTAGTAATAAGTTAATGAGGTCCTCATCTGTCTTTTCATGAGCAGTATGTTTGAGAGAGAGAATTGTTCAAGGCTTCCTTCAACAGTCCAACAACATTCATGTCAAGGTTAATTGGGGATTCTTAATTGATCTGAAGAGTGTGCACGGTTGTTTGTCTCGTTTGATGGATGGGTCGACACAGGGTGGATCCTGCTTCCTGCCCTGGCAGCTGGGATGGGCTTTATTTTCACTTATGCAAACATCAGTGAAATTTTTGGAAAACACCTTCAGCGTTGAAGATTTTAATTTAGTCCGATTGAAATGTTTACGTCCGGACTGGAAAACTGGCTCGTGTACTGGATTCATTCTAGAATAACAACAACCCATAACACCACCTTCTTAAAGGGAAAGGGTCAACTGGTGTAGTAATAGTACAATTTTATGGAGTATATTTGCATTTACAAAATAAAACAAATATAGAATTCAGTTGCAATTGATTGCAATTAACAGCATACTCGTGCAATCAGTTACAAATTCAATTTGCTTCTGTAATAATTACAGTAATTATAGTAGAAATAGAACACATCTCTTTTTTTTTTAAATAAACGCTGAAATAAGTCTTGTAAATAAGCTAAAAACATACAGAATCATTGGACACATCCTACTTGGTTAAATCTGATTGTCTGTGACTCGATCGGAGCTTCACAGCTCTGCAGATGCAGGTTTTCATTTACCTTTTGATGTATTTTTTTGTGGCATGAAAGCTGAATGCAGAACACAGCTTTGTGACAAAGAAGGAGAAAACTATTCCTTCAACTTATAGTCAAGTTTTGTCTTTGCAGGAGTCAGAATTCATCTCTGTCGTATTTAAATTTTGATCTTTACGCTTTAATGCAGCAGTTAAAATGAATCAGACTCAACAACCTGAGTGACACATTTTCATGTGTCTGCCCGGAGACCTTCAGCAGCTCCCACGTTGTTGTATGAGCTGCTTTTCCCTGTGTTCGTCGCTGTACTTTACTTCCATCTAAAAACCTCGGCTTGTATTCCCTTGAGTCAGGAATACTCTGTTGTGATTTGACATTCATGGGGGCAAATGGCTGCATGCACATCACATTCCTCCGTATTCATATTACAAACAGCACAATTGTGGAGAGAGTGCAGAAAACAGTTGGGGCTGAAATTGGCGTCAGAATTTTACTTTGAATATTTTAACCTTTCATTTATGTAAAATTATATGTAAATTCCACTTTGAAAGGTCTGAAGAAAAGCTTGAAGTATATGAGCTGCAAGCGGACAAATCAGGCTGCATTTCAAATGGGGCTCCATCAAAAGCTAAGTTACACACTTACTGAGCTTATATTACATTTCATATCAGATGGAGGTGACGGACGACCCCACAGAATTGCATTTTACTCAACTATTTCCAGCGCATATGCTGCACAAATCCTTGGTGTGCGATGGTCCATTCAGCAATTTAGCTATTACAGTGAGTGTCTGATTTCTGAATAACACAAAAATGGGCTGGAAATGGTCATGTTGTGGCGAGCTGTGGCTGAAATATGAGTGGCTGCCTCTGTGTGGCAGTGTGTGCTCACAGTGCCCCTCTCAGACATTTCAACTTAGCCAGCTCTGCAAAGACAGCCCTCCTGGCTCCTGTAGTTGTCTCATCTGCTCTCTGCATGCTGAGTATCTTCCAATCTGCCCTCAAGCAATGCAGAGACTAGGGCTCTCGGTGTCAGCTCTCCTCAGGATTGTCAGAAGTCTTCTGTCAAATCCCCTGCCCGGCTGGCCCTGCAGGCTCCAAGGAAATTAACCAGAAGGAGAGACTGAGGAGCACCGACACTCTTTATGCTGCAACAGTATTACTTTTTCACAAAAGACACACTTGGCGAACTCTGCCACTGGTCATTTCATTAGGGGAATATGAGGGGCAGCAGAGGAATGAAAAAAATGAACTCAAGTTCTTTTTGTGACTGATCAGCAGCACTTTTTGCTACTTGGTTTCATTTCTTTGCACAGTTTCCTCAAACTGAACTTAAACCTTTTACTCAACTCATTCTGCACAAATGTATGAACATTCACATCAGGGAGGGAATTAATCTTTTTATTTTTTTGCTCACAGGCCAAAACGGCTTTAAAACTCTTAAATTCAAGAGTAAAGTTTGACCTTTTGGAATGAAAATGGCCTCCAAGCAAAAACCGGATACCTGATAAACTGGCTGTTAGGTAAATAAACTTCAGGCTGCAACAGGCGTCACCAGCATTAGCCTTGAGTTTATTTCACATCTGATTAACAGGAAATAACCTGCTGACTGGCTTTAGACGGATCATGGGAAAGTTACAGATAAAAGAGATTTGACTGAGATACTTTAGTGCATGTGCTTCTGAATTATAAATGTTAAATTGATGTGCAATAACGATAAAGATTTCATAGAGATTTATTTAAAACAAAACCCAGATTACATCCAAAAAAGACTGCATGGTTAAAGAAGCCCACAAAGCACAGATGAAGCCTGATTAGTCCCCAATGTGTCCAATCTGTAGAATCTAACTTTACAGCACAAATCTTCTCTCAACAATATTCACTCGATCGCTGTCTTTAATCAGTTCTAGTTTAAATGTGATGCTTCTGTTGCATTAATGTCCTTTAAATATGGCAGATTTTGGACCTCTTTAATAAAATTATGATTGGATTTTACTCTAACATAATCTTAGGATAAGTTCTGATTTTGTGCTTACGCCTGCTTTAAAAACCCATTTGTGTCATACCTACCTAAAAGAGGCTGAAAGTATTACAATAATCGTTTCTGTAAATTATTTCTTGGGTTCACGTGTGATCCAGGCTAAATTCAGAGCATGCCCTGTTGTTTTAGTCAGTAATTGTTACATACATACATCTGGGACTCCATCTCCAGAAAAACACCCTGTTTAGTCTTATAGATGTACCCCAGGCAGTAAAGTTACCTTGAATAGGGCAGCAAGGCTGGAATTTCTGGAAACTGAACAAATAAGCATGGAGAAAAACCACAATTCATAAATACTAAATCACAACCGCTAAGACTCTCAACCACCTATACTACACACAGCGATGAAGCAAAGACGATGCCCTCATGCAGCATAAGAAAATATGCTTTTATGCATCTTTAGTTTTACTCATAAACTTTGGAACAACGACTCAAATTATATTAAATCAAATGCTCAAACATGCATGTCTGAAAAATATCATGTTTATATTTAGTGAAAAATATGACCTCAAAGTTGCTCTCTGATGAACACCCACACGAAATACTCCATCTGGTGATTAATTCCTCACAGCTTTAATTGATCATTGATGTCACATTTTTCCAAAAGCTCATGAAGAACTTGAAAGAGGATTGGAAACCATAAGAAAAGTCACTCACATCAAGTCCAGTAAAAGATAAGAAGATGAGATAATTTCCTCATGAAGTAAGGTTTTATAAACAACTACTTGTATTTAATGTTCTGCTTAAGATGAAACGTGATCATGAGACTTTTTTTTAAATAAGGCCCCTGAAGTAAGGCTGGTGCTGGATTATATCGGCTGTGGTGTATCAGCTCAATTTTCACTGAGTCCTACAGCCCATTAATCACAGCAGAGCACCCCTCCCACTATGTCCCAGTCTCTGATCCAATCTACCAGGGGCCCTGGAGTAAGGTAAGTGAGCCTAAATGCAAGCAGCCGGGCAGAGCCTCATTAGATTGGGTATGAACACATTCTGTTGGTGTAATAGTGCTCATAAAAACCTGGAATGGGACCTAGTACACCACTACTATTACGAAATGTGAGACACAGCACAGGTAATAAGCACTTGCTCGAATGAATAAAGTATGAAGAAATGCTACAAAAACAAATGTGTCAATCCATCCAGGCAATGAAGTAAAGAGGAACAGGACTGCTAGCAGCCCAAGCTCAGTTTGTTCTAAATCTTCATTCCCATCCATCCATTTTTCATACTTTCTTCATTCCGTTCAGAATCGTTTGGGGGCTGCAGCCTATCATCAGTAGCTGTCCTTCCTATCAAGGCCATAATTTGGTTCCAAAATTTGGGTTTATCTTTTCTTTTTTTCCACATTAAGTGGGCGAACTGTAAAAAGATAAAAATAAAAAAATGAAATGAAATGACAAAAACATAAAAAAAAACAGCTGTGCAACAGTGGTTGAACAGGCATGGCATTTCTTGACCTAATCAGTGCTGATCGATTAGTGAATGAACTGAAGATTCAGCACTAGCTATCGCAGCCTGCAACTCCCCTGATGGTAAGTTGTGTGTTTAATCCGCCTTTCGAAGCTTTCATGATCAGGCCTACTACACAGGAGAATTGTTGATGGATGTTTGCTGGGTTTATCTGTATTTTTGCTTTAAGACTGAACTATTCTTGTCTACCCGGGACGACATCTGACCAATAGGCAGCAGGCCCTTGATGTAGCATAGCTACAAGTTTCAATTCCTTGTTGTTCTGAAAGTGTGTCTGAGAATGTGTGTTCTGTAGATCTGGCCACAAGCATCTATATTGCCCCTCTCTGGTTGTATTATGTAGCCTACTTCATTTGCTTCAAATTGGTTAAATGTGCCTGAAATGTGCCTGATTAACAACAAAAATGCTCTAGATTTGCTCTGCTAGTGGAAGGGAATCTGGCTAGTCAAGAATGCTAAGAAAAGAGGTCAAGTCATACTAATTCTTTTTTTCAGCCATGTTGCTAATTGAAATATTCCTGTTTTACATTTCAAGATATCAGATCCTGAGAATAGGACAAATATTCGTTAAAATACTCCACTTTCCCTCCAACGTCGTCGCACAATCAGGTTTTGTCAGGGGTTTTGAAAGATTTATTTTACACCAAACCATGATTGTTGCTTAAACCCACCTGAACAGTGAGCAATAAATAAAGTAGGAAAACAAAAGAGATAGCAAGAGGTTTCACAAGAGACCAGAGCTGATGTGTCAGACACAATTATTTCCCTTTTAGGTCTTTTTTTTGGGTTTCTCCAGATCAAGAGACTTACATTACTGCCATCCTTCCAACATCCAAATGCATTCTTATTTGATAGTCGAGTATGGATAAAACTGTCCTGTCAAAACTACTTATATGTGCATCCGTGTCATAGAATGGAAGCTATCTGACTGCCTCAGTCAGTGAGGTTATTTAAATTCTTGGCTCCTTGTTATATTGTGTTGAAGCTGCTGTGTTGTCGCGGTAACCACATCATAAGCTGTATCTGGGTTCAGGTAGTATACAGTAAATAACTGCGTCTCCATAATTTCTCTACTCTTCGCAATGTCAAGCTTTGGTAATAGGTAAGAATGCTCTCTTATTAAATCTATGTTTAAATAAATGGACAGAAAGTGAGGTCCAGCCTCACTTTTTTGTCCTCTTTGGGAGTATGGCATCATTTCTACAACACTGAGATTTAATGTGACTGAAGTTTATGAAATGTAAAATGGGAACAAATTATTCTTACAATCAGGCAATTATAATATGTGTGTGTGTGTGTGTGTGTATTATGCTGCAGCTGTGAGCGATGGATCACTAATAATAATGTGCTAACATGCTCACATGTGACCCTGGACATGAACACACATGCTGCCTGAATGCTGCTGTTCTTCCTTGTCAGCACAGCCGTCACATTGATCAGGAGGAAGCCCTGCCTCTTAGCCCATGTGAGTCGATGAAAGCAGGTTTATATCCACTCAAGTTGTTTATCTAATTAAAAACAGAAGTTATGTTAAAAGAAAATGAACTTGGTCAACTATGCAATAAGACCTTTTTTTGTACTGTTTATGGTGTTATTTTGTTTGTATATTTCTACGGGATTCATATGTTCATATGTCAGTTGGATGGACACTGTTATAGGTTAGTACAGTCTTTTCTATTATACCGAAATTACTAATATCAGTATGTGTGACTATCAGTGAAGAAATTCTTAACTTAGAGACCAGCAAGTGGAGGCGTCAAATCTGCAAAAAGGTCGGAATCAGACATTTTTGGATGTGGCAGTTAGTTTTTCCTATACATATATTATTTGATATACTATATCAGGACACTCACACAACTTATTTAGATAAAGATAAAGTATTTAGTGTAATGTATTTAAATTATGTTTGAAATGTTAGCGAATCAGTAGTGGTTAGCACCGTCACAGCAAGAGGGTTCCAGGTTCGATTCCCAGCTGGGGCCTTTCTGTGTGGAGTTTGCATGTTCTCCCCGTGTATGTGTGGGTTCTCTCCGGGTTCTCCGGCTTCCTCCCACCATCCAAAAACATGCATGTCAGGTTAATTGGTGACTCCAAATTGTCCGTAGGAGTGAGTGTGAGAGTGCATGGTTGTTTGTCTCGTTTGTCTCTATGTGGCCCTGTGATGGACTGGCGACCTGTCCAGGGTGTACCCCGCCTTTCGCCCGATGACTGCTGGGATAGGCTCCAGCCCACCAGCTACCCGATTAACGGACTGTCGGTATAGAAAATGGATGGATGGATGTTAGCGAATCAGAAACTAGAGTCAGAAAGCCTTGTCAAGCTGGCAAAATATAGTTTTAGTTTAGTGTTTTGCTAAAAAAATGATAATAAACCAGAGTGTTGGACAAATGCAGTGTTGACATTAAGCTCGTTAAGTTTCACCTTTGGGAGAGTATTACTAATTGACTTTTTGGCATTTTGGGGATGTAAACCGTCCATAAAACGCAAACGCTATCAGGTCCTGGACAGGACAATAACTGGACTGAACACAGTAACTATATATATCGGCCTGACTGTGTGTTTCAGGGCATTCCTGCCCTGCAGGGTGTAATATGACCACACGGTGTAACTGTCTTCGACAGTGTCCCACTCAGGAATAAGAACAGTGAGAGTGTAAGATATATGATAATAAGTCTTCTTACCAGACTACAGCTTAACAAAAGCAGATGTTAATGCATCTATACAAGACACATCTAGCTGGAAAACAGGAGGAATTTTAATGTGCAGATAAAAGTGAAATGTAACTGTGTGTATTCCAACTTGATTTCAAACTGAATGCTTAAAAGGGGTTTGTCTATATGTTTCTGAATACACGGCTCGTGCTTCCAGCTGTTAAGAGGTTCTTTTTAAAAGATTATAATGAGGAGGAATCTTGAGGAGGAGGATGAGGCGAGATGAAGGAGAATTGGGTTTGATCTTGAAGCGGTGAAAGGGTCTTGGAGCCCTCAAGGCCTCTGCCTATTAAAAGGTGCTCGTAGCCTCCAGGAAGGATGCTTGCTAGCTCTCGCTCCCTCTGGGTTCATCCTCATCTCCCATCCCTCCTGCCACTTAGAATCAATTATGACTGACAGGTGCTCTGGTTAAGCTGAATCTGCTCTATATCAGTCAGCCCTGCTCTTACCCCCAACCCTCCTCCCTCTATTCTTATGTCCCATCATCGGTCCAGTCTCTCGCCATGTTGACCACCTGAGGGGCCGGTGCATACACAAGTCCCTGCAGCATGTTATGCGCTATAATGTCAAAGAGACTTTAAATGACTTGTGCAGTAGTTTCAAGGGACAGTGCTACTGTAACCTCAGAAAAGAGAATAGAGGCTTCACAATACAGTCTGGTTCTTCAAGGTAAGTTATGTAAAGCTGCAAACTGATAAAAAAAAACTTCCTCAAGTGGTTGGTTGGTTTCAGAAGCTACTTATCATTATCTCCACCATCTCTCTTTAGTTACATAACATAACATCCCAGTTATCAGTCAGCTGCAAACGGCTGTCTGTGCTCGGGATTTGACTGAGCCATCCAAAATGAGCACGATGATGAGATCTGTGTACAATGTGCTGTGCAAACCATCAGGTCTGGCACAACAAAGGCTGGGATCCTCATCACAGCACAGGCATCTGGATCCTCTGTGACTATAAAAATCAACAGAAAATCAAACAGCTTAATCTGAAATATAGCGCCACATCAAGATGAGCAGAAAAGGCATCGATTTACGCTGAGGACAATATTTGTGCAGTTCTCATTACAAATATGTTTGGCCACAGTCTTTAGTCAGGCATAAATCTTTATGGCCTCCGGAGGATGAATGCTAATAACATTACCTCCAGCTTCACAAGAGCAAATGTCACCTTAGGTTGACAAGTACTGGAAGGTTTCCTGTGAAATTTCGTGAAGATACTTAAGGTCTAAGATGATAAATTCTGAGTTTTTGGCAGCAGCAGGAAACAAGCATCTCATCAGTCTGACCATGCATTAAAGTCCCAGATTTACAGGCAGAGCAGAGCTCTGGATGTGTTTTCCTAATCTCTCTCCCACTGGATTTCTGACCGACCGGTTTTCATGACTATTCACAGATTACTTCCATTGATTTTGTGTCTTCTCCCCCTCTCCCATTTTATGTATTAAACATGTTTGCCACAGTGAAAATGGTCCAGATGAGAAACTCCAGCTTTGTTGTAGCTTTGCATTAACCTTCATTTGATGACTCCATCACTGTGGTTAAACGTACCAGAGGCCGTTTATGTTGTGAATGCTCACTCCTTCCCACAGCTTCACTGAAACCACCTGCTCCTCTGAGACTTTCATTGGATCCAGTAGGACAAGATAGGACATTTGACTCCTTGTGTTTTTTTTATCTGAGAAATAAAAACTCTTTTAGTGGGTTATAAGACATGAGTGAAAGGATTTGATCTAGTTCAAGTCTATATGTTATTTTAAGGAATACTCTGCTTAGTTTGCCTTTAATTTGTTCAGCCACTGTGGCTCTCTGTGATCTATTTTGCAGATTTGTTTGGCAGTTGTTGTGGCTAACCTATTATTATATTCTCCCAGACAAAGAAATTTTCATTTTTAATTACTTGCCGTTTTACTGCAGTCTGCAGACTTATTGTCGACTCTTTCTAACAATGATTATCTCATTAAAATTAAAGTAATTCTGTTTAATAAAATGGGTTGTTAAGCTCCAGATAATTTATTACACGCTGAATTGCTTACATTAATTCATTGCTCATGACTGTAAACAAATGCCTGGCCCTCCATCACACACTCTGCGAAGCCACATATTGACCAACACGCATTATTGTACAGAATTTTCTCTGAACTGATCACTGTGAAATTAACTGTAATAACCATTGCAAATACTTCTTTCTGAAGCCCTGTTACTCGTTTTCTGTCCATAAACTTCATTATTTCTCATTCCTACTGCTTTGAATGTGTGCTCATGTTACTAGAAGGGATTTCATGGGGAAATCAGACTCAATTTAGGCCAAACAAAAGCACAAAGCTCTCCATGGGGGATGCATTTGAAAGGGCTGACAGTTTTGGTCTTTTTGAAATAAAACTCATCACGGAGGTTTCAAAAGGAAAATCTCAACCAAAGTTTTGCAATCAGGATCTGGTTACTTTCAACATGAAATGCATCACTGTGAAGAATAAAAGTGGCATGCACTGGTGCAAAAATCTCCATTTATTCACCATCACAAAGCCCATAAGGTTTTTACAACACGGTTAGTGGTCATATCTGTAAAATACCCATGAATATGTTACTTAACACTTCTTTTTCCATGTGAAAAAAAAAAATCTTATTAGTACAGTTGCGACAGACTGGAAAAGCATAGTGGGATGGGACATGAGGGCATTTGTTAATACTAATATCAATATTTCCTATAATCTTTGTGGAGCTGTGAGTGTGAATTGAGGACTGGCTGATTGGTTTTCATTCTTCACATGAGCTGGAGAAGCAGTTTAATTTCTTCTCCTGCCGCCTGCCTCCTGGGAGACTTTATGGTTTTTGTGCTCTCTTGAAAAAAGAAGAAAAAAATGTCAACATGATTTTGTCAGCTCTGAGCACATTCTCTGATGTGATAGAAATCACCTGACCCCAATTTACCAAAGGCATAGAAGAGAGACATTCCTGTGGAACAACATGAATATATCATCAACCTGCCATGTGCTGTATCCAGCACTTGAGAAGTATAATATTGAAAGATCAGGGAGGAATTTAAACGACCTTCACTTAAATAAGACAAATATTCTTTATTTGGATGAAAAACCAGGCTGCCCACATGCTGGTTACAGGAACCGTAACGTGACAGTGAAACATAGATCGAAAAGGTGCGAGCAAAGTGTATCCAAAAATAAATAAATTAATAGAGAAAAGCTTTCATTTTCAAGCGACTGAACATGAGATCCAATCCCCTCACACACTTTACTCCTGACATCTGTATGGAGTTTCTGTCTACTTTTCAACACGGTTGGCCTTGAGTTCAAGCGCAGCCTTTATTCTTGATGCTGCAGTGCCATTACAGCACCCATATTAGCCATGTATGGATGGGTCTCTGCCTTACTCAGCTCAGCAAGGCAAATATCAGCTGCAGAGCAACTGTCTTTCTCTCTTTAATGGTGTTTTCTGCCACTCAGAGGGAAGTGCCTGGGTAACACTTATTGAATTATTTTCTAAACAACGGCCATAAAAGCAGACAACACTGGCTGTGGACTGAAACCTCGACAAAGCAAACCCATACCTTACAGAAACACACACAAGACACCAGAGTTTGACAGCATGTGTTTGTGTGTGCACGCAGATGCGCACGTGCACAAATTGTATTCACAAGACATCTGCCATCACGTGACCATGAGGCATTCAGATGCTACCCTCCAATGAATATAAAGTATAAACACTCCTCCAAATTCTCCACCCCTGGCCTCTATTTCATGCTATTATCTTGGTATAATAAACACATTAGCTTCTCCCTACCCAATTCCTGCTCCTAAGATGAATCTTTCCCAAGTATATAAAATAATTTGCCAACATTATATGTGCTCATGAATAATTCACAAGGGTTCATGGAGAGTTTCAGACCTGACTGAGTCCTGGAGGAGGCGGCGCTGACAGGCGTCCAGGTTCTACAGATGGACCGTCTCTCAGGGAGGAAAGTGGAGGATTTGCTGAAAAAATCTCTCTCTCCAAATGATATACAGTCCTTTATATTCAATCTGAAGGCCACTTATTCACTGAGGGTCGTTCAAATGAAGACGCAGTGTCATTTGATCTATTGAATTGTCATAATTGGTTCAAGGCGAATGATTTCTGAGTCGCTCAGTCAGGACTTTTGTGCTCTGAATAGCTCTTCAGCAGGCTTGTCGACATTGACCCATAGTTAAGGTATGCTCATATTGTGGCATATTAATAATGTAGTCAGATATCAGGATAGATTACCTAAATTTTCTATTTTTTTTGCAGGATGGACAATATATTAAACCATCTATATACAGGCATCCCCCCTAAAAAAAGAAAAACAATTCTACCTGAGGGACTGAAGTTTATCAGCTAGGAAAAATCAAGTTGCACAAGGAGGTTAAGATGGATTAACGTTCTCAGTGGAAGGAGGAGTTTGCATGGTTGAGGGACAAAAAATGATAAAATACAGGACATGGGCAAACAGCAGAGATGCTCGAGAAATTAGATTACACAGGTGTAGATAATGGTACATGGATTTTATCCTGATATTTCGTATTTAAAGCACACCATATCTTGCTTATGTGGCCTGAAATCAATAAACATACCAAGCTTTGCGTGGCTCTGCTTTGTCCAATATTTTCCAACACAAAGAATATTATCAGTTACTCTTAATGATGCATCTATATCTGCTTGAGTTGATGAATTGTGTGTGAGTCAGTCACAGCCCTTCTTTTCATGCCAGAATTAAAAAGATTTCTCTCTTTTTAGTGTTTGTCATGGTTATGCAAATGTTTTTCTGCAAAGACGGACAAAAACAAATTAAATCTGTTTTTTTCAAATGAAATTTTGTGTGTCTGAATATGCAGCTCTATGCATATCTGTCCAAAATATACCACTATGTCTTTACTTAAAGGTATTTTTATTCCATGGAGTTGGAGTGTAAGTGCATTTTAATTACGTAGTTTGCTTTTATGATATAGGATAAGCAGGACCATCAGCAATCATATTAATGCTGCCATTAAAGGATTGTTGGAGTAGCTCACGACAGCCTGATGAAAAGAATTCATTTTTAAGTTTATAATAACCAGATGTCAGAACAACCCACTGTACAAAGCGGAGCAGCCCCTGCTAAGAATTCACAAATCCAAATGTGTTAAGTAGTAAGTCATCTCATCTGAGCGCGTTCCATCTGCTGCATGCTGCTTACTCTTATTGAGATTGACTGAATAAATGCGACACCTTCGACCAGGTGTTACAACAAGACTTTGGAGCTTTTATAAGTCTGAGACATGTTCTCCAGTAAAAATATGGCAGTAAGCTCAGGTGACACATGAACCAGATCTTCACATTCTCCTCATCTACATTAGCAACTAATAACACTGGATTGTCACCGCTTTGAAGCCTCTCACTTTAATTCACATCCCGGTATTCTTGTACACCACAGGTAGGTTTGTGTAGGTATGCAGCAGCTTAATGTGTAAACAGTTGAAAGAAAGAAACACAATCTCAAAGATCTCTTATTTGTCATATTGGGAGGCTTTGGTCATGGTTTTAAGTTCCAGCTTAAAAAAAGTTTGAAAGTTGAAGAACATTTAAAGCACTGCATCATCATCATCACAGTGCTAATCCAATCCCAGAACAAATCTATTCATTTTCTGCCACTGCTTATTTTCACTATCACAAAGTGAAACCAGCTGCAAATTATCATTGTAAAAGCCAATAGTAGGTCCAGGACAAAAGTGGCTCCCAATGCTAGATTGTGACCAGTAACTATGGCAACAACACAAGAAGTATAATTTAGACTGAATTACTGAAACAAATGACAGACCTTTGCCAGTAACTATATCTTTAACCAATCTCTGTACTGATTCTATTGTTTGTAAAGCTGTGTTGAAGTAACTTCAGCTTCAGGTGTGCACTATCTTTGCTGCAAATGACCTCAAACTGGCATGTGAAATGCTCAGCTAACCTAACATAGTGAACATGGCACACCATCTGGAGAGCAGCACTGAAACTGTGTCATTCTGATCGTGCTAGCATTTTCTCTTTGCAACACTGGCTCAAATTAAAGGCTTACAGCCAGGTGGCTGAGCTCCAGCCTCATTTCCACAGAGCTCTGAGTTGTGTGCGCACTATTTGGACTGTGCCAACTAGTTTCCAACATGAGGAAATGCATTTCTGTAAGATTATCAAAATGATGTTGTTAAAATACATTTAAACCACAACGGATATTCTCCAGTTATCCAGCATCTATCCACAGCGTCTTTCTTCATGTTGTCCTCTATAGCGTTCTGATAGTTATCCAGTTGATTCTAGTCTGCATGGAGACACAACTTTAGAAATTGGGATTCAGATCTCGTTTATAAAAATGTATCAATATTATCATCTTTTTGGCTCTTTCGACCCTTTAAAGTAAATCTGGATAAAATCTCAAAAACAAACAGTACTGTGCAAGTATTGAGTCACCCCTAATTTCAGAATACTTTGCAAGTAATCAAACTTTCTTATAATCTTTTAAAGTGGTCTTGAGCAGTAGTTCTCCAGGCTTTCTGGATATTTGCTGCTTTGCTGCTCATTCAGTTTCAGTGCAGTTCTTATTAATGACCATTTTCAGGGGAATTTGGTTAAGCCACTTAACTTTGACCTATGGATCATTTAAACATAAAAAGGCTCCTAATTCAAGGCATGAACCAGTGTTGTGTCGACACATAACAGACAACTTAGTAAAGAAGCCATTTTATATTGTATCTTTAGGCTCTTTGTTGCTAGCAGCCTGTCACAAAGACACATCATTTATTTAGTTGCATCTATGAAAAACAGCAAAGATAACACAGTTTGACAGACAGAAAATATGATTTCTGCAGCAACAAGGTGATTCCCAAAGAGCTAATAGCTGAAAACTTGGCATATCTCAGCATGGTGTGCAGTGTGTCCTTAAAACATTTGAGGAAACTGGACAAGTTGAGGACAGAAGAAGAAGTGTCAGGTCTAAAACAAAACTATCTACAGCAGATGAACAGGATCTGAAAGTGATGTCCTTAGAAAGAGGAAAAAATCCAGCTAAGACCTGACAGGACCTGAGAGATGCATCTGGACCTTCAGCTGATCCATCTACTGTTGGCCCAAGTTTTATTAAATCTTTTAATCTTTTTTATAGGTGTATCCAGACAGTGTTTTTCAAGATTGTGTAAACTTCAAATGTGTGAAAAAATGTGAGTGTAAAAAGATATATAAATATATATATATATATAAGTCTTATAAAGGATATGATGCACTAAAGGGGAAATAATTTGTACTGCTTTGTTTTCAAGTAAATCAAATATATCACAAATATGTCAATCTATACTGACTCAATTTATGAATGAATCCACAGTTTCATCAGGGTCAAAACTTCATGCAGTGACTCACATCCAACATCAGAAAATGCAGACACAGACAGAAAGAGACAAAAAGAGAAGACCAGCAGCCATATTGGCTCAATTTAGATTTAAACTGCTCACTTTAACCTCTTCAGAGCAACCCTCACTTTCTTCATATTCACTGACTTGCTCTTTCTGCCTCAGTGACGATAACGTTCAGGTCAGCCTCTTGTCTCATAAGTACCACAGAAAAGTGTGTTTATTTTTAATGATTCTGGCTGCATGTATTCCAAACAGCTTCTAAAACATTCCTGCTGTAGAAGACAACGGCTACTGAACTGCCCGAAACACCTGATTAATGGTCCAGGCCTTTCTTCCAGCAACTTGTCATCATCTCCATAAACATAGTTGAATAATGGCTGACTAGTGGCTGCTTTGGCACAACTGAAAGAAAAACAATGAGCAGTTGCCCTGTACCGTGATGTTTTTGAATGGATCAGCTTACTTATCACAGCAGACTGGGTGTTTTTTCGTTCTTTGTTTTAAGTTTAGGGGGTGTGCTGCTTTAAAAAGATGGGGGCTAAAAAGAAGCATTTCTCGACACAGTCAGTGGAGGAGAAGGCTGTCTGCTTCTTTTAAAGCCACAATTCTTCCCAAGACCACATAATGTGGTGTAGTCTTCATTTAATGTACTTCTGGTTTATAGGATAGTCATGTTCTGATGTGTGAAGCATCATCCACATGAAAAGTGATGCGTCACTCTTCCTCAACCACCACAACAACACGATGCGTCTTCTCACCCACCGGACCGGACGACAGACTTGCTGTTTAGCTTCTCAGTTGTAAATAAAAACTTATTTCTGTATTTTTTGCTCTTTAATGAGGACGAATGGGCTGTGTACCTTTGCTAATCACAGTAGGATGAAGTGTTGACAAGAACAGATTGATCATCAGAACAGCAGAGATAAGAAGAATTCTGTGGTTAGAGACAGATTTGTTGCAGGCTTGTCTTTGGACAGTTCCTAAAATTTTAAGAAAAAGATTTCAGAGAACACTAACAAAGAATTTTGTTAATGTCTCACTTCAGCCGCATAATGTGTTACTGTATGTGTAAAGTTAAGCACTATATAGACCTTTTCAGTTATCTTTAGTTGCAGTAGTAGCAGTGCAGAGCAGTAACTTACACATACACAATCATGCACAAAGTAAGAACACAGTTGCTTGTTTTCATAGACCAGGTTGCTTGTTTGCTCCAATGGAGTTCACTGCAGAACAGGAAGACTGCAGTAAAAACAGAAGACTTAGTTTTGGATGTAATAAAGACTTTGGATGGACGTAATGTGGACCCAGGTCAATAACTGACCATACTCTGTAACATGTAAACTGGAACATGGAGAGGATACCACATCTGCAGCTCATGTAAACGCTGTAGTCAGATTTTTGTATTATGTATGAGGTTAAGATCAATATTCAGTATTTTGCTGTGGACGTACACACGATGCTAAGTAGGCAGTGCGAGGGCGAACCCTCGCAAACGTTAACATGACATGATTAAAGGTAATTAAGAGTGACTGTTTTTCTTGATTGTACAAGGAAGCAGGAGAAGTTGTACCAGGCTTGTAAACTTTCATATTTTCACATATGACAAAGAAACCTTAAGTCGCTTTAAGATCTCTGTGAGCCTCATCTGATTTATCTCTGTGCCTGCAGACTGCTCGCTGTTAATATTCAACAAAAATCTTGTCAGTCTCAAAACACTGTTATCAAAGAGAGGAAAAAGCAAAACTTCTGACTGAGTTCTAATGATGTGACAGAAATATCAGAAAAGGGGCTGCAGTTTCATCATAAGATATTTGGATGTGCCTGTGACATCCGTGATTAAGGAGGACAGCCTGAGATAAGCGGTAATGGGCTGTCAGTGTATTATCTAATGTCAGGAAAAGGTGATGCAGGAGCAGGAAGGAGGAGAAGCGGCCTATAAGAAATAACAAGAGGACAGCATCATATGAAGGAAAAGGGCTGCAGACGGTTCAAACTGGGCAATTATGTTGTTAAAAGAAAAGATGTACAGAGGTGCAGAAAGCCAAAATCTCTCACTAATTTACTCAGGAGGAAATAGAAATAGACTAAGCAGAGTGGATTTTCCTACAGGCAACAACACTCAACAACAACGATAAATTTATAGTTTTCACTGTCTTATCAGTATTCTACTCATACTTTCTTCTGGCTCATGTCGACTGACTGCAGAAGACCCCTAATTTTCCACATGCCCTGATATGTCCCTACAGAGCATATCCACAGGAGTCATAGAAAAACCTTCTTGGCAGCTTCTTTATGGAGGATCTGCAAATAATTTATCTGTTTGACTGACATAATTTACAAATAGAGCAGTATCTTCTTCCTCTCTGAAGCCATTGTGTTTGCATATTTAAAATGCTGCGTGTGAAAATCTGTTTATCATTTTCTTATTAAACGTATAACCCCACATCTGTCATTTAACTGCAAACTAATGACCCACAGCTGTGTAGACACATCAAATACTTAAAAAAAAACACACACTATATTTTGACCTGTATACTGCATCCATCAACTAATGGGATTATTCTTTCAGGTCAGCGGTTATTGACCACATGTATTCTCTACAAGCAGAAACAGCTGATTGATCATGTGATATGTCCAGTCAGCAGCATCTTTGCAATGTCAGAACTGATTTGCATAAGGTATAAGTGCCTCTATGCTCATCAACCTTTATTTAGAAGTGGGCATTTTGAATTTTTTTTTTTTTTTCATTTCTATCCTATTCTGATGCACAATTCCAAAATGCATGATGGAAAAATGAAAATAGGATTGCTGATATTTTTGTTTGATCAGGACGACCTTGCAAAGGTCAGACATTCACGTTGTCTCTGAACCATCTACTTCAGTCTCAGTTGAATGACTGAATCTGTGTGTACATTTCAACCTGACATGACAAAAGAGGTTAATTAATTCCAGTTGGAATTGTTTTCGTGGAGCCAATATTCACGAACACCACATACTGTATTAAGAGCTTGTGCTTGTTTCTTGTATTTGTGTAACATCAGGTTGCTTTAGCAACAGCAGCTCCAGCTCCAAAGTTATTACTGTATATTACTGTCAATGCACTGTAGTTTTTAGGCTTGTTAAAACAATCTGTACAATGAATTTACATGTTCTTGAGCTTTGCTTCATTTGCTCAAACACAAATCCATGCTTCACAACTCTGACAATAAGTTCAACCTGTTCAAAGAGAATAAATCAAACTGATAAAAAAGCAGATCATCCTCAGGCCTCCAAGCGTGACAGCAAAGCTGAAGAGATGAAGGAATTAATCCAGGTCCAAATGAACAAGAACCTAAAATCCCTTCGGTTGTTTAAAAAATAATCACTGTTATGTCTTTTTTCTTTTCTGCCAAACAGGCTAATTCCTCCTCTGCTTAATCAAAGTCATTGAGGTATCCCAAACGGCTTAAACTGTTGAATTAAAATGCAGCAAACTTGAGGACCCGCTGCAAACAAAACAGGTCAAGTGTGCAGTTCAGACTCACCTGAGACGTTAGCCTTACAGTGACATTACATTTTAAAGCAATCTATTTTATTAAAGTTAATAATGTTCTCCTTAACAAGCAGATATGAGTCCTCTGCTGTCCATTTGTATGTCCAGGATGTTACACACGCTCACAGATTTGTCAAAATATGACTAAAAATCCCATTTCAGACTGAGCTTTGATGAAAGCAGTAGCTTGAATTGGAAGACGGAGTATTTTGTCATATTTTGGCGTCATGATGTGAGTGTTTATAACATACTGCGCCCACAGACGGACAACTGAGGACAGGATTATGAGTGGCTTTTAAAGTTTTACACAGACATTTTAATAAAGTTGTTCATCATGAAAGCCTGCCATCACTGGAGACCATTATAAGTCGATAAATGCCATTTGAGTAATTTTAATAATTTAATTTGTCTCCTGTGTCGACCTGCACTGCATGAGGCTTTTGTGAGCTGCCATGGGAAAAGAAAGGAGAGTGACAAGCAAAAGGTCATCATGGGGTGTGATGATTATATGGCTGTCTCAACCACTGAGCTACTTGGACATCACTATTCCTTTTTTTATCACGCCTCTCAGGTAGAGTGGAGTCACACAAAGGCATCATGCTAGAGCTTTCTGCACAGGAGAGGAAGTTAAAAGGCACAATTAAGGTCTGTTTGAAAACCATATTTCTATCAGCCTTCATTTCATCGCCTCTTCCCTTCTAGCACTAATGCAGGATTCTTGCATTTACTCGTCTGACAGAAGCTTTTTTTATCTAATGCATCTTTAAACTTCTGTACACTAAGAGACTTAAGCATAATAATTTCTACATCAATTTAAAATAATTTTAACTGAAGACGTTAAAAGTAAGTGTGAGTTTGAGGACGTAGAAGTGCAAGGAGAGGAGACGTTCTTGGATGAGTCTTCAAAAGATTCCTGAAGGTAGAATTTAGTAGCTCGTTTTATCATTGTTTCATCACAAATGAGAACAGCCAGAGACTATCTGGAGTCCGTAAGGAGCCGTATGGAGACTGTAGTGGTGGAGACGGAGCATAAGATTTATGGCTGAGTTTAAATAGCTGGGTGCAGACCTAGAAATCACTCCGTAGGAAAGTATTAGTGACTTCATTTAGTCACGGGTAGCCAGCGAGCATCAGTACTGACTAGTGAAAATGATAGTCAGATATTATTCAACACTGAAATTTAGTATCTAATTAGATCTTCATTTGCAGCACAACATTTAGGCCAATTGTTCCGTTTTCACTGCCTCTGCTGACAACTTCTGCTACAGCACTGATGCAGATAGATGCACACTAACATACGACAGGGACACACAGAGCTGCTGCTGTCAACAGCATGAAACTAACTTAACACTGTTTTTATTACTCTAAAATGTCCCCATTGGCGCGCCAGTTAGCTCAACTGTTTATGCAGGCAGCTAATATACAGAGGTTGAATCTCCTCTATGCTGTTGCCCCAAGTTTGAGTCCCGGCTCGGGGCCCTTTGCAGCATGTCCTCCCTCTCTCGCTGCCCTCATTTCCTGTCAAGCAACCTTCCAATGAAAGCCACTGGTGCCACGGGGTTGCTGCTGAGCTAGAAAGGGAGGTAGTAACAGAGGCAAAATGATCCCAACTCAGTTTGGCATGTGTGAATTAGGAGGAAGAACAGAGGCAGGTTAAGGAAGTTATCTTTTTCTGCAGAGCAAAAGCACAGCCAATGTGTGAAAGAGGCTAAAGGAACAAGTATTCAGAGCTTCCAGGGACACAACAGTCTCGAGTTAATGATAAGATGTGGAAACAGTAGGCAGAGATCTCCTTCTGCATGAACTTGTCACCCAGTTTACAAGGTAAAGACATAAAAGAAGGAGCATGCGCTGCCCAATAAACACAGGGTTTTCAAGTCCCACACATGACACGTATGACTCTCAGTTTACATTATTCACACACCGTAAAGTCACAAAACCAGTTTCTCTCTCAGTTAAATAACAAATTCCAAACTTCTGATGTTGCAGCATAAACAGAGAAACCAGAAACCTTCAGTGTTGCCATCCTGTGGCTTTAGTTCCAGGTCAAAGCAAAGTCAGAAACAGAACACCGTCCTGCTGCTTCATTAAAGGTAGCAGTGCTGGTGCTTGTGCTTGTAGTGTGTTATAGGAGGTTGTGGACTGTGTGAGGAAAAAATTTATCTCTGGGACATCACTGGACAGACAGTCTTTAACTTGATGTAGCGGTAATGTATGCATTTTCTCAAAGATTAAATGTTCTAATAGTGACCAGGAGTCGACAAGTAGTCATAATGGACTTTTCGGTCTTAATTACAGACAAAAAAAAATTGTGAATGAGGGCACCTTCATTGGGAATTAGGCTGCATTAATAAACTGTATATGTGAGCAGAGGGAGTAGGAAAAAAAGGTCTGTAAAGGGCTGGAAAACACAAGTGCTATGATGTCAATTCACCAACCCAAGAAACATATCCTGTTATGATACAATTAGCACCATGGTTAGCACACTTTTCTTTGACTAAAAAAGGACAAGTGAAAAGAACTGGATCGATAAGCAGCGTTGCTAACAGCACTGATATCAATAAAATGTTATGGATTCCCATTCCCACTGAGAGACAGATGCAACATGCTCAGAGAACTGATAATCAGTTTGTGATGTCACAGGCTTGCTTATCATGAAGAAATTAAAACAGGGAACATGATAATACTAGAGAAGATTCTTTTCAAGCATGCATGAAAAGATGTTTTGTATAAAGCCTGAGGCAGATTTCTGAGCACAAATACAAAGGGACGTGTGTTCGAGCTGTAAACAAAACTCAGAAAATGAGCTGCATCAAACCAGCTTGAACACTACAGCATCTGAGCCACTGTGACTAATCCTTTTATATTTTAACAAGAAAATAGTTCTTCATGTACAATAAGCTCCATGTATCTGAAAAACATCAGGTATTACTGTAATGTCAGCACACAAAACCGTGTAAAATCCATTACATGCACAAGGAGCTGCTAACACAGAAATGAAGAAAACAACACAGTTTGAATTTATCTGAATTAGCTTGGTTTTTGCCAATATGGGAATTCATTGATTGCAAACATTACACAAAGTATGTCTGCTGGATGTCGCTGATCTTATTCAAGGCAGTTATTTTGCTGTGTTGCTTCACAATTAGCCTTTCAAATCGGGCTACTCCAGAGTAAACTGATTACATAAAAATGGATGAAGCGGAGCTTGTTGTGTTTACACACAGGTCTCGTTTTTTAAGGACATCTTTTCACTTGTGATGACAAATTTTATATCTGCAGAACAGGCACTGTTCTCCTTGCTTTTCAGACCTTCATTACCTTTATCAGTGAATGTGACCACTCATTTAGACTCTTATGGTTCTTCAGAAATCCAAGGTGAGCCACAAGTAAAAGGTCAAAAATCACACAAAGGGGGTAAATGTGAACTTTTTAATGCTATTCAATCTCAGCTTATTGATCAATTGTGGCCATGGAAACTATTTGCTATTAAACCTGACAAATAAACAGATACAGCTCATGCATTACTTAGAGTTCACTCTTCATAGGAGGGGAAAACACTCGAGGGTTTTCTTCTCTGCAAATAAGAACGTGGAAGAACATTTGAGGCATTTTTGTGTCGTTGAAAGCATTCATAACAAGAGACCAAAGACAGCTGTAGGGTTGAGTGAGCGTGGCGTTGGTCCCAGTCCACACGAGTTGAATTAATGCAATGATAAAGGCTGTCAACTTGAATGTTGTGGCTACACAACAATACAAGCAGTTGCATGTATGTATGAATGTATAGAATCAGAGAAACTGTGTTTTATTCTAGGAAGCTGTCATTCAAATAACTTCTACCTACATACATACAAGGGGAAAAAAACTCTGCTCAAGAGCATATACTTAGACACGTGAAGTAACCACCATCTCAAATACTCCAGAAAAACACAATCCTGGCACTTGGTGTGAAGATGCAAAGGTCTGAAAATACATAAATACTATAGCTCCCATAAGAATGAATCAGCTAGCAATGCTCTAACATTGTTTTATTTAATATTCTACATCCTCACAAGGAAAATTTGACCTCTTGTTGCCCTTTTTGTTCATTTTCTACCAAGTGAAGGTTGTAAATATTGAATATTTATTGGTCATTGATTGGAGCCTCAACAGTCCAATAACAGTCCACCCAATAAAGAAACAGACTTGACCAGCTCTGGGTTTATGGAGCATGTGTATAACAGAGGAATTATGAAGTGATTTTGATGCTGGGGCGTTTTCTCAATCTGTATTCAGCGCATGGCTCATGACGAGGTGTCGATGCCTAAAAGAGGGATCAGTACAAACTGCTCTGCGGATGATTGTAATGTAGGTATTTGAGAACAAAATTTCCAGTCAAGCATGTTTTCTGTCAGTTTGGTGTGTGGTAGTCTGAGCATGGTTTGCCATGTGTATGAGTGTGAGGTCTCAGGCTAGTTATTGCATGCTTTATTAAACTATATAGTGTCTTTTTAATGATCACTGATTATAATTCATATTTGGTATAGTAGAACAAACTTGCATGACCAAATTCTTCTAACCCTCTTAAAACCAGCTGGTATTAAAAGAACTGTAAAATTGGGGCTAAAAAAGAGCTGTTGTACTGCATCCGTGTAGTATTTTAAGAACAATATGTCATATAGATTTAATTAAGAGTTCATGAAATTATACCAGCCTGTGAAAAAAGGAATAATATGTTCGATTGAAATTATAAATAAGTAGAACACTTCATTTAAAATAACTTCATGGGAAAAAATGCTCTAACACTGCAAGAAAAATAATAAAATAATACGAGTTCCCTGTTTTAATACACATAACAGCTTTAAATAAAGTCGAGAAACCACGAATAGATGGACAGACCATCACTGGGCTTCACTGAGATGAAATAGGTACCACAGTGTCTCCTTGGCATCACAGAAGTGCATCATTGGAGGCCCATCAACAGCACAACAGAGACTGAAAATAGCTGCAGATCAAGAGGAGCAATCAGTGGGTTACATGTTGCGTGGAGACAGGCAGGGGGCTGATTACCTTCAGTTGGTTTGCCCTGAAAAACTTTTGCCAAATCAATTGTCAAACACGCTGTGGTGGTTTCACCAACTGGAGAAAATTTGTGGAGTTCTTTCTGAGTGTGAGCGTTCTTGCAATAGATTCAATCAGGTAAGTGTGTCAGGCTGACAGCCACGTCTGCAGAGGCTATTGTTTCAGGATTTATTGCTTAGCAACCTATTGTTTGGTGTCTCTCTGCAGTAACATGGAACATGGAATGATTCTGGCAAACGCATAACAATCAAAGACCAGATTCTCTAATAATAGGCCTAAAATTCACTAAGAATGACAAGAAAAAGCTTACATTCAACAACATTCATTCAGGTCTTGATAAGAGTTTTATTTGTCACTTGCAGTTCTGCTTAGTACAACATACACACAAGAGTAATTCTTCAGATATGTTTTTACTTCTAATCAAAGAGACCATCTACTTAATCTCTTATAATCCAACAGTATTGTAACATTTGTTACAGCAAGCAATAAAACTGAACTGCTTGAATATTGGACATTACCTTAAATCTCAATAAATCAATCAATTACCTATTATTAAACTGTTATTGCTCATGCTGTTCCCCAGAAACCTTTGGAATGACTGAGAAGTTATTGTATTACATAAGTATCTTTGGGGTTAGGTGCACAGCTTAGTTTTGTATTGACTGCAGGGATCAGCAGAGGTTAACAAGTTATTTGAGCTGGTAAAGAGAAACCCCTACATCCTTCAAAGACTACTTTAGTTATCCAGCTGCACATGAAATAGATGCAGTAATCAAACCAAAAACAGCTTGAGTGCAGTGACTTACTGGCCGGATCCTTTGCCTGTAAAAGTTGAAGGAGAATCTCAAGTGTCACAAATTATTGAATATGACACTGAAATACTCAGTCTAACATTATCACAGCTTGGGTTGTGCTCTGAGGCAACAATTCCCAAAGTTATTGTGTCTAGTGTCAAACTGAAGCACTTTCTCAATGGATTTCTGGTGCCTAAGATATAGAAATATTCTTAGATTTTTCTTGAACGTCATCTGACAGTGAAATAAATTCCCAATGGTGTACTTATGTCCAAGTAAAAGATTCTGCCAAGCATAACAAAACGTTGCTCAAGCAGGTTTAGGAATTTGTAGGGGTTTTAAAAACTAACAGATATGAATTGGATTTTAAGGTTATTACATCTTTACCCCCAGATCAAATAAAATGTGCCATAAACCGGTCTATAACCCACCTCTGGACTTAAAATCTTGTTGTCTATGGTTTTGCTGCAGATCCTAAACAGAGTCAGTATAAGCATAAAATGTCTGAGAGGGTCTGCACCATTAATCAAATGGTGCTATGTTATATTGCTGCATTAATTTACTGTTGTGCACTGGCAGCACAATGAGTGAGCACATCTGCAAACCATTTAAACGGCTTATCAGCCGTTCCTACAGCAGAATAAAGAGCCAAAAGCAGCTGATGAGGTCCTTGAGGTAAACACGACCAAAGCTGATAGGGTTTAAAATGCACCATCAAATATCTGGAAACCACTTGGATTTGATAAGAATTTTGGACAGAAGTGGTAGCCTAACAGAGATGGGATGAATCCCCAGATGATAATACAGTGAGTGCAAGCAGGAACAACACAAGATGAAAGAAATTATATTAAAGCGTTTTTCCAACCACAACTTAAGACACAACTTTACCCAATTCATTGCTAAAGATTTACAGTCTCATAGTTTGGCTGAGAGGGACAGCTTTGGTGATATGATACTGTCCATACATTAGAGGTGTGGTTAAAGATACCACTTAGACCCATATATCAAAGAATTAAATCATACACAAGCAATCAAATTTATTTTCCCTGCGTTATGAATTCACAAAAATTCACAAAGATTCATACTTCTATTCAAAATTAGCCAATCAAGCTACGATGTAAAATTAAATTGTTTTGATTTAAACAGAAAGTGAATATTTATGCCAAAATAGCGTCAGCTTTCATCAAATCCAACCGAAATGCTTTATGCGTTCTGTAATGTGATACCTTACAAAATCAGCAGGAATATCATTTTCAAACCACCTCTGGGTTTCAAAGATGATAAAAACTCAGTTTCTAAGGCTTTATTAACAAGTTACTTGACATATCTGCTTAAGTCATACAGATCAAAACTGATCTGAAGTCAGTTTTATAAATATGGCCTCAGGTTTAGCATCTTAAGTTAAAGTTAATCCCTTTATCTCTGAAATCTACCCAGCTTCTAACACAGATAGCTAAAATCAGGAACATCCTGTCTCAAGGTGATGCAGAGAAACTAGTTCATGCATTTGTTACTTCAAGATTGGACTACTGTAATTCCTTATTATTGGGCTGTTCCACATATTCTCTGAAAAGCCTCCAGCTGATCCAAAAATGCTGCAGCCAGAGTTCTGATGAGAACTAACAGGAGAGATCATGTTTCTCCAGTTTTAGCTTCTCTTCATTGGCTCCCTGTTAGATTCAGAATAGAATTTAAGATTCTTCTTCTCACATATAAAGTTCTTAATGACCGAGCTCCATCATATCTTAAAGATCTCATTGTAAAATATTTTCCTAACAGAGCACTTCGCTCCCAAACTGCAGGTTTACTTGTTGTTCCCAGAGTTTCTAAAAGTAGAATGGGAGGCAGAGCCTTCAGTTATCAGGCCCCTCTCTTGTGGAATAAGCTGCCAGTAAATGTCCGGGAATCAGACACCCTTTCCACTTTTAAGATTAGGCTTAAAACTTTCCTTTTTGATAAAGCTTATAGTTAGGAATAGCTCATGTGATCCTGAAACATCCCATAGTTAAGCTGCTATAGGCTTAGACTGCTGGGGGACCTCATCTATCACACCTTTCCTCACTTTGCTCTCTTTTTCCCTCTGTTTAATTTCACAATTGATTTTATGTACATGTGACATTATTGTGGTTATTAACTTGTGTTTCCCTGTTCCAACAGATATCCTTTGAATGGCGTTATGGTGTTTTCCCCCCTCTTTTCCCTCTTTTCTGTCTTCTCAAACCCCAGCTGGTCGAGGCGGATGGCCACCCTTCCTGGTTCTGGTTCTGCCAGAGGTTTCTTCCAGTTAAAAGGGAGTCGTTCCTTTCCACAGTCGCCACAGGCATGCTCAGGGCGGGAGATTGGACTGAAGACAAGTTTTGGTGCAATCTGTTGGTTTCCTTAGCTAGGATATTATTTTTGAATTGGCTCCATAAGAATTAATTGGATTATGATTACAATGAATTGAATTCCAATTATTACTTAAGTGCCTTGAGATGACAATTGTTGTAATCTGGCGCTATATAAATAAAATTGAATTGAATTGAATTGAATTAGATGTGTTGAGAACACAGATGTGTTAGAAGCTGATTGGATTTCAAAGTAAACAAAAGAGAAAGGGAAATTAAGTGTTTGAGCCTGTAATGTCTTACTGTTTAATGCAGAAAGGTCGCAAATGTCAGCACAGACTAGATGAAAGATGAAAAGTGAGCTTCAATAATAATACATGATACAAAAAAAGCAGTGCAAATTAAGACAGAGATGGGAGGTGTAGGTTGAAAACTTGGGCTGCACGAGTACAGCAAGAAGGTTAAAAACAAGACAAGGTGTGAAACTGGAACGGTGAGGACAGCAGGAGCTGAAAAAGGAAGGGAGCATGAGGTGAAACATGGGTGTTTTATACATTATGCTGTCATATACTTAGCATCTTCTCTCCTCACGAGTTTCAACTCCACTGATCTCGATGATTTTCCTATACTTTAAATAAACAGTGAGCAGATGATGAGTGAGGTGGGGAAATCTTTTATCAAGTGGTGAAATGCATCTTTGAAAACTGTTATCTTCCTCACATCTCTGTTTCACATTAGTGCTGGGAGGAGCTGAAGCAAGCGGAGGAGATGTGAGTGGAACAGGGAGATATGAAAAGCCGCCTGAATAAACTACGGCAGGAAGGGTAACAAGGTACAGGTGACATGGTTCTTATTGTCATGAAATAAGAACCAGGACCAAAGACTGTATGTAAGATGTTTTTTCATTTTTTTTAACTGCTGTTCTAAAGCCTTGACTTCAGCATTTAGCTGCCATCATCTTCATGTTTTTGGAGCCAAAAGTGACCCTATTTGGACAAGATGGTGGAACTGAGAAGAGATACAACTGGACAAAAAAAGTACTTATCTATTAGGTCAAATATCCACGTGATAATTATTTTTACAAGGACTAACATCACCCTGATAAGAACAACTGAATATGGCTAATGTTAATAACTGGAAAAATGCAGTGACTTAGTATTTCAGTGTTTTGTTTTTTTAATTTTGTAGATAAAAATGTTCTCACCTTGAGTTACTGAAATCCAATTTTATGTCTTCAAAGTAATCTTCTCAAATGTGTTTCTTAAAATGTTTTTGTCTCAAAGTATTTCTCATTTAATCTTTTTTTTGTTTTAAATCAAAGCATTTGTACTGCCATTTGTGTCGGAAACATGTTGTAAGAGAACTTCTATAGACGTGTTTTTGCTTTCTAAACTCAAACCATTCACGTAACCCACCGTTCAACATCTGGCAAGGTTTTCCGACTGTGACACTCAAATTTCTTCTCATGGCGACATCAACTAAACAACTAAAATCCAATTTTGCTCACTCTCCTCTTTTGTTGAAACAATACATCATTACAGCCTCTTTGAGCACCACATGACTGACTATGATGAAATATTTTCTCGCTCCATCTGAGAAGTTCTGGCCATAAAAGGCTGCAATTACTGACTGACAGGAACAACCTTTTTTTGCTTTATGCCTTGATAGAAAACATGGTTCAAAAGTCCAGAGTTCGACTCTTGTGTGGCCACTTTAAACTCCTGTGTATTTTTCAATTTTCTCCATGGCAAGTAAATACCAGGGGTGTCAAACTGGAAGTGTAAGGGTAAGCCGAGGACACAGTGGTCCTATCTGGCAACACGCAGATCCCAGCGTGACACAGTCTCAGTCCGCAGGAGCTAAGAGCTGATTGATGGTAAGAGCTTTTCTCGCCATTGAGGGATAGAGATGAGTGCATAGAAAAAGGTAAAAAATAAAAAGGACAGATACGGAGCGTGAAATAAGCATGGAAGCGTCATTAAAAAATCTCCATGCGGCTTGCCGATGCTTAACTTTATGACAGACATTAGATCTCTCTGCTGTGCAGATACATATTAAAGGAGGAGACGGAGAAATATACCTCTTGCTAAATCAATCGGACAGGTAGGAGATTAGCAGAGGCTGTAGCTTTCTCTGTGTGAAAAGTTTCTCCGTCAGTCATCCCGAAGACAGAGGAGCAGCATGTGGCCCGATGCGATACGGGAGGATGCTGTCAGAGGTCCAGTGGCAGGTGACCTCAGCATCCCTGCTCTGCTGGGGCCTGTTTATGTGCTGCTCCCTTTTTATCACACCTAACCACAGGCCTAATTAACTGGCTTTTCAAGACTGCACAGGGCCCATCCGACAAGGTGTGCTGTATGTTAATGCTCTAACACCACTGACCAGAGTCCCTCAGACCCCAGGCAATTAATCCTAATATAATTAGAAAGTGGTTCTAGGGGTTCAGGGAGTCAGATATTTGTATCAAAATCACTAGTTTTCGTCTCGGTCATCACTGCCTAACAATTATCTCCTGCAAGCTTTGATTTATATGATGCTCACAGATTATTATTTGGCACTGATTCAAGGATGTGTCCTTTGTTAAATGATGAAGGAGGGTAGGGCATTTTTAATTTTATCTATTTGTTTAGGTCGAAATAAAATTAAGCCAGGACAGGACAAGGTTAGAAAGATTTACTGAGATGCCAGACCAGCTGTGCTCTTTATGTTATTTACTACATTAATTTCCTCCTTTTTTTAAGCTCTACGAACTCTGCATTTTCTATTAATCTTATGCCTTGTCTTAACTTACACCACAGGTTTTAAAAGATGATTTCCTCACAGTCAAAGCCTGGAAATCCTTGATCTGCATTATTCAGTGCTATCAGTGGAGGTCAGCAGGAAACCTCAGGTCAGTTGCAAATCCAAGAAAGTTTACTTCAGGCAGTAAGACAGACACTGTAAGGTGTCACAAACGACCAACAACTCAGCCCAATTCTATAATGTCAGGGGCAACCAATTCAAGGTAAAACCTGGTTTAAATGATAAAGTGCGTGTTTGGATTTATAGATGCAGTAATAATGATACCTGTTATTTATAGGCACCTTTCATACACTCAAGGCTACGAACCAAACTTACTTCGTCTCACTCACCTTTTATGTGGTGCAAAACGCTGACACAAGATCAATAAATGACAGAAATGCTTCATTAAGAACATTTTTAGCATCGAATTTACTAAAAAATGCCGAGCAAGCGCCCAATGTTAAAAAAAAATCATTCACATCCTCACAGTATGTTGAAATTGAATCAGCACTCTTGTGCAGTGCCTGACCTTTTCATGTGATGCACATGGTGTCAAAGAACAGCTTCATCTGTGGCTGAGCAGCGGATTTGTGCCACCGTGCTTGTAAGAACAACACGGTTGGTTTAGGTCCTGATGGTCCAGAACTTCTTGCTCTCACTGTACTTGTGAAGGTGGTGCTCACTGAGATATTTTTAAAGTGCTTTAGATGCCAGCTCATATGAATCAACGGAATTAAATGTTGAGTGTTAATTAAATGTGACTGAGCCCATAAAAACAAGCTAAACTGTATTCGTTCTTCACTTCCACTTCTAGAACAAGAAATCATTTTTATATTAAAAATTCTATCATAATTCATAAACAAAAGCAAGAAAATGAAACTACACCAGTATAAATCATTAGGTTATGCCTATTTACTGCTGTGCCCTTTTTTATGCCATTGTAGCCCTGGACAGAAACATTTTACACATAAACGTATCTGTGAACACCCTATATTAGGGATGTCCACATCCGGTCCTCGAGGGCCTCTGACCTGCAGGTTTCAGATGCTTCCCTGCTTCAGCACACCTGATTCAGATGGAATGGATCTCTTCAAAAGATTGTTAAGTTCTGCACAAGCCTGCTAATGATGCATTGTGTGATGCGGTGTGCTGAAACAGGAAAACATCTAAAATCTCGAGGACCAGAAGCGGACATCCCTGCCCTGACATTGAAAAATTACGCACATGGCCACCAAACAGCAGGTGTAGGAACCAAACTAACTTTAACTGTGCAATGATAGGACAGCAATGATGACTGGCAGACTTCCCAGATGAGGTATGCTGAGGTCATATGCTGTCATATCAACAGCCATGTGTGGTTATTGTCCCAATCACTCAAACCCATTTCCAAAATAGGGATACTGTAAAAAGTCGATAAAAAAAAAAAAGAAATGAGTTCAAATGATTCCTCAGGTGAGGAATCTTTTTTCACAAGCTCCATTTAACTAAAATTTAAGAGCATTAATATGTTATTACCATCTCGACTGCATTTCTGAAGATTGGTAATATAGAGTCAATTAAATTAAAGAAACACTGAAGTGCCCTTTAACTGTAAATGGATGACCATTGCAGAGGTAAGTTGAGCTTTAAGAGAATATTCATTGTTAAACAGTGTAAAGAAGAAAAAAAACAGAAGTTTTGTACTCATGTAGAATAACAGTTCATAATAAAACAAAAAATATGAACATATCACCATGCACTGATTTAAGTTAAATGGCTGACAGAAAAACTGCTGCACATAGATTTTCACTTTCAGCTTAGGGTAAGACAATAAAACAAGAAACACCAAACATAACGTTGATAGTTTCTGTCTCGATCAGTTGTAGCTCCAGGACCAAAAACACTTCTACAGAATGCCCATGCATATAGAATAAAGATCATATTGTGGTGTTGCTGTATAACTATAATTCAACACTTTTTGTTTTCATAAAATAAATTTGATGAACTTTTTTTTTACACTTTCTTCAAGCAACTTGTGGTAAATGAAAGTAATACTGAAATTTCTGAGTGAATATCTTTAGATTAATTAAATATCTGAAGAATATTTATGAGCCTTTCCGTGCACTAATGATAAAAATTTAACAAGATTTCATATTTTTTTTAATAGAAAATCATGCTGCAGCACGCATAGATGAAGTCATCCCACTAGATGCATGTGTAGAAAGCCCTCTATAAGTCCCCCGAAGCCGCCAATAACTACAACACGGCTGCTATGAGCTAACAGTGCAATAGTACATGTTCATTCATTCATTCGTCTTAAAGTATTGGTGAAATAAAGACAGATAATGCCTTATTTAGAGGCTGCATTGTCTCTGCCCTGTTCACTCCCATTATATGGATATACGGGGATCTCAAGTGATCTAAATAGCTTCAGAAGGGCGCCGACTTCTACCAAACTGTTACCGGTGAGTAGATGAATGTATTTTATGCCAGAAATAAGGTTAAAAAAAAAACAACTTCCCCTTTAGGAGTCCAGATCTCAGCTTCTAGCTGGGAGACCTGAGTCCACTGTTGGCCTGTGTTGTTCTGCTGATAGTGAATCTGTCTACCGCCCCCCTACAACTCCTCGGGTTAGGTTTTGCACTTCACCTGCAATCTTCTGCTTGCTTCAGCTCATTGTCTCACTTCCAGCCACGACCGGCGCTGTCACCGACATTTCACTCTCACCAAGCCTCCCATTCCTCAGAAGTCTTCTGCCCCACCAGTCATTTATCACCCTGTTTGGACAACCCACCCCTCCTCCCATTTCCTGTAGGAAAAGCATGATTTCTAATTAAACCCTCTAACTGTGAGGTTAAGAGCCAATTTCATGCACCTTACTCTTGATAAATAAGCAGTGGCCCCTTCACTCCTTCAGTCCTTTGCCCATCTGTTGTGCCCAGGCTACTCTTGCCCTGCCGCTCTTTAGCCTGCCCCATTTCTCTGAATTTCACTTCTCCCAGATAAGTTCTATCAACAGTAACATAGGGGATTTTCATTCTTCAGAAATGTCAATAATGAAAAGCCAGTGGGGGAGCAATGAAGTGAAAAGATGCCATTATAGACATTTATTTCTGAAATATTTCTTATAAGCACAGAAGGAAACATATCAATTCAAATCCCCTCCACACACGGCTCCAGGGTTGGAGTTTTAAAGCTGATCAGATTTTGTGCGAGCATTAATTATTTGGCTGTTATAAGAATCATCGATTCCCTCTGATGGAATGTAAAACATACACAAAAAAAGCGACTTATTTTCTGAAGGAAGAATAGGCAGTGGCATTGATTAGGCTCTTTGTTAAATAGTCATGCCTGAAGGCTCTGTTGGACTCAGGATTAATTACTATCTATGCACAGAGAAAGGAAACATTGATCTGAGTGCATGGAAAAAAAAAAAAAACGAGGCTTAATGACAGGCAGCTTTATGTTTATTAAGATTAAGTGGGAATGTCTGACATCAAAACGAGATGCCTTTCACTCTGAAGACTGTGTGCACTGAACAAGGCGGCTGCTTAAAACTAGCATCTTTTACGATAATTTGTTTCTCCATTATTGACCATCAAAGTCTACATTTTTGTATGTTGTAATGACATCCATCTAGATTTTTTTTTGATCAATTGAACCATTAAGTTAAGTTCTCTGAAGGCTGAGAAAAAGTTTTACTAATAAGGCAAACCGTGATGTGAAAATAGCTGAAGTGTTGCTATGTCTGCTATCATCTTTATACTAATTGTGGGAAGTCAATGTACTTATTTCTAGTGCTGGTCCCAAGCCCGAATAAATGGTGACGGTTGCGTCAGGAAGGGCATCTGAGGTAAAATATGTGCCAAATCAATGACTCGATGTGGCGACCCCTGATAAAGGGAGAGGCCGAAAGAAGAAGAAGAAGGAGTATGAAGACAATGTACTCCCGTAAAGGTAGCTGTGCTGTTCAGTCCAGCTCGCATGTTGTCAGCAGAATGATCGAAATCAGCATGACAGCTACATTTTAAAATGAAATAAAATCAAAGGAGCTGGCAGTGACTCGACAGGCAACAGAGCTGATGAAGAAGAGTCTTTTTTCTTCTTGTTGTCACGTGTTATGTTATGGGGGAAAAGTTGCCTTCTTTAAATTCTCCTTAAAAGTCACAAATAACTTTTTGGTGGCTAGCTTAAAGTAATCGATAGCTTCTCAACACAGGGGGATCATCTATGAGGTCACTTTTTGTGAAAACTATTAACAATACGAGAAGGAAACCTTAGAAACATCTGGAATTTTAGAGTTGCTTTATTCCTGTATGATCTACAGCTGCATTTAGTTATTTGATTTGTTTGATTTAATGGTGCAATTGAAAACATTTTTTGTGATAATTTGAATTACTGACACTGAGACTTGTAAAAGAAATAGTATTAGTGTTCCAGGTGTGGGTACTGGAAACTATACAATGGCAGATTTTTCTTCAGTTAGACTTTTATCACATGAACTAAACAACATACAAGCTTTGACTTTTTTTTGGTCTTTTATGTTTGGTCTTTTGTATCTTTGTTTCAAAGCTGAATTAGTTTCACTCCTGCTTCAACAACACTGCCTACCCTTCTTTTCCCACATGCAGATTAAATAAGCACGTTCTACCATCAGAGTGGAGAAAACAACCAAAGAGCCTTTTAAAAATCTTAAAAATCAAAACAAGCACACAAGCAGAAATATAAATATTACCAATTGTCCACTTATGAATCCACTAATGAACAAAATAAGTGTTGTTGTGTGGAATATCTGATGAACAGTGGTACATTATAAAGATAAAGTCTATGCTCAGACCATATAGTGAGGTTTTTCAGATGGTGAAACCTCTAGTGTTTCCTCCCAGGAAAGTATGAAGCCCTAATATCTCTTAAAGATTTAAATGGGATAATTGTATAATTCATGTATTTGCATCCAATACTTCAGTGAATTAAGGCTCCTGTTCTCTATTTGTTTTTCTCACATAGGACTTACTCCATGAAGAAGTGATAAGGCCTAGCATGATACCTTTTAAAGGGATCTCAAGCTGTGTAAAAGTGGTCAAAACTGGCAGTAAGCATAATTACCTTATTGCAGCACTATGAAGTATGCACTAGCTGATCCCTTAGGTTTTTCCACACATACTAAAAGGAGGTTGGAGGCACTGATCTTGAGGACAGCCTGAGGCTGAGACAATAAAACAATAAGCTTCGTTATCACACCTGCTTCCATCAACCGCACTGTGTGGACTAGGGATAGCGCAAGGTGCTGACAGACCAGCTTTGCCATTAGTCTTAAGAAAAAACTTTCTTTTCACAGACATGTTCTGGATAATGAGTTATATGACCTTTATTATTTTGTCAGAAACTCTTTTGTTTAGTGTTTGGACTCTTCTTGCTGCTCTACATAAAGTATCGATAAAATAAAACCTATTAAAAGCCTAAAAAATGTGCTCTAAAAATTAAAAGCTTATTTATCAAGAATTGAAACCAAAGGTGCCTGAAGTCCCACAGAATTTTAGTCACGGCTATTAACACAATTTAATTCCAAGCTTACTTCAATATTCTTCCTCAATACAAAGTTTGTTCTAAATCTTTTTGTTCACTGTTTCACCGTCCTAATGAGGGATCAGTAGTTGACTCTTAAGCCATTTGTGTCATTTTGCTAAACATTGAATACTCATCTATCAGCTCAGTCCTCAAACCTGACGTCCCCATTTAGCATACTGTCACTTTTTTTTATATTAAATGTCACATATTCACCTTTCTTGTCTTTCCTCTCTGAAATGATTCTGGTGCTACTGATTAAAATTGGTATTTCAATGAGTCTGAGCACTTTGCTGTAAAAGTAAAACCCTTTCACGGGCACGGTGATGAGTCACAAACATGAAATGATGACGAAGTCATTTGGCATTTGGATATATCTGATATCCATCACCTGACAGTGTGAGAAGATGATACGCACGTATTCATATTTCCAGTGAGATTTCTGTTGCAACACATTCATCACTAAAGTGTCCTTCGGTTCTTGACTTGCATGGAAGCATTCATGACCCGCCCCCCTCCCTTTAGGATGGTGGTGGTGGTGGGGTCGTGAAAAAACACTTTGGTCACTGAACAAAACAAAATAAAGCCTAATATTTGCAAATCTAATAAACTAATATTTCATTCACAAATGTACATACATAATATATGTTAAAAGTGAGACATTTTACATATTAGCTCAGCCTGTATTTTAATAAATAATAAATAAAATAGTGGAGACGGGGCAAAAAAAAGGTTGGAAAAGTAAATGTGACTAGAAACAACAGCTGGAGGTACATGTTACAACATCACTGGGGAAAAAAGAGCACCGTTGAGCTGCCAAGTCTCTTAGAAGTGCAGATGAACAGAGATTCAGCAATCTGCAAAAAACTGCATCTACCATTTGGAATTTCAGAATAAAATTCCTCAATGTAAAATTCCAAAAACTCTGAATATTCCATCATCTACAGTAATATAGAGTATATTACACATATCAAAAACAATCAGAGAATCTGGAGACATCTCTGTGATCTGTGAACCACGTGTGATCTTCAGGCTCTCAGGCAGCTCTGCGCTAAAGCCGACATAATTCTGTCCTGGAAATTCCTGCATGGGCTCAGGAACACTTCCAGAAATCACTGTCTGTGAACACAGCTCACCGTGCCATCCACAAAATACACATTAAAGCCCTTTCATGCAAAGAGGCCTTCATCTGTGATTTTATGGGTGCGCATTAGTGCCTACAACTTATACATCTGGAGAGCACCATCAATACTAAAAGGTATATACAGGTGTTAGAGCAACATATGCTCCCATCAAGATGGCATCTTATTCAGGGAAGGCCTGTCAGCAAGATGTAACGTTAAAGTAAAACTTCAGCAAGACACTGCAAAACTCCATCTATTATAACAGCATGACTTAGTAGTAGAAGAGTCCAGGTGTTGGCCTGCAGTACAGACTTTTTACAATGTACAAAAAGAAAAAATGAAATAAAATTGGGGCATCTTTTCATGCAACATATGACTGACACCACGCAGGACTGTGTAACTCCCAGATGTTTACAGACGGTTGTTAAAGACGAGGGGATGCTACACAGCGGTAAACATGACCCTGCCCCAACTTTGAATTTTTCATAGTAAAACCTTTTGATGTCTTCTATGTTCAGTTGTGAGTGAAGCATTGGTTTACAAAATTTGTAAATCATTGCATTCTGTTGTCCAAACTCTGCTGGAATTTGGGTTTTTCATTTATTCTCTATGGCAAAATATTACTACTACTATATGCATAATACTTATCTAATGTTCAGCCGAACAGTAAAGTGGTGCACATCTACCATCAAACTTTTTGATAAGACACTGAAGCTGCTGTCAGCTTCACCCACTGAGACCCTTTCTAATTTAGTGTTGGAGGGAAATATGTTAATTCAGATCTTTCTTTATCATTCTCCAGATGAATCACCATTCAAACGGCAAAGTTTTAAGAGGTAGTCAGACGCTGAAATGGCCATTTAAGCAGACAGTGTCAAGCAGCTGTGAAAGGTCAGTTCTGGTTTTCATTCAGTCTGAAATGAACAATCAACCCATTCATTCTCATCGGTATATTTTTTAGTTCTAGGAAAATCAAACACTAGTGCATGATATGCTTTCACATTCTTTCATTTACTTGAATTCTTCACTGAATATAATTGCAACATTTATGTTGTTCACTCACTGTGATTGAGAGATAACTCACAGGGACCTTGGCTGATATCTATGCTTCTACTAGACTTCTTTTATGTTATCATCAGAAAGTGTTTGCATTGCCCTAACAGCAGTAGTGCATGAGGAAAATGCTGTTTTTTCCAGTCAAAGTGGTCGAGTGGTGAATTAATAGAATGTAGATTAAGTTCCAGGAAAAGCCAAGAACAGGAGTTTTAGTTCAAATTATTGTACTTATTTAAAGGTTATATGATTATACTCAATTGAAAAAAACAACAAAAACAAAGGTTCAGGTCTGGCAACAAAACCATCTCCATGACAACTAAGCAAATGTCAAATGGCAACACAGATCTTAGTTTGAAGGGAAAAAAAGCAAATAGAAGTATGATAAAAAGGAGAAGTGCCGACTCTTTGCTCTTCTTTAATAGTTGAAGCTGTTCTCCTGTAAGATCATCCCTCATGATGAGTCTGGGTTCAGCTATGTAATCTATAAGAGGCAAGTCAAATGTATTTACGGTTTCCATGTCATTAACAAAACGAAAAGTGTATTGAATCACTACACCAATATCTATTTCATACCCTTTCATCTGTGGAAATGCACCTCGTGACCAAATTTTTGCTAAATCTGAAAAGATTTTTCCGTCCCTCCTTGCTGTGACCTTTGCAGGGAGGCAGCATACAGGGCAACATGTAATCTCGTTGCGATGTTACTCAGCAGTCCTATTAAGGTAAAGTGTGTCGCTTTGCCAGGTCCATGGAAAATCTTTTGGTTGAAATGATAACAGCCCATTTGCCGTGTGGTTGGCAGCGGCAGTGTGCAGTTTCAATTGAATTTTATCTCAGCGGCCAGCTATTTGCAGATCATTACACAGGGAGAGCAAGCCCCAGATTGCCACTACAGCGGAGTCAGGCTTGTGCTGGTTTGTTTGCTCATTCATTTATTTATGCTATTCAAATCTCAAAGCCATTGCTGCTCGTTTGGGATCGCAACAAACTGGTTCAAGGTTGTTGCAGTGGGGCAGAGTGAGTGAAGAGGCGAGCGAGCCCTAAATTCAACACCAGTTTGCCTCATTTCTGTGCTGGCAAGCTTTGCCACTCATGCTGCCGTCATATAAAATGGTAATTTGAAAAGTGTTACACTGTTGTACAAGGGCTGAATTTCTGCCAAAATACGCAGAGCCAAGACTGAGGAGGGCAAAGGCCAAAGCCAATGAACTGGAGAGACTGGCTGGTAGTTCCAGTGCAATAAGCCAGCTGGCAACAACAACAAAAAAAAATCTGGACACGGAAAAGTATTTCTCAGTCTCTTTGAAATATGGACATCTTCTTATTTCCTCAGTGTAGTGTCAGGGAACACAACCCTCAGCCAGCACATTTCCCCGGGAGACTAACGCTCATGCCATAAATCCACAGCATGCTGCCTGGAACAGAAGTAACTCAAACTTAACTGTAATTGCTCCTGGCTAAACGATCCTGCATACAAACCAGATGTAAGACTAGCTAATGTGAGGGTGATGGCATGTCTTTGTGGAACATTTTCCACTTTCAATCAGCACACCTCCACAGATGTTCAGAGGCTGTCTAGCTTCAGAAACGTGCAACCCAGGGAACATCTGGCACTGCCCACAATCAGGATTCTTCCTATTAAAATGTGCAACGAGAGGAAGATTTCTTAACCACTGGAAAAAGGGCAGATTCTGATTACAATTACCACCATTTTTATCTGGTGAACAGATGTGCATATCTGCACCAAATGAAGAAAGTAGTTGACAGATAAATGCAACAAGATGTTTTTTTATGGATAATTTCTAACTCTATATAAGTGCTTTCGATACAACCTGCAAAATGAATTTTTATGCTGATATTTTTCCTTTCTTTATGTGTGAATATGTTAAGAACCTTTGACTAATAAGAGCCTTTAAATTCTTACAGAGCAAATTAAATGCCATGTTGGTCAAAATGATCACTGTCACAGTTTATAATATAATGCCAAGCCGATGTAAAAGCTGAGCCTCTGCTAATGCAAACCATGCATCCATCTGCCATCAACACTGTCACATATTTTACTTTGGACAGGAAAACTTTGTCATGTGATGATAATTAATGTTACAAACCAAAATGAATCTGAGGATTTTTTCTGCATCCATCTGACTGATATTTTATCTTTGTGAGGGCACTTTTGATGCAAGCTTTTAGCCTGACATCTGATTTAAGACACGACTAAATACAGTTCACATTATTTTACTGTGTAACTATGGTTACTTTTATTGATCCATTTCAAATAAAAATTACAAAGTCCATCCTATTCATCCATTTTCTATACCTGCTTAATCCAACTGTTGGGTCGTGGGGGGCCTGGAGCCTATCCCAGCTGTCATTGGGCGAGAGGCTGGGTACATCCTGGACAGGTCGCCATTCCATTACAGGGCCACACAGAGACAAACCAGACAAACCGTCCCAGGGACAGTTTTAGAGTCACCATTTAACCTAACATGCATGTTTTTGGATGGTGGGAGGAAGCCGGAGTACCCGGAGAGAACCCACCATACACGGGGAGAACATGCAAACTCCACTCAGAAAGGCCCGAGTGGGGATCGAACCTGGAACCCTCTCGCTGTGAGGCACAAATTACAAAATGCCTAACATAAAACAAAAAGAGAGAACACAATAAGGTATTTGTATACACACACTCAGATGAAAATATCGAGACTTGCAACAGTGCATCGTTTGTGTAGCAATCAATTGTAGCATGATGGAACACCACAATTTTTTTTTTACAAATTTACTTCACTGAAGCTGTTTTACTTCCTTTGTCATCTCCGGTTTCTTAGACACTCGAGTATGACTCGTCTATCTGTTGGTCATTAAAATGCTGCATCTTAGTCCAGAATAAATTAACTTTGTCAGGATGGCAGTTAAGTTGCCATGATTTGATACAAATATTCATGCAGAGGATGAATATCTTATGTGTATAGAATCATTAGTGTAGAATCAGATAAAAATGAAGACTAATTGGACAAATTTAGTAATCCAGCTGCACGGTGGTGTGGTGGTTAGCACTGTTGCTTCACAGCAAGAAGTTCCAGGTTTGATCCCAGCCCCCCTGCAACCCAACTGATGGATAAAGTGAATATAGAAAATGGATGGATTCAGTAATCCAGGTTTCCGATGATTTTTGTCTTAGATTTTTTTATTACATTTCACAAATGTAATCAGTTTTCACTCTTCAGTTCACAACAATAAAAGTTTTTTTTGGGGGGGAGGGGGGGTTAGCATCAGACAGCACAGATAAGTGAAGTAGAATTAAACTTGTAGTTAGGCTTTAATGATTCTGATGATTTAATAGACAGCCAGCTATCGCCGACATCTACCATCTACACTTGGGATGAAATAATTCCAGAAAATAAATGCACATGCTCATAAATCTGCAGTGCAACATCACCACTCATAACTTATATCTCTCAACTCACAGACAAAGCAAGTCTACAAAGCTGTGGTGCTGTGGGTGCTGCATTTGTGGAATTTGACAAATAGATGAGACAGCATGGGTATATGGATAGAATAGATGGATGCTAAATGAACGATGGGCATATTTCTTAGCTATAAGTTAACAGCTGAAGTCGTGAACACGCAGTTCTCAGTTTGTCAAATAAGAATAAAAGCTGGGCATCATCTAACAAAACAATTCTCAAATACTCACCAAGTTAAGTCAAATTTATCTCCAAATCAATTTCCAGAAAAGTGTCTGTGACAAAGAGCTTTACAGACCGTAAACTTAGATCAAAACAAGGACACACTGCCACAGATGAGACACACTGAGTGACTGCTGCTGGCTCAGCGAGTTGTCTGTAGATGGACCACATGCTTCCCAGTGGGTACAAGGGGGCAGATTGACTAATCCTGTCTCTGTGAAACAGTCAATAAATGAATTAGAATGAGAGCGAATTTCTTTGTTGAGCCACAAGAAGCTTTGCATCAAAAAACAAACTGAAGGCAAAAAGGGGCAAACAAAGACCAGAGCATCACTAACTCCAGCAGATGGGGGAAAAGCTTCTCTTTGGGGGTGGAGGAGATTTGTACATTTGCTTGCAAGTGTGTGTGAAGGTTTGAAATGACATTGCAGTCCACTTGAGAAATAAGTAAATGACAGACTGCAGGCGAATAGATAACGGGGACCAAAAGGCTAGCGGCTGAGATTGTTGAGGGATGACGCATTGTAGTGCAGGGCAGTCAGACGGACTCCTGAAGAGCTGCTGAAAGTGCTCCACTGCGTTGACATTTTGTCATCGAGAGGGTGGAGGACTTTGTCCATAATAGCAGACCGCGAACATCGTTTTCTCCACCACTACCCTGAGTGAGTCTGGTTCACCCCTCTGGAGGAGCACTAGCCTTTCTCAGAACTCACCAACTTGTTCAGAGATGTGTGTCCCCTGAAGCGATGCTTCACCTCAACAACAAACACCTTCAATCCTGTCAGAAAGGATTAAGGACTGGTTTCAGCTATCTGACAGGTGCAGGAAGCTGAACCAAATGGTTTAATAATGGATCAGTTCAAAGTTAATCGACAGAGAAATACAATTAATTGATCAAAGTGCAACTTGCAGGTTAACAACCTTTGACTGAAAGTGTAGAAACATGTATAGGAAGAAGCAGGTCTTACATGTGCCTTACAGTAACACATAAAGATGTTTTAGCACCAGAGGTTTGTACACAAAAAGAAAGAAAAAAGAAACTTTGCAGTTACGTAGTATAATGTAGATCTAGAAATATGAATATGGATCCACACAGAAATTTGCAAAAGATTGCTACTTAATTATTGTTTTCACAGTACTGTGAAGTATGCATTGTATATCCAGTACAGCAAAAATAAAAGTTTGACCTTTACTGCTAGAGGACTGAACAAAACACAAAACAGACCCTTACGCCAAAGGTTAAGCTGGTGGGCTAGAGGTTTTATTACACATCGTATAACAAAGTTACCAGACACATTGACGCATGAGAGGGAAAGTGAATCAAAGTAAATAAAAAAACAAGATTTATAGCACACAGTGCACATCACTGTCAGTCTCCGGTACACCGGTGTCATAGTAGCCTGATGCAAACGTGGACATACATTATAAGCAGCTGCACGAAGCGAACTGAACTGCTATCTGCTATCAATCTCACACACTTCTGCCAGCTTCTGCATCCCATCTAGATCTCCATAAAACATCCAGGTAAATAATCCTGTCGAAAATGATTACAATGACATGCAGTGGATGATCTTTCTCCTGATCATAAACCTTTCCTGGTTTCTGACAACTGTACGGCTCATAATCATAAGGCTGGAGCCTGTCTTGTGCATGTATATTTACATATTTAATCTCTTATGCGTCAAGATTCTTATGTGGATCCATATTTCTTATTGCAAAAATCATTCTAGAGTTTCCTTATGCTGCGTAACTTTAAGGCATAAATAGTCCAGATGTGTTTTTTTCAATAACGTAATTCTTGCTTCATGTTTTTACACTTTATGTCACTCAGCACAATCACATGCCCAGTTGAATGAAGCAATGGTTACAGCTCGACTGGGCCATGGAACTGGATCAGTCCTTTACCCAAATTCATAGACCGAAGCAGAATAGAGTTATTGACAGCACTCTAATGCTTCTACCTTTCTCTGTGGGAGACCATCATTGTACCTGTAAGAAAAGCCAAATTCACTGCACAGGCTTTGTTTCTAAGTTACTGGAATGGTGATTTTGTCAGATGATGCTGAGGTTATAAAATCAGGATTTTATTAGAGCAGATCGACAGTCTGTAAAATGCTTTAAGCAACCATGAATTTCAGTGACGATTTCTGATGCGTTTAGCTTTCTGACAACAGAAACATATGTCTGTAAGAGCAGCTTTATTTGGAATTTGGCTGTATTTATATAAATTTACACAAATTGACAGATCTGTGGATTATATTCAGAGCTCCAAGGCCCATTTAAGGCTAGATAGGCATATTCATGCGGGACTGATTTGATCCCCAACCACATTAACTGGGTATGTTAATCTGGTTTGAATCCTGATTTGGTACCGTTTCAGTCAGACTAACTAATACTTTCAACATATTTGCATTTTAAAAGTCTGGTGGTGGTCAGGCTAACACAATAACATATTTTTTTCTTGCATCGTGTAAACATATTTACTGAAGTAGTTAACCTGCGAGTTGCACTTTAATCCTCTCTGTAAATAAGAGCACAGAGGATGTGCTCAGGCATAGCAGGGCAAACATTCATGATCACAAAGACAACAAGCTGATGCGTTACAAACTAAATTGTACTTTCGCACCAAGGGAACCAGAATTAATAATACAAATAAACTGGCTCCATCAACTGGGATTCAACACAATCAAATGTACTTTTTTCTGGGAAAGTGCCTCTGCCTCTGGGAAGCTGAAGTTACCTCAAGAACATTTCATGCATTAAGTGTCAGTAATCCAGTTTTCTATCAAAGTGTCTCTCAAAGTGCTTGGAGGATCAGAATCCTCCACATGGTGCCTGAAATTAGGGGCTTCTTGTCCCATCATAGATTTACCTCCAGAGGTGAAAATTACGGTGTTCAAGCCAGTTCAAGCTTGCAGATGTATCCTTATGCCCCCAGGACAGCTTTGTCTGCTCGGGTAAGCAGCTTCTGCCTCAGATGGTCAGAGGCAGGAAAAGTGGTACACAAACAAACAGCTTATAGGTGTTTTTTCCCCTGGAATTAATATAGCCTAAGAAGCTGATCCAAATAACATCTTTCTTACAGTAAACTAACTCGTAGCAGTTCATGCAGTTTAATAAATAATCAAATTTGTCATGCGGCACGATTTCAGTAAGAAGTGATAGTTATTAGCGGTAATCATTACCATAATTAACAGGAAAGATTCTACCGATTTGTGACAATTTGTTCTTTTAAAAATCCCAAAGAAATAGCTGAATATCCCTGTCCCAGAGTATGCACATTTTGTATGAATAATTGTCCAAAACCCGAAGATAATCCATTCTAAATGATCTAAATCAGAAATTTTTGCATTTGATAGGCTGCAATCAGCAAATCTTTTGCATTTATGAAAATAAGTAACCAAAGAAAACAGTGATACATTAATTTATCCATAAACTAACTGTAATGCCAGTTTAAACTGCATTCATGTGAAACTGCCTGCAGCCTCTCCTCTGCCGGGGAGTGTCTTTGCCACCAAGTGTCACTGTTGCAACGCTGTGCTGTTGCCACTGGATGCTTACCCGCATTTGTCTGCAAAGTGTTAGAAAGAGGCAGCTGCTGAGGAGATCATCACTCTGTCTCTTACTGTAGTTGCCTTCCTTCTCCTCCCTCCTCTCCCTCTCTATCCCATGGCTCTGCATGCCCCAGAAACAAGGTAGTTCCATCTAATTGCTCTAATGGCGTCCTATCCTCATTAGACTCTTGACCTTGGCTGTGCGTGATAAGAGTAGGTCAGCGTGGATTAGAAGTGGCCCCCTAGGTCTCCTCCACTCCCCCAGTAACCAGTCAATACCTCAGACTCAATTCACACCCCTGAAAAACCTCAAGTGTTTTGCCATTTCAGACTGGGCAGCATTTGAACTTGTTTTTTCTGTCTTTCCCCAATGGACAAATGGAGTCTTGACTCACGTCTGAGTCTTATCTCATACACCCTTGTTTTTCACAAGTCACTGCCAAATTTGAGACAAAAAAGGAAGAAAAAACAGAGGACTATATACATCGTCTATTGAGAGATTGTGAGTTTGTTATAATAATTAGAATAACTGTGAAGCATAATTCATATGACACATCTCTTCCATGCTGCTTTTGGTGTTGGTTTAATTTGCAAGTGTTATGCTATCATAAAGATATATTAATAAATAGGTGAGACCAAAGTTAACTCAGATATCAGCATGTACAGATTGTCAACCATAAATAAGACCTTATTATTTATCCATCACAGAATGATTTATTCTTTCAGCTGCAAAGTTTGTATCTGGTTAATTATTCATAACAAAAACAAAGCAAAATAACTTAAACTAATTGTTTATGATTACAAACAGACTGATATTGCATTAATTTCATGATCTTCAATGATACAAATGGGAAGCCCTGGTTTATGATCAGGGTGTAAAAAAAGGCTTTTTTTAAGATTATAACATGTTATTGTTTTCATAATCCTAAATAAGTTGCTTTGGTGCCTAAACCAAACCAACAAGTAAGTGGATACGAAACTAAAAAAGGTCTAAGTGGGGGCTAACATGAGACATGATTCCCTCTAATGTAAAGAAATGTTTTTCACAAACATAAAGAGGCACATTTTATCGTTGCCACTGAGCGGATACCTAACAATCCTGCTTTTTCATGCAAAGACTTTTCTATAAACTGTAATTGTGTGACACTCTGATATCACATTGGAGTCTTAATATTTGATTTTAAGAGAAAACCCCATCAGCAAGCTTTCATGTAAAGGTTTGTAGGAAAACCTGAACAGATTGTTTTTATCATTAAGGCATGAAGAATTCTAGCCTCTTGATTCTGGATTTACAATCAAAAGATAACGATTCTGTGACTGGAACAGATGTTCCTTCAGCTTCAGGAGGAAACAGAAAAGGATGTGCTGCTTATCACCGAATCACCACAATGATAAAAAACAAAGATATTTGGCTTTCTGCAATAGAAAGGTCATATGATAAAAGGATACAAGAGAGAGGTGGCACAAAACCTTGAAATGCTCAGTGTAATGATCCCTCGCCGTTGGACGTAATATTCACACCTCCTCCAATTCATATCTCATCTCAGCTCTAACAGAGCGTGTGTTTGAGGGGGTGGAGGACAGCACAGTCAAAGCCGTGGCAAAGACAGAAATAGAAAGAAAATGGTGAGTTGTACCCCCTCAAGACAAAATGTAACAACTACATGAAAAAGACTGCATTGAAGTATCTCTGCAGGAAGAATAGCGTGCAATAATGTGGCTCCATGAGGCTGTTATTAGGCCCCTGTCCACCTATGCAATTACACTTTGCCCAGCTAAGCTCTCTGGGAGAATTCACTCCCTCATTCTGCTTCATCTTCAGAGTAGCTAGCAGTCGAGTGTGTGCGCACACGAGTGGATGTGTGTATATATTAGCAGATCAAACTGTCAGTGTTATATATATGTAGACAGAAACAAAGGCAGAGACAAAGAGACACCCAGCTGTATTGCATCAAAATACAACAAACAACACTTTCATCCCTTCGAGTTCAGTCCCTCTGAATTAGAGTGCTCTGCAAGCCGACCAGCACTTCCTGTTTGCAGAAAACCTCAGCTATAGAGTGCCTTGAGGCTCGTGGTAAACAAGTGTTAATATGCTACCTCTGCGAGAAACTCAGGCTTAATGAAGGATTTACTTCCTATAACCAGAGCTGACGGGGGACTTGATGATTAAGAATACTCGTGGCCTCTAGCTATCATTATGTTATGGCTGACCCGTTTCTTCTCGCAGCAAATGTTTTCAAACTCAGCATTAATTAATATGCTGCAAGCTGCATTCATCTGTGAAGTCATAGTGGGGAAAAAGGATATATAGGATATTGTCATCAGGTAATGTAATAAACATTTAGGAGAGAATCAAATCTAATAATGTCATGAAACAAAGTTTACATTTCCTCTTGTTCTCAGGAAACAAATGTCCTGTATAATATAACCCGCGACAAAGGTTGCATGTTCAATTATCCATACATTTTTCTTCTGTTTTTCATCAAATGAAAATGTCAAGAAACACAAAAATAGCACAATATGAATACATATGGACTTTAAATATATTCAAATATGTTCAGTGGGATGCTAGTCCCTAAATTGTGCCATTACTCTTTGTCTATATTATATCTAATTTACATCAGCGCCTTTATTGTTGAATTTTCTTTTTTTTTTCTGTTGCAGACATCTGGGATAGGAGCGAAATGCTTCAACAAACAAGAGAAACACTGCCTCGTCTCATTATATCAAATCAACAGGGAACATAACTGTCTGAGTAAATTACATCTTAGCAGAAATGACATAATAAAGTCCCTACAGAAACAGAAAAAAAAAGAAATTATCCCTGCCATCGCACTGTATCAGAGGAGGAGGGAATCAGTGTGCACGATGCTTTATGGCAACAAACCATGAAGCAAGATGATATCCTTGCTCAGAGAAAATCAATTTTAGTTGAAAAATATGGAACTGAAGGATACTTTCAGTTGGGAAATTCTCCATCCCTCATGCTTTCTGTTTCAATCTCTCTCTCTCTGCCAGTGTCTGACTCATTTGCCATGAGAAGTGTTATGCCTTTTCTCCCGTCTGATCTCATCCAATTTGCAGTGAAGGCATCTCCAATCATGCAGGAAGTAGTATTCATGACAATTATCACGCACCTCTCACAATTTTGGAGGTCAGTGCGAAGCTACTTAAGAGTGTTTCATAACAAATCTGTCCCATGTAATTGGAAAAGCACGAATAAATAAAATCCTCCTCAGCTGCTCCTGCAGGGTGAACCTTCTGATACCTTTGCAGTTGGGTGGAATATGAATAATGTGAGAAACAAGTAAACAAGCCTTAAAAACAAGGGAGAAAAGAATAAACCCTTACCGCTTGATTACAGCACATTCTCTATGTGTCTTTGTGTGTGGTAGAGGGTTACTGTGTGTTTGTTTGTGCTTGAGTGTGTGTAAAGGTGTGTGTATATGTGATGAAGGGAGATGGACAAACCCAGGGGTCCGTTTATCTAAGCTGACAGAAACAATTTACAGCACTGCCAAATGGGGAGTGAGAGCCCCTCACACACAGAGTGAACTGGAGGGGAACCAGACAGAGAAAGCAGAAGCAGGGAGGCATTAAGAAAGCACCCTGTAAGGAGCTGCTACTCGAACACCAGACTGAGGACAGAATTTGGCCCTGGCATTCTTTGACCATGACAGACCCAACCAACCAGCCATTCATCCATCAATCAATTATTTCAGTTGTTACCCCCACCAAAGGCAATAAACCTATCAGGGGGAAATGTTTTGAGTCCTGTTTTCCTGTCTTTGCCGATAATTTACAGAAATGCTGAGTGATTTCAATAATTGGTTATGAAATCTGCAAAGGTGATTTGTCTTGTTGAGTTGATGTTAATGCAGATTATTTATAATACTGTGTATCTATTGGACAAATAGACCATGATGAATGACTCATGAAACTATGTATAAATCAGGGGCTTCCATGTTCAAATCCTAATCCGATAATTTGTGAAAACATGACCGATTGTAAAAAAAAAAAAAAAATAGTGATGATATATGAAAAACTATTTATTTTCATATAAATGGAAAGAAAATAACATTTAGACTCCACAAATATTTTTCCATTGGCTCCTATGTTGTCCAATATATACAGATATGAATTTTTTACTGAATATAATACAAAAAACACTTCATGCTCAATCTAGAGATTGTGTCATTACATAGTTTGTCCATAGTTTACAATAAAGGAGATATCTACTGTGGGATTTTCAAACTAATTATTTCTGTAATGCTTTACTGCACTGGTCAAAAGCAAAGGCAGAAATTCCAGAGAGGACTGGAGGAGGCATGTCCAGTCATCGTGGAAAGAAAACAGTGAATTGTCCTCTCTAATATATTACTGTAAACAACAAATTTTACACGAATAAATAAAGCGGATTTGAAGTTCACATGCCAATGCCAAAAACCTAAACTGGAAAGTTTTAAAAGATGCAGGACCCCTTAAAATTCCTCATAGTGGTTTGGGCTGGTACCTCTCCCTATAGTGTCTGCTTTAGCTCACTTGTGCAGTGCTAGCAGCTTCCAGCTGTAACAAACCTCTCTACAAAAAAACGTGTTAAACATTTTCACTTATGTGGAATAAAACATGTTAAAAGAAATAATCAGACCAAATTTTTCTTCCAGTCCATCAAATTGTGGTTAAATCGTATTTCTGTCTGTGTTTTAATGGAGGCATTTCAACTGGAATCATAATAACTCTGCAATTTTCAAACAATTTTCAAGTGCTTTGCTTTGTTAGAAAGACTGGACTTACCTACGATAACCTGGCATAAAATATGTTCATCTACTTGTTATAATTGGCTTTGTTCTTAGACATTATGTATTCATATTCTGTATTTTACTAAATAACCTATGATCCTAGTTTGTACTTTTCCACTCTGCTCATACTGCACAATAGATGACCTGAAATGGTCTAAGACTTTAAGATAGCATAACGAGACTAAATAACTGGGTCAGATGAAGCTTCTCTGTCTGGTCAGACATTCCTAAAACAGCACTCACACACACATTGTTTATCACATCCAAAGAACACGACGAGGACGGTGGTTGGCCTGCTCGTGCCACTAAAACTGGCCAATTATACTCTGTCAAGTGTGAGTACAACCTCTGTGAGATAAAGCTGAATATAAATATGAATATCCATACATCCATATATATATATTAAAAAACAACCTTCCCCTTTAAATACATTTGTGTCATCCTACTCAAAACTTTAGTTTTAGTTGATGACGATAATTCTAATTCTCACTGCATAGTAGGAGACTGCTGCTGTTATTTTTGTTTATACAGTAAAATAAAAACAACAACAAAAAATAAACAGCTTTTGTTTTGTTCCACCACGTTTTTCTCTCATTTACACAATGAGAGAAAAACATCTTCAGTCTTAGGAAAATTTAAGCTCATTGAAAGAAAAAGGAAAAGCTTCTCTTGGCATTGTACATAATAGGTTTTTGTTAGTATCTTCATGTTTGGTAACCAGGTCAGCTGACATCTGGTCATTTGTTCAGGACACCAAAATGCCAAGGGAGTAAATTGTTCCAAGTGATATCAAAGGTAGTTTGAGGAGAAAATGTGAAGTTCTTTCACAATGAAAAAATAAATAAAACAGAGGAAGACAGACAGTCTCCGGGAAGTACGCTGGTCTAATAAGTGCTAGAAAGTATGGACACTTTTCATAGTTGGAACTGTTAAAACAAAGTCTTCATGATGCCTGGGAAGAATCCTCAGTCTGTTCTGATAAAAACACTGTTTAAATTTGGGGTAACATAGAAGTGTCAGAGTCAAGGAGGAAACCTGAAACTTCAAATGGCAGCACAGTAGACATTTTTACCATTTATTGTGATCTCCAACATTGAAATAGAATATCTGCCCATGGCTGTGTGGGAGGCAGCTATTTGAGGCCTACCAAATTAGCCACTACACTGGCATTATGCAGATATCTCACACACTGATGCAATTAAGTACAAGAAAATAACGTCGTTTACAGATAAGGTGTGAACAGCAGTGCAGAAGCAGTTTCTTCTGTGAGGGAGAATAACCCCTGATTTCCATCAGATGTGGCTTTGTTTTGTTCCTTATGTGTTCACATGAGGAGCATTTCAGAGGCTAAGCAAACTACCTGCTATAAACTGTACAAGATCCGTGAAATTCAGCAAAATCAAGTAACCCTGCTGTATCTAATAACAGTTACTTTTCTACTCCCAACACCTCTGCAGATAATCTTTACAACTTGTCCTCTCTGGGGTTATCCATTATAAAAATAATATCTAAGGGGTTATATAACAACTTTTGCTGAACTTCTCAGATATTATGGACAAAATCCTCTGACCATTTGGGTTTTTGCCTCAGGTTTTATCAGCGTAGTGAAGTTATATGCACTTAGGAGTCTGCACAGGGTGTTTTAGTTAAAAAAACAAAACATATTCTCTGTAGACTTCCTATGTTTGACTTTGTCTGTGACTCATCTAGTCTGTGCTGCTCGACACCACTTTATCAAAAGTAGACAAGCCTTGTATTTTTAGCCAAGCAGAACACCAAGTTCCTTCTGGGACGCTTCTGAAACATGCAGTGGCCCGTCTGGTGGAAATATAAGCATTGCCTGGAGTGATTGTAACTCTAGCTATTCTCGGCAATGCTCCATCTTTGGTGGAGTTTAAGGCTGCAGCAAAAAAAAATAAATCTAAGTAATCATGTACTCTATCAATTATTTCATTGATTATCTGAGCTATCGGATGAAAAGTACTTTAATAAATAAAACAATGTTAAAATAATCAATTAAATAAGTATCTACAGTTGTGATAGTGATACCAGTACTATAGGGCTGCTAGAAGCCATCGCCTCACAACAAGAGGCTTCCTGGTTCAAATCCCAGCTGAGGCCTTTCTGTGTGGAGTTTGCATGTTCTCCTGGTGTATGTGTGGCTTCTCTCTGGGTACTCCGCCTTCCTCCCCAACCCAAACTCTAAATTGGCCCTATAGGAGTCTCTCTTTTGGCTCTATGTAGCCCTGTGGTAGACTGGCGACCCATTCAGGGTGTATCCTGCCACTCACCCAACGACAGCTGGGATAGGCTCCAGACGCCACATGACCTTGAGTTGGATTAAGTGGGTATAGAAAATGGATGGATAATAGTATATAGACCACTATTTGCTTTCTACCTAATGTCAAGCAATGTTACAGTTTATTATCTTCTATCATTTAATGCAATTGTATTCCTAATAAAGCAGAAAAGTGAATCTGAAACACAGATATAAATAGCAGCAGTTAAGACGGCCCCAAACCAGCAGTCACTAACTTTACAAACGCCACAAATGTCTGATAAAATCCCTTTTGGCAACATCTTGATTTTGATTGTACTTTCATGTAAAATAAACAAAAGAACGCTAATTTATATTAACAGCCTACAGAGAAGTATTTCAATAGAATTTATGAACTAAAGTTAAAATAAAAAGCCGCTATACCACACAGCCCAAGCCTCAGTTAACATCTGTTCTTAACTTGTGTCTATCTCAACTAAGAAGCATGCTGATTTACAGTAAAATGGTAACATGAAACGCTCCCTTGTGTTTGTTCCACTCTGTAGACTTTATGTGTAAACTGTTTTCTGGTTGAGATGCTGTGACATTGACGATGTGCTTTTGTGGTAATGATTCATTCTTTTCTTGTTTGAAATGGTCCTAAACTTCCAACAGTTGTCATGTTTTTCTGATTTGCTCCTCATTGTTTTCTCCAGTTTCCTCAGTTGCGCCATCAAATCAAGCTTGTTGTGCTAAAGATGTAAAACAGCATGTAAACACAGGTGACAGTAATATCTGTCAATCTGAAACACGAAGACCACTGAGCAGATCGTATTTGTCTGGATTTAACAAAACGTCAAAGTAAATCATTTGCATCAAGGATATTTTGCAATCGAGTTGCTTAAGTTTACCTGAGGAATTGTTTCAGCCTTGGGTAAGAAATTAAATAAATGTCCTGAATACATGCCAAAATGAGTATCTGTAATCTGTAATGAGCTATTGCCATCTAAATCTATTTCACAGGTCAAGCATCAGGAGCAAGACTATTTTTCAGGGATTGACTTCAAGTGACCAATGTTTCAGATTTATACCCAGTCCCAAATCCTCCCATTGGCCCTACACCTCAATTTTAAAGAGGTGATCCCTCTACGGCTTTGGGGGTCATTTTCATGGCGAGGTGGTTACAACCCTTTGATCCCCAAAGGAGAATTTACTCTTTATTTCTGCAAATAGAGTGGTCGGACCAAGGGGAGAATTAGATTGGGCCTTCGACCATCTGATGAAGACATTTAAATGCCCCACTTAACCTTGTCTGACGATGTGCAGAACAGTGGAACTTAATTCATCACATTAAAGATTATAAACATTGTTCAATCAAACCATCCAACTCACATTTATTTTAGTATGTGGTACATAAGATGACTTGGGGGACATCACTGAGATCTTAAGATTGAACTAACACTGACTTTTCAATGTCAATAAATAGATAATAAGCACTTTGTTTTTAGTGGATGACTTCAGGGTCTGGGAATAAGGATTTCTCATAAAAAGCAAGAACTATTTTAAGCGATGTCTATTAGATTAGAAGCACTGCGTGCACCAAAAAGGTCACAGTTAAAAGGAACATATTTCACGTAATAACTTTTGATGAAAATACATTCAGTGATCAGCAACAAAAGAGCTGCACAGAAGTCAGCATCTACGCAATGGATGTCCTCACAGGGAACGCTGAACAAGCTTCACTGGATAATGAGAAAAAGCACATGATGCATCACAGCAGATGCTGGCAAAATTAACACCATGTCTGGCAGAAACAACAGCCAAGTTTACAAAGTCAACTGCTCTCATATCCTCTTAAAAGTCAGTAACAAAATGCCCACACACTCAAACACAAATGAAAAAGTGTGCTGGTGTAACCAATATCAGATTAAGGTAAGAACAGACTGCTCATTATATTACTACTGTAAATAATTCACGTAAATAATGAGCAGCAAATCGACATATTTCAGACAATAATGCCTCCTTACGGGCCAGTGTGGGCATATAACTATATGCTGTGTTGTCAGATTGTGAGTGGAAAGCAGTGCACTGTCAATGCCAATGGGCATTTTTCTAGATTATGGAAAATTTTGTGGGACTGTTGAGAATTTGCAGGCTGAATAATGCATGCTTTGGCAAACAAACCCATTTTTATACATTTAGTGAAGTTCTTTAGTTTTCTAAACATGTTCTGGAGGGGCTGCACATGAGAACGCAGATATGTGCGAGGCTCATCCTGAACTCCACCTACGAAGTGGCAACATAGATCTTACTGATTAAGATCTTAGAATTTTCATCAGCGGTCAAGCTGCAGCTTATTTGTTTATTTAGCTGACTGTAAAGAGTCAGAATATCAGTTACAATTTAAGAGCAAAATAAAGTCTTCAAATCGTTTTTTTCTGTTTCTTTTGCCGAGATCTCCTCTTGTCCCGTTGAATCTGAGTGCTGCATTTGATACGATCAAAAACTAAGAATCTTCCCCACATACCAGAGTAAGTCATGGGGTTCTACAGGGTTCTGTGCTTGGACTGATTATTTTTCAATTTATACATGTCTCAGAGTGATGCAGAAAAACAGCTCCATGCATTTGTTAGCCTCCAGCTGATCCAAAATGCTGCAGCCAGAGTTCTGATAAGAACTAACAGGACTAATCATATTTCCCCAGTTTTAGCTTCTCTTCATTGGCTCCCTGGTAAACTCAGAATACAATTTTAAAATTCTTCTCCTCACATATAAAGCTCTTAGTGACCAACCTCCATCACATCTTGAATATCTCATTGTTACATATTTCCCCAACAGAGCACTTTTCTCTGTCGTCTGCAGGTTTACTTGTGGTTTCTAAAAGTAGAATGGGAGTCGGAGTCTTCAGTTATCAGACCCTCTCTGTGGAACCAGCTGCTATAATACATCCGAGAATCAGACACCCTCTCTACCTTTAAAATTAAGCTTAAAACTTTCCTTTTTAGGTAAAGCTTATCATTGGGGAAGGCTCAGGTGACCCTGAAACATCCCATAGTTATGCTGCTATAGGCCCAGACTGCAGGGGGAACTCCCATGATGCACCTCTCCTCACTTTGCTCTCTTTACTCTCCATGTACATATGGCACTATTGTTGTCATTAACTTGTGTTTCTCTCTCTCAGCAGGTATCCCTGCCCTGGTGTTATGGAGCTTGTTGTCCCCTCTTTCCTGTCCTCTTACACCCCAGCTGGTCGAGGCGGGTGGTCATCCTTCATGAGTCTGGTTGTGCCTGAGGTTTCTTCCTGTTAAAAGGGAGTGTTTTCATTCTGACATCATAGGAGAGCATTTGAGAAAATTGAAACATATGAAGCACTGTATGAATGTGTGTCCATATGAATCAATAAGGAAACGCTGTGTAACATGTAGAACTTAGGCAAGGTTAAAAAGATGCTACATAAATATTAGTCAAAGGTTGAATCAGCAAGTACATCCAAACTTCTGACTGTATGCTCGAATCATTTACTATTGGTTTTAATTTCACTTTCAGGCACTATTTGGTTTGGTTAACGAACCAAAAATTTATGGTAAACAGTAATATAATTAGATTATTCAAAAGTAATTTATTCATTATCATAACTAAATATTGAATGAACATATAGGAGGATTAAACAGAGGTAAGGAGTGATGAAATGGTTCAGACAGAAAATAAATAGACCTCAATAGCGTCTCAACTTAAACTGATTATAAATATCTGTAAATCTAAATATTATCATCTTCCACTTGTTCTATTGATTGTTGTTTCGAGAATGTCAAATCATAATGGAAAATATAGGTTACACGATTGTAAATGCCAAACACACACATGTTAAAATGATAATCAGTGGACTGTGAATTACAACCACAACTTCCAGTGCAAGGATTTTCAAATATCACGAAATATTTTATTAACAGAGGTGCAGGCCTTTGAACTGAGCTCTGACAACAAGCCAGATGGTCCCTATCCTCTTTAGTGTCGAGGATGCAGAGTCCATGATTTCCAAAAAGAATTTCAAATTTTTTCCACTTTGCAACAGTTAATTTTAAAATGAAGACTATGGGGGTGTTCCTGATTCATGATTACATGGGTTCCTCTTTAACCCACATGTGTGGATGGCATGGCAAAATGATATAGCATAGAATGATTTCTGGAAGTGTTTCTGAGCCCATACAGTGAATTCCATGACTGAATCTCGTCTATTTTTAATGCAACTGAGGGCCCAAAAGATTACGGAGATCCAGGATTGGTTTCCAGCTGTGTCCCTTGCACACAACGATGTCTCCAGATTCTCTGAATCTTATAATGATATTATGCACAGTAGATGATGGAATGCTCAAAATCTTTGCAACCTTATGCTGAGGAACATTATTCTGAAATTGCTCCACTATTTGTAGAAGTAATTTTTGGGAGACTGCTGAACCTTTACCCATCTTTACTACTGAGAGACTCTGCCTCTCTAAGGTGCTTATATATATTATATAGAATCATACCCAAACATGTTACTGATCTCGTGCAATTAACCTTGTTTTTAATACAACTTACTTTTCCAATCTTTTGTCATCCAAACCTTATTGAGATGAGATGACAACATTTGATATAGTTTCTATTCATAATTGTGAATTGAATATTTTATTTATATTTATTGCATTCTATTTATGTTTCCATTTCACATCACATCCCAACTTTTTTGGAACTGGGGTTGTATTGAAGTAAATCTAAATTATCATTTGAGCAGCTGGAACTTTAAATATCTATCTATCTATCTATCTATCTATCTATCTATCTATCTATCTATCTATCTATCTATCTATCTATCTATCTATCTATCTATCTATCTATCTATCTATCTATCTATCTATCTATCTATCTATCTATCTATCTATCTATCTATCTATCTATCTATCTATCTATCTATCTATCTATCTATCTATCTATCTATCTATCTATCTATCTATCTAAGCATTTTTCTTTGTATATATACATAAAAAATCATGCTCTGCCTCACATAGCAAGTCCACTTTGTGTTGCATAATAACTTGCCTGAGGGAAAACCTGTCTGTGGGAGGTAAAGCTTGGCATTTTAAGATATCCAATTCAACAGAAGCCGGCATTCCTTAAAGCAATGAACATTTTTACATGCACTCTAGCGCTTTGATGTTAATGTGATTAAGAGAATGATGAGGTAGAATCGCTATACGTCACGTGAGCATGTTAATCTAATTATATTGCTTTAATTAGGGCCAATTCAGAGCATTACCTCCAACATTAAAACATCAAGTACTGCAGTTTATTGAACAGTTTGTACATTTGCTGATGCACACATCATGTAGACTTCCCATAAGTTGTGACAACTTGGCCAACATTCACTGGGTTGTTAACTTTTATAGCCACTGTCTGGTGTATTTACATCTATCCCTTCTGCCACGAGCCTCAGCAGAAAATCATTTCTGGAAAAGTCATAAGGAGGGAACGATTTGAGAGGGAAATGATTGACATGGCGGGTGTGCTACAAGGCAGCAATTATACAACAAATCTGTTGAATTAAAAACCTCAGAATGGATGATTGAGAGAAAACATTAATTTCCACGGCAATGCATTTGAAAAGCTGAAAGTCCCACAATCAACACAGAGGCAGAAATGACTCTGTGCATATAAAAAGGTTAAGACAAAACCCATGTGATAAGTTTGTTTAAATGAATAAGCCTCCTAAACATAAATGACAGTCTTTGGAGGAGTCAGTGCATCTTTTCCTTTTCTACCGCAGTAATGGACCAGAGCAGCTATCAGAGCTGTTTAATCCATTTCTCTCTTGGGAAGCAGCTTCACCATGAATACATTTTGGCATTCAGATCATGAATATAGAAAGCTAATATGGGATAGCTTCATGCTGAAGACATCCAGCTGAAAATGGTTTTAGAAACTGCAATCACACATGAATATAGAACATGAGCCAACTCAAAAATAAGACAAAAAATAATGAATAGTCCACACAAAAGGGTAAATGGAATAAAAGAATTTTCTTCTTTACGTTATAGGATAGCCCAGGGCTGCACATTTACATGGTCAGACAATCTATTGGCTAAAATTTTTAACTTTGTTATTGCTTTATTTAGGCATTAGAGGATAGTTGCTTAAACCTGCAATAACATATTTTTCAGCCATTTAGGGCAGGATGAAACAAGCTATTTATCATTTGCATGAAATCAACAGTAGAGATGGCATTGAAAGAAGCTGGAGAAAGGCAAAAGAAAAGCCATAGTTATCATGTCTGGCTTCTCTTCCGCCAGATGAGCAGATGCTCCATATGTTCCTACAACACAAGCTGTGATTCAAGGCTCCAGCTATATCTTCATGAAACTGAATTTCCACAGCTGTGAGTGTGAAATGTAAGTGTAAAAAATGTTTGCACGTTTAAGTAAAGCATTCTTAAAGGGAGAGTTCCACATTTTCATACAGTCCAATCTGTCTTTCAGGCAACTTCAGACAGAGAGCAAAGGAATCAGAAATGACATAAAATCCCCTTTAAAAAAAACGTAAATAATCATCATAATGCTGTTTTCTGAAAAGCTTTATATGTACATACAACACTAACAGATCTCTTAGGAAGAAAAGAGAATCATTCTCAGTTTGTGAAACCATAATTAAAATACTTGAACCATTTAAGATGAGAAATTTTCATGTGAGCCTCTTGACAAATAATTTAGGTTTCAAGACAGTTAATGTAGAGACCACGACTTAACTCCCAGTATACCGGCATGAGGTGAGGGAGAAGAAAACAGAAAATCTAAACTAAACCAGATGACCTGGTGGGGAATGAATTGAATCTTGCTTTCATACTCTAAATTGGGTTTAGACTGGCCTTGGCACTCTGTGCACGCCTTGACTTTGACCTGTAAGTAACAGAAATGTGGTCAGTTAGAGTTAAAGTCATCATATACTCAGCTGGAGGCACCACTCAACCAGCAGTGGGAAAATGGGCAGCAGAGTTTTAATTCTGAGAGCCCCACTGGAAATGTATGATTCTGTTATCACATGTTGTATTTTCTAAAAGAAAAGACCAATTAAAAGCTAAGGCCTTTTATAATGGCTGGAGGTAGAGTTGAGATGAACAAACAGAGGCTGGACTCTAAACTGGGAAATGTTTGCTCATTAAAAGTTATATTCACTATGCGACTGGACAGCACAGCTTGACTGAATAACAAAACACCTGCCGGAAAGGCGGTGCCTTGTTTGGGCCACCCTATAGAAGAAGAAGAGGTTAGTCACAATAGAAAATAACAAGAATGGATATAAGACGTCTGCATGTATGAAAAGTACAGAGCTGTGTAGATCACCAAGTCAACACTCAACATGGTGCTGATTTTCCACCAATTGACTTGTTTGTTTATTGTTTATGCCTGTGATGTAATATGTAAACCCAATATATGTAAAAAACCCAATACTAACAAGTCAAATGGGAGCATATCACCACCGACTGCTGTGGAGGCAAACATACCTCGATCAATAAATCAGTCCCTTTCCTGTGCTTGAATACTTGGACAAGGATAGCAGCCCAATTAATTGGCCCACTTTACTGTGCATGGAAACATACCAACTGTAGAGATATTCAGTGATAAAGCTGAAGTCATCCAGATCTGTAATCCTTTACGAAGGTTGGAGTAATTTACCCTGATATGTTTGAATGACTTACCCAAGAGTTATCAGCAGGCAGCTGAATGTATTTCGATGTTATGCTCATCAGGTTTTAATGCCCATCTCTGCCTTATAACGATTTAGGGATTTTGTATGTTATATATCTGTAAACTGCTTCTGAAGCTAGTGGGCTGCAGTTTGACTGTTCAATATGAATGGGAAAACGATAGAATCAATAATAATCCCTAATGATATGCGCTCTCATCTGCCTTTGTGGTCACAGGTGCTGAGCTTTAACACTCACACTTCATGTTATATGCCAAAAGATGTAAAATGAACCATAATGGAAATTAGGCTGTCTTACCCCATAGCAAGGTCCTCTGACCTTCATCCCACGAAAGCACTCTCACTCATGATTTGAGATGACCAGGAAATGTTTTTTATATGGAGGCCTGAGGGGTAGAAATGTAGCAGATGGTAATAAAAATGACCTGGATTCCAGAGATGATCAAATCTACAATAACTGTTCATTCTCCCATTTAATTGTAGCCAACAAAACACATTTTGACAGGAAGCCAGAGAAAGAAAATTGTTTGCTTTGCTGTTTTACAAGTGCCTCAAATGTGCTCAGCAGCCGTCAGGTCCCAAACACTGCGGTGAGATTATCTTCTATGGTAACTGTGTGGATACCAGTGACCTGGCAGTGTATGCAAAGAAAGGATACTATTTAATAAGGAGTTTCTCTGAGCTGTTCATTTACATTTTTATAACAAGACATCAGCTCTGCACCACGTAATGAGAGTATTTACTGTATACGAAAGAAAATGGAGATTACAGCATCACAGGATGGGATTATAAAACCTGATACCACAGAGACAGCCAATCACTTCAAGAAAATCCTGCAACATCTTCAAGCTTTCATCTGCTGCTTTAATGTCTACTTTCCACAGCCCTTCATCCTCCTTCCCTCTCCTTGTTTCTCACACTATCTGCAAGTGCTTCATCTTTTTATTTTCTTTATCTTTGAAAAAAAAAGCACTCTACTTTTTCAATTATGAGGTTTAGAACCTAATGGAAAAAAACCATTTGGTCCTTGACAGGCTTTAAAGTTACATAAATACAACTTTTGATGTTCAACCATTCATGACATTCTACACTGTCTTTACTTATTTAACAAAAACTAAGTCAAACTGCAGAAGCAGTGAGTGAAAAACAAATTCAGCCATTTTGCTTTTATAGGAATTAAGGAGGTAAGAGCACCTCCATAAAAAAATTAATTTAGTTTGCTGCTCTGTGGCATTCAGGTGTGTGTTAAATAAATGCCAAGGAGGAAAGACATCAGCAATGATCTTTGAGAAGCAATTGTTGCTGCCCATCAATCTGGGAAGGGTTATCAGGCCATTTCCAAACTAACCATCAAAGATTATTCACAAGTGGAAAACATTCAGGACAGCTGTCAATCTTCCCAGGAGTGGACATCCCAGCAAGTTCAGCCCAAGGTGAAAAAGCCAAGAGCTACATCTCAGACTCTACAGGCCTCAGTTAGCATGTTAAAGGTTAAAGGTCATGACAGCACAGTTAGAAAAAGACTGAACAAGGATGGCTTGTTTGGAAGGGCTGCAGGAGAAAGCCTCTTCTCTCTAAAAAGAACATGGCAGCACAGCTTAGGTTTGCAAAGCTGCATCTGAACAAAGCACAAGACTTCTGGAACAATGTCCTTTGGACAGACCAGACCAAAGTGGAGATGTTTGGTCATAATGCACAGCAGCACGTTTGGAGGAAACCAAACACAGCATATCAGCACAAACACCTCATACCAACTGTCAAGCACGGTGGTGGAGGGCTGATGATCTGGGCTTGTTCTGCAGCCACAGGACCTGGGCACCTTGCAGTCATTGAGTCCACCATGAACTCCTCTGGATACCAAAGTATTCTAGAGTCAAATGTGAGGCCATCTGTCCCACAGCTAAAGCTGGGCTGAAACTGGCTCATCAACAGGACAATGATCCCAAACACAGCAGCAATTATACATCTGAAAGCCCAACTGGAAATGGATTAATTCTACTCCCAACTTCCCAACGTGTCAAAGTATCCCGGACATGATACTGAACCAGCAATAACTATCAACTCAAGTTATTGTAGCTAAAGTTGTTTCTACAAGCTACTGAATCATGAGCCGTTCGTAGTTTTTCACACATTGCTTCTGCATTTTGGCTTAGTTTTTGTTTAATGAATAATGACCCAGTGTAATATGTCATGTGCTTTTGTCAATCTGTGCTTCTATTTACTTCAGTTTAAGACCGGTGGAGAACCAGGTGATTATTTTGTTATCATGGCATGATACGTCACACCTTAGAAGTGGAAGAGGGTGTATGTTTCTTTGACATGAAATGCACGCTGATAAATATTTGCATGTTATGCTATTTCAATGAAAGTTGGTATTAAAAAGTGTGATGAGCTATTTTCAAATGCATACAAAATGTTGGGAAACTGCTGGATACAGACCAGTGAAGTAGGAAGTCCTTTAGTTATAAAGAAATGTCAAGGATGGAGAGAAACAAAAGCCAGTGATAGCAACATGAAAAATTGCCTAAAAAAAAGAGAAATGGGTGAAGAGAGAAACAACTCCACTTCCTGACAGCACAACCCATTCAAAGGCTAAGACAATATCAAGGCAATTTCAGTTCAAATTTAAACTGCCCTCTTGTCCCTTCTTCATGAAACAGATAGAATCCCTGAGCACAGGCCTTGAGAAAAGGTCAATGAGAAGACCTAAATACACAGTGAATGGCAGTCAATCTATTTTTTTCCTGTATATTGATGTGAGAGAAAGCCAATTCCCTCTGATAAACTACCTATGAAGCACAGAAATATACACATAAACAGTGTGTAATACTTTTCATCTCATCATAATTTATTATTACAATGCCAGATGAAATTTCTCTCTGGAATAACTGAATGGTTTGATTATGTAAGAGCGGTGACGGTGGGGAGCATGCAAGCAAATTAGTGAGGAGAAATATTTAGAGCTTATCAAATTTTGGTGTTACACAAGAAAATTTGAAAGGACCTCTGAAGTACTTTGACTTTGTCCAAATGCTGAAGAATCCGGAGAAAATGTGTTGATTTGATAACAGCTCAGAAGCGTGAAGCCTACAGCTGAATTCAGACCTCCACTAAACACACACATGAACAGACAACTAAGGAAACAGAGCTGATCATTTTTATTTAACAAATGTAGTTTATGATAAAGAAGAACTGCTGTAGAGCTTTTAACCACAAGCAGAGCTACAAATTAATGCAAGATGAATGACTGCCAGTTTGAATCAAAATCCAACAGTCTTCTTCCAAATATACAGAACAATGTGAAATAAAAGTATTAAATTAAGGTGAGTAATTCAATTTTATAGCTGTGCCTTAGGGGGTTTGTGCACAAGGTATGGCAGTTAGGTGTGCTGACTCAACGAGGCTGAACTGGACTGGAGTAACGCACATCTCAGTATGTACCTAAGCCAGAGTATATGCCCAAGGCCAGCAACTCCCAAATTTAGCAGAAATATGATTTAAAAAAAAAGAATCAAGCCAGTGCAAAGTAACACAATCTGCACGTGTCAATCATGTTACTGTTGATCTTAAACCCTGTGACTGGATGGCGTTCAAAGTTCAAATCCTGACCTCCCCCCTGCATGAAAGGTACTACCTCCAGTAGGGAGGTACACTTCCTGCCTACCTGGGATATGAGTGTAAGTTGCTTTGGATAAAAGCGTCTGTCAACTGCATAAACATAAACCCATAAAATGATGTACCTTAGAACAGCAATCCCTCAATAACTGATGGCCTCATGATGGTGTTCTACAGCACCCCGTCCCACAAAACGTCTCAACACCATATAATGTTTACATATTCATACTTCTGTTTTTTTCATATTTATTCTATTTATTGCACTACTTCCACCATTATAGTATATATTATTGTACAGTATTTAATTTACATTGAGCATTTTACACTTTTTTTTACCCGTCACATGGTCTCTCCCCTGTGTTATACCTGCTTGTGTCTAAACAATGTTTCTGGTTTTATCTGTTGTTATTGTGTTTGTCTTTGTTGTGCACAGTAGCTCTGCGTACAATGACAATAAAGAGAGAAATAATGTTGAGGTTGTGAAAGAAAAAATATGAAGTCTGTGCATGCTTTCAACTTTGTTATGACCATGGCTTCTGGCAGATTTAATTGGTTTGGATAATTATTTTAGCAGCCTTGTTGGAGGTAACCAACCTTCTAGGTTAAGTTTTGGAAAATATGGTGATATTGAGAAAATATGTCTGAAATGGTGACTAAAAAGCAACTCACAAAGGCTACGTTTAGACAGCATGTCAAATGTGGCCCAAATCCAATTTTTTGCTCATATGCGAGTCAGATCAGTTTTTTTTTCATGGCAGTGTAAACAGCTCAAATCACATAAATATTGTTTGTCCCGTCTTCTTCTGCGCATGTGGGTCACTTCAGGCCCGTAGACCGGTCACACTGGAGTCTGATGGCCATCGTATTTGAACTATAATGAGAACAACTGTGCAAAAAATAAGAATCGAGCATTCAGATCTACAGTGTGAGTATAGCCTAACAAGCATCTTAACCCATGGTCACTTTCAAAATGTTTTGAGGCTGCTGCACTTTTTTAGAACAGAAACATTGCCATACAAACACAGCACTGACATGGGTTAAAGACTATTTGTGTCTTAAACCCATTTCTGTGTACAATGAGCACATAGACAAAGTGTTGCAAATTTCATCAATTCAGTGCTCAGCCACTTAACACACCACAAAGAAAATATAAAGCATTTGCAAGTAGCTCAGTCGCTGGCACTACTTTGGTGTCGCTGATGAAGCAAAAGAAGGTAAAGTGAGATCTTGTTCTTGTGAAGCAGTTATGGAAATGTTTGTCGCAAAAATAGTTGAATTCGTTGCTAAGAATACTGAAAATGAGATAAATTATGACACAAAGTTGTCAAGCTGTGAACGGGATGCAACCTCTCTTTCCTGCACATACAGCAGCTAGGGAGCATCCCCTCATCCTTCCTAGCTTCACCCCGAAGTTTCCTTACTGTCATCCTTTGAAATTCTGCATAAACTATTCAGACAACTGCTGGAAGTCACCTACACAAACATCAGCTTTTTTAATCTCCTTATGTATTCAGACAGTGTTGATTTTTCTGTGGAAGTTGTGCAGCACATCTAAAGAAGTAATTTTCTCTGCAAACATTTGGCTCCACACAATTTCTGCTTTGCACAGTGAATAAAAAACATAAAAATGGTGATTGTACATAAGTTTCTTTTTCATTATAAAGGCAAGGTCAAGGAGAAAGTCACTGATGGTAACTCCATTTCTGAAAGTCCAGTTCAGTGATGCCCTACAACAGAAAGGAAGATGATGCAACAAGAACATGTTCATCTGGCACAAGGGCGACGACCTGAGCTATGAATGAAAACTGTACCTTATACTGAGTGAGTCTACCGTTAGCTGCATGCATGCATGGACGTTAAAAAGTTTTTTTTAAAACGGTTGCAAAAGAAGTGCACTTTATTTAACTCATGCCTTTTGAACAATCTCCCCAAAAGCTGATTAACTTTGTCAGATTTACTTACTGATTTGGGCATGAAGCTTTGGCCATTCTTGGATGGTGGTGAATGTTCTTATCACGCCATTTCTGTGTACAAACAGAGCCTGTGTGGGAAGGATAGCAGAAGAAGAAAATCACTCTGGCGTGTGTTTCAGCCTGTTTCCCAGCAGGACATGCAGACATCATGCAAAAAACAATCACTTTGTAAATTAGATCAGTTGGAAACAAATAATATATCAGTTCATATGTAATTTTTTTCAGTTTTCCACCACAGGCGTCCACAGATTTTTCTTTTACATCTACTTTGTGAAAACAGACAATACATACAGTCAAGTTCACCCAGAGGGCAGGAAGTAGTTGGTCCTCGTTTTTGGTTTGGTGCTTGCAGCAGCATCAGAACAGTAGCAGTCTTGTTGTTCTCCGAGATAAGAACAGGTGAGAGCACCGTCAGCTCATCTGTCACTCACTCACTGAAACACGAGTGTTCAGATTTTATCATCACTTTGGGGAACGACACATTCCAGTCATCTTTTCTGCTCTATTCCGAGCTGCACTGATTGGCCAGAGAAGTGCATCACCGTCTTTTCCTTCCTGTACCAAACTGTGTTGCCTCTCTGCCTCCCCTGGTGCATAAGACACACAAGGTAACGCATTTTCAACTTCGTGCCCCATTACCACTCTGCATCATTCAGGGGACAGCATGTCTACTTGTTTGTGATGTGCTTTTTCACAGTCCAGCTGCCCCTGCTGTCTTCGCTTTGTTTTTCTGTTCAGGTTTCCACGCTTGTCTTTTCTAAATCCAAACTGTAGACCAAAAACAAACTGTTTTTTTTTGTCCTTTTATGTGTCTCTTATTTTAGGTAGAATTTCTTTCTAGGACCAGGCCATCTGGCCTCCGGTAGAAACTTTTATTGAGAACAATGCTGATAAAAAAAGTCTGAACTGAATAGAATGGAGAGCTTCACTCCACTAAGAAAATGCTGAAATACTTAATCAGCAAGACCATAAAAACTTTACATGTGTAAAGGGAAAATGTGTTATTATCATGTATCATAAATCATAGAGAGAGAGATCATTTCGAACAAAACAAAAATGTAAATGTTAAGATGTCACATTGTGTTATTCACATATTGTAAACTACTAATATATTTGAAAAATATAAAAATATATAGTAACTATATTCAGGTATTCCAGGTTTAAGTTGTTCAATGGAATTTATGCATCATATTAATTCATTTGCAGTTTTCACACAAACACTGCAGCAGAATTTTTCCAGTGGTGCTCCAGAGGTTTCTCATGGGAAAATGCAAATGTCCACATCTTCCTGCAGAGGTTACATCGGCAGCAGCCTTGGAGGCGGTTCAAAAGATCAGTGAGTGTGCCCATGTGTGAATACAGCAGAAAATACTCAAGAGGGTTTAAAGCAAGCAAGTCCATGTGCTGATAAGAATTCCTGCTTGATATTTCTTGCTGAAACCAATCTGGCTGCTTGTTTATTGTGGTCATGTCAAAATACTGTACATGTAGTGTTGATATGAAGCCTTATGCACCAGTCTGGATATGCTGTAAATGAACATATTTGAACAGCAACAGCAGAATTGTTGCATTGTTTGAATATTCTCCAGGAAATCTTACCACCAACTGTAAATAAAGTATGGACAAAGCCACCAATCACCCACTGGTTTTTGTCCTCCCGTTTTGCATTTGGCCATTCTACATGCCATTTGGCCTGCATAATACGAAAGTATGCAACAGTATGTAACAGTGACCGTCAGTGGTTTTGCACTTTAATGCCTTGTTTTCACATGTGTTATATTGCATCTGAGTCAAGCTTAAGTCCATCAAAAAATCCCTGCAACCAGAATTTAGTATGTTGATAAATTTCAACATTTTGTAGAAGGACCACAGTGTGTGCCAATAAGTTGGATGGTGAGCAGACCAACAAAGAATGAGCTTAAAATCCAAACTAATCGCTAAGTTTGAACACAAATGGAAAACTTCAAGACCGTATTTAACAAATGGCTTCAATCAGAATAAATCCACAGTAGCTTATAGGTGAAAAACGGATTTTAGAAAAATGACTGACCTCTTAACTCATCTCTCTCTTAGATTATCAGCCTTGTTCAGTCACGGTGATTGTAATGCGTATAATGCAATAAAACTGGATGCCGAGACACCTAAAATTAGCCATTGTTCCAGGAAAGTTTTCACCCATTCAAAAACAAATATATTTCTTTATATTGAACACTAGGGGGCATAGTTTATATATACGCCAGGTCAAACCCTGCTCTATGTAGAGACAAGACCTTCTGCAAAATTTCGAGTAGCTTGAATTAAAGCTCTTTTTTTGGAGAAAACTGAAAGAAGTCCATGTGTAACATGAGCAGAGTTTGCTTAACAAAGGCCAAAAGTCAGATGAAGGTACAAGGATGCCTTTTTTTGGAAAGATGAATTAAATCACAATGTGTATTTGCTGCAGAGTGCACTTTTTTATTTCAGAAATACATGTATTGTACCAAACCGAGTCCATTACAGCATGAACTTTGGCTTCATGTGCTCAGTGTTTTACCTGAACAATGTCTGCACCGCGGTAAGGTGACACTAACACATGCCAGCTGGTGCAAAATGATTATGATTTACAAGTGTGTCAAACTTACTGCTCACCATGGAGAACAGTATTAAGTTTTTAATATTCGGGCGGAGTGAATGAATGATGGAGCGATTTCTCTCGGTGTCCCTTAAAGTAGACAGCACTCCTCTCCTCTCAGGCACTGAAGGTATCATTACTGCTCTGAAGCTTCCAGCAGCAAAGACATTCATTTCAGTCAACTGAAAGCGTTGAAGCAACACACTGCACCTGAGGGTCATGGGAAGTCAGCTGTGAATATATGCCTCATTTATCCTTTACACCTACAGAATATACATGTGGCCACAGCAGCAGGGCGATGTTTTTGTCAGTGTTAATTTCACGATGGCTTTCTACCGGCCTCATACTCGTCTCAATTTGTGACAGCATTAATCGGGGCCACCAGTCAAGGTGTCAGACTACCTGCTTAATCCTGGCCTCAAAATGTCAATGTGTGCACTCTCACAATGCCATCTCTGGAAAACAGAGGAGCGAGGCGTGTGATGGGGATTGCTGCATCTGAAGAAAAGAAGAGGGAGGCTAAGAGCACTCTGATTAAAACAGAACAATGTTATTTTTACTGAGATGCTAGGATGTTACCCGCATTCTTCTCTTGAACACCAAAACCAGATGCTCAGTCAACTGCGACATGTTTCCTTCTCTTGTCAACAGGCTGATACTGTAGTACATGTAAATGCAGAGACAGTCCTGGAGAAAACAAATAAGGAATTTTAAGCCGCTGCTCTGTGACAGTTGTTGTTTGCAAACAACAGAAAACCCATTTCAGATCTGGTGACACTGATGATGGCTGCCTGCTGAAACAGCTGTGCTCTCCCAACAACGGGATGGAACAAAAAAAGAATCATGCATATTATTTTTGGTTGTTGCATTTTTTCATCGCAGGATAAAATTCTGAAGTACGGAGAAAACTATTCATATGGTTCATGAACCGAATATGCAGCATTATTATGAAACATGCAATGTTAGTACTTGCTCATGGGTAGGGATGGAAAAAGATCTTATTGATTCCACTATCGATGCTTTCTATTGATCTGGCTCTTTATCAATTCCTTTATCGATCTCTGACTCAATCTTTTACAATGAAACAGGTACACAGCACAGGTTTTAGGCGTCAACACAAACTTACTATCTGAAAACCCAAACAGAATAAACTTCGAGGTTAGCGACTCTGTCAAGTCAATATTGATGATGTGAATAAAACACTAAACTGACCAAAATATCAACCAGCAACTTGACAATTCTGAATAATGCAAATCGACCGACCTTCCTGCTGCAAATGTGCAGGGAGCTGTCAGCAGCTAAAGTGTCAACTGGATAACGTGTGTTTTTACTTAGGCCTTCCTAATCATAGAAAAATGTTTCTAACCATACATATAGTGTGCTTCTCTCCTATCTCTGTGCTCACATCTACAGTGTATTAACACAGCCGAATTCCCAATGAATTTGCTCTCAGTCACATATTTTTCTGTTTCTTCTGTCACATGGTGAAACTGGTCTGAAATTGTTAATGAAAGGAAGTCAATTAAGACTAGATATCAACTCACAGTTACACCGGGAACATTACTAAATTGCTATTGAGCTCTTATGAAACACAGTGCTCTCCATAATGTGTGTGACATAGTCCCATTTTACTTTGAGTTCCACCTCAGTCTACATCAAACAATTCAGACGTGATCAAAGTACACATTCAGGACTTTAAATGAAAGCAATTTTCATACATTTCAGTCCACCATTTATAAATTACAACCCTTTTTATGCATAGTGCCCCTAATTTCAGGGCTCCATAATGTTTGGGAGAATTGGCTTCCTGGGTGTTTGTGAATAATTTGGAATCTGTCATTGCCATTATTCACCATGAGGAGAGAAGCTGTGCCAATGAAAGTCAAGGTAGCTACTATGAGAATGAAAAACAAGAAAAAAACAGTAGAGGCATCGGTCAAACCTTAGGACAGATCAGAAACAGTCTTCAGGAGGCAGGTGTGTCTCTGAGACTTCTATCCACAAAGGAACAGAGATACAGAAGCTACACTGCAACATGCTAACCAAAACGTTTGCCAAAAAGCACTTAAAGGAGCTGCAGAGTTCTGGATTAAGGTGCTCTGCACAGACGAGACCAAGATGAACCTGTATCAGAGTGACAGCAAGAAGAAAGTGTCGAAGTGCCCAAGATCCAAAACATAGCAATCTGTCTGTTAAACACGGTGGTGGGGGTTGTATGGCTGCCACAGGTACTGGCACACTTATCTTCATTGATGATGGAACTGCTGATGGCAGCTGCACAAATAACTCTGAGCTGGATAGAAACATCTGATCTGCTCAAGTACCAGAAAATACTTCCAAACTCATTGAATGGCACTTCTTCTCGCAACAAGGTAATGGGCCACATTCTGCTAAGGGACATGCAACAAAGTACCAAACATGGCTGCTTTAATGCACACAACATTACTGTGTCCTAAACTTTAATTACATCTAAATAGTTTGATTTAGAGTTTTACACTAGGTAGCAGAAGGGGAACTTTGTCCGAAACATCATGGAGGCACAGTACATACAACTGGTGCATCATCTGAAAAAGTGTGGTCATTTCAGATCCATCTATATGTCCCAAGGAGAAGGTCAGGAGCAACAGAATATCTCCACTGTAGCTCCACTTCTACATTACTAAAGGAGTTCAAAGACACAGCTAGTGCTCACGGAGCAGCAGGGCAGAGGCAGAGAGAGGTGTGTTAGCTGCAGGGCAGAGATCTCACTCGAGCAGGTGTATATATCGCCAAGATGGTAAAGCAGGTGGATGTGCCTCCTCTTTTTAAGTTGAAACATCATAAGCTTTGGGTTTTTGTTTCACTATGTGAGAGGAAGAAATTTGAGATATTATAATGCCTGAAAAAGGCAATAGTTGAGTATCACATTCACTTATACAACAGAAGACTTTCAGGTTCATGTCTTTCTTCTTCATTATGATTACTGAATATATTAAGTCTTAGTTTGTTTCAGTTTTGCTCTTTGTGCAACTATTATTCTTTAAATTATATTTCAGCTGTTGTTTGATTTATTTTAGTCACTAAAACTAATTGGTTCAACTTCCCATTTTTCTGGGTTGCAACTGACAATCCGAATGCTAAAGTTGACATCTCACAGTTTTTTACCCATAAACAAAGGCAGCTATTAGAAGTGTATGCTGCAAGATTCAGCTAACCTAAACATGACATCAGGCTGTGTGTTTCAGGTGGGGCGGAGCAGGTAATAGGAAGTATCAGGTGGAGTCTGTGCAGCTCCTGCAGCACACCTGTTGCTCATCTATCATCGTCAGTCACTGGCTTTGTAAGGACTGGCTGGAGCCACAGATGACGCCGGATTGTCTCTCTACCTTTCGTTGTAAATCAGGTCAACGTTAAATCCTTGCACCTAAAGTGTTCGTTGCTCCTTATCTTATGCCTTCCGTTTCAGTTTACTCCCCATTGAAATACTCGTTCCTGGAACCCTTTCGGACTAATACACCATTGCTGATTCACTATTCAAAGACCGGTCCTGCTGCCTTCATATACCTTCTCGTCCTGCCTACGCCTCGGAACAGCTTCCCCTCCATCTACTACTCCTGATACTCCTCCTGGAAACCAGTAAGGCTCTCTGTCACATTACGGATTCTCCTTGGACTCAACTGACAAACACTCTCGTTATAGTGACCCACCGGACCAGAATCTCCTGGAACCTTCTTACCATCTAATCCTTATAGATAAACTATTCTCCATCTTACCCTGTCTCTGTCTGCTCTTGGGTTCAACCTTGCATGTGTGGCTACCAGCAGCCATGAAACCTGAATAATTAGCTAATTAACCTAACAAAATAAATAACAAATAAGATGTTTAAGAAAACATTATATTATCCATATTTAGGCACTGAATTTCTGATACACAAGTACTATGTGAAATAATTAACTTGGTTGATTAGATTTTAAATGTACTGCTCCTTATTACGGTGATAAAACTGCCCACCAGAACCATGCACTCTGTTTGCATTTGACCCACAATTAATACAATAAGAATCCATTTAAAATCCAAAGACCATTCTAAATGCCTTGTGTGTATAAATGTCATCTCTAAAAGTTTTGTACCACTCAATTAGAAAAGGTCACCAGAACACTGTTTCAGGTCCATTCACTCTTCCTTCAAGCTTGTTTCAATTTCACATTTACTCTCCTCTTCACATTTCCTTCAGTATTTACCTTCATGAGCAATGGGAAATGTCACTGGAATTAGAATTTATTCCAGGAAATATAAACTTAATGTCAGATTAATAAGAGCACATGCTCTAAAAATGAAATCTTTGATGTCTTTTGGATTCTAGAAGGCTCTAAAAAATATTGAGTTAATCCTTAAATGCATAGGTTTTTGTTTTCCTGAAACATATAAACTGATAAACTAGGTCATAAACTAAAATCCTACTACTTGTTGCCTTTTCAGAGAATAGCACACAAACACAAGCTTTTACTGACAAAATGAACATTTCAGAATGTACATCTCTCAGTGTAAACTGGGTGTTTAATGTTCATACGGTTTTATTTAGAAGAAAACCTGCTGTAACTTATAATGGAGTCTAATCTAACAAACCCACACATCAACGCAGTAATTACACAAACATAATTATGATTCTAGTCCACATTTTAGTGGTTGATCCTCGACCCACGAGGCCTCACCAGCATTTCTGGTACATTTTTGCCTCTGAATGAAGACCTAGTTGTATTTACTTGTTAGTTGTTTTAATCATCCACACTGAGCAGATAAGTTATTTGTCTGAGATTTAACAAACTCAGAAAGAACATTTATTTATTTATTACTCAGATAAAAAGCTTCAGACACATCTTTACTTGCGGACTTGTTGTCACATGAACCTCCACTGGGAAAGAAAACCTGCTGCCATCGACAGCTCAAGCAAGAATTTGTGCTCCCGGTGATGCAAAAGCATAAAAAAGGAAAGAAAGATCTTTTTACATTTTGTACTAAAACATGATAAAGAGGGACAATTTAAGGAATAATTGAGTTTTGCACTGTTTAATGTTTGAAGACCCAAGCTGTGCATTGATGATTGTGTTGATGCTGGTTGTGTGATGGTTAATATTAAGCTATGTGGTTCTTTTAGCACATCTGTAACTTTACTCAAAAAGAGGCTGATATTTGAACAACTGCCTGTCATTCTGCTGCTCAAACTAAAGTACATGAGCTAACACAAAGCAGATGTTCTTGTTTGTATAGATAATGGCATCATGTCAATATGCAACGGGTGTTTTTAATGGTCTACATGTTGCACTTTGCAAGACAGAAGTGCATAATTTGGAGGGTGTTGTGACAATTCAATATTAGTGCTGTTGTTAATCATGAGCATTTACACAAACAGCTGTGCCAATCACAGGGCTCACGGCAGGAATTATTTATGACTGTTTAGCTTCCGTGCACGTCTCCCTGTGTAATGATGCACTGTTTTGTTGTTACAATGTCAAAGCTTGTAAGTTGAAACATTTTATTTCTAAGACAAACAGTAATGTGATACTCCTAAAACATACACTCCACATGATTCTTGGTTTGCTTAATCAGTGCAAGTTAAGGTTGGCTAAAGCTATCATAACATAATATTGGCTGTTTGTAATTATACCTGTATAAACCCTGAAATTAAAGTCAGATTACTGCTGGCAGTAGGTGATTTGAAAGGGGTGAAGGAGGATGCCATGACTCTGCGTGTGTGGTCTCTTTGCAAGAGAAAATGATGCAATATTAGTGGGCAAACCCCCCTAAAACAATAAATCATATACTAATTATAATTCTAGGCTTTTAAATATGGACAAGTGAAGGAACACCTAAACCCTTGACCCCTTCAGTGAGAAGATTCAATGGCTCCGTTACACTGCGGAGGTATTTTCTCAGCATGGTTCTTATTGAAGGGGAGAATCATTGCAAATCAATATAAAACCATTTAGAGAGAGCTACCTCATAGTTTATGGTATCCAGATTGACAAACTAAAACTTTGTGACCACCATTTTCTAACCCTGGAGAAAATCTTTAAAATCAGAGTTTGGCCGATGAGATCATTGATCTTCCAGTTGTCTCTTCATTTTGTGTTTAAATATAACCAGTTGATGTTACTGAATGCTGCCAAATGGTTGATATACATGTCAACAATTTGCCTTTGGATTGTGCTTATGATGAGTGTTTTCCCCTACATTAGTTTTATTTCCAGCTGGTGGTCTTAAAACGCATGTGAAGCAGGTGTAAGCAACAATAAACTCTGTTTGTGCTGGCGTTCTCAGGTACCACTGGTAGTTATGTGTGGGTCAGGGCTCTTTAAAGCCCACCTGTCCGTGTCATATAAACATCTGTTTATCAGTGAAACAGAAATCTTTATTACCCGCTGTTAAGATGAGATATGATGAGGTGCACTGCATTAATTCAGCAGACACCTGTATCGAACACAACTGACATGTAGACTGGGGAAGTTAGGTATTGATCAGCGACCTTCCGATCGAACCAAACAACCATACAAATCCCAGTAACTTTAGAGGAACATTGCACACATAGTACAAGAGAGCTATTTAACTTAACTTCTGGTGTTTTACGTGATTTTAAATGCAACATAATTTAATGACATACCTTACATATCTTCTTACATTCATATCTATTGTTTAATTGGTTATATGATTTAATCTATCATATGCTGTCAATTCTCAGTTTTGTTTTGTGACGCACTGATGGAGAACCAACCACAGCGACTTGTCTTATGGTGCATTATGACCAAATTTAAGGTGAACCATGTGGAAAAAAACATGAGTGAAGCTGCAGAACTACCAGGTAAGTTACTGAATGTCTGTTGTACTTCACCAACGTTCGCTGACTCCGTCCGTTAACAGGCTTCTTGGTTTGATCGCAGGTACTAGGACCAATGTAACCATGATAAATGTGAAGGTACATGACTGTACTCTGGTCAGTGTGTCCGCTTACTGAGGAATGCTTCATGTATGTTTTTGCTGTTTGACTATGGCATAAATATTCAGTGCAACTTATACTTAAATGTACATAATATGGAATTAACACAAACATTTTTTTTTCAAAACTACAACACTCAAACAAACTTCTAAATAAAGGAAAATATCAATAATTTCATATATTTACATTATGCTATCTACGATTGCTTATAGTAATAATAGTAAAAATACATCCCAACACAACTGTTACAAATACATAACAGCTAGTGGGAAATGCTAAAATCCCTGATATGAGGCTGCTCTTTGTGAGGTAAACTATCACCGCATGCGGTCACCTTGACACTCGGTGAGGCTTTTAGCTGCCTTGCTGGTGGGGACTTGCTACTCAGAAATGTCTGAGTAAATTTTAAAAATGCTGGAAAAACACTCCAGCAGCTGAATTCACATCACGAACAAAAGGCAAATTTTCATTTTGCCTTTGATCTGAACTCATCCTCAGAATGAAGAGATTTCCACATCTTTGGTCAAGACATCTTGACCATAATTATGTCAATTTTTAAAATGTTTTACCCAGCAAACTGAAATAAAGTAGGCTATTTTAGGCCATTATGCAGACTGACAACAGCCAGAATACACCTGCAGCCTCTGTGTGTGCTTCAGAGAGGGGGTGACACAAGCATAGTGAACAGGTAATTTCATTACGATTTAGAGACCAAATTGTATTAACTTGGGGGCTGTTTTAATCATCCATACTTAGCGGAGTGGTTAATCACATATTTATCTGAGATTTAACAAACTCAGAAAGAACATTTATTGCAAGAGGGAGGTGTATATAATTTGGAGTGTGTTGTCAATATATTGAAGTCAATATTAGTCCTTTTGTTCATCATATAAATGTGCCAATCACAGGGCTCATGAGAGGAATTATTTATGACTGTTCAGATACTAGTAGTCTAATTTTCTTGGCCAAATACATGTACCGTTTCTGCAACTTTTTAACAAAGTCAGAATTAAGCTTTTTGACTTTAAACAGAATCTGCTAGAATTCTCAGTAAGTTAGCCTGAACTTCAGGTCATCACTGAAAATGGTTTTCAGAAGACCAGCTGCTGTTTGCAACAGCAAATACTGTAATCCAGGGTGGAGACTAAATCATATCAATAACTTTGTTGAAATTCTGAATGCACTAGACGGAGGCTGAAACAACACAAAAGGTGAAACGTGCACACAGTGGCATAAAGACATGGCACGTTGGTAAATTGTAAATGTTAGCATTCCCTTTTAAGCTATATGGAATCTATTTTCTGTCAAGCTAAGCCACAAGTTAAGCTGACACGGTAGCTCTTTCATTTGGTCGTTTGCCAGCTTCAATGATAGCATCAGCACAGATGTGTACATTTAAATAAAAGTCGATTTAACTGGTTACTTTCAACTAATAAACATGTGGAAATATAAAATTATCTTTAAAAATTCATGCAACAGTCAGGAAATATAAAAATATAAATTTGTAAGACATTCTTGCTGATGGACTTTATGCATATTCTATTGGACAGATTAGTAAAATATTCATTACACACTGTCTAACCAGCTGTAAGAAATGTAACATTCTCACAGGCACTGTTTTTAGTCTTGCTTCATAGAAGCATTTCAGCAGAACATCTCATCCTAACAGTGTATCGTTAAAATTAAGCAGGTGCTAAATGTATATTCACCTGCTTAATGTAGCAGATTTATAAATAATTGTAATGTGTACCCCCGGCCACAATTCACAGGATCCACTTCATATTCTGAATGATAGTTTCTGGGCTTTATTTTTGCCCGCGATGGTGTGAAGGAGGCAGTAAAATCAAATGGATCCTACTTCCTCTTTCATTTGCTACAAGGAATTGGCCTTTCAGTGACATTTTACTTCTGTTATTATGTATTAAATGTTGTCTTCCAGGTGTGGGCAGATAAAGTCTGCTATTCAAAGATAACAAACTAATTACAGTCTCATGACATATTCTGATATTCAAATACTAAAATTGAGCCACCTGTGGACTTAAGGAGAAAGTTGTGGCAGAGAGGAAATATTGGAAAATAAGAATGAAGATAAAAATAAGTAAGTCTCCAAATAAACTAGGATACCTTTTTAGATCATAAGTGAGTGGTTAATGTCTTGAGGGAAAGGGCTTTAAGATAATTAGATAGGAATAAAAACATTAGAAAGTCAAAGAACTGTTTGAATAAAATTAGGACTTAAAAGTATATGTTGTAATGAAAAAATAACTTTTACAGGCCATATTGGTCCAAACTATGTAGATAAAGGATCACAGCAGGAACCTGTATCCACTCACTGCCAGGCCTTGTAATACTTGAACTGTGTAATTGTTTTATAACCACGTTTGTCTCAGCTCTTATTTAAGTTGCTGCCTGTCTTTGGAAACTGATGAAATGATGCTGAGCAGAATGTCTGTCAACAGTTCTATTGTATGCGACAGTATTCTAGGAGATTTACGACTCCCGTTGTCCCCTTGAAGTCTGTGCAACAGTAATTGTGTACAGATTTGCGTGTCATGAGCACATCACTTCTCCAGGAATAATCTCCTGTATGCATGCTGTGATCGGAGCGAGACTGACAGCGATAGCAAAACCTTTATTATTCACTCCACAAATGCAGTTTCAAGTTTATCTTTGTAATTGCACACCCCTAAAATCATGCAGCAGTCGGATTGACAGTTGGAGACAGCTAATCATGAGTTTCTTATGAACTGTATAGGGAGACTGGCTCATATTCTGACAGAAATATATATTAGATAGGCTATTTGTGAAGCTTAAATAATTGAAATGACAAAGCATATTTTGCTTCTTAAAAACAAATATGTTTAAGGCCCCAGAGCCCCAGTTTGATGGGCAATATTTGAAAAAAACTCTAGACAGACAGTGGTTTTCCATAATAAAAGGAGCACACCAGCAAGATGGCTTGATGGAGTCTGCATTAGAAGGTAAAAAGCAATGCAAGCATGCTGCCACCACACACTGCTCATGTCAGCAAATTAAAGTCCACATAGTGTATGCCAGGATACTCCAGCCCTCCAGTCTCATATTACACTGCAGACGTTTTAAGCTATTTATCTACCAAACAAAACCACCAGGAGGCGAGACAACAACCCAGCAGATGCAGGTGGAGAAAATGAATCCTCTATAGCAGATGGTAAGACCCCCTCAGAGCCCTGATCTCCACACCATCCAGTCAGTTTGAAATTACATGAAGAGGCAAGAGGTTCTGATCTGGTGCTGTTCCTCCTTACATTTCCTAACTTTATTTTTAGGATTTTAAACTTTTGCCCAGTATATACTGTATATTATTTGATAAAATCAACTAATTCAATTTGGTTAACTGCTTGAACCTTTCGAAGAGGCTCTTAAAAAGGCTCTGGGTTATTATTTAATTCACAGTAATTACAAGTAGCAGACAGGTCGGAGCACATTTTTCTATGCCTTCATAACACCGTTCCCAGTTTCCAGAACAGCCAGAGCTCACTCCAACAAAACAACATCAGCGACATCTGACTGAGCACTTAATTATTTAGCTGCAGCAGAAATTGTATTCTGCTCTTTTTCTACATTTCAGGTCCAGTCTGAGGATGAGAAAGGCATATAAAAGACAAGAGCTGTCATTTGCTTAGCTTGTGTCTACATCACATAAAACAAGAAGCTAAGCAATTTCTAACATAATCAACAAAGCAAATTTATCTTAGTCCGATCTAAGTCTATTATCTGCATGAAGCTAACAACAGCTGTTCTGTTGTAATGGAAATCTTAATTACACACATTAATTATGCTGGGATGGATACAAGAGAAATGATATATAAGACATTACCATAAAAATCAGCTGAACCAAGCAGACATAATGGACCCCTGCATTACAAGCAGATGATTTCAGATGCACTATACTTACATATTAGTGCATTTTACATGGACACATGAAGAGCAGAATGAAAGCCTACTCTTCAGCAGTCTTCACCTTAGCCCATGATGGAAATTTTATCTTGAGGCCTGAGGGAGGGATCTGTTTGAGTAAAATTGGGAGAGGACCTGAGATAGCCTGCTATTATCACCACACTGCACCACACCAACCATCAATCTCCACAAATTTGACTGTTTACTCGAAGGGCAGCAAACCAGTCATGAGTCATTGCTGCTTAGGATGCAGTAAGAGAGAAATGGGGTTTGCTCACCTCCTCAGCCCATGCCGGGACACTCCCAATCAACCTCCAAGGTACATGTACTGTCAGAGACTGAAGTAGCTCACAGACAGCACGAGGAACAGCTGATATCAAACCAGTTATTACACCCAACATTGTTCCCCCTGATTGCAATCACATGTCCTGGCTTTGTCTCTAATAAGCTCCAAGGCTCAGAGGTCTTTGTGATTTCTTCTGCTGCTTCTTTACAAACTGTCAGATGCCCCCAGTCTGTCTGATTTCCCACTCTGACTCTACTGCCATTCCAATTCATTTTCTGTAACAGCAGAAGATTGCTGGGTTTCTACAATGTAACCCTGATGAGATAGGTCAGTAGTGGGTTTGCAGGGAGTAATCACACCCCCCCAACTCGAACTCAGAATTCAGTTTCCAAGAACAGTTTGTTCTAAAAATGCAAGCCCACACACAATCTCAAATTCACATGCAAAATGAATCTTTCTGCCTCAAAGCAAAGAAAATCTATAGAGAAATTTCAGATTATTACTTGAGAACAGAAATGATTGGAGGGAGGAAGAAAAACTAACTGGCTCTCAGGCACTCACATAAGAACACAAGGTTCTATAGGCAGACAACACAATGCTGAATCTCACAGAGAAACGGATTACAATTACCTCACAGCCAGGGAGTGAACATGGTGCCAGGGTTTTAATTAATTTCATCTACCTATGTTGGATGTACTATGCTGAATTTTTTGGCAATATAATAATCATATCAGAAATTTGACAATGCAAGCGGGAACAAAGCGGCGTGCGACGGGTTTGGAAAAGCCTTCATAGGAAAAAACACACAATCCTGCTTACGCCGACTTAGAAACACGATGGCGTCCTGTCAGATTCCTTAAAAAATCTAATAAACAGTTGGTCAAAATATTACAACATAAAAACCAGCAGCGCCTGCTTAAATTTGGTTTTTAAGTAAGGTGACCAGATTTCTGAAATGAAAATCGGGGACATTTTCATTGCAGTGGTGAAATATCGTCAAATATCATCATTATAAAATAAAAAACAGGGACAAGTACTTTTTCATGCATCTTAACCAGTTTTTATTACACAAAAGGTGGCAATCAAAAAGATTAGTGACATTACAGTTATCTCCTCATTCATCCACCTCAGGAGCCTGGGTAGAATAACAGCAGAGGAGAACATGAGAAAAACCTGTAATAAGCTGGTAATCTCATGCTGATGTTAACGTTACAGCTTCACTAATGACAGATATGAAAACACTGTCATAATGTTAACATTCACTGACTTTTATAACATTACATTAGGTTTTTAATTCAGAAAAACAATCATACTTACTTTAATGTTACATCACTTCACACACACTCACAGCCAAGTCTGCTGCCAGTTCACACAAAATAAACACAACATACCACTTATAGCGGCCGCTGGTCTCCTTTTCTTTCCTTTTTGCCGCCTCTATATTATTGTTGTTGTTGACGCTGCTGCGTCTGTACGTCATATGACGTCGTCTCTGGTGATGCGTTAAATGGCTACCGTAATAACTGGTGTTAATTTGAGTCTGCCCCATTCAGTGTCAAAATCGGGGACATTTTCAGGGACAGCTTTGGGTGATCTGTCCCCTGAAATCTGGGACGTCTGGTCACCTCATGTAAGACGGACAAATTAGCTTAAATTCAGATTCTTTATTTATTTTTTTTAAAAAGCATAATGCAGTGGGTAGGAAGGCTGATGGGGTGCGGATGCACCTCCAGTTCCAACTCTATGCATCTAACTCAAGATTTTTAAAAGCCTTTTTTATAGTGGGGATTTACAGTAACGTGAATTATCTTTATTTTTTTTATTAAAAACTTTAAATTCTGATATTATGTGTTCAGTACATAAAAATAAAAAAAAACACCTGGTCGCCATCACAGGCCTGCACTGCGATGGAGGTTCAACATATCCTGAATATCTTCAGGTGATCTGGCTTAGCTAACTCTAATAATGAGGATCTAACTAAGTAGTACTACGAAGTTGGTTACAAAGTTTGGCAACTCAATCCTGTTTTTTTTCCAGTTCAGGATAAGTGCGTGGTCATATAAAACAGGTTAAAGCTATTCTTGAGGTAGCCTACATGAAAAAGATTCAGTCCTAAAAAGGCTGTTCCAAATGATATTTTGCACCAAATACAGAACAAACAGAAGGGATTCGAACCAGTAACTGGCTTATTCTAAAAAGTAAATTTCTCGTCATCCATGCTCTAAATCTTTGATTAAAAAGGTTTTAATTGTCCAGTGGGCTGAAGTAATGAGAAAAAGATAACAAATGTGAAAATGAATGAAAGTAGAGAGACTTGACGCAGTTCAGTGAGTTTGATATGCAGCACACACACATATGCTGTTGTAGAAGGACTTTTTTTTACAGTTCAGAAGTTATTTAAAGAATTTAAGAAAATAGAAAGGATGATAATAACAGATCAGTTTGACTAAAAGTCAGCAGCATCAAGCTTTAGGGCATCTGTTTTTTTATATTTTCAATTCCTATGAGAATTGATTGGTTAAGAGGTGCTGCCTTTATGTGTTGATCTCTTTCTTTGGAACCTAAAGTGCACTGGATCAGCACAAGTTGCCATGATATTAAAATATTGAAACTCCAGAGCTGAAACTGAATGTACTTTGATAAGCCACTAATCCTAAATCATAGTACATGTCCCAGGTGTTAAATTAGGTAAATACAACCTCACATGAACAACAATACATGAGATATTGCACCATGACGTTATTTATCTAAAAGTCCACCATAGTAATTACGAACTATTTGCCGCTTTGAAATGCACTTGATAAATTGATCATCAGCAGCACATCTATAAAAGCAGAAGTTCTGTCAGTTTGCTGCTCTGCAGCATTCAGATGTGTGTTAACACAATGCCAAGGAAGAAAGACATCAGCAATGATCTTAGAGAAGCAATTGTTGCTGCCCATCAGGCCATTTCCAAACTATCTGGAGTCCATCATTCTACAGAGAGAAAGATTATTCACAAGTGGAAAACATTCAGGACAGCTGTCGATCTTCGCAGGAGTGGACGTCCAACATGTTCAGCCCAAGGTGAAAAAGCCAAGAGCTACATCTCAGACTCTACAGGCTTCAGTTAGCATGTTAAAGGTTAAAGGTCATGACAGCACAGTTAGAAAAAGACTGAACAAGGATGGCTTGTTTGGAAGAGTTGCAGGAGAAAGCCTCTTCTCTCTAAAAAGAACATGGCAGCACAGCTTAGGTTTGCAAAGCTGCATCTGAACAAAGCACAAGACTTCTGGAACAATGTCCTTTGGACAGACCAGACCAAAGTGGAGATGTTTGGTCGTAATGCACAGCAGCACGTTTGGAGGAAACCAAACACAGCATATCAGCACAAACACCTCATACCAGCTGTCAAGCACGGTGGTGGAGGGCTGATGATCTGGGCTTGTTTTGCAGTGTGGGAGAGCAGGGCCTTGACACTGCTCAAACCAGATGTTTAAGGTCAGAATAAACCCTGTCTAGGTAAAGACGAAGATACAGTAGCATTCTCAGACAGCAGGCGCCGAACAGAGATTGGGTTTGGGCCACATACACACTGAATGATAGAGAAAGGTATAAGAGGAGGTCACAAACTGAGGTAATTGGGAATTTCTGTGCTTGCTGAAATGTACACATCTCTGTGACGGTCTGTTCAATAAATTCCCCTTAAGAGATTGCCCGACAACTCATTTCTCCACAACAGCAGCCACAGGACCTGAGCACCTTGAAATCATTGACTACATCATGAAGTCCTCTGTATACCAAATATATACTTTTTACGAAGTATTTAGTGTGAATTTTGACAAATTAGTTGAAGCATGGGCTGCACGGTGGTGTGGTGGTTAGCACTGTCACCTCACAGCAAGAGGGCTCCAGGTTTGATCCCTGCCTGGGGCCTTTCTGTGTGGAGTTTGCATGTTCTCCCCGTGTATGTGTGGGTTCTCTCCAGGTACTCTGGCTTCCTCCCACCATCCAAAATGTTAAGTTAATTGGTGACTCCAAATTGTCCTTAGGAGTGAGTGTGAGCGTGCATGGTTGTTTGTCTCGTTTGTCTCTATGTGGCCTTGCGATGGACTGGCGACCTGTTCAGGGTGTACCCTGCCTTTCGCCCGATGACTGCTGGGATAGGCTCCAGCCCACCAGCTACCCGATTAACAGATTGACGGTATAGAAAATGGATGGATAGTTGAAGCATTGTAAAGGGAAATTATTAACAAAACTCCAGTCATTGTAAATTTCTGCAAGAGATTCCTATAACTCTGACTTTATCACTTTTGTGATTGAAAAAAAAACAACTCACATTTAGTGATTAAGAATAAAATTCAAATTTGGAAAAGACTTTTGAGAAGATGAACCAAAAGCCATTGCGCCTCATACTTTATAGTTGTATTAAAACTAAATAGAATAAAGATGTTGTGTGTGATTAAATTCTTAAGAAAATCATTCACAATGTCTTGTGTTAGCGGACTAATTTAAATGACGCTGAATTTAAATTGTGCTTCAGTTACATCGATTCTGTATATGATTAAACACAGCAAGAATTAATTTACCACTTTAAAAAGGTACACACCGATGAGAAACACGTTCAGTTATAATTTGACTGACCTTGTGTGTTTGAAATGTACAAACTAATTCCAGTTTGAAGACCATCTGTGTTTACACAAAAAGTAAAGAAGCCCAAAGGTGACTGAATCTGTTAAAAATGAGCAGCTTAGTTTATTCACTGTCAGTTTAGAGTTTTTTTAAACTTACTTGCAGAATAAGATGGATACAGTCAAGATAATAACTACGAAGCACGTGTGAAGACACAAGACCTAATAGAGTTAAATATACAAAGAGGGTTAAAGACACACAGCACGTTTACTGCAAAATCCTTCAAGTAAATTGAATGTAAAATAATAATTGATATCACCTATAACAATGGACTTCTTGATGTAATCATTAAAAATTAAAGTTGCTTTGCATGATTTATTTGAATGAATTAAGCTTCATTATTTTTTCTGCTGATATGAGGACCATGATAAACTGAACAGTTTATAAAACCCTGACACTGGTGTAATACCTCAAAGGCAGAGTATGTCACTGGTGGCTAAGAACAAAGCATTGGTCGATGCTGGAGCTTTTCTCAAACTCTCCCACAGATGGCTTCAAGATAGAAATATGAAACTCAGTATATGTGTTGAAGTGTTCTTGGGCAAGATACTGAGCAAAGTTTCTTACTGACTGAAAGGATATTAGTGATCATTCCGATAAGAGCCCAACGTATTCTCATAATACTAAAAAAAGGAGCTTCACTGCTGTCTTTGTTATTGTTAGTAAAGGATACATTGGACTGGCCAATATGAATGCAAAGGAAATGATACCATCCCCAAAGTAATTCATGTAAGTAAATATGAGGAAAAAATTAAATGACTACTTTCTCTATAAATTTCCCTAAAATGGCTTTTGTTGTTAATGGGTGCTACATAAATCAAACTGAATTAAACTATAGCCTACCACTTCATGCTTCCTTCATGCTTCATGCGGATTGACTGGAGTCCTGCTTACCTGTTTCAACAAATCCGTGCGTCTGTATTTGTTGGTATGGTTTCATTCTGCCAGCACGAGAACAGATCAGGATGAACAGGCATGTCCAGAGCCGCTTCCCCACCATTTTTCGGACACCAGGATGATGAATTCTGCAAAAAAAATATGAATTGCTTCGGTAAAGAAGCAAAATGACATCACACGTAAATGAGTAATGGTTGCAGCTGTCCACGTCCAAAAAGTCCGAATGAAGGACCAGAAATTGACAGTTAAATGTGTTATTGCTTGTTGTTGTCATTTGAGCCTCACTATGCGTTTAGCCTAAACCTAACCATGGGTTTGGCTACATCAGGTCAGATGGAACTCACAGTTGATTCTGAATAGTTGATCCAACCCCTCCTACCTCCATAGAAAGAGTTTTGGAAAATACACAAGCTGTATAATGTGTGACATAATGGAAATGCGGGTGCGTTACAGTTTGCAAATGAAAAAGTAGGAATTAACATTTTAGAACAAAAATATGATAATTTTAAGTAGTTTTTTTAGTATGCGTTTGCATATACGGTTACGATTTTGAAAGGCAGACCTATGCATTGGATGATTTGTAAGGAGTAATTTTAAAGATTTGAAGTCTCTTCAGTGAAACTGCAAAGTTTTGTGTCGTGACCAACATCCCACGTAGCCGACGGGTCTGGGCCAGATCTGGCATCAAGCCGGCACTTCTGGCCTACTGCTGGCATGGTAAGTGGTAAGTGAACCAGATGTGGGCCAGATCTGGCAATGGTGGCCCGCAGCAGGCCCATGTGTGGACCAGCTCTGGCAAACAAGATTTGGGACAGTAAGGGGTAGTCACTCTTTGCGGTATGTGGGCCAGAACTGGGCCAGATCCCATTTAGTTAACTCACCCGGCTAATTAAAAAGGTTGACGCTGGTTGAAGCTGAAAGGTTGAAGCTCATATGAGAGCGTTTTAAAACTTACACCCAGCAGTAGCGACGTCCTCAAAACCATGACAGCATCACCGGGAGTTCAGCTCTGCTGAAAGCATCTTTATTCTGATGCAGGTGGGCAGGAGGGTCTGGATGATCCGCAGCAGGAGCAGTGCACCTTTACTATTCTAGAAGCCTGTAGAAAGTTTGTTTTTGGTTCATCAACATCTGAAATGTTGCAGCTGCTGCATCAGTTCATCTAGCTCTAAAAACCATATAAATCATTTAGCTTCATTACAGCATGAACAGCTAAGTTCCAGTTTTACTGATTCATATCAGCTGTGAGGCTCAAACCTTTTCTCACCAAGCTCTGGAAATAGAAGTGTAACCTGGAGTGTATAACCCAGTAAGTTAGATAAATATTGTACCCAGGTTTGACTCAGGGAGCGAGGGAAGGCGAATGTTCAAGGCAAACAAAGATTTATTTACACAAACAACAAAAAGGGAAATTCATTCGGATTTAAAAAAAATCCCCCTGAAGAGACAAAACAGGTTTGACAACAACAAAACAGAGTGTCCTTTTCAGCTTATAGCTGTTCTGATGGCAAAGTTCCATAAAGTTCAGTCAGGGAACGTCAATACTGTACGTACGGAGGATGTCCTCTGGCGTCACCGTCTGCACCTTCAGGGGACCAAAACTGTACCAGCGACCTAGAAAAGACGTCGTTTCGACCTGTTTTTGCGCAGTGGGGACGTCTATGTATGTGGGTAAACTTGGTAAAGGATTAGATGTGTTGGGTTCACAAATATATCAGCGTGCTCTGCATCCAGCAACTCTCAACTACAAACACACATGTTGGTGTCTGGCTCTGCTGCAGCATAAGAACCGGCCTCTTGCCATGCATCAAAGCTGAAGGCTGTGCAGATGGCTCCAAATAATGCATAATGCAAAGCCCACTGGTGTAGTGCATGTGTCAGGAAGTCCATTACTTTACTGCTGGTGTTCACAGCGCCAAGCCACTCTCTAGCCACAAATACTTTTTCATGTATCTTAACCAGCTTTTATTACACAAAAGGTGGCAATCAAAAAAATAAGTGATATTACAGTTATCTCCTCATTCATCCACCTCAGGAGCCTGGGAAGAATAAGAGCAGAGGAGAACATGAGAAAAACCTGTAATAAACTGGTAATCTCATGCTGATGTTAACGTTACAGCTTCACTAATGACAGATATGAAAACACTGTCGTAATGTTAACGTTCACTGACTTTTTCACTTAACTTTTAACAACAATCACACTTACTTTAATGTTACATCTCTTCACACACACGCGGGCACTAACAGCCAAGTCTGCTGCCAGTTCATACAAAATAAATAAGTTAATACACAACATACCATTTATCGCAGCCGCTGGTCTCCTTTTCTTTCCTTTTTGCCGCCTCTAGATTATTGTTATTGACGCTGCTGCGTCTGTACGTCATGTGACGTCGTCTCTGGTGATGTGTTAATCGGCTACCGTAATAACTGGTGTTACTTTGAGTCTGTGCGCATTTCCCCCATTCAGTGTCAAAATCGGGGACATTTTCGGAGACAGGTCACCCAAAACGGGGACTGTCCCCGCAAATCTGGGACGTCTTATTTTTATGACACATGAAATAAGGGCAGAGACAGAGAAGGGAAGTTTCCCGAGCCGGCACTCGATGAGGAGCAGCTTCAGCCTCTGGGCGCCTCTGTTGCTCAACTGGTTGACCTCCCCATGAACAATATATACGATGTATCTTCTTTTGGAATGATCTGTTTTTGTGATTGGTCAACTCATATTTTAGCATACACGTCCTTGTATTGTCATGTACAAAGTTTCTATCACTCAAATTTTTCAGTTCTCTAAATAAAGTTACACTCGGCGTATCAACACAGGTGGGGTAACATCGGTTACTGACAGACTTCATGAACATCTTTACTGCCAGTCAATGTGAATTTGATCAGCAGGGTCTTTGAATCATCAAGGTCACTGGACGACAAGGAACACGTTTGCTTTAGAGGCTACTCCACAGACTTTATCTGCAGCACCAGTCAATCAGTTTAGTGTCATGAATTTATGTCCTAATTTGTCACTGTTGGATGAAGCATTCAGGGATTTGAGTGAAGAAAAAACACATGAAACATGAACATGAAATCTGTGCATTATTTGTTGATTATTTCTTCAGCTGATTAATTACAGAATCTGGAAAATACTCCAGAATAATGTGTACTTTCTCCAAATTTCTAAGTGAACTAAAATGATGGAAATGGTAGAAAGTTCATCCACTTTAAAATTGGATTCTGTGATACAAAAAGGCGATGGTGAACAAAGATAGTTTCTAATAATCTAAATAAAACCAAGCACTTGTAGCACTGAAGTAAAGAGCAGCTCAGTGGTTAAGAGTGGATCGTCCAATAACTGGAAGGTTGGGGGTTTGATTCCCACGCTTGCCACTCAAACTCAAACAGCTGGAGGGGTGGCAGTCCACCTCTTTGCCTTGAGCAAGCCACCATATCCCCATGCTACCCGGGCGCTGTGAATGGCATCAAATTTTGTGTATTTCTCTGTACATGACAATAAATCTGATCTTAATCCTAGTGGAGTTGAAGGATTTAAAGTAAAGGTTTTTCTGTTTTCATAGTTCAGTGCAGTTATTGCAGCTGGTCAGTGTGCTTCTCCATAATTCACCAGCAATCTCCTTTTAAGCATCAGATGACTCCGGCCAGCTCCAGCGTCAATCACCTGCTGCCACTGAACACAAGGCACTGGAGCTGGAAGAGGACTGCACTTTCTGATTAACCAGTCACCAGTCTGGGCTGGCGTTAAGCCCAGGATGTAACAACAGTGCTTTTGTAAAATGGTGTTGAATGCTAACAGGTGCTGGTGGTAGCATGAAAGAATGTCCCAGAAAAAGTGGAAAATATGCTTTACAATCATTCAAGAAGAATCAGGAAGGCCCTCGTTGTTGCAGAAAATCTAATTGGTTGAATAGGTGGCGTCTAGTTGACTGAAAATGTTCGGCACTAACAAAAACATCAACCCATTTCCAGTGTATGCAGCGAACGCTTTCTGCAACAAAACATGTAAAAAAAAACACTTTTCCAGGCTGCGAAAATGCTACAACTCAAAAACTGCACATTTATTGTTTCCTTGACTCATTTCACTATTGTGACGCTGCTTTCGTCACACTATTGATCTTGTGTTCACTTGTGCTGACATTGATGCAATAACGTGATGAAGTGGAGTTTTGCATTGACAATCATCATTGTGGACCTCTACAAAAACACTGATAAGGAGTTGGGTGAGTCGTATTTATTAATCCATAGACTCGCAGCAGTTTGAAAGTTCGATTCAAGTCCTGCGCAACAGTTTCCACTGTTCTCATGTAATAAGATTAGCGTTGAAAGACAAAAGTACTGTACATGGTGAGGGTTAGATGCCACTTTTTATGGCTTACACATTTCCATCATCACTGTACTGCCCTCGCAGAGTGTAAGCTTGTGTACAGTCAGTTAAGGACTATAAAGTTCTTCAATAAAAACAAGACGTGACTTTTTTGAACTTTAATGAAGTCCTCTAATTTCTTTGTCGTAAAACTGAAAAGTATTACTGATAGAACTGTTAAACACCGTACAAAGCACTGTATAAACACATTTCAATTAGCATTCATAATCAATAAAAATTAAAAGAGTTTGCATCTGCTAAAAGCCAGCAGAGTACACATTTCGTCATAACAAATGTATTTAATTACCATCACACATTGCTCACAAAAATACACAACCATTTAACATCTATGCGTATGTAAAACCTAAGAACAGAGCTCCCACTCTGACGCGTTTCCCTAAACCAAAGAACAGAGCTCCCACTCTGACGCGGTTTCCCTAAACCAAAGAACAGCGCTCCCACTCTGACGCGGTTTCCCTAAACCAAAGAACAGCGCTCCCACTCTGACGCGGTTTCCCTAAACCAAAGAACAGCGCTCCCACTCTGACGCGGTTTACCTAAACCAAAGAACAGTGCTCCCACTCTGACGCGGTTTCCCTAAACCAAAGAACAGCGCTCCCACTCTGACGCGGTTTCCCTAAACCAAAGAACAGAGCTCCCACTCGGACGCGTTTCCCTAAACCAAAGAACAGAGCTCCCACTCTGACGCGGTTTCCCTAAACCAAAGAACAGCGCTCCCACTCTGACGCGTTTCCCTAAACCAAAGAACAGCGCTCCCACTCTGACGCGGTTTCCCTAAACCAAAGAACAGAGCTCCCACTCTGACGCGTTTCCCTAAACCAAAGAACAGAGCTCCCACTCTGACGCGGTTTCCCTAAACCAAAGAACAGCGCTCCCACTCTGACGCGGTTTCCCTAAACCAAAGAACAGAGCTCCCACTCTGACGGTTTCCCTAAACCAAAGAACAGAGCTCCCACTCTGACGCGGTTTCCCTAAACCAAAGAACAGCGCTCCCACTCTGACGCGTTTCCCTAAACCAAAGAACAGCGCTCCCACTCTGACGCGGTTTCCCTAAACCAAAGAACAGCGCTCCCACTCTGACGCGGTTTCCCTAAACCAAAGAACAGCGCTCCCACTCTGACGCGTTTCCCTAAACCAAAGAACAGCGCTCCCACTCTGACGCGGTTTCCCTAAACCAAAGAACAGAGCTCCCACTCTGACGCGTTTCCCTAAACCAAAGAACAGCGCTCCCACTCTGACGCGGTTTCCCTAAACCAAAGAACAGAGCTCCCACTCTGACGCGGTTTCTCTAAACCTGATGCAGCAATACATGATGCAACATAAGATTAATCTAAAGAAAGTGAACATGTTTTAATCCAAAGCAACTTGGGGATACTTCCAAATGGAGGAGTTACGAACTATGAACTAAAATGATTTAAGTCGGTATTGTAGAAGTTTTGTCATGTCTGAAAGAGAAAGTCATTAAAGGCAAAAAAGAGAAAATATCTATGAAGTGTAACATTACATATTTGCTAGTTTTAATTCAAAACACTACACAATTACTATAGTCAAAGGTTCGTCAATAAATAATTGTACTGCAATGTCTATCCCAATTTTAGCATGTTAACTTTAATTTCTGTTCCTTTTGTTCATTATTTAGATTCTTAAGTCCTTAATCTGTGTAAAATGACGTCAGACTGTGCGACTACAACAAATGTAGAATATCTGTGTGTAGGTTTTCTTTCTGGATTCATGCCTCAGCAATGACACTAACACAGAAAGAGTGTAAAGAGGCTCAAGCAGAGGTGAGCTGTAGCACTGAAAGGTCTGATTACGGTTAAATCCACTGAATATAAATGAGAATTAAAATGATATGATGTTCTATTCCAGCATATTTATGTTATTTAAATGACAGACCTGTCTCTTGGCTGGATATTCAAAAGAAGCTGCCTAATTCATGTTAAAAGTTCTTGTTTTATTCTATGTCTTCTGAGAGAGCCACGGAGTAAAACAGCACTTTTTTCATATTGTAAAATATCCTCTGAATTTGGTTAAAAACACATAAACCTTCCCTCAACAAGATCGCAGGAGAAGCAAATTTTCCTCTTATTTATTGGAAAAAAAAGAGAACACCACAAGCTTTTATCTCTGAGGAAGGCTTGGGGCGCTAAATATAACCCATCATAAATGACTTTTGTACATTATGTATCTTGCCTTTCCTAATTGCTGTGGTTTGTTCACAGTGGGGAGGGAGTGGAAGCCAGCACACCACAGCTTTTTTAGATCACTGCAGGCAAAGACTACAGCTCATTATGCAGAGGGAAGCAAGTAATTTCTTATTATTTTAAAAACAAAACTGACACTGAATACGCTGCCATTATCTTAGGTCTCATCTTGCAGCTCAAATTTTAGTTCGACCCAACTCTGCTGAATTTAGGTCTCACATTTACAGTAAGCAGGCACTTTCTGTTAGCTGTAACACACAGACTCCATGCCAGCCTTTCTTCTCCTCTCATTTCTTGATTTAATGTGACTTCTAAGTTGCTAAATTCAATTTATGTTCTGCATCTTATTGTGTTTGTTCTGAAACTCATCATTTCCCCACAACACTTTCATTAAGACTCGAACCAAGCCAGTTTGTTATTTATCAGTGTAGCATATAAAAACACATTTACATTTCATATTTAAAGCAATCGTCGAACGCGCCGCCATTCTTCATATTACGAAATCAGTAGAGCAAGAGAATGCAAAATTGTCTTCCAGAGAATGAAAAAAACATGAGCTGCGCCATTAACAGCGCAGCGTTAGCTCCGCAACTGACAAGGAAGTGCACTTTCTGGTGATTTGCTGCCATATGAAGGACGTAACACAAACAAAATGCAGCTCCTCTGCTCTTGTTTAGACTTCAGACTGAACCAAAGAAAAACTAATTGTTCAAATCAAAAATAATTGATAATGATGATAGAATGTGTTCTACTTTTACAGCATTAAATGCCTGAATGCATTTTGAGTAATTATCTAATTGATCTGTCAATAAATGAACATGGAATTACGTTACAATATTCCATCTTCCTGCAACACATGTTGAAATTTTCTTCACCTACTAGAAAATTACAGGACTGAACTTGAATAGATCTGTTTCGATTCACTTATCAGAATGATTGGGGTGAACTGGTAGTGAGAGCAGCTGCATGACGACGAAGAATTGTGACGACTTTCTTTGGGTACAAACAATCTTTTCTTTAACTTTAATGCTGAGCTTTGGGTTGTGATGCATCAAAGAAAGCAAAAGACAAAAACAGCCGTTGATAATTGCTGTGAATGCAAGTCATTTTAGATGGAAAGATTAGGAAGTGTGAAGCACTGACTCACACTGGCTTACGCACTTTTGTACTCATATGACACTCAGCTATCAATACGTGTCATACTCTGTCATGATAGCTTCATGTATGTCCATGCATTTTGCAGATGCTTTTATCCAAAGCGACTTATACGGGTAGGCGGTTAGGGTGAGGGGGTCTTGCCTAAGGACCCCTCCTGGAGGTAGTACCTTTCATGCAGGGGATTTGAACCCAGGTCAACCACATGAAAGGTGAGTCCCAACTCAGACAGCAAACAGAACCCATTTGTTTAGTTGCTACATGTCAGTCATTAGAAACTGTATTTTGTAAAGAAAGAACTCTACTATAATAGTTTTGTATAAACTATAATATATAATTTATATAATAATAATATTTATAATATATAATTTATATAATAATGATTTTTAGAATATACCATTTATATAATAATATATAATAAAATAAACTAAATAATCCTTAAAGTGGATTACATTATGTTTCTTTTTACAGGCTTAATTGATTAGTTAAAGAAATGCAAAATGCAAAAAAAATTTAGATTTTTAAAATTTATTCTGCAAGTAACTCAATGTGTCTGACACACTGTAAAAAATCCAATTACACAAGGAAACGTGTGATAAAGAAATATCCTACCTCTGCCGCTTATCTCACGCTTTGACATAAATGTATGAGACATTTCAAACCTTTTTTTTAACCAAGAGACTAAAACCCTTAAGATTTAGAATCCCATTTACGAATGTGTGTGTGTGTGTGTGTGTATGTGTATATGAACACATATACACATAAATGAGACAGAAGACTTTCAACATGACAAACTAAAAAAAGGCATAAGACTGATCAATCAAAAACATTCAAAGCCATATGTTCCAACATCATCAATGTTTAAAATGTGTTTCAATTAATTTAGTTAGACAGACTTTTAGATTCAGGAAGCTTCGGAGCAGATTTTAAGTGTATGGAAATCTTGGAAGTGTTCCTGTACTTAATAATCCTAAATACACTAGCTGCCATTTAATTCTCGTCCACTGATGAAACCATCAACTTGTCATGTAGCTCAAACACTCAATTGAACATAAAATCAGAAAACAATTTGCACTTTAATTGAGCTGATTTCTTGAATACAGGTTAAGGAAAGGTTAAACTAAAATAATCAAGCAAATTTCCATTTGTTTTTCCACTTTACAAAGTCCAGTTAGACTGTCACAGACTGATGGACTCATTTTCCTCCACTGATTCTTTCCTCCCTTCCCTGTTACTATTTCAGAAACGTGTCCCATCTGGCTGCTCTTCACAACAATATTGCCCAATGAACTTTAATTTCCTCTGTTGTTAAATAGAAATGAATCTGCTCTCCATCACAGGTGGGAGGCACACTTAATTGACTCGTGTTAACATCTTTCCATGCCTTGTACACCTGGTCTCTTTCTATATGCACATTTCATCAATGCATTTTATTCCAGTCCTGTGATTTGACAGTTAACCCACTGATGGATGATTAGATCACTTCCACAAACTGATCAGACTGTGGTGCTGCTGGGACGCTTGTATTATTCAGGTTAGTAAAGAAAAAAACTTGCATGTGTCTATCACAGGACTAACACAATATCCAAACTTATGTGCACGCAGATGTTTCATCATAATGTTGGAATGATTTATAGTTTCTGAGATGTTATTGTGAGGGGCATTAAGGAGCCTCTTACTCCACATCAGGTAATAAAGAAAAAAGAGCTGTGACTCTGAGTGGGAGTCTAATTTGTCCCCCAGAGCTCTGAGAAGCTTCAGTTGTATAAATGAGGACAGAAAAAACCTGGAGTATTTATTTTTGATGGGTTATCTGATGGCAGTATTACTGGTCTTTAAAACGATATTCAGTTTCATCTCATCTAATGCATGACAGAACTTAAATTGGATCCCAAACAAGAAAAGATAATAAAAATTAAATCACAATTTCCAGTTTTCACCTCCGTGGCACCTATCAACGTTGTTAATTCAAAGATGTGTTGCATTTAAGCTGCACAAACATACTTGGAGAACTTTTCAAATCAAAATTCAAACCAGTTGCACGGAAATGTCATGTGCCGAGCTATTCATAGCCGTTATCACAAATGTCTGACAACGTCTCAGTCGTGCTGGAACAGCTCATCACTTTCTTGATGCTGACTTGTATACTGCATACTAAATATTTACTGTTCTTTCCCTTTTATTTTTCCCTCCTACAACAATCTGACTTTTCCTTTCAAACAAGCCCAGCTTTGTGCAGATTCCTGATCATTTTTAGCGTTTACTGTGATGACCATTTAGCCAGCCATCATAAACTATCTGCTTATTTCCTACACAATTAACCTTGGGATAATGCTAATTTAAGCCTTCGGTGCACACAGCACAAGATACTCCTTTAATATGATCAGTAAACAAAGGATGGCATGATGCTGCAAAAGTCCAGTGTATTTTGTGTACTGTTAGTCTGTTGCCCAGTCCACCGTTATCTGGAACTGGATGTGGACAGAGAGGACCAGGCCAACGTGTTGTTTGTTTTTCCTTCTTTGTTGGATTTATCGACAATATTTGATATATAATCCTGACCTTCTCTTTGAAAGGTATATAGATATATATATAGTGGAGAACTGACCTTTACATTAATCTATGCTTTATTTAAAACGAGAACGAGTGTTTTTTCCATTCCAGCATTTTCATTAATGCTGCTGCAACAGCAAGAGGAGACAGCTTGTTCTCCACTTTATCTAGCCTCACCTGCACTTCATAGCAGAGCTGCCCCTTGATGTCAACAATGTCCAATCTGTGGCGCCCTCGAGTCGAAGTGCACAAAGTATTCACATGCCAGGTTGATGCCACTTAAGACCGAACATAAGATGCAATGCGCTTGCCTCACTGAGCTAACCTCAGTTTTCGGTGGAGTCATGGAGAAAAGAGCAAAGCTAGTCAAAGCTTCAAGCTTGTGATGTTGTTATTAGCAGGCAGAGAGTTCCAGGTTTGTATGCAGTGTGTATGAATCTGACCTGAGCTAAAACAAGGGCTATCACCAGCCTCGGCAGTAAGAAAAGGAATCGTGCTGTGAATCAGCCAAACTATGCTCCGACGCACAGCAGAACTGCTGCTCTCTCAGATAGTCCTAGCTCTGTATGAATCATCAGAAAGTTGTGTTTTTCAGTTCAGGGAATTCATACACACACAATCAGCTCAGTGTAATAATTTCCCTTCCGTTCCTGGAAGGATGTGTTCTATCTAATGGCTGGGAGAGTATTAATCAGAACACCAACAGCTTACCAAGCTACAACCTGTCATTGTGCAGCACCAACCATTGAAATGAGCAGGTTTCAAAGATCACTGTCTTTCAAAGATCAAGTTTGGTCTGAAAGGGTTAATAGCCAGTCTTTGTTGCCAGGTAGGCAGGAGTATGCTGGTAGTATGGCAGCAGTATCCAGTCAAATGACGCCTGCACCTTCAAGTTCATATCAACCAAACCCATCTGTACATATGACATCAAAAAATGCTTTAAAAGTAGCAGAAGCTCATAGCTTTGTGCAGAGACGGACAGTGGATGCACCAAGCTTGTTTGTTAGAACAGAAGTTGTTGCATCTTGCAGCGTTTCTATATATTTTTCATATGTTCTTTATGCTGCCTTTCATTGACTGAACATTATCAGATGATTTTGCTATAAATGTGTGAAGGAATTAGCTACATCAGCAGGATGCATAGGACCCACAGTTCTGCGCTGAACTTCAAGCCTTGAATCAATATCCCATACTTGCAGGTATGGGTGGGTGTTATGTACGTACAGCAGAAAACAATAGGGACTCCTAGATGGTTAGCACAGATGCTACTATTACAACAGTTATTCTATTTAAGAACTGAAGGGTATTACCTAGCTAAAGAAAAGCAAAGAACAGAACTTAATCTTTTTTTAAATTAAAACCCAGGAATATGCTGCAAAAAAGAAGCCTCATTATGCCAGTGTTGCTTGTCTTTGCATAGCTATACTGATCGAATAGACTAGATGGGCGTACAACTGTGTCCCTATTCGCTTTCAAATGGAACGTTATATTAGGCTGGCAACTGCGTTAGTATCTGTACAGAAGAACACGTTGAAGTTCCCGCCTTCAACAGGCAGTGAAAAGGTGTTTGTCGAAGTCACTGGATGAAGTTTGACTGATGACAAACATATATATTACTATCAAAGTACCACCTTTTCCCACACAGTCTCCTGAGAGAACTTTAATGGTCCAGTGCAGCAAACCATCAATGCTTTGCTGCGAGTAAGTGATCCTTGGTTGATTTAAGAATGAAAGCTTCTTCAAATGTTGCATCCACTGAACTGCTGTTATCATTTGTTATGACTCAGTTGTATATGTTCAGAAGTGCCCTCCTATGTCAAAAAAGGCACAAATAATAAAGGAGAACTTCTGTTATATAACACAAAATATAATATTTCACTAATCCTAAAATAGTAGTTCTGTTGCCTAAATAGAACGAAACCACAAAACACAAAAAGTCTACAACATGTCTATGGTAAAACAACAGTCTAATGAAGGCCCCAAAGCTCAGTTGGAGGTTGGGGAATGCACCCCTATGCTTCAAAGCGTTGCAATGGTGTCAGAATAATTCTGGACTGAATATGTGAAAAAAAAATTGGCAAGCAGATATTAACAGTCAAACAGTGTTCGAATCGGGTGACAATTGTCACGATCCTTGTTGTTTTGTATTTTTCTGGTTTAGTTTTGTATTCTGGTTTTCTAGTTTTTAGGCTATTTAGTTTCCTGAGTTTTCTCTTGTCATTTCCTGTTTCCCTCAGTTCCCTGTCAGTCACCAGTTCCACTCCCATCTCCCGTGCTAATTCTGCTCAGGCGTAGTCTCTCCCCACAATATTTAGTCTCAAGGTTTCTTTGCAGTCATGGTCAGATCCTCACCATCTATGCCGTCTTCCTCTTATTTTCTGCAATGAACCCCTTAAGTTTACCTCTGGCTCCTGTTCCGTGTCTGCATCTGGGTTCGGCTCCTTCGCCTCTATCGCCAAAAACCCCATGACAACAATGTTTCAGATAATACTTGTGAGACAAAGCTATGATTAATGTTTTTCATCCTGGTTGCAGTAGGGCATCCCAACCTGTTACAGGGGAGGTGTATTTCCCAAACGTTTTAAGGTGGTTAGACTTATTTTCCCCTCACACTCTCTGCATTTTTCATTTTATTTTCATGTTGAGATAACAGGGCTAATCACATTTTGGGAGGCCAAGCAGAAAGGAAGCAATAATGACTGCCTGTTGAGCTAATATAAACTGCCTCGTGTCAAATTGTGTAAATCACAGGGGTGATCATTAAGCTGGTTAAAGTAGTACACTGTGTGCTCTGTGATCATGTTCTAAAAACAAACCATGTGTCGAATGGATTAATATGGTCCAGTTGTGTTTTTAGATCAGAAAGAATGAGAGAGAAAGAGAGAAAGAAACCTGTATCTGGAGCCTTTGATCATCACTGATGCAGAGTGTAGTGATTTACTCCACCACGAACCCTTTGAAGCAGTGGGTCTGGTCAGTCCTCTGGGCTTCACTTATTTATTATGATTCCTCTCATAGATGCACACAAGATGATACTGATGATCATTAGATGCAGGTCGACACTTAGTAAGTCTTTTCCAAGATCAACATATATCATAATGTGCTGCTACTGTTGTTGACAAAAATCAACCAACATACAGTTTGAAACCTCAAACGCAGTTTGGGTTAAAATAAAATAAAGTAATTACTGTATGAACGGAAAACACAAAACATTTACAGTTTCCAGTTTCTCCAACTGTCGACTGTAAGCCGGCAATGGATGTGACCTCATTTACAAACCATATAAATATTCATAAATGTTTAATTCAAAGAGTAATCGTTAATTCAAGCCCTAACTTCAGATGCCGAGCTGCTGATCTTTGTACCTCTTTGAAATATGCCAAACAAAACCAAAGCCTGAAGGAAGGATGTGGGTTTGCATATTATGAAACTGTAGAGGTTAGGGCCCATAAAAAGTAGCTGATTAATCACAATATCTTTCAAAAGTACAATAATCCCAAAACTGGTTTGAGTCGGTTTTATTAACTTTAAATACTTTCATGAAGTGGAAAAACACAGATTCTTAAAGAAACAGTGTAAGTCAATATTAAGTGTTGTGATTTTAGATCAAAGACTTCTTAAAATAGCCAGTGTCAGCTGCAGGGCATCGCGATGCCGCCAATGTCTCTCGATTGGCCTGGGAACGGCTCGGGGTCACCCAGGATGAGCTGGAGGAAGTAGCGGGGGACAGGGATGTCTGGGCTTCTCTACTCTCCAAATTGCCACCGCGACCCAATGTGGAACAAGCGGTTAAGTGATGGATGGATGGACTTCTTAAAATAGCCACCATTGACTTAAATCACTGCACCAGATGTTGTGCTATACTTTTTCTCCTTCTATCAAAATGTCAGACCTTTTAACTGATTTAATTACTCTAAATACACGTTATCAGAGGGAATGCATTTGACTTCCTCAGACAATGTATGCATAAAGCACGGTTCAACAACTAGTTAATTCAAAGTGCTTTGCATAGAAGATAAAAGCATTCAAACTAAATTTTTAGTTAAAAGAAAGTAAACACAGACAGAGGTACAATACAGTTATCAATTAAATCACAAGTTAAAGATACAGTGGTAAACAATAAAGTCTTTAGGTTTGGCCAGAAGCTTGTTCAACATATTCTCCATGTTTAGTTCTGACTCTGGAGACAGAAAGCAAACTGATTCCTGTTGACCTCAGAAATACTTTGACTGAAAGCATTTATATACTGTCCTTACACTTTTTACCACTGAGTGGTTCCCATCATCCCCAGTCAAATAACAATGGTCTTTAGCCCATTGCTGTTTTCTTCTACTTCTTGAATTGGGAGTGTGAGAATGGTTTCTTTCCAGAAATGTCCATTAAGGCCTGTTTCCTCCAGCTGTCTCCAAACAGTCGATGCAGCTGCATACATGTCACTAAGTTGCTGAGAAACAGACGCAAAGAGAGACATCTCCTGTGCGGGTGGAGTTACCCTGACACTTCCACCATAGGGCAGGTCAGAGTGTGATGCAGGGTGAATGCCTTTTGAACAGCACCTACTGAAAGAGATTTTTCACACACTGTCTGTGGGTTTAATCTTTTTGCCTAACAAACTGACTTGCTATTTTTCTTTGAAGTAAAAGTAGAAAGTCCAGAATGAAAGTGAAATGCTCAATCTTGAAAAAAGCTTTTGCGGGATGGCAGAACACGACAGCTGTACTGTCTGTTAGCTGAGAACATTTTGAAGGTGTTTAAACACTTGAGTTTTTTTATACAAAATAAAATCTTTCAAAAGTCTCGTCAGCCAACAATGAAAGCAGCAGATGAGAAGTCAAACATCTGCTCTCTGTGACATTGAATCTTGTGTTGCTGTCAATTTTATGTTAAAATGGATGTTTTAGCGTTCTTTGAGTCTCCTTCATATTGATGAAATTGATTTGAAAGCTGGGTGTTGGGGTAACTATAGGCATCACAAAAGCATACTGTTACAAAGGAAGTGTAACATCTCAATTCAAACTTGGTTTCTACGCTGACAGCAAAGATTAAACCAAAGGTGATATAATAAAGCTATTAAATCTTGCTTTTATGCATTCAGCTGAAGGGAGACAAGATGCATCAAAATGTTCATGGAAGCACTAATACCAAAGCTCTCCCTCAAAGTAAGAAAATAATGTCAATTTAAACAATAAAGAGATGAAAGTATAACTCTAGCCTCAAATTTGTTCACTTCTATTGGACAGTGAAACCAGATATACATGATAAAATGTTTGTGGGGGGTGTTTTATTGCTTTCTCTTGTCAGTTTTGCTGTGTGCAGCATCTGAGACCGACATCATGATGAAAATTAGCTTCTATTAAAGACACAGATTTGAAAGTGCGTGAAAGTCTTGATCTCACGTTGTCATGTTACGCAACACCTACTGGCCCAGATAGACAGAAGAGATCTGTCTATATTAGTTTTTGAACAAGAATGAATGTGAGAAAGCACACTAAAAACTGCTTTATTGGTGATAATAAATAATTGGTAATAAAGCATGAAGCCTACACACAAACGGAGGAATGTATTCATTTGAAAGTAAACACCTGGGAAGACTATTTTTACTTTCTTTATAAGTTTGTTGTCTCTAATGTAACATCATGCTGAGGATGTTCTGCCAGTCGGTGGTAGCCAGTGCCATCTTCTTTGGTTTGGTGTGCTGGGGCTGCAGGCTGAGGGCAGCAGATGCCAACAAGATCAACAAGATCATTAGGAAGGCTGGCTCCATCCTGGGGATCCACCTGGACTCTTTGTTGGTGGTGTCTGAGAGGAGGATGCTGTGTAAACTGCACAACATCCTGGACAGCAACACTCATCCTCGCCACCAGGTGCTTACCTCCCACAGAAGCACCTTCAGCAACAAACTCATTCCACCCCGTTGTAGGACTGAACGCCACAGGAAGTCCTTTCTGCCTGTGGCCATCAGACTCTCAAATTCATCTACCTCAGGTCGAGAGAGGATTAGTGGAAACACTGCGTCCTGAGGCCAAATACCAATGTCACTTCACCCAATGCCCATACCAAACCCAATTATAATGCCACTTCTCCTAATCACTTGCTTGTATATACTGTTTTCTTTATTGAGGCTGCTATTTGCTATTTGCACACCGCACATATTGTACTCAGTTACTTATGTTATTTTATGTTAGCTTTATTTTATCTTATTTGTCTATTTTATTTTTATTTTATTTTATTTAGTACTTTCCCCCTTGTTCCATAACTGCTGCACAGCAATTTCCCTCGGGATAAATAAAAACCTCTTGAATCTTGAATCTACCACAATTTAATAAGAGGCACATTCCCCATAAGGACACAGGTTACTTTGACTTGGTAATCACCATTTACCTTAAACAGTGGGTGGCAAAATGACCTATTTAAGGTAATTTATCAACTAATTATAGAAGATTTGAGGCAACATACCTTGATAAAAGTGTTGTCTTCAACTTGATTAGATTTGATTTGCTGAAATCATCAAGTTAATGACGGAACAGCTCATTTAAAAATGTTAGAAGCTACGCTCAATAATTTGAAGAATGTCTTTTTTTCAGTAAACACAAGGACTTGCATCAATATGTGAAAACTGTTTCACTCTCCTTCATGATACACGCTAACCCTAATGCTTTTCTCCTTTGTGGACATCCTTCTCTGTTGGTGCATTATGCTTTCAGCACAAAGCTCTGCAGGCACACATATGAGGCTGACAATAAAGCACCCCAAGATGTGCGAGCATGCTACACTATGGGAATGCTCCAATATCTTATTTATGCTTTTCATGCCCTAAGCCTCTTGTCTCTAATCTGTGCCACTCGATATGTAGGTGTGCATGGGTGTGAAATATGCTTTGCTTCCTTGGCATGGATTCCACATTGTTCTTGCCAACAGGAAGGAGAAAATGTTTAGCAAGAATAAAAAATGGCAAGATTTGGCTCAATTTTCTAAACCATACAAAGCACCTACAAAGCAGATTAAAAGGAGCAGATGAAGGAGCAGTGTTGCTCTGAGCATCCAGTGGCTTTGTGCACACCATGACATCATCATTTCACATTTGTGAGCAATTGTGTCAGTCACAATATAGACGCTAGCAGATGTCATGACCCTAAGATAATTGCAGTGTCTCATGGGAGGCCTTCAGGAAACAGAAGTTGCTGCACACCGTTTCCTCTTCAACAAAACAAGACAAAGCACTTCAAACATGGACGTAGATGTGTGTTGATAGCCAGAATAGATAGAGAGGGTAGCGCTTTCATATTAATATGCATTCCTGAGTGAATAATAAAAACACTGTCTATTTTAAGAATATATACATACCAAGGCATGAAGCATGATAATTAAGCATCACCACTATAGCAAGGTATAAAACCCAGAAATGCTTTAGAGCAGCTTCATTTAAAGCCGCATACATACACTGATTGCTAAATTTGGCTTCAGATGTTTTTTATTTTCATTTAGGCCAATTATTATTGAAAGTGTAGGCTGTAAGCTGCTGTTTAATCAGCAGTGTTACTCTAAAGCAAAATATGGCTAAAGGCTCAACATGAAAGCCTTCATTTACACCATACTAGGCATATTTAGCTTATTTCATACAGCTGCTTCATGCACTGTACAAGGTTTGATTCAATAATCTTATAACGTGGGATGATCTTTATTTGCAACACAACTTGCTTCTCAAAAAAACTGCACAGTTTGCTTTATTAAAGGTCCAGTGTGTGAGACGTAGTGACATCTGGCTGTATAAAATGCATAGACCCTTGCAAGTGTGTAAGAAAAACTATGGTGACTGTAAGCAATGTGAAATTGAAAGCCAGTGTGAGGTTGTCTCTTCTGAGCTACTGCAAGAACACTAATAACGCAGTGCAACACAGCAAAGGAGCAAGGAAGGCAATCTGTGGAGTCTTTGAAAAATAAAATGCTTGTTCTGAGGTAATTAAAACACAAGTCATTCTTGTTTTTAATTGATTCTACATAAATGAAAACATAGTTCTGAATATATTATTGATTTTCTGCCAATAGATTTCAGTTCAGAGCTTACTGCCTTCTGACAACTTAAACCCCTTTCACACTGATTCCCATCATCTGGAAACTGAATGTGTCTTTATCGTGTATGAATTAAACCCTTGTTGCTTTTCTGTAACACTTTGCAATGACAATCCGGCTAGGTTAGACCTAGTAACATACATATCACTCTCAAAATGACAAGTCTGAAGTGCTGCATAAACAGACAGGCGCACACACAATGCTGCGAGTTGGCTTGATATGAATTTTTATGGCAAAAGAACACGTTATGTATGTGAGGCTCTCTGGCTGTGTGTCTGATACAGTTGTGGTATAGTGCTCTCTCACCGTTTCTCTTTATTCTGCACACATCTTACTTCAGGTATAACACAAACAACTGTCACCTCCACAAATTCCCAGATGACACAGACATTGTTGGATGTGTACCAGAGGGGAGTGATCTGAAATACAGGATGCTCATCATGGACCTTGTCAGCTGGTGCACACTTACCTACCTGCACATAAACACCAGCAAGACCAAGAAGACAGAGATAGACTTCCACAAGAAAATCCTCCCACAAACACACCTGTGACTATCCAGGGACTGGACATTAAGATAGAGAGAGATTACAAGTACCTGGTTGAACCGAACAGGTTCAAGGAAGGCCAAAGTTGTCTCCGATTGCTGACAAGGCTGAGATCATTTGGAGTGTGTGAGACACAGCTACAGTAAAAGCATTTTATAACACTGTGGGAGCATCATCCCTTTTCTACACTCTGGTCTGCTGGTATGCTGGACAGGGAAAGACTGAACATGCTGATCAGGAGGGCCAGCTCAGTCCTGGACTGTCCTTTGGACTCCACTGAAGATCAGCATATCAGTCAAGATAACATCAATCATGAACAGCATCTCTAACGCTCTGCATGACACTGTCGGACCTCTGAGTAGCTTCAACAACAGACCGACCTACCCAAAGAGTACTGCTGCAGATCATTCATCCCCACAGTGGTCACACCCTACAATAGCACAATGTAATCACTGTTGCTTGGCCAACTCATTCTACGATGTCTATTCACCTTTCAGCACAATATTTCCCTAAACTATACTCACACAGAGTGAGTGCAACTCATCCACACATCGTACCGTTTGTATATGCAGTACCACCACTTGTGTCTACGGACAGTATATTGTGTCTACTTCTAATCTGTTGTTTATTTCTGTATATTTTTTATGCATAGTTCAAATCCATATTTCATTAACGTGTTTTTTTCTCACTTATTGCTATAACAACTGAAATTCTTCTATGAGGATGAATAAGTCTCATGAGAATATGGCAGAAGGACTTACAGAGTGTTGTGTGGTGACACAACCTCTCATCTGACAGCAGCAATAGAGCATAGACTGTGTTCTCGCATAAATCAAGAATTCAGGTTTTTCATAAGCTAATCAAAACTATGCTGTTAAGCCCTCGCTGATCAATTGATAACCTCAAACATGTTTTCACTTTATGTTTATGACTTTGATACCTGATTTACTTGTGCATGATGTGATGATGTATTTTGTTATTCCTTCTGAAGGTTTTTATAATTACAATGTGTAGAGTTAATTAAGAATGCAAATTTGATGTAAAACGTTTCTCACTGTGCTATGTGAGTTATCAAGTTTATCCGCAGAGAAGAAATGTTTTCATCTCAGAAAGTAAGACTGCAGTGTATGACATATCTGTGCAGAAACTAACCATCTGGAATCATGTCATTGTCCTCTTTCTCCTGATTAAAGAAGCTGAACATCATTCGATGGCTCTGTGCTCTGTAATAGGGTCTCTGGAGTGGTCAGTGCTGACAGTCCACTGAGTTTTATTGAGTGGACACTCAATTTGAGTTAAAATGGCACAGATAGGAATCACCAATCTCAGTGAGAATATTAAAAATAAATGAAAAATAAAGCCAAGTGGACTTCTGGCTATAAGCTGAAGTGACAGGTGTCATATCCAGGTATTCACGGGAAGCTTAACAAAATATGTGAGGACACTTGTTTGTCAGATCATAAATGGGGATTCTACCCCGATCTTTTGATCATCTCATGGACCTCGATACCAGCTTACTGCTTTGAAACGTTTTTACATATCATGACTTAACAAACACTGCTTTGTCCTACCTGCTGCTTTCACTGGCTATATGTCCTTAGATTAGTGGAAGTGATGATGATTACAGGGACTGTCCCTGCTCTCTTACACAAGCTACACACAAGGAAGCAAGTCTAAACTATCTTCGGGGTTCACTAATTTTGAAGAAGTTATTTTCAACTGCTTAATTGTTTTTATACACAGTTTTATTTTTATCTGCAGCTCTAACAAAAACCTGACGCCTGGACTTTTGTAACCTCATCGCTTCCTAAATGCACATTCTAATAGTTGGTGCACCTTATATGCTCCGTTTATCTGAACTACACATGATGGCTCACACTTTTTTCACCTGAAAAAGAAGATTTCATTATTAGGGTACCATATGAGACCCCCTTTCGTCCTCTGGCTCCTGCTGTTCAATAGCCAAACCCAAATTTAAAATGTACATATGTAAAAAGCTTGAATGAATGTCCTTATTTGACTTCTATGCCAGCTCCCTGAAGTTCATGGGGTGAAACACTCTCCAAAGATGCATTCTAAGTTTAACTGTAAAACAATTTAAACTGTGTTTCACAGTAATAAGCAGTGGTGCTCAGTGCCTGAACAAATAAAATTCACACTTATATTTGATAATGAAATCCATAGATCAAGTTAAAGTGCTGTTTCTACCAGGCTCTTTAGAAAAAAATCTAATCTAATTGTTTGTGGAATTAATGTTCCCTTGTACATACATCTTTAGAACAACACTGACTGTTCGTTTTCTTTCTCCCGTTTCAAAATAATATTCAATCCCGGAGCTTTAAAATGATGCACATCCCTTGTAGACTATGACAGCCAAGCGAGGGATGTGATAAACAGTGACTTCTCGAATGTACGGCAGTAATAAAATAAGAGCTATACAGTAGCAGTGCATACATCTTTCACCAACTGCCTCACTTAAAATTTGAGTCAAGGTCAGCCTTGAAATATAGCATTTGGCCATTCATAACACAATTTCAATCACAGCTTTATGAAGCTGCTGTGTGACTCAGTGAAAAGGCGGTAAAGTGTGATGACTAAATGTAATCATACTATTGTGACTTCTTGTGAAATTAATCAGTTTTTCTGTTGGCTTTTATGGCAAAAAGGTTTATGCATTTACTTTCTTTTGTTATCACAACAGCAGAAAACTTTCCATTAACAGCCACATACACCAATCAGCCATAACATTATGAGTGCTGGTAGGTAAGCCCCTCAAAATCAAAACTGAAAAAAAAATGGATTATCTTGTTAGAATGGCACCTGGCAGTGGGTGGGATATACATACATACATACATGTTAAAGGTGATGTGTTGGAAGGATTGGATTGACTCAGACATGAGCCAAATTGTGATAACTGACAACTGGGTAATAGTATCTCCACAAGCTCTAGCTCTTCTGGGATGTTCCCGGTCTGCAGTGGTCGGGACCAACAAGAAGTTGTTCAAGGAAGGAAAACAACAGTCATGGGTAACCAAGGCTCACTGATGCTCATGCGGAGCGACAGCTGGCCCATGTTGTCTGATCCAATACAAGAGATATCTTAACTCAAACTGCTAAATAGGCTAATGCTCGCTCCAACAGAAAGGTGTGAAAAAACACAGCTAGTTGCAGTTTCTGTATTGGCTGCTTTGTCACAGAACTGTGAGGACACCTATGCTGACTTGCATGCACCCATGAAAGTGTCTACAATAGACACATAAGTATCATAACTAGACCACTGCCAGTCTGTAGGCATCAATTAACTGGGGATGACTTGGCATGTGGATGTTACTCCTAACGTCCAAGAACAACCTTTCATAGAAACTCTTTCGGTAGGATAATGAACCTTCCACGCTGCAAAATTGGTTCAAGAATGGTTCGAGGAAGAAAAAAACTATTTTGAGGTGTTGACTCGGCCTGGAAATTCTCCAGGTCTCAATCCAGTCAACCATCTGTGGGAGGTGCTAGACGTGCAATTCCAATCCACAGAAGCATCACCTGAAAACTCACAGATCTTAAAGGATTTCTGACTGAGTGGCTGGTGCCAATTAATCTTCAAAGGGTCTGGTGGAGTCTATTTTGGTGGCAAAAGGAGAACCTATTCAAAATTACGTAAGCAGGTGCTCGCACTATTATGGCTGATCGATGTATACTAGTTAAACACCCTTAAGCACAGCCTGCCTACTTGCTTACTGAGTGAGTGGCTAAATGGATAATTCTATACAAATCTTTCAGAGGATAATCTTAGTATTACTGTATAATAATAACTGAAAGTCTCAGGTGGAGAGATGGAAAGTGTAAGGACTTCCCCCATACACAGATTATGTTTAATGATGATGGAGATTCATTTCATGCTGCGAAGTATAAACTGAGGTAATAAGTGGTTTGAGCTAATAAGATGTGAGATCAATGAGATGTTTAAGACAGATGCTTCAAATTATGACTTAATTCTGATGAAAAAAATAGGGTTTTCCTAGAAACTACATTTCTGTATAACTAAACAGCCATTCTAATCAAAGGTGACTCAGTTGGCTTCAAAGGAAACCTCTTTTTATGGAAGAATGATGAGGCTTGTTATGAATATTGGTTATGAAGACAAAGTGAGCAATGTCTTCATCTTTATAAGAGATTGGGGTTTGCATGTACATTTTTGATCTGCAGTTATGTTGTTAAGGTTAACACCCCTCAAGTCATAGTGGACTCTGTCCATTAGGTTCACCAAGTGCCATAAGTACCTAAACATACTCCTAAAACAGCTGAATAATGTCAACAAGCTAGATGCACATTTAAACTTTTGGTTGACAACCTGCAACCCAAATAAGTGTCTGTTCACCTATGCGTGTCCACAGTGAGGCACCTTATTAATGAAAAATCACTACATGCTTTTGGGCTATAAAATCATTGCAGTATGCATTACATGAAACTGTCACAAATGGGATATTGCACAGCTATCGCTGGCTATGATGGTCTGTAGGTTTTTGGTTAAGTCTTTGTTACTTTGTCATTGAAATTTCTGGTTTTCTGTCTTAGTTTCTTTTAGTTCTTACTAAATCTCTGTATACATGTCCGGTAATGTTTCATTTCCTCAGTTTGTTTTCATGTTCTCGGTTAGTCCTGCTTTCGGCTTACCGTTTACACCTGGATCCAAGTAGTGAGTCACCAACACCTGCCCTGTGTTAGCCATTAAGGTTCCTTGGTATTGATAATCTCTTGTTTTGCTTTGGTTCTTGGATTTCTCTGCGGTGGCAGAGTTTTTGGTTTGGTTAGGTTTGTAAAGTCTTCAGTTCTGTAAGCTATCCTGCATTTGGGTCCATCATCATGAGTCGTAACAGAGCTAGGAGGAAGTGGATGATTGTTTCTTGGTTCGCTGTCACACAAGCAAACACAATACAACTTTTCACTTTCCGACTAAGCTGCCAGTTGTGGTTGGTTGGGCTTTGGCATGAAAAACCCAGTTAGATTTAGATAGAAATAAAAACACAGAGTTAGGAATGAAACAACTTGAATATCTAAAACTGCAAGGTTACAGCTTCATATCGTGACAGCAGAATACTTACAACACTTACTACAACACACTTATACACAAATTTTACCACTATCACAAATTCTGCACCTTTGCTGTGACATTGCGATATTTTAGGACAAATATACCTATTATAGGTTTTCTTGTGAGACTCGGCTGCGCTGATGCATTTTCTCTCTATTTCTGGGCTGGTAAAAGCTGGTAAAGTAGTCTATATATTTTCAAATTCATTATGTCTGTCCAGGAGGAATTCTTACATTTACCCGATTTAATGCGACAATATACAGCTAAAAACACTGAAAAGTGCCTCTATGAATAGAAAAAATTACAATTTTACAACGTTTTATTTAAAGTATGTATTTAAACTAAAGACATTGGTCTGTAGAAGCTTTATGTGCTGTCTTCCAATTGAGCTTACAAATTGCAAGCGTATAACTGGGTATGTAAATCCTTTTGGTGTTGGTATGTGTTACACAACAATATTTGGCTCAATCAATGCAGAAGATTTGATAGAGCTTTCCTGTCTGTTTTCATCAGTCACATCGACGTGACAGGAAAAAGAAAATTTGGCAGGTTGAGTCACATAAGGACCGAGAGGGGGGCGGTTGCAAGGTTAATTGGCGACTAGAATAATTGGCCAGTGGGCTCAATTTGTCTGATGGGGGGAATTGGAAAGCAATCTTACCGTCGGTTTGGAAGCATTCCATGCAATTCCTCTGTGGAGGCATCTTTATCTGATGCTCTGTGCTCGAACTACATCCCCCACTCTGATAACTTTCACTACAAATGGTTGTGTTGACATCAGTTCTGACAGCAGCTTATTTGGCAAGTAAAATTCCAGGTGGTGTTTTCAGAGGCTCCCTTTGTGAGCATACGGTAAATGGAAATCATTCTAAACTTCTAACCTCATGTAGAAAAGTGCAAGCTTATGCTTGAAATGCATGAATTTCTACAACTGAGAAGCATTAAAAGCAAATGTAAGAGCAAGCACGTATTTAGTATACAAGTTGCAGATTTTTCTGGCATTTTTGCTGGTATGGGTTTTATAGCTGTGAATATCTCTTAAAAAGCGAGAACACTCTGGCTTCTGAATGTGTTTTCTTTGTGTAGGTTTCCCACTGCAGACCTTCTCACTCTTTGCTGCTTGCTAAGCACAGCTTGTCTCGAGGGTATACTTTGCCTCCCTTTCTGTTGGCGTCTATTTGGACCCACACAGACACGATCAACAGAATCAGCATCTGAAATTGATTTTTCTCTCTGACAAAATGTAAATTAACTTTTGAATGATTTTCAACTCAAAGCCAATGATGCAAATTTAATGGTGTTTTGGCCTCGTTTTTATACTCCAATTCTAGTTAGACTGCTTAATATGATCACACACTGTTTTCTGAGATAAAATGAAAATGACTGTAATCACAAGCATTCTGGTTAAGATTGAAATTACAGCATTCTGGTGTCTCTTTAATCTATGTGGACATCCTTGTGTGCAGGACACTTGATTCAATGTAAAGAATAATCAAATCTATTAATATAAAAGCTGTAAGATGTTAAACAATACTTGACTGCTCAGTTTATACTAATATACTTATATAGCTATAGTTATTGACAAACTAAATTTTGTAAATTGAGTTGTAATATTGTAATGATAATGCTAAACTGTTGCACTGTACGCATCCTCTTAGCAATCTTTCATGAGTTCCCACAGGATATTCTCAGCAAAACAAGAAGCAGCTCACAATGCTTTTTCTCATTAATGTTTCTTCCAGCCTGTAGTGTCTTTTTCAGTATGTTTGTATATAATATGATCATACATTTCATTCACAAAGATTTAGACAGACTAATGTATAGTCTTTCACATATGCATGAGGCTACCATGATATCTGTCCTTATAGGTACTTTAATTCAGTTCAGTTTTATTTATATTGTGCCAAATCACTACATCTCCAAGGCACTTTAAAGATACAATCCAATTCATTGTTGTAACTTTACTTTTGGTAGAATATAAAAAGGAGAAGAACAGATATATCATAATGTGAGGGACATCTAACCCAACAAAAGGATGAGCTAAAAATGTAATCAATGTCTTCCCATCCAACATTGACCGAACAACTTGTTTGTTCATAGCCTAAAACACAACTCAGAACGAAGCCCCCTAAAGTACCACCTCTACAAACTGAAATACAGTTTTTCTGACTTGCATGAGGGTTTCTACATCATTCTCAAATGTTTGTTTTTACCCACAGTTACCTGAAGTAGAAAATGCGTAGTTTCATCTTCTGAGACCAGAGCAAAGCTGTAACACCGAATGAATTAACAAGCGAAAAGGTTGTCGTAAGGAGGAAGGAGGGGTGGATGATGTGAAGAAATTGTGCTGAGCCTGTGCCTCCAACTGTGGGAAGCTTGTTTGAGACAAAAATAACCTGTTATGGGCAATCAATAAGATGAGTAAAACGCTTACATCACCTAGTTAGGTTTAGAAGTTAAATGGCTAAAATACAGTCTTTTTAAAATGCAACAATTAGTTTTTTTAAGGGGATTAACATGTAAACACAACATACTACCATACAACACTCCTTTGTGTCTTTTAAACAACAACATTATGGTGGTTAGGTGTAGAATTCAAACATACCTAGTTGGTTAGAAGAGGAGCAGATTCCTGCCACCATCCCACTAATAAACACCAACTTTACAATCCACAATCTCATAGGGTTGTGTTGGGGAGGAGGACAATCTCTCTGTGTTCTGTTCTGTGAACTTTAATAAGTTTCTATATTTTTTCATAAGGATGGTCCAAAAAGCTCAAAATTACCAATGAAACAAAACTATTATTCTTGTCATTTATTAATTGAGGCAGTGGCTATCCATAAAAGATAAGCCTTACTGTCAATAAGATGGTAATTGAGAAAGATTGGATGCCATTTTTTAGTAAGGATGGCTTCATCACTCTGATCTTCAGAAAACTTTTAAGGAAATGTACCATGGTACAAACAAAGAGGTATTTTTTTAGTCTTAGAAAAAGAGAAGTTGATTTTCAACTGACAGAAAACTATCCCTAAAAAGTTTGGACTCAATCCACAGTAAAAAAAAAAAAAGAAGAAAATCAAGAAAACTCGATTATGTTTGGAAAAAGGAAAGCTGCACTCCAAAATAACAACATCGGTCTGTTTTAATGTCATCTTGGTCCAGAGTGTGCCATCCTTGATGGAACTCTAAATTCTGCATGGACCATGCGGTGAATTCGAAGGGAAAGTATCGGATATCTGTCTGTGAGCTGAATTTACAGGGAAAGAGAGTCATGCAGCAAGACAGTGACCGTGAGACCACAAGTCGCTCTATGACACGTTTGCTCAAGAAAAATTGAGTTATTGTTCGGCAATCAAATCAAGTCTTTACTTTAACCCTATAGAAATGTTGTGGAGAAACCTATTATTAACCTAGTCTTCTGTGGCCAGATTTACCTACACAGCTTTATCAGAGCTGCAAAAGGGTCTGCTGGCTGCTCTTTAAAACTGAAACTGCCGGTGTGTCTTTAATCATTTAACAATCATCCTCAGGTGGGTTAAAGCCCAACATGCAGCTGTTTTCTCTTGCAAAATAGTGTGGGATGGGAATTTCTTTTGATGGAAATGGCAGAAAGAAAAATGTAAGAAAATATGTGCAAACAAATTCTCTGTAGATATCTACCACCATTTTCTGAAGGAATCAGTTAGGCATGCCTTATAGCACAATCCAATTATTGAAATGGATCAACTTTGAAACTAGTAACATGCAGTTCGAAGGAGAAAGCTGGTTGGAAGGAGCCACCAATTGACAGGCTTATCCCAGTCGACATCCATAGAGTTCATTGAGCAGGCAAATGGATTTCTCACTGCACAGACCAAGAAAAACAACTGAGACTAAGAGCTCCTTAGGAAATATTTGATTATTAATTTCTTTAAATTTTCATTCATTTCCTTTGGTTCTTACACTTGATTGAAAATTTTCACCCAGGTTGTGACTGCACTGGCTTAATTTAACCGGTTATCAGGGCTGGGTTAACCAGTAATACAGATACTACAAACAATACTACTCTATACTTGATTATTTCATTTGGAGCACATTTCTTGCTTCCTGTCAAATCAACGTCTTCACTTATTTTTAATGAGCTGACCTCACATCAGCACTGGCTGTGAAGCTGACACTTTGCTTAGCCTTTATCTGATGTAACATCAGTCAGTTCTGTGCTAAGAATACAGATGTGGAGGTGGTGTAATCACACAGCCAATCAGCCCTTGAATCAGTGGACCAACATAAACTGCAACAACGCATGACATTAGCAAGAATTGCTCATCTTTACAATTGTTAGCAGTCAGCTACAGAGCACAACATAACCCTTTATTGTCCTCCATTAGAAAAAAATAAACTTTTTCTTCTTCTTTTTTAAAGCATTTTTTCAGTTCCTTGGGGCGGTCATAATAACAATCAATGTTTTTTTTTCTCCTCAATGTTTCGGATGATGCTTTACAGTAAAAATAGTCACTGAAATTGTGCTCCACCTAATTGTAGATCAACACCTTAAAGGAATAATGAGGTAAAATCTGCCGGAGAGAAGGGCTGAAAAACCTTCAGAATAAATTTGGTGACAGTTTTGTGACATTCTGCTCTGTTCTATTTGAGGGTCTTATTTCTGCACTTATCTGCCAACTGTCATTTGTTTGATTATTTAAGAAATTAAATGCAAAGATAAAGATAAAATCCAGTGCTGACTGTGTAATAAGTGTGGACGTATTATTTATGACGAGAATTAGTGTTACCTTAAAGTGATGAGGGGCGATAGTTAGAAGGTAAATCTCATTAGCACCAGAGCCAGAAAGCTGCTCTGTAGATGTAGCAGCAGCTCTGCAAAACACTCTTAAGCTTCAAACACATTTTTGGGGTGAGTCATGTGACACGTCAAGTCCCGCCACTTGCATCAACGGGAAGCTTCGCATTGCAGCCTGCATCCGTCAGCTGCTGTGACTTTCATTATGATTTCCCTTACTGAGTTGTCTACTTTTATTGAATGGGGTGAAAAATGTACATTTTGATCTGTGATATTATATCTTCAAGGCAGTAGATTAACCGGCATAGTTGGTAGGCTTTTGTTTTCTGACAACACAGTTCCTTAACTTACTGTAATGTCTGTACATAATGCCTTACAAGCAAAAAAGAAAAAGGTGGCACAGTTATTTGGATTTAACATTAACTATTAAAAACATGATTACTTTTATTGTACTGAAAACATTCACATTATGCAATAAGGAATACAAATAAATGAAAACTTGAATAAAGGCTAAAAGGAAATGATTTTAGTCACTTAGTTTAACTGAGTGGATAAACACTACATTAGCTTAATTTCACATCTGAATTGCAGGGTACATTTCTGCACTGATGGGACTGTTAGTCATACAGCTGCGGATATTTTTCTAAATTTCAACAGCTAATCTCACCTCATCCAATCTAGAAATACATTTAATATGAGAGAGTGCTGCTATAAAAGCAGGAAAGAAGAAACTGTTAAGCACAATGGGAAATGAGCCAGGATGTCCTTGCAAGCAGCAGACATAATAAAAACATAGATTAAAAAAAGTTTTTTTAGGTGAGCGTTGAGAAGTGAGTTGAGAGGCGCATCATAGAGGGCTGCCACCGGTGAGGGGGCTTCCAACAGAGAATGATAGGGCGGTAGTTTTGATAGATGCCGGTGTGTTCTGCCTTAAGAGTCTCATAGATGGTTTAGTTTAGTTTGTTTTTATAGCAACAGTTCACCACAAAAATCACTTCAGAGAGAAAGTGAACCAGTTTTATACAAGTTTAATAAGTCCAGGATTTTGCTACTTTTAGATTACATCTGAAGGAGTTCACCCACACTTAAGAAAATTGGGCCTTGACTGAAGGAAACAGAATGTAAAGTCACTTACAAGCTAAACTAATCACATGATGTTAAAAGCTTCACCATCAATAGTGGTTGTTAGAATGGATTTATGTTACATAGACACTGACAGGAGAGCAATCTGTTTACAACAAAGCTTATTGATGCTGTTGTAGCAACCATTACAGAACTGGTGCCAATTTAGCCATTTCAACTCATATCCCTACTCCTCAAACTTTATTTGTTCATGTAATACAGTTTCTGTAGTGTAGCGGTCATAACGTTTATGACCTCACACTCGAAAGGTCTGCGGCTTGGAACCGGGTACAAACAAGCCTGTATCTTGTCACAACTCGGTCCCTCTGATCATCGAGCATGGCGCTTATACCACACTCATGACAATCCAGGCTCTTTTCATGTGTCGTTCCACGATGGTGGAATGACCTACTGACACACATACATTTCAGAGCAGTGACTGATGTTACAATGTCACGTGAAATCACATGTAAAATGCTTGCAAAATGTTTGAAAATGTTTAAGTATATGATGTGGATTGTATCACTTTCTTAATGTTTGATGTAGTTCTACACGCAAAAGCATTTCTTTAATAAATATGTCAGTGCTGAGAGTGAAGGAGTTGACTGATTCATTTTCAGAAAACATAATAAAGACTTTATCACCTGTCCGTCAGGTGTGCACTGATGGCTGCAGGACTGTGGAAAAACTTTTGAAGAGGGAAAACGTATAAAACACTCATCAAAAATTCTAAAATGAACGTGTTCTTTCTTCATTAGACTTTTAAAGCAAAGCTTGCATGTAGTTGTGCATTGTGGAATTGCATGCATGTGCACAAGCCTCATTTCTACTCCAAACTGGTGCCTCAATCAATCATCTGCATATAAAACTGCTGCTTGCACCACAAGTTATCAGGCTTGGCAATAAAAACAACTGTAACATGGAGGCAGAGTTTTAGTGATTGATGAGTTGAGACACTCATGAAGTAGAGGAAATAGATTTTTTTCTGAGATGAAATCAGTTCTGGAATCATGATCATATAGAAAAATAAACTGCTGAATGAATAAAGTTTGATAGTCCAGAGCTAAAGGTTGTAACAGAGGAAAAATACAGAAATTACCAGACTACAGCTCATTGAAGGAGAGCAAGAGGGCAGCTGGAGGACGATGCCAGGGCCTGCTTTATCTTTATCATTTGACACATGGCTTCTTTTCTGGGCCACACGACTTTGTTAGTAATCAGGACAGAGACAGAAAAGTGATGGCTGATTCACAAAATAGTTTAAAATAGGTTGAACAGTTAAATATTTAATAAGATGCTCTACAACACCAGCGCATTCATCCCTACATTTTTACAACTGTTATGAACAGCTTCACTGTGAACTGAGGTTGCTGGTGTTTTCAGTGCACTTTTTAACCTTCCTCTCAACCCAAGGTCCCATGTGTCTCTACTGTGCTCTCATCAGCAAATGTGCAGTGTTAGAAAGTAAAAGTACAGGGTAAGAGTTAGAAATAATGTACAATGTTTGGGCTACATGTTACAAAATCCATGGTTTGACAAAAATCCATGATTTTAGTGTCAATACCCGCCATGATGGGAAGACTGCCCGGCAGAAAACAATATCCTGGGGCTAGATTACAGAGTTTACAACCATGGATTGTGACACTACTGCATTTCACACAAGTGGACACTTGCATGTACAACACTTTAAATGTTTTTCCTCATTAGAAGTGTAATAGTTTCCAATATATAATTTACACTGTGGGACCCTTGGCTGTAGCTGTTGAAATTCTGTATTGCTTAATTGTGTGTTTTGGGGTCTGTCTAGGTTGATGCACCTGAGGCTGAGTGGGTAATTCCTTTTGGATGGAGCTTTTGGACCCAGCCCAGCCAGGCTATAAAAAGCCAAGCCCACACATGTTGCCCTGCCAGCACCCACATCTTTTGTTTGATGCTTGTTTTACACTTTACACCACTTCATCACACTATGATCGCACATTTACATTTATCCCACTGTTGTACTGATTCCCACATGTCATATATTTTCATATGAATATTTTTCTTTGCTGGCATTTTCCAAGTCTGTTCCTATTTTTGTCACTGCCCGTTTGTGACAGCACATGCATGTTTTGTGTGCACACAACGTTTACACATCCTGCTCTAGATGTTGACATTCATTTGCAGTACGCAGGAAAATTAAAGAGGCGACCCACATCCATTCTGCCACAAGACATTAACCCCAAAAATACAGTCAGAATGGTGAACCATCTTCAGGGACAAGAACAATGCGTCCTGTAAAAGATGTTATGCCCCCCATGGAGCCCCAATCTCAAAATTATGGAGTCAGTCTGGGATTATCGGAGACTGAGAGAAATCAAATCCACAGAACTGTGAAAAGTTCTGAGAGATTGTGGGAACACTGTACCTGTCAAGCATCCGTCAAGGTGAAATGTGTGCAAGTGTGCACCACAGAGAGTTGCTGCTGGTTGGAATGGAAAGCAATGTCCCAGAAAATACTGAAATGATTTAGGTTTGTTCTGTTTAATGTACTTTGAAGTTATGCAAGCTATGAAAACATTTACTTTACAGTCTCTCAAACTTCTGCACAGTACATGTTGCATCATCAACTCCAATTCACCGTATGCTAAAATTCACAGACTTTTAATGAAAAGCGAAAGGTAATTTGCATTTATCGCTGCATTGCAAAGTTCCCTGCTAATGATAATTAACACCAGATATTGATGGAGCAGGGAAATTAATCTTTTCCATGTCGTTAAAATTCCTGAGGCACTTTAAGTGTATCTTGGTATTTATTTACCCATCTTCCAAAATCCACCTGACATTAAATCAAATTAGAAAATATAGTCTAAAATGAAGATGCTGAGGAAATTATTTGTTCAATGAGACTCCAGGTCCTGTTTAGTGATGACATAGTGTTACCGATTAGGCTTAAAAACAAGCCTCTGAGAGACCTCAGCAACAAAAATAACATCACTTTTGCTGAACAAGAAACAAGCAGCAGGAAAAACTACTGTTAGACACAAAAGCAGCCAGACTCCTTTCAACATCCTTCTCTAACTTAATGTGGTGAGAAATGTTTTTCCTTTTAAAACACGCTCACACGTCAACATGCTTTCACTCATTTCCAACCACTACATCCCTCCAGTGGCTCTTTAGCCTCTCTTCCTACCTTAGATCTGTGAACTCATCCTCAATGTATGTGGGAACTTTTTTTAAATCATTAAAGTGATGAATGAACAGGGAAACATCATTACTGGCAATATACTAAACACGAGTCACACAGGTTTTCAATGTAGAAGAACTGGAGTTAAAATGTGTGTAATGCCATCCTCCTTGTAGAACAATTTAGTTCATTATAATGCACTTGTGGGATGCACCTCACTCTGACTTTCAGTTCAGACGATGGCAAGTCAACCTCTCATCTGCAGGCTCTGCTAAACAATGCTTCCCTGAATCATTAGAGTGGCTAAGCCTGCAGATGAGCTCACTGGGTATAACGCACCCGTCACAGTAATCATTACTGACAGGACATGCAGCTGCTAATGATCTTCTCTTAATCACACTTAATCAGGTAATAATGATTTTGAGGTGAGAGATGAAGCGCCTCTCTCTCTGCTTTCGCCATGAGGAGGCCTTGTTTCACTTCACTGGTTTCGGTGTCAGGAGGAGTCTGAGGGAGGCCGCGCCTCTTTTTGCTATACTCTTCGAGTCACAGGATCACCTGCTGAGTCATGTAAAAAAATAAAAAAATAAAATTAAAGCACAGTCAAGACGTACAGTAAAATCATAATCTGGTCCATACAAGCTCTTAAAACGCTGGCTCAGATGGAACACAAACACAGTTCACCCTTACTGTTTTCACCGGAATTTAGAGGGTTTAAAAAAAAAAAAAGCAGAAGTTTTGTCAGTTTGCTGGTCTTGAGCATTCAGGTGTGTGTTAACACAGTGCCAAGTGTTAGGGCCACAGGACACAAATGCAGGGTCTTTTCAAGGCAAAAAGTGTTTGATAATAAACAAGGTGGAGGATCTCCAGACAGAGTGAACAAAGAGGCTGTGAAACGCACTCCAACTATGGTGGAGGAGAGTGCAACTATGAAAACAAAACTCTCTCCATTCTAGGAGGAAAACAGAAAGGGCTATTAAAGATCACAAATAAACTTTCACACTCTCCTAACGAGGCAGACTTAAACAAAGGAAGTTCACTCTTAAAAACAGGGGCACTATGAAACTTAAACCATTAAGTAGAAGCACACCTTTAACAGCGGCGCAAAGATTTCTAAAGCAAAACACAAAATTACTCCACTAGTGGAGGCACTATGAAACATTAATCAGAACCGAACGCAACGCTCCTCTAATGGAGGTGTCTATAAAACAATTAACAAGAACAAAAGACGCTTCTGAACGGTGGAACAAAACAGGCAACGGAACTTACATTGGTATTAAACTAAAGCTATGGAGTAAACTTACAAAACAAAGGCTACACTCTGCAGGAGGATCGCTGCAATGCAACCTCAAGGATTCTTTGGCTTACTGTGGCCAAAGACGCTAGTATGAGGCTCATGACAGGAGGCAACACACTGGCACAAGACAAGGGAGGCGCAGACAATTTGAGCACAAGAGGAGCCATGGGGAACAGGTGGAAACACGTTGGGAATCAGGGAAGACAATCAGATGCCTGACACGGGAGGAAGAGCAAGGTACCTGAAACGAGAGGGAAGTTAATATTTCAAAATAAAACAGGAAATGACGAGACAAGACATGAATCAAAGCATACATCTTGACACCAAGTAGGAAAGACAATGATCTTAGAGAAGCAATTGATGGGCAGCAACAATTGCTTCTCTTATAAGGTCATTTCCAAACTATTTGGAGTCCATCATTCTACAGAGAGAAAGATTATTCATAAATGGAAAACGTTCAAAATAGTTGTCAATCTTCCCAGGAGTGGACGTCCCAGAAAGTTCACCCCAAGGTCAGACCATGCAATGCTCAGAGAAACTTCCAGAAAATCAAGATCAAGATCAAGTCAAGTTAAGCGTTCATGACAGCAAAATTAGAAAAAGGTTGAACAAATACGGCTTGTTGGAGAGAGTTTCGGGAGAAAGCCTCTTCTTTCTAAAAAGAATATGACAGCACAGGCAGCCAAACCTCATCTGAAACTGACTCACAGAACAAGACAATGACCCCAAACAAATCTACAACAGAAAGTCTGAAAAAGAAAAGAATCAAGGTGTTGCAATGGTCCAGTCAAAGTCCAGACCTCAATTCAACTGAAACATCAGGTGGGACCTTAAGAGAGCTCGATGTGAGAGACTGATAACATCATGCAGACGATGGTTGACTCATTGCAGCTAAAGGTGGTTCTACAAGTTCTTGGTTCTTAGTTTCTCAGACACTGCTTCTCCATTTTGACTTTATCATTGTTAAAATGTTGTGTTGCTGTTCATCCTAGACTGTATCTACATCATTTCAAGACCTCATAAAGACCAGACTTTTTAATGATGTCCCAATATATAAAACTTTTGAATTAAAAGAGGATTTTTTTTCTTTTTCACAAGAATCTAGGTACTTCACAAATGGTACCAATAGTTGGTGGCAGAGCTCATGAGCTGTGGCTGTTGGGTCTGACCCATCAGGGAAAACAGTACATTCAAAAGTCAATTGCACTTTTTCATGGAAACTTTAATGCTTTCAGTACAATGTTTACATGGATTTAGTCATAGTAGTGTATTATCTTTAATCCAGATTACAGATTGAGTCAGTGCAACTGGAGCTGAAAGATGATAAGAACATAAAATAGTAAGTGCAGTGTGTGCAGCCAAATGACATGAGAAGGTTTTTGGGCCAGATAGGAAGATCTCAGCAGTCTGAAACAGGCCTTTACCAGCTTTGATAATGATGAAGAGTGAATCATTCAGACATGGAGTCTGGACGATGTCACACATTATTGTGTCTTCTCGGATGTCTTTCCGGTTTTTACACAAAGTTACTGTTCTGAGTTATGCAAGTCAGGTAGTCAGCAAACTAAGATGATTCATGGACTGACTCATATTTCAGCTTTATGAATGGTGCTCCGGTCAGAAGTTTTTAAAAATGTCCTTTTCGTAGTAATTTTGTCATTTTTTAATTTCGATATGAAGAGAAATAGAAGTACAAAAGTGGAAGTTTTGAAAATAATTTGCAGCCTTGCTTTTGCATTTTTCATCGTAGCTGAGAAAAAGACTTTTCTGCCTCACTCATCAATTTAAAGAAAACATTCAGATCAATCTTGCTTTCGCTGAAGTTTCATAATTTCACAAGCAACTTGACTTAAAACACAGAAGCTGCTACTGTAGCTTACATCTTGTACTGTGTGGCTTCCACTGTGGAAGTGATACTGTGATTTTTTTATGTTGAGCTCAGTTTGACAAAAAGGACTTCATCTAATGCCACATGCCACATTAAAATTACATTAAAACGAGCAATCCAGCTGTGGATCTCATGACTCATAAAATTATGGAAAAATACATAATTGCACCAAATGGATGGAGCCAACTTAATGTCTTGGTTTCTAGCAAATAAAGAAACTTCAAGATTGTGCTATCCCGAGGCAAAACTCCAAATACCACGTCCATGTTTTGTTTTACAATTTGCAAATGTGAGATCATGCTCAGGCTGTAATAGCTGCGCTCATTCATCCCTTTTCCAAATGTATTTTTACCTTAAAGGATATCAGGTATCCTTAACCCAGCCCTGCAAGCAATGAGTGTTAGGCATGAGGTCAAATAGACAAAAGCAGAGCCAAAACCTACAGGTAACCCAGAGCATCTAGTTATGGATAAAAGTCTTCATATATGATTTTTCCTTGTATTCATGTTTACTGCAACTGAAACAGACTGGACCAAAGCGACAGAGTGACTGTCTTGTTATAGCCACTCAAACCCCACACCATAGCTGAAGTGTTGCCAGAATGCAATGGAGTGCAGCTTCATCACAGTTTTTCTTTTATTTAGGAGATAAAACTATTTTGCAGGTCAGTTTGATGGCATGATGTGACAGGCTTGTGCAGACAGATGAAGCCAGATTCTGGACTTTTCATTGAGAAAAAGGGTGCACCGATTGCAATTTTCTGACTGATCTTTAAAAAGCCTGACCTGCCGATTTCCAAACCGAACCGATTTTTTTTTTTAGCTGACACCGTCAGGTGTCATAAGGTCAGTCTGACAGCATACACCTTCAATGTCCCAATCTTATTTTATTGAAAAACATTGAACAATACCTGTCAGTCAGCCCTCTCTCACGGCTGATTATCAGACCTTTGCGGAGGTGGATAAGATTGGTTTCACATGCAAGTATCGGCCGATAGCCGATCACCCAAAATGAAAGAAATCGGCCGATCGATTGTTGCACCCCTAACTGTGAACACTCCACAACCTTACCTTCCCCATGAACACTGGCCACCATCACTTATCAGTCAAAAACATTGAAAAATCAATAACCAGAGCTTGAACATCAACAGTCCCATGAGTCTTTGCTGCACCGGTTCACTACAATGTCTGCACTAAAAGATCCAGTAGTCACCAAAGACACCCAATTAAAACAAATAGAGCGGTCAAAGTTGTGAAGTGGATATTTAAGTGGTTAGTTGGTTCACAGCATCAACTAATACATTAGAAAATATTTAACTTAAAAATCTATAGAAATCTGTATGAAGGTGTCATTTGACAATATTTTTGTGGTGTATTGAAAACAGGCAGAAGTAAAAGACCTAATTTCTAATCATGCCTCTGCTGCAGCCAAAATCTGGTAATAAACATTGTTTATTTCATAGTTTGAAATGAAAGTGCTGCGCTTTTTCCCAGAGCATCTGATCAGAAGATGGTGGTTGGTTTTAATAAATGTAGTTTCTGAATCCCAGGTGAGGAGATGATTACATTCCTTTAAATCAGCTGCATTTCAATGCAAAGACAACTCCAGACCTAAGTGGAATAAATGGCAATGTCCTTCAAAGTGAGTCCTAACCACACAAACTGGTATATTAAAAGATATGAACTGCAGGAGTAGATATGCAATGATATTAAACCATAGACAGACCTTTCTGATATGCAAAACATTGAGCTATATAGCTTTGTTGATCCTCAGATGGAATATGGTGCATCACATTGCTGTGAGATCAATAAGAGCGGCCCAATATATGAAAACAGGACACTTCAGTGACCTACTGCATCTGGGTGCATTCCAGTACTTTAAACTCCTGCCCCACACTGCCTGCTTTACAGCTCAATATCAACTTTCAAGGCTGCTGACTATTCATGATAAGACATTACTGAGAGTGAATAAAGTTAAGAGGTTACATTTGTTAGAAGGAACATATTGTTTATCTGGTAGCTGTGACATTGCCACCTTTCATGTGGGTGACCTGGGTTCAAATCCCATTACCCTGCAGGTAATACCTCCAGTAGGGGTCCTTAGGCAAGACCCTCTTATGCCACCTGCCCACCTGGGATATGAGTGAAACTCACTTTGGATAAAAACATCTGTCAAAGGCATAAACATTATCTATTACTGTTATCTGCTGAAAACTGTTAAAAGTTAAATTATGCTAAACGGTGAAAGTCAAACGGGTGTATGAGAGATCTAATCTTTAATATCTTTAAAGGCTCAGTCTTTCTTCACTATGACATGGTCCCCATAAATACAGCAATTATTTCTGTCAGAATAACGTTCAATAAAAACCCAACGTTGTTTCAGGAAACTACACGTACAACCCACAGGATATGAAAGTTGACAAGCAGTGAGAGAGGAGAAATGAATAAATACATCAATAATAAATGACATTTTGATAAAACAAAAACAACAAAGTTCACAGGATCCTGTTGGATCAGTACGCCAGTCAGAGATCTAACACATATCAGGCTTCAGCTCAGAGGACAAAATCCAAACTCTTCTGTCCAGTCCGCGATGAAAGTGTTAAGCCTTAAGGTTTCCACCACTCTCTGTGTTCACACAGCTTTGCAGCGAACCATGGCCTTTAATAATTGTAAACTCAATGAAGCATTCTTAACAGCTGCTGGTGGAACGGCTCCATTAGGCCTTACAGACGGCTGTCATCCTCATATCAAACCCATGAAATGTCAAACTGTCATTATCACACGCCTCAAACCCCATCTATCCATCCTCCAATTTAATTCTTATTAAATGCACATTATAAGTGGAGATGGATGGTCTTGGTCGAGTGGAGATACAGCTTCGGAATGACTTTTGATAGGGGACACACAAGTATTAAAAGTTGGCACAATAGTTTTTGCAGCGGTGACTGAAAAGTCAAAATTGCACAAGTGATAAAAACATGGAAGATTAGTAACTATAGGCTTGGATATAAATGAGTTTGATAGATAAAAAGGTGCTCCAGATTGTGTGCAGACGCTCTGCAGTGAGTCACTGTGGAGGGAAAACAAAGCCGTGGCCGTCCTTTGTTGCTCTGCCAGCTTGAGTGAGAGGAACTACACATGACACAATAAATAGGCTTTGGGCAGTGTGATGCAGGGGTTGTACCCAGTGACTTCCAGACCACAGTCCCTCATCTCCATGCAGCTTCATTTTTTTTTTTTATATAAATAAGGGACTAATTATTGCCTCCAAAAAGTAGAGAAAGCTGCATTCTGAAGATAAATCTACTGTGTTGGTTGCCCCCCTGAAGTAGGATGTAGGATGGTTTAGTGAAACAATGAAGCAAATAAAAGTGGCAAAACACATTTTTTCTTTAATTAGTATATTCAAATACATGCAATTAGTCCCTGTATTTTTAAAACTGGAGAGATGAATGTTTTTGCTGTTATTTACCGCATGTTTATAAGATTAATTAATCCACTTAGCAAACTAATTAGCATGCAGTAATCACTTTGTGTCAGCCACCCAAAACAAATCAAACTGATGATAAACTCCTTTATACTATATGTGCTATCCCATTATGCTTTCTGTGTATCCTGTTTGTAATTCCACCCACTGCCTGTCTCCGAGTCACCTTTAAGAGGCCTCTGCATGACTTACAGCTCCAGTGGTATTTCAAACAGTTGTGATTGTGACAAGGTGCATTGCACGCCTCCCATGTGTGTGTAACAACAAACCAGCTGCTCCTGAGGGACACTTCTGCAGACGATGCCCCTTGAATATTCATCAGGCGCTGTTACTAGGACACACACACGCACACACATAAATAATATATATATATATATATATATATATATATATATATATATATATATATATATATATACATATTATGGCATGCCGTTCAGGAAATTAATCTTTGAATATATGGAATGAAACTTTGAATATATTGAATGAACCTTGAATATATGGAATGAAACTCTGAATATATGGAATGAAACTCTGAATATATTGAATGAACCTTGAATATATTGAATGAAACTCTGAATATATTGAATGAACCTTGAATATATTGAATGAACCTTGAATATATTGAATGAACCTTGAATATATGGAATGAAACTCTGAATATATTGAATGGAACTCTGAATATATTGAATGAAACTCTGAATATATTGAATGAACCTTGAATATATTGAATGAAATTCTGAATATATTGAATGAACCTTGAATATATGGAATGAAACTTTGAATATATTGAATGAAACTCTGAATTTATTGAATGAACCTTGAATATATTGAATGAAATTCTGAATATATTGAATGAACCTTGAATATATGGAATGAAACTTTGAATATATTGAATGAAACTCTGAATATATTGAATGAACCTTGAATATATTGAATGAAACTCTGAATATATTGAATGAAACTCTGAATATATTGAATGAACCTTGAATATATGGAATGAACCTTTGAATATATTGAATGAAACTCTGAATATATTGAATGAAACTTGACTGACGTCAGACTTCACGGAAGTGCCAGCGGCCATCTTGTCTAAGGTGTGGATACTGTGGCGAAAAGCGAATGACAATGAGTCAGTCCGCTCAGAATTTCGTAGGAGGAATATTAAAGTATGAGGACATCATTAACACACTGGCGAATGCATGTACGGGCCAAAATCCTCCTGATAACCCTGCCCGTTCTTCTAACGAAGAAGTCGTGGCAGACTTACGACAACAGACCAGGCAGCTGTTTATCAGGCCAACCTCAGCATGCCTTCAACCTCTCAGGAGTGCCCCAAAACGGCAATGCAGGCTGAATATTTAGTTAAGCAATGAACGTATATGATGATCCGTGACACAATGTCCACTTTGGGCACAATGCATTTGTCTGTCCGCAATCTGCTGTGAGTAACGTGAACAAAGCTGTGTCGCGGATCATCAAATACGTTCAATACTAAACTAAATATTCAGCCTACATTGGTCTATGAATGTGGCTGATTCTTATTGTATCTAAACAGTATATTAAGAGCTTCTCTTTCAGTTCACGAAAGCCGCAGCAGCTTTTCCAGTGCCGGAGAAGTGCCGCGTCAGAGCGCAGTGTCATTACGCACGGCCATTCACTGTGTTTCACCTTTATTAAATCAACTGAAAACTTTATCAAGCTAACTATACAGACCTACATACAGACCTCTACACACAACAGACTGTTCTGTTAGTAGTTCTGCTATTGTTATTTTAAGGAGAAGCCGTGTTACCAGGGCTCATCATGGCTGCAGTGAGGTATTGTCTATATTACATCAGGGCCCTCGTGTTGTTTTAAATAAAGCCTATCTATTCCAACATCTTGTGTGTTGGGCCCTTTCTTGTTTACGGGTGGAGATTGCTCACAGGGACTGTTTTGGGGCACTCCTGAAAGGTTGAAGGCATGCTGAGGTTGGCCTGATAAACAGCTGCCTGGCCTGTTGTCGTAAGTCTGCCACGACTTCTTCGTTAGAAGAACGGGCAGGGTTATCGGGAGGATTTTGGCCCGTACATGCATTCGCCAGTGTGTTAATGATGTGCTCATACTTTAATATTCCTCCAACAAAATTCCGAGCGGACTGACTCATTGTCATTCGCTTTTCGCCACAGTATCCACACCTTAGACAAGATGGCCGCTGGCACTTCCGTGAAGTCTGACGTCAGTCAACTTTCATTCAATATATTCAGAGTTTCATTCAATATATTCAAAGTTTCATTCCATATATTCAAGGTTCATTCAATATATTCAGAGTTTCATTCCATATATTCAGAGTTTCATTCAATATATTCAGAGTTTCATTCAATATATTCAGAGTTTCATTCAATATATTCAGAGTTTCAACAATATATCCAGAGTTTCATTCAATATATTCAAAGTTTCATTCCATATATTCAAGGTTCATTCAATATATTCAGAGTTTCATTCCATATATTCAGAGTTTCATTCAATATATTCAGAGTTTCATTCAATATATTCAAAGTTTCATTCCATATATTCAAGGTTCATTCAATATATTCAGAGTTTCATTCCATATATTCAGAGTTTCATTCCATATATTCAGAGTTTCATTCAATATATTCAAGGTTCATTCCATATATTCAGAGTTTCATTCAATATATTCAAAGTTTCATTCCATATATTCAAGTTTCATTTAATATATTCAGAGTTTCATTCAATATATTCAGAGTTTCATTCAATATATTCAGAGTTTCATTCAATATATCCAGAGTTTCATTCAATATATTCAAAGTTTCAATCAATATATTCAAAGTTTCATTCCATATATTCAAGTTTCATTCAATATATTCAGAGTTTCATTCAATATATTCAGAGTTTCATTCCATACATTCAAAGATTAATTTCCTGAACGGCATGCCATAATATATATATATATATATATATATATATATATATTATCATCATATATAACAATGCTACACTGATCAAAGTGGGCTCATTATCTACCTGCAGAGCTGCAGAGTTCTGTTGAAATAACCAATCAGTTAAAGCTATCAGAGTTCAGGTCTCTTTCTGCCTGTCTCAGCATACCATCTCCTTTGGATGGCAGCACTTTAACCAACTCACATCTGATTTCTTTCCTCTCACCCAATGTTGATTCAAGAGTGTTCAGAGAGAGCCTTTTGATTGCATTAACAAGAAATGAGAAAGTGTGTCTGATGTATCTCTAGTGTGCCATCTGATTCTGCCAGGATGATTTCTGTCTGATAATCAGCCTCTTGAAATGAGTGACCAAATTGTTTCCTTAAGATGTCCCATTTGATATGTGTGGGTTGGCATCACTGCATATGTGATGACTGTCAGTTTCTGAGAGGTGAGATGATCCTCTTCTGGAACCACCTGAATTAAAGTAATAATCACAAAGCAAATTTGTAATTTACCTCTTTTTTCACACAGACCTGCAGCAGATTCAACTGATAACACCCACAGCAGGAGATTTTTGCAAAAATGTGACAAAGGTCTTTTTCTTTGTCACTAAAGCCACACAGAGATACATTTTTATGTGATGTGTTGTTCACATTTTCAGTAAATGCAGGTTAAGAGAGGGCTTTGAATCAAAAGATGGAGTCAGACACTCAAAACTACATCATTATGTCATGTGACAAAGTGTGTTTGCATGAAAAGAGGTTGTTTCGAATCATGAAAGAAATAAAACTGCACATAGTATTTTCAGAGAAAATTATTAAACAGTCCTATTAAAATATAACAGTAAAATGCAGTAAAGCAGAAGTGTATTTTAATAGAGTTAAATCCTCAATAAATATATATATATATATTTTATTTCTTTGTTTTTTTTAAGGTCAAACTCAGTGTGATCTTCCCCTTTTGTCAACTGCAAGCTGTTAATCTATTTATTGTCATCTATTACACATACATGTTAAAAAGGGTGTTTCTAGGTCCAAAAATTTCAGAAACTACTATCCCAGAACAAAAACTTACAAAGTCAACAAAGAGAGCGTCCGGTCCATTCTTGGCTGAGCGTTCAGGCTAATGGAGTGCTTAATATTCCTCATAGTAGTTGCAATACTAAATTATTTAGTTTAAGGAGGCAGATTTTACTCTCTGTGTGCATTTTATTTAGTTATTTTTTCTGTCAAGCTCATTAAAAAGTTTGCCCAGATATCTGCTTTCAGAACACTGCATCTTTTTTAATAATTGACAACTGATGTCTGCCTATTTCTGCCCATACATGTTAAGAGAAATCATCAGTGTCTACACTTTGGGTAGCACTTACACCAAACAAGTGTTAGTTATTACACAGTGCAGATTAGTGATGGGGATTTTATGCATAAATAACATTTGATAATCACTGAGGATTTATTCCCCAATTTTTTAACTATTCTTTTGAAAATCATGACATATCCCTGGTGTAGACTGCTGTAGAACTCAATATGAAACTGTTTTCCCTGAGATTTATAAGAACTGAAAAATTAAACTCCACTCCAACACATCAGGTGCAGCAGAGCATTTTGAGTTCTTTTCAACTGATCAAGGTGAGTTCTGCAGGTATCATTTTCAAAAATCACAGAGACATGTTAAAGAAACAAAACTTGCTCTGTGCAGGCATGTTTTCCTTTTGCCTTGAAAACAGAAGCTCAGTCTCTGCTCTCCACTGAATGAACACCTCTTAGACATGCTGCTGCCATCAAATTCAAGGTGGGAAAATGTTTTATTGTGAATAACTGGATGGTTTATGAGAATTATAAATCATTGCATTCTCTTTCCATTGACATTTTATAACAGCGTCCCAACTTTTTTGGAACTGAGGTTTGTGAGGTGTCCACATAACTAAGAGGACGGTTTCGAAGTGAAGCTCCATGCACACGTGACCAACATTTGAGGAGCTGACATATTTTAAATAGTTTATGTAGATAAGTGTGACCTGAGCGAAGCAGGAGCAATCGAACACAAACATAACTTGCATTACTTCAGGCTCTTTTCGGCTACTCTTGACTAATTCTCCTCCTCCGGTTGAAACAGCAGGCTTTTTATTATTGTTTATTTGCCTTAATTTAGTTTTTATTTTCTCGGTCCAGTCAGCTAATGGTTTTCAGCATACTCCCACAGGCGGAGGCCCACTGGGGTGTTTCAAAGTAATTTGGTTCCACCTGAGGAGACACACATGCTTGCTCAAATGCACAATCAATATTAATCGACTCTGAGAGGAGTGTGAGGCATGTCTGCAAGTAGATGTTGCAGCCTGGAGATAATAGTTTAGGTAGGCTGAAATGTTCGGACTGCCGTGGCCACTGTCGAGGTAATTGATGACCTCCAGAGGCTCTTTGTCTCTGCATAGCTGTTATTCATTTTCTGGTTCTCCTCTGAGAGCATCCTCATCATCGCTCCATCCCTCTGAAACTTTCTTTGGGTTTCTTTTTCCTCCGGGTCCACATCAATAAACTGAGATGAAATGAATAAATGTAAGACAAAGCTATATATTCAATATTTTCAAGGCTCATGTTTCCAGGATTTCGTAGATAAGATATTGATCACAAATAATGCCTTGATTCAAAGTTCACTGGTCTTTAAATTACTTTTGCTTGACAGTCCAAAAGCTCTAGAGGTGGCATCTTGCAGACTCCTTTGACTCATTTTGCATGTTGAAAAGTTCGAGTCCAGGCTTCATTCTTCTAGACTACAAGGCATAAAAGCACATGCAAAAAAAAACAAAAAAGTGAGGTGATAAAAAACATGGCATGTTATTCATAAAATGTTTCGATAAAATATTTTGAAAAATTGCCATGAAACAGAATTTGTAACCATCATATTAACTGTAATTCTAGCCTAATTAGACCCATTTAAAGAAATAACTTCTGTTTTAACAAGACATAGTTAATACCCAGTTTATTTCCACATTTGGCCATTATAGTGGGGTACCTGGAAAACAATATAACCAGAGGTGCACATAGGTGGTGCTCATGTGCGACCAAAACAAAAAAATGAACACCAGATGAAACCTTGTAATGCTTGTTAGCGTACTTAAGATTTGGGGAGAGATAGTTGCGCAATCTGTAGTGCAGGAAAGGCCTATGAGCCACTGTTTTAGAACATCGTCAAAATGTCAAAGAAGCAAGCTCCATAAAGTGATTACTTTGGTGTTCCTCCACCTCCAAAGAAATGTCAGACTGACTCTGAACCACAAAAGAAGCGCGTGTTCTAAGAAAAAGTGGTTGTGGGGGGTCAGCTGCCTTCAAACGAATGATGAACGCACAGAGATGTGATGCAGGATATGCCGAGAAAATCCCACTCTGGCAGACAAAAACGGCGCCTTTTATACAGGTAAAAAACGAGTAACTCTTGTAAGTGCTTAAAAAGCTGTCCTTTCATTTGGTTTTCAGATATTGGCACATTTATTTTCCAGAGTTTGAAACACAGTCATGTTATTTGAAAATTGCAAGGGTTCAAAGAACAGACATTATGTTGTGCTGCTTCTCTTCATTTTCAGTTGAAATTAAAGTACATGTCACATTATCCACGGATCCCTCTATTTTGTTCCTCCCCTGAGGTGGGTTAAGGAAAAAGTGTGTTTTAAATGTGAGGACCAAGCAACAACCCTAGGTTCTCCCCTGAGAACAAGAGCAGAAATCTTATGTGCACCCCGAAATAAAACGCCAAATTTCCAGCCAATGAAACGCATTACTCATAGTTAAATTTTGATGTGCTGACCTCTGGACCGATGCAATCAAAAGTGTGTACAGGGTGTTTTGTTTAAAAGACTGAATAGAATCGATATGCCTGGCCTGCGTTTGACTTCCTGTTGTGATCTGTGCAGCTTGACATGGCTTCAAAATAAACAAAAAGTGCAATTTACAGAACATGAAATTGAGACACTCAAGTGAAGAAGAGACAATAAATCTGTTTAGGAATAAAATGATGAAAATAAAACTGCAGAATGATAAGAGTCAGAAGTAATTAACTATAATAAAGAAATGGTTAGAGAACAAGCGTATCAGGGCTCCAGCTGACCCAAAAGAGCACAAGCCAACAATCATCTTCTAATTACGCTCAATTCATTTTAAGGACACTTCTGGGACCTGCTGAGATACAGAGGTAACAGAGGCCTCTCGCCTCAGTATTGACAACATATCACAATAGATGCATATAATCATTAACTGTAATTTTCTAATTCCTCGACACAACTTGAAAACACAGACCAGACATGGTCATAATTAGCAACTAGAGATTCTCCCTTTTGATAGAGGGAACCGATACAGCAAATGCACATAAATTATAGTTTTTTTTGTTTCATTTTACCCATTCAGAAACAATGGGGAGAGGTTTTATAGATTCAAACAATCAATGCTCACTGCAGGCAGAAATTTATAATCTGACAGCGGCTTCAATAGTTCACATGGCAGTGCAGCCAAACAAGATGTTGTGTTTTGATTAACAGGCGGGTAAGACCTGTCTTCTTCAATTCTTGTAAAACAGTCACTTTAAACTATTGATCTTTCCCTAAGGGTCACATTGATGCCCACTCGGCTTGCCATCACTCACCAGAAGAAGCCAAGAGATAAGTGTGAAGCAAACTTTTTTTTAATAATAAAAGAGTAACTATATGCACCGAGCATCACCTGATATAATCCTAGAATAATACTCTCAGATGGATTTTTTTCCTCCTTTCAGTGCCATGCTCAAGGGCATAACTTTTGAGAAGCAGCTCAGGATTTCACTAAGGCACTATCTCCACTTTGCATTCTCAGCCTATAGCGGATGTGAAATTATGATCCTCTGGTTAAATTCCCACATTTCTAACTTTCAGACCTGGGATTTCTTGGATTTCTGAACTGGCAGGATATTTCTACACATGACACACTGCAGTTGGCAACACTGCCAGTTCTCACTGCAAAAGATTACAAACAGACTGAAATTAAGACTTTAAATACCCTCCAATCAAAATCACTGTTACATACAGGTTATTTTACATGGAAACATTTGCTAGTAGGTCACAAAATTTGGAGGGATAACGTATGTTGACCTAGAAATACTTACATTCATCTGCATTACAAATATTTAGTAATTGATAACATGAACATGCTCTGTGTGGTAACTTGCTTGAAATATTTGCAGATCACTAATATTCTAAGAGACATATATCCTCTTAACAAGATTGCAAAATTTGTGACATGCTTTATAACACCAGAGAAACACAACATGACACTTTTGTTGCAAGCATGGAGGTGCTGATGCATGCTTTTATTTCTGGTAGACTAGATTATTGTGATGCCCTGCTCTCTGGTCTTCCCAAAAAAAAGTACTTCTTACCTATAATTACTTCAGAATTCAGATGCACGTTTGCTGATGAGGACAAGAGGGCGGAAACACATTACACCAGTTTTAAAATCGCTGCATTGGCTCCCCGTGCGTTTCAGGATTGATTTTAAGGTTCTTTTAGTGACTCAATATGCAATATGAGCAACTATGGGGATCTTCCACACCGGGGACTATGCCTACTTGATCTGTGGGGTCGTTGCTGTGGGGCTTGCCCTGGTCGGGGTGACTGGGGGGTCCTGCACTGCAGCCCTGGCTGCGGTGTGGACGCCGGCCTGCCCTGATCTGGATGGCTCCCCGTGCTCACGGCATCTGTGGTCATTGGTGGGCTGGCTCCTGGTGTGGACAGATCCCCAAGCGTCAAGCCAGATGTTGATGTTGCTCATGTTTAGGGGAGTGGACTGAGCAATATGACTCCGGTCCCTCCTTTCTTCTGTGGAGTGTGTCTTTTTATGGAAACGTGAACAAATAACACTCAATAACCCTTTAAGCACGTCATTCCTGTAGGAGACAGCATTCAGTATGTGGTATCTCACCCCACCACACACCAAACTGACAGAGGGCATTGCTTTAAATGAATAACTGAAATTTGTGAATAAAAGAACAGAGAAGAAGAGATTTAGTTATATTATATATTATATATATATATATATTATATTAAACATTTAAGTCTGAGTATAGCAAGTTCAAAAATTAGCACGAAAACACGTCTTTAGTAGCTTAAAAGATGTTAAAAGGGATACTGTGTTTTAATGAATTGTGGACTTTTAGGAGGATTTTAATGGTAGACAAAATGAATATATAAATAAAAAAATCACAACTCCGTGATGCAATAGGATTAGAGTATGAAAGACGGGAAAAGCTGACCAGTACATTACAAACTGGTCTACTACAATGTCTCAGACTAGCAACTAGCTTGCTAACTGTTCCACCGTCAGTGAGAAAATGCCAGAATTTGCAGAAAATGTGGCACCACTGCAAATCTGGCACAACAACAACTCAAAGAAGCAAAGCAGTACCAGCTGTGTTCTGCAGATGAAAGAGTAAATTCAACAATCTCGTAGCACATTTTTATTGGTCTGAATGTGCATGTACTGAAGTTACACAGTGAAAGTTTGGGGGGTTTGGGGGTTGCACACAGTGGACTTATTTTGTCCAGAGACATGGTGATACAGTTTAGAGTTACAACCAAAACGCCCCTCATTATTCACCTGCTAGTTTTACAAACTTGTATCAGAGACAACGGTGCACCACTGCAACTGATGGGACTAAATTTCTCTCAGTGCAGATGTGCTGGCTGAATACACAGCAGGACTTATTGGTCCTGGAAATGTAAGTAGCACAATTTTCCAACAATGGTAACCTATCTCAAAGCTAGAAGATTATTAAAAATATTAAACAACTGCAGTGTGCGTTTGTGATTTCACATCCAGGCACTTTTCTCAGTTTCTTTGATGCAAAAGCGAAAGAATTTCAACTTTGATACTGTGAATGCGGCATCAATTGAATTTAAAGTTTGGTGGAGACAAAGATGCAGGAGGTTGGATGATTTGTCTCCTAGCTGAAACTGAAACCGCTCATTAAATTAGATATTTTCAGACTGACACAGCTTAAAATGAAGAGCCAGACTTGTGTCCTTCTTAGTTAATGAGTTGGTTATGACTTTAGAAACCCAAACATAAGCTGCCAAACACATTTCAATTATTTATTTATTTTTAATAACACACCCTCTTTAAAGATTCTAATGCATTACAGCTGTTGCTCATATCCATCACTGCTTTACTTTAAGGGATCAGTCAGCTTTCATGAACCTGGCAGTTATTGCATATGAGCAACTGTCAGTGAGTCTTTTAGTTAAAAAAAATCATATTATTCACGTGCTCTGATTTTACAGTTTGTTGGCCGTACAATTAGCCCATTCTTTGCTTTTTGAAATAATTTTTCCTTCTTCAAGTAAACATTTGGATTTCATAAGTGTCTGTGAACTTAATGCTGACAAATTCCCACTTAGAGCAGCACAACGTGTCTCAGCCAAAGCTGCTGATTGATGGGACTGATGCACATAAAAATCTCTCAGCACACCCAGCATGTAGACAGGTGAGGGTAAAATCCTGTCACTCAGCTGTTCGACTTTCATTACTTATTCAACACTCCTGCATTTGGCTGATGCAACAGAGAGGGGCATAGACACAATTAATGAAGCTATCTCTTCAGGATTAAGCAGTGCAGCACAAACAGCTTTCACCAAAGATGCCTGTACCTTAAATGGATTGCCTCTATATAATATTTCAGCATCCTCAAACCTGAGCTCATGTTATCTCAGTGAAAGAATGCCTGGAGGATAAACAGTTTCTTCCCTTTTGGCAAAGCTTATTTTTCAGCATTTGTTTCAAGATGACTCAGTCAGCACAAGATGCAGAGCTGTTACCGGATAGTCAGAACTGGTGGGGTTGAAACTTGCAGATATTGCAACAATCACAGGAAAGTACGAGTTAGGTGAGATGTAGCCTTGTGTTCATGCTGTTGGTGTGAGATAAGACAAGGCCAATTTCATATTTTTTCCCTGTCAACACCAGCTTGCAAGTTTTATTTCTGCTGTGTGGTTTGGCTCATGTGTCAGAAGCAAATTCCACTCGGCAAGATTCACAAGCTTCCACTTTTCTTTCTTTTACGTTTTGGCTTGCTTACAATAGTATTGACATTTGGATGCTGCAAAGACAAATTTGTGTGATAAGTTAGAAAATGTAATAATTCACATAAAAAAAAAGATAAATACAGCCACATTCAGACTTATAAAGACAATTCCTGAGCTCATGTCTTTACACAAGGAAAGAGCAAAAGAGAAAGGAAAATGCAAAGATGCAACTGGATTATGTTTCCATGAGCATAATGAGAAGTGTTGCTTATTAATTTAGTCTATAGCAACTACAAAAATAAGGGTAACATGAATTTGTATGTGCTTGATGGATTGGAGACACTTGAGGGAATTCTGGGAACAGTCTCCTTATCCTCATTGCCAGACTTTACTGCAATGCGAACTGAATGTAAAAAAAAAGGCATTTCTGTTGAAGCCAACAAGATCGCGCCTTTAAGCACAAACATTACATTCTTTCAAAAAATATTGGGTCAATTAATTTTCTAACACATTGTTTTTATATCATTAGTGTGACTAGCGTAGCAGTGGTTATACTTGAAATCATTCCGCAATCAAATATATTAGAAGATATTCACAATTCTGTCCATTCATATGTCAAACATTACTCTCCATCTCTGCCCTCCTGTCCAAATATGGGATCCAACAACATAGAGATGGTGAGGACCGAATGCCAAACATGAGATTCAAAACGTAACAGAAGCTACGAGAATTATGATAGCAGCAAGTAATGGTGACTTTACATATTCCTAATTTAGAACTTCTCAGAAGCAACTTGACCAGATCCGACGCAACAAAAATATGGCTGACTTTTCAGTCCAGTTAGGCATGTTATGGGATGTCAAAATGAGACAAAATCTGTTCAAAACCATTTTGAGAAAAGTATTAAATTAGGTTTGCCTCACAGCAAGAGGGTTCCTGGTTCGAATCCTGGCTGGGGCCAGGATTTCTGTGTGGAGTTTCTATGTTCTCCTGGTGTATGCGTGGGTTCTCTCCGGGTCTCTTCCTCCCACTGTCCAAAAACATGCAGGCTCGGTTAATTGGCGACTCTAAATTGTCCTTAGAGTGAGTGTGAGTGTGAGCAGTTATTTGTCTCGTTTGTCTCTACGTGGCCCTGGGATGGACTGGCGAACTGTGACAGCTGGGATAGGGTCCAGCCAAACCCCGCAATGCTGAGTTGGATTAAGCGAGTATCGGAAATGGATGGAGCGTTCCATATCAGTAACAGATAAATTCAAGTTGTTGGTCATTTCCAAACAGATATTACTGAGTGAAAGTGAAGTAAGAAGAGCTTGGATATCCAGGAAACAAACATAACTGAATCCTCTTTAATGCAAATATATTGTCTCTCATTTGCATGCAACGCATCAGTCCTGTAAAACCAAGGTAACGCCTCCTCTCCTAAAAGCAGAGACTGCATTGGATTCAACACTTGTAAGTAATCATAACAACCCAAGCACAGCAGATGGGTTAAGCCTTTGATTTCATCTGTAATTGCCTCCAGGTCGACAGTTTCCAATCCACCGTGTATTGTATATAATAATCTCTCTAAGCATGTTTGCATGGATTCTGTTTCCAGTTAGAGAGGATTCGAAGGAGCTCCATGCACCTGTCTTTGAAAACTTCTTACAGGGCTCAGCAGCAACAGCGCTGCCCCTGCTGACTGACAAGAAAAGAAATCATTTCACATTTGATTTAGTATTTATGAGTGCATCTTTTATTTATTTATTTTGATCAATGCATGGCTTTTTCATGCTGCTGTTGGTTTGTGTGACGAAGATCTTCAAATGGCATCTGTGGTTGACACTGCAGGTCCCCCAGTATCAGTTGATACTCACAAAATCATGAGTGCTGTCACAGCATCTCAAATGGAATTGCAATCTGGAGAAAAAATTATCCCATTTCCTTTATCGTGTGAATTTCTCGAAAATGTATTCATTGGGGCTTCAGAAATTACCCCCCATTGTGTTAAATGTAACAGAAATGGGAAATCCCTGCAAAGTTGTTGTGTTCTTTGGCGCTGCCTCATCACAAAGAGCTTAATCTAAACAGGAATGAGTCTCAAGCATAAGACACCGATTACATGTTTGACAGAGCAGGTAATCAACAGCCATGGTGTTAAACTTCCCTGATGGACACCCATTCAGTGTTGTGTTAGCTTACTGATTGTATTTCTAATGAGAAATGCGCTCACCTCGAGAGATGCTGAACTGACAGAGACAATACTTACCCAATCTCTGCCGTTCACTTGTGCAAGAAGATAAGCCCCCGTATGTTGTGATTGTTGACATTGGTGACTGCAGGAGCTCTCCAGGATTATCGTCTTCTCTTTGAGCTGACCCAGCGGGACCCTGGTAAAATGGTTTGATCCGAAACCTGGACCTTTCATCACTTCTGGTCAGTCTGCATTACAGACTGACCTCCAAGCCGAATCTCTGTGGTGCAGTTAGACATGCAGTAAAGCTGCTGGAAGGAGAAAGGCTTGAATTACAGAGAGTCAAACATTGTTTTCAACACTGGCTCATATGAATTTGTTCTGGATAATGGATAAACATGGAAGTATTTAAATATTTCTGGCATAGATCCAAACCTGCTTAAAATGCCCTCAGAAAACATTTTTACAGATTTACAGTATTCATGAGGAAACTTTTTCAAGCAAGAATTTGGCCAAAGGTTAAAGAAAAACAACTTCAAGGCACAAGGGATTGCAGATGTATTCAATCAAGATCCACTGCAGAGTGCTCATCTAAGTCTATGCAAAATTGACAGAAGGGAAGAAAGTCTCTCTTTATTAGGACAAAAGAAAAATCATGACAAAAAAAAACAAGAGTTATGAGAAAATTATCTCTCCAGCTTCATAAGAAAATCAAAAGAGTTTGTTGAGAAACAAGTGTGAGTGTTTGAAGAGGTTTAGAACAAATGTGTTGGAAGTGATTCTCAAATTATTTATATATATTTTTTAAATTTGTCTAACATGATATATATGAATAAATGATTCTATGTTTTATTCTTCAGTTATTTTTTTTATATATTGTGGAGACGTAAATAATAATGATGAGACAGGAGACGGAGGTGAGTTGAGTGTGTTTACTCCCCACAAAACAATAATAATACACAACAACGGTAACTAGCTAACTGGCACCGTAACTAGGCAACATGTAATATCCCACAAGCCCTTGCTCTTAAAGGTACAAGCCCTCTGATGACGGTCTCTCCTATATAATATAACCATATCGTGATTATTATCTGGATAAACCATCTCATGACATAACTTCTAAATTACATCAAGTAACCTTTTTTAATCTGTGACTCGATAAACCAGTTATGGTCCCTCTATGATCTTCCAGTATAATCAGATTGTCCAAAATGCCTGTGGGGCTGCAGAGAATATCACTGCATGGATTCTCTAACCAAGGGGAAAATTGTCCTGTGGAAGGCTTAGGGACCATTGGGACTGTTATCAGTACCAAAGCCAGTGTTCATCATGGTATGTGGGGGCATTGATGGATGTAGCATTAAAAAGTTTACCAGTAATTCTGTTATTTTCCAGGTTTAGAAGCAACATACGCTGCCACCCAGACAACATCCATTTCATGGAAGACCTTGTTTATTTCAGCAAGACAACGCAAAACCATATTCTGCAATTTTGGCAACACAAAGGCTCCACAGTGACAGAGTAAGGCTCTAAATTGGAATGTTGTGGAACATGAAATTATGCAAAACAGTCATAAAAATGGTCATTGTAAAATGCAAAGACATAATATTCTCAAAAACAATGCAATGCAAATGCAATTTCACAGCTTTTACATTGAATATATTTTCATTTCTTCATTTTGCATTTCACTTTTTTTTTTGTCGACCGAGTGTCACAAGACTTTTATAAACAAAAAGTGGACAAAACGTTTATGCCTCAGGACCGCAACTAATGACAGTTATGTGGGATAATCAGTGTAATTATTCACTAAATGTTGAACTAGTCCATTACTGAGCTAATATCTATATGTGAATTATTTCTCTGACTTGACTGACATCATCTGAAGCATTTCATGGAAACTGAAGCTGAGATTGACCAGTAAATTCAGATTTACTGATAGCTAAGCTCTTCACGTAAAGATCTCGACAAAAGGGTTGCGACTGCTATGTTCAGTATCACGGTCCTGTTTATCACGTAAGTGGATAAGTCCCACAGATCACTTGAGGCAGCTGCTCACACGAATGATGCTGTCCATTTGGCTTCATCGGACCGTGAATTCTGATATGCACCACGGAGGTTTAAAGGTACAGTGTGGTGGAATGAAGCCTGAGACTGTGTTTCTCAGATCTCTGTGTTGTGAAGGGATATACAGCTGCTGTGGTTAACAATGTCAGAGCTGTGCAACTGCTTCGCTTCAGCAAACAAATTAAACACTACTTGCATTCTTCTAAACCAGATAGAAGATCAATATTTGCAATTACAAGAACAAGGAGAAAATCTTAAAAAACATGTCAAAGTCTACTAGATGTACTTGATTTTATCTTTGATTAGGAATCATTTTAGGCTCACTGTTGCTAAACAAATGATTTAGTCTAACAAAAGTCCCAAAATAGCAAAAACTAGAAATTCTAATCGAGAGGGTTCCAGGTTCAACTCCCTGCTGGGGCCTTTCTGTGTGGAGTTTGCATGCGTGGGTTCTCTCTGGGTACTCCGGCTTCCTCCCACTGTCAAAAAAATGCATGTTAGGTTAACTGGTGTCTCTAAATTGTCCTTATAGTGAGTGTGAGTGTGTGTGGTTGTTTGTCTCGTTTGTCTCTGTGTGGCCCTGTGATGGACTGGCGAGGGTCCAGGGTGTACCCCGCCTCTCGCCCGATGACCTCTGGGATAGGATCCAGACCCCCCGCAATCCAATGGACAGATTAAGCAGGTATAGAAAATGGATGGAAATTCTAATCACCCACAGACAAAAGGGATATATTAAAATTATTCTGCTCAACAGAAAGATCAGATGATAAGATAATCAGAAGAGATGGAAAATACAAGCAAGTTAACTCATTTAAGATGCTGGAATAGGGGAAGGTTTTTGCCGCATAAAAAACAATTAATCCATCATCAACACTGCTGTTTGTCAATTAGACGCAGTCAGTGCTCACTGAATAATTGCACATCATTTATGCAACACATGACACAACATTCTTCATTATCTTTGCTTGGCTGCAGAATGTTCTCAAGTTTTATTTCATTTTAAGTGTTGCTGATTTGGTGTCAGTTTGTTTATATAACATGATGTGCTTTAGACTTATGAGCTTCATATTAAGTTTATGCTCCCTCCTAAAGAACAACAAGTGGGCAGTTACAACAGGAAGCACTTTGAGTCTTTTATATTCTCATAATGAATAATTGTGCTGCCTAGGTCTGTATTTCCTCTGAACTTGACTTCTTTAGAGAAAGGTACGCTGTCACTCTGACAGTTTTGCTTCTAAACAAAATGTGTAAAGTTAGTGAATAGCTTTGGTAAGTTTACAGAACTGCTTTGGTCCTTTTCATGTGTAAACCTAGTTCATCGAAGCTTGTGAGACATGGATCTGTCGTGTAGTTCGATGTGCTAATGAGTGCTGCAGAGACTGTAGTGTTAGCTTGAGGCATTATTTGAATTGTTGCACCATCCCATTTATGTGAATGTGTTCATATATTTCACATCTGTTTTTCTAATTTTGTAATGTTTTAGTGATGAATCTTTTTTTTTTCAGAGAAAGAGGCTGGAAATATATACACAGGAGAGTGTGCCTGTCTTTTATCCACCACTGAAAGCATGTGTGCCTGAGACATAATCCAAATTCTATAATTGCATCTGAGCCAGTAGGTGGCAAATTAATTGTTAAAGAAACTTTCCAGGCTGTGCGTCTTCCCATACATGACACAATCCAGATATAGATCCACCATAATCCTTACATGAAAACTCAACAGTCCAACAATCACCAAGAGTCCTATTACAAGATTCTCATGTTTTTTATAAATGCCCTGCTTTTATGTGCACTGCTGCTGCTGTGTGTACTGAAAGAAACCCCCACTGTTGGTTCATAGGGTGATTAAAATATGACAAAAATGCCTTTTTTTCAGTTGGCATAAATTCCAACAGCTCCTGTCAGCTTGGTAGCTTGAGATATCTCTGAACTCTCAACGATGTGCCACGAGCATTGGGGAAAATTGCTTTCCTATAGGACGCACTCAAATGATGCATTTCAGAGCTCTTTCTTTATTCCCCAAAGGCCATGATTTGCTCTTTGAGAGATATTGGAAAGGTAAATTAAATAAAGGTTGTGTCACTGTTTGGTATTCATAATAGTTTAGTTTGGATAATATAGGAAAAGAAACTTTCAAAAACAGCCAATATAGCCAATTATAGAGGACCATCACTGCATAAATAAGATGTTTAATTGTATGGTTATCTGATTGATTGTGTCTGTGCATCTCTATGTGTTGAGCTACCTGTGTTTTTTGGCACTAAACCCCCACCCCAAATCATCAAGGTGCTTCTGGAAAACTACAGTTTTGACAACCATTTGAGTTCCTGCTGTCGAGATCGACCCAGAAGCTGAGCAGCCCTTTTGTACAGGTCCTGTCAAAGCTCATTGAAATGCAGCCTTTGAACTTCAGGCTTTTTGCTCTGCACATTATGCACGGCTTTTGTGGAAAAATACAATTACAGTCTGGTGGAACTGCTTTGATAATGCATGTCTGAATGCACAAGGTTGATTACTGTCATAATTAATAAGTAACCATTGCAGCACAAATACTGCAACAGTTTAGTCTTTTCTCTCAAGTCAGAAATGAAAGAAACTTGAAAATAACTTGTATTATCTATATCCAAAGGAGCATCAGAGCAGATAATGATATTTTTGAATAAGCAGACAGCCAAAATAATTCAGTATTTCCTGATATTGAGGCATCTGGTTAATCTATTACACGTAATCGGATGCAAAAACATTTCTTCACATGATTTCCATGTAATCATTTCTAGTTTAACAACACCTTGTGGTTTGGGATATTACTGATGAGTATCTGAAGGGATTTTTTCATCTTGGCTATGATTTTACTGCTAAAACTGCCATCTTGGAATTTAATTATGCCAGACAAGAGATAGAACTACGTCTTCTAAGATTTAACAAAAAAGGCAACACAATAAACTGTCTAATCGATAAAATCAGCTGATTGTCAAAACCCTCTTTGACCGTAAACGTTTGACCAAAAGAAAGAAAAAAAACGGAAAACATGCATATTCTGACTCTAGTCCACCATATGTGAAAATCTGTGTCAAATATCACAAAGAAGTTTGAACATATTCACCACATTTAAAGTTCCAGAAACACATCTTTTGGACTGAAAAAAGTACTTCACATTCTTCTTTGAATAACCTGCCTTCAACAGTCCAACTGACTCCCACAAAGAGATATGATCACAGTTTGTAGATCTGAGAAGTTTGAAAGGCTGCAGCTAATGTTTCATTTTTTGTTTTGCCATGTTTGTTTCAATTTGATTTGCTGCTTCTCAGTAGTTTCCTGAGACTGTACACTATCCCTTTAATTGCTAAACCTTCAAATACAGTCACCTTTTAAGTAAGTCTTTACTATCCATAATGATCAGTAAAATCACAGAAAATGGACATCAAATACCCATGTATTTTTCTCTAATTACAAAATATAAGCATGTATTTTACCAAATTCTAAACATGGACTCATTTTTCATTTTTCACCCACACCGCTTTAGAAAAATATTGGTTTGGATGGGGTTGAAATTCAGTCTGTAGTGTGAAGGCTCCAGATTAATGTCATGGCCCAACCCCACGACCTCCTTCCAGGCACTTTTATTCCTCTTAAAAGTGGCAAGCATGAATTATGTGAGTTTCCCATGATGCAAACAACTTTTCAGGCAAATGTGGAAGCCTTGAAATTGTAGTAATTTTCTTGGCACTGTGTATCAACATGTTTTTTTAACATTCTGAAGAAAAAAATGCATAATTACGTTATTAAAAGTTAATATCCTTGTGTTAAAGCAGAAGTTGGTTACCTTTAGAAGTTTTAAAGGCATATCACAGCTCCCTATTTGTCCCGGGTGTGTAGTAATATTGCTTGGGTACACAAAGCAAAGTAAAATCAGTTGAACCAAACAAACAAAAGGGTGGTCAGCATTGTCAATGTTGCTCTGTTCAAGCCAATTCAAGGTTGCTGTGCCCGCTTGGCCTCAAGACCTGATGGTTTAAATTACGTGATCCTCACTAGTCCAGTGAGCATAAACATATCGTAATGTATTCAAACAAAACAACATATTGGACTAAAAAGCAGAGGAGTTTAGGAAAAATATGGTTGGTATGAGGTGAGAATCACAGTTTTCCACATGTACTACATGCTGTCTTCATACAGTTTGAGAAGTTTAGGAATGTTTAGGATGAAAACAGGGTACCATGTATCCAGCCCTAGTCTGAGAACCTTAAGACCTATCCATCACAATTGAGAGCATGAACCAGTTTCAGTGCTGTTACCATTTGTTTTCATTTAAATTTCCTGTAAATTCCATTAGAATTCAGTGGTTTAGGGTCTATTATGCATTGACAAGAACAGTTTGTACTACTCTCTATAACATAACCATTGAGAACTATTATGCATCAACAAGAACCATTGATTCAAAATACTGCTGCAGATTTATTTCTTGTAGTGTTATCATCACAAAACATCATTTATAGGGCTGTCATAGTTAATCGCGATGCTATTAATTTAAAAAAATTAATTAATTAATTAATTTTATTTTTTTAAATCGCAATTAATCGCAGCTTTAGCAATTGTCTTAATAAATAGGAGAAAAGTCACTAAGAGTTCAGAGTTCTGAATCTGATGTGTGTACTGATTGCAGTTTTTCATTCATTTAACTGTCATTAGGCCCTGTTCTGTTTGTTGTTTGTTGTCTACTACCTCTTCAGTTTTAAGACCACATTGTTGTGGCATTTTATGTGCTGTGTTTTTTAAATGACATGTCAAGTGGGTCTACAATGCACCTTTTTATTTGGAAGAACAAATAAAAGATAAGACATTTTTTCTTTGCTTATTTGATTCTAACTCTATATGTTTCATATAGAGATTAATTGTGAGTTAACTATGGAAACATGCGATTAATTGCGTTTAAAAAATCGTTTGACCGTCTTAATTCAAAATGATTAAATCACATATTTAACTGTAAAATCCAATAACTTTATGTGATCTTAAAAACTGCTGAATAAACACGAGTTAAAACCTCGACCTTGACCTCTGACAATGAGGGGATCCAGTGGCTAATTTGGTCAAGAGAAATGTCACTGAAATGTCAAACTACCCTTTATAAGCCTTCTCTATAGTTGAAAAAACACTCTTGAAATTTGTCAGACAGAACTCTTTGTGGATAAAATATGAATAAAGACTTTCCATTCGAGGGGGAAAATTGGGTATTTTTCATCTAATATCAGAAGACTTTTCTTGGGAGTATGCTTCTGGTAGCCATTAGAGGAAATGCAGCTATACGTCACTGTTGTCACAAATGCTGTTTTTCCATCTTTTTCTGAACTTTGAAGTCGACTCTCACCACTGCAATTTGAGAGTGACACATACAAGTTTTTACTGCTGCTAATGCAGCTTTTGTGGTCGTCATTTCTTAACAGAATGCAGCAAGAGGAGGTCAGACACTTCATCTACTAAGATGTCTGCTATTTTCCACACTCTTCACCGTGTTTTATAGCTGTAAGCTGCAAATGGTCAGACTAACCTTTAGAGGTGTTGCTTGAATGTCAGCTCATACCACCAGCAGCTTGTTTTTTTCTCCTTTCATATTCAAATTATACTGACACTGTATTCATCAAAACCTGCTGGCCTCTTACCAGCTTTTTCCAGAGCTTTCAAATAAATTTCTCATTTACTTTGGCATAAAGAATTTTTGTCCTTTTTCTATTACGACTGGCAAAATCTATGTCCTGAAAGGGAAAGAGCTAAAAGGCAACCCTTTCTCTCCATGGCAAAAAAGAAAACTATTTGCTAAGTGGGGACGTGAAATGAACCTTGAACTGAAGTTGGTTTGTTCCACAGCTACTACATTCTTTTGTTTCTGGCTGTCAGACCAAATATCTTTGATTAATTATAAAGAAAACCATGAATCTCCTTCAAAATGTATTTTTTTCTGTTGAATCTCATTAATGTAATCCAGCTAATGCAAGTTTGAAATGACCATTTACTGTTATATAGCAGTAATCTGGTTCCTGAAACACAGCCTAATAGAATTATTGGGAATGTAGAAATATTTTTTGATGCTGCCTAAATAACGACTATTACCACAGGTGTGACTGTAAATCACCAAAGAGGTAGATATAAAAATAAAGGACAGATTGTGTCGAACTCTTCTGAAGTACCTGTAATACACCAAAAAGGCCTTTCCTTTGTTGATATGTAGTGGCCCCTGTGAGTCATTTTACTTAGTCTCTGACGATACGAGTCCAATGATCAACAGTGTTGGAGAATAGAGAGGGAGCCATGGGGACACATCCCACACACAGCTCGAGGCTGTTCTCCAACAATGGACTCAGTCACATGAATTACAGTTGAAACTTTGACATCTAAGCGTTTTTGTTCTTTGTATTTGGAGACTGGGGATACAAAGAAAATCCAACACTTCAGCGAAGCTTCTGTAGATTTGACTCCCAACTGTGTTATTATTTTGCAGATTACAAAGGCTGAATGTGTGTAGCAAATGCTGCAGATATTATTGACCATTATATTTAGAGGACCTCTCCAAGGACAAATGATCTCATTTCTTTACAGCGGCAAATGGAAAATGCTTTAACTGTTTTCACTTCAGCACTGTGGAGGAGCCCCCGCGGGACCCAGAGCTGGAGGGCTGAAAGCAGAAAGACTGCATGATTAGACTGGTGATCTGATAGAAGGTCAGGTCTGTGGTAGGCCAGAGACAAACACAGATGCTATCAGGATCATTCTGGAGAGCAGTGATACTCCTCAAAGAGTGATGGAGAGAATGACAATACTGTCATTCCTCCCGCCACCAGCCGTTTCAGCAGGAGCTATCGAACTGGTAATCAATTATGATGTAAAACAAATTTCAGGCCACTCTGCTCAGGTTTACATTTCTTGTGTTGTGAATTTAACTGAAAAAGACTTAAAGTTTTAACGTTTCTTGTTAAAACTGAAGTCCACACAGTGTTACCAGGTGAATTTCTGTTTGTCCAACCTGGTCTCACAGTAAAACATGAGACAGTGACAAAACCTAATTGTCCACAGGTACAAGTTACAGTCTTTTGTGCTAGTGGATATAAAAAATAACTACATGGAAGAATACAGTGTCCCCACATTTTGTAAAATAGTCAAAACGAGAGCTGCATCACGAATAACAGCTGACAAAGTCTACATTTAGAGGGTTTGTGAAGTGGAGCTACACACACAGCTGTCATGTGAAAAATTAACTTCACTCCAAAATGTCATTTAAGGATTTGATTATGGAGGTTTTGTGCATATCAACAATTTTTACACCTAATTCAAGGAGAGAAGAGAAACTGGCCCTAGGTTGAGAAATCTCAGAGCTTTTAAAAATACTCACGTATGGTGAATGTGAATCCAAACTTTGCTTTGCAGCTACTGTTCACCTTTGTGTCTAATTTAGTTGAACATCTAGGGGTATATAACCTTGCTTTAAGAGATACGTATGAGTTTTAAACCCTGTTCAATCACTGCAGACGCTCATTTCAATAATATTAACTTAAATATTACAGAAATTACTGAGTTTATGAACACAATGTGAAAAAACATTTAAGTGGAATGTGAAACTTATCGTGTATTTTGTAATAAATTAGCTTGCTAACCAGTTAGCTTTGACCTCCACTCATTTAATAACTTCTCATTAAAAGATGAGATAGTGTGTCGCTGTCTAAATTCTAACTGTTCATCAATGATATTGAATGTTTGCTCAATGAATTAAACACTAAATGTGACTACAACTTAACCTCTTGGTAGTTACCATTTCAGAGCTCAGGGCTCTGCAGTGCAACAAAAAGTTGTGGTCTGAAACCAGCTTTTTTCCTTGGTCGCAGCTGTGTCTCTTTTAGCAGATGTGAAAAAATGTCCTATGTGGTGCACTACATTTACTCCAAAGATTGTGGCCAAAGCATAGTGGAGAACAGTGCTTTTGTTGCTGGAGCTTATGTTGAGCTAAAAGGACAGTATTTCTCCAATTCAGAAAGTTAGTCTGGAGCCCTGTGCATTGATGGTAGAATAGCTGGCTGGCCAAGGATTATCAGTGGCCTCAGCACACTACTCTTTTGGCACACTTTCACTTCAGTGCTTACGACATCCTTTCCCAAGACCACTTGTGTAATTCTACACTGATGACAAGAGGCTTGGACCCCGCAGCACACTTAGATTGTGCAGCTTTCCCAATACACTATCAAGCAGGCTGCTTTTTAGATAATTTCTATACTGTTCAAGTGTTCGATAGAATCATCCACACTGGATTTAAGTGCAACTTCAGTTAATATAAATGCTAAAATATACAAGGAAATCATAATAAACGCTGCTTAACTAAGTCAAATCTAATGAAAACAACGGTGGCACCTGCAAATACAATTTCTGAAAAAAAATGCACCTTAATCTCCTGATAACTAATTAAATTGTTCCTGTTGAAACGGAACAGCTTGTGTTATAATTCACATTCCTCTTTTACCACCTACAGTTTCATGTTGGGTTTAAAATCAATTAAAAATGACTCTGACTGACTCTCTCCTTAATATCTATCAGGATGAATAGTTCATTTTTGAAAACTGAATTGTGTGTCAACATATCCCTTCTTCCCAACTTCCCCGAGGCGCCTTTCTCAATGCAAAGCTGGCTTTAGCCAGCTTTGACCTGTGTAGTTTTGCAGGAAGATGCTGTTAGCCTTGGGAGAGAAACAAACACAAAGAACAGTCGCCTTCTCTAAGTCTGTCCTTAATAGTAATGTGCGCCCTGTGGGTGCGTGTCATTTCCTCTGAGCTCCTGCACAATATCGCAGAAGAGCAGCAATGGTGGATTCCTTGAACCTGTGGGGACTGAAATCCCCCTTAGTCCTGTCAATCCAGAACATTAAATAGGAAAAAATAGATATACATTCTCTTAAAAACATAAACATTATGAATGAGTGTTGGACAACTTTGAGGGCATACAATATAATTTACTCTTAAGTCATTATTCTCTGCTTCGCTGGCTGCAACCAACCAGGTAAAACAAAAAGAAATGAGTAAAGATCAATGATGAGATGTAGCTGTTCAGTAACTCAATGTATTTGTGGAGCCTCCATGGCTTGATTGAAATCTCTTTGGCATGTGTGCAACCCAGGTTTCCTAAACCTGTTCCTAACATTTGTGTTGTTGTGTGTAGCACATTAAGGGTTAATTCTGCACTCTACCTCAAATCAGAGTTGGCTAATCAGAGAACTTTTTTTCTTTTTGATGCTGCATGAGAAAAGTGGGAAAATTGGCTGTGCAAGGTCAACAAAATAACAAGCTATTTCAGTTCACAAGAGTGTAAAATACATTTTGATATGTAAATTAATAAGAAACGGGTAGCTGAAAGCCATTAGCTGCTATGCTAACGTACCGCATGGTTCAATTGAAGTTATGCTGACGTGATGTACCGCGGGGGGTGGCAACACCCATTCCGAAATCCCACCATTCCGACATCCCGCTATTCCGACATCCCACCATTCCGACATCCCACCATTCCGACATCCCGCTATTCCGACATCCCACCATTCCGACATCCCACCATTCCGACATCCCACTATTCCGACATTCAAACGTCCCACCATTCCGACAAGGCTTTCCGTATATGGAAATGTGAGTTACTCAACAGGTGAGCCCCTTCTTTCTGTTCATGCAATTTATATGTTTAACACATGTTTACAGATAAGCGTTATTAAAGACACAAAGTCTCGTCAACTGGAGGAGGAGAAGCAGACCGTTGTTTTCAATCACACACTCCAATGCCACTTGTTTCAACTTCCGAAAATTTAAACCAGGAAAAAAAGGCTTACAAACATGGACCGAAACGGCTCCATAATACGCATAAGAATTTAAAATAAACGAAAGTTAACTAAAAGAAAGCAAATAAACATGAAGTGGTCAAAATCGGTTTTACTCATGCCTATGTGCGTCTGGCACATGCGTCTTCGGGCTCTCCCACGTTGGTTTGTGGATGAAAGCTATATGTTCAGCTGTAATGTCATGTAAAAACAATCTCTACATGACATTTACTCCCAGATGTGACCAGTTAAGTCCTTAAGATATCAACAGGCTGTATAAAAACTTGCGCAACGGCTGTGTGTTTGTGCCAAATGCGCAAAGCCCATCCGCGCCTCCCATAATTGGAGCAAGTACTCATAAATCACGTGAATAATATGAATAAACGTTTTTACTGCATTTTGTTGTGTTTTACACGTTCTATGCTGTCATTTCTCTCCTCTTCTATTGGCAAGGCAAGGCAGAGTGCTCGCAACTGTGTCCTGTGCAGTAGCCGTGATATCTGTAATTGCAATTATTACTTTTGCATATGATGACAGCGTTCAAAAGACGCATGGGCTCTGTGGAGAGCTCCGCAGCTGGCTGCTGTGACAGTATGTTAAAAAAAAAAAACATACCGCCATTCCGACCATAGGAGGAAAAAAGTGTCGGAATGACGGGACGTTTGATAAAAAAATAAGTGTCGCCATTCCGACAATTGGAGGCCAATGTCGGAATGGCGAGATGTCGGAATGGCAGCATGTAACCTTGTGTTCAAGGCTAATAACCTGTTCTGTATTGTTAAGGTTCTACAATACATGCCATTCCCAATTCTGTTATGTGTGTCTCTCAGTGTTGCTGTTCACTTCCAGGGCTCCTAGGTTCTCTTCTGATCAGGTCCATACTCAATAACTTAAATATATCAGTGGCATAACCGGTCGAGTCACATGTGTGTACAGGGCATAAAGCCCAATTAACATATGTGACGAACTATTGTCCATCTCATCAGAGAGGACAGCTACCTGTTTGACTTTGAGCAAGGGCACACAGAAGCCCAGCAGTGCCACATGGGACGTAGATTTTCACACTTCCTGACACCCATGTGTAATCGACAGCGACAGGCAGTGACTGACGGCATCAACTGCAAGTCTGAATACTCAGGTGGACAACGATTCCTCAATCATCACTGTGACTGGAACAGATCCTCGTCCTTGCTGCGTGGCAATAATACTTTAGTCACACAAGTTGGAGCAGAGTCAATTCAGTGAATATTGTGTCGGTTACAGACGCACATTTACTTTGTTTATCAGGAGATGGCAGCTTATTTAGGAGACGAGCGACAGCTGCATTGCAATGATAAGGGTTTCATGAAAACGAAGTCCACATACAATCACTCTCAATAATGAACCATCTCTTCTCATATATCACAAGCGAAGATGGGTAAACCTGATCAAAGTTAGGAAAGACAAATCTTATACCAGAACAAAATCAGTATAATGCAGCTATGAATACACTCAAATCAAAATGGTGTAGATATTCTAGCATCTGGTTTGTGTAGGATTTATAATACTGAAATCATTCACTGAACCCAACTCTAGATAAGTAATAAAACAATACAATAAGATGAGACATGGAAGACAAATCCTACAAGATAGAACAAAACAGCCAAAACAACAGAAACGCAACATGAAAGACCTGATGGGGCTCAAACTGAACTTGAATTCAAAGCTAAGGTAAAAAGGTGAGTTTTGAGAATGGTTTTAAAAGGCCGTACAGACTGCAAAGCGGCAGGTTGTTACAGTCTGAGCATTGCCACAGCGAAGGCCCAGAGCGCTTCTTTTAACAACTAGAGGTTTTCTGCATCTTTTTGCAATCCATGAAAGTGAAACTTCATCAATATAAAGTGCAATTATTGACAGACATGTGAAAAAGAAAGTCCATTATCTCTCATTTCTAAGGTTTTAAAAGAGAAATCATCTGGGACTTCGTGTATAAAAGACTGCACAGCTGTCATACCAAAAGGGGACATAGTGAAAAAATATGAAAAATATGCCAAGATATACTCATGCATGAAACTGTGTGCACGCCTGATCCCCTGCAGCTTTTCTTTAGCAAGCCCAAAGAAAATTAAACTGAGCATGCATGCATGAGGTGTTAACCCCACCTTGGTTCCTCCCAAGCAAATTACAACACAGCCTTCCTGTAACAGATTTATCAATCAACAATGATAAATCCTGCTACAGCAAGGAGGAGGAAGTTCACAGAGAGTGAGATTGAAGTGCTGAACAAAGTAGTGGAAGCCAGAAAAAAATGTAGGCCTACTATTGTTGTGGAGAAAAGACCAGAGTAGCTGGACTCGTCTGGGCAGCCTCTTAAAGGCATATATTATCAGACATGCAGTACATGTCACACGATACCAGGAATTTACATAGACAGTAGATTGTGAAACCTGAGAATTTAAAGAGGGTATACTATATTTTTCACATGACTGTGTGTGCTTGGTTGGGTTTATTCCTGTTTTTATTTTAAATTTCCAAGCTTTGACCTTCTACAAAATCTCTTCCTAATACATGAAACCGGAGGCATGATCTTACCTTTAAGATGACTTGGCTTTCTTTGAGGTACAAGAAGTCAGTCAGCTTGAACTAAACTTGTTACTGACAAAAACACGTAGACGGTACACTTTCCTATTTCACAAAATAGTTAGAATGAGTGACCCCGCCTCTCGCCCGATGACTGGGATAGGCTCCAGCCCCCCCGCAACCCAACTGACAGATTAAGCGGGTATAGAAAAAGGATGGAATAGCATGTGTGAATGAAATCGGTTTGAGTTTCAGAGAGTGAAAAATAACAGTTGGAAAAACACTACAAATTCTCTCCAAAAATCAGTTGAAACTTAAGACAACTTATTGATGTTTTTAGTGCACCCACAGCTACTGTGCGTCTCACAAGCTGGAAATATTATTGCCTGAATGTAATAATTGAAAATCAAACAGGCCAAGAGAATAAACTGATTCAGGCAGAAGTGCAGGAGACGCATCATTTGAGAGGCACCGAGTGCGACGGGTTTTAATTTGGTCTTGCCTGGCAGAGCGTATCCCTCTCATCTGTCCCCTCCGCTGTTTACCAGCAGAATCTGAGCCAAACAATGCCATCATCACATCTTCCCATGAGAGCTTCCTCCAGTTACTATGACACGCTAGATATTGTGACATCTGCATTTTTGACACCGACCATGTTCACTATAATGTTGTTGCCAGATCCAGCTATAAGTTGTAGTTTAACAGAAACACATGTATGAATGTTCATGTAGAGCCAAGGGCAGAAAAACACACGCAAAACAGATCCGGTAGAGTTTTCAGCCAAATGATTAATTAGTGAGTGTTTTGGCTTCTCAACAAGTCTGTAAATGTGCCCAATGATAATGTGCAGTCGATGACTTAAAATAAGGCTCAGAGACGGTACTCGGATGATGTTTGCATTTTGATGAAATACTCTTAACCTCATAACTATAAATATTCATTAATATATAAACCCACAAGGCGCCAAAAGGTTGAGGCAGATTGGGGTGTTAGCCAATGATCCATATTTGAGAAAATAAGAGATAAAGCTGTTGTGCAAAATTGGCCCTAAAAAAATAAATCATGGTCAAATGTGAGTGTAGCTCTTTTGTAAAGTAAAATGGGACTTTCTATAGATCTATAGTACCATTATGAATTTCATAATAGTAAATAATGAAAAGAAAAACAACTATAAGCACACACATGCACAAAATACAACCTTTCTGCTCTGCCCTTAAAACACCTGGTATTGTTTTGTTGGGTCAGCTCGCCCGCTACAACCACGATCTTTCAATACATCTCAGGTCAATAGTTTATAACTCAAACTGTCAATGAATGATTAATAATAAATGTAGTGTTGCAGTAAGTTAAATCTATTTTCTAAAATCAAAAAGGTAATACATTAATACAATAAATGGCAGGTACATTCTTACAAGTTTCAGCTCCAGTCCTGCCAGGCGCATTGAGCGTGTTTACATCCCACACACACACACAAAGAAAATAAAAAAAAACAAGTTTGATGTTTAATACAATCAAAACTAAGCCTTTAAAATGTGTGTAAATGTGTTAGTCCAGCCCAAGCTGTATGAAATCAAATATCTCCAACCAGAATAGAAAATCCAGATAGCGCAGCTGAGGATTAAACCATTCCTGTATATCCTTAACTTGATCAAAAATTGGCCTCTGCGTTCCGTGTATGCTCCAAACTTACAATTAAATCTTTTGCATTTTGATGAAAACTCAACCCGTTGAGACAAAGTGTCAATTCACAGTCATTTAAATCATTTCTAGACTGTCACTCTGCTCCAATAAAATCCTGATTTCTTTAACCACAGCAACATATTACAAAAGCACGATTCAAGTGACTTTAAGACGTCTGTGCAGTAAATTCAGCCCTGCTTACTTGTACCACCATCTCCCACTAAAAGAGAAGTGTCAGATCTTGAACGTTTTTTTTCACACATCCACAACTTTGACGCATCAGACATATATCAGTCAGTAAACCGACTTCCATGCATGCATACTGGAATCCATAGTCCAAGTCTAACTGTAACCGTAGCTACACTCAGCTGCGCACGTAACCATGCTGACTGTATAAAGCTATTGCTGTGGACAGCAAGGAACTCCAATGCAAGTCCCTTTTTTTCAGCTGAAGAAGCCTCTGACTGAAGACACAGTTGTTAAAACACAATATTGGGTGTGTAGCACTTCCTATTATGTGGAAGAGCTTGTGGACCATATTCTGCATCATCAAGCGCTTCTGTGTTGTTGGCAGCACAGACCCGGCTGACTCCGATGCTAATGCCCCAACAGATGACAGCAAGAGAACTTCCCACTCCAACACAAAATCCAAGATATGCTTCATGCTTACATTTAAGAACTTAAGCTCCCCAACAACAACAACAAAATGCTCTGTGCTTTCTTTTAGATAGATTGCATTTCCAGCCCAGACTGTTGCACCGATAACCATCCAAACATCACTTGTCTTTCACTGCCTGTCTTCTCTCTGGTTGCAAATGGTGTTTGTGGATATTAAGATTACTAAGAATAAGTCAGACATCTCTTTTGTCATTCCCGATAATGTTAATACAAATAATTGATCAAACGTTGATAATTCAAAAGCTGACAGATTCCTCACATCTACAAACCTACTCAAAAATATCACCTGAATCTACAGCTCTCCTTTCGTGACCTTCTAAGTGGATTGCAATCATTTCAATGTTCCCTTCACTGTAGGCTCAGTCACATTTTCTGCAATTTTCAGCCACTGTAGGCATCAATTTTCACTGAGAATGCTCCAAGTGCCTTTTGTGCATTATCTGCTGAGCACGAAACAGCAGATGGACAAACTTTGTGATTGAAGAAATCATAGTGGAGTGTTTATCAGCTAAACACAGTTACCTCATAGAGACGACAGAGGGCTAAAGCAGTGTGAATATCTGACTTGAACCCATCATTTGGTTAGAAACTCCAAATGATGACGTTCCTTTCTTTGCAAATAAGTTTGTCACATACACTTGAATGTGATAAAATATACAGTACATCACTATTCTTAGAGTTTATATAGAAAATATATTTGCTCAAACTTTTGATTAAAACACCTGCAAGTAGTTTGAGCATGAGATTGTTTCTCCTGACCACTGATTCCTGCTTTACTGCATTTATGAAATATTGCACAAGTGTTTCACTGTCTGAAGCTACAAGTTGATCTGATATAAATTAGCTGTAATGCTATGCATATTTGTTGTCACCCAGAGGACAAATGGATTTACACCGATTGCTGTAACTTTTACTTCTAGGAAGACAAAGACACTGAATATACAGTGTCTTTTCTAGCACATGAAAAAATAGCATCAATTAACGAGCTATCAGTGCACCACTAGAAGTAAAAAAGAAAATCAAGTTGTTTTCTGAAGGCAGATGGAGGAGTGCAAACACTCAACAACACAAATAAAATTCCTCTTTACGAAATTAGCAAGTTCAAAAGTTTAAATAGGAACAGGACCCCGTGATTGAATAAACACTTTCTCTTTCTGAATATCTTTTCTTAGAGCGCTAGTTTTAGCGATGATTTTAAGAAGATTTAGTTAAAACAGCCCAGTAGAAAATAACTGGCCCAAACAATGCCTTAGTGGGGCTCTGTGCCTTTCACTTAACCCCAAGTGCCATGCAGAGTCGAGAAGAAAAAAACCCAATAAATAAATCATTTTAACCTATCAATTTATAGTTTATCTTTTACCTCATCACCTGGGTTAGGAAATGATCCCAGCTGACAGTGTCCTGACAGTCAGCCACAGGCCATAAAAACACAGAGAGACAAAGAGACAAACACTCACATCACCAGGCTTAGGTCATTTAGAATGTTCTCCTTCCCCTAAAGCTGTAGGAGGACAACATACATAAGGAGAACATGACAAACCCAACACAGCCTTTTCAAGCCTGCTGGTCTCACAGCTGGCCAGATATTTCAAGCCCACGACCTTCTCATTGGAAATGGCAGACTTAACAATTACACAGCATGCTATCCAATTTTGAAACGTTCTTGCTCGGTAAGTTGACAACCCAAACCAATTATGCACTTAAGAAACAGGAAACACCCCCAAATCACTGCATTTGTAGCCACACATAAAATATGTTTCACCTCCTGTTTTTGTTTGAACTGATATATATATATATATATATAAAAAATAGCTCTACTCTTAACTTGCATCGCAACGTGTTTCAGAAAGAATTATCCACATTATCAAGGGTTGAACCTGGTATCTGTTGGCAGGTGTAGAGGAGCGTGTGTGTGTTGGTGAAAGTCAGTGGTTTGACCTGCAGGAGTGTCGACTTTGAAAGCAGAGAAAAAGCACCAGTGTTTGCAGAGCTGACAGAGATAGCAAATGAGGATGGTGAAATGGAAGTAAAACTCATTTGAACAAATTGTCAGAAAGAGCAGCAGCTCTCAAAGTGCCACAGTTTCCAACTCACTGTTGACATTTCCTGTGAAAACCTGCTTCCAAGACTCAACCGCTCTTGCTGCATCTATTTTACAGATGCTATTTCATATCATTCATCACAGTTTTCATTAGCCATGCTTTTTTTTTTCACCAATGAGGATGATTATTTCACACAATGGCCCCACTGTGTGATCTTCCATGATACTCGAAGGTTCTTTTTTGTTCATTTTTTTTTTTTTCATATCACAGCAAGTCACTGTTGGTAACCCGACAATAGAACATGCATAAATACTGGCTCAAGTGTTTCCTTTGTTGAAGTCCAATTTTCACTCAGAATGTGATAATGTGAAAGTAGCTAAAGTCTTTAAAGCCAGTGAAGGAGATGCATATCATATATGGCCAGATTATCAGCCGTGATATGTTAAATTAAAAGTGGAACAAATCAAGTAGAAGTCTTTTTGGTGTTCCATTGAATATTAATTAAGGGAATTAACTGAGGTAAATTGCAATTTAGAATGTAATTGGTAATGGGATGACATTTGAAGTTCAAACAGGACTGAAAGGCAGTCACCCCTAACCATATGTTAATGGAATTTCTCTAATCTTTAGCTTCGCTTTTGAATAGATTGGATTTTACTGTTCAATTAGTTTTGACCAAACATCCATGGGGTCAGCAACGGGAGTGTAAGTGCTGGGGCAAAAACCGCACATGTTGGCTGGTAAAATTTAAGAGGAAGTGAACCCTATATTCTAAATGGAATAAAACATGTCAGCAGAAAGCAACGAGTAATGCTGGAAGCAGCTTGAATGAGACGGAGAAATCAGTATAAAAGCAAATACTGGGCTTCGAAATAGGAGATGAAGGCTTTGTATTTACCCACCGGGGGTTAGCTTTGTACCGTTTCCTGATTGAAGAAAATCATATGGTATGGATCTATTGTAGTGTCAAAACAAAGTTTCTCTCCCTGTCCTCCAGACACAAGATTTGTGGCGAGAGAGAGGAGCTGATTGTCTGTTCTTTCAGATATTGAAGTGGTCACAAAGGAATAAAGATGGTTTGATAAATAAAACACTTTCTCTTGACAAGCTAAAGTGAAAATAAGACAGGTCTTTTTGTACTTGTTTTTCATAAACCTGTATGCAATATAAAATAATCATCTGGACCTGCCAACGATGAAAAAGCAGAACAGAAAACACCAGTAATATTAAACATTTTTAGCTATGTAAAGTTTGAACAGTGCAGTTGCAATGTAACAAAAAGGGGAAAAAATAACAAAAAAGTAATATGTAATTAAGAAAGGAAAACAATGTATGAATTTTAAAAAGACTAAAAACAGATTATGTCAAAGAAAAACAAGCAATAAGAATATAACCTTTCACCCGAACTGTATTACACATTCTGCTGACAACCTCACAGAATACAGTGGTGTGTCTGACTATCATCAAGAACTCCTCACGGTTGAAGTTTCAAAAACATCTAGAAGCTTGAAAAGTAATTGTGCGCATTTCACTGCTCTGCTGTGTGGTCTTCAGTCACAGAGGTCTCAGGGTTGCTGTCAAGTGCAATGCACAATAACTCAGCTGATGCCCATACACACTGCTGGGAGAAAGTATGGTAAAACTGCAGCTTGGTGGAGGAAGTACAGCTAATTAACACATGGGTTTAAAACAGGTGGCATATCCTAGTGGGTTAAAAACAACACATGTAGGTGTTTGTTTGCCACAGTTCTCCATGCTGAGAAATTATCACAAATTTAAAGGTTAAATGCTTGGAGAGCTTGTGAGTTATTCACACAGATTACAGTTTTTTTAACAACAGAACAGCAAGCAGGTTGCAGGATGCAAGACTAGGTGGAATCCCAATCTGTGGCTGGACTGCATATAGTCACTGTGAAAATGTGTTAAAGGCAATGTTTAGGATGTGAAATTATGCATATTCACATCTAAATGGTCGGCAAATACACAGACAGTCTGAAATCATACAAAGGGAGGGTGTTGCACTACTTTCACAGCACTAAATTAACTTTGTGTATTTTTCTTTAAATTGCAGATAGTTGAAATTGCTTTATTTACTGATTTTAATGATTATATGATCATTAAAAAAACACATGAACAGTTCAGCAAATGTAGTACTGTGCTGATTATCTTTCTTGATATGCTACTGAGAAGGAGTGACTTTGGGCCCTGGATACTGAAATGTTGGATGCAAGTTTCCATCCTTCTTGTCCACTTATGACTTGTGTCACGGGCCCTATAAACCAAGCTGAAAACCAGCTGTCAGAACATCTGAAGGGCTGCTTAACATCTGTCTTTCTTGTCCTTTCAGTGTGTGACACAACATTGTGTCTATTGGACCCTGCTGACAGCTTTAAGCACATTGGCTCACTATAACTGGCTCTTTAGTATGTTTAACATTAATGTGATGTTAAATGTTTTTTTAATTACAGGAAACTTAGATGCTTAAAAAAGCTTACATGAATAAAAACTATCCATATATGTTAGTTTAAGTTGAAAGACGTATCCAAGTCTAAACATGCATACTAAACATTGTAAAAAACTCAACAAATAATGATAGGACTTTATTCTGTTTAAGTTTTTCTGCTTTATTGAATCATGTACAAACACCTGGAGATGTGAGAACAATTGTCAGTGGCCGATAATTGGCTCATACTTAGAATAAAAAGTTCAGATGATGCTCTGGCAGTTCAGAATATAAATATGAAGAGACACCTCGGTTGAATTTCTGCATGATCCAGCAAGTGGATGAGCAGAGGGATGTCATCCCAACACAAAAGCATGGAATCAGAAAAATAAAAATTAATTTTCTTCTACACAAATAAAAAAAAAACCTGTATGAAGGAGCCAGATAGGCAGATTTTATGCAAATACAGCAGAAGTGAAGTCTTATTCTACTTGTATTGTAGCTCAGTCCACCCCATCAAGCACCCAGAACTGCAGCTCTGATACAAGAGCAGAGACGGTGCTCTTTCATAAGTGAGAGGTCTCACTTATTACCCTCTCTTTACTGGTCTTTTGAATAAGGTGGAAAAAGCGGATGACCAGAAGACAGTAGGAACCTTTCAATTCCTTGTAAAGTGCTGCTGGTACCAAGTGTCAAGCAATTTTGGTTGAAAAGGTGGTCGAGGCTCAATACATCTCCGGTTTCATTGCTTTCAGCTCCATTACAGTACCTGAAAGTGATGTACAGTAGATTCTTAAAATGGACCATAGAATGACTACTTCAGCGACTAAGGTGGGTTATAAGAAAAGTAACCCCTTAATGTCCCGTGTATGCATGAAGGTTTTCTCACAAAATGATCCAACTATATATCTCTTCAAGTTCTACTTCACTTTAAGGACCTGCTGCAAAGCTGAAGGCAATGAAACTTCCTTTCTCTGTTTGGAGAACTTGAATTGTGATTGAATTGTCACTTTCCAGGCAGTATGAGGTCAAAAATTGTTCTTTTAACTTCAGAATCATACGAAATGTGGGTATTTTGAGTTTTACACTTAAGTTTTCAGCTTTGCGTCTGTAAAGTTAACAAAAGCACTTAGTATCTTGTATCTTCAAATTCCTCGTTTTTCTTTACACAGACATAGACACACACTATGACTGCAGTGCGTTTCTAGATTGATGATGATCCCAGTTTTAAAAGAAACATTATTGTCATCTTCAAAAACATCAGACTTACTCTAACAAATGTAAACTCTTTGTGATCTTCTATGGTTTTAAATAGTTGAACAAAGAAGTTGACAGCCTTCATTAAAAATGAAGCATCTCGATGTGCCTCTGTTTTTTGCTGTAAACATGTCTTATCTGTCTCGTGCAATTTGTTTATACAAGGCCTAAATACAAACATATTTTTTATTCATGTTCTGGTATCTATTTCCGTTATTCACAAGGTTTCTGTATGCAATTTCTAGCAGGCTTATACTATAATGTCATTAACATGAACAGAGACAATTTGATTTGTTTGACAATTAATGTTCAGCTAAACTGTCAGCAACAACCCTATTATTGGTCTTAGTTGGAAGCTGCAGATGAAATCTCTTCAACGTTTTCAAATCTAAAAGAGGAATATAAAATACTCATTTATTGCCTGAGCAGACATCAACCTTCAGTCATGGAGAGTTCACATTTTGTCATCTGTGACGGCAACAATCTGTTTTGCTGAGGTATACTTGAGCCAGACAGAAAGTGTCCACCACACTCGGGGACTCTTATGTTCATATGGCATTTCAAAAGATTGAAATCTTCGACAGATCAGAAAAAAACGCCAGTATGAAGGGGAAAGTAGTGAATTCAGAATGTCAGCACAATTCTCTGTGCAGAAGAAGGGCAAAATCATGACTGCAGTATGTCTGCTCTGCAAGGCTCTCCAGTTTATCTGCATTACTTTAAATCCTTTGTTTCCCTGTTAGTGCTGAAATGACTGACAGTACAAATACAAACAAAGGACCAAATATTTCTCAGAAAATGTTTTTTTTTCTCCTTTATTTTTTCTTTTTAAACCACTTAACAAGATACAGCTTTCCTCAAAAGTTAAAAAGCAGCTTTAGTGAAGAGGGGAAACTAGTTTGTTGGCTTTGATGTGTGGAGCTATAAATAAAACCTTTAAAAGGGAAATTAAAAATTCCCTCAGGAAGACATAATTAAAACATGACTGGAGGAAACCTGCTTTCTTTCAAGCCTCTGGCCAGCCCGTGTAGTCGACGCCTACATCGGAATTGGTCAGATGAATTTCAGAAATATCTTTGCTGAGGGATATGAAGACAGCTTGGCATTGCTGAGGTGGGGAAATTCTGGATGAGCCACTTTAAGCATATCAAAGCATACTGTGAAGGCTCAGCAGGATGTTGAACACAGAGATGCTGCTTATTCCCTGCCTGGATCAGCCCGACTCAGGTGAACGACTGATCATCTCCTCTAAGGTCTCTGCATGTTAATAACTCAATCCTCCATTCATCGGACAACTCTCCTCCCTAATATAGTGAGTTTAAGGTTGACTCTGCAGAGTTAAGGAGTTTACATGAAAGCAAGTAACAAAAATGCTAAAGTATCAGACAGTTTTACATTAAAAGCATCAACCTCAAACACAAAGTAACCTAGCTCAACATGAACCGGATTCCAAGACATACGGCCGTAGGCCTGATGACACGACTACAAAGTTGATCATTGACCTTTGGCCAAAGGTGGCTTGGTACCAGGTACACTAACCTGGTGTTTGTGATGGAAAATCCATGGCTAGCACAGAAGTCCAACAACAAGACCACTTGGATTCCAATCCTCCCAATCATGCCTCTAAAGGTCACTCCATCATTGCCAACATGGGCATTGAAGTCCCCCAGAAGAACATGGGAATCCCCAGATAGCACAGTATCCTCACACCCGCCCAACTCCTCTGTCCATGGGCAACACCAGATATTGAGAGAGTCCAGCCCATCTCCAGAAGTTTGGTTCCAGAGCCAACACTGTGTGGAGGTGAGCCCAACTATATCTAGTTGGTATCAGTCCACCTCACACACCCACTCAGGCTCTTTCCCTACCAGCGAGGTGACATTGCGAGAGTCAGTTTGCAACGCTGGGGATCGGCATGCTTGAGCCCCAGTCTTTGCCTGCCGCCCAGTTCACACTGCACTGGACCTCCAATTTCCTCCCCATGAGTGGTGGGCCCATGTAGAGGTGGCTTCCTGACTCTTCTTCGGGCTTCGCACTGTCGCTCCATTGAGGTCTTTGAAACGCTCTTAATCTGAACCCTGCCCTGAAACCAATTTGCCATGGGAGACAGTAACAGGGGCTAATGCCTCCAACAACACAGCTCTTAGGATCATGGGGAGACTCAAACCCTTCCACCACGTTAACGTGCCGATTCTCAACGGCAAAGTGACGCAAATTCAAACATTTGGATGGAAATTGTGTTGTACTTAATTTTAGAGTTGGACTGAACAGCTTTTCATAATTTTCTCTTGGATTTTATAGGCAGGTTTGAAATCAGGGCTCCAAGATGCAGGGAATATATATTCAAGACTAGCAAAAGCCAACCCGTTTTGTTTAGGGATGGTACCGAATTAAATGACCTCAAAGTATGTTGGCAACTGTTATGATAAGAGCTGTTCTAATTCTCCAAATGCAAAGGAAAAGAGCTTCAATGACTCATTTGTACTACCCATTCACAGAAGCTGGAAGTTCTCATTAAGTCTTGGCCTGTGACTTTTTTATGCATGTCATTCCCATCTCTACCCGCCCACTTCTCTGTCCTTCCACTGTAAATAAAGGCCACTAGAGCCTTCAAGGGAACTTGAATCTGGTGACAGACATTCAACATTAGCTGTGGTTATATTTACGTATTTAAGTCAGTAATAAAATACACACAACTGTTATGATCCCCACATGAATACGACAACTGCAATCTTCACCAATATCACGGTATCATTAAGAGATGATGAGAGACAAGAACACAGCAGCATGCTCCAGTGAAACGAGTGACAACACAACGTTCAATGTCCTAACAACATAATTACAGTTTGGTATTATATTTTTTATTTTTTACCAGACCACCTGTGGCTTAATAAAAAAAGCTTCACGGCCTGGTGGTTGGAGACTTCTGACCTACACAACAACAAAATTTAACATAACAAAATGGGGGGGGGGGAATGAGTAGCTCACAGGAAAACACTTTGATTTTAACGGCCCAGTATAAGTTGTTGGGGTGTTGGGGGGTGGGACTGATGTGCTTTAAAGGACTGATATTATACCTAATGATTAATCAGATGTTGTCCAATTATGACAACTTCTCACCCCTTCATTAAATATTTATTTTGGAATCCGTTATCTTCTCCAAAAGTCCTGATTGGAGCACCTTTAGTTTCACCTTTAGTAGGGGAGGGCGATAGCATGTTTTTACATAGAGTATTCAGCAATGAGTTCCACACCCAGAAATTACCAGTATTTTTTTCACTTCTGGGTTGTGTTCAGTCAACAACCAAATGAAACTTTACCAAAAATAAATAAATAATAAAAAATGAATTTGAAAAAAAAAAGAATAAATAAATCAACCTCCTGGTGGGCTTTAGGAAATAACTGATCATTGTTGTGGTAACAGCTGAAATGCTGCTGTCACCTAAACATTCGCCATTTTGCTGGTTGATCCAGTGACCAAAATAAAACCCATAATGAAGACTAAAATGCATTCTTTGCACTTTAACATCATCAAGTTGATGGATGCCATTTACACAGTTCACAAAGGGTTGCTTTCATTACCACAAGGAGGTCACATATTTATTGATTGTAACCGTAAGTCATTATACCCTGCTGGAACTAAGAACCCATGATCGAACAACCTTTTCAGATGCCTGGCTCTGTTTTTATAACCCCCGAGCCTTAACCCTTGTTGAATCCTATTTTCATTTTACTGAGAATCTTACTTTATTCATGAGCGCAACAAATATCCATCGAAACCACAACAGTCAAAGTCAATATCACCTTGTAATAAAAAAAGTCATGAGCATAAATATTTCAGAAATCTGAAGATTATGTTCAAACAGTCTTTCAACTCTCCATGTCATCTAGTCCAGATTTAAACCACTGATACAATTTAATCTTGGATTGGTCTGAAATGGGCTGAATAGTAAAAGGATACTAAAGCTATGGCTCCTTGGTCCATTATTAATTGCTCAGTCTAATCAACACTTCTGTGTTGTACGGTGCTGTCCAGGGAGGAGGACAACACATAATGTGATAATGTTGCAAAGCACAGCAGTCCTGCCAGTTTACTACATCCCCTCCCAGAAAATCATTTCAGTGTCCCTGATTATCTGCGAAAGTCACAAAATAGAATTTATCACACAAAATGGCAGTGATCAAAATCTATTGAACAAGAAGATATCAGCACAGTAAATACAGAAGTAATACTGAAAGCTGTTGAGTTTAAAGAGGTTTATCATAATTTATAGTCAAAGCGATGTGATTAATGGCTGTACTGAGGTCATCCAGCTACAATGTTAAAAAAAGATTTGGAAGAAAAAGAAGTGAGCAGTGGGTTCATGTGCACTGGTTGTGTAACAGCTTAGGTTGCTCATGAAGATGTAAGCTGCTGGGGTTCATGTAGTTTATGGGGCAAACAGAGGGCATAGAATATAGTTTGAAAGCTGATTTTCTTACCATACAGAAAAGAGTTTTCTGTGAAAAAAAAAACAATAAACAGTTCAGCAGATTGTGAGGTATTCAGGTCTATCAAGTCCCCTCAGCTATATCATGGCCACTTTTGTGCCACAGAGCAGCTGAAAAATGTCCTTACTGTCCCTGTAAGGCAGATGGATACAGGAAGCTGAAATCCATAGCATTCAGAGGAGGAGGCTAACCGGTACAAGCAGCCGAGCCTCGTCTCTCATCTAATTACTCAGAGAACCTGTCTAAGCCTCCATGTCAGCACTGGCCTCACACTGATCAAGTTCGCCCTCTGGCCCACACAAGGTGGGCCCTTGTGTCACTGCCAGTAAAGGAGGTCAATGACCCCCCCCCCCCCCCCCCGCCCAATAATCATCAGTTCAGACTGTCTCCAAGGGCCATGCATAATCTCCATCATTCATCTTACAGACGGGCCATATTATCACAGTAGGGGAACCAAACAGCTTATTTTGCCATAAAACTCTGATGTGGGCTATATTGCTGGCATTAAGAGCTTCATAGAGATACACCGAGACAGACTTCTTTGTTCATGATGTTTATCTTGTTGAGATATTGTCTAAAATTGCAGTGAATTGGTGCAGGTCATTTCCATTACTCATTTTTCTGTCAAGAAAATGTATTGTAATTTGTGAGGCTCCAGACTGGCATCTTAAATTACTTATTTTTGTGACTTTAACACTTACAATTTGCACCAATGTAAAAGAGACAAGTAAAATATATGTAAGATTGAGAGACTGAAGAAATTAAGATTCCTTGAGAAATTACTTAAACAGCCTCTAAAATTGTTATACTGCCTTTTAAGACAATGGATTTTTAATAGACACCTACACAAACAACTTCAGCAAATTCTTTTTTACTTAAATTTGCGACTTCTGAGAGTCATGTAGGTCAGAAGAGTTTTTATTTCAAGGGGATGGATGATGGGCTGGGTGATGAACAAAGCTCCTTAGTTATTCCTTGTGTATTTCTGTCATGCTCATGGAACTGAACACCTTCGTGCTAAATATTGTGGTCAGCATTGAAAACGTGTTGCTGTTTTCTTGTCTCGTTTCACTGAGTCTTGTACACCAGGAAACAGCCCAAAGTTCAAGTTTGACAGTCTCTGTCCCTCTTCTTCTGCTCTGTAAGTTATGCGCCTTATGTCTTTATTGCTTATTAGATTTTCACATGTCAAATATAGTTAATGATAGTTCTGTCGCCATAACCACAACTTTGTAACTCCCAGATACTGATGAGCCCTCCACAGGTGTTGCCAAGCAACAGCCACAATTGAAATGTTCATTCTGTTTCCTTTTTTTTTTCTTTAATTATTTAATGTTGATGTACTGAATGTTAAAAATCATCAATAAAATCAATGTTTTGACATCAGATCTGCACTGAAGTTTGCTTGCTGGACTGGTTATATTATGCTGATGATCATTCCAGCCTGGTTCTTCATCAGTGACCTGCAGCAGAACTGAATGGTCACTGCCCTCCTAGTTCTTGCCACCCACTACTCCCTGGCTCTCTTGTTTCTCCCATCTGCAACAGAATGCTTTTAGCTGGGACAGGGCGGTGTGTGAGTGCTGGCATTGTTTGATAGGCTCTCTGTGGTCAATCTCCTCTTACTACAGGTCTCGCTATCTATTGGGCAGCCACACTCCTGCTGAATGATGTGACGTCCAGTTGGTTGGGTGCTTGATCACCATCCCATGACTTCCAGTCTCTAGCTGCGTGTCAGACCCTATGGTCCAGAGGTTTTGCTCCTAGCTATCAGATCCTCCAGGAAGGAAAAGATACCTCATCTTCCTGTGCTGGTGGCCTCCACTCTCTGTTCTCAGAGGCTGGATCTTCATCTGGCGTCCTCAACGATGCCCTCCAGGGGCCATGGAAGAGGAGAGGGAAAAGAACAGGAGTCCAGGTGAAGCTCGAGCTCGAAGCTTGGAGTGGCTGGCAAGTGATGTTGAGTGTTTCAGACTAACAGTGCTTAGACTATTTCCATTGAGGGGAATACTTCTATACTATACTACTAATACTATTTCACTGTTTGGATATATGAGGCCGTTTTACCTGAGGACTGTTTATTCCAGACTCTCCGGTTGCTCGGTCTTCTTTCCCTGCAGTGTGTGGAATATATGAGGGTCAGGCATCAAACTCTCAGCTTTTACGTCCCTTAACTCGGGCCATTTCTGATTAAAAAAAAAATAGGGCCTCTCTAAGCATGGCTCTTTTTAATGCCCGATCGTGACAAATAAAACATTCTTGTGAACGATTTTATACTCTCCAAGAATTTAGATTTCCTGTTTCTTGCTAAAACCTGGCAGCGTGACTTGGACCATTCGTCCCTCATTGAACTCTGCCCGGATGATTACGCCTTCATCAGCCTCAGACATCTGGTCGTGGAGGAGGTCTTACTGTGGTCTTTGGGATTTGGTTATCACATTGTTGAGCAAATCTCTGCCATTTTTCGTCATTTCATCTACAGCTTATTAAGGTGGGGAATAAAAATCCTTTTTACTGTGCTGTGGTGTATCGTCCACCCAGCCCAAACAGCCTGTTTTTATTGGAGTTCAGTGACTTTTTTATCTTCCACCATAAAGCTGTCCTGTCTGGTTGTAGTTGGTGATTTTAATATACATGTTGATGATGACTCGGACCTCTTTGCTTGAGGTTTTATCAATATCATGGATTTTTTTAATTTTACCCAGCATGTGACTGGGCTCCCACATGCCAAAGGTCACACACTGGACCTTGTTTTTTTAGGATTAAATATTGACTGTATTTGCTCTGAGGACATTTTTATCTCTGATCATCACTGTATTCTTTTTAACTTTTGTAAAAACTGTTTGCAAAGAGGTCAGCTCTCGCACTCTAAACTGTTCTTCTGCTGGGTTGCTTTCTGATGTCTTATCACCTTATAACGACGTTGATTTTTCTACAAATCTTTTTAATGATTATTGTCTTTCCATTTTACATAAAGTCTGTCTTGTTAAAACGAGACTAGCTCCTGTTTTAAAGTCATTCCCTTGGGAAAATGACAGCATTCGCTGTCTAAAACGTTTCTGTAGGAAAGTTGAGCACTTGTGCAGAAAAACTGACTTACACATTAATTTGCTTCACTTAAAGGACATTCTAGCATCTTTTAACAATACAGTTAGTGATGTAATGGTTGAATATTTTTCAAACCTGGTGTCAAAGAGCAGAGTTAATCCTAAGGTGCTATTCAACACCATTAGTGATATTGTTACTCTTACTACTCCTGCTGTCCCAAATTTTCTCTAATGAAGATTGTTAAAAATGTTAAAAAGTCAGTGTCAGTCTTTGAAAAAGTCAGTAATGTGAGAAGAAATATTTCTGCCTCAGCTTCTTCAATGTCTGTTCCCAGTCCAGCTTGGCCTGTAATTTTAGAATGTTTTTTGACCCATTTCTTTATATGAGCTGGTCAGATCAGTTGGCTCAATGAAGGCATCATTCTGTTCTCTTGTTTTGTTACCTACATCCCTGTTCAAAGATGTCTTTCAGTCCACTGGTCCCTGTGTGGTCACTATAATTAGCTCTTCCCTGGTGTCTGGTCAAGTCCCTGTTTATTTTAAGAATGCTGTCATCCACCCACTCTTAAAAAAACAAAAAAAAACAAGCTTGATCCCACTCTTTTTAGCAGCTACAGACCCATTTAAAAATGACCATTTAATGCTAAGATTTTAGAAAAGTACAACATTCTTGATCATTTTCAGTCTGGTTTTCATGGGGCTCATTCCACTGAAACAGCCCTTCTTAGAGTCTCCGATGACATCCTGATGCGGAGTGATGCAGGACAATGTTCTGTGTTACTGGTGTTGGACTTGACCTCTGCCTTTGATACTATTGCCCATCACATCATGCGCGACAGGCTGAATTACCAGGTCGGTATATGAGGATCTGCCTTGAAATGGTTTTCCTCATATCTGTCTGGACAATCTTTTTCTGTAGCTGCTGCTAAATTCAGGTCGTCTTCCTCAGCCCTTTACTGTGGTGTGGCCCAAGGGTCTGTTTTGGCACCTTTGTTGTTTCTTTTATATCTGCTCCCTCTTCAGCATATCTTAAATTCTTGTAAGGACATGTCTTATCAGTGCTGTGCAGCTGATATTCAGTTGTATATTCTTTTAAACCCAATTATGTTTTTAAGGTGCAGATCTTGCTCAGGTGCTTAGATACTGTCAGAAGTTTGATGGTTTTTACCAAATTTAATGGAGACTCTTGGACCACGTTCATTAAACCCTCAGTTAGGAACCTCGGGGTAACTCTTGATTCAGCGTTGACTTTGGAGGCTCATGCATGGGTTCGCTCTTGTTTTTATCATTTAAAAATTATTACCAAACTAAGTCCTATTGTGTCACGCTCTGAGATGGAAATGATCACACACATGTCTAAATTACTGTAATTCTATATTAACTTGTCTAAGTAAAAAAGACTCGCTGCTGCGAGGCTTCTAAAAAAGTCTTCCAAGTATTCTAATTTCACTGTTGTTAACTCAGCTGCACTGGCTCCCCATCCACCACAGAGTATATCTAAAAATTTGCTTTCAACATTTCGAGCTCTACACGGACAAGCACCAACTTACATCCGAAAATCTTTGCAGCCATACATTCCCAGCAGGTCATTGAGGTCATGTGATCAGGGCCTTTGCAACAATGACTCCCACTCTGTGGACTCTGTGGATCTCCCTTCCTCTGAATCTGGGATCTGTGGACTCTGTGGATCTCCCTTCCTCTGAATCTGGGATCTGTGGACTCTGTGGATCTCCCTTCCTCTGAGCCTGAGATCCGTGGACTCTGTGGATCTCCCTTCCTCTGAATCTGGGATACGTGGACTCTGTGGATCTCCCTTCCTCTGAGTCTGGGATCCGTGGACTCTGTGGATCTCCCTTCCTCTGAATCTGGGATGCATGGACTCTGTGGATCTCGCTTCCTCTGAGCCTGAGATCCATGGACTCTGTGGATCTCCCTTCCTCTGAATCTGGGATCCGTGGACTCTGTGGATCTCCCTTCCTCTGAGCCTGAGATCCATGGACTCTGTGGATCTCCCATCCTCTGAGCCTGAGATCCGTGGACTCTGTGGATCTCCCATCCTCTGAGCTTGAGATCCATGGACTCTGTTGATCTCCCTTCCTCTGAATCTGGGATCCGTGGACTCTGTGGATCTCCCTTCCTCTGAATCTGGGATCCGTGGACTCTGTGGATCTCCCTTCCTCTGAATCTGGGATCCGTGGACTCTGTGGATCTCCCTTCCTCTGAATCTGGGATCCGTGGACTCTGTGGATCTCCCTTCCTCTGAATCTGGGATCCATGGACTCTGTGGATCTCCCTTCCTCTGAATCTGGGATCCGTGGACTCTGTGGATCTCGCTTCCTCTGAATCTGGGATCCGTGGACTCTGTGGATCTCCCTTCCTCTGAATCTGGGATCCGTGGACTCTGTGGATTTCCCTTCCTCTGAATCTGGGATCCGTGGACTCTGTGGATCTCCCATCCTCTGAGCCTGAGATCCATGGACTCTGTGGATCTCCCTTCCTCTGAATCTGGGATCCGTGGACTCTGTGGATCTCCCTTCCTCTGAGCCTGAGATCCATGGACTCTGTGGATCTCCCATCCTCTGAGCCTGAGATCCGTGGACTCTGTGGATCTCCCATCCTCTGAGCTTGAGATCCATGGACTCTGTTGATCTCCCTTCCTCTGAATCTGGGATCCGTGGACTCTGTGGATCTCCCTTCCTCTGAGCCTGAGATCCATGGACTCTGTGGATCTCCCATCCTCTGAGCCTGAGATCCGTGGACTCTGTGGATCTCCCATCCTCTGAGCTTGAGATCCATGGACTCTGTTGATCTCCCTTCCTCTGAATCTGGGATCCGTGGACTCTGTGGATCTCCCTTCCTCTGAATCTGGGATCCGTGGACTCTGTGGATCTCCCTTCCTCTGAATCTGGGATCCGTGGACTCTGTGGATCTCCCTTCCTCTGAATCTGGGATCCATGGACTCTGTGGATCTCCCTTCCTCTGAATCTGGGATCCGTGGACTCTGTGGATCTCGCTTCCTCTGAATCTGGGATCCGTGGACTCTGTGGATCTCCCTTCCTCTGAATCTGGGATCCGTGGACTCTGTGGATTTCCCTTCCTCTGAATCTGGGATCCGTGGACTCTGTGGATCTCCCATCCTCTGAGCCTGAGATCCATGGACTCTGTGGATCTCCCTTCCTCTGAATCTGGGATCCGTGGACTCTGTGGATCTCCCATCCTCTGAATCTGGGATCCGTGGACTCTGTGGATCTCCCATCCTCTGAGCCTGAGATCCATGGACATGGAAAATCCATCTTTTTAAACTAGCTTTTGATTAGCTTTTGTTCTTATGTTTTTATATTTTCACGTTTCCTGTGTTTCATTGTGAAGCACTTTCTGATTTTAACTTGAAAGAAGCTAAATCATATATTTTTTACTAGCTTACTTTTACTACAAGTATCAATCTTTTCTCCTTCCTTCTGTCAAAGCACCAGAAATTTGCATTTGGAGGCCCCCACTGAACCATTTGATGTTTTAAAATAGATTTGTCTTGAAGGGTGAGGACAGCTATGCCATATTAGCTATTAATGTGATACATTTTATCTTTGAAAGAACTCCCACCTCTATTGGGGAAAGAGAAGCAGAATAATGTCCTGTAGTGAAGCACCAAAAATCACCACTTGGTAGATTTTCACTTCAACAGCCTTTCTTAACTGCTTCTATTTAGTTGTTACTTCAGGAAAAAATGACAGATTTCCAACTTTATCTGCACTGCAGTCACCCACATCTTTGGAAGAGTTATGCAGCCTCTCATGCTTTAACATTAGCAGTTATGATAATGTGAAAGGTCACATCACCCCTAAACAATCCTCACACATTTTACAATATAGCAAGTTGGCAGGCAGTGATACAACTATATCTTAACAGATAATTCCACTAATAATGTTCTGCTAAAGATATCTGTCAATATAAATTGCATAAAATGAGAACTTTTGAGTATTTTATTTTCTGGAAAGTTTCTTGTATTAACGTTCTCTGCAGTGTTAAACCAGAAGCAGCATGATCCCCTGGTGCGAGATCCCAGAGTGACGAGGTATAAAACACAACCTTCCGGCTTTAAGAAATTAATCTAAATTTACCAAAAAGTGGCTTTAACTGCTGATTATAAATGTTGAATACAAGATTCATACATATAAATGACTGTTTTGCTTATATAACTGTTATATTTGTTCTATTTAGGATATAATTAAAAAGTGCATTTTTAAAAACACTCCTCAGTTGTTTTCTTCTTCTACATTTCAAAGAATTGATAGTTAACTTCTGTATCTTTTTGATTTGAGTTAAACTATATAAATGAAATTTCCTATTGTTTTTTCACCCACACATGTATTTGGATCCTTGAATTGACTCAAGAGTTCTGAAGCTGTTCAAGTACTTTAATCTAAAGCCACATAAATGATTTTCACCGCATTACAACACAAAACTGTGTGTATCTTGCTTTCTAAGTATTATACTGCGCTCCCTTTAATCTCAGCAGGGGACTCGGTAGGGGACTCTACAGGAGCTGTGCATTAGGAGCTGTGTTAAATGTTTAGTTCTCGAATCCCAAACTCCTTGGAAAGCTTTGCAGTACATGCACACACAACCACAATAGATTAAATCTTTAGATTAAACAAACATCACAATAATTGAAAGTATCTGAAGGTTGTTTTGCCTCAGAGCTAAGAAAAATGTTGTGGTAAGAACAGAATCAAATAATGAAGGTTATTTTAAACATCAGTTTTGTGATAAATGGATGAAGCTCCCCATTACCCACTACGGTGCATCTTTGATTGCTTGATGGTTTTATAAAAGTATAAAAGTGTGTATTTGAACCGGTTGTTCCCTGTTCTCTCACCCAGCTAACCTTTGCTGCTTGTAAACTACCAAGGGCCTTCCAATTAAACTCACCTTCCCAGTCATATAAGAATTCTTTGAAGGATTTATGGACTCCAGCTGATTTTTATTCATTCTTTGTTCTGCTTGTTATAGCCGCAACATGTTCGGAATGTAACATGATACAATGTACAGTCAAGGATGTATGATGGCTTGATGGTATCAAGGGCCCAAGCACAACTTGTTACCTCATTTAACTGCCTCCATCTCAGATGTTCTCTGTGTCTCAGTTTAGAAAAATTCTAAATTTAGATTCATGTGCTTCTCCATTTGATCCACACAGTGTGACTTCTAGGTGTTTTTGCACTGGAGTGTGCTATAGATCAATGGCTCCCTTCGACACAGTTGCTTGTGCACATCTGAAATCTGTGTACTGGCTGAGTCATCTCAAATGAGTGTGAACAAGCTGATGGAACATTTGCACAGACATGAAGGCTAATTTTAAATGTCGGGTCTCTGAATGCAGTCAGGGCTGATTTCACTGTGAAGACTTGCTATACATGAATTTTTGTGTAGGCATTCCAATGTCAGCATGCTTACAAGCTAATGTTTGGATCATTCACCATTTTAGTTTAGATCTTGGTTTGCTTCCATTTCATATTTAGCACTTCTACTTCTGTGACTTATGTGTTAAAGCAAATTTTTGAGCTCTGTATAATATTGAAACGGCTTTAATTGTTGGTAAATAGAAGTGTTTGGTTGTTTTTGTGAAGTGTTTTTCACAACAAAAAAAAATCTAACTTTTTGCTGGTGATGGAAGAAAAGCACCTCGGATTCACAGGATTAGTTCGTGTGTTTGGACCAGCTCGCCGATCAATATGGACTTGTCCGTGATTAATTGTGATCTCAAGTATGAAAGACCAGACATTGCTTTTAATGGCATTCCACAAGATAAAGCAAAGAATTTAAAATTTCACTTCGAACACCAGTCAGAGGGAATGGAAAAAAATTGCAAGTAAAAGGCAAAAGACATTCTGACAGCCCATTATTTACAACAAGCTTGTAACTGACTAATCAATAGCTTTTTACTGTTGGCTCTTCCTGATGGGGAGCACCTTTTACCATTCCATGTACAACTTTGGCTTTTCTTTGATTTTATCACTGAAGGAAAGTTTTGAAATTGGGTCAAATACTGAGTCAGTTAGCTATTGGTTAACAAACTGCATTCATGTTAATTTACATGCCAAGTATGTAACTGGAGCTGATATGGTTATGAAATACAATGATAATATTTTGTGAATCCACCATTACTTAACAGCAATTTGTTCTATTGTGGGCTCTCTGAAACGAGCGTCATCGCACCATTATGAGCTCCCATAAATATTTGGTTTTGAGTATCATAACTAAAACTTTAGGAACTACTTCGCAAGAGGACCTTTGTTCAGCATAAGCTAAAAGAATGAGATTAATTCAGGCAAAGGGGCTTGTTGGCATGAATGAGTTAGGGATGTTACATTTGATAATAGTTACATTAGAAAATAGAAACGAAATAGCATTTCACTGAAAATGTTTGATGTGTCTAAACAGAAGATTTGATTCAAGAAAAAAAAAATGTATTAAATAAATGTATTTAATCAAATAAAAATTGGGTGTGGAGCAGTGCTACAAAAAATGTGGTTAAGGAAAAAAAAGCTATTGAAAAAGCTGAATTACAAGGTATACGTTAGTTAGCTACGTCAACTTTGCTCTGAGACTTTATGCTGAGAGCAACATTTGTGGGTTTACTTTATCAGTATGAATATATCTGGAGATTAACTGCCAGTCTTGGTTTGTGATATCCAGTTTCTTTCTGGAGAAACTGGTTTGATAAAGCCAAGTCTGTAGTTTTCTAAACTGCCTTTCCTGAAAAGTTTAATCGAGTCAACATGCGATACCCTAAATCTCTCAGTAAGTTTCTTGGAAACATGTTCAAATTATTGAGGATATTCCGAAACCCCTTTAGAACAGTCCCCAGTCTTTTGTTTTTAATGGCCTAACACTCTCCAATACAAATAGCCATTACCACTGGCTATCCTTAGCCGTCTGCATCAAATTTAAGTCACTGACGTTAGCCTACAAAGTGCTTAATGGAATGGCTCCCATGTACTTATATGCTCTCGCAAAGGCTTATGTCGCAACTCGGTCACTCTGGTCGTCAAAGGGTTGTCGTCTAGCAGTGCCTACACCATGCTTAAGACAATCCAGATTCTTTTCATGTATTGTTCCATATTTGAAACTTTTTTCTTACTTAGAACTGACCTTGAAACTACAACCAAGAACCACAGCCTTGCAGCAGAGTGCCTTTGCCCTCATACCCACATCTGTCTAGATTCATACAGTTAGCCAACAAAATTCTTCAACCCTCATTGCATGGTGAATCAAATGCAAAGGGGATTGAATCATTCTACTGGTTACCGTATAATACGGGCATAATAGTTTCCCCTTTAATTATGGCAAAAAGTTAAAATTACTTCGACCTTTGACCACAAATTGCTCATCACTCGGTGAGTCAAAATGATTTAACCCCCATTGGCATGGTGAATACCAAATGGTTATGCCAAACCAATTAACCATTAAGTTAATTCATTGCCAAGATACTGTATTCACAAGAGTAAGACAGATAGATGGACAACCCAAAATGGAGGCATTATGAAAAAAATATATAATAAAACTGTTATTTTGTAGCAATGTACAAACCTAACAGACTACATTGCCCTCAAACCCACATATACACTCTACTGTAACACATTAAGGGTTACATCTCTTCATTCCATCATTTTTACCCAGACTCAGTCAGCTGGTAAATATGCCACTTAAATTCATTAGACACTAGCTCATAAAGAGTGTAATTATTTGGAGTTCTGTGCCTCCATTCGGTTAGTGCAGGAGTCAATTAGGGTGAACAAGTGAATGTTAACTGGCTCATTAGAGGGTGGGAAACAAAGCAAATACCACATTTCCATAGGAATGCTGCCTCTCTGCTGAGTGGAGAGTTATCAAGCCAGCTTCTTGTTGTTAATACAATTAATAAAGAGCATTAAATGACTGAATGTCCTTGATTAAACACAAACATCAGCTCACAGTTCATTTGTTAGCAAAATTAGCTGATTTTTCTCCAATAGTGGATAAGTAAGAATATTTGAGTCAAGAGGCATGTATAGATTTTTTTAATATCTTCTGCAGGTTAATAAGTTAATAACTAATTTTCACATCTAAACAGATGTTATTGTTATGTTTTATTCTACTTTTGGGCTGTGACAGCTGAATCTATTTATCTACATTTATTTATATGTATTTATTTAATTCTCTATTTATTTATTTACTTTTTTATGTGAGCTTAGCTACAAATTTTTTCCACTTATAATAATACTAATAGGAAGTGTTATAATTAATTTGTATTAATCAAAATCTGATTTCAGCATGTGGATGTGCCATAAACCGGTTGATGGCAGTTTGATGGCCTCTCAATGTGACCTGTGGGAAGGTGAACTTGGACCATCAACTCCACCCACATCCAAATCATTTAAAGTGCTAATATAGAGGCCACACCCATTAACCCCAAATCTACCTGGTGAAAGTGAATGTGGGCGGAGTTGAATGTTTAACTGAATACATCTATTTCAAAGTAACTACCCAACGTCATTACTATGGAAAAGTACTCATTTTAATGAACTGAAAATGAATATTAGTGTTAATAAAATATCAAGAAGCATATCAGACTGCGCTGAATGTAACTGAAAGGAACCAAATCATTGGGTTTAGAACTGAATTGTCCAATTTCTTCATTAATTATATCAAACACTATGTATGTAGATACTCATCAGACTTATCAGTCTTATAAAGGAGAGATATATGCCCCTAAAAATGATAGAGACAAGTAAAACTGCAAACTCAACTATACTGTGGCGCGCACACACACACTCACATTTCTTTAAAAATATTAAGGGTTGCTGTATAAATAGTACTTTTAAAAGACCTTCTACCCTATGCAAGTTCTGCAAATGGCTTTAAAATGTTCAGTTAAAATCATTCACATACAAAAACATTGATACAGAGTTTGTATTTATATATAAGGATTTTACAGATACGTGCATCTATCCACATATCAGTAACTGTGCTGTAGGAATTTAATGGGAACATTTTTTCAGGTAAATTCTGTTGGGTAATGTTGAGATTGTTAAGTTCAGTGAAGACATAGCTGGTTAGATAACCCCTAACCCTTACAAAACACACAGCCACACAAAGGGGTGTATGATAGAGCCTGCGAGATCCAACAAGCCTTTGGGTTGGCAATGAAACACTTAAAGTAAGAAGAGTCACTCTGGACATCAGAGAAGCCACATTTCCTCTCAAAGGAAGTGATACTCCAGTATCTCAACTACAGAGTTGAATGCAACCGTACAGCATAGATATTGTCTTTAGTCTGAGAGCATAACAGTGTAAAACACCACAACACCTTCTGACAGAAGAAACCGAATCTGGAAAGAAAGCACAGTGAAATACAACAATGAAAATAAATTATCTCTAAATAAAACCCACATTCAAATTCAGACCCAGTAACTAGTTTTTGCTTTTCCAGTCTTGAATCGATGGCTAGAATGTGAGGTAAGCATGGTAGAAATGTTATTCAATTCTTGTTCTCATCCATCTTTGTATATCACCAAGATTCCACTGAAAGCGTTTTCCTATTGGTAAATGTGGCAGCAGTTCAGTAATAAATCATGAGCAAATGCTTCAGCCACAGCTCAGCTGACATAAGTCTGAACAATTGGATTTCTAAATGGGTGTGTATGGGTTTTATCATGACTCCAGCACCACAAAGAGCAGTTCACCCAACAATAGGGTTTGTAGCAAACTGCACGGATCACTGTTTTTTTAATTCAATCCAATTGATACATATTTGCCACATTCGTCACTATGAATGCTGGTTTACATGCAAATACAAACTTTTCAAGAGCCGTCTATCACAGCTACAATTAGAAGTACTCAAAGCTGAAAAACTGAACTTGCAAGCAAGTTTAAACATTTGAAGCTGTACAATTTCTCTTTACAGCAAATAAAGTGATGAGAAGTGTTCACTGAAATGACCTTATGAAGAAAAAATTTTGACAAAAGCTAATTAGTTATGTAAAATCAAGTAAAACTAGTCATTTTCACACAACTGGAAACAAAGTGATGGTGAGAGAGTGATAGAAGGGAGTGGAGGGTGAGATTTAACAGCAGCTTTTCCAGGAGTATTGAGGAGACAGCATATGATCTGCAGGGTGAAATGGAGGGAGAAAGCCTTGGTACTTTCAGCAATAATGAAACAAAACAGCCCTCAAAAGGACAAGCTGCCCCCAAACTGTACATTTTTGGTAAATTTAGCTATTCTGCCTATGATTCATGTCTGAGAACAGTGTTTAAGACGTGCAAGAAAAGAGCTTTTATGTTCAAGAAAGCCTTTGATGGAAAACCAAGACAGTATTGACTGCACTCTATTTTTACTTTTTAAATCGTGTTTATAATTTCTCTATAATCAAAGTTAAAGAAGTTTACAAGTTTAAAAGTCTCAATAAAACTGTGTGTCTTTCTGTGTGATAGCAGATGGGGAGCAAAAGAGCATCAGTGCATGACAATATAATGAGTCTGCTAATCACAGCATTCAGCCAAGCAGACAATTCAGCCATTGTCAGCAGTCACAACACTGGCTCCAGAAAACAGGGACTTAAACTTTATGCTAACAGCTCAAGTAAGTATGCACAGGATTGAGGGACAAAAGCCACTTTGTTACTTGGTTTACTACCACCGACTCATTGCAGCAGAATAGCACTCTAATGATGTAAGTAAATATCTACTTCATTCTTTTATCATTTATAATATCATTTCTCAACTTATTTTTGACATTTTGACAGATATTTATGTTCAACTTTTAAGTAGCAAAAGTATCAAACTAATGTTACTCAAACTATAAAATTGGCCTGTGAGCCAGTGTGAGCGTGTGTGGTTGTTTGTCTCGTTAGTCTCTGTGTGGCCCTGTGATGGACTGGTGACCTGTCCAGGTTGTACCCCGCCTCTCGCCTGATGACCGCTGGGATAGGCTCCAGCCCCCCTGCGACCCAACCGACGGATTAGGCGGGTATAGAAAATGGATGGATAATGTTACTCAATCTAAAACCCTCCAAAATCACACTTTTTAAGTCAAATGCTTTTCATTAATTGGAAGGTCTTGCTCATAGTGGCAAAACTCGCACAAACGCACACAGATTTCTGCAGCTCCCCTCAGCTCCGGTGATGTTAACAGCTGTGTAACACTGATTATCTAAATCTTTAAATCTGTTGTGACACCGTTCAGTTGTGTTGAGAAAAAACAACGGACTAATTCTGTCAGTCTGTCGTTAATGTGAAGTCTTCAGTAAAGCTATACATATACTGTAATATTAGTGTGGAAGGTATAGGAATTGGACTTAGAATTTTGTATAACATAATTTTTGTATCTTTCGTTTCTTTAAATGGGTAAAAATAGAACTGAACCTATTCAGTTCTATTACATGTCATATATTGTAAACAGAAATAAATAAATGGGCATCAAGGGGAGCTTTACATTTATAAAACTTCCCTTGGCAAAGCAAATCTGTTTGGCATCAAAGGTATTCAGACTACAATTCTGCTGCCATAATGCTGAACAGGACAAGGGAAAAAAAAAAAAAAAAAAAAAAAAAAAAGGGTAAAAATAGAGTTTCCATTATATTCCACAAGTTTCCACTCTCGCCCACACACATTAATGTCTGCCTATTCAAGGACAGTTTCATTTCCCTGTGTGGTTAGTGAGACATATCACATTTGCCCGTTTAGTTTAATAGTCTCATAATGAGAACTGGCCCTGACATTGTTAAACATTGTCTTAGTGACACTGCATGTTTGAGGACACATAAGTAAACTAATCTATGGCCTTAAATTTGGCTTCTTAAAAGACGCAGAACAAATTTACAAGTGATAACTACCACTACACCCGGAATAATAAAATATTTGGTTAGATAATGTTCATCAAATCATTTCAGCTATCCAACCCTCTGCTTTGTGCATTTTGGCTTGAACCCGAGAAACACATTCAAGTCAGTCAGGTGAAATGGTGAAGAAAAAATCTTTATAAAACAAAATAGGATAAAAATGTAATCTTTGCGTATGAACGTAGTTACAGAAAAAACAAAAACTGCTAATTTCCGACCTTACATCAGAATATCAACCGCAATCATTTACTTCAAATGTGCTCTACAACAAAACATATTGCTGCTTTAATTAAACTGCTCAAAATTATACTCTTATATACATTTTTCAAAAGGCTTTACTGGATTATTTCTAATCACATTTTGCTGTTATTTTTCACGAGGCTGATTGAAATACTTGTCTGAAAAGCCAACATACCAGTGCCAGGAGGCTCTTTACAGATATTCAGCACCAAGGACAGCTCCTTCAGTTAAAACCAGCAAACCATTAGTGGGCCTTCACAACACTAATTCAGCAAAAGCTAACACAAAAATGACTCAGTTGACACTGCTCCTAACAAACATTTAGTGTTTTGGGTAATAAGGAACGGTTGTTCGGCATGCAGAACCGGATAACATGGCTGTGCTGTAAGAACCTTCACTTCAAATGATGCCCATCATGATGTTAAGGGTTTTGGCACAGTATGTTCAATGTTTTCCTTCCCCCTACAGGTTTATTGTCCTGTCCCTATCATGCTCCTCAGAGCTTATACAAATCTTTGTGACCCTCAGCTGTTGTGGTTACAAAACCAACAGAACCGTTGCTTGAAATTAGAATTTGACAGAGAAGTAATCTTTTTCCATCCTGGTAACTGTGTTTGTAAGAATGTGCCTTTGTTGAACTAAAATGTTTTTACGCCTTCCAATTTAATAGAGGTAATAAAATACCTAATTCATTATTTGTTTTTGATGTCTATATATAAAGAACAAAAACAACCAATTAACACTTTGGTGCTCATCCTTTCCATTACTAAATGTTCATACGGAGCTTGGGAATAGGGCATTTGGGTACTCGGCACCATCTGAGTGGAACTTTTTACACAATGTCTCTTTGAATGCTGTTAAATCTAGATCTAGAAAATTAATCGTCAAGGTGTTGCTGTTTTAGCTGAGCTTCTTATTTTCATGATTTGTATTGTACCTTTGTACTTTTAGCATTTTTTTGCCATTATTTGTCATAATTTTATCTGAATGTCTTGTGTCTTTTTTGATTAACATGTTATTTGTTTGAGAAAAAAGAAAAAGATTTTTTTAATTTCTATGGGACCTATTACCTGGTTAAATAGGTTTAATAAAAAAACAATAATAATAAAATTAATAATAATAATAATAAAATGCTTTTTAATAAATCTTTATCAAAGAATGTTTTTTAGCTCCAGCTCTCTGAAAGATTCGTTCTGCTCTTATTAAAAAATATACCATTGAAATGGTTGTGCGACAAGCGTCTCCATTAGCTACAAGTTCTGGTTGATGATCTTTCAGTTACCGCTTCAAACAATGTCGACTGAAAACAGATGATACTGGATACAACTTTGGCACTATCACTATGTGAACTGGCCCTTTTAATTTAACTGAATAACACAGAGGCTGTTGTGGTGGTTAGCACCGTTACCTCACAGCAAGAGGGTTCCTGCTGGGGCCTTTCTGTGTGGAGTTCGTTCTCCCCATGTATGCGTGGGTTCTCTCCGGCTTCCTCCCGCCATTAAAAAACATGCACGTTAGGTTAACTGGCGACTCTAAATTGTCCCTAAGAGTGAGTGTGAATTGTTGTGCATCTCATTGGTCTCTGTGTGGCCCTGTGATGGACTGGTGACCCGTCCAGAGTCTACCCCGCCTTTCGCCCAGTGACAGTTGGGATAGGCTTCAGCCTCCCTAAATTGGGTTAAGCGGGTATAGAAAATGGATGGCTGAATAACATAGATTTTCTGGTTTTACAGACATGGGCATGACTATAAAAAATAACCAGAATGGGGTTATTATTTTAGTATCATGAATGAGCGCGATTCAACTGCAGCTTGTTACATTTTACATTTTGTCCACAGGGACATCGTTTTCGAGCTACAGAATGTGTTGCGTGACCACATATTAATCAGACCAATATCAGTTGTTGGTGCATTTACATTCCCAGGGAGGTGAATGCGAGGCAACAGGGAAGATAAGATAAATGGCTCTTCAATGTCGGACTGAATTTGAAGCAAAACATTTCAGCCTTTAAGTTATGGTTTCACCATATGTATATCTTTTTATTCTTTATTCATTAGGAAAAAAGAAGAGCCAACAAACATTTGTTTCCTGTTTTGGTTCGAATTCATAGAACACCCTGTGGTTTTAGCAGAAAGCCTTCCAACATCATACTAGAAGAGAGATTTAAGAGGCTCAGAGGTCTGATCACAGACACCACTGTTGACATGATAATATAACTGTTATAATATAACCACAAACCTGCACTGATTTCCATTAATCTGATGGCAACTGAATGTAGAGCTGTCATGTTTAAATGACCACTCTTCAACATTTTATGACAGCGATGTGACTAAGTCTGAGCAACTACAGGCACATCATTGGACACATCAACAGTCTGACAGATCACTCGATGGTTTTCCTTCACAATAATCATCTGCAGCACAGGATAATTCTTTCTCAGCATCTGCATCAAATGAACGAGAGTAAACCATTAAGTTTTCTGTCTTTTTGATATACTTTCAACAGTGCCCATCCACCATTGTTCTGTTTAAGACAATGCTGCATTCTCGTTAGCTTAACATAATTTTTTAATGGCAAAATGACCTGTTATCACGAGAAAACTGGCTCCCCGTGCACGTGTGGGTTCTCTCCTTGTACTCCGACTTCCTCCTAGTAGAAAATTAATAGATTGATGGACAAGATGTTTTTTTTTTTTGATCTATGGGGACTTTAGTGATATATCTAGATTTTTATACAGTCCTAAGAATTAAAATGAATGAACATCAACATTTCAATCTGTTTGTTGAAAATGAGCGGGAATTAAATCTGGGCTTGAAATCGGACATCTTCAGGAGAAAAATCAGATTTGCAACACTTTTTTTCACAAGCTGTTTTATAAGCTCTCTTTTGGCTCAAACTCATACCAAAAATGCATGTAAGATTTTTACAAAACAACAAATATCATCAACCACTTTTGTTTTATTGCCAAATCTTGACTCTGACATCGTAATGCTAAATTGGTCCAAGAAATAGGATGGAATGGAATATTGGTTATGTTTGACTTTTAAATGTTTAATGATGCAATATCAGTGAGCATTGAGCCTTCTCAGAATGTATCATCCATTATCACTGAAACTAATTCTGTGATTGTCAATGTTTTGCTTCTTGTCTCTCCCGATATACGTCAGTGCTTCAGTACAAATACTATCGTTGCTCTTATTTTGTCCTCTTTGATGCATCAGGGGGAAAAGAATATAGAGCCGTCTTGTTTTTTTTTTCTTCTTTTTAGGCCTTTATTTCAGTTCCATTCAAGGCTCTCATTTGTAGATGTTCTAGGCCTAGAGGGTATATGGAGATGAAAGAGAATATATCTATTTGGTGTGCAGAAAGTAGATATTAAATGTCCTGGAAAGTGGTCTCTTCTCACAGTAGAAGGTTAATCTGCGGAGCCGATGGTGTTTGGTTTATCATCCCTCTAATCAAACAGTTCTCTGTATATATATGAGAACGAGGAATTGAAATGATGGGATTCTGAGTATCGCTTAGAAAGGATTGCTCATTTACAGATTCTTGATTGTGATGGCATCAATCCCCAAACAACAAGTTAAAGTGTGAACATGTTACATTTAACTGTCATAAGTTGTATTTTTGACCTTTCTAATTTATTCAAGTTAGATCTGCAACATGGGTGAATGAAGCATCAGCACATACATACAGTTTAACACATTTCTACAGGACATAAGAGAAGATTAAATCCAAAGTGATTATCTTGTTAATTAGGTTGCTTTTAAAAACATGGCAGAAAAAAAACAGATGAGAGGGATTGTCAGTAAGAGTAGTAGTGCAGTTCAAATCTAAATGTTACAACAAAAATATTGCTTCCACTATTACAGTTCTTACTGTTAACGCTAATTTTGTTATTCTTTTCCTTTGAAGCAACCATAGAGAAGTCTGAACCTCAAAACTATGTGATTCTACCTCATTTTGAAGAACCTGATTTCTCAGTTCCTGAATTTATTCGCAGGGTTATTAAAAAAGTTCTGGATGAACTTGACACATGAACATGTTCATGTTATAACATCTGACTCAGAAACTGTTTTGCTCTGCCTTTGCGGAGAACTGCTCTTTGTCTTCTGTCATGGCAACCTGGAGCTGACTTGGGCTTAATGCGATTGTTGCCACAAGTTTGCTCACTTATTAGCAAGATGACATAAAAACTACAAAGCCATATTTCATGACACCTGGTGGTGAGTTTGAGTTTAGGTGAAGGAAGAACTAATTAAATTTTGGTGCTGATCAGGCTCACTATCATAAGAATTAAGAAATATAGAACTGGTCTTGGTGGAAGACCCTGAGAGCTAATTAGCAGTGTTTCTATTGTTTTTATTACCATTTACAATATAGCTGCTGTTTCCTATTATGGTCATTGTTAATACTATTGTCAACTATGAAAATGGGTAATAATGGATTATAATGATAAAACAAAAGAAAGGTAGACCTAATTTGGGAAAGCCATTGAGAAGAGATGTTTTTAGTTGAGACTTAAACTCTGGAACTGAGGAGGACAATCTGAATTGCAGGGGGAGGCTCTTCCAGAGTACTGGAGCTGCAACTGAAAAGGCACAATTGGCACAGGATACTCATTTGGATTTTGGAACACAGCATTCAATGACCTTAGAGGAAAACCTGGAGTAACGGAGCAACTGGCCAGACAAATAAATTGGCAAAAGAACAGTCAAGCATTTATATGCGACAAGTAGAATTTTATCATTTATCCTGTACAAGACAGGCAGCTAATGTAATGAGGCCGAATTGGGTGAAATATGTTCAGGAGTCTGTCTGCAACATTATGAACTATAACTGATATTCACACCGGGCCCATTCCGCTGTATATAATTAATTGCAGTAATCCAATCTAGAGGTGATAAATGACTGAGAGGTCTGTTCAAGGTCATTAAAATAAAAAGAAGAAAACAAAAGGTTTAACCTTTGCTAAAAGACTAAGTTGATTTAACAAGATTAACAGTGGGGTTCTCTACATTGGATCTGATATAGGGAATCAAGGAGAAAAGATTGTTCAACTATTCCTTTAATCGTTCTTTTCAGCGAGAGGAACGTGATCTCAGTTTTATTTTGGTTGAGGTTAAGATAATATTGTGAAAACCCCATTTTAACAGCTGTTAAATAATTAGTTAGGAAGTTCATAAAATAGTGGAAGGTTTCCAGTTGGTAGTAGCACCTGACACCAGGTACATTTTTAGCACCTACTCGCCCACGGTTCCAAGCAAGCTGAATTGAGCCAAAAATTGACATCGACAGACTGCAGGCCACTGATTGGCTCATCACTAGATGAGCCGACTCCTTCACAAGAACCCCGCCATGTTTAAGAACCCGGCAACAGCAACCGTGCGATTTTATTATTTTTATTATTTTATTATTTATTATTATATGCGATTATCGGACACTAAGTAAATGGCTACACACAAAGCCATAGAGGAATACCATCTCGTTTGTGTTACATACAAATGACGGCACAGGACTTTCGGGCCGCCTTGCTATAATGACCCCTCCCACATTGTGGTGACACTTAATTATAAAAGAAAACAACTTAAACAGAGTATAGTCGAGTCGAGTCGAGTCCAACAGAGTAGGTACTAGTGGAAAAGAGCCATAATTGTTGCACATAACTCAAATGAATGAAATTAACTTCAAAGGCATGCCCAAAAAATTATAGAGAAAAAACCACCTCCCACGTGTTCATTTTACCCATAAACCAGTCTAACTTGTGAACAGAATATAGAACAATGCCATATGGGAAAACTTGTCCTGCAGTCCTCAATAATGCATTACCGTGTCTAATAAATTCAGAAACAGCATGAGAAATACAATTTCCACATTTACATACCATTATGGAGGTGACTTACTTCACAGTTAAGGTGCTATCCATAATGATGAAATGCTATAATGGGCACGTTATGGAAATTGAGGCAAAATATACAACACAGAACACCCCGAGGATAATATTTTTTCAGTGTTTCACTGCAGAATAAGCTGTCTGTCTTGTTGTCGTTGACTTTGCAATCAGATGCAGTCTGAGGTGTCACACACTATATTCAGGATGTGACCAGGGCCTGCAGAACCTCTAGAGCAGATAACAACCGTCCCTCACAGGAAGAGGAAACAAAAAGAATTATTTAGAATTATTGTAAAATATTTATATGGGATCTGGCTCTGACTCCAATTGCCAAAATATAACACAGGTTATTCAACACAATAACCCAGCAAGGGAAACTGAAACATTAATCCTCCGTGTCAATACTAAAAAATACACAATTTTATTATTTTGAAACCTTAAAACTACAATCAATTAAAGTGCAGATGTGGATTAATAAGCTACGAGTAAATGTTTGTCCCGAGAAGACTCTGGTAATCATGGACATTTAAAAAAATGAATAAAATAAGTACCGTACATCGTGAAAATTCCCTTAAAATTAGCAATACGTTAACAACTCCCACACATGCTGGAGCCTGCTCTTTGCAACTTGGTAACAATATTAATGAACTGCACTGGATGAAGCAAAATGGAAATCAGGATTGACCTCTGCCTGCAGGAATAACACAGAGAAAACAGTCTCTACCAACTAAACCAAGGCAAATACAAGAGGAACAAAAAAGTGTTGAGAGAGAAATATGCATCTCATTGTTCCATTCAATATTGTAGATTTTCTGACAACATAAAGTTCCATAAAACATATGAAGATATACACTTGACTAACTACAACAGTAAAATCCCTGAGAATTAATGGGCTGAAAATTTTTTGGGGAATTTTACCCTTTGCTACTTGACATAGGGGTGATATATGCACTCAAGGGGAGAGGGCGACAACTTATGACCCCTTCTACTGATGCTATCTGAAGCTGTCCTGGAGCTTTTTAATACAATGTAGATTCATAAGCATAGATAAGCTTACGAGTGTTTCTACTATCCATCTTGTAGTATTTCGGTGCATTTTTCTTTCGTTCCCCACTACTTCCTAGGTTAGCTGAACATGATTAAATGACATCACTGTAAATGTTTGCATGTCCTACACTATGAGTGCTGAATTTGTGGGATTTGATTAAATTATGAATAATATCCACAATCCACCCATGAATTCCAAGCTGTGGAGGACAGGCGAGTCACATTGCTTACCTTGTTATAGTATTATATTGAGGGAAAACATGAATCTTGGTATTTACAGAGATGCTACTTTGACACTTACCACTTATGTAAACTTCTTTGGTTAAACACACCTTTCTCATATTTATATTCCTCACATGGTATCAGCACTCCCTCAGTAGGACACCAGTGGGCTCAACAAAGAGTCTGAGGTGTTGACCAAGCCTCCAAACTAATCAGATACCAATCTGATGGTTTCTGTAGGAAGTAAGCTCAATCCTCAAAGACCCGTCCTCACAACCCACAGGGCCCAAAAGCTCCATTTCTGGCATCCTGATACCCGACAGTCCAGGACACCTTCAGATGTTCTTCGTCCACAAAGTTCTCTTTCAGACTCAATCTAAGAAGCAAGAAGCAAAACAAATCTTTTATTCATTCATAGTTTTTATCCGAAGGATGTCAGACTTTATCCTTTTGTTCTAATGCTATGAAAACCAGATTTTATGTCATCATGAACCGCTCTTATTGTTGTGTTGATTATGTTTTGTTGTGTGAGATGCTTTCATTGCATTTATGCACGATTTGAGCCATATATGCAGAGCACATTATCAAATCCAGTCTGTGTTCAAGTGAGACATTTGTATCTGTAAACTGAATGTTGGAAGATTTATTTATTTATCTACTTTTTTTCCTTGGAGAGCATGACATTAAGAATTATAAAATTGCTCTTTAGAAAATTTGCTACGGTCCTCATGGTTATCAGGAGGGGCAGTGGAGCATTCAGTGTCCTGACCTCTGTGTCAAAACAGTGGGTGAAAGACCAGCTTTCTATGGAAACCCAGTCAGTGGACTCTCCAACAGTATGGGTTTATCAGTGGTTAATGCAGATTATCTGATGGATGATATGATGCCAAAGTCATACATTTCTCATCCTATGTTTTTAATTTGATTAAATACAAATGAGATACTGAACTGCTGAACTTCAATGAGCATTATTTCTGCATGGCTTCTGTGCATTAAGTCATTCTATTATACTGTGCAAATAATTAAAAAAAAAAAAAAACTAAGTACCAGCAACATAAATGTCTGCAGGTAATCAAGATCATTGTTCCTGAGCAGCCATACTGACAACTCTGTCATCTGCATTCCTTTTATGTCCACTGGCTCTATGAAATAATCAGCGACTAAGGCTGTGAAATAATGAGCCCATGAAAACATCTCCAAATGGAGAAGAGAAAAAAAAAAGAAGCTGCATCAGCCAATACAGCATATGTGATAACTACTCTGTAAATCAAAGCAAACCACTGCACAAAATGCACTCTCCAGTGAGCAAGGCGTTATAAATCTAAACCCAGCAAAGTACCTGATATACAGCAGAAGTCAACGACGTGTCACTTATGGAGCAGTTACACATATCAAAAATCACAAGAACTCATAACGTGCAAAATTCATGGCACATACCAAGAACAAAACAAAACAAATTATCCTATAAGATGTAATAGTAGTGCTGGTGAGAAAAGCAGATGACCATCAGTACATCCTAAGGCTGACAATTACTGCAGTTGATTTAACAGCTTAATCACAGTGCAGCGGTTCAGATGTTATAATGATGTGAACAAGCAAGCGGTCACATCAACCCTTCTCTTTAAGTGAAAACGTTCACTGAACGCAAAGCTGCGTGTGTAAAAAGTGCACCTCAAACCAAACCAAAAGTTTTCATCACATCTGAAAAATTACCGAACACATGCTCATATATATACAATAAATTGGAAAAAGAGGAGATTAAGAATGAGCCTCATTTTGAACTAGTGCTGGTACTGTCACACTGTGCGCGTTTAAACTGAGACATACAGGGGTTGGACAATGAAACTGAAACACCTGGTTTTAGACCACAATCATTTATTAGTATGGTGTAGGGCCTCCTTTTGCGGCCAATACAGCATCAATTCGTCTTGGGAATGACATATACAAGTTCTGCACAGTGGTCAGAGGGATTTTAAGCCATTCTTCTTGCAGGATAGTGGCCAGGTCACTACGTGATGCTGGTGGAGGAAAACGTTTCCTGACTCGCTCCTCCAAAACACCCCAAAGTGGCTCAATAATATTTAGATCTGGTGACTGTGCAGTCCAAGGGAGATGTTCAACTTCACTTTCATGTTCATCAAACCAATCTTTCACCAGTCTTGCTGTGTGTATTGGTGCTTTGTCATCCTGACACACGGCACTGCCTTCAGGATACAATGTTTGAACCATTGAATGCACATGATCCTCCAGAATGGTTCGGTAGTCCTTGGCAGTGACGCGCGCATCTAGCACAAGTATTGGGCCAAGGGAATGCCATGATATGGCAGCCCAAACCATCACTGAACACCCCATGCTTCACTCTGGGCATGCAACAGTCTGGGTGGTTCGCTTCTTTGGGTCTTCTCCACACCATAACTCTCCAGGATGTGGGGAAAATAGTAAAGGTGGACTCATCAGTTGTTTCATATTGTCCCCAGCCCAAGATTTGCGCTCCTTGCACCATTGAAACTGACGCTTGGCATTGGCACAAGTGACCAAAGGTTTGGCTATAGCAGCCCAGCTGTGTATATGGACCCTGTGAAGCTCCCGGCGGACAGTTCTGGTGGAAACAGGAGAGTTGAGGTGCACATTTAATTCTGCCATGATTTGGGCAGCTGTAGTTCTATGTTTTTTGGATACAATCTAGGTTAGCATCTGAACATCCCTTTCAGACAGCTTCCTCTTGCATCCACAGTTAATCCTGTTGGATGTGGTCCTTCTTGGTGGTATGCTGACATTACCCTGGATACCGGGGCTCTTGATACATCACAAAGACTTGCTGGTCCTGGTCACAGATGCGCCAGCAAGACGTGCACCAACAATTTGTCCTCTTCTGTACTCTGATATGTCACCCATAATGTTGTGTGTATTGCAATTGCATTTTGAGCAAAACTGTGCTCTTACCCTGCTAATTGAACCTTCACACTCTGCTCTTACTGGTGCTATGTCCAATTAATAAAGATTGGCCACCGGGCTGGTCCAATTTAGCCATGAAACCTCCCACACTAAAATGACAGGTGTTTCAGTTTCATTGTCCAAACCCTGTACCACGAGCACATGTGTGTATAGATATCTATATAGATCTGTCCACATGACCTCTTACATAGGTTCTTCTGTGTATATGGTATTAAACGCCTTGTTTTCCTGTACAGACAACGCCTTTAATCTCCTTGCGAGATGATTTAAATATAAGTAAACAGCGTTTTTCTTCTTATTGACTACTGCAAGATTTACAAAGTAAACATGAAAGAAATAGAGACACACCAACACATCGCTTATAATTGCATAAAAACACAAAGACATGAAGGCACAATAGAAGTTGAAACAACGAATCCTTACCCAGTTGAAGCAAGGTAAGGACCACCTCATCAAACAGACTTGGAAGGACAGGTGCGGCAGCTGCAAAGCTCTTCACAGGGAGAAAGGCCTTCAGGCTACATCACTGTTTTCTCCTTAAAACGCTCCATGAAAAGCTACAGAAACCATAAGAAGTCCAGGAACTCGCTGAAATTTACACAAAGTTTGTTGGAAAAAAAAATAGTTTAGTCCAGATGAGAGTTGGCGTTGTTAAGATGGTTCAAATGAATCGCGTGCTGCCAACGAGGACACGTCACTTAAACGTGAGTCACGCTCGCGTGCAGAGGAGCGTGACAATATACTTTGAAAATCACACGATTTTTCCACTGCAAATAAAACAAATGCTGGGTAGTGTGAAAATAAAAAAGGAAAAATAGACTGCCAAAACAATCATTCCTCATCATAACCTAAATGGCTAAAAGTCTCCGTTGTTCCTGTGGCCTGGCCGCTGTCATTTTTTTAACCAATCAAACTGTCAGTATAGTCTAAATAAATGACTATTAGCTGCATCAGTAAACTGCTCTTCTGTGTGAATTTACACACAAAAAAACTATTTGTTTCTATTATAAGAAGAAAACAACACAATGTTGACATAGAAGATAAGTACTTCTCTTAGTAAATGTATGAGACAACATCGCAGCTACATTACAGTACAAATGATGTAGACTGTATTATGCCGTATTGTTGTGTAAACCGTAGGTTCAGGGTTACCAAAACAGCTAACTTTGTTGTTATTCCTTTAGTGGTTTCTTTTTTTCACAGCCAGATATTTCCAGACAGTCTTAGTCTATAACCTCTGAGATCATTTATATTTTGTGTTCTCAGTAAGTAAACACCAAAAATGAATTGGGTGCAGTTTGATTGGCCTGTAGCCTGTAGCAAGACGTGTCCAATACAGACTATATAAAAGTAGAGTTTATCTTTAAATGCACTCATGGTCTGTTACATCTGTCTTATGGAGATTCTTTCATCAGGAAACACCACACAGTACTTGGCCCTGACTGATTCAGGAGATGATCTGTGTGGATCAGTAGCAATAAAAAAAAAAAGATAAAATAAAAGACGCGCACACCCCAGCGACCCGAAGGCACAGGATTAAAATCAACACTGTTATTCTCAGAGATCCCACAGTAACAAACCCAAACTAAACTCCTCTCAAGGTAGCTGCTTGTGGTGTATATCTGTGTTGAGCTCATTGTACATCACGTTGCATCATAAAATCAATTTCCTCTTTGTCGATATGATGAGAATTTCTTCTTTTGTATCATGTGTAAGCAGTTAAGTGACCCTTCAAGCATCTTTGTCCAGCTTAGTCGGTCAGCTCCTAAGAATCACATTTTCCCTCACTGTGAGTATCCATCATTTTGTTGTTTAGTGTCCATTCTCTCTGCCCTCTGGCCCCTATAATCATTAGAGTGAAATGGTTTATTGCAACCTGAAACAGCTACACAACATCTGGGGAAAGTTTGTTGAAAATGAATATTTCTGAGTGGCACAGACTGTGCTGGTATGTCATCTGCTTAATGGAAACGTATATGCAGATTGTACAATGGTCCACTGAGTAATCCCAGTACCACATAAAATCTTACGATCTTATCTTTTTACTGAAATAATTACAAAGCTTTCAAATAAACACACGTCACAGGTCTTCATTTTAGTTCATGCCTGCTTTTAATGAGGAAGCAAAACTTAATGTTGCACAAATTAAGATGTTAAATGTACCACAGAAAATAAATGTAATAAAAGACCGTTACATCATTCATTTTTTTGGTGCAACATAGGTGAAAGAGAATTTAATTTTCATATATTATTCTTTAATGTATGCATTCATGTTTAATGCACTACATTTTTATAAAGGGGACAAATGGTAAACTCAGAGAAAGATAGAAAACCTCAAGGGAGCTCTATGAATGACTGCTGCTGTCATGTATCGGGGAGATGTGACCCTCCCTCTGGCTGTGCCATACCTTGCAATGTTTGGTCTCCTCACTCCAGCTGTGTGCTCCCTGGGCCCGTTTCCATGCTGTCTCCGTAGGTTCCTGCACTATCATTAACAGGCAGCATGTAAGCTGCAGCCTCTCCCAAACCCTTTCTTTCTTTCTGTCTGTAGTTCCCAATAAACATAAGCCTCCTCTGCCAGGCCTGGCATTCTTGAAATGTCAGAAAAATTGTCCCAAGGCGTTCCAGCCTGTTAAATTAAGCCAGACATGCAAAACTGAGCCACTAATGAAGTACATTAACCTGGAGCACTGAGCATCCATTTTCAGTATTGTGTTGTTTGCTTACAAGTCACCATGGGGAAAAAGAGAGTGAGGGGAGGGGAGGAAAAGGAAAGATACACTTGACAAGATTATTTTTGAGAGGAGTCTGAAATGACTTGATGGCTGAAATATGCTGATCCACTGCAGCATCTTCTTTCAGGAAGAAAGAGATGAAATGCTTTTTTTTGCAGCATGCTCAATACCATGGACTAAATAGGAAGAAGTAGCCGAAAAAAACAGAACTCCCTCTGGATTGCATTTGTCTGGGTGACATAGCCAATGTGCCCACAGATTGCTGCGTCAGAATGAGCTATTGTGTATCGAGCTTTTTGTAAAGGCTTTAAAAATGCATTTATCCAGTCGTACAGTTAAGATTATTCAGTGTTGCTGACATTCTCTGAAACTCACACTAGCACTTAGGTTCAGAAATCTGTCATCTACAGATTTGACCTGCAAAACTGTCCTCTGTTCATGTCACAGAGTTGATAAAAAGTGCATTAGACAAGATTTTTTACTATCTCATGCACAAAGTGGCCATAATATATCTGCAAGGGTCTGCAGTTTTTGACAGGGTTGTTGATCAATTCCAGTAACTCATTGTTTACTTTGCCAAGTGCTGAAAATTTTGGCTCTCGGAATTTCTTCTTAATATCTTTCCGTTTACAACAGCTTAGAGATGAGGACTGGCACCGAAAGCTGCTGCTGAGCCACAGTACATTTGGTTCTTACACCACAAAACAAACTACAAAGAACCTCTTAAGGTAACGGTAGAGTTCTGCCCTATTTTTCTAGCTCACTCATCCATTGTTAAAATGTGTATCTAACTGCAGGTTAGCATGAGCGCTGTCAGAAACTTGCTGTTGCCAATGGAGACTGAAATGGATGACAACGTCAAGGATCTAAATGTAAGTGCACTCCAGATACAAACAACCATCATTTTAGGGTTCTTTCTCAGTCAAATTATACGGTATTATGCATCATATTGTACAATGGTACTGAAGTATAATGTGTCCTTCCACATATGAGGAAGCTTTTATTGATATACTACAAAATGGGTCATTTTGGAGCTTAGTAGAAAAGTAAAGTTTCAGATACCCTGGTGTTTATTATCTATCCATTGGTAGAGTTCCATTAGTGTTTTTTTCCATTAGTGTTCATCTTAAATGTCTAAGCAATGATTGACCATGATATCTGGTTTGTAAAAACTTCAGTTGTCCACTGAATCTTATTCAGTGCCATTATCAGGTAATCGTTTAGACCCATTTAATACTTTGGTTTCTACAGAAATAGTTACAATTCCAATGACATTTAGGGGCGGCTGAAGCTCAGGAGACAGAGGAGGTGATTGGTGAGTTGATCCGTGGCTTAATCAGTACACATGTCAAAGTGACCTTGGGCAACATACAGAATCCCACATTACGTCCAATCAGTGAGAGTGTGTGAATGACAGAAAAATACACAGCTTGTAGTAAACTTACTCTGTGGGTGAGTTGTCAACAAGAAAAGACAATCAAATGATCAACCTTTCATTTGTTACACGTAACACACATGACAGGATGCAAATAGCTACATAGTTCATTCCGCAAAGCATTCCAAAGGTTAAAAAAAATCCCACAAAGGCTACATTATTCATACAGCTGTGGAGACACAGCTCATGTGATGATGTATTTGTTCAATGTGTAGCCACTTTGTTGCTGTGTGACAGCGTTCACCTACACTTTGTTGCTACATGACAAGGTACACATCTTACACACTTCTGATTCGGTTATTTATAAGAACGAAAAGGCATTAGTTTCAGATTCTCATGCGATTTCAATTTCATTTACGTCCTGATTCCCTCATTTTCTACTCTGCTGTCTCAAGCCATTATTTGGAGTCATGAGTTATAAGCACCTGGTTAGGTTTAGGATATACATAGTTAGGTTTAGATTTTACCACAAATACAACATGGTTATGGTTTGAAAAATATCGCTGCTGACATGTTTTAATATAATCAGTTTACGTTACAGTCATGTCATACGTGTAATGTAGCGACACTCCATGAGACAAAACAACTAAACCTAAATTGTCATCTCATGATTTGCAACCCTGAACTATGACACAACAACATGTTGGACATTTGGACAAACAAACTCAAAACGTGTTTTCTTGAGCCATAAGAGTGAGTGCAGGCAAAACATGTTTTAAAAACACACTTTAAGCAATTATAACATCTTATTTGAAGGCTTTGACAGAAGCGTCAGCCTGTGGATAAAAAGACAGGGAATGAATAACATTATAATTCTGAAAAGCAACTAGCAGCTCACTATGCAAAGCTGGTGAGCTGCTCATGCTGTCCAGGTAATAAATAAATAACTGGTCCACGCCTTTTTAACCTTGTCTATGTTCTACAAAGCACTTTACATGTGTTTCTCATTAGCCCAGGGACTCATTCAGCTCTTAGTATCATATATATGCCCTCTATATACAGTGCTTTTCTCTATAGTCACACACTGATAAACATATTGGGGTAATGTGAGGTTCAGTGGCTTCCCCAAAAACACTACCACACGTGGACGCACGTGGGTTTGATTCACCGATTTTCCAGTTTGTGGAAGGCCATAAATAAGAAAGTAATTCTCATCAGATATTGTTTTTTTCCACCACAACACAGCCCCAGTCCGCAGGGTTGTCCTTGGCGGCAACGTACAATTTTTATTACCATTGGAAAGGAGTCAGATATTTGGTTTTAGCTGATACTTCCATCTTTAAAAAAAAAAAGTAGTATTTGTATCTTTACTCTATTTTATTTTTTTATCTTGACATGAAATACTCTAAACATTTAATTAAATGGCTGATTAAACATTTATGATTGAAAAAAGTTCCTGACGTCCTATAATTCTCTTGTATTCTCCCTGACTATTCAGTGACTGTTTAAATCTCCTGTGGCAGCATTTTATTGAGTGATGAGTGACAAGACCAGCAGCTCACATGTCATCTCAAGTGACACCAACACATTTAGCAACAAGATGAAATCACACAAAGTATGGATGCAGACATTTGCTTCCTATGTTTTTTCATTCTAAAGGCATGATGACATTCAATCAATCAAAAAACTGTCTGAGAGAGGAAGAAGAGCAAAGAGAGCTGTCAGCAGCCTCCACAGCGAGGCCTTCCTAGTCACTGGACAGCTGTTTCCATGTGAAGTGGCTCTTAAAGGTGCTTTCAGACCAAAGGGTTTTAAGGACTTTCAAAGATGAAAGTACCCAATGGGGAGCTATAGTGAGAACGGTAAACTTTAAAGGCCTTTTTTTTCTGGTTTCCTTTCTTGCAACCAAAAAGAATTATGAGGTGAGGTATTTAAGGACACAACATTCAACAATCCGTGCAGCGTGCTGAAATCACACCTGTATATGGGTTTCATATTAACAATGAAGCATGAAAACAGCAAGAAGCATGACCGACTGAACAGAGGGAAGTGTACGCTGAGTCTCTCCATGTCAGCCCCACATAGGTCAGCCATTTCAAGAGTTTTGAGTTGATTTCATTATTCATCAGGTTCAAGATGCAACTGATTGCAGTAAAATGAAGTCAGCCCACTTGAGTTTACAGTGCAGCCACACAAAACCCTCATTTTGTCTGCTGTTGCACAGTATGCCCATATGGCCCTCATTTAGCCCTTATGAAGAGCACACTGGCTGCCAATCGGAAGCATGCTGAAATGCGACACTTATGAGAGGGTCAACGATGTTGACAAATACTGTTTACAATTCTGTTAGCTTGATTAGAAATATTAGCATTGAAGCACTGGTCAAGGGTTAAAAGTAAAATCTGATAAAATTCTTGTCACAACAAGCTCCAGTTTCATATTCAGTACCACATAATGCACCTTCTGTAGACTTATCGGGTCTTAGTTGTATTCAGCAAACTGGTTGGTATTCTGCCATCTCATGTTCCCATTTTGTATCTAAAATAACTTATAATTGTAACACTATTCAAGTGAAACTTTTCTATATGGCTTCCCGTGACATTTTGAGCAGCCAGTTCCTTTCCTTTGGAAAAATTGCCATGCTGCTTGGAACCATTTTTCCTTGTGAGCTTTCAACTTTCAGTGTTTGCCAGTGGCTGTCTGAATATAAGATTCAACTCAATGGGAGCAGATGAAACAGAGAATGTCTGAAAAGATGTTGATTATCTTAAGTTTGACTCCACAAAGCGTCTCACACATATTATTTTCTTAACAGACAGGATTTTTAAGAAGCTTTGTATGTCACCAGAAGATGACACTTTTAGAGCAACAAGTATGGGATAATGAAGGAGGTGAAAGAACCAGGAGTATTTAGCTGGGTTATTATAGTTTTTCCCTTAGAAAAGTGTGAAAACCAAGCATCTGCTCATGGAACAGCTAACGCTATGATACTGTTCAGCAGTATTTATCATTTAGCTTGAAAATCACGAGCTAACACTGTGTTCATCACTATGAAGTTGTCTGTTATAAGCCTGTGATGAGTCGGCCCCTCAGTTTATTATCATGAATTAGTGGCTTAAAGGCCACCGATTACTGGTTCAAGCAGAACCAGTGGCTGCCAGGGATGCAATCTTGTCTAATATTTTGTAACATTAATAGTTTTGTATTATCGGAATGCGTATAATAGCTAATATGATTAACACAGAAAACATATCTAAGAGAGCTGTCTTGTAAAGTCAGCAGTGTGTATATGGATAAAACAACAAAGACACATTATGCACTAGCAGCAGAAATATTTGATGCTAGAAGCAAATAAAACAATAAAATCCCCACTACAAGATATAGTTCAGCTACTGAGAATCCCCTCTGACACAGCTGTTTTTTCAGTTTTGACCTACTCACTGTTTGCTTTGGTTTAGACACCAAAACTTCAGGGACAGAGTAGGTAAAAGATGATGGCTTGGTTTGAAAAGAAACTCTCAATGTTGAGAAATGATGCTTTGAACTGTTGATTGGACTCAAAACAAACCATAAAAAGCAGTATTTTATAATGCAAGTGAGACTGTGTCTGAATACAGCCACTGTGGCTCAGGTGAAAGGTCATTCAGTAATTGGAAGGTCACTATTGAGTGTATGAAAGAAAAAGTAAGCATGTATATTATAAGAAGCTCTGTATAAATGTGTGGATAAGAAACACAAAGTCTCTTGAACACTAAACCCACATAAGAAAAAGAGAAGTGATGACAGATCTCCTGCTGTGTATCTCAAAGGCCGTTTGCCTCCTGTTGTCACGCTTGCGTTCCTTCTCATGCACCCATTGCTGCTCTGAATAGCCAATCAGATTGAGCTCTGTCAATTATAGACCCAATGACAATTCTCTAATTTCATTAGGTTGAAAAAAGATTTTGAGTCCTGGAGAGTGCAACGACGACAAATGGCTCATAACAAAAATACAAGAGAGACAGAGGTTGAATGATGCCTTGAAAAGGTTTTGTAAAAAACCTTTTTCCAGAGTGAATCTGGTTTTTATGTAAGACTTAACCCAGAGGCAGTTTGCATACACAAAATGAAAACCCCATGGGAATACCCAATTTCCAAGGCAAATAAAGCAGGGAGAGTGATCAGCTGAGCCAAATGCTGAGCCAAGTTGAGAAGAAATGATACAGCACAAAAGGGTTACTTCCTATTATAACAACTTCAAACCTGTACTCACTGAAGGTAAGCTACCTAAAACTTCTGATAAGAATGCTACATTAGAAATGCCTAAAAAATGTTCAAATCCAGGCAGTTAAGGCTTTCTTTGGTGCTTGAAAGCATTACAACCTGCTAAAGTCAGGAGGGAACACAGCATGTGGACAGAGAGCTTCTGGCAGTGACTAAAATTGTTGAAAGAAACACTACTAAAAGCCTCCCTCTGAAACCTGACAATTAGAACAAATAAAAAGACCTTGATGATGATATATTCAGTTTTGCCATTGTGTCCTCTGAAGAGCACAATGAAATAGCCTCAAATAGTAGAGCAAAGTAACGTTAGAGAACATGAATAACATGATATGAGCATTGTGCTCACACTGTGACTGTGAGAATATTGTCCTCGTGAAATGAAAGGTAAATTTACCTCTGGCATCATAACCGCCAAATGTACCTCCTTCTACTTTTCCAGGCTACTAATAAACCTCCAACTAATTAAGCGCCATTGAATAACCAATTCTGCGTCGCTACACAGCTTAAGAAATTAAGATTTTGCCCACCCCATAGTAAATAAGATTTCTCTGATATGTTTGAAATCCACTCAAAAAGGGCTCCCATTACAGATCTTTATAGTCTAATTGTCTTGTCTGCACTATGGAATAAAAAAAGTAATACAAAATTTACTGACAAGTTCACTTAACTGCTGGCTGGTAGTGATATTATCCAACACCTTGTGTTGCAGTAATCTTGCAACTGCACCACTTAAGCAGGCTCACCTCTCCATTAGTAACGTATCTTTCTTGTTTTACTATGCAACATTCGACCTGCTGTACATTCTTTTCTGCACGAGGCACAGATGTTGTGCATGAACACATTTAAAACATCCACATACATGTACTGTGTCAATTTCATTACACAGAGAGGTGCATTAGTAGTTGAACAAATGAAAAAAACAGTCATCAAATAGCTGTATTCCTTGAAATAAATTATACATTTTTAACTTTTCTGATAAAAAAGATTAGAACATATTGTGTTCTTATGATTTGGAATAAAGTATAACATAATTTGAGTTGATTTTTAATTGTCACCTTATGTTGACTGTTTTTCCACCTCAAAGTTACATAGTACATAGTTACATAATCAATAGACTTATACTTATACACTTTTGTCTCTTCCTGATTGGATTTATTAGGCAATACCTTCACTTAGTAAGAGATATAAATGAAAATGTCTTGGTTAGGCTTAAAGAACAATCATGGTTAGTATTAAACACATTCTAAACAACACATCTATGTTAAGATAAATCAAATAAAAATATACAAAGAAACCATCATCTTCATGGATTTGACTTTTACAATTAACATGCAGTTGTTTTCACAACCACTAGAGGACTAATTTTCTTTAAAGGTATTTCTAAGTAATTTTTGCCTGCATGAACAAATTCCCCATGGGGCTGTTTTTGAGCAGAGGACAATCTTGATGACATGCACTCAAATACATTGAATTTTCCAATGCATGCTTCGTGATTCATGGGAGAGCTAAAGTTGGAAGAGGACCCAAACGAAGGACTACTGATAAAGGATGTGATAACAGCAATGGTTTATCAAAACGAATGAAAATCGCATCTGAGGCAGGACAGGAAACCAAACAAAAAATAAAGAAATAAAGGACTGACTGGCTGGCTGATGGTCGAAGGAACGCATGGGCTGAAGAAATCAACAGAGTTAACAAGAGAAGAGGGCATCAGCATACAATGATCTGGCACTGAGCAAATAAAACCTAAAGGATATCTACTGAGGGAGGTGAATGAGTAACTGAAGACCAGGTGAGACACAGCAAGTGAATACACATGGGGCAAACTCTACTAAATAAAACAGGAGGAAAGGATATCAAAGTGCAAGAGACTGAACACTGGGAAGGAGCAAGACTGCTTCTGTTCAAACTTGGTCCAAACAAAATCTATTCCAATTTCTGGATTAAAAATGCACGTCTTGTCTCTTTTTGGTTCGCAGTTTCCGTTTATTTCTCATCTGTATGCTGAGTGAAACTAATGTCCTGCTGGCAGTAACATGATATCTGAAATACAGGAAGTATCTTCCCATTCAACTGTCTTATGGAAAGAAAATGTCAAAGTGGCCATTCATGCATAAAAGAGCTCTCTTTTCAAACTCAGTTTAGCCCCACTGGTGCACCTCAAAGTGTGGTGCCTGTAGATGCAGTGGGAGAGATCAGTATCTCTCAAACCACACCAGGATTTCGATCTCAAGTCAGAGGTGAACTGTGTGTTCAGACATCGGGTTAAACTCTAGGGTTGACTCTAATTGTGTTTCACATACCTCACCTAAGAGGGAGACCATTTGAGGTGGTTAGAATTAAGAGCATGTCACTAAATGAAGAGAGACATTCACAGTCAGATAAATCAAACAAAATGGAATTACATAACTACATAAGAAAGAATCGCTCTGTGACAGGATTTCAGTAATGGTAATTATCTGCAGAAGGATAATAGTACTTTTATAATGTCTAATAATACAGGCCTCACTTTTATGAACACGTTGTCACTGGGTCTTAGATAAGTTAATTGAAATGCAGCTCTGCATTGATTGCAGCTTTCAGAATTTTGAATGAACCTTTCCCTGAAATTTGTCAATTACTGAGTGGCAGGTTTATATCTATATATTTAGATATATTTAAATGTTTAGGTTGCTCTACCAACTGGTCACAGATGCGTTTTAAAAATACGAATAAACAGATATGAAACCTACATTTCAAATTCTAATTGATTCAGTCAACTGAGGCAGCTTGTTCAAACCTTGCAGTGCATTTAACTGTCTCATTAGTTAGCATGTATCAAAAGAGAAACCGAGTAAGAGTAACTGAGTTTGATATTTTTGCCAATGTTCAATGAATCCTCTTTTCATGTCAACATCAAATCAAGCCATGAGAGTTTAGTTCTGATTAAAGCATTTTGTAAAATCGTGAGCTGGAACCAGAGCTCCTGCAGAGTTTACACAGGGTACGTCAGACTGAGCATCAGAGTGCCGAGGAAACGAGATGAGCAACAGAAATACAAACAGATTCAAGGAGACAGTTTCATTTGATCTGTGGGGTTTAAATTTGCTTTTCCTCTGCAGACACTCTGTGTCCTTTTTGGACTGAATGTGTAGTTGATCTGGAAAAATGGTCAGAATTGCTGAGCAAAAAAATGAAAAAGCACCAGATGTTATAATATTTTGAAATTCGTTTCCCTTCCACAGACACCTGCTGACACTGCCATTTTCCTCTTTTCGAAAGCCTGCCAGTCATCCACGATGTCAAAGTAAATGCCACGAGCGGAAATTATAGATATTTGGTCATTATGATTAAAGACCAACGGGGGAATTAACAGAACAGAAAAAGAGTGATTTTCATTAAAGGACAAAATATGCCACAATTTAATAGAGCAGCTATAAAAACAAATAATGCAACTATGTCAAAGTTCAAATAACTGTCGTAACTCACAGCTGGTTATAGGTGATTTTCTCTAGCATGACAAGCTTTTACCTGTCAGTGGAATCAGAATCACAATGAGTTCAAGAGGTGAATTAGCTTAAAATGCCTTGAACACTGACAGAGCATGCAGGTCAAAATACATAAGAGGGGTCAAAGTTGATAATTGGTAATAGTGGTTTTATGCTTTAAGAATGATCCAGAATAATCACTCCTGCTTGTCTGCAGGACACACAAGCGTGCACGCACGCACACACGCACACACAGCGCACTCTGTTTGAAGAGTAATGTATGAAAATTACTTCTACCTGATAGCATGCTGCACCCTCCCCATCCTCTTATCTCAGGCTGTTTTTTGTTTATCGTCTTTTTCGCCACTGCTCTCCATTTATCAGCTGCTCTGGCATTCCTGTTAAAGCTTCCCCATGGCTTGTCTCTTGGACAATGATGGACACAGGTGGTCGGAGAAGGTGTCCACACAGCTCAGACCTGAGCGCCATCCTGGGGTTCTGGCAGAGGCCTTGAAGGCTTATCATCACTCCGCAGAAGTGCTCTTTCATGCTTTTGATCTGGTATAAATTAGTTTCTCTGGCTTTTCTGTTAAAGCAATTTTCCTTCCCGCTCCTGTCACAGAAAATCCCAGTGGTGATGGGCACATGATCAGAAAGTTATGGGAGTGTCATTTCCTGCCACCATCATGTCTGCAGCTGTGACCCTGATTGACTTTCTAATCATTTCTAATCATTCCCTTTATAACTTGACTTTTTTTTTCTTTTACCTTTGTGCAATAATTAATAAGTAACTTACACAAAGTTTTTATCATGAGAAAATCAAATGAAGGATTTTCCTATGCCAACCAGGAAAATATTCAAAAATATATAATTTTAGTCTGTTTGGGCTGCACGGTGGTGTGGTGGTTAGCACTGTGGCCTCACAGCAAGAGAGTTTCCTCGATCAAATCCCAGCTGGGGCCTTTCCGTGTGGAGCTTGCATGTGTGGAGCTCCCCATGTATGCGTGGGTTCTCTCCGGGTACTCTGGCTTCATCCCATCATCCAAAAACATGCATGTTAGGTTAATTGGTGTCTCTAAATTGAGCCTAGGGGGAGTGAGTGTGAGAGTGTGTGTGGTTGTTTGTCTCGCTTGTCTCTGTGTGGCCCTGTGATGGACTGGCAACCCGTCCAGGATGTACCCCGCCTCTCACCCAATGGCTGAGATAAGCTCCAGTATCCCCACAATCCTGAGCTGGATTCAGCTGGTATAGAAAATGAATTGATGGTCTCTTTGTAGTAAAGTTCAAATTTGATCATCTGTGCTGTACTTCCACATGACTTTTCTGAGGTCAATTAAGTAATTTAACTTTTTAGAGAGCACATAGGTCCCAAAGCAAACAATTATCAGAGACCTGCTGACCAAAAGCTACAGCATTTTGTAAACTGCATGCCATTAACTAATGGAAAATAATATATGGCAAATCAATCAGATATAAAGCAGTTGCCTAATGAAAATGCAATCACCTGTATTTCTCTCCTTTACTCTACACTTCATCAGTCTTTGTGAATATAAAAAGGTATCAATAATGATGATGATGATGTAATAGTTTTCTTTGCCTAAAATCCTAGGTTATTCACATGTTTTTATCCAAACCAACTTACAAGTGAGGAAACATTGTTCAAGAATGCAGGATTCAGCATTGTGCCTGAGGATACTTAGATGTGTGGACTAACTGAGGAAAGTGGGGGTTCAAAACGTTAACCCTCTGAGAAAAGGACAAGCACCCCTGACCTACAGTCACCTCATTTATACGTGCTAAAGTTTTGCAAGATGAGTTATCTATATCACAGGTATAAAACCTGAGATAGTCAGGTATCGGTAGTGGTCAGTGACAAGTTTTACAAAGTAAGGCTAACTTTACATAGTAACTTTATACAGTCTGTGGATGTGAGCAGGTAAAGATAAGATTTTTTACACTCAAAGATCTTTTCACACTTTGGGTATCACTGTTCACTTACAGGCGACTTAAAGGTGCACTTATGTACCTGTACACATCTGTGTAATTTTATTATATAAAATAGCACAAAATGAAAATTATAGCCAACTGAATATCTCCTACATTACTCTAAAATATGTTCGAGGAGCAGGATCTATGGCGTCTATGGACTTAAATTGTTCGTTGTAAGGTATATTTCGATTGTCATGCCAATGATCAGTAATGCAAATGAAAATATTCTGCATATCTGGATGTATGCAATTACCCCACTTCCTTGAAACGACTACAGAAGGCTGATAGGGTTTTTGGCACCGAGGCCTCTGCTGGAGTACGTGAGAGGCCATAAAAGCGGAAGAGATTTTCCATCACAATAAAGCAATAAAGCAGAGCTCTCCATTCTTGACTTTTAACACTCATCTCAGAAGATGACTTAAATTTTCCTTTTAATTTAATCTAATTTTCATTTCAAACATCTATTCGCTGTGTGAGAATCTAAGGCTTTAATGATATTCTTACCATAAAACAAAGTATTTCCACCCCTGTGTTGGTCATAAAGGGAGCTCTTCTGTTATGGGTTGTGCCAGCCTGAGCAGCCTTGTGGTGAACTTGCAGATTTTCACTGACTAAACCAGATTCTTTGAGTATTAAGCATCCACATCCCCCTGGCCTTGCCCATAATAAAGGGATCCACAAGCTGCTGATATTTTTCCAAGTTAAGTTTAACTTTAGTTTGTTTTTGACTGAGAGTTTGCTGATGCACCCAATGGTTTTCTCAGATTGTATATCCCAACCTTAGAGGCAAATTAGATCTGACATCCATATAAATTTTGCATACTTGAGCAGTTTATTGTCCTTTGGCAAGTCTCCCACTTGCATATAATTATTTTTTGCATATTTGCATCCATAATTTACGTATTGTCTGTTTGTACTTGTACTATTGTTTTGTGATCTGCTGGGACTATGGAAGTAATTTAGCACTTTTGCCATTATGCAGCTTATTTACATCTTGTGAAATTTTGCTGATTTACGTTAATGTGGACAGTCCCTTTTTGAATAAAGCAAATTGAATAAGCTCTCTGTGTCTCACTGTGCTTTATTGTAGGGGGCAAAAACATTTTTTTTGTGTTATCCTTGAGAATAACTTCCATTTCTTGAGGATCTCGTGCTGCAGTGATAAAATGGACTTTAATTTAACTGTAATCCCTCTGTAGTTTGCTCTCCAGGTCAAAAAGCTCCTATTCCTTATTTGGATTGTGAGTTGCCAAACTAGAGAAACATTTCCAAATGTTATGAATGCGTTTCCAAAATCTGAGGAACGGAATCAATAAACGTCAGCCAGAGATGGTCTACCAACAATATTTAATCAAGAAAGGAAAAAAAAATGCTTTACTACAGGGACATGCATGATGTATAGGTGCAAGGAATGGGGCTTATTGGTGCAGCCACTGTGAGGAAAGGGCTCATCTCCCTTTGCTGAGGAGTGTCACATAGAATTTGTTTCCATTTGTGCAAGGCAGCAAATCACTCAGTTTCATTTCTGGTTCCCCTTTCTTTTCTATGCATCCCAATGAGCTTAACACAATATTAAAATATGGCAGAGCGCTGATGAGAAAAAATGAGCGCTATGCCCATCTGAGCCACTGCCTGTTCCTGCCCCCTCTATCCGCATGAGCTGAATTGACTCCGACTGCTATAGTTTTTAGTAAAAGCATAAATTTGCAGTGTGATGCAGAAATGGTCCACACATACAGAAGACAGATACACAAATATGCAGGTACGGTGCGAAACAGATGCATTTGATATGCTTGTCTAAAGGGTCGGGAGTTCAAAGGAAATTGCCACATCTAACATGTTGAAGAAAGTAATGAGATGGAATTGTTTATGCATTTAGTAAACGCTTGTCACAATAGATGCTTTTCCTTTTGTTACGCCAATACATTACAAAAAATGAGAAATCCCTTCAAGTCCCTTTAATATGCTCCCGGTCACTGCTTTGATTTTGCATGTAACAGAGATTTCTTTGTAGCTTACACATATTTAGTGTCTTTCCTCTGGCAGCATGATTGGTGACAGACATATTACAGGTGTGCAGATGTTTTGCACAGCATGCCTGAGCTTAGCTTTACTTGTTGCTATGCCAAGCTATGTGGTAACTAGGGAGCAAAGATGCAGGAGGGGGACAAAAAAAAAACAAAACAGCAACTTGCCCCACTTGTATTACACAGCACACTTCGCCCACAGTATTTGGTCTTTCTAAGTCTGCATGTTGTGAAGAAAATGTTAAATCAAAGCTATAATCCAAATATTCCAGGGGCAAGGTTTTGGTCTTGTTGCTTTATCTTGTTCATTAGATTTCCTTCACAGAAAAATGCCAACTTTTTTCATACTTTCAAAATATTTCAAATAACAGTGTGTTCATGAAAAGCAACTTTCTGACTATAGTGTGATAATATGACAAACAAATGTACTTGTGTAATTCTCTTGTATTTATTCAGTGTGCAGTGTGAGATGCTGAATCTCTGCAAAGTGGCTATTGTGAGATGGAACTTGATAATTGATGGTTGGGTAAATAAAACTGGTAGCTGAAAGTGTCCCATGACCTCCTTTAGTAGACCCTAAACTGGTCGAACCTTAACGGAGAAAGTTCTGGGACTGTAATGTTGGGAGTTCCACCACATACAGTAGTAGCTGTGTAAAAATTAATAAACTTCCTTAAGCGACATAACTTGAGGCATCGGCAGCTGCGGTAACAGACTACGTCAGGCTAAGTGTGTAGAGCCCATATTTATGTTCACTACTGACCACCTGCCACAAAGTGTTTTAGTCATGAATAAATCACTGTCTATATTCACTATTGAGGCACAGTGCTACGTTAGCATTAGACAGATGTGGTTGCAGTCATTTCTGCACTTGGCCTTGTTGCAGATGTATTTATGGGAGTTTTTCTCTCAAAGTGCAAATTAGGGGATTATTTGAATGAATCACACAGAATGATAGACTGAGTTTTGCACTCACAAATCACTGCTTATCTGCCCCTATTTATCACAGAAAAAAAGCACGTCTTAAGTTTAGTGGCTAACGAGGCTGTGAAAACGGAAGGCAAAAACAAGTGTTAAGCAACACCGGTGAGAGCAGAGGGTGTGTGAAGGCGGAAACTCTATTTGTTTACCAGAAAAAGACATCATAACAGCTGCTAAACTATGCTGGAGGAAATATATGGAGACGTGGTGAATCCAACAAGAAGGCGTCACAAGAGACAAGCTCAACACCTGCTGAACTAAATCTTTTTGCAGCTTTTCATACTTTTGGTACTTCTGTAGCTGGGATCAATTTTTTCACTTCTCATTGTCCTCGGGTGCAGAGGTGTCACCATATGGCAGGATGTAATGACGCATTGACAGGTTTATATTTACATGGCTTCATTTTCTGGAATAAGCAGCTGACAGATAACATGGGAGCAGGCTGCAGTGAATGCTGCCTCTTATGAAAGTACAGTTATTTGGCTACATCTGAGGCTTTCCTCTGTGAGCTGTTTGGCCCTTAACCATGAAAAAGAATTATTCGTTTGAATATAGTTAAACTGAAGATGTGTGATTTTATGACACTTGTGCAAGGAGTTTATTCATCGAAGCAGACCTGATGAAAAACTACTTTTAAAAGAAAATCTGAGCCAAAGAGGGTAATCAGGTAATCAAAATGCTTGTGTTTTTTATGTTTTAACAAGAAACAAGCTGTGACTGAGTCGTTGGTGAATTAAAGGCTCCAGATATTCAACAGGAATTCATGGTGTGCTAACAGCATGTAAACAGTGCCAATGAGAAGTAAAATAGCAGGTGGACACATGAGTTTCCTCCTTCAATAAAGGTAGGTTGAAGGCCAACAACAGTTCATATGTGGAGGAGGCGATGATGGCGACCGAGCATTTGTTGTCTTTAGAGTTTTTAAGAGTTTTCGTTGTTTTTTCAGGTTTTACCATCAAACAAGGTTGTGCTCATTTAATTCATTCTGTGAAACCAGGCTATCTGAGGTGCTAAAACTACTTGGTTTGTTCGAAGTGTTTTTTTTCCCCTTCAGATTACATTATATAATTCACCTGTTACTGCTGTTGAGTCCATTTATTACTTCAGATACGGTATTAGAAAATGGCTCTGGGGAACATGAGTAAGAAGCTATGACAAACTGCTGGAACATACTACAGCCACTGGAATCTATCTGCAAAAGTTGCACTCTGCTGTCATGCTGTAATTGTTATTAGATAAGTTTGCGTTAACTGAGATGTCTGCTACACTGATATTGCGCAGACAAAGCAAATTAAGGTACAGAAAAAGAGGAGCATTGTGACACCTAACATAAAAGTGACACAGAGGATTTGTTCCACCACACTTCACCCAATCCAATCAAGTGGGCTTTTCTGGATGAGTTCTCAAGCAATTCTAGCATGTCTCAGAGGAAAGCACTTGAATTAACCTGTCCTTCAATAATGAGAAAATTAGATTTTTGAGTATCACAAGTATAATATTCTGCCACATTCAGGAGCTCTTTTACTGTCCTGATGTACCTGAGGAGGCTGCAAAACAACACCAATACAATTTAATTCAGAAAATGGTAAGGGGATTATTATAATCAGAATTTTCATTAGCTTTACTTGTTGTTGTTTTTTGTCATCATTTTACACCTTTACAAGAGCTGAAATATGTTTTGAGTAATTCTATATTTGACAAACAGATGTACAAATTGGGTGCAGGCATTTTACAACATACTGTATATTATTCTGATGAAAAGAAAAGAAAACTGTAATTGACTATTTGCAAGTTTTGATGACAACAGTTAACTCAAATATTAAGTCTGACGTTATTTTTGTTTCACCGTAAAAAAAATCATTACAGAATAATTTGCAAATTCCACTTCCTGCAAAATCCCAACATCACATAATTCTGTTAACTGTTTAACCAGGTAAAGTACGTAATATTCCGAATATTCAGTCATCAGTCTACAGCTTTTCCTATTATTTATTCCACTTTGAATGTTCATCAGTTGTATATAATAAATAAACTGTGAATAATGCTGTTATTATTTGAAAGAAAACAACATTCAAATGATTTCATGCTCGTCAAAAAACTACAAATGTGTACTTTGTTGATGGAAAAAAGAGACTAGAATAAAAAGATGTTGTCTCGTTCGTCTCCATGAGTACATTCGTCTTTGGCGTTGGTTTTCTTGAGTTTTCCCCCTCATAAGCGATTTGCCAGCCAAGGCTGAAGAGCATCCCCTACCCTGGTTTGTTTCGCTGAGGTTTTCCTTCCCCGGAGCTCCTAACGTGCATGTTTTTGGGGGGTGGGAGGAAGCCGGTGTACTCGGAGAGAAACCACGCATACATGTGGAGAACATGCAAACTCCACACAGTTAGATTCCCGGCTGGAACATGGAACCCTCTTGCTATGAGACAAAGGACGTTGTCTTTTGTAACTTCATAAAACAAAAAGTAGTCTCAGACCAAGTCATTTCTTGCTCCTCTTGTAGCTTCAATTGAACAGCACAACTCACGACTTAAACCTTGAGCTTGATGTTCCACAGAAATACACTGTGAGTTATTACAGCTGCATATTTGAAACCCACACATTTTTTTTTTTATCATGAAATGGCTGTTTGTCATTCTGACAGGTGTTATTTTACAGTTTGTGGTGCTACCTTTATCAAGTTTTTCCATCACCAAACGTTTTTGGTCTTTGGCTTATAGGAAATAACAAGACTGTTCACCCAAGAATCCCAACAACTTCTGCAATTTACAAAAATGACAAATTTTGTCATTCAATAGACACAGTCTAGGAGAAAAGGAAGAAGCCAGGTTTTGTTTTCAGGCTACCTTTCAGAAAGTAATATTACCAATCAGGTGAAAACAGTTTGAAAAGCAAAATTGTAATTTATCTGTGAAAAGTAAAAAGAAGAGATTTACGGTTATGGAGCCCAATACTGTAAAAAACGACAATAATAAAAACAAACATCAAAAAGTTATGCTGAACAGCTTCCTAACTGTTCTACAAAAAGGATAAAGAAAACACACCTTTTCTCAGTTCCAGCACTTGACATATCAGAACATGATTACTTACCAGGTCTTAAAATCAAAGTAATTCTTTGTGGCACATACTAAAGGTCTCCAACAAATTACTTTAACTGCAAGAGACAAAGAGCGAAGCTGCTCATGTAAAGTCAGAACCACCCTAGCTAACAGACTGGCAGTGCTGCTTCACTAGCTGGTGCAGGTAATTGCTGTATCTTGATTTGAACATAGGGCAGCAATCCACTGAAGTATGCTGGTAGGCAGAATGAAGGAGCAGCAGAGGCGGAGCATAAACAAGTGCACACACCAATCCTGGACCGGGTTCTGCAATTTGCATAAACGAAAAAAACACTAAAAATTGTTAGATCTAGAGAAAAAGAGGCAAGCAACACCAAGGTTTGTAGCAATGGGTCTCAAACCGTCTGACTTTAATAATGGTGGCCACTGATTACTTCCAAAGAAAAGCCAATGACCTTCCCTTAACCCAGTCAGCGTTCTGTGTACCTTTTTAAACTAGTTTGAATTGTAATGCAATTGTTAAAACTTGAAAAACATGGAACATCCCAAGGTATGCTGGATGAGATCTGTGTTGGTGGGCTCGGTTGGGGTCTATTCTGGTATTACACAATATAGAGGCATATATACTGTATGCATACATATATATTAACACAAACTGTAGGTCAACATGCCTTTTTTTTTTACATCCTGATCAGATGTCAGAACTCCTTTAACTACTTTTTCTTTTTATGTATGAGGCAATAAAAAAAACCTGTACTACAAGCTAATTACCTTATCCCTCTGGTTAAAGCCAACCACACTACGCCTCACATTAGCTGAAAGTATCTGCAATCCCATTCTTTCGATCATTACCCTAAGGTCACAGCTATAAGTGAGGATTGGAACATAGATTGACTAGTTAATCAAAAGCTTTGCTTTCCAATTCAGCTCCTACTTTCTGTGCAATCAAGCATCAACTACGGTGGCACTGCTTGAGGCTGAAGTCAATGCAAATGTGCCTTGAAATACAACACCATCAGTGTTTGCTAGATGCAGCTTCTAAACGAGCCCTGGCAAGTGTTAAAAGTGTCAATGTTTAGGATTTATAGATGCTTTGATATCTCCTCAGTGCTGTGGGGTTGACTGACAGCTATAACTGACAATTTGCTCTTCCCGAGTCGAGGCGAGATGTCTCAGTCATTGGAATTTCTGTTTGATGAATAAATAGTGATTTTTTTTCTCTTTCTTGGTGCATTTCTATGGTATTTGTGCAAAAGGAGATCAGTTAACAGGACCCCTATGGATGCTGTCCGGCAAAGATTTTTGTAAGTTTGATGCTAGTAGTTTATAAAAACATGATGTAGTAAAATATGACTAAAGTATCTAATTTCCCTGGTCACTGTTTCCTCAAAATTGATGCTTGCTTTGATTTTATCTGAGTAGAAGGGTGTCTTTACAGAGTATTAAAGGGAACATCTGGTGGTCACAGCTCGCTTCTGGAATGACAGCATGGTAGTTGGTGTCCTGGGCTTACAAATCACTCCAATGCAAGCCAGTGGGTGACATAATAGTTTAGACAGTTGGCAAACATTAACTTTTCAATCACATGTCCTGTTTAAAACTCTTGTTGGGTTGTAATATACAAACCCAATTCAAAAGTAGTCTGGTCGCTGTGTAAGATGTGAATAGGAACAGGATGCAATTATATGCAAATCTCTTAAATCAGTATTTAATTAAATTCAATTCAGTTTATTTATATTGTGCCAAATCACAACAGACGTCATCTCAAGGCACTTCAATGATGTAGTCCAATTCAAGTCAAATAGAGTCCAGTTCATTGTAATCATAATCCAATAAAATCCAATTAATTAAATTAAAAAATAGTCCAATTCATTTATACAAAGCCAACTAAGGCAACCAACAGACTGTACCGAAACTTCTCTTCAGTCCAATCAGTCCAAACATATCTAACAATGGGTTCTTTAAGATATGAAGGAGCTTGGTCATTAAGAGCTTTATATGTGAGGAGAAGAATTTTAAATTCAATTCTGAATTTAACAGGGAGCCAAAGAGGAGAAGCTAAAACTGGAGAAATATTATCTCTCCTGTTTGTTCTCATCAGAACTCTGGCTGCAGCATTTTGGATCAGCTGGAGGCTTTTCAGAGAAATTCTGGAACAGCCCAATAATAAAGAATTACAGTAGTCTAACAACTGCATGGACCAGTTTTTCTGCATCACTCAGAGACAGGATGTTCCATATTTCTGCAATATTACGAAGGTTAAAGATGGCAGTCCTAGAAACCTGTTGTATATATGTGTCAAATTATACATTTGGGTAAAAAATAACATAATAACAATGTTAGTATTTAGCCACATTAAGTGAGATTCCAACTGTAGGGAGCAGACACATTAAGCTTGGGAACTGTGAAATGAATTGGGAAGGACCGGAAAAGAATGCATAATTTCACATTATAGCAAGTTTTGACATCAATCATTGTGTCTGTTTTGAGATCCGAACTAAAGAAAAAGAGCTTGCTAAACCATCTTAATATGTTTCTCATAGTAATTAAATTTTTATCATTATTGAATTGATTTAAGAAGTTGCCTAAAACTTTACAAAAAGTACTGAATATCTTTAGGAACACAAGCTACTAATGACATTAAAAGTAGCCTGTTAACAAGCTAATCTAAAGTTGGTTTGGCTAACTTAGCAGTAGAACTAAGGTTAGCATTAGCTTTCGGCACTAAAATGACAACACATCCAGTAACAGATATCTCAAATGAATTTGAGACGGGCATAACAGGTGGAGAGATTGCAGTCTACATTGATGACATCACAGGATGTTTCCAAAAGAAAAAAATTTGTTTACGAATGTTCAGAAGTTAGCTGATATTCCCTGGGTTGTGAGCAGGGAATAGGGAGTATTGTTCAGGTACACTGTAGCTACACATAAGTCAGATGGATAGCTAGAATTTGCCTTTGATTCACAGGTGGCCAAAAACATTACTTCAACTTAATATTTAACATATGAATAACTGGCAAAAGAGGAACCATAATAACAGCAGGCATAACATGGGTAGTTTGTGAGGTTTAATGTTAAACTGCATGACTTGTTTTTTCACACATCAGATACATTGTTAATATTTACATCAAACATAACCTGAAAAAAAAAAAAAAACATAAGCAGGTTAAACAGTTTTACAAAGTTCCATTATTTTTTATGTGGGCAACAAAAGAGCTCATAAATCATAAATCAAATCGATTTATTCTGGGATTATCCTTCCACAAATGTGCAATAAATCTCAAAATAAATGTGCTGTAGATTTGTATGTGTGTATGTGATAAAAAATTAGTAACTAAATGTTGCATTCTTACAAAACAAAACAAAAGGTTGAGGGTCAAAGAGAACATGGCAATTATTTCCACAACATTTGAAATGAATACAGAAAAATAAATACATGTAAATGCCGGAGTCAGTATGTTCTGCAGCAAGTAGTAGCATTTTCACATGACGATAGAAATAATAATAACGAAAATAATATTAATGAAAAGGAGGGATCTCATGAATAGTAAATATGTCACAAATAGACAAGTAAGTGTTTCAGTGCTTTTTTTTTCACACAGCAGGTACAGCAATAACAAACTCCTTCAGTGGTTCAAACCAAAGACCACTGCTTAAACTAATGCTAGAACACATATCGAGCCATTGCAAGACAACAAGGTGAGCACAGAAGAAAGTCTCACAAGTTTTACTTTTACTTTATCTCAATAACCACCATCATGAATAAACACTAAATTACCTTTCCACATTTTAAGGATTTTTTTTTCACATCAAGTACAAACACAAGTATTTTCTTTATTTTTTCCATACATACATCTGACATGGCAAAAGAAATGTGAACTTTCAGTTTATGCAAATTTGCTGTGTGAGGGCTTGTGTGTAGGAGGCGATATCCTGAAATTGGCTCGTCAAGCGCTTTAGCTTATGCATGGTCTGAAATCAACAGTCACAGTGTAGAATGGATTCTGAAAATAAGTGCTATTGTAAATAACTAAGCATTCTCTAAAAAAATACAACTGCAAGCTTTTCTTTTCAGTTCTGTCTCTTAGACTGATTTGAAACTCTTTAGTCTATATAAGTATAAATCATATTCCAAAAATATGTAAATATGTTTAACGTGTTGGCTGTCCTTGAAATAGCTGTTTCAGATAGCTATTAAAACTTAATAAACTGTTCTAGCTGTTTATTTTCCCAGAGGACAATCCTTGTGTTGTGATTGTCTTCACTTATTACACCTGCACTGAGAAAAACCCCTGGTAGTTGATAACTCTGCGCAAACACAAAGAACCCACAAAGAAAAGAACTCTGTAACAAACTCAAGTTTTCACATAACGATATGGAAAATACAGCATATGGTAAAGCGATAATGTAAACTGGGAAAGTGTAGCACATTGCCAATCAACTACAGTATGTTTATTTCCCATCAAAAAATAGAGTTTTAATGTAAACGCCGGCATAAAAGCAAATGAACAAAATCTCACTGACACTACATCTTTGGCAACTAATGGTTGATAATAATAAAATAATCTGGGTGGATAATAATACATGGAGAATTAAAAGAGAATAGATACGGTTGGATCTCAAGCCCTTTGATTTTCATCCTAGCTAATAAGGAGGAGATTCTCTTCTAATAGACTGAAGTAGCCTAACTTCATAACAGCAGAGCTATAATGAAAAGTAATGCAGGATTCAGCTGAAAGACTGCCAATTCACACCTTTACATAACAACCCTGTCATTAACCGTAATTAATAGGGTAGTCCATGTCATTATAAATAGATGATTAGTTTTACAAATTAAATGGGATTTCATTTGACTTTTTTCCACCAGAAAACACCTGATCACACATACAATATAGTATATGACTTTCAAAGAAGCAAGCATATGATCGAGAGTCAAACAGAAAATAAAGAAAAGAATCACATTTTTATAAAAGGTTACTACCACTGTGGGAAATACTAAAAAAAGAGATGAAAACAAATCTTGAGTGGCATATTCTGTGCACGATTAGACGGTTGGCAAAAAGCAAAATATACAAAGGTGAGGACGCAATCAAAAGCAAACGGGGTGAGTGGGAACCTGTGAGGGGTGAAGGCTAGAGTGGTGGAGGAGGGCAGTTGGTGGCAACTATGCTAACATCACAAGGTGACTGGGGTCCTATAGCTTCAGTGGAGCAAACAGTGCATAATACTGGGACTGAGGGACTGAGGGCCACTTTCATAAAGGCAAGGAGGGGAGAGCCCACGAGTGTTTTAAGCTTAGAGAATAAATGGAAGCAAGGAGGACGGATACAAATCTGGTCAGCAGAGCGTTGTTTTTCCATGAAGTGTTTGTGACGCTATCAAGTTGCCAAGATAAGAGTTACCTTTCATGTCACACAGATTGCTCTTTGGGGAAAGTGAATGGAGCTCGAGTGCCATGGGACTGGAAGGTTGTGTTGGAATACAGAGGCTCGTTGGATGGGTGCTGAGTGTAGGGATTCTGAGGCAAGAAAGTAACAGGAGGGTAGGCAGGAGCGGGCTGAGTCTCGGGGGAGAGTTCCACGTTGCAGGCGCGTTGGTAGCTCATGTATTCAGCTGGGTTCAACAGCTCTTCTGGATTCCTCCCAGAGTCCTGCAAGGAGGAGACAAATGAAGAAAATACTGCAGGGTCACAGAGTTGTTCTTACAAGAGGGGGATTGACCGAGTACAGATCAGAGTATGACCACATTAGCACATTACATTACACAGCAGAGAACTGAACCTGAGAGAGGTTAACGAGTGGTTTATTATGCAGATAATGCAGTGTTTACTTCTGATAAACATAAGATAAACTCTAATTCAACCTGAAATTCAATATGTTATAATCATAAATCAGTTTTTTGTCACGTTGTAGAAAAATACTAATAAAGGCTTGCCTCTGGGAAGATTGGTACCCTAAGCTATTGAAGTTAAAGCAACACTAGAGCCGTTTGCAAACTTAAAACTGTGTTTCTGCCTTGCTTTCAGACATTTATTTTTATGACAATGGTGTTACACCTCACAACTGTAGGGGGAGCCAGCGAGCAAAGAAATAGCCGAATGACATAAAGACATTAGTATCGTTTTGAGAAAATGTGGTAGGTATACTTGACATTATTTAATTTGTTATTTGCTTGGTCTGAATAGGAACTTATTGAGGTTAAGGTTATGAGAAAATGTTGTACACAAGGCTGTATCTTAACAATTAAGGTCTTAATTGCTTTCATATAGGAATACTGATGTGCATGTAGACGTAGTCTTTACTTGGTCCAGTCAGCAGTTGTATTTATCTTAAATGTCAGCTCAGTTTATTCATTAAACACACATCATACTTCCTCTGCTGAAGTTTGAGAAAACAAAGTTAATGGACACAATCTGTGCAGAAAAGTCTGAGTTATCTTGAATTTTGTCCACAGTATGAATCAAGGGTACACTGGAGCTTATCATTTTAATCATGCAATTCAACAGTATCTTTCATGTGAAACCCCCTGAGTGGTAATTGTCCACATCTTTTAAAACCCACAGATTTGTAACATTCTCATTGTTTACCTGACATAAGCATGATGTTATTAACTGAAATTCATTATTTGTTATTAACTAAAGAAAGCTTCCTCCAGAGCTATAATTGACATTACATGTCTGTACTTAGACTGAGCAGAACCTGATGTTTACATTTTCTGTAAGTTTTTCCTCTTTGTAATTACCATACAAGCATGATGTAATGTAACATATCCAGCCAGAATTGTGAGTCACTTTACCACCGTACTTTGTAAATTGGACTTTCTGCCAAGTTTTTCAAAATAACTGCAGACATTGTTCTGCTGTTGCATCAGGTTGCTTGAAGACCCCATTGTTTCACTGTTTATATGCTGCTTAGAATGCATTGCTTATAACTCAACTTGAAAGTTCATAATGGCTTTTTAAGATCCTCAGTGCAGCAGCGCACACCGAGTCCCAAAGCTGTCACTCGTCATGCAGAAGATATTATTTAAACTTTGAATCTAGATACCCAGCTGCAACTTGGAGAGCTGAGTTAGAGCATCTAAAAGTACAGAAAAGTGTACTAATATGTAGACATTTACACATGCATCATAGTCTGTATGACCTATTTGGGTTTTATTTTGGATCTTTTAGTTCTAGTTATGATTACTATTAATGAAAGTAGTAATAATAGATCCATATCTTCTGGATGCCTATATCAAATATCTGAAAAGGTCAAATCAAATTCACTGAAAAGTACATCCACACATGTACAGATTCTGTAGCTTTAGCACCGAAAGCGAAAGCTAACCTTAGCTCTACTGCTAAGTTAGCCAAACCAACATTAGATTAGCTTGTTAACAGGCTGCTTTTAATGTCATTAATAGTTTGTGTTCCTGAAGATATTCAGGACTTTTTGTTAAGGTTAAGTAATTTAATATGCTATTGAAGTTAATGTCATTATTGTCTTTTCTAAGTTTGATTTTTTCGCGGAAAAAAAGTGTCAGAGTGAAGTCACAGAATTTACAGCCCTGAGCCCAAAACTACTTTATCCACTGAATTTATAATTCTAGTCAAAGCCTTCCATGCATTACTTAAAACTGGGATAGCAATTATTTCTTTAAGCTGTTGTTTTTCTGGAGCATAATTATTGCCCATCATATATCTTCAATAGATGTATTCTTCCTTTTTGTCATCATAATTTAGTACAATGAGAGGCTCCTTTGACAGAAAACAAAAAGGACCAATTTGACAGCAATACACAGTACAGTGACAATATCCAAAGAGCACAGATGGGGCACACAAAGAGGATTGTAGTTTTAATACGAGCCAAGAATGTTTTCATGATGACAATAAACAACTGTAGATTCTCAAATCACTGCCTTCCAACATTAGAAGGAAAGTTATAGGGTCAAACGAGCCAAAGACAAGTTGTTTGGCTGATTTTCTGCCAGTGGAGAGGGACGACTGCAGGGACTCTTTCAGCAAAATATCAAACCATCATAGACCCCAAACATTCATCAAAACTCATATTGTATTGGATAAAGCAAGACTAATAATGAATAAAAGTTCTCCTAGAAGCTCGTTGATAGCTACCAAAAACATCTGATCAGTATGCAACTGGCTTTGAGTGTCTGCCGATAGATCTGCTTCAATTTAAAGCTCTATAGATTAAAATCTTATAAAAAGTTTGAAGTATTTGTTTCAGTGTAGTGTCCCTATTCACTTAGTGCATATACAGTGTTTTGCAGCCACAAACTCAACATTATAAAGAAGAATAACGAATGACAGTGATGAAGAACAGACATGCAAAAAAGGTAAAAAAAAAAGAAAAAAGAATGGATGGAAATTAAACTTACGAGTATTCCTCAAACATCTCAACATCTACGCAAACGATGATCCCAACTCTGAAAAGGTTTTGTGGTGCAACAGAACCACACACAGACAAGCAAACAAAAAAACCCTTAAATCATCTGACAAGTGATTGCATGTGTAACAAAAAACAACAAATTACAGAAAATGCATCTCACAGAAAAGCTGCCACAACACATAATATCTAAGCTATGGGTAAAACAAAGGGAATATAAAAAGGAGGCCGACAGCAAACCACCCTCTGAAAAAAGCTTGAGAATATATATAAATCCAAACTCGATGGTGCTTGGATTATACATGTTCTTTGAGGGATAACAACTCAAACAATGCCTCAAAGACAAGGCTGCAATTAAAAAAAATCACAAGCTGAGGGATGAATGGTGACATAAGCGCAGTGGATCTCAGAAAGACAAACGGGTGAGCAGTGAGCCTGTGTGAAGGTGAACCGCTTTTTTTCACAGCAGGAGACATGCAACTGAAGTGCCTCTGACACACACCGGAGAAGCTGAACGCTGAAGATCTTACGTATTTCAGCTCAGCGTTAAAGACCACTGCAACTGCTGAAGAAAATGTTATCCTTCGTCAGGTTGTTACTGGATTGTGGCGATGCCAAGATTAAACCAACCAACTATGGAGCAGATTTTCTTTGTTATATTGATTGTCACAAGACATTTCGGATTCAAACTTGAATCTGAAAGTGTCTCCTTCAGTACAATAACTGAATAATCCAATGACTCAAGTTTACATCCAGATTTGTCCTTACGGATTGTAAATCCACTGGAAATTTAAGCAAACCGTTGTCATTCTTATTGTTTAAATTTTTGTGTTATGGTCAGTGTTTGGGGCTGCACGGTGCTGTGGTGGCCTTTCTGTGTGGAGTTTGCATGTTCTCTCCATGTATGCGTGGGTTCTCTCCAGGTACTCCAGCTTCCTCCCACCGTCCAAAAACAGGCATGTTGGGTTAATTGGTGTCTCTAAATTGTCCTTAGGAGTCAGTGTGAGCATATGTGTGGTTGTTTGTCTCGCTTGTCTCTGTGTGGCCCTGTGATGGACTGGTGACTGCCCAATGACAGCTGGGATAGGCTCCAGCTCCCTGCAGATTAAATGGATATAGAAAATGGATGGATGGGTGTTTGACAACTAAATCATAATCACTCCGTTGCATCTGGATGCTGGTGGTTGGTAGGCTACATGAAATTGTGCTGTACTTTTTTCCTTTGTTGAAAAACTTGAAGCCCAGATAAAATGGCATGTTTACAGATTGTTTGTACAAACAGAATTAGGGAGACTCCTTATCCTAAACAGCCGAGTCTGCTCAGATGAAGTCAAAAAACGAAATGACTCAAGTGGTTATTACAATATAAATACCCAAATCAGACATATTCTTATTACTACTGCTGGTAGAATCAACAGACCTTTTGCATGTGGGCTCTAAATTTCTCCAAGCTGCACATGGCCTTAGATCGCTGTCTATGATCTTCAACTTACAGAGCAGTTCAGCTTATTTGCATTGTTTAGTCACTTATATGAAAATAATTCAAAGTCTAACCACTGGAGTTTGGCCTTAAGGTTTTGTTTATTCGTATAGCTTTTATGATTCTATCCTGAGCTGAAATAAATCTGAATGCGCCTCCTCTGTTTCGTGAAACTTTCCACATCAACCTCTGGGCAGTGAGCCCAGGGATTTTGATGATTTAGGTTATTGGCCTATCTCAAGATGTATAATAGCTTTTGAAAGTCAATTAAATGCAAAGAAGATCTTTAATAGAAAAGACTGAAAGATTTATTCAGACTTGGAGAATTAAACCAGCACAAGGCCAGAGTTATGCTTATCAGTGTCATTATCTTAAATAACAAAAACGGGTTTGAATAAATCTCAGGAATGGACCTTATAAATATTCTCTGCCCACAGAACATGAACAATTAAATGGTGAGGGGTAAAAAGTGATTGAGCTTTCCCTTCATGGGAGCCTCATTTACAAAAAGCTTGGAACTACACACTTCGGTGCAATATTCACTCACAACACATCTCATTAGCTCTCATTTTACCAAAATTAACCTGTTTTCAAATGCTTTATCAACTTTCTGAGCTATTTTATAGCTGTTTTTAAGATTAAAACTGTATTTGGTTAATGTTTAGGATAGATTGTGCATTCAATGTATGTAATAGTGTTGAGGCTAACAGTTTCACAAAATAGCATTCATAGCACATTTTCCTACAAATGTTATCCAATTCACCTGTCCATCACTAAAACTACAGGGATGATTGAAGTGTCCTGAACATATTTTTACCATTCATACACTGAATTCTTCATGTCATTTAACAGTGGAGAGCAACTACTGCAACATCTAATGAAATCTAATCACATCGATGTTTGGAAACACCAGGGGGCATTTGCATTTAAAATATTGTTTGCGCCACATATTAATAGACATGACAGTGAAACCAGCGACAAAGAAAGAACACAGCTTTATGAAATGTGAAACTGATCACCAGAGAAGTGGTTTATTTGGGGTTTTCAGTTGTGAAGAGATAGGGGTCAGGAAAAAAGGAAAATAAATTATTAGCTATGTAAGTTTTAGAGCAAGTAAAAAAAAAAGAGAAACAAAAAGCAGAAGGTGCATCAGAAACAGGGCTACAGGAGGAGAACCGGCAACCACTGCTTCATCTACAACTGATTAACACGTGGACCGTATACTGTGTCGTAACACCCTGTGTGGAGATGATCAGTGGGGACATACAGCTGTACAGATGGCACGTTGGCAGGTTTATTAAACAGCCTTTGGAAACTTGAAGTGATGCATGAGCCAACTGGTACCTTTGCCAAACAATCAAAATGGTCTCTAAATACTTGTTCTGTATAATTGCTCAAGGTCTTCTGACTTCTTCAGAGCAGCCATCCAGACGATTGTTACACATGTAGGCAGCTATTAAACAAGGGTAAAAACTGATAAAAAGGAACAAAACCAGAAAAATATCACAATGTGTTTTATTGTTCCTATGGATTGGTTTTGTTTTATGTTAAACTTTTTTTTCAGTTAAAAAAACCCTGACATATGTTGTGAGGAATGTGCAAAATGCATACATTCTTATCAGAAATTTTTTTTTTTATAAATCACTTTACCGCACCACCACCAGAACAATAAATCCTGCATTAGGCCATGGAAACATATGTTTGGTATTCAAACATGAACATGGGTCACTCAAGAAGTTAGAAATACAAAAAAAACAAACAATTGATGGTTGAAAGGGAATTTAGTTAATGTTTTGGAAGGGCCAACTCAAAGTCCTGACCTCGATAAAAATAGATGTGTTCAGGACGGACTCGAAGGGAGAAGATCATGTGAGAGAAGCCCAACAACATCCCAGAGTTACAGCTTTTCAGTAGGAGTGGGACTGACAGGTACTGGAAATGTTTGGTTGAAGTCATCATATACTCGCACGTGTACAATGATTGGAGATCCACTTACTATTGGAACCCATAGATATGTATACCATCATCTTCCCTAATCAATAACCCAATAAGCACATTTCTGTCTTACTTGTTTGGTTTGTTTTTAACTACTTTTGTTACATCTAATAATGTCATCTATCACGTATGTAGAGATATTCAGGAATATTTCGGGGTTTTGACCGAACAACAGTCGGCAAACAGCATCAGCCAAATATGGATCAAAATCATTCAAACGAAAAAATGCTAAATTGAATTTTTTTTGGTGTGATTTGAAGATATTGTTTTGTTGTTAGCTAAACCTCAGGAGCGTTATTTTCTTTAAGTGGAACTTTAATAGTCCACATGCAGCGGTGCTCTGACAAACCTGTGTGTGAGTGTGTGTTAGCTAACTTAGATGTGAAAACTCGGCTTGAATTAATCACCTGCTTTGATGTAGACATCCCCAGATGATTATTGTGAAAGTTGCTAAAAAAAGACCAAAAACCTCAGAAGCAGAAGAGGTAGTGATGAACAGAGCAGAAACAGACATTTGTTTGGAAGATGCAGCAGAAGTACATTGTTAGTATACTGTAAGAGACAAATTTAAGAAGTTTAAGCACATGTTTATAAAAGTAGTTTTAGAAAGCTGTACCTACAGCACACTACACTTTACTTAAATTTAGATTTTTCTGTCCAATTTTGTACATATTGAAAGTAAAAAAGGAAGAGAGGAACTATCTGCAATGCATACATTTAAAACTGAGGGTTAATCTAAATTAAATCTGACATACCTTGAAGTAATTTTAAGCACCGGTATATCAAATAGATAACGTAACCTTGGGGAAGTATGGCTCAAATAAGTTTTTGTATCTGATAATGTAATAACTCTGTCACAGTAAATGAATGCAAGAAAAACACACGATTAAGAGTTGGCGGATTTATCTTACTGATTACTTTAAAGTCACTGACCAAAGGTGAACTTCACAGCTTTGCTTTCTCTACATTTTGTCAGCCCGGATATGAACGAGTGGTTCAGTCTTTACCTCATTCATCTGAGAGGTGTAGCCTCAAGATTGAAGCTAGTCATGAGGAGACTTTTTACAAACAGGGAAATGTCAGCAGGCTGGAGAAATGTTCATGTTCCTCTGCAGCTGCAGTGTGATGGCCTGCTTATCTATTGCCCCATGACTGACAAAATGATGCAACATAGTTAAAGAGACAGGGAGACTCGAATGTTCTGTCCATGACAAGTAGAGCCAGTGAATGGCAACATGGATGACGCTGGTGGACAAAACAACACTACAGATGAAGCAAATTCAGAAAAACAAGATTTTTCTCAGTTCTTTCTGGATGACAGATGCTGCTTCAGATCTGGCTCAGGACATAGGTAATTCTTGTTCCTAAAACAGCAGAAAATGAATACCCTGGATCCAGAATTGTTTGAATCTTTGGCTGATGAGATGCAAAAGGCTAGAGTGAATTTGGGCAATGACTTTGAACTCATTCCTGGATTTTTTTTTAATGTGAAGTGGCTCTGTTATGCTGTGAGGAATTTTGATGACATGATGTGTTTCCACATGTCCCCTTTGAGGGAAAGGTCACTACAAATCAACACAAAGTTGTTCTGAGTGACCACCTTTATCCAACAATGAAACATTTCTTTCATGATAGGATGAAAATGCCTCCATCCGTAGGGCACGAGGGGTCAGTGAATGGTTTGATGAGGATGATAATACTATGACTCACATGCAATCACCCTCAAAGTCACTAGATCTCAACCCATGTGAACACTTACTGGAGATTCAGTTCTAATATGTAAGGTGGTGCTCTCCACCACCAACATCAAAACATTAAATGAGGGATTTTTTTTTTCTTGTATCCCTCCAGCAGAGCTCCACAGATTTTTAGAATCAAAATGAAGAGGCTTTTCTAGCAGCACACGGTGACCCAACTACTATAGTTCGTAAAACTGTCACCCTGCTGCACACTGTATTCAGCACACCTGTGCAAAAACAAGTTGCATTTAGGCAGTCGATACTCCCAGTGCCCCCATTAAAACTAAAAGACACAGCTTGTCTGCTAATTTGTAAAACTGCTACAAACAACTGTTATTACCGCTGCTGTTGTGGCATCTCTCACGTAGCTTTTAATTAGCCTTTGTCTCCTCCCAGCATCAACCTACTGGTTTTAACATTATTGGCATCATTTCCAACCTTTTGAACTGCACTTGGTGTTCTTTAAGACATCTAAATATTTGTATGATTCTGTATATATATACACACAGATATAAGTGTGTATACATGCCGATGTTTTTTAACAGTTAACCAACCATTTTAAAGTGTTGGTTTTCATAGTCAAACCTCGCTTTGTTGACAATGCTAATCTTACACAGTACATCTTTGTTTTGAATTTCTGAGCTCATTGTTGATGATGCTTTTAAGATCACCAGTAGAAGAACAATCTAACAAACTACTGTGTGAATAATGAACATTTCTAGGTGACAGAAAACTGTACGGACATTATCCATCATATTTGCTGTAATGAGCTTGGCGTGTGCTTGCAGGTAGCAGCAAAGTCAGACTTAAAAGATAAATCTGTTCCATGTAGGTTGGCTGACTGACACATGTGTTCCTTGTGTTGTACTTCTGTATTATAATTAGTATGATAACTATTTATCATGCATGGCAGATCATTTTAATTCAGCTGACTGTTATCTGTAGGTCTTTATTACTGAAAGTACAGACTTTTTTCTTAAATTTATCATTGCTGTCATATTGGATCAGCTGCTTCTAAAGAGGAAAATAATTAGAAATACTATAAACATAATTCAAACGGTCTCCTGGCAACCAGCTGCTCTGTCCACAGTCAGCTGGACATAAGTGGTTTATTTTCTCCTTTGTTTGAGTGGAAAGCAGCACAACCTTGCAGTTGGAGAAATGTGTTTGCAGTAAAAGGACATCAGGTCAGATCTGCGGTTACTTAGCGGCTAAAATTCACGCTGTATCTGCTGATGCTATCTTGCATTTCCAGCAAGTAAATACTTGACGTAGCTCTAAATTGTTGGTGCCTTTTGGTGTAACACCTGCGAATAAGCTCAACGGCAAATCTACAAGTGCCTATTCTTCTGTCATCAGGTGAAGGTTTTCATTTTGTTTCACTAACCAATTGTCAATGAGAAAAAAACAACTCTTTTCAGTTATAACTAGATTTTTTTTTTAAAAATGTGTGTGTGCAATAAGGCATTTTATTTCTATTTTTACTTCCTCGCAGTGAAATAGACTCTAAATGAGACGAGAATTGCTGGAAACAGTATCTCAATATAACACACTTTGTTGTGTGCCAATGCATGTCTCAGCAAGTATTTGAAGAAAGCTTCCTGGATTGCCTGTAGAATTACCTGCTTTATGGATTGTCATAGAAACCACCATCTAACCTTTCCAGCAAGACAATAATTTTCACACCTTCACATCCCACTTCTGCTGTATGTGAAAGTTTCAAATTATGTAAAGGAGTGTGTTTGCGTGTGATGGAGGGATCTCTTCCAGCTCTCTTCTGTAGGGTTCAGATGACATATCAAAGCACAATCTTGTCGATGAGACCATGTTTTATTGTTACCAGTCAGGGGTACACATTTGAAATATTTTTATGACGACTTTTAGAAGATGCTTATTCAAAGAAACATCTCATATATAAATAGTTTACACTCTCATTGTTATTAAAGAGCAGCTTGCAGGTTTCCTTATTTAGAGTTCTGAAAAAAGTTGTGACGCTGTGTAAAATGTAGGTTAAAAGGAAAGCGATGGTTTTCAAATCCCTTAAACCAAAAAGCAGAAAGCACATGAAATGTTGAAGATGAGTTCATCTTGAATTTGATTACAACACCCTAAAAATAAATTAACAAATAAATTGTACTTAAAAGACATAACTGGATGAACCTGCTGCCACTAATATGGTTAATTGACAACAGTTCAGTAACATGATTAACTATAAAAAGAGCACCTTAGAGAAACAGAGTCTCTCAAAAGTAAAGCTGGGCAGAGGTTCAGCAATCTGCAAAAAAAACTGCTTCTGCAAATTCAGAAAAAGTTTCCTTCATGAAAAATTGTGAAGACATTTAAAATTACATTGACTATAGTGCACAATATCATCAGACTCTGAGAGTCTAGAGACACCTCTGTGTGCAAGGGGCACAGTCCAAAATCAATATTGCATGCCTCCTTCAGGGATAGGCAGCTCTGCATTAAAAACAGGCATAATTCTGTCCTGGGAATCACTGTATGGTCACATGAACACTTCCAGAAATCTCTGTCTGTGAACACAGCTCACTGTAACACCCACAAATGTAGGTTAAAGCTCACAGAGAAGAAGCCATATGTGAACATGTTGATGAGAACCGCTGTCATGGACCAAAGCTAATTTAAGATGGATTGAGGCAAAGCTGAAAACTGTTGTGTGGTCAAATGAGTCATCGTCCGCTGGACTAAAAAGCAGAGGGACTATCTAGCTTGTTAGCAGTGATCCGACTTAAAAATCTTCATTTCTGATGGGTGTGCATTAATGTTCAAAGAAGTGGAAACAAGGACATCTGGAAAGGCTCCATCAATGCTGGAATGTATAAATAGCTTTTAGATCAACATGTGCTTCCATCTTGTCAAAATCTTTTCAGGGAAGACCTTGCATATTTCAGCAAGACAACGCTAAACCACATGCATGGTTTAACAGTAGAAGAGTCCGGGTGCTGGACTGACCTGCCTGCAGTTCAGACCTTTCACCAGTTAAAAACATTTGGTGCATCATGACAAGATACAACAAAGAGGAACTGGTCTCGTTAGTTCCAAGTAATAGTAGGATTTATGGTAGCAGTAGTACAATTTCTGACTTTTTAAATTCTAAATCTTTATACAGTCTTTTTTTAATAAAATGTCACTTTGTGAGATTTGCAAATGATAGCATGTTGTTCCAATTTTATAGTGTAGAGGTTATACAAAGTATGAAAAATGTTGTTAGAATGAAAAGAAAAGGTACTAGTCAACTTTACGTATTTTAGGACCAAAGTATAGAAATCCAGAAGAAAGCACTTTTAATGTTTTAAGAAACATGGCCAGTGTCTCTGCTTTCAACACTTTTTACAGTACAGTCACAGGAAGGTTTTGGTAGATGTGATATTGTTAGTTGGGGATTTTTTGAGAAGTGATTTTCATCATTGTGAGTTTGGCTCCGTTAAACTTCAGAATTTTAGAACACAGCAGCCACAGTTTTAATGAACTAAGGGACCTCAGAGTTAGCTTTACTGCCTGGATGCATTTTATGCAGAAGAAAAGACAGAACTTCACTGATGCACATGTTATAACAAACATGACCGTGTGTGCCGTTCATTTTAGATGGGAGGATTAAATGCACCGGATATTTTATGAAGTCACAGAAGACATGCAGATGCCAGCAGAATCATGTGAAATTGGTAGTGGACAGTATTTCACTCTGTGCAGCCACTTCTACTGTCTGTCTCCACTGGCCTCAGGCTTTCAAAACACTGGTGTATGAGGGGCTGATGATACTGGAGGTCCTAATTCTAACTCAAAAGTTGGTCTTTCATTTATCTCTTAATTTATCCTCCATCTCCCACTCCAGCATTGGTGGAAGGCATCGTGAAACGTCGCTTTGCTTTGTTATATTGTATGTAATATAACCTGTAGTATTTTTGTTATACTCTGAACTCTATAAATCTGCCATGTCATTTACATTAGTGGTGAATGCCTTCAAGACCTGATCTCTACAGATTCCTCTAAAGTATAGAATTCCTACAAAAGTTTATAAAGAAAAAATGCTTAAAATGGCTCTTTTTCCAGTGATTCACATAACCTGTCATTTTACTTAGATTAATAGAGCACTGTAATGTATAATCCTATCATTACTCACAATAATATTCCTTTAGATTCATGCTTCTGTTGCACCAGAGAGCTGCACGTCTCTGCTCGAGTGCTATTGTGTTTGATAATAGCCCGAAAATATCTCTGCTTCAATCAAACTTTCTGCAGAGTAACAAGTGGGAAATCAAAAAGCGACCAAGACCAAAGAAAAAGGTAGACAAAGGGAGCTGTGTGGAGAATATAAAGGGAAGTCAATGCATTTGAAAGGGTTTGAACGAAGGGTTGGAGTGCATCAGTCTGTGTACCTTGAGGCCAAAGTCTGAGGGGAAAGGCCTATAATGGCATGCGCTAGTGTGAGCTAGGCTGGATGGTTGCATACTCGACAAGGTCCCCAGGGCCAGTGTGAGCAGAGCTTCGTGGGCTGGGAGACGAGGCCAAAGCTGCAGTATCAAGCTCCGCATACTGGACATCACAGTCCTTGTGGGCAGAGTTCTGGAGACAAGAGAGGTGAAAGGTGTGTGAGGAGTGAGGCAGCCAAATAATGATAGAGTGTGAAAGACAGATAACCTGACAGAGAGAGGGATGGAGACAGATGAGAAAAATGTTGACTGAAGGTTGGACTGTTGAATTTTCAGTGTTTGAGCAGCACTGTTAGAGAGAAGGGCAAAGAAAAATGTGTACGCATGAAACATAAACAGAAGATGATGCCTGAAAATGATCAAATGTGACAAGCAAACATAAAGACGGAGATGTTACACAGAAAAGTATCACACACAAATCAAAACTAAGCATGACAGAAAAGAATAGCTGAAGGACAGTGTGAGAAGTGTGTGTTGACTGTGGTAATTTTCGCATTATTTCCGTTGGCAGAATTGTTTAATCAAAGTGTTTGCGTGTGCAACAGAACAAAAAACGGTGAGTCTATACCTTACATGTGCATTTCTAGGAAATTATTCAGTTTTCAAAGATGATGGGCATGAAAACTGGATTCAAACAAAAATAAATGCTGGAACTAAACACAATGAACACAAACTGGCTGTGTGCAGCTGAAATGCTTGGATTGCAGTGAATACATGTCCTGACAATCTTTCAAACCACAAGGACTGTAATTTATGGGTCCTGATCACTGTAGCCTATAGAATTCTCAGATCATGGCCGTGACCAGTGATATTGTGCAACACATGTGAGGTATGTACAAACCTCAGAGGCATTTTAATGGTCTTGGTGGTGTGGTTTCTTCAATAGTCTCGGATACCAATGTGCATGTTGACATGGACAGAGACCTTCCTTCAACGTGGATCTGACCACAGAGCACAAAAACAAGCCTAATGATTGACTTACTGATTGCAATGAAGAGCAACTGGCCAAGAGAATGGCTGAATAAATTATCTTAATTGGGTAATCAATAAACGCGGTTCTTCCAATTCCAAAAATACTTCTCAAATTGCTCTGTTCTTTACTAGAAAGAATGCTCAAAAGCAAAACATGACAAAGTCTGACACTCCAATATACCAACCTTATGCAAAATCTATGGGAAATATATTTCAATTTGTATTTGAATATAAAATGCGTGCCACATCGGATTGTGTGTCGTTATCGTCTTTGTTTACATGGATTAAATAGTGCCAGTGTTAACTTTGTTAGCAGGACGAGTTACTTTACAAATATATAAAACCAGTTGTCAGTATCACCAGTTTTAGATGAGACCTGATCAGACCTCAAGTTGGTTGGATGGCTTCTGCTATTGTCCTCATCCACACTTTGGGAAGACCACTGTAATGAGATCACCCCCTCCCTGTGTCACCATGTTGCATGGACACAGAACTATTTACCGCATGAAGGAAAATCACACATTACAGTAAATGCCTTTGGTTCATCAAAACATGTGGTCTGGAAAATTAAAAGGCAACTATGTAGGACTTGGGGCTCTGTGTGTATACAGTTACCTGTCACTATGGGACTGTTTGCAGTTCTGTATGGATGGAGATACATATTCGTTTAACACTGCAGTGTGGAAAGGATTTCCAGAGCAAAAGAAGGGGTAAAACTAAGTTTATATGTGGACTGGGAACCTAATGCTCAGGTAATGGTGCAACGTTACATCTTAACTAAACCAAAATTAGATACAATGTACTCAATATAGTTAGTTTATATTTTTATTGATTTATTCATTTTGTGATACAAGCTACTCTTGGTTTGTGGTTGCACCCAATTTTAACTGAGAGTGAAGTCCAGCACTGCATAAAACTATTCTGGTCCCTTCGTTTCACCTTGGACGTTGGTTTCACTGTGTGGTCAGTCTATAAAGGCACACAAAAGCCACTTGCTTACGTTTAGGGAATCGGAAAACAAGTTAGTGATAGAGAAAATAACGTGCTGTGGTGTTCAATATAGCAGTTACATTACCAGCACACATCTCATAAATCATCAATCAACGAGGTTAGATGCACAGTTGAGTTGCACTTCAGTTGCAGCTCAAATAGGCCTTTCAACTAGACCACTGTCCATTTTCCATGTATCATTTTCCATGTACGGAGGCGGCATGGAGTCCTTGACTAAAGCATGTCTGACGCCTCTGTGGACTGTGTGAGAAACTCTACAGACATTCTGTCACTTCTAAATTTCTCTGTTGGAGATCATCTTACATACAAGTATAGACAAATTCACCGCAAGGACCTCTTTAAGTTAGATGTATAGTGATTTTATCGGATGATGCTAAAATCAGGGTTTTATTAGAGCAAAGCGACTGTCTGGAAATACCTTAAGTGACTGTGAGTTAAAACATTATTTTTATGGGCTGATTTCACTTTTATGTGAATTTGAATGCATTCTCTGGTTTTACAAAAAGATACAAAAAAAATGGATCTTTGGAGCACGTGCAGAGTGCCAGGGCCCATTTGACTTTAGTTTTGCATATACAAGCAGGAATACATTGAGCTAAAACTGCATTGTCTGGGAGTCCATTTTATCCAATTTAGAGAAGCTTGATTTAAAGTCAGATTTTGTTCTCACCAACACAATAACTCACTATTAAGTGTCACATAAACATGCTTACTGTGTGATGTGGTGGGGAATACGTCGGGCCTTCTTGGCACAACATCTGTATTTGTTGTTTTCGAGAAATGTAAAATTGCTAAATAATTGTAGTGATTCAAACAGCGAAAACAAAAGAAAGGTTTAAAAATAAATAATGGCTGTCTTGTGTTTAACTCCACAGCTGCAGCTGCCTACAAATACTGACTTTCAACTTTTCACCCTTTTTTTTTTAGACAAGTTTCAGTATGTACTTATTTTCTTTTTCATGTGATCAAAAGAAAAAGACAATTTTGTTCAAGATCTTTAACCAGTAGTTTGTATTTTTTGACTGCTTCCCCACCTGCGAGGAGACTGTTTGGAAAGACTTGAACTGAGAAATGAGCTGAATGTTTGTGAAAAAAAGAAGATAAAGGTAAAGGACTGTGGATGAGAACTGCAGTGGGCTGTTGTACCTCCATTGCATCAGTGGGTCTTATTTAAATTTGAGAAAAAATAAAATTGAAATGATTAAAGCTCTTACATAATTTCATGTTGATGATTTAAATCTACACTGCAATCTCTTCAGTGCTGCATATTTCCCCAACATTCACACTCTGCATACACTGGATATTTAAATCTCTGGAATATTTGTCATGACCAGAGTGCAATCAGGAGGAAAATTACAGCCACATCACATTCAAAATTGGCAGATAGTGTTTTGCCCCAAGAGAATCATCATTAGTAACACTCGACGCTCAGCAGTCAATGCATGTCTCTCACAAATAGTGTTTTGAAAACCCCAGTGATACTCAGTTCATCTTAAGTGGAGCCCTAAACTTCAATTTGAGTGGAATGTTCTCGGAGATAAGAAATAAATCTGAGGAACATCTACCCTCTGCATCCTCAGATTATCAGAATTAATCAGAATTTGAAAGTAAATTTGAATGTGGTGGTTTCATATCCTTGAATAACTTCTACGACAATCAAAATCAATTCATGAAAAAGGGGGATAGTAATCGAGTTATTCCTGCAAGTTTATTGAGATGGAGGAGTCTTTTGACAAAATACATCAATAACGGAGAAAAGTTTTATCAACATCAGCCGACAGACTAATGAATGAAATACAACACATGCACAAAACTACGAAATCTTGTTTGTGATGATCAGATTATGTTTGAGAGAAAAAAATGTGCATCAATGTCATCTTAAGCAAAAACAAGGCAGTTATCAAAAGGTATAACTGACTGTTTTTGACTACTTTTACCTTTATATTTCACCTTAAAGTTTTATAAGAAAAAAAACTTGCCTTGTTAGGTGTGATTATTTTCAGCACAACCTCACAAGTGTGACTTTAGTTATTTTTTTCATTTTGACATACTGTGTTAACACACTGGACCTAAAATTACACAAAAAGCATAAAATCAGAGTAGGTAAAAACGTTTTTTTTTTTACTGTGAAAATAGCCGTTTTTACAGTTTCTTCCTGCACCAAACACGCACCAAACAGGACAATATTCAGGAAAAATAAGTATGGTTTTTACTTGGCCTGTCAACACAGTTTAAAAACTGGTATATAGTTTGAAGTCTTTGAAGTCACTTTCAACACAAGTTGAAACAGAGACTCATTGAGATCTTAAATGGGTCATGTGATATGACTTCAGAGGGTTAAGTTATTAAAGACACACTCTGAGACACACTACAGCATACTGTCTCAGTGCACTATGAAATTGATAAAAAGGATGCCAAATGACCTTGTAAATCTGAGGCAAGGCTTTAAGATAGCAAATGTTTCAATGTTAAAGTTTAATGACTCAATAAATGCTAAAATACAGCCACATTGTGCTTCTCACAAAAAAAATAAATAAGCAATGATAATAAGTTATAAATGGATGAAAAAATGATAAACACATTCTGTCAGTGTGAAGGAAATCTTTAGCAATGTCTCTGCCTGAGGAAATAAACCACTCCAAAGTTTGGTGAGATATGATGTAACAGAGATGTGTTTTTATAACAGCAGGATGAACAGGCTGTGGGTTGGGGTGGGATTTGCCTGTTAGTATCCGTTACTGCCCTGTAAAGTCAGCCACAACTTGCCTGGAGGTTTACAGTAGCATTTAGCATTTTGAAGTTCCTGTAACATGCAGTCGTTTCTTAAAATGATAGGATCTCTGGTATCATTTCACAGTAACCTGCTCCACCTCAGGCTCAATATAAAATTTACTTCACCCAATTGACTGAAACCTTTTATATGCGTAAAGAATACTGCTGCCAATTCTATATTTTTTTTGTTTCAGACTTTTTTTTATTCTGAACTCCAGACCTTCTCATTGGCTCTCAGCTTTAGGCCTCTTGGGTCCTTCTAAAGACATGTCCAGGTTGCTAATGTACAAGTTCATTTTGTGAGACTATTTTAATCCTATACAGTCGCCGTACTAGTGGCTTTAAAGTTTTGCTCCTCCTAAAAGTCTGGTTAGTTTGACCTTTGCCTAACAAAATGAAGCATGTTCAGAGTTTGAAACTGGAACTCTGTTTTCAGATTCAAATGTTGAAAACGAAGAGTTTCTCTGGGCTCAATTAAAACTGAAGTTAAAAAAGAGATTTTTCAATCTTGGGCCTATTTTTCTGCACATTTTGTGTGCATGGTATTTAAACGCACCAATATAAAGGATGAAATCTATGATCAACACCCACTAATCAGCTATGATTGTATATAACATTACAAATATCTGTGCCAACGTAAAAGTGCTTGTATTTGCAACTAATTGCCTGATATTATATTATGATAAGTTTTCTTTAAAGAGTTTGGACCTAAAAACAACTCTTCTGGAAAACTTTAATAGTCCACTGAAACGTTTATTTTTCAGCCTCTATAGAAAATATTCACATGGAGTGGAGACCTTTAGAGAGATACATTTATTGTAAATGACTGGTATTGTCTTTATTTTTATCTTCTTTTTCAATATCTGTTAATTGGTTTGAAAATGAGGTTGGAAAGGTTAAAAAACAACAAAAAAAAGCTTGACAGGTTGAAACTCACATATACTATTTTAAAATATGTGGTCAGTAACCCCTGTGTGCAGGAATTCAACAAAAGTCCAGAAATTGTGGGTTTGTTTGAATCCAACATAGAGCCCACTTTGCTCTCAAATGGTGTGGGGATACTCACAAGCCCCCGGCTGAGCGCCTCCATGTTAGAGTTCTCCCCGGTGATCAAGATGGTCGACTTGCTGCGGCTGCAAGTCGCAGGAGGGAAGGTTCTGAATGTTGTTTGTGCATATGCACCAAACAGCAGCTCAGATTACCCGCCGTTCTTGGAGTCTCTGGGTGGCGTCCTAGAGTGGGTGTCATCTGGGGATTCCACAGTTCTTCCGGGGGACTTCGATGCCCATGTTGGCAATGATGGAGTGACCTGGAGAGGCGTTATTGGGAGGATCTGAATCTGAGTGGTGTCTTGTTTTTGGACTTCTGTGCTAGATCATCCATTACAAACACTATGTTCGAGGATAAGGTGGTTCATAAGTGTATCTGGTACCAGGCCACTTTAAGCCAAAAGTCGATGAGCAATTTTGTTGTCATCATCATCATCAGTTTTATTTATAAAGCACTTTAACACCAGCCATAGCTGAAACACAGTGCTGTACATCTGACATCTCACCTATGGTCACGAGATCTGGGTGGTGACCGAAAGAACGAATACAAGTGGCTGAAATGAGTTTCCTTCGGAGAATGGCTGGGTTCAGCCTTAGCGATAGGGTGAGGAGCTGGGCCATCCGGAGGAAACACGGAATAGAGCCGCTACTCTTTCGCATTGAAAAGAGTCAGCTGAGGTGGTTCGAGCATCTGGATGCCTCCTGGTTGTCTCCCTTTTGAGGTTTTCTGGTCACTAGGCCCCAGGGCAGACCCAGGACTCGCTGGAGTAACTAAATGTCCTTTCTGGAACTGGGAACACCCCGGGATCTCCCAAGAGGAGCTGGAGAGTGTAGCTTGGGAGAGGGATGTCTGGTTTCTCTCCTGGACTTGTTACCCCCATGACCCAACCTCGGATAAGTGGATGAAAATGAATGGATGGATGCATATTGTGTACAAGTATTAACATCCCTGTGTATTACATTTCAAAGATTAAGTGTGTATTTGGGATGACTGTTTGGAACCAAATTGTCCCCAGAGGATATTAAAGATTATCCAATCTAAACTGATGTCAAGAACCAAGTGGGATGAAAGGGCCCTCTTTAGGTTTTTCTCAGGCAAACAAATAGCAATTAAATACGCTGCAAAGACCACATCCAACTGTCTACAAAGACGTACAATCTATTCCCGTCTAAGAGGACATCACTCTCCAGCACAGGATGGCTGGTGGTCTAGTTACAGTATTCACCAAATGGAATATAATGTAGAAAAAAATTGAAACAAAGCAGTGTTTTCTTGTTATTACATTACTGTTGTTCGCTCACCACAGAGGCTTCTTTATAGTTCCAAGGATATAACTTCTACATACAACATACAACTACATTTGGTTGATGGATGGAAGATGTAGAGAAGGTGTAAAATAAAACATATGAAAAAAGTGTATATTCAACATGAAAGATGAAGCTGCAGACATTTCTTAGGACCGATTGTCAGTTTGCTGTATGAGGTCTTAAATTTTGTCATCCGTTTTCTTTTCATGTCATTAGTAAGAATAATGGAAAACGCCTCCTCACTTGCCTTTTAAATGTGAATAATAAACTTTTGATGATTACTCACTGGCTAAATAAGTGTTACAGCGTATGCAGGCGTAGGAACACCCACATATAATATTGTCATCAGTTAGTCTCTCATTGTTATTGCTTATAATGGATTATGCTGATATTGCCTAAAAAAACCCACCTCCTGGTACTCGTCTTAAGACCTCTGAATGCCGTTTTCATCGTTCTTAGTAGATTAGTTTGAAGACATTTGTATAGAACTCACCATTGTTTCATGCATGTTTCAATTAAAATCTAGAAAACATTTTCATTGGGTTCTGTTCATTTTCAAATGCATTCATTTGGAATGTTTTATTTACATTTATGGATATAATAATTTGATAGTTCTTTATAATTCTTTTTAGATCTATTACCTCGTTTTATTGCTTTAAATCTGCTTTATTTTAATGTTTTAAAACAACCTCTCAAATGTTTTTCCCTTTCTTTATAGTTTGATACTGTTTGATTTATGTATTTGATCTTTTGTTATTTTGTAGAGGTACAGGACTGTGGATGGGAATGGGTGTTTAAGCTCTTTGTGTATTTGTGTTCGGTGTTACATAATGTTGTCATCTATGTGCTTTAGGATCCCCTTGAAAATAAGAAAACATAAGTTAAAGACCAAATTTAAATTTCAGTTTCTGAATGAGCATGCAGCACCTTACCGTCTACACAAACAGCAGATGTTTCTTTGTGACAGGCAACATGACACCTCTTACCTTAATTAGCATTGCAGGTAGAATCAGTAACACTAATTAAAAAAAGAGTTCCTGTTAGCTTGTGCATAGTTGCTCTGGGAGATGTTCACATTAACCACAGACACAGTTGAGAGGATTTTTGTTTTCTGCTAGACACACACGGCATACACAAGTTCATACATGCACATACATTGTCTAAAAGCTGAGATTAAGGCCAAAGCAAATAAATGCCCCAACTTTCTAAAGCATCTATGCCACTGAGGGAGGTTCACTATAATTTACAGAGGCATTGGATACAACAAGCCAAACACTTCATAGTCAACAGTCAACAGGCCGGGGCGTTGATGCACTGCAGAGCATCACGCTGCAATTTATGCACACAGTTGCCAGGCAAACCCGCAAGTAATTATGGTGGATTAGATGGAGTGGTAGAGAGGTGAGGCAGAGGGCAGTGGGAGTGGTGAATGTTGGGGTCAGAATGAAACAGTGCACAGAGAGAAAGCGAGGATGTCAGCCGGCCACATTTACATAGAAGACGAGAGGTGGAGATGTAGATGATGAGATAAGAAGCTTAGCCAAAGCACCCTGTGGATTTACTGGTCAGCTTTCACTTTTAACACCAAGCAAGCAAAGACAAGATATCCTCAGTTAGGTTTTAGAGCAATAAACACCATAAATCAGCTCTCAAATACACCCAAGCATAATAGTCACAAAAGGTCACACTTTTAAAAACCAAATTGCAACTGGCTGAAGACAGCAGCCGTGCCGACTCTGTCATAGAGAACTTGCTCATGGCATCAGTGCTCACCGGCTTATCAGTGAAGGGGGTCGACTCAGAGGGTGCCATGTCGTAATAAGGAGGCTGAAGAGGAAGCTTCTGCATTTCCTCCTCCTTGTCGAGATGAACCACCTGCAAGAAACAGCAGGAGCTTAGCAAACTCATTTTATACTGGAGCTCCTCATGAGGATGCAATTAGTTCATCACTGAAACTGCCACCTTCAGTTGGATATATGATAGTTTAAAGCCCCAACAGCAGAACATGTTGACTGTTTCTGGATTGTTTTTTGGTGCTAATGAGCAGAAAGCCACATAATTAATCTCAGACCTGACAAGGACTCCATCTTGACAGTAGTTTAAACTTTGGCTGCTCTGTTGAACTCCTCATGTGCACCAGAGTTATTTTGTCAAATTAATCACTTCCATATCACACAACTGTATGATGCAAAGCTTTGAAATAGCAGAGCAGAAACGCCAAAGCAGCCGTAAAGCTGGAGGAGAGTTGCACCACATAGCAAAAGGGATTCCATTTCATACTTAAAAGGTGAAATTTGATTAGAAAACTTGTTTATCATAAATGTATTACAGCTTATCAAACACAGTTTTCAAATACGTGGACGAAACTTTTAGAAACATTTTATATTAATTCTGAACAAAAGAAAAGGATGGATCTTCAATTAGAAAAAAGGAAATTTAAATAACAGATTTTTTCTTACTATAAAAATACATTTCTGTGTTTCAATAGAAAAAACTTTGGCTCCTTTTATATAATTATCGAGAAATCTGTTGATTTGAAACCAGACAGTCGACACTGATGGTCTCAGATGCAGACGTCTTCAACAAAAACACGTTTTGAAATAAATTTGAGCCTTCAACACATCAGACATTTTCTTTCTATTGAAACTCAAGTATATTCATAAAGGAGAGTTTCTGTCTTGAGACAAATATTTACAATAGACTGAATACCACAGCTGTGTACCCTGCCTTTCGCCCGATGACTGCTGGGATAGGCTCCGGCCCACCCGCTACCCGACCATGGATTGACAGTATAGAAAATGGATGGATGGATGAATACCACAGAAAACATTAGATTTGCAGAGAAGGATATTTGAATGCGACAGTGTAGCGTATAACAGGATCTACTGTCACATTAAGCGGATGTTTCAGGTACTGCTACAGTATGTTTGTTTGGCAATAGGACAGTAGAATATCTAGATTAGGTTGTGGAATCGTATTTTACATAAACTGGAAGTTGTGTTATTTCAACAGTGATGATATGAAAATTAGACGATGAAGAGGATTGATGAAGGCTGAAAGGATTGGAGTCATTTTCCACAAACAGTGTTGTGCAAGTACTGTATTTTAGGCCAGCGAGGAGGCTTTGATATAAACTACCATGAATATATTGTTGATTGTGATGATAATAACACTTTTGACAATACTTTAATCAGATGAGTCTGAAACCTGAAATTTGTTCTACATCACAGCAGCTCCCGTGACATAGCTGTGACATACTTACAAACAAAGAAAAACTTCAAATACAGATGAATAGAATATGAAATCATAAATCAGTGTTTGCTGTGATCCTCCTAAACAATCATAAGAGTTTGAATAAGGGAAGTAGGACTTCACCTCTCACCCGAAAGGCTTTTTCCAGCTTGAACTAGTTGGTGGGGAGTTTCGGCTTGCTAAAAGTTAAAAGACCATTTACACTTGTGGGGTCATTAAGATCACATGTGAGTCATTGACTCACCACTGACTGAAAAATATTTATTCAGCAGAAACTCAACAAGCACTTCAGAAGCACATAGCACAACACATGGGAGCCAGCTCTTCGGGTCAAGACTCAGCAGTTCAATTACATCTCAACAAGAGGGAACACTCTTTTAAAAACAGTAACAAAGTCAGAAAATAAAGATGGTTTGAGAGGATTCAAAGATGTCATCTGTCAGAGCAGAAAAAACATCTTTGAACATAGAGGAGGTGACTTGACTGCCTTCGGGTGGTTTTAAAAAATTATGAAAACATGTTTGCCAGGCAAGTAAAAAGACTCCCAGGTGAGAATGACCCACAACATAAACAACCTACACAACGGTCAGGTGAGTCAGTGACAGATATGTGACCGTATGATCCGCCAAGTATGAGCGGTCTCTCAAATACTTATAAGCCGAAACTCCCCACTGATGAGTTCGAAATGAAGAAGCCTTTTGAATAGAGGTGAAATGTTATCAAGAACCAAGAAAAAAGAAGTCCAGTTGCCTTTATTCAAACTCTAAGGATCGACATGATCTGGAAGACTAAAAATTGATGCTGGCATCCTCCCTAAACACCAGCCAATCTACTATATGACACACTGACAGTTTTCTTCGGTTAAACTCAGGAACTCATCAGGTCTCTCTAAAAGTGACTGTTTTTACTGTTTTAAGCTTGAATTTTTATAATTTTTGTCTGTACTTGAGCACATGATACTCAGACAAATAGAGTTATGAAAACGCACATTTTTTGCAACCTTTCACTCCTTTTTTCATAAAAAAACATTACATTTACATACCTAACAGAAGCAGTGTATCAACAGAGCAGCCTATAATTTTACTTTTCAGCTAGCTGTCCATCTTAGACTTTCCTCGCTGTGTAGTACTAATGGATCCATCAAACTCTGTCATAATTACCCTGCAGCGAAGTGCCTTTTAAGGGTTTTATTGCAGTATGCACAACAGTCTCTAGAGGAATTTCATGACATGAATTAGTTAATTAATATTCTTAGGGCAAATGAAGGCTCCCAAAACTTCCATTAAGCAATTGTCTGAATTTTTCAATGACAAGTAATATAAATAAAGAAAGAATTTAAAGTAACCCAGAACTATGAAGCTGTCAACAAAAAAAAAGTGATATTCATATAACAGTATTTGAATAATGCATTTCCACTCCACACCACTGTGCTATTCAATTTAAGGGATCAAAGGGCTGACAAATGCTTTCTGATCCACTTTTTTCTTCCTTTCAAAAGTAGCTTTTGAATGCCAGTCAATATGCACTTGCTTGGTGGTAACTTTTCCACATCAAAAGGCAAACCGTTTAGTGTCTGAGTGGCCATATAGGGAGCTGAGCACCAGAATTCATATGCAATTAGGTGGAGGTAACATTTGTTTAGACCATAAAGGTTTTGACCTCCTACACCAAGTGTTTGTAATGTTGCGAACGCAGACGTCGATGCTCTGGCTGTTCTGCCACAAAGCTGCAGCATCCAGGTTTAAATTTTAATGGTAAATAAGCCTGAAGAACTCTTATTTAGATTTGAAGGGATGATTTCTTATATGCTGAATCACCAAAATGCGAATATGACAGAGCGGTTACTTGCACAGTTGAGTCAAGCAACAGATAAAGCTTGAACCTCGCCATTTAACTGGACCACCGTTCTTATCTCGGATCCCCCAGCTCTGTGGACTATGTGAGAAAACATTCAAGACGTTTTGCCGCTCTCTAATTTTCTCTGTATATGATTTTTGTATGAATCTGGTCAAAATCACTGATTTCAGCAAAGGTTTCAGCTGTTAAAACAAATTCCACTTGTTCATTTATCTAACATGCTGAGAAATAATGCCTTAGTTCTGCAGCTATACGACTGTCACTGAAATCATAGCGGAGGAAAGTTTGAACAGCACTGCTGTTGATTTATTTCATATCATTAACTGTCAGAGTGCTCTGAATAGCCGATCATGCCAAATTAACCCATTGCTGCTGTGACTGTCTGCCTGGTAGCATTTGTGCCATGTTGAAAGTGATATTTTTAGGTTACTAGGTTTGACCCACTCAGATTTCCATCTTAATTCACTCAGCAACATGTTCAGTTGGCACCAAATCAATGAAAAGTAGTTATTGTGTGTAAGAGGCTTTGGTTAGGATTTGTAATCCAAACTATTTGGTCAGGGTTATGAAACAGTCATCTTTAGACCAAAATATCTTCTTTTTACAATGCGACTGTTACGATCATGGATGCTATTTTTAAAATTCACTTGCACTTCTTCTCATGATCACTGTGATAGGTTGCTTTGGCCTGCATAAGTAAATGACCCACCAGGACATATTTGGGTGGTGCTTTCTGATTTGTTGTTAGAAGCTGTAGCTCAGATTTATTGTGCATAATCTAAAACCTACTTTTTCCATTGAGACCATTTACGAATGGAAGTCTAAGATTCAGCCATCATGAGCTGCTGCGATACAAAACTAATTACAGCTACAGTTATTGACACCTGAAACTTGGCATTTTTATCTCACTTCATTTGTTGATACGTGTACTGTATATTGTGCAGCATATGCCTGTTTGTAAAACAGCTTCTCTTTTATGCATCAGGGATTATTGTTTGTTCATGCACTTTACCCATGATGTCATAAACCTGCTGCTAAGTTTTTCTTTTGCTATGTTTTATTCCTCCAGATGTGAGTTTAATGTGTGTGAAGCTTCTTTTCGGACAAGAACAGCCACTGAACTGAACAAATTAAGTTCTGCAATCTGTCTATTACAGCTTCTTCTTGCTATTAATCATCAGTACACCATCAGATACTTTGTGCAAAAACTCCAAAGACACATTTCTTACACTTTGAAAACTCTCAATTACTTGATGTCCCACAATTAGATTGTATGTTTCAGAGTATCATAGAACTGAAACTATCTCAGTAGTGGTAACACCTCAAACTAACATTTAGGTGAATCATGAAATATTCTAGTTCTAAAAAGACTTTAGCTCTACTTCATCTCCCCATTTTACTGAGAATTGCTGAGTCCAGTTCTTGACAATTCCTAAAACAATCTGCAAAATTGATAACATTTCTGGAGGTTTGGACACGGTTTACATATGTTTAAAATCTACCAGACTGTCTGAATGAAAACTGTTTGTGAAACTTGTCATGTATACATCATTGTGTGTAAAAATGTCGATACTCAACATAATTACGTAGTGAGACATTTGCTGTGTCTCTGTATTTAAAAAATGGAAATTGATCAATAAGATCAAGTCATTACACACTTTTTGTAGCCTTTAATGTGATTCTTCAGCATTTAGTGTGGTGGGTCAATCAATTTTACATTTTGCCTTGAGGTTAGATGACAACACCAGCACTTCTGTGAAACAGCATAAATTAAATCAACTTTAGTCTGGTAATGGCAGGCTGCATATACCATGTCTCTAAACCCCTCTAAGAGTGTTTAGTGCCTAAACCTAACAAAGCAGTTTTTTGTTTTTTTTTGCTCAAACTCAACCAAACAGTAATTGAAAAAGAAGCAATAGTCAAAAAGATTATAGAAATAAGAAAAAGCTATTCCACTCTGGAATTGAACCAGGTTTCCTTTTGTCTTGAATTTGTGCTGCCGCTCTTCCATCATCCCTGCGGTCTGAGGACTTCTGGGAATTATTATACCTCCTGACAGGGGCGGTTCTAGGGGCCATTTTTTTTTAAAATCAGAACTTTATTGATGGTTACGGAAATACATACAACTTTGAGAGTAGAAGTTGAAACTTAATTATCCAATTTACAGGGAAGTAGATTCAGAAATTAAATGCAAAATTAAAAAAATTTAAAAAAGAAAAGAAAAAATAACTATTACCTAGAGGTCTGCTTCATGTAGATTAAAGTGATTTATTAATTTGGTTATTTTGGTTGATTTATTATTTTTTAAAAGTTTTTCAATGGTGTTCCAGTATGTTTTCAGATCTGTTATTTTGAAGTTATAAAAGGAGGATTTGGTCCCTGTCACTCATCTGTCCTTTGTCCATAAGCGATGATCAGATTATAGGTGAATGCAATTCCATGTCGAAACACTAGTGACACTAGTGAACCAAATAGGAATGTCCAGCATGAATAAAGCTTACAGAAGAAGAAGAAGATTTGAACGATCTTGAATGATCATTGACAAATACTTGGCCCCTCTATGAATATTGTGGCCCCTTGATGGCCCCTTACTCAGAAAGATCCTAGATCTGCCACTGCCTCATGATTTGAATGAGAAAATCAGTCCACCGTTATCTGAGAATTAGTGTTTCCATTACAACAAAGTTGCATTCTCGTTCATAGTAGTTTGAAACCCACACAGGTATCTTAACATCAACACAAAGCTATACAGAATCAGAGTTAAGTTTTAAAATTAGAATGAAGAGCTCGAACAGTTTATGTTTAAGTCGTAGTTTCATAAAGGGAGGACACAAGTGGCCTCTTTCAATGCTACCTACAACAAAATTATTATACTTAGCCGACACTGTTTATAGTATACCTATTTTTTCCAACATGTATAATTTTCTAAAATGACACAGCTCTTCTTTGTTTTCAAATGTGTTTTTGGCCCTGTTTACCATGCATAATTAATCTTAATCTTTTCCAGATGAAAGCATGTTAAAAAATGACTGATTACTAGTCTTTTTTGAGAATGCTCAAGCCAGTCACTTTTTTTAATTAAAATTTTTATGATGAATGACGCAGTATAGATTTTGGGGTATGTTTCAACCTGCTTTCTTTTAAATGTGCCAGGATGGGACGGGACAACTGGAACATGTGGTTTCCACACAACCAGTCAAACTTCTACATTAAGACAGCATCACCGCCAAGGACCGAGCAGCAGTCTCTTCAGTGTGGGTGAATGTTTTGTTTGCCCCAGATGAGTGTCCTAATAAATTTTTTAAGTAGATTTCCTCACAAAGCCAGTCAATATTGGTTCGAATACGAGTGCAAAACAAAGCGTTTGTCACCTCTCACTTACTGAGGTCAAAATTAAACTAAATGAATAAACACACTCAAATCAATTCAATGATTAGAACTATGCAGTGGTAAAAATACAACCCCTCTGTGCACGTGTTTTAGTCTAAAATAACTGCTTGATATGCTTTGAACTCAGCAAAAGCGTTCTTTTTGATATTTATCATTTATATTACCCTACATGGCAGACATTTATATGTCATGTAAGATGGTTTTTTTAAGATACTCAGGTACATTCAGCTGCATGTACTGTAAGTGCATTGAACACACTTCATGTTCACTCTGTTGACAGTTCTGCAGTATAAGAAATACTCTAAATGTGGTGGAGAAGAAAGAAGAACTTCACAGCACAAACATTTAAACCTTAACCATAAAGTCAAGTTGATGTCGACAAAAATACATTTGCAAGAAAAATGAAAGAGTAAAGTTTGGCCACATCAATGCTTTATTCCACTCATAGATGTGTAAAGATAGCGCCTCGTATTCTGGAGTTGATTTGTCACTTTCTGGGTATAATTGGAATTAAGTGTCACTCAGAATTGTAGATATTTCAGACAGATTTCTGACAAGTTCAGTCAGATGGAACAAGAACACATAGAAATGAAGAAGAGCGAGATCTTACTTGGATGTCGTCAGATGTCAAGTGTCCCTTCATGTCACTATTCTTCTTTTTGGGTGGAGGAGGGGCTGGCTTGTGGGCAGGTGGGAGGTCAGTCCTGTTAAGAGAGTGAAAAGACAACATGACACTCAGCACAGTAAGGGACTGCCGCTCTTTACGTCCCTCACCTTCTACAGCACTCTATAATGAGAAGTCCTGCCTGCACTTGCCTTTTTCACTCTTTCCTTGGATTTTGATAGATCTCGTGTTGGTGACTTTGTTGCAGCGGCAGCCATCCCTGCCCTTTCAAAGGCTCTCGCTGGAGAGACACTGTGCTAATGAGAGCAGGCTGTAATTGGACACTGAGGTGAGGAGATAGGAATGGAGGGGATATAAGGGGGTGGGGAGAAGGGCATGAGTGAGTCAAGTCCTCAGGGTGGGCTGAGTCTCATCCAGTGCCATGTGGACAAACACCCTGCCTACTGTGCAGTGACTCTGTTTGACATATCGTCCACAGCTGGCACCTTCTGCTCTCTAACGTTTTCTGAATCCTTTGTACTAACATCTCTAATCTCACCCTGCTCCCCTGATGACACACCTGGCGAAACACCTCTGCCTATTCACAAGCTCCCATTTTAAGTGTTTACTTCAAATCAACAATGTCATTTTCAGTGGAGCTAAAAGCCACTCCAGCACATAGTCACTGATACGACAATAAAAATAATACTTGAATTGGGGTCAGGAAAGACTGCAGTAACTGAAAGCTTGATACTGAAAAAGTTTGAAACATATCTGGATAATTATTTCAGACAGGAAAGCAGAAGGGTTGCTTATACAGAATGGTTACAAAGAACACCCCTTCCCCCAAACATGCAGGCAGTCAGATGTCATCTGTTGTACTCTGACATGATATCAGAAGTGATCAAAGATAATGAAGTGGAGCACAGACACAGAACTGTGTACCTACATGCATTATCTCCAGCTCCTCCTGCCTCCCATTCGCACTGGTTCACGTCCTTATTGAATAACATGACCTTTCTGCAAGGCCAAGTTGGCGTTTTAATGTGCAGAAAATTTGTGCATGAGTGCACCTCTTAACTCTTTCTTTCACGCTCATTATTTCCAGTCCGTATCACCTTGTCTCCAGACAGGGCTGCCGTGCCACTGCCAGATTCATGTGGCACCCCGCTCAGCCTGCCTGCGGCAGTGAGGCACAGCGAATGCACAGAAAGGCAGCGTGCAGCACATCACCTCTTCTACATCACAGCACCTTCTTTTTTCTCAGACAGATAATTGCAAGGCTTGTGGAAATACGGTTTCTGCAGGTATAGCAGCATGCTCATTATAAAGTATTTAAACCCACTGCTTCTGATTGACTGGATTCTGATAAAGGTGAACATTTAAAAAAAAGCTTTGGCAGCTGACAAGATAATTTGCTGTTGATGAAGGTGAGATATAAAATATATTCAGCCTCTCTCTGCCTTCCAATGATACAGAAAATTATGACTTTCTTTCAGTGTGCCTAAGTAGAAAAATAATGAAGTCCTCATGTCCTGTCATAACAAATGACATGTAGCAGCACCCAGCTTGACACAATATTAACTGTCTTTTGTGGCATCATCAAGATTCGACAGATTTATCCAAGTAGTATGAAATCATGCATTATTTATGCAAGATGCAACACTTGCATTCAGATCCTGCAGCAAAATTTCGACTTACAGGTCATCCACTTGTGGTCTCTGATGATTGCATTTGATTGCAAGGTAGCATGTTCAAATAGGAAGTGTTGGGGCCTCATATGCAGAGTGGTTCATTAAATCTGACCAATATGAGGATATTCACACTAGTCTTATAACTACCACCCCATGGCATCCGATTTCTCTCTGTCATATCTCCCTATTTTGAATCCAACAACATTTGTAATGAAGTTACACACAAGCAGCCTCAGGAGACTGTCGGTGCATAGGCTGTCGCTACTGTTTGACACAATACCGGGAGAAAGGGACAGAAAGTAGTAACAGTGTTTGATGATGTGCTATATGTGCAGAGCATACAAACAGACAACAGGCTAATGCTCAGACGAGCAGATGCTAAGATAAATATACAGTGTGTGTGTGTGTGTGCTGTGTAACTCAAGTTGTGCCTCATCTCCCTCCTACAGACAATCCAATATATTTATTGTAAAGATACACTGTTTGTTTTCACAATAAAATGTAAATGTGAATATCTAAAGATAATTCAGTTGTATTCCACCTTGCCTAAGAAATGTTCATTCTTTTTATTGTTCGTGATCCAGTTGAACTAATGTTGCAGATTAGTAACATACTGTGACAGTCTGGTGTGTCGATATAATGAGAAACAAGGCAGCAATTTAGCAAATTAAAGCCACATTATTAAAAGTCTGACTTCTTTTCAGCGCATCACTCCCATATAAGAGCTCAACTATTTAATTAGCGAGCGTTAGCAACTCGTCATGATTTCATATTGTTTTTCTTTTCTCGCTCCTTCAGTATTCAGCAGGTGCAGAATTTTATTCATGTTGGAGTATTGCTCCTTATTCTGCCATAATTCAAAGGTGACACCAAATGTAGTGCCTGCACAGATCTAGCATGTAATATTCATATATATTTATACGTATATATATGTGGGCAACACATACAAACTGAGAATCTGTTGAATTCAGATGTGCAAAATAAACTCATGATCATTCTTAACAATTTGGAGTAGAATTAAAATGCGTTATTTCTTTTTTGTAAGACTACATCACTTGTAAAAATAAGTAGGTTATGGACTAATTCAGATAATGATTACTTGACTGAAAGCCCAAGGTTACATTAAAACGGGTACATTGGTCTGGTGCAAAACATTTATTTCACAGTCTATCAGTCTATCAAGTGTTGGGGCCACATAAAGAGTTAGTCTTACTGCTGGAGAAGAAACAAGTTTCCCCTTTATTCACCGCTCTGTTGGCTGATGAGTCCCACTACAGGTGATACTGAGGACACAATATGTATGCACTTCATTCGGGGCAGACAAAAAATTCCAGTTCTGTTAAAAAAAAAAAAGAAGTTCTAAGTGTTGTGTTTGTGGACTTTTGCTGGTCTTTAATGTGTAACAGCAGAATCTAGAATATGCCTTAACAGTGATGTGACATTAATGCATCACAGAAAAAAAGTCACAATTGAATTCATTTTATTGTGACAAAAATGTTTTTCTTTTTTCTTTGCTGCGGACCAATGTCTTCATTACATGTTTTGTTATGAAACTGGGTTTCCGCAGGTGAATGCCTCCCTCTTCATAGCAATACTGTGCAGCACTGAGATTCTAATGAATAAGATTAGCCTTTGATCTTATATATATTCATATATATTTTCTTCCATCGTGAATGTTGTTGAAAAATTCATTGAGCCTTTCCACAAAACCTTTTGTTTGCTTCAGACTGCAACTGAGAACTAAACGATGTGTGGAGAAATGTACAGAACAAATGAAGCAAGCACTACAGTTTCATGTATCTATTGATAGTCTGAGATTGAGAGCCTGTAAATTTAAATTTGTTGTCATATGGTGACTGAAATGTACTGCACCACAGAATTGTGTCTGCAGCTATTTTAATTATAGCTATTATTTTCTACTTAATGTTGACTCAATCAGTCATTAGGCATACACAGTGATGCTCTACTTGGCTTGATCATCTCATGTGCTTCTCAGCTGTGTGATCACACTGAATGTGCTGAATGTGATGCTAGCAGCATGGGGCGTTGGCTCTGCGAGACGCAGACACAAATGAAAGCTGACAAGCAGGACAAGCCTGTTGGGAGCAGAAAGCAGTGTGCAAGAACCATAAGCTACATTCAAGTTTGCATTGTGTCCAATGCAAGACATCCACCTTGAGGACCTGGCACCTCCTCGCTCTGTTGACCACAAAAGGCTCAGGGCAGCTTAAAGGGAGATTGAAGGGGGATAACGAGGAGAAAACATAACTAATCCTTAAACTGAGAAGAGTAATCTTTGAGGGACGATTTACAGCAAAGAAAATGACTTTTACAATGCACTCAGAAAAAGTGAGATTCTTGTTAGATCATTTTGGGTCAATGATGGGATGTTTTCGTCCTCATATAATCAGAGTTTGAATGTCTCTCACTATGACACTCCTCTTGTCCACTACAAGGTGAGAAAGTAAAGTGTCGCATCCCCCAGAAGCGTTTGGGCTGAAGAGCTGTATAACCACAGGCTACTCAAAGAAAACAACAAAGTGTTGAAGCTGATCCTTGGTGCTCTCATTGATTTTTGTTGATCACAATCTTATTTGGCAATTTAAATGCTAATGATACTTTTAATTGCAAGACGGGATAAATGTGATTTGATCTTTAGGAGGCAATTACTTTCATGCTTTGTCTAGCTGCAATCTTTTTCAAACGGCAGACAACGATTACTCTGCAGAGCTCAGCTTTTCTTCTCTCACAAGAGAATAAAGAAGAAAAAACAAGAATGAAACAAAGTGGGTTTTTTCTTTGATAAGTTTATCAAAAACTATTTCTTTTGCTGAAGGAAAGCTTTGCTTTTTTAGAACATTTCACTTTACATTTATACACACTCGGTCAATTTCCAAAGTCTTTTAACACCTTAGTCATAATTACTAGAATACATAGACTGCTTTACAAAAAACAGGTAAATAAAGGTGACTCTTGTTGACAGTAGTACTGCATGTATAACATCCTCTAGAGAGATACCAAGCACCATTTTTTTCTTTCTGACAACAATAATGAAAGATTTAAATTCACACCCAGTACAACAACAGTCCACGTTGAAAGACTCAGACAGACTAGACAGACAGTCCTACTTTGGTTACAGCTTAAAGCAAGAGGGTGTCCAACAATAATCATCATTTATCACTTTTAAAAGGTCTCCACACAGCAGTGATGAAAAGCAATGGTGACCAGTTTATAAATAAAAAATATACAAGAACAGATCATGTCTCTGCAATTCACTTTTGCCAAAATCATCTGTTTTGCACTTCCGTCCATCAGTGATTTCAAATATTCTCCAAAAGAACAGCAATTCTACGTTTTAGTCCTGGGAAACCATTACAAGCAAGGTGGGCAAAATTGTGCTTGAGGAAAAAAGATTTTTTCAAAGATCTATGAGCTGTTGAATTGCTGCTTAAAACTGAATGCCAGCTTTAGATTCTGCATGTGATTCTTCTCAGATATGGTTGTAAATATGGATAGGAAGTTGGCATCAAAGTGATTTATACCAGCACGTATTTACAACAGTGTGAAGACCAGCTGCGCATCAGAACCGGTGGATTAATTTTTTTCCACAGCGCCACAATTGGCACCGCTTTTCCATATTTTGGGGGTCATACATCATGCTCGGCCAAAACACAAAGCAATGAACACATTACTCTGAGAACATCGCCTTTGACAATACCCATCTATTTTGATAATCAGTTGACTATTGTGCCAGTGCAGCTCTAAAAAGAGGCCAGTGATTTATTAGGATTGACCAATTTTGAGTCACATCATGTGCTGCTTTGTGAGGGCAAACAGAGGCGTGACTGCCGGTGCAGTCAGGCATGTTATCAAATGCCCAAGCTTGATTAACAGCTCATCAACATGCAGAATTAAACAGTCTCGCTAAATACTTCCCCTTTACCCTGACATTAGACCCTCGTATATAACTCTGAATCTTTTGCAGTGACTCTCAGCATTTATATATACCAAACACAATCTCTCATTGCAACTTATTTGCATTCATGTAATTCGAGATTTCAATTCTTAAAAAAGTAAACAGTTTCCTCATAAGACACTGAACATGTTTTGATGACAAGCCACAGAAAATAGACACAAAGAGCTCTGAATCACATTTCACTACATTAAGCATTACATGCCGAACTAGAGGGAAACAATGACAACAATTACATTACTGACACAACAACAACTCTTGTCATGCATATTTGATGAGAATCATGCACACAAAAGGATAGAAAAGAGCCAGAGGTGAAGGAGAGTTTGGACAATGTGATCTGTTGACAAAGACATTGATTTTGATTGTCAGCTTATGGAAACCAAAGCCACCATAAGCTCACAGATTTGCCTTTGATTAAAGATTTGATATGTGTTTTAAATCTCATCTGCTCTTATTGTGCAATTCTGTATAAGCTGCCTGAATCTGATCAAGTGAAGCTGGATGTTTCATCTTGGTGATTTTGATGAGGTGTTGTTAGTTTTGGCACTGTTTTCCTCCAGCTTCATTTTCATTGATAGTTTATCAAACTGCATTGCCACTATTGGATAGAGCTGAATTTTTTTAAATGTATCAAATAGAGACGTATCAATTCCAGTTCAAAAGTCTCAATGGAAAAAATGCATTCCAAACTAAATTTCTTATCGTCCGTGAATTTTAGATATCAAGTCCAGTGTTTCTAACACATGTTCGATGAAAGTTTGCTGCTTTCAGCGCTCACAGTGGTGTGCTCAAGTATGTCACTTGCAGGCCACCATTACATGCAGGCAACAGGATAGAGGATCCAGGAGGACAGGGATCAGCAGGGGACAGACTGGGGTCAGGTGCCTCTACTTTCCTTGTGGGGGACTCTGGCTTCTCTGGAGCCTGTGTCACACAACTATCAGCAACAGCAGCAACAGCAATGCTGAGGGAGTGGAGCGGGAAACAGAGAGCAGTTACTTCAGCATCAGAGTGAGAAACAAAGATAGATTAGCAGGGAGGAAGAAAGAGACAGAAAGCAATGGGAACGGTAAGAGTGTGTGATTTATTTGTCTTGAGAAGCTCTGGTAAGAGAGTAGAAGTGATGTAGTGATGGGTCTCAGAGTTGGACTTGCAGCCCCCACATATATATAGAAGGTGGAGACCAAAACCTCCATATACTAAAGGCAGAACATCTCTAGTATATCTGAGGGGGGCTTCAAATTTACTTAATTTTCGGAGTTGATAAATGCTCATGTGCACCCTTTGCTGGATTCTACAGCCCCCAAAGCTCAGTTGTTTTTGGTAATACTCTCAGCTCCTGTTAACAACAGCATCATTCCCATGGGAGGGGGGTTTGCATCTTGAATATGCATCGTACCCATGAGCATCATGGAATCCTTGGTAACCACTGATCTATCTGTCATGATTGTATGTTTTAGACAAAGGTAATTAGTAGGACTTTTAAATGCTTCCCTCTTGCTTCAGTTGGAAAATATTTATGGGAGTGTTCCCAAAGAGAGAGTGGAGATTTTACACAAAAATATATTTTAGATTTTCACAGCTGTGTTCCTCCGTCTTTTCTTAACTGCACCCAGAGGTCAATTTTCCCCTCTGTGTCTGGGCAGCAGCTGGCAATGATGAATAAAAATATCTACTAAATTAACGTAATGTGATAGAATTTAATGTTAAAAAATGTCATGGTCCCTGGTTTGCAGGCACAACAAAATTACCAGGTTAGCAGGAAGAGGAGTTGCAGCGGTAAACAAAACCAGAGTTAAAGGGTCTAAATCTGTCTTTAAAGCCCTTTCACTCGATAAATTAATTACTGTATGAAAGCTAAACATTTTTTTCACTCATCAAATCTTTCATCTAGTCAGAACTGTTCCTGAAAAAAAATTTCTCAGCATTACTTTTCAATTGTGTCTCCAAATAAAATTTAGAAGCAGAGTAACCTCTGGAACTGCAGCACTCTCAAGTCTACTTTACTTCCTATATGATATCATAGCCATCTGATGCAGGCGAACCTCTTCCAAGAAGAGACTGCAGGACATGCTCCTGCAATAAAGTCCTGATTAAAACAATAGTGCTTTAATAGGAAATGGGCTCAGTACAGCCCACATCACCATCAGGAAATCTTTTAATAGCCATAATCATTGATTCTATGTGCTCTAGGAAATGAAGATGACACTTGCTTTTTCTATTTTTCTATTTCTAATATGGGAGCAAATGCATTAATTTTCACTAAGAGATGTAAAGGAAATTAAATTATTGGCTCCCAGAATAAATGAGAATGAGACTGAGACACGTTTGCAGGATGTTCTTCTGTCTCCAGACACAAAAAGTGTGCTGTCGTTATCAAAGTGTTTTTCTCTTGCAGACTGACATGGGTGCACACCTAATCTTGCAACCTGTCCAGCCCCCTGTAATATTCTCTGGCACAGGCTTGATACTCACAGGTCATTATCTGTCTCAGTGCGAGTCTTCTGCTGCCGCCGATGGACCATGAAAACAGTAACAGCCACGCCAACGATGAGTCCAATGGCAACGACACCTCCAAGGATCCCGATAACACCACCTGGGGGACCCTGTGGCAATGGCTTCTCTGCAGACAAGAAGAGAAATAACAGTGTCAGGGTAGGTGCTCTTTGAGTAATTGATGCTGCAAGGTTGAACTTCGGGGAAAAAAAGCAGCAGAAAAAGAAACTAGTAGTGAGAGTGAGGACACACAGACTTGATCAATGCCACACGATCTGCTCAAACACACATACATATATATATATATATATATATATATATATATGTGTGTATATGGCAGGAAAGTTTTTAATCTTAATTTTGGACCAAAAAGAACACGAAACAGTAGACTGTTGCAAAAGGAAAAATCTTTAAAAGCCATGTCATACCATTTTTTTCCAGGCTTCAGATATTCTGTCATAAAACACTCTCTAATACTATTTTCAGAGACTTCTTTCAGCATGAGACCATTGTCCTGCCTGTCCTGGCACTGCATGAATACCACACTGTGGTGGTCAGTCTGCAGCTGCTGCTGCATTTCTAATGTGTGCTCCATCAACTGTTGAAAAGAAGTCCAAATTGGGCTGAATTTGACAGTGAACCCAAATGCACTCTTGAGACCACAACAAAGCTATTATATTTTGGAATCCGTGCAAGGGTAACAAAAACAATAAGTATTTCCAGCATTGTGCAGGAAAAAAAATATGTGTGGTAAAACAATGTACCACATGGAAAAGTTAGTCTACAACTGTCAGCTCAGCTGATGAATGAAGGAGACACAGAGGTCCAACTTGGTCCAGTAAACACCGCACATTGTTGACGTTACTCATTTCATTGAGTTCGACTTAATGCATAAATAAATAAATAAATATTCACTCAAAAGAAATGACACAGGGATTACAATTAAATTCAAGATGATGATGCAGCCTATTTTTTGGGGAGCAGCACTGGGTTACAGTCTCTCCACCTACAATGTCTGGCCGCCAAAGATCAAGTTTTCAACTTTGTTAGTGTGTCCATAATATTTGTTACGAGACATTAACAAAATCAGTAGGGTGACTAGATCCCAACCAAAAACATGTCAGACAACTCATATGTTTGTGTCAGACAATTAACAAAAGCTGAGAGGTAGTCTTTGTGATTTTTATCTGAGAAAGGTGCTAAACTTTACCTACTTACTTACATCATAAGAACTTCACCATTATGTTTTATTTGAATGCAACTTTGCCAGCTTCCACCAACAGTCTGAATGTAATCCTTACTACCATGTTCTGCTGACCTATGTGCACTGCACACAGTAATCGTCTTGCAATCATTGTTGGGTTCAGCTGGAATCTCTTTTCTTAGCTATAACACCTTGTGAGACCCTCATATACTGTGGTGCTTTATGTCACATTGTTCCCCTGCGTGAAACTGAAAAGTTACTCTGGCAAAAAAGGCAACAAACCGTCTTGAAGTGTTAACTTTTGAAAAGATTAGCTGATCAAAATGTGGGACATCATCTTAATTTGAGGGATGACAAACGAGTGATAGAAACACTATGCAGCCCCACAACAAAAACAGGCACCTATTCACCTTAAAAGTCAGCCATCAGGACTGTGCTTGGTTGGAGATTTGTTTAGTTTTGCATCAAAAACTCCAAGACAACATGGGTCTGTGGTGTTCGTTCTGTAAACATCTGCTTCACAAACTCAGACCATATTCAAACCATTTATCAAAGAGAGTAGTAGAAATATTCTTAAAATGTTGTTCACCAATCCTGTACTCAAGCAGTCTCTCAGTACAGACTGCTGCAGGCCAGTTAGCAGCCAAGTTCATTATCAACTGTTTAGTCTTCACATTCTAAGCTAACTAATGTCTCAAAGCTGAGAACAAGGTTTAACTGACATAAGCATCACCTTAGCAGCTGAGAAACTTCTCAAGCATTGCATTTCTAATGCGTTGAAAGGTAAACAAACACATTAACATCCCAGTTCTTCCACTTGAATGTTATATTTACACTTGCATTGTATAATTCAGCTTCCTGACCAGTGGTGCTCTGGTTAAAAGAAGTATATCTATCTGTCTAAGTCTGAGTGAAACAGAAATAAATCTACGGTCTGAGTTTGCCACATCACAGACAAATGCATTATTAACCCCTTAGCTTGACAGGATATTAAGCTATGTTCTCTTTTTTGAGATGCTGGTGGCGTGTCTGCACGGCACCCACAGACAGATCTTAGATAAGCTCACATTACATACTGGCCAACACAGCAAAATTTGTTTTAACAGAAGCAATCAGCTTATATGTAATATCCCAAACATGTGCTTGAGATATATTTCAGTTCCTTTCCAGCTGTGTACTAACATACCTAAAGTGTTAAATTCTTACACTTGCACACTCATGATAGGTTTGTCTAAACTGCCAAGGAGTTAGCTGACATATAATAGCGTAATGTGAGCATGCCAGTGAGATGGGAGAAACAGGCAGCTGGAGCCACGTTTTGGTGTATCTGTTAATCCCAGCTATCTCCAGTAAAAGCTTGTCAAAGTACTAGGTGAATAATAAGATACCCATCTTATGTAGGTAGTGATCCTGAACCTTGGGCATGATGTACTGCTGGCTGTAGTAAGGAATTTGTGCCGTACTGGAGACTGCAGTTTCAGGATCCACCTGTTTAACATGAGCTTACGGCAAAGTGTTTAAATAGCACACCACTTTCTGCACTTTTCAGATGTCATTTATATGCATTTACACTTGGCGCGTTCACATTCTTCATTGGGGTATGATAAAACTATTAGACGGGGGATCTTTCTCTAACAGTACACAGTGTAAACTCTCACTTATTGTTGAGTCAAAAGAGACTGCGGTCCTGAAACTGGAACCTCCAGTTCTTCAGTAACCCCTGTTTGTTAGCTCTGCTGATGGATTTCCATATATGCAGTAATTTCAGCTTCACTCCTCACCAAATTTATCTATTTTTTCTTGTCATTGTGCAATTTAAGTAGACAGCCCAAATTCTGTCATCCAGAGCCGACCATATTTCTACAATGAAGGCAGAACAGTTAGCTAGGTAGTTGCTCATTGCTAGTCTGAGGCTAATTCTTTATTGCAGACCTATTAATAACATTCCAGTGGCTGCGTCAACTTTTACTCGCCTTTTATACTCTGCATCATGGACTTGCCCTAAAAACTAGTGGAAAGTAATGGAAAACAGTCCAAAGTCCAGTTCTCTGCCTTTTAACATGTTTTGATACAACTGCTGTCTAACACAAATTGCTGTATTGAAGAAAAAAGGTGTGGAGTCATAAAAGCCATCTTAAGAGCATGTCTGTGGCAAAATGTAGGAACTTAGGAATGAGTGCTGATCTTTTTGACCAGGGCCAGTGGGACATTTTATAGTAGAAGAAGAACTGCAAAAATGGCTGCGTTTTGATGCAGGTCTATAATTATTTCAACTAAATATACTAAATAAAGAAATGGTAACAGATTTGCCTATTCTTGTGCACAAGGTCCTGCTGATTTTACAGTTATATAATATGGGCAATGAATCCCACAGTAGCTGATCTGAACACATCAAACGCAGTTCCCATGTGAATTCATCGTATATAAAGTGTTGTCAGGTATTACTAAAATAGAGCAGTTGTATATTTTTAGAGGCAAAATAGAGCTTTTTATCTGAAGAGATACACCTCTGGTTCTGTTCTTGGACAAGAAAATTCAAAGCTGTTATTTTAAGACAGCCAGGGACCATTCAATGGCAGTGAGCTTGTTGGGATGAGACACTGCAGATTTTTTGCTTTATTCCACTTTGAAAAGGAAAGTCTATCCCCTATCCTCATGATGTCTCCATTATTATCTGTACATCCCTCCCTGTAGTGACAGGACAAGGCTTTCCTCCCAGGGAGCCTCTTCTCAACATCCCCCACTTGCTTGATTCACTGCCCATAATGATGGATACACAGAGGACTACTTCACACACAGCCTCACAATAGCAAGCATGTTAGCCCACCTTGTACGAGGCTCTCACAGCCTCAGAGTTTATATATCGTGTCCATCAGATTGTCATGTCACAGTAGCTAAAGCTGATCTAATTTTCTGTCTTCTCGTTCCTAAAAGTCACATCATGTCAAAACCTCACACCGAAAGAAAGTAAATGGTTTTCTTGCAGACACACACACATAGCCCTTTTGATGCATTTTAGTAAAAAGGCTATGGCGTGGCTTTGAAGACCAAGCGCAAATATAATCTTGCTGTAGCAAGGGAACAGATAAGGCAGAAGTCCTACTGTTGTCTCATCATGCTACATAGTGAAAGCCAGTGGGCTGAATTTCATGGACCTAATGCAAATGCCAGACACAATAGTCTTTTGTATAACACTAATACACAGAGGAGTGGACTGGATCAGAATGCAATTTCCCTGTTGTGGAGCCGTAGGCACAGGATTTACACTGTCACTTCCTTATACATAAAGTTGGGTGAACCATCTGGTGCACAGTCTGCGCGTTTTGGCTGCTTCTTATGAGGCTGGAGAATCATCAAAAATTCAAGGTTTCATTTTGTGCACATAAGTTCTACGTTAAAGGATCCCACTCATCAGTACTCGTCTCATATTTGTATTGTTTGTTCTTGGAGCAGTTTGCAAAATGTTACTGTCACAGGTGTGGACAGCAGCATATGCTGTGAACAGTGAAACAAACATAGGCTGCACACATCATTACGCCCAGAGCATCTACGATTATGCTGAGCAGGGATAATTTTATCACATAGGGGAGAGCTTCCCTCTACGAAAGCTAAGCTTTTCTACAGCATGTGCAGCCAACACACACCTTCAAATTCAATTAGTCTAAGAAAGATAGTATATCTGTACCCGATTAAGGTGTCTCACCATTCAATTACTGCAGTGAATCTATTCAAGGAGTAGAATTGTTGTTAATTAAGAACACTGGATGTCCAACTGTAAAGGTCAGTTCTGTTAAAAAAATAAAAAATCTAGATCTGTGCTCTAAACACACTGATTGACCCAAATAAGCAGCTCTTTTTTGGTGAGATGAACCCAATTTCCACATGGAACCAGCCAAGGACAGAAGTTAGAGAAGAATGAGAGAGCAAGTGTGGAGTTCAAGTGTCCAGGAACCAAAGGAGTTGCAGTCAAATGAGTCACTGACACATGTTTATGAGGTACAAGAAGAAGACTTTGTTGAAGGACAAGCTGTGGATAACCAACAATAATAGGCATGAGGACTGAGTTACAGTGTGTAGCATGTTTTTCTCACCCTTCCTTTCACACTCATGTATATTACAGCACCACAAGTGCCTGCATTATCCTCCCCCTCAGCTTCGCTGTCACATCATCATACAAAGGAAAAATTAACACCACGTTATTTGTAGGAAAAGGAGAATCTGTTTCCGACTTAGTAAACATAAAAGAGCAAAATATATACAAATGGTAAAACAATATTCCAGTTTGTTGTGAAGCATTGAAGTAGTATTTTTAACAACTGTTAAGACAAGAAATGTTTTTGCTTATATGAAGGAAATTATGCAATTTTCTTCTATGCAAATTATTTAGAATTTGGACTGAAATGTATATACAGAGCAGCATTACTGGGAGGTGAAGTGAATAATATTGATTATTTTGTTTAAAATACTTGGAAAAACTGTCTTAGCTTTGGTTTAAACCCATTTAATTGGCTTTTTTTTATCCTTTCTGTTTCATAATTAAAATGATTTGGGTCTTCCTCATTTCTTTTGCTTCCTGTGTTTGCTCCTCACCTGTTTCGTGTGGAGTTGATTTCCCCTCTGTTGTTCCTGCCATCCACACCTGGTTGTAATGAGTCTTTTCTCACTCTGTATATGCAAGCTCTGGTTTCTGCTGTTCCTTTACGATTAGCTCAGAATTTAATCCTCATATTGCCTAGGTAGGATATGGCCATCGCCTGTGGGTTTTGCCTTAAACTTGCCAGTATTGTTTGCCTCAGGATCTTTGACACTCTTTCAGGTTTTGGATTCTGTCATTGGATTCTGAGTACAGGTGCTTGGCTTTGGCTTAATTGAAATGCCTCCCTTTTACTTGTCTCTGTCCACCATCTGATTATTCCATCTGCTTTACCATCAAAAGAAACCCTGAGAATGTATAACTGACAGTTAGAGATTAGTACAGGCTAGGGATGCACCGAAATTCATTTTTTTGGCCAAAATTGAAAACGGAAACACCAAAAGAAATCGGACTGGATGGGACTGTGTGTACTTGTCTCACTAAAGTCAATGCATTGAAACAAAAAAATATTCATGCTTCAAAGAATAGATCAGTTACAAACCTATGAAAATAATCATGTAGCACTGAATGCTGACATTCCAACAATGCAATATGAAATCAAATAAAACTCTCAATCAAATGCTTTACTTACCTACCAGCCTATAACTGACTGCTGAAATAAATGATAAAATGAACTATCTTCTCTCATAAAAGACAAAGTACACTTTAACATTTTCTCTGTAGGCCTACAACAAAATAATGTAAAACTAGTGTATCCGTTCTTCTCAAAATCAGCATGTCGATCGGGAAGTTTTGATTTTAAACGGTAAATGAAATCTGACGTTGAGAAATGCTTTGCCGATGCACCCCCGATTGAGATTTCAGCATCACATGCTTGACAAACGGCTATCCGTGGGTCTTTCTCTGAAATATGGAATTATACCCACGCTGCAGACAAGTTGGATCCCACCCAGGTTTTGGCGCGGCTGCGGCGGTTTTTCTTTGCGTCATAATATCATATTTCGGCTGTGTTGTTTCGGTGTAAAAAGTCCTTCGACCAAAAACTTTTTTGGGATTTTTGTCCGAGTTCTCGGCAAAAACAAAAGTTGTTTCCTGGAATGTTCCAGGAATGCTGGAATTTTGGTAATGACTAATGTAATATTTACAACAGAACCCCATTATAGATGTTCAGAGAATGTTAAGGAAACCAAAATATGCAACTGAATAAAACCTTCTGTTACACTGACATCAGAATCTTTCCTGGTGGATTAAACAACCAAACATGGAAGTTCCTGCAATCAAAAACCAAAACCTAAATTTGTTATCTATCTGGAACTATCTCACGATGACCGTTGTGCTGAAATGTGTTTTTTCAGTAGATTTTATGGACATTTTCAAAACATTTTCTACTTCTGACCAGAGCAATAAAGAAGGGTGAAAAGATGGCAGCATTTCAACTACAGAAGGAGTTATATCTTCCATCCTAAATAATGTAAATGTTTCAAATAAAGTTGGAGAGGGGGAGGTTACTGTAAATAGGTGAGAACTTTCCTCTCCCTATTGCAGTGTCCATGTTGGGTAGGGCACTATGCCACTCATCAAAAAGTGAGTAGAAACAGCTCAAGGAACACTACAAAAGCACAAGGCTACAAGCCAGCTTCCAAACTCAACAGATTGCAGAACCGTGAGGGGTACCTATACTAAAACAGGCAGATTGTTTTGATCAGTGTAAAAAAGAGTTGGCACGCTGCACATAGTTACACTTCAGTTGTGTTTGTACGCATATTATTTCCATTTTATGCCACTGCATGACTCTGTCCTACATCATTTCAGAGGACCTAATGCAAAAATAACTCCAAGAGCTATTTTATGCAGCAAATATATATCTCACAAACCAAAATTATTTGTACAAATGAGCTGAAAAGATCAGCACAGCAGCAAAATCTTAAGCTAAACCTCAATTATTGTAATATTCATTTCTCTCAATCTATCTAAGATTTGAGTCTGCTTTCTTGTTCTAAAGCTAAAAAGTAAATAATTGTCTATTTCTACAATATGAAACATTATTGTTTCAAACAAAATATAGCATAATATATATTGAGACAAAAAAAACTTCTGCTGAATATAGAATCAAACAGACATTGACCTTCTGGAAAAGCTGCATGAAACCTGACCAAACTCTGTTGAGTAAACTCTGTTGTTCATATACTGTATCTCTTGTAGCTACCACTGAAAGATTGCTATTGATTTTCACTAAGCGTAAAGCACCCATCCATGCAACCGCTCTCTGTGCTGTCAGTCCACCACTGTGGCACATTTAGGATGACAAAGTTGACCTTGGAGTTTTGTTGCTGCAGCTCCCTCGGATATGGTGGCAACCTTCAGTGTCACATCTACTCTCCAGTGTTCATTCAGTAGCACCAGATGTATGTGCTATTGTTGTTTTCTCCGCTGGAAGGCATTCAAACATAGACTTCATTCATAGGCCTTCACACATTCCTCTGTCAGCCTTGATAGGCTTTGTAGTATTATGTTTACGTCAGCTGGTGGCTAACAGAGAATCAAATTTCCCTGACTGTACGTCAAGAAGACTTCACTGGTTGAGCCCAGCATGTACCCAGCAGGTTGCTCTCTTTTCTGCAGAGTTCAGACGTGCAGCCACCCAGAGGTATCTTGGGTTTTGGGGGTGGGGGGATGGGACATTGTGAATAAGTGCTTTTTGATGTTTTTCATTCCTCAGGCCGAGCCTACAGATTTTAATGCAAGCCTCCAACAGGGGGAGTTACTACTTAGTGACAATCTGGCAACATTTTTCACAGAGCAAAAGCATTTCATGCTGTGCCCTGAAAAATGATTACTCTCTTAGTGCTGTTTATGGTACTTTTTGGGTAAATGTGAACTACATGCAAAGTGATGGAGCATTTTCACCATCGGGACAGTCCCCGTGTGTGTGGCTGTATCAGCTGTATTCAATAGACAAAACATGTGGGCTCTAGTGTTACCAGTCCCCCCTAGAACATGTTAGTCACACATACCAGAGCAGGAAGAGTTCAGGTAGGAGGTCAAAGGTTGAGCATTTTCCAGCTGGAGCAGGCTTTGCCAACTCTAAATCCAATCTGTCACAGAATGCAGCTATGCAGGATTTAAATGGAAGCAGGTTCATTTCAGGGGATCACTGCCACGTACCCACTGAGGCCCAGTGTGGACCATCAAACATTGGCACAGTGTGGCTAATTCTCAGCTTAATGATGTCTTTAAATGTAAAGTCACCCCTAGCGACATGATAGAAGACAGTAAAAATGCAGCGTATTGAAACTGTAAGGCGTAACACTGATGGTATTAAGAGAACATTTGGTGGTGGTGTTCTGTAAAAATGTTCCAGGCATAAGTCTGATCATTTTCCAGGACTGAATGTGGCTCCTGGCACTCTCCATCTATCCCATCAGAAATTGTAATTGCTATCTCCTCCACAGGGGCCAAAATACTTTCCAGCAATACTGGGCAGTTTTCAAGTGGACAGATTGAGAGTCTGGCTTCTAACCCACGCCAGCTTCACACCGCCAATGCCAGTCTGAGACAGCCACCTGTTCCAAAGACCGCTCTGACTGGTTTTCTACCTCGAACAGTCCACTAGCACAGTTTAACAGTCAAGCTTGCTTTTATCTCTCTATTCAAGATTTGTGCAGCTACCTTATGTGGAAGTAAATGCCCAGGCTGTTAGTAATTTATCAGGAGGAGGTTTTTTTTCTAAACTTCTTCCACATTAGGTAAATTCTGCAGGCCCAATAAAGAGAGAGAATGTGGTTTAATGGAGTTCATAAATCTGTATTTCATGCTGCCAACTCCAAGCTGTACATGCTGCTTTGTTTCCCTCTCCTCCCCCTCACTGAGTTGGTAATCTCGTTAAAGTTCAGTGTTCCCAGAGATCTGTCCTCTGGGAGCTGGAGTCTCTGATGTCATCTTCTTCTCCACAGCAGTGTACCCTTTTGAGAGGTCTGCATCCTAGTTCAACTGAAATCACATCGATGGTCTGTTTCTTCACCACCTCTGTGTCAAACTTGAGACAGAGGGCTGGATAAGGGCTGGAGGATTGTGATGGGGTAGGATTACTGTTTGACATCACTCCACAGAGGGCAGCACTTCATTAAATACAAACTCTTAACACATGGGGTGTATTTAAAAAGATGAAAGCAAGATCATTATGTGCATGGCTATTGTACACCTGCTGCGCTGCCATGAAAAACACTTATTTCAGATAATAGTAATTTTTATTTGAACACATATGCTTGTTTTATTTAAATTTGTACATTATTTGATTGACACAATAAGCTGGGGAGCAATCAGAGCATGGCATGGATGTTGCTGCATGGCTGAATAAGTGCCTGCTGAGCCATTATGTTTCACTTTGTAGCCTCTTCCGTTGCAGTGTAAATATTTTGTGACTCAGTGATACATTAATTCAATCTGGGGAAATAATCACCAGCCTTCAATAATTAAGAAAAAAACACTTAGCATACTTCCACTTTCAAAGGCAGCATGGTATGTTGGAGATCTCCATTTAACTACACACACAGATTGTCTGGAAGTGCTTGGTTCACTGCTGAGTCCAGTGAGGCAGATGAATCAATGACGCTCGGCACAGAAGCCTCCGTCGGTGAAAGTAAGATTGCAGGATGCCAAGCTGATGCTGATGCTGTCATAAGGTATTACCTCCTGTGACAGCTCAAATAACAACAGCTCTAATTAAAGAATGATTGGAAGGGGTGGACCACTGCCTCCTAATGGGGGAATAAACCGCAACATCGCTGCAGGAAGTGAATTGCGTTCATTTATTGGCTTCAGGATGCCTGTAGCTGCTGTCAAGATGTAATAGCTTATTTTTAAAGCTACATAACTTTTCATTAATTCTGCCCAGTGGTCTGTACGCTGAAGCATTTTAATTAAAATAGAAAAATAAATAAAAATGTGTCCATCTTTTCTGTGTAGATTTTCAGTCATCCATGTCACGGTAATCTTGAGTGATTGAACAGAATAAGAAGACCAACAAGTCCAGTTGCCTTGTACTCGAGCACTTTGGATATACCCGTGCTCCATACAGACCGTAAAAGAGGCTGCTTTTCTTCTGAGGGAGATGAGGAGATTTGATGTGTGCAGTGACACTGCTGCGTTTTCCTCTGCTGTGTATCATCTCTAATCTCAAAACAGGCTTTGGATTCCTAGAAAGAGCAGGCCATACAGTGCTGATGATAGGGCTACCAGTTTGCTTTAGCAGGCGCTCTCTTGCTCTTTCATACCCCAGCTGAACTCCTCTATGAGTTGAATGTTAATCTAATGCAGCTCTAAACTGGAGGAACCCTATCTGTATCTTCTCCACTTACTCCTCCCTCTCCCACCTTCTCCCTGTAAGCAAAATTACATTAGTCTCTCCCAAGCAAGTGCCATGAGGTCATGGCTGTAATTTCCTTTACCGGGTTAAAAGCTGACAGAGCAACACACCCGGTCAGTCTGGATATGTTCGAGAGGTTTTCAATTTAGTAACTCTGTCTGGGGAATCTGCAGATCCCATCCCTTTGGGGCTTCTGCTGCTAGGCAAGTGTTTCATCTCAGGCACCATGAATGCATTCAAATAATCACCACTGTAGGACTTCATATTTGAACCTAAATACAACGTATTTATATTCCTGGACTGGTCTGTTTGTGTTCTCTCTGTAAAATTACTATTGATCCCTGATATGCACTGGCAGACCTCAGGATCTAAGCAGGAATATGAATTCAATCGTCAGTATTCATTTGTGAAGCACTCCTCTCTATCTGACATTTCAATGTTTTATTCTCTCTCAGCTGAGCCTTTTTCTAAGGGCGTCTGTCGTCAGTTTCTCATTTCACATTTTAATAGGTAATTATTTGCTTTTGTGGCACTCATACTGAAGCTTTTTGGACTTATCTGTCCATTAACGCAATTACCAAGATGACGCCTGGAGCAAATGAGGCTACCTGCACATCGCAGCTCCATGACACATCCTCAGACTGTTGAGCTTCAGTAATGATAGTTTGTTTGTAAGCCTCACTACAGTCTGCAGGTATGACCATTAAACTCAGTCTAATTTGATCATGGTAGCTATGTACACTGTAAATAAACACAGTTGCCACCTAAGATGATAAAAAAAAAAAATCCAAATGTGATCATTGCTAAAATAAGCTACAATCTCCACTGTACATCCTTTATATTTAGTTAGTTAAATCTGGAAATAAAATAATCAATTGGATCACCTGGATGCAGATCCATTTACAAAAAGATGACATGTGGCTGATATTTGTCATGACACATACAAATGAATTGTTGCTATGGTTACAATCGACACATAAAGTCCATGAGTTCATTACTCGAAATCATTATTTTCCTCGTTGTTACAATTATCACTTTGATTGATTTATGTTTCTGTTTATGTATTTAGCAGACGCTTTTATCCAAAGTGACTTACAAATGAAGATATAAAAAGCTAACAATAAACTACATAGAGGGAAACCACTAGTCCGACTCTGTCAGAGGTGACAGAGTAGAGATAGGGTGCAGGCATAGAGGAAAGAACAGAAAGATAAAGTGCAGAGATAGAGGGGGTAGGGAAATACAAGGGAAGTACTATTTTCTATACTATTGTTGAATCAACATGGTTACAGCCCCCTGTGAGTCATTCGGATTTTCCTTTTCTTATTCCATATTTAACATAGTTTAGCTAATTGAGTACATTTCTCCTCTTTTTGGTATTTCTCGACCATTAATGTTACCAAATGTGAAATGAATTATCGGAATAACTAATTCAGTTCAAATAGGGTCGCGCCTGGCATTCTCTCACTCTAAACCTGTTAATCGCTGTTGTTCTGTTTTGTGCATATCATACGTAATGTAACGATTGGTTGAGGAGAGAAGAAACTTGATTAGGATGAGTGAGGAGGTGTTGCTCAATTCAAAATTTACTCCTGAAAAACTCTGAACTGTCTAAGGTGAAGCAACCTGCAATCCATAACAACAAAACATGCCCTGAGGGTATGACTTGTTCAGGTTTTCATGACTAAACAGAAAAAGCTCTTTGGAAAAATAGTCAAGAGATGACCCTCTCAGAGATTCTGTCTGTCAAGAGAGCAAAAATATCTGTGAACATGGAAGACTGCTCTGCTGTCATATTTTGCATGTTTGATTTGGAAGTCAGGGACATTTCTGGAATGATGTCTTTTCAAAGCCAAACGAATGCCTGATCCTCAATTTAGAAGCAAAAATAGCAACTTTGAAGGCTCTGGGGGCAGCACATGACACAAAGTGTAGCACATTTCCTGAAATTATCCACAGACTGACTGCAATCTAAGATATTAATGATGTTGCACTGGAAGAACTTCACCCCAATTCTATTCTTGGAATTTTACATTATCTATTATCTGCACAGAAGCTTTATTCAGTGCAGAAAGTCTTAGTGGCTTTATACACCCTCAGCCACTGGAAAATGGGTGGACATCAGGTATATTATTTCAGTAGTGCATACAGTAACCATCAGTATTTTGACAATTAAAGATATTCAGTTAGTTTATCTAATAGGTATTTGTTAATGGTCATTGGCCTGTAGGTTAGCCTGAAAACTCAAGCTTGTTGATTCTAATGTGGTTAAAACAACAACAGCTTCTGTTTTAAACTTCTTTGTTAGGATGACTTTCACAAATAATCGCTTAGTAAGATTATTTAATGGAAAAAATAATTGTTTTAACATGACAGGCTCATGTCATCTCATGTGACATCCTATGTTTGAAATCTCATCAATGAAATCAAATAACAGAAAGACAGAATATGAGGAGGTAAGGTTTTCGGAATAAAAGGAATGTATATGAATACAGCAACACGTGGAATTCAACTTTGTGTGGGTTCCAGAGAATTATTCTAAAAATAGGTGTTCTATGCCAACAAAATCAACCTGTTCTTTACTAGGGATGACTTAGGATGAAGCTGTCACATGATATCACATGTTGGACCTTCTGTCTCTGTGTGTATGGAGGAGGCGTGCATGCTCACAGACAGCATCAAGCGAAAAGTGGGGGAGTTTTCAGCAGAGAGCCAAAGACTGAAAACCATCTGTCTATGCACATAAAAATACATGAAACATCAATAAATAGGTAGAAAATATATGGGCCACAACTGAGCCAGAACAATTACACTTATAGGAACAGGCTGCCTGCTGTTTGACTGGAATGCAGATTCCACAGACTGGCACTAACGTGCTCTTCATTTTGGTTTAAGGAAAGCCAGGTTGCTAGAAGAACTCCACAGCTGGCTGTTTCCACAGCACTTGAGATTTCAGGAAAACACTTTGGTGAAAACATGATATCACCCTCCTAGTGGAAGAAGCAATCAATAGATGGATGAAATGCTTTCATCCTGGATTCGATGCTCCCTGAGAAGAGGAGGCTATACAGAAAAGCACAGTAGGGGTATGTGCTGAGGCAATAACACCTTTAAATTCACACTCAAAGTTCTCTGGATTTTAACCATCGCTGTTCCTACCTTTAAGAAAATTAATTTGTCTCACTAATAATTTTTTATTGTTGCCAAAATCCAATCCCCATAAGAAAATTACTTTTATAATGAGAATAGGAATATAAGTGGATCTGACAGGTTATAACAGTCCAGCAGGGCCTGTTACAGACATTTAAAAACTGTGCTGATGCAGCAAAGAATGACCACTGAGACAAATATTACCCATCACCACAAACCATGATTTCATGGCTGTAAGTCTTCAATGAGGAGGAGAGCTATTTGAGGAGACTTCTGCCATGAAGGACAGCCAAATAAAAGCATTGACCAATCTCAGTGGGGGAGTCAATTCTCCTTGTATTCATTATGAAACTGAAGAATTTAAAGAAGAATACACACTTTCCATGAGAAGACAGATTGTTTCAACAATGGAAAGCTGATCTGGATATAAACTCAACCTGTTCTGTGACGTCTGAAGCTAAAAGAAGAAGTATGTCCTCTTCACCACAGACAAAAAAAAATCCCTAACAGAAGCTGCCTGAACTCAGATCTGCTCCAGACCACATAACAGGGGTGACTATTGTGATTCTGCATGCATACCAACGCTCCCTCACCCTAGCTGGGTGCAGCTTCGCGCAGAGCAAACACTGCTAAGACTGACACCAGAGATTCAAAGGCATTTCATCGAGCTGCTGAAACTAGTTACAGTACTTCCACCACTAAATATTGCAGGGGAATCTCAAGACTCCGCTGTGGTCACTGAGAAGTATCTGTGGGGGGGAATCAGTGTGGCGAGTGTGCCGTGGACAGGAAGATAAAGAAAATCAGACGCTACAGTAAAATTAGGGTTGTGCAAGTCCTTGAAAAGAAAATCAGAACAGTCGAAGAAAAAAAATGCATTCTTATCTACATCATTGTAACAAGCACTAATACCTCTGGCTGAGCTGAAATCTGAGTGCATTAGAGGGGGCAGAGTTGTTACAGCTCTGACATAAATGCAGTTAGCTTTCAAAAATAAACACAAGCATGTGTACACTGTTATAGTAACACTGACAATCTACCAGGTTTAAACATTTACATATTTGCATTCTTTGGGCTGAGTTTGTTGCTTTTGGAAACCACTAACTTGTGGCAAGAGAAAGAGAGGAACAAAAAATAGAAGAATATCAATACGACCCAGTAAAAACATACTTTATTATTTTCCAAAAGCCGCCAACTCATGCAGTTCATCCCCAAATCCAAAGCAAACACAACCGACCTTAACCCTACCGTTACTGCAGCGACACAGTTCAGTCAAGTTCATTCAGACAGAGTGAAGATTTAGTTGTGTGATGACTCCACGTATCATATTTCTTTTGAGGATTTTCTATTTGCTGCTGCTTGTTTGTGCAGATCAAACAATTCCTGCGTTTTTATATGCAAGTTCAGATGATGACTCTGTCCGTATTGTGATTGTTTTTTGATTAAAGATTTATGCCAATTTTTCATCATATCCTCATCCAGAACAAAACAGCTAGTCTTACTCTAAAAATGCACTAAAGATTGTAAGCTATGCACTTTAAAATCTCTGAAGACAAAGACATGACTGCGTGCAGGAAGTTTTTGGGACTTAACACTGACTGTATTAATTACAGATCAAAGGGCTTCCATCAGCTGCCACAATGCACTATGAGAGAAGAGGACAAACATAACTGCTAAGTGGGTATTCAACAGTTAAACATGTGAGAATCAGGGCAAACTGATCTGGAAACAGCTCGCTAAATGGCCTCATCCACAAAATGCTTCCATGTGGAGGTTCCCAGCATCATTCACCACCAAATGTTTCTTTGTTCAGTTTCAGTGGAGCTGCAACAGTGTAATTTCAAGGAGGATTGGAGGCGAGGACCCGATGGGCAGCTTGTTTCCAAAACCAGATGCACAGAGGATCCATGCAGTTGAGATGAATATTTGGTTAGAGGTTGGGGGGGGGTTCACATTTGTTTTTAATGATGGTAATGGCTGTATAAATAGTCTTATTAAATATGAAAGAAGCTGTTTCCTCGGTTTTATTATGATGCTTCAACACTGCCTTTTCACAAGGTTTAAACAGGCCTAAATATCATATTGATCTTGTGAAATATGTGACAACACCTCCTGAAAAACACCCCAATCACAGACTATTCTGAATCAAATTCATGCTGTGACACATTATCAGAGTCACTTACGCCAAATTGTTATTCTTATATTGACTTTTAGAATGAACGAGTGCATTCTATGTGCGGTAATTAGTTTGGATTGTTGATGCTGATCTGTTGTGCCACACAGCCTGAGAGATTATTTGTATCATTGACTGAACAGATTTATGTTAGAGATATTTTAGTGTGTAACTCAGACAAATTACCTTTTCAAAGTGTTTGTCATGTCTTCAAGGTTTGGCCAACATTTGTGCAAACTTGACCACTGTGGTATATTTCTGTTGGGGCTGTGACAGCTTTTAAAGTGATGCATTTCAGTGGGAAGCTTTTGTTTTGTCTGCGTGGTGGGAGTCATCACCTGGTAAACGAGAAAAAAGATTGCCGCACTTCCTAAATGTAGTGAGAATGCATATTTAGAGGCAAACCATGATTATTTCCTAACCCCAACCAGGTAGTATTTAAAGCCCAAACCTAAGCAGACGGTGAAACCAAGAACAAACACATGGAAAACAAAAGGGAACCAAAATGAAAGAGGATGTTGAAAATATTGAAAAAGATGGGAAACAAATTCTTCTCTTCAATAAGGGCCATCTTCCACCCTCACACGTTGTTGCTTTTTGAAACTTGTAAACAATTGTTTTATGACATTTTCATATAAAATCATGTGACCATAGTCCTATACGTGCATCATTTTGTGTCCCAACCCATGAAAAAGACACACTGTGTCCCAGAACACAAATTAGCCACCAGACTACTGCACAGATTTTAAGAGAATATCAGCTTGTCTTCACACATTGACCATGTGTTTAGCCTGATGTCAGCCTGATGCTTTCACCATTTTTCGTGCCCAGAATCCCTTCAAATTCCTGCCCTGTTTGATTATAAGTGGAGTCAAATCACTGCAAAAATAAAAGCTGAAGTTTAGGCTTTTAATAATATTTCCTTGAGTGTCTCTGTATCAGTTTGTGGTAGCTTGTATTTAGCCTAATGTTTCATGAGGTGACAGACAGGAAACACCTTGGACAGGTCACCACATCGTAACAGTGCTAACACAAACAACATGCGCACTCACACCTGTAGTCAGTTTAGTAACAAATAACCCAACATGCATGCTTTCACCTGTGTACAGAGAGAAAACCCAGCCAAGCACACAGAAACTTTTCAAACTCAACACAAAAAAGCCTGTCACTTCATTCAAACTAGGAACTTGTGTTGTCCAGTAAAGAAAAAAATTACCTTTTTGGAAATTTTGACTGACAGTTTAGTTCTTCTTATTGGTTTATTTTGAAAAACCTACTCAGATTTTTATTTGCATTCCAATGAATTAGCAAAAGTGACCTAAAAAATACCCGAGAACCAACATAAATCCAAGTCATTCTGTCTTAAAGTAACGCTAATGAATTTGGTCATCGCTTTGCTGGTTGGCGCCCCCTACAGTTGTGGGATGTAACACTTCTGTCATAAAGACAAATCTCCATGTGAGAAGCACATAGTCTTAAAGTTACCAAACTCATTTTCTTTCCTTGACCTTTCTGGAAAGCTTCATGGAGTGAGGAAAAGATGACCTTGCTGTAATGAGAATTTGACCATACTTACACCAAGCTGTGATGTCATCATGTCGTTGCACAGATGCTACATCACACATCTTCTGTCAACATAATGCGTTATCATATAATATATTACTTTACCATCAAGGCTGGTAATAAATAAAGAAAAGAAATAAAGAAAGGAAACAAAAAGTCATTGGTTTAAAATATGCGGTCACCAGGAAGCGTGAGATGGAATGATCTTCCTTCGTAAGGCATGGTCCAATGTGTTCTACGCTAAAGGAGAAAATAAAGTTATTGGAGTTCCTTTGATCATTATTCTAGAGAATTTGAACAGCTCATATAAAGGCTGCTACTGAGAAACTTCCAAGTCATTTCCCTCAGTTAAGAATCTTCGGAAGCAAAAACAACTATTGACCGGACCCATGGTTTTATGCTTAGAGTGAACTGACCCTTTAATGTCTCTGCTTTACTTTTGGGTTTTGCAACTCAAAGGACAGTTGACTTTCAGAGTGCGCCATACTGATTAATCCTAACAACAGGAGCACAGATAGAGAAGCTATAGTATGTTCCAATTAAACTCACCGCTCACTGTCTACTGATCTCTTCCAAACAACTTGACTGCTCCTCTCGGATTATCTGGTGGATGTGCGACCGCGTGAAAATGATTGTGTGAACCTGTGTGCAATGTGCATGCAAGTGTGTGCTTTAATTAAAGTTTGAGGCGGACTGGGAAAAGTTTCATTCTGCATTGGCAGGGTGAAAAATTGTCTCGTTTTCTTGTCTTCGTTTTTGTGTCGTCTCTTATCTTGCTTTAAGCTCGGCCACTGCGCAGGTTATCTCCAAATTACCAACAGAACTCATTTATTCTTCAATTGAATTAGGTCCGAGAGAGAGAAGACCTGCACAACCATTTCTTCTTTATGAAACATCCCGCCAAGAGTGGCTTTCCACAGTTACAATGATTAAACCGCAGCAAAACCTGGATCAAATACCTCAATCAGAAAGCACTGCTTGTTCACTTCCTTTGTCTCTCCAACAATTCTGCTTCCTCTCGGTTTCTCAACCCTTAAGTCCGAACAACAAGGACATTAGATTTTTGCAGAATGTATTCCAGGACACACAATACACAGCTCAACAGAAACACCACAAGTGTACAAATGGATCTGCTTCCATTTCAGCTTTAATTATGCACATTTTCATTTGAAGTGTTTCTTTTGTTGTTCGGAAGCTTTTAAACAAACAGTAGCATGTTTTGGGAGCTAAAAACAAAAGGGAAATTCACAAAATTTGTGCTCAAAATGTCATAATATGCTCAGAACTGCCAGCAAAATAACAGTTCATGATACCAACAAAAATCCAAGAAAACACACATTTAATTTCTAATATCCCAGATCAAACCAGTACCATACCCCTGCAATCAGTCATCCAGAACGTTATCATGCAGAACATAAAGCTAAACAACATAAAATAAGAAAAAAAAAAATAAAGATCTCTTTAAATGCATTTTTACTGTTACATCCACACCACGTCTATCATTCATACTTATTAGACTTATTTTATCTGGACAACAAATTTACTATAACACTAGATTAACAGCATTCTTAATTGCTTTACTGAGTGGCATATTTTCTTCCATTTAATTGCTACAACGTTAAACATCTGCTGCCCCTCCACAGCTCACATTCACACACATCACACAGTTTCATTTCCTACATTGTAGTTTCCATTCATTTTGAAAAAAAAGACATTGATTATCAGGTCTTGTGTCTCTTCATATTCACGCAGTGAATAATGGAACACAGCTGTGACAGATTTCTACTAAATGCAACAAAGCTGGAAAAATTTGTGAGCAGCAAGTCTTTGTGTTTAAAGATTTATTATCAGTGCAACATTCAAGTGATAAAAGGAGAATCATTGGAGAGGAGTGTAAAATAATTACGAATTTGGAGAATGTCTTTGTGTGTGTCGAAGTTATTGGAGCAGAAAAGAACAGTAAAAGCTAAGCGAAAGGAGCTGATATCTGCAGACTGTCAGACCAGCTGAGACCCTCCAATCCTGCAGATACAGGCCTGTCAACTGTGGTGGAACTTACTCACAATACTATCTTTGACCTTTTTGGCAATATTAATCATTAACACATTCTTTAGCTCAGTTCAGTTCTACAACAACTTCACCAGACACCAGATATTCATCCTTTATACACTTTTTGTAGTGTCTTTTATCTGAATTCATATTGCCTATAGAAAAGTTCAAAAAGCCAAACAGCTGCAACAGATTTTCTGCAAATTTTCCAGTCGTGCTCACATGTGATAGTGGCTCCAACACTAAATAATGTGGTGTGAGGAGAAGGAGCTTCTGGTTTAGTGAACATATTCTTGATCTGTGATCCTGCATCACTGCATCTGTAGCTGAGAGACATTGGCTGAAATGGGGTAAATGGAAGCAAAACTAAAATGAATTAGTTTGAATTAATTAGCAGTTTTTGTTTCTCTTTTTGTAGGGACTCTGGAAAAACCTTCTTCAAATATGAGGGGCACTAAGAAATCACATCCTCAACCAAGTCCAATGCCCTCTTTCACGTGTTAAAGAGACAGATCCTGATCAGCACCAAAATTTTGTTCTTTTTTTGTTCAGGAACCACTTCTCCAACAGGTTTCTTGTAATTTGACCTAGTAGCCAGGTTTTGGGTGAAGTTGCTGCCCAACTTGACAGAAATTGTGTTTCTAAGCCACTGAATAATATTTCTATTGACTAACAAGCTAGCATATTGTATAACCATGATGGAAGTAACTTTCAGGGATATTTTTCAGTTTATTTGAAGTGAGATTGGTAATCTTATTGGTAATCAGTGTCTTACTTGCAATAGACCGGGAACTCTTGGTTTGGACATGATTTCCTGACTGACAAGCTACACCTAAAGGCTACAAAAGGACAATGTTTTACCATCCAAGAAGTTTTTAGCTTTAGCTTGCGCATCGGATAACCATCTAATTCTTCAAGCTAAAAGTGCTCTGACCGGTTTCTACTGCAGGTAACACACAGACTACTTATGAGAACTTCAAAACCCCACTTCAAAGAAGCCAAAATATTCCCTTAAATGTTGTGTAGCGTCTTAGTATCTTTGGCCACTAGAGAACCGTGTATTGGTAATGGCCTCCTGATAAATCTAAACCCCACTGTCTGTCTTCTTTAAGTTCTGCTTTGGTCTCCATCAACTTCAAAGAAGTATATCTCATGTACTTAGTAGGTGTTAGATAAATCACTTTCTTCACCAGCAAACTTATCTGTCTGCCGATGGGTGCAGGGTAGGGAGACCAGTTTTTTTTAATCTTTTTTATTATTATTAGTGCTATTCTGCTGCTAGTTTGAACCACTGGAGCAGTAGTGGTTGAAATCAAAACTCCCATACATGTCCTGCCACTTGAACTCATCTGATTGTTTCTCTCTCTCACCAGTGAATATTCATAAATTGAGGAACATTTGACCCTACGTGTGCAAGAATCCTGTTTGAGGTACATCCCTGAATACTCTAAAATTAAACACTGAAAACATTGCAGAGCAAAGATTGCAACATTGCAAGATAAATCTCTGTGGGTTCATCAGTTTGAGCAATTCAATCCATTTTACATATAGTCATCGTGCCAATATTGCAAACATCATTCCTCCTCCTCCCATGTAATTATAACATTAGGGGAGCTTTAATGTAACTTGGCTTGTTAGCCAGAAAAAACGGCAGTTCTTGGGCCCCGCCTACTGTGGTTTAGCCCAGCCAATAAAATTGTTTGTGCCTCCTGAGAAATGTTTGCGCAGTTAAAAACCCACTTGGCTCTCCGTGCAGCATATATTGCTTTATAAATATTGCTTTAGATTTATTCCTACAGTATCTCTTGCCTAAGAGACTTCTTGTCTTTGATGACTGCCTTTCTCCCCTTCTTTGCCCCTCTCCCTCTGTTCCTACATCTGCTTTCATTTTTCTCTGAGTGTATGACAAACAGCGAAGAAATTCCAAACTGTGGTCATCCTAAGCCAGCAGCCCCTCCCCCTGCTTTCTCTTGGCAGGATGGCTCGTGTCTCACATTTAATCATGAATGCTTCGCCAGGCAGCTGGGCCTGAGGGATATTCAGTGGGGGAACAGTGGAAACCTGATCTGGTGGAGCAGGCAGTGTACAGTTAAACCCCTCCATAAAGACTCAAGAGTCGCTCTATAACAGCAGCATCAGGATAGTTTTACCAGAAAAAAACAGCAAGTGACATGTTTTTGGTCAGTGGACTCAAATTAGCAGAAGGTGGCAGAAAAACACAGAAAGTTTTGAAAAGAATCAGGAGTACTTTTAATGGCAAAATAATTGAACAGATGGAATAATAAAATGTTCGTCTCTGGACATGCTGTTCCCCCTTTTTATCTTCATAATTTCCATCAAGAATATGACTCTTGTCTACTAACTGAAAATAAAAACACAAGACATATGGGATCTATTAAGCGAACCAAATTGAAAGTGCCACGAGTGGCCAGCCCCACATCACAGTGTCAGACATTTTCATTCACATCCATTCTGTATAATTTCATCCTCAAAGAGAATGCTTTAAGGGAGCAGATAATTGAGTGGCACATGAACCTAATCTTTTCTGCAGAGTCTCTCGAGGGCATCAAGAGTGACAAACTCTTTATCTCACAAGTCTCAAAGGAGAACCTTTCCCTTAATCTCACTCTCTACTCAAATCAGTTATTATAATGGTGGCTGAAATCTTCCTCTTTTTGGTCCACCATGTTCTTTCTGATTATAAGAAATCGTGCTAGCAGTACTTCTAAAGTCAACCACAGATAGTAGAAATATTTTGAAGGTTCAATTTTACCCTTCAATTGCATTTTGGCCATGACAGGAGCAAGTGAAAAACCCCAATTTAGCCAGTAGATAGGAAGCTGAAGTTGAGTTGACATTAGACAAGCAGCAAATGCCTGTGATAGCAGAGACGTCTGTCAATCGAGCAAACACTCCCAATGCACTCCTCTCACCAGATTATGTCAACATATTTTGGGGTGGTGGCTGGTTGGATTGTAGGTAAGAAACTCTGCCCCCTCTAATCTCATCAACAAGTTGATAACTGTTTGCTAAAGTGTTTGTTCAAACACAAAGCATCACTGCAATTTGTGAAACAGTCGTGAAACAATTGTTGCATCACATTTAACAGGTGAGAGAGTCTGCATTGCTGTTTTACACATTACAAACAGATTAGGAAAAGAAAGTTAGGAAAACATATTGGCTTTGTATTGAAAGACACTGTAATAATGCATCACATCAAAATGTCCTTTTCTTGGGTTACTAGTTGCCATGTCAGATATTAAAGCTTCACTTTACTGCTGGAGGGTCTGTTTATTTTCCAAGCCGTGGGACTTTGTATAATTTATTTCAACAAAATTAATGGGTTCTGGATGATTGTGTTTCGAAGGGTAACATTAATGGCAAGTTAATGCTAATGTGATAGTCAGGATCAATATCAGTTAAATACAATCTACTGGCATGTGTTGCTAGCAAACTTGCTGTTACTATGATTTATCAAGAAAATATTAGGCATACAGTCAGTGTCTACTGTAGTCAAACACAGGTGTTGTGGCACACATTATTGAAAGTCAAAGGGCATGCATCCATATATAGTCCTCTTAGGAGCCTCAGCATCCAGTGTCTACTTTCCAGTTATTTAGTTGGATATGAAGTACAGAGCACTGCTGGAAAACTTTGTGGAGTGGTGCTGCAGGGATCATCTCCTATATGTCACCAAGACCAAAAAGATGACAACTTCAGGAGGTCAACATCCCAGATGAGGTGGCTGATGTTTTGGATAACTTCAAGCAGCCAACTAAGATGTACACCAGAATGACAAATGCCCATGCTGTGTACGAGAAAAAGGTGAGTAGATGCTACTTTCTGAGGAATCTCAGATCCAGCATGTGGAAGTGTGCAGTAAAATGCTGGAGATCTTCTGTGCCGGTGAGTAACATCTGCTGTGCAGCGGCCTGCTGGGGGAGCATCACCAGTGCCAGAGAAGGCAGGATTAATAAACTAATTTATATTGCTGGACAAATACTTGGACAGAACCTGGAGATGTTTGAGTCGGAGGAGAACAAGAGTTCACAGAACACACTGCTCTCCATCATGAACAAGCCACTCACCTCTGTGTAAAAGGTGACTAAAGGACTGAACTTCACATCTGTAGGTTCTGTTCATGTAAATGTTCTCTTTTTGTACTACAGTAGGTATTTACTGATTTACTTTCCTCTTGTCCATCAACTATATTGATTTATGAAGCACATCCATATTTTTATCTAACATTTCAATCTCATGATCAGCTGTCATTGGGTCTATCTATCTATCTATCTATCTATCTATCTATCTATCTATCTATCTATCTATCTATCTATCTATCTATCTATCTATCTATCTATCTATCTATCTATCTATCTATCTATCTATCTATCTATCTATCTATCTATCTATCTATCTATCTATCTATCTATCTATCTATCTATCTATCTATCTATCTATCTATCTATCTATCTATCTATCTATCACCTACTTAAACAATCTCTGCTTCTCAGTTCATCTATGTAATGTTAAAAGAAGTTGAACCATTTGCAATAAACACATTGATTCTGAGTATTATTGCCCTAAGGAAACAAACAAAACAATGATTTTTTTTACCTTTGTTTTTTCTAAGGAGGTCAGGACAAGTTTCCTCTTTTCTATTTTTGCATTATTCATTTGTTATGTTTGAAAATGCAAATGAGGAATTACCTGTCTAAATATATGCTTAATTGTAGACATTTCCAGGGCAAAAATATAACATTTAATAAAGCCTTGCTCAAAACTCTTTGATTTATGTCACTGACGCAGGCTTTTTGGCATCTTTTAGGAACAAAACATTCTCTAAATATAATATTATAAAAGATTTCTGTCTGGTGGCCACAATGTCCCTCTGAGAAACAGGAGCGCTGTTCAGAGTCTACCAACGACAGCCGGAATAGGATCCTTCCCTCCTTTACAGGATGAAGGTGTAGAAAATTAAGAGATTAAATCAACACTGAAAACTTCTATGTATATTTAAAAAACTTAAAATTGGTGGCTAAAAAAATAAGATCAATACATTTTTAGTATTGAAGGCTATGCTTATGTATTAAATTATACTGTATTCTACGGCAGAGAAAACTGCTCTGCTCCTTTTTTTCTTTCTATAATTTGTCAAATTAGTCCCTCATGTGATTCGTGCTACAGCTATTCAGATCAGGCCTTGTCCAGTGAAATTAAGAGCCACAGTTGGCTCCAATGTTTGCCTGTCATGACTCATAAGAGGCATCTGTAGTAAGCATGTCATTACCCACTCCTACGCCACACAGCTGACAAAACTGTTCCAGGGGAGATCTCGGAGCAGAGACTGTGTGGCAGCCATGTTGGCCTGGTAGAGCGTGAGGTAGGAACACATTATTTTTTGTAATTTTTACTCAGTGACTACAAGAGCCACACTGAGGCATGTGTGACAGACAGAGCCAGAACCGTATCTCAGTATCATCTTAACAAGCACCATGACACCAGAGGCTGCTGTCATTATGAGGGACCTTGGTAATTATGGTGCAATGTGAAAACCACTACCCGAGAACTCAAATAGAATTTCAATGAAAAGAAAACCTGAGAAAGAGATAAGCATGTGTCTGATAAAAACAAATATCTGGAGGCAAAAAATGCAGAGTGAAGAATCAATATGTTCTAGTGAGAAGGATGATTCATTCTGCGAGCACAAAAGCTTTCTATCATATATTCTGTGAAGTGCTTATTTCTCATCGGCATCCCAGCGCTAATATGATAGTGAAACATCCTTTTAAAGAGTCATAAGAAAAAAGAAAGTTTCAGTTTTACAGTGTTATGTATCAAGACATAATAATAACTGATGAAATCATCTGGTCCATACCAGGTCTTTGAATGATTTAAAAACAATACATCATACATTAAACTTTGTCATTATTTATCAAAAATTAAGCCAAAATGCAAAAAACATAAAAAAACGTTCACCTTTACTGCTGCCGTAGGAATTTAAACGCTAAGTAGCAGCCAGATGCTCATTAAATGCACTTGATTGGTCGATCATCAGCATGTGAGCACATCTATAAAAGCAAACATTTTAGCAGTTTGTTGGTCTGGAGCATTTAGACCAAGAATTAAGAAAAGAAAAGAATCAAGGTGTTGCAATGGTCCAGTCAAAGTCCAAACCTCAACCTGACTAAAATGTTGTGGTGGGACCTCAATGAGCTGAAGCAACGCTGGACAGAAGAGTGGGCCAAGATTCCTACAGAATTATGTGAGAGACTGATTATGTCTAACAGAAAACAAGGAACTTCAAGTTTGTGTTGCTAAAAATGGTTCTACCAGCTACTGAATCATGGCCTGTAATAAGTGATGAAAACAGATGTTTAGAGTATATTTTATTTTAGGTAAAAATAAAGTGTTTTCTTCTCTGTGTTTAGATCCATAAAGATTAAAACTTTATTGTCATGTAGATACATGAAATGACTCTGTTGAACACACACATGCAGACAGATGCCATATACACTGGCTCATATTTTTTTTTAGACCGCAACAAATGTGCAGTGTTTCAGAAATTCTCCCACAATCAGTCAAAATTTTACACAAATCATTATGTTTTACGTTCTCCTCATCCATGACTCTCTAAACAGAGCTTACTCTTTGTTTATGCTTCATCTGGGCACCTCCAGTCTGATGAAAACAGGCAGTGACTGACAATCCCAGCAAATTAAGACCTACAAACTCCCTAACCAGTTGCTCTGCACTTTTTGAAATTAGAAGAGTGCTCACATTAGCCCACCGCAACCAGACTCATAAATCAAATGTTCAAGTTCAATCCAACTTCTGCCCTCTGTTGTTTCCCTTTGTTCCAGCATGCTGACATTTATCAAATCTGGAAACGATGGCTCATTGTTTAACAATCTTTTAAAAACTAATTTAGAAATATCAATCGTGGAGTGATTAAAAAACTGCAATAAAAATGACTATTGTGCTCTTTTACAAAAAGACAATTATTTTAGGTGAAATTAATTTTCTCAAAGTGCTAATGTCACTTTTTGTTGAGGTGCTCCATCGCCATCTCAGATTTATTTTCAATTACTGGGAAGGGCCAAATAATCTGAGCAGATTCTTTTGTTTTGTTTCAATCACTGAACCAGGACATGATCTGTGGAGAATAATCAAGTTCATGAGAGAATATTGACATAATACATATTCTGTCAGAGCCAAGTCATCGTCCAATGGGATCACCTCATCTTGATGGATAAACTGGCAACAAAATCATAATGAAGCACAGCCCCTTGTCTTCCATCATGGCTTTCTCACTTCAGACTATAATGTACCCTGCAAACTTTCAATACCTTTGTAGCATCTGCTTTTTTTTTGCAGCAAGTCATGAATTCAATAGAGAAAGGTCTCTCTCTACCACAATGGATCACCTGATTGATGGCCATTCCTGAAAGAACTGCCAGAACAAAACAAGACCCTCAAGTCCAATTCCCTTAGAGGCGATGAGTTTTGTCGGGTGTCAAAATGAACAAAAAAGCGAGCAGAAGCTGATTCATTCTGACCTGAAATAGATGATGGGTGAAAACGGCTGGAAAGCACACAGCGGCACAGCCTTGTGAAAATCAGACATCACCTGATGGATGAACAGGCACTTAATTATGAGGTACACAAAATCATATCAAGTGCCTCAACAATAAATTCTCTGAAACATTTGGAGAGCTGTCATTGTTTAAATAGGCACATCTGCTCCAATACAAGTGTCTGTCATTCAGATAAATAAAAGAATTTGATTACAGCTGTTGCGTAAAGATATTATGCTGTCTAAAACAATACCGCTGAGGCAGAAATTTGCAGTATGTGATGCTCATTAGGTCAAAATTTGTCAAGGCTTTTACAGAGAGATGTAAATTGAAGTGCATCTTTAACCATTTCACAGCCACATTTTGTATATATGAGCAATAAGTGAATGAGAAAAGTCATTTTTCAAATCAGCATCCTGTAAGATCACATTGTTGTTGGCACTTTGCTATCAAAATAAATCCAAAAGTTAGAATGACATTTAAATATGTGTGTGAAGATACTCAGCAATAGTGTTCAATTATATTATGTTCACTTATAATCAATTACATCTTCCAGTTTGAATCCAAACGAACCTCTAAGCTTTTGATTTTGACTGATCTATTTATTCATATCAAGGACTCGAACTCAAACTTCTTAATCTGCTTTCCTAAGAAGATGTCAACGCTGCAAGTAAACTACCTATACAACTCTAAAATCAAATGTGAATGCTCTTTTTGAAACAGTTCATTTGATTTGATCTAATTGATTTTGTTTTGCTTTTCTGCACGAATCCTGTAGGTACTTTTAATTTGTCTTTAAGCTTTATGTGGTATAGCTTTTGCTGTCTGTATTGTCTGAAACAGAATAAGGAAATATGATTTTTATACACTCCAAACACTAAATTAGACAATTAACAAATAGCACATTTTCAGGATTTTCCTTTATCTCAAGTTAAATTTTGGTTTAGTTTTCTGCGTCTATCACAGTATTGCTATTACAATGCTCATCCAGCTGACCTCTGACAGTGTTGAAGTTTTGTGAAGGATAAATGGTGATTGTTCTTATTTTTCTTATTAAAAACAAATCCAACAAGAAGAGTAAAACCCGTATAAACTGACCTGACTGACAGGCACTGACTCTATCTATATACAAAGCTTGTTAGCTTATTCCTGTGTGCCACATAATTTCATTGTTGTTCAAAAATTGCTGGAAACACATTGCTGAGCTACACTATCACACTCATTATTGATGGCTAATGGCCAACGCAGTTTATTCAAAAACATCTCTGCAGAATAATCATTCTCACCATCTCTGGTAAGTAGCTCAGTAAGTCAGAAACTACTGCAGACACTATGCCGCATATGAAGAGGTATTGATCCCTGAAGTTCTTTGTGAAACTTGAAATGCCTGAGACAAGTTCTGATCAATATGACAAGTATGACAATGCTATATACACAAGAAGAAATTCTTAAATAAGACAAGACCTGAGGAGTTTCAGTTTTCAGAACAGAGGTGAACCTGGGAGAAAATAGTTTCAGCATAATTCAATGTGACCAGATCAAATGGAGCTTTGGCGAAGGTTCAAAAAGCGATATCTGATCCATTATGTTAACCCTTTCTTGCCACTTGGGCTTTACTCCTGCTTCCTTGCCACTCCTTTCTTTTCCATGCTGTCAAACCTTCCACGTTAATTATGACGTCAATGCTCCTGCATCATCCTTCACCCAGCCAATCAGTCTCTTTCCCATCCTCCTTACTGAACTCATGTCAAGCAAATCAAAAAGGACTTCTAAGGGGTTGGTGGTGCGGCAGCAGACGATGTTCAACAATGTAAGCAGAGTCAGAATGTAGACACTACGCTGAGGGCACTGTGAAGCTGATTTTGCTGGAGCTACGATTTCTCTGTGTGCAGCAATTACGGTGCTTCAAAAATGCTATTTCTTATCTTAGATGAAAACAAGGTTACTTATTATTCTTTTTACATGATTCTGTTGTCGTCATTACAATATTAATTCTGCGAGTGTAACTGAGGGTACTCTGAGTCGAGACACACAATGCAAAAGCAAACCTAGAATGCTAAATAATCTTTCACCTTACATTTATATAATTACATTTTCAGAAGATTAAAGGTGGCATATGTTCTCCTCCTTCTTTCTTTGAGGTAACTAAAGATACCTTACAGGGTTCCCCTTCAGGGCCTATTCTGTTTTCATGTTTTTAAAAGATATGGGTAAAAACATGAAAACAAAAATGCACCTCTATGCTGATGACACTGTCATTCATGTACATATGTGGAGTTTGAATTTGGCTTTATATACTTAGAAAACAAAGCCAATTGTCCTCTCAAAATCTTGATGATTTAGCCAATGAACTTGATCAATGGTGCCTTTATATGAGTATTTGGTTGTATGGCTTGAAAATCAGCTTAATTTTACTTTTAATTCAATGAAAAAAAATATGAATTTACATTTCTGTTACCTGGCAAAGCTGCTGGATTATCATGAAGTTTCACAGAACATGGTCACAAGAGAATCCATCTTGTCAGGCTCAGTGCTATCTGTCTGTGGCCAAAACATAAAAGTCTTAAAACGCTGGGTTTTAGGTGACTACATCTAAAGAGTGCTTTTCTAAAGAGTCTCTATGGAGATCATCCCAGATGGTTCTGTGAATCAAGATGCATCTGCAACTTATTTGCCTGCAATAAATTATGGTAACACTATGCATGCAATATTCTTCATTTTACTGAGGCCTGATTCAGTGTAACCTGACCTCTATAGTTGATTAGAAAAATATCTTCATCATAAAGTTCTTTTTAACTTTGTGGCTTGGACATTATCGACTGGTATGATTTTACCCAAAAAGCAATACTGAGTAGACTTTCAATCAACCTGTGCTCGCTTTCTTCCTAAACCTGTAGGTACCTTTAAAAAAATATAAATAAAAAAAATACAATCTGCACTTTGGACATAATCATTTACTGAGAATTTCCAAATTGTCTCCCTATTTCCTTATTCATGTCTACTGAAAGAGGCATATAATTGTTTTTTTCTTCATCATTTTTCTAGTTAATATTTGTAGATTGCTAGATTTAATGTTTTATTTGATGCTTTGGGTGTTTTTTATGTTGTATTCCTGCTCTGAAGGTAAAAATATATATATACATAATTTGATGTTGCTTATTGGTTATTATATGTAACAGAGCCAGTTATCTCAACTGTAATTCGTCACAGCTTAGCTAACTGGCTATATTAGCCAGTTAGCTAAGCCTAATGTGTGTGTGTCTCATATTTACCACACACATGAGGGTGGTAACAACCTTCTCATCTAACTTTTGGTAACATTTTCCCAAATGTTATTCTACTTATTGTTCACCAGAGGATAACTGATGTGGTTGCTAAAGATAATATTGCATAAAATATCCTTTAGTTTCATCTGGAGGAATTCAGTAAGAATAATGGTAAATGATGATGAGGAATACTTTATTTTTGCTTTTTTATGTACGATAATGATTGTCAATAAGAAATCTATGTGTGACCATTCGTCAGTGAACTGACATCTTTTCAGAAAAAATGAAAAACAAGTCCACGTGAGTTGTGTTTCAATATGATTTTTATACACTGCTGTGAACTGATGTGTTTTGTAGGGACTTCATTTTATCTTTTTTTCCGCTAGCACAAACACATGTTGTGCTGCAGTTTGGAGCCCTTGGGCAGCTCACAGGAAAACATTTTTCAAGTCTGTCATTGAAATGGTGGAAGAAACACACAGGCACTGTGTACACTAAAGCCCCTTTATTAAACCCTTTTAAAGCCACACACTACGCTTAAAGTGAGGCTAGGCATGAAACACATCTCTGTCCTCAAAAGAATATTTCTATAAATCTTTAAATTTCATCCAACCTTGTTTACACTACAGAAACCTGTAGTAGAAACCTGACCTTTAGGATTTTGTCTAGCTACAATCTAACAAAGGTTCAAAGAGTAGCATTGCTTTTTTTGCATGTCCTTGTCAAAAGACACACTGTTCCAAGTTACTTGTGAAGCAATCAGCCAAACCGTTGTTGAATACATCTCTTCAAACAGGAAGCTTTTACACCACAAGGCCATTCATTAGAAGAAGGGAAACCTGTTAAAACAACACTGCTGTCTCATGTTTCCCATTGACAAGATGCTTCATGGCAGGAAGTCCTTGTGTCGATACCTGCACTCAGTAAGTGAGTCATTCTTTGCTTTTTGTTCTGCGTACAGCGGGCCACAAAACTGAGACTGAGTGAAAAGTCTCCAATGATTATTTTTCTGCCTGTGATTAAATGAGCTGTGGTCGAAAATAAATTGGAAGAAAGTGTAAGATAAACTAATCAGAGATTTTCAATCAGTCAGGTTTATGGGAACAAATTCAAACCCTGAAAATGTTCATGTCAACAGTAGAAAACAGTAAAATTGATTTGATCAGTGACTGCACAAAGGGTGGCTAATGCGAAGCAGACACCACAATATACTGTAAACATTCCAAGTTATGAATAAAGATTGACAAGTGGTTAAATGAATCAGAAAGGCTCTTTGAAGACCACAGCTTCTGCCTTCTTCCCGGCAAAACAAGATGACAAAGCTCTTTAGAAAAAGGCCGAAGTGATTACAAGCTTGTGAGCCTTCATCTTCAGGGAGAGGCAGACATAAATAAACATGTCATCAATCACTGTGAACATTAACGTATGTTAATACATTTCTGACTTTGATTAGAAAATTAAATCTAATAAAAGTAAAAATCCTATTGCACAACAGCCAGAAAACCCAAAAGCCAAACAAGTTCCTAATACAGCATCAAAACCCCTGACTTTAAGCTGCTAATTAGCATAAAGGGAAAAATTCAGTATCTGTTTCTCAGTTACAGTTTGTATCTATAAAGTTTTTTAAAAATTGTATTTAATTTGTGCAACAAAGGAGTGAAACAAAGTTTAAACCTCTTATCTCATAGGTGTACTTGGGCTCCAGAGCAGCTACACAGACACCTGCCTGCCCAGATTCTACATGGTGACTGTAAAATCTGTGCCTTCTCAAAAGCTTCTGATGCTGGAAGAGATTGTTGATAGTGAGGACACCATCAAAGAAGCCGTTGAAAGATTAGGTAGTTGCCTTTCAATAACGGATATCAAGTAAAGTAAATAAGAGAACAAACGGTAGAACAGCCCAGGTGAAGAAAGAGTTGTTCAATATACTGTAACTCTTGGTATATTTGTGAGTAGCTTATAGTCAGTGTTTATCTCAAAGAGATGTGAAGCAATTACCTGGGGAAATTGAGAATGTAAAACGCCTGCCCAAACAAACAGCCTGAACAGCAAATGTAAAATGAGAAGAAGAGTTGAGAGAACTTGGACAGATGGGAAACTAACTCAGGCTGCTGTAACTCTTCCAACACACAGCTTCTAACACTGTATTGTTCTATTGTTAAAACTGATTAAAAGAAATACTTTTATGGCCGTTTCATAAAATTCTTTGACACTTTTTTCAGTGTGTAGCTATTGTATCCATGTAGTCCAGAAAGTAACACAAACTGATGTGATTCTGTGTTGCCTGGGTTACAGGTGATGCTGTAGAGAAGCACAAAAATCAAAATGATGGCTGCTTACAGTTATAAACTGTAAGTCTGGCTGAGTCAGGTGGACATTTTCAGTACCACGTCTTTTTCCTCCAAGCCAGGGCTGGTTAACTGGCTGATAATCCATGTGAGAGTCTGTGGAGAAACACTGAGTATCTTTAGATTTTGGAACAATAAAAATACATGGTTTTTTCTAAATCTAAATTTGTAAATGATCCTAATCGCAGGGATGCCCAATAAGAAAATGTTGTTGTAATGTGTTCTTGTTTTGTTGTATGGGTATGAATCCTTGAGACTGGATAAAATTTCCACAGCTCTGGTGAATCAATCAATCAATTAATCAATTAATCAATCAATCAATCAATCAATCAATCCATCCATCCATCCATCCATTCATCCATCCATCCATCCATCCATCCATCCATCCATCCATCCATCCATCCATCCATCCATCCATCCATCCATGCATGTCTGAAGAAAGCAGGTATGGTCTAATCAAAGAGTTTCTTCTCTTGAAGTTTGAAGTAGAAATATTTTTCTTTCAGGCTTTATGTACTTGAAACAGCTAGACTATGTCCAGTGTTTAAGTTTTCTATCTCAAATGGAAATAGTAATGACATGTTTACAGAGCAAATCAATTCCATTGCAATTCCAGCAATTACATTAGCAATGTTGGCTCAGTGACTGACCCCAGGTCTGAGTATTGAAAATTAAGGCTGGAGAGAGCCAGTCCTCAACTAATTGGTTGTGACTTATCATGGCATCTGGCCACGAGAATTCTGGGAAAATTAGTCACAACTGGCTGTGTTGTAAGGAGTAAGTTTGTTTGCATTTTTGCATGGATCAGCTTTTTAAAGATTGAGTCGCAAACTGCAGAGTAATCTAATCAATGGCTCGCTCTGCAAGTGCATTTGTAGTGGATTAGGAGTCTTATTTTTGTTAGAAGTAACTCTGAATGTTCTAAGGAGAGAGTTTAGGGGGTCAGAGCCCACATGACCAGAGGTACAGCCTCTCTGAGACATGAAGTAGTGTAAAATGTGGAACTTTGCACTCCATTAAATATTTTCCGATGACCTCTAGTGCCCAAAGATAATTGAGTTGTTAAGTCAGCTACAGTCACTACTACAGCTACCTGCTTATGTCCCTCCAGGCGTACAATTAGATCCTACTGCTTCGATTTCTCTGCTACCTCTACATCTCTGTCTGTCTATGTCATTTTCAGCTGTTGGAAAAGATGCGTTTAAAAGCGACTGCTTTTTAACAGCTAATTACATCTGCATTTTAAATGGAATGTTCTGCATTTTGGAAGCTTCTAGGCCGAGTGGGAACATTGGAATTACGCAAATATCTAAACTGAGAATCATGTGAGGTGCACACAGACTTGTTTAGGACATTAAACATTATATGAATAAATAAAATCTCAATCTAATTGGAACATTCTGACACATTGCGTCAGGGGGCTGATAATACAGACAGGTTTTGACAAAAAAAAATCCTGCTCAGTGCTGTTTCACAGTGTATTCATATGCTGCTCTCCAGCATTCTTTTTGTTAAGGGGTCTCCATGCCACAATGACTGGACAGTGCAGCCTTGGCCTGGTGACTCTGCTGATGAGGATTGCTTCTGACAAAGGGTTGTTGGCTCTGCATGACGACAGACATGCCTGCATGCGCTGATGGGCTGCCTCCTCTGGCACAGTTTGTCTAAATGTAGACTGGCACTGACACTAATGTACACTGATAAAGCTGTGAGAGTCAATAGTCAGGGAAAAGAGTGTGGGGGTGGGAGACACTGGATTCTTAATTTACCCCATTTGTCCTATTTGTCAGATGCTGGACCTCTCTGGTAACTGGGTTGATGAATCATTCTGACTGGACTGGAGAGCTCTTCATGCAGTCTGTGGGTTCAGTGATTCTGAACAGGTGATGGTTAATTTAATGGAAAGTTTAATATCTAGGGGACAGGTTTTTTAAAATTTCAACTGACATAATGATGCTGAGTTAGACTTGACTCATCCTGTGTTGCATTTCTCTGCCAGTGAGAGCAGCAGATAATCCAGGATGACCAAGACCAAGAACTGAACTTTGATTGAGTTTTGCATTCATAGAAATATTTCTGTACAGACTGTAAAACAGATCATATAATCTTTTAATAAAAGAAAGAATTTCTGTGTTTTAGTTAAAAAAACTAAAATGTACACAGCACACAGTATGAGAGCATGTTGATATGTTACAACCTCGATTCTAAAAAAAAGGTGGAACACTTTGTAAAATGTAAATCAAAACAGAAGGCAATGATTTTCAAATCAATGTTGTTTTCATAAAAAAATATGAAAGTGACACATTTTATGAATACACAAAAAAGTATAGCGCGGTTGGGACAGGGCTGTGATGCTCCACCACCGTGTAGCATCCTTGGAACTGAGAAGACCAGTAGCTGGATTGTCCTCCTCCTTTCTGATATATGATTTTAGCTGCTCAGCAGTCCTTGTTCCTTTGTGTCATTTGTTGTGTTTTCAGTTGGTGAAAGGTTTGGACTGCAGACGTCCAGCCATGCTGTAATAGATGCAGTATGTGGTGTAGCATTGTCTGGCTGAAACATGCAGGGACTTCTTTGTAAAAGGCATCATGTGGATGGGAGTACATCATTTTATCGCTCTAAAATCTGTATCAACCTTTCAGCACTGATGGTGCCTTTTCAGATGTACAAGTTGTCAGTTCATTAGGCACCAATTCCCTGTACCATTAGAGATCCAGGTTTTTGAACTGAGAACTGATAACAAGTAAGATGGTCCCTCTCCTCTTTAATGTGGAGTAAGTTGCATCCATGATCTCCAAAAATAATTAAAATTTCGATTTGTCACAGAATCATTTTCCATTTTGTCTCAGTCCATTTTAAATGAGCTTTGGCCCCCAGGATAAATATTTGTTTGTGGAATATGCTCATGTATGGCTTCTTCTTTGCATGTTAGAGCTCTGACTTGTATTTTTGGATGTTGCTGTGAACTGTGTTCACAGACAAAATCTATAATGATCCCGAGCGCATCCAGAATCATGCCTGTTTTAATGCAGAGCTCCCAGAGGACCCAATGATCCCGTTAATCTAATATTTATTTTAGGTTGTGCACAGAGTTGTCTCCAGATTCTTTGACTCTTTTGATGCTGTAGATGAAGGAACATTCAAAGTGTTTGCAATTTTACATTGAGGAACCTTTTTTTTTCTGAGTTGCTCCATGATTTTTTTACTCAGTTTTCCACAGAGAGACTCTGCCTCCCTAAGGTGCTTTTTAAAAAAATAAAATACCCACTCATATTACTGAACAGTTGACATTTAACTTAATTAGTTGCATGTTTTTTTTTTTTTTGGAATTGATTTTGTAATTCTCAATCAACCATACTTTCACCCGGCCGTGATATGTGAATATATGTGTTTTAAACTAATAGAAACACAGTTAATACAGTTATATTTAAAACAAATCTGGGTCATTATATACAACTTCTTTGACGCTGGGTATAAGGGACAGAGTATTCCCAGCATGAATTGTAGATGAGGGTTGTCAGCACTTTTCTCAGCAGAGGGTTTAGGCCCTTCGTTCTGCTCTGGTATGGCTAAGTTTAATTGGAGAACGCTAATGCGCAGCTGGATAGCGGAGCTGCTCATTCCATGACAGGCTCTGAAAATGGGAGGGCTTAAGAGCAGGTCTGGTTTGTGTGTGTGTGTCTGCAGCTACTGCAAGCATCCCTTAAGATGCCAAGAAATGTATTCATGGATTCCAAGTTTGCGAGTCGTCTCATTTACAAAGTAGCAGGTATTAATCATTTCAACTGAATGATCTGGAGGTTAATGCAAATAATAACTAATTCATTATAACTCAGTATTTTCAGGAAGTAGTGTCCGCTTGTTCTGTCTATCAACAGGTTATTCAGGTTATACTGTATGTGAAAAGCCAAAAGCAAGTTGGGAAAAGAATAGCAGAAAACATTCAGGACAATGGAAAATAAATTGGAAAATGTGCCTCTACTTGTCTGTATGTTTTAAATACTTAAAGAAGCCACTGAGGAGTTAAATAGATATAAATAACAGCACCTAAGTAGGTTCAGTTTGTAGGTGATCATCAGCAGATGATTTCTGCTTTATAAGTAACTGCCCGATGTTGTGATGCGCTCTGAAGCAACGCAGTGTTTATATTAGCCACTTCCTGACAGGAACTGACAGAAAAAGAATGAGCTGTTTGGCTTAAAATTTTATGTCAATTCATGTGTTAGATGTTCAAAATGACTTGTGATGAAGAGGCAGTGTTTTACTCATAGAGTAGATCTAGTTTTGTATAAAATCAGGGAATGTTTGGCTTTCACTAAAGGTTTTGTTTACATGTAAAGGTGTCAGGAAAGGTAATATATGGTAAAGGTAATTGTAGTTTTAGCATCCTTATATTCATGTAAGTCTGAAGTGGTTTAAAGCTATTTGCATTCCTTTTTTTAAAAAAATCTCTGGGGATTGTGCATCCCAGCAAAGATGTTAAAACTCTCCTGGGACCTGGATAAAGTCCCAAGAGAGTTTAACTTGAAGTCTTTAAGGAGGAGTTAGGGCAGAGATGATGTCATTACATCTGAACGAGTCCACTGGCCAGATTTTGTAGCTGAAAATGGCAGTAATTATGTTCTCCTGTAGTGTTTCAGTCTGAGTTGACAGGATACAGCAAGAGACTTCATGAGCACCAGAGGACCGTCAAGGTAGAATATATATTCTACGAGGAAAACAGAGGGGTTAGAATGGGTACTGATGTACCAGAAGACAAGGGAAGTCACAATTACAGGCACTGGGAAAAAAAAGGCTTTGCAAGAACTCAGCTAGGTATTAATGATGACATTATAGAAACAACACTTGGGATCTGTCCATTTAGTTTGGTGATTTTTGATCATTTAGTCAGCTGTAGCATTATGGAATAAAAATACCTCATTGTTGAGAGTGAATGGAAAGAACAGTATGAGCCTGGTGTGAAATGTGAATTTCACCAGTTTGGTCATGGCAGGAATGCGTCCCCAGATTATGTGCCTTGTGTTTTGGATGGCGTTCCAAGTGCAACGTGTCAGCTTTAGTTGTACCTCTTTTTGCCTGAGAGACACAATCTGAAGAAACATCGAACTGATAGTCAAAATGCAGAAAATGCAGTCAGAGATGACAACAGAAATCTCAGGGCATCTTTGATCAGAGGACCAATGAAAACACCACAACACAAATTTGTCCGACAGTTTGACTGATTATCATGCAGTTAGCTTTGCTTGGAATGATTTCATCACTCAGGAAGGCTAACATTTTCCTTCTTTTTTAGTTTCATATAGACTGATTTATGAACCAAGTTCACGTGAATTAGCTCGTGGAGTGCTATTCACTTTCAAACATTTACCTGTGAAGCAGGCTGATCAGCTCCACTGACTCAACCCACAATTCCATTGTGAAAAATGTGCAAGTCATTCATTCCTTTGATGAAAAATTAAGATACAACCGCCAGTTCGAGGTTTTCATGTAATTCTCTTTTTCAGGAAATGACTAATTTAAAAATGCCTTCAAGCACATTTACCAAATAACCTTTTTGTCACTGTTGAGCTGATCCAGCTTACAGGTAACATATAGTGACAAGACATATTAAAACAATCTGATTTAATTAAGACTTTCAACTGTAAGCACCTGAGGAATAAAGCATTTTAATGTCAGTGACAGGTAGACCACAACATTACAAGTTTGCTCCAGTAGACCAGACAAAACACTATTAAAAGTTAGTTTATAGTTTGATTACTGAATGTTAGGCTTATGGTCAGTCCATCAAAATATGTTCAATATCAAGTCACAATGCTATATTTACAATAATCCAGATGTACTTGCTGTGTGGAAGATAATTGGGGGATACACTTGCTTACTGCTAAATGTAAAAAGGCATAAAGTAAAGTACAGTAACATTTAGGCTACACTTGACCTGAAGCATTAAGCCATGCATGTATGTTTGTTAATTTTGACATGTCATGTGGTTGTTTAATGAAGCTGTGGGTAAGATTATCAGCAACAAACCAACAATTCAAAACTAATTTTGCAAATGCTGATGAAAATGGGAAGATATCAAACATGCTGTCTCTATGGACAACAACATTATGTGTTTAACAGTCTGTTGTGGCAGAAAAAAATTACATTTGTTTAGTTAATTCTATGAACAGCTTTGCCTCAAGGATGGGGCTGTCTGTCTGCCTGCCTATCAGGGTAGGTCAGACTTTGGTCCATTGCCATGAAATCTGGTAGACGTGCAGGTCCACCTCAGTATAAATGGTGATGGCAAGGCAAGCTTATTTGTAGAGCACAATTCGTACACAAGGCAATTCAAAGTGCTTAATGATACCAACCTTCTGTTTCATAGAACTATGAGAGGTGCTTCACCATAAAACGTGCCCTTGTGACATTTATACATTCTGGCAGACATTATAAACAATTATGGTAAAAGAATATGAAACCACTGGTGGATGGAGAGCAACAGCATGCGAAGGGTAAAAATGGCGTCCACGACGCGATGGTTGTGTTTTAAAAATAAAGTATTTTAGCCTTAATCACAATCATTTTCTAACCTTAACCAAGTAGTTTTGATTCCTAATGTTAATCAAGTGATGGTGTAACTAATCATGTTTTTATGTAACCGTGACAACCAGCAAAATGGCGTCCAGGAAGAATCTAAAGTGTTCTAGTAGAGTGTTGTTGTATTTTTGGCGGAGAGCATGTTGGTCTTGATCGCAGAAATCATCACATAAAACTTAGAACTTAGCTGATCCATCCACCCACACTATTTCACCCCTATGAGGACAAAGTACACGAGAAAGACATCTGTTCTGAAGTGGAAACGCTCACGTGATTCATATTTCCCTTCTGGGGCTTGCAGGGTCGGTTCTTTACAACACACTGTTATGTGCCATATTGAGGGAAATGAACCAACAACCAGAAGGACAGTTTTCATCCAGCACTTCGAGAATACCTGCAAAAGTAGTGACATTCTGATCAACCAAAGAACATAGCATGCTAACATGCTAGCCTAAATTTTAATGGGGAAAAAGATTAAATGTTGGACTTTGTTTCACAGCAGTTAATGTCAAGTTACTATATGTGAAGGCTTCTCAGTGTGAAGGCTGCAGTACTTGTCCTCGTATATGTAATCATTACCCTTCCTCATTCTTACAATAAGACATTCTGTCTTTTAACATATGTGCACTGCATTAAGGTGGAATATTTGAGAGCCAATATCTAAATGCATCCATGATAGTAACACATTTTATGAAAATTCCCAATGTAACCTCAAAGTGTACACTTTGAAAACAGGTAAAAAAAAGAGCAATAAAAGAACACGGTGTATTTCTAAAAGCCATGAACAATCTGTTTATCAAAAAAAAAGAAGAAGAAAAAAACGCATAAACAAGATGTAGCGACAGAACACAGCACTTTTCCTTTTTACAGTCTTCAACACAGGAAGCTTAACAGGGTCATCTGACAACAATGAGAATATTGAATGAGAAAACATTTCATATTGTGACTTACACAGCAGAGTTTATTGAGAATACAGTTGATCTCAGGTAGATAAACCAGTAATTTAAATAAATCTGATATTTTTCTCTTTTATCGATCTGTGCACAAACTGACCTCAAAGCTGCCAAGTAGTGCAGCTAAAATGCACTGATCAATGAGTAAAATGCTCCTGTTTCATCCAGCCCAATGAATTGCTTATGCAAATACACCATGTCCATTAACCATTCAATCTCTGTAGTGTAATGACTCCTAATATCGGCTGTGTGTGTGCACTCCTGAAATTGATTGGATGGATTCTTTTTTGTAGACTCAACAATTCGCAGCAGCAAGGTTCCTGCCAGGCAAAAAGTGCAAGATCTAACCCAGAGTTCCATGAACAAAATGAAACTGACTCCTGAATAAAAAAGATCATACTTTTTGATTTGCTTGACTGCTTTCATATTTATGACACATCAAAAAATTCTGCCATATTTCATTGGAGAGGTGCTTTGATAGAGGGAATGTAGTTGAATTCCACTCTTGGGGTCTGTAAAGCAGAGAAAAATTTAGATGAACATGCATGTTAAAAGACTATGAGCCATCAAAGCCCCTTGGGCAGCAAAGGCATCTTTTAGCAAATGGATGGCAACAGCTGCAAACTCAGGGCTGTTCTTAATGCGCACAGTGCAGATGTCGGCACTTGAGTCCCACAGTCTGAGGCAGATCTGTCTGGCTCTATACTGGGCCTCTCTCATCATATGACAGCAGCTTCATTAAGCTTTGAACTTGATAACAACATCTGTCAGAGAGTTTTTGCTTTCCAATTAAAAGAAAAAAAAACACCAAAAGACAGTGATAACCATCAAAGACTTATGTTATGTACTGTATGTATCCTTTCATAGAAACTGTGTTAGCTTCACATAAAACTGGTAATGTGTCATGAGCTTTTTCTCAGTGATAGAAGCTGAATGGACAGGTGAAGGTGGTAAGAGGTGGCGCCTCCATGCTTTAATTGACTTATTAAACACTTCTTAATATTATCTTATATTATTTATATGTTCTACTTGTTGGCAAATATCATGTTCAGGTTTAAGAACAGGTTTGGACACTGTGCTTTACAGGGACTGGAGGCATAAAACTGTGTAGTCTGATGACTAAAGCTGCAAAGGCAGAAAAGTATGTACATGTTCTTTTGTGTCAGTTAATAAAGGAGTGTGCACGTGCGGTTCTCTTTTGTAAATCTCAATCAATAGGACATTTATACATGTGCTGATATCCACTCCCATTTTTGGTTTTGGCCAATAATGGGAGTGGACACTTCCCTTGTTAGTCATCTGCATATAAAAACAAAGCTTGCACCACAACTTCATAGACATGATAATCAAAGCAAAACTAATACAATACAGACACAGTACAGTGTGTCAGTTAAGAGACACAGTAAAGAAAAAAAAGGTTTTCTGTAAGAATTCTGTAAGTTCAGAGCAAAATGCTCTGCAGAGGTTAAAAAAAAGAAATGTTCGGAGGCAAAAAGTGCATCAGCTCACAGAAGGGCAGTCTCAGAGCTATGGGAGGACTGCAACCCCTGCTTGATCTGCAACAGATGAACCTATAGCCTGTACAGTGCGATGGTTGGCCTGATGGTCAGGAGAGAAACAGACGTGCAGATGGTGCGTTGCCCGATTTCTTAAACAGTTACTGGAACCCTTAAAGCCAACTATCGTTTTTTGCCAACCTGCAAATATTTTTTCTCCTTTTAAAATTGCATTAAGAAACCCCTCCAACAGCACCAGAGCAACCATCCTTATGCACAGCTGTTCATTATGCACAGCTGCAGCTATTTATACCCCCAACAATTAGAGTATATTAGAGCAATATCAGAAGAAAATGACTATCATACATATCATTATATTACTATTACACTATTCGAGTGAATTTGAGAGGTTTTATGTTAAATTCTGTCTCATTTTTTTGTCACCCTCCATTTCTCCTTTGCATCAGTCTTAAATTGCTCCATGAATGTTTGTATGCAAGGACGCCTGAGGTGCAAACAGTGTCAATGCAAATACTAGTTTGTGTGGGGGAAATGGTGTGTATTGTGTGTATGCATCTGGTTCCTGATTTGTTAATTATAGATGATTCGGAATTCCTTAAACATTGTCCCAACACAGTATTTTTTTTAATTCTACTTTATTTGCAGAACAACCTTTTTGTATCTTACACTTTAGGCACACAAGAAAAAAAGAATCTAAATATGTACCTGCATGAGGCGACAACGATACATTATTGATAAAAGCTACTGGAAAAAGGCTGCAAATACCGAAATCAATACACAGTGATAAGAAATGTGTTGCAGACATTATCCACATTCAATTAGAACACACACACGTATCCAATCAGTGAACTGGACAGAACATTGTAGACTATTGAACTCATTTAATGCTTAAAACAAATACAAGTTACTTCACTGGGTCATCACAATTGAACAAGAGATTTTTTTTTTTTGTATTTGTAACACCCTCAGAAATATACATTCACATGGCTGCATACAGACAATTTCTCTCTTTTGAGTTTCTTTCAGTTACATCAAATTGGCAAACTGTATGCATCACCCTTTGCATGTCACCACTACTGGCGTGAGCATTAAAAGGTACTGGAGGAGCATTTTTAGGTGGGACTTTGGAGAAAGCTATAGCATCAATTTAATCTATCCATCATCGAGTCTCCATGTTTGCAGTCAAAATAGGTACCGTTTGTTTTGCATTACAGGGTTCCTACACAGATGTCCCTAAATAAATCCCAACTATAATCTCAACCTTATGTACAATATTTACAATGGAATGTTGAACATACTGGATACAAAAAGTAGATTAGGATGGAATGAAGTTACAGTCAGTATCATAAAATAGAAGGTCAAAATATCCCAACAACATGAAGACAATGTTGATATCTACTAGTGTACAGAATGTTGACTCCAAGCTGAAATATATTCTTCCTCCAAAATGTCTAAGAAGCAAGTGTGGCAGTGGTTTCATCATGGATGAAGCAGAATGTCAAATGAAACTTCACTTTTGTGCTTTCAAATGGGGGTAATGTTGATTTATTCAGATCTTCCAAGTTCAATATATTCTCATAGAATTTGTGTTTCAATTGTTGTGCTTAGAAAAGTCGTCATTATGCGACTAAGCGACTAGGTATCTTTAGGACTTTTTCAAGCCAATATCGAGTGCCGTGTCATCATTTATCCATCATTACCTTAAAATAGATTATTTAATTTAAAGATCAAGTATAAACGTAGCGTTAGTAAAGTGCTGGAGATGGGATTGATCCCCACTACACTAACACAAATTCATTGCAAGTAAACAACCATCACTTGGCTGAAATCTAAGAGGTTTGCAGTCCATGCTGAATTTCAGAATTAGCATAATATTCTGCGCATGAAAACTTGAAAGATGGGAAAGTGACTGCCTAGACTACCTCATGCCTCCTAACTTTGATAGGCACTGAAAGCAAGAATGAAATATAAAAACATGCTTCTGTGTCTTATATGCTGTGGTGCAAACGATTTAGAATTGAAAAGTTACAGCAAAGCAGTCCCCCTGCCGGTGAGCACAAAATAAAGACTATAAAACTGTAAAACTGCTTTTGCACAGTGACAGAGGCAAACCCACTGCTTTTCATTTAGTCTTCTGAGTCATCTATCACTCAGTAAAACAGAAATAAGGCCATAGAAAAGGACAATAACCCAGAAGAAATTGAACAGAACTAAAACTGAGATCAACAGACTTTTAACAAGAATATGATATTTCCCACTTTTAAATGCTAATTTGTGTTTAATATACAATAGAGTTTGAGGCTCATGATTAACATGCTCATCTAAAAGCATACAGTAGACAAGCATTGACTGTAGAACATTCACGTCTGTAAGATCTGCCCTCACAGATATGTTTTTTTAGCCATCTTTATTAATCAATATATGTATATTTATATACGTATTTCAATGCTTTTTTTTGTGTTAACTGCAGTATTGTTGATGGGTACTGTGTGCCCATTAACTCAGACCTCGGTCAGTACTGACAATACTGACAAAATATCATCTTTTGAGCTGCAAATGAGGTCAAACACACTGGAATTGATAGAAAACAAAACAGCAACGTATGCGCTTCCACTCCCATACACAAAACATGCATAAAATAAGGCTTAATACAGTATTTATATTGTTCAGAGCCAGTCAGATATGTTGTTTACATCCACAGATTTACTGCAATGCTTCTCTTATCGCTAATTTTTCACATTGAGCTTGTTTTGTTTGAAGCAAATACATTTTGCTGATTGTGTAATGGATCTCAGTGCTGAGGAGAGAATTAGTAATTCTCTATGCTAGCATCCACTGGCACTTGTTAACAGCAATTTTAAAAACAGATATCTATAAATATATAATGTCTGCAGAGAGGGTCATTGGATCCATGTGTGCAGATTGAGATGCCAACATTAAGGAAAAGACAATTCATTACTTTAAAATAACCCCTAAAGCGACTGAAATTCATTTAGAAAGTAAAAAATTAACAAAAAAATCATCAAAGCAGCAGGTGACTTATTATACAGCATGGCCACCATTATAATCTCAATTCCCTTTACGTGTCAAAATAGTTTCTCTGTTAGGGTACATTTCCCTCCAAATCCTGTCCTTTGTGTCCATGGATGACTCCTGGTGGAAAATGCTGTTGATGTGAGCCAGTTCTTCAGAACACAAGTGGAGAGACAGTCATTATTGGAGAAATTCCTCTGACACCTTCCACTGACATCCATTTGATAAAACGGGGTCAGAACAAAATGTAATTATGGCAGCTCAAGAGAAAAAAGAAAAACCCACACATTTCAGTATAGTGGTAAGATTTAGAGTGTGTACACAGGTCAAACTGTTCAAGTCAAGTGACAATCATGACATTTCAGAGCAATATTAGAGATCTCCCTGTCAGATTCACCAAATGTCTTTTGGACAAAATTCTGATGCACCCACTGAAAAGTAGAAATTATTTATGATACAACTGCAGCCCTTCCTCTCACCTGCTATTTTTCTAACTGATAAGGGCACTGATTAAACAAGAATGAAGATCTAAAAACACTGGATGTTTATCTGTTACCGCCATGTCCATGTGGCTCAGTAGGCTGACTCCCCAAATCACGCACATAAACACAAGGGGTCAAGAAATACGAAGCATGTCTTTGGAAAACAGCAATAACACATCTGCTGTCAATGCCGTCAATATATAAAAATGAGTAGCTGAATGGATGTTAACCCCACTGAAAATTTGAGAAATGATTACAGATCTGTACAGCTTTTTTTTTCTTCTTCTAATTTCTCTGAAACATTTGACCAAACAACTACAAACACTTTGAACTCCCCTTCGAACTAATTATCAGACACTTAAGTCTCGATCCTCAGGTCACTCAAAAATCATACAAAAGAAAATATAAAAATAAAAAAACTGCAATGCTAATGGAGAGGAAAACAAAACAAATCATACATCCAGTGTAGGACTTTCACAAATGTGCTCAGCAAAACCTCAACCTGTTTTTTTTTCTTTTAATACATTTAATACATTTATAACATGAAAAAAAGAAGAACACACCAGTTTTAACCAATCACCTTTGTGGCCTTGTAGATCAGCCATAACAAGTCATTTAACATACCTTCGTTTATATTCTTTGCTCATTCACCTGATGGAACTGATACCGATGCTGACATGTTGAGAAGTTGATATTTCTTGCACTTTAAACAGACGATTGATTTTCTAATTGAGATTAGTTGGATGGGGTCTGATGCGGGGGAGTGAGGAGGGAACAGGGATGTGTGACGGTGCAGTCTGACGCATGGGAAGGTGGGGAGGATGGAGGTGAAGGGTGAGGTGGAATGCATGTGGGGGACAAAAGGTTGTTTGGTTTGGTCGTTGCATGCCACTACACATACCACTCTTTCTTAGAAATGACAGAGCCGTCGGTTTGAGAGATCATATCGTCGGCTATTTCAGGTTCAGGGTCGTACTGGAAAGCCAGAGTCCGCTCATCGTATTCTCGGCTCTCTCCTTCATCCACAGTGAAATAGGGCCTCTTCAGGTCCTCTGATTCTGCATCAAAATTGCGCTCGCTTGCCTCAAACCCTCCAGTGCTGCCAATCTGGGCGGGTTTCTTCTCATCGTCTGAGTCGTCAGGGTACTGCAGGTTCTTGGGGATGGGGGGGTGGGCTGGCAGGCCACCTGCCTTGCTGTACCCATTTCCAAACACATGCTTCTTGGTGCTGTAGTCTCCCTTGAAGGTGCGCTGACGGCGGCGCAGGAATACGAAGAGCAGTATAGCCGCCACGCCCAACAGGGCAACTCCCCCCACAGCACCCCCGATGGCGGCACCTGTATTGTGCTGCTCCTGCGGGATCCCATGGCCCCGAGGTGGCGGGTTGTTAGGGAATTCTGGGTAGGAAAAGACAGATGGAAGGGAGTGTGTCAGTGCTCTGGTGGGAGGAGGTGCATTGTGCAGGTGCATTTTTTTTTTTTTTTTTTAGGAAACATGATGTCAGGGAGACAAGGACGGAAAAGCAAAAGGGAAAGGAAGGACCCCCCACTCCCACGGCAAACCCTGCCCAACCCCACAGGAGCCCTTTCTGACACTGTGGCAAGGCTCAGTCACTGACAGGCACATGCAGTTTCAGACATACACACATTGAAATAAACAGCCAGTCCACCACACAACATAGTCAGAGTAAAATGCCGGAAGACATTAAAGTGAATGAATGTTTGTCAGCATGCATTAACCATCGTTTCATCTCTGTTTGGAAGGCGGGGAAAATGATACAGTTTCACAAGAAAGCGGCAGAGGAAGCACATAATGTGGCTTTTGAGTTAATAAATTCAACATTGTGAGTTTCATACAGAGTAAATATATGGAATGACAGACTCAAGTACAGTCCAGCCTTAAATAGTGCGACAAGACATCTTCATCATCAGTATAGAGGTAATGAAATGAAAGAGCACTGCCAGGGATGATTATCAGCAGCCAAGCATACACAGCCACATTGCCCTGAGAGAGCTGATAAACATGAAGCTCTTCCATCCAGGCAGCAGAGCAATACAGCAAAAAGATAGCACACACTTCAAAGAGCAAAATATATATTATTCAGAAAAGGCAGAGGAGAAAAGAGAGAAAATGATCACATGTGTCACATAGATGCAGTCCAATCCAGAACTGAATAAATATTACTAATGCTTTATTAGAGACAGCAACTAAGATGAGAGAATGTGACAGTTGCAAAAACAATATGCAGTGACCATACAGAGCAGTATCATATCTGGTGCTTAACTGAGCCAATCATAACCAGTCTGGTATTTAAGAGAGCACAAAACGTGTTGAGTTGTTGGCCGTAACACTAAGAGCTTACGGTTCATGTTTGATACCATTTAAAACCGTGCAGAACTCCCTCAAGCAAAGAAACAGAGAACTTTTATCTGACATGTGATCAAAGCCCTCAGTGTACATCAGTAGCACTTGCATAAGCTTGCACAGAAAAGATCTGTTTAATTTAACAGGTGAAGATTGAAGGAGATAGGGTGGGGGGGGGGGGGCAACCATTGAGTATACAATGATGCAGCTGAAGGCTGAAAAGGAACAAAAGAAAAAGCCTTACGTTCACGTACGGCAAACTACAGGCTTGTTTAATACGCAACAAGGCAAGAAAAGCTAGACAAGGCAAGACAATTTACTGCTTTTGATACAAATTCTACTTGTTTTGAAAGTTGCTGTTGCACTGCTTTACTGCCAGCCTATTATGAGACAAGATGTTTTGGGGATAGATCTTACCACGGTCCATATGGTCATCTGGATCGAATAACAGAAATACTAAAACATTGAGGAAGCCAATCTGTTAACAAATATCACGACGCCTTGAATGCAGCTGACTTGTTGTTGTTTCCGTATAGCCCTAAGCAGGGCTGAGGATAATAAGGAGCCTCATTTGCAACTGATCGTGACTGAACAAAAAAAAATTGAGCAATCCTAAAAATTCCTTAGAGATACTGAGATATCTGAGGTGCTACTGAGAAAGTCAAATAAGTCAAACAGACCATTACATGCAAACAAAAGGGAGAAATGTCTAACATAAGCAGACAATCTTTTCAAATGATCACCCTGAAGTGTTGAATCAAGCCGATTACCCTCAACAAGAACTGCTCTTTAGTAGAAATGATGGATCTGACCATAATTCAGGAATAAAAGGATGGTAGTGGGTGAAGTTAAGAAGCTACTGAAACCTTCTTCTCTGCTGTAATTACAATGGCACTCTATCAGTGCAAATAGGAAAGACCTCCCAAACATATTCACTCTCATCAGCTGCTCCTCCTCTGCTCCCTTTCTCCCAGGGCTGACTGCAAAGCTCTCCAATTTCTAAAGCGGTGCCGGGCACAGTCTCAAATATCAGCTCAGGTTTTAATCTGACCACCTAATGGGATTATTCAGACACAGGCCTTCATTACACACATCAATGAGAGAGCAGAGCCAGGTCACCCCTGCAACAGAACATATCCTCCCACCAAGTCCAAAGAGGGGTGAAAATCCAGATGATTGAAAGGGTAGAGAGAAAAGGGAAAACATTCAGCTGTAATACCGTCCTCTAGCCCTCACTGCCCTCCTCTGCTAGGATCTGTCTTTGCTCTCATAAATCCCTATTTCAATCTTAATTGGGCTAATTTTCCCCCCGCATTGCCATGATGCCACATTTACCACCATCTAAAAAAGGGAAAGATGCAAGGCCAGGACCATTAAAAGCACTAAACAGAAGCAGTTAAAGATGACACAGTGAACCCTCAGAGATGCTCTCTGTCATCTCGATCCCAATAAAGGATCAAGTTATACCTCTTGACACCCATATTTCAAGAATGTGAACATTAATGACTGAGCGCCGAGCCAATGTTCTTACAAAGCAAAAACATGAAAGCACCTGTAAACATTCAGGTATTTTTGTGGCGCTCCCACCCACGAGGAAGCTTTAGAAGGTACCAAAAGCTACAAATGGAGTTTTCTGAGGCAGCTATTAAGTTGTTTTACTCAGATGGTTCTAGTGCTGTAATGGACGTATTTTAAAAGCTAAAGAACACCAGGCATTGCTCATCAGGTCCCCTTCAGTGCAGCGGAGGAACGCTGCTTTTATTCTGAAACTAAAAAAAAAGATGTTTTGGCAAAGTAGACAGCCCGTTCTCACAGTGTTATCTAGCTCACTCCTGCTCTGCCTTTTTCTCCAGCTGCAAGGTCACATCACTGGCCTTGCATGCATGAAGATAGCAAAAAAATAGCAGCAGAGCAGCTTTGTCTCGTCCATATACCCAGTGAATGTATGTGAAAGTGTAGCAGCTTTGGTGCAAACTAATCATATTAAATAAACAATCATTGAGGGAAAATGCATTTGAAATGGGCTACAGAGGTGTTTGACAGCACGGAGGAGGGAGGAGGCATTTCTCTCGCACACCTTCGCTACCTGCCTGCCAACAGATAAAGACACCTCAGCAGCACAACAGCAGCTCTGATACCGTTCCAGGCAACAAAAGGCAGCGTCTATTAGCACTGCAGTGGAAATATGCAGATAGTGGGATAACTTTGACCTGCAATGTATAACATGTTCCATTGAGATTAATAAGAGGAAGGCTGTGCAATGAAAGGCTATAATTCAATCCAAAGGTGTGACAGATGCACATAGGTTATGAAGAGCGTGAAATACTGCAGCTATTCTAATGCAGCAACCAAACAGGTTTGCATTGGATTAATCATGCTGCTCTGAACACTTAAATCTGACATGATCGAGTAGATGATTTACTACGTCCAAACATTTTTGTGACAAAATCTGTTTCCTTCACAACTGGATTAGTGTTCTCCATTTCTCCTTCTTTCCAAGGCCTTTATGTAAAACAGATGTGAGTTTTTAAGGGAGACAAATGGTGAGCACAAAAAAAGAAAGAAGATTTGTGGCTTCTGAAAACAACATGAAGTAGATACAGAGCAAGGGCTTGTGTTTTAGTGGAAGCCACATCAGAAAACAAACAGCAGGATTGGTGAATGTTCAAAGTTACTGAAGCAAAGGAATGTCTGCAGTAGAAGGAGCTTTTAGAGCAACAGAAACTCCTGCAGGTAGTGTTTCTAGGTGTGCTTCAGTCATGTCCACACATGAAAAAAGGAGTGAGACAAACATTCCTGAGACTTAGCACAATCACTTGGACGTGAGGATGGGAAAATGAAAGAGGATTTGAAAGTGTGGTACGGGGAGTGGTGTGTTAATATGACTAATCGAGCAACAAGCAACAGACAACAGAAGATGAAAAGGAAGCAGAAGGCTACTCAAAGAAGTTGGGGAGTGGCGGTAAGAAGAAAAAGAACATGGAGGACTTTGTAAGGTTGGGGAGTGACACCAGCAAATAAAAAAATGGCATGATGAGCGAATGAAGATGGGGACAATTGGAGGAGACACATTAATTCAGTGATTTCAGAGATCCTCATTACCCCCCTGTCTGAATTTGCCAGCGGTTGTGAAGTCATGAAAATGTAATTCTGGCAAGACGAATAAAAGCTCATCACTGACAGGAATTAAACACGCTGCCTTGGGAGTTACTGCTGAGCCAAATCTCTTCTTCACCTTATCATGCATTTCCTTCTCCCACTTCTACAGTTTCTTTCTTGTTTGTCAACATCATTTTTTTCTTACTTCTCCCACATCTACAGAGGCAGAGGCTCACCTCATATGCAGGTAAATGCCACTCATGACACTAAAACCTTCAGATTAGTAATTCGACTTCAATTCCCTTTCAAAAGCCGGGGAATAAGCAGGATGGGGATGTGCTGGAGGAGATAAAGGCCTGAAATACTAGCATGAAAACTCTGATGACATAATCGGTGGGGTTCATGTGCGAACGTGCAGCAACTTGCAGGACCGTCCTGACTGAAAAACATCCTCCAGTGTCTATCTGCCCTCAGATGAAATGGCACGTAATCTCTGACTTTTGCTGGTCTCCGAGGGCCCACAGCCCAGAAAGTCTCTGATTTACATATCGATTTAGAGTTAAAATAAACAGTCAAAACAATCTCAGCTGAACTGGTTTGTTCGAGGAGAAATCCCACGCTGAAGTTGAAAGCACTTGAAAAGGATTCTGTTCTTGTGCTTTTGCATATAATCATTTTGTGCTACAGGGGCTGTAATCATCACTTATAAATATTTACACCAGCATTTTACACCAAAGCTATTCTAAAAACATGCTTATGAATGCATCTCACCATTTCTTCTTAGTCTGTATGGCTTTGGCACTAAGTGGAATGGCTGTTAATGGGTTCACCAGGCAAGAAGCAGATAACTCTGCATGTTAGGACACGCTAAGCCAGGAGAGGTCAGGGCACTGTTTGTTTACCACATCATCCAACCCTTTTTCTGCCGTTCTCTTGTTTTTCTCCTGTTTTTGTCTCCCTGTTGTTATTTTGGATCTGGGAGTGTAATGAGTGAATCACTGCACAGAATCAGCAGCAGCAGTGGCAGCAGCAGCTCCGGAGCCAGTGGTCAGACCCTGGGACAGTGTCTGACCTACTTCATCAGGCTCTCAGGGAGGCGTGACAGATCCAACACCACACGGGTGGACAGCGAGGAGGAGGAGGGTGGAGGAGGTGAGCTTGGCCGAAAGGGCTCAGCCAATCCCCCTGCTCCATCTGTTTGCCACATCCCTCTTCTCTGCATATCCTCCGGAGAGCAGAAACAGCTAGCCATGCAGAAACAAATGTTAAGATAAATCACTACAATCTCAGCTGCTCTGCTCTCACATGCTCTCCCCTGGTGACATTTGCATTTCAAGTCTCCAACCAGGCTATCTCCTCTTCTTCTAATAAAAAAGGACCCTTTTACAAAAAGAGAGCATCATTTTCCTCCATTTTTCCACAAAATGAGTTGCAGCACAATGTCTTCCCCCTCAGTGCTTTCCCTGGCACAGAACAACAAAGCAGAGGGCGGCCTATGCTGTGCGAGAGAGGGAGCAGCTCATGCTAATGTCTCATTTGGATAATGAGGTGTGATCTTGGCAGGATTTGAGCAGCAAGCAACTCCCCCACCCTTGCCCAGGACGTGGGGGCAAGGAAGTCACTCCAAAACAATGCAGATCCAAAAACATTAAGAATTGTAGATGTCAAAGATGAAAGTTCAACGGTGATAAGAAGCATGCATGGGTTAGAAGGAGGCCAAGATACAGAATATGCTCGTCAACATGTCTCACAGCAAGTTTCTACTTGAAATGAGTATAATGATATATAAGATATACACATGTGGCATTTGAATCTATGAATAATGCAGGCAGGGATGTAAAAGGCAACGGCTCGATATGGTGTAGCACACAGATTGAGACAGATGACAGGCAAAGACAAACAATTTCACATCGCGGGGGGAGCCTTTGCAAAGCTGACATCATAATGTCTCTTGTCTCTGTCAGAAAAAAAGAAAGAAACAAATGGCTGCATGGAGCAGCATCGCCGTTAGATGTCAGTAATATATGGTGCGTTACCTGTTTTATTCAAGACTGTTCTTGCTGCAGTCTTGCAAGTTTTATTACACAGAGCAATGAGTGTGCCATCATGTTGAAAGAGCCAACTGATACAGCAGTGACGGAGAGAACACGGTGCCTGTTTACCGCTGATAAAAACGAACAAACACCTACCGTTATATGAGCGAGGACAGACAGTGTACATAACGGAAAGTAAAATATTGAGGGGTTTTGTCCAAATTAAATTCCTCTGAAGGCTACTATGAACAGCTTTGAATTGTTGCTGCTCTGGCAGCCAGCTTAATGTGAGAATGTCTCCCATTAGATCTATCAAAATGGCACCGTTACAGTCTTAATGGAATGGATGGACGGGTGACGAATTAATGGAAAAATCTGAACCCCTAACGATACAGTGAGGAGTTTAGTGACTGTTATAATGCGCTGGTGTGCTTTGATCACTTTTGTCCTCTGATAAAACATTTCCATCCTGGTGGGAGTTCATTTATTTTAAAACAGCTCAAACCTCAAAAGTTTAAAAGTTTATCTACACTGACCATGCATAGGTACTTCACACAACTCCACTGAAAAAGAACCAAAATACCTCTTTGGTGTACGTGGTGTGGTCTAGCTCACCACGGACTGCAATGCTACTGTGCTTTGGACATGTGGATGAACCGATCTATTACACATACTCTGGTGAGACTGGGTACCCACGCACCAGAAATAGTGTTCCACAGACATTACCAAGTGATGTTTGGACACATCTGACCTGAGGGTCACTGTGAGGTGGTCATTTCTTTGGGATTTTCTTAAGCCAGCAGGCTGCCAAGGTGAGCGGAAGTTTGATTTATAGTGTCTATTAAATTAATCAAATTCTACTTAACTTGAAAAGCACAATCACTTCCAGTGGATCTTTAACTCATTAATGCTATTAATTTACTGGACAAACAGAGGCAATTTCAAAGCAAATGTCTTGTAAAATGTACCATAAGACTGCTCTCTTAAAAAAGGAAGAAATATCTGCTCTATAAATTTTACAACCATAACACGGTAAAATCCATGTTGTGCATCTGGTTCAAGCTGTAATAAATTTATGGGGCAATTATAACATCTGATGTCAGCTTAAAGTCACATCCTCCTTCGAACTACTCACTGGTGTTTTACTGCCATCCTGGTGTCAAACATGAAATCATTCTAGATTCAGTTAATGCTCCTCACACAGGTCTCATTTGTTTTCCACTGGTTACATGTAGCCAGTGGGACTAAAGGGAGGCTGGTAATCAAACAGCTTTTTGTTTTTTAGGACTGTCACCCCATCTCACCGTCACTGTGTCTTGCTGAGAAAATGGCCGGTCGTGAACACAAAAAGTTGACACAGGCTGTTACATAACGTCATGTAAACAGGCTCCTGGCCTCTTTTCCACCTCTGCCTCTGCACTGCTCCCAGATGCTGCAGCTTGCCTCAGAGCTTATTTCTGGAATCCACTTTCACTACTCTACTAAATTCCAAAAATCAGACTCACTGAAGCATCTCCCTCAGTCACGTGGATGTTTATTTATTTACAGTTCCACCGCACTGTCTGCGTTTTATTCTTCTCGATTTCACCACGTGACTCAGATTTTCCCTCCACCTCATCTCTCTTAACTTGATTTTCTCACACGGGAGCCAACTATTGCTTGTTCAGGCAAGCCCGAACAGATGTTGGCACGGTAGCCTGTGCTTACAGAAAGATCTATCCTCATGTTTTCTTGCTAAATTGAAGAGAATGCTCTTACTCGATCTAGTTTAACCTGAGTGGTAAAGCCCTGTAGCAAAGCTGACTGCACCTCTGCTTACTAAAGCAACTCGGCGCTGCAGCTCTGACAAAGGAAGATGAAAGTTGGGGCTGCTGAGCCATAAGGGGAATCTCCAAAGAGTTCACACATTAGCTGACCCCTAGCTGATCTGATATCATTCTTCACAGTTGATCCCGCAAATATGGCAGGAATAATGCATCGCCTTGAACTCAGTCTGGCCCCCATCTTGCAAAGATGAGTGCTGTTGTGTGAAAGAATCAAGGTTAAAGTGAGTAAACAGATATGCTCTTTGTTGCTTCACTGGAAGAAATTTTCCCACATTTCACTGTACTGTATACTGCCAAGAATAAAACCACATATATCCTTTCTCAGGGGTGATAATGACATAATTGTAAGGCCATCCTGACAAAATGGCCATTTATCATGTCTTATTATGTGCTGGAAAGAAATTTAAGATGGCGGCATTGATTTGTTTCAAACACACAAACAGGGGGTGATGGTGGATAGCTGATTATCCTAATGAAAGACTGATTTAGCTCTCTTAAGTTGGGGAGGATCTTTGAGGTCTAACCGCTTTATTTAAACCTCTTCCTGTGGTTTTCTCTGTCACAGGACTGATGGGCTGAGTGGCATTCCTATTAGACACTCAAAAGCTGCTAAGAATGATTTGTCAAAAATTAACTTTCATTGTAAGGTTGTTTAATTGTCTTTACTTTTTAACATGGCCTCTGATGCCCGCTAGTAATTAGCTGATTAATCAGATCTGACGACTTGTCAACTTTCTCTCAGGAGAATTCTGAACTGCATGTAAATGAGAAAGGTCTCTGCTAAAAAGAGGTCCATTACATGAAGCGCATCGCTCTTACTATAGATCCTCTCCTCTTTTTCCCCTCAGACTTCCTCCTCCTCCTCTTTTCCTTGGAGCGAGGATTGATTAAAACTGGAGAGCGATTCATTAGATTCTGACAAGTGACACCGTATCTGTAGAACACGTGTCCTTGGAAAAAGCTGTTTTCATCCATGTGATATACCACAGTCGGTGCCATCTAAGCAGCAAACACTGTCCCCAAACTAATTGAAACAAGGTGCTCGGTGGCCCCACTATCTGCCGCCGTGACAGTTATGCAGCTCCCACAAATCTGTCCATAAAAACTGAGGAGATTGATTAAAATACGCTTTCCTTAAGTGCTCCATCAGTGTTGCATCCCAGGGTGAGAAAATAGCTTTTCTCTGATACAAACAACTTATCAAAGACATTTTATCTTCCTGACACAGGAGGCAGGGCTGTCTCCCCGACAGATGTTCAGCATATTACCGTGTCAATCTGAAAATTACCATCAAAATGAAAACAAAAAGCACCACTGCTAAAGTCGGGCATTATGCAGCTAGCAGTAGTGCGTTTGGATAAATCCAGATTTCGATAGTGGGAAAAGTTTGCATAACTGATAGCTTGGGTATCACTTTTTTGCTCTGATAAAAGTTTACAAAGTAAAAAGTTAATAACTATAGCTCTTATAACACAGAACTCTCCTGAGAGCATCTGAATCCAAAGACCTTAAAAATTGAGCCTTTTAACAAATAAAATAAATAAATAAAATGTTATTATTCATAAATAATAAATTTAATTATTATTTCATGTTTGACTGGCTGAGGCGAGTCACCTTGGTCAACGTCCTCTGCAGAGTAGCATTACTGAAACCCAATGCTGCAGCCATGAACGGCAGCCATCAGCCTGGCCTGTCTTCAGCTACTGGGAGGCAAAAAGATGCTCTCCGAAGTTAATGAAGCATCACCATAACTTGTTAAACCTCCATTATGCACAACCAATGTCAAGACTGCACAGAGCACTTTAGAAATACAGTAGGAAATGTAATGCTCACCCAGAGGTTCAACCCAAACTGTCTTTTATTAGTGTAAAACTAACAGAGGCAAACTTTACCTCTAAAAGAGGCAAATGCTAAGCTGATTGGCACTCACATAAATGCCTGTGAAGCCAAATGCTGAAGAGTGAACATTAAGATGGGGGTTGGCTAACATCCCACCCTATCAGCAAAGAGCACATAAGCACAGGGATGATACCGCTGAGACATATCACAGTTGAACCTGCTTGAAAAACAAAGGCAGAACTGCTGTGTCCCTGTAAGCTGCACGAGAAGCACCAAACTGCATTAATGTGTCATATCAACTACAGCCCTTTATAAGCTGCTGTGCATTTAGATGGAGCACTGTTGGAGCTGAGGCCCTGAGCTGCGTTTTAGGGGGAGAGGTTGGCTGCTCTCCCTTTAACTTGTCACTGTTACTATGGGAACTAGCAAAATGCTTTTAAGATTTGTATAGTACCCTTTGGGAATGTATACTTAGAGACATTTTTGCCATGTAACAGAACAGAACAACACTTGAAACTTGTTTTCTTATTACTATAGTAATCATGCTCATTTGCATGCTGATGATTTTATTTTGAGGCGTCTTCTTAAATAGGTTAATATTTTTTATGTGTTTTTCTCACACTGCTGCAACACCTTGTTTCACCCTGTCATTGCAAGAATAAGTAAGAATGATGCAAATATGTTTTAAGTTGGTCAGGGCTGGTTAATGGTTTTCAACTTTTTAAGTAGTCATTTAACTATACGAAACCCATCGTCTTGATATTTTGAATGTAAACTATTTTGATTTTACCGGCAGCTCAAGAAGGTGATAATGCATGAACCTGTTTTCAAATCACCATGAAAAGAACAGCATAAGAGTGCTTTACTACAGTCGAGCTACAGTAGAACCTCTCTGACACTGGTGCTCGAAAAAGGGAAAGTTAAAGCTAAAGACAACAGCTGTCCAAAACTGTGTGTGGAACAAAAGAAAATAAGGTCCATTATATTCCTCTTTCAGGAAAACCTAGCATGCCATAAGACTACCACATCTATGTGCTGTCATTTTTTCAGCAATGCATGACACATTTTGTGCAATATCAAGTATAATATACAAAAGAATCTGATAGCAAGACAAACAAGGCTGTGAAATGTGAAAGGCTGTCTACTGTGCTTTGGTTTGTGTGTCTATGTGTGTGTGTGTGAGTCACGAGAGGATGAGCAGTGGGTGTTGGGTGGAGCTATTAATCATAAAATTATCAAATAATTCCTGATGATTTTGAATTGTATTTTCATTTGAAATGCACATCCCTAATGTTGATGTCATCAGGTCCAGGAAGAAAAGCGTGAAACACAAATGAGTAGTTTCAGGCAGCTCAGGGCATTCAGTATGATACATGACACTAAGAGAGGGAAAAAAAAGTTGAATTAGTCAAACTAAAAACAGAATAACTCAATTTTAAATCCCATACTTGTCTGTAGGGACAAGGGGAGTAGTTCAAAGGGCTAGTCGAGCTTAACTTTAGGTCAGCTTAGTGCGTGTAAATGTAGCGACCATCTCCAGCAGGAGCGAATATCTCCCTTTAATGTGGACTTTGAACCTCTGTGAATGAAAATCATAATAAATATGGCTTCTTTGATGCATGTGATGTGTAATAAGTGAGTGAATTTATTATGGTAAACCTGTGGATTTAGAGTCAGAAAAACAACCTACTGCTGGGAACAAGCAGTGTTTCTCACAGATTTAAGATCGTTTGATCTGCTGCTGAACAATCTACAAATCTTTAAACAGCCACAAATGTAAAAAAAAAAAAAAGCAGAGAATTCTTGCATTTCAGTCTCAGACGAACTGAAAGTGAACGCACTCGAGTCATACACCCACGCAGTGTTCACCTTACTCACAATAAAATTATATAGACAAATGGGGAGAATAAACAGGAGGACTACAGGGACAATAGCATTGTGGTTTGTTAATTTAAGCTATCAATGAGAAAGCAGGAATAGAAAATTACTTTGGTGCCTCTGTTTTGTCAAAACAAAAGGGGTACAGTGCTTTATGCCAAACAGGCCATCTCTTTGGGGCACACTTACTCAATACAAGTTGGTTCACAGGGATTTCCTGATGGAATATTACTTCTTCACTTTACTGTTCGTCAGTATTGTAAAAGCTATTTTGAGATTGATGTTATCACACAACTAACTTGCCTACTTTGGATGTGCAACTTTTCACAATGACATCACGTCTTATAAGGCCGTTTTGTCTTAGCTGTGCCCTTAATACAACAGAGTAACACACTGAACAGGAGACAGAAACAAATGGTAGTGAGAAGAACAGCGGTTTGCTTCACAATAGTCACAGCATTTCCAGAGACACATGACTCAACATGCAAAGCGATGCAAGTTAGAACACCTCAGAATCCCAGAAACCAAGCAGCCAATAAAAGGGATAGAGTGTTTTTCCAGTTTGACTAGACTGTGACAGTCTCCAAAACACATCCAGCTGCTACCAATCACAAGAAGATCCTCTCATTTGTAGAATGTACAGTCAGATTTGGTTTATATTATAGTAGGGGCTTTGATTGCAAAGTATGGTCTACTATGGAGAAGAACCAAGAGGAACCACAGTGTATGTGTGCCAACAATTATGTGGAAGGAGAGGAAACTGAATCCGTTTTGTTCAGCATTTTGTGTTTCCCAGAAGACAGAATAGGAATAGAGAGAAGAAGCACAGAGCTCAACTGTACAAGAGGCACGGGCTGTTTGGGGAAATGTGAGCATGATGCAAGCATACTATGATCAATACAGTACCCTCACCTCAAACCCCCAATTTCCATGATGTTATTTTAGGCACCGATAATAGACCTACGTTATATCGCTCCCACACATGCGCTCGGAAGTGTAACAGGGTGGGAGGAGGCGGGTGCTCTTACAGTGTGTGTGAAGCTCTGATACACAAACAGAGAGGATTTTTTTTTCTTCATCTAACCTGCCACACATGCAGGGTGCCGCAGAGCCAAGGCAAGTGGGATCCACATTGAAAACACACAATCACCCTGTCTCTGCATGTGCGCTGATATGCGGGCCAGAAGCTCCATGACGAAAACCCTTAGAAGGCTACTGTATTGATGAAGCCATGCCAGAGTTAGAAAAAGCGGAAATGACAGCCATAATCAACCTACCTGTGATGTTGACGTCCACGATGCCGGTGCGAGTCCCGATGCCGTTGGTGGCGTCACAAACGTACGTTCCAGCCAGGTCATAGGTCACAGGCCCCTTGAAGAACAGGGTGTTGTTCTTGACCTCCGCATTACTGGGTAGGGAGCCATTCAAGCTGCGGTAAGAAAGGCAGGAAATAATGCAGATTAAAATGACAGAATTACTCCAGACAACAGAAGAAGAAAAAGAAAAAACCTTCAAGATGCCGCAAAGCATTTCAAAGCCGATAAAAGAAATACAGTTTCTCATGCTAAACAAACCTAAATGTGCATGTGGAGGGAGGATAAATACCAGAAATATTTGACAGCGCTATTCTTCAGCCATCATCCATCAAGTCCAAACAGAATTATGAGGACAGGGATTCCCAACAGGTCAGAACAGGTAAGCTATAGCTCATCCTTGAGGACAGGCTGTTTCGGCATGTGGAATACAAAACAGACAGGCTGCAGTGGTCGGGGGGGGTTCCTTCCTCAACTACAGCACAGCTACCACGGCTGAGCTCAAAACTCAAGGGAGCTGTCAGGAGAGACAGCTGATCAAGCGATAAATGCAGAATCTACCAATTGCTAGGCTGTGGTTAAGAACTGCAGCCCCTTTCTCCAGCCAGAGTTGTTTGTCTTTACGGTTCACTATCTCTGTCGCGTTCAGACTCGCTTGTGTCCTTTGATCAGGTCAGCCCACTTCGAGGTCACAGACCATAACGCAGCAGCCCTCTTCTCTATTATCTGGACCTCTTTTATGGACCCCCTTTAGGCTGGAAAAGGTTTCAGCTTTCGTGACAATTAGCCATTTCCTGTTGTCTTCCCCTCGATCAGCTTCACCAGTTGCTCTGAATGGACTCGGTTTAGGCAGAGTTACAGAACACAATTGTGAAGATGGTTGATAGCTCTCCAGCCTGACTGTGGCAACAATAAGGAAGCAGCAAAGATTTCCCTGTCTCACTTCTGGGTCAGGGAGATTTTGAGAGGAATGAGAGCTGTGTGAGAACAATAAAAACAATGCGGTGCTCCAGTGATTAAGATGAGAAAAAAAACAAGCTGACAAAATTAGGTCTCATGCTAACAATGGTCAAAAATCAGACCTTGATGTTTACTAAGCAGGCTTTAAACAAGTCTGATGTACTGAATTTAACATATTACACCTCTTAACAGATCTGTGGTCATCTCTATGTAAGAAAATGTTTACATCAACATTTCTCATCAACAACATATGAGAACACGGCTCAAAAACAAAAGTAATAGAAAAAGCTGAGCTCGTGTTGCTTTTACATTAGCCACATTAGCGAAGCAATCGCAATGAAGCTGCAAATAACCTTTAATACAGTATCTCCCAATTCAATAATCAGTTACCTAGTGAGCTTCTATCAAATGCTGAGTTCTGCAAAGCCCGATTGATTTGCTGCAGAAATGAAAGGCTGGCAAACTGCGATTCACCACTGATTCTCAGGCGATGTCTGAATTTGAGTGAGACATGCACGTGTGTGTGTGCACGAGAGGAGCCTGAGGGGCAGTGAAATGAAAGACCAACAAACAGCTTGAGAGTGTTACAGATTCTTTGATGACTGGCTGGGCTCCTCGTGTGAGTCCATGTATGTGATGTTTATGTACAGTTTTGGGTGTGTGGAGGGTGCATCGGTATGACTTGGTGGTTTCAGTCTAAACAGCAGAGTCTTATTGAGGCTAAAAGCTGAATGCAGAACGGGCTTTTTATAATTAGGGGCCTGAAACAAAATACCTGTAATTCTGGAAAATTATGGGATATTGATATGAAAAAAAAATCTTTCAAATCAGACCAAAACTGAGCGCCATGAGTGGTAACAGCAAAACAGCTTCTGTGTGTTGTAAAAAGTCAGAGAAGTAAAAGCATTGGAGTCTGCATTTGGCAGGCTCAGATTATTATCACGAGTGTCGGACACCATTATGGTAAAAGATCTTTACTGAAGCCTCACTGAGGGAAAAGTCTTGGGCTGAATTAATGCAGGAAGACAACAGTCGGCAGACAAGATACTGCAGACGCAGCCACCCCAGGACGAGAGGATGTTACAGAGTTTGAAAACTAAAAGTGGTTTGAACAAATTTAAAAGGCCTTCACAGGCTGCATTTGATTGATTTGGAACATTTTGAAATTGTGGCTAGCTTTGTTGGAAATGGTTGTGACCACTCCAGTCAGAACACTGTTCCTTGTCTTTCTCACAGTGAACATTTAGACTACTGCTGCTACAACAGTAGAAATCTTAAAATATAAAAAATATAATCTTTTTACCAAGAAAAATGCATTTCCAGGAACAGAAAAACCTTTTATATATATATTTTTTTTAATATATATATTTTTTTAATATATTTTTGTTTTTTTGTATCATTCCCAATGCACACTAACCAGTGTTTGTTCTGAATGACAATAAAGTGGCTATTCTAGTCTTCTATTCTATTCTTTGTGTACTACAACTAAAATAGTTAATGAATGTCAGTAAATGCCACATCTAAACGATAAAAATCAGCTAAACAGTCTGTACTATTTGTAGCGTCTTCTACATTGGCAGTTATCACTAAACTAACTGTTCTAATTAGCATTTCTGGGATGTCTCCTTTTTGTAAATTTCATTGCCCAAAGCACAAATAACATTGGCACTTAAATGGATGACACAACTGAGAGCAGAATAGCAGAAAAGGTGACAAAAAACACCCATCTCTGTGTGCACCCTTTCCACCATATTGTCACGTTCTACGCTTTGGATTTCAGCTCTGAGAGGTTACCGGGCACCTCTGAGGTTCACTCATGTGCACACTGCTGTCCTTCTGTAACAATCCACCTTCCATATGATTTCAAGTCACCTCAGCAGAGATCTTTTCCTTAATGTTGCCAGACACTTATAATAAAACTGAAGGATGATTAGCAGTCAAGACATTTTTACACACAGGTGATGGTGTTGTGGCCAAACATGGAAACAACTGTAAAGATTAATATCATTTTACATCCTTGATCAAGAGGAAAATAGGGCCCAAGTTAACACACAAAGAGTTCACATATATCATAATGAAAAGAAATCCTGTTAATGACAGCCACGAGAATAATAATCAGAAGAGAAAAAAACATTCATATAAACAAGCGATTAAGAATGCTCTCCAGACTTCAGACTAATGATGATTTTTTAATCAAACCCCTATTTTGTTGGTCTGATAGCTTTATTCAACTGTAATGTTTAGTGTGCAGTTTTGTTCTTGGTAACGTTTTCATTTCCTCGCTGCTTTAATAAAAGAGGAGCCATCAGCCTTCATGGCCTCCATGAGAGCAGGACTGGCTATACTTTTAAAACAAACCATGACTTAAATATCATTTAAAAGACCATTTAGTGATCTAACAGGCCAGTTTCATCCGCAGCTACTGGTGACTGAAGAAATTAACCAACAGTTGTCTTATTGTGGTCTTTAATCAACATGACTAATGGAATCACATTGTCACAATGGAGATAAGCAAGCTGGCTAATTACAGCATAGTTTGAAGTAATCAAGCTGTGAAATGCAGTATATTAAAAAATGCAGATTTTCATTTATAGAATCCCATCTATTTGAGAAGCTGAAAATGCATTTTGGAGGGTAAAGAGGCTATGTATCTGGAAACTAGCTATTCAATGAAAGAGAAAAGGAAAATATGAAGTCTGAAATCTTATCAGTAATTCAGTTGTAAAGTGGTATTAAACAACTCAATCCTTCCTTCTCTCACTTAGCATTCTTGTGCCAACTCAGAAACTACAGCAGGCACTTAAGACAGACTCAAGAAATGAGCACAGCGAGTCAAGGATACCCCCAAAAAAATAAGCACTCTGAAAATAAAGAGCTCAAATTGCACATATCCCGTTTTAAGCGAGCCTTTGTTGCAGTTTCAGTGAAGTTGTCCATTAACCCATTTTGAAACACAGCTCTGGCTCTGAGAAAAGAAAAAAACTCAAAGATGCTCATATGCTTTCCTCAAGGACGATTTATATTATGTCAGAAAGAGTCAAAGAAAAGAAAAAACATGTAGTGTTTGCAGATGGTGAAAAAATAAATGCATATATTTGCATATAGTTTAGCTATGGCAGCCTTAGGCAAAAGCACACAAATCACCTGAAAACCAATAGGCTCAGGGATGCAACTGATTGGAAATAACTGGGATCTGTATAAAAGCCATTAATATCCATCGGAATTGGCTACACCTCTCGTGCCAATGTTTGTGATGCAATCCTGCCAGGCAGTTCCGGATCATTCCATCACAGCCTTGTGCTGACCTCCACAGTGGAGCCCAGGGGAAACTTCACAACAGATTTGGCATCTCATTCTCAGGGCAGCAATGGCCGTCTTCTCCTATCTGTCAAGCACAGTGCCCTCGTCTTTCAGGATCACATCTCTTATCCTCCTCCTCTTCTCCTCCAATATCTGCTTACTTCAGATAAATAAATAACCCCAAACAGGTCAAATCTTCTCTATCTTGTCTTCTTATTCTGCTGCTGTGTGTACATCAGTGTCCCTGCTCCGAAAGATATATTAATCCTTAAGATGGAAAAAAGGGAGGGGGGAATCCTCCCTGTTTCATTAAAATCCCACAGTGGTCCTTGGAGTGGATACCATGAGGGCACAATCATCTATTAATCCTCTTCCACTCAAGTCCAGTGACATCATTTTCCACCTTGCTATCTGAGCAACTACAGAACAAACTGCCACATTTCTCTCTCAATTTGATATGATAATGCTTGAATTCAAACAGCCACAATAATTTTCATGTTTGTTTAAATTTTCCATCTGATATCTATGAGCAGTGAAGATCAGGATGAGTAAAAATGACAGCAAACCAGTCTGCATTCTGAATTCCTTGCACATCTCAGTGCTTACAGTTGCTATTTTCCCATGCTAAACGGTCATGCAACTCCTCTTAGCGGTTATTCAGAAATTCCCCGTGTTCGTATCTCTACTTCCTTTTGCATTTGCAGTGATCATCTCTGAGCCAAACAACCTGATGTCAGCCCAGCGGTATGCTGGTTTAATCTAGCTCTCTCCTCTGTGTGTCAGGGGTATATACCAGTGCCTCTGTGCCCAACAGAGCACTAACAGTACCACTTCCAAACCACTGTACCTGCATGCCGGTCCTAAGAGTTCAAAGCAAAAAGCAAACACAAAGCAAAGTGAGCTCTGTTTGAATTTATCTCACAGTATCTGTGACCATCAGGCAGATAGGGGTGTGTGTTGCTGTTGTAATAGGCCCATTGTTCTCTGCCTCACTCTTATCTTCATCACACATTTTATAAACAAATAGTGTCATTTCTTTAGAGGATGAAGGAAGTTGGTTAGTTTCTAACCTTGATGATGACTTTCTTGTAAAAAAAGAAAAATATATATATATATATATATATATATATTGGAAAAGCCCGGAATGATTTCTAGGGGTTTAGAAACTCCTTTTTCCCCTAGAATTCTGAAGTGAGAGAAACAGCACGTAGCCAGGCTGTGTTCTGAAACTTAAAGGGTTTTGCTTGGGTTTAGACTCACAGTTTCCACTGGTAGATCGTGACAGGGGGGTTAGCATCAGCTCTGCAGTTCAGCTGAACATTCTGACGGTTCAGGTACCAGTTTCCATCAAACCCCTCAATCTTCACCTCGGGTTCATCTGAAAGAAAAGCACATTGATGTCAGTTCACTCCTCCACAACCCGACCAGAAAATCTGTATTTTATCATTAAACTTGGAGTTTTGGAGAACAGCAATGCTCAAAAATACCCATTGATACATATTTTTCAACACTTACATAGTTCCAATTGTAAAAGTTTGATCTAATATGTCATAAAACCCAATTTGTTTCAGGCAATAATTAATTCATCCTGCCAGTCATCAGACCAGATGTACATGAGGTCTTAATCCAATAATTAAACTGTAATCTGAGGAACCTTTCCCTAAAAGCGGCACGGGATACTCACAGCTAACCTCAGACAGTGCTGTGAAGATGAATCAAAGCATGAAATATTCCAAGAATAAAAGTGGAAAACTTCTGCATACTGTGCATACTGCTGCATGATTTTTCTCTGAAACAAGTTTGAATTCGGTTGTATTTGTCTTGAATAATTAATCATTTTATAGCTTTAAAAATACCAGCTTGTTCACTGTAAACAACAAACACTTTTCTTTTCACGCTCAGAAAAACCCATTTTCTTACACTGCACATTGAGCACCACGCTGTCTGTGATCTTCTCAGTCCGGTACGTCACGATGCATGTGAGCCTCTGTTTGTGGGTCTCGCGGCTCGGTACCACCACGTAGTTGCTCCGTATGGTCACCGTCCCATTTTGGTTGCGGATCTCCTGGGAGGTGGCTTCACCTTTCAACCTCGTCTCCCATTTGATCGCACTCGGGGGCTTCCCATTGGCTGACACACAAGTGGCGACAGTCATCTTGCGCTTTTGAGCCCTGGCCACAATTGTCGGGGTTGTCAAAGTCATCCGTGTCATTGGCCGAGCTGTGGAATAAAAAAAAGAGAGAAAAAAAGGATAAATCACAAGACCACAATGTAAAAATCCCACTGAAAAAGAGGAATGTCTAATTAATCCACAATCAACGATCTAAAGTAAATTAAACTAAGGGGCAGAGATGAACACAGTGTTCGCTCAAATCAGACAAAGTTCTGCCTCTTTCCTTCCTCAAAGCCAAAGCAGTTGTCAAAGCTCTTAGATGTAGAACCCACTTGCCTTACCAAATGCGCAGTCATCCAATTTGAATCCTTTGTGAGTTGCCAATTAGCAATCTACTTTTGGTACATCAAAAGGCAGGCTTGAGCTTGAGCGAATGCAAAACTGAAAGAGAGCAATGAAGAGGCCTCTTTGAACACCGCCGCTTGGTTATCTGCTCTCAGGTTCCTGACATTCACTGAGTCGCTGCTGCCTAAAAAGTCCGAATGGCTCAGTGACATAAAGCTCAGGCAATGGGAATATTTCAAGCCAAGTGCTTTTTCCTTTATGGTGACTTAATGGAAAACATACCAGCTTTTAATTACTAATTAGCTCTCTAATCAAAGTCAGCCCACAACCTTTTCAAAGCTGCCTCTTTCCAAGATAAACTACATCTCAAGCAGTCTTTTTTTTTTTTTTACTGCAAAATGAGACTGTTAGAGCCAAATTACACAATCTGAGGTGGCCCTATTGATTTCTGTCTCACTTTCCATTTTTATTGACTGTCATCTGTGGCAGTTTCCTGTTTTATAATCTGGTTCTGGTGTTAACACGCCAATCATCACATCAGCCAAAGTGATTTTTACAACACGTGCTGTTTGTTTCACGGAGGAATGAGGGCCTTGGGGAATAAACCGTGCTGTAGGTGTTGGGGATTCTGTTTAATTGCAGGAGCTTTTTACTGTAAACAACATAGTAACGTTGAGGGCAAACAGAGAAAAATCACCTGGTGTGAGGCACTCTGAAGGAATTCAGTTTACCTCACAACAGCGCCTGTGGCAAAGTAACGTTGAAGAGGAGAGCTGCAAAAGTTGTTTCTTTTTGCTCTTTATTTAACTGTAAGATTAACCCTGTGCTATCGGATTTAGGAGAAATGTTTCGGCAGGCTTATCGTGGCCAAATATTTTTGGAACGGGGTCTAGCTGGAAATGAGTCTTTGATAAGGCCTTGGAAAATAAGAAAACAGAACAAACTAAATCAGAAGATAGCAATAAATTATTAGATAAATAAATAACAGCAGTTATGATCACTAAGATTTAGATCTGTACAAGAAAGCTTTGTTTTTTTTCTGAATTATTGCAGATTTAGCCACATTTACACATTGGACAAAGTAGGAATCAGTGATGGTTCCTGTGACATTTCACCCCTGCTGTACAGTCCTTACCAAACACAGTGAGGTTGACCATGTTCTCCCTGTTGCCTGCTGGAAACGTGGTATACTCGCAGATGTAGGCCGCTTCATCGGACAACTGCAGGTTGGAGAACACAATGGTGGTGTCCTCCAGCAAGGGCATACGTTGACGAACTGCTGCCTGCTTGAAGCTGACCCGCTCCTTAAAGGGCTGCAGGACCGACACACCCAGGGCAGGGTTGGCTATGGCCACATTCTGTTTGGTGCCGTTGAGCAGCTTCTGCCAGGTGACCTGAGAGATCTTGACCGGTGGGTTGCTGTTGCTGAAAATGCATTTAAGCTCCACTTGTGAACCCACAAAGCCAGACTTAATGGAGTCCATCTGAACAGTCTGCCCATTGCCAGCTAGACACAGAGAAGGATGAAAAAAATTAATTACGATTAACAAGTGTCCAAGGCCAAGCACGGCACTACAGTCAATAGCAAGTACATGCACGGAAAGTCAAGGAGTCAATTCAGCCTTGTAGGTAGTACATTCACGCAGTCATACTCATGGATTTAACCGCACACACTCCTATGCCTCAGATATGTCTACTCCACATACATCACTGTAAAAAGTTAAAGCATGGTGGTGGTTGTGTGCAAATGCTGGGGACGTGTTAGCAGCATAATGAGAACTTCCATACAGCCCCTTCATTGTCCTGGAAGGTCCCGTTTCTGATGAGATGGGAGGGTCGAGAAAGAACCAATGCATCACTAATGAACAAATACAAGGGCAGAGAGCTGGAGCCGAGTCTGCTGTGTTCCCCTCCACCTACCCAGCAACACACTGGGTAGCCCATTGTAATTTTAATTACTTTCTGCTCACAAATACTTCAATGACTGCCTCGAGCTCCTATTAAAGAAACAATGTGGCGTCCCGCGTAAGCACTCAAAACAATGAGAACACACACATTAGCTACGTTAAAAACCTAGCAATTATGCACCACTTGCTCACCATCTATGCCTGTGAGGAGTGTTTTGGTTGGAAAAAAAAGGATCAGTTAGTGAGGTAGGATCATTAACCTCATCTGTGGTTCAGTCATTCATGCATTTTAATTGATGGCTGTATATTGACATCAGGTCTGTAGCAATATTTAGTCACCTAGATTCTTCTTGTGTGAGTTGTTGAGTTATCACCTGAAGAGATGTTTGCGTTCTCTCGAACACAATGGACCACGTGGCACTTAGCTGGAGGTTATCAAAGTGCCAAACATAACAAAAATATTGGTGGTCAGTTAACTACTGAAATCATTTAGTAAATAAATGAAACCATAAAATAATTCCGTGGTTTCTGATTCTAAAAGGTAAGGACCTGCTTTTCTAAACAGCAGAATCAGACATAATAACCTATTTAAATATGCTCTCAATAAACAGATCAATTAATCAATTAAAATCATATTTTGCTTCTTTTTTTATTCTCAGACTTCATTCTCTAGTCCTGTCACTAGTCTTTAATTCAGCCTTGAGTTCAGGAAAAACAACTACATCTGTTGTTTTCATCTGATCTGGGGTTTGCAGCCTGAATAGGGCCTCTACATCTCTTTGTCTTCAACACATCTTTGTTATTTTAGGCGCTGATTTATACCCCTTTCCAGGTGAACTGTGATGATGTCCCATTTCCTCATCCGACAACCCCTGGCTGAGCTTGCATTTACAACCAGCTACAGCTATAATTATCTCCTATGGATAGACAAGGACCCACAGGAAGAAGGACTAAAATTCCTCCGTTAATCACACCGGGCTCATAAAGCCACCAGTGAATCCAGTCATAAACAGAGAGAAAATACGTTGTGGCCTCAAGTGAAAAGCTGGAGCCTAAACACAAAAACCATGAACAGAGCTGCTCTTTAACACTGAGCAACTGCACCGCAGTGATAGATGATCGCTGACCTCAGAAATAACGTTTCCACGGGGGGCTTTAAAATGTGTGAGAATACATGAGAGATCAGTTTCTGTAAACATCCACTGAATACAGTGTCTGATGTAGTTGATCTCAACTGCACATGCCTCTGAAACAGGGCGTTCTGTGCATGCAGTGGCAATCTGTCTCAAGCAGCAGAGGTGGTTATTATGTTGGAGATTTTTCTTGTAAAAACTGTCAGTTGTCAGCCAAAGGACATCAGGACACAATACATGCACACAGAGAGGAAATGTTGCAGATTCTGGGTGGAAGACCATTAAGAGTAACAATGATTTTTTTTTCCATCGTTCATAGCGGGTGCGCAACCCTCATACTGAATTGTTTATACTGGAAAGCAGTGCATTATGAGAGAAAGGCTATTTCAATCTATTGTTATATGCTTTCACTCTAATACTGCCTTTGTTGCCTACTTCAAATCATATAAAAACAAAGTGACAACCTTTTGAAGTTACTGAGTACACATCATCTTTCATTTCCGTCTGAACAGATCAGAAAGGGTCCCTCTATAGAGATTTAAACTTGGGGGATTGGAAGATGACAGATTGATTTACTAATACAGTTTGACAGAGAGGGCTGCCAACCTTGTCATCTGTACCTTGAGAACCACCTGTGTCCTCATACACCCCAGGGCAATGCTTTACTCTATTTTATCACAGCTTAGATTACCAGTTGTGGCAACTATAGTATGATATTCTTTGAAACAGCAAACACAATTTACTGTGTGACAACACTAGTTAAAGTTTAATCTTAAGCTGGAGTGAGTTGGGGGAGCTGTGGATGCAGGCGGAATGTAAAAACTTATCAATTTGTACCTGGCCAAACAATAACGATAGGGGCCGGCTCTGTGAAAAGCTGCAGCCCCTCCCTCCCTTTTTCTGCCCTTTCTTCTTTGAGTCTGATGCTCCCACCTCACTGAACTAAGTAAACAGCAGCTCGCACAAATGGAAACCAGGGGAACAGGCATAATTACACAGCCACAGAGCCCCAGTCTCCTCTGTGAAGGACCAGGGACGCCCATTGGGACCCCCTCCACTCGAGGCCTGTAGGAGTCTTTGGCTGAGCGCACAGTAGAGCTGTAATTATAGACGACATGACCAAGTTGCAAAGCCATAGAAGAGCAGAGTCACATAAACGCAAGAGGCAGTAATACGGTATATTTTGGAGGTGAGGGGGGGGGGGGGGGTTATAAGAGTCAGTGGTGCAGAAAGAGAGGTGGAACACAGAGAAGGAAAGATAGGCAAAGTAGAGGAGATTCAAAAGTGGCGAGAGGGAAAGAGGGACAAAGAGGAAGGAGGAGCTTTAGGGAGATTTGTAGGTGTGCTCGGCGTTTGATGCTGGCTGGCATTATCATTTGTGCTGCTGCTGCTTTGTTCTCACACTGACAAGAGGGCAACAGGGGGAGGGGGGGCAGTCATGCTCTAATACACCTGAGGCAAGACACTGCCTAAAGAGTTGCCAGTGAGAGAGAGGAGCCCTATTTCCGGAAGGAAAAGCAACAGGACAGACAAACAAAGCAGAAAGAATGTGAAACCTGGCAGAATATGAAAAAGAGAAGCTTGATTCACACCAGGTGAGCTGACTTGGATCAGAGAGGGACATAAGGGGCACTATTAAAACAGCTGCTCTACCGTCTGGCCCTGCACTGATAGCGAGAGACTCCAAAGGCCTCGACACTGAGCTGTGCACGGAACGTTTAACTGTAATAAGGTCTGGTCTGTGAGGCAGCAAGGAGAAGCATGTGCTTTGTGTTGTTTGCATATGGCACATTGGACATAACAGTGTTCAGCCTTCCTGTGGTGTGTGGACAATATCCAGGTAAATGCAGAACTGCAGGACAGCTTTCACTGGAAAGAGTTCCGATAACAAAAGCACGAAGGTTGTAGGTACTTACATCGGTCACATTCAGAGATGTTACAAGCCAGCGGGAAAAGAAAATTTAAATGAAAAACAACAACATCGATCCTTTCTGTAACAAATCAAAATGAAAGAGGAATCACATTAACATTTAATATTTGCCTTTTGTGTCTGCAGCTATGAATAAAGGTTGCTGAAACAAGTACACAACATTGATCTGACACTGCTGTAAAACAACAGCATAAAACTAAATTTAAAACCAGGGCGCCGTATGCCGAATTCCAGGAAGCCTCCTTTAGATAAACAACTGCTGTTTGGCAACTTGTCTCACAATTCATGTGTGACAAAATTGCCAACGATAATTATTGGCTCTTTTGACAATGTTCAAGGAAATCCATTTGTGCCTGAGTCAGATTGAGAATGATTCACCTCAAACTGCAGCAAAGTGAATAAGGCAAAGATTAAATAGAACTGCATTCATATTTTAGAGGATGCGCTCATTAATGTCTTCTATTTAAAGCTGCACCACGCAGCTTGGCACAGTGTCAGTCCCAAATGGCATCAAGATGTCGGTGTTTGAAGTTTGGAGACTTCAATACCTCCAGAATGTGTAACGTGATGTCATTAAACTGCATTCTTCTAGGACCTTAATGTCTTTTCTCAGTTGCTTATGAGGGTGGAGATAAGGTGGAGTTCCACTTTTCAGTGGATGGAGTGCGCAATTACCAATTACAGAAAGCAGGGAGGATTTTGTGCTCCTGTCCAAGTTACAGCGCAGGGCCTTGACAGTGCTCGCACCACAGTTCAAAGCCTGAGCCAAACTTTGAACCAGTTCTTTCTGTTTCAACTGTCAAAGCTCTGGCTCCAGCAGCAAATAACTGGTGCTACACTGATACCAAGTCTTTGCTCGGCCAAAGCAAATAAATGCTTACGTCAGGGCTGGGGGTGGGGTTATGGAGACCAACCAGATCGGCTGAAACGTCGTGACCACCATGTTTAAAAAATCCAGAGCCAGTGTCACATTTAATCTGCTTTAAATTTAGGCAAATAGGTCAAATCTGAGTACAGTGTCACATGCGATGGCTCCTCCACAGTATATTTTGGTAACAACTTGCCAAGTGCAGCTTTAAAGCTTGTCTGATGAAGACACATCATCTCATCATCACCTTCTCCTATGCTATGCTTTGGTTACTGCACTGTTACTTAAGTGGGATGCTGATAGATAAAACATGGCTTGAGCCACTCGGGATAATGACTGTTTAATGTAGTCCCAGTTCCCACGGCGATGGCACAGGCCTCTATTCTCCCCTATTCATGACCACACATGGGGTGCTGAGGGGGAGTCCAAATCCACCGTCTAATACACACACACACACAAACCTCCCATTAGCTGCTTGTTTATTCCCCTGGTGGAACATTTTTACTCTTTTTTTGTTTGTTTGAGTAATTTACAGCTCATCCAGTGGCATTAAGCTTATGTTATATAATAACTAGAAGGGATATTTAAATGGTTTACACAATAAATTGTGGTATTACTCTTAGGGATAACTGGAAGTTATCTCATTGTGATTGAAGCTTTTTTACACTCAGAAATGGCACTTCATTCGGCAGGAGGCATATTCAACATTTAATGTTGCTTTCTGTTGACTGCAGCCCTCCACCTTATTTAGATGGAGCAGTTTGTGTCAGAGAATTTGTTTTAATTTACACTCAGTCACTATCAGATGATGCTTGAGCCAGGTCTCTTGGGTAAACAACAGTGTACCTGCCAAAGCAGGTCTCTCTTTACCCTTTGTCTCTCAAAGCAAACATTCAATTGCAGAGGCAAGCGAAACCTCACTGGAACAGATGGTTAGTAGACCTGTTCCTAATTTTCCTCTATCTGGTTCAAATTTGAAATGCTATTCTGTACAACACACTCGTTCATTGACGACAATGTAACATCTGCTGCGCCGTAAATGTTAATGATTATCGGGAATATTTATTATGTTAGGCAACTTCCCTATCTGGGATGGCTCCATGGATTTTGACTGCCGGCAACGGCTGTTTGTTTGAGTGGTGGAGAGAAGCATAAAGACCAAGATCATGGAACAGTAGTCGTATGTTTTCCCATCAGGGCTGTAAAATTACAGCTTTCAGGTTGGCAGCGCGTAGCAGAAGCCACTAAGCTATGCGCACGATTCTCACCTAATGTTGTTGTCTTTGTTGTTTCTGAGGCCACACGAGGTTCACAGCGCAAGCCCACACATACACTCCCCTCAAGAAGCTTTTAGGCATTTTAGATGTCAAAGGGATGCATTGAGCTGCCTGCAAGAGAGCTTCTGGTTTTAGTTCAGCGAGATAATGATTCCTCCTTGAAGGAAACCACTCCTCGTTTTCAAAGAACCAAATCTAGCCAACAATGTGCAGTACATTATGCCTTTTTTATCTTTTTGAATTTAATATATACAGTGCCTGGATCTCCAGTAATTATTGCATTTAATGTAGTCTAATAGGAAATATGCGAGAAGCAATCTGGGATTTTAGTTGTCTTTGAATGTGGCAATGACAAATAAAGCTAGGCCAAAAATAGGGAGGGAGGGAGAGAAAGATAACACATATCAAGTAGAAACACAGCATCAGTGAGCTCTGACCCTCCTCCCTTGCCCTGCAGCTTAACTAAACAAGGCCACCGTAGTTTCGGTTCGACAACACAAAATAAACAAAGCTGACGTTGGCTGACCAAATGGTGAGATGACATCACCCCTGACACCCGAGAGCAAGAAGCTGTCGGTAAACAAAAGTGCGGGTGCAAGTGAAAGAGCCGCCCACCTGGTAAATGACTGACTGTAAGTGTTCTGTGTGTGTGACTGAAACCAGGAAGAGAAGCAGCTGCTACGAGTGTCACTGTGGTATCGGGATTAAAATGCTGATGTGGTGTGAGAGCAATAACAGCAAGATAATAGTGTACTTTAAACGAAAGATCTCGAGCCAAAAACACAAGGGAGCACTTCCACCAACGAGACAATTAGTCAGCAAAGCATCTTAATCCATAGAATGGGTTAAGCATGCACATTGATGTGAGCTAGTTATTTTTTAATAATGCAAAAGCTTCACTGGGCTTTCAAACAAAGGCCCTGCTGGATGTCTTAATAAGAGAGAGCAGATCAATAAATAAAAGAGGGCCATAGGCACTCATCAAAGTGAGGCATTATGGCCTCAGACAGGTTGAAGTCTGGCAGTGGCAGGTGTAGGCTTCCAGCGTGAAAGGGTTAACAGGTAAGGTTACGTAAATGTGATGTAGAGGATTTTGGGGGAGTTAAGGAGGAGAGTTAGCAGTGAGAGTGACACACACAGGGTCAGCTGTGGTGAGCAGATTACAGCACTCAGGATATTAAAGTGGAGGAGAGACGATGCTGCAGGCAACAAACCTCCTGTGGAAATTTCAGTATTAGCACAGGGTGACAAAGAGGCTATGTCCAAATACGCTTTTGACACGGGCAACATAAGTGTATAACAACAGCGCTGCTGCAGGAGCATGAGTCTCCTTATACCTTCAGATTAGGGTACTCTGCGGTTTAGACTGAAGTTAAGTGCATCAGAAATTAATTCAGATTTATATCACATTGACATTTCAGAATTTATTAGTACCTTTAAGCAGAATTTGTTAACTTTAGGAAGAATGTGGACTGTGTTACTTATGCAGTCCCTCTCTGCTGTACTTCAGCTTTGCCCCTCCCTGCTAAGCAACTGTTGCAGCAGCAATAACTGACATTAATTCTGACTTGTTTTCACAGAGGTATGATAGGTATTAGGCATTCTGCAAATTTTTTCACAGATATTCTTTCTGATGTTTCACTGTCAGGCCATCTCCTGACATTAGATTGTATAATCATTTGTTGAATCCTTAATCACCACTGGTTGTGACAGTTATTGGTTTGATTGCATTAGACCGTATTAATGCTGTCTTTCAAAGTATGAACCACAAACATCGACGCCGAATTGGTGCTGGACAAACGAAGCACAGGGGATTATCCATTAAAATGGTTTTGGAGGGAATGCCTATTTATTGACAGCCGCAGCATTGTCTGAGCCAGAACCACAGCAGTACCCTATACCTCTGCTAAGCACTCTGCAAATGCAGCATGAAATGCATATAAAGTCCTGCCAAAAAGTGCTGAGAAGGAGTCTGGCCCTGGACAACCATGCATGACAAATCCCTCTCTCACACCATCTGTTCTATTGTCCACAAGTAAAGATAAGTCTTGCATAGAGTACAAACACTGAATATTTCCACATGATTATGCCAAGCACTTGTGTTGGATACATTATAAAACATTTAGATTTAAAAAAGAAAATTAAACAATTTATCAGCTTATACTGAATGATCAATTATGGGCTGTGTGTAGGAATGGGAATGGGCACACGATGTGGAAATCTTCTGCATGCTCTGGGAAAACTGCACTGAATAGGTATAAATCCATACACTCCATGCAAGGTGACCTTTAGAAATACTAAGTGAGAGCACAGAGACTATCGTTTTCTGTGTCTGACCCCTGTCGACCTTTAGTGGTGGAGTTTATTTCTACCTTTTTTGACAAAGGCCCGCTGACATGTCACAACCATGCAGGATGGAGGAGGCCTTTCGGGGATAAATAGGTCCGGTATAAGTATAGCAAGAAGCACTGTTGTATGACCAGTGGTATATTAAACCATAAAAAGAGACCAAGCAAATCAATATTTGATTATAGGCACTTATGATTTTTTTTCCCAGACAGTTCAGCTCTCTGAACTGTAGTGACCTCCATAGATTTCTTTAAATAAGCTAATGCTGTGCATATTATACATTTTTAAGAATGTGTAAGAAAAGAAAGAAGAGACAAATGTTATCAAAGTGCATCCATAAGTGTGGTTGGGACATAAACAGGACAGCAGGGGCAGTGTTCACACAGCTCTGCTTACTGGAAAGAGCTATTTTTCCCCAGCATTGCTGGCGCAGGCCATTTATATAGCAGATCCATTAACATACAGGAGAGGGAATTCACACTCCAGCTGGAGTGGGCAGTGGGCTGAAGCCCCAGTCTGCTATCAATTAACAAGCACACTTAGTATGTGTCTGAGTCATGATCACCATGAGACACAGAAAATGCTGTGCATTGGCCCAAACGAAATTTCACAAAGGCTGGTCTTTCAGACCTTGTGTCATGTCTGAATGTCTTAAAATCATCTCGCCACTAGCATCTCTCTAATACTGTAAAAAGAAGTCAACTCTGTGCCAGTGTACAGAGAATTGAGTAAAAAAAAAACACGAATATGAATTTTGCCCTGCAGTCACATCGTTTAGGCATGGATTAGTGTCCTGATTTCCCCACTGGAGGACAGAATGTGCACAGTAATTTAAGCTGATAAAGTTAGATATGCTACACTTACTTTCTCCTTGAACATGTTATCTTATCTTGTTATGTAAATTATTTTTCACATTGGTAATACATGTACATTGTCATAAGCGTTCCTTGCTAGTCTAACTGTGACATTTGCTGCATGGTGGGAAGAAGGTCTCATGCATATTTTTCAGGATCATTGTGCTCTGAAGTCTCTGTAACCTTAATACTTAACAGGCTTCTTGTAAAGACTGACACAAAAACAGCTGAAGTTACAGTACAGGCATTAATAGTAAGTATGAAATGTAAATACAAAAACAACACTGAAGCAGAGATGGCTTCATGGGAACACCGGAGTTTCTGCATAAAATGCTGGATTCTGGCCTTTGTCAGTCCCCCTTTTCATGTGTGTTTTGATCATAAACCTCCATGAAATCCAGCGGTTCTCGGCAGAACTCCGAGACCAGGGCTGAACCATTTCCTAAACCAAGACCACAGCCCATCTTTCCAAAGTGAGTAAGGCTCCATGTTCCACATACATATAACCGTTGGAATGCTCACCACATCTCAGGACTATGGTCATATTCTGCTGCATGTGCTTTCCAGCTGTGATCGAGTATTGTCTTTCCCACCACTCGCTGAGCTCCATCATAAACAGCACGTTCTCACTGTATGTTTCCACACAGAATCTTTTACTACATCAAACTACACTTGGATATTATGAAACATCTCAGATCTTGGCTTATATATAATTTTGACAATGCATCAATTACTCTAATTGCCATTATGTTTCAAATTGACACGAAGGACAAAGCAAACAAAGCTGAGCTTTTAAAGACTTACTAATAATACCAGCCAAGGGAATTTTATAGAAAGTAATTTTTCAAGCTTCTGGTAACTCTTGTTGTTCATCTTGTGACATTGGGGATGGAAAGCTTTAAAAGAACACATGAAATAACAACATCGGTTCTTTCGATAGTAAAGCAACTGGCACAGAGACGTAAACCACAAAGCCACATCGAGGGGAAAGCAGACTGAAAGCCCAGTCGGGTGGTACGAGTTACTCCAGCCTCCACCGGTAGTTGGATGTCAAACAATGTCTTTTAATAAGGAGACCCAAGATACAGAAGCTATACAACAAACTTCCCAAGACGTGCAATGTAAGAAAGAACAGAACAGGCATGTCTATATGTGACTGAAAAGAGAAAAATGGTGAAACGACTCTCTGGGTTTCTCTTAGTTTCATCTGAAAACTTCACAATGGGTGGGCTTGTGGAAAAAAGAAAAAAAATGTCAGGAAATTAACTTTTTTCTTTGTAAGTGCAGTTGTTGCTGTTGAAACTTGAGGGGTGGGATTCAATACTTTCAGCCACAGTCAAGGACGTTAAGTGCCTCCAGACACAAATCAGCTGGATTAACAATTGTTTTCTGCACATCTTTGCATTTAAATGTATGAATGGTTACAAAACACCATAGCAACCAGGAAAAAATGAGCAAAGGTGAAGATAGCTTCCTTTGACTGGAGATATTTACGCAGTTCAGTGCAATTTCACTGTGGTCAAATTGTAACTGTGTGACTGCTGTGTGACTACTCTGCTGACAGCTTGTGCTATTAACTGCAATCAAACCACCGCCGTAATTACTCTCCGTGTTAAAAGATATTCTGTAGTTAAACCTCATAGACTTTACTTGAAATGTAAGAGAATGCACTGTGATGTGAGCTGGCAAGAATGGAACGAACTGCGACTTGCAGGGCTTTGGTGGAACAAAGAAAGAAAAGTACAGCTGACAAATGCTGATAGTGTATTACTATTGATCAGCAGCAGGGAAAGTCGAGCGGGCAGTCAAAGGGACAATCAACAACTCAATTAGGCCACATAGAAATCCTTGTCATCCAACTAATGAAGTCTTGTTCTGTATTTTGAGGTGACAAAAAAGAATGATTACAATGCTAAATTTGTCAGTAAGGGGAACCTTAATCTTTTTTCTGTCACAGAATGAAAGTCAATCAAAAGTTTTAGCACCAAAACCAAATATTTACTCCTGTGAATACCCACGCTTTGACATTAACAGCCTTTGAAATGTGCTGATAGGGTTTAGACCTCTAATGTACCTGGTTACAGGCCTCTCCCTAGTGGGAACCCAGGCAAAAAAACTACACACTGCACCTGCAGGTTTTTCCTCAGGGCTGCAGAGTATTGTTTAGAGCTCTTACCCTCGAGCTGCCCTCCCTTACTGTGTCTATACTGTTGCCTGCTCATTGTTTGACAGGATTGACAAGCTCCCTGGCAGAGCTGATTAAAAGCTTTAAGGTCAGAGAAGTGGGACAGATATCGAGCGAACACCTGTCTCTTAGCTGTGAGCCAGTCCCCTATTGGGCGTGTCCTCCACTGACACAGGATCAATGGCTTCATTAAGACCCAACCTGGACAACCACTTTTTTTTTTCTGACACTGCTGCTTTGGCTTGCAAAGAACCTTTCACCTGCCTCTTCCTCATTCTGTCTTTTGGTCACATCAAAAGGAGAATGTTTTTTTCCATGTGGATCTGCATAGCCTATGCATAAGTAAAAAAAAAAAAAAAAAACTCATCATGAACCATCTTCTTTAATTCTAGCTTTAGATGTAATTTCAATTTCATTTCCACATATTGTTAAAAATAACTTGACGAGCTGAGCTGCCCACTGAAGATTTCCCAAGGGATTAGAGATCATTAAAGAGATGTTTGAAGTTCACTTGAAGCGTCTCCAAATAAGTTAACCGATTCAGAGTTAATAGCATCTCAGCCACATGTTTTCTGTCTCACTGTAAGCAGTCTACTTTTAAACGGAGGGTCTCACAAGCAGGGACAGCTGCTTTGTGGAGTCATAATCCAGAGAAGGACATTTTAATTAATTCCTGCCTGAGTTTCATTGATAGTGAATATACGATATAAGATACCTTCTCCTGGGGATATGTTAGCAATGTCATTCCTATGGTTGGCGTTTCTCTTACAGGTTTGCAGAAGAGAAATGCTCCTCTTTTGACAATGTATCCCCCAGTACTCTGTAAGATGAAACCTAATACCACAGCTTTAGCAGTGGGATAAGCCTTCAAAGGCTGGGCGACTTTTACCAAAAGATATCTCAAACTGTGTCCCATGCACATCATTCATCGCTGCTCTCATCTCCACAACCTTTCTGTTTTCATAGGTTTCTGGATCCTCCCCCATATAGTCACCTGGCTGTTCTTTCTTGATATGACTCAATGAGCAAAGCGACACTTTTTTTTTTTTACAGTTTTTCACTTTGATACAGTTTGTAATCTTGCTGCTCTGTACTGTGAGACAACAAAATCGCTGACTGTAGAGACTTAACAGACATAACAAAGAAACCTTTTAAGTCATTGTGTGGCTACGATTATCGGAGTGAAACCAGCTCATTTCCACATCCTCTTAAAATGTCATGTCATGATTTCATTGTCATGTAAAATAAAAAGCGACCCATCTGCTTATGTACTGGGCAATGGTGAAATACACCAAATATCTTCTTACAATGTATGTCTAAGTTTTTAACGACTTTGTGTTTTCCACATTTAGATATCTAATGAAGATGTAGCACAACAGTTAAGTGCAAGAAGCAAATTCACACTCTTTCAGGGGTGGTTTTGAAGTTGGTGTGAAAGTGGCTTTGCCGGAGGAAAGGGCACGGGTGTTGGTGAGGTGTGAGGTCGCAATTCCATTTGCAGATGCTCTTTGGCCTTTTCTCTTGCCTGCACTGCATCTGGTCAAAGGAGCAGGCAAGTGCAGGTGGTGCAATGTCCTGAAGCCGCTCTGTCAAAGCGTGCACATCCTCAACAAAAGAATTTCAGCTATAGACATTATAATTTAGGTTTGGCTTAAGTTTCACAGTTAAGTGTGTATTGAACCTTGCACTGGATTCTGTGGTATCTATTACTGGCAAATGGAATTAAATGCCATATTGTGGTATTTCTAGTTCATCTTGGAAAGAGTTCGATAAACACAATTTTTGTATAGTCAATGGTTGGGATTGTACAGTCATTATACTGTAGCTTTAATTTCAAGACATTTCTATCTAAATTGTAGAAATACTTAAAGTTTAATAGGTTCATTAGCAAGAACTGTGACTTGAATATTTTAGTAAACAGCCAAAATAACAAATATTCGGTCAAAGACCAAATATTTCCTTACCAAACTGAAGAACTGGTGTTATATGGTGTCTGGACAACTCACAAAACTGCATTTGTGCAGTTAAAGTGTAGTGTTGTGAGTGACTGCCAGCATGAGATCGGACTCACCACAAACCAAGCCAGGATGCAGGCCAGAGTAAAAGGAGAGGCAGTGAGCTGTGGCAGGTGTGTCCCTTGTAGACATAATTGAGTGTTTAATCCCATTTTTAAGTTATTTATCATTTTAGAGTATGTTGTGCATTAATCTGCCATGCATATCAGAGTGGTAATTACAGGCAATATCGGTTTCAGAATGATGGATATGTTTAGGATAAGAAAAGAAAACAGAATGATTAATAACACTAATCACTTTATCATTTGGGAGGATGAACTGTTTGCAGATACACTCAGAAGCAAAAATTATGGGAGACTATTTTTCGCATCTCCGCACACAAATGAGAAAATAAGCTAACACCTAGAATTTAGCAAACCTGGACATAAGCATTTCTATATGTTTACCCTGCCAATACACTCAGTATGTTTACGAGCACAGTTAGACAGCAATATGCCTCCCGTCAGCTCGTTAGCTTGTTAGGCTTTTCCATCTATTACCACATGGACCAAAACAATCAAAAATCTAATGGCAGAATGATGAGCAATAAATTGGAAAACTTCACAACTCTGTACATTTCATATACACCACACACTTAACTTCTCTTTTTCTCCCCTTATTCTCTCTTGTTCCCAGTTTCTATATCTTCTTTTCCTATTTTTACTCCTGGGTCAAAGCCTGGCGTGGAACATGTGCAGAATGCTTAAACCAGTTCAAGTCCAACTGAACGTGCACATGCAAAAGTAATTTGACCTTAAACTGCATTGGGTGTGCTAGTCTGACTTTGAGAGTTTTGATTTAGTATGAGTGCAGAGTCTGGTTTTAGTTGGACCAACATGATAATATATTTATTTCTAACATCATGGTGACATACTGGATGTCATTATGGGAGTCCTGTCCCACAGTGTCCTCAATCAACTGTGCTTATGGTTGGAAAGCCAATGTTCAAGTCAGGCATCACAGAAATGGGGAGGTACACTAAGCAACATGACCTCAGTTAAAATGGAGATGATTGCACAAAGTATCACACAGTCTCTTCAGACAGTCATTCATTGTACAGCGCTGCATTGTAATTCTTGTGAATGTCAGGTCCTGGTATCACCTGGCATTAAATGAGTCACGGGTGATCTAATCACAAGACAACAGCTCTAAGTAGAGGTTTGGAAGCACCCGAGGCATACTAGGACCTGACTGTGCTAGTCACATTCAGAGGTGGGCTGAGAAACAAACACATTAAGATTAAGAAACACATTTTCAGCATTCAGCTGATGCTGAATTGGTTTCTGATGCTATCTGACTATTTCAGACATTCCAGCCACACCATAAAACCTGTTCAATTCATTTATTACAGCATTAACACACATATGTACTCATTTAAAACTGTATAAAAGGAAAAATACAAGTAGTCTAAGCTCTAAGCTATCAAACACTTTGACTGTCTTGGAAAAAAATTGAAATAAATAACAGACAGATGAAGGCCACTTGTGTGCAGAAAGATCTCCACAGCGACTGTGTTCTTACTGCTTTTATCTTTTCCAGCCTGGCTGCAGTGTATGCTCACGTGCTATGCAGTGACATGGCCGACCCTTCATACATAATAGATGTGTTCGTGTCCATGGAGCTGCACATGCTAGAGGCAAAGGCTTTTTGCTCTTTTTTCCACAGTGTTACACTAATCAGCCTAATTTCCTCTATGCTGTTTAAAAACATTATGCTAATACAGTGAAGGTGAAGTTGAGACCTTTTTATATGGTATAATATGTAAACATGAGGGAAAATAATGTAAAATCATACTGGTTTTAATTGTATCTCACTTGTCATTCATTCATGATTTTAAATTTAGATTTTATGCAAATGTGTTTCTGTTATTAGAAACTGTTAAAAGAAAATAATGTAACCGGTGGTTAATCTTGTGTTGTTCACAACGGCAGCAGAAAAGTGCAAAAAACATCTCAGAGATGTAAAAATACCAAAAAAAAAAATTGTTTTCTCACACTTGAGCCAGTCAACTTTGAGAAAACAAGAGTAGGCTATCATCATTTTAGTCTATTGTCTGTAATCAAAGCAAATTACCAACAAACTTGTATTAATTGCAGATGCATTTATGTGCATTTTTTTTATTTCAGCAATGATCAAAGAGTTTAATTTCCTGAGACTTGGGAACATCATTGCTGTGCAGCAATTAAAAGTGTATTGTCTTCCTGCACCTAAAACAGTTAACAATTATCATGCTCACCATAATTTTGCTGTAATTTTGAAATGCTATTACTTTATGAATACCCGTTTCTCCCTTTTTAATCCTGTTGTTGTGAAGAGGACAAAAATACACAAATAAAAAAACCTGTTAAATATTTATACAGCCATTTTCTGGCAACAAGAAGGTCTCGCTCGGCTGCACTAAAATGAAACTCGTGACCTAGTTAGGAGAATGCCACATGACAAGGCTGTGCCCGCCCTCTATCCGTTAGACTAGCCAAGCAGAAACAACCACATCCAGCAAGGTTTACACTGGGATCCTTATTGACTGTTTGTTAGCAGGACAGAGGGCAGCAAGGTCTGTGTCCTACTCCTTGGCTGATTAGGTGGCTGAAGGACAGACCCTGCCTGACTGCTCTGGCTCTTGGTTGCTTTGTTAATGTGCTGCCACTCCCCTGCAGGAGGAGCAGGCCCGAACAGGCCGAGGTGACGCACCCCTCTTTCTCACAGCTCAGCTGGCTTGAGTCTGCTTGGCTGATGAACTGTAACAAGACACAACTCCAAGGTTGTTTGTACTGCCTTTTTTTTCCTTTTAACCACACAAGCCAATCAGAGTAGAGGGTGAAACAATGCTGAACTCTGCTGATGGCTCCCGACTTTTATATCAGCTGGCTCGGCTGCACCCATTGACACACTCCAGTGAACACCTGAAGGATCCCCACTGTCAGGATGTAAGAGTTGCTGGTTGTACAGCCAGCTGCTTATGTTTCAATACAAGAAGAGCACAACAATGTCATAAACCTGCCCAGACATGATTTACCTTGCAAACCCTGGAATGAGTCAGTCCTGTGATTGTAGACAACGGGGCACTCAAACTCAAGGGAATTCGTTTCACAAATCAATCTAAACATCACTTTCTGAGAAAAATGTGCATACGTGTGTGAGGAGATTGCTTTTCTTTTAAAATGATCATTCAGATTACTTTTATAGGCCGTTTCTCTCTCAGATAGACAACCTAACACCAGCACTTATGTCTCAAAGCACACTCCAAAGTATTCTGCTGGTAGTTTTGCAGTAATTCACCCCTCTCAACAGAAAAAAACTTAAAATGGTACCTGTGTGTTGAGAGGGCTGTTAGTTTGTGCTGCTCTTTCAAATCTATACAATTCAGTGACAGCACTGAACCTCAAGTCACTGTACATAAAGACCGCCTTCAGGTTTTTCTGAAACGGAGCCCCACAGTCACTATAAATGTTCGAGCTGCCCAGGTCCACAAAAGCAATCATAAGGATGTTCTATATTCATGCAGAAAGATTGACAAAATCCCAGCTTGGGAGAAACTGTCAAAAACCACTGCACCAAAGCCTCTTTAAAATGTGATTGATTCCCAAAAGATACATTCATCTTCATGTTAAGATGTGAACAACATCTTTCTGTCTATGCTCAATATTTCTTTAAGCCTGCCTTTTTAAATAAACCAATGCAAAATACACTTGTTAATATTGCACTGAGATAGTCTAATTACAATAATCTAAGTGCACTAAACCAAGCACTCAAGCTGTCTCATCACAGCTTCTTTTCCCAGTTTGTAAACAGGTAATATCCATGTAGACTAAGCTGAAGAAATTCACACATCCAAGTTTGTCACACTTCAATTAATCAGGTAGAGGGTGATGAACAAGAAGCAGATGTACAAGTTCTCTAAAGAGAAAAATAACTACAACCTAATACAAGCTCAAAAGTAAGAAAAGTTTTCTGTGATTATAGGCTGTTTAAACGGTTGGATTATATTCAAGCAAAGGGATCACACAGCCATCTACGATTTTGCTGTACAATTATTCTCCTTGCTTTGTACTTCATCCACCTGAATTACTGTTAACCCCTCTCCAAATACTCCATGACAGGTCTCTACTGGCCTTCTACATCCACCAAACAAGTGTTGGATATCCTTAATGTTTTATTACGTTTTTTTTATTCTTTTGTGGGGAGATTATTTAGCAGACTCACCATGTGAGGCTGTCAGAGGATTGCTAGTCTAGATGTGCACTGTTTTATTGGTTTGGCAGCATAAACCAATTACAGAATGAAGAACCATAAGACAATTAGCTGTAGGATGGATCATAGCATTACTGGATGATTGTCTATGTGGAGATATACTTCAAATAATCTTAAATATTGCTACACACAAGTCAGTGTTTTTTACTGTACCATTACTTGCACATGCATCCAATCTCTATACCTGCTTTATCCTCTTAGGGTCATAGGTGAACGGAGCCTTAACCAGCTGCCACTGTGTATGAGGCGGGGAGTATCACTCTGTTATGACAGGCATGCTTTTTTAAGAACAAGTTGTATTCATATGTTTGTTTCAGTCAGTACAGAATCAATTTCTGCGTCGAGGACTGCTGTGTGTCTCAGGTAATTTTGACCTTTTCCGTGTAAAATTTTGTCCAAATATCTTTTTAACTGAATATTCATTAGGTGGCAGCCTTGAATGGGAGATTTTAGTTTTAAAAAATGTTTCCTACATCATCAATTAACTCACATTAAGGACGTAATGAGAGGTGGTCAACATAACTTTAAGGTATCTTACTTTAAAAGTAAGATACCTGAAGTCTAGCTTCTGTCTATTCTTACCACGAAGAATATCGATGATAATAAGAAAACAGTGAAGAATGGCCTTGAAGCTGTCTGTCAGCTTTTATATTGTTTAACAATTCACTTTGTGTCGGTATCATTGTCGTCACTATTGTGCGGACTGACATCCACTTAAACTTCATCAGTATTTGCAACCATCTTTTTATAGTGACTTTTTAGTTTTAGTTTTTGCTCTTGGTGTGGACGGCCCATAACATCGTGTTGACTCACCTCACATGTCTTCCTTTGTACTTTGAATTGAAGCACCTCAAGGAAACAAACCCAGGCACATGGGAAACATGCTAAATATCCCCAAGAAGGTGAGGTAGTAGAGCTAACCACATGCATGACCATGTCCTAACACAAGCAGCTAGAATAGAAATGATGGGTACGTTAGCTTGTCTTTTAATTGTTAAGTATCATGTTTGTCAAGCAGCTTTGCTTTGTAAGCTAGTAACCATGGGAAAGCTTTGACTTGTATGTGTGTGTCCAATTATTAAATGTTCAATAATATCAGTACAAAACTCATGGAAAAATGTTGGAAATGGTGATTTGATGTTGGAGGATACAAGCACAGCAAATAATGTAGCATTAAAAAAAAATTGGTTTATTTTTAAAAGAAGGCGTCTGGTGCTACAATCTGTGAAATCTAGATTTTCTGAAGGCTCCACAGACTAAATACGACAAACTCCCTTCACAGTAGTTTCTAACTCACAGAGGCCTTCCTTATTAAATGCCACACAGACCAACACAGTGCCAGAAAATGTGCTGCATTTCAATCTACTCAGTCTTGATCAGTTGCTAAGTGCGTTATTAAGCTGACGACAGTGGAACTACTGAACTCTGGGACAGTGTGCAGCAGCTCACCGTGGCTCTCTGGATGCCACTAAAACAAATTCTAGAACTGAGCCTTAAAAAATGTAAAGCTGAAGTGTTTGTAATTCACTCTGCATCTCAGGCAACAATTTGACACGGGCTGAGCTTTTCTATTTTGGTCGCACTGACACTTGAAGTAATTAGATGTTCAAGTTTCTGTTGAGCACTTGTCTTGACACTTCAGTGCTTGCACATATTTCAACCTTATCAGAGCAGTATGCCATGAACTAAGAACTGATCATTATTATTTTGCTCTGTCTCAGAGAACTGCTGCCATTTGTCTTTTGAAGATCTAACAGAGATGCCCTTGACCCAACCACTGTCTCATGTAACCGCGCATAGGAAGAGACACTTGAAGAAGAGAGGGTTCAGATTACAGCAAATGCTCCCAGTCCTGTGGCACATTCACTGAACTTAACTTTGGATTTAGAATAAATAAAAATATTCAGCATGCAAGTTGTGATTCAGGGAAGCTGACTTACAGGACAGACAGGATTAAATTTCAGAAAATAAAGAGTTTCCACCGTTTGGAATTCATTTACCTACGTGCCCTCCTCTGAAATTCAGAGGCGCTGATGAATAAAAACAACAGCAAACAGACACATTTAAATTCATCTTGCCAAAATATTCAATACATTCAATACAGCGAGAGCACGAATAAAATAGCAGTTCAGCATTATCGCATACTGAAGTGTGAGTGTCCTTGCCATGAGACAATAATGTCCTTGACTGACATTGCTGAGGCAATCTCAGATTTGCCTGTGACATGCGTTTACACTGACTTCTCGTGCAGATCCTCCGAGAGGCCATCGACAGGACAGCCTATTTACACGGACAAACAACCAAAAATAAAACCTGCCTGCTTTCTTTCTAATAACTGACAGAGAAGAAGATCTTTGTTTTAATTTCCACTTACAGCCAGGGCTAAAAGTGAAAAACTGCTATCATACAGTACGGAGAGTGCACGGTGACAGAGAGTGGGGGAGTTTAATAAGTAAGGCAGGAAGAGACTCAAAAATAGACAAACAGTGGGACGAGAAGGTGAAAGACGGCGCTGAGCACTCTCATTCCTAAGAGAACCATTTTATCAGACGCTGCTTCTATTTGCTGTATCGCCTTTTATGCATTTAGAGAGATAGTGTGCTCTGCCTTGTGAATGTACAACACCCACACTGTAAACAATAAAGCTCCTGATGAAGGGACTGCGGCGTAGCAGAGCGAACATTTGAAGAGGAACTTTGCAAAGTCGTTTCAAAGAGACCTTAGCAACAATTTACGAGAAAAAGCAGGGATGCACTTCTACACAATCAAGAAAGAAGTGCCCGACATTCCATTTTAATTTCAATGTTGACGTTGAAAGAAAGCCACAGATACTGAAGTCAATAACAGAAAAAAATAGGCCCAAAATTGGGCAGAGTTCAACAGAGCAAGTGCATTTTAGGATAGTCAAGCTTATTTCCCCAGGTAGTTTCTTAAAAGCACATAGAAACCATGTTCCTCTGCCTCAGCGATTCATGACACCTAAAAGGTCAGTCAAGGGTGAATTCTCCGTGCAGAGAAGATACAAGCTTCACACCACAAAAGTGCAAGAAAGGCGCACATAAGCCTGTAATTTATGATTTTTGCACTTTTTAGGAGATGGAGACTACAAAAGGGGGGAAGGAGAGAAAAAGTGAGGGTTTATGGAGAGGACACAGAGCAGAGAAAACAGCTGGGCTGCCAGATCAAATGGGTGTGCAGGGGGAGGCTTGTTTTGCCCCAGCGCAGCGATGGGGGCGAACCAAGCGTGTAGTGCATCAAATTTTCATACGAGCATCAGTGCACAGCTTAGAACTGCATTATGGAAGCAAAGCAGCAGAAAATATTCCTGAGAAGCAGCTGAATAAAATGTGGCTTATTCAAAGAGCATGATGAAAACACATTTGACTGATTTGATTAAGCTAATTAAAGGACACTGAAGAACCATCAAGCAAAATATGCATTTATATTGCAATGTGCATGCAATTAAGATGAAATGTGCCACATTGTATTCTAATTTATACCTACATGATATTTATCTCTATGCAAGCATTAACATTAATAAGCAATGGAAAATCAATACATCCACTACTTTTACATGAGAGTCTCAGCCCAGTAATGCACTCATATGTCATTTCAGCTTTGAGTGTTGTGTAAACACATGCTGGAATGTATCCATGGAGATCAGAGCCAAAATGCTCTCACAGAGCATCATGTTGGGACGAGGAGAGCTGTTGGTTGTAAACAAGGCCTGCATTCACAGCCCTACCCGTGTGGTCCTCGTTACGTTTATATAAAAAGAAATTCACTTTCAGAAATGTTTGGATTATCTCATAATGTATATGAGACAAAAAAAAAAAAAAAAACACAGAATAGAGGTATTCCACATGAATTCTCTTTTAGGTATGAAACTGTAAATCATCTACAACCAGTGAAAGTAATGGCCTTTCTGATGCATTAAATCTGACAGGGCTATTACAGATGGAGCCGTTACAGTTGCAAGGTATAAGAGGTATAAGACTAGTACACAGAACAACGTAAGCCCACGCTGTGTAAAGTACAAAGTGTTTTCTGCTACACACCACTAACTTGTGTATCTCCCTTTGGAGTCTAATCTACCTCTAAACACTATGATCATGATTGTTTCTCTGGAAATATAACTGCTTGTATCTACACTTAAGAGATGATGCATAAATGTGAACCTCAGTTTCCCCGAGTTGCTTTTGAAAAAAAAGAACAGGAGCCATTTATATGGAGAAAATGAACGTGAAAGCATACCTGCTGTGGAACAAACAAATCTAACAAACTTTTGTGAGTGTCTCTCTCAAACTTCACAGCAGGAAGAAAGAACTGCACATTAACCTCACAGAGAGTTTTCCAGATTACAATGCAAGGCCAAAAGGGTGCACAGTCATCAGTGGGGGAATAGTGCATTGTGCCTGACAAATGAGGACACTGTCTAATACTTGGGTCATGTTCGCCAGCACACCTGGTTTCCAGCCATGGAACCCGGTTCATAGATGCAGTTAGCAGATGTGGCACTGAGAAGAAACAGCACACCATGACGTGGATGTAAACAGCCCACAAGATTACAATACTCACAGTCATAAAACAAGTTTATTGAATTGTAGAAAGGCTGCTTACTGACACAGCAAAGGCAGGGAAGTATGTTCAGTGGGTTCATTGCTCAGTAGTCAAAAATAAAATCAAGAGAAGAGGCAGTCTGTGGCTCAGAGTGGGTTATCAAACCCACTTTTTGGGCTGAATTTGGAAGGCAGAAAAAGTTACAACAAATGTAAATGATTACTAAAATGTCAACAACTGAGTAAAATAAAATGTAAATAAGAATGAGATAAGGGATAGCAGTACTAAGAGACTAGCAGCAGTAGATACTGAGAGCTGGTTGGTGTGGTGCATTTTCCAAAATGGTACAGTAATGATATTCTGCCTTCAAAAACCCCACCGTTTCCATGGATATTTCTCTTTTTCATGATACTTATGGTCAGTCATTGCCTTATCTGCAGTCAGCAGTCAGGCTGCTCTCAGTTTGGAGAATCAGAGGCAAACTTAGGATGGAGTTAAACTTAGAGCTACTCAGACCGGGGCCACAGAAGATAAAAGGTTCACAATCTAAAACAACTCAAACCTCAAGTATTTGGTTGCAAGTGAACAGTAAATGGTGAATTTTACACTTTGTTAGCTTTGCATCAGACAGTTTATTTTTGTTGTTATTTTTTTAACTGAAGAACGTTCATGTTGCTCCACATCATCACCTGCACGATGGCTGCTCAACATATCCTGCTGCTGATCAGATGAGACTCAAAACAGTCAGCCAGTCTAATCCGAACAGGAACGATAAGGCACAAACCCATGCCATCTTTTAAATCTATGCTACCGTAGCACCCAGCAGTAAGTTAAGCGAGAAGTCTGACGTGACTGATGGAATACCCTGGGCAGGCACCGTCTAAATGGTGATGTTTAGAAACACGGAGGCGCTTTGGTTGAGAAAATAGTAAACAGCTGTTTGATACAAAAGTGATGTGGTGTAAAAAAAATATAGATATTTCTGTAGCCTGAACAGCAATGGAATATTTGAGGTTTGAGTTCTTTCACGTGGCAAAACATCCATCTTCTGAGGCCTCATTCTAAGTACCGTTTAGGGTAGCTCCCCCTGTTAGAATTTCTCCCCAATTCTCCAAACTGAGAGCAAGTTGAGAACTGTTTACCGCACAGGCAGAAACTCCCCAAACGTAGACAACTCCATTTAAAAGCAAAAACAAGGAATATCCCTTTAAGCCCAAAATTGAGAGGTGCAAGTAGCAGATGATCAAGTTTAATCATAAACATTGTAACGAAGAATTATGGATGCTTTACAGGTTTGAACCATGATAAAAAGTGGGATGTTACCCTTCAACACTAAGAGGCATTCATGGTGTTTTCCTTCCGTTTATCCAAACTAATGTTTCAGGAAAACATATCAGCAGTACAACTGGGTGTTACTTTAATTGTTAATTCCACTGCTCCTGTGTTAAGGGAGTTGACAAAAAAGGATTGTTTTTGCGTCATACTCCATGTAAGACAAATTAAATTATAAGAATTGTTCCTAAAATTGAGTAAAAACTTGTTGTATAATTAATGCTAAACAATATGACTTTGTAAGATGTTTTCAAAAAGCAGCCAGAGCTATCCCAGATATTCAGAATATGATCAAAGTTAGCACACTTTCAGTGACAGGCATGTCAAAAAATGTCTTGGGTAAAACTGGGTTGCATTTTGTTGAAAGTGAACTAATTTAACAATCATTTTTATCATTTTACTGCCAATATCCAGAGTCAAGTCAGTCATTAAAATGGAAGCCACATTTCCAAGCAAATGTAATAAAGAAAAAGGAAAAATCTAGTTTGCGTGACACCACTCGAAGCTTTTTCCTGGTGGGTGAGTTCCATTATTTCCCTTACTTTGTGCTGTTAAACAATATTCACCTGAGAGAAACCTGAACAACATTCAGTGGGATTAATAGTCAAACCAGGCCATGCTTGCACATGACAGTGAATGAAACAGGAAGCTGCATCACTGCCCCTCCATAATGCATCACATTTGTGACACATTTAGCAATGGCAGGGTCCACAAAGTCAGCCATAGTAATCCCCAGATTTCACAGTGTCTAAATAACACCCTGAAGACACTTCTCCCAAAAAACAAACAAATCCCTAATGGCAATACACACTAAACAAACACTTCATCTTTTATAAAAGCACACACACAACTGTCCAAACCACCTGCGGGTGACTTTAACGGCTTTTCTGGATTACGACTGCCATCCACAGACCGGTTAAACTGCTCAGTCCACAGCTGATGTCACCCACACTGCTCCTTTTTTTTCCTCCTGGTTTGGTGTGCAGACATGTGGGCGAGCTGGGTGTGGCCGCTCCTGCCGCAGCTTACTCTCTGGCCAGAGTCACATGTAATTTCTACACATTTCTCAAACCACGACATGGCCAATATGGGACGCTTGAAACCCTGCGAGCGCTGCTGACAGCCCAAACTGCCTCATTTGCTGCATTGTGCAAACAAGCTTCAAGGTTTGACAACCACTCAGCGCCGATCCCCTGCCATTATCCACAAGGAACCATGTGTCTGAAAGGCAGTGAAAATGTCCTAAGCACACATGAAGTCCCAACATCTGTACCAAGGACACTGTGCCTCTGGGGGAAAGTAGTGCAGGCGACAGTAGGGGGAAACACCTTCTTCTTCGTTCACTCATCCATCTGTTCGGGCCTATTTTTCAAGCAAATGGCTTTACTGCGAATTTCAAAGGGCCGTTTTGTTGAGTCTCACTATCTTCCTTAATAACTGTGAACTGACAAAGAAGCAATGTCAAGCCATGTGTAAACTGTACAGATCAGGAAAACTAAGAGTGATTCATGCATGTAATATTCACATGGCTACAACTAAACAATAGTCCTATTCAGTTGACTCACCCATGGTATTATGCATGCTTGTTTCAACAGTGGCTAAGACACAGTTGGTTTGTCATTGTAGATGCAGGCTGGGACTTGTCCCTCCTGTCAGAGCTAAAATCTGAACTTCCTGCAGATAAGAAGCGACGGTAGAGCTGTCATCTGATAAATGCATTTTATGATTATTTATTTAAAACCACCAGTGACACTTTGGCAGTGTAGCATTCTTAAAGAGGGAAGGGCAAACACAGAAAAAAAGTGGGAGAACACCGGAGAGACTGCTGTGGAAAATGTTCTGATCCCGCTGCAGTACAAACGTACTCGTATATGGTGACATTACAATCCCCCCCTGTAGCTCACAGTACACACTAAAACTGCAGAAATATCCTAATACATCAGTCTGCTTCTGTGTGCTCTAATTGGTTCACTAACAAGAATGCAACTGAGCCTAGCTGAACTAGCTGTGTTCCAGTTCTGCCCCATGGCGCATCCTTTATTCTGCAACTCCGGCTCATTTCAAGACTCCCTGTCGACAGACCTCACATTAATAAAACACTGGGTATTTAAGCATGTATCAACCTTATAGATGTATGAAAAAATAAACAGAATTCTCACTACCTTCTAGAATTTGAATTAAAGGGGTTGTATTATGAAAAAAAATCACATTTTCTGTGTGTAAGAGCATATGTTTTGGTTTCTGGAGTCACTATCGAGTCAAAACCTGGCAGTCTGAGGTTTGAATACATCTCATTCAGTGAACCGTTCCAGATTTGCAGTGGATAATTCAGAGTAAAATTATCCTCTTCATCTTTATCTCCACCCAGCTTCAAATGCATTTGCTGTACCTCAGAAGTGGATAAACTATTTTGCTCTTGTCATTTGCTTCATTAATAACAACAAATTCTCATTAGCAGCTATATAGACCACTTAATGAGCTAATAATGCTCTCCCAGAAATTTGTTTAATGCTTTATGTTCCAAGTAGGATATCTGATTGCTAATTGGTGTTTTTCATTTTTTTTTTTCAGCCAAAGGCTGGAAATTCTGATTTCCAATTAAATGCAAAACCCTCCAATCATTGCAAAAGCTTCAGTTTAAAGTAGTCCATAGAATCAGCAGTTCTAGTTAACCTCTAAAAAGACAGAACTTAAGTCAATAAGGAAAATTGATGAAATGGTGTCAACATTTTAAATTGTTTTCCAGAAAATTATAAAAATCTAAAAAACCTGTAAGAATACCTGCAGCGAGGAGGTGTCACTGTCGTGCCATGTGCTGGTGTATGTTAAATACTACACAAAAGATTGAAGTATCACATTTGATTTCATGAGGAATTTCAGGAACAAAGTCATAAAATTCAACCCTAAATAAGTCCTTGCCCAACAGACGCAACAGGATGCCTTGTTAACGTTAGAGTACACGACTCAGCCAAATTACTTGCACATGAGTATTTCTGCACTAATTTAAACATCAAGACACCCAGCTGATCTAAAAAAAAAAAAAAGATATGTAGTCCAGATATTCAAACGTGGCATTTAAATAAATCATCCATACTCAATTCTTAACTCCTGATGTCTTCCCCTTTTGTGCTCACTTGAGCTGCTTTGTCTGAACACAAAAAGGACTCCTCCCCTCTGTTGTCACCAATCAGAATTGGCCGAGACACTCAAAGGAGAATCAACACTGCATGTTCTGTCAACACAAATTAGAGCATAATTACTATAGAAATACCCATTCAGTATTGTTTCCCTTTAGAGTCCTCCCCTGTGCTGAACCATCAGCATTTCCTCAATAATATCATCATGTTATCCTGGGCCATCTCAAATTCCCACGATGCCCTTCCTTAATAAGTCCCACACCCAAAAGCATGCTGTCTGTTGATAATTTCCCCAACGTCTATTCCAGTTTATTGTCTCATATACCGTGGTGTACTACTCTTCCTGTGGGCAAATGACCTCTTTCTTTTTTTTTTTTTTTAACTTCCCCTAGCCCCAACAATCCCATCATAATGCGTTGCAAACACTTCTGGGCTCCATTAGCGTCTGGCATTCCTCCACTAATTGCATGAAACTAGGTCTACAACCTCTTTAACACTCAATCAGTAGGGGGGGGCAGGAGGGTTCCCTCTCTTGATTATATGCCACAGAAGTCGGGTAAAAGCAGCGTCGCAGATTAGACGAGTAGCTCAGGTGGGTTCTTCTTACATCACAGTGTCACTCAGTTTGTCATCACTGGCAAGAGTAAAAGGGGTGGGAAGGTGGAGGGGTGGCTAGTGACGAAGCCAATTATTTTCACCTATCTGCTGCTCCCTGCCCGCAGACATGTAATCTTAAACGGTCTCAGTGATCCCTGGGCAGGCTTTGAGCCCCTGGAGAATACGGTTTCACAGATGAAGCTGTCACAGGAAACAGCTTGTGTTCAGCAGCAGGCATTTCAGTCGCTCCTCACCTGTCGTCTATTAGACTGTTAAGATGGCAATTCAGAAAAATCCCAATTCCCTGAAACAAAAAATGGAATTAGAATCATATCTATGGTTGTCTACGTAATCATAGATGCTTTTGTTTTTAAAACAGGATTTATTGCCTGCTCAAAGTCTTTTTCATGTAAGTGAAGAAGTCCAGTTCTTTTAGTGCACTTCCTCTACAGTGCACAAAGTTAAAAAGAAGTTAATGTCAGGACATTTGGGCTTCCAGGAGATAAAGGTGACTTTCTGCTCTTTTTCCAAGATACCAAAAGTCTATGCTGCATGATAAATCCACATCTTTCCTGATGGTGATGGTGTGAAGTACTGTTTCAAACAGAACTGTGGTTGTGTCATACCCTGAGATGGTATCAAAATGCTACTTTTAAAAAGGGCAGAGAGTTGTTGCCAAAGATAAAAAAAGTGGTCTGACATTCAACTGGCGCACATATGAGTCTGCCTTTCAAGACGTGGCTAAACCTATTCAAAATTAAATAAAAGGAATCCGTCACTATGTGCTGAGTTAAAACCACCTGTTTTGTGAATGTAGACCCCCCGCCTCCCCTGCTCATGGTGTCCCTTTAACCCCTTAGATAATGAGAGCTATTGAACACATCAGTCCTGTCGGTTTGAGATTCCAGCCCTAAAAGCTCAGTGCCTCTACTTCACAAATGGTTTTTGGCACTTACATCCTAAGCGGTCATTCACAAATATTTCAGTGGATGGGATCCTGCTGTTTTTTTTTAAGATAATTCAGTTATCTACAAAAACAGCCACAAAATAAGACACAAAAATCCCAGTGCCTCTTAACAATGTTAAGATGTGTCTCCCTATAAATTGTCGAGCAGTTAAAATGACATCAAATCACAATTACGCATATGACTTTGTACTTAATCACAATTAATCACATATCACTTTCATTTTGCAATCTGTTGTAATGTACCTAATTGAAAGGCTTCTAAATGCCAGGATGCTTGATACAAATGAAACATTACTGGCTGGAGCCTTCCTTTTTAAGAGAAGGGTTTTGTTGATGATCTGATTGTTGACTCCCCACAACATTACAATGATTCAGCAAAGCACAAACTGGCTGCAGCTAAGAAATACCTGCTGACAGAGGGGACTGACAGAGAGATTATTCAAATCTAAATCTGTGTCTGAGGTGCAGAGTTGGTCCAAACGGTATAAAGTTATCAGCTCCAAGTCAAGCTACAGTTAGGACACACAGAACAGAAATTTCCTACTGTAAAATTACCAGTGATTTGTGCATTGTTGTTTTCCCATAAGCAATATTGAGTCTCCTGTACACCAGCAGCACAAATGCTGTTTGTGTTTTGGAATATAGGTTTGACATACCCCAGTGAGAACTAAACTCACCGATTCAAAGGGTATAAAGTGTCTTTAAGGCAGTAATGAATTGTGTGTCTATACAAATCACACAGTTAGCTTAACAATTTGTTTTACAGAGTTTAGGTCAGATTCCATTGATGCATTATCATCATAATACTTTTAAAGCATTTATGTTCAGATTTACACCATTTGAGCAGCTGCACAGTAGATATTGTAAAGAAAACAGGGGAAAGTGAGAAGACACCCGAAGCTTAGGATCAGAAAACACTTCTAATGGAGTCGTAATTAATGCATTGAGACTTTCTATGCTGTGAAACTTCGCTATAATTATAATGATCTACTTATATTTCTATTCAAACAAAGGCAGAGGCTCTGGAACAGATTAAAAAAATCTATATTGGATTGAGTTTAGTATCAATAGCTAATAGCATGCTCTTAGCAAATTGTCTAGTTAATCTAGTTAATTTGTCTAGAAACACCAGACATATATCAACATGTTGGTTCAAGGTGGGCATTCTGTCACATTTCAGTGTGTTACACTGTATGGCTTTTTCCTCTCACCTGACGGATTCAAAGTGGTGCTTCCTCTGATCTATAAAAACACAGCATTTCTATTTAATTTGTTTCACTAGAAGCAAATCATACAACCACTTATACTCCCCACATGTTTAACTTTTGATGATTGAAAGAAAAAAAAAATTGATTTTTATGTCCAAAAAGTTAACTCGTCAAACATCTTTCAATAATAGAAATAAAAATGTTTTATGTTTAGGAATAGACACGATTAACAGACATGGGAGTTAAGTGTCACGTGAAAACTGCAGTGAGAATGGCACAAGAGAAAACGGTAATTCATTAACAAAACATTGATCCTGTAAGATTACAGCTTTCAGACGATACTCTAACTACACAAGCAGAAAAACAACTCATGTAAATCCAAAAACGGCCTCGACACACCTAAGAAAGACAGTCAACTTTGCAAATAGCAAGGCCGCGTAATCCGACTACCGTGTGGAGACGTGTCTGAGTATCAATATCCCACGACAGATGTGCCTGCAGATATGAGAGTACTTTATATTCAGCATTTTAACAAAAGGGTTTAGAACAGCAGTTCTCCTTCAGGGCAGCAGAGACAAATGGATACAAGGTAAACTGAAACACTGTAATGAATATTATCATTGCATTTACTCTTGAGGCATTTGAGAAATGCTCTAATCAAGTAACTAACAAAAAGAAGCACAATGGTTCAGTTTCCAGCTCAAGGACACTGAAATCTTGCAGAGTTCTGTCCGCTTAGGGTTTCTGCTCCGAACTCAAAATTAAACCAAAGCTGGAAGCTGAAATAAAATTTTTAAAGTGATTAAAATTATAATTTACACAAAGACACCTAATGAATACGATTTTCAACCAATTCAAGGAGACAGAAACTGCTGAGAACTTTAATGAGCATCTCATCGCTTCCTATCGAAATGAATTACAACGTTATAACCAGGCCGAAGAGGTATCAAGAGCCAAGCTGTAATCTGATTTTGGGTTGGGCCTTTAAGTCAAGTCAAGCCTCTTTTCTATGGAAAACAGTCCTGTCAGGGCCTGTGTGGAGGGCCCTCTCTTTGTGTCACTGTCATTTAGCATCTGTACCAGCCTGTCAAACAGAATGCCACCCTCACATCGGCTGCTAGCCCCCGTATGAGACAGGATGCTGAACAAAGGCCCCAGAATGATAGATGATGTTATACAACAGCCGCTGTTTTTGTTAGTGAATGGGGTGAGATTTGGCCTGAAGTCTATTGATGGATATGATTCTGAAAATACGTCAGCGTGTCAGATAAGGCCATCACAGAGAGCAGAAATGCAGGCAAAGTGAAACTGAGAAAATATACTGGGCTTAGGGGAATTATCTCTTACATTTTCATTTACGTAAATGCTGCTATTGCTCTTCCTAAATTACAAACTACAAAAGTATTAAGCCCAAGTCATGAAAACTTTCACATTTGCAAGATTTGCTCTTCTAATCGCAGTGCTACTCCTGAGGGGGAAAAATGTTTTACGAAACATAGAGTGGAGCAGTTTAATCTGCAAAGGCAGATAACGATAGCTGGAAATAAACAGGAACATATGCCCCTCTCTCACTGGACAGAAAAGGCTTGCAAACACCATCGAACATCTGGATTTTGTCTTCAGCAGGCATGGGGTATAATCTGCATTCGGTCACAGATCAAATGACTCGGCCTTAGTAACAGGGACTTATTGGCTCCAGCTCCAATTGGCAGTGATGGAACATGACGCACAGGGGGACACAATAACGTGTGGTGCACGTAGAGCTGAAAGAGTGCGTTTACTGATTGAAACATCTTAAGTGGATGCTCTGAAGCTGAAAGGAGCAGTGACAAACATAAAACTCGACCCATTTTACCAAACTGAACAGCAGTTAGAAGTCTTGCTTTGTAGCCCAGGTTCTCACTGTCACTGGATAAACCATTTTTCTCAGAGTCATGCTTTCCAGAAATTGAGGTATTTTGGTTAGAACCTGTATGACAGTTGTATGCCAGTTAATGTTGATGATGTACTCTGCAGGGTCGATGCTACTAGCACGCTAAGGGTAACCAAATGTCTACTGACATTGACTGTCAGCTTGTTTTCTCAGGTTTACCAATGTAAAGAAAAATATGCAACTAAGTACTAAATTTAGGTGTGAAAAGGCTAATAACAGCAGTATTAAGCATTAAAACTGCAGTGCTGGTTACACTGTTATCTTACTGAGAAAACACTGGTAAAAGGAGTGCTTATTCATCATACTAATGGCTGCTTAGCACCCCAAGATGCAGAGAAAGAAAGACAGTTTTAGCCTGTGAAAGTGCCTCTGCAGCCTGTGCTGTTGTGATGAGAAAAACTGTCAATAAACACCACCTCATCAGCTCTGTCCATGCTGTGCCACGCCCTCCAATGCCACCCCCACCCTGTGTTTGTGTGCACTGAACATTAAAATACTGTCGTCTCCGTGGGCTTCAGCAGCCAGAGAGTTCATGTGTGAGTCACGGCCACTGGCTGGCCTGATGCACAATGACAGACCAGGCCTTGGGCAGAGAGAACAAATGCCATCATGCTACACTCAGCTAACAGCTCTGCAGAAAAAAAGCACAGCCATTAGCTATCCAAGTATGCAGCTGTGTCTTAGGAAATGCATTTGTGAGAGAGAGTGGGCATTTTATTGCAAAAATACAACACTGAGAACAAGCAGAAGTGATAAACATGTAACATACTTATCAAGAATTTAACCGAAGCAACACCAGCTTGGTCAATTTCTCATTGTATTTTGAGACAATACCAGGCCAAGAGACATTGATGAGTTTCTTTACTAGATTAAAAACCTATTCTAACATGAGCTAAATATGTCAAACTCAGTCATTTTTTGATTCTCTTTTATTTTTCCAAGAAAAAGGAAATATAAAAGACAGCTCTTTTCCCTCCTGGTTGCAAATGCAGACAAAGGCAATATCCTGCCAAGAACTGATACAAAAGAAAATCTCACTGGCATTTTGATGTACATCTCTAGCCTTACTCAAATAGAATCTGAAACAAACAGTACTGTCTGAGTTGCAATGGAACTGTCTAAGATCAGCAAAGGAAATATAAGTATACAGTATGTGAATTCAAGTTGTAAAACAACTTTTCACACAATGTAATAACACACATAGAGTGTCTATAACGAATTAAAGGTGTTCTGGGATTTTTCTTTGGTTACAGTGATATTTTGTTGCCGCCATCTTGCAGAACTAGGCCCTCAGAGACAGTGAGCAGAACTCAGGGACTGCTTCAGCCAACACAAGAGGAAAAACTGTTTGAAGTGTCATGACCACTTTATTATTTCCTTAAATAAAATACTTCTCTTCTTCTGAGATCTCAGAACTTTCAACATCCTTGTTTATTTCATTTCCTGCACATTCTGCAGGACCTGCATATAAACTTGACATTTAGGTTGAAACAGAATCCACCAGGCTTGGACCCTTGAGCAGATCTACAGGGAGTGAAAAAACTGAGGTTAAAGAGCAGCAACAAAAGGAAGCAAAGTGTATTTTGAGTGTGACACACCTGGCAAAAGGATGACGAACCTCTCGATGAGTGTGATTAACCCCCTGGCCCACAAGCTTTGTTTTCACCTAGCAGCGTCTGCTCCAGTAAAGCGGCTCAGGCTGCGGGAGTTAATGTACCAGTGAAGAAAGCAGGCCAGCTGCAACCTTTGAAAGTCCAAGAGGGGCAAATGTGACTTCTGGAAGGAGGGTGGCAGAAGATGGATCTGCCTGTCTTGGATCACTTTTCCATGAGCTAACTCCAAAAGACAGAGGGACATTTGTGCCAACAAATCAACCACAGGGGGCTGCAGCTTGTAAATAAGACATTAACCTTTGCGTTTACAAAGCAGCAATGTGTTTTCTTCATTGCAAAGTGCTTTTCCACAGCAGCACAACACTACTGTAGCACACAGCTCTCAGTGAGGGATGGGCGGGGGTGGTGAAGCAGAGTAATAAAGCATGTCAGTTTCTTTCTCTGGATAAAACTATTAAATCTTCTTCTGTTTTCAGAGGAGTCCATTTCCATTCTTCAGTGGCTATCAGCCTTTCTAAGAGACTTGAGCAGATTGAAAAAAAAAACAAAAAAACTTTCCATCTGGAATTTGTGCCACGCAAATCAATCAATTAGCTATAAGCACTGTGATAAGTCGCTGTCTCATTACGAGCAGGAAAGCTGCACACTGATGCTGCAGAGTGCTCTTACTCGTGCAGACAATGAGGTCAGCACGTGACCCCTCTCAGCGCTGGGGACAAACACATCCCTTCTGCAGAGCTCTGGGCAAATTGCTGAGGACCATCTGACTGATTCCTTAACATGTTGCTGTCCTGACACATTGCGTTGGAAACACAGAGTGCTGCATGTTACTAAAAATACTTGTACACATGGCAAGATGCACAAGAGAATTGGATGGTTCAGTTGTGCCTCACAGATGTGTGTGTGTGTGTGTGTGAGGCAGATTTAAATGAAAGAGAAGCCTGCACACTCTCCATTGTAATGCATGAGTTGCAGGCATGCTGCTTGAGCTCATTCACTCTCTTTGACATATTAATTTCCTCCAATATTTAAAACATATAATAGAAGGAGGAAGTGTAAACAGCTTTTAACTAATAAATCGCAAAGTGTGTGTCCCTGCAGAAAGGTTACACATTTCTAATAGGATTCTTTTTATTCAGTTTTGTGGGATTTCTCCCTGCTCACCCTTTGATTTATAAGCACATCAACTGGCTCTTGAGTTTTGAAGCCTTGTTGAATCATATTAGGCTGACAGCGCCTGACAGTCTCCATAAATATTAATCATATATCTAAGGTTGAAGCCAGGGTGGTGAATAATACGAAAGACAAACCCAGCCAAGAATGTTGATTAATTAAGTCTAATGAGTTCTCTGAATTAACTTATAATAAAAAATAAAAAAAGTAAATATCAGCTGCCTATGGCTGTTTTCCTTGAAAAAAAAGCATATAATGATTTTAGTTTTTAACTTTAGGGATTGTGCAAAGGCACAGCATCAGAATTAATTAAGTGTACAACATTTAATTCTTAATCATACCTCAGTTTTACCAGGAAAGCAAACTGAGAGCCAGACTTGATTTACAATAATGACTTGGAGAGCCAAAACGGGAAAATGCAGCCTGCAAATTAAGGCCTCAAATTTGAGGAAGTAGGCTTAAGACTCTGCAAAGACACAGAGAAATAATCAACAATTGTGTGGATTAAAATATACTTGCATCATCATGAAACTGCAGCGCCTGTAATCCTCTCATTTCTCATAAAGTCCACTCTCACAGCCAGCACATGAAATTCAGCGCTGTCGACATGACGAGTCAAACAAATGAGTCTACACATGCAGCACAAAGGGCTTATTCATGGCTGGGAGATCCTGCTACCCATCCTTGAAATGCCTCTAATTCAAAATATAACACAGCCTTTAATGGCAGCTTTCATTGGTTCTCCTCTTAAATTTCACAGATTTGTCAGATGAGAACTCTTTTCGAGGTGTGTGGGAAGGCAAACATCAAAGGCACACAGAGAAGCCTTTCATTGCTGGCTCTTGTTTATCTAGTTTAATGATATTACTCATTTTTCTCTTGTATTTGCAGGTAAAAACCATTATGTGGATTGAAGAGACAGTCTTTTGCACCAGGGATCAACTCTCAAACTGAGCTACAAAATGGGGTCTTTGGGTCAAATTGTCAAAAAAGTGACAGACCTGCTCTCAATTAAAAAGCACCATAGATAGTCAACTGCTAATCCACTGCCATCCCCATTGCACTTTTTTCTGAAATAATGCCACCCACCCACGTCGACTCTGGCCTTCATTTCGTTTTGATCATCTGATGATTGCGATTGAGTTTCAGCATGTCAAAAGCATATCAAGGAAATTTAGATTTGCTGTGTTTATCATGGTAAAACCAAAGCAGCTGAGAAGGTTTGTGAATCAAAGAACTACATTTTGTTGATTTAATGTACTGCTGAGGAATGATGAAGATGAGAGCTTAGAAATCATTAAGAAGACCATAGGTTTTTGGGTCTGCAATACCTCCAGTTGTTTAACGAGCACATGCTTTTAGTACAACTGTAACTTGGGGAATGTCTTGTTTTTCTTTAATTTGCATGGGATTGTTGTCAATGCATGCGAGCGAAAACACATCAACAAACTCACCAGGGTTCACTACCCCGACGTGTGTGTGCGAGTCAATTATCTTGTACAATCAAAGAAAACACATCACTGAGGTGTCTCTCTGTACAAACGACGTCTTAATCTACGTGGTAGGCAGTCGTACTCTCTGATGGCGACAAGTCCCTGCTTGATGGATTCCCTGAGCTCAAAGCGTGAAAAGCAGGTGTGGATGTCAAGATTCCCCTGACACTCATTCACCAATGATCAATTTCCCATCCTCCATCTCTGGCCTGCCCTCACACATCAGCATCATTCTGACACAAGTAAATACAGTGAGTGGCTTAATGCATTTTCCTCTCCAGGGATTCTGCAGACCAAAATGGCATCAGGAGGGTAAATAAATAAATACATTTTCTGTTGAGTGGTGGAGTGGATTCTGCTGAATAGTGAACAACCTTTTTTCCTCCTGTTGTCCATGAAAGGGAATTACTTTTTTGTGTAAGCGTGTGAGCGTAAGCACCCTTGGATATACATGCAGAGGAGAATCTGCAGCTGGTGATATTAAAAGTAATAATGTGGCACAGGTCAAATAAGGAAAAAAGACAAGCTTATGCTGTTCACCAAATCTACATCTTGTTGCATTTTTTTTAAGCTAGATTTTTAACATTATTGTATCTGGCTGCCATTTTAACAGAGTTAATGCAGGATCTCAACTGTTTTACACGGGTTCATTCAATTAAAGCAACTTTTAAATACAAACAAATACATTTGGACTTAAAGAAATAATACATACAGGTTATCGTTAAAACTGATCACTATAACTACAATAAGAATCTCTATTGTTCTGCATGCCAACGTTAGCCATGTTAGCAGCTGCAGCTTTCTCTTCTTTCAGGTTAATGTTCAACTTCTTCTATTGCATGCATTTGTATGCCAGTTTACTCTGATATAGCATCCACTGTTTTCAATTTATAAATAAAACACTGCCGAAACATGCCAGTTTTACCAAATGTCATCTGTCCCACTTCCCACCCCCTTTGTTTACTACATCCAAGCATAAAGACAAGAGGAGAAGAGCTGTCATCTGCAGAGAGGCTCCAATCCTGGCCTGCAGTGGGTGGCTATAACATCTTAAGCCCAGAACATACTGTGCAATTTTTGACAGTCCCAGATAACAAATGAAAAATGTGAAATAATTGCGGTGATAAATTTGTTTGTGGCTAAAAATGGCGGTCCCACATTGGACAATGGGAGAGGCTCAAAGACTACTGTGGTCATGATCGTGGGACCATAGTAAGAGACAGTGCCTGAACTTTAGAACGGTCCTCCTACAGTGTGACTGCAGCTACAATCTACACCTACCAACCACCAAACAGGAGTGTAGCATGGAACGACATGTCGATCAATGTGACACAGTCGCAATGAGCTCATAAGATGACTAAAACACAGTGAGCAAGTGCTTTTAGACCCAACCGTTGACCAATGTTGTACATTCAGAAAAATAAGAATTCTAATTTTTCAACCACAAGTATTGCCAAACTGTTTAGTCATCTATTTAGTCACTGTTTAGTCACCCATTTGGTTCTTCCTGTGCTGTGAGAATAGCCACTGTGAGGGAAGAGATTAAACACCCCCAAAAACAGAGGTCTTTGAAAGGGGATTGTTCTCAGTTACTGGTGAGCAGACACACAAACAAAAGGGGAACTCCTCCCCATAGTCGGAAGACCTATAAAAAAAAAGTTCCCGAGTCAGAAAGCCCCTCAAGCTTATCAATGTTTGTCTCATCACTGCACTATTAAGCTATAAATGTGTTGTGCCTTTAGCAATGACAGTGAGGACAAACAAAATAACCTTTAACCCACATCGAGGTGACTATGTTGGCGAGACTGGCTGGATGACGCTTCCCTTGGTCACTGGTTCACAGTATACCATCATTAGATCTGATTAATCTCTCAAAGCACATAATCTAGTGTGCTGAGAGAGAGCACACCCCACCTCTGCCAGCAGATGCTGGATAAGCTGTAATAGGTCCAAGAGCATGGTAGCAAACACAACACATCCAGCACCCAACATCACAGGCTTGACTGAAGAGCAGGCTGACAGACGGGCCTCTCCATCTTTTCAGACTGCAGAGAAGGGCTCGGTCCAATTACAGGCAATGGCTACATTGTCTTGTTATCTTCAGCTCTGACTGTACATTCAGGCAGCTCAGAGATCAAAGACTTGCAGGAGTTTAAATTGACAGAGCTACCTTTGCCGCTGCCACAGCCTTCCATATGACTCCATCACTGGTTGGTGATGAATCAATCAATCAATCTTTATCTCTAAAGAACTTTTCATACAAAAAATAAATTGTAACATGAAGTGCTTTACATAGCCAATGAAAAAAACAGCAAAGAAATAAGATAAAACTGAGGAAAATGAAAAAAAGACTGAACCACAAGCCCACGAGTCGCACACACACACACACACACACACACACACACACACACACACACAAATATGCACAGAATGATGTTCTCTAAAAGTGATGGAGGAACAAAAAAAGAGTTTTCGTGAAAAAGTTGTCCCAGACAACTATGCAGATGTTGACAGCATCAGAGTCAGCGTATTCTAACAACCTCACTCTTGTTAATCAGTACAGCAGAAACTCGATGTGGACACCTGCCTTCATACTTTGTCTGACTGCCATGACACGTTGACTACATTAATAGTTCATTCAGCTAGCAAAAATACCAAATTTTAGCCGTTTCTTAGCCCTGTTCATGTCTTTCTGTATCTCCTGCTTCTGGATGGTTACAGACAAAACTTTTCAGAATGAAAGAACTGAAGCATGCACTGCTAAGGCCAAAGCCTTTTACTGCCATATCATTCCTAACTTTATTGTTATGATATTATTCCTAATAATCATTTGATAATTTCATATTTGATGGGTTCTTCTTCTTTGGCTGTGTTTCACCTCTACACAAGCTTTAAAGTTTAGTTTGGCAGTTTGACAGACAGGACCTCATTAACACAGTCACAATAACCAGCAAATATCATAAAACCGATATTTCCAGAGGGAATAACATGCCAGATTCTAAATCAGTTTAACACAATCCTGAAGAATATCCACAAACTTTTTAGGTGGGAATGGCTGCAGCTCCATGACACAGACAGAACAGAAGCTGTGTTTGAGCCAAACTCCACCTGATTACTAATGAGGTATTGACCTATAAATGGCACTTCAGAAATGACGGCTACCAATATTGACCTTTAAAAGAGGAGTAAATAGAAGGACTGTTTCCCCAAAGCTCAGTTTTGTTCAGGCGCCAAGGGGTCAATAACCAGACTCCATTAGAGATGGTTAAGTAAAACATTCTCTGGGAGTAAAATGCTGCATTAAGTCATTTGGTCAAATAGTCACATGAAGCAAGAATGGAATATTTGAATACTTCAGCAACATGCACGGAGGGCTTGATGAAAGTATGACTGACAGAGTGAGAGATGACCTAACTGCGCAGTTCAAGGCTCAGAAATACGCCTGAGTGTTAACTGGAAACAGCACAACTGCTTCCTCACTCAGGCGTGTCATTGGAAAGGAAATAAGCGGGAGCAGTATAATATACAAAGGCATTCATAAGGATAAAAGACCACAGCTCAGTGTGATTGGAGCAGGCAGATGAGATGATGCTAAATGTGACACTGTAGTCTTAACACAGACAAATAGACTTTTGTCTAAAAATGCCCTCGCAGCAATAACCAGATGTGTAATTTGTAGCATGAAGGAAACTTTTCTGTCCTTGGGAGTCATGAAAGAATTCAGTATAAATGCAAACAAAGACAATGAAACTTTTCAGTTTATCTTGTGGAATTTCTAACTCGACCTTGGTGTCAGATAAAACCCAAATATTCATCTCAGTTATTTTCAAGTTTCAAGTCAAATTCAGAGTTCAACTCAGTCCACAGTTCTTAGGCTTTGAAAAACATCTCAGAGATCAATAGAAATAAAGACATCAGAAATCCTGGAAAGGTGATTTAGCAAAGATATGATTTATGTTTAATGGAATCACTCTGACCATTTTTTAATGTATCCTTTAGGTGTACTATCGCACTATCGTTGATACAGTTCTGTCCAACACCCTACCCCCATTCCCTGACCTCCATTTCCCTGTTGGTCAGTCCACAGCAAATCCGTAAAGCCTCCCAGCATCTCCATGGCGACAGGCCTCAGTCGAGCAGATGGCCTCAGTGTGCCGCGCGGCAATTAAAGAGGGAGCGACGAGCGAGGAAAAGAAAGTGGGTCAGGATCGGGGGGAGCAGGGCCGGCAAGGAGAAACTGCTTCTGCCTCGAGCTTGAGCACAGACGCGTGCATTTGCGCAATTGGCCTCGCACACACACATGTGTGTTTATGCATCAGTGCACCACTTCCCCGGGTGTTCCCAACAAAAACAAATACAAACCCCATGCCAGTCACACAGCATCAGCAGTGTGAGAATGAAAAGAGAGGTTAGGGAGATCGGGAAGAGCAGTGCATTACAAACTGGCCCGGAATCTGGTCAGAAAAACTTCCCCCAGAATTACTCAAACTAATCCCTCGAGCAAATCAATGGGATTAACCCTTCATATCTCAAATGGCAACACACAGAATCGTTTCTATTATTAGGACTACTGTCACTGGAGCATCAAACTCTGGCAGGAGTTTCCCCCTTTTTTTTCACAGCCCTAAACCAAATATGTGAAACAGCAGTGAGGATCTGGAACAAAGCGATGTGGAGCAAATCCAATCAGTTTTAACTACTTTCATCACATATTGAACAGTCTACTGGAGCATTTTTCTCCTTTTAATCTCAATTTGAACCCACTTGTTGAAGGAGATCTAATTGAGCTTCATGACTCAAATTAAGGAAAGCTTTAATTAAACTAATCTAACAGACAATGTGATCTTTAGCCTATTCCAGAGCTTTAATTTAATTTATTTATGTGTAATGGTATTCTCATAATTATCTAATGAACGATGCATATGTTTGAAGAAAGTATTAATGGAGAATGGGAGTTGATTTGACTTTGCTGGCTTCCCACATTGAAAACAAAAAAGACCTAATGAGCTGGAAAAAACTGAATGAACTTTTATTTGCACAAGTCTTTTTCTTTCAGCAGGCAGTCCCAATGAGCCTAAATAGAACTTCAGCCAAGAACACTTTTTCAAGACAAAGTAGAATCACCCTTGGAACATAGCCTTACTCAGGAACAGCATGACTATGTGCTAACTCCCATCCCCCGCAGGGGCTGCATGTAAATCTCAGTTCTTTTTACATTTAGCCAGTTATTTTCCCCTGGAATTTTTTTTTTCCAGCAACTTAGGAAGAAAGGTACAGTACTTAAATCCATTCAGCAAAGCAGCTGAAACTCTGAAACCTAAGGGGTCTGAGTCTGTAGACGGTAAGAATGAGAAAAAAAGGTATTTCAAAAGTTTTGATGCTGTATCAAACACCATTCATATCAACCTTTTGACTCTGGCATTCATTCCTCTTTAGCTTCTCATTTCAGTTTTGGAATGCTGACAAAGCAGGTATGAGTGTTGGGATCAATCTGCATCCATCTGAAATAAATATTTACTTATGCTCAATGTAAAAAGAACATAATGTGGGGGAAGAAATTGGAGTCCAACAAAGACAGGAAAAGGTATTGTTCATTCTGCATCTGTGAGGCTGAGTTAAAAGGGCACAGGGTCAGTGAGTGGGTGTTCTTATGGCCACTTCCATCCACATAACTTATCACATTAATGTTGTATGTCATATGTTCCACGGGTGGGTAAAAGAATGGCGAGCCCTTAACACTCCCAACCTTCTGTCTCTCTGGCTTGATGTGACTTGTGGTATCTTCACAGCTGAAGTGACAATTGCTGCATGATACAAACTGGCCCCTTATGATTCTGATACTGGTGTCAATGCACACTCCAGATTTCCTACTGGTTAGTTCTACTTACAAACCCACAGCCACAGAGGATAGGTGCTGGCAGAGAAGAAGCTCCCATGTGGAAACCCATGACAGAAGTCATTCAGCTGGAAGACTTAAACTGAAGAGGAGGAGAGGTGGATGGGGGGAGGGTTCAGCAGACATTTCATATGCAACTATTCAGTATTAGAAATATCTACCTTCAGGGAAAATAGTAAAAAGTAACCCTGTCAAAATGTCAATGCCAGCTGGTGACACGAAATAGGTCAAATATGACGTAAATCTTTCTCTAACCTTCACCAATTGTATTTCCCCCATAAACTGACCCATGAAGAGTCTTCTCTTGATTAAAACCTTTAAAATGTACATTTTATGTGATATTTTAAAAACACACTTCCCAGAATTCTTTAACAAGCAAATGTAGTGCATTAAGTCGCAGCAGTGGTCCACCTCAGGCAATAATTGAAACAATTTACAACATATATGCAAAAAAACATCTGCACTTGTAACATGTTAAATATTACACAGAGCAGGCTTCATTTGGGTGATCTGCTTTCCAACCAGACAATCCCGAATAATCTAGCAGAACGGTGTACATTTTCTTTGATACAGACCTCTAGTGTAAAGAGCGTGTGCACATCTTGTATTCATGAGTCCCTTTGGTCAGTGTTCACACAAGCTACTCCTAATGAATGTCAGGTATGAAAAGAACAAGACGTAATGCTCTGCTTCCTGCCTTTTTCTTGTATGTGATGCGCTATATTTGCCATACTGTGCACTGCTTTAAGCTTTGCTTTGATGCATACAAGTCAAGTGTTTAAATAGGTTGAGAGCTCATGCACACAGACGCAGTATCCTAAAGCTCCTGACTGAGAGATAATTAGAGCCTCTTTCCTTACTTTGGAGTGGGGCTAGTGGTTAGATTACTGACCTACAAGAGTGTATTTATATCTGCTAATATCTACATACCCTGTGAAGTGTGCTGAGGATGAGAGTGGACATACAGCAAAAAGGAGTCCTGTCAGCACAGCTGACTTTCAGAAAACAAAGCAAATCAGCAGTGAAAACTTGGGACTCAACAGTGAACTATGTTACCTTTACATTACACTATGTCAAAGGAAAGGCCAACCTACAGGCCACCTCTGTGATCATGTACCCTTCATTCAAAGCAAAGTTTGTGCCGCATGAAGGATTTCAACAACTTTTGTAAAATGACCTCAATCTCGCAAACAGTGAAAAACCCTGGGAGACGAGATGTCAGCTGTGATGTGAGCGGATAAAAAAAGAAATTCTATCATGTAAACAATGAAAACCTTTCATATTGAGCTGCTGTCTATAAAGTTGATCACAGCAGGGATGGGAGACACACGCTGAGTGAGATATGAGCTGACCTGTTATCAGTCATATTTTGCAAGTCTGTCTGCACAGGACGAGGGCACTAAGGAGCTTTGCACCAAGCTGCGGCACACTGGGAGCTTAGCTATATGTCAGGGAGAATAAATAAACCTGTGTTTGTGTTTTCTAAGCAGCCCGCCCCTCCTTCATTCAACCACCACCGCTGTTACTGCACCCCCCTCACCCACTCCCATTTACAACCACGCTGTTGCTTTGAAGCACAGTCAGCTCCCGGAGAGATATCAGCACGGAATATTAAATGAGTGAACACCATCACTCATTAAAAAGGGAAACATTTCATGAAACAAACCCCCTTTTGTATCAAGTGCTAACCAAGCCAACACTCAGCACGCACCGTTTTCAAAGGCAGAGTGAGGAGATTGGAGAGAGAAGACAGGGCGACGGAAGACAGAAGTGGAGGAGGATGCATGCAGCAAACTTTGTAGAAAGTAACAGAAAAATTAAAGTTCCAGCAGGAGATCAGCTTCGAGGCTCGTGCAAGCCTGAGTGATGTGTCACCCTGATTGAAATTTCCAAACTGCTTTAATTCTAAACATTTCCATTATGACACATGGAAACATTTGCTAAATTTAAGAAACATTCAATATTTTAATTTGAATATCTTCTGCAACTTAAAACTCCATTTCAGTTTGAGCCTAAGGGTACTTTTGAGTGGATGGCTATGCAGTGAGTGAGCTGGAAGGCATGTAATAGTCTTAACAGATATGATTTTTCTGATATGGATTTTTGCACTCAGAAGTTGGATATAGTTTCTGCAAATGTTTAGTGTCAATTAAGCCGACCTCTTAAGGTCATAAATTTAGAAAAATTATGCTTTGTTTTAACAAGATTTGCTCAAAGCGCAAGAATTCTCCAGCGCCTGAAAGAAAAAATGTCTTTTTCCAACATATCTAAGGCAGTATATGTGGAAAAAAAGACTAAACCGGGACTCGTGCACTAATGACCCCAATGTAAATTTACAATTTCAAAGTCATTATGGATTGCAGTTAAGTAGTCATGCTTCACATCGAAATTAACAATTAATGCCATCGCTTAAGAAATAACAGTAGAAAATTGCTAATTATAATCATAAAAGACTATTCTCTGTCAACCACCCCCCCAACACACACACAAGTAATAAAGCTTAAGGGAGAGATCTGAAAAGTACATTTTCTGTCACACTGAGTTGTTCTTTGTTTGTTCCATTATGTTTGCAGTTCACTTGCTCAGGTTTTATGTAGTGTCACGTTAGATTAGCAAAGCTCTGACATGAATGCAGTGGGTGCAGGGAAAGACTTACCTTCTGCTATGCTGACTCCATGCAGTGCATTGACAACGACTGATGCGTCGCACTTCATTTTCAGTAACTCTAATGCCGTCACTGAGTTTGAAAACGTTACTGCTCGGATAAATAGCCACTTCTCGAAACCGTGACGTCACAGTAGCATGTCATTTTTAATGTTCGAGTTCAAGAGTTGTTGTTTGTTTAATAAAAATACACAAAAAAGGATTCTTGTCCTTTGTAAATGAAGATTAGTTATGTTACATCTGACGTAATGTACTTTGACATACTTTTTAAAGTAAATTAGAGTGAGCTCGGCGCAGTCGTTAGAGTGGATCGTCCAAAAAACAGAAGGTTGGCAGTTCGATTCCCATCCTTACCACTCAAAAGACAGCTGGAGGGGTGGCAGTCCACCTCCTGAGCAAGGCACTGTATCCCCATGCTGGGATTGGCTGCCCACCGCTCCAGTGTATGGCATCTGTCTCTATGAGTGTGTAACTGTGCATGTGTGTGTGTGTGGTTCAACAGGTGCCAACCTGGATGGGTTTAAAGCAGAGGAGAAATTTTGTGTATGACTGCTAAAATCTGATCTTAATCCTACACTGTAAAAAAAACTTTAAAGTGTTGCCAGTGTTTTACTATAAACTTGTGTACTTTGAAATGACCAAATGGAAGCTAAGAACCACAACAGAATGCTATTGTTCTCAGGGAGGAACTTCTATCTTATGGTTAATTTATAGCCTATTCTGGTCTACTATGTCAGCCAACTGAACTGATTCATCAATTTGACCCAAGACAGTAGAGGCAGGAGTGCAGGCCAGCTCTTGTCAACAGACTGCACAAGTCAGCACAAAATTCACCTGAGACAAGCAGCAGAAAACACGGCAACAGCATCAACTAGTCCATCAAGTTTTAAAACTTCAAGTATTGCACAATTTGTTCCACAGAGCTGACCAAGATACACACACAACTGATCACGTCAATTTAAAGGTGTTTCCTGCAACACTACTTGGTGGTTTTCCTGTGGCACGGTTCAAAATGTAACCGTGTAATTTAAACATTTAAATCAACTGTGAACTTAAGGGAATCATTTTCCCCTTCACACTCAGACTCAGCGGGTTGTTCACAAGCTACTTTCCTATTCTTCTTGGCTCCTTAATGGAGGTACATCACCCCAGCTGCCTGTTGAAAAATGACTTGTTCAGGCACTCACACGTTGGAGTGGGAGCTGTACTGATCAGATCTGCTGTATTTTAAGGGCACAAAGCCTTAGTGGAAGGCCAGGAATCATACACTTGCTCAATCAGCTCATGAATAAATGCTATACCATAGTTGTAGACCCCGACATAATGAGCAAAGAATGGTATACCCATATGGCTTCTTCTTTTAAACCAGTGAAGCAGAAAATACAAGAGGACTACATGAAAAAAAAACAATAAAATGATGCAGTAAAAAGCTGCACTCTCCTTGCACGACAGCTTGAAAGAAAAACACAGGAATGGATGCAGCTCTTGTAAAGAAATAAATTTGTGAGTAGTAACTACAGTAACTGAGCACAAAGGGTGAAAGACTGCAGAGACACTCTACAAGCTATTGGTAATCCAAGAAGATGTCACATGAGAACAATGCAGACTGTTAGGATCAGACTGCCTTGTGAGAATATTCACGTTTTGATTTGAAATTTATATTTACCCAAAGAATATAATAAGTCGACTTAATGATGCTGCAGCAACTATGTGAAGAGGGATAAGGAAAACATGGGGCATGTATAGTTAGTCCGTTCCGTTCTCATTCTAAAGAGCAGGAGGGGAATTTAACCATTTAATCCCTTGACAAGGATCGGCTAAGTAAGAAAGAAACTCAGGGCCAAATTTGAGCTTATTATTGATTTTCTTTTCTCTCACTTTGCTGATACTGCAATTTGAGTTCAAACAGAGATGAAAGTCAGAGATTTAAAGTATAAAATTGCAGCTGTAGCTGATAACTGTGTGATCCAACATGATGGCAGTCTGATGTGAAGACAGCCAATAAGCAGGAGAGGACATCTGCCAGAAACTACTGTATACCCTGAAAGAATGTCCAAAAGAAAGCCTTGCATATGATATCGAACTGCATGTTCAAACACAACAGGGTGTCCTTAGACGGCTGGTGTCTGGGACAAACATTACTTCTGATATCTGACTAAACCTTCCTATCCCCTAAAATAGCTCCATCCAGTGACAGAGGATCCGATCCAAACCATTTCATCATCAGAGGGACATGCACAAGAGCTGTACGCTCCCCACTCGAGGCCTCAAAGCATTTTTTCATTGTCTATAGTGACTAAGATGCTGCATGGAAACTACAGATTCCAAACTACTGGAAAGGTGAACGTGTCGTAATTCAATATTCATTCAGAATTCAATACTAAGTGTGCAGTCTTCAACATATAAGGATCATTTGTCATAACCTTTCCATTTTTAGACTCACTGCTAAACATCATGTTTTATTCTGTTGTGTGATAAACAGTCTTTATGCAGAGACAACAGGAGTCGGTGAGTCGGCATCACAAACATACAGAGAAACATACAGAGAAAGATCGACTGGTGAGGTTTATGGAAGGAAACTTAAGAAAGAAGAGACATGGCCCCTGAAATGAATGAGGAGCCACTCCATTTCCACAGTCACTGCAGACACAAAACGGAATCTGCGCTTTACAGAGACATTCCATGCTGTGTTTTAAGGAGGATTTGCTAAGGAGTTGACAGCAGAACCACAATGAGCTAAATGCTGTGCGAGATGAAGTTTGAGTGGCCAAGTGCCTCCATTAGTTGCTAGAGCAAAAGCAAAGCTTAATCTCCTGTCAACTCCCCTCAAGCTAGTCTCCCAGGACTCGCAGCGCTCGCACCCATCCATCACCTCAGCAGGGACCAAAGGGAGGCTCCTCAAAGGACTGAGGATCAAAGCAATTTGCATTCAAACTGAAGCCATCAAGGCCCAACAATGCCATAGTGACACTCTCCATTTCATTATATCACAACTGTCATCCATGTGAAATGCAAACTGCCACAGAGCAGCAATTACAGTTTTCTCTGAAAGAGGGAAAAAATTAACAAAGTGAAAACACTAATTACACTGTTCCAAAGGCCAGCAGTGTTCCCTCAGTGACATAAAGGCAGGTGACAAATTAAAGGAAAACCAGGAGCGAGTGAGTGGGGGAACAGCAAATGCAGGTGCATCCACCCAGGTGCATTACATGCAACAATTAAGCAATTGACTCATGCTTTGTGGTATGTATGAAAATACTGATCATGCACAGTAGATTCTGATTTTATGAGAGGACAAAATATCTGTGACTGAAAAAGCGTTAACTATTGGGCTCAGGTGGGTCACTAAGACAACTTTGTGATTTGTGTTTCAATAAATCACTGATTAAAGTGACATCTGTATTAACATCTACGGAGGACACATTATGTAGGATATTACGGTCAACAGTGCACGGCTGATGACTGGGATGCCTGTGCAGTAGCAAGTGTATAAAGTAAAACTGAAAAAGAACAAAGAACTCCTCAGGTAACAGAAAACGTCAGAGTAGGATGTGATTATTAGACAGTCAGCATGAAAGGTCTGCTGAAATTAGATGTGTAATAGTCGGGTTGCAAAGCATAATATATGCTGGTGACTTTGTAAAGGTGTATATATGTGAGGAGGGGGCAGCTTGCTTTAAATGGTTCGGTCCAAGTTCTTCCAGCTCCTGCCCATGAGGCATGAGGGGTCCTTTGACAAGTATGAAAATGAAGCGAATTTGTGAACAGTGCTCTCCACCAGAGGTATTTCATCCCTCCAGAGACTTGTAGAATCAGTGCTGGAGTGCGCTGCATTTCTTCCTTCAATCTGTCACTCATCTATCAGAGGAAGCATATTTCTGTCCGTTTCATTTCTCATCATCAAACATTTATTTGAACACACAAATGTGTTTGCAACTCCTCTCAAAGCCCCAAACTCCAAAAATCAATCAATCCAACTGTAGTTCATGACATTTCAGACACAAAGGGGCTTTATGTGCTTCAAAGGAAACTGAAAAACAAATACACCGTGCTGCAGCACAGCATGTGACCATCTGTCACAAGTCAAAATTAAGTGTTGTGTGTCAGGCTCTGGTGACAAGGGAGTGAATAGAAATCAAGTAGTTGGCTGTCAAAGTAATCCTTAATCGCTGGAAGAAAAAAGCTGTACACGAAAAACTTAACAGGAAACATCACTTGTGACTTAAATCTCTCGAGGGGGCCTCACATGAAAATCAAAAGGTCAGCGACACAAAAAGTAATACAGTTGTATAGTGAGGCTTACAACAAAAACACTCAAGAGAAACTCATTTGAGAAACTGCATGGAATGCTTGACAGAACTTAACAACAGGGGTCTGCAGCAGAATGATTTTAGCTTGCAAACTGCCAAGTTATCACAAAGACAGCAACACAATTTCCAATACTGAAGAATAACACATCTAAAAGTTGATGCACGCCCACCATTCACAGTTAATTTCCCAAATAATAAGTCAGACGAAGATGAGGAATTCGAGCTGGACGATCTTCTAATGCCACGCCTCAGAGTAATATCTATATGGGCTGGTACAGCACCAGAACCTGCCAATGCAGCCAAGCTATAAACAGCCACCTGGTTGCTAACTCAATTCACACTCAATTAAATATCAGTCTGGAATACAGGGCAGCCTGAGTACTGCTACAAGAATGCAGAAGCAAAGCTGCTGTTGTTATTCACAGATCCATTATACTCAGTCTTCCTTTTATTTGATAATCTATTTGGCAAGCAGCTCAGAGTATTTCTCCGTCTATGAATTTGGCACCGTTGTGTTTTCCACAAATGGTTATTACCATGACAAGCACAAATGGTTTTCCCTTGTGGATGCCTGCAACAGGCTTGTTGCTGCTACTTGCATTTGTCAGGGCATTTCTCACTTGTTTGTGCCTCACATGTTGTAAATCAATTAGGCAATCAAAGACAAGTGGGTATTTATGGCGACGCCCTTTAACCTCAGGGTGAAAGACTGAATTCTTGTTTTTGCATGTCAAAAGAAAAGGTCCAAACAACAGCGTAATCCCAAAAATGAAAAGCGTTTCTCTTCATGAGGAGGTCTGAACACGTTAACTTTGGTTTTTATAAAAAAAAGAAAATAAATGAACGCAATGGGTATTTATACAATGTCTAATTGTGCTTCAAAAACAGCTCCAGCTTTACTCAAAAAAGACATTTCCAGGGTGGAGAGCAGTTTTTGAGACATTTTCCATGCCCTTCGTTGAACAGCTTCAAAAGATTTTTACCGTGAATCCCAAGAGAACCAGTTAATCCTGATCTTCTCCTCAAGCAAAGGGATCATCTCAATATAAATCAGACAGAGCTTTTGATCAAAGTATTCAATCAGTCTTAAACACATGACCTCACAAGGAGCTTCACCGCCAACAAGGTCAACATCTAAGTTGTTCTCAAGCTCAAAGGAGCTGAAAAAAAGGGATGCACCAAAATATTCCACTGGGAAAGATTTATTAGATTTAAATGGGATCTGCAAGTATGATCAACAAAGCATTACATCAAAAACAAGCAGCAGTCTGCCTGTGAAAATGAGGCCGTCAGTGCCCGTCAAAACACCATCTGATATTTCTTGAGTACACTTGACTCCCCACCGTTTCTAAATTTTTAAATGGAGGCTCCAGACACAACTTACCAGTCAAAGATGTAAACAAAGCAGTAAACTTTCAGCTAATCCGTAAAAACCCCTTCAGCATATCAGATCACACACACGAACACACACGTCTTGCTGTAGGCTTGTTTTGTTTCCCAAATGGACGCTGAATAATGGTTCTCCTTCCAAGTCAAGTAGGCTTTTTAACCACACATTTAGATAATTACTCACTTTGGAAAGCTTTAATGTCAGGCTGATCAGTGTCAAAATATCCTTCCATTCATCCATTTATCAACCACCAGTGTCTGCCTCAACACCATTTCAAACACACACACACACACACACATACACTGGCTTTCTGGGGAATTAAGTGGCTGGGAGATAATATTTCAGAGTGTGATGACATTTAAGATTTTTTTATTTTTTTGAAAGCGTAAAAAAAACAATACAACAAAAAAGGCTTCAATACTCCATTCAGATTTTCAACTACAGGATTTGAAGAGAGGTGTTGCTATTCAAGGAACAGGCAGGAGCAGAGCATAACATGTTTCAATTATCATTCACAGAAGTCTTGTGTCTCCGAGTTGCCATTAAAATGAAGTATTGAAACTTGAAGACTGCTGGCCTGCATGACTCGCACATATCGCCATCTGCCTGCTGTTCGGGTAACTTCATAATTTGGCAGCCAAATAAGTATTCTGCAGCCGTTTAAAGTCGGATGGCTTCTAAGACAGAAACCAGTTTTCTTTAAGTCGTTTGTCAGAAAACACAAACCATGCAATCGATCCACATCTTCATGCATGTATTGAGTGTCATTACTGAACATCATGCAGCACACACACACACACACACACACACACACACACAGAGCAGGGAGGTCATTGTAAAATAAGACAGATGGTTCCCTGCTGAAATCTATGTATGACTGTGGCTTACCTTGAATCTGCAGCACCAACAGGAGCGCCCATATCCCAACACACACCGCCATGGCACCTCAACTATCCGGATCTTGTCTGATAACCTGAGAGCGGATGGACAGAGCTCACTCGAGACGACAAAGACCACGCATGCAACTTCTGCAAATCCCACTTCGGCCCAAACTAGTCTACCTCCCTCACTGAGCAGTAGGTGCAAAACTAGAGGATCGGTGGTGAGCTGCTCCGTGCCAAAGCATCAATTTCACGTCTGCGGCGATTCCGTGGCTGGCGGAGAGTTTGCACTATGGAGAACCTGGCTGGGTCCCCAGAATGAGATCCAAGCAGCTGCGGAGTTGTCGTTTGGGTTTCTGTGTGATTCAGAGAATAGTAGATGAGGGAAAGGAGTGCTGGGTTCTCATCAGACGGGTTCTTTCAGTTTAACCATCCAGCCTTTGTTGCTCCATCCACCGCTGCGGCTGCTGAACTCTCTCTCCCCCCTTTTCCAGTATTGTGGATCAGAGGTAAAGTGGGCGGGAGGTCCTCGATCGATGCTTTGTTGGGAAGTTTCCAACACCGGGAGAGTAACTCCGAGGCGGTGTCGACTTTTTGTCTTCTGTGGCAAAACTGACACTGTACCTAACAGATTTCTGTGGGCACAGTCCCTGTTTTAGTTCCGCAAGTTCCCGACTCCTTCTGTCTGCAGCCACCGCCAGTGGGAGAAATCAGATGAAGTTGTTGTAACTCTCGAAATGAGGATGCGCCCCCTTCTTTTTGGATTAAAACGACTGTGTAGCTCGCCTCTATGCACGCACCGCTCCGCAGATCTGCCACCACGATATGTTGCTGGCTATAGTTGACGCTCTGGGAGAGATCGGGATCGGGTGACGTTGTGGCGGGGAGGAGCCTGGATTGTCCTGCAAAAAGCTAAAGAATCGCATGCTATCCCTCCAGTCAGGGACCCCCTAACTATGCGCTCGAGTCAAACAGCTTGAAAAAAAAATGTTTGGATTAGAAGGTACTAATAATGCGCAGTAAGACACTGAGGAGTGTAGATATTAATCCGTCGAAGAGACTGAGTGGGAATGAAGGGAAACAACAGCACAGCCATGCTGAGATAATGCTTGGAAGTCTCCTGAGGCAACTACAGAGCAGCCGAAACTTTCGGGATTTGTTTTTTTCTGCGCAAAAGAGATGTGAGACTCAAAAACAGAAGTAAAACAGAATCTATCGTGTAAACGTGCTTTAGAGACTGAAAATAAAGACAACAACAACCAGTTCGTGTCTGGGAACTGTATTCATTGAAAGGAAGGCCAGCCATACAGAAAGCATGAAATAATAAAAGGTCACCCGACTGTTTACCCACTGAGAAAAACGACCTGAACCCACTGGGATAGTCACTAAGGAGTATTCATGTTCTTGTCACTTTCCTTCATTTTGTACCAATTGCAAGCTAAATTTTACAAAAATAAATATAATATGAAAAGAGTGATCATTTGAGCTGCATTTTTCCAGATGATTTCCAGGCAGTGAAACCTTTATAATCCAACGTCATCAATGATTTCCCCATTAATTACAAACTGATTGAATAATTGACAAAGAAGAGTTTTGGGGTGTTTTCTGCTAAGCAGGGAACCACCACAGATCCCCTCAATGGCGCCTGCAGCAACCACTGAGGTCATATAACCTCAAGCAATAAATTAATCTGTGTCAGTGAGAGCTAAATCATGATCTAAGTGGTTATCCGTACATACACTTGAGGTGAGATAATGTTTTTTAGATTGAACACAGAAGGAATGGCAGTGGAGGATGGGTTTTCTTGTGATGATCTTACTGGCAGAAAAATGACTCATGAGTGTGTGTGTGTGTGTGTGCAGATTGAAGGAAATATATTTTACCTCTTGAGCCATCAGGGACTATATATATACCTAACACCCACATTTTCTTCTTTTGTATCTGCCCCTCGGCCAGCTCATCCTTCTCTCTGGAAGCATCAAGATAGGATTAAACCGGTGAAGGTAGAATATTGGAGTCAAATTAATAGGAGGATGGATGTGATAACACTTCCCTCTTGTGGACACTGGCTCTTCTGATAGTTGCAACAGGAGAAAGATGCAGAGTTGCGTGCATCATTTGAACGGTTAAAATCCTGTCACAGAATTATCTGCTGAGGAGCTTCAGATGAACATGCCTACAACCAAGTAAAACATCACCAGGTATGTGCATTTACACTGGAAGCTTACAAATAAAGCATATACGTGACTTATTATTTAGTCAGACACTGGCAGAAAGGAAAAAGTGAAGATGCTGCTGTTTGAAATGCTGTTTAAACAAATGTAATCATGTCAACAGAATGTAGTTTGCAGCTGAAATACATTACTGTCTATTGACACTGCATATACAGAAAATGGAAATTTATGGGTATGACACAAGATAACATGACTATGTTCCAGTTTTATGAATAAAATACACAGTATGAATTAACAATGTCCTTTTTTTTTGCAGAATCTTTGGACATTGGACTTTTGGGAGATAATCACTTTCAGTCAAACACCTTGAAAGGTTACAGGAGGAGGAGAAGGAGAAGCAGGCTAAATGTACTGAGACATGGGAATTAAATCAAATAAATCTGGATTTAAGAAGGCAGAGAACATAAAATCATATCTTCTTCAAGGACAGCTCTGTATGAGCTCTGAAGAGTTCCCCTGGGCAAAGCATTCCATGAGGAAAGTGCTGGCTGGATGCACCAGCTAGCCTGTGAGTAGGAAGCTGCTGTTGAAACAAAGCAGAGAAAGCTAAAAACTTTGGGTTGGGCCTTGCATTTGGTGCATTAACTCTGATGCCCCATGATTGAGCGGCTGAGGTGCTTGATTCACAGGCAAGCCATTGAAATTTGGTACACTTTCTCTGAACTACTGCCTTTGCCACTGATCAAGGCTCAGTCCGTAGCTGCTGCGGAGATAAAGGAACTGCATTGCATAACAACATGCAGTCATGTGAAAAAGAACGCTTCTTCTTTCCTTTCCCCAAGGTTTTACCTACTTCCTTATTGGTCCTTTTAGCCTCAGATTAACAATAACACGTGACAGGTACTGCACAGCCAAAAACAGCGCACGTATTTCATGACATTGTTTAAAATCTTAGAAGGGAATAAGGATGTAATTTATTTTTCACTTGATGATATGCAGAGACAGATAAGAAAAAGTAAAAAGCTAAATTATAAGGTAACAGATGAAAGTGTTTTCCATTTTCTGATGATCTGATGATTACCACAGTACTACCACCAGAGCCGGTGGAGGCAGATGGCTTTCTTTTCTGAGTCTGGTTCTGATCCTGCACAGGATGGGGAATTGAATCGAAAAGAAGTTTTGATCCAATCTGTTAGTTTCCCTTGCTAACTTTTTTGAAATTGGCTTTGTATTAACTAGACATTTGGAATGTAATGAATTTGATTTGACTGGACTATGATTATATCACAATGAATTGGATTGTATTTGGCTTGAATTGCATTGCATCTTTGAAGTGTCTTGAGATAACATTTGTCATGATTTTGCACCATGTAAATGAAACTGAATTGTGTTGAGTATCAGAAGTTCCGCAGCACTATTGCCAGTATCGCCTTATGATAGCATTTAGACATTTTCTTTTTGCAACCAATGCAGAAATGTGCAAAACAGATGTCAATATGCCATCTTTTACAGTTCTGGTCAGAATTGTTGGCATCCCTTAACTTTAAACACACTATTTTGAGTAAAATATTGTGTAAAATTTTAATACTTACATAAAATATCCTGAATTAGACCCCAAAACAAAGACTTTTGCTGTTTGACTGCAATGGTGAAGACATGAGAGTTGAAGGAGAGTTTCAGAAATACTATTATCAATACAGTGTAACAATACCAAAAGCTACAAGAGAATTTCAAGCATACCAAAAATTCATGTTTAAAAAGTGTGTATATTATCAAGTAGTTTCAGAGCCAGCCAGTGTTACGCATCCATGCTGTGGATTTAGGAACAAACTAAATTAGAGAAATTAAGTTTGGTGCAAATTATGCAATAAAAAAAAACTAAGCAAAATAAAAGAAAACATCAGCAGTCAAGAGTGGTCTGTTTGCTGTATATTGAGCCAAGTAGGGATACACTGTCTGAGCAAAACGTCTAGGTTGACTTAACTATTCAAAGAGGGAACAAATGTCAAGACTAATGTTTACAAAATGTCTCATGAGCCAAAGTATGCCTGTGATAATATTCTATGGACAGAGGAGACTAGTGGAGATCAATAAACCATATCAGTGCAGTCTAAACATGAAGCACACAAAGAAATGAACACCCCACTAAGTAAAACCTGGTGGAGGTACAGCCTCCAAAGGAGGTTCGGCTCCTTTGTTCCTTTTGTCCAGGAGACACTGAATGTATCAAAGGACAGACAGATGACAGAAGATTCTGAGGTGTAGCTCCAGGTTTAATCCTTCCTTTTAAAATTAGACTGAGTTGATTTAAATGTATGGCCCATTGTAAACTTTAAAACTTTAAAACCATTTAATAAAATAAATTCACACACACGTATTCATATATAAATACTTGATACAGGGTGTGAATCAAGTCTGCCCCAGTCTCACATTCTTACATTACCGCAAGTGATGCAAACACTGACTTATACAACATGGCATCTGTTGTATTGATGACTAATTTAAGCTGTTACCAACTTGTAATTGTGCACCAAAAATATGGCAGAACTTTGACAAAGTAGAATCCAAGTTTTCAGCAATCCAGAACAGTTAAACACTGAAAAGTGTTCATTCCTGGAGAGCATCTCTACTTTTGATGCAGAACTGTTAGCTTTATTGAGAGTCCCCAGTTTAGTGGGGTAAGTTAAATGTTTGAATACATTCAATGTTAGTCTCTTAACAGAAGGAAACCGCATGTCACACTCTGTGGTGACAAAATGGGATCCTCATGCAGGCAGGTATATGGGCTGAATATTGTATATTAACATTTTGAAGCAAAAAAACAGCTCTGCTAAGCTCTGATTTTCTTTTATATTTAACAACATGCAATTTTATTTAAAAAAATAAATGATTGACCATTTTGAAATAATGTCTTGATACAGTGCTTGGTCATTTTTTTTACCAGTTGGGCTTATAATGTCTTCAAATCTACATTCTTTATGAATAAGGCTGAAAAGGGAACTTTGATTTAATCCTCCTGCAGTTCAAAGAAGCAGATGATTACAAATAATTATGAGCACTGTAGCAAAAGTGTTAATGTTGTCCTAGAAATCTGTAAATCTTATTACTGGATCAAAGTTGGAACCAGCAGACACATTCTCACAGCCGGTGGAATCAACTACAAAATGTTAAAAGAAAAACTTGCTGTGTGAACCTCAAGCAGCAGATATAATTCATACAGGACATTCCAGGAAGGTCTGTGGTGACATGTTCATGTTGCCAAGATGACATGCACCAGCACAGCATGGAAAAGCCCTAACAGCGTGGAGAAGCCATCACTGCACTGTATGAGGCAGTTAATCTCCTCTGCAGTGTAAAGACTTAGGTGAAGGTCTTAGATTAGAAAAGGTGGTTTAACCTTACAGTGTTTTTTTTTGACAGTGTGTTATCTTTTTCTTCAAACACAAATCAACTCTGGCATTTCCAGCATGAACTCAAATAAGAAAACAAGAAATCTTGGGAGACTTAAGCTCTCTGTGGGTCCTGAGAAAACGACAAGATATCCAACCTCCTCTGCCCTTTGACAGCAGAGTGTAGGACAAATTGAAGGGAAAGTACCTCAGTGGCTCAAGATTAAATTTTAAACAAAATGACTTAAAGCTTTCTAACACTGGACAGTTTATGTATAATGCATTTGACATCTAGCCTCTGACCACATTCTGTGCTTTCATATGAAAACATGCAAACGGAGGCATTTGAATTTTGCAATCTGCCATGTGAAACTCAAATAATAAGATATGTTTTTTTCAGTGTCCCTATTTGATGGCAATACTTCTTTCCATCATACTGGCAAACTGTCCTATGCAGGATAAATAATGCTGTAAGTAAACGAAATCAATTGGAAGTAAACTGAATGGAAGTAAACCCCCAAATGTGATCTCTCACGTTTATTCTTAACTTTTCTTTTAAAATCCAATATGGGACTCATACTACGCACACCAATAGGACAATTCTTTTGCGATAATATTTCTTTGGAAAGGGTGGGTGCTACAAATATTACAGTAAACCATCAAATTCAGTCCTTGCAAACTTTAGTTTCAAATAGATGAGCTGGAGTTAAAGTTAAAGCTGAGATGTGAACTGATGTTTTACAGGGTAAGATAAGGAAGCAAAAACGAGGGGGAAAATGTCTTTTTTGCAAGAATGACGAGAGAAAAAATACATTTTATCATAAGAATAATTCTGTTGCTGTGAGAAAAACCTGGTGATTTTTCCATAACAATCCAAATCCAAAATACTACCATGCTGTTTCTTTTTCTATTCCAAAAACAGAGAGTAAACCCAAAAATGATGACCTACCACTGAACACAAATAGCCTACAGCATTTCAGATGGTGTGTATTTGGCAGCTATTTGGCCTGTTTATGAAACCCGATGTCTTCAGTCACAGTACAAGAAAAGATCACTTTTTCTTGTGCATTTTTGTAAGTAGCCTGCAGATGTGAATAGTAGTGAAAGAATTCTGATAAGACTGAATGCTCTTCAGGGAGCACTTCAGAAAATGTCACTCATTCCAACATAAAGATCAAATCAATCACTAATGATGTAGGAAAAGTCACATCCTGTTGCCCACTTACAAGAAAAGATGATTCAATTATATGACGCACAAATGTCAAAACAATATATTCCATTTATGTTATTTTCTTTGTCATTTCATTGCTGTCATTCAAAATGTAGCTAAAAATAAAGTAATAAAGTAAAATGTGTGGTCATTTCTCATGTAAAAAAGGACCCCCTGGCATACGTTTTTTTATTTTCCAACATCAAAAGCTGCACTAATACTTTGCACCCCTGACTTTTCTGCCTCTGAGCTCATATTGAAACTGTGCAGAAGTGTTGTGCTTGCATTATCCCTGTGAATGTGGATCCAGCAGCTACAGCTCAGCAAGAAGGCACTTTTGCAGTGGCAGCAGGATAAAATCTCAGCTCAGAGGATAATCAGATGGATCACATGCATGGCAGCACTTGCTAAGTTACATGGTTTTAACTATCTATCAGCACACTCATTTTCAAGCTACTTCAACCTCCCATTGCCCAGAAAGGCTGTTTCCATTTTGATTGTGAATGTTTCTGCTGTCAGACTAAAGCTTCTAGACTTCCCACATATGAAAACTACATTTTCATTCTGATGGTGTGTTTAGAAGTCACTAAATAATGCACAGTCTCCTGATCACGACACCCTCTTGATGCCAATAAACTGCACTTATTTCACTCATCAAGTCTTAAAAATAGCCAAGATTTTGTTTCGTCTAAAGCCACACATGACATGTTATTGTCACTGACGTCCATGTGTGCCAGTCAAGGATAATTTGCTTTCAAGCCAATCAATTCAAATTGTAAATAGAAACTGCCTCTTTTGCTAATGGTCAAGTATTCTCTTCTGGTTTGTTATGACAACCTTTTCAGGCCAGAAGCTTTTCAGTAGTTAGGGGTTTTAAAGATATCCTTTTAGCTGAATTGATTGCTAAGAAGAGAAAGAACTGAATCAAGCTTCTGTGGCAGCCTTCAAAGCCACAATGTAGAATATGTCCTTGCAAATTTATAGAAAACACTCCAGGCCTTTCCTGTCTGATTGGAAAAAAAATCACCCTAATATAACTTACATCTTGGCTCTATTCATCTCAGTCCTATCAAAATGAGAATATAAAAGACTAGAAAACAACCTCTGTTGTGCTTTAAGACTCCTTGAGCAAAGTCAAGACTCACAAACCAAGTCCAGACTTAAAATCAGTGAAACCTACAGACTACCCCTTCAATAGGTATGAAAATAGGTCTATTAGTCTATTGAGATAACTAAAAGGCCCAAAAATGACAAACAAAGTAATGAAGAAAAAAAGTGGGCTTTTTCCCACCTTCTGTGGAGGACACCCAAAGGTGACACAGCTGCTCTGCAACCAAGTTACTACAGTATCAGAGTCTCAATGCTTCAGTTGAGCTGTCTGAATATTCAGCATCAACTTAACCAAATTGTTTATGTAATCATACTGTCTGTCAGTACCCGTGTAAAATCAGCCAGGATCATTCAACCCAGTCACTTTGTTGAGTGGATGATTCCAGAACACTGCGCTGTGATGCAATGTGCCACCTGAAAAGAGTTTGTTTACTGTTGGGTTACCATTTCTGTGCTTTTGACTGCACATAATCACACACTCATACTTACGGTATAAGCAGACTTGATAAACGAACACAAAAGCAAACACTGGGTGATGACAACAAAAGGAAATGAGTTTATAGGAAATGTGTTCCTCCAACTATGTAAATGGACAAAAACCCAGATTGCACATTTTGAAATGCTGACTGTATCGTGCTCAGACTATTCCCGAGTACTGCCTGCAGCAGGTGATTTCCTTATTTCAAAGGAATGCATCATTAAATTGTTTGCAGAGCGATACATATGCTTTATGTTGGTGCCTATTAATTTCTTTTTATATTTCATGATTTATTTACCAAAGCTTATTTGCATTAATATATCAGGATGAAGTGACACAAAAGGTCAAAGTTTGCTTGGCAAGAACATAAGAATTTGAAAAAAATGCATGTAAGAGTGGAGTATATGAATCTTCAAACCATCATTCTTCAAAGAATCTATAAAGTAATATACTACAATGTTGACCAGCTCTACTCCTGGGAAAGTTTCTATCCTATAATTAAGGTTTGTCATGACTGAGTTAATCAAAATGTAAGTGTTGCAGTTTTGAAGCATCTGGTAACATCTGGTTACAAAAGTGCGGCTGCTGAATACCCTCTGGATGTTGGATGGATGTGATCAAAAGTGAAACACTATTTTCTTTTTTTTTATTTATCTGTGACATTTTGATTATGAAGCATCATCATCACTGTTATTATTGCCCCATCCCTAAGAGTCTTTGGTATATTGTCTCATTACCAAAGGAAAAAAATAGCAAATTATTGGTGAAAGGCATTTTTAATCATCTAATTAACCAACCAATTACACAGACACAAGCACACAGAAGCAAGACATTGTAGCTATGGCTAAAAAAAAAGCTTACTGAAACTGGAGATGCCTCGTATTTAATACAAGATTACAGAATCCATCCATCCATCCATCCATCCATCCATCCATCCATCCATCCATCCATCCATCCATCCATCCATCCATCCATCCATCCATCCATCCATCCATCCATCCATCCATCCATCCATACCTGCCTAATCCAGTTATTTATGCTAGTTATTTCTAGTAAAAATACATATATATCGTGTTATAAATTTTATTAGTTTTGAATATGATTTGTACTTCCTTCTGTATACTAATTTATCACAAAATCCAGCATACCATATACATATTTACAGATATTTGGGTAAATTTATAACATTTCCATTGTCGCATTATACATTAAGCACTTTTCTTGCTTTGTCAACCACACTAAGTGTTATACAATACCACGTGCATCCATTATTACACATTTATACTTCTTATCAAACAAAATCAAATGTATTTATGAAGTATGTCGAGGACACATACCACAACTGACCAAAGTGCTGTACACAACATTAATGTAACAATAGTAAAACAAATCAAATATGCTCAGGCAGATTAGCAAAAGAGAGAAAACAAACAGATTGTTGAATTCCCGAAAGGTAAAAACATTGGGATACTTACAGTGGGAAATGCAGTTAAAAGCCAAGGAGAACAAGGGTGTTTTAAAAGCTTGAATAAAAAGGGCACATTTAATTGACAGTGGAAGACCTGCCACAGCTATGAAGCTGCCTTTGTAAAAGCTCCTTTACAAACTAACCTCAATCAGGGAATGGCTGAAAGCAGTTGTTCAGAAGATGTAAGAGGTCTGGAGTAAAAGCACAGGCATTCAGTAATATAATCAGGTGCCAACCCATCCAAAGCTTTAAAAACACACAAAATTATATCAAAATGAGATGCATATATGATGGAAAGAATCTATCTTCTATACATTTTATTCTGTCTGTAGACAGCTCTCAGCCTGTCTGATTGTTGGAGAAATGCGCTGCCTCCTGAACTACAGCCCTGTCATGTGCTTTCATATATCACATGATGAAATTATGCAGTTTTTATCATCCTGTTGAGGGAATTTGAATCTCCTGTATCATCACGCATAAAGGCAATGTGAAACTGCAAGTGTAAAACAATCAACGTAGGAGAAGGTCGGCATCCTCCTTATCAGTGTTGAATATGAAGCATGGACATGATTAGACTTTTTAGATGAGACTGTCTGCTGACGCATACACACAATAACAAAGACAGACAATATCTGCACTGCATAAGTACACTTTAATGCTTTTAACAGCGTGGCAGCAGACGGAAAGTAATTTCACTGCTTGTATTCTCGCAAATTCCAATGTAATATTCTGCCCTGCCATCAATATTAACAATTATAAAAGCCATCAAGTGTGCCCCCAAATTCAATCAATAGCTCCTATAATAAGCTTTCAGGAAATGCGCTGCAGGCAGGAGATATATTTTATTGTGTAATTTTAGTAGGATTAAGATCTGTAGTTAGGAGTTAGAAACTCAGTATAAACACAGATTTAGCATCAGCAAAAAGTTACTTTTTGCTCAACCGGCCATAACGATTAACACGTTAAAAAAAGCAAAACCACGCAGTGCACACTGCAGCATCTTAGCATTTATTTTATGTAGAAAACCAATATGTCCGTATACTCTATACTATGTTCATTAAGGCATAAACACTAACTCATACATTGGAACATGATGTAAAATGAAATTTCATGCAGATTTAAAATCGCAAGACTATGAATGCAAAAGCAAAATTTACAAATTGGCAGGTGGTTCTCGCAGATTTATTTGCACTTCCACAAATACACAAATCACAGCATTGTACAATTGTACATGTAGCCGTGTGACGCAAAGCATGTGGAGCCTAACTGCTGCTGAGCAGTGTAGAGAAAGATGACCAAAGTGCTGCGAGGGAAGGATTATATCTGGAGATCTTTAATTTCAGTCTTGGGTTTCAAAAGCCTGCACTGAGAAAATGAGAGAGTTGCTGAATGACCAGTAGGCTATCAGCAAATGGGTGGGCAGTGACACAGGGCCCATTACAGGGACCATTATGGAGGCGCACACAAGTTAAAATGACTCTGTCTGAATGATTTCTAGCTCTGGGCAACAGTCAGATCTATCATACATATTATTATGTGTTAAACATCAGAAAAATAAGTAATGGAACTTATTATATATGATTATTATTTCTAACCTGTGGCAAAACCTCAGAGAAACTGGAAGATATAGGGGTGATGTGTTTGCTTTGTAAATTATGTAGAGAAAAAAAGACCGTTTGATTCTTTTCTGTTTGACAGAACTGAGATAGAAAAGTGCTGAAGTGAAGGTTGTTTATTTCCATCCTATCACAGTGGGGGGACAGAATCAGCTTGATATCAATCCTTTTTAATGCTTATGTGAGAGAAACATCTGGTTTTCAATTAGATATTTAGCAAGCCTACAGTGGGGGGTAACCTCAAAGCAGAGGTAGTGTCAGTGGGCCTACAATAATGATGTGGCTAATGTGCCTATCGAACAACACGTGGATGGAGAGCACAGCCTGCTGCAGTATCTTAAGATAGCTCTGCGCAGTCTGTTTCTTCTGATAAGGTGCAATCTGATTGAAGCATGCTGCAGGTATATAAGTTGTCTAACAGAAAATAAACCTCAGTCAACAGCCACAGATTAATAAATCCACACCTGCAATCACACAAACATGATCCTGTCATGTTGGTTACACATTCCTGTTTGAAACCCCAACAGTTCAGCAGCCTATCTCCGCTGGCTTTTTGCTTGCATGGGTTTGAATAATACCCTCTGAGCCTTCCGGGGGGTTATCGGCTTTCACCTCCTGGTAACAACCTGTCTTATAAAGTTGTTGTTGAAAAATTGTTTTTTTTTCCTTTTTTCAGCCGAGGTAGCAACATTTGACAATGCAAAGACAGCTAAAAATGAAATTAAAAAAAAGAGAGGATCTGTTGGAGCTGATAAGACCTCAGGATGGGGAAATTGATTACAGCTTGCTTTCCTCTGCGTGTGGATTTTGCTGATCTGACCAAAATCTAGTCATAATGCTGTAGAAGGAACGGATTTGACTTATAACATCCTTTATCTGTGATAGTCAAATAGCTTAGTTCAAGGGCCACTTTTGGGACAGGAGGAGGGAGCTGATGGCCAGTTGACAAAACTCAGTTATCACTGAAAGGCTTTCAACACGAACCCTACAGTTTTTTTCACTATCATCTCAAAGAAAAACAGTTTCAGTGATCAATGCCTCACAGGATTAAAGCAGCATGAGTGGAGTGTGTGCGTTCTGCCACATTCAAAACAATCTTGTATGTCCCCCCTTCATGATGTGTCTGACATGTATGACAAGGAGGAGGGATGCATGTTACCATGCTGCTAACACATTCGTCACCAATGACTTCTGTGCAGAAGCTGGTGGTCCTCACTGTGCTATTCAGCTCAGATCCATCCAGCATCTGATCCACACAAACTGATTCTACATGTGAAAGCCTGCATGCATCCATGGACAGAAGCACTGAGATTATTTGCCATCTGGGAATAGGTTGTTTGATTTAAAAACATGATTAAAGTAAGCCCACTGCCATCAGTTTTCAAGTGACGTCACCGTTAAAGGGTAAGTAATTACAGTTTTTGTAGGCTGCTGTTGTTATTCATCCACCGTGCTGTTGCCTGTTTCATTAGGGAAAAAAATCATTGTGTGCGAATTCATCACACACCTGTGACTCATCTAATAAGCTGGTGTTCTAGTTTAATATCAGTTATCAATTAAGAATCTATTTACTTGTGTGTGATCGCTGGTCATTGACACTTTGCTTGTTTGTGGGCTCTCATACAGTTTGAACTCAGATTTAATTGAGCTGGTTGAGTCCCGCTCTGTTGTCGGCATTCAGCATCTGAGTGTACAGACAGCTTCTGCAATAGTGTAGTCATTGACTTGGAGGATATGCATTTTCCCTGAAACATGAATTGTTTTTGTTTTGGGGAATTACTCTGTTTTTAGTTTAACTTTGTTAGGAGCGGTTGAAGGCAACCTTTGTTTTTGGGTAAATATTGGTGTGTTTTTTTCTTCCTCAACAACGAACTAAGGATCAGAGGGTCAAGTCTGACAGTAGCAGTTTGCTACTAAGGCTCATACATATGAACAAACCAGGAAGCAAAGACTAGTAAAGCAGGAATGGTTACATCAGAGTTTACAATCTATAATGGTTTGTGTAAAAATACACGAATCATGGCACTATGAACAAGTACTTTGTTGTGTTAAGATTGTACTCTTACTGACTCACCTACTCAAAAAAAAAACTAAAATCTATATAAGGTAAAATTATTAAAACCCAAACAACAGTTGCTTCTTCTTTTTTTCTTCCTGATATCTTTCTCCTAGAGTGTAAGAGCATGTTACTTTCATTAGGTTCTTCATTTTATTCATTGAGATCTTAGCTCTGATTTGAAGTAAAGTAATGTTTTAAACTAGAAATACCATATTTTTAAAGCTTTTTGATAAAAGTAACAAGTGCAAATTTGCTTTGTGAAGTCAAAATTCCTTTGGGCTCCTTTTAAGCCATTCACATAAACACAGATCATGACCAACACATTTTGACACACTGAGAATATCATTTTTGAATATATTCCTTTAACAAGACAAAACACACGTTTTTAGCTATTTCCAAGGTCTACAGATCTCTACGGAGGGTTGCTTGTTTTAAATAAATTGTATTCAGTATATTATTAAGCATTAAGTGTACAGTTCATTATTCAGAGGACTCACCTGGGCATGCCGGCAGCTGATGCATTACGGTGGTCCTGCATGATTATGCACCTGATGTTTATAGTCGTGCATCTCATGAACAAACACTGGCAGGATGGGTACATACCAAATCTGAGCTGGTGGGCAGCCCAGTTTGCTGCTTTTGGCTGAGAAAAGTTTGCAAATCACATTTGTCCACAACACTGAGATAAAGCTTATGACTCAAATCTGTGTGCATCTTTTTTCTTCTTTGTACTTTCTCCACCTACAGAAGAACTGACTGCAGTTGTAACCATATAATTATCTTCAATGTACTGATTGTATAACCTACAGAAAGCAACACAAATGTCAGACAAAACAACTGTTGGTAAACTATGGTTTGTATTTCAACAACAAACTACATCGCAGTTTACCCCTAAAATGTTTTGCACAGATGATGTCAAAATTAGATTTGCACATGGGCAAAGTGACATGTTTACTGGTCTATCTGTAGGGACGAAGCACATCAAACACTGTTGTTACACAGTTTAGTTGAAAAGGCTTGTCTCCAACCATTTGTGTTTATGGTACACTGACAGATTCTCTCTCTGCAATGAGACCAACAAGCTGCAACAGGGTCTTGAATCAAACATCACAGCGTGCTCTTTCTGCACAAATGAAGAACAGAGTTGAAATTAAGTCAGCTGCAGAGCCACAACATTTTCCACTGCAGATGAAATGACCCAGTGGCAGTGTGCCTAAAGGCACAAACTCAGCACCGATTTGCACACTGGTGTTCAGCAAAATCAGCAAGCTTTGGGAGAAAGTTTCTTTGTCCAAAGAATCATGAGTTGGATCTCTACGTTTCCAGCGTCAGTGACACTGAATACGTTGGGTTGTGAGTGTAATCTCACAGATTTCCTCAGATCTTTTTGATAAACAAAGCGCATGAAATCTGAAGTTGCTTCATTCCTAAATATTCACCTTAAGTATCTTTAAACTGTGAAAGACATCTAGTGAATCTATGTCCTGAAATCCAGATAAAGCTCCGAGCAACTGTGAGGCTCTGTGTTACAGCACAGTTCACACACCCGATGTGACATTTTGTCAACATGCTGTGTTAATGATCTGATCAGCATGGCTTTTCCAGATTATTGGGCTAGATCATTATCATTATATAAATGTGTCACTAACTGTCTTGCAGTCAGGTAAAATCGAGCAATCTCTTCTCTTTTTGTCCGTGTGTTTGTTCTTTTTTGTCAGTATTAGAGCTTTCATGTGAGACGTCCATTCGATGTCATTTAATTGACTTTTTTATTCAGTGAGGACAGATACATAAAGAACTCGTCACAAAATGACAATTATCTTTTGCAAGGCGTCACAGAATTTATACGAACTTCTTTTCCAATTTCCAATGACAATCCTGGTGTGGTTGGTAAACATGTGTTACTGTAATGCAAAAGGTAGCTGTGCCTGTAAGAACTGGCCAAGTGAGTGTCGGGTTTAATTACAGTGGTCCCATAGATTCTAATTGGCTTGAATTGGATTGTAACTGTGAAGTGCCTTAAGATGACATTTGCTATAAAATGACAATATATAAATAAAACTGAGTGTGGTAGTTAGCACCGTCGCCTCACAGCGAGAGGATTTCAGGTTCAACTCCCGGCTGGGAACTTTTCTGTGTGGAGTCTGCATGTTCTCCCCGTGTACGCGTGGGTTCTCTCCGGGTACTCTGGCTTTCTCCCACCATCCAAAGAAATGCATGTTAGGTGACTCTAAATTGTCCTTAGGAGTGAGTGTGAGCGTGCATGGTTGTTTGCCTCTGTGAGGTCCTGTGACAGACTGGCGACCTGTCCAGGGTGTACCCCGCCTCTCACCCCATGACTGCTGGGATAGGCTCCAGCCCGACGGATTAAGCGGGTATAGAAGATGGATGGATGGAAGAATCATTCAGATCAGTTGTGGAATGGAGTGTTGTCAAAAAACAGATAACTAGAAAAAAATGACAAAGAACATAAGGGCACGTCTAAGTTACCAAAAAAAATGGTGCTCGGCTGTTGGCTATAGGGCAATTAGCTGACAACTTCATCCATGAAGTAAGACTGAAATCTCCAAGGGGCCACTTTTCCAGACCTTATATACCGGAAGCCCCTCCTACAAGAACAAACCATGAACATCAATTATCAATCAACCTATGCACAACAAGTACAATTATTCTAACTGCTCTGATTTACAATTACAATGTCTTTGATCAAGTGTTTAAACCACTACTTATTGAACACCATTCAAAATAAATATATTCTATACTCTATATCCAAACCAAAATGGTACACTCTGACAGCGCCTCTTTTATAAATTGTTTTGGAGCTTTCAACAGCCTGTTTGCCACTCTGGACCTTCAACCTTTTTATTTGCAAGGCGTGGGACATGTTTGCATATAGAGGTAATAAAAATAAAGACAAAAATGAACATGGATGTGTCATGGTTCGTGGTGCGAGAGGACTACCCAGATGCAGACTTCAAAAAACGCAGATTTATTAACAAAAAAAGCACAAGGCAAGAACAAAAGACGCGGCTACAGAAGAACTGTGGAAACAAAACAAGACAGCGGCTATGAAACAAGACTATGAAAAAACCAAGACTATGAGTAAACAAGACGATGAAACTGTGTGGCAAAAACCTGACCTGACGAGACTGAGCAAACGTGGTATGGAACATGAAAGGTAAGGTGAGGATTCTGCAACGACTGATGGAAACCTGGAAACTAATTAGTGATGACATGCAGCTGTGGAACAGAAACAGGTGACTTGAATGAAATTTAACGTGACAAGAATGAACCAAGACCTGAAAACAAGACAAAACAAAACTCAAAACGTGACAGGATGAATAAATTCCTTTGAATGTCGGTGTGCAGTTTGCTGTTACTTCTAAAGAATGCAAATGATTAATAGCTTGACAAAAAGAATGCCAAAATCAGACATAAAGCTGGCAAAGTTAGCATGCAAACCACGTGTTCCATTGTTCTGCTGTGTTAACTTGATCTTAGCTTAAATACAACCCAATGTGTCCTTCTCAAGAATAGTGCACAACATCAGTCAAGCTACACTAAAGCACAACAACTCTAGAAAACTGGCTTGATGGAATTAGACGTTAGTCCATTGAGATTGATGTGTAACCTGCACATTGTCAGGCATGCCTCCGTGACAATGCCCTCTCTTGTCCGTCTAATCGCAGCATCCTCAGTGTGAATTAGCATGTGCTGTCAGGTGTTGTGTTCACAAACGCACCAAGCCGAGCTAAAGCTGATTAAAAACCTCCATCTACTGTTGTCATTTGGCACTGGTTTGAATGTAGATTAAGCACTCTCACATTGCTCAGCAGGCCCTGAAGTTAGAGAGAGTTGGCAGTTTTTCTGACCAGTGTCATTCCTATAACTAGTGGTTTTTAACCAGGCAAAAGTTAGTGAGTTATTAAACCCTATAAAGCACTTTTTTAGATGAGGCTATGTCTTACTTTTAGTACTTCACTTCTGGTAAGTGAAAACAAAATATACAAGCAATAGGGACGTCCTCCCATTGGTGCTGAGACGATAGATAAAATAGTTCAAAGCATCATAATGCTTTGTTAATTGTTGTTGCCGGCTTAACAAATGGCAACTGGAACATTTTGATGTTAATAAATTTTAGTTCAAATAAAATATCAGCATTCTACTATCCTTGTGAAATACAATGATATGTATTGGAAATGATCTGATATGATCGTGTAAAAGGAAGAAATCTCTCAAGTTTCAAAACTGACCAGATTAATAGGTTCGGAAAAAAAATGATTCTGTCTGGAAAATCAAAGCTGACGCTACATTCATATTAACATAAAAACGCAAAATCTATTAACATAAACACATAGATGTTGAAATGAAAGCAAAAACTGTCTATATGCTGCATGTATACAGTCTCTAAAGGCAGCCTGTTACTGTACAACAATATTTTCACTGTCCCCATGGAAGCAGGAAGGAGTCATCACAATGACTCGATCAAACATGATCTCAAACATCATTCTCCCTTTGTGGAAGAAAGAGGATTCACATTGGAAAACAACATTTGCTTCATGACCTTTGCAGTCGGAGAGACACACTGGAAAAGGACATGAGTCACGTTAAACATAAAAGATATCCCATCGCTTTTTTAGAACCACAAACTACTGTGAAAATATGAACCTTTGCTTTGCAATATCCCCCCTTTTTTAAAAAAAAATAAACAAACAAGCAATTTAGATAACAAACAAGATTAGTTGAACTATAATGCAATGACTTAACTACAAATAGGTCAAAATGTGATGGGAGTAAATGAAGACAGTCAATGATATTGCTGTTGTCTAATAGTAAATATGAATGCTGAATGAACAGTTTAATATAAGTTATTACAGAGAACTGCACAAAAGATTACTATATTTTAAGACATGTGTTTTTTATCCATGCAATAGTCATTCCTAAGCAGAACCTAATCTCCAGATTGATAATTTATAGTTATGTGACTCAATAACAGTGTTATTGTTGAGATGAAAAGGTTCTTTCTTTCTCTGAAGACCCTGTTGAAATCTTAAAATATATGAATGAAAATAGGAGCAGAACTCTGAAGGATGTGATTCTGTTTGGTATGGCTTTTCAAAAGTGCTATGCATCAATGCTCTGATGCACAGTGCGTTTGTTTATGTAGGCTGGTGTTAGAAGCAGGGAACATGAAGAATCGAAGGAGATGATGAGCTGCTGCTTGAGTTTAAGCCAGCTTTAGGATGCGTAGGCTACACTATCTGTTTGGCCGCCAGAGCACAGGGCTGTGCTCGTGGTGTGATAACATAGGACCCAAGCATAAAACAGGCTTAGTCTTCTGGAAAAGTTCTTTAATCATCTTGATGCGCTTAGTGAGCAAAGACTGGGAATTGAAGTGAAGACACTCAGGTCAGATAATGAGACTTACATCTGTAACACAGAAAATGTGATTTCCTTGAATCCAGTCGAGGAGGAAGAAAAGCTCATTATCCTTATCACTTGTCAAAGACCAGATATCAATGTTATGCTATCTTCTTAAGGTTTTGTCGGAAATTAGCAGATTTTTGTTTGCCGTCCGTTTTTATATTTCATGCCTTTAACTGTATGTGGCCACTGTTTCAATTCTCTTTCTGACTTCATCATTGTACTTTATTTTTGCATTTGCACTTTTCATTTATTTCTTGCAAAGCTGACAGTTAATTGAACAGATGGATGATAATCATGTCATTGCAAAGCTTCCCTGGAGACTGCCCCCTCCCTCTAGCAGGGAACAGCCCAGGTTTTTACGTCCTACCAAGCAGCAGACAAAATAAAATGCGATGGGTGTAGGCAGAGAGAGGAAAACAGTTTATCAAGCCAAACACATTTTGCAACATTCTGTAATTAGAGCTGACATTGATTAGCACTTAGACTAATCGTTGCAACAGTTGAGTGCAATTTCCACATTTTCACTGGAATCTTGTCATTTCTGAGAAAAATTCTTTTCCATAAATTGATCTTGGTTACAGAGTTTTCTGTTGGTTTTAGACTCTATTCATGTAATCAAAACGGAAAGCTGTCACAGGTGGATTTTGGTGATGAAATGTGACAATTTCCTGAATGTGAGGCTTTCCTCTTCGAGAAGTCAGAATGTTGTTCCAGCTTACGGCATGCCTGGAGCTGTAGCTCTGTCCTGCTCAAAGATATGTCAGGAGCTTGCAGGTTTGCTGTCACAGGGCTTAAATTTATTGCTTGGAACAGTCTATCAACTAACTACAATGCAAATCTGCTCGGAGGCAGTAGCTGGTAGCTGGAATCACGTCATCAATGCCTGCTGTAAACAAAATGAAGATGAAATTGAACTTTTTCAGTCAGGAATTGGAACTTACAGTCGAGTGATGCAAGAACAGAGAACACAACAGAGAGGAATTCAGCTTCATGATAACATTTCAACAATCATGATAAATAAATAATATTTATCGACAGCTGGTAAGATTACACATATGAGCAAGTTTAGGATTTATTGATTCATTTCACAAATTTATTTCTATATGCTGCAACACCATACGTTACAGACAAAGGAGACCTCCGATAAAAGCCAAACAACAGATTTGGCACATTGTTGTATGATATTTCCTCAACTAGAGACTGAGGCCTTTATTTACTTAAAAGGCTTAGGGTACCAGGCCTCTATCAGGGTCAAACCTGTATCAGAGGCAGGCATTGGTGTCAAATTTTTCAGCACAGCCTTATTTTAATGTCTCAAAATTCAATCTGGAACGATGCACATAAGCACTTATGCCTTATTTCCACAAACCTTTGTCTTTATATGCGAGTCAAGCAGTCCATTTATTCCTAAGGAATGCTAGCATCTCAAAGTAGGTGCGCAAAACTCCTCCATCAGTTTTTGTGCTTCATAGAATTTCCCTCTAGTACTTTGAGGATATTCAACTTTTCCAGTGGATCGTGTAGAGATACCGCACTGTGTGCCAGAGAACTGAATAAACTAAGCAGCGAACAAACTGCTAGCTTAACAAGCTTTAACTACAATCTTAGCACTGCCAGCAACCTATCAAATAAAAAATCCCCTCTGCATATAGTTGGACAGAAACAGTCCTTTTCTCAGCAGGGCTGTAATTGTTCCAGATGTGCAAGCATACATGCAACATCTTACAAGACTGATATAGTTCAAAGCTAAGTCCAGTACAACAAATTAGTTAAAAGATTGTCATTTCATTAAATTGATCAGATAAAAGTGGTAGAAAGTGAATTTCTTTTGTCTTTGTTATGCACACTGTAATGTCGAGTCCTGCTTCTTCTTCTTGCTCTTCTTGGTTTCTACTTCCCCTTCTCAGCCTGTATTTGGAGCCAGTCTATTTGTTCGTGTCTGTCAGCTATTAAATTAGGCTTTTAATCATGAATCACCACTTTTATTTAAGAGTAAACAGAAACAGCTTTCTAATTGTGTCTATTCTCTTCTTGAAAAACAAGGAAAAGCCTTTTTTACTTTGTTTGTTTAGTTTTTATCATACAAGAAATTAAATTATGAAGTGTTTGATAGTTTAGCAGCCAAGTCAAACAGCTTGAGAGGAGCAGCTGCGAGCTATGCCGCACCTGACTTCTGAATGAATGCAACACTGTCTCTGTGATCACACAGGTTATCAAACAAGCACCCAAACTAAAGAAACACTATCAGCAAGATCTGATATACTCAAAAATGAGTACCTATGAGCACTGTGCCAATAACGGTACAACTGTGGACCTGAACCTATTGATCCTTAGCACACAGGTCAAGAAACATCCCTTCATCAGCTGTTAAAAATGAAAAAAGTGAAAAGACAAACACAACTGAACATTTAACCAGAGTATTTTGCAAGTGAAAACATTTCTTTTGAGCAGCTTACAATCAATGATGCATCTGTAATGAATTTCCTGCATGTGAAATAACTGATTAATGAGCCCATTTTGTATATGGTGTGAGCAAGGTGGCGGATTTGAATGTATTAGATTCACACTAGTTGTTCATATCATTTAAGTAAAAACATTTAAGCATACACTTAAATTTAAGTATACAAATCAGAATGACAGGGGAGGAACTGGAATATCTTTTGTTGAAACAGCAACACTGGAATTGCCACACAGCCAAAGACTGGTCAGGTCTCGATGCTGCATAACCTTTATTATAAGCGTTATATAAGAGATGTCAAGCCTGGCTTTGGAAACGCTCCCCATGATGTTACGGGTTACTCATGCATGTTTTACATCCCGTCATGCTGCTGTGAGATTGGTCTGTAGAATCTCTGGAGGCTGTGAAGCGAATCTTCCAGAGGTCAATGCCTTTGCTCTCTTTTTAACATGAAAATGCAACAGTGTATATGATAGCTTGCTTGTGAGTATGTGTTTGTGTTGATGCAAGTCGCCTTGACATTAAAAAACTTAGCAAGAAGGAGAAAAATATATCAGTTTTGTGCTTTATTTACTCCGGAGCTTCCCTTGTACTCTCAGACATAACAAACCTTTATTTATTTTAGAAAATGAGGTAGAAACTGTGTTTGTTTTGTCTCATATATCTATCATAAATGTTGCCTTCCTCGTGGGGACACACACTCCACCAGCTGTGGCCATGTTGCCTGTTTTGACATGAAAGAAGCTCAGAGGAAAAGATTAAGATTATTGGGTTTGAGCATATCAGGCAGCAAATACATCAGTATTTAGTAAATTTAGTAAATTGCACAATGACAGCAAGGCTGTCATTAAAGACAGAGTTTACATGTATCTCTAATGTACATGTAAATGTACATTAAGATGTAAATCTAAATGGTGGCCACTATTTAGATTTGTTTTGAGAAACATGCTGCGGCTTGTTTGCAGATGTTTCTCTGAACCAATAGGCAGCATGTACATGATTATTGGGTGCGTTTTTATACAAAAAAGTAATGTCAAAAGTGATGCTGCTCACAATATTCCAAGTTTAAACCCCTTTTATGTACTCATGTACAATAGATGTAGTATTACATCGAGTCAGAGTGGCCTCTAGAAGTTATTCTTCTTAGTTTTAAATAGTTTTAACCATGTCACTATCAACAACATGCTAACATCACTGCAATAAATCCAACTTTCAATGCTGCTCCACGTGTTAGTTGTTCCCTGTATTCAAATTCAGATAATTTGATTTCTTTGGGTGGAATGGCTCACAGTATTTGAATTATGGTAGTCATCTTATTAGAGTTCATTACAAAGTGTATAATGGGCAGTTTTTTGTGTTCACTTGCTCAATTAAAAAATACAATCTCTGCATTATGAAGACCTGAAGGAGGAACACGGAAACTGATTTTATCTGCATTAATCAGGATAGATTGCTGTGATAGTGCTACACGGAATCCTTAACCCTCATCAATGCAAGTCTCAGTTTGAATCTGGTCTTTTTGAACATTATAAAACACGAGAATCAACTGCCACATCCGCTTTTGTTGGCATCGGCTCGTGGTGAGAAAAAGGATAGCACTTAATGTCATGTGTTTGTGTGTGACCGCTACTCCTCCCCCTCTATAGAGAGCTGAGTAATTTTATGCTCTAATTCTCTCCTTTAAATTAGGCAGGAAGCATGAAATATGAAAAAGAGAGATATTTTGAGAGGTCATGTGATTTGCAGCATTAATACTTAACATCCACTTGAATGAAATGAAACATTTTATTATGTCATGTGTGCAATTAATGTTCAGCTGTAATTTGATTAAATACGGGAGTAGTCTCTAATGTGTTCTTGATCCTTTGTTTACCCGTGAAATAAGATATGAGGCAACCATACAATAATCTACCGTCTGCTTTTGCATTTTTCTGGGTGTAATGCAATACGCGATCCCCTGCTGCGACGGTTTCTGGCAAAACCTAATCAAGCATAACATGAGAAGAAAGGCTTGTTTTTTTATGACAGCGCCTTTGCTCAAAAGGTTTATCTGAACTGAACTTATTTAAGACAAGTAGAACACATTTAGACTCATCTCACAACTTATGATCATTCTTCTTATCAAAATGTATGCTGTCCTCTAGTGTTTTGACATGTTATTCTTTGATAAAGCTTAGGGTGCCTCACACCTTCAATCTGTATTATAAGCAGCACGTTGTTGTGAGGAATAAATTAATCGCTGTCAAATCTACACCATCTTCGGCTTACCTACCGACATTTATGAGCTGTTATTTCTCCCATGTATTAGTAAATTGCATGCATGCAATTCATTTCCCCAAGGCACCTTGTCGTTTTTCTCATCTGAACAGAGTGACTGGGGCAGTCAGCTATATGGGAGATATATTAGTGTCCAGGAGCAGAGCACCGAGAGGGTCGGGCCTGTCTTTGTGATTTATTCCAAATCCAAAAGCCCTGCAGGAGCGTGTTGTCAATCCCATCGGCATCACCTTTGGGTCTCATCAAAGCACTGAGATGGAAAAAATGGAGACAGTTGTTTACAAATTCAGCTGCCTGTTTTGTTCTTTGTTGGGGAGAGGAATTAAAAAGTAAACTGGGACTGCTCTTGTAGTATTAAATTTGAAGAGGTCTGGGAAAACTGACTGGCATTTTCTTGGCCCATACAACAAGGGCGCTGTGTTGGCTTTAATCAATAATGATGGACTTTTCAGCTGTTGCACAATTCAAATCTCTCAGGCAGACTTTGCAATTACTGCTTGAATAATATTTCCACACATGTACGGCATATGTGCTGGATTAAGTAGGATACTGGCAGTGATTTGAAAATGGACAAGAGGATGTTATGATGGAACACTTATCATGAACAACAATGCAAAACAGGATACTCAGTTCAGCTAGAATCATGATCCTGAATCATCTTTTCTGCTAAAGTGTTACCTAAACGTCTACAGGCATATTAATCATCACAAACAATACATACCAGTATTCTCATATTGATCTCATTCACTTTTAATGTACAAGACACAAATGCTTGAACATGAAGTGCAACTTTAAATCTGGTGTCCACTGACACAGGTATTTCAGGTTAATACAAATTCCAAGTAATCCAGGAACCCAATTTTGTGTAAGTATTCATTTGCTTTTAGAATAAAACATTTTGGTAATAAAATTGTCTGAATAATGTGTTTTTACCCCGAAATAATAAAACATCATTAGTGGTAAAATTTTAACAATTTTTAACATAACGTACGTTAAAGGTACATAACGTACTGTAATGGGAAAACAATAAAGCCCATCATTGGAAAAATTGTGCTATTTCTAGCAAAGCATTATTCTTTGTAGATTTTCCCCATGTAGGCTGTTCAGGCTGATTCACTGTGTTGGAGACTGTTTTAGACTTTCCTATTAGAAAGCTCAGAGTTGTTTTTGTGTTGGTTTAGAGTGAAAGGGGCAAACTAATTTACCAGTTATACATACAGTACCGTTCAAAAGTTTGGGGTCACCTAGAAATGTCCTTATTTTTCAAAGAAAAGCACTGTTTTTTCAATGACGATAACATTAAATTAATCAGAAATACACTAGGGGTGTGATGAGATCGTGTACCACGAGATCTCGCGAGATTAAACTTGACGGTATTTCTCGTTGCGTTAAAAACCTAAAGAAGGAACCTAAAGAAGGAGAAGGAAAAGAAGAAGAGAAGGAGCAGGAGCAGGAGGGGAAGCAGCAAGTAGCCAGAATGACATCGGAAAATATTGGTATTACCATAGAAGATGCTCCCGCCACTTTCAAATCGTTTGTTTGGCAGCATTTTGGGGACCCGGTGGAAATGATAAATGGCAGTAGAGTGACTGATAAGACACGGACAATATGCAAGCATTGTATGAAAATAATGCCGTACACCGCAGCAATTTGATTTCAATTTGTGGAAGAAGAAGTTTATTAAAACCTCATGCTTTCATCATGCATGTAAAGAGTTCTAATAAAACATTTCAAAATGCATGTGCAACTCGGTTAAATAAAAGTCTGTTGGTCCAGTCATATTTTATCATAGTAGTTTTCTTAAAATCTCGTCTCGTCTCGTGAGCTGGGTGTATCGTCACATCCCTACTATACACGGTTAATGTGGTAAATGACTATCTAGGTGAAACAGCTAAAATGCCAAAGGTCTGCAATGCAATAATTGCTGCAAATGGAGCATTCTTTGACGAAAGCAAAGTTTGAAGAACAAAATTAATATTTAAAAAAAAATCATTATTTCCAATCTTGTCAATGTCTTGACTATATTTTCTATTAATTTTGCAACTCATTTGATTAATAAAAGTACGAGTTTTCATGGAAAACACAAAATTGCCTGGGTGACCCCAAACTTTTGAATGGTAGTGTATGTTATATTAAATCTATTTTCTAGTAAAATATAAATATAAAAATATAGTCTGAAAACTCTTCCAATGATGCAAAATCCCAACTCTGTGCGTTTGTCTAAGTCTGCTCTAATGTGACTTTTGACCCTCGGGGCTGTTGGAGTTCCATCATGTTCCAATGTGAGGAGGAAATAATGAGACAAACTCTGTAAAGTTCATCTTCTGTCACAATTTTATCTTCCAAATATTATGGAGAGAACATAAAAGAGACAAAATGATGACTGCCCTGCACTCTTTTATGCCATAATGCTCCACAGCACACCTCTTTCCATTACAGCAGAGCACCTTTGCCCCTCTCTAAAAGCCCAAACACACATGCCAGGCTGAGTCATGTTTAGTTCATCTCAGCACAAAACAATGGAAATACAACACCAGGTAAAACCTTTAGAAATACTTTGGTCACAAGTAGTCTTGGAAAATGTGAGCTCATTACAGACCAAAACATCATGATTAGGATATTTTTTTGTAATTGAGCAGCCCTGCAATTAAGTGATGTTTGATGAGCAGAATACAACAGAGAAAACTCCAGTCTGAAATATAAAGCTTTAGAAAGTGAGACCTCTTTTACGGTTACAAAGTGAACTGTGCTAGAATTAGTATGGAAGAGAACATATCTTTACCCTCCATGGAATACAATCCCTTATCACGTATGCCATTCATTAAAGCTGGAGTGACCAGACATCCTCATTTTTGGTGGCTTGTCCATGCAGCTGCAGCTGTCCTCAGAATTTTTCCAGTTGTGAAGTTGCTCGCCCGTGGCGATAAACATGGCAGATAAACATAGTAAACTGCCCTTTTCCTCAGGATAAAGTATGAAAATAAGGTTTTTCCTCATTGCACCAACAGTAGCTCAGAAACTTTTCCAGATGATGCAAATCTTGATGTTTTGATTGACCCATAGACAAGTCTGTCTGTGACATCTTATTGTTGAGACTCTACGTAATCTGGATTTAAAAGTTGCATTTGCTTTCAGCTGTTCAATGGAGTCTTTCCTCTGAGTTTGTTGAACACGTTCACCTTCATGGTTACCAACGGCAGCATCCTCAAACCAAGGCAGATGGGTGCATGTATGCATATGTCACAACAGTGATAATTATTTGCAAGCAGTGATTATTCCTGACTGGTAATTCCTGTATTTCTTAAGCTTTACTTTTCTACATCTCAGATAGATGAGCTGTCACACACAGAGTTATATTTTTAGACTTATATTATTTATTAGACAGCAGCTTTCCTCAGGTTGTGCCCTGAGGTTCATCCGAACTGTCAGAACAGTTTGATTTTGCTGTTAGTTAAAGCCTGATCTGTTTACTGAAGTAAAAAATATTCAGTATTTGCAGTTGTAACACTAACTTCATTATTTGCATGGGTGGGTAATTGGTAGATAGTTGAACCTCTCTAGTATTTAAATAACAAAGAACATTGATTAAAAATGTTCATATTCTGCTCCCTTCCTTTCTGCTGACATTTCTGAAAAATATGCTGAATTAACTTTCTTAAATAGCAAGGATAATTCCAACTACCTTTCTGTAAGGTGCAAGAAAAAGAGGCTATTAGATACGATGCAGCCACCACTTTCAGTGGCAAAACATCCATCCATCCACCAACCCACCCACCCTTCCACCCATCTGCCCACCCACTCATCCATCCATCCATCCATCCATCCACCAACCCACCCACCCTTCCACCCATCTGCCCACCCACTCATCCATCCATCCATCCATCCACCAACCCACCCACCCTTCCACCCATCTGCCCGCCCACTCATCCATCCATCCATCCATCCATCCATCCATCCATCCATCCATCCATCCATCCATCCATCCATCCATCCATCCGCCAACCCACCCACCCTTCCACCCATCTGCCCGCCCACTCATCCATCCATCCATCCATCCATCCATCCATCCATCCATCCATCCATCCATCCATCCACCAACCCACCCACCCTTCCACCCATCTGCCCGCCCACTCATCCATCCATCCATCCATCCATCCATCCATCCATCCATCCATCCATCCATCCATCCATCCACCAACCCACCCACCCTTCCACCCATCTGCCCGCCCACTCATCCATCCATCCATCCATCCATCCACCCATCCATCCATCCATCCATCCACCCATCCATCCATCCATCCATCCACCAACCCACCCACCCTTCCACCCATCTGCCCGCCCACTCATCCATCCATCCACCCATCCATCCATCCATCCATCCACCAACCCACCCACCCACCCTTCCACCCATCTGCCCGCCCACTCATCCATCCATCCATCCATCCATCTGCCCGCCCACTCATCCATCCATCCATCCATCCATCCATCCATCCATCCATCCATCCATCCATCCATCCATCCATCCATCCATCCATCCATCCATCCACCCATCTGCCCGCCCACTCATCCATCCATCCATCCATCCATCCATCCATCCATCCATCCACCAACCCACCCACCCTTCCACCCATCTGCCCGCCCACTCATCCATCCATCCATCCATCCATCCATCCACCCATCCATCCATCCATCCATCCATCTGCCCGCCCACTCATCCATCCATCCATCCATCCATCCACCCATCCATCCATCCATCTGCCCGCCCACTCATCCATCCATCCATCCATCCATCCATCCATCCATCCATCCATCCACCCATCCATCCATCCATCCATCCATCCACCAACCCACCCACCCTTCCACTCATCCATCCATCCACCCATCCATCCATCCATCCATCCATCCACCAACCCACCCACCCACCCACCCTTCCACCCATCTGCCCGCCCACTCATCCATCCATCCATCCATCCATCTGCCCGCCCACTCATCCATCCATCCATCCATCTGCCCGCCCACTCATCCATCCATCCATCCATCCATCCATCCATCCATCCATCCATCCATTCTATCCCAGCTGTCATCGGGTGAGAGGCGGGGAACCTATAGGTTTTTTTGGCTGCTGACATCTGTTCTTCAAAATTGACTTTTAATCACTTGAGTTGAGGAAGTTATTTATTAGGCACATTGTGATCACATTTATTTACGTAGTATGTCAGCCACTGTGAGTTACACCAAATATGAAGAATAACGCACCACCTGATTACTTGATAATGTATTAATAGGCTAATTAAATGGTGATAAAGAGAAGGATACTCATTCTTTTCTTCTGAACACCCCAATACACGTATATATTCAGTCCACTACTGCAGACTCAAGAGATGCATCCACAAAGACAACGCCCAGAGCTGGTGCTGTCTTAGTTGACACATCTCTTTAATGATCCAGGACAGCACCTGTGGAGTGGCAGGCTGGAGGTGGTCACCATTTTTAAAAAAGGGGACCAGAGAGTGTGCTCCAACTCTGCGGGGATCACACTGCTCAGCCTCCCCGGGAAGAAAAGAGGCGCCAAACGAAAGGCAAACCTCATATTTCAGGAGGCCTCTGAGTTTGGAGAATCAAGGGAAAATTTTAGGTGGGTGAGCCAACTAAAATTCCTTATGATGGAAATCACTTGTATAATTCCTTACGGCCTCAACTCTCCTAGTGACGCTTGATTGTTTTTCATCCGGTTGTACAAACTGTGGACAATAGGACAATAGGGCGGATGTAAGCAGCCTCTGATCACATCATATTCAACTCACCTTTTAAAATCGTGAACTTTGATTATAAAGTAATATTCAGTTTTATTTCTAAGATGATATATGAGATAACCTTCAGGTAACCATGTGATAAAACTGCATCAGAAAGAGTAAATTAAGCACTTTTTGTAGAATATCTATTGAACATTTGTAGTTTCAATGCTGCAGACCCACTTCACAGCCTAATACAAGAGTGTTTGAAATCCCATTGCAGCATGGTTGTCTTCTCTTTCTAAGTCCTTGAGATATTTCTCCTCTTTCCTACAATCTTTCCTTAAGCCCATGACATTCAGCAAGGTCATGAAAACAAGCTTAAGAAAAGACAATAGGAGATAAGCTTTACTATATGACCAGACTAAGCGTATTCTAGCCCTAATCATGGCCATTTTTTTAACCCTACCAAACTACTATTATTGCCTAAACCCAATAAACAAGTAATGTTTTTGTAAGAAAGTGTTTTTGTAAGAAAGTGTTTTTGTAAGGTGTTGTTGTGTCATTTATAAACGTATATTGCTAGCATGAGTCATACTTCCCTTCTGCCACTTGTAGGGGCAGTAAGTTACAGGATGCTATAATCGTTCATATTTAGGGGTAAGAACAAATTACTTATATTACCATTTCAACTGCAGGACTTGTTGTTTGAAGTTGCCCCACCATTTTTGTCCCACCAAAACCACAGTCAACATTATCCTCATATTCACTTCCTTACCATATCCAGTGGGAAGCATTCATCTCAGTTGGGTTTATTCATGAAGACAGGCAAGTGCCCCATGAATTATAAATAGAACGGAGCTCTCAGCCTCTTAGGATCAGACTGCCTCTTACCAGTTGCCAGAGGTTTGAGTTTTGAAATACAGCAATAACATGAACACAGTCGCAAAACGTAACTGAAATGATAAGATGAGGTACACAACAATCAACCCTGATTTGAGAATTTACTTGTTAATTCTTACATCTTCACATTGAGATCAAAACTAAATTGAAATCTTGTTTGCAGATTTACTTTTGATACAAAGTTCATGTTAACACTAACTCATGGGTAACATTATCTAGTTTTGCACACAATGAGATGATGAACATAAAAAAAATAAAACCATCCTGGATGTTGTTGGCAGTCTAACAGGAAGCACTTCAACATTACATCTTTTGAGTACATGTGACTGAGTTTTATAAACGATATCTCCGTCTCTCTAACTGTCTTTTGCTGTTGAAGAAACAAAAAGGAAAAATGGTTCCACTCCAGAGCAAATTCCACTCCAGACGCCATTAAAATTCCAACCTGTTTTCCTTTAAGTAGTAAAAGGTGGTTTAATTTTCAAGCATATTTCATTCAAATGATCGAGTAACCAGGACAACCCATCTCTATCAGACCTTCAGACCTCTGAAAGACTGCTTTGTGTTGCTCTCTGTGATTTAAACTTTAAAGAATCAAACTGATGTGCACCATGAGAAACCAAAGGTGATTATCCTGATGGACTAGATAGAAAAATGTAGCCTATTATGTGAGGTGAGAAAAGGTTGATTAAATTGAGTTTTGAGTTAATTCAGCTTCCCTTTTCCTAACATAACTTTGGCTGACCATGCATTGCCCTAAACCTTCTGGGACATTAATAGCTTGGGCAGACTTTATATTTCTAAATTATCCACCAAACTGCACAATGACTTGGATATGTAAAATTTTCCCAGTCATATAGACTCTTCAGCATGCAGTCTGCATAGTGCTTGCATGTAATTGTTATTACAGACGAATTGTAAACAAGACCCACAGTACGTGTATTTGAAATCAACCAGCACAAAGAAAAAAGATGCTGTGTGTGTGCAAGCTGAGCCTTGTTAAATTCTTTAGTGGGTCACAAACTGTGCTTGGTCTATGGAGATAAAATCTATTTTTTAAAGTTCTTTATCTGTATTACATACCTATGAGATGTTTTTTTGTCCCCCGGTGACATTGTAAATGCACCAGGTGATGCTGTGCTCACCCCTTCATTTTTGGCCAAATGGTGCTGAATTTGAGGACATGAGCAAAAGGATAAATTCATAATTGAAAAAAAAGAATCCAAAAAAACTATGAATGCAAGTTGCAATATCAGCTGTGTTTGTTGAAAACACATATAGTTTATTTTTAAAAATATTTTGCCTGAGATAAAAATCAGCTAAAACATATTTGAGAGATTTTCTATTATGAGTAATACAGAAGAAGTGCCGCCCCTAGCAATGTCAGGGTAAGTTACAGTCATCCAGAAATAGGTACTGAGGATAGGAGGTGAAAGTGTCACCCCGACTTAGGTCAAGACAACAGGAGCTTTGCAGAGAGAACAAAAGTGGCCTAACTGCTTCCCTCAGCCACAGAAAACCTTTGTTTTATGCAGCAGGCTACAATTGCAGCTCATCTGCTCTCCAATCAGATCAAGGTTTCAAATATGTTTTCATCCCTAAATCTGTGAAGCAACAGAGTATTAAGATTTCTCTGATGAGCAGAGAGGATGATGTTATACTCAGATAAATCACAATTACTTGCAGAACTTTATGACACGTAAGATTCTTTACTACACACTTATTGTTACACCAGCTGTGCGATTGCATCATAAATCTGTAGGCTCCCACAACTGACAACAACATGGAGGTCCTCTGAAAAAAACTGTCAGTAAAGACAGATCAAAGAAAGATACCTGTAAGAGAATACTTCATGTTGAATTTTTATCAACTGCTGAAAGATGAAGGACAGCTTGTGCTGTGAGTGGGCATACAGCCGTGTGTCACTGTGCCAAACACTCACAGGAACTGTTAATGTTAAACGTGCTTTGTTGTTAAAAAAAACACAATTTGCAGCTATTTTCTCCCTTTGCCTTTTAGAGAGCTCTTCAGAGTGTATGTACACACAATCTGTCCTTTTTGTGTGAAAATGGAAAACTGTGTGATGTGCCTTACAGCAAGAAATACAAAGCCTTATGCAATATGTTACAATAGTGCTTCCACTTTACTCACTTGATGCACTCACAAATTATTACAACTGTGACAATTAGAAAACTAAATAAACTCACTAAATACTGTCTGAGCTAACATTTAAGCTAAGACAAAAGGCTGACCTGTAACAGAAAATGTGCTTCTGCCAGGCAGCACAGTAGGTGCAGTGGCTCGATCCGTTCTGTGACGAGTTTCCTCCGTGCCTTTGTGAGTGTCCTCCAGGTATTCAGGTTTCCTCCCACACTCCAAATACAACCATAATAGCCGACTCTAAACTGGGCCTTGATGTGAAAAAGATCAGACAATAACATTCATTCCAATATAATCAGTTTGCCAGTGTGAGTATTTCATGTCCTTTCGGTGCAACCACGCCTTGTTTTTCTCTTTGTATTTGCCAACAACAAGGTGAGTTCCTGACTACTTACATTCTAATGTCTCACCAACATACGGACAAAAAGTAACTGTGTTTTCTGGGCCAACTTGCTTTCCAAACGGAGATAAATTTCACTGAAGATTATTTTCAGAATTGGTCTGCAAGAGTGAGAACTCACTCACCACAGTGAGAACTATTAATGATCCTTCTGCAGATTCACCTACAAAAACCTTGTTGTGGCTTTTACTTCCTCTAGATAGTCAAGTTTGATAATCTTCTCGGTTCCACCAGAGTCATGACTGACCCTGACAGTGCCAATCTGAGGACCTCACTAAACCATCCAATCAGTGGTAGCAATGGAAGGTTTGTTCACAGCACATTGACTTAATGAATGTGAGCTTATGATACTCACTTGTGGATGGGAAATATTTATGTTGAATGACAGGTTATGTAATTGTCAGTGTTTGTAATTATAACATGTACAGGGAAGAGGCTGGGTACATCCTGGACAGGTAAGCAGCCTGTCACAGGGCCAACACAGAATCCTGCATGCTGTCATGTAGTTAAATATCAACCAACTGTGCCCTGGCCACACTGATATGCTCCTGTTTTAAAACAATCAATAAAGAGAAAATGAAAAAGAGAAATTCTTTCATTCTTTTTCAATACACTGTGGTATATTCCCTCGGCACTAACACACGTTGGCAGCCCTAATTATGTCGTGTGAAAATATGCTGCATCTAAAGTTAGACAGTGATGGTTAGCAGAGTACACAGCGAATACCTTTCTAGCAAAAAAATCAATCAAATGTATTAGATGCAACATCATTTCCCACAAATGATGAATCCAGTTCAGACAACAAATTGTAAGCAAAACCAGATGTTAAAAAAATCACTAAAGCTGTGAGCTATGGGCCTCCGAAATGGCTGAAAAGAGCGCTTTAAACTTCCTATAAGAGAACTGATAGAAAAGGAAGGACTGCCAAGCTTACTTTATACTCTCATTCTGTTGTCAAATATAATCTCCCAGCTGTAAGTTATTCAGCTGCATGATAACACACCCAGACCCTTTCTCCCCACTCTCTGTCTCTGACAGCACAGATGCTCAAACAGACTGGGACTGGTCATACAGTGTCACTCACAATCAGTCTATGAGTGCCAAAGTGCACTCATCCAGAAAATGCCAGATTTTACAATAATCACTTTTTCTTATTCTATCTCCGTCCCTTTATACCTTGGCTATCTCAAATTCTGAGGATGGGCTATTGAAATCTTGACCTTCAAGATGACAGTTATCACTGCTCTGAGATTTGTGCGTGCAGTAAGTTTGTGAAGTACAAATCTCTGAGTACTGCAAGATATACTGAAGCTTGTAACTTTGTTCAGCTTTCCTTGACTTAAACCTGATGATTTGGCTCAGTATATGAATAATGAAAATAACCTCTGGCAACATTTCTCTGTGAGAGTTTTCTTTATTTTGCCATCCAGTTTTTATTCCATGAGTCTGCCCATCAATATGCTGTTTCTTTCACATATTTGTGTCTTTAGCTATACAGGCAGATGGGCAGTAGATACTCAGCTGGAGTGGAGATCATAGTTTATGTGAAACCTTTTATGACACGGGTGGCAAAACTTTCCTCCAACAGTTCTTAAGAGGAGTAAAAGTGGACAGGACATTCTTTACTGTGATTATGGGTATGACAGTGATGCTGCGAGGCGTGATGTGCTTGTTCTGACTGCATCGGCACCATGACAGGACTTCCACATCTTTTGCATTATGCAAAGTTCAGGAAGACACAGCTACTTGCAGACAAGATTTTGCAATTCTTCTTTTATTTTTTTGAAAAAAGATAAATAAATCCAAGAACTGAAAACTTAGAAAAAACAGATAACTGGTTCCAACTGAGAGCTAGGAATAATCTCTGACATGATAGCTGTATTAACTCAACTGGTGGCACTGCAGACTTATTGGCTTCAGCTAATACACTGTTTGAAACAGATGCACGTAATATGGAATTTTCATGTCTTGGCACAGACAAATCAATGGGGGGAATGTGTGATAAGCATTTCTCAAAAGGACATAATTTCCCTTGGCAAAATGTATTTAAATGAAACACCTCAAACGAAACAAATTGTAGATGATGTCTGCAACCAGGTGCAGCCACAAAAGCCTTCCTGTCGTGCTTAAATGGGCATCCAGGATGCACGATCCTTTATGTGATGTCAGGAAGTAACCCTGTTGCAGGTAATGCACTCAAGACAGCACTTATGATACCTGGGCAAATTTGATGCTGAATATCTGATGGGAAAAGTGGGAGTAAAAAGCCATGTCTATGCCTGGAAGCCTGGATTTGATCAGCATATTAATGCAAAATAGCGATTATACTTAGTCGGCAATACCTCAAGGCTGGACATTTAATGAAAGACAGCGACTGACCTTCCAGCCAAGCAGAATAGCATTATACCAAAAATGGAAAATTCACTATCAGCATTAAAATCTTAAAATAAAATCTTGGTCATTTACATAATTAGAATTCTGATCTCCAAAGGAGTCTATCCATGCACTCAACTGTTTAGTAATGTGTGCTGCAGGACATCAGAAACCTCCATAGAGGACAAATGAGAGGTAGTTTAAAAGGGAGACGAGGCAGTATGCTGCGAAAGTTCTACATGACTTCAGACCAGCAGAGACACCTTTCTGATTTAACGGAGCTGCTGCAGAGAATTTACTGTGTGCCACTTGTGGTATGTAACTGCTGTATAATTTACCAGTTCTTATCTACCAGTGTAACGCATGCTGATCTGGGATAATGACATTGTTTCATGAGGCAGCCAAGGGAGCAGACTGCAGAGTTATGCGATAATGTACATCCTTCACACAGGCCCCATGAGGCGGGTGTTTCATTTTTTGGGGGGACTTTATATTAATCAGGGACAATACAGATGGAACAACAGTCATTTTTTGTCAGGTCTTTGAAATTTAGTTTAATATTTTACAGATTTAGAAACTTGCATACATCATAAACCATTTATTTGAGAGGGAAGTATAACAAAACATGTGCTTTTCTTTACCTGGAGGAATTATTTTCAGCAGAGTAAATCAAGCATCAAACCGTGAGCAAGACTGGAATAGTAATGTGTCTGTTTGTGTAACCTTAAAACACATGCAAATGTATTTTTTTACAGGCAGGCAAGCATGGCACAGGAAGTCCGGTAAACAATTCTGAAATGAGAGCTGCAGGATGATCGAAAATCTCTTGTATGCTGCATTTTTATGTCAGTATATTTGAATAATAGAAGACCCACTTTCACAAAGATGGATTCATTAATTCCAGAGAAACAACCATATGGCTGTTAACAACCCAGCAGACAATTTATCATCCCATTAATGTGGTGGGCAAATGTTCTACAGATGTTACTAAGCATTTTTAAAAACAGTTATTTTACTTATTCTCCAGCAACATCTATTCAGATGATCAAGATTATTTTAAAGATTAACGTTGCTGCTGTTTGATTGAGCCCATGGGGAAATGCAAAATGTCAGAATGTGAGCTGATGAGGTGAAGACAGCGTTGCATCATTTGGATACCAGGAAGCAGAAATTGCAAAAATATATTGCTACAAAGGAATTAAGGCTCTTTTCTAATATTCCAGGGCAGAGGCAAGAACTGAAAATATCACACTGACAGCAGGGTGGTTAATGATGCGATATAAAAGGAATTCTTTAAACTGGATACATTTCCAATTTCATTCTGCTTCTTATCACAACTTTGTCATATTTGTGTATCATGTCCCAATACTCTTTAATCCCTTGTGACAAGGTCTGCAAATGTACTTTTTCATTTTTTTTCTTTCTACATTCCGTCTTACTTCTTCAAAGAGACACACAGTCTGAGTATGGAGCACAAACTCTGACTCTCATGCATTGATATTAGACGCAGGCTTCTTTATAAAAAAATATTCTAGCTAAAAATGAATTGCTCTCCTATATTGCCTCAGAGAGTAAAAGACAAATCCTGAAGTTTGTTTTTCTGTCTTGCGTAGGTTACAGAAAAGCCTCAGGAAAGTTTTAGTCTTTAATTGGAGTCTTTTGGGCAGATCTTCCTTTTTGAAAATCTCCGCAATGCAGGCCTACAGCAAAGCTGCCCCGCCAGCAGCAAAGAGGCTCGCAAGCTGATGATGGAAAAGTGCAAGGGGGGAATTTGATTGAGCACTCTGAGAGGCTGATTCGACATACAATTGATGGCTTAACTCACCTCAGGCATGTAAGTTATTGCTCCACTATTCAGCAACAACACCTTCCTTTGATACCTCTTTAGAAAAAGACATTTACCATGTTAGTGGCTCCACACAAGAAATGATGGTGATAACTGAATAACATCATCTTTTTTATGGTATCATCTGTTCACAAAAATTATATGTGAATATGAGTTCTCTGCACTGATACAGTGAACATAAAGTGCAGAGGATAAAAAGGCAGTTCAGTACCATATCAGGTTCTTGTATTGCCTATTGGTGCCATTATATAAGTTACACAAAAACGGAATGTGCCAAGTATAGATATTCAAAACCAGAAGATGAGAAGAAAGACTCATTCAGGAGTCATACTACCTGTCACGAATTAAGTTCTGCAGAATTGCAGAAGTGCACAACATTTTGGATCTAGGAAACTGACGGGGGTGTTTGCATTAGAGCAGAAACAAGTGACGTGAGGAGGGTTTTTCTTCTGGGCTGAGAAGATTAATCTGTTTTATTATTTAACAGCAAACTCTGGCTATACACCAAATGAAGGGACGTGTAGATGTGTTGTGTGTTTGGATTCCACTATTCATCACTTCAAACACATCCTCAGCTCACTGCCAATACATTGCCTCATCCATGATGCAGCTCAACAGTGTGACTGTCGTTGCTGCTTTCAGCCCAAGAGCCACAGTCAGTGATTTACTATCTAGCTGCATTTTGTCTTACTTGGGTGCACACCGCTGGTCGCACTGTTGCCCTGTCAGAAGCTGCCTCACCACATTTGTAATTCAGTGTAAGACGGTACCTATGAGGTGGTATCTTCAACACACTGATCAGAGGACACTCTAATCTGGTTGTGGCTTTTGTGTGCCTCTGCAACAATAAGCAAAATGAGCGTGATGAGGCAGAACAAGTAGAAAATATATAGTGTGCCTGACTAATCAGATAAAGTTTTGCAATTATCCATTGGGCTAATTTACTGTAATCTAAACTATTTAAGGCCTTTTAAAGACATGAAAAAAATTAGAACCAAGGATCATCCTTTTTTAACACCTGTCAAATCAAATGGGTTAAACTATTAATATAAAGTTGTTGCATGGTTTGAATGCTCTACATCTGATGGCATAGGCCGGATTTCCTTATTTCTCTTTGCTTTGATATGTTTCCCTCTGTTTTAAGCAAAGCAGTTACCTGCATAGAAATACAAATTAATGTATAATAGAGGTTTTGCCACCTGTGCCCACTGGCAAAATGGTTTCTCCAGAGTGAATTCACCACTCAAAATGAAGCATACAGATATCAAAATGCCATTTTATAATTTCATACATGCACATTTGTTCCTTTTATTCTCCCCCTAAGGGACCAATTTAGACCTTCACATAAAGACAGCAAGTTTTCCATCTCAGACTTGCAATTGCAAAGGCTTTTTGAACACACTGAACTTGAATCGCCAAATATTCCCTTTGTAAACTGCATATAGTCGGCTTGTCTTCACCAGCCTTACTGACCTTTGATCAGGTCACACTGAAAGACACCAAACAGACAGAGGAGGCAGAAAGGCTGCCATTACAAATTCTAGAGAAAATATTTCAAGAAACAATGTGGGAGTTAAGTTTTTAAATTGAATTGAAATCACACTCTCCTATGTTGTATAATGTAATTTAGCCTCACATGAAGGTATATCCACTGTGGTATGAAGCTTTATTTGCTTCCTGGTGTTGCCTCAGTTTTAATCAGTCACCATGTATTAGTTTGAACCTTCACATGAGTTTTATTGAAGAGTCAGGCTTATTTGCCTGGACCCACGGTAAGTCTAGAACTATTAACGGCTGAGATACTTCATATGTTTATTAACTGTTCTGTGATATTAACATCAAGGTAATTGATAAAGATGGGGAATTGGTTTCTGAATAATTTAAATGGATATTCAATTTGCAGTTTCTGCACAACAAAGCAAATATGATTCCTTCTGCCATAGAGGTGCCAGTGTTTTTAATAAGCCAGACCGCAGCAGTACACAGCTTCAAAAGTCAAAACTGGAACTATCCCACCAATAAAATATAAACACCATGTGAAACTGTCCCTAGCGGTGCACGTTGAACAATTTTGAAATTTGACTAAAATCAACAAGAGTGTGACGAATGACAAATATGTTACAGATGCATAAGTACAGATGTGGCTGAGATATGCATGATGGAGATCAGCTGACAACGGATTATAGACTTGTGTAGAACCACTTTGCACAACAAGAAGGGTTGCTTGAGATATTACAGGCCAAATAGCATCTCTTTGTTTTATACAGTGAATGATCCTGCCTGCTTTCATAGAAATATGTGAAACAAGCATGACCTCGTGACACAACAATATGGTGTTGAGACACAAAGAGCAACAAGCTTCTTCGTCATTAACTGTGGTGTGAGGAGAATTGTGCTTTCAAGTTTGACTGTCACACCAGTCGCTCCAATGTCAGGGTAACAAGTTCTACCTCATGCAGTGATGACGGCACATCACTTTTGGGAAAATTAGGTTAATTTAGATCAGTGCAGTAAGCAAGTTTAATTTGATTTAAGTCATTTTTTGTTCTGGGGTCCTCGAATCTTGCATCAGGCTAATATTGTTTTGTTTTCAAGCAAATCAACGTGAAGGATAGGCTGCTGAATAATATCTATGCTGCAGCATCTGATGGCACACTCTACACTAACTTAAGCAGGCTGTAGATATTAAAAAATCCCAACTCGTGTAGCCCTAATGTGCCCAACATGATGAAAGTGGCTTCAGTATCTTTTAACTTTCCTTCGACAGTAGCTCTGCACTGGAAAAAAACTGCTGGCATGAACATGCAGATTTTCACTTGTCTGATATAAAAAACATTAATTCCACAACTTTTGGAAGCCTAAATTGCAGAGTAGCATAAATCATGTCACATTAATGTACTGCAGATTTGATTATGCTCAAATTAGTGTGCCACAGGCATTTATACTGGAAATTCAATTTTTTGTGTGCAGACCAAAACTGAAATGAAGGCGCACAGTGTTGAGAGGTTATGAAGTATATCAGCAGAAAAAAAGGCCCACATATATCTGTGAAAGATAAGGAAAAACTGGTTTAAACCAGTCTTTATTGAAACTATTATATGAAAGAATGTTTGTGCATATATCACAGGGACTCTCCTCTATGTTTTCTCAGTGAGAAACATTTTAGCTGGTAAAGTATTGTTTCCTACTTTGTACCTTCAATCTGGCTCGTCATTATGGAGCTTTCAAGAGTTTCTAGGGAAAAAAGGCAAAATGGAAAAAAACATTAACTGTAGATTCAGTCGACAGAGTTTATATGTGACAACAGAGAACAGACATAGAATTGTCAATAAGTCCTCCAATGAGTCCTCCAACAGCCATATGGCTAAAATCAAATACAATTTTTCACATTTACTTGATAAAAAGCCTCTTTGAAGGTTTCATGGGTTATGTGTCCCCAGGAGTTTACTGATGCAGTTTGTTTACACCATCACTAGAAGGTGCACATTTCTGAAATGATACCATAGGTCGTATCAGGTCATATCTACTTGAAAACAACTACCCATAGTGTCATTTCTTTGCAGAGAGACTGTTTGAGAATGGTGGTCCTCATGTCTTTATGCGAGGACCTTTATGGGATTACTGTCGCACTGTTGTATGACATTTGGTGAAGTTCTTTGAGAAAGTGGAACTTTTAGAAATATACTGCAAGACAGAAAAGGGTACAAACTTCTTAAAGTCAAAAAACAGATGGTGAGAGGTCCTGAAGGGCCTTGGATCCTCACGCAGAGGACAAATGGGGTGATAGCAATAATAGTGGGAAGAAGTGCTATAATAATAATAATAGAATAGAAAACAAAACATTGTTTGTCCCTGTGATGAGAAGACCTTACAGAAAGTAGTGTTTAAAAAGTATTCTAATAGATTTCTGTTTCTGTGTTCACTACCAAAGTGAATATTGTGACACTGACATTTCTTTTGATCACAGTTAGATATTTAATTTTTAAGATGACAGGTTCTGGTGTCATGGGTCAATGCTATTCAGACCATGAGTGGCTTCCTGTGGATAAGCAATATGTAATGAAAGTAAAGCAAGACAACAGTGATCCTTTTAAAGTGTATGGGGGACCTCAGCCTGCTGTGCTATGAAGACAAATGCTGACATTTATATCTAAATGTGCAACAGCAGTAATACTCTGAATGCAAATCTTTCTCTTCACTGTTTCAATAATTAATTCTACCTGGAAAGTACATCAAATACACAAACTTCAAACGCTCCACATAGCAGAGATTTAAAATAATTTGTGATGACGTGCATAGCTTCAATAACAAAGACAACACAAAGAAAGCAGGCACAAATGAATCCCTCACTGCGTAACTGCACCGTTCCCCCTAAACCCTCTTAAAAGATAAAAATGTTGCTAATTGTTGTATAAAATTTCTGACTAGATTAGAACAAACACCGGTTCATACCTAAATTCACAAATTAAACTTGTTTATGTGCAAAATTTAAAGCCAGCGTCACGGTAAGAGAGGCCGAGAGCAGCAAGCTGGAGGAAAGTGTATTTCTATTACTGCCACATGAAACACTGTCCATTACTCACAGGCTGTGTTTATCACACTCTGCAGCTATTTACGTACCTGTTAACAGCAGAACCTCCCGTTTTCACATTACAGGCACAGAATCTCAGTGAAACACCATAACAATCTCTCTTTACACCTGAAAAATGGCTATAAAATTTCAGTGCTAGACAAATATTTAAATACAATATGTAAATGCTTTTTATTCAGTCAAAACATCCACTGGCCAAATGAAGCAGGCTTTGTCTTCACAGTTAAAATGAGTTCACAGGATGAGTACAGAAAAGACAAAGACAAGTATTTTTTATGTAGTTACCTCTGAAATGCTCCTGGGTAAACTGCTGCTCAGTAAACAAGCACTGAAAATGATCAAGGTATCATCTAGTCTGTGAAAGCTTCAGAGGCTTGAATCCTGAGTGTGGAAAAAAAACTCCCCTTCATATTTACCCTATAATCTCAACAGTTCTTGCTTTTACGGTTACAAATGGCCTGAGATATTAAAGCGAACACCTCAATCCTTAAAGGCCATTTACTCTATGCTAATGTAAAAAGAATCCCAAAAGTGAAATAAATGTATTTCCATCTCTCATAACAACAGTGCAGTGGCATTAATGAACAAAGCATCTGGCCCTTCTCGCTGTCTGGAGTAAAAATGTAAGTCAGTGCACCAGTTGCTATACTTTAATGGTATACTTATTCATTTTAAATTGTTTTCTTTTCTGCTTTGTTGATTATCAGCAACAGACGAACACACTGAACCCCAGCGATGAATCTTAAATATAAATGTAATTTAACTTAATGTTATAATAAATCATTTTAAAAAGCATCTAGATTATCATATACCTTCCTATTTCATTTAGACTTTTTTTTTCTTTTTGCTGTTTTAATCAAAATGTAATTTGGAAAATTATCCAGTCTTGGAAATGAAGCAAATGCAAAAAGTGCCTTAAATGCTACACCACTGAAGGCCACAGACACCAGTCCCAAAACATCTTTTGGGTAAAACAGAACCTCATTCAAAAAGCACCAACTTCTTTCATTAAAAACTAATTCAGATTTTTTTTCCTGGAAATGATCATAATTCAGTTTGCTTTATTTGAAAAACAGAACCTGTTCATCACTGTTATTTTCTTATATTTTAACGGTGGAGTGGGTAGTTTATGTCCCACAGACATTTCTGTTATGTTGACTGCAGTTATGACTTGTACTTCTATTAAGTAGAAAAACAGATCCAAAAAGATTCACTTCAACACAGTTCAATCATATACTGTTAATTCATACAGGTCACTCTTTTGAAATGAGGTCATAATTCCATCTGAGCAAGTTTTTTTGATTAAGATCATATCAGATTTTTATCAGATGTACATGCAGGGAAATACACAAAATTTCTGCTCTGCATTTAACCCATCCAGGTTGGCACCTGTTGAACACACACATGCACACACTCATGGAGACAGATGCCGTACACTGGAACGGTGGGCAGCCATTCACAGCACCGGGGAGCATGGGGGTAGAGGGCCTTGCTCAAGGGCACCTCGGCCATGGCAAGGAGGACTGCCACCCTCCAGCTGTCAGTTCACCAATCTTTTTTGAGTGGCGAGAGTGGGAATCGAACCACCAGTTTATTGGACGACCCATTCAAACCACTGAGGCACGGCCGCCTAGTTCCTTATGGTGGTGAGAATACAAACTCCTTTTTGATAACCTCCAGCAGATAGAGATTTGTTTGGGGTGAGGGGATAGGAAGGGAGAAAAGAGTATTTATACCCCTGTTCATCCCATCAATCACCAGTCTTACCTGGTACCTGCCAGTTTCTTCAGCCTCTTACCTGTATCTTGTTTCTTTTGGGGACTTTCTGACTCTTGCAACTTTTCTTCTTTAAGTGAGTTGAATTAATTGAACCTATTTTCACATTGTCTGAGCTTGCTGTGTCCCTGTATTACTCCAGCCTTCTCATACTATATCAGTGACATGTCTCCAATTCGCCCACAAGCCTTTTGTTAGAATCTGGTAAACCTCAAGGACAACCCTAACATAATCATGAGCCAATGAACATATCTCTGGCAACTGGTTTTGTCTAACATCAGCAGTGGCACCTTCTTAATTATGAGACTGAGAGAGAATTTTGGCATTAAAAGAACATCTGTTCTTACTCTCAGGGGAAGCTCTTCTGTTGAGGACTTTTGATTAAATGGGTCTTAATCCAGAAATGGTTCCCGTAGTCAGCCACTTGTTGAAAATAGTGTAGAACTTCTGTTTTAATGCTTGAGACAACATCCTGATTGAATTGAACTGGAAACAAGTCCATGGTATGCTGTTCTAAAGCCATTGGATATGTTGTTCATTCCTCTTTATAGTATTTCCAGACGAGGGCACTTTTGATAGCACACAGAATGCAGAATCTTGCATGTAACTTGCCTGTATCACCTTATCAGACACGTTCCAACAAATCTAAAAGTCTTGCTGCCTCTGGAAGAATGCTAAGTTTTCTCCATATATAGGTTCTTTTGTTGTTTTAGACAGTCCTACCCTTTCAGTAAGCAGGTACCATGTTAGCATTAGCATTACTGTATAGTGCACTTGCATTAAGGGTTGGTGATTTTTCCTCTTCAACTGAAGTCATAAGAAATGTGGACAATTTCACATTTATTCTTTAGATGGTAGGTTATCTGTAATGATGGCCAGTTTTGTTTTACTTTATTTAAGAAAGTAATCCATTAGTAATCAATTAGTCAATCAATCAGAATCCTCACGTGTCACTAAAAAAATGGTCATTATTTAACTACTGCTGTCAACAGACTAAGGATCCCTTTGAAAGTGTTTTTTTTTTTGTTTTGTTTTGGAGATAAATTATCTGCATGAGTCTTTCTCTGGCTGTGTTTTGCAATTATAATATATGGTGTTCACAAAATCTAACTGCACACTCTGGATTTTCTCAAGCCACAATCACACCCTTTATTTAATTGGCTTAGAGGACCTGGGGAACATCTTTACACTCCCGGGGCAAATGTTGAAACTGCTGTTTCCCAACAAGCCTGACAAATGGCTTCCATGCCAACATGATTTATTTTGTGTTTACTTCATACCACAAAAGTTAACTTTTAAAAACAACTGTGTTTCTTAATGGCTGGGACACTGTGTAAAATGTGAATGAAAACAGACTGCAATGACTTGCACATCATATGAAACTATATTTAATTCACAACAGAACATGGAAAACATATGGAATGCAGAAAGTGAGACATTTTAGTATTTCATGACAAATATTAACTAATCATGATTTTGAAGGCCACAAAATATCTCATATAAGTTGAATCAGTGCCACATTTACCAATATATAGCATCCTCTCTTCTTCTAACAACAGTCTGTAAACGTCTGGGTGCTGAGGAGACCAGTTACTGGACCTTTGGGAGGGGAATCTTGTCCCATTCTTGTCTAATATAGGATTATAGCTGCTCAACAGTTCTGCATCATCTTTGTCATATTTTGTGTTTCATTATGCAACAACTGTTTTCAGCCGGTGAAAGGTCTGAACTGCAAGCAGGCCAGTTCAGCATCCTGACTCTTCTGCTATGAAGCCATGTTGTTGTAATAGATGCAGAATATGATTTAACATGGTTTTACTGAAACATGCAAGGCCAGAAAATTACCTGGATGGAAGTATGGAAGTTTTTCTAAATGCAGTAAATATCTTTGAGCGTTTCTCTCCAGATCTGCAAGTTGTCAGTTATAAGCACTGTTTCAGCCCCATACCATCTGGGATGCAGGCTTTTGAACTGAGAACAAGCTGGATGATTCTGAGGATGTTGATTCATCTGACCACAGAATAGTTTCCCACTTTGTTATGCAAAGCAGATGATGGATAATTTAAAGTCTTCACAAACAATATTCCAAAAATGATTTTTCCCCTTGGCCTATATTTACTCCTGAGCCACTCTGCCTCTCTTAATTGCTCTTTTTATACCCGGTCATATTGCTGAACAGTCGCTAATTAACCTGATTAGTTGTAAGATGGTCCTCCAGCTTTTTCTTTTAGTGCCACTTACTTTTTTCAGCCTGTTGTTGTTCACATCCCAACATTTTAAGAGCTACATTCCATATTTGATGTTTCCTGTGTTCTGCTGTAAATGAAATATGGATTGATAACAACTGCAAATCACTGCATTCTGTTTTTGTTTGCAGTGTGCAAACTTTTTGGGAATTTGGGGTTTTATATTATTGGTGTATGTCGACTGTTTGTCCGAGACAGAATACAGACAGAGGAAAAGAAACCTGCTACTTTTCTCTCCAGTAATGATAAGAAATTAATTCAGTCACATAATCATTCATGTATGAAATGAAACTTCACACTTTAGGATTCTCCTTACAGCAGGTATGTGCATAACATATGACTCATTTAATCAGCCACTGGCTTTTTTCTGCAAAAAATATTATTATCATGTCTGCCTTAACAAAATCCAAGACCAGTTGACTTCCAATTGATTATCAAGCAGGTTGTGGTCTGTGAAAACACCCAATCCACACAAGTAAAGTGGTTTTGTGAAGAGATCCCAAAGCATGGGATTACATATTCTTTTCTTCAATTTATTGCCCAACTGTCTAAATAACAATAATAATAATAAAAAGTAATCTAGTGGGTTGTGTGCCCTTAGCAAAATATGATCTCTCTCACTGCTTTTCAATTGCAGGGCAGTTAAGCCAAACCTTCACTGCAGTCTGAAATCCTTGAAAGAGAAACTGATTTGTTGGTTCTTCTCCTGCTTCCTCTGTCTTTTACAGAGAGTGCACAGATGTGCACCAGCTCTACCTAAGAGGTTAAATCTCTGTGGGATGCACACATCAGTAAGTGATTTCCAAGGTCCCGGCAAAGGTTTCCTGATATAATTGAGGCTGTTGTATTTGATTCATGCAAATTTGCGACCTGAAAACAATCTAAGTTCATCAACATTTGCTGAGATTTGGGAGTTCTGGAAACTTATTTGAAGGAAAGCTGAGTTCTGGAAACTTATTTGAAGGAAAGCTGTTGTATCGTATCTCCCATTATCTTCATCTAAAGCTCTGTTTTAACAACATGCAACCTTATCTGAATCCTACAATATTTGTGCAAAGAAACAGTGATGTGGGTGCATTTCCTCCATGTCTATGGCACACTGAGCACATGGTAGTTCTCTCTAATCTTTCTCTTTCTTATTTTTTTACTTCTCTCAATGTTGTTCCAAGACAAAACAAAAGTAGATTACCAGATAAAAATTAAATCTCTGAGGAGATATTACAGTGCAACATGCTCATTACCATCAACATTTATTTTCTTATGCAAAATTTACAAAAACAACATGATTGAAGGCAAAAAAGACAGAGGATAATAAACTAGACGTGCATATTTTATCAGACGATAATGGGAGCAGCTGTGAGTGGTCGGATATACAACAAGGTGGGAACCTGACATATTCCTCTGGGGACTGAGAGTGATTTTGCAATATCTTTATCATGTAGCTTGTAAATGGGAGCCAGCACTGGGTCAGAAACTCTGAAACATGAAAGGAACAGTCAGCGACACACCTGAAGCAATCCATTGCAAAACCCAGTTAGCACTATACATTAAGTCATGCAACGCTATCATTATTTAACTTTAAAGTATTTGAATGTTTCTGCAGATCTAGCAACTGCATATTCTTCACCGTACTTTTTTGATCCCATCCAGACGTTCATATTATAAGAGAAAATAAGAGCTGACAGAGCTGAGAATGAAATAGGTGAAAATTAGAAAAAAACATCTAAGCATGCACTTTCATCACAGAAACAGTGCTTTTATCTCAGGAAAGAGGATGTTTATGCTGGCTATGCCTAAAACCACTTTTCATCTTATTAGCTCAGATGGAAATTTTTGAATGTGAGATCTTAAAAAGGGCACGAACAGAGAGATGACAAAACACTGCACATCAAAAGAAAGGATATGACAACTTATTTGACGGATTATCCAGGTAACAGCTTGCTCCCTGCAGTTATTTTCTGAATAAAAGGTGATTTGCATACAAAACACTCTTTCAGACACGGGTCATAACTACTTGAGGAGTACATTCTGTCTGTGAGCTTCGTGACTTCACTACTGTTGCGTGTAGACTTTGTCTTTGGGAAGGAAATTCATCTTTGTGACAGATGACAGTGGAGAGTCCTAAAAGCTTTGGATTTATGTAATATTGTGATTGATTTTCCGTCCTGCATCTGAAATAAATGAGCTTAAGATAGACCAGAGTTACAGGTGACATTCTCTTGCATCAGAGGAAATGTGCGGCGAGAGCTGCGTTTTTTATGAAATGTATCATTCTGATAATAAATCTTGATCCTGTTCTTTGTTCTTGCCAGTCATGGCACCATCTTTCATGCTAGCAACAGTATATCCCGGGTTTAATCTTTCCTCAACATTTGTCATTCTTTTTAAGAGTAATCCCACATTAACATTTTCTATTTGATGTGCTGTATAGCATGCACATTTTGAGGATGTGACAAATGTAAGACAAAGTTAAGCATCTCAAATGAGGATACACTATTGTTTAATTATGCAAATTAATTACTCAAGTGCTCCAATAAGGTTTTCAAAAACTTATATGACTGAGATGGTTAATATGGACAACATGATTGGAAAGTAAAAAGGCAAAAATCTATTTCAAATAACTTTCACTGTCACAACTGAGACACAGTCCTTTGAAGTGTAAAATTTCCCTTAGAGTGTAAACAACTCTCTTCCATCCATGACGTTTACCTCTTCTCTTTGTGCTCGCAATTTTCTACATGACTAAAGAAGCTGCTCCTTTCTCCCACTGGCTAGACCCCGACTGGAGTGCAATCTGTTATAATATCAACTCAAGCCCCCATTGGCAAGCATCATTAGCCTCCGCTCTGTCTTGCATATTCAGTCTTGGTACGATCCATGTGGCAAGAGGCGGCATTACAATGCATTGTGCACACAGAGATGATGGCGCATTGACTCTTATACTGTAATACTCTTGCATTACCTGTGAAATTCCCAAATTTTTACGATAAGATGATCTCATCCTCTCCCAAAGCTTAATTATCAGTAAAATTGTTTTCTCGATTTTCTCAATGCAGGGTTTCTTCAATGCTTGTTTGCAGCAGTTGCTGACAAAATGTAGGTTATTCCAATCTCACAGGATGTAAGCAAAAAAAGCTGGAACAGCGTGTAAAGATGAAATTTCCCTTTCTCTGCCAGTCAGCTTTCTATCCTGATACTGCTGCAAGATGCACACCTTGCTCTGTACTGCACTGTAGGTATGGAGGCTGATTTAAGATTTCACGCACATCTTTGTCATGAAAGATTGAGCATGTGGGAGTCATTGAAATGTATTCATGCTCACAATGTAGAGGAAGCACGGGTCCACAGTAATGGTTGTCAGGGGCTGGTGTGCCTCAGTGAACTTAAGACGACATTTTCTGTCTCACTGGCTGCAGGGATGTTTGAGTTATATAACACTGCAAGAGGCCACAGATGAGAGGGTCACGTGCGATCCTTGATAAAATGCAACATTTAGTACCATGTGCCATGAAGAGCATCACATAGTCCAAGTGATTAAAAGAAAGCGTTTTATACAGAATTACATGGTAGTGTTTAGTGTTCTCTATGTACTTCTGCCAAAAGCTATGAAGCATAATAAATATGATGATGGCTAAGGGAAAAAACAGACATCTGGGAATGTTTAAAAATAGGATTATATTATTATAAATGTCACTGCAAGGTTGGGCATGTTTATACCTTGAATGGTATATTTGGGACTATGAAAGAATCTATCCAAAGTCTGCTGTCGCCTGCACCAGGACATACAGTCCTGTTTGGTTGTGAGTGTTAAAAAGGTCTCAGATTACACCCATCTTATCTACTGCAGGATTCATCCTTTTTGGAGATGGAAATGAGGTAAAAATAAAATTAATGTATTTCAGCATGCTCCAATTCCATTAATGAGGTAGAAAAAAACCCCCGTCAATAATAGGTTTACTGTAGAGTGCTGGGTGTAGACTGCCTGTCATGTGACTGAAGGAGACTTTTTGTTTTTACCAAAACAATTAATTATTATGAGTTTACAATGCACAAAGTAGGCCAGTGTGGTATTTGTTAGACAGAGAGCTATAACTGGATCCACAAACTTTAGAATCATTCAAGTTATCCTTAAAGTCTGCACAAAAATAAGGGATTTATTTGCCATGTCTCTGTTGTCTAAATATAGTACATAAGCTACGCTGACCACCAAGCACTCTGGGACATTTGAGAAGAGATATTTGATGAAAAAATATTAAAATGAAATAAAAAACATTTTTTTACTTAAATTATTCATCAAAACACTGTCAGAAAATTGATGATTTGGTATATCTAAATATTGGCTCCATTCTCTCATTTTTCTAAACCAAAGTTATTCAGGAGAATTAATACTTTTGGAATTGGTCCAGTGTCAAGCAGAAATGCTAAAAATGTGACATGCTGAGCAATCAATCACTTTAAGTACATGCTTTTGCCATTGACAGGCGCAGGTTGTTATCTGACCAAAGGTTAATAGAAATTAGCTGTCTAGCACAGCTGTTTTGCTCACTGCATTATTACCGTACAGGGCATCTGATTTGCATGCATTTCAATGTGATCTACTGAGCAAATGTTCATACTGGAGACATAAGTAAACCACATAAAATGATTAATGTCTGCATGTTTCTAGATTAGCAGAATAAGATAAGATGCGTGAAATGGACTTTTAGTTACCACAGGTGGAGTTTTGCCTGGTCAGGCTAAACTCCATCTTCAGGATAGCAATGTTTATCAAAGCTGCAAACTCACAAGTTGTAGTTCCACAACTGAGAACTCTCCATTGACAAAAAGAGATCCAACAGTGTTTAATCTTCTGTTCAGTTATCCAGCCAGCTACTAAACTGAATCATCATCATAATAATCCAGCGGAATTAGCCACTGAATGAAACTGCTAAATTTCCAGAAGGTCAGGCTTGCCCTGCAAACAAATCTTCCAAATGGATCCCAGTAAGCCGGGATACTAATATACAGCAGATAAAATGGCCATGCCAGGTACCGAATGTGTTTAAGCCGTCTACATCACATTTGTGAGGTTTTACTGTGGTCATTTATTGGATTTTTGCTCATTATTAGAATACACATCTTTTTGTCCTCATTAATAATTTATACATAAAGAATCTGAGAAGTGTGGTCTAGGTTTAAAAATACTGGAATCTTGCCCCCATGAGGAAAAAAAAAAGAACAGCAATCCTGCAAATGAGGGGAAAAATGTCGGACCAACCTGGGAATATTATTCCAACACAGGACTGTAATTATACACAGCAAGTTTCTGGAGTTGACATATCAGCAGTTGGTGTAATTGTAAAAGGGTAACACTTTTGGAACGATTTATTTAGCTGTACCTGCAGTTTTTGTCCATGAATACTCCCTGGACAAATGATATTTGTTTAGAGAGGGAGTTCAGGTGCATGTTTTAACCCTATTCCTAGAGTCGATGATTAGCTGACAGCTCCATCATAATTCCGCACATGTAGCTACTGCTCCTGCATTTTTCATTGATTTATGTTTGTTAAAAAAATCTGTCATGAAGGGTGTTCAGGTGTTTTCAAATAAAACAATGATGCAGCATCTTGAATAGACGGTCATGCATGAGTTACCAAAGGGAGTTTCTTCTGAAGACACAATTGACTATTGTATGTACTTAAATCATAAAGAAACAGCGTAAATACGCTAAAGTGTGGTTAATCAAAGGCAGCCAAATACCAGCATGCTGTGGTTTGATTTAGATAAGCTCAACTGATTTTATTGATTTAGACATTTAACTGTTACTACCAGTGTGAACAGTCAAGACCCATTTAAGATTGACACTGTTAATGAGAGCATGAGAACATTTTTGTGTGTGTTTAACGGGAAGTATGGTGTCATTCTCACTGCTCTACAACTATGGTCTGCTTGGGCTTATGGAACAAAAGATTACAAGAAATAGATTGTGATTGCTTGGCTTGCTTTCATGATGAACCTGATCAAGTTTGATAGTCTCACCCAAAACCCAAAAAGAGCGTTATGTCCCAAATCAGAAGCACTTGGTGTAAAAGCAAGGTAGACTCACTAGAACTAGACAGCTAAAATTAAGAGATAAAAGCTCAGGTTCACTCTTACTGCATAAGTGTGTTTAGTGTGTCTTCGGTTCTTAGCAGAATGGAAAATTCTTCTTGTTCAATGGCATGAAGCATGATTGAACATTTTCCACATAGAAAGTTATGGCAACCCTTGCACTTCCAGTTATTTTAGTGAGATTTTGAGCCTGAAAAGTGATAAGATGTGATAAATTATGCAATTTATCATCAGAAACTATTCCATAGCTTAAATGGAAAAGCTTTAGAGGGAGAGTCCAAATGAGACGGTGAACTCAAAAGTAATTAAACAGTGACACATTCCAGAGTTTTTTTTTTTTTTTGGCTCTGAGCTCTGATCTCTTCGCATTCCACCTGATAAAGTGAAGCAGATGTTCCAGAGAATTCCTTACAACCTACTTAAATATTTAGCTTTGATCCACAATACAAATCTAGTTAAAGATGTGCCAATTGTCACTCCAACATTTCCACACGTCAGATACAACATTTGTTCAATTAAGAAACTATTTTAAAATCTTTTCAGCCGGTGGAGGGGAGCTCAATTTGGCTTCTGCATCTTCCTGATATTCATTTTTTATCTCAAACTGCCTGAAGATTAATTGCAGTCATGAAAAACTGTCTCTCAATGCAGGAAACGAGAGAACTGCTGTGTGACTCAAACCTGTGATGCCATCAGGCTTTAAAAAGCACAGATAACCATAAAAGAAAAAGATGTCAAACATTATTAAAACCATTGTAAGAATGCTAAGGGCAGTGTGTGGGAACAAAGGGGCATCTATTTGATATATTAAAGCGCTCAAAACCAGGTTAATATCAAATACTGCAAAACTACAGCATCAAAGCAAAGCACTGACAAAATGGTAATTATGAGATCATGACCAAAATTAATACAAGACTACCTTTTCTTCCTGACAAATACTCAAATATAAATTGAGTTTCCTGTGTGCCATGCTTGATGTTAAAAGTGCATTTGTCTGCAAGCCTTCAAGCACAAATGACTCATCGTGATTAGCTTTGTTTTTATATTTGGAAATACTCCACATGGATAACATCGAGAGCTGGTTGAACCTTGGCGACTGAAATGATTATTCACTCTGAAGAGAAAAAACAGTGTCATATCTTCACAACTGCAAATATATCTGTCATGATGTTCACTGACTTTTTTATTTTATTTTTTACTTTTGTTGTATATTTTTTTCTGTCATTGCTATTTTGAGCTGTATCCAGGCATCACAGGCTGCGTCTATTCTCTGTAAGGGATGTTGAGGTAAAAATTTATAACACTTGGTTCATAGGCCCAATATTGTACAAACCGCAACTACAGCAAGCCAAATCAATGCAGTCACTGCTGGTGCTGAGGTTGTACTGATCTCACTCCCTCCCTCATAGATCAAAATACGGTGCAGAGATCAAATAAACAGGTAAGCTCACTGTGGGAATCTAAAAGGGCAAACAGCTGAAACTAAAACTATATTTGAGAGCAGAGCTGAAGAGAGTCAACTCCAAGGTGCCACAATATGACATTCGTTAGCGCTCATACTGACTGCTGGATATTTACTTGACCTGAAAATGCCAGGTAACAAAGATCTGCAGAGCATCCAGGGAGATTTTAGGCAAACTCAGCACTGTATCATGTTACAGAGTGAAATGTGCCTTCAATTTATGCAATTTAGCCCGTACGTGTATATTTCTAAAGGTGCCTTTTTCAATAATCCTGGTATTAGAAATCCTAAAAGACAACATTTGAAGCTAATAAGATATTTACAGCTTCCTTTATCTGTACATTATCTGCCACCAACATTTAAAATGTAACTAAATTGAAAAGAAACATGTAAATTGAATGGATGAATGATGGCACTTGAATTGATTGCAGTGATTTGTGCGATTTTGCTTCTGACATTTAATTTACTGACAATTACGGTGAAAAACAGTGTAAATAAATTACTCCTCTAATCGTCTCTGTGAAGAGCAGACGTATAACGGGGAAATCACCATGCACAGTGAAGTAATTTACAAATGGAACTCAAGTCGTTGTAGGTTTCAGGCCTGGAGCAGCCATTTAAACCAACTTGTGTGCTAAACTTTCTAATTGATGACTCTACTAAAGTGTCTAAAGAGAAGAACTATTGATTTGTATTTAACATCCAAACAATTTAAAATCTTTAATTCGTTCGATGGCATGAAGCCAAATGTAAATTAGACATCTGACTTATGATTGTGTCAAGATGTTGATGAAAGCTTCTCACATCGGTTTCTGGCAGAAACAGCACAGTCTATGGTGAAAATAAATCTGATTACAGAAATTGAATTGTAGAGAGCGTGTGTGTGTGTGTGTATGTGTGTGTGTGTGTGTGTGTGTGTGTGTGTGTGTGTGTGTGAACTGAAAGAAGAGGATACAAAATGCAATCTATTACACTAATACAAATTTAATGCCAGTAAAAGCTAAGCTATTGCTTATCTTGACTGTAATTTTTAAAGTTTAAGTACAGAAAAGCTATTTGATCCAGTCCTGGGGTTTAAACATCCTCTCAAATAAATAATGCCCCAGACAAAGTAATCTGCTAATCCATGGCTGGCTGGCACACTCCCATCTTGCCTTGTTTACTGTGTTAATATGTTACCTCTGATTAGCTGTCTGAGGCTGTTGACTAGTTTATCCAAACACCAACAATGTGGCAGAGACAAGCCACAGCATAAAAGCTGTGAAAACATAAAAGCAGAGACAAAAATACCTTCAGGCTGTGTTGTCAGAATGATAGCAAAGGTCCCAACTACTTATAATCCAAAGCTTGCACAAGTGGAATGTATGTGCACACAGTATGTGACATGTATTGAAACAATTCATTCTTATTTCTGTCCCGGCATTTTAACATCCCAGTATCTGACCTTAGATTGTGTAGAATGTCACTTTACACCCTGCATGGACACAACACCTATCCATAAAGTGACAAGACACAACTGGCAAATAAATGTTAGGTGACACACTATTACAACCAAGTGTTACTTTGACATGAAAACAACCAGTCCCAGCCATTCGGACCGTTTAATCAAACCACAAACCCTCAGAGGTTTAATAAATGTTCCTGCCAAGTTTCATAAAAAGGGGATCAATTACAATTGATTTCACTGTCTGATACATTTATTAAAGTGACATCCATTTATTCACATGCTTACCTGTTTTGCCATCAGCCCCTGATTGTCAAGAAAGCACCTCATGCTTGAATCAAAGTATCACTTTCGGATTTTTTTTTTACGCTGAAATAATTGCTACACTAGCGAGGCAGATTCAATACATTCAGAGTAACTCCTAATTTCTCACCCTGGTCAGCTGATGAGACGTCTCTATAATTTGCTAACTACATGATATGAACTGGTTGTGCATGCGTAACAGGCTGATGAGAAATGGAATTTCCCTTAAAAGCAGAGTAAATTAGTTTCAGGGTGTCAGCTCCTGTCACATTAAATCCCACACATAAAGTCTCCACTCAACTGAGCAGCAGACAATCAGAGATTTTTTCCCACAATGTTCCTGAATGAACCACAAGTAAAAAGCTACTCTCTGGCTGCTTTGTACAAACCCCATTTCCAGAAAAGTTGTCTAAAATGCCTTAAAAAATTAAAACTGAACACACAATGATGAAAAAAATAGGACCAACTTATTATATTTAGAAAACAAAAACACATGCATATATATATATATATATATATGTATATGTATATATTCTGTTACATTAACCTTTCATCAACCTTTCACCTAGTAATAATTTTTTAATTCAGGATACAAATTGTTGTAGTTTTTCATAAATAACTTGCCATTTTCAATAAGAGACAGATCTGGACTGAGGACAGGCCAGTCAAATACACACTCTGTGTCTATGAAGCCATGAAATGCAGAATGAAAATGCAGAATGAAGTCAGGCATTGTCCTGCTGAAGTAACCAGGGACATCCAGGGAAAAGACGTCACATCTTGATGGAAGCATATGTCTATATGGCTTGCGTAAGCTACGTAACGTGCAAGGTGACGTCATTCGTACCCATTGGAATTGATTACGGAATCGTTTGCAATTCCAAGGAATTGAAACACTGGGTTCTTGTTGAGAACCGGTTTTCGATTCCCACCCCTAACCCTCAGACATATGCAAGTCATCTATGTCATGGACACTGGTCCATCCCCATATCGTCACAGATGCTGACTTTTGAATTTTTTATTGAAAACAGCTGGAATGGTCTTTCTCATTTTGGGTCATAAAATCAGACGTCTGTCCACTGTCCATCACACATGAGTTTGTGCTCAAAGAACTCTGCAGTGTCTCTATGCAGAGTTGATATATGGCTTCCTCCTTGATACAGCAGTACAGCAGTGGATTGCACTGTAAACATTTTTTCTTAAGGTTTATCCGAGCCCATGTAACTATACTGATCATGGTGGCATGTTGGTTTCTCATGTAGTGTAGTTTGAGGGCTTAAAGATCACTTCAATCAGTAGTTTCCATCCTTTGTCTTTACGCACTGAGATTTATCCAAAAGTATGGAATATTTACATTATTCTTTGCACACTATATGTTGAAGGCCAAAGTTCTTTGAGAACTTTTTTTTCTGAATTTCTCAGCTTTTCTGAGAATAAGGTTTGTAGACAACGATTTGCAAAGCTCCAAAATTGTGTTTGCAGCATCTACAGGCACACTGATGCATCCAAATATGTGGACACACCCAGTCAAAACATTTCAAATACAAAACATCAGATCTGGATAGGTAAAAAATGGTTTGAATTTTGTGACCAAAACTGTAACGCAAGTCACTGTTGGAGGGCTTCTCCCTCCAACAGTAAGATGCAAATTATCATTAATGTTGGCATTTATTTAGGTCACATCACACTGCAAATGACTACCTTCCTCCCACAGAGGAGTTGATGAATCAGCCCACTGGATAGAATAAACATTAGGCAACATAATGTTGAGCCCTAGTGACATATTTGTAAAGTTAATGGAGTCAGACAGGCCACACAGGACCTGGTCATTCTTTATGATAAAGTGCACGCTCTGCTAAACTGCCAGTCAGATAAAACCTCGTGGCAGAACATCAGCCGTGACGCACGGGCTTAACTTCATTCAGGCTTTTCCCTGAAAGAGAGTAAACTAAATTGGACTGTAATGAAATGATTAATAATGCTGACATGCAGTCGTCACATTTACATTCTTTGTTTTCGTTGTGCCTGTTTTAATTTATCACACATATCTGCACAGTTCTCTTCTTATTTCTGTAACCATGTATTTGGCCTTTGTCTTATTGGTAGCCTCAGCATGGTGTCTGCATGTATGCTGCTGCAGTTGTTTTTTCCTGAAAGAATGTGGTCATGTAAGAATGTATCAGGGAATTTCAATTAAGGTTGTCATCTAGAGGGAAGTCCAATTTTGTTTGTCCCTATATGCCCACCTACCGCTCTAATGGTGATATAATTTCCAGTTAAACTACAAATGGTTGTATCTGGGTTAGATTTGAGTCTCTTGAAGACTAAAAGAGTTAGATGATGGATTTTCAATTCTGGAAACTTAATTTGAATCATGTGTGCTGCACACGCATTTACTTCCATTAGGTAACAAAAACAAACAAAAAAAATAGGTTCATGAAGAAAAAGTATCAGCTTTAAATTAGAAAAATATCACAGTATCTCCGTCTCGAGTAAATCAGATTTATTCTTGTGAATATCCAGTAGACATAACCATCTGCTTCCACATTTTCTTTAATAATAGCTTTGATATATAAAATATGATTGTTTGATACATAAACAATGTTTCCATGAGAAAGGTTTAAATCAGCAAGAACCACACTACTAAAGACAAGCATGCAATGCCAGAGATGGAAAACCAAGTTTTTCATTATCAAAACTTGAAGTAGAGCAAAAGCTGATGCTTCGCTGATTTCCAGTTTCATCTTTTTGCGCTTGACAGTGTACCTTTCTCTGCCCTGCACATGGCAAGTTCTATTTTCTCTTTCTTCACATCCCCAAACAGAGCACACTAGACAACTGTGAAACAGATGGTTATTTTCTCCCAGAGATTCTTTGACCTTTGACAAGCAGACTTGTGACTGGAAGGACGATGGTTTGAATTTAGAAATAGATTGGAAAGTGAATCAGAAATTGCCATTCTTTCCCCCATATGTATCGCACAGGTGCTCATGGGAAAGTCAGTGATCAACCAACTCCATTCTGGAGCGGATGATTGGCGGCTCAAAGGTTTGAACATGTGCATTTAATTACAACAGATCTAATTCATTCCTGGTATCATCCCTCCTCATAGGTCTGTCAGTTTTTTTTTGTTTTTTTTAATTACTCATGTGAGGATTTAACAGATGTTGCACTCAACGACACACCAGATTACTTAAACAACATTGAGAAAAGTTTGGGGTCATGGTGAAGACAAGAATGCCTACTCAACAAAAACTACCAGGTAACAGTTTAAGAAAATTTGTAATCATGGTTAAAAGATGAGCCAACAACAGCCTGTGTCATTCATGATCTTCTTAGGGTTAGCTGCGGTGGCCTGCCAATCAATTAGAGCAGGACTGAGGACAGTGCCTCCATCATTTCACTGTTGGAACTGTTGCTCTTAACTAACAACTGTAGTTACTTTGGAGCTGCAAGTGGGCAGACAGCTCTAAAAAGAGCAAAGCCAAATAACAGTGCTGTCTCCAGATACAGATATTATACGTCACCATTGAGACCAGTAAATTCATCATTAAAAGCATAACCTTGTTGCAGCTACATTGCAAATACCTTGTCTTATAGATGGAACTACCTTGGAGCTCACAATTATCACAATAAAACCTAAGATGTTGGTCTGGTCAATGAGCCCTTGATACAATCTCAAGCTTAAAGAAAAAGAAAATCAAATGCAGCATCTGCCAGACAGCAGTGGAATGAGGTCTTGATGTTGTTGTAATGCTGAAGGCAATAGAGAAGCATCATGTTTTATTCAGTCTCGATGCATGAAACTCATACATGAGACTCAATACCTTGAAGTGACCAACTGTGGGCCCAGAAAGCTCAGTCTTTGGGCTCCATCCCTTGGTCAACATGCATAACTGCATCAACAAATATGCTTGTCAGGGTCTTGTGTGGTACCGAGGCCAACGTACTGAACAGCAAAGAATATAATCTGTTTCATGCATACTTTTTCCCCTCCATTTTATATTTATTGTGGGCTTATCTGCAGTTCAATACATAGAACGGACAGTGAACAATAATGAGATTTTTCTCTATGCAAAACAAATGCTAAACTTTTATAAAGCCATACTTAGTCCTCTCAGACAACCCTGCCTGACACATTAACCAACCATTTTTACACCCAGTGAACTGACGGATAGGATGTAATCGACAAGCCATACAATACTGCGGCCGATTAGATCTCACACATCACTCCAAGGGACTTTTCATTTTCCAAATGAGTTATTCCGCCTGCACAAATGATGTAGCCGCATGACATCAAGTGTTAAATAAGCTTTGGGCCAAGGCTATCCATTCTATTTTGTGACTGCACTGTAATGTGTACTCCACCATAACATCTTATTTTCTATGCAATTCAGGTAAACGATCTCCAGGGACATTCATGTGCCCATTTGACTTTCTAATGGCTGACTTTAAAGAAATGCAGATGGCACCTCACAAAGACCAGCTAGACTTGCCCATGTGCATCCTGCCATGACAACATTTGTCTCTAAAATCTGCATTAGAAATGTGACGGTAGGTCAAATTTGGAAAAATTCAAGCAGGAAACCTTTTTATATTTCTCTTCTGTCCTTGTTGGTACAGGTATGATGAAATGTGCCTTAAAAATTAAAGTCAATCTTAATATAAGTGTTTAAATTACCAAGATTTATCCAATTGAGTCTAAAGTCTGGCATCGGGAACTGTTACCTTTTCTTGTAAAGATCCCTTCAGCACTGTGCACAACATCAGTCTTCAGAGATGTGAGATGAGCTCAGAAATAACATTGAATAGCATTATATAAATGTGCACCGTCGGTGAGGTGGGAACAGGATAACACCTGGATTATGAAAGAATTGTTAAATTCAATCATAGATAGGATGCTGCTTGTATTTTATGCCCGCTCCCTAACACAAAATCTTTTTCGCAAAATTTACAGGCTGGAAGTAAATCTATGTTTTTTTCCATCAACCATTCAGAATTTTCATGGACAAATTGTAATGAGATTCCACTTCCAGACACTCTCTCTAACTATGATATACTATTCAATTCCCTGCAGGTATCACACTCACATGCATCAGCAGGGATTGATGTCACAATTTATGCAGGTTAAGTGTTGTCAAAGTAAGTGCAGCTGCAGAGCTCAGAACTCTTCACTGTCATTCTTAGAATAAGCTAAAGCCAAATTCATTGGGTGTTGTTTTTGCCAGTGATTTGAGCAGAGAGTGAACTTTGAAACAAAGGGAGGCATATCTCTGGTCCCCTGTGGATAAATGTTGGGGTTATTAGTCAGCGCTCTTTCAACTACCTTATCTGTTTTTTTTAAGGATGGGCCAATATAACGTTGAATCTCAGCATCGTCTTCCGTTTTCATGCAGCAGTGACTGTAGTATACAGCCGAGCAGGCTGGTGCTGTATAATTGAACTGGACATTGGACATTATGCAATATTGTAAGCAGTAGACCTTGTGGTCAGAGTGGTTTTCCAAACAAAGTTGCTTTGACCTTGTCAGCATCAAACTTAGAATGAATGCTTTCCTAACAAGATCAACTTTGTGATATGTTCATGACTAAAATGTGGGTGACCTGGGTTCAAATCCCCTGCATGAAAGGTACTACCTCCAGTAGGAGTCCTTAGGCAAGACCCCTTTACCCTACCAGTGTAAGTTGCTTTGGATAAAAGTGTCAAATGCCAAATGCATTCCGTAAATTCCGGGTATAAGCCAGTACTTTTTTCCCAGGCTTTGAGCACCGCATCTTATAATACGGTGCAGCTAATATATGTTTTTTTCTTTTTTTTTTCATGCCAAAAACATTTTGCCTCGTAACATTTGACCAATAAAATTAATGTATAGTTCACAGTAGTCCAATGAAATTGTACAATAAATCAAACACACTGCTACATTATTGTAAATCAGTTGTACTCACCCTCAACATGGAAAACAAACGAAGAAGGAAAGCGAAAACGAAGAGACTGAAGTGAGTGACGAAGTTCTGAGGCTCAATTCAGACACTCAAGAACATGACTTTGATGGTTTTAGTGTGCAGGAGGAAGATGAAGAAGGCAATCAATGACTTTTTTCTGGTAGTCTACTGTCTTTTTTCTTTTTTACCAGCCGTGTTATATACACTGTTCGGAAAAAAAGCATTTGCAGTATGTATTTATTTATGTTACCATAAGAATTGAATGTGTAAATATCTCATATTACAATGCGGACACCCACAGTTTATAATCCGGTGCGGCCTACACATGTACAAAATGGTTTTTTTTTTTAAATTAGAGAGTGCGGCTTATAGGTGCGCCCTATCGTCCAGAATTTACACTAGATATTAATCTTTAGCAGTTCACATTTACACATGAAATTGTGGAATCTGACTTGCCAAAAGCTTACAGTTACATTACTTCTAAAACCGCAATATCAAAAATGTAATGGAAAAAAAAACAGATTGCTATGATTTGAAAATCTCCTAAAGCTATATTTTATTTACAATAGAACACAGAAAAAACTCATTAAATATCAAAAGCATGACATTTTACTTTTTCATGAAAAATGTAAGCGTTTGATGAAAAATATTAGAATCTGATGGAAGAAACACCCTTAACCTAACCCAATATCAAACAAGTTTCGATAGGGCAACAACATTTTGCCACAAATGTGGCATGTGGAGCTCCTCAGGATTCTATTCTGGGGTCTCTTTTATTTAACATTTCCATGCTTCCACTGGTTCAGATTAAACAAAGCAACAAAATATGCAAGAGGCGGGCAACAGACAAATCTACCTTATTGTAAATACAGAGTGATTTAGAAAAGCTGGTTCATGCATTTGTCTTCAGTAGAAATTATTACTTTAACAGCATATTTACTGGTCTTCCTAAAAGATAGATCAGATTGCTGCAGCTGCAGCTTGAGTCCTTACCAAGTGGATCATATCACTCTAGTCCTGAGGTCTCTACTCTGGCTTCATGCCCATTAAAGAGATCATTTAAAAATATCCCTGTTTGTTCATGAAGCTATAAATTGTTTAGGGCCAAAGGATATCTTGTCACAGTGTGTGGCTCTGTTCTCTGGTCTGTGCCAGAGTTGGTTCATTCCTTGCCATTTCTCTCCCCTCACGCTACTCTCTCTAATCAGCCTGCAATTAAGTTATCCGTACTCACCTGTTCCCCTCCCTTTATTAGCAGGTCTGCCAGCCCCATTCATCTGCCAGGTTGTATGTTTACCTCAGAACAGTAACATTGCAGCACCGTTCTTTGGGTTGGACTTCTGTGTATGACCCCATTTTTGGACCTTATTCTGCCTCTGGCATCATCAGTACCCAGATTTATTGATCTGGCTCTATTCTTTGGATTGTGGAGTTCAGAACTGGCTTTCTGTCCCTTGGATCTCTGGATTTCCGAACTGGTTCCGTTCCCTGCTCTCCTCTGACCTGTATATGACCCAAGTTGTTATATTGGACTTGTTAAGGATTTCAGATTGGATGTTTGGATCTTTCTTGGACTTTGGTCTTGGATCTTCTTGAAATCCATTCATGTTGATGTACAATAAACTTCTTAAATCGTTCTTAATGCCTCACATTTTAGTCCATCTGGCCATGTGTGTTACACATCACAAATCTTATGGTACATTTTTAAACATTCAAAATGTTAAGTTATCAGTATCAGGTTTACTTTGAGTCCCCAGTGTCAGAACAAAACAGAGGAGCTTCTTTCAGTTTTTAGGCACCATATATGTGGAGCAATATCCCAGATAACTGCAGGTCTGAGTCTTTCCTGTCAACCAATGCTTTTCAGTTTTTTTTCCTATAAGGATTTCAGCTGTACATTTTGTTTAATGTTCTATTTAAAGCACTTGAATATGTGCCTTTACTAATTAGGCGGTTTGGCAACATGCTGGTAACGTGTTTTGGACATGAGCACCTCAAAGAAGCATAGTCTCCCAGAAATAAGCTGGACAGAGGTTCTGCTTCTAGAACTTGTGGAGTAATTTCAGAATGTTCCTCCAAATTAATATTTGATTAATTTAAATTTTACAATATCTACAGTATATAAAAGATTCAGTGAATCTGGAGTGACCTCAACACAGGACATGGTGGAAAATTAATGTTTGGTGCCCTTAATTTTTTTGGTCCCTCAGGCATCACTACATTAAAAACAGACCTGATTCTGTCATGGACATCACTGAATAGACGAGACCGCTTCCAAAAATCACGTTCTGACCACTGTTTGAATTATCATCCAAAATGCAAGTCAATGTATTGTCATATTAAGTAGCTATATGTTAATAAGATCCAGAAACACTGTCTTCTCTGGACAAAAGCTCATTAAAGATGGACTGAGGCAAGTGGAAAACTGTTCTGGGGTCAGATGCTTTGAAATTTAAAAAAAGTCGTTTTATAAAACATTGACACTGTATCTTCTGAATTAAAGAATTGCCATCCAGCATAACATGCATGAAAAACCAACTCAAGAAAAACCTGACCATGACTAAACCAAAGCTCTGAGGAAAAACGATCACATAAATTAAGTTAACATAAAATCAGACACCAAGAGAATAACAACCAAATAATACAAAAAAAACCCCACAGAACCTAATATTTGCACATTTAAGCAAAGCAATGCTGAACCATCTCTACAACAGCACGACTTGTCATAGATTCATGTCTCTGTCTCAGCTTTTTTGAGAGATGTTACTAATGAACTGCACCTTTAATTTGTATGGTAACACTATATTGATTTTTAGAAACAGCCAAGATGCAATGCTATAAAGACCTCCCCATCAGCAAGCATCTAAATACTCAGAACCGCCATCGCATTTCACTTGACATCTCGCTGCAGACCTGAAATGTACGTTTGCCTGGGGAATTATAAAAGTCTGGCTCACCTCACTCATTTTTGGCGTGTTTCAAAGTTTGAGTTTGTTGTTTTTCTTCAACCAGTGAAAGGTGTACCTCTAATAAAGTGACCTGCTCCACGTAAATCCCCTTATTTTGCCCATTTTAAAGCCATAAATCATCTATGGTTCGTTATGACAGTTTCAGCTACGCTCCACAACATTACTTTGGGGAAATATTACAGTTACATGTCCAGATATCCAATATCCTAAAATTGCCAATTGGTTTTGTTAGTTTTGTTTTTCTTCTGTGCCTGAGTTGAAGCAATCATGGTTTCAATCATGGTTGGCTGGTTGGGAGGATGAGTGAATGTGCAGGCCCAAGCCAATTCCGATTTTGTTGTCAAACTCTCTGAAGCGGTACTGCTCTTACAACACGAACGTTTTGTAGTTGTTATGTCTTGTTTACATTCTTTACAATGTCACTCTCTTTCAAAGTGTAGGATACATACTCTACATCCATTGATTTGGGTACATACAAGACTTTACTGGACTTTGAGTTAGACTGTTGGAGTTTTAAATCAATGTCTAAAAGCTTGATTATTTTTTCTGCCTGTATCAAAACCGCTTATTAATTTCAACAACCGTGAATCAAACAGTACAGACTGGCAAATCCATGAATTTGACCTTGCCAAATGAGAATGAGTAAAGGGCCATATCTGTTAATCATTAAATATCTATGTATATATCACACAGATGGAAGATAGTTACAGTATGTTACAGCCCACTATTAATTTCCTTATCGCAATAGTACATCTGTCATGAAAGATGATACTTATGTAATTACCAATAATGTCTAAGATGGTCCATGTTCTAAATGAATGTAAATACTATACAATTATTTTACCTGTGAAATCTTAAAATGTGAAATAATTTGCCTGAATTCAGAAAACAAACTGCAACATCAGTAGAAACCAGTAATAAATTACACTGAGGTTTATGGATATGGATCCTACCCAGTGCTGCGAGCTCATGTGGGAGATATCAGTGGCGCCTGACAGTTTTGCCGCATTCAACTTGGCTGAACTATCAGCCAAAGAGTGCAGACATTCTGTCTATGGTTTGCTATTTTACTCATATACAAATAAAGAAAATGTCATAAAATACGAATGAAATTATGAGTTGAAGCACTGGCTGAAAGTGAGAAGCCAACACATATTTGTTCTCCATAAAGTCATCAGTATGAACAACTATAGACACAGGAAGTAATATGTTTTTTGTGTGCTGTAATATTGAGGATGTGGCTAAAGATTTGGCAAAAAGGTTATTTACATAACCTTGGGCAACTCTGCAGTCATCCCCCACCTCACAACAGAGCACATTTCTTTGTTTAAGTCGAGCTCAGAGTGTCTCTGCACAGTAAGCAACAGTCATTTGTCATCATGTAGAAACAGGCCAGGTATCCACATGAGGGCCCTGTTTGCCTCCATTGGGCAGAGGGATTATGAGCACAAGCTTTGATGTCAGATTTACAGACAGCAGTGGAGTACAGCTCATAGAGTCATCATGATATTCAAGTGCATTTCTTTACAAGCCAATAAAAAGCAAGTGACCCTACGAAGAGGAGAAGAAGAAGAAAACACAAAGGACCAACTGGTGGAAAAATGGTTTCTTTATTTTAGCATTTGATCAAGTTTTTTTAAGTTTTGTTGCTCATTTGTAAAGAGGAAACAAAAGAGAGCTCTGGGTGTTTTTAGAAAAGCTCATCAGGACATTCTGTTTAATGAAAGGTCCATTCTGCCAACTGAACAGTTAACGAGTTATAATGTTGTTGTGATGGACTGTTAGCACGTAAGCAAATGCTGCTTCATTATTTATCCTCTGCTGTTGCAGTCAAATTGAATCTAGTCCTTGTAACTGTTGAGAGTAAATACAAGGAGTGTTCTCATTGCTTTACGTTTGTAGGTTTTACAGTAACAGTGAAACTGAGGGTCAGTGTGTTTTTGATTATCTGCTAGCTTCCCTCTTGGCCTACAGCAGAAGCAACTTCAGTCCCCAAAGTCCTGCTTCTGGAGCCTGTAAACACTGCCAACGAGTTTCCTTATTGACACAATCAGGTTGAGTGGTGCTGATGCAGTGACATTTGCAGTAATAGGAGACTGATAATCCTCACACAATTGCTTCTCTTTTCTGCACTATAGGGGAGGCCATAGGGGACACACTATGCTTCTGCAGACAATCTTCTGCTCACCAAGTGACCGTGAACATGATAGCCTGGCCCTCACTCTTTAACTTGTATTACCCTGTGGAAAATGGGAGTCCTGCAGGATCAAACTATTGATGCTTAACTGTTGGATGGGTGGTAAGAAACCCAGCGGAAATAAAAAGCAGCAAGAGCTCTCTCAAGTGGTAAAAAAGAAAACCTCTCTCTGCCTTAGTCCTTAGTTTTCTTGGATTTTATTCAGAAACAAACCTTAAAAGATTTGATTTTAGCTACCAGTGAATGAAAAATAATCATTTCTAACAACGTAGGTCCCACAAACTGTGTTTAAGCTACTTTAATTCAACATCAGATCTGCTTCACCCTTTTAAGCAAAAGTCTGTACACACTGAGTTCCCTCTTGTTCCAGATCACTGCTGCTGGTAATTGGAACAAACTAAAAAAAGCTTTGAGCTGCAACCCTTTTCACCCGCTTACACATATTTGCTGGAGATACTTGTAGTTATTTTCCAAGCAAAAAAGAACTATGACAAACAGAAGGTTTTTTATATTTGATCATATTGTTTTGATCACTCTTATTTTTAAATTTGTACTTGTTACTTTGGGTACTGTCGGTTCCCACTTGTTCCCTGCTGCTCTCATCTGCCATTTGATGAAGGCAACGGCGCCTTTTTGTCAAACTATTATATCCACATTCCTTCAATGTTCTATATTTTACTGAGATATCATAACTATCTGTTGTATGCACTGATACGTCATGTCTGTCATGTTTTTCCTGCTGTTATTTTCAATATTCCTTTTAATTTTCAGAATCTGTATTTCAATTTTGTTCCAACCTTAGGGGTGCTTTTCCCCTGTTGGGGGGGGGGCTGGGGAGGCCTGGGTGATGGTGGGTCTCAGGCCCGGGCTGCTGCGACTGGTGTGACCGGGTGGTTTGTTTGTTTGTTTTTGTAGAGGTCCTCCGGGGTGGGGTTGGGTTGAGTGGGGTGGGGCGGGATGGGTACCTTCTGGGGGTAGAGTAGCTCCCGGAATATGGTCGCTGCAGGCCCAGAGCCTGGTGGACATCAGCCCCTCCTGCCCTGTGTTGGCTCCCAGGTAGCGGGGATGCCTATTGCAGCCAGTCCCTGGCTGCCCTCTCTGGGGGAGAGTAGCTCCCCCGGTGTATATCCCCATACCCCTCTCCCTTCTGGCTCCTGTACACAGCACACACTCACACATGAAGGGTTTTGGGGGCGTGTGTGTTCGGTGGGGTGCAGTGGATGGGGCCACGTAGGTGGTCCCCTTTGGTTGCACTCTGCAGTTCCCCGCCCCTGTTTTAATTACACCTTAGACATTACTACTTATCAAACACACTCACACACACACATTAGGTCTTGGGGGGTGGTTACACTGAGTGGCATCTGGTGGGCGGGGCTCTTTGGGTATGTAGGCTGCCCAGGGGGCCGCGCTCCCAGTTCTACAAGTTTGGCTGCCCCTCAATTTTAATCGCTCACTATTAGAAAATATTGAAGAGCCAGAAGGGTGAGGGGAGGGGTCTTCTTCCCACACCCCTGCTTCCTGGTTGCTGCTCGGGGTGGGAGGGGCCAAGAGGATTAATTAATTGTTCTGCTGGTTCAGGGTCTGTGGTGGCTGGGGGGCTGCTGGCCCCCTGGTGTGCCCGCTGCACTACACCCCAGCGGAGTCGAGGGAGGGAGGACGTGTGGATGTGTGGATGTATGGGACGTGAAAGTGTGTGTGGTGATGATTGGGCCTGGATCTGGGACTTGCTGTCGCCTGGCCTGCCTGTGCTTCTCCCGATGGGGCATCAGCGTTGCCTCTCCCCACTGCTCGCGACTTCACCCACCTGTGGGCACGTCTTGACTCCCAGGGCACTTGGCCAGGGGCGCTGGGGCAGGCGCTGACCCACTGTGTGGCTGTCTGGGGCGCTTGGCCCTCCTGGGTATTGGGTGGGGCCTCTGCCGGAGGGTTTGGGGGCGCTCGGGCTCCTGGGGCCCGGGTCCAGTGCACGGCCCATGTCTGGGCGGCTGGGGCCTGGCGGGGTCGGTGGGCTGTTGCCCCTGGCTCCCGGAGGGCCTCTGCCCTATGCTTATGGGGGCTCTGTCCGGGGGCTTCCTCTGGGTGGATGCGTGGTTGTCCCTGTGGTGGGCTTCCTGGGTTCTGTGCTCCGTGGGGGCTGCTGGTGGCCTGGGTCTTGTGGCCCTCTCTGCTTACTTCTGATTGCTTGGGGGGGCTGGGGATTGTGGCCCTGTACGCTTATACACTCATAACTAAGCACGGTTATCATGTAGGTCCTGTGTCATGGGTGTTGCATGTTCTCACACAGACACACACACACACACACACATTTATTAGCCCAGTAGCATGCTCGCTAAGCAGTTGATGTATTATCATGTCGTCTCAGGTCATCTATATCCACAGCTGTGTTGTATGCGATTGCCGCTTCTTGTGCTTGTTTTTGTTTGTTTGTGTGTTTGTTTTTTCTCTGCTTGTCTGCTTTCAGGTGCTCCTGGTGGCGCTAAGGCTGGAATCCCCTCAGAGGCCATGGATTGTTGTCTGTTTTGTTTTTTACAGGTGTAGCAGCTGGTTGTCTGGTTTTTGTTTCTGTTTTTGTTCTGTTTCCTCTTCTTTCCTTGTCCCCCGGTCCGGTTCAGTTCTATTACATGTTATATATTGTAAACAGAAATAAATAAATGGGCATCAAGGGGAGCTTTACATTTATAAAACTTCCCTTGGCAAAGCAAATCTGTTTGGCATCAAAGGTATTCAGACTACAATTCTGCTGCCATAATGCTGGACAGGACAAGGGGAAAAAAAAAAAAGAAATAACACATTATTCTTAGATGAATGCAGGACTGTGTTAACACCAAGTGAACTAAGGTTGATGTGCTAAGCAGATTTTTGCACCTCATATTAATAAATTTTATCAGAATATATACTTACTGTAGATCTGATGGGCTGCACGATGATGTGGTGGTTTGCATAGTCACTTCATAGCAAGAGGATGCCTGGTTCGAATCCCAGCTGGGGCCTTTCTGTGTGGAGTTTGCATGTTCTCCCCATGCATGCGGGGGTTCTCTCCAGGTACTCCAGCTTCCTCCCACCTTCCAAAAACCTGCAACGTAGGTCAATTGGTAATTCTACATTTACCCTAGGGTGTACCCTGCCTCTGGACCAATGCAAGACTCCAGACCCCACATGACCCTGAATTGGATTAAGTGGGTGTAAAAAGGATGGATGGATGTAGATTTGATTGCAGCTGAAATAAAAATCTGGCCATTTAGCTTTAATGTAGTCTGAACTATACACCACCTGCAGCATTATTTCTAACCTACAACGGTTTGTTATTTGCTAAAGGTAAAGAACCCATCCGCATCGGACTTGATGGTACGTATTTAAGGAACAGACATTGAAACTAGGATTGCAAATAGATATGGTGAAACAGGAGTGTTTTCAGTGGTAACACATACTGCTGAAGATGCTGTCAGTGTCATAATAACACAATTTATTTCTACAATGACAATAAAGATTTAAATGTTTCCTTTGACGGCTCGAGCATGCTTATGTCTGGTTGTGGAATAAGAACAGGCTGAAACATAGACTGTCATATTTTTCTGTGACACTGGTGAAAAAGAAGTAATAACTGTCCACGCTGGGATTGTTGTAGGGTTGATAAACGAGACATTCATTTCCTCTCCATTCAAAACAATGCAGAACTGGAGACAACAGACACTGTTAGACATCATACGCGCTGCGGTTGAAAGATTCAGAGAGCCACAATTTCTTTCCCAGACTGTCAAAATATTTAAAGCAATGATGGTATAACTGCACACGGATACGGCACATTTGATAGATTGGTGTGTGGAACACAAACATGCAAAAAGTTGTGTTGAACTGCACCTCCTCAGAAAACCCACATCTCACTCTTCATCCACAGCTATGACTATTAACATGAGAGCTTAGCTACGGCCACAGGATAGGCCTAAAAAAAAGACATACACTTTTGGAGGAAGAAGGGTCATTTACTGACAATGAACATTGGACAATTAAAAGAACATTTTAAAGTTTAAAAAAAATCCAGCTGTTTTATGAAAATATTTCTGAGATACACAGATATTCTTACACAGCAATTAAACCGTATCTGAAACACTCGGTCTGTGTAGCTTCACAGTACTGTTGGTTAGACCATATATTTGTTGTTTGTATTGAAATAGTTCAATGCATACCTGAAGTATGAAGCTGTTTTGGCTTGTGACCCCATTAGTCAAGGCAATGTTTATTTGAGATCCATCATCACATTATCAGATGCGAGCGCTGTGACTGAAGAAGGATTTTTCCTTCTCAGACTATTAATTGAAGATATGTTGAAGCATGAAGATATAACCCTGCTCTGCATTTTACACGGGAGGGAAAATCCTCACTGTCAGTTTTCACAATGTACCATAAATTTACCCAACCCTATCTACCAAATATCCCGTGAGTTTTTTATTAAAGTCATTGTAACAAGTGTGGGTTCATTTGTCAAAAGTTGATAGTAAAATAAGATCATAAGACTACATTATTGTTAGTGTAAACTAGACATTAGAAAACCTTTTTTACATCGCAGATCACATCAACTCAATACAATTGAGGTAGGTACTTAAGAAGAAGAAAAACATCTCAGTGGTGAGAAACTGCAGAATGTTTGAACAGTTATTGTTCATTTCACTCGACTGCCTGTAACCAATCTGAATCATTCTGAACGAAAATGCCAATTTATGTGCTGTGGAATAACGAGTGCAATCACTGGAAAATGCAAACAGTGCAACACAAGTCGAAATTAATCTGAGCAGCCAGCGTACTCATGAAAAATATCTCACAGGTGATTGAATCGACCATCTGTCAGTCACAGTCTTTTGTCACTTTTTTATATTTTGCCCATAACTGCCAGTGATTTCTTATAGGGCAGCAGCTGGTTCACTGTGAATAGGCCTCACAAACATAGCTCGAGGACAGGTAAAATGGATTCAGTGGTGAATTCAGCACACTTACAAAGCACATTTTAGAACTATTGTGTTTCACCAATAAGACATCTTATTCATAAGGTGACATTCAGTTAGCCTGATAGTACACTGCTCACTCCAAATGAAAACAGGAAAGGTAAGTGCTTATAGCTTTCACCTTAAAAAGGCTACTGATCTAATAGCTGCAAGCTGAGAGAATGACTGCTAATTATTGTACTATGAATTAATTATAAAATTCAATAAAGAAAAAAGGAAATTATAAAAAAGACAAGATTCAGCAAAGGCAAATCAGGGAAACTGGTTAAGCCCAGTCTAAGAAATGCTATCAAATAAGAGTAGGAAATCAAAAGGTTAGAATAGAATAACTTTATTCTAATTGTAAAACCAAATTAAATGCAAACCTTTCAGCACAATATCTTAAAGAAGAAACATTTAAAAAACAGTATCAAGAGTCTAAAAGAATGTAAAACAACAACATACTACATAATATTACATCATGTAAAAACAGCACACAGAGATAAACTGTTCTTTAATCTGTTTGCTATGTTTTTGTTGTCTTGAACCACCTGCCTCAGGACAAGAGATGGGACTTTCAGTATTTTACAGCCCTTTTGAGATACTGAGAATTGCAAAGATCTTCTATAGGTAGGAGAGGGCAGCCTGTGATCTTCTGGGTAGTGTTGATGACCTGATGTGAATGTCCAAAAACTGAAATATTGTAAACCTCTCCTTCAGTCCCCACTGACGACAAAGTGATGCATGTCCATCTTTTTCATTAAAGCTCTATAAAATGTTTCCAAGTTTTAACCAACAAAGCATTAACAAAGATTATTGTTGATATCATCAATTGTCTTATGCTCTTTTTCACACAAAATTATGTTGATGATAATCTTATAGACTTTTAAAGCTCTTATGACCTATTAACTGATGCTTATTACATAATGCTTATTTTCAGACGTACTCTATATCAAAACGAAGGTGTCCTGTGGTTTACAGGAGAGATTATTAATTAACTATTAATTGCTTGATGATTCAGTCACACTGGAGGTCAGTGTGAGGTCTGCAGGTAGAATTCCAGCGAACCAAGCAATCATCCCGTTCATGTCTGACTTCTTTAAAGTTGTGTTATTACAGCAAGGATCACAGCACAATAATACACCTGTAAACATCACCTGTAACAAAATCCTGATTCACCTTTTGCAGAACAGCTTCTGTATCAAGTCTTCAAAGTATAGCAACCTCCAGGCCAGCAGTGCAACACATTTTTAGAGCTATCCCATGTCACCTGGATGTGTGCTGTAAGATCCAGTCGTGTTGTTTTCTGAGCACAGCATTGAACAACCGGCAGTTTCACTCTGAGCCCAGAGTCCCACGGATCTGTCAGCCTCACTCACTAAAGGCTGCACATTGTTCAGGGTGTGAACAATTGTGAAATGCTGCTGTTGATCATCAGGAGGAAACTAATTAGGATTTTTTTCTTTTTCTGTTGCTTCCATCCACTCTTTTTGTCTGCATCAAGGTGCTGCTTCATGTGTGCATCTGGTGTCTTTCTTTGAGCAAACGAGTTTTCTATTATGCATCAATCATCAGCATCCTCACCAGAAAGAATTGTTTTAATATTGCAAATTCTGAATTCAAGTCTTCTTCAATGGATGCACTCATGACATGATAAAAAAATTAAACTCTGCTCTTATAAGGTCATCTGGCTCCAGGTATTTATGTTTTTTCCTGTATCAATTCCTATTTTGAATTTAGTCTTGAATCCCAGCTCTCTGATCAAAAGGAGACATTGACTTTGAAACTCAAAATTGTGTGAACTGATTTGTGTTTTGTACTGGTAAAAATGATGGTACGATAATATTAAAGTGGTCTGATTTACCAGGTGATGTATTAATGCTAGAATTATAGCAGCGACCACAGTATTTCCATAGCAATTCAAACGATCTCTGTTCTTATAATCTTGGCCAAAAGATGGATGGCCAAAAATGTTTGAGCATCTACAAAATATGGGGCAGAATCACATTGGTGCAATGCTGCTAATATTCCCGCACCAAATACGATTAGACCATCTACATTAACAGTATCTCTACCCCCGCATTAAAAAGAAAACAGCGTGAGGTAAATTAAATGCACCATTGGTAGCTTCCCGCTTCTTTCCACACATGGTCGTGGTCTGATAGATAGCAACACTCCAACAATTTGCCATAGTTGTACACAAGAGTCAAAATAACAACTTTTTAGCTTACACTGGTTTGCACTTCCAGCGTAAAAGTGGACTAATTAACCCCACACAAATGTGAAAAACTATAGAGGAGTAAAATAAATCAAGTAAATGCATATACTTACCTTCCACTACTGCTCTGCCTGGTCTTAGCTGTCTAGTCTCATATTTCTGCAGCTCAAGCTAATGTCCATGTGTCTTGCTACTCATAGCATAAACCAGGTTTTTTCACAGAAAAATAAGATGAAAAATATCAATCTATTTAAGACCATAAATGTCCAGTGTCTGTCTCAATTCTGCTTTGATGGGAATGCAAACTTACCAGAGTGCACAGGAGCGCATTATGCCTGTCACAGTCCCCACAGAGCAGGTACTTTCCTGTCATCTCGTCATCATCTTTTGCAGTTCAGCTCTGAAGCTTCTGTAATCCAAATGGTTTTCTCTGGTTTCTCTAAGCAATCTCTTTATTTATGATGAAGTTGTGCAGGCCTAATATACAGCTAATTTTACTTCAGTATTTCTTTGATATTCAAACATTAAACATCACCTGAGATTTTAAACAAAATGCTCAATAAACTTTATGTAACATGTCATTCTACCAGCACAAAAAGAGCTCTGTATGATGCAGTCGTTTCAAGCATGCATTTTTTGGCTAACCAAATACAGATGTGTTCAGTGCAGGACAATCTCAAAGTCCACCTCTGCTTCCACCCCCTTTTCTGATTGGCTGGTTGCAATGACAGACGTTCAGAGAGGAAGAATTCTCCACCCTGCTGTATTTTAGGCGTCATGACTTTGCTCTTTTTGCATAATTCTTTTCTTACTCCACAGATACATTGGAAAGATGGCTTCTGCACATGATAGAGCTGTTCTCCAGGCTATATTCAACCCTACAACCCCCTTTGGGGACATTCCCGGCCTCAACCAAGAGGAAGAATTAACTGATGATGGTGAGTGTCAGTTTCTGACTTAAGTGTCTCCACATATCACGTCACAGCATACTGAATTTATTCAAATTATTGTAATCCAAGCTGAGTTCTGGATGACATTTTTGTGTTTTCCTTTGCCACAGTACCTGTCTATTGAGTTTGAACGCTCTTTCAACTTGTTTATCTCCTCCTGCCAGACAGTGGTTTTGACATAGAGTTGCTGAGCCAAGTGAAAGAGCTGGAGATGCGGGGTGTCTCCGCTGCGGAGGCTGGGGATTTGCAAGCCGCACTTCAACTGTTCAGCCAGGCAATCCAGATCCTGCCTCAGCGATCCTCTGCCTACAACAACCGGGCACAGGCCCTGAGGCTACAGGGGGACACAGCAGGTAAATGCAGTCAATTATGTAATAACCCTTTTTTAGAGGCACAGCATTGTGCCAGCCTGTCAGACTGTGACCAGCATGACAGAGCATAAAAGCTCTGTGCATGTTGTCAACTGTGTTACCATATAAGCTCTCTGTTGGCCTTGTACTTGGTCCCAAAAGCTGACAGATTTTCTTAGAAAATAACTAGCAGGGATTTAAATGCTTATGTGTTAATACATTTAAATCATAGAACAGAATACTGCATGTGAATAGTATGTTTTTGTGTTGTATCTAGCTTTTGAATTCATCTGAAACAAATGCAAAGTTTAGTTGGAAAGCTGTACAACCTACTACTGTATTATAGGAAAATCCTGTGCAACATTTTTTTTTATCTCAACGTGTAGCTGTTTACTCTAAAACTGGTAAAAGTGTTTATCATTATTTTTCGCTTTAGTTGCGCAGGAGATTACAAATGCAGTGACAGTAACATCCTTTTTGGATTAGAGAAAAACATCAGCCAGCATGGTTTTAGTCAGTTTCAGGTTTAACACTAATACTGATCATATCATACCAGTTTTGGGGATTATGCAGCAAATTCAGCAACTGTGCTCATAATAGAATATGCAGTAGACTGACTTTAAGCTATAACCGAGAAGCTTGTACAGCACAATACATGGAAGATCAGCTCTCCAAACGTGTGCATCTCTTCCCAGGAGCCCTGCAGGATCTGGACAGAGCGATTACCCTGAGCGGCACCACTGGACGAACCGTCTGCCAGGCATTGGTGCAAAGAGGCCTCTTACGTCGATTAATATGCCAGAATGATGAAGCCAGAGAAGATTTTGAGAAAGCAGCTGCACTTGGAAGTGAATTTGCTAGACAACAGGCTGTGGCTCTCAATCCGTATGCTGCTCTGTGCAACAAAATGCTCACAGACGTGATCAACAAACTTCGCAACCCTGAAGTGTCGGAGATGCTGTAGGTGATGAAGATGATTTGCTGCATGTTCACCGTTTCTGTTCTGAAGTCTGAGGGCAATAAAATGACGTTCTTTTATTTTTGATATCCTTTTTACTTCACTGGTTATGCTCCTGTAAAATACATGCATCCAACTGCAACTCACATGTAGTCAACATGATGCAGAAATCTAAAATAGAATTAAACAAAAGGAAGCATGCACTGCTGTGTGCAATCAGAAGTGATACATACAACTTTTGATACGTTTGGTATGATGCGCCTCAGCTTTTTTTCCAGTAGATGTCAGTCTCGTCATGTTTAAGCCTGCAGCAGCACCCTGCTGCTTTTCTGTCCTCCAAATATTGATCCTGACAGACTGGTATAAGATAGAACAAATTACATCAGTCATCTCATTCTTCACTGAATACTACAGATTATGAGGACCCGTCTTAACAAACAAATTAGATAGATTAATGAAATCATCGGATTCATTTTCTCTCAAAAACCAAACAAACAGGCTCATCCTTTCAGGCTTCTGCCTACAGTAAATATGAGAAAATTAACTGAGCGATTTTTCGATAAAAAAAAACAAAAAACAGATAAGTGAATTACAGTTTTGCACTGAAGCTCCACAGCGCACACGAAGAAGCTTAATTCATTTCTCCTTTCTGAGGGTGCAGAGTGACCTATAAATGTCACAGCTCAGTGATTCTACACATGCATTGCTCCAACCCATTGTCCTTGAGGTTGTGAGCGTTAGAGTTTGTGGTTGGGCTCTCCATGCTCGTCTCTGACCTCTCCCAGGCGGACTAAAGCTACTGGCTCCCTGCGCTCATCTCTCTGGTAGAAGGAGCAGGTTTTCAGGTGGTCTGACATGGAAGGGATATCACTGAAGCGCCAGTGTTCCACAGAGGAAAACAGAGAGCTGAACCTCCAAACCTGCAAAACAAAAAGGAAACACTGAAGTACATGTAGCACGCTGCTGTCATGGCATATATCATCTGTAATGCCAGTGTCACGAGGATAAATGTATTGTTAATATCCATGGAATCTAGATCACAGAGCACCTTTATCACCTGACAGAGCATGATGTTATTTCTGTTCCATCCGTTACAAATTTATATCAATGATGTCGTTCATTAAAGAGCACATAGCCAGCTGTTTTCCACAGTCATATAACCTTAACATGTTTCCACCAATGATCACATATCTGACTTGTTATGGGAGCAGTGTTTAATGACAAAGAAGCCTCAGGGCATTCCACATCACTCACATCACTGGCATGTTATTTGTTCCTTGATCACTGCAGCACAGAGACTGTCAATGTAAAAATACACACAGACATGCATTTAAAATGTCTCCTCTTTGTCTTTTATCAGCCCCAGCTCAGTAGTTTATTTAACATCAGGATATCTAAAAAAAAAAAAGGCATTACATTTACCTTGTGTAAAACATTTCTGTGCACCCTAAACAACTTTATTTAATGGTTTTCAAATGCCTGCCTCGTTAGCAATTCCATCGTTAGCAATATCGTTAGCAATTCCATCCAGATGTGCTGACACTATTGTAAAGATCGACACGATCTGCCATATCTATTCAACAAACTGTAAACCTGCCACTTAAATTGATGATGATTACTAATAACCACTCACTGACACTGCCTCAAGCAATCCTGCAAATCTGATCGCATCTCCAAATGCTGACTTTTAATCACCACAGCTCAGTCTTAATTTCTTCAGATGTCAGTCTTAATCTGTTCAGCCCCTGGAGTCTTTCTGGGGTTCCTGCTTGAAAATGACAAGCCCAAAATGAATACACCATTACTCTGCAATTACAAACTGTGTAAAGCATCTTGGTGTCAAAATAAATCCAACACATGTTACAAACTGGTTCCCAGTTTGTAAGCGGATACCCATCCCCCATCCAAACCTGGAGCCCCCCCCCACCAGGTTTGAAGAGGTTAGGCACCGCTCTTATGATCATGGAGAGGGTTTAAGTGAAACTGGGGTAAGGACCTGTGTAGATACCTGGAACACTTCATGGTCTAACTTAAACAAAGCAACCCTGGTGTCACATGGGACTTCCCTGACTCTACTGTAAGCTTTCCAAGACAGACAAAAATCAGAAATCATCATTTCTGCTGAATGTGGGTACATTCATCGCAATGCAGCCATATATCCTCATTTAGGTATGCGACTGTAATATTTTCCTGCCGCTATTCGTTTTCATTCGAGAGATCAAATTCAGCAGGTCTAAATGATAGTTTAGCTCAACAATCACATTCCGATAAAAAAGAAGGTTTCACTAATTAAAGGCAGCAGATCCTTGACACAGACTAAATAAAGAGTATCAGACAACTCGCTGCTTTGAAGGGAAGACATTAAATGTTGCTTTGATGACTTTTAACATCCTGAGGAGTGTTTACAATGTAGCAGCTGTCATGCTGCAAGGATAAAAAATAAATCTTCCAATGACAGATAGCAGGATGGTGACAGATTCTGAAGGGGGACTAATATAGAAGTTTAGCATTGTTTTTACTTTTCCTTTGTAATGAACAAGGTTGAGATCTAAACATTGCATTAACAAAAAAAAAAAAAAGAATAAAGCAACCATATTTTTCTCTGCCGCATAGTGAACACTGATTAGTGATAAGACAATCAAGACAAAGACAAATTAAAAACAACATCTTAGGGTTACTTGCTTTTTCTCGACATTTCCAGGAACTTCCTCCATGCGAGTATGTCTTTTTCTGCCATTCAAGGGAGACCATTCCTCTCTTCTGCAACAATGTGGCAGCCACCGCTCTCATCAGATGGGAAACCTGGGACAGCTGAGACAATGTGAAGCTATCAAGGTAACCAGCTATATTCTGAAGGATCTCCAAGGGTAGCCTGCTCAGGGCATCAAGGTTTTGCGTAACATCTCCCTGAGGGCTAAAGGTTTTCCCACCTTCACACAGCGATGAAGGGACGTGTGGCTGAAGTACAAAGGCGCTGACATCTTGGCAGAATTTGATTGTAGCTTGTTGACCTGCAGGGTGAAACCTTATCTGGGTGAAAGTACAGCCGAGGTATGCTAAAGGGCAGCGCTGTTGGAACCAGCCGTTTAGAGGGGCCTCTATGTCACAGTGAGCATTCCTGAAATGAGAGCAGTACTCATCACGGCGGAAGAAGTGGCCACATATGTAACTGAAGGCTGAACTTGTTTTGTTATGTCTTCTGGTGACAGATTCCGCTTCAACACGTACATAAAGGCCACGAGGTTTGCCTGCAGTGACATCAGCTAAGGATGCATCAGCTTTGAAGGGAGCAGATGGGAAATTGTATGTTTGAGTTCCTGTATCTTCATACAGACCATCTGTCCAGGCCCTTTCTGAGATTGAATGTCCCCTCAGTTCTTTTTCCAAGGAGCACAGAAGGGTTGCGCTAACCTCTTCAGATTTCGAAAAATCCTCATCTGACAAGCCCATATCTGTAGTGTCCACACTCTGGTGTGCGGTTGCACCCTTGCTTAAAGGATCCTTCAGGTGATATCGCCTTGCTCGATAGCTGGTTGGAACATTAAATGTATGGACACTCTGAACCTCAATTGGTTCTAGATTCCCATAAACAAAATCCTTGTCCCTTGGTGTGCATGCAGCGAGTTGGCCAAAGTTAATCAGCATTGCCCCATTGTGCACCAGGTACATATTATATTCTGCAATGTTGGCTTCTTTGCCTAACCTTTCAAGAACTCCATCTTGCCACGGCGCAAGGCCAGTTGCACCATCAATGCTTCTGGCAGCAACAGCATTGTCCTCTTCCTGGTGGAAGTCTCTGGTCCTCACCTTACTAACTGATAAATCTTGCTCTTCGTTTTGTTTTCGTCTTCCTTTTCCTTCTTTATTCAGGTTTTTGACAGTTTGGTTGCACCCCTCCTTCTCCTTGTTGAATATTTTTTCCCAGGAGCTGTAATTTTGAATACTTTCCACATCTCTGCTCTTTGCCAAAGCATCTATTTCCTCTTGACTCAGTTCATTTTCCTCCATACTTGTACAGACATTTTCTGTAAATTCACAAAACTCGGAGGAACAGGATGCGTCCGCTGTGGGACTTTTGACCCGAGCAGAAATATTCTGGAGGGCAGGCTGCTCCACGATCAGCTCAGGAAATATATTCTTCATCTTGATGGACTGAAACAGTAGGGCTTGATCCCTGAGAGCCAAAGCAACATCAAGGTTTATCTCAGTGTTTAACTGAAGATTTTCAGAGACATTTCTGTAAAAAGTCATATCAGATTCAGAAACTGGCCATCGGTTCCACTCATGAGAGCAGCAGACCACGCTGGCAGGACAGACCTCCAAGTGTGTGGCCAGCCTGTGGCGCAGCATGGTGAGAGGACAGCCATAGTCAACATTAAGGCAAGGGACCATCTCATTGGGGCATAGGAGCTGGTGCTCCTCTTGTTTGCACATATGAAAGGCAGCACCACAGTTTTTACCACAGTTGATGACCATGCATGAAACAGAAATCTGTACCTGGACTTGACAATAGACATCATAACACTTGTTACAGTGCTCATGATGGCCCACTGGCTCCTTTGTGCCTTTTACCTTAAGAGAGAAAAGGTAGTAAAAGTATAGGCAACATTTCTTGTTTTTTTGTGGAATATTTTTAAGTAATTAATCTATTCTATCAGAAAAAGACACTTTCTGAAAAAATATATAACAAACGCACTTACCATTTTGACTTATAGACACAGAAGTATGACCATTTCAGAAGAATTCAAGCTGGACAAACTGTGAGAGAACACAACACAAATACTGCTTGGTAAACAAAGCCATTTCCAAGAAGCATGTTGTTAATATACAGACAAGTTTTGATTAGCTGTGCAGTCACGTACAAATTTGAAATATGTAATTCATATGTTGAAATGTACATTCAGGTCAAGAAAAGTTTGAGTGGACAGCTGAAACAATAGCAGTAAATATTCTCACCCTTTGTTCTTCTGTTGCCTTGTGTTCACTGGCACCTCTGAATAACCTCTGCACTGTGTCTGGACATTATAAATAGACACAATGGAGGGGCAGACAGGCAAGTGGGACGGGGCACCATTGTCACAACCATTAAAAGCAAAGGTCAAATTACAGCCTCCACCACTACTTCAGTGTGAGAGGGTGGTGATAATAACAGGTAATCCAAGTTCTCAACAGTTAAACTACTGTGAGTTCAACACAGGATCCACTTTACATTTTTAATCCATGGTACACACAACCTTTCATTCAAGCCTTTTATTCCATCCCCTTAACTTGCTTTATTTTGGTTTGATTTCCCTCTCAAATGACAATTAAAAAGCAAAATCCTTTTATAAAATCTATACAACATGATGTTGGAGATGTGCGATGTGAGATGTACTTTTTTTAAAAGCAATAAATGGTTCATTTCATGCATATTAGTGATTTATTCCTTTATTATAATGTAAGAAATATAATGTTGGACCTCAGTGTTTCAGTCTTATCAGTTCTAATCCATGTCTTCCACTAGATGTCAGTCACACACTTCCATTTAATCAACATATCCCCAGCAGCTGTTTCTGTTTTAAGAAATAAATAAATCAATATATAAGAACATGAATTAGTCAGAGACTTTACACGTATGATGTGAGATCATAAGGGTAATTTTCCTAAATGTTTACAATGGTGATTTCTAAGGCCTTAAATTCAAATTCACCCCATACCTGTTTAAACTGAGCATTGATTCAGTTTTTTTTAACATATGTGACTTTTAGAGAATTAGTGATGAGAAACTTGTGTTCATTAAGCAATCATTTGGTTCACTATGGAAACTGATAACCAGCAGACAACTCTTCCACAACAGATAAAATGGGCATGCCGATGTTCAGTCTTTGTCATAAAAAGGTCATCACACACGCATCCCCGTCATTCATTTACAGGCTGTGTTGTTCAACATAATGGGGCGCTGATCTAGTCTAACCAGCTATAACTAATTACCCTCATTTACATTAAGTCTGCCTCAAACATCCTCCCCTTCACTCTCTTCACATCACCCTGAAAACTCCCCCTGACACCAATTTTGTACCCAGTGTAAAATGCACTAGATCCACGCCTGGCATCTGGAAATCATCATGCTTTCTTTCCCCTACTGGCACAGATTACAATGAGCAGCTTATCAGTGGCAGCTGCTTTGCTCTCTATAGGCTCTGCAATCAGCATACATTACAACAACGGCGAGACAGAAAGATCAAGATGGAAATGTTAGTGAAGAAAAAACATTCAATATCAGTGGGTTGATGCTGCACAACAGTGGTACAGCTGAAGCTGGCTGAGTCTCGTTGTGAGATTGGATTCATCCAGTGAAAGTTTTTTTAAAGCACTTCAAAATATATGTAAAGAAAAGGATTAGTTCTGTAAAACCACTTCTAAACATCAACTATTTAATTAACTGCTTTTGTTAAAAGTTAACTTTAGCTGACCAAAGATTATAAACTTAACAAGCAAGCCAAACACTCCACAAACTACTTAGAACTAAGGAAGGCATTTCGCTGAGAAGTGAAATGTCTTCCAAGGACCAAGAAAAAAGCCCAGTTGCCATTTATTCAAGCTGTTTGGATTTGGACACCCTTTAGTCATTCATATTCGCATGCAAAGATAGTTCAGCATTTGCAAGAAGCCGATGTGAGCCCTTTCCTGGCACAGAGCAAGACAAAGAATGTCCATCATAAAAACTGTTTGCATACGGACTACAGCTGCTTACTGTAAGTGTAACTGGAAACAGGGAAACTGCTACGTTTGGCACATTGCAACAACATTTACATTCGAGCAGCTTTGAAGTTCAATTATTAAGTCATTATTTTAATTTAATTTGTTTGCATATGCAAAAACCAAACCGTGAGAACAATACAGCAATTTTACAGTGTTCGAGGGGTGCGCTATTTTTTCTAACCATACATCTTGTGGACACATAATCAAATTACTGCAAATAATCAAGCACACAATTCCACTGTTGAGTGGTAGTTTTTCACATTTTCTCTGCTTCTTGAACATACCAAACAAATCAAGTGTAACATGTTCCTATATTAATTGGAATATTTATAAAAATGTTGCTTGAGACTGGAGGAATTGTGCAAATGGATCATGGTGTTTGTCTAACTTGTCATCACTGGCTGTGTGCAACATGTGCATAATGTACAATATGGACCGTGTCCAACATGTGTAATTGGTATTGTAAGTAGGGATGGGAACTGTTAAGAATTTAGCAATTTGCGTCCCATTATCGATATCGCTTATCGATTTGGTTCCATATCGGTTCTCTTATTGATTCTCATCCAGTTATATATAGTACAAATATAGTACAAATGGCTTTGGTTGCAGTAACACTTTAATTTCAAGTATGCGCCAACATTTGAACTATTTTCGCCTCTGTCATTTTACTTTTCCCTGCCTCGATGAAAGGGGTAGCTACAGGTATGCGGGAGCCTGCCTCTGAGCCTGTCTCACTCTTGCAGTCCTCGTCAACTAAATGTTAATGTCAGATGGAAATTATTCATACAATCAACAAGACCTAGAAGTTTTACATTACAGGGCTCTCAAGTTTTGAATGCAGGCAAGAGTGGCATCTGTCCTGCAACAGCTAAAACTGCTCTGCTCAGACTCATGGGAGACTTGTTTCCTGTCGTTACCATAGCGGCGAGCCAGATAAATTTATAGTTTTTTTTTTCCAGCGTGAGAAATACCATGTGTGGCAGGAGTGCGTGATAAAAGACAGAGGCGTGACTGCCACGCACAATGCATGGGTCTTGAGAGCTCTGTCACAATCAACAGCACCTGGAAGTTTTACTTACCTGGGACTTTTGAGACGGAAGACGCTTTGCCACAGGCTCCCCGCGAGAGTCGCAGCCATCGCTTAGCAGCGTGTCAGTGACTTTACATTCGTGCAAAGTAATTGCATGTTGTGTGGTCAAATGTTTTGGCATGTTGGAGGTATTTCCCTCCTCTGATGTGATCAAAGCTCTGCAACTGGCCCTAGTATTGTCCTTTTTTGGTGAAGTATAACCAAACTTTGGAGGGCTTCTGCTTCGCCGCCATGTTGGAAACATTCTGAGACAAAATACGAAGCGTGCAAATGACGTCATCGCGCAAATGCGTCAGACAGTAACGGAACCTAACAACGGGATCAGTCGGCAGGCGGATTAACGATTCCACGGAATCAAACTACTGGGAGACGGTTCTCAAATCCCATCCCTAATTGTAAATGCTACTACTTTGTATGTTGTTGTGCTTTAACTTTTTTAATTAATTAATTAATTTACAAAATATATTGTATATCTGGGTGAAAGATATATTGTACTTGTGCAGTTACAAATGTGAGTCCAATACAAATTTTGATAACACATTATCATCACAACATTATTGTTAGCACTAGTCTGGCAATCTGAGTTAAAATAAACTCTCACGTGAGCAGTAATCCAGCTGCCAACAGTGTTATTAGATGTTGATTTTTGGCTTAATGTAGGTTTTGTGATGATTTTTAATTAACTTTCACCTGAATTTAGAAGAAAGCTGGATTTCTGCAATGTTGTTAAAATCATAATCATAAGAGAATCCATCTATTCAGTGGAAGAGTTTAGAATAACAAAGAGTTCTGAAGGACTCGCGTCGACAGGATCGTTGTTCTGCAGTTATTGTGTATTCTTTCTTATAAGTACAGCAATAGACACCCTCAACACTTACATCAGTCTAAAACTTATACATTTGTGGCAACAACAAAGTAGTTCAGATCAGCCAGCATCTTAATTACAGCTATGGAAAGACTTTAAGTATAACAGTTGTCCATTGCGGTGGCTCCTTTTCAAGAGTGTAGCTCTATTTGTTGAAGTATGGAAAGTGCTCTAACCTTGCAGTGATGTAAGCACTGAGTCTCCAGTAGCAAGTTTACATAAATCAGTGTAACTCTTCTGGTAATATCTGGCACAAAAATAAGAAAATCCATTTAAGGGCCAATGGCTTAATATATAATAAAATAGCTTCTCCTGCATCTCCTACGGCCCACTCCGTAGCTGGCCCTGTGTTTTCCCTTTTTTTTCCTTTTGGCCGGGGTCTCCATCTCTTTTTGGTTCATAACTTTATGGGTTAACCATTAACTTTTTTTCCCTTTTTCCTTTTCAGTGGCAACTTTTTAATAAATTATTTTTTCTTTTTGCAAATATTGTGTGGCGTCCTTATATGCTATGGTCTCATTGAGCATATTTTAATTTAAGGCCGTAACAGTCAACTAACAAGTGTCCAACAAGAAAAAAAAAAAGCAATAGTATCAAATGGTAATTGTTCCGTGGTGACTCTGAACATGTCATTATTATTTAAATGAAGCATAGGCTAATGTCACCAGCTCCACTTGAACCAGTTAAATGGCACCCAACATTTCGTTGATATTGGTGAGCTGCAAATGTTTATACATTTGTGGATGTGTTGTGTGTTTATTAGCAATGCTATATGCAGAAATAAGGCCACAAAAACGCTCCCATAAAGTCCTTGTTTATCATTATGCTATGGGTGTTGATATGAGAGTTTTTAATAGCCAAATCATGTGGATAGTGCTTCATGAACAGTTTAGAATGGGGGGGTTATGATGATGGTTCCTTCCCAAACCATGGTCTGTTGTCAAACACTGTCTAAAGATGGATTTCTTTAAAGAAACTGCCATCTGTCACCTGGCAAGAACCTGAAACTGAATTTTATAGTTGTGTTTTCAGTCAAAACCTCTCCAAAAGGAGGTGAGCTCCTCTTGCTGGTTACTAGTTGGCTGCTTGGGTGGGAGCTGGGGTTTGGTGTGGCTCTATCTTTAAAATAAAAAATAAAAAAAGGCTCAGTGGAAATCTCTGTTCTTTCAGTTGATTCAATTTGCTCCCAGTTTTGCAGTTCAAAAATACAAGTTTGTAACCAATGCTCTCAGGTTGATGAACCACGCTTGTGGATTTTAATTAATTTCAAGGAGTTTTTCTAAACTGTGTGCATGTGTCGGCATTCCTTTCTCTCTGGTAGGAAGAAGTCATTTGGTAATTTAGTGAGCATAATCTACCAACTCGATCACACAGTTTGGAAAATCTAGGGCATGGATTATAAATCTGGGCCCAAGGATTAGGAAACTGAGCACAATTTATAAACTGAGAGATAAGAATCCACTTGTTCTGTTTCTTCTTCTTTTTTTCAGAGGTGGCACTGGACAAGCTTCACTTCATGCATTCTGTAAAAGAAACTGTATGCACTGGATTTAGGAATCCATCTTGAAGCAAAACATCAACATTAAGTTGTGAACTTTAACTGGAATCCAGTTCCAGCAGCAGAAACAGGAACATAGCCTAAGGCAGTGTTTCTCACTACACTGGCCTAAGGTTTCTTTAAAAATCTTTTTTTGTAACTCTCCTCAAGTGTGTTTTCTGTGAATGTGAAAAAATGACGAACACAGCTTCATAATATGCTTAAGTTTTTTTAATTTAATGCATACCTACTTGGTCAAAAATATGATTATAAACTTCATAGTTTAATCATAAAGAAGCTCAAAATGCTGATAATTATAATAATCTATTTGTAAACTTTGGAATAGGTAAAAAAACATTTGAAATTTCACACTTGACTTGACTTTTATGCAAAAATGGAGATGATAATTACAACGTGTCCATTTTCTGTAGCATGAATTTGAACAGTTCTGAGACTGTGAGGTTAATGAATCTTTAAAGCTCTGTGTCATTAAACTCCAATTAATGTTCTGAAATATAAGTGGACATCATTAGATGTCAGAGAGAAAACTTGATTAATATTCAAGCCTTTCCAAAGCTCCCACACACAGCAGGACTAATGAAAGTATCACCGGTTTTAAGTTGAACGCTTGGCTATTTCCACCAACACACTAATGTCTCCTTTTCTTTTAAATCTCAAGACATTTCTTGAGAAATTCTCTCTTATTTCTCCTCCCTTTTAACATATTAATAAGCTGAAACCACTAAGACAAAATGTGCTACTGCTGAATTGTAGAAAATTAAGGAAACTACATTGACTGTGATTATTACTGATCCCCGCCAAACAGATGCCCATTAAAAAAATCTTCAGGCAGCTATTAAAAGGTGCTATTAAAATGAAAATACAAAAACTCTTGCAATATCTGGACTGGATATCTGGACAAAATTTGATATAAATCTACAATATACTGCTTGGAATGCTTATAACTGAATGCATATTTCAGTTCATATGAAATGTCAATTGGTGCTGAGCAGGAATAGAAAACTGTTCTCTTAAAGCAAGCCACATATCTGCATTTAATCCCAAACAATCAGTTACAGCTCAACAGGGCCGTTTAACTGGATCATCGTCCTTGTAACTGTTGCAGCAGCATACACAGGTTGTGGAATTGAGCTACTGACTCAAGTATGTCTGATACTGCAATGCTGTGGACTGTGTGAGATAATGTTTAGGATATTCTGCTGCTTCTAATTTTCTCTGTTGGTGATCATTTTACATAATTGAATTCACTGCACAAATGTTGTCTTTGAATTGCTTGAATGCTGATGTTGTCAGTTGATCCTGCAGTTAATAAACACAGGATATTTATAAAGCTGAGTGACAGTCTGGAAATACTTTAAACTACCATGAGCTGATGGTAAAAGGGAAAGAGCTGTTCTGTTCTTTTAAAGATAGGAAGAAAAATGAACAGCCACCATAATAAAAACCATCACTCCAGCTCTGAAGACAGCTCTGTACGCATTTTATCATTTTCTAATTTAGATCACTACTGGCTGACAAAGAGGCTGTTTCGAGGTCCATCCTACACCTAAGGGCCAAGTAGTCAGTGTCCCACTTGGCTTTGTTTTGCAAGGGGAAAACACCTCCACTCCAGTGACAGGTTAGATCAGTGTTTCTCAATTCTGGTCCTCATGACCCACCGCCCTGCATGTTTTCGATGTTTCCCTCCTCCACCACACCTGATTCAAATGAATGGCTCCTTATCAGGCCACTGACGAGCTGATCATTTTAATCAGGTGTGGTGGAGGAGGGAAACATCTAAAACATGCAGGGCAGTGGGTCACGAGGACCAGAATTGAGAAACACTGGGTTAGATACTTTCAGTTCCCTTATTGCTCCCTGCTCCACAACATCACAGCAGGCTTTATTTAAAAAAAAAAATAAAGGAATCTTCCTAGCATTATAAAACGTGAGACTTAAAGGACAGTTCAGCCACATTATCTCTGTTTGCCAAGCCACAGCCTCTCCCCTTTGTTCCTGTGGTGCAGCTCATTCGTCGTGCCCTCTTCACTGACAGTGCTTCATCCTTCTCTTTGAAGGGTGTAAAAAAGAAGGCCTACCTTTTGGCTTCTCACTGTCTTTATATGAAGACAACCCAGCAGTTATCCAATCAGTTGCCATCAATCATCAAGTCCAGATGGCTGTCAGCTGGACAGGAAGTGCAATCTGCCTCTCACATGGACGAGGTTTACTCACACAGCATTTTAATCAACTAAAACGTGAAGAAAAAAAATGACGAAACTAAACCCAGCCCAGCGTCTAGTGAAATACCCTGAAATACGAAACAAAATGGCTCTCAGTAAAGTATTCCCCCCGCAGGCAGGAGGAGGGATGTGGGAGGGAAACAGGAGCTAAAGGAAGATTTTCAACATTGGAGCAGATGTCATTCTCAAGATTTTGGTTTAAGAAGATGCAAAATCTTTGGAATATTGAGTGATGGCAGATAGAATAGGGGCTGAATTACATTCAGTCCATGACAATACAACACTGTGCTAAGACATTTCTGTCACTACTTGGTTTGGTGCATCCGATGATGTCTCTGGGTTATGGTGCAAAAAACAACCATGGTTACATCGGGCCTCATTCACCAATATCTTCTTAAGTGTTTTCCTAAATTCTTTCTTAAGTTGTTCTTAAATATATTCTTTAGAAAGCTTCACATCAGATTCTTAAACCGTAAAATTGTTTACATTTTTACTCTTAGATCGATGTCATAAATTAAAAGAACATGCCAGCTGTTTCTAATTTGCATAGGTGAAAGCTAAAAATGCCCACTAAAGGGCTGCGTGCAGGCACAAGCAGAATCTTTTAAAGATGCCTATGGTGCAGTCGATTGTGGAGCAGGTGCATCCATGCATCTGATTAAATTAAACCTCCTGGTGAGTCAGAGGGCCGGGTCAGAGGAGTTATAAACCAGGGGGCCAGGCCATATCCTCGATCTCCTGAAAAAACAAATCACAAAAAAAAGACACTTTTGAAGAAAATTTCAATGATTAAAAGATATGTACCAATGAGCCACGTGTCACCAGCTGCTTCTTGTTCAGTAAATATGCCTGGAATGAAGAAAGGCCATGTTTGGTGCATGAAAAAGCTGGAACCAATAGCTGATGTTTCCATTTAATTTAATGTAAATTAAAGTGTTGCTCTACAAAATGTTTTGTATATTTCCAAAAGTTATTTTGAAAACTCTGACTCACTTGGTTAAGTAAGGTTACGCTTAAATATCAAGACTACTTGGGTTAGGGTTTGGAAAACGAACCTGTTTAGGACTAAAGTCATTTATGTTGACAATGTGACCGTCACCATCATGAAGGACACTTTCTACGCTTGCATGAACATGGAAAATAAGACAGACTCAATAAAACTTGCGGTTTAGAGCTTGCTGTCCCTTTAAGAACCTTTTCCAGAATGTCAAACATACAGCACCATGCGCTTTTTTTTTAAGTTTCCACTCATTAAAACCTAAACTACTTACATCAACTTGAAGGACTAAAGTCTTTTAAACCTGACACTGCAAATTGTTTAACAGCTGGGGGAAACATTTGTATAATGGTATAGTGTTTAATGGTATATGGCTTTGGGTAAGTATTATACCATGAATCCCTTCTGGTTGGCATATGGTCAGGGAGAAAAAATATCAATACCCAACTTCACAAGCAGTTTTTTTGTATTTTCTCATTACCCAGCTCCCCATTTCCCTCTGCAGGTAATAAAGATGGTGTCAAGCATGTTTTCTTTGAAATCCTTCATTTGTTCAACTCTCCTGCCTCATGAACCTGCCTGAAAAACAAGGAGATGGTTTGCTAGCCCAGACCAGTGAACACGTTAATGTTTATAACCATTTTAATTTAGCTTTAAGCCTATCTTCACCCAATATTTTGCTTTTAATTACTAAGACTAATTAAAAGTACCTTGTAATGACGTCTGTGTAGGTCCTCCCTGCAGGACTGCACACCTCGTCTCATTTTGTATCATGAAAGCAGAATACACTGAAGACTGACAAAATCTCAAAAGATGTAAACGAGACATATCACTCCACTTGTTCTGCTCAAATCAGGAGCTAGTAACGGTAAAGAGAGGGAGAACACAGTGTCGGAAGTTTTCAGCACCAAATCATTTCATGCCCAATATACAGCCATCATAAATGATATTCATAAAAAAATCATGAAAGAAGTAAAGCAGCATGTTGTAGACACGTTGAATAATAAAGTTTTGTGAAGCCATTTATCAGCTCTGTCTTGCACCTGTAGACTAGAATTTATAAGGCATATGGTCAAAACTTTCATTTTCACATGCACAATTGGTCTGAAATGAGGTGTCAAAGGTGTCAAGTGAAATATCTTCTGTTCCACCTCTATTATGTTAAATAACACTAGAACAACTTCTGCCTTTGTGGCTGTGTGGATACTCTCAAATTTTACTGTATCTCAAGCAAAATAGGGTCCAGTTTTAAAAATCTACTTCTTGATTTTATTTGCAACAGTTGATTTGATCTCCTGTCATACTTTTATTTGTTCAAGGATAATTGGAAAATGTCATTTCAATAAATATCCATCACACCTCTTCCTGTGTTAGTTATGTCAGTAACTTCATTCCTTGGGACACCTTCTCACCTGCAGGTTTATCAGAAGACCGTCTGAGAGGTTGATGGGAACAGTGCAACTCAAAGCTGCTGCAGCTGCACTCTGCCTATAATCTGTAAACATGGATATATCCCTTTTATAACTTTTTTCGATTTGACTATTCATTAGTGGAGCAAATTAAGGACCGAATAGACTATTTTTTGACTCAATACTGTTAATGGCTGCATTATAGTCTGCACTGATGTTTCTATTGTTTACTTGGCTTAAACCAAAGAGCAATCAAAATTCAATAATATGGTAATAACACAAGCAGTTGCTGTAAGTATATTCAACTTAAAAGATAGAAAACAGTTAGATATCCAAACCTAAACCGGCAACAGGTAAGAAAAAGAAAAATCATCTGAACTGTGGGGTTGCATTTTTATATAAGAAACTGTGCAGAAATATTTCTACTTTATCAACTTCCCTCTTGGTTTGTTCAGTGATGCATATGTTTATCTGAGATGCAAAGAAAAAAATGAATGAAATGTCATGCAACATATGTTGATACAGATAATGTCCTCTCAGGTTAATCTATAATAGTTTCTGTATGTCTCTGCTGCTGTGGGGCTGAGTGATAAGCAGCAGCCACTGATAAGAGACCTCAGCCAAACCACAGGTTGTGACTCCCACCGTTAAACGTTTACTTTCCCAACAAGTTCAGTAATACTGTCTACAGGTGTGTTCACATGTGTCCAGAGATACAGCACATGCTTCGATGTTATCATCACCAAAACACAAAGGTTTTGAATGTTGATTTGCAGCATTTGTTGTTGCAGTTATACACATGTATCGTACTGTAAGGGTTGTGTTTCCCCCCCGTTGTGTTCCCCCCCACACACACAAAATTAAACAAACACAGCAATAACAACATCTCTGTGAAAAAGTTTGAACCTAAAATTAACTTTAAAAACCTGATAACAGTAGTTTTTCTGATTTATTTATATGCATACTGCAACTTTTTTGTTTTCTCTTTTAAAGCCTAGAAAAGACATACTGGTAATGCAAAAAGAAGACAGGAGAAAAAAACGACTGCAGATTAGTTCTTTAAACACCTGTAGCGAATTACTAATTATGCTAATTCAATCAAATTACAAACACAGTCTTAATAGATCCACTGGAACTCTGCTAAATTAGAGAAAGTGATGGACAACAACAGCTTGTTGTGTTAGCAGCCAAACAAGTTCTTCGTAGGTTCAGAGTTTACTCAATCAATCAAGTAAATTGTGACCTATAAAATACACGACTGTACATGCTGCCTGTGTAACAACGGCACCTCAGGCAACTCTGTGCAGAAACTGGAAAAAACTTTGGCATACAGATACTCCTTTCTTGTCACCTGAAAAAGTCAGTATATTCTCGAATGAGAACAAAAATATGTGAAATTCCCTGCTGCGCCGTTCGCCAATTACTGTCATCGATGTTTACCCCTGAATTGGCCCAGGCTCTCACAGCATGCCCTGTTGGTCTCAGGCTCATACAACGGTTGCCTGCAGCTCTTCTCCAAACGGGGGCGTGACTCAGCCACATATCTCCAAGGGAAATGCCACTCTCATGCTCCATTAGCCTGTGCGTCCCCAGTGGTATGAAGAAAAATGTATTCACTGCTGAGATACTGGTGGCACAGACATCTAAATAGCAGCCATTTGTCCTTTCTGCTTTGTCCTCGATGTCTGGGATGACCACATAACTGGATCCATGCTTGTGGTCAAGTCAGTGGAGGGGAAAGTACGTTTATAATCACAGGATGTGGAGACCTGGAGGTTGGCAACGATTGTTTTATGCTGAGGATGTGTTTGGTATCTAAATGTGCACCAGTCCTTTGCATATAAAGATGATTATTTCAGCAAAGCAGTGAAGTGACTTTCAGTCACGACTTCAAGGATTTACCAGAAGAGATGGGATGGTGGCTTTAGAGATCAGTCGTATGTGCATGCTGAAGTCGCCATGTGTCCATGGGTCTATCCACAGGGAAATCATGAAATTGTCTGTGTCAGACAGCCAACCCTGTAGCTCTAAATGGGACGAATTACAGAGCAAATGCTCAGGTCACTGCAGCAGTATTGATTATCAATGGAAGATGTCTGATTCTCTTTCTCAAGTCTCAGTCTTTTACAGTGCCACACACTCACGCTCAGCCACACACAAGCACACGACTGAATTAAACTTTGCTCTAAGTTTGAACTCATTTACAGTCTGACAGCATTTTCAAAATGTTTATGCACAAGCTGGAAAATCTGCAGTCAACAGCACATACTGTACATGGTGAACTCAATTTCCAATTTACAGTGAAAGTCCTTTGCAGCGGATGTTTGTTGAACATTGAACAGTATCATTCATTGGGCAGACATTAAATTTGAAAGCTTGGTGGGGTGTTTATTGAAGTCCTGACCTCGTCCCTTGCTCATTAAATTGATTCATGGATTCAATAAGTGGGGCACGGGGGCAGGTGTGCATGTCAGTGTGCACACAAGGCTCACAGGCATCCATCACACTGATCAGGTATCTTCAGCTTTTCTCCATCCAGCACTCTCTCAAGACCCCTGCAGATGTTGCTGGCTTACAGCCCAGCCTGACCTGAGGCTAAACAGAGTGTAGACACAAATACACACACACGCGTTTCTGCATACAGAAATGCAAAAAAAGATGCAAGAGCAGACACAGACATCTACATACGCATAATTGTTTTAGTAAACAAACTATACAAATGCAAAATGAGGTCAAGCTGCCCTCTAAAAGGAGACTATTCATTTTACCCTGGACATCCTGGCCTGATATTAATGAAACCCCTAAAAACTCATTTCTGTTTATCAAAATGTTTCTTAAGAATGTTTTTATGAAGTTGCTTTCCAGGGAATTAACCCTTTCATGAATTAGAATGACTTAATTCTACACCATTGCCTCATTAAGTATGCACAGGACTATGAGAATGCAAATTGGCTCCTGCTCATCTTCCCTGCTTGCCTGCAGCTGCTCACACTCAACTCTGCTGAAACACTGTGAAGCTACTCTGGTACTTTAACAGCGACTTTCAGTCATACCATGCATAAGAGTATCAAGGTATGTACTGCTATGGATCATTAGAAATGTAGATTCTGATGGTGTAGAGCTTTGGTTTGATGACATTATCAAACAGCAACTAATGTCAGAAATGTTCAGTCATGGTGCTAACTTCTTCATTTGCTCATGATATGCCTTCTAGCATGTAAAGATGCTCTAAGAACTTATCAACAAGGTTTAAACTTGATTTTCATTTAAATGATCCGTCAGTCGCCTTTATTCTGGTGCCATTGACTCTTTGGGGTTTGATGAAGCCTTCAGAGGTAAACTCACATCTAACATTCAGAGTGTGCCAAAAACAAACAGCCTGAAGTCAGCTGTCACTTGACATAGTCGTAACATCTGTGGCCAGCGTCTGCTTGCCTGTAAAACTGTTGCATTTTCTCTGCTAATAAGGACGACGTGCCTATTCACAGAACCACATCCCTATTAAAGCTCATCATCGCAGTATACTCACATTATTCTGTGAAACAAAGTGATCTAAATCAGAGGCATCTTCACATATTCTCATGTTTGGTCTGGTGATAATGAGATAGGAGATGCTATGGGACTTCATATGGTATTCTGTGGTGAGGAAATAATGACCTGCAGCATTTCCAGCTCAAGCTCCAATAATCCAACTGTACTGAGTGACTAATGAAAATATTCCATTACAACTTGCTCGTTAGGGGCTCATTCGCTTTTCAAAAATAGCTTCTTATAAAGAGCATTCTGCTACCTGAGATTTTGACTCATACCTACGCAAATAAATCAGATCCCATAATTGATGCAAGATTCATGCTTTGCTTGTTACTGGTAAACAGTCCTATTTACAGGCTGCCATCCATTAAGATGATTTTATTCAAAAAGTCTCCATGCAGCAGTGTTCTGACAGAATTACCAAAAGCAGCAGTAATAGGAATAACTTTTAAATACTGATGGAAATAATGTACTGAGGAGCGACAGAGGACTGCATGAACATTGGTTACCAGTAGGTATTATTGGCATTAATATTTGGTTCCATTCCTTTATTTATTCATTTATTTATTTAGTACTTATCTATTTAACTGAAGCTAGATGGAGATGGAGCCCTACTTATACAACAGTGTGTAGTACCATAAGTACACATGCTAAACATATAATGTGACAAAAGAAGCTTATAAAACAGTGTGTACACACATCTTTACACAGTAAATCCTAACTTTCTTCTCATTTTTTACTTTCCTGGTCTTTTTTCTTGTGCCTCAGTCCTTCCCACCTAAGATGAGGGTGAAAGAAGTAAGGAAAAGACAAGGAGAGAAGAGTTAAAGCAACATACATTTTACAAAATGCTATATCTTTGCTTCTGACCATGATTTTAAAGCAGCACCAGAGAAGTGGGTGAATCTAAAACCAGGTGTATCTACTCGTTTGGGGTACGCTGACATTAATTATGTTCACTCCCGGGCCAGAAACTGCATGGGAGCACCTGGGAGCTGAGATATTACACTTCACAACTTCGGTTTCCAGCCCAGTAACTATTTCTCAACAATTGCATTTTGCTTCACTTCACACCATAAAGACACTTTCAGCATGAACTTCTATTCAAGTAAAAAAAACTGGGAAAAACACTTTTGCCAAAAGGGGCACACACCAGGGTGAAGAGACCCAAAATAAAGACAGCAAGAAACAGAAGAAGAGTAAACATGAGGCTGGCTTTCATTCGCTTGGGAGCTTGGAGAAAAAACAGCGTGTAAGAAAGGTGACATATTATCAGTTGCATGTTCTTGTGCCCGGCTCTGCTGGTAAAACTGTCGATAGGTTTATGAAAAGGTTCTGATCATTTTGACAGCATTTGTTGAATTGTAGGTTTACAATGTGGCATCATATGCTATTTTATGTCTCAGCTACTGAAAAGACCGCTGAAAAGATCCATCTATGCATCCTCGCTCATAGTCCTTCTGATGAGCCCCCTCTCTCCTTGATCTTTTCCACTCCAGGTGCATTTTAGCAACTGATGCATCCTTCAAGATGTTGTGCTGAGATTGATGTCTGTGTCATGGCTCAGTTATTGGCCAGAAAATCTTTGAAGTCCCTGAACACACATTTCCTGCAAATTCTTCTTTCATGCAGTCCTCAGGTTGTGACAGTGTAACCATGTAGTGTTACACACAAGAGTCACAGCAGAATCTGCATTTTGCTGATTAAGGTACACCTTGTCCAAAATGACTGTAACAATCAGGCGTATCAGCCACCCAGGACACAGCTTTGTTAACTTGGTCTGCAGTTTGAAAAGAACTTTAGCTGGGATATGAGGCGTACTGACTGAGAGCAAGCGGTCACAGGCTTTATTTCAAGAATTTGTTAATTTATACAATCAGTGAGAGCAGATGGTGATGAAGTGCCAGGTGAGATGACTGGGGAGGTCAGAGTGTGTGCAGCAGTGACTGTGGCGTCTCCAGTGTGCTCTGTGTTGATGCCACGGCTGTACTGCGTGTTCATGCAGTGTTTTCTTACCTGGTGATACAAGGGGAACATAAGCACTCTGTTCTGCTATGATTTTAAGCTATTTGATGCTTGCTGGATTTGTACAACTTCTAATGATAGTTATTAGATAGATAGCTTCAGTTATCCACCAAAATGTGGTTTGCATCCCCAACTTGCCCTGTCTTGAAAATATCCATAAGCATGGATCAGAGTGGTGGGACATAGTGTACACCCCTTTCAGGTCCTATTTTGTGCACATGTTCGTCTGTAAGTAACCAGCCAGAGTTGTAAAATACTTAGAGTATTTGCACCATCACAGATTTCCATGAAGCTGCATTATGTTTGGTTGCACTGGATTTGCAGCTCTTACTTGGCATGATATGTAGGAGCCTACAAGCTTTGCTTGCTGTAGCTGCTAAGTTTACAGTTCAGCCTGTAAGAAAGCTTTTGGGATTTTACCAAAAAGAACCACTGTGACGCCTAAGCTTCAGACCTCAGACAAAAGACATAAAAGATTCCTATTCTTCTCTGATGCCCCAAGAAAAATTAATTCTGAGTCCATAGAAGGCCTCAGAGATAAAGTTTATTTACAGTCCCAGGAACAATGATATCAAACTGTACAGGAGGGCTGCAAAGATTTGCTCATCTTTAGCACTGAAGAATTTTTCACATTGAGGTTTGAGAGTCTTATCTACTGTATGCTGGACTACTGCTGTCACTACAGTTCAGTCAGTTCTTTGCCGCAGGCTCACCATGCTCCTTTGCTAAAAAGGGCTGAAGACAGGAGAACCCAGTGGTGTCTTCATCAATGCGAGACACTTACAGGGTCTGGAGCTTTAGGCCTAAAACCACAATTAAAAGGACATGCACAACCTCAGGTTTCCTTTGAACATTGCATCTTCCTCTTACTGCCTTGCCTGTCTCTGTGGACAAATGTTAACACAGCACTCTGCTTGGAGCTTTGTGCACTCAGCATGACAGCCTCCTTATACTTCTAGTTAGAGGCAAGGGTCACGCCAGCCTCCTTACTGTCCTCCTGCTCAGCTCAAAGACTGGCTCTCACCACTGTCAAAGTTCAGCAAGTCAGCTGTCAAGCTTCTGAGCATCTCCAGCCTATGCAAATATACCATTTTAGTACTTTGGGAACTACGTGGAAATAAAGAAAAACATGCTTGGAAGACATGAAACATTTTAACTTTAAGTTGTTTTCACAACCAGATTGAAAAGGCAACTATTAAATGTAACACCTTCTCCTTTACGGTAAAGTTGGGGTTACTCTGCTAATTCCTGCCTAACATACATGACATTTAGAAAAATAAATGTGCTCAATGTGAAATTTTCTTTGAGTTGCTGAACAGGTAAGTGTTAAAAAAAAGAGCGACATTCAGAAATTGTACTTAATCTAGAGAGACATGAGAATCAATTTAGTTTAAATAATATTACACTTAAGGTGTATGATTTAACTTGCAATAACTGCAGTATTTGGTTTAAAATTGACTTGCTGGAACCAACGGGGGTTCATATCTAATTATGCAGGGCTGGTGTATCCCCCAGCAGTGATGACGGCTCAATCTACGTCTTTACTTGCCAATGTAAAATATGTAAAAGAAATTCACAGTGGAGTAGAGATACACACACACACACACACACACACATAAACAGCAGCGGCCTAGTATCAACTGAGACACTATGTCCAGAATATGACAGGCCTAAATTCTGTGGTGAAGGAGACAGCCTAAGGCTCTATTTTTGGAATATAATAACCTCATCCCAATTACTTTCTTTGGCAACAAGTTCTAAATCTAGATTAAAGTAGCTCTGGAAAGGGTGTCTGTTTTCTCTCAGGCAACTGAAGTTAGCAGTGCTCAAGTAGAAAATGTCTAAGCAAGTATGTTTCAACACCTTTGGCAGCCAGTGCAAAACCTTTAAGTAAGATATTATAAGCTGAGGGGAAAAGAATTAATAAAAGATATCTGTGACTTATTTTTCCATTATTTGCTCAGTTTTTTCCCCGTAATTGAAGTTCTTTCTTAAGTTATTCATGTCTTGCCTTAGACAAGGACGGAGGTCTGAAAACTGACCTCACCTTGATTTCTCGTGTAACTTTAACCTGGTGGTAAATGCTGAAATGCAGCGAGAACCACTGCCTCCTTTTAAATTTGAGTCATTTTTACAAGCACCAAAAGAATTTCATGGTGAATTACTGTACAGGCAAACAGCTGAGTGGTATTTCTGAGAAAGATTTGATTGGACAGCAAAAAGAAACATGTTTTACTACAAATTATTATAAAAAAAAGTGTCTCCAAATGAAAGTGCAAAGACTGAAATGTATTCATAACAAAAGCATCTCAAAGTTATACTGAAATAAATATGCGGGTATATTTTCACTTTTTATACACCTTAAAAACTTGAACTAAAGAAAAAAATCAGGAGAAACAGCTCAGCTTTCCAACATGAGCTGTTTAATCTATAGATTTCCTGTTTCTTCTATTCATTAGTTGTTAATTAAATATATTTTGTTGTTGCACTTTATGTCCTGATCAACAGAAAAACTTGTTTCATTGAAGTTTCATAAACTCAGTACATTACAAATAGTATGTGTGCCCTGGCTGAGGACATCTCTAATCATGCCTTAAAACAAATGACGTGTGATTGAGGAGTCAGCTCTCACCTGCACATAAAGATCTGCAACTACAGCCATCTTGACTCGTATGCTTCTCACCATGCAAAGAGCACCTCCTCCAAATCAGACTGGCTAGCTTCCTGGTCTTGTTGGTGTTGGTCACTGTTGCCTACCAGTTATCGTGCTGCCTGTGGAGTGCTGCTTTATGATCTTCATTCTGGTGAAGGGCTTTCATGTCTCACCATGAGTACCAAGCTAAAGCTCCCCAAAAAATCTTCTGTTTGCCCATGTCTTTAAACTTGTGGCTGTTTGGCTATTTGACGAGGACTAGCACGAAGCATGCCTGTCTGTCTGGTGATTGGCAATGCCAGGAGAGTATTGATGGAGCCCAAGGCTATATGTTCTGATGCCAGTTCCAGAGCTCAACCACGGAAAGGCAAATCCAACAGGGCCAGAGATACTTCATCTATCCCAAAACTAAGGCAGCTGTTGTATTCTATGCTAATTCAGCCTTGTCCCTCATTAGATTCTGAAAGCTATCTGTCCAGATGACAGCGGCAGGTGTGTCCTTTTACCTTAGGATGTGAGCACTCTTTCTACCAGGGGCATGGCAATGTGTCTGTGTTGTGTAAAGTTGGTCATCAACACACACTCTTGTTAAGTTCCACCATTTGGATGTCAAAGCCCCTCAGGTAGCTTATTTTATTGTTTCTGCTGGTTCTCTGTTGCATTACGGTGCCAAATTTGTCCCAAGTTCAGTCGCTGCTCCGTGGGGCGTGTGTCCATGTCCCATAAACTGGGTGAAAACATCACCATATTCATCATATTCATAGCAGGAAATAATTCAAATCAAGGCAGGCATGTATACAGCTGTATCTGGGATTTAAAACTTCAGATTCTTGTCTTTCTGCTGTAAGGAGCAATTCCCTAATGTGATAGAAAGGCTCTGCATACTTCAGATTAGCGCACTGCGATGGTGATCAGAATGTTTTAATCCTATATACTGCTGAAAACGGGGCTGTCTTCATCTGGAGCACAGTTGGTTTGTGAACATGAACCAAGAGTTCTCCTACACAGACACGGACGCTTTCACCCAGCGATACTATAGTCGTTAGGATGAAGGCTGCTGAATTACTTGTCGTTCAAATAAGTCATTTAAAACCCAGAAAAGAGAGAAATGCATCATTAGTGTAAAAATGTCACACAAGATTTAGTGTCAAGGTCAAATCATTAAAAGAATATATCAGAAACTTTATAACTTCCATATGAGCGTGGTGTACATGGACTTTTGCAACAAGCTGTTGGAAATTAGTTTTCAAATGTATTAACTTTTAAACTGTGTGCAGTTTATGTGAACATGAAATACTGTTAGATCAAAGATGGTTAATCAAAATCGAATGTATCTTACAGAAAAGCAGCTGAAAAACCAGATTTGAGGAGCTACTGCTTGTAAATGTATTCCAGACCAATACTGAGACTGTGATTGCCTTTTATTTTACTGATAAGTTACTAATCTACTCATTGTCATTTTTACACATTAACTAAATATTATTGCTGCTTTTTGGACATATTTGGCATTTGATCATAAAACCAGGAAAACTAAATAGGGTGTTTCTAAAATACGTTTGCCCCCAATAAATTGCCTCATTCCTCATCTTAGTAACTGTTACATGAATGTCTGGGTGAACATTATGGTTATTGATGGCTATGATGGATGTCATTATACATGCTGTGTGCAGCATATGCTCCTTCAGTGCTCTTGAAACTCCCTATGGGTTGAAAAAATAAAAAACACACTCCTGAAAGGACAGAGATGTTGGCACCTTACGTTAAGTTCCCTCTAATTTTGAGGCGACTGGAAGTATGTGCGTCTTTGAATATTCTTTTGCTCATTATGCTGCTGTTAAATTTACAGAGCATGAAAGATGCTTCACAATATTAATAGAATTATCGCAAGTGAGAAGGTTTTTTTCCAGTAGAAACTGGCTTAGCACAATTTTAACATGACAGCATAAGTGTAAAACTCAACAGTTAATGTTCTTCGAACTGAGATGAAACATGTGCCCTTGTTATATGTCACACACTGACATTACACTCTGGTGTGCTGTGAACTATGTCTTTGAGCAAATGTCTCACTGTTAAAGGTTACCTGATTAAGTCAGCTATGGTATAATGAATCTCATGTCTGTATATAGCAAGAATTTGTTTAACTCTAAACAAAGTCTAACAAAGTCAAAGAAGAGATTGAGCAGAATAAATCTGTATCCTGTCATACAAACGCTCTCTATGTTATTTGCTGAAATGGGAAAACAACAATATGTCATAATGCCTGTCAGTCATTACTGGATAATATGTCTGTATCTACTTTCATGGTTGTTGATTTTCAAACACTTGTTCCATTGGGGAGGAACAGACAAAGCAATTTCAAGCTACATTTCTTGCACACAACTTAAAAAAGCTGTGATGCTGTCAGGAGGGATGACTGAAAACAGAGAACATGCTGCTGAGCACCAAGAATTGTTTCACTCTTCTTTCAGAGCAATATCTCCAACTTTGATTGAGATGTCAGAGGTGAGCAGTCGACTGCAGATTAATGGATGCAGCTTGAGTTGTGGGGAATTTCAAGCCGAACTACAACAGAGGGGAACAAGAAGGCATGCTTGGTCTAAAAGTTTTGGAATAATGTGCTTTCCCATTACAGTGAGCCACATGGAGCCATTATTTTCATATACATTTATTCATAGACCTCTTCACAGATACATTGGCTGGATAAAAAAAGTATTTTGGATTTAATTAATTTTTCCTCCTAACCTTGGAACAAAGACTTTTTTGTTTTTCCATTCAGTTTTGATTGCAACATATATATATGTACATATATACAAGTTACTTGCATCTAAAAGTAATGTTTCTTTACAAAATTACCTTTTGTTTAGAGTAATAAATTAGTCATTACTTTTTAGTTATTTTTACCGAAATAAACATTTAGGACAAGGCATTACAAAATGAAGGTGCGCAATATTTTGTGATGGCGAATTGTCCTCAATTAACTGTAGTTTCTCTATAATATGGGGGGGGGTATTGCATCTGCAAGTAGTGTTTACCATGAATAGCTGAATTACAATAATGTAATGATATAGAAGAATTAAACAACCAAAACTTTTACATAACATGACACAAACTCTTTTCCAACGCCCCATTTATGTTCATTACCGCCCACAGTCTCATTGTAAAACATGGAGATGTATTGTTTTACTATTCACCTCTGGTCTGGAGAAATCCAACTTTCGTTGTTTAGATTTGCTCGCGCCGTCATCTTCCGTCTGTTTGCTAGCAAGAGGTTGTTTAGCGTCTAGCTGAAGGTTGCTGTGCACTCTCTCCAGGTGTTTCTTGAGGTGACTTGTACTATTTTTAGCCGTAAACAGTTCCCTCGGCCTCTCACCAGCACATACAGTGCACCTTACTGTGAGGTTCTTATCCATTTCTGTGTCAAATTCAAAATAATACAAGTAAAACCACTTGGAAAACGTTGAAAATCAGTTGCTGTTGCCATCCTGCTGTCTTCTTCTTCTTCTTCTGTTGATGTAAAACCGCCTTCTTCTCCTCTTTATTTACGGCTGTTACACCTGAGTTGTTTTTTCGAAACCTCCGCCTGTGCAACATCTCAGATTGTAACGCGTTACCGGACTTAGTAACTGTAATAATATTACCAAAATAGAGTTAGCAACGCGTTATATTACTCCGTTACTGCCTAAACGTAATGGATTATGCGTTACCCCCAACACTGTATATATATATGTGTGTGTGTGTGTGTGTGTGTGTATGAACACATATTAAATTTATGTACAAGCTCATTTATTTTTAGGTCTTCTGGAGTAGGTGTACATGTTACCTTTGTCTAAAATTCTCAGTTTTTGCGATTGCCCTTTTAAAGGGATACTTTGTCGTAAATTATATTTTGAACATTGAAATCTAAAGTCAAAATCATAAAAAAAAAAAAAATAGACGTTTCTAATGCCATATGTAGTGAATTTTAAATAGTTTACTCTGTCACTATTTCTCAACCGAAGAACATAAAAGAATGGAAGGTGGCAGCCATACTTATCCTCCTGCTTATCTGTGACTCAAGTCCACTGGTCTAATTCTTAAATACCAACTACGGGACAGTAAGGATTAATTGAATGCCTGGAAAAGTCATAGTGCTTACCATCTTTTTAATCTTAGCAAAAGTAATGCCTGGCAGTAAGCTACTGAGAGAGACTCTGATCTGATCAGTGTCAGGAAACATTTACTATCCACAGTGCATGCAAAAACCTGGAGCAACACAGACATTCTTAGTTGTGAAAACAGTGATAAAGTAACTACAATCTGATGGACAACACTGAAAGTTTTTAGCTTTGAGTTGTTGTGGATAGAGAAAATGAGCTTTTCTGTGGACCCCTTGTGAGCAGCTCTTAGTTTAGCTCCCTGTCAGACTTTCTCTCTGATTCATCAAACTGAGAGCAAACTGACAACTGCAAGCAAGTCAGTGGCTACTCACAAGTATTTCCCACTATGCTACTTTTAGGAAAAAAGAAAACAATCCCTTTCAGGCCACCCTCCTCAGGGGCCAAACTGCTCAGATTGGTCAGCGACTGATAAAACATGTCTTACTTTGAGGTATACCAAACTGACCAGCAGTGAGGTATGATGTAAATATGTTCCACAGTGTTACAGGTAAGTAAAGCATGGAAGGCCTTGACTACAAACATTTCAGAATCAGCATTTTGGTTTGAAAGGGTAAATCCCTCTCATTTTGGATTTTAGGCATTGCAACTTTGTACATGTACTAAAACATATTGAAGGAAATGGGGAAGCCAAAAGACCATGAAATAGTCCCTATAATACATGTGATACAAGTATATTTTTTATTAGCCTTGAAATATGTGTAGTTATTGATTTGAATACCAGCAGTGATCACACAATTCCCGGGCCTTTACATAGCTGCAGATGTATCATGCCAATTTAGAACCCATACTGGGCTGATTTAATTATGATTTAACAGTGCTTGATTTTGTACAAACTACTGCCAACCAATGATCTGGCGTTATTTCACATACCTGCTGAGGATAATGTTCCAAGAAAGGCAGCAATGCATCAACCAAGGCAAGACAGGAAGAAATGTTTTAGTGAGTGTAAATAAACCTTGGCTTCATTAGAAATTCAAATGAAATTTACTGACAACAATGAGGCATCATTCTAATCAGTTTGGGTCTGTGGTGAGTTGAAAATAACTAAAAACATCTGACTTTGAGCAAGTCTTTTTAGGATTAGCCTCACAGGTGATTGAAGCATTAAGGATGTAAGATGAGATGATATTAGGCACTGCGGCTTCTCTGTGTAAGAAAAGAGAAGGCAGCGTGTATAATTGTCAAAACGAACACCCACACAGGCCACCTGCTCTCTGGCGTCAGGCCAGCTCAGTGTTCAGCTTGAGACAGAGATGTGAAGAGATCTATGGTTTGTTTGTATTAGCGATGCATCAACCCCATGGACTGTATGCTCAAAGCAGACAGTCTTTATTGAAGTGGCTTATTGTATGCACTTTGAACAGTGAAATGTGGCATGCCGTTTCAGTAATAATCTTTCTGCCAGTTTACCACTTTGGTGGCAAACTAAATCTTTCAATAACCATCGGGTGGATTGCCATGAAATTTTATTGACATGCTTTTGGATCCCAGAGGATGAGTTTCACTGAACAGGGCTGTTCCACAGTTGTGGTGTAAAACATTACAGCATGTAGAAACTTAAATGACAAGGTGACAGAATAAAGATTTGTATGAATTCCATCTTTATTACCCTCACTTTTCTGTTTTGAGAGAGTTATTTGTGAATCTGCTGGTGATCCTTTGACATTTCATCAGTTGATATTATTGGATGAAAATTCTTCTCTGATAATAAGCAGATAAAAGCAAGTGACATCCTCATGCAGAGCCGGTGCTTGTGAAACTGTGAATGTAAATAAAATATGTAATTTCTGCTGAATAAAAAGATTACCAAAGATTAAAACGTCTACTTTCTGACCCTGTTGCTGCTGGTGGAACCTATGCCAGGGGGGAATTTTTTCAGTTGAAAAACCTTGTGTTCTCACCATTAACATTGATTTGACTGAGATTACCACAATAACATTGGCATTTTTTATGACTTGTTGAACCTACAAGTCCAGAAATATATGCACACTGACAACATTTTTATTCTGATGTTGTGTAAGATATAAAAAATTTACAGAATGCAATTATTCTGCAAATTTCATAATCCAATATTTTGTTCAGAAAGGGACCTTTCATATCAGATGCTGAAAGTGAGACATTTTACAATCATTTGGATGTTTTTACATGTTTGTGAGTTTATGCAGTCACTTCCAACATGGAATCAGTCTGTTTTTATTGCTGTGCCACCTGCGGAGCCTTAGATCACAAGCGTCCAGTATTTTTCAGCCAAACGGTTTTTCTTTGAAGCATTATTTGAAATTTGATGACAATACTTACTGTAGACGATAAAATCTTCAACATCATTCTGTAATTGCTTAACTGTTTGTACATGCATGTTTCTTTTTCAGAAATCTAACTATTGCCCATCTTTACTCCTGAGAGACTCTGCCTGATGCTCTTTTTAAACTCAATCTTGTCACTGACCTGTTGCCAAATAAACTAAGTAGTTGAAACTTTTAGTACCACTTACTATGCCAGCCTTTCGTTGCTTTGTCATAGCTTTTTGAGATGTGTCGCTGCCATCAAATTGAAGATGAGCAAAAATTTCTCATGAAATAGTACAATATGTCACTTTAAACATATATTTCTTCTATGTTTTATGTGCATAATGTGCATAAAACCATCAGCCATTTATGTGCATTGGCTGATCATTGGATTATATCTATTTAGATTTTACACAGAATTCCAACTTTTCAGGAATTGGGGTTTTATTAAATACGAACTCAAAGTGAAGACACTGCTCTTTTTGGATCCTATGACTCCTAAAAGGATTTAGGAGCTCTTTAATATGTAGGACCCTTTTTAGAGTGCATCAGGGGCAGGTGTTGACTATTCCTTCATTCTTTTATCATGACGTTTTGCATTGCTGGTCGCCTGTTGACTATTTGTTTTTGATTGTCACTTTATCAACAAAACGTCACAGTGACAATGACAGTTAAACACATGCACTGACTGCACACAATTTCAGTTATGTAACCTCTATGCCAAGTAAAAGCCTACTTATGTTAATTAGTTATTATCAACAACTGTCCTGACAACAAAGGTCTCTCCAACCACATAAATTGGTTTGAGATTTGATCTTTTTTCTTCAATAACAACATCCAAATACAAGAGAAGTTTTCGACTGCTGTTAGTATGCACAGTCTGGGTGCTCATAGTCTGCTGTGTTTAGTCATAGGCTGCTTGTGAGTATGAGCACAATTTTCCCTCAGGTGGAAGAACAAAAAGATGTCATTTGAAATATATCAGAAAGCACGTAAATGTAAAAAACAGAAAAGAATAACTTTCCATAAATCAGATCTTGAATGCAGTTTATTTCTTAACTAGTTTACTTGTTTTATCTCATACTTTTTAAGGAAGTCTTTTTGTATTAGATTTGGCTTGCTGTTGTTTTTTTTTGCTTTTAAATGCTTTTAATGTATCTCTGCTTTTAGTTTTAGTTTTTGTTTCTTGTCTGTTTTATGTTCTGTACAGCTCCACAGTGGATGTTTTAAAGAGGCTTCATGAACATATTAGATTTGACTTGATATGATTTGATTACAGATGATGTATCTGAACTCATCTGTATCAATGAATGCAACACATTTCTCAGCCCTGGAATCACGGAGGGCAACATGGAGAACAATATTACGGACAAAAGGTGACAAAAATTCTCTGCTTGTGCTTTTAGAGAATGTATCTTTACAGAAAAAGCACCAAGTTACCAAGACTGCTACCACAGCAGCCAGTATACAGAGCTTAGTGATGTCTCCACACACAAATCCAATCTGATCAGTTGCAAATAACTGGAAATGTATCAGCTTGGCCAGAAATCTGAACGCAGCTACATGATAAATGATAAATACATGGATTTGAACCATTCCAACATTGGTTTAATAAGTAGTCTCAAAATAAGTTTATATGAGTCCCAAAAAAAACATCTAAAATACTTCAATATGAGTATATCTGTTGTTTTTGAGCTAATTCAGTTCTTTCTCTAGCAAAAATAAAATAATAAATGAAACAATTTCACTTTATCTACAACTATGAAACAACTGCACTACTCAGTTCCCTCTTTGATAGTATTGTTCAAAAGAAAGATGATGCAACACAGATGTAAAGACTCTCCTGCCGCAACATATTGCAAAACAACTAAGTGAGTTTTTTTTGTTTTAACATTTAACATGTTGTCCGTGGACCATTTTCAATTAAATGTTGTGTGTAAATATTCAGCAGATCATTAGAGTATTTGTTTTTGCTTTCATTTTACACCGTGTACCAATATTCAGCTTTTAGGGAAACAGGTTTTTCAAAGAAATTAGTTCTATTGATTTAATTTGAAATTTTATATCACTGATGTCCTCTTTAAGTGATGATTTACTGACAACATAAAAGAAAGTTCGTATGCTGTGGTCCCAGATGCTTTGCCCAGACCTTGAAATATTATTTTCCCTTTGAAATATCACTTCCAGCAATGAGTCCAATGAGTCAAGTCCCTATCTGCAGCATGAGCAAACATGAGTTTGCAGGTGCATGAACATACAGTGTTTAAAGTAACAGCTATCTCAAAGTAGTTATTGGAATATAGAGTGCTCCTTTGATAGTGTGTTTGCTCTTGTGCTTACATTTGCTGTCCAGTAGAGGTTTGATTGTTCTCAAGCAGTGGCAGATTTATCCTCTCCTGCCAACATAACAGAAGCCCTATTTTCTTGTTCAGTGAAGTAGAAGTGGGTGTTTCAGCACTGTTTGCCAATGTAATACTAAGCAGATCCTATACAAACACAATTAGAGCAATGGGTGAATCTGTTGTGCGGAAAATTGATTGACAATTGGGAAGCAGTATTAGTGAGAAGCACTCTGCAATTCTATGAGCTATTATTTTTTGGGAAGCGGCTGAAAAAGGTATGCCGACTGTGAAGTTGAAAACCTTTCATCAAAGCTTCAACCTATTATGCAAAAAAAAATCTACTCACCTCCAAGATTATTAGAATTGCAGAGCTGCTTTGGCCAAGCTTGACATCCTACTTTTACTGAACTCTCGCTATATAATCTCACCACATAAAATAAGGGAGAAATATGTTAAAATATGGTCAATTCGACAAGCAATTTGTGCAAAGACATGAAAAAATACACATTCCCAGAGACGCAAGCATAATGTTGAACAAACTGAGTATTGTTTTCTCGTTTGTCCATTTCTGCTCTGCTTCATGCCTTGTTCACCGAACAATCTGCATTGCGTGAGACAGGAAGCCCCAACCGATTGTCTGTTTAATGCTGGTCAGCAGATGGAGCTTACTGATATATACTATATTGATTGCTGTGAACCACAAGCATACCTCCTGCTGATCTGGGTTTCTTTCCTCTTTTTATTTTCTACTTCTTTTACAATTTCATTGACAATATTGATGCATTAAAAACAAACAATTTTGGCAACAAATATCAGACAGCAAAATTAAGACTCTTTCTTTTCATCTTTTTTGAAAGAATTGTTTCCCAAAAATAAGTGGATTCGACGCTGTAGGTGGCTGTCTTTGTGCTTTTATTTTGTTCCAATTCAAATCCTCATGAGTTGACACTTTTTTATATACTCCAACCTTAATTATTCCACATAGAAATGCATATTTTTGAAGTTGTTTTTCATATAAAATTCAAGTTAATGACTTATTAAGTCATGTAAGAGCTTAGACGTTTCTCCACCAAACAGCCTTATTAACACTTTACACTGTTAGTGTGTTTTCCTCTTGCTTCAGCGACTCTGCTTCAGAGCCCAATCAAACTCTTATTTTAGTTTCCCTCTTGAGCTTCGGTCAGATTGCTATCCAGTGAGAGCTGAACTGAAATTTGCAGCCACAGGTGTAATAAATATTCACTGCTTAGATGATTAATTGTGCTTCAGGTGTAAATTACATGCCAATGGTTTCAGTGATAATTTGAAGAAAACAAGGTATTGTCTTCACTGAAGAAGTATGAATCAAATATTCTATGAATGTGTGAGCCAGTAGAAATTTACACACAACCACTGCAAAACTGAACAATAAATGTTTCAGTTCAGTTTCAGCTTTGAACTGAAGACGGTGGCTGTGCCATTTCTGCCAACAAATTTTGATCTCCCGGTAATGTGAAACTTATCTCAAGTCAAATATTTGCTTGCAGATGCTGTTGAGGAGAGTAAAGAGCCAGAAGATGATGAGAGACAGCTCTCTGCAGGCCACTCTGTTTGCTCAATACTCATGGGAAGTCCTGATACACACAAGTCAATAATGGAGGAGGCACCAAAGCAAAGAATGTCTGCTTGAGGCAGTACTTTAGAATACCTCTCAAAGGGCCATGCCATCCAAATTAAAAATAGTTTTCCTGACATGTTCTACTTCAAACACGATAAAGGATATGACATGAAATAACAGAAAAATAGTAACACGAGTAATTATCTGTTATTTTAAAGTGCACTTGAAATTATCTATCATTTTCTAGTATTTTCTGTATTTTGAATTATCGTAAATAATAAAATAATCATAAAAGTATAACAGTAGGTTTTATGTAATCTACCATCATCTTTTACATACATCATTTATGTATCTACCATCACTCTAAAGGTAAATAACTCATCTTTTTATTTTTCTAATAAATCCCCATAAATTTGAACATACTAGAGTACTATGTCACAAAATATAAATGTAGCTTTATTCATAATTTTAAAATAGAGTATTAAAATAGAGTAATACACAGCATTGAAAATCCACTCTATATCTAAACCAGCACTGTACAGCATAGCAGTATAGTATTTCAGATAATACTATTTATAAAAACATTTTTAAAAAGTCTTGTTAAATCAGTTGTATTGATTTCTGCAATGACCGTAAACACAACAGGATGTGTGGACATGCACAATGACAAGATACATCAGGCAGAAACAGCACAAGACAAGAAAATTCCCACAATGAAACTTAACTGGTTCTCTATTTCCACACAGTTTAACATAACATAAACTCTGTGTTTTGCTGCTGATTGCACAAAAAGAATGCACACCTGGGCAGTTATCGCCTCGTATAAGCTGTCAGTCAGTGAGCTCTCGGCCCTAAATACGACTATTTCCAGGTCTCTCTTCACCACCAGTGGAAATGATAAAGGGTGACTGTAGCTTTGTGTTCAACATTTAGAAAATGTAACTCTTTGAGAAATATGATGTTGTTCTGTCGTGGGCGTTTAAAATAATTCATCTTCAACAAAAAAAATATTTTTTCGATTTGCATTTGCATTTAAGAATGGGATCAAATTTAAACATGTTTCCCTGTTCTGCTCTCCCATTAAATTGTAATGTTATATATTGTGTTTTTTTCAACAGCCTGTGGAAACATCTTCCAGGGAAGTACACAAAGAAGTTATAGGGAGAAATTCTCGTAATCGGTTTAATGGATGTGACAGTTATGTGGGTTCCCAGTGCCTCTTCTTCTGCTCCTGTTGATGTGTTTTTATGCATCTTTGCCAACTTCATTGTGCTGTGTAAACTTCTCAGCTACTCCCTTAGTGAGTGATATCAGAGTCTTGTTTTACTAACAGACTAAGTCACACAGAGATGCATCCATTCACATGAGTGCGAAACAAAAAGGAAAAAGAAATCTGCAAAGCAGCAGCTGAGACTCTCACACAGAGATGAAAATAAACACAAGACTTTGGTCTGACTGTGATAGAACTCAGCTAATAAAGTGTTGCCAAATGGCAAACGCTAACGTAAGATAGACTGTGTTCCAGATCACCAGCCTTAAAACGCTATCCCCACCAAAGTTACTGGCAGAACTTTGGTTTGTTCAGGCTGGTTTCACAGAAACACTTTAAATGAGCACAACTTGTGAGTCCCCATTATGTGATGAGGCCTTGTTATGTGTTGAAATTACATGCATACACTATGACAAAGGACAAGCTTGTCCCCCATTTTTCTCTACATTGTTAAACAGTCATGCTAGTTTAATATATGCATGTCAGACCAGCCTGTTTGATTGTCCGGGTGATGAGCACAGCACAGGCGTTAGTGATGATACCATGGCTTCTGTTAAAGGGTAAGAGATTTTCTCAGTCACAATTAATTCCACTCAAGAGTCAAAGCAGGGTGTCTTGTTGTAAGTCTTTTATAAATACCTCTCCTTCACTCATTTTTGGTGTTGAAAAACCAAGTAAAATATTTAAATTGACTGGTTAGCACCGTCACCTCACAGCAAGAGGGTTCCAGGTTCGATCCCTGCCTAGGGCCTTTCTGTGTGGAGTTTGCATGTTCTCCCTGTGTGTGCGTGGGTTCTCCGGGTTCCTCCCACCATCCAAAAACATGCATGTCAGGTTAACTGGTGATTCCAAATTGTCCTTAGGAGTGAGTGTGAGCATGCATGGTTGTTTGTCTCTGTGTGGCCCTGTGATGGACTGGCAACCTGCTCAGGGTGTACCCTGCCTTTCGCCCGATGACTGCTGGGATAGGCTCCAGCCCACCCGCTACCCGATTAACGGACTGTCGGTATAGAAGACTATAGATGACGAACTGACAAAAAGCTTTCAGAACAAAGTGTAAAGATAAAGTGGGTGCGTTTGTATTTGAATTAATCTGTTTATCCCTTCCAAAGGAGTACTCGATTTAGAGTACAAGCTGATGAAAGAGTCTGCCTTAAGTCTGCCACATAATAGTGGCTCCGACATAGTGGATAGAAGCTCTGCTAAAAATCATCCTATTCACTGTTTTTAGTGCCCAAATAAACTTGAGCTACGAGTGCATACTTGTATTGATGATAAATATGGCACATAACACACTACAAATTATATTAAGTAATATTTAGCATGGATATACAAATGTATAATGTTCCATACATGGAAATATGTTTGCACATGTTGGCACACTTTGTTCTTGATTTTCTTACTCATGTACATTGTAGCTTTATCTCACCTTCAAAGACAGATTTTTCTGTTTTTTTCTGTTGCATTATGCAGGGGGGCATTGAGCAGGAGAGGTCTTGGATCTGGTGACTCACAGGCTCTTTGTCCTCCATTTTATTTATTCTGCTTTTATTCATTTCACTGAGCATAAAGCACTTACTTGATTCAAGTGTGATTTATTTATGTATACACAGACACAATGATCCAGTACCAGTGCACAGAATTTATTTTTATTTCTTATAAACCCTTGAAAAAGATAAACCTATTTGAAAAGATTGTCTAAATTCAAGGGAGATTAAAACCACAAGAGCTGACCTGTGCTTTTTATTGATGCCAATATTTTACCTAAACTGTCCTTCCTGACATACAAAACGATTGCTAAAGGGGTCAGTGTATTTGTCTCTAATCTGTAATACGCAGCAGCTTGACATTACAACCCGGATGTTTCCAGATGATGACCTGATGGTAAGTGCTTGCAATTGGTTCCTATGGGTCACTGACCACTGACATTACTGGTCTGCTGAGCCAAACACAGAATATCTGCATGAAGACATTGAAGTTCCATGGGAACCCTCCATCTAAGACATGGGACTGAGATACACTTAATATGAGAGAGATGCTGATTATGAAAACAGTAGATCTGAAATGCAGGATGAACTATAAGGATGCATGGAATGGTGAAAACATCAACTACATACCAGGATAACATCTGAATGATCTCCTCTATAGAAACTGTTACTTGTTAAAAGTTGTCTGCATTCTCGTAGCTAATATTATTCATCCCACTCCTGTCATCTGTTTCTTCTCAACTCACTGTTTGACCCACTTTGTCATATTCTGTAGTAGAGGAGGACTCAAACACAGAAAACAGTAGGCAGCTGGTAGATGAAGCAATAGAGCGTTTTAATAACATACTGACTGAACAAAACTGAAAGTGCTGCAGGGCAGGGCTTCCAGGAGATATAGATCCACAAAGACCAACTCCCCAAACAGCTACACAGACACAATAGAAGGAGGATTGAAACAACCCTGAGATAAGACGATGATCTGGCAACAAGCAAACAAAACCTGGCAGGGAGGCAATGACTAACACGAAACAGCTGAATGGCAATCAGTGAAACCTGATTGGACTTGAAAGCAGGAAGCCAAACCAACTGAAATGAACAAGGGAAGCTTAGGATCCGGTCGAAAAGTCTTTTTTTGCTTAGAAAGGTTTCTAACTGAAAGAAATGACCCAGAATACCAGGGAGGGGGTGCTTCTTTTATTATTCACTTCAGCATAGGTAATAAAGAAGCAACTTTCATGAAAAAGGAGAAATTCTGTCCAACAATTTCTTTTTCAATGCTTGATTGTGTTCATCCAGTCACACATACTGTGATGTGTGTAGATAAATCTGAGGGCAGGAAAGTGAGTGTGAGAAGAATATGACTACAATTACTCGCACTGTTGTGCCATTTTCTTTTTATATCACCGACATCAATGGGAAAGTGATACTTTGCATGTCTTGATACGATAAGGTTGGATTAAACAAAGTATCTAAAGCGCTTTTTGTCTAATATTTTCTGATCATTGGTAGTTTCAGTGCCGCGGACCCACATCAAAGCTTCCTGTAAGTGTGGTCGGATTCTCATTGCAGCGCAGTCATTCACTCATTGAGAATTGTTGAGAAATTCTCCTGCCATCTATCCTTAACCTCATTATGTTTTCCAAGGTAGTCACGGAAAAGGCACTATAGAAATAAACTGAATTATATTGAATCTGAATTGAGCATAGAAAAACAGAAGAGTTTTTTTTTTTATGCAGGCTGAAAGGACGCAACATGTAAGCGAGGAGGCTGAAATGAGAACAATTTTCCTTCATCCTTCATCAACCAATCCTTCATCTGACCAGTACAACACATTATATATAAGCAAAATGCTTCATGATCACATTCAAAGACAGTCCCTGCACATACAACAGATAGTTTATGGTGTGTTGTGATCTGTGGATTTATGGTATGCTTTTCATCCTGTTTTGGCCTTATTCCATTGTACTAGTTTCCTTTATTTATGTGTTAATCTTTGTTAAGATCATATTTGAGTTTTCTGTTTTATTCTGTGACTCGTATTGCTTCAGCCTGAAGGGTATACTACAAAGCAAGATCTACACAACAAGGCTTTTCTTTTGTTAGCTGGCTTGACAAAAGCAAAACCTCCACTTTGGCATAACAGGAATTACTACAGTGGTGATGATTCTTCTTTGTTAACTCAGGCTTTCCTCTTCAGAATCTGTGCACGCTCACATGAAGTGGGTGTTTTAGATGCACTGTCCACACAAAATACTCCAATAACCTGACATATCATTGATTGAAAAAACAAAACAGCAGGTTTTATAAATGGAGAAAAGTAAAAAACTTAAAAACTATTACAGAAAAAACACACTTGATGCAATTAAAACAATAGAGAACTACTGACAATTGTTAGTTTTGCAAATTAGTACATTTATACATAAGTAGTACATTTAACTCTGTTAGTGTCCAATGACAATAATAATAATCTGTGAAAATCCAATAAGTCAGTGAAGAAATCAAAGGGACATTTAATGTGATCCAAACCCACTCTGCTTCACAATCTGAATACATGGTTCCCAAGGTAACAAGAGGCACAGCCTACATGTTGTTTTACTGTTTGTTAACAAGTTTACATATTTAACATATATCTTCATCTGAATATCTATTTCAGGAGTTGTTCATTTGATACTGAGTTATATCCAAAAGGGCTGATGATTACTTTGGGTTAAAATCCACAGTGAGTCAAATATTTCTTGGAATTAGATACTGAAAATATGTCATTGTAACAGCTTTGAGTTGTGGTTAAATTTGGCGATAAAATGCTGAAATTTGATCAACATTCGTTTGTTAAAATGTCACGCATAAAGTTCCAGTATTCTGCCTGATAACATTCAAATGTTGCTTTCAGTCCAAGTTTGCTGTGTGGGATATCATCAAGACAAGAATCAATGAAAGTCTGCTGTTTTTTTCATATAATTACGTCTGAAACTCTGAACACAAACTACTCCAACCAGATTCGAACGTCAGTTACCATGGTGATCTTGCCAGGTTAAAAGAGAGGCCCCTTTGTGACTCAAAGAACTCAACACTTCTCTGTCTTTTTTCTGCTCTCCCAGCACACTCGGACTCTATTTCACAATTATCACACCTGCCTTAAGTTATTCATTGTCTCCCTCAGTGCTGATACTCCCAGGAGTCCTTTGTTCAGTGCCAGATCTCCATCAACATTATCACTGTCATCATCGTTGTTGCTGTCATGCCAGCCTTTGGACAATAAAGTTTTTGATTCCGATACCTTGCTGGCCTCTGCCTGTTTGTTACTGTATTTAGGTCCTTTACTTCCTCACAACATTTTTCATGCCAGTGTGCATAATCACACATCTCTAATGGTGGTTGATTTGCTTTTCAGATTTATACTATTGTAGAAAGAAACCATGGATGAGGATGGGATTAATGTTTTTAGTCTTTGTAGCAGCTTTAAAATGATCTACATTTTATAGCTCATTCACTGAGTCAGGCCAGTGCTTTTAGCAATAGAATGACTTACCTAATGATGACTGAATTTGTTTAGATAGGTATTGCTTGGAATCTGCAATATACTACACAAAGAGCTGTTTAGGGAACATAATGCAAAACAGTTAACAGCTGCCCAGGGGTCAGGTTCATGGATATCACTGAGTTAGTTCAGGGTGTTCCTCTATCATCTTTGAAATAAGACAGGACATGAAGACATGTAAGAAAGTAACCATCTTAAAAGAGAGATGAGAAGAGACGATATTGATTTATGGCCTCCCGCAGCTTTCCTCCCTCATTCATCATGCTGTCCGTGAGCACACTGCCATCACTCCCCTGTAGGGAGCTTGTCTTCCTCACCATGCAGCCGACCACTCATCCTCATGTCTGGGTAACAAGCTGTGTACTCTGCTCAGACCCCCGGCATCCGCATCCAACCTCTTTTCATCCCTGCTTTGCAGTCACACTCCTATACCCAGAGACTCACCATGACAGGATTACTCACAATGCATGGAGCTCTGAATGTGACAGAGCCAGATATGTGCAGACAAAAACCTTCTGTCGTGACCCAACAGCCATATCATTAGATATTTCATTTCAGATCAATCGGAGAAAATTATTTGTCAATTTGTTTTATTTTTAAAGCAAGATTTGATGTAACAACAAAGACCTGTTTTTAATACTTTTAATTGTCACTTAGCGATAAATATCAGTCAGTATGAGCATGGTAAACGGGTGCTGACATGTGAAACATAAACAGCATTTATTTCAAAATTTGAGGTCAGTTGCACACACTTTGCAGTTAACCAGGTCAGTCATACACACTCAAAATGGGTCCTTTCCAACCAGGAGGCAGTGTGTGTCAGACAGTTCTATAAGGACATGAATGGGAAGAAAATTTCTGTCTGACTACACCCTGAGTGTATGGCATAAAGGGATTTCAAATTTGCAGTGAGCCATGACAGACCGGTGAGCCACACAACTTAAAATTCACTGGGTCAGTTGGATGTCTCCTCATTCTTTGTTCACATGCAGTACATTCTTTGACCACCCATACTTACTATTTGTGATGTCGTTGTTACATTTTGTTATTTTTGTGAGGTTATCCCAAGTAATCATATCAGGCCAATCCTCGTATGTGTCTCTGTATTCAGATGGAGGTCCGTGGTGCTAAGGCAGTCAGGCTTTGAAGACAACGGCAAGACCAGTTCATGGTGGTACTTAAGTGAGGAATACCATCAGGGGAAATATTACTTTGTCAGACAGACTGAAGAGGCAATCAGCTTGTGGCACATCAGGCCTTTGGCTTTACAAAGGGAGAGCAATAGAGCAGGTGCCCTATTTTGCCATCTCTTCTTGCTAGTCAATCTATTGACAAGAAGAAAATGGTCCCATTTCACGTTTGGGCCAAAAACAGCCAAATTGTCTCTCCCACCTTGTCACACAGTCAATTTGTAAGCAACATGCAAAGTTCTGAAAGTTGTTTGAGTGCCTAAACTTAAAATGTTGTTGGGCCTCACATCTGATGAGAACGATGTGAGACTCACAAAAGAATAAACAGAAGGTTTAAGAATACTGTGCGGTTTGGTAATATAGGCAAGTCATTTTCAAATGTAATCTTCATTATAAATGTGTAAGTCTATTGCAATCACACATATAGTAATAGGTGTTTGGCTTTTGGATTCCGCTACATCTAAATCCAAACTGACATGTGCAGGCACAGAGGCATCTACTTCTGTGCACTAAATATGAAAAGTGATCTGGTTATGCCTGTCTGTAGGCACAACTAGACTGTTAGCTGACTGTATTTGCTAATGTGGGGTATGTGTGTACATGCAGACAGATGTGGCATATGTAACACTAAAGGTGTGGCACACATACCCAGCCAACCTGTGAAAAAAAGATCACTAGTGCATAACCCTCACCATGTGTGATGCCTTTGTCTTAGATGTTATTTTTCAGATATTTCCGAGGCACTCAGAGGTTTAAAAGCACTCATCACATGTTTGGCATTAATTTGCTGACTTATTTGACGCCTCATTGAATGTCCTTCAGATTCTACGGCCATTCCTGCAACCCTCTCTATGTGGACCTGTTTGATGCTATATAGGACACACTATTGTGCACAGGCATTGCTTTACAAAGCATGTGCTTGTGCATCTATGGTCATGCGCTAATACTGAGAAACATTGAGATTATATGTACCCATGGATGAGAAATGTTGGAATTGTACTTTTTATGTAATATGACACCATTTCTTTCTGCTGAATGGGTTGTGTTAGAAGGATAGACTAATTGCCATCTTTTTAACCCTGAGAGTTATTAACGGCTCCCCAACTGTATGGCCAACTGTAACAGTTTTTGGTTCAAGGGTTAAGAGACAATGAAATGTTCTGAAACACTTTCCATAATTATCATCAAGCCAAAGGGAGATTTTAAAAAGTTCTCCTTATTCAAAACTATACCAATGTAAATACCAGCCTTATGACTGTATTATTTCCCTTCAAGATATTTCACTTTGAATACAATAATAAACTAAACTGTTACATTTTCCTTTCTAATCTGTTTTTAGGCTCCCTGTTGTTGTAGGTTTGTTACTCAGGAACTGACTTGCCCAGTGCAAAGTACTGCAGTGGATATTACAAAGATATGTGCACGTTTTCCCTGACAAAGAGTAAATTTGACTCTCCTGCACAGATCTTTACAAGCTTTTTAAGCAAGTATCACTTCCTTGATTATTCAGCAAAGCAAAGTGACAAATGCACCTATGTGATACTGGCTCACCTCATCACACTGCAGCAGTCTGATGCTAATTAGCACCATTTCTCACTGTGGGAGGTCTAAATAATTTAATTGTGCAACTTCATCGCTACATGCAGTATGCAAAGACTCTAAAAGGTTTTATTATTCTCTCAAATTTAATGACCCCCTTTAGAAAGTCTTATAATTTCATTGTATTGTTGCTGCTACTTTTGTTTATAAAAACATTTTGTGTTTCATTCGAACACAGAGGTCCACAGAAAGTGCTGTTCATGAATATTCAAATCTGGTTTTGCCCTTTTAAGATGAAAAAAGACGGCACAGCCTTCAGAGATGCGCTGTCAAGGAAGAGAACATTTTTCTCCAGGATTGTAACAACACTGAGCTACATGCTATTTTTTACTTCTTTCTTTGTCTAGCTCCTGTTTTGCATCTTCAAAAAAAACAACATAATGACATGAACCAAGCTCACACTATTTTTTTCTCTCAGTTCACTGATGAAAATGAAAGTGTTTCCACCATTTGATTAATATTTTCTTTTCTTCAACATTGATGTATATGGTTGGGGTTATCTGCCTTTCACCTGTTCAAGGGTTTTATGAAGTTTTGCAGCCTTCTCCATTTACCATTGCCTCCCATCTTCCATGAATATAATCTTGCAACGAAAGAAACAGCACATTCTCATTCTATCCCCTTTCCCGTCCTCAAGGCCCTCACAAAGTCAACCTCAATTTATTTGCAAAGGATGGACTCATCTTCTCTCTGGCCGGCCTCTCTAAGCTGCTCTCTGCATGGGGATAGCAGAGCCATGCTGCTCATTCACATGCAGCTGTTAGTTCTGTATTTCATATATCTTCAACTCCTTGTCACAATGATCCCAGGTCAGCCAGACGAAAATTAAAACGGCAGCTGCATTCAGATGAAGGGGCAATTAATAATTTGAATGATACAACAGGGTTACCGTATATGTCTGCAGATCAACAGTATATCATATAATTCATGTTTTATTCTGTATGGTGCTTCACTTAATCATCCTGGCTTCAGGACAACATTTACAGTTCTGTATCTATTGCATTAATAATCTATAATTATCCATCTATGTTGATAGTATAGTGTTATGCCCCTCTGAGTCTATTTGTTACAATATGCTTGCAGGCCTCACATAAAATAGACAATTGTATTTGGCTGTCTAAATAATAGTTTCTTTTGAATAATAGACAAGTGGTGTTGAAATCTGAGTGTTGCAATGAAAAGTCATCAGTTCAGACAGTTCAAATAATAAAGCTCATGCACCTCCCAAAGTCTCTTAAACTGTCACTGCAAATCCAGTGGGGATAGACAATGGGGTGTAACTCCCCACTTAAAAGGATTCCTCCAGGAATTTTTAAATTAAGATGAATACCCTCTGCATCCTTGTCCTGTCTGAGCTGTCAAATCCACAAGACAAAGAGGAAATGGGGAAACAAGCCTGGAGTGCAGCAGCCACGGACTAACAGATAGACCACGCATAGTCCTCCCATTTACCTGATGAAGCCAAACAAAGTTGTGAGCCATTCATAAATATGCTATTTGACTTTGTAAAGAATGCCAAAATACTGAGCTCCTGCACGTTACTTACATATTAACAGTGTACTATTTTAACAGGAGCTGCCCAAACATAAATGCATGCACTTAATTTATAAGGATCTAAAGACACAATGTTACCATACCAAAGACTCAAAATGGACCTTAGCTGGAGTATTTAAAAAAAATAAATTAGCTTTACATGTATGAACTGGATTCATTTTGAATTTAATGAATTAGATTTCATTAGATTACGATTCTATTACAGTGAATTGAACTGTGTCTTTGAAGTGGCTTGAGATGACATTTGTTGTAATTCAGCACTAAATGAATAAGATTGAATTGATTTGAATTGAACATCTTTTTTCTGATTCTTGTCATGACATTCAAAACAAGTGCAAAATAAGACAGAAATATCTACAGGACATAGCTGCGAACTGCTGGGAGTAAGTGAGGAAATATGTTGTTTGAGTCTGAATCAATCAGTCTTCGTTCTACTTTCAATTTGCAATTTGCAGCTGTAAGAGGCTTCTCATGCTGAGTAAAACAACAGGTGTTTAAAACTGTGAATAAAGTCAAATGGTTTATGCCAAAGAACAGTTGAAGCACTGAGAATACTATGGCTATTTTCCTCCTGACTACTGAGTGGAATGTAAAGCCACCAGAGAGCTGATCATCCATCTCCCTGTTTTTTTTCCCTCTGATTTTTATGAATAAACAATCCATGCAGGGATAAGGATGAAATGCAGCCCCATGCTCAATGTTTTTCATTTCAACTATCCTCTTATGTTGAACAAGTGAGATTCTCCACACCATCTTCAAAATCTCCCCAGAAACATCATGAGAGACCAGAAATGTCAAATCTTTTCAATGGCTAAAAAATGCATTTCATATGCACAGACTGGATTTTGTGCTTGTTCACACAGTGAGCATTGTCAGTTTTTATGATTGTTGTCTGAATGGTATCAACGTGGGCCAGTAACTGCTGCCTCTGGTGTGTTGACTGACTTTCAGTGCAGAGAAAAAAGAATGAAAAACATTGAGATCTTCTAAGAGATTTTAGTGTACCCAGATACAGTCTATCTATGTCAGTTTGGTGAGTTTTCTGTCCTACAATAATCCCAGGCAGGCCAAGCAAAGCCAAGCTGATTCAGAGCCACCCAAGCTGCACAAACTGAGATCAGCATTCTTTCCAGTCCATCTCATAATGTTCTTTTTGGGATTTATTTGTAAGATTTTCTTGCATTAATGTGTGACTGGATGCTCTACTTTTATGGGCTCCGGATGCCAAAAGCAAGGTTTTCTTTTCAAATGAAAATCTTCGTATTTTTTTATTGTGCATCAGGTCAAACTTTTCTACCATTGCAGTTCAAAACAAGGGAAATTTGAACATCTTGCTGCTAAACCTAATTGTGAGCGGATACATTTCAAGGTAGAGTTCATGCTGCCCGCGCCACAGTTGTCTCTGGGTGATGGAAAGCATGTGTCTGTGTCCACGCGCACTGTTGAGTGTTCCAGATCACCCACTGCAGGCGTGACCTTCCTTCTCTTGCTGCTTAACCTAATCAATTATGGTTCAGGACAGAAGCCAAGAGAGTGGGGAGACAGAAAGCCCACGACCTTGTCAGAGTCCTGAGGAGACTGTGAATAATTCCCTTTGAGCCCCATAAAGATGGTTTCCATGGCAGGAGGGGAAGAGTAAAGGTAGCTTGTTAAGGAAGCTGAAAAATAAATAACGTGTAAAATACAAAGATAAGATCAGGAGCAGCTTGATAATCTGAGGGAAATGAAAACCTGAATCAGTTTGAGTCATGTGTTGTCAGGCCATGGCAAACAGTTAAATTACCTGAAATATAATGTTTTCACGGCAGCCATCACAAACCTGCACCAAGTGAGTAAAAGAAGAAACAAAGAAGATGAGAAATTAGTTTCAACATTCGAATTTGTTTGAGGCTTGTAATAAAGGCTGATGTAAAAAGCAAAAGTGCATAACAAAAACAAACTAATATAAATGTAATATTTAAAAGAGAAATCTTGACAAATCTACATGACGTGCTTTATTCATTTATACCAAAGGTGTAACATTAAACTTCTGTAACTATGCCAATTCCTAAAACTTCATCAAATAAAATCTATCCACACAATTTCTTAATCTATTTCACTTACAAATCATAAAAAATTATCTGGTGTATTTTTAATCGCCCTATTTTCACACAGCTTTCTATTTGTGCCTGTAATTCTGCATGATAAACAGTCTATATATATATATATATATAGAAGGACTGAAAAGTGCTGCATGCTGGGAGTGAGGCCAATTCCAGTTATATGAAACACTTGCAAGGAGCATTACAGCAACAGAAATAATAATGCACAGAGAGAAATAAGTGTAGAGCTGGCCTGATAGGTTTGCATTTAGTCCAGTAGAAAACACTGATAAAAGATGTATGCACCACTAAAACTTGGATTTCTCAGTTGTGATTGAGATTGTGCTCAATTTGACATTTCACAATCAATCAGATAGCCTGTTAGCCTGTTAGATCATTTTCCAACTTATGACACACTCTACTGTCTCGCTGAACTCCACCACAAATATTCACATTTTTCTACGTTCTTCAGACAAAGTCTGGACTGAAATAAACAGGTGTGTCTCACAATTACAGGAGATAACTGAGGTACCTATGAACTGAATGGACTGCTGGCTAATTTACATACATAATACAGAGGTTTCAGAGGTCAAATTATTGCTTATGGTTCCTAACTGAGTTAAATAACCTCAAACTATCAAGAAAGCAGCCATGATAAGAGCTGTTTGAATTATCTAAATACTTAGGAAATGAGCTTCAGTGCTTTCTTTATCATCTCCTTTGGCATAGGAAACACTGGGACGTCCTTTATGAAAAACAGGAGAAAATTCTTTGAAAGCGACGCTCAAATATTTACATACTAACTGTGATTTGTGGGGATAAATATGAGGACAACACGGTGTGTGTGAGCAGCCTGCAACAACAATATCTTTCACTTCTGTGCCTTTTTCTTTTTTTTTTCTATAGTCCCACTCCAGCAGTTATTACTCCCCTGAAAACCAAACTCACTTCCTAAAATTATATATATAAAAAAAGAAGCTGTCTTGGATATAAATTTAAACGTTTCCTTATTCAGTGACTGGGAAAATACTGTACTCTGGATATACAGATCTGCACCCCCCCCCCCCCCCCCCCCCTCCCCTCCTCGTTTCCAATCAGCAATAAATAAAAGAGTGATTCTTAAGAAACGAAACCTAAATTATACAAGGGCATATGCAACTGCAAGTATTGATATGATGAGAGCAGGGGAAGGGAAAAAGATTAACTTAGTACTACTGCTTGAACCTGCTGTGTCTCCTGGCTGAAAGATTTCAAAATTTGTGAAGCAATTAAAATAGAATAGAATAGAATAGAAAAATACTTTACTCATCCCTCAGTGGGGGAAATTCAAATTAGTCGAGAAGCTCAAAAAATTATAAATATTTACAATGATTGCATACTAGACAAATTGCCCCAAGAAATTAAGACTGGTTTGTGTCCACGCTTGCATTTTTGATGGGTCAGTGTGAAGTCTCTATCTTCTGTCTTTGTTTAACATCTTTTGGTAGGACAGGCAGGCTGACAGAACCTAATTTTGTGCTATCACTAAGTTCTCAACCTAACTTGTGCTAACTTCCTCGTCCTAGCTTGAACTAGTTTTGTAATTTTATTAGTACCTCACATCATATGCAAATTAGCCACAGAGCTTTCCCCAGCAAGTGATCAGGGTCACTTGGTTCATTCTTCCAAAAGGAAGGTACCGGTAGACTGACATCTCCTTTGTGGGACTGCAGATTTAGAGCTGAAATCCCCAGCCATAGTGTTGTTGGCTGACTTTGCTCATACATCCTAAAGAACATCTTATGTACATTTAATTGTACGTTTAATTTTATGTGAAGGAGTCAGGGCGGCAACCAACCATTTTATTACCTCCCAAAACACTCCAACCTAATCTGCAAAAGCCTTGGAACAAACTCCAGCAGTGAGTTCATAAAGTGGTAAAGAAACTAGAACTAGAAGTTCCAGTATACCATATGTTAAATCTTAATTAAACAACAACAAAATAAATTACCTTGTGGAATATAAATGACTGCAACATGCACAAACATACACAAGTATCCTCCTCAGATGAAGTAAAGTTATAGCTTTTCCTGCCTGAATGATGGATACTCTTTGGTTAGGAGGTCTCCCACAAACTTTAGGCTAGTTTTAGTCTAGATAGATTTGTTAGCTGTTTTAATTTTTAAATTTTTTATTCTAACCTTTATTTAACCAGGAAGATCCAATTGAGATTAAGAACCTCTTTTTCAAGGGAGACCTGTCCAAGATAGGCAGCAGCAAATACAAAACACAGTTACAAATTACACAGATAAAAACACAAACAAATGAAAGAAAAAGTATTTAATTTACAAGCAGATTATGAAAAACAAGTACATGTAATGGAGTCAGCCTTAAGTGTTCTCAGTTTGGATTTGAAGGCACTCAAAGAGATTAACCCTGTTAGTTTCCAGTCATTCTTCCATGCTAGAGGTGTAGAGTAGCCAAAAGCCTTTTTACTCAATTCATATGAAACAGAAAGCAACACGAAGTCTTGAGAACGGAAGAATAGAATAGAATAGAAATACTTTATTCATCCCAAACTGGGAAACTTCTTTGCAGTAGCAGCATATGCACTCGAGACGATGAAATAAACATAGAAAGCACAACCAACCTAGATAAATAAAAAAAGCACCTACTATTAAGTAGTAGTATAAATAAAAGTGTAAAATTCAACCTTTAAGGACCGGCACCTCTCTGTGAAATTAAGGAACAAATATAGGAAGGCAGTAGACCAAGTAATGCCTGATATATAAAAGTATATCAATGACTGAGTCTTCGGGTGGCCAAAGCAGCCCATCCAACTCGAGTGTATAACTCTGAATGGCTGTACCTTTGATTTAACTTTCTGCTCAGTCATTTTCCAGGGCAAAATATTGCCCCTTTCAAATGTTTAGACCAGCTCTTGGAATGCAGAAGGGCTTTAGAAGAACAGGATTCTATTTTACTGAAGTCTGACAGCTTTACCTTAAGTCATTTATCGTTTCACTCCCCCTAGACCACCTGGATACAGTTTGTCATTGTTTATGGGTTTTAGTTGTCTTTATTGTGTTCTGATTTCCAGATTTTCTATGTTAGGTTTTGTTAAGTTCCTCTTCTGTTTCACTGGCTCCTGTTTAATGTCCTTAGTCTGTTCTTTCATTTTATTAGGTTAGTCTTGCTTTCTGCTCCCTCACACACCAGGTCCCAGTTTAATCATTTCCACACCTGCCCTGTGACTGTCATTAGCCTCCTCATCTGTATAAATACTCCAGGTTTTTCTTTGTTCAGTGTCTGATCCTTTTTGTTACCTCATGTCTCCTTAGTTTGACTTGTAAGTTGGTTTTCAGTTTCTGGTTTTCCTGCATTTTTTGTGCCTTAGGTTGATGAAGAAAGTCTGCTTTGTCTTTCAAATGGGTCCTTCTACAACACTCTTCAAGGGTTTTCTATGTTTCCCTGACTGACAAACTAACTAGTCCTGGTTTCACGTTTTATTTTATATCTTTTTAACAGAAATTACTTTGGATATTTTCCACGTTGACAGTGCTTGGCATTCACTGCTTAAAAAAAGAAAAAAGTGACATACTTTCATATTTATTTGCACCATATTTTGCTTTGCTTAAGACAAACATACTCCATGGGATAGTTTTGATAAGTTTTGAGTGTAACAACATTTCTTTTTTTATCCAAAGTTGCTCTAACTTTTCACCAAGACCTAGAACTGAAGATGGGAGAGCTGGACCGCTGAATAGAGTAGTGTCTTTGGCACATCCCAAAAATTCTCAGTGGAGTGAAGATCTGCACTCTGCAGTGGCCAATTCATGTGTTGATATGATGTCTCATGCTCCCTGAACCCCTCTTTCACAATTTTGTAACAAGCCCATGTCATTAGAAAGAAAAATTAATCTATTATTGGAAAATTCAGTATATTCAGACAGATAGCTGACCTGGTTTGTTAATATCAAATGTCTAAAACAAGGTGCTTTTTATAAAGATAACCTATATTTAAATCTAAAATAAAACTAATAAATAAATTGTAAAATTCGGCTCATTTGGAAACTTCAGATATCGCCACCTATGACAGAGTTTTGCTTTGATTTATTTCTAAATAAGCTATTACTTGTTCAGACAATGTTTTCTGAGTGTGCAGGCACATTTTCTGCAATGCTTATTTCACACTCGGCCAGCTCCACACACAGTTACATCTGGAAGCTGTCCAGTACAACCACAGTCGGTGCTGAGATTAGCATTCAGGGCTCAAGGGGGTCATTTTTAAAAGATACAAAGGTGGTTTGTGTTGCAAGAATTTGTTTGGGGATTTCAGCCAGCAACCTTTAACATCTTGTTTTACCCACATTACTCAGGTTAAACATAATAATCTGGGATGACTGCAGAGCACTACACAAGATTTTAATATGACACTTTAAAAAGCCTGGGCAGAATTTTATGAGTTTATGTTTTACACAGCAGTTATTCATTTGAAATTGTTTCGCTGAAGGGTCGAGTGGTAATGCAACTAAGAGCTATTTCAACAGCTTGTCTCTGCATGAATTCTTGTCTTTAGAGCAGCTTATTACCTTTCGCTGCTGTATTATAGCCTCGGGAGGGCAAAATGTTGAGTTTGCATTACTGTAAAACACGTTTCTAGAAGGTTTTCACATCCCCCACAGTCCAGTGGGTATTTTAAATCACCAAAGCATTTTTTAATAGTCAAATACAATAGCAAAACATGCAGTGAAAGTGAATATGGAATGTGTTTTCAAACATGCAAAAATACACTTTCAAATGAATTATGTCCTGCCCCTGTTCATCTTCTCCTCTCTGCGTTTTTTTCTTTGTTTGGTGCTTTGCAGCTCAGTGAGCCAAAGGCCTAATGCAACCTGATCCAGTGTCAGATCTAAACTTAGGACACTGAACCGATAAAGTATTCATCTTTCTCTAAACACCCCGACCTGAAGAGCTGCAAACCGTTGATTTAAACCTTTCATTTTCTAAATGTTTCTTTGAAAGTCCTTGCTGTCAAAAAGAACAATTCTCAGAGGAGCTCTGAATTAATAAAAATAGAACCTGGTACAGATGGTTTCTGCTTATTTCACTTCATCCTAAGCTCTTAATATGACTTTGTGCTGCAGATTTTGTTTTTCCCATCTTGCTTTTTCTATTTTGCCCTGTGTGTCCAGACACCAGTTCAAGTTTGCACTGGCTGACACTACTCTTCAGAGCACTGCTGCAGGTCCTTTAACCAGCTGAGTGAGCATGGCAACATGCTGCCTGTTACATATTAATTGGTGAAATCCATGAAATGGTCAGGGGTACTTATTCTGACAGAATAACCATTTGAGCACTAAGCATAACTTCTTTTAAAATGATGTACTTGAGATTCTATGAAGCAAAAAACTTTTATTTTCACTTGCATGTGTCATTAAATGACCCCCCCTCAGTTGTAAGGAAAAAAAAGCATGTTTAAAAAGCAACCCATATGAATAGTCTGTCATGCCTGCAGACAATGCACATATGGTGAAATCATTGCACCGTCTGCAGTTGGTTCACCTGCAGTTTGCAGTCTGGTCTCCACACTGATTCCAGTAGCAGCTGATGGTAGTGTGTTTGTTTCTAACACATCAATCACAGTCACCTCCTAATGACTTATTCATTAACTCTGCCAAAACACACATATTGTTGATGACACTGGAAGGAGCGTGTTTCAAGACACGCAGTTGCAGAGTTTGCAATCAGCATTCTGTGGAATTAAAGCCACTATTAATCAGTTTTCGTCGAGATTGAGGATTTCCCAGATGCATGATCCTCTGTGTAAAACATTTAGAAATGTGTTGATGAAGATTTCCAGTCATCCAGGTCATGGTAATAATAAGAGCTTGAATGTGGGCAACTGGACTTCTTGGATCTTGAAGAGGTTTTAACTCTCATTATGAGCACTGATAAGCATTTGAGGCATGAAATAAATACTCTACATTTCTATGAACACACAAAACAGAATCTAATTAACTGTCCAACATAATTTCCTACAATTTGTGCTGCTTAGTTAGCATTTTTCTGCCATCTTTCTGCCCCCCCCACCTTCTTTCGTCTTGCTATCTTTCCTGCTCTCTCTCTTCTTCTTCTCTCTCCTGTGCGATGTGAACCAAGAGGCAAACAAATAAATTAAAGTCTGACCACAGATATAAACCGATCCATACCAGTTTAGGAATTTTTTGTGATTTTTGTGATTGAATTGAATAAAATTAGCTCAGTCCGAGGTAATCAGTTGGGTAACGTCAGTTGACTTTACTCTTTCATTAACTTGGTGGTTTGTTAAGAAAAAATAAAACAAAACAAAAAAAAATCCCAAAGAGCCAACACTTCCATTCGTTCTCTCTTTTGTTAATTGAATACCAAAGAATATATAGAGTAGTTCTGCTTGAGTGTGGGAGCAGTTGAAGCAAAGACAGCCCATACTAACCATCATCACCACCTTTTCTGAACCTCGCTTGTAGTTTACAAATCACATTTATCATTTTCCCATTGCATGAGCAGATGTGCACAGTTCTGCACACGAGCGTTGCTCCACAGATCCAGATAGTTTAACTTCAAGCTTGTAATTGGAGTTAAACACTCCCCATGTGTGTTTCACACAGCAGAATGTGTTCTGTGCTGATACAGTGGGCTGCTGCAGTGCAGTGCAGTGTTGTTGTGCTTCAACAACGTGTCCACTGACACTCATGATGCGTAAAACTATGAAAACCCAGGGCAGCTTGCTTTTTTAGAACTAAACAATTAACAACAAAACAGGATGGCAAAGACTAGGATCTGGCACTGCCTTTTGCCAGAGGCAAGATGTTGGGGATTTGAAAAATCAGTCCAGGTGTGCAAGGTGAGCAAAAACTAAACCTCACTAAGAACACACTGAGGAAATTAAACAATACAGGACGTGAAGCAGAGATGAAACAGGAATTAAACCAAACTAACACAAACAAAAAAGGAAATCTTAATGACACAGTAGCACAACCATGAAAGTGGTATACAGAGAAAATACTGGTTGCACACTAAATATTTCCAAAACTTTCATAGCCTGTCTGAGAAAAAAAAGTATGTAGTAAAGCACTTTGTTTATAGGTGGTGAAATAAAGACCAGGAGGAAAGGATTCTGAGCTGCTGCTTCTAGTACAAAAGGAACTGAGTGTATCAAAGAAAAATATAAAAAAATGGATGTTTTGCAAGTAATTTTATCATGAAATGTGTCATTCAGAGTCAAAAATTATGAAGGCCTTGGGCCTCGGGACAACCCAAAGTGCAAATCTAACAGCAAAATTGGATGATTGAAAATGAAAAGATGAAGTTTCTAAAAGATATCAGCAAGTCATGAAATAAACCCCTTTGACAGCCTTTGGAAACATCTTAAATCTACAATATAAACCTTAGAGCCTGAATACATAGAACTGGAACAGCAGCTAACTTTATGTGCACACAGGTGCAGGAAAAAAAGGTGGCCACAAGAAAGATTTAGAGGCTCTCATTGCTGCCAACGATTCGAATCAGTTTCCATGAAGGCTGCCAATTATTGCTCTCGGGGTGCATTTTGTTATAGTTTTTTTTTTTTGTTCTAATTCTTGTACATTAAACCCTCTTTGTTGTTGTTCAATAACTTTGGATGTTTGACGAAATTATTTTACAGAATTAATTAATTTGCATTCATTTCTGAAGATATTCCAAATGAAGTGAGTAGAATACAAAGCAGGGCAAAATCCTGTATCTAATTTTTTTTCATTTGGTGAAGAAGAGCATATTCCACAGTTACATTCACGAAAATTCTGATTAAATAACGGTGAAAGTCACACGCCTCAAATATATCGTGATTGGCATCGCAGGCGGCTTCATGCTCAAGGCTTTTATGTTTATCCATCTTCGGTAAATGGTTACTACTGTGATTAAGGATGGATTTTATTCAAAATGTAGGTCTGGGGTAGAGAGAGAATTTCCTGAGCTTACTGCAGGGACGGGACAATAGCATGTGTCCAGCTGTCAGACACAGCTGCCGGTCTCTGAAGCGATACCCTGGCTAGGTGTAGTGGGTGGCTGCAACACAGCTCCTAAGGTGGCCCCATCAGTTGGGTTGTGACAGTGCAGTAGCCTTGTTAAATAAGTGTCCGTGGACTGTCCTGCTGTGCTACTGTTATTGCTCTTGCATAATGGAAACACTAAGGCTTCAGTATTTTTTCTTTTGATGTAATCCATGTCATTTGGTATAAAATTGCATATAGCTCCCACAGAACTGAATGAATACATTTGGACTCCAGGGTAAAATACTTCTTTTAGGAGAGTTATTTTAGAACAGGACAATTCAAAGAAGCCTTTATTGAAGTGGCTAGCATGCTTTTCTCAACCCTGTGGGAAAAGTGTTCAGTTTTCTCTAAACCAAGTTTTATTGTATAGGTCTTCACTGCAGAACCAATTTTGCCATAACAGACCTGCAATATCTTGACTATAACAATTTGTGATGTGAGATGCTGTCAGTGGCTGTCCTATATTCCTGGTCCTACGCTTGGTTTATCATCTGTGATCTGGAATGGAGTCACAGGTGGAGTGAGCACTGTTTCTCTCATTTAAGATGCTCTTGGCTGTGCTGTGACACATGGATAATCCAACAAAGAATCAATCATTACATAGTTATTGAGGTAATAGGTGAGCAAATATGTTTCCTGGTGGCTGTCCTTATTATTCTGGGGCTAGTGGGCCCCCAGGAGAACGCAGAGCCAGATGGAATTGAGGTGTTGTCACTACTGAGTGAACAGGTAATGAATTACTCCAGGACAAATGGGCCGCCACATGGGAGATGAGGAATCTTCCTTCAGAGAGAGAGAGGGTGCGTGGTAGCATCCACCAACACTCTTTCCCTCAACTTCTATCCTGGATGTATGTATTGGTTCTATTTCACATTGACACAGAGTCAGTGAACAGTGGAGCGAGTGAATTGCTGGAAGAATTAATTCAAGAAGCCCTTTGAGATGAAGAAATGGCTCAAAACAAATATCTTCCAACCAATTTGACATCAATTTTAGATCCAACCAAAGGGATTACAACTCTACTTTTCATAATTGCATGAAATTACATGATAAATGTTACTGAATCTTTTCGATAATAAAGTCCAACACTACCTATTTTTTTTCTGGCATCTCCTCCTGAAACCAGCAGATTCGTTATGACATTAGCGGAATTGTTTTTCATTGGTGACAGTCATTGGTAAGGGATATGATTATACTCTGGTAATTATGATTGTTATTTCCAATCACAACTGAATGGAGTCGGAGTGTGTTATTTCAGAGCACCAGAATGACTGCACTGGATGATTCTGATGGGGGAGATTTTAGCTGCAAGCTCTGCTGACATGAGCACCAACAAATGCATTCTGTATTTCTGCAGGGAGACAGTAGACAATCTCCCATCCTCTGCAGGTGGATCTCAAGGTTTCAGAGCTCCTGTATGACACAGCACCTCAGCGAAGAGAGGGTACCATGTGACCTCATATTGAAAATAAATCCAAAAATGTATGCCAGATTCTTTTTATTCTGTCTCTGAAATAGATTAGCTGCATGACAACTACTTATATTGCCTTAGTAATCTGAAATTGTGGCATATTGGATAAATTCTTGGTTAAGAAAAATCTAAACGGAGGTCATTTTTAAAAATGACTTAATTATTTTCAATCGAAGTCCATTTGGTGAACATGTCAAGGTTAACGCTGGCATTCATTTGAAATCCTGTGCCTACCCAGTGGATGCAACTCCTTTATTCTTCCAGGTTTGACTCTGTGTTTGTCCTCCACCAAGGACTGAGGTGAAATATCTGGCTGTTTTTCTGCTGAATACTCAACCCCTGACATAGTTTATTCACCTTTTCATTAAGCTACATACATATGTCCAACATGCAGCAATAATTCAAACTGCTGTCAGTTCAGTAACAAGCTCAGTCAGTTGCTTGCAGCTTTAACAGATTAAAAGTGAATCTCAGTTGAGCTGACAACGACTCAGGTGAATGGAGCTCCACTGCTTGAAGGTACTGAAAGACTGTGATTTGGTTTAGTTAAGCCAAAATGGAATGGAAAATTAATTGAGAAAAATGTGTTCGTACTTATATTGAACACACTGAATGTTAACCAGCTAGCTGTTAATTTTGATTATCTGATGTTTATTTAAAACTTAATTTTCAGCTTGATATGGATTTATAGGACTTCATAGATGAAAACAGGGGCCTGCTTCAACAGACAGTGAAATTCTTACCCAGACAGTTGAACAATAAGCTGAATAAGCTCTGTTGAGCTGAAATGGTGTTTACATTACATACAATCACACATCTGATTAGTTAATATTCTCACCATTTATTTAAATTGATACATTTTAGGCAGAATGATTTACTTTCTTCTTATTGTAGTGAGGGTCCTTCTAATCCATCCAGTTTTCTCTGTTGGGATCCAGCGTGGGCTGTCAGAACAACTGGCTGCAACTGACAGGTGGAAGAGGCCAAAGGTACTTCTATGTAGGGATGAAGACTGCTGCTCACGATTCTGACACACTGTCCATATGTCGACACGTTATTTTCCTTTGCTGATTGCATTCACTAAATTTGCATTTATATCCTGTGTTACCTCTGACCCACAAGTCTGACCCACTTGGTGACTCCAACAGATGGAAATTAGCATTGCTTTCACACAGTAGTTATGTTCTATCGTCACTGGGATCAATTTTCATTGGTCATTTATATCACAAACATCACATCTCATCTTTTTGTTTTCTTTTCTTCTTGTCCCTGAGCGCAGGTACATTTAATTTAATGAAACCAGCCATGCCTGTAGTCTTGCCTCTATAGTTTTTGACTTGTCAGCTCAGTCATATGGGATACAGGAAGAAGTAATTATTGGCTGAGGAAGTGTGCTGAACAGTCAAACCTGCCTGTATCCATCCTGCTCTTTTCTATGAAAGAATGATCCAACTCCCACGGTTTATGTAAGTAACATAAACTGTTACAGCATTACAATTTGCAAACATCATCCAGCTTCCCTGAACATTATTCTTTGTTTTTGCATCATAGATTTATATCCTGTTATGTTTTGAAAGAGCTTTTCATTTGTGCTTTTATATCAGTTTCGTTCCCTGCATTGGTCAAACTGCTGTTCACTTATCCCATTAGTCATCACCTCTGTGCTGTACTCCAAAGTATCTCTGTTCTCCGCCAGCTCCTTGTCTTTATTACTGGTGTTGCCCTGCTCTGCCCTGTTACGCACAACTTGTTTTATCTATATTTGATTGCTCTTTTGGGTTACTTGCCAGTTCCTGTACTTGCAGTACCTTATTTTCCAATAAGTTGTATAAAGGTTTTTGTGTTTCTACTCCTGCAGAATTCCCTCACATCTCTGCTTACTCCCTTTGACACACAACAATGAGCTTCCATACTGGAATAACAGCTTATGACAATAATTTAACCTCTAAGTTTGAAAAGCAATGTTAATACAGACTATTTGCGATTTCCTTCCAAGATAATGTGATATCCACAATGTTCTCTAAAGCAAAACCAAAATGCACCGTAGTTGTATCCTACAAAATTCATTGTTCTCCAGCTTTTGTTACCTCAGTTGTTAAGACTTTCCTGTTGAAGACATAGTCTCTCTTAGTTATGCCAACTTGTCAGCCTGCTGGCAGGTTTTAAATCTGTATTAAATCAAAACTCTTCTCAGATTTTTTATTTCCTATCGCATTCTCTAAACAGGCTCTAAATCTTTCATCCCTCTGTGGGAGGTTATGCAGCCACTTGCATGCAGTAACGTTTTACCCAGCAGATGTTGATACTGCCGGTAATGAAAAGAATCAGTCTACCAACCAAATTATAATCAACCACCTCTATCTAGTCAGCATCTGCCGAGCAATGAATACAAATTGCTGAAATTTGCTGGATATGTAACTCACCATCTGTACTACTATCCCTTTATATTTTCCCTGAAGTTGATAAGCAAGATAACTGTAAACAGACGGATGCAAGACTTCCATTTAGCCAATAAAACATGCACACATGTGCTCACATGAAGATAAACATACACACAAAACAGTAAAAGACTACTTGTCTAACTCACTGTTTGTACTAGTACACCTGAATGTTTTTCCTAAAGTTGACTGTATGGGAAGAGACTGTGAACAGACAGAGCAAGACTTACATTCAGCAAATAAAACACACACAAAGATGTTCATAGACTCAAATTCAGTGTAAATAAATCACAATAACCTCTCATCACACCAGCACTTTTGCCAATTTAGAATAAACAAACAGTGATTAGACACATTTCCTGGATTTCTCAAAACTATGTGCTATATTTCATGTTGGAACATAAATTCTTGCAGCATTTTGATTGGTAGTGCAGTGAAAAGCAGCGTGGCACAACAGGGTTCTCAGTGTGCAATGAAGATAAATTAAGACGTTTAGTTTGGGGATACTGCTGTGCTAGCTCAGATGCTGAGGATAGCCATCTCTTTAGCCCTTTCTTGGGAAATTAAGAGTCAGTCAGCTGCAACATCACATACCACCCTCCAAACCACAGATGTAACACACTTGGGTTGTTAGAAGTGTAAAAGTGCTCATTCGCAAGCTGACAGAAAGAGACACAGATTTGAATGATGGAAGATTATGTAAAGAACAGGTTCTGCCAAGCGTTATGACTGATCAGAGACGTACGTGTTCCAGCCAAGACGTTGATTTAAAAAAGACAAAGCTACAGCGGCTCATATGACTGACTGACTGCTGCAAGCACAATTCTTGCTTCTTGATCACAAAAGAGAAGAGTTAAAACAGTTCCACTCTGGTCTCATCCCAGACATACATAACCCTCATTTTCCAGCATACCCACATCAAATTTAAGAATTAGCTTTGAACTGGTGAACATTTTATTTCTGATGGTTTCCAATACTCTGACAGCAACTCACAAATTGTACCTGCCAATATCAGCCCCGCTTAGCAGTTCTGAGGTTTGCACTGTGTCATACATGTCATGCCACCATTTGACACTTGTCAGGCCCTAATTTATTGTGTCTTTCTTACTGCAACGGACCACCTCTCTAATTATATCTGACAGCTGTCTTCCTAGAAACATGTTGTCATGTTTTCCTTCTTAGCTAAAATTGCATTTCATAAGTATATGCAGTTGGTTTCAAGTCTGGGAGCTAATGCTTGAGAGAAAACACCATAAAGGGGGATAAAACTGTTTAATGTCAGCATGGGAATTAAAAAAGGAAACAAAAGTCCCTTGTTTACACGAACACTTCAACTTTGCTTTATCTCCCATGTTTTTAAGATGGTGTGTTTGGCCCACTGGTCCTTAAAGTAACTGCAAAAGATTTAATATAAAAACTATGTGAAACTATGTAATTGTCCAATAGAATTATACATACTTGAAATTACGCTGCACCAAGTCACTGGGTCTCTGCTTTTTGCGGATGATGTGGTTCTGTTAGCGTCGTCAGGCCGTGACCTTCAGCTCTCACTGGAGCGATTCGCAGCCGAGTGTGAAGCGGCTGGGATGAGAATCAGCACCTCCAAATCCGAGACTATGGTTCTCAGCTGGAAGAGGGTGGAATGCTCTCTCCGCGTCGGGAATGAGTACCTTCCCCAAGTGGAGGAGTTCAAGTATCTCGGGGTCTTGTTCATGAGTGAGGGACGAATGGAGCGTGAGATTGACGGGCGGATCGGTGCGGCGTCTGCAGTGTTGCTCTGCACCGACCCGTCGTTGTGAAGAAGGAGCTGAGCCAGAAGGCGAAGCTCTCTATTTACTGGTCAATCTACGTTCTCATCCTCACCTATGGTCACGAGTTGTGGGTAGTGACCGAAAGAACGAGATCGCGAATACAAGCGGCCGAAATGGGTTTCCTCCGCAGGGTGTCTGGGCTCTCCCTTAGAGATAGGGTGAGAAGCTCAGTCATCCGGGAGGGGCTCGGAGTAGAACCGCTGCTCCTCTGCATTGAGAGGAGCCAGATGAGGTGGCTCGGGCATCTGGTTAGAATGCCTCCTGGACGCCTCCCTGGGGAGGTGTTCCGGGCACGTCCCACTGGGAGGAGACCCCGGGGGAGACCCAGGACACGTTGGAGAGACTATGTCTCTCGGCTGGCCTGGGAACGCCTCGGGGTCCCCCCGGATGAGCTGGAGGAAGTGGCCGGGGACAGGGACGTCTGGGTTTCTCTGCCCAAGCTGCTGCCCCCGCGACCCGACCCCCGGATAAGCGGCAGATAATGGATGGATGGATGGATACTTGAAATTACATAAACATGTGACAAACAAAAGTCAAAATTGTGTGAAAATACAATATTTTTAGTCATCAGCTGCAGAACCTTGATCTATCATCAGTTGGTTATAGGATAGGAAATCAATTGGTTCCTATCGGCTGTAGCTCAGGAGGAAGAGCAGTCGCCCGGAAGGTCGGTGGTTCGACTCTGGCTTCCCTAGGATACATGTCGAAGCGTCCTTGGGCAAGACACTGAACCCCACGTTGCTCCCCCAGTGTATCATTGGGGGTATGAATGTGTGTGAATGCTTAGAAAGCACATAGTTATGTGTGTCTTAAGACGTGCTGTATGAATGTGTGTGATTGGGGTGAATGCGGCATGTAGTGAAGCGCTTTGAGTGGTCAGTTAGACTAGAAAAGCGCTATACAAGTACAAGTCCATTTACCATTTATCATTTAATGTCTGAATCTGACCACAGAGAATTTGAGTTCGGAAAGCTCACCTGCCATACACTCTGGGTAGGATTAGGTATGGACTCATTATCCACTCTAAAATGTAGACATGGTTCTAAGTTTCCCATTTCTTGACCATTTTGGTGAAATGTTTCTGTGGTGCCAAATGATTTCTTCTTGGAAGACAACATCAGACAATTGCAAAAATACTTGGCCTTGGGTAGCAAGGCAATAATAATTGGCTCAGTAAGAGCCAAACCTCATTCCTTGAAAGAGTCTGAAAAGGAAACCAAAAAAATAGAGAGATGGCAAGAAAAGACTTTCAGTGTCAAAGACTGAGACTGTTGCCAATGAGCGATCCTCCAGAAATCCTGATATAGACATTTATAAACTTTCTACAAAAAAACTCTAAAAAACTGCTTTGTTATTGATTGCTGGAAAAAGAACAATATTAGACAGTATAAAATTGTACAAGAAACATTATTTCCATCTGTGACACTGTATCTTAACTTTGTCAGTTACTTAACTTTTACAGCTAGAAGACAAAAAAACTTATTTTTATTCTTATTATGAAAACTTATTTCATGAAACAAGATGGTTTCTCTGTCAGTAGTAGCTACTGTACATTCACTGCTGGAAGAGTAAACATAGAACAGTTCTCTTTATAATATATCTGAAGTACTTTTAATATAAAAGATTATGTACTCAAGAGCCCTTGAACTACAAACCCAGTTCTAAAAAAAATTGAATACTATGTGAAATGTGAATAAAAAACAGAATTTCACTTTAGATGATTTGCAAATCTCATATACTAATGCCTTATTCACAGAAGAATGTATTAAACATACTGAATGTTGAGAAATGACATTTTAATGTTTTATGAAAAACATTAGCTTAATTCGAGTTTGATGGCAGCAGCACTGCTAAAAATTGGGACTGGGGCAACAAAATGATGTGAAAATGACACCAATAAAAATAGGCTGCAGCTGGAAGCTGGAGGTTTGCAAAAAGAGCACCTGAGAGAGGCAGAGTCTCTCAGATAAAAGATTGGTAGAGGTTCAGAGAACTTAATTTACAAATTGTGGAGAAATTTCTTCAACTTAGAATTGTAAAGACTTTGAATACTCAACTCTCTAGAGTGCATAATGTCATCAAAGATTAGGATGTGTGCAAGGTGCACGGCCAAAAATCAACGTTAGACTGATTTTGTGGCCCTCATGCAGCCCTGCACTGATAAAAAGCATGATTCTGTAATGGAAATCACAGCATGGACTCAGCAACACTTAGAGAAATCATCATCTGTGAACACAGTTTACCGTACCATCAACAAATGTAGGTTAAAGCTCTGTCATGCAAAGAAGAAGCCATGCGTTACACGATCCAGAAACGCTGCTGTCTTCTCTGGGCCCCTGTTTTTTTTAATGATTTGAGGCAAAGTGGAAAACTGTTCTGTGGTGTAAGGAATCCATTTAAGATTATTTTTTTAAATCACAGAGGCTTTGTCCTTTGAACAATAAGGAGAGGGACCATCCAGCTTGTTATCTGACGGTATGGGGGTACATTAGCACCTACTGATTTTATTAATCTGAGATTATGTCTTTTTCAGGGAAAGATGCATGTATCAACAAAATATGCTAAACCACATACTGCATCTATTCCAACAGCATGATAGTAGAAGAGTCTGCTGGACTGACCTGCCTGCAGTGCAGACCTTCAACCAACTGAAAACATTTGCTGCATTATGAATCAGAATATACAACTAAGAAGGCCCAGAACTGCTGAGTCGCTAGAGTCCAACAACTGTCACATCAGTTCCCATATGTTGACAGACTACTGCAAGAGGGGATGCTTCACAGTGGTAAACATGGACTTCTCCCAACTTTTTGAGCCATCAAATCTAAGATGAAAAAGTAAAATGTCTCACTGTCAACATTTTATATGTTCTCTATGTTTTGTTGTGAATAAAGAATTGTTATTTGTAGACTATTTAATTATATCTTTATTCAAATTTTACACAGCGCCCCAACTTTTTTGGAATTGGGATTGTACAAAGTTTTAGGTAACAGATATCAACAACAACTTGCCTGTCCTGTGGAATACATCTCGTACTAAACATGATCAGCAAAGCTCTCCAGATTATATAATTGTCAATGAGTAAGGCTGGAAAGAGGACTCTTAAAATGCTACTTTCCAAAAGATGTAATCTAAGAGCTGATAAGAGCTACAAGCGCTGGGATGGATCAATCGCGCAATACGAAGAGCACTCAGTCATGGGTACTGTTTAATTAATGATGGAGGACAGAGATAGGCTGTTAGCTCCATGTTGTCAAAGACTCAGAGCAGAGGGTGGCAATATGAGCTATGTAACTGATATGAGAAACAGAAGGAACTAATCTATACTTTCAAGTCTAGAGCCATTAATGTTCTGTTAAGAGTGCAAAGATGCTGCTGCACGACACATTTATCCAAACTCTGTCTACATATTAACGAAACTAGAGTTAAAGTTAGAATTTTTTTACCAAAGATTTGAAAAACAAAGCAAAACAAAAATGGAATAATTTGAATTTTTTTTGTATATGTCAACACATATAAACTCACACTTAACGAGGTACGATTAAATCTTTAATAACTGCTGTAGAACAAGGACATGTGTACGTTGTCTCAAGCTTCAAACAAGTCCCTTCTATTTTATGAACCCCCTGATGTGACTTTTATACTCCACTGGCCAGTAAAGTGGCTTATTGATTATTATTATTAGTCTACTATCAATAAGCACTAATGAAAGGTTAAATGGCTAATTATGTAATGCATAAATAGACTAACTTAAAACAGTATTACATTTAATACCATATATGAGCATACATCTATAATCTGTAAAGGGAATCTGTTAAGAAAAGAGATTTCTCAAGTGAGACTCAAATCAGCCTCGGTGCTGATTCGGCAAATGCTCCAAAGTTCCATCTTTATACAGTGGAAATGTATGTTAACAGCCAATTAAGTTGCTCTCATTCACATATTTCTATTTGTTTTGTCAGAAATTGTGATTGAAAATCAGCTCATAAAGAATATGTGTCAACCAATAAACTAATAAAATCCTGATTAGATAACCACAGCATCATTCTACAAAAACCATATATACAAAAATTTTATATAACTTATATAAAAGACAACATCAGAGCACAAAGTGAATGAATCTTCAATGTTTTCTTGCACAGTCCACAGTATCACAGCATATTCCTCAAGCATTCTAAACACCGATGCATCAGACACTTTGTCTGTTATTTCTAAGGCAAAACTAAATCACATTTTCACAAACACTGGAGCTCACAGGGAATGAGCAAAGAACTGATTCCAGGCTTTTGTTGCAGTTGCACTAATACATGCACTTCATGAGAAATATTCTCCACAGCAGCGCCTGGGTGGTGCGCAGAGGGTGCAGAACATAATGCGAAACATGGAAATTGTTGTGTGTTTTTTAAAGTGCAATAAATGGTGGGATGATGTCAATAACCTGTGTATGGACATATTCCACAATATTGCTGAGTCATGTGGCAGGAACTCAAATGTCAGAAGAAATTAAAATGAATCAATAAGTCTTATCATCACACACTGCAGCTGTATTCATATTTTCCCGACTTCTTACAAGGTACTGTAAGTGGCTGGGTTTTCTTTTCAAGAAGTTGAAAGTAGCGTCACAGACCTTTGTCCTCTCATATGCAGTTCACCTCAAACATGTTTAGACAATTTCAGGGCTGCAGTGCATCTGTGAAAACAGATTAAATGAAGAATGCTCATTTTTTTATGTGTGCCAAAACAACTTCAAAGAAAGCTTTATGCAAATGCATTTCATGATATCATTGAAAAGTGACCCGCACAACAAGTTAGGCATATCTGACAGTGTAAGTGTCCCCGTTGGTGAGGACTATAATTTTGTAGACCTACGAAACCTTTTAATGCGCTTAAGGGAAGGGGAACATCGAAGCATTATAAAATATCTTTAAATAAAATACCCCTGAACTATTCCATCACCACCCTTTCCACCTCTTGATGATAAACATTGCCTAACACCACTTAAGCCAAAGGACAACAAGTTAATCTCAGAAGGAGTTTAACACCCTGGGCATGAGGACAGGTTGGTAATCTTGCACTGCCCAGACAGCAAAGACAGTTTGGTCCAAACATTGACCAAATCACCAAATCTGCTGTTTCTTTTGGCCCATCTTTGGCCCTCACAACATTTGCTGTAATACACACAAATGCTGACTTTTAAAGTTTGGGCCTTATGTGACCCATCACACACATGTCATATATTCCAAGTTAAAGGCCCACTGTGATCTAAATTTCAGCTCCAACCGTGTGCAGCCAGAACATGTGCTGACTGATCGTATCAACTACCCATACACCTAGAATCATTTCCACTCAAACGAAGCAAAAATCCTTGACAAAAGCCTTGAGCTCAGTCTATGTCTTTTGAGTCACATCTTACCCGTATAACACTTGTCAGTGATGTGTCTGAGACATAAGTGCCAAAAGAAGCCAATTTAATGCAAAAATGTTAGCTAACTGGGTGTCAATTAACAAAAGTGGGTTGACAAGCTAACTAGTCCAAAAAGCATGCCACAAGAAATTTGACAACCAGGATTCTATTTGTATTTGTATCTATTTGTATGTATTTCTAATATTAAATATTTTTTTCTACAACAATGATTTCTTTAAATACTGCCCTCTGGTGGTCACATTACAGTAAAACTAAATACCGAAGTTATTCAAAAACGTTGTTGCAGCTTGTAATCACCGGATGACAGTTTTACATTTATTACTATTATCATTGTTATTATTATTATGATTATTATTATTTTCAAAGTGAGTCCGTTATACCTTCTTGCACTTGAAATAAATCGAAAAATAAGTGATAGGCAGCGATTTTTGTCGCATTTAATTAGATAGCAACCAGAATCCTTCTCAAGTCTATCATTATTTTTAAAATAAGGGGCACTAATCTCAGAAAACCCATTGGAAAGTATAACATTAATTTAGGAAACATGTTCAGTTGATTTCTCCAACTGAACATGACTATGTGTAAACCCGAGCTGTAGGTTGATATAACTGCAATGTCCATCTGTTTCAGCACAGCGTTTTCACATAAATTGCTTTCACTAAATAGAAATAGACTCTGATAAAGATTGCTCTGCATGAGCGGAGAAACCAAATCACTGCCACTCCTTACAACTAACTAGGGGCCACCTTTTTTGCCTCAGCACCAGTGAGGTGGGATGCTGCGCTGCAGAGACAGCCTTAGTCGGCTGCAGCGGTGGAGCGGCTTGAAGGAGAGCAAAACAAAACAGACCTCGGTCCACCACGACGTGCGGTACAGACGTAGAGCTTTCCAAAGTGGAGCGAAAGGGCTGGCTTTGGCACACGAGTAGGAAATAGGCTGACATAGAAAGAAACCTACCTGCTAATTTAGTATAATTTTAAGTGAGGATGTGCTGCCTGCGTTGGCTAACCACATAGAGCGACAGAGGGGAGGACCCGGACTTCACTGGATACTGGTGAAGCCGCTGCCATTCTGCGTTTTGGGTCGGGGGAAGGAGAGGCTGTACAGCGGTCTCAGCAACCAGTATCATTCAGGAAGGGAAAGAAAACGTGAGCCGAGAAAGGACTTTTTCCATTTCTGTGAGTACAGTGTGTTACTTTTCTTCTGTTTTTTTTTTTTTTTTTGTCTTCCCTCCAGGTTGTAGTGAGCGCAGCTTGCTTTAACCACAAGTTCTGCTGACGAAAGGTTTGTAATAATCCCCAATAAATCAAACGGAGGCAGTTTTAGTCGGGCTCCTCTCGCTTGATAACAGTAATCAATTATCTTGATCTGGAATTATAATGGTCATAGTTGATTAATTATATATGACTGTTCTCCTCATATTGTTTGAATAAGTTCCCTCTTTTCCCTAAGAGTGAACGGAGAATGAAGCATGTGGGTGATGGAGCTGGTGAGTGTCCAGATGTGCACACTGCAAAGTGTCCAAATGAAACATCTCTGCTATTTATCACGCCTCGAGCGAGTTCAAGTATTCTTTTCAGTTTTAAGCGCAAATCAAAGGTGGCCTGCTCTAAATCCCCAACTGCCTTGAAAACAGATACACTTTGAAATGTACTTTAGACAGAAGCGGGGTCGAAGTGTAGCTGCTTTCAAAAGGAGGTTCAAGGGATCATGGAAATGTTTAGTGGAAGAGAAAAAGCTCTGCTGTGAGGGCAGATGCAAGTCCTTTTGTTTGCAGGAGTGCATATTTTGGTTTGCTGAGCAGGAGGCATCTAATACACCACTTACCACACAAGTAGACCCACAGGAATGTTCTAATCAGAGATATGCAAATTACCAAACTCTAATCTTGTGGTGTTGCTGCGGTTGAATGTTTAGTGTAATGCTATCATCTGACAGTGCTGGTGACAGTTGGATTCTGCATTGTGGCTTGGGGGCTCACAGACTTTTGTTTGATCTTATTGATTCATTTTTTTTCAGAGCTTTGTGTGGAGACTGCACAGAGAGTTGGAGGTATTACTTAACCATTTCCCAAATGGGATATTATTTTCAGTTTTTCTTGAAGTTTGTGTGACTTTCTTTCCAGTGACACCAATTAGCGAAGCAATGCTAGATCCAATTAAGTCTGACAATATGAACATACAGCCTTTAAAGATCGGTCTGCTGTCAGGAAATCCTCCTGCTCCTTTGGGTCTTCTTCATTTTTTATGTACTGTATGTCCACTCGGACACCACTTAAAGCAACGTTTCTAATTTAAAGTTGCTAAGTATGTCACTACAGTATTCAAGACTCCTGAAGGTTTAAATAACGAACCTTTGAACCAGTTTCGCATTCTAAAAATACAGATGCTGGTTAGTGGTCTTCATGCTTCAGTCAGAGCAGAATGTGACACTGCAGTATGTGCAGATCAAGTGGCACTTGAGAAACAGCAATGATAAAACGTTACAGGTACAGTGTCAGAGAAAGGGGAAAGAGCAGATGTACTCTACAGTTCCAGTTGCTGTGTGGAAGCTTTAGTTTCACAAGAAAACAAAATTTCCTAAAATTAAGTAGGAAGTGTATTGAAGTAAGAAAAAAACATTTCCTCTGTGCAGGAAATTGCCATTAATGGTGATGTTCAAAATTCTCTTGTAACACGTCCTGACCCAGGACTCCGCAACAGGCATTGTTCGAGGGTTTGTGAGTTCAGCACATTGATCTTACTGTTACTCTCTGCTGTATTTACTGTGATATACTGCTCACAGAATGGACCGTCAATAATTAAATTTGCTATTAAGTCAAGAAATTCTAGCCGGCTCAGCAAAGTAATCTTTTTTATGGCTTACAACCCGTAACTACTTTACTTTCTTAATTTCACAATGAGACAAACTGTTAGATAATTTTTGCTTTAGATGCTTGCACAAGAATTTTGATTAATGACATGTCGTTTGAGTCAATACAAGAATAGCTTTATCTTTGACCCGTGGAACTGGAATCATGTATTATATTAGTTTAAATTCTGAGAGTTAAATTCTCTAAGATTATGTGAAATTGGCTCCTCGCACCTATGGATTTATTGTTGAAATCACCAGATGCAGTAATCCATGGGCGATTCAGCTGCATATCAGGAGAAAAGCTGGTGGAAAAGCACAGCTGTGCTGGTTTCTCTTGGCATAAAATGAGTTTACTCCTGTCCTTATCTGATGTAAATCACTTATTTGCTTGCAATGCATGTTTTAAAATGTTTGTAAATCCATGAAGGGACAGGTGTGAGATGAAATGCAAATTAGCATATCTACTAACCTTGATTTAAATTAAATAAATCTTGAAGTTCCAGCTGCCTCATCCTCTTAAATGAAATTATTATTGACACGGGCCAACAGGCGGGCATTTAGAGTACAGCTAATTGAAAATGACAACTCTGATGAAGGCGAGCCTTTGGGGCACTGGGAAAAAAATGCATCTATAGTGACAAGAGAAGCCAGAGATAGAAACTGTCTCACGTAGACAACGGCACCCAAGGGAGCCCTGTTTCACTAAGAAATATGCAACATCTATGATAAAGGGAAAATAAACAAAAGTGTTTTGGAGATATGCTGGCATTCAACATGTCCCTGAAGAATTTTGAAAGAAAATTAAATGGTATCACACAAAAGCCCAGCACGCTAGTTATTCTTCCATGGAGACAAGATTGAAAAGGAAAACAAGAAGAGGAAATTACTGGGCATTGTGGAATATGTAAAAAAAAACTGGGTCCAGAAGATGCAAGTTCTGCTCTCAAAACACAGCAGTGACTAAAAATGTGTGCCCTGGTAATATTTCCCTTCTAAGATTTGAGATGACATGCATTTGTTGGATTAAAGAAATTCCTTTTAAGCAGTGTTGGTAATCTTGACAGAGGCAAACCCTTTCTCCGCAGCATTTTCATCAAGCATTTTGTTTGTAAGGGAGGCCCACTGGTCTAGCAGAGCCTGGAAGACAAACGTCCCTCATGACCCATCTGACAGCTTAATTTATATAATTGCCTTGAAACATCTGCCTAAGAAAGACTGACTTTCAGCACCCTCCTTCACTTGTCACAGTTATAAATGACTTGGATTTGATGTCCAATGAGTCAAACAGGCTATCTGAAGTCACACTAATGTCATGCTAAAGCATGTGTGAGCAAAATAAAGCACTGTTAATCCTTCTTTTAGTTCAGGATCATATTGTTATCTTGGAGTCTTGTCAATGTTCTGATCTTAGTCTTGTCAGATTGTTGTACAACGAGTCCTTGCACCGTGTCAAATGTGTGCATCTGTTAAGCAGCAACACAAGTGGCATGACAGCATCGCTGTTTGGCCTTTCTCTCTTGTTTTTTCACAGCTTTTAGCATCTGATCCGAACGGCTGAAATTACTTATTTTTGGTGAGCACACATATCCCACTGCCTCAGGTTGTCTAATTATGCAGCCCCTTCAACTGTTTGTCTTTGTGCTGTCCTCATTGTGTTAACTTTGAGCAAGTCATTTGTAGATAGCCGCAGGCATCCCCTGGGCCACCATTTAAATGGCTGGTTTGAAAGTGTGAAAGTGTTAACAGCATGCATGAAAACAGGCAAGAGACAAAAGCAAATCCCTGATTGAAATAGTTGAGCTGATTTTTGAAGCGTCGAGATTTGGTAGTTAACGGGGCAACGAGACAGATCTTTTGCCTATATTAATAAAATCTACCCAGAAGCAGCCTTTACTTAAATACATTTAAGTATTTAATATTTAAAATGTGTTGAAATAGGTGGTAGTTGGTTGGATTGCTGTGGAAACAGTTTGTCAGTATTTGTAGAGATGGTATGGTGAGACTTGAGATGATGGTGATGGTAGGGAATCGCCTTAGGGCGGAGTGTTTTTCACGAGGCAGCTCCTGATTTTATGTGACAGTAAAGGGCCTTATCTAGCATGACCATGATGAAGCACAACACTCTTTGATTTTTTATCTTCCAAAAGTCTAACAATCTCATGCTCAAGTAAGATTAGTGAGATGAAGGTGTGAAATCAGGCTATGCAGTTTCAGGGGAGTCAAATACAGCGTCTAAGGCTATATCTGCATCGTGCTGATAGTACAAAATGAAAGATTAGTTGAAATCAGTGACACACATTTGACCTTCAGAATGAAGAATGTCAGAAAATACGATTAATCTTTCAGTTTTTGTGTTCGTAAAGACTTGGTGTTGAAGAGGATGGCTGTTGAGAAAGAGGATAGAATGCAAAGGTTGTGCATAATATCCCTGTCCCCTAATCTATGCCTTTTGAGACATTTGTAATGCAATCTAGTTCTCATTGTCTTTTGTAATCTGCACATAATTTCTCTTTCTCATCTACTCTGACAGGTGAATTGACTAAAGCCCAAATCTCTGTTTCTATGAATGGATAAAACCTCAAAATGAAGTACAATTTCAGTGTTGACAAAAATAAAAGGAAATGATATGCAAATGAAAAAAAATATGGATTTATTTAACATTTGGTATTCTTCATAAAAATTAAGAATGAGCTTTTCTGGCCTCTATAGGCCTTTGCAATAGGTTGCTTAACAGCGTGTTTCAAAGTGACTGTAAAGCCGACGTCATTCATCAGTTTGTTTCGACGCCATTTTGTTTCATACTTTTGTCTGCACAGACACTAAATTCTGACTTGTCTTTCAAACTTTTGGATCAATTTAGAAATTCCAGGCTCAGTCCTTTTCTGCTTCTCATAACCAAATGCAACCATATGTCCACTGCTTGTTAGAAAATATTATCAGTGTATCTTTATTATCAGTGTATTGCACTGTTCTATGCTGTTGCCTGCTGGGGAGTTGCACTACAGACAAAACCTGCAGGCGCCTGGACAAACTGGTGAAAAAGGCTGGCTCTGTAGTAGGCAGAAGGCTAGACCCTCTCAGTGCTGTAGTGGAGCAACGGATGAGGAGGAAATTACATTCTGTTTTGGAGAACAATAAACATTCTCTCCACAGCATCCTGGCAGGACAGAGGAGCAGCTGCAGTGAGAGGCTCATCTCTCTGCGCTGCAGGACTGAGAGGTTCAGGAGGTCCTTTGTCCTCACAGCCATCAGGCTTTTTAACAGTGACTGCTGACATGTTCTTCTCAAATTTATTTGAGATAGGAAGATTAGATTTTGAAACACCACTAGCTTGTTAAAAGCAGCTGCATTTAGCAGTAGTGTTGAAATTCTTTTGGAAAGGTCCATCTTCTCAAGACCCCGAACTCATAAATAAGTCATCTCACAATGCTTTACATTGACAGAAACCCCTCAGTTCCAGCTTTCACCCAACTAGCAACTTATCAAAAGGAACCCTAAGCACATGGCTAATTAACATATCATTACATGTGCCAGTTTCTCAACCTACTTTCACACACTAGTAACTGAATTGAGCTAATGTACTTGTAGTTAGCCACAGCGATCCCTCCCTCCATTGTCCATCAGTTGTCTTCATGACTATGCAGTGATGTTTGCACTTAAACTTTATACTGGATCCACTGTAGCACTACGGACCTCGACTTTGTGCAACACTTTCAGGGTTTCATATGCCATAAATTGCACATGCACTGTCTCTTCCCTCTGCTACTGCCTAGCAATCAGTGTACTTATTCTTGTAATTTAATTGTTTCTTAGCATAATTGAACATCAATGTCATTAATTCGTCTTTATATTTTGGATGCACTGCACCTAAAAAATTGGAACATCAGTTTTAGATAAACTTTACAACATTTACTTCAGATAATTGAACACTGAATGTAAGCCAGCTTAATTACTAAATTATGGGGTATAAGGGTCTTGATGTGTGGTATTTATTGTGTATTACACTGAAGACCTGCTGCTCTGTCAAAAGCTTTTTTACAATAAAAAACCTCAATTAAATAACGTTGCATGTTTTAAATTTCTGACAGTAACAATTATAGTTATCATACCAGCTGACCTCTATCATGCTACATTATTCATGTAATTTAGAAATGACTCACAGGTCTTTTATAATGCAAACATTTATTTAACCTTATAAGTCATTTTGTACAAGAGTGTCCTATGTAAATATGTCAACTGAGGAAAAAGCACCAATGCTGTATATTAAAAGACTATCAACAAGGTTCTAGGGTCACCTGTGCTAAGGATGCTAAGTCGTGCATCCTCAGGGCTCACAATGATTTGCAAGGTTCCACTCTCACGCCTGCTTTCTCCCAAGAGATGAAATATGCACAGAGAAATCTATCAAAATACAACCAAGAGGGTTGCTATCCTTAGCTCTACTTGTGCAGTACCTTCCTGTTCACTGTTGTGTGACAAACACAGAATTTATTCTACCCATATGAGGAAGATGTATTAATCTTCAGTATCATTTTGTTATGCAGTGATGGAAGAGATGTCACCTCAGTGGATAATGACTGATGGGTTTTGGTTTGCATGTTATTGTCAAGTATCTTAAAAATATAATAAAATATAATAAAAAACAGTTGAGAGACATTTGTTTAATACAAATGACTGACCATTTCCTGTGTACTAACTGGCATCAGTACACAGAAAAATGATTGATATTTAAAAGGATATATTAGTATACAGAATGCATGATTTAATAAATGTAGAACTTAATACCAGTAAATGTCCTCCAGATATTAGGATGATGTGAAGCTTCATTAAACATTGCAACAGGACAGATGCATTGATGCATTTTACTGGAAATAAAGGCAAGAAAACTGTGCTTTCAAGCTTTTCCTCAATGCTACCATTGCATGCTGAATGCTGATGTGTAGGTTTACACCATTTCTTCATTTCAGCTGTCAGCTTGCTATGGGTATAACATTATGACTGCACTGATGATCCTGAAAAACAAAACAAAACAGAAGAATGTTACATTATTGGGCTCCGAAAACATTAGTGTGAATGTTTTTCTGATATGAATTATTTTTGTTCAGCATATTAAGCTTTCGGTGCCATTACTTCAATAATGCAATCATTTATTCCCATTCCCACATTTTGATTTACAAGTCAAAGCTTGTCACAGCTTTCCTTTAAACGTCTCTTCAAATGATTAGCTCTTGATAAAATGATTAAATAAGCAATCTTTGAGTAATGGGTGAGTAGATGCTGAATTCTAACATTTACCAGCATTCCTGTTGATTAGTACAGAGCAAAAACACTTTTATTTATGTTCAAATACTGAAATGTATCAAAATAGCAAAAACAAAGACAAAGACCTTAGCTGACTTTGAAAAAGTTCCCCACGTTCACTTAACAATGCAGCTGTGGAATTACTGAGATGAATTCTCATTTGAGCGTTTGATAAGCACTTTCAAATTGCTCAGCAACAGGAGGTTTATAATTAATCAGCAAAGTAAAACATCTGCTGCACAGGAGAGTATTTTCTGATCTTCTCTGTTTCTGAGCACATACACATACACCTACAGTATCTGGGTAATTTAATTAGTAAAGCTTCAAAGAGGGAACATTTCTGAAATGGTTTCAAAAGGACAACTCTTTTTTTTCCTGTCATATTCCTGACAACTATTAATAGTTCATAATTTATCCATAATTGCCCACCATTTATCAACCATTTCCAAGTGTTACTTGGGTTTTGTTACTGAAATGTGAACATAAACTGATGATTTCAGTAACGAGAGCTGTGAACGCACCCATTTTTTTGAGCCAGTGTGCATTCAGTTAACTTCACTCAGGCTTAAGTTGATGAATATGATGTCAACTGATTGGTCCAAATCTGTAAACATGGTTGTTTGTCATTGTGGAGGCATTGATGAAAATATGCAAACGACATAAAGTCAAGAATCAGTGTATATCAGTATCAGTGTGCTCTCCATCAGTCAGAGCCAAATAAATGCATTCTAAAATGAACTAATTTGATTTGGAATGATAAGAAATGCTGGATGTGGTAGTCAATTAGAAAAAGAATTAAATGTGAAGTACACATTTCAAACAAAAACTGGAATTCAAATTGAAATGAGCAGTTACCGGCATTGCCTGTTGTTTCTCTATGAATGCTAAATAGGAAATATTATTTTTATCACTTTTGTTTCATCCACTCAAAGAAATAATCATGCCTATTATTGTTGTTGTTGTTATTAATGTTATACATGCTTTGAATATTTTGTCAGATCTACTGTGTTAGATACTTAAAACATACCGATGTGGCATTCATTCACACAGGCAGAAACAGTCAATAATTATGTTAAAAACATATATGATCTCTAATGGATGTGAGCGCTGTTCTTGTGAACAGTAGGTAGAATTGGGTTAGCCGAACGGTTTGAAATGTTTTCGCAGTGATCAGACAAATGTATTTCATGCAGAATTTTCATGACGTCTAAAGAATGTTTTCATGTGTCTTGAATTTTATCTTGCAGTGCCACTATAGCGCACCTGTGAGCGACCTTATGAGCTGCTTTGGTGTCACACAAGTCAAATGAGGAGTTAAATCTTTAAGCCATATTGATTGTTTGTATAATGATGGTGCTCCATATTCATAATATCATCACATTTGCCTTAACTGTTATCTGTAATTAGTCAATTACAATTAATGATGAAGGATTAAAGAAATTATGTCAAATGAAAATCCTCAGACTGAATTACTAATGATAAGCAGCAAGTAGCGTCACTGTCATTTGACATTTTATTACCTATGACAGCAGGCTTTGGTGATCATTCACAAATAAACTAAGGATTAATTAGATTTAAGTGTCAATGCCACAAAGACTGCACAGAATTGCAAAGTGGATGAGCATATGGCATAGAGCCACATTTCAGTGGATGTTGGACTCCAATTTCCAGCCGTGCATTTTCAGACCTGGCAACTCATTAAAGATAGTCATCACTGTTGCAACCTTATCACATTTCTATGAAACCAGGGTTTTCTGCATGCATCTTTACAACCAGCTTCAATTCTATACACTACATTCTAGTTACCATAGCAACATCTGCCCCTTGATTTGAACAGTGAAAGGAGGTCAGATTTTTGCAACATTAGATCTGACCTATACTTCATTTTAGAATCTAATAACAGGTTTCCATCTTCCTGACCACTATCATATGTGCATATTCAAACATAGAACCATCTTCGCTTCTTACATCATCACGTCTTGCATCGTTAGATAAGCTGTAAAAACACCTTCTCTTGCTGTTTCTGAAGTATTTGAGTGAATGCTTGATTTTGGCCCCTGTGAATGGGGACAAATCATTCATTTTTATCGCACCAGATTTTTAAAACATTTTTTAAAAAACTAAGAATTTATTTCTTATTTTTACAGGTTTCAATAGATAACTATTGTTACGACCTATTAGCAGAATTTGATCTTTCTAAATGTTTCTAACTCACACTCACACACATATTATGGTATATCTAAAGTTATGTCCAGGCGTCTCTCACTTGGTCAGTCCGAGAACTTTGGTAACTGCATTCACATTTTTAGGATTAAACAGTTTAATTCACTTGTTAGAAAAAATTAAGCCTAAATATTTGGTTTAGTTTTTGCTGTTATGCCATGTGTATATATAAAAAAATTGAGGATAAAATTGGGGATAAAAATTGAGGATATACAGCTACCCAGCCAAAAAGCATGCTGTTGTTTTCTTGACTTTCGCGGTCTGTCAGATGTGTTTGTGATTAGTAAGATTGTAACTGCATCAGTCTGTTCATTGAAGGTGAGACACAGGCTCCCCCCTTTAATGCAGACTCTCTTTGGAAACTGTCGCCCATAGATAAGAAATGAAGGCTAAAGTGTGGTGTTAATCAAATGCTAATGTTGCTTCTTTTTTGAGATGGCGGTATCAGAGATATGCAAATGTAGCTAAAGCAGAGAATACGTGAACGACTGGGCACTGCTGGGGTCAGAATCTATTGATTTGATGTTTTTCTGCAGGTCTTTTAACTAGATTGTATGGTCTAGATTTCTACTATTGTAACAAGACTGTTTTTGTTGGAATTGCATCAATCAGTTGATTACCAGGCAACTTCAGTGGGGACATTCTTCAATTTTGTAATTTTCTGTTTGATTGTTGTTGACTTTGATTGCACCTGCTTTGAATTCTGAGAATCTTGCCCTTCGAGTGGTATATCGATTGCAAACCCATTTATACACAGTAGTTGTGTATCCTAAACTGGATTTAGGCTAAATTACAGAGCTTGAATAATAAAGATCTATAAATAACGATCTGAACTTAGTTTTTTTTCTTTTCACTTCTTGCTTTGCTATCAGGTAAATCTCAGAATGTAACACAGTGTCCCACTTTATATGCTTTGTTTGTTTTATTTGCTTTCTTCATATAATAAAATGTCATGGGAACCTTGGCTCGGTTGCTCGGTTCCAGATACATTATGTTTTTGTCATTGCTTGTCATTTTGTTGTTAACTGTGCAAATGGGTGTTTTAATTGTGCTGACTGGCTCAGTAGAGATACAACAATGGGCCTCCAGACAGTCCCCTCATGTGCCACATCACTCTCATTAAATCTCAATTTCCAGCAGAGCTTGTGTGAAGCATAATTGTGTGGCACATGGAAACTGTTCGGCCAGGGATAGACTGAAGTTCGAACTTTTAGGTGCTTGAAACTGGGGTGGGTGTACTCTTGTACAAATATCGTTCTAATGACCACCTTTAGTTTAAAATAGTTGTGTTCATCTATCCATCCTATCAGTACAAGCGCACATTCATTTTCTGCAGCTGATCCCGGACCAGGTCGCAGCGGCAGTCTAAGTAGATATCTCCCTCTCCCCAGCCACCTCCTCCAGCTCTTCCGGAGGCGTGCCGAGATGTTCTCAAGCCATCTGAGAGATCTCATCTCTCCAGCTAGTCCCGGGTTTTCCCTTAGGTCTCCTCCCCATAAGGCGTAGTCTCCCACACCTGTCACGGGAGACGCTCAGAAGGCATTCTGATCATATGCTTAAACCGCCTTAACTGTTCCTTTTGATTTGTGCAAGCAGTGACTCGTACTTTCAGCATCCCCAAATGACCGAGCAATGCAAACTCATTTCTGCCACTTGTATTCACTCATCTTTTCGGTCACTTCCCACATTTTGGCCTGCCCTAACATTCTCACAAACCTTTAAAGGATCTTCGACAGTTTTTGGGGTAAAGATTAGAATTATGTTAAGGTCATGTTAAGGCTCTTAGGGGGTATGGGTTCTGTGTAAGTCAATAAATTAATGTCCTCACAAAGACACCAATACAAACGTGTGTGTGTGCTGCAGCCTCACATTTGTTTTTATCTGCAAAATTGTGTAGAGGGTACACAAATGTGAATGATTAAGATAATGATAAATGTTAATGCAATCTTTATGATGCTCCATATATCATATATTAATGTTTGTTGGATCCAAACACAACTTCTTCCTAAAAATGAGGGATTTTACACAGGCAGACTTCCACTTAATGACTTGTTTAATATGTGTCAGCCACTGCCTGTGGCACAGCAGTGTTTTGTTACTGTTTTAGGTTAGAATATATTGATTAATTCATCATGTATCCACCATGGAAATTAACTATCCTTACAATCGTATAACCAGATGCTTTTTAGGGATTGTGCCTTCAGGCAGACTTTGGTGTCACGCTGTAAATGTTTTTAATTTATGGTGTGAGAAAAGATTTTAATTACAACAATTAAGCAATAGTAAAATGTAATTTATAATGAGCTTACACTGCATAATCTACAAATCATGCTTTGGGTTTGATTGAGTATAGGCAGATATATCTCAGCAAGCCATTTTAGATGCAGTTAATTCTCCACAATCCAAGATGTCTCAGCCCCTCTAATCTGTTAGGAATGTAACAGAACCTTTTCATACGCCTCATTCAGGAATACCTGGAGAGATTTCTTTCAAATATGGCACAAACTTTGACTTTTTCCAAAGGATGATCTTGTTAGATTGTTGTGGTCAGAGGTCCAAACAGTTGTGACCTCACAAAACATATTTTTTACTCCTGTGTATCTGTGTTGTGCCTGTGACGGACTGGCAACCTGTCCAGGCTGAATATTTAATAGAATGAAATTAGAAAGTGACAATATTTTAAAATCAAACTGCAAGTTGTCAAGATTTGACAAACCTGGCTGTACACTGCAACTTGATTGGGAGGCATCTGCGAGGAAGGAATTCTGGTTTGGTTTTTATTAACACAACAGCTGGAATCTTTATATTGAAATGACACTATTATGTGTGAACTTGAAATCTGTAAAGTATACTTTTTGCATTCAACTATGACAGGCGTTGCAGATTATACAATTGAACAGCCACATTACAGTTTACTTGCTTACTTACTCAGGATAAGATGTAGAGACCAGTGTTGCTCAAGTTATTTGGAAATAGTAATTAGTTACTGATTACTTCTCCAAGAAAGTAATCCAGTTACTCTACTGATTACTTATTTTCAAAAGTAATTACTTATTTTAATAATCACTTTACTTAGTTACTTTTCAAAAACAGAATGCACAACCTGAGTAGCTATAAAGCAATAGACCTTTCAGCCTAATTCTATTCTTTCCGCATATTCCATTGTATAGAATTGAATCAAATAAAAAAAAATTCTCTTTTTCACCTTCAGTCTATTTCCAGCTGTTTAGCAGGAGAGGGGCCGTCGAAGGTTTACCCGGTGGAATCGGATGTGGTACCGCAGCGGCCATGTCAGTGGGGGGGTTTGGGGGTAACCGGGGGTTTCTCAGTGAGTTTCACATTCTTGTGCCAGCTTGCTGGGTGCTTGCTCAGATTTGAGGTGGAATTTTTCGCTGTAGATAAAAAATTTTCTTCCAACGCAGAGTGTACAGCGGACGCTAATGTTTTTGTCACTTTTTACAGAGTCAAAGTCAAAGTAATGTCGATACTTCCAAATATTAAACACTGCACGGTCCAGCGTTCCATGTCGATGTCACACCGCTCATAGGTGACTGTCACGAGACACTCTCACAAACAAAATCACGGTTTAGTAACGCAGTAATGCAGCCTGCTTGCGGGAAAGTAACAGTAATCTAATTACTGTTTTTGCAATTTGTAATCTCTTTCTTTACTTGTTATTTGAAAAAAGGATTACATTAAGGCGTTACTTCTAAGGCGCTACTGCCCATCACTGGTAGAGACATAACTAAATAGCATTGCCTTCATGTGAAGCCCTGAATGAGCCGGCCTTTCTCTGGGATGTAGGTGCTGGAAATGTTTCATTTTGTAAATTTCATTGACAACATGCAATCATAACAGCAGGTCGGCCATCAACTGTAGCACGTTCACTCACCAGTTTCTTCAGACACCATCCGGAGAAACAGGTTTTTCGCTTCATGTTTTATTTTGGAGTATTTTTTATTTATTTTTTCTCAAAGGCGCTCAATACCGAATTATTACTCAATACTGAATACTGGATTGAGAACTTCAGTTATGACCAGATGACAGATTTTCATGCTGCTTTATTTACTAAATATGTTGCATTTGTGAAGTTATATCTATTTATGTGTCTTTGTTTCAGTGTTTTTAAGAAGACTAGAGATTAGAATAATTTTACCAGTGTTTCATTCATAAAAGTAATTCAGTGTGTTAGACACAACTTGCATGACTTTCAGAGTATGGATTGATTTTTTTTGCTTTTCACAGACTATACAAACTATACACGAGCTACTAGATAAAATTAACTGACTTTTTGTTTATGCTTCATCGCTACAACATGGTGTGATGACGCCACACTTCGACAAATTCCAACAAAAAGAGCTTTAATCAGTTTCTGATTTAGTTTTTCAACTCAGTCCAAAGCACAGTTTGCACCGAGGCAAGCATTTCACCAGAATTTGCTTCTATTGGGTTTAAAATACAAAGATAAACAGAAGACGAGCACTCATCTTGCTAAAACGAGTAAATATGGCATATTCGAGGATCCCAAGGGAAATGTGTAGTGTTCAGAGAAGTGGGGGAAAAGGCTCATAAATAACAAACAAGCGTGAGTGGAGTCTCCTCCCAGGGGATCATGTTTTACACAACTAATTCGTAGGTGAATGGAGACACAGATTTTTGGAAAAAATGGAAAATAAATGCAAATTATCTTCAACGTGACCGGTTTTTCATATATTTCGATGATAGGTTTACCATACTGCTATAAAAAGTGATGGAACATCTTTCATGAGCAGCAAACCTTTTTAAACCAAATTCTTTCCTGAATCCCACTCATTGATAATGAAGGGGTTGAGTGATACACAGTCATAATTAAGGTTAATATGATGTGACATCATGCAATTTGGAAAGATATCAGGAAATCAAAATTTGTAGGATTAACAACCAGTTTGTGCTGACATGCTAAAAACAGCCACATCAATAAAACCACTGATTTGAAGTGAGTGATGTTGATCATCTCGTCAGGATGCAACATCCTGCAGGGAAATCTCGGGCCCTGACATTCATGTGTGACCTTGCAAAACATTGCAGCAGATCAGGCACATATCTCCTTTCCATCAGCACTCCTTTCTGAATCAACTGCTCTGAAACAACTCAAGGAACAAAAACGGTGTCCAAGGCATTGAGCTGGCCTCTGAACTCCCTGGATCCTAATCAGATCCAGTGTCAGCAGGATGCATCTGATGCATGTCAGATCCACAGAGGCTGCCAAAACAGCTCTGACCTGTCGGGGCGTGGACACAGCATCTTTGAGGGTGTCCTGTGGTGTCTGGGACCTGGAACAAGGACATTGACAGCAGATTTTTTGGGTCAAATCAGGCTTGTTCCAGTGTAGTCAGAATGTCAAGGATATCCAGCTCACTGAGTGCTGTAGGGAAGAGATGGAGTTGCACTATAAGTGAGAGAAGAGAGATACACATGCGGATTCAGTTTTATCAGAGAAGTTTTCAAATGCAATACTGATGTAAACAATATCCTCTCATTTTGTCTCTCTCTTGAGAAATATCAATATATCTTTAAAAGTCAAGATAAAGCGCAGCCCTGTCACAGAATGGGAACACTGCTGAAAGCCGCTGACATGCTGAGCCCACACTGATACAAAACGGTGTTAAACAACATGATGCCCTACCACCGGCCATGACAGCTGCATCCACTGAGCTGAGGATGAAAATAAAGGCCTGAATAAACACAGTCAGCCCTGGGCTATGACTCCCCTGGCTCACTGACAAAGTTCCATCTGAATAGATACTTGCATTAACACAACTCTATTCACTATCCCCTCATCACTGTCATAGAAACCAACAGAATAAACTTGTGTACTTTACTGAGGCAGTAATCTTGGATACTGGGACATAAGATCAAGAACGCAACATGCCGAGGGTGACCTCCATGGAGGTGAAAGAAGCCCAGAGGAATGTTTGTCAGCTAACTGAGGTGCAGTACAATGAGAACTGTTGAAATGAAATTGGAACATAGAAAAGACAGAGCAATGCCAACAAATCACCAGATGCTCATTGGAACCAATGACGCAGAGCAGCGTTATCTCCTTGATTAAGCTCAGGTGTGTGTATTCAGGCTGTTGCTGCAGGTTAACACGTGTCATTCATAACTCTGAGTGCTTTCTGGTGCCCTTGCCACGCAACAGTCTGCTTTTGCAGTGTCACAGATGGCAATCCAGAAATATAATCTGCCAAGCACAAAAATAACAACTCAAAAGAAATAAGGCCACTTGAGATGGACTCATGCTAATCACTGGTCACTCCTACATTTTCCCATAATGGTTTGGCTTTATTTGATGTAGTACTTGATTATTGAAAGAACAATAATATCTAACAGAAAATGACTGGTCAGTCATTTCGCAGTGCATTTTTTGAGTATAACTACTGAACAGAAGCAATAGCATTTCAGTAAGAAGCACCAATCTCTCGTGTACATCTTCTGCTTCTTTTCCACTTGTTGGAGTAAATTGTTGTGCCAAAGTAATGGTTTCTCTTTGCCTCTCACTGGGCATATTGTGCTGCCTGTTGGGGGCTTTTAAGCACTTACAGCAGGTGAGTAAGAAAGATAACATGTTTTTAATTTGTTTGTTTAATGTCACGCAGGGTCTGCTTTTATTGAAATACCAACAACTGTGTAAAGTGTCCTCTGGATAATTTCCTGTTTTTCAGCGGAAATATCGGGCAGGTGGGGTAATGCTAATGCTAGGTGAGTAAGACCAAAATTAGGCAATCTGCTCTGTTTAGCCTCAGTTTGGAATGACATCATTTATTATATTTAATGTGGGAACCACAAAAATACATGATTTTTGTTGTCCTTGTTCACTAAAACTAGACAAAAACTAATAAATTAATCAGTTAATTAATAGGAAAAACATTGAAAAGTATACTGACACTGAATCAAGAAAGATCAGTGTCAGTATATTTACTAAATGTAAATATGCTTGAGTAACTTTAAAATAGATATTTTATATATACTTTTATATATACATGCGTTAGATTCTTATGATTCTATACTAGAACTTCCCTTCAGGATAAATAAATTTGTTTTTCAAATTTTGATTTAATTTGATAACATAACATTTTTGAGTTTGTTACACGATTCATTCTTGTTGGTTGTAAATCAAGCATTTGAAATAAAATACCTTGTCGAATTAAATTGAACAAATTTCCATACAATTATGTTTTCTTTTTCAGCATTAAGCAGTATAGTTGAAACTAATTAATGTGATTGTGTCCCCGTTTAACTGGGTGGGCAGAACTAATTTTATATTAGTTGTTAATGAACCACTGTAGGTTTTTATATGGTTTACTCATCTCAGTTGTTTCAGTTAAATCTGTCTCACACAAGTAACATAAAAGATGTTAAATGTTGAAAAAAAACGACAACATGAAATTGTGAGCAAATTTGTTCCATGACTTTACGATCATTGAACAAGTACATTTCTAAGTATACTCAGTATTTTTTTCAAAAGACTAAATCTCTGTCATCATTGGGTGCCAACATGAACACAGTACCCACTTAATGTAGCTGGCTGCAACATGCATGAACCATTCACCATCCAGGCAGGTCCGGGACTGTAACACTATCCCTCCCTCTAGAGAAGGGATGTCCAAAGTCGGTCATCAAGGGCCGGTGTCCTGCAGGTTTTAGATGTTTCCCTGCTTCAACACACCTGATTCAGATGAAATGGATCTCTTCAAAAGATTAAGTTCTGCTCAAGCCTGCTAATGATGCATTGATCTGAATCAGGTATGTTGAAGCAGGGAACCATCTTACACCTGCAGGACAGCGGTCCTCAGGGACCGGATGTGGACATCCCTGCTCTAGAGACCTATTCACAATGGTCAAAAAACAACCAACATCTTCCTTTTCAGAGTAAAAAGAAAGTGTTTTCCCTGCATTCTGTTCCGCATCAAATGACTCTGTACTAGTCATTTATCAGCTCTGGCTCATGGGATTTTGAAGGGAACACAACACCTGGTTGCCCGTGCTAATTTACATTGAGGAACCTGCAATTGGGGCTACAGATCTGGGCACCTCTTGCATTTTCTTCACACAAATAAATGTTGACCAGCATTCCCACTGACAGCAATGACTCCCAGACAAAGAGAGACAAGATTCATGAATTTTCAATAATCTATCATTAAAACAAATGACAGATAATTCTTTTTTTTTGCTGTGTGGGCCTAATGTTTGCTGTTCAGCTACCAGCCAGTCTTCAGTCACAGCCACAGAGCCGATAGGGAATAATCTGGAATACCGAACATTTTAAGTGGCGCAATCTCTGAATTAGCATACCAAACTACTGACATGTATGGTATACTGCCTTTGTGACGTTTGTACGATTTAATTAAACTATCTAGATTCATCAGCTCTCAAACTTTTTACCCTTAATATAAATATTTCAAACATGGATCCTTTACTGTATGTCAGCTTCATTCATTTTCTCCCAAAACAGTCATCTGTGCAGCCAATCTCTGGAGTTTTCAGTTTGAATCACATGTAATTGTCATGATTTATTGACAATGAGAGATCAGTGTTGAAAAGTATGAAGTATGAAATGTCTTTAGACATGTTTATCTATTAAAAACACAAATGTTTTTTTATTTTCTAAGTTCGACTTTCAATTAAAAAGATGTCTCCTGTACACCACTGGAAACCCACTCTCATCTTAGACTGTTGACTTACAACTGATACATGATCACACTTGCTTAAGTTGCCAGTTAAATCAAACATGGTCGTGATGTTGCAGATCATATTACCTCGAACTCAGATTAAGATGAGCACATATAAAATGTCCTCTTGGAGTAGATTAAACAGAAAAGAACCTTTTAGTTTCAAACTAAAGGACAAAACATAAATAATGGCTAACATCTTGTGAGCTTTCTCTAAGCTGCTGTTTATTCTGTTGACAAAAAACTGTTTTGTAGAGAATAAATCCCTGTGTATGAATGAGGAAAATACACAATATTGCCTTGACACATTAGAATTGAAGAGATTAAGTTGCAGCTGCATGACTCCTCCTAGTCGGTTCCAATATGTTTTAATCTAAGTGGCTTTTTGTTCCAGTTCAGGATTTTTTCTGATTGATTGTTGAAGATAATGTACTATTACTTGGTGTTGTCAGTAACTCTAAATAACATTTTGCTCCCTGTTGGTGCTTAAGTCTTGTACTACTTATAGTACCATACCATTACCACTAATAGTACTTTTACAGTGAATTCCCTGTTAACACACAAAGTAGCTGCTTACTGGTGCCAGTAAGTTTTAGTGTGTCTTGATCAGCAGAGCAGTTTGGCATTTTGACTTTTCTGGGACTGTGGTTTTGGTACTTGAGACTGAAGTGCTCATTAAACTGCACATCAAAACTGTATGGTTCAACATAGTAACAAAAGAAAGAAAAATGTGTTCACCACAACACTGGGATCCAGAAGCCTCGGTCAGTTAGTTTGACTTACAGGCTTAAAGGCTTTGTGATTGTGTGTGGTCCCCCTTGGCAACCATACTAGCCTTAGATCATCGTGATTCCCAAGGTTTACCCTGCAGTGACCCCAACATTAAAATGACTTGACATTCTGTTTAATACAAGTTTCATGTTCAAGTGTGAGTGAAAAAATGTTGATCAGATGTAAGATGGAGGATATAGTTTTAGGTTATTGTCATATTAATGACTGTGTGACTTTAAGACAAGGCAAATGGTGCCTAAAAGTGACTTGTTATGTTACTGTTTTATACACTGACTTGGCTCACTTGGTGTGTTACGATGCATCATGATTATGATCTGCCACTGAATACAGTTTGCACAGTCTCAAATATATTATCCCAAACTTAAATGTGCTTTTTTTAAATTCATATTCAAAATGGACTGTTTGTATCTTCATAAATATACAAAATACCACTTTGCCCTTCCCGTGATCCCCAACAGCTGCAGCGATGATAAACACTTCTGTAGCTTACTCCTCCCTCAGTGCAAGAAATGACTGTCATTTCACCAGCCTCAGTGCTGCATTGATTCTAAGAGCGATGATGGATTTTACACAGTCAGACAATGCATTTCATGATGATATAGATTTGTGGAATACACCTCATTTCTGCTGCAGTAACAATGTGCACAATCAGTATTCATCAGACTCCTATATTCTGCAGGAATGCTTTTATTTACTTACAGAATAGTAATGTTTAAGTGAATATTGTCTGTATGCTTTCAGTCTCTCTTAACCTATTTTCCAACTCATCTCAGCTTGCCCTGAATTCCTCCACAAAGCTTCATACAACCTTGCTGGTTTGGCTTTGAAGTGTCAGTGTCTTCTCAAACTCTGTCTTTGCTAAGGACACACAAGCATTTCAGGCACACACTTAATGCTCACTTTGTCTTCCCGACAGCCAGGCAGCACATGTAATTTTATCACTGTGAAAAGAAGTAGCTCCATTCAGGTGTGCTCCATCTCATAGTGAAGACAATAATTGCCTGTGCTGCTATTCCCTTTGGTAATTGTCTTTTGATTGAGGTCATCAGGACAATTAAAACCATTGAGGGGTGAAAAGTCATAGCGTGAGACTTCAGACAGCTACGCTAGGTGGTAGAGAGGATGAACAATGTGTACAGAGAAGATCATTGTGTATGGAGAGACCGAGGGAAGTCAGGAGAAGACACTGTACAGAGTGATGTCTACTGCTTTATCACAGTCAATTAGTTGTATGCGTCTTTCAAAAATCTGTTGAAGGTGGCACGGTGTGTCATCACTGACTTAAGGAAGTGTGAGGAAGTGTGAGTGTTATTAATGTTCTATGTTTGTTTCGTAATGAATGCATTTAGAAATAAGATCAAATTTTACACGTGTTTCACATTATAGGAACGTACACTCAGTACAAAAACGTACAAAAAGCTAATTCTATATATGGGGATCTATCCAGCATGGAGTCTAAGAAAGGGAATGTGAAAATAACAGTGCTGTCTCCCAGGAGCTCAGGTAACATCCACTTTCTAAAATCCAGAAACAGCGGTTATTATGAGAAAAATTGCAAGTGATTAATTACTTAATTCATGCTGGGATCCACACAGAGCAGGTGATATGGTTTTTCTTATTTGCTGTTGGCGTCTTGGGCAAATCACTGTAATTCTGTGAGATAGTTTATGTTGAGACCAAGACGCATCACTCAGACAAGCTGTGTCAAAATTGGGTCAGTAGTTTCTGGGATGTCACTCGTGACGAAGGAGATAGAAATGGATAAGCTGTTCAGATAATGAATAGAAAGCTGTTTCTTAGCATTCACACATCATTTGCCTCAACTGGAACAGTCCTGTGAATGTCAGGTACGAAGCCAGAGTAAGAAAATATGCACTCATCCCAGAAAACTTCTCCTGTGTTCTGTGACAGTGACATTTTCCTCTTTTTCTTTCCTTTTTTAAAAAAAAAATCCACGGCAACTATTGGATGTGTGTCAGTGAAGAGCCAACAGAACTAAGCTGTCTTTTCTTTTTCTTTGTGGGTGAGTTAAAGTAGTTGTTCTCTCTTGAAAGGGTCAGGATGAGGCAGTAATTCTTCAGCTCCTTCCTGCAGCATTATTATTATTATCATTTTTGTCCTATACAAAACCGTTCTGATTAATGTAAATTATTATCACTAAATTTAATGTCTTAATAATTAGCTTTGTAAGATAACAAGAGAAGTGTTTCATTCTATTGTTTTCATTTAAGTAGAATTCCACATGAATGCATGAAACAAAACCTAAACTACGAGTGGTGATTCATTTGCAGCTCAGATGGCAGCCGACAGGAGTAAATGTTTTTAACATTTAGGATACTAAAGTTAAAGCTTCCTCCTTTTTCTTTTTAATAAAGAACTATTTTGAATCTAGACTTGATTCAGATCTAATCAGGACAACAAGAATGGGAACCAATATTATTCCTAAGCGTTTTGCTTATATTCACCCTTATCTATTAATTACTAATCATCAACGTGTTTGTCCTATTTCCCTTAAAATTACACTGAACGTTATTTAAAAGGAAGAATTTAATGAAAGATGTTTTCTCTTAGTAATGCTGATGCTTCTAATTCTCATAAAAAAAGGTAATTCTGAGTAGGAGCACAGATTTTGCTCTTTTACACTTGAATGTTGTTACATCTTTCTGAATCAGCGTCTGAACAGGAACTGAGACTGAAGAGGGTGTAAAGTAAATTTCTGTTTGAAAGCAACTGTTTTGTGTTACCTGCAAAGAATGGTTGCAGAAGTATGCAAGTTCTCATGACGGAAATCCTTGAAGGAAAATCCCTCTCTTAACAGAACACTAAGCAGTGTTATGGCATTCAGGTTATTATCAGCACATTGAGTATCTGCCTAACTAAACCGTAAAGCATCAAGACTTAAATCATGATGTCATCCAGTAACCTTTTTGGAGCTAATCCAGCAAGGCTGAAATGATGAATAATGCTGTGGGCTCAGAGGATTTTAGTCTTAAACAATGCAAACAAATTAGTTGCATTTGAGGGCAGTGTTGTGAATCAAAAACATTCTCTGTGTCTCTGTAAAATCAATGTGTGAAGTGCAATTCAGCAAAAACTTCCTTCTCAGTGGTCAGTAAATGAAATTCAGATTAGTTCTGCTTAACATTCAGCTACAGGTTTTACTTTGTTAGTAATTAAACTGAATGCTTCTCTTACAAATTCACACAAAAGCCAATACACACTCAGCCTTGTTTTGGTATTTCTTTACCAATCCCTCAGCATAAGGTTGGGCATCACACCGTGCATTTGCCTTAAATTTATTCACAACTCTTTTGTCATTCTTTATCTGAACACCAGAAGTCAGTTCAGCGCAGGCTTAATGACAGAAGTGGTTCGGCTCAGTTTCCTGTTTCACTGTACAGGTGCATGTTGCATCATCTGGACTATTTTTTGCACAAAAAGCTCACCGCTGTGTATCACTTGTGTTATGGTGTGAGAGAGTCCTGCGAGTCAGGGTCAAAGAGGAAGCAGAATACTCACTAATCAGTGTGTTACACAGAAATGCTATAATATTTTCCATTTTATTAGTTATTAGCACAATTAAAGGGCACAAACCAGCCTTCCTATGTGGTTAATTCATTTTGCCAAAAATACAATTTACCTAAATCCATTTGTTATCCGTATTATATTATTGGTTATACGTCATGAGTGAAGTTTAAGGCTCATGAATTATCTATCTTTATTTAATAAGGGCGTCATATAAAAATTTAGATAACTTTTTCAAGTGACATCACAAGAGAAGAGTCATCTAACAAACATTTTAACAAACAATATTGACATAAATGGCATTAGTATGAAAGAATTAACAAGAATCTAAGTTAATTCCATTTAAAAGACACGTGGGGCTTGTATCCTTTAATGATGTTAATGTGCTTTTCTGTGCGAACAAAGCTGTTTAATCAGAAATTCTATAAACATTGTTGTCAGTCAAAATATTTTTAAGACTGGTGTACGAATATAAAGATAACAAAACATACAGATATCCATTTGTAAGATCATACATTTGAACAATCTTCTTATTCATTTTCAATCCATCCATCCATCTTCTATACCGACAGTCCGTTAATCGGGTAGCGGGTGGGCTGGAGCCTATCCCAGCAGTCATCGGGCGGGGTACACCCTGGACAGGTCGCCAGTCCATCACAGGGCCAAACAGAGACAAACAACCATGCATGCTCACACTCACTCCTAAGGACAATTTGGAATCACCAGTTAACCTGACATGCATGTTTTTGGATGGTGGGAGGAAGCCAGAGTACCTGGAGAGAACCCACACATACACAGGGAGAACATGCAAACTCCACACAGAAAGGCCCCAGGCAGGGATCAAACCTGGAACCCTCTTGCTGTGAGGTGATGGTGCTAACCACCACCCCACACCAATCATTCATTTTTTGTACCTATAATTTTTCCATTCATTTATGCCATATATTTTAAAGCATGGCAGCACAATTGTGCTCACAGCAAAAAGCAAATGTCTTTTGGTTTAGCTGTTAGAACTGAGTTTGTATTCTTTAGAAGAGGTTGCACTGATATAAGACTCCCACAGGACTTTATCGTCCCAGTGCATTCATGTGTACTTTAATAGCTGCAGGCGATGATGTTGGAATGTTCTAAATGTACATAAAAATAATGAATGTAGCTGACAAGAAGATTGAGATGATATTCAATTGATAGGTTGGATCCCAGTCCCAATGTTGAGATGACCGAGAACTGAAAACCAGTGATGGATTCTTTGTTTATAGACATCTCATCAAACCCCACTTTATGAAGTGCTTCACAGAAGCTACAAAATAAAATAAGCAAGTGATAAAATCATTGAAACATAACGGCTAATTGGTTATGTAAAAGTTAGGGAGATATCCAAAGGAAATAAAAGACAGCTCACATTAGATAAAAACTCAGATAAAATATGGAAAAGGTTTTTGGATAAGGTTATGCTTAAATTAGACACTTGAAGGACATCACTGACCCAGTAAACCTGATTTCCTCAGGCAGATCATTCAAGTGCCTCAGGGCCCTGATTATTAGTGCTCTGTTTCCTTTGGAAATGACAGAGTACCTCTGCCCGAGGATGTCAAAGTACATACAGCTTTGTATAGTACTATAGGGTCAGAAATACAGCTGAGAGAAAGCATACGTAAGTCAATCCTGCTGAAGCTGCAGTATTTAACCTTTTTTAAACAAATAAATCAACAGCAAGTCTTTGTTTGCATGAAATTAATTTTGCAGGATTTTTTTTGTTTCTGTTCAAGAAGGAACATCTCTAAAAGAAACACCACATCAGAACAACTGAAGCACCATTTTAAAACCACATGAACAGTGACAATGCTCGCATATGAGTTGCATTTGCTGCTTTCAACACCTTCTTCACCTTTGATGACTTTATTGATGCCATTCAACTCACCCTGAGGGTACATACATAGTACTTCTAAGCAGACATCTCTTTGTGATCAGTGACAAGTGAAAGAGAGATCTTGACCAGCTGAGGGGGTGGATAGTGGGACGAACAATGTACTGCATTCCTCAAAGCACAGAAATTGCTCGATATAGCTTTCGTTCCATTTTTAAACCTTATTTACTCCAGCAGGAATGCTCATTTTTAGCACTTCCTACCAAGCTGCTTTACGGCTCCTTGGTCATTTTCAAGTATTAGAAAGATTTAATTGCTAGTCATTATGTGAACCCCTACAAGTACAAATTCAGGCAATGTACCTCGCTTGAGGTTATGATCAATGATTTTAACAGTTGGAAAAGAAAACTCAATGGAAGATACTCATCTACAATGCTAACTTCATTTTTGCTCTCAGTACATGAACAGGCAAAAGAGTTGCATGAAGAACCCACTTCTCTGCCATTCACTTAATCCCCCTCTGCACCTGGTCCCTTATTAGTTGTCTGTGAGACTTTGCTTTGGCTTTAATGTAACTTAACGACAGGCTTATCTTTAAAAAAAAGATGTGCCATTAACAAAGGGCCTGTCTTGGTCAAAGGAGTGAAACTGCGGCGAGATTAATCCTGCCATTATCAAGTTATAACTTCCACCCTGGCATTCAGATTAAAACCTCCAAGATGTGGAAAACACTTAGTGCAAAGAGCTTAATAGCTTGCACTGACTGAAATACAAACATATCTCTAAGCAGGGTTTTCTGGAGCACACACTCTTTAAAGTAACAATCACTTTCAGTTTCAGGACAAATTTTGTACATGTAAAATATATCACTTATATAATCGATGTCTTTAAATCTTTTTGATGTTTTTTAAAGAGGTTCATTCATATATATATATATATATATATATATATAGTACACTATGATAAAAAAGACAAAAACAATCACGATATTGTCACAATATTTCTAATTTTACAGAAATTTAGTGCAGTAACTTGGGATTGCGTGTAACAACCCTTTCAAAGCTTGTGCAGACGTCTCTGTGACAGATGGCTGTTGCGTTGCATGTGCCATGTAACCTTTACTTTTTGTTCACGTCACAGCTGTGAAGAAACAGTTACATGGGTTGAAACAGGACTGAGATCAAGAGAATAACTTCAAGGTAAAATCTTAATTTACAAAGGAAACTGTAGGGGGAAAAGGATGGAGAGACGGTGTTGGTTTGAGTGTCAATGTGAAATTAATTTTCTGAAGCTGCTTAAGCTGAATAAATACTTCCAGGCACTGATCTCTTTTAGTGTGGCTGCGCTTCGTGCTTCTGTGCCTGGTTTGTTCCAGGTCTGTTTCCACTTTAAATGTGTCCTAATGTATCTTTAGGCTTGCCTCGTTCACTATAATGTTTCAGCTATTTATTACATGAAATATATGGCATCTATATGAAAAGTGTTTACACTGAACTATACACAAATCAGTGAGCGACCTCAGTGAGGATAGAATTGGAGCATATTTTTAGCATGACTATATAAAGAACTTGTTGTTGACAATATCGTTGATATTTACTGGTTGTGTTGTTATTACTGACACAGTTGCTTTAGCAATTCTCTGTTATTACCACAATGCTAATCATTAATCTTTACTTTGGATTTTCCTTCGCAAAGATTACACATTGAGGGAAAAAAGAACCGAAAGCACAAAATATGTTGCACACACTCCATCAGAGTCATTGCTTTTTATGTTAGATTTGTTAATTTTAGGAAAAAAAACAACTAAATGAGAGTTGTTGTCCACATCCTCCACAAGGTAGTTCACAGTCTAGATGAAATTAAAACAGTATTTTTATTTAATTTTGAATTTATTTGCTGTCATATTTAATTAGTTTTCCATGCCATTATGTGCACTGGTCTTTGTAACTTGTAATTTGAATTTGAATACATGTGAATTTCTTGGTACAAAAACTCTCAAAAGCTAAATGTACATGGCATTTTAAATGTTCTTATCTGAACTGCTCATATTTTGATGTCTTTTTTTTAAATGTCACTTGTTTTATCAAATTATTAATAGCATCAGTGTTTCAGGAGCAGCCTTTGTTTATTGCCACGAGTTACTAGTAGTTCTTGATTTTATGAAGAAGCAGTGATTACATTTGGCTCCACATGGGCTTCAGGAGGAGGAGTTTGAAAACAATAATTACAATGAATCTGAATATATATATTAGCCATTCATTTATCATCAGGTCCCAACATGCCTTCACGACTCAACATTTGCTGTACTGAAATCTTTGTTGAATAATTTAGACTTTAACTTTACAACATGATTGATATACTGAATAAAATAAGAGGCAACCAAACTATTGAAATATTCAAAAAACAAATTGGCCCAGAGATGAGCAAAATGTCGATTCTGATGAACATCGTACATGTAGAATGTTGCAACAGTGCATGTGAACATATATAGGTGAAAATAAACCTGTGCATTTTGTGTTCCACTGCGCTGTAAGTGAAAAGTAAAGTCATGCAATATTTTAAAGATACTTTAAAATACTTTGTCCCTGCCTGGTATTATCTTGAAAGTACACATTACCTGTTAGCAAGTGGTTATTGAGAACATAGTTATTGTGGGAATATTTTTCAGGAGGTATTTGTGGCTTGGTAAATCATGTCTGCATTTTTTTAATGTGTAACACATCTTGTGGAAATGCTATAATAAGAAGAATAACAATAAGGGCTTTGAGTTGACTTTGTCCTCTCAGATCTACATCATTATTAGTTGTGAGGCTGAGCTGTGATCAGAACCGTGGAGGAATCCAGCCCCACAGCATCTCAATGTATACAACACACTTGGAAAGGTTGCAGGGAACTGTGGAGTCGTGAAACCTATTCTGGCTTTTTTGACAACATGTCTCAAGATATTAAGTCCTGTCACACATGATTTCATTAAAACAGCTTGTATCTTTTAGTTAAAACAGAAGAATATTTCAAGATTCAATGTATTCCTCTAAATCTGTCATACACAACAACTGCTGATGGAGTCCCATGCCCACCACAAAATAAATTGATTGGAAAAAAAACAAAAAACTTTTGTCTTACATGCCAAGAGTAAGTGGATGGGAGAATCAAGGAAATAAACATGAATAAATTACTTTGCTGCTTGTCTCCTATTAAATCTGTTCTCACAACGTATTCCTAATTACTGGAGCCCAGTTTGGCATGCAGATATACTTTAAAGCCAACACAGTTTGTGTTGTCATATGTGTTTCTCTATTGTAAATCAAAGATGAAGTCACCATTTTACTGGTGTGTAAGATCCACGGCTGGGTAATTGGAAGCCAAGTCCACAAATTACATTTTTTTGCAGATTGTCTGCCTGGAAAGATGCACACATTTGTTTGATGTACACAAAGAACCACTGTTCTCTCAAAATTGTGTAAAATTTTTTTTTTTAAAAAAGCTAACTGTATATTTTCAATCTGTGTGACTATGAACTAAATTTCACGATTAAGTTATGTGATGTAATTTTTCAGGGACCAAAATGAACCCCATTAACTGGATTTTAATTATGAACTAGAAAGTTTAGATGTATTTAAAAAAATATTCAATTAAAAGAAAAGCATAAATATAAGGAGACATGCTTTGAATTTATTCATTTTTAACTTTTTCAATAAAAAAAAAAAACTATCATGAACTGAGTTGTGGGCTGCACATTGATGTGATGGTTAGCACTGTCGCCTCACAGCAAAAAGGTTCCTACTTTGAATCTCAGCTGGGGCCTTTCTGTGTGGAGTTTACATGTTTTCCCCGTGCATGCATTAATTCTCTGCTGGCACTCCAATTTCCTCCCACCGTCCACAATCATGCATGTTAGGTGACAATTAGCTGACAATTCTGAATTGACCCTGCGAGTGAGTGTGAGTGTGCATGGCCCTGCAATGGACTGGTGACCAGGATGCACCTTGCATTTTGCCTGATAGCAGCTGGGGTAGCTTCCAGTCTCCCCATGATACTGATTTGGATTAAGCAGTATGGAAAATGGATGGATGGAATCAAGCTGTTTCACTTCAACTGTTATTCTTGCCATATTAAGAACACTGACAGACATTGATAGTGCCAAATAGTAGTATCATATCACTGTGCATGATCAACAATTAAATTCACATTAAAAAAAGTCAAATAAATTGAAAATTTTCAAATTTTTAAAGTTGTGCCCCAGCATCTGACCTCCAACAACTCAATTGCTTTCCATTTAGTTCGTTTAGCTTTGCGTTACCACATCACACACCAGCAGCAAGACAGATGAGGTAAAAAAGAAAAAAATGACACAGGATTCTTTAAAAATATCTGGCAGATACAGCGACTAGACCCAAACACAACACTATGAGAGGAAGTAAAGAAGAAGAGATAAAGTGCACAAGCAAGAAATGGGACAAGAACAAACATCAGATTGGATTTTACTGCCAGAGAGAGCACAGAGAAAAAACAGGATAGGCGAATGCAAAATTAGCTTCGTTGTTGCTATCGTTAAGTAATAACTGATTAGCTCTCTTGTTCTGTCATGTTTGTTTTGCTTGGTTCTGTCAGTGAAGCTGCAGACGTGCAGGTTTAAACTCATGAAAAAAAAAACAATCTTGATCTTTTCTCCCTCTGCTCTATGTGGGCTGTAAATCCGAGGAGATTGAAGCTGAGGTTGATTCCTTTAATAACACTAATGAAACATCTTTATATACTCTAGACATTTACTTTAGTGCTCTGTATCATGATTAATGAGACATACAGAATATTACAACAACTGTGTGTTCAATTGAAAATTGAAACAAATTGAAACAGAAGTTATAACTTTACATTACTAAGTTCTCATGTAAAAATGTTTCACACGTGCCACATTCAAATCCTTCTAAAAATGTAAACCAAAAAACAAACTATCACAGATGAACTTGTATCTCATAGTATGTGAAATATGCAATCTTATTCTTGTTAGGAACTGTGACATTATTGTAGCGACTAAGTCCTATACAGTAGCACTACTGGCTGCTAATTGTTTGCTGGTAGGCATTGATTTTACATGAACTCAGGTATAAATCACGATGAGATTCCTCTTTTGTTTTTGAGATCATGTCAATGATTTCTTTTTTTTCAATGTCAGTTTATCTTTCCATTTCCATTAAATAAAGCAAAAGAAACTTAAACCGAGCACAGTAGAAAACTGTTTGCCCCTTCCGATTAGCAACACCTGAATAACATGACAGTTGACCATTGTTAAATAACCATCTTAAATAACCCAGCATGACCCTGGGCCAGAATACAAGAAATTATATACAACCCTCCAGTGGTTTGGGGGGAAAATTTCACAAAAGCTCTTACAATTATCCTGTCTTGTCTCTTGACATTTTCGGGTCCTTTTTCTTTTCTGGCTGTACAGCATGACAACAAATTTATGTGTACAGTTGTGCACATGCAGGGCTCAGACAGATGTCTGTTGTTACTATGGTGGCTGTAACGAACTGCAGGGGGAGACAAAGTGCAAAAAAAATTGCCAAACGTTTTAGCAATGCTTTAAGGACTGTCTGCCTAGGGAAGAGAGACAGTCTCACAGGCATTTGTAGTTCTAGAGGGAGCTTTGTGAGAAGTCTGGCATGGTATGCAGCAACTTCCCCCGGAAAAACCTGCTTTTCCAAAGGCTTTTTGTGCTGTGTGCCACGGACATACTTTAGTGTGTTTTTCAGGGGAAACGGCAAACACAGCCTGGTAATACAGCCGGTTTGCGGCTGGGCTGCTAGCGGCATTGCTCGTGGCTTTTCCCCTGTGGCGTGAACTGCAAATGAGAATAGGACAGGGAGAAAACACATTAGAAAAATACACTTAGGTGCCCTCTCATATTTGCTGGGCCTCACAGATAAATGGCTGGAACTGCAGTTTCAATTTGAAGTTTAGTATTAAACTTAGCTGTTTTTGGGTCAGATTTTTTAAATGGCTTTTTCTGCAGACTATAGACTGGTGTTCTTCCTGGTATTTTTGATGGGATGCTGTGCAAAGAGAGAGTTCAAATCTGGAAAAGAAAGCAATGAATCAACTTAATTTACGGATTTATCGATTTACTCTGTATGTTAGTCTTCAGTGGAATTGGAAAAGACACAATAATCAAATAGTTCTTTAGCTTGTTGAAAAGTGCTTTAGGTAAAAAAAAGGTCAGTGCTTGTACTAGCATTTTTTTTCTTATCCATCTTCCTAAACCATGAAAAAGAATGTATGTGTAACTTTCATCCTGCTTTTTTGCAAGATCTATTTTGCCTCACTATAGTTGGCACTTGATTATATTTTTAAAACATACAACACATGTTGGGCTGCACAGTGGTGCAGTGGTTAACACTGATCTAACAGCAAGAGGATTCCTGGTACAAATCCCAACTGGGGCCTTTCTGTGTGAGGTTTGCATGTTCTCCCCAGGTACCCCCACCACCCAAAACCAGGCATATCAGGTTAATTGGTGTCTCTGTGATAGACTGGCTACCTGTCCAGGGTGTACCGTGCCTCTAGCCTGATGACAGCTGGGATAGCTTCAGCCATGACCCTGATGGATGGATGGATGGATGGATGGATGGATGGATGGTTTGACAACATATGTTTGGTCTGAGATGCTATGCAGAAATATCCTCCACTTACTAATGGTACAGCCCACCCAACACCCCGATGTATGCAAGCAATACAGAAATATTTTGTAATACCAGTGTGATTGTGTGGTTTGGCATTATTTTGATCCAGAAGATGACAGAGAAACAATAAACTGGCTTAAAACTGCTCAACTGAAGCAATGTGTGATTACATTATTAAAGCCATTTGAATGTTGATCTGTGAGTTAATAGGGCCACTAATGCTGGCAACGCTAATGTTAGCCGCACTGTGCATGCCAGTGTATCAGGGTTTACAATTTGATTTTAATCAACAGAGTTAATTAAAGTTGAATCAAATTTAGATTTCTGTTAAACAGACTACAAATGAGTTATATCTGTCAGCTCAACAGAGTATCTAATAAAAGACAGAACCACTCTGTTTGAAGGGTAGGCTGCTGCTGCTGATACAAAAATGTCCAATTGTGCTTCTGATGTGCACAAACTCAAAACTGTCAAAGTTCTCAGTTGAATACAGAATAAGAAACGTCAGCCAGAGTAAAGCAGACTTTGTGCTTTGCATGGCTTCGCTAAATTATCATAAGTAAGAAAAAAAACAGGACTAAATGGCTCAAGCATTTAATTTATACTAATAGCTGCAGAACAAGTGGTTTCGCATCCCACACTATAGAAGTAAGAGAAAACTTCATGATACATATCATGTGCAAAAAAATTGTATGAAGTTCTTACCTTGTAGATTCTTCTTGATAACTGTACGTTGTCAGCTGGTGATAAAACATATGATCCTCTGAGATTCTAGCCATAAGCACATCACAGATGCTGAAGCTGGTGCAAGAGTCTCCTATCAGCTTAACTGTGCATTGGACCAATGTAAAATTTACTCCCCAGTAAATTGACATGCCAGCCAAATTATATTTGGTGAATTCTTCAAAAGTATAGCATTTGATGGTAACCAATTTCTATGATAGAAATGTTAGATTAGTTTCTGCTTCAACTAGTGCTTCATGTTTGTAAATATGCTAGTATTTATACCATGTATGGCTGTATCTATAGTACCTTAGACAAAACAGCACAGATGTCTCTGCAAAACATGCTTCAAGTATGTCAACTAAACAGAGAAGCTGCTTGTGGATTACAGCAGAAAATTACCACAGAGATGGGCCACTGATTTACTTTACCATCTGCGGGCTGATGTTGAAGACCCTCAAACCAACAAGATTCCTGGAGTTTGTAGATAACCAAGACTGCAACAATTCATTGGTTATTACAGTGGCAGCAAGTGTAATCATTGGTGAAACTGGTGATAAACAGAAAAATGGGCAGAGGCTTGTTTTGTTACAGTGGAAGGTAAAGGCTATGAACACAGGAAACTTCTGTATGTTTTCTGTCAAGGTGTTTTCACGCATGCACTAGAGTCCTGAAATGTTCAAGAGATGTTCCAGTGCTTTGACATGTGCAAATGCAAATTTCTGCAAGATTCAACTTTGACTCCGTGCAGAGATTTCCACCCAACCTTATAGTAAAGTCTACAGAGCATCAGCAGGGTGAGACAATGTGTAAAAATAACACATGTAATGTGCATGTTGACGAGCATTGTTTCCATTCTCCTTTCTGCTTAACTGTTTACTGCTTTCCACCTGCTATTGTCTATAGCTCTGACACATGCTGTGTTAATATCTACACAACAATGGTCATCAAGGAGTCTCACCTCCTATTTCTGACCAATTAGAGAGAAAAGCATTGTTTAAGCATTTCCAAAGTGTACTTACATTTACATTACACTTCCAGTTTTGAGAGTGCTTCTATTCCAGAAAGTCTCCCACTGTGAATTGTTTTTGTGATCAGCAACTGCGGGAATAGAATGGACCAAACCGTCTGCACATTCTCCTGAAGATCTCTGGTGTTCATGAGCTTTACTTTAGTAAAGAATCAATGTTGAAAAGGCTCCAGTAAAGCTTTTTTGAAGATTTATGATGCTAATTTTAGCTACTGCAAGCTTTTATCAGGCACCTGTCTACATCTCACAAGTCAGTGAGGTAAAGAGATGGGAGGTATTTCTCTTTGTAGTTTTTATTACATTTAATTGTTGTTTGCGTTCTCAAACTGATCTTTGGTTTAGCAGCTTTTTTTTTAATTTCATGCCAATAGTCCTAGACGGTTTGATAAGAATTTTCCCACAAGAGAAACTTGAGCAAAATCTGTCAAAATCCTCATATAATTTATTTTTTTGTGGTGCATTTCCCTGTGCTGTTATTTTATATAAATAGTAAGAAACAGTAAGAAACAAAAACAACTAGGCAGTTATTGAGTTGTTTTAAAGAGCTCTTTACAAGACCAGTTAAACAAATGTAGATGTTTTCTTTTCATCTTGTTTTATGACAAAAGACAGAATACTTAGTGCTTGAGTTTTTAACTTTCTTTGTTTTTGTATCCTTAAAAAACAATACAGCAATCTCAACCATATACTCAATAACAATGTAAAGGGAATGAGACACTTCTTTTCCCTCGATGAATTTTGGGTTTTAATGTATGTGTTAGGTTTCTGCTAATGGTCTCACACAGCTGTTGCAAGTTATATGCTTAGAGTTGTAAAGGACTATGACAACCATTTCCAAACCAAGAGTTATACTGTGAGACAAACAGACAGCAAAAATTAGATATATTACAAGGAAGAAACAACTATGTTAATCATCTTATTCTATTAATTTATTTTTGCTTCTCTTACTTTTTATTTATATATAGCAGACAGCCTTATTTCTTAGCCATTCTTTTTTTTTAAACCATGTTGTACTACTGCTGGTGCATTTAGCATTGTGGGTCAGCACATGAGGTGAGGCTAACAGACGGAAGCATAAATGATGAATGTGCAGTGACTGCCATAGCTGACTGTGCTACTGTATCCAAGTGGCACAGACTACTTGGATGAAGATGGGAGACAGTGGCAATGAGATGTGTTAGATAGAGAACAAAACAGAGTTCAAATTAAACGCATCCCATTCTCAGATGAATGGAATGAAACAGCACGTATTTCATGGAGATGAATCATGCTGAAATGGAATAATAAGGTCAGCACAACTCCCTTCATGATGTTGGCCTACAAAAACAGCAAAGTAGCATCAGCATAGTCTCCATGGCTTTGAGTCCATATGTATAGGTGCAGTATACATTATTATCTCCTTAAAAAAAACATTTATTTTGTTACAATAAACTATTATATTATTGTGGCCTTGAAGATTATATCAGTCAAGTATGATGAAAACTTATCAAATTTAAGAATTTAAATATTATTTGTAATGAACGGTCTCAGATTTATCTTTTGTGGGTGCTGCACATATTCCTAACCATTACATTGTAAATCATAGATAAGTAAAATGTGATTCTTAATCAGAGGAGACTCATTTCGAATACTTCTAAAATGGTATGCACTATATATATGTGTTATAAAGATTTATAGCAGGTAATACGATAAATCCTCTGATCTCTATCTATCATCAGCTAAATTTAACCAGTTTAACCGCTTCAGGTGAATCCTGCCAGAAAATTGGAGCCATCATTCCAGACAGGTTTCCAGTTTGACAACTTTTGTGTTTTGGACAAAAATTGATAGCTTGGAGCTCGAAGACAGTGTTTCAGCACATCTCCCGAGAATCCAACTGCCTTGTGAGGCAAATAAATGAATAAATAAATAAATAAATTCTCTATACAGGGTTTTTTTTCTAGGTTTAAAAAATGATTGACAGCATATGTGGAGTCAATAAGAAATAGGATCTTCGTCACTTCAAAATCAACTCCTGCTGTTGTCAGTTTATTTCCGTGGAGGGGAGAATCTGGTGGGGATAAGTGTGCCTCCTGAAGAGTCTCGCTTGGAGGTGAAAAGAAGTTTAACCAGTTTTTCAAATTCACTGTTTAAGGTGCATTAAGATTCAACTAAACATAGGTTTATTTCAGTGAATATCAGCTGTTAAGCATAAGATAAATACACTGTTTGTTCAGTGTCCTTAATGCATAGCTGCGATATAAAATCTCTTACCCTGCAATCCCGGACCATACTGCCAGTCACAAGCTGTTCACATACATGCATACAAGCATACATGTGTCACTTCAATGGCTCTGTTAGTGATGTGACTGTCAGTTGCAGTTTGACTGATTCCATGATGCATGTTTGATTTTTCTCAACTCACGATGTGCTGGGAATGGGAATTTAAGAGCTGTGTAGGCTGCATGTGATTAGAAAGGCATGTGGAGAAGCCAGAAAGGGAGAGTAGAGTGTAACTCACTGTATAATTTTAAATGATCTGTGAAGTGGGAGCTGTCGTGTCATGCGTAACTCTCCTGTGGGCCAGATCTTTAGGTGTGAACATCTTTCTGATTATGAGACAAGAAAGGTAGATGCAGTGATTTAGATGAACAACTATGGGGATCTACAGTGTGCTTCCAGATGTATGTTAGAAGCAGAGGTACATCTTCCCACCGACTGATTTTTCTCTCACTCTGTTGGTAGGCGCAGCTTTAATGAAGGAGCTGACTTGCTAACATTCTCGCAGAAGGGACCCTCTTCAACAAGGATGGGGTCACCATGGAAACCATTTCTTCTCCTGTCTGTCATCAGTGGCCTCTCAGGTAAGGAATTCAAAATGTTGTGCCAGAGATATAAGTAATAAATCATTTCAGTGAATATTTTAAACACCATTGAAAGAAAATGTATAGTATTCATTGACATCTACTGCAAATACATGACAGTTGGGCTGGGCTGGGCTCAGTTGGTGGTACTGTCCTTTCCATGGATAGAGTACGGGGAAAACTTTGGAGAGGAGGAATCCATATCTATGGATTCTTAGTTTTGCTTTGACTGAAAGGTTTTCTCACTACTGCAGTTGTATTTTGTAATTCTCATTCCTAACTATTGTCTTGACATAGTTTAACTCGTACATTTATTGTTTGCCAAATATTATTTGAGAAAGACTATTTTCTGCCTCACACCTAAGAAAGAGAAAACAGAACTCACTTAGAAGAAAAATAACCTTCAGATTATCTTTTTATTTTTTGTGGTCTAGCAGCAATCAAACCTTTAACTCCATTTTTAGAGATCTCTGGTATCATATCTTTGCCAGTGTGATGAGCAGTGAGCGCATCAATTTAAGCTCAAGTGTCTCTCTTGGTCAGTCTGGAGCCTGCGTTTGCTGATCAACCCTTTAATCACCTGCTTTACTGTTATGTAAATCTCATTTCTCAGGTGCCGTATATACTATATAATATACAATATAAAGCAACAATAAAGTAATATTTAATTTCTTATTAAAAAGCACTCTTATTATTATTACAACACTTATTATTTTGGCCCTAGGGAAATTAAAACCTGTGAATAAATATTTTCCCATTGCTTTTTTTATCACAGTGTTAATGGATTCTGCCCTTTTGATGGCTCTTTCAGCCCACAAGTAGGGGGGTCAAACAATCTGTGGCTCTCTGCAAACTTTTTTGAGGGAGTTAAAGAAACAGTTCTGACCTCACTTGTCTGCTTGTTAAACCATACTATTAGATAGCAACAAATGTTTCTTAACTTTTGGATCTCAAATGAATTGTGGTTATTTTTAGTGGAGAGAACCTATATAATGCTGTACTCAAGCAAACTGAGGCTTATGCAACACTCGTTATTCCTTTTTCATTTGCTGATCTGTTCATAGCCATAGAAAAAATACATTTGATGAGCAAGTTGTTGAGGAAATAGCAGAAGCAACTCTGTTTTTTGTTATTTCTGTTTCTAAAGGATAGATTACTTGATTGGAAATGCTCCAACTGCTGCTCCATCATTAGTAACTCTGATGATTTTGTCAGTCACGTCGTTGTTGTTCAGAGAACTATGTCTCTAGTCTGCTTTGTGTTTTAATTGTTTTTGAATCATGAAACTTTCATGTCTCGTAGTCAGATATGTTCATGTTATTTATAACAACTATTAAGAAAATATTGGGATACTCTATGAAATGTAACTTAAAACAGAATTAAATGATTTGCAAATAATTTCAATCAGTATTTTATTCACAAAAGAATAGAGTAGACATCAAATACTGAGAGTGGAGCCTTTTAGTATTTTATTGAAAAATATTATTTTTATCTTGAACAAATCTCAAGACAAACACTAGTTCATACTTCACAAGAACTAGCTTAAAGGTCAATTCACATGGATTAAAACTGAATGAGTTCATGTTCACCATCTGAACTATGTTCAGAATCTCAAAATACACCAGTTCACATTTATCTCTCACTTTATATGGGCTTCATAAATGCTATGGAGTAGAGGAACATGGGTCCACAGCCATCTGAACAGAAAAGACACACATCTCTCAATTTATCTGTTACTAACCATCCTAATAACTCAAAATCAATTTGCCTCGCCTACTTATTTGGTCATTTTCACACACCGATGAAATAGGGCTGGACAATGAAACAAAGAAATTTTATTATAGTGATAATACTTTTTGCAATGTCCTACAATGAAAGCATTATTGGCCAGCAGAGGCCCAGTGACAAATGCTTCAGTCACACATTTAATATCACTCAACTTAAGGTAACTTTAGTAGGTGTAAAAACAGCTATTTGAAAAAGAACCAGCAACATCATGTGAAAGGCCTAAAATAAAGTAAGGAAACAGACCAGCAGCTGTGTGACTGATCATGCCCCCAAGTCTAATGTGAGAGCACAGCAGCAGATAAAATCAGACTTAGTGACAGTGCTGGACTGAAATGATGAGTTGATGAACACGCAGCTGCCTGCACCAAGGCAAAAACTAAAGTCTAACTTACATTACAGGTGCTCTCCTCTGGCTTTCTGCTGTGCAAAGTTATCCGTTACATCCCTCAGATTTAGCTGGCAGGCCTCACTCTTTTCATGCCCATTTACAGTTGTGTTCTGACATCTCCTTTTGTCGTGGTAGGTCATGGTTTGTCAATTTCTGTTGAACTGTCCACTGTGTGAAAGTTGCTGCATAGCTCTACAAATCTACTTTTTAACTACACATATCTGTAATGATTATATTGCAGTTGCATTAATTGTATATGTGGTATTTATGCCTGTGACTGGTGTAGAAATCATTGTGTGGTTTGTGGCTCCTGCTGAAGCATGCACCTGGAGGATGCGTGCAGGTACAATTTATTATGACACGTTCACTGTTGACAAGAACGTTGCTCAATGCCACAAGGGAAGGCTGCATTCACCTCACGTTTGTCAGTTTAAAACTGCTTTATTCCATTCAAAATCATGGAAAATATGGACGTTGCTCAAGAATTCCCTCATTTTTACATGTTCATGCACAAAATTGTTTGCCACTGTGTAGCGCCCCTTCTTTTTTAAAGGAAAGTTCACAGACAACTGGTAACTGCAGGAGACCTTTGGGGGAAAAACATCTTATTTATGTCTGATTCAGGATTCCAACTGCTCAACATTTCATGCGTCATATGCCACATTTATTCAATTGGTGAAAGGTCTGAACAACAAGCAGTTCAGCATGGACCCTCTGAAGTCGTACTGTTGTCATAGATGTTGTCCCTGAAAAAGAAATCATCTAGACGGGAGCACATGTTGCTTTAAAACCTGCATATACCTTTCAGTATTGATGGTTCCTTTCAAGATGTGTAACTTGCCAGTTCCATAGGCTCTAATGCACTGCTGTACCATCAAAGATGCTGGGTTTTTCTGTACTTAGCACAGATAGCAAGCTGCTTCCTTTCCTCTCCAGTCTGGAGGATGGGGTGAGCATGATTTCAAAAATTAATTTCATATTTGGATTCTTCTGACCTCAGAACAGTTTTCTACTTTGCCTTAATCCATTGTGAATGAGCATGGGCCCTGAGAAGATGGTGGCATTCCATATGGCTTCCTCCCATCCCACGATAGAGCTTTAACCTTCATTTATAAATGTATATGCAGACAATGAATTTTGGAAGTGTTCCTGAGCCCATGCAGTGATTTCCATTGTAGAATCATGTCTGTTTTAATGCTGCTCTGCCTGTGGGCTTGAAAATCACGGGCATTAAATGTTGATTTCCGGCTTTGTCTCCTGTGCAAAGAGATGTCTCCAGATCCTCTGAATTTTATGACCATATTATGTATTGTGGATGGTGGAATTTTCAAAGCAATTTTAAATCATTCTGAAAATGCTCCAAGTTGCAGACAGTTTTATGCAGATTGCTGAACTCTGCCCATCTTTACTCCTGAGTGACTCTGCCCTTCTAAAGTCTTTTTATGCTGAGTCATGTTACTGCCTTGGTGTCAGTTAACCTAATTAGTAGCAACATGTTCCTCAAGTTGTTTAATTTTAGAATCACCTAATTTCCCAGCAATTTGTTTCCCTGTTTCAACTTCTTGAAATGTGCTGCAGCCATCAATTTCCAGATGGGCTAATGAATTTCACAAAATACCTCAATTGAAACACTTGACATGTTTCGTTTTTGGCTCTATTGTGAAGAAGAAATTTAAGTTAATCATTTTTTTCTAAAGCGCAGCTTTTGACATTGTATTGTAACAATTCAGGTTGTTAATTCAATAAATTTAAGACAAAGCAACAAGTAAACATAACAATAAAACTGGACTAAATGCTATTATTCAAGGGAAGGAGCAGTATAAGGGATAGAGATAACCAGTTGTATGATGTCTGTCATTGGAAATGCAAAACCAATAAGTCATTATAGTATCCTGTGGGGCCAGATGATTAGCACTCTCAGTAATTATTACAAGAATACTCTCAAAATAACAAAGACAAACCAAGTAATGAGTCATTTATGATAAATTTCTATTTGGGTCAGCCTTTATCCTCACAGTCAGCCTGTAAAGCTTCAGCAGCACAAATATGTTGCAGACAAATTGCGATACAACAAGGAAAGAAAGCAGAAACTCTCTGAAAAAGAAAATACGAGCAGTCCAATGGGAGCAAATAATCACACAGAGCAGTTTTACCATTTGAAGCTGACAATCTTCATAGCAGGGTAAACAGCAGAGTGGTATATGGAGCAAGATAAGCTCACAACCTTTGTAGACAGAGACGAGACACATACCTTTTACAACTCCTGAAAATATGTGAACATTACTATTTTAAAACACAGCAACCTTTTCTAACATTGGAAAACTTTAACCTCCCACCAAGTGTACAAAGAATCAAAGTCTTGGAGGAAGGCTAGCTAAATAAGGTTCTTGTCGTAATGTCACTTTAAAACAGCGGGCCAATGCATTTATTTGTGAAAGCACACGAAGAGATGTTGTAGTTGAATCATGAACAGTTTAAACTACTAACTGCAAAGTGTAATGAGTGGCTCCCCAGTGATTATGTTAGATATTCATGGGTGTGTGGGAATATGTGAAAAGAAAGAGTAAAGCTAAATCAACTACATGCTTATCACTACTACTGTGTTGCAGTTTATAATCAAACCTTTTCTTCATTAGAAGTAGCATACCCCAAAAACCTTAATGCAGTTTCAAGAACTCATATCTTCTTAGCCTCAACACAGTGCTCAGTACTATACTCAGCAAAGCTTTTACTATAGATCTAAAAAGCTGGAAAAAGATTCTGATATATTGTTACCGGTGATGAACTTTTCTAATTACACAAATGGAAACTTAAACAACTAGATTTATAGCTGTGTTAATTAATGCTCTGTACAATATTATTCTATTCTCTCCTTGTTTTACTAGTCTATCTTACTTAAAGTACTCCAACTTAGTAGATGCATTTGGCTCAACCGGTGAACACACTTCACCTAAAATTGATACAAATTCCGTAAGTATTGATGCTTGAGAAGATACTGCTGGAGATAAAGGAGTATGGTGGTTACAGGCACAGGTTCATCTGTTGTGGGTGTCTGTTGCTGCTTTTTGTGACGTAACAGGAAGGGCATTGCTGCTAGAGCTTCTGATGTTCCAAAGATTAACACTGAAAGGAAAAACTTTGTTATAACAAGGCCCATATGTTCCAATGTATGGTTCCATATTTCTGGTGATTTTTTTACATCACATGCACTGGGAATGTTCATATAAAAGTATAAAAGTTGGCTAGATTAATTCTAAACTTTAATTATAAAGACAGCACAGACTCATTCAGATTCCTCAGTCATGGATGCACAAATAATATCGGTGACCTCATCTATACAGAATGTATAGCCAGTATATGACAGATAAATCCAGACTCCCACGTTCAACAAATAAAGTAACTATGAATATATAGATAAGTTGATGATATATTTCAATGAATATTTTTCAAAGGACAATTTCTATATCTTTTTTTGAGAGTACCTTTATTTCCTGATTTCATATTTATTTGTTTTACGGAGATTTTATTTTTCAGTGCCACTTTTATTTCCTCTCTGCTGTCTCACTCAACCTCCCTCAGATTCTGTAGCTTACTGTGCACATTAACTTCCTTTTCATTTTCACTACATCAACGTATCTATGCATTAATATTAACTTCATGCATTGGCTTCATTTTTAGATTTATTTTCAAGTTGGATTATTCATTAAAAAGCTCAATTTATCTATTTATTCACTGATTAAAATACAATTTTACACATTTGGTTTTGGCTGTAATTAAACCGTGACTCACACAAAAATATGACCAAGAGAATCACCTCAAATCTAATGTCCTGTTTGGTGATATTGAAAATCAGCATCAACCACTGCATCCTAAAATAACTTTTGAAAATAAAGACTTGTAATTTGTTGGGCTGGCTTCAGAGGAACTAAACTTTTTGTCGGAAATGAACTGCAGAATTAAAACTGTGGAATAGCACTTGCTGCTTTCTAAAGACTTTTTTTTTTTTTTAGCTAAGCCAATTCTGCTCATTGACTTTTGTCCTCCCCGAAAAAAAAGTTCCAGGATTTACATGGCATGGCATCTGACTGCTGCAGTCCAGTCCCAGATGAGCAGTAGAACAGCAGAAGATGGATGGATAAATACACTGATGGATCCTGTGGATGGTTTATGTTTTTGTTCATTTCACTGAAATATATTTTGACAAGTGTTGGAATAAGTAGAGTTTTTCCACAGCATTCAGAGGTGCAGTGAAATTGGCACTAGAACTATCAGAAGCATTGCCACATATTAGTACGAGTGCTCCACTTCAAACTGGTTTCCATTATCAGCAGCAGCAGGAGCCACTAGCAGCACTGACATGATGCTGTCTTTATCTATTTTAATACTTTTAACAAGATGTTTTGTGTAATGGATTATTGACCTACTGTTCACTCTAAATACTGTGAAACTGCTGACTTTGAAGACAGTATATCCTCTGTTCTATTTTCTTTTCTTTTGTAGCTTTATCCCTGTCAAGTTCTTTTTACTCTATAGATATTTAAATTGCATAGAGGCAGAGAGGGCAGTGCAATTAGATTTCTCTCATGTTTAAAAGTGGGTTGGGTAGGTATGATGTCTGGGAACAGTTTTTCTCCTCCAGAGTCATCCACTGATTGAAATAAAACGTTGCTTGGAGTGCTAAGTGTGGAATGGTAATTCAGCTGTTTCTCGGCTAACTGTGAGGTATCTAAATATTAAAAGTGGGTTGCAGGGAATATAGAAGTGTAGTGCTGTATAAGTAATGCATGAAGTCATTTTCACCAAGGGCAAAAGAGTCAGACCAGAAATATGGTTGTGAGTGGAGAAACGAATGACTATTTGCATGCATTACACAGAGCTGGACCATACAATGAATATATTGCTTCGATAGTACAACTTGGAAAATAAACATTAGAATATAAAAAAAAGAGCTTGATGGTGGAAAAAAAATCAGCTACAAGTCATAAAGGGTTTGCATTCCCCAATCTCCCATTGTCTTAAAAACCTAAATGAACAAGTGAGCAGCAGCAATAGGCATTAGACAGTAGTCACTAGTCACAAACTCTACTGAATACAAAAAGTATGGATTGTATCTTTAATCCTACCATCAGGGACTAGTGGATTTCCTCCAGCTGGCAGTGGAACCCTATTTGTTCTAGTCTCTCTGGTGTGCAAAACACAAGAGAGAGAAAGAAAGAAAGAAATTTGTCCAACTGACAACTGTCCCCTTTTTCTTAAAACACTTTAGATGCTTTTATTTTAAATGCCAGTTACAACTGGGAGAGTAATACACAGATATTCACATGAGAACCTCTAATAAGAAAGAAAGAAAGAAAGAAAGAAAGAAAGAAAGAAAGAAAGAAAGAAAGAAAGAAAGAAAGAAAGAAAGAAAGAAAGAAAGAAAGAAAGAAAGAAAGAAAGAAAGAAAGAAAGAAAGAAAGAAAGAAAGAAAGAAAGAAAGAAAGAAAGAAAGAAAGAAAGAAAGAAAGAAAGAAAGAAAGAAAGAAAGAAAGAAAGAAAGAAAGAAAGAAAGAAAGAAAGAAAGGAGCTTGTGTGCTGGTGCCAAAGATTGTAAATTGTATTGCTATCATGTGTCACATAGGCTGAGACCAGTTAGAAAAGTTTGTTGCCATGTACTGTATATAAAATAATTAATGCATTTTGATGATTTTGTGGCTTTTTAATTTAGGATTATTGTATATCCAATAAGAAAGAAAGAAAATGAGCAGCAGTAACACTGAGTGTGCTGAAGACTCCCACACTTCCCATTAGGAGGCACAGCACATTAATACCATACATTATACAACACCTCTGCGGTTTCATTGTTTCTCTACCAAGGTTGAGACAACTCATACAATCCCCTTGGTACACCAAGATACATAAAAAAGACAGGGCTTTAGCAAGTAGTCCAGTGTGATAGGAGGTGAGGTGAGGTTGCATATGATGTATGGATTGTTCTATCTGTAATGATATTCCGCTGAATAAATGGTCTCAAGCATAATCAGCTTCAGTCAATATAATCTTCCTGTGAAGGTCTTCATTAATCTTACAGGCTATGGCTAATCATGTCCGTCTACTTGAGCCCCCATGTGTGCCTCACCTACTTACTGTATGTTATTCTAATTAATTTTTCACATCACAGCCCAGAGGCTGCAGCCAAAGTCTCACAAGATTCACACATTGCAGTGTCAATCCTATAACCCAATGCAAGTATGAGTATTCCATGCTTCCCCAGGTCTTGCTTCCATTGTCTTGAAGATTGTCATCCTCCTTTAGCCTCACCTTCACTTTTATTGTATATTTGTTCCCTCGTCTGTCCATCTTCTGAAGCTATACAAGTGTCCTCAGTTGGTCATACATACTGCACGATAATGTAGTCACCACTAAAGCAAATCTGCAGTCTAATAGTCGAACACAAGTATGATAATAAGGACAAGGCAACAGGATCGTTTGGCTTTTTGTTCTTTGTGTAAAATGGCTTTTGCTGCCTTTGTTGATGTTATCGTAAAGGTGGTGTTAGGACCTGAGATGATAAGCGATGGCATTGTGGTAGAGCTTGCAGAAATGCAGCAGGTGCAGCCCTTTCAGCAACAATGAGTGCTTCAGATTTTATGCCCTCTAAAAGATAGGGATCAGTGGAACCTGCAAGGGTCATTGCTTTTATCAGATGAAGGTGACAGCTGACGAGAGCAAGTGCCTATCGGCTTCAGTAGTCAAACAAACAAAAGAGACTTTTTTTTGTATGCTCTATGTCTTTATGATTCATCCACCGAATAGAATGTTGTTTTTCTGGAGAGTGACATTTATAATCCCCTCTGATAAAACAGTAAACAAACATATATGGTCTTCTTGGCAAAATGTTTATGCATCCTTGTCATAATCCATAACAGACATAAGGAGAGATGTGTTACTGCACAGCTTTTTGATGCAAATTGCAGTAATAGGCTGTGGCTGTGTACATTTCTCTATGGCTTCTTAAAGTTAAACAAATTACAATCCATAGTCTATGTAAGTTTACAGCTTTAAAACACAGAATTCTACCAGCATATCCTCAGTGACCAGTTTCTACAATGACAGTCAACCTGGTTGTCAGGAATTGTTACTAGCATGCCAGTCAGGGACACTAAAGCAGCTGACACACATTCACTATTACACTGAGCTATTCCAGACTTCCAAAGTGGCTGCATTTGACAAAAGTCTGCATCAGATAAGCTAGACTTGAGTCATGTTCTCCACAACAGAGTGTGCACTCTTTTACCAGGGATCAACTACTTCTGTCGATCTTTTGTCACTATCCAGCATGCCTTTATTTTCAACTCAATGGCTAATACTGATAAAAACACATATTTGTTCTACCTTATTGCAGGGCGATCACATCTCTCCTGTAGGTAAATTAATATATATATTTTTTGTGTTGCTATGGTGGTCCAATTCCAGAAGTAAATTAATGTAACTTGTGTCACTAAATTCAGGTCAAAGTGATATCTAATTCGAAGCCTTTATCAGCTATAACAGATGACGTGATATCAATCTGCATCCCTAATTTGTTCTGTGATAAGCGCTCCTGTGTTATTCTATATTGCTCCGATCCAGTCTGAATTGAGAGCAGAAGACTTTGCATCAGCAATATTGTGAAAAAGATTTGCTTTTCAGATTTTTTTTGGTTTGAATTTCTATCCAAATCACTAACCTGATGCTTAGTGCTTGGATCCTGAATATTCGGTAACAAATTGAGGCATTTGCTATTGTACAATTATTAATCCTTATTTAAAGCCTGATAAATATATTTTCTTATTTATAATGTATTACCACAACAGCAGTATAACTGGCATTAACATGTAGAGTATATTGTCTGTGAGCTAAATTAGCCATTTGTGCTGACAGGGATTTGAACCTTGGCAATATGAAGACAGTGCAGCCGTCATCTTTTAACAGCATCAACCTGCTGTTTAATAATCCGTTTCCTTCTCATCACTCTCAGCTCTTCTCAACCACACTGCAAATGTCACAGCACAGCTGTCATTCAGAGAGGTGTAAAGTCACATCCATATATGTATAGAACAAATGGCATGCATGTGTGACTGAAACTATTCTAGGTTGAGTACATGCAATTAAAAGGGAATGTAGAACAATAAGGGCTAACAATGGGACAAACTGATAGAAATTGGTTAACATTCTTGGGTGTGGGTTCTTTCTTTTTTTATGTATTGTATATTACACTTTTGTTGTTTTAATCAAACTTTTTCCATTTAAAATGTAAAAAAAATGTCTGTCATGAGACCCACAACCTACCACATACTCACCACTAGCCTGCAGACTGATTAAATGTTAGAAAATCAGTTGCAAATCATTGTTCAGCTCAAAGGTTTAATGAATTTGTATTAAACATGATAAAATGTGCTGATATGGCCTCATTTCATTACCAAGATGGCACTTTTTCATACTCATGGGAGACAAAGAAGAGTGAGCTGTGGTACTCTGAGATACATTTTCTTATCCTTTCTTTTGTCTTTTTTTACTATCTAAAGCAAATTCTTAGTTTTAAAACCATCCAAGGCAATTTTTCAGCAGGAATGATAGGCTCAGCACTATAACAAGCATGAGCAGTGGGGAATGTGGTTTACATTCAACTGAGCTGATTCTCAGTATGATAAATTAATTGACAACCATGACTACAACTAACTACCAATTGCTTTGCTTTTCAATTTTCAAACTCACAATACTTTTCATTTCAAACGAAGTTCCATATCATGCTGTACCCGAGAATGTGTTACACAGTAATTGCCTCTCTCCATTTTTAGATAGCAGTATTTTTGCAGCTGACAAGTCCCCAAGGACACATAATTACTTTTCTTTTTTATTCAGTTCTTTTATTGCACTTTATCGTGTAGTGCAAAACTCTCCCATCCGCCTTTGCTGAACTGTGCTCAGACTCTTCCAGTGACTTGAGCTTTTTGTTTTTGCATTTCAGTCTGAGCATCATAACTGCATTGAAATGGCTCCAGATAATTCCCTCCATTTGTTTGTGCTGTATTCTATTGCTGCTTTCAAAATTATGCACAGCAATCTGTTTTCATAGGGAAAATTGTTTCTGTAACTTTGATTTGTTATATTTATGGCATCATAAAAGTACAACACAATGTCACATTACCCTGATAAAGTGACTATATTCCACAACATTAAGTAATAGGGAAATAGTGGCAGTAATGATGAGCGACAGCCTCAACTGTTTTTTTTTTGCATTTTCAGAGAGCACAGTATTAAGAACCGTTCCTAATTTTTACTCTTAGGGAAATATTTATTCCACTGTTGGCAAACTTCATATTTTTGTTCAATTTTAAGCCTTTGATGACAGGCTGCAGTGTATCGTGGTTTCTTGTTCTTCTATAAAGAACAATAAGGGCCTTTGTAGACTGTACATCAAATGGCTTATGAGAGCATTTAGCCCTCATGCAGTAAGAAAAAGATTAAATGCAAAAATCCCATATTGTTCTTGAAATGGAGAAAACACAAAACAATTTTTCTCATTTAAAGGTCATTTTATTTAGTTTTGGAAAAAATATTAGATGTAAAGGTTTCTTTGAAGTAGGGCTGTTTGAAGCATTCGTGAGTAGTCGGTGTCTTATCTGAAGTAGACGCATCGCTCGTAGTTTGGAGAATCATCAGGTTTCCTGATGGACGTGATACAATTAAAAGCTACTCAGAAGGGGGTCACCAGAAGAGCGACTGATTCGGTATATAAAACAACTCAAGCCTCAAACATTTCTTAGAGGTTTTAGCAAGAGCTATTTTTATGGATTTTTATACCACATCACTTTTGCAATTGTCGACAACTTTGACACTGCACTTTTTAATAGCAGAACTTCTTTGTGGTATCACTACACGCCGTGTTGCAACTTGGACTTCATTATGCAGACACACTCCATCACTGTCTAATGCAGAAGGGATACTGTAAAAATCCACAATATAGCATTCCTTTGAACTGCTTGATAGCTTTTAAAGTTTTAGTTGTTTTAGATGGCAAAATAATTTGCTCTTCTGTTATAATTAGCTTTCAGCTTGAGGTCGTCCATCAGGTTATTATCATTTTCCAAACTCAAAGTACTCTGACTGCTGCCTTCTGCGGTTAAGACCCTGACTACTCAAAATTACTTACCACAATCCAACCTTAAAATACACTGAAATATTCATTTTGAGTTGATTTATCTGTATTAATGGGCGTGGCTCAGAGGTTAGAGTGGGTCGTCCAATAACTGGAAGGTTGGCGGTTTGATTTCCACTCTCACTGCTCAAAAGATTGGTGAACTGACAGCTGGAGGGCTGGCAGTCCACCTCCTTGCCACAGCCGCACCCCCAAGCTCCCCAGGTGCTGTGAATGGCTGCCCGCCGCTCCAGTGTATAGCATCTGTCTCCATCAGTGTGTGACCCTGTGCATGTGCATGTTCAACAGGTAATTTGAACACACACGGAGGAGTCATTTTGTGTATCTACATTATTCTCTTAATTAAGACTTCAAAAATCACTAAATCTTCCCTTTTTTTCAATCTATTTCTGTGCATGTTCAAGACAGAACGATGTTTCCTTCCACCTATTTCTTTCAGAGAGCTGTGTCTGAATTGTGACACTTCTTTCCTGAGCTTCTTCGTGGTTTTTTTGTTAGTTTTTTCTTGTTCCTGTCTTGTCCTTCCTTTTTCACAGAATGGAAACCTTGTTATAGCTCATCAGTTTTATTGCACGGAGGATGGGGAAAGAAATACTGCTATTGCACTATTCTCTGTAGTATAATGTAGAATTGTGTTGTTTTTAAACAAGCTTGCATTTGCATTGCTTTCATGTTTTATAAATCAGACTTCAATGTCACTGTAGAAATGACTATAAATGTGACTCTGAGCTGTTTGTCTTCTTCTCTTTCTAGACTTTGCAAGAGCTGTTGCAGCACGGCCTATATCATATGCAGCAGTTTTACGAATGAAACAAGACAGCTCCTCATCAGTGCTCAACCCGCGCAGCAGACCTCGACAAGACCTCGGTGGTGGACTGGCGACTCCTGACTGGCCTGCTTTCTCCAGTCATCCCCTGTCAGCCCTGAGTCTGCTCAACTCTCAGGAGGACAACAGGAGTGGAGGTAAAATTAAAGTAGCAGTTGAGAATTTGCTTTGTTTGCTCTTGTCTGAACCACAGTGGAAGAGTTCTGTTTTCTGGTTGGTGAAGTTTACTTTTACTCTCAAAAAACATAGTCTACAAGGAAGGAAAAACAAGTTTAATGGTGATGTCATGTTTTTCTACAACTTTGGCCAAAGATGATGAACACAAGTGCACACTGAACAATATCATATTTAATGGTGCGTTCATTTGTTAGTTCACAGGAAAGCATGAAGAGAAAGACAGCTAAATACAAAAGCTCAGTAGGATTATTTGTTTAGAGTTGTTTGCCTTGTTCAAACTGTCAGCCTGTCTTTCTGTCTCCTTGTACCAAAAGCTGTATTGCCTGTTGTTAGTCCAGCATTAAATCCTCAGTCCTGACCATATAATCGCATTGTAAAGAACTGGGACCTGAATTTTAAAATTGTCTTGGCACAAATGAAAAGTTCTACAAGAGTTCTCATGACAGCTGTGTCTTCTGCTGAAATTAAATAAACCAAATAGATGGACACTCCAAAGTTTGACTGAACTCCTCCATATGATTGTCGTGTGCACTCAGCTAGCACTCTGCTGTACTTCTGCTCTCACTTCTTGTGTGCAGACCTCCTGTCGGTTTAGATTTGGTCTGAAAATGAATGTTACCTATCCATTATCACTGTGCATGGTCTGCAGCGAACAGGGTTATGCCCTTTGTGAAATTGAAGTGGGATCATGGCAGTATCTCGCTCTCTTTGTGTTCCTGTCAGTATAGATGGTTTGGATGTAATGGGTATCTTTGTCAAAAGGGAAGGTTTAATATCCCACACAAAAGCATACATAATATGTGCATCAGTTTTTGTTCTAATTTAAAGTTTTAATAGTTTTTGAGGATATAATGATGGATCAATGCTTTCATGTGTAATTAATCCTATCATGTTTATTGCACCTCAAGTGCTTAAATGTTGGAAATTTAAAGTGGTTCATTAACTGTCAGACAGATTGTAGAATTGAACTGAGTCACATTAAATGCAAAATGAATAGCACCTGCATTTTCTTTATTAGTGTTTGCCTTTCTTTGTCCATTTTCGCAAGTCTGTCATTCTTTTATTTGCTTTGTGATTTTATTATCACCATGGAGCTGTAAAATGACACACAACCAAGGTAAGGGTAATGCCTCTCCATTGTCAGTGATGACAAGCCCATTACACCACAGCACAGGATTGATGTTCAGTGAGTGAAATGGATGCCAAAAAGTTATGCACCCTTGGTGCCTTAACAGAGGTATTGCTTTTTTGGCTCTGTGACTGACACATAGCCACAACACTTGAAGTTGAGTGATTTGAACAACCTGTATGCTTGTGTATGTGTTTATGTTCTCTGAATTCACACATATGCTCCAAACCATTTGTCCTTAAGGACTGAAAGCTTCTTTCATGGATCTCTATTTTTAGATCAACTCAAAAATAAATTGCAGATGGACAAAGATTGTCATCAGTGCTGAAACATTTTGATGATTGTCATTTTAAGATATGAGTCAATCAAATCCTTACTCAGCTTAATCCATGGCATCTTGAAAACCTTTTTCCTTTGGCTGACTGCTTTATAATTATTATGTTCTGAATTAGATCCAGCTGTTAGAATTATACTACAAATACTATTCAGGCAAGAAAATGACAGTCTTTTGTTGTTTGGACTTTTATCTCCCACACACTGGGTCTAGAATGATTATAGGCAGAATTGTGAAGTTAAAGTGTGACTGTTAGGTTTAATTTGATAGGGGGCATTTTCATTTACTGAATATTGTGTGAATTGTGGTCCTTTTTCACCTTTAAGTCTCTAGCTTTAGGGGGAAAAACTGAGAATTGAACATATAAAGTAATCACATTTAATTATATATACTGTAATTCTTAGATATAGACTAACAGCAGCCAGAGACATCAGCAGAAAGTAGTTATCTTCCTGGCTTCGATAATATCCACAATCGCCTCCCCCTAATAACTGTGGGTCGTATATATATGTCTTACAAATGCCTATCCGTCCCATTACAGAGAGGGCAGTATCTAAAGACTTATGACTGCATGGATTTAAGGATGAACTGATTTAGTATTGGTTGTTGGTGATCACCTTGAAACTGTATAAGCATTTTTCAATCCATCAGGTTACGGATGTGAGTGAAACCCACGTTTGTGAATTTGTAGCATCTTTGCAGCAACATCCATATTCAAAGCTTCATCTGCTGCCACTGCTATAGTTGAATGGAAATCTCAGGACTTACAGAGTGTCTTTTAACCTTATCCGAGATCTACAAAGTGAATTAACTTCTGTTTTTCATTCACTCATTTGCATAAACACTCTCACAGCGCTTCTTTATTTGCACTCCATATATGCATTGCTTTTTTCTCTACTGTCACACTCTGATGAGTATATGTGGAACAATGTGGGGGCTCATTTTCTTGCCCGAGGACACTTCTGCTCCTGAAGGGTTTGAGAATCGAACTCCAGATTGGAAAACAATTACTCCCCCACCTGAGTCACAGCCTCCCCCATAGCTATAACTTTGTTGCATATCAGAGTCAAAAGTGGCCAAGCACAGATACACTTATTAACCTTTTTTTTGATTCCCTCAACACCAGTGTGTTTTCACACAAGATAGATGTGGCTGTAAACTGCAATTTGACAGTGTACAGCAGCGTGCAGCCGCAAGTCAACATCATCATTTTTAGGGTTGTTTTTCAAATAGAAATAATTGTTATCCTACTTTATGAGCCTCTCCCAAAGATAAGTGGGCTAGTGGCAGCATATTGACATAGTTGAGTGGTTCTGACTGGGCAGACAGAGAGCTGCATAAAGAGGATTTTTCCATTTATTTTTAACTGTAGTAAGTTTTGAGATGCTTGCCTTTATCAGCACAACTAAATATTGATTCATATTCTTCCATGGATTAGGATATTACTTAAAAAAAACGTCACAAATACCTAGAGTACAATGAATTGGTGACAAAGAGTTGGTAAAATTAAAAGCCATGACTTATTTTGAAATGAGATATTTTCTAAATGTTGAGATAAGTGAGATCGAGTGATTTGCACTGTTGTATTGCATGTGAGCCACATCAAATGCAAGGAGAGCCAAATCGAATGCCTCAAGAAACAGTGTTAGTGTTTTTTTTAGGCTTAGCACCTTCAAATGAATTTTTCCACAAATAAACAATTTTTCTCCAAGGCAACATTTCAGATGTCATTTGTTCAATCTGAAATTCCGAGAAGCTGCATTCCCAAAAACCTGCTTAGAGCATCACTTCTGTGAAAACAAAAGGCTACAAAGGGCAGAAAGGAGACTGATTTGCCACAAGACCTGTCAGGCTGAAAATTTAGACCAACAAGGTCATTGATAGGAGGGCACATTTGTCCAAAGGAGAGTACAGATCTAAAGAAAAACACTGCTTCCATTCAGCAGCAGAAGCAGCTGACATCAAGAAACAGCTTAGGTAATGTCCTAATAGGTTATGGAATGCCATTCAGGAAATTAATCTTTGAATATATGGTATGAAACTTGAATATATTCAAGGTTGAATCAATATATTCAAGCTTCACTCCATATATTCAAGGTTCAATCAATAGATTCAAGGTTCACTTCATATATTCAAATATCAATCAATATATTCAAGGTTCAATCAATACATTCAAGCTTCACTCCATATATTCAAGGTTGAATCAATATATTCAAGCTTAACTCCATATATTCAAGGTTCAATCAATAGATTCAAGGTTCACTTCATATATTCAAATATCAATCAATATATTCAAGGTTCAATCAATACATTCAAGCTTCACTCCATATATTCAAGGTTCAATCAATACATTCAAGCTTCACTCCATATATTCAAGGTTCAATCAATACATTCAAGGTTCACTCCATATATTCAAGGTTCAATCAATACATTCAAGGTTCACTCCATATATTCAAGGTTCACTTTATATATTCAAATATCAATCAATATATTCAAGGTTCAATCAATACATTCAAGTTTCGCTCCATATATTCAAGGATTCATTTCACATAAGATTAATTTCCTGAACGGCATGCCATAATAGGTGTATGTATATATCACCAATTCATATTCATATATATATATATATATATATATATATATGTTATAAAACTGCAACAAATTAAATGGGTTTGAACTATTGCTGGATGACTAGTTAGTTAAAAACCGTATTATTTTATTTCTTTAATCTATTTTCAAGTTTTTTCTGTAATTATTTGAACAAGTCTGGAGTGAAAATGCCATCAGTTTATATTTTACTGCATTCATTAAGGTATTAAGCATTAAGCCTATTTGACATAGATCCACTGTGCACACGCTGCTGAACTTTTAAAATGAATATTTCCTGGCAACTTATGATAATGTTCTGCATCCTATTTCTACTTGATGGAATATTGTGCTTTGTGCCTTAAAACTTTTGGGATGTCTTGTGCACAGAGTGTATGATGTGGCTAAAGCATGAATTGTTATTTTGCAATCTGTTTATTGAGGAACATAGCCTCATTTTAACTGTGTTTACCTGAGGATACATTTTAGGCTAAAAATACACATATAATAAGTGAAAGATGAAAATGATCAAAAGGCTAAAGGCTTTTTATGTGATTTCATATCTGTACTGTTTAATATTTGTACTGAATATGTTTTGAGAAGTTACTGTTGCAGGAATTCTAATTGGGATTGGGAATTTATGTGGATTGCATTATTTCCATGTAACTTGGACAATTTAAAAGACTGAGCTCTGCTCTGGTTTTACAAATATACTTAAAGTGTTGGACTACACTGATTAGTGAAAAAAAATCAGAGGAGCTGTACAGTAATATAAAGCCTGTCATACCTGACCGTGACATATTACTGCAAAGTTGGAACTCTCACTCATCTCACTCGGACCTTTAGGCAAACAGCAGTGGGTCCTAAAGTAGTAGGATGATACTGTAGCTTAAGGGTTTGACCCAAAGGTGTAATATTTCAATGTGTAGTTTTTAGTGGGTGAATCATATTCAGCAAGATTAATTGTAATTTCTTCAGGATCACTTGACAGTTAGGTTTGAGGGCTGCTTCTTAGAGTCTTTCTGGTATCAAGCAGTCAGCTCAGTTATCAGTGTATCACATGAAAAGATAAGTTTCCTGCTTCTTAATGCCATTTTGCTGTTTTTAATTCCATCACACCACGCTGCCATACATTTCACCTTTTTGTAGTCGCTTGCACTAACCAAACTGGCAAAGAATAGGAAAGATAATTGGATTGTAAAAATGAGTTGCACTCCTGTTGTGAATATTGCAATCATCCTTGCCTTGATGTTTTCTCTTTTTTTTCTTACAGAAAGTGAGGAGTTCGGGCCTGTCTTCATCCACGAGCCAGATGATGTTATTTTTCCTTTGGATTCTGATGAAAAGAAAGTGATGATGCACTGTGAGGCAAGGGGGAATCCACCACCCACATACAGGTGTGGCATTTATTTGTTTGTCTCCACCTCAGTTTTCACAGTACAATAGTTTGCTATTCATTAAGAAATATATTAGAATCTCTCTCTTCTTATGTCTTTCAGTTGGCACATCAATGGGACCGAGGTAGATTCAGAGACAGACTACCGCTACAGCTTTGTTGATGGAGACCTAATTATTACCAATGCAAGTGAAATCACTGACTACGGGAAGTACCAGTGTAAAGCAGAGAATAGTTTTGGAACCATCCTCAGTAGAGATGCTCTATTACAGTTTGCATGTGAGTAGATGTTTTATTTCATTCTTTCCACCACCTTTTACATTTCTGCCTACACACTCGGTAAAGTAACATGGAACTTATTATTAGCTTCAAACTCTCTGTCCCTTTTAGTCAAAATACACCTAAATGGCCTCAAGGGTAAATAAACATGACACTGTTTACAGTAAGGTTTGTTTCTGAATGTAGTTTCCATCGGCTCTGTCTACTACTGTATAGGTACACTGCTAACAGGGTATGTGCCCTTAAAGACTGTGTCTCAGTGTTAAATGAGAGCAAAAAGCACATTTTTTCCCCCAGTAATCCGCTGGCTTACCTCCAAAGCACCATCACAAGCTAAGCTGCACACAAAGAAAGAACAGAGGTGCTATGCTCAGAGGAAAACACATTGCTGGTGTACTCTGCAGTTTTCTCAGGAGCAATGACCATAACAGCCTTATTGGCATGTCTGGAGGGAACGTGCTACTCTCAATCACTGAGCTGTAGCTAGAAAGAAAAGTACATGTTCTTCTGAGTTGTTATGGGGATTTAAAGTTGTAATGACATTATTTAGGAAACAAATGGCCAAAGTACCCTGAAATTATACAGGCAGGAAAAAGGGATGGACTGCTCTTCTTTATTCTTTCATATACAGTATGTTAATGTATTAAAGAAAAGGAAAACAGAAATGAATACATTTGAATTTAAATATAAGCCAAACTAAACTGGCAGGCTGAAAGGCCCAGATGGTGAAGCACAGACACAAGCTTAAAATTAAAAAACAGCATTAGTTTATGAGCAACCGGACCCCTCATCTGTTCTCTCAGCGGTCCAGATCGTTTCCTCGTCCTCTCTTTGCTCCAGGGTCACGTGCGTTTGTGAAAAAGAGCAGAGCTTAATAAATTGCCTGAAAATGAGCAATGTAACATTTATGTGCTCATCTATTCGTCTCAGCCTCAAGTTAAGACATGAGAAGCTATTTACAGTTTTGCATAAATATCAGGCATCCACTTGAAACATTGTCCATTGAATTCAGTGTAGTAATAGTCAAGATAAAGTTTTGATATAATTTTGTGTTTTAAAGAGTCATTATGCCACTTCCTTATTGTGTGTTTCAATGATGAAGTTTCCTCTTCATCTGTTAAACTAAGATGATTGTAATTATGATGATTAAAGTTAAAACCTAATCCTTGTAAAGACTGCCATTACTCTGGAAGTTTTTACAGTCCAGTTCAGTGTCTGCCTGCTCGGGATAAACCAAGATGGGTGTCTAAGTGTATCATTGAGTTGGTTTATTAGGCCTCCCTGTATTTGCTTCTTGAACAAGGCTTCAATTAATCTAAATATTCTGAAGTAAATGAGAACATTGCCAAGGATATCTCTAAAATTGCAAATCTCTTTTTTTTCATCACCGTTTAATTCAGCGAGTCTCAAAGTTTTGATTACAGCATGTTCATTTACGGCTCCAGCATTTCAGAGATCCAGAAGAAATGCAGACAACTCGTACAAATTCCTCATCACTGAAACAGCTTACTGCACTTAGTAGTTTAGTGAGCTACGACTAAGCATGCCTGCTTTTCACAAGATCTGTGAAGACTGACTTTTTGGCAGATATGTCTTGCTCAAACTGCCCAACCATACATTTGCACTCACCACCCATGAACTTCAGGATTTATTAGTCTCGTAAACACATTATATGAAATTCTTTTTGCAGATAAGGCAGATCTCTATATCTTTTCCCAGAGGTCTAGACAGAATAAGAGTTCACCCATTTTTCCTGAAGTCTCCTGCTCTCTCGACCACAGTTTTTCTGTGGTGGCTTTTCCATTTGGTTTCCTTGTGAAACTGCTGAGTTATCCACTGAAATTGATAGCTTTAGCTTACGGTACTTGTAATAGTGACAGGATTGAATTGGATTCCAGTTGCCATGCAACCGATACCTTCCTGCAAGTGTCATTTACAACCTGACAGACAAATGTTAGGGGAGTGCAGTTTGAGACAGTGGATGGATAATGTGATAAATGTAGGCTGTTTTGAGAGCCCTCATTTCCCATCATGCCCATGCTGGACTGGACTAGTCACTGTCACGTTCCAATGCGAGCCACTGCCTGATCTATGTTGTGTGTATACAAGGGTAAATGACATTAACCATCCGCTATCTCTAATCTATCTTTTTAACATGTTTTACTATATGTCTGAATGTTATTTTTATTCATCATACAGTTAAGTTTCAGAAATTGCACTGTAATGCACCACACAAGTTTCCTCCCATCTGTTATATACAGTAACGACTAATTTGATATGTTTTGTGGTCTGTTCTGTTGAAAGCTTTAGCGTTTCATTCCCAGTTTTGTCTGGAAATAGCAATGTAGTTAGAATTTAAAAAGAGAAACAATCATTTTAAAGAATAAGAAAACAAACAAATAACAAACACATGAAAAATATTATGAACAAGTAAAGAATAAAAACTTTTCTAGATAAAATATATATAAAAAAAGAGGTTTGCATGGCGCTGTGGTGGTAGCACTGTTGCCCCACCTGGGGCCTTTCTGTGTGGAGTCTGCATGTTCTCCCCATGTGTGCGTGGGTTCTCAACAGCTTCCTCCCACCATCCAAAAACACGCATGTTAGGTTAATTGTTGATTCTAAATCGATATGGATGTTTGTCTCATTTGCCTCTGTGTCGGCCCTGCATTGAATCGGCAGCCTTTACAGGGTGTGGCCCGCCTCTCGCCCAATGGCAGCTGGGATAGGCTCCAGCACCCCTGTGACCCTGAATTGGATAAATCGGGTACAGAAAGGATGGAAAATGATTTCCATAAAAAAAAGACATACATAGAGATAGTTATTTACAGATAAGCATATTTTGGAATGAGCAGATGATATGTTGGAGTTCATCCTTGGTTGACTGGCAGGTGTGTCAGCTGATATGATAGCCGCTTGTCACACATCAGCTTCACCCAAGCCACCTTTACACAAAATTGGATTTTTCTAGCAGACAGGTCATTTTCTGTCAGACAGGTCAGTCAGTATCCTGTTGTTGGCGGTGTGACAAAAAGTAATGTGAGAAGGTACAGCGCAGACACTGCACCAAGTTCAAAGTGTTACAGTAGAAATTGCTTATGCAGTACTGTGGTTATTCTTCAACTCTTTTTACCAAACACATCGTTCACTTCGTGTCCAGTTCCAGATGTTCTGTGGCCTCGAGGTTCGGTTCAGCTGTAAGATATCCATCATGGAATAAACGTGTGGCTCAGCTTTAATGTTGAGTCAGCAGCACCGGACAGGAAGGTCCATGTGGGGGAATTGGTTATTCTTTTCTTGTTGTGGCGCTACAGAATTATTGTAGCGTTAAAGAAACTGAAACCATTATTTAGGGTCAGTAAAAATAACAGATGTTTATCTGTGTTTTGTGCCATTATGATAATAAATAACCATATGAACAAGAAAATGTAGATCATATAAAATATGCAACGTTACTTAAAATCTATAAACTTTGCTGTCTAGGCAGTGTTTCACAGAAAAACTGTCCAACAGCTGAATGGTGTCATTCAACCTCATCATCCTCACATTTCTGCTGTTTCAATAAGACAGCTCTGCAGGTTCTGTTTTTGAGTAGGATACATGACTGGAGCTCATTCAGCTCCGTCATATAATTGGTACTCCTCCTAGACTCATTCATATTTATGTGTCAAACAATGTGGTTGTGGATGCTGAGGGAGCAGTGGGTTGACAGCAGAAGGAGCATCGGGTTTGTGTTTCGCATGTTCAACAGTTGTCTGATAGATCTTCCTGTTGAGTTCTGTTGAATTAAGGGATAACAAGCACTGCCTGCTTCAACTCGAGTGAAGCATACCTGAGACAGAGCCTAATGTCAGTTTCACTGTCGCAGTTGTGTCCTCCAGCCTGTTTGTTTGTGGGAAGCAGAAAAATCGCTTTCCAGTAGGATCCATTGTCCACAGTCATATCCTGAATTATTAGATGAATTATTGGCTAACCTTACACTGTTGGAAAATTAACATTAATGCAGATATCTAATTTATTTGCCAACATTATATTTTCCCCTCATATATCAAGCTGTCCTGGAGTGTATATACGTATATAAAATGTAAAAATTTACATAAACAAATAAAATCTGACGATGGTGGGAGACAGAATCAGTAGAGAAAAGCCACTGAATATTTTGCAAAGATGCAAGAAAATTTTTTTAATACTAAATGAGTAGCAAGTTTTCAATATACATTCATTTCTTTTGTTTAACAATCACATAGGGGTTGTTTCTTAAATAAGGTTAGGTTGAGACCTCAGTAATCAGGTTTGTTTTTAGCACTATTTAGCACTTGGATTGACTCACTTGTGTCATTCTTTCTTTAGCTTTATGCTGTACAAAAAAATGTAGCAGCATCGATGTGCTATGGTCTACATACCCTAAAAATACGACTCTTCAAAGGGTCCACTGAAACAAAGAAAGCTGCCCTGCAGCACACATTTGAATGCAGGACCTTCATTCGCTCTTTCCACATATCAAATGGTGGGTATTTATCACTCAGCATGGAGCCCAAGTTTTCTTTCCCCCTTTTATGTTAGCGCTGCACATATCCATGCAGTGGCCCAGTGGTTGAGCTCTTTACCTCACTCAGATACATATGAACAGTACTTTTCCTCTGAATGTTTTAAAGCAGTAATTGCATGCTGCTTTGAATTGAAAAAAGTTTTGTCTTGTGTTTTGCAGTGAATCTAAATTAAGATATCATGCAGAGTTAGCAGTCTTCTGGTTACGTCTCTTATCTGGTGAGCTTTATTGTCCTAATTAAAAAGTGTAACTACTATAAATTCAAGCAGAAAATACTAAATCCTTGTCTGCAACTCGACCCCAATGGAGTTTCCAGTTTTCACATACATACTTAAATTTCAAATTTGATTTAGGCTTGGAAGTTAACGCTAATGCAAATGATGTTCTCCTCAAGTTTGGTGGCACCCTGCAGAATATGCAGGTGAATTTGGAGTCTTTTTTTATTCTGAATTTTGTTGGGTTCATACAAATACTGAAAGGGCATGAGAATGTACTTCAATATAACACCTGGTCCACAGGTTTTATTATATCAAGGTAGCACACTGAACACAGTCCTGGAGAAAGGTTCAGTCAAGGCTCTTCATTTTATATCCAGGAAACCTTCTGGGTCATGGACTTCGTTCCAAAGGTGTTTCAGTGGGATGCTTTTTTTCCCTTTTTGTTTTGAAATTCTGAGCTGCTGGACTCACACTTGGGCTGCTTTTCAGCCGTGACTTTGAAGGCAGCAGGCAGAAAGGAGGGCCTCTGATCTTTTTCCCCAAAGACTTCTTCTCTCTGCAGATGTGAGCCTGGTGAAGGCTTAGGTATCGAGCCACTCTGAGCAGTACAGTAGTAATAAAATTAATGTGATGCTATGTCTCGAGCATTGATAAATCCACACACACACACCACTTCAAAGTGTTCTAGTGTATCATTTGTTCATGTCCACTGATTGAATTCAGACCCTAAAATGAGTGATTTGCATCGAGCTTGAATGCTTGCTGCAAATTTTCCTCCACTGAAATTCTGGATTTTAAACATTTAGATGGACATATGTTTATTTGAAATTTTGGGGGAGGCTTCAATGATTATGCAGGTTTTGCATTATTTCTAAAGTTATTTGCATACATTACTGTGGTGTGCTTAAAAATGCTGCTGATAGGATAGTATAGGAATGCCTTTAACATTTATGTCTTGTTTTTCATTGCTGAAACACCCACTTAGCTTTTATTTTTCTTAAAGATTTCACATGCTAAATAATCCTTGCATCTATATTGTGTTGCTTACATGGCAATCAAACTATTATGTCTATTTGAGGTACCTCTGATTTCTTTCTGATTACTAATGTTGTTGCTGACTCAAATGCAAAATGCTTAATTTCCAGCTGCGTGGAAATGTTTCCCAGTGGAGACGTCAGCCATTACCGGCTGTTTGATGAGACTCTTAAACTGGATGTTCTGTACCATTGTCAGAATTCTTATCATGTTATAACAGCTAAGGAGGAAACATTCAATGTTTTTGAAATAAAGCAACGTGTCTAAGAAGATTCTTGTTTACTATGCAAAATAAAAGCAGGGAAGTGAATATCTGCAGCAAAACAGACTCACAGCTCGTTGCTGCCACGTACAGCTGTTGTTGTTGCAGTTACTCATTTGTTACTTTCTGATTTCATGTTTTACACAATGAAAAATCTGTGTAGTGCACCTACTGTCTGTTTTATAATTTAAGATATTGATAATACATAGTCTCTGTTTCAATTAAAAGGGGGAAGGAGGTATAGAAGAAGGAATTCCCACTGACATGAAAGACAGAGTGCTGACAGCTAATGTTGAATCAATAGCAAGCACAGTGACAATCATTTGCTTTCCAGCTCTACTCTGGCAGCAAGTTGTCAGGCACAAATAAATTAACTCTTGTCACACATACCAAATGGGCCAACATGATGGGAAGCAGCTACAGGATAGCGGTCTAAGATAGCCTTGTTAAAAAGGGAACGGCAGGCAAAACTGGAGCATGCATTTTATAATATTACAGGGTAACTGCTCCTAATTTAAGATGTAACACCTGATGCTGAATTGACAGCCAAGTATGAAGGGAATCAATCATGACTAAAAGGTTCAACCCATCATAGTTAATGTCAAATGACTCGGGGCACCAACAGAAGCTGCAGTTTGTGTTTTTTTTCAGTTTTCAGCTGTTGTGTTTTGCAACTTGAACATTGTTCCCTGTCAGGAGCTGATAAACTGTCGGCTCAGTGGTGGCTTGTTTTAGGCACAGAAAGTGATGTGCATGGCAGATAGATTTGTGTTCAGATTGATTGCTTGCAAAAATCCAGGTTGCAAAAAAAGATGATACACTGACAGAAATTTAGCTCAACTTCAAGATAAAGCGAAACTGCCCATTTCATGAGTTGTTCATGAATATCTGCCTACTGGATCAGAGATGATGGTAAATACTGCCGTTCAAAGTGATGGAAGCATCAGCCCATACTTTGGGCTTTCTTCAACAAATACCTAAACTGCATTTTGATTTTAGGAACCATTTCAACCTGACAGGTCAATTATAGTGATTATTTCTGTGTTTTGTTCAATTTCATGTCGATGTTTTTCCCTGACAATAAAAAGAAGAAAAAAACGGGAAATTGTATTATATCTGCCACAAGTTTGGACCCAAATGCTGTCTAACGTACAGAAAGCGACAGGCTGAGACAGTAATAAACCTTTATTTAGATAAAAACCTAAAATGCCTTAAAGTCCAAAGCAAAGCAAGGCAGGAACAGAAAAATTAAAGCTGCTGCACATAATGACAAACAATGACAGTGATCTGACAATAAAACTTGGGGGAGGTGATGAGCCACTTAGTGACTAAATTAAACTTATGTGAAGCAAGAGCAGGAGGCAACCTAAATGGAATGAACAATGGAAAATGGGAAATAAAGTTATCGATGACCCAGAAGGAGAAGCAATATCAAAATAAAAGAGAATGAGATAAACCAAAGAACAGCACATGAAAATCCAAATAACAAGGACAACTCTGCATCCAACAAAAGAAGCACACAGTCAGACGTCCTTACCGCGACAGTCGCAGCTCCAGTATTTCCATAAATAATTACATCCGACAATTCTGGAGAACATTATTCAAATCCAAATACATGCAGCAGAATTCATTCAAGGGCTTCGGAGCAGCGAATGGACATGAAAACTGAAAAGAACACCTGCTGTTAGCTTTTAACATGATCAGGGACTCTGTTTTCCCAATGATTTGACAAACAAAAATTAATCAGCGACTACTTTCATAGAATCTCAATTGTTCACATCTTCTGTTGGTCAAATCATGTGCAAAAACTCTTTCTCTGTTTCAAACACGCATCCCTGTTAGTTTACATTCCTCCTGTAACCATTCCGAAGGCAAAGCTAATAAACATTCAACCTCTGTACGGGATTTCTCAGAACAGAGTAGAATTATTCGTTATCACTAAAGAAAGATTGTCTTTTCACATTGTTTCAGATCTTGGTGCTTTCAGCACGAGGACCCGGGGTGGGGTTTCTGTGCGTGAAGGTCAAGGTGTGGTGCTCATGTGCACCTCTCCTCCTCATTCACCAGGTAAGAGTTTAGATATTGAATCACAGGCTTCCTTTTTCATTTCTGTTGATTCTAATTTCTACCACAGCACACATTTCTTTTTATTACAGTGCCAAGGTGAATGATTACCCTCTTTATTTATTTATTCATTGCTTTCTATTTTGATGATTAGGTTTTGGAGCTGTCCATTCTCCTGTCCATCCATCCATGCCGCACAGATGTTAAGTGTGATAATTTATGGCAAGAACAGAGCCAGAATACAGATTCTCAGAGATCAAATTTCCTGGATCATTAGAACTGGAAAGAAATGTTACACAGACAATTATTTCACAAAGACAGAGCATAGGGACATCTTTATTGGCACATCTTGAATATCCCTCTCTACAGTTGTCCTCTAGCAGCTCTTATGTGAGCCAAGACGCATCCAGGTTTCCTGTTTGTAAGCATAGACTTTGGAGTGTTTGCAAAGGGCTCCTCAGCACATACAGGTCCCACTTCATCTTCATATATCCTGTCAATCACTTTACCACATCAGACAGGACCCCACGTACGGCGTAATCAAGTGTCGGGAACATCAACAGTGTACAGGAACATCTATAATGAGCATGGGTTGGTTGCCTTCAAAGGTTATGGAGAATCCCAGCGCTAAGACTTCCAGATCAGGACTGATAAACTGTCGATGGCTAAACAACCAGACACAAAAGGGGGCATTCGTGATAAATGACAAACACTTCAAGAACACAAGCAGTTCAAATACCAGGGGCCTAAAAAGGACATTAAAAAGATGTGGGAGGTGAAAGTAACAGTAGTGTCAGAGATAATCTGAGCAGTCAGAGTAACTCAAACAGATTACACGATCGACATCTCTGATTACCGTTCATGGAGCAACTAAGATTCTGCATAAAACCCTCCAGCTCCCAGGCCTCTGGTAGAGGACCCCAGCTGGAAATTTCAACCACCCACATGGAGTGAGTGTGGAGGGCTTCTCTTTTTCCTCATGAGCTAAATGTTCACTGTGGGTCTCATCATGTAGTGTCCTGAAGACTCTTCATGCAGAATTGTAGACTTTAAAAATCAAACCACCATACATAAAATGAAAAAGTGAAAGCAGACTGAAGGATGGTTTGCTGCAACCCTGCCAGTTCTAAACCATCACCCAGATTTCAGTCCCAATCACAACGTTGAATACACTCCGGTTACACTGCTTACATTAGGCTGACCATCACTGAACAGTTTAAAGTGCTTTTGATTTGAATTTAGTCCCTGCATTTCTGTTTTTCACATTAATGGGCTGAAAAGCGCTACATGTGCTTCTTTAAACACAGCTCAGCTCTTCCATCTTTGATATTTAAGTGAAACAAAGTTTGATTTCATACCAATTACTGTGCTCATAAAGGTACATGTGTGAAGTTGCACTGTTAGCATAGTAGCTGCTTTTGTAGTAAAAGTAAAGCTTTCATTTTTTGTGCTCATGTTTCCATTTTTATAGACAATGCTTAAATACAGGCAACATTATGATTTAACTTCTCAACATTACTTACATGAGATGAGAAACTTGAGATATATTTTTAAATGCCACAAGACTCTGTTACGGTAATGAACGCCTTGCTGAGTCTGAGCGTGTCACGACTGAAATTCATATTATAAAGAGAGTTCAGACTGTGTTTGTGTTAAATTGGCTGTCGAAGGACTCAAAGACATTAAAATGACACTTAAATTAGATATGTCTCATGAGTGGAAATGATCTGAAATCACTGAGATGTAAAAAGTTTATTATTTTTTCATTTCATGGCTCTGATCAGTTGTGTGTGTGTGTCTCTGGTAAACAGTGTTGCACTTTTATAAAGATGAAATATAATGAGCTTTGAACAAAACTGATAGACCTATGATATCTTTTTCCAAAGATTCTTGTCATTTTTGTGGTGTGCAGTCAGTGTCGTAGTACCAACTCTGGAGTGCAGCTACTCTGTCTCAGGATTACCTCCTCTGCAGATTCAGGATGCTAACTTTGTGAACAATCTTGGGTTTTGGTATTTGAAATAACTTAAGAATAGCTTATCTGGTTGACAGTGTGGCTTTGTGGACAACAGTCTCAAAGCAAACAGCTTAATATTGTTGTCAGTTCTATGCTCTGTGTAATCATATTTCTTAGATATATTCAGTCTTAATTTGTGTCTCAGCATGGTTTGTAAAGAATACAAAACATGTAACCTAATTTGTACTTGCAGGGATCAGCATGTATACCACACGCATACAAACAGATACTCATGAATAAAATACAAAAGTTTCACCCTGGATCCAAATACCTTGATAATTATTCAAAGATTAATAGGTACGAAGTCAAATAATCCCTTTTTGTGCACTTTCCTTTCAGCTGTATTACCTGCTCCTGTTGTTTAATAAGCCTAAATAAATTCATAAAGACATCCATACACAGGCATGCTGTCTGGAATCAGTCCATCACTTTCTCTGGCAGTTTTACCTTCTGATGCTATCAACAGTTGATTGAATTAACCTCGCAGCAAATAACAAGGCCGTGTTTAATCCTTGTTCTTTTATTTTAAGGACCTCAGCATCATCTTCGAAGACTTTGTAAAGACAAACAAGATATTTTGTTTCTCCACCTTTACTGTGAAATATATTTCAGAGAGTAAGACCAGTCGATATATCCAGTAAGAACAGAGGACAATTTTGGATTATTCAGTAATTATTAATCATCTTTTCACAGAAACTGAATCAACAACTGCCTATTTATATTTTACAAGGCTTTTTCTATGTGAAAACGAGCTTTCCCAGCTTTCTCCAATGATATAGCTCAGTGGAGACATTCTACTTCCACAGAGCATATGATTTTATAAGTAGGTTACTTAGACATAAAAAGCAGCTCAATAATGAAACCACTTTTTAAAGTGTATCTGTCTTCTCCTTTCTTTCACAGAGATCATCTACAGCTGGGTATTTAATGAGTTTCCCTCCTTTGTTGCTGAGGACAGTAGGCGCTTCATCTCCCAGGAAACGGGCAACCTGTATATCTCGAAGGTGCAGCCCTCAGATGTTGGAAGTTACATCTGTCTGGTGAAGAACACTGTGACGAATGCCAGGGTTCTCAGCCCTCCAACTCCTCTAACCCTGAAAACTGACGGTGAGGATTTCATCGGTTAAATCATACACAGAATATCTCAGAGGCCTGATTGCATTGCAGATTTTGTTAGATTTATTGCAGTGTCTGCATTTTCCAGCTAAAAACATTTAGGCACAGATGAAAATCTAGAAGTAGATCTTAAATGTTGCATTATGGGGCAGACTTTTGCTTTTTCTGAGCTTCATGATGGTAGAAGGCATTCTGAATACCATACACACCATAAATAGTGAGCGATGCTTTAATGTTAGTGTGGGGGGCCTTCTTTGCTCACAATGCGTTTGGTAAAACCGGCCATCAGGGAAATCATTTTCCTGCATAAAATTAACTGAATCAATGGCCCTTGCTGTGGATGGGAGTATTCTCTTTTATACTTGCCTCTCAGGAGCCATGCTGCAGAGCTGGTTGTCAGATTCAGGGGTGGATTTTACCTACAGCCTTTTAAAATGAGACTTCAGAGTGTCCATCACACAGGTGCCTGTCATTGTCAAGGTTTTGGAAAACCACTGAGATTACATCCACTGTGAAGTTGTGAAAGGGTCTTTGTTCCTCAGAATATTTTATTTTTCCAAAATGTTTTCACACAACTTAACCTCTTTATGATTTCATTCCTTCCTGCAAGATTCTTGCTCTATGATTGCATAATGCTGTATGAAGTTGCCCTCTGAGACATACATATTACTTAGCACATAACCCTGCTAAATTACTTTGCGTCTCACTAAAAGTGATGCAAAATGCAGTGAAAGGCTCGTGGTCAGTCTCTATCAGCACTTTAACATGCAGAAAGACTCTTTGTTGTTATTTTTCAACATCAAGTGAAGGAAGAGAAATCAATTTGTTGCATCAAAAGGATCCTTTTGTGAACAAACACTTAGCCTGTGATAGTTTTTTCATATGTTTGGAAGAGCAAACATTGGAAAATCACCTTAAAAGTGCTTAGATTCCAAATGACCCAGGGCTGGTCGCCCCCAGTAAATTCTGCCCAAGAGCAGATGCTTTAATGCGAAAACAAGTTGGTGTCAAAGTGTATGTATCTACAATCAGAAAGAAACTGGATCTATATTTGAGACATGCTATGAAAAGTGCCTCAAGAGAAAATCAGAGCAAAGCTACACTTTGCTGATGAACATTCAGTCCAATGCCTGGCATTTTGGTTTAAAGTATTCTGAAAAGACGAGGGAAAAAATGGAGTGGTCTGGCCACAGTTGGTGTAGAAATTAGATTCTTAGGACAAGAATCTCAACACCAGCTGCCAAGCATTGTAGTAGAAATGAATGGTTTTGGGTTTCTTTGCTGCCTCAAGGACTGGATGCAGCTGGCACCGATTTAACTCTGAATTCTTCATAATATGAAAGAGCACTTCAAAATGATAGTCTGGAAGTTTAAGCTTAACCCTGAAGTGAAACTTTCAACAGGATAATTATCTTAAACTAAGATTCATTGGGGAATGGCACAAAAAGCAGCAATGGAAGGTTATGGAGTGGGCAAGTCAAAGCACGGTTTGGAATCCCAGAGAAAATCTTGTGTGGGAATAACAAACACTGCACATAAAAGAACACCCTCAAGCATTTGCAACTGAGGGAATAGTGCATGGAATACATGCTCAAAAACTACAAAAAGCTGATTTCTGAGACTGGTGGACAATTATTCTAGAGGGCTTAGAAGAAGGAGCTCCACGTGCTTCTGGTGCCAAGAGTTGGTTCATGTTTTACCCAGCAGAACATTACATTAGGAGTATTACATATTCCTTGTAGTTTTGTTCAAGTCCTTTATTTGTAGGCAGTGGTTCAAAGATAATGAAATCAGAGCTGCACGGTTGCTTGTTTCAGCACTGACACATCATGGTGCGCATGTGGAATGCTCATACTGCAGTGCATGCATTTTCAACCATAGCAAGTTTTACTCAAACATATACTGCTAGAATTTTCTTTTGCTGCTCGGTATCTGAGGAAACTCACACCACTTCTCATTTTCTTAAAACATTAGATGCGGACACTTTTCTTTTTTTTAGATTGACAACACATTGAACTAAATGAGGATGGAGCATGAAAAACGAATAAAAGGAAGATATCAATGCAAAAATAAATCATCCACATTAGTCCAGAAATACCATGTACTGGCTGCAAAATAAAGCAAAATCATGCAAAGTTCTGCATGGGTATAAATGCCAGATTTGAATGTCAAGAAAAAGAACTAATACGACATGTCGGATTAGCAGGAGAATATGATCTGAGCACAGTGGTATTCACCTGCTTTGTGTGAGGAATGTCGGGAACAGGTCTAAAAACTGAATGCATATTAAAAGAAAGAGCAAAAAATGTTCTTCATTTTCAAGGCAGCTGTTCTCCCCACACAATCACTACAATTATTCCAGAGTGGTTCCTTTTTCCTGAATAGATCTGTTCAAGTCAGTCATCTATTTTCTTCCAATCGCAGTATTTTCTCATTTTTCTTTACGAATGCATGTTGCAGAAAAATGACATATCACAAAGCCAGTTTTTTCTGCTATTCTGTGGCCATATATCATGCTTATTTGTGCAAATGTGTCAAAAAACCAAGAGTTCCCATGGAGTGTAGCATGTTTTTTGTTTTCCTGTCGGGCTGTGATGCGTGTTGAAGGACAGCTCCATCACCTGCAACACAAGACGGCCAAATGAGATTATGCCAAATACTGTCAATTTTTGTGTTCCAAGTCCTGTGAAGCTCTGTAGTCTTCTATATTGTGAATTTGGATGTGAAAAAAATGAAAATTATATTGGCACACCTCACTGCAATAACCCAAATGCTGCTGCGCCTTCAGTCGTTGGAGTCTGACCAATTAGACACTGCAATCTGCGATTATTACACAACAGACAGTTGAAGCTGGATCTGTGCTCGACTCGTTGCTGTCAGCTCCAACCCTGACGCTCTTAATCAAAACAAGCATCTGGGCTCCATTATACCCAGCTGGAGGCCATCGATCCTCAAATCGCAATCCTGGGCAGAATGAGGCTAAACACGGAGCTCCAGACCAATGCGCTGTTTTTAAAACGGAGTTAATCTCAGAAACAATATCTCTGATGTGTTGCCTCTGTATAATTACAAGCAACTGCAGAATATTACAGGTAGTGGCAGCAATTTCGATGCGATTATGATGCTAAATATAGAAAAACCACTGGCAAAATAAAATCAAATGAAATGATAATGATCATTTAACTGCAGGAGGAACTCAGGTTTTGAGTTATTTTTGTGAAAACTGTCACTGTTTCCGGTGATTTACTCAACTGCAATGAAGATAAAATGCTTTTATTGGGCAGTACAGCTGGATATGAGTATTTTAAATATGGATTTACCGTTGATAAAGTGTGCATAAATAATGATCATAATGATTTAATAAGCTTTGTATGGAGCAGTAATTTTGGTAAATGCAGGAAGTAATATAGACATTATCCACTGATAATTACCGGTCGTAATAGTATATTACGAGGTGTGAGTATGTACCTGACGAATAGCAGAATCTACCCTGTCATTTATGTTACTATGCTAACAGATAATGTAAATGATCAACTTTTCATCGCCAGTACTCTTGGTGTTGTTCTCTCAATGCCAGCAGTAACATCCGTGAAATATCGTGTTTGCAGGCATCTCCACGTGAGCATGTTAAAAAGATCTGTAAATCCCAATGTAACGGTAAAGAATAATATAGGACTTCAATATCTGGTCGTTGCAATGGCTTTTCAAAAAATTATTTTTGATATATTGCTTTTAATGAGAACAGGCAGCAGTGTTAGAGGTGTCATTTTCTCTGCCCCTCCAAATCTAATTATAGGATTAGACAAAAATCAATAAAAGTAAAATCAATTAAAGTCATATTACCAGAGATTTATCGGACCATTTTCTGTGGTATTAATCATTCTCCTTGTATAAACCATGACTGCATCACTGATGCAGTATAGGTGGAGTACCATTGTTTTGAGCAACCTCCCAATGGATGTGACAGTAGAACTGCAGTTAAAGCGACCGGTCGAGATGTCCAGGAAGTGACTGACCAATTACATTCAGATTAAAACGTACAAAATTAGTCATGTCAAAATGTTAGGTTTATTTTCTGTATCAAAGTTTTACTATTTATCCTGCTTCAGAGCTTTTGCTAAGCATGTTAAAACACAGATCTCATGGAGCTTTGCTATCAGTTTGGGATTAACGCTGGTTTGGAAATGAACAAAGCACAGCAGAAAAACATCATTTTCATGCGATTAATAAAAGAAATTGAAACTTGAAATAGATAGCTATGCTGCCAGGGATGGCGGGTAATGTTTTAGCACATCGAGTCGAAACCTTATTTTTTACGGTTCTATCAAGTCCAACCACTGAGACCGAGTATCACATTGAATATACTATGGCAAGAACCAATGACATATTGCAAATTCATTATATGTGAAGGGCTGCTTTGGAGCCATAAATGTTAGAAATGAGATTGAAATTGAAAAGTTCTTTGGAACAAATATCATAAAACTACTTTTTCATACATAGAGGGCCCAAATACAATAACTCTACCCCTCTACTGCATTCATTTTATCACATAAAAAATGTCAGGTACACGTAAAAAAAGTGTAATCATGGTTTCTCAAATGTCAAGCTGGCAATTTGTCTTACTGATCATGTGCTTTATAATGCATGTGGAGCAGCTCTATCAGCCATGTGTCACCATGCGTTTTCACATGCACACATGCAGGAAGCAGCATTTCCACTGATGCCGTTCACGAGTCAGAAAAAGTGAAACCCTCATGTTGTAAACTCCAGATAAGTAAGACAATATTAACTGGATCCCAGATGATGCCATTTGCCTTTGTTACTACATTTCCTCAGTGCCATCTGACACGTCATTCTGTCTCACTGAAATAAATGGTCAACCTAACATACAGAAGAATAAACAAAGAGAACATGTCCTCTGGCTACAACTTAGAATGAAGGTGTTAACAAGACTGATAAGGCATTATCACTTGTGTCCTTCACAATGTGTTTGCAAACTGTCGAGTGGATTACTAATTCTTCAGGATCCTGTTCTCTGTTGTAACTGAGTATTTGTCAATTGACTGTTTTTCTGCTTCTTCTTTTATACATCAGTGTGCTGCCTGTAAAGTATTTAACATCCATACATGTTTGTTCCAACAGCAAACAATTAAAGAGTTGACTTTGAAATGTAATTACTACAATCTAAATCAGTTTTTTTTTCATGTTAAATATGAGAAGTGTGCTCAGTTGCATGCTTTGAAGTTGGTCTAAACTGCCATTACGAGTTAGGCTAATGAACAGCGTAAAAAATGAAGATGGATAGCTAAAAAGATACGCCAGATGGTGTGCTTAATGTGCTTTTCACACCTGTACTGTGCATGATTTAATGTACCACATGTATTTGGAGTGATTTAAATATCAGGAGTCTTCAGGAAAATTAGATTTAGTGTTGCCTATTCTTCTGCCATCATCACATAAATACTCATTAAATAGATACAGCTGGAATAGGAAACAGGTATCCCTATCTTCTGAAAGCACTATATTCAGTGTATGTGTAGCACACTGCGAGGAAACAAGAGAATGATGGGAAATTGGAGATGCGGTAAGTTACTGCAGTAATTCACTGGTTTTTAATGTCTTCTATCCCTCTTTCTTAACCTTTTCCAGGTGTCATGGGTGAATATGAGCCCAAAATTGAAGTACATTTTCCTACGTCTGTTCTGGCTGCCAAAGGAGTGACTGTCAGGCTGGAGTGCTTTGCTCTAGGGAAGTAAGTAAACAAGGACATATTGCACAAACACAGATAGCTGTTTATTACAGCAGTATCATCTTAATCACCAGGAGCAGTAAGCTACACACCGCCATTGCTCTGTTGCTGAGAGATCCTTTAGTTTATGCTGCCTGTGTTCTTCCCTCTTCTTTAAATCTCATTATTCCATTACCTGAATAGAAAGCAGGCATATCTTGTCTTGAGGCAGTATGTTAAGTGAGTGTAGAGAAGTGCAGCATTGCAGCTCTGCTGTTAGATGGCATGTTAGTGCATGGGGGGAAGACCGAATGGGGAATACAGCCCTAGGGAGCCATGTGTTCTTATAATTGAGAGCCCTAATGTATCTGTGTTCCTTGGTCGCTTTCAGTGTCTGTTATGAATGTAGAAGGCCAAGGTTGTAGACTTGGAAAAAAAAAAAAGAAATTGATAATAGCTGTCTACCAGGAGGGAAAGCACTCTTTCTTCCAAAGAGATTCAGACCACTTCAGTTGGCTAAGAGTTAGTGTTGCTTTATGGTTTCCAAGCTATTTACTATACACACACATATATATGTGTGTGTGTATGTAATAATCATCCTCAAAAGAAATTGCTGTTTGACATTATATATATAAAAATCTACTTTTTTTTTTTAAATCATCCCAGCTGTTTACAATTATTCCTCATTAATTATTCTCAAATCTACAGATGACTAAGGGCCACACAAGTCCTTATCTTCACTTTAGTTAATTATCAATATATTAAGTAATTTCCTGAATCTATAGGGAGTGCATAATAATCTCCTACCCCTTAGTGTTCCGCATTCAGCTAAGCAGGAGTTCCTGGATTCTTGTTAAACGACCAAATAGCTTCAGTTCTCGCCCTGTGCTTCCTCTATTAAAGTAATTTGTGCATGATGGCTTTCAGTAAGACAGTGATCCCATCGACTCCCCCTTTTACGCGGAGATGAATGATTTATCAGTGTACCCTATTAAGACATGCCAGTCTTTATATAGTGGTGAAAATGAAGTTAAAATGGGTTTTGTACTGCCGTTGATCAATATGAATGATGGCACCACTATCTAATAAGGGTCAGAAAAGCTCTTTGTTTGTTTTGGCCTAAGCTCATTTGTGACATGGTCGACTAAAAGTGATGATGCTCTTGGAGGCCACATACAGAAGTTCTTAAACGGTATCCCATGTTAGGACATTACCAAGGTGTCAAATCTGTTGGTGTGCACTTTGGCATTTGTTCCTAATGCACCAGCATTGGTAATAGATGCCAACAATAAATGTAGCAAACATCATTCTGGACTAATTACTTCTGAAGAAGTGACAAGTATCACATAGATGGCTGAAGGGATGATGGAAGATCAGAAGGTTCTGATTGTTTTTCCTGTTTATTTTCCATTTCAAATGGTGTTTTACTCGCCGTTTGGCTTGGTTACGGCTACATAGGTAACCAAGGATGAAGTAATTCAACTCTTTGGTTGGATTTTGGAAACAAAACAGTAAGCTTAAAAAAAATATTGAACTGAAAAGCACCTCTTTGTCATGTTTATCCAGCATGTCAGATTATGAAGCAGAAATACTCAGTTTCATTACATTCACCTGAAATCCTGCACAAAAGGTTACCTTTTAGCCTAAGATCCATAGACATTGTAATAATGCTTGTGTGACTGATGGGGATTGATGATGATTTTTAAACCACAGCTGGTGAGTTAGGGCTTCACTTTGGCTCTGGTCTTTCAGATCAGTCCAGTCATAAAAAAGTCCAACCCGCATAATAATCACTTTAACTTTTTAATTACAACAGGACTTAAGTTTAAAGTTCAATAGCTCAGGGTTTTGGCAATCAGTGCTCTCTAATGGTCGCAAAGCCAGCTCACCCATCATGACATTTTGCTATCAGTTCATTTATTTACCAGTTAACTGATTCTTTAAAGCAGTCCAGGCTGAAAACCAAATATGGCACTTAGTTTCAAACTAATTATATTACTGTCGACTACCATTATCTGAGCTGCTGGTGTTCTGGTTTGAATTTAAGTATTTTTTTATATAACAAAATATCACAAATCACATTTTTCTCAAGGGATATACAGCTTATGACATCCCTTTGTAAGCCATCACCCAACACCTTTAATTGAAAAAAATAGAATAAACGTCTGGGAGTATCTGAGGAACAGTCACTCCTTTGACAGGTTGAAATGATTTAATGTGGATATCAGGTGCACAGAGAAGCATCGTGGTAGATTTTTTATATACACGATCAACAGGAAAGGCCTGACCTCTACCATCATTGATACATAAGCACTAAGCCATTTGTGGATTTGCACGTTTTATAAGATCTGTTGGATTCCAGGTCCTATAGAATGACTCCTTAATGACGATAAAGTGTGTCAATATCGCACAGTGCTGCGGGGTTTATAGTCTTGTGTGGTTGACGACCTTTTTCATGCTGGCATTAATGTAGCTAAGCAATCTATTTCAGCCAGCAATGACTGGTTTACAAGACCTCCAGAAGGAGCAACTTTGACTCAAACTCTGTCAATTAAAATCAAATCGCATGCTTTCGCGTATAAATTCTGGTCTGGCTCTTTAGTGCCAGTTTATCACTCAGCTCACTTCTACTTTTTTATTGTGAAGTCAGGATAGTAACTATGCATTCTAATTTTCACCGATAAATAATGGCATGCTTCCTATAAACTGTCAAACAACACATATTTACTTTGAAATCCTGTCTTCACAGTCTGATCTAAAAGCAACTTTGAAAACTGCAATCCTGTTTCCATTTCAAGGGATATTGGAGTGTGAAGTTCATTGTAGTTCAAAAAGCCTTATTCATTTGATGGGTTATGCATTCAACCCACTCGTTTCCACTTAAAATATGATATACGGCATGTGCGTGGGGCTTTCATCCAAATAGCCATAGAGTAGTGGATATACTTTTAGCTTGAGTGACCTGAGCAGGAATCAAACTCTTGAATTCATGCAGCCAATTTCCTCATTGAGCAGTACCGCACCACATTATCAGCAGCATCAGAAAGTGCCTCTTAACATAGTCCATTTTATACTCTTGGTGCAGTGCTTAATGTGTTTGAAAGAGTTGTTTGTGCTCAGATTATACAGGTAAAATGAGTATTTGGGTTTTAGTTGGCTACTTTTTTTCTGAAAAGTTTCAAATTTCCTAAAGGGACCAAGAAATAGAGAACTTAACAAATGAGTTACATGGTAGAGTATTATCTAAATCTTAATTATATAAAGGAAGCCAACTTTCCATTATATTTTGGTATTAGATTTAATTTTGAACCTTTATTATGGGGCAAGACCAGATGAGGGCACAGGGATTGTATGAGACACTAATTAAGATGTAATCTTCAGAGGCTGCCCATGGGCACACACTTAAATTGAAAACTGCAACACCTTATATGAACCCTATTGTGTAAGACATTCACATTGTGTGGGTATGAAAGGCTTACTTTAAATATGTTAGTGTAGCAGTGCCAACACCACACTTAAGACAATCCAGCCTCTTTTCATGTGTCGTTCCACGATGGTGGAATGACCTACCGAGCGCTACAAGAACAGGGGCGTCCCTGTCTATCTTCAAGAAACTTTTGAGGTCCCAGCTCTTCAGAAAGCATCTCCTGTCCTAGCTCTTACCCTGTACTTCCCTCTAAGCCTGAGCTCTATCTCTACACTGTCACCCCTGTCACCTCTGACAGAGTCTGACTGGTGGTTTCCTTCTATGTAGCTTATAGTTGGCTTTGATGTTAGCTGTAATGTTATATCCTCATTTGTAAGTCACTTTGGATAAAAGTGTCTGCTAAATGCTAACAGAAACAAACATATTGATAACAAATAGCCAGAATGTCCGAGTTCAGGATTGTATACCAGCAGCTTTGGAGCACACAGACATGAAGAGTTTCTCATTTTGAAACAAGGGAGCCTATTCCCTTCTGGATGCTCCCCAGTCCTGCAAGCATTTTTAGTCCCAGCACTCATTACTCAGCCTCCAAAGAGAATCCTGCCGTGGACTCTCAAAGACTCGCCGTCATGTTCCAGCCCCTTCAAGGACTCTATAGATTTTCTTTGTTCTCTGGCTTGTTGAAAGTTTAGTCAGGGCAAAGGGCTCCAGAATTCTCTGTTAGTAACTTATAAGTTCTTCACAGCACTAAATCTGTGTGCTTCCTGTTAGTTCTTATTAGTTTTTATGCTATATTTCTATCCAATAATGACCATGGCCATTTGCATTGCTTTCTTAGCTCACTTTTATAATAGATAGCTCTCTGTCCTACCGGTGGGACGATACCAGTGGCAGCAGAGACCTCGTTTAGAAATTTGAAGTTCTAATAATTTACATTAATTTGAAACTTCTGTTTTTCACAGCATTGCTTGACGTTCTAATGTAACAAACATATATGGCAGCTGAGTAATTGGATAAAATGAAACTGAAAAGAAAAACATTAATATTCCACCTAACCGGAGTCAGAAAAAAAAAATAAGACTGTGTTCAGTATGAAACAAAGTGTGAATCCTAATTCCACTCTATTCCCAAAATGGGCAAGTCAGTGTCCTTGTGAAAGGATAGAAAAGCTCACGGATGAAACATCCCCATCTTGGCTAAATGATTGATGGATTCACTAGAGGTTTGCTTGGTGTCACATTTCCATCTTTCAGAGACCTGTCAAATCTAGTTGTCATACAAGAACCGACTGATACTGAGCACATTATAGGACGTTCTCCTTCTGCGTGTCCAAGTCATCTGTCATATAAATCTACATGGAAAGGTCTTAATAAAAACGTATTGATGTGGATTGGTTGAATACTAATTCTACAAACATATCAGGCCTATTGACAACATGATTTGAACATTGTGCATGTGAAACTGGATTATGTAGGCATCGGATGCGAGGTGGTTGGTGCCATTAATATACAAGGAGTGGTCAAACAGTCAGTGATTAACATGTAAAGCAAGAGCAACATGAGTCTTCATCACAATGTTCCAGTACTTGAGAATTGGAAACATTTCTGCAGTCTCTGACAGCAAATGAAAGGCGATATTAATATTAAGATGTTAATAGTTTATGTCACAGTTATTGTGTTCTTGGTTGCAACTATATGTCCAAAATTTAGATCACTTGATCAATCATGCAACTGGATATAGATACAGCTGGATATAGATACAGCTGGATACAGATGCTGCTGGATACAGATGCAGTTGGATACAGATGCAGTTGGATACAGATGCAGTTGGATACAGATGCAACTGGATATAGATACAGCTGGATATAGATACAGCTGGATATAGATACAGCTGGATATAGATGCTGCTGGACATAGATGCTGCTGGACATAGATGCTGCTGGATATAGATGCTGCTGGATATAGATACAGCTGGATATAGATGCTGCTGGACATAGATGCTGCTGGACATAGATGCTGCTGGATATAGATGCTGCTGGATACAGATGCTGCTGGATATAGATGCAGCTGGATATAGATGCAGCTGGATACAGATGCAGTTGGATACAGATGCAACTGGATATAGATACAGCTGGATATAGATACAGCTGGATATAGATGCTGCTGGACATAGATGCTGCTGGACATAGATGCAGCTGGATATAGATGCAGCTGGATATAGATGCAGTTGGATACAGATGCAGCTGGACATAGATGCTGCTGGGTATAGATGCAGTTGGATACAGATGCAGCTGGGTATAGATGCAGCTGGGTATAGATGCAGCTGGGTATAGATGCAGCTGGATATAGATGCAGCTGGATACAGATGCAGTTGGACATAGATGCTGCTGGGTATGGATGCAGCTGGGTATAGATGCAGCTGGATACAGATGCAGTTGGACATAGATGCTGCTGGATATAGATGCAGCTGGATATAGATGCAGCTGGATACAGATGTAGTTGGACATAGATGCTACTGGACATAGATGTTGCTGGACATAGATGCTGCTGGACATAGATGCTGCTGGATACAGCTTATGCTCCTGTTCCACTGTTATGCATTATCATTTACAACATTGTCATTCTTCTCACAGTCCAGTGCCAACAATCACATGGCGGAAGATAAATGGCAACATCCCTAAAAAAGCAAGACTGCGGAAATCCCAGGCAGTACTAGAGATTCCCAATATCCAGCTGGAAGACTCTGGAACTTATGAATGCAAAGCTGAGAATCCGAGAGGAGGCACTGCTTTCAAAGGGCATCTACAGGTCTACAGTGAGTCTAAATATAATATAATTTACATTCTTCTTTTCTTTATCTGCATTTTTTAGAGAACAAAATGTGCCTTTTTTTATGCAGTAAGTGACATGCATACAACGTGACTGCTGGGCGATTCAAGCACTCATATGTTCCTATTCCCCGCTGGTCTTTCTGGAACCTTTTTCCTTTGTACAGCCATCATACATTATCCAACAGAAAGCATACATTATAGTGTTGATATAGTTATTCCAGGAATATCTGTCCACATAACTGTTCTACTTTAAGTTTCCAAGCCATTATCATAATATAATCTTTGCTAGTTACAGTGTTGTCAAACTCAAAGCAAAGGACTGTCAGCAGTCCTTTGAAATTCTCTGAATCGGCCAAGAACTAATTATAAATCCAGCTCATTAACCAAGAGCAAGTTTTTTTTTATCAAATTCAAGGGCTAGTTTGAGCTGAAAGACATGCAAGTGTAAAACAAGAAACAAGGTCTGCTGTGTTTTGTGTTTAAGGAAATCTCTCGTCCAAAAGTTTTGATAGACTAATGTGATTGTCAGAACAGGATTTGACTTGAATAATACATGCATTTGCAATTAAACCGCAGTGAGAAATATCTTTCTAATATTATTTCTTACATGAAGTACTAATAATAAAGAAAAAGTGCATTATTTATAAAGAGATCAATTACTGGGAATGCTAATAGTTAGGCCCAAAGCTTATAACACTTATTTTTTTCAGTTTAAATATAATTCAGATTATCAAACTAAATATTAAGCTCAAATATGCAAATTTGAATAAACATGTTCAAAATATGCAATATCTACTAATATATTAGTTTTAAAAGGAACGCAAGGATTTAAGTTTTGAGATCGACATCAGTTAAGACCAGTTTCAAACCTGACAATAAAAGGAACAAAAGAGTGTCCCTGCATTACTGCCTTTATCACTTATCTAAGCTTGTGCACAGAACCAAGGTAATGGACTGCCTCAACCTTGGTGGGACACTTTTCCAAGGCCTTGTACTTCTTTGCAACCTCCATTCTGTTGACATCACAAGGAGAATAGGGGACCTAATTTGTAGCAGCCTCACACTAAATGTAATTTACACAGGTCATCTGGTAGTTTGAACTTTCATTGTGAGGGAGACCTCCCTGACCATAATCATTCAATCAAACCACACAAAGAGTGTTCTACTGAAGGTGGCATATGCATGGAATAGAAAAAAGCATGCCTGCTGTGTTGTATGGAAGAAACAGCTCAATAGTGAGTGTATTCTCCTCTCTGCACTCCAGACAATAAATTCATCACAGTGCAAAGTGTCCTGGGTCCTCAGGTCTGGAAGATGTCATTCTATACACTAACTTGCATTGATTCATTTTGATAGTATTTTATAGGAGAGAAAACCAAGAGAGGCCAAAACATGTAAGAAATTTATGTGAAGCCTTGTCAAAGTGACTTCAAGGTTCCTCCTAAATGCTTTGTTTATAAAGTTGTTAGGATTGATACATGTATTAGTGATATCACATTATCCTTCATCTATAATGAGTTTTCCTAGAATTTGAGCCTATTTCAAGGTATTTTGAGTACTGGTTGAACATGTAATTGTAAAGTTATAGAAAGTATTCCATTTTCATCAAAGCCTTACAACTGCTTATATCGACATACAGTACAGATTGGTGTTGCCGTGTATATTTCTACATGTCTACGTCAAGCACAAAAACATCAGAGCAAACATCACAAATAAAAGGGATTAGAATAGCAAAGAAAAACAACACTGAAGGAGAGACACTACCCCTTTGATTGGTCATGTAAATTTCATAATCTTGTAAATGTGAAAGAAGTGAAAAATATTCACTACAGATAAGAGCATCTATATGAAAAGAGACTAGAAGATAAAAAGAAAAAACCTACACCCTGCATGGTGTTCAGAGTTCGGGTTGGGATAGAGATTTTCTGCAGTATGTGGAATTGAACAGGACATGTGAAGGAGCCTTGAAAGCACAGCAAGTGTGAAGGCTACGTGAAGAAGAGAGAGAGGGAAAGTTTGATGTTAAAAAAGCTGAAAGGCAGTTGTCTAGTTTGCATGGATCATGGAGCAGCCATACAGTGGAAGGGAAAAAAGGTTCTCACAGACGAATAACTTTAGGAAACAAACAAGCAAAAGTACTGCAGTGGTTATTCAACTAGGACTGATTTTTGCATGTTCATTTTCTCCAGTTAATATTACATCCATACAGTGTTGAGCATGCAAGCTACTCAATGACACGAAAACATGAAAGTGTCTGCAGCAGAGAGAAAGCTTTTCCATGTTTAACATATACGCCACTCTTCCAGAAGAGCATCAGCTTAGTTTTTATGTGTATGATACATGCTTATACTTTAAATACACAATAGCTGAATATATACAGTGAATAGGGATGGGAATAGTTAAGAATTTAGCAATTCCAGTTCCATTATCAATATTGCTTATCGATTTGGTTCCTAATCAGTTCTCCTATCAAGTCACATCCAGTTATAAAGTACAATATATAGCTCTAAATATATAACTCTTTCTCACTTTTGCAGTCCTCGTCAACGAACTGTTAATATCGGTACCAGTATGCCGCTAACATTATTACAAAAGAGCTCTCAAGCTTTGAATGAAGGCCAGAGTGACCCCCATACACCCCCCACAGGAATGGTGGTCTTTCATTAATAATATTATTAGTAACTGCTCTGCTCAAACTCATGGGACACGTGCTTGTTTCCTGTCGTTTCCACAGTGGCGCGCCACAAAAATTTATCTTTTTTTTTTCAGCGTGAGAAATACAATGTGTGGCGGGAGTGCGTGACAAAAGACCCAAATGCGTGAGACTTGAGAGCCCTTTACATTCAACAGAACCTGTAAGTTTTACCTTACCTGGGACTTTGGAAGACGCTGTGCCACAGGCTCCCTGCGAGAGTTGCCGCCATCGCTTAGCAGCATGTCAAAGACTTTACATTCGTGCAAAGTAATTGCATGCTGTGTGGTCAAATGTTTCAGCATGTTGGAGGTATTTCCCTCCTCTGATGTGATCAAAGCTCTGAGCTGTTGTAGCTGGCCCTAGTATTGTTTTGTTTTTTTTGGTGAAATATAACCAAGCTTTGGGGCGCTTCTACCTGGACGCCATGTTGGAAAGATCCTGAGCCAAAATACGAAGCGTGCACATAACGTCATCGCGCAAATGCGTCAGACGTTAGCAGAACCTATAAACGGGGTCGTTAGGCAGGCGGTTTAACGATTCCACGGAATCGAACTAATGGGAGCAGTTCTCGATTTCCATCCTTAACAGTGAGTTCCTTTTCTTGGGAGCATCTGTCTTATACATTGTGCTTTAATGTTGTGTTTGTACACATCTATTAGCTTAGATTAGCAGTGTATAAAAGAAAAACAGGACATTAAAAAAAATGTTAGGTGTTTGGGCCGGATGATAAGGAATCAAAATAATTGAAGAATAATGTTTTATTCTGTTTAATCAATTAATCAACTAATATTTGCAGCTCTGTTATTCCAACCTCTTAAATTGTTGATTTGTAGGCATTTTTTCTCCTGTGTAAGTACAGACAACCATACTTGTGCCTTGTATGTGTTTCAATGATATATTACTTATTCTTATGTCTTTTTTTCTATCCTCAAGCCCTCCCTCAGTGGGTCAGAATGATTAATGACACTCAGATGGATAGTGGAGAGAAGCTCCAGTGGGAGTGCAAGGCCATCGGGAGGCCCCGGCCCACCTATCGCTGGCTTCGTAATGGTTTGCCCTTGACATCCCAGGTAACTTTAATGCACAGTACCCTCTTCTTCAGTGATTGCACAACAAAACATCTGAATGCATTCTTAAACTACATGTCCACTTTATTCAGTAGTATCATGTAAAGTATGTTCACATTCAGATTTGACGTTTGTTCATACTGTTTTCTTGTCACAGGGTCGTGCTGAAATTGTGAACGGAGAGCTGATCATTCACAAAGTGCAGCAGACGGATTCAGGAATGTACCAATGTGTTGCAGAAAATAAATATGGTGCCATCTACTCCAATGCTGAGCTCAAGATTTTAGGTAGTTACTCTTGGTTTATCAAATGGGACAACATTTAAGATTACCTTTCCTTTCAGCAATTTCCTGATGCTCCAAGCATCCAAACCAAGCATCGTGACATCTGAAGAAAGATCTGACATGATAGGTTAGGGAGATTGAAATTCAAGTGGGGACCGCTGAGCTGTGAGATATGCTGATTGCCAATCAATGGTCCCTGATTTAACCCAGGCAGTGAAAAGCATGAATAAAAGAGGGCGCTCATGGTTATATTCACTGAGGTGTCTGCAAGCATCAAGTTGAGGAGAGTCTGGTACATTTTGGCATTACTCTGAGGAGAATCAAAACCAGTGACTTGTAGATATGGATTAATCATACCCGAGGAGAGAGACATGTGGTCTCTTAGATGGATTTTAATGACTCCATTAAGATCTTATCTGTTTGTCATCACAGTATAATACCCATTACAAAAAAAAAAGCTTCACTCTGCTTTACTTTCATTGATATTTATTAGACAGTGATTGCTATTATCATTTTATAATCAGCTGTAATTATTCATTGTCTACTCACAAACTGCACTGTTTTATTATACTTTTTGAATAAGTATTTTTTTAAACAAAACCAGCGTGTTCACTTGGAAATTTAGGGTCAATAAAAAGCAGGGAAACTGTCTTCTTCATACCTACATCTTCAGGCTAAAACATTACAGTGAAACTGAATAGCTGCCTGTCATCTTCTATACTAGGACACATCGAGTGATACCCATTCCCCTTTCATGTTTCCCAGAGGGAAAGCGTGATTTACTGTCTTTATGACTTGCCCTTTTTTGAAGAGGGATCTGGCATTTCGAAAACCTTACTGTAAATGAATACTTTTTTCTCCAGTTTAAACCATCAGTTTAAGCTCAGTGTAAAACAACCACAGCTAAGTTGAGTTAAAGTCAAGGTGTTTGTCTACAAAAATTAAAAGTTGGAGATTTTTAACGAGCTTGATTGTAAGTGACAGTTAAATACTTCTACCCTCCTTAGATTCACAGTCACATTGGGGATATTTGGAAGCAGTTGATGAATGTTTTCATAACTTAACCCTCTGGGCACGTCTTCCCAATGACCTGTGCTCTGCGTAGATGTCCAGAGGCAAACACTATCAGGACAGATTACATGACTAATAACAGCCTGCAGATGAGCGATCACTGGGGGCTACATGGGGGCAGCAGCTGCCCTCACATCTGTGATCTCGGCCAGATCCAGTTCTTCTGGGAGAGTGGCGGATGAGGCTGTTCGGGTGCTGCCACCAGCTTTGATTAAAACAAATACACATAGCAACTGGTCTGATTTCTGCTCCTTTTGGAGTCTAGAGAGATTTCCGCCATTCAGGCAACAACTCAGGCTCAAACACACAAGTGTTACAGGGAGAGGGTCAGCCTGTAGCTACAGAGGGGATTGAATTGTCATTGTGTATAATGTCACCTATGAAACATCATTCAAGATTTTAATAATGAAAGTCGACAAAGCCCTACAGGCTGTAGATGCCCTTGATGTGTGGCATGATGTGCATCAAATTAAGTGCCCAGAGTGTTTGTCAGACATTTACTGGTTAATGCGTTCTCTTCAGCAACTCATAATTGTTGCAGTGTTTATGTGATTCATTTATTATCTGCTCAAGCAGTGTGGTTAAATATTGTTTCGAAACAACATACATAAAAGCTGTGCAAATCATTCAACCATGTCACAAGACATTTAGTCACTAATTAGGTGTAAAAACACATTCTATATTTCTATATTTGTCGTGGAAACTGAAGTAGGGCAGTTTATTTAAGCAAAAAACATGCTTAGCAGCACTCCACATGAAAATCTTTGTTACTTGAAAGATATACGGTAGATGTTTTCATCAAGCAGTGCTTTGAATAGCGTCAGTCATTTTTAACTAAAAAAGGCAGGACTAGTATTTTCTGTGTAATTATTATTAACATTGTGGTATTTTAGCAACTACTCATTGATTAAAACTGCAGTTCATTAAGCTTTTCGCTGTGTTGCAAAAAGGAAGGACTGAATAAAATGTTCTTTTAATTTTCTACTGTGGAGGTCGTATGCATCTTTGTTTTTTTTTGCTGGTCCACATTTTATAGATAGCAGTATTGTTTTAGTTCATGTCACTTTGCTTAACTAAACTGAAAAGCAAAAAAGGTAATACACATATCACTGGGTTGTCACTGCGCCAGTGTGTACAACACAACAGTGCACCACCTTTTTCTGAAACGCAGCTGCTGTGACAAAGTGATGATCTTACAACACGATCTTAGCTGTTGGTTATTCTTTTGACCGTGTCAGACCTGCTCATAATACTAACACAATAAATAGCATTCTACCAGTACAGTTCCATGCTATTTTCATGAGATCTGCTCTGATGTGCTCCCTCTGCTCTATGTTACAGTGATTTGAGTAAAATAGACTTTTATGTAGTTATTTATTTAGTCCAGTGTGGGGTGTACTAACGTACACGTGTTGTATGTTTTCACTAATAATAGTTTGAACCAGTTACAGAAAACCTGCACAGTGATGTATGGACACCAGCATGCTGGCATGAATTGTCATAGTCCATTGATGTTATCTAGATTAATTTCATTATATGTCACAAAGAATGTCCAATGTTATGAAACTGTGCATGATTTTAAGAATTGTGTTGATATGCATAATAAATCCTAAAAACTGCTGTGAGAATTATGTCAGCATACAAGAGTATAACATAGTATTTATGATTGTTTATTTCTTTTTCTTATTCATATTAAAATGTTGTATGTTTGTCCTACACAGCGTCAGCACCTGTCTTTGTCCCCAATCCCATACGAGTCATAGCCACCCTTGGAAAAGATGTGTCCTTAGAATGCAAACCACGGGCGTCACCTAAACCGAGGATAACCTGGAAGAGAGGAGACAGACGGATACAACCAAATAAAAGGTACAGCACATGTGGGATTCACTGCAAAACGTTTTTACATTCTACGTTCCTCATGTTGATTGTCCGAGTGTAAAGAAAATTAGCCTGTGTACTGGTACAGCTTTTGTACAACATGTTAACTTATATTCTATCTTAATCCCTTTAATGTGCACTTAAACAGTAATAGGTTGGATTTTCTGCCTCTGTGTCTGGAATTAGACATTTTAGACTTTGAGTAAGGATTCATTTCTTCTGCCATCAGTAGGATAAAAGGTGTCTGTTTTCTTAGAAGGCAGGGATTGAATGTCAGTACTGAGTTCAAACAGTATCAAAATGTTTTTTTCTCTGTATAGCTTTCAATAGAATATTATCAAACTTAATTGCCTATTAAAGTGTGAATTAAGTTTGTCTCCCTCAGTATTCTTATACGTTATTCTTCATAGTTTAACAGTGTTAATTCAACTGTTATCATTTTGGGCCAGACTATGAGGTATTGTATACATGTCTTGTTGTAACACATCACTGTTTCATTACTGTTACTGAAACTAAGTGTCAGTGCTAAAATAAAACACCTTAGGTACTGGCAGGGCTCTGGAGACGCTTGTTCAGTTCCACCTCCCTGTCAAGGGTGCTGACAATTTATACCCTGCAATTGCATTTGGAATTGGCGTGCAGTTTGATGCATCATCTTTTATGAAAAAGCATCTCTTCAGTGCACCTGGAGGGGGCTGAGCAGGGCAAGGGTCCATCAATCAAACTGAGCGACGCTGCTGAAATTATCACTCACTGCTGAGCATCACAAGTTTCCAGCGAGAGAACGGGACGTTTGTTTATCAGCCAAGATTAAGCAGTCTGTTCAACAGCTGCACAGCAAGGGCAGTGACTTGATTATCAGATCCTCATTGTGCTGCTCCATCAAACAGGCAGTGTCATATATTGAATCCTCCAACAGGTGAGTGGTAGGTTTTAGTTCAACATTGTAATCTCATGGAACAGTGAAAATTAGCAAATTGTTGAATATTCCAGATAAATCTTATATTTCCTTAAGTGGAACTGATAGATGGTTTGTGAGTGTCTTGCACTCAAACTGTGATTAATGACCCTAGCTGCTCTTGATCAGATAAAGTCTTTGAGGTATTTGTCAAACTCCTGAAAATCGATTTTTCCAGTGTTGATGTTGTATAAAGTGTGGAGATTCACACCTGTTTGACCGCCTTTATCTTTTTATTTTATCTGGCATCAAACAAAGTTTGTCAAAAGAGGGCTCAAAAGTGTGACCAAAATATATTGGCCAAACAGCTGGTTAATCTCTCCTCTCAGAGCAATCCATCTTTCACTATTAAGTGCTGGCACTACAGATGTGTTAGGCTCATTTTCTTTATAATCTCTCAGTAAGTAATCCTAACTTGAGAAGCTGTACAAAGTGCTTTTATCATCTGAAACTGAAATCCAATTAGAATTTGACACTCCTAATAGGCTGTCCTTTGCAACTTAAGAGCACCATAGTGAGTTAATGAAGTGTATGACACTGTGTTTAGGGGAGTCACTGTTTAAATGGAGATCAACCTTGTGTAAGGGTGATTGCTATCTGAAATGGCTGAAACAAAGAAGAGGAGCAGTGCATTTTCAGGCCTTGGCAGGGTGACTCCTGCAAGGATTTTCTGCCATTATCTATAGTAAAGAGTCTATGGGTGGAGGGACGTTCTATTCTTGGATGGGAAGAAATCGAAACGGATACACGTTTATCTGGCATTGACAGCTGTGCCGACTTAATGAAGGTTTGTAATTAACATGGATTTCCAGTAATGTTTAAGGCTTTTGTCTCTTAAATAGAAGGTATTAATCCCATTAGTTTGAAAGTATGCAGCAGACACATTTGAAATACGCAGCCTCTTTGTTTCAGACAATAGGTGAATAATTTGGCAATATTCATTAGATTTGCCAAACGTTTAAAAGTATGAAATAGTTTACTAATTTATCATATAATTATTCTGCAGTCCGTTTGATTTCACCTCCAAAACCTTGCTTCAGATGAAAAGATATGTTTTCAAATTATCTAAATTCTCTGTGATCACCTGCTGTTTCCTCCAGATTTCCGCAGGTTGAACTGATTTGCATATTCTGTATACCCAGCAGTCCCTATCTTGTCCTTTCTGCCTCAGTGTCCTTGTCGGATGCGAATTTTCTCCCTAATTTGAAAAATGTCTCCTGGCTGTGGATTGCTGCTGAATTGTCTACATGTAGGTGGATTTTGTCACGCCCTCATGGGCTTCTCGTAGCCAATTTCAATCACCTTGCACATGACGAAAGAGCTAGGTGTTATATGTATAAATGCCCAAAAAAATTAGTTTAATTAATAAAGCATTACACCCCATGTTACTTTCATTGTTTTGTTGTTTGACTTTAAATTAAACTGATTAAAAATAATCTTTGTGGGGGGAAAAGCTAATTTGACATATAACTGAAATGCCTGTCATTTGATTCCAGTCAGATGCCTGTGTTTAGCATACCCCCCACTGTGACCCCATGTTTTCTGTCCCTGCTCTATCCAACACAGAGAAAAAGGCCAAAAACATACTAATTACTTGCAACATTTTCAAAAATGTGATACAAGCATAGTTTCTGAATAAATGGACACTTGGGGAATGATCCTGATGCTATACATTTTAGCTGTTCCTGCTCTACAGCCATCTGCTCACACAGCTGCATCCAGGCTTGTTGGATATAGTTACATCCTTTGCTATCTTATGTCAAGCACTTAATTCCCCAGCTGTTACAAGTCAGAGCGAAATGTTACTACCAAATTGTTTGTGTCCCTCAGCTGGATAAGGGTCTACTTATGAATGCAGAAGTGGTGTTTGCAAGTTTGTTTTTCCTCTCCGCTACAGTGTGCTTCCCCAGAGGACAGCTAGCTGATGTGCACATCAGAATTTGACAGTTTTTCCTTTAAAAATCATTGAATGCAGCAACATTTAGGGTTTGTCAGGTGGTTTCATGGGTGCTATGAAAGATGAAAGCCCTGTTTATTTAGATTTATGGAAAAACTGATGCAAAGGAACAAAGAATCCCAACATCTATTTTATTTCCCATTGTGTATCGTCTCCACAAATGTTGCACTGAACATTTCTTTGATGAATTTTAAATCATACAATTATTATTCAGATTGCAGCCTATTGTGCTGTTTCAAAAGCACACGATCAGATATGGTGCTGCATTGTGCTCTGCTTATTAAAAGTCAGAAAAATGGATGTTTGTGATTATTACGTCAAAACCTTGATGGAGTTATTACAGCCACTGAAGCTGTCCTTGTTACAGGTGTAAACTATTTCATGAGCATCTATATCTATTTTATGTGTATTTGTGTTTAGTCCTGTTCAAGACGTCCTGCAACTTAGTGGTATCTGCAAATTAAACCTTTAGTTTCTGGCAGAGCAGAAGATCTCTCAAATGGTTTTGTCCCAAATGTTTCATGAAACATCTAAACACATGTGTCTGTCTGCAAAAGGTAGAATCTCACCCAAAACATATCATTCAGGCTTCAAACCTGGAGTAAATGATCATAATTCTTTTCTATGGTTATATTATTCATTTGTTATTCGATTAACTTTCTGGTTTGTGTTCTTCGTTGGTATTTTGTTTGAACTTGATTCTTTTGGATTGTGCTTCATATTCTTGTTCAGGTCACTACTTTCAGTATCCTGTGTTCCCCTGTTTGGTCCTCAGCTCCACTTTCACACCTGTCTCCATTCTTTCGGCCACAGCTGTCGTCACTTCCTCAGTTCCCCTGGTATATCTACTCCTTCGTGAAGCTCTACTCCTTGTCAGATCCTTGTCGTTACTGCCGTTTCTTCGTCTTTCACAGTCTTTGTTTTCCGCTTCCTCTGGTTTTTCCCTTTGTCTGGTTGTTTATTTAATTAGATTTTTTTGTACCCCCTTGTGAAGTTCATGGTTATCCGACTCAGCAGTGTAAATAAAGATCTCAGTTAATCATCTGTCGCCTCCGAACTGCATTTGGGTCTACCACTATCATTCATCTCTGATGTTGTGACACAAATTGGATTGATTTATCATCATGTGAGCGGCTTTGTTTAGAATGTTAAGAAGTTATTTGACAATTAGAAATTGTCTTATGTACAAATGTCTTCAGTTCCACTTTCTGCAGAATAAAAGACTTAGATAAGTCACAACTGAATGGTGCCGTGCATCACAGTACCGATCCTACTGTCGTACACTAAAAAATATATGTTTTAAGTTTTTGACAATGAACAGAGAAAGACATCTAAAAAAAAGCAACAATAAAAAAAGGAACTTAAGGTTGAAAATCCTGTTGCTGTCGCTGGTCTGTCCAGAGACTTTAATCGACACCACATCTCATGTTTTCCTTTGGGTTTCACCAGGGGAACAATCTGCTTGTGTAGTCGCAGCCACCCCCTGCAATGATCTCCTGTGATGTCCTCAGAAGCAGCATTCATGACATCTGACAGAGACATCTGTTCTTGTGGCCAGTGGCCATATACTGTCCATGTCCACACTTCATACATAATACAGTTAGAGGATTCAGTGTATTGTAGAAGCACAACACTGATATTATTCTGTGTGCAGCAGATCATTCCTTAACAATGTTGGCTCACTGAAAGCTGACATGATCCACAAGAGTACACAGTACAGTGTCTGTAGTGTATTTAGGAGGGCCAGGTGGAGTGGGTTGTTATAGGACCCAATTTGTGGAAAATTTGGGCTTATGCCAAAATAAGAAATGGCAGCTCACACTATGATATTCGCCTCACTTTGGTCTGGTGTGCTATTTGTGGATTATTTCTTGCCTCACTTGAAGCCAGTGTTGTCTACAGAAACAGGGATGTGTGTTTCTTGTTCTTCCAGGTCAAGAGATTCTTGTTTGAGTACTCTATCTTTGGCAGGTATTTGCCAACTAAGCACACATTGAAAATACTCCATATTAATGGGAACACACGAATGTCTGAGACATTTTGATTACTAAAGTATTCATTTAGCATGTGAAGACTTGGATGATGAAAGAATTCGTGAAGAGGTAGACAATTTCGTTGGCAATCAACATATCAGTTTTGATCAGCAAGGCATATGCAAGTTATTATGCAAATCATAGACAATCGTTACTCTTTTGTACCCCTGTGCCAGATCTCCTACAGTTATCTTGAATGAATGAGAAATTCAAATCTGCTGTGATCAACAAATTGATAAGAGATTTGAACATTCTGTTTAAAACAAAAATCAAACAAGAATCGAGACGATTCAAATGAGAAAAGCTGGAAGGCAATAAAGAAAAAGACTCTAAATGTAGCTGTAAACAGAACTTTTTTCAGATATCTAACAGGAAACACTATGGGATGGTTGCGTGAAAAATTCTCTCTGGAGATGGTTTTAACTTTTGTGTTCTCATCCCAAGATAATATTGCTCTTCCTGTAACCCTACACAACCAAACATATGACCTCATGCTTGAACTTTAAGCGCAATAGTTGGTATGTGAATTTGTTTGTCATAACAATATTGATTTTTGTGTCCTTTCTTATAGGATTATGTTGTTACGAAACAACACTCTGAAAATTGTTAACTCCAGCCGAGCAGATGAAGGGAACTATGTGTGCCGGGCAGAGAATCAGTTGGGCTCGGCAGAGATGACAGCCATACTGTGGGTAAAAGGTAAGCGATGCCCCGGAGGCCTTTATTTTCTGCCAAATTAGCACAAGTCAGCCTCCAGTAAGCAGTCCCCAATGTCATTTTTTCCCCCACCTTTGCTTGGGTGCCAGGAAATTTATTGTGCTTGCTCAGGCGTGAAGAAGGACTTTCACATTCAAGAATCATATTACAAGGACAGACTTTAACAGTGTAACAGTCTGTCTGAAAGATGCAATTCACACAGTCTAGATCAGAGCCAGCCAGGTTGTTTAACTGACAAAAATGAGCATCTCTACCCAAGGTAAACCTAGTTTCCTTTGACCCTAACGTTGCAGTGAAATGCAGCTGCTTGATGCTAGCTTTGGGTTATCCTGAGGTGACAGTGCAGCAGTTTTGTGCTTCCAGAGGCTATGCGTGTGGTGCTTAGCCCGAGCAGAGTGGAAGTGACCGTGGGAGAGAGCGTGGTCCTGAGCTGCAAAGCAACGCATGATACATCGCTGGATGTGGCTTTCCAGTGGTTCTTCAACCAGAAACCTATCAACTTTGAACAAGACGGTGGCCACTTTGAATACATCCAAACAGTAAGAGCAAGAGTAAGAGCAAATCTAAGACTAAGAGTAACTTCATCATATTGGTTATCCTCCTGTCAATCTCTTGAATAATTTGCCTCTGACATCCTTTAAAGATCCACAGAAATTCATACCATTGGTGTAAAAAGATTAATTTATGTTGCTCTTTTTTCAGTTTTTTTATTTTATTTGTTCTCAAATTTGTTGTTAATCTTGGTCAACCTAATGCTTTTTTTCTTGTTTCCATTTATACAGTTTATCTAATATCATGACGCTGTGGTAAATTTAACTTTTTGATACAAAGAAAGTGTGTTCTTGTATGACACTAACTGGTGGTGAATGCTTCGTAAAGGACAGACACCCACTGTTATCATCAACGATTTCCCCTGGATTTTTATTTTTTTTTATCATGGTTGCTGTTTGGTTGCATCTTTTTTATGTGAAAATAAGAAAAAACTATCGGGAATTACTGACAAAAGCTCTAAAGGACAACTAGAGTGATTTTTAGATCAGCAGTGGAATAATTCCTCTTACTAATAAAAAAAAAGTGTTTCAGAGAGTTTAATTTGATGCAGTTAAAAAAGCAGAAACTTCAGTAGCTAAGGTGAACTGACACCTAAGTTAGAAAACAAAAATGTATCAATGTATAAACTGAGCTGTGAATACAACGCTTCATTTAGTTTTGGACTTGAAGAACTGTATAACTCCATATGAGCTTTGTTGCTCTGTTGCTCTACATAGGCTAGAAATGCTGACACTGAAATTTGACAAAATCAGACGAATCACAGTTGAGACAGTAATCAGGAAGTATACAAGGAGCCATGATACTGCTAATCGGAGCTGCTGAGCGGTGGCCATTCTCCTAAAATGATACAATCGACAAAGGCGCTTCTGTTTCTATCATGGTTGTGACTCTGTATCAACCTCTATAAACAATGGAAGAAATGATAAAAAAAAACCTGCAGGATCACATTTTGATAAAGAATATAAATGGAAGCTTGGTGAACATTGGGGAAAATGTCAGATATAGTCAATTCAGATGCATTCCTGCTTTTTTGCTTATATTCTGACCTGTAAATGTATAATCCAGACAAGATCCCGTAACTCCCAGCCTCCAGAAGCTTGGCAGAAGAGGACAATTATAATGATCCATGGCACAGTCGCACAATGACATGGGAGTCTCTTAAAAAGATCAAAGTGAAAACTATGACCTGTGCAAGTGTGTCACCTGGCTTGAATCCAAAAGCATGTTGTAAGGGTAGAGTAACAGAAAGTCTCTGAGAGTAGTGCAATAGGCAAGTCAAGTTTATTTGTAGAGCACAATTCACATACTTTCAATTAAAAAATTGTATTGATTTATAAATGTATTGATTTATTTTTATATTAATTTAAATTGAATTGCATTTCAAAGTGCTTTACAGCTACATACAATCACAAGAAGGCAAATAACATCCTTAAATTATCATTAATTAATCATCAATCAATCAAATCGAATACTTTCAGTTGTCATATGTACAGCTAAAAATAACTGTTTTCAGCCTGGATTTAAACATTGTCAGAGCTGAGGTCTGTCTCGTATCTTCTGGAAGACTGCTCCAGATTTTACGAGCATAAAACTGAAACACAGCCTCACCTTGTTTAGTCCTGACTCTGGGCACCATCAGGAGACCCCTCCCTGAGGTTCTCAGAGTCCCAGTTGGTTTGTATGGCTCTAACATGTCAGAGATGTACTTTGGCTCTCCAAGAACAGACTTGTAATCGAGCAGAGCTGTTTTAAAGTCTATTCTTTGAGCGACAGGAAGCCAGTGCAGAGACTTGAGCACCGGACTAATATGTTCGTATTTCCTGGTTCTAGTCAGGACTCGAGCAGCAGCATTCTGGATGTACTGCAGCTGTCTTACAGCCCGTTTAGAGCCCAGTGAGCAGGCCGGTACTGGTATCTGATATCCCTGGTATCCCACATGCCAAGCAGGGTTAAGTCAGTTATCAAATAATGAATATGAACATGTGCATTATTTAATCATCTAGTCAGGCTTTTGTCCTAAAACTGGGAATACTTTCTGTCTTGGAGGCTATAGAAGTCAACAAAAAATAAATAAAGAATAGATTAATGCAGCTAAACATCTCACAAAATTTAAAATAAAATGGATGATATCACATTTTTTATGAATTCTCCCAATAAGAGCAAAATATGAATAGAAAGGCATTTAGAATTCCCTCCTTTGCCTTAAAACAGCAAACTAGCAAAAAAGCCGGAAGTCCTGTTTATGTCACTGTCAACAGAAGATGTTAAAATCACATCTATCCTGGGGTGTCTGCTGCCACAACTGTGCTCTGGAGAGAGCGTATCTGCAGTGACAATCTTTCACAGGCACAACAGAGGCCAAGCTGAAGCATGGTTTGTAATTTTAATCAGGTTTTGTGCTAAACAGCTGCCTGTAGACCTTGGATTATTCTCAGTCTTGCCTTAGGCGTTTCTCATTTCAGTAACAAGAAAATGCAAGTAGCTGAAGCAAGCAATCACCTGAATTAAACAGGAATTGCTCAAGCCACATGAGCCTCTACACGATGTAATGGAATCACACTTCTTGTGTCACTCTCATTTAAACTTGCCTTGATACCTGATTTTTGTATGCTTTCCTTTCCCAATTGCAGCAGTCTTCAACAGTGGATCTGATGATAAGGAGCATTTTACTGAAGCATGCTGGGAAGTATGGATGCAGAGCCCAGACTAGTGCTGACACTGTATTTGCAGAGGCTGAGCTTCTTGTGCGAGGTAAGCTTGTTATCTGTCAATGCACCAGTAGACTGTGATATCTTGTACACTTCACTGGACACTCACAGCCCCCCCATGAAGTGATCCATGACTGTGGAACAGAACTAACTCATTAGTCTCATACTGATTTCCTATTGGACAGTTTAGTCCAAGACACAGTGAAAATGGCTAGATTCTAGCTAAACTAGAAGGATGAATGAAAATGAAAAAAGTGTACATATGAGCACCTAACTATGATCCTTGTCAATTCTGTAAAAAATACTTTTTTACTAAATTACTACAGTAATTCTGTTCTGTACAATAACTGCCATATTACAGCCTCTTTTTTATTTTATTAAATATTATCATCATGATCATGCTCTACAGATGGTCTGTCTGTGTGACTACATTTATATGCTGCACAACCGATTGGCTAAAATGTCTAGTAATACAATAACTTGGTTATTTCTAAATGTTGTTGACATTTTAAATAATGATTATTGTCCACGCAGGTGGTTTTTGACTGAGTTGTAACCATCATTTCAGGAATGAGAATCTACTCAAACCTATGGCCTCAACAGGGTTCAATAAAGAATGCTATATTGACCATTAATCCAAGATTGTTTAGTTTTGTGTTGCTTTGTAAATACCTTTGGTGTGGCAAAGCAGTCATTTCTCACATTGCTTCAGGTATTGCTGTTTTCAGTACAGCAGTTGAAACAAAACGATTGTAAAAATGATTTGTATTAAGTATCGAACTTGCCAAATTCATCATGCACTGCTTTTTGACCTTCTACAAAGTGGTGGTTCTAAAGTGTAAACCACACCCTTATCCTGAGCCCCAGCCACCAATTCAAAGTGACCTCCATGTTGCTTGTTAGAGACTCAGAATACGAGCAAAAACTAATTAAACCCATTCATTTGTGTTGCAGATTGGCATCACTTTCACTAAAACTGTTCAATTCTCTCATTGACCTCAGTGGAACAAGAACTTCAGGAGTCCTCTAGTTCTTATTGTCAAAGTGAAGCTACTGTACAGTAAAACTGTGCTAAATGTAACTGCGTGTTACACGGTTAACTAAATTTGCACAGTAAGAATGTTTGCATGACAAGAAAAAAACTATGTATGGCATTAGTGCCATCAAAACTGGACTTTAAAATGCTATAAACATGTAAACTGACCAAAATTATGCAAAATGAAGGTTCTCTTAACCAGCATAACACACCCAGGAAATGGGTTGGAATCACTCAGCATGTAAATGGTATATGACTACAGCCACATATTTCTTCTGTTACTTTTGTTAGATTGAAAATCAGTGTATCCAGGCTGTGAATTTGGTTATATTTTCATTTACAATGATCTCCCACAGAGAAAGTTCAAGTTTAGAAAATTCGTCATGTTCATTTGTATGTTTTTTTCTTAGAAACATTTTTTCCACACAGTCCACAGTGTTCTGGTGTCAGGGACAGTGACAAGGACTGAAGCTCGACTTAACTGTGTGCATAACTGTTCTGACTGTCTCTCTAGCTATCAAGGCTTAAGAGCTAGCATGCTATACTGGACTAACAATAACAAGTATAGTGTTAAAATGTTCCACCTGGAACCCTCAAATATACAAAGTACACAGATGAATTCACTATTTTAACTGTTTTTCTGGATCGAAATTCCAAATGCCCCTTTTATTTCTACTTTAGAATTAGGGTAGGCATCTTTTGAGGGCACAGTACAGTGATTCTCACTGAGGATATCACCTGCCAGCTTTTCAATCACAGCTTTTTATTCAGGAGTACTTAGATTCACTTCTAGATTGCATTTACCACTGAAGACCACATAAACATATGGTCAGCTTTATTAAAACACAAGAATACTCAGTAGAACTGCTTCTCAAAACAGCTGTAGACTCTTAACCTCCAATTCAAACAGCAGCAGGTTTATTCTTTTCCTTCTGTCTGGACATTTCGGAAGCATTTGTGGTCCAGCTATTCACACCTGTAATTTGATCTGTTTTTCCTAATCACTCCAGGGCCTCCGGGACCTCCGGGAGTGGTGATAGTGGAAGAGATCACAGACACCACGGCCACTCTGTCCTGGACACGTGGCCTGGATAACCACAGCCCCATCAGCACCTATAATTTACAGGCCCGGAGCCCATTTTCATTAGGATGGCAAACTGTCAAAACAGGTAATCATTAAGGAGCGAATTGTACCCTTTATATCTCGAAGGTTATTGCCACCTAAAATGTATTTTGGATAATTTACTTTTTTAGTATTCAAACTATTTAAAAGTTATTCTTTCTACACCTTATGCTGTTGATACAAAGCAAATAATGACAAGGATTTACTTAAAGGATTTATTTAAAGTAATATGGGTCTGTTTCAAATTTCACTGGTGCAAATTGCATTTGTGTCAGATCAGCGCTTAGAGGGAAATTAACCTTTTGGACTTGAATTACAAGACCTATCCATGTTCGCTTAGAAACAAATTAGATTCTTTTTTCTGTAACTTTACAGAATAACCATCAATTATCATTACTTAGCATTAACAGACGAGGTCTTGCTGAGCATTGTGTGTAATCCATCTTAATATGCCGTGTGATAATAATAGCAGAGTCTAAGGTGTGATAATGATACATCCCCACAGATGTATTAATCATACTTTGTATACACTCCTCTCACATTATGTCTGTTCAACTACATTTAATTCGATAAAGCACAATTAGAACTATGTGATAAATTGTCAGCGTTGAACTTGTTCAGATTTTCAGGAAGGGTGTTGAGCTGTTACTCCTTGCAAAAGAGCTATCAGCTCATGTTTGAAGAGCAGCTGCTTGAGATGATAAGAAAGTAAGCTCCGCTGCTTCAGAGACCTTGGGTTTATTTGTAACATGGAAAGGCTTTCAATTAATACTTGTTTGTTATTGCAGGATCAATGCCAACAAAGCTTGATTACGGGGTTCTGCAGAAACCAGATTAGTTGACTTACCTCCTTTTAAATCTGTTTAAAAAGTATTCAGAAAATACCATTTTTTGTTGTGAGAATGGGATTTATTATGTAGATCAGTTGCAGAAACTGTAGGAATTTATTGAATTTGTAATGACTTGTGCTTCCATTTATGATCTGATGCTGCTACTAAGCTTGTGTTTAGTGCCTCAGCTTTAACAAAAAGGTGTGAACAAGACAAAAGCAGATTTTTTTGTGTTTCAAATACACATTGCACTTAATTAGGCTTGATAATTAGTCTTAAATCAAGGCTTTGCTGTTAATAAATGTCTGTAGCCTATACTGTGAAAATGAAACATGAAATTATGGTTGAATACTAACAACATCAACTTTTTTTAACATGTTCAGCATAAAAAAAAACATTTAAAACGAAACTGTTGATCATTCTTTAATGAAAATTTCTAAGTTCAACTTATAACAATGTGCAATATTTAATCAGTTATTTTACTGAAATCTATATAATGTCTAATAACGTCAGTGCAGTGTCCCGAATGGCCTTGTTAAAGAAGTCCCAGGTTTGTTGTAGCCAATGATGTTACTTTAATGTTGGTTTCTAATATTTAGAGCCAGTTTACTCATGTTGTATTTAATGTACACACAAGCCATGACATCATGAGTATAGTGGGTTGCTTATGAGGTATACTGCTATGTATTATGAACAGATGACATTTGAGGTGTACCTGAAGCAGTTCCCTTAATCTCTGTTAAGAATGTACTAATGTCCACCTTGTTATATTAACTGTACGATTGACTGATTGACTGATTGATTGATTGGAACATTTGCCGGATATGAGATGGAATGTTTTCCAAATGTCCCTTAATTTTCTGTGTTTTCAAGTTAAAAGTTAGATTTAATTACTTTTTAATAAGAAATTAGTGATATAATGTGATGGAAAATGTAAGATAAAATCCAACTTTTTTTGTTGTTAATTTTTGCCTTTTAAATTTTTGTGGAAATCAGTTATAATTAGCAGAAGTTTGTTTGTAAAGTGTACAATCCAGCCATTTTTGCCTTGCCAGGTCTTTGCTACTGCTCACTTGATTCAGTTTGGTCTTTAACAATAAAACAGCTATTGAGTTTCTCAGTCGTAATTGCTCCTTTGGTTGCTTTGGCTGTAAGTTTATTGCGTGCTACAGTGTTCTTGCAGGGTGGGGTCGGTGGTGCATTTAAGTGTAAATGGACTGTATTTATCCAGCCCTTTTCCAGTCTAGTCAACCACTCAAAAGGCTTTTACACCACAAGCCACAGTCACTCATTCACACACACTCATTGTCGATATAGATCTGAACACAGTTAGAAACACCCTTGCAGCGGAGAGCTTGCACTTACGTTAGTGCATCTCTTGCATGATTTACAAGATGTAAACTGCAGCAGCTAAGCGGTGCGTGTTCTGACCAAATAAACAGAAGCCATACTCCTGTTTGCAGACCCAGACCCAGTGACAGGGGACATGGAGTCATCCATGGCTGTGGAGCTCAACCCCTGGGTGGAATATGAGTTTAGAGTGGTGGCCAGCAATGCTATCGGGACCGGAGATCCCAGTGCACCTTCTAGACGAGTCAGGACTAAAGAAGCAGGTAAATCCTCAAAACGTTGCTGTCCTCTTACAAGTCAGTTTATGACAGATGTCAGTAGGAAAAGTACAGAATGCAATAAGTTCAAATTCAATTTTATTGTAGCCATAGAGCTTACCTTGTTCCCCCACACCCCACACGGTTTTCCATTGTTGAAACACTCTGTTTTAATTGGGAAGAAAATAAAAACTAAGCTGCTTATGTGAATTTCAAGTTGAGTTTTTCCATTAAAGCAGTCGGTCCTGTAATGCCCTGAGGTAATAACCCAATAGCATGCAGTATTTATAGGAAGCAGAAATTCCCTCTGCCGCTTCACTAGCTGCTCATTTCTTTTCTATAGAATATAATAATCTGAAAGGTCGGGGTCATTTTGGAGTAACTTTTATAATCTGTCCTATCTTTTCAGCATAATTAACGGACTAATCATTGTATCTGCACACCATTATCGTAATCCATCCTTGAAGATTAAAATACATTAGGCCAAATGTCAACAACATGATTCCATTTAGAAAACACTGGGCTCTTTTCTGGAAATCAATTTAACTGACATACATTTCAACAACGATACTAAACAGCAACTTAGTTCTCAGTGTGTTCTGGCACGGTTTTTATGGAAATGTTATGATCTCTGGGTTTATGAATTAATTTCTATTATTTATTCAAACTTTACAGTTTAAAACATGTTCTTTTTTTAAACTGAATTACCATCTTTTTGTCAGTTTTCAAAAGTACGTTGAAATATGTGAGATTGTTGTGTGAGATAAGTGATGCAGTGTCTTCATGTCGCGCAGTTCCATCAGTGGCACCACTGAACGTTGGAGGAGGAAATGGCCGCAGGCATGAACTGGTCATCTCATGGGAGGTAGGTCCTCTGCCAGATTCCCTCTGCAACACAAGTGTGACAGCATGTGAAACAGCCACAAAATTCAGTGTCTCTGCTGTCTCAGTTAAGAAGACTCAAACTTTTCTGGAATTAACATGCATTTAGATAAGCTTTTATTTGGTTTACTCTCATCTAAAGCTACCCAAAGTCTCCTTATGTAACTCGAAATATCAAGTCATGACATTAAAACTGTGGATGTAATGACTCTGATTCAAACTGGTTTCAAATTTATTCAGTGAGAACGTCCTAATGATATCTATGTATGTGCTGTAGAGAGGGCTCTGAAGTCCTTGAGATTCAAAATGTCTCATTTTTAAGTTTTTATCATTCTGTGCTCTAGTTTCCTGCTTAATTTTAAGTTTTTCTGTCTGTACTCATAGTGCAAAAGTTGGTTGAAGACAGTCAATAGTTGCAGGAATAAATATTAATTACAGTGAATGGAATTGTGTATTTTCCTAGTAAAGCACATTATGTACACAAAACAGTGAGAGTCTTGTAACCTTTAGAAGCGTAAGGAAACAGCTGAGTAAACCACTAAAATAAGAATCATGTCTGAAATGGTGTAAACCTCATGTCAGAAATCTGTATGATCACAGTGATGCTGCATGTCTGATGTCCTTCAGGTTGAAAAAGACAAACCAGCGCAGGTTGGTGATCGCCTGCTAAAAAGTGTTAACTTGTGTTACAAAGTGATAAGCATAACTCTTGTGTGTGTGATTTATGAGTTCATTTTTGTCAAATTAATCTATAAACTTGTGCTTTTTTAAGATATTCCCACTGGTAATGGAAGTTATTCGGGAGATATGGAAAGAAATGAAAAAGCTCTAGATGTTTGCCAGTTAAGAGGAAAAATAGTATTTCTCACCAGATAGTGAGCTTGTATGTGCTGTTAATTTGTCACAATGCAGAAGTTTCTGAACCCACAAGATGAAAATGAGTAATGTATTCAAAAAGTGATGAGAAATCAACTGCAATTAAGTTCACTTTAAACATCCACTCTGAAACTCCAGCTTTCCCATTATCAGAATTTAACACTCAATAAGTGATAATTATTGTATGTAAATGTGACTATACACTGATATACTGTTCATTAGAAAAAATATCCCTTTTCATAGCCTTGGAATACTCATCGTACATTATTAAGGGGAATAGAAGATGGTTGATGGATGATGCCACTCCTTCTGGTTCTGAGTATATGAGAAATGGAATGATGACTATGTTACACAGATGATTGCAATAGTTTGAAGCCACTTTAGGTGAGATACAGTAAGATGACTAGCGACAGTTCCATTCTGTGCTGGGGACCTGTCGCTCTATTCCCACAGCTATCAAAGATACATTTAATTAGAACATAGCAAAAAGTCTGAGCGGCTCTTAATGAGAGGAGTCAAGAGATTATCTAAAAACTGAGAATTTATAAAACAATGCTGAGCATAAAAGGCTGACAGCATCTGAAATCAGGCAACCTCTTCAGATCTCACCAGTGTACCAGATCTCTCTTAACTTTTTTCTTCTCCAGAGATTATTTTGATGTTATTTATTGATTGGATAAACAGTGATGGATAGAGAAATGTGGGAACAGAGAGTGAGGAATAATATGCAGCAAATGGTCCAACGAGACAGGAATCACCTCAGAGACACACTGCTTACAGTATTTGTGTCAATGTGATATGAACCAAAATCTCTCAGCAGCCGGGTCAGAGCGGAGCTATTCTTGATTCGACAGATATTCTTGTCATATATAACACCACACGTCTTCACCTCTGCCCTCGCATTGGTGGAGGTATGTGTGTTACCATTTCTTTCTCATCTCTGTCAAGGTGGTTATGTGGTTGAGGTTTCTTTTCAGTTTGATGCTAGCAGGATCATTCAAAAACTAACAGAGAGATTTGTGTAATGATTTTACCAAAAATACACATAACGACTTTTGATTCAGGATTTTCGTATTCAGCTGGACCATATATGCACTCACATACTGTTCTTATTTATTTATTTGCCTGTTTGATAGCGAGATACCTCTAGTATGGGCAAAGGAAGAATATATTAAAGTTTTATGAAGATTGGGAATACTTTTGATAAAACTGAAAATACAGAATTGAATCTTTTGGTGCTCTTGTTTATAATTTTGCAGATTTATATTAACTGTACAATCAAAGTCAGAAAAGTCAGCAAAGTAATGTTGTAACAACTTTCTAAAATCTAACATAGTCACAAATTCACACATTTACTCATTGTTTGGTATTTTTATTTTACATTATTCAAACAGCTGACATGATCACAAGAAAATAAATGTATTCTCACAAAATCAGATTTGTGGCAGCTTGGTATGATTAGGAATAATCAGAGGCCGTTACCTGCAGTCTGTAATCAACAGCAGTAGTTAGGTAGATGGAGCATATCTAAGATATCTAAGCATATCTAACAATAATTGTTTTCCAGTCCCTCTGCACCCTGGCTAGGATGAAGAGGGCAAGGAAAAAATGAATGAGTGAATGCTGCTGTGTTGTCTGCCTCATATTACCCTTCATTAGACCGTTTAACACTGATTCAGTGATGTGGGTGAGTTGCAGTTGTTTTATTAATGCAAGGAAAGTACATATTATCAATGACATTAATATCTTGAAAATGCATGTCCTAATTGGAATTCTAATTAGCCAGGTGCTAATTATCTTACATTGAATGCCAGCTGTTCTATCTGACCCAAAACAACAGAAATCTGAACTGAAGGGCACTCAGTGACCCCATACCACTCAATTTAAAAAAAAAGTCTTGATCGGATCAGATACTAGAGATGTGTTTGGGACATACCTATAGCAAAGATTTACAATTAAAAACAGTCAAATTAACTCTCAATTTCTGTACCTAAAGTAGGCTTCTTAAAAACTGCTCCAAGTCTGAAAATAATTTATGCACTTCCTTGTTTTGGAATGTACAACCAGTTCTTAAATACTGTAGGACCACAACAGTAGCAGTCCTTTTCAGCAAACAAACTAGTCTGTCCCACATGCCTGACTGCTCCACAGCAGTAAAAACAAAGGTAAAATAACCAGGTGGTGAGGCACAAACTCCCAGGAAGTCATGACCCTTCTGATAGAAAAAGGCATGTAAGATGCACATTATATCCCGGAGGATATCACAAAGGTTGAGGTTGTCTTTTGGGGTTCAGGTGACTGCTTATCATTAGGGCAAAGTGACCTTTTTCCATTTCAGAAGGGTTACATGGTAAACCCATCTGCTGTGTTTTGCATGATATTCTCTGACTTGCTTTTATTGAATTTGAATTTTGACTGTGAGACTCATAGCAGGTTGGAAAAGGGACTTCAACCATTCCATCAAAGAAATAATCCTTAAGGAGATATTTCTAGTCCACTGAACTTTTTTTCTTTTTACTCAATCAGTCTTTGTCTAAAGGTAGCACCTAAATGAGATGCACCAAGATATGATTATAAAATGGCATTATAGGTTTTATGGGGAATTGAGTCATGACAGTGTAAAATAACACAATTTGAGCCTCTTTTTAACAAATAGTCTGTTCTGACAAAGAAGCGGCATGGGGATAGACTCATTTCATTTTAACTCTGCAAAACAAATTCATTTGAGTTAATTTAATGACTTTTGACATATTATGGGTTGGTGTGTGATATTCGACTCTTATATCCAACACCTGTGCAGGTTGTTAAAGTGGCTATTACTGGCTCCTCATTGTGAGCTTTATAGAACATTTGTCAGAAGACTGCAAGCTGTGGAGATAATACCAGCAGGGCAGAGCTCCTGTTTTATTATTAACAACAGTGCAACAGTAGCTCAACATCATAGCTCATTGCATTTTAAACAGGGTCTCAATTTATTCAGTTGAAAACTGTTTAACCATCCAGGATCTTAACTTTAGAAGGCGATTGTGCAACTTGGTTACAATTGCAAAACCTGCTGATAAAGCTGAAAGAAGGCCAGCTGGGCTTTGTACAACACAGAGCTGCATCAGCGGTGCAAGTGATTAAGATGTAGTGAATTTAAAATTTGGTCCCACTAGAGAGGCACAATGATGATTAACCTTGACTCTTAGAATCATTCCCTCTAAGTCCAGGGTTATTTATGAATATGTGTTTGTAATCTCCAGCTATAGTGGTTGTAGAAAATGCAATAAATCTCACACCAAGTCTAGAGGATATTAGTGTGGACCATTTCCACAACTTGGCTCTTAGCCAGATTCGGGGCAATGCATGTTCAGAATTATTATGAGCAAAGCTGATAATTTGCAATTGAGATTGGTTGAAGGATATATTAACAGGGGAGCAGTGAACAGATGTGGAGGCAACTGACAGTTATTCTTGTAGTTATTAAGTATAGCTGCCCAACTGCCACTGGGAAGATAACCTTCACATCAGGAGAAGTGCACCATAGTGGCACATTTTGGGAGATAATATCCATTCCAGATGGGATGGTGTTTGCAAGTAGATCATTTCCCATTTATAACTCACAAGTGTGATTACCTTGGCCTGTATAATACAATGACAACCTCCTTATGAGTAATAGAGGGCCCCTTGTTGAAATAAGTGCCAATAGAAACCAAAAGATACATCAGCCAAAACCATGACTGGTGCTGGGTTAAACATGAAAGGCAAATCAAGAGTCCTTTTAAGTCCTGCATAAATTTAAGTAACAAAGCAAAGTAATTTATGGTAAAACATTTCTTGCACAGATTTATTGAGGTTTATGAATTTAGTTTTTTTGTTAAATTTCCGTAACTGGAAGAATTCATTTTTTTAATGCTAAGTGCTTTCACTTAAAACAGACTGTAAATATTCTCCATAAACTGTATTTATTTGTTTTACTCAGATAGTTTTGCACTTAGAAGAAGTGATTTAAGAAGCACCATTATTGACAATCTTCAATAATGATGTTTTGTCTCTTGCTCTATTTGGTTGCAAGAATTAAACTGTCAGTTTAAGGAGTTTCACAGCAAAAATGCTGACACACTCCACTAAGATGCAGTAGCCTTCTTTGGTATGTGGCATTTCAAATTGTTTTTGCTCTGCCCTATTTATTCTGTTTCTGCTAAATGCTTTTTGAAATAAATCAGGACTCCGTCAGTGATCAATGCAGATGGATATTAAAGGAGACGGAGCAAGAATGTTAGCCCTTTTTGGCAGTCGAGGCATGTGAGAGTTCTGCCTTTCCAATCATCTGTGGAGAGTTGTCAGAGCCTAGACGGTCATGGTGGGCAAGGTTATTAAGCAGGATGAATGACTAAACAGTCTCTGCAGCTTCATTCAGCCGTCTCATTAGAGTCGACTGTTTGACTGCTTTTTCTCAAGGAGCCATAGGGAGAACCATTAGCGATGCCCCCATAGTCACCATCGTGGAGCCCAGCAGGTCCAGTAATTTCATTCAGAAGACTTACCTTACTGCCCTTTCACACTCTGTCTACACTTATCTTTGACTATCTCTATCTCCAAATCAGCATGTTTCTAATCTCTTGCTTATTTGTTGATGCAGATCTGTAAAGCCCCATATTTCTTCGCATCACCTTAACAACAATACCAGAACTGATAATAATTTTGATGGGAGCTAATTTATTTTCACTCATTATCCTTGTAATTAGGCAGTCATGGTGATTGGTCTTTGTTGAATGAAATGTGAACTTCATCTCCATCCAGCAGCAATTCCCCTGTAAACTAGATGGCTAATATGGGTGATGCCTTCAGGGGACAACGTAACTATGTAGCTTATGCAAATCAACACATTACAGCATTTGCAGCACACTTGCCAAATGCAGGTGTACAGGTGTTTGTCATTTATTAAATCTCGCCAAAGATTGAATCCCTGCAGCTCATATTTTAATTAGATTCTAGCTCAGTTAATAAATTGGCATTTGATTTGATTAAGCACAGAGCAGCTGTGGAAGACAGCCACCAGTTTCACCACTTCAGGAAAACCAGAGATAATCATCAAAGCCAAAGAAAAAACCTGTGTCTCAAAAATCCAAGATAAAAGATAAATAGCTACATAATGGGCACAACCGAGCCAAATATGATTTGTTTCCATTACTCAAGGCTGACTGCATCTTTATTAACTCTGACAGGCAGTTACAGTAGAGAGTTATCACAGTGGAAAGTATTTTTCTATTTTAATTTTTTTGGTTGGTAAGATCTGAACTTGTACTAAACAAGCTGTCTGAGTGACAAAAATATGCACTGTAAGTCAGAGAGATTCCGCACTGGTAGGTCAGTTTTGCTCATAAACTCTCCTTGATAATGTTTTTCATCCTATCTATGTTTTAAGCCTGTGTCTGAGGAGTTCCAAAATGGGGAAGGCTTCGGGTATATTGTTGCATTCCGTGCCAATGGGACCAGGGGCTGGAAGGAGAAGATGGTGACTTCAGCAGACGCCACCATGTACAAATACAGGGATGAGACCTTCCCTCCTCTTACACCATTTGAAGTGAAAGTTGGTGTGTACAACAATAAGGGAGATGGACCATTCAGCGATGTGGTCATCATTCACTCTGCAGAGGGGGGTGCGTTAATATTCATAGTTGGCTGTAATAAGAAGGTCCAATGCGGAGGTTTTTTTTCAGCATTTTATGTTTGAAACCATTTTGCTTTGTTTCACAGAGCCGAGGGAAGCACCATCTGATGTGAAAGCTTACAGCATTTCTTCCTCAGAAATTAGGATGACCTGGAAACCACCAAGTCCCGGCCCTGGAAAACCAAGAGGATATGAGGTTTTTATAGATTACCTGTGCTCATTTGTGTGTACACATATATATTTACAGAAACTGTGTTCCTTTATGCATTAGTTATGGCTTGAGAACAGCAATTTTTCAATCTTATTTTCTTTTAACAGGTCAGCTACTGGAAAGAGATGGAACAGGAGGAGTCTGGAAAAAAACAATGTACAGTAAAAAATGAAACATCCATGGTCTTGACAGGACTAGAAGGGAACAGTCTGTATCTCATCACAGTTAAAGGCTTCAATAGCATCGGCCAGGGTCCTGCCAGTGCTGCTGTCACAGTCAAGACCAGGAAATCCCGTGAGTGCAGCACTGACACTAATCATGTAATGCTGTATATGGAATACATGCCACCTGTAACATCTGTTCCAAATCCCCTTCTGAGAAGTGAAGTAATTGACCTAGTTGGGTGAAATTCTTGTTAAAAGTCTGTTTTAATGTGCACTCTGGGTGTTATGTTCTCTACATAGCTCCCGCTCAGCCTCCAAGCAACCTCATGTGGATTCAAGAGGGCAACAATGTTTCATTAAGCTGGGATCCAGTGAAGGCAAAAGACAATGAATCTGATGTAATCGGGTACATGGTAAAGATCCATAGCTCAATCTGTTTTATAAACTGAAACACAAGTTCCAAAAGTATTTCTTGTGAAACGTTCCACTTGAAATTCTCTTGAATTGTTTGTCCTTGATTTCCCTCAACATACATCAACAAGTTTACTAAATCAGTATTAGTGTTTATATTTAACTTGGTTTCTTGTAAATGATTTTCATATTGTAAAATCATATTGTATTGACCCATAATGCAATGACCTGCAAGTAAATAAGTACGAACGGTTAAATGTAATATCAGGTTTTAAGTTGTTCTAACAAAATGCAGACATCTTTTATCGTCTTTTTCGTTCTATTTCACAACTCTGCTTTTTGAGAGTAAATTGTAATATTATACAAAGCAAGTACAATGTAAGCCTGAAATGAGTATGTGCATATGTCCTGCAGGTGTTACTCAAACAGGAGGGCCGGAGCTACAACCAGGTGACAAGAACCATTAACCCGTCCACTGTGCTGTCACTGCCAGAGGGAGGCACTTACATCATTGAGGTGCGCGCACTCAGTGAAGGGGGAGAGGGAGCCATCAGCTCCCAAGTTCGACTTGTTACCTCCTCTGGTACGCTCAAAGCTGGTTAGCAACCTTTCACATCAGTCACACACTCCACTGCATGACCTCTAAAATCAAATCTCTAAGCACAAGCTGTTTACTGTTTTTACCAATCTTACTGCTCGCCCATAACTGAGTCAACACATCTGTTGTGCGAGCCAGGTCTTCTTTGGTTAATACTGCTCTAATTATAGCGCCCACACAAACGTTCGTAGTCCTGCAAAGCCAATTAACTTCTAAGCAACAGGATGAACAGAAAGTTTGCGATTCTGTGTGTGATACGGAAGCTTGTCAGGCCAATAGGTTGCTATTTTCTTCCAATTTTCTGTTTTCTTTCAACATTCTTTTAGGAAAATAACACCTCCAGACTTTCTCAGATCAATTCATTCAAAAGATCACTGGCATTACTTGGCGTTAAAAATTCATTTGTCTTTGTGTTTATCTGTATCTGGCTGACTTCTCTTCCCCTCTCATTTCTTAGGGGTTCGAGCTAAAAGCAACCAGTGCTCAGTTCACTGTCTGCCACAGAGCCTAAAATGGACAGCGCTTCTCCTGGTTCTACTGGTGCCTTCAGCTTCCTGGTGAGGCCACTGTGCCATCCTTGCTTTTCCAAAGGGAGCCTCCAGTATTCTCCTCCCTTACACCCTCTGACTGCCTGCTTGCTATGGCCTTAACCATCTCAAAGGGCCTGAGGTGTGCCGACGGGGGATGAGTCTGCCAGTTAACATGCAGCTCTGCAGTGTTCATACTTTTCAGTTTCCTTGTACTTTTGAGGCCCTGGACGTTTGATTTGCACAGTTCTGAACATCGCTGTGGTGTTGTACTGTAGTGTATTTTGTGTGGAAAGATTTGTTTTATCGCTTACTTTAACATTTTGCGTTCCTCTCACTGACATGGCATCTAAGCATCTCCAGATGGCTCCTTCAACTTTGGGGATCTTCAGAGCATGAACAATTCCTTGAAAGCTGAGGTGGTAGTTATACAGGGATCGGCCAGGCTGTTTCTTTTCATTATTTATCTGCATCGGTTTACCCCTTGGCTGCCTAAAAAGCAACGCAGCAGAAGCTCAGTAGAGATAAGTGCATTGTTTTCTTATTCACACAATGAGGAGAAAAAAATGTTTTATATGGAACCAAGAATCTTACTATTTCCAGACTTGCTTTTTGTACATTGTGTTACCTTTAGACAAATAACAGTGGTGTGTGTCAGCCATGTCAACTCTGTTTTTTGGTAGCGATTAAGCAATGCTTGGTGATACAGTTTATTGACTGTTGGATGTATGGAAGTAGAAAAACAGGTACCTGTTGTGCCCGAACACAGATAATAGAAAGACGACTTCTGGTGTCAGTACAAATAAATGTGATGTATATTTTTTAAATGCTTGCTGTTTGTAATTTATAAAGTTGAGCAAAGAAATATCTATGATGAAACATAAAGGTTACATTGAACAAGATTTTATAAGGGCACAATTAATCATTTTGCCTTTAGAAAACAGGAAAAACGCCTATAACAGTTTGCCAGACCTCCAGATGACATCTTCAGATTTCTTGTTTTCTTTGACCAGCTATCTGATATATCTAAGACAAATTAAATAAAATGATTAATCTAATTCATTTTGAAAGAAAACATCTCATATTTTATATATACTACTGTTTTTAAACAATTTTTGGACAACTCATCCACACCTAAAAAAAAAAAACTAAAAAAAAAACGCCTGTGACTTTAAAATGTCATTGGTCCATCAGACAGTTCTGCATGTTCAAGTGTTTTGGAAAATCTAGATAAATTGAATTCCACATAGATAGTCAGTAAACTTTTCAGTTATTAAGAAACCATTGCAGAGCCAAAACGGCCAGCATCAAGGGTATCTCTTTTTCCTCTCAGGCTCCTCTCTTCCCCTGTCTGCGGTACAACCTTATCTTTTCCTGGACAGAACTCCAAATGAATTTGCCTGAAGTGTAATTAATGTTAGTATGGAAATCTGGAGACCTGAAGTCTTTTTGCTTAGCAGACCTTTCGCTTGCTCTGCCTCCAGCTCTGTGGACTCCATTACTCAATCAGAGTAACCTGTATCCCCAGTATAGGTTCAGACGAGCATACCAGCTAAACCACGAGAGATAATACCTCGCAGCAGAACACTGCTCCAAGCAGTGCCTGTCCAGTAATGACTTCCTTCAGACCTCTGTGCTTTGGTTACATTTAGAGAGGGAGGATGTTGAGGTTGGTTTTCCCTTTCTCACTTGTAGATCATTTCCGTATGCGGCACAAAACATTAAGCTGTTAAATGCAGAAGGAGAGGTTTTGCTGTGCTTTTAGCTTGTTCAATGACACTGGCTCAAACAGATGCCTCCACGTAAGTGCTAATGTACCAACCTTTAATTATTCATGCAGCACCTGTCTGTGTTGGTGCATCTGATTTATGGTAATGGATTATGTATCTAGCAAGGGAACCTATTTGGTTCAGAAAGCCCGGAGCTATAGTGTCAGCAATTAAAACACAAACTACCCCAGGGTTAATGTCAGTGTGGGTCAGTGTGTGCATGTGTGTGTGTGCCATGATATATATCGTTCTTTTTATTTCATACAGTTTGATGATTTTAGGGCTAATATACAGGGTCAGACGATGAACAAAAGTCAGCCCAGGCAATTTCATCTGGACCATCCCCATTCTCCCCAACTTACGTACCGCTATGTAAAGCAATTCAGAATGTAAAGGAAAAGAAACACTATTTATCCTGAACAGGCAGTTGGCGTTTTAGAAACACAAACGGTGCTGTTTTCTGTAAAAGACTGAAAGAGAATGGATAGAAAAAATGTTTTTTTTCCAAAGCAAAGGGGTTGGACAGAGTGGTTGAATGCTGCAGAGTATCCACATGTGAAATTCTCATGCTTCTCCTCAGTAGCAGCCAACTTTGCTCTCGACTAGAACCCGCTTCCATCCAGGTTATTTTCTCCACCTCCAGTTAACTAACTTTTTCTTTATCGCTCAGATCTGTTTCATTGCACCTTCTGTTTTTTCTTTCAGGGGACTTTTATCCATTCTTTGATGCAATTGGTTGGCTCTGATTACTTGCTGACCTCTGACTTTATTGTTGACAGATCCTCTTAAAGGGGTGGGTGTAAGTGACAAAACACTTCCTGCCTCTACCCAACATTATAGGTAAGCCTTAGAAGCTATATAACCCCCTATTTGATGGGCTGTTTCGGTATCCAGTATCTGGTAGCCTTTTCTTCTACTGTGTTGATTGGCCAGAACTAGCAGATTGCCGATTGTCTTAGCCTGCTAACGTATATTGCTTTGTATACACACATTGTCCACAGCATTTAAATGATTTTAAATGACTTTGGTATGTAATTAGGTCTGCAAAAATTTGAAACTGGCAACATTTTTTTACATTTCTGTTTATCAAAATATATTCAAGCATTCAAATTCAAACATTTATATAATGAATATGAGCTTACAGAGTAGACTCAGCTGTCATTTAGAGCATTGATATCCAAATTGGAAAAGGAGCTTAGGAATTACCACATCCCCTCACACTTCAGTTGTCTTGTGTGACAACATCAATATAGACATGTGACCCAGTTCCATTGAAAGTCATGTATATCCATCCCATCATATTATTTCTATGTGTTTTACATATGACATTGAACACATCAGATCATAAGCTGTTGCAAGCCTCTCAATTATTTTTTACCTCCTATCCTGGATCAGGTTGATCTTGCTTTCATCTGTTTCAGAACAGCTCTGGTTTTTTAAGATGTATTGTTGTTTTATGTTTAATCTGCCCTTTCTAATCCTGAAGTATATGAATGGCTTGCACCCTGCAGTGAACCCTCTGTATTTGCTCCTGTGAATTCTTCTCTTTATGGAAGACTTGGAGGATCATTTGTCTACCCCCTGGGGAGCGTTCTTCACTTGGCTTGATGTTGTGAAGGGGTTTTCTTTGCCATGGAAAGGATCCTGTGATCATCCACTGCTCTCTTGCTCAGACATCCAAGTCTTTTTATGTTATCAGGCTCTTGTTTTTTCTCTTTTTTCCTCTCAGAATTTAACAAACTGTTTATTTAGCTGCTCCTAATGTTCCTGCCATGTCTCTGATGGATTTATTTTGCTTTGGCAGCCCATTTCACTTGTACTCAGGGTGTTTCATTAGCATGTTTCATGAAGATATTCAATTATCTTAGCATCTGAAAAAGTGACTATTTGTATGAAAAAAAAATAATATGGATTTTAAATTAAGCTAAGAGTCTACACAGTAATCACATTTGTAATGTATTCTTTTACCTTCTACATTTTGGTTAACAGTTTAAATTGCACAAATTTGCATTACTGTCCACATATTTCTAGATTCTGAAGATGGACCTTAAAATGCTGCTTATTCTCTGTGTCACCTCACTTTTCTTTCTTTGAGTTTTCACAGTTAAAGCTCCAGATAATCAGATGTCATGAATGTCTTGGTGCGATTTGGTGAGCAATACACACCATCTATCAGGAAGCCAAAAGATGAAGCGTTCATTTTTGGGCTCAAAGGAATATTTCTTTTGACTCTTTGAAAACTACAATAGCATATGTTCAGTAAAGTTCTCTCCAGTCTAACTGGCACATCACTGTAACGATCGTCTTGAAATTACCAGAAAAGTAGGGCTCTCCAAGAGGCTCTGCAAAAACAGTAATATCATACAGTAAGAGACTTTCTGTTCAGTGTGTAATCTTACATTTGATTTCCTGTTTCATGAGAAAAAATAGCTAACCTTCCTAAAAACCTCACAATCCATTCAAATCAAACCAATTTTATTCAAATAGCGCCAAATCATAACAAAGGTCATCTAAAGGCACTTCAAAGAGACAGTCTAAATCAAGGCAATTAAAGCCATTTTAATACAATCATGATCCAATAAAATCCAATTAATTAAAGTCCAAGTAGTCCAATTCAAAACTAACCAATTGCATACCATATCCAAAGTGTGCACGAGGCAACAGTGAAGAGGAAAACAAATTCCCTTACAGGCTTTTTAGAAAATAATCCATTTGTAAAATTCCTTTTTCAGGATCACAGCTATATGCTTTAGAAATTAAAAAAAGGAAAATGTTGTTATTTTGTTATTATTTACAGCGTTATTTTAGGACGCATTTCAAGGTTTATGTGTGATCAAAATCTTCAGTGGAAATGAAACATTCTTAAGATAAAAGCACGCCGAAGCCTCTGAGACTTCACTACTGTGCGCGGCATTCAGTATATCTTGGCATCTAAATGTGAAAGAATTACTGTTGGGAATTCTGATAAAGCAGGCTAATTCATGTTTGCTGTTGGAGGGTTCTGTGATGCTGGGATTTGCAGCCTTTTAGTCCCCCTCGGTAGTGGCAGCAATGGCAGAGAATGAGAATTAGGGAAGTGTGCCATATTCTGTTGAAGACTGTGAACAGAGGGATTAGAAAGGGCAGCTTTGTAGAGAGTCAACATCAAGCATTGTCTTGCACCAGTTCAGTAATCACTGTAGTTATAATTGAAGTTGTCTTCTGACCTCTAGAACCAGCTCTGCTGCTTGAAAAATGCAGTGCACATGGTCAGCTGTTGAGATGTGCCTGACATAAATTGTTTTATTATGCCAACATCACTAAATCTTTACTTTACCTAATTATCAACCAGGTTTTTTGTCACTCAAATGATCAGTTCATCAAGTCCACAAGATATTGAACATTAATATATCTTTTTTTATATTTTTGTTCTTTGGTGTGGTGGTTTGTCCTGCTGTTTATGTCTGTGAATCACTACAGTGGAATCTGCATTTAGACTGACATGACACTTCAGATTTTCCTCTGCTGAATAAACCTAAACTAAAAAGGCCTCCATCAAAGGTTTTCATTCCTTTTTTTTCAGTCTGAGGTGGTATTGCTCTAGAACAACATCCAGTGTCTTCGTCTAGCTCTGTGATAGAATGGTGACTTATACTGGGTGCAGCCCAGCTTTTGTCACATGGCAGATGGGTCACGCCTCAGACTTTGCAACCGTGAACAAGATAAAGCACGAACAAAACACAAATGGATGACCCAAAAGAACCTGAAGTGCCTTGCTTTTGAAAATGAAGCCTATGGTTTAAAAGTTAAATGTTAAAACTAACCTCCAGTATGGAATCATAAGTGTCAGCCATGAAACGAATAAGGTGCCAAACAAAGGTTTCACCCTACAGCTCTTGAGACTGGCATTGGTTCCAGATGACAAGGAGGAAAGATGATGAAGAGTTAAAAAGGTAGAAATATCGCAGGTGTATGTATAGCTTTGATGCTTGACATCCTCATTTAAAAATCTAATGAGCTGTTCTATGATCAAAGTTGAACTCATGTACTAAAGCTTCGCAGAGGTTTTCCCCCTAGCTTCACATTTCATACAGGTCCACTTCTCACATAGACATATTATATGTTATCATGACAAAAATGGGTTGCTGTTTTCCAGGTTGAACATATAATGGATATAATAGATGCTGGTATGAGCTGCATCTCTTTTTCTACCCTTTCTATATGTTTTGCCTGTATTTGTTACATATGTTCTCACATGAAATCCTTTTCATGTGAGACTTTTTGTCTTAGGATTCCCTTGAAGAACAGACTTTGTTTTTATAGGAAATAGGAGCTTAATAAAAAGAAAAATGAATAAGATGATAAAGTTTCCTGTAAAATGATAAAGTAAATTTCCTGGCGTTGTTCATGCTGCCTCAGGAAAAATAGAATTGTGATTGAAATGACTTAATGGCCTTTCCTGGCACCGCTCTCCAAACAAGCTTCTTATTTTAGATCTGCAACACAAAGGCTCTACTTTGTGGTAACTTTGCATGTCTATTGTTGTCTCTGAAATATAACAATAGACACTGAAATATATATTTAAAAGAAAAGAGGCAAGTACATAATTGCATCATCAGGTAGTGCCACAATTTAAGGGCATTCGCATGCAAGGATGCTTTAATCAGAAACAGAATTTCAGTTGGACTCAAAATTTAAAGCCAAGTACAGATTCTTAACTAGTGGAATAATTTTTGCCTGTGGCAGATGGTGCACCATTGGAGGGAAAATTAAGAAAAATGCCAACTAATTTGATTTAATGTGAATCCTTTCTCATAACAAATCTGAGCACAAGCGTCCTGCTCTGAAGTCTAATTAGGAAAGCAAATTTGAGGGCAAATCTGGGGGAAAAATACAGAAATCCATTTTTTTAAATAAAATTCTAAATAAAATTGATTTCTCCAACATAAAATTAAAATGTAGTTATGCAATACATTGCACTGCTGTACATACACATAGCTCTAAATCTGTTAAAATAATGAAAGAGTCCAATGACAACCAGAAACTTATGAAAGGATGTGGAACATTGTAATGTGTTCTTGTATTGATATAGTACTGCAGTTTTTGTTTGCCTTTGTTGGAAGACGTGGAATAAGACCAGGAATAGTTTCCAAATTATGTAATATGTCATGCTGCTCAGAAGAACATTTAATTCCTGTTAGGAAGTAAAACTCACATATTGTGATTTGTTTGTACAGATCTTGGAATTCAGCCAAATCCCTTCAGATTGGAGAAGGTGGCGATTCAATTTAGAGATTCAGGCTACTTTTCTCAAGACCCATTGTGTGAGGAAATATAATGAGATGGATGTGTAAATCTGGGGATTAGGAGGGACGGTGCTGCAGAGGGAGATTTAAAGTTCAAGCAAGGGAGCAGTCGGCTCATTGCAGACCTCTTCCAAGACCTTATAATCTTCCCAGTTAGCAGATATTGTCATATTCGGTCATATTGTTCCTTGCAGGTAACTGAATGTATCAAACTGGTTCAGATTTGACTCGATGGTGCCACAGAGACTCATCACAGTTTGTGAAACTGACATGATCATTTTATACACTCATGATCTGGGGCACAAGTTTATCTCTTCTTTCTTCATGTTCATGGGCATGAAAAAGATTAAAGTTACTCCCACGATATTTGTGAAAGTGTAACAAAAGGAGTGTTATGAGGAGTTGGGAGGCTGAAGGGTGTGAAGAAGGAGTTACACATAACACAAACTGTTTAGGTATTGATTAAAAACAACTACTTTTTTCAGGCTTTGGAAAATATCATGGTTAACACAACTTCCACCACATATTACTGTTAAATGGCAAGTCACACGTGCAAAAGCAAGAATGAAAGAAATCTCTTACTGTTGTATATTAGTTCTCAATTCAACTGCATCTACTGTGAATAACATGAACATCACCAACACCAGAGGAACTCTTAGCCTTGGAAGCAGTCACTTACACAACCTGTATGTATAAATCGTGCTTGCTAGGAATAATCTGTATCAAATGTGTAGAGAAATTTAACGATATAATTTTCTATCAAAAGTCTAGCAGCCCTCTGTATTCAATTAGACAGGAGAAAAAAGCAATTTAAAAGGAGGGTGACATTTAGCGGGACAGCATGTTAATCTTTGTATTTAATGGTCAGCTTTTAGCCAGACAACTTAGAAGATAACCACTAAAGCTGCTGCTGTTGTTCAAACAGCATGCTCGCTACTGAATTACCCCCACAGGAACCAGAATCCACATGTCATCATCTCTATGTCCTAAAAAGCTGAATATATTATTCCTCCAAATCATCAATAAACCATAGACTCTGCATTAAAGATGAAAGTAACCATCGTTACATCATCCATGAGTTTGTAGAATACATTTTAGAGGCCTTGAGTTTGTCATCTGGCTGTCATCCTCTTGGGTTTTTGATGCAGAGATGACATGAAATGGATGGATCTGCTGAAGATGCAGCACTGCACTCACCTGTAACTTAAAAAAGCCATGTCCTTAATTTTGCATAAGCGTAAGCCTACAATTCTAATAGTGGGCTGTATAAATATGTACCCCAATGGAGCTGTGATGAAGGGGGATCCTAATTTTGTTCTTACCAGGCTGAGAAGTTGAATATTTCTTCTGTAAATGTTTTGCATCTTTACATGGAAGTCTGTGTGGACTGACCTCCAAATTGACTGCATTTTTAAGCAACTTTTTTTTATTTCTGTGGGGTAGAAACTGTCATAGGATCATATATTTCTGGGTAGTCTTTATTCAGTGTATCATCATCCCCATTTCCATGATCACGTCATCTCATGAACCTTTTTAGGGAATTTCTCCTCGTGTGACATGAATTTTCACTTGGACTCCAGGATGAGGAGATTACATTTTATTAAAGGTCAATGGAAAGGTCACTGTGACCTCACATCGAAGCCATTCTCAAGAACAAGATATCTCAGGGACCCCCAAAGGGAATTTCATTTCATCTGGCTCAAACGTCTTCTTGGACTCAAGGAGGAACTGATTAGAATTTGGTGGTGAAAGGTCGAAGTCACTGTGACCTCATAATTCAAGAATTCATCGGAAGATTGTGACAAAATTTCACACAGATGTCTCATGGGATCAATGATGAGTTGACATTGCGACATCGTGCTGTTTTAAAAAAAAAATTGATTTGGCCTGCACATCTGTGAGTTTGTTACTTCTTTGCAACAACATGTATATGTGGAGCACTGTCTACTGTCCTGATGTCAGAATCATCTTTACTGGCAAATCTAAATGCACTTTATTCTTCTTGTTAGATCTTCACCACGTGTTATCTATCTGGATTGATATGGATATAAACTGCTACGTGACTCTTGTCAGAAGCATACAACTACAAGTTGATCATTTTACTTTGTTACAGTTACACAAGATTGTTCTTGTCCCTCCACTAGCTGAAAAGTGAACTCTGAAAACTAAATGACTCTAAATGGAGTCCTGGCATTAATATTGGACAGTAAAATGTTAACATTCACAGGGGAATATAGCTGAACTTAATGGGAATTAGACCATTCATTCTCAGAGGGAATCCGCAATTAAATTTGCACCTGCTATTTGATGGAGCATTAACATATATATATCTACACCAAATTTGAATGTAATCAGTCCAGTAAGTCTGGATCAAAGAGCTAAACTTATAGCCCGAACAGTGTTTTCACCCTCGTCTAAAATCTTTTAAGTGTGCTATAATTGTCTATGGTGAGAGTTCAGTGACATACACCTTCTTTAAATTCCAGAAGAGTCATGTGTTTTGGCTTTGACTTAATTCCTTGGTCTCTTGGTTTTCCTTTGTCCTCAGTTCAGTTCCCACTGTTTAGTTTCGTTGTACCCTGTTTTATTTTGAGGAGACAGCTCTCATGTGTATTCTGGTCTGTATCACACCTCGTTTTCACTTACTGATTGCTTCACATGCTCATTGATTGAAATCACCTCCCTCGGTGTATATTCTCCAGGTTTTCCTTTGTTGAATGCGAGCTTGTTGTCTGCCCCCCCGCCCTGTCAGCCAGTCAGTCCGTCCTGTACTTTCTCCTGGGTTTTGTTTCTTGTTAGTTTTCAGTTTAATACTTTGTTATGTCTGCCTTGGCATTGCCTTTTTGTTTATTGATAATAAAGTCTCATTACTTTTTTTCAGCTGCCTGTCTTCAGCGGGTGGCTTTCATTTGTTTGCAGATTTTAGTTCAAAGCTCAGAGATATTATTTCTTACTGGTGAGGAGATAAAAAGTTTAGCACATATAAACACACACACACACAGTAGATTGTAAGAATGACACATTTGCTTTTGAAATGTTTCTACTAATATGAGAAAACACTTTTCAGAGGTCTTATAAGGCTATATCTTGGCTGCCAAGTGTATTACAGAAGAACAGAGAAATATGCTGCCTTGTTTGTTGTGGATATGTAGCGACGCGACCACAACAATGTTTTAGAATTTTCTTTCTTTTGTCAATAATTTGTACTCAATTATTCCAGTGTTATTACTCCTTTGTTGAGGGCATATTCAGTTTTTTTTTTCTTTTTTAAGATCTTAGTAGCAAGTGGATCTGGAGATAATACCCAATGTTTTATTCATTGCTTTTAGATTCAGATGAATCACAGTCTCATCCGTGTCTTTAATGCACTGCCTTCTCCCAGATTGAACTGTCTTGCCCTGTCACTAAGACCTTGCTGCAGCCACTATTTTCCATTTTCCACGGTAAAGAAGGGAAAGGTAAATGCGGAATTTATCCTTGGTCTGGGGTCTGGCTGTGCAAGAGAGCATCCAGTTAATTTCTTGGCCTTTTACAGCATCATTGCCTACTTTCTATTAAAGCCAGGTGCAGCGAACCCTGGGTGGAGCTGACATATTGGCTGATTTAAACATTCCCTGGGTGGCAGACCTCTGTAAAACCTGGATCAGTTGAGGCAATCTTCAGGTTCCCTCAAAGTGAAACTCGGTGATGAAACTACGGATACCACACTCAGATAATCAGTCTGCCTCTTTTCGGTATTTTTTTTTTCTTTCCCATTTAAATTTGCAGGATCAGAAGAGCAACATATTTGCCCAGTCAGACTCTGCACTGAAAGAGATGTGAGGATTTCTGGGATTGACGTAATAAAGTTAAATCCCTTTCTGGCAGCATAAGTTGTGCTCCTAATTTGGTATGACTGAAATGTGCCTGATTTTCATTGTACAAAGTTACAACAGATGTAATCTGTTAATAACAGAAAAACAACTGACTAACAATGTGTTTGAAGAATCTCAAATAATTCACTCTTGCTTCATGTAATAGGTTGCCACTGATTGTCCTCTGATATGTGCATTTGGAAAGAATTATTGTAAGGAAACAAACAACACATTCAATGTTAGAAACAAAACATTTGTTTAAATCAAACATTGTTAATTTCTTTGCTGACAGATTTGAAATATTTGTCTCTGAGATTTCTGATTTCTCTAAAAATTCGCTGAAGCTATTCAACATTTTGTTTAATGTGCTCATAATATTTCTAATTTCATTATACACTGAACTGGTTTATCTGGATTTGTTTGGCAGCAAAGGAGAAAAGACAGAAATCTTCAAACTATAGCAAGAAAATATTAGCAAGACGCTTGGTATTTGAAATAATCAAAGATCCATCATGCTATCTACGAACTTTTGCTGAGAAAATGCTACACAGAATAAAGCAGTTGGCAATAGCAGGTGATACAACTCAACTGCCCTGCAGGTTACCACCATCTAAAGGGTGGATACAACGATGATACTTGTAGAATCGATGTTTGCATCAATAACATACAGGCTGCCAAACCGCTCAGGGCTTAAATCATTCACTTCTGATGTCTTACACAATGAGCTGTCAGTGTGTCTCTCCTGTTTGATAGCTGCATATCATTAAAACTCTATCCCAGTCGAGGTCCAAAACCCTTTCACACTCGTGAGCGAAATGTGCCAGGGAATCAATATACGAGAGGGCAGGAGCTGTAAGTAAGACCACGATGAATGAGACAGACCTAGAGGTGATTGAGCATGTCTGCTCCGATGGTGGTGCATTTAAATTGGACTGTGCATGTAAATGTTTTCCTTTAATTGGTAGCCAGAGGAGGTTTATTACACGAGGTGAATGCAGATCTGCAACACAGGCAACTGAAAAGAACATTCAATTCAGTTTTAATGAGCTGTAGGCTGAAATTCTAGGTTTACGCACACAGGCTGAGCAGAGTGCCACTTCTTTTCTTTTTTTTACAGAGACATAGAGGTTTTCTCTTTTTTTTTAACTCTGGTGATTAATGTTCCGTGCTTGACCTTATTGACTCAAAGCTCGAATGAGGAAATTGCTCTCAAGAGCAGTGCTCTTTACCCTGCATTCAGACCAGTGTGTCTCAAGTGTGGATCATGATTCCTTGGAGGGTAGATTTGTCAGACTGATTTCTCCTCCTCCTGAAAGCAGGCATCAAGTTTGAAAACAGCTGGGGTGGGCCACAGATAGCAGCAATGTCTGTTCAGGTGGACTGAACACCAAGGTCTTCAGTTCTGACAAGCCTGCTTAATTACCATGTTTTTACAGACAGATGAGTACATTAGACAGCTCTTTTATAGTTTTGGCAAAGCGCATGCAAGACTACTTGAAAGGAAAGAGCCACAGGGAGCTGGAAAGAAGAAATCTGAAAACAAAGCAGATGCCCACTGTGAGAGAACTACACAAATAATCAAATGATGGTGGAATCTGTCAGAGTTATCGTCCTCACACATCACAGCATGTAAACTACTCAAATTAGATGAGTTCCACTCACTATAAAGGGGCCTTGCACATGATAAACATATCATCGAGACACGGTTTGTCCATTTCAACAAGTAAAAACATATTTTGGATGGAACAACTTAAGTCCTTAGAGAAAAATGAGGAATGGATGTTCTCTGTATGTTAGCAAAATCTATATAATCTGATACTGTTGTGAAAGTGAAATCATTGTTAAAGCACTGCATGGGAACACCAATGACAACCTCATCTTCTGATGGATGACTGTAATAAAGTGCAGCAACTATGTGGCATTTTTCAACCTGTGTTAAGGATTGTGAGGGTTGTAAATACAATGGAGATTTTCAGATGAACATATTTGAAATCAAGAAGACCGCTTGTACAACAATAACATAACCACTGAGACCAAGACAACCAATAATAAGTTTACTGTATTGTTCACTGGCACAAAATCAATATAATATGGGCTTCATAATATCCTGCTGAATTTCTTTAGTGGTGCAATTGGTGGATAAACTTCAAAGATATCCTTTGGGTTTCTTTTTGAGCAGCTGGACAGTTTGTCTTAAGCGATTCGGTTATGAGGTTTTCCATGCCATCAGAGCAACCGAGTGAATACCGCTCTCTCCTTAGGCTCCATGCAGCCTGCTTGGCTGCTGGAGTTAATCTCAGTTTAGCATTTCCAACACAAAAGCTGTCTTTGTGGTTACTCAAATAATAACAGACCACTAGAAGCCTTGGATCAGGCCATTTGTGAAAACAATGAGATGTAGTTCTTAGTCTGAATCTTTATGAAATTAAAGTTTGTATGTGTAAGCTGCAGCTCAAGTGGTTTCCCACTGGATTATCCCTGGGGTCTTGATCCTTTGGCCTGAACACTTCCATGTTTATGAATTACCTTGCTCAGACAACTGGTGAGAGCTACATATGTTTTTATTTTCTGAGTGTATCTCTGTTTTACAATGAAGCACAAAAAGTAATGAAATATTCACAAAAAAAGGGGGAAGAGAAGGTTATTATGATACTGTGCATAATAATGAACTTTATGCTTACTAAAAATTCTCCTTACCAGCTATTTATAAGTTGTATGAAATCATAAAAGCTGAAATCTTTCAAGGAAATGTATCGACAAGATGCAGAGTTCCGAATCTGAAAAATACAACTGAACAATTAATGATTTTTTTTTAGTATAGATAATATATAATAATCCAGTATTTACTTAAGGAAAAGCACCAATACAGCAAGTAACCGTTAATGAGAAAGCGTACATAAGTATAAGCCATAAAATGTTAAAATATTAAGGTAGACATGATAAGTTCTGCTAAGAATTAACAGGAGAATTCCAGGATAGAGCTTCAAATTCTTCTCCTCACATACAAAGCTCTTAATGACCAACCTGCATTATGTCCTACAATGGACTCCAATTGGCTAAAAACCTGGGTGTGATTTTTGACAGCACATTTAACTTTGAGTAACAGATTAGTCGACTGTTGGCCTGTTGGCCTAAGTGAAGCCATACTCATCCTATAACGATTTGGAAAGAGTTATACATGCTTTCATAACTCTTATTCTTTGTATGTTTGTTTGGATCAGTCATCTCTTTGTCGCTCGTCCCTTAACTGGGATCATATTACCCCCATTCTGGCATCACTCCACTGGTTTCCTGTGCATTTTAGAACAGATTTTAAGATGTCATTTCTAGTTTGAAAGGTTTTGAACAGACATCTTTGTATCCCTGTCAGAATGCTTAGATCACCCACTCAGGTGGTCTTTGTGGTTCACAGGTCCAAACTCAAAAAGAGGTGGTAATCGGGCTATTTCAGTTGCTGGTCCCACTCTCTGGAACAACGCACCTCTACAAATAAGTTCAAACTGTTGATACATTGAAAACTGCTGAAAACCCATTTTTACTTGCTGGCCTTTCATTGTGATGAGTGTTAGACATTATATATTATTTTAGTTGTGTTTTTACTGTTTGTTTGGATGTGCTTTACTTGTACTGTTTTAATTTTCACCTGTAAAGCACTTTGGTCAGTGTGGGTTGTTTTCAAATGTGCTATAGAAATAAACTTGACCTTGACTTTGCCGTCAGGCTTCAGTTTTCCCTGTAGCTCCCAGAGTTTCTAAAAGTAGATTGGGACACAGAGCCTTCCGTTATCAGGACTCTCTCTTGCAGAACCAGCTGTGAGTATGGGCTCAGGAAGCAGACATCCTCTCTAGCTCTGTCACTAGGTTTAAAACTTTGTTGTTTTTCACCCATCTATCCATCTTCCGTTGATCCAAGGCCGGGGTTGGAGGCAACAGGTCAAGGAGGGAAACACAAGCATCCCTTAGCACTCTCCAGTTCCTCCATTGGGATCCAGAGGCATGCCAGATGTAATATGTAATCCCACCAGCATGTTCTGGGTCTGCCCAAGTTGGACATACCTGAAAAACCTCCAAAGGGAGGCAACTAGGAGGCATCCTAATGCCAGAACCACCTCAGCTAACTCCTTTCGATGCGGAGGAGCAGCTGTTCTACTCCAAGCTCCTTCGGGATGGTCAAGCTCTTCACCCGTTCTCTAAGGTTGAGCCGTAACCCTCCCAAGGAAACTCTCTTTTTTGATAAAAACTTATAGTTTGGGCTGAATCATTTCTTAGTTATGCTGTTACACACCTAGACTGCTCGAGACCTCCCATGATGCCCTGAGCACTGTTCCTCTCTGCTGTCATTTTGATTATAGTGAATTAGACTAAAAGGCTTTATACTTGGACTGACTTCAATTATATATTTAATGCCTTGAGATTACTTTTGTAGGGAATCAGTGCTACATAAATAAAATTAATTAAACTGAAGTGCAGGGTTGTAGTGGCAAGAGGAAGAGTTATAAACACATTATATACAAAGACACCACATATAGATGCAATTATAGAGGTACGAAGGGTTAAAAAAGGTTTTGAGACACATTTGTCAATTTTTGGATTTGGTCCTTTGAACACTAACTGAAGTGGAACAATGTGAGCATTTTAGTGGGAAAAACAGTGAGCTTGAATACACGCTGTTGAAAAATTGTGTTATTTGACAGAAAATATAAAACAAATCCAATATATTGAAACTGTTTGTGGATCATCACTCAATATCTTCTCCATCTGTGTCTTCGTGTCACTAATTATCAGCTGTTTAATAAAAGAAAAGGTCGGTCAGTCAGTCATGGAACAGAAAATATTATGGAGATTTACCAAGAAGCATTCATAGTAGTAATCAAATACATAGCTTTTTTTATGCAAACTGTTATTGGTGTTCATTTTCAATGAAATATGGAACCACTGGAGTTTGTAAAATATTTGTTTACGTGTATTATCTGCTCTGAAACTAAATTGTTAAAGATACGGTAAGGGAGCCACGATTGAAGGCATTGGTTGTTGTCAGCACGGATTGGTTGTGGGTGTAGCAACGTATAGAGGAACAAAAGAGGCATTAACATTCATGCTATTTGATAGACGCTTGAGGATGGTTCTGCTGAGTTTTTATATTTACATAATATATAAGTGCGAGCAAGCTATTATGGACATCGAGCAACCAATCAAATAACTTATTTTGATGCAGTTTTTTTATTCTATTCTAGATTTATTTTACTGTTCCATCTCCCATGTTGTACAAATATATTACATATAAGAGCGTGTGTCAAAGGTGTTTCCTGAAGCCCAGAAGGGGTTGGTAATAATTTCAAATCAAACATTGATGACTGTGGGTCATTCAACTGTGTCACTCACACACCTCTCTGAGCAGTTTGTTTATAATCTGCAGCCGCTCACTGACAAATTCACAGGGGGATTTGTCACACATGAACATCCAAATATCAGCTGTTTTTTTCCCTCTGCTTCTGACAATACCTCACACTTATCAGGGAGAGATGTTTGGCAAAGCTGTACATCACATGACATGACACATGAAAGCTAAGCGCATAATCTGCTCTCCAGACATAGATAAATTCAGGCACCCATGAGCTGAAAACGAGGTAATGATAGCATGGTTACTACGATGCCGTGTGTGTGCACAGAACATCTAAACAGCAATGCAGAAGTCATAGAAAACATTTCTGAGAGGAGTTCAAAAAACAAATGTTTTATAACTGTAGTGCACATCCTCCTGTTCTGATATGCTCATAAAGCTTGACACCATGACAACAGGTGAGCTTTTAGATTAGCATAAATCTTTAAAGTGGAAGCTGTCACTCATTTGGTCTGACTGACATTACCAGTGATGTGAGGCAAACAAAAAGTGGTTAGCTAAGCTTTTTGTCTTTGTCTGTTAAGTGCCTTGACCTTGGATTATTGAGCTTCTGTCAGCTGCAGTCTCCACTCCCTGTTGCTTATTTACCAGCATTGTGCTTGTGTAAGGACATTCTAGTGAGGAGATAGATGACAGTTTTGAAGCTGCCTTTACACACACTCAAGATTGTCATTAGTCCTGACCTCACCTGACACTCAGACGTAGGCTTATATTGCAATGTTAAGCATGATGTTTGCTTGGAGTGAAAATAATGGCTTTACATTTATGAAAGAAGCCCCTGCTGCACAGCAAGGACTTAGAAATGGGTGGAATCAGGTCCTGTTTCTTCATTCCCAGAAAGAAACATTAAGAAATGACTGATCCAAATATCATTACGGCTAGTTTTACTAAAGTTGTGCTTACTTAGATCTGTTTTAACTAAAATAACATGCACACTAATATGTGGTTATACACGTTAACACTGTTGCAGATGCTTGTTGGTGTCTAATAAGATAAGTATTTAATTTAATCCTTGTTTAATATCTGGACATTATGATATCATATCTAAGCTGAATATATGGGGCAGCTGTGACCCTGTACCAAGGCGAGGTGACAAAGTACCTTGTGAAGGCAGTCAATACATGGGTGGGGCCCAGAAGGGAAGCGAAGGACAAATTAGCATCAGAGGCACTGTCCAGAACCAGGAGTACATCAGGAAGACAGCCCCTGATGCACAGTAAATTGGACAAAAAATTAAGCGTTTTTTTCAGTTTTTGACAACTAAAAAAGCACGTTTTACACTACAAGCATCTTCACCCAGTCACAATCATATTCATACTGCTTTTATTATGATGCTTTTTCCACCTATGCAGTGTATTTTTCTCTGTCATACAAACACATTAAAGAATGCATGAATAGGGCATAGTAGGGTTGAGTGCCTTGTCCTCGCACTTCGATATGTGAAAAGCCAGGGATCAAACCTCCGACCTTTCAATTAGCAGAAAACCCAAACCACAGCTAAGATGAAGATGCAAGCAGGTATACATGGAACACAGTAATTAAGTGGCTGGAATACTGAACAGGAACATCTGTGCCAAGTTCGAGTTGGAAGTTTGTCAATCAAAATCCTTCAAGCATGAACAAAAGCCCCTAACACAATGAATAAACCAAAGGAGGTGGAAAATGACAGAGCTGTTTCTGTGGGACTTCTGCACTACACATATGCCACAACAAATAATAAAATTGTAATTGAATTGTTGGAAATGTACGAAATTCTCTTTTTTATGATCCTGCAACTTGCAACTCTGGCTACATTGGCAGGTGTCAGATAAAGATTTCATAGCATATTTGGGTCTGTTCTACACATATATTCTAATTGTTATTATAGGGAGTAACAACAGCTGTAGTGTAGTGGAAAAGGGAACTACCTGCCATTAAATTCCTTATTTCCTGATCTCATTACAAAACGTCACAAACTTGATTGAAAGGCACAGCTGCAGCACATTTATCATGATCTGAGACACATCAGTCTATTGAGCGCTTCCAGAATTATGTAACTGCTGATGAGGCTGGTGCTGTCATGGACGTGCTGTCTTTCATCTGTGCCAGTGCTCAGGATTTAGCTTTGTTTCGCCTGTGTGGCTGCAGTTGACCTGTCAGATGATACTGTATGCCCCATGCCGATGGACTGTGGGAATCTTAAGGTAATTGGAATGCACTGTAAGCATGAAAGAGCAGAGTTTATATTATCAGTGCCGTGCAGAAATATCGCAGTGACCACTGTTGCTTTAAGTTATATAATGCTTTTAGTTGTGTGTTCTTCACCGGTATGACCCACACAATGACTTATTTTTCCTTTTCAATTCCCTGGCACAAAGCTATAGAGATCCCAGTGAGAGCAAACAAAGCTTCCATCAGTCAATCACCAGCAGTGAAGGCATGTACTTGTGTGCCTTTAAAATTGAAAGCTTCATAGTTATTAAGCCTTTCCTTCAAAGCACATTCCTCTTGGAGAAAAGTGATCTCTTCAAAGGGAGCTTTCCTTAACTCACACCTGAGTTAACAACACACTCAAACCTGAAATGTCCCTAATATCAATTCTTCAGCCTCTGCTCCGATGTCCTTTTGGTTTCATAACCAATGGTTAAAGCTGCCTCATTTACTGAATGTGACATGTTCCTACCATGTTTCACTCGTATCAATGCACAAATAATACAGAATATCAGATTACAATAAATGTTTATGAAAGGAAAGAACTCAGTTTCAGTAACTTTGTGCCTCTCAGTTACAGTGTAATTGCTCGCTTCTGTACTTCTTAACTGAGAAACATAAAACCCCGTCTTTGCCTCTGGGAACTTGCTGTGACACAGTGGTGCAATTATATCTTTTGTGAGGATTGTTTGTATGATTTCTTCTAAGAATACTTTGTGGACATTAATCTCCTTGGCCCCTTTTTCTCTGTCAGAAGAAAAAATATATATTGGCTTGAGAAACTTCAGGTGACGTAAATCTAATGGGCTTTAAATTCAACCATGAGAAGGAGAGATGATTGGAAAACTTTTTCGAAGGATCTGAAATTACAATCCAGCTTCCCTGAGGAGTAGTCTGGAGCATCAGAGGACCTGTGCAATTCTCTCTCTCTGATGAAAACACTTAATACTGATTTATCTGATCAAGAGTGTCTCAAAAGCTTTCTTAGGTCTGCCTAAAGAATACTAATTAAGACATTCAATAAAGAATCATTCAGCAAATAAATGAGCACGACCACGTCTTTACAAGCGACATAATTTGAGTATCACCTGTTCATCCACCATGTTGAACCATGACCTCTTCCGTGCCTCTGGCGGTGTTGAAACAAATGCTCATTTCATGGGTTCTACAAGCCTACATTTTTGCTGTTATCAGAACACAATTTCTGCAAAAGCAAAACTCTGAAAACTCCTCTCAAAACAGTAAAAGAAGCCATAACTCTAAAAAATATACAACAACACACACTAGTGGAAAAGTTTGTCTCAGAAATGTATCAAATTCCTTCTGTATCAAATCCGCCGACATAAGCTACTAATGCCCAGTATTTAATGCAAAAAAGGAAGCCATGGCATTGCTTCAAACTAGAATGGCACATAAGAAGAAAGTCTGTCTAAAAGCATTGAGTCCAGATGGAATATGCGGCAAAAGAGGGAATGATCCAGTTTTACTTGCAATCTGTTGTTTTCTGTTGGGACTGGGATATCGACTCGCTCTTATCTTATTTACCACCAGATGGATAAAATAAATTGTACAGCAGATTAAACTAATTACTAGATATGTGAAAGTTTTTGACTTTATTATTTTTCCTTAAGTTGTCATCTTTAAAACTAATGAACTAGCATTTGTTGGGTTGAACATCAACAAAAACTATTTTGATTTCAATTTTATGTTACCTTTTGAGTGATCATAAAAAGAACACTTTGAATAAAAAGAGAGGCAAGTGTAATTGAAAAGATTAGCCACAGATTTTCACATATTTTTCACATCCAGCTGTCGTTGAGAGGACTCTTTTAGATCTGTGCCGCTCCGAATTAAAGACAAAGACCCAGCAAAACCTGTTTATTTAAAAATCTGGGGAGCAGTTCCTGTAATTTATCATCCAGATTTAAATTTGTACCTGAGCTCCGCCTGGATAGGCATCACCTTATGAAGGTCAATGAGGCAAAAAATAAAAGTGCTTCACTCCTGTGAGCAACCTTTCTTTTGTGTGCTGGGAGGATTTCTCAGTCAAAAGCTACAGATACTGAGACACAGATGGGCTCTTCATGTGTGCTGGATTGCATTTACTCCACAGCTCTAAGATTTTGCAGAGGATGTGTCCTTTACCTGACACCAAGGTTTAACACATGTGTGGCCGTGGCATTTCAAACTAAAACAGCTTACCATCCCAATTTTCACTGTGCAGTGAAACGCAATAAATGGAGTCCCTGTGGACACTATGCTTTAGAGATGCCTTGTTTTGTAAGGAGGAGGTAATCATGCATAGCTGCTCGAACGTCAGCTGGACATGGGAGTCATAAATGAGAGCCAACCATTTGCCACTTTGGCAGATTGCACTGTCAGGAGATAAACAACAGAAAGAATGAGGAAGGATTCATCTGATAGGAAATGTCAGAGCATGATTGGATTAAAAAAACTGTCTAAATTAGGGTCATTAATCATGAGCATGGATAAGAGTGACAGATCTGGTTCTCTGGAACTAAGAGTGCCGTACGGAAATTATGCAATTACCTTAATACCTGATTTAAATTATGAGTATGTATGGCTGTGTCAATTGTTAATTAGGAAAACAGCTCATATAATTTAGCCGTAATTGCCATCCCAAGAAGAGTGTCTTAAATATACTTATACATGATGCTTACCTAAACTGTCCAGTTGTGGTACTGAATGTGATATCAATGTCTTCCTGTGTTGTAGCCACAGCTGCTAGCTGCAAATTATTGTACTCCATAATCCCTCAGATGGAAAACTGAGATCTGCGCATTGAGCAGAAACTTATTTTTCATAGTCCATCTAAGTCTTCATCTTTTACCCAATAACCCAGTTCAGTGCTGCAGAGTGCATACTGCAATTAACTCAAAGCAACAGGGTTTCCACTAATGTATCACATTTCTCTGAGCACCGTGTCAATTTAACAAACTACACCCCTGAGGGCTGCTGCTGCAAAATGATGGCATGCGAGCTGGAATTGATGGGGGCATGTTAGGGTCCAACAACCCCCCCCCAGCATTCCCACCACAAGAAGACCAGACATCTTTGCACGACACAGACTGCCCCACTGTGTGATGCTATGATTTAAGAAGGAAATCTAATCAGAACCTGCCTGACTTGTGCATAAATCAGTTCAGCGATAATCAATTCTTATTCTATGTAGATTATTGATATCTTTTGTGAAATCCAAGTCTTTTTTTCCATCTCTGAGCTGCTGATTTTCCACCAAGCAGGACCAGAGAAGCCCTGTTTAATGCAGTGAGAACAAGAGTTAGGACGTGGGAAGACGTGTCTCACATCTAATTTCTTCCCCCACTTGTACGGTATGTAAAAAGATGTCTCAGTCACTTAGTGTGTGTGAAATGTTGTGTGGTTGGACCTTGTGTGTATGCATGCATTTTCCTATGCTTCTTTTTAGCTCTTGGTTGGTCTCCATAGGTTCAGTCACTGACAAAGGCACGTGCATTGCTTCTCAGAAGACTTATATTTGCATGACTAATATAAATGTGGGAATGACTTAATGTGAGAGGAGTACAGGGACATCATTTTTTCAAAGAATCATCTTAATTAAACCAAATTTCCTTCAAATACTCCACAGGCAGCTATTCTTGATTGCAATTAGCCATGCTTCATACAGCTAATCATACACATATCTTTACTGGCGTGTTGCTGAGTTGCATTTTAAACTGCTGTTCTTCATAAATCATCCAAAAGCAACACGCAGCTTTGAATGTGCCACATATTTAGTTTTATTTTTGGAGAATTTCCCGTTGATTGAACAATTTATTTTCCCATGGTCATATCCCACCAAGTGCATAATGCATGCAAGGGCATTATCCCAGCTGCAATAATCACATATCTCCAGGCAAACTGGGCTCCCTGGCCAGCTTTGTCACATGCAAATTTAATGATTTTATTGGTGGACATGATGAAAGTTGCTCCTGTGAATGAATCACTCACGTCGGGTTTCCATTCAATTTCATTACCAGACATGAGATTTCATCACTGTAAATGCAAACATGTAAGGAGGCAGATACTGTTGTTGTTGCTGAGTCCTTCAGTGAGGCCAGAAGCCAATCTTTGTTCCATTTCCATGTCCTTACGGCAGTTTAACTGAAGCTCACACCTGACACACCTGAAGTATCAACATCACTCTCCATACCTTGCTCTAAACTCAGTCTAACCTATATGAAAACAACAGAGGTGAAATCAGAGGTTAGAACAGTAATAGGCGAGGTGATGGGAAATGTTATTCAATATGTGGATGCAGACAGTCCAAGTAGGCCTAAAAGCTAACATGATCTTTATTTGGTAACCAATGTGTTGTTGTGCACTGTATGTATATTGTGCTCTCAATTGCAGCCAAATGGCATTGCCCTCTACGGTTATCTGTCTCTGATGGTGTATCTGTTTGATACCTAAAGTCAAAGCAGGTATGTTGAGAGAACAAGCTGTAAGTTATCAAGGAAGAAGCACTCACAACGACCTTCCACAGAGCGAAAGCCTGTTCCTACTTACAAAGCTCCTAGTCTGCTCTTTATTACGAGGTATTAAGCTATTGATGCATTTTCATTTGTGTGTGCTGGTTCTTGCCAAAGCTGCAAGATCCACCTCTCTATGGAGATTGTTTTTTACTCTCTGCTCAGTGATAAAGCTCTTCCCAGCTCCCTTGATGCTGTAAAGTACCATAAGAATAAAGAGTCATCCAAATGACTTACTGCCACTGGTGACAGAACCTCCGCCTCATGCCTAACAAAATTCTCATTTGGAGTGTGACATTATTTTCACAATCCTTCCCTGTTGCAAGAGGGGAATGTGACAAATTCCCGACTTCAATTAGACTCTAGTTTAATTACTTCCATTTACCAAGGTATTAATTCAGATCCCTCTCCTCAAGCCCTCACTAATTCCAGTATGATGGATTCTTGCTCATAATTTCTACACAGTTCACTAGAAAGTGTCCCCCCTGGTCTCATTTACCATACGGATAAGACTGTGAAGCCAGGGCTTAAAATGTATAATAACAACATATAATAAATTAAATCACTGTACTAAAATCAGTAATAAAAAATTAAGTGAATCATTGTTACAGTGAGTTAAATAATTAATTTAAAGGGTCTTGATTTTGTGAATTTATAGGAACCTACAACAGAACCAGGTTTGCATATGAGTTTGGATGTGATGCAGCAACAAAATTTGTCCCAACATTCAGCCATGTAAAGCCTCTTTTTATAATCTGCACAGAACTAGTGCACACATGGACATCAATATATGATGTGAAAACATCATTCCTTGGCTCAAAGCTGGCCAAAGACAGCAAATTGTCTTTAGCACAGTCACAGCTCATGTTTTGAATAAAACATTAGTATGTGTTCAATGGATATTACTTCATGATTTAGTACTGTTTATTTACTGTTTACCAGCTTATTCTGGTGATGTTTTTACTTTATTGTGGCGATTTGTGGATAAGATGATTAAGTGTTAAGTAGGGTGAGAGTTATTCTGGCTAAGGACCTGAAAGACCCTAAAAAATGCCGATACTTATATTCATGTTTTATCCACTTTGATTTAAAATATCCAGCTTTGAACTCTGTATTCAAAGCTAATATGATGTATGTCACTCATATTTCAACTTGGAAGAAGCCAGGATAACATATTAATTATAGTCTTGATGTTGGAGGTGGACATTAGCCAACAGCTGTTCTTAAAATATCTAAAAGTAACCAGCAGGAGTCATACGACCACTATGTGTGTGGACAAGTAGCCGAAAAAAAAGTGGGGAAACTCAAAGCGGAAGTTAGGAACGAAGCAGAGCAGGAAAACCTCTTTTTGGGAACTTAGAAGTTGGTGTTTCATCGGAGCTACGTGATGAAAAGGAAACACTTTTCCTCGCTGAGTTACAAAGTTTGAAAGCCAGCGCTGTCGTTGAGGGACAATGGGACTCCCCACTCTGGAGTTCAGTGACTCTTTCTTGGACAGCCCGGACTTTAGAGAGCGCCTCAAATGCCATGAAATAGAGCTGGAGCGCACAAATAAATTCATCAAAGAGCTAATCAAGGATGGAAATATGCTGATCACTGCGCTCAAGAGTAAGTATTTCAACACGTCTTCTTAAACTCACATGAGTCCAGAAATAAAGACTGCAACTACCTGAGCCACAGGCGATTTGCAATCAGAGATGCATTCATTAGAGCTTACCTAAGTCTGCTGTGTGCTGCCTGAATGGCCCCTTTCTGAGCTCAAGCTACCGCGAGCTGAATATGCTTGCGGTCTCCTTTTGGGAGTCATTGATATGCTACTAAAGAGCTTAAATCTATATAAAACCCACAGATAATTCATTAAGCTGAGGTTGTTGTAGTTCCAAGACATTTGTTTGCCTTTGTGTCTGGCTCCCTGGCTACACTGCATGCATGCAAAGGCTTGTTTTACAGATCATAAAGTAAAGACCAGAGTTGGATGAACATAAGCTGCTGTAATACCCAGTCAGACGGCCACAGTCAGACATATGGATATCATTAGTCTACTGCCAGATTGTGGTTACTTCAATTCATTTATGACAGAGGTAGAGAAAAAGACACTTCAGCATCTTTAATGAGTGCATGAACTAGGGCTGAATGGCAGTTGGAATGAGGATGCTATCACTTTGTCATGGGTCATTGTCCTCTGTAATTCCAAGTCAGTTTTAAATTCCAACATGCTGATTAAACTAGACTTCCTGTCCTGCTGTATGCCTGTGGGGAAGGGAGTTAGGTCTCTTTACGTCAGAAGTGTGTCGGTGAAATGGAGAAAGATTAGAAATATAGGCCTAATAAATATGGAAAACCGCAGTGTTGGGATATAATAAGAAGGGCACAGCAGTGCCTTGAAGAGCACTCACTAACCCATCACTCAGCTTGATATTCATTTTTCCCACAGTTCATCCTGAAATGGCCAAATGGAGTCTATACTGAAAGTGTCAGCCTTTTCACACTTTCACACAGTTTTTGAAAAAAAAAATAGCCATTATCTTACACGATATAGTACATGTACTGCACATGTATTTGCTTTTTTCTGCTCTCGTGGTTGAGACAGTTAAGCAGTAATTCTACTAATCCAACAATTTACACATTATATACATAAACACACATTAACCAGAGGAGAAATGTTGCGATTTACAAACATTTCACCACACAAGAAGTTATAATATCTTATCGAAAGTAGACATTTTACATTTTGCACTATTTCTGGTTCAAATTAGTGGCATTGGCCACATTACAATCTCAAAGCATATTACCACAATGAGTTCGAGAAAGCTCAAAACTTTGCTGACTTTGGCTGTGATCATTCATTACTTATTTCTACTCCACTGTACACCCTTGGACAAATCCACTGTTAGCTTTGTTTTGCAGATATCGCAGAACAGGAACTCCCACTATACATGTAATACTTCTTACACCTGCTTGTGGCCACTTCCGGGCCCTACATTGTGAAATCCTGTTGAATGATAAACTTTATCAGTACTTGCTTGTCCTTCGTACATTTCTCTTTTTTTTACCTCTTTTATCAGTGTCACCCAAATTACGGTGCCTAATAAATATGACATCAAAGACAAGCCTCACTACAGGTGGTCTACATGTGGTTAATTATAATCTTCCTGTGACTCGGGTGGCTGTAGCTCAGGAGGAAGACCAGTTGTCTGCCAATCAGAAGGCTGGTAGTTTGACTCCTGGCTTCCCCAGGCCACATGTGAAAGTGTCCTTGGGCAAGACCATTACCGTTAACTTATATAATGAATGATTATATTCATTTTTGGACCATCATGTTTGATCTGTGTAAAGTGTGCAATGCACAATAACGCAGCCTCTCCCATGCATTTTTTTTCTGCATTTTCCTCAGTGGAGTTATGACAAGAGCTGCAAGAACACTTCAAACACAATTTAGCTAGATTTTCTGCTTTTGTAAAAAACATGAAGTTTTTGCATCTGTTATTTCCTTCTATTGCGTTTGGGTGCGTTTTTGGTTTTCACTCAGTGTGTCTTTTCTCAGCTGTATTCCTATTGGTTGTTATTGAATGTTGCTTATAAGAGCAATCACATTGTAAGATGACTTTCCTAGTGTTTCTTTTTACTCCTGTAATACTCGCATTACAATGTATGCTGATGATACAACAATTTATTGTGCAGAAGAAACCATTGATGAATTAAATAGAAATCTAAATGAAGAAATTAAGTCGGTTTCTGAATGGGTTAATTCCAATGGATTGATTTTGAACATGTTAAAAACAACTAGCATGCTTATTGGATCAAACTATTTATTACGTTCAAACACAGAGCTTCATGTTAAGATTAACAATCAAATAATTACACAGGTGAAAGAGGTAAAATTATTAGGAATTATCATAGATCACACACTATCATGGGATATGCATATTAGGAGAATAATAACCAAAATTGGAAACATGCTCTCCATGATTAGGAGATGCTATTTAACAACACAAATTTCTAAACAAGTTATTCAAGCACTGGTTTTGTCACTTATGGATTATTATACAGTTGTTTGGTACATCACCAGCCAACATAAGAAAACTGCAACTTATGCAAAACAAAGCTGCACGCGTTGCACTTACTTGTGGAAGAAGGTTGAATATTCGTAAAATGCATGCAAATCTTTGTTGGCTGGATGTTAAGCATTGATTGTTGTATCTGTTGATGGTATTTCTTAGAAACATTATAACAACAAAAATGCCATATATTTTATATAGTAAATTATCTTTTAGTTCAGACATATATAATTATGCTACTCGACATGCTGCTAGAGGTTATTTTATTTTACCAAGGGCTCTTTCTCAATGTACAGTATTATATAGAGCTATGAAGGAGTGGAATGACCTCCCGAATTATGTCACACAACAAAGAAACATGGTCAGTTTTAAAATGAAACTAAGAGATTATTATTCAGATCTTAATTTTGACCATTAGTGTAAAGTGGGTCTGCGTATCTTTGTGTAATCTTTGTATAATGATTCAATGTAGGAGCTGGTAGTGTTTAGGTTTGGTGTTTGTTGTATATGTTTTGTTTGTATGTGTATGTATTAAGTATATGTTTTCTTATTTATTTTGCTCAAATGGATTTGAAAAGACCCCAGGAAGAATATCTTTTGCTTGGATAATGGGGATCTTAACAAACAAACAAACAAACAAGCTCCAGCCAGTTTCACCTGTGAACTCTGGACAGTTTCAGGAGAACAGGTCGGGACGTTGTTCATAGATGCCAGTGTAAAATATACTGCATTCAGTCATACTGCGGTGTGTTTGTGGAGGTGGTAGGAAACTCAGACATTGATCAGGAGTTGTATAAACAGGACTATGAAGTGTTTGTGACTGGCAAACCTGTGGAGGGAGGTCTGTGGGTGCAGATGGGCCCAGAGCTGCTCGTGCAGCTCCTGAGACGTGCCCTGAAGCTACAGGGAGTAACTCTCCTCAATGTCGGGACGACAGGTTCACTTATGTGAAATTTTCTTTTAGTTGTTATGACTTTTATTTCCGCTGTACAGCTTGTTAACAAACTCCCTCTGCAGTTTGGACTTTAATGGCAAACGTGTGCCACTATGAAACGCGTGCACTGATTTATCACAAATGGTGTTTTTACACACAGTATCTTGTTTTAGTTTTCATTATTGTTAAAGACAATGATTGTAAGCTAAATTCAAATCTAAGTCACTGCAGAGCCCTCGTCTACATAAACTAACTCACTACATCTTGCAAATGTGATCGAAAGCTGTGGCTTTGCCATTCTTACTTGAGATCTTGGTTTTAAACACTGTAATAACCGTGAAATGACGTCTCCCACGTACGGATACCAACTAACAATCAGGTATAACACACAGTAATAAATGCTTATGCTGCTGGCTCTTTGTTTTGAGGCCTGAGAGCTCCAAGATGTTTCCGTTTTCGATATTTGTGTGTGGTGAGTGCAGAGCACCATATCATGAGGTCTCTGTTTAAAACGAATTCCCACAATTTGGAAGATTTGAGAGGGTATTGATGTAAGCAATGCAATGCATTGATGTATGCTATGTAAATTACCGGTAATGAAACTGAAAAAAATTACATAATCATTGGCACATTGTTGCAGCCTTAGATATAAATAACAGAAAAGAGGGCATGTAAAAATATCCAATTTAGTTTAAATGGATTGTGAGATGTATTGTCCCACAGAAGTATCTTCTTGCAGCGACGCCTCTGCGATAGATTACATTTATTTCCTCACCAGGGCTGTTGTCCAGCGATCTTGCAATGCTCATGATGATGGAGATATAGCTCATATTTCCTACTCTCTATCTGTCTTTGTTGTTTGGATCCATCTCGTTTCTATTATTTCTTCCTCTTGCCTCCGTGTGCCCTCTTCCTCATTTATGCACAGATGCATATTGTTCTTTTTCTGGTCGCCATGCTGGCCAGCTTCGACTTAATGAGGTGGTCCATGGTGTAAACACTGAGCGTGCAGTTGCTTGGCAACACCATTTCTTTTGAATCAAAGAAGTAATAATACCAAAAAAAAACAAAACCGTCTGGTTTTGGTTTCAGAGGATACACTGAAGTCTCCCACCTCCCAGAAAAGAAATCAAGGCCAAAGCTTTGGAGTGGACTAAGACTTACTAGCATTTTACAGTGGAAGGAAGTTACATTTACTGATGAATCCCAGTTTTAGATGTGTGCGAGTGACATAAGGTGCATTGAGGAGACAAACAGCAAAGAGAATGACACTGCAGAGTATCAAACCTTCGATGAAATGTGATGAGAATCTTTAAGTCTGGAGGAGTTTTGAGCTATTCTGAAGCTAGTCACATGGCCTGAACTGGCTCCCTTTGAACCAAGTAAAAGTAACACTCCATTTTTCAGAGACATTCTGCTCCCTCTTGTTTGCATCTTTGTGGAGAAAAACGTGTACAGCATCAGCATAATGAGCTTAAGTACACCTTGAAGCTTTGAAGAACTATCTGAACACCGAAGAAGACCAAGGAGTGCTGACTCATGGATTTTCCTCCTGACATTGCATCCACTAAACATTAGTTTGAGCACTGAAGAATGAGAAAGACAATCATTTATGACTTTTGAAGCTCTTCAGAACTTTGTTAAAGAATGACAGATGCACATCTTATCAGTTTACTTATTTATACAGATTATTTACTTTTCTTACTTTAAAGAACTCAACCCTGTCATGATAAGACATTGGATTGTTTCATTCACTTTTTCAGTTCTACAGGTACTTTTGATTAATAACAGAACTGAGGAGCTATTTCATATCTTTTATCGCATGGAAACAGTTCTGTCAGTGGGTGCGTCTGCTGGACAAGAATACCCTGCTGAATGTTTTATTAATGGCTGTGAGGATACTTTGTACCAGCATGTCAGAGGCCCATGCAAAGGGTTTAATACCAAATAAGACCTTAACACTCCAGGTTGTACCAACCATTTAAGTCAGTGGCAAGGGATATGAGACTTTGATAGCTTTGATTGGATTATTGATGGTGAAAAACTGCATAGGTAAAGCTCAGCTTGAATCCCTCCCATGCAGTTCATGTTTCTCTAGGTCTCTTAAAACTGAAGTTAAAATAGAGAAGTTAGATGCAATAAATGATGAATGTCCATCTATTAGTAAGTATGTTTTAGTCATTGTTTTTTATGTGCATTTTGAAGTTGCACTTTTGAAAATAATTGATAGATTTGACCTTCAAAAAGTTGTGGAGTCTGTGGTAAGATGGAAACCCTGAACACAAATCAACTCATGTGACTCATGTGACAACGGATCACATGAACGATCATTAACTCATTTCATGTTGGCATACATGAAAGAATAAAAACAACAATCTCAATTTAAAAGAATTTCTAAAAATCTCTTCATTTTCCTCTCATGTTTGGCCAAGGTGACGGGTTTTGTTTGAGTCAAATTTGGGTGCCCATGTACTTCTCTTTTATTGTAGCCAAGCACACCTTAGCCTCTACTGGCAGCTGCTGAATGAACATCACAGCATTGTTAATTCAACCTAAACAGAGTTAAGAAAATAAGTTTGACACATATGTTCTATGATGTAGCATTTCAAAAGTTAGCTTCAAATTTGCTTTGCTACTTTGTGAAGCTACTTTAAAGGTGGCTGGAGGTAATTTGGGGTTGTATTTGCATTTCACTTGTACTGATCTGCGGTTTGTTCCTTTAACTGGAAAATCCAGTCTCAATCAAGGGTTGGGAAAGGCTGCAGGAAGTGTGAAGATGGAAATAAATTATTTATGGTTTTTAGCTCAGGATGTCTTCGGGGTTTATGACCCTTTATGACCGGGCATAAGTGGGGACATTACTGGAAGATATTTAATAGACTATTTGTGTCCCATAGTAGTAATCATCCCATGTTTCAGAATTGAGCCAGCTTGTTAATACATTACTTGTAAAATAGTTCTACACATGCTGAGGCTATGTCGTGTCTAACTACGGTACTGTATTTGTACTATACTTGTGTTTGGGATGTGCATTGGTTGTCAGTCATGTATTTTAAGATATTTAGGAGATTAGAAATGCTGCTCTTTAGTAACTCTGTTGTAGAATTTATCACATAGCATAAGCAAATGTTCCAAAAGTATCATGAAATTTGACTGTACTGTCTGCAGATCGTTGCTTTATAACTTGAGTATAAAAACAGGATCAGATCTTGATTTGTTGATAAATGGTGACTGTCTTGTTTTCTGTGGCAAAGTACTGGAGGCAAATTCCAAACTATTGAACAGCTGACATAGGCCCTGTATTGTTGCTGGAGGTTTTATTAAAAAGCAGCCATTTTTTCTTATTAGGATGGCTAATTAGCTGGCTCATCTTTAATCGCATCAACAGCTTTTGTCAGGGATATAGTTTCCAGCTACATATATATAGCCAATTGCTAAATAATCGGAAATGTATCTTTTTTGCTGGGCAATACTTTTTAACAGTACTTTTGTTTTTGGCCATTTATGTGCTCAAATTCTTATCCATCTTATCAAATGGAAATAGTTTTACCTGGGGGTTAATGAAGTATATTCTACAATATGACAGCACTGCCAAACATGCAACTACAGTCAAAAAGAAACATCACCAGCTGAAGGTAGAACAAGATCGATGCAATTCATCAGCTCCCATAGAGTCCTGACCTCACATTGTGCAGTAAGTTTGAGATTACACTCAGATACTGATCACTCCAATATCATTTTTATACCAAAATCCCATTTTTAAATGTGAGTACATCATCTAAAAACAAACCAAGCCTGGTAGTAGCAGGTTTCTCATCATTGCCATCAAGGCTACATTTACCAGTCCAGTACTCCTCTACCTCCCAGAGAATGGGCATGTCACTAAGACAACATGAAAGTACGGTACTACTTTGGATCCTTTAGGGCGGTGTTTCTCTGTCTGAGATAATTGGGCTAGCTTACTAATTTTGCTTGGACCTCAGATGTCCGCCCCCAGACAGCATGACTAAATAAGATAAAAAAAGAAAGAAAAAAACAAGTCCACAAGTTGCTGCTTTCAGTTTCAGAGCTTCCAGGTGAGGCAGTCAGTGGATGTGTGTTTCAAAAGTGAGCTGTGCCCATTTTTGTGGTCATGAAGCACCCTCAGCGAAAATTAGTGTGTGCACACAGGTGTTGTGTTCTTATTGATGTCGAGTCAAGCTGGGGCCTATTAAAGCCCATGTTGACTGCAGTCATTTCACACAGGCCTGGTCGACTGGACTGCCGATTAAACATGTGCACGTTGCACTCAAAAGCCAGATGTTGGCAGGTGTTTGCAGATTTTTACACCCATTAAAAAAATAATAGAATTGTGGCAAGTTTTGCAATGCTTGAAACAACCTACCCGCGAGGCATATGTAGAACTGTTGTTAGTTTAAAAGCTGTTGCTCTTTTTCTGTTCATTGCACTTAGTAAGAAATCTGTTGTTGAGTAAAAACAACCGATCATTATTTAAAGTAACTTTTTTTTGTGATTTTTTTAAATTCCTCCAAACAAGAGAACTAACACATTTTTTGCCTCCACAATATGTGATCATGAATTTATTTGTTGGTAAGAATTTGGTTAGTAAGATCTTATCGCAGGTGCTGTAGGTATCTTCACCAGTCACTGTTCACACCTGGTGTAGATAACAACTGCTGGTTCTTTTTAAACCCTGCAGCTGACTGTGGTAATTGGACACTAAAGGCACTAATTATCCCATTTTGAGTTGGGGTGGGAGAAACCACATATAAGAGAGAAGTAATTAGGAGGTAGGACAGTTTTTCAGGAGGCATTAGGCCACAAGGTTTTACAAAAGGATGTTTTAACTATGAAATCCATATGGTGACATTTAAATTGTAAGAGAATAAGGGAATGAGAAAGGAGTCACCAAAGTCTGACACAGTTAATCACAATATGCATCTTAGAATTTTTCATTTAGTATTTCTATATAAATTAGTAAATGATGTTGATTATTTGATTACCATTGCAGAAAGGCTTCGTTATACATAGGCACTACGCTGGTGGCAGGTGTTGCTCTGGTCGTATCATCTTTGTCTTTGTTTCAATCCAAATCCAGACAAGTTCAAGAAAAGACATCGAGCATGTAGTGCCAAAGCAAAATGGAGAACAAAGAGGAAGTTAAATAAAAAGTAAATATTTTACTCTCAGTTGTCATGGGGAATTTAAGATCCTTGTCAAACAAAATGGACAAGCACGGAGTGATGCCGAGGGCATAGTGGGTTATTATGAAGGCAGTGCTTCACCAAGACATGGCTGCAGGACTCCTCACTACCTGGCATTCAGATTATTTGAGCAGTGAGTAACAACAGGCAGAGTCAAAGATAAAGGAGGAGAGATTGCAGTGTTATGTTGGAGTAATTATGGGTATCTCACTGAGAGGGAACGTCTCTATACCCAGAAGTTTTAACTATTGGCTGCCAGGTAGCTGCTGACCTCGTCAAAAGGGCAGATTTAGCACTTGCTAATTCTCCACCCCCCAAAACAGACTGTTCAAAACAAGAGCTCAAAACAGGGCGAAGACAAAACACACTGTGCTTAATCTCGCAGGCATTTTGTCTAAAGCCTGTGTCATACATCTCAAGAACGCCTCAGGAAATTGTGTCAAATTGTTAAAAATATGACACCTTTAAAACCAAAAGCAGTGTATAAGCATCTAAAGTGTCACCTGTTTTTATTCGGTCCGACCTGAATGAACCTATGACCCATTGGCACGTTTTGTGGAGATTGGTCCATTGTTACCATTCTTTTTTATTAAATCTTGAACATCTTTAAAAACAACAGAACTCATCATTGTGTTGTTAATAGCAGCTGCATGCATGCCTGCTCTAATTCACTTTCTGCTTGTCAGGTTCTATCTTTGCTGTGTTTCTGTAGCTGCTTGTGCTAAATGTCTTTTCTAACAATGGAAGCCAGTTCAGCTGCCTGTGTGCATTGTTGGTAGGATACAGTAAAGGATTCAAGTGTTTCCCCCACTGGTGACAGCACATTTATTACTCCAAAAATTAAAATATGGCACTATACATATTTTAAACATATTCAAAGCATCGCATCAACAAAATAGGGGGCGTGATAGCGGTAAGAAGGAATCTTGATGTTGTCTCAAAGTTGAAAGACTGATTTTTGATCCGTTGTTTGAGAATAGAAGTTGTGAAAAAAACTAAACATGCACATTTCATGCTCTTTTTCAAACATCAGCAAGTGCTGCCTACATAAACATGGGTAGTCGAAATCCCCTTAAACAATCAGTGCTTTTATTTTTCTGATGAGGTCAGGCTCACGAAATTAGTTTCCTTGTTTTAGCTGCTTATTTTAGCTTAATTTCTACAGTCGTTATCAATCTTTTCACTGAAGTCTCTGAAATAAAGCAAGTAAACATACTTCTCATGATGACAAACTGTTGCCCCAAGATTAATAGCTTGTACCTCATCCATTGCATTTGAGTAGCATCTCATCAAGTATTATTACTCAGATCAATCAAAGGCAGACCACTGTGGGATCCTGTTTGTAGTCTCCATCCTAACCAGTGTGTCCAATATCCGTTGGCCTTTTAAGCATAGATTGACTGCTCTGCTTTGAAGATAATTTTTTTTATTGCTGTTTGACTTGTTAAGTGTTTGACCTTTTTCTCCAGACATTGGTTTATTTGGCCTTTTTTTCCACAATGTTACTGAATTACGTAACTGGCCTGCCTTTGAGTTTGTACACTGAGGGGAAAGCTACCGATACTGGACTTTAGGAAGCCCTGATGTTCCATCCATATGTTTAAATAGTTTTTTTCTTTGATGACCAAAAGGAGAGAGACATTGTTAAAAATGAAATCATTAAATGAACCACAAATTATTATTGCGTGATCTATTAAAATCTTCCTATGATATTGATAAATGTGTACAAAGACTAGTTCCCTGTGTGGTGAGGGAATCCTTCGAGACTTGCTTAAACTCGAGCACGCAGCCTTTTGGTGATACTTGTGTCCTTCATGCATAATTTGTACAAAGAACCGACTGCCTGTTCTGTGCACATACAGTAAGCAGGGCAGGGATGCACTTTAAGGAATTTATGCAGACCTTGACTGTAATGTTGCTGTAATACTCTTAGTTTCCAAACCTCCAGAGTTTAAAAAATTTAGGCAGACATTTATTCTGCATAACTTGTAATGTTTTGTAATAATTCAGACAGTTTTCTTTGTCTAAACCAGAAGTCAACCTATCGTTATGCTACTTGACAGCGACCCTGCCACCAATACAGTGGAATGATGCTTCCTTCCTGGGATGCATGCACTAATGAATGGCTGACACGCACGGGGTCGTTACTGTAAAAACTACAGTATTTAGCAAGACTGTAAACAGCATCTTTCCTTGTTCCAAATGTGACTGCATGATTCCAGGGGATTTGTGGAATTTGATATAGATGCAGTTAGTGACATTTATTTATCAAAAATAAACATGACGTGTATTTTTTTTTTGTTTTCGAAAAGTATTTGACAATAGCGTTCAGCTTTGGGAACTCTTGTGTTTGTTTGTCTGAGGACAGATGATGCTCCCAAGGCTCAGCCACAGGAAATGTCCTGTAAACATGCTTGTATAACCATCCCCCATCCTCCCTCAGATAGCATTTGGCCTGACATCATTCTGTTTCACCGTGTGGGTGTGTGTTTGTGTCTTCTCAGAGTCTGTGCCTGTCCGACTGTGACTAAGGCCGACTGTGTGTTGTGGGATTATAGCATTTATATTGATATCTACATGTATTGATGCTTAGACTACTTTGATAAATTTTAACTCATGAAATGGAAATGAAACACAGGGGGACATTTTGTGACTTGTTAAACAATAATCCAGAGTGAAGCGGCAAGCGCAGCTCATGCAGCACTGCAAGGGGCAGACATATTTTTGTGGACAGACTTTGATAAAAGGATTAGACGTTGTATTCCTAAATACTGCTCTTCCTCAGACTGGGCAGGGAAATGTGTTAGACTTCAGTCTGAGGTCTGTTCTGAAGAGCTTTGCTTTTATTCTGTCTGTAACCATTCTGAAGCTAGCACTGTAAGGTGGCACATTTGTTGCTTTTTAAAACCGAAGGGCCATGAATTCACTTTCTTTAGCTTGACTTGTTTAGGGTTTATTATTCATGTAAATGTTGATCCTGTTTTACCTTTGTAATTTTCTGTTGCTGTTGCTCAGTGATTCTGGTTGGCCCCGAAAAACTGCTTGGTTAGGTTTTTTGGCAATATAATTGACTGCTAAGACGTCGTAGTTCTGAATAAAATGCACTCTTTGACAAAGCTACATATGTTTTAGATGGAATATTTTCCCCATCTGCAGAAAGCTGCTTTCTCATTTTCCATGTCCCAACAGCCAAGTTGCATGACAATGAAATCTTCATCAGACATAGTTTCTTCTGCGTGTCTCATGGGCTTTATGTCAGATATTGTAGATATTGACTTCTGACAGTATTGCAAACTACCTTCTATGTTGTACAGTTTTGGTAAAGGGTACCTTGTGCATGGAAATGTGTCATAAAGGTATCCTGACAAACTTTCATCTGTGCAGCCTGATCTTATTGTAGAATCTGAAATTGGCATGGGAGAAAATAAATTCATCCGTGCAAGTAAACATGCATAACGCAAAGCCCAGCACAGCTTTCAAACTAATGTATTTGCCACATTCTTTCCTTTTACAGATGGGGTGGGACTCTGATGTAGAGTAGGTGATGTGAGAAGATCTATTTAGATGCAAGCTATGATGCTTTCCTGAACCCAATCAACAAGTTTTAATGCCTAAAGCTAACCATCTGGTTTATATGTGTAAAACTAAGCAGTGACTGAAAACAAAAGGTAGAGTTCAACATTAAACCAAGAAGCCAAAGGATCAGATCAGATCAAACGTGCCCTCCTGAATTACTTTTGTAGCAAAGGTTTTTGGGAAATTTGGAGAAAGTCCTTTGCAAACTGTTGTTACTTTTTCCCCCCTTAGGGCAGTGAGTTATTTTTGGAATATGTTGTCAGTGTGTCTTCTGAAAGGAAATTTCTGAGCTCTAAAGGCTGTAGACTTGGTGATAAATGGTTGAGGCTGGCATGCCTGGCTTTTTTCATTCCGACAGACTTAAAGGGGTAATAACTCGGGTCTTTTTCTGTAGAGCTTCAGAATAGACTGTAGCATTGCATCAGCTTCATATAAAAGACCCAGTGTGAGGAACTTCTGTTTTTTCAGTTGTTTTCAGCCACTAAGCTAGCTGAAACGATATACTTTTGAGAACATAAATTTCTCCATATAATTATCTGATCACCTGTAACACATTCCTAATAGAATGTGTTCCTAATAGGATTCATTCACTTTCTCCTGAAGTTAATGTATCTTTTTAAGTCATGATTCTTAAGTATCTAAACCTCTGCTTTTGTTTTAAGCAGTGACAGTTGTTATAAAGCATCCTATGTGATCACCCATAAGCATTTTAACAGTAAAGTATTCTGCATATCAGCCCTGTACCACTTAGATGATCTTATTTTGCAATCTTTTCCATTCATGCTTTTTTTCCAGCCAAATTGATTTATGTAAGAATTTGTAAAAAGTTATTGCTAAAGAAGTGAGTGTGGAGATGTAAGGCTTTGTTTCCAGCAGTTGAAAACTTTCTGTATGCCACTTGAGTGCAAGGGTCTGTCTGCTAGCTCTCATCACACAGAAGCACTCCCTTCCCTGCTGAGCGACTGACAGGCAGTCGCAAAAGTAAGCAGGTGGAAAAGGCCTTACCTGAAGGGCCGCTCCAAAGTTACAATCCTTCCAAATGGAATCAAAGTGGCACAATGCACCCTACTGTTGCATCAAAGAGATCTCCCCATCTCTCATTAAGCTGGGGGCATTGAGGCTCTCCCCTTTGAAGGCCCTCTCATCTGAAATCAGCAGTGTATCACTGACAAGATAAAGTAGCTGTGCTGTTTCTCACTGCCTTGTGGAGGTACAGGCACACCGTGAGCTGCCTCAGACAAACAAGTGCACTTTATTTCTCATTCCCTCACTAAATAACAAAGATGAATTTTAAAGTTTGGTAATCTGTAAATGTTACACAGAACACTGTGAATTATTTTTGAGTCATTTAAACAGAAGTGTAAATGTGTGGCCAACAAAGGCTAAAGTTATATGAGTGTTGCTTTTTTTAATGAAACACATTTATGCAGGCGAAGAAAGGTTTCAAATTCTTTTGTGCTCTAATTTGAGCTAAAAGAATTCATTCAAACCAATGAGAAATATTCAGAGAAGTGGAAGATCAACAAAGATGTTGCCTTGTAATTACTTTTAAAAATGAGTGTGTTAAGTGCACCACACTGATGACACTGAAGTATTCAGAAGGATATTTTTCTAACACACTTTTTGTATTTTTCATAATAATTTAGTGGTTAACAGTGGTGGTGAAAGTTTGTGATAGTAAGCCCTTATTTCTGCAGAGCTCTAAAAGTAGAATCCATCCATCCATTTTCTGTACCCGCTTTATCCAACTCAGGGTCGCGGGTTGTCGAAACCAATCAACTAGACGTAGAAGAAAATACATTAACCTCTTTCATTTGCAAGCAGTTGAATATAGAATTGTATTTGGGTGTTTTTCAGTCAGTGGAATATATTTAGGTGCATAGGTGCCATGTTTTATTCCAAGAACCGAAGTCTACCTGAGTCTAAGCTTCACAACACACTTTTGGAAGTGTTGTGAATTATTTCCAGAGCTCAAAAAGATTTGTTGTTGCTCATCTGGCTATTAAAGGAAACCATGACATCTCCAGAGAGGTTTGACTCCACCAGTCTGCAGATTGTGCGCTAAAAAAACATGGCTACCTTCCCCAGATCAACAAATATCATTCCAAGATCAAAGTGAGTAATTGTCTAAATCGTCCCAACAAAAACAAGGGTGTCTTCTAAGAAACTAAAGGCCTCTCCTACACATTTCTAATGATTGAGTACATGATTTAATAGGTTTAAATGGCAGCATCCGGAACCCTGAAAGGTATCTGCTGTCCTTTAGGAGCATTGCTGCCTTTCTGCAGCCCATGTGGACAAGCTAAAAGGCTTGACTTTTTTTTCCTTGGTGGAAAGTTGAGAACAAAATTGACCTTCTGGTTTTAATCCAGAACTGGAAGATAGAGTTAGCTTGAAAATTCATCTATGTTTCCAGAGCTCCTCCTTGGAAAAGAAGTATTCCTGCGGGCTGGTTACCATAGCAGCTGTAAAAGTGGCACTGATTGACGGCAGTTAAAGGTTCCTCCTGGCACATTTTTGGACATTGTCTGTCTTATGCATTAGTGTCAGACCACTGTCAGAGCTTCAGCAAATATGAGATAAACTTATTTTATAGTCCAGGAACAAAGTTGTGTGTTAAATGAAAAGCATGTTTGGAGAGAGGAAAACACTGCATTCCAGCTTAATGACCTTATCCCTTTGCCCAGCACCAATAAGACATTTTACAAACTATTAGAATTCAGAATTATACCAGCCAGTTAAAGGAAAATGTCAAGATCTGATTATGAATTGAATCTCAACAGAAAGTGGGTCAAGCAGAAAGGCAAAAAGCCCACAAGTCATTCTACTGAAACCAGACTGGTTTCAGAGGAATAAAGTTAATGTACTTGAATGACCAAGTCTAAGTCATGAGACCTTAATTCAGTTGGAATTTTGTGGAAGGACGTAAAGCGAGCAGTTCATGTGTGGAAAGGCATCCATGAGCTGAAGCTGTTTGAACGGATGAGCTAAAATATGTCAAAGCCAAAGTGCGACATTGATCAACAGTAACTAGAAAGATGTAGTTTTAGTCACAGACTACACCATACACTGAAATCACAGGGCAAACTCTTCTGCTTGTTTGATAATGTTTGTACCACTATTTTTCCTTCTAAAGTGTAGTATTTGTAAAAATTTTATTATTGAATGTTATTACCTATAGTATGTCCTTTCCAAAAGGCTTTGTCCACCCTCAGAGGCATTTTCTCACGTTACAAGTAACTAAATACAATTCAGATTATTATATGCCACCTTCTCATTTGTAATGCGTTTCTGAGATAACAAAGTGATAGTATTTGATGTACCCGAGGTGATTTTAGGTGAAAACAATGATACAACACAACACAAATGAACACACAGCACAATAATAATGTCTTTATGTAACTTTTTTCAAATTTTATGAACAGTGACATGTAAATATTTGTCTAATTCTTCATGCAGGGCTTTTTTTCAACATCTATTCTGTCACAACCAGGCTGGACACAGGACGCAGATGCAGGGTTTTTCAAAGAACAGTCTTTATTGAAAGACAATGGTTAAAGTCTCCAAGACAGAAATAAATACAGGCTATGAAAATTATTCCTAACACACTTCATCCAAAAAAGGAAGAAGTGTGGCTATGAAAAATACCCAAATAATATTCGCTCCACTATAAGGAGGAAAACACAATAACTTGTAATCCCTGTCGCTACGGAGGAAAAAGTCAAACAACAAAAAACTGGAGACATTAATCTATGAAAGGTAAGCAAAGGTAAGCAAACAAAAAAAAAATTACTCCACACGGAGGAAACAAAAGGCTATGAAATCTTTAACTTTCTTAATCAAATCTACGGTATAAAACTTACAAATCAAAACCACTCTCTTGGAGGAAATGGAGCAAAACACAAATGGCTGCTATGATCAAGGCTGTGGTAAATCTATGGTAAGGCCAGAGTGGACGCATGAATACAAGGACAAAAACAAACACACTGGCACAGGACTAAGGGAGACACACACTCTTATGCACAGGGTGACAGGTAACAGGTGGAAACATTTAGCAGACAATCAGACTGGGGCACACGAGGAAGCGAAAGTGACCTGAAACGAAAGGGGAGTTACTGTTTCAAAATAAAACAGGAAATGACAAGACATGACAAAACAAACCCAGTTGACCTCACCGCAGTGGGACATATCCATAGATTTTCAATTACATTTTGGTCCAGGATAGTGGAAGCCATATCAAAACCTTGTTTGCCCCTAATGATTTTTTTTTCATCAGCTTTTTTACTAACTGTGGGATGATTGCTGATATACAATAGGTATTTAACAGGTTCTTTCTTATACCATTTAAATGCGCCTCATGTCAGTGGTTGGAAAACAAGCCCAAAGCAGTGTTAATACATCCCCTGAAGCTGTTAAACAGTTGAAGTTGTGTTCTTGTGGTGAAATGCTGCACACAGAGGTCCCTATTCCCATCACAGCCAAAATGTTCTATGACTTCAGGCTTGTTTAGATGTTGATTTGCAGTTTCATGCACTAAATTTTGTGGTGAAGATTCATGAAAGGTTGTCTTCTCACAACTTTTCTGTGAAGGTCATATTTGATAAATGATCATGTCGGTCTCCTAATTGTGGCCACTAGGCTTCAGGAGTCTGAGTACTTACAAAGCTATGCATCACCTTTCCTTTCCTGTCATTGATTATGAATAAGCCCCAGCATTAAGCCAGTAGATGTGTCCACTCCACTAAAACTGAACAAAACAGAATGGCTACATCACTGTTATTTAAGTTGTTGAAAAGAATGTTTAATCTTTGTCATTATTATGATATCCTTTGGAGATTTTCTGTTGACTTTTAAATCGTAGGAACAGAACTTTTGACCACCAGACTTTTAAATGCAACATTTAGGGCTTAATCCAATCCCAGCTGACATTCTGCAAGTTAATTGACGGGTCGCTCATGACTCCAGGGCCCAAAACAAAGAGTTAAACAACCGTGCATGGTCACACCTGCTGCTAATTTAGAATCTGTGATGCACTGATTTAGCAAACCAGTGAGAACATACAAACTCTACACAAGGAGGCCCCTGTGGACCGCTGAGGTAGAACACAGAGACCTCTTGTTACGAGGCCACATTGTTTCTTATTCATACCACTGTTCCATCGTGTCGCCATATGCTAAAATATGAATTTTTTATGTTTGTTGAGAAGGTGCAAACCTGTGAAAGTGAGTCTACTAGGAAGAATAAACCACCTCATGCATTAGAAGACGGTATAATTTTGTAATCTTACTACAAAAATGTGGCAGTGACTGCTGACAAGTTCCAAAGACATTGTATGTCTTTTTTGCTACTAAAGCAAAAAACTTTTTTTTTTTAGCTGAAATTCTCCTGCTAGCATGACAGCTAGCATTAGATTTGCTGCTTGAGAGGACGCTAGCTCTGTCTCTGTGTCTGTCTTTTAATGAGAGTGCATCTGTTTGGCTCTGTTTAATTCCATCCTTAAATTCAGCCCTTCTAGAAATCCCCACAATATTTGAGTTATAACTTGGTCCCTGTCTTCAGTTCGTGGCCTCGTAGATTCTTAAATGAGGATGCACTATGTCATCCTAAAAGACACTTGCAGACTTTCGTGTAGACTTGTCTGCGTTTTGTCTGCTGCTGTCAGTGGATGGAATCTGGTAGTATGCAGTTTCCTTGGAGATGAGATAAAGGTTGTACCCATGGGGGTTTGCTGTGAGGTGACTGACAGCCACAGTTCTCTCTCATATCGTTCTCGCTGGGCACTAACTGGGGTAACTCCTTCAAACAGTCATGCTTTTCATGGGCTGTCGGAGCTCCACTCTTTGATGAAAACCTACACAAAAGGATCGTACAACATACCGAAGTTACCTCTTTAAGCAATCATGATGGCACATCAAATACTGTTTGAAGAAAATTTCATGCAAGGTGGAGTGTTTTCTGAGGGTGATGTAGGTATTAATGAAAGATTTTGGTAGATTTTTAAAACAAAAAAGTATGTTAATGAGGCAGAAGTTAAAAAAATAATGTTTTTCTTCTTCTTTTGCTTTGGCCACTTTTGATGTATTAGCTCTTTAGATTTCTATATGTTCATGTTGCTTTTCAACGTCTACAGATTCAAAGCTTCTCATACTTTCTTCTTATTTCTCCCCTGAAGAGCAAAGCCTTTTCACCGCATATTTCACACACTGAAGACAGTATGCAACAAATCCCTGCTCTTGTCAGAGAAGAGGTATTAGAGTAAGATGAAAAGTCAGGGGTACCATGGCGACCAATTTATTCTAAAGGTACACAATTTATTTTTTGCACTATAATTAAGTTTGAACTGTATTTACAGACCAGCCTCATCCTTTAATTTATCTGGATTGATTTACTTTTGGCATGTAATAATTTGTTACTGCCAAGTCACTATAATTACAAAGCAGTAATTATAGACATATAAAGAGATAATACACCCTAAAAATAGTTTTAGGACACTTTTGTTCGAATTGTTTCCACTAAAACTTGCAAAGGCACAACCTTGAAAATGTTACTCTTGCTCTGTCTTTACGGCTTTGCCCTAAGGTTAAAAATGAAAGCCATTCATTTATCTTCCTTTATTCTGATTCTCTCTCCATTTATCTTTGCTGTTCTGCCTTGTGATCACTTAAAGTGAGGCGGTTCCTTTGTAAATGCTTCAGCAATATTTTCTGCAGTCCCAGTTAATGAGCGGAGGGCCAACATCATTTATGTCGATTCCCAATCTTAGTAAATAATGCATATAAATAGAAATTGAATACAAACTGGTTATGTCAGGTCTTTCTTATGCATTTCTCCAATTTGAATATGCTACATGGATAATGAAATGGACAATAAAATCACTATATAGTCGCAAAAGATTCTTATAAGCTAAGCTTACTTTGTGTTCTGTTGTGTAAGCTATACCAAAAATCATAGTTTTTTACTAAGCTTCAAAAATGTGTCTTTTTTTCTGATGAGGATAAAGCAAAATTAGGTTAACTAGTTTTTGCAAATGATTAGATATTATCATTATTATATAAAAGGAATAGGCGCATACAGAGGGTGCATCAGGAACAAACAACTCGGTCAGTGCTTATAATAGCAATACTGCAATAGTGTTCCATCACCATCAGCTTTCTGTTTCCAACGCAGGTGATTTAATACCTCACCAAACAGGAATTGAACAGTTACTTAGGGATCTAGAAGTTAGGTGTGCACAAGCTTGTGCTGCAGCAGCAGGGGGTTGATGTTACAGCATAATGGAAGCTGTAAATTGATAAATGCCAAAACAATTTTGTTGAAATCACAAGAATTAACCAGGAAGTATAGAAACAGGTGAGATCTAGTAAATTATCTTCCCTACTTACTGTGGCATATGAGGTGAACTGAATGAACCTGATGTTTGAAAAAGCAGATCTAGAGAGGCCACTGAAAATCTAAATGGTGTCGAGCTGATACCTGAATTTCATTATCAATAATAAAATTGCACATTTCCACAAATATTAAGCTGTCTCTTAAAAAAAAAAAAAAGAATGTTAAATGTTTCTTAAAATTAAGAAACAGTGTCTGATTTAAAGAAAGAATTATTGGGTCACCTCACGTGCCTCTCTTTTGATAACTCTAACACAAATTTTAACAATAATCAGATTATAACATTCCCTTTTGTTGAAATTTGAACTCCTATTTTCGTACACTTTTTGTGGCTATGAGGAAACAATACAGCCATTTAAATGCAGTGCAGGTTTGCTTTGTGTAGGTGCAGCCTGTCGGCCAGAGCTAAAAGATCATCCATTATTGATGATCCTGCGAGGACAGCCAGACAACAGCATCACTGTATTGATCTCAAATCTGCAGCTTATGATCGGAGCACATCAATGACACAATATATCTTCTGGAAAAGTGGCACTCTGGTTAGAGTCTGTAACATTTTCAAGTGGTCAGACATACTGAAGATAATACATCTTACCAATATAGGCCAGATGTGTCCTCAAAACCCTTATTTGTGCTCGTGGAGTAAATGTCATTTTCTTCCTAAAATACTTACAGTTAAAAGGGAAACAAAAACATTCACTGAAAAACTAGAAATGATTCTTTTTTTATCAGGTTTTCCAAGGAATCTATTGTCCTTTGCAGATAACGCCATTGATTTTGTTTGTAGGTCGCTTTGTACTTTTGAATGCCTTTGAAGAAAAACCATTGTTGTGAGCTTGATAGGTTGGAGGACTGTCAAACATCCAATTAGTCAAACAAATGGGAAATTCAGAGGTTAGTCTTTTAAGTTGATATGTAATACTCCTCCTAGTAATTTAGATTTTAATTAATTTTAATAAAAACAGTTGCATATGAGATCTCTATATGGTGACAATATGGGACAATACAGCAAAATCTATGTAATAACATCTTTATATTTGAATCTGCCTTACAAATTATAATCTACAACAGCCTCCACCTTTATTTTACTGTCACTAAAGAGTCTTCCATCACATGAACACAGTTCCCACACTGTACACTGTACCACTTTGTGCATTTCCTACTTTAAAGGCAAGGCTCTTATATATTCCACGTTGTTTTACGGGAAGATATGGGTTTTGATGAGAGGAGAGACAAAGGCAAGCAGCAATTAGTAAGTCATTGTGGGTATGAGAAAAATGCACATTTAAATTGTGATGACTAACAACTCAAATGTTAGGCTGCTTTAGTACCTCCATTTTGTTTTGTCTTTAATTCAACTGAATTATGTGACGGTAAAAGCCTTATGTTTCACCCACTATTAAAACTGTACATGGGCCACTTTCATCCCAGCAGACCATTCACTGACCTTCTGGTAATTGAGGCATGAAATGGGTTTGAATAAGTTGCAAAATGAAAGATAAAATTACTTGTGAGTAGTGCACTTGATCGGATGCAAAAACATCAGTGCAGTGTTTACTTTGGCCTTTGCTTTAAAAAGATATGCTGTACTTCCTTTTAACTGAACTGATTTTCTCTTATTTTCATGCACATCACTGGAAATCTATTGTCTATGCTTTAGTTCAGTGGTTATGACTTTATATTAAAGTTACAAAGTAGAATTCATTTTACTGTTGTATTTAGTATGGTATGAAGTCCATGACAATTTATTTTCACTTTGATTACACTTACCAACCCAGTCTCACTCCCAACTCGGCACATAAAGTCACTAGGTCAGGATCCTAGTGCATCGAACGCAGAGGTTACGTCCAAATTGTTCCTTTCAGGTGTGGATAACACAACAATTTCAGGACGGGTAACCAAAGTAACATGGAAAATCTGAGCAAAACTTTTAGCTACAAAATATTCAAAAGTACTTTCAAAGTCTAGCAAAGTAGAAGGCAACAGTTGCCATTGAAGAGAGTCGAAATAAAGACTAAACGTAACAATAAAGACAATAAAAAATAAGTGAAAAACAGCAGTGAGAACGTTGGACTTAGTTTGGTATCTCTTCCCCTTACATAATCTTACAAAAAACTTGCACTCTGTGTCACCGCTATAGAAGGGTAAGGGGGAATTTACTGTGTACTTTGATGTATGGTGTACTTTAGAGCGATTCCCTGAGAATCAGACACTGAAGGGGCTTCCTGTGCATTAAAATGTGATGCTAGGGGCTTTTGAACTAGCAGTAGTATGTGACGAGTTAGAATTGAGACAACAAGCTGTTGAACTGAAATGGTCATATTCGTAATTTGTTCAGCTGCGTCAGTACTGCTCATAAAGGCATTCCATAAAGTATTGCCCCTACAAGTGGCAGAGGGGAAATATGGCTCTTATGAGCATTTCCACATCAGAGTTCACGTCATTCTCAGTTCTCTTTGTTAGGAAGACACTAAGGCATCATAAGGAGGAAGGACGGTCGTAGCATTTGACATGAGATTTAGGCCAGCTCACTTTTTTTTATCACCTCATGGTTAGATTTAGACAATAACGATACTGTATTAGGGTTAGATCAAGGGTTGATTAAAATGGTTTGGTCTAAAATACATTCTTTTTACAAGCTACTGTTGCCTTCATGAACCCCATTTTTCTGGGTACCTTGGTTTCATGCAAACACAACATATTAAGAAGAGAAATTTCCACTTTCTGGTTGGTGTTTGGAAAACAGTGAAAAATCACTTGGTTGGAGTCAGAATTACTTGGTAAGGGTATAATCACAAATAAACAATCTATTCACAATGTCACTGACACCATTATTTTCCTTCATATACAGTGTAAACATGTGTTTAAAAGACATAAATTAGACACGTGTTGTATTTTATGCAGGTGTTGTGTCTGCAATGAAAACCAAATCTTTTTTTTGTCCTCATAGAGTTTCACACGATTAAAGCTCCTCTAATTCTTAAATGATCATGTTACACTAATTACTACCAACAATGAGTTGCTGGGCAACTTTGACGCATTGCTGTTTAGTCAAAGGTTCAGAACTGTGTACATAAAAAGCTTTCAAAGACAACTCAAGGATCTTTGCTTCAAACAGATGAGGAGCTTACAAGTCTGCTGCCAGTGGATGTAGCAGTAGGACGAGGGCAGTGGTTAAGCTTTGTTTTAGAACTTGTTAAATACAGCTTGAATCCGTTCTTTGTGAATACAGATCATATTTGCTCAGCTATTCTGCAGTGATTTGTTTGTGATTGTCATGCTGTAGTCTTGTAAATATGGTTTGACTGATAATACACTAAGCCTCCAATGATATTTGATTAAAAAAAATACACAACAGTATAAATACAGAATTGACTTCAATAGATCTATTTTTGCAGGAACTCTGCATAGAAATAAATGTTTCTTTTTATTCTCTGATTATTTTTTTGGACTGCAAACCATTGTTTCTTTAAGTGTAATGCTTTGGAAGCTCAGCATTTCAAATAGAGAAGCAGGTGAGCACTATTAGTACTAATTGAAAATTATTTTGAGTTTATATTTATTTGCTTTGAAGATCAAATTTACAACTGAAAAACAATTTCTGAGATTTCTTTCCAGTGTTTGAATTAAAGGCGGTAGTGAAGTTTTCCATCTTTTTTAAGAGGTTTTGAAAAGTCAAGCTGAGGAAAATACATTTCATCGCAACTAAACTCCTGGAATGCAATAAACATCAAAGATTTATATCGAGCAGTAGGAGTGTACAAAATTGGAATTTTTCTGAGGCTTTTCACCCTTTCACTTTTCACACTCAGGTGGGAGTGCTCATCTGGGCTTAATTGAGCTTGACAGATCTAAGAATTTCGATCAATTGACTCATGCTAAAGCCAATATTCCAGTCACTTATGTAACTGCTGTTGCATAAAAGTCAGTGGGAGTTTGACAGTCTGAAATCAGGAATATTATTCCCTTTTGTGGCCCTTTCTTCCTGAGTCATGAAACAACACTGGGTCGTCTGCATTTATTTAGCTTTTATAAAACAAAACGGAAAGAATCCACAGGGCAAAGGATCTAAAGTGCCTTTTGTAGTCTGTCTTTTGAGGAGTTATAGTGTCACAAAACTTGAATCACATCAAGACTTGATGTCGATTTCATTGAATTCTCATTACAGCACAGCTGTCTTTACCGAAGTCTTTTTAAATTCCCCCTACCAACTGACATTTTTCATCAATGTTAAGAAAAAGCACTCAAAAAAAGACAAAGGAGGTCGCTCAATCATCACCTACCCATGCATCCACGCCTTCCTTAACCTAGTAAAATATTCTGTAAAATAGAATAATTAAACTACACAATATGAATGACCAAGTCAGTGCATGTATAATCCATGAATATCAACATGCCAAGTCAGCAATTGCTATCTAATGAGCTAAGACGCTAACATTAGCAGCCTAATGTGTGAATACTGGTACCATTATGTTGCAGCACTGTGACACAGAGCTGCAGGATGGTAGAGAAGAGAACTGATTGGCAGGAAAGAGAATTGCAAACATCTCAACTTCCTGTTTCCTATTACATGACAGATCACAGGAGAACAAGCACATATCAGCCTGATCTTTCTTGAATAAACACTGCAGAGCTTGGGAAAGTAAATTTTTCAGAAGTGTGCCTTAAAAATGGGCTTTTGTGCTTCACTATAAATTGTACCTATTTGGAGAATGTTTCTTTGTGTGTGTCTCAGCTTTGTTTTCTTGTTAACTTGCATGGCTTTATGTCAGCAGGGGGATATGCTACAAAATAGCATATCTAAATGTGAAAAAGGGCATTACTAATTAAAAAAAAGTAATACATCCTATGCAATAATCCTAACAAAGGAACAGAAGAGCTCATTAAAGGTTCGACATTGATGTAATTAGTGAGTCGGTAAAACTTAATTTTGGAATGCTTTTCAATCATTTAATTAAAGTTTTTTTTATGATTTAGAAGTAATATATTTATGATGCTGTAAATAACACATATAGAACATGTTATTAAGATACCTCTAAGTTATATTAACTAACAGTGCTTTATACTGTCAAGTGTTACTAGACAAACTTCTGGAGGAGCTTGTCTAATGGGGCACAAATGTTGTGCTTTACATTATCTTTTTACAGCTTTGTTGATGCTGAAATGTGGGAAATGGTTGTCGTGTTTAGCAACTTTTGAACGTGTATCTTTTGTATCTTAGAGGAGGGGCTTTGAGACTCCGCATATTTGGCTCATGATCAGTTTGAGCTGCATGAGAGCGTGATACACAGACTGAGAGCAGGTGTTGGCAACCCACTGAATGAGTTTTTTTTTTCTCCCTGCCACTTTTGGTCTGCTTCAGTTTTACTCTCAAGGCTTGTGAACCATTTAAGTTGTTGGGTTCCAGGACTTGAGCCATGGTGAGCCCACACAGAAAATGGCAGGGGGGACAGTTTCAGCTAAAAAATCCCATGCTATCAGTTGCCTCTGTTTCTCTACAGTGTGTATATGAATTATTTTAAATTAGACCAATTTAGAGCACATTTTGTTGGCCCTACAATGACATTTATTGGAATTTTTCCATAGTTTTGGTGAAAGGAAAGCTTTAGGTTAAAAAGTAATCTGTTCCTGTAGGGGGAATGTGTCACTTGTTAATAAGTTCTTAATGATTGGCCGTAGTGTGTGTGAATAGTCCAAGGAGGTTACATTAAACTTACTATCTTCAAGACTTATGTAGAATTTTATTCTTTCTGTTTTCAGGGCCTGATGAAGATGTGCCACACTCAATCTAATGCTCTAATGATCTTATCCTCCAGGTCTTTCTGCTGCTGTCCAGAAGTTCTCCCAGTCCTTGCAGGAGTTCCAGTTTGAGTGCATAGGCGATGCAGAGACAGATGATGAGGTGAACATTGGTAAGTTTAGTTTGGCAGGACAGGAGGACATTTCTTCCTTGTTCTTTAATTTGACTAACACAGGAACTAAAATCCATCCATCTTCTATACCCGCTTAATCTGTCGATCAGGTTGTGGGGGGGCTGGAGCCTATCCCAGCTGTCTTTGGGTGAGAGGTGGGGTACACCCTGGAAAGGTCGCCAGTCCATCACAGGGCCACATAGAGACAAACAACCGCACACATGCTCACACTCACTCCTAGGGACAACTTAGAGTCACCAGTGAACCTAACATGCATGTTTTTGGACGGTGGGAGGAAGCTGGACTACCCAGAGAGAACCCATGTATATATGGGGAGAACATGCAAACTCCAGCCTGGAATTTAACCTGGAAACCTCTTGCTGCGAGACCACCACACCACCGTGCAGCCCAGGAACTAAAATACCTTCTGAAATTCTTTAAAGAATTCTGGGAGAAACAAGATGGCTGTTGTGCTGTTCTTACAGATAAATATAATCAGAGTATCTTGATAAAATGTCGAAAGTCATTCTAAAAAAAAAGACAAAAAAGCCTTTCATCTGTGAAACGAAATCAAGCATAAAATGTACCCCACAGTGTTTTCACACCTGTCCTCTTTTATTTGCTTGAATAACTTTTGTCAACAATGACAGCTCCAGGGTGTTTTTTATTGTAGCCATATAGAAACTTCTTACTACTGTCTGCTGGTAGTTTCTGCCACTCTTCCACTGCTTATCGATCAAGTTCAAAAGTTTCCTGGAGGCCTTATACCATTTAAGGTCACTTCAAAGATTTCAGTGGGATTGAGGATGGTACTTATTTTTGATCACTTAACAGCAATCCATCACTTCAAACATTCTTTTATGCTGTTGAATTTATGTTATAGGTCGCTGTTCTTCTGACCGACCTTCAACTCAAACCTAAGTTTATGACAAACTTTAAAATGCCCTGATATTTTTCTGTCATCATTCCTTTAAAACATTAAATCCCTCAAGTAGCAGAAGCAGCAAAGCAGCTCAAAATAATAACTCTACTAACATTTTATGGAGATACGGTGCTCTCTAAATCAATGTATACGTTACTTTCTTCTGGAGCTCTACTTTGGTTTCCTCTGTGCCTGGTACATTATGGCAGAATACTGGGGTTCATCTATGAAAGGCTATGAAATAATAGTATTACTTTTTGTGTCTTTTTTTCGGTATTGGTGTCCTCTTGGCCTGAGCCCAGACCCTTCAATCTTCATAAACTTGTCTCATTGACAAGTTTTAGTTTCGCACCATTTCTGGAAGCATGTTGACTGTTTTATGACTGTTAAGCATTATGATGACATTTTAAACCACTGAAACAGGGATTTCCAGATCGATGGCAGTTGCCTTGCCTCTGGAAATGTTATGTGAGTGACTGTGGCATTTCTGTCAGCTTTTTGTCATCACACAGGAACAGTAAGCAATAAGCCTTTTTTAAAGCAGAAACGTTTTTTCCTTTTTATTCTGATCATGTGATCACTGAAATTTAAGAGCAGATTTTTCTTATTAGTTTTTATTTTGACTAACGAACCCAGATTTAATTAATCAAAAGGATACCATATATGTATACATTTTATGTATGTATTTTAGTTTCTTCACTGTATGAAAGCCTTTTTTGTTGTTGTGGCTGTGTGCCCACAATTGAGAGGTGCATGTAATTACTGTGATTATTTCATTTTAACCCTAAGGTTCTACAAAGCACTTTATAAAGTGTTTCTCATTCATCTTTTAGCACACACATTAACACACCATTAGTGGTAGAGCTGCCATTCTAAGATGCTTGTTGGCCATCAGGAGCAAATTGGGGAGCAGTGGCTTGCCTGAGGACTCTGCAGTCTGTGAAGGGGTCAGGGATCAAACTGCCAGCTGTGTTATTACAGGACAGTTAGGCGTGGTTGCAGGCGGGCGCATGGCACCTCACAGAAACGTACGTGCTCTTTGTATTAGTTTGCAAATGAAGCATCGTGTTTTAAGTGGAGGACATCTACAGACAAATAAATTCCTCATGGTCGAGCAAATTGCCTGGAACACAATCGCCTGCATACCCTCTGATGTCACATATGTTATGTGCAGTGCGCCGGAGCCTTGCACACTCGCTGACACGCTGAGTATAAAAGCCCAGAAATGGATAGTCACTCTCCTGCACCTGAGCCATGAGTGTAAATGTCCTGAAGCTAAGATTTGAGTTTTCAAAATATTAACTATGTTTGAATTATTTCAAACATAGTTTTTATGATGAAAGAAAAAGCTTCATCAGAGTCATTGTTTTCAGACAAAATTCAGCATACTCTGCAAATTCACCTTGTGAATAGACCTATAGATCTTCTAGTTTGCTGGTTCTAAACATTTCTAATTCATGCTACTGATTTGCTTATGATGCCTCCTGTGTATCTTCTCAAGTCTATGTGAGATCAAAGGAACTAACTGTGATCAGTGTCAGAGATTAATGGAGGTGCGAACCTCGTAGACTCCAGAAGGGATATGAAAACAGCTGTGCAGAGGGCTGCACTGGCTCTAATGGGCAGGACTGCCAGTCTGGCCTCTTCTTTCTCATCTTGTTTAGCACTGTACTCATTATCCCCAGCTTAAGTCCTTTGCTCTGTGCTGAGCTGTAGACTGCAGAATTACTGTCCATCTGTGAGGGTAGACTGAATATCGACCTCCTCTTCATAAGGCTGTAATGTTCATTAGAATACTAAATGACTAGTCCTTTTTTTTCACAAAGCTGCAGTAACTGTAGGGTGGCTATTGGCACAGTTACTAATTATCCTTAATGGAAAAATCCACACCCAAAGCCAAGCCTCATAAGAATAAAGCACACTTTAATTTGAGATGATGCTCCTGTTCCCAGGCCTCCTCTAAAGAATGTGTTGATCACAGACTGAACAATGGATATTTTAGCTGCCCACCTGCAGATAGATCTGCTTTGTAATGCAAACCATTGGCACAATTGCAATATTTAAAATTGCAGTGGTGTATGGTAGGGGCAATTTATGGAATCGAAAATGCAAAGTTATTTAAAGCCTTCTGTCTACAGCACTGAATATACTCCAATATAATTGGACCACAAATTTAAGTGTTCCAGTATCTCTCCTTACTCTCTCAGCTGTACCACTGTGTTCACTGACCAACTCAGAATGAAAAGGCCACAATAACTATTTGAGGGGAAAAAATGAAACAGCCTGTTGAAATCAATCTAGTCATCAATGAAACTGAGCTTCCTGACTGACATAGCTAGACCCTTGAGTGAATGCCACACATGATCTTGATGCAGTATTGGCACATTTCACTTTGATGCTCCCAACCTCTCCATGTAAGACTGGATTTTTGTGTGTGCTGCCAGACGGGTTCACCTGACCTTTTATTGATTTCACTCTATGACTTACAGCACTGACATTCACATTCCATGTCAGTTATCTAGGAATCAATGGGACCAAAAGATTGATGTGGTTATAGAAATTTAAATTTTTTGGAAAGTTGAGGTCTCTTCCCGCAGAAGGTCAATTCTCCAGTCTCAAAGAGCTGTTCACAGCATTTCTGAACAGTACAAATCAGATGAGCACAAATCGAGATCAAAAGAGTTGAATATCAGTCCATAAGGCAACACTTTAGCCCACAGAATTGACAAAAAAAGTGTACAACATTTTTCTTATACAGGAAGTGTCCTTATTGTTGGACAAGCTTATCTACCTTATTCATCCATTCTTCATTTCATTCAGTGATTCATCGGTTCTATTGCCTTTCCTTCATGTAGCATTGAATTATATGCAAGCTGTAACCCACTTTGACTCCCATTTCCTTTCTAATCTTGTCCCATCAGCAGATTCTGCTGTGCCCTTTACCCCCTAAGAGGTTTGCACTGTTGATAAAGGAGCTGGTAGCATTAATAGAAAGCCAGCCCGCTTGCAGGATCACTGGCACAAAATCATTGCTCTCTGGTCTTTAAAAGCTTTGGTGTGTAAATGGACCAAAGTGTCGAAGATGATGCATGGGTCCCCATGCCAGGCTGTTGGGGCTGATAATGATGTTGCCGTGTTGGCAAGCAGAGCAGCTCGGCCACTGCTAAATGGCTGGACATGGGGTGATACAGGGGCTGACCAAAAGAGGCCAAATTGTATCTGGCCTTGCATTTAATAAAGCTGTGAAGCTATTGAGGCACAATTCTGCAGCAGATAAGGTAGGATGTATTGTATGCTAAATTCCTCTTGCCACGCAGAATGTAATATGGGATACTCAAGTACAGCCCAGATGGTGTAAACGTATCTCCACCACATCAAATCGTCTCTTTCATACATATCTATATTTGTATGTATGTAGATACAACTTGGCCTCTTTTGGTCAGCCCCTGTATCACCCCATGTCCAGCCATGTAGCAGTGGCCGAGCTGCTCTGCTTGCCAACACAGCAACATCATTATCAGCCCCTACAGCCTGGCATGGGGACCCATGCATCATCTTCGACACTTTGGTCCATTTACACAAAGCTTTTAAAGACCAGAGAGACCATGTTTATAGGCTTAATGATGAAATACATTGTGGATGTTGTACATCATACATGTAGGGCTATTATTATCAGTATTTCTGCTTTAGTACGGTGTTTCTGATATGATCTTTCTTTTTGTTCCAGCCCAGTCATTTAAAGAATTCTCCCAGCTGTTGAACACTGTTGAAGAGGAAAGAAGACGCCTGGTAAGAACGCAGTTATTTTAGTGACAGAACAAAACAAGGAGACCACAACAAAAAGTGTTGCAGCTTTTATTGTGTCCCCTGATTGGCAGAACTATTTATAGCTTGATATGCAGCAACAAATAAATTCACAAAAGCACCTTTTGAATATTATCTACTTTACTTTTCTCCAGTCTCTTTATATGCATGCTGTAAATAGAACTACTGTGTTGTGCTAAAGTCCAAATATTAGCAGCTGTTAACATGATTTCGTTTTTGGAAATTATTCTAGCCAATCAAGAACATAAACAAAAGCACAATGTTGGTGAAGGGAATGACATTAGCTTTTGCCTAAATACTCGTGATTATTTCCATGTAATTTCCAAAAAAAAAAAAAAGTCACAAGCATGAGGTGTACAAGATTGTTTACCGACCTTGTGAGGACACAGCAATGAGCATAGGCACTCACATCCCTTTACTTTGAGGCCTTTCTCTTTCAGTTCATTTCCTTACTTTCTGTTTCAGATAATTAATAGTAAATAGAGCGTAACATAATAAACACTACCCGGTGATATGAGAAAGTTTAATGTAATCACAATAAAACAGCAATGCAACAGAGAAACTTTGGCAAACCAATTAGGCCTTCACGTTTTCTATGATGGATTTTTCAGCTCAGCTGATTTTAAGGCACGGAATGTTGTTTTTCGTGTCCCACAATATGTGGTACTTACAGCTCTGGTTGGTTGGTCTAAAGGTCGGAAAACAAGCCTCCGACAAGGCTGAATGTCTGCAGACAAACCAGGCATGACTTAAAGACCAAGGGTGATGGAGGTGGGGTATATGTCCCAGTGGGTACAACAATGTAGCGGAATCCCCCAACCCCAACCGCCACACATACGTCCTATATGATAATATTTAAAAGAGATATGAATTTAGGACACCAGCTGTCCTGGCTCTTGACTTTATGATAATGACCACATTGAGTGTTCTCTGCCATATTCATGATAACTTCCTGCCGGTTCCCATCCTTCCATTTTTGTCTGTAAAGCAAACAGATGTTCTGATGGGATGTGTGGATTCTACCACTTTGTCAGAACACCAGTTACAGTCGCCTTATTCACCCAAAAAATAGTGAAGTGGAAATAGAATGAAACTAGATCTACATCCTAACTCCATAAATAAATACAAAGTCGCAGTAGCTGAATTTATGCATGGAATATGGAGTGCCTTATACCACATTGATAGACCTCTTCATTGTCTTTTCTTCTCTTGTCTTTTCTTCATTTTTGTCCTCGTTTTATATCACAGTTTTGGAAATTTGAAACTACTTTTGACTTTTAGTGCAGAGTCCGAAATAAATATTTCATTTGTAGACATCTCAGAGTGTCATACTGAAAGGAATCTCTATGCAGCAGTTAGTTTAGTCCACATGTTTAAGGTGTGCATCTGACGTTCTCTGATGTGCAAATGGGATCAGCTGCAGGTTAGCAATCAGACGTTTTGTAATTACAAGAGACATTTTTATTTGAACAGCATGCTCTGACAAGGAGCAGACTCTTTACAGCCTTTACAGAAGAATGGGTAATGTTAGGTATATAAAAGATGTTATTTGTGGATAAACACTGAAGTGTAAAGTAAATCTAACACTGAAAAAAATTATACTCTGCCTCTGCTTTACTATGCATTGTATAGACTGACTTAACTAGACTACAGCTGTAGTTGCTTCAACACAGGCATCTCATATAGTTGACATCTCAATGTAAGCATTCATCTCCTGACATTCAAAGTGCAATTTTATGATGGAAAGACTTGCCCTTTGAAGATGAGGGTCACCACTGTAATGACAGCGTAGCTCTGAGGAATATCGTGTCATGCAAATTTTTTTTACAAGCAGAAAGATGGCATTGATAAATTCATATCACCTGTGACGCTTTTTTTTTCCTTTTAATCTCTGATCCTTGAAAAGTATTCAATATCCTGGTCTGTAACACCTGTGTCACTACAATGTCAGGGTCATTTAGCAAATGATGCAGAGCTGGATATACATAAATATATATGCAGAATATCAACGAGTTGTAGACTGTGCCATTTATTTCTTCTGCATCTGTGCTAAGAATGTATGCATAATGAACTAGACTTTCATTTTTGCATATGGTATTTAACAAGCAAACAAATGGCTCTCTGATGGACTGGCGACCTGTCCAGGATGTACTCTACCTCTCCCCCAGTTGTAGTTGAGATAATCTTCTGTTCCCATGCGACCTTAAATAGGACGAAGCAGGTATGAAACATGGATAAATGACAAAAACAACAGGCTGCAATTCTGTAATTCACAAATATGTCAATAATAAGCCTTGAGGGTAGCTGTATTATGAAGCAGGAGTTGTTACTTACAAAGGTAACATGAGAGCAATTCATGTAAAAGCACAACCAACTGACCAATCAATTCTCTTTAAAAAAATCTCAATATCCTCTATGTAGAGGATAGTGAGAGGGTCTCTTCTCTTTCAGGCCCTTTGAAGAGTTAGAACAAGTCTAAACCCATTGGTGTCCCCTGATGAGTATGTGAGAGACAGCTTATGGTATTTACAACAGACACTTATTAACACACTGAAGCTCTTTACTTGTGGCCACTTATAAGACTTGCCAGTAATGTCCAGATTAATTTTTTTAAAAAGCACAAAACAATTAAGAAACGTTTAATCCTTTTTTAAAATTCTTTTTCAACTTGAGTGTCACATCAACAAGCCCTCCAACTGAAACGGTCAAATATGTAGTTTAATTACATCTCAATATGGCTCATAGCAGCATCCTGTAAAGGACACGCGCCAGAAGAAAGTAATTTGAATATTTTCACATCAGAGCAGACGTCACTTTCAAACAATTTTTGGAAGCACGAAGAGTACGGATAGATAACTGAGCCTTTATTTCCGTCACGCTTTTAGAGTTGGTGCTTCCGCTTTGCTCTAAAATGCAGTTTGTACACATTCTGGAAGTTCCTCTTCTACTCAAGGAATGAAGGAGTTTCAAACTATTTGTATAATTGTTTGTTGTTGTTGCCTCAAACAACACATATGGTTATGACTCATCTGATAGCTTTCATGGATAATGAGGGCAGATCTAGGCACACCTAGTTTTGTGTGTGTGTTTGGGGGGTATGGAGTCACGAATGTGAATGACATAAAGAGGTAACGGTGCTTTACTGTGGTTTCCTGTGTTATCAGCACTTATATGCATAAGCAAGAGAAACGGGGCAGATGCACATTAATGCATGCATCTGCTGGTTTATTTATTTCTACATTGTGTCATGGTACAACAAATAAAACGAGTCAGGACGAGAAGCAGGGAGAGCCAGAACTGAAGAGAAATTCAGTGAAGCCACACACGAGAATGAAGACCAAAACAACGAAATTCATGGTTGCTAAGTAATGAGGGGGAAAAAAAATAGATAAATCAAAGCAACCATGACGAATAATATAACCTACAGAAGGTAGCGTTTCATTCATCTTTGATAAGATTTAAAAAGTAAATTTCTATTCATAGCTCTCTGTCCCCTCATCCCTCTATACTTGCTTGAAAAGCATCCTGTTTGCATCATCTTTTTGCTCTTCACCTAGCAGTCTGCGTCTCATCAGATCTCTGGAATATGCAAGATACATGGCTGTGATCTCTGTACTCTGATCGTAATGTAGGTGATGCAGGAAGAATATCTTATTCTTGTCTCGCATGCATTTTAAATCTCTGGGGTAAAAGTGTCAGTAATTTTCCAATTTTCCAACTTTGTATCTTTTAAATCCCTCATAAAATGAAAAAAACTTTTTATAATAGTTTTCCATGAAGACTATAATGTGGTCATGGTTACTTTGAACTGAAAGCATCCTTTTATCTTTGCTCTTGCTACAAATGAACTGCACACAGCTACTGACTCACATGACTTGGGTGTGTAAAATTGTCATTGACATTGCTTATTAAGCTACAGCAGGTGTTGCACTCATTTTGAAGCTCATTTATTTAGAAAAGACTGTGTCTTCTAAGTGTGTGGATTACTTGGCACATTTCCAGGACTGCAACTAACACCAAGCATCTTTCTAGTTTTCATTTTCCAAAACTGGGTCTTTCCTTCACAGCAGTGCCACCTTGGCGTAAATTGAGATATGTGATAAATTATTAAAAATGCTCATTTATGAAGTCAAGGCAAAGTAAACATAGTTTCAGCATTGGAAGCTGTATTTAACTGACCTTATTCCCACTATAGCAGTTTAAGCGTCCATTAAAGTAGAAGTGAGCAACTCTATCCAAAGGGACAGCCGAGCTCTGTCCCCCTGCTGTAAGCGAAGATGGCCGTCTGTAATATGGATGGGAAGTGAGAACTGGTTCCACTGGAGAATTGAGAGCTGGTAAATCACCACATCCAGTCTCAGTTTATATAAGCAGACATTGCAACCTGGACATGTCATTTATTAAACTACAGATTCACCAATAAAAACATGTAATAAATGATTTGCTGGAAGACGTACGTGGCTACAATAATGTAAATCAATGTAATAGCTTTTTTTGATGTATTCAAGTTCCGTTAGCATTACATTATGCTGCAATTTACATGTAGCGTTTGGACATGCAATATCAATGTAGTTCCATATGGATAAAAAAGACCCAAAGTATTTACTTAATTCATATTCTAAAAGTATTGCTCATGTTTGTGTTCTCAGATTTTTTCTATGCTGTTTAATTACAAATCCATGAACAACACAACCATCCAGGTTCAGTGAACTAATTATTGTTTACATACAGTATAATTTTCATGTTCTACAAATCATTTTTGTAAAGAGCTATTTAGTGATGTCAATTGATGTGTAATTAATCCATCAAACAGTAAAGTCAAGTCATAAAAGTTTAAAATGCTCTGGGAAAAAAAAAAGATTGTTATAGTTGTCTTTTAATTATGTCCTTTTAGAAGTAGATGAATTTGGAAATAGTCAACTCCTGTCAGATTGGTAAAAAACCTTTATCTGCACAGTAAGTCAGATATTCAAGAAAATTAACAATGACCGAAAACCTAATTCTTAAGGGAGCAGGATTTAAAACCACTGATGAAATCAAACTTCTTTATGAAGCACACATCCTCTCCCTTGCGCCATTCAGAATACACTCCCCCCCAAAATATATATATATTTATGGTATGGTATGTATACGATGGGTCAGTAGCTTGATTTTCACTCCTGTGCCTGTGTACTTGGCTAACCATGCTGATTGTCTATTGGCTTAGTGGGTAGCCAGGCCTGAAGTCTTTTTTGCTTTGTGCTTTCTGATTGGCTTGCCAACTACCCAAGTGTGTTATTCCACCTGAAAACTTCCAAATTCTATCTTTTACAAAAAAATTCCCACTATAATTCCCTCTTAGATTACCCTTTCAGCAGCATAAAAAGAGTGAAAGTGATTCAAGTTCTGCATGGTTTGAGAAGGTTCAGCACCAGTGAGCGTGGATGGCATTTAGCAGTGGAGGGCAGTGCCCTGATGTTGTGGCTTTTGGAGTGATGATCATATCCCCCTGGGATGGAGCCTTTTATGGCTACAGCGCAGCCAAGATTGAGTTTTCCTGTTGTTCTTTCTAAAGGGGCAGGGAAAAAATTTAATAAAAATCCCAATGTAGCTTTTTATATTTTTTATATAGTTGAGACCAAATGGTTTAGAGTGTATCCTGGTACTGTTCTCAGGATTTAACAGTACAGTAACTCTGCTTTGAGAGTACCTTGTGTGCTGACCTGTGAACTGAGGAATGTCCCATTGACCGTGAAACAACACTGTGAAATACAGACAGTCATTGTTCTTAGCTACATGCATGGTGGCTTGTTTAATGAAAGTCTGAAAAGTATTTGGAAAGAACATAACCCTAACCCCACAGCTAAAGTAAACCTCATGAGCCAAAATACCATTGGTTATACTATTATTCATCTCAATCACAGATACATATACAGAGTGTCAAAATATTAACCACATCCAAAGAGCACTCTTGTTAGCACATAAACATGTACCAGTGTCCTGAATATAAACTTTGGTTGCTTTACTTTACTCAGTAAATTATGTGTGTCATACATGGCTTAAACTGAAAATGAATAAGAAAATGTTTATGAAATTATATCCAGGTTTATCAGTGAATCATTTATTTAGGTACAGAGCTCTTCGGGTTTCAGCTGCGAAATAAAAAGAGCCGAATGCTAAACCTTCCTCCAAGTTGATACACTTTGTTGTCAGATTCATAATCCATGCCTACAGTCATTGACTTTGCAAGCTACTTGTTTATTTAGAGGAAAAAGTGACGAAGCAACCACATCCATCAAGTCCAATTTACAAGCCCAGTTCTAAAAATGTTGGGATGTGGTTTAAAATATCAATAAAATGCCATTATTATCAAATATATGCAAATCTCATAAAATAACATTTCATTCATAATAGAGCATATAAAACATATCAAATGGTAAAATTGGAACATTTTACTATTTCATTAAAAAATCTTTGCTCATCTAAGATTTGATAGCAACAAAAAAGGTTGGGATGGGGCAACAAAAGTGGTCGGATCATCCAGAGGAACAGAATTAAACTAATTAGGTAACTGGCCATATGTCAGTGACATGATTGGTTATAAAAAGAGCACCTTCGAGAGCTAGAGTCTCTCAGAAGTAAAGATCATAAGAGGTTCTGAAACCTAAGAAAAGCTGTGTCTAAAAATTGTTTAGCAATTACACACATGCAGGTTACAGCTCAGTCATGCAAAGACGAAGAACTATGTGAACATGATCCAGAAACGCCACCTTCTTCATTCAACTAAAGCTCATTTAGAATTAACAGAGCTGAGATGGAAAACTGCTCTGTGGTCTGATGAATTGAAATTCTTTATGGAGATAATGGGCATTGTGTCCTCTTGACTACAGAGGAAAGAGGCCGCCTGGCTTTCTATCAGCAGTCGGTTAAAAAGCCTGCATCTCTGATGGCTTGGGTGTGCATTAGTGCCTAATGAAGTGCCACTGTGCACATCTGGTAAGGCACTATCAGTACTTAAAGGTACATAAAGGTTCTGGAGCAATGTTCATCTGTGGATTTAATGTTGTTCATTAGATTAGAAAATAACTGCACCCTGCTTTAATCTAGGTTTTAGACAACATCCCAACTTTTTTGCAGTTGTATTTCTATAAGATGTCCAATGTAAGAAAATGTTTAAGTATATCCCTTAAATAGGGATTAATTGGTCCTACTAGGGGGATGCCTTCTAAAAAGGCTCCATCTTTTGTCTCTGGAGGAAGAAGCTCTGTAAGTCGGCTCAGCCAGTTGGTGTACATTGCACAGCTTTGAGCATGGATTTCAAATCCAAGAGCATCTTTTCTAAACCTGCCAAAATAAACTTTCTATGTAAGCAAGCCTTGATTTAAAGTTGTTTTCAAAGCGATTCCATCCTTAATGCTGCTCTTGTCGTCTTTTTGCATCACTTTAGAAAAAGGTCACATATTTATCTGATGGAAAGGACTTTCTTACAGTTTAAAGACAGCTTTTTTTCAGGAAAGTGTGAAGAGCAAAGCAGACGTATAGACAGTTACAAGAAGAGTTGTTTTTCTTGTCTCTGTTAGGAAGACAAGGATACTAATAATACCTCTCCCTGGTAAGCATTTTCATTTTCAGCCTGGTAAACCTTGAGTTGAAGGTCAGGGATGCTGATCTATCTATCATTTTAGAAAGCAAACATTGTGCTGATGCTGTCAACTTTACTTACTAAAGTTAGTTAAGCCAGAGGGCCTTTTTTGTGCCCAGCTGAACATGACCTGAAACAGCTGTTGGGATGTGTTCTGAGGACATTAGGATTACACTGAGGGGACAGCAGTGCTTTTGTACTGATGTACTCTCACACCTGATTGACAGTAAAGTATTTTTATGAGTGATTTTATAATGCTAGTTTTGAAGTACTCAGATGTCATTATCCAGCCCACTGTTATTTTACCACATCAAATCATCGAACAGATGGCTTTGTTTCATTGGCAAGCACAAGCTGAGGATTATAAAGCAGTGTTGTCAAGATGTTAACAACTCATTTTACAATTAATACGTCTTCCTTCTGTTAAAGGTCCAAATGTAAATGAAAGAGTCACCGTTTCAGCAAACTGAAAAATCTGATTTATAATTTGAGTCAAGATCATTTCTTAGAAATGTTCTTTTTTATCATTTCCGGGTGGGGCTTTCCACACCATTTGGGGAAACATAAATTCCTAGAGATGAAAATAGATCTACAACATCTGCAAATTTCTACTATCAACAAACATCATAGTGTATCACAGGCAGCCAAAACTGTACTTAAAACAAATGATAAATTCTCCTCGGAGACACAAACCAGCTCCTGTCTCAGTCTCAGCAGCTTCTTCTCATCCTTACTTAACAGCTTACTCTCCAGTAAAATATGAAGGGCAAACATGTCACATCTATTCTTACACTGTTCTATTACCCCGCCTCCAAAAGGTTTGTTTTCATTTCGGAGCTCATAAAAATTGGAGGAGGACAACTCCTCAGCTTGCTGCAGATGACAGTTCTGCACCAGAAAGAGATTTAACTCTGCAATGAGATTCTTACCCCCTGCTATGCACATACCTTCATTATAACGCAAACTTCAAACAGAAATGACAGAAACACACAGTTTATGCACGCCTCCTTTTTAATAAAAGTTACATCACCACACCATCAGCATGAAATAGGATGTTTTATTCTGTCATTATGATCAGGGGAATAATGTTTTTATGCATTAAACACCTTAATTAGGCCTTGGAGACCTTGCTTACACCTACTTTAATGAGCTGGGATAGTTCCATTTCATTGATCCTTTTGTTACTGTAGTTATTGACTTAAGTGTTTTCATTTGATGCTCCTGGCTTTAACTAGCTTTGATACAACTCAAGACAAAGGGGTACTGACGTCTGGCTTTCGCTGTTTTTAATGTGAAGAAAACACTTCTGTGTTATTTGACTCACTCTGAAGCTGCTCTAGTGGCTCCTTTTAACATTCCTTCATTACACTCGATGACGTCTTACTGCTGGATTTCACACTTAAAGAAACACAAGTTTACATTAATAATCAGCTGTATTTAGATCCCCAAAGGTTTACATTAATCATTCATACATGACAGCTAAACTGATGAGAGAATCTAACTGGAAAATGTAATCATCTCCAGCAATAAAGGCCTCTTATAGGGTGCATAGTTCAATCAATAAAAAATTATATTTACCACTTGAAATTTCTTAATGATCCCAAAGTGTAAAGACAGCCTTACAGGGATTATTCTATATTAAACTGATAGTAGTATTTTATTCATAGTTATCTGAGATGAGACTTATCTGAGATGGAACACAAGCTTGTTAAACATTCGACTCAAAAATTCAAGATTTCTTTCCTTAGTGTAATGTTAGTCTATTGTCACTATACAGATCTATATCCCTTTATCCTCATCGTGTCTACTTCTGCAAACCATCAGACACTGCAACAAATCAATACTTGGCAAAAACAATTCTTTTAATTTATCATACACCTTTACACTACAAATTGAAAATGATGCAATATTGAAAGCATATATGTGGTTGATACAAATCCCAATTAGGCATTTCTCAATAGTTTTCTCCCCAAGTGTTAAAATTCTGGCCTGTTTCTGTCAAAGGCATCTTCTAAATTATCACACTTGGCAGATTGGAACTGGCAAGCACAAGCCGATAAAACATTTACTTGTCAAAGCCCAGGTGCCTTTTTCAGGGTTTTGTTTTCTGCCTGGAGCCGTGCTTGCAAGAAAAGTGTATGTGCGGGTAAAACAACAAAGCAACAAACAAAAATATGCTCTTTTATTTGAACGGCAGAACAGCACAGTGACCGAGCTGGCTCCTATGACGCCTCTTCAACCAGCAAAAATGCAAAAACTCGTGTGTAAGTTTGTGTGCACATTCATGTACCAAAGTCTTCTATTTATTTGCCATGAAGAAACTGGACTTTCCGTGCGTTAACCTGGCTGTTCATTGTCAGGACACTGTCAAGACAAAAGAATTTTACTAACCAGTTATATTAGAAGGTCACAGATTAATGCTTCAGTGATTAAAAGCACTGGCATGTATGAACAGAAACACACAAACACATCCCAAGAAATGAATGTGACATTATTCACAGAATATGCTCAGATTAGAAAGATAACATAATGGATATTTGTGTCCAGAACAAATCAAATAGAATTGTTATTATTACCATAAGGGACTCTTTATAGCTAGACAGACAAATGTTGCAAGTAAGTCAGTCATTTTCACAAACTATCGAGAATGGATATTTACATTTAAACCAACTCTTAAGTAATATTTGACAGGGGTGAATTTCAGCTGGAACACTTTGCACTATTTGATTTGATCTGGCCTTGGTGGCATTCTGATCTCGCTGCAAATTAACCTCAGAGTAGCACTTTTGATCTGCTTGATATTTGGTCTGGGAAATCCTGGAGCAGGGGAAATGCGGCACATTGACATTCCTCTCCCTATCTGGTAATGAAATTGCTTAGCGCTATTGCATCCTTTCAAGCATCACACTGTGCTCGCTCATATGGATTTAATCCTGTTGAGAGAGGCTGTTGCTGAGGGCATTCGGCACAATGCCAGCTCAAAAGTAATCCATTGAGTCTTAAATAAGTTGGCTGCTTTCGTGTATAAATATCTGAATCAACATAATGCAAATCCATAATCTAATATCTTGGGCATTTTCAATTTTGACATGCTGATTATCATTTACCTATGTACTGCATTGTTTCTTCTCCTTCTTGTAATCAATTTGAATGAAGTATTGATAATGATATCCCCTGAATCCAGAGCATACTGGTCAGCCTGTTCCTTGCCCCAAAACATACAAATGTTTTACCCAGTCAGATCTTAGGTACCACTAACTTTCAGAAACAACTCACATGAACAATATATCCTTTAGAAATATTAGATTGTAATCTCCGAAGCCAAGAGAGTTTTACACCGAATGTTCTGTCCATTTAAATGAGATTGAAAAGAGCTAATGGTATTAGAAATCTACATCTAAAACATGATGATACAATGCTCAATTAAACTAAAAGCATGGGAGATAAAACAGAGGATATGACATTACCACAATGAGTGTTATAAGTCTTGCTGTTGACACAGCAGATAACATAATGGCTTTTATATATTAATGGAGGATTATACCATCTAGATTTGATGACCATCAAATGTCCTCTACTCTTCTAATGTTTAAGTGTCACTTATAACCGAATTGCCTTGATTCATCTTACAGAAGTACCTTTTTGTTCATACTTCTAAATCCAATTTAAAGATGGACACTACCAAAGGTTGGGAGTGGTTATGGAGCAGTTTCTGCATTCAGAGTTCTAACAAGCAGCTGATTATTCACAAAGGTTACAGATTCCGGTTTAAACTTGACCTCTAATCATTTTTACTTAAAACCTTTTAGTTGGGCATGGCACATGTGCATTACACATTCTCTTCAGTGATACTGAATGTATCATCTCGTACTGATGAAAATACTGCTCTATTCCCAAATTGTAATTCTTAAATAGTAGGAGTTGGGAGTTGAGAGTAGAGTGTCAATCTATGTGTTAAAGCTTAGACTTTACAGTTTTAAGTTCCAATTAACACTCTTTTCTACAGGGTTGTGTAATCTATCTGTCTGTCTGTCTATCCAGCTGTCTGTCTATATATGTTTAGGACTGATAATATCAAAAAAGGGATAAAATGTGCTCATTTTTATTTTACTGCTGTGCAAACTCTCTGTCTTTAATAAATGTTTGACTAAATGTTATCCAGAGTTTCCTCTGCTACTAAATTCTGAAATCTTAGCTTACTACTCACTATAGAGCAACTATCCACTCCACAAACATTTTACAGTTTAGATTTTTGGCCCCAAATTAACTCTGCAGCGTCACAATAATCCCTGACAGAGGGAGTAGTAAAAAACTATTTTCACCAACAAGATTCAGCTCGCTGAACAACTAACTCTGAGTGTGCCCTGCGGCCTGTCTCGCACATAGCAGCAGAGCCTTTAAGTCCTGCAGGTTGTGAGCTGAAGCTGCCACGTATCAGACTTGTTACAGCACATCAACCTGCTCCCCACTGCCAGTTCACTCTTTGTCCTTCACATTTTGGAGATGCTCCTGCTGTTCTAGCAATAACAGTTTGACTCACGTACCCATTTCTACTACACCCACAAGTACCAAATGTTCACTACATGTCTCATATATCAGAGACCACTGTCACTGATACAACCTAATCAATGTTATTCATTGATCTGTGAATGACCATAGTGTTGTGACTCATTGGTTTGTCTCATAGGGACATGTAAATAGGCGATTGTGATGACTGCAAATATCTGGAAAGATGATACAGTGCAGCCATTCAAATATTGTGTTTTTTTGTGTGAAACATCTATTTCTGGTAGACCAAAAATATGAAATATGATGTAATTATCTTACATTATTACAACCAAGCTACATATATATAATACAAGCTTACATAATGTCTCATCACTGCATAGAGAAGGAGCAGGAAAACAATGCAGGCTCAGAGAGATTTTTGCTTCCTATTGAAGTCACTCAGTTGATTTGTGATAGGGTTTTTAAGATTGAAATGCATTTTAAATAATGGTTCCAAACAAAAACTCTGTCATGAAGAAGGGTGTGTTTAGAGGAACTGATGGCAGTGGCCGATGAACTGATAGCTTATTTAAGCTAACACTACAAAATGAGCACCAGTATCATAGATCTATTAGAGCTTGGCTCATAGTTTATCACATATGCTCACCACACTGAATCACTCCTTAAATCAACCTAAGAGCCATGTCATTTGTGACAGAACCTCCTGTAGAGTGGCTCCACCAGTCTGATGTCATCTGACCCCGATGGATGAGAGCTCCTCCACAGGAAATTCAGAAGCACCTTAATGGCACCTTTTTGAACCACTCACCCGCAAGGATTGAGCATGGACTATAATTGGCACAATATACCTCAACCCATCAGTTTCTATCTGGAATAAAAAGGCAGAGGCTCCCGGAGAGACCTTTTACTCCAGTTGTGACCGTTGAGAGGTCATATAGAGAGATGTTGAGAGATACACTACCTCAAAAATTTAAATGCATCACAGGCTGCACTTGTAAAGCTGCCTCATCTGCAGTTCTGTGTCATATTTCAGCAAGGTTTGACAATGCTGGTGCTTCACTGCTCACATAAAAATAATCCATTTTCTTCTGCCTAGCAAGATCACTGTTGAGTGCTCTATCTCTTATCTCTGCTGTACTCATTTTAGTCTCTCGTAGTAACATATTGGTAATTGTCACTGGTTTAAGAGATGCTAATGAATGTGATTGCCCTATCCTCCATATCTTTTTGGACCCATTGCATCTCTCTGCCTATCAGCCAATTTGACTTTAGCTGGGAGACTCTCAGTCATAATTTCCAGTGTGACACATTTGTAATACAACTGAATGAATACTAGATTAGGTTTTTGTTATATTTTTCTTTCTAATAGTTATTTATAATAGTCATACAGAGGGTTACAGTGACTCAGATAACATAATACAGTCAGGCTGACATCTGTCTTTCTGTTTTTCTTTCATTTCCAATTCAGATTCAGAATGCAGATGATGTCTTGATTACTCCCTTGGAAAAATTTCGGAAGGAGCAAATCGGTGCTGCAAAGGTAAGAGACCGCCTACATGTGCAATTAGCAGCTGAACAGCGCTGAAGATTGTGTGTGGTCTGACACCCTCCTCTGTTCCCATCACCCCTTTCTTCTCTCATAAAGTATGTAAATCATTAATTAAAAGCAAAAGCGTGACACTGCCAAAAGAAGAGGCCTTCTTATAATTAATCAGAGTAGCGGGGGGTATAGACAAAGACATCTGTTTGTGATTTTGATATTAAAAGATATGAAGAACTTTTAGATCTCTAAGGTAGTTTATGTTTAGTTAATTAAAGGTGGCATAATGAATTAAACATTTAACCATCTTGGATGATCTTTTTTTTCTCATTTGGGGTCTGTGTGTTATCTTGAAAAATGATTTAATCCAAATTAAAAGCGTAAGATTTTGAAAACAACACTAAGTAAAGTGTGACTCTATTTCAGTTTGATTTTTACCCTGTTCAAAGACTGTAAAACTTCACCTTTATACTATGCTCTTTCTTCAAAGACACCTCTGCAGCAAGATTGATACAATGCATTTACTATTTTTTGTAATCAGATTACTGTAATCCTGTTACATTTAGTGCAGTCTTCTTTAACTTATTGGATATAAAGGGCTGATATCAGTTGGGGTTCTGCACAGTGTTGCTTTAAGCATCCTGGTTTCACATAGGACATGTTGTTAAGGCTGGAGTAGAACAGTGTGGGTTTGTTGCTACGAGCCATGCTTTCATTTTTGGCCAACGCAAAGGCATCATATGAAAGAACAGCAGTTTGTTTGTGGTCACTCCCTTGGTGAGATCACACATGAGCTGGCTGGTAGAACTCAAGCCTTTCTCACAGCTCTCCCACTGAGTTTGTGACTCCACTGCTAACTTGGCAGTGTACTATGAATCATTTGCACATCTTTACATAGCCCTTACCGCTGTGATGGACTTCTCAGCCTCAAAGTCACTCTCCCTAGTTTTGATTTATTTCACATGGCTTGAGAGCCACTGGTCATTAAAAATAGTCATCATGCTGTAGTTCACAAGCCAACCAGAAACACAACAGAACTCTTTTTCTTCTCCGTGCTCAGGTGTTAACATGATCACTTTCCTTTTCTGGTCAGATGAAATAACCGCTGTTGCTTCATGCATGAACCATCACATATATCTACTATAATGAATTAGCACATTTTGTTGCCATTTCTTTCTTCCGCTCCACTACATCAACATGCTCAGTGTTATTGCTCTGACTATGTTTATAAAATGGTTTCTTAAAAGCCACAGCCCCATCACTCCCACTACCTATTATTTCCTCTGACCACTTCCTCTTAATGGCTCTGTCATTTTACAGCCTATCCTCTGCTAAACATTAGCCCAACTAGAGTGAGATAAAAGGCAGACATCACGAGTGGCTGAGCAACTTTCCACAATTCCGAGAATCTGGAGAGATCTGTAGGCTGTCTGACCCTTCCAGTTACCGCACTTCATGATGTCTGAGAACATCAGATGGACAAACTGGGAGATCTTGCCTAATATGGGCATGTTGGGAGGAATCCCACTGAGGCTACGTACCAGTGTATCAACTTCTTAGGCACAAGCACAACACTTGCATGGCCGTGACGCACCAGCAGATTGACTGTAGCTCTATAGGACATATTAGGCACAGTCTGCTTCACACAGGGTCGGACCAAATGTTTTGTTGTACAGCACGTCAAACTTTGCAAAGTCTACAACAAACACACATTAGAACACCATGAGAACGCAAACACATGTATTTTCACTCGGACACATATGTGCCGGCTGCCAAACTGGGATGTAGGCCTGAAATCAATGTTTCACTTCCTTTTTTCAGTTTCAGAAAGATATTTTCTGTTATCTGAAAGTCGATAACCTCCCAGGCAAAGAACTAGTACTTTCAGAAGTGGAATGAGAAGTGAAAGTGTGTTTTCATTTCAGTTTATTTGTACTGTTGTCAGCTTTCAATTGTTTATCATTTTCCTGTGTTCATCCATTAAATTCCTAAATTATATCCATAGACTGGCTGTTTTTAGTCCATACTATTCGTGTATTTATCTATTTACTTTGTCAGCCACTCAGTGAGTCAGAGAGCCTTTACAGCCTAGAAATTTAAATAGACCCCAGGGACACTTTCTCGAGAAAGAACCAGGGGGTGGCTAACTGGCTATCATTCATCCTGTCTAAAATCTTCTTGAAGAAGGATCTTCTTCAACATTAGGGACACTATAGGGGACCAACTCTAGATTAGTGTTAAGAATTATCGCAAACAGACCCAGATGGGAGTCAGATGGCCACTGAAAATTTGCACAAAGGCTCATCAGACCTCATATGATTCTTGGCTAGTTATGGTCTCCAAAGGCACACATGACGTTTGCCTTCATGCAATGAAATCCCAAAAATAAATTAACCAAGACACTGTGAAGTAAAGCTGCTTGCTACACACAAACATTTTTAGTTACATGGACATTAATATTTTTATTACTTTGCAGTAAAAATATTCATATTAGTGCAAAAACAGCAGACTAAGACGTGTATCACACCCATTCTTCTATCTATTTTCTTTAAATAGAGTTCCAAACACAGCTCTATAAAGTTTCTCCTTTTCATTTTTATTCGGCCACAATTTTCATGAGTTTATATTTTGTTACCAGTTTGCAAAACTCTGGAGGCTGATGAGGATCTCCTCCAGCCTTCTTCAAGGTACATGGCATGCTCTGCTTTAAATGAACACTTTTATTTGGTATTTTTCAAGCAACATTTTTTTAGAATGACAATGACAAGTTATGTCTTGCAGAAAAATGCATCTTTAAATAATTAGAAATGTATTAAAAATCTACCGATACCACACAAGATAGCAATGTTGTCTCGGCATCAACAATGAGCTCGATAACTTTTGTTGTTGCCCTGCTGTTATTTTGACATAATAGGATAATATATAGTATAACTCTCAAATATGACCTCTATTTATCATTATTAAACCTACTAAAAACGTTGCTAAGACATAGGAGTGGCGAGGTCCCATTAGCAGATCAGCTTATAAGCCTCGCTTAGATATTTTATTTACAACATATATACGAAACATCAGTTGTTGAAAGTGAGACATTTTACTATCTAATGAAAAATATTAGCTCATCTTCAGTTTGATGGCAGCAGCACATCTGAAGTGGGACTGGGAGCATCCCCTCTTCTTTTAACATAAACCTTCAGAATTACTCATTATATACTGTTATGTATATTTGTTATTGTATTCTCCCCTTAGCTACAAAACTGATGTTGTGTTCTTATGGATAACTAATCCCTCCTACCCTTAATTCCAGTTTAGTTAAGTTTATTACTTTGTCAGGGAGAATGCACAAAAGCAATAATCTCACTGGAGAAGAGTTGCGTTTGTTCAGATTTAGCTACTAGATAGTTTCTATCTGCATTAGTGACAATTAGTAACCTTCTGTTTGTATTCTATCAAACTGACAATATCCACACAGGGACTTCATGGAATCATTTTGAAGGATGAACCAACACATTGGCCTCTGGTCCTTTTGTATTTCCTTGTATTCTTTTTTCGGAGCTGAGAGCGACTCTGAATATTGGACAGGCTGCCTTTGTTTCCATTCCGTCTCTCGAGGTAATGGACTTTATCTGACTATCCTCATTGCCTTTAGGTTTGATAAAGCCAAATTGCTGTGAAAACAATCTTGATAAAATAAACTCACAGCTGGGCCGAAGTTAAAGTTTAAGAAATAAGGCAATCTTTAACCTTCAAAATTGGATTGAATAGCCTTTAAAACAGACACTGAAATGAAAAGCATAAAAAAACAAACTTCCTGGCCCTCATTATAAAATCTGGATCCAAAAGTCTGCCTTGATTTTGATATTGAATAAATTTGGGTGTTCTGAGTGAACTTGCTATGATTGGCACCTATTTGTGATGCAGTACAAAACAATAAACAAATCTGTCATATTACCAAGAAGTTTCAAATTCCCTCTTTTTTCCCCTCTTGTTATCTCAAGGTTAGATAGTGAGAGGAATGTATAGGCTGAGCTTGACAGGAAGAAGCCAAAGGCATCCCTTAAGGATACAGTATAGACCTATTTTCAAGCAGAACTTGTCAAAAGGCTTTTTTCACACCATAATAGTAAAGAGGCTTTGAAAGATTGATTTTTAAGAAGATAGCAGCCTCTTCTTTGTACGGCCTTACTGGGACCTTAACAATCAGTTGCAGATCAAACACACTAGAAATATTTCTATCCTCTTGTGTTGTATATTTATTATAAAAAATTTTAAATTCCCATCTCACAGCAATATAAATGTAAATTTTTAGTCTTTTTGCAGTTTTACTTCACACACTCATCTTTTTTAACTCTTCAGAAGCTGGAAGTGTTTATAATTCTTGTTAATTGGACAACTTCTTGCTGTCTGTGATGTCTCTTCAGGAAGTGGGATTTTAGGTAAGTCGGGAGACATTTTTGGCTTTTCAGCAAAGCTGCAGAATTCCGACTAAAGCCCTGTGTTCCCTCTGTCGCCCTTGTTCATCTAAGACCAGCTCATGTGTGGTGAAGCATCAAAATAGAGCAGCTATTGGTATTTAATCGCCACTCAGGACCCATACTCCAATTAGCTATCTCTAATGAGCTCAAAGAAATGGGTTACAGAGTTCTCCCTTTCAAGTCATTGCTCAGATAATGCATTTAAAATGGAAATGTGATGAAATATGCTTCATGTGATGCCTGACTAGTCAATGATGTTTGCATTTGGTGCTGAACAAAAATTAGGAAGTGTAAAATAAAAGTGTGTGATATCTTTTTCTATATATATACATGCACACTTTCAAGCTTCCCTGCAGCTTACATCTGTTGCCATGGTGATTGGAGGTTCAGCAATGATGGCCCTGAGACTCCTTGAGGCCAGTGTCAAAACTGGCGATGTACATCCAGTATCCAAATATTCTTCCTGCAGTGTTCCATGTCAGTTCTTAGCATCATGTCCTTAGAAAACCTACAGATGATGTCCGGAAGAAAAGCTGCCTTCATTTTTTTTCTTATCATTTTTCTATAGTCTTCAAATTAGCAATTAGCAAAGTAACTCGTACTAAAGCTGCCATCAAAGCACTGTTAACAGCAATATAAGTCTTCACCAGTTAGAAACTGCACTACAAAGCAATCTGCATCCGAATATTCTCCTGTTGCATCTGATTTATTCATGAGTGCGAACAAAGCAATCGGATGAGGAAATCTCCCAAGTGCTAGGTTTATGTGTGTTTTGTGCACCACAGAGTGTTGGAAAGTGCTATGACGTTGTTCATTCTTTACAGTTAGCTGATCACTCTTCAGCACTGACATTAGTTTGTGTCAAAAACACCCACCTAATGTGTACTTCAGGGTCTATATCCATCCACATTAATTTATTCTGTCTACGTATTGTGTGCTTCAAAGCCTCTTCCTTACACTACGCCAATTTTCTATAAAGTTCTTGCAATCTTATTTTCTTATATTTTACTCTGATTGCTCAAGCATAGGGTTAGGGGGGAGGTGCACTCTGCACATGAGCAAGCCATCAACACCTGGTGTTCTGCTAGGGTATCATTACAGCTCTGCCAGTTTATACACGTCCTGCTAGGATCAAAATAAAGCATTGCACTTGGGTGACTTAATCAGGCTGACTCTGCCTTACAGTTTCACTGCAACACTGAGTCACTGCCTGCTCTTTGTAAGTGTGAAAGAGTTGCTCCAGACGTACAGACATTTGTTAGGAGTTTTCTAGCATGCTCATGCTGGTCAGCAGTGCTGGGACACTCCTGCTGTGACCGTAGGGCTCAACTAAACCTAAAGCTCTTAATTCAGTGTGAATGCTAGAGTGTGTGTCTCTGTGTGTTTGTATTTTCCCGAGAGCTTTGGTTGTGTACAATCTTACAAAATAATGTCGCATCTCCAGCCCTCACAATGGCAGATCGTACAGTCAGCTCCCCTTTGTTCTTTGGTAATAACAAAAAATCCTGTTGGGAAATTGGTTTCTGATCAGAATGTTGTCATTTTTAATCGTATGCTTATTTTGCTGCCCACCTGTTTATTTTTGTCTGTGTTACAGAAAAGAAGGTGTTTACAGAATTGATTTTATTTTCTCTCACTCTTGAAAATATATTTATGGATCGGACATCATAAGATAAATAGAAACAAGATGCTTCTACATTAAATTATCTATTGATTTTTGTGCCGTAGCATGTGATAGTTACATCGACTGTGTTTTGTGGTGAATTCCTGCGTCTAACTGCTGTGGGAGTTGTTGCAACAAAACGCTGTTCTAGGCCATATCAGTAGCTGGTAGATTAGACTTGCTAAATTTCAGGGCCATGGGAATGAAAACAAACAAGCAAGATCTAGTTACAGTGGCCCTTTCCTCACACTTTCCCCAGCCCCCCACAGTTTGTCTGTCGTCTGGCTCTACTAAACATGTATGCATAGTGAGATGGGCATTAAGTAGGCAAAGCTCGGTTTAGAGGTCAGACTTGCAGATGAGACACTTGAATACCCTCACCCAGTCAGGTTCTCTCTGCTTGGGCAGAGTTTGATTAAAGCCTAAAAATTGGATCTTTTTTTTTCTTGCCGGAATGCTCAATCTCTAAGTCCGTATGCTGTATAGATGAGAATCTGGCATGGAAAGCCCATTTCCTGTGCCTTTTTCAAAGTCTTCTGAATCACTTTCCGAATCCTGACTGTTGAGCTTGACTTATCCCTGCAGGTGGATAGTAGAGCATATCAAGAAAGGAGAATGCAAACAGCATCCAGCCAGTCCTGTCTGTGACTGTGCCAGATGCATTATGCTATTTGTGATTTACAGTGTTACATATTTTTCTTTGAACTTATGTCCCCAGCTGGGACACCATGAAAGTAACTGTGCATATTTCACTGAAGCCCTATTGGTAATGCACAGTCATGCCGCCATAGTTGGCTTGTCATTACACATGTCTAATGCCACTTTTACGACCTACCATGATCTATTGACAGAATTTAAAATAAGAAGTGTCAAAAAGCACTTGGAAATGTAGTTAGACCTCCACCTAGTGGAGATTCAGTCTCTCACCTCAGATCAGGGATAAGAGACTAATTCTTAAGCCTTGTATGTGTCTTAGGAGGGGAAGAAGAAATTTGATAAGGAAACAGAGAAATACTACTCCACACTTGAGAGACACCTCAACCTGTCATCCAAAAAGAAGGAGGCATATCTGCAGGAGGTAAAACCAAAGCAAATTTCCTCGTTTTTTTACGGTATGCTGAGAGTCTTCTGAAAAATAAAGTTATTGTGTGTTTGCACTGTTCTCTGATCCTTACTTCTCTAAGCATGCACCCTTTCCATGTCGTGATGTAAACATTAACTCGCCCAGGTTGACCCGTGTCTTTGTCATGGCACTAACCCTGGTTTGTTTGTTCATTCTCAGGCTGACATGCAGATTGATAAGGAGAGACAACTCTTTTATGATGCGTCACTTGAGTATGTTTTCAAAATACAAGAAGTGCAAGAAAAGAAGAAATTTGAGTTTGTTGAACCGGTGAGAGAAGTTTCATTTTTATATATTTCTGTGGTCAGGTAGTAAATCAAAAAAGACTGAACAACTATGTTGTCTTTTTAGTATTTAGCTTTAGTTTTAAGTGGCACTGGATCTTAGAACTTACTTTTATTTGAAGTGGGTGTTTTTCTGCCTTCTTTAATGAGGGCAGTATATATTTACTTGTATATTTCACACATTTATCATCCTCACCACAAATTTTCTTTAGTACATTCCATCCACAAGAGGCATGCAAGGGTTACAGTGTGATCAAATATTTGCTCATACAAGTGCTGATCAAAGGCCTTGTAAAAGTCCTTACCTTACAAATGTGTGGAATATGTTCAGTGCAGAAATGAGCAGAAAACATTAAATTCTCTTGGTAGTAAATGTCTGAGAATGTGAGATGAGAGCAAAGTGTTTTCCTCCTCTGGCAACGTACCAACAACTCAGGCCAGAAATGCAAATCTTCAGGCCACAGGTAGTGGTGGGAAAAATGACAAGGCTCAACCTTGCCTGTGATGAATCTGGGCTCAGATAAGGTGGTTCATCCTTGAACATTTGATATAACAAGCCTCAGCCCAGAAATCAAATCAGTGGTTGTGTCTGAGGATTTGACTGAGTGCAGCTCTGTGTTTGTGGGGTCCTCAATTCCAGGAATGAGATCAGTTTTTCCTCAAGCTGCACGACTGATTCTTTATAATTCTACGGCAGTCAAGGTGTTTGTTTGTTTGTTGCTCTGAATATAAGATCCATATCTGTGAGCTATAAAGAGCGAAAACTGTCTGAATATGTGCTGCATCCTGCCATCATCTTGTGTAGTGAGTACATCAACATAAGAATCCTAGATTTAACCTAATTTACTGATAAATTATAAAAAATAAATGTTTTCTTTAACTTTTAACACATTAAAATAGCGTTTACATAGCAGTATAATGATTTAAGGCGTTGTTGAAACCTTTAAATTCTCTTTTTTTCTCTTGTTTTATTGATGAGAAATGAAAATGAATTATTTTTGTGCTCTGGGATCTTCTGTTTTTCTGTTCAAACTCTAGAATGTTTAATAACTCAACAAATCACCATTTGAACGTTATTCCTCTTCAGCTCCTGGCCTTTCTTCAGGGTTTGTTTACATTCTACCACGAAGGATATGAGCTGGCCCATGAATTTGAGCCATACAAACAGCAGCTTCAGTTCAACCTACAGAACGTAAGTCTCAACACCTCACGGGTTGTAAACAAAGGCAGCCAGCCCCGAAATCACATTCTGCAGCTTATCATACCTTAATATGAGAAGCTGAGTTTTCACAAATGGATAGCTGTGCGATTGTAAAGTCGATCGATATTTTCAGCGTGGCGTCACTGGCAGTTACCTCGGGCCATTTAATGATACAGTGTCAGAAAACACTTAAAGAGTTGGGAGTAAAACTGCTGCTGCTGCCACTATGCCCCCTGCTTCCATCACTATGACCTCAATGCTTTTAGTCTGGGGGTCCAAATTTCTCTCTGACCCAAAATGTCAGACAATTTCGACTCCATAACCCTCTCTCCATGCCTTCAGATGAAGGGAGCACAAATAGGAACTGGTGAAGGTGAGGCTGTCTCAGCACTCTACTTTGTGATATGAAACAGCCCCATGTTGACATTTTTGACTCCACGAGAATAGAGATTTACACCTGAGTGGTGGTTCTAATTTTAGCCCACCTCAGGTGCATTTATTTTATAATACTGGAACAATATATTTTTGAAATATGAAACTGCATGTAAAAATGCCAGTATTTAGGAGTATGCTGTTATTATGAAGTTAACATAATCCTGCTTTTTCCATGAAGACACGAAACAACTTTGTGAGCACCAAACAGGAAGTGGAGAAGCTGATGAAGAGGATAAGGTCAGCAGATCAGGACTATAAACCTCCAGGCCAGTGGACTATGGAGGGCTTCCTGTATGTCCAGGAGAAACGTGAGTCTTACTATCAGGACTCCCAGCCTTCCAGGCCCACTCACTCCCCCTTCAATTATAAGTGCATGGTTTTACATCCATCACCATTAACATGTCTTGAGTTCTCCCAGACCTCTTCTTAAAAGATCCTCTCACACAAAGCTTATAATTCATCCTGTTTATGGATTCACTTTGATGTGCTCTCAAATGTATGTGTGTGTGAGGGTGTTACCACAAATGGGAGATTTTTATCATCAGCAATAAACAACTTTTGATTTATCACAATGTAATTGCACATTGATTTTCAGAAGTCTTTCCAGAAGAGTGTGATTCAGAGCAAAACAGTTTTGGCTCAACTACTATTTTCTTCCTCTTTTTTTGGTCCCAGGTCCTCTGGGATGCAATTGGACACGTCACTACTGCACGTATGAGAAAGGCAGCAAGACTTTCACCATGAGCAACACTGAAAATAAGTCAGCTGGGAAACAGGTAGTTCAGCTTGGTTTATTTTACTTCAGTTCTGGTTGCAGATGCACACGATAAAGCTGACAAAATCACAGCAGATCAAACGTAATGTGTGTGGGTGAAACAATGAGCCTGCTTGGAAAACTGCCTCGGGGGGGGGGGAGTAAAACCGTCAAAGTCACTGAACTGGCACAGAAAACAAAAGACTTGTTAGCTCACAGCAGACCGAAAATTTTCAAAGATAACAATAATTTACAAATAACAAGAAAGGAAAAGGCAAGGAATGAAAATAACCTTTTAACAGAGGATTTTGGGTGAGTTCTGTACCTTCATTTGACACTTGATGAATGATTTTGAACTCTTTTTGAAATAAGATCAACAATCTTTCCCTATCCTATTAGTTTTAATTATTTTTAGACTTCTGCAGGTTTGTTTCCATTTACACAAATAAAATCACGTTTCAAATTCTTTTTGTGATGAATGACTAATGTGTGTCTTTGTCTTGTGTGTTAGAATGGCCTCGTCCTGAATCAGCCAGAGATGTTCAAGCTGAAGTCCTGCATTCGGAGGAAAACAGACTCAATCGACAAGCGTTTCTGCTTTGATATTGAAGTGGTTGAGAGGTCTGTGATCCATATTCCTAAAAATGTGTCACTTGAATCACTCGAAGGGCATAACTAAAATGTGATATTTTAAGCAATCTATATCCACAAGTAAGAGAGTTTAGTTTTACTTTTTATTTATTTCCAGCAGTTCATTATATGCTGTACAATATGCTGGCTTGTGGAAAGTAGTCAATATTAATAATTGTCATGGTTTTACTTGCAATAGCAGAGAATTGGCAAATGTTAAACTTTTTTCACATTTACAACTAACTTTCAATGTACTGCATGTGGAATGTTTGTCCTCATGCATTTTATTTTCTCTTGAACCCAACTGATACACAACATTTGAACGTGCAAGAGCCGTTCAGGTTGGATTAACATCTTCAAGACTCAATTTACCAGTGTTAGATGTCTTAAGCTCTGTTTGTGTCCTGCATGTTCCTCATGTCCCCTTCCTGTCAAGCTCTTGTTTGCTGTATGTCTGCAACATCAATATTTATTCTATTTTTGAACCCATTCCATCTTTTCTCTGTGTCCATGTCATTGTAGAAATGACATCTGTCGTGGAACTCTTTTCAGGCCGCTTCAGTTTTTCTGTAAAGTCCGGTATGTGAACTGATCAGTGCTGCCCTTTTAGAGCAGTTGCATGAGCTGCATGTGTGCTGCTAATGGTATTATTCACTCAATCTCAATTTCAAACCTAATCGTTGCTGTTTGAAATCTCTTAGGTGCATAGGAAGACTCATTATTGATTTTTCTTTATTAGGTAAATTTGTTATCCAACTTGCCAAGAGTCTTACCTTAGATCAAAAACCTTCAAGAGACTGCCAGCTCAATAACATGAGAGAAACTAACCCTGCTGTACATTATGAAAGCTTAATATAAGCTATAATGCAAACCCAGAATCTACCGTTGCTAGTTTTTGTGTATTTACTCTGCATCACAGATGTTGGCCCAGCAACGCTGGACAAAAAATGCAGTTTGTCCGCTGAATAACTCATTTATCATAAACTGCGATGCCCCAAGGTGCATGTTCCAACCACAAGGACAATGTGGGCCAAGCTCCAGCCAGCTTCAAGCTCATCCATTCATCCTCGTTATAACACAAACATGTTGTTGAACCTATAGTGCAGCCTAATCTAACCAACCATCTCATTTTCAAAGGGTTTGTTCACCCAAATTACCTAAGAGGTATTCACACCATGCAGCAACATGCCTTTGCAGAAAAAGATGCCCTTGATTCTTTTGATTAACACAGAACTCAACAGTTTTCACTGTGGCTTACTAAAAAAAATTTTAAAAAGATAATTGATAAGAGAATAGAAAAGTCGTATTTTTCAGAGGTTTTGCTGTTGGATATTTAAAATCTTTTAAATGTTGTGAGCCTCTCAAGTATGAACATAGCCTTTCACATAAAATGTATTAGGTTAGAGGCATTAACATTAGAATCAAAACTCTCCTCATGACAATGCTAAAAATATTTGAAGTCTTTTTTTTGGGTTAAAATGACCTCATTATTCTAACAAAAGCTGACACGGCTCCATGCTCGCACTAACTGCCACTAACGGGTGGGGTGACATTCTTTTTGTTTTTTTCCATCAGATTGTACTGAAAAAGTGTGAGAATTCAAGTACAAACAATAGTCAGAGCAGATTTAAACTTTTAAGCACATGGTTGGGTGAAAGATTTAAGGTGCTTGCATGTTGGGTGCAAAAGATGGATCACTCTAATATTGAGCACAATGACTTTTGATTGGGAGTGGAATGTGAAGCACAATGCCAAGCGAGGACAGTTTGAAGTCAAGCATTTGCGCACAAGCTATTTTAGTTACACTAGTTCTTTTATAGCTGTCTCGGCCTGTGTAAACATGGTGTGTCCAGGGGCCCCAGGCCAATGAGATCAGACTGAGACCAGCTTTTCTCTTAAATCTTTCCAGGCATGGCATTATGACACTGCAGGCATTGTCAGAGTCCAACAGAAGATTGTGGCTGGAGGCCATGGATGGCAAGGAGCCGGTGAGGATTTCTGCCTATTTGTCTTTCAAATATTCATTATGTGCTGGCTGTAGTTCATCCAGGATGTTTTTATTGGTTTATTTGATAAGGGAATGATACCAGAACTGACTTATTAGACTCTGGCGCCCTCTTCTGGTTGCCTGAGTTTAGGTATTAAAGAAAAAGAAAGCAAACAAAACATGACCTCACCGTTACTAATAATAGGACAAGTGGGGGAGGGATGTGTGACAATATTTTAATTTTGGAGCAAAGCAGTAAAGATTTTTCTAAACTTTCTCCAGATTTACAACTTGCCAGCCATATTAAGCAAAAAGGAGGAGAGTAAGTGTCTTTTTTTTCTTTCCAAACCTACATCCTCACTGAAATATACATATCCAGCATTGATAATAAGATAATCGAGTCACCAACTCAGAAATATCAGTCAAGTAAGCTATTTTATATCTATAGCAATCTCTCCTCATTAACCCAGTTCTTTGACATGCGCCCACTCAGCTGACATTACAGAGCCTTCCAGCACCGGGGCTGCATCTTAATAATCTCATTAGTTTAAGCACAGACATAAGGGAAGGCTGATTATTCATACATGATACGTAGTTAACCCAGCCGCTAACTGACATGTCAATCCTGTCCTTGTGTTGTATTACAGCATATCTTAATGAGGCAGGTTTTAACTTCATAAGGAAATGCATTGACCTGGTCGAGATGAGAGGTGAGGCATTAAAATCTCTCAGCTTTCATGTGTCAGGTGACCTCATTCAAAGGTCAAGACAACACAATGCAATCCTAAAAGTGTTTGTCTTTGCTCTAAGGTATTGATTGATTTAATTTTTCTTTCCACATAGGCATAAATACAATGGGACTGTACAGAATTGGAGGGGTCAACTCCAAAGTACAGAAGCTGATGAGCACAGTCTTTTGTAAGTAGCTGAAACTTAAAGGATCATCGTGGAACCTCATATGTATTGTGACATGCTTTTTTTTGTTATCCATCTTATTTTCTCTCTCTATGGCTGTCGAAGCTCTACTGTAGGAGTGACCCAGTTTTTCATCTTTGTGAATCTAGTGCTATAGCAAATGTGATGTGACCCTTCAGAGTGAAGAAAGAGCTCCTCTCTGTGGCGTGACAGTGAAACAGCCATCTGGCCTAATGTTACTTTGTCATTACCTTATTAAATTATCTAAGGTAATCTTGTTTGCATATATTTCATACGTGTGAACAGGAAATGTCAGAGTGAATTACTAGAATCACTCTTAAGCTCGAGCTCCATCTCTATGAGGTACCAGACACAAGAAGACAGGCCGTTTTAATTCTTCGTTACACTGCCTGTCTGGTTGCATCAGGTTAAACTCTGTGTCGATGTAAACATAAAATGTGTTTCTTGTAGCATCCAAGGCACCTGTGGATATGGACCTGGATCCAGAGATGTGGGACAACAAAACCATCACCAGTGGTTTGAAGAATTACCTCAGGTCAGCTCGCCCCACCAGCTGTGTGTCCTTAACTGTCATCACTGCCTTCATAATGCCTCTCTGAAACCTCCCTGCTGTTAGTTATGCACTCAGTGCCACCATTGACTCAAAAAGAAGGTGGCTGCATTCAGAGGACCCGTGTCATTTCGTAACAGCTCTTTTTTCCATCAGGTGTCTTTCTGAGCCTCTCATGACATTCAAGCTCCACAAAGATTTCATCATGGCTGTCAGTAAGTTATGAGAAAAGATCCTTATTAGTGATGTTTTTGCTTCTGTTCTTTTGCTTTTTATCATTACTTATGTATTCAGACTTATTCAATGAAAAACACCCCCTGCTGAAAACTGATTACATTTAGGGAGCCTGTGGGTCAATTGTGTTTATGCCCACAGATAACACAGATGAGCTGAAGTGAAAATTCGATGTAACATATTATTAATTGTATCTAAGAATGTGATTGTAAGAGCTACATCCAGGTCCCAATTCTAGGAAAGTCAATTAAACAGTTTCTATCTCAGAAAATGGTTCCATGCTGTGCTCATCTATTTTAACGCCATATCAAACAGAAAAGCCAATTGGTTTCATCTGTGCTCATTTGCATCTCTCTGAAGGTCTGCATAGCTTCTCAAGCTGAATGTGATTTTGGAACAGCATAAAGACTTTTTTTTTCAAAGCTAAAGAGCTATAATTACACTGAAATGTTAATTTACTCTTGTTAAAGTCATGGAAATAATTATTGGCCTCTCTATTATTATGCATTCATTCTCTTTTCTTCAGAATCTGACGACCAGAACTACAGGGTGTGTGCTGTCCATGCTTTGGTTCATAAACTGCCTGAGAAGAACAGGGAAATGCTGGAGTTACTAATAAAACACCTTGTCATGTACGTGTTTTTGTAAAGAATCAGTTAAATCACACTGTTGAAAAAATTATGAAGAGAGAAAATATAAAAAGCGATTCAACAAATTTAACTTTTCTTCACCGTTCTGGGGCACAAAGGTGCATTTTTGTAGGTGTCAATAAAGCTCTCAGTAAAAAAGATAGTAAAATGTCACTGTGTCATTAAGAGTTTGCATAAAGAGAGTATCAGCGTGTGTAGTGCAGAGATCTTGCACTAATATAACCCATGTCTTTTATACATGTAGAGTTTCTGCACAAAACCAGTCCAATCTGATGACAGTGTCAAACCTGGGCGTGATCTTTGGTCCCACTCTGATGCGGTCACAGGAGGAAACTGTGGCCGCCATGATGAATATCAAGTTCCAGAACATTGTGATGGAAATTCTCATTGAGAATTTCAACAAGGTGAAACATCTTTTGACTTCAAATGTCGATGTATCGTATACACTTTGCATATAGAGAAATTCAGCAGTTTCTTCTGAGTAACGACAAGAAAAAACAAGAAAAAAACAACAAAGGAAGAAACCTCTTGCAGAACCAGGCTCATGGAGAGCACCCATCCTCCTGGACTAGTTGAAAATGCTGAATAGAGAATCACAGGCAATATCTTTTATGAGAGAATACTGAACATTATCTCACATTATAGAGTACTTTATGTACTTGGGCAAGACGCTGCACATCAAGTTGCTCTTGAGATACTGTTTATAGAGCAAATTTTAGTGATGATATGACTGGCGTTTTTACATTCCAGCCAAAGTCAGCTAAAGCTATGTCTCTGAAAAATAATGTGCAACATTGGTGATGGTTTAAAAAATGTCTGTGTTTCATTGTATGGGTGGTATTTGTCTCACTTACTGCAAACCACATAATGTTTCTAAAAAATGTCAAAAACTCAGTTGAAATTATAACCTATATGGAGATGCATAGATTGCGTAATGGTGTTTAGTGTTCAGTGCTCCTTTCTGGACCTACAGATCTTCCACCAGCCTCCAGATCCAAACGTGCCACTGCCGCAACCACAGAGCCGGCCCGGCTCTCGCAGGAGCAGAGCCATCTGTCTGACCAAAGGGCCCCGTAAACCCCGCAGCCTTTACACCCCAACGCTGTGCCTGGCAGATGCAGAAAGTGAGTACCAAAGCAGGGATTACTGCCTCTGGCCTTTTAATATCTCTTAGAAGTCTGCTCATTATAGTCTGCTTCATATCAAAATATTAGATTTTTTAATAGAAAAATTAATGATACTTCCACAATCATTTACAAACTCAGCAGGTTTTAATGATGGCCTTGCATGCCTCTTTTCTGGTCCCTGTATAGGTGACACTTTCAGCAGCAGTCCAAGCAGCACCCCTATGGGCAGCATGGAGTCTCTGTCATCCCATTCCTCTGAACAAAATACCTCCTCCAAAGCAGCTGCTTCTGGACAGAGGGGCGTGTCCCTCACGGACCTCCGCCAGACGCCACTCCAGCTCTCAAATGACCCCAGGAGCACAGCGTGTGTCAGCAGTCCTGAGTCCAGCTCCAGGGAGGACGCAGGGCGAACAGATGGAGAGTCAGAGGATGCTCTAAGCCTATCTTCAGTCAGCACAACACCGAGACTTTCTCCTGCACCCAAAAAAGCCCCCCACAGCTACACTGACCTCAAGCCAACACAGATGAACCGCTTCATTTCTCCCTCTCTGAAGTCACTGCAACTATCCGACGGTAGGACAACTGTCAAGCAGTGCAAGTTGATGTTGTATGTTGCTGTGATAGACTGTACAAAACTCAAAAAGTGGGTAGTTGTATTGTTATGATTACATATCTCAGGGCTTTCACAGTCTGACAGTTCCCCCTTGACATAAATCAAACAGCAGAATGAAAAGATGCTTTTTGTAGCTCACTTCCTGAGTTATTATTTTCTTTTGGTGTCAGCTGTTTTAGTATCAGACTTTTGAGTCTTTGTGTCATTTACAAGAAGACACAAGTTATTCTTATTTTGTGTATGTCACCCTCAAGGCCGCAGGAGCTGCACTGGATCTGTTCAAAGTTTATCAACACTGGAGTCCAAAGAGAGACTAAATCCTACTGTGCACCCAGACCTTCCTCCAAAACAAGTGATCCGCCGCAGGATGGACACCTCAGTCAGCAACGGCTACCAAAGGCCTGGCTCAGTGTAATGAGTTTTAAAAAGCTGCTATTTTTTCTCGTTTAGATTACTGCTGTTAATACCAATGAAGATACAAAATGTAGTGTCTGCCATGGAATCTTATCCTCTCCTCGAGTTTTATTTATTACTATATTACAAACCTTGTGTTCACATGATAAGCCAACTGGAACAAAGTGGTCTACTGTTCTGTAAATTGACTCATCGTAGTTAACCAGCTTCATGTTTTAGATTGTATATCTAAGAGTTTTAGGCTGTTCGTATGAGTCAGTACATGATTTAAGATAATAAGTGGTTTCAGAACATCATGCTTTGTTGGGCATATTTTTATATCATTTGGTGCTATTGACAAACCTGATAAATAACCAGATATTTAACAGCTGATATACTGTTTTGATTGTTATTGGAATAAACAACCATGTTTTATGTATAATGTATGTAGGGACAATATGCATCATAATGTGCACCCATGAATTTATTACAGCTCAAACAGTCGAGCACAATAGCTCATGAGCATTTCTTTTAATTTCTTCCTTCCTCCCTTTCTCTGTATCTCCCCTCTGAAAAGTCAGCCTCCTCCATCGTCTGGTTTATGAGCATCGAGAGGTTTCTAGAATCAGACGAGTATGTGTTCGGAGATTTATTTCTGTTCTCCACTGGTGGGGGAGCTGGCTTTAATTACGCTCTGCCTGCTCTCGGGTTGATGTGACCCAGCAGCAGTCTGCACTTTTTCTCCTGGGACAAATAGATTGTTTGACTTGTCATGTCTGACTAGCCAGTCACACAGTATCTCAAGTAGTTTCCCTGTATGGAGCCCATCTTGCTTGCCCAAGGTTCAGTTGTGCCCTTGAGGTTGCTGTATGCAGGGTCAAGTGCAGCTGTGTCCTGTAGTTTAACTGTAGTTCGGCACCGTGTTGAACCTGAGTCTACTTGGAGGAAGGAAACCTCCCGTATTTTGTCATTTTGCGATTCTCCTCCTCCTAAACAATAAGAAATGCTGGCAAGTCTAAGTGGGTAGATGTGTGTTGTTCGAAAAAGATAAGACTGTTCTGGATTTGTCTCTGAGACTGATTTTATAGCTTGTGTCTTAGACTTTTGAAAACAAAGTGTTATTACTGACACTATATCATTTTATTTCAGTAACTATATGTCTATAATTAAACTAAATATATCAATGCTACATACTGCATGATATTGTGTATTAAAACTGCTTTTTTACTGTTTCAGGGTGGCAGCCAGGGCACAGCTTTTTGAAAGTGCCTCTTCCCAACAGTCTATTCCAGTTGGAAGGTGCTGTTAAAACATGACACCATTTAAAACAGTTGGACCTAATTAATTCCACCCTTCTCTCTTTAGATGTGCCCTGATATTTCTTTTTTTTTTTTTTTACTTTATAGAGATGCCAAGGCCATGTATTCCTGTGAGGCAGAGCACAGCCATGAGCTCAGCTTCCCCCAGGGGGCGCACTTCTCAAATGGTAGGAGCCCGGAAAAGGCTTTTTCTTTTTTACATTATATTCTTTGGATGACATTTTCTGTGTTCGAAACAGAACGTGTGCCTACTTGCATAGGCTGATTGGACATTTGACTGTGTACACAGCCTTAATTATGTATGTGTCACAAGTATAGCGACAGCTTCCAGCGAGGATTTGGTAAATTCCAAGTGTTAGCTAGAGATATGTTATAATTTAGCCCAAAGCAAGACACGCTTGAATCCAAACAGCCTCCAGATTTTTCATTGCCTCTTATTTTTATGCCTCTTTCATTGCTTTTGTCCGGGAAGAGATTACTTGGCCCATAACCAGCGCAGTCAGGTCACTGTAACCTAGTGATGGAAGGTACCAGTGCCTGTTCCCTGTTAACACTGCCAGCAGAGCCTGCAGCCAAGCACACAAACGTCAACAGATGCTCCCTACCATTTACTAGCAGGCAAACCACATTAATGGGCCATTTTCCACAATATCCTTATTCAGCACATCTGGGATAGATTGTCTTTTTTTTAAGCTGTTCCCTTTATTTTAGAGCATTTGAACAAACTGTTGCTTTTCTTTAGTTTGTTTTGACTCTCTGTGATGCTGAAGCTTTGTAAAATGCACGTCAGGAAATGACTTAAAAGAGCAGTCTAACCCCGAATCTTCAATGTGCGTCTCACCTGGTTTTGGAAATGATGTAGTTAAACAGACAATGTGATTCTAATCAGCTCATACTCTTTTCTCTCTCTTCTATCCTTTAGTCTACCCCTCTGTTGAACCAGGCTGGCTCCAAGCAACATACGAGGGAAAAACAGGCTTAATCCCAGAGAATTATGTTGTTTTCCTGTAACCGGTGGTAAATTTAACACCTTTTTCATGGTATCCATGGAAAAAAAAACTTACATTATTAATTCTTGTGATGTTTCTGTTATAACTGCCAAATTGCTGCATTTTATGTGTTTTTTCGCCGACATAAGGCATGGCACTGATTGCTCTTGCAGTACTAGAAATTTAAAAAATATACCTCCTTTTCATAAATTGTGACATTAATTGAGTTAAGTATATTACCCTCTGACTGCACTGAGTCCCACTATTAGCCTACAGAATCATGAAATAAATTCAAATCAAATCCCATTTTACTCTAAGAAATATAATCACATATATATATAAATATAGATATATCAACATAAAGCCTTCATCAAGTTAATGGAAATCCATTGTCTCATAAACATTTTTATTAACCGTAATCGAACAAGCTGTGATTTCAGATGAGGAAGGTAATCTAATCTATTAGAATATAATGGAGAAATGGGTTTGCACCTTAATGTTTATGGACTCTGATCATTGTTCATCCACTGAACCTGCTCACAGCCGCCATGCACTGGTCTGCTACATGGTACTGTACTGTTCAATACTTGCTTGGAAGCTTTTCTATAATTACTCATAAAAAATATTTACATCTCAAAAATGTTTATTACGACACACTGTCACATCAGATATATGCTATATGTAAAATGTGTTTTTATAATGTTATGAATGAACCGTTCATAAGCCTTTTGTGTCTGTTCATGTATGTACTGTAGTCACTGGTGCACCGGTGTGCTAGTAATGACAACTCAACGCGTAACAGATTAAATTGTGTAAAATATAACATTTAATAATTAATTTAGTCTTTCTGTTACAACAGTTTCATAGTACAGAGTCAAAAATGATCTAAAAAGTTAACTTCAGCGATAATGTTTCAGAATAAAGAAAAGAAAAGAATAATCCACAACAGTTGAGCTCTTCACTTATTTCAAACTGAAAGAAAACTCCAGAGTTGAACTTTCTCCGGTGGCCGAAATGCATTTGGGAGTGTATTTGACATCTTGCTCTTGCCAAGATCAGGGTGTTCTTTTCTATTTGCATCTCTAAGAATGTGCAGTGGCCTTGAACAGTGATGCTGGACTCGCACTCTCTTACGGTCTGAAAATGCGGGGGCATGTTAAGGAAATCATATTCATATCCTGAATATGTCAAACTTGGCATCCTTTTTTTTATACGGACAGTTTAAACATTTTGAATTGTCAGCTGTATCTTTACATAAACAGAGTGATTTCTTTACTTTCTTTCGTTACTGAGTGATCATTCACAGTAGCTCTCTGAGCGGTAGCTCCGAGCACCCTACTTTTTTAGAAAAAAGTCTCATAAAAAAAAAGTCTGTTTAACTTTAAATCCTCCTCATTGACTGGATAACCTTATCAATCAGCTTAAATGCAGTCTGTTGTAAACATGGCACTATGGGACAATGATCGTGTTGTTTTCTCAGTGTAAATGGATGAATGCAACATTTTGCTAGTTTTTTCATAAGCTACACAATTTTGATTAACATCTGTCACATAAATGTAATTCATATCTGCCACTGATAGAGATCTGGATGCAGCTTAAGATTTATAAACCGTGCTCTGTTTTGAAAATAAAACTTTTAAGGTAACTCGCAGTCTCGCTGCAGATTGAGTTGTTTCTCATATGCTTGTTTTTTCCTCTTAAGATATTTTTTAAGATAAATATCTTGCCAGTTTCACCTGCTGAGAGTAGAAGCAGCGAGTCATTGAATTGAAGGGGCAGGTTTCAATGTATTTTGCATTTCTCCTTCTCTGGGATTGTTTAATTTCTTTATCTTTTACATTTTTTTTGTAACTTCAGTACAAAAATATCAGTATCTCTGATGGTGTATCTGTGGGTAAGTAACATATGTACACGTGTTTCAGGATGGGAAATGTTTGATAAATAGAGGAGCTTTACTGACAGATGCCCCTAAATTTATAATCTTCATAAATTTTGTGATATGTCTCTTCTAAAATATTTTTCAGTAATGTAGTGCTCATTCTTTTTTACTTCAAGAGAGTTGGAGGAATTTAGCAAAGTTTAGATGTCTGAATACACACACATCACAAAGATATGAAGAATCCAGTAATTTGTAGTGAAAAATCCAGTCAAACGCAGTCTCCACAGAGTTGTGATGTCTGTGCACACATAATCACTTTGTGTGGAATAACAGGGGCCTCACCATGCCAGCAAGAACCTTGGGGAGTTGGGAGGCAATGACCTCTGACATCATCTCTGGAAACTCCACTTTCATGGCATCTGCTTGGATGAAGGTACTCAGACAGAACAAATTGACCTTCTTCACTATCTGTCAAAACAAAGGGAGACATTTATAATTGGTTTGGTGCTCAATAAAAGCTGAAACAAACCGATGCTGCTGTATCCCACTCTTAAAAGGAGCCTACATCATGCATGGCGTCCATCAGTTTGGTAAGGTGGTAGAATCGCTGGGAGCTTGCCACCAAGCCCTTCTCCTTCAAGTGAATAGCCTTGGACAGCTCCCGGATGTAGTTTTGCCTCATTTCCTCAAATGCTGCCTGACTTTTGAGTCCTTCAAGGGGCACTGAGAAAAGACAGGACTCTTAAACATACAGCTAAAAGCATTATGCAAATGTAGAAAGAGTGTTATTCCATTATAAAAGCTTAACTAGAAGAATGTTACAGAAGTGCCAGTCAATAATTAACTCTTTAAAAGCATGCACCTATTAAAAGAAAAAAACTAAGTCAGTGCAGAAACAGAACTTGATACGAGTTGCTACATAAATCTTGTCAAGGTCCACTGATCTTGAACAACACTCCCATATTTCATCAGTTCTACAGCTAATGGTCATCAAAGCCTTACATTTCGGTTTGCAACGCTGTGTAATCACAGCGGTTCATTTAAAATATAAAATGAACATAAGGGAACAAGTGGGTCTTACCGGTGTTGAGTAATATTATGGCTTTCATGCAAAGAAATTCTTCACGGGTAACTTGAAGATTTGCAAACTCTTGAGGAATAAACTGTATCGCCAGGCAGAGGTCATAAATGGGAGATCTCCTCATTTGCTCCCTGACAGAAAAACACACGATACAGCTCATGTTTCTGAGCTATCGAGCACCTCTTTCCCAAAATCACTGATTTATGAATGAATGTATCACTCTCATGTCTTCATCATAAATAATCTTACTTACTGGTTACTGGTTACTTACTGACTAAGAATCAGATCAGGTGCAAAGTATAGATATTCACTGGAGACATTCTGAAAGGAACGCCACCCGAGAGAGAACACCATCAGGTTCATCCAGGAGTACTGTATTAGGGTCATCTGGTCATTGATGTGAAGGTTCCTAAAACCTTTGACAGAAAACATAAACTATTTGTCAGCTTCTCCCTCCCTTGTGTATCTTTTTTCAGAGTAGATCCTCTGCCCCATCCTAATAGCTTGTGGAAGGACATTCATTTCCCAGTCATTTTCTTTTTTTTTTGGCCTCTAGGTTTTGTTCTAAAAGTCTTTAATTTAAACATTTCCCATGTCTAATGGTAAATACTTTTATCCAAATCTTGCTGCTTCACAAAGCCTTTAATCTCAGTCAGTGTTTCAGTGTTTAAGGCTGAGACCATCAGGAAGGTCTGCCAGTTGATCCCCATGGCAACAAATGTTGTGACCCTGAGACGCAGAGAGCTGTTACCTGGCAGGGATTTGGACCACTTAACGATCCACAGCAGCTGTTTCTCACACAGCCTGTTGAGACTGTTGAGCAGAAGATGGTGAATCTCTGGCTGGGAGTTGTCAAAACCTGAGTGCATAGTCTCTGGCTCTATGTTCTCCAGGATGTTAATAATTTGTTGGGAGAGTTGCATGTCATGGATGCCTGGTATGCAAGACATGGAGGTCAAAGCCTGGCTTTCACCAGACATGGTCAAGTGGGACTGAAACATCAGGGACGGGGCCAAACCCAAGACTTTCAAGGCTCCAAAACGCTTCAGTTTCCTGCCTGTGACACAGATACACGGCCTGGTTAGATCTGATCTGTCACACAGTGCTTTTTTCTTCACATGCAAAAAAAGTCATAGTTTGGTAACATAGCTAGAAAAAAATTCTAAACGAGTTCCATACTTGTGCTTGTAGATGGCTACTGCTTAATTTTGATTCACGACTTATCTTTTCAATCCAAGCGCTTTGAATATTTCCTCTGACATTAAGAAGGATTTAATAGCATTACTTAGTACTACACAACAAATCATTTTCACGTCTGCCACATGGAAGCTTTACTGCTGGTCTGTTCAAAAGGAAATCCAAGCAAATGGTACCTCCAAGCATCATTCCTGCTTGATAGCACTTTCGGAGTCGACACGCGGGGCAATTTTTCCTCCGAATTTTGTCCACAATGCAGTCATTTCGCCCAGCGCAGAGATAGCTGTGATGGCCTGTTGAGTACAGACAATGTACAATTTTAACAGCACTTGATTTCCAAATATGTAGGACCCTGGGGAGAAAGATTGTGAAGAGAAAAGTGTTGAAGGGTTCTTGACTATTAGCATGGTTACTCCAGTGCACACTGAGGCAGCATTCTAAAAGATCTAAAAAGGTAAATTAGATATTGGCAAGGCTGTGAGGGCAGAGTGACATGGACATGGTGAGACATAGTGACTCTAATATATCTCACATTGCAAGATAACACACACAAAAAAGAAGAAAAAAAACAAGTCCAACATGAAGAACATGGTGTACACTGGTCAATGTGATACTGTAACTAATAACCTATAACACTACCATAGAAGGTCAGAGAGCGTTTTGTGTGTGTCTGTGTGGGTGTTTGCACTAATTTTCTTCTTTGAAGTTATTTGTTGGAAACAATGTCCACAGATTAACAGAAAAAGGTTTTTTATACTTTTTTGTTGCATGTTTGATGGAAAATACCGTCATTACAGCCCAGACTATGATACACTGTACAGCTGAGTATTAGAGTGAGGGACGGACGGGGCCCCACTAAGGGTAAGGCCCTGGAGTTGGTTTTGTCTGTATTTTTTTAGATTCCTCTGTGTACTTCCATAACATTTTTTTTTTATGTGAATCACTTGACAATCTGAACTTCATGGAGGATCTTCAGGCCCTCTTATCCATTGCAAAACATTTAAATGTGTTTGTTAATAAGACAAACTACTCATTAAGAAAAAAAATGTACTAAGAAAGGGGACAATTAAAGAGAAAGATAACAAAGAACAACTGCCAACCAATCTCTCTTACAATAAATGTGTGCTGGCATGAATGAGTCTGGGAACAATTAATACTTTAAGGTAATCGTAAAGGCAAATTAAATAGATTGAAGTATATATCTTTGCAGCAATTGTATTGTATAACACAGATCACAGAACATGCTATACAACATCAGATGAATGTAGTTCACCTAACACATAGCAGTTTTTGACACAGTAACCCAGAGTGGAGGAGCAGCAGGTCCTGTTATCTGTTACTTAGTTTCATGAACACTGCTTGTTTCACTTGCTAAACAGCTTAGCCTGCTACATCCTTCTAAAGACAGTTATGTTACCAAATGACCCACTATCATCTTCAGATCGTTAAAACTAGGTAATTGAACCAAAGAAACTGAGAGGAAATAAAACTGCAAATTTAAGATCACAGAATAAAGTACAATCTTGGGTTTGTTTGCTTTTTTTCTCTCTTTCTCTTTTATATGGTTAATTTTTGTTAGAAATAACTCTACCAATGGGCTGCAGATTAATCATTGACCTATTGAGTTTCATATAAAATATGTCATCATACATTTTTCTTTCAGAAAAAGGGCTTCATCGACATCATCATTGTGGTCAGTATTAGACCTTTATCAAATTAATATAGATGACCCAAGCAAATACTGTCTAACTATAGTAAATAGTAAAAGTATCCCACAGTAACTGTTGGCTATAGTATGTGAAAGGAAACATTTCTTGGGTAAGATTTTAAACTAAAGCACATACTGTTTTAGGGCACAGGATTTTGTGCCTCGTCCCTGCTGTCTAGTAGCAAGAAGGGTGTCAAAAAACAAAGCAGGATGAGCAATTTAACAGTGTGTCCCTACATCCTAAGCCCCTTACAGGGTAGTAGGCCTCATTTTCAAAGCAGGGGAAAAAACTCAACAGATACCATGGCTCTCCGTTTTATAACAATTCCAATACTAACACACGGACTGGTCAACATTTGACTGAAAGACAATCGGAACAAAATCAAAAGCAAAATGAGAACGAATCCTTAAACAGATCTGGAAATGAGTGATTATAGAATTATTTGCTCACCTTCGACTGCCCTTTTGAAAAAGACTTTACAGCTCCCACAGGTCAAGACTCCATAGTGGCACCCAGATGCCTCATCGCCACAGATCACACACAGTCTCTGGGGCTGCATACTGTCGAAAAAAAGACAAAATAGAAGTTTAATGGACTCATCTGAGGAACAGAATTGAGTTCTCTAAAGTTCTCTACTGTTTAATCCTAATTTTGTGTAAGTCTGCGATTCAGTCACAGAGTAAATTTGCGTTCAAAGTGTATGTATTACACAGTTTAAATTAAAAATAGGGTATAATTTCGCTGTAATTACTGGTTGATCTGCGCTAAGAAACTAATTACCCGGGAAATCCAGAGAACTGCGATGGATTCCTCTGAGAGAGGGTCTGGTTCTGGATCCCATCGTAGTTGCTGGCTGTGAACGGTTCCTGGGTCACACCTGTTGACTGGCACCAGAACTGAGGCTCAGTCGGGGAAGTTTGCATCTGCCAACGAGAAGCTTCAATCTTGAACATCGTCTGTTGCCCCGCTGACTGCGTGTTGGCATCAAAGTTGATGAGAGTCTTCCCCGACAAAGCACATCTGGAGTCAGTCATTACTGGGTTCACCAGCTGCTCTGACTGGTTCAGATCCATGGCGTAGTTTGGAGAACCCTCCAGCCCCGGTCGAGGAACCGCGATGATTTGAGGGAAGCTTGTCGATTCACCCTCTCCAAGCCCCAGGTGCTGCTTGCTATCGGTGTTGCAGCAGGTCCCCAGAGCAGATATCTCAGGAGATGGATTGAAGCTTGAACAGGGGGTGTCCATAATTACAGAGGGCTCCTTTTCATCTTTGATGAATTTACAAGCCGCTGAAGTTGAAGACAGACTAGAACTTGCGCCACTTTCGGATGTAGCCACATTCGTCCTCCGAACTTTAACATAATCCTCCCACGGCACATTATCATTCTTTAAATATTCGCTGTCGTGGTCATAAAATTGTTTTGCAGCAAGTGAAGCGTCGGTTAAGTTGCAATCTTTAAAAACTGCGCAATCGCCGCTTGAATTTAGACCTTGCATCAGTGTGCGAACGTTTCCAAAATTACGCACGGAGGACATGCCACTTAAGGACCGCGACTCAACTGATAATTTCGAATTAGACCTGTAGCCAGCATCAATCAAGTCACTTACTCCCGAATCGGTAGAATCAGCAGTCGAAGTGTTACTGTTGGAGCTCATCTTACCGTTTATCTTATTTTCTATGTAGGTTCGAAGCGCAAGCAGTGACTGGGGAGGACCCGCCGGCTGGAAGGTGTGTGATAAATTTCAGCTCTGAGACCTTCCTGTAATCCACCTTCCTGTCTAGATGGTCTGGGACTTGCCTGTCTCTCGCATTGAACACGGTTTCCAGTGCATACAATCTTTGGTATTTTATTATTAAATTAAATAAAGCAAACTTTTAGTCTAAATCGTCTGTAAATTGGTGCGCAAGCTTGTTCTCTTCTCAAAAGTAAACCAGACAGATACACAGAAGCTATTTGTCCTTCTTTTGGTTGAAATCTTCTAATGTTGAATAAAACTTATTTCCCGTTAACAGATTCCTCATATTCCTCATTCTTACTAAATATCCAATCCCCCAAAAAGATGTCAGCGGAAGAATCAAAGCAGAGTTGCCTTAGTGATATGTATAGAGTAACACTGCCCTCACTGCAGCCCTGCAGAGTAGCCTTCCAAAGAGGAGGATTTCATTGTCAAGGGCCATTAGTCTCCACCCTACAGTTCATGAATAAATACAAGGCAAAGAATCTGGATCAAATTGGAAAGTAATGGAAACTAGTGCAGTAACAGTAACTGCAGATGTTTACACCAGTTTATAGATGACAGAGTCACCCTTGCCAGTCCTATCTTTAGACAGGAAAATGTCAGTTCTGCTCTATCTGTGTTTGCAGCTTTGCTATTTTGAAGAATCTGAGAAAGTGTGATGTTTAGATGCTACAAGAGTGTTTATGAATAGCTCAGTTAATAAATTAGTCAAAGCAGTAATAAATTAAACTATTTTAGTTTCATTCAAAAGATGATTATGATTTTTTGTTGTTTAAATCTTAAGATCCTCTTTTATTTATACTTTTACGTTTATGCATTCTATCCTATTTATCTTTGTTTATTTTGCACTTGCATCTCTTTAAGGATGCTTAAAATGAAAAAATGCCAATTTAAGCTAAATATTTTGACTGTATATTTGACACAGTAGACAGGAAGAGACTTTATTCATTCAGTCATTTATTGTATATTTCTTAAAATCATTGTGTTGGAGTGCCACTTACCTTATTTGACTCATCTTACTTTTCTGTTATCCTAGTTAGATACGAGAACAGCTTTTACTATTCAAATTAATCAGTCAAGTATGGATGTTGCTGATGCATGTAGTCATGATGCACACACAGTCCTTGGCCATATCTTCTGCGTCATGTTTTCAACAACATCAGTGGGGATTCTCATGCTGTGGCATTAGTCTTGGATAACAGTGACACATTCATATCTACATGATGTGTTCTTCAAATGATGCAATGACCTACTTTTCTCACAAGATTTTAATTTGCAAATGTGGCTCAAAGTGACAACCTTCAAATTCTTGTGTAACACATTCTTATACTTTTTTAGATCACTGTGGCAGGGGATACATGCTCTTTTTCAGGCTCTGCACTATATTATAATATTCAGTGTAAAAGAATAAGATTTTCATACAGTATATATTTATATATATTATTTTTTAATCTAGTTTGTTGTTCTAATAGGAGTTAAGTGTGTCATTTTTCTTTGTCTCAGCCTTGCTTCACTGAGGAGCTTGAAAGATGGAATGCGATAGCTTTTATTCCTCTCTGACTATATGGAGGTGAGCTGTTTGTCTACACAAGAGGTCAGAGTGTTCTCAGACGTGCTTCTCACAGCAGGCATGAGAGAGCATAGCAGCATCTGTGTCAATAGTTTTAAAACACATTAAACCTACAAACCAACACTGATTTTAATTACATTTATTAAACATTATGCAGCTCAGTTCATCAACATTTTAATGAGGCATACTATTTCATCTTGTTTGAATATGTAGCCAAAAGTCCATTTTATCAACTTCAGGATCACATTACAGGAAAAAAAAAAAGTAACGTTCAGTTATAGCCAAAAAGCTTTCATTTCACATCTGGACAGACTAAACAACAAACCTACCACGGACATATTAAAACACATGTTCTACCTGAACTACTTTTAACTTCTCTTCTCTACATACATACAGAGAAATCATCTCAAACATTATAACCAGGTGACAGGTGGTCGCGTAATCATATGTTAACAATGAGTAGTGCTTATTAGTGTAACAGGGACAGAGCAACAAGAAGGAAAAACATAGTGCCACCATGTGGTTAACTGTTCCATTACAGGCTCAGGATAAAGATGAGTTCTCAATCAAAAACACGTTTTTGTAACATATTATCCGTATTTAATTAAATATATTTCCTAATGTTGGCTTTAGGACCTTTTATCCTTGACTAAATGCTTCATTAAGGAGAGGATGTGTGCAATAACTGCCTCCCTAATGTTTCCATTTTTTATGACAGTACATCCAGGTCTTGCTGCTGCTGCTGCTCTTCTGTCTGGTTAACATGGACAACCTCTCCCAGCTGCCTGATAAGCTCTGCCAGTGTCTTCATATCATGGTTCCCCCTTTCCAGGAGCTCATACCGAAGACTGGAGATGTCCTGTTTGATCTCTTTCAGTTCTCCTGTGAGACAGTAAGTGAGCAGCATAAAAAAAATTAATTTTTTTCTCTAATTTGGTGATTCAGACATGAAATGCAATACATCCAGGAAACCTGCCGAGCTTACCTTCATTTACTTCGTCATTGTCTTTATCTGTCTGTGCTTTTAAGATGTATCTTTTGATGAGGCAGTTCATTATTTTCTGTAATTAAGAATGGATTATTTGACTGTATAAACTGATGAGCCCACAGTTCCTCCAAAAGGTGGGGAGGGGGTGACCATCTTTGATAAAACTCTTCTGTACATAGACTTTACATATTACAAATTAAGTGCTTACATGTACCGTGTACAGCAGTTTTGGTAAGGTACTAAAATCATTTATCTTCAAATGTGTATGTGTGTAATACTTTCCACAGGAAAGACAATTTTCAGTCAGTTAAACAGTTCAGTTACAATGCAGCTGATCACCAAAAGAAAATTAAATCTGCTTTACTTGGTGACGAGTTGGCAGATGAGAGGATTCCCCTTTCAGTCCTTCCTGTTGCCTTAACTGAATAACAAATGCAAATTAGAGAAGGGGAGCTGTTCATGCAGCACATTTCTATATTTAGAGGGTATTATCATCATCATTAACATTATTATTGTATTGCCTAAAATTAATTTTTTTTTAAAAATCTTAAATTACCATTTCATACTATTTAATGCACAACAAAATATATTAATGATATTAGTTTCATTGTCTGATGCCTCACCTTGTTTAGCTCCACTTCCTCATTTGAATTTTCACAGCTTTTGTCAGAAGGTGCATGCCAGAGAAATTCCTTGATTCCCAGCAAGAGGGAAACCATAGACCTGGGGCTGGGTACGAGGTTGAAGGGCACAGGCAGTGTGCTACCATGCTCAAAGTAAGAGAACCACAGCTTAGCTCTGGCAAATTTCCACTCAACATCAGCGTCATCCTGCACAATAGATAAGAGCCGGTGATGAGGGGTAAAATATAGGTGAAATATTCAGAATAGATAAGATATGAGAAACATAAATTAACAGTAATTTAGAAATGTGGATGATTAAGCGTACCTCGATTTCTTGGAAGGAGCTGTTAAACATTGCTATGAGCATATTCAGCAAGACAATCACCATGATGATGTTGTACACTCCGTACAAAACGTAGCCTATATTCTCAATGAACTTATGGTTGATGTTAATGACCACTGATTTTACTTCCGACAGTCCAAAAATTGCCCAAAATAATGTTTTAAAGCTTTCTTCCACACTAGAGGAGTGAAAATAGAGGGGAAAAAAACAGTGCACGTAAACCAATGTTTTAGTGTTTCATTAGGTTCTAACATGAAATATTTCATAGTTTTCCGAAAAATTCTGTAATTGCAACTATGTAAATTGTGGTTGACACTTACGTTGTGAAGGCATTGTTGTGTTTGGCTCCAAGGTAGTATGAGTACAGATTGAACATTCCCACCATGAATGCCACAAACACTGTTATAAAAATCACCATGAATTTAAAGATATCCTTCACTGTTCTTCCCAGAGAGATCTGCAGAGGCCCAAACCTCTCATTGGCAGGCAGGATGTATGCAATACGAGAAAAACTCAGCACCACAGCAATTGCATAGAGGCCCTCAGAAATAAGCTGCGGGTCTGACGGCATCCAGTGAATTCTTGCTGAAAATAGAGAAATGCTGCATGTGAGGACAGTAAACTTCTTTGAACATCACGACCCATATTAGGTTTTCTTATTTAAAAGAACAAAACAACCTGGATGTTTTTTTGGATAATGAACAAACCAAGTAACCAAAATATCTATTTATAAATTAATAGTTCTGGGTATAATAATTGAGACAAATGAAAGGTGTTGAAGGGTTACTTTGTACTTTGTAAAAAGGTTGTACTTTTCATTAGCGCATTTCCATGTAATACTTCTTATATGTATCATCCCCATCTCACAGAGTCAGTTTTAAGTGTAAAAATTATCTAACCTAAAACCTGAGCCCGACCCCCTTTAATAGCAGCATTCACATTTGAGATCCCAATTAACTAATATTTCAGTTACTACAGCATAACTGAATTCCTTGGGCCACACTTACCAAGTTGGAAATACTGAATCTCGAAGGGCAAGGTCGTGTTTGACGGGTCATCGGAGTGCTTGTCAATATAACACTGAGCAGAATGTGCATGCCAGAAAGCCATTAATCTGGCAATGAAAGAGGTCATAAAAATGGTCAAAATACTGAAGTCAAGCAGATTCCAGGGTTCTGAGATGTATTCCCGAATATCTTGTGACCAAATATCTTTACATTCTTCCCAGATTTTCCCTGTTTGGAAAATAAAGGGGGGGTGGGGAGACAAATGTATTACATTATATGGTTGATAGTAACACTGATTTTTTTTTAAATCAATAGTTAATGTACAAAAATTGTTTGAAAAAACTTGAATTGATGGTCAAAGCATTTGGGATATACCTAAAAAGTTTCACCTCCAGAACAAAGTTCAAGTTTTATCTATCCTTTTTATATCTGGGAAATCATTTCCATGCAACTCTTTTATAGTGCACGAGCTAAGTGGAATTTACAACGATATGTGAGTAATTCCTGATCTAATAAGAAATTACTCTTGATAGAGTGGACATAACCCAAGCAGGAATTATGACATCATTGCCCCTACATGTCATTTTAAATGTAGGAACCTGAAGTAAATCATGACATAAAGATTAAAAGGAAGAACAAAGTAACATAATGTAAGCATTTACAAACTAAATGAAACAAAGTTTGACAGGTAATTGTTATTGAATGAGAGAAAACACTGGTTGGGATGGAAAGTATGTTTACACTCCTGACCTATAACCCAAGAAATGATGAGAATCTCCATCCAGGTGAAGGAGGTGGTCTTCACCCGAAACAGCTGTGAGGGGTAATCATGGGTGGTCATGTTGGGCAGCAGAGATGTTCCTGCAAAGCGGTCTGCTGCGTTCAGCACCAGAAGACTCAAAAATATCACGAAGGAGGCTGCATGCGCCACAAACTTCAGGAAGGGTCCACACAAAAGTTTCCCTAACTGAAGTGAAAAAGTATTCAAGATAAACTTCTTATCAAGCTGACAAACCCACAGTCCACGTATATTATTGGCATGATGTATAGTGTGTTCAGTGCATTGGTTTATTTAAACTACAAACACGGATTTACACTGAATCAATATTAAATGTGACTAGAATAGATCAACATCTTTGTTACTAACCTTACTTGATGGTGCTATCCAGTAAATAAAAGCCAGAACAGGAAGCCCAGCAGCTACACCAAGGACAAGAAGAATTTTAAATGCTATTGTCTGCTGGCGTAGTCCAGACACGTTCTCGTACCAGATAGAGCGGAGCTGCTGTTGGCAGTTTGGATGCGCAACAAACTGCTCCGTGGGAAATACAAGTTTTTGGGGGGGTATTTGTGAGAAAGAGAGGCCAAGAGAGGAAGTTGGGGAGGCTTACAGTCAACAATGGGTTTAATGATAAAACAATTATTATCTAAAAAAAACTGTATCTGTGCTCTCATGCTTACCTTTTTGACTTCATATTTTATTGCAAGTTTTAACCTGATAAGATTTTGTCTACCAAAGACTTCGGAGCTAGGACACGATTCAGTGTCCCCATTTAAGATGGCCTCCACTTCCTCTGTGTTCCGACACAAATCCAGGAGTCCCACCACAAAGTCTTTACACTGCATGGACAGTTTCTTATAATCATTCTGCAACACAGGGAGGCAAAATAAAACATACAACAGGACATTAGTGTTTAATAACTTACAAAAAAACTCACGAAACCTGTCCAGGTGAAGGCTACATATCTTATTTATTTAAAATACACTGTAGAGCTAAAGAAAATACTGTACCTTGAATTCCTTCTCAATGTTGGCCATAACTGCAAGCTCATTGCTCAGGTCCAGAGCTGCCATCACAGGGTCTTCGTTAGAAAGGCAAAGATATGGTGGACTGGCCAGACCTTTATAAGCATTGATGCGGGACTGTGAATGGCTAAAAGCGTCACGCCACTGATCGTCACTACATGTCCCGCACTGACAGAAGTAGTCATGGGGTCGCTCTATGCGAGCCCCCCTTGAAAGGAGTATATGCACTATTTCGTACTGGTGGCACTGTGAAGCCAGGATGATGGGAGTGATGTCATGAGAGAAACGTGTGCCATCCTCATCATAAGAAAAAAAGTCATCATGTGTCTCCGTCTGGCTGGGGCTGTTCGTCAGTCTCTGACCGTCTGCAAAGGCCTCGTGGCTCAAGATGGCCTCTACTATGCGGATGTAACCTTTACTGATGGCTAGCAGCAAAGCATCCCCAATTCTAGCAAGGTCTTTCTTCTTAAGAAGAAGCTTAGTGACATCTAAATGCTCGTTGGCAACAGCGAGCTGTAGTGCATTTTGGCCCATGTAGTTTACACAGTTGATGTTGAGGTGAGGAAACTCCTCTACAATCCGCCTCACTTCAGGAATATTGCCATACTCAGCAGCTTCTAGAAAAACTTCCTCAGTCATAGAAAGACAGGAGGAAGACTGAGCTTGAAACAGGTAACCAGCTCCCCGTAAAGCTTGTCTTCGGGGTTTAGCCACAACCTGCCCCTGCATCATGGTTTTCCTTTCACTGCTCAATCTAAACACAGATAAACCTGTTTTAGTCACATGATGCAATTATCAGATAATTAAATAATCACTTCATAAGTCAGGACAGGTAAGATTTCTTATGAAATTCTCACACAGCAGACATTGATTGCACACAAATAAATAGTAAAATGTATGTCTGTCATTTGTTGAACCTTTATTCTCCAGTCCACAGAAATGGTTAATCCTCACTGACCAATTCCATTTTATCTGTAAAAGATAAACAAATCAAAGAGTGAAATTAATCTGGCTGTCTGAAGGAATCTCAGTGATTGAGACTGAAACCACAACCAGATCAATGTGATCTTTGAGCCTTCGGGGAGCACTGCATGAGAAGCTGCCACGCTAACATGATCATTATACCCACCTGAGCTCAGGAGTACCCTGGAAAACTGTTTTTACTCAACACAGTCTGTTACTGCATCCAGAAATTGAACCTGTATTACTCAAGGAGGAAGCCGTATGCTGACTCTGGGCAACACTGCTGAGTTCTCTGGGAAAAAGTTCAACTCAGATGGACAGAAATTCAGTAGACAGGTGTTCTTTGGTCAGATGAGTCCAGATTTCAGCTGCTGTTGGAAAAAAACTGACAAAACGTTCTATTTGACAAAGATCAGAAAGACCATCCAGGCAGTAATTAGAGAAAGGTGTTAAAGTCAGCATCTGTAAAGGTATAGGGCGGCATCAGTGTCCATTACATACATGTGGAGGTACCATTGATGCACTGACTACTGAACTTTTGGAGAGACATATGCAACTATTAAGGCAAAGTCTTTTCCTGGGAGGTGTTTTTTTAAGCAATGCCAGGACTTGTGTATGACTTAAAACAGCTTGTCTGACACGCTTGATCTGTATCCTACTGAAAGCGTGTTGTGCATCATGAAGAGGAGAATCAGACAACAACACTCGTGAACTGTTTTGCAGTTGAAATAATGTGTTCTGCACGACTGGAAGATTTATGGGAGAAACTCCAACAATTATTATTCTGAATCCCAAAACCAGTAAAAAGAGTAATTTAAAGAAAGAGTGATTTAAAAAGATTATGGTAAACCTACTTCTCTCCCAAGTTTTATTTTTTATATTTCTATCTTTCTTTATTGTGTTGCTGGCATAAAATTCTAGATTTGTTTACATTATATAATTGCAGCGGAGCTGGTCAGAGGACACATGGAATAAAGGTTTAAAAACAAATTAACATTTCTGTTGCAAGTTTTAAAAAACTTTCATTTGCGAAAACTGTAGCTACCAGATTGATAATTCCAGAATTGACTGTAGAGACTAAATAGCAGCAACCCAAACACTGAATGTGTTTTCACACATCAATGTGCAACGCGCACTTGGTCTCAGCTGACTTATAACTCACACTAGGCGACATGTGTGACACCACCCACAGATTCATCATCTGCTCTCTCTATCCACTGAGCTTCTGCCTGTTCTCGCCCAAATATGTTTTACTTTTCTGGAATATTACACGGAAATGCTGTCTAAGACATAAATAAGTGCTACTGTTTCATCATATAAATCCTTTAAAGCGTGACATTAAAAACAAACATTAAACTGGAATCATACTAATAACAGTGACTATTCTTAATGCTAATTGTATCTTGTGTTACTGCCAAACAAGTAAATCCACTTTCTGTTTAGTAATTTCATTTGAATAACTTTGTTATCTCAGGGGCTAATTGCTTCAGCACAGATGACTCATGATGATTAGAAATGATGACAACGCCCCTTTATTCAGACACAATTAGTATCAACCAAATCTTACTCATCATAATACACAATTTGTAATACAGAATTTGTTCGAGTACACAGCCAAATTATTCATCTGTAGCATTATCTGAGACCATCTAAACTGAAAATGGTGCCCTGCTGTTCATCCAGGGAAGGTGAGAAAATCCCAAATCCTTAATTAAAATGGAGTTAACAGGATGAAGCTGACCTTAAAACAAAATGCTCTGGTTTCTTTGTGTTTTAAAAGATAAAAGTACCTGCCTGGATTTCAGAGAATTCCTTGATGTATTTGTTCTGTTGCACTTCTGTGTCATGACAAGCAGCCAGGATGCAAATCAAAGAAAGTGATGAATCGGTGATAACTGAAAAAGTAGAGGAAATCTTGGTGTTGCAGAACTGTTTTATTTGTTTTGGTAAATAAGAACATAATTTCACAGATATAGCCTAATAATGAATGCAACAGATTGTTACACTTACCTCGGAGAGGAGTGATCCGCTACATAACTTTACAGTCATTGCAGCACAGGCTACTAAAAAGATAAGAAACAAAACTGCGTCCAAACAAGGTCAGCTGCTCCTCGTGGAGTGGCACACCCGGCTCTTGTTGCTTCAGGAGCACCTGTCAGACTGACTACCAGTTCATCCCACCTTAGGTCTTCATGCTTGATGCGTTTGGGTACAAATGGGCGGTTTTCAAGCGGATTTTACGGTGACTCCTGGAATGGGGATTATTATATTTAATTTCCTTGCTTTTTCAATAACTGTGCCGGTAAGTCCCTTAGCCAAGATATTAAAACACTTTGTAGAATTAAAACAAGGATTCAGTCCGAGTAAATTTGTGGCTAAACTAAAAGTCTGTACCATAAGGGGATTATTTTCTGAAAGGTGTTTGTAATAGTAAAAACAGTTGGCTGAAACTAATGGCACCTCTATCATACTATGTATTGAATAGTTTATCACTGCGAAGACAGATTATGCTGCTTCTCTGATCCAGTGACAGCAAACAATTACGAAAAAGCGGATTTTCTCAAATCCTCTTAACTCATGGTGCAATCAAATCTAAAAGGTAAAGGCAGCCAACAATCTTTCGTGTTCTGCGAGGATTTTCCCCTTTAAACAAGTTAATGATCCCTATGAACGGTTTAAAATGAAGGTGTGTGTTGTTAGTGAGTATTTGGAAACAGTTTTACGAACCAATTCCCACACAAAGTATAGGAAAACTCCTGAAATGTGTTAACACTGGTAAAGAATTTTTTTAATGAAAAATATACTATTTTTGCTGTAGTTTCATTAACCTAAGATTCTAAATATTTAAAAGTGAATTAAAACTCTCAGTCTTGTTCCAACTTCCACCAAAACGTTATCTGGTTAATCTGTACTATGTAAAATCTCACCAAATATAATTTTTCCATGTATCAGTCGTGGTGAACTAAAAAAAAAAGGATAATAATTCATTTTTGTTTACTTTGTTTTTTCCAAAACTGTTGTCCTAAAGAAAGTGTTATCTTTCTGTTGATGTTGATTTCATGTATTACCACACTTTGAGATGCATTTGAAAGCAGCATGACGCTCTGCAGGACGTAGCGGACTCTGGCTACGAAACCGTCCTGGTTGTCAAGGGACTGCGTCCTCGGTTGCTATCACGGATGGACTGTACACAGACTGAGCTCAAGTGAGAAGCCGAACAGTATTAAATGCGTTTTTCTTACTCTTTTAAAAACCTAAAGAGACTGCCTTTGCTCGACAATAGTTGCTGCGATGTGGAATCGAAAATTACAGTTACAAGTTTCTCGACGTCCTGAGAATGGATGAATGAGTTAAGGTTCCACGGAGTGACGTTAACCAAACGGTACAACGTACAAGCAGCAGCTTGTAGCCTTGCTCAGAGCTGGACTTGCATGTTTGCTGCTGTCATCAGGAATCAACAGTCTCGGAGGATGCAAGTTCTTCGGGACAACTTCTTCTTCCATTCGTATCCTCTACGCATTTAGTTTACAATCAGCTAAAATTACAGAATGTTTTTCCTTGCATCTACACCTGTTTTGATATAACTAAAGCTTCGTTAGAGATTATGAGATCACTAAGGTCCAAACCCGCCACTCTGTATCATTAGATGAATTATCATTTACCATTAAATGACGCGTTTCCGCAACGTTTCTGTCCTTAGCAGTTTACTTCCAGGAAATCGAGGTTGGGAAATGATGGAGATCTCGAAAACGACAGACAATATTTGGTTGACGAGCAGAAGTTATGCAAAGTCCGGGCTCGCAAATTTTCAGTGGAAACCAACAGACGCAGAAAGTCAGTTTAATAAATTACTATCTATCTATCTATCTATCTATCTATCTATCTATCTATCTATCTATCTATCTGTCTGTCTGTCTGTCTGTCTGTCTGTCTATCTATCTATCTATCTATCTGTCTATCTATCTATCTATCTGTCTGTCTGTCTGTCTGTCTATCTATCTATCTGTCTGTCTATCTATCTATCTATCTGTCTGTCTGTCTGTCTGTCTATCTATCTATCTATCTATCTATCTATCTATCTATCTATCTATCTATCTATCTATCTATCTATCTATCTATCTGTCTGTCTGTCTGTCTGTCTGTCTGTCTGTCTATCTATCTATCTATCTGTCTATCTATCTATCTATCTGTCTGTCTGTCTGTCTATCTATCTATCTATCTATCTATCTATCTATCTGTCTGTCTATCTATCTATCTATCTATCTATCTATCTATCTATCTATCTATCTATCTATCTATCTATCTATCTATCTATCTATCTATCTATCTATCTATCTATCTATCTATCTATCTATCTATCTATCTATCTGTCTGTCTGTCTGTCTGTCTGTCTGTCTGTCTGTCTGTCTGTCTATCTATCTATCTATCTATCTGTCTGTCTATCTGTCTGTCTGCAACATCAACTTTTGCTTAGCAGCCCCTTTCATTTCCTCTGGAAACATGCTGTTGTACAGAGTTCATTGTTTGGCCTGACAGCTTATTGCATGTTTTTCGAGTGGATTTTGAGGTCTAGGCCTAGTTATAGATCTATTGTGAGAAAGCAGTCACTCTGATTACTAAATCTGGAACGCTCATCCCTCTTTGAGGCTTAATCCCTTACAGATACTAATACCCTTCTAATTGTGTGTTTGATTGTCGGTAGAGGCTAAAAAGTGAGTGGTCTTTAGCTTTAGCTGTATATTTTCCTAAAGAAAGTGCAGCTAAAGAATATATCTGTGCAAGGTAAAGCAACAAACAAAACAATGAATCATATTGAATGGACATTTTCTTTTAAAATACATAAATATTCATGTTAAGTAACAAAGATCTGTGCATTTTTAACTCAGCACATACATGTTAACTAACACTGTGTTGCTCCGGTAGAAAAAGCTCTTAAATAAATGCATACTGCTCTTGTTTACAATGATTTTTATTCTGTGTATTTAACTTCATGCTGAACTTCACTGACCCTGTTCTTATTAACTGTTCACTTGCAGCTTGGCTATCTCAGCTAAACCCTCAGTGACTGGTTGCTGTTATTTATTAATGACCGTACTGAAAACATATATCAAAGATCCGACTCAGGTTTCTGTTGTCAAAACGTAGCCAGACTATATTTAATCAGTAAATACGTGCCTCGGGGTCATGCTCTGCTCTTTTTTTCATGGCTCAGGGCTTTGGATGAAAGACGGAAGCAGTGGGACATGCAGGAGCAACGCCTGAGAGAAAACATCCTACAGCAACGTAGACAGCAAGTACAGGATGCAACTGAGCGCTTCCAGAGAGCACATCTGCCTCTCAGAGATACAGACAGTGTTAGTCTAAAGTTTTACACCCACTGGGGACAACTGAGAAATTATGTCACACTGCAGTTTGTTGACGTTCTCCTTCGTGGTGTTCTAGCTTTAAGAAGAACTGCTGCAAATATTGAGGATGCACTCAGTGAAATTCAAGGCACCAGCTGGCAGCCCTCTTTCTTGTCCAGCAACACAAACATTAGCAGGTGAAACATGCACAGCATAAAACCAACATTAGATCCAATAGATTAACATCTCAAACTGTTAGTTAGAATTTCATTCGGTTTCCTCTGAGATATTTTTCATTCTTACTGGATGGAGAATTCATACATGTTATTTATATCTTATCTCTTTGTCTTGAAGAAGCTGCACTTCGTCTCCTAAGCCTCCCACAGTTTCTAAATCCTCTCATCGCCAAGCCCTCTCTGCTGTGGAGGCCTACACTAAACTGCTTCAGGAGCAGAGCAGAACAGGGAAGTATCAAGATCACAGTCCACAGGTATTCATTTTGGTTATTTCTTTTAAATGTGTCACAAGATGTTGACATTAGAATTTTAATTTAAATATTATTTCTGGTTATATCGTCTCACTTCATTTTTATGGGAGAACCTTCTGTTGTCAGATGCTGTTTTGTGTCTGTTTTCCAAGCACTGAACCAAAGACAGTTTGCTGTCCTCTGCTAAAAGATCACTTATTGTTCTAAGTATTTTTAAGTATTTGTAATGTATCAGTCAGTCTTTGTTTTGTACGATGTTAAGATAACCTCTTTTTAAACATTAAAGTTTCAGTTTAGAAATTGTCTAAAAGTTGCAGAGAATGACAGTAGGGGAGAGGAAAGGCCTGAAAGGAACCCAACATGACTTAGGAACTCAAATTAAGCATTCATTTTGAAATCTTAACGCTAACTGTCTGTTCATACTGTGCACTCACAGTCACCCTTACTACAGGATTGTTTCTGTATCTAAGTAGCTTTCAATGTTTTTGTACTATTTGAAAAAAAAAGTTCATAGTAAGAAACTTATTTTGTTTGCTAATCCACACATTTTCAACATGCTTGCGGTAATCTTAAACTACTCCATACTCTTACTCTGCAGTATACATGATATTGATATATAAGGGATTGCACTTTGAAAATGGGGCTTGAGTATTAAACCCACGGGTGTGGTGAGTGGGAATAAATGTCAACATAGAAAGGCCCCTAGGGGGCAGCACTGTGACATAAACCTAATCTGGCATCAGTATCACCAATCTTGATCCCACAAGTTTCCACTTCCTCTGATCAAATCTGTGTTTGAAAATAGAAATTCGTGACTTGTTTTTATGGGAAACTTCTGTCTTCATTAGTTACAGAAAGGACATAAAAGAAGAACCTGTTAGAACAAGACATGGAATCTTATTTTTCAACATGTCTCTTTATAACATATATACAAAAAGTAATTATGTCCACATAGAGTATCACACAACTTCGTAGACCAGATTCAGTGCCATTCCAAGACACCAATACATTTTATTTATGCAATATAAGCCAAGTTTATGCAGTCCTTCTTCGTATAGTAAGTTATCAAGTGCTTTGAAATTCCACGTTCAGCTCAAATGTTTTCCTTTTTATACTTTTGGGAATAAAGTGTACTTTTTATGCTTTTTATGCAAAGAAAATAAAAATTAAAGTAAAACAAAAAAGTGAAATGGGGCTTGTGATCAAAAATCAAATCATTTAAAGTCTGTTATTTTAGTTTATTTACCGACTGAAATAAATTTGTTTTCATGTAAATTTCAGCTCCACAAATGTCCAAAAACACATCATCCCATTTATTTAGTTTGTCTCTCACATGTTAGAATTTCCACTGTAGGCCTAAATGTTGTGCAGTTTATGACTGCTCACTGTCAGGTAAAGCTGAATGTATAATTTGATGAATTTGGAATGAGCTAACCTGCAGATCCATTTTATTCAGAGGAGTAGAAGTAGAAGTATTTGCCCAGTATAAAGTAGAATATGTGGACACACCAGTACCACTACAACAACATCCACATAAATCAACACAACGCCCCACCCCTCCTTTTTTTCTTTCTGAGATAACTATTATTTTGCTTCTGTGTTTTCACCATAGATATGCAAAGAGTTGTAAACTGTCATTAGCTTTTCACTTATCAGCTCCTTTTGGCATCCATATTTTAGGGCAGCCACCTGTCTGAGTGCTGTAATTCTGAAAGCCTTTCAAGCAAGGATAGCTTGGAGACTGAGGACTTAAACCGAAGCACAATGAATCCACAGTGTTCCTACTCATCATTTTTTCTTGACTGTGAGAAGGTCCCTCCAGATCTGAGAAAGCAAAACGATTTGTGTCCAACGTCAAGTCTAACTTCTGCCCCAGCGATGATGCTTCCTGATGAAAATGTTGCCCAGTCAAGAAAACTGCATGGACCCAAGGAAGAAAAACAAGAGGACTCTGAATGGCCTAATAACATCATGCTTGTTTCTAAAACTTCTTGGGGGTTCACATCTAAAGAGCAAAAACCTAAAACAGAGAGCTGGCCTTCTCTGCGCAACTGTGACATATTGGCTATTTGTGAAGTCACTGGTGGAGACCCAGAACACTTAGAGGTAAAATCCTTCCAAGATAGTCTAAGTGACAACATCACTGTTCCAAACCAAGTTATTCATGGACACACAGCAGCTAATTCATCATATCCCAAGCAAGAGGATTTGTTGGATCTCAAACAACAGAGGATCCATGATGAAAATCAGTTTAGATATCCATCAGATGCAGATATTCCTTTCCCTCACAAAAATAGCACCTGCAAAGGCATTTTGTTTGCCCCCCCGCAAAAGCCAGATGATTATTTGAAGGATAGCACAACAGACAATTTGTCAAACAATGGCCTTGTACAAATGCAAAAAGAAAGATACAATCTGCCACCCCAGAAAGATCCCTGTACTTCCATAAATAATCTTAATAAGATTTCAAACTCTGAGTGTGACATTGAGAAGCCCGTAAATGCAGCATCGCTGCTACATGCAAGCCTGAATAACATTCAGTCAGACAGGCTTAAGTGTCCCCACTGTCCTGATGAGGAAGAACAAAGATTACCAGTGTCAGTGGCAACATCTCAGTCAGTGTGTGCAGTTAAAGGAATCCTTAAAAAGCAGTCCAAATATGTGTCAGGAGATGCCGCACGTATGTGTGGCTCACAGCGTTTGATTTTTGCAGATCATGTAGCATTAGCAATAAGAGATAGTGTTGAATTATCAAGAACAAAAACGAAGGAAATGGGGGTCAGCAACACCGTAAAAAAGAAGCTACGTTGGTTTGATGAGGTCCATTTGGAAAAAGAGGCCAAAGAACAGAACACATTGAAACAGGTGAAAAGCAAGTCTTCCTGTCTATCTCAACCAAAAACCAACTCAGAGGACCACCAACTAAGTCTCATTACAGACTCTGGGTCTCCCAAGCCTGCACCCAGCTTGGCTGCTACAGACTCTGATGGTTATCATTTTACAAAAGAAGCATGGACAGATGTTGGGGTTCAAGTCAACTTGCTGCAAGAACAAGCAAACGAGGTCAAGGTGCCCCGGAGCAGCACCAGGACCAGTGGCCCCAAAGTCCCACGGAGAGAGCGTCCAGCCAGAGTTGGAGCGGGTCCTGTTTCGTTGCGAACAAGAAAGGGCACTGTTATACGACCTCAATCTGCCACCGCGGTGAGTCAGATTGCTAAAACCCAAGGGAAGATCATGGTACCCCGCCCACCTCCTCGGATAGAATCTGTGGAAAAAAAGACACCTTACATCACCAAGACTCCATATGGCAGGGATTGTGCCAGCATCAACTATAAACAGGCTCTGCTTATAGAGCAGGCCCTGCGCAAGAACGACTCCGAGGGATTTTTCTCACCAAACACACATCCTGTAATTACAACAGACAGTGCTGTTATGTACACAACTCTGCCACACTCGTTTGCAAGCCATTTCCCAGAGGACAACATAAAAAGCATGCTCATTTCAGGTCAGCAAGAGACTCACAACAACAGAAGAAGAGGCACAGTGTACAGTGAGAAAGGACTCACTTTGAATTGCACTCCCACAGATGAAGAGATTTCACAGCTCTGGCACGGTGTCCGCTGTGCTTTAAACACAAAGGATGGTAATGTACATTTTGTCTGACAACTCCTCACACAGCTTAGGCTTGAGCTAAATGTAGCCTTTTTATACTGTTTTTCTCAGGCTTGTTTGATTCCAATCACTGGAAATCAAATGATAGATCATGCAGTGTGACTATCTGCTAAAGTGGAGCTGATTCACAGTTCTTTATCCTAAAAACAAATAGGTTGCTGTGAATTTTCTCATTTGGGTCTAAAAACCCTCACATAAAATCTAACTAAAGGGGAAATGCAGTGATAAAGCAGCATGATGTCAGTGGGACATCACAGTAGTGATATAGTTTTCCCTTCTACCGCAGAGCTACTTTTCATGATTTTTCTTAATCTGCTTTGTTTTGTCTGATATTTAGTGTTTACTGCTGTTTGTGTTTTTTTAACTAACTGAATTTATGGCATTATTGTGTTATTGGTCAAGCTCATTTCTTGTTAATGAAAAGTGAAAAAGAAAGAACCTCTTTCAGTTCTATGGTTTTACATATCAGCACATGAAAAATCCTCCGATCCTTATCAGGCCATAAAACTAAGTATACACGAACAGCCTCAGACGAACAACAACACATGGCACATTACACCATGTCATTAATTATTTAAAATGAACAAAGCGAAAAATGCAGCAGCAGTCTGTGAAAACTCAGCATAGCCTCCATAGGAATTAAGTAGTCTCAGCAACTTTACCCCAAGGTCAGACCATATAATGCTTAAAAAAATGCAAAAAGCCCAAGAGCTACATCTCAGACTCTTCAGTTTGCATGCTAAATGTTAAATTTCATGACAGTGCAATTAGAAAAAGACTGAGTAAATATGCTTTTTCGAAAAAGAACATGGCAGCACAGCTTAGGTTTGCAAAGTTGCATCTGAACAAAGCACAAGACTTCTGGAACAATGTCCTTTGGATAAACGGAAAGTGGAGCTGTTTGACACTGCAAATCAGCACCTCATACCAGCTGTCAAGCCCAATGGTAGATGGGTGATGATTTGTGCTTGTTCTGCAGCCACAGGGCCTGGACACCTTGCAGTCATTGAGTCCACCATGAACTCCTCTAAAAACCAAATATAAGGCCATCTGTCTGAGAGCTAAAGCTTGGACGAAATTGGGTCATGCACGAGGACAATGATCAAAAACACACCTGCAACTCCACAGCAGAACTGACAGAGGGTGTACTTTCTTTTTCACATGACTGTATATGATGTGTCAGCTTTTTCTGTATTCCCTTTCTCCAATTTGGTTATTTACGTAGTTACGAGCTAAATGTCTTCTCTCAGTGAAAATGCATAAAAGGCAAAGCGTGGAGAGTCGGCGAGCTGTAGGGAAAGCCTGTGTTGAGCAGAGCAGAGAGACTCCTGTCTCAGGGTGCGGGAGACTTCCTCTCACCTCTCAGGTAAGCACATGTGCACAGTTGTGCAGGTGGGGGGACAGAGTGAGCATGATTACTGAGGATCACTCAAGGGATTTGTTTGAACTTGTTTGCAGTCACTTTCATGCCGTCCATAGTCTTGATAAAATTGAGTGGCTGCAGCAATTTATTTATTTATTTAACTTGAGCTTTACTAAAGATTGATGAACATATTTTTAAGCAGCTTTCTCTCTACTGTTCTTCATCGTTGTCACCTAAATGTTTTCTGCTTAAACTGCATAAACATAATGTAAAGTCAATCTAAAGTGTTTAACACGACATGCTTGTTTTATTTTGTGTAGCCTACGAGGCAGACCGCTGAGCTGGTCAAAACATGCTCAGGTACTTGTGACTTGGCCTTTGCAAAAGAAGGTAATGTGATTTCTGTCACAGTTAAAACAAACCTTTCCCTTGTTAAATTGACAGAATTACACTAATGTCAGCCCTGGATCATTTAGCACATACACTCTGCTGTTTGCATGTTATTTAACACAGGCACTTTCAAAGTCTAACACCGTAACCTACAGATGTGTATTTTTTCTTTTAAAGACACCAGACTCAAGTCATCTTTTCACTTAGTTTTGCTAAATTCCTGAATCCATATAGGATCTTGAATATGTTGTCTAGTTCCATAAACAGACTGCCCTGAATACATTATACATGGTCTGTCCGAGGATATTTATTAGTTTCTTACTTTTGGAAAAACAGTCAAATTCCACCAGAGTGAATGAGTCTGAGCTCTTCGACCACACCAAAACATTTGTTTACCTTTCTGATGATGTAATATTTTCTCACCTTCAAAAGCAACTACATTGAAGTGGAAACCAGTAAAAGTGTCTACCTTTCATGTAACCTTGCATGGACTGCAGGTTTGGAGAGTGCTGCCCAATTAGACCTGGGTGAAACACATGCTGAAAACCTACAAGAGGAGAAGCGTGTTGTGGCTGCCATGGAGACGGCCCAAACACAGAGGCCCGGAACAGTGCGACAGCACAGCCAACAGCAGGGGCTCACCGCCATATCCTTTGAGGAGAAGAAAATCCTTCTCTCTCTAGACAGACTCAACCACCAGCTGCACTGTGAGTATTTTGTTAAGGCTGTTTGCATTAGACTACTGATGGACTGACATGTGTGTGATCTGTGTTTAACAGAAACATATTGACATGATGTTATGTCGGTGCAGGATAACAATGCCTCTCCGTCTACTGTAGGTTTGCAGGAACATGTGGGAGTTCATTCTGGCACACATGCTCTTGCAGTTATTGACACACCCGTTGTAAGTATATGTAAAGGATTGCTTTCTTCAACACATAAAGTTACTTTGTTCAAAGTGTTTTATTCCCCACTGTGTTCCTGTATTTTCAGACAAGAGAAGTGAAAGTCGCAGACAAAAACAAGTACCGTGCATCCTCAGCTAACCGCCTCCCATACCAGAAGAGGTTCTGACTTCTAAAGCTTGTTGGTCCACAGTGGCCTTCACTCTCATCACTGCTTTCTTTCCATACATCATATATCTCCATCCAAGCTCTTAATTCCAAAAATAGGATTTTACCAAACGTGCCTTCTATAGTCCCTTAAATATTAGACGAATGGTTAGCAAAGGGACTGCACAACCAATTAACATCAGCAAAATGGGACCAAAGTGAATTTTGAAATTGGTGTGTTGAAATGAGTTCAGTATTTTCACCCAGTGCGTGGGCAATGACACACTGCCACAAACATATTTTTGGTTTTGCAAAGCCACTCACTGTTAAGCAATCAAACTGTAAGTGCCTATGACAGTGATTCAGTTAGTTTTTATTCAACAAATGCAAATACTGTTTCTCTTGTCCTGTTCATGACCAGTATTGCTTGCTGAATATACTTACATTCTCTGTATGTTTCCAAGGTTTCTCATTCCGTATTTATGTTTTCAAGGTAAAACTATTATTTGGTAGAAACCATTTTTCGACTCCTGAATAAAACTTGTCAACATGTTGTAAACTGATTTGCTTGTTTGTTTGGCTGCAGCAGCACTTCTTTAGTTAATCAAATGGCAGCCAATGAATCGGCTGAAGCCTGGTTTCTGTTGAAACGCGGTACAGTGCTGAAGGTGTGTTTGTCTTTCTGTCTGTCTGTAAAACATGATTATAGTGGACCTACAGGCTCAGCAAGCTGAGCCTCTGCCACATCTTACCAGAGCTTCATTTATTGTGAACCTCTTTTTTTTAGTTATATACCTTTAAATGATTTAAGATTCAAATAAAAAATAGACTATATTTATTTAATTTTATTTGCTGGCTGGTGCATATTTAGTATTTTTCATTGAAAGCTTCCCTGTCAACTTTGCCAAACAACGGCTGCATTAGGGGTAGGGGGTGTTATTGATGTGAGTTCAGTTGCCCCTCCTTCAACAGCGTGTCTGGTTTTGCCCCTTAGTGAGCCTGCTGGGACTTGCTTCAAGAGGTGGAAGAAGTCCACGCTCATTCCAACTGTGATGAAACTTTTCTCTAGATTAACTGCAGGTTTCCTGATAGCTTCAAGAAAAAGCCATAAATAATGGCGTTATGGTCATTTCACCGTCATGTAGAGTCATGCTTGCTCTCCTTTGTATCTTCCGCCAGAGCTGAGAATAGTCAGCAGCAGTAGAAGTTGAGTTTAACAAGTTGTGTGCAAAGAGATTAGCAAAAGGGATAGATGGTATTTGTTGTGGTTATTTGAGAGGGGACATTGATATTATTTCCAATGTAGAAGCAGCATGTGATTAGAAAGAGAACCAGATCAAACCAAATGATCAGGCCACATCACTTCTTTTGTTTTCATTGATTGAATTTCTCAAGAAATCCACTGTATTTAAAGGAAAAGAACAACATTTACAAAGCAGAATACTTTAAATTCACCCTTTTCATTTTTAGTGAGTGAATGAATCTTAATAAACATGTTACATGCTCAACTGAAACAATAAAACTGGAACCAATGACTGTCTGAAGGAGAACTCTACAGCAGGTCTGCCCTTAAACTAGATGCTATTGGCCTGCTATCATTAATGTTCTGAGTCATCAAGGTGCATATAATGACATTTAAGCCTTAACCAGTGCAACACCCAGAAACTCAACAAGAAAGGGCAAGAGAGCTGAAAATAAGGGAAGAGATTTTAACAGATACATGTCCAAGCTTGAGCTGTGGTCTGTTTTGAAGCTTAATCCCACAAGTCTTCTGTTACATGTAACACACAATGAAGGGTGACTGTGGTGGCAATATTTCATATGAAGGCAATTGAGATGAATTGTAACTTCTTCAGTTTGATCAATTTGTTTTTAGTCTGTCACAAAGCAACGAGCATGTCAAAATAAAAGACTAAAACTGAAACTACAGCTATGGGTCTACAGGAGTGGAGGTAATGGAGGACAAATACTTTTATGCATAACATTGAAAAAGGATGTGATGAAAACACTAAAAGCTCACATATCCAGAGTTATTTCTCTGCAACTGACAGTGTTGTCGTCGATTAATGCATTTTGAATGGAACGCACAAAGAAGAGAAAGAAAAAGCTAAAGAAGAGACACAGTCTGAGTTTGTTTATCAAAAAGATTACTTACAAATTGTATTTACCCGTTAAACACAGTAGGGGGCACTCAAACTCACATCTGTTTAGGTGCCATAAGTGCAGCAACGCTGTGCGTCACCATATCCGATAATAACACCAGACTAAAGCACTTTAAACAAAGTTGACTGAAACAGCCACATTGCCTGTCTGGGTTACAAAATGATTCTAGTAAGAAGAGCTCAGAAACGTGGTTTGCTGACATCCTGCAACATCTTAGAGAGAGTGAGACCCGTCTGGGGGGAGGAAGAGATGTTGACCACAAGTGGCCAAACTCTGCAGAGTGGGTGGTCCCTTTGGATCTGCTGGGACACTGCAGACCATCTCCTAATGTGTCTAAGTGCAGCACAATTACGTGAAAATGACCACTCTCACCCATACAATGGAAATGTCTTGACTGGCAGCATGTGTGCACAGAATATTTCATTCATTTACTGAAATATGAGGGTCTGTGGTCCTGTCATTAAGTTCAGATTAATTTCGCTGTGCATTGAATAGGCACAAAAATAACAGAATATATCTATGAAAACTCACATTGCTTTTTTTAATGGGAACAAATGTTGGAGTGGATTATTATAAAGAAATAATTGCACTGCTGTCTAAGGTGTGGGTTCAGATTTTTCAATGTTCTAGTTCTAGTAGAAATATATCAAGCAACTGGTGGGCTAAATTAACCAATTAAACTCGAGCTGTAGAAAGATGACCATGTAACCTAAATTATATTGGACAAGGGGAGCTTTTTAATCTCTTGGGGGCTTTAACGTGCATGTAAGGCTTCATAATCATTTATTCAGTGAATGTATGGGAAAAGATGAAACAGAGCCTCTGTATCCAGAGAGGGAGGATCTTGACAAAATGATTTCTCAATGGAAGAGGGGTCTCATTAGCATGACAATTGTGGGAACTGCATGGGTCTACTTTTCATGAGCACTGTATGAAAATGTGTGAAAGAATAAATAGTTTCATTACACATACTGATGAGAAAATAGTTTGGAATTGATGTTTGGATTCTTGAGAAAAAGGAAAATAGTTTGCTGTATTTTTATTCTGAGCCAGAATCCAGTACATGCGGAGAAGACATTCACTTACTTCTCTGTCAGTGTTTTAATAGTACCAAAATAACAAGATTAATATTTTCATTTGCATTATTAATATTCTGATTAATATTTGCACATGAATGAAAGAAAAACACCTTTAATTTATCACTGAACTCAATTTAAGTTTACTTTTTATTTGTCTACATACTTGATAATATAGTAATTATGTAATTCATTAAAGTGTGGCTGCAAATGTGCCCTGATAGGCAACTTAGATAGCCCAAATGATCGAATTTGCAATAAGAATGACCCAGTAAAGATTCAGTAAAGAATAAAAATAGCCCGGTGAAAAATGTGAGGGTGTTTTCACACTTCAAAGCTGGAACATGTTTGATCAAACTGGAATCTTTTCGGTGCAGATTTACTTTTGTCCATGTTTTAAAGTAGTCCATGTTGTGTAAAAACAAGGAAGGCCCCCAGCTCGCGAGGCCCCGCGAGCAACAATGACTGTACCTTTAAAATCTCTTATCCCAATTGGAGCCTGGCTCCGCCTCTGGAGGAGACGTCCCATGAGCCATAAAGTTTGATGTCCTGCCCAAAGTTTAGACCCGACAAGAGGAAACTTTTTTTCAACCCAGTGAACCGCGGAGATTTGTACAGCTAACTATGAATCTTTTTTGAAAGATTATCGAGAAAAGTTTGAACTTGGCCGAGTTCAGGCAGTGCGACTTTTCCAGCCAAGCGCTTATGGTGGTTTTTTTTCATCTTTTGCGGCTGGCTCTGCGGTTTTTTCGGGGGGGGGGGAGAGTTGGGGCCGGACGACAACATAGTTAGATTCCAGTGTGGAGTAGATATGCGCTTTGTTACATATACAAGTATGCCAGCAGGAAACACCAGAAAAACGCTGCCTTTTATTGCAGATTTTGACAGCTAACACACTTTGAAAGAAAATAGAGTGATCGGGGTTGGAAAACTTTGGAATGACTCTGGATAACTTTGACTGAGTGTCGTCGAGATTTCCAGATTTCCTGCTGCGTGACAAAGGTTTGGGATTGGCTCCAGTCTCTTTTTACAAGTTTTTGACACCAACTATTTTGGACACTGAAAAGTTCGCAGACTCTTGGGAGAATGGATCCGAGCCAGCACAACCCTCCTGCCGGACACCAAATCGTCCATGTACGGGGCGACTCAGAGACGGACCTGGAGGCGCTTTTTAACGCCGTGATGAACCCGAAAAACACTATCGTGCCCCCTTCCGTGCCCATGAGGATGAGGAAACTACCAGACTCCTTCTTCAAGCCCCCAGAGCCCAAATCCCATTCCAGACAAGTAAGCCCGCCCTGTTTGTGCTCTGCCCCTTCTGAGAAATCCCCATTAAAGCTGGGCCCGTCCTGTGGGGCTCCGGCCTGCGGGACCAAACCGGGACCCGCTTCACTTACTCTATGATACTTTGAAGTTGTTTGTAAGACTTCAAGACGAATCTATTTATTTATTCATCCTTTATTATAAGCCATGCCTTTTTGAAAACAAAAGTCTTTTTGCTTTTACAGTATCGCCATTTGACGGAGATGCTTTCTGTAGTGACTTTATAAAATATGTTGAAATAGCTTTTTAATGAAGTGTTAACTACTCCTGAACGTGCTGATCTGGCCTTCACTTAACATGTTCTATGAGAACGGAACCAAACGAAAACAAAGTCCACATGGCCGCGCTTCAGATCCTAAATCAGTGTGGAAGTTTTGGCCTTAGTTGTGGCTGAAGTGATTCGAGGCAGATTGAAAAAATGTGGTTGAGGGTAAAATCAGTTGTCAGATTGCCTGAATCTACCCAGGTTTGGTGAACTTGGACACGTGTATATATTGTGCTTGGTGATTTGTAACTGCGGCTTTATAGAAAAGTAACAATAAATCAGATGGCGTCTCTAAAACAATACAGGTTTATATGCTTTTATTGTCAAGAATATGTGCGAGGAAGAAATCATGATGGTTGAACGCATCCCATCTTTTCCTTCCTTTCCCTCACTCCCTACCTCCCTCTGCAACTGTGGTGGGACGCTAAAGTTTTGTAATTAGTGCGCATGCGCTCTGGAACAGCGAGTCTGCGCTTTTCTGTCCCTCACAGGCTTTGGATCCCCTCCCTGGGCCTTTAACAAATTTCAAACTTGGCTGCACATCCAAATGACTAGAATTAATCACTATGCATAAAAGTCATGATGATGTTTGACAAGTGACTGGAACATTTAATTGATGTAAAGTTCATGGACGAGTCCACAGATGTTGAGGGAAAAGAAAGCATTTTGTGTATTTCATGTAGTTTGAAACCTTATTAGGATTTAGGAACCGGTGTTAGAACATTATAGTGTTTTTTTTTAACTCAGTAAAAGCACATGCATGTGTATGTATTTTCAGAAATACTTATACAGCTTTGATTTTAAACAACAACTTTGGTCCTTTTGAAGTTGAGATATTTGCACAATGAGTCCAAAAGCAACAATAACCATTCCTAAGAGCTTGGGTGAAGGTAACTGGACTTCTCAGTTCTTGAAGAATGAGCTGTGAAACATCTTTAAGATCCAAGAAGAGAAATCCAGTTGCCTTTCTCCAGGTTGTTAGGATTACCATGACCAGGGTGACTGAGAACCTGCAGCAGTAACATTAACCACTGAAAGCAGTATTTTTACGATAGAATAAAGAGCATCTTAAAAAAGCTGCGTGATTTGAAAAGACAGTTGTTCTGAATTCATATTGTGTCTCCTCTAATCCTAACACAGGCCAGCACTGATGCTGGGAGTGGTGGAGTGCTCACCCCCCACCATGTCCGTGCACACTCGTCACCAGCCTCCCTGCAGCTGGGAGCTGTTTCTGGTGGCTCCCTGTCTGGGATGGCCTCAGCGGGTGCCTCACCTCAACATCTTCGTCAGTCTTCTTATGAGATTCCTGATGACGTGCCCCTGCCCCCAGGGTGGGAGATGGCCAAGACTGCCTCTGGCCAGAGATACTTTCTCAAGTAAGTGTGTTTGTGGCAAGTGTTTTGTCTTGCGCAGTTCTGGGAAAAGCTGGAAAGTTTGCAGCTTAAAAAAAATAGTGGTAGGTGAACACAGAATGTATTACACTTAAGATTCATCTTTGCATATGGAATGTTAACAATACACAATTTATCTGTGACTTATATTCTAATATTTGCGACTTTAGGTTCATGTGACTGGAAGAATATTCCTTCTTTCCTTTTCTCCAAACATCTCTCCAAGTGGTTGGATATAAATGAATCCCAAGCTATTTCAAAACAAAAACAGATTGTTTAAACATAAAAGAATATCAAAATAATGTTGAATTAGACAAGGGTGTCCTGCAGCCTGTCAGTGTGTAGCAAACAAAGCTTCTCAAGCACAGATTGAAAGTTGTAGTCACTACAGAAGTGCTCTCCAAATGATTCTCTCATACTGCAGCTTTATTCAGAATGCTGTGTGCTGACAATAGTTTTCAAGTCTGCTACAGTGCACATTACTGAATAGTGGGCAAAGAAGGAGACAATTGTTAGATTGCAGGTTATTAAATTTGGTGGCGTCTGCAAACAAGAGAAGTCTTGAGGGACCTCTGCTGTATGTAGTGTTCTTTTTCTTGGTCTCAGGTTTCAGTTGAAACAATGGACCACTGTTGCTGCCCCCAGACAGCAAAGGACAGACACTTCTGCTAAACTCATCTGCCAACCAGCAGATCCTCTCCACATTAGTGATCCAAAGTAAACTTGTAGGTAGGAGGTATACCAGAGGCATGAAGTAAGTTAGTATAAATGGGTTGTAAAGTTTCTCCTCGTTTCTAAGTTGGTTTAATCCATTCGCTGTGCGCAGCTCCGTGCAAAGATAAGTTGAATTATTCATAAAAATGGACATTCTTGTCAACAATTTATGTTAATATAATCTTCTGATTATGAAATGTTCCAGAGTTTTTTGAAAAGCTCAGTAACGTGCATTTAGAGAAGATTTGAGATGAGAAGTTGTCTCTTTTGCTTTTTTAAAAGGAAAAATGGTGCCAGTTCTTGGAAATTTCACTCCACTACACAGAGTCTGAACAAACATGATAGCTTCGAGTTAACTTCGATCAAAAAAGAGCTTTCATTACCACATGTTTTACGGTCACACATCTGGAGAACATCTGGAGGTCCTTCTAAAATGTTGAAAATGCAAAAGAAGAGGAAAAAGGACTCCACACTATTCTTTCAGATGTGTAAAACACTTAAAGGAGTCAACTAATTCCAGATTCAGTTTGAAAAGTCCTCCTGTAGTTCACACATTTGTTTCACTGTTCAGTTTTGGCACTGTTTATGGGAATATTCAAGTGATTTTATAAATTGGAAAGTGTGTTATTATAAATCTGTGTTGCTTAAAATTGTTTGAAGGGAAGTTTTTATTTAAAAAAATGAAAAAAAATCTTTCATTTTATACTCATTTTAACCTTTATTTAAGAGACACAACTATAAAGGAAATGGTTATCTGCATCCACACTCACCTACTTCACTGTATTTAGAAAATAGAAACTAAGTCTGATGTCAGCAACACATTCAAAGAAGGTTAGATGAAAAGCATGTTTATCAACGTTAAGCGTCATCCTTCCTTTTAACTGACTTTTTTAATCATTTGAGAACTGAGTATATTAATTGTTGGATTTTTTTTCTGAGGTCTGGCATTGTCCTGCTGAAATAACCACAAACCTCCCAGGACAAGATCTCACCTCGATGGTAGCATATGTCTCCAATATTCCAATGTACACCTTTGCATCAATGGTACCTTCTCTCATATGCAAGTCCTCCATCCAGTGATGGACTGATGGACCTCCATACCATCATGGATGCTCACTTTTGCACCTTTTTTGAAAACAGCCTGGATGGTCTTGTTTATCTTAGCACATAGAACCAGATGTCAGTTTTTGCTAAAAGCAGCTGAAATATAGACTCATCTGATCCCAGAACACGTGTCCACCGTCATTCTGTCCGTCTGAGATGAGCTTGTGCTCACACGGTGCACGTTGTGGCTTCCTCTGTGAGATTATAATTCTGGATGCAGCCTGTGCTGAGTGACAAGGTACCGACCAGTGATATGAGTTTGGCACAAAGTGGGGAACCTTTTGATGGACGTTCCTTTTACACCCAGTCCTGACACCTTCACCTGACACCAGTTAATCTGCTGATCATATAATGTCACCTGTATATTCTACAGATCTTCTTTTTTTCAGTTTCTGAGTGTGTTGCTGGCATCAAATTTTAGGTTTGTTTACATTTTCTGAAAACAGGAAGTTGGTCAGTGAGGAAAGTTCCATGACACTACATCTATCGGTTTTCTGTACCCGCTGAATAAAGTTCAAGCTACTTATTATGTTAGGTTGACCAAAACCAAACTTTTAAGATGCATGTAAACATTTTAGTCTGACCGAAATCGTGCAAGCTTCTCAAACTCGGCCTAACACACTCAGATCAAGCAGCTGGAGATCAAATCTCCTGAATGGATACGTTCAATTAGACTCAAATGGACGCTCCGCACATGCTCCATAGATCATAGCAGTAAAGTGGATGTTATTCCAGCTGAATTTTCATTCACATAGGTCTCTGTTAGTTTTGTCAGACGGATAAATGCATCAGAAACTGTGACTGAAATCAGTCCATTTAGACAAAGTATCAACTCCAGTTGATACTCCAGTATCATTTCCAGACTGTCGCTCTGCTCTAATAAAACCCTGCTTTTATAACTGCAGCATCATCAGACAAAATGACTGTTAAAGTCACCTAAAGAGCTGAGTGGAGTGACATTAGCTATTCCTACATGTACGATGTTCTTCCACAGAGAAAGTTAGAAGCAGCAGAATGTCTTAAACATTTTCTCTCACAGTCCGCAGCGTTGGATGTGCTTGGTCAATAACTCGATTCACTTCACATGCATGTAGACTGGAACAAGGACGGTAGTTCAGTCCTAAACAGTCGGGTTAATTTTAACCATAGTTCTGTGTGTATGTAACTATATTGAGTGAGAATCATTTCATTTGTGTTTGTGTCTGTTTAAATAAAGTTTTAAACAAATTAACAAGAGACAGATATACATTTTTGCTACACTATTCAATAGGTTCCTTTTTTTGTAAAGAAACAACTACTAAAAGGGTGTGAAAGTAGCTGGTGTGGTCTGACTCGCATTGTATTGAATCAAAGTGGAGAGGGGCTGATGTAATGGAAGTGAATGGGAAGGTGGGGGGGGGCTGAATTGAAGCACCAGTCAGTATTTGTGTGGAAAACTCTTAATTGCACGATCGTAAAAACGGAACAGATAGTCGACCAAGAAGTGTTTTAATCAGGGGCAGCCCGAGATTTTAGAAAACTTCTTTGGACGTTGCGTTTGTACACTGAAACCAAAACAGGGCTGCAGATAAGGAGTCACTGTCTTTGATTGATTGGCTGATTGCCTTTTATTGAGTAGCAGTAGCAAAGAAGGTCACCTTTCACTCATAGTTTACAGTTCAATCCCCAACTTTCCCAGTTCTCATGTCGAAGTGTCTGGATGAGATAGTGAACGCCACATTACATCTCAGTGTGTTCACTGTGTAAAAGAATCTGTCAATTTACAAAGAAAATACAACGAGAAGCCATCTGGCATGTTGCTCAGTTACGTAGTGTTGTCCTTCTACATGAAAGAAAGCCATATTTTCACAAGTCAAGTTTGTACCATGTGTGAACAGACCATTTATCTTTCTACAGAAAGAATGATACAATATCTAAGCTCAAAGTTTGTTTTAACTCTCATGCTGTACAAGCTGGGTGTTTGCTGTACGCAGGGTTTGTGTTGAAGTCAGGCAAACACGAGGAGACATCTTCCAAACACAGCACATCAAAGTGCAGATACTTGATCCGGAATAAAGGTGGCCTCGGCAGAGCTGCTGGAAAAGACTCTCCCCTATTTATAAACGGGTTGTCTGACTGAGACATGTTGCAGAGGGAGTGAATCACAGCCAGAGTTTGTGTGTGTGTGGGGGTGGGGAGCAGGTCACCAGCATACAGGGCAGAGCTGAGCACAGAGTGGGGGGCTCGCATTTCACTCTGGTGACCGCTGTTGTCCTTAGAGACAAATCAACTCACAGTGAAAGTTTTTAAAGATCTTCTTCTCCCTCTTCCTCAGTTGTTTATTGGTACACTATGGGATTATTCAGCTGGGAATGATTGTTTTCTGTGGGTCACGGCAGCCCTGCAGATTCCGATGTCCCACTCCCTTCAAAAGTCAGTCTCAGTTTTGGAATGAATGGAGCTGCGGCTCTGTGATGGTGCCTTTTCTGTGTCTGTGGAGTTAAATGGCAGCCATGTGGAGATGACTAGAAGAGGGGCCAAGAGAAACTCTGGCCCTCCCTTTGTCCCAGCAGTGTAACACTGATCTTTATTCAGACCACAGGCCTGTTGAGACTCATGTGAGCCTTCCCGAAATAGACAAATGGCTGACATGGAGTATAAAGATGGCGGCGGAAGAGCAATAGCTTGGTGTTAAACACCTGAAATCTTCAGTTCTTGTGTGGCTAGTTTGTTTAAATACATATTAATAATGGAATGTGGTGAGCCTACAGCGAGCATAATGGGCCTTTTTTTTAAACTGTATTATTGATTGCATCTCCAGAAAGCTATTGATTAGCTAATTGGATGGTCAACAATTTAAACCCCCCCCTCAAAAAAAAGAAAGTCTAAACAGACATAGATCTTCATGAAAATAGGAGTTAAAGCTGAGCTTTCCTACAACAACTTTCTTTTTGGATCCGCTGTTACATAAAAACAAAGACTGGAAAACTGTCAACAAAGTCTGTTGACCTTTCCTCCTTTTTCTTCTCGCAGTTTGCCGTGGTCTTTGATTTATGGCAGCAGGGGCACAGAGGTTGGGTCACCTTGCTTGGTGCTGGGACGGGGGCAGGGCTGGTCTCCAGGGCTGGGTCATAAACTAATGAAGGTTTCTAATTTAGACACAACGGTGAACTAGGAGGGGTAATCACTGTTTCCGGGCGCTTATTAAATGCAGCTTTGAAAGGGCTTTTAGTTCGTGGGAAGTCAGCCTTAAGCAGAGGAAAGCTTTGAGGAGAAGCCATTGTCTGCCCTCAGGGGCAGGTAGAGCTCTGTGTTGATGGACACTTTTGTCTTTTCACAGTTGATTTCTAAATGTTTTTATGAGCCTGGTTTCCCACAATCAGTGATCCACTTCAAAACTTCTTTTTTCCTTAACCGTGTTTATGGTGACGTTATTAATTGAAATGTGATTTAATTTCTTTTTTACACCTTATGGACATTGGAAATGTTTTACACAGTAATGCTTCCATGGTCCTGGCTGCCACTTAATAAACTGAGAACTGGTTTAGCAGGGTAGCTTCACCATACCCTATATGGGGTTTCCTGAACATCTGTTGCACTAAATACAAGTCGGAGACCCCCCCTATTTGAGCAGGAAAGATAATGCTGTTTAACTTGGCCCTCATGCTCTGATTCTACGCTGGCAATATCAGTGTAATTCAAATTTAGAGTCTGGTATTCTGATATTTCAGTCAGGACAGACAACATGTTAGTATTTTGTATAAATACAGCCAACTTGCATTTTAAAAACATGTTTTTGTATTTGCTTCGTAAGAAAACTTGATTCATTTGACTGTACAGGGATTTTCTTTCAGCTTCAGTGTTTTGTTTTTTTGTCTCCCTTGCATGTCTGGAAGCCTAAAGCATGTTAAAGTACTCCTGTATCTCAGTTCAATGCACACACGCATTGGCTTTTTAACGGATTGTGTAATACTGATCCAGACCCCACGTTTGCCTCATGATCATAATATTTGCTGCAAACATCTCGTCAGTGTTGACTGTTGTATCATCGTCTAAAAATAGTCTTACAGTTTGGCCGCGCTCGTCCGTGTAATGAATGAATATTTCAAAGTATTCGTTGTTGAATGTGACTTCAACTCTTCATAAAGGTTTCAGTGTTAAATGGATTCCATACTGAGCTGTTTTGAAGCAAGGCCACGTGGTCGGTCACAAATGGCGCTGGGAAGACTGTGCTGGGAGTCTGCGTGAAGCCCTCATTTGGAGCAACTTTGTGTTTGACAAACTTTTGGTTTATTGACCACACACAGACAAGAACCTTCCTGTTCAACTGTGGCCTGTCAGCTCAGTACACAAACGGGACTGTGAGAAAGTCAAGCTAGTGTTTACCAAAGTCTTGATGTAACACCTCAGTTTCAGACATCAATGCCTCCACTGTCGCAGAAGGCATCTCCACAGAGACACAGTCTCTGACAAGTGGAACCACTCAGGTGGACTTAAAAATATTCACTCATGGCAAATGACTTCCTACTGATAAAATAAACCTTTTTTCATGTTTCTTATTTTACAAGGGAGTGTAAATGTGTCTGAAATGTAGTGGCATCATACTTAGTAACGGTTTAGGGGAAAAAGAAGTCCTGGTAAATGGAGGGAAAGTGGCAGTCCCTGAAATGAAAGTAATTATTCTTTTGAACTTGTCTTGGACAATAATCAGCAGTAAAACTGACCTGGTACTTTCTGAATTAGTGTCTTCATTAGTAAGTATGACGATGCTAACCTTCCTTCAAAGAGAAACTTAAAGCCACAAAAGGGTCACAGAGGTCGCACCAGTAATCTCTCTTGATGATGTCCTGCTGATAGAGAAGCAGCCAGGCATCCTCAGTCAACCAGAGAGGAGGTGGTCATCCCCATCTTAGTGGACTGATTACATCTGGCCTCCCTCAGTGCTCTCTACTCATCTGCCTTAACCACCTTCCAAGCATACACTCCCTGGGTGGAGCCCATGTGGCCTGAGGATCCCATTTTTAACATTTTGACAACTCGGCTGTGGGAGTGTTTCATCATTGCTGAACTCCCTGTAGCCTCACTTCCCTGTTTTACACCAGGGAAATGCAAATTTTGACATCTGGTTTCGAAGAAGGCCAACGTCAGTGGAGTAAACACACAGTCTGTCCTCAAATTGTGCTTTGATCATCTGTTTTGCAGGTAGCAGAGCTTATTTGGAGACATTTAAACCGCAGATACCATTTATTTTTGACAGCAGTCTCCCTGAAGCCAGGTGTGAATGGTACAGTTCCCATTATTGTAAACAGGAGTTTGCAAGACAAAATGTGCAGAATTCTTCACTTGGGTATTGTAAAGGGCAGCTTTTAATTTGATTGTTCAAGAACAAAAACAGTGCATTTCAAATTTACAATTTATTTTCTCAAAGTCAAGTTTGGCCTTTAAATAAAGGGTCTCCTTTTGTGCTCCTCTCCAAGACGCATTATAAATAATTCTTGCACAATAAACGCCACCTTGAAAACTTTCATGCCATTGTTCAAAGAGAGGTCAAGTGCTGGATGGGTCAAGAGTCCTACTCTGTGCTCAGCTAAGTCAGCCATGATGACAGCTCGAGTAAGGTTAGTAAGTAAGTAAGGATTCATCCTGCAGTCAGCAGAGCTGCCAGTGAGTCACGTTTGAACCACAGTTCTCTCCCTGGCTGCAGAACGTGGCCATTTACAGAAAATTTCCCAAGAAGAATCTTAATGATGGGTCTTTGGTTGTTCACAACAGAGTATAGAACTTTTTATTATAGTCATGTCAACGATAATGCAGGCACATCCCTTTAAGCTACACCCAAAACATATTCACATATTGTTGATCTCCAAACTTTGTTTTAAGAAGTTGGATTAGAAATAAAGAAAAAAGGTTAAGCACTCCACTGGATTCTTTGATAATGATGGTAACCATCCGAGAGAGTTGGAATAAGAATTCAAATGTTGCTCTCAAAGTTTGTTTGCCCTGTCTTGAAGATGAGCAAAAGGTCACAGTCTAGTTATTGAAAGGTTAAATAGCAACTGGAGTGTAGCTGTTTCTCCAGCTCTCCATCCATATGCTTAACATTTAGCCTCACAGGCTCGGTACTTACTAAATGTTTTCTCTTGTCAGCTTGAGAGGCGGCCTGGTAGCGAAACATAACTTAAAAATACAAACATTGTTTTCAAATTTCACTGTATTTGCAGACGAGGCCAAACCAACAGCCATTTTTGCCTCTGTCCATTAGTATGGCCAGGGACGAAGGTCCGGTGGCCGCCTTGCTGAGCTTGTGATGACGTTAAAGATATGTAAAGATAACACCGAGCAGTTGTGACTGTGGAGCTTGCAGATCATCAGCAATTCCTGACAGCAACTGGTGGCCTCCAGCCGTCCCGACAGTTGCCATGGCATTGTTTTGTTTCATGTTTCGCCTACAGGAAGCCGTGTATTGCTGGCCATATAGGGTTCAGGCGAGCCTGAGTGAATGAATTATCTTTGAGCTTTAAAAGCTTGTGATGAATTACTGGCTCTCAGTAACTGATTAACCTGTTTTTTCAGTTCCCACTCTTTGAATACAGTGCACTGCTGAGCTGGAAGCGCTAATAGCAGGTTGATTTCATCAGTCTTTTTATTATCATTGCCTTAAAGTTGTACCGAGGCTGTGTTTACATCTGTTTTGACAATTTTTTAGCAACAAAAGCTGCTATCTAGCTAAGAGTTTGACAGAAGATATTTGTACTATCATCTGTGCACAACTTGGAAAATCTTTGAGATTATACATTTCCATCAGTGTTTTTTATCTTGTAGAATTTCTGTTTGTTGTTGGTGTGCCAGGATGTGCAGGCCTCTCATTTACAATAAACCCTCCCTTCCTTATCCCACTGCTAGTCTCCCAGTCTCCTCCCCTAGTCCTGCTCTTCCCTCCCCTCTATAATAAATGTCATAGTTTCCAGAGTGGGAAGGGGCCAGGGCGGGTGCTCTAACTGTAGCAGAACCACAGTAACTCATACAGCCAATGGAATTCAGAGGGATAGCTTGTGTAGAACTGTTAAAGTTTTTTTGTTGTTGTTTCGCTCTTTGTCTTTTTTCTGCTGTCGTCTCCCTCCGCTCAGTGGGACCTCACTTTCTTAAGCACTGCCTCCAGTGGGAGCAGTGGGAGCTATTTTGCTAGGTTTGTGGTGTTTGTGTGTGTGAGGGCTGGGGGAGGGTTCGGTAAGGGATTTGGCAGCTCCTTTGATCAATAAAGCATAAACAAGAGGGGGCTTCAAAATGGGTTTCATTGTGTCAGGGGGAGGAGTGCTGAGTCAGGCCCTCTCGCTCTTTGGCCTGGGATAGAGAGCAGACAGGCGGGCTGGGATTACCGCACAGACCAAGAGAAACACTCTGAATCTCTCACTTCACCCAGCTGTTCCAAAATCTGGCCTAATGGCGCTTTGGGATCAAATTAACAATGACCTGTAAAGAAACGCAGTGGGTGGAAGAACACATCCAGGACATGGGGTATAATAGATTGCTAAGGGGGAATATTTAATTGCATTACCAGTAACTTCTTTTTTTGTTATGCGTGTTGACATTATTCAGTCACTACTACAACATAAAAGCAAGAGTTGTGGTGTTGCATAAACAAGCTGCTGGAGTTTGGTGCCTATTTGTAGGAGATGAAGGGGGTCTCCTAAATGGGATGGTTCAAAAAACAGAAAAACAAAAATAAAAGAACAAGTGAATAGTTGGGTTTAGGTCGTAGCTCAGTCTGTGCCTTTGTGAAGCAGGTGAAAGCTTTGTAAATGTGGCGCCAGATTGTTAAAGCCCCTGACACTCTGCAGTGTCCGAGGCGCTTCCAGGAAAAAGGACCCCCTGCGTTGAGCCCCTGGACTGACCCTTTTTCAATAGAGAGGGTCCTGCTTGGGAGAGGAGGGCTTCCTGTATTAGCTTTCCATCTTAATCAAGCAACAAGTGCCAACAAAGCACTAATTATCAATGCCTTCACAGAGTACACACAATGCCCCCCCTCCCCGCACTCCCTGATCCTGTCCCAGCAAAGACAGTCAGAAAATAGATGAAGCAACATTGTTTGACACTACAATAGCTGTTTTTACAGCCTTTTAGGTATTTTCAGGGGGTAGTTTTGTTTTATTTATTTATCCATAGTTATATGGATTTATTCAAATATAGGAATCAGTATTCTAAACTCATCCTAATTAAGAATAGAATGCCTTTTGTGACCTATACGGTGTTAAAAACCAGACATGGCTCAACAGATACGATTGAGTGGTGCATGTTTCAACATCATGTACAGAAAGTAGGAGTTAGATTGTGTGTTTTCACCAAAGAGCGTGTTGGAATCATTCCGACTCATCAGCACTTGCATGTGATTTTCTCTTTCACATTTGCTTTGCACCTGGTTTGAAATGACTACTCATTCTTGGAAGAAAAACACTGACGTTGGTTTTTGACTTTTTTCCGTCTTGTCTCCTCTCAGCCATATCGATCAAACCACCACTTGGCAGGATCCTCGCAAGGCCTTGCTCCAGATGAACCAGGCTGCCCCTGCCAATTCGGTGCCAGTCCAACAACAGAACCTCATGACCCCAACCAGTGGTGAGTTTTTCACCTTTTTGCTTTCTTTGTCTAATTTGCTGGTGCGTAACATAAGGTGTTGTAAAAACTAAACAAATGTTGGGCCGTTATTTGTGGACATTTACTTTCACACAGCATAGAATTCAAGTCAAGTCTAGTTGTTACATGTCGCTACTCGGTGTACCTCAGTTCTGGCCATGCAGATGGAATTCGCCCTCGGTGAGGTAAGACTGAGGCAGAACGTTACATGTCCTGTCTGACATGTTTGGGAGCTCTGTGACTCACAGATTAGAATTTACAGATGAGGTGTCCCTCCTTTACCTGTTAACTTGTAAATGAATATAAAATAGCCTTTGTTTATTGTCAGTAGCAGATAACAATGATTTACTCAAAGATGAAAACTGGAGTTGATCTTTTCCTTGGATATCCATCACCTTTCTAGCCTGTTAGTGAGTTATTATGGCCTCCTCTTTTTAGTGTGTACATCTACAAAATGCTGTCATATTTCCCCTCAGCAGATCACAGTGGTGATGTAATGCTGTTATATATTGAAAAATAATATCAGCGCAGACTAATCCTTGCAGTGAGTGAATTATCAGTATCTCTTCAACATTATGTTTGCTTATCATCCCTCAGGATCCCTTCCTGAAGGATGGGAGCAAGCTATTACATCAGAGGGAGAAATTTACTACATAAACCACAAAAACAAGACGACATCCTGGCTAGACCCACGACTTGAGCCGCGCTACGGTGAGTTTGTTAAAATGGTCATTTTCCTACTGGTTTATTTTTGATGACAGTGAAATACACTGTGTTTTCTGCTTATTTAAACACATACTCTGCTGGCCATTTTTCAAAGAAAGACAGATGAACACCAAGGTGATCCCCATCAGCAATTTCTTAAGGGTCACTGGAAGTGTGTGCTGGTCTGTTTCTCTGTGTAGACTATGGGCCTGCAGTGTGTAGACACCAGCCAATGACAGCACGCTGGCATAAGGACAAAAAAAGGAACTCACTTGTTGTAATTCACATAGACACACACATCTATATATAAACAAGCTGCAGGAACACGAACATTTCCACTTCAAAACCTTCAATATAGCGACTCCTCACTTTCCATGCAATGCAACTGAGCTCCAGTGTATCTCTTTGTGACTGCAACGTAAAACTTCAGACCACAGAACATCTTAAACTGACATCTACAGGTAGCTTTAGGTGTGCAGAAGCAGCTCCTACTAATTTATAACTTCCACAGGTGACACTTGCAGTTTGCTTGTGACTATGACAGACAGATGACTCATTCAGTCACCTTCTATGTAGGAAGTGCCTCCTTTTTAACAGAATCAGTCCAGATAGGTTCCACACAAGTCTGATTGTATTATACATGTTGTTTCTCTCTTTTATTGCTTCATGTGACAAAGGTTTCTGTGTCACTTCTTTGTGTCCTGTTATTTTGCTGCATCCACTGGTAACTGGGAAGTCAGATTTCCTTGTTGGAAAGTTTCCTTAAAAGGCAGCTTAGACTGTAAACTCTAAAAGCTTTTTTTGTTTATCACATTTTCCAGGTGGGAAATGATGTGATTTTGATTTTGGAAAGCCCACTTCCGGCTTGGCAAGGTTCAAGTTTGAGCTGCTGTGTTTTAAATACACTGACAACAACATCGAAGGCTGTGACACACCAAGCGATGCATTAGATAAAATGCATAGACCACCGGTTCCCTCTGTGCTGACGGATAACATGTACTCGTTAACAGCTGGACATTGTATTCAAGGAGCGGTGAGATGAGGAGAGGCAGTAGAGGGCCCATTTGTTGCCACAGAGTCTTGATGTCAGATTGGTTTGTTTGATATACAGGAGAGTATTGCTTATGTATCCAACAGGACGTTTATGGAGTAACTGCCTCGGCATTAAAGAGTTTTGTTCAATTTTAGTTTGTTTTTTACAGAACTTCACTCAGTACAAAGATGTGGGTCATTTTTAAAATGTGTATTGTCACAATAGGAACAGTAATTTAATTCTTGAGTTCAACTATATTACTTTGGACTGACTGGGCATATTGTTTGCAGTTGAAACCAGATTTCTCCACCCCCCCACCCTCAAAATTCTCACCTAACCTTTTGTCAGCCATTTTGGTGTTGGTGCAACAGCTGAGTTAGCCATTAATCCCTCAGGCCAAGCTAAAGTTTGACAGCTGGCTTTCAGTGTGTGCTGGTCAGGGTTTGTGAATTAGTGACAGGGCCAGGTACATATGCCGAGACTCTGTGGCCATGGAAGTGAGCTAATCCTCCTGTGTGTGGGAAGACTTCAAGAGATCAAGGCTCCTGCTTATGTCACTCTAACTCATTTATGCTTCAGGTGACATCCTTTCATTGCAGCAGTTCTCCAGGGAAGCTCCTTAGCAGTTCAAGAAGGCGATATGTGTGAATCGGCATGCAGCCTGTTATTCTATTTAATTTTAGCATAGGTTTTTATCGAGCCTGGGCACTTTAAGTGCAGTTTTTCTTTAAGCGATTGTGTTGTGCTCTGAGGCCAGACTGGAAAGTTCAAAACAGAGTTGTAAGGGGAGTGGAGCAGCTGGGAAGAGATGGAGACTGTGATCGGCAAAGCTCTTTGAAGATTTATAAGTCTTGAACACACAAGGCGGCTGGGCCCCTGAAAGCGAGTGAGAGGCAGAGAGACTGTTAACTCATTACGCACCAGAGACGCAATTTTGTTTCACATGTGATTCAAATGTTTTAGGTTGTTTGTAAGTCTAGTGGTTTACTTGTACACCTTTTGTGTAGTTTTTTTTTCAGTTATTTCTAGCACTTCAAATCCAAACACTTTGACTTTACTTTATTTCAAATGGTTGTAGTGTTTGGTGCTGGAAGGATAACTTTTTTATTTTATTTTATTTTATTTATTTTTATTTGTTGTAGTTATATTTTAAGCTTATGTTTTACATTTTTGGATGGAAATGGGCTCCTTTGCTATGTAGGTCTCCAATTATAAGCCAGCTGCTTTGATAATGGAGGCTAATTTGAGCTTTGGGAAGAAAAGCAGCACAGTGCCTTTAACTAAGGGTTGTTGCCGGCTGGCTTTCCCCTGTGTGAGGCCCAGCGCAGGCACAGCCCCATTTTGCTCAAGCTCCAGACAGACTTGAATCTCTGCCAGGCCTCTTTATTCTGTGGTCCAACTCTTAATCTGTTCCAGACCTTTTCAGTCAAAGAACTTCAGTGTGAGGGGGTGGGGGAGGCAGGGAGAGGCAAGTCGAAAGGGGAAGAAAGAAAAACTGAGGAACAGAGGGAAAATGCCGATAGGATAAGTATGCCTCCTCTTTAAAGCCCAAAGAGGTGGTGAGCAGCAAGCAAGCCATAAGGGTACAGTGACAGCTGGCTAATGTGTTGGTTATTTTTCACGTGTATCATACTGGATGTGCAGCAAGGAAAAACAGAGAAGATACCCAACAGCACCGAAAGACAGAGTTTTATTCAAAGTCTTATTTTAAATGTGTTTGTTAAACACATTTGTGATGTTTTTTTTGCCACTTCTCTCAGGAATATTTACCCAGAAAATGATTTTACTGCTATGATTTTCCCACTTTTCCTTCACGGTCTTTGAGAGAAATTGAGTAACCTCTTGTTGCGACCTGCGGGACGATGGAGTTGGACTATCCACCCCCGCCCACATCCAAGTTGTTTGTAATGTTAGTTTTAAAGCCACGCCCACGAATCCCAAAGACTCTCCCCCATCTCTAACCCTTTCCAGTTAAATTGGATGTTGGTGGAGTTGGATGAGCCAACTACGGGTTGCAGCCAGACATACTTGGAAAAAGTTGCAGGTTGTTATTTAACAATAATGGCCTTTGTGTTTTGGATGATCAACAAACCTTAATTTGAACAATTTCGTGGGAACTGCAACCTACTGAATTTCCTCCCTATTAAGATTTTTCTTTTAATGACTAAGTTGACCCTATTATAGGGACACACTACAGATAATTGATAATAATTGATAAAACCCTGTATTTTTTTGTCCAGTTTATTCTTGAATCTTTACTTTTGACATTTAATTAAGCAGGTAGATTCTACACAATTCTGACTGACACGGTATTAAAAGGCTTTCCTGCACTGATTGTGCCTGGCTGTACGTAGACCTCAGTGGAGTGAGGGATGATAAAACCATGTTTCTGTCTCAGTCAGACCACGTCTCCACTTGGCTTATGTTGATACAAGAAACGTCTTTTTTTTTTTTTCTTTTTTTAAAAAATAGACCTGTTAGCTTGACAGAAGACAAATATTAACTAAGCTTTCAAAGGTGCTGTGCCGTGGTCACGCTGAGAACTTCCCACAGCTGGCACACCCTTAGCTTTACCTGCCCCAGGTGATCCTGCAGTGTAATACGCCTGCCAGCGTGATCGCCTGATAAGGCCTTGTGTTGCTGGCTCGTTGTGTTGCATGGGAGCGTGAAGAAGACAAAAGGCAGACAGCATTAACTTGTCTCTTATCTGCTTGGCCCACCAGCAGTCACCACCTGTATGTGCCTCTGACTTGAACCACCCCTCCAAAGCCACACAAAAGTGTGCGCACACACATGCACACACTGTCTTAAGCTATCACTTTGGCACTGAAGTGAACCTGTCCTTTCCACCTATTTCACTGTCGGATCTGATTCTCTTCTTTGATGTCATCATTGTGTGTGCCTGGTTCCCCCGGTAACACTGGTTATTTGTTGTTTGGTCTGGGAGGGAGTCCTTGACTTGGTGGTACAGCAGAAACTCAGCTGTCCTGAAGGAAAATTCCACTTCAAGTTGAAAATATTGCCAGATTATGTTGATGTTAACCTTATTATATGGAGAGAAAACCGAGTGGCGCACAAACAACAGACAGTTTGGTAGATCATCGTTGGACTATTTAGCTGTTGTGTGTAAATGCTGAAAGAAGCTGCACAGTTTAACAGCTCTCCACCATGGTTTGGTAGTCTGAAGCTGAAATGTGGTTCTTTCTCCATATGCCTCCTGTCAGTTGAATGCAGCTCCTCTTTAAAGCTCAGCACAGCTGCTGCCGTGGCCCATGCACAGAACCTCTGTCATGAGAACAGTTAATGGTGCCCTGATGGCGGAGAGATCCAACCACAAAAGGCCTCAGTATCTGCAAAAGATAAGAAGCAAAGAGAACACACTCTCCTATGGATTTTGTTGATGTGTCTGTGGGAGAGAGGCAGCTCTGAGGCTGTGTGTGTGTTTGTGCATGTGCTGGGGAGGGGAGGGGGAGGTAGTGTGGACAGAGAGGGAGGTGGGAGACGGGAGGGAGGGCAGGGTGGTGCCACCAGAGCTTCCCAGGGAGAGCCCTCAGCCACAGTTCATTCAGCTCCTGCAGTAGTGTAAACAGACAGTGATTGAATGGTGATGAGAAAGGTGCCGTGGTGGGCAGGACAGCACACACAGACACAGCCCCGCATAAAAACTGTGCCACCATCAGGGCTTTGTTTTGGTTGTTACTTCAAGCACATAAGAATACAGCACTCCTCATTGGGTCCATTGGTGCAACACCCCTTTCTCTACTACAGTGATAAAATGTGTGACCTACTTCGCATGCATAGATTGCAGCATTCCTTTGCTGCATTATACTTATGTTTATTAGACCCACCCCCACTACAGCTAAGAATAACAATGATTTCACTGGGGAACAGCTGTGTTTTCAGTACAAACACATTTGTTCTGATATTGTAAACATGTTGCTTGCTTGGTAGTGCACAAAGCAATTACATTTCCTTTGTTAAAGAAACTTAGAGTAATGGTAATACAGAACCTGATGCAAGTCCATAGCCAGTTGATTTCTCATTACACTTATGTTGAATTTACTAAATCAGTTGGCTTTAATCCATTAGGCCAGAGGAAGAAGCGATAATCTGTGATTTGTTTAGAAGGAAAGAAAACACACAATGAAGGGATAAGTCATGACTGATGCAATGTACAAAACTAACAAAGCCTGTCTTAGTCACTGAGTGGGAGGGGATCAGGTCTTACAGGAATAGTTGTTTCACTCACTTGATAGAGAACTTGTGCTGGGACTTCTTGTCCTACACAACCTGCTGCACTGGATTTTCTCTTCTACAAGTTCAACTTGTCGACAAATGCTCAAGTTGTTCGTCTCCTTATGTCACCTTTAAATGTAGCTCAGCATCGACAGATGCTAGTGTGTTAGACAAAGACCAAACGTGTCCGATGGACGACTGTTTGGTGTCTAAGGTCCCAAAGATGCTTGAATAAGAAACAAAAGGCCAAACTACACACTGTTAGGTTTGCACTTTAACTTTTGTATCAGTCAATAAAACAGTCCAGTTGTGGGTTTTTTTTTATAAAAAAGTAAGTTAAACTGTGACCTGTCACATTCAGAGCCTGGATAGCTCAGTCGGTAGAGCATCAGACTGCATAATTGAAATTTTTATGTCAAGTTTTGATACACAATAGAATTAAATGCAAAACTTGTCTTGCACTTACAGAATGAGAAGCAACCGTTTTTTTTTTGCCAAAGATAACAATCATCTTTGAAATCATTGTCTCCTTTGGAGAAATGATCTGTTGAATATCCAGGTTTATTTTTTGCTATAGCTCTCAGTATTGTGTGTGTTCACTACATATGTGTAAACGCTGCAGCTTACATGCGACAGTGTCAGGTTGAAACTCTTGTTTCTTTTGCAGCGCTGAACCAGCAAAGGATGACCCAGAGTGCTCCAGTGAAACAGGGAGGGCCGCTGCCTCCTGCCCACAGTGGAGTCATGGGAGGAAACAACCAGATGAGACTGCAGCAACTTGAGAAGGAAAGACTTCGACTGAAGCAACAGGAGCTTCTTCGACAGAGACCACAGGTCAGAAATCGAAGTTGAAGATTTAAAGCTTTGTGGAAAATTTCAGAGGCCTCATAGAAAATACTTTGAATATGTGTCCATCATTAAGGAGTGAAACAGTGGACCCCCAAACCCCTTATTTTTCTTAACTTTTTCCTTCTTCAATAGGCCTTTCAGTGAGTCATAAGTATAGTGGTGGATCTTAAGCCTCTTTGATCAGTCTTTATTGTTCAACCACCCCGCCATAAGGTCTTGTGAGTCATCTGTGGTAATTTTATCACTTCCTACCGGTGATGTGTCAGTATCGCCCACACAGAGTGGTACAGCAGCAAATACTAGTTTACTCAAGGCTGTGTCATAACACCAGAAACAGAGCTTTATGATTATGAATGAGGGTGCTGGAGTCTTTGTTTACCATACCATTCACATGGGTTGTTTAAAGTTCACAATGTCGGAAGTGACCCATGTGTGTGCATGCACCAGGCTGAAAAGAAAAAATGACTGGCCTCACTGAAAGGCTAGAGATTACGTGTAGCGGGCTGAAGCAACCTGTCAATGTTTTGAAAGCGTGTGATAGAGAAGGCTGGCGTCTGCTGCAGAATTCCAGCTTCTTTGCCTTTCAAAACTGAAGATTTTTATCTTTTCCAAGGTTTCACATTCAGGTTCATGTAAAAAGCTTTGAAGTGACAGGGTTCTTGCAGTGCATACATGTTGTCTTTCTGTCTGATTTGTCATTATGTCTTGTGCATATAAGCATTCTAATAAGAATATTGATTATGCAAGAAAAGTATGGGGAGAAAACGTGAACATCTGAATTATCTAAACTTTTTCAAACAAACAGAGACCATAGAGGAACCATTAGGTTTGGAAAAAGGCACGCTGGCCAGAGTATTAACCTCACAGATGTGCCCTTTAAATGTTATCAGGAAGAGTGCATTGATTCTAAAAAAAAAATGCAACTTTTCTTTATTTGGATTAAGGGTTAACGTGTGTGTGATCATGAGGGGAATTATGTAACTGTGCAGGCTCTGTGCTTGAGAGGGAGTTCAAATTTGGGACAACATTTAGCCCATTGAAACATATGCGATGTAGCAGAAGTGTGAGGAGGTAAAAGGATTAAGCACATAAGTTCAGTATAAAGAAAAAAAATTCATAATTCATTTCTTTAAACTGTTAAACAACTACTTACTATTGAAGGCAGTTACATTTGTTATTGTCTGACAATTATACATCTAACAAATGTAACATTGGTTAAATGCCCAGTGAAGCTAACTTATTAGTTTTTTATGTATTGCTGCACAAAATTCTACCACAGATAAAGTAGAAAGTAATACTCTAAATATGACAGTAGCTTCCAAGGAAACAAAAGCTGCTGCAGGAAAACTTCAGGATCGGTGTACTTGGAGTGAGAATACTCCCATTACACATGCAACTGTGCATGTTCTATAAAGATACAGCTTCAGATTATGTGACTTTGGGGAATTGTGATCACTGATATTGTCTTGAGTGAGATCACAGTCAATGATGACAACCTGATTGCGTACGCATTATCAGTTGTGATGTCTGTTACTTAGTTTAATATGGAAACTGTGCAACAATCAGTGTAGCACCAGAAGTGGAAATTCGGAACAAAATATTTCACATTCGGGAAATCTTATCCAAGTCACCAAATAAATCTGACCACTGCAGGAAAATGGGAAAGCTCAATTGTCAATTTTCTTTGGTGGAAAGCTAACAGAACAGAGTGACAGTAGTACCAGAAGTGGAGCAGGTAACAGCAGATGCCTCTGATGTACCTACTCTAGCAAATATGCCTCCTGCCGGTATGCGGCATGGTTTTGTCAATCATGTGCTTGTTTTGACACAACAACCAGGTCAAGTTTTTCAAAGCTCTGATATGAACATATGCAGCTTCCAGCGCAGCAGAACCTGTTCTTTAGAGCCCAGTGATAAGGCCAAGAAGTTAGTTTCTATACGTACAAAAAGATCACTCCCCCAGTGGCTGCTATCTTTTGCTTAATTTCTCTGTAGAGGTTAAACGAAATGCCGAAAAAGTGATTGGTCAGGTCATTTCTTCTTCCCATTCAAGGACTTTTGAGGGAAGGAGTTGAAAAAAACATGACATCATATCCTCAACCTTATCTGAAACAGCATGTGTAGGAAACAATTGTCTCCAACTGTGGCCAGCCCCTCATGTAATATGACACCCCGTATAGGGAAAATGGAGAGCAGCAAGTTGGCAGTGTGTGTCTTCCTTAAGTTCACATTGTGACCGTTCTAATGTATTTTCATGCATAAAAAAGTTTTTTTTTTTTTTTTAAACTTTGTTTATCTACAGGAGCTTGCTTTAAGGAACCAGCTGCCCACCAGTATGGATCAAGATGGCAGCACAAACCCTGTGTCCTCCCCTATGGCCCAAGATGCCCGGACCATGACCGCCAACAGCACCGACCCATTCCTCAACAGGTCAGTGTCATACAGAAGCCAGGAGTGTACCCTGTGAAGAACTTATTCAGTACAATCTGACTCATATCAGCTGACCTGCCAAGAACTGTTCTGCTTCAGCTCGTATGACGTAATGTGTCCCGTTTGAGGGAATCTGTGTTCTCAGTCATTTGAGTTTGAGATCTGGTGAGAGCTCCCTGAATTACACAAGTTATAAAAACAGAGGAGCAGTCTCTGGGCTTAACCCTCCTCACATGGTAATGACTCATGCAGACCAGCAGACCTGTGCAGGAGTTCACTGCACAATGATGACCTCTGCTGTACGACAGCTGCAATAAAGGTAATCACAACTAAAATGGCGGTGCAAGTTATGAAAAAATGGGAAGCCACACTTGATTTAAACTTGCTTAACTTGTGTAGTGAAGACAAAACCCGGTGGACTGAAACTAGATCAAAAACACTGCGATTATGAATGGACCCGAGGATTTTCAGGGTGTGACTGCCGTGTCATTCTGGGACATAATTCTTAACAGTTCAAGCTCTAGTTCTTCTGCAAGCAGACAAAGTGAGGAAAGAGCTGAATAGCAAGCAGCCTATGAGAACATGTGGTCCAGTCAGTAGACAGGCCGACCTAATCTCCCCTCCTCCCCCTGTTGCCTCCACTCCCCTGCTCTCACAAAGGCCTCATTCATCCTGCTTCTGCCATACTCTGCCTACATATTTTTCTGCTAATTAGTATAGGCTTGTCAAATGTCTTTTTTTTCTCCCTTTGTCTCTGTTGTGCCTTTCATTGTTGCTCTTTTCCTATATTTTGCAATAAAGGGTGAAAAGTGAAGCTCTGTTTTTACTTGTGTGACTGTAGATGTGTCACCGCACTCGTTCAAACGGATAGAAATGTTTAAATGTGCATTTATGCAAAAGGTCTCAAAGGGAATTAAAGTCACACTTGCACTTTTCCGTGTGTGCTCTAAATAACTGAGTTTTCTATATTGTTAAATTAAACTCACACAGTCCCCTTTCAAAGTAGATCTAAGTGAAGGTCATTAAACTCAGACAAAACGCTTCTTATGGCCTCTGGTTTGATTTAAACGACTGCAGAGAGTTTTTAACCCAGATTTCCTTATTTTTGTATTCCCAGCGGGACCTACCACTCCAGAGATGAGAGCACAGACAGTGGCTTGAGTATGAGCAGCTACAGCGTCCCTCGCACTCCAGATGACTTCCTCAACAGTGTTGATGAGATGGACACAGGTGAGTTAACGGCTGAGTCTAAAATAAGTCCATGTTGAAATGTTTCATGCACAAAAAGTTTTGCTGCAAAAAGTCTGCTGTGCACAAACAGATTAACGTGGTTCAACTGTGATCTCTAATGTTGTGCACCAAGCTCAGTCAGATAATGTCACCATTTTCTTTTGTTCGTCAGGGGACCCACTTCCACCCTCCATGGCAACTCAGCCCAATCGTTTCCCAGACTACCTGGATGCCATTCCGGGAACAGACGTGGATCTGGGCACCCTGGAGAGCGAGAGCATGGCGGTGGAGGGCGAAGAGCTGATGCCCAGTCTGCAGGAGGCCCTGAGCTCTGACATTCTCAACGACATGGAGTCTGTGCTGGCAGCTACCAAGATCGACAAGGAGAACTTCCTGACATGGCTATAGAGGACCTGAGCACGGCGCGCCTCGCTCCTCTCCCTACACTCTGAACTTCTGCCAGCTCTGATCTGTGGAACATTCATAGATGCTTTTACCAGACATTTCAGCAAGCCTCTCGGGACTTCTCTGTCTCTCAGCGTGTAAGGCGCACCTCTTTTCAGTATTGTTCTGTTCTTTTCACTGGTGTTTTATCTTTTAATTTTGTCTGTGTCTTCAAGGCTGGCCTATGAACAGACAATTATGCAAGGGTCCCTACATCTATCACAGGTCTGTTGGTGAATCTAGGGCTTATTTACCTAGAGCATAGCTGAACTGCGCAGGTGTATGTACTCCTCTGCAAGGACTGCCATTATTGCTTATCATCTGGAGTCTCTGGAGCTTCTCTTTCTTGCAGTTTAGCATGAAGCAGCACCACATAACCGTGTTTGGGACTATTGCATTTAGTTAAGTAGCTTTATATCTGGCCTCAAGTGTTTCTTTTTTTCTTACAAGCCTGAGAAACCAAAAATGATGTATTTAAAGTATAAAGAACAATACTGATTTGGAGTAAAGGTAATGTGAGGCCCAGTTTGGACATGATGGCTTTGCTTTTGGGGGGGGTGGGGGGTTGGAACCAGGGGACCGACTACATTGCTGCTTGGCTGTGCCAGCAAGTCTAAGTTAAACCTTTGATATAGATCAAGTGCCTTCAGTTGTATTTTTAGACGCGAGCATAACAAATAATTACCCAGCTTCTGTAATGCAACAATAAGCATCAGGCTGTATTCAGAAATATCAGCCACGTATTTCTCTAATGTTCAATCAAAATTGTATTTTATTTTATAAACAGAAGGTGATTTGGGGCTCTTTTTTAACTCCTAGTTTCTTTGTATCTCAGTCTTATACAAGCCTAACTCACAATTAATTTGTTTGGCCTTTTTAGTATTTTGTTTTTAGCTTATTACATATGTACGATAGCTTAGATCAAACGGCATTTTGCTTGTATTTTTTTCATAGATGAATTGAAACCTTTTTAACAGGGTTAAATGTTAATGCAGCACGTCACTTCCAGATTCAGTCTGTCAATTTTTAATTGTTTTTTTTCCCTTTACTATATACACATATATTAGTTTTTTTATTTTGTTGATCACAAGCAGCTTTTACTATCTCTGCTAAACATTAACCAAAAAGGCAGATCTCTTGACTCAGCAGAAACTATAGCTCTTTGATCAGTTCCAGCTTGTGACAGCATACAGTGTACATGAGTTCTAATGTTTAAAACCGTCTTCCTAAAGAGGGAGCTGAACCCTCTGCGCAATGCTGTGTTGAGTGTTTAAATGAGAGGTTTATAGACTGCAGCTTGGACATGATTAAGCAGGTTTAAGAGTCATGTGCAGGGGAGTGTAGAGGGTCAGGGTTTGACTGATGGCTGCAAGTTACAGTTTTTTTTTTATTTCAAAAGAATAAAAATTCAGAAACAATCAGATTTGTCAGTTAAGATTCATGGCAGATTCCAAAGATGTTTTTTTTTCTTTTTGTAAAGACACTAACAGTTATTCTCCTTCCATCTTCCGAGTCCAGAAATGGTGTGATTTGTAAATCAGCCTCTGTATGAACAAACTGTATAAGCTAATGAGATGATTTATGTATGTTTAAGTGTTAATGGACACGTCTGAATAGGTCCAGCTGAGAGATTTTCTTTTTACTTGCTTGTTTTGAGTGACTAACCCTGAGATTTTTAAGATGAGGTTTCAGAACAGCAAAGCAAGTGATCCTCCAATAAGCACTCGCATGTTTACATACTTTAACTGCTACAGCCGCAGGTGGAGACAACACACTGACAGCTCTCTCATAATCATGTTATGTTGATGTTTACACGACGACTACATCTTCGCATTACTGCAGTAACCTTTGAATAATCAGCCTGCTGTGCATGCCCTAGGTTTAGGCCTTGCAGGATGTCAAGCTGATTCTGTTGCCAGCCATTAGTAAATTGGTAGCATTAACATGATGGAATACTAAACATATGTATTTTAGATTAGAGGACATGAACAATTTTTTTTTTATTCTGTGTGAGAAACGTTTTAGTTCTGATTTTTACTGATCATTAAGTCATATTTTGATGGATTTAAAAGATGGATAAACAGTGTTGGTGAGAACAATGCAACTAAAATAAGTGGTACACCACAGTGCTTGTATTGCACGGCTAGAGTTTTCATTTTAATGCAATGATGCATTTTGTCACACAAACCTGATTTCTACGCTTACCTAGTGTGTAATTGAGAGCATTATTAGTTGTTCACTCATTGTAGCAGTAGAACTAATCACACGTTAAAGGATTTTGTATTTAGAGTTTTCTAAATGCACATGAAATGAATTTATATTCAGTAATGACCGTTCATTTTTGATAGATATGTGCATGTGTTTTAGAACAAATTCTGTTACATTATATCTTTCTTCATATGATAGATGATAATTTGAAATTGGCCTCAAATAAAGTATATACTTTGTGGTAATTTTTACGTTTGTGGCGATGTATTTCATGTTGTTTGCAAAAATTGAACTAAATAATTTGCATTGAATCATTTTATCTGGGCTCTATTCTTTCCACTGGTGTTATCTTCAAACTGTCCTTTTGATTCAAAAGAAATGTGCAATGTTTTCAGATCCTGAAAATAATGCAATGTGTTTACTTTATATATTTTGTGCAAAACTCACATAGGAATTAATCTCAGGGCACTTCATAGAGAAAGTAAACTAGTTAAAGGGGAACACTGGTATTTTTAAACCTAGACCTTATTTCTGGCATGACATATGTTTATCTATTCACCAAGAACAGTTTGGCGAAAGTCGGCGTCCTTCAGAAGATATTTAGAAAAAATGTGATCCATATAACAGAGTGAACGGGGCTTAGACGATGCAGCCTCTAAATAAGGCATTATCTGTCTTTATTTCACCAATACTTTAAGAAGAATGAATGAATGAACGTGTACTATAGCTCTGTTAGCTCATAGGTGCTGTTATGTGGCTACTTGCAGCTATAGGAGAGCTAATGGAGCGATTTCTACACACACCTCCACTGGGAACACTTCATCGACACGCATGGCTGTCGGACGGGGGATTGTCGGACTGGCGGGATGTCGGAATGGGTGTTACCACCCGCAAACTCCGTGTTAAATTAGCCGACTGCCACAGAGCACGGAATAAATAAGCCGCGTAATCTATATGTAACTCAGTAACATAAGCACGCTAACAAGGTGACAATTTTACAATACATTTAGGGATGGATCGAAATATAAAACTAGACAGCAACAACGGTAGGTAATGTGGACTGTGATAGAATTTTATTTATTGTATTAGAGTCAGCATTAGCATTTCTAAGCTAATAATAAAAAGTCTTGCTAGCCTGGACCGATACTAAGTTTGTAACATATGTGCCCTCTAGTGGTAAAAAAAGTAACTACAGCATTACCACACAATCATTAAGACAGTTTAAATAGGTTCTCATTTCTAGTGAATACTGTGCATAAAAATTAATAACTGATGCAGTTATATATCGTGAACATTGGGTGACGCTGTATGCTCACTAATACGATGATGTGAAACAATCAAACTGAAACTGTAACAAAGTGATGTCTGAATAAAAAAAACATTTGGAAATATGACACTTTACTTTTGCATCTGACGTGCATCCAGTGAAGAAATCTCACTGGAGAAGATCAAGACAAATTTGTTCAATAGCCCAATCTACTGATAAACTGAGTGGTATATTATCAAAGGATTCTCTGACGACTAGAATCAAACGCACCCCTTAAACTGTTTTCCTGTCGAATTTTGTATTCCTTGCCATCTTTATGGAGTAATTCTGTAACATATTCTATAATATTTCTCATGCTTAACGATTAAATCTATTACAGTCACTGTGAAAATAAGGTTCCAAAAGACATTTACAGCGTTGTCGTGTAACCATGCCAGTCCTTGGTACTGGCAGGTTCAGTTCTCTCTTTCTCTGATGGTACCCTGCATTGTGTTTTAGGAATGGTATTGAGACTGGTTTGATTTCGCCTGCACCGGCTGTTTATTCTCTCCTGCATAACATGTGAGAATGCTGGTCAGGCACGGTTAATTCAAACATACTGCAGGGGAATGGAAATGCTTAATGAAGGAACTCCCACATACAGACTGCTAAAAAGGAACCAACTTACCTCGGACGCATCTGTCCCAATACTGACGTCCATCAGGTGCAGCTGATGACGTAACCCCGCCAGCATTAAGGAGGAGACGCCCAACAGCCAACACAATGCAGGAAATTACAATATTACAATAATAAAAAGCAAGTGGAATAATAACTATTTACTCCGTTACAGTCGCATATCCAAAGTGGATTCCTCAACCACAACTGTGCATTGCTTTTCAAGGCTCACAGGTAAGTTGATGCTTGACAGTATCATATCAAGTTTGAATGTTTTCTGATATGAATAAAGATGATGCAAAAACTACTGATATTCAGAGGTTTTTACACCTATACAATAAGCTTGGTATCCTGCAAACTTAAGATGTGGATTTGAATGTGATATGGTCAGCCACAAGTTGCTTTGACCTGGGAAAAACTTTGACTAGCGCTTCTCTGCCTTTATTTAATTTATCTGAAAATACTTGTGAAAATATGTAAAAACTCATGTTAATCACTCTCACCAAAGTAATAGGATACTCCAACGTTGTGATTCTGAAAATCAAACACATAACTGTCATTGCAGTTGATCAGTATGAATAGACTGAAATGTGGAATATGTTCTTACAAAATGCATTAATTTATACAAGCTTTGCTAAGCTAACATTTATAAAATGTTTATAAATTAAACATGCCATAGTGCATTTGTTATAAACTTATTGTAATTTAGTTTTTAATCAAATAAACCATCAAACTCCTCATGAAGAAAACAAACAAAAGTAAGACATTCAAATAAAGTTTATTAATTATATGTATTATAATGTCTAATAACTATCCCAAATATCATTAAATATCACATGAGAACAACAATGGTTACATTATTTAAACTGCACTGAAAACTACCACAGATGAGAGGGTTTACATGTCAAGGAGGGAACATCTGCTGCGTTTGTGGTGGCAAAACCTGACGGGAACCACCACATCGTGCTAAACTATGGATGAAGAGTTAGAAACTTAATGCAAGGTGGCTTTAAAAGTAACACAGCAATGTTTTGTTTTCACAGTGGGAATTTTGTATTTTATCCTATAAGAACAACACTAGAGCATGAAATACAGTCCACACATACAGTGACTGCAAAGAAAAGCAGTTTTTCGGCCAATATATCAGGAACAAATATGCAGAGAACAGAAAACACATTATCTTCACAGTAAATACAATACAAAACGATTTAGTATACTTTGATAACAAATAATATGAGTTTATAAAATTCCATTTTAACATTACCTACAAACGTTATCCCTTCTGCCTTACATGCTTGGCCTCTATAATTTGAGCTGCAAGTTGACTTTTAGAAATCGGTGACCCAGATTCATGAGTGACTGCCCAGAATCTCATCCAGATTTATATCTTTCATCCAGTCATCATTTCCAGAACCAGATTTAAGCAGAGAATCGATGAAGTCTGAGTCTGCATTGATTCCTGGGACTGTGTTGTCTCCATCAGGGAGGAAGTCAAAGGTCAAACGGTTTGATCTGTTGTTCTGGTAGCTGCTCGAGCTGGGACTGGCCTCGGCAAAGTTACCCGCTGGTACTCTCTGCTCAGGAGAGGCCTGGTTCAGGTTTCCCATTGGTGATGGGGAGCCCATCATTGCTTGGCTTGATCTTGCGTTGGTGTCTCTTATCGAAGGGGTAAGAGGGAGCATCCCGATGTCTGGCGCTACTTGGTTGGGAGGGCCGATGTGCCTCTGTTGGTAAGGATGGTTTTGCATGTCCTGCACACTCTGCGACTGTAGTGGGTTGGGTAGACGCCTAATGCTTAGTCCAGTTGTCACTTGTTTGTTGGCTGAGCCCCAGCCCATGCCAACATTTGTCATCAAGCCTCCTAGACCCTGTCGGGGCACCCCTGGGGAATGTAAATCAGCTGTTACTCTCTGGTGTTGTACACCTGCTACATTGTTCATCCCAAAGGACTTTCCTTGGGTGTTTGGCCCCACAAACCTAGGTTTACTCTGATTCAGTCCAATACGATTGTGAGGGTTTTGCTGCTGGAACTGGCCAATACAAGAGCTCTGATTACAGTCTGTCGCAATACCAAATCTGTGGTCCAACGGTAAAGGGCTCAGCTTTGAAGCAGACCCACTCGGGTGGTGACAGGACATGGACTGTAGGTTCTCAGGACCATTGTTAGGGGACTGAGAGGAGTTCTGACCTGAACAGATTCCAAACAAAGCTGGTTAAAATTAGGATTACTTGCCAGGATAAAAAGAGTTGCTTACTTGTCAGCAGCACTGTACCTGTGAAGATATTTCCTGGCTGAACTCCGACCATGCTTCTTGACTGCTTGTAATCTGGTGGTGGTCTCGTAAGATGTCGGCTGAACTGATCATGTGTATTGTCTTTGTCCTAAAAGGGAAAGGCAAAGTTATGAATATTGCTCATATGACTGATCAATTCAAACTATGAACTGTTGCTTAATGAAGATAAAAGCTATAAATGCAACTTACTGAATTGCTGATGGTGTGTTGTTGCTGGTTAAGCTGTCTTTGCATGGTCTGGGTTTTGGCTGGGCCTTTCTGCTGGTTGTTGGCTTCTGAGGGCCGTGACTGTGACTGGGCTGACATGACTCCTAAACTTCCATTAGTGGGCAGCCTCGGACCAGTAGGAACACCCTTTGAAGAAGAAGCACAGGATGTTTTTGCCACTATAACGTCTTTGAATAACTTGTTATGCTCCGTATCTGCTAAAAGCCTTGCAAAGCGTCGTGAAAACACAAAGCCAAAGTAATGCAACAACTTAGGTTGACCACTAGAGGGCAAAACTCTACAAGACATTATATATCTGTGTCAAAGATGCTATTCTGCCTCCAGAATGTGGTCAAGGCTACTCCCTCTGCAGATGAAAAAAGGGAGAGTTAGAGAGAAGCTTTTTTTGGAAGGGGGAGAATGAGTCCTCCTCAAGGCCTGCCTCTCCCTTGATAATTGTGTCTAAAGAGAGTGGAAAGAATCCCTGAGACAGCAGGAAATGTATGCCGATGGGAAGTTAAGCGGCAGCACCAGTAGCCATGGTGCTCCATTTAAAAAGCTCTCCTTTACTGATCACTATGTTGTGTTTGGCAAAAAGGCATTCCATCCTCTGGAAACCCATTTGGCTCATGACACTATCACTGATTAAAATGTTGTAGTCGGCAGCACTCAAATTTAATTGAGACATCCACACTAGCTTTTTGTTTGAAGTCTCATCCTCGTGCTTTTGCAGATAAGCTTTCACCATCACGGGCGTTTGACACTATATATGTCCTTGGACTACATACTTCCTTAAGCTGTTTTAGGCAGCTGTGCAGACCATCCAAGCACTCCAACTAAAACTTGTCTTTAATGTGGACACAAGGACACCCTAACAATGCTCAAACTTCACCTAAGCGCGAGTATTCGTCATGAAGGAGGTTAATGTGCACCAAATCCAAGTCAACACACACTGTGTATACATTGTCAGTCATTGTGTTGACTTTGAATGTTTCCCAGGGTGAAATGGATTAGAAATCCAACAGTGCATTTAGCAGAAGCTATTACAGGCCAGATCCTTTGTAGAGAATAAATACCTACAAGGCGGAGACTTTGTGATCCCGAAAAGTTAAAAAACAGATTCTATACAGACACACACACACACACACACACATATATATATATATAAAATTAGACAGTTACATTAGGGAATTAGGGGGTGAAAGTCATAAGTTAAAGGGCATGGCTGGCTTTACTCAGTTAGAGATCAGAAGAACTGGTGACTTTGTTCCACCTTTGTTGGGAGTAAAAATCCAATGAGAGATGTTTTAGTAACTACATCTGAGTAATCCTCTCATCCTGATGTGTCATAAAGCTGTTTTCCATGCCCCCCCCTCATTCTTCACAAGCTTGTTGTAAATGAATACCACATGTGGCTCAGACTCGAGAGTGCAAGCGGAGTGATTTAGTCTCCCATCCTGCGGCAGTGCAGGCAGCTGACAGTGATCCAGGCCTAGCCTTGCCGGCTCTCACACTGCACTTCCTCCAGTCTCGTCTCAGGATGCTGTCTCTGGGGAGTGCCTCGGCATCTGGACTTGGCCGCAGCTCCCTTTCCCAGGAAACAAGTACTCCCTTCACAGCACTGCCGATGTGACCTGTTAAGACCAACCTCTGTGGCCCTGCTCTTATCCTTACTGAAAGATGTGGTGCCACAACATCATCAACAAAAGTTGTGGAGACTTTACTGCAAGTAACACCTTGTCTTTTAGTCGCTGTAAGTTTTATTCTTATTACTGTTCAATCATTTTTGGTAGTCATTTTCTGTTATTGGACAGGAAGCGGATGAGAGAACAGGTGGAGAATAAAGCCCAATACCGGTCAAACATTCAGATTCAAAGCATGGTTGTTGGGGTTTTGTGTCTGACAATGCTGCAAATGTAACCTTTCAAATCAGGAGAGTATTCTGTTGGTAGAAGCTCTAGAATTGAAAGGAGATTTAGATTTAGCTGAACTTAATCACTGGATGATGAAATTGTTGTCAAATGTCTCCATTTAATCTAATCCTGACGGCGTTGGTACGGCACCAGTGAAAAGTTTGGACAAACCTACCCATTCACTTGCCTGGTGCAGTGTACACACAGCCAAGATTAGATCAAACGAAGATTTGATTTGATTTCTAAAAGAGTTTTACGATAGCTTCATGTAACCTGAATTGTTACATGTTTAACTAACTAACTGGCAAACATTTAGCCAAAATAAAAGTTAGAAAGGTGTCAAGGAAGGACTAATAAAAATGTTTGATTTAACCATGTGAAAATGTGTATTTTGTGCTATAAATTAAAGTCTAAATGAATCATGTAGGCCTGAGATGGACCGGTCCTGTCCAGGGTGTACCCTGCCTCTGCCCGATGACGGCAGCGATGGACGACCCGGATATGGAATAAGCGGGTATAGAAACTGAATGAGTAATTCTTTAAATTCATTAAACCCTCTGAACCGGCACGAATGTCTACATCACATTTGGTTACCAAAAGAAATTATGAGCAAATCAAACCCGAGTATGAACAGTGACATTCTGCAGTAACATTTAATATCTGAGTAGTTTTCCTTCTCTGATGAACTAACATGTACCCCCCTTAAAGTATTTTTTCTCTCTTTAGCTATGACACAGGCTTAATGTCCCTTACACTTCCCTTGAACAATTTATACTTTCAGCTTTTTTTGTGCGATATCAAAATGAAACTAATTCACAAAGGTGGACTTGCATGTCAACATGCTTGCGTCAGCAGTTGGTTATCAAGTTGTTAAAAAACAAGCTCAGTAAGGAACACATCCGGCTGTTTTAAACCAAAAAAAGAAGTCCGCAGCTTCATTCAGTGGGAGGAAGTCCACTGCTAGTAGCTTGTGTTACACAGGGGATCAGGACGTTCTTTCAGGACCTTTATTTCTCTGGCATTACTAATTCAGCTCACTGTGGGAAGAGACTTTGCTCCTTTTTTTCCCCCTCTCTGTGAGCCATTCCCTCCTCATTAGCTGGAATTTTAACCCTGTCCTTGCTGATCGCGAAAGACAATCCCCATTATCTGCACTTTCACACACATCTCCTGAAATTAGAGGTTAGCTGTTGTTTCTTTGGCGTAACTCCTGCACCGTTACATCTCCAGCATCATGTTTACACGTACAAACACACTGGAACACAAAGCCCGAAGGAAAGTTGTCTGATCAAACCTTTATCCCTAACAAAGATGCCTGGTGACCTTGGCATTTTAAAGACCAAGCATTTTAAGGTGACCAAGCTTCTTCTTTTAGGACCTGTGGGCTTTGGAAAAGTTTACTCTTTTACCAATTCCTCATATTACATTTGAAGCATTTTCATTATTTGATATCCAGCTGCTTAAAAATTCTTCCACTTCGTTATCACCACTTTAAGTTTTAATTATGTCCCATGCTCAGCTGCCTATAATTCAGCTTTTAAATATGCTACATTACTGTAAGGAGCAGAGAATTATTATATTCACTTAAGCTAATTCAAACTTCACTTGCTTTTTTATTCTTTTATATCTGTTTATGATGAATTGTGTGGAAAACGTAAAAATCCTCATAACATAATTTTGACAAATCACAATCCCACTTCAGGATATCCCAATGCTATTCTAACAAGTTTAAACTAATTTAAGATATGCAAAAGAGACTGTAGACATAGTTAATTGAGGGGTACTGAATATATCTTTAACTGGAATTGTCACGTGTCAGAATGCAAGAAGTTTAGTAGTAAAACTGCTGCTGCTCCATCTGTGTGATGCTGTATCTTCCCACCTTATTTACTTCTATGTCTGTATAACTCCCCCCCTGTTTCCCATTCCCACCCTCCCCCAGTCATTCAAGCACTTCTCTTGATCTGCAGAGTTTATGAGAGCTCTCTTGTGTGGCTCACATTATCATTTCACACAAAGACAGCTACAGATACTGTTGGTGCAAAAATGAAAGAGGGGACAGTCTAAATCTCCCCAATCATAACAAATCAGTGATTCAACCTCCGGCACCAGGCTAAGCAGATTACTGTCATTTTCCACCACTTGTCCCTTGTAGCTAACACCCTCCAATTAGTAAATCCCGCTGTGCATATCTGTGCCCTGACAGGGAGCCTCCATGACAAGCAGAGAAATTAGAAATCCTGCATGTTAATTTACCGTGCTCTGGCAATCCGTGTCATCGTCAAAACACTTTCAGGGGAAATACATAATGAAGGAACTCACAACAGCAAAGGCACAGACATTAGCAAGAACAATAAAGTCCCAAAACAAAGTGTCGTATTACCAATAATAAAACAGCAGGCTGGCTGCTAGATGCAAGATATCTGAGGTGAGTTTGATCGGGCTGTGGATCATCTTACTACACCACCAAAAAACAACCTACATTCTTATTCACCTCATTCAAACAATGTAAAAACACATGCAAGGCAGTCATTTAGATATTCTGCAGCCCTTTGACGTTCTCCTACTGTTTGTAAATTTAGGCAATAGCATTTTATTACACTACTGATAGTGGTTATTGCCATTAACACTTAGCTCGTAATCTCACGACGCTGCATGTCATTAATTGCAGTCATTACATATAGGTCTCGGCTTCATGAAGACCTTACTTCAACAAGTAGATTATTTTCCATTATAACGTACGACAGTAGATCTAGTAGCTGTAAAGACCAACTGTTTCAACGTGATTTTAATGATAACAGCGACGGTTTAATGATAACAGCAACAGTTATAAAAATACTTTTTTTTATATAAAAACCACTGCTCTTTCATTTCAATGCCATTTAGATTTTTATTCTCTTTTTAGCTTTTTACCATCAAGACCAAATGACATCTGGACAGCTCTTACCTGATGCTGCTGAGACAGTCTGAATGGCATCCCCGCAGAAACTGACTTGGGTTGTAGACAAAGCGCCCCTGATGTGGAGATCTGTTGGTTCTGGAAATGGAGAGTTGAATGTGGCTGATTTTGGCTCTGTGATGGTGTCTGCTGCTGGATCTCTGACTTGTTCACTGGGTTTGTCATAAGAGACATGGGCTGGCTGGTAGAATGAGGTGCTTTGGGGCTGAAGTGCAATGTGGGCTTGGTGCTGAGACCCTTCATGTCCAATTGATGGGAGCCATTGTGGCTGTTTGACTTGAAGAGGCAGTTGCTGATCCCCTTATTATGGGACACAATCCTCTGCTGACTAAGGGAGGCTGAACTGGATATCTTTTCTTGGGGAAAAGTGCTGGTGGTGGAATGGGTGCTCATTGCAGGTGCCCAACTGGTCAATCCAACAGGCGGAGTTTGGTGGTGGTGATGGAGAAGAGAACTTGGCGGATGCTGGTTTGCAGCCATCTGCTTGAGTTGCTGTGCGTGGGATATTTTTGGCCAGCAAGACATGTCTCTGGGGTTTCCTCCCTGAGTGCTAGCTTTCTGCGATGTGTTGGTAGAAAAGGTGCTGGTCAGCGTGAAGGAAGGACCCGCTGAAGCTGGTCGAAGCTGTGGCGACCCCCCAGGAACCTGGCCAAAATCTGGTGAGTGTTCTGTCTTTATTGGCTTCTCCATTGGGGAACACAAATTGGCAGTTGCTCCTGCTGAGCTTGGTCGACCCAGATCCAAACCAAATGTATCATCCTGCTTAAGCATCTTCTCAAACTCAAGATCATTCAGAGGGGGCACTGACTTTGTCAGTTCATCAAACAGATCCTGAAGCTCCGGGTCAATCTGTCCACCACCCTCATCTTTAAAATCAAAAATCATTTCGGAGTTTGACTGGCCACAAGATTGGATCTCTACGGGCTCCTTTTTCATCTCTTTCAGAGTCATGTTAAATACGTCTGACCCGAGCCCATGGGGCACCATATAATTCTTCCTCTGCATGCTTGTGGTTGAAGAGCCTTGCAGAGAATGGGACTGAGTGAGGTTGTGGTTGCAGGTAACATGTCCCAGGCCGCCAGTGTCCACACGTGCACGCTTAAAGTCTGATCCAGAGAAACCACAAGAGAGACCATTCTGCTTCGGTGCATGTCCCGGTGCATTTCCCTCAATTTTCCTTCGGAGAGATCCTTGAAGCTGCAACACACAACGTAGAAGAATTACACCTTGAAAATACAAGCAACAACTTCAGCGAATAACCCTCATCTCACTCTTACTTAATTCAATGATTTTTTTCAATGGGTTAGTCTTTTTTCCCCTTGATGGTCAAGGCAGTTTGAAAAAGACTCTGAAAACATTATAGTTAATTACACTTAAAGGGTAAAGTATCTACATGCACACAAATCCTGCTTCACAGTTCAAACAAAACCTGTAGATACTGCAAACTTGTGAAATTTAAGAAGAAGCTTTTTTCATAGAGAACAGAGATGATTTTACAAAAGCAATGTCTCTCTGATTTACTCTGGTACACTGTAAATGAACCAGTCACATCACTTTGTAAGAGCATGCAGTTACATTGAGATAACGCCTGCTAAACTTACAATTTTATTTAAACAGCAATGAGGCAGTAAAAATGTGTTTTGATATGTAGTCTGAGCACAGCGAATGGGATGAGCAGATAGTTAGGAATCTGATACAGTCGACAGACCGCAGAGAGAAGAATAGGGTCTTTGTCTGTTTCCCTCATTTGCATACATTATATTTTTCTCCATTGTGCTTCGTTAGATAGCAGAGTTTCTCCTTTGTGGCAGAGATTCTGCTTAACATGCTGGTGCAGATATCTGATTTCCTTTTGTCCTATGCTTGTCTTCATATAGGTATGAACATGGTCGTGACTCACAACCCCAACCACTCAGTAACACTCCATAAAATAAAATTAAAAAATCCCAAATCAGTGGGTGTCTCAGCAGTTTGGCGAAGTAATCAAGTTTATTATTCTACTTGATAAAGAAAAACTGTGTCTAGTGGCTCATCTCATTCACACTGCTGTATAAACAAAGAGAAATGACTGAGTCTGTGACCATGTTTCAATGTGGAGTCTGCATGGAAACAAAATGGCTCTGATCAGTACAGGAGAGCAATATCAGTGTATTGTCTGTTTCACTGTGGGAACAAATTTGAGTCATTTCCACCTGCTGGCAAACATTACATTAAGATGATTCATAGCTTGAGGGTTTCAGTGGATCCTGCACTTCATTACATATCTGCTCTGTTCACGTCTGAATTACCTCTTCTAATGCTTTAACAATAATTCAGGAGATACATCCATACATTTTAATAAATGCACAAATGAATTAGCAGCTTACTCAGCCTCCTTTCTAAAATCTAATAAGTGTGTGTCCATGTGCATGTGTTTCAACATACTAAATTAATGATGACAATAATGCTTGTTGTGGTGGTGTACTGGGGGGGGGCAGTAAAATGATCTTTTGTATTCAACATTGCTGTAAACTGACACTTGAGGCATAGAAATGGTGCATTTCTGTAAGAATGCTTAAAATAATTATTCAAAAGTCAAAAGATTTTAATGGAACCCATTTATCTAAGTGCATCAGAAAAATTAGGACCTCACAGCTTTTGGCTCCGTTTCAGTGTTCACTTTGAAGGTGAAGGGAAAACAGTTTGCTCTGAGTCAAAGGCAAAGAGGGATCTGAGCATCAAACTAAAACAAACATTATCAGTTTGCTTCCATGTGAGCTACATTTTGTCATGGTCTAGACCTGCTGCTAGAGGACCTAATTTCACAGCCAACTGCAGGACTCCTCCATTTAAAACGTGTTCAGATAGTCAGTGTTAGCTGGACAGGTGATGCTTACTCCTCTCTGTGCAGAATAACACAAGCCTAACTCTGAAAGGTTGTCTTTTAAAGGCCATTGCTAATAGTGAAGAGTTTCTCTGAACACATCCAAACTCCATAAAGCCGTCAAATGTAAACTCATTTAGGAGCAAGCCACAACTTGATAAGCAGAAAATCTAAAATATGCACTATTTACTGACAACCCTGTTACAGTAATAGACATCTTAATGACAATAATGCTTGTTGTTATGGTGGTGGTGTACTAGGGAGGGGGGGCAGTAAAATGATCTTTTGTATTCAACATTGCTGTAAACTGACACTTTAGGCATAGAAATGGTGCATTTCTGTAAGAATGGTTAAAGTGCATCTAAGTGCATCGTGTATCTAGCAACAAAATAAAAACAAAAAGTGCACCCATATAGATTCTGGAACTATGTCATTATTTTCTTAAAGGTAGAAATAAACCATTAATCGAACACACTTCTAAAGGTATGCCACACCATATCAAATGTGGAATAACTTCAGCATTAATTAATCAATTATTATTACTAAAGTTCTTAACAGAGACAACAGAGGAAGATCTGCTGTGACTGGCTGCCGGCGGTCGAGTTAATACCGAATCAGGCAGACAAACAATTTAAACTGCAAATGCTTGATTAGCTCATCAACATTTTTACATCCACACTAAGCATTACTGGACATCTGCAATCCTTCCAAATTCAGATGTAAATAGGCCCTTTACTGTGCACAGCTCACGCTCACTTTCTGGAGAAGACAGACAAGAAAAGTCATGGTTCAAGGAACTGTCTGTGAAAGCACATCATGATTAATGGATAGGACTGTGCATGTGTTGCAAAAAGCTGTTGAGACAGGGTTGCTTCACTCCTGCCTCGGTGCCATTTAAAATGGCTACGAGGGAATTTTAATATAAAATTTGAAGGTGAATCTTATGTCTGCATCAAGATTTTCATCACTGCCGTTGTGCGTATCCTGATACCAACTTCGTTGTGGTTTAAAAACAACTGGCATCAAAGAGTTTTTCTTTTTACATTCCATCAGAAAAGGACCGTCCTGCTCACTCATCTAAGTTCTCAGGAGCAGTGGCCTCCAAGCTGGCCTGAAATCCTCGTGACTGATCTCCAAGTGATCTGAAAATAGATTTTTTGATTAACATTTAATGAGCTCAGAAGCACTGAATCACTTTGAAAGTGACTCCTGCTACATGAGAGGCTTAAATGTATGTATTACATACTGTTCACCTTAAGAATAAACGAATAACTGCTTAAATCGATTTTTTCTGTCTACAAAATGTTGGTAGCAACAACAGATATAAGATAATATTCAGCATTTTAAAGATTTGAGCAGAAATGTGTATTTTTCCACTTTTTCTGACATCCACTGGGAAAGACTTCAGTTAAGAATATGGTATTTTCCGTGGTACTTATTATTGTCACTTTACTGTGGTAGCAAAGAACCTGACCTTGACCATGTCAAAGGAGACTATCTATTCATGGGAGCTGGAAGGCTGGTGGCTTCTGTGTCAAGCTGAGCAGTGTAGTGATGCTGAGCACTGTGGATGGGGCTCCGGGTGAGCCATCACAGGCTCCCAACACCAGACCTCTTAGATCTGTCAGTCCAGTGGCACAGCGCTTAGAGCCAAAAAATGCTTGACGGTGCAGGTCTGAGAGCGAGTGCAGGTTTTGTGTCCGCTTGCATGTTTTTTGAGTGCAAAAGTGTGGCTCAACAAAAGACTGTGTTCACCAGGCTTTAATCTTTTCACCAGAGCCCGGAAACATGTTGCAATCTTCTCCTGAGAGAGGGAGAGACCTCCCTCTCGGCATTTGACATGGAAAAAAAACATTCCCAAAATGAGGAATAAATGCAACTACTGTGTTCCTAGGGAGACATAATATTTATGTGGTTCTGCAGGTTGCACACTGTTGCAACAGGGAATTTAATGCCAGATAAGAAACAAGAGCCCCCAGACCAGTGCCAGTGATCAGCTATCATGCAAAATTCATCTGCCTGAAGAAGTGTGGAAAGTTCAGTTGAATTATGAAATTTGTACTAGCTATCTCATGCTGGGAGCCATGATACCATGACCAAAAAGAATCCTGGATTTATTTAAAGCCTGAGACTGAGACTCAGTGTGTACATTTACAAGTCAGAGTCAGACTGTTAGATTCTCTTTCTTAGAGTCTGTTTTTATTCAGCACAGAGCAATGAGTGTAAAATGTATTAATACATTTAATCCAACTTTCAAACTTTGAACACAAGAACAAGCAATATTTTACACCTTGCTGCAGAAATTAGTGACTAAATAATGACATCTGTGGGTCTGATTCGTCACTTTTTTCTCATGGTACAACTCAGTTAAGTATTTTTCCTGAAGTGCAAAAAAAATCATGAACAAACAAATAAAAACAAAAGATGCAAAACATGTTTAATCTGTTTCTGTGGGGCATGTGCTATAAGGCTGCACAGGGATGTGAGCATAGGTTCATGGCGTGCCTCCCTAATAAGGATGGGACAAAGCAGCACACTGCAGAGGTGGGCTACTTTTGGCTCATCAGCACTTTGCATCCCCACACTTCCTGACACAGTTGTATTAGATTGAAGCTGCCCTCCAGAGAGCAGCAGGAGAGAAGGATGAACAGAAGCAGCAGGGAAAAAAAAAGGAAGGCTGCTTTGTGGCAGCCTCTGGGAAAAGGCAAAAGATGATAAGAGCTCCTTTGAAGAGAAATCATCCATTATGTTTATTGAAGGCAGATTTTCTTTAACAGTTACTGTAGCTCAGCTCCAACACTGCATGGCGAAACTTGCTCTTTAAAAAAATGCATCTTTCACACCAAAAATCCTGTTACAGAAACTGTTACAGACACTTAGCAGCTATCCTTCATCCAAATGTGAAGATTACTAAAGCCAGAAATCCAATCCAAGTCTTTACTTTTGCACAACCTATATTCAGACTCCAGACATTTTAATGTGATGCTCCCATAGCTAAGGGTGCAGAAGAAGTATCTGAGAAATATACATGTAACCACATGTAAACCCCCAAACAAAGGTATGCAATGGACTAAGTATATGCAAAGCTCCTCTTTGACAGTTCAAGTCAATTGAACCCTTCTTAATAATGTAATAACACAGAATATTCTTGGCCTACCCAGGTAGTTTGAATGGCCTATTGTAAATTGTATTATCCAAGTATATTCTCCTGTCAGATACAATGATGAGAGTCTACGGGCTATGACTCTGTCAGGGCATTAAGGCAGCACCAGCTAGGCCACGCCACTGCAAACATACCACAGGTCACCAACATCGCAGTGACAAGCTGTCACATCATATCACCCATGGCCATGTGGCTCACAGAGCTCCTGACACTGCTGTCGCCTCTCATCTACATGTCATTCTTAACCACAAAGACATTTACTGAGGAGGGCTGAGACCTCTCCAGACTCAGGAGCAGTCCAATACAACACATACTGCTGTATTTTCTAGTAAAAGGATTGCATTCAGTAAATTATGTACATCCAGAAACTACAAAATGCATTTAGGCCTGCGTAGCACGATAAGGCAAAATTATGAAAAATGTCAGAATTTAACTATTACATCCCAACAACACACTTTGGACTCATATAACTTTTATTGAAAGAAGAAAACCTGAAGGGGGTGAGGGGAGAACTTATATTTATCATTACTAATACAGCAGACCAACATGAAGAACGATATGACCCTGCTGGATCTCCTCATGTCACCAGCTTCTAGGCATACAACAAAACAGCACTTAAACACACCACTAAGATGACTTCCAACTGACATCTGGGACCCATAATCTATGCCTGCACAAGAAAACATAACTCTCCAGGGCTGAAAGGGGTGGTAGTATGTATATTATATAATAAGTGAAACCAGAAAACTGGGCAGATTAAGTTTATCATAAACACAGCTGGGTTTGCTGGGTTTTTTGCTAATGTCTGTTCTCTTGATTATCAGTTGGTCTTCAGTTTCTTTACTCATGGCTGTGTTGTTGGGAAAGTGTTTGCATCGCTTGTTTAGAAGAAATTAAAATGAGAAATTAGGAAAAAATTGCAGGCAACTTTTTAAGTTAGCTGATTGCTTTCAGTCATCACACTGCCTTTCTGAACATCCAATCAGATTGAGCTCTCTCACCAACGGACCCGACAACCATTCAACATGTTGAATTGGCCCAAGAAAGGCAGCAATAGGGTGCGACAGGGCCAACAGTTTGTTACACATGGAAAAGACTAGAGAGACAGATGTTCACCAATGCTCCAGATGTTCCTGACAGCTCATTGTAAGCTTGGTGTGTAAGACTCTTAAGAAGACTATACTGATCTCAAAAAGTCTTAGTGCACGAAACACTCTTGCCACATTTTTATAGCTCTGTGCCGTTCAGTAAAATTGAAAGGACATCAAGTAACACAACGTGATGTTTCTTTCAGTGGATTTATGGCACCATTTCTGCCTCAGGGCAGGAGGAACAGCTTTCAATCTGGAAAGTTGAAGGTGTGCGAGGGCCGACATAAATCTGATAATTTCAAGGATTCTTAACAGCCAAGGCTTAAACCAGCTATTACTGATCTTTTTTTCACTCTCGGGTGCAGAGGAGTCAAGTCGTTAACAAAGCACTTTTATATCATTACCTTTTAAGAGGGGTGTGACGATATACCCTGTTCACGAGAACAAGACGAGACGAGATTTTAAGAAGACTACCATGACAAAATGTATGACTGGACCAACAGACTTTTATTTAACCGAGTTGCACATGCATTTTGAAATGTTTTATTAGAACTCTTTACATGCATGATGTAAGCATGAGCTTTTAATAAACTTCTTCTTCCTCAAATTTAAGCCGCGGTGTAAGGCATTATTTTCATACAATGCTTGCATATTGTCCCTGTCTTATCAGTCACTCTACTGCCATTTATCATTTCCGCCGGGTCCCCAAAATGCTGCCAAACAAACAATCTGAAAGTGGCAGGAGGATCTTCAACGGTGATACTGGTAATTTCATTCTGGCTGCTTCCCCTCCTGCTCCTCCTCTTCTTCTTTTCCTTCTCCTTCTTTATGTTCTGGCAGACTAGACGTAGGAAAGGCGCATTACTGCCCCCAAAGGTCACAAACAGAAGTTTGGATAGCTCACAAATCTCGATTTTAAACACGACGAGAAATATCGTCGACTTTAATCTCGCGAGATCTCACGGTACGAGATCTCGTCACACCCCTACCTTTTAATCTAACGAAATGTTATTTGCAAAATTAGCTGATATTTTTCAGTTGATCACCATGAACAACAGGTTTTGTTGTCGAATTGTTTATGATTTTTCTATTGTAAAAGACAAAGAAGATTCCAATTCTTGTGAAGATGGAAAGAAAATTAATAGCAATCAACAAATCAATTTAATACAATAAAGGAAACATCAGATAGGCAAATAAAAGCAATGGATCTTTAACTGCACACTGATCAAAACAATGAAAATTCTATGTTGATCATTTTTATTTCAGCTATCAAGATGCACACAATCTCTTGCTGCACAGGTCTAAGGCTCGCCTTGAACGCTTGTACCCTTAAAAGGCCATTACCATGCAACTACAAGTACCTTTTTCCCAGCAACCGTCAAACACAAGGCCTGCCTCCGGTCATGCCACAGGAAAAGGCACATAAGTAGGGAACAAGTTGCCTTCCTGTTTTCAAAGATGATTCCTATGGCATGCAGAACCATTTCCTGCTCACTAGGCTCAATTCACCATTTCAAACATCTGGCTGCTCTTCAGCATGCAGCTGCATTGCTCCGAGAGCCAAGAGTGCCACTACTGAGTTGAGTAACACAACCCTAAGCCATTCCAGTCATTTTTCTGGTCACAACAAAGAAAACCTATCATGTAGCTTCATTATCTAATGCTAACACTGTGCATTATTTAGGTTCTAGGGTAGGTTTTGCAGAGATCATTTGTACCATTTTCTGTACTTCTTTGTCCTGTTTATAACCTATCACCAAGTGTGTTGGATAATAAATTCCTTGAGACTTCATTTGAAGAGCAGTGGCTGTAGTTTCAAAGCAGGAAGCAATATTTGTCCATATATGATGTGGCTACAGTAAAGTGCTCTCCGGCAACGTTGCTGTGGCAATTTCCTGGTGAAGCAAGCATCCATTTTATATCCCGTGGGAAACCTGGGCTGAGTGGTTAATGCTGTGCTAATGCTGCTTCACTCAGCCAGGTCTTGATAAGCCTCATGCTTTTAGAGAGAAAAACACATTTAGTGTTTGAAATCGCTTCAATGGAGAAAGCTTTGAAAAATCCACTGGTTGAACAGAGTATACTTGTTGAGTTTTGCCATCTCTCTCAGCTTTCACTTAAAATCATGCACACGTGCATTAACATAGGCGAGCAGCCATACTAATCTGCACTCATGCTTTGAAACAATCCTCTGACAGTTTGGTTAGAAAAAAAAAAAAGGACAACTGCAGCTAGAAAGTAAGTAGAAAAAAATAAATGAGTGGGAAGCTTTGTTTGACTCCCACTCCTACCAGCCCTGACATTCCAAATAAGGTCTGTGAAGCCCAGTGCTTGCAGAAGCGGACACAGAAACTAAGGCAAAGCTCAGTGACTCCTGCCGAGGAGAAACTGTATAGATTGTATGGGAGGAACTGGGGGTCATGATGCAGAAAATATGTGACCTCGATATTAATTTATCATCAGCCTGACATTTCCCAGAAAGACTAAAACAAATATCACATGATATTATATATTTTAGCAGTTAACTACATAGAAGTTAATTTCTGTACAAACGGCCTGTATCTGTTGCTTTTTTTTTTTTACTCCATAAGGGTCATCTGCACACGTTCTTGCAGCACATGGGGACCTGTGGATATCTAGTCTGCCTACAAGGAAAAGATCCTGAAAACCTTTACAGGATGACTTTATTTGTATTTGTATGAGAGTTATTAAACATCTCTTGGTTTCAGAACTCTTGCAAACTCTAGAATTTGAGGAAAACAGGAAAGAAAAAGGGAAACTTTGAAAACGTCAAATGCTTTTTACAACACAAAAAGCATCAGGAACAAATGCAACGTGACTGAAAACTAAACGCACATTGCATCTTTAATGCAATTTTAAATGAAAGAGACAAACATTGGACAAGTTAAAAAACTAACCAGTGAGGAGAGAGAAACACCTATTACTTTGAGATCCAGCTAATTTCTCTGTGAAGTTTGAAAGAAAGTTATAAGCAGAGCTGATAATGCATTAAAATGTGTCACATGACCAGAAACAAGACACCAGATGTATACCTTAGCCCCATTTCACACATGCTGCAAAGAAGATGCCCACATTTTTCTGCAGTTGCTCAATCAAAGTGGACAAATAGAGGAAGAGAAGCACCGTTACAACGTGTGCTTTCAAAGGGAAATGTTTCATTCACAGGGTTGCCTCATTCTCCCTCACATAGCCTTGCAGGTACTGCCCTCACCAAAATCTGGAACGGTGACTATAGCAGTGGCAGGAAGAGTTCAAGGTTTCAGCAAAGTTTAAATGTCTAAGCAAGTTTCTGCATGCAAGCTGCTCCTGTGTGTGTCTACTGGGCTCTGCAAACCAATGCTGAAAACTTTCCCATGATGTGATCACTGACTTTCAGAGACAGTTAAAAAAGTTGAAATGCAAAGCAACCAAGCAACCGCTTTGATTTTAGACTGATTAAGCAGATTTATACTGATAAAGTAGGAAAAAAACAAATGGCTGATTGTCCCTTGAAAAAGACAAACTGGTCTTAATGTTTATTATTACACTGTATCATGGTTTAGAAGCTATGACCCAGTCCTGCTAAACTTCTAAATACAGATTACAGACAAAATAAAGGAAAAGCCTGAACTATAACAAGATGACCTCATAGCTTTGTCATGCTGTAGGGTAATTATGCTGGCATGGCTAGAGTCAACTTGTCCCATTAAAGAAAAGAGAGATAACTTTTACCCAATGACGACACACATCTATACTGATGGGAGGAAACTCTTTAAGGAATACACGCTCCCATCCATAGGATATGAGGTCATGAACTGACATGAATTTTGTGATGGGTATAAAAGGGATGTGAATCGTATGCTATGGGCTCGGTCCAACAGATGGGAGAACAGTGCTCTACACCAAACTTTCAGTTTGATTCATTCTACAACTTTCACGACTACGCCTGTGAGTTCTATTCATTGAATAAAATAATGTCACAGATTTACGTGCAACAAACAGTTAATTTGAATGCTGCAGCATAATTAAATATACCAGTTATAACAGCAGTGAACTTTTACACTTTAATATTCAAACACTGTAATCAGAATGTGAAAAACACAATATATTATGATTTCTTAAATTAATAAAACTTTGCTTCAGTTAACAGCTCCTTACACCTGATTCACCGTTGTTATACGTGTGCTTGTGGAGCACCTGCCCGAGTCTACGGATAAACTATAACACTGAGAACAGATGAGTGACAGAAGCTGCCTGAACAGAGAGGAAAGAAAAATGTGTCTCTGCATTCTTCTTTTCTACCCATTTACTCAGCTTTTGCACTGGGGTGCTTCACCACAAGACTTTTAAAGGGAGTGAAAATGGTATTTTCTGTTGGTGACATTCTTCTGGAACCAAACCTGAACGTAAATCCAACAGGAAATATGGAGGTCAGAAAAAAGTATTTAGGTCTTGCTCATATTTTGAGTGCTAAAGCGATAATGTAGCTGTTGGGAAAGGGCTTTTATGTCATGACACACACACACCTGGACGAACAGACACAGCAGAAGTGTCATTAAAACAAAAAGCAACAATGAAAATGTGATGAGATTCACGATGTTGGTCCTTATGCTGTGGCCACATTCAAGCACATCCTGTTAGGTCAAGGCTGCACACATGAAACTGCCATTTCCATCCCAGGATATAATATTTGGTCTGGGTGGAGGAGATTATCCTGCTTACTTGTGTGGATTTCACAGCTCAACTGGCAAGACATCCCTTCACTGACTAGACAGCTGTTTTTTCCCCATTTGCTTTGACTACTTCAGGCAAAACAGATGAGCCCAGTGAAACTCAGCTAAGGCAGCATAATGGAGGGGAAAATTCCCTCTTACTCAGGGAATTAATTCATGGAATGACAATAGAGACAAACACTGAAGCAGTGTTTCTGAAAGTTGTTCCATTACAAAGCACTCGATCTACCTATCAAAAAGAGAACTGGGATATAATATTTGTATGGTGTATTTTGTGTCGGTCAGCTGTCCATATTGTAATGCAGGTATTTTTATTAACTGTGCTACTAATGGAAAACACATGAAATCGTCCTCATGTCATCATCGTTGAACCAGTGGCACCTCAGTAGGACAGAAAAAGCTGTAACATATTTACTCATAAACGGTAGATGATAAGTTTCCTGTTGGTAGAGCAGCTGCAGCTCTTGTTCTCCGGATGAGTTTAAACATGTCGACACCTGAGGCACACGGGCAGTGTTAAACTGTAAGTCACTCGTGTTTTGGAAGCACTTGGCACTCAGTACACAGTCCTGACTCCAGCTACGGTCACAGCTCACCCGAGTCATTTAACTGGACTAACTGGTCCTTTTCCCAGTATACACGCACAAGAGCGGAATCGAGTTATCGCTGCAACGCTGTGGACTGTGTGAGAAAATGTTCAAGACGTGTTGGTGCTTCTGATTTTCTCTGTGGTTCTTTTATTAGAGTAGAGAGACAGTGCTGACATGCTTAAGTGACCAGGAGTTGACAGACAATGGGCTGGTTTTCAGGCAGTTTGTGATGGGTTTCGCCTTCTGACAAAAGAAACTCTCTTGGCAGTTTGACTGTAATAAGATCCACTTACACTTTATTATCTTTTTTTAAAAGATGGAACTCTGGAGCATGTGTGAGGCTCATAGGTTCATCTGAGTACAACTGGTGTGTACGTCTGGGTTGGAGAAACTCTACATCATACAATTTTGATTGGACTAACATGTTTACATGCATTTTATAGGTCACATTTTGGTTGGACCAGCAGAATAAACAGTTGTTTTCTGGTGCCATGTAGCTGAACATGCTCAGTGCAGTTATGTGTGTAAAACACCACTCCAAAGTATAAATGCACTTCATCTCACATTTAGACAACTGTAGACTACATAAAATGCGAGCTGTTAATTTGTCAGTCGGAACAGATGGATTGATTCAAATCTGAGAGTACTGAAGCCGTTCTGTCAAAAACAAACACTGTTAATGGAAATGTTAACCCTGTGGTGGTGTCATAGAGGAAATTGCTACAACCAGGGATTGGTCATGTGGGGGGGGGGGGTTGTGGTTTCATGGGAAACCGTGTTCATCAGCAACAGTGTCAGGCCATGCACATCTACATACAAACACATACATTTCAATATTTGGATCAATTATAGTTCAATTTAATAGTAGACTTATGATTGATATAATTTGATTAAATCTGGTTGATTGTCTAAAATTTGCAGTGCCATACATCCCAGTACAGCAAACTGCATATGGCAGAAATCATTTCTATCCTTTAAAAGGAGACACTCCATCAGACCTACAGTATGTGTCAAATAAGGTGAAGGCAAACATTAGGTTTGGAAATACTGGAACATTTTGATTCAGTGAATTTAGCACAATTGACCATGTCGGTGTACAAGCGAACCACAGAACACCATGCTGTTAGATTATGGCATGAAAAGGCTGGCTTTGTTGCCGGATGTGGGAAAAACATCCAATAGACTCTAAAAAAAGCACAGGAAGGAAACTGGGGGTGGGGTGGCAGTGAGTAGCAATGGGGGTGTGGTGGAGGAGAGTGGGAGTGAGAAAGGAATGTTCTCTTCACTCTCTCTTTCTTGTTATCATGCATACACACACATAATAACCCCAGTTTCTCACTAACGGCTATGAAAAGAATGCAGCATCACCGTTTTTCTCCTCCAGCGGAAGGGCTGGAGAACTGGTTTTTACTTGTTTAATGATCATTTGTCATCTTACTACACGAGAACCACATGACAAGAACTGCTCACTCTGGGTGTCATGGTTTTTGTGGCATTTGGTATAATTTCATTTAATTAGATTTTTATGGTCTAATGTGCTGCATAGTGACTGGAAACTAACATAGAGGTGCTTAATTATTGATTAATAATCACTGGGATGCAGTACTTGACCCTTTCCGCTGCCAAACACTAGCAGAGCCTAAACAAGTCTGCTTTAAGGATCAGCTTCATCAAACATTTCATCAGAATTACTTCTGGTGCAGACTGCTAAATGCTGGCTGTAAAGGTCAATCAGCAGGCTAAACATATGAACTAGTATTGACCCCACTTTGCAACATTTTAAATGCTTACCCGTTTTATATAGATGGTGTTCCTCAGCAATCCAGTTTAAAGCTGCTCACATGTAGTTAAAATGATTCACTCCTTAATTGGTGCCAGACTCACTCTTATCTTCTGGCAGAAACATCAACTTCTTGGCACTACCAGGTGGATTAAGCATACTTTGTACTTTTTTTTTTAAGGGGAGAAAAGAAGTACACATCCTAAATCACCACAGGCAATCATTTTGGGGAATAAGTCCCATTCCATCTCTGTGCAAAGACCTCTTATGGGACCCAGAAATAGTGCCTACGCAGCAACAATAATAAAACCTTTCTGATCGTGTCACCACAATTGAACATATTGCTTCTGCTATTTATTGACCATCTAAAAGTCATTGTATTTATCTGACTAGTATAATTTGTACACCCATTTTAAGCTAATGAGGACAATGACTACAGTTATGTTAACATGGTGGCATAGTGTCTCACAGCCTATACTTTTGTTAAGGCTTTTTTTTTTTACCTTTTCTCTCCAGACTTTGAAAAGAAAGCAACTAAAATACTCATCTCAGGTTTTTCACTTAAACAGCATCAGCACAAACTAATGCACAGTATGTTTCACAGTACAGTTTGTCCTTTGTGGGCTTCTGTACTAAAAAAGCAGTGCAACACAAGTAATGACCTGAAGAAGTTTCATGATGATACATGTTAGTTTAAAGAATTACCCAAAGAGAAGTTTTTAACATACCATTTTGGCTAAAAAGGACAAAGTAGTCTTCATAACAGAAGCATTAGTATATTTGGGATTAAACTGGGAATCCAAATTAAATCTATGCCTAATCAGCAGGTGAAATCAGTCTAAAACATGCAGCATCTCTGCCACTGAAGGCCCGTTTCCTGTAAAAACCAGACTTCAGATGATTCAACAGGAGAGATAGAGACCTGTGCTGGAGATGCAACAGCAGTTCATATGCGTCTCAAGGCAAAATGGAGACGGAGCAGGCGCCAAAGCGTAGCTCAGCACTGTGACACCTCACCACAGCAGAGCACTAACACAAACATTCCAGCTGCCACTTCGCAGCTTTACTGGGAGCTGAGGCAAGAAACAGGACCATCTATGTTACTCCTTAGACCTGAATCTCATGCCTCCAACAGGGTGAAACACCAGATTTGGCAATTGGTTTCCTTTCTTGAAATCCGACCACGTTTACACTCCAGTTAAGGGTGTCGTGATGATAACTGGGAAAATTAGAAATATGTACAATCAATATTGTTTGAGCCTTGTGGATCTTTTGTTAAGTAGCTGATGTGTCGGCCTTTTCTCACGAGAAAAAGTGCGACTGTTCTTTTTAGTACACTGAAGTGAAGTTATGCTATCCTAAAAACGCATGTCGTTGCTCATACTCATACAGAATGTAATTTATTTTCCAAACCAAATAATAAAGCATGTAATAACGGTTTAACTGTAGGCATAATGCGATGTGATAAGCACATTGGTCAACAACAAGCCGAGGAGGCTAAACTGAACATGAACACACCTCCAAAGTGTCGATGATGGGAACATTGTGTGCAATAAATTCAAACATGCGATGGATGTTTAGACACAGTTCAAGTGTTGCTTTCATTTGTTTCCTCCTCTGAATAAGTTCATCTGACCTTTGCAGTGGCTCTGTCTGTCTGATGTTCTGCTCTTATTTTATTCATTCATTTGCCCTGTATGGTTCCTTTTTAGCAATATTGTCAAATTCCTAGATAAGCCAATCATCAAAGCCAAAAGAAATGTTGAAAACTAAGACAAAGATCCAAGCTGCACTGACCGAAAAACTCTTTGAAGTCCCCACTGAAAGCAAAACTAATTATATTGTTTAAAGAAGTTGGCAGGTCCACAACACCGGGCGAATTAGGAGAAAACTCCATCTGCACAGCACCACAATCATCTGACGAAGAGCCATATGCATTTGCTGTAGTCTCACCTACATTTCTGCAGTAGATGCGGAAAGGATATAACGTGGAATATTACATTTAGATGTTGAAGATGAGATGGATATTTCCTTGCTTCTTACATTGTTTCTGCTGAGGCAGGGAAAAGAAGCTCATATTTAACACCAAAGAAAAGAATCAGAAAAGGAAACTAAATTAAAATAGTGTACAGCTTTAATTTGCCTTTAGTATTGTGCCGGATATTCATCTTTATGACATGCAGTTTGTTCATGTTGACTGGGTTTGTGACTCTCACCTTACATATATAAAACATCTATAATATTTCCCTGAGGATTACTGTTACAAAGGACAGAACATTACCACGATGCAAATGGAGTTGAACTATCTTCACCCCCAGCGCACAGGAGAAGGAGGGAGAGGAGAGAAGAATAAGTGAATGCTTGTGCCTCTTTTCAGCACTCTGCAACTCTGGAGCCTGGGAACTTCAGCAGCTTGGTCAGGCTCTGAGAAATATCCTGAGCTGTAATGTAAACATGCCTGAACTCTGATCCAGCAGGGCCCTCCCCTGCCCCCTCCCAGTTTAACTCTGGGCTCTGTGCAAGGGGTTCGCTTGCTGGTGACATCAGGAGCCCACTTTCCCATTTCCTGAGGAGGGTAATGACCCTGGGGAGCATGGGCTGTTTGAAGTCTTGCTGCAAATATAGCTGTTTTTCTCTGGTTCTTAGCATGTGAGTTTCAGAAGAAGAAGCCTTGTACTAAACCTAAAAAGATGAAGTTAAAGTAAAGAGCTGCAGTATAGTGAAGACAGGCGTTTTGTGTTAACATAGTAACAAACTGATATCCACGCCCAGAGCACCAGTGGCAGCTGTGATAATCTGATCTGTTTACAACAGCAGCGACAACAAGTCCAGGAAACTCTGACATATCAGGTGGCCGATTGTCAGATAAGTGTGAGAACGGTTCTAGATAAGCTCATGTTTATCCAGAGTCACAACCGTCAACTCCAGACCAACATTCAGATTTCACAACAGTCCCGCTGGTACAGAAAAATGAGTTTAAAAACCAAACAGACACTGTTAATCCTGAGCTAAACCACTCTCTGCCTCCAGGCATGAGCACAACTGCTTGCATTTCATTTTGCAATTGTCCCCTCAGTCCACCTTCCGTGCATTGCACATGAACACCTGTACATGCTTGTTCCCACAGGGTTCCAGTTTCAGCACTGCATAGCAAAGCACTCGTGGAAAGACACTCCAAGGCATTACCCCCCCCCTTCTTTTTTTTCCTCACACACGGTCCTGCCCTCGCTTCAATTAAGTCACAAGAAAAACTTGACAAATTTCAAAGAGCTCTCACAGTAGGACAAACAATACCAGGACAAAATCTACAAGTTCCCTCTACAAATGTACATAAACAAGGTGTTTTCTTTCCAAGCATTTGCTACGATTTATTCTTCTGTCCAAAGTCCAGATGATGAAAAAACATGAAAGATTAGTTTCCTTTTTTCAAGTGGATTTAGCAGCACCACAGGAGCACTAATTTATTGCTCATTCTAAAATCCCCATTTACTTCAGTGGAGATGAAATACAGATTAGATTTTTTTTTATTATGTCGAGGTCGATATAAAGCTTGAAATTTAAACAAGGTGCTGGCAACAAGTGGGACAACGACAAAGGAATGGTGGGGACTCTCTAATCCAACCCTTTGGGACTGGAAGTAATTCAGTAAATTACCCGGTGAAACAATCGCTTGCATGGTTCATTTATAGTCACACAATGAAACAACACATAAGCACAAAGGTGCGCTGCAATAGGAGCACTACCAAGGCAATGCAAACAATTTAACAGCATAAAACAGCATTTTATTAAGTCATTTTCACATTTTAATCAGGTGATGTCATCAGATTACAGCAGTGTTTCCCATCCTGGTGTTTTAGTTCACAGTTCTAATCTAAGGTATTTTTTTAAAAGAAGAAAAAAAACTGTCCATAAAGTCCTGTTTTAGACGAGGATTTCCATCCACAGAAATCCAACTGAAGCACTTTCAAGGACATACAAACAATCACCCTCCTGCCTACCGTAGCGGAAAATTTGCGTCACGTAAACATCTGACATCATGTGCCAAAAGTTCTCCCCATCTACAAGTTAAATATAAATATCTGAACATTTTCACCCTGGAAGGGGATTAGACTTCATGGACATAAAACATCAATTATTTCATTGCTGAAAGGCCAACATGCAAAGAATAAAAACATGTTTTTAGATACATCTGTGAATGTTTGAACAAGGCCACAGATTCTTCTTCCCACCTCAAACACACCTGGTTCAAATAAATAGAGCAGTTTTAGGATTCTGTGGAGCGAGACGATGAGATAATGAGGCAACCAAACCAACTGAATCAGGTGTGGGCGGGGCCAGGACCGTTTTTTACCTGCTTCATACAAGCATCAAACACTACAACAAACTGGCCTCATCTTCACATCACGTCAAACTAAAGGATATTCAATTACCTGTAAGATCTTTTTTTTTTTGTTGATCCACTGATCAAATGACTGACTCGTATCAACAGCAAACCTGTTTTTATAATTAAAAAAAAATAAATCACCAAGCTTGCATTGGCTGATTTGACACAAAAACAATAAAGTGCATACCACCAGGGAAGGTTTTTCCAAGTTGCTGATCAAGTTTATTTAGTATCTGAAGGTAAAGCTGTTTCCCTGTAAGCTCTGCTTGAAGCTGGGGACCTCAGCCAAGGACAGCTGGGAAATGTCTATGGAGGAAAGGCTTTTGCAGGACTGGCAGTTATTCTGATAAAAACCAAAGGCTAGATTTACCCCAAAGATCTGTCTGCTCTATAGCTCATCAACAGAATAGACCTAGCCCACCTGGACTGTCAGAGGATCATGTTCTTCTGAACATATACCACTTGCAGTGTATCACCCCTTGAAGACTAAGAATGGGATGGGTTTACTACATGATTTCTACAGCACTCTTCAAAGACAGATACAGCCTTCCCAGAGGCTGCTGAATAAAACATGAAGAGTGTGCAGCAGAATGGGTTTTGCGTGTGTGTATGTGTGTGTGTGACAGTTGGAGGGTGGCTGGGTGGAATAGTATAGACTGTGTTAGTGGGAAGTGGAAGGGAGGGTGAGGGGATCTTACGATGCTGCTGCTGGAGATACTGTATAACACATGATTCATAAATGCCTTTGATTTGACACACATCCTTACTGCCCCACTGAGTGCCAGGAAACTTCTGTCTTGATTCATAGGTTCTTTGTTTTCCACGGTAGAGCCGAACTTGTTTACACCATCTAAATTAGCCCAGAAAAGAATAAAAAGTGTGCTCATTTCAGGAGGAGAAGGGAATGCAATTGTTGCCAGGTACAGAGATGTCCCAGATTCAGAAAACACTTTTTGCAACGCGCAGCAGCAGCTGGTGCCGCAGCACGACTCGATTTGCTGAACATTGTCTTTTTTAAAACTGATTACACTCGATTAATATTTTCTTTGTACTCAGACAACCTTAAATGTATCATCATGTATCATATTATTTGACTTTTACGTTCATGATAATATGACATGACTATGTTATAACAACATAAACTTAAGTTTTAAAGAATGCTTTGAGATAACGTTCACATGGAAGGGAGTGGGTAAGGATCCAATTCATCCAACAGGGAAGGTCTTTTTGGGAAAAAATAGTTTCTAATCATATCTAATCCAACCCGTAGTCTGCTGTGTTGACTATGAACAACTCGAATGCATTCTTAGCTTTTTTTTATTTGCATTTGACATTGCCCTGAACAACTCACTGTAAAACAATGTAACTGTTGTTTGGACTGTTTTCTATGCTTACTGTGATTGTATGTTGGCAGTGGCTGCTTTGAAATGTTGAAAATATTATGTGCAACAGTCTTTTGCCTTCATATATTTCTTATCCATTTTGCCAGGCTGTCATTGTAAATAAGAATTTGGGCCTGATGACTTGCCTGAATAAATGATGGTTAAATAAATAAATAAGAACTTGAGGCACAGCAGTTTTAGTTCTCTCCACCGGTAACTGATTACTCACCTCCTGAAAGCTTTTACTGCATCTGTTCTTGTAAAAACCCAAGTGTCTCATAGGTTCTTTAAGGGGGAGGGGGATCCACTAGTGCACAGGAAGTGATGTTTTGTGGTTCTGACCAGATTGTTCGGAGCAGGATAGTCATACAGTACTGTGACTGAGCAGACAAGGAAAGGAGGCCTTTAAAAATAAAACACAGTTTTATCTCCTAGAGACAATCACCAACAACACTATACCAACTGTCAGGATATACTGGACAACCACAAATTCTTCTATCTGAAATACCCAGACACTGTCATAGTAGAACTAACAAGTTGCAAAACATCCAGACTAATACCATCACAACATAAAAAGTATTTTATAAGACTGAAAAATACAGTTTGACTTTTCCTGTAAATTGAGTCAAAGTCCAAACTAAAGCTCCAGAGAGAAATGTGATGTCTGGATTTACTATCAAAAGGAAAACTTGTTGAAGCTTGTAAACCAGTCTCCCTTGAGAACATAATCACCAAAATGATGTGTTTCGAGCACATGTATGCCTGATGTTATCATAAAACTTTGTTCACTGAGAAATAGAGACATTAATTTCACACACAATTAGGCCAGAAGATGATACAGAAGCTATTAGGTAAGACAAAATGAACAGTGTCACAACAAATGAGGTCACTTCTTGGAAAATTGAAAGCCACAGTAAGGGTCTTGTGTTTGAGATATTAACAGACCACATGCCTTGAAGACAAGTAGTGCTTACTTGTGACTATTCAGTGCTAAAAAATTTATGAACTGCCCTCGGTTATGACTGTGGAATGTCTAGAACAAAATGTTACATGGCCCCAACTTTTACAACTCTCCTCAGTAAATCTGGCTGATGTCTATCAGTAAAAAGCTGCTGTTGTGTTTCTCTGATGAAAATGTACCGATGATCCCTTTTGTTTAAGCAATGTCAGTCAGAGGACTAAACCTGGAAATTTATAGATGGGGTGGATGCATTTTTGGAAATATGTTACAGGCTCAAATTAATCTGGAAATACTTGAACAAATAAAGCTGAGTAATATTCCCTGACATACTATTTGCTGACAGAAATCTATGTGAATCATGGCTCAAGGACAATGCATTTCCAACAACCCAAAGACCAACATAATTAATAAACACCTTATTGTCTAAACAAGCTCATTCAATTATCTTCTGAAAAACTGAATACAGTGACAGAGAGTATCAAATTCTGAATGTACATGTTTCTTGTTGCAAGAAGGTATCATCAGAAAAAAAGACAATACAACACACAATGGATTTAAATTAAGCCACGTCTTTGAACAAGCACAGGGTTGGGAATTGTTAAGAATTTCGCGATCCCGGTTTCCATTATCGATATTGCTCATCGATTCAGTTCCTTATCTGCTCTCGTTCAGTTATATATAGTAAACATGGCTTTGGTTGCAGTAACACTTTAATTTCAAGTATGCACCAACATTTTGTCTATTTTCGCCTCTGTCATTTTACTTTTCCCTGCCTCGATGAAAGGGGTAGCTACAGGTATGCGGGAGCCTGCCTCTGAGCCTGTCTCACTCTTGCAGTCCTCGTCAAACAAATGTTAATATCAGATGGAAATTATTCATACACTATGTCGCTAACATCATTACAAATAAATACAAATACAATGTGTGGCAGGAGTGCGTGACAAAAGACCGAAAAGCATGACTGTCATGACTTGAGAGCCCTGCGTTACCTGGAACCTTTGAGACGGAAGACGCTGTGCCACCAGCTCCCCCGCGAGAGTCGCAGCCATCGCTTAGCAGCGTGTCAGTGACTTTACATTTGTGCAAAGTAATTGCATGCTGTGTGGTCAAATGTTTCAGCATGTTGGAGGTATTTACTCCCTTTGATGTGATCAAAGGTCTGCACGTGTTGTAACTGGCCATAGTATTGCTATTTTTGGTGAAATATAACCAAACTTTGGGGCGCTTCTGCCTCGACGCCATGTTAGAAACATTCTGTGCCAAAATACGAAGCGTGCACATGACGTCATCGCGCAAATGCGTCACAAGTTAGCAGAACCTATGAACGGCAGGCACGGAATCGCACTACTGGGAGCCTGCTCTCTTCGAGAACTGGTTCTCTATTCCCATCCCTAAAATAGCACTTACTTTCAGTGAGAAGAGATCAAAAATGGCTTCATTACAATATATAGAGTCTATCTTATTGTCTGAGTTTCTGATGGTAGCACAATGCACTATGAGATGTTCAACACATGTTGGTGCTATAATCTGCATAATGAGTCAAACCTAATTCTATCCGGTTTACTCACGCCATTAATAAAAAACACCAACATTAGACCACAATAAAGGACACCTTTGGAGCAACTGACAACAAACTTCTTCTAAAAACAAAACTTTAACCTATCCATGAGAATATGGATGTGATCTGTGGGATGAATGTGGATCATTTTCGACGTGTACAGGGTTGGGTGGAGTTGTGGGCTTCACTGTGGGTGGCCCCCACGGACCTGGGCTAATTGTTTCACATCATAGCCGAGACAGGCTGAGATCAGACCACCGGCAGCTCTGATTCAGGCTGTTCAACAGCCAAACACAGTATGCCAGGAAACACTTCCAGTGCACACCCCACCACACTCTCGTACACAGCCCCACACTCTTCATACACCATACGTGATGACCACAAGAGAGTACAAGGATTTACTTGCTACTTTAGAAATAATAAATAAAGAGGTCACTCTGTGAGCTGTAGGATTAATATTGTCACCTCTTTTATCTTATGATTGGGAGCAACTGATCAATCAAAAGGAGCATAGGGAGAAAACAAGTGCAGTGGCCAATTTCTAACCATCTCTCCCAGGCCCAGAAATTATGCCAAACTGTTAAACAAAGCTCAAAGAACATTGGGCCTTTTTTTGGTGTGGAGGAGCAGGACACAAAGAGAAAATTCCTCACCTAAATTCAAACATTAAGGTTATGTAGTTTGCATTTTACACCACCAGATAACTAGGATAGTGTATGCTGCAAGCGGGCAAAGATAAGTGGACAAAACATCAGCATTTGAGCACTTTCAGTGTACCCTGTTCTATGTCTATAGTTCCCAGATCTGTCACTGGGTAATAACAAAATCCTCCCACTACACACAGGACTGTTAATCACCAGGGATCCCTTGCCTACTGCTTTTTCAAGGCCTGTTTGACTTTAAGTAAACACGTGCAGGAAATGTATTCAGTGGCTCTAAACATTTATAAGGGGGCCTTGTGGTTCAAACAGTTTCATGGTCAGCAAATCGTTCAAGAAGGTGCTTAGAGAGCCATTTGTTAAACACATGATAATAGGGTGTGACAATACATTGCATGCTAGCATGAGGCAGGGATGTTTCATTAAGCCTTTAGTTTCCATACTCACTATCTGTCTTGTTGACAGACGATAAAAGATGATGATGGATCCTGATCTGATGAAAATGAAAGTCTGTACATCGTAATGGGCGTTTTGTGAGCTCTGCTGTGTGACCTATTTCCATGATGAATGCATTTACTGTGTCAGGTACAAATGGAAAGACTTAAAAAAATCATAAATATGTGATTATATGACTATTCAAAAGCTTTCAGCAAGATCATGCAAGCATTATGAAAAATCTTTTTCTTCTGAGTCGATAAGTAACTCTCATCTCTACTTTCCAATTTCTCAATTTTTATCCAAAAGCATATCCTTTGTTAATCTAGTCTCAATGAACATCGCCGTTAAGTGCTGCTCACTCTGCGCTTTGAGGCAGTCATAATCCATTGTGTTGTTTGCCCCTCACTTGATATACATTTCCATTGCAAATTCCAATGTGAACAGTCAATAATATGCAGAGATTTGGCTATTGTAGATGCCTTGGTTTGTAATTCAGTAGAATGTAATATGCAAGACCCCAGAAAAACATCTTTTAATCTTTGTAGCCAGAAATAAAACAAATAAAAACATATTTCAGGTGTTTAGTTGCAAGAGTTATTCTACAGTTTAACCATTCTCAGTATGTTTAAAGAACAACTCTCTGCACTGTCAGTGCTGGATAGATGCAGTGTTCTTATGGGGGATTTCTGCCTTGGCTTCTGTTCTGATTCACCAAATCATCATGAGCTGAGAAAAACACTAACCTCAGGGTTGATATGAACTTGTACGCTAGGACTTAATTTCCTCCCCACCATCTTGCTGCACTCATCAGTTTTATATAAAACACCCAACTCTGGAATCAACATCAGTAAAAATTAAACAATACATGATAGTAATGTTCCCTGACATCTTTTAGACAAACATTATAATCCATGATGCCGTTGTGCCTTGAACATTTCTTGCATGTGAATATCTTGAGCAAAGTGTTTGCTAATACAACTGCACAACATGTAGAAGCAATCCCTTGTTCATTTTCAGGGATGAAGATAAATAAAATTAGAGAACAATCATTTCTGCCCTTTTATGGCTTTAATGGAAAAAAATATTTCATTGTTTGTTTTTCCATCCTGCATCTCGAGCATGTTCAGAGAGGGAACATCTGCAAGCTTTCGCCCTTCTGACATTATATTGAAATGCTGCTTGGGAAATAATTCATAGTCTAGATGCTGAACTCCCTCATGCCCAATGAAAGAAAACAAAATAAATCTCACATTGCACTGACTGCTCTTTTAACAGACGCCATACAGGAAGTCAGTCCTATTCTACATATCATTCATACATATCAAAAATGAGAAAACAAGTTTTTAAATAGCTTTTTTAGAAACGCTCTGATGGGTCTGGTTCATTGACAGGTAGCATCCTCAAGAAAATTTGCTAAGTCAAGTAAAACAAAGAAAACAGAATTTTCTGTACCGCAAACCGAGATGACAGGGCCAATTAATGAGGTTAAGCTAGGCACGGAATGCATCTGCATCCTTCTGTTTGGATCAGCTGCACAGAAGAGATGTTTACATGGTGTTGCAAAACCTCCCCATGGCCCAATGACCCCAAAACTACTTCCTGACACCGGATTGCTTAGCAAACCTCGCAATCCCGGTCCCTGCCATCAACTTCAATAGCTTGTTTGTTTGTTTTTTAGCAATATCAGCAATCTTGAGTTTGTTACTACTGTTTTTAGACATTTCCTACCTGTTGTGCAATTTGATAGGACGATAAATCTGGCTGTCGTGTAAAGTTGGACAAAGCTTTTACTTTCCTAAGAAGCATCTTTTCATTGAAGAGACAGATTGAGGGGTTGATGGTCATTGGTGAGAGGTCAGTCAAAACTGGCATAAATAAGAAAGTGCTTTTAACCAACGAGCCTATTCGATAGTTAAACATTTACATTTAACAATGCCGTCCCACTCCAGAACATGTATAGCTATGTTGGTCAACAGCAGAAAACATAGAAAAATCACAATAAATGCTCAAAACTTGTAAAATGGAACCAGTGGATCCATCCATTTAACCAACCATTAACTGATGAGTGATAGTAGCCTTCAAAATTAAATAACTTTTCTAGCGCAGTCTCTTATTGGATATGCCTCCATTATGATGTGCTAAGCTTGTTTGTTAGCAGCACATAGCGTATAGACAATAGATATGGTCAAATAAAATTTTAAACAAATCTCTAATTATCTTTTCATTGACTTCATTGGAAAACATCATGGGGTTAAAGTTAATTTGTAAAGATTTAGGAAAGATAACCGCACTGCTATGAGAATTGGACTACCTACACAAAACTATGCTGTTGGTTTGCATCATTAAACTGCAGAATTTCCACAAATATTCTATCAGATGTAAAATATTGATGATTTGTAGACTGCAGTTTTATCATATAACACAGAGGCTAAATCAGTCATATTAGTAAAATAGTGTATTGTAACACGTCACGCCGTGTTGCATGCTGGGACAGAAACGCCATCTTGAAATCTGCAGGTAAAGGTAAGAAATGGAGAAAGAAGACGGACCTCAAGGGAGCATTAGAATCGCGTGGCAGAGGACAAGATCTGCCAATTAACAAGCTTGTATTGTGCCAACTTCTAGGCTAATTCCTGCAAAATGAGATCCCAAATTCACATTTTATGTTGCCTGCAACATCATGTATTAACCTTAACTACTGTGAAGTATTTCGCCAACCAGTGAAATGAGACTTTTGAGTTGTGTAATGTTGGGGGAAATAATAGCAGATAGAGATCAGATTAGCCACTCTGCAGAAAAATAATTATAAACTTTAAAAAAATCGTTTTTTTCTTTTCTTTTTTTTGTGTCGGTTTAGTTAAGTTTCAGCAAACATATCAGCTTACGCATCACCATTAGCACAAAATTCATTGTAATAATTAAATAAAGTAAATATCATAATTGATGATGATGATCGATAATTATCTGTAATCCCCAACAACACTTACCACTATGCGCGTGGAAATCTTCTGGTCGCTCTCCGATCCCTTTTGCTCTCCGTTGGCTCTGGTGTACTCTGGAGGTTGCTGGTTCGATCCCCGGCTGCCTTTAGCCTTGCGGTTCCCAGGCCCTTGGTGGACTATGTTGAGAAGGTGAAGCGTGCTCTCGTGCTCCCGGTCAGAGCTCTCGGCTTGACCTCTCTGGTAACGATTCTCACAGATGGAGTGGTGCCTCCTGCACAGCTCTATGCGGGCGCGCAAACGCTCCACTATGGCGTTGTGGAGCTGTGGGACCGCGGAGCCTCTTGAGGTGGCTACCACCGGCCCGTTGCTGACCCCACCGGGCATAGCTCCTAAACCGACACCCAACATGGGTACAAATGTCCCTGCAGCAGACTGAGCGGGTGTCGCCTCTCCCATACCCAAAGGTCCCTGACAAGTTTATAAAATCGTTGGTCCACTGAGCCTATGGACCACAGTACGGACATGGACGAAAACAAGACGTAAGGACTAAGCTATGATCCCATGTGGAAAATAAAAATACTGGGCTGCACGCACTGAGTCACTTTCTGGAAACAGGCGATGTGGCCTATTTAAGGTTATGCGTTTGAAATGTTTTACAAACGTTCTGTTAAATTAATTGGAAATCGCAGACTACTAGATATTAAAGTAAGATGCTGTCCATAAAACTCAAATTATCGTTCGCATGGGAGTAGAAAAAGTTCCAAAGTTATACGATTTATCGCGTGTGTTAGTATGTCAGATTATTAATAAACTGGAAATGTACAAACATGAAAGGCTCGTGGAATCGCAGCTGGAATGAATCTGTTCTTTCTTATCCACTCGACCTCAGTTCACGATAAACTGACTATATTCAATATGAATACCTTGGATGATTCAAAACCATGGCACGCACAACTTCACTTTCACCCACGGGTCTCCTACATCCTTGATACATTTTCAGCTTATCTTATCTCACATTTCTTACACTTATTAAATAACCAAAGAGTGCGACCATCTAATAGCCTATAAATGCAAAGTGAGCGATCCGCCTGAAAAACGACAGACTACGAACACACAAAATCAACTAAACTTCAAGACTCACGGCATTTTCGCTTGGAAATTAGTCCTTCCTCTCTATGTTTTTCCATCTCAGTCCAGACAGGAATCTGGTCGCAAATAAGTAAAAAAAAAAACAAAAAAAAAAACAGGGAGCCGAAACGCGGGGAGCTGTTGGGGAAACTGATTGGGATCCGTCTCAAATAGTCCATTGACAATCATTTGTCCGTGTGGAACACCGAGGCAATAGCAGAGCTACTATACACAGACCCTCATTGTATGAACATTCCTCTTTTGACATGATGCACTCACATGGATGCAGCCAGGTCCAAATGCACACTCTAGTGGAGGGATGGTGAACTATCCTTCAGTGGATGCTCAGTGACGGGGGAGATAATCTAATTAATGTTTATTAAACATGGCTAATTTATAGGCCGATGAGGGTTTTCTTAGTTATTGTCTTGGTGTTCTTTTACCAAATGTCTCCAGATGTGGAGATTGACTGATGATATTTCAGATATGTCTTCAGCAATGCATGTTTCAAGTTATGAGTCAGTTTATTGTTGACACTGATACCAAACTATGTCATCACCAATTTAAGAGAATTGCACATATTAAAACACTGAACATACTCAACCTATATCTCCAATCAAGGCACAGAAGCACACAGTCAGAAACTACTTATCAGAAGTTATAGGAAACCAGTTTGGGCCTTAAAAATGTTTCGATTGTTATTGAAGGTGGGGAACTCTGGGCTTCTTACAGGGCTACTTTTCTAATTCAAATTCACTGTAACGGACATACTGTACTTGGAATCCTTTATTCATCCCTTGCTTATTAAAGGTGAGGATCGTGACGTCTGCAGACGCTACAACAGATGAAAACGAAGCAGCAGTGCATGAAAAGATTTACAGGCAGATAAAGCAAAGGGAAACTGAAGCGGTCACCATAAAACTACAGAAATGCATCAGAAGAGTCCCAGAAGAAATTCCTGGGACACTGGCTTGCCTTTCAAAAATCTTTTTGATATATTTCTTTGAGTATTCAGCCCCCTGTCTTGGGTTGCTTCTCAGAGAAAGAGGGAGACCAGAACATGTGGTCTCCAGTTGGTTGATTCAAGGTTTTTGGTGCAATCTTGTAGCATACTAAGACCAATCTAATTACTTCACCAAAAGGAAAAGAAAAATTAAAACATTGCACAAGGAAACATGTATGAATCTTGGATGGATGTCCATATGGGTCACAGCTGCTTCTCGGAATTATTCACAGTATCTGGCTCTTAGTTGACAAAGAAATTACATTTTTATTAAATCACCTCAGAGCATTCGGTCTTGTGAGGCCAGTGTGAATTTTGGCACCTTTCCCCAGGTATCAGGAATAAAAGTGTTGAAATAGATATTTCTATATTTTAGTATGAAAAGATGCCACAGTAAGAAAAACAGTAATTGTGGGTAACTTATAATCACCTATTGTCAGTTCTGTAAAAACCCACATGAACATGAATATCTTATAGTTCATCAGTGCCAACATGTAGCTGCTGTTTTATACAACAGGGGGCAGCACATGGCACGTCTTTGTTTCCATTATCATAGATGTAAGTGCTCAGATCTTTTCTGGTGCAGTTAGGTAATTTATTTAAATGTAATCCGTGTAAATGTTACTTAGTACTAGTTGTAAACTATACTGAATGAGCACAAAGTAAAAGTACAGATTAGTAATCTAATCCAGGGATGTCCACATCCGGTCCTCGAGGGCCTCTGTCCTGCAGGTTTTGGATGGTTCCCTGCTTCAGCACACCTGATTCAAATCAATGAATCATTAGCAGGCTTTTGCAGAACTTAACAATCTTTTGAAGAGATCCATTTCATCTGAATCAGGTATGTTGTAGCAGGGAAACATCTAAAACCTGCAGGACAGCGGCCCTCGAGGACCGACTTTGGACATCCCATGTCTAATCTATAGCAATTCTGTATTGCTATAGATTTTATAAAATGTGTGACTGTGTTCTAAGAAAATAAAACCTATATATAGAGTAGAGTAGAAAGTACCTTTTGCTTAGTACTCGGAGTGATTAGGATCTGCTCCTAAGCACAATACTTGTGTGAATGAACGACTGTAAATCTTCAAAGAAAACCGTGTGACTGAAAGGAGATTAATTGTACAGATGCTGCCAGAATACAAGGATTTGTTTTCAGTCTAAAGAGGAACTTCAACACCAGACTTTCACTTCTTGATTTATTCTATGTCCACAGTTTAAGTCTACCATAATACAGGAATGGCGTCTCGTTGTGTATCCCAAATTAACTGTACCACATTAAAATCACACTGGCATAGTTTCTCATATTGTTTCCATAAAAAAAAAACATTTTGCATACATCAATGTTAGTCAAGAGACATTTTCCTTGTTTGTTTACAATTATCAACTGCAACACACAATAAATTAATAAATTAACACACAAGCAATCTGCAAATGCTTTACAGTAGTAGCAATAACAGTGGTTAAAAAATTATCTCTACAAGTACAGTACGTCAACCCAGTGACAGTCTCTCACCCAGTCAGGCTGTCATTTAACATACTACAACTCACAATCTACCACAACACATACAGCTCTCCTGCTTACAGTGGGTCTCTATAGATAATAAATTACACATCCATTTCTTTTCAGAGAATGACAGGTAGACGAGCTCTTCTTCAAACTTTTCTTCCCTCTCTTGGTTTTTGAGAATCACAGTTCACTCAGGAATGGTTTTGCCAGCGCAACTTAAACTGCCAGCTGTCCGATTTCATGAACAGATGTTAGACATTCTATTTTGGAAATTTAAACTGAATTTAACACCTCTGCTACACACTTAGCTTAATTTAGCCAGATCTTCTTTTTGTGTACAACTCTTGCTTACACGTATCAGTAAAAAAATGGTGATTAAAAAGAATACAAAAAGCAGTAAAAACTGTAGAAAAACATTAGGAAGCAAATAATAACATCATTCATGGCCATACTGTTCTTATAAAGATCAAATTGGGTTCACTCCTCAGTGGTTCCAGCCCACAATGAAATACTGGACTTAACCTGAACTAGGAAATTATCATTCAGTGGTCCTTCCTTGAATAATTCAGTTTCTCCAAGGCTAATTATACAGTCCAAACTGAAATTAAAATAAGGCAAATGAAAGAAATAGAAGAGTTTATCTGAAGTGAATATGATCACTGGCAAATCTTCTTTGTGGCATGTTGCCATGTCTCATGACTGTAGTGCACTTTTTGTTTCAGACAATTGCATAAAATGTCAAAAACAGTCAACAAGATGCACTTCATTATGCTTTTTTTTTTTATTAATAATTTACATACAATTACTCTTCAGAGATAAAGCTGTAGTGTGTCGCCTATCATGCCTGAAGACAAATCAGTGGATGGCTGCATTCTGGAAAACAAATGTGCTACTCTCCTCCACTTACCTTGTGTTCAAGATCTTTGAAAGCACACCTCCTACTTTTTTTTTACTTCCACCAACTCACTTTTCTCTGTCAGTGCACATTTACATTGAAATGTCTTAAAATATTACCTAAAGTGAGGTCTGAAGTCAAACCAACAAGGTAACATGATGTATTTTTGTCCTATGTGTATTATTTCCATCATTCTGCAAATCCAGGCATTGCCGTTTTGGTAACTGCACTTAAATAATTGGCCTGCCATCCAGCCTGACAGCTCTTAAATATGATTTTGGCTCATACTTAATTGAAACCAAGGCAACAGTCATGTACAGTTACCATTAAGGCATCTGACAAAGGCTTTTGCATATTTGTATGGCTATATTTTTGCCCCTCTTTCCTCTTACCAGACATGCACTGCTAAGCTGAAATGATTGCCCGCAGTGAAAATAATCTCTTCGCTGCTTCTTAGAGACTCAGCACAAATGATAGATTAAAGTGAAAAGAGAAAGTCAGCCTGCATGCCAAAATTGGAGTGCATCTTGGCAATCGTGAGACTACTCTCACAGTATATTAATATGGTTATCGATCAGTTAGTCAATGCTGCTCTTTTAAATGGCAGCAGTTGAGTAAATTACCAACTAGATGCAAACAAAATGAACTGTTGCAGAGGAATGGTGGGACAGCTTTGATCAAACAATCTATTTATAAAGAATGAAATGAAAGTGTCGATGATATATTTTTTCAACACTATTCTAACAGTCTGTATTTGAAGCTTTGGCAGGGCACTTTACCTGTATGGGATGATATCCTGCATGCTAGCAGTGCACCGCAGTAACAATCCTCACAGAGCGAACAGGCATAGGATAAGTTATGGCTTTTTGCCCAAATATTTCAGTCTTAAACAAGCCTAAACAATATTTGTGGTAATGATAGAAACATGATACTGGAGATGCTTGACTTAGGATTTTAGTTAAGTATTTTGGTCATTTTTGTATTAGTCATTGTCAAGACTTGACTCCCTTGGCAGGTTCAGAAGACTGCCGCACATCAGTCCACTCCTGCATCGTGCTTTGCAGAGCTTGGGTCTTTTCCTTGTCAACTTGCACATAGTCCACCTTCTCATCGGATGTCACAGAAGATGTAGAGGGCTGTGAAATTATAAATAAAACAGACTTGAGATTTTGGCCTGAAGTTGACACTTAATACTGTCACAAACAGTCTACAGAATAATCTGATTACTTTTCTGTGTGGGCTGGGTGAGCCAGGCTGGAAGTCCAGTGCTAAGTAGTCCACGTTACCACACTTCCTAGGGGCTGGGCTGCTGGTGCCACTCACGGCTGGGGAGGTAGATGCTGGGTTCTGCTAATGGGACAGGAAGGATGTTTCACTCACACAGGGTACAATGAGTAAGTGAAGCAAGCAAACAACTCAATTGAAGAACGCATCATACTGTCCTGATTTCTTCCCTCCAGCTTCTGGGACTTACCATAGCCACATAATTCTCCTCACTGTCTGCAGAGTCAGTGCTGGTGATACTTTGTGTAGAGATGGGTCGACAATGCTGGGAGGACATGGTGTTCATAGTAGGCCTGAAGCAAACAGAAAGGACTATGACTGTCTCAGGCAGATACAAAATACTGTAATAATGTTTACCATCAAACTGCGTGTGAATAGCCGTGGGTAATATATCTTGAATGACTGAAATAAGACTCACATGGGCCGTGTCCAGGACATAGTAACAGGGCTCTTAAATGGCAGCTCATCAATGATCCCATTGTTCTTCAAATCAAGAGGTGTTGGTTTCGCTGTGGAAAATAAGAAAAATAAGTATACTCTCTGTATACAAACAGTAATTCAAATGGTAAAGTTTAAAATAAGCATGTGCATTTAAATCTGTAAAATATCTACTGCTGAAAACTCACTTTTTCTGTTAGGTTTGAGGTTGCGGTTGATGGGTGGTGGTGTAACGTCACTGAGACGACTGGGCCTGTGACACAAAGAGGCACTGCTCCCCTTACGGGCAGGTAATGTTGCAGAGAATCCTGGGAAATCAAAGTGATGTGGCCCAGGGCTCATAGGAATGTAGATATTCTTAGGACTGTCTGCCTGGGCAGCGCTGAGTGGTGAGGAGCCAGGATTCATGGGCACATAGTTGTCATCTGAATTGCCGCTGTCTGAGCGAGTCAGAGGGGCTTGGGTTCTCTGGTATCAAAAGACACAGAGGTCACATGACTTTCTCTGTATTCCTGGACTCGATGCAAGCAAACCATAACATGTAGCTGGGGTAAATAGGATAGGGAATTTCCTTTCTCTGCAGTTTATGATTTCGAACTGACAGAATCTATCTGAATACTCACCAAGTAGGAGCTAAACCCATCATTGACAGACTCGGACTGTCCTGAGTTATTGAAATGGAAGAGACGATGATGACTGTTGGTTTCAAAGGAAGAGCCTGTGGAGCAAGGCAAATAGGGAAACCGATATTTACCGCTGCCGTGAATACAAGAAACAAAAGCAATGCTTTTATAATACCACAATGCCGAACCCTGAGTCAGATATAGAACGATAATCCCAACAGAAACTATTTCAAACAAAAAGCCTGACAAACTGGGGTTTCCAGTGAAACAACAGAAGCGACATTTCATTAAGTGCTTCACTGGGCTATAATTAGTTTTTTGTCACACAGGTGTGTGAACAGCCTGTGGTCTCACTAACAAGAGTCACAGGTCAATTCTTCTTTCTGGCTATACAGAGCCTGAGCATGGACTTGGCAAAGCAACAAACATAGCAAACTAAGAAGCCATGCACTGTGTCTGCAAAGGTTTTTTTTTTTTTCCTCTAATTGCTTATCAGCCTGGAACGAGGCATTCTGGACCAGGCAGGATGACTTGAATTTCATTAGCGTCTCAACAGAGCAGTGTCTGCTACACTGGGCCCTTTGTTTCTGCTCAGCTGCAAGCATTGAATCAGTAAAGTGAGAGATAGAGGGAGACAGAAAGAGGGAGAGGAAAAGGAGGCACAAAGTCACTGCAATACACAAGAAGGTGAACTGGTCAAATCACACTTTGAAAATTTAAAAACAGGAAACAGGTGAAACAGGTGAAAGATCTGCATCAGTCAACCGGGGGTTGTTTTGTTGTTTTTTTTAAAACAGGCAGCATGTGGAGGAGATGTTTTAAGAAAGCAGTTTAAGCACTTTTGCTGTGGGCGTACCTCTGTGGAGCCTGATGTTCTCAACAGCAGGGAGAGTATTCCTGCGTGGGATGACCGACACTGCAGATGTCATCTCTCCATTCTGGCACCCAGCTGACTGGGGACTCCCCCACTGCCCCTCAGACCCCTGGCTAGGTTTGGGGGGTCTGGGAGGAGGTGCACAGGAGGATTCAGAACTGGAAGGTGTCAAGGCATTGTGATTCTTATCAAATGTCCGCGGTATCTGGTAGAAGGAGCCAGGTGTTGTAGGAATGTCATAATTGTCAGGTGATCGTTCATTACTGTGTATCATGGCAAGGGCATTGCAAGGAGTTTTAAAGGTATAGACTTCCTCATTCTCAAGATCGGGATCACCAAGATTGCTGTGAGTTGGTGCCTCAGAGCTGTAACCCCGTGGAAGTACATAGCAGGCCTCCTGGGGGGAGTCATCATGCACGGATAACGGATGTTTTCCTGGCTTGGGAAGGCTGTAAAAGCCATGCAGCTGAGCACCCGTGCCATTTAGACCGTGTGAAAAGCCGTAGGAAAGTTTCTGCACCGGAGAATCGCTCCCCACTAACGTATTGCTTCGTGTGGCCTGGGAGAAACTGGCGCTCCTGCAACATGAGCAAAGATAAACACACATACACATAAGTTTTTATTATGACCACTTTCACAGTACCTAAATGCCTCCTCACAGACAGACATCTGTCTCATACCTCAATGCCAGCAAACAATATCAAGAACAGCCATGTCTTCTACAACGGCATTTAATGTCATTTCAGTGTATTTGTCTAAACAGCCACTAGATGGTACTACAACACTTAAGAGGGAACTGCAGCACATTTGGCTTCAGCACACATTTTAAAAACAACTTACATTTTTCTCCAGAACCTGAAAAACATATAATCTTAGTACTTTTAACATTTTCTTGACAAGCTATTTTTTTTCTGTTTTCAGCATGCTGACAAGGAGAGGGCATTCTTGTTAAAAGAGGCGAATGCTACGACTTTCCCAGAGTTTCTCAGCCTCAGTTAGGCACCCTGGGGACATGCCTCATTTACTCTGGTTCTTTTGCAGGGCTTGACCTTGAGTACCAACAAGAGCGGTCCTACAGCTAAGACATTTCTGGATAGTTAGTTAAGCAATGGCCCGATTTAGCTGGCCTATGCAAATACAAGATACAATTCTTTCTTTAATATTAATCTCTGCTGAGAAGATTGTATGTAAATTTGTTAGCTACATTGCAAGTTTTTATTTGTTAACAGCTGAAAATAAATAATTTTTTAATTTTTAATTTTCTTTAATCTAAAATTACATGTGGTGTTTAATCAGTAGTTTGAACTCAAATAGATTCCCACGATCGAGCACTAATGTTGCTCATCTTCTATCACTGTGGCTACATAGGGGCTTTTTACATAGATTAATTTGTAATACTTAGCATCACACGGGGGGCGGCTATTCTGAGAATAATCATATCGTGCCACCAAATGCTTGTTTTATTAGCAGGATAAAAAAAAAACAGAAGCTAATAATAGAAAAGTGTACATAAAGCAGATTGGATTGATGATGAGGTGTAAGTTCTTGGGTTTCACATAGGCCCAATACAGAAAATTGTTGGGCTGAGAGGACAGTTTTAGCCTTGGTGAGTTAATCTAAATCTATAGGAGTGATGAATTGCTGCCTCAACCTCATTGATTATCGACTGCGCTGCGCTGGCTACCTGCTGAATGGTATAATTATTAAAACTGCCTTTTGATACCTAGAAATGGGCACAATGTCAAGAGTTGAGGTTAATCTTAATGGACAACTCAGAGGAGTCTTTCAGTATAAATTTATAATTATTGGGCTCCTTTGTTCTTGTGCTCAGCTGAAATAGATACAACTCTAAATGTCGGCCACTTGACATACATTATATTGCCAAAAGTGTTCACTCACCCATCAGAATAATTAAATACAGGTGTTTCAATCACTTCCATGGCCACAGGTGCATAAATTCAAGCACCTAGGCATGCAGACTGCTTCTACAACATTTGTGAAAGAATGTGGAGTGCAGTGGAGATGCGTTCTCTGGAGTGACGAATCACGTTTCTCCATGTGGCAATCTGATGGACGAGTCTGGGTTTGGTGGTTGTCAGGGGAACGGTACTTGTCTGACTGCATTGTGCCAAGTGTAAAGTTTGGTGGAGGGGGGATTATGGTGTGGGGTTGTTTTTCAGGAGCTGGGTTCCTGAGTTTAGTAATGCAAAGTGGCACGAACGAGCAACCGAGGTAACGTGATCTTTGAAGGTTAGTTGGTCATCAATCATGACACCCAAGTTTCTAGCAACCTTTGATGGATCAAGAGATAGGGATTTGGTTTGGATGCAGATGCTGTGTTGTATGGTTGGTTTGGCTGGGAAGACAAGCAGTTCAGTTTTTGGGAGGTTAAGTTGGAGGTGATGGGCTTTCATCCATGTTGATATGTCAGAGAGACGGTCTGAGATTCGTGCTGAGACCGTGTGGTCATCAGGTGGGAATGACAGATAGAGCTGGGTATCATTAGCATAACATTGGTATGAGAAGCCATGTGACCGGATGATCTGTCCCAGTGAGTTGGTGTATATGGCAAAGAGAAGAGGTCCCAGTACTGAGCCTTGGGGGACCCCTATGGCAAGGTGGTGCGCTGCAGATGTGTGACCAAGCCAGGATACTTTGAAGGACCGACCAGTCAGGTATGATTCAAACCAGGAGTGTGCTCTCCCTGTGATGCCCATGCTAGAGAGTATGGACAAAAGGATACTGTGGTTGACAGTGTCAAATGCAGCTGATAAGTCGAGCAGGATAAGTACAGAGGACTTAGCTGTCGCTCTGGCTTCTTTTAAGGCTTCTGTCACAGCTAACAGAGCCGTTTCGGTGGAGTGTCCACTTTTAAACCCAGATTGGTTTGGGTCAAGGAGGTCATAAACACCCCGAAACCTTGTGGAAAGCTTCCCCACAAGAGTTGAAGCTGTTATAGCTGCAAAGGGTGGGCCGACGCCATATTAAACACTATGGATTAAGAATGGGATGTAACTTAAATTCATATGCGTGTAAAGGCAGATGAGCCAATACTTTTGGCAATATAGTTTATATTCCCAGCTCTTGATGAATGCATGCTCAAATGACTGATCAACTCAATTTAAAACACGAGCTTGCTAAACAGCAACATCTGATTAACTGCATTTTCTCATTAATTTGATGAAATCTCTTCATTTTGCTGTATTTGGTAAATTGGGTTACCCCAAAATCTGAAATTTGATTATTTTACCTTTTTTTGTCATCAGTAATGCAAAATAAATTCACAAACTAGAAATCATCCCCACTTATCAACACTTTATCAAATAAAATCTTTGTAAATAAAAGTTAAGGTTTTTTGTTATTTAAACTGATGTTAGAATATTTACTTAAATTTAATCTTCTCTTCTCTTTTCATGATGCTGCATCACATGCACATAGACACACACACAAGCAGCAATTGGATAATTCATCCCCCACAACAGTAGTTTTAACCCCTTGGGGCTTCTAAGCTTAGGAAGCGGTGTAAACCTGTATGTTGACCTGCATTAACAGAAAACAGGAAGCTGACACAGGACGTCTGAGGGTCATGGCGTTTACCTCGCACTCTCCGTCTTCCTGCTCATGCACTGGTGCAGGAGGAGATAGTCCTGAGGTGCACTGTTGGACAGGGAGCTACGGTGTGAGTGGCGCACAGGCACATCAAAGGTGAACAGCACAGGCTGGCTGGAGTGGATGGGTGCCGAAGACTTGCGTTCCCCACTCAGAGGAGCCATTGAGCCGGAGACATCTGCTCCAACAGACCGTGGCATATGGAGTAACCTGCCATCTGGAGACAGGAGAAATTGGAGTAATTGATTATTTAAAGCGCATAAGCTTATTTCTCTTGTCAAGTAACCTTGGGCTGTGCAGATCTGTCATGTTATGCAACTTTATGCAATAAAAGTTCAACGAGTCCCTTACACATTTAGCTTTGGCTGTCACAATTATTGAAATAAAAGAGCCGCATGTGATTCATTTGAGAGTTTAAGAGTTTTGTATGGTTTTGTAGTCAGTAGCTTTCAGTCTGCATTCTAATCAATAGAGAAGGGGGATCTGTCTCATGGGAGGAGAGAAAACAGCATCTCTTTGCTTTTTGGGTTACAGAGAGCAAATGGTAGGAACAGCACATGATCCAAGTTATCCTTTTAAACTAGGGTCAATGTGCTTTGTTTGATTTTATTGAGCTGACCATTGTTTTGCACAGTGGGACAGTGTGAACAAGATGGTCCTACAGTCGTATTGTTTCTGTGTGACATCCCTGATATTTCCATTGACTGCGAAGAAAAGACAAATCAAAGATGGGGATGTTGGAAATGGACTGGGCAGGAGGCCAAAATGAGGGGGTGCACATTGAGTTGTAGGAGTAGAGAGTGGGCGGCACACTGATCTATCGACCCGTGGTGCTGTGTGCAACAGTAGCAGAAGGAGAGGGGGGAAATGCTCAGCTGAAGCTAATTTTTCTCTTTAACTGTTCAGTAAATGCAAGGTGTGCATGTGAATATTTATGTAGGAACAAGGAGCTTCACTGCAGTCCAAACATATTTGAATTATGATTAGTCTAGTGGCTTTAGTTGGTAAAAATAGTTGAAATGCTCAGCACAACACAGCCTGATATCAAAAGATATTTAAGTATTTTTAGAAGATGGAATCAGCAAATGTTAAACTTCTCAGTAGGATAAATGAATGTCAATCTGAAAAGTGATAACCCATTTCTCCTCTATTCCCCTGATTCTTTATACAACAAAGAATTAGATGCATCACCCTGTCCTTTAAGAAAAGGGCAACAGTCTGAGTCAGGATATGAGCTGAAAAACACATAAAAGGGAGCTGTGTGAGCATGTGCGTATGCATGTGGGACGTTTGGTGTGCGGGATTCTGGCGTCCAGTTCACTGAATGAGGTTACATCCATGCCTGAGGGGGGAAAAAGTCTCTGCTATGACGTCTCCAGGCCAGTGGACACCAGTGAGATGCCCAGGCCCACGGCAACACAGGCAGGGACTCCCCCCAATGATCCTCAATTATACCATTGTTCTGAGTGATTCCATTTTCCCTGAGCTAGTTAGGCATCATCTCCCTTCTCCACAAAAAGCTTTGTAAAAGCTTTCATCCACTGCGGTGAGTACAAGGCCCCCTAATATGGGTAGATATATTGATTTGTTGTCAAAAGACAGACCCACCCCCTGTCCCTGCCGGTGTGGAGAGCTGCTTTTAAAACACAAGTTAGCCCTATACCCAAGCAGCGAAAGAAAAATTCAACAAAAAAGTTAAATGTAATCTTGGTAATGTGTATGAAGCTTGTGAGAAAAGGATAATGCTTTTCTGGCTCTCTGAAAGATGTTTGATTAGCTGCACATGACTGCCAGAAACAGAGCAATATGAAAGATGACTGGTCCAGTCAGCTGATGGAGTAGTGTATATTGCTCATCACTGACACTAATGGGCCTGATGATGTATGTCACTGCTGGGAAACAATTCCATGGATGCAGTAGAGCCACAACACAGAAATACAGAAAAGAGCACAAATATAAAGACAGACTTTCCAAAAGGCAATGTTTTTTAGAGTTATGAACCTAAATGCCATTATCAGAAACTGCCTGCTAAATCATGCTGAAAGTTAAACATCAAACAAGGTGAGAAAGAGAGAAAAAAGAAATATTTTCATTGCATTTCTCAGCTTCAACCGAACATAAGACTGTCAACAACAATGCATTAATAGACCCTTTTGGTTGGTGAATGACACTTGGCTATTCTGGGTCAAAGAGCTCCAAAGTTCATAAGCAATTATATTTGATAATACATCACCTACTGTCTCATTGGCTCAGTGGCCATAATCTAATAAAAGCTAGCTGCTGGTTTCAAGGGGCCAGAATTAGAACCATGCTGCATCACTCATGACAAGAACTTCTTTGTAGGGTGCTCATTTCCTCCCAGTCCGGCCAGATTTAGATGAGAACATACGATAATTTGATCTTGAATTATAAGTAAAAATAGAAAATACCACTGACCAATTGAAAATAAGAGGGACCACTTGATTTTTTTTAAATTTTGAGTGCTCCTTTAATCAACACTGCAATTAAATCCCTGAAATATTCCATAAAAAAACATAATCCAATTTAAACTCTGTCCACCTGTCTTTGAGTTCAGTAAAAATGCAATGTCCTTTAATGGGTTTCATTAGAGATTACACTGAAACACAGTCACTGAAACACAGTCAGGGCTCATACTACTACAAGTGTTGCACATTTACTTCAGTTCAAGGCCCTACAGGGTGGCCAAGTGGTGGGGAAGACCACCATGTGACACAAGGGTCAAGCAAAGGGTGGAAATCTGTACCACCTTCTTGAAAAAATACTGAAAAATTTTCACCAGTGATACCAATTGAACGTCTAGGCTATTAGTTGTCCTAAATGTTTCTGCTGACCCTGACTACACACAACAGCATGCCGCAGGAGACCACCGAGTGGGGTCCATTGGGGAGCTCTCCACAAGACTGACATAAGTCAATAAAGAAGATGCGAGACTGCTGAGGAGATGGGTCGGACCAGCAACACGTTCAGCTGTTACGAGGGAACATGAAATTTGACAGGAAGAGGGAAAACTGAGTCCTGGCTCTTGGTTTGTATGAATTAAACAAAGTTACAGTTTCTCCAATGATAATAGCAAAGCAAACAAACACAGCTGTACTCTCTGATCATATTACTCCCTACGAGTGCTCCATTGCATTTTGTGAGCACCACCATTTGACCACACTGCAACATCAGTTTGCCTCAATACACTGGACTAATCAATCATTGGGAAGGCTTAGGCTTGTCAAGGACAATGAATTACAGAGTCTGGGCAAATTTTAAAACAGCAGTTCACTTTCAACAGCCTGAGCCTCTTTCTGCAAGGCCATGGCAACATAAATCCTGTAACTGTGCAACAGTATGGCAAATACAGTACGAAATCTGCCCCAGTGCCACCAGCCAACCCAAAAACAAATCAATTATTTGTGAAAATGTGGCTTATGCATTAAAGACTGAGATGTTTAGAAATAACACACACCAAACTGTGACACTCGTGTATTGCTTTAACAACAATGTACATTAAATTAGCTGAGATGCTCTGAATGACAGAGATGATGAAGAATTAAAGACAAAAAACTGAAAGATGACATTAGATCACATAGAAACAGTGATTTATATATGGGAAGTTATTTATGTGGCATGAAAGATAATTTTTTTTAAAGTAAGATGTTTATTGGGTTTGAAAAAAGAAACTTCAAAGTCATGATCATCATATAATGTGGACACACACAAATATATGTATATGAAAGTATTTGAATTGATTTTCAATGTTAATTTGACAAATTCAGCAATTTTATTCAGTTTCATGACACCTTAAAACGAAAAAAAGCAGCTTCAGTTCTTTTTTTTTCCAAGGAACGGAAAGCAAAACAGACAATGTGAGGAAAACAAAACAATGGGAGCTGTGCTGCATAAAACAAAGCAAGGCCCACTGACAAGCTGGATCCTCATCCCTTAGTTGAGATTATTCATGTGTTTGAGTTCAAACAGCCAGCAGAGACCAGAACAAAGACCATGATTGACAAAATGATCCTCCATTCATTAGATTGTGCTCGGGGGTGGGTCTCTTTTCGTGCAGACACACGCCACACACCCAGTCATCTGATAGCAACAGTGCTAACACCCAACAGCAGAGTGTCGGAGCAGCAAGTCTGATTTCAAAATCAGATGTGTTGTAGTAAATGGTTACCAGTCTTCACAGCTGTCCTGTTTCCTTGCTTATTGTTGTAACTGTACTGTTCTTGCAGAAATCTACTCAGCTATTCAGTTCAAATACATTTTGATAAAAAATAAAATGCATCATAAAAACCCAAAGAAGATTCCCGCTCTTTGAATCTAAAGCTGTCGGACCGAATCTGTTACTGTAATATTCTTACAACATATTCTCAAATATCTACCTTCCAGCAATGTTTCAGACGCTGCCAGTAGTACACTGTGGGATGCATGGTGGCTACAGCTCCACGGCTGCAGAAACCTGACCTTACAGTGCCATGAAGTCATTTTGTTTTTTAAATCAATGCAGATGAAGGGCACTTTGGTAGGAGAAAAGCCAGGCTCTCTTTTAATGAGAGCGTAAGGAGCCTGATTAGAGGGAATGTGAGATGCATTTACATAACATGTATGTTCGTCTATACTCTACTTATTTCATGTTCTTCAGTAGGACATCCCCAGTTTCTCAGACTAAGACGACGGGTTTGGTCTCCTCTGTCAGTTTTGTCCACAGTTTGATAGTTTTTTGGTTTTATTAGCCATAACTTTGACACCAGACATCATCCAGAAATTGGCACTTGGGTTCCGATCAGAACATCTGGATTGCTACAATCTTGTCAGCTTAAACAAAGTGCTTCATCCCTTTTTCATTTTGTCTTACGTGAAAATTCTTGGCTGACGAGAAGATAATTTCAGAAAAGGAACTTGTTTTGCTTAAAAAGATCATTGATGGACATTCACTTCGCCACGTAACTGTACAACAGGAATAACTCCAGCTACAGAGATCCTGGACTAAACCATGACTTTTGTCTCCAAACTTTGCGTTCAGCCTTCCTCCAAATTGCCACCAAAACAGGTTTCTCATCTCACCAGGCTTAACTGGACAAGTGCAGCTCAATTCAGTTTTATTTTTATGGCGCCAAATCACCACAAATGTCATCTCAAGGCTTCTCCTCTATTCACATAATATTCATACACTATATTTTTTCTCCTGCTGCAATCGGATGCTCAGCGAGTGCCAAGTCAGAGATATTATAATTGGCCAGCAACTGAACTGATTTCCCTTTGAGTCTCCATACCATTCCATTCACCCATGCATTTGTCTCACCAGCTGTTCTTTAATGCCTTGAATGAATTAGTGTTATAGAAAATCATCAATGTTCTAGAGTGCTGCAACCAACTTTGCTCAAAGGTTCAAAGGCTCGTTCCTCAGATCCTTAGTTTTCAGTCAACGTGATGCAACACACTAACCTGCAGGAGGATTACAAGCGTTGCTAGACTAGTGTTTATAAAACTAATGAAATTATCTTTAGAAAACATGATTTAACTATTAGGTAGAATCACGAAGGGCTTGAGATATTTTAACAAAATGCAGTTTGAAATGCATAGTTTATAAAACATAAATGTTTCTACTTACTAAGTGTAGTTAAGCAGTGATCACAGAAACTACATCACTCCAACTCTTAAAACTATTTAAGTTACAAAAAAGCGCATACAAAATGCCTTGTACTGTGTTTTCCTTTTTCATTTTTAAAATGAGAGCTTAACAAAGATGAACAAAACCTAAAAGGAAAAGCACACGTGGAATTGGCAGCAAAATGAATGAATGTGTGCTGTGAGGAAGAGTGTGGATATGAGTGAAAACAGGCAGAGCACAGGACAGAATGACAGTCGATTGTGAAACAGTTAACTGTCACATATTGCCCTTGGTTATCCTTCCTCATAGTTGCGAGATGCAGTTTACTCATGGCAGATTAGGCCAACTGACTGACAGAAGGGGAGTTGAGATAAAGATGCTGATATAACTGATGTTAGATAAAATCCCAACAAAATCCTCAGACAAACACATACTTCAGCACTCCTTAAGATGTGCCGTTGTCTAGCTAAACAGAGTTAATCCCATCTACAACGTCTGACTTCACACTGGCACTGCAGCTGTAAACATGAGCAGAAAATGTGCACACCCCGAAACCTTATTGCTGTAATACAGAAACAGGATCCAGAACCCCAGCTTGATGTGCTCCAGTCTGGTTAACGCCTTCTCTTTTTCTATGAATACAAACATGCTATCTGTAAAGCTACTCGCGTGTCTATATGCATACTGAATATCATTTCCATAAGAGGAACTAACTTCTCAGGTTTTAAAAAAGCTGGGCTGTCCTCCTCCACCCCCCATTTTTTTCCAGACAGGGAATTCCCAGACTGTTGGATGACACAATGATTCAGATCTGCAGCTGGCTGTTAAGAGGAAAACCTGCAAAATTTGTTGCTAAAGAAGTTTAACGTGTTTTGTGCTTTGGCTTTGTCTAATTATCCCCCACATATCTGAGTCACACGACTGAAATATAGTCACAAGTACAAGATTTCTGCAAGCTATGATACAGGTTAATCTTTTAATGCGCTGCCAAAGTGAAAGCAACACGCAGCTCCACAAGCACCATGTGTTATGACATTAACAAGAAAATATATGCACTCTTCACGGGTAAGGTTAGGGTGCTGAGAATTTCCACACAGCAAGAATGTATCATCATATATGGAATTTGTCCCCATTTTGACTGTAGTAGCCAGGAGGCTTTCTACTTACACCTATACACTGCTTTGATATACTCTTCTTGTGACAAGTTGTAAAAGGATTAAGTGATTAGCTTATTTAGTTGTCTTTGGAACATCATTAAGCAAAGTTTTGAATACTTACTCAAGATCAAGACCACTCACATCTTTTTCTGATAATATAACCTTTACCTACATTAAATGTTATAAAGGGTTTGCATGAATTGCAAAATCCTTTAAAGCAAATCTATGTTTTGGGATTTTGTTCTTTATAAATTAGACATGCACATAGAAGGGTTATTACTGATTCAAAATGTTTATTTCTGTCCTTAATACAAAGTAGTGGTTTCAGTCCGTTATATGAAGCTACATTCACAAACTACTGATGAAAGCACTCGAGAGGGGGCTGAGCATTTGTTTCCATTGCCACACTGACAACAACCTGACACCACATGAGGGGAGCAGGCAGGAGTTTTTAAAATGAAGATATGATTGGATCTGCTTGAGATTCAACAAATAACTCCTTTGAAAATATGGACGTGAACACCATCTTGTGCAAACAGGTTCCACAAGGAAGATGCTAGTTATTTTGACTGTTCTTGAGTTGCGTGTCCTGTTTGTTTGGCTGTTAGAAGCAGAAAATGGAAGAGAAACCAGGAAGAAGACACGCAGCTTTCTGAGCACAGAACAAACGGACTTGGTGGCGTTGTCATTTAAGATCAGTTTTTCACAAGCAGCAACGGCATCATAGCGAACCAATAGTGCACATAAAAGCAACGAAGGAGTAGCATAAAATTTCTACAAAAAAGTTGTGAGCCTGTCTAGAGCATTGAAACACATGCATAAGATATCAGTTTTCATGTGTAGTGCTAAAAAAATAAGCTCTGATAATGATGAGAATCAAGGTTATGCCTGGAGGAAGATGCTTGTGGTTTTTCAGAGAATGGTGTGTTTACACAAACAGGGTGTTAACCAATTCAAAGCCTCCAACTATTTGAAATCTGCTTAATCAGGGTATGAAAATGCATTTTAATGGACACAGAGCTCACGCTTTCAGAGAAAATTTCTCTTCACATTTCTGTGAAAACAGTTATATGACCAAATGAGTCTGGTGACCAAATTAAGACTAACCAGACTGAAAACACAACTGCAGCTGTCATGACTAAAGCTTTTTTTCCCCTCCAACCCATCTCCAATACACACCCTGCTAGTCACAGTAAAAACAGTTTGAGATCTATAGCAGCACATTGCTAATTACACAATATGGACCAGGGGGATCTTCTCATAATGTGAGGATTATTACATTGTCCACAGCTATTTTTTAAATTACACACCTGGACATACTGCATGTTACAGATGATCAACCATGTGGACAAAGATTAACGTCTACCAGCTGCCAGATGGTGGGAAAACAACAACATGAAAACAATCTGGATGGGTAATAATAAGAAGAAAAGAGGAGGTTTTCTATAGTGAAACATGTGCTACTGATAATTGTTTTCATGAATGGAAGTTGAATGCTATCCTCTGTTTTCAGGAGGTAAAATTACAACAGCTAGACAATACATCAATGTCTACCATCATGTTGGATCTGTGATCACATATCGATAACAATGATGATCATAGAGACTGAGTGAAACTGCTGCTAACAGAAAGAGTTAAGTATCGCCAAGTTTAATTTTGAGTCTTTTAGTGTTTGTAGTAGTTATCTTTTTAGAATAGCCAGAGATTCTTGTGGAACATAATGTAGGTTAACTGAGGATCTAAGGCTTGAAGGTAAGAGGACCAAAGCAAGTTTATATAAAAACATTACAGCATGGAAAGGTTATCATTATCAAGTCTGCTCTTATAGGCACTTTATACCAACACACTTTATCAATGGTAGCTTAAAAGGATATTTTTGTTTTTTTCGGTGGGGTTGGGTTGCGAAGTACTTATGGATGGTCAATGTTTCAGCTGCAGCAGACAGCAGTCAGAGAGCTCTCAGTTTGGAGAAGCAGGGAGGAATTTGGAGGAAGGAGCTAAGCTAAAAGCTACATAGAACGATGCCACAGAAGAGCTCATTTTCGCCATCTAAAACAATTCAAAGCAAGAAAATGGTTCGAGCAAACATTATCTAAAGTGAATTTTACATTGTGTCACTTTTATATCAGACAGTTGTTTAATTTCTCTCTATTTTTTCAACATTCGTGTTGCTTCGTGGCATTGCATGCACGTAACTGAGTCCATCAGGAGCTGTGTCAGACTTGTTGGATAGCTGGGTAGCTATTATTTCTGCAAGGATTTAAAAGATGGTAAAGTTTTGGGCATTTCCAGACATTTTACAAATTCTTAGTGTCTTGTCATTGCTATTCATTGCAGAATTTTGAGTAAGAGCTAATCACAGGTAGGATAAGCTGGGGAGCCACCATGCATGGGATAACTCAGAGCAACACAAACATACTTTGGTTGAAGAAATGGTGAAAAATTAAACAACTGTGATGTTCCGGAAGAAATCACCACTGCATATGCTCTGTGAAATTTGTGAGGATTGAGTTGTTTTATATGGTGATGTTGCTATTCTGTGGCTCCCTTCTGAGTAGCCGGTAGCTGACCTACTCTGTCCCATTTCCTGACAGACTGTCCAAACTGAAAGCAGATCACCGTCTACTGCAGGTGAAACACTGACGACTAACACAACCCCACTTTACAAGGATAAGACATATCGTGCTCAACAGCTCAGGAACAAAAGCTGTAACAAGAACAGATAACTGAACATGGTTATCACCTAACTAACTTTAAGAATATCCAGAGTAATAATTTCCAATGTCCTAAAAGCAGAAATCAGCAGCTTCCTTATACAAAAAAAATGAAGAAAAAATCAATAATAATCTCAGACATTGTGTCCATTTATCTGGCAGTGATGTTCTTATTCCATTCTCTCAAATAACAATGACGGAAAAAAAGCAATTGCCAATGATATCATGTGGCTGATCCTCTGTTTACCTTGCTTGCCGACCTCTTTGTGAAAAATAAGATGCCTGCCGTTTCAGATAACATGAGAAAGCACAGTGGGAGATTAATAATAGGAAAGTGTTAATGCTTTTTGTTTTGTAAAACAGTAAAGACACTGTGTATAGGAAACACTCTATCTACTTTAAAAGACTGATATGTAAGCCTATAAAATCTTTGTTCTTGTCTTCAAATTTCTTCTCAAAAACCTCAACTTATTTAGCACATAATGATATATAAGAATTTCAGATTAACCACCAACATTTCAGTATCACCCCTCTCTATTTCAACTACAATTTGGTGTACACTGACTTTTTCTGCTATTTAAGTTTAAGGTAGGTGCAGCAGATACTGAAGACCATGTGTAGAAATGTCTTGGCTGCCGGGTAATAAGAAGTTTCACTTGAGCCCATTTCAAATTTCTTTCTCATCGTTTAAAGACAAAAACAAGCTGGAACAGAGATAAAACAGAAACAGATGATCGGTCATGATGAAAGAGTCCCTTACCATGACCGTCGTCTGACTGGTTGAAACCACACAGCTGGCAGATGGAGCGGACCCACTTGTTCATCTCCTCTTCAGTCTCGGCAACAAGATAAAAAGTGCGGTCTGAAGTCTTGATGTCGAAGACAAAGCTGTCCTGGAACTCCTTCCTCTTAAAGGTCAGGCCAGCATCCACCTGCTCACAGCAGTGCAGGTCGATGACCCGGATGGGCTTCTTTGAGTGGTCATTCTTGTAGTACTCCAGAACATCAGGGTCACCACTCATGCGGCCGCTGCGAAGTATAAACCAGCGTTTTTTCCATGCCTGGAGAAGAAATTTAAAAAAAAGGTAAGAATATGACCACACCAAGAGAAAGCACTTACGCTCTGATTCATTCAGTCTCACAATATTCATGTGCACATGTCATTATACTGTAGAATAGTAGCTGTAATGTAACAACACCAAATCCATCTGCATTTTAAACAGCTATAAATTATGGTTCACTTTAAATTCATACTCCATTTGAGGTGAAATGTTTCTATGGTAACACAACGAACAGCTGGACTCCAGTTGCAACTGTTCAAGTAAACTTGAAAAAGAAAAGTGGGCTTATTTGAGCACGCATGTGGTTGTGTGTGGTTTGTGTCTATGTTAGCAGCCGTGGGGGAAGGGGGGCAGCAGGTGTTTATTCCCTTCCAACGTACTTCCTGTGCAGATATCCCTCCCCGAGCGAAGAGAAGCAGCGCTCCTTTATGACAAAGACTGCAGGCTCCACCCGCCTCAAGAACCGGTAAATGACACCTTTCTGGTCCAATAATTATCAAGCCACATCTGCATGTGATCACTGAACCTTCGTCTGAGAGTGTAAACAATCATCCTTCTTCACATCCACATAAAAGTCAGCAGTGGTACAAGCTCCAATAGAGCAAGCAGTAATAATGTAAGAGGAAGAAACTACAGTGTAATATGGTAGTGAACCAATAACATTGTTGATTTGTCAGCTGGAAAGACACAGGAAGAACAGTGGCCTTCATGACAACAGCTTCTCATACTTTTCCAGTGGCTGCCTAAAGGGACTGTGTGTTTTCTGTACTGCAAGACAAAAGAGGAAGATAGACCAGGAAAGGAAAGGGGGCGTAAAGGAGGTGCAGGGGGGGGGGGCAGGGGGCTTTTGGCTCTCTGCCAGTGATGCACTTCCACCAGGCAATGTCTAACATGCAGGCTGCTGACACACAGGATCCTGCAGGCCTCCTCTCCCTCCATCAACACAGACACTGCCGCAAGGCTAACACCTCCTCTCCCCACCCCACAAATACACACATGTACACACACAGACAAACACAAATAAGAGATATCCCTACTCTCCTCTGGAAAAATGAACACTAAATGTTCTATTTTGAGCGGCCATTAACTTTCAGATGCAGAGGTGAAACTAATGATGGCTGAAATAGCTGCCTTGGCTTCACTGTCTAGGTCATGTGCTTATTGGTTATCTGTCACAGTGTAGTAGCTTAGTGAGCCACCAGGAAACACTGCGACAGAAAGCAAAACGCTGCTGCTGAAAACAAAATCGGAATTTGTCTTCTTGACAATAAATATGTGCTTGAGAGGAAAATGCAAGAGCAAGCCAAATATACTAATGCCTTTGTAAGGGGAGAGAAAAAAAAATAATCAACTTAAATCAGTAAGAGGGATAAGGACTGGCTCCCTGACACAGAGGACCTACTCCCATGGTTGGGCCAGGGAAATGCCCACTAGTGGTCTTGCTAAGGTCTTACTCCTACTCAGATAAACAATGAGTTATGGATGCTTTTGGGAAGCTGACAAGTAAAGACAACACACTTATGTAACACCAATGTAATAATCTTTTAGGATTTCTCAAAAAGGCAGACTTTTCTTTATGCTATCCTCAACACTGCCTTTGGAGCTTTAAGCCTCTCAAAATAAACCTTCAATCAACTTCAAGTTATTGAGGTTATTGACTCATTAAAAAAGTACTGTCAGGCATGAAGCACACTTTCTGATGAGTGCGCAGATAATTCCTTTATTTCAAAGTAATTCATCATCAAAGGTATTTAGCCTAATTTTTTACAAATATGGTCATTTCCTGCTTCGGAAAGATTTTAAAATGCCCAAATTTAGGGCTTTAAAGTGACAAACCAATATCTAATGCCATGGCAAATCTATCTATCATTCAGTTACAGCCTATAATTCAAACCAGCTCAATATTACTAATAAATTAAGTCCTTTTTTTTTTTCTAAGCTTATTTCATAAACTTCTCCAAATCTAAAGCTATACCCTGAGCACCCTCAAGCTCATTGTCTACATTCCCTTTTAAAATGCCATCCACAGGCTTCATATATCTGAGAACTGCCATGAGACCAGTCTTTGAAGAGGTATGACTACTCTTAAATAAAATAAGAGTTCAAAATGTGTATCACTTTCAAATCTTCCCTCTCATCCTTAATGTTGTGCTACATTACTTTTAGCTGCTGAGAGCAGAGGCATCTGCCCGTCTTTTGTCATCTAGATATACATTATTAAAGTATTGAGAAGTGTTTACTGGAAAGTTCAGGGGAAAAAAAGTGATGTTTTATCATGCACGTGGGACGTATTGACACACAAACAGGTATTATTTAATTCTGATCTTGAGTCAAGATGCAACCTACCGTACTGAATTTTTTACTTCAGTGTTTGATATATTTGCTGGTTCTGTTGCAGCAACACATTTACGTTCTTCCAGGAAGTGCAGATTGTGATCTTATCTTCAGTGTGTAGCGTAGGGACTCTTGAGGTATTGGGCTACAACACTTTGTGTTTATTTTTCAGTCGAGCTGATAAAAGCAGAAGCTTTTAACCCTATTATCAGGAAGCAGAAAAAAAGTGCTTCAAAAATATGTTTAATCAGCCCTGATGAGTTGTGGGGAAACTATGTATTAGGTCATTTCTGAATATGAGAGGTTGTTGTGAAAGTTCTTTAATACACATTACGTTGGTGAAGGGTGTGGTGAAACAGATTCCACTGAATTTCACATCGATTCTCCTCAAGCTTCCTTCTGTGTGCCTGCGAGTGTGAACTTATTTCGCGGAAACACAGTACAGTCATCACGACATCCATAAAGACCAAATACAAGTGGAGCATTTTTTGATCATTTTCCTGGTCCACAAAGATCTTTCATTCAGCATTCATAAATGTGTTAGTACCATTTAAATATTTTGCCTTTTCTGAGAAAAAGTGCTACACTTAATTAAGACCTGGAGTGATGCCCAGTTTGAAAAGGTCAGTGCAACCCAGCTGGGTTATTCCTGGCATCCATCAGCTGTAGCCAGCATGGTAAACCAGGGCAGCTCTCAAACATGGGAAAAGTCAATTCACTTAGGAGGCCCTGTCACGGTAAAAAAAATTAATTTGTTTGTCCTCCGGAAAAGGAAATAATTCCCAGCTTGGTATGAATATGTGGATTGAATATTTCCTTTAATCAAACCTAATAAGGTTTCAAACCAGCCTTTTCAACACAACCACTGGCAGTACAGCTTTTTATCCATGTGTGTCTCGTACACACGCCTTCAAATATGAGTAAACTTCCTTGGTGAAGTAAATCATGTGGAGGAGGATACAACAAAATGAGCCAACCCACCCACTGCCTGTCCTACAGAGCATGTCCAAGCTCATCGATCACTGTCTGAGCACAGGGAAGTGAGGGCTGAAGCTGTAAAACTAGGCTGAACTTTCCCATCTCTCCAGCTCTCCCCTCCCCCTCATGGCTTTGGTTTAAGCTGCATTGCTGTTCAGGGAAAAAAGGGGGGATGGGGGGTTCAGTGTAGAAGCACTGGCCTTGATAACAACTGGACTGGACAGTCCTCGGGCACACCGACAGAGCTTTGAGGCAGGCCACTAATTACACCATAAACTAACAAGATATCAAATAGTTACATTATTGTCTGAGCAATACACTGCAAACTGCAAGGGACATGTTGTAACTGCCATGTACTGCTGTTTGTTCATGTTGAACTGCTCTTTCCGCAGAGAGATCAAAGTCAAATAAAGGTTAAATCAAAGCAGAAAACAGAGCAACACAACCAATGTAAGCGAAAGACAAAAACGATACCTCTTAGAAACAGTTTATATATCACCTGTTGTTTGAGTTGTAATGGTTTCAACTCTTAACTGTAAAAAAAACAGCTCTCCAATAAGAGGAGAAGCCATCCGTATCTATGGATGTGTTAGTTCTTCCAGTCTTATTCAATCGTCCCATAAAGGCTGGATCTTACCTTGTTTCAACAGTCTCGTTTATCCTGTGCTGATAGCAGCCAGTAGCAGAGAGACAACAGTGGAACACAAAGGATAATAACACGTCTGCATCTATTTCAGATGACTGGGAAGGAAAACATTTAATAACAAAACCATACAAAACATCATTCTGACCGGGTCGGTTTCTAAAAATAAGATCAAAACAAGTTCATCGGGCCAGTTTCTTTTGTTTCTTTGAATGCTGATGAGTAGACGTGTTTTTTTTCCTATTTTTGACACAATGCAAAACAATGATTCTGTTGGGAGAGGAGAAAAAAAAAATCATGCAAATACTCTGTTTTCACAGAAATAAGTGACACAATTGTCCCGCATAAGTTAATATTTTCCCATGGCTTTAAATGAAATTGTGAAGGGTAAATTCATTGCACATAAACACCAGCAAAACACGAGTTATGAGAACGGACCCATCTGTTTGCACTGACTTTATCACTCTTCCATCCCAGAGAAGCAGACTAATGAACGCAGAGATGGTCGTGGCCTAAACAATTATCTAAGGTGTGCCTTTTACAGCAATTGAGCAAAGTGTTTGTTTAGTAGTACGCTGTGTCAACAAAAAGGGATAATAAAAAAAAAAAAAATCAGCCAACATGTTTTTAAATGCGTATGAGCAAACATTCAAGCTAAACACATATGTTATTCAAGTCTTTTTTTTACGTCTGGTCCCATTAGAGCAGTGGAGGAGGAGGAGACAGCAGGTTGTTGTCTGACTCAGCCTGCCCTGGTTTACCTGCTGCAGCAGCGCATATACGCACACAGCTGCACAAACACTGGCACTGTGGACCTGTGCAACATCCTTGTAACCTCTTTGCATGTGTACATTTTGTCATCCAGCTGAGGTGATGGTCATTCTGTGGCAGAGAGATGTACATCTTGTCATCTTTTCCTGGTAACGTTTAAACTGACTATCATTAGATCTGAATAATGACACATCAGTGCGGGCCTTAGCCATTACTATTCAACTACAATAAAAGCCAGGTTAAGATGCTTAACGCTAACACTTTGCATTTCTATTTTAATGGTTATATATATAAAAAAATATATCATGAATTATTATTATCATGTGAGCACGAGTTCTTATTTCTCCATTTTAAGGTGATGGTTCTTTGTGGGGGCAGCAACTCACTTCTACATTCATCCCACATCTATGCATTCTGTAGACTTTGGGTCTTACTCTTGCAACAAATCTAAAATATGAACATGTGAGCGGGTCGAATCCTTATCTCTACTGGTGTCTGAACATGCCAGAAACCTCCCCTCAAGATTGAGAACAGCAGTGAAGAAGACTTTACAATACATTAATTAAGAAGTGGGACTGTTAAACTAGCCGTCACTGAATGACTGAATGCCAAAGCACTTGTGATTCTAGTTAATCTGGGGATGGTGGACAAAGCTGGATAGACAACAACAACAGCCCTGATTATGATAGCCCTAATCAATACCGGGTCACCACATGCCTCCAACAGATGTGCGTTTCAGAAGGGCAGAGAGTGCAACTCAGTTTCATTTGATGAATATCACTTCGCTGTTCACACAACGAAGACACAATTCAAATTGACATTGTAAAGTGCTCCAAGCTCTGTGAATTTCTAAAAATTTACAGCTCCTCTTTGAAAGATTTGTCAAAAAAAAATGACAAAGGGGAGCTAGATAATCCACTTAAAGAATCTATATAGTTTATGCTGTGCTTAACAAATGTCATGCAACTGTATTTAGTTGTCTGGCATTAGTTTATGTGAGCTTAAATAAACTATAAAATGGTTTCTTGGAAGCTGTACAGTTCACACAGGGTTTTATATTTTGGCTCTGAGTGAGACGTTAGCCAGACAGCTGTCCCAGGCAAAGTTTATAACAGACCCTTCTGGAGAATTTCCAATAAATTCAGGTCACAAACAAACCTGTGCCAACAGTCTACATCTTGAGCAGCTCCAAACCATTACCTGTCTTGACAGATGAGGAGATCCAGATTCTCCATGGATGGACACAGCTTTGTCCCATCCATGTGCCCGTTAAAGAAAACAAGACAAGATGTTAAATCCAACAAATGCATTAGAACGGCACTGCAGCTTAAATCAAATTGCTCAGGTTTGCAAATAGTCAAAATACTGACCAATGGACAGCAGCTGTAATGCATAACACATCAAGAGAAGACCAAAACAGGCCCATAAATCCTTGTGCGTTAATAAAGAAGGTGGGAGGTCAGCCACTGAGTGCAAACACACAAGGTCCTCTCCAGCAGGATGGGTTTTCATCATCTGTGCAGTTTGCAGGTTCACATTCTCTTTTTTAGCAACATATCACCTGAGATGATCTTCGAAGCTCCAACCAACAGGTGTGATGATGATTAAGAGGGCTGCTGCATTTGGCAGCTACAGTTCTCATTCACTCACTTCACTGGGGCAATGATCTGCAAAATCTGCTGCACATCCTATGAAAAACAACCTCTCCAAAGGTCTCTGCAGATATAATCAGCCTCAATTTGCAGTTGAACAGTTTCCATTATTAGGAAAATGAGAAATCTCTCGTTATGTCTCCGTTTCATCAGACGGCTGGGTTTATTTAGTTTAAGCCAACTCTGACAGTTTGACTAACAGGAAGCATTATCTTTAGTCAGAATTCTTTGTGTCGCTTTCCCTGCCTCTGCCATCTGTGTACGGAGAACATGCTGTGAATATCTCCTGATCTTTCTTAAACATTGCAAGGCAATGATGCGCAACACTGAATAAATAACAAATGAAACATAAGACATATAGGACAGGATCCACAGCACACAAAGTTTACATTCAAAGGGAAAATGTGACCTGAGCACCTGGTAGACCATCACGACAGTGTGAACATCACTGCGTGACGTCTCTCCTCACCCAGCTGCATGCATCACTGCAGTTAGACTGTGAGTTACAAAGTGTCACATTCAATTAGCCTTTCAGTTTTTGCTCACATGTAAAAGTATTGAAGATTGTTCAAAAAGGAAACCACCAATAGATGCACTACGATTTGCTAAATTAATTCATCTTGCATACTACTTACTTAATAGCCCATGATCAATGTAAACTGTTTTTTTGTGTGTACCATTCAGAGATGTGACCGTGGTGAGGATGAATCTCCCTCTGTAGCTGAAGAAAGATCTGGTCTCTGTCAGATTTGCAACAATTACTTTTGGTTCAATGCGATACAAATATATGCCTGCAATCACAAGGCACTAGAAAGGCATTTTTGTCTCCCATATCAGTTCAGCTGGATCTCTGGAGACATAAAACATGTTTTCAGAGACATTCAGATAATATTTCTGAACTGCCCAGTAAAACGTCCAATTAAGTAGATAAGAAGAAATATTCAGCTGAGGCTGTTATGAATCCCGACACACACGATGGTGTGTAAGCACCAGGGACAACAATGGAAACAAGTCCAAAACAGTATTTTCTTTATTCTGCCAGTGAAGTGAATAAATCTCTATGTATTTTGTGTCAAATGGGTGCCTAACATCATCAGAAAAACCACTTCTTCTCACAACGTCTCACTAAATAAATAAAAAAACAGCATTGTCTCTGGAACACGTAGCCCTATTTCTTATTTTCGTCTTCTATTTACTCATAGGTGGGAAATTGATTTTATCTTCATCTGAATTCAGCTGTAGAGAATTTATGTTCCTTCCACTGAATTACAAAGACTGTAAATGATGTCAAGCTCAAGCAGAGGCAAAGACATTTTTTTCTTTGAACAAAATAAAGATTGAAACGGTACAATAAAATCAAAATTTCAGCCATGCAATACAAAGTAATTTACCTGTTCTGTGATTTTACAACTGCATAAGAATTTAAATATAGAACAAAACACTTATTTTTCCACTGCAACAGCTTCATTAATCACATCTTTGCCCAGGAAACATTCGTGTGCTTGTAGTTTTCCCTTTGACGACAGCAACCACGTGCACCATAACCACAGCCAAAAGGTACTTTACTTACACATTTCCAACTCCTACAAGCTGCCACAGCACGGCTTAAAGTTTTCACGTGAAATAATGAAGAAACTTCTTTACTGCTAATAATGCCAGTGATTATTTTGTTTCAGGTAAAAAAAAGTTCTCATCCTGCAATAAATATTATAATAATATTATAAAACATTTTTTAAATCATAACTACTACAATACTGATGCAAAACACTGAATTTATATGGTCACTGCAAAAGGCTATTTTTATTTTTTAAATCAATAATAATGTATAATTTAGTTTAAAGCCATTTTCTTTTTGAGGTCTGCACCACTTCTTTTTCTGTGAGATTAGTTTCATAAAATCACCACAAATAGATTTCCACTAATGAATGACACCTTCGTGAGATCAATGTGTGATGGACTTCACAACAGCTCTATTTTTAAAAAAAGTTTCCAGGAAGAAAAAAAAGAAAAAGACACCACATTTTGCTTGTTGACACGTACATGTCTTCGTAAACACCTACACACAATTTTCCTCCATCCAAAGCAACTACATTACAGCCCACTCAAACATCATATGTCAGCACTAATGTTAAGATGAGATTTATTGGTTTAATCAAAGCAGGTTTTGCTTTTACAAACAATACTGTCATTGTGTTTGCATCATTCCCATATGATGTTTTCACATTATGCTGAGTAGGAGGCCAAAAGATATTTCTACTGAGTCACTTCCTCACTGCATTGCAAAGGCTTCGGAAAGGCAATCTATTGATAAACATATGGCAAGTAACTCTCCAGATTTATGTATTCTTTGCCTTTTTATTACTGTATATGAGTCTGAATTTGGATTTAACCAGTTCTACCTCCTCAGAGAAGCAAATGGGAGGGGCAATTATGCTATCGATGAAAAAGCCAATGGTGCCTCTCGATAAAATAGGGAAATGCTGCTACACTGGGTGGACATGAAACAAACCAGAAGCCCATACAGCCTCTGTGATGTGGCTTTTTGGTGCAAAATCAACTAAATGTTCATGCTTTCTCTAGTATATAATTTCCCTAAATTGTAGTCATTTATGATCTGTGGATAAGCAGAAGAATCAAAAGTAAATCCCCATAACCACAGAAGTTATCAAAGTCAGCTAATTATGATCTATATTGTTGTGGTCAAGATGATTTTTTATTATTAGTTCCATCATATGAAGCCACCACTGTGGTGTTAGTGTACTCTCTGAGAGTTCAGCAAATAAACAAAACATTCTCACTGCTGGTCCAAGTCACAAGAGGGGGGAAAAGAAAATCAATGGGATCTAATTTCCTTCAGAACAGCCCTATTTTAAGCTCAGCTGATAAAGTCTTGATAGATGGAAATGCATTTATATACTCGCAGACCAATTTAATTTCTTTCCCTGTCATAAGACCTCTGTCACAACACTTCCTGTAGGTACCATCCAGAGGAAGTCTGGCATCTGCTATTGGTGAAATAATTATGTTTTGGACCAAAAGCTCACAAGCCAAACTCAACAGTTCATGGCAAAGGGCAGGATATTATGACAAAGGTTCAGATAGGACCTCCACTGGATTTTCACAAAGAGAGGTGAATGTGTGAGAAAGATGTACTCAAGGTTGAAGAAACAGAAGTTCGGAAACTATGTTTCTGTGACAAAAAATGATTAACTCATCTAAAGTGCTTGTTGATCTACAGAAACGGTATCAAAGACTAATGAATCATTCTGTTTAAAAGCGATATTCATCTGCAGCATCTACATTGTCGGCTAAAGGAAGTTAAACATTATCAGCAGATAAACAACAATGAGAATGGTGGTAGGTTGCAGCTTTATGTCAACAACAAGGACCCATTTTACTGAACTCAGTCGCAAACTTTGATAATGCATCAACACCAAGCCACCCCAGTTCTGTTGCTTACGGGGAAAAGCCCACCGATAAAAAGGAACAAGGAAAATGCCTGTGTGAGCGCTGGTTGTCTGTCAAAGCAGGAACTGGGAGGCGTTTAGAACTGACCTCTGAGGGCAAGGACTTCCCAAAGCCCCTCTGCAAAACAACAGCAGACCCGGCAGCTGACAGTGGGACATAGGCTGCTGCTGCTGCTGCTGCTCTGCCTGCCTTTTAAAGTCACCGACTGTCCCCTTGTCTTCCTCTTGTGTGCCATCCACATGTGCAAAACAATGAAGTCATGTGAAACCATAAGCAGGAGAGAGAAGAAGAAGCAGATATCACCTAGCCGATATTATCTGGAATGTGGCAATGCGTTACTGTATTTGAACAGACATGTTTGTGATGCAAGACACAACAACAGGGCGGGTTCAGTGAGCAGCAGCTTCATCCTGACCTGGGAACAGGAATTGTTTACAGAAGGACACGTTGCATGTGTGATTCATGCTGGGTACGTGAAGTACGATTTACACATGATTCATTCAAATGACTTACTATTATGCATATGTCAACACATAAAGTCACAAAGGGAAGGACCTACGGTATTCAGGCACAAATATATTGTTCTTTTTTTACAAGTCAAAGAAGAAAAACTATTTTCAATCATTTCATTTTTATGAAGATCAAATTGATTTGATAAGACGGACGTTGTTTAGTATGCAGATGCTACAAATGAAAGATTGTTTGGGGGTTAATGAAGTAGACATGATGAAGCCTGACTGCTGACAAATGAGTAAAATGACCTCAGATGAACTATGCAAGAGTGACTGGGTAAGTGCTGGATTTGTCAGTTGTTTTCATGGTCGTTCTGCTTTTTCTGGACATTGTTCAAAACAAGCAACCACGCCACTCCCACTTAGCCCTAAAACACTCCCCACCTCTGGAACCCGAATCAACCCCCAAGAAGAGATAAACTCCAGCCAAGTGATTCAGTTAGAGCATGACCATTTTTCCTATATTGAGGAAATGCAGTGTGTGTGAAAATTGACTACACATGTCTGCAGTGCCGCTGTCACATGCTTGAGGGGGGACACAGCAAGTTTATACTCATCATGTGTTAGTGCTGCAAGATGCTGTTGTAGAGGGAGTGAGTCACTGCTGAGAGTTAATCGCATTTGTAAACAATTACAATTCATTTAACAAGGACAAGACATGCTTCTTGCTGTGCATAAACACGCTGTCTTCTCTGTTCACCACCAGTTGCGTCCAGGCTTTAACTGGCACTGTTTTGCTTTGCATACAATTTTCATGCCAGATCTACAGGTGTGGTGTCAACTTTTACTCTCTGCGCAGAACAAGGCATAGTTGTGAGCCACACTTCCGATACAATCTATAGAACTGCAAACACAACTTGGCTTTCAATATAATGACCAGTCATCTTAACAGCTAAACACTGATTAACAAAACACAGGTTTCATCTGGCTTACCACAACTTTATGGTAGAGCTGGGTTGCATATTGACAGGGGAGGTGTTGTTAGGGATTAAAACATTTTCACTGTTGCAAATAATCATCTGCAAGTGGCACATTACAAAGAGTTGTAGCTTTTAACATTTACAGCTTTAACACCTCCTACTACCAGTGTAATAGTGACTCAAGTTGCTACCACGCTCCCAAACGCAACACACCTTCAGCATGGAATCTCTGAGAGTATATCAAAGCCACATCTGAAAATATCCTTCGACATCAACTTAACTACGTCAGATGACAGTAATACTGGCAAGTAAATGGCCCCGATTGTCCATAGTCTGACTTTAAGTGGAAGGAATTTCAGATGGACAGATTATCGCATTCACAAGTCTGCCTGCTCTGGACACTATCTCATGACTCTGTTTTCTGGCTGAATTAAAGTGTGTGGAGTTGTTTTTAGTTTATTTCACAGGGTGAGAAGCAGGGTGAGAAGGGCTTGGAGCTGTGCTCTCTTGCCTGCAGGCCATTATGTTGGCTCTATCCTGAGTTTTTTTTTCTTTTCCTCTCTGTCTTGTTTATAAAGTTCTGTAACCAAGCAAGTTCCCCCCCCCCCCCTGTACTAGTGCAGCTGCTGATCCATACCATCCACGGTGCTGTCTGTGTAAACATTGGCCAGCTTTAAGTGGAAGACAATGAGGAAATGACAGGATGGGGGGGCTGTATTTGAAGACATTCAAGGATGGATTTCTAAATGAAACAGAGATGACATCATGGCAAAGTCAGCAAGCAGGAACATGGAGAGGCCTAGTAATGCAACACCATACATAAACAGCATACAGCTGTATTTATAGTGGATTGTCTCATGGCTCTATGTGCCTCCATAAATCCTATTATCTGATTTGCAGCCATTCCTCTGCCCAGCACCCAACAAGAGACAGCAGATTTGGCTTATGTGCCCTTATCAAGGCACCAAAATGCTGTTAATTTATTCCCACTGTTGTGACAATGGTCAACCTGTGTTAGATGAAAACTAGTCACATCACTGTTTGATTAGACATTACCTCATCATCAAATAAAGCCAAATGACAGTTTCCATGCTGAGAGCTCTTTAGTCAAAATAACGGACAGCTGTCGGGTATTATACAAGCTTATCCCCATGTTATCACAGAAACCCACTATTGGTGGCCTCTCATGTAAAACATAGCCACAGTATTTTTGCTCACATTGTTAGATCCGGATTTACTGTCAAGCACAGGTGTCCTTTCTGCAGGACATTAAAAAGACAGGTGAGTGGAGGGGTGCACCTGCTACAGCTGGACTTCCAATGAGTTTGACAGCACTCATCTAAGATGCAGATGACAAACTAACAAGGCATATTTCACAGAGGAGGAGGGAATCAAACTTCTAAACATAGAGAAACTAAGCGGAAGTGTGCTTTACTTACGTATCTTCTGAGTTTTTTCTCCGGGGGTGATTTTCTCAGCCACCCTTGGAAGATGATTTCTCCGCCGCTCATGTTTGCCTGTGTCCTTCTTCTTGCTCTAAAACTGCAGTCTGTCCCTAGTGCATGACGGATCCTGAGGGCTCGCCTGCTCAAAGTGCGGTCGGCGTTTGTTTCTTCTTGCAGTCTACTCCCCCCATTTGATGAAAATCAGAGCACTGCCGGTCGGAGATGCAGCCAGTCGTTCGTGATGGCGCTGTGCGAACCCACCGGCGTTCAAAACAGCGCAACTGGATTCTTTGAGAAAGTACACACGGCCAGCTGGCGGAGAGCCGCGGGGAAACTCTACTGATGCAGGGCGAGGAAGTATCAGAGGGTGTCTGCAGTTTGTTTTCCCAACTCACACCACGCCCACAGCGCAGAGCGAGGGATGGGCTGCTGGGATGAACAGGACGGACGAACAGCTTGCAGCAAAAAGGCTCCAAGGCACCCGGACCAATCTGAATACAACTAGTTTATCTCCAACAGCTTAATGTTTGAAATGTTCACAGACGGCAGGCGCCTTTGTCACTCTGTTTTCATTCAAATAACGTAACATTTGATTTGAAACTTATATCAAAGTCTTGTATGTCCCCCAATATATGATAGAAGAAACAGAACGTCTATTGTTCAGGTAATGAGCTTTGGGGAAAAATAATTAATGACATTATCAGTTATTATGATTAGGTCAGATTTAGTCTTGTTCTTTTGAAAAACTGGGCAAAGAAAAGCGCCATCTTGTGGAAAGATGATACATTAACAGTTGTTGCTAAAGATTGCAAATGGACAGGTCAAGTCTACCATGGATGGCAGAAATATCTAATATACTGTTGTAGGAAAGACTTGCGTAATAACTAATAGGAGAATAATGATTTAGTTCAATAAAATAAATCATTAAACTTCCAGAGATCATTGTTTTCATGATAGATGCACATAAGACACGCAAAGAAAACCAGTGAAAAACAGTGCTTCATTTGACTTATTTTATTTATTTTCTGTTGACTAACACACAAAAAATCATAAAAAACAGTTTCATGAATCTTTTCCAGCGGCTTTTATTTTTTATTTTCCTTACAGAAGACAAGAATGAGAAAATCTTGGGAAAGGAATCACATCCTTTATGTTGTCAACACCAAGAATGCACTGCAAATATCTCTCAAACCCAAGTCCAAAGCCGCCATGAGGGACGGAGCCAAACCGTCTCAAATCCAGATACCTGCACATTCAAAATAATGTCATCAGAACCAATCTGATGCGTCAGCTCATTTCTTTCAAAATACTGATGTGAATATTTTGTTCTTACTTACCAGCTGTATGCGTCCTCTAATCCAGCCCTAAAAATATAATAATTAAGTATAATAATTAAGGTAAGAAGCTGTTCAGAGCAAAAAACTCAAGAACTAAATCAAATCTTCTGACATCAATTTGATATATTATCAAAGCAAAATGTGTGTGTAAATTCCCAAACTAAATTTGATATAGATTCCTGCTTTTTTCTCTGATCAGAAATGCAAAACTTGTTAAAGAGTGGCCCTACTGCCAGCTGCAGTTTAAATACATTAGCATTAGCTGTCACATTCTTACTCTTCCAGCCGAGCGCTCAATCGATCCAGCCTCTCCTCCCTTAGCGAACCCCCACAGAGCTCTCCAACTCCTGGCACAAGAAGGTCCACAGCAGCTGCCTGCACACAAACAGTCAAAGTCAGCTCAGATATGCAAAGCACAGCAATGACCCAACTGGCATTACAAGGAAGGGAATGAAAGGTTAAATCATTGATCCACTTTGCATTTTTAACAGTGTAACCGTGTCTTACTGTATGCTTGGGATGGTCCTGGTTGTCTCTTGCATAAAAAGGCTTCAGGTCATAAGGATAATCAGTGACAAAGACTGGAATGTTGCCACAATGTTTCACCAGGTATTTCTCGTGTTCTGTCATGAGGTCACAACCCCACTTTAGAAAAAGAGAGCAAAAGTCAATGTGGACATCTGTGGAAAGAAAAGGTTAGGAGCAAACATCAAGCTGAGATAGATATGAAGCTTCTCTATCATAAAAACAAAAAAAATAAGTCCACTTACATTTGTAGGGAAGGCAAATTTCTCTGAGCTGTGGTTTAGAATGTCTATAGCCTCGTTGTAGGTAATCCTTAAAGAAGATAGAACCATACTTTGAAGGCCTTGAACATTTGATTTTGTATCCTTTAGATGATTTATTTTCAAATACAATGTTGAGAAACACTGAAGACTTACACAGGGAATCTCTTGCTCACCATAGCATCCACAGTGTCCTTAGGATTTATGAATGCAAGACAGAAACAAGTGAGTGGATATAATGAGGAAGTCAGATGCAGTCATGGCTGGCGAGTGTACGGAGCCAGGTTACAGACTGAAGTTAAGTAAGCGTCCTTCAGGACTCACCCTGTGTCCAGGAGTCACATGCTTGTGAAACAAATCCACATCCTCCACACAGTGAGCCAATACATGCTCTGTGGCAGATCTGAACATGTCCTCCATGACCTAAGGAGCAGGCCAAGTTTAATAATTAAAGTTTTCCTGGGCAACTGTGTACAAGGGCATATTTAAAAGTCCTACTGGATATCAAGATTTAAAAAAATAATAATAAGCCAGTGAAGACTTATTTCTATTCAAAGCTGACGAACAACTTAAATGTTATTTAGTGTCTCCCTGTAAGGATGCTGTGGCCTACACACAGGTTTGTTAAGCCACTTTGTGAGGGATCAAATAAGACAAAACAAATAAATTAATATTTTCCTTTATGCTAGAATGAATAGAAACAAGTGGTTTAGCACATTCACTGACAGAAAAGCAAACAATATTCATCTTTATGTTGATATGTGCACAACTGAATGAAAATCAGACTATTTTTGCTTTCATAACCTTCCAATGAGCTGTTTATTTCCAAAGACACTGCAGTTCCAACTCTAAACCCATCAATCATTTTCCAGCACCATTACTATTACTAGAGTAATGCATAAGAAGCCAAGACGGAACAAAAGAAACACTGGCTCAAAAGTGAGCTTCCATATTTCTGAGCAACAGCAGTTTGAATGTACTTGAGGGATATTTAATGGCTTGCAGTTTGAGCCTCAATTTGTCACCACATTTAACACACAGGCTTTAACATGTTTGATTGACACCACAGATAGACGTTGTATTTGAAGACAATGACATGGTGTACCTTGGTGAGATCCTCTAAGGACTGAGTGAAGGAGATCTCTGCCTCCACCATGAAAAACTCAGCCAGATGCCGTCTGCTTTGGGAGTTCTCTGCACGAAACGTTGGCCCAAACGTGTAGACTCTAGAAAAAGCCCTGCAAACATACCAGTGGCAATATTTAACTAGAGCTGCACTTCAATGTACATGCATACATAGAAGTAAGATGTAAATTAGAAAAATATGCAGATGACTGCTAAAAGATCAATGAATATTCTGGGATTTATCTCACCCTGACATCACCTCCAAATGAAGCTGTCCTGAAACAGTCAGGAAGGCTGGTACAGAGAAAAAGTTTCCATCCTTTTCAACTTCTGGGCCTGATGGCTATGGTACAAGTGGAGGCTTTATATTTCAAATCAATGCCACACAAAGCATCATTGCACTGTATTACCATAAGGAGCAACTCTAAAAAACATGTAGCAACTTCAGACACTTGCCTCAACCTGAAAGAGCTCCCCTGCCCCTTCACAATCATTTGAAGTGATGATTGGAGTGTGAATCTGTGTAAAGCCATTGTCCTGAGGGAAAAAGACAAACAAAACAAATTAAAACATGAACTTTGTTCTGCAGTATATAAAACAGTCCCCCTCTGGTGTTCTCACCCTGAAATACGAATGAATTGCTGCAGTGGCTTCACTTCGTATCCTCAGCAGGGAGCTAAACGCATTTGTTCGGCACCGGAGATGAGGAAACTGGCGAATGTACTCGAGGCCGTGTCTCTCTTTGATTTTAAAAGGAAAATCCTGAAAGAAAAAGATGATGCAACAATTTCATACAGTGTTTTGTGGGATGATGACTTTGACATTGTGGCACACTTGTGGCATTGTTTGAAGCTTCCTGCAATGACACACTAAAATTTCTCTTACCACTGGGTTACATTCTCCAACTATATGGATCTGGTCAGCTTCAAGTTCAACTGGCTGCTTTTGATGTGGACTTTTCTTCAGAGTACCTGTGACTTCAACTGCACTACCAAACGTGAGCAACCTTAATGTGGGGGTTAAAACAAGACTTTAGTAGAAGAAGGGTCAGAAAACATCAGTGAGCACACCCTACATTGAAAAAAATAAATAAAATTCTGGCAAAATATTATCTTTATGGAATAAAACTGTTGCGCTTACGGATCATTCAGCTGTGGTCCAGCAACAACTTGCAAGGACAGCAAAGAGCTACCATCATTCACATGTAGGAACGTGTTGGTCTTCTGGGGTCTAACAGAGCGAACCCATCCCTGGAGGAAAGAAATAAATACATAAAAAAACATGTGCAGGCTCAGTCTGGTAAAATTCATACAGATTTTATGTTTGTATAGCCAGAATATTGGTGACATAAGACAAACTCCAAATTCGTTCCCACTAAAATGTAATTGTCACAGCTGTTAAATGGCTGATTGGCTTGATCTACTAAGCAGCGTGTTCCTTAACAAAAGCTTCAGGCACAAATGCACGAACAAGATGTGGGTAATAGACATATTACCTGAACTTTCACATTTTCTCCCAGCTCAGCACCCAAAAGTGCTTCAGATACTCTTAGTTTCGTTGCGGTCTTCTTACAATATTGTCGAATACCAAACAAAACACCCCGAGAAACTGACGTAAACGATGTAGCGGTGAGTGCCTTAGCTACACCGTGAAACATCGTCACAAAACGAGGCTAAAACCACAACATGCCGCAAGAACATTAACACGCCAATAACGACATATTTATTAGAATTTCAGGATGAAGCTTTCACTTGACTTTCAACTATCACGTTGACAGCTGACAGAAATACTTCCTGTTGAGATCTTTCTCCATACGTCCGTTTCAGTCACGTGGGTTTCAATAAACCAATCCGAGTTTTGCTTCTCTGAGAGTGTTTTACGTGCTGTAGGGATACGTAGTTTTATTTAAAAAATCGGAAATTTATGGCGATAAATGTTGTCATATTATAATATAAAGCACAGGACAGAGAATATTCAACTCAACATACAATAGTAAAGGAAGAAGAGATATCTGTAAAATATACAATTTGAAATAATCAAGTAGTCATGTATGATTGACCCTTTTTCAGCATACACATGTAAATTCGTGGCAAGGGAAAAATACAAAACAATTAATTCTTGTCTAAACTGCTTTAATGATCTATTATTTCAACGTCCCTGCTACTATCAGCAGTGTAGGGTCAAACTTGTGCCAAGACAAGAAAATTACAAAAAACCTCTTCAGGTGCAATAAACAGAGGATTTCATGCAACAACAACAACAAAAACACTATCAAGCGCATTTACAGATAGAAATGTGAAATATATTTACCGCATTTAAGCACAATACCTGTGATGAGTGATTCTACTGTAAAATAAAGTAAGAGCGGTCTGAGCCACGTTGAAATTCCTTTTAATCTTGCATAATGGATCTCCCGTCAGTATGGGGTTCATTTGTGCGTAAACCTCGTTAATTCAGTACCCTCCAAGACTGGGTCTCTTCCCACCATTTGCTGCAGGAGTAAATCAGATCATGTCAGCAATATAATAAGATGCCATAGACTATTATTCACCTGGTCTCGCCTGTCAGCTCAAGAGCCCCGGGCTTGGGTCTGCCAGCATACACCGAGCCGGGGATGTCCACCTCCGGTTGCTTATGACATGGTATCATTAAACCCAACAAGATGCATTTAACACGTCAGCAGGGTCATTGATATTAATTATCTCCAGCATGGATGGAGTCATTTGTTATGTGGTTTCATATAACAGACAGGAGAACATTTGCTTATTTTGCACTCCATTTGCTCGAGAGGGTGCAGGCGTCCGGAGGTGCTTGGAAAACAAATATTTTTGACAGCCTAAAATAAATTGAAATCATAGGTTCATGGAAATGTGTTCGAACTAACTACTTATGGATAGGCTACACCTCTCCTTCTACAGTAAAATAATTTGTAATGTCTTACTCTACCACTAGGGACTGCTGTAGCTCTATGATATTTTCCACACCCAAATCCACGCCTACTGCAGATTTATTCATCTACCCTTGAGTTGGCCACTCTATATTATTCATTTGCATCTCCAAGGTCTTCAAAAATGAAAACAAGCTGGCATTGTTATGTTTTCTCTCTGCAGTTACATTAAGCATAAAGCACCTGCTGGCTTTGGTTGGCAGCTGATAGTCCAGTGCAACAGTCGGTTCAGATTTCATCCAAAAGTGATTTCTACACATCGATAGGTTCAAGGAGGTTGGGGTGCCCACTGTATTTTGCATTTGTAAATTTCAGTTCTTTGCAGGCTTGGCTTGTGACAACTTGGACGTGGGAGAGATGCCTGATAGCATGTTGCATGTATTTATATTTCCACAGACTCACATCCTCCCACAGAAATCACAAGGCAAATATGCATGAGGCATGGTGTGCAGTCTGTAAGATTACTGGGGAAAACAGCCTGAGGAAAAATGTTATCCTGTTGACTTTCTCATAATTATAAATAAAGGAGAAAGGTCAAATGGCCCTAATGTGATATACACAGCACCTTGTTCTTGGAGCTTCCACAGGTAGAGGAGTTGTTTGGCACTGGCCTGACAACCTTATTTGGACTTAACAACTTGTTAAAATCAATACAAGATTAGTCAGCAAAACAAAGGATTTTGCTGTAAAAGCTTGGATCTCAGGAGGATCACTGAACCTAGCCAGCAAGTGCATCCTCTGCTCTCTGCAGGCATGCTTGTCCAAGGACTGCAGCACCCCCATTGACAGCACCGCCTGCCACGAGCTCCTCCAAATATTCTGCATTCACAAATGGAAGGCTGCATTGATTTTATGTAACATGGCTCGTTAAGTGCTGATTAGACCATTATAGTGATGTGATTTCAGGGAATGGGTTTGGGTGACAGGCGGCCAAACACAAATCAAAAGGAACTAATAACCCTTTCTAAAAGAGATTTGGACTGCTACACTGCTTCACCCATGACTCCCCAGTTACTACCACAGTACTGTGTTTGTGTAGGCCTATATCTAATGGACCAGTTTGAGGAGTCTCGAGCTGACACAAAACATGTTTTACCAACAGTGCACAACACACTCTTTTGAAATGATAATGATAGCCATCACACAGTCATTTCTGAAATTTCAAGTCTGACACTTGTAAAATCAAGTGTCATTAAATCTTCAACCACTGCTGTTTTTTTTTATCACTGAATATTTTGTAATCTATAAAGTAGTTATCTATATTGTGTCGTTACAAACATTTGGAAGTATTTCAAATCAGGCTCTTGTAAATGTTCACTTTTCTGTGACAATGTTCAGCTGTCTGGATTTTAGAAGAAATCCACTTATTAGCCAAAAAATAAAGCCCATTGGAAGAAAGCCTAACTGGGGCAGCACATAAGCAAAAAACACAGAGAAGGAGGAATGCTTGTGAGCAAGCATGACTTTGCTTCTCTGAGAAAGACAAGGAGAAGTTTAAGAAATGTAACTGTAACCTTTTAAAATGTAACCTTTTAGCAGTGATCCTGTCTTGCGACCATTATCCTAATATTCATGCTTTTTTTCACTTTGCATGAATGTTTGAGGTAACATGTTACATTTCTATTTTTTCTTCTGTAAATTTACTTTAGATTTGTCTTAAAAAGCATCTGCATTTCTGAAACTGCATCTGCTAATTCTGAGTCAAACTTGACATGTTCCTGCTGAGCTGTATGAGATCTTCACTCTACAGGGCAATTTAAGGAAGGCCAATTTAGATACATCTCTGATTGCTATATTGTGCATGTGCTGTGTGTCACTTTGTGTCACAGGACTGCGTTGCTTACAGTAAGATAGTGTTGCGCTGACTCAACAATCAAATCAAAGCCTGACATTCATTTACACTAGGTACTATAATTATTTTTGGAAGCAACAATCCTGCACTAGCGAGGATGCTGATTACTATGTCTGAAGTTAAAACGATTTTACCAATCAAAGCTGCTAAATACTGAAAGATTTAGGGTATATTTTTATACTCAACTTTTGCAATGAAAAGAAATATTCCCCTGATGCAAATAGGAAGCAGCAGGACACGCAGGAGAATGCTACCATTAGAAGCAGTTACAGCAGAGTTTCAGCTCTAAGAATGTCTCATCAGTTTAGTTGTTGAACCTAATCTTTCCTTTCACTGGAGGCAGTCAAAAACTCTCCTGAGATGGCTAAGAATAGATGATAAAAGATAGAAAAAGCAGAGAGGTAATATCAGAGTATTGTACCTCATCCTACACGTTTTTCTCCTCCACGCACACACACATGCCTGTCAAATTAAACTAATAATTCTGATCTACGCTCTGGTCTTTACAGCAGCATCACTTGTCACTTTAGGCTTAAGGAGGATACAGTATGGCATCTGCTTCATTTCCTTAGCTTCTTGATTTTACCTCCCTCAAAGATGGAGATCCCTTATCCTCACTCACAGAACAATTTACACAAATGAGAGCAAACATTAGCTCCTAATTACGATGCAGGAGTTCAACTTTTATGCAACTTGAAACCAGGGATGATTTTCTTGCTGTGTTGGAGGTAAAGTCTGAGAATGCCTGTTGAAGCAGTCTTCCACAGCACATCCATCTGACATTGTGATGTACATGGGAAACACAATGAGCCTCAGAAACTGTGCATCTTTTACTTCATACTTTATCACCTTGGGTCTAAACTATCACTACAGATACTTGTCAATTATGAATCACGTCCTTTTGTTGTATCGTTTCAGACAGGTTTGAAAAGAAAAATGCATAATGTGGGATTTTTCTAATATGTTGCTTTACCAAAAGTCTTTCACAACATCTTAACATTCTCAGCTTGACCTCAAACTGAAGTTATAATTGTCACCTTACTTGACTCATGCTGCTTACTATAGTTGTTGTCACTACCTGATAAGTTAGGCTTCTTTGAATATACAATCACCCGTGCTTATGATTGTTCTTTATCTGTGGTATCAAAATGCTTTTTAAAATGTCTCTTCCCTTTATGTAGGTACAGGTGTTTTATTTCAGCATGGAAAAACTCATCCCACAAACTCCTTTTTTCTACCACCTCACACATTGCTTACTGTTGTGCAACATTTTCATGATCTATACTTTACAGTTGTTTGACATTTACAGCTAAATGGGAGACCTTTTGGCCAAATTCTGCGCTCCACACTGAGGGTCTTTTTGTTTAACAAGCACTTTGTTTTCCAGGGCAAACACAATGTCCATTTTCAAGAGTACCAGTAAAATGATCAACAACTCAGTAACAGCAAACTACAAATGAGCAGTGAGAGCCGTTCAGCCCAGTTTGTGTGGGTGCATTATGTCTCCTTCCCCCGCAGATATGTTTAATTTACCTCTCCAGTTCAAATACAAAGTACCTGACCATAAGTGAATGATAACTGGTTTCATCCCTATGAGTGAAATGTTAAAGCATTATATCACAGAAATAACTTATTAGCCTTGACACACAAGGAAATTTGAATTGGAAGGAGGTCTAGCTCAAAATCAGATATTTCTTCTGGTATGAATGTCAGACACATGTTCAGTTAATCATAAAGGTCAGATAGGCTAATGGTGTCATACATTTTGGGCAGTTCAATATCTTTGCCTGGGGCAGTTTGAAAAGCCAGGTGATGGAAATTACAACACCTCTGTTCACACTGGACCTGTGAGCAGTATGTTCTGCTGTCTCACTCTGAAGATCTGGGATTATTTGCTTTCTCTGAATAGTGCCCTGATATAAGTTGTTGTGAACTGGTGCGATATAAATAAACCAAATTGAATTGATGAATTTAATGTAGATTGCAATAGCAGTCTCCTTCTCTGCAACTACTCTCTCAGCGTATGTCCAATAATGAATCGATGACTAATTACTTTTGTTTTTCCAGACACAGCAGCTACCCTCTAATTAGCCAAACAATGAATGGTAATGTCTTGTGTTTCCATGTGGGCTTTAGAGTTACACTCACTGCATCATTCTCTAAATGTGGTTATTCAACCAAAGTGTTTTACATTTTTTCTGCTGATTTTTTTAAAAACAATGGCCTGTGCCCATATGCTGTTAATTAAAAACAGTTAAGCCCTGCCTGATCCATCTATCAAATCTAAAGAAACATTATTTCACATGCACTGTTGTCTACAGCATATTGCAGAGGAGGTGGGAATTTTTTAACATTAATTTAGGTTTATGTTAGGGTGCAACACTGCTTCTGATTTGTACATGTTATTTATTCATGCAGTCACTTTCAATTCAAGTACATCTGTTGTAGAGCAACAAAATGCTGAAGATCATCAACGTTTCTTTAATAAAACAAAGGATTCACAGTGTGACCTGCGAGTTCGCACCATTTCCACGTTGCTCCTGAAATGTCATGTCAGGTTGAACAGAATTAGTGTTGTGTCTTCAGCTAACACTGTTCTCTGGATGGCAGAAAACTAATTAGACTTTTGAAATGCAACTTTTATTTATTTCACCATGCTTTTTTCCCATATTCTGCTGGACTGTTCAAAAATAAGGGAACTAAAACGGGTGAACAAGCTGCAGTAGGATGTTTCACTTGAGCTGCCCTTTTCTTTTTGTTTTAGCTTTTAACTGGCCATGATCATTTTTGACAGCATCACCATGTCCAAGTAAAAACTATTTAAGCTGCTTGGACATCACTGATCAAAACCGAGCGCTGTCACTGATTTTTCTTTTCTTTTCTTACTTTTTTTTTTTTTTTACAGCAGCTCTACCTGTGGTATTGTACAGTAGCCTGTCAGAAAACTGAAGGCACCCATAGCCACAGAGGCATGGCAGTGGAAGATGTGAAGAAGCTCTTATCGGCAGTTTAAGACTTCTTCTTTCTTTCTTTAAATGATCACACAACAGAGTAAAATAACTCGAGATTAAAACGAAAATGTTCAATGTGTCACTCAGTGACAGTTTTCAGTATCATCCAAAATAATCCGTCAAAGCATAAATATCTGAAAACATGAAAACATTTCTAAATGTTTAAACGCTCTACGCGTCTGCATGTAGAGGGAGGGAGGACTGACGGTTTTATCAGCTCTGAAAATTTGGGTTGAGAAAAATTTGAAAGAAAATAGGACTCTCAGAGAATTGTGCAGATAATTCCCCCACAGCTTTGAAGCATATGGACTCTCAGGCTTATTTGTAAGGGTGAATGAAACGAGAGGCCAGGCGTGTCACAATCTAAATGCACAACGTAGAAATAAATTCCCCAAGGCAGATCTACATAATAGTATTCGTAATAGGCCCAAAGGTTCAGCCACCAAAATAATTCTGTCAGACTGACTTCAGGCTTTGTATCTAACTGAAAACACACAGCAGCAGAATCAAAGAGGACAAAGGGATCAGCATGTCCTCTATGTTTTTTTTCTACATTTACAAAGAACTTCTAAATGTGAGAATGTGTTTGTAAAAGCGCCTACATCTTTTTTGTGTTCTCTGACATTTTTTATGAGATGTCTTCAGTTGGGTGAGCTACAGGCCAAGCCGCTCGGGCTAACAGCACTAAGGTCGACAATACAATTGTTTAACAGCTATCTGATGCAAAACATCTGTAGAAGAAGCATTTTCAGAGGTCATTCCCAATTTTTCCTTCATAAAAGATTTGTAACTTTAATGTTCAGATGAACTGAATCCCTTAAAGCTTAAAATCATCTCTGCTGAACAAATTCCAAATCACAAAATAGTTTCCAAAGGAGTGGAAGGGTTTATTTGTTCATTTGTTGGTGTAATTAACAAAGATTGCACACCCTGATAAGGCTAGAGTAAGGCTGTTTCTCATAGTAGTCCAAGGACCTATGAAAAATTGTTACTTCAAAGACAGAAGATGAAATTGAAATAGCTAAGTCAGTTAGGGCATTAAAAGCATGTGGAACAAATCTGAAAAAGAAAACATAATTCAACACACTCTTATACTCCATTTTGAACTGAACTCATGCAACATCAAATGTCATAATATAAGAAATGAAAAAATCCAGATATGAATATAAATAGATAAATACGCTATAGAAGACACAAATAGCACAAACATGGGCATAAAAAGCATGCACGGTATTTAAATTGCACACAATAAAACAGAAGGATATGCCTGCAGCAGTGAGTTCTTATGACACTATAAAAAGAAACACAATATGACATGCATGCAGGTGCATAAAGGCAGAGTGAGAACAGCAAGAAAGCGTTAGATGACAGCAGGCTGAGAACACTAGGATGAACATTGAATGCAACTGAGCTTTAGTGCAGCCAAAGCTGGGTACTAATGAACAATTTCTTTGAATGAGTTCTGAATTAACCATCATGTGTCACATTCTCCAACATTTGCGGGGTATAGTACCATTTTAGTGCAACTTAAATGGCTAATGGTGGACAGCACTTTAGCAGAGAAGAATTGTACAGTGCCCTCCTGCAGCATTTCTAATAAAGCGATGCGCGGTTGCTCTTGTGTTGTCTGACCTGAGGTGAGCTTGTCAAGAATTTAAGCTAACTTTGATATATGACTAATAGTTTTAGAGGTATGGTGCTTGCCTATGGCACAGCTGCTGCACACTATTTTACTGAAAATGACCACAAATTGCATGTGAATCTTGTCATATTACATGATCCTGAAATTTCACTTAAGCCTTGCAGTAAACTTTGAAATCAATCCGAACTCTTTAGTACTTGTATCCCAATAAAACTCACCCTCTAAAAACAAACTATGCATGTTGTTTTAGACACATAGATATGCTACTATGTAGATCCATGTTGCTCCTGAAATGTTATGTCAGGTTGAAAAGAATTAGTGTTGTGTCTTCAGCTAACACTGTTCTCTGGATGATAGATAACTAATTAGACTTTTGAAATGCAACTTTAATTTATTTCACCATGTTTGCTACTATGTAGATCTATCAACCACATACATTCAGATGTTAGTTTGGTACCTATGGATTTATGAATATCGACGGTCCTTGTGGGACACCTGTGGACATTCTGAAAGCAGCCAATCGATGATTCTGTGCTCAGACATGTCTTATAGTCATTCAGTTTAATAACAAGTGTCTCAGAAGGGAAAGTGAACTGGATAAGCTTGAACATGTTATGATTCATGGCTGAAGAGATGGAAATGGTGGACTCAAATCCAGACAAACTCACAGGAGGCAGATGGATGGTGAAATGAAAAAAATGTATCAAACAAAAACCAAACTGGCGGCCCCTCAGGGTGGGAAACTCAAAAAATCTTTCCAACTCCAAACAGAAAGAAAATGAAAATATAACCATGGGCGAGACAATGACAACAAAGAGGCAAATGATTGAAAGGATTGGAGAGTTATACATTCTCGGAGGGTTTTTGAGTTGAGTGACAGCATGTGAGTGATTAACAGGAAACAGGACCTCGGGATAATACTAAGACAGCTGGGACACCTAGGGGTAAAGAAAAGAAAAAACTGATTGAAGGTAACTAGAAATTAAATAGAACTTCCATGGAAAACAAACTCAAGATAAAAAACAAAAGCTTGAAAACAAACAGGACACAAACAGAATCAAAATTCTTTTGACAAAAACAAGGATACAACAGAATCAAGGCACTAAGAAAAACTAAACCAGAGCTGAGAACAAAAACCAAAGCAATGATCATTATAAAACTTAGATAACTGAAGGAAACAAAACAAAGAAAATCCAGAAAGCAAAAGGTACATCAGGTGTATAAACTAGAATAATCCCATAAACTAGAACCCACAAATAGAACATGTAATTATCAAAGGATTTTTTGTATCTATGAAGCAACAACTAGCTGCCACAGTTTAATAACTGGTTCAAATAAAGTCAAATTGTATTATATGCGGGGTAACTGACCAACAATTCAGATTACAGTATCCATCAACATTGTGGAAAAGATACATCTGCTTCTGAATTTAATCAAGTGTAACTTCCAAACCCTTGAACAATGCCTGAGAAATCTGAACTTTAGTAATTCTTGTACCAGGACTGATATAATTCCTGTAAAATATCAAATAAACGATTTTGCTCTGGTTTAAGATCAAATCATTCTCATAAAACCTGTGGAATGCTCTTCATTAATAAAGTGCAGGAGCCACCACAACTTCGACTCCATTACTTGTAAGCATCACATTTACTTTAAGGTTAAGCGATTATTATTATTATTAAGTGATTATTTTTATTTCTTCTTTTACTTTTGTCCTTTAGTTTAACCAGCTATAGAAGTACTATTAAGCCTCTCTGAATGAAGCCTGCCGTGGTGCTACTAACAAGATGCTGGTTCCACCTGCTGCCATCTTGATCTTGAAGTTGTTTATCATTCGGTTGGAACATTCTTTTACCACTTCCCATTTTAACATAAAGAAAGCTGATTCAAAGAATGCTCCTTCTTCTACATTGTACATTTTTGATATTGTTGTGCTGCTTTGATGCCATTTGCATCAGCTCAAACCTGCTGATAATACATGTCTTGTTTCAAACCTGAGTATCTCAATAAAGAATGAACCTTTCCTTACATAAACTGGCTCTTTGTCTCAGTCCATGTTTAATCATTCTGTTTTTTTGTAGATGTTGTCACAGCTTTGGTAATGAAACATAAAGATAAGACAAAGCATTTTGTGTACTTTATTTCATTAATCAATCTTTGAGAAATACCTTCCATCACTTCAATCATGCTAAACAATGCAGACGGCGCCTGACTGATGATGATTGGTGCCCGTGTCTTAAACAGAAATCAATAACACTTACTTTCCATGGTCCAAAAGAGCGACATGATAGGCTGTCCTAAAACATTAAGCATTCCTTAACCTTTTAGTGCACCCGAATGCTTCCAAACATGTGGTTTTGAATGTGCACTGATCCTTTACTTTGGATAGATTTGACCTCAGGCATAATTAGCCTAATAAAAGCATTAGATATGCTGTCAATATGATTTGCATAATGTGCAAAGGCAGTTTCATTCCTGAATGCAAGCAGTGTCGGTGTGACTCAAAAATGCTCCAGTGACATTTCTCTGGGTCCTTTGTTCACACCTGTCAAGGGAAATGTGATGGTAGATGGCAGCTGCAGCTGTGGCTTCTGCCTCCAGTGAGTCCACCGAGTCCACCAAGACCCTGCTGGAGTCCAGCACACATAAACCAGACAGAAACACATTTCTGAAACAAACAGATAGAAATGTATTCTTGTGCTGACAGAATTAATTTCTTAGAGCTTCTGAGATAATAATCCAGATAAAATGAGAAGCTGCTGCTCAAGCTGAGGTAACCAAGGAGAGGAAAAAAAACACATTATACTGATTAAAATTCAAGAAAAGTTTCACATGTCAAGCAGTTTGTAGTTACAGGCTGCAGGTGCAGTCATTCATTAAGAAACCCAAGACTGTGAGTTTGTGAGGCCAGCTTTAATATGACTTCCCTTCACAGGTTATTGATCGTCTCTGCAATGATTATGTCAGTTAATACAACTTCAGTGTTGAAAAGCATGTAATGAGCACATACTGGCACAGAGGTGAAAACTGTCACATTATGTCACCTTAAAAGAGGGCAGTGCAGGCCCTTTAATGGGGGTCTTAGGCTTCTTTTTTTGTGAGGGGGTAATGCCTCTCATAATATAAACTTGCAGCACTGTACTGCCTAAGGTGCCAATATTACACATTTTCCATTTTCTTTTCACAGGTCACTTTGTATGAGAGGCAACACTGGCCTTTATATGACCTATAAAAAATGACACTTTGAAAACCATCTGATCAGTTTCATTTCCAGAGCTTAGGCTTTACTGAGTGCATCTGTTGCTGCTGTGTTCTGTCATCATGTTGGGCATCCAAAAGAGACCTAAACTTGAGGAAAGTTCTGTCCCCTTTTTCTATTGCCAGTTGGTTTACCATTCTTTGCCCCATTAGCTTTTATGACTGGCCTATCATTTGCATAATTGGTGAAAAGGGAAATGTGAACCTGAATGATGAAAAATTGAATTTAAGGCAGTCCTCTATCCACGCAGGCACGTAGAGCTGTTCTAAGGCAACACAACAGATGTAGACCCTCATTCCAAGCAGTTATTCTGTGGAGGTTGAGAAAACTTGAACAGGTGTAACCAGTCAATACCAAGGTGACTTTCTTTGTAAATGACATTGCTGATCTTTCAGAAAACCAATGCAGCTTGCTGTCATATACGTAATGTATCTGAGATTGACAGAGAAAAAACAAGAGACAGCAGGTGTTTCATTTTAGTTTGTTTTTTTGGACTTTGAACATAATTCACAGAGGGAACAGCTGGTTAGCCCACAGCAGGAATCAAGCCTTTTGTTGATTTCAGCATCAACTACTTCTGGCAGTGTTTGTCCAACACTTGGGCTCAGAATTTTCAGCGAGAGGAAACAGATGAAGTGTGAAAGCAATGTGAAGATTTCGCTCCACATCAGATTCTGCACAGGTAATGAGAAATAGTTCATGCATGGATTTTACAGAAAGGTTTGCCTTTCCCTGCCTATCGTGAAATCAAGCTTTGAGCAGAATTTTCTTCTTTCCTCTTGTATTAATTTCTTGAAGGGGTTAGTCATGTCTGAATGTAATGGTTGTTGTTAAGTGAATCAAATTCCTAGTTTGACTGCATGCAACAGAGAGGGTGCAGATGCCAAGCCCTGGGAACAGAAAAGACAAACAGCACTGAAGACAAGAGCTCCGTCTGATGATTAAAACCTTTTTCTAAGAGATACACTGGTCTTGGTTGTTTTTTGAATCACTTTTGAACCAAAAGCTCATTGTTATTAGTAGCCATCACAATTTGTTGCTTTAATTGATTAACCGTGAAATTAAGAATATTCCCCGTGCTCCACAGCAAAAAATGACGAGCCGCTCATTGATGGAGCAGTGCTATGTGTAAATTAGCTGCATCATTTTGTTCTCCAGGCAAATAGGAAAAACATTACACGAAGCTTTTTGATGGACTTGTTTAGTGTGAATACTGTAATTATAGTAATTTCAAACATTAGGCCTTGTGAATGATGAAGTATAGGATCTGATTCTATCCGTTAATAAATATAAAATCAAATGTCCTTTTTCATCATCAAAGCTCTCTATAGCAAACTCATTTCTGCTACAGTTTGAAATGAGGTTATTATTATTATGATTCTGCCAAAAGTCTACATTCCTCCAGGCTTTAGGACATTTTGACTCAGTGCAGCAGTTGAATTCATCCTGCACAGGTTCTGTGCTGGCAGCACTTTCTGTTCTCTTAAAGAAATCCTCTTTTCCAGAGGCATGATGTGGCTGGAGGCTGGAGGCTGAAGCTATCTCAAAGAAAATGAGAGCCACGGATTGAATATTTCCTTTTGGGGAGTCAAACTAGCTGAAGCAAACATTAGTGTGTGATAGTTTCCTAATGCTTGTCCTTCACACAGAGAGCTCAGTGGCTTCCTTGGCTCAAATTAATGCAAAGTGTAGGAGAGCAAATGAGAGTGTGGCGTCTGCTGCGGTAAAACAGGCCATCGTGCTTTCTTCTGAGCGCTGTGCTCAGCTCTGCCTGCAGCGAGTGTAAATGTTCCAGGCTCCCATGCCTCCACCACATACCGGCTCTCAAACTCCCAAACCATCCCGCCTGCTAGCAGAATTAGCCCCCTGAGCTGTACTTGTTTCAATAAAGTTATCAAGTTTAAAAACAGTCCCCTGGTGGCTTTTGTAAAAAAGGATCTGTCCTCAAATTTGACAGATTAATTCATAGTAAAGTTTTGCAAAGCATCCCTTGATGCCTGCGTGCCTTATAACACTTAAATACATTTGCTTTAAAGACATTTTCATTAGACTGTCCTTTATGAACTCAACCACATGCTCAATTGTGGGAGAATCTAAGAGGTTCAAAGTCCAAACTGTTTATCGAGTTAAATAATGGTTCAATGTCCAATATTACATTGTCATCGTATCAAATTACGGTAGACTCATTAGTCTTATAAAATGCACTCTAACGTGAATCAATGTAGATTCTGTATGATGCACTGTAGATTGGAACAAACTAAGAACATTTCTGAATTGAGTGCATTAAAATGAATGTAAGACTGTCTTTGTCTAATTTTAGTTTGAAATGACAGAACACTTTGTGCTATACAAAATAAACAACAGAAAAAAAAATAAACACAAAATATTCCCTTTATTTTTTCTACCTTAAGACTACACAGGGTCACCGATGTAGCTCTACGAGGTATCTACATTTGCATTTTATTTACAGCTTACTCTGATGTCTTCGTATTTACACAGTCAAAGAGAAGCGCTAAAAACACAGTGTTGAGAACAAACCAAAACTCAAAATGAGTCCAAAACTTTAGAAAAAGATACAGTCTTATGACGCAACAGTTCTCAGTGCAATATTCCACAATGCAAATATCCTTCATTCATATTATGTTGAACATACATATATATTTTTTGGGAAACAAAATGCCACTGAATCAACCCACATCAGAAAAACTAACCACGTACAGTTTGCTTTATCATTGTACATTTCGACACACTCAACCGTGTGCTCACCACCCCTACACACAGAGACAAGTCCTTACGTTTGATGGAAAACTGACAGTCAACAAGTGTGCAGTGGCTTGGCATAGTTCAAAAAGTACCAGAAGTCAAATGAATGTCGTACTTTCCAAAATAGTCTCAACTCCTCTTGAGTTTTCACATCGTGACTTTTTCAAATGAGCAGAAGTAAACTGTCCTTTGCAGTATCCACTGACGGGCTGGGAGGGGGCACAGATGTAAGAGAGCTAAAAAGTGTCCACGTGGGTTATTTCCAAGGTTGGCGTGTGTAGAGGACCTTTAAACGTCTGTAAACGGGAACTAGAACACCTGCAGATCTAATGCATTCCCACCAGCAATGGGACCAGGTGGAGCCCTATTGTGGAGAATGAAAGCACTTTTCAGGCTGACCTGCAGGCAGCCCTGAGGGCAAAGGCAATTTTATGTTTCATGACACCTACAACACAATGCAAAGCCTATCTATCTCTGCAGCCAGTATGCTAATGAAGCACGTGTGACTGAAGTTACTGGTTTCTTTGACCTTCCTTGCCTTACTTTTTAAAAAATATTCATTTATTATTGGACTGTGTGTTGCGGAATACTGACTTAAGCTCACTGATGAACAAACAGTGTTTTCCTTGAACAATTCAAATCTGTAAAATGCAGTCGGTCCGATGAAGTACACAGTAACTGATTTAACTAAACCACCTCCATAGTTTATTCCATGTGTTCACACACCCTTAAGTATTGTTCAAGTACAACAATTAACAATAGATGGGACAAGAATTCACATTTTTTTAAATTCACATTTGTTATACTGTTAATTCATATAGCTATTTATAAAACAAAACTAAAATATAGTTCAAAACCGTTCCTGTAAAATACTATTTGTTGTTTAATACAGACATTAATTCCACAGTATTTTCTTACAGGGTTGGCTCTTATGTGTTTTTATGATCAACTTGTTTGACCACAGTCAAATTATGAAAAAGGCGCAGAGAACAATTAATCCCATGTTTTCTTCCCTTTGAAAAAGAAAATCCAGTTAGAAATGAAATACATCCAAATCAAAAACTGACCTCATAACCCTTTGTTGGCTTTACTATACAATTAAGCAATTTAGCTAATTTTGTTGCTCATAAAAAAGGCCAACGTGCACAATCCGGGTGCACAGAGGCCTTCCAAGCTACGACCACAAAGGGTAAAAAGCCTCCTCTTATAAAACTACAAGACATCACACAAATGAAGGTGCTTTGACAACTTCAGCTGGGGTTTTGATGAAGGGCTTTACTGCTAACATAAATCTCTCTCATTATTTATGGATGACTGGGGCTATGAAGGTTTCAAGTATAAAAAAGAACTGATTAACAGAGAAGGAATCTCCTTGGCTGAGGCGCAAAAAAGGCAGAATGGAGCAAGCTTGTGAATAACAATCTGCAACTCTGGCAGCAGAGAGAGCCAGTGAACATAATGCATTACCAGTACTCCTCTTTGATTCCTTTGAACAGAATCACAAACAGGGATGAGGAAATGGAGTCACAAAAATAAGTCAAAGACATCACAATTTTTCATCCTCTAGCAGCCGCACTTGAAGGGCAAAGACTGTTAAAGAATCGTCAGAAGGAGAAGGGCACTCTTCCAATAATACAGTGCAGCTGATTGCAACCATTTTCTTTTCTTTTTTTTTTCCGAGTATATTAAAAACCAAGTTGAGCACAGTCAAAGAAAAAAAACGTGGTCATGTACACAACTGTCTTTGGCAAGAAGTCCCATTTCCTACATATGAGTCCTTCACTAGAGAGCCTTGTGTTCATGTCACCTTCGGCCCATTTCACTCTGTCTCATGAAATGAATGTTGTTGACACTATCTGCCAGCTCAGGGTATTGGTCAACTGACACTACGTAGTATCCATCGTAGCCTTGCACCTTTCCAGAGCCCAAAAGCTGCTGCTTCTCTCCCTCAGTCCAGGTCCGTGAGCCCTCCTCTCCGTCCCTCAGTCTCTGGCGCTCCCGGGCCCAAGCCTGGGCGACAGCTCTCTGCCGGGCCAGCTCCAAAACGCGGGTTTTCTCCTCATCCACGCTGCTGCCGTAACGCGTATTCAGACACAGCGCGCCATACTGAAGCTGGATGTCAGTAATGCGCCTAGTCCTGCCATTGAGCACAGCGTTGACCTGAGACACTGTCACATTCACGCCATTCTCTAGCGTGCGGCGGCCCACAGTCATGCCGATGAGGGCCAGGTCTCCCTCCACTGAACCCAGTTTGACGAAGTAGTGGGTATCCATTCCCATGATAGTGAAGTGAAGGTTTTCAAGGTAGAAGGCATCATTAAGCACTGCAGCCATACGACGGCCATCCTCATTAGCTAAGCTGATGATGTCAGTACTGATGCGGCTGTCTCGGATGGCAAATTTCACACCTTTCCCAAAAATGGAGCCACCAGAGGCAAAGATCTTCTTGTCCTCGGTCTGAGGACATCCAGCACTTCTGGCTTTGTAGATCTGACCAAAACGTTCCAGCTTCACAAAAGCCTTTAGCTGCCTCTGAACCTCACACTGAACACCCAACAGAGACTGCAAAAGAAAGAAGTACTGTTTAGTCACACTACACACACACAGGATGCCATCTTTTCTGTTCTCTCTCTGAGCAAGAAATTGATTAAAAAAATACAATTACTAGCTTGAAGATTTTGTTCACAACATTTACCACTCGTTTGGCTCGTAACCTTTATCCTCGCAGACGAAGCAGCCCTGTTGGCTTTTAGATGCTTTCTTTTCAAAACTGAGATTCATAGTGCTTAATTAATGCTTCAAACATTTCTGCAGTGCCACAGCTACAGTTTCTTTTGTATTAACGTGTAGGACTAAATGATGATGATTTGACATTATAAAAAGAACTGAAAACAATGAATAAACTTTCAAAATTATTTTAAAGTTACATAATAAATTGAAAGACGACACAAGAATTATAACATTCTCATCTTATAAAGCATCATTATTACATTATTTATTTAAAAAAATGTAGGAAATTGCTTCTGAGTGCCAAAGAAGAAACTATGATGATTTGGAGATGTGATCGCACCACACAGATATTCAAGGTAGAGGCAGAGGTGTTTGTCAGCCAATGCAAATCCGTTTGATCATTTGCGACAGGCATGATATTTTGAAAATGGTTGAAACTGCTGTCTTCTGACAGCTCTGCTGGGCCAAATATGAAACAGGAATTTGTTGGTAGCTAGTGTATAGAGAGTAACTCATTTCTTAAGGCATCAAAAGAGATACCACAGTGCCTTAAGCCAAGTTAATATTTTGTCTTAATACTACTTGACAAGAGATATTCTTCAATAAGAAAGAAAGATGTTAAAATCAAAAGATGATGATAAAATGATGTGAAATGGAAACTGGCCAGCACACAATGAGTTGGTTGCCTGAGCGCATGTCAGCAGCAACTAAAAGGCTCTCAGATGTTCCGCCTTCATACCATCATCTAATATGTGAGGTTGCAAGGATCCTGAGGAGTTTTGTCAAGGAGCAACATCCGAAGTCTTCCTGACAGTTTTCTAATTCTGACTTTCTGTGCCTCAGCTACAGGGTGGCTGGGGGGGAAAGGGTGGGGCTGAGGAGAGTAAAGCATGCTGTGATGACCAGCATGCCTGCCTCTTCTCTGATGTGACACCACACCACATTCTGCATGAAGGGGAGACATATGAAGGGGGAGGAGGCACATGTGCTCTAGGGCTCCTCAGATATCATGGCTTGGGGGGAATATTTCACACCATGCCACTCCATGTTTGTTTACTGTGCCAGCGTGTGACCTGGTCAGCTGTTCCAGGGGCGGTGGGGGGACGGAGGGCAATGTCCTCCACTTTACTGAAACAGCCTCCCGGGACACTCCAAGAGAGGCATCATTCACATAGCAGGGGGTGCAATCAGCCTCCAGCAGAACTCTGAATGAGAGAACAAGCCTTGTGGAGCGCAGACCTCATCTGTCTGTCCCCTCATGGCATTTTCCAATCTGTGTGTGGACTGAGCGGCATGGCAAAAAAGAGGCTTAAACAGATAGAGACAGAGAGGCAGCAATACTTTTCTTCTGAACGGAATAAAATCAAATACCAAAGTACTGACATAAAACATGTAGTTTCAAAGTTATATTCATGCTTCAAAGAACCCTGAACTGAACTGGGCTGGTCGGGTCATCTCATGTGAAGTGGTCAGAGCACTATGTCAAGGGCAGAAATAGTGGATAATAATATCACACCTCGCCTCGTGAAAAGTTCCTCCATTGACAGGATGTAGTGCTGAAGGAAAAGCCTACTCACAAACATAAAGAAATCTTCATATATATTTATTTTTCTGACCGATTTATTCATTTTACAGAAATTCAGTCTGAAGGTCTCGGTGTTTCTAAACACATAACTGAGTTTTTCCTTTCATGACATTTTTATGCAAATTCTGTGGTTCTTAGTGAAGGAGGCACAATAACCTCAGATATGACTAATGATTAAGTCAAAGAATTCTTTCAAGAAACAGATGTTAAAAAATTAAATCCACCAGGTCTCTTGGCTCGGGAAGCAGAACTTTCCCTGAAAACCTGAACCTGACCAATCAATGCTGAATCTCTAAAGAAAATGTTCTCTTGAAAGAACAGCTGATTATAACCGTTGCGGCTTCTCATTATGCATGCACGACATGTGAAATTTCAGCATGTATTTGGAAATTTGTCACATCTTGTATAATGAACCACAGGGTTCTACGATGCTTGAAATGCCACTGACATGGAAAAGATTTCAAACATTTAAAGCACTTGGAGAGCAGAAGAATACCCCCTTAGTGGCATTGTATTTAAATACATATAAAAAAAAACACGTAGTGTGGGTTACTGAAAGTAAGATTTAACATTTTTATAGCCAGTATCCATAAAAATTCAGAAATGAATGTGGATACAAAATGGAAAACAAAAAAAATCATTAATGTAGAAATAAGAGTCACAGTGCTCACGGCACATTTTAAGTCAGCACCTTTCACATTTATTATGCCCTGTTGATGTGGTTGGGCTCGTTACGTTTGGCTGGTCGGATCAAAGGTCATGTTTGACCTCGTATGATATAGTCCCAGTAGCTTTTTGGCTTACAAATGAGGTAAACATTTGAATACAAATAAGCATCAAGGCAGTGTCCTTCAACACGAATCTGTACCTTTGATGGCTGCCGTTCACTTGTCTAGTTGTAACCAAATGCATGAAAACAAGAGTAGCCTCTTCAATAATTCAGGTGAGTTGGGGCCAACTTAAAAGGGCTGATAGAAAGCAAGAATCAGAGGATGTCTACTTCTTCTCAGTCCTTGGCCAACAGTGTAAAACCGAGATTAAATCAATGGCCAGTGGTGGAGGCAATGGAGACTGAATTTCCCTAATGGCAGGACAATTACAAGAGCTGTTTAGCCTGACCCCATTCCCCAAGATGAAGACAAGAGGCAGAGACCTGGCTCACTGGGCCATGTTTGGCCTGATAGCTGGCACAACCTTTGGGAATCTGGCTACACAGAGCATGTCTGTTTGCTAATGATGGTGGAAATGAAAGGAACTGAAGCAGAAGATGATCTGTGGCAGGAGGAAAGCTGAAATAGATGAGTGACTACCTTGGTGCTATCCCACTCCTGTGTCTTGATCTGGGTGCGGACTAACTCGTAGGATGGCTCCATGGTCTCTGTGCTTGGTTTACGATAACCGGGGATAACGTTGTACAGCTGGAAGCCAAAGGTCACCAACCAGCTGTGCACATCTGCAAGGGAGGGGTTAAAACATTGATGCACATAAATATTATTAACAGACACAACCATTGCCGGCCTGAGACGAACCATGGAACACACTGATTGAATCATTTCAAACAGTTGAAATTTTGTGGTCAAGTGGAGGTCTTCTCCAGACGCTTCTAAATCCGGAAGAGCACATGATTTGTTTGTAAAAGTGAACAAGCTATTCTAAACACTTGAGGTGGTGGTAATGAGTCATGTCCACTCCTGCAGGTGCCACACTAATGGCCCACAGCTGGGTCCCAGGTACAACATCTGAGAGCATCTGCTGTGCTGATAATTATATTCTGTAATTTCATGTCACCAGAGACTTCAACGTCAGATATTTTGAACACTTAGCAGGTTCTTTTACAGTAATGTTTCTCTAACGAGATGCGAAGAGAGGAAAGTGACATGTTTTGAAATTCATATCCTTGCAATAATAATGTGGTCCATCAAAACACAGTCAAAAATACTGTTGCTGTCAGTGCTGCTGCCATCCCCTGCAAAATGCTGCCACTAATTCTGAGCATCACAGAGAGGGCTCCGGCCATGGCAGGAAGCAAAACCCTTTAAACCGAGCCATTCGCATCTAACCCCGGTTATGGACAGCAGAATCATTGCTGTGACACCTGGGGGGCAGGTTTGTCACAGGCTGGCACTGCCACATTGTGGCACCTGACAAAGCTTTTTCAAATAAGAATTTGCTTGAGGACAAAGAAAGGACCCTGGTAATTTAGTGAAAGGAATGTAAATGTCAGTGTCATCAATCACAATTGAGGTAGACCTACTAAAATGTATCTACCAGTCTGTTTAGCATTCAAATGCCAGTCAGCCCCTAATAGAGGATTGTGAAGCTCAACGGTATTCTGATGGGCAGGCAGCTAAATGCCTTTGTTGAACAGCGAGACGTCGAAGGCTGGATGCCACCTGAGTGGAAATTGCCTATATTTAACCTCTCAGTGTGTCTACATTCTGTAAAAATCTACAATTTCTATATCATTAAACTGGTTGCATACTTTTCATCTAATTGGATTTCACACTTCAGTTAAATAAATAAAGGGTAAAACGTAAATAAAAAACAAACAAAAACACCATTCATGTATTCATTATCGAGTTAAAAAAATGCTGAGATAATGCAGAGAATTAGATCACATATTTCTGAAGAAGATCTGACTGAGACGATTGTTTTTATCGGAGTCACGTTAACAGTCTAGTTTTATTTCCAACAGAAGAGGGTGATACAACTAGCCCTGGCTAAGGTTTGCATGGATCCATTGTGTTTCCCTTCCCCACTGGGGTGCTTTCACTGCCATTTACCTCCCCCTACCACCAAAAACACAGAGTATTTCAGGGAAAGATCTGAGTGTTCAATGACCAAGAGGGCTTTGCCGAGCAACTCTGTTCCCTTTGAGCACTTTTAAAGTGATAGCCACTGGATACATGCACATAAATAAATCCATGCATGTACACTCACACACATGCACACACACACACATTCACCCCATCTCAGATTCTCAGCGAGGGAGCTTTTTAAAACCTACTAGCCACGCTGCTTTTCAATTTAATTCAAGAAGGGTCTGTTCCTCCAACTGAGTCTTGTTCTTTAGAATAAAAATAATAGAAAAATATAAATAGTTTCTTTGCTGCAAGAAAAAGCAGTTTCAAACACAAATGAAGGTTTAGGTTTTGAGTCTTCTTCTTCCTTTATACAGTGATAAGTAGTTAAATACATCCAAGATTGTTTTAGCAGCAGAAAAACCTGCAAACAGCAAGTAAGTGAAGAGCATTGCAGCTTTAGATTGTGACAGTCTATGTCTCATCTGTTCAGCTATCATGATTAATGTTTTCATGTTTAATGCAAAATTTCCATAAATTATGACAGATTCAATTAAGTTTCAAACCAATCTGGAAAAAGTGGATGATAACCACATCTTCTTTTTTATCGGAGGATATCTTCTTGTAAATATGAAATCTACATCTCGTATTTATCGCGTCTTTTCTCATAACTGCGATGACTCTTATCATTACTGTCAAATGGAAAGTCCTAATCGTAGGATACAGTCTTCATTTTTCCTTCTGTTTTGTGAGTGCAATGCAATGTAAAACACAGACTCCCTAACAGTCCTAGAACACAACTAGCTTATTACAGATAAGGGCAGCTGTGGTTTTTAATGAGCAATTTGAAGGTGAAATACTTTTTGACACCTATTCGTTATGACTTGTGATCTCACTTTAATCCAGTATAACTGCAATTTTCATTTAAATTATTCATCTTTCAAAGTCAGTCATCTCACCACCGTGAACCTTGGGTGAAGATGGAAGTGAACTTACCTGTCATGTAGCACTTTGTTTCCTCATTATTGCTGAGGGGATTGTTACTCTTGAACATGTACAAGTTGAATGGCACAATATGGTTGCTGTTCAGACGTTTCCAAATCTCATGGTCTGGTGTTGTCCAGCGGCCAGCCAGGACATCATAATCCCGTCTGCCCATGTGGATCAGTTTACTAAGAGGCTCATACAGTCCTCCTTGGTAGCCGAGTATGAGCTGGAGACTGGGGTTGGTGTCAAGGTAAACCTCCCCAAACGCTGTGTGGAGGATCTGCTTGATCATGAGTCCTGAACCACTGAACACAGCCAAAGGCGTGCCTATGTTATCACATGCCACATAAAACTCATCCCCGCTGCTTAACTCCATGGCAAACAGATGTCCTTGTAGGTCATAATACAGTGAGGTGATCTCAGAGCTGGAGTGATTGTACATATGGGTGACCCGAGTGGGGCTGGACAAATCAGCATAGAAAAACTGGAGGTGGTGGCCCATGCTGCTTCTGCTGGACACCCTCCTGCCCAGGCCATCGTAACGGTATTTGATGCTCCATCCACTAACTTTGTTGTACACCTTGGTCAACAGGCCAGCTGAGTTATACTCAAAGTAATCATTTCCTCGCTGCTTGAGGAAACCATCCTCATCCATTCTGTACTGAACATCTCCCAAGCGAGTAATGCGGTCTCTAATATCATAGCGGAGAGGAGTGAGGCGTGCGCTATTTCCAGGGCTGAGGAGGTGCAAGTTGCCATTTAGGTCATAGCTGTACCTCCACAGAGGCTTGTCATTGATGGAGACCACCTGGAGTTGACCATCAGCATCATACTCATACGTGTAGCGTGTGGTGTTGGCATAAGGTCCAACTTTCAGCTCCTTGGCCACCACACGCCCCATGTTGTCATATTGCACCATCATCCAGTACATGAGTGAACGGAAAATCTCATACTGGACCTCCTTCACTCGACCGTAAGCATCAAAGTGTTTAGTGTGGGTCATCACTGCAGTGGTTATAATTTGGTTTATGTCATAATAGATCACTCCAAATTTGCCAAACTGCTCTGTTTTGCCAGACACATCATCATAGCGATACAAGTCGATTGGTAACGGTGTTTCATTGATGACAGCCTGCATGCTGGTGACTCGGAAACTGTTGTCATAGACGTAGTCAAATCTGGCGTTGACCATGCCCTCTTCACTGAATCTGAAGATCTGCCTATCAATCAGTGGGCCAATCTGACGGTAGCGGATGGTGCAGGTGAAGCCTTCACTCTGCAAGTTAACAGTCTTCAACATTCCTGCCACCTCATCATAGGAGAAACCAATGCGTGTGGTGTCATAGAGAATTTCCAGCATCTTTGAGAGCTTTCCGTATTTGTAGATGACCCTGCGGCCTGTGCCCAGGTAGGTGGTCTGTAGCAACTGGTCATCCTCACTATAGTCTTGGAGCACTGAAGCGTTACCTTCAGGGGGGTGGTAGGTGTTTCTGTAGTAACCAATGGAGCGGGATGTCTCTAGTGTCTGCCGTGCTACGTTGGGCATGGTCACAGAGGAGAGTCGATCATTTTTATCAAATTCAAAGATATACTGCCTCTGGCTGTAGAGCAGCAGCACCATAGACTGTGAAGAGAGGAGGAAGCAGAATGTTCTTTGTGAAATATCAATACAGTGTAAGATTGATTATATTTAAAAGCCTCACTTTGGAGGCAATGTATATGATATGTTGCTATAAAAGGAACAGTCAGTCTGGACAAAAATTAAAGCAAATTGATTCCAAATAACCATTAATTTACACAAAGTCGTGATCCAGTAAAAACAATTACAGAAACATTTAGGAGATAAAAGTTATTACCTAGAATTTTTTGTCAATATGATGGAACTTGAAAAAAAAGAAGTAGAAAATGTGGAGAACTTTAATATACTCTGTGGTGCAAGGCTGAGTAAGAACAAATCGAATTCCCAGCACAGAAGTGGAGATATTCCTCTAAATTTAATATTTCCTTGAGGGATGTTGTTGCAAACAAGCTGCTTCTCGTATTTCTAATTTGATCTGAACAGCATGTGGGATATGAATGTTTCACAACTCAGCAAATCTGGAAATCTTAATCTGTCTTGAACTAATAAATGACGCCTCTAAATCTGCTGTAAGGCTACAGTATCTGGCCACATCTACAGTAATTACTTAGAAGTTGATGAAAACTTCTGTATACTATTAACAAGGCGGCTGTCTGCCATTTTCATAGTAAATGTACAAGTTGGAGAAGAGCAGCTCTTCACTTTCCCCTACATTCATTCCTTCAATTAGTGAGAAGAAAGTGACATTTCTCTCAGTTTTTTTTCATCACAGCTATTTCTGCTTGAACTTTGCTGTCAGACTATGGTAACAAAGTATAGCGTCTGCTGTGCTCCAGACACTTTTAATTACATTTTGGCTCATATCTGTGCCTTTCAGTGTGTGCAGTACACAGGAGAATCACAAGTTCATTTCTAACTCCCGTCTTAACTCTCACGTCAAGTTTCTTATGCAAACACACCTCCATAGCTTATTTGTACAACGTGTCTCTTCAAAGTTTATTACATTTTTATCTTTAAACCATTTAATCTTCATCAAAACTGCAGCAATTTATACCTTCTCAAGATAAGTGTAGGTCCAAGATTTCCCATCGGCAAATATCTGGGAGCTGATTCTGCCATTCTGATCGTACTCCATGCGCACAGACATGGTTCCTCTCTGGATACCTGCCACGTGCCCTCCAGTGGAGTAGGTGACATTGACTCCGTTCAGACGACTGCTTGGTGCCCACAGAGTGGGCCGACCGGCATGATCATAATGGATCCGTAAAGTAAACTTCCTGTGATCATCATAGACCTTTTCTGTCCTGGTGATTCGGTCAAAGTCCAATGAGAGCAAGTTCCTGTTATGGACCTATTGGGGAAGAAACAGGGAATTAGAAACATTTAATTTGAACAAATCAAGAGGGAAGAGACATGTTTAGAGGTTTGAAGTGATGGGATGGAACAACTCCTCTCAAGTGAAACCTTAAGAAGAGCCTTTAATCACAAAGTGATTATTCTATATTATTTTTTTCCAAGCATTTAATTCCAACAGAGGCACTCTATCTTAGGACTGCAAGAGCCACCGAAGTAATGAAAATGTAAAAATGAAGACATTTCTTTGTTTGTGTCGAGATGCAGCAGTTGCAGTGGGAATAAGCTTATTCATGGAAGAAACAGTAGAGTCACATTGATCATTAAATTCATTTTTACTGCTTCTGAAAATAATTAATAGACACAGATGTGCAAATTGCAAAAGAGGATAGAAAAATCTGTTCTTCTCTAATGTGCCCAACCACCTTTGGCGAAGAACATTGATCTCTGGCTTCACTGAGATCACAGCACATACAAATCAATTTGAGGAGTCTGGGCTTTCGCAGGAAGCTGTAGCCAAAAACATGAACAAACATTTCTATTATTAGTATTAAGTCAAAAGCCTCTTTAAGTAAAGGCTACAGAGGGAAAATAAATTCAAGGGATAATACTGACTATCAGAGCAAATCTCCATACAAACCATTGTTTTACAGATCATCTTGTAGTAAAATGGGGGTTGTAAAGGTTTACGGCTATAATTGAACTACACTTTTGAATCTGTAGCTATTTATCACGTTTTCTTTCTCCCTTTATTAATCTTCAGAATGTGTCTTTGGGTGTGTTATTATTTGGCAAAGTAAAAGGCTTGGCAAGGCTTAAAAACGTCTTACAGAGGCTCAGAAAGCAACTTCTGGCTGCTTTCCAGAAACGTCCCACTAAGCAGATCACACAGGGCTTACTAGGAAACCTCCCTTTTTCAATCTCACGTTGAGAAATGGACGCTCGGGTCTCTCATCTGCGAAGGGACAATTACACCAGAGGCAATTAATGGCACTGATACCTAACTGAGAGGATTACTTTAAGTAAAACCAACAGAATCATGAGCAGCAGAAATCCTTAGATACTTGGAATTGCACAAGTAATGAGAGTACTAAGACTGAGGTGGATGGGGGTCCTTCAGCTGAGGCAGAGATAAGATTAGGGTCTATGTTGATACTTTCCCTTTTTACTTTTCAAATTCTTTCACAAATGTCAGGCTTCACTGAAATTATTGTCTTTTAGTCCTAAATAGTAGTTATTGTATATTAAAGACCAAGACGCCCCCCTGCTCTGGCATTTCCTGAAACACTCTCTGTTCAGTGTTTTAGACTCTTTTTTTTTTAGGCAGCAGAGGCCTGATGTCTTTTCAGACAAGTTCCTCATGCCAGGATCTGGCTTGCCAGACTCATGCTGTAGAAGGAAAAAATAAAAAATCTGAACCGAAGTTCCCATGAGAACAGGAACCCACTCAAGGGTAATAATTTCAAATTGGACGTCACCTCTAAGGGGAATATCTCAAAGGAAGGAGTGTGTGTGTGTGTGGGTGGGGGGGACATTGCCGGGAACGATAGATTTCTAACCGTTCACTGCATTAAACATCATTGCAACATCTGATCTCCCAATCAATATCACAGATTTTTGTCTCAAACGACAACCTCGGTCTGTCATTTTGCAAGTGAAACTGCATTTAATCAGTTATCATAATTAATTCAGATTAGTTAATTAACAACAGCTGCGTTTGATCTCAAACTGTAACCAATTTAAACCTCTTTTTTTTCCTAACATGCATCTCTTTTGATACTGTGACTTTGCCTAATGAATGTAAGCCATAAAGGGCTGCAGACGAGGGGTAGCAACCATATGGCATTGTAGGTTGGGAAACGTGGGGACCACAAATGACTTGTTTAGACTTCAGAAATGAAAAAAGCGGCACCGTAAACACATGCCTATGTGGATCCACGGTGACGTAATACAGTCAGAGTAAACCCAGATAGTACTGATCTGGTTTCTTCTGTCTTTCCTTCTCACAACAACACACATCTGTGAATCAGAGCTATACAATTGCCTCCATGCGCCTCTTCGTGTCTGTTTTGTATTCCAACCCCCCGCCTGCCCCCTCCAGCCGCACATTGCCACACTCTCACCCCGCCACCCACGTAATATCACTTGACATGTCACTCAAGGTCGCTCAATGATTCCAGCACTGTTCATCCCCTCTGTTTTTGCCATTAGGCTGCTCCCATTTCCTATCTCACCCCTGGGGCCATTGTCTGTAACATACATTAGAAGCTTTCACTTGCAAAGGGGCGACAAGGCCATTAAATGAACAGCCAATGACAGACAAAGTGGCACCTCCCCATTAGCCGTGTTGCCTCTAAGAGAATGTGGATGACAACTTAACCAAAGTTGCTATTTGCTTTGCACAGAGAAGGAAAACAATACGAGCAGGACATGTTTTTTCTTCATTAGTGCTCCTGTCCACTGGGCAATTTGAATGCTTTGCATTAGGTGTTTTTTTTCTCTAAAAAAGGACCTGTGTGCAGCTGTGGCATTATTGTTAGGCTATCTTAGTTCATGATATCTGCCAATTTGCTGTCAGACATTTAATTCTAGCATATTAGGCAAAACAGGTTTTTGTATCTTTTTAACTTTGTCATCGTGTGAACAAAACCTTGATCAATTAAAGGCAAAATAAATGGATAAATAAATGGGTATAGGTGAGTCTGAGGGTCTGTCACTGTCAGTTTTACAGCTACAGTGACACTCAACATGAAGTTTGAAACACACTTTTTAAGACATTGCTGCTAAAATAATATTTACAAGAATATAAAATATTTATTTTATGTAACAGCTACACAGATTGTTCATTTTTTAGTGTCTGCAGCTTTGAATCCGATTGGGAAACTGGTGCTCTGATACGCCAGAGCCTCTTTTGCTAACATGCCCTCACGTGTAATATTAAATAAATGTCATTTCTAACCTTCTGTATGAGTGATAACTCTATATTTAAATCTAGCTTATATAGGACAGCTGTTGTCTTTAACATCTGTGGATGAATGATTTTTTTAGTCAGGATTTAACAAAAGCATAGTAGCAGCTAGAAATGGCTTGGAAGTAGCAGCTGAGTAATAAGTAGTTAGTGAGACACATTTCAGCCACTGTTTCAGACTCATTCAAAACAGAAAAATAAGCAAATAAGAACAGCTACATTGGGAATTCAGCTGTATTGACATACAAGGTACAGTAAACAGAGAGAAGGAGAGAGCTAAACATATGGTACAGTCAACCACATTAACCACAATCATAGTAACATCCCACATCTGGGGAGTTTCTTTTATTGTTGTGGGAACACAAATAATACAAATAATAAAAAGCAATTCGCTGGGTCTCCAGTTTCTCATGTCTGGAGTTCACAGTGATTCTTGTGTTTGCTTTCGCAGCTATCAAAAGGGCTTTTGTCACGCCATGCTCATTGCTAAGACCTGTTAATATTAGAGTTCGTAGAAGTGGCTCGAGCGGGTAAATAACAACAGACAGACGCAGCAGCTCATTCTCAAGAGAGCAGAGTTACTCAACACTCGTGGGCGGTGCTTATTCGGTTTAGGAAAGAGATTAGAGAGTTAATTTAGTAACACACAAACGGAAAAGAAACAAGGGGATGGTCTCTGCTCATATTTTAAGGCTCTCTAAGCATTACATGCCCCCATTAAGCATAAGTCTAAATAGGTGTGTCAAGCTGACTTCTATAGTGAATTTTCTATTTTACTGTTGAAATGCTACAATGGACCTGTTTGCATATGCAGCTTTACTGCAAGTATGCATCTTATCCAATTGTTTAGGTAAGAGACGATGAGGAAACAGACGCGTACGAATGGCATAATGATGAAAACCCCTGTGTATAGCCATTGGTCAATCTTTCACAAACAGCATACTTACTCTTAATCTGCGTCCATACACAGTGACTTGGCCCCGAGCTTGCTCCTTCCTCTGTCTCCACTCCACCAAGTTAAGGCCATTGTCGATAGCCAATGTTACGTTCCTCTTGCTGACTGTGGGGTTGACCGTCCCAGCCAGCAGATGAGGCTCAGTGTACAAGGACACCTCCATGCTATTGGCCAAAACTAGCCGCAATGAGCCATCCAAACCAATAAAGTAGCTGTTCCGAACTTGTTCTGGTGATGTAGAGAAGACATAGAGGAAAATGACAATAGTTAGTAGGGAGGAAATAGTAAGAGATTTTTGCAGCTGATATAAGACAACTAAAGGTAATATTCCTCTCAGTGAGACACAAACATAATGACTTAAAATGGCTGCACAGCAAAAAAGAAAGCCTTGAGCAGCAGTATTTAACTGAACCACTGCGGTAATATCGAGTCTATGACAACAAAGATCAATAGTGAGAGCTTTCACAGCACCAGTAAAGTTTTACAGCTGTTGCAGCAGCCTGGAGGATAAAGGGAGATGAAAATATCAAAGCAGCTTGCTTGCCTCTGGCCACAGAGAACACAGGGCATGCACATACACATATTAAGAAGGGATAAATTTGAACCTGTCCCTCCTATGATGTTAACCTCTGATACAGTTCAAGATCGGTGAAAAATGTGTCCTCTGAGTGCTTTACATACATCCTGCAGGGAATGCCTCCTCTTTGCCTCTCATAGGTAGACTGACAAGGACCAGGATGAATATCCCAGAGCATCATTCAGTGTCAGTGAATGTAAAACACCAGTTTACCGACTTCATTTAACAGAAGAAAAATCACAGAAATAGTTATACACTAGCATATCCCCGTGTTGATTTGGTATGCTGGAGTTGCCGTGGCAACTTCTTTACAGTGGACAGAGAACAGTAACAAGCAATACATGGAAAGATGGAGTTAAATATTTCCTTGGCACAAACCACCAGTAGGTGTGGTGTGCTTTTGCAATGTGAGAAATGAGCAGAGGAGGCAGTACAGACCTTGCACTGGCCCTTACCTCCCTCCATCATGCCGAATTCAGGAGCTCACCAAAAACCTCTGTGGCAGACCCCACCAAAAGGAGGCCTGTAAGCTCAAATATAGCTGAAAATACTGCTGAAGTGGGGAGTGAACACTAATGCATGCATACAATTCAGCGGGAGAGGGATCTGCTCTACGGTGACCTTTACTCTAATGATGCTGGAGTCAGCCTAAAAACAAAACCAAATCATGGTGCAAAGGTACAACCTGAAAAGATGAAGACTTTCATAATATTTTAGTGCTTAAAATGATTTAATCCCTTCAGAATTTATATACATTTCTTAACAAATTAACTTAAAATGCTGAAAGTAGGTAAGGAGACTAAAGATTAGACAAATGAGACAGATATATCGTACTCAGTCATCCTTTTATTTAGGATAATTATCCAATGTTCAAGCACCTCTACGTGCACTGTAATGTTCTGCTAGTAACTACTCTACATAATGTCTAACATATACATTTTGTATTTTTTTTGGCCCGTTTTTTAAAGGATATTCAACTTGGACAGGTGTTTATTTGATGTGTTAAATATGGCCTTGAAGACTACAGACAAATAGCCAGATAACCAGGAAAGAATCTAGAAGGCAGTAAATTCATCTGTTATGTGATCCCCAGTTGCCAGCATGCCGAGCAGACAATAGTGAATTAATTAACAGCAGAGTTTCTGGCGCCGCTTCTCGAGCAGGCAGATGTCTAAGACAAGGTCACAACATGGAGGTGACCACTCCGTTGAACAACAGTGAGAAACCAGAGACGGTCATCTTGTGTTTCAGACACAGCCCTGCAGTGACTTGGTTGTTCCAGACAGTGGGGGACATGTCAAAAGCTTGAACAGAATTTATAGGATGGAGAGCTATGTGGCTGGATCAGAAGTTGCTAAAGTAGATCCAGAAAGATCAAAAGCTATCGATGAGTAATCAGTGACGCATCTGGTGAGGCTGGATATCAGAAAACAGAAAGTGCTTCAAAATGAAATCTCTCAAGTGTATTTCTCAATACATTTCCTGGAGGATCTTGTATGGACCACCTGCATTGTGTTTTCTGATTCATTTTTATGGCAGAAAAATCAATATTTCGTCTTCATTTCAGGGAAATGGGAGCTGCACTACACATGTTATTAAAACAGAACAAAAGCAAATACTGCCTTGATTCAGGTCTATAATTTAGAAGTAGTGACACACTCAATTTTTGAGATATATGGATCTGAGACTTCTACGTCCACCTCAGTTTAGTAAGATAAAGGTAATCTTAATACGTGCTTCCACAAAGCATGAACAAATTACATTTGGAAATGTGTCAAGAAACAAAGACCTGATCATTTTAGACTGTCCAAACTCATCACAGCTAAAAAGTTTAAACCACCTGACACCCAACAATACTGTGGAAGAGAGATCCTCCAGGCTAAGTCCCAAGGTATTTGCCTGTAAGCTCCCAGGCACTTCTTAAAGACGGCCAGTAATCGAAGATTGCTTTTTTGTCTAGTCCCTTACCAGTCACAGGTTTGCCTTGGGGCTTCCTGCAAAGAGCTGTGAGCCCATGCAACACAGCTTTCTGATTAAGAAGAGCACAGCACTTTAACCACAAAGAGGTGGGGGTTCTGGTTTTCAGACCTGCGATAGTTAACTCTTCTTGCTACTAAACTGCTCATTGATATGACAACTGAGGAAATCCCTGAAGCAGTCTGATCAACCAGAGGTCAGATCCTTCCACAAGTTACACATCACAACACCTTGTGAAAAGAACAGAGGAGGGACCTTTTATGATATTCAGAGTATGTCCCCGTTTTAGCTCGCACAAAACACAACAGAAAATCACCTGCTCACTGTCTGAGCTTCAGCTGGACACTCACCTTGCATGAGTGTGTAGAAAGTGCCAGAAGCTGACAGGTTGGTAGTTACTGTGATATCCTCTTTGTTGGAGCCCTCTGTCTGGACGCGGACTGAGCTGTCGGCATCTGTACGGTAGCTGCTTATTCGTCCAGTGGGGTAAGTGATGTTGGTCAGACGCCCGTAACTGTCGTACCTGCAAAAAATAGGCAGACAAAGGAGGTAAAGTGAGGCACAGCGAGTGACAGCAGGGGGAAAAATGACAGTGGTTATGTCAGATTTGCTGTGATTATGAGTTCTCTATAAATGAAGTGCTTTAGCATAAGATGTTATAGAGTTAATTAGAAGTTGTTTTTCTTCTTTTTTTATTCTTAAGTGGTGCAAACTGCACGATGTATGAACACGGGCAGTAAACACGGCATCAAGCGCTGGAAGCCGGAGGTAATAAAAAGTTAAAAGTGTCACCTCTAATAACTGATACACAATCAACACGTTGTATAAAAGTGTGAACTATCTGCTGCTGTTCTCTGTAGTTTATCATGTGGGTAAAAGAAGATGTGAAACACGTTTGAACTTTTCTTGGTCTTTGAATGGGACTCTCGATCAGTAGAAAACTTTCAAATGATGCAAGCAGGTGACAGAAAAATAGCCCAAATATTGACGAGGAAAAGTGTCACAGTCATGATGAGAAGGTACACATCTTTTTGCATTTGGAAAACTGCTTATTAGCCTTGAAAGATTAGGGATATCAGCTAATCTCATTATACAGTCTATGAAATAGGAGCACTGAGGTGCGACTCCTTGGAGACATGCAGCATCTGCCCAGCCTACAAATCACTTCATCACATACAAGAACATGAGTGGCCAGATTGTTTCATTTTGCTCTGAGAGCACATCAGCATCGAGCAATTTGAAATCTTTCAGCCTGCCAGTGTTCCAAAATGGGAGTGAGTGAACGGTACATTACTTAGAATGAAGACTTTTATCTGTGCACTGAATACAAATTGGAAAGCCCTCTCCAATGTTGCTGCCTGCCATAATAAAGCTTCTAATAAAGGAGATGGTGGGTGCTGGTTTACAGATATCTCCTCAGTGCTGCCATCTCAAATATCCAATATGGAAGGAAGACTGGGAGAGGAATTATCTCCTAGAGATAAATGCTATCTGATCTTAGCCGTACCAGGGACTGGGATTCAAAGATGCATTTCAACAAAAGTCTTCCACTGCAGGAAATACTTAACAGCAGAGTAATTTATATCTAAGCATTTGATTTCTTTTGATACTCATGAAGACATTGTCCCTATATTCATCATACGATCAAAGTTTTTGCAGCAAAAGCCCGAGTTACATGTTATCTGCACTGTACCGTGCTTAACTGTTCAATTCAGAAATGTCATTGTACCAATGGGGAAATGTCATTATAGAGCAATGCTACATGTGCCAGCTTGATCGTTGACCCAAACTCTTTCTGTCTCAATTAGGGCACTGAGCAAGTTCCATTCCTTGAGCCTCTGTGCTGAGCTGTTAATGGTTCTGGCCTGCTTCAGCTCAGCTGCCTATTAGCTTGCTTTTCCTGGACAAAGGGGGCATACAGGGGCAGGCTGCTCAACAGAAGGAGAGGACTGGTTTCCCCATGGTTGGCCACAAGTCTATTCAGATCGCATCACCCCTGTGTCACATGCTAGCTCTATGACCTTTCACGCTATGGCCCAACAATAGGCCCAACACCTCATGTAAGCATCACCTATAGCATACAAAATGTCAGTTTTATGAAGGATCCTCTTATTCCTAATTTTCTAATGCTGCCTGAGAATTTCAGAACACAACTGACGACTTATTTCTGTACAAAATCAACTGAAGAACACACGATTGAACCCTTTGGCAAAAGCACATCTGTTATGAAAGTATCATCACCTCGTTAAGTGGAGGGGAGGAGAGTAATCATGTGTCTTTCATAATATAAGATGATTTAATAGATTTACAGCCACCCTTAAGCATAGGCACTTATCATAAGAACTAAAATATTAGGAGGTCAGCAGAGTGTCTGCATACACACTGAATGTCAATGCTAATTCAGTCGCCAAAGGTTACAATAAAAACACAGTGTAGCAGCTGCCTTTTATTCCCTATTCAACCCTCTGTGATGTTTCTTTGCTCATACAGATACATTTTAATGTTTAAACAAATATAAGAACATAATAGTTAATATGGGTAAATTCCTTAGCCTTACACTCTGTTGGACAGACATAAATAGAGCTTTTAATGGCAGCAAATTATGCCCATGACCCTCAGGTAGTGGCCTGACCTTCAATGCTAATTATTCAAGAAAACAAATGCTCTTTATTGGGTCTAAATGAAACATGGATGATCTGATTTGCCTGAAGTTAAATACAAGGTCATTGCTTAATTTGAGAGAATAAAACAAGAAATTGAATAATTACATTTTCTTTTTACACTCTGCCCACATACATGTTGGAATATGTAGATGAACATGGGATGGTTCGAAGTTTCACATAGTTTCTTTTGATTGTTACATTAACAATGTAGCAGTTATATTCCATATTAACTGCAGGCTTAGTCACTCATTTTTAATATTTAGGTTGTATATATATATATATAGATACATATACACACATTTAAGGATGTATATTTGTGTGTATATGTGTGTGTGTACTGATGGCAGATGGCATTATTTATTACTAACCGACTGTCTGGGTTGGGTAACAACAACAAATGGGATAAATTGATTTTTTTTTGCATTTGCATTGCTGTCCCTGCAGCGGACTATGACCTTATGAACAAATTCCAAAATAACATTTTTCTGGTGCCTTTAAATAAAAGATATATAACGGACACATCTTCAAAAAGTTCTAATCATTTTTAGTAGTTATTAAGAAGTTTCTCCTCTTTAAAAAGCTTTTTCTGTTAGCTATGAGAACTGCCGTTTAGTTACAAAATAAGGAAGAGTGTGCTACAACCTAAAAATCACACACAGCTATTCTACAGGATAATATACAATTCCAATCCCCCACAGAATTTTAGTAGCCAGAAGAAATTCTTTCTGCTTTGACAACTGCATATGCCTGGCTGCATGAGTGCATCTTTTCTCACTCAAACCATCTCAGATGACAACCAAATCAAACACAGGTGATGAATTTCTGCTCGTATTAAACAGAGCATCTAATTATGTGTCAGAGTTATATTCCTCTAGCGAGGTATAACAGATGTCTGACCATCCAGTCAGCTTAAGCACACTCTTTGGAGTGACATCCAGTTAGCACAGCTTCCCTTGACACGTTATATTAGTAGAAGGGACAGATTGCTACACACAAGTCACAAGAACATGAAATCCTACGCTCAAATGTTGAAGAGTGTGGGAGTGTTTTCAGTTGTTCCCTCTCAATGTGCGGTTTGCCTCAATCAATTACTACCTCTGGTTATTCTATTATGCTTATATCGATGGGCCTCCGCAGTCCTACGGGTAAGAATTTTCTTGCCAGCAGATATATCTTGTTCTTGTATCCAACAACTCCAAACAATTGAGGATCTGCAGTCTGTCACTACAAGCAAGGGTGCAGATGAATAACATATCACCCAGTAATCCTATTTGGAATGATAACAGCAAATAGGATTACACTCATACTTTCACAGGTCTTGAATTTTGAGTGACATAGAAATCCAGGCATAAGAGGGTAGCTCAAATACAAAAAAAACACTAAACTCAGGTGCTGGAGAGTACTTCAACTCTGAAACATATTTGCTTTAAGTGATAGAACAAATGCACAGCTTTTAGCGTAAAATATTTCACAAATGGTCAATGTGAGAGATTTTAAGTGCTCTTAGCAGTTAAAGTGTTTTTCAGATACTGGGGTATGGACATTATTAATGCGTTTTTAAACATTTTTCCAATAGTACTTACTCAAAGAAGGTTGTCCATCCATTATCATTTGTCTTAGAAGCAAGGAGTCCTGAACTTCCATGGTAAGTCATTACAGCCAGTTCTTGACCCTGGGCAGCAACAGTTTTAAGGGCATTGTTGGTACCAATGGTGAACCAGAAGGTCTGTCCATCAGGGACCATCAGCCACAGAGGCATTCCCGTTGTGTCTCGTCGGATGATCACCGTATTTTTGTTCTTATCAGTGATGCTGGTTAAATCTCCTGCTCCTGTGTAGGTCAGATTGTAAAGGTGGTCCCCTGTGGTCAGACTTTGCGTGAAAATGTGGCTGCCATTGGAGTCAAACAGATAGAGTTCGTCGTTAATGGGAGAGGACACCTCATACATGCTGAGTGGGTTTAGGTAGGGCTTGTTCTTTCGCACATAGCGGATACGAATGTTCCCAAGATCTGCAATATAAAGCTCTCCATCTGGACACACTGCCAGGGATGCGGGTGCATTCAGTTTGGCATCCTTGGCGTAGCCATCATCTCCAGAATAACAATCACAGTTGGCATCATTCTTGCAGTCACAGCCACTTGGTGCCCCTGCAACCAGGGAAATCTCCCCATTGGTGGACACCTGCCGTACTCTGTTTATTTTCTTTTCATCTGACTCAACAATGTATAAAACACCGTTGTGAGACACAGCCAGGGCATTTGCTGACTCCAGGGTGGCATGGATGGCGACTTTACTCATGAGAAAATGGTCAATTCCAGGCACTTGGCAGTGCATGGGACGACCAGCTACAATCCGGACTTGATGGTTTTCTGAGATCTGGAGCACTACATTGTTGTCTAGAACATACAGAGAGTTGTCCAAGGGACTGACTGCCAGGTCTGTGGGCCACTCAAGACGCACCTAAGGGGAAATAAATAAACCAAAAACATCAGCTTCACATCACAAAAACAGACTGATGCACACATTTTGATTTTAAATCAGAGAAAAACACAGGACTGAATGGAAAGAGTCTACTTATAAAAAGAGAGTGAGAGATGGTCTATCTCATAGCTTAACCCAGTAAGGAGAAAGGAAGTATGCAGGCGTACAGTTCAAGGTGAAAAAATAAATACATGATTTTTAAGATCAAAGATGATAACAGTGGTTGGCAAGGGCAGCACGAGGAAAGATCATTTAAATGATCAGATTAACAAAAAAAAAGAAAATTGTAATCGATTGTGAGAACTGCGGACATTGAAGGACAGCGCCTCTGCATCCCTTAATTCCTCCAATCTCCATTTCTCCAACTTTGGGTTATTAATTTTGTAATGACAAGAGATTTCACGAGTCCTTGACAACAGAATAGAGCCCACTCGCCAAACGAAAGCCGGGCCCGCCACTGGCCTCCAAAATTATGACTTATTGTTCTGATAACATTGTATCAAGCCTTTAACAAATTGAAATGATTGGATTCATCCAATTTACTGGTGTCCTTCTCATTAATGATCCAAGTGGGATCTCTTAGAAACATAATGTGAAGTGTCATATTTCAATAGAGGCCTTGAAGCCTCAACAGTGATAATTAAAATCTGGACTAAAATACAAAGAAAGCCTTTCAGATGAGAGCTGCCTTGGCATCGTTTTGGATTTTCTGTCCTACGATATAAACCTCCTGAGCATGAGGTTATGTATGTGAAATACTGTAGATTGTTACTTTGACCATAGTCCTCTCTAAAATACAGTGAGCATGGTTCAGGACAGAGAATCAAAAAGAAATATTGATGCGATCTGTTCATTTCCTTAGCTGGGCAACTTTTTTTGAACTGGCATTATCTGAATCTTTTAATTAATTCTATTTTTACTGGATTAAAGCTGGATTATAATGAGCACACTGTTGGAATAATATGACACATCATATTTCTATTTTTATTTGCTTTGTTCTTATACATAACGTAGACAAAAGAACACAGGTTATGTATTTCATCTACATACTATGTGCATATTTCTTATTTTCTAATTAAGAAATGAATGTTGGCAGAATCTATCATAAAAATTGACATTGGTTTCTCTTCAGGTGGATTGGAAAACAGATTCTTAGCATCACAAATAGCTCACATGCTGTAAACCTCCCATCATCCCCCACAAAACATAGGTTTATATAACAGGTTTATATAAAAGGTTATATCTTCCGGTAACATGCAACAAACAGGTAACTGGCAGTGGATACATGTCATTTTTCAGTAAGCACAAAATGCATTTACTTGGGTAATGAAGGGGGGACTTTCAATTTCTTAAGACCTATTTCTTGTCAACACTGGTGGTTAAATATTTCATGAGCCTGAGTGTGGAGTGGCTCAAGGGACCTGCCTGTGAGGAGGTTTTCACGCCACTCTGACTGATGAGGGGATATTTCCCGAGCCGCTGTCCCACATGCTGTAACCCGATCATACCCTCCCCTTTCATACATATTGGGGCAGCTGACAGAAGTGCCTGCTAGATATGGCTGCCACCAACAAATAAAACCCAACACTACCCATAAGCTGTAGGAGCAAGTTGTGGATTTGCACCAGCACAACACATAACTATTTTCAAATGCATTTGAAGTTGTATTAGAACCATAATGACATTTTCCATGAACAATCTCGTCACTCCTACTCCCACCAACATGATGTCTGTCTAAGGACGAGTAACATAGCATTATTGAACAGCCTCTCAGATTTGAGTTGCATGTCACAGCCAGAGTCTTGATAAGGCTCTTTGAAGCTGCTAACACCCTTTAAATATGCTCAAGTGATCTTTTTTTAAGACATGGTTTTCTTAAATTTAAGTTCAAACTCAGCAGGAAGCGCAAAGCAGATCATCAAGACTTGACAGAGAAAATCTAAAAGATTTCTTAAACAGCAAGAAACTAAACCCCACTAAACTGTGGGGCAAAAAGATTCCTCAGTGAGGTCAGACTCTTGTCCTTTTGCATGACAATGAAAAAGGGAAAAAACAAAGGTTGTTGATTAGAGTGAGTTTCACTGCAGTACACTCACTGCACAGATGACAAAGCAAAATAACAATGACCCCATGAGAGGAGAAAAATCTGACATTATCTTTCACCTAAATCAGGTGTGGTACAGCAAAACTAATGACCACTGCCATGAGCCTTCTCCAGAGGAACTATTTCTAAGTGAGGGGATAGGGAGTGTTTGCAGTAGGAGGCTATGTGCTCTGGATGAATTTTTAATGGATGCTTTTTACCATCTGAGCATCTCTGGCAAAGATTGTGTGATTTGTCATCATTGTGGCGCTGCAGCCTATGTTCTTGCAGCTGTGGAACCAGGATGGTGATGGTGCTATCTATAGGTGCTTGGGTGTGGGGAGGCAAGGGAGCGGCAAGCAGAGGTCATGACGGAGATGAAGTTTCAAGCTGGGGTTGGAAATAGGCAGCAGGAAGCTTTGCTTCCTTTATAATGTGATTTCTTAGACACAGAAAAATCTATTTCCAGTTTCATCTGTGAGCGCCTCAGGAACTGTTTGTTAGTTGTATTCGACAACAAACACAATGAGGCAAAAAATAATCTAGTGTGTGCATATGAAGCAAGGCTAAGACATTAAGCAAGTCATATAATTAAACCCCGGGAAGGTTTCTTCATGAGAGATTAACTGAGATAGTTGTAAATAAAGTGGACAATGTGATCTGCATTTTGAGCATTGTTATCCCTCCTTTTCAAGCCCTCTGTTTACTCATATTTTTTTCTACCTTGTTGCAAAATAAAATTCATCTTGTGGGGGAAAAATAATCGCAGCCACATCATCAAGGCTGATGGCTCAAGAGAACACAACAACACAATACGGCTTTTTGAAAAGTGACATATAATAACTGTATAAAAAGTGCAATTACCTCCCTGTACCCGAGTATTTCTTATCAGTCTTGTCAGCTTTGACAAAGTCCTCTAAATTCAACCCAAAAACGATATTAAGGATGTCTAGGTTCACCTGTCAGTAATACAAAAGCTCACATGGGGGTGTAAGCATCCTGGAGACCAGGTCACTCAAGGAGACGAGCGTGGGTGGAGAGACAGGATGCATGCCAGCTGCAGCGGTCAGAGAGGTCATACCTGAGAGATGTCCATCACAGCATCACAGCTGAGAGGCCGAGCAGAGGTTAAGTCATTGAAGCCAAGAAGAGTAGAGATGATACCATTCTGATCAATCCTGCGAATCATGGTCCCATCCACAAAGAAGATCACGCCGTATTTATCCACCGAAATGCCTGCAGATAAAAAGTCACTCAATGAGCAAAGGAAAAAACATCCATCGGTTATTTTGTTTATCTCTGCCCTAATGTGAGGACAGAGCACTCGGAAATGGCAATCAAGAAATGTAAACAGCAATAAAGTAAAAGGCTAATTATGCCAATGAAAACTAATGATGGAATTGATTTATCAAAAATCCATAATGGAGAACAATAGAGGCATCAAAACAGATGGAGACACTGTAAGTATTGATTCAATTACAACTAGAATCCCATCAATGCAGCGTCTTTTGTTCTTCTTTTCTCTGCTGCAAACAACAACGAAGCTTAGGATACTAATTGTGGCCATTTACACCTCTGCATTTTTGCTGTTACTATGGTCAGATGTAGTCTACAGTAATTAAAGCAAACAGCTTTGTTTGAAGTGCAAAGCTGGACTCTCCATGTGAGAATCGCAGAGCGACAGTATAATTCCAACACACACGACTCATGATGTCATCTCTGTGGAGGACACAAAGGAAGCATGTGCTCGGATGACTAATACACAATACCAATATGGTAGCTAAAAAAACCGATGACCCCTGAGAAATCACAGGCGTACTGTGGGAAATTCTAAAAGTCTAAAAGTAAGTGGTTTACTACATGTACACAATGTAATGAAAGTAACAGCAGAAGAGAGCTGACAATGAGAATTACTGTACACCTTCATTGTTCCCTTGAGATTAACGTACTCAACAGTCCAGAAGTTGAGTCATTTTATCAAATAAAACTGACATGAAATGCATTACCTCTGGGATTATTGAGAGTGGCCTCAACAGCCTTTCCTCCATCCCCACAGCGAGCATCGTCATATGGGAGGCACTGGTCACCAGTGCCTGCCACCAGCTCCAGGTTCTTAGCCACATCTTTCACGGCATTTAGAGATTTCACCTTGAAAACCTTCCTGCTGCTGGTGTCTGACAGGTACACGGCACTGTTCACAGAGCTGGTGGCCAGATAGTACTTATGAGCAGGGCTGTTGCTGAGGGAAGAGAGGGATAGAAAGAAACTCTAGTCAATAAAGCAGAAGGGCTACAGTGCTTTCAATAAGAAACATTGTGTAATACAATTAAAATGGATTCAAAAGCCATTTAGAGAGTCAATTGTGCCCAATTACTGTTTAAAGCCAGGACATGGAGAAAGACAGAATAGAATGAGATTTAACATGACAAAATAAAATCAGATTAAACATGACATAATAGAGGAGTTTAGAAAACATCTATAGTACAGTCAGCGACTCAGATAGTACAGTAGAGACAGTCAGAGACTCAAAATGGCATTTATCTGAAAAAAGGTCCATACATGCTTACGTTATAGACGACAGATGTGAAAATATTCTAATGTTTAAATACTTTCAAATGGGTCTAATTCTTTGGGCTACCCTGGTTCTTTTGACAGGAATCCTAATTAATATCCAATTAGTGACTTTACTAATTCTTGTGATATAATTTGCCAACAACAAATTGAAACGATCCATGCACTCGCAGCAGCCTGGTTGCTGCTAGAACAAATACAATAAGTGCGTCTTCTATTTCCCTTGGGTCAAACAAAAACATAACTGAACCAGAAATCCAAACACATTATGCTTCCATCAGGCACACACTCCAGCACAGAAAAAAAAATCGCTTTAATTCCCAGCCAAATCAACAAAGTAATCCCTTATAGCCACACAAGGTTTCCCAACCTGACAGACAGACAATAGGACTGAATATAAGCGATACTGCTGTGGCAGGATGCAGGAAATCTGTCGCTATACTGAAGCCAGGACAGACAACAAAAGACACAAAACAAAGACAGATGCAGATGGATCTATAGAAGTACTGCAAATATGTCCAAAAGATGCTGAAGATATTTTTCCTTTTATCTAAAAACTTTTGAATGCTAAATATTTACTGGTTTCAACTGGACTTTCTCACTGTAAACTGAGTGTATAGAAAAACCACCACATTAAAGATGTCCACATTCATCAGGACAGGATATAGTTCAATTCAGCCAGACCTGATAAGCTTTATGGAAAACCTGTCAGCAGAGTGTCATTCAAAGTGGATTAAGACAGCATTTCAACTATAACCTTGAGGGCTGTTTTAGGGCGTATGGGCAACATGACAGTGGTAACAGCCTATGTTTCTAACATGCAACAAGAGGAAAGACAAGTGAGTCTGTGGAATTGTCAGCTCCAGTATATAACAGTAAATGACAATTGACCTTCAATGAATCTGTGATGACAGGACACCGCTGCAAACCTCAGGCACACATGTCACAACCAGCCCACTGACCAAGTTGACCGATATGCTTGTTTACAGTACATTCCAGGTTCAATAAACTAACTTAGAAAAAAAAATACAATTTTCTTTTACAGTAGCTCAGAAGTAAATCTCCATAAGTGAATTCTGCTGCGCATTCCATCAGCCACATGTAGTCAGCTGATAGGTTATCAGCCTCATGTAAAACAGTGTTGTTCCCCCCACAGTGTGTGAAACTACGAGGCGTAATTCTCTGACCTTGAGATATGGCCATATACACCATCTATATTCACTGACAACATCTAGTTTGTAGAAGATAATTGGATTTTGCTGCATGCTGTCGTGGAAATAGTCAGAGCGGATGGGGACATCCTTAGCAGGGGGTCAATGAACATTGCTGTGAGATCACCCACCTCCCACTCCTATTGCCAGCTAACACATGAACAGGAGGCAGTCGCCCGTTTTATACAGACACATGCTGTGTTTTCCTGGATAAATCTCCTTTTTAATATTCAAATGTGTTTCAAGTACAGACACCAAAGGGAGACAGCTTTGACGTTTCTTTAGCCATGCTCTAGCAGACACAGAACTGTTATCTGAGACAAGCAAGTTAGTGTATAAAATCATATTAAACATTTATGGTCTGCATAAAGAAATTTGAGAAATGCCAACAAAGACCAGACAGTTCAGACAAAAGGAGGTTAGGTGCTGTGTGCTTGGTTAAACTGGTCATTCTTGAGAAAAGAGGCAAGTGACCAGCATCACAAAGCTTTTCATCCTCAGTTTGACTACGTGTTCCAGAGCTTAAGTCATGACCCTGCGACAGAAAATCAATCAATAGCCCTTTACCTGAGACAACGTATCTAAGAGGGCACACAGAGATTTCCCTTGCTGCCTCCTGCCATGGAAAATGAGGTCTCTGTATCTAAAGCCACTGATAAAATCAACACTGAGCTGCCAATTCATGAAGCTCACATAGAGAGACCTAAAGGAACGTGTCATACTCTGTTGAATTCTGCAATCACACGTGAAGCTGGAACATTTGATGCAGGTGATCTGGATATTATGGACAGGTGCTGTGGCTGTTTAGGGCATGAGTATAATAATATAAATAAAAAAGAGGAACTTTTACTGTGATTTCAATCAATCATAAGCCACACTCTCCTGATAGCCATGTGATTACATCAGGTGCTTTCAAACAATGTCAACAACACTTTAAGGAAATGAAGCATTTATTATGGTTCCAGCTCACACACTGTGGTAAAGCTGAGCTCTATCAATATGGATTTAATAAACTGATCCACACTTAAATGTTGAGGTTGCTCAAAAAACTGTAACCACAGAAATTATTCAATTGTAACGGAGACATTAAAAAGCATAACATTGGTGATCAAGCCGAGGAGAAATGTAGTCTCTACTACCTGCAAAAAATAAAAGTGAATAAGGAGCTGAATTCTGACAAAAAGAAAGCTAAGGAAAGATAGTAAATCATTCTTTACATCTAATGCTTTATAAAGCTTTATAATAGCCAGTGCTTTAACCCATTTCATGAGCAAATACTCTGTGGCTTACCTATGCCTGAAGTCTTTATTTCTGTCAAAGTTGCCAATAGCAGCAAAAATGAGAGAAAGAAAAAGGAGAGGAAAGATTAGTTGTTAGTAATTAGAATTTAAAAAGAAGTGGACAGAATTAAACAAAAGACAAAACATTTACTTTCTCTGTGCACACATTGACAATGAAATTAATCTTTTCTGGGACACCGTCTGTTTAGACCCCACTACAACCTTTTCAGCCCTTAAGAGGGCCAAACTCCAGCTGATGCAGGTGAATGAGAAAGGCAGGGCCATAAATCCTTTGCCTTCAGGGCATTTCTGTCAATCTCGATCGACCTCAGTGGTTTACGACCTGTGAGTAAGCCCATCTGAGCTGCTCATGGTCCTTAGCGGATGTTAGTAGGCTACTCCTTCGTTACCTGAGCTCCAGGACGCTGGTGACGTTCCCTGTGGTGAAAATCCTCCTAACATAGTTGAAGTCGCCCACGTACAAACTTCCGTCTGAGCCACAAGCCAGAGCCACGGGGGCCATGAGCTTGTTTCCGTCAGCCAGGCCATTACAGCTGGGGCAGGAAATGCTGCGCCTGCGTCCGTTCCCCATCACGCTGCCAATAACAGGAGGCTGCTGGGAGATGAAGACGTTCTCTCCATTGCCCATGTGAAGAATACCTGATGAGGCGCAGAAAAGAAACATGTCACACCTGGAACTTGTTTGAGCTGAGCTGATCTTAAACATCAACTCTTTTACATACTCAACAACAAAAGAGCGTGGTTAAATGGTTAAATGGTACTCGCAAATTTAGTTAAAAATTGACTTAAAAAGTTCAGGCCAGCTGGATGTTAAAGAAACATAACATCTTATGATTGTATGATCGTGGATGTCTAATTTCAAGCTGGATTTAAATCTATTTAGGAAGTAATATCTTTCTCGAAAGGAAATGGGGAGTGCAAACGTATTTCATAAGAATCTGTTCAATTTAATTCACAAACTTTGAAATATCAAACGTGTCATCTTTATCAGTAACACTAATTGTTTATGGACTTCACATTAATGCAAGAGGTAATGGCACTTAAATGATCTATTTACACAACAGAAACTATAACAGAAAGGTATAAAATACAGTTTCAAGAAAGGATTTTCAAATTCAGTGTTCAGAAATGTAATATTTGAACAGAAATTTCCATGATAAACGATTTGTTTCTTCAGGATACCCCTGCTGTTGAAAGTCATGATGAGTATTACTGTTTGAGAACGGAAACCTGTTGAGATGAGGCTTCTTCCGTTTGTCTTGTGATTCAACATTAATTAATCCATCTATTTAACATAGATTAGAATCTGATACCGTTTTCAATGCACACAATTGACAACATGAAAATTGTTCCGTGTGGCAGTGTTAGCAACAAGAAGACGCCATAGTACATCAAAACACTTACACACCAAAATGGGGACCGTTATATCTCCGGTACAAGTGGGTGTAGAAAATGACCACACAAGCACAATCTCTCACGCAAACACAAAAAAAGCCCTTTTACCTCCTTGACTTTGCAACACAAAAGCAGAAAATAGTATTAAATGAGTATAGTTCATATATTGGACAGGTACAGATATTTCCACACACATGCTCCACACATGCTTTTTTTTATAAAGATGGTGCCAATTTCCTCTTAGAAAATCTTTAAAATGCAAAATTCAAAGCTGGTCCTGCTGTTCAATCATTGTAATCATATTTGAAAACCAGCTGTGGTAGTTTTTTCTGCCTCTGATGGTACTTGATGGTATGAGATCTTAGAGCAGAACAACATGTGGGCTATCAAAAACGTTCAGCCATGCATCCCTTTCCTGGGACCTGATTTAATCTGAGGGACTGCTGCTTCTGGTAGTAGCAGTCTGAGAGCAATTAAATTAGGGATGATTCTAAAAATGCTGGGCATGAACAAGACATGGAGGTGCCAAAAGAGGGATGGGGATGGAGAAACTGGCAGTGCTGCGATGGCAAAAAGCAGCTCCCTCTATCCTCTGGAAACCACATTCAGACTGATGGGGATCAGATCAAAGTGCCACCTTCCTGACCAATTTTCAAGTACGCTTCATCTTCTCTGATGAGACCCTCAAGACACATACAGACTGTGAAGCCTTGGTAGTGACAGGTGCTGCAAAAAGTTATTCCTACTGTTGCCTTTCGGGGGTAAATGTCCAGAATAAGAAAACTTCACCTAAACATACACAGCAAAAATAAAAAGTCGGATCTATTTTAGGCTACAAAGCAAAGCTATTCAGAAAAAGCTGCAGCATCCAAGAGGCAGGGAGGACAGTTTATTCATGCATTAAAAGCATTTTACTCTTGTACACTTTGGCCCATTTAGAATTATATGTGCAAAATACAATCAGTGGAAACAAGCTCATAATTTGTACAAAAAATCCAGGATCATCGTCTGTCTAATGTAAAAATCACAAAATAACTCCTTGCTTAATGAAATACTTGTTTAAAATGTAAATTAAATAAAATATTAATTCCTAGATATGAATTATCCTAATGTCCTGCAACGCTAAATTAGATGGAGGGAGCGCAGAAAATGGATGGATCCATGAAATGGTGACCTGTAAATTAAGCTATGTAGTGGTACAAAATGACCTGTTGTAGGTGTTTTAATGAATACTTTGTTGTGAATAGGAATTCAAAAGGATTGCTAGTTGACTCACCACTCTGGATATTTAAAGCATGGTGCTTGTCTATTGTCCACCCTCCCAGTTTGGAGGCAGTGGTTTCGTAGCCTTGTAGTACAGCAGTCCTCTTCTCCCACAAAATGAGGTCTGGACATGACTCATACTCAAAACCTACTGAAACTACAGAAAAAAAACGAAGATAAAACTACGAAGCAACACATGTACCAGGTGAAAGCAAAAAAAAAAGCAATGTATTTCATCACATACCAAAGGCTTCTGACAGGCCGTACACCTTTTGGCTGTAGACGTCAGTCTTATCCCACACAAAGTCATAGGACAGGTTAGGGGCTGCGGGAAACCACTTTCTGAACAGCCTGCCTTCCACAGCCACCATGAGGTGAACCTTCATCAAGTTGAAAGGGATTGTGGAGTGGGTGAGGGTCACCCTCAGTATTGACTTATAACCCGGAGTCCTGCTGCTTAGATAGCTGAGCTTCATTTCTGTTCCTGGCAGAGGCACTTCTTCCTGCAGAGACTTTGGACAAAATATAAAGCTAATCACTTCAAGAAAACTGCCAGGTGAGAAATGATATGGTTAAAAAAAGATTAATTACATGCTTTTGCATGTTATATCATTAATATGAAAATCAAAACATGGTTAAATATTTTTCATTGCCTTGTCTTCAGTCAAAAGTATACACCCAAAGGAGACATGGAACACTAACTGGGGGACAATTATGCTCATGCATTACATGGCATTAGATGAAGGATTCCTTCATTATATACTCCAGTGAGTGTTTTTCAGAAGTGATTCAATAATAGCAAATGCTTCATTAGTATACCAATAGTCTTCCCTGTGATCCATATGACAATGGCGTAATAAGGGTGCCCCTTGGGCTCAGTTTGGTTGCCTTAAACCAGGGGGTCAACAGTCAAAAAGTATACACAATGTTGAGATTTAGGATCAAACGACGGCACTGGTTGAGTCATCTCTACTAAAAGCTAAGCAGCTCTTGTTACCCGTTTCCACAGCAAAAAAACAAGAGCAGCGGTTAAAACAGCTGCCAAAGCGACATTAGTAAGAGGACGTGTCACTTCTGAGCCGTTGATTTTCAAATGAGTGCAGCTATTTGTGTTTAACTGATCAAAATTCCCTTTTACGCGTGTAAATGGGACAATGTCCTTGTGTGGTGCTCTCAGAGCGCAAGTAAAAGCAAAGACAAGGCTACTATAAATAGACTGAACTGCATAGTAAATTCACTGATATGCCATCAATCATATAAGGCAAACTGGGAGATAATGAGAGAAGGGCACAAAGATGCCTGCTAGATATAGAGTTCAGTACATTCTGCATTCAGCAGCACACAGGAGTGTGTCTGCACCAACAACGCACATGGATGTGGACAGGGAAAAAGCTAATCCTTTTCAATAGTACTAGTATTTTTACACCTGCAAATAAAATATCCAAATTGGTTTCTGTGTGTGTAGTCATAGTCATCACCCTGCAGTGAGACAGGACAACATACACGCCCAAGTTCTAACAAATTGTCTGGAGAGATAAATCACAGTGCCGTCATGAGCCATAGTTCCTATTCCACCTGTATTTGATGAATAGTCTTGAGATTCTCCCCCAGCTGTTAGGCATGGATCATTTGAAGAAGGGACCCTTACAGATTACAATTTGCAGAGTAGTGAAGAGGGTGAGAGGCAGAGCTTCACCTGGATTTCCGGTACAACTGTCCTCCTTTCGGAGCAGGAGCCGGCAAACGCAGTGAGAGGAGCTGGGGACACCACAGGGACCGGCCTGGAGAAGCTGCTGAGGTCACAGCTTGGGATGTCATTCTCCTCATGCCGCATGACAATGGTGTCCATGACAAAGAAACGTCCCCATGGCAACCAGAGAGTGTGTTCCTGGGTGATGAATGGAGCGCGCTCAAAGAGCAGGGCTATGGCTATGCCCCCATTGGTCACCAAGTCAAAACTGGAACACAAATGTGAACAATGTCAGAGAGGATGAATCAATTCATCAATGCTAAAGATGAAAGACATATTTTTCAAGTATGTCACAGTAATATTTTCAATTAGCATTTGTTGTATTTTGAAGACTAAACCATGATGCAAACTTACTTTAAATAATACTTATTTATTGTACTTTTCGTGCTGTTATAATGAGCAAAACAGCCAAAATAAAGGTCATCATAAGTCAAGGCGTTTGAGAAAGAATGTTTTTTGGTATTAAGCATTATAATTTAGGCACACACAAGCTAATTATCGAGAAGAATTCTCTCTGATTCTAATCTTAAAAGCACATCTCTTCAGTATTGCAGTCACATTTTTCTATTCACAGAATGGAAAATAGCTGATTTCATCTCTATGTGTGTGAAATGCAGTCCTCCAGTGCTTGCACTTGTATGTGTGTGAGAGAGAGAGAGATTTGCGCTGCAGGATGGAGGCAGCCACCACTAGCTTATTGATCCTTTAGACGAAGGCTGTCCGCTCTAACATCAGTCTGAAAGCCCTGCAATGCAATTCTATCTGCTGTTGCATTAAAAGGCTTCTGCCTCTGGTCTGACTTGAGTCTAAGTAAACAGGCTGCATAGTGACAACAACGTGCCTGCACCTGCATGGACTGCTGCAGCTCCTGTCACTTCTCTCTAAGAGCCAATTAGCACCTGGTCACCTAGAGGCCCCTGGGACAGGGCCACATCCTCACACAGGAGACTCTTTTTCTAAATTACAGGTAAAGAATAAGGTCCAAATAGCGTCCTTTTAAACTAGGCAACCTCCCTTTTGATTTAAGCTGCTATATAAAGAATCTGCTCAGTGTAACTTCCCTTGAGAATAAACAACTGATGGCTGTGGTGATAAACAATGGCTTGTTTCATCCTTAGTGCTTTGACCTTGGTTAGCACTCTTCCTGCAGTCAGGAAGCTGCAGAGCTTGGCTGTTGTTGTGTTGCCAGTGAATAGCCATAACCTATGAGCTGCCATGCAGCTGCAGCCGTAGCCATGGTCAGTTAGCCAGGCAAAGGCTATGCATAAAACCCTTGAGGACAAATAGCTGTGGACGCGCTAGTCAGTCAGTTAAAGGATTCACTGGGTGTTAAATGAGTAGGCTAAAGTCACGCCACAAAACTTCAAGTTACCTACAACAACCTCGCCTGCCTGTGTCCTTATCAAATGCCTCAAACTCATTTTGGGTATGCCTATATTAACTACACATAATTATTTACCATACTATGTTGAACTAGACGGGATTTACATGATGAATCAAAAGTACGGAAAACAAGTTAGTAAGTGCATTTAAGGGGAAAAAATGATTCAGAGTTACGAATCTGCATGACAAGTCACATATGCACTGGTTTTCCCTCATGAATCATGCCTACTATAGAGGTGGGAGCAAGAACTTTTTATCTTATAAGCTAGTTTCTGAGTCAGCATTTTACGTCACTGGTCTAAATCATAAAAAGGAACGGGATTGTCTCAGTGTACAGTCAATAGTAAAACGACTGCACAAATTTTAAGAAGCTAAACGGACATCTTTTTTTAGTTTAGGTAAGAAAACTTTCTGAGGATAGTAAAGAAGGTCATTTGAAAAGAAAAAAAAACACATGGACAATAAAGAACACATAAAAATGAGTTGAGACAGCTTCCCCATTTCTAAGTGGCTGAACAGGTGCATTTCTGATTTCACGCCGCACTGAGCCTGTTTACAGTGATTGCAGGGGAGTTGCAGGAGACTGAGCATGTTTACAGGCGAACCTGGGAGATGGAGTAGTGTTTACACATATGCTGGAAGGGAGAACGGAGTATAAAGCTTTGCACACGAAAAAACTGGGAGATGCATGGGAAAAATGGGACACGCATAAATGGGGAAAAGATAGAGATGAGGGAAGTCAGTCCTGTGGAAAGGACATAAGACCAGGGCTCAAAGAAAAGTACAGGAAATAAGTGAAAGAGAGGTGCCCAGAAAGGAAAGGCTTAAGGGCAGCGGGAGATTAGAGGTGGGAAAGCGTGAAGGAATGGAGAGCAGATTAAATAAGTGAAGGAGGTGAAGACGATGAAGTGGAGAGGAGAGATTTTTGTAATAGTAAAAAGAAGATGAAAACGACAAGATGAAGGAAGAAATGAGGAGAAATAAGAATGATCAAGATCAAACTGGTGGCAAATCTGTGGGCCTTTAGAGTGTCAGTGACTGATAAAAGTATCAGGAAGAAGTAGGCCTTGGAGAGAAAACACCAATTCATGCTGTGCTGTGATAGAGGGGTTTGGTTTGCCACAGGGCCTCCTAACACTGAGTGCCACGAGAGATACAGGGGATTGGAAGTTGCAAGCGAGTGAGTTCTGTGTGCTTACGCAATCTGATCTGAAACTACAGTCTGAAGAGAGCAGAATATAAATTAAACGATCAGTTTTTTTTCTTTCAGGTTTTTCTCTTTTGCTTCTCTCTAATCCACATTATATCTGGATTTCTTCAAGAAACTCCTGTTTTCAAAGTAGCCTGAAAAGAACAGCTAAATGCAATCTATACCGAGAACACAGAGCCACTTTTTTTCCACTGACATATATATTTAGAACACATCATCAGAACAATTTATCGATCTCCACAGTTGCTGTAATGAAACAACAACAAGCTGGATTAGAACTTTAGGTTACTGGAAATTTGGAGGAGAAGATAGGATATATGGGAGCTTTATCAAATTATATCAAGTGATGATACACATGTAGGGTTAAACATAACAACAATGCTGAAAAGAAATATCAGAATCTTCCATAGTCAAAAAACGTCCATCTGCACTTAGTTCTGAAGCTCCGCTGAGATGCTTTGAATAGACATATTTTATTTTGCCTCCTCCTTGCTGCCACTGAAGCATAACGTATGAGAGTAGCAGAAGGGCTGCGTTTGATTTCTCTGGGAATTGAGCCGAGAACTCCAAAATTGGACTCAATGAAAGCATAAAGCAGATCAATGGTGGCATAGTTAGGGATGGCAACTGAGTATTTTTCCTTCGATCATCAGAATTCAGCGAAAAACAAACTTTTTGAAAATAACTAAATAAATCACAAGTTTGTGCAATACATTTAGTTTGCTGTTAGCATCTTTGTGCTGCATGACATGCTGTATAGACTGACGCCGTTACCTTCCATCCTGCCTGGTGATTGTGTAACCGTAGGAGGGATTGTTGATGAAACTGATGTTAACTCCAACCAGTGGCGTTCCATCGGAGGTCACGACTTGTCCACGAATGACACAAGCATGGCTGTGTGGGAGTGAGACAAACAGCATTTCAGACTTACTGCTTTTCAAATGTACAAGTACAAAGTACAGCTATCTTTTCTTTCAGGGCAAAAAAGAGAAATTAATCAGGATCAGTTAAGTGGAGACAATATAAAGTGAATATCAATGTTATTAAAAACAATTTCCACACAACAGAATAAAAGAGCCTTAAATGAAACAGGTTTTGTTTTTTTTTTTATCCACAATGGAAGAATAATGAGATAAGAAAGCTTTACTTTGCTTCTGCTCTAATTAAAAAAGAGGATTTATCTTTTCTATTGCAGAATGCAAGAGGGGAAAATAATAGGACTGCAGATTGCCAGATTTGCTTGGCTGGTTATCAAGACCTCAACAGATTTCCAGAGTGACATCAGGTCTCCAGAAGCTGCGTAAATTAGATCTGATCATCAGTCTCCACCAATCAATAGTGGGAAGTCATCCAAATTCACCTCCTGATCTCATTGAAGTGATGAGTCAAGACCTTGTTGTATCACGGCTCCCTCGTCAACTCCAACCCTCGTCACTATCAAGGTCCAACTCATGGTCAGCCACTGTTTCTGTGGACGTTGGCGAAAAATTGGTCCCCTAACAAATGCCTTACTGTCACTTCTTCATTAGACCGTGGCTATTTTTAATACATTTGGGTTTTAAACACTGCCACGTACCAGAAACAATTAACACTAGCATGTTAGTAGCTGCCCTCAACATGTCCTTACCAGAGGCAAGATCATTCACCCCACACAATCCCAGTCCCTAGGAACCCAGTTTTATGTTAATTAGGCCAAGTCTCCTTCAGAGGACCTTGGCTGTCCACTACTGCTCTGTAAACAAGTAAAGAGATACTGCTCTGAATCCTGAGGTACATACCTATAGATCTTTCTAGATCCATTTATGTAAAATAACTAATAAAGTTAACCCTGCACAGGCCTCGCTGTCACTGATTAAACATTCAATGCATTACACTAGGGTCTTGTTTGAATAAGAAATCGTCCACATTTCCTTCAGCTTGAGCTGTGAAAGTGGAACTATCTCCTTCCTGCTTCCGTGAACCATCAGAGAAACTGAAATATTGACATCAAATAAAACGGAAGGAAAGAGCAGCATAGTAAACATGAAAACTTCACTGTGGAAATTTCGTCCCCACATGAGGTCTCTCTAGTCAAATGGAATTCACAAAATGAGTATTGACAATTTTCTCAACTACCAGTTTCACCATTTATCATCTACAAAAGGTAAAGACGGGGCGTGTTGTGAAAAGCAAACAGGTGAAGCACCGTTACTCAGCTTGAAATCTTCGCTGGTTTGTACTCTGTCCAAATTATGGATAACAAGACTGCATCTAGCTGAGTGTTGGCGTAGATTGAGTCACGGATAAAATCCTTAATCGACCTATAAGAAATAAAAATCAGCATCTAAGCAAAGTCCCGCATCAGGTTTGCTGTTACATATGTTCTTTTGGGTGTGTGCTGCTGTAACTGTACACACAAGAGGTCAAACTAATTACAGCACTGGTTCATTAAAGATTTGACTTCAGTTTAACACCGACTGTCTACTTGAGCAGAGGTGTTTTGTCACTCTCAAAGACAAATTAAGACTACTAATGAGACTGAACAGCCTCTTGTGATAAAATGTAACACAAATGTATCGCTGTTACATTTGAAGCCTAACCTTTTTTACCAGCACATATTGGGAAAAGTGCAAACAGTTTTCTCACAGCAGTATTTCAGACACAATAAAAAAGGCATATCAGACTTAAGTATAGAGAACTTCAAAAGATCCTGCCTAATAAACACAGGCAACAAAAACATCATTATCCAGCCAAATGACTTGATTATAGGGTAAACCCTGCTGCAAATGTAACTACAGACTTCTTTTTCCTTGTCTGTATGTTACACAGCTTGCTCAGAGTGTAAATGGAGAACAATTCAAAGTAAATTTGAATGCTGCTAAAAGGGGTAGGCTAGAAACCAACAAGGTTTCTTCTCTGACATCAATGGCTTAAAGCTTATGAGAGATTTCTAAACAAAATTAGAAAATTGCCAGCTCGTAAATGAAGCGGATGACCTCGGCCTGGCTGTTTTAAACCAGCTATCAATCTTTCCTCAAATTGTTTCGTGGACAAAGTCCCTATTTACTATTCTGGTTAGCATCGATTACTGGGCCTCGGCAGTCTATTGTATTATGTCTCATGGCAGGAGAATCAAGACATTTTATGCAGTGGTAGATGCTTTATTCAGTGGCACCTTTATAGCTTTTTGTGGCGGGAAACATCAGAAATAGCAGTCCAAACTGTCTACTAGCATAAGGAAGTGGCTGGTGGATCAATAAAGATGATCATGTGACCAGGGCAGGCATATCAGGAAGAAAGATGCAAGACTGTACCTGTAAGGCTCATCTGAAGCCCCTTGTCATAACTGCTCATATCTGTCAGGGGGTGGGGAATGAATACCATGCATGAATAATAGATTATCACTGATATTTTTAGGTGAGCCAAGGCCTACAATCTTGCTGCTCATCTCTGGATTCTTCATTTTACTTATTTATAGCTGCATCTTGCGAGAGAGACAAGAGTATTACTCAACCCTCTGCGCCTCTTCCTCTGTCCAGTGAAGTGCTGCAAATGTTGAGTGGTTCTTGAGAGCCAGAAAAATGTCAATGAGGGAAAATGTCACAGTGCTTATCTCAAGTATCAGCTGACATCACCAGAAAACGTTTAAAAACAGGCAGGGTTTGAGTTAATGATGCAGCTGATAACATTCTGATGTAACTCATACAGATTTGTCTAACTGCAAACTGATTGACCGATGATGTTTGATGATGTGAAAGAACAGGTTTTACTGCAAACTGAAGTAGGATTGAGAACTGTTGATTTAGCAGGCAACGAATATGAAGATGTGATGGTGTCTAGCAAAGGAAATGATCCTGGTTGAGCAGGGACACATCAAATCAACTGCTCTACTAAAAATAATGTGGTCTGTAATCACAACCTTTTATTACCATTAAAAAAGACAAATCCTGAACTGAGATTCTATTTTTTTTTGCATGGTAAAACATTCAGATTGTTAGAATCGAATCTTATTTTCTACTGAGTTCATGTCGGCTTTTTTCCCCATTAGTATGACATATCAAGATGAGAGCGATACATAAGCAAGCAGGATGCAAATAAGTGACACTGCTTCGCAAGCAATTAAAGATGAAAAGAAAAAGAAGCAAAGGGAAACACATCAGGGCCATCTTATGGGATTCTGACTGATATCCTGCCCGATATAAAAAGGTCTCATATTCCATGGTTGGGGTGTCATGAGTTCTGCCTGTGGGAGTGGGCCTCAGATGGATTACAGTAAACGCAATCACAATACATGAATATGAGATGCATTCCGTGCTGGCGAATGCTTCTCACTTTTTGTCACATTCTATGTTTGTCCATCATCATCCGTCAATCATCCTTCCTGTGCTGCATGCCACCAGTCTCTTCCCATTGCAGTATTCACTATCTATGATTGTTTCCCCTTGACATTCTTTCTTTTTTGTGAGAAACAATAGTGCATTTTACCCGCTAATAAATGCAGAAAACAGATGTGAAAATAAATGTAGCAGGAACAATAATAAAGGTTGGTTTGAATAATCGAGAAGGTGTCTTTTTAGTGATAAAATCTGTCAGAGTGCTGCAACCATGATGCAAGATACTGACAAAACCAGCTGCTGTGTAATTCTGCTCAGCTGAACTTAACTGTGAACCAGTCCAAATAACTTCACTTCGGTCACTTAAATCATCGCTTGTTTCTTAGGTAACAGGCTTTCAGGTGCTTTTAATGTAGTCTGGACCAAATCACAATGCTTTGGTTACTGCACTGAATGATAGCAAAAATCAACTGGAGACCATGTAGCAACTAAAGTAGATAGGTTCCAACTTGACTGACAGAACCAAAGAGTCTAATGTCACAACAATGTGATGTATGAAAGACGACGAAGCCAAGGAATGAAAACACTCATTTCCATTTGGGGGAGTAACTGGCGAGAGTACCGCACGTCACTCACTTGCCATCGAAGGGGTTCACTCCAGGGATGATGTGGGTGCTGTCCCTGCCCACCAGGAAACGCACTCGGTCATAGAAAGTCTGCAGGTTGCTTTGTGCAGAGGACATCTGCGTCTCCTGGATGATGTCCAATGGATCCGGGGAGCCAACACACAAAGTAGTGGTGTGACAGGTTGCCTGCAGACAGCAGTCTGGATCCATGCAGTCCACCAGGCCATCTGACAAGGTCAAACAAGTCCCACACAGACAGCCTCATTAAAAAGCAGTGTTGACACACACCTGGTAAGAGAAACTAAGCACATACACACTATGCAAAAGTTAAAGCAGGAATTAAAAATGTATGTTGTATATGAATAGTTTAAAAAGCAATACAATGTAATAGCCTCATAAACCAAATTATACTGAGTAAAGAGAAAAAAACTTAAAATTCTCTTTGGTAAATCTGCGTTTTATCTGTCAGGTCATTTTTACAGCTGCGTTGTAGTAACGGTGTCTCTGTTGCTTCCCTCTCTTCATATAATCCAGACTGACTCCATGATGCACAGATTGGGACATTCTTTTCATTTAGAAACTTTTTACAAAGTGATGAACACATTGTAGGGCTCTATGGCTTTCTGTTTGACAAGCAAACTGGGAAAATTGGGGATCAAACAAGCAACTTTCCTTCTACTTTGCTGCCATGCAGCAGAATGGATTCTGGATGGCTCTGCTGATGAATAAGAATTTCTCTGCATTTTTCAGAAATATCTCATTTTACCTAAATTCCAAACTCAATCTGCAGAAAAGCAACCACTCTCAACCATACGCATTCTCCCAACCATGATTGGACAAACTGTCTTGTATTAAATTGTGGCACATCAGACAAGTCAGGTCAGAGCATCTGCTGTCACTTATCTGCACTCAGGTTCTGGCACGTTAGTGCTTAGCTGTGTTTCTACATCACAGTGATGGCTCCTTGGCTGCAAGTTAAAGGCTTGCTTGCCACCTCTAAAATACACATGACTGCACTTAAATATACACAATATATACAGTACAAAAAAGATTAAAATATTCCCTAAAGCCTCCTATGTATGTAGACGAGTGGTGCTTGTGGTGCTATAATCCCAGTGTTCTGAACTGATGGTACTGCAAGACATATTCAAATTTTGATATTCTATTGAGCTTCCTTAGCTAACCTCAAAGTTTTGGGTTCTAACCTTTTCGTCTGTACTTTTAGCTTTTATTTCGCATGGAAAGTCATCTCCTCCTTTTCCACTTTCTTAAAAAAACGTACAGACATATGCACTATTCTTGTATTTGGAAAATTAAAGTTTAGAAATCCATAAAATGCAAAAGATATCAAATCAGTGTGACTGATTTTATATCTTTGTGACAAAAAGTGTCGAGAGCCAAAATCTCTGTACAGCACTATATACTTAAATCAATCTGGCTGTATCGCTTTGCTCATGGTTCTCCATCAGCAATTTAGATAACACAAAGCAGGAAAGAAAGAGATGCTGTGCAATGCACTTTTCTAGTTGAAATGGGTCACTGGACTCCCCTACCCTTTGCTTTCAGGGGCCTAGCTGGCCAGATGGGTGATAAAAATAAACTGTGCTGTCAGGAGTCAGTCAAATCCCCAGCAGCACCCTGCTGTTGCCATTGAGAGCTGTGTGGTCCCTGTAAAGTGATGGAAGACAAACAGCTCCTGTATAAATAAGGGATGCTAGTGCATAGCTCAAGCCGAGAATGAGGTCTGGAAGAAAGGAAGTCACGTCTCCCACTTGGCCTCAAGAGTGGTGCAGCCCCCTCGCTGGCGCTGTGTGTGTGCCTGGCACAGCTCAGGGCTAGTTAGAGGGAAGAGCAAAGACTTCCTCCTGGGGCCAGTGAGTGTTCGAGGCCTCAGGCCAGGTACTTTACTCTTATAAAAAAAAATTAAAAAAAGTCCTGGTGACTTCCTTAAATCATACCTGGCTTTCTCTTTCCTGCATGCGTCATCTAAATAATATGTGCATTAACTGCATATGGAGGATAGTGATGTCCTCTCCTGGTTTGTGGACTTTTTTTGGTAATTTAGTCATAGCCATTCTGAATTTTCTGACCCCAAACGATGTATGAGGCTAAGATCTAATGGACACAGCCAAATGAAAGTGGCTTCTCATTCTCTCTCCTCCGCCTTTTCTCTTGTGTCTAAGCAGATGAGGCCCTCTCTTTAAAAACTGGGTTCTGCTAAAGGATTCTTTCTTTAAAAAAGCAAGCTTCCTCTTGGGAGTTCAGTGTCTGGGCTCTGTAGAGCATGTTGAGACAATTTCAGTTGTTATTACCTCCATACATATAAAGCTGTAACGATCTGTATAAAGGTACAACTGAGCCTGAAAAGCAATGAAGCAGGTAGAGAATATTCGCAAGCACAAAGGTGGTTAATTTTATCGTGAAATCGTGTCCTTTTAAGAGTCCCTGTTGGTGAATGGCCAGTGTCTGAAGGCATTGCAGTGTGTGGTTTGTGATTTTTACCTCCATCATTGTCCTTGACATCACTGCAGGCAGTTTCCATAGAGGTGTCACAGCCAGTGCCCCTCCAGCCCAGCTGGCACACACAGTACCAGCCATTGTTACCCAGAGTGCACCTACCATTTCCATTGCACAAACCAGGGCAGCCTTCTGGTAACATAAAAGAGGAAACAGACGAGGATCAGCACAAAGTCTCAAATAAAAGAATATTAATGGGTAAACACAGCACACTGTGCACAAACACCAACAATAAACCACTTGTAAAATGCGGGCTGCTTAATGATTATGGTTTGTTGCTAATAATTCTCGGATCCCAGTAGTAGAATAATGTAAAGATTTTAAATGGGTGAAAGTGGCCATAAAGACCCACAGCCAAAGTTGATTCATTTGATACACCCTTTGTAGAGCTTCTAATATCCTTCTGCAGTAAAATCAGATAGGAGGGATTTTCAGAATCAATATTCACTTATTACTACAGTAGATTAGCCGGTATCTATGCTACTACAGCTGGATAATGAGAACAGTTGTGTATATGCTGGTATTTTTGGGCATTATTGGATCAGTTTTAATATGATTTTGGATTTCAGCCATGTTCAATATTATAGTACTACTGCTACTGCCCAGTCTAAATTATTATTTGAGAAGTTGTTCCTATACACTTTTTACTAATTAAAAGGAAGCGAGCATGCATGGGGCATACGGCCTGAGAGGATCAGTGTGACACACTCCACTGTTACTTTTTGGTCTTCACAAGGGCATAGATCACAGGATTAACTTGCTGATATTCCTAGGACTGTTTGACATTTATCTGGTACCTGATTCGGATCCCCTCGCAGAGTCAGAGGGTAAAATCTAAAGGTATCAACAAACAAGTCTGTCACGGTTTCTAGCAGGCTGCCTTAATATAGAGAATGTCAAGCTGACCCATTTGATCAATTGATGGGACTGGGGTAGCTGTCTCCACTGTACGTGTTCTTACACCACACAGAGAAATTGGGAGTGGGAGAATGGAAGGATAAGAAAAGAGGAGAAGTGGGTATGATGCCCAGGAGACGCTTTAAAGGGAGAGAGATCAGTTAATGGAAGACCAGAGTAAGGATGTTATTATGATACGACTTAAAGTGTAGCCACAGCTTAGCAAACAATCCATATTTTTACCCACTTTGGCACGTGTATTCCACATAAATGCTAAGAAACATATATTGCAAACCTTTTCTCTGATCTGTCTGTCCTCAATTTAACATGTTAGTGGAACGATTTATCATTCTACATATTAAATGGTAAAATTTCTAACATTTAGCCCCACTGACAATTCCTTCAATCAACTGCCCTCATTTATTTGTACAGCAGACGTATGAACAGCTTCATAGAATATATGAAAATAATCACAAAAGGAACAACTTAGAACTATTAAAAAATGTTGATAACATGAAAATTTGATTCATTTTCCTCACAGTTGCAGGGAAATTAAATACACTCTTCCATAGGTGGGTCAAAAATTACCCGTGTAAGAATCAATGTGTTTTATGCTATTTTTGTTATTTATGTTAAAAATAATCATTTATATCATAATTTGGTACATACAAGAATGATTTTATGTTTGAAATGATTTAATTTACGACATTTTTATTGAGGCTATTGTCATTGGGGAGTGTCCTGCCTCTTGGAATATGGACAAAACAACTCTGGTAAGACCTGTGGAGATGGGCGACTTAAAAGCTCAGAATGTTTGTTAGGAGGATAAATAAAGATCCGCTCTCTGTTGGAACCATTTCAATTTAACTGGCAGTACTTTCAGAAAGAAACCCCTGCAAAGCCCTACCCAAGCCTGCCTGAAACAGCTCCAGACGTGAGGATGCAAGCGCTCAACGAACTTCTCTGGCAGCCGCTCTTATGCCAGGTGGTCCATTACCACGCACACAGTGAGACTAAGAGGAGGTGTTGGTGGCAGAGAAGCAGGGTTGCACCAGAGTCACCACCCCCCTGCTTGTCCTGCACCGACCAGACCATCAACTCTTTTAATTAGAGAGGAAGTGGCCTCAGCATCTATCAGGCACTGCTCACACCTGCACACTCATCCATAACGCATGGCACAGGTTTATCAATCCCCTTACCCAACATCCCCCTGTTCAGAAAGCCAGGATGCACACAAACCAAACATCTAACATGTGAAGAAAGCAGCACAACTTGACTCAACAAGTGTGAAGGTGCTAAGTGGGACAATATGGCAAAAAAGTTGATGAAGACCTGTAGAATGAGTTTGAGGAGGTGCATAGTGTCTGGCTACATCGATGTAGGAGAAGAACATGGTGTGTGTGTGTGTGTGTGTGCATGACTTGTTAATGCTGGCTGGGCTTACAATGGGAGGAGGGCAAAATAGAAGGAGGAATGCCATACCTTTCACTACCTTATCCAGATAGTGAGCTTGGGAGATAAAAGACAGGACATATAAGGGAGGTTTGAACAGTGCCACGTCCATGATAGGACAGCAGGGCAATGTGTTAGTTTACATCACAAAAGCAAAAAGAAGGAAAAAATGCAGCCATGAAGCATTACAAGCATGCATTACAAGCAGCACATTAAACACAATCCAACACAGAGGAGAGAGATGGACACGAAGAGAAGACAGGGGAACACAGAGAGAGAAAAAGTTTGAGACAGAAAAAGAACGAGTGGATAAAAAAGTGAAAGTTTCAGTCTGTTCCCGTTTGTTAAATTCTTCCATCAGCAGAATATCTCAAGGGAGCATTTTTAAAGCAACATGATTGATGCACTTATTACTGCTCTTAAATCTATTCAGCAATATTGTACAGGAGGTCAAGATGTTCAAAGAAAAGCGCTTTTAATCTTGACAAACATCTCTAGACAATGAGGTCACCAGAGGCCTTGCCAATAATGGGACCAAATCAGACCTCCATGCTCTACACAGCATGAGGCTTCAGGCCAACACTGAGCTCTCAATAATGAAAATTGATTTAAATTGAGATCTTTGGCATCTTAATGGACTACACAGAGGAATATTCGTGTTGAGTGGGGATCCCAATATGGCCTTTATAAAAGACCCATCAATAATGTAAGGCCAGCATATGAAACATTCACAAACTGAGTCAAGGCTCTGAACTAAGGCTTCGCTTCAATGGGAAAAATAATAACTATCTCATTTACAAGAACTCTCAGGTTTTGTCCTGGTTTCAAATGGACTCAGATGTGTGGGAGTTACAAATTTCTGTTCACTGAGCCATCGCGACAGAAGGGGGGTGGGGGGGTGGTGGCCATTGTGTTCTCACTTCCTTTCCAATGCTTGAGTGGTTGTATCAGAGAATAATAAAGAAGTGGGTTACAATATGCAGTGGCAAATGTCAAAAAAGCAGTGGTAATTATTTTCCTTGAATTGTCAAACCATGAAAAATATCATTAACACAATACTGGCTGATGTACTGCTTGTTCTAACATATATTCTGCTGGTTAGTTTAACCTCTAAAAAATGGGATGAACTCATATTGTCACACATTTCTTTAAGATAAAGGTCATTTTTCTGAAGTATATTTGGATTACAAAATATAAAGCAACACGTTCTAGAAATATTTGACTTATACTTTCCAGCAACAAACCAAAGAGAAGAGAAAAGAAGAGAAGTTGATGCAGACACAGGAACACAGAATGCAAAAGCAGGCATCACATGGCATTTCCTTCGGATTGGCTGTTGTTAGGCACTTTTAACAGTGCTGAAATCATACATGAACTTGGACAACTTGGACAACTGCCTCACAACGCTTGTCTTACTGAGTTCCATTTACACTTAAATAATGAAACTATCAAAGCTCAGAAAATCCATCACGATAACTAAAAATATCTTCATGGCACTTCATAGCAGTGGGCATTTTAAAAAGGGGAGACAAACAGAGGTCAACGACTGCTTAGTTATGATAAAAAATGTGTTGTATTATAACACTTAAATAGAACCTAAATAAAGATTTTAAAGAATGGTAAAGCAGGGATGCCACTCCTTCAGAAAGTCCACATTACTAACAAATACATTTAAACTTTAAAGTGTCACATAATAAACTCGGCTCTTTGTAGCACTAACATCTACTCTCACTAAAGAATTTGAGAAAAACAAAACAAAAAGAGCCAAAAACTTCAATCATGATTGAGGATTATGAAAATCAAAACAGAACAAACAGCACTTGGTGGTTTTGGTCTGTGTAGTTTTTCTTTTTTCAAGGTTTTCAAAACAACTCTTGACATTCTTGTTGCTCGTGTTTATAGAGGATCAACGTTAGTGTGGATGCAGAGCTAAAAGCGGTGGTTGACCTGCTCACAATGACTCATACGTCAGCATTTGAAAGTAATAGTAAATGGAAAGGGAGCAAAGAAAGAGATGAGGAAAAGGATGAGTAAAATGAAAGGACACCTTAGCACATTCCCACATTAAAATGCATGAAGGCAAATCTCAGATCCTTGAGTAAACCTGTTCATGCTTTACTGAGTTGCACAAATTCAATTAAGCATGCTTTCCCCTCCATTCTCCAACTGGACGCTTCCCCTCACACCCAACGCTTCAGACACACGCAGGCAGAGTGGCAGCCTATATGCCTTTGTTGGCCTCCCACACCCCTCCCAAACACACAGACATATACACCCAACCAGTCCCCCACCAAAACCTCTTCCCATCATACCAATGGTGCAGTGTTCTCCGTTCCATCCCGGACTGCATTCACATTTGCCGTCCTTGCAAGTGCCATGCTCATTGCAGCGTGGGTGACACGCCCTCTGGTCACACCCCGAGCCCATCCAGCCGTCGTCACAGCGACAGGTGCCTGAAACACAAATTCCATGGCCACCACAGTCCGCTGCACAAATCTCTGTGGGAGACAGGCACACAGAAGAAGACAAAAAACGGAATGGGGGAAGACAGACAGGAAGAAAGGAGGGGGTGGAAATGGGATGGAAAGGGAAGACAAGGCAGTGATGGGACAAGGCAACAAGGGAGAAAAAAAGGGACAAATCCAGGAGTTATTGTCAGAGAAAGGGGACCACGCTCCACTACCTTGTCTGATGGCAGTTGAAAAGAAATTCCTGCACATCACAGGGGCAATCCTTTTTGACAATACAAATCTAATAAGTCCATTACCCCGAAAAGACAAGATTTGCAGTGACCTGAGCAGACTTATTCTTTTCCTCACCTCTTCTCCTCATTTTAAAGTCACCTCTTTGTACCACAAAAGGGGTAAAGAGGAAAAAAATACACAGCCACAATGTCTTGGAATGGCTACAAATTCAGCACTCCTTTACGTGTCATTTGGATTAAAGTGCAAATGTTATTTCTTTTTCAATGCATGCAGAGCTCACAGCTTTGCCACATGTTTTGCAGGATCTACAAATTCATGGAATGATTCCAGGAATAGGATTTCAATACGCTGTTTTAATTCTCTTTAAGTGCCATCTACCAGAGGAAGAAGTGCGTTCACGGATCGAAGAAGACTGATCGACAGAGCCACAGTAAAGCCTGGCTGAGACTATTGTGGAGTAGCTGAAAGACTTCCCCAGCTGTGTGTGATAGAGCCCGGGACATTACCCCCGTCCTGTGAACTCGAGGGAGACTATGACAAGTCGAAAGAAGAAAGAAATTAAACACTGACAGATTACTTATGAATCTCATTGAAGTGTTAACCTCTTTATTAACTATTCACAAGTAAAAGGGGCTTAGTGGTATAGACAACGATTGAACAATAGTTTCCCGGCATATTAGCCAAGCCAATTCAAACATGACCACAGGGGACCAAGCTGGAGGTAAAATATTTTAATAAGTTAATCACTGCTTCTACAGTGGCTATTTTGTCATTATTACAAATTGAATCTGAGTAGTATTTTCAGCCACAAACCATAACATTACATTAGCAGTTAAAACAGCTTTTCAAAAGAGTCACCCTTCCCTACTAATTACAGATCAGCAGAAACTATGCTAATTTTACATCTGACTTCTGATTTATTAAATGTGCTAACAGTGCCCGTATATTGCCTCTGAAGACATTCAAGCACGGGAACACTCGACCTGAAATGACTGCACATGCAAATATAAAATATTAGAATAGTGTTGAATTCCTGGGGTCTTCCAGTAAACCGTTCAGACAGAAGACACAAGATGCTAATGAAGTAAATGAACATCCTGAATTATCTCATTACCACATATGTTGAGGAATTTACCAAAAAAAAAAAAGGCTTGCAGTTCACTTGTTAGAATCATTAAAATGCACACTGGTCAGGGGAAAAGAGAGTCAAACCGACTCACAGACAACGGCTCTCTTGGAACAAAGGGAAAAACCTTTAAAGTGATAAAGATGCAATTACAGCCTAAAGGCATACCATCATTATCTGTGGCCAAGAGACCACTCTGAGAAATACCGCCATTCCCATGATAGCCATTGCCATTTGCACATAAGGACCATGTAAACAAACCTTCTTCTGGGTGGGAGAATGGAAAGAATGGCTTAAAAACACACATATAGTGACATAAAGCCTCAGGCAAAGTTTTTATCGAAGGTAACAGTATTACTACATACTGCACACACATAGGTTGCACTATGCCACATGAGAAAATGAGTTTGTGATATCAAAAAAGTGTTGGGGAGGAGGAAAGCTGTATCATCTTTTTTTCCTCCCCGAGTGTGCAAGGTTACAGGCTACTTGCTATAGAACCTCATAGATTAGCGTTGAATTAGACCAAATAAAGCTCTACAATGAACAGGATAAAGAAGGATAAAGAGCCAACTCATCATCATTTGCAGAGCTTTTTCTCTGCGTGACAAACTCAGACTAACTGCCCATTTACCTCCAAATCCTTGGGATTACCTAATAGGTCATCATGTCTGCTTGGAATACAAAGGGAATTTCTGGATCAGAGAAAATGCTGTGCTGAAACCCTAATTTCAGAAATATTCTGTGGGGTTACAAATGATGCTGCCTAAATGAGAGGAGTGTTTAAACGGAGCTATTCGAAGCTATGATCTGCTGGAGAAGAACTATAGAATGTAACCGCTTTACATAAGTAGAGGGTCATGTGAGCATTTATTCAAGTGTGAAATTGTTAAATCCTTTATCAGGCTGGTGGTATAAAGAAATAGTTTGGTTAACTCTAAATTTTGCATCTGGTTTTCCGTGAAACACTTCTTTATCAAATGTGACCAAGAAAGCTACGTTTTACAGGACCTTATTTTTTCAACCTATAAGCCTCAACATGGAATATTCTAGCTGTCAAACTGTATTCACTGGCTACCAAGAAGGAACAATCCCCATGGACACAATAAACACAATGGGAACAGTCCTCCAGAGCAGAAAAAACTATCATCAGCTGTGAATGTTGCACCAATATGAGGAGAGGCAGAATTCAAGAAAGAGCATTAACTTGCTCTCACAGACTGTGCCTGCTAAGCTTGTTTTTGGCCTTTCCGCAGCTGCCACCTAACCTTGCGGAAACTGAAGATGAAACCATTTGGAAAAAGAAATAAATCCAGTGCGAAATCAACTAAATTTGATTGCTATCGCTGGACCTCTAATAGATCAGTAATGAGAATAATCGATGACTTTATGCGTGCTGGTTTATGTTTTATAAAATGAGCAATTACTAAAGTTCTACAGAATCAAGCAGAGAGGCAAGTTTTTTTCTTTTACAGATGAACTGATGTCAACGGTAATTGATTTGTGTTGCATTTTTTAGCAGTTGGTACATATCTAAACAGAATTTTATTGAAGTTGATCTCCATTTGGTTACTCATGAGAATAATGTCAGCATTTATGTGAGCAATTTTTTAATGTTTACCTCAGAGAGGAGTTTAGCAATTTCCACCCTGTCAGAATATGGTCCTCTAATAATCTACATGAAACACAAGTCTGACCTTATCTGACCTTAAGTCTGGAACTGTAGATTCACAGCAAAAAATATGTAACACATATTATGGAAAAGTCAACAAGGTTGAAAACTTTATTTATAACAGAGGGGAACTTAAAAGAGATATCCTTCAATAATTAAGTATTTTGCTTCTTTATCTTTAAGAAGCTCTTATCATGAATAAATGAGATGATATGAGTAATCAGAGCTAAATCAACCTGTGAAAAGGAATCGAGCCAATGTTTACTTTCATGATAAAAGTACTTACCTGTAGAGCAGTCATGGCCTGTCCAGCTGGGATCACAGCTGCAGGTTCCGGTGTCTGCCAAGAAAGCTCCGTGTCCAGAGCACTGGTCCATGCAGGAGGCCCTGGGGCTTTCACATCCTGGCCCGCCCCAACCAACAAAGCAGTGGCACTCTCCCTGGACACAAACGCCTCGGCCTGAGCATGTTGGATCCAGGCAGTCCACTAGAAGCATTTCAAAGAGAGAGTGTTAGACACACCAGTCACCTCCTGATTCCCTCTTTCACAAGCAACCTGGCATCTCTATTTGAGCCTGAGTAGAATACCAACTGCAGCGGTCTACAGCTTAGCTGCAACAGAAGCAACCAACTTGGTACATGAACAGTGAAGTTACAGAGGAAACATACAGAAAAAGCTGGAGAAAAGATTTACATAGAAGCAAATTAAATGCCTATTTGTTCAGTAGATGTTATAGCAGAAACCTACAGGCTCTACCCACACTTCTGTTGACATTCCCTTCATTTCACAGAAAAAAATTCCATCTAAAGCAGGTAATAAAGCCACATTCATGTGTACCTTTAAACAAGAAACATAAAAACTACATTATGTGAATGTCAAGAAACAGTAAGCACAAGCCTGGTGCAACAGCCTCACTACCTGAAGAAGAAATCCCGCTCAGCTCTTTGCTCATAGATGAGAATGCCTCGTATGTATCATTGTATCAGTGCATAATGTATTTGTTCCGCTGTCATAGCAATATCAAAATATTGCCCGTCTCTCTATCACTCTTTCCTCTGTAAGGAGCAACAGTTGTGGGAACTTCAATTCACAGTATCAAAATTCTATCAGCAAGATAATAACGGCACCACACACACAGATGGCGAATGGGTGCCAAGGAGGAGCAATGTCTGGTCACTGAGATCAGTAGGCCACGCCATGGCAGGTCCTCTTTACCATGACATAAATGGATATAAAGGCTGTTATAGTAAGACAAACAGGATCTCTTGTCTCTCAGCAGATGGTTTGGGCACAAAATACAAAGATCAGAGGCTAACTGACAAGAAACTCTCTCCTGGCAATTAATCATTGTAGCTGAAGGTCACATGGAAGAAAGGTAAAAATGTTAAAGGGCCCTCGTCCACATTCCCCTCCACTCCTTATGGCTAACACTCCACCTAAAATAGAAAGGGGGCCTATGGATGTCACAAAACCCCATTTATCAAACTCCCAGGGTTCATTTTTCATCTTGAAATGAGAGCCTTCAAGAGCTGACAAACACAATGGCTCCTTCAATCTTATCAAGTCAAGCTTTATCCAGCAACGAATGAAGGTGGAGTTCCTCATAGATTAGCATCAGACTTTATGTCTGAACTTCAGGCAATAAATGTACTATTCTGATTAATGCACAGCCTATTCTGATTAATGCACAGCCTATTCTGATTAATGCACAGCCTTATATTCATGATTTCCACAGAAAAAGTCACCTGGGATGCATATTTTGAAGTGTTATGGCTGTAACACTCTTCACAAAGGATTTACCTTCTTAAATAAATCCCCCCTCGTAAGAATACTTTTACAATGTCAAGCACTAACAAGGTAAGGTGGTGGCTACAGCAATCACATTATGTGAGATTTCATTAGTCTAGGACACATTAGTATGACTTATCAAAACAATCACCTTCTTCACAGTTTTCCCCTTTGTATCCAGGGCTGCAGATACAGGTTCCCATGATGCAGGTACCATGGCCACTGCATGTGACATCAATGCACTGGTTGGTGGGAACGTCACATTCTGAGCCTTTCCAGCCGCTGTGACACATGCAGCGACCTTTAAGGTATTGACCATTCCCACTGCACAGCACTGGACAGGCAGCTTTGAAAAGAGCACAGAGAAGAAATTCATTTGAATGGACCCCTGCAACCACAGATTTAAGAAACTTGTGTGCTGAAGCCTCCATCTGCCAATGAGTCTAGCTAAACTGTTTAAAAGTTTCTATGCCTGTTGGGAAAAAAAAACATTAAAAAAAAAGGTAATTTGGCATCCAGGGCAGATATTACATTAATTCTAACAAAATTAATAAAAAAAATTATGTAAAGGAAGGATAAACAAATAGCTATAGAAAATTAATTTCTAAAAACGAGCTGTAAAAAAAGTATGGAGCACATGAACACATGGATAATAGATGGAAGTGCAATATGTGTAAATATGTCACGAAAACAAAGCACAGCCCTTCAGTTTGTTTCCATCTTATTCAAAATGTGATTAAATTTACTATCAAATCTAATACAGCCGAGGCTTTAACAGTTAAAAGACAAGACTCTATAGCTATCTGTTTTCAAGAAAGTTCTTTCATATCTTACTCAATACCAACACAGAGGGGCAGAACTAACGACATCTGAGTTACGATTTAAAGAAATTGCAATAGAAAATGGCTTTATTCATGTCATGCAGTGACTATAATACGGACAGCAATGTACAATATATCTGAATGATGGCGAATATTAAAGGTATCATGAGAAGGGATTGACTCACCTCGCCCACAGTCAGGTCCTTTAAATCCTAAAAAGCAGAGGCATGTTCCATCAACACAGTCACCATTTCCGAAGCAGTTACTGGGGCAGTCATCAATAGAATCTGCAAGAGAGCAATCAGGAGATTTTTCTGAGTAATGTGATTTGAAAAGCAATTTTCCTTCCACTTATTTCTTTTGGCTGATTATTTCCCATTGCTAATGATGGTGATGAGCACAGGCTCCATCAGACTCAACATTTACATTTCACTGCTTCCAACATCTTTGTGTTACTAATGTTTCACTGGAATGGAGCAATTCTTGAGAAGAGAAAACAAGTTGTGATTACTTGCCTTCAACTGAAATTTACAAATCAATCAAATTATCAAAATTTCCTGATGCTCTGGGTGTTGAAAGGACCATCCTTGAAACAATTTATTAACTTAATTTAGCACACTTATCGCTGTTAGGCTGGATTCAAACAATGTGGAGTTATCCTCAAACAAATAATTATTCATGTAGAGTATTTTCTACATAAATACAGGTGATGATAAATACCTCACAGGCACATTAAATGTGTGTTGAGCTGTCTTTTAGTGTCTCATGGAAAACAGAGAATTAAAGATGCCAGTAACACTTCAAATTTTGTTGGTTTTTTGGAGTATTTGGAGGAAAAAATAACAATCAGGACAAAAAAGAAGGATAAAATAACATTTAAATCACATGAGGAATTGTGTTAACATGGCCTTCATAGTTAAAAAATAGTCCAATTTTGAACATAAAAACATAAAAACATAAAAAGATTTTTTTTCTTGCTCTTAATTTGCTTTCAGTAGGGATAGGAACTGTTAAGAATTTAGCAATTTCGGTTCAATTATTGATCGCTTATCGATTCTCATCGAGAATATGTAGTACAAATGGTTTTGGTTGCGGTAACACTTTAATTTCAAGTATGCATCAACATATGAACTATTTTAGCCTCTGTCATTTTACTTTTCCCTGACTCGATGAAAGGGGTAGCTAACAGTATGTTGCTAACATTATTACAATCAACAGGACCTGGAAGTTTTACGTTACAGGGCTTTCAACTTTTAAATGCAGGCAAGAGTGGCATCTCTCTGCTAGTTAAAACTGCTCTACTCAGACTCATGGGAGACGTGCTTGTTTTCTGCCGTTTTTATAGCGATAGCTGCGCGCCACAGAAATTTATCTTTTTATTTTCAGCATGAGAAATACAATGTGTGGCGGGAGTGCGTGATAAAAGACCGAAAAGCGTGACAGTCACGTTCAATGCGTGAGACTTCAGAGCTCTGCGTTACCTGACTTTTGAGACGGAAAACGCTGTGCCGCAAGTTCCATGCCGCCATCGCTTTGCAGCGTGTCAAAAGACTTTATATCGTACAAAGTAATTGCATGCTGTGTGGTCAAATGTTTCAGCATGTTGGAGGTATTTGCCCCTTTAATGTGCAAAGCTCTGCACGTGTTGCAGCTGGCCCTAGTATTGTTCTTTGTTCTGAACTATAACCAAACTTTGCAGCGTTTGTGCTTTGACGCCATATTGGAAACATTTTGAGCCAAAATACGAAGCGTGTACATGACGTCATCGCGCAAATACTTAAGACGTTAGCAGAACCTATGAACGAGATCGTTAGGCAGGCGGATTAACGATTCCACGGAACAGGTTCTGGGATTCTCATCCTTAGCCTTCAGTGTCCTCTACTTTTCAAATACCAAAAATATATTTTACTCACTTGTTTTTTTCTTTATATTTATTTAAATATCTATTTATTTTTGTCTGAACATTTTTTTTTACAAAGAACACTTTATAATATGATGCATTTTAGATGAAAGTTAAGCTGAATTTGTAGTTTCTACATATTGTGTGCATTACATTTTTTGTATAATTTTGTTGCAGTTCTTAAATAAAGGTTTCTTATGTTTGCTGATGGGTTTTCGTTGGTTTTCATCTTAAGGAAAGCCTTTAACTCAACTCAGTTTAAATAAAGACTGAATAAAAATGATTATTTAATATTTTTGACTTTTGACTTTTCTGTAAATGAGGCTTCTATCTATAAATTATATTTTGTGTGATATAAACAATCAGCAGGGCATTCACAATACTCTTATTAATTTTTTGCGTATTGATCCCTCAAACAGCTTAAAATCAAATAAATTGGCTACAAATCATTTCCACCACAGTACCACGCTCTGATACTGGCTTGTATTTGAAACAAGATGACCGCAGAACTCTGAAACATGATGCTCACTGAATTAAGCCTGAAATGGTGCTGAAAAATATCCAATCTTGTCCACTGCCTTCAGGCAGCAGAAACTCTGAGGCAAAACTTATTGAACAAAGAATCTCTTGTACTCCACAAAGGGTTAGAAATGTGAGCCATGGATTCAGCTTCCCTTTACCCTGGAGAGTCAATCATCACTGAGGATTCAAGCAAGACAGAGAAAAAATACAAAGAACCAGAGGGAGCAAGAGATATACAGGCAGACCAGAGATACAGTAAAAAGAGAAAGGGATGGGCAGTGACCAAAAAGATGCAGCTGTTTTTTTGACTCCAGGCTTCCCTTTGCCATGTTTGGTTAGTGAAGGGATGCATGGAAAAATATTCCCTGGTGTGATGGGGGGAATCAGCAGTTTGGTGGAGTTTTGATTGCCCCAAACTATGAAATGTAACAACAGAATGGGGCCCAGACTATGTTGCACATAGCTAGCAGTGCGTATGGGGCAGAGAGGTCATGGTTACGAAAATTAGACATAGGGAGTGTAAAATCACCATCACAAATCATTCATTCATTTTCTATACCCGCTTATTCCAAGTCAGGGTCGGGGGACCTGGAGAGGTCACCAGTCCATCACAGGGCCACACAGAGACAAACGAGACGCACAACTACCCAAGCTCACACTCACTAGGCACAATTTAGAATCACCAATTAACGTAACATGCATGTTTTTGGACGGTGGGAGGAAACTGGAATACCCAGAGAGAACCCACGCGTACACGGGGAGAACATGCAAACTCTCCACAGAAGGGCCCCAGCCGGGAATCGAACCGGGAAACCATCACAAATCAATATCTAAAACTAGAATTATGCAAAAGAAAATACTGGTACAATTTACAGCAAATGTATTTAGAGATAAAAATACCTAAGTAAGGTTTGCAAAAGATCAAAACATTATTCAAGTCAATTATTCCACCTAAAATTAAGAATTTATTTTCTAAATATTTTTTAACATCATTCTTTGCTGAACAATATACAGAGTGTCAATCACGTTTAATTGAGTAATAATATCTGTATAGCTGATTTTGAATGCTGACACAGTTTAGTAGACTACATGCTGCCTCCGCCTATAGCCTGGGATTCCTCCAAGAGCACGGAAGGGAGGCCATGAATATCTCTTAGCCACACACTGAACATAGGCCAACGCATAAATCATGGATTCAAGCAGAGCTTCATTGAAATTCATTACCCTTCATATCAGGGGAGCTAACTATTGTGAGTCTCTCCAGTCAGTGAGAACAGAGTAGCGTGCAGAAGGCTGGTTTAATCAGTGACTTGCTGTGCTCTCAGAGGATGCTCAACACCACTGAATGATGGTTGGTTGTGCAAAGAAAGCAACTCTACGATCGAGTGAAACATTGGTGCTGGGTATTTACTTCCCTTTGCTTTGCCTTCCCTGTATAGGGAGCTGTGTCTGGGTTGAAGCATGTCTGGCACCCGGCAGCAAGGACAAATGGCTTCATGCTCCAGAGGGTTGTGATACAAAACATTCAGTAGGACACATTTCACATTGTCATGGAGCCACAGCCAAGTAATGAGGAGCAACCCAGATTAAAGACACAGAGTCTCTATTCCCCCAGATATATTGTGCAACTGACTATGTGCATCAAGAAAATCTTTCATTTAATAGATGTAAAAAGGTACCACACTGGTAGTAAAATGAGACTTCCACTGCCAGAAACACTAAAATAATTTTAGTGAGAGTGTCTTTTAAACAATGCTGCTTGTGTTTCAGTGTGCCTGTTCTGGATATTGCTCACATATATTTCTATACCTGCGCTGCTCTATTTGAAGGTCAACTCCATCCCTCCATGGCTCAATACAATTCAGGCAGTTGGTGGATTCAATTTCTGCTGAAGGGCACTTAACCGGTGACCCATTTTAGAAGGGCCCTTCTGCCTCCCCGTGAGCTCCTGTGAGCAGATCAGCTCCGATACAAATGAACAGGGGCACAATTCTTGCTCTGACTAACTCTGCCCTACCCCATTCGTTGCACAGAGTACCTTATCTAGTCATACTTCGTCTGATGTAGACTACAGGGGGGCTTCGTGCACATCCAGTCAAGAAGAAATAAGCAAAAGTAAACATGCTGCTCTGATTCCCCCTTCATGTGTCATATCATACAATACATATTGAATTACAGCTGTTGTTGGCACAGCAGGGGGCCATAGTGCAGACTCTCCTGTCTCCACTTGGTGTTGAGGACAGCCACTCATCGATCTGCTGCCTGGCACAGCCCCTGTCACAGATGGACTCTGGCCCAGGAGCTTTTAATTAAAGAGCATGTGAGAACAGCTCCCAGCTGCCATCCCTGTGAAAGTCGACACTTCGGGCCCTCTCACACCTTGCTTGATACAGCAGTGCTAATCAAAGGCGCTTAAGGGAGAACAAAGAGGAGCGCACAAAACGCAGTCACCTCCACAAAGAAGGACGTATGTGTGAAACACAGTTGTGTGCCACTCAGAGTTAGAGTCAAAGGAGAGGAATATCTTACCTACTTTGATAAATGGAAAGTGGATGGAAATTGGAGCAAACTGTGAGAAAAAATGGCACTAGAAGGAGGGTACAATCATACTTTAAATTGTATGCAAATAATTCCCAGAAGCTGGACCCCTGATTCGCTTGAAAGACACTCAGGCTAATGAGGATATGATGATCTCTCAATGCCCTACTCAGTGGCATGGCAGGATAGCGCCGATGTCCTGATTTTGTAATATTCAGCTTCACCTTGATTAACCTGCACTTTCTAGCTACTGAACTCTACCAATACCTGCTACTCATGCCCTGAGTCTGTACTGTTTGCTATAGGGTGCTGGTGGGTGGTATTATAGGGATTATGGACTGCTATTACAGAATTCAGCAGCAGGTCATGCCCATGGCACTCACCTATGGCAGTGGTAAGGAAGGAGACAGTTTCAGTTTCTTTCCCATCATTGTAAATAGCCAGGTGCCAGATGCCCGAGTCCATGTACTGAATAAAGCCTGTGTCGTGTGTGGTGATGGGTATGAGACTCCGCATAGCCACAGGCCCCTCCAGACCATGGATATCTTGGGCCAGGAGCCGCCGCCCATCCAAAAGCTCCACAAAGTCAAACTGCAGACAGATACACAGAAAGTGAGAACGATTGATGGATGGACCGCAGGCATGCCATTAGAGTGACACATGAGACTTGAGTGCTTTCAACCCTCTTTATAGCAGAGCATCATTTGGTCTGCATGAATAACTCATCATTCTGGAGGAGCTTGAGTTAAGTCTTGACACATCTTGGCTGGATGGATTGTGATAAATTCATAGTCCAAATATCTTATTTGAAAGTCTTGTTTGAAATGATTAAACTGAAAAAAGGGAAGCTGGAGAATTGAATGTAAAGTTAGTGTTTACCAAATAAAATCTGCAATGATTTGCTTTATATCAGTGGTGAGTCCAAATGAGACCGTTTCTAAAGTTCATATCTGAAAGGAAGGGAATCTTTGACTCATGTGTAATCAATCAGTAGATGAATTCTCCACTTTAGATGATTTTCTGAAAAACGAATCACACCGGACATTAGTATGAACAAAAAAAAACATGCAACGTACAATTTGTTGAACTACAGCTGCGTGATCTATCTCATTTTGTGCAAAACAACAATGGGAAATCAGTGAAAAGAAAAATCTTCTCTTGGTCCCTGAGCTGAATATCTTTATGTGATTCATTAATAGTATTGAACATGAAAGGAATTTAGCATAAATCCTATCTGTAACAAAGGCAGTGATTCATAATACAATAGAGAAACTTGTGAATTGGTTTATATTCATGACACACTACGACTTAGTGAGATTTCTTTCTTTTTAAATATCCCAATTTATATTCTCTGGCACAGAAAAAAATGGGAAAAAGGCAGCAAAATCTTATGCAATCAGGCCTGACTGGAAAGTTTTTTTCAAACAGGATCCCATTTATAATGTACCACTGTCTTTTGTAAACAACCATAAAGCTTCAAAACGGTGCAGTAAACATTCAAATGTGCTGACACAAAGCACCCAGAACATAATGATTTTAAACTCTGCTTTCATCAAACAAGCAAGCACAACAGACAATAAATGCACTGTATAAATAGTTTCAGGTATACCAAAATGTTCCCCACCTGTGTGTGTGAGGGAGGAAGACCTCTTCTTCCATATATTCCCACTAAGGCATCTTTGCTGAGTGACACATTAAACTTCAAGTACATGGGATGATCAATGAAGACCTGGGATCTCCAGAAGATACCAGGAGGAATCTGCTGCGCAACCTTGCGGCCCACGTCAATCTCGCCCATATCTATATAGCTGTCATCTGGAAACAAGCTGTCCAATTTGCCTGCATTGCACACAGAGTAAATCGGTAAGAGAGATCGCATCATTAATCCAACATGTGGAGGGCAGAGGGAGTCAGTCTGCTGAGGTATGATAGTCTGACCATATCACAGACATTTAATCACATAGCTGACAGCCAGAGAAAAAAATTAATGAATGATCCCTCTGGCCACTGCCAGCAATTACCAGTTCCACTGGAAGAGATAGTACCAAAGTATATACATATATATATATCTATATATATATAGATATATATATATATACAGTATATATATATTTATTGGATATTCTTAAATGGCAACGAGACTGGGGAACAAACTCTGCTTATTTTGTTGAGGTTAAAAGATTGAACATATGGTGTCAGTACTGCATGAGAGGAACTGCCAAAATACATCTGTTTTAATCCTGTGAGATGTAAAAGTAATAAATTGAAAATAGTAATTTAGAAGAGAGGGATTTCAAATGCGCTACCTGGTCAGGTATTAGCTCATCTGCTGGCAAAAATCACCCATATGCTCCATAATACGACTAATATTGGACTCTGTGGAAACAGCAACATCTGCTTGCTCATGTAGATGAGCCCATTTCAGGAGCTATGTCGACTACAGCAGACATTCATACAAACTACCCTTAGGACTTGGAAGCAGACGGCTTTAGGTTACACGTGGCACACCAGATGGAAGTCCTCACAAAAGTCCATCAGTGGCAGTGGAGTTTATAAGAGAAGACAGGGCACACTCACCGTCTCCCAGTTCAGGGCTTTACATAACATTACAACCCACAAGCTCATTTTCAACATGTTGGGGGTGTGTGTGTGTATTTATACAGCCCATTAATGGTGTACTCATCAGGCTGTTTAAATAAATCATAAGCTGAGACTAGTGATAATGGGCCTTATGGATCAATACATGTTTTTTCTTCTGGAAGTTAAACTATGGGATAATGCTATAATGAAAAGAAAAGGGTTAGAGACAGAGTATTACACCAAGTCTTAACACAATGCACATTTGCATCACGTTGAGAAAACATTAGGAAGTGAGGCATTGTTTCTGGTGACATCGCTGCAAAATCAAACTATTTAGAACACTACAGCTATTGATTTCCTATCAGCAACAGCTGCCATGCAGGCTCTATGTTCCACTGTAATCATGCTTGTTGTTGGCTAAGCACAGTTTCTGCTGTCTTGTAAATGAAAAACACAACTCCTAGGTTCATCTATATGGTAATAAGCCAATCTTTTACCTATTGTAGTCTGTCAGTGGCAAATCACATGGTTAAATCTGAGCCCATTTGTTCAAGAACTGAACTGAACAAACTTTCTGTGTGCTGAGCAGTTGGTACCGTGGGGTGAGCACATGCTTTCTTTGGCTGCCAGGAAAGGCATCCCAAGCTAGGAGATGAAAGGATCACATCCGTTCTGAAGGGGACAGAGAGGCTAATCCCTTTCCAGCCCCTGGATACTCCGTCCCTTAAGCTGTCCCATTTTCTCCCTCCAGGAACAAATAACACTTCCCCACTTACAACAACTTTCATAGGATTACAATGCAGATCTCTTTGCATACCATGGAGACCAGCGAATACAACATCAAACTGGATGACAAAATAATGACAAACTTGTATAAGCCCTGAAATGTCATCTCTAAACTAAGATTTTAAAAACTTTGTTCTCTATTTTGTGTTGTGTTTTTCTGATGTGGTTGCATGCAAATCATCCAGAAAAACAATCTGATTCATTTAAACTGGTCTACTTACTGAATTGATTAACCAGGACAAATTTATTGTGTGTATTTAAAAAAAAACTGCACTTACTGTCATCTTTTCCTTTGCGATCACGTATTTCCAACCCTGTGTTGCCTAGTGGTGGCAAGCTCAGATCTGTAGGAAAAGTTAGGCCACTTGTATTGTCTTCTGACAGCTGGTACATCTGTCTCTGCATGGGTTGCAGGTGCCAGTTTAATCCCAAAAGGTGAATGGCTGAAACATTAAACAGTGAACAATCTCAGAATTAGACTGTGTTGACAAGTTAAATGCATTCTTTCCAAGCAGATCATTATTATCCATAAACATACAGAAAGTTTAAGCCAAAACTCCAGACGAGCTATCAAATTGCTTTGTGGTAACTTTGAGGTGGCGGATAAGGATGTAAAAAGAATTAGGAACAATATATGGTTTAATGGTTAATGACATTTTCTCAAAAGTGCTGAGCAGTAAAAACATACGATGAATGCTGCCCTGACCCCATGGGACAACATCTGTCTCCCCCCACCAACATCGACATGAACCATTCTCTGTGCCTTGTCATTTTCCCAACCCCATTACCTTTATATTTCCCTGCAAAACTGAAGGACAAAGAGGAAAAAAACACATCAGCAGAGAGAAACAAGGGGTGTTCAATGCGAACAAAAGTGGATGAAGCACATGGATATTTTACAAGGTCGACAAAAGAAATGTCCTTTCCAACAATGGCAGCAGAGCGCAGAACGGAGGAGGAGGGGCTGACCATGACAGATCACCAATAAGAAAATGGACAAGACGAGCTTAGTGAGGCAAAAGCCAACTTGGAAGTTAACAGTCAGCAGAAAAGGTCCAGAAACTCAATATAGCTATTTCATTGTTTTGTTGGTTCTCTTAAGCTCCTGAAGCAAATAACCACACGATTCAATTAAAGAGGGAAATTACTGGAAAGTCTTAGCCGGGAGTAGGACCTCTCCAGTCAAGTGTTGCCCTCTCCAATTCTGTCATCTTTTTTTTGTTTAAAAGAGCACAAACTACTTATCAATAAGCAATTCTTCAATTCTGTTCAAAACATAATAGATGCATATCTATAAAAAATATTAATGTGGCTGAAAAGGTTTAGGGTTTCATTCGTATGATCATGAAACCCTCATGTTCCTTTAATTTAGGTAAACTGACAATAAACATATGAAGGAAAAATAATATTTACTTTTGTTTTTGTTCAGCAGACATTAGTCAGTTATCCCACAAGATTAAAGGAGAGAAGAATAAAATGAAAATGAATGGAGGCCTTAAGATAGAGCTTGTTACTCAACTCTTACTTAAAGTAGCTGCACCTTTAGTACTGCTTTATGATGATATTCTTAAGTAAAGAAAGAAAACCCTTTAATGAAAATCATGCCTTCAGGCAGATGAGGAGCAGTGTTTTACGTGGACTAAGTAACACTTACTGTACAGAAAGTAAGGAAGGGAAAACCAAAAAACACTGTACAATCTCCAACTGAGGAAATTAACTTGTCCAGGTTTTGCGATAAAGCTCAAACTGACTAGGAACCCACTATGAGAATATGGGAGTGGCATGACAAACCAACTATAAGTCACTGAATGCATCAGGCCACAGGAATAGAGAACACCACATTGTCTGGTTCTCTATGAGTAGGTAAAATATAGGTTAGATACATATGTTACAACTTTGATGATGAAAGCAGAAAGTTCAACAGCAATACTGGCATCTGTTCTGTGCCTGTCCAGTGCTTGTGGAAGCAAATGTGTCAGTGGAAGGAAACCAGAGAAGAAACAGATGGCTTTGTTTGTCGTTTTGTAAGCTCCAGAAAGACATTCCTTTTGATCTGTACTGCTACATTGACTGACAAAATGAAAAAGGAGTCAGCATATGCTGCTGAACGATTGCACAGTCAACAGGCAGGGTGTCATTCCAAGTGTCCTCGTAATCACGTCTTTGTGAGCCCCATTCTTCATCCCATCCGTCCCCGAGGCCTCTAATGGAAAATGGTTGAAGAACCCCCCCCCTCCCTTACGCCAAGATTTACTTCAGTGCCTTCATGGTATCTATGATATGCAGAGAATTGAACCTAAGCCAGAGAAGAGACTCATGATTTTGTTTGGCTCGCTTGTTTAACTTTGCAAACTTTCTGCACTGACATTCAAATGGTGGCAGCAAAATCAAGACAGGTAGAAGGAATAATAAGGTACTTTTAATGAGATGGCCACTGGCAGTGACAAGCTGAGTGCGTGTTCCAGTGATTCTACTGACCTGTCAAGAGTACTACACTTCATAGTATTGCCCATTTTGTCCTGAGCACATGTTGTATCCTCCCTTCGTTTATCTCTTGGCAGGAAGTCAGGTCACGACATGTGCCAATTAGAGAACAAAGGTACTGTCGCTGAAGACTTCTCAACCAATCTGAGAAAGTCAGAGCTGTGGGTCATCTGCCACAGCAATAAGCGCCTCTGTCGCCGGATCGTAGCAGTTTTCAACTTGTGCATGGCTCACAGGAAGCAACGAAAATAATCCTTTTCTCATCTCACTGGTGAAAACCATAAAGCACCATGTGCATCTTAAAAAATATTGTTTGACACTAAATTAGACTGAAAATATTTTCAACCATATGACATGTAGTCTTTTAAAAAACTGAAATGTTTATATTCAAGATACAGTAGCCTTTGGCAGGTGTTATCATAGCTTACCTCAATTACACCATCCCATGGTCTATTAAAGAATCATTTGTGTAATATTATCTTGGCAAAAGTGTGTGTAACCGACTGGGATTAAACTGTGTTTATGCTGTTTTGTATCCCTGCAGTAAGAAATAAGCAACAGTAAGTAAAACCAGAAAATATAGAAAAAACTTAAATAAATTGGAAATGAATTAGCTTTGATTTGCCAGTAAAGCTTGCCAATTAGTTCACTTAGTTTGGAGATCGATGCCACAGAATGTTATATAAGAATTAGCCAATGGATTTCAACGCTGAAATTGTAAATCGATACATGCAGACCAACAGACAACTGTCAGATTTTTCCATGCACTGACAATATCAAACTATAGCAATCCCCTCTGTCCTCAACAACAGGTTAGAACAAGGACTGCAAATGGCATCAGTGAGTCAATCTCTGTTGTTAAAGGATTTAAAAGGGAAATTGGACACATTTGCCAATTAGATCTTAAAAGCTTAATAACTATGGTCTCCTTTCTCATTGTGATTGTAAAAAGCCAATTGAGACAAAGCTGTAATATTCTAAAATACAGAAAGACAGGAAAACATGTCAAATCTGTGCTGCAAAGAAGTCTTTTCTGGGTTGGAGGATCATGGAGAGAAACATTTTCTGAGACCCAACCTCTCTGTCCTTGGCTAGATACCCATGGTGAAAGGAAGTGAACACAGGAGGATACTGATGACCTTAAAATGAGGAACATATAACAAATGTGATAACGAGCAAGCAACCGCAGAGAAAATAGTACCATCAAAAACTTCCAGCCTCTGTGCACTTCAGAATGCTGATTTACACAGCTGTGAAAAAGAAAAACTGAGCTGGAAGTCAAAACATCTGTCACAAGACATAATGGGGTTTATTAGACATCTCATCCAGACTTCCCAATTACAGGCCTCAGTAATGAATTGCACTTGAAATTAAATGTATTTTCTCATCAGCCTCTCATTAAATATGGCTCTCACTCTTGATTGGAAATTCCAGTCTTAGGGCGAGGTTCGTTCTCCAACATGTTTACTTGTGGTACACCAGGAGATGGCTTGAGTTTTGCAGGATATAATCACATAGTCTGATTAATCACTGTCAGGCTGATGGGGCTCTTTGGCTTCTGGCCAAGTCACAAACACATGAGACATACGTATCTTACTGACAGCCAAACTACATTATTAACGCTAAAACCAAGCCAAACCACAACGGAATCACATCTTCTGTCCTGATGTAAAACTGCTAATCCACAGAAACTCAGCATGAGGAACAACCAGTTTATGCTCTTTTTTTAAAACCAGCACTGTTCTGAATTTCAAATAAAACTTTTAAATGGATTTGGTGACAAAAAGTGAATAATCAGACTTTAGTTCATTTGGCCTCAGGGGGAAGCAGAAACAATAGCTTTTATGAATGTTCCAGCCCAATGCATATCTGTAACAAATGTCCTCAATGAAGAATTCATTTATCTCCCTGATGATGGCCATGCAGAGGGATCTGCCTTTTCTTTCCTCAAATCCATGCAAATTAATTACAATGTTCACACTATTCTTTTTTCAAAGTGCTTTCTTCCTCTGTTTGACACTGAATCCAAAAGAGCAACCATTTATATGTTAAGAGGGTATTCAGTCAAACAGGATGAGGTTAAAATATATCAAATGGAAACGTGTATCTACCATTTCTTCTGAATTTGGAACAACAGACAGACAGAAATGCAATTACTTTTCAGAAAAAGGTGTCTCGAGCTTTTTGTGTAGATCCTCCCTTAAAACTGTCTGCTGATCACACCAAGAAAGATTTTAAAATTCAAATCCATACCTCAAACACAGCAGTTTGGTTTCAAATGAAAAGGATCTTAACATTTACTCTTTAACCTTACTGCGGTGTAGGAAACACACGACGTAAACTTATACTTTACGTATACTTACTTCTTTAAAGTGTTTACTTTCTAGTCTTACTTAAATCATTGTCAACTACAAACTTAATCTGCTTTGCTTCCTGACCACAGGTTAGCACAGATGCTTCTGTTATTGCTGTTCTAAACCGTCTAATTAGACATCTAATTTGTAGGTATTTATTTATCACCAAACTTTTAATTGCTCTCTTGCAAAGAAATGTCATATTCAATACGATGTCAGATTGATTTGACAAGTAAAAAATGTTGTGAATACTTGTTTTAAACATTTTGTTGAGAAAGATTTTCTACAAAGAACGAATTTGACATGAACTAAATACTTATTATGAACAGTTGGTGAAACAGTAAATCATGACATCCAGATAAGAAATTAAACAGTTAATTATAGCATGTTATGCAGTTTAAACTTATATAAACTTCTATATATGGATCACATGGACTGGAGACTGAGCTCAGAAATGAATAGCAATTCCTTTAAGGATGAAAGTGGACAAATTGAGCAGAACTGATTTGATAGCATAACTTAGTTGATCGTTCTTACCCAGCTGGGACCCGCAAGAGCTGGTCAATCACATAAGATGAATATTCTAAACGTGCAGCCCTCTCTTGTGTGATGGCTGATGTCTTTTTAATCTATTTTCTATCTAGCCTATTCACAAGAGTGAGACACTGGGTTGCCCATCTGCAGATTCAACCTACCCAATCTATGAATGATAATGTTTTTTCAAACGAGTTTTGTGAGTGAGGAGTCAATTCGGCGTCCCAATATAACTTTGCTCAAAAGGTGCAGAGAAAATATTAAACACTATCAAAATGGATGATAGAAAGAATACAATAGAGCAGGGGTTCATCCTGTGTCTGTGTCTGAGTGTGTGTGTGTGTGTGTGTGTGGGGGGGGGGGTGTCATATCAGTGAAGCTACACATTCTGGGGTGTAGGATTGTTACCAGTGACTCACCAATAAAGTAGGCTAATAGGAGCAGCAGTGTTACTGAGATGAGAATGGCACTGAGAGCAGCACATTTCCAGTTGCAGTGCTTGTAGGGCTTCTTCAGGCTGAAGGCAGGTCGAGAAAAGGTGTTTCGAGGCAAGGGGCGTGGAGGAGGCGAGTACACTGTGCTGGAGGTCAGAGGGTACCCAGGTGTTGTTGTGCAATACATTGGTGATGTTCCACCTGGTTTGAACAGGAAATGTCTGGAAAAACACATTTATGTGTTAGTTTTAACATAAACTAATTAATCAAGGATGTCTATCATTTAAATATTGTAGGTTCCCATGTGCACTCCCTTCCAATTGTGCATATTTTTGTTTCTAGACACATTCAGTACTGTTAATCACAGTCATGCTTCTGTTTGATTAGTGAGCATACAAAGGCATACGGGGGTTGAAAAGTTGAAACTGTGAATCAATATTGTTTCTAATTCACAGGACTACTGACCGCAGCTGGCCCTTGTTTATGTATTCACGTCAGTGTGAGAAGAGTGAACCCCCCTGTAATTGTGTGTCAAGGCTGTCCAGAGGATATTCAACATATAAGGTTGTGTCATGGAGTGGAGCAGATTTATTTGTCCTTGAAGAGCACGGTTTGCTATCTCAGAAAACATGTGTAGAACTACATGTCCAAGTGGCGTATGATCAGCCCATCAGAGAGTCAGTGACAGCGGCACTGTTGTGAAGGCCATTTTACTGACAAGTTTAAGAGACACTCTGGAGCGACAGTGACACAAACGTGATTGAATGTCATTTTACAATTTATGATGTGGAAAGTCACATATTTTATTTTGTAAATATCAAGACAAAATCTGACACATCATTTTCAGTCTGTGTTTCATAAAGCGGTCACATTTAGCATTAAACTAAAGCAATACAACCCAACAATGTGACTTGATGCAAATTGTTAGTTGTATCAAACAAGCAAGGGACAAATACAGGATTCTAGCACTACAGGGGACATTCACTGATGACTGACAGTGTTTAAAAACAAGGGAATGTTTGATGGAAAAATAGTGCATACTTTAATCGTTTTCATGGCAAAGCAGATTCTGACAGAAGCTTGAACCAGATAGCAAACATGCAACATACCCGTCGTTGTATGAGGCATCATGGCGTGCTGATGCCAGAATGTCCATCTCAATGAGGTTGTCCTGTAAAGTCTCTAGGAATGTCTGCTTTGCTATGTTTCTACACACATGTGGAAAGATGGATATGAAGCTAATGTGAGACGTGCGTGAAGTAAACACAGAAATGCCAATACAGTATGAGATCTTCAAGCAACATCTAAAAACAAAGGACAAATGGACATCAAGATGGACGGCATGAAACAAGGAAACCAAGGCCCTTATGGAACTACTTCTGAAGAAGTGTGAGACAAATAACATCTAGCTCTCTTGCTCCCTTAATTAGTACGCTACCATACCTTGTATTGTAAGAGCCCTGTCCCTCTCTGCAAGCGTCTTGCTCTTCTCTGATAAACATTAGAGTATTCTGGCTCCTTCGTGATTGGAAGAAAACAATGTATCACTTACAAATCAGAACTTAAAGTTGCTTTTTAGACATCTTATTTCTTCTTTTAAATACAAATGAACTTGTCACTTTACAACATTACTACATAGGTAGTAAATAACTACAACAGTTTTTTTCTCTAATGGTTACAGCACTCCAAATAACACATTTTCAGCACACCCTAAAGTATCTGGAGGCTCATGTCTCATTTCTCCCATAATGCACTCCCCCCTAATGAGAGCTCTGTTCCATAAGGCAGTACTGCAGCAATGCAATGAACTGTCTACATGCAATGGGCAGACTGAACACGTTCAGTGGTCCAAGAGAAAAGGCTTGAATTTGATCCGTGCCCCATCGAGGCCAGATGTAAAGGCTGTTTGTAAACTCTCAAGCTTTAGTTCTGGGGAATAATACAACTTTTAATGAAGAGAGAAGGAGAGAAATGCTTGGCAGGAACTTTAAAGAAAATGGTGATGTTGGATCGAGCCAACAAACTGCTGGCATCTCTCCAGTGGCAGGGCCGGATAAGATCTGCTGGTGCAGAATTCATCAGGGCCTTTTAATTTCACAAAAGTGATGAGAGAGGGCAATGTTACACTTTTTTCAACAAGGTAAGAGTGAAATTTAATATTGCAGGGTCCACATGGATATAACTAATGATTTCAGTTTTATTACACCAGTAGTTGATCTCTTTTTGAAGGCGCTGAGTTATAGAAGCTCAGCAGAACTCTTTTCTCTCCTCACCATCTGTCTTATGCTCCTTGGGGAATACCTAGAGCTGGATGATGTGTAATCATTCGTTATACATTACACTATCCCACCAGCTGAAATTGATTCTCATTTTCCTGTTGACTGAACTGTGTCACAAACACTGAACGAAGAGACAATGAGTCTGTTCCTGACTGCTAGTTTAGCAATGCCAAATTAGTTATTAGCCATTTTCCTGGCAAAGGTTTTAATTTCTCCCGATGAATTACATCCAATTGACCAGCAGTTTTTCAAAAGTAAAAGTACAGCATCATTTGTTACATCAGTGTCTCAAGATATACACAATATTGGCAAAATTTATACAAACAACTTTATGTTTTCAAATATATCAAAATGGAAGGAAAAGGTTAAAAAATATAAAATTTATGTATTTATAATGTTTAATATATATCCATGCTACTGCCATTTACATGACAACATGTGGTTGCTGTTAGTAACAAGAAGGCTTTCCAATTGAGGAGCTTCTCAGCTGAGGTATATCATTTTCTATTATCATTAATAAAGTATATATTCAGAATAATAGCAGTGATGGCAATTTTACATGCTTAACAAGAAGGGAAGATATGCTGACATATGTCTGAGTCTGAGTTAACCAACCAAACTCTAATAAGCCTGAGCAGAATTTGGCTAACAGCTTGACAAGACGGATCATTGTCAATAAATAAATGACTATAACTGCAATAATAATTCACTTCAGTTCAATCTTATTTATATAGCGCCAAATTACAACAAATGTCATCTCAAGGAACTTCAACACCTTCAATAAGAGCTTATTTTAACTCTGAATATGAAAAAAAACATATCATGTGTATTTTCTCATTGATTTAAACTAATTTTTTTAAAATGATAACCACTCCTTTGGATAATATCTAAATGTTACCAAACTGGATTCTAATATCAAGTCATTCTTATTCTTAACTTCTTTAAATTGAAACCTCAACAGACATAATTCTAAGAAATTTGCCAATAAGGGAAACTGGTGACTCAGTGATTTGGCGTGTTTTTATTTTATTAGCAGAGAAAATTGATCAATGGAAGAACAAACTAATTTTGCAGTAGTATTCTTGATTTCATAGTCTTACAATGAGACCAGCCAAAGGAATACCAACAGACGTTCCCTTTGTTACAATAACACTTGAAAGATCTACTTCACTCAAGAGTCACCTATTGAGAAATGTGCTAGAGAACTGAACGCTGATTAACGTGAAATAAATAAAACTCGGAGCTGAAGTGGAGGAGCTATGATGCCTGCACAAGGGATCCTGAAGGTAATTTTGTATTCTCCAACGTGATTGTAATTACACTGCAGCTTAGACTCAACAGCTTCCACTGTTAGGACTGTTAATATTAGACAAATAGCATAAAGCAGCACTTTTCTCTTGTTTGCCACAAAATCATGTTCATCACAAACATAAGCCTTTGCCCCAAGCAGGATATTTTCCATACTATTGTTTTGCTCCTCGTCAGCACTGCGGTAACTAAATATGGAGCAGACAACATGAAAATCTGACTCCAGTAGCAGGAGAGCACACTTTGCCTTAAAGATGCCACCATCTCTTCACAGTACACTGTCAGGGAGATGTTACACAGTACCTTGTTTCCAGGGGGATGTTGCTGTTGAGTAGCCAGTTGTCCTGTGCGCTGCCAGAGTCTTGACCGCTGGCAGGACCCTCAGGAGGAGCAGAGCTGTCAGTGGGCGCAGGACTTGGGTTGCTCCTCGGAGTGTAGTTGCCCCTGTTCAGAGAGTTAATAGAGGCTGCATGGTGCTGATGATTGGGTGAGTGAGAGTGGGAGATTGGTAGGGGAGGCGTCCGCAGCCGAGAGTGATTTTGAAAGGCTCCGTCTGAAAGCAAAGAGAGGAAAAAAATAAAACACGTTACAGATAATATTTCAAAACAAAAGAATTCGACTCATTTTCTTTTGGTGTTTTGTGACACTTTTGAATCGTGGTTACCCTTGAAATCAACATCAAAGACAACCAGATACTTGTTTGCCAACACAGCTGAAGTATTACTGCTCTTTTGAGGATGCACACTCCAAAAGGTTTGAGAAAGTGTGCATATATGTGTTTGTTAGCTTTTTAACATCAAGCCTTTTTTTCATTTAACAAAATGAGCCTCAACAGTCTTATCAACACTGGGGAAAAGGCTACTACATAATTAACAATGTTTCCTACGACAAGTTGCTTAGAGAATTACAACTTTCAAAACAGCAGTCACTTTATATTACAGGTACAAATAGCGGCAACAACGCAGTACTACCTTGTCCTACTAAGGCCATCTCATCTTGGCAGGTTAGACCAAAAGCTAAAGAAAAGATGCAAATGGAGAGGATGGCAGGTACGATTTCTACATCAATATTTAAAATTTGTCTCATTCAAAGGCACAAGTCAGTAGTTGAGTAGTTAAGAAAAACAATGTTGCTGAGAAGCTGTAATGTTTGCTATTGTGCAGTTTGGTGCAATGGGTTGTACATAATCAGTCAATATATACGACATAATCAACTGAGAAATATTACTGTACAAGAAATCCATACTTCCTGTATAATTTGCCTAGCACCAACAGAAAAACAGTTTCGCTAAACAAATTAGCACCTAAACTACAGTCCAATTTCACTGACAAGCTACACAGACCTTAAAAAGACACACTCCTGCTCATTATTTCTCCCAACTGATCTACTGTTTGCACTCTGCCTCCCACAGAGACCCGTGACAGTTTGCTCTGATCAGACACAAGCTGCTGTGAAAACACATGGCTTCTACAAAAACTGAAAAGTTCTTAAGGCTCTTCTGGACACCCATTTAGATGGAGAAGACTATTTCACCATTTCTTTTATAGATAACAACTTGTTTAAAACTCTGTTTCACTCCCTTAACAGCTCTTTAAAAGTGTATTCATGATATGAAGCTTCTATTTGCAGCTCACAGCATTATCAGACGTACAGTAGAGAACCTGGTTAGAAGTGATGCCAGAGGTCATGTACCCTCCCAGAACTTTTAGTTGGCAAAATTATCTCTCTTTTTTTCTTTTGTCTTTTACCACAATGCTGTCATGTTACATCACAGGATTTTAAACTATGAGAAATGAAGTCTAAAAGAGATGTTAGCCTGTGGCCTTGTTGTCACAATCTGATACTCACGGCACTCCACAAGATAGAGGACCGATGTTGTTTTGCTCTCTGTATCCATTTATTTCAACGTCTGCTAAGCCATTCGTCAATCAATGAACTCCTGACTTTACACAGAGTGGCTTTTCTTTATAGCCATAAGCCCCCCTTTTTTCACAGATATCCACAACACTAAATTGCCAATTTATAGCACAGAGAACACAATACAGACACACAGAAGGCTTATTTTCTATAATCAGCCCCTTCATTAAAGCAATACCTTCACATGCCAGTCAAGACGCTTGGAGTCCTTTCAGATTTTTTTCCGGGTCAGGAACATGACACTCCTATATCAACATGTGTCAATCAAGCCCAATTGATAAACGTTTAAGGTGAAACGCTGGCCGTACGTATTGTAAAAAGTGGGGATAGGTCCCTTTGTGTTAACAAGTTGTCTGCAAATTAGCAGCTCAGCAGGCAAAATAAGGACAAAAATGAAGTGTGCTGCTCTTCATCCTCAAGCCCGTCTCTCTCTGTAAGTCTCTCAAACAGCCCTTTGCTTTCTTTAAAGTTTTTCCACCTGGTGTTCTTTTCAGAGCAATTAATCAACAATAACAAGTGAAAGAACTCAAATAACCACATTCAGACTTAACTTCAAACTTTTCTTTACACACATTTTCCACATACTTTACACGAAGAACCACTGAAAATTGGAGAAAGCAATATATTATGAATATGCTGCATCGACGGATGGTTTGAGTCCAAAAATGTACTAAAGACACTGCAAGAGAGGTACACCACATTACTGAGCTCGAGCATATTGGTATTAGTAAAAGCACACAGTTGTTGATGACCTCCCTCCTGCTCAGCGATGCACCTGATCCCTGAAGCCATTAATAAGGTTATGCTAATGTGATACGAAGACGGCGCAGACACACGGAAAAATATATCACAAGGACAAATTCATCACTGCTCCAAAATGCGTTTAATGCTCAGTAAACAAATACTTTACCTTCTACAGTATGACGACCGAGCAAGTTCAGGACAAAGTCATTCATTTCACTAACACGTTTTTTCTGGGGGCAACACCAGCAATAATTTCTAAGACGCAAGCTACAAGATCAAAAACAGCCACAAAAATAAATCAGCAAACATTAAGACGCCATACAGTAAATAAACTGCGAAGGTTTAATAATATATCTTCAGGATTTCTCAGAAAGTTGAACTTGTTCTTTAAATATAAAGTACATTTCTGCTCACATTAATTTTAGAAAATATTGTCAAATGGTGTTCTGTTTATTTAAAAAAATACAGATAATTCTTTGAAATTGCATGAATTACTTTTATATAAACTTCTTGAATTAAACTTAAATTATTTTCTTGGAAACATCCATAGTCACAAGGGAAGTATATATTTATTTAATCTAAAAAGAAGATTAGTTTTCAATATGATCCACATTTTAAGTAAGTTTCTCTATACAGATTACCTTCATGCAGTGCACTGAGCTAAGTTAAAATAATTGTGAATGTCAGTATTTGTCATACAGTCTAACCTGAGTGCTTCTGATAAACCCGTTTACTTCACATCCTACTTTTGCATATACACCATTACTTTTATTAAACATACCAGGGCCGGTTGTACTATGAAAAGAACAAGATAAGCGTAACATTGTGATTTAAATTTTCTGCCAAACAGCTCACATGTTTGCTCTTGTTCAGCCAATAAGATGTCCAACAGCCAGGTAAGAAGTCACAATTATTCTTGTGTCGATAAACAGATAGACGAGGAACAAAGCTGGTTATGAGACAAAGACATGTTGATTCAGCAACAATTATTCACTACTATACAAGGGCTGGAGAAAAAGGTTTTCTATTGAACTGCTCTGCACAACAAAACGGCCAAGAAAAGGAGATTCATTTGTTATCACACAGACAGAGAAGGGAGACCTTGCTACAATAGCCAAACTTTCACATCACATTCAAAGTAGAGGCCTGCAGAAATTCATTCAGTCTGGGAATGTGGGGGTTTCATTTTTCTTTCTAACAGATGCATGCACTAGTTAAGCCCTCCTGATGCTTTTCTAGACAAGTAATTAAGGCAAATCCACTTCATTAGCTAGGACCTCATGCCCCACACTGGGAAATAAAAGGGAATATCTCTCTTATGGTCAGATCTCATAACTGCTGGGAGAAAACTGTCCAGTTTGTAACAGCAGCACTAAGTCAAGACTAAAGATTACATGGAAAATCATTAAGAAAACTTAAGAGCTGAAAAACAAAACAAGGAATTAACTTTAAATGTTCACCTGCTACAAAGGTTTGCAGAGGTATAAGAAACACGTTGCTATTTTTTAAATTAAGAATTTGGATTCCATTATTTACCAATATGAGATTTCTGCAAACAACCTGCAATACACATGTATTTTACATTAATGTGCGTGTGTTGGTACTGTATCAGACACAGATAAAGCTGTAATAAGCATTTCTAATCATCTTCTTTTATTGAAAAGATAAATTCAGATGAATGTCTCTATTGAATGTCATTACGGTATTCATCCTCTAATGTTAACTGTTGAAGGTTAAATCATTCCAAAGGCAATGCAGATAAACACAAAGTAAAAGAATGTTCACGTTAGCTAAATGCAAAGTCCAACTAAAGTGTACTATGTACAAAAATAAAAAAAAACTATATGTACATAATATCTATCTATCTATCTATCTATCTATCTATCTATCTATCTATCTATCTATCTATCTATCTATCTATCTATCTATCTATCTATCTATCTATCTATCTATCTATCTATCTATCTATCTATCTATCTATCTATCTATCTATCTATCTATCTATATATAAGTGCATTGGAGACTGAATTCAAAAGCAGACTAACATTAATTAGTCAGTTGTGATTGCTGATAAAAGCTCATCTTCCACGTCAGCTGGTGTATATTACACCTCACTAAAATCACAAGTGGTGGTCATGGTAACTAAATACACTGCAATGTAGCAATTAATCTAGATCAGCAATTAATTAAGTGGAAACATATTTATTGGATGCTTGGCTCCCAGATGTTAGCTTTTGTAAGTATGAATTACTATAATTGCTACAGCAGGATCAATCAACATCAGTATCAATAGCAATTAAAATATAGTAATACCAAATAAGGTGCTTACAGTGCTGTGTGCTTTTTAAGCAAATTGATTTGATGTCTGTAATAATAAATTTCAGTAACTGTAAATATGTGCACCATGAATGGACTAAAATTTATGTTTGAAGAATATATTTCATTGTCTTTATTTTTGCCTAATTTGGTTGCATATGTAGGCTAGAATCTTGACTGATTTGCCACTATATGCAGAGTCCAGGTAGATATTCTATTTCTGAAGGAGGAGCCACACCTGTAATGTTCAAACCTGATGAAAGAAAGTGATCTGACAAGCATTAAACAGCTGATCAGCACACTGAGATGCAAACCTTCTAATACAGAATCAATCAAAAACTGTCCAAACTCAGACAAATCACTAAATGTTCCTTACTGCTACATATCGTCTCACTAAAGCTAAATTTACAGTTGAGCACCATATGTCTATAAAAATACATACAAAATTTGTCATGAAGGCAGAAAAGCTGCACTCTGGTTTTCTCTGCTAGGCCTGCGGTTTCTTATGCCATTAGGAAAGTCTGTAGGCAAAAGACACATGGGAATTGAAGCTGTCTTCCCTGGAACCATTTGAAAGGTAACAGGTATCACAAACAACAGACCGTTAGGCTCTTCTCCGGAGAAAACGGGGAGAACATCTCCTGAAATGTGAATATAACTTCAGCTTCTTTACCAGATGGAGGAGAAAAGAAGTATTGTTTTAGAAGAATACCACCAGTTTTCACTAAAAACATCAAATGAGGTATGGAATTAGAAAAGAAGTATATCCAAACTTAAACATAAAATATAATTAAAAATACTAATTATAAGGGTCTGCCACTATAAAAGGACTGCAACCTAAGTCCATTAGGAGCAGTGCTGGCATATGTTTCTTTCTCCCTTCCTGAGATCTAATGGATTTACTGTCATTCTCTGAGCTGCCTTTGCAAGAACAAGACAAGTGGTTATGTATGCTGCGTTCAGTATGTCACTCTGCTGCATATCCATCAAGAGGTTGAAGATTTTGTTAGAAGGCACAGATGGTCTACAATCATCATACAATGAAAGTAATGCATCTCAATTTGTGTCAATGAAAAGAAGATATGTAGGTATTCTAAATGCATTATCCATGGTCTCTGAGAACTGAACAACAGCAAGTTGAATTGAAGTGGACAAATTGTCTGTTGACTCCAGTTCACTGGTAAGTTTCAAAAGAAAGTGATTGCTTGTGATATGTCGGCTCAAAGCTGGAATCTCACATATTCAGAAAAACAGGGGCAGCACAAGTGCCATGTGCTACTCATTAAATTATTATTTAGCCTCCGATAGTTTCATTCCTCATGGTGTCTGTGACTAAATTACTTTCTGGTATTACCTCTTTTAACCACATTTCCCCATCTTTGGAGACACAGAGGGATGATTAAGCAGTTAAAATCTGGACTTATTTGAATTCCCACACAGCCACGTCCCGGAGCCCTCTGCCCGGCTCAGCATTACCGCTTGGTCAGCTGTGAGGTGGCGGTGTGGTCGCCCTTTCACCAGGGAGCCCGGCCACACTGAAAGCCAACACTGGCCGACCCCATGCTGCTTTGCATTAAGAGATGCTAATGCAGGGAGGCTGCAGTGTCTGAGATCTTGCAGCTCAGCATGGCATAAAGCTCATACTGGCAGTCTCCCCAGGAAGAAGACCCTCAGAGAAAGCCGAGGGCCACAGAGAAACACACGCTTCACAATAAGACTGCAGGCTTCAGCGAGCAGCCTCATCAGCCTTAGAGAAAACGTTGCTTAGTCTTCTTCGAGATGAAAACAGAACTTTTATAAAAAAAAATTAAAAAAACCTGCAGCCTTGGAGGCTACTAATGTGAATAATGATATGCTGCTGAGTATTCCCTTGTTCAAAATTCAGCAGAACATTTTAAGTCTTGTATGTGGGCTCAAAGATGACCTTGGGCAAATGTAATCTGAAGTGATAAAAAAACACCTGTTTTCTTGTGCAAAAGATACACTGTGAGCCAATTATTTTAGGCACATAAATTTTCTGTGGTTGTTTGCGGACAATGAAAAAAGTACATTTCTCTTGTACCGTCTCAACTCCAATTTTGAACGTTTCTTAAACAACTGACCTGCATATCAAAAAGATCTCATTTGATATTCAAGTCATTTTTTGCCATGGTGGCTTTTAAATTACCTTTTTTGCACATGTAATTTCAGCTGGAAACCTGAGATGCATACTTAATTCCCATTTAAATTTGGCAACATTAACCTTTTTTTTCTCTGCCCGGACTTTAAACCCTACATCGAATAGAAAACAGTAGAATTTCCTTTCGAAGCATTTACCAAAACATCTCAGTGGATTTGCAGTCTTTGGTGTAATTATGTTGCCAAATCTATACCTCACTCATGCTTTGTCACCTTGTGAAAATTAAATGTATAAAGCTACATATAATGGTGTCACACTGAACGATTTCCAATCAAATCACTCTGGTGCAAGCAGTGATGATTGATAAAGTTTTTTAGATACATGTAATATTTTCCTCAAAAGAAAGAAACGTTTGGCTGCTCAGTGACACTCTTTGTTCTTTATGCTTTAATTTAAAAAAAAAGTAGTGATATCCAGAATTAAATAAACAAAGTCAGCAAAATATGTGGATTGTGATGTAGAAAATGCAAAAAGAAGACATGGAGCATGCTCACCTAATTTCTTATGTGCATTAATACACAATAGGTGAGTACATAGTGAAGGCACTTGCTCATTTTCTTTCTAATTGAATTAGCTCCTTGCTCTAAAAGATTTATGATAATTAAACATTGAAGAACGTCAAAGAGGAATCTCATATTACATTTCACCTCTCATAATGTGCTGCTTATTAACATGAGTGAGACTGTATAGACACAATAATATCAAACGTACTGATTTTATTTTTTTATAAGTTACAAACAGGAGAAAGGTCTTGCACCTGTTCGCAAGAGCCACATGGTCACATAAAGTTATAATGGGTCTTAGAAAGCCTAATGAAGACCAAAGGTAGCGACTAGAGTGGGGAAATTCTTCATCAGTCCTCCTTTACTCCTTACTGACAGCCTCAGGCCAACTTAAACGATCTACCTATGCAAATCAGTGTCATTGTTGTGAGAAAAATCTGCTGCATTAAAGGCCATTTCCCCTACCCATTTCCCCTTAAGCCAGTCATGTCACTGCTGGGTGACCACTGTGTTGCTACTGAGGAATTAGGAGGGAGATTTGCAGCAGGATTAATAACTCATTCGCCAGGCTTTCTGAGACGGCAGCTGGACTACTTTGGGGATTAATATAATTCAACCCTTTGGGTAGTTACCTTCTCAGCTGGACCAATTGTCTAAATAACTTTATCTTGTTTTGGGTGTGCTGAGTAGAACCAGTAGAACAAGCTTGTTCAGCAGAGACTTCTTCAAGAAGTAAATTCCTAAATTTGAACAATAACATTTTAAAGTATTTTCTTATGTGGTTTAGATTCACTTGTAGTTGGATCGTAAACATATTTCTGTTAACGATCCAACTACAGGAGCAGTATTTTATGACCATGTGTTTTCCTGCAGTTACCTTGAGAAAACACTTGTGATGCCTTTATATTCAGGCGTTCGCTTATGGTGTGAATGTTTTATTGGTGTTATAAATAGGGTAGATTAAATAATTAAGCATTCATTACTTCTAAGCCAGTAATGAATACACAGAACTCTACTAATCTGTAGCATAGAAACAAACAAATAGAACACAAACAGTACATATTTTCCCTTTAAGAAGACCAACTATGCCTGCCAACACTGCTTGTGCCAAAAAATATTCCTCATAATTAAATCAAGAAGTTAGCTGCTGATATAAAGTATGACACATTTTGACTGCTACTTAGTAAACATGCAGCTCTACAGTCACTGATTTTTGTCAACTGTCAACACCATGTTAGCACATTGAGCAAAAATGTCATTCTGTCAGTCTGAATGAGTGTTAAGTCAAAAGCAAAAGACCCCCTGTTTCATGAGGAATAAATAGCTGACATTAATTAATGAGAAACCACATACAGAGTCTTCAAAACTAATCTAGCTAAAAAATCACAGATTCATTTATTGAAATACAAGAGTACAGAGTGATTTCCTACCCCGGTTTTAATATTACTTCAGAGGAGTTGGGCCTTATAGTTATACCTTATGATATGGCACTACACTGCACTTGGAATGAAGAAACTTATCTTAATTTCTAGCTTATATCTGATGTGAGATGTGGAGGTTGCATGCAGGCTGTTGTATCTGAGGAATAGCAGATAGTTCCTCCTACCATCAAATGTTGAAATCGAAGATAGATTTCTGTGACAAATCTCTCTTACTGAACCAAAACCGTGCATCTCTCTGAACTTTGCAGACCTTGCTTCAGAGAGTTTTGTGCATTTCCTGAAGCTACATATTGACTTAAAGTTTCAACTCTCACAAAAGGTGATTGGAAAAAACATGCCCACAGCCATCTACATGACCTGTAACACAACATATCCAAGAGCAGGGGAAAGCTAACCTCCAGCAAGCAACAATAGTTTGAAAACCAACTCACCATTGGCAGTTGTAGTGGCAGGAGCATACAGGTTCCCTGAGCCAGTTTTAACTAAGAATGAATTGGGGCCAAACTCATCCTCAGAGTCAGAGTCCTGGGCTGGCTGAGCCGCACAGTTACCTAGCAACCTTCCCTGGTTCTCATTGGCTGCAATGGAAGGGGGAGGGTATGGGAGCTGCTCAACAGGGGAGGAGGAGGAGGATGAACAATGCAGCGGAGGACCTGTGGACCACAAACAGAGACAACACATGGGGGGGGATGAAACACACCCAAACACAGGCAACATCACACAGAAGCAGAACACACACACACAAGCTCACTCACACATGCAAGACTTAACTCTGACACTTCAAAAACAAACAGGAACACATCTGCCTTTGTCTCCACCAGCTCACCCCAGCTGGGGGGAACAATACAAACAACTGAAATGACTTTGAGAATGAATAGCAAAGACATATGCCTGATGCTGATTTAGAAAAATAAAAACTAGAGTTGAACTATTAATTTTATACATACATCAAAGCACAGCATATGTACAGTCCAAAAGCAAGTAAAGTCAAACGTATCTCCAAAAACACTCTTTATTCTACCCACTCAGTCATTTATATTTCTCATCTACATTAGCTACACTTTTCCAAAGTAAAAGCCACATTAGTAGATTCAGATTCATGTACTGTACAGATTTTGTGTGAATGAAACACTCCTCGGTATGGTGTCAGTTAAAGAACCCTTCCAGTTGAAATATATAAAACCTCTGGTGGCCAACATGAACAAATCTTTCTTCTCACTTCAGTATGCGACATCCATCCCAGTTTTCCTCCTTGTTAGTTACAAAAGAATAAAACTGTCATCAGACTGGTCACTCAGTTTAAGAGCAGCTATGGAATCATTTGCAGTCGTGATTATTGATAGATTCTTTTATAATAATATACGGCCCCAAATTTCATTCTTTCAAGGCTTATTGGTTTCATTCCCATGCTGTTAGCGGATGTTAAATCTCAACGTAGAGCTCCTATTAAAGCGCGATTAACTTGTAATGTAGCTATGCACCATGCTAAAATGACTGTGCTTGAGTAACAGCACTACAGCGCACAAAGCCATCAATTTAGTGCTCTCCTGCATCATCCCTTCAGTCCTTGGAATTCCTGCTGACCTGACTATCATTTATCAGAAGAGATGAATTTACTGTGCCTCTGTAAAGATCCCTGAAGAGTATTAAAACACGAGTCACTGACTCGCATCTAATTAGGCAACAATTAGTGATATTAACATATCAAGCAGAAGCAGTAAATGTTCACTGCCCACGAGAGTCACAGTTTGAGCTTTATATACACTTCACACCATACACTTAATTTCTTTTTCAGTTTGTCTAATGCTTGTGCAGCAACGGCTGCAGATACACAGTGGCACCGCTAAGGAGAAATGACCATAACACTGCTGTTCTTGAATGTAGAGGAAGAGTTGTTGGAATATGCATTATTACTCTTTCCCTCAGATACATCTAGGAGGGTTCATTAGTGTGTGTCAAAACAACAACACTCCTCTGAACCGAGAACCACTCAGTGAACTAGTGACTGTCACTGTACAACACCACAGGGAATCTGAAATTCCTGACATGAAAGACAAAGAGGAGACGTACAAACGTCTCTGTGTGAATGTTCTGAATTTTTTTCGCAGCGAGCGAGTTCATCGCCGAGACAAGAAAAGATTAAAGTCCTCAAAAAATGGTCAAAGTCATAACCTAAATGAGGTCAAGGTGGTCATGTTCAGCAGCCATTACTCTTGCACACAAAGGTTTTATTGTCTCACCGTGTTTAATTAATACTGCCGCAGGCAGTTCAGGCCCAAGCCCCATTTACCTAAGGCCAGAGACAGTGCCTGTGCAGGCGAGAAGCAACAGCTTCAGATGGCCAGAGTAGTTTCTCTGGCTGCCAGAGTTGATTGCCTTCGCCTTCCCTCAATATATTACAGCGGCGTAAGGGGACCTTTATTTGGAAGCCTTTGGACCATACCCCACTGCTTTAATTTCTGACAGCTTCAAGAAGTGCTACTAACAGCCCAGTTTGGCTTGAGCACAACAGATCTCCTCCCACTGCATTTAAGGTCTTAATCAGCTCATTAGCCACACAATTCAGTCAATGAACAAATAACTTTGTGACTGAGTGCATGTGTTGAAACAGATTTAGGATTCAGAAAAAAACAGAAGGTTAATTTCTTAATTAAAAATTATATGATTATGAGTTATGATTATGAGTTATTTCCACAGTTTTGACAAAAATATTAGGATTCGCTTTCAAAGGATACTAAAACCAAGTATTTACTCCATCTGGTTCCAGAATAGCACTTCATTTACTTTGGGTAAGCTGTGAATAGGCATTTTAAAGTCTGTATGTACAACTAAACAGCTGCATGAGGGTGTTGTCTCCTGTTTAATGGTTGTTTAGCATTAATTCTATGTTATATCTAATTACATTTTTACATCAGAAACTTAATTTCTACTTCCAGCTCACACTCCTTTTAAGTTAGTGCACTTTTAACACTTCTCACTCTGTCTCTGCTGAGTAGCTTAAAAGAAACATTGACTCACATATCTGTAATGCCTCACAGTTTATATTGTGGTATCATCACTGCTAAAGGGAGTCTGTTTCATATTTGAAAATACAGGGTCTTGGCAAACTACCAGCAAAGAATAAAACTAAATACAAAACTTGTTTGCCTTCAGAAACAAGATCCAAGAACTCTCTTTTCTAAATATGTACAGTACGCCTTCACACTGTTGTTTGAAGCTAAAATGCCTCGCACCAGAAACATCAAACAAACCAATGACAAAAGAGAGACTTAACAGAAATCCTAGATTTAAAAGCACATTTACAACTGCAACTCATAGCCATTTTTCAATAGATTCTCAGTCATTTGTCCTAATAGTCACTATTTCACAGAGAAAAGTAACTAGGTAAAAAGTATTTAAAAGATAAGACACTTTCACCTATTATTGTTGTTGCTGTCTTTTCACTCTGACAATTAGATGGTCAATTAATCTACTAATTGCTTCAGCACTAAAACCAATAACAAATTACAGACTTAAAGAGCTGCTCCAGAGACGTCCTGCAGTCTCTGGATCTTATGTTTCTGTGTGTGTATACGAGCAATGCAACAGCATAGTCATTTTTTTTATGTACACAGCCACGCTAACTACGGCCAGAACTGTGAAGCAAAAATTGCACAATGAAAACCCTATGACCCTAATCATAGCGATCAAGTTTGTGCATGCAGGAGAAGCTGCATTAGTCATTATCACATAAATAAGCATGTGAAAATGTACCGACAAAAATGTCTTTATTTGAGGGAGCTAGAAGAGTGAAAATTAAATAAGGCAAATAAAGATTATAATTTAGAGTGAAGATGTAATCAAGAAAAAAGAAACTCAAATAAGAAGAGTCAACAGCTTTCATCCAGACAGTCCTGTTTTTTTCTTTGTTCCCCTCCATACCAAGTTAATCTATCTGATTTTAACACAAGCTGATAAAAACTCTGAAGCTATACATAGAAAATGAGATACATTCAAGGAGATAAAAGTTGTCAGTCTTCTACACCCAACAGGATGAAAAGCATATATGACCACATTCATTAAATGCCAGTGCACCCACAGTACAAAGAAGCCAAAGTGTGACTCCACACTGACCAACGTTCGGTCTATTCGGGGACTAAATATGCAATCTTAACCAAATGCAGAGTTTTTGCAGTTTATCAAAGAATAAAAATATAAAACATCCTTGGGCTCGACCCTGTTCATTCTACTGATGCTGAGACATGTGAAACACAGGAAAAGAGGTGTACCTCAGTGTCTCTTATTGGTAAGAGCACGTTGTGTTAAATGTCTACTTTGCTACTGAGCGTCTGCATGTAGGACTGATACACCGCTTTTACTGGATGCTAACTCTAATTCACATCTAAGTATCATACGATAACAGCCTGGCACATAAGGAAAAAAACAAAACACTGCGTGTTAACAAATCGACTTGGACAGTTGCGTGGTAACATTAGTACAGGGGTGTGTGAAAGGTTGGCAGTTTGTCATTGGCAGATCAGTAAAAATGTTGTGTAATTTGCTCCCGGCATCAATTCTGTTATCCAGTGTAGGCGGAGCGGGATGCGCTCCAAGATGTGATGACATACTTCTGTCATATTTTCAGCTGTTGACTGGTGAATTCTCGACTCTCTGCTGCCACCACAATCAGGAGCCAGACTTTAAATATTCTGATCCCTCCTGTTCCTTAAAAGCGTGCTTACTGTGTAGGATTGTTACAAAGTGAAATGGACAGCTTCATTTTTCTGTTGGTGCATACACTGTGTGGCTGGTTTTGTGCCTGCTTGTTATTTGCAGTGCATTTTACTGATGCTTGCTGTTTGCTGGTAATGTTCCCTAATCTGTAATCTCAGTGTTAAAATCCACAACTGACCTGCTTGGACAAAGAATGACATACTGCAACTGCAGCGGCTGATTTATGTGCCACCATCAGAATAAAGTACACCTTCAGACATCTATCTAAAATTCTACAAAATTTACCCTTTAATCTGTTTTTCAATCAGCATATCTCTAATTACAGGTATTCTAATTACAGGTGCTTTTTGTAAAACTGTGTTTCCTACCAGTTTGTAGGTGGGAGGGACATCCTTTTCAAGTAATTAAGCAGGTGTGGCACACGTTAGGAAAGTGCAATTTTGCACACCAGCTACATTGGTACCCTTATTTTAATCCTGAGGAATCAAAAAGAAACTTCTCTCTTGTGTACATGGATCATTTTCCATTATCTAATGCTGTTCAGGAATAAAAAATCTATGAGAGAAATGCTGACATCCTTCAAATCTCATCAAATATCCACGAATTATGTTGGTGTCAACCTCACATATGATGCATATGTTCAGAGCGGAAGGATATCGCCATGACTACTGAGCTGAGCTGTAGTTTGGATTAAGGAATTCAGAAATTGTGCATTAAAGAAATGTATAAACGAATAAACCTATGATATCAAACCAAACACATACCTAAAGTTCCCTTTTGTAAAGTCCAATAGCTTTTAAACTGTTTCAGCGTCCTAAATTCAGTGTTTCAGCCGGCCAACTTAGCTCCCCTGATATCACCTTGTAGCTCACCTCTCATGGCCATCTGTACTGTTCACCAGTCAGTCAAGTTGTCCTGAGTGTGTTGAGTGATGCAGAACATGAATACATTTCTGTCACACAAATTTGTTCAAGTGACCCCTGAAGAGAGTCAATATACATGATTTTTTTTATGTATTTATTTTTTCTGAGTGACTGGCAGTGTTTGAGCTGTGAATGATTAAACGCGCCCTCCTGTGAACTCTACCACTGCTTTTGCTTTGGAATGAATTTTAAATGTTGTGTAAAGGAGGTATTAAAAGCTGCTTTTGTGTCACTGACAGCTTTAGAAACTCAGCACCTTTGAGGCCGGATTAAATCAAATCCTGTATCACTGTGTAAAAGCGACTTCATATGTGAAATTTCAGCAGTTCTATATGTCACGAGTAAGCTAAACCTGACACCTCCTCTTTGTAGGAAACCCAAACATTTAGTTTTGCACAATTGTCTCCATCTGTTCTTTTTTAATCAAAGACACTGTTGAAATGGCCATCTTTAAGCCACTGTGTAATGTATGAGCACATTTTGCTGCCACAATCAAAGACATCACTGTGATATTTATGTAATGTTCAGCTTTCATCTGGTAAAGTCCAGAAAACAAATAAAATCACATTGTGTATCCAGCTTTAGCATAATGAAATATGGAGTGAATATTAGTTTAAATGCCTTTAAACTGATTTAGGGTAATATAAATATTTACAATAAACTGAATAATAAACTATATTAAGACCTTATAGGCAATTACCACTCACCTTCAACATCCCTGGTTAAATCGTAACATCCATGGCTGATTCTGTTTTCTAGCATATTGTAATTTATATAGAAAATTGTGGTTTGACGTGTAATATGTAGATCACTCCAAATTCATTGAAAACTATACAATAATGTTAACATCAATAAACCACTTGAATGTTTCTGCTGTTTAATAACAACACTAAAAAACACAGACTAGAATATTGATCAGTGAGAAAGAATGTTAACTATGCTGTGCATAGAGCAATCCATTTACTCATCGGTATGAATATTCTTTCAATCACAGTTCTCTGTAAATGTTGCTGCAGGCAGACTTTTCACTCTTTTTGCTGAGTAATATCTGAAGGCGTACAATCAATGAAGGCAATGGAGACGGCATTAAGATAACCTTTGAACTAGAAAAGTGGTGAAAAACTGAGGTGATGACTATAAAATGTACCCTCGTTAAAATACTCATTCCATCTTAACAAGGCAGGGTGGGTTTAACACATATCGCTACTGCAAGGAAACAACTGTGATGGCATAAAATCAGCTAAATTCAAAGTAGAATTTCTAAGTTATTGAAGTAACTTTGGTGGGTGCTGAGGTAATAATCATACTATCAGAACTCTGTAGGCAAGCTAAACAACAAGACAGCTTAATTCTATTTTATTGAATTACTGAAATTGTCAAATCGGCGTAATTGCATTCTATTACACAGCTGCAAGCCATAACTAGCCTTTTTTTAATCAGATTAATACTTGAGAGATGATTTCATTTCAGTTTAAAAAATAGAAATAAATCGGAAAAGAATGCAGCTCGAAAAGACAGCTCTGAATGAGCATGACAAATGTAAATGATTTTAACAAAATCAACATTTTGGTTAATTTTACTAAATCTGCCCAAAACACATATCTGCTGCAGAATTACCACACTTCCCCTGGCTACTGCTAATATGAGAAGTTTGAAATCCTGCACAAGTCGCCCACTTAGCACAAACTACATAATGCAAAACAAAGACACATAAACACACAAGCAGAGATAGTGGAAAACGAGTTTTTATGAACCAGCATCGGAAAAATTGATAAATAGTCAGAGCCACTTACCTGCTACGAATCAATATCATAATAACAGAATGAACATAATGCATGGCTGAAAAAACTAATTGTAAATACCTACACATACTTTTTATATTATAGTCAGGTCTAAGCATTACTGAGAAAATGGAAACTATATTTGTGCGTAATAAAAAAGTATTACTGCAGAAGGCATTGCTCTATGTAAGGCTGACCCACTGCATTTCAGCAGCACTTTAAAGCTCAACATCCATTACTTAAAGCACAACTACTGTAAGCTCTTAGAAGGATGTTGAATGCCAAACCGTTAATGAAAATGACAGAAAATTTAAAAATATTCCATAATCTTTTCAGAACAGTATTCAGAAGCTTGAAAATGGTGATTTAAATCAAATTAGTAGTTGTCACAATTATGTCAAGATGTTCACAAGCCATACGCCCTCAGACAGATCAAACATCCACCCTTCAGTCACCTTTAAATTAGAACATTTGTATGGATGCACTCGCTCAGTAATAATCTATTCATCTGCATAGAGGAGGGAGGGAAATATCCAACTAAGATTTTAAAAAAACATCTGCAGCACACGAGCATTAGCACAGTCTAATAGAAACAGCCACGGGCATTCCAGTGCATCACCTAAGAAGATGAAAAGAATCCCAGAGAGGCTGATTGTGGAGATGGCGTTTCTTCTGCGTGATTGTTAGCACAGACTGCTTCCCTTTCCTCTACCCACACCCCTGCCTGGCTGCTGTAACTCTCATCCATCCAGTCCATTCTGTCCCTCTGTCCTGGAGAAACAGCGTGCACTGCAATTCCAGCCGAAAGACACCATCTGTTTCGACTTTTCTCTCATAAACGGAAGAACAAATCCGACTATAAAAGAGTTATTTCTTATCTAAGTACACCAACATTTATTTGTTGTCATCACCAAAAACAGTTACTTTAAAAATAATTATATATGGATAGTTGTAAATAGATATCTGACAGATCAGTCCACACTATAACTATTACAACACCTATACTGGAATACAGCCGGGACAAATTCTCTTCTCCATGGTGCTGAAAGATGGACAGCTAAAGGTTTTGCATTCCTATTCTTTGTAGTAAGGCAAAAGCTAAATCCCTTGAATAATATTGCATTTACCATTTCTGACTTCTTCTGAGTAAGCTAACTAATGGTGTAGGAGACATTTCTCCTCTGAAATCACCCAGTCTTGGCTATAGGCTAACTTTTAACATCAACAATAAATCAGCATGAATTTAGGCTGAAAATTACATGTAAAAAAGCATAAAATGACTTGTGACAGAGTGGTAGATTCTTCCAACTCCTCTTGTCTTAGTAGACCTTTGTGACTCCATGACATTTCACTTGACTTCTTCACTATCTGAACGTACAGCACTTTGACAGGTCATAAAGATCAACAGTGGGGCTGGAGCTAGCTGATGCAAGCAGCGTATGCTTGGCTTCAGTAGCATGCTAACATAATTTTTGCGATAGTTAACATAATTGTTCCTGGTGTGGATAGTCCTCCATCCTGAGAAAAAGTGTAAACACGTGTAATATCAGGAGAAAATAATGTACAAACTGGCTGAACCATGTAAAGGTAGCGAAGTAAAAACGCTAAAGAATAGTTTTTCATCACAGACTCAACAGTTATTTATCCAAGTTTAAGTTGTTTCAGTATCTATATGAATATGTAAGCCCAGAATCAGTCTTTTGAATCAATGTTAGTTCTTTGGTAGTCCATCACTGCTAAATCGCTCCATACATCTGCATTTAAGCTTCCTTGAGGCTTTGTTCTGGGATGAGAGGTAAAGGTTCTAATCTCCTCACCTCTCACAACATCCTATGGCATGTGATGGCTGTTTTAAGGCTCTCCAGGTGCACACTAGTGTTTGTAAGTGACAATGTAACAGGATATCTTCTCTACCTGCACAGAAAAAGTGCTGTAAAAAATAGGCTTATAACCACATCCATACCCTTTAGAACAATGCTCTGCAAAGAAATTCAGACTTCAAAGACAGACACATGGTAATCTGCTTTAAATGGATGTTTCTGGGCTTCTATCATGGCTCGATCATCAACTGAGCCGACTTAAACCATGGCTGAAAAAACAATGCTAATAGTGGATAATTATCAGCTTTTACTCCGTCTGCACTGGCTGCTCCATTCCCTCTCCTCTCACACACAGAAGCTGGTGAATAAACACAATGGCATGAATAAATAATGACCCCCAATCCTCTTAAGATCCCCGAATGGTGAGGAGGAAAAAAGACAAAAGTTTACTTTTGGTGTTTGAGCGTAAGCGGGGCCTGAAATTGTAAGCGACTCATTAGGGCTACATGTGGCTTGCCTGGGGCCTTGCTAAACAAAGATGGCACCATCCCCACCCTGTCATTCCTCCATGCATTTTGGGCCTGGCCTAGTAAAATTCCAAAGTATACCCTTAAGAAAGAGCTTCAATCCTAATAAAAGACAGTAAAGAGCTTATGCATGGCTTCAAACCCCCCCCCCCCCAACCTCTGCATCTTCCAAACCTTCTTCTGGAATCAAAATTTCATAACACCAAATGCAACACGAGTGAAAACAGAGAGGGAGACCTTTTTATGTAATTTGTGCTTATCCCTATATGCTACAAATAGCCATCCTCTGTATATGCATGCATCCATGCTAAAAAACCCTTTGTCAAAATATGATCTCCTCTTCTCGCGCTCTCCGGATAGCTTACATAAAAGCCCACAGTTTTTCATTTCAGACACTTTGAGAGTGTTGAAGAATTGATTTGGGTGTGAATCCAGCTCCCACTGAGTGCAAGACAGTTCAAAAGGCTATCTAAAATACACGCTGTCAAGACGCTTGTGTTTCTGAGTGCTTATATAATTCATAGCATGGTAAAAAATTAAGCCACTGACAGGCAGAATTATGGCAAATACGGTTTGTTTGAAATATGAAAAGTTACAGGAATACAAGAGTAATACGGGACGGTTTTAAATGAATCACTGAAACACACATAGCTAATCCAGATGTTATACATGTATGAGCAACTATTCAGTTCATTTCATAATTCTCTTTTCTGAAATAAATCCCAAGTATGCATTAAACACAGTGATAATGGCAAACATGTAACCGCAAAAAAATAATGGGAGCAGACACAAAACATCTTCTCTGGAACATAATTGTGGAGGATTTGGTCTGAATGAGGAAATCCAATTTCTATTCCAAATTTCTACAGACGGGATGAATAGAAATGAAGTTGTCTGGGGTAGATGGAGTCCTACTGACTCGAAATGGGCAACAACATGAAAACCGTGATTATCCTTTAATGTTATGCCAAACCGGCAATGAATCAAATAGAAAATTTCAAACATATTTTCAGTTGAATATTAACTGTTTCACATGCTATGCTACCCTCCAATATGATCATTTTTAATCTAATATTTATTTATTTATAATATTTATATTCATAGTTGAAGCTTATTATCTCATAAAAACTTTATAATTGTGTTGTTAAACATTGTACCTCATTGCAAAGACATTTCTTATCTGTTGCTTCTCTATTAATAGAAATTTGATGCTGGGGATGTATTAAGCTGGACCACAGGATAAAGATAGGGCCAGTCGATTTTAATGGATCAATATAAGCCATACAAAGCCTGATTATTTTCCAAACCTTTCTTTATTGCACTCTTAATATAAGCTGTATTACCATTTATTGTTTCAGTTATCAGGGCATCTCGGTTCACCGTGCCATCCATAAACGCTTGTTAGAGCTCTATCTTGCAAAGAAGCCATGTGTGAACATGGACCAGACACAGCTAATCAAAACTCTCAATTATTCTTTGAATTTGTAGATATTGCCTCCACCAGAATAAAAAGGAGAGGTACAGTCCAGTTTATTATCAGCGCTCAGTCCAAAAGCCTGCATTTCTGGTGGTATGGGGGTACATTAGTGCCTATAGACAACTATAGACAAAGGTATATAAAGGTATATAAAGGTTTAAGTGCAACATATGCTCCCATCAAGATAAAGGCAATTCTAAACCACATTCTGCATAATTACGACAGCACATCTTTATAGTGGAGAAGTAGGTGTTGGTCTAGCCAGCCTACAGTCCAGACCTTTCACCAACCAAGCATTTGTTATGGCATGAAGAGTAAATATCACCAGATAAATGTAGATAACAGACAATAAGGGACAGAATTCCTCTCACAACTACCTACCGACTGGTGTCCCAGATGTTTTTAAGTCTAAAAAGTCTCACTTTTAACATTCAATGGGTTTCTATGTTTTATTGTATGGATTTTAATGTGTTTTTTTTAACTAAATGTGAAAAATGCTCTCAGAAATGCAATGTGATAATTAGGCTTCACTCTTCTGTATACGATGGTTCACACAAATAATTTTTTGCTCTGAAAATAGATTTCCTTTACCTTTGTACTCGTCACTTTTCTAATTTAGAAATATGGTTAGAAGACCGTTTCCATTTACATACTTCAATACTGCCTTCAAACAGTTTTTTCATCAATATCATCAATAAAATCTGTTACAAGGATGGCAACTAAATATAACCAAAGTGTGATGCCTGCAGCTCTAATGCAAATTATATTATCAAGATTACTTTCTGAATTTAAAGGGGAGGTGTGGGAATTAAACACAAACATTTTATTCCCATGTAAAGATATAAATGAAGTTAAGAAACATTACTATCTTTTGTTCTCACTGGTAAGGTCATTTATGCTATAGACCTACAAATGTTATCTCAACTGTGCCTTATTTTGCCGTTTCTGAATTAAGCTTTCGATTTTGGCATTACGAACAGCTGCCTTCGATACAGAAGCTCAGTGAGAAATGTCTCTCTGTGTCCTAGGCTACAATTTCCACTGGCACAAAATGAAAGGCTGTCACAGATTCCACCTACTGTAAACAACTCTCAGTGCTGTGCTACAGTGGTAATAAACCACCTTAAGCTGTCTAAAAGTGCATCTACTGTATACCAAAATTGGGCATTTCTCACACAGCAAGCACTGAGGTTTGAAGACAGTATGCAGCTCTGGTGTGACCTGCTGAAAAAACTGGAAATTCTTACAGATATGATGAGTGTGTCCAGTGTGACAGCGGTACTCCAGAGGTCCCTCTGAATGCAAATTCACTGGCTGTCAAATTTCACTGTGCCAAGCTATCATTGGAAGACAAATAATCCAGGAAGAAACCTGAGTTTTTCTGCACAGCAATGTTTTGAAAATGAAAGTGTCTTGGATGTATGAACAGCCAATACCCTGATAACTAAGCTGGCTGATTATGAATCATGTCCTGCTGAAATCTCTAAGAACCCAAGTAGGGCTGCAGCAAATAAATAATCATACAGCTTAACTCTTTGTCACCCTTCAGAGTTATCACCAAGGTTAATGTTCCTGCTTTCAAGTTTTCAAAGAGATGCTCAACAAGATGCTTGTTGGGTGCAGCCTTTCAATTTTCAATATGAAATAAAATAACAATGAGACCAAGAGCACGATTTAAAAAAAAAGGGAATTTGTGCCTTAGAATCATTTAATGTATCCGTTAGATAAATAAGTACGTTTTTTGGATGATGATGTGACAGAGAAATGTTAACGTAAATTACTGACTTTCTGTAGATTAATCAAGTAACGAAGTTCTGTGCTCGGATATCCATCATAGACTCCTACATATCAGAGAAATCTCAGCATGGAGGAGTAATTACTTTTATATTAGACAAAGACAGCAGCACAGTGTGATCTCTGCTTGCTGAGTCTCAGTAACAACTGCTAATTACTTTCGCTAAAGATAATTCAGTCAAAGCTATCTGGATTTTCATTGTAGGACACAATCTAACCCACAAAAACACAGAATAAGAGACAAGCAGAGATGTTCAAATAGCTTTTTTTTTTGCACTATGTGCATTAGATTTTTCTGACTAAACAACATAGAAAGTGTATTTTTGTCTGTTTAACAGGTTCATTGCTTGCACTGGTAGTGATCCAAAACAGTGAGTCAGTGCACTACCGCTTGAATTCCATTTTAAGCAGGGAAAGTATTCCCCAAAACTAACATAAATATAACATGAGCACAGATAATTGACAGTGTGTTAAATGGATATTGCTAAGAGAGGGACAGAAGCTGTAGGATTGGGCTCAATGATCCTCTGTAGAAAAGGGCTCATCCAACTCCACACTGAGCTTTGAGCTGTGGTGAGGCCCCAGAGCTTCAGTGGTAAGATGGGCCTGGATGTGCTGTTGGTTTAGGCTGTCAAAGGCACTTGTGGGGAGTGGATATGCAATGCCACAGATAACAGCCCCAAACTGTCCACAAGGGCCTCTAAAACCCAGTAAATTAGCCTGCAAATGAGCCAAAGAATATTTCTACTAATCCACGATCTGAGCAGAGACCCAAAAAGTAAACAAATAAATAACTTCATAAGAAATACTGGGGGTGGAAATAACCATGGCTGTGAGCTGGGAAAGCGCTCATGATTTCTTTGAAGCATCATTTCGCCTGATACTCTGCTGCTACACAACTATTCCTGTGACCATTTCAGAACAAGCTCCCATGTTGAGCTCGATAAGGATGCAGTGAAATTACAGATCCAAATATTACAGGAAACACTGTTCCCCACAGCATATGATCACAGCCTCTATCGCAGATGCCAGAAGGCAATGTTGCATCAAAAAACTGCTGTTTGACAAAAGTAATTATGTTTGTATCTGCAGGAAAACTGATACCATTAGTATCTATGACTGTGGACATGGTGGAATCATTCTGGGGCTCTTCAAAACAGCATTTCCAGACATTTACTGTCTGTACTAATAGTTCTTTATGTCTTACTTTTTATCTCACTTCTTTGAATGAATTGGAAGTTTTGAACATAACCCTTAGAATTAATTCTAACTGAGCAAATGTGGCTCTGGCTGAAACTAACATTTCAAAAACCAAAAAATTTGAATAATAACAAGCGTTCATAGTTATAACAACATCAATTTTCTTTTTTGTGTGTATATTTTGTATCGTTTAAGAATGCGAGCAGTTGTTGTTGGTTCTGCTTAATTAAAAAATGTCCTGTTGTACAAATCAGAGCTTTTGGCAAGCTAAAAACTGGCTTTAAAATTAATTATATATTTGGTGCACACAAAGAAATAAAAGCCAGGACTGCGGTTAGTAGTAAAACTGCCGAGTAGTAGTAGAAGATGAAAGAGTCACTACATTCAAGACAAGCTATTTTTTTTAGAACATGCCACTAAATTTCATAATTATCCAGCAGTAACACAGTTACAGTCCATGCTCTGTGAATTCATGCTCACTTAATTAGACCACCATGTTAAACAGTTTTGCAATAAAACCAAACATTACTGTATAGGGACAACTTAGAGTAAAAAAAGAAAAGTATTTATAAGCTGTATTACTTTTTAGAATAAAAAGCAATATCATTATTGCTGTTTTGATTTAGAGTTTATGTCAGTTTTTAAATTTGGGAATATTGATCAAATTACTCTTTAATAACACAAATAATTATGTTATTCATAGAAAAGTGCATGACTATATGTGTTGTTGCATTGCAATTATGCTACCTTTTTTCCCAAGGTTACAATAAGAAAGCCTGTTTCAGTGTTCCCATCACACTGCTAAAACAAACCGACTGAATGCAGCCCTGCAACACAGAGAAACACGTCAACGTGGAATCATGCAGAGAATCATTTCAAAGGTAACACACACCTTAAATGTGGTGTGTGTATCGAAGAAATGTACTCAAGAGGGCGTGGTCATCAGCAGTATTATCAAAGTGTAAAATTGCTGCATGTTCTGTAATTATTTTTAGAGAACTATCATTATGCAAAGCAGCCATTTTAATGAGTGTTCAAATTTTCTTTCATCTCCTGCTTAGTGGTTTGGTGAATAATGATTAAAGATATAAGAGACATTTAATTGCACAAGTCATACTGGACAACGTTTGTTAAGACATGCTATCGCTTCTATAACTATTGTCAGTTTCAATTTATTTAATCTGGGTCAGATCAGAAAATGAAAACAAAAATCAAACAAAGAAACCAAAGAAAGTGGACCTTTCCTAAGACCGGATTCCTTATGATAAATACACTAAACAAGCATGTTTTTGCATGCAGGCAATGTGGCCTGGACAAAGAATAATAAAACTGAACAAAGGTTCTTTCAATACATGGACAAGTGACAGCTGATGTACTTCCCACTTAAGTTCAAATCTACATACGATTTGCTTTTCAAAGTCCTCAGTTTTTTGGGTGGTGTGACACTTTTCACAAGGAGCACCTGCCTCTCATAGACAGTCGCACTATATTCAAAGGTTCAGTAACTGAAAACCACCCTGGAGCCCTTAACCTCATTCTTTCAACAGTTCAAAGTTTCACAAGAATCTTATAACCTCCAAAAAACACCTGGTAGAGGTAGCAAGGGAATAAATCATTGTTACTGTGGGGTTTAAACTTATCGCAGGAATCTTTGTTTCATACTTTGTCTTACAACTCATTAAAGGGCTGTGTGTAGGAGTTAGTGATCAGCATTGGTGAAGCAGCAGATTGCCACCAAGTGAATACTCCCCATCTCAGCCTCTCCTTCAAAGTACGTAGGAGTGGATGCTGTCGTTACTCGATGTGAGTCGCTGCACTTTGTGAGATGCGTGCATGTGAGCAATCCTAAATGTTGTAAAGATTAACACCAGCTTCAACAGGCAGAAGGCTGCAGATACATGGATGTTCAGACTATAGTTTATTAATTATACCAAGAATAGTGATTTTGTGTATACAATATAACTCATAGTGTACTTCAGTGATACAAGTGTGTTTTTGGGATTCACGTAAATCGCTGCTACAACTCCGAAGTGTATTTATAGTATTATGAATAAAGAATGAAGTTATTTTTCTTTCATCTTTGTGGGTCCGTCCACATCTGTACTGAAATCAGACAAGAACTTTGTCCATCTGCAGCATGTGTCTACAGACAGAGATGATCGATTGTTTAACCCTGCACATGACTGTGCTCATGATGCACATCATCTGGAGAAATAAAGAGCGTGTTCTAAGATAACAAACGACAGCAGTCAATTCTGACATGAATTTGCATCATTATTATTATCATCATTATGAGTGGTAGTTGTATCCTCTACTGGTATTAGTGGGGGGACTCGTATAAAAGCTGAAGCAGTGGTAATTGCAAATTGTAAATTAATTTGCTATAAGACTATTTTCTACACTATTTGTAAATTATTTGTAATCTATGGATTTGTGTAATATGATGCAAGCAGGCAGAAAAATCATTTTTAAGTGTAAATATAAAGAAAATGATCAGCATACGAATGCAGAAACATGGTAAACCCACCTGAAAAGCAACACTTTGTTTGCCAACTCATCATTAATGAATATTGCTCTTACCCCAGTTTAACACATGATCACATCAGCACATTAGCTACACTATGTGCTGTGAAAGTAAAAATGCTGATTGATAACTTGAGTTACATCATGCAGAACAAGAAACAGAAGCAGACTCAGGAACTTGATTATTAGCCTCAAGCCTTGGTAGGTGTTTTAGATGTAAGAGTTGGTGTAATAAAGACATGGTTATGTGCAAGAGAAGAGAAAAAATGAATAATCTTCACTCATCTTGGTAGTTTTTTTTCCAGGTTTACCAAAACAGATTCACAGTTCTCACATACTTTATTTGATGTGTAACTGCATTTTTCAAGTTTAGGAGAATTCTGAAGATCTTTTTTTGTTATCCTTTTCTCAACTAAAACTATAGTTGCTTATTGTGTCCAGTCTATTGCATTGAAATATTCTTTACACTAACACAAATTCTCTCCTCATTCCCTCTAAAGTGTAGTAGACAGAGATTTAACCTGCACCAAAACAAGAATATGCCACATGAGTCACTTCGTAATTCCCTCGGATGCTGGTGAGGCTTCCGAATCAGATTTAAGAGTTTACACAGTCTTTCAAAGCCTACATGGAGCTGCCACTCAACACTTGCCAACCTGCTCAGTAAGTACACACAAGCTCAAGCATGAAAGCAATCTGCTGTGACACATGCAAAACTGATGTCCACCAGCAGGGCTGCTAGTTTTTACTACCATATGATTCTTTGCCAAGTCAGGTCAAAGTTTTGGTCACCTTTGTTTTTATAAATGTAGTTAGATGTACAAAGTTTAATATTTAGTTCAACAGAAGCACATCTAGTTGTTTTTTTTTTCTGCTGGAGATTAAAAAGCAGGTGCAAGACTATTTGAGAGATTGTATGACTGATGCAGCATTGTTAGGGAGGGATAGCATCATGGAACACATCACTCTAACTAGCGACACTGTAGTAACTTTCTAACTTTGTAGTTAATTCTGCAATGCTGGCTTTCTGTTTGTAAGCCTGTAAGACTGCTGGGGAAGCTTTCCAAATCTCATTGTATTCTGGTTGCGCAATGATAACAAATGCTATTCTTCTCTATTCTTCTATTCTATATACATCTCCTCAAGTCATGCAGGACAGATCTCTCAGGAAAATAGAGGAAATTTAAGCAAAATCAGTACACAACTAACCACCCACTGGAAGTAATTACATTATGGCCCTCAAAAAATACCAATGTCAGTCATACAAGCAGTTTTCTATCAACAAGAACTGTATAGGTCTTCACTGCATTATTTTTCTCCACAGGTTATGGAACACATGAATAACAATCCCTCAACAGGCTTTGCGGTTATCGTCTCTGCTGGTTCTCATGGTTACAAAAAATATAATAGCCTCACTGTAACGGTGGGGGAAAGTTGAGATTAGAGCACACATCTGGATAAGCTGTTATTGGGTAAAAACCAAGAAAAGCAACCCTCTTTCAAACGCAGCAGCTGGCTTTTCTTTTTGCTTTTGAGGCTCAGTAAGACGTACAATGACTCAGCAGTCACTGGCTGCTGGAAGTGTCCTCAAGGGGCTCCCTAGGGACCAGAGGCAGCATGGGTAGGATACACACAGATAAGTGTAGATCTCCATCTCAAGAGCATGCATATGCACGGTATACGCACGTACATAAGCTACCCTTTGCTGTTAATAACTGCTTATGATAAACTAGGTATGAAATGCAAATAATTTAAATGACTCTTTGTATTTGTTCAATAACTGTTTACAACAGATCTTCATTATGGTATGACGTCTGCCAGGGTAAAGCCTAATATCATCAAATCACAAATGGAATGAGTCTTTGTATAGAACATGATAATTAGCAAGTGGTTTTGTTGACACAACAGAAGTGATTGCTTGGAATCAAAGCATCGAGAAAATTGTTCTAAAATTACTGTCGCTTATTTGCATGCATTAAAACAAGGGTCAAGAAAGTCACATGTTAAGAGGGGGGAACTGCCCAGCGGCCGGAATACATTAAAGCAGAGTAAATGGTTTGTTGATTTAAATAGATTAAAGCACACACAAGCAAGCCTGCTCGATGGATTTTAATTAACTTGCCATATATAAATTGTATGTTATCTGGCATTACTGAATTAAATGCTGAATACAAGTGCTCTTTCTGCTTGGGTGAGTGGAATAAAAGGCTACTTAGAATCTCAATTGGGTCTCACAGATGCATGATGCAGCAGCTACGGGTGCTCTGAATACATTCCAGCATTCCAACCCCTGAACAGCCATCCAAGGAGATTCTCTTTAATTATGTACTATACAGCCAAATTTGAGTCCCCAGGCATCTCAGATGATCAAGCAGAGGGATGCCATGCTCTTTCCCTGACTCATTCGGCCAAATGGATTCCACTTGCAAAAGTCATTTCTGTCAGTTGTAATAAGCAGCTAATACATAAAGTGACGCACTCTGAAATACAAAACTGTTCAAAGGTTCTCTGGAAGGCTGTGCAGAGTAATTAGAATTTTTGCTCCTCTGCCCTTGATGAGATTCTCTATCTGTGAAATACCCTGGGAACAATATCACAAATCTGCCATATAATATTCATGATATAGGTTAGTATTTAACTTCTCATCGAGCAAAACAGATCTTAAATTTTCAGCCCATAGGACCTATATGTCAAAAATGATTTAGATAATCAAGTTAAGCAGAAACAGGGGTAAACAAATGCTGAGAGTGGTACACATTACAGACTCAAACAGGGTTAAGAGTGAGAAAGAAACCTGTACATGTAATACTGACTCAAGACAGCAGTGAATTTAGTGCAAGAGCCTTTTTCCCCCCACTGCAAACACTATACAGACTCTCCGAGAAACAGCAAGATGAAACAGAGTTTACCTACAATTAAATTACAACATTTCTTCTTCTGAGTAGAAAAACTCAGGAGCAGTTTAAAGAGTATCTTCTGCAGATCTGCTCCGGCATCTTCTTTGTTTCAGGTTGAGTGACAATTTGGTCAAACACAAAAAGCCTCCATGCCTTCAGGGGAATTTGGGTTTGGGTTTCCCAAAAAGGGATACCAAAGTCACCAAAAGGGACCTGCCTGACCCCTTTCTGTCAAAGTCTACAAATATGTAGTGATTCACAAAGGTCGACAGGCGAAACAAGAATAAAACTGTCTGGAAGTGGTGTGCATCAGAAGTAAGGCTAAGTCAAAATTCTAGTTAATCTAGTTAAAATTATACAAATAGAGAGGACACAGGTCATCTTTTGATTATATGGATTCCAGCTAAGAACTGCCAAAAGCTAAACAAATTCATTTCAGTGTGATCATACTGGTTTTTAATCTGCCCAGTGTGTTTTTGCTGCTTTAAAGACCTAACAAGTCATTCTGTATGCGTGTAAAGCAACATGCTTAAAAAATAAACACACATTTACTCAGTTGTAATTCTAGAAATAAATCCTCACGCAGTAAGAAATCAGCTGCCTTACAAGGACAAAGAGATGAAAGTAAAAGAGAGAAGTGTCCTACCGTTTTCTGTGTTTTCATGCTCAGTGTCAGTGAGAGTTAGATTGGAGTTGGCTCTGCTAGAGAGGCACGAGCTGCGGCCTGACTTGGTGTTGCTGCGCCCCCATAATCTGACCGCATGCTCTGGCGACATGATGCCGTCTGTCTCCGTGTCTGCATCCGAGCCCACGCTAACGGAGTAGTCGCGGTGCGGCAGCCCAATGTCAGTCCTGTACGTGGCAACGTGTGATGGGAGGGCTTCTGCAAAGCCAAGGTCTCGAAGGGAAAAGTCTGCTCCTACATCAAGCCAATAAATACAGAACACTGGGAATTAAAACTACAACTAATTGCAAAGCTTAACCTAATGAACTGTTTTCATTACAGAGAAAAATTACAGCGATATCTTGAACTTAGATTGCTTAGTTGTCATTTAAGAAGAACAGTTTTACTCTGTGGTTATAGACTAAATCAGGTACATTTAGTATTTATATGGTAAATGGACAGTACTTGTATGGTGCTTTTCTAGTCTATCTGACCACTCAAAGAGCTTTCACACTACATGCCACATTCACGCATTCACTCATCGCCTCATACAACACCTCTTCTATACAGTTTATCTTACAGGCGACACAGAGCTTTGTTCTACACATTCACACACCGATGGATGCAATGTGGCGTTCAGTGTCGACATCTGGCCCGGGGAAGTTGGGAGTTGAACCACTGATCTTCCTCTCTTTAGGTTAATTTAACATTTGGGTATTATTTCATCTTCACAGTTGCTTTCACAGCAGTCATCCCTAGGTTCTTTTGTTGTGAATGTGTCTTATTTACACTAAAAGGAGTTGGCAAAACTGAGTATTTTGAAATTCATCCATTTAAAGTAAATGCAGTTAATGCTTTGTGTTGTTTACACAGTTTGTCTTTCATTTGGAATATCAATGCATGTATTTAAACTTCAAATACACAGCTTTACTCTCTCTCACAATCATAGTTTCATCACACTTTTTTCTGTCACACATTCTTCACTAGGATAATTAAAATTACAACTGCAAGATGACAGAAAAAAAAGTCCTCATTAAAAACAGTGATGCATAGACAAAAACAGGTTGTAACTAGTCTGTTAACTGATAATCAGCTTCTGCAGATGCACTTATAGATGAACCTGTTAATATGAATTATACTATCATCAATTGACAAAGTAGCACGGTATCTCTTCTACTGGTCTAACCATGTCTGTTGAACTCGTCCACTTCGTGATGAACCATTTCCTTGACACGGCTCCCGTACCCCATCCTGGAGTCATGGTCGAAGGCTTTGAGGGTTTCACTGGAGCTGTAGGACTTAGGGTTAGGTTTGCCATCTTCACTGTCTGCAGATGAGCTGGTATAACGGCGCTCTGTGTCCTGCCGAGCAGTGAGTGAGCGGTAGGGTCTACGTTCTTTTACTTCCATGGCTGCCTCCACGCTGCTTTTAGAATCAAATGTGGATCACGGTTCCTGTTCAGTTTGAGTGATTCTGTAGAAGGAAAACACAAGACAAGGACACTTAATGCAGGAAAACAAACACATATTATTGTGTTGCAACCACAATTTTGGTTGTGTTAAAAGATAAAGGAAAACGTTAAAAATGTTATCTTTAACTTTGCAATGTTCCCCCACACAACCCAGTGAACCCTAACCCGAAACTTAGCCACAGCAGAAACAGAAAATGCAAATACATGTTCACTTCCAGTGTATGCATGGCTCAGCACACAGTGAGAGCACAAGGAATCACCAGGATTAGATCTAATGAAATATGGCACCACAAATCTTCCACCTATAAAGTTTATGGTACCAGTCACCCACAAATATTCTATTTTATGTGCTGTACAGAAAAGCTGGGTGTCCGGCCTGTGTAAAAGTGACAGGTGTCCTTCCATGAATTGTGTTGTTTATAAGATACAAATCATCACTGGCTGAAAGCGGAGGTGCCAAACACATCTAGGCCTACTCTGAACCAGCAGAGGTGATTAAAATTTGCATCGTAAAACCACAACTGCCAAACAGCACGCCGAGGATAAGATCAATAAGGAGAGGGACTGCATTCAGCATTCAGCTATGCACCGCGTTTCTTTCTTCCCTTCAAGGACAAAATATTGAAGTGAATATAGAAAAAAATAGATTTGCTGTGTCAGGTAAACATGAGGAAAATCAATGGATAATTGCACAGTAGGTAACAGATGATGCCTTGCAAGCAGCTCATTTAAACAAAGCACGTGTTTTAAGGCATTGAGTTGGATTAACAAACGTCAATGTGCAAGTAAACTGTATTAAAGGTCTGCTCATTGTTTATTTTCAAGCTCAACTATTCGATATCAAACACAATCAAAGGAATTCAAAATATCTCCCTGCTCCTTTCTTACACAGTGCCCTAAAATAGCAATAATTTCATAATGTGAGATTAAAATCTTACCATGCACGCCACAGGTTTCTGCTTCTTTACAAGTTTGCCACCATAAGCAAAAATGGATAAAAGAAATTCACTGGATAAAAGAACACAGCTCTTTGAAAAAGAGATAAAAACTAATCCAGGCAAATCTGAGAGTTTTTACTGGCAATATGCTGTGTTGTTCAGACAAGGATTTTTCCACAAGATAAGCTCTTTATGAATACTGTATGAGATTTGTGCCGGACAGAACAGTAAACAATAATCTTTCATGAACTATATTTGCCCCCGCTCTGAAAAAGAAAAGCAAAAAGCTTTCTTTGAGACATCATTGTTGGGTTAGGGGGTCTCTTTTTGTATGTATTGACAGCTGAAAAGATCCTGGTGATTAATGACTTGAGGCCACATGGGGTGGAGGGGGAGGAGGGGGATATGCTCTCACTCTGCAGCCACAAGAGCACTTCAGCTGCTCCCAAGATTTCAAATGCAGCTTGTATGAGTTGCTAATTTTTTACCTTTAATTCAAGATCCATGATGCTATGCAGAGTGCAGACAACAAGCAGCTTTGTAAAGTTTCAAGAATCTTCTGTAAAGTGCATTGTTTTTGTTTCTAAAGAGCTGGGCTCAGTGCTTTGGCCATAGCGCTTCGGCACAAACCTTTTCTCCTCATTATTAATCAGCTCCTCGGCAAGAAGTGTACTTTTGGGACCATGGGAAACCCAGCAAAGTTTTTCAAAGAAGCAGCATACCAAGCTCAATGACAGATGACATGGGATTCAAACGCTCTATCCTGGACTCATATCCATTACGTGTGCTGTAAAACTGAACCAACTAGTATGTAATGACAACAAAGCCAAGATGTTGAAAACACCTACGAAGAAACAGAGGAACCACTAAACAAAAGGGCTATTTTCAAAGTGTCATCAACTCCAGATAAGAGTAAAGAGACTGTGAGACTCGTGTAGAAAAGTTATTCACAAAGACCAAAGTTCTCCCAAAGCCATATCTGTCGAGCTTTAGCAGTGCCAAACAGGAAACTAACTGCTTATCTTTGAAATGATCCAAAATCAATTGAGGTTGCTCCGGATGGACAAAAGAAATGATGGATGGTCTTATTTTCCTCTTCAAAGCAGGTGCAGACGCCACCTTTTTTTAATTTCATTATCTACACCAGGGTAGAGTCAGGTTTGTCTGTGGGTGTAAAGCAAATGTATAGCAGCTGTGAGCACTGCTGTAATGTGCCTATGTAAAGAAAGTGTTGCAGTGAGTGTTGAACAATGGAAGTCATCAGATACAGTGGTGCATAAAATCACTGATGAAATGCATATGTGGAGGAAGTGACTGCAGAGTCAAACCTTTAGAATAACGGGTCACCTGAGGCAGATCAAGAAATTCTTACCTTTTCCAAATTCCTAGTTTTCTACAGGGCATGCAAGATCAAAATCAGCCCATACATGTTGTGAATAGGTCATATGAGACAAAAGAAAGACTAAAGGAAGGTTAAAATCAATAGTTTTAACTGGCTGTTCAGGAAGGTGAAAATGTAACAAAGAAAGGCAAACATTAAAATTCTTCTCAGTGGAAGATCTTAGGTTGGGCAGATAAATAATCTATACAGCAATGATGGTTTTCATTCACATGTCGTGTTTACATTTAAAGACCTATGATCAAATATGCAAAAATATTTTAGCACAGTAAACAGAAGACAAAGATTTTGCAACAGCAGTGAAAAATTTCACTCGGTATTAAGGGTTTTATTAATCTGCTAAAGCAACAACATGCAGTCATTCAGACATCGGTCTCTTCTCCATGAGTCTCTGTCGTGGCTTCATTAGGACACGAGGTGCTGCGTGTGCACTATTTGTGCAACACTGAACAGTATATCAAGTGTGGCAAATAACTAAACTAATCTGAAAAGAATCACTGTTTTTCTCAGAAAAGCATGTCACATCGTAATAATTCATATTTTCTTGCCAAGCACATGCAGGCGATGGACAGAGGCTGCTGAAAACATAGCCTCCTTCCATGTTTAAGCCTAATGAGCAGACTGTTATCAAGTCGAGAAAAGATCTTTTACTTCACCTGAGGAAACCATCTCCACTTCACACTGTTTGTCAGAAGGAAGCCCAACCACAAAGAAAACCTCTTAAAAGTCCTTTTTAAGGGAGTTTAAGAGAGTTGTCATGTTGCCATAAAAATCTGTATAAAAGCAATGAGCCAGCCGTACTGTGTTGAACAAGACAGCAGTGGATGGGAACAGTCGAAAACATTAGCACTTAGTCAGACAGAAAGCTGAAGCTTGAGCAGCAGTTTTCTCCCATTCATTTAGCTGAAATAAGTTAAATCATTAGGTTCAAGAGTAATGTTACATATATATAGTGTAATCTGTCATATTCATCTCTAGAGCTGATCAGAAGCTAAATTAACTCCCTTAATGTGACAGCAAATGTTTAGTCTTGTGCTGTGTTAAAAGTGATACGTAAATGTAACCAAGTTGCAGAAATGTAACGGAAAGGCACAAACAATGACAGCAACACATTAACCCCAACCCATGTCTAAAAGCAACTAAAGATTGGTCAAGCAAAGTTTGGCAGTGGTCATAAAGCTCTGGTTACTTTGAATACATGTTTTTTACTTTTATGACAATTTAGGATCAATACTTAATCACATTTGTCACGATAAATCTTTTCTCTCAAGCACTTAAACAAATGATTAATGATTAAATGAGAGTAAAACCTTAAATGTAGCTCTAAGTGCTGCAAAAACATTTTATCAATCAAAACCCTTCATCATTACTATTTTTTTAAGAATTTGACAAAAGGTTGACACATCCTTAGTAATGTGAGTTACCAAAGTCAAAGGTGACATCTCAAAAATCCTTGTTATTTTATGATGCAAGCTTTCAATGCACAGCCTTGCAAGAAAGTCAAGTTTGTCGGCATATATTATTAATTTTTTCACCTAATAAATACAATTATATCTGAATAAAAACCAACTGCTACTAATGAAGACAAATATTCTGAAAATTAGATCATATCTGTCAAACCAACCCATAAAAACGCCACCTGCAGTGTGAACAGTTGAGGCCCATGGTAAAAAACTTGGTGAGGCCTTTTGCAGGGCAGTTGTGACCATTGCCTCTGTGTCAGGAGTTAAATATGAGATCTAAATAGGCAAGAGACATTTGTGGTACAATATAAATGCAAATGGCTCTGCACTATCCATCAAGCAATTAGCAGTGTGCTGAGAATTGCTATTCAGTGCTGGTGCTGCATATAAATCTGGCCTTCACTTCCTGCACAAACCATTGTTTTCCATTGCAGCTCCTCTTTATATGTTAAAGATTGTTTCCATCCAGAAGCCAGAACTAAATGCTAACATTCTCAGGCAACACAGAAAACAGACACAGTGAGACACATGGACAATGTCTGCCAAATCCCACAGAGTGCAAAAGGTGATTACTGGTTACTTGTCTATGAAATGACCTCATTAATCATGAGGGATTAGATTTTTTACTCAAATAGGGGCTCATAAAACACTATATAGTATATTTTCTTGAAGATATTCACAGCATGTCGCCTGATCACATAAAGCTAAGGTAAGCTAACAAACACTGCAGACAAACATCTATACATTCAAGCAGCTACTAGAGCAACTTGGAGGAAACTTGGGCAGATATCAAGAACATTGTCTACATGGTCCATTGATAGCAAGGAACGCTCCACACAGGCACCACTTACTTCTTTTCTGAAAGATTTTCACATGCCTCGGCTCTAAAGAAAAGCTTTCTCAGTCAACAGAAAGGTGTGTTTTCAATAGAGGGAAAAAAGGACTTGGGTTGATGTGGTGGGGGGTTGAATGGCTTGCCAGGCCGATCTGAATTTGGTAGTGCTAATGCGAGCTGGGGAGAGGAGGGGGGCATGGCGGTGGTGGGGTATCTCAGCAGCCTCCTTCCGGGATCAAAAGCGAGCCCCACTGGCGCATTAAACCGAATGCGTAAAAGCCTCAACATAAACAAAAGTAGCCTGGGACCACTGCTGCAGCACGCTCCCTGCTACTAATCACTCTAAGCAATTCAAGGTTTAGCCTGACGGCAGGAGCAGGGCAGAGGAATAATGCTTTTAAACCAGGTTGGTAAGCAACAGAGACACGCAGTCTATCTATTTATTTTTTGCAGTGATGCACACAGCTGACCTTGGCTAAACAGAGATTGTAAGGATTGATCCAGGGTTGCATTTCTTAAACTGACTTGATGGAAATAATTGATGTGTTTTCATAAGGTTCACATTGTCCTGAGAAAAAATAAAGCTCAAACAGATTTAAAAGAGGACCTCTCCACTACGTTGGACACGACTTTTCTCTCATTAGTTTGCAACTTATGCTTATTATCCTGCAAAGGCTAGACATGAATTTGATTTATAGTTTGGCCTGCAGGGGAAACTAAACCTAATACCAGCTAAGAAATAATCAACTTAATGTAAACTTGCAACAGTCAAAGTCACTGTTGAAAATGTTTGAGGTTTGCAGCTGCAGCCTGAGGAGGGTGTACTGTATGCAGCTGAAACGCTGCAAATAAATGATGCGGTGAACAAAAATATTTTAAGTGCCATTTCCATGCCTTTAGGACTGGTTCACTGGAATTACAAAACATATATTCTCACTGCGAGGGACCTAAGTTCAGCGTAATATAATAGAGAAGAAGGGATGTAGTATATGGTGCTCACAGCCTTGAAATGTTCAACAGAAACATCTGTTACATACCTTATATTGTAAAAAAAAAAATAAACTGACATTGAGATACTTTACTGGATCAACTTTCTACCCCAAACTGGCCTGTTTGGTCTGTGTTTTGTTTTTATTATGGTGCTTATAAGAGGGTTAAGTTATGTTGACTTGCTGGAAGATGAGCTTGCTTGACTCCACCATTTAGTCCCAGTGAACTTTGTTCCTTTTCTTTTTTTAATTTTTGCTTTATGGCAGCTGGAAAAGATAAAACCTGTAGTTGGCTACAGGTTTTCACCTGAAAAAAGGTAATGCTTCTTTTCAGAGACATGCGACTAACAATGTAAAATTTTAGCTAATTTTTTAATTAACTGTACTTTATATACTTTCTCTTCTCTTATCTTTTTTCTTTCACCACACAAATAATAATCTTATATGTTTGCTATATGTTTTTTTTCCCTCAAGCACTTTAGAATTTTACAATAAACGTAAAAAGTAGCCTGACAATTTGAACACCCTGTATACTACTACTGGTACGGAAATAAAGGCATGTGACTTCCAAGCTATCAAATAGTGGCATTTACTGTCTGCTGTTCTGGGAACACAATATTTACTAAATGAATCACAGATGTTCACACCGTAATGACACTAATGATCCTCCACTTACTGGATCCAAACATGGTGCATGAATAATTTTTAGCAGCACAACACAGTCATGTTAAGTGTAAACTCCAGTAATTCTCTTGCAATATTTTTTCACAAAGAAGTAAATTGAAAAGCTATAAAAGCTTTAACAAACATGCAAATCCAGAAGTACATTGAGAGTGAGTCAAGCCAGAATTTGGTTGACTTGTGGAAATTTAATTTATCTCAAATTTTCCTCCAGTGATCATTTATGTTTGGATTTCACATTTCTCTCCAACATGCAAATAAACCTGTGAATCACTTCCATTTCTGTGGTCCAGAAAGAACCGACTACAGCTCATGCCTCTATTCAAAGTACACAACACACACCACACTCACAGACAATGTAAAATCATTGCCTGAAAATGCTGTAATTAGGGCCATCCAATGGCAATCTGATCATCTAATTCATGCTCCGTCAAAGCCAAGTTGTGATAAAATGTGCTCCATGTTGCTCTTAAGGAGTAGTTTAGAGTGGAGGAACTCCCTGCAAAGAAAGATAGTGCTCTTGAACTGCTGGATACCAATTACAATCCTCTCACAATGGGGGTCCGGAGATTTCCCCATAATTACTTGTGTAGGTCCAGAGTAAGGAGGTGCACTGCAGAGATCAGAGACTTAAACCTCTTGCACACTGGACAAAAAAAAACATTAACACCCACTTAAAATTGTCTTTCATCCTCAGTGTAAAAGGATGCAACTGCATTATGCCTGACATCAAATGACCTTGCAGGAAATTATCATTTTCAGCCTGAGTGACAGTGACGTAAACATAAAAGGCCAATGGTACCAATCACTTTCCCTGCTGAGATAGGGGCTGCAGCCCTGAAGTAAGTTTAAAAATGAAATGTTTACTGACCACTCCACCTCACAAGGAGATTCTGAGCCTGACAGGAGCACCAACTTGTGGATAAACAGAAACAAGATGGATCCATTTTACCAGTCTGCATGGCAGCTGGAAGCTCTCGCTCAGTCCTGCTGTGAAGGGCTGACTCCAACAGTCCAGTCCAAAAGATTTTTTTTTCTCAGAAAGTCGTGCCAATCAGTAGTTATTGTCAACAAAAGCTTTTGCTGTGGCAGTCTGCAGGGTTGTCCTCAGAGGCAACTAATGATACCAGTTCACTGGGGCTAACCACACGGCCTCTGGCACTGATAACTACTGCAATTTAGAAATATTTATTTTATTACCTAACTGCAGTGTAAATAGGTTATTAGTACAGTCTTCCAGGCACTAATCATCACCTCAGGATACAAAAAATCTAATCGAATAGCATTGATCAGGCTGCTGTCCATCAAGTCAAGGTGTGTTGGAATGTGTACGAACAACATGGTGAGATGTGCTATTCCTTTAATTGTGCTACATTCAGTTTTGTATGAAAAAGTGCTCTATCAAGTCTGATTGACTGATCAATTGTTAAATAAACTAAGTTACAAAAGATAAAGGATGCTATATAATTGATATACAGAATGGAGACAAACACATTTTGACACAGCGTAATTGAATCCTGCCTTCTTGATCAAAGTAGAGCTTCTCACTGTTCAGAGGGAAGCTCTGTACATAGTAAAAGCGTCAATCAATCACATAAACTGGGGTAATTAGGTTTCCTCATAGCAGCAATAATATAGATCTTGGCTGCACTTTGCAAAATGAATCAGCAACCATTCCAGGCTCCAGAAGATATATGAACGTGAGGACTGTTTGATAACCTGATGCACAACAAGCAGCAAACACAACCGTGTTGAAACAATAAAACCAGCGGATGTTCAATATCAACAGTAAAAAATCAGCACACACAGCAAAGCTTGAAGAAGCATTCCTACATGGTAATGGTCTTCCTCTAAGTGCTCAACTGAGTCATTCCAGCAAACTCTGACAACCACACACCTCCCACATCTCCCATCTCAGCAGCCCCTGGGTGTGGCTAATCACTCCGTAGCTTCATCACCCACCGGATGACAGCCCCGGCTATAAAAACACAATGTTTATAGAAGGCGTGGCTGCTGCAGTGGCCTGCTGTAAACACGATTTGCTTGTACTTTAAAGTTAAAGACATCACAACATAACACTAAAAATAAAATGCATCCCCTCTCTGATCTCAATGAAAGAAATCCATGTTATAACCTTCACAATTCAGACAAGATTCCAAAGAGGATTACCCTGGGGCATTGAGAGTTGGCGTAGCCTGATTTGCCCCTAGCTGATTATGACATGAAATGGCTGACGGGTAGCTTGGCAGCCCTGTGTTGACCTGCACAATCCCTCAGCCCCTAAGGCACCATAGGTCTGCACTATCTGATCCCAATGGCTAAACATTAGACAGTGCTGAGGCTTGCAGAAACTCTTGTATACAAACGCCTTTGCATTTTCTTTTGTTAGCTAATCTGCTACAAGTTTTCAATGCAGCATTTACTCCCAAATAGAAGCCAAATGTGACACGTTACTGTATAATATACAACAGAATTAAACCATAGATCTATGCTGTCTTCCTTTCTTTTCTCATTTTGATTGCTCATGCATAAGAGGGAAGTGACCTTTCATCCATCAGGGCAGGGCACGGTATCCGCCAATATATAAATGAAATTCTCCCAGTAAATTAGGATTGATCACCAGCTCTAGGCCACAATCAGAATCCTTAATCTAATCAGAACTTGGCCTAGACAGAAAAGGATACTTCCATAAATAACAACCATATAAGACCCAGCAAGTGCCTATAACACTGAGTCTAAATTTGATCATCCTCTTCCTCTCCACAGGTGTGCTTTTAGCTCTCTACCTTCAAACACTGCCAGTCTGACTTAATGCTCACTACGTGTATCCTCACTGTTGTTTTTCCTACACTGAGGGTTTTACATCATACTTGCATCAGCGGATGTGAGCACCACATGCAAGAGTCACTCCTAAGCAAGTAATGCCCATGGAAGCCTCGCTGGGGTGATCCCAGAGAGACAGAATCTGTCAGAGGCACCTCGCCCGGCGACACCCAGAGTAATAAATTACCCAGAATTAACACATCATCCTGTGCTCCACACAGCAGCCACACTCCAGTCATGCCATGCAGCTTAATAGATCTATTAACCAAAAATGGAGATGGGGTACCCTCCGAGTAAAAGCCATGTTTGGTTGATTCTAACTGCAAACTGTAGGCTGAGAAAAATAGAATCTTTCATTTGATCTAAGTTATTGGAACAATATTAAATGATGTAAGGCAAGTTTACAGTCATAGAAAGTAGTCTGACTCATTGCTAGTTTAGAAACATTTTAAATGATTGAAATTTGTTTCCCCTGGCTTACATGTTTTAACATGTCACCTAAAAAGACAAGAAGCTTAGAAGCTACCCACAACACTCGCTTTATCACCTGTTTGGGAGGACTTCTGACATGTGTCTTCATGGCCATTAAAAGCACACTCTCCTGTTGATGTCTGCCACTGATAGCAGGAGATATCTAATAGCAGATTCAAAATGCCAGTTGTGCAGCTTTTATCTACGTGCTATCTTTGGCATGCAACCAGCACTGTGACATTCTGATAGTGCAGAGCACAGCAACACACACATTTCATGCCGCTGCTCATGCATAAAAAAGGTGAATGAAGACGAGAGGTTCAGAGTGTCTCTCATATGTTTTTTAAGACTTTGCTGACATGCCCTGACGGTGGCAGAGGTGATAGACACTACTAAAATTACATAAGGAATTAACACATTTAAAATAAAAACTGTCTGGGATATGCTATATTGAGTTTTAATGCCAGTTGTTTTCTGAGCTAGAATCTTTACCAACGTTACAACTGGTTTATCCCTAAATCACCAGGAAAGCCATTTTATCGCTTCCTGCCAAGCTTTATCTTTCCTCGTTTTCTACTTTTTTTGCATAATTTTCCTGAATAAAGAAAAATACCTCAGGAGCCACAATTAAATTTTCATGAATGAATGATTTAACAATAGTGAAAAGTTATGCATGATGTTGGAAGTTGTTTCAAAGACAAAAATAATAATTTGTCACATGATTTAACCTACAGTTTGGGAAAATTTCAATTACCAGTCAGCCATAGTTGTCTTCTGCTAAAACCCTTTTGTTTTTTATTCTCAATCAATGGAAGACGTTTCTTTCCAGGCAGAATATAAACTATTCATGTTAAATATCATAAAGAGGTAAGTTGTGGACTACATACACATGGAAACAGTTGTTCACCTGTTGGTGCATTTAATGAATAGAAGTAATGATTCTGAAATGGAAACTTCTACTGCAGTAGTCTCATGTTGTGGTCGTGTCTTCTGTTGCGGTCCGTCTGCCCCACCCAAAGCCACCCCGTCCTTCCGCCGCCACCTTTGTCACCACACTCATTGCATCACTAATAGAAGTGCTGATAGGATGTTTTGGAGAAGTTGCAAAAGTCAGGTGCAGAACAGCAGCTCCACACATGAACTTAGATACAGACACAGGGGGGGGATTATGTGACACCATGGCCTAGAAACAGAGGGCTAATGGGGGGTTTGTTTATCAAAGTAGCGAATGCAGAGACACTAAAAGTATGTAAGCTTAGCTTTGTAATGAGATACAATTAACTGAGTGCCTGTTCAGCCGTTTTTGTGAAGATCCCGTTTTGTGGAGTAGGCAGCCCATGAATAAATATAGGTTGGAAAATGCCAATGTAGAAACAGAACTGGCAATGTTGACACACAATGATAAATTGATTAACCATAGGTTTGATGTTTCTTATGCTAATTAGCCACGAGGAGCAAAAGCCATGCTAGTCCGGGAGAGCTGTCATTTAAAGTGGGATTTGTTTTAGCTTAATGAGCTATAGAGTACCTGTAGTAAAAGTAATGCTGAAATGCTGAAAAAAGATGACAATAATACAACTCCTGAGGAACCCCAAGTCTCACTGATCTTAAACTATCTTTAAATATCTTTTTTTTCAATAAATATAACATAGCATTGCAATGACACAGTTTAACTGAGATACACTTTTTTAAGATCTGAAAAAGCCTCACAATAATAGACCCAGATTAAGAGCTAATGTTTCTAATCGCATCAACGTTATTAAAAGAATTAGCTGGATGGAAGCATTCCTGTGGGCATGTCTTTTTAAGTGCTGCCAACCTCAGCAAAACTTGAAGGGAATCCAAGCATTGCTGCTAGTCAGACCATATCTAATTTGTGCATTGTTAAGTGGCAATGAACTATCATTAAAATTGACTTTTTTGAAAGTGCAATAACTGTGAGGGTAATGTCGCCATGGAGACCAATTTAGATTCTGAGTATGTAGTTCATGGGCATTTCCATTTAATTTCAGAGGAGTGAACAACTTTCCTATAGTCCCAAGTTAGGTTTAAAACTCAAGGATTGCATCACAAGTCCAAACGACAACAAGATTTACTAAAGAAAATCATTGTAAAAACAAATCTAAATGGGTCCGAATTAACAGAACAGTTAGCAGTTCAGAGAACTGTTTTAAAAAACCTTCGTCTCAGCACACCGATGATAGAAAAGTAAAGTTGTCCCTTGCAGCTTAACAAAGTGTGCATCATCAAGGTTCAAAAAGAGGAACAACCTGCTCAAGAGCACTCATTGTCTCCTGTTTAAGTGGGGTCAAGAAAGACTCAACATGGTCTTTCTGGACCCTTCTAACCCAGCAAACCATGCAGCATCTCTCCAGCACAAAGACAAGCTTTATCCCCCACACTTAAGGTTCTCTCTTCTGAAACCTCTTCTGAGTTGGAATTGCTTAAAGTTTAATGGGAAAACTCATACAGAAATGAGGTCCTGGTAAGAAAACCTAACCTCTCACTATCACTCAGGATCTGGCACAGTGTATTAAGGCATCCGTTACAACGTGGAACAGAAAGTTCTGGAGGCAAAGGAAGAAGAGAATAAAAATACTGAACAAATAACACTTAATTGAGGTCAGTGTGATTGAACGCTGCAAGGCTAGGATGGCTTTAACATAGGTTCCAGATGGCAGGCTGTTATTTCACTGTGCCCTGCTAATACTGCAGGATTCGATGTTGGTAACCTGAGTGTCCCCTGGGCCCCCTGGCTCCTCCACCACGCTGAAATCAGGGCCAAGCTCCCTCCACTTGCTTCTCTGCAGGTTTACTCAACTTTGAAAGGGGGTGTGTTTGGATATAGTAGTGGAGGAGGGGTGTGTGTGTGTATGTGTGTGCAGGTGGGGGCTGTGCAGTGAAACAAAGCATGTTAACACCATTTCTGTGTTTAACAAGTTTAGAAACAAGCTGGGGTTTCCTTCAAATCCACATTGGATGGTCTTCCACACTCCTAAACAGCAGGAGAGAATCCCTGCCTTTTGACTTGTCTTTCTTCCCTGTGCTGTCTCAGCTGAACTGCCAGAAACACACTCATTCTGTCATTGAAATGTCTCGGCTATATGTTAGTATCTCTCATTGCCAATCCTTTGGGAAAAAAAAGGAAGAAACACAGAGATCGATGATACATATTTGAAAATGTCTATCCAGTCATGCACTGCGTTTTCCATGTGGTGTTAAGATCTGAAAGCTGAGGCCACTGCTGGGAATTCCTGTAATATAAGTTCTGGGTCTTGTCCAAGAACAAAGGCTTGAATTTTCTCCCACTTCTTAAAAACAAGCCAACCAGTTGAATTAGATCCTAATTTACATAAGAAACCTTAGTACAACTTCATGTGGTCTTAATTTACAACTGTGAAAAAGTGAATGAAGAACAGGAAGCAGCATTGGTGGAAACCTGATAGATTAAAACTGTTTGAAATGTATAAAGAACTTCAATCTTTATCCATTTCTATGAATTAAAGACTTCATGGATAACCAACAAAGGATTCCCAACAAAACCAGACATAAAGATTTCTACAATCTCCCACATCTCAGCATCATAGTATTACATGTTATATGCTAACATAGCACATCATTTATTTAAAGTATTAGGCAGAAGTAGTATAAATTATTGAGGCAGTATGATAGCAGAGATAATTATGTAGAAAAGCAGTTATAGCTTCAAGAAAACCATGTCGTCATAATGAAACGGGTCTATAAAAGAACTCTGCAGGTATATTGATATTCTGTGTAATCTAAAATATTATATTCAGATTTTTATCATTTCAAAAATGTTTGCATACAAAATAATTTGTTGCCCCTTCTGTGCTTCATATAACCAACTTTTTTTTTTTTAGATCTATCAGCAGCAAAACCAAATGCAGGGGTTCCAGATTCCTTTTAGTGATGTTTTGTATATTTTTAAGGTAACAGCAGGTGGAATCAAAGGACAGTTAGTGTTTTTAACCATAGCGTTACTTCAACATGTTCTCAGCACTTTAGCTGATTATAATCTGGTATATTTTAATATTAAGAATCAAACGAAGAAGGTATGAAATTAAAAACAATGAAGTTAAGGTTTCTGCTTAATGAAACTACTACAGTGAGAAGAAAATCAGACCAGGAGACATGTAAAGCTTAACTTATTTCCTTTTTTTGAGTGCTTTCTTTTCTGTTTGCTCTTGTATTCATATTAGTTTAGTTTTCACCTTCATGGTTGAGAGCAATTAATTTCTGTGTTTAAACTGATCCGGTTTTTATATTCAGGAAAAAGAAAAACCCTGTTGTAGACAATTATGATCGATGCTGGGTGAAAACATATAATAGCTTGATTTTTCATTTGTTTTCTTCTTGGTGTTAATGAAAAACTGTTGGGGACATTGATTGCTTGCAACCCATACACAAGTCCTTGAACTGATGTGAACAAATAAAGCTAAATCACTAAAACAGGAGTTATGAGCTTGTCAGCTGACAACAATAAATAACTCCTGTTATGGGTCCAGCTGTGTGCTAAGGAACAGCAGTTTCCTTTACTGCGATTTCATTCTAACTCAGCACAACAGCAGCCTTCCAAGCCGTGATCTAAATCTTATAAGCTCCCTCTGTGTTTCTGTTGGTACTGATCAGCATACAGAAACATTCAAGCACATTAAGAACGCCTGAAATACTGCTAGCATTGAATGAAAATACAGGAAACTAATGGTTTTGGTCATATGATGCAAAACCCACACCCACCCACAGTAGGCTGACAGTTTTAATACCTTCTCCTATCTAACACCATTTTGTACTTTGCACATTTTATTGGCACATATTTCTGCAGCACAATTTTTATTACAGCCCCTACAGTATATAGTGTTGTGAACAACACATTTTAAGTGCAAGTTTACATGATTTAGCAGCATCTGCTGCCTATTGTTTCTGAGAATATGAGGACTTATACTGACCCTGGGTTACTGCTGTGAAGAACCAATTAGAAACTCAGCTTCAACAATTAAAACATTTATTTGCAGCAATTATATATCACAATATAAAACTTGAAATGCACCCATCTATAGAACCGGGGTGAGGAACCTGGTTTAACTGACTCCTATTAACTCCTTACATACAGATGTTTGGCATCACTGGCAATTCGTTTAACATTATCTTTCAACATGTGGACTATTTTGCTAGAACTAAATATATGTTAATCAAAGTGAATACTTACTCTTAATGACAATGTTGTCCTAAGTTTAACCACTTAGTTTTGGTGGCTTAATGCAACATTTACATCCCTAGCCAGCAAGAGGCTGATTAAAGTATGTAAATGACATGCTACAGTTAGTATATGGAATGTGACATAAATCAATATTTCTGTTGCTACATCTCAACTCAGAATGTTAAGGTTCCTTTACTTATGTAATAATTTATCATCAACTTGTCACATACACTTATTTTCATTTGCATAATGAAGCAGAAATGCATGCAGGGACATGAAAAGAAGAGAAATGGAAATAAGTTCAAAGTGGCACAATCGACAAATAAATTAATCTAAAGAAATCATCAACATTATAATCTAAATATAAGTGCAAATATTCAGTTATACTTTGTAAAATATTAACAAATAAATTAATAAAATAGATTAATAAAAATATAAGTTTAGATAAATATAAAGGAAATGTAAAAAAATGAATATATGAAATAAATGAATTATTCATTGTCATATCATGAAAGTAAATAAATTGCAGTATGAATACATAATTATCACATACTGATATCTGGTCAGTATGCAATGTGTTGGTTTGAGAAAGGTTTTAACTGAGAGTTTTCACATCTGAAAAATCCGACCACGATAAAATGTTCAAATCAAATTACTGCATACACAAATATCAAATGTATTACTGGCAACTGCATGTATAACAGGATAGCATTTGACACCTGTTTTACATTTAAAATGAAAACCTACTGGCAGTAGAAGAAATAGAAATGAGAATAATTCATTACACAAATCTGATTCATAATTACGATGATTTCGATCGCGTGCATATATCAGAGCCATCACTACTGATTACCATTATCATTCAGGGGAAAACGTGAATACAGAGTACTTATTTGTGAGCTAGCACATTTACCATGCAACTGGTCGGTCCGTGCACAATGATTATGCACAATGTTTGCTCTTGTAGAAATGAAAATGAGAAAAAAGGGGAAACTAAAAAGGAGGAATGCAAATTCACCCTTCCTTAAAATGAGCTCAAAAAGCACGAAAGCATTTCCACCAAGTTGTCATTTTATACAACACTGCACCGAACAAAGAGAAGCCGAGCACATGAGGCAGTGTGTGTGGGTGGCACAGTGGGCAAGAGGGAGCGGTAGAGATGTGCCAGAGCTCTTTTCTCCCCCAGATTATTGTTTCTTTCATATACTCGTAAATTAAAGGACACAATGTGATAACAATTTGAGGACACTGCTCAGTTTCTTTTTCTAACCTCAACATGATCCTGCACAAGGATGCATTTCATAGAATTAGCGAGTACTGCAGTGGCGTGTGTTTACACGTGTATCTGCAATGTGAAATTTTGATAAAATGGTTCTGAAACATTTCGGGAACAGACCAGTCACTTCTGAGGCCTTTTGTTCTGCTGGAAATCCCTGCAGCCTGTAACAGCTGAATATGGAATGACTTTAACAAACCATTCAGCATAAAATTAAAAACCATAAGAGTGAGATCAAGAGGTTTCACCATACATTTTCCAACATGTTCTTCCAAAGCATGTGCATAACAGGATTCATGTACTGGCATGTAAGACAGCCGGAAAACTAACACAGATCTTAGCTGCACCTATTGATTTCTGAGAAAAAGAAACAAGTTACATAAACAGTCAGAAAGTGACAGAAAAAAACTGCACACACAGTCTCTAGGCATGCCAAAGTGAAAGGGGCTGGATGTTCTTTTGTTTTGCAGAGCCACTTTATGATTTAGACTGATAGGTTACATGTATTTTTGCATAAAAACACTTTTACGCAGCTTTAAAGCAGATGCTTTGAACTGTAAAAGGCTGTGAGGGCACTTGGGAGAGTCAGAGAGTTTGAAGTGCATTGAGCAGCTCTGTTGATCTACAGCATTAATGCACGTGTGCTGAGGCAACCCCATTACTTATTGAACAGTGCACATGTACTACATATCAAAATGAAAGCAAAATACTTGAGCCTGCACATAGGATATCTGAAAATGCAAGCTGGCTGTGAAATTAAAAACATGCTCTCTGATCCAAGAACACGTTGCAGTATTGTGTAAAAGGTCACATGCACACGCGGTTTCATACGGTTTCTTTTCTCAGGAACTTTCCTCGGCAGAAATGTTCAGCTTATGTCTATTTTCTGCCCAAAAGTAAATTAATCAGAGCATTCAAACACAAAGACTTTCTTCACTGAAGAGAAATATCCCCAAAATGATGTCCGCAAATACAATCTAACAGAATTTCCGTGACACCTTGAAACACTGCTGGTGTAAAGGTTTTTGCCAGTCTTTGAACATCGATAACATAGGCGAGGAGCGGTGTTCCACTTATCTGAAAATGATGGCTGTTTCTGTTCCCATACTACATCTAAAGAGTGGAAAAGTATGAAACAGCAAACATAATCAACACAATAGCTTGCTGTGAATTCTCCACGCTGAAACACACTTCTGTCTGATGTGGAGTTCACACATCCAGCCCCTCCAGAAACTTTTTAAAAAATGTGAGGGTTGCTGTGCATGTGTGAAAACAGCTTAGGTTACACTATTCAGAGATATTTGTAGACATTGGACCTTAACTGCTGTTTTCCATGAAGCAGGAATCTGCTGTTTTTCTCACTTTTCAGTCTTTGGAGAATGAATTAAGTTTGTGTTAACCAAAGTTTCTGCACTCAAAAGACCCTTGTTGGCACAATTTGTAATAACGTCACTAAAGACTTTTATGCTCTGCTTCTGACTTAATAAAATATAAGAACTGTCTTTCATTAAGTAATGTTAATGTTAAATTTAGAAAATATACACTCAGAAGCTGTAGCATTGTAAGTGCAAATGAATACCTGCAGGCCACAAATACCACGAAGCAGCTGATGGCTAACGTTGATAAAACAATCTAACAGCCACACGTTTAATGAGACACAACACATTATAAAGCAATTTTAGGGATAACAACAGAATCAAACATGTGCAAATATTCATATTCTAGATCACTAAGCTTTATATATTCAACCACTGTTGTGCTCTTTATTTTTCAAAAAAAGGCACACAGAAAGGCTGTTAATACTAAATGCTCAGGCTCTAGCATCTGTCCTCTATAAATAAAAAACTCATATTTGAAAAAAAGTGTCATCATTCTGAGCTTTTACAAAACTTTGCCATTAAACAACAGATGCACGAAAACATGCACACACACTAAACAGTTTAATACCCTGAGGCCTGTTTAAATTGCCTCCTGCACTAGCTCTCTGTCATGTCTTACTCAAGCTGGTGAGGTACAAATGAGACACAAACAGTTTAGACGCTGCCCTTTCTGTTTCCCTCTGTCTGTTCCTGTATTGCTTGCTTTTACTTTGCTGTAGAAAAACACACAAGATTATTGCTCAAACTACAGCAATAAGAAGTAATATCTCGGAAGTAAGTACACAGCTGGCTATATTTTTAAATTTACCCTTTGAACAGAGCTTATTATTTCTGTTTCCCCTGAATGAAATTCATTCTTTTAGATAATTAAAACCTGTTATGTGATGTTGGAAGCTGAACATCCGACCTTTTCAACACAGAAAAACTGAGCTAAAAGATAGGACATCATATTATATTTCTTTCCACATAACTGCGCTGAAATGACAAAAACAACTTTCAGTTGTATCACGAGGGATTGTAAATTTTAGGTTTCCAACACTAGAATGCAAGGCAGCAGTTGGTGAGAGGCAAATGTCACTTCTGAATGCTTGGCTCAGCGATTGCTTCCCATTTGCAAGCATTCACATCCACATCAAAATTTGGCAGCTAAAGTTTGAAACATAGCTGATGGTATGCAAAGGCAATGTTATTATTTTTTTTCTCACAACAACACAAAACTACACGCTTCAGTGCCACACCAACTTGTATTTGTGCAGCATCCTCACAGCAGGGGGTGACCATGCGGATGAGCAACATAATGGTCCTGGTCTGGGACAAGGGCCAAGTCATGAAGGGCTCTGTCACAGGCACTGGGATGGTGCATGTTTGGCTGCTACATGTGTGGTCAAATGGCTCAATAGATTTAGTTTTTAGACGGGCACGAGAAACACTATTTTCTGATTTTCTTCACTTTGCTATGAGCTGTCATAAACTGTGAGGCGTAAGGACCTAAAAACAAAAGCACTTCAGTGTAGCTCGTCTGGAAAACATAACATGTGGAGGTTTGGTCAATCCTAATTTCCATGACATCACCACATAAACTGTCTTCTTCTGCCTATTTTTGTAGACACAATGGAACTGGTCTTATTAGCTGCTTGATTTATGACTCGTGCACACTGTGTATATATTCCGTAATGTGTTCCCTGTAAACACAACGAAAAATAAACATCTCCATCTTAGCACACTGGAAAGACTATATCTGCGGATGGAACATGTGTTGCTTTATTCTACAAACAAGCCTTCCTTTTCACTCTAAATGACAGCGCTGGTGTACTCAAATGGAGCTTTTGGAATCATGCATTGTATTCCTTTATAGCACATTTGAAGTTGCTTGCTTTTGGCTATGCAAAGTAACAATTCTCTGAGTGTTAGACATCACAGCTCAACCTGCTGTGTATTTAGCTGTCATGAATCTTTTTTCATCATCCACCAAAGGTTTAAAACACAGACTAGTCAAATTCATCTTTGAAATCTACTGGTCTACCGTGGGGATTGCTTATAAACTGTGCTATAATGCGATGGGATATCTTTGTTCAGAAAGATCTCCATACACAGCAATCTGCCTTCATATGAATATAACTATAACTACATGAACAACTGCATTTCTGAACATGAAGGGTGTAAAATTAGGAAGCCTAAAAATGCTTCTGTGATATGAATAATGATAGAAAAAAGAAAGCACATACATGCCGCCTACATGTGCCTCATGGTATTTACTGTTCTTATCCGTTTCCTTTGAACTGAATATTATAGCAACTAATTAACACTCTCATCTTGAATCTTAAATAAATTGTTTAATATCAAAGCAGCTCCATTTTGAACATCGGAATTATCTTCTTGATGGTGAGAAACGCCGTTAATACAAATGCTTTGAATACCATAAGAGAGCATGAAGCTTTCTGCATAATGGCTGCCATTTTGAAGTCATGTCTGTAAACGCAACAGTTTAATCTTTGGATAAGAGTCACAAAGTCACGTCTCTACACAATTCAGGATGATAAAGATGGGGCAGTAACCAACCATGCCATTGCAGTCCATTAACAAATAAGTAATTTGATCAAATATTGTAATATTGTGATTGGAGAAATAAAAAAGAATGAATGAAAAGAGAATGAATAGATTATTCTAGAGGGAAATTATACAACATATTGCAGTCTTGTTTGACAATGTTTAACTTGTGTGTCATATTTAATGTCATATTTATATGCTAGGTGGCATTAAAGAGGAGAAATGCTTCTTTTGGAGAAAAAAAGAGATGGGTTTGGTATAAAATCCACCTTACAATGGACTGTAAATTAGAGGGTTTATGTTTAGCTGCCTCACTCATAAATCAAAAATGTTGTTTTGATCATTTAAAAATGGCCTGTGATGGTATATACTGTGTGTCTCACAAGTAAATGAATGAATGAGTGTGTGCTTTTCCTTTGTTCACAACGGTTCGATCAATCTACGTCACACACTGCTGGGATCCAAGAAAGCAGCGTTGACTTTGAACTCATCTGAATGAATGGTTCTCACGTTTTAGCCGTAAGTTGCTATAACCAGTGTTTCCACAGAGTTATCTGCTCTGAGTGAGGTGGGAGTGGCTTTAACACAGTGAAACAAGCACACACACGCACACACACACACGTACAAGAGAAGAGGAGGGTAGAGAAATTAGTGTAAATGAGACAAAAGAGCAGTTTCTCAGGTTTCTTGGGCAGAGCGGATGGGCTGGCACGAATGACCTCTATCATTCGCTCATATTGTTTGGATGAGCGGCTCCATTAATGCTGGGGCGACTCATCAACCTAATCGATTGCAACAATAGTTCTTTGCCAAGATGGCTGTGCCTGGGCAAAACATAGATTTGCCACACAACACAAACTGTAGCTGAAGAATCCCAGCCATGATCATCTTTACAACGACATGCTCTCTGTAAGCACAGAGAAATGGGAAATCCCACTAGCACAACTGCATGAGCGTTTAAAGCGAAAGACATAAGCAACAAGAAGACAGGTCCAGTCTACTTTGTGTTCTCCCCTGACTTATTCTATCAACAGCACTACAAAACTCTTCTGTCAAATGTTGTCAGTTGGCTATTTAATATATTCCAATTTCTTAAATCGTTGTTACAGAGTTTAATTATCATCTCTATGATTATTATTATAAGTTCTTACAAGTTCTTAAAATTAATTATCCAATTCAGTGCCTCAGTTCAAAACAATAGAAAAGAAAACTAACAATGTTAAACAATGGAAATATCACATACAAATAGGCTCTGTGTTAAAATGGCTCCACTTCACAGGAGGAATAATCCAGGCAATACTTTTAGTCTAACTGTAAACTTTATCACAGGCAGATTCTCCTGTGATCTAAACATGAGCAATGAATGAGAGATTATTTAGCATGTTGGTTAGAATAATGTCATCTCTTAGTAATTCAGCACATGCTATTCTATCTGTTAGTTTGCTACAAGTACGCTGCAGCAGGCTCACTTCTCTATTTCTCTTTGTTGTCTTCGATGCTGGAATATATGACGGCAAATGTAACCTTCCAGTTAACAGGCCACATATATGTTATTGGTTTGACCAATAAAAGATATTAGAAGTTAAGTGGTCACACAGTGAACAAGAGAAGTCCTGAACAGACAGAGAAAAGACTAATCAAGATGCTTTGATAACCATTTTATAACAGCATCACTGCCCTCTGAATCAAAGTGTAATTGAAGCATGAGATTCCTCCCTTAATAAATAGGCTTGCCAGTGATATCTTGAGCATTGTTTTAGTTCAACCTTGGGAGCAGGGCAAGCTTGCACAGTACCAAAAATTCAGCTGCTGCAGCTATTTTCAAAATAGCCATTGTGCCTTGCTCACTTTTACACGTCGACAGGTTGGATATAGTGCCAGCAAAGGGTGGTGGTGGTGGTGGTGGTGGGGGGGTCTAACTGGAAAAAAAACAACATAAACTCTTCCAGACTTTTACAATCGTTGGTACGTTGTATTTCTACGAATGTTTGTTAAATTCATTGATATGAGATTCAAAATGGTTGTCATATGTTTCACTCTGTGTTCAAATAAACGATATTTGTATGTACTGCACATCTTCATAAAAGGACACAAATAAAGACAAAAAATGCTCTGAATCTATGGGCACACCAAAGCTCTGTGTTGCTGCCTCGTCTCTGTTACAGGCGACAAGTGCATATTGGCAGAGCACTGTCATCAACAGCCAAAACCTTCTATTCTTGTCTACATTGTTGGTACAATTAGTCTTCAAGCTGAGGAGCCATGTAGATCAACAGGGAAATATGGGTTTTCTGATGAGAAGAAAAGTACAAAACATTTAAACCACAATAAGGTTAAATGAAAATAGGTCAGATGCTAAATCATGTGTTTGAAATGAATGAGAAATTACCTGTTTGTAGGTGTAAGTAGAAAATAATGTCTTCCTCTGTTTACGTTATGCAGCTATTACTATTAATTCATGTAAATGTATCATTTCTGATAAATAAATAAACGATGCAACTCAAAGCAGGCATGGTCTGTGTGTCTCAAATTTGTAAAGGAGAGGTCAACGGGCCCCGCCTACGTTTTCAGCACTGACATTCTTTTTTTGAAAAATGAGGCCTGTCACTAAATGTCATCTTACCACTTCTATGTTATCTCATCACTCTTTTCACAGGTTGTCACATTGAGGCCCTGTCTCTGACATGAGCAAACTGTTAGCTTCCTTCCAGGCAGACTGGTGGGCTTTATTAATATTTATAGAATAACAGCTTAAGGCCATCCCCCTGAGAGCTATCACTCCACTTTGCTGCCTAACACCTACAAAATATATTGACAGCTCCTTTTTTAAATCTCCCCTTCCTCTGACAACATCCATGTGCAGGTGTGCAGCAAGTTTAAATACACGCCAGTTTTCCTAAGGAATAAAGAAAATACTTTTAGTTGCTTTTGATTTCATATCTTGCACAATGGGGACACAGAATTCAATTTCCAAAATGGGCAATTTAAGAAGTCTGGGACTGAGTATCCTTGTTATTGGATTTATAAGAGAAAAAGAGGCACAGCAGCAATGTTGTGTCATCGATGTCACCCTGATGTGTGGCTGGATGTACGAACAAGCCCTGCTGATAGCTCTCTGATGATCAAGAGTATTACCGGCCAGTTTGAGGCGGCTTTGTAGTTCCTCTCCTGTAAACTTCAGCAGTTGTAAAGCTGACCCTTGGCATGAAGTGACACACACGTGGATATAATCAAAGGAGACAGTTTTCTTTCTGAGACACTATCTAATTCATGGATTAGTAGGACTCACATAAAACCAACTGCAAGGTAATCTCATCTCTCAGATAAACATGTCCAGAGCTATTCTGACGGCAACAGCCATCCCACAATGATGTGACTGCATGCCGTGTTTGCAAAGCACTCACCAGTGAGCATTACTTTATTCTCATTATTAACATTAAAGCATTTGGTAAGACTCCTCCATTGTTCTCTCAAGCAAATGACAAATAACTCACAACTCTGTTAATGCCAATTTTGAATGTTTATGTAATCAGGCAGTAGCTGCCAGTGAACCTCAAGCAGTGGTTTCTCCCATAAGCTAACATACTTCGAAAATCATATCCAGATGACACCACAAGCGATTCACAGAGTAAGACGGAAAAAAGGGAGTAAAAGAAAAAAAAAACTAAATCTATTCTTTCATCATAACTAAATATATATAAAGACAAAGAGAAAATCATTACTTTTAACTTTTTTAGTTTTAAAAGCATATCCATGTAATAGGGAAGCAAAAGTATGAAGACACACTGACAGAGAGCTGGTGCCAACACAACAAGACAAAAATACCCTCTGATGTGAAATGTTTTAATTACTTAAAAGGCGGCTTAATCATCGAGGGGTACGATAAGCTTCCTGTCTTGCGCCTTCCCTTTCATGTAGTCCTAATTCACATCCTCTAAAATGCCTCTGCCATAGCAATCACGGCTTTAACTCAAAGCTATAAATTAGCTTGAGATCGAAGGGGGATTCAGGACTGAAGTCAAGCACTGTGAAGTTAAATCTTTCAAATGGTCTATAACACCATGGAGTAAAATTTCAGTAAGGCTCCCTAAGTCTTACCTGAAATATAAGAAATAAAGATCCCAGGGCTATTTTCATGATGCCCACTTTGACCCTCTAAAATGAGTTTAATCTAAGCCTAAAATATGTTTGTTACAACTGAGAAATTACATGTTATTTGTTTTTTTCCTTCCTATTAATGGGACATTTGACTTTTTTAAGACACAGATCAGATTCCATGCAATGTGCACTGCTGAAACTTCATTGTTCAGTGCTGGAGCATGCAGTGGGACTCTTTCTAGATAGTTCTTTGTTGCAGAGAAGTAGTCTGTTATAACATGAGTACATGTCCTTACCATATAAGTTTCTCAATGGCAAGCCTCCAAACTCCAGCCTAGTCTTGCTTTTTCAGCTATCCTACATTAAGGTAACAAGACATATAATTATGAACCCTGCTGCAGAAAACAAAGACATTATAACAGATTATGAGACTGACAGTATCAGCACTCTGCTACAAAGTCCATGTATTCTTTTAGATCCAAGTAATATCCTGGTGGTGTAGTGGCCGATTACTATTCCAAACATTATGCAGCCATAATGACAGCTTACTGTATATGTTTCTTTTTCAACTGTAATTCACTGGGGTTTAATTACCAGCAAATTGACTGCTGTTTCACTACCTTGCATAAGATTATCCTGGTCATGATGAAATGCCACTTGGGAGGCTGTTCTGATGGGAGGACTTGAAGATGCGGAAAATATAAGATGCCACTTTGTTAGTCTGATAGCTGCTAGGAATACGATGGCTGTCAGCTAAATCGCCCTCATAATGTAACTTTCAAACACTGCATCTTAGTATTCCTGTCACTTTTTCCAAGTTCAACATGAGCTGAGGCTCTATTGTCAAATTCCAAGCTTTTTTGTTCACTATGCACAGCCGTAACAGGCCACAGTGTATTCACACAGTGCTGTGAGTGGGGCAATTTGCTGCAGTGCATTTAACTCAAGTGGTGTAAAACACATTGACCCGACAGCTGGGCAGAGTCAGTCTGCGAGCAGTATTTGGGAGCAGTTTAAAATGGTCAGCCTCAATTTCTCTCCATCAGCGTTGAGTTTTTTAGTGCGTGATGAGCAATCAAACACAAAGGTTTGTAAGGTCAGCTATGCCAAACCTGCTCTATTGGAGTAAACTATTTGATGATGCTTCCTTTTGATTTAGTTTTTGAAGCATTTTAAGGTTGCCAATTTGTATTTGCACATTCGCCAACCGTTTCACAAACATAGTTGAGGGAAACATGCTAAACTCTGCACCACAGGGTGCAGGCCTCATTGACATCTGACTTAAGTCTTTGTAGTTAGAGTATGTATTAGAGTTAGAGCATGTAGCTTGTTGATGCACATACATAACACTGTGAAAACAACCAGATATTTCAGTGGCCAGTTGAGACAGATCACAATATCACAGCCACAAACTTGACAAACAAAAGTGAAAAACTTGGAATGGGTTTGAAATTTTGAACAGGGACATACAGCACCTCCATAATAAAAATAATGGGTCCTACTGTTCAGGAAACAAGCCTAAATGACCTGGAAGCATTATCATGGAAGAATATGGGGATAAGCTCCGAGAGCAGTGTTTGCACTAAGTGCACCTCTAAAATGGCCTCATATTATTTGGCTGTGAACAACCAAGCAAGGCAACTATCAGACCTAATGGCCCTCCTAAGATGGCTGTTTCCCCCATTACCTTTTTGGAGCCACACTTAAAATAGAGGAAATTAAACCGTGCTTGCTATGCATGGAAACCTGTTCAGCTGTATGAAAAAGAGCCACACATAACCAATATAACTCTTTGCACAACAAGCCTGAATTTGTTGTAGGATTTTGTCACACACACAAAACTGAATATCTGGTGAAATTATGTCAGTCATATTTACACACTGACTGACTAAACTTTCCTCTGTCATGAAAGTTTTCAGAACAGGTCTGATTTTCTTAATTATTTTTCCCATCAGTCAAATGCCAAAGCCACTCAGAGCCTCTGTACATACTACAGTTATATAAAAAGGCGTCAGACACACTGATTTGCTTTGTTTCCCACAGCCAAGCACTTCACGATGAACAATAATTAATGAGGAATGCAGAGTAACTGGATTACAGAAATTGGAGGTCTGCTTTTTAATGTGTGGTTTCAGTGTTGAGTACCAAACTGTCTCACTGACATCCTGAAATACACCTGAAAACGATCAGCATAATCCTGCAGCTCTTCTATCAGATGGTGATATTCTCTTTGCTCTTGATACTGGATCGCAGAAACTAGGAGAGGACCACAAAATCCTCCTCACCACTTGACAGCTTAATTTTGCCTCATATTGTGAATATCTGCAACAGACAGCTTAATAAGACACATTGGACTTAGTATGCAGAGAAACTACAGCAGCAGCATCTGAAATTCAGGCCCATGTCTACCAACTAACTGAAGTTTTTTGGAGCCTGGAGTTTTATTGTGTTTCCCTGAAAGAGCTCACATGCTGACAAATCCATTTAAAAGGATAAAAAAGAATGCAGCAGTAGGTTTTTATTCTTAATTTTATCTAATCAAGGCAGTTAAACTATGAGCTAACCTTTGCCAGCCTAATCTTAGTTTGTCCTTCATTAAAAAAGGAAAAAAAACTAAAATCTAGGTGCTTTGGGTTTGTAAAACATTTCTGCTTCACGTAATATTAAATTATTTTGCTAAAATGTTTAGTAAAGCTGCTGTAATAATAAGAAGCATGCCAAAAGTATCTGTTGTATAAACTTGGGGGGGGGGCTATATTTCAAGCTATATTCCCCCACGAATGTCATAAATGACAGATCAAGTGTTTGAACATCCCTTGAACTAAGTCAAGCAAAGGCAATTGATGTAAAAATGTTACATTTAAAAGTTTTTTTGTGTTATGGTGTAAAAGATGCAGATTGAATGCATGAAAAGTAACCAAAACTATAGCTGTGCTCTTATTAAAACAACCCCCATCCTGATAACAATGTTTCTGCTTTGCTATCTAAAATGATAGCAGTTGGAGAGATTGGGAGGATGGCAGATTTTAGGAAAAAACTTGAACAGACTAATGCTCTGTTGTTGCACTGAGCAGACAAGAATCTATCAAAGCACGGCATGTAAGGATAATGAGAAACACACCTGCAAAAAATTCTGATTTGTTTCAACAGCAACGAGAGTCATCTTAAAAATTGCTACATGCATACTATGTGGTGTTGAACACAAAGAGGAGTCTGTTGCTGTGTGCCCAGGAAGAGAAATACTATCCTGTGTCTGGGGCGCTGACGTGCATAATTTCAACCTCAATCTCACTCCTCAAATACTTTTGAGTGATTCTGACTTCAGAAAACGAAACAAGTCTAAGATTTAAGCTTTTTAAAGAACAGCAGGTTAAATTTGTTAAAAAGTGTTTTACCATTCGGCAGAATACAAAAAAAACTAAAAATATGCGTTACATGAGGTTTCTAGGACACCACTTGTGAGATCAAATGCTAGTTTCCTTCATATATTCATCAATTGAAAAAAAAGAAAAAGTGTTATCATAAAAGTATTAAATAAAACAAAACCTGCACTTTCCTTTTTTTATTAGCCTGTTATAACTAAGCTCATGAGGCTTTCTAAAGGCTGCCGCAAAGAAACAAGTGAATTCTCTTTAAACCCCAGTTAGGTTGACAGTTACAATGTTCTGCTTGTCCAATTACAGGGGTGCAGCACAAAAAACATAGATCTTATCTAATGTTGCAATAAATCAGAACTTTCCTGATACGCTTATATGAAGTCAATGCACTCTGGAAATCAGTGTCTACCAACAAAGAAAAACTGCTATGCAACAGTCAGCTGGCTGCTTGGTTGCACCACATGCTTTTGATTCCTGCAGTGTCCTTTACTCGTGATAAGAGTCTGGAGCTGTCCTGTCAAGATTTGGAAAAAATGAGGTGTTTGTGTGTGTGTGCATGTGTGTGAGAATGGCGAGAAGGGGCACTGCCTGGTTTTCACGTCCAATAAAGTGGTGTAATCGTGACAGCTACCCATTAGTTCTATGTGAGATAAATCACAAGATGACAGACTGCAGCTTCAACTAAACATAATGCTTCAGGCTAGAAAATCCACTTCTCCTTTTGTTAAACACAGTGCTACTATGTTGAAAAAGCAGGTATGTAATGAAACCTGTTATATAATTTACATGAAAATATATTTAGTAGTTTTCACTGACAGAGTCCATTTAACTTTAAGGTTTTTCAGCTGTGCAAAAGCAAGCGAAAGCTGCTTATATTTATCTCTTCTGCAGTTCTCTACCCACTGATCAGGGAGAACGTGCTCTTCATCATCCATTTTTTCCATTCCCCTAAAACACAGCCTTCGCCTCCCTAGATGACTGTATGGTTCTCACAACAATTATTACTTCAAACACACAACATCCCCTGAGAAACTCCACTGGGAGAGAAGCATTTCATTGTTTCCTCGCAGTCATCCTCCTGCCCTCATACACTCCCAACATTAGTTCAAACACAGCAATTGTTTATGGAATATAACAAGGTCCTACTGCAACTTACATGTCATCTCTCTTTCGGCATCTTGTTTCTTTGGAGAATAGCCGCGCATTCAGTTGACAATAAAACAACGACTAAGGTGAAAAGACGAGCAACAGATTTTTCATTTGTGACTACAAAGGATGGGCTGTTCCCCCTCTTATCATGCAGAGAACTAGTGCTGATGTTGCTTCTCAGAGCTCATCAGCACGACAAAGACAACTGGGAGAATGCAGCCTTGTTCTACAAAGGTTAACCTCGAGGGGACCTAACAACTTCAGACTTCTCATTTGATGCTTCCACCAAACACTTTCCATAGAGGATCGAGGGCCCCTGGATTCCCCTGGATTTAACCTCTAATATCTGAGGTCACACACCCCGCGATGGCCAATGGTGGCACTTGTGAGTTCAACAACCCCACTCCATGCACACAGAGTTGTATCTTAATGGATATCTGGATGTCTGCGGCATGTCCTGGGAAAAGTTTGATGATTAATGCAGGATGCACTGTAGAAACATTTGTCCTTACAAATGATTGGCAAAGTAAACTAATTATGAATCACCATGTGACTTCACTTCAGTTTAATTCACCTTTTATAAAAATCTTTAGCATATTTTTGCTAACACTCAGGGAAAAAGCATTTAACTGTATGCCACTAAGAAGCACCAGGCAGCCAGATCCTACCAGCAGCATGAGTTCTACACCAACACTACACTCAGACATGTGTGTGTGTGTAAGTCTTAAAACGTGCTCAGTCTGAGTGCAAAGCTGATTTATGCTGTGTGTAGGGCCCCAACAATGACTCCCAGGGGCCCACCTCATGCTCTCACTCCTCAGTTCTGAAATGCTTGTGAACTGCATTATACATCTGAGTTGTCTTCATTTATTTCAGTTTATTTGACTGTTTGGATTGTGACCCCATGTGATAATGAGCATTTGAAGGCTTTCCCTCATACATTTATAATCTTAAAAAAAGAAAGTAAAAAATATTATCAGTAATTTAACACAGAATTTCTCATGAATTTAACAAGAATACTATGCTACAGTTTTCATTAATTTAGTGAAATCCATAGAGTCAGATCTGGTCATGTATTTTATTCGTATCATCATTATTATGCTGCAGTGAAACTATCAGCTATGCAGTTTTCCCTGGGCCCTGCTTCTTTTAAGAGCAGACACAATTTACTGAGCTGGTGCCGCTACCTCACCGCGATAGAGATCCTACTACAAAGTTAAAAACAGAGCCACCTGTAAAAAAAATCTATAGAAAAAAACATGAAGTGAAAGAGGGAGGCAGTATATTCCAAATCCCAACCAGTTCAAATCTGTTTTATTCCCGAGGCTTTACACAAACATTAAATAATAATAATGTCGCAGCCTTTTCTGAGAGACGGTCACAGAACAACATAAGGTTGCTCATGCAGCCATCGCCAGCATCGGGCTCTTTTGATCTACTGAATTCATACAGCGGCTCCTTGTCGGGCTTCATTCTTATTTGTGTAGCGTTTTCTTTCACACCACTCATATTTCTGGGGACTTTTTTAAAACCCCAACCAGCTATCAAATCCGCACACTGCATTACTGTCACGGCGGTTCGTGAACCCTTCTGAATCCGAGGAGCAGGTAACTCTGCACCGCTCGCGAGGCAACGGCCAATCTTCCCCCGTTCGGGATATAACGTGCAGCCAAATGGGCAAAAAACGCACGAAGAGACAACACAAACAAACGCTGTGTGAAAACAGCATCGGTCTGTGGGGAAACTGATCGCGGCTCCCTGCATCACATTAGTTCTCCGTTTATACTGCGTGAGGCTGTGAGCTGCCCCGTTTTTCTGCTACACTGGCAAAAATCACTGAAATTAACCTTACCATTCTGAAGACACATCCAGTGTTGCAGGCCTGTCCCGTTGACAATTCACCAAATTAGTCTGAGATGCCCCCCAAAAGCCCTTACGCCTCTACTTCGTCTCCGTCTTCTTCTGCTTCCCTCCCTTTCGTTTTGATAGTAACCAGAGCAGGCGACCGTATTTCCACCGTGGACTACACGGTACGGCAGAAAGCAATCCTCCTCCTCCTCTTTCTGCTCTTCCAAGGTGCTGCTGCTGCTGTTGCTGCTGCTGCTTACAGTGCACTCAGAGGGGCACACATGGATGAGAGAGGCAGCCGTCCAAGACGTCCATTAACAAGCACAGCCCTAACTGAGCGCCGTGGAAAATCCTCCAGGAGAAATATGGGAGATAGTCCCCGAACACGGAGAGGGAGATAAGGTGACACGCCAGGCGATATGCTGGGGAATGGTGAGCTGCGTGGTCCCTCACGATTTGCAATTACGAGCTTGGAGCAAGGATGAGTGAGCGACTGTGCGTGGTCGCCCCCTTCGGTAAAGGTTTCCAAACATCCACCCGCTTTTTTCTCTCTTGGAATGGCTGTAATAATCCTATCGCGGATTACAGCGTTCAAACAGATGACTTGACGTTATTAACCTTTAGCGCATTATGTTTTAAACCATTTTCTCTCACATATGGCTTTTTCACCCACGAAAAAATGCCAGTTTAGCATATTAGGCTGACAAAACATTAAAGGAGAGGGGTCTAAATCAAGCACCCAGTTCTAAAGTTAACAATCAGTACAGTGTTTTATAATCAGTGAGTTGCACCAATAATGTTCATTGAAATGTCCATGAGAAATGACTACCTGTAATCTGTTCCTTCTTTGATTTTGATATCCTGTTATCCTGTTGAGAATATCCTGTGGGAAAGCAATAGCTTTACTTTCTATTCTTTAAATCAATTAAATGTTAATCACAAGATATAAAATCTCAATTATTTTGCTGTGCTAAGCCACAGTTACTGCTGAAACAAAATCATAATCGAGTCTTCCATCTAAATGTTGTATAATTACTGTGATTCTTCCAAGAATGTCTTTAGCCTTCCTGAAATATCACTGCTTTATGTAGGGATTATGTAATTATTGTTTAAAATAGGCTTTGTCCTCATCAATAATTAAATGTTAGGGGAAATGCTGTGTTGATCAGTTATGTTTGACTTTTGTTTGCGATTTCTTATTAAATATTGACAAGGGCTCAACGTCTGCCACACACAGTATTACATGTGATGTTTAAAGTGTAGTCCTCTTAAGCTTTAAGGTTTCCAGGCAAAGATCGCATAAATAGGTCCTAGCATTCCAATACAAATTGGTTCCAAGAGTAAAATACAACACTTATTGTATTTCCTGAAGCAATGCTGTGGCCACATTAGGTTAACGAGGAGACCATCTGTCTTTTGTCTGGCCAGGTTCTGATCTTAAATCCACCGCTGTATACTTATTTCCAACTTCTAGTTTCTCCTTCTGATTTAAAAAGAATGGTCAAGAGTTCCTGGCCTTGGAAGTGTGTTTGGTCACCCAGAGAACAAGAAGGGGGCCATGTGTGGCCTTTAATTCAATACATTGTCTGCCAAAAGCTAATCTCGGCCAGGCTCTGAGTCTCACTGCTCACGCGCTGTGAGTGAATGAGTGAAAAGTTAAATATGCTTTCAAATGTAAAACTGAAGACTTGCCCGGTATTGTCGGTTGTGTCATTGTGGGAATGTGAGATTTGCCGTTGACCCAGGCAACAGGAGGAAAGGGGCCCACCAGTTTGAGAGGCTAAATTCAGGCTCATGTTTGCAGGTGGTTGGCTGTTATTCAATGGTTATACACCGATTTTCATGCCGCCTTATGTGTGAAAAATAATTGACGATTCACAGTTGGAAGTCTGTGCTCAACCATCAATCAGAACCGATGTCATGCTGTACATTTTTACATTGAATCCACATATGTAAAAGCTCTATAATGTGAACTACATGGTATTCAAATATTATTTATCCCAACAGCGGGAAGTGTTTTGAGATCTTGTTGTCTGAGATCATTCTAAAGTATTACTGAGGTCCACTATTACTATGAAAATAACATCTATAATGTCTCAGAGGAAGTCTTCCATCAATGTGATGCTGAGAAAGGAGTCACTTGTTACCCAAATCTGCTGCTTTTTGTCAGTTTTGTAGTGAGTTTCAGCTCACTTTTTAGCTGTTCTGCCTGCTCACTCTCACTGCTGTCATAGAAGGATTTTAGCTTCAGTAGGCGGATATTTTTCTGCCCTTAAATTCATCGTACTCTACCTGCCAGCACCAACAAAAAGACAGACACATTGAGCAAAGAAGCAAAGACGAGCACTTAGCAGATAAAGAAGTAACCATTTCCCTAAAGAGTTGATAGAGACCAATCCAAGAGCTCAAAAAAAAGCAGAGTTACGCAAGCTATGTGACTTCAGATGAGTGAGATTGCTGTGTTACTACTCGATGAGTAAATGCTAATATGTTTACTATCAACTTTAAATATTGTGACATTGAAGAATTATTGGCTTATTTTTGCTTATTTAATGTTTTTGTTCAACATTTTGTGAAAATATGTTGTTGCACAAAGCAAAAAAAAAAAAAATTTAAACATCAATCCCTAATTCATTGCTGCAGTGTGGAGCAATCCAAAAAGTATATTAAATAAAAAATATATATATATTGAAAGAACCTGATAGTGAAAACATACATTGGTTTAGGATTAAAGTGAATGAAACACTGTAGGCTCTGTGGAATGAGACCATGAAAAAGAGAGAATACAGAGATATGCATCAACAAATGTCTTCACATAAATCTTTTTTTCTTGATCAGACTTCCAGATGGAGATAAGAGTACCTGTTCAAAAAAAGTGACAGTCGTGTAATGTGAACGTGCACAGTTGTCTGCTCCCATCATCACGCTATAATTAGAACATGTGGGACATATGGATGGAGACCCAACACACTAAAAGAAATTTAAATGTGTCACTGGAAATCCAAGAAGTTCTACATGAGGTAGTAGGCTTATTGGATATTAAATGCATGATTAAAAAACAGTTATTTGTCACATTTTAAACTATTTAAAGCCTGACAGCAGTCACATTGCAGGTAATTAATTCCATATTGAAGATTTTGGTCTGACTGTACTAGATCAGATAGTATGTGAGATTTCACTCTGCTGCAGTGCCTTGATTTCATATCCAAGTTTTTTTTTAAAAAGTGTTAGCTTTTGAATTAAGGCTCAGTGCTGTGACTCAAATTATATGCCCCATAAAACTCCTAATTAGGGAATGGTTGGCTATGCCGTCTCTCCCCGTCTTCTCTTTCCTTTTACTTTCCTGTTTTCTCCTTTAACCCGTTAAGACCGCAGACAACTTGTGAGCATACCTGTTTCCATGTTTAGGCAGCATCTAAGATCTTATTAGGTTAATGCGCAAAGTAAGTCATTTGAGAATATATAAACACTGTTTTTGGCATTCATCATTCTTGTTGTGTGAAAAGCTGAGAAACACCGGTGACATTTTCTTCTGCAGCATTCTTATCCTCCTGATATGATTACTTTCAATACATATTTCTGATTGGGCTTAAAGCTTTTTGAATAAAGTAGCTAAAAAATGCCCTCCCAGGATAAAACTAAACATAGATCTATAAAGGAAAAATGCCTTGCATGTGAAAAGCTGTTTATATTCATATATATTTCATTCTCTCACAGCAAGTGACAAATCATGCTGAGAGCCTAACAACAAAGCTAAGCTATGCACTGAAAAACAGCATCTTCAGTTCTGCATATGAGAACAATGTGAGAAAAAAATAACCTGGATATCAGCGTGAACATCCCTGCTTTAACCACTCTTCTTACAATTCAAACTCAACAATTTTCAAATATTCACCTCTTGTTACTATGTGGAGCCAGCAATTTTAGCAACAATTTCAACATCCAAAAGCTTTAGCACTGAGCAGAGAAGATAAGCAGTTACTCATTGAGCTCTTCAGCTGAATGAATAGAGCCCCAAATGACTTATAAATTAGTCTCTTCTTGATTTAGACTCAGTGAATTAAGTAACATAGAGAATTCTTGTATTACACAAAGTCATATAGACTACTGTGTAGATCATAAACTCTGACTTTGAAAAGACCAAAAACTCCCACTCAGTTGATCAGTTGCACACTCTTAATTAACAATGTTTCGGTGCTCAGATGTTTGATGAACCTTTCCTGGTGAAGGTTTAAGGACCAAAATGTTACTAATGAAGTAAACACCAGTGACTGACAGTGTGCGGGATGTTGTGGTCCTTTCACAGTGCATCAGTGTCAAAACTGTGATGGCTGCTCCACGGTTTGTGAGAAAGAACACTAATTACAGCGTAATTAACAGAAGCTGCCATTACTGTTGCAGATTTGGAAGATTTGGAACTACATTTTTCAAACTGACTCACAGTTACCACATCAAGACACACATTATGGTGACCCTGAACGCAAACAGGCACACAGTTTCTCAAATAAATCTAATATTCAGTGGGGAATAAAAGCAATCAAGAGATTAAGCCCAGAGATAATGGGTAAAATAAATAAACTGGCTGTTCCAGTGTTGTGTCAGTTGTAAACACGGATTTTTCAGTTAGGATTTCTTTTTCTCCTAATTATCCAAGGAAATATTGGTATTTTAAAGTCTCCCTCTGCTAAAAATCAAGTTTTGTGATGCACAGATGAAATGAGAAGCTTGCAAGCTGAGGAGAAGTTGTTGGAGGCTAATTGGAGACAACAGCAGAAACAAAGTTGAGCGAGGAGCCAAAGCACACAGTGAGCCATGGGAGGCAGCAACAAGCTTGCTCCCAGTCGAACGGGAGTTAACTGCTTCCTCTGGGAATGCTGAGCTAACCAGAGAGCTAGCGAAGTGAAGTCCTGACCAGCGCCAGTGAGTTGCAGCTCAGCCTTCCTTCTGTTGTTTGCTGCTGATCTCAGGAACTGGATTACCTGTGGAGGTGCTGAGCTAGCCAGCAGCTCTAAATTAGCTTTACTTGCTGAGCTAGAAGTACCTGACTTTTTGAAAGCATAGAAAGTAAATGTATAACTTCAGTTCAGCTTTGACTACTACTTTTCATTTGACAGTTTGTATCTCTAAAGCTACATTGACAATTAAGGATATAGTTTGATAGTTCAGCTTTATATAGGGTTAGGGTTAGATTAAATTCAAACAAATTTTACCTACATATCAAGAACAATAAATCACCTACTTCAGCTGATGTTTTACATGTGAAGTTTGTATGCAAAAAATCACTTAAATTTAAAAGAAAATAAAAAGCTATCCATCATTCACTGGACCAAATTCAGTTAATTTTATTTATATCGTACTACTTCACAAAAAAATCCTCTCAAAACACACAAAAAAGATACAAGTTCAATTCAAGTTGATTTATCTTCACTTCAGTCATTCATTCCAGTTATAGTCAATTCACAATATATTGCCAAGGTTAGAAAAACAAATGATTGTTAGATGATGATGAAATGATTTGTTAGAAAACAAATGGATTGCGCTGATTCTTCAGTCCAATCTCCCGTCCTGTTTATGCATTGAGCCACTGGCAACACTGGAGGGAGAACACTTTCTTACAACAGAAAAAGGCCATCAGCCAAATCAGATTCAGGATTATGGCCATTTATCTTGACCAGTTTGGCCTCTACAATGCAAACATGCAAGTGTGTGATGTGGTTCTCACTGGTCTTTGGGGCTCATTTAGACCTAAAATGTTGGTAAATGACTATCAGAGAAACTATGATTTGTGTGTAACCCCAGTTCTTGAACCATAATCCTAAATTGGCCACTTAGGAGAAACTTGGCCTGCAGACTGTCAGATTCTCTTTATGGGTTGCATTTCATTGGGTCCTGATGGCTGCCTTATGATTGCCACTCGCAGTGCTGCTCAAGAAAGCAATCTTCAGAACCTTCTCCACATTTTGAAGCTCTCTCAAGATCCCCATGTTGACAGCAAGTGAATTACCACTTCCAGTTTGTTTGCTTTCAATTTTAACAAACCAGTTTGAGGATTTCCTCGTCAAAATGCAGAGCAAAGCTTCCATCACAACTTTCTTGCACGGCAAACTTTCACTGCAGTTCTCATGCTTGTCAGTTTGAAGCTATTTCTCTCAAACTGTAATAAGATCAGGGCTCCAAGCTGCTTCCACATGATTGATGAAAGATTAAAAGGATTGTTGAGATTGAAGGCACATTTAGCTCCCCACAGAGGTCCAATTTCTTGTCCTTGTGCTGGCAGTAAGACTGCCACCATGCAGATGAGAGGATCACTGCAGCGAATGCCAATAATGTTGGATTCTTGGGGACAGCACAATTGGGGGAAAAAGGCAATCACTTTTAATCTGGCTATTCTCTTTCCACAGAAGACCTGGTGTCAGTATCGGTCATGGAGGTGAGGGGAAAAACAAGAAATTGACAGGGATAACGGGGACAAATAAAAAAAAATCAAAAGGTAATGGTTCTGCTGTTAGTGATTATGTACCAGGATCATCTACTTTAACCCAAACTGAAACATTTGACAGCTTTTTGACTGATGATAAATTGCCCCATGTAGACCCAATTAGTAACTTCTCTGCCCAGAAGCTCTAACAATAAAGTTATTTTTCATGTGCCTTAGCTTTGTCCTTCATGCTAAAGTACATTTGAATGTGTTGTGCACATAGCTTCTTTCATTTGTACATTGTTAAGAAAAGAGTCTAAAACAACTTAACTTTCAATGAAAGTTTAATTTAATTCACATTTAATTTGGGCTCTAAAAAACAAATGTTGAATATTTGAGCCTAGGAAGAACATTTATAAGCAAATAATGGTTCATGCGTGAGCTGACTGCTGTTCTACTGCCAGTTATTTCCAGATGAATGTGTGGGAGCCCTGTAATCAGAGGTTAATACTGCTAAATAAGAAGTCTGAAACTCTAACTTTTCCTTTTTATAGAGCATAAAGAAAGGAAACCCTCAGCTGCTTCATGCAAATACTTGGGGTATTACATAACCGAAACACCTGGATGTGTCAACTGGTCATTATCAGTGGACATGTTAATTGGATCAAAGCACTTTATTAATGTTTTTAGGGACTCTATAATGCTACGTTGGATTGTGCTTTGAGTCACTGCGGTCACACTGCGTTACCTGTTATATGATGATATGATGCAACAGCTGGCTTAGTGCAAGTTTTGCCCTTGATATTTTGTCCTCAGTCTCCTGAGCCACATGTCTGTGGAGGCATATGATTAGTGGTGACCAACAGCGATAACGACTGCACGTCTGTCAAAATCAAGCTGCAATGCCCTGACTGTGTTGTCTTAATATGAGCTGAAGTGTGGTGTCAGGGTCTGGGGTCAATTTACCGATTCAGCAGTGCAGCAAGTCTTTGCCTGAGCCAGCTCACCTCTAACAATTATTAGTGTGTGGCTGTAAGCAGAAAATAGCTGCAACAGATTCACAGAAACGCCTTCAGGAGCAAGCTATTTGAACTTGTGCACTGATGCATGCAAATATGTTGGATGCAACACAGTTTATGAATTATTAAGTAGGCTTAGTTTACAATGTATTATACACACTCATACAGGGGTGAGTACTCACTCCTACAGTAGTACATCATCATAAAGGCTAAGTAGTGCAACAGTGATAATTCTTTCATTTCTCCTCTAATTTCCTTCCAATGAATGAGAGAACTAGAGCCAAGTTAAACCATTTGTAATTGATTGAAAACAATTGAAAGAGATTGTCTCCAAACTGCCTCTTTTCAGACACAGAGAAATAGCCCATGATCAGTTCATGATGTGTGGTGTGAATATGAATGTAATCAGAACATTTTGTGTGGATCCCACTCTGAAGACCACTCAAAGGGATCAGCTATTATCACCCAGCGAGCTGCATCTGTGGTCTGACCTCATCCACCACACTGTCCCTCACTAAAAGGCTGAGTTATGATGGGCACTGAGAGGAGCTGAGGTTCTCGCTTGTAAATGAGTGTGGTGTCTTTGTGCTTGTCACGAACAGCACATCATGACTTTTACAGAGGTTGACTTGAGTCACAGCCTAACATATGGGTTATGATGCCCACAGCCAACAGACACCACATGCATTATAAAAACAAATCTATCCCAAAAGTACAATACTGATGCAAGTGAATGCAACGCAAAAAGAGAATACAAGATTTATAACAGACTACAGTAAGAGATTTTCTCGTTATTTCTAAACTGCTTTCTCTGCATGAGATGTGCTACACGAATAAATTTATGGCTATTCATACTGATTAAGTCACAGGCTACAGAACCTACTGCATTTCTTAAAGAGACCACACTATACATTCAGGGGTTCTCCTGTTCCTTCAACGTATTGTGTTTTTTTTCATCCAAATATATACCATGATACCCCCCATCTACTGAAACAACTTGTTGCCTGTCTATTCTTTTGTTCTGTTATTTATAAGTACCATCGTATAGCATTTTTCATCATGCATTTCCAGTGGTTAATTTGACACTCCTCTAACAACACTGTGAGGCATCTAATAAACATCATAGCCTTTTAATGTTGACGATGCCTTTTGGAGACCAGAAATAACCAGGAGTTATCTGACTAACTGATGTCAGCCTGAAATGCTGCATGCTTTTAAGCATGGTGGTTCAAGTGTAAAGTAAATGAATTCTGAATTACAGATACATAAAGATGCTTTGTCAAAATAGTAAAACAAAGCGTTTAAGGCCTCAGAATGGATTTTATTCACAACCTTTTTCTGATGATAATAATAATAATAACAATAGTAAAGTCAACTCACAAAAACAACACCTAACCCCGTCAACCTGCTCACATTGAAGGATACTTAGGACATGCTCATTGGGAAAGTTAGGATTGGATACTTGGCTCCAATGCTGGCCAATTTTATATCTTTGGCTGGTAAGTTAAGGCCATTATGGTTAAAACAGCTTCATATGAAGTTAAGCTCAAAAAGATGAATAACAGGAAGAAGATCAAAGCACCAGTTTTGGACTCACATCATGTTGACTGATGAACCTACATCTTGAATACTCTTACCTGAGTGTATCCAACATGTTGTATGTACCCATCTGTTGTATGTATATGCTTTCCAGCTATGTAAATGCATCAATATGTCCCCTATACATCATACATAATTATATGGTACTTTTATTTAATTTGTTCTCTTGTGATGCTATATGTATCATGCATAAGATTTGTCTCACAATGTAAAATGTTCTACTGTCAAACTCCACAGATAAAATAAATAAAAACTTGAATTACAAATATGTTAAGGCCATAACAGGATTTAGGGTGTCTTTACAAGCATTGTAAAGACACCCTAAATCCTACAGGCTTATTCTCATAAAGTGTTTGCCAAGAAAACAACCAATGACAATAACAAGGTCCTTACCTTACTTAATTCACTATTATTGCACATTTTGAAATACTAAATAATTGCTTGCTCACACTTTAACATAAAGCCTTTATCACAGTATCAGTGTTAAGCAGTACATGATTGTACATGTGCATTAACTGGAGTAATTGGGCTATTTCATACATTTTTCAGTTAAGAGACTCTTTGCGGCACTCAATACAAAGTGTCCCATCTGACAGCAGTTATTCCTGTGCATGGTTTTGCAAATATCCGGTGTCACCACAATAAGCCTAACCACACAAGCGCTCGTGCGAGAGCTATGACAATTAGAGTACCAGCCACCAGGATATGTACATGACTGACTATCACTCAATCAATTTAGCTCCTCTCACCCCACTACATCTTAGAACTTTCAGAATGTGCAGGTTTGCTTCTAATAATGATGCCTTAGAGTAAAAAAATACCAGTTCAGGGACTTGCTCCTTTTTTTTTTTAGCTCTGAGATGATCATTATTAGGTGTAATAAAACCCCTGAAGATAGTCATTGATGGAAATGCGCTAAGAATTCAATAACTTGCTTTCCAGTGATGGTTTATGTTTGCAGGATTTTTCACAGTTGAGATGGATTTCATCCCCTAGAAACAATTAATGAAAACTGTATGTTTGATTAGAGCTGTTTCGACAAATATTTACTCATCAAAACTCCTGCAGTTATATCTAATTATGTTTCAACTCATACATCATTATTAAAGAAAATTGGACAACTTAGAGCCAATAAAAAGTTATTCAATATTGGACTAATGTTGCGAGATCAGATTTTTTTATGCTATGATATTTGAATAACTCTTTGTTGTTTATTGCTCGACTTGTCATTATAAAGAATCCCCCTGTATAGAATACTTTACTATTACTATCCTTTACTAAGTTAAATTATCCGATGACAGCTGGAGATTACTCCATCGTATATATTGTGCTCAAAGATCGTCACTTCTACACTCAGCACAGTGCACATTCTCTTGGCTATTACAATTCATTGGCAGATATTAAGGGATAAAATACAATCCACCATTATCACATTTTTAGTGTAGTATTTCTGAAGTTACATGGAGAGAAATTCAATAAAAATGCAAACTGGAACAAAATCCGTTCCATAACAACTGCAGTGTGTGCAAAATTTGTAATGATTTCTTTGTTGTTTTTTTTATTTCAGACATAAAGCACTCTGCAGAACATTACGACCTCTCATGTGTTTTCAGACAGAAAACATGATTGTCAGAGAGAGTTGTGACTTTTGACTTATTCATTTTCTTGCATTACTTTCAAATTTTTGGAGAATTCAACATCTCTCAGCAGTATTTGCAGAAATTTCCATTTTTCCCTCACAGAGTACCATCCACCAAATTAGCACCACTCCAAGATCTGACTTTTATTTAGAACTGGTCAGCAAGTACTGCGTCTTCAACGACTCGCTTTTTTCCTCCGGCTAAGATTACGGGAGAAGACCCGACTTGTCATGTGACCCCATCAAGGACATCACCTGTGAGTCTCCTTAGAGAGCACTGTGTCTGATAAATGAGTCTGAAGTGACGAGCAGCTGATGGAGTGGCTACCAAAGGTCACAATGGTTGGGGAAGCTCCATTCTGCTCCCTCATTTCAATTTAGACTAACACCACCTTGTGCAAATGCTTGATAACCTCAGCCAAAGGTCAGCCTAGTGGAACCACAATCCATCACTTTGTTCAGACTATACCTTTTCTATTAGAAGAAATGCTACTTGTTGATGGAAGAAACACCAGTTAAAAAAAGGTATCTCATAAAGTGCACGGAGTGTCTGCTGAATTAGGTTGCATGCTGCTTGCACTCAGGTAAAACTACTGACTAACAAGGCCCCACGGGGTGGTTAGTGGCAATAGAAGGTGTAGGCATGCAGCGCTTTTGTGTGTTTTTGTGACTTGATGGATATTGCATATTTATTTTCATGCACATATTGAGTTTTATCACCACTTCACACACGTGTTAAGCATTCTTTTGGATTGCTTTCAATACTATAACACTGAAGTTAACACATCAACACAGAATATAGGATTTTAAATTCAAGAGAAAAGATTTTTATTTCCTTTTTCAATTCGATGCACAAAGATGTCTATCAGCTTTACACCTTTGCTGTGGTGAGATCCACCATCGTATCCACTATTTTATTTTCCTTTATGATATTTTTCTCACTGTGTATATATCTGTGTGTGTTTCTGAGCATATGCATGCAAGAATGATCTGTCAAGAGGACAAGGGAGCCAAGAAGCGAGATACAGGAAGTGATGGAGTGAAAAAGGATAGGCAGAGTGCAATTTGTATGGTACTGCACACACCTTGCAGCCCATATGGACACAGGGGACAATTGACCTGAGCGCCGTCTGTACTCACCTATACTCACAACTGAAGATGGTCTCGATAAAATGTCATCTTTGAAATGGTCATGTGGCAAGCTGTGGCTCTGCAGTCGACACCCATGATTGGAAGAGGCAGGTGTGGGGACTTTGAAAATAATGGCCTTTGCCAACTCCTGGAGTTAGAATTTGCATCACACAGAAAAACTGCAAAATGTCAGTGGACAATCAATTGAAATAATCTAGGCAGCAGAATATAAAGCATAGTATATCATAGAAAATACAATCAAATGATCTTTTGCCCCAGAGAAAAAGAGTGAAAATTAATTTGCCACAGTGAGTCACTTTTGGGAAGAGAAAATATGAGGGTCAATTCTTTCACAGAAATTAAACATATCCCTTGGGTAACATATCAAAATATGCAAGGAAATGTGTTTTTCTTCTGCATTCACTGTTTTCCAGCAATGCAAGTGGAACAACAGACAGTTTGGGGAGGCTGCTCTATTTTCATTTGTTTGCATTTGAAAATGAAATCCGACTTGGGGCAGTTGAACATTGTCCACAGGATTTACAAGAGTACCATAAGCTATATATGATAACAGTACTGAGCTGTTGAACAAAGCCACTTTACAACGCCCTATTGAATTCTGCTGAAGTTTAGACCCACAGGTCATTAGGGAGCCCCGCGTGTGGCTGGCTGTGCATTCCAAAGCTAGCTGGGTACAATTGTTTGGCTCACTTCTTTACTTCATTAATGCACACAAACTGCTCATGGGAACTCTCATCAATGCTAATGAGCATATTAGTTTTCTCTGGGGCCAGTCCTTGTCTTTTGATCAAGTTAATATTGGTAGATGATAGAGGGAACCAAGCACCAAAAATACAGAGCAGAGAGGAAGATTTTGAACTTATGGCTTCTTTAAACCAAACAGTTAAGTGAATGCATTCTCTTTTCACCACATCTGCCTCACTAGATTCAGTGACTAAAAAAACCAGGAAGCTGAGGTGATTTTCTTTGTACTCTAAAGCAACATTTTTTAGTCATTTTTCCTGCAAGGGAACTAAGCAAAACATACTTTTCTTCTGTATGCCCTGTGGTGAAAAAGAAGGCAATGTGTTCTGTTTAATGGTGCCACAGTTCATTAGCATGTGATTTTGAGCTGAGCTTTTGCAGTAATATCCCAGTGCATGAGTGCACTGCCTCAGATGTGCTATTTTTGTGCCTTATGCCTTAAAGTGATACACAAACTAGACCCTTTGAGAATACAGCACTCACCAACTGAAGTCTTGTCCGTAAAATATGCATCAGCCAACACATGCATCATCTCACAAGCTCAACAGGATTGCACCTGAGAACAGAGATAGAAAAGGTATAAGACATATTTAACAGATATGTGGTAGTTTGGAACATACTGCTCATATAGATGGATGAAAGATACATGTGTTATACAGAAGTAATGTTGGAATAAAATCAACTTGACCACAAATTCACCTGTGACATATTGTGGAAGACTTAAATAATTTTGAAGGTCATAACATCATGAAATCAGTAAGGTCTTAAACATCGACTCATCAGCAGAAGACGCAGGGGGGATTTGATCATCCACATGAATTAAATAAAGGTGTAGAGTTACATCTATGTCATTTTAAAGCACAAAGGGATTCTTTTTATGAAAAATCCTTTCAGTACTGCATGTAGTTTGTTGAACAGAGATGATGTTAGGGGTTTAATAAATGCGTACCAGTTTATGTATAACAGGGATAAATGTCAGATGGAAAATGACTTTGATGCTGCTTTGTGCTGAATGTATGTTGTATATCAAAGCTGGGAAAACAAATGAAATGATTTACAGGTAAGACACTTGTACATAAAGTGTCAAACCTGTTGAGGTTATAGAAACCGTTGTCTGATTTGTTTGGCTTTGTTTTCCTTTTATTATTACTTTGACATGAAATGATAACAAATATGTTAAGAGGAAAAACTCCTTTCAGAGCACTTAATTCTTTACAAATCAGCCCACACACTGTGATTCTCAAAAGAGCAATATTGCCATAGGTGGGAGAAAAAATGCACCCCCGAGCACTGTGCAAAGTGCTGAGCCAAAACATGATGGATCCATCTCAGCTACTTAAAAACACATCTCATTAATAAAAGCAAAATGACTAATTACTCAAATAGCTTTTGATTCATTTTACACCCACTTGCATTCACAGCTAGATGCACAGAAGTCCTCCCCCACACTCTCACACACACCATAAGTGTGCTGATAGGGATGACCATAAAGCAAAGCAGACTGTCTGCATCATAGCTGGGAGTTCAGCACATACTTAGTTTATATACTGTGGCAGTTTCTCAGATTCTCACAATCTGTCACACAGCTTGAAATTAGTGAAGGCACTGAGTGAAATATAGATGTAGTGCAGTAATATCGTGAAGAGCCACATAGTCTGACACTTAAATTTGATGAAATTCTTGGTACCAACTTCATAAGACTTGGCTGGGTTATGCGGCTGGAAACAGGTAATTCAGCTAACAGAACAAATGTACAGCAAATAATGTAGATAGACAATGAATGGACATGAACCTTCAAATGTTCTTTATCTCGTTTTCTAAAATCATTGTAGATCAAATTGTGTTCGGAGACCATAACAGAAATAAAATGAAGCAGGGAAGCAGTGTGAGACAAAAGGACATGTGGGTGATGATAGATGGGGGTGAAAAAGCGCATGAATCTGGCCAGGATCACAGGCATCCATCCCCCACCTGTCAGAGAGTGACTAATTTCGAAGTGGGAGCTGGATACTGGCAAGCTGAGTGCCTCAGGTCAAAAGAGCCACTTGGGTTACAGAGAGGTGCTCTGTACTGGCTGGGAGATAATGACTGGGAGCTTACATGACACACAACGTACACCACCTTGTTACAAAGGCTGTCCCAGCAATGGAGCCACACATATGATCAATCACAGCAGGAGTCGTCACTGCGGGTGACACAGCATGGGCACTGTGAATAGATTGGTTTTGTCATGCAACTCGAAAAAGAAGTTGAAATAACTCAATATTCATCTGTGTAGGATTTTCTGCAGTCTGATGTTAACAAAAACATTGGTGTTGCTTATTAATGTCAAGTTATAATGAAAACAAGCAGAAAAACTACCATTTCTGCCGCTCATAGTGCTAATATTACAAGCTCAGTATAGTTCTTCAACAGGAATTTCAGCTGCTGTTAGTGCTACAGCTGTTAATACTTCTGAAAGCGTTGCCACAAACTAACCAGCAGCAGAAACTGCGGTAGCCACATTTAACAGCTAATACAACGGAAAAACTTAGGCACTGCGTGTCTGCAGCCTTGAAAATTAAAGTGAGTAGAAGGTGAACTCATCCCCAAGAAGTGAAAAGTTTAAGATGAAACATTCCTTACATGAATTTAAAAAAGGTAGTGAAAAAAGAAAAAGCATCATTCAAAAGTCTGAACGAAGGGCTCAGACCAACTTTTTATAGCTATATCTCCATGGTCTTAACTGGAGAGAAACAGTGATGCAGATTTCATGGCTTTTAAAAACTTTTTTAAAAAACTCTCATTAAAGCAAATTATGCCAATAAAGAAGATAAAATGATAGTGTTTTCAGGTAGCCTTCGGGAAGATTAAATAGACCTTGCAGTGCTCTACTGTGCACCCTGCAGCAAAAATATGATCTTCATAAAAATTATCAGATGAAAACCTTTCCTAAATCCTCAAAAGACAACTCAAAAGTTTAGAAATGGACTTTAAACAAGCCTGATGCATTTTAGAAACAAAAGTAAAATCAGAATCCATCAGGTTGGTGTGTGGTCTGAGGTCTCAGGCTTCTTAGTGTATGCTGTCTCCTAACATAACAATGTGCCACAAGAGCACAACAGGTCTCAAAAGATGCAGACTCTGAGGGAGAGAAGGATGTAGGGAGCTGAGTTGGTCACTCCACACCCCTAAAATTAGCTATAGGAATAGAGGTGCATATAAACAGTTGAAAAGGAGCATTAAAATCTCAGGAAATTGTGTCACCAACTTGATGGTGCTGCCATTAAATGGCCAAGTTGAGCTGTAATCATACACATGTGCGTGTAACCATACAGAGTGATTATTCTGAATGTCCTCAAAATAATTTCAAGCAATAAGTCAAAGATACAAAGTAGCAAAACTAAAAGAACAGGCAGAAATGGAATATTTTAAGGAGGAAAATAATAGACCCAAATAAAAATTCAGTCTACATCTGCAAACATGATCACCTCAGGCTGTTGTAAAACCACAGGAACCAGGATTTTGCAATCTACTTTGCTGGAATACAAATACAGAAGCTGAATATGGGAATAACAAGAGGTCTTAAAATCTATTATATTTAGTGAATAAGGCTTGCAACAAAAGTAAGTTTTTGTGATACTAGAATAACACAGGTTATAATCTCTCAGTACGGGGTCCTGGGACCATCAGAGTAATAAAGCTCAATGTTGGCTCATAGGTTTAGTTTGTCCTCTCAACTGCATTGAAATTACATCTCTTCTCTCATTATTCAGTAGTGAGAGAAACTGCTGCAGAATAATAGTTCAATATGTTTGACCTGTGCTCTTTGGTCAGTTCCTTGTAATGAAAATTTAACAAAAATCTGGATTTTAGTTTCAACTCAAGCTGCATGACTGCTTACAACATATTAACTGGTATGCAGACTTTGAGACATGTTATTCACTGCAGTTTCTCACCACAGGACAACTTCATACCACTGACATATCAACTGATACTATGGCTTCAGTTGAGACTGCCTGTATTGTCAAGTCTACAATGAGACAGCAATATGATAAAAAAAATATGACAAAACTACTACTATGGTGCACACATGCTTCACACATGCAACAAAAAGCAGATAATGAAATAAAAAATGTATCTACTCCTAAATGACAAACAAACAAAGTATGAAACAAAATATGAGCAGAGCCTACGTAGTTTAACTGGGTGAATGGCAGGGTTCAACAGTAAGGTATGTGTTGAAAGGAGGAACTACAGGTGACACTGTGACACAAACGTTAATAATCACGTATAAGAGAACATGTGACTCTATGTATAAAGGAGACACTGTTCCATTATTTAACATGAGTATGTCTCATTTCAAAGGCTCTGCCTTCAATTATACTTCTCCTGTCTCAACTCTAACACCTTATTAAAGTGTCAAAGATTGATCTCTGAAATCATCCACCTTCTCTCCGTGTCCATGTCGACCAGCATTATGTATTCCAAATGAAGCAATATCCTTTAGATTTCTTGCTCTCTGTACATGTGGGTGTACTTAATGGACTTGTGAAGTCGGACAGACTGATCTTTTTATATGCTTTGTGACCGATTATTGAAGCTATAGGATGCATGGCTGTGGTTTAAGGAGTTTCTTGATGCATTCAAAGACTTTTGTTTCATTTACATGGTTACAGTCCTGTATTATCTCATATATTGCTTGGTATTAGAGATGTAAACTAAAGCTCTTTGTTCAAATCCGTTTATTTTTCATTCTCATGTTGAATTAAGACTGAATGCCATTTAAAACTATTACTGTGGCTTTTACTATGCGCTTCAATGATCACTTATCTGGCTCTTAGCTAAGATTCTTCCTCGTATAAGTCAGTATTCTCACAGCCATCTATAGAACTTTTTCATATCATCCGTCACCATCGTTCCTTCTCAGTACTCGCTGTATCCTGTTCAGGTTGCAGGGGTCTGGAGCCTATCCCAATGACATTAGGCAAGGTTCACTCTGGACCAGTCCATTAAAGCTTACTGAGTGTCAGACAACCAGGCATGCTCAAACTCAAATCTACCACCAATTTAAAACTGTGAGAGGAATCAAACAAGTCAATTTTCGAAAACCCATACACTCCACACAGAAAGTCACCAGCTGAGTTTTGAACCAGGAACCTTTCTTCTATCAGCCAAACGAGCTAACCACTGCACCACTATTTGAATTAGTATTATGAGGAAATGTTTTTCAAAGCTGAGCATTACTGACTTTCTCACCAATGCAGGAGCCTAAAACAAAGTAGAAACACCGCTGGTTGTGTCATCTTCTCACAAACACCTTTTAGAGGGGTGATTGCAGTCCATTCCTGGGTTGTCCTTTCTGCCACTTTCTACAGACAAATGTGTGATACTGCTGAAAGCATTAGTGCATAATCTGGAAAGAAGGTCATGAATTTCTTTAAGGTGTAAATTACTTCCTCATGCAAGTGAGCTACAAATATAACCCTTAAAATGTGTTCAAGCTGTGACCAATTAGGCTGGTAAAAAAAAAAGCCATCATATGATTAGAGCTATTGCTCATTTTTAAAAGATGATAAGTGAATTGTGATGACCACTGAATGACTCCTAAACTTAAGATATTATATAAAAGTGGAAAATTACCAGTTACAGATTACAAAATATCTTCTGCATGCACAGCTAAATCATACGTCTTTCTGAAACTCTTTCTGAATCGCCACAATCAAAACTTCAACTTCAAACTTAACGAATACAGAAGAACAATACAAGAAAACAAAACTATGTCAAAACACAAGTAAAAGGTATCCTTTCTCGAGAGAAAACCCCACACATTTACTAAAGAAAAAAAGGAAAGGTGTGTTAAGGTCAAACTCTTAAAGGGAGGGTGACTCCAACCCACAAATTGCATCTGACATGAGGTTACCAAACTCACAACAAGAGTGCAGAGCTATTCTGGCATCAGACACAAAGTACAACATCATTTAAGGCAGCTAAATAAGACCCCTGTATCCAAGTTGTTCCCGCGGGTGGAAGCCAGGGGCTCGTCCTGACAGAGGGGGTAGGTGCTGCTTCTTGTCTACCGCCTGGGGAGACGTGTGTAATGCAGAGACAGCAGCTGAGAAAACATTTCAGTGGAGACAGACCGTCCCAACCTCCTGCTTTCCAACAGCTGAAATAATAAATGCTCTGATTTAAGATGGTTTAAATCTACCTCTGTGGAACACAAATAACCTTAGACTACAAGAAAAATGTCCACGGACTGAACCCCAAGTTAAGTTTTTATCTTGTTTAATCAAGCAACATGAGAGGCAATTTTAAGTAAGATATAAAAATTCTAAAAGTAAGAAAAGCACTAGAACTGAAAGAAGAAATTTATAAAAATCTGTTACATCTTTAGAAGTCTCTAATCATCTTTTTGTTGTTACTAAAATCTGTTATATTGTGTCTTCTATGGCTGCTACCATATTTTATGCTAATTCTGTTCTAAAGCTGTACTTTTTCCTCTATAAATATATATTAAGAACATGAAAAGTACGCCTGTTGTGGGGCATTTTTCTAACATTAATGTAGTATGAGGAGAAAAAGACTAAGAAAGCTTAAGGAAACTTGATTAAAATAAACCATTTTATATGTGCACATGCTCTATTTTTATGCTCTGTTTTATGGATATGACACTGTTTAGGGCACATCTGAATCATTCTAATAAATCAAAGTATTTCTCTGTCTTAAATTGTTAGTTTTTCTTATGGTGAAATGTGTTTACATAAAACGAAGACGTTCCAAACATTAGAGCCATCCGGGAATAACAAGATTAGAGCCTCAAGTGGGAAATGGGTCAGTTTAGTTTTTCTTTAAAAATATCTCGAAATGTACAATATGAAATTGAAATGTAAACATTTTTTACTTTTCTATGAGTTACATATCCATCAGATCATACATCTGATCACTTGTGAGAATTTTGAAAAAATTATCTTTTTTTAAAGATAAAGATGTGATCATTTTCCCCAGTGTGATCTTTTTTGTAGGCATATACTCCTATACTAAAGAAAACAATACAGCTTGCTGGATAATCAGGAATTCAAAGATGGTGCCTGTGTATTGCAGTTATCCCAAAGAAGTTTTTCAAACTGACAAGACTGGATCAAAAATTTGAGTTGGGGACCCCTTGTTAGATGGTATCTGAATTGCGGTTGGCCTCTTATCACGAATATATTTTCACTCTTCAACATCAGTTTAAGATAAAGTCCAATTCATCACCTTATCAGATAACCGGCCCCAAGCCGCTCTCCAAGCACATTTAGAATACCGGGATGTCAGATAGTGGAGGTTTGATCCATCGGACATCAGATAAATCTTGCAAACCAAAACCTCAAAAATAGTTTGTATGAAAAAAAAAGTTAAATGAACAACCCCCTTTTTTCCAGATTAACATCAGAAGTTTATCATTTCTGAGACATGCCAAGTTAAACCTCTGCTAACAAACAAATCAACTACATAACCTGCTTTAAAGAAGGTAACAACCACAGAAGTATTGTGAGCAGGACATTCAGACATTTTGAGCATGTATTTGGCATCAATTAGCACATTAGTGTTGGTAACTTACCAATCAATGTATGGTATAGCATCCTGGTACTCCTTTAGATACAAGAACCTCTAAACCTGCACATATGTCAGCAGATTGTTTGTGTGTGCACAAATTAAAATTCTACATTAGCCTAAATGGACTCGAATGTTAGCCGATGAGCCAGAGAGGGGCTGAACTGAAAAGTGCAAATATATCTGACATTGTTCACACGTGAGGTTTATTTACATCGATGTTCATAGCACGTAAAAAAAACCAAACCGCTCATCCGATTAACTTGGATGACAAAAAGACAACAGTACACATCGCCTACGAAATTCACGTCATTAAGTGCTCATTTTCGCAAGAGTTTTGTAGAAAGAACTCTTCAGCATCAAAGTGGGAAAAAAACAAAGCACTAGTTTTTTAAATCTTTTTTGTAAAGGAGATAGCAGGTAATATATTCAGGGCTTCGAGTTTGTATAGATCAGTGAGAGGCCCTGGTTATTAAACTGACCAAACAGACCTGCACAGAGCAAATGAGAAATGGATAAATGAGAGCTGAGCAAAACTGTAATTAAGGAACAGAAAATGGATTTTTCAAACTTGGCCTTGATGATCTTTTTGTACATCTATTTGTACAACATGTTGTAAGTCCACAAGCAAAAAGGGACATCAGTGAAGGGATGTGACTGAATTTAAGCTCATTCTGCTGGAGGCAAAAGCTTTTTTAAATGATGTGATCACATGAAGGTCTTGTCTTTAAGTGTTTGGACTAATGAGGATTGATTGGTGGACAGAATTAGATAATCAAAGTTTTCTTTGGGTTTAAATTTGCATTATGTAGCATAATGATGTGCTCAGAATTTGAGGTATTTGAGGCAAATTTTGCTATCATGACACTCCTGGATACTGAAAACGATCTTGTTGGTGCTGAGCCCATCTACAAGTGACACAAAAATCAATTTTAGGATTTTCTGCTTCCACCGGTTTACGATAATCACCAGCAGTGTCTTTGGTTGGTTGTAGACATGACAGTGTCATCCAGAGCAAAAATACAAGATGCAGTGAGGTGTCGAGAGATGAAGGGTGAGATGAAATGTGGAGATATTGACAGCGCTGGAAGAGTGGAAATAGATGGTAGGTAAAATCTACCATCCAGCAGTAACCCAGGAGTTGGACTTTCATACAGATGGTGAAATTGCTTCACCGTTATAGCTCCTCACATCCGAGAGTTTACTCATCTTTGACAGACCTTGTCATTACATGAAACTAAAAGTCTAGGAAATAAACTCAATGTTATACATAACGGCAACATCCCAACAAGCCATTGAGTTTTGAAATGACTGTATCTATGGGCATCAGCATAAATGAGCATTCTGAGCATCTATTTGTTCCAGCGGCAGTAATTTTCCTGTCACTGAAATGGAGACGTGTTATTTGCAGTTTATTTTACTATTTCTATGTAACTACATCAGTTTGAAGGAATCTGAATGTTGACATTTATCACATAACTTACAGTGGTTGCACTAAAACTAGACTTCTACTAAGGACACAAGATAAACAAACAATTTACATCTATGCTATAAATGGTCGGTTATGATGTAGGCAAGGCTGTCCTACTTCAGATGGTGTTGCCTTGAGCATATCTTGCTTTGCATGAGTAGTCGGAGTTATTTAGTGTCTGAGCATGAGGCATATTTAAAGGCCATAGGCAGGTGATCTTATTGCGTTGTGTTGACACTATATTCACAGACAAAATTCTCAGAGTTCATATTACATTTGCAATTTTTGGGGCTAGTCTCTTGACATTAATCTTCAAGTGAGTGCATATTTCAAATGACTGCACATATTTCTGATTATGTGGGCAGGCTCACTGGCTGTCACGTGGACAGAGAAGTTCCTCCTGCCACAGAATTGAAAACCCATCAGGATTTGGGGCATGCAAGCTGCCCTCATTCTGCACACTGGTCTGGCCAAAGAGCGATGCTTGTTTTATTTGCTCCATTAGTATTACTTTCAGCAGAGTGACACTATTCCTGAGAGACTTTTACACACTTTCTAGATTAATGAAAACATATAATGCAATGATGTGGATCTTTGTGTTTGAGAGTGTCTAACAAAGCACAACATCATGGGGGGTTTGTTCCAGCAGGTATTATATTTTACAACCAATTTTAGACTACGAGATTTTCAATGTTGTGGAACCATTGTATTTTTCACACTGCACTGCATGTTTCGCTTGTGTTCAGGACTTTTGAAGTCCAAGTATATCCACATTCACCACCTCTCTATCAGTCATGAAATTGCATGCTCAAATCATCAGAAATACATAGATTCTTCTCACCAATGTTTGACCAAATACTGCTTAGCTCCCTAAACGGATCTTCATTTCTTTACAATGTTCCCTGTCATGACTTTTCTTTTTCGGGTTATACCCGAATAGTGTCTGACCTCATCTATTGTGCTCTCACTGGCTGTAGATCATAGCTCACGGCTCACTTAACACTCCTCCCTCACCGATTCCAAGAAAATATGCATGATATTCAGATGGGGGCTGGGATGGTCTGTGATCCTCACAAATCACAATTTTGGAGCATTCACATATAGCAATTGATGACCACCAACCGAACTGCTGATTTGCCTCAAATGTGAACCAATAGTCTGCAACCGCCAATATTTGTCTGTGACGTGAAGAAGAAGGCTTAAAATCTTGTTCAGTTCAGTTCAGAGCTTTATTGTCCCTCTAGGGGAAATTTGATTTGTATTGGGACCTAAGCTTTATATCAGCATTTGAAAAAAAAAGGCAAACTTTAGTTCTGATGTGAACAAGTAAATGTTGAATCTTCTGTCAACAAAACAACCTACCTATGCTCTGTTGTAACATTTGTGCTTAGACCATAAACGTTTTGAGCCAGGGTGATTCTTTCCTAAACCTAGCCAGGTAGTTTTGATCCTTTACCCTAACCCTATCAAAGCAGCTGTGACGCCTCAACTTAAGGAAAGAGCAAATGAAACCAAATGTTTTATGGATTAGAGGTCTTGTTGCTCTGTTTACACAGTAATGACAGTAACATGAAATACATTAGACTTACCTAGAATTGCCTATAAAGTGTATGAACATAACCCATCTTTAAGCACACTCAGCATGTGTATTCTGTGCATTTTAATACTCATCATTTTACTGCATCTAACAAGCCAGATCTTTACGAGTCACGCTAAAGCTCAGGGTGTCTACATTGCAAACTGCTACAAAAAACAGCTTAGACACACAACAAATGTGTTATTCAAAGACGATTTCAAGATACCTGCTTCTCTTGTCTGCACATACATGGTGTGCATTGTACCGGTATGGTTACCCTGTTGACAGTTTCAATCTAACACTCTGCTGCCACTGCAGTTAAGTGCTGGACGACTGATGCAAATGTGAAAGAAAGATCAGTGTGGCTGTATTAATGGAAGTTCCTCTGCCAGAGAGCCTTTCTGACCTTGGTCTTATCGCTACGACCTCATGCATGATTGATAAAAAAATGAAACTGGAGAGGTCTTCTCAAGCTGTGCTATTTTGTCACACTGACAGCTGGATCTTGGTCTTGGTTGTTTGGACATTTCATTTTTGCAGAACTTCTAGTTTTAGTCAGAGAGGGACTGGAAACTCTTCGACTTGTCTGCACCTCAATGAAAATTGGATTCACTGAAGTCAGTAAACATTCCCTCTTCTTGTAATAAAACACAGAGCTAGAATAAAATGTTATTTTGTGAGGGATTTTACTCTTGCATCACCACTTTGCATTGAGATATTTGTTTACAACTAAGCCCACAAACTATAAAATGAATCGTAACATGACCAGGACCTGAAAGCTAAAATCCTCCATTATTTGTTATTAATGTTAGACTTACACAATGGATTTGTTACCATGGAAATTAAATCTCTAAGCTTTACAAAAAAAAAACAGCAATTGCTGGAAATTGAGTCTCTGCCATGACATGAAGCCACAACAATAAAGATTAAAGCAGCTTTGTAACAATGCTACTACTTAATATTGCTTTGAACTGTTGATCAATAATACTCCAATAAATGAGGCTGTCTGGAAATGTTTATTCATAGATTCTCATATTTCTTACAAAGCTATCTCAGATTGCTGAGAACTTCAAGATGAATCACTATGCAATAGTGTATGTGGCTATATTAGTAGTCCATTCATACGACTTACCAAAGGGTTTTAACGGGCAGAGTGCAACATAAAACCAGAGGGAATTATTTTCATGTCTCAGCCTATGGTTTGTCTGTGAGTGATGATTACCCATGTAATTACTTCCATGAAAACAGTGTGCAGTAAAACCATGCACAGTGAATTATTTCACAATAGCAGACTGAGGTAAACTTTTTGGGAAGACTAAAGCAACATTATTCTTACTGCTGCTACTGTTCTGTGCTTTACTGGCTCCTTTAAAAGCAGGTGCACCACACAGCAGTAGAGGGTTGTATTAGATGTCTGATATTTTATTTACGTGACTAATCACAACATAGTTTTCCTCTTCTTTGCTGTTTTCACACAAGGAATGTTTTCTACTGTTTATTCTATGCTTTTTGAGCATATGTGAGATGGTCTTTGAACTATTGCTGCACCAAGTAATCACACAAAGTCACACACAAGCACTCCTACTTGTTTGTCAAGAGTATAATCCTACACAACCAGGGAAAATGCAGTTTTTAGGGATTAGAGAATATATATACATATTTCTTGATTCTACAAATGTTTTCAGCTGGTGTTTACAGTAGGCACAGTGAATTACATTAAAAAGGCCTGAGAAATCCAACATGCTTGGCTTACGTTACAGGAAATAAAATCTGCCACAAGCAAAAATATCTTGTTTCAGAGTTACATGTTAGCAAAATTAATTACAGTGCGTGATCACAGCCTGTTGTGTCACGTGTAGGATCAAATGTCAATATTCCAACCCTAAAACAGATGAAAAAGAAGAATACATGTGTGTCTGAGCATGACTGTGCCCAGCCAACTATACCACATCTTGTTTTCCTCGGCAGAAAGAAATTCTACATTTTTGTGGTTTTCTATCCTTTTCTTTTTTCTGTGATACAAAAGCACACACACACACTGCAAACATTTCTAATTTCATTTGCTCATTGCTTCTTTTGTTTCACATATTTATATCTACTGTTCGTCTTTATGATTCTGTCCTATTCAGGTGGACAGATACACATGACTGGGTATTGTAAACAAATCACCACAGGCTCTATATAAGGAATTGTAGTAGCCACAGTGATATAACCAAGTTATTTGGGAACTGCTATTTTGAAGCTTTAGTCATTGCCATTTTGATCATTTTGGAGGCAGATTTAGCTATATATGAGCAAGACGGTGGGGCTGGAGAGATATATCGAGGTGACAAAATATCCATATTCTGGCCGAGTTGCCCTTGAGAAAGGCAACGTACCCCCATCCTCCCCGGGTGCTGTAAAAGGCTGCCGACCATTGTATATGGCATCTGTCTCCATGAGTGTGTGACCCTGTGCATGTGTGTGTTCAACAGGTGCCAACCTGGATGGGTTAAATGCGGAGGAGAAATTTTCTATATTTACATGTATCTACATGACAATAAAGTCTAAATCTAAATATTCAATGGTAATATCTAACTCACATTGCATACATTGACCAGATGTGTCTATGTATGTTGCCATTTTATAGTGAAAAGTTTCAGCAGCGCATTATTTCCCAACTGAGATCAAATAGAATTACCGCTATGCAAACTGAGAAAAGGTTATATTTTTAATGCTTATAAAGTGTATTCTCAGTTGTGTTTTTATGAAATGGAGACCAAAATGACATTAGAATCAATTGTGGAATTGATAAAGACTGGACTAAAAAGCAAAAGTAACAGTATTAATTCCCATCCTTAAAGTTGACAAATTAAAAGAAGCTGGATTTAGCTTTGGTGTGGGTAAACTGATGAATCATTCTGATAGAAACGGGGGATTTTGTTTCCACCAGAGCCATAGAGGCAAAGGTTCAATCAATTTTCAAATCCATTTAATGTTAAAAAAAAGGAAGATCTGTAAACAATGAGACTTGGATTGTGAATGACAAACAATGAACAAAAATATCTACTCCACCAAAATGTTATGTTATTTGTGAACTGTTCAAATGTAAGATGAACACGGTATGTTCACCTCTCAGCAGATAATGTGAATAGCATCAGAATAAAGTTACAGTACAATAAGGAGAAATAGATTGGAGTTACCTTTAAATCCTTAGATACAGATCTATTCCCATCAGATGAAATAACACCTCGCACTCAAATGAGAGTCTTGGACATAATCACAAACCTGTCATAGCTTGAATGATGATTATCAGTTTTTTTCTGTCTTCAGTCTCTATCATTTATGGGCAACACAAAGGAGAAATGTCTGATGAAAGCATACTGAACATTTCTAGCAAAGATTGCTTGATGGAGAAGTGGAAGCTGAATAACATTTGTGGCAGAGGTGTCACTGCACAGGGTGGAACCAGGATCTGATGCAGTCATTGAGTATCACTGCCCGATTGAATGAGATCAGCATAGTGATTAGACATGAAATAATGCATTTTAAGCATTGTAGAGAATGGACATAACTCTTCAGACCTAAAACAGACACTGTGTGTGAAGAGCAAAGTCTTACAATGTTGAAAAGGATGTAACCAGTAACAGATAATGCTGATTTGATTCTCTATAAATATTACCATAGATACGACCACAAATGAAAAAAAAAAATCACATGCAGTTAAACTACAACATACTGTCAATCCATCCATCCATCCATTTTCTATACCCGCTTACTCCAACTGTAGGGTCGCAGGGGGACTGGAGCCTATCCCAGCTGTCAAAGGGCGAGAGACGGGGTACATCCTGGACAGGTCGCCAGTCCATCACAGCGCCACACAGAGACAAACGACCTCACACATACTCACACTCACTCCCCGGGACAATTTAGAGACACCAATTAACCTAACATGCATGCTTTTGGACGGTGGGAGGAGGCCGGAGTACTCAGAGAGAACCCACGCATACAAGGGGTAAACTTGCAACCTCCACACAGAAAGGCCCCAGCCGGGAATCGAACCTGGAACCTACCTTAAATCCAGGTTCAATAAATATTTGTCTCTAAAGTAACCAAAAGTTGGGATTAAGCAACACAGGGGAAAATTGCTGACATGAAGGAGATCAGTACACTCAAGTAGGAACTGGAACTTTCTTTTCAAAGGAATATCACTAGGGATGGGAACTGTTAAGAATTTAGCAATTCCGGTTCCAATATCGATATCGCTTATCGATTTGGTTCCATATCGGTTCTCTTATTGATTCTCATCCAGTTATATATAGTACAAATATAGTACAAATGGCTTTGGTTGCAGTAACACTTTAATTTCAAGTATGCGCCAACATTTTGTCTATTTTCGCCTCTGTCATTTTACTTTTCCCTGCCTCGATGAAAGGGGTAGCTACAGGTATGCGGGAGCCTGCCTCTGAGCCTGTCTCACTCTTGCAGTCCTCGTCAACTAAATGTTAATGTCAGATGGAAATTATTCATACAATCAACAAGACCTGATAGTTTTACATTACAGGGCTCTCAAGTTTTGAATGCAGGCAAGAGTGGCATCTGTCCTGCAACAGCTAAAACTGCTCTGCTCAGACTCATGGGAGACGTGCTTGTTTCCTGTCGTTTCCATAGCAATAGCGGCGCGCCAGAGAAATTTATATTATAATTTTTTACAGCGTGAGAAATCAATGTGTGGCAGGAGTGCGTGACAAAAGACTGAAAAGCGTGACTGCCACGCACAATGCATGAGTCTTGAGAGCCCTGTCACAATCAACAGCACCTGGAAGTTTTACGTTACCTGGGACTTTTGAGACGGAAGACGCTTTGCCACAGGCTCCCCGCGAGAGTGTCAGTGACTTTACATTCGTGCAAAGTAATTGCATGTTGTGTGGTCAAATGTTTCAGCATGTTGGAGGTATTTCCCCCCTTTGATGTGATCAAAGTTCTGGACTGTTGCAACTGGCCCTAGTATTGTTTATTTTGGTGAAGTATAACCAAACCTTGGACAGATTATGCCTCGACGCCACGTTGGAAACATTCTGAGCCAAAATAGGAAGCGTGCACACGACGTCATCGCACAAATGTGTCAGACGTTAACAGAACCTATGAACGGGATCATGAGGCAGGCGGATTAATGATTCCTAATCGAATCGAACTACTGGGAGATTCCCATCCCAAAATATCACCTTTTACAACTGAAATAAATAGCTGTGTTATAGAGTTGCCACATAATAAGCAACCAGAGGTCTGTATGCAAAATCTTGAATTGCCAAAGGCTATTAAATACTGCCCAAAATTTTTTTAGTATTTCCTGTCTTTTTTTTTCTCAAACATGATCAGGTGTTCAGGACTGGATGTTGAACAAGGTCACAGCAACCCTCTTACTGTAGGGGGCAATGGGCCTCTGAAACGACCCGAAAATATGCCAATCCTAAAAACATGTCTGTGATGGCCAAATTGGCAGCCCAGCCTAAAAATAAGTGCCTAGCTCTACAGATTTGCGGATTGTCCATTTACCAGTAAGCCAAGGCTGAATACTTTTAATTAGAACAGCATTTTTTGTTTTTAAGAGCCAGATGCACTAGTTCTGCTGCTGCATTCAAAACAGCCACAACATATGCTGCACATATATACTCATATACATTTTTCAGGGCATGTCCAACTGGGAGGAGGCACTGTATTGCTTTCCTCATAGTTCTCCTCTAATATAATATTCAAACTATTTTCATATTCTATATTTTCATATTTCATACTGGCCAGGCTCCAGTAAAAGATTATATGATTTTAAGTGGGTGCAATTTGTATATTTTGGACCTTTCCATAGTTTTTTTAAATGCTTGTACATTGTGTACCAGTGCGCTAGAGTCCTTGTGACCAGGCTGGTATTTAAGACCTCGCTATGTATTTTTGTCACGTCTTAACTGGGTATTTTATGTTTAAATGTTAACCATATATGTCATTCCTTCTCTTGGAACGGTTATCAAGTGCCTTATGTGTGTATGTGCAATCAAAGCACAGTGAAAACACAGAGAAAAAACGGCTGGTAAAAACACATCAAGGTAAAACATGCAGTACATGAATAATTTCCCTGAAAAATTTGAACCGAAGTTGAGGTAAGAGCACTTGTTTTAGTGCCATCCGCAGCCGATCCATTCCATCAATTACTGCTCATTTCTAAGAAGTTAGTGATGATATGTACATGTGAGTTATTTTGCATGTTGCACGTTATTTTGGAAATTTGCATTTTAACTAATTCATCATCTATAGTATTAAATAAAGGAGCATTTTTAGTGGATACTAACTGATTTTGTCAGCCTTTTAACATTTTTACTGATCACAAAGAAGCACTAAATGTTTCCAAGCAAAATCTATAAAAATATATGTACATCTGTTCATGTGTTATTACTTTTGCCTATGGATTAAACTTCTTGCTGCTACATGTTTTGTTTGTTTTGAGGTTTCAGTTTTTCATTAGTCTGTTTGACACTGCCCTGAAAAAATATGAGTCACTGCAAAACAAGACTGACTTCATAACATGTCTTTGTACCTGTGTGTTTACACTTTGCCACTTGTGTGCCGGTCTTCAGTCAAACTGTCATGTCTGCACATACCACCAGTAGTATAAGGCAGCACCTTGATAAGCAGCAATTCACCCTTGATAGATCACTGTGGTTTTCTGTACAAACACTTGCTACAGAAACATATTGGTAGTAAAAGGTAACAGCGCTTTGTAAAAGAGGGCCCAAGCCAGTGGGAGCTTTTTCAGTTTACTGCTACACCTGACAATGACTCTTTTTAACGAAGTGAAAACAAGCTCCTAAATTAGGACTGAGATATTTTCACCTATTCATATGGTAGGTTTGTCCCTGAGGATCACTCGACCACACAGGCCCTTCTGCCATGATAATTCCTCAATCCAAGAGGGGAAACAATGTGGCCCTGAGGATTTACAGGATTTATAAGCGGAGGGTTTATACATGTAGCAGATACAAAGCAACATTGGCGTTCGTTTGAAGTCAAGTTTCTTACCATTGAAGTTTTTAGCCTCCACCAACTCCTGAAGGAAATCTCTGTCTTTAACAGAAATAACAGGATTATGTGAATATTTCAGTGAGATTGCCGTGACGAGTGCAGCAGTTTCACATTGCATAAGGTTACAGGATTTGTTGTAGTGGAAGCATATTGACTAAAGCACTTTTACGTGCAAAGAAATCAGTACACTGAGGCTCAACTTCAGCAGTTTTGAACTGTATAGCGAGAGAATAATTCCTTCCGGGAAATTTTAACCTTAACTTAAAAAAGTTACTTTTTCATTATCATCCACCCTAAGACCATCTCTAGCAACCTTTTTTTTTTTTTAAATTTTGATCAGGTGGCTTTATTAGCAACTTCCACTTTGCATCTATGTTGCAAAAGAACTTTTAACTTGTTAAGGTCAGCCAATCTAAATTTCACTGTTGCCCGAAACCCTGAATGTTGTTCTTTACAGAATGTGTAGCAGTACAATTATCCAACCAGTCCATTTTAATTTGCATTAGCACTTTTCCACTTGACGTTTGCAATGCACTGAAATGTTTAAATTTGTATTATTTAAATCAGAGGGAGTACACCACAACTCCACCACAACTTAACATACCCTTTGCAAATGCTATGGTAAGTGAAATAACAAAGCAAGTTATTTTGATGGAAATACCACAAGGTAAAAGAAACTCACTGATAGCTTTAAATTGGGTTTTAGCAGGTCAAATGAGGCCTGCAATCTTCAGAAAAGGTTGCTCTGAGTTGAAATTCTGATTTGCTACCATTGCCTTAGCAGCACTTTTATGTAAATCATCTAATCATGGGAAACCTCATTTTATACTCATACCCTTTTTAATAGCCTATCTACATGTAATATTTGGACATTAAGGGTTTGCACTCATATCAGTATTCTGCCTGGTCTTTACAAAATGTTTACACATTATTAGCCCAATAAACTGCTATGCTCTTTAAAAGTCAAATACATTAGTATTTCTTTCTACTTTTGTTGAAGTAAGTAAGAAATCGTATTTTTAATTTGGCACCTGATTTTTTGGCATTTCAAATTAGCATATTGATGTATTGTAATGTGCTTCTTTTAAGTTGCAGAATGGTGCTATTGTGCTCAACACGTGTGTTCTTAATGTTAATTTTGTAACAATACCTGTGAAGGTAAGTTACATGAAGAAAGTCTTCCCCAACACCAGCAAAGAAGCAAAACAATAACTGACCTTCTATTGCAAATTCACAAGAAGCTTTATTTATGCAGGAATATATAAGTGTTAGGTGTAAGTAAAGTGTGATTTCTACGTCTATGAAAAAAGCTGTAAGGCTGTAAAAGTCTGTAAAGGTGGGTTTTTAAAAGCTGCTTAAAAGGATTCAGAGATTCAATAAATCTGAGGGAATACGAAGATGACTCCAGAGAGTTGTGGCTATGACTACAAAGGCCCACTCACCTTTTGTTTTGCAGCTGGAGCATTGGATGGATAAAGACCAAGATCTGAGGATTAGAGGGGTCGAGAGGTGAAATGAGGAACAAAGGCATTCAAAGTATAACTATAACATTATAAATACTGTACATTTTAAAGGAAAGCCAATGGAGGTATGAAAAAGAGTTTGATTTTTCAGTTTCTTTTCAAGTTCTTTTTGTTGCAGTTTATTCAACATTTTGATCTTATTTCATCGTTCCTCTGATGTGTTTATTTCCTTTGGTAGGGCAGCAAAAGTGCTGTCCAAGATGTTAGGACCTCCATCGAGTTTTACTGTAGATAGGGTCCATTTTTCCCTTTGTTCAATTTGCCAGGTATAAACAGATTCATTGCACTCCCGAAGAGATTTCATCATTCATTAAACACAACAAACCCACAGAGACTGAGACTTTTTGCAAACACATCGGTCTTGCCTTTTTGTACCTTTTATGCTGTGGTGATGATGTACAGGCTGAAACTATTACTCCAGATTTTTCCAGGTAAACCTGAAGCTCTTTAGCCCAAGCTTTTGCTGAGCTTTATTTCTGGGGTTTCTTTCTGAGGTTATTCTGAAAACCAACGTGGAACCACCCTCACAGTTTTATTCAGGTGAATCTGATTGTTAATTTGGATCACAGAAAATTCAGCACATTTTAAATCTACTTGAAAAACTAATTTACCCAACACTACAGGGTGTCCATAATTTATTCATTTTAATAACGGTTGTGTGTTCATGTTCTGAACTTATTTCACCATTGAAAGCCTGTGATTGTTTGAAAGTCTTATTTCACTAATCTGATTATACAACATTGGTTCATTAGCATCTTATTTAATGAAAATGTTCTAAATTGCTTACAACTCAGGGTGTCGATAATTCTGATTTGCAGCTGTTATTTTGTCTGAAAAACTGCATGAAAATCTGTGTAGGAGGCTTCTATATCTGAGTTAGTTTGTGTGTCTTTGCATAGACATTATTGAGAGTGAAAGAAACTTATCTGGCAGAGGTAAGTAGTATGCATGACACTGTCTGCTTAATCAGACATTTGAGATGGTTTAATCAACCACTTAAACTTTATTTGCATGTACTGGACCCGCTAATTATAATATGACATCCCTATTCTTAACAAATGCATCCTCTTGACATATCAGTGCATTTGGCAGAAGTGTAAAATATTCAAATCACTCTTTTTTGCATATTATAAACATTGTTCTACAACCTGGATACAGCGACTGGTCATATCAATTATTTTTCAGGGATCAAAATATGTGTTAGCTGTCATCATTTCTGCCCAATCTGGCTTTTTATGTGGTTTGCAACCCATGCAAATTTGCTCCTTTGCTTAAGAAGCAGCCATAGTAATGTGTTTATCCGTGTTCAGGCAGGTGGCCGTGCTTGTTCTGTGTTTCCTCCAGTTCTTTTATAGCATCTTCTTCTGTGGGTTCAATTTGATACCCTCTTGAGCACAGAAAACACATTAGTCATGGACAAACTGTACCCCTTTCTGTTTTTTCCCATGCATTGTGACATATATGTTTATGTAGTATGTTAGTAGTATGTAGTTGCTTTTAGGCTGCCTTAAGAAACAATATTATCAACTATAGCTGCAACTCCACTGAGTCAAGAGGTCACTCCCATCCCCTCATAGAAGTCATCTTCATAACACCAAAATAGAGGCAAGAAAGCATGTGCTGGAGGATTCTTAGAACTGACAGATTGGCAGCGTAACAGCATGATTGCACATCAAGTACAATTAAATACTGTGCTCTGCTTTACTAATAACATCATCCAATGCAGGCATTAGGCGATATCTCAACAACCACCAGAGCATTTATTCATTCTGTAGGCTCAGTTCACCCACTTCCCTTCAAATAGTCGTGGAGTTTGGTGGCATCCATTAATGCGGGAACACCATGAGTGCCACATTGAGCTTCGAATGGTTAAAAAAGTCATTTTTGAGCAAAAACATCAGAGAACTATTTCAAAACATGAGCAAGTCGGTTTTAAATTCATCATCAGACTGCACCAATTTGCAGTTTTATAAGAGAAGTGATGTGACACAAGCTGAAGCTCTGCTGATGCTGGTTTAATTTTCTAATAATCTGCCTTCTTTTAAACCGAGTCTCTGTGTAAACGGTTTATATTTTTCTTGCCACAATGACACAAAACATTTTTGGTATGCATTTTGTCACTTTTTAAACCTTCTCGTGGGACAAACCTCCTTTAATATCGTACTCCTCTGCCCACTATCTACGTCTTAATAGTGCATCCTTTACAGCTAGCTTTGCCTTTGACAAGGTGCCTTTGTTTCTATATGTTTTACTTTATTCTGATTGGGCTTATTAAATGTACTACAGACAGTGCTGGTCATCCATCCAATTTGATCTGTTCTTGAGTTAATTCACATTTCTGTGAAAAGGTCAAATCTAATATAAAGGTAAGCAGCTTTTAATACATTCTTTACAAGATGATTGCAAAAAGAATTCTGTTGCAGATCATTTCTGAAGTCTTTAACCAGTAATTGCATCTCCAATGTACAAAGCTCAAAACTCACAAAACTTGCAAAAACTAGTTTGAGTTTGTGGGTTTGGGTTTTTAATCATAATACATTTTTTAGCAGCATCATTTAGTTGGCTTTGTATTTCTATGTGTGATAAATATTGTCTTCAGTCTATTCGTAGGTAGTGAATACCATGAGGACCTCTCTTCTCTTTCTTTGCCCTGACTATTGTAATATCTTTATTTGAACATGACCTGTGACCAGTTTTTACTTCAGTGCTAAGATATTCACCACACCCAGCCGTGAGTAGATATCCAGCTCCTCAATTTAGAGATGACTTGTGTTAGCATCTTCATTTCTATCTGTTCCTAGGTCAAGTACAAACAAAAACTTCTGCAACCTGCTTGACCTAATGTGCTGCTTCTTTCCTGTCTAAATGGGGTCATGCTACAGAATGTATGTGCAAATAATATGCACCTGCCTCTCCTTTGATCTCCACAGTACGAATCAGTAAAATGGTGTCAGTAGGTCATCTCTAGCGTGGCACAGTATTAAAGACACACTGGTATTATGGGGCACAGATATGTTCCTTGACATCAACCAAATCGAAATGATGGCTTTCAGCTTTATTACAACATCTTACATTCAAGTTTTTTTTAGCCCAGCTGGTTTCCATCTAAATAGTGTACAGTGGATGCTCTCTGGTGTTTTGCACTGCATTTCCTCATCTGCTTTAAATCTAAGGCCACAGCTGTCAAGGTTGTAGTGTGAAAACTGCATTTTTTTCCCCATTTGTTTGCTGGCGCTCAGGCAGTTCTGGGAGATTTGTGACCTCTTAAGATGTCACTCTAATGAGTTTTGTTAATTAAGTTACAAGTGTCTGTCGGGAACTCTTTTTGAGGAACATTTAACTCTTGTAACTTGAAATGAGTGGCCGCCTAATATGTAAAATGGAAACAAATGGGGTATTTAAAACACCAGAGATATTAGAAATATTAGAAAAGAAAAACACATAAATGTTAATCAATTTGAATTACATCTTATTTTATGTGTATCTGGCTCCTGAGTACGGCTGCTACATCTCTGAAAAATGTTTCTAATAAAAATGTAGCATTTTAAACGCTGACTTGACAAGCATAACATCTGGATGGCCATGCTTCACACCCACAGGACAGTTTACAAGCAAAATGCCTTTGACCTCTCTTGGTATGAGTTAGAATATCGATTGTTTCTTCTTGATGACAACCGTGAGTGAGCTGTAATTGATCCAAATCAATTAGAGCACCAAATTTCCAGATAACCATCAGGAAACAGCTCAGTGTGAAAGTCATATGCACTCACTTACTTTTCTTTTGCGCACACACACAACTCTAAGCTGATACCAAAGCAAAACCAGTGTAAAAATATTAAAATATCATAATAAGTGTAGAATTCCGTTGAATTTTCATGAATTTATTAGATGTGTTTTTCTGATTAGAGTAGAAAAATAACTATTTAGGGTGAAACATCAGTCGCAGTAGATGGATTTATCTACAAACAGCATAAATGAAACACATTTATCAAACATAAGAGTGGAAGAAGAAACAAAAGAGATAAAATAATAATTATAAACTGCCTCCAGTGAAGCTATAAAATGAGCACTGTGCTAAATGAGCAAATAGTACATGACATAAATAATCTGACACTTGTTTTATAGGCTTAAAGGCTTTGGTTTGCTTGTTTTTTGTTTGGTGGGGTGGGGGTTGCACATACAATATTACTGACACATCCAGTGATCCAGTGAGACGGCCATTATCTGATAAGAAATCATTCCTTTTTAATTAGAATCTATCTTAATCAGATACATCTACAGTAACACACTCTGTTGGCAACAACAATATGAAAACACACTGGCTTTTCTCATTTCTAAAAGCACAAAATAAAACCTTTTCATTTGTTGCCAGGACAGACATGCTCTATGTTTTTTTGCCAAAGACATAAACTGTTTTTGGTACCACAATTCATCCCTCCCATATGTTAAGAGGTCTGCTTGCAGAGACATCTTCTCACTAACATAATTACTCTTATTGCTCACATTCCGGCTGGTCTGGGGTCTCCCTGCATTTCAGAAATAAAACTTGACCATGATTTTCCTCCGTAAACCACTTTACTCCAGAAGAATCTCTGCCATTGTCAGATCAGCTGAGACCAAGCAATAATAATGAGTCACACAAGCACAGATCATTACAGTACAGTGGAACCTTTGTGACAGAGGCAAACCGCTACAAGCTGTCCATTATCATTGTTTGTGGCTGGTTTCACACATCTTCAAGCACATGCTATGTTTACAGGGTCGATCACCTGCCTCCTACTCAGTCTGAGTAATTGGAAATGACAACTGTTACATATTGCATTTCCAGCAGAGAGGAAATTTAGTTAGTGCTTCAGTAAATACTCTCTGCATCAGCAGGGCCCTTTGCACTTCACATAAGCAGCTGCTAAAATGACCTCAAGATGTTTTTGTAATGATTTTATATTGCATAGTGTGCTCAGAGGAAATTTAGAATGCATGGCATATGGAAAAAGATAGCTGTGAGGATCTCTTCTTTTAGAGATTGCATTTACAATCGTTTTAACACTTGTTTTACTATCATATCCAGTGCGGCAAAACGCTTAGCATAGCGTGCTTTCAAATACTCACCCAAGTGCATCAGTTGACCTTTGGTTAAAAATGCTCCACAGCCACCAAAACACTTCATAAGTCACCAGTGACTCATGCTGCCATAACAATGACAAATGCTATGACCCAGTAATACTACTGAGGCACTGAAATGTTCTGAGGGCTAAAGAAAATAAATACTAGCAACTGTAAGTAGCAGTACAAATCAGTGCATTTGTACATCAGTATAAATTTATTTCATGCTGCTGAAATAAGTAAACCACTCAATTCCAAATCACAAAGTTTGTTTGATTTAAATCTTTTTTATTCAATGTCCACTGTTGCAAATCAACTTCCCATTCTTTGTGGCAGTAAATCATTTAAGCGTTGTGCATATCTTTTCTACATTGCTTTGGCACCAAATGTGTTCTTTCATCACTTCCTCCATAATTCATGAGTACCTCTCTCAGTCAATGTACACCACCAGCAAACGTCTATGCAACTACAACTCATTTTACAGACATCATTCAAAACAGTTATCTCTCAGGTCAGGAATTAATGAAACCACAAAGGTGCTCTGCAGATTAAAAATGTGGCGTATTTTGACGGACAAATTAAACTACATACTTGCGCTAACACAATTTATGATGATGCTGGAAGAAAGTTAAGTGAACTTCTTGCTGCTGTTGCATATATCTGCATATATGTTGCATATCGGCGACCTTGAGTGCCAAGAAAGGTGCCTAACAAATAAAATGTACTATTATTATTACTATTATATCTGGAACTTGTAGTGGTTTGACATTAAAGCTGCCTTTCCATTTTTAGTTCAACATGAAGAAATCCGAGTCAAAGTGGAAGATACAAGCAAACTTTATGCAGTTTGCATGGAAGCTTAAAGTTGCTGGAAGTTTAGGCTCAGTTAACATTTCAGTGCCCCAGTAGTATAACTGGGTCACATTATGTGTCATTGTTGTGGCAGTATGAGGCAATTTTGAGTGAAATATGAAGTGTTTTGGTGTCTGTAGTCTATTTTGTACCAACTGGTAACCGATACCCCTGGGTGTTTTTTTTGTGTTTGCAAGAGAGAACTTGATTGGAAGAAAAGTGCTAAAATTATTATAAAAATTGTTTTATAAGGTTTTTTTTTGTAGCTCTAAGTAACTGTTCTGTTAGTCACAGTTGAGTATATATAGTATACTCTATGCACTATATTAAGCCTGTATCTACATTTTTCATGAAAAAAGTCTCCTCATTTGTGGAGATGGTAACCAAGCAGCAAAGAACTAATTTACTAAGGTTTCTTCTGCTGGACTTCAGTAATTTCATTGAGTTCTGATGTGAAGGTTAACTGTTTTGTGTCTTACTGTCTGTAAAATTAGTTGTAGTTGTAGACCTTTCTGATTGTGTGCATTGACCGAGAGACATGGTCAAGAATTCTGGAGGAAAGCATCCACAGTTTTGCTCACATAGTCTGCTAATTGGGCAAATTTCTCCTCTCAACAGTGGAGATGACACGTTGAGACAAATGTTGAAACTGTAAGAAAAAAAAAACTACAACTCTCAAATCTTTTACAGTAAGACAACAATGCAGACAATACCAAAATGTAGAGATGACTTTTACTGCTTTGTTATTTTGTGTAATAGAAGAATTGTTTGCTTTTGAATTATGCAGATTTTTACATAACAGCATTCAGTTTAATCAATATAAACATTCTGTTGTCTAATCAGTAAAATGCAAATTATAAAAGAAAATGAAAAATAAATATTTGCTGGAGCCCAAGGATTTCATAAATAAAGAATGAGAATTCATGGACTGTGCCATCACAAAGCTGTTAAACATTGAGAAAAAAAAAGAATAGTTCAGCTCATGCCTTTACGTAAGCTTTGGTATAATGCTTGTGGAATAATGAAAGCTAATCATAGAGATTGTGTGCATCCATATCTCTGCTTCCTTTGAACGGGAATAACAGCACCACACAAAGTGAAGAGCAGCACTGTTTGGGTCAATTAGCGGTGCAGCGCCATCACCAGAATGAATGAAAAGCATTTTCTTAGAGGAAGAATGAATCCACCATCAGTAACCCGGTAAAAACATTAGATTATCTTTGTGGTAACTGAAACATTTTTAAAAAACATGGAAGCAGATTAAATGCTTTTTGGCTCATTGTTCACAGAATTTTTTCTTTTCTTTTTTTTTCCACAGAAAATGCATTTTGATTTCTCGGGTGAGAGCTCCGGTTAGAAGTTTATGTTCGGAGGAAGGGGGCATTTTCAGTACAGCTAAGCACGGATCAAGCTGTGTCAATCATGCCGCCGTAGAAAACAAGCTGAGACCACACGATAACGCCAGTGTTTATACAGTCGTTCTGCTTAGTTATTTAGTTTATGAAAATTACTAAAACTCACTGTAAGGTGCTGGTACTGTTTCATTATTGTAATAAACCCAATCAAACGAGGGGCAAACAAGGAATTTTCCAAGCACAATGTTTTCTAACATGTCACATGCTATTTTCATACCAGCTTCTCCCCTCTAGACTGTAATCTGTCAGTGGTATTAAGCAGAAGACATCATTTCACTGCTCTATAATATATATCTAGTTATGTCCTGTCACACAATATTATGTATTTTCAACAGAAAAAAAACTCGGACACATGTTTTGCTGCTGCCATGCCATGTCTTAGAAGAGGAATAAGCTCGGGGCCTTCATTGCACCACGTCAAATACCTTAAAATTGATATATCAGATGGAGCATTTTCACATTAATCATGATGAAAATGATGGAAAATGCCAGAATAGCAGAAGAAACAATCGTGATCATTGGTTTAAAATCAGTGTATTCATGTGTGTTAATGATAAATCAATCCATATTTTCAGTATAGCGCTGCCTGTTGTGTATCTCACCTCTAATTTAACATGTAAATGTTATGAACAAAAGAACCATAATATGAAGACCAAATAGAAAAAAAAATCTGTTTTGTGTATTAAGAAAAGCAAAGCAGTTCAAATGTGCCACTTAGAAGATTCTGCATGTGTGTTTGGTGTTTGGATTGGAATTGTATTTAATCCTAATATCAGCATAAGATTAAAAAAAAAACACCACTATAACAAGATGAAGAGGGTCTCAGCTGGTGTGAAATTTAAATCAGTTGTCTCAAAGCCCAAGCATCACCGCTAAAATTCATTCTTTAGAACAGACAGGGAAAGATTCAGGCTACGAGCCATCAAGTTGGGGTTTAAAAAATGGTCTGCCGAGATTCTCAAACATGAAACAAGCAATTAGTTTGTAATTTATTATTATTATACGAACTGCTGCCCAATTTGTCATCAACAGCTTTGTCACTTCCCTTAAACTCTTAAATGACTTCATGTGTAAAATGCATCAAGCTGTGGATCAACTGTGTCCACAAAACACTTTGCTTTTTTCCTCTTTTGAGCTTCTTTGAACAGCTTGTCTGCTTTCTTTGTTGCACTCAAACTGTGGGCAAAATAGCTTTAAATTCTGAAAACTAATTTACCAGCTATGACTGTTGTCACCTACCCACACATCCAAAACATACAGAAATACGCACAGATATTTCTAATAAAATATGGCTTGCATGTTATGAGCTTTTTTTAAGGAGACATTTAGTCTTCATGTCTGAGAATAAATTAACCTAAAGCACATATTCTGGGCATTTTATCCTAAAATGCAAATGTTTTTAGTAATGCTTTGCATTCCAACAGGCATTGCTGGTTAAACTGAAATTAAAAGGACATAAATAATTAATGCAAATTAACTGATTGCTGCCAGTGTAATGAATTCTAATGCAGGTTATCAATTCTTTAGCAAGCAGTTCACACAAAATAAGAGGCTTTGCCTAACTAAGCTCCTGTCTGCTGTGCAAGATATCTGTCAAAGAAGATATTCACAGAGTGCAGGAAATCTTTAATCACATTTTATTAAAAGAAACACTGCTAAGATCATCTGTGGCTCTTTCAGTCATTCATACTATCCTTGTACTAGTTAATCATTAGTGCATTGTGTGATGGAATTCAACTATAAAAAATTTTTAAAAAAAAAAGTGTTTAAACTTATAAATAATGAATATACACTCACTTATTAGGAAGACCTGTTCAGTTGCTTGTTAACACAAGCAGCTAATCAGCCAATCGCATGGCCACAACTTAATGCATTTAGGAATGTAGAGGTGGTCAAGATAACTTGCTGAAGTTCAAACTGAGCATCAGAATGGGGATGAAAGGGGATTTAAGTGATTTTGAATGCAGCATGGTTGCTGGTGCCAGACGGGCTGGTCTGAGTATGTCAGAAACAGCTGATCTGCTGGGATTATAAAACACAACCGTCTCTGGGTTCACAGAGAACGGCCCCAAGAAGAGAAAATATCCAGTGTGTGGACGAAAATGCCTTGTTGGTGTGAGAGGTCAGAAGAAAATGGGCAGACTGGTTCCAGAAGATAGGAAGGCAACAGTAACTCAAATGAGCACTCGTTCCAACCAAGGAATCCCATCTCTGAAGGCACAACACGTGGAACCTGGAAGAAGATGGGCTGCAGCAGCAGAAGACCACACCGGGTGCTGCTCCTGTCAGCTGACAACAGGAAACTGAGACTACACTTCACACAGGCTCACCAGAACTGGACAATAAAAGATTGGAAAAACGCTGCCTGGTCTGACGAGTCTCGGTCGCAGTTGAATTAGTGGCGTAACGGAACAGAAGGTAAATTAAATTTCCAATAGTGCACCTTTGGGATGAGGTGGAATGGGAGATTCGCATCATAGATGTGCAGCCGATAAATCTGCAGCAAATGCTTGATGCTACCATGTCAATATGGAGCAAAATCTCTGAGGAATGTTTCCAACACCGAGTTAAAAGTATGACTCGGAGAATTAAGGCAGTTAAGGCAGACAAAAGGTGGTCTAACCTTTTATTAGCAAGGTGTACCTAATAAAGTGGCCGGTGAGTGTATATCGATATGAAATGACAGTCAAACACACAAGCAAATGACTGAATCTGTAAAATATTAAAAACTTAATGTAGAAACACCAGTTTTTTACTCTTCCTGTGTTCTAGCTCCAATTTGTTTGAAGATACAAAACTCTATTCTTTACAGAAAATGACTCCCTGAAGTGTGAAAACAAACAAGTCACTTTCAAAACAGAGAGAACTGATTACTTATTTTAATTAGCTTATTTTTTTCCCTATCAGCTCACTGAGGCCACAAAGAAAGTCAAAGTCTGTTGTGTTTACCCAGTAAAGACCAAAAACATGTAAAGGAGGAAAATCCATGTTGTGGAGGATGTGATGCAGTGGTCCAGAATATTTCATGTAAATAGAGCTGCCAACCGCTTAATCCTGGAGCAAAATGAAAAGAGACTGGACTGTTGTGAGGGAGAGAAAATGGACCCTGAAGTTGTGACTATGTCAAGTGTGATACAGCTAATGTATTACTAAGCCTCAATTATTTATGAGGATTAATAATGAGGTTTATAATAGAACAACTGTCACATTATGTTAATGTGAAAACTGGATAATAATAATTTAAAAAAACTTTATTTTTGAGGTACCATGTGTCAGGCTGTGAAGGTAAACTTAGTTGTTTGAAAAGTTTGTATTCAAATTAATGAAAATATAGTTCTGTGTTAGTACTGTGCTAATGAGAGCGTAGGTAGACTTTACATAAATGTATTCTTATTGTCACAGCAACAATAAAAATATCTTTTAATAGCTAAAAATCCCCTCAGAATGGCATCTGGGGTGGAGAAAAATGGTCCATTTGGTATAAGTCTCTTACTGAAGGTGACTCACCAGCCTTTAATCTTACCACTCTTGCAAATGAAATTCTACAGGGACCTCTAAGAGCAACTCGCTCAAAAAATTGCGAGGTTTAAAATGCATCACGTTGGAGTACATAATTTAATAAAAGAGCATCTACAACTTATCTTAAGCTGCACATCTTTTCTCTAATTGCTAACATGGACAGCAGGCACATTTTGTTGCCAGTGCAACTATATTTGAAGTATTTTACACCACTGGCTCATGACTACACATGTAATGCAATGACTTGTTTAACTATTAAGGATAACAAAAGACAGCAACACCCTTGGGTGAAATTATTTTTGACAGAGTGTGGAGCAACGCAAACCTCATGCTGTGATCTGATTGCAGAGCTACCGCCCCAGCAAATTACACGTTCAATCAAGATTAATCATTTTTTTCTTCATTTGTTTTTTGTGAACAGTTACTGAGAAACACTGATCTTGTCCAGATCTGACACAACATTCAATATACAGTCTGTCTTCCTCCTTCTAATTGGTATAATTTCAGTTTTATATTTCCCTCATAGCTTAAACAGGGGAACAACACCTTCATTTTGCACTGTTATTAATGAATCCGGAGCATCATACACATAAACCTTTTATTGCTTTCCAGATTATAACTGTAAGAATTTCTTAACTACACAAAATGGGGCTCATACAAACCTTTTCCTGTATTTTATAAATGCAAGGAGGCAAAAGGTTGTCCTTCAAAAGTGCAGTTCTGGCGTTTGCTGCTCTTTCCTTTCTCAGATAATGTGAGCTTTTTGTATGTAAAGCCATTCATCTGTAGTGCACTGCTCTGACATGAGAGCTGAATGATAATGTATTGGTGCTGTCAACCAGAACTTTTCATAATAGAGGAAAGCTACAGTACAGTGACAACTGAATGCTTTTAAGTCATTTTAAGTTGCATTCAGCTTGTTTGCAACAAAGATAGTGCTCTCTACTAAGTCTTCAAATTATGCCTGATAAATGGTGCAGTAGCTGCACATTAAAAAAGATGCTTCCAAGATGCTGGCATTTAAATGACACTAACAGGCCATGCAATGTTAAATCTTTAGGTACACTGTTGTTCACAAAGTCTTCGGTATCTTGTATAAACTGTTCTTAATAAGGACACAGAAAATGCCGTTATTGCTCAATCTGATGGATGAGCTGTTGGCTGGAATGTGAAACTGCCCCAGCCTTCATTTCGGTTCAAGAAAATGCTATTCCTCAAGGGGAGACATGCTGTGATTGAAGTATTTACGACAAGACAGAAATGTGATGGCATAAAGAATGTTGGTGACAGTGACGCATGATTGAGCAGATTACTGTGTACAGGCTATAGAAAAGCCCTTTGTATTGTGATGCCTCACTTTATTGTGCTGAGGTTAAAAGGCTCACCTCTCAGGGAGCTGCATTTCTCACCCCCTGCTCTTTTTGATATACCAGTCCACTGAACAAAGCCCATGTCAGCAGCACAGCCAGACGCCCCCCTTTCAACTGACAGTTTGGTTAAAACTGAAAACACACTGTAACAGGACACTGACCAAGAGTGATAGTGAGACAGTTTCTCTAACATCTAAATGTCTTCTAGTGCATGATACAATGCACCTGTCTCAAAACACATATTATTTGGTGCAACCACCAATAGTGTGTTCGCTTAATACAGTTATAGGAGAGAAGTGCTCTTCGCTGTGTTAGAACCTGATTTGCAGGACAATGCTTTTAGCAAACCTGTGGGTCTGCTTCTCCATCAATGTGGTTTATATTTATCATGATCTATAGCTTTGCTGCACTTGGAAAAGCAGAGACTGACAATTCTGCACGTTCCTCTTCTTTTTCAATTAGCTGTTTAAAAGATTTCATGAGGAATGATGTCTCAGTGATATCTGGGAATGTTAGAAAACCTGCTTGCAGTAGCTGAGGGAGGAGTGACACTGGTTAGAGATTTTTACTCGTTAATTGTCAATACAACTGATGAGATATGATACCCTTATGTGCATCCTCACATTAAAGTTTAATACAAAGAACAAGAATAAATGCACATCATTTTATTTCGATGCTCTGGAACTAGTGGCGAGGAGAAAAAAACAAAACAAACTAATAGTTCTTAGCTTGAGTCAGATGTATTGCAAGTTCCTAAGAGCTCATTTGTGATATTATTTTTAATCTAAGATTGCATTACCCACAAACACTGTTGTTATTTTCTCCCCGTCTTAGACTGTTGACCTTGCATGGAGTAAAAAAATGCTGCAAAGTGAACAAATACTAATGAGACCGATATCTTTCCACATTTTGTTCAACAGGATTGCACCCTTTTTAAAATATTTTTAATCTTAAACAAGGAGAAAGCAATTTTTTATAAATCTTCCTAAGTCAGAATAGATAGCAGAAGGAAATTAGAGCAAATAGAGAAGATCAGAATGAAGGCATAAAAGACTCATCCTTCAACGGTGACATCCAATGAGTTCACTCACTTCCTGAATTTCAGCAGGTGTGACTCAATGCAGCTGTTTTTGTCATGAAATCTGAATCTAACTGAAGAAAAAAGTGGTCTAAAATTAACATTAAACAGCAAAATACCAGTTGAACATGGGACACCAACTGCTGTAACTCAGACAGAAGAGCATCTGCGGCTTCCCCCGAACCACATGTCGAAGTGTCCTACGGCAGCACACAAACCCCATGTTGCCTCCAATGCATCCATCAATGTGTGCAAGTGTGTGTGACTGATAAAAAAGCAGACTGAGAGACTGAGACATGCTGTATGAATGTGTGTGAATGGGTGAATGGGACCAGTGTAAAAGCGCTTTGAGTGTTCAGCTAGACCAAAAAAGTGCTCCATATGTACACTCTATTTATCATTTATCAACCCTCGTTCCCTGGCTGAAAACTGACAGATGCCCCTGGACGTTACATCAAGAGCAATAGAAAAACACCAGTCAACCCCCCCCCCCCCCCCCCCATTAATAGCTCCAAATTTCTCCTCAATGTGCTGCAGGCCAGAAATATGTCCAAAAATGGAGAAAATATACACATATGAAAATAAGTTCATGAAGCAAAACATAGAATATACTGGGATCATACAAATCAAACTAAAAGTCTAAGAACCACTACATTTTCTTTTCATATTCAAATTTTCCACCTTACCCCAATGTTGTTTGTAATTTATCATTTCTACCTTCGCTTTTGAATCGTCGCTCCAACTAACAGATAGATTAGGCAACCTGACCACATAACCTCCTCATTTAAGCTTATTATCAATCACTGTTGAATTAAACAGGCAACAGTTACTTATATGATTTAAAAAATAAAGAACACAGACACATATATATTGGTAAAGTCTATTGAAAGCATCTGTTTTAAAGCCATTTTTTCAGGTATACCTCAATCTTTTTACCATAATCATTTCATATCACATCACTGATTGTTCACGACAAATGGAAGTGACATTTTTATGTGAGTATCACAATGTCTCGTCTATCCAAAGAACACCTGTGTTTTTGCTTCATCTCATGTGACATAAAGATGTGAACTACAACATAAAAAGCCTCTGAGAATGCTATTCACCTCTTGTGGATTTTACACAGCTGCAGACACGTATCTGTTTGCTCCATTTTAATGAAAGCTGATACAGAATGATATATAAATATGGAGTGTCAGGATATAAATCCTACCATTGGTCTCAGCTGTGGCTATCAGTTTATGTCCTGTGAAAATGAAATGGTTACCTGAGAGGATCAGCACTTCTTACAATGATTGTACACACTCTTAGGCAGCTGTGCAGTCCCCTCCTTGGCTTACTGCAAATCCATATTAAATAAAGTCATAAAAGGGTGTCTCCATGAGCCAAAATCATTGTCATTGTAGTCATTAAAGGCAGACTTTAACTTGGCATATAGCACAAGCCTTCTATCGAGGCAGGGTCCTTTTCCATAGCCATGACTACTATAATTAGGTTTTCACAGAAAATAAAGACTATTTTTTTTAAAAATAGAACAAAATAAATCACTGAATAGAAGTCTCACTCAGCCCGATGCTGAATTAATAGACTCCATGGCAACTGATTCATCAAACGCAGAACCATGTCTTGCTGACCCGTTTTCTCTAGCCATCCACGAATAAAAATAATTCCATGTTCAAAGAACATTCGCACGGTTTTAAATCATCATTCTGAGATTTGCACTCCATTTCAGGTAATATTTTCTGGTTAACCTTTGCAGTTCCATTTTTTCTCGGTATACCTATATTTCCTCAGTCTCTCTTATGTACCTGATTTAGTGGGTTTGAACAATTGCCAGACCTGTGAACTTCTTGCATTCAGCTGTGGCTGTTATGTGTAGGTGGGGGGGAGTGATAATAACAGCAGCAGTGACACTGATAAGAGAGCAAGAGATCAAATTCTTCCTGTGAAGAGGAAGGGAGTGTCATATCTTTTCTCAAACTCTATCACATCTTGTGCCTGTGTTGCAATATGGTCTTTAGAAGCTACTGTGAACAGACAAATTGGTGTTACAGACTCATTTGTCGTTAATTTCATCTCCTAATGATAATGAAACATGAGAAGCCCTTCATTTTTAAGAATGTTGCCAAGTTTACAGCTGAACACACTGTAATAAACATGTTCACATGAAAAATCATTTTTAGCTTCTGTTCTCGTGTCTTTAGATGACCTGCTTCAGAATAGTTGTTTGCAATCTAACTATTTTCTTTTAGACTTAAAACTATTTTGAGTATGACTGCCACAGCATGCAGTTGTTTTCAGCTTTTAAACCCAAAGCACATTTAAAATTAAAATATTTTGAGGTGGCAGTTGTGCTTGTTGATGTTAAAACTGAGTTCAGAGAAGAGTTAATAATGAACTGTAGCGCAAGAAGCTGTATCCCATCTCACTGAGCTTTATTTTCCTCAGTAATGGGTAAGAATATATTCACTTTTTGTGCATTTTTAAGTTGCGCATTAGATCTGTACTCAATTCTTCCAGTGTATTCAAATGTCATGTTTGTCAAGCCTGAACATAATTATGGGTTTATTCAGAATACTTAACATGAACACTTTAGCTCAGATATAAAAACACTGATAAATAAATTAGTTTCACATTAGTGCCATAAGACTTCTCTCTTCAGTTTCATTACATACAAATGTGGTAATGTTTTTATGTTTCAGAAAAGGACAGCACACGATTGTGAGTAAGAGTCTTTAAAGCCCAACATGTGGAGAAATAACAATATGAAGGAAATTCTTTTAGACTTACCTCACTTTTGGCTGTAACTACAGCCTTCTGTCCACCCCTGGATATCTGTAAACAGCTATGAATAAAAAAAAAACAAAACAAGGGCATTGCAATATAAATCTGCCAGCGCATTACATTACATTAAGTCATGAGCGGGTAGGAGATTCTGAATGTATGAAAACTTGAGCAAAAATATTACAACTTCCCAATATTATAATACGGACAATACAGAATGCTTCAATTATTTTGAATTGTCTCAATTTTGGAACATTTGTAAACTTATATGTATAGTGCTGGATGATTTTGAACAAATGTGAACAACAGTGAAAAATTGAAAGGAAAATGATACAAACTAAATCTAATTACAGGAGGAAAGTAAAAGCACTAATTTCACAGAAAATTACTACTTCTCTGAACTTCTCCGCTCTCTGATGGAATACTAGTAGCTGATGAAGTCTAGTTCTTTAGCCTTGTCATGTGCCGCTGTTGTAAGCTTGTAGTTGGCTATTTATATCACGAATTCTAGCAAGGCTAGCTCTTGTAGCTAGCTGCAAACATTTCAAAACAGTGTCACTTTGAATATGACAAAGAGTTGTGAGAGGTCCTGTGTGTTTAATTATAAGTAATGCTTCCTCTGGTAGTCACTCCACAAAGGTAGTTGTGTGTCTTCCTCCAAAGACCTGTTTTTTTCCATACTCAATTTAGAACTAAGTGATGGGGATGATCTCTTTCTTCCTTCACACCCTCCCGTCACAGAGATTGTCAGCCTAAAATTCAAGACATGCTTTTTTCGGTGATAAATAATGGTGCAATCTGCTGTGAGCGACTGTGTCCATGCTTTCAAGTTGTTAACTTCCCACTCCACCTTGGTAGTCTATGTTAACAGTAACAAATTATGCCAAAGACAGGCTTTGTGGTAGGTGCAAAGCAATAGTAAATCTATCCCTAAGTGCTTTTGCAGCACTGAAGACTATACAGAATGTTTATGGCTCCTCCTGTACATCTTCTCTGATCTGGTTAAGAGAAACAAACAAGACAACACAATCTGTCATGTTGCCTAGAGATTTGTCACCGTTTCTTTTTTTCCACACTACTGCTCACATTGTCACAAGCTGACAATGATGTTTTTGGCCCCAAGACGTACCTCCAGGTAATTGGTTCCTCACCTTTCACCTAACATGAGGTTTGAGCTGTTATTTTGCTACATGCCCACAAGTATGGCGAGTTACTAGAGGTCAGTAGCACTCAGTGTCCTCAGATTTAAAGCAGGGTGTTGAGCTGCTTATTATCTGTTCACAGGACAACAGTGTGTGGCAGCTCGTGTTGCTGCTGAAATCTGCTTCACTGTAAAATTTCAAAAATCTTCATCACCACGCACTTGTTTTGCTCTCTTTAAAATTCTCCTTGTAATGATGTTGATTTTCTACTAATTATGAATCAGTTTACATGAGCTATCCTTTATTTCAATATCCAGACACATCAACTAACACCATCCTTTCACATCCTGCACAGACTAAAACTAAATAGCAGCATCCAAAAAACGACAAATAATACTCACATTTTTCATGATGCAAGTTATTCTCAGCTTTATGAGTACGCCTGGAAAGGAGATTCAGAATCTGTTATTTGTTCCACTGTCTGTGGGTTTTTTATTTTATTGCAAGTTTAGTCTTATCTATAACAATAGCTGTGACTGGTTCTTACTCTGAGGAAGCTAAAATCTGACAAATTTAACATATTTCTCTTCTCTCCGTTTTTTCTTAGATTGTTTCTTCCGAGAACAAAGACAACGGCACAAACCTGGAAACTGTATTAACTGTATTAACAGTCAAGATGAGCCTTCATGCATACAATTAGCTGCATTACATGAGTTTGCCGTTCAACATACACGACAGGGTCAGAATATTAAGAGCACTTTTAAATGTAATGCAGTCTAGTGCACTACAATCAGAAACTGACTTCAGTTACATAAAGCACAATTACAGTGTCACCTTTTTCACAGCATCAGCATAAAACGAAAATATGGAAGATCTGTAAATGGCAGAATTATTGGATTGGATTGAACTATTTGTTCAAAGATGTTTCTAATAAAGTGGTCAGCGTGTGTATCAAGTGAAGGTCATCATCTCCAGTCAGTTGTATTTATTTTTTAAAACTGGGATCTGACCAAACACTTGGCCAGTGAGTGTGAAATGGTGTGCTGCTCTCATTCTTACTGAATAATGCATTAGCTCTCAACAGGATGATGTGATAGAAACCATTCTGCAAAAATCATTTCTGATGGGTTACCAGCTTGACTCTCGATGACTGACTGCAACCTGCTTTTGTAGTATGTCCTCTTAGTTGTGAAGTGCAGATTAGGATTGTCGTACTTGTGTTTCCACGGTCATTTTAACATCTGTGGTGTTCACTTCTTTTGGTTTTATTCTTTCTCTTAGAGCTCGTGTTTTAATGAGTTTTGTTACACAATAACTAAGAAACGCAACTCTTTGAATGCATTATTCTATAACGCAGGACTACTCAGTTTACTTTGGAGAATTACTGCAGAAACAACGACAATCTGGATCTCATCCCTCCTCCTAGTCCTTGACATCCACTGACCCACTCAAGCCTGCTGTCTTTTCTTCAGACATTACAACAAGTAAACACGCACAGACACACAGAAAGCATTTCAGTTTGTTTTTCTGTGCTTTAGTCCCAACTGTATTCCAGCTACAGAGAATAATTGCAAGCTACAACATCAACAGGAAATTTCACATGACTTAGGAAGCATTTTGAAGGTATGTTTCTTTTTATGTGGAACTAAGAGTTATGATGATATTTTTTTCTCATCTTTGGCAATATGTATTCTTCTCACTCCCACTTCATAGAGTTGTTTTTCAGGATGCTTGGAGACGTGTCAACATGGAAACCTTGAAAATGAAGGAGAAACTTTCTCAAATAAAATGCTGCATTTCAAGGCCTTACCGTGATATTTCCATGAGTATGTTTCTTACAGATCCTTAAATGTTCCTCAGCTCCAACAGCATTATGAAGACTTTGCTTGATAACAAGTGTGCACGATAAAATGAGGATTGCAGCACTTGCTGTCTCTGTTTAATATTGCTGCAGCAGGTGCGTTGAGATGCACCTGTAGATCAATTCTTCAAAAAAATTACTCTAAAGGGCTACCAGGTGTGTTAAAAGTGTACTCCGGACCAAGCATCGTTATGTAATGAGTGGGGAATAAGAAAGAGTTTGAGAAAAACACATTTTTAAAACTGCTGTACTTGATTATTCTAAGGGAAGTATCTCAACCATTATACTGAGGAACCCGAGCAATAAATCCAATAAATAATTCAAAGTTTGAATTAAAAGAAACCAATGGCTGAATCCACATTGTCATTTATGTGATGAGTAAATACAGACAGTGAGCAAAGGCTGAAAACCCCATAATAGTACAGGAGACAAATATTTGCTAGAAATACAGTTGACACAGAAAAGGTTGGCAACAAAATTATTTTACTGTCAGAAAATTCAGGAATTTTAACTAGCTGTTGTCCAGCTGTGATAACAGATGGGAGAAACAATGCTGGCTGAAAGTATTTTGTCTTCCGTTGCATTCTGCCAGTTTTGTTCCACTGCCCATTTGTCAACAGTGATGTCCAATCGCTGAGTGCCAGGCGGAGAAATCAACAACTTGTCACTTTCAAAATGACAATTTGAGTCTCAGTCAAGTCTGCAACCAGTTTGTGCCTTAGAGCCACTCACCAGCTCAAAACAAGCACTAAAAATAAAGCCAGCCAATCTGAAACCTCAGACCTGCATGCAATCTACAAAACTGACCACATTAGAGCTTTGAGGTGACTCTGAGATTGAGGACATTTCTTTTCATTTGTCGGAAGCCGTAATGCATAGTTGAATCGTAACACTGAAAACCCTTAGAGGGAGCTTATTGGACAGCGTGACCAAATGTCAGTTTCAGCTCAAAGCAAAATAATCTAAAAGCTAGAGTATCTGTCATGGTCAATCAGCCATGTAATATAAGCAATCTCAAATGAACACAGAGCTGCAGTCGAGTTAATGCACAAATTGAAGACATACAAAATTCTACATGACGCAAACCTCATCACAAAGCAGATCTCTTTGTGGTAATTAAGGGTGAAGCCATCATATTATTACCACATCAGTCATCCCAGAAAGTCATTTTGTCACTGTTAGTGTTCCATGACTCGTGATTGTTATCATAAACTGTAAATATTCAATGATGCAAGCACATTCAGTGAAGTCAGATTTAACAGCACACCAACAAGAGGGTAAATACAAACAGACAGCAGATGCTGAAGTCGGTTATCTCCAAGACAGAATGTGCAGTTTGCCTGATGGCACAGGTTCTAATCAGCCATCTAATTTAAAAGTCTCATTGTAATATGTGTGGCTGAGAGGCAATAAAAGCAATAGATTACATAATTTACTGTACAACCACTTGAAATCAATTTGCTGAGTCCTCAGTCTGTTTACAGCATCCATAAAAAATGGAATTATCTGATTGCTGTCTTTTACAGTCTGGATCATAATCATTGGAACCACTAAAAACAGAAATTTAAACTTATTCAGAAATAAATGCTAATACCATATACACCATTTTAAGAAAATGTTGAAATCTACAAAACTCAAATGAAAAAAACTTCATGCGGTATAACAAAATGTGTGCTGACCCCAATTATTGTCACACTTTTGATGAAATTGAATTGGTTACACACATAGACACACCACATACACCCACCCACACACATGCACACGAGAAGAATCAAATAAGACTTGGATGATAACCTGAACTATCTAATTGGAGACTGTTTTTCTGCATATAAAAGGGACTGATTTCTTATTGTTTTTCTTTGTTTTGAGTTAAGTTTTTGTTTAATTTTTTTCAGTTCTGAGGACAATAGACGTAATTAAATTATCAAAAAAAAACATTTTCACTGTCTACAATTCCCAAAAGCCTTGACATCCCTCTTTCAGAAGTTCAGAATCATGTTGTTTCATATTCATAAACATTCTAAGATGTAGCCTTTAAATGAAATTCAATAAAAAAAATTCAGATTAGTGGAAATTCAAGAAAAAGCGTCCTCAGACATTATCAGAGCTTCAGGCCGACCTGCAGCAATCTAAGTGGTTGTTTTGGCAAGTAGCATATGCTGCACATCGAACCAAGCAGGGCTCAATACCTGAAGGCCAGTGAAGCTGTAACTACTGAACGAGAAGCATAAAAAAGAAAGACTAGAGTTTGCAAAGACTTTCATAGATAAGCTGGAGTTATCTGACATCAATGGACAGAAGAAATACGATAGAACACTTCATAGAATGAAGCCCATCCCACAGGAGAACACCGTGGAGGTTCAGTTATGCTCCTGCTGGTACTAAAGGCTCAAAAGTTCGATCTTTTTTCATCTTGTGAAAAAAAAAGAAAGCAAAGTTGATAATATTTTTAGTAAGACCGTCTTTCTTCTTTCATAAAATCCTGATTTAAATCACAGCTTCATCTGACAAAATCATCCTAAAACTAACTTATAGGCAATGTCTGTGCAGTAAATTCAGTTATACGCACCTCCAACAGGGAAAGTTAGAGGCAGCAGAATGTCTCTCATACATGTGTATTGGGACAAGATCGGAAGAAGACTCAACTCAGCTTGTAACCAAGATAAATTACTGAATAATAATGATGGGAAAGAAGCACATAACCATAGCATTTTTAGAGTGAAAAGCGTGACCTCCAGATTTGCTAGGTCCCTTTATCATGATCTGGTTGCTTGTAACATCTGGCCACAGCAGCTTCAGCACAGGAAAAACCAGAGTAGGCTAGTACTCCGTACTTAGAGCAACGTGGATGTAATGAAGACACTGGTGGGTGCAACCATTCCGACGATAAAAACATTGCTGTTCATATGCACATGGCTACTGTCACTGCATTCTGAATCTCAGTAACTTAATTATTTGAGGGTGTTTAGGTATCTTTTATCCCTCCATTCATCCATGCTTCCATTCGAGTCATGAGGGCAATATGTCCCTGTCACACTCCTCCAGCTTTTCCAAAGGGACTCCAAGGTGCTCCCAAGCCAGTGGAAAGATGTGATCCTGTAAGAGGATTCTGGCTCTGCCCCACGGCCTCCTTATGGTGGGACATGCCTGAAATACCACCCCTAGAAGATGGCTGGAAGGCGTCTTGAGCACGTATCCAAACCATTTCAAACGGCCCCTTTCAAAGCCCATCCTCGATAACTGAGCCCCTAACCCTATCCCTAAGGGTGAGGCCTGCCACCCCTCAGAGGAAGCTCATTTCCGCCACTTGTATTTGTAATTCAGTTTCTACTCGCTGCTTGTGATCACAGTTGAGGGTTGGAAAATAGACCTACTGGTAAATTGACAGCTTTGCCTGTCGGCTCAGCTTTGAAACATGACAGACAGGTAAAGTGTCCACATCACTCGAGGCACTGCCCCAATCCAATGGTCAATTCCCCACTCATGAACAAGACCCAGAGATAGTCAAACTCCTCCACACGAGGCAACGGCTCACTTCCAACACTGAGCGTGGAACTGTGGATCATGGATCATGTTTTGATTTGAATTTCCCTTTTTCACTAATCTTGGAAACTATAACATATTTATTTTCATATATTTCCAAAGACATTTTAATTACTGTGTGTTAACAATAACAATGGTGATTATTAACTAACCAAAACTCTTTTTTTTATTACTTCTTTCAGTTGAAAATGAAGATCTATCACTTTGCTCCAACTCATCTGTACTTTGCATAAAATAATAAATATAATTGAAGCAGCTAGTGTCCATACTAACAGCGATGTGGTGAAAATACCACGGGTGTCAGTCTTATGACCTCATACAGCTCTGCATTTGCTGTCATGAGGGACCTCATTTTTTAGCAGAGCTGTGCAGAGACCTTTAGAGAGGCAAGTGCTCAAACCTCAAAAGGGGCAGATGGAACAAGATTTTAAAATGCCATACACCAACATAATTCACTGCGCAACTTGCTGAGTTATAGCAACCCATATTCAAACGGAATGCTAACATGAAATCTTCTAACAAATCTTATCATACCATATCTTCATCTCCAACTCAATTTGCTTGGAAATCTAATCTATTTTACCAATCGACCAAACCAGAACTATTGCCTATAATTTAGCTTAACCGCTCACAAGAAGCACTGAAGCCATGACCACTATCATTTGGATGTTTTACAACTGGCAACAGGGTTTAAAGGTGACACTGTAACACCGTCTAACACAGAAACATGGAACTGTCAAGGACAAAACTAGCTGGAACATATTCAGAGCACAACAAGATACACCAGTGTTTTTCAACTCTGGTCCTCGGGACCCACTGCCCTGCGTGTTTTTTCGATGTTTCCCTCCTCCACCACACCTGATTCAGATGAATGGCTCCTTATCAGGCCACTGCAGAGCTTAATGAAGAGCTAATAATTTCAATCAGGTGTGGTGGAGGAGGGAAACATCGAAAACATGCAGGGCAGTGGGTCCCGAGGATCGGAGTTGAAAAACACTGAGATACACACACGCAGACAGTGGCATTTCCTCTTTCAGATATCTACTATGGTGCACAAGTTTGCTGCTCCCATTACTGATTCAGTGAGTCCCCGTTGTGTCATTTATGTCTGGTGTTATAATTACACTGCATACCTAATATTTAAAAACTCACGTACATTTACAGTTAACCATGGGGAAAACTTTTCAAGTGCAATAAACTTCAGTGTTAACTGTACCTTAGGCACTGGTAGAGGAAATATTCACATCCTTTATTTTGATTGAATGACAACATCACATTCTATTTTATTTCTTCACTTTATGATAACAGATGTAATTTGACTAAAAAATCTTAGTGAAACAGTGAGAAATATCCCCACAGGTGTTTTTCTCTCATGTGGGTAACTGACATAGTTTTAACTGTACTTGTATAAATGGTTTAATCTTCAGTAATATCCATACTTTTCCTATAAATTCTTTGGTAAGGCGCAGGTAAATGAGAATCAGCCTAAAAGAACCGTCATATGTAAAAGTAAAGTTGCACTTACCACTGGTTCCCAACAAAAGAAACCGCCATATACGGAAAAAATATTTCTGCAGGAGCAACTACTCTACAAACAGCTCATTGCACAAGGAACTCCATATTCGGTTTGAATATGGTCACGGTGAACACAGGTGAAGGATCGTCATCTGATCTTAACTGATCAATTGCAGGTAGGTTATTTTATTATTATTATTATTATTATTATTATTATTAACTAATTAAATATCATTATAGTATTAATCAACCAAAGTTTATATGCAAACTAAATAAATGAATGAATCAAGAAGAGAATGTGTCAGATGTAACATATGCCTTGACAGACCTTAGACATCAAAGGTGCTCCAGCACCCTCAGCTCATCATTGTGTTTCTGAAACAGAACAGACTTCAGCTCCTATCAAGTCTGACTCTCCTGACTGCGTTGTGTTGTTTTACATAATCTCCTCTTGACTTTAGGGTTAAAAATACACCGTTTATAAGCTGTCTGTAAATCATTGCTTGGATCTGTTTCGAGGCCTACCAATATACTGCAGTTTAAAAAAAACCACAGCAATCAGGCAAAGCATAGAGAACAGAAATTCTGCCTATGAGACAATTACCCTTGTTAATACTGCATGCATTTAAACAAATTCTGGCTGATTTTTAACCAAAGAAACAAAATCAAAGACAAAACAAGTCACATCTATAAGATTTTATATGACATTGTGCTGCTACTAGATGAACATGCACACACCATTGCCATAAATACAACAACATTTCATCACCGCATCTTTGTAAATATTTCCAGATCTTTTCCACTTTGCATATGTATTAGATCAAACAAGGCTGCCAACCCTCTTTGTCAAGGACACCACGGAGATGGATGCCTCAGTCACACACAGGACTCTGGGCTATGCTGGGCTAAAGGTGAGGTCTGATGAGTTCACCTGGAATTAGATTTATGTAAATGTAAAATGGGTGCCAAACACTCGGCCAGGCTGTTGATTCATCAAGTAAATTGGCTGAAAATGAATGACGACATGTGCTGGCGGTCAACAAAGACCCTCTGAGAAACCAGATGATTGATTTGCTTAATCCCACTACATTTGATTAACTTCTGTTCACAGTTTAGAGATAGACATTCAAAATCTCTCCAATCCAATAAAATAAAGAAAATGCAATTTATTATCTCTGTTATGTGCCAAAAGGACCACAGACATCTCATGAAGCTGTATAATCCACTGTCAACATTAATCTGACAGATAAGAACCTTCACAGCATCTCGTGTCAGGGTAGCAAACAGGAAGTCAAGTCATCATTCTGTCTCACATATATGTCACAGAGAGATGTAGATATAATGCAGGGATGTATTTGTCTCTGAGATTTCAACCATGTGGAAAGTGGTATTAATGGTGATAATGGAGAAGAAGTTGCTTCTTAATGTTTTATCATCCTAAACTGCCATGTGATTGTTCAAATGATCTTTTACAAGTGCAACCCTTCTTTAAAACTTCATCTCAACATTGAATACGTTGCACAGATTCATATTATTTACTTAATTGTGTCAGACTCACAAGACTTTGGCAGTGAACAGTCTCAGGTAACAAAACAGCTAGATGAAAAGATGAGCCAGAGGTGTGCATTTAAGTAACAGAACACTTTCCCACAGATTATTTACCATCTTCTGGTATCAAAGACTTAAAATCAGTAATAACCTGCAAAGAGCAGGATAGCAGAAGAAGCTCATTAAGATAAATTCCAGTCATTGGCTGCACTTTTCCACACAGTAACTGACAAAAGCTGTAAAAATAGAAAAACAAATGATTATATATAATGAGACCTTTGTCAAATACAAGATTGGGTTGCAGGAAGTTAGTTCCATCCCATATGGAATTACACACAATGCTCCTGTTTCGGTGTAAGATACTACAACAATCTTTCAAACTCTCAGAACATATTTTTATAACATTCACAGCTGTTATGAAATCATTTTGGGAATCTTCAGAGATGTTTTAAGCCAGCTGATTGAAATAGCTACTGTTATGTGGCTACTTGCAGCTACAGGAGAGCTAACAGAGGGAATTCTACACACACCTCTACTGGGACGACTTCATCGAATAAGGTCTAGGTTTAAAAATACTGGAGTTCCCCTTTAATGACTTAAATTAATGTTTGATTGTCACGTACATTTTGACCGAATCCTACAAAAAGGCATTGAAAAGTGTGTGTGGAAAACACACATGAGCAGTGCACATCCTCTGCTTTTTTCATTTAGATTTAGAAACATGGATGCACGTTTATTTTATGCTGTTTAAGTATAACATCTGTCAAAATATTTCAACTTCACTTGTGTGAAACATAAAAACCTCATTAAGTTCGACAAGGTGTTCGGCTCATCTTTTCTCTGCTGTTTAACAAGCTCCAAAGAAGCACCAGGAAATCTGCATATTGCAAAGTAAGAGCATCCTTACAGCATGAACATTGTGATGTCTGGATTAAAAGGCCCAGGTCTGGCATTTGGGGGTATTTCATTTGATTGATGTGTTTTTATCCATAATTCATTTATATTAGCCGTTAAGGCTACAGTCTCCACTCTCATTGCTGTGCACTTTATGTTATTTTATGCATGACATTCTGAAATAATGTGCTAGTGAATTTTCATTTTATTTCAGGCAAAAATATGGGACCCAGTGCCATGTATTTTAATTGGGATTGTAAATTCTTAATTTTTATTCTAAATTCTATATCTAACTGCATTATCGATAGATCAGAGCACATTCAGGTTTAAAATAATTGCCTCTAACCAGTAAAAGTTTCGATCTGCTACACCACGTTGGTCTTGGAGCATAGCAGAGGATATCTATTGGAAGCTGCACTAATGTTTCCAATGTGGTGTTTTGCTCCAGCATGTGATATTCAGTGCAGGATGCACACACACTATGTGTCATGGAAAAAGAGACATTTCAAAACTAGAACTTTCTGTTCTTAATGAGGCTAGATTCACAGTATATGAGTGTGAGCATCTGTGTGATCATGAACATCGGAGTAAAGAGATACTCCAGGAGTCACGGCTCTGGAGGCGAGTGTCCTGCTTGAGATGCTTGTTATAGCTGCACCCAGGCTGCAAGGGAAATAGGCTCAATGGTTTTATTGCATAATGCAGGATGTCATTTTTATCAATATTTGATTTACAATTCATATATGGCTTCCATTCTGAAAGCCAAATCTTACCAGCATTGCATGTAGTGGTTCGGTTCAAGTTGCATTTAGTGTGCGAATTAAGTGCAACAAACTGATGAGGATAACAAGATGATTTTCACTGTCAGCAAACTTTAGTATGTTGTTATGTCATGCAGTTATTCAGAGCCAGGTGCTGGATTTCTTCCTTCAACAGGGACCTCAGATGAGAATAGCAATACCGTCCCTTGGATCCAGGCTCATTAAAACATCACTTTGTTAAATTGGTGCACCATTAGATTGGTCCACAGTCCCTTGAAAGCCTGTTTGGCCTGCCATATGTGGAGTGTTTACCTTGGTAAACAGCTTGTTGATAAGCCATACATGCTTTTTATATTCAGCTGGTATTCTCTTCCACACAGAAAGACATTCAGTATTTACCAGTGTTGATTCAAAAACTATCCCCAATCGATGCTATTGTAAAAGTCAGCACCTCGACTTCTCACATCATGAAAATCTATCCACAGGTATCTACCCACAAGCTGCATTTAATTAAAATTAAATAAAATATTATGTTCAATTTTAGAAAAATAATGTTATTCCTTCTGTGTTTTAATGTAGTCTATTGTTCATGCAGCAACAGAAAAATGAGTGTCAGCACATTTAATAAATGCAGATAGCTGTGATTTACACGCGCAGTTTGAATGACAGAGCAGAAAATAGGCCTGTCAAGGTGAATGACATGTCATATTCCTGTGTATAATTCACAGCAAACAAGCACCTGAAGCTTCATGAGAAATTAACATTTTCTTCTCGGAAACTGCACCCCCCTCCCAAAAAAAAAGACAAACTAGATAGCCAAGTGTCAAGTTGAAGCTGCACATATTCTGTCACTACATAATTCTATAACAAAATTGCAAGAATACAATCACTTAACATAAGTACGCATGTAAAAACGATGTGAATATCGAGCAAAAAAAAACATGTTTTAGTTGTTCAATAATGGTTGCTGACAGGTTTTCTGTAAATGCACAGATATGGCATGACAACACAATCTGTGCCCACGGACTGCTACATCAACACACTGTCAGTCTGCTTGTCAGCAGTGCAACAGTGCCATCTATGATGTTACAGCAAATGAGACTGGTCATCTGTGACACAGTGATGACTTGACTGGGCTGCACTGCTTCCCAATCATTACCATGGCAATGAAGAATGGTTTGTTCAAATTAGTAAAATGACTGTTTTTATGCCTGACAAAACCCAATGACATACAGAGGTGCACGTAATGTGCTGGAACACCATTAAGTCTTGGCAGCACATCTTAATAATCTCCGGACGTTGCCCCTGTCTTTCCAAAAAGGACATTCACGCTCACCACCCTTTATAAAAAGCTGCTATTAACCCTCTGATTACAGTGGGCACGGTATAGGAAATGGGACACGCTCTGAACAGACTACAGCTACAAGCAGTTACAGTGCATACAATTTTGGCAATTTGCATACTATGATAGACAAAACGATGAGACCATCAATGTCATTTCCTTAGTTTCATGGTCACGAAGTTCTTTGGGTGAATTTTATGATAATGAAGCTTGAGCAGGATAGAAAAATTGCTTTTACACCCCAGCACACAAAAGTCTGTCAAACTATGCTCCCATTAGGGAAGGGCATTTCTAATTAAAACAAAGTTACATAGTAATGTAATTAAAGTCAGAATAATGATGCATTCTTTAATTATGAAGTTAACAGAAAGGTCTTACTGATTAGATGCCCAAATATGGATGAGATTAACACAATGTGACAAAGAAAAAATAGGCACTGGGTGTGTTGCTCCTGCATTAGCAAATTTTCTTTCTCTGGGTTTTTATAAGATTACAAGGATTTGCGAGGATATTATTCATTCAGTGCCAGAAAAGTGTGAAATCCCCTTTCATGTAAATGAAACAATCAACATCTAATTAATAAACACATGGAAAACATGTTCCTAAACGATAAAATGCAAGAGAAGGAGTAAAATGGTTGCAAATTCATAGTACAACACCCCTCCTCACACCTCATATTCCAATTTTAGAAATCCAATTTTAGGTTTTAATCAGGATCTGCCATACCTATGATCAGTGAAGAACAAAAAGCAATTATCACGCATTCATACACACTGCCTTTTAAAAAAAGAAATCAGCCAACAGAGATTCCATAAGAACAATTGGAAAATGCTTAATTGATTCAGCTTCTGTCGTTACAACATCCATGGAAACAAATCACAGCCATGGATGCAGCTTTCAATAACAAGCAGGAGACAAGAAAAGGATTCATCTGCCACTTGTCAATGCTCATTTACCTTGCTGACTCTACACGTACACTCAATTTATGATGGTACTGAAACCAAGAAATAATTGAGCTATTGCAGTCATAATGGAATTTCAGAGTCTGTTGAGGGGGTAAAGTGTTGGCACCTCATGACAGCACAAAACAAATCCTTGACCAAAAAATGGGTTTGCTTTAATTCAGGCTTATAACTCTCTGAAATCCAACCCTGCTTCCAGTGGTTAGAAAGAAGTCCATTAGGTTGCAGCAGATGTATTTTAGCAGCTTGGAAACCGAAGACATTTTTATAAGCATACATTTTTGCAGTGCATGCTTTCTACCAAATGACATTCCCTTCACACGGAGTCCAGACTGAGCAGCAGCTTTTCCACTCATATTCATGAGGCCTGGTTTATGGGACTCATAAGGAAACCTTCATCCAGGAGCATAATATGTTTGTGTGAGGGGTTTAAAGCACATAATGTGTAATAAAATATGTCCTTTAATGAACATTAGAGAAAGATTGAAGCATCTACTCAGCCTTAAGTATGGGCACATGAAAATGGCTAATGGCAACTTCCTGTACTGCTGCTATTACAGAGAGTGATCTATGTGGTCTTTACTTCCTTCCTGCTTTTCCAATATAATTGGATAATTCAGCCCAAACCTCCATTCATTATTTTTCAAGTGAGAAATTCCACTAAGAGTTCCAAAGGTTAATTAATGTAGATTTCTGCTACCACAGGTGTGGAAGTCTGTAAAAGCACAAATAAAACATAAACGCTTGTTTCATTGTCAACTTCATGTACAATTTGTCTTTATTCAAAGTTTTCTTATCAATCCGACTGAATCTGTTGCATACTGTGAAAAAGGCTGGTACTTGATGGATGACAGCGGTGAAGGAGCTGAGAGGACCGCTGGACAGGGCAGACCCTTACACCTGAGCAGCCAGGGATGGCTTGGCCACATGCTGTTCGCATCATTACGCTGCCTCAGCCTAGACCTCTGGTGCCACCCTGATTGATGGGTTCCACCAGGCCAAAGAGCCCAATGGAGGCGTTCCATCCAGACTGTAGCCCAGCCCATCCATCTTGAGTCCCTAGTAGAGAGTCATGTTACAGTATGTCTTATCTGGGACTGGTCTGCTCAGCTTTAATCCCACTCCCTGATTAAATGGCCTGCAGTGTGCAGTGAGGGCAGGCTTCAGTATTGTACATTAAATTGCCAGTGACAAACCAGGCAGGGGGGAATAGAGGGGAGGAAAAAAACAACACAATAATAATAAAAAATTGTCAGCTTATTTTTTTTATTACATGTACCGTAACATTAATTGTATTACAGAGGGCCTGTAGAGGGCCTGTGTGACCCACAATGTGATGCAGGCATTATTAAGAATAATGTCCAGTCTACAAATCTGAGTAGTGTGGTTGATGATGTCCTGATGACATCCACAGATGTAAACACTACGGTGACCCTGAGGTCACAACAATGTACAAAACAACAGCAGAACAGAAAACACAGTAACTCAGAAAATGCTACGATAAAAATAAACAGAAAAGACGACACCGAAACACAGCCGAGGAACTTTGCATTGTCTCAGATCTGTTGTGCTTTAGACTGAAATGTTCAAGTGTTTTTTTCTTGTGTTTTCTGTTCTTCAGTAAACAACATTTAATATGTTCTTTAAAATTATGTGTTTTGTTTCACGGATTAAGAAACTGGTTCCATGGGAGTAATGCTCAATTCTTTTCCCTGCTATTTGTTGTTTTATTTGCATCTCTCTCAACCTCTGTGCTTCAAAGGTATGTGAGTGAGTGAAATGCTAATGATGAGAGCGGCGATAATTCACTTTATCAAATCTGGATTTATGGTATTAGGCTCACATTTAAGCTATATGAAAGCCACTTCCTGTTTGAAACCAAATCCCAAACCAAATGTCTATGAGGCAAAAGACTTCATGGTCCAAATTTAATCTGATTGCTCCATTAGCTTGAATAAAACATTTGTGCAGAGCGTTAATGCAGAGCCAAGTTTGGCTGCTCTCTGTGACTGTGTTTGCCAAAATGAAAGCTGAAGATTTCAATCCTATCAACCTTTCATATCAATTATAACACCTCTCTTGTGCTCATTTCTTAACACACTGAAAGGGATACAAATTGCACACTGAAAGCCATTCTCTCTGTTTCCCCAAAGTGACATCTTCAACATTTCTGACAGTACACTCAGTATCCATAGCAGTGCATTCATCAACGCACAGCCTGTGAGGTCATTTTCAGAACATGACAATTACTGACTTGCCATTTCTGGATCCAAGGGGAAGGAACAGCAATAATAAATGGATGTCTTGCCGCCTGCCCCTTTGAAAACTCTGCCACTGCAGCCAGATGCAGAAACCAGATGCACACAGCTTGTCTGCTACCTTACCGCTTCAATAACTCTCATTATGGTAATTGTTGTTTAATGTTTTCATAATCTGCTGCTTACAGAGAAACTGTTTTCCTTTCTCTTATACCATAGCTGCCTCCTCATGGTCCCATTTTCACTGTTATTTTTTTTAAATAACTTCTTAAAATGACAATAATTAAACGGGAGGTCTCCCAATTGGCCGGTCTCCCTGATGGAAGAAAGTCTGAAGCAGACTTTCTGGTCTAAATGAGCAACAGAGTCATCAGAGAAAGGCCAATGGATTCCTGATATAATGAGTCACTCACTTGCAGTGCTGGCACTAGCTCACAGCATCTGGCACTTGGGTGGCCATGCACATTCGCAGCGTTTACTTACATTTCACCTCTGCCGTTACTCAGAATGAGTGATTGTCTACTTAGCCCCGCTCTACAGAGCATTTCCATCCAAAATAACACAAACTCTGTCTCATATGCACACACATACACACAGACTTATTTAGTGGATGTGATCAACTCAATAGTACAAGGGTATAATGACTAATATCAGCGAGACAAAAATTGATTTATTTTCAAGTCAACACTTGCAATTACTTTGTGTTAATTAGTGGACGATTGCTGATTAAACCTATTTGGAGTGTGATGACACATATCCATACATCACCTTTATATAATCAGTGATTTGGTTTTTAACATAAGATAGCTATATTGAAGGAGCAACTCATTGCAAAGCAACTCAGGCCTAGCTTATTTACAACATCATGGGGTGTGTTCAGTGCACCATTACGTGATGAACGTTCCAGTTTTAGAGCCACAAAAATACTTAGTAAAAGATGTACTTTATTCTTTGTAGAGTCTGCCGATGTCAGTTCCAATAAAACTTGTCAGATCACTGCAATTTAGCTGTGACCAAAATATTTCTGTTTTAAAAAATTTAAAGAAATCGGTGATAGCGTATCCAGGAGGCCCTTGAGTTTGCTATCAGCAATAATTATAAGTGAGCGATACATCTGTGAATCATTCATTTCTCTAATTATCTCACAAGTGTATTCTGTTTGCCTGTGACATTTAGCAGGGGCCTTTTCAATAAGCCACAAGGTGGGCAAAGATGCCATCAGGTGATAAGGTTCATTTATTGTTGGACCCTCATCAGCACATTTTCCCGCCTTGAGGCATAAAATACAATCCACACTGATTAGCATCAGCCCCATATCAGGGGAAACATAATAGCCCCAGTCTGAAGGTGAAGCTTTTGAGGGCACAATCTTTGCTAAACAGAGACAACTGTCACAGATTTCTTGCAGTTAGAGGATTATCTCCCCAGCTTTGCATCCTGAGTGTTGCTCTCACGGGGGGAATGGAGTTGCTTTGTATGCACATGATATCATTGTGTAATTAAATCATTAAGTTACAGCATGTCCTTCATACTTTTAGTTTGCACCTTGATATGATAATGCTGTCAAGGTTTATTAATTGATTAAATGACAAATTAAAATCAAGCCAAAGCATTGTTCTTCAAATTGAAACAACCCACTGCACTGTTTGCCCTTGTCAATGAGTAGCATAAGAATATCTCTTAGTTTATTTTGACTAAGTGACATGTAACATTACAAAGAATTAGGATGAAATGATTCGATGCATCTTTTCAAAGGTTGCTAAACTGACTTGTTATCAAATGCAAACCATTGCAAGATTAAGTGAAACAATGAAGTTGATTATGTAAGTGAAACCACCCAAAGCAGTTGTTAGTAGATGTAATGGTTAGGACAGCTAATTAGTTGGGTTGGTTGTCCTTGATTTATATAGTCTTTCCTATCGTTTCTTAATCAGCTGAAAGCAATGATCCATGTGCAGACAAAGCCCATTTAATTACAAAGCTGTGATCGTGACAGTAATGCCAAGCTCTGAGAGGGGTGTTTGAAACTCACACAAGATTGTCACATTTTCTACATTGATGATTCAGACAATTGAGTTGCAATTAAACTTATCCTGTTGTTTTAAAAGTCTCAAATTGACATGCAAGTAAATGCTTAGCCAGAATGTGGATAGGAGAGCAGGATTGCTCAGGATGTTTGTCTGCCACGGCAGGTTAAGTGTGAATGATATGATCAATCCAATGTATTGATAAACAGAGAAATGTTTAATCATGTAATAGTGACTTTATGAAAATGAACCACAAAATAATAGCCATAATTGTTAATGATTGTGCAAGTATATCTGATCCAATGTAAGCTGCAGTATTTCATACACACTGTATAATTTTCTAATGTACAGATTTGAGATTGTGATTCCATAAAAGCAAAACAAACAGATGGCTGGCTGTCTGGGGAGGTCCAAAAAGGGCGGACGAGGAGAGGTCAGGAGGGACATCAGTTCGATCAGCAGCAAGGCAACATAGAAGACACCGAACATGAAACCGAAGGGATTTATTGACAAAATCAATAAGCAGAGGAACTACTATGAGCAGGTTATGACAGATGGGCACACACATTCACACTCGCTGATCCAGTCTACTCAAACATCATGTTTTGCTGTTGAACGGCTGTCATTTTAGAAAAAACACAACCACACAATATGTTGAATTAAAAACAATAATCACATTTTCCTGAAAGATTATGGAAGTGGAAGTACAACCCCATTCCAGGTTTGGATGTAAAATGTGAACAAGGAACAGAGTGCAATGATTTTGCAAATCAATCATTTATTCCTAATATAACAAATAAAACATTAAATGTTGAAAGTGAGGCATTTTGTTGTTTCATAAAAAGTTTAGCTCATCTTGATTTTGATGGAAGCAACACGACAGGGCAGCAAAAGGCTGGAAATAAAGGTGGTACTCAGAAGAAACAGTGGGAGGAACATGTTGCAACTAATACGATTAACTGGCAATAGGTCAGTGATGTGTTTGAGCATATAAAGAGCCCCTTTGAGAAGCAGAGTCTCTCAGTAATGAAGATGGGCAAGGGTTCAACAATCTACAAAAAATGCTTTAACAAATTTCTGAATAATGTTACTCAATGTAAAATTGTGAAGATTAAATATTCCATCATCTAGAGTACATAATATCATTAAAAGATTCAGAGAATCTGGAGACATCTCTGTGTGCACTCATTAGAATCAGTGTTGCATGCCCAGGGTCTTCAGATATGTTAATGCATTAAAAACAGACATGATTCTGTCATGGAAATCACTGCATGAGCTCAGAAAAACTTCCAAAAATCATTTTCTGTGAACACTGTTCAAAAGCTCTATTATATGAACATGATCCAGAAATTCTGTGGGCCAGAGCTCATTTAAAATGGATTGGGACAATCCAGACGAAACAAAATTTGAATTATTCTTTTTTAATCATGGATGCTGTGCCCATAGGTCTATAAAGGAGAGGGACCATCTGTCTTGTTGTTAGTGCTCAGTTCAAAAGCCTGCATCTCTGACAGAATGCGGGTGCACTATGGAGCTTGCAACTTGTACATCTGAGAGGCACAATTCATTTTGAAAGGCATATACAGTTTTTTGAGCAACAAAGGTCTGGCCCAGCTGAAGAGTGATTCAAGGAAGGTGTGTTTATTCCAGAAAGACGGTGTTAAACCGCATACTACACCTTTTAAAACAGCATGGCTTCAAAGTAGAAGAGTGCTCTGGACCTATTAACAGCTGAAATATTTGGTGCATCATGTTGTATAAAAAAAGAAGACCCTGGAAGACTCAGGATTGTTAGACTGGTGGAATATTATATCAGAAAAGAACCGGATTCTATTTCTTTCCCAGAGGTCCTGAAACTGGACGCCTCAGTTCCCAGATGCCCCAACGTTTCTGAGATGTGTGGCTGCCATCGAATTCAAGATGAGCTAATAGTGATTGTAGTGAGGAACATGATTATGTGGAAAAGCTAAATTAATTTTGTTTCCTCACACTGTTTTTTTACGCACTAATCATTTTGTGCGTGTTGGACACAAGTAACACTATGTGTAAAGACAATGAGCTGGATGTGAATATAAGAAATATGTGGAAGTTGTATTATATGCACCAGTTATACACATAAGCTTAAAGCTTTGCAATTATCTGCAGCTGTAAACATTGAAGTAACAAAACCATGTCGTACCAGCCTAAAACTGAATGAATATCACGTAACACAGTACAACATACCCACCCTAATGCAAGTGATCAGTTGCATGACTATCTGATTCTTTTGTGTTCCTCTTTCTTTTTGGTGGAGCTTTGGACTCACATCAGATTTACTGCATTTCCCAGAAAGTGAGCCCCTCTAGCTCTTGAAGTCACACTGAGTATCCCTGCTTCTGCTCACTCTGCACTTTTCAATAACAGTTTGAAAGCCTTTAAGAACACATGAAATAAGATTTGGTTTAGTATTTCACCTACAGTAATGAAATAAGAGATAAATGAATAGGAGAATGTGTGATGCATATGAAATCTCATCCCATTAGAATACACCGGATGTTGCCAACAGGATAATTGCTTGTAAGATAGTTATAAAGGAAAATGGCTTACTTCTTATCAAGAAGGCTTGGCTTGGTATTGTTTGGAATAAACAGCCCAAAGAAACAGTAACTATGGAAAAGCAGTCATCACCATCATGCAAAGACAACTTGTTCCCTGTAGCAAAAAGCAGCAAAGCATGGGCAGACCAGTAGCCCCTGAGTCCTCTGGCTCCGTCTGCAGCTGTTCAGAGTACAAAGGCACCACTGACCAAAGCACAGCCAGCCTGAATGGAATAAAAAGAATAAAGAAATGCAGTTACAAGCAAAGTCTTTAAGTTACCTGAATAGTGATTTTGTCAAATGTAGTTATAGAATAGATTCTAACGTGTCTGACCAAAGAAGCAGAAAAATATGTGAATGACAGCAGCTATACTGGGAATTAGGCTGTATTAATACAGACCTGTGCAGGAGTGATTTAATCCGCAACCGTATTATCTGGTTTTCAGAAGCTCAGTTTTGTACATTTGCTGTCAGATTAAAAAAAATTACATTTTTAATATTTTTATTGTTTGTTTTGCAGTGGATAGGCTCCTAGTGCAATCAGTAAATTAGAAATATATAATCAAATGATTGCAAGAAAAAAAAAGGAAAGAAACGTGACAAAACAGGAACATTTCTGCCAATCATGGCAAATCAGAATCCAATGAGCCTCAAGATCCTGTGTTGAGTGGAGGTGTGTCTGCAATTATCGACTATATCTGTGCACCAAACACCTTTGATTGTATGTAACAGGCCTTTTTCTAGAGGAATATTTTGAGTTCTGCAAGAACCAAATGAAGTGGACAAGTGATTGTAAAATAGTACCCTCCATCACACAACAACACTCCTAACTCATTATGCATACTGATGTAAGAGTGTCTGATCCCCCACCCTTTATAAAACAGCACTCAGAGCCTGTTCTCTTGATCATTCCGTTTCATCCTCTGAGTTGATGAGGCATTATTTGTTCATACTATTATTAGTTCACGCTTTCGGTTTTGTCAGTTACTCCAAAGCTATTTCTCAATAATCTCTGGGATGACATTGAGATATTACACAATGTGTCCCTTTCTTGCACAGCCTCGGCAAAATAGTGCCAATCCATTTCAGTGCCTCTAATATAGCCTGCACAGCACGGTTATTACAGATTACATTCTGTGGCATGTGGTTCATTGAAATGTAATGTGCTTTGTGGGCTATTTGAAGAATTATTTAAGGGGAAACTATTCACCTTTGATATCATGTTCACCCTCAGGAGCAGAGGGCTCTAATGGTCTGTTACTTTGATTTAAATCTGTCTGACATACGCACCTTTCAGGTTATTATCTTTTCTAAGAACAAGCAGTGGATATGTGCTCTTTCTACTATAGCTCTGTAATTTCTATCAATCATAACAGAAGGTGCATCAAGTGAAGCGAGAGGATTTGAGAAAAAGCGATCAGGTCAAATCCTCGAAGTGGAAGTCCATGTTTATTGTTTTTCATCAAAGTTTTTTTCAAGTCAACTGTCAGATACAGTGGTGTGTGCCGGAGAAATAGTTTTCACTTTTAGTGTGCATACATAACTATTATAGAATCTCTTTAAATCTGGGGAAGGTACATGTATTTGCACTGCCCCCTGTGTCTATCAGAAAAGTAAAGATAACAGCATGTTTTCCCTTTAAAGTTTTAAAATAGCCCTTAATTGAACCAAATTCAATTAAGATGAGTTTAAGATTAGCATGTGTTAATTTGAAGAATTTAAAAGTAGGTAAGCATGATGTGAAAAAAAAAGAAAATAAATAAAGAACAAACACAAGGAAAATAGAAACAGTAAGTGTAAATATCACAAATTCATAAGGATTTCCAAGTGTCATGATTTAACAATATTATCTTTATGAGGTTGACATTTCTCGACAATGATGGCATTTTATTTCCAAATCATCATAGCAGAATTACGGTCATCAGTTTTGATTAGTGTGAAAAATCAATCTGAAGCTCAGATCAAAGTGTTTAAAATGATTATTATTATAATTTCATTATTATTAATCTATTGCATAGATGTCTCATTTTAGGTGCTATGCATCACTAAATACAAAAGGTCGTGAATGCATGCAGAGTGATATAAAAGGTGTCATTATCACAAGGTGTTAAATGAACGTGTCCCAGCAGTGAGGTCATATGAAAGTGGCACAGGAGCATTGACTGGACAACAGATGGTGTCCCACTGCAGATGGCGGTGGAGGTAACATATAGCTGCATCTTAATGAATTAAGATTAATGAAATGTTTGCTCAGGAATTGTTTGCTTCTTGGTGACCTTGAAATGGTTCAGTGGTACTTGAGCAGAATCAAGCTAAGTGTCTGAGCTGAGTCAGAGCTCTCTGATTGTTCCATAAATGAAGATGCACTGGGCAACCACACTGCGAGGCAGATAAAAATGAAAAGCTGATGTCAAAAGCTCAGCAGGATGATGAAATCTTACTTTTAATGTTTGTTTGTTTTATCTTTGAACATAATACTTGAAGAGAAAATGCATGAAGAATTGAGCTTTTTTTCAACAACGGATTTCTTATTGAATGCAAGTTTTAGAGGCTAAGTCATTTAGTCCCAAATCTTCTTGAATTTACTTGTAGAGTCAGACATAAAGGCTGATAATAGATCAAATTTCTCCTTAAGAATGTGTCTGAGTTATATAAGAATCAGGACTTCTTCCCTGGCATTTATAATTCCTACCTTTTCACCTTAGCTGGCATTTATTAGGTTAAAAAAAGTAAACTAAGCATGCCTCATTGGAGTGTGAGCCATATGCTGTTTGTTTATATGAGCATTTCCTCATCAGAATGTTCCTCGATGTAATATCTAAATTAGTGCAGCTCACATTAAGCCATCCCCCCTCCTCCTCTTCCTGCCGTTCTGAACAAAGAGGACATTTGCTGACCTTCTCACTATCATAACACACTCTGAAAAGGTCACACAGGACTACACTCATACTAATAATGTTTTGGTCTGACAGAATTGTATCTGTATTTACACATGTAGGAAAAATATCATTAAGTGCATTTTTATTTAGAAAAGATTATTTGTATAATTAAAAAACTGCTGCTGTGGACAAAAATCTTGAGGGGGCTGTTGAGGCATCTTGTCTCCTCATTGCAGTCTCATTTAATTGCCTTTAAATTGTAATGCTTTGCACTGGGATGCTTCACCTGAGCCCTGCAGGTAAACCATGTCTGAAACATAATTTGTATTCAGATTTGCACATCTGCGTTAATGTCATTAGAACACATTAATGAGCCCTCATGTTGAGGATCAGAATCTATTGATTTGAGATTCCATTTGATTAAGTGCTTGACAAATTTCCGAGGTTGGGATAAAGGATTATTTGCGAGTCGATGATTTTGTTGATGTGCATTTATGTAAAAGTCCAGTTTTACGTCTCACAGACATTTTTACGTATTGATAAGATCTTAAACCCTAAACACCAGCGTGTGTGAGCTCATTGATTTCATTGGAAGTTAAGCTTATTTGTATGCGACTCCTGTGCAATCATCATCTACTGATCCCTGCAACAGTGACAGCATCATTGGTGAAAACATAGAGATAAGACACTGGTTTCATTTTCAGTGTAACTACCGATCTAGGATAGCAAAAAGAGCTGGAAGAAGAAAAAACTGAACATTGATCACAGGGGATCAAATCTGATTTATCTATCTCATTATGTTTTGTTCTAAAGTGACCATCTTGGGACTTGTTGCTGATGTCGGTAATAAGACATGTTTTGAAATCCGAGTTTTACATTGCATACAGCACGCTGCGTATCAGTGTATGTAGACAGAACCTTTCACGGGTTTAATGTTTATCACAGGAAAATACTGGCTTTTCCATAAACACGTCTCCTGTTTCCTGTCTCTGCATTTGATCTTTCCTGTGCACACAGTCCGTCATTTTCATGTTAAGGGCTTTTGCTTTTCGTTTTTCTGACATCTGTCATACAAACGTGACTTTTCCAAGTTGAACTCCAGCTCAAGTGCTGACTTAAAGTCTACAGCCCCAAGCTGTCTTCTTACGGAAATAAAGGTAAATATTAAAATTGTGTACACGTTCTACTTACAATGCCTGAGACTTATCATCATTATTTAATTATCACCTATTTTAAGGAATTGTATGAATTAAGGAGTTCAGTGTGGGTCTGTATAACAAAGACACACAATGCATTTTGTTAGCGTTTATGTTGAGATCTTTGCTGGATTGCAGAATGCATACTGTGCAATAAAGAGGATGGATACAAAGCAAAATTCACCTTCTGAGAATGTGTCTGCAGCAAATAAAACAGCTGTTAGTCATTTGTCTTGTATGGTCAATGAACCAGTATTGAATGCAGCTGCTCAAGAGGATTTCACCTATTACACACATCTGCTTTGGAGATGCACGCCAGCATGCTTTAGGTGACAGAGTTTATCTTTTTTGGAAACTTTTGAAAGGACACAGCTATGAAGAATGATTGTGTGGATGAAATTTAACTTGTTAAAATGGCTGTTGGAAACAGAAATAAATATGAAGTTATTTTCCCCTTTTTCTCTCACACACATATAATAGAGACAATTGATTCCCTTGCTAACTGTATTCCACGGCACTGAACATTTATAAAGCACATTTTTCCAAAAAGTAATTGTGTTGTCGAAAAACTGGTTATAATTATTGATGTTGCTGGAGAATGGGCTGATGTTTGGAAAGCCTAGAATTATTTGTTGGAAGATGGCTAATGGAACAATTTACCCGACGAGGAGAAAAAACATGAAATTCCATTTTTGGTACTGCACATTCAGAAATTTCTTTGGGGACACAGATGCAAATGGGTCTGCTTTGAATTTGCATATCATAAATGTGAACAAGGACAGAAAGAAGGACAGTAGCTTTATAGATTAACTGCTTTCAGTTTGACAAAAGAAAAATATGATGATGCTCTGATTAAAAAAAATCTGGCCTATTGGAAAGAATTTAGTCTTGTGGTTTTTGTTGAAGTTTCAATCACATTTTGACACAATCTATTTTGAAAAATCATCTTAAATGCTGTTGTTTTTTTTGTCCAAGCTAATTGTATAACTCAATATATGTTAACCTAAAGATTAACTCATGATTAACTCAAGTCTTCTCAGCTGGTAAAAGAAATATATCATGATACTATTAAGACACATTATTCAAAGTAATCTAATTTGTTGGTCTATAGCGGCATTAAATAACCAGATTTTCAAATTATGCTCTTCACCAGTGGACTGCGTTGCTACCATATTTTCTACCTAATTTATCCTCAACAATCAACAGATGTTATCTTCTTATCCTCTAAAGCAACATATTGAGAGATGAATTATCTTTACAGGCAAGATCGCACACTTCAACACCATGAAAGTTGATGTTTTCTAAAGTCAAAAGCCTATGAATTATTTGAGCTTCTTTTGCCTTTCTTCTCTTATTGCTTCTTTATTGTATAGGGATCTGCACGATTCAAATGTGTCAAAACACAACGTCACAAGCCGTGGTTCACTCTGGCTTTTTGGCACCATCTTTCCATACGCAAACATCAAAGACTTCCAGCTACCAGACGCCACGTAAACAGCTTGTTAAAAAAAAGGGAATGGCATCAGTCACAGAATCTCACCAGTCAACCCACATCCTGCAGAGCAAACAAGGAAAAAGACAAACAAAGGAGGCATACTCATCCAAGAGCACACCTGGACGGAAATATTTTTTGGTTATCAGTCAGACGATCTTAAAGGGGAACTTTAACTTAAAAACCTAGACCTTATTTCTGCCATGAAATACGTTTATCTACTCACCAAGAACAGTTTGGCGAAAGTCGACGTCCTTCGTAAGCTATTTAGATAACTTGAGATTGGCGTAGATCCATATAACAGAGTGAACGGGGCAGGGACGATGCGGCCTCTAAATAAGGCATTATCTGTCTTTATTTCACCAACACCTTAAGAAGAATGAATGAATGAACGTGTACTAAAGCTCTGTTAGCTCATAGCTGCTGTTATGTGGCTACTTGCGGCTATAGGAGAGCTAACGGAGGGATTTCTACACAGGCACTCTACTGGGACGACCAATTAAAAACTATTAAAAACTTTACTAAAACTGCACAGTCCGTGCGCCACAACCATTGTCTAAACATTTTCCTTGCCACACCCTCCACTAATCCCGCGAGCCGTCCTATATACTGTCTCCTGGCTGCTCAGCTCAGCCGGTCTCCGGTGCTCCCCAGTGGTCCCAGCAATGGATGCGGACCTAAAAAACAAAGAACATGGCCGGCAGACAACTATGCGGACAGGAGGGTCACTCGCTCTCCTCCGGAGTGGGTCTGACCCTACAGCTAACAGTGCATTGTACATCAGGGACTCACAGCTTTCGACTGCGTCCCAACAGCGATCAATGCACTGTTCTGGCGTCTCTGGCCAGCCCTCGAGTCCCTCCTGCCGCCACCTCTCACTTGTCCGCGTCCGCGCCGACCAAACGCTCCTTGTCTCTTTTCCTTTCTGTTTCGGCTATCTGGCCTCCTTAAAAACCAATCTAGGCACCAGTTCCAGCACCTGATTGACTGGCGCTGTGGTCAGCTAACAGGTGTATCCACTTACTTGTTAATGTAAAAAAAAAACAATACAGGCAATAACTCAAATCATAATAAACACAATTGTAACAAAAAATCCAAAACACAAAATATAGATAAACATGCAACTTAAACCAAATACACAACGCATAACAGAACCAAGATATAACAAGCAGTGGATCACACTCGTGACACCAAAGTGCTCTCAGATAAACGTATTTTATGCCAGAAATAAGAGTTCCCCTTTAACAGACGAGAGAATAAAGTGAAGCTAAAGCATGACACATCTGAGCTCCTGCAGGGGGCAAAAATAAATCAATGCTAGAAAACGTGTTATAGCACCAAAGAACAATAAGTTGCTGAAATATGATTTATTGAATGCTACAACCACATTTTGAATTATTTTTCTGAATGTATTCGAACTCCGCTGCAGAAGCAAAGGCCTACATCATGTATGCTGAAATATAAGGCTTTTGATTCCTGCGTAACCTGCAGATGACCACGTTGAGTTGGTATTTCTTATTTCACGTGATTACAGCAAGATCTTGTTTCTTGCTATGTCAGGGGAATGAAGACAAACTCCGAGCTGTTTAGTGGACAAGAATGCCAAAGGTATTTCAGTACTCTGTAGCCGGGTTTACTTGGATGCAAAGCTGAACAAACGGAACTGTGGGAGCAGAACAAACAACTGTCTGGACCGTGTGATCTCTGGTGACAGAGCGTCTCTCAGGTCAGCTCACAGAGGCTCAGGGTTCGTTCTTCTCCTGAGAGGAAAGTGTGACCAAAGGCGATTAGCTTCACCTTTATAAGCTTGGTTAACCACCGCTGTATACTTTGTTATATCGTACATAAACAATCATACTGTTTGCTCCACCGTTTGAAAGCTGTTTTAGGATCCAGGGGGGGCATGATGGCATGTTCCCACTGCTAATGAGCTGTTTACCTGCTGTCTGGTGATGAAAATGTTTAATTTATTTTTTATTTTTTAGTCATCAAAGTCTTGCAAAGCAGATTTAAAATCTCAGGAGTCCTATATCCTGATTAAATCGTGGTTTTTACAAAAGTAGATATCCCACCTCTGTTTGTTCCCAGAGGAAGCATTTGCTTGGCTTAGCTTGCTCCCAGCTGGATAGATGAATGGATGGATAATTCCATGGATGAGTGGATAAAGGCCCAATACCAATATCACACACCTGTTTAGTGTAAATTCAACGTGTTTAGTGACATCACTGACAATCAGTAAAGAACATTTATTTTTCTTTTTACATTATAAGGCCTATATTGAAGTTTATGCTACTGAAACCCATCCATGTTGGTGCCTCTTTAATAATTTCAATGGACTTGAAGGAGTTAGAAGTTTATTTATACATGATACAGATGTGGTCGACCTGTAATGTACAGTCAGCGGTGTCTCTAACTAGGCCAGTCTCCTAATTTACGATATTTACCTAAATATGTCAAGCCTGTACTTGCTGTAAACTGCACTTTTACTTGGCCAAGCATCTACCGAATTTCAGAGATATATGTGAGCAAGTTGTTTATAGAAACAATACACAGATGAGCAAAAAGAGTCCAAAATGAACATCAGTACAATGGGGCTAGATTTTAGCCTTGGCAGATAGATAAACTGGTGTCAGTGATAAGATGGTGCTGTGCTTTTTTATGAGTTCCATCACAGACTTCACATCAGTCTGTCCCTCACTGTCCACCATGACGTCACTGCATCAGAACAGAGCAGCTTATTCACTGTATGAGTTGACATACTGACAACAAAAACATCTTCCCCTTCACTGAATTATGCATGATGCAGTTAAAGAATTTCACAAACTGTTGGAGATACACTAATAACTGCATCACTGCTCGACCTTGCATAAGAGAGTGGACACGTATCCTTCAGAATCATGGCGATATATAATTTGTCACGTAAAATGTTGGTGAACACGAAATTTTAAATTAAAGACAGATGTTAACAAAGCACTATCACACTCTATTGCTTTGGGATACTCATTGTAGTGAGTTTTTTGGTTTTGGCATCATATCGTGCTACACTAGTGTTTCATAAAAAAAGGGTTGAGACCAATGGTAACAGGAGATTCTGGTGGCCCAAATACAGACAGACCGGAAGCAAACTAACAATGAGCCAAGGATGTGTTTGGTAAACAAGCCGAGGGCTCTGAAGAACATCACATCTAAAAATTCCAAATGAACAAATAGCAAAGTGCAGAGGCAACAGGACAGGAAAACCGTGGGGTAGAGACAACAACAGACTGACAAACACTAAGAAAACTGGAGAGCTAGAAATACAGGGAGGGTTGATGAGAAGAGTGACAGCAGGTGAGTGATTAACAGGAAACAGGTGTGCACAGAGACCTGGCAACAAGAACAAAACAGCTGTGGACATTTAGAGACAATGAGATAAATCAGGGTAAAACTAAACTAAACCAAAGAATGAAAACTACAAGAAACTAAACCGAACACATGAGGAATACAAACTCAAGGTAAACATGAACACGCATACGAACACAAACTGAAGTGAACACATGATGACACTAAATGTGGAAGCGAGAAACTAAACAGTATCACAGTATACACTATCAGAATGCAAATCTAGTAAAGAGAACACAAAACTAAAACAGAACACACAAAGAAAAAAGCTCAAAACCAGAACTCAAAGAGAACCGAACCAAAACACAAAACAGGGACTAGACCAAGTCACTCAGAACAATCAAACCAGAGCATCAAACAAAGAACAAAGCAGCGATGATAGTTAGATAAGTAAAGTTAACAGAATGTATGAAATAAAATGAATGCCTGGAATACAAAAAAATCCATATAAGCTAAAAACCCCAAGAACATACCAAACCCCAACAAAAAGTCTCTTTTCAGATTTTGAGAGGCCAGTTCAAGTTATGTGAGAGACAAGACAAAAATAGATGTCCCCTAGATTTTTACCGTAGATAGTCTGTCGGTGAGTCTGGTGTCCTTCACCCCATATCCCTCCCAAAGGGCAGACTCCAGCAATTATGAGAGAAGAAATCTGTGACAGGTAATGGGATTGTCTCTGCTTTGAATGATTCTTATGCTTCTCAAGGGACGTTCAAGTGGTAAAACACAACTTCCTCTTTTTCAGATGAATGGCATATCATTTATATCTTCAGGTCAGATCCTGCCCTCACTCCAATACAAAGACAGAGAGAGATCACAACACGCGTCCATTAGAACATCTCCGAATTTGCACCTGACGGCAGCCACTGAGTTTCTTTTTCATGCTAAATATCTTAAGTCAAGACATGCAGCAGAGAGATAATTGCAGCTCGGCAACAATACATTAAAACTCCATAATTGAGCAGTTCCGTTGGCTTTGTTGGCAGCCAGTTTAGATGATTTTCACATAATAACATCTATTTTAAGATGAAAGTCTTACTCACATTGCCACCATGCATCAAGAATTAGCAAAAACAAGTGATATCACGCTGTGTGGAATGAGACACGGGGCTGCAAATGCAAGCTAGACATATCCAATCCTAAACAGAAACTGTTTTGTTTTGTTCTGTGCTTAAATGTAGTTGATGCAACTATTCTTGAATAAAAGCTAAAAATGGCTGCAGGGTAAAACAGCTTGCTGAGTGTCCCAGCTTTTTGTATCAATTTCGCTGCCATTGCCAGTTATTATAAGTGTTCCTTTCATTACTCAGAAGATTTGGATGTTAATAACAAGGCTACTAAGGCAGAAATGCTATATGAATGGTCTACTGTCAAATTACTTTATAAAAAGGTACTTAATATCCTGCAATGTTATTTTGTATGCATATGTGTATACATATATAAACCCTTAATGTTATAGGATATTATCAGCATTGGATATCAAGATGATTTTCTTTGAACAGGACATATGTGCAGAACATATCATGTAAGAAATTCTAGTTTAGTCCATTGTTCACACATAATTTGGCTCACTGGAGAACTAAACATCAACTGGCACCTAAATTATTTTTCTGTTGGGCAGTTAACACCAAATACTGTCTGCCACGTGGTGCCGGAGTGCAGCAGGGAGATAGAAAGGAAAAGGAGAAATTAATAAATGAATCAGCAGTCATGGTTTGTTTGATCAGGGATCACTTGGGTAAGTCGTCACACAGTGAATAGTTACTTTGAACAGCTTTATAGAAAGATGAATTTCTAATTGTTCATGTTTTTTTAATGTAAATTTTGGGCCTGCTGTGCGCCTGCCACTCTGCTGTTTGTGTGTCAAGTCACTTTGAGTTACAGCAAAGATGAAAAACATTTCACTTGCATCAGATTATGGAGCATGCATCTTATTTAGCTTATAAGAAGTCTGCACTGTTGGTTTTCCCAAAGAAACTCAGAATTGTTTAACTTTATCCCTATCAAGCATCCTCTGTCTTCATACAGAACACGGAGAAGATTTTTGCGCTCTAGGTGATAATCAGAGGATTATGGTTCAATGTGAATCTTGCCTAAAGGTATTTGGAGGTTTTGGGGGGGGGGGGGGGGGGGGGGGGGTAAATGCTAATGATCATGCCCCTGAGCACCATATTTATTATCTGACACCTCTCAAATTTGGCGTATGTGCCCATTGAGGCAATAAAATAATAGTTTGCAGCTGTTTATCACATTATGTCATCCCTCTAGTGTCTTTTAGTGGTGAACTCAAATGATTTGCAGCAGGAAGCAGTCAAAATTATTATCATTACCTCTGTCATTCAGTGCATCTTTGTCACCCGAGTCTTCCTGGTGAGACATCATGGAGCTGGACAGGCAGAAAAATTATCTACAGTAACTTTAGCACTATGTTTGTAAAATAACAACGCGGCACAATGCAAAGCTCCTTTCATACTTTGTGGTTACACGATCCGTCATAACTCAGTATTGACCAGTACTGAGTGGGAAATTGTAGAAATCGACAGAATGAGGTGGACTTCAGTTAGAGCTGGCTTCCCTTTGGAGTTTTTCAAAGCACAGAGACAATTTGGTGGAAAAACATTGAATAAACCAGGAGGCCCGTGGTTAGACAGGGAGCAAGAACATTTCAGGAACAACAGATATTCAGTTTAATAAAGCTTCTGTTTCGCTGTTGTCAGGGGGCGAAAAATCTTTAGCTGTGACTTTGATGGACCATAACCAACTAAGAGAAGAGGAACCTGAGGAAATTGCTGGGCTAAAACAGAGTTTGGATACTTGGCTCCCTCAAGCATAACCCTGACTAAGATGGATGGATGGATGGATGGATGAATTTTTCAGTGGAAAAAGCTTAACAGGTAAAACATTATTATTCTTTTTCAGTTTCCACTTTTTCTGAAGGTATTAGCTTCCAAAGACGTGTCATACAGCACAATTCTCTTAATAGAATAATATTGTGGGATTATTATTCATCCAAGTAATGAGTTGGGGGGGAGAAAGGGTTTGTGGAAAAGGCTTTCAGAACATCACTGGAGTCTATTGTTGTAACTGTGATAGCCAAGACTTCACAGTGAGTTTATACTGACATTGTCATTTGGTTTAATTGCTCAGGTTTGTCCATTCAACCATGTTGTTTTGTAGGACATAACAGCAGCAAGTGCATCAATCAAAATCTGCCATCTGAGTAAGGACTGCCTCTTAGATTACTATTCATTGATTTGATTTGCATAAGACAGCTGTGGCTGTCAATATGGAAAGCATCTGCTGGAGATGAAAAATTTAAGGCAACAATGTCTTTAATCTATCCAAGACTGTTGTCAGTGGCTCAGCTGGCAACTGTTATCATAGTGACATATACACATAGATGTAAGCAAGCATACCCACAACACCCTGAGGAGAAAAACAGTGCATCATAGCTGCCGACTTAAACGGAAAGATGGGAAACGTGAAATGCATATGAAAAGAAATCCACTGTGCTGTAATTTTTTTGAGTAATCACATAACTTAAGAGAGGATCAGCCAGAGATATGATGTAAAATCAAAATGAATATTTACTGAACAGCTGTCCCATGTGCTGACATAAACCTGCCTCTCATTCTGACTGCTATCATTGGTCGAGGCCTTGCCGTAGAAGATATGAGGAATAAAGGGCATGTTGTGAAATTGTACCTCTGCGCTGACCTTGTTTATGGTCCTTGTAGCATCTGGTGTAGGATGACCTGAAAATATAGAAGAAAGCCAAGAACGTCCTTTATGATGAAACATCATTTCAGAATTTCAGGATTTAAAGTTAAGTTTGATGTTGACAGAGGATCCATTCGGAGACTTTAGAAAGCCACAGGAAGAAAGACCACTTCAGTGGTTGAGTGGGCTGGTTATAAAGGCACTTCTTAGCAACTGAAACACAGGTGAAAATGAAAGCCAATGGGGCACATATGCGGTAAAGCATTAGAATGTGTTGTTTGTTGGAAAATTGGCAAAAACTGGTGTATAAAAACAAACTGATGTTAATAATCCAAGCAGAATTACAAATAGCATATACTGATATAGTGGTTGCTCACACATAAGTTTGGTGAGAAAACATGAATCTGTAATCATTTTTATTGTATAGTTGCCCCAAAGTAGATTAAGATAATGGTGATACATCAATATCATCCATGGCACTTCACATTAATTCAACAAGGGGTTCCCATCTCAAATTTCTAAGAGCATTTACAATATTTAAATGAAAAAAATGAACGTATACAGTATATAGTGCATTTCAACCATACCTATTGGAGTGAAGGACGATTTCTATCATATGCTCTCAATAAATAGACAAATAAATGTGTTATCATTGGGTGGACAATCTTTGCTGCTTTTTGAGCAGTGGATTTTCAAAGTTTGCAAAAACCTAACCTTTTTTGAATGTCTATGAAGAAATCAAGTACATACCTGATCCCATTGCATTATCCCATCAACATGTCCAAGTAGCCTTTTTGAATTCCTACATTGCTCAAATTTGTGGAAAGCTGTATCCTCTGCAAAAGCTTTGAGCATGAACAATAAATTACCAATGGCTCTAAAGTGTGGGAAATCTCTGTCACAAATTCCCCAGATTAATGAATGAATGAATACAATAATAAATACATCAGTAAACACAGTTTACTTTAAAAAGAATTCAATCCACATCTAAAACATTTATCCCCCCCCCCATAAAGTACACATATAAAAGTTGTCCATAGTACAGAGAGAAAATACAAAGACTATGAAGACTTGTGAGTGTAATCTTGCACAGTGCTTCCACCCTGGTGGTGTAAACGAGACAGAGGAAGTAGTTGTGAAAGGTCCATGACAGAGCAAATAAGAATGTGGATACTCATTTTCCAGTGCAGCACTAACTTCTCTGCAGTGGAATCCATTTCAGTTCTAGCTGCTTCCATCCATTCATCATGTGTGCATAATCACTTATTATCTGTTTCTTCATGTGATGTAAGAAAGGATCTGGTGAACATTATCTAGTTTTCAAAGATACTAGGCTCTTGGTATTCAGGTCTGCTCCAGCACAGATCTTGTTAATCACTTTGACAAACATTGCATCTCCAGTGCACCATAAATCATAGCAGGATACAGTTCTGGCTTCATCAGCAGGACCTAATCTGAATGTATCAGCCGGTGTCAACTGAGGAAAAGAAAATCCATACACCTTCTGTGTATAGTTTGCTCCCCTGCAAAATGACAGATATGGTTTTCCCTGTGTTTGACACAGCATACTGTTGACCAGTTTGCTAATCAAGTCAAGTGGCACGGAGTGAAGCCAAAGTCTTGGAGACGATAGTAGCTTTGAAGTAGGGCGTGTACAGCGATGAATTTGAGCACCTTAATATTTTATGCTAACAGGAGTGAGCACCTTAATAGTGTTGAGTGGGAATCTCTCTCAACCAAAGCTGTTTTCAACCAAGCCTGGAAAAGACAGATTAAAAATCATGTTCTACTACCACTCATTCTCCTCCAACTTACTAAATTCAGGACAGATTTATTTTATGGAGAGACATCTGAGAAACCACTCAGTTCTTACCTAGCAAAGCATCAATTACATACAAAATATCATACATCATTTCTGTCTGGATGGGAGTGGTGAGTAATGGGCTTTCCATAGAGCATTACTGCCATCTAGTGTCTATGCTGAGAAACTCCAAGAAAGCCTGTGGTCCTCCATCATTTGATATATTTTCGGGATTGAAAGCTAAAAATGGGTTGTAGATTGTGGGCCAGTAAATTGAGGGGAAAACTGAAATGACTTGAGTTGTGTTTATCAACAAGCATTTGCACTTTATTGTAAACTCCATATCGTCAATTTGAGCAGGTAGTTAATGATTAATGGTGATCTTCAGCAGATCTAAGCATAGAGGTGAGTGTGCGAGCCGTTGCACAGATCATGCATACACAGCAAACTATAATAGTTTAAAATTAAATTTTAAGTGTTGCTAACAACACAACTGACAGTCAAGAACAACCCAACGAAAAACAATCTCATGGTTGTTTTCTTCTTGCTTTTAAACAAAATGCATAAATGTATGAATAACCTTAGAAGGACATCTATACCTCTCAAATTTCTGCATCATGGTATGGATGCCAGTGAACAAACCTTTAACAGCCACCAGGGGGAGGTGGAAATGTGGCCGGTTGGTAAGAATGAGGTGTCTGTGCCTGGGGTGTGAGACAAGATTCTTTCAAACCGAGGAAGAAAAACAACACCTATTATCAGTAAAATGCCCATATTCAGACAGAAAGTCACTAGATTGAACAGTGAGGCGCCATAAATCAGGTCAATCAGTTAGGTTTTTAAAGGAGCACATGTTGTTTACAAGGCTTGTTTGAGTCCATGAAGAAACCTAAAATGTATCACACAGCAAAGTTTGTTTTGAGTTTAAGACAGTTTTACAGATCTTTCAACTCTGTGTAACCCCCTTAGACATTAATAATTACACATTGTGTTCCACAATACATGGAAAACAGACACAGTAATAAAGACCAGCTTTATTTTGTCATCTTACAATAGCTAGATACATTAAAGGCTTTCAAAAAAGAAGTATACAGCTGATCAATCTGCCAGCTGAAAATAATTTCAGATCAATAAAATTCTGTAAGGCAGACATGGCATCAAACACAGTTGTAATAATTTCAGCAAAAATTAGTTTTCCCTTTTATGTTGCTGTGCAGAACTGTTACTAAAAAATTATTTCAAATGTGCATCTGTTGTTCTATCTCTCTAGGACAAACAGTCAAATATAACTAAGCCAACAACTACTGCTGCAGCTCTTAAATTTGTCTTTTGTAAAATATGAACATGTTGTAAACTAAGGTCTGACTTATAAATCCCCAAAAGAGTAAAGTTTATGGACAAAACTTAAGCATACTCACAAATTATAAATGTTTTCCTTTAAACTGTTTCTGTAAACTGGCTGAGATGAAGAAAATCATCAAGTGAAGTATTTCAGCTTTAACCATAAACAGGTGTGAAATGAAACATCATCTCAAATTATCTTACAAAGCATCTGACTTTTTTTGCTGAGGGTAAAGTTGCATGCAGTTTTTGTTATGCTACTATATGTTTCCCAGTGGAAATGTTACATTCACAACAGATAAACAAATAAAATCAAACTGTCTTTCACTAATGTTAGACCTGTCCATCACCAAAATATCTGCTTTTTGCCAGCTTATCTAACTGTCAGTTTCTCATAGAGATGAATAGTTAGTTCTGTTATAACCACCATTTAAGTCATAGGTAACCTGAGGTATGGAGCAGTCTGTGAAGAAGTTTGGGAAAGCCAAAGTGCACAGTGCATTGTCATCCATGGGTCCGGAAGCATCCTCAGATTGACAGTAGACAGGAGGCTGATTTGGGCCTGTACGCAGGTTCTCTCCTTGTTTCTTAGAGGGTCCTGAGCAGCTAGTCCAGGGTTCGGAGTACAGGAGACCGCCAACTAAGTGGTGAGCATCATAGGAAGCAGGATCTGGTCCTCCAAACTCTGGCTGTACCCGCAGAGACATGCCTTGGTAAAGGTCTTGGTCACTTATCATGTTGCTGTAATCAGGTCCCAAGAGCTCAAAGAACTCTGCAGCCTCGGGATTACCTCGTTCCAAGTCCTTCAGCGTCATCCCAGATGTGGAGCTGACTTTGGAGCAGTTGGCAGGCTCTGTAAAAAAAGATGGAGGCAGATTGCGATGTCTCAGGGGTGGCTTCTTCCCTTTCTCACCCCTAATATCCTTCACAGGGCTGAAGAGAGCTGCCAGACTCTTGTTCTGCAAGTTGGCCTGAACTCCATCACGCTTAGGTAGAGTTTTGCTCTGCAACGGGCTCGGCTGAGTCACAGGGGAACCCTGTCTTTTTACTGGGGTTTCTGCAACATTTCCTGGTGTTATAATGCCAGAGCACCGTTTAATCTGCTTCTGTAGATATTTCCGGTGGTTAACTTTCCTTTTGGATTTCACTGGCTTGTCCAGAGCCAGCTTGATATTGCTTGAGGCTGAGTCTATGAAACTCAGCAAGTCCCTTGTGGTCTCTTTGAAGTCCTCATCATTTTCTGCCTCACCCAGGAGACTCCCATCCAGACTTTTCTCCACATCATACTCCATCACAGAACCAGGGAAGCAGAAACTCATGAACTGAGGGTTCATGATTGCAGTCTGAACAGCCATTACTCTGTTGAGCCCAGAGGCTACACCTGTGGCATCCACTGTGATCCCGGAAACAAAAATGTCTTCAGAGCATGACTTTTTTTCCTCTGATAAGCTCTTGGTCCTGATGCTGCTCCCAAAGTTGCTGTAAACATTCCAGAGTAGAAGTGACGAGCTCTAGGGAAAGCAAGAAGATCTTTCAGGGGGCTGGACTAATGATGTCAGAACATCAAAGAGGAGGGGCAAAGGGACCGCAAGACTTAACTCTTTGCTTGTGCCCGACCACCTGCATCTAAGAGGGATTTGTCTGAAATTCCCTGCTGAGCTGAAGACAAAAAGCTCTGTCAGTACTCTCCTCTTCTGGTTTAACTGTTTGTGTGTGCTCTGAACCATAAATGCTTTGATGAAATGGGAGGATATTACTGTAACAGTGAGAAGAAAAGCCTTTAAGGTCCTGGTGGATGGAATATTATGCAAAGCCGAGCTGTAAAAAACAACCCTCAATAAAAAATTTGAAAAACTGAAAACAAAGTACAATTATCGGTCTATGATTATCAAACCATTTTTAAACCAAAAGATAGATGAAAGAAAATATCACTACTCGTGTTGTTCTTTTTCGGCTTTCAAAGCCTTTTAGACCAGTATGGAACCATTCCTTTTTCTTTTGTTTTTCTTGTCTGTCGTGCCAAATAAAGTTTAATTTGTTGTTTAAGTTCTGAAAACGCCACAATCACAGCTCTACAGTTGTGAGAAGGATTTCTTTTCTGTGGGAAAATCTTTGTGCCTAAACAGATGCCAGTATTTGGGGGAATCTTCCCAACTGCTTGCTTGTGTCTTAATCTGCTCATGGCAAAAGTTGATTTCTAGTGCATTCCCAGGCCAGTGGGAATTTCTGCCCTGGCCTGACAACTATTATGGGCTGCCTTTGACATAAAGCTCTACAGGGTCTAAATAGCCTCTATTCTTCGTGCAGCACTGAAAGGGAGCTTTGTGCCAGAGATTCATTAAATTGCACCTCACAGCCCCTTCGTAAAATGGGTCTCAATAATGAACAGTCGATTTAACTAGAAAAGCTGCCGGAGCTGTTAAATTAAAGGGGAATAAAGTGCAGTTCAGGCTCAGTGTGCCAGAAGAAATGTTGACCTTAAGAAATCCTGGGTATGAAACGTCTGTTGTAAACAATAACGTATTTACAGGAAGTTTCTCGACCAGCAGTGAATACAAAGGAGGATGTGTCCAAAAGCCACGCAATTAAGCTGCCACAACTTATGTGAATATAAGAGGAATTTAAGTCGCATCTCAGGAACATTCTGAGTGGACATGGTCTAACTGCAAGTAAAACTGTTTAACTCACTGTTAAATTTTCCTTGTTAATTCTAAAATAATTCTCCCATTTGTATCCCTTTGATTTATTCTCATAATTTTCTCTTTTTTTTTAAAGACGATGCAACCAAATGAGTCAAATGACAATGCATGCTGATCCTTTCAATTACAAAAGCCCATGCTGAGGTGAAGCAGTGACTCATTTAAGTCTGAGATATAAAAATGTCTGAAGAAAGGGGAAAATGATTTTCTTATGTTAATTACTGGGAAGAAAAGAGTTGATTAAACTGATAGCATTGAAAGATCTATGGGTCAGTTCAAGACTGGGCACTGATAAGGACTTCCTAATTGCTCAGTTAGTAATTAAAAATCTTTTGATACCTCAGAAAACATGCAAGTGAAAAAAAACTGTTCGGTTGTACTAATAACAGAGAGCTGACTAAACATCTTAAAGACAAATTCAGGATTTAAAACTTAAAAAAGCTTTGAATTTATATCTAAAGTTTTATTAGCTCAATATAAGTTTTAATAGAGGAAAACAGCCACAGCCATTTCACAGCATCTCCCAGATTCAGTGGGAGACTACTGAGCTTTCTTTACTGCAGCACAACTTGGCAAAGTGACATCATCACAGTCAAGGCAGCCATATCCCCCTTTTTTCTAGTCAGGGGGTCTTGGCTTTTGTGCTGGTAGGTCATTCAAATCACAGAGCCTGACGCACAGATCCCGGAAACAAGTTTCTATTGTTGCATTAAAGCTGAGAGGGCGAGAGGGGATGGGCTGTTGCACACCAACTCAAAAGGCAGAAACTGAGGAGCACAGCTGAGGAGGTTTAGACTTGTTTCTACTCTAAAAATGTTTGTGTTAGATTCCAGTTTAAGGCTTCTGTTTATTTCAGAGCCAACCAAACCATGGACTGCATTTGCAGAAATGTGAACAATAAAGGGAAATAAATGGGAGTAGGACCTGTCATTCCATGTACCTTTCTCAGTTGTTCCATATTGTTGAATTATTGTTTTTACCCACACACTCTGTGCAAGAGAGTTTACTTATTCAACAGCACCCAACCCCAAAGGAGTGAGACGGGGCACAACATGATGTGACACGCACAGGCTTAATCTCTTCCTAATAGTGTGTGGTCCCTGTCTGAGCAGGGACATACTCAAGAGGTTGAGGTTGAGTGAATAACATTAACGCCTCTGATTGATGACGACTGTCAGGAACCTAAAGAAGGCCAGCAAAATGAATGACCTCTCAAAGTCCTGAGAACCGTTTAAGAAGGGAATTTAGTGGCAGAGACTTCGTCCTCCTCCATGTTTAGCTCTGTTTCTCTTTACTGAAGAGTCTGAAATTCAGTCGAGCCTGTGAAAAAATGTTAAAAAGCCTGGCTTTGTTTCTTCATAGAAATAAGCTCACATACCAGAGCAGGACATGTTTCCCATCCGCGACACAAGGTCAAGTCATGTCAGGAACTTTTGAGTTAAAAGAGGAAGGTTAGAAAGCATAAAAAGGAATGTGGAGTATAAAAAGGAGTGGTCAGAATAGTTCAAAGAGAAATGACAAAACAACGAAACATGTTGTAGTTTTTTTCCAATCTTAGCATTTCCATGACATAGGAGTCTTTTATCTTGACATTAAGGAGGGAAAAAAGTGACATCACTGGGAAATACAAAAGGCCTCTTGCTCTCTGCTGATTCCTGCATCCTCTCACCGCCTCACTCTTAACCTTCCATCAACCCTCCTCAGCCTCTTAAACACCACAGGAGTTGTATTAATAATATTACTTGCAGGGGGCAACAACCAGAATCTACGGGCTGCCTTGGTGCCACAATTTAGAGCTTTAGTGGCAGCCAGTGAATTAATGCATGCCAAGGGGAATCCCACAGGTCGGTCCACAGGGGTAAGGTCAGCAATAACCTCCCACCACTCACTTTATTGGCCTCCTCCGATTGGGATTTTATTAAATCTCAAGCATATGCAATTGCTCTTGCTGGGTGAAAATGGAATTTAAAGGCCTAATTTTATCTGAAATATGACAAAGGTTCTCCTTAACAGAACAGTAGTTCATCCCCAGATAATCAAAACACAATACAAAGGACTATATGTCTGTACGTTTCACAGTGAGACATATTTCTTGAGGATGAGAGCATATATAAGGATGTAGTGCAAGATGAATACAAATCTTCAAAAGCAGCAAGGAGTTTTACTCCGTGAACAACAAATAAAGATTACCATTCAACTCAATGAAACATGGGCATTCTTTATTTTTGGTGCCAAATTTTTCTCCTGAGACTGTGTTACAATATGCAAATAAAATGACAAAAACTAAAGGAGTCAAACTTGTAACAATGAAGAAAATGACTGAATATCGCTCAGACTGGAACGACTGAACAGAGGAAAAGGTTAGCTTGGAGGTGGACTGAACTTCATGGTTTTTAGGAAATTTTACATGATAGAAAAAATGAATTGATCCATTTTTTTCATGGAGACAGAATAAACAAACAATTCGACATCATTGTTATCAATAGTTTTCATAGGACAGAATAACACTTGTTGTCTCTAAGCCCTTGAAAGTGCATCATTTAGCATGAAGAAATGGAGTGTGCCTAAAAAGATGAAATAAAGTCTTTTGGTATTCTCGCACCAAATATGGCAACACGGACAAGACAAATTGATTAAAAAAGGGACAAACTTTGGTGTCACAACAGGGAGAGAACCATGTGAATGCTTTTCAAATTAAAGCCAAGTCTTGGACTTCATAAACATCCTAGTCTGACCGAATTTGGCTGTTTTTGGAGAAAGGCGATACAGTTCTGGTTCTCCTTTCAGCTTGCTTGATCCACTTCCGAAAATACTTCACCTCTAATGCCCGAGCAGCACGGACTGAGGGTGGATCGAGATCATTGCTGTAGCGGAGGTCCAAGTGATGGGCTCCTTCAGGAATCATAATAGAGACCAGGGAATCTGTTATGTTGTAAGTCACTCCTCCAGCCGACCATGGGTCGAGTCCTCCGTTGCTGAAATTCAACAACAGAGACATGCTCACTCAGATTCGGACACAGTACATACGACTCCCTTTCCAAGCAGCTGGAAAATGTTATTGTCCTTAGAAAAATATCTAGAATTTAATGCCGGAAAATGTATCTAAAAGAGCTGATGCATCTTAAAAATACTGACACCACCTGTAATAGTTCTGAAAATTAAAATGTTCACCCGATCTTGTTTGATGCCGCATTTTAACCGCTCAACAGTTTGGGACCTCGTACTTTTCCTTTCATTATGATCCAAATGTTTTTAATGGGCAGAAAGGTCAGTTTATCTCCAAGGCTATATCACAACATAGAAATGCTGTTGTGCAAAGTATGGCTTGGCAGTTTGTTGCTGAAATAAGAAAGGTATCGACTGAGAAATACTCCAAAAGGCTCTAAAACCCCTTATATATAAGTTTAGGAAGCAAATATGCGATGGACGGAAATAGGACACGAGTTCTCAATGGTGTTGTTATGTTCTATGGCCCATGTGTTGGCTTGGGACGAGACTGTGCTTAAAATAATCGACCAGCAGCCCATGTTGTCCATGGTCAAACTGAAGAGGAGGGAAATAGAAGTATTTGATGATAAAATGGTCAGTTAAGTATTTTTCAGTTGGGTGTGTGGTCTGAGCTCTCAGGCTACATCCATATATTCTCTCATACAGTAATAACATACTCCAAACTTTATTGAGTACTTCAGATCTCAAAAGACGAAAACCGTGAGGAATACAGCGGCGTGTGCAGCGGAGTAGTGTGTCACTCCATGCCTCTAAAATGATCTGCTTGAATAGAGGTCAAAACTAATCTCTGTGCACCGTTTCTCTGTGTTATTTTGACCAAAGCATGTCACAGACATTTAATTAGGACTTCAGGAAATTGTGTCAGGTTGTTAAAAAAGGACATAATACGTCTCCTTTAGTGGTGTCTCCACAGATTCCCTATGTTACGTGCACCAATACAGCCAAATATAATCAAGGATATGTTTTGAAAAGTGGGCTAAACCACTGCACAGTTTTCCATTTAGCCTCAGGCCCAGAGAAGCCCCCATTTCTAGATCGTGTTTATGCTTCCTGCTTGCTCTGCATGGTTGTAGAGGTCTAAACTTGCATTTACTGACGCAGTGATGAACCCTGATTTTCAGAAGTGCTCCTGAGCCCTATGCAGCTATTTCCACCTTCTGTTTTTAATGCAGTGCTGCCTAAGGGCCCAAGGAACACCAATGTTTCAAACTGGCTTTGGTTCTTGTTCCCTGTGAACAGAGATTCACACATTGCAGAACTTTCATTGCAGCCACTGGCCCAGCTTTTTGGAAAAGCATCACAAATTGAAAGAGAATCTTACATTTCTCAGTTGCAACATTTGAGATTTAGGCTTGGTACTATCAATGTCTTTTACCGTGTCCTTCACTCCAAACCTCTTCCACCAGTATGTTACCTATCACAGCATGCATTTTGTGAAATGTTAAAGTACTGCAACTCATATTTTTGTGTCAAGGTTTTGAAAAAATATAGATGTACACAAAATAAAACACAAACACAGGCTATTTTACGTCAATGTTTTGCCAATTAATTGCACCTATTCAACTTTCTTTTGGTTTTGTCTTCACAACATCAACACAACATCATGTTAATTGGCAGACTTTTTTTTACAGCTTAGCATACGTTATTACTGCATTCAACTAATGAGAACAAGTTTTTATTATGAGCTACAGTCAATTCAATTTCCAGTGGCTATTCTTGGGAGAACATGTCATTTGCCTGCAATAAAAGCTCATTAAAATCTGCAGTGAAATTGTTCTCCCGAAAGGAGACAAACTCAGAAAATACAAATAACTTTTCTGCCACAAGCAATCATTACCTGAAGATGATGTTGCTATGAGAGGCGATTTCCTTTCCCCCGTAAACAGTGCCGGCCCAATCAGCTCGCGGCCTGACACCAAACATGCCGTAACACCCGTCAGAGAAGGCCTGGAAGTTCCACTCCTCAGGTTCAAACATGTCCCGCACACCATCTGTGCACATGGGCATCACCATCTCTGTGCAGGCCTAGGAATGAGAGATTGAGCACATATTACCCCTAACTGGAAAAGCTGCCTGCTGACACCTCTATGCATCAATCTGTTCAGCGTGACAAGGCTGATCTCTGAGCTGTTTTATGCACCTGGTATGTCCAGCCAACTTCTCCAAGGCTGCTAGTTGCTGTATGAGATGTGTTGAGACAGGGAGAGCTTCCGGTGTAGTTATAGTAGACCTTCGCTGCTTGAGAGACACCATGCAGCAGCTGGTAGTCCGACACAGAGGAGTCGAAACCGAGATACTTGCACACCACCTTCAAAAGATTTTTTAAAAGCAATGCAAAAAAACAATGAGGGTTTGACAACAGCAAGATTTAAGCTAGCTATCAAAAGCTTCCTACAAGAGAAGAATTTGAATATTCAATTCCCTTAGATCAAAGTTGTTTACAAGACTAAAGACTGCTTTCTTGTAGCCCATAAAGTGTTTTTCCACAAAAAAATGTGGTGGCACCTGATTTGCATAAGACATTCCTTGGAATGAACTTGGATTTATTGCTCTATTCTTGGCACTAAAGAAAAAAAAACAACGTCCATTTATTTAAATGCACCAATCTGAATGATTTCAAATTTAAAGGTTTAGCTCTCATTACTCCTGTTTTGTTTGACCACGGTTGATTTCTCTGAATTAATAGCATGAATGATAAATATTTGCATTTGAGCTCTTGTTTAATTTCACTGAGTGTTGTTATGGTTGCAGAGGCAGAGCTGGCCATGGCTGTTGTTCTGCAGTCTTTGTGAAGCAGTGAAACTGGGCTCTCTTGTTTGGAGGTTGGAGGGGAGCTGCACCAGTGTGGAGTTTGTTACTAAGGCTTTTGTTTATGGGCTGGGGAGGAGTTGGTGGTCGATGGATGAGGAGGGCCACAGACATGTCCAACCAAAGATTTATACTGTGAAAGAAAAAAAAACTGCAATAGCTCCAAAGCATCTTCTCCTTACTTTTCAAATGGGATTAGGCTTATACATTCATCTCTGCCAACAGATTTCCCTCCTCTAAGCCCTCAATACTCCGTTCTCACACTCACTCAGATAATCACATTAGCTTTGTCATTAAAAAAGCTCCTCTTTGCACACACGGCCTAAACCGCTTAAACAACCCATAGGGGTCGCATACATTAAAGGCAAGGAGCCAAAAAAACTCAAAGTGACAATTTAGTGTTTATTTCACATGATGAAACATTCATTAGCTTGATAATAAATAACAAAAATGTATCACACCAGTGGAAGAAATAGATTCTTTTGAGGGCTCCTGAGAGACACTGAACAGAAAGTCCAGGGTGAAAAGCAGAGCTTGGTATATACACGTGACGTCCCAAGGTGACCGACGAATACACTGCACCAAGTCAATCAACCTATGCAAAACAGTTCCTGGGCTGTCACCTGCTCACTTCCATAAAAGAAAAGGACATTTTATAATGCTGATGAGAGGAAAAGCTTTTTAAAAAATGCAACTAAGACACAAAAAACCTTTTGTGTGTCATCAATCTCACACGGCTGGTGTTATTGTGGATATAAATGCTCTCTCAGATCAAGAGTCTAGTTAAACTTTGTTAGATTCCCATTCATACAAGTGTGTTGAGCTTTTGTTTGGTGGTCTCATGAGATGTGCTGGGCAAATGGCCTTTTTCTGTGGTGCCATGAGAGCATCCTCACAGGAACACCTCAGAGATCTGATGGAGTGTGCACATGAAAGAACATTTGGTACTAGGGAAGGGAGGAATGGTGGCATACTTGTTCCAGCTCTTCCAAAGAATACTTTAAATCTAAAAGAAACTAGATCCTTATGAATATTAATGAAGTTAGTTGACAGCTGTTGTAAACAAACGCTAGGACGACCACAACAAACACTTGTAACACAATTGGCTTAATCACACATTCAAGGACAGGTTGTCAGATCAAATTAGCCGCTCAACCAAGGTTGAACAAAACTCTTTGTTGCAGAGTGAAGACATAAAAAAAAAGGTAAAAACGATTAAACACAGCTGCTTTTCAACTGGAGAAACCTCTTCCAGAAACTAGGATTTTTGAGGGGTCCTTTTCTTAACCTCCTTCTGTGCGATCACATGAACTGGGAGCTAAACAAAAGTTTAGGGGAGATATTGTATGCCTAAAAACAGCCCTGGTAAGGAGATAGTACTTTTGAGATTACCCAGAATCCTGTGTGTCTTACAGCACTGAGCATTTCTGATCGGTTGAGTATTCACTGCAGTGTTGCACTGCAAGTTTGCCACAGCAATAGTTTTTAACTGCTAAACTCGACATTAAAGCTCCGACATTCATGCCTGCAACAATCAGATGGGCAGAGCTGGCACGCACCATGAGCTGCAGGTCGGTGGTTGAATATCAAAGTGAATGAGAGGCGGGTGAGAGCTCTAATTGGGACAAGAAAGCAGTGAATCTGAGCGTGAAAGATTATTTCACAGCGGTGAAGTTCCTATGCACAAATAAAAACACCCACAACCTTGTATAAATGCACAAAATTTTTTTTACTGACCACAGCTGAAGATCACTTTCTGCTTTGACTGCCTGTGTATGCAGCTGACCAGTGCGAAAGGCCTGATACTTTAACAGCAACTTTTCATGGATTTAACATGCCTAAATCACAATGTACCTGAGACCCCAATGGAAATATAAAAGACCCACATCTAAAATACTATTTTATCTCTCTAAACACAGCCCTGGGGCCTCTAAGTTGGAGGTTCTGTTCTGTTAAACATGTGCCTCATGAAGCTCAACAACACACTGATTTGAATCCTCGTGGCTATTTGTACCTGGATGGGCCAGGGTGGCAGTGGCTGGAGAAAATTGGCTTCATACGGGTAGTCCACCATGGCCAGATTCACCCACGTTTCTTGAAGCCAGTTCTTGAAGAAGATGGCATCAATCTTGGTTTTAAGAGGGGCACATAAATTGAACTCTTCAGAGAGCCACTGGAGACCAGACGCTGTCAAAAGAGATCAGATAAATGGTTGAAAGTTAGTAAACTATTCATTCTTCTTTAATGTGACCCACATTTAGATCTTATAACCTTATTTCTCATGACCTCAGGAGACTTTAGCAGACTGAGCAACACATCAGCAGCCAACATTAACACAATGTAAAAACATTCTGAGCCACTGTGATGAGCCAAATTCAGGCGGTTTATCCCAAACTGGGATTAAGATTACAAAGAAAAGACAACCTGCACGGCTGCATGTGATATAAATGAATCATATTTCAGAAATATAAAGAATTTTCACTGCAGCTTGTGTGTCCTGACTCCACTGTATGGAGGATGAAGGATATGAAACATATTTTGCTACAGAGATTAGCACGCCGAAGCAGATGACAGTGATGATAGCACTTCTTTATAAAGCACCAGTTTACTAAAAGATTTATAAGCTGCAACTTGCATTTTCATTCATTTCAAACCATAAATAATTCAAACCAAAACCAGGCTTTTAAAATGCACATGTTAAACCAACTGAAATCGTACAAAATTGAAGCTTTTAAAGGAGCTAATACACTTAGATAATGCAGATGGACACTGAATCACTCCTCCATGTATGCTCTGCACATGCTCCAAAACTCCATATTTCTGCAAAAACAGTAAAGCACATGTGTATATTAACACAGCTCAGTAGGACTATGCGTAAACTCGTGGTTGCCGAAAGCATTTCATGACTGTCAAACTGCTCTGATAAAATTGTGATTTTATAACCGAAAATCACCATTCAAGTAACTTAAAGATGTCTGTGCAGTGCTTACATATACGATGATCTCCCACAGAAAATGTTAGAGGCGGCTGAATGTCTTGAGTGTTTCTCTGGTTAAATGGCCTCCTTGACCTTTAACTGTATCTCAGATCAACTGTCCATGAAACTGTGCACACTGAGATAATAATTCTAATTATTATTCATGAGAACAACTTTTTGATGTTTAACCTGCTCTATGATGATACTTTGTCTTTGTGGCTACATGCTAAATTACTTTAATTTGAAATTTATTTATCAATCTATTTACTTTTATGTGAAATTAATTTGAATCTGTTTAAGACAGACGTCAAGTGATGCAGCGTCAGCAAAACCTTAATAACAAAAACTTGCATCAGATGCAAACAAAAGTGGCCCAAATATAATTCAAATGAAGACATTCACCACCACTGAGGACTTGATAAGAAGTGCCATTGTGCTCTGTTGTTATCTTTCTGTGCATTTATGATCTTATCGAATTCTTCTTGTTAACTTCAGAAAATAAGTTAAAGCAACGTTAAAGTAAAGTTAAAGTAAAACCAGTGAGCTTTCACATAGATCATAATCTCTTTAAGCCTCCTCCTCCTGATGACCTGTTTAAATTCATTTCTGAACATCTTGTTCACATTAACAAATTGGCTTAACCCAGTCATTCAACAACAACTAATCAAGCTATTAATTACAGCTTCTTAATCCCTCTCAAAAGGCTCTTTATTAAAAAGCAGGAAGGCATCATTTTTATTGGTGTGAAGTAAAAAACATAATAGTACTGATAGCGCTGGAAAAAAAAAAAAGGATTCCCGTTGGTTTAGTGCAACTAAACAGCCAGACAGACTGTTTCAATCCAAATTGTAAAACACATTTCTTGGAGTGTAGCAGAAAAGATCAATCATTAAAGCATCACTTACCAGAGGAAGAGACATTATTAATAGCCTTCCATGACCTTCGGATGTTCGCATCACAGTTAGAGCCACTTCTGGCAAAGTCTTGTGTTACTATTTTGTAGAAGTCTCCACATGGCACCATCCCAGGGAACTGCCATATCGGAGCAGAAGATGCTAGAGCTCTGAAACACAAGAAGAAGCACAACTGTTTCTGTTCTTCCCAGACAATGAAGGCAAAACTTCTCATTCCCTCATTATTCCAAACACCTCAGTAAGTGGGAGTTTGGCAGGAAGGCTTCAGTGTGTGTGTGGACCATTATCTGACTTTATCTGACTGTATTTAAACAGATCTCTGATCATATTTTTCTTGCAAAGAGGGCTTGTTTGTATTTGGGTATGATGCACTAATATCTTACCCAACAACTAAATTGGGGTATTTCATCCGGAACCAGGCAGCGAGCATCCCTCCATAAGAACCTCCGACAGCGATGACAGGGCTGTGCTGAGCTCCAGGTAACGTGCTCTTAAGGTTTTGAATTAGTACCGCGAAATCTGCAAGGGCCTGCTCTGAGGTCAAGTAGCTCAGGTGTTTGATGTCCTGCAAGTACAGAGATTTACCATAAAGTGTCTTAACATATATTTTATTAATACAATAAATAACTTTAAAGCATGGAAGCGCAGAAAAAATTATAATTAGATGTACACCTGTGAATATACATCTTTACTTACGCTGTAAGCGTCTTCTCCAAATGGCAACGACTCTCCATAGTAACGATGTTCTGCAAAAACCAGCATGGCACCCAACTCCTCGGCTATTTCCCACATGAAGCCCTGAACAGGAATCAATATTAGGTGTTGCATTAGACTGAGGATTATGTACAATGTAAACATGCAGCACAATAGCTAGATATTTACAGTGTTGTTGCAGAACCAAGAGATGTCGCCTTCATTTCCAGTGTAGAATAAAATAGGTCCACCAGGCTGCTGCCAGTGTTTGTCAGCAACAAGGTATCTCTGTTTGAAGGTGCCATCCTCGAGAAATCCAAAGTGATCAATCTGTAACCAACAAATACAGAACAATAAACATATTACTATTTTATGTTAATTGTATACACTGATGGAAGCCCATCCTCATTCCTGCCATAGATAAAAAAGATTCTGAAATTCAAAAATTTAATTCACAGCAATCCCACCTTAAAGTGCAAAAAAAAAAAACAGCCACACTGTCATATTTTCAGTGAATGCTGAAACACCTCTACTGTGGCTTCAATGCTTCACAGCCCTGACACAGAACGCAATAAGTGACATTTTCTTTAACACTTCAGTGGACTAGTCTGCCAAATTCTTACAGAATTCTCAACTCAAGGAAAAATGCAGAAAATCCCAATCGGTAAGAAACTCACAGCTCCAGCTGCCAGCCATTTCAGTCAAAAATAAGACTCCAGTTTAGCTTCATCTTCCGAGCACGATAATATGTGTCGCACCCTTTCTTACAATAGTAAATACAGCTTATAATTGCATGTAAGTTTGCTGCTTCACAAAAGTTCCTGATGGTAGGCCAAAGCCAGTCTTTTCTTTTCACTGCAGGGTTTAGTTAAGCTCAACCAGACTCTACCTGCTACCACACCAGGCTAAGAAGCGGTCTCAAACACCTACGGTGTGATGGCCATTCTTCATACACATGGTAGTTTTATGCAGTGCAGTTCTAATCAGCTGATCCTGCTCATGGTGCAGAAAAAAACAACATACAATGGATAATTAGAGAAAAATACCTACTACTGAAAATAACCAAAAAACTAAAACTAACTGAATAAAGTTCAATATCCAGAAGTACAAAGTGGTCCCATATTTTGTACTTTTAACTGTGCAACTGTTCCATGAGACAGAAGTTTCTGCATCAAATTCATATCCAAAACCTTAGTGTAGGACCAGGCTTGCTTTTACTGATAACCTCCATCTTATTCTGATTATCTGCATATTTAATAACAGATAAAACAGGCACAATAGGCACAGATAACATAGGTTCTCATAAGCACAAAGGAAGACAACAACAGATTAACTTTAAACACTTTTGCCAACAGTTCTTTATTTCAGGATCGTGTAATGTTTAATTTTGTTGATTAAATAAAAATTTATTTCACTCAAAGAACACCAGATATCCCATGTTGTTAAGAAAATCCTCCCAATGAGGCTCAGAGACAGTTAACACAAAGGTTTAATCTTACAGCAACGAGACAAGCCTGCGCAACATATCACAAAGCTGAGGCTAAAATGATGCTTCTGCTACAAAATCATTAGCCACACAAGGTTATGAGGCATTGCTGTAGTTCCCTCCTATTACCATCTTTGTTAGGAGAGTACGGTGGAGGTAATAACAAAACGTCATATAAGACGTCTTTGTTCAGTCGATCAAGGTTCATACAGAGGACAGAACTAGCAAAGATGGGAGGTGTCCCGTAATCTTCCAACACCCTGAAACATTCTTTCACACAGTACTTCTTTTCTTATAGTATAACCTCATGATATCATAAATGCTATTGTTGTTATTCTGCTAAATAAAGGACACATTTTCATAAAATCTGCTGCCTCCTGTGTTGAATTAACCTAAAGGTTTATGAGACGCATGCACTACACATTCTACTGTGATCCATCAACAGCACTGAAAACGTCATTTTTAAGCTAATAATAATCAGTTTTTACTCATGTGCCATTTGTTGAGCCAATCCTTGTTCTGCCTTTGGATAACAATATCATACACTGATACTGGGGGGCTAAAAGAACTACAATAACTTATGATTACAAGTTAAAATTAAATTAGGGGCTCATCTGGACACAAAGCAAATAATTCACTAAATTAGAGCTTGATGACCCAAAATATAATCTAAGGATCAGCAGAAGACATTGTTTTTGGAAGCTAATTACACTTTTAAACAAAATGCAAGAACATGACATTTTAGGGGATTCCCCAAAGTCTGCAGGAGCTGCTACAAGCATGAAACGCGTGGCCCCGTGCCAGGTATGGCGTTGTTAAATGACAGTCCTGATGTTGGATTCTTGGGTAATTAGCCCCAATTTGTATTAAAAAATGTTGGAGCCAATTTAAGGGAAGCCACATTAGTTCCACTTTAGATGAGCTCTGAAATATCCTTTCATAAAACCTCAGGGATTCTGGGTATCTTCCCCTATTCAAGCATATTTCCAAAGGCAGAGAAAACAAAAACTTCACAGAGAAGACAACCATGTGAGGGTTCTGAGTCGTCCAACCCTTGAAACAGCCCCAACACTTAATACAAAATGTTTCTTTTTTGTTTTTCCCCATCGCCGCTCTCTTTCCTCCTTGGTGGATACAAAGGAGGCAGCACTTTTATGAGCCAATGACAGCAAAAAGCTTCTGGGGCCTCAATGTGTTCATTCAAGCCTCGACTCCTTCACACTTGGCAGTGCTTTTAAGGGCGAGGAGACTATGAGACAGTTTAAAGGAAAAGTTCAGTAGTCTGGCAGCAGAACATTTCAGTGGCATTGGTCACCCAAAAGTGGAACGCTGGAATTTTGTGAACAAAGCGCTTCGGTGACTTTGTAACCTTTAAAGTCATATCATTTGCTCAGATTTTGTGTTATTAGTTATTTTCTAATTAACACCAGGCTTCTCAAATGAGACATTTCCAACTTTGGAAATACAACTTTTAAGTAATTCAATAATAACTGAGGAAAATATTCAAATAAAAACTACGATCTAAAAGGGAACATAAACCTGACTTCAAATATAAAGTGTTGCAGCAAAGATTATGTGAGAAGTCTTATCCGGTCAGTATCCAACAAAAAAACTGAATCTGGTTTCATAACACATCCACACCCTGATAAGTAGTGCCACCATGTGGCTTCAGCAGGCAACACGTCAGCAGTTGGCTTCATTTTAAGTTCAGCACCGCACATCTTCTAGGCCAATATGTTAAGTTTTCCACAAGACAAGAGCCTGCATCTGTTTTCCAGTAAATGGAGACATGAAGGAAAGCAATGAAGCACAAGCTCCGGTAAACTACCGCAGTTAATTTGAGGATGCTAAAGGACACTTCCATTCATTGTCTGGAGGCAGAATGCAGTGAAGAGGATTTCCTGATGGCAACCCCTGGATCACTTGGTGCTCTCTTCATAGTGGTTTGTACTTCAAAACACTGAAAAGCCTGCATGATTAAGGACTGTTTTTAGATAACAGCAGATTTGTTTAATTATTGTACTTGCCAGGAAGAAGCAAACAATTTCTAGTTGATGGCAAACAGAAAACTACATGAGATGAGACTGGAGGCGCAAGAAGGGAGGAAATGGTCTTAATCTTCTTGTCAGCTTGGCTGATTAGGCAGGATGCCGTGGGTTGGAACAGGTGTGGAGCATTGTCCTCATATCCAAACAGTGCTGAGAGCATTACCATGAATAAGAGCACGGAAACACCACCACACTTCATTTCAGTCAGTCAATATTTGCATTCATGTTTTTGAGTGATCAGTTAGTTGTTTGCTCAGTCAAACACTAGTCAGTGTTTCCTGGAGTTTCCTAAAGTGACAAATATGATATTTCTATGTAAAACAATCCAGCAGCACTTTTGCAACTCTTCTGACACAAACGTTCTGTACTTTGCAAATATACACTATTCTTTCAATTTGTGAGTAACACTCCCATAAAAACTTAGTTACCTTGTGTTTTACGACCAGTAACTCTGCATCACAGGTTAAAAGCACAGTGCAGACTGTGTTGAATTATTCCTGCTTGCTGAAAACTTTCTTCACCCTGTAATAACAAGCATGACTCTTCGAAAGTGCTGCTTAAAACTGCCAAGCATCTTAGTCAGCAGGAAAGTGGGCTTAACTCATTGCTTTTTATTGAGCAGGAGGCCGGCAGAACAGCTTTGATGCTCCCTGGTACTGAATCTTTAGGTCTGTAGAGCTCAACTTAAGGGGTGGAACATCATTCTTGCAACAGATTTTGATTTATTGGATTTTTTTGTTGATGTGTGGTGCAAAATCTACCAGACATCTGCAACCCTTTGTGGCTTATGGATGGGGGCATTGGCATCCTAGTTAAGACTACTTGCATTACGGTGGAAATATTTCAACACCAAAAGGTGACTCAGAGCACATTTGTGCAGATCTGCAATGACTATTCTACTAAGGACACAAGTGGGGAGAAACCATACCAATAACTAACCATACCGTACCCAAGAGCTCAAGCTTCCCCCCAGTCATCTGTATAAATGAAGAAAGCAACTTGCGAACGAGTGCACGTTTATGACTTCTCCTGAGTTTTCATAATTAGTAGCTTATCTTATTATAACTAATCACAACAATTAAGTTAACACCAAAATGTCAAAGACTGTTCTTTAAAAGTGAGCAGTGCAAGTTTACCATTAACAGCAGCATCTCTGCCTGCAGGGCTAGAAAAATTAGACTCAGACATGTGATTCTATGAGTCAGGTTCACAACTCACTTCCCCAAAGCAGAGGTGACTGAACAGGCCGACAGGACACAGGCTATAAGATAAGAAGAAAAAGACACTAAACAACCACAGAGAGACACAGGCTGGCTCGAAAAAGATACTAAAAAAGATAAAAGATTAGCTTGTTGAGACCCAAATTGACCAATGAAACACAAACTGAGCCAAGGGAGACACAAAACTATTAAATTAAAATGCAAAATTAACAATTCTAGTCATTAAATATCCATAATATAAGACACAGAAATTATCCCAAAGAGGCACACAACGGCAACAAGGAAATAGAAAAAGTCCAAAATGTGACACAAAATCAGCAGACACACAAGAACCAAAACTGACAACAGAAAGAAGGAGAAAAAAGGAAATGCAATGACCACAAAGTGATCATATCTGCTGTTTTTTGCAGTTGTTTTGTGTCCCTTTAAGTCTGGGTGTCTTCTTTCTCAGTAGCATACGAGTTGGGGCCTCAAACATGTCTGTGCCCGGAGGCTTCTTGTTTTGACTAAACCCGCTGATGTGTTCTGTGCCACCATATACCGCTCAACATGCAACCTGAATCTCCATGAAGTAACAATAAAGAGAAAATATAAAGGCTGATTAAAGATCTGTCAAACCCCCATGAGGTAAAGCGTTTCACATTCACTGGGCCCCAGAGACCTCTTTAGGCTGAGGGCCAGGAAGGATGGTTGCAGATCTGCTGGCAGCAACAGAGCCAATTGTGATGGTTTTCCCTTCACTACAGGAAGCCAGATGGAAACACCTATTGTCTCCAGACACAACACATGAACTCCTATAGAATTAAGTACAGTGGGAATTTTAGAAAGAGCAAGTGGTGCAGTTATTTGTATACTTCAAACAATGAAGCAAAGTAATGCAAGAGCGAATAAATGTGTGAGTAAACGAGTTATATTTTCAGAAAATATCATCTTGTACCAAAAGTAATCCTACTATATTTTCATTAGGTACACACTCTTATTCTTCCAGGAAAATGTGCCATAGATTTTCTCTCACACTTCTAAAATCAGTTTTTATAAGATACAAATCAAAGCTTTCACGGAGAAGTGAAAGAATAAAGTGGAAGAAACCAGTGAAACAACAAGCAGGTATCAGTCTATATCAAAGACATGCTACTTAAAAAGATAAATGTTGAACTCACCTTCTGGTCAAAGTAAAACGTTTTATAGCTGATGGGAGGCTCACTGGAGTAACGTAGCCCTCCCAGCCGTGTGAAAAGTTGCGATTTGAGGGCGGTCACGTGTAAACAAGCAAAGCACAATGTTATGATGCAGGTAGCTGCAATTCTGTCCAAAAGCTGCTTCCTAACCACAGCCATCATTCAGCCACTGTCGAAAGCAGCCCTGAACCCGTGGATCTTCAGCGTATGATTAACGCGGTCGCATGATATTAACTGTGCTTGCACTACGAGGAGACTTGTCCCATGAAGGAGAGGAAGTGAGATCCCCCTGTCAGCAGGTCCAGAGAGGTGTTGCCACTCAGCGCGTGATCTAAACTTAGCAGGAGAGCTGGGGAAGTCCAGTGGCGAACAGGAGGCATCAGGTTGAAAAGTTTTCCCAACGATTTCACAACTTTAAATGCAGTCAACTTGCAGTCTTGGATGTATACAGACAGCAGACGCTTCTTACTGTGTGTAGTTCGCAATGGTTGATGGGAAAATGAGTTTTATGTGGGCAAGGCGCCGCTATATCGTTAAAAAATATCGCTGAAACTGCCTGTAATGTCCTCAACGACTGGACATGTGTTCACGCACCAACAGGGACAGAGTCTCTCAAGTTGGAGAAATGCCCGAGCCACATTTGATGTGTATTATTTAATGAGTATTCAGAATATTCACTGAATGGTACTTTGGAGCCACTGAGGTGCTAACATGAGTGATAGCGACATTTAACGAAAACTTAAATTGTCGCAAACTATAAATAAACAGAAACAGATAAAGATCTATCCCATTTCCTCGTGTAGAAAAATAGGTATTTATAAGCATTCTTCTTGCTATCGTATAGTTTTACACTGAACATTAGGAAGGAGGTAACTAAACTTGCTAGCAAAATGCTGAGTCGGCTTGGCTAAGCTAGCCAGGGACCGTCCTTATGCCACGTGACCATCGCTTTATATGAGTCTGTTTACTTCCGGTGAAGAGTTTAAAATAAGATTTTAATAAAAGGAAATAAGAAGTATTAACAAGGTAGTCAGGTATTAAATATGATCAGAATTACCTAACGTGACAACAAATACAAGTAATTATAATTACATTCAATTAGACTGTGTCAAGGATTTCTTAAATTGCCTTTTTTTTTTATTACATCTCTGAATTGTGGCAGCAAAAACTTACAAAAAAACAAACAAAATTTAATACACCTGCATAGTTAATGCCAGGAAATGTTTTAGGGTAACTTGACAAGTTCTAAAATGACAAGTTTTTTTGTCTCAGGGTACCCGCTTTACCAACTGTAAACATAACTAATCTTTGTTCTGAATTACACTTTGGTCATTTTTATTTAGACTTAAACATTTTGAGTGCATTTTTTTATATTTTACAAGAGCTTTTGTAGCAGACCTGGACTTTGTGCCAATGCAGTTTGTGTCTCGGCCCCTTGATTAGATTTATTTAATATGCAGAATACATTTTATTACCATCAAAGTGAATCATTTAAGTATAATCCTGAAGTGTACAGATTAAATAACATTTTTTGTAGTAGAATGCATTACTTTAAAAATGACAAAATTACTGCTTGTTTTTATGAAACTGAATGGATAATAACAAGAGTATTTCTAGTGATGGTCCCAAGCCCGGATAAATGGCGAGGGTTGCGGCAGGAAGGGCATCAAATCAATGATGCGAAGTCGACTCGTTGTGATGACCCCTGATAAAGGGATTGGCCAAAAGAAGAAGAAGAATGGATAATAACAAGACAAATATACAATATTTAGTGTAATTCTTTAATGTTATACAGAGTATTTTAGTGGTTATTTTGTACACATAAATGAAAATAAGCACAACAGCATTTCCACTGTATTTCCCATTATTGTTGACAGGTTGATGGAAAGGATTTACCATGAGTAACTGCGATGAAATCTAAGGTAAAAGGCAAAGAAGGATTCTTGCCATTCTTACAAAGGGAATACTGAAAATACAAAATTATAAAAGCAAAGTGCAGAGATGTAATACAGAACGAAATCTGTACAACAAAAGACTAAATGTCACAACAATTTAAAAAAAAAAAAGAAGAAGCTGTGCAGTATATGGCGTTGTGCAACACAGTAGATTGCAGTTATGGCAAATAAATCAATGGTAGTTTTAGACACTACAAATAATGGGTAACCATTCTGAACAATTAAAAGTCACAAAAAAAGCATATGAAATACAACTAGTTATACAGAACTACATGGACATACCCCTTTAAACAATTTCATGTCTAGGAAGCAGCAACAAATGCAGAAATACTCACATATATGAATAACAAAAGCAAAAAAAAAGAGAAAAAACAGCTAACATTGAAAAATAATTCTCAACTACCTATAATTTCCTCTGATAGCGACCTGTCCAACTGTTTTAAACTAAATCAACAATCACAAGCACCGCAAGTATACTAAGAAATAAAAATAGCGTCACAGAATACTGTAGTACTTGTACATGTGTTTCGGTTTGTTATTTAACATAAAAACATATTCTAGCAGCAAGTAAAAAACTTCTATTGGGAACAAATATTTCACAGTTTGTAATGACAGTTGCAAAATGAAAATTTGAAAGGTAGTAACATCGATTCTCATAACATGAGAAACTGTATGGGGAAAAAAATGTGCAACAGATTTTAGGGCAATTTTGCAAAGCTTGATCAAACTTGGTAATCTCAAAAATGTATTGTACTGTATGTAAACATATTATCAATAACTGGTAACGGCCAGTGATCACAGACCAATTTGTCTGCTGTGGGATCTGTGACAAAATACCTGGCAGAACCTTTCACTCACGTAATACTGCTGGTGAATATTGATGAAAATGGATCCTAAAGCCCAAACAGGAAAATCCTGGATTTCAACATAGTGAGGCAAAAATGAAGCCTCCCCTCTGCTTCCTGGATGCATCAGACAAACACTTCCTACTCCAGTGAGGATAGAGTTCTCATCAATGGCAGCATCTTAAACTGCTTGGGCCAAACTAAAGCTGACTAACTCCCTTGTACGGCTTAAAAGAGGCATGGGACTAGAAATGATCAAACTAAGAGGTGGCTTTATGCCATCTTAGTGGGACGGAGGCATTGGGGCTCAGCCATCCAACCTCTACAGTCAATGGATACTGAGTCACTACTCAGTACCCACAACCAAGCAGCTGAGCACCCTTTAATTGAGGCTGCAGCAGTTCAAATAACTGATGGTTTTCCCCTCGCCGGGCATAGGGGTAGTGTCATTGTTATCCAGCTTGTTCTGCTTAGCGTCCCGAATGAGTTCACACGCCAGGTCAAGAAAAAGTTTCTCAACGTTGTCAGACTCTTTGGCTGACGTCTCCAGATACAGCATGCTCTGAGCCTCAGCGAAGTCTTCAGCCCTCTGCCTGAGAACCTCCCTCTTCTCTGCCAGATCAATTTTATTACCTGGAAAAAAAAAAAAAAAAGAGAGACGATACATCTGTAAACCAACTGTACAAGTGAGTGTCTGGCTTATTGTATCACAACAGATCATTCTGAGTGTGACTGAGCAGTGGTGGGTGTGTGTGTGTGTGTCGTCAAACAGATGGAGTTGGAGGTGTTTGTATGTTCCTCCGTGTGTGGGATGGCTTTCAGGGAAGAATCTGAGCTTTCTATTCAAGGCAGAAATAATTATTTTCTTAGAAATGACAAGATTTTTAAAGAAAAACCACAAGAGTGGTTTTGTGTTTGGCAAATCTCTTCATAAGATGTGCTGCATGGGAGACGGTTAACCCCAATGAAAGTACAAAGTAAAGCTTTCTTACCGACTAATATAGTCACCACTTGGTTGTTGGCATACTGCTCAATCTCCCTCAGCCACTCTGGAAGGCACCTGAAGGAGTCCTCACAGGTAATGTCATAAGTAAGAATGAGGGCATTGGCACTACGGTAATAACTCTGAGTAATGGAGCGAAATCTCTCCTGTCCAGCTGTGTCCCATATCTGCAACTGGAAAAGACAATAAACAATGAGGGCAACTGTCCTTCCAAACCACGATGAAGCACAGATGGATGCTCATTTATACATTTAAAACATCAATGTAATCCTGTCTACCTTGACCTTCTCCCCTTTGATTTCCACAGTTTTAATCATGAAATCTACTCCGATGGTAGCCCCTTGTCCAGGTGGGAAAAGGCCCTAAAGTTAGAATCAAAGTAAAGATGTAAATTAAATACTCTCACACTCTGACACACAAAAACTTAAACAACTCGGATAAAAATACAAACCTGAGTAAAGCGCCGGACGAGACATGTTTTCCCAACGCCAGCATTTCCTATGAGAACTATTTTGAACAGGTAGTCATAATCTTCCATGCTCATGCTAAACTGTGAAAAATACAGGAACAAAATTAAATAAGAAGTGGTTAGTGGAGACACGAGGAAGGCGAAGAGTTGTTGTGAAACTGGAACACAGGGCAGCATCTTCAGAACTCCAATCACAGATGACATTTGACCTGAATAAGATTCCAGCACATACTAAAGGATCCTCAGAGTGTGAACACTGAATTTATCCTGAAATTTCAGTTCTGCAAGTCTCAGTTCATTGAAATAATTTAATTAAGTTTGTAATACCCCCACAATCTCTGGTGCTGATGTACAGCTTGTCCATTGAAACACTACATACTGTGGATTTTCTGACAGAAAATACATTTTTAGCATCATACATGTGCCTGTGAAGCGCATAACAGGCCAGTATTCAGCTGAAGGAAAATCTTTTTCTTCTGGTGTGTGTTTACAGGCAACAGCTTGTAAGATGCATGTAAACGTAGATCAGGTTAGTACTGCAGCACAGTTACAGTTCTGCAACTAACCGGATAAATCAGACCTAAACCCGCATAAAAACGGGATAATCACGGTAAAAAGCGATTTTGTTGAAGCAAACAAACTGTTGCTTGCAAGAACGTACGAAATACTGACAATCTAGCCAGTTCGGGTGCATTATTTAACCCCAGCTCGCATGCAAAATTAAAACTCCTCCCTGTGTCACGTTTCCTTTTCCCCCTTTACTATTGTCAAATCCAAAAAACTGCAGCCTCTGATGCATATTTCATCAGAATTAGCGTTTCAACTCCAGCCAATAAAGATTAATCTAGAGTCTGATTTAATAGCTATTAGGGCGAAGCTAGCAACAGTAGCAACTAGCAGCTACCGTGCGACTCTAGCCATTTTGGCACAATCTGGAGATGCAGGAGTGAAAATCAGAGTCAGCTCAGCGGATAAAGCCAGGAAATCATTTGCACTTACCAAAAACACGGGGATATCCCCGCACCTTTAACTACTTCGTATGCATAGGTCGCCCCTTCAAATCGGCAAAGCCGCAGCTGGGCAGGGCATAATTCCCCTGGCTGTATAGTGTGTATCCTCAGCAGCCCAGTAGCAGCAGCAGCTTGTCTGATAAAGGAGGATAGAGGAAGAGGAGGGAGAAGGAGGAGGGGTAATGCACTCAATGATGTCATTAGCTCCACATCCACTCATATACTGCTCTACAGTGCTGCATGTTACTGCTAAAGTTGAGTTCTGATTCATTTCACAGCCCCTTTTATTCCATAACTTTGTGTGCCTTTCGGCTCTTTTGTAAGACTTTGTCGTTCATAGTTGGGCGACTTTTACTTCGAGCTACTACTAGCTTTGCCATTTGTAATTGATTATAATCTGACAATGGCTGTCTGGGTGATTATCCGCGTAAATACCAACGTAATTATGCATTAGTAGTCCTCAGCAGCTTGCTATGAATAGCAAGTTTTGTCTTCTGGCGTTGGTTGCTAGGAAACTGAAGAGGTGGAACTAAAGCAGCTCTCATTTGTTTTTTCCGGACGTTTCAAGCCGTTGCACACTCTGTCCTTGACTTCCTCGAAGAGGTGATAGCTTGAAGACGGGAGTACACAGGCCGAGGTCACAAAAGCTGCAGATTTCAGGTTAATATTATCGTCATGGGGTTTATTCCAGACGAGGGGAAGTCGCTTCCTCCTCCAGGAATCGTGAACAGGAACTCAGTGTGGCTGGCCGGAGTTGGCTGGGTGACCGCGATGCTGGACAATGCTATCAACCACAGGCCGCCGATAAAATCAGGTTAGCCTTTCTGCTGTTCTCAGCTCAGACGTGTGCAGAGATGGTGGAAACAACAACATTTGCAGAGCCTTTAACTGCTGTGCTAAAAACCAACTGTCGCTTTGTTTGTCTCTCCTCTTGTATGAAAGTTGACTCAATTTTACTCGTTTTTTTCTAGTTTGAAAGGTTCAAATCAACGATTGCTTGTAACTATCACGACATGCGCTTAAGATTTAAGATAGAGTTATGACGTTTGTCTTGTTTTTTTTTTAATTAGGGGTTCATCGACAGGTCCTCCTGTCAACAATTGGCTGGTTCATCGGCTACCACATAACAAAATATGAAAACTACACCTACGCCAGACTGGATCGAGATATGAACGAGTACATCAAACTCCACCCAGACAAATTTGAACCAAAGGGTAAGTTATGGTGCCATATTGTGTTATTCATACCTGTATATTGTGTTCAAAAACAAAGTGCTGTTTGATGAACTTTGCAGTTACAAATGTACCCTCTCACAGAGAAGTCTCATTACAGTTTTTATTTGTGCTGATCTCGGGTCTGGCTTTTTAACGTTTTGAAACCCCACACTGTGTAGTTTGCTGTAACATAAGTTTTTGTTGCTATGTGACATCCTACAAGCTTGAGTAAAGGCAACTGGACTTCTTGGTTCATGAAGAGGTTTCACCTCTCAAACTAAAGGTTTCTTTAGTTCTGAAATCTAGTTACTCTTACTCAGGCTCTCAGGATTACCATGACCTGGATCAATGTGAAATATTGAGCCAAACTAAACTTTGAAGCATGAACATATCATTTGAGTAATAATGCTGCTTTTCTCTTACTTTTGTCCCGCCAGAAAAAAAGACCTTTGCTGAGATTGTGGAGCCCTTCTATCCTGTGCGCTAAGTGTCCCTGGCTGTAGATGTGAAAAAGGGTGGAAGACGAAACATTTGCTGACCATGATGTCTTGAGCAGCCTTTTTGTGAAATCTGTCATATATTATGAAAAATATAGATCTGTAAATAAAAAGAAATACCCTATGTTTTCTGTCTGAAGTATTTCTGAGTTCTGACAACGATGACGTTTATTTTCTGTGTTCATTCATAAAAAGACAACAGCTGTCTCATGATAAAAATATGTTTTGATTGACATATATATATGTGTATATACGACTATAGAGGCTCGTTTATAGTAGACAAATGAAGAGATATAATTGATCAATTTTGGCAAAGCACATTTATTTTGTATTCAACGAGTTTGAAGCTTTAGGTCACAGAATGAAAGCAATTCAGACACTTAAGATATTTTGCCATCAATTTGCCACTCCGATTATGTCCAAGTACTTCTCAGTGAGGCTCTGAGTCTTCTTTGTGAGTTCACTCATCACAGAAAACAGTCCTCTCAGATGGAAGTGGAAGAGGGCTTCAGGATCAGTGTCCAAGAGAGACTCCAGGGTCTTATCAAGGTCTTTGTTCTTGGTTTTGAGGTCATCTTGGAGAACCAGACTGCTCTCCACTGTGTTTCTGATGGCCTTCAGCATTATGTAGCTATCGTACAGATCTCTGCAGGTCTCTTCTGCTGCTTCACAGTCCCACACCTCATCCGAGGGCACGTCTCTCAACAGGCTTGGCAGGAGAATGGTCTGCTCCATGTTGCAGACGGCTGAGCTGTATCGTTTCAGAGTCAAGATCAGGCTGTTTCTGTTGAATCTGGTCGTGGCAGACTGCATGGTTCCCGTTGGATGTGGATGGCTGTTCTTCAGCTGTGGTGGTAGGCAGAAGTGTGCAGTGCAAAGCCGTGAAAGCAGACACTGGTTTATATTATGAGCCCCGGTGGGTAGATCGAAGCAGTTACGCAAGTGCCTCATCCGATGCACTTAGTGCTACATGGAGTCAAACCCTTATCTCTATTTGAATTACACAACCCACGGTGTCTGGGGAATTTAATACTTTCTGAACTGTTGGGCACCAAAATGGTCTTCTGTCAAATCATTAACCATGCATACCATCATGTTTGAACAAGCTCATGGTTTTATTCTGACAAAATAAGAGCACATGATTGTCAATCTGTGACCCAGAATAGTGAAACCTGACTTAAACGAGATGCTAAAAAGCTCAATCAAATACAGAATATGAATCATAAAAAGTTTCTGAAACATTCTGGCAGTTTGTTCCACACACAAGATGTGGACTTGTGGTCACAAGATGGCAATCATGAGCTCTTTCAGTTGTAAAGTGTCTAAAATATACATGCATCAGTTCTCTACTGACAGTCAAATAACATAGCTCTACATGTTACATGGGCTATTATAGGTTTTTATATTCTGTTCCAAACCTCTCATCTCTAATTTTAACATAGCCTCCAGTTTTTGCAGCTGAACTATGCATAACAGTGTTACATTTCTGTGAATCACACTAAAAGAAAAGTCAGTCATTTAATTGAGAACAATTCAGTTTCTTTGTTCATTTTAATCTGGTAAGAAATCCTTTTCAAAAGTGTATTTTCTTCAAAAGAGAAAACCAAGAAACTTTTTTTAAAAAGCGTGATTTTTAAGGCAATGTTGTAACCTTAGTGGTAGCAAAAAAAGTGAAAAATGACATTTCCTGTGCATAATGCCAGCTACCTTTACATTTAGTCACTTCAGTCCCGAGTTTTTAAAGCAGCAGTATAGTTTTCATGCAGATCCTGCAGGATTAACAGCACAAAAAAACAGCAGTTTGAATCTCAGATGTAAACCATACAGCAATAACTCCATAAGTCTATAATTATTGCTGCGAGTGAAAGTGGTGCATTTCATATTTTTGTAAGGAATTCACTTAGTTGGCGGTCCTAAGCAGAACTAATGAGAATCCAGTTTGTTCAATTATAAATGACTAGAAATTATGGATGAAAATGAAACCAGCTGCTGTTGAAACATTTTCAGCTAAAATAGTTTCTGCTCTCTACGTTATGCCTGACGGTTCTACACATATAGAGCACATGGGTTGGGTTGGGGTGTTGCTGTGTCCCCCTGGCAACATGTAGCAAGAGTCTGGACTTGACTTCTCCCAGCACAGTCTTATAATCCTGCTTGTAGATTCCCAACTCACTCAACAGCTTTGCTTTGCTGACCGTTGATGATGATTTCCAGGACGTGAGTAAGATCCATCATCTTAGAGAGCATTTCCATGATGTCAGGATGCTCCCTCGCCCCACTGATGAACTCCTCCAGCGTCAGCTCACCTGAGAGGATAAAAACTGATTAAATACCATTCTACACATTTTGAATATTAGATAGTTATTTTCATAATGGGAGTTATTAGCTCATGGAATCCAGAAGCACATCTGATCATGATGGAATTATTTCCAAAAATATCCATGAGCTTACCTTCTCCATTGACATCGATTTTCTCATAAATAAGAGTCACAATCTCCTCTGGAGGGACTTCATAACTTCTGGTGATATCTTGAATAGCCTGAAAGAGGAGTTTTACATACAAATTAAGCTTGGAGTGGATCATCAGTCTGAAGTAAATCAGAGACATAAAAAACATAAAGCAGGTCAGTAATGATGAACAAAATAATTAAAGTGGTTCCACTACATCTCTTTCCAGCCTTAACTGCACTTAATTAAAGTACCTTTCATGATAAATAGTTCATGACCCGGATTAACTGGTAGTAGAATTACACACCAACAGGTGAAAATGTGTCAAATGATTAGGCTGGTTGTGCGACCTACTCACTCTGTGAATTAGGTTACATTAAAGGCCAAAGTTATCCCATTGGATTCGATGGAATGTCTAGTTCCTGACATGACACCAAAGCGTAATTACTATCTCAGGGAAAAAGCTACTTGATTCAGGGAAGCACAAGCAGCTCACTTCCACAAATGGTAAAGTGTGGTTCTGCAACATTCATAGAGAATGCACCCTACCTTAAATATAGTCTCCAGTTCATCCTTGTCGATTTTTCCATTTCCATCTTGATCAAAGAGCTTGAAGTACCACTTTAATTTCTGATTTATTTCTCCTTTCAGTAGCAAACTTATAGCTGCAATGTATTCCACAAAGTCTATATATCCATCCTGGGGAGTAAAAGACAAAGGAAAGACCATAAATCTCTGTGCTCAACTGCAACATCAAGATTTATTCTAATAAAAAATTTTGAAAATTGAGAATCAATAAGCCTTTCATCATATGCAAGAACTCCTTCGGCTATGTGGTTACGAGTAAACATTTACTGCATCTATGTTATCTATCCACAAAAGAGTTAAGGACTCCCGAAGCACAATCTAACCAAGTTGTTTCCTCTCAAAGAGGTAAATATCATTTATAAAGTCCTATTCCTTTTGAAATATTTTACCGTCAGATGCATTCAAATCTACTGTAAGCTCTTTATTTTCTACAACCATGTTGAGTAATGGTGATTACACAGAGGTGGTATCAGCAGTTAACCAAGCAACTATCTGTGGCTGTCTGGATCTGTATTGTTAAGGTTATTAATGAAAATGATATATAATGATTTCTTACCCCATCCATGTCAAAAGTAAAGAAGACTTGGTCCACATAACTGCTGGCCTCCTCTGTCATACCATTCATTTCAAGCATTGTCTTTAACTCAAACAGTGTGATGAGTCCTGAAGGAGATTCCTTCATGAATTTTGTGTACCAGTGGTGCATGTCCTCCTCCAAGATATCATCCAGGCTTGAGGCATGGGAACCCATTATTCCTTTAGTGGACTGTGATCTTTATCACGAATCCTGCAGAGAGCTTCGTCACGAAACTTACAATGAAAGTGCGACTGGAAAAGACGGCAACACCGACACGTCTGAAGATGACTGAAAGCTGATGCAAAGGTAGCCCTAATCTTTAAGCTCAGAGGGGAAATAACCCTTTAATAGGATAACAACAAAAGTCTTCCTAGAACGGCTGCACTTTGCATACTTGATGACTGACGTAAAGCTGGACTTTTGTCAAGAGGGATGTTCCAAGACTACAGTTTTGTGTAATGGGACTCGGATGTGGAGCAAAGGAAGTTCCCTTTTAAAGGGTCTGAAAAAGTTTTCTCTGAAATGCAAAAGTTGAGATGGGGGGCACATAGTTAGCTCTTAAGCTCTGTTATATTAATATTTTTGTGTTATTTTCTCGAGTCTTTTTCATCACTTTTGTTCAACCAATGTAATGAAGCACAAATAAAGATAATTTAATTTGAGAGAAATATTTAATGTTTTCATTTCTCTGTAACAGCAAGTGAAAACCATTCACAATATTTACCCCCCCCCAACACAAAATGTTAAACTAATGAAATTTAGTCAAATAAGGTCCATTTCTGTTTCCAACACTGAACCAAATCTACAACAAAGATAAAGAAGAGATACATTGTTTCATTCGTTTCATACAGACTCTAGTTATTATTTTCTAGAACTGACACACAAATTAGCATTTTTTTCCCCACATTGCTAGTGTTAAGAGATCAAATTAATTTAGATATTTCAATATTTCAAGAGGAATAACTACCATAAATAATTTACAGATCAACTACAGATTTTCCAGTTCACAAAAGTTCATTTAAAGGCACAATTTAAAGCATTTTTTGTGTATATTAGGAGAAAAATACTAAGAATAAAACAAACAGGATTCAGAGCAAAATTCTGCAATTCAAACATTTTTTAAGACACTATTCAACAGACTTGTTAAATTTGCACTGTCAAACCCCGAATCACACATTTGTGTCCAACTCACAGGCACAAGGGTGCACGGAAGCATTAAAAGTAGCCACTGTTCAGAGAAACCAGGCTATCAAAGCTCACGGCGCTTATTATAGTAAATCTGGCTTTAGACGACTGACAATTCTCAAAATAGGATTGGGCAAATGGACTGCAAGTGCTGGCAGCCAATATCTGTTAGACATACACAACCAGAGGCAATGTTGATTTTGCATCGGCGCCAACAACTAACACGCATTTACCTCTGCAGAAAAGAGTGAGCTGGAAAATAATATATATTGAGCTTCTAAAGCTAATTGGACTTATCTGACTCAGTGAATCTACTCAAAACAAAAATGTGCCTTTTTATTGCAACATTTGTTATCTTAATGGTTTTATTGATGTTTTCAAAGCAGGGAGATATATCTGATTTTCCAAGGTTATAAGCTATTGAAATCCCAGTGATGCATTGCACAAAAATGCATTTTAAATCACGTGATAATATATTGATTTTGGGAAAAACTGGAGCACCCACAAAGCCTGACCACTGTTGTAGACAGTGCTCACATGATCCCAGCTGAGAGATACTGCTGTTATCATATTACGTTATTACATTTATATTTGACTTTGTTGCAAATTGTTGTACAAGAAAGGATAAATATCAGTTTGCCAAAGGGCTTTCACATAGAAGAAAGTTTTGAGGGATTTGAAAATAGACAGAACTAGTGCGCCTGATTTTAGTTTATAGAGTCCCAAAAGTATGGGTGATTATGGAGGAGACATGATTGCCCTTTGCCACAAACTGTGACCTGGGAATTGTCAGCAGGGATTTTACCATCTGCTTATCTAAATAGGAAGGAGGGCACATATGAGGTCGCTAAGTCTGAGATGTATTTAGGTTCCAAGGCCATACGGCTTTAAAACAGACGAGTAAAAATGTCAGAGTCAATACCAAATCTACGAAACAGCCCATTCAGAGACGCATGTCTAGGTTGGTATTTTTGTGATGAGTCTAGTTACAGAACTTTGAACAGATTGGAGACTGTTAAGGGAGTCATGGCTAATACCTGAGTTGACCATATTTAAAAAGGACCATGCTTAAGATTTTGTAAGTCAGCACTTGTGAAATGTGGGCAGCTTTAACTTAGAGCAATCAAATCTTCAATCAAAGTTGCTGGTTCAATCCTTAACTTTCCAAATTCACATGACAGTGTTCAGAATCAGAATATCTTCATTGTCATCGTAAAAAAAAGGGAACAAAATTGAAATACAAAACAATGGTGCAAAAGAACAAAAAAGTGCATTCAAAAACCTCCAAAATTGTAAACGATGAGATGATTTTCTTGATTTGAAGTTGCTCAAAAAGCACAAGCTAAATTAATGTAGATGAATGTTTCGTTCTCCAGATAATGTGAAAAACTTGTTGGTGTAAACTGTTGATAAAAGAGATGGACGCCCTTTTTCAAAAGAGGTGTTCTCTCACCAGAACTTTTCCCAAGCATATCTGTCACTGTGCAGTGGTGAAGACACATCGTAAAGATAAGGGTAATTGTCTTTACATGCTTTCCCGCCATTTTTATCACTACCAACCCTTTGACCATACATCCAGTCAAATTTAGCACTACACTGTCCCTGCCATTCACCTACATATTGTAGCTTGTGGACATGTAGGGTTAAAGATTAAGGAGAGGCCCAAACAATGCTCCAGACTAATGCTGAACACGTGAGGCAGTCATGGTAAACACACGTATCCGTAGTCCAGAATACACAAGTGTATTCCTGGCCTTAGGAAGGATTCACACGGATGCGTTAACTGTCTACAGTGGGATGGCCTGTAGACAATTGTATAAGACAGTCAGTCACAAGACCAGACACATGATTACTTAGGTGATTGGTTGGCTCCTACACTACTTCCACTACTTATACTCAACTAGGCTTTTCTCAAACCGCAAGCTATGTGAGCAAAGGCAAGCAAAGAACCCAGAATTCAATTTGACAACACAAAAGATCTCCCTAATCTGATTTAAATGAGAAGCAAGACAGTTGCCAGTATGTTTGATGAATTAAGTAGTAAACAGGAAAACAAACTATCTTTACAGTCAAACTGATCGCTAAGTTTTAGACATAATGAAACAAAAACTTTACAGACCTATCAAGCCAACATTGGTACTAAAATAGTGGAAAACTCATTGGAGTTCACACGTCTTTTAACATCTGTCATTAAAAATTATTGCAGAGTAGACCAACATTTTCTAAATGATCTCCTACTTTCTATTACAAGTTTGTTCTGTCGTGGTGATGTCATGTGCATTTTCTATAAACTGGATGGAAATCTGCTAATATTATTATCTAATAATATTATTATCCTATTAGTGAAGTTCATCCTTATGAAAAAAGCATTGTGCATTTCCAGAACTCTAGCAGGCATAGCCCTTAAATTAGGGACCAAATACGTACATACATAGACACAAGGCGTAAGAACCTCGCTTGCATGACATCTGTGTGCAACAAAGGCCCATCAGCCCCAGCTCGAAAGTCATAAAGGCTAAGATGTTAACGGTTTGGGAACAAAGGGCAAATGGAAACACTTGTTGACGTTGTTGCACCTCCCTTCCTGTATATAGTCTGCTGTATCTACCAAATTATTCTAAGTTTCCAACATATTCTGCAGTGAATTTTCACTGTTGCTTAGGATACCTTCAACTGTGAGGTGATGTTTCTAGACATATTTTATGTTAGATTTAGCCACCAGAAAGACAGGTCATTCCTATGTCAGTATACTTTTATTCACATCATTGCCAGCTGGAAGGTTGAGACTTGGACAGTTTTGGGGTTAAACTGCAGAATTTCACAATTAAACAGGATATATTGATTACAGATTTCAACTAGATGAGGTGATGATTAGTCACTGTGTGTTGGGAGCTGATATGAAAAGTGTGCAATCTGATGTAACAATGTTTGCTGAAAATGTGAATAATTTACCACCAATGCTATGAACTGCAATAACCTTACTCGGTTGGAAAATGTCCATGCAATTCATTGCTATGGAAAAGAGGAACTTTTAGCATGTGGGGCATGTACGCCCCCTACTGCTCAAATGTGTTTTTATTCTAAACACATTTGGGTGTGAGGGAAAACAAGGTTCAACTGTATACGCCAGATAAAAACAGGTGGAAATGCCCATATTTTAAATGGGCTTGCACAACCATCACTTCAGAAATAGGACACAAATTTTCCATTAGTGTCCTCAGAAGCTGAACATTTTTACAGTTTGTTACACTATAGATAAATGCATTCCAGTTAGCATTTGCAAATGTCAGGTGGAGCAACATATCTGCACAGATATTCAAATACAAACACTTGCTTTCTCCGTCAACAAGCAGCTTGTCACGGCAGTTTTTCTCATGTTCAAATGCTCATACATGAAATCACGGTGAATATCAGACAATTAATATAAAATAATTCACAACACAAACATTTAAACTAATGCCCTTAGACTTGACTGATGCACAACAATACAAAATAAAATCTAAAATGCAACAAGAAACCTGACCAACTGAGATCATTCAACACATTCATTTGTTTGTGGATGTGTGGGCATGTAGCTTCCTGTTGGATACTGAATGTGCAAACTCATGGCAAAATCCCATAAATGGACATGGGGAATCATACAGATAGATTTTCTGACAAGTAATTAAAAGCAACAACCACCTAGAAGAGGGTTTGTATTTTGTAAAATTGTGTTTGTTCTGTGTCACATTTTTTTGTGATCAGTTCACAGAAGACATCTTCAGGGAAACTGGATCAATATACGTCATCCCGGTCTCCACTGGATCCTGCTCATAAAGAAACTGTCTGAACACGTTGTACACCATCTCCCTGCTCAGAGTAAAGTTTCTCAGCTCTTCCTGTTGCTCTTCCGGCAAAACAAACGTCAGCTCGTACTCAATGACAACTGAATCATTCCTGCAAAGAAAGTGAAACAGTTCTAAAGTTCAGTGTTTCATGTGGCAGATGAAAAAACAGCACATGCAACCCCTGCCCTGTGATGTGTGTTTACCTGACAGCATGCAACTCAGCTTTAGAGAAGTATCGCCCCAGGGCAGGCGAGGATCTGTAGAGCTCGGCCAGCTGGGTGTGGCAGGTGGAAAAATGCAGAGGCAAACAATGAGCAAGTACAGACTTTTCATTTATTAAGAGCTTCATTCTGCTCTTAAAAACCTTCAATTTGTATTCTCTGAAAGAACATTTTTCCAGTTTTTCTATCACCTAAATTATATTATTAATATAATATGATAAAATAGATATTCAGATTGTATTTGAATGTAATCTTTTACTAAAGTCTTCTGTGCGGTTTACTGTATGTATTCAGTGTAAACAGTGTTGTTATTGTCATTTAAACATATTTAACCTACTCTTAACAAAGTCATTCATATTGTCATTAAACACATAACACACAAGCATCTTCAACAGGCTTTATATAGCCTTTAAGGTATCAGCGTGTGTCATTTCGGTATAAAAGTTTTATTGGTATAAAAGTCAAACAGTAATTAAATTCCTTTCATTTGTGTTCAGTTACATGAAAAGAGTGAAGAAAAGAAGAGTTGCTGTGTTATCATGGCCCTAGAAAGAGTATTTTAAATGAACAGATCATACAGTCCCCTCCCCTTATCCTGTGATGTTACGACAGTTGACAGTTACAACAGTGCCCGAAAGACACAAACATAAAGATAGTTATTTTTAAGACTTTTTCACACCTGCTTGGTTGAAAATTCGCAACTTTACTGCTAGATTTTACTAAAATATGCACACTGGTTCACTCATCTAGTAAGTTGTCGATAAGTTGATAAAAATGCTTTTTTTTTTATCTTTCCTCTAACGAGTTGCTTTCCTTTCTGAGAACGCCAAAATCCAGGCCAAACTAGCCTGAAATCATAACAGAGTGTCAGAAGGTGAAGAGAGGCTGCAGCTACCTGCAGTGTGAGAAAAGTAATCTTTTTAAACATTATAGCATGCAAGCATGTAAACTTTCACTATAGGTGCTATGGTGCATGATGGCGTGTTAATAATGGAGTGAGAGAAAGAGCTATTTTGTGCCTATACAATGAGTTCTTCACACAGGTTACTGTGTATATATTAATTCATCATTTTAAATACAGACAGTAATTACTTGTACCTTGTTTTGGAGCTCTGCAGGTTTTTCACTCTCAGTGAAAGAGAGATTTAGCATCTGGAAGCTTCCATTGAAATACTGAGGAATTTTAAACAACGAAGAGTCAAACTTTTCATCTTCATCCATATGGATTGCTGTTAAAGAAAAGCCTTAAAATCAGTAAACTGTGCATTTTCATGTTGACTTCTTGCATTATAAATAACACATGAAAGTCAGTGCTTTTGCAGAATAACTTACGCTTATATATCAATTGTGCTTTTATGTTTAAAGCATTAAAAGTGTAGCATGTAGCAGTAGTCACTATACAAACCAAGAGGTCATTTACCTGAGCACAAAGCCAAAGAGATGAAAATCACCACAATGATGAAAAGAAAGATGAAAAGGATAATCATCCACAGTCTGACTTTCCAAAAGACTTTCTCATTCAGTTCTTTCTTTACCCTGGAAACAGAACTATTCTAAAAGCATAATAAAATTGAATTGTTAAGATGTGGCTGCAGCCTGTGAGGAAGAAAGTTAGATACTACAAGAGGTTTCAAGAACAGCATAAAACACCCAACTCACAGCAGCAGGGAGACCATCCTTTATACCAACAACCAAATAAAAAGCTTCTTATGTACCTCAAGGCATGTGTTCTTTTTTTTAATGTTTCTGTCTCCCCCTGGAGCGACTTCAACCAAACGGATGAGTCGCTGAGAGACTGAGGTTGGGCCTGATAGTCTGATGCGCTTAACAAAAGACTTAACTGGGATAAATAAGCTTAACCTTTTATTACCAAAAGATATTACCGAAAGATGATCAACTCATGATAAAGAGCGCAAACTCAAAGTAATCACAGTGATCAAAGAAAATAGCAGTCAACAACAAATACAGCGACCCTGCTCATCCCCTCTTCTCTATACCTCCTCATGAGAAATAAACCGGTGAATAAATTAACTAAAGTCCCCGCCCACAAGCATGTGACCCGCTATTCTGCTACTCAATATGATCGCATAATAAATTATACTATAACCAAAACAAGCAACACAACAGAATAGCAACATCCATTCACCTTAATAGACCTTAACAGAAAAAACACCTACTAATTCATTCATGGCTCCTGCACCCCCATTCCTTAGACCCCCTGGTGTGTGGTCATCACCTGGCATCTCCCCATTACTACTGCTAACCTGAAAAAAACGACAAAACAGCCATGTGTCATTTCTTCCTTCCATCATTGGATTGCAGCATTGTAAATGGGACATTAACGTTTCTTTCACTTTCAAAAATGGAGCAACATGACGTTCATTGCCTGAATAGAAATGCCATACTTAAAATAAATGTGTGGGCTGACCTTTGTGTGTTGAATATGTTGAAAATAACTGAATAAAACCAAATAGCAGAAAAACAAGAGCCCAACACTGATAAAAGCTCACCGGTATAGGCAGAAACACATCTCTCTCTGAGTCATCAGTGTTCACGTTGGCCACACCATCTGTAAAATCTGCTGTCTCCTATGAAGAAATATCACCACGAAATTACATAAAAACACTTTATTAAGTTATTGTTTAATCTAGAAAACATAGAAAATTGTAAATACATTTAGCGTGAATACACAACCCAAGATGATACCATGGAGCAGCCTCTTTTACACGACCAACACTTAAAGCCCAAAGGTTGAAAGTTTGCTATAATATCACAGTAGAAAAGAAGAAAATGATGAAATACTGAACAGATATCTTAAAAAAGATCTTTCAAGGATACAAAGAGACACAGTTGAAGCTTTAAATTGAGCTTTATTTAAGCTCTTAGGTATACATGGAAGGAGGTTCTATCCAGCCTGAGACAAACATCATTCAAACAGTTATATAGGGTTATAATCAATCACATGGTTTTTATACTTGAGCTTTATAGCTGACCTGTCTACCAGCCGACTCCTTACTTAATAACACTATCAAACTTCAAATGAACACCTTTTCCTTAGTGCTGCTGACTTTCTGGCATCCTGCTCAAGAAAAAAACTACAAGCAGCAGCTTTCTATTACTGGTGCATAAAAATATCTATTTATTTCCAGGTATTTGTGTCAGTCATGGCGATGATTACTAATATTGAGAATTATATTTGACATATCTTATTTATGTCATTATCTTACCGAAGTCGCGGCTGCCTTCTCCACATTTATTACTTCTATCCCTGTGTCCATACCGGTGGGAACCCGGAAGCTCCTTCCGCCAACAGGCTTTAATGTTGAGAAATAATAAGCTCTGACCGCAAAAGTCTCCAAGAGTCCAAAGTTCCTTAAAGACAACAGGCGGTGGTCTTCATCATTTTTGACCCGGCACTTTGGGTAAAAATCTTCCTCTAGACAAAGCAACGATTGTCTTCTTCAACACTTTCCCCCCTCGAAGGCAGTTTGTTTCCAAGTCTCGGTTAAGTTGACTAACTGGTCTGGAGTGGAGGCGGTGCCCAGAACAAGAAGTGCGACAAAGTGAAAGAGAATGACACAACTCCGGCATTTACAACCAGCCCAGCTGCGTCTCAACCTGCATCGCAACGTCTGATGCTGCAACCTTTGACAGTTTTTTTAGAGGTATCCCATGTGACCCAGTAATGTGTCCGAAAGGCTCTTCAAATTTGCATAATTACGCGATATGTAATCAAACTCAGACAAGAGGCGATAACTACTTTAGCTATGACAATTAATATGTTGAAAAAATCGTCTCCGTCCAGGTATTCAGTCAAAATAACTGCGTGAGTTTATGTATTTATTTCCATTTTCACATGGACGTGTCTACACATTAAAACGGTGCCATAATCATGAGTTGAACAAATTTACAACTTTATGAAGTCTAATAATAGACAATAATGAAGGTATTCGATCGACCACATTGCAGTTTGTATTTTTATTTTAATGACTGCTGTTATAATTCATCAGCAGAGGCCGACAGGTGACAGCATGCTCTGCAGCTACACACAGTATTAGAAAGGGATCGTCAGTAAATCTAAAGTGAATCATTTTCTCTTTAAAATCATTCAGCATGTTTGATGTCTGATCGACTACCCTGTTATTAAACCTTTATTTAACCTGGAAAAAAGGTCCCATTGATATTAAAATCCTGGCCACGACAGCACAGCAGCACGAACAAGAACTGTGGCTTTTGCAAACAAATTCAATTCTCAATGTGTGCAAACTGCCACAATAAAGAAAAACATCAGTTGTATGGGACTTTTTTAGTCATACAGTAGCTTTCTGATCTGTGTGTATCCCAATGAATGACCTCCCATTTTAAAATGCAACCTTGGCAAGCTACATCTGATTGACGACCCCAAAGTACATCAGCATTGTCCTGAAGTTTGACTCAAACAACATGTAATATTAGCTTGTCTTTACATAATGGGAAAGCAGTTTATTTGAACCTTTTTGAGGACATGAGCTTCTATCCAGTAGCACTGTAGGGTTTATATTTGGCTGCATACAAGACAAGCTGAAACACACAATAACATACTGTACATCAACTAAGCAAAGCTCACCATCTCACTCAAAGTGATTTTGTTTGATAATAGACATTTATATATCTTCAAACATTTAACTAATCTACTCGTAATTTTGCCTTCTGTCCGCCTTGCATTCAGTATTTTCAATGTTCTGAATATGTGGCACAGACCGCTTATATGGAAATGCACTCTAAACAAAGTCTTTGACTTGTTTTAAAAAAAAAAGGGAATAAAAAAGGAGTCTTGTACACATTGTGTGACAGAAAGAAACTTCCTGTGACCGTGGATACAGCTTCACCAACCGTGGACACCTGCTTCTCCTGACTCTCCGGTGCTCATAAACAGCCAGGAGAGGGGGACAAAGGGCCTTAAAGTAGCAGGAATTAAGACATTTGAGACTGATTAACTGTTAAAGAGGAGTTTTCTTAGTCAAAGCAATGAATAACTTAGTTTTTTTTTTTCCTTAACGTAAACATTCACAGTTCAGATCCCATCACTTTCTCTATGGTGTGTCTCCTAAGATGCCTGCCCCACTTCTGTCTTAATATCATCCTCTATTTGCCCAGCTTCTGGTTTCTGTTCCTCCTCCAAAGCCTCGGTGCACTTGACTTTTTGCACATCCCGTTCCAGATGTCCCTTGTCATCTGGGTCACTCTGTGCTCCATCAGCCTCAATCTTTTCACAGTCCTCATCCTTGTTTTCGGCTTCTTTCTGACGACCCAGCTGCCGATATTCAGCTTCCTCCATCAGGTTGTCAAAAACCTGGTCCTTGTCCCCATTTTCTTTTGGCGCATGCAGTTCACATGGAGACAGATCACTCCCAGCAGCTCCCACCTCCTCACCGGCCGACCTCCTGTGCTGCCTCGTGGGCGGACGCCTCTTGAAAGATAATCGTGCACGAGTCTGTGTGGAAAAGATGAAAAAGAATCAAGAGGTGATTTAGATGATGTTTTAGACAAGTTTTGAGTGTTTTTAAAGGAACAAATATTAATAAATATTAGTCATTCTGTTTGCTCAAATGATTTCTGGTAAAAGTCTAAATTTAATTAATGTTTGCGTGAGAACATCAAACAAATGGTACACAGGGACTCTAACTAGGCTAAGGGGATTACATCTTTAATCCACCATGTTGCTCCAGCTTATCTCACACCTGCTTAAACAGAAGATGCACAATGTCCAATGAAGAACACGTCAGTGGGGAGGATGTGCATGTGCCTGGCTGTGACATCATAGCTCACTCGGCGAGTAGCGTGAGAAAGACTTTAGGGGCTTCAATGTGACAGCTGCGCATCTTTGTTTATCAGTGAGTCAGAGCTTGTGGTAAAAACTTACACATATATGGACGATAAGACTACTAATCTACTCAAGTTAGTTTGCTTAAACCAAAATAATCACAGGAAGTGGATGCAACCATTAACCTTCACACTGTTTAATATGATGAAAAAAACAGTGTCACTGAATTGTAAGAAGGTTCTGCAGACACACAACCCGGTCTGTGTGTCCTTAATATTGTCAGACTGGTGTGAATTGTGCAGTTGCATTTACCTTGTTGAAGCTCGGCAGCGGAGTGCCTTCAGGAGGGCTGTCGAAGCTGATGGGATCCTCCTCTTCGCTGGACTGATGTGGCAGTCGCAGAGTGGGGCTCAGGGGGCTGCAGGGTGTGGTGGGGGACAACGGTGCTGGCTGAAGCTTTACCTCAGGACTCTTGGGTGAAGGCAGCAGAGCAGTGGGCGACAGAGCTAGGTTGGCCTGCAGAGACAAGGCAAGAAAATGAAGCCAAGGCAATAAAGTCTCAGGTGGATTTTGAGCAAATTCATTACTGATAAACAAGCAAGAAATAAGGTAAAACTTGAGACTGCCTTTGCAGGACGTCAGATTATTTCAGAACATGATTCAGTTTATCAAGAGATAGAATTTTTTTACAAGGTAAAGTTCCCCAAAGGGAGCATTTTTTGTCCTTGAAATAAATCACATCAATAAAAATAATTTTCCAGGTTTGCACATGAGACATTGCTCTGTTTACACCTGCCAACTTTCCTCTTTGAAAGCTCACTGCAAGAAGCAAACTCCATTTCAAATGTTACACTCTCAAGAACCAAATACCCCAAACCCAGAGGGTTCAAATTCAGAAGATTGTATCTCACCTGTACTGGGGAGAAGAGAAAGAGGGAGAATCGGCAGCCCTTTTGTCCCATGGCTGCCCACTATGTAAACTGCTAACTAAAGGACCTGGAGTGACAAGTTAGAGCCTCACCAGAGCCTCTGTGGCCCTTCATCCCATTAGCTCATTAATCTGAGCCGATTGTGGCATCAGGGACAAGCCCCTCCCCTTCCTCCTCTGTATGTGAGCAGCTCTGACACCAGCACGAACACAACAGTTGGGGGCAGTAATGATTTAAATATTCTAAATTTCCTGGCTGTACTTCATGCCACTTGTAATAACCCATCATAGCTGAGGTTTTTTTTCCACTTTTTGCTCACTCACACAAAAAAATCAAACATCCCAAGATTTGCCAACCTGCAGTTTCTCAATGTTGGTGGAGTTCTTCGTCTTTGTTTTAAAAGGACTGGAAGAGATGGGTTTCTGTCAGGGCAGACAGGAACAGAAATTATAACAAAAAAAATATATGTATATATATCCCACAGTAAGATGTCCTGATAAGCATTGAAATCGAATTAGATATATTAGATGCTATTTCACAAATAATGTTTGTTGTTTAAGATGTAAGCCTCTATGCATGTGGATTGTGCTGTCAAATGACCACTATTCTTGCCAAAACCTGTTTTTCTCAGGTTTCTAACTTACGACTCTTTCAAATCTCATCAGAAATGTTAGTTTCTTCATTTTTTCATGGTAATGTAAGAAAGGGGCACGAGTGCATCTTCCTTCTGCAAAGGCAGAGCAGATAAATGCTAAGTGAGTAACCTGTTGTATGATTGTTCTTAATTAAGTTATTTTTCTTCACATTTCCATGTCTTCTAAATATATTCCACCTTGTATTCTTAAAATCTTTTCTTCTCCAGTTCCCTTCAAACAGTGTGAGTTTGCTTTGACCATTGCAAACACCCATAAAATGAAACATAGCCCACGCATTGGAATGATTAATAATGCACAGATTGGCTTTCCGGGTAAGTCATTCTGTTGTAGGGAAAAATATGCAGCAATCTCCTGGTTTTTCATCAAAAAGAATCAAAATTGTAGAATTACAACATATTTTTAGGCTGAAATAAAAATGAAAGAATACTTAGTTTGTTTTCTGGGACTTCCCTAAAATTTCTAGATGCCAGATGTACCACAAGACAAAATTACTTACATCTGACTCTCCATTATCACGTGTTTGATTTTGCAACTTCAGGGAACACGGAGGTCGTCTTCGAAATGGCGACTACAAAGGAAAAGGAGGGGGAGGAAGCAAAAACCGTGTTCATGAGCAAGTTTTAAGAATTCACAAACCACTCGATATGAAACATTTGTACTCTAGTTACCTCTTCAGTTGAGTTTGGCATTGGAAGAATATGACCTTTCAACTTTCCAGCCAGCTCAGCCACAGATGGCTTGGATGGAGAATCCTTCTGAAAAAAAATGAAAACAAGTCAATCAAACACTGGGCAAATAGTTCATTTGAACAATATCCTCGACACATGCTTAAGTAAATTAGAAAACTTTAATGCCCAAAAGTTATTTCATGTATGAAGTAAATAAATATGTATGGGAAATCAGCTTGTTTGACATCCATTATTTCTATCTTTTACTCTGACTGTGAACTCAGTAATCTACACACGAAATCCACAAAAGCTAAATATTGTCATACTGAGGAGTGGTTTGCTGGATATCTTACTATTAATCAGCTTAAGCAGAAGAACACAATTCTCATTCTAAAATAACGAAAATATTTCACTTCCTTTTCCTCAACAAGAAAACGCAGACAAGTTGAGAAACATTGCTAGGAGAATGACTTTCATACAGGAAGGATTCCACCAGTATGTCTGGTTCAGCACTGTCTTCCAGAAAAGAGCACAGGAAGTGAGCCCTGCCTGAGCAGCTGTTTAGCATCACACTGCTGCCTGTGACAGCCACAGCCTGTCCTTGCTGCTTCATACTGTTATCACTTCTTGGCCCCTTTTCTTTCTGTCTCTCACACTATTCCCAAGCTGATTGCTGCACAGCCCTCCTCCGCACTTCCCTTTCATGACCCGTAACTCACTCCACATATCTGTGGCCTAAGTGATAAGTTGGCGTCGGGGTGGAATTTGCAGGAATGAAAGCTCTAAAAACATTGTTGTTCTTTTTTTAATTTTTGCACTAAGTCTTTGGACTGCCAGTGGTTCAAGGCGTTTGTTTGCATATGTCTGCAGCCTGAGCTGTGCCAGGATTGTGCCAGTTCTCATGCATTATGTTGCCATTTAATGATTTGCATCTCAGACACTGCTTGTGGGGCCCCACCCTTCCCTCTCTGGCTTTCGTTCTACAATAAATTTCCATCTTTCTTTTATTGACCACGAAAAGCTTGTGCATCTTCTCACAGCTGCCACTTCTGTCACATTTCCTGGGTGTGCACTCCCAATTCCTCATTCCCACCCACCTCCTCTCTGCTCATTTTGAACCTGTGCCTGTGAAAACACAGATCTCCCATGCGTCACAGATACACATACCACATGTTAATCACACGCTTTATTTTCCCTTTTCCCCCTTGTTCTCGACATGACCTCACCCCCTTGTTCCCTCCACCCAAGTCTGACACAGCACCATCTCGCCCCACAGTGTCTCAGCTTAGGCTTCTCTGTGTTCTCCTGATCCACATACCAATCCCTTTCCTGTGCGCTCCTTTCTCGTATGCGATAAACAGCAATTACCAGGGACCACCCACCCGCCTCTTTATTATTTGGTAACCTCTAATTGTTAACACTTTCCTGTCCTTCAAAAACAAACGCCCCTTCCAAAGCAAACTCAAGTCACAACAGCGCAAGCAAAGGAAGCAGGGCTCTTTGTTTAAGTTGTTGCTCAGACGTTTTGGGTGAGGAAAGCTTTTTCCCATTTCAGTGTGTATGCTGTAGCTTAGTTCAGTATTTAACTTCTAATATTAAGAAGGGAACATTGTTCAGGCGCAGCAACGATAATACTCTGCACATTTTGATCAGATACTCACAGTAGCCACAAGCCCTTGTGGCGTAAAGGGTCCAGCAATGACAACTATTTATCAGCTGCATAATTTCAGGAGAAATTACTTGGATATCATTACGTTCTTCCTTGATTCTTTTCACAATGAGTCTTTATTTCTAATGAGCTTTCAATGCAGAGCGAAAAGAACCTTCGATCCGATGTAAACTCCTAATGACACACACTTGCCATGCATACAGTGCACGTGATGACAGACATGATGTTTTTCATGTTAAATGTAAAAATGTCCAATAAATATAATAATTACACATAATAATTACATTAGGACTACAGTATTGCGTTCTCATAGCCAATAGTTAAGTGAAATGCAGAAATGTGAGCACCCCTGATCAAAAAGGGAAAAAATGGCACATTTCTTTAATATTTTAAGCAAAATTACTTTTCCGTTTCCAGTTTTTACAATTTCAAAACAACAGGAACAGAAAGATGCACAGAGCGACGTCATGTTCAGAACTCTGTAACATCCCTGGTGCAATTATCACAGCTTGCAAATGCTATCTCTACGTCCTCAGGAGTCCTTGAAATATTGTTTGGTAAACCCGAATTCTATCTTCCTGCAGAAGGTTTAATATACTAGAGATTATCTCCCTTAAATTAAACATCCACAGACCCTCAGTTCCGTTCACGTTAAAGGACTGAGAGGGCAGTTGTAAAGCATTCTGCTTGGACCCCTTCAGTCTTTTATGGACTCTAAGATGTGTTTCAGATTATTATACCGAAGAAGCCATCTTCTTTTCATGTTTTTATTGATATGATTGTTTCCCAAATGTAAGGGTATTCAACTGAATCCATTCATCCATCTACCAGTGCAATGTTGCCCTTGTTACTGTCTGACTTCTTTTGATGATGTGCCCCCCCCTCCATGATGCTCAATGCTGTCAAAATGTTTGCTACAACTTCAGTCTAATAGACTTTAACATGCATCAGGCCTGTTTAGATTTTCATTTACATGAAAGTTGTATGTTTGGCTGCACAGCAGAACCAACCTTATAGAGTCTGCTAAATTTTACTGAAGGCTTTCTGAGTCAGACAAAGGTTTTGATTTGTCTGTAGCAATCCTTCAATCAGTTGTGGAAAACTAAAGCCAGAGAAAACCATAAAGAGATCATTGTGGTCATCAATAATTTACATTTTCAGAGTGCCAGGAAGCTGCTTAGTGGAGCCCATGACTGCTGATTGTTAGGATTAGGTTTGAGGAGTCATTATTTACATCACCTGACCTTTCCCAATAATGACAACCCACAGTCCTGATGGCTAATAAGGACTGAAACGTTGGTAGAAGTTCTCAAATCTCCTGGTGTGTCTATAGTTCTAAGCCCAGACACCAGTTCATTAACTGCTCGCTTCGCAGAGACATGATAGTTTTAATCAGGTCTAAAAGATATCTGAACAGTGCATAGCTGTTGAGTTTAAAACTTTCATTTTGTTTAAAAGTGAGACTTATCCCACCTAACTTTGTCTAAAGGCAATCTTTTCAAACTGGGACCAACACTACAAAGATGGGCCTCACTGTTAGCCCTGCTCTTACTCTGCTGAGCTACAGAAACACCATAGTGTTATATACACTGCCTGGTCAGGAAAAAAACTCAGACTTTACTGGACCACGCAAGATTTACTTTATACAAAAATGCATTTAAGCCTATGCAAAGTCACAACATCCATGGTGGCAATTATTTTCCTTGCAAATCGCGCATTGATGATGGGAGAGTTGCACCACAGTGAAGTTTTCTCCAGCACATCCCAAAGTTTCTCAACAGGGTTCAGGTTTGGACTCTGTGGAGGCCAAACCATGTGTGATTCTTGTGCTCCCAAAAGCACTTTAACAATTTGAGCCCAATTAATCCTGACAATATCATCTTGGATGTATTCCAATATGCTATAAGGAAGGAAAAGAAAATCTTTAAATGTAAAAATCTTGTCTTTTTGTTTTGTTTTTAGCCTGGCAGTGGATAATATATTGGGTGGTAACTGCAACTGATTTGCCGGTTTATCATTTTCTTTTAAAGTGTTCAGTTTTTGATATGTTCACAAACTCTTTCATCCTCTGTGTAACTGGCAAGACAAAGTGGAACAATAATAGGCCGAACTATACAAGACCTAGAGTTTCTTATCAGTACTACACATGCTTCAGTCAGCTGGGACCCCATGCTCAGCTCCAAAAGAGTGGGAAACTATGTTTCTCTGTAGGAGAGAGCAGGGCAGACTATTTCTGGGGCTCTAAGCCTGGGAAAAAGCCCCAGAGCTGGTCAGGGAGTCTCGATCACAGCTCTGCTCTGTAACCCCTCAGCTCCTCGGAGAGTGTGTCCCTGGACCACATCTGAAACATACTGCAATCGAGCATACGGAGCAATAGAGCATGTCTAAACAAGGAAACGACAGGGAAAAAAAAGAACTTCTTAAAGAAGTGGCTTAACCATGTGATTGAACCATGTCCTAAAGACAGGCATGTATGGCAGTTAAAAAAGAAAAAATAAGTAAATACAGTCGGCGTTAAACTCTGACTTTAGACCTGAAGCTGTTCCTGATAAATCAATGTAAATCCAAACAGTCAGAGATATTAATTCAATTTAAAGACAACATTATGCGTGGATGCCACTGACTGTCTGCAGCCTCTAAACAGTATAACCTGAAATATTTAAAGGGAAAAATACTTTACACAGTACAATCTCTGTGAGCTATTTGGTTGAGATAAACTCCCTGCGAGTGTCTTTATTTCCTGGCTGTGGACGGAGACACGAGGTTTACTGTATGACCAGCAGATGTGGAAGAAGAAGAAACACAAACCACTCGCACAAAGCCTGTTATTGTCTGTTCCTGTGATTCTCATTTCCAGAGGCAAGAAAGAAGAAGCACATGATATTAGATTCAGTAAATTCTAACATATTTCTTTATGTAACAACAGCAATCTTTCACAGAGCAAGTAAAGATGCTGTTTGACTAAAGATCGTAAACCCTTCTCTCAAAATACAGCAGTCCTCATAAGCAGCAAATCTCTACAGGTCAAAATAGGTTAAATACACAGCTGTTCAGCTACATTTTGCTCAATAAGATCGTTCTGGCTTAAGTTTGAGTCTGCAGACTTTGTTTTCACAAATCAGCAAGTTCTGCCAGAGAGAAACCACCACAGTGAGCAGCTCCACTCTGCTTACACTTGTTCAGCGGTAAAAAAGCAAAACAGGCGTTTTCATGCCTGCTGCCTTTCCAGGAAAACATTATGTGTTTTTAGAACCTGACTTCATCTGAATATCTCACTTTTCCACTGCTCTGACTGGCACGGATTTTCTGTTTTCACATACAATGAGGTCCTCGACCAGACATATGAGGTAAACTCATCCACAAGCGGCTGTAGCCTCAAGGGAACAGGGTGGTGCTACTGACACAGAGTGGTACATGTATACTGGTGAGACAAATATGAAATAAAACAAACGCTCACAGACAGGGAAGATTAATTCAGATGTACTGACAACAGACAGTTGCTGATAAACTAAAACTCACAAAGACACACCACATGTTCTTGTTAAATAAGATAAAATTCCTCAGTGAATGTGTTAAGACCCCGAGAGACGATTAAACTTTTTAATCTGCAATTTGATAGACAGGTTTGGAAGATGTGTAAACTGATGACAGAATGCAATGTGATATTTCAATATGACAACAGTCTGTTATATACATCAACTGACTTGTTGAGAGTGAATGATGAGAAACAGTAGTTAAGTAAATTCAAATAGCCTACAGTAGGGACTGCCTCCCCCAAATGTTTGAAGAGTGACATGAAAAACTGGGAATTTCCACATGATGTCCTGATATTCTCATCCACTGTGATCCAACGCAGACAAAAACCATCTGGACAGTTAATCAATGTTTGGCTTTCAGGCCAAGTTGTGCAGAAGACGACTAGCTATGTAGTTCCTGCAGACTGCCACAAGGCATCGAATCATCTCTGTATAGCTGCATACCGACGATAATGTTCAAAACTGTTACCAAAATAACTATCATTTCAAAATACCTTGAATTTTTTCATATCAGTGAATCTCGTCAATGATCTGTCGAAGTTTCTCGAGTAAATCAGTCCACAGTTATAAGACAGTTTTATCGTGTGGCGTCTTAACACAAACATAAAGGAACCAATCACTGCTTTTTTGTAACATTCAGCTCCATCGTTATGTCTCTTTCTCCTACATCTTGCAGGAAGGAGATCAGATATGAGTGAAGGAAGCAGGGACCCAAGTTAGCATAATGAAAAATATCCTCTACCTTTTTTTAGACCTAAAATCGTGCTATCAGAACACCTAATTATGTTCCAGGATGTGTTCCCTCCTCCGTTCCTCGGCTTTACCGCACCACCACTAACAGCTATACTCCACGGTGAGATTCAACCTGTCGGAACTGTCAAAGTAGTGTTTCTGTTATTCAAACTATTGCAGTAATAAAGTGGAATGAGGCATCGTGATTTAGCACAATACAAGCTTAAAAAACTGCTTCCAAAAAGGCCACATAGTTGAGCACCTTCAACAATATCTTAACCACCGAATCCACATGAAGTCAGGATGTCTTTCAGGACAGTTGCATTACATAAACAGAGTCTTAATAAAAAACTGGAAACTCAGTAAGATTGACTTAAAGGGACAAAACATTTTACCGTTGCTACTGTATGTATATGTTACTGGCAAAAAACATTATAGTCAGTTTTTCAGTACAGGAATTTATCTTGCATACAGCTTCTGTTGAATTAAAGAATATGAACACTGTTTCCAACTGTGTTGAGTTCGACCCTCTCAAAGAAAGAAAAAAAAACCTCATGGTTCACTTTTCCAAGAGCCAAACTAACAGTGTGCACTCGTCTATTCTTTGATGGAGTTGTCTTTGTTTCAGTCAGCATTATTTTCAGTTTCTCATGGTATTTGCTCTTAAAGGGCTTTAACATGCTCATAATGACAGGAAACACCTGTCTTTCAAGCCAGAATTACCTAAAAATCTCAGTTCCTCACAGTACTACAGTATGTTTATGCATTTAGCATTACAGCTAACATCAGAACTAACAATAAGCTACGTAGAAGGAAAAAACACTCGTCAGGCTCTGTCAGAGGTGACAGTGCAGGCATAGAGGGTACAGGGTAAGTGCTAGGATAGGAGATGCTCTCTGAAGAGCTGGGTCTTCAGAGTTTCTTGAAGATAGACAGGGTAGCGTTCTTAGGTCATTCCACCATCGTAGAACGACACATGAAAAGAGTCTGGACTGTCTAAAGCGTGGTGTAGGAGCTGCTAGATGACAATCCTGCGACGACTGGAGTGACCGAGTCGTGACGTAAGCCTTTGTGAGAGCATCCAAGTAGATGGGAGCCGTTCCATTAAGCACTTCGTAGGCTAACATCAGTGACTTGAATGTAAGTGAAAGTAAAATAAAGTAAATTTAAGAGGAGCAATTCTGGTGAAATGACAATATTCAGACTCTAGAATAAGTTGCGATATGAGCCCTCAGTAAAATGCTAAACTTTACTTAGGGGTGGGGGTTGGGGGAAATGGCACTTGTAAGTAAAGGCAGCTTGCGGCACTTATGTTTGCAGTCCCATCTGCCAAAAAAGGAAAAAGCATGGCCACATGCCAAAATTAGAAGAGGGTGGTTCAGCTGGTATGGTTTACTGTTCTGCTGGGAGTTCTGAAAGTAAGTTATAAGCTCGGATGATGTCGGTTTTAGATAATTTCCACTTCCTTTGCATAGCTCATTGCTTTCAAAATTTTCTTCTGGTTTGTCCTGTTTTAAGACATCATTTTGACAAAATTCAACATGTTTAACAATAAACAGATGTTTGGAGACACCTCAAACCAAACCAGCATCAACTGTCAGTTTGGTCATGAGGATTTTATCAGGTGGTGTATACAGCTTTTATATTTCAAGTGCAACTTCCATGAAAGCCAACAGCATGGGTGGTTTAATTTTACACATAAGTGTCCGCATTATCTTCTCTGTGGTTCACTCCCCACCTTCGGTATCTCCCCACCCCACGCACTGCTTTGGAAGGAGACTCTGAGAAGACGCCTCTAACACAAGAAAGAGATAGCAGTACTCAAAATGCACTGCATGTGTAGTGCGAGAGGAAAGGCAGTGACATTGTTTAAAGGGGAAACAAACGCTGGAATAAAAAAGCAGTGAAAAGATTATGAGGCAAATACAGACAAACGTTTGTAACAGGACAGCAGAGTAAATATGTTTCAGACTAACAACCTCACATCTAATGGAAAATGAAACATCAAAGCTTTGCCTTCACACACTACACTCTCCAGAGATTATGGGATAGAAGAGTCATTTCAAAGTGTTTCAGCTGGTATCATATGTACACCTTGCCTTTCAGGGCACACAGTAGTGTTCAACCAAATCAGTATTTTAACTAGAAAGTTTGGTTTGCTAAACCAAACGTGTTGTGTGCATCCCTCTGACTGCTGAATGTAAAGCCTTATTTATCTGCATATTCCTCATATATTTCATGACAGAACTGCATGTTTTACAACATATTTTTCCACCTACTCAATGTGGCTAAACTCTCCACTCTCTTCTATCCTTTTCTTGTTCATGCCGAGGGAAACAGTATGAATTAAAGCAAGACTAAACAGTGTCACAAGTGATCTACAAAGAAGTCCAAGTTTCTCTTTATGAGTGTCGTGGAACTGACAGCAAAAACAGTTTCCCAGAAAGCCCTTTTTTTTTACGTTGCCAATCTTTATAAAGAAAAATAAGACAAACTGCAGGAGACTCAGTAAAAACATCAAGCTTGGGAAAAAAATCAAATTTGTAATTAGATCATTTGGAACATTTTAAAGTGCTTACATCAGAGCACAATACAGTTCAAATATGTGGACATGAAGTAGAAAATATGCTAAGATGCTATGATATGAGATGGTGCTGGTTTGTGCTGTTATCACAATGTGCTCATCTTAACAAGCCTCTCTCATGAAAATACATTGACTTCTGGTAGCTGTGAAGTAAGGAGACATTTTACACAAATATATGTGATTTCCACAGAAGCCCAACCATAACATCTCTCTGGCTTTGAGGTAAGGCTGCTGTTTCTTAGGCTTTCCTTCATGCTGATGCTCTGCATTCCACCAAAGTTCACAATCAGTTTGGTTTCTTCTTTCATGTTTTTGGTGGGGTGAAAAAGTCATGCTGCACTGAAACAAATCTAATCTAACAAGATGTACTTGCATGTATTTGAGTAAAGGTGTTAGAGTTGGTCCATAATCATATTCTGACACTGTTTAAATGACGTACTGCAGCAAAGCAAAAGGGGAAAAACCAACTCATTAGCAAAGTCGCTGGTACAGACTGTTATTGGTCTATTAAGTTTACTATGCATTACATAATAAATGTGCTCACCAGATGGTTGGCAAGGCAATCCCAAATACTCACTGCTCCAGCTGTGGGGTTGTTTTTCCATAAAAAGAAAAACACTACTCCACAAAACACACACCCATACAGTGAAAATCCTCAGGTGTGTTGCACGCACCCACATCTGCACAACTTTTCAGTTTGTTGATTGGTAGCTTTTTGTTCCAACATACTGTAGGAAACAGGAAATTTAAGAATTTCCATGTGTTAATCTTGCCTTAAAACTGGCAACATTTACAGCTAGGGAAAAAAACTACTAACAAATAACTTAATCATTCTGAATAATAGACTGGAAAATTAGCATGGCTTATTCATCCAGACCATCAACCATTTTTTCTAAATAAATCAATGTTAAGGAACCAATCTCTCCTTCCACCTGTCCCCAAACTGTAGTGGTTGCAACATATGACAAAAGGCCTGCTTCTGAGCCAGTGTTGCTTAAACATGACAAAGAGGTGAAGAGGGCAACGGCTGGGCTCTTCCAATATAAATTCCTTCTTCAAAGCGTCTTTAAAAATAAAAAATTCTCATTTTCATGCTCTTATTTGAAGTTCTAGTGGCCTAAAATGTATTGAAATCTGGAAGTTGAAAGATCCAACTATGTGGATAACTTCCCTGTTCCATGGTGTGCAATGAAAGAAAGAAACTGGGTGTTTCTCTACTTTCCACATGACATTAAATTCTCTCGAATCATGTTAGAAAGCTGAAAGAACTAATTAGAAATGAAAAAGGGAGGAGGCCACAAACCTGTGAGCAAACAGGCTGGGAAAGTCCTCCTATATCATGCAGAAGCACGCCTTTCATTTTTTGCTTCGGTGCATGTGGGTAAAGACAATTTGGCTTTTGTAATGAACTCGGAAGGCTAAAAAGGACTCAGCATACTTATGCTGGGGAAAATCACTAATAGCATTCACTCCACACATTTGCAGTACATAAACAGTGACTCGTGACAGATGGTCTATCAGCTCCATTTCCTTCCTTGTACACTGTGGTCACTTGTTATGAAATTTGCCTGAAACGCACTGAGCCAGTGTTGGTAACAGAGGCAAACTCCTGCTGCTTTTGGTGAGTCATGTGGCTCCAATGTGTATGTGTGATTGTGTATGTGAGCGCATGTGTTTGCACAACAAAGTCAACTTTTAAAAGGAGTTTAAAAAGTGCCAAATGCAGCTAGTGATAAGAGGTCAAACACATTGTAACAATTCAGAGGTAGACTATAAGGACCATAATGAACAACGAAATACTCATGAATATCTCTAGTATTTGTTCTAAAAACATTAAAACACACATCATATCCACACTATTAAAAATAGTTACAGTTACAAGATTATGACAATAATTAAACACATCTTCAAAAACACTGTGACTCACTGAGTACCTGTGATGTAATGTTTCAATTTCAGCCACACTATGGTAACACAAAACCACTATGAAATGTCAAAAACATCTGGCTTACAAGTACAGGCTGCATCAGAGAGGTACACTCAGAGTTCGTTTCTACCTCCATCCTGGGGAATGCGCCAGAGATCGTTCCCTCTTGCTTTTTTCCCCCTCCGCTTCGGCTTTTTTGGAACAAACTACGCGCTGCTTGAGAGGAGACGAGCGCAGCGGAGACACGGAGCAGCTCTGTGTTTATATCTGGAGCCAAATCAGCCCGGTGGACGTAGAGGAGGAGCGCACAACTTTTACGCACGTTTGACTCCCTCGGCACGTCAAGTTGTTCACGTTATAAACAAAACTTCTGGTCGGGACTTCCAAAATAAAACTTTTTTTCCTCCCATAAACAGATGCTGAAGGAGGGGCAGACACAAGAGACGTTTCTCTGAATGATCAGCTGTTCTTTAAAGAAGTGTTTGAATTCTGTCAGATGGCAGGTTTCGTTTATGGAAACCAGAGCTGCACATTAGATGGTGCAATTTGTGTATGAAAACGAAAAGGACAAACTTCATGCTTTCTTTGCTCAAAATAGTGACAAAAGACATGTTGCCCCAACATCAAACCATTTACACCTAAACAACTGATGTAGTCTGATAGTTCATGAATGCTACATACCTGCTTTATCTTTATGCAGTCAAGGTCAATTAGCATCTTCTTAAAATTCATAGTAAACACTTGTGATATCTATGTGGAAAAGTGAGCAGCCTTGTGACAATTTCAGTCATCATGGATGACTGTAGCAGTACTCCTTGAAGGACCCTTGAAACCTCAAATGTACTTTTACACATTGGTACTTTTAATATTGGTTTTCCGAATTATTTTATTTTCCCTCCTTGTCCCAAAATATTTAAGCTTATATTTAGAAGATAACAGTTTATCACGCCTGGCCTTTTTATTGGCTGTGTCAGGTGAGTAATGAACAAGTCAATGTAATTGTGCTGGGCATGAGAAACCTACTGGATTAAAGTCGTTCTCCTCTAACTATCCACATTGATCTCACTATTAAAGTTAGTACTCCTCTTTTTTTCCCAATACTTGTCCCACAATTCTTCTATTGTCACTGAAAAACAGAGCTGGCAAACTTTTAAACTTAAATGAGAGAAATTATATGTCATATCTGCTCAAACTGTCACTCTACCCTGAGAGCATTTGGTTCTCTACCTTCAAGAATCTCTTGAGGACACCTCACAACCCAGTGCATCTAACAATAGGTGTTATGTGCCTAACCTGCACTTATCTATACTTCTCCTTTTTTTTTTTTCGCTGTGTACTTTAGATCTCATGCCAAGTTCCACTTGCTGTTTCACTGTTTTCTGTGTTCTGTTTTGGAAAAGATTATGGTTTATTAAAACGCACCACTTCAGTGGGTTGGATAATAGGGTGTAAACTCAACTGTTTCACTATGTTTACCCGGTGTGTTGGAAAGTGATGCCAAAACCTGTCTGCTGCATTGTTTAATGGCACCAGGCATACTGACAGAGCTGAACATGATACAGTCAGCTGGCTTTGCATACATGACACAGGTTCAGGAAAAAGAGATACCCCAGCTGGTAAAATGATCTAATAAAAAGATATTATCTTAAGGCCACTTTCATGGTTGACAAAAATGAACCTCACCTCAAGTCTGTCAGTTCCAGATATCAACTTCTGAATTTGTTCACATCTTCATCAAAGCCAGAGGTCTCTCTTTTTGTTCAGTTATCAAAGGAATATGTGACTTTAGAGGTTTTTCTCTTGCTTGACCAAATCTTAAACACCTTGAACAAGCTATTTTACTGTTGCCAAGTAGATTTAAACAAGCCTCCGAATTGCAGAAATCTCCACTGATTTGTAGATAAAAACATTGTAGATACATTGGCTCTTCTCTGTGCAACAAGGCTCATTAAACACTGGATGCTGGGTACTAAAAGCTTTACAAAATGAGGTGATAAGTGATTCACAATTTAAGCTTATTATCGTTATCACCCTCATTAAAGGGCTGCTGTGCCTGGTGATTTTTAAAAGCCAAAGACACATTTGTGTTTATAGTCTTTCTGTTTCCCAGCTGTGCAGCAGGAGCACAGCGTTTGTTCTGGAACATGTCCGCCTCTTCATAGCACAGAAGCATGAATACGCATGGGAGACTTTTACATTCACATAAGATACATTTTCAGACCTCCAGCTGCCATGATGCCAAATCCACCATTGCATCTTTAGCAGTAGATAGTTTTGGTTTGAGATGACTGACCTCACTGTCATCTTGGGGTGGGAAGGCTCTCAGTTTGTAGAGGACACAGAGAAGGAGATGGCACCATGATCACAAAACACAACAGGGAAGAGTGAACCTCTTTGGGATTGGCAGAGAGACTTGTCTTCATCTGAATAACCTAAATTACTTTAGCACAGCCTCTTGTAGTCACACACATGGATCGGAAAGCATAAAGACCCAAATAGGAGGTGAATACTTGTTGTTGATAATTTGTGGAAACGGGTTGAAAGGAGCCTCACAGCAAGAGGGTTCCAGGTTCGATTCCCAGGTGGGGAGTTTGCATGTTCTCCCCGTGTATGCGTGGGTTCTCTCCGGGTTCTCCGGCTTCCTCCCAACGTCCAAAAACATGCATGTTAGGTTAACTGGTGTCTCTAAAATTGTCCTTAGAGTGAGTGTGAGTGTGTGTGGTTGTTTGTCTCGTTTGTCTCTATACGGCCCGGTGATGGACTGGTGACCTGTCCAAGGTGCACCCCGCCTCTCACCTGATGACTTCTTAAAGGGAAAAGTGGCATCAAGAAGCTTTGACTGAAAGAATTGTTTATTGACTGTTTTACTTTATACTGCATTCATCTGATCTATTTGTCTTAATTGTTTTAAACTCATTCTTATATGTCCATTTCAAATATGTATTTTATAGGAGCTCTTAACAATTTAAGTACCTGGTCCCTGCTGCATTAATGTTGCAACACTAGACTTTGTCTCTCCCTTGTGGCGAATAAAACATCTGCACTTAAATAATGGCTGCAGATGATGACCTCAAAATTGATTCATCTTTGTGAAGAACCTTCAGGTGAATGAATTATGATGGAGTTTTTGTGACCATAAACTTAATGAATCCCACAGTTACAAGTGTCATTACATTTCATTCTAAGTCAATGTCTGGGTTACATAAACCAGGAGATATACCACAGAGCTAAAATGCAATGTGTGGAATATGTAAGTTTATTTTCTTTAATCAATTTGTATTTCCCCAATATTGATTGAAAAAAGTGGAAATAATGCCTGAAGCTATTGACTAACCGCTCACAGCAACACTTTGTTATCGCTAAAGAAATAACCAAGAGAGGAGTCGTGCTGCTCGTTGATCTTTCTACAAGGTGATGGCAGGATGGTCTGTAGGATATGAGCTTTCACGGGCTGCTTCAGCTCCTCTCTTGAGAAGATTAATGGCTCTGTGAAAAAAAAAGTTTCATGTGAATGAGTCATCCCAGAGCGACTATGTCTCTTTGTATTTGTGCAAACCAAGGCCTGATGATTCATGGGAAAAATCAGTTTCTTTTAAAGAATGAGATGTTTGATAAGCAGAACTTGAAAAAAAAAAAAGGGTTTATTTTAGGCTTTTTTCCAGGTTAGACTGCATAACTATGACATTACCTTTTTTTTGGTGGAACATGTGTGGTACAAAAGTGTACAGTTTTAAATCCAAAACCCAGCACAGAATAGGAATCATACAACGTATACAAGTAGAGGCAGTAAAAGTAATGAGCTCTGCTGCAGCTGAAAACCTAATATCTTTGTTCCTCTTTCAAAAGCACTTAGAGCAGCCATTACTTTGAATATGGTGATGCAGAGACGCTGGCTGCCAACGCAAATCTAACTCAGAGCCCATTTAATATAATAGCCATGTCAGATTACATGTGACGACTGGCACGTACACAGCCCAAAAACCTCCGGGCTCAGGTGGCCTCGGTATCATACACACAGTCAACAAGAGCCGTGTTTTCATTCTAATCTGCTTTTATCAGGTGTATGTTCAATCCATTCAAATGTGTGCACACACACACCGGAATACCCTCTTTCAGATCTGCACAACTAACGACCGACTGCTAACAGATTTACTTGCTTTGTTTTACTGGATGCACGAGAACAAACAAACATTATGATAACAGTAGTTCACCAGACATTAAAACAAATGCAAATACACACCAGCATCAGGCTGACAAGAGCCGAAAAATACAAATGAACAGTCACTGTATATCTGCCACTAACAAAGATAGGTTACTTCTGTGCAGCAAACTGATGATCAATGTGAAACGAAATTATGCACATAAGAACAACCAGGAGAGAAGCACACAATCTGAATGTAAAGACTGCTGCATGAGGTGCATAACACTCAGACAATTTATGCATGATTTCAAGACAAAAACTAGAATGTGACAAGGCTGACGATCATCATTGTGTCTCAGTGAATAGAATGCCACTGAGGAGTAATAAATCAGATTTTGCATTGAAGTGCAGTGAAACACTGAGCCCTGTTTCCCCTCTAAAGCAAAACTTCTCTCCTCTGCACATCCTCAATGAGTTTCCTCTTCAGCTCCTGACCCTTAACCCCTGAACTTTAAATAGACTCAAATTCCTTCTTGTTGGTGAAACCAAACAACGCTCAGACGCCAGTCAGGCTTTCATTGAGGGTGGAGATGTGATCGAGATGTTTCTGGCCACGGTGGGCTCGTCTTGGATGCTGGTGCAGCAGGAAAAGGCGTTTGGCCGCGGCTCTGTACTTCCGAGACATCAAGTTGTAGACGACGGGGTTAATGGAGGCACTGAGGTAGCAGAGTACCATGGAGGCCATGTTGAAGTTCTGGCTGAGTATGGCCGTCTCGTAGCCATCTACCTGGGCGAAGAGATTTCTGCCAATGTGGTAGGGCAGCCAGCAGATGATGAAGGCCAACACCACCACCACTGATGGGGGGAAAAATAGGTGGAATAAATGAGCATTAACATTTTAAGACTAACTGAAAGTAGTTATGTAAGAGAACAAACACTCCCTAATGTCTTGTTAAAACTGTGGCTCAAAGCCACTTCGCGGCTGCAAACAGCTTCTACAGTAAAATAGTAACAAAATACATCCACTAACACCTGCAAAAGAAGATCAATAATCAAAATATCGTTCTTAGTGGTTGGTACAAAATGTAAGGATGACACTTTCAGTCTTCTCTTCACCATGAGGTTGCCAAGCAACAAAAGGAGTCTCTAGACTTGGCCATGAAAAAGGAAGAAGGCACTGACGATTTTCCATTTAGGTCTCTGTTCACAGCAGAGATAATAAAAGCCAAATTATGATACGTAAAGGTTGTTTAAGATTTTGTTCATTTTGAAGAGCCAGCTACTACACAACCACTGCTGCTTAGAATAGCTTCAATCTTTTATAGTATTATAAGAATAATATCAGTTTTATCAAACTCTGGGTGAGTAATCAACCAAAATATGAATCTATACTTTTTGAAATTATATTCAGTGTTTCTTTAGGAAAATGATCTACTGTTACATCAGCCAAAGTGGTTTATGTATTAGGTAGCTTGGTGTCATTTAAAATTTTTCAAAAACACAAAAAATCTTAAAAACATTCTGAACACACATGATGAACACACATATTCCTCTTTATAATCTTTTCCATAAAGCCCCATTCACTTCAAACCAGTTTATAATATAACCTGTTTATATTACTGTTTATAATGAGAAGCTGATTAAGAAAATTGATTTTCAGGCTTTTGAAGTATCCTGTGATCTGCAGCCATCCATGACATTTATTAATGACCAGCAGTAATTACAGAAGCATCAAAAAGATGTCCCCTTCAGCCCAAAGCATGTTTCCAGGACTGGCTGTGGCTCGTAACTGGCTCCAATGCTGAAGTCACTCTTTTTTTTTCACCATACAGACAAGCAAGCAAGACAATTAGAGGACAAATGCAGCAGAGAGGTCAGCTGAGCAGGAAACGTGGCACTAATTCAGCAAAGAACAAAGGTGGACATCTGTGTGAGGTGTGAGCTAATTACTGAGTCACCGGTATTGATCAAGAAGCCCCTGTAGATAAAACTATCATCAGTTTCTAATAAGGGCAGTTGTTTCTGTAAGGACAATAAATGCCAGTCCTGTAATTAAAGAGGTGTGTTTGTGTGTTGGGGGGGTATTTATTTGTGAACTGAAACAGTAAAACAGAGTGAGCAGATACCACAGTTGTCACTGAGTAATTAATGAGAAATATGACATCAGCAGATAGAGAATAGACCCAGGGCTGTTGTAATGAGCGAACTTCCATTAAGGCTGATTTATGTCGACCTATGTCGATGACAATCCAGTTTGGGATTTGGCAAATGAGGGCTATAAGTTTGACTGCGTGAGCTCTGTGCAGTATCTGCTCAGGCAATGGACAGCATTAATATCATAATGAATACATCATGATTAAACATTTGAACCAGCATGGCTGCAGTGTTCTGCTGTAAAACAGGGTTTCCTGCACAATATACCAGAGCCACAAATTAGGCTAATCAGTATGTGCAGTGACAGGACATGATTAGCTTCAGACAAAACAGACTAATTAACCAGATTGTATCAACAAGAGCAGACACGGCACCAGCTTTCTCTTCGTCATAGTGGAGGTGAAATAATGATCTGTCAGAGTGCTGCTGGAGAGAGATGGAAGTTTTTTAACCAAAAACAGCGTTACTAAAGATCTGCTTAAGCTGTTCGATAACACTCCCAAACACAGCACAGGAAACCAGAAATTCAACATTCTTTTTTTTTTGTCTTCAGCAACACGGAAAAGCAAACTGACTGTGTAAACAGGTGGATTTCCCTCCAAAGAGACTTACATGCTGTGGCTCCTGCATCTGCTTTTTTAGTAACCGACGACAACAAGGAGAAAAAGCAAAGTTATTTGCTAAAAGCAAAGGAGAAACTATGAGTCACGCTGCTGGAACAGTGGTGGTGACATCACTTTTGAGGAGTTTCAAATGAACAAATGTGTGCAAGTGGAGATGAAGCTGCGTCTGCTTGATAACCAACAGTTAATGACTAACTGTAGGTATTGTTTGGTTAGTCAGTTAAGAAGCAAAAAGAATTACACATATTATGAATTAAGGAACAACTTGATAATTCATTCATTGTTGTGAAGAACTATAAACTGGTAGCTCTTATAGCAATTCATCTTCAAACAATTTGTTAATTCCATCAAAATGACCACTATCTTCATATGAGTGACTCTGGTTAAGTTTTAACCAGATGGTGAACATGTCATAGCTTGTAAGGATTACTGATTCTGTAAATATTAGTCTCATTTCCACTTTGATTACTCTTCCTTTTTGTGTGCCTTTGTGTGTGAGTTGTGTTCCTTTCTTTGTCTTTTCCAACCTTTGTTTCGATAACTCACCCAGGATCTTGACGGTTTGCCTGTGTGACCTTTCTCGGGCCAGCGCACAGGGACCTTGCAGATCATTTTTGCTTTTCCACAGCTTGCATCCAATGGAGCCGTAGAGGAAGACGAGGCAGAGCATCGGGCAGAAAAAGTAGGTGGTGGACACCCAGAGCATGATGTGCAGCTGTCCAGAGCTGATGGCGTAGCTGGTGTGCTTGCACTGCCCCGTGTTGTAATCAGGATGCGTTTCATTGTCATACTCCACTCCTACCAGGAAGAGCGTGGGAGCTGCAGAAATCAAGGCGAAGCCCCACAGGGCGAGGATGATGTACTGGACCCTGCGTCTGGTCACCACCACCTTGCTCTTGAGGGGGAAGCTGATGGCCAGGTAGCGCTCGATGCTCAGAGCCGTGATGTGAAGGATGGTGGCCGAGGTACAGCCCTCGAAGATGTAGTGATAAAAGCGACACACCGCCTCGCCAAAAAGCCAGGGCACGTACTTCCACAGCCGGTACAGGTCAAAGGGCAGGCAGAGGAAGATGATGAGGTCTGACACTGCCATGCTGGACAGGTAGAGGTTGGTGGTGGTCTTCATGTCCTTGAAGTGTTGGATGATGAGGATAGTCATGGTGTTGCCTGTGACCCCGATGATGAAGATGAGGATACAAATGACTGTGACGGGGATGAGTGTGGAGGTGGGAAACAGGGATCCCTCATAGTGGTGGTCGTCTATGTTGTACTGGTCTGTGGCCTCTGCTCCACCAGCATGAAGGTCCACCTGGGGTCTGGCCCAGGGCATGCCAATCTCACTGTGTGGGGTCAGTATGGTGGGAAATCTGGACTCTGAAATCTGGCTGCTGCAGAGAGAAAAAAATGGACATTTTAGGACTAAACCTATGTTTTGTGTAGGTTTGGTCTCCTTGAATACATAATATGAATCAGTAATTTTGCTTCAGATATTTCCTCCTTGGCAGGGAACATGACGCTTTCAGTTGTATAGTTCATGCATTTGGTGCAAGGTACTGTAATAGAAAGCCAGACTAACAAAGATGAATGCACCATCTATTATTACACAACTCCAGTCTCTGTTGGCATTACACAGATGTTATCGCAAACCAGAGACTATTCAAATATTAAACTATTAAAACATAGTTCACAGTTGTTTAAAGTGTTGTAGTAGATAAGATAAAACATAAAAAGTGATTTCTATGGAAACTTCAATTCTACATGCAATAAAGTGGTGTGAAAGAAATCTCAGCAGGTGACTTTACCTGAGAATTTGAGCTGGGTCCTTTTAACTTTTCTCAGTCCCTGCAGAGTTACTGTGTGTGCTGATGAGCAGCAGCAGCAGCAGCAGCAGGAGAATCAGATGAAGTGGCAGAGCCTGTCCTGATAATAATGACCAGTTGAGCTGTGTTGAGAGACGAAGAAAGGAGCACCTCCTCCACAGCACCCTGAGGAGTCATGGAGCATCAGTGGGGGTTGCCTGCTGTGTGTATGCCTAAGTAATCTTCATACTCTTATGATGGCAGAATGCGTGATGGTAAAAGGTAGAGGCTGAAAGGAATGGGATTCAAGGCAATCTCCTATTTACGGATGCTCCTATCTGAGGATAAACTGGTGATCCAAGCAAGAACGATACATTTATCAATCCATTATTGATCAAAGTAAAATCACTTTTGCATGCATTTATTTAATAGTCCTCAAACCTCCTCTCCCTCCTCTTCATCTGAAGTTTGACCAAAGAAAGAAAAAGATAACGAGTAACAACAACCATGAATAAAGAATGAGGAAGAAGAAGAAAGGGGTGACATTGTGGATGGTTCAGGTACAGCAATTGATTAGCCTTAATAAATACAAGTGTGATGCCACAGAAGCCCGTGATAGTGTGGAAGAGGGAAACGTCCACAGAAATCAAACTAAACGAGAAATCAGAATAACGATAATATAGGTGATGAGAATGAGTCTATTTGTAGAAATGATTAATCAGAGTATGATGGTGAAAGAAAAGAAGATGATAATAATAGTTGTAATGATAACAAATACAGTAATAATTCTAATGAGAGTAACAGGTTATAGAATAAATATCTCTGGAAATACCAAGACAAGAATAAATAGCCTGAAAAATGACTGAATGTATATAATCAGTATCAGTACCAAAAAGAGATACATTGATTAGTGCTTAAATGCAGCCTTAAAAGTAATAAGGCCTGCTGGACAAATGAATCATTGATTCATCGTCGTTAACTCCAGGTTTTCAGTACTGAATTACAAATTCTAATTTAGTTTCAACTCCACCAACACATGAGGTTTCAAGTTGTTTCCAGGCTTTTTGAGGTGGAAGGTGGAAAGGTGTGAAAATAGTCACAAACAGAGGTGTATTTTTAGTTCCTGATCTACAGGTTTTCCCATTTTATGTCAAAGGCGACATCAATCATCAAAGCATGGATGGTCGCTGCTGTGCTCTATTGGTTAAAAGCTATCACATCCATTAGAACTAAATGAAGCCCTGCCACAAGAAAGACACTGACATGAGGCTTTATTTGTGTGTTTACACAGAGGTAACCCACAGCCGGATGAACTACTCGGACCTCTGAGGGGTCAGCAGGACCATCTCTCCTGTGTCCCTGCTTACTCATGTCACAGCAACGAGACAGGGAGAGCTTGTTTTTCTGTTTTTTTTTGTATTCAAGGGTTTGTAATCCATCTCTCAACAAGAGCCAATGTTGTTCACACTGCCGTGACCAAGATGAGCGAGGCAGCTCTCACCCTCATTAATCACAGTGGCTGTGCTTTCACCGCTGAGGGGCTCATGAAGTTAACAAGAAATGCTGCATTTTATTCCAGAAGCTTCCAGTGTCTCACACAATGAGCAGTAATGAACAGGTAGAAGTATTCGAATTTTTAACAATTTTCAAGGACATATTTTCTAATTTTGAGTTATCAAAAGTAAAAGAAAAAAGGAAAGAGGGAGACAACATAAAAGAGAAATATAGAAACTGTCATTATTACAGAACAGAATGTGCATAACTTATGAATCATCTGACTGGAAACTGACTCACCATCAGTAAATCATTGCAAACCAACAGTGCAGATTCAATTAAAGGCTCCATTTGGCAGAGTTTTTCACACGTTTTAGAAAATACTAAACAGGACTATGAATGGGAGAAACTGATTCTGTGGGAGTGTTTCATCCATTGAGAAAAAGACAAAACCTGCATTCAGAAGCAGTGCCGTAAAAAAAAAAGGCTATCAAGACTTCACAGAGGTTGTGATGTCACAACTGTACAGCCCCCACCCTCAGCTATGACCCCAGCTAACGCAGCCCACCCTCCTCTCTCAGTCCTTGTTTTCCCTTTGGTGAAAAGGAGAAAAGAAAAGGGGCAGCGGGCCACTTTGTCTACTGAAACAGCCCCTTTTGAACAGGGCTACACACACAGTAAGTGACGTGTTATGACAGCTAAGCTTCTTTTACACTAGTCAAGAAACACTAATGCTGTTGATTTCGGGCTTTTGAGTGCAAAAAGAACCTGTTAGAATCACCATTCAGTTCAGGCTCAAATGATTCTCCAGTGGTTATTTATCAGTGTATTTATCAGCACGGTGTTGATGGGAACACACTCACCGAGTGTACACGCATGTTTTCATGGAGGATTCTGCAACTGGGACGACAACAGTGGGCATAGCTCACTTTTTCTTTACAGAAACACATTTTTACTGACTGTAAAGACCAATGTGGAGGCTCTGAAACAGACGGCAACAACTCAGGGACAAAAAGAGATGAGATTGATGGATTTAAACCATTCCAAGACAGCAGGCAGCTCACTCTCAGCCCTGTTTGAGGACATGGTCTTAAAGGCCTGAATTCAGGCACAATTCCTGATGCATGTAACGGTCTAACAGAAATATGTGAATGAGAGAGGCTTTATTTGAGATTTTGCATATATATTATGAAGAATTTGCTCCCTGGTGCAAAGGCTGGTGGGTTCCTGATGTCAGGATTAACTAAGGATGTGAAGTTTTTGTCATTTTTGGTCTGAGGCAACAAGGTTACTTTACAACACGATGAAATGATTTGAGATTAGTGTGTGTCAGCATACTTAACTGTTACTCCATTCAAACCTGAATGCATCCTTTTCAGGTTCCAAGCTTTTGAAGCCTGAAAAACAAAGTTTGGGGTCAGTTCACTTCATGTTTAGGACGTGTAAGTTGGTGAGGTGTGAAGCTGAAAGAAGCAGCTCAGCTGGTCTTAAAGTCAGGAACCAAAAACAAAGGAGCGCAAACATGAAACATGATGAAGAATTATAAATTTTTTATTGTGCATGGATCCTTAGTAGATATCATGGCTATACAGATACACTTTAGATACATATCTATGATTATACATCTTTTCCATAACGAACATTGTAAAGTGATATGTCTGGTAGTATGTATAGTATAACAAATTTTCATTTTGGAATGTACGGTGTATGAGGTAACTGCAAACATTAAAATTACATAAAAATGGTCTATTTTTGTGCATATTTTACTCATTTTTGTAGCATTTTGTTAATCTCCCCAGCCAAAGGTGGTAAGCCCACGGCGGGGAGGTGTTAAAATGGCACACGCTGCAATCGCTATCAAAAATAGGAATTTGAATTCTTTAAATGACAAAGAGAAGACATTTGCAGAATGTCTGAAGGACCAAATCATGTAATTATTCAGGACGTTTTGCAAGGTACCTGCATCTCATTTTTACAGTTGCAACAGCAGTGATCTGCCCCGAACCAAACAACACTAGACCCCACAGCCAGATTACCACTGACGACTCAGTGTTGTTACAAATACTTAACACAGAGAAAAGGCAAATTTAGATTCACAGGAAGTACATGATAACACATTTTTGTATCCGCCATTTGCGTTCCATGATTCACGACTACTCAGGATTTATCATCTTCTGTGGAGAGTATTAACTTATATTACTTCAATATTATAAAAAAATATACTTCACACATGAATGACCTGACAAAAGAAACCAAAAACTCTTAATATATAGAACTACTTTCCACTTCTCTTATGATTACATGTTAACGAACATCAAATGAATGCTGAAAAGTAAAAGGAACTAAAACACAGTTTAGTGTTTTCTAACACTAAAAGAAAAATAGCCAAACTTAAGAGAAATAAAGACAAAAAAAATTCTCCCGAGATTTTTTTTCCTCTCCAATTAAGGCCTCTGAAACAACTGGTACAACCTTTTTTTTCCTGTTTTTTCCTCTTATTTTTCTATTTTTTTTCTTTTTTTGCTGATAGATTAGCTGTTTCAGTGACACATTATCTGATACTACAACTTTAAAACACCAAGTAGGGCTTGCACAATCTCAAAGTGTGTTCTATAAAATGCATCACAAGACCAAAATGCAGTCAGTCAAGGTTTTCTCCACTAATGTGCAAAATTAATTACCAGGGGAAAAAGAAAATAAAACAAAACATACAGGAAAGCATACATTTTTTGTGCTGAACAACAATTTTTCAGAGTAAAGCAGCTGCATGATTGTAAAAACAAGCTACAGTATAACTATATGATAGTAAAAATAATTAGAATTCACTGTTAGTTTGGTTTTTGTTTTCTAACTTTATACTGAGCATTTTTTTTTCCATCAATCCTACAGATCTTCATGCCCTCACTGTACAAAAATATACTAACATTTCTCCAGTAATTTTTGCATCCTTAAACATTCTGAACATCAAAAAAGTTGGAAAGTGCTAAATGAACGTTCTATACTGTGAACAAGATTTTTCTTTCCGTTACTTCTCTCACAAGTCTCCTCAAACTTCAGCATGCTGGAAGTCAAGTCCCTTCATCTGGCCCTGAAGTCCTCCCAGCCGTGTACCACCGTGGCACAAACTACTTACAGTATACACATCTGGATACACCTCACTGTGCAAACACTGGCCCATCAGGTCCCACGATCAAATAGCACATAGGCTAATGAAACACCTACATACTAGTTTTGGAACACATCTATCAAAAACAGATTCATACAGGACACGTAAATGGAAATATAAATAATGAATATTTCTATACATTTTATATGCGCGCCACTTCCTCCCACCTTTCCCCAAATTAAAACATAACCATATGCTGTCTGAGTTCCTTTTTCACACAAGGCTAATCATTAGGGATTATAAATTTGAAAAGAACAACAGATATCACAAACTTGGGGCAGAAAGGCTGGAGAGTACGGAAGGTATCACAGGTGCCAAATGAGATGTTACATCCTCCATTCATAACTGCTGTTCAGCTCTTATTTCCCAGCACACCCTCCTGCGGCACCCCATTTCAGCTAATGCAATTACTCTGTTGAAACCGGAAAACAGTTTAAGTGAAAACAAAGAATACAAAACAACGGATGGGGGGGTGGGGTAAAGCTATAACCCTGCAGCTGGGTGGCGCAAACTGCTCATTTAATGACAAAGTACTGGATGACAAAAGCGATGAGGATGGCGATGACGGCAAAAACCATGAGGAGGAGGAAAGCACACTGCTCGTCTGTCAGACTCTGTCTGGTTCGATTGGACTCGATACCGGTCCTGGACCCTGAGCCGGATGCGCTGCCGCCCGACACTACATCATTCCGCTGGGGGGAGAGGGTCACAGTGGGGCTGTAGGGACCACTCAGCTCTGTGGCGTCCTGGCACTGCCTGACAGCACAAACTCGGAAACGGTAGTCGCTGTTGGGCTGCAGGTTCTGCATGTGGAAGGATGTAGCAGAGCCTTTGTAGGCCTGTGAACAGGAAGGAGGAGGCCAGTGGATTATTTTCTTAAATGTACTGAACATACAGAGGGCAATAAAACAGAAAACAGGCTTCCCAACTGACTGCCTCAGGCAGCTGCAGATACCTTTTTCAGCTTGACCGTCTTTCACTGAACAGACTGATTCATTTCATATCATTCCTGATGTGGAAAGCCATCTGCTCGAATTACTCTGACACACTCATTTGTTTTTAGTGAGTCTGATCCGTGTGGTTCCACAAGTAAATCATTAATTAACAAATTATCTTTTAAACTGTTGAAGCAAGCCCATAAACTAACTAAATAAAGATTTATTGGTACCTACGACTTTCAAGAGGAAAAATGAAAATCTTCTGAAGCCAAGGATTATGGTAACAAGAAGAAGTCTTAAAATGATTGAACTGTCCTTCAGGCTCGTGCTCCTGTCCTCAACTCCCTTTCATAAACATAGGCTTTGAATCCAGCGAGGCCACTGTGACCAACAATAAGGAGGGAAACAAACGGGGAGGACAGACACATATTTCAGCTTCCTGATTCAATTGCAGTGTACGATGTGGTGAGATTAGCATAAGCCTGCAGTGGCCATTATTCCATGTTAACATGGCTGCAGGCCATTATGAGGAATGAAGACACCTGGGATACCTCATGTATCAATGACCTTTGCATAAATGGGCAGTTTAAAGCCAGCGCTGACTAACGCCACAGCGCCACACTGAAAAGATTACGGCCCGAATCCATCTGTATCCTGACATGCATAAAAAGGCTGCTGTGATGAATGGAAGGTCAGCTCAAGGTAACGAGGAAGGACGGAAAGAGGCAGAACTGAACTTTCGCACAACTACAGAAGTACCTGTTTAAACTCTGAATTCCCCATCATGCACTGCAAGGTGTAGGTAACTGGGTCCCCCTTCATGGGCAGTAGGGCCTCCCATGTGACTTCGCAGGAGTTGTCGTCTAGACGCTCCACTTTAGGGGCTGAGAAGTAAAGGTGGGATGAAATTTGTGAGAAAACTTCTTCTGCTGATCCAACAGATGGATCAAGACGGTGTCAGTTTGTAAAAGATGAATATGAGTTACAACATTTCCTGACGTACCTTGTGGCCTTCTACTTAGTTGTTCGAGTGACTCGTAATCCCAGATAAAAGGCACCTGAACATCCATTTATTTGCGTATCTCTTAAAAGTGGCAATCCCTCACTACTGCCATTAAGTTGGACGAAAGGCTCCTTTGGACCAAAAATAACCCCAACACTTACTTTGTGTCATTTCTAAATAACTAACTAACCCTCCCCCTTCAAATCTTTAACAACTGCATATGCTTTCCCCCTATTTGCAGAGTACAATAGCTCAAATACTGCATTAGGTAGGTAGTTGGCACTTTAAGCTAAACGTATAAAAATACCAGGCTGTAGTGGACAAGTGAAGTGTTATGGTAATAACAGAACAATCCACTTCAGTCCCTGATGGCATTTAGACTTTATCTTGAACTGTTTATGTCCACTTTACCGTGGAGACAAACAGTGTTAAGTAACACTGACAATTCTGGCACATGACTGCCTGATTCTAAAGCGCTGCTACACTGACAATAAAGCCTTTATCCTCATTATTGACTTCACCGAGTCGGATCAAAAGGGGCTTTGCAGAGGCTGGCAGAGAACAGACCATAAAGCTGAACAACCCGACTCACGACGACAGCCGTGGCTGGTGAGTCTTACTCAAATGAAAGTCAAGCTTTGGTCAAATGAGGTTAAAAACTGAACACACTGGCTGTCAGCGGTAAGTGTTGGTGAAGATAATAAGAACTGTTGCACAGAGAGATGAAGAAAAAAAAAGAAGAAGAAGAAAGAAAAGCATAGTGAGAAAAGAAAAGTGGCACTGTACCTTTCACAGGGGCTGGAGGGGAGCGTGGGGTGGTGAATGTGTAAACATTGGAGAAGGGCCCTTCGCCCGCCTCATTAAAGGCCTGGATGCGGAACGTGTAAGAGGTAGACTCATTAAGCCTCTGGACTTTGTGTGTGTGGCATGGTCCTTTATACAAGGATATAAATCTGCAATGACAGGAACATGAAAAATCCAGAGAAAGGATTTAATGAGCAAAGATTAATTTTGGGGGAGAAAAAAATCCTTTGAATATACAGTGGCTTAAGCAATCCCAGTTTCCTTTTTCTAGAGCACTTCGACAGGTGCACCCCCCCTCCCCGATCAGCAATGTACCAGGTCACTGACCTGCCGTTCTTGTCTCCCATCTGAAGCTGATACTGGAGGGCATCTGAGGTGGCAGCTTTGGTTGGGCCGTCGCCCCACTTGAGCCTGAGGGTCTGGTGACTGAAGGCGGTGCACTCCAGGCGGGGAGGCAGCGGGGGAAGGGGCTTTGTCTTCAGCTTAAAGGTGTGACTAAAGGGTCCTGTTCCCAGGCTATTCTGGGCTTGAATTCGGATCCTAAGAGAGAAGAAGAGCGGAGAAAACTTCAAAGAGCTGCAAAGACTGCTCTTAACCTGACCTGAACAGAGCAGAGACTGTCAAAGTGGCATTAAAGAAGACAAATTCTTAACGTAACCTTTTAAAGTGATGCAAGTTTTCACTGCAAATCTGAAGAAAAACTTAGTTTTAGGGGGTGCAAAACAAAATGGTTTTACAACTACCTGCCATGTTTAACAGTGAAACCAAGAACATTTCAACAAGCACAATGCAAGGAGCTAAACTGCGGCGTAGCCTTAAGAAAACTACTCATCAGTGGAAAAAAAAAAAGCTTAAATTTGCTTGGGAGCATAACGATTGGACCATTCCAGGGTCATGGTCGCTTCAGGACAGGAAATGTGGTGAATGAAGTGACCTGGGGTTACTTCAGCTGGTCACGTTCAAGTTCAGCATCATTTTGTCCCAAAAAGCAGACCTTGACCTGACTTTAAGAATGTTTGGGGAGTGAGATGTGAGACTTCATGACGTTTTGTATCCTCTTTTTGTACAAAGCTTTGAGGAGTGAGTTAATACATCAGTGTGGTGTGCGTCTTATTGAATTCCAACACGTTCATGACTTGTGAGCGCAGAGAACCAAATACTAATGCTGAAATGTGAGTGATACCACATTCTGTAACCCTGGAGATCACAAAGAACACCAACCTATAGCTGGTGTCAGGCTGCAGATGCTGGATGATGTGTTTGGTGACAGGGCCGACAACTATGGGCTGTTTCTCTCCAAGGTCAATCAGGTAGGAAGTGATCTCAGAGCCGTGATCACATGGAGGATCCCAGCAAATACCCAGGCAGGTGGATGGAGAGAAGACTGGTGGTGGCGTGGAACCACCATCCTCTTCCTCATCATCATCATCTGCATCAGCTGGAGTCTCGTACTTTTGCAGCTCGGACTCCTTCAGCACGTAGATGTTGCTGACAGCTGCAGGCGCAGAGCAAGGCGTCTGGCACAGCACCGCCTCGCTGAAGGGCCCCACGCCGGCCACGTTGACAGCCTGTACGTCAAGACACAAGAGTGAGCCCAACATGCCAATGTCAGCAGTCAACCTGCGACATGTGGGGGCACGCAACGTCCCTTTTTGTCCACAAGGTGGAGTTCCAGTGTAAACATTTCAACAAAGCCGAACAAATAAGCATTTTTTTTGTTTTTGAACATCAGCAACACAGATCTGACAATGGAATCGTCAGCCAGCCATCATGGGTAAGCAAATCAAGTTAAATATCTGACTAGCAACATGGCGAGCCAAAATAAGAAGAAAGAAAAGTGCAACTGCACTTTAAATTTAAATTTAATCCTCAGCTTTGAGCCTACATGAACAGCATGTTAAAAAGAAATCAAGTTCAAGAGGTCTTCAAATTATTAACTAACAACTAAAAATCCAAAGAAATCTTCCAAATATGGGGAGAATTTAACTGTTACTTGTTCTTGTACACACTCTCCCATAATATCATCCAAAACAGCAGCAACCTGTTGCAATGACTGAGGTGAGATTTATGGGTGTGTGAGGAATACATTTCCTTTAAAAGGAGAAAAGAATCCATGCTGCACATCAGCCCACCTCAAGCTGAACAGATGCCTCGAAGGATCAGAAAATTAAGGAAGCGCTGTTCTGGCTGTTTCATACACAACTGGCTTGGTGTCAACATTACGCTCACAGTCTGAATTAGCATAAGCCTGCAGTGGCCATTATTCCATGTTAACATGGCTGCAGGCCATTATGAGGAATGAAGACACCTGGGATACCTCATGTATCAATGACCTTTGCATAAATGGGCAGTTTAAAGCCAGCGCTGACTAACGCCACAGCGCCACACTGAAAAGATTACGGCCCGAATCCATCTGTATCCTGACATGCATAAAAAGGCTGCTGTGATGAATGGAAGGTCAGCTCAAGGTAACGAGGAAGGACGGAAAGAGGCAGAACTGAACTTTCGCACAACTACAGAAGTACCTGTTTAAACTCTGAATTCCCCATCATCCTCCCATGAATTAGTTTCTAAGAAGACAGATTATTCTTTATCAATTGCGATGAGTTGCCATGCGACTGTTTCTGTCAATTAATAGAGGCTTCTTGAAAATAAAAAGCCAGTGTTTGTTCAGTTCACCTGCACCCGGCAGAAGTAGTTGGTAGCTGGCAGGAGCCCCTTCGTTTCATGGCTGAGTCCTGGTCCGCTGTAGCACACCTGCATGCTGCCCTCTGCTGCGCCCCACTCGAGACGATATTCTGTCACCGGAGCGCCGTTGCATGGAGGTGCCTAAAAGCGACAATGAGTACTGATTACAATGTGCAGCTTTAGGCCATTTTTCCATGAGAATCTTAGAATTATGCATGTGATACATAAAAATGAAGCTGGTCTTACCTCCCAGCTCACAACAACACAGCTGGGGGACTTGCATGTGGTTGAAGGGGCCTTGCACTGCTCAGGGGCTCCGGGGCCAGTTGTAACATCACAGCGCTCAGAAAGAGGCCCAAACTAGTGGTGCCAAAGAAGAACGAGTATAAGGAAACAAGAGTAGATGTATATTATGATGCAGCTAAGAAATAAAATCTGTCTTCCCGTTGATGGATTAGCTTTAACAGTTCGTTCTCACCCCAGCTTTGTTTGCTGCCTTGAGCCGGAAGCTGTAGGTTTTGCCAGGCATTAATCCTCCCACAGAGCAGTCCAGCTCTGGACCTTGGTAAACCTCCCTGCTCTCCTCAGACTGCGGCCCACTCACTTCTACACTGTAGCAGGACACTGAGCTTCCACCGTCTACCTGGGGGGGACCTGTGAAATTTCCACAAACCAGTGCATAAATTGGTGAAACTTTAAAAAGGGTTTTCCAAGACAAATTGTAAAATTCGCAGTAAAAGATGCAGCATAATCAAAACTCATCATCACAAATACATACATTAACCAACCCTAGAAATGCATCCCACACAGATGTAAGTTGGAGAAGAATGACTCACCCCAGCGCAGCTGCACCTCCCTGGCTTTGGGCTTGCCCACCACTCGTGGGGGCTGGCAGGGCCCTGGAGGCACTGCGGGAGTCTGGACCTGCAGGGTCTCTGACAGCTTGCAAGGGAATACAACACACCAATTAAGAGCGGCAGAAAATAACAAATTGACAATTTCACAACCTCCTCTCACTCGCCCTCACAAAAGACACTGAATACTATTGTCATTTTCAGCAGCTTATCAGGCTGATTCAGGCTACAACAGACCAGGGAGGAGACAAATCTGAATGCATTGTTTAAGCATACACAAGGTTTGAGTAACAGAGTTTCCCATGGATAAAGTTAGATTATCTGGAAACAATAAAAGTATGGCAAAGCAAAGCATGTGAATGCTGTGTCACATTTGTGTTGCACCAAAACAAAACCGTCTCAGTGACTCATGCGTCTTCCCCAGCCCGTGTGAACCAAATCCTAAACAGCTAAACAGCTGCTGGAGACGTGAATGAAGAGCATGTGCAAACTGAACTGATGAAGAATTAGGACTTGAAACTTCATGACATGGTGCCATTGGAGGCTTTTAAATAAATGCTGGATGACTTGGCAGATTTAGATGTTCTGCCTGATTTTTGGATTTTATACTTTAAATTTTATACTTCAGTCAGTTTTTATGCGTGTTGATGTGTCTGTCGGTAGATTTTTATCTCCGTGCTGCCGTCTTAGCTCCTCCTGGAAAAATTAATTTTTAATCTCAATGAGGCTTTTCCCGGTTAAATAAAAATAGAAAAACATCCTCCGACACATGCAGGGAGGGTTAATCGATTAGCAGACTTTGTCTTGTACTTTCACACCAGGAAGAGTGATCCAATTTCCCACTATAGGAGGTTGAATAAATGACAAATTCTTATTAAAACTCACCATAAATAGAATGCATATCTAAAAATTGTGTAAAAATATAATCATAACACTGGCAGCCTGCCCTAACAATTGCAAACCAAGTAACAGACAAGAAATGTGTCCATAATGAAAAAAGCCACAAGGGAAAATGTGCAAAACTAAATAAAATTTAGAGTGAATTGCAGTAGCAAATGTAGGAATAATGTATGGAGGTTTGGAGGCCAATTCCACCTCAATATGAAGTCTGAGTTACCGTGATGATAATGATTAAAAAAAAGGTGAAAATTAATGATATCTGAAGCTGTAATCCACTGAACTGTAAGCAATCATTCAACACTTTAAATTCTTGTGTGGAAACACAAAGATGTGCGCACACACCATCACATGTGCACGTGTACTGATGCTGAATGACTCACCGGGCTTTGCCCCCCCTCGCTCAGGCAGTAAACTCGTGTTTGGTAGGAGCAGCCAGGCTTTAAACCCTCACAGACATGTTCCAGAGCCGGCCCAGAGTACACCAGCCCCCATGATAAACCTAAAAACAGATTGATTAAAATCACCACCAAATAAGAACGTTTTCAACAGAACAGAGAGAAATTTTCAGCTGTTTGATCATAAGCTTGTGGAACTCACCACTTAACCCCTCAGACAGTTCCACAACGTACTTTGTGACTTCTGCTCCGCCACCATCTTTAGGGGGCTCTAGATTTTTAAGAAAAGCAAAACTTCCGCATCATATTAAACATCCTGCTTTGTGTGGTCATCCACATGAGAATTTAACAAGCCTTTAAATTTGTCCTGAAGCAAGTCAGTAAAATTAGGACATATGAGAAGGGATTTACCCCCCAAAGTAACCTCCGGGACTCATTTGGGCGCACAGAGAAATGAAACGTTATTAGAACTGCGGACATGTTTTTCCACTTGACAAATGGAAGCATAGAGCAGGTACACAGAGATGAGGGATGTGTTTGCCCGCTGACGCATATGAAGGATTCTTGCTGATGTCTGAATAGAGGAGAAACCTGTACATCATCTATAGTACAGACTATATGGGATGTGATCTGTCTCATCTACTGTCAGGCAGAGCTCCATAAGAAAAGTGAATCGGTAAACTAGACTTGCCAGGTTGTCATCAACATACAAGACTGAGAGGTTTTATTAAGGGAATCTGGGAGGAAAGCTCACCCCAGGCCATTTTGAAGCTGTTAGGCAGGACTCTTCCTCTGATGACAGGTCTGCAGGGACAGGTGGGCCTGTCTGGCTTTGTGATAAACTCAACCACCTGACTGGGGTTACTCTTCCCTTCTGAGTTGTATGCTGTCACCTGGTGAAAGTGTACAAACACATGCAGTAAGCAGTCTTATTCTTGTCAGAATATTGGAAACAGCTTGCTTTGAAAGTCATAGAAGGCAAGCGTAATAAAGACATTACGTTTCCTGATAGCACGAACCACATTCAATTCTGTTGTATAGATGCCTGTACAATGACAATAGACTATTCTATTCTACTAATTAGACCCTGAAATGCTAATTCAGTGTGCCTTCAGCTAAAATTACCTCAGACAAATACAATGTTATGAACAAGAATCATTAACTTACATATTTTCAACAAAACTGTTTAGAAACCACAAGTATACAATTATGCCATGAGGCAATACAGCTTTGGTGGCATTTGCATTTCAGTGAGAAACATCTGCAATAATACAGAAATCTCTGATCGCCTGCTGCGTGGAGCTCATTCATACTGCGCCATGACAAACTGCACAGCACCCCATCTCCCTTCACACTGTGCAGCTGGATAAGAGGAATGAGCAAGATGGATTTCTATCATTTATGCATGAGGTGGTGCGTTTAGATGTTAAAAACTTTTCTATCAGCACCATATTTACCCGCGCTATGGCACAGTCTGCTCTGGTTAATGGAGTAAAACTTAGATTTTATGTTCTTTGAGGCGGTGGGCAGAATAAAAACAGCAGTTGTTGCTGTCACCCGCTGCAGGAAAATAACAGCTATTAAGAACTGAGCCACAGCAAAATACCTGCAATCCAGCTGTCAACTTCAGATGATAACGGCAACTTCTAAAACACACCTATATATTTAACAGGGATTATTTGTAAAATATAATCACAACACGTGCGTTTCTGTAATTCTAAACTTGCTGCATACCAACAATTCATCCAACATCCCAGAGTGCAGCCACTGTGCTCAAACACCAGACAAGTAGCTGCATCAATCTTTAAAGAGTTTGTACAATTATTCATAAAGAAAACAACTAAGAATCCTACTACAGATGGGCAATGTAGCGTTAATTGTTACCCAAGTATACTGAATGTCTGCTGGGGATCTTTTTTGCACTCATTAAAAATTGCTGCCATAAACTGCCATGATAAAAAAAAAAGTCATACATAATTTATGGCATTTATAATATTTATGGCAGCAGGACGGAAGGACAAAGGAACACGTGGCCCAAACAGAGGTTACGCAATGGTGAACTGTTTCTAAGCACAAAACAACAAATCAGTCGAATAAACCTTTGATCTTTTTTCATTTTGTATTTTGACCAACATCTCATCTCACACGGAGTTTGTCAGTGAAAAGTGTAGCTATTAAAGCCTTTTTCTAATTATGTAGATTTAATGATCAGGAGTGACATCGGTCATCGTAAGGGTCCAACAACAAGATATGAAGGATGATCACTTGAGTCGTTTAGTAAATTAGTCGAGACTTTTCACAGTCAAAAGCTCAACGAGTTGGATGAGAATGAGAGGGTGGAAATGTGAGAATGAGGGTGAGGAAACAGAGATAAAGTGACATGGAGGGAAAAAAACAGTCTGTCCCTCAACTCTGTTACGTAACTGCAAGCCAAAAGGCCACATTTTGGTCAAACACTTCGCTTGCCGAGCTTCTCACTGGGGCCTGGCATGTGATCAACACTGGAGTCCTCCTGTGATGCTGTCAGTTGCCCACTGTTCTGCTGGCTGAATCCTGTAAACAGATGAGTCATAGGGCCATCGTGGGCCTGAGCATCCCTCCCTCCCTGAACCCTGTTCCCTCCACACATACAAACTCCACTTCCAATGTTAAACCTCCAGATAAACAGCTCTGACAAAGAGCTTGCTTACCCTAAACTTGTACTTGGTACTCCTGTGGAGATTCCTCGCAGTGCAGGAGAGTTCATCACCGTCGTAGCTTGGCTGGAAGCCATATCCCTGGGACAAAGACAAATGAGGAAGAAAGAAAACAATACGCTGAGCAATGAATTATTTGACAATCATTGTAGAAAAAGGCGTCTGAGGGAGGAACAATAACTGGAGCAAAAGGAACTCCTCTGTTTGCCAACAGGAGCCATCTTTGAAGGTGAATGCTTGATTCTGATCAAGTGTCACATCATATCAACGAATGTCTATTATCATATCATTTACAGATTGTCAAACTCTCACATGTAAAAACTGCCAATGAAGTAAGGTCCAGTGAACAAAAGAAAGCACCTTCCCAAAAAAGGAAATGAGATGTACAATATTTAATTAAAAATGATAAATTGCAGGCACTGAGAGACCTACCGAACCTTCTTCCTCCATCTCCAAAATATAGTAGATGTCATCCTCTTTTGGAGAGCTACTCGGTCTCTGCCACTTCACACACAGCCAGGTCACACCTGCCATCTCCAGCTCTGGAGGGAAGGGTGGCAATGGCACACTGCATGAGGTGAACAGGTCCACCACTTCACTGAACTCGCTGGGGAGGGCCGAGGGAGACGGAGGATGGGACAGAATGGGAGGAAGAGACAGCAGAGACAGTGTGAGACGCACAAGCACATACAGATAGAGACAGTGAATGGAAGAAACAGTAACATCACGATGGACAACAGTCAGGGCGCCATCCAAGAAAGAATCTCACCTACCTTACACCCATGTCATTTTTTGCTGCAAGGCGGAAGGAGTATCTTGAGGCTGGAGTAAGCTTGGTCACTCTATACTGCTTCTGAGGTCCATAGTAGCACTGTTCATAAATACCTGTGCCCTTCCCCTGAAGACAACAAGATGCTGAGGTAAGAACGGAGCAACTCGGCATCTCAGCTGTGCAAAACTTAACGAAGCGTCATGATAGATAATATTTTACCTCATCCCATTGCAGAATGTAGTTTTGAATTTTGGATCCGTTGTCACATGGAGCCTATAGGGGGAGCAGACACGACTCATTATATTTCACTTTCCATCACAAACACACATTTCTTTAACTGCAACTAGAGCTGCAAAGTTCATAAATTTCTAGTTGTTGACTATTTGACCTGTGATTAAATGCAACAAACTAGGGTTCAGCTAAATAAGCTTTAGCTGACAATAACAATCTTAGCCAGCCACATTTTTGATTGGTTGTTGACAATTGTTGGGTGGGGAAAGTGTGTCTATTTTGTCCTAAACTTATTGCATGTACTTAGATTTTCATTTCAGTTATTGTTATTAGATCAGAAGCTAGATAATCTCGTAATTTTCTTCTTCCAAACTAACTCTCTAACTCACATTAACGTCCTTGAAGCTGCTGTTTGGGTCCTTGTTCATTAAATTATCCGCAGAGGACCCATATGATCATTATGTAATGCACCGATACAAAGCATCCCTCCCTGTGCTTGAAGCAGAGAGGGACTCTCCTACACTGAAAGCAATTCATTTTTATTCAAAGGTTGCTGTATGTTTCAGCAGGTACTTTTTGAAAAGAAAAAATTATGCTAAAAGTGCCTGAAAGTCAGGGCTGCACAGTGATGTGGTGGTTCCAACTGTCGCCTCACAAAGGAACAGGGTTCCTGGTACGAATCCAGGCCGGGGCTTTTCTGTGTGGAGTTTGCATGTTCTCCCCACATATGTGCGAGTTCTCTACGGGTCCAAAAACATGCATGTTAATGCGTGATTCTCTATAGACCCCAGGAGTGAGCGTCAGGTTGTTTGTCTCTGTGTGGCCCACTTCTTGCCCAATGGCAGCTGGGACAGGCGCCGGTGCGCAATGATTTAATGCATGTGAACAGACATTTATAAGGATAATTGCATTTTCACATGACTGCAATCAGGTGATTATGTGATTGTGACAGGCTTCTCCAATAAAAGAAGCAACCTTTGGCACGACTAATAATAAACAAGGTGCATTTAGATGCACGCACAAGATTTATTTCATTCAATTAAGTTTGCTAAGCAAGCGTGGAGCTTCCTGATGTGTCCCTGTTAAAATGGGAGGTAATCTGTGATACCACCATCCTTCTGCTCAAAGTAACAAATCTAAGCCAAAGTAGGAGAAGAAGCACAACACTGAAGATGATTTCAGCAACTTTTTTTTGCCAAGGACAGGAAGATTGTGTGGGTGGGAGCTTTTTCCTTTATAAGCTTTTGTCCTTCTCTCAGACAGTTTTGAGGGGTTATAACTAATGACATTTTAGTTATTTAACCAAATTCTTCTACTTTTAGTGTGCATCACAAAACCTGTATTTATGATGCTGTGCAAACTGACATAATTTCTGTGCTCAAATTAAAAATATTGGTTAATAAATTAATATAAGGCTAATATACTGTGGGGCCACATTCATTCTGGTGTTCCATTAGACAGAGGATTCTCCTTTGTCCACTTTCAAAACTGTGGCTTTAAATTCCAACTCCATCGGTCAAAATACTATTTTTTTTTTACCTTCCACTGGAGTACAAGTGTGTTCTTGGTCCCACTGGCCTTCCTGGGAGGATTGGGAGGATCTGGCTCACAGCTTAAAGTGGTGAAGCTCACAGCCTCTGATGGGCTTCCCAGTAAACAGTTACTCATTGCCTGGACCCTGATGAAACACAACGTGTTTACACAAGGTTCCACTGTATACTGACAGATGTTAATGCGGGCAGGGGGTTATGCCAACCTGACATGATAGTCTGTCGTTGGTCGAAGGTCCTCCAAAGTTGCATTTAATTCTTCCCCGCTGCATCAAAGGGAAAGAAAAATATTGTTCTGTGATTTTTGATGACTGCAAATACAAAATCTGACACAAATTTGCGTCCACCCTTGTAGTATCTTGCCGTTTGCACTCACCAGTACATGCTCTGGTATTTCCCATCTTTGCCGCCAACTGAGACAGAGACCTCAAAGCTGAGGGGCTCTGTGGGGCTACAGTCATCCTCAATGCTGCCATTCTCATTCTCTGGCCTGGTGGGAGCACTCCAGCTGACTACTGCTCCTCTGGCTTGGATGTCTGACACCTAGCAAATGACAAATTCACGTGTCATTCAAATGTCTAAAAGACAAGTATTCAAATCTTTGAGGGGTATCGAAATATGCAAAGTAATGAGGGAACTGACAAAGGGTTCCCAGCTGCAGAGATGTGCTTTGCAAACCAGAGATTTTTCATTCTGTTTGGAGAAGGTTTAAAAATAGTCTGAGCTAGACTGCCGGTGGGGGGGGGGGTATGTGGAATAACTCAATGAGGTCAAGTTTGTAACTCCAACCCTCTGCCCTGGGGCCTCACCTTAGTCTTTTACTTCCCACAGTTCATTTCACAGCCCTTAAAGAAACTAGTGTGGTTTGTCTACTAAAGCTGCACTTTCCAAGGTTGTCGAGCAACAATTCTTTTTAGATGTTAACTGTCACATAGAGTCATGTAATATTTAGATGAAGACAGAAAAAATAGAAGTGAATACCAACCGTGGGTTTACTGATGGTACTCAAAAGTGCGAGCAGGGCCTGAGCTTCCTTGTCTAGCTCTGAGGAGAAAGAGAAGGTAGAGAACATAATGGAAACCATGACATCAACGTCCAACTGAGTAAATATTACTGACACAGTCGCTGTTTGCCTCTACTAGATTTTGAGTGCTCTGTATTGTGAATCCAGACGTGAATATTGTTTTTGACTACTGCTAATAAAAGGTTTGATAAGGGGTGTAACTTTATGACTGCAATATTAGTTGGTGGTACCACTAGTTTTGTTCGCTGAACCAACACTGCATCAAAATAGGAAGATAATATTGTCACTTTAAGCTACTTTTAGTTGGTTAACAGGTCCTGAATCCATTTTTAATTAACCAAAAGGAATTCATGCAAAAAAGTTGGCTAATTAGGTACACAATAATAAAAGCAACATGACTTTTTTTTAACGCCCCATCACAAGTTAATGGTATCTTTATGAAGTCATAAAGTACTATCAACCTGTGCGACCACAGGGAAATATTCAGTTATGTTATCGGTTTATCAAACTGTAAAATCTGAGCAAACCTCTGCTGTAAAACCACCTTACCTTTTGACTCTCCATTTTTTCCCTTGCCAGTCTGCCTGTCCGGACAGGCTACAGCATGTCTGTGCTCTGCATCGAGCACTTTCCCACTAATGCCGTTGTGAATGTCCACAGCTGGGGGGCTGCTGCAGGACTTCTGAGGTGACGACGGAGGGCTATCCTTCACCTGCCCTCCTCCTCCACCTCCCTGACGCTCTTTCAGTTTCTTCTGAAGACGTTCATGTGTTTTGTTAGTTCTATCGTCTCTGTGAACAAACGATGGGCGTCCATGTTGAGAGTGAGAATCTGTAGAGACTGTAAAAACAGAACGAACCTTCAAGTTATTATAAAACGGCCATACAAGTAGACAGCTCAGAAGTGAAGTATCTTCAAGATGAAGAGGCTAAAAGGCTTGACAGTTTGGCTCGGGTCTTCACTGTACTGGTCGACTTGGCTAATAAAGCTACAAGGACAAATAAAGAGTACCTGACTGCAGACTCCAACTCACCCTGCTCTGAGAAGATATGAGCTGGATGGTACTGAGGGATGTACTGGGAGCTCAAGTCGCCCACACCCCCTGCCATGCCTGTAAACAGGTGAGGTGGATGGGGCATCATGGCATGGTGTGAGATGAAGGCAGGCATGTGTGCATGGGGTGGAGGTGGAGGATGGTGGAGAGGGGAATGCCCCCCTGGGTGGAAATCTGGTTGCTGAGGTAAAACCAGAACCCGCCGCACTCCATTCTCTTCTATGATCTTAGAGGAAGCAAACAGACATAACAGACTTTAAAGCTGCTAATTCTTCATAGAAGCTGACCATCACAAATATTGGACAGGAAAGAGTTTGGAATAAATACCTGTGAAACATATCCAGGAGGCACATAAATTGGAGGCACTGAACCATTTGGAGACATCATGGGAACCTGAGCAGGACCTATGAAGGAAGAGATAATGGGATCAATCACCCTCTCTGGACAAGCAGCTGATTTATCTGTGGTAAATATGCTAAGGCACACAGGGAGGTGTACATAAGGCAGAAATTTAATTCCATTTCCAAGCCAGAGCCCAAGAGTTATACAAAAGATACAGAGATATCGAAGCGCTGGGTCTAAAGTTCCACATTCGCAGCACATTGTCAAACTTCATAAAGACTTGAACATTTTTAAGGAAACAGTTTTCTTTAGTATTTTAGATGGCATAAGGACTTTAACTACTGTAATGGGTAAACATAAAAGCTCTTCACGTTTTCAAAAACTCATTGCATGTAGCAACAAGCAGCATATGACAACCGGCAGGTTTTAACTGGTGTGAATATCACCAGTTAGGGAGTATCCCAACCCAAAATGCGCATGGGTAAGAAAAGGCAAAGAAATGCATTTTTAACCATATTGGCAAAAGTAAGAGGACTACTTTACAAAAGTGCTGAGAAACAAATTTCCCTGCTCTGTTGTAGGGGCCAGTCCAATGGCTTAGCTCAGCTCAGAGAAGTGACAGATCAGCAGAAAGCCTTGGAGAAAGAAACAGAGTAATCTCAGAGCCAAGTTTGAACATTAGCACATTTCTCTTCTTTTTAAACCTGAGACAGAAACAATGAGGACCCAATGCCGGATATCATGCAGGAGACCAGAGGGATTCACCGACATCCCGGGATAATTCATGAGGAAAAACTTTTTTCACTTTTTTTTTTTTATCAATAATTGTGTAATGAGAGAATGGACCTCTCAATGTGCAGCTATTATGGGGTCATGGCTTCAGAGGATAGCCAATGCAGTGACATACTGCAACTTCCAACAGTCCCACTGACACCATTCTCTTAGGTGTTGTCATTCAGCCTCTAATGGGAGAGTAACAGAAAGAAAGATGGATGCAATTCCAGTGTTTGGTAACCGAGCTAAGGCTATTAACTCAGCCCGCTAATAAAGCCTAACTCCATGAGGGTTACCTAATACAGTTGTTGCTGAAGCTGATTCAAAGAAGTGTTGATTTAACTTTCTGGAGGATTAAGTTTGTGGCGTAAAGATTAAATAAATCTTAGAATTGTCTCTCTATGTACGCAGTACTCTTCAACAGGAATATAAACTGCAACCATCAAGATGACAAAGAGGCATGAAAGCAGAATTTATGGGAGGGCTCAACGGCAGCTGGGCATACACCCCGAGGCCTGTATGCCATATGAGGGGATATGTGGCAGGATGGGATGCCACATAGATGACTGGAAAGTGTGCTGGACCATCTCCTCAGATTAAAAAACTGAAGACCAAACACTGACAACATCCATTCACAGCAACATAGTGGCTCCATCTGTACTGGCCACATTAATGAGGGTCAGCTCATGATTTTAGGGCTGGAAGTCAGTTTTGTGTCCGTTTTGGGGACCTGGTGTGGCCTGAAAAATTCACTTTAGTTGTTGTCAGATGACATTTAACTGACGTGAGGCAGGAGAGAGGAGGAGAAAGGCAAGCTGAGAATTTCAAAGAGTTCACACCTGGGAGATCAAAGAGGGCTTTTTAGAATATTAGTAATTAACACAATCGATATACATTTAGTGACAGAGAGAAGCGGAGCGACAGCTGCCCTATGAATCCCACTAGAATGCACACACATCTGCTGTCTGCCATTTTATGTTTTAATGCCATCAAGCACAAGGTGTGTTTTATCATATTATGATCTTATCCCACTGGCTCGGTGTACCATACCATCAGTCACTCAGGTCGAGAGAAAATGCTTTGACAGTAACCGCAATGCGAGCCATTACTAAAGTATTAAGTATTTAAGTTATACCCGCTAATAAATATTTTTGCATAAAACAGACAACTGGTAGACACGCCGTGAGTTATATGTCCACCCGAGAACAAAGCATGCAGTTGGACAACATTTTAAAATCAGGGAGCATGGAGGAGCTCAGCCTGAATGAACCCAGCAACAATCGCCTGTTCATAATTGATTTAATATTACAATGTAATTTTAGTGAATGTTCAAAGTGTTTGCTGTAAACTCCACTCACTTTTAAGACACATTAGGTGAATATTGTGCTGCACAGCACTCGGCTGTGGACCTGCCTAATGACTGATTAAGGCAATTCTATTTAGTGCTGCTGATGCTGACCAGCAGTAAATGTGATGAATTTTATTAGTGTCCTATGTGTTATCCATTTAGATTTAAAATCTATGCGTATACAGACTTGGAGAGTGTACGAATAAGAAGACTGGCATTTTATGTTACTGTAGAAGGGAGAGAAAAACAAAGGTAGGGCGGAGACATGGGGGGGGGCACTCACTCTTTTACATCAAACTGACGCACAAGCGTGTTGAGATCAGATAAATAAAAAAAACCGGCCACATCCCCCTCCCCTCCCCGTGTCAACTGGAGCATTGGTAGTGCTGACGTGGCCGTGGAGTGCCAGCCTTCCAGAGGAAGCAGCCACGGGAGAAACATAAGCCGTCCTCCAGACGAAAAGGGAGGGAGAGAGAAAAGAAGCCAAACACAAAAGAGAAACCTAAAGGCCAGGTATTCTACATGCTCACATGCATCCATACTCAGATGTGCCATTGTTGTGAGGAGCACTCATCCATGTCCTCCTGTCTGAAAATGGATACAAATAACAATCAAGTGGGGCTTCGCATTGGTTCACTGAGGTAGAATGCAAACAGGGGGAAACTTAGGAGACGTGGTGTTGAAATAATAGAAACAATCCAAGCAAAATGTCAGGTTTAATCAGATGTACAAGTGAACCCTCAGCTAGATTGGAGGAATAAAATGAAGATATACTACAAAGGGTTGACAGAAGGGTGGTAAAATGAAGGAAAACAGACAAGAGGGGATAATGATACAGAGAAACAGAGCAGGTTCATATGAGATATCTCACATCATCAACTATGAGCCAAAAAAGATGGAGTGGGCTTGATTTTTAATTGGAGCTAATAAATTGTCTACATCCACAAGTAAAGAGGAGAGGAGAAAGAAACAGATGAAATGACTCAGCATGATAATTACTGCCAAGCAAGGAAAAGAGACCAAGTACTGAACTGTCAATAATACAGGAAAGTAATAATTACAATAGTAAACCAACAGGGTTTTTTTTTTTTCCCCCTTTGTGATGACGGTAGCAAATAGTCCCATTTTAGCATGATTTTGCACATTTTTCTTGCAGGCAGGAAACATCTTCCATTAATGAGGAATGCACTAATTTGCAATAAGTGTAGCATTCTGTTAGCAGATTACGCATGTGTGCACTTGCCCTCGGCCAGGCTGCTTCTCATGCCGGTTAGGATCCAACCACCACATAGAGCAGAAGGAACCGCAAAGAGGGAACAGCTTTCTATGTTGATCTGTGTGTAAACCAGAGCCTACGGGAAGAAGCTGTGCAGTAAACAGCACAAGAGAATTTATTAAAAATAGACGTTTTTTCTTAGATGTTCATAAACTTTGATTTCCTCATATGTCAAGACATCCACACAGCTCTCACAGTCCCAGTGGTATGAATAATGTTTACAGGAAGGAAGGGAATCTGTAACCTTCATGCTACTGTTTGTTACAGAACATCACACCCTGCTGCTGCGGCTGCCTCTCTGAGCCAGACTAAACCAGAGCAATAGAGGCCATGGCTGTAGGGAACGGATCTTTTTTAAAAAAAAATTTTAAAAATTAAGCATTTGACTGCGTTTATGAGAATGAACAGACTCTAAATCCTTAGTTTCCTCTCAAGTTCCATCCGGTAACAAAACTTTAATCCCCAAACCCATGTATGATTTAAGGAACCTCCTGCAAGTGGAGGAAAAGTTGACATATATAATATATATATAATGCTTTTATTATACATTTCAACCTTTCTTAGTCTCTCTTGTAGCAATGGCAAAATGAGCCCCAAGCTCCATCCTTCATCTGCACGCACGTTCGTGTACATGTCCTTGGAGTTAGGTGGGGGAGCCGAGGAGCACAAAAGGAAAGTGCTAATGTGTCTGATGTGTTTGCACTCCAATTATGTGAGCCATATGTGATGAGCTGGGTCAGTGAGAGGGTGCTGTGAGTGAGAAACAACAAACACACAGTTGTGCATGTGGATTGTATAATTCAATTATATGATAATGTGAGCCGGTAAAATGAAAGAGAATTTTAAAACCCCAGATAAACCAACTGACGGACCACTGGCAGCCCTATACATTCGGTACTAGCCCCTCAGACATCCTCCAAATTGTTTGGAAATAAGATCACCCTTCTCAGATTGATGGGCAGCAACAAGTGCTTCTCTGAGATCACCGCTGAGGTCTTTCCTCCTTCACATCGTGAGAACACGCACCTGTATGCTGTAGACTGAAACATTTAATGTGTCATGTGTCGTTATTCAGCTGGAGGTTGTATTTACATCATTTTAGAACCTGGTAAGGACCATATCACTTTTATAATATCCTGATAATATGTCCAGGGCCACACTAGTATATCATTTGCCTCTCATATTTGATTTGACAACCTACTTCCATTTATTTTTTCTGATGCAAAGAAATAAAACCTTCAACTATGAAACTACATGCAGCACTTAGATTCAGCCTGACGGAACCTATGGAACAAGAATACTTTCACCATAGCTACAAATAAACATCAGCTTACAACATAGTTACAGACTGAGCCAGAGTTCTCAATCACATTTGTAATGTAAGGAATGAGGAGATGTCCTCTCTATCCTCATAACTTCTAGTCCAGATGCCATTCACACAGCTGGGTATATTACGTTCTGTGGCACATCTGTAGCAGGTCAAAAATCCTATTGGAACTACACAATGCTTTATGCCATCGCCCAAAGAATGAATCATCCAAAGTGTGGGTGAATCACCAGTAGGCTAACTCAGATAAAGAAGTGGATCTAATCAGCCCAATGGTCCTGATGCTGACGTGCCTCATCAGTCACCAAGCTTATCAGGTGGCTACAGATGCTGATGATACAGCTCTTAAATCTGGAATCTTGTAGCAGATTCTGGGAAAGGGAAACAAAAGGAGCACTTGGGGTGAAGTTATGAGGGCACGTCCCCTCGCATACAGAGCTCCCCTTAAGGCAGGGGAGATGGTGAGCAGAAGGATGCTAAATGGCTACTCTAATTATCTCTCTTCACCAAAGATCCCACCTTCAAGGCAGATATCAAAAAACGCAAATGCCCTTTATAAACTGCATGTTACAAGACTGTCTGTTCCTATTAAGCAGGCTGCCATGCCCCGTCACATGGCTGTTATGCACGTCTAGTTGTTGGACTGGAAAAAAAATGATAGGATAGATTACATCCTGAAAAACACACGCAAACCACTTGGCTTGACTTTTACCGTTGTCCTTCCACCCCGTCAGTATACTCTCGGGTTAAGAATGATTGCATGCATATATGCACAACAGTGCCTAAGTGAACAAAGATAGTCTGTTGTTGTGTTCAAACAACAAACCAAACCAACCACATACACACATAAATTCTTGCCCGCACTAAAACACGCACACACACACTCATCTTCCTGCCTCTTTGCACTGCAAGCGGTGAGTCATCCCTCTATTCACGTCACAGAGAGATGAGTACACCCTGTGACAGGCCAGTTAGTAGCAGTCACACTGATCTATGTGGCACCTCTTAGTTCCAGGTTTTTCCTCTGATGGAAAAACTATGTATTCTTGCTCCCTATTAGGAAGTTTTACTCGGCTCATAATGGAGGGCTGGTATTAGAGCTCAGTCAGACAAAAGCAAGCAGAGGAGCCCCTGCTGAGAACACACTAAGACGCCATCCTGGCTGTGCAGCATCACCTTCCATCTCTCATTTCGCTGCTTTGTCATCCAGTCTGAATACCTGAGGCCTACTGTTTTATTGTTCTGCACATATGCCACAAGGTATTGACAAAGGCCACAGGCAAGTCATTTTCCTAAAACAGACAGCGCTATTCAATACTGGTCTAAACATATGTCACTAAATTCCTCGTCCTGGGACACAACAGGTGTTTTTTCTCAAACATTTATTGTGTTAGCATCTTCTTTCGTCAAAAACACAATTTAAGAAGGCAAAAAATTAACTGTTTTTCCAGGCAACCAATATTTATCCTTATGATTTACAACCACGGCCCCACAAAGCTGCCTCCTGCAACTACTCCAGTTGCCTTCCGTTCAGGCTTGACAAAAACACGTCGGAGCTACACTTCATTGTTGCTGTCGCAAAGCCAGCGGAACAACTGTGGAAAAGGAAATGACTCCCATCAGGATAAATAAGAATGAGCTGCACATCCAACTCAAACGCTGCCTCTCTGCCCCATAATACTTTACTAAACACTGAAATTATCCAATATGTTTTGTTCACATTATGATAGATCATTGGAACACCTTTCATTTTATCAGCTGTCGAACTGAACAGCAAGAGCAGCATTCAGGTAGAAGGATTACTGCTGGATTTATATACTTAGGCAATATTTTGATTAGTCACACTTATTAAAGAACAAAAAAAAAGGTAATTATGGAGCCATATCAGCTCTGAAACACGTTTTCCTTGCTATAATCATTCTGCAAATCAGAAATCTGCCACCTTTATAATTATGATAACATTCAGGGCGATGCAGAGAGTCCAACATTTAATGAAGAGTTACTACTGAAGGTCAGGAAAATTTTACAAGTCCAACTTTAGAAAAAAAGACTGTGGGCTTGGTTCTTTTCATGGCCAGTGCAGACAGAACAATGACTGCATCCCACATCTAGGCTTGTGAAAACAAGCTTGGTAAAAGACCTATTCATTACGTATGGTTAATGTGTCTGATCAGCCTCTTAAAAAGCTTCTGGCCACAAAAAGTGTTGCACAACACGCTCAAGATGTGCAATTTCTTATGTTGATGGATTGCATGTGACCTCAGAGATCTCATGGTGCTCGGGTTACACCCAATGAGTGGCAGCAAGACAGGAGACCTAAGTGACGGCTGAGTCTTGGACCCATGTGAAAACGTCTAAAATGAGGGAGGGCTATTCTGCAACTGATTGTACAAACTTTTAACGAACTTCCACAGAGCAAAAAGAAAAGCTCAGAAACATCCAGGCCCAGATTTTTAGGGAACACTTTGTGTCAACTATGTTAGCTTTTTGGGTAGAAAATTACGATTATATTACATTTTCACAAAGTAAAGACAGGAAGGGCTATTCCACATACAACAGCCACTGTAACTTCTACTGGAAAGAAAGAGCTGCGGCTTTGTTGATGTTTGACTAAACGACAAACCTGCTTTCATCCCCAACTTTAAAAGTCAAATTTTCCCAATGTTACAAATGCTAAAGGCGTACCCAGAGTAACTTTAACCGACTCACAGTTGTACTCATGAGCTGCAGAGTGGATTCTATAGTATAATTTCAGCAGGACAAACCAGAATATTCATCGTGTCCTTGACATCTTCATTTTACAAACAAATCCTCATTTAAAGTAGAACCCAGGCTTTTACATGCATGAATAAAACACCAACCATCTTCAGATTATGATATTAATTTGTCATACATCCAGTTCAATCTGATCAGAGCTGTGAGACGTGACTGCTATCCGTTACATTTCTGTAAAAATACATCATTGCATCTTGGCCAAAACCTCCCTTTGTATATATATATATATATATAGGTCAGAAATCGAACTCCCTTAAATGAGAGCACCAGACAAGCTTTTTCCAGTGGTGTTAATGGTGAAAATCTGTGGATCACCAGCATATAATGTAGGATCTAAAAAATCTAAATGGTTGTAATTCAACACTTGCAGATTTCCTTTACCCATCGAAACAGACCTTCAGTTTATTTGAAAACTTTACAGTAAAGTGGAACTTTAAGAGAGAACTGGTGTCGTTTCACATGTCGATTTAATTTATGTGGTTCCCCAATTCTGTGTCACCGACCATCAAAAGTCAATTCAATTCTGAACAAAAATATATATAAATGACATGTAAATAATGTGAAGTCTTCCTTCATTTGTACTCGTGTGTGTCGGCTTTTAAAGCGTTGACGCAGCGGCTCTGTCGTATCGTCACTGCAGCTGTTCCAGGACAGATTATGAATAATGCTGTTGTTGTGCTTTACAAGAAATAAAGTTTGTGGTCAAGCTGTTAAACTAGTTTTCGGATCATGTTGAGCCAAACCAAAAGCAGCATATGAAGTAGATGGCATTGCTCTGCAGTCTTTACTTTAGAAACTCTGTGTTGGGTGTCAGAGGGAGAAGGCCTTCGCCTCAGTTAAAACAAGATTCTTCATCCTTTGATAATCAGAAATTAGGGATTGTATTGTTACAGGAGGGCATCATTGAAATAAATACTTTAATGAGGCGAACATTAATGAATGGAGCAACAAACACTGATGACAGAACTGGCCCCACCCCACATTCTTGTCATGACAGGAGGCTCACATTAGCTAACAAACCCACTTACTAAATGCTTGCAGTCTAGTAGTCTGTAAATAAATGATTATTACATAAGAGAACAAAGATGAATCGTTTTCTTACTCATATTTACTAATCATTGTGTTAGAAACACCTGTCCATTGTTACACTGTTGTTCAATTAATTTGCCCACTGGAGGGGGAAAGAATTAGGAACACCTGTCTGCTTCATATCGTCTAATATACCATCATCAGTCAGGCCAAAAAAAATAAATGTACGACAGAATTACCAGCGTTTTAACCATTTAAATAAAAAGTCTAAATGACTGTAAGTTTGAGTGTGTTGCAGGACTGAACAAGGGGTCCTACTAAAGAGCTTTCTGAGCAAACTTTCTTTTAAAAAGAAATAAAAACTATATTTCTCTGTCTCGCTCCTTTGAAATTACAGAGACTACGATACCTCTTTTCACACAGTCTGTTTCCAGACAGGACTGGAGAGCTTTACCAGCACAGCCTGTCCTCTGAAAGTACAGAGGTGGAATGAGAGGCTGAAGTTGGCCTGCCACTGATATGCCTCTGAGCAAGTGTCAGAGGAAGTCACACAGGCCAAAAACAGCCAGGAGAGCCAGCTTCACAAAACACGCTGCTCTGACTAACCGAGCTGTCATCACTCAGCTGGTTCTGCGACGCCGGCTCGCTGTGTGCAAGCTAACACTGAAGCGGCGCTGAGCCACCTCCGTTTTATCTGCTCGGTTAAATGGGAACAGCAGCGGCTTAAGAAGGCGTGTTTGTTTGTGCTGCTGCGACCGCTGTGGGAGAAGAGCAGGGTCGCTGACATGTGTAATGAGCTTTAATGAGACATAAACGGTAAGAAAATATTCACTACATTTAAAAAAGTGGAAAAAAAAGCAACGTAAAGATGCAGAATAGCTGGTTTCACAGCAGCTCTGTAGGCCTGAAATTTACTACACATTTTCCAGAGGAGCTGCATGTAAAGAAGGCAAAGGTCCACATCAGACACACTGGAATTTATGACTTTATCAAGCTAGCTCTCAAGGGTGGGTGAGGCCATCGAGTTTCTTTAAACATGCCATACGAACCACCAGATGTCACTACCTCCTACACACTGAACCTTTAAAAAGAGGTTTTAGAAAAAGCACAATCGAATTCTTACCTGTGATACACTGAAACTGACCATCCTCTCGTCGAATAGTGAAGGCCTCACCTGGGTTAACCTGCACCAGGATTACCTGTGGGGAAGCAAAGAGGAAATGGATTCGGTTCATTTTTACTAACAAACCATTTCACAGACTTAATACAGATCAGACACTCATATTTCTTAAACATCTGAATATAATAAGTTATATAAAAAATAGGTTTTACTATCTCTACAAAAATAACAAAAAGTTAATTAATGGACAAATTATGAATTAATGTATCAATTTAAGCTACTTTAAAAGGCTGAAAAAATACACAATACTGCGTTTAAAAATAGTCAAACTGACTTTGCAAATTTAAAACGCACAAAGGAGCCGATACATTCAACAGAACTACATCTTCCAGTATCTAGATTTTATTTACACTCGGTTCCACATGAAATGTCAGGTACACGCTGCTATGTATTTAACAGTGAGTCATGCTGCTTCGGTCCTGACAAAACACTAAACAAATACTGACCGAACAAGAAATAAGCTCATGGAAAACACGCGCTTTTGTTCAAGTAAACATTTTCAAGCAAATACAGTTTTATACAAATACAGAGTTTCAAAATCAGTGTCAAAAAATAAAACAAAATTAACAAAAATCCTTCCATGGTCAGTCTTAAAAATTCACCTAACTGACAGCTCTAAACCTAAAAGCAGAAACTTCCCCTGAAAAGTGGTTGTTCCCTTCACCAAAAACATTTTTTTTCTTTTCGCCTGGCACTGTGTGTGGGCGCTAGGTACCTCACTCTTGTGGAAGTCGCTGTCATAGAATCTACACTCCTCTGCCAAAGAGCTGTGGCTAAGGCTGTCTTCAAACACTGAAATCATCAGCACCTCCATCTCTGACACTGCTCCCATTCATGTGCTCAGCGGACAGGAAAGAGCCCTTTGACTGCCACACATAGAGCGATATGTTCATACAAACCCACACAAGCAGCGTCAGCAGTGTGTGTAGTGTGATGATGGTAGTGGGAGGGGCAAAAGAAGCTAATTAAATAAAAGTCAGGGGACTTCTGTCAGGTACATGAGTATGTTGGTTGTTCTCTCCCTATGTTATTGGTAAAAAAAAAAAATAAAAAAAAAAAAAACAACAACCCCCCCCCCGGCAATTAATTTTACTTTGGAAATTACAGTCAAGATCAATACTGTGAAATGCACTTCAGGTTACTAAAAATCAGGAGGAAAATGTTGTCTGTAAAAGATCTTACTGCTACTTACTGTTGCCCGCATTGCTTTGTCTCATTCAAGCGTCACTACTCATGCAGTCACAGACAGGATAAGATGCTCCAGGGTCTACCAGACCCTCCACCACTTCACCCAACCCTCATGAGAAATCACATGACCTGCGATGCTAACACATCTGGCAGGGCTGGTCCTCTACACCCTCCATTTCCATCAACTTCTGCATAAAGTCCGGCAAGAAACTGACAGAGCGCGAGGAGAACAGTAATTTGGGGCTTGCTCTTTCGCACTGGATGTTGCCTTCACAGAAAGTGTGGCATGAATCTCATTGCTTAGCTCGGTTCAGCCGCATCTGCTCCAACAGGCACACTCTGCAGCAGGCGACTTGTTCACTCTTGCCTCTGGCTCCAGTGCAGCTTGCCTGCCGTCAGTATCCACAGCAACCCCTTCAACAAATAAGCCTCAGCGATGTCCGCGCCAAACCTCCACAGAAGGGATTGAAACCTTATCAGCAGTGGCCACTCTTCGGAAGAGGAGGCAGATGAGTCCAAGAAAACAGGACCAAAAATGAAAACGACTTTGGATGATGCCTCAGTTTGCTATTCTGTTTTCTTCCTGCCTCTGTCACTGTGTGCCAGCTCAGTTAACGCCTGCTGTGATCCTTAATGTGGTTAATTTCAATAGCATTCCATCAGGGTGTGATCATAGCACTGTTAGCCGGCAAAGGTATAAGGGGTCCATAGCGTGGGGAGTCCTTTGTCCTGTCTTTTTACAACAACAACAACAACAATGGCGTGAGGGAACTGAGCGACCCACGCAGCTTCTCAGGCTGACATATACGACTACGCTACAGTCCCTCTGCCTGCCTCCCTCTCTCCCTCCCCCTCATCCGCTCTCTGGCTCTCTCTCCCATTCACAGAGCAAAATGCCATACATTCTCCTAATGCTGTGATCAATGAGGAGATGAGGAAGAGGGAGTTCAACTGCAGAGCACCGGCACTGGTGACAATTCCAGCTTCGAGTTCTCCACAGTCTTCACGGACCACAAAGCAGTACGCTCAGACAAACAGAGACATTATTCGTATGGTGAAACAATACACACAGCTTGCGAGTACTCAATGCCTCTGAAACATCTGCCCTCATTTAAGTCTAAATGGATCGTTCCTTAAAGCGACAGTGCTGATCACTTGATCAGCATGTGTCAAGTTAACAGATGCGTCACCGACTCTGCAGCGCAACAGCTACATCAAAAATACTCCCCAAGATCAAATCCTAGTTTATTTTACTTGTTAAATGTTAAAATTCTGGATTAAAGCAGTGATACGAGAATAGCCACAAGCAGTCCATATATCATAGGCTTAAAGAGTAAGATAACCTCAGGGATATTTAGAGTAAAATGACTTGCAAAAGACGGAAAGAAACAGCACAGACTCCCACTAGATTTAAACTGCTTTGATCTAAAATCCTCATTAACCTGAGAATCCATTAAAAATGGCTTTTCTGTAAAACATATGCAGCTATGGAACAAACTTTTTCTACAGAGATAAAACATCAGCTTGGTCTGATTTGATGGTGTACGTGCTTTTTAGATTTTGTATTGATGTTTTTCACCGGTAACAGTGAGATATTTTGATATTGCAGTAAATAACCGGTTTCCTCTGTAAAGCTGCGCTGGTTTTTGCTCCCGTCATCTCAAGCCCCACCCCAACTCTCCCTCTTTGTCTGTGAGCTGCAGATTCAATCACTACTTCTCTTAACTGCTTCCAACATTGCAACTTTGTTGCCAGAATGAATTCAGATAAGCTCTCAATGACCAATCGAGCTTCTTTTCGGTCAAACCATTGTTACTGTCCACTGAATAGTTTCCCCGAAAAGCCCGACAGGCACTTGGTTTTTACCCAACAACTTCACTCAGTGGCAGCAGCACATTCAGCCGACCTCACAGCTGTGAGCTTTCTCTGTGGTTGATCATTTTACATGTAAATCCAGGCACTATCAAGATGCAGCCATAGTGCACACAAGTTTCAATTCTCTCTGACCAATCAGCAAGCTGCAACGTTTCCAAGTTGCTGTCTCGTATCGGCTCGGCTTGTTTGGAACAAAAAAAGTAGCCATCAGATAAGTATGAGAAAAACACAATGAATGCAAATCATTTTAGAACCCGTTCTAGAATATAATGGAGGAAATATGACGCAAATAAAGGCAGCTTCATAAGAGCAGAGAGTAGATTTTTCTATAAGGCAAAAGGTTCGTCATATGCCTATGACGTATGTATTCAGTACACAAAACACGTGATGTGAAGAAGCGAACATGGCAAAGTTTAATTACTTTTTAGATAAAGCAAGTTCCTCTTATGATAAAGACACTTGGCAAACACAAACTAAGCGAATGCGAGTGCATCAACCAAGTGAATGCGTCACTGAGTGGCTTGCTTTGTAAGAATATAGACTCTGAAAAAGTGCTAGGAAACTGCAAAGGTTACTTTCCACACAGATGACTAAGCATTGTAGTGTGCAGCGGTCTCCTGGTCACATTAAAGAAACATCAGATCTTTTTAATTGAAAAGAGAAAAGAAAGAAAATATGAATACAACAATTTTATAGAATGTAATGTCCCAAAGCTAAGCAACACATCTGGCTCAAACCACTAAAGATTTACATCCAGGTATTAATTCTGTGTGTGCTAACGGATCCTGGCTTTCTTAGCACTGTCACACAGGTGGCCACTGCTGTGTTTTATTACCCCAGAGAATGGGCCTGCTCTGTGCTCGTGACGTTTCCCAGCCACTGGTGACTCAGAGTTCAGCTTTCTCAGTTTGTTCCTCTTAATTGTTTACTGTGCGCTGATGCGACATAGCAGCTGGGTGGACAGGAAACAGGAGCCAAATGACACAGGGAAAATCCTGCCAGGGTCGGAACAAGCCAGGAACTAACGCAGTCTCCCTGCAGCTGATGGCATACACTTGCGTGTGCAGTGATGATTCAAAGCAATTTCATGATCCTCCACCCTTCAGGATCTCCTGGAAACGTTGCATAATAGCATAGTGGATAAAAAAAAAGAAATAAGGGGGGGGGGGGGGGGGGGGGGGGGGTAAAAACTCCAAAAGGAGATTATACTGATGTATTATCTAGTCCCAGATAGGATAATCAGAGAGATCACAAAATGATATCCAAGAACAGTCAATCATGTACATTAATGTGGTATCTGGAATCAAAGTTTAACTATTTACCAGGTTAACTAGTTTTCATGTTTCCAATCAATCCTTTAGGTTGTTTTTTCCTCCGATGAATTTACCACCACGTCCCACTACTTCTTGTCAGGAGCTGATAAGAACAGCTTCTCTTCAACTTTTGCTTTCCTTTTCCTATTCATAAGCTTTTTGATATTGCTTGACAGTCCGAAATCGTGTTCAGGAAAAGGCAAATGTGTGCATGATCAAGCAGGCATATCTCTCTGAGAGCAAGCGAAACTCTAGATCGTCATTCACCGAGTATCGCACTTAATTTGGTTTAAAAAAAAAAAAAAAAAAAAAAGAAGAGAGATAAGACCCAAGTCTAAATCAGCCCCTTTAATCTGAGATAGAGAGATTTATGAGCTGTCTGAGAGGCTGCAACTTCGGTTTTACTTTTGACTTTGGTCATGTTTGTTTTGGTCTGGGTTGCTGCAGCTCACAGTAGTTTCCTGAGGTTGATATTACCCTTTAAATAAAAAGCTTACAAATAAAAAGGAGTTGTTGGCTGCTGATATGAAGCCTGAGCATGCAACTGTTAGGCTGGGTAAATGGTTTCTGTGTCAGCATGCATGTTTGCAGAGTCCCAGTCAGTCTTATCCATACTGCCGTTTGGGTCAGCCACACCAAAGCTTTCCATGCACAGGCACGTAACCAGTCGATAGCGCAGTGGTATCATGAAATATCTCACACGGGCCATGTGACCAAATGCATGTGGAAATCGTGAGTTGCCTTTAAGGGTATGTGTATTCTCCTGCATGTAACTGGTAACTAAAAATGTGCATGATGTTAGATGTTATTCAGTTATTATAATTAAGTGCACCTAGTGAATCAAACATTTACTGGCAGCAGTTGGAGCATTTTGGCAGCGCACAAGCTGATGTGCAGTCAGCTGTAACATGCTAGCTGGGTTAGCCTTGAAAGCTGCAGAGACACCAGGTCAGTTCTATTCAGCATTTATGATGCGTTAACTCACATCTAGAACTGTTCCAACATTAACATATAGCCCGAAATAGCCCCGTTGCATCTATGTGCACGTTTGTTTACAAGATAGAGCCACCAACATGATGCCAGGATAAACAGTAGGGATTTCACCATCATAAGACTTGGGCGTAGTGGCTTACTGTTTCTATCGCAGTACCTAAACTAATGTGGTTTGTTTTATTTGCCTGGAATAAAGTGGCCTAAACACTGCTGAGTCACAAACTGTCCGCCTCCTCACAGTAGCTGACAAATAGTGGGCTAACCCCCGTCTTCACAGATGATTCAGTAGCCGACGAGGAGACAAGAAGAGTGGGTTGCATTTTTGTCACAGCAGCTCAAGCCCTCTGGCAACTTGTGAGGGAAATGTGTCCAAGGACCTGTCTCCTCTGTCTGGCTATAGCATACAAGGCCAGTACTAAAGACATCTGAATTAGGAGTCAGGTCTCTGTAACCCACATTCATATGAACCCACACATAACACGTAGCCACAAGCAGGCCGCACATTCATGACTCTGCGTTTCCTGTTCAGTTTGTGAAGTCGCAATACATTACGGAGCTCTTTTTAAACAACCAGAGGACTCATAGGTTGCTGGTTCTTCGATTTCACGCCATGTTTTTAACAGCAATTTGTTTTAACATGAGTACGGTGGAATTAGGTGAAACACAAAGCATCTACTCCACCTTCACTTCTCTCCAAGCCATCCCTTAAGCGGACAATGTTGTCTTGAAATAACTTGTAATTATATGGTGTTATTATAAGTGTTTCTAACAGACCGCACAGCAAGAAGTCTGCACCAAGGAGTGAGACTAATCCCTGCCAATCTGTCAAGTTATAAACAGAAACCTCAAATCCATCAGAACAGGGGAAAATAAAAACACAAGCACAAAGAGTCCAAAGAATAAAAAGCAGGCCCAACAAAATAGAGTAATGAATAAAGTGGGAGAAAATATACATATCTATCAGCACAGCCAACAGCTAAGTGCATAGGCCATTAACTAGGCTTAAACATTGACAGAAACGGACCGATTCATCTGTTACCAATTTAGCTACAAACCAAACAACAAGAGCAGGAAAAACCAAAGGGGGGGGGGAGCTCAAGTGGAAGGAAGCAGTGAATCATACTGTAGCCAAAGTCATCTCTTAAAAGGAATCATCTCAGGTAATGACCCCAAGACAACAGCTTCCTCTCTGACTCAGAATAATTGGTTCAATAGAGCGTTAATACCAAGGCTAGAATTAGGAAAAAAGAAAAGAAAGACCAAAGAATTAAGTGTCCTTGCTGCTTTTCTAACTAAAGGTCAGAAACTGAGGGGTCAGCTATCACTGTGCATCCTCTTCACTGTCACCACAGTCCTGCCTCATTCTGTCAGGGCCCAGACCCCTTCAGTAGTCCGTGCCCCTCACTCTGAAGCTGTCATGATATTTACGCACCTTATCAGACACAGAACACGCAAACTACATTCATTCATGGTATTGCTCGAACAACAATGCTTCAAAGTCCCAACATCAAACAATGCAACATCTTTTTTATTCTCTGGTCATTTTCACAGCTGGTCAGGGGTCAGACTCTGACGGCACAAAATCACATTTAATCTCCTTATCTGTGGGTGCTCTCCACAAGGTACTAAAACACCCTTAATCTGAGAAAACACTGCATGCAGTGCATGTTTCCATTTAACACATGAAAAGAGCTTAAAGGTTAACAAAAAAAAGATTAAAAAAGAAAAAAATCCCTTTAAAATTGTTCTGCAAATAGAAATTTGTGTCAACAGGATAATTAATCAATAAAGATCTCAAAAACCCAGGTGTGTGACTCACCACACGTTGCTCTTAAAACGGAGCACAATAAAATGGGGTCATATACTTTATTATGCTGCCTTAAGGATCGATTTCAACAACACCTGCAGGAAAAGTCCAACTGATGCAAACCCGCTGCAGCTGTTAACAAACTGCACATGAACCCTAATCTGATGGATTCAAATGGAATATGACAAACACATTGCACATTATGATAACATTTCAATGAAAAAGAAGTAGATGCTGCCCAAACAATGCCTCTGTGCACCTGTATATCACGCCACATTATTCACTCGTTAATTTGGTGTCAGACTGACTTATTTAGCGTTTCAAGCTTAATAGTTTTAACAAATTATTCTTTACAGGGTTTTTTTTGCCACTCTGTCTCTGAAAGGAATATAGTTAACATAATTAAAATGTCTTTGTTTATTTCATGCTAAATTAAATACATCAGCTCGGTGACTAACAATTGCTTTTACCATAAATGAATGTGAACCACTGAGATATATTGTGAACAGACCATCACTGTTTGCTACACAAAGGGGATAAAAAAGTAAATCATTTCTTATCATGTGAAGCAAAGGCTTCGTGCTCATGTAAACAGCTGCAAACCAAAGATGCTGGTACTGATATGTCTGAGAATGATCCACAGACATGGAAAAAATAAATAAATAAAATTTTAAAAGAATCACTGAAAAACACATGAAATTGGTTTTCCAATTTCAGCTATCATGAACATGCAGCGTCTCAAATTGGCCTGAGCGGCAGGGTGGTAATGATGTAAGCTAGGAAACAACAGCAGCTTTTTTTATCATTATTTTAGCCCTTATAAAACAATGTAAAGAGTCACAGGGGGCATGTTGAGGCAATCAGGGAATATTTGCAAGATGTGGTAAAGTAAAGACTGAATTCCATGAGAACTCCTCCCTTACAGCTGAACAAAATGAGCAAAATTCAATCTGTACGTGAACAAAGCCTGATTCAGGTGAGGGGTTTTCCACTGTGGAAACGGCAGAGATGGGTGGAAAGGCAAGTTTTATGTAGCCAATACTCACAAGTGTTATCAGGACAAAGAACACATGACTGAGGAAATGGGCTGAAAAGATATCACTGGGTTCGATGCTATCTCGAAGTCAGGGAAACTTAAGCAAATCAAACTGGTGACCCTTAAAATGACAAGGAAATCAGCCGAGCTTGTCAAAGTCGTTCAATCTCACTCTGATACTGACAAGAAGCGATGGTGGATATAAGCCCATATCCTGAAAATACAAGGCAAAACCGCCATCAAAACCGAGAGAGATATGGTTCATAACCAACATGCACCTGCTGCCTATGAAATACCTTCAATGAGCAACTGATTAGAGGAGAGCAAATCCATTTGGTTGTTTCAATACTTAGTTGAGTAAGAGTGATTAGCATCTGAAACAAGCCTGCAAAAATCCCACAAAGATCTCACAAGACAATCTGAATGCATCAGAACACTTTTTTGCAAACTACAAAGTTAATCTACAGCAACACTCTTAAAATTGATAATGTCATTACTCTAACAGATGGAGGCATAAAATAAACCATATGTACATGAGTAACAAATGCATACATAAAATTTCACAGATGGATAAATATTGCTAACACTATGGCACAAATATCTGTGGATTTATTTAGCAGCATTATATATGGCACAGAGTGAGTATTTCCTAAAAGGACAAAAATATGTAAATGCATTTTAAAAATCAGCCTTCAGTTTTTTCATATGATAGGATAAAGAAGCTCAGCACCTGCACACTTAAGGCCAACACTCAGAAAATAAGACGCAAACACCATCTCTTCATCTCTCAAAGACACACATACCCTCAAATGTAATTTAAAGGCTTTTTCTTAGAAGGCCATTTGTGAAGATTCAACAGAAGAGACCAGGATACACAGAGGTCTGTATGTACCTGCTGAGGGCCTTCCCCGTTGACCATTGGTGGGGGTGGTGGCGAGGCCAGGATTGGGAGTTCAGGGCTGAGAAGCTGGCCAGACTCCAGAGGTGGCGTGCGGTCTGCCATGTCTCCCTCATTCACACCACTGAAGAGGTACTGCTGCAAAAGAAAGGCAATGATATATGGAAGTGTACACAGTATATCACAAAGGTTTGCGACGTCACTGTCCCGGCAATCATTCAACCTGTGCTGATAATGCCGTTTATCCAGATTTCTTCAGGAGGCAGCTCCTCTCCTCCAGGTTGTATATATTACTATGAGTGCGTCACCAGCTAGTTTACTGATGAAAGTGTGCAGCGTTGTCTGTAAATTAAAATTAAATACTCCCCTTTAGGCTGAAGGATTTAAGCATGAACAAATGGATGATGTGTCTATGCACACACACACACATATATATATATACACCCTGTAAATGTTCTGGTAAGGCTGCATCTATCATGCATTAAGAACCAGATTATAATATGGCATCTCATTAACTCAATGAAAACTACTGGGTGACACAACCCCACCCCCCATCCTACCCCACCCCCAACAAAGAAGAAAAGGAATCAATGCTTCGACACCACTTTATAGGTGTCTGGGAAAAATGCTTGAAATGTGTGCATTATCTGATTAACATGGTCCGGCTCAGTATGGCCACTATAAGTGTAATGCCAATGATGGCCACTAGATTGTAGCTCTAAGAAAATTCTCCTTTCAAGATATTCTTTATTATTTCCTCTTTAATACGATTTATGAGCTGCTGGACAGCTAGCTTGTCTGGATTTCAAAATTGGACAACATTACTGACACATAAGTTATTTTGTACAACACGTGAAACTATTTCTGACTGTCTGGCTTATATTAAGTATACCGTTAGTAAACCAACAATTAGGCCTGAGGAAAATAATCCCAAATGGAAGCAGCCCAGTAGAGCAGAAAGGTTGATGAATAAATGGTAGTAAATTATCCGTCTCTATATCAAGTTTTGTTGAAGTGATGCAATCGGATTTACTCGACTTGCAACAATGAATCAAAGTGATCGTTTGTAACGCAAACATTCAGCATCATAAAAGAGCTCTCACTTCCGCAAGCGGTTAAATATCCCATTTTTTTTTTCAATACCATGCAGTGATGGTAAAAAATTCTCTTTTAGATGACAACCACCTGATGATCATATCACTGCAATAACAATGAATCTCATGTTACAAAGTGAGAGCAAATGAGACAAGCAAAATGCTTTGCCAAGTATCAAAATGGCATGTACACAATTCTAGAAATCAACAAACCAAACTCCAATTAGATCAAAGTCTGATAAGAAAATGTTTACTGATAAAATACAAAGTTGCTTTGATAGAATTTGACAATAGAAAAAGATGAAAAATGACAAACACCATGTGAGAGGTGTAATATGTGTCCTTGAACCTAATTACACTCTAGCGCATGCGTCCCTAAACCTTGCAGTGATCTGGCTTATCTGTTTGCTTTAGCCCCTCCCCTCCTTATGCTTAAACAACAAAGTCAGTTTACAGTCTGATGGTCATTGAACTAGATTTGAGGGAACTATTGCTATAGTGCAGGACTGACATGAGATTAGCATAGTATTACTAGCAGGCTTAAGATTAATAGTAGACTACCCGGGCTCTAATTAGGCCACTGAGCTCATCAATATATTCATAAAGCTCTACAAATTTTAAAACAAGTTTGTTCAAATCAAACTGATTTACCAAGACCACACTCACAGCAGCTACATAAAAATACATTAAAAAGGAAAACCCAAACAATTATTCCTTTTGCCTCTGACAACACATCTTTGACACATTTGGGGAAGTTAAAGGTTAAATTATTTTCTCACATGAGAAAAAAACACTCATCTTCATCATCATTTCATGTAATTCGATTGAAGTGAGAGGGGAATTATGAAGAATTTCTATGTATGCTGGTTATAAAAGACTTCCATGGGCAGCATGTTTCTCCTGCTATCATATGATGTAGGTACTTTCCCACTTTGCTCCTGTGACCTCTGCAGAGAAAGGAAGAAATGTGTCTTTAAAAGTTTAAATCATAAATCACCACAGAAACAACATCCCTGTTGTGGTTCCATGGAAAAGCCAGAGTGCATCTTTTCCTCTTGCAACACGCAAACATAGCTTCTGTGTCTAAACTGCGGTAACATCTGCTGTTGCCCCAACCGTACATCATATTTGTTTGTCGCAGAGAGAGTAGTCCGAGGACACAGCAGCTGTTTTTCGGTTACAGTTTCGGTTAGACTGAGAGACTAATGGAGTCGACAGTTAGAAACCTATTTTACTGTAGATAATCAGCTGCAACACCTGAAAAAACATGCCATATAAATGTAGCAGCTAGCCATCCATTAAGTGGATGCATCTGCTTCAGGCTTATTGATAGACACTTAGCTAACAACATGTCTGCCTCACTTTACATTATTGTTTATAGTTCTGCACTAAACGACATGCAAATACATTAATAAATAACGCTTAAGTTGATATCCAGGAATAGAGCTTCTTATTTAATGGCAGCGTTAATAACGTTAGCTTCCTTGCACCCAACAGAATTGTTTACTCTGACTACAGGTGTGTGATTAGCGTTATGTCATACTTGTTGTTATCTAACTGAAACTTAACCTTTTAGTAGGCACACGTAATAACCTCACGGTGATTTTGAGTTCCATTAAGAGACACGATTATAATACATGACAGACTGTCGCAACACAAATAGTTATTACGAATGGTGCAGCTAACGTTACTCACTCAGTCAGTTGGTTGGTACAGCAGCAGCAATCTTGACTGACACGACGGTGCACAGTGATGATTCCTATGCAGGTCCTCACGGGATATTTAAAGTCAGCAAGTTACAATGACCAACTATCTTCTGCAACACCTGAGACTGATAACTCGCTAGCTACCTGGATAAACACAAGAAAAGGCAAAACGTGACATGCTAGCGTTAGCTACCTAATGCTGCCTAGCTAATAGTTAGCAAGATGATGTGCTTTCCTCGTAGTATAAATGGTGACGTCTTGCAGTAACTGCACCTCAAACAGCTAAAGATATCTAGCAAGCAACAGTCTCGATACCACTGCTGATAATGCTAACGTAGCAGCTAGTTTTTACCGAGATAACTTTCCAGCCAACCCTGTTCCACGAATAAAAGGCAGGAATTTCGCCATCGCTTACAGGCTTGGTGCGCATGCGTATGAGAACAACTCACGATGATTCCCAAATTCCAAAATAGCGATTCCAGGCTTTATAAATTTTTCAGTGCTCAATTTTGTTTCGTATAGTGGGCATGCTTACTATGCGATGGTGCATAAATTAACTTCGTATGTTTACCCATATTTTCATGACTTTAAGGAAGACCGTACGGTTGACGTGTCTGTAACAGGTTCGTCCAAGTCAGCCATATACAAAGTGTGCGATGAAGTGATGAGGCGAGAAAATGAATCATGCCCCCTGTTTAACTAACCCTTCTAGGCTTAATTTTGCATAACTGTTGATGCCATACGCCACTCTGTGAGTTTCTTTTTCATTTCTTTAATTTGATTAATTATTTTAGTTTCTAGCCCACTGAAACAGCAACACGTTGCATATAAGGCGTAATGTTTATAGTGTTACCACATGTCCTTTCCGAGAAAATACACACATATCTGCAAAATGCAAGATAGAGGTAAAAATAAATTAATAAAGTTTATCTTCAACTCCAAAATATGGAGTTATATAGAGTCCTTAACTCCAAACCACAAATGTTCAAATCAGTGCCAAGAAGCATTGAACTAACATATATCCTACTGAGTTGCACTACCAAGTAAGTATCTATCTATCTATCTATCTATCTATCTATCTATCTATCTATCTATCTATCTATCTATCTATCTATCTATCTATCTATCTATCTATCTATCTATCTATCTATCTATCTATCTATCTATCTATCTATCTATCTATCTATCTATCTATCTATCTATCTATCTATCTATCTATCTATCTATCTATCTATCTATCTATCTATCTATCTATCTATCTATCTATCTATCTATCTATCTATCTAAAACTACTTGTATTGAAGCAGCTGTTTTTATTTAACCAAAGAAAGAATGTACACACACACACTTCCTATATGTCTAAATATATTTGAGCTATATTCGTCTAAAAAGGTGTGACGTGTCAGACTAGACAGGGCTCCACCTGCTGGACTTTATAAAGCAGGACCTCTGTGCCTCAGTTTTGGAGTGATGAGGGGGATTTGTAGTAATTTTCTACTAAACTGATGTTGTGAGGATGATCTATAGTTCCAGTTAACCCTTTGAGGCGACCTTCTTTGAATTGTTTAATATAAATGTCTTACCCTCTTTTTGAACGTTTGTTTCTACTGTTTTTGCTGCAGAACAAAAAAGCATATCAAGAAAATATTCAGGAATTAAACATTTGCTTTTCATCTTGTTTCTCATAAGATGTCAAGATGGAGATCGAGTAAAAGTAGCGAGACTTAAAATGAAAAAAGGAAAAAGAAAAAAACAACTCCAAGCAATAGAAGGTTGATGTAGGGAAGTCACACAAACACATTTGTGTACACATAAATGAAACAAGCTGTGCTCTGCGTGGGACCTCAGCAGCAGACGGCTGCACCCACAATGCAGGGAGAAATGCAAGATGAGTGGCCACATGTGTGTGGGGTTTTTTTTTTAACTGTGATCTGGGTGGGGAAGGAGGTATTTGTTGTATATAGCTTGCAGAGGTGTGTTCAATATTCTATATTTCTCATGCTGCTGTAACCTGTGATGTCGGATAAAATAAATTATTATGTATGTTATTAAAACGTCTGCAGTATACTTATGGCCTAAAATATAAGAAAAATCATGGATTGTTCCCATAAAAGCAGGTAAACAATGTATAGTTACTAAAAACAGAAAAATAAATAACAACAAATTCATTAATTGTACGTTGTGGATTGTGTAATTTTACGGAGAGTTTTGAGAACAAATGAAATTGCTATTTCTATCTGTGCACAGCCTTTTATGCAGCTAAGTTATTAAGGCCTACTGTACTGTACTCATCTGATACAGAAACCATTGAAGCTCCAACCTCCGACTCTCTTTAAACACACCATGGGACTACAGGAAGTAAGCTGAGGGTAAGTTTTGTTTTTTTAAGTGATGATGTAGTGGTCAAAGCTAGCTACAAGAAGGTGCAGCCACAGCTAACAGACCCACGCTAGACTATTGATATGATTCCTTCAGAAAAGTGTATGTTTTGCCGTTAGATAGAAAACGACATCGTGGACGAAACACTGGCTAGAACAACAGCAAGGTAACGTCAACAGTTGGAGCCTTCAGCGGTTCCCAGTAGCAACAAGACTTCTTAATGCTAATTAGCTCAATAGTTTTGTGCTGGATTGTACTCTTTTAGATGGTAGTTTTTTGTGGATTATAGACGGCACATTATAAACCTTTGTGCTGCAGTTTATAGGCTGCAAGTGTTAGGCAGCGAGCCTAGCGTTTGTGTTGTCTGTTTGTATCCTCTTTGCATTTGAAGTGTTGGAACATTTCATGGAAGCGGGGTGGGGTTAGGCAGGGGTGGGTTCATGCTAAGTGCAACTTCACATTATCATTCATAAGACAGCAGCTGTATGTTTGCCAGATGACTGAAACATGTCTTTATAAGGGTCTTTTGAGAATCTGAAGTGTGTTAAATCAGATTTAGAAGTGTTTTTTCTGCGCCTGGTGTTGTGATTCAGCCATGTTAGATGGAGTGTTATTGCTGATATGCTTTTTATATAGTGTGAGCTGCACATTAGACCAGGTAACGCAAGACAGCAGACTTACACAAGTGCAGAAACGGCCACATGGATCATTTATTTAATCTCCAGTGAATACTGAGGCACATGTGGTAGTAGAAACACTGAGAGCTTTTATTTCAACTGGATTACCAGAAGAGGGAAGTACTTTAACTTCATAAATATTGGCAGAAAATGTAATGTAAATATTAAATTAGAAGTTCTAGTTTGGATTATTATCACTGACATATTAGTGTTCAAGCAGCTGGAGATGGAGGTGATTGTTCTAAGCAGGGATGCCAGAGAGATGACCAATGAAAGAGGAAAGTTCTGAGTCTGTTATCCGTTTTTGGGCTTCCACTTTTTGATTTTTGGCAAGATGTTTTATCAGTTGAAGACCACACACACATCTCAGTTGTGACCCTGACTCCAGTCTACTTTTTAAAATTTTTATTTCTTACTTCAATACACAAGGGTTGCAAATCACTGATTTATTTTTCAACAGTGGCTTGTATTTAAAAAGCTAAACAGCACATTTAAAATCTAATCTTTTGGTCTTGTACCAAGAAAACTTTTTTCTTGACTGATACTATTTCAGACTTTCGTTGAATGTTTGAAATGGTGTAAACTGGAACTTTCTCATCCCATCAGTAAACTTGCATTATTGTGTTTAGCTGAGTCCGCATGCACACATGTATTGACGTGTCTGCAAAACTGGGCTCAGCACAAACATGCTGACACTTTAAGATGCGGGATCTCTCATTCATAACTTATCCTCTCTGTTTTTAACTTTATGCATCAGGCTCTGCTTCTCAGTGCCTTTTTTTTTGCAATGTTAATTGCTCTTTATTTAAGCTTAGTTTTGTTAGACATTTTTAATAACTGATCTGTCAAAGTCAGCTAGACCATAAATGCTTGTATTCAGAGCAGTGTAACTGTGTGTTTTTCTGTCTTCACAGCTGTAGCATGCTGGACATAGGGAAGTGGCCAGTGTTTGCACTCCTTCCTCCTGAGGAACTACGGCTTATCCGGCAGGCTTGTGTCTTTGGCAGTGCTGCAAATGAAGCTCTCTATGTCACAGTTAATGACGAGGTAACGTTTGTGCTTTAAGCAAGGGTTCCTTAATCCTCTAATTTGGACTGAGGTGTGCAGTTAGACTTAATAGAGTTTATCTTTTTCACAGTGTTGATTTGACCTGTTTTCTTTTATTTTGACAGTCGATTAAACAAAAGTGCTTCTGGCTTCTCACTCTCTGATATAAGGGGCAGTTCTCCGCGCAGAGATAAGCAGATAGAATGGGGTTATCTTTAGCCATATCGGCCTAATACCCAAGCAAGCTCTATTTTTATCCCATGGAAAGGTGCTGTACGTGCCTCATCTGTCTAGCTTTGCTCATTTGTTTGCCCCTGACACAGGTGAGGTTTCGGAGCAAACACTTGGCAAAGAATTTATTTTGGTGGGTTTTATTGAATCGATTTGATTAAGTATAGAATTCATGATTAATGTTATTAACAAATATTTGAACTACTATTAATAATGATAATAAAACACTGCTGTACATTTCTTACTGATGTTACAAGGGCTGTACAAGAAGGAATAAGGCAGATAAGGTTAAATGCTTGATCATGTGACCGTAATGATAAACGACAGTGTTTTGGGTAAGTTGTCTCACTAAGTATTCATAGGTGTATAAGTACAACCCCCTGACAAAAAATATGGAATCACCGTACTTAGAAGATATCTATTCGACCTATTTACACAGTAAGAATATAAAAATAAAACTCAGTTATGGAATGAAATTATTACCTTTAATAGCCGAACCTTCTGGCTTTGTGAAACATGCCAAAAAAAGTTGAGTTTTTCTAAAACAGTTTTTTGCATAATTTCTTTCAGATGAAGTAGAGAAAACAATTGTTGAATCGCTCAATTGTGAGGAAAACAACTGCCTTGTAATTTGCATTTCTAAAATGAATTCCTGCGTGAGCTTTGACACCCAAATGAGACAGCTGTTAAGAAACAGCTTGCAAAGCTTTACAGGCTGTTGCACCAGGCTGAGTTGCACGAACCATGGCCCAAACTGGAAAGCTGTCAGCGGAAACAATGGAAGATTAGAAAACTCTTTCAAGATGCCAGTTCAGCTCAGTGTGGCACAAGATGTTTGTTGTTTCCTGACAGTTATGTCTGAAAAAAAAAATCAAAGAAATATGTCTGAAAGAGAGAACACACAAATAAGAGATGAAAAACAAATGGGCACATATAGCTGGAAGAAGCTGAGATTGACAGAGAAGCCAAATCGTCCCTTACCAAACCAGAAGAAAGCAAGGTGACAGAGGGCTAAAGAGAAGCTGTCACGGACCGTAGATGGTTGGATTAAAGTGATATTCAGTGATTAGATAAAGAGAATTTCTTCGGTTTAGGTTAAAGGAAACCTATAAAGTTGACTGCTTGAAGAAAACGCGTTTCCACAATCACTGATGACATGGGTTTGATGACAGGTAAAGGAGGAGATGGCAGTCAGTACCTCGACGGCAGATGAACAAACTCACTCCATCAATCTAAAGGAGGTTTGGTGATGATGAAGTATTTTTTTAGGATAATGCAACTTGCCGAAGAGCATTCAAACTTTTCTTCAGGAAAGACTTATCAACACGGTGACGTGGCCAGCAAACACTTCGGATCTCAGTTCGGTTCTATCGCCATGTCTTTAGTTTTGTTATTTTATTTCATGAAACGCAGAATGAACATAATGTCTGTGAGTGCTTGTAAATACCTGTGAACACTAGTGTGTGGAGTATACGTTTAATTTCTAAGCATCGGTTGCACTTCGGCTGCATTTGCTGCTTGCAGGTCTTTGCTTTAGGCACCAACTGCAGCGGCTGTTTGGGACTCGGAGACCTTCAAAGCACTATTGAGCCGCGTAGGATTGATGTCTTGTGTGGAAAGAAGATTGTGTCCCTGAGCTATGGAACAGGACCACATGTGGTTATCGCCACTGCAGGTAATCGGTTCAGAATGTAACATTTCAGAAAAGCTGTATTTGTCCCCAAGGTGAAGGCAGAGGAAGAGAAAACCCATGTAAACAGAACCATACGAACTAATGTAGTTTTCTAATGGCTGACCATTGCAGCCACAACTTTATATCCAAAATTCACCCATTAAACCTTGATACTTTTTGTTGAAAGTGCTGTACATTTGTGAATCAAAGAAAGGGTTTAGCTGGTGTTATGCTTTTATGTTTGCATTTACTCATTGCACTCAGAAGTGTGCATCACACCACATTTGAAGCATAGCACCACTTTACACCAGCTTCTGATTACACTGAGCTGTGACTGATCATGAGTTGCAATTATGTTAAATGCCTCATTTAATTTGGTGCTGCATTGTCTTTTATCCAGGTGTCTTTACACTTTTTTTTACGTGATCTGTACAGCTAAGTCATTTTTAACTGACTCCACATCCTCTTTGATAGAGAACAGAAAGTCAGGTTCGACATACAGTTTGAGTTTATTCGTTCTCTCCCACTTTGGACGTGTTTTTTCTGTCATTCAGAAATATTTAAGCTCCATAAAAAAACAACATGTGATACCTAATGGGAGTAGTGTTGAGCTTTGGCTGTAAATCTGGTGAACTCAACTGTTTACAACATGAAGAAGAGTTTACCCACTGCTGTGTAGATGGTGAAGTATTTGCCTGGGGCCACAATGGCTACAGCCAACTGGGAAATGGGACCACCAACCATGGACTGATCCCTGCTTTGGTGTCCACCAACCTCCTTAGTAAGAGAGTGACAGAGGTGGCCTGTGGCTCCCACCACACTATTGCCCTCACCACAGATGGAGAGGTAAGTCAACCTCTCTTGTGTCCTCACTTGAGTGTGTTTCTACTCAGTACATCTTTGGACAATGAGTTTTTATCTCTGTGGCTAGGTGTTTGCATGGGGTTACAACAACTCCGGCCAAGTAGGTTCAGGGTCTACTGCCAATCAGCCAACACCACGTCGGGTCAGCAGCTGCCTGCAGAACAAAGTGGTGGTCAACATAGCCTGCGGTCAGCTCTGCTCTATGGCTGTTCTGGACAATGGAGAGGTACCGTGTCATAGAATTTTGAAGTTGTTATATTTATTCATTTACTTTTGGACAGTCGTGTGCCTTCATTTGAAAGTGGAGGGACAGAAAAGTAGACGGAGAAGACTCAAAGCTTGTATTGCCCACTTAACCAGTTAAGCTAACCTAAACCTAAAATACGGCTAAGATATGGCTCTCATTCCACTAGAGAAGTGGTTTGTAGCATACTTTACAACAGGCTATTGGGAGTGAGCCATAATCAAATAAAAAAAACACCCTCCACCAATGTCCTTGTGAAGTTATGTGCATACCCTGAATTTGTCTTTTGTAGATCTATGGTTGGGGCTACAATTGCAATGGACAGCTGGGTTTGGGCAACAATGGAAATCAGCAGACGCCGTGCAGGATCGCTGCCCTCCAAGGTGTCAACATAATCCAGGTAAGTTGGACTTTTTCCTATTACAAGAGAAATGTGTATTTATCTTGAATTTTTTGGCAGCAACACGTCTCAAAAAGATCGTGACAGAGCCATGTGAGTAGCATCCCGTCTTCTGTAAAACTGTCTATAAGCACCTGTGAACTGAGGAGATCAGCCACAAAGCAATCTTCAAGATAAAATTCTTTTGTAACAGATGCAGTGTGGTTTAAAATATGCAAGGAGAAGGCATCATCTGTGCAGGAGCCTGTATTTAACTTTCAGCTTTGATGGTACCTTTCCAGATGTGCCAGTTCCATGGCTGTTTGTGGAGGTCACGGTGAGCTGCGTTCACAGACAGTGGTTTCTGGAAGTGTTCCTGAGCCCATGCAGTGTTTCCCATGTCTGTTTTTAATGCAGAGCTGCCTGAAGATCACAGACATCACTGATTTTCAGCCGTGCTCACAGACATGTCTAAAGGTTGTTTGAGTCTTCTGATGATGAAATGTTCTATAGAAATACTACAAAACTTTATGTTTGGGAGCACTGTGCTGAAAGTGTTCCACGATTTTTAGATACGCCCAGCTTTACTTGTAAGAGACTCTGCCTTCCAAAGGTGCTCTTTTTCTACACAATCATGTACCTGAGCTGTTGCCAATTAACCTTAATATTACTATCAACATGTTCCTCCCTCTGTTTCTTTTATAATCGCACTCTTTCCGAGCTTTTTGTTGTCCCCAGCTCTACTTTTTTGAGACATGTTGCTGCCATCAGCTCCAAGCTGAGCTAATGTGTGAATATCAGGAAATGTCAAATGTTCTGTTTTTCTTAACATTGTACACAATGTCCCAGTTTTTGTGGGTTTTTTTTTCTTGAAAATGCTCCTCCTTCCAAACAGGTCGCGTGTGGATATGCACACACGCTGGCGCTTACAGATGAGGGCTTTGTTTACGCCTGGGGAGCCAACTCATATGGACAGTTGGGAACAGGCAATAAAAGCAACCAAGCTATTCCAACTCCAATAAACACAGATAAAGAGAGGTTGGTACATCACTTTACGCTGTTCTAAAGGAACAGCATCATGTCAGTGACAGTCATTCATCACGGAGGGCTACATGATGAATAATAAGAGTTTTTCTGATCCCAAAGTAGTGTTCACTGTATATATGCTTCTATTCATCAATACTGAAATAATTGGTAAGAATTTATAAATGGATTTACCTCTTTTCTAAATGTAATGAGTGTATTTCTGTGCAAAAGCTGTGCATTACTAGTACTTGAAGGTTTGAATTCTGATTTGCTAGGATGGTGGAGGTGGCTGCATGTCACACCAGCCACACATCAGCTGCCAAGACGCAGAGCGGACAGGTTCTGATGTGGGGTCAGTGTCGAGGTCAGGCAGTGTGCAGCCCTCACCTCACCCATTTCAGCAGCACCGATGACGTGTTTGCCTGCTTCGCCACCCCAGCAGTCACGTGGCATCTTCTGTCAGTGGGTAAGTGCTGTGTACAGACAACTGAAGAAGATGTAGGGCTCATAGAGGTCAACACTTTTCAATAATCAAGGCAATTCAGTTGAATATTTCAAACTGTTAACCCTGTGACCAGTTGGGGATAATTATGCAGTTGGCACATATCTGTGTGTCATAGGTGCAAATTCCTGGAAGTGGTCTAAGAAATAAACAGGATGCTGTGTTTCCTCTTCATGTCAAACACATTCTTCTATGAACTCTGCTCAAACTGAGGAGCATTAACATTGTTGGAGCTTCATTTGCTGTTTACACTGTAAAGCGAATGATATCCCATAAGAATCTGTTGAATTGACAATCGCCAGTCTCATGAGAGGAGTCTTTTCTTTTAGAACCATTTGACTGTCGGGTCAGAGGAACAAATGGTGATGGGAATGTCTTTATTTGCCTGTATTGCCTTTCTGTTCTGTTATGAAAGAGTCGTGTCTATAACTTTTAAAGAAATTGCCTTTTAAATGTCATTTCTGTCATCTTTATAAGAAAATGTAATACCCTGTACATATGGTGTGTGCTGCTGGTTTACGCTGGAACTTCGCAGTTGTTACAAGACTTTAAAGTGGACACTAAACAGAATGTAGCACTTACCCAGTTTAAGGTAAAAACAAAAGAATGACTCAGTTCTCTGTGCTTTTTCCAGATGGAGATGACTACCTGACGGTCGCCCAGTCTCTGAAGAAGGAGTTTGACAGCCCAGAGATTTCTGACCTGAAATTCTTGGTTGATGGGAAATGCATCCATGTTCACAAAGCTCTGCTGAAGATCAGGTAAAATTCTAATTCTGATCTGTTCTAACATGTACAAAACAGTTTTCCTGTTTTCCTTTATGTGATGAAACCACAGTACAACATTACAGTTGCTTTCATGAATAGCAGAAGAAGTGAAACGGTGTCTTCTTCTTTTTATACTGGGCCTGTATCCTTTTGCACTCAGATTTTAACAAAACATTTTCCTTTTCACCCTCTTGAGAACAAACTGCTTCTCCATCCTGACTTTCATTTTGATCATGTGAGTGTATTTTTCGCTTTGTGATGCTGCGCTTCATCATAATTAATGAGAACACTTGGCAAACAATACTGGGATTTTCAGAGGAGGAGAAGCAGCCTTTTATCATGCTGAACTCTGTTCTTTTAAGTTTCAGCAACATAATAAAAATGATTTTGTCTCCATTATGAATGAAAACATGAGGAGCTTTAATCTAGGACAACAAAAGTAACATCCACTCGATGTATGCTGTCTTCCTATATTTAAACCTCATCTGGGAGACAGTGTTTCCTGTTAGTCATGGAGACGCAGGGCGGCCTATTGTTTCCCGTGTTTCTTTTTATAACAGCACTTGAACACAGAGTATCTGCATTCCAGGCCCTTGCTCTTTTGCACTGTCAGGAGGAAGGAGCCAGACTGTCTGCTCCGTCTCCCTTATTGCATATGCTCCCACAAATGTGCAATTGTGCAGAACTTCTACAAATTACACGTTAAAGATGCTTCCTGATAGAATGAAACTCAGTTGTTTGTTCTGCTGCGTCCTGAGAAGAACTGGTAGAGACAGTGTTTGGAGCTGACCGAGATTAGCAGTGAGGAGGATGAGAAGCGTTTTCAAAAATGTAATCAGGTTATCTGAGGCCCAGAAGGAGAGAAATATGGAAAAAGGCAGCGAGCTAGAACTTTAGTCTACCTCAGGGGGTATATACTGGAGATATATATATGTGTGTGTGTAATGCCCTTGAAAATGAATCTTGAGTTTGATAATGTGAATCAATAGAGTAAATATGTTGGGCTGCAAAAGCTGAGCCCTTTATTTACTATTTATTAGTATATATAGAGGTCCAGAAATATTTCAACACTGACTCAGTGTCAGTTTAGCTTCATATAACCATATTCAAATTAAAGCCACATAATGGATATCAGCAAAGGGCCGACTCTCAACGATAATTTGAGCCTGTTTAGATCCAAATTACATGAAGGAATTACAGTTCTTGGCTATGTAAAACCTGTTTTTAAAGGCTCAGTTGTATTTTGATGAATTAGCTTAACATGAAATAAGATTTTTTCTTGACAGACGTCGCCTGCCTGAAGTTAGGAAAGCACGGACATCACCAAAGAACTGTTTGTCTTCTTCGTAAAGCTCCCCCAGGCATGTGTTTTAGCCATCAGTTTTATCTTAAATGCAGCTCACTCAGGTTGACGTCAGGTGATTGGCTCTGCCGCTGCAGAATGCTTCACTTATTTAGCTAAAGAAACTTGTAGCTGCTTTCACAGTGTTGTTTCAGGTCAGAGGTTTTCTAAATGTAAGGCAGGCCTCCCCAGGGGGAATTCCTGAGTTTCAGGGGAGATGGATGGGGGAGATTTTTCTTGTTGACTTGGTTTTAATTTGCTGGCTCTTTCTATTGTTGTGTACTTCTGTTCTCTCCTGCTCTGTGAAGCACTTTGGGCTGCATGAAAGGTGCTATATAAATAAATAAAGTTTCAAGTCATTACTCTTCTTTACCTTTTCAAAAGAATAACGTGTGTTTTTCACAAAGTCAGAAGTGAGTTAGGACACAACATTTGCACATGTAGTGTGAAACAGTGTGAAGCTAAAACTAAGCAGACAGTTTATCTCTGTACACCCCATAATTCATCCATAAATGCTTCACGCTGCCTCCTCGTGTTTTAAAGGCAGTTCTCCGTTTCTAAGGCCTGTATCATGTAAATTTAGTCATTTTCACCAGTGTTCGAGGAGCCGACGGACGCCTCTGTGCCTGTCGGCGCGCAGCTCCAACGTTTGTAGGCGTGTGGACTGCGCACGTCGATTACTCATGCACCTGGATGTGTTTTCATCAAGGAGAAAAACACATCAGACAAAGACAGGGAGGAGCAGAAGAAAATCATGAACACTTGGGTTGATTAGGGACTTTGCAGGAGAACTGCTGTTAGCCACACGTTTCCGGTGAACTATAGAGAATTTACACACCCTTTCATGGGAAGCTTCGGTGTGGCTGACCTGAAGGCTTGTTTGAAAAAGACGGTGTGCGCGTTTGCAGAGTCCCTTTCTGTTTTTGGACATAGAAACCAGGATATGTGCACCTGGCCTCTGTTCTCTGTCTCTGTTCATCAGTCATTAACTTCCTTCTTGCTTTTTTTTGTTCTTCCTTTCGTTCTGGTTCTGGTTGATCGGTTCTGTCTTTTAAAGTTTTCGGCACAGTCTGTTGGTCTCAGCGTTCTTGGGTTTATGAGTGATTTGCATCCTGAGGTGTACTCTCTATTTTTTTTTTAAGTCTTCTCTTTATCGTAGATTTGGACAAACATATGTCCTCCCGTGAGTGGGATTTTTATTTATCATGGAAAGGATTCTGTGTTTATCCACTGCTGCTGTCTCCTGTTAAACGTGAGAACAAATAATATTTAATTTCCTGGTTAAACGGTATACAGTTGATCGATACTGTTTTTTTACACTATTGTATTACTTTTAGGATGCTGTTTGGTTCGTTTACACTGATTTCATGTCTGAAAAAAATGCTGAATTGGTCTGATCAAGAGGAATACTGGAGACTTGAGCTGCAGTAAGGTTTGTTTCATCTGTAATAGCTGGGCAAACACATGCTCATTCACTGCTGTGTTTTCTTCTCTTACCTCTCCAGGTGTGAGCATTTCCGTGCGTTGTTGAATGAAACGGATGAAGATGCCATAGAAATTCACCAGTTCTCATACCTGGTCTACAGAGCCTTCCTGGAGTATCTCTACACAGACACTATTAACTTGCCACCAGAGGATGCTATTGGTAAGCCTTAACGCGGAGACTTTACAGCCGAGAGAACCAGAAATTTAAACGCTCAGCTGTGTGTGTGTGTGTGTGCAGGACTTTTAGATTTGGCTACATTCTACCGAGAGACGAGGCTAAAGAGATTGTGTCAGGAAACGATCAAGAGAGGCATCTCTGAAGAGAACGCCATCACTCTGCTCTCTGCTGCGGTCAAATATGAGGCGCGGGTAAGCTTATAGCCCCTGACACACAGTCAGACACCATGGTGGTGGGGGCCTGCACAGTAGCTAGTCAGTTACACTCCTCAGCACTGACCAGATAGCCCTCTTCATTTTTAGGACCTGGAGGAGTTCTGCTTCAAGTTTTGTGTCAACCACCTAACAGCTGTCACGCAGACCCAGGCCTTTGCAGACATGGATCATGACCTGCTCAAGACCTTCATTAGTAAAGCCAGTCGCTACGGGGCCTTCAAAAACTGACTAGAGCGCCCCTGTAATGATGAACTCAAGAAGATGTGGTTTAATCCCACGGAGGAGAGCCAGCCAAAGTAAACAGCCGGTTGGTCAGCTCTTGAAAGACTTGTCACAGGGGATGTAAATACTGAGGAGGGAAATGGTTTAAGGTTTCACCTGCTAACTGATGCTTCTGTGTTATTCTTGTAAACCTCGTCCAAACACACTTGAGTGGGTTGGAAATATTGGGTTACTCCGCTAATCCAGTCACGAGCAGGCAGTGCAGGGGCTGAACAGGAAGATGTGCCACAGTAGTCGTCAATCTGTTGTTTCTCTGTCACTGACAACGGGCTCAGCAGAGTCTGTTTGTTCAAGTCTGTTAACACACAAAAGGGTGCCAGATGTCTGAAAATGCTTTCGACTAATCTCAACCGGTCACAAAAATCCATCAGACAAATTTCATAGCTCATTATGTCTCATCAGTGATGACATAAAGGGATCAGCAACAAACAATTGAGCGCTGAATCTACCCTTTTACACATTGCTGCTTTTCTCTTGTAGCCGGACCCTCATATCAGTCAGCTGATGTTGGCCGATCACAAGAATCTGTTTCTACGTTTTCTTATTTACACATATGAAAAGTTTTTTTTACAGTAACAGGAAGGAGATGAAGATACTTCAATAGCTTTAGTGTGTGAAATGAATAGCTTAAAAGTTATTAAATAACGGCCCCCACCCAGTTGTGTAACCAACTTGTATTTTGGATGCCTTGATTGTCCAACTTTCTGGATTAAAGTGTATTAAACTGTCTTCTTGCATTAGACTGGAACATGATGCATAAATTATTCGACAGCTTTGTTAATGAACAGTCTCACATTTAAGCAACGATGTTGTCACTTTGTCTTAGTTACTCATTCGTTACTTATATGCCATCCTAATCTATGGTCACCGCTTGGTATTGATGCTGACTGACATTTGGACTGATGAGAGCAGATGTGGTCAGTTCCAACTCTTTTTGGGTTGTTTTTTTTAAACGTACTATGACATGTGTACAGGTATTCTGCTGGAGGATGTGTGTGCTGCTGGAAACAATGCTTGACTCACACAAACATGTTGATTCTTGTGTTTCCTGATGGTGACGGTACACTGTACACTCATTTTTCACTTGAATTTCCTTGGAATTTGGTATGTTTACAACAATTTTTTTTATTAACTTATTGGCAGCGGACTTTTTACAAGGATTTGTTTTTATGTCTCCCCAGATTGCTCCTTGTGGTAATGATATCGTGCTAGCTTAGTGTAATTGATAGCAGACTCCATTTAAAGCTCGTGTAGGACCTCGAGGTAAAGCCCAAACGGAAATCAACACAGAGCTTCATTATTGCTTTAACAAGCCAATTAGTATTTTAAAAAGCTTGTGTTTTATCACTTTGTATGAAAAATGCTACTGACAGAGGCACAAATGGTAACATTTCATAATGTTATGTACATAAAATCAAAATAAACAGTTTCATTCTTGATGTATATGCTATTGCAAAACACACCTCGAGAACTTTATCGCAGAAATGGTAACCAGTTGGGGTCAGTGTTTGTATGTTTTGTTGTATGTTTGTTGGCGAGCTTTTACGTCACTGCTGATAATAATTTCCTGCATGTTAGGGTTGCTGAATAATAGGTCCACCTGCAACTATCATAAGAAGTGCACCATTTGATACGGTGTGTTGAAATTTCCACAGGAAGTGGCAGAAACCGGCAGGGATGAAGTGCGATTAGAGTGTGCAAACTGAAATGCAGCACGTGGAGTTTCATTTCTTCCTGCCAGAGCAACCTTCTGGTTTATTATACATGTGGTTGTGCGCTTCCTCAACGGCACATTTAACACCTTTTTTTTTTTTTTTTAAATTAAGTCAAAGTTGAAATGTTAATTTTGCTGAGACTGTTGAATAATGTTGATCGTGTGTCAACACCACAGTGAAATGTTAAAAGGCTTTATTATGAGTCCTAACAGATGATCATGTATGTTTAGGTGTTATGTGATGAATGCCAAATCATCACCAGAGAGATGACGATGATGCTAGATCTCCATTCTAGCCAAAGACTAATCAAATGAGTAAATCAAGTGATTCGTGTCGTAAATGCTGAGAGGAAACTGATGGACAAGTATCGGCTGCTTTCTGATGACAGATCTACCTAAACAGTGATTACCCAACTTTGCTATTTGTAGCAGGAATAACGCAGGTTGTTCTTAATATGTTTCTGTTTTTTTGTCTTTAAACCCAACATATGATGAATTAGGCTTTCAGTCATGTTAATGTTTTGTTTTTTGTGGACTAAACCGAGTTAAAACGTAGCTACGCGCTGTAGTAGTACCAAACTGCTCATCCTATCAGTGACAAGTTAAACAGTTTTACAAGTCAAATGAGGAAGTGTACACAACTGCTAACGGTCGCTGGCTCTCTGCCATGTTACTCTGTGTCAAAGTGTGAAATAAATCCTGATTTAGTTTTACACATCGAGGCACTGACATAAGAGGTTCAGTGGAGTAGAAAAGGTGTCAAGTGCCATGAAATGGTTATTTTATTTTAAGCACTTTGAATTGTTTTGTGCATGAAATGAGCTATACAAATAAATTTGACCTGACTTATTGAAAGTAGTCCAGACAAAACTCTACTTCAGTTAGGAGTGAATGTGCGTACTTTTTTTCCTCCAAAATAAACGTAGGGTTTTTTTCTTTGCAGCTTGGTCTAGTCTGGGGTAAATATAACACGCGTCTGATGTTTTGCAGTCTTAATTAGTGAGAAGTTGTCTGTTTGATGGAAGAGAACTTAGCGTCATCTTCTTTGTGGCTTCCCTTTTGTCTTTACCAGCTTGTGGCTCCTATGGTTGTGCCTTTTACCCAGTTTTATAAGCCTGTACGTAGTTAAAGGTTTAAGACGACCTTTTACTTTACATATTTCTGCATTTTGCTTTTACCCTTTCTTTTTGAAGGGAACAAGCATTGACCCCACGGTGTGAGGGGTTAAGACAGGAAGGGTTAAAACAGGAAAGACACTTAGTTGAGTGTTGAGAGACACTGCTACATGCTTACAGGGGGAGTCAAAACAGGTGGGATGAAGCCTAGTGGAAAAGTACCGGACACCGGGAGAGAGGGAGGAGTTTTCCCACACAGGGAGAGAAGATATGGGAATGGAGCAGAGATGGGGTACAAGGCCGATATCGGACCAAGGACCAATCGGGGAAAGCCAAGTCTAAACCACGGCTCCTCTCCAACGTTTGGACCACTAATGTATCAGATTTGTATGGCAAAATAAAAGCTTATTTTGTTTCTGAGCCTGGCAGAGAGAGGTCCACAGCGCTGTGTAACTTCAACCATTTAATAAATTCTGAGCTAGACCTGGAGTTTGTATTTCCTCTCTCAGACCGCGAACACGACAACGTCTATTGGCACGCCTGTTTCTGGCTGCTTCATTACCAGTCAATCTTTTTTTAGTCTCATGTGACTATAAACCCTAGAAAGAAACGTAAGTGGACTAGCTTCAGTACTCCTCTGCAGAGCTACTCAGGCATGCACAAAATAGCTCGGGAGGCTGGTGCGAGGCGTAAATGAATGGCGACATGAAAAAGGGAAACTGCCTCCGTGGTAATTTTTCCTCAGTTTAGCGAGTATTGCTTAATTAATTTGTGCAAACCAAGCAGAAATGAGAACTACATCTGAGGTTTTTAAACTTCTGATGTGGACACATGCCCACTCTTTACACTTGAACATTGTGGAATATTCTGCATGTACAATAGTTTCTGGTTAATCATCAGTCTAATCTCAAGTGCTTATATGTTTCCTGTTCAGCACCTAATTATAAGCTGTTCGGCCACAATGCAGATTTAGCTGCATCTTGTATTCAAACCAGTTTCAAACATTTTGCTCGCATCACTTCTCATGCTGCCGTTGATTTAGCACAACGGCGGTTTGTGGATTGAAAATGGGTCAATGTGACATTGATGATTTACCTCTTTAACCACTGTGCATGCAAAGAGAACTTGTGTGGGAGTGAAAATAGTTTGTGGGTGGGGAGTATTTGGTTTATAAAACAGTGAAAACTTTAGGTGATGAGCCAAAGATTTCCCTATAAAATGTCAAGACTGGTTTTGTTTTCACTTGTGATTTTCCAGAAAAGATTAGGATACAGATAAGTTGTCACGCATCTGACTGATCTTTGTGTTTCTGGTATATTGCATGAAGATATGTGTGGTTATCTGGGGGGGAAAAAAAGAAAGTCATTTCCCTTATTTTTATTTCTATGTTTAAACATTATTCTTGCTCCTTCTTTTATGAAATTTGTGTTGGGCCTACCCCCAGGAGGACTCGTGCCCTCAGTGGTTGGCGTATCTGCAGTTCTGTTGGATGAGCTGCCTCATTGTGGCCTGTTTGTTTGGGGATCCCCGCACAACATTTGTGCAGCCGCTGTTTCCACGGTGAACATGAGAGAGTGAGCCGGAAGCCCTTTGAAGCACAGTCAGATGGCCCAGAGAGCCTTTATCTCTGAAGACATTTGTTTTTCACTTTGCATTTTGGATGGTTGCTTCTTATTTTTACCTTTATGAAACACAGCCATTTATGAGAGTAGTCTAATTTTCTTCTTAAAGTCAAGTGCGAGTCTGACATCTTGACACCAAAGTCATGTCTCAAGTCTTTTTTTGGTAATCTGTTCCTCAGCTAGTTATTAAACATCATCAAAATTAATGACACTTAAAAATGTGATATTCCAGTTTAACATTGTGATGAATTATGTATTTACAGTAAGTATAAAAGCAAGTATCACCAGCTCTGTGTGAGGTACTTTCCTTTAAATTTAATAGATATTTGACTTTTCTTTTTAAAAACGATACTGTGAGACAGCAGATAATAGCCCCATCTTTGAATATAAAATGCTTATTTATAAGTAAGAAGAACAGACTGGAAATTGGACACTGATGGAAATATTACATTACACATTACATTGTCTCCTATCATTTTGCCCTGGATGTTACACACTAGAATTCTTTATAACTTCATACCTCACTACACCTCGGAGGCGAGCGTAATATCCTACTTTTAACTCCTCTATACTTGGCTGTAGCTACTTGTTTAATTTCATTTAAACCCTCAGATATCGAAGGTATTTAAAAAAGCCTGTAGAAAACTGTACACACAGTTAAATTTGATATTTGCATTAAATATTGAGTTGTGAAGGAAGCAGTGATGTTGATCAAAGAACAGTACTCTGATTTTCATACTTGTACATGAGTAAAGCTTGTGATGACATTTCTTTTACACATGCTTTCAACAGAACTCAACAGCTTTGGGTGTCGATGCACTATACATCAGATGAATCTATGCCTGCTGAGTCACAGCACAGTCCAGTTTTGGTTGGTCTCATGTTGGTTTTTTCATTCGTCGAACTTGAGGTTGTCATCAGATCTGAAGCCTGTCTCTGACCAGGTTCTGAATGCTGCTGGTGATGATCATTACACAATAACACCGTGTCTTCAGTCTTGGCCTTGGGGGTGCCAGACAGTTTCCTGCCATTGTGAGAAATTTAACAGTCCAGGGATTAAAGCCACATGTTTTTGTTTAGTGACCACATAGTTGCATGTGAAGAGCTTGTTTTTATGTGCTGGATGTAACTATTTTGCGAGTGAAACACAATAGTACAGGTTTTTTTTTTGTCTAACATTTTCTTTGAGCCTTGATGATGTTTATTTTGCGGACGGCTGACAAAGAGAGGCTCACAGGCCATAAAACACCCACTGTCTCTTTGATTCTCTGGGAGATTTTCCTTCATTTGTTTAGCTGTTTTAGGTAACTCTGAAGCTATAGTTGTATTTATGTCATATTCCCTAAGCCCTACAATCAGGAAGATATTGTTAGAACCAATAACACACTACTAAAGTCATCCTATCAGTGCAGCATTTTATTCAACAACAAATAGTGGATTTGGTGGCAAAACATTTGTGTGCTGGCAGAGAAGCAAATCAGGTAGCATGCATCCTCTTTAACACAGTAACAACGACCCAAAACAAAATCCCTCAGAACAATTTACGGTAATCAAGACGCTTGGAGCTCTGTCTGAGACTAATTAAACTTCACATCCTTCCCCTTTGAGCTGATTCATTCCCAGCAAGCGCCCCAGAGTTTTGCCAACTGCCAAGTAGAAAGTTTCAGCTGAAGGAGAACTTGCAAGTTTTACAATGCGCTGAGGAGAGAAAGCTTTGGGCATGGACTGACGAGGGCAGCCGCAGTACTGCTGGACAGAGAAAGCTCTCTGTTTGGTTTCTTTCTAATGTTTCCAGGAAAATAGAATGCTGTTCTTCTCTGGCAGAGCTGCTGCCCACACAGGCTGAAAGCGGCTGAATTTTCTGCAACCCCCCCATCAGATCTGTGGAGGCAGTCACCTTGGGCCCTTCCCATGTTTTTCAGAGACCTTCTCAGGCACTTTTGACCCCCCTGCCTTAATCAGTGGCTTGGCAGATTTTTTCTTTTTTTTTTAACCCCGTCATGCTGCACAGTAGCAGAAGAAGGATTCAGACTTCATATGAAAAAGAAACATTACCTCAGAGTAAAAATACCTAAGAAAATACACAAGAATCAGCTCTTTAAAGCTTGTCGGTATTACACTGATTCCAACTTATTCTGGACTATAATTAATGGGGTTAATTCTAACTAGGTGTTCTAACTTCAGCTGCTGGAAAAGAAAATGTACAAGTATACTATAAAGCAGTAAATATGCTAAACCAATGTGCTGAATGCACTCCAGCCCAGAGTTAAGTTTAAACTCATTAAGAGCCTTGAAGAGTTGGGTATTTAGTTTAATATCAAGAGATATATTTTCACGGAACAAATAATAGAACCTGAGACTCCATCAATGCACTTCTCTACCTCAGTAGAAACAGTTTTTTTTTTTTAAATTAACCAGCTTTTATAGCGACATTTAAAGATGCCCCAAAACATTTGTTTTCAACATGTGTCTCTAATTCAAAGAGTGTAACAGTATTTCGGTAAGTCACATGCACTTATTACAAAGCTTTGTTGAATCCCCTCACAGTGCACTGCTGTTGTGATTGGCTCTTTAACCATACAAGCAGACAAAGGAGAGGGAGGAGTTGCTGTCAGGCAGTAGGAGGAGTTATTATTGCTGCTTTCCCTTCTACTCAAAGTAGAAAAACTGTCTGATACCGGCACAAAGGAGGAGTAGAGATTCTGGATGTGATGAGTGCTGACCATAAGTCCCTGAAGCTGCTCGGAGAGCCTGGGAGACACTGAGAGACCCTTGCAGTTTGTTAAAGGAAGACAGAGAAGGGACAGGAAACGCATCCTGAAGACAGACTGAAAGACATTCACATTGTCACACAGAGACAGAGAGCAGGGGATCAACTCAAGCCTTTTTACTTCTGCTTTTTGGGGAGAAACATGGTATTGCGTGATCAGCACTTGCTGAGAGATGGAAACCTTATGACAATTTTTCTGCCTTGAAGCTGAAATGGACTAAAGAGACTTTAAACAAAGAGAAGGAATCTGGCCATGAGGACACTTCTCAAACGGATCTGAATGAAGATAAGTCCCTGTTCACTTTGTGGAGATGCTCGTTGTGATTATGGACCATTTGAGTGAAAGGGAGGCACCATTGTGTTATCTGAGAAAGTAAAAGTGAGCCTGTACCTTGTGGGGTGAAGCCTGATTGAGGAGGCAGAGCAGGGGGAGGGGAAGAAGCTCCAGCCTGGACCTGTATCTATTGAGAGGGATCCTTTCAATGTGTGGTCACCCCCAAATTAACTGCATCAAGACCACGTGCAGCACTTCCCTATGACATGGACAGCTGTGTTGGAAAGAAACATTTGTGCAAATGGCCTGAGTTTCTTTCAGTGCATTGCTGTCTTGGACTGCTCTGTTCTTTGCTATTTATTCATGGTCAGTTCATTGTGCAAGGCAGACCTTTCATTGTATAGCTATTACATAACAGCCCTCCTCAATTCTCTGTCTCAGAATGTACAACACTACCCTCCTGAATGACATCACCCAGCAATCGTTTCCAAATAACTTGGGGTCTTCTAACTGCAGCAAGAATGACGGGTTCAAATACCCTCTGTACAGCACAGTCTTTAGCATTGTGTTTGTGGTTGGGCTTATCACCAACGTTGTGGCCATGTATATATTCACCTGCTCTTTGAAGCTGAGGAATGAGACGACAACCTACATGATGAACCTGGTAGTGTCTGACCTGCTGTTTGTCTTCACGCTGCCCCTGAGGGTCTTCTACTTCATCAACCAGAACTGGCCTTTTGGAAGCATGCTCTGCAAAGTCTCTGTCTCACTCTTCTACACCAACATGTATGGCAGCATGCTCTTTCTCACCTGCATCAGTGTGGATCGCTTCTTGGCCATTGTGTACCCAATTCGTTCAAGGATGCTGAGAACTAAGCGCAACGCCAAAATAGTGTGCGCTGCCGTGTGGGTGTTGGTTCTTTCAGGGAGCCTTCCCACTGGGTTCTTGTTGAACAGCACCTCAAGTGATGTAAAGGTGAACGCCACTTTCTGCTTCGAGAACTTCTCATCCAAACAGTGGAAATCTCACCTATCCAAAGTGGTGATCTTCATCGAAACGGTGGGCTTCATCATCCCTTTGCTACTCAACGTCTGTTGCTCCATAATGGTGTTGCAGACTCTGCGTCGCCCCCAAACAGTCAGTCGTGGGGGTAAGGTGAACAAAACTAAAATTCTGCGCATGATAGCTGTGCATCTCTTAATTTTTTGTTTTTGTTTCATCCCCTACAATGTAAATTTGGTTTTTTATGCCCTTGTTCGAACAAAAACATTAAAAGACTGCTATGTGGAGTCGGTAGTTCGGACCATATACCCAATAGCCCTCTGCATTGCTGTATCCAACTGTTGCTTTGATCCCATTGTTTACTACTTCACCTCGGAGACCATCCAGAATTCCATTAAGAGGAAGTCTCAGGTCAGCCGTGCTTATGATGTCAATTTCTCCGAGGCCTTGCAGTCAGAAAGCAGCTCCCATCTGCAATGTAGCCTCATGACCCTCAAAGCTAAAGTGTTCAACACAGAGTCTTCAGTGTGACAGTAGGGTGGCTGTGCTCAGCATACAGCTGAAATGAATCCATTCATAAAAAGACGATGTGGATGGATTGTTTGAGTGCTCTACCTTATTGCAGTCTTCATCTCGGGGGGAGAATGTTTGGAACTGTGGATCTGACAGCCTCTGCTTTGCAGTATTATTACCTGACTCAATGCTTACTTCAGTGGATCTGTTATTACTACTTACTAATTTCCTTTTCCTGTGGATAAACTGTAATTGTGTTTTACACAATTTTTCTGCTCATGGCCCGGAAGGAAATGTCTGAACCGCAGGTCAGAATTGATGCTGATTGCTACATGTGCCTGTATAACTGTATATATATCCATGGTAAGCTGTGATGCTAACTTTAGAGTATTATCTATTAAATTAACATAAAGCTATAGATGTACAGGGCTTTCTGTTTGTGTAAAACTGTTACAGAATTACAGATGGGTCACAAAGTGCCTTCTTCATTTCATTGTAGACTAAATACACCGACAGATTTTCTCATACTGCTCTCACGCCATCGTCATGAATAAAAGCCAAGTATTGTCTAAAACTAACCATTGCACCGGAAACCTTTTTTTCCATTTGAATTATGTTGATGCTTGAATATAAAATGTCCTTAAATGTTTACCTTGAATGTGACATAATGGATGAAAACCCAGAACTACATAGTGGCACAAAACCTGTTTGTTTATTTGACCAAACTTTATGACATTGCTCCTCTGCTTCTTTTTTCGCAGGGCAGATGAAGATTGTTGTACAGAAAACAGTTATACACAATATATAGGTGCTAAACTGTTTGTCTAATGTTTGTTCTATATGCAATGAATAGGTAAAGAAAATAGGTAGAAAGTTGGATGGAGTCTGACTCAGTCCCACTAGGGAGTTTCAGCTTCATATGTGGCAATAAGTGGTAGAAGAGGGGAAGTTACAGCTGACAAGTACAACTGACATTTTCATGCAAGAGAAACATTAATCCCATTCATTCTGGGGAAAATCACCTACATGCCACAATGATAACTACCAAAGTACAGAGTTTGGATCAACTGATTCTAGACTTAGTGTTAAAGCAGTGTAGTGTATGTTTTTCATAACCTAGACTGGAATTTCATCCTGTTACACTTTGCCGACCCCCCTTCACAAGGACATTGTTTTTCTGAATCAACTGACAAGGCTGTGTCCCTTCACCAGCCCCACCATAAATCAGGATGTGTCAGATTAGCTAAGAATTACATTGCTAATTGCCATGCAGCATAGTTTAAACAACTATTCTGTCATGCTTGCACCATAACAAAATAAACAGATTGTTGTTGTTTTTTAAGGAAAACTAAAAACCTGAAATCTCTAAATTTCTACCATGTGAAAATATTGGATTTTCTTATGAAATGTGGCCAGTGTTGAAAAGAAAGAAGTAATGATGTGCAAAGCTAAAAGTTTAGGCTTTAGACAACCTGATGTTGGCTTCTGAAGGACTTCTTTATATAGCTTATCTGCTTAATGCACACCAAGCCCATGAAGTCAAATTGGTCTTTTTAGTAACTGTATGTACATGCTCTCACAAAATATGAGAACTATAAGCAAGGACTTCATTATATGTGTAAACAAGAGCACATGGAAAATGGAGAATAACGTTTAGCTTTTGTATTGTCCTCTTGAGCTTTGGAAAATTTCCCACATGTTCACCAAAAAGCAAATATACAAAAACATATGTGGCTTATGTTGAAATGCTAAATCCACTGTTACGTCTCACAATAAGCTGAAAATGAGCCTAATATTTACTAAACAGAGATGTAATCCTGGTTTCTGTGGATATTCATTGCTGTATACGCTTGTATTCCAGATTATTTCAGGCTGAAACTTGTACAGACAGATTTGAAAGGTAATTTGTAATGAAGAATATGATAGTTTGTTAAAAAAATAAACAAGAGCTACAATGACTTAAAAATAGAACTTTCTTTGATCTGGGAGTCACAAAAGCAACGGGAGTTTCAGATTACAAATGTAGAACTGGAAATGTACCTTACAGTTTCCCTGCATTAAGTAAGATGCGTTCGGTGTCACGCTGGAAATCTTTGCAAGTGATGAGAGAGGAATCAACACAGGGTGCCTTAACTTTATTGACATGACTTGAAAGTCAGTCAGCGGCACTTTATTCATGCTACGAGTAGAAGTCTGGCTGTAAGGACGCGTGAGTGATTCAAGGGCAAGTCTAAAGGCCGAGGCTGTTATGAAAACAAACAGGTATCCACACAAAAGGTGACCTGACCAAATGCTCACTGAGCATCTTAGACCAGGGGAAGGGCCACGATGACAAATGACTCATTTGTCATGGAATACAACTTACAGATGAGTTGAGATGCGTATTCAGTACATGGAATCAAAGCATAAGTCTTAATGGCTGTTGACATCACTGTCAAAGATCAAGGCATTCGTTTAAATGCACTTAAGATAATCACACTGATGTTTTAAGCCTGTCCACCACTTTTACACCACGAGCAAAAATGCAAAGGATGCCAGCTCAGTTTTTTCTTAGGGTTTCTCATATTAACTGTGATATATCTGTTACTAATGTAAACTCTGAAAGCATCTGAACAGTTCCCATTTAATGATGTGAATAAGTATTAATTCACTGTATAAGGGATTGGGGCCCAGCAGGCTTCTCTGCATTCACAACCGTTATCTAATCAGCTTGACCTTTCCTTCCCAGCAGGCTGCAGGATGAGAAAACACAGACGTGGCACTGCTTGTCATCACATACATTCTGTTCTTTCTTTTGCTCTGGCAATTTCAGATGGGAGCATGCATCCGAGTCCTTGTCTGATACGAGACGGAAAGAGAAAATATCATTTATTTTGTGTGTGTCCACGGTTCAAAGGAAATCTTAAACTTCATATTAAGCATTTCAATAGAATATGATATTCAAATAAGGTTTGACATCATATATTTAGTTTTCCTATAAATAAGCCTACAAGGTCACACTAAAAACAATAATAATGTTTTGGCTGAGAAGCTATCATCAGGGTCATCACTGTAAGTCTCATCCTGCAAGTCTTAGTTAAGACAAAAACAAGTCTGCATGAAGACCTCCAGCTTCGGGTTCACATCACTCTGATAAATCCAGCATGTTTTCTCCACTGAACCACTTGATGGCCTCTTTGAAGTGCTGTCACTCTGTGTCAGGAGTAATTTCTGCTAGAACACTGACAGACACCTCAGTGTGTGCGCGTGCTTTCAGGAGAATGGCCTTTGGGTGGGGTCATTCGTGATGTTGGGGTGAGGTCTTCATTCTCAGATTCACTCCACAGCTCTGGGTCACATGATGAGGGCAGCGCCTATCCTGCCAAATGGATCTGGGGGAAGGGGGTCTCTACAGAGGATAATCAGCCATTTTCCCTGCTTGCAGGATGAATTAAGGAGGAAATGGCTGTTATTATCCTGATATGGAAAGTGCCCATTTAGATATCTGCTCTATTTTCTCACAGTTACCAACAAAATCTCTGATAATTCCATTCCTGTGGTTTTGTGGAAAATAGGTAGTTTTATAGAAAATCTCTTGGGTGATTAGGGTAGAGAAGGTGGAAGCAGGCTACTTAATTCCAGACAGCTTTCCTGGCTTGGAAAAGCTTAAAAAAGTATATTAGATTACTTCAAATAATCAGTTGTTAGAATGTTTGACAAAAAGGAAATGTATAACAACCTGACTCATTCTAAAACCAGAGGCAGCACCAAACTAATAACAAGCTGTGGAACCGACTGCGAGGAGATGGTTAGGCCAAATAAAGGGCCAACTGGTCACATGTAATCCTCCTTAACTCTCTGTCGCCTCGGACCATAAACATTTCTTATCAATTCCCAGAGGAGTTATATGACCAGATGAGGTTGCACAACATCTTAGGAATGAAACAAAGAGCATAAGCAGTATGTTGCTAGAATACTCCCTGCTTCAGGGTAGCACGGTGTTTATGGAAATGAGGCATGCAAAGCATTCAGGGAAAAGTAAACCATAGTCCCATATATATTTCAGCAATGCAACCAGGACATTGCATTAGGACAGATCAGCCACATTAAAAACAGTTTGTACAATGCCTGACTTGTTTTTTGGTTAATTGATCAGTCGAGGGTTTACCTGTAGGCTGAATTTGAGCTTGTTATGTCCTGCTTCTGTGGTATTACTATCAAGGCATTTCCAGCATAAATCTTACAGATAGGGGATGAGTAATAGAGAAAGACTGCTCTGTTGCTCAGTCACGCCAGGAAAGTTTGGACTTATTTGGAAACCAAGGAACAGTGCTGTGAGTACCTCTTGTCACTTTGTGTGTGTTTGAATGCAGAGAGGGTGAGGGAGTTGTGTATTGACATATTATCGATGCCACAACACTTTCGTTTCTGACATGGAAGCCGCTAGTTTCAACACGAAAAGGAACATTGAAGGGAACAAGACTGATTCATTCTGCTCTGAAAACAGCTGGGACTTCCTTCTCTGGCATACTTGTTATTCATGGTTGGATATGAACAAATATATATTGTGAAACTGCTTAAGGGTGGCTCAACATACATGTGCAGTACAGTATATGCACGTGAGATAACAGTATAATCAGTCTGCTGCCTTTGTTTCCATCTTAGTGGTTCAGTCTGACTGAGCTTGGTGTTACAGTCTGTTGGAGAGTGGAAAAAAAATAAATTGGGTGTGTTCTGCTTGATGAGACAAGTTAAGGTTTCCTTTGTGGGAAGTCCTTCCTTTAAAGACTCCTCCGACAATGGCTGAGCAGCTAATGTGAAGACATTAATCCTCTCCTGTAGCTCCAGCTTCTAATCAGCCTATTGATGCAACTGACATCTCAACAGAGAAAGGAAGGGTGACTGGTTCAAAAGGACCACATGTCCCACCACAGTACCCATGTGGCAAATGATAATATATAAATTACTCATTTTTATCATTACTGCAGTAAAATGCTAAGAATACTGTAATATTGCAACATCACATTTTAAATTATTTAGAATATTGATTATTAGGTGTACTTAAGTTTACTTTTATTGTTTATCAAGTGTACTTAATCATAGGCCAGCTTAAATGGGCACATTTTCACGTTTTAAAAAGTACATTGCTGTGTTTGCTTGGTTTGTGAACCCTGACAAATCCTTATTAACCTCTTCACTGCACATACCTGTGAATAAGTTAAAAATGCATCAGAAATAGTCCTGAACTGTTTGGTAACTATAGAATTTAAGCTTCTTACCTAGTTTTACAGCAGCTCCACCAAGTACATGGCAGGATTAGTGATAATACTGCAGTACACACTCCACAGAACAGCCACGCTTAAAAAACGATGCTCTCAGGTCGCCCTTGAGGTCAGCATGTTCCTCATAAGGAATTTCTACTGAGCCTACACAATGCTTTCCCTCTCTTCCTCAGCAGAATTCAGTCTTTTGGTCCCACAGAAAATAGCTATTTAATTCCATCATCTGCTCAGCCCCCATTTGCCTGAGAGCCAGTGTTCTTAGTGAGATTTAATTATTTGTATTGTTTACTCTTCCTGTTCCTGTTTTTCAAAAGAAATGCATTTCCATCCTAATGCCTTGTAAAATATAAAAGAATTCAGCATTCAGCCCCCACATCCTGTTCAACCAGGACCCTGGAGAGACAATTTATTGACACTCTGGCCTCGAGGTGGGAAGGGCACGGCTTATCAATAGCCCTGAGGTTATCTGCATCACTCCAAAACAAACCACACTATTAGCTCCATGTAACAGACAGATAAGGCCAAGATAATTCCAGCGGGTGTAAAGTTGGCGTCAGAATGATAATCGATCAGGGGTGTCCTGCAAGGATTTCTGATTATTTTTCATGATTACCACAGCAGGGAACAATCTCACATCTAGGTCCTGAACCAGAAATAAAACATTTTGCAAATCATCCAATCAAGCTTCACATTGTGGAGACTGGAGCATCCATATTTTTTACTGCGCAAGTCAACTTGAGCCACACGCACCCCCGTTAAAAATGCCTTCTTTAAATTATAACAGAGTTAAATCAAATTAAGAATGATGTCCATGAACACTGTCTGCATTATACATATTTTAAAGTTGAGCCTGCAGCTACTATGTCAATAAAATATGATAAACACTGCATCCTTTGGTTTTCTCCATGGGAATCATCTCCACTGGTGCAAAAATTGTTCATGTTAAGTGAATTAGGAAGTGGCTGGACTGATAAAAACATTAACCACTGAGCAGATATTGATCATGCTTTGAACTTGTGTTGGGGTCTGTCTGCTTCAGCACCATTTGTGCTGACACACAAACTCACAAGACTGACTGATTTAATTCATGCTAGTGCATGGACTGTAGTTTCTTTGTCATGCTTAAATGAATTTGTGTCGTACTTGTTTTGTGACTTAATTGGAGGCTGAGGAGCAAACCAGCATCGGCAGCCATCATGTGTGTCTTCTTCTGTCATTGCAGTCTATGGCAGCCTCTATAGGATTGATAAAAGAGTTCAGTATGGTATAAAGTTTTAAATATTTGGCACACAGGTTGGGGACAGCTGTTCATTTCTTTTCATTTTCAAGTGTCGTGTCAGCAACTCTAGCATCCTAACACTTGCAGAGACAGCTACAACAGATAAGAGACAACCCTCCCAGCAAATCAGTGGCAAAACTACATAACAGGAAATAAACGATATCTCATCAGTACAACGTGTTGTGCATCAGTTGCCTGCTTAACAGCTTGGCTCCAACATTACTCCTTGCAAGTTTACTGTTTAGTTATATTCCTCCCAACAAATTAAATTTTTCAAATTAAACAAACCATATAAGATTATTTGAAGGCAGATGAGAAATTAAGCCTCAAGCTATATAACACTGTCAATTAAAGGACACAGTCCAGTTGAATCTATGAAAGGGTACACTCCTTCAATTGAAGACAAATATAGAATTCTTCGAAAAATTGTTTTGTGAGAGAAAAAAACACAGCCTGCAGCCCTTTACTTGCTCTTACTGTGGTTGTGTTTATTTCAGTAGTCCTGCTGTACAATACTGTGAAATGTGCATAGAGCCTGTGCAACATTTCAGACTCATGAGTATGCAAAAGAAAGCTTTTAGTCTCAAGATGGTGAGGCATTTGTAAGTGGAGACACATCTGAGTTTCAGATTTTCATGTGGGTGACCTGGGTTCAAATCCCCTGCATGAAAGGTACCAGCAGGGGTTCTCAGGCAAGACCCCCTTACCCTACCAGTGAAAGTTGTTTTAGATAAAAATGTCTACCAGATGCATAAAAGCCTTGTAGTGCCAAGTGTAGTTGGGTGGTGCCAGTATGTGCTATCCTGTTGCTGCACCGTTGAAGGCGTGGCCATAAAGCCAGCACGGTAAGGCTTTGTGACAGATCACCACTCTTTCTTCAGCACTTCTGCTTGTCTGCTTTTGCATTCTATAGATTTGAATTTAATTTGATGTTGGCCACTTATCAGGGAAGGTACGCTGGACTCAACAAGAATAAGACATGACCACATTTCACAAACACATATTTGGTTACAACTTTATTCATTCATTCATTCAAAAAATGATAAAACAGTAGATTTCAGTAACCTACATTCAAGCTCCGAGAGGAAGCATCTCTGTCGTCTGCAGTTGATCTATTATTGGCTAAAAGGAAGGATGGCAAAGAGACAGGCTAGCAGGGACTGTGACCCTAACCAAAGGTGGGGGGCCTCATGTTTGCTACAAACAATAGTAACATTCAAATCAGCAAGAGGTCATACAAGCTGAACACAGCCAAAAGTGTCCCAGTTCACATTTTCCAGCAGGATCCTAATGTAACTGTTCTTGATCTTTTTACTTTGAGCTGCTGATAAATTGTTCTACAACAAAGCCCTGCTTGGCCACGCCAGTCTCTATTGTGTGATTCAGAGCAAAAGAAGGCTGGCAACAGACAATAGAGGGTCACTGTAGAGCGCTAGAAATAATCATAACAATGACAGCCTTCATATTTATAGTTGAAAAGAGACTCCCAACTGCAGCACTTAAGTGCTTTGCTATTAACAGGAAGATCTGCTCCCCATGAAGAATAAACAACTTCTCTTTATTGGGTGACACGTGGTAGCGGGTATCACCCCCCCACTATGTACTTCTGAGGCTATATATAATACAGAAAGTAATATAGCTGAACATCGGAGACACAAACAAACCAAAAAGTTGCAGAGGAGACAGGGGATTTTGATAGAAAATGGCTTTCTAAGCATCGGTAGCCAGACAGGGATCATTGGGTCATCTTGCATCTGCGGCGCTTTTCCTGAGTGAAACTGAGGACATGCAAAAAACAGGCACAAAAACAGTGAGGCAGGGACACATAAGAGGAGGAATAGAAAGAGGAATAGAAAGTGTTGCAGATAGCCAGTGTCATTATTTCGTCAAAGATGATGACAGCAGCTGAGGGCCGAGGTGTGTGCACAAGCTCCCAGATAGACTAAATGAAAGGTCTTTTGTGCATCATTTGATAATAAGGGATGTTGTGTGATTGTTTGCTATCAGGTCACCGAGATGAACAGGAAGAGAATGAATGAATCACTTTAGATTAGACCACCAAGCAGTAAAATGAATCTGACTGTGACTCAGAGTACATGCTGAAATACAGGATGTAGCCTGTTTTAAGACGAGTGACAGAGAAGAGAAGGAAGTACTGCATCACACCGTGTGCTTCAGTTCCACAGATTTTTTCTTGCATCAGGTGCTCGGCAGGCATGCTTCGAGCTAAATCTTGTTACTGTGGTTTTCACACATTTGTCAACAAACATATAGCTCTGCGGTGATAGGGGTGACATTAGTTGGTTGCACATTTCATTTCTCAGTTTCTTTTGTGGGCATAGGATTTGAGTCACATCATAAAACCTGGTCGAATTGAGGTTGCGTTTCCCTGTTGACCTTAAAAACTCAGTTGTAAGTGTAGACGTGTTGCACAAATGCAGTTCATACAAACACGCATTTCTTTTTCTGCCTCCTTTTGAGGTACAACAGATAGCTTCACATCCTTCCTGCAAGAGGAAGCCTGTCTTCATCTGCTTGTTTGGCTCTGTATTTTATGAAGAACAACTTCATGACCTTTCTATCTGGATTTATTTTCAAGCCAGGTCTTCAACTTTTGTCTTAACAATCAAAGGAGGTGGACGCTTTCAACTAACAGTGTTATTACAGAGCTGCACAAACAACAGTATGATACAGAATGTCATTCTTAAAGATCAAAAGCTGTTCTCTGCAACAGTTATTTAAAGTTAATTTCACATTTAGGCTTTTAAACTCCTGTCACACAAGTCTCAATATCATTATTAATGCTATGCCAAATGACAAAGCAAAGGCTAGTTTTATAACCTAGTTTGGGAAACAAAAACATACAGAATCTCACTCAACCTACACATAAAGTTGTGTATTATTACTGTCCATCACTGTTAAATTAAGACCTTTGATTTAAGAAAAGGGTCCCAATTCAGAAAGCATATGATCAAGAGAATAATTTAACTCCAATTTCATGTTTAAATACACCTATTGTTAATTTAACAACTGAAACTGTTGATATATTTCTGACTGTACAAATTCAGGGCCAAACTCATCAGCTTGTATTCCCAGAGTTGTAAGGACTCTGTCTAATACACCATGACCACTGATGGGAGACCCTCCTATCTGCAGGACACAGAACCCGATGACATTGTAACTCAGCTATGCTGCACCAATTTATCTGTATCTTCACTGAACATGAACATCTTCGGGGGGCACAAGGGGAAACAAAATATCATTTAAAAAAAAGCAGAGATGGGGATGGGGATTCATTGTGACTCCAAGATAAGAGCCGAGCTGCAGCCCCGAGCTTCCTCAATAAAACACATCCAGGACAGATACCCAGTCTCATGGTGTGGAGCTCTCCTGTCAGCCACTGGGAGGTTCCAGTCACTTCAGGAACTTTGGCAGAAGGATAATCCATCCCTGGTGTGACCGTTGGTGAATCAGCACCATTCTGGTTTTGTTGACTCAAGGGTCTGTAATATCTATATCCTGTTGAGCCCAAAATGTCATGGGCGAGGCTTGGGTTGAGCTATTGTTTGCTTTTACTCCATGCTTTCAAGCGTTTATTTTGGCAAAACAAAGACAGTAACAGGTTCTTCTTGTACACGAGAACACAGCAAAGTGCACATATAAGCAAGATGGGCACTGACATTTGAGCATAGCTGATTTTTTATTACCAGAGGGATAATCATAGCTTTTCCCACTCCACTTTAGTCAGTTGTCTCGATGCCACCTAGTGGCATTTAATCTGCATCTCATATGGGAGGAACAGCACTAAAATCTTTGACATCTGTGCACTTTCTGCAACAACGAATGAAAAAAAAAAAGAAAAAAAACAGCCAAAGGGGCCAGATGTATGGTTTGTTAGTCTCTCATCAAGAGAATAACAACTGAAAATGTTTAGTCTGCTTTTGATATAGTAGAGGAAATGGACTTCAGAAAGAGCAGGCCGGCTCAAACTGACACGACCTTGTGGAGACCCTGCTTCTTTGAGGCTAATATTTCCTGCTTCCCCAAAGAGGTGAACAGCAGCTTCCAGACGGCCTTCAGTCTACTGGGAATATTATCACCGCTGACCCGAACAGCACACAGCAGATGCTTCAATCAAACCAGAAATAGCACACACATTCACCTCAAACATCTTCATAGAAACAAATATTTAACCATAACAAGTTAAACAACATTCATGTGAAATCTTTAGTGTCTTTTTGCAGCAATCAACAGTCGATAGTATTAACAAACGGTCTTCAAACCTGGCCTTTAAATCATCTTGTTAGAGCAGGCTGGCACATAGTGTTCTCACCAAGTGTAAATATTAATCCTAACTGAGTGATTGAGTCCAGTCAGAGGAAATTAAGCTTTAGTGTTCCAAGAACATTTTCTCAACTTCATCCATCCAGTCACATGGAGATTCTTCCTCAAAGTCCCTGTGAGAAAAAGAATGCATTTGAATCATGTTTTCATGTATGAGATCAATTATATAAATATAGCTGCAAGCAGCGATGGCGGGGTCTAGCAGAACAGCAGGTAAGCCTGCGGCTGCTCAGGAGGGCATCATGAGTCCACAGACCAAGTTTGGTATTTCAGATGAACTCGTCTTCATCCAGGGATTCCAACGGTACCTCATTTGTCCAATTTGAACCAACGGCTCCAAAGCTATGAGCAAAATGCAGTTTTTGTACTTACAGCGCCCCCACTGGGTGGAAGTGCACCTGATTTCTTGGGCTTCATACAGACTTGGTCATGAGTCTGTATTAGAAGTTTGATGTCAAAAGATTAAATGGTTGCTGAGATATGGCCTCACGTCGTGTTTGGCGCATCATTGCTGAGTTTGATTGGCTGCTACGGGCAAAGGGAAACGAAATAAAAAATTCCACATGATAGCTCTTGTGAGGCTTGGTCTGACCATTCTATGTGTCAAGTCCCGTGGAAATCAGACAATCTGGGTGACCTGTAATGTGTTTTGAAGGTTTTTGATATAATTCAAAATGGCGGACAATCCAAGATGGCGCGAATGACGTCATAGGGTTGATTGACGTCGGCTATATCCAGGGATTACAACAATACCTCATTTGTGAAATTTGGACAAACGGGTCCAAAGATATGACCAAAAATGCATTTTTGCTAAATATAGCGCCACCTATAGGTCAAAGGTCTCCAGAATTCTTGGGCCTCTTCAAGATCGAGTTATGAGTCTGTGTCATAAGTTTGATGTCAAAAGAATAAACTGTTGCTGAGATATGGCCTCACGTCCTTTTTGGCGTTGTCGCCGTTAACTTTGATTGGTTGTATTGGGTGAACAAAGTCGAAATTGAAAAATCCGCTTCGTATCCTTTGTGCGGATTTGTCCAATGATACTGTGTGCCAATTTTCATGAGAATTGGTTAAAATTTGTGACCTGTGAAACTTTTTGAAGGTTTTCAACAAAATCCAAGATGGCGGAAAATCTAGTTAGACGGAAAATGACGTCATAGGGTGCGTTGGACTCGTCATGATCCAAGGATTCCAACGATGCCTTGTTTTTGAAATTTGGATCAACGAGTCAAAAGTTATTTAGCTGAATGAGCTTCAAACTTTGACCCATTGGTGGCGCTAGAGAGTTTTGAATTTGGGCACCAAATTTGTTGAATTTGTTAATGGGAATTTGCTAAATAGATGTGCCAAATTTCACAACTTTTTACCATTGCGTTAATGGGGCTGCCATAGACTTCAATTGCAGCGGAAAGTAGAAGAATAATAATAATAATAATAAGAAAAGCTACTAAAACAATAGGGTTCTGCAGCTTCGCTGCTAGACCCCTAAATAATACAAACCAAGCACATTCCATACATTCAGCAGTGGAGACTCCACGCACACATTAATATTCAATGTGAAGAATGTTTATTTTGCCAGGTGCTGACATACAGTCAGGCTCAGAACTATTTGGACAGGGACACAGCTTTTATTATTTTAGCTATATACAAAAACAGATTCATGTTACAGCTGCGTAGCGAATATCCTGATTCTCAGCTTTAATTTAAGGGTATTCACACCCACAGGAAAGAGGGGTCTGGTCAGAGCAGTCCCGGGACAGCATTCTTTGGACAGAACTACGATCAACCTGAACCAGAGTGCTGAGAAGAAAACAGAATGGAGAAGGTTTGGATCTGATCGTGATCACAGCGTTGTGCTGGTGTTCTATGATAAGTCCACAGAACAGAGAAACTGACTAATACTGAAACGTATTAGAATAAACCATCAACTAAGAATGAGCAAAGTCCAGTAAAGCCGATGGGTCGGCACTGTAAAATGATCCAAATCAATCCAGGATTTTTTTTGCAGATAAAGAATTGGAATGTTTTGCAGTGACCAAGTCAGTCGCCTGATGTTAATCTCATGGAGTTGTATTCCCCACAGAAGACAAAAAGAAGCTAGGCAGGCACTAAAAGGCAGAGTCTGCTCTTTAAAAATACATTCATTATGCAACTCTTACATGTGTTGGTTAACAGCTGAGATCTTATCTTATATCTTTGAACCACTTATTTATTCCCTGCAAAGGCAAGTTCAAAAAAGTTCCAGCAGCAAAAAACTAATGAATGAATGAAATTAATTCAACACATTATTTACAGCTGCTGCTATCAGCCAGGTGAGGGGGTGTTATTGTACTACACATACTGACAATTATATAATTATTTACCTATAAACATGTGTACAAGTGTGTAAAGTGCAATAAAATTGGAAATGTTGCAGTTTTATGTAGCCTGTCACTGGGATCTCTGTTAAAAAGTGTCACTGTCTCCAAATTACTGGCCTGACTGTAGATATTTGCCATAAATTGCACAGTCCATACCCCATGTGCACATTTTGTTAAAACTTTAAAAATGTTTTGCATGTTTACATGGATTGCAGAACCATGCGGACACACCACTGGGACCTTATCAAGTGACATCAAGAAGTGAAATAAAAACCACCAGCCAGCGGTTATTTCTCTTCTGTACTGCCGATGCGTCACATGATGCAAGTCATTAGTCATATAATTCAAAATACAGCCATAAGTCTTACGTGTCCTCATCATCAGAGCGTGACTGCAGTCTGTGCTCGTCTAGAACCACTTCTGGCTCGGGACCGTCAGTCTCATCCCCTCGTGGTTGGGCCAGGGGCCCGACCAGAGGGTTGTTATCTGAAAGTAGAAATACCACACAGCCCTTTTCACCATATACAACACCGCAGCGCCCCTATTAAGAAAGAAAAGAAAGAGGCATCTTTAAACATGCTCTTATATTAAGACAGCATGTCAAATATCAACAGACCTCCTCTGTTTATTAAAAAGGTACTGAAGGCTTTGTTCAGCTGGGCCTTCTCCAACATATCCAGAAGCCTCTCAGGAGGATCCCTCTCCCATCGTCTCCTCCGCTTGCCGTCCTCTGGCCCCTCTGACACACCTGGAAAAACAGGGAAAGAACATTCCGATAATGTGCTTCATTCTCTACGTTTTTTGTTGTACATCTCAGGAAATGAAAATTCCACTGCTGTTGTACCACCGTGGGTCGAACCGGCCGAGGCCATGCTGTCCGATGAGGCCAGGCTGGCACTGGCTAACACCTGCAGCAGAGTGTCTGGTGGCTCATTCGCCCACTGCTTTCGAGGGCGGGGCTCAGTGGTTTCACAGCCACCTTTGGGTAATAACACATCTGGGGTAAACAGTCTGAGTCATTTGTTCCTATTTTCTCACAAACTACCACATTAAACTTTCTACAAATAACACTTTTAAGTTTGACCCCGTTTTGACTACCTTCAAATGTTGATGTATTAATCACACTCTTCTCTTCCAGAAAATTAGCCACTTTCTTCCCTTCTTCTCTGTTCCACCGACCTGTACGCCTCCCCTCTGTCTCGTTGTCTACGGCCTGCAAAAGATCCAAAGCAGTGCCGTAAATTAAACACATAATAAAAGCTCAGATGCCACCTGAACTAACAGCAGCTTGTCAAAGGTCAGATTCCACATAGGGTTACCACAGCTGAAGAAGTTGTGTAACTTTGACTTGCATTCTGACAACAGGCTTTTCAGACGTGTGGGAAGCTGTCACATTCTGACAGAGCAACCGTCACTGGACAAGACGCTTGTGTTTTTACCTGCGATGGCAAATGTGAGCGCAGGAGTCTGGAAACCCGGTGAGAGGTCAGGATTGTGTGCACGGATGGCCTGTCTTTTGGGTTTGTCTTAAACATCTGCTTGATCAAGGCCTGCAGCTCATAAGGCAGGTGGTTGGGAAGAGGAGGGTATGCACCCCGACACACCTTCAGAATCAGGCTCTTCCAGCTAGGTGCCTGGAACTGGACACAGGAAAGAGGTGTGAGGCTCCCTGAGACAACAAACCACACTGCAACATCCGATCACAAAAAAATACCCATAATCCAACTCAGCTGAAGCTACAGGCCTCAATCATTCTGTAACAGCGCTTTGCTGTATCTCTCTGTGCCATGACAGGAGACGTATTTTACGTGATGAGAGACCCCCGATCAAATTCATGATAGACAAAAAGTGGAGCGAGGGATAGTACCGGGTGTCGCAGGGTGCAGAGTTCGTAGAGGACACAGCCGAGCGACCACACATCACTGCAGAGCACACAAAGACGTGATTATTCTTCCACAACAGGAACTCATCATGGACTAACACTGAAAACCTTCTCACATTTACTGACAGGCAAACATCAAAAACTGAACGGTTGGCCAGTGAAGAGGACAGTTTGGCAGTTTAATGAATTAGAACATGCGTCTGAATGTCTGATGACGGTCAAGTCAAACAGGTGTTGTACTTTAAAACACTAATGAGAGATTTAAAAAGTGTTTGTGCTCACAACTCCACTATAACACAACTCCATTCACCAACAACTGGCAATATTAATATCATAATGTTGTGTAACAGATAATAAGGTAATAATAATAATAGATTTTTTGCAGTGATTATGTCACTCCAAACAAATAAAACTTTTGGCCGTAGGCATCCAATATCTTTATGTCTTACAGTTTGAAACCATACAGCTTCTGATCATCCTTGTCCAACTTCTGTGTTTCGTTAGTCAGTTTCTGGTGGGCGGACATTTTACTGATACCTTATAAATATTTGTAAAGGAGACATTATTAGCTATAAAGGTATACAGCTTCAATCATTTCACCAAAACCAGCCTGGATCTGTTTATTATTGGGCCTCCCGAGTATAGCTGAGAATTAGAGCTGTACGTGTGTCTGCAGAGCTTTCTAAACATACCTCTTATTGTTGTACGGCTTGTTGTCCCAGATTTCCGGTGCAACATAATATGGTGTTCCAACATATGTATGAGCATAAGCCTTGGAGCTGCAACAAATCAATAGTCAAGCTTAAAATACAGAAAAAGCAAATGAAGCACTGAGCATGCCATTTTTCCCCCTGCAGTACCTGTTCAAAATGCATGCAGAGCCAAAGTCTCCGAGCTTGACTGAACCATCATCTGTCAGGAAAATGTTCTGGGTAGGCAAATGGGAAAGTAGTGCTGATTTAACACGGAGGGAAATATATAAACAGCAAGCTGTAGCAACATTACGATATTATGGATCAGTAGGGGTGATCTTAACTCTATCAGCAACTTTTTTCTTTATGATCACTTCATTCCCCAGTGCTCCCACTGATGAGTTTCCATCCACCCACAACCAATCAGACAACTAAACTAATGACCTCTGGTTGCAATTATTTTCTCCTAAGAAGAAAATCTGATCACCCACATCAGTTGTAGGTGACTGTTTTTCTTCATGGCTGAATAAATAAATAATAATAAACGGATGAGACATGAATGAAAGCAGCCTATTTTACATGCAAAGAGAGACCTGTTAGTAACAGTGAACTACAATGCTTAGATGAGACTGTACCTTGGACTTCAGATCTCTGTGCAAAACCCTCTTATCATGGATATGCTTTGCACCGGAACACATTTGGGCAAACCACTTTAGGATCTGGGGAAAGAAAAACAAATAGTTGAAAATAAGAAACAAACTACAGGCATGTGATCAGTTAAAATAGCTGTAGGTGTTTAAGAGCTACTGTACATTTTCAACACAGAACTGTGTGTTTTTCTGTTGCTGAATCCTCTGGAGCAGATCTCCTCCACCACAGTACTCCATAGCAATGCAAAGGAGGTCATCCACTGAACAGACACAATCACAGTTCCTTTTCTTCTAACCCAAACAACTAAAACTGCATCTCCCAAAACATCTTCTCATACTGTAGGTTTTAAAGGAGTGCTGAGCCGAACCTTCAAATGCCTCCCGGAAGGCCACAATATTAGGATGTTTCAATTTGGACAGCAGGATGGCTTCTTTCCTTGAATTCTCCAACTTGGATTGATTCTATAAAAATACAAATAGAGGCATTGATACTTTGAATTTAATGCAAAACAAACTCTCCAGGTATCAATGTGGACAGCAATCTGGCGAGTTATCAGAAGGGCACTGATAATATTTCCATATGCAACCTCTGGATAGCAAACAGTGATATGTTTGTTTATTTGCATTATTATTGGTTTTCATGAAATATATTCTGTACTGAGGGGATTTTCCTCAATTCCAATTACACAATAAAGGCGAGGACAAAAAAAAAAAACAAAAAACAAAAAACCCACAATACGTAGGTTAGACCATTATCATGGTTTGCACGTACCTTCGGCAGCTGGATTTCCTTGATCACATATTTTTCCTGAGTGTTTTTACACTGGACTAATATAGCCCGGCCGAACGAGCCTTCTCCGATGACTCTCAGGTGGGAGTATTTCTCCATTGAGCTTCAACATGAACCACAGAAAAAGTGACCACACGGGATAAAACCAACAAGCTGGACTCACATTAAATTTTTACTATCTCTTTGTAACCTTCAGTGTTCAACTTGACTCTTATATAATGCACAGAAAATAAATTAATTAAGGAATATTATCATTAACCTGGACTCGTGCGTTTTGTCTGGCAGCGACTTCCTTATTGTGATGACGTAGAGCGAGACGCAGCTGTGCTGAGCAGCACGTCCGCTAGATGGCAGCAGATCCCAATATCTTCATTTTTAATCATACAATCTTTATGATTTATTTTAGGAAAAATAGTAAAATAGTTGTAGTATAAGTTTTTTATGTTTATGAATTTAACCTCTTATCTATTGTTCTATTGTTTTCTGCTTCTACCACTTCAACTAACCTGTAGAAAGATTAAACTCTGAATATTAAAAAGAAAAAGTTTAGACAGTCCAAATATCACTAACTCTTTGAAAACAACTCCACCAGTGTTGTACAGACCAGTTCTGGTTCCTTAGTTTTGGACAATACGTGCGCCAGGAAAATCAGTTTTGGTGATCCATCTAAATAGTGACCTCAAAGTGGGGAGAGAGACGCTTCTTCCCCTGAAGATGTAATAACTACACTCATAATAAGTGGAATAAATGTGTCTGGGTGCTGGCTCACGACACAGTGTTAGAGGTAAAAAGAGGATGGCTGAAATGAAAAAGACTGTAAATGTGTTAAACTCACATCTAGTGATCTTGCATCAGTGTTAGGGCCTGTCCAGATGGTAATTCACAAAGACTTTTGGACATATGTCTGGTTGCTCATTTCGGCAAATTATGACAATAAACAGATGTGGGTTGCTGACAGTAGAGGGCCTCATGACCTTCTGAGTAAACCAGAACGCCTCAGTTGGTGGAGAGTCTTTATCAGAGAGTACACAGTTCAAATCCCAGTTAATCGTTCGGTTAATGAAGGGTTTAGAAGTGTAAAACAGTGGGTTTCTATGCCATGAAGACAAAGACAAGATATCAAGGGAATTTCAAGCATAGGTTTCTTCTCTGCTACAACTAGAGGAAATACTTTTCATTGAGATGAAAACAGTGAATCCTCAGACAAAGAACCTGCAACATTCAGCCAATGTAAAACAAATTACCGCCCACTAAACCTTTGAAACCAAAATGTTGGAACGTAACTTATTCAGAATATACCTTTTGTGAAAGAAAAAAAATCCAGTTAGTTTATTTCATTCCATTCCTCTGACTTCTTCTGAAAAAAATGAAAGCTCCCACATTCCCACAGTAACAGAGCAGAGGATATGATCTGAGTGTCCGCTAAGGGGGGCTCTTTGCATGAAATCTACTCAATGCATCCACTGCTTTCTATTCATGTCCATAGGCTACATGAATCAAATTATAATGCAGTGCTGAATTTTTGAAGCAGTGCACAAATAGTCTTCATCAAAAAACATAGAATACTGACAATGTGGGGGACTTGACAATCAGTGTGATGGATTACACGACTGAATGATCACCTGTTGATGAAATGCAACAGCCTGTGTGTAAATTGCCTGGACAAATCAGAGTGTATCTAACTTAACAAACACACTCGTATGGCCCCTGAGTTTTTAGCAGAATTCTTTGTGCAGTGTGAACTAAATGCATGCCGAACAGTGGGTCTTGTTTCAGATATTTACCTCATTACATTCCATTTTTCGCTCTTTGGCAGTGCTCCGGTTCCACCTTTTCCACAGGAGGAAAATAACAGCAATAATGAGGCATGCTGGAGCGGTTAGTTTACAGCTCCCGGATTATCCTACACAAGCTGTTTGGGGGAAATGTGGTGGACATTCTGTGTAAAAAAAAAAAAAAGATTTCATTAGGGCTGAGATGAAGCCTTAACAAAACCTCAGAGGACAGACTCCATATACATGGATGTGGATTATATACAGCTTCTCTTATAAGACAAGACAGACACAGATTTTCATTTTGCATTTAGCTTGATATCTAATTAATATAGAGCTAAATCAGAGAATGAAAATGAAGAGCAATCTCTGCCTGATTTATGAGGTAAAATGATAAAGACAAATAAGAATACAGCTAACATTTTAAACAAAAACTTGTCTAAAGGATTAAAAATTGGAAGCCCTGCAGGTGTGTGTGTTTGTCTTTTAAAGAAGGATCTCGCCTCTGAATACATAATGTTTGATTTATGATTAAAGAGGTGCATTATAGTGGAAATATACTGTTTCTAAGAGTAAAGGTATGGCTACAGCATGTATGTGATACCAAGACCCTTTAATAACAAGATATGGTATCAGTCCAGAGCTGACTTCTCTTCACTGGTTTTTGCAGCTTTATAAATAATAAATGACAAATTACTGTAATGAAGCAGCTGTGGAGCAACATGAAATCAAAATAAATTACATTACAATCCTCTCAAGCAGAAGCTTCTCAAGTTCGTTGGGCCTCCATGGGCCAGTATAATATAAGACCTGTGTATTAATCCTTGTTTGAATTGAGTTAGTTTTGGTTATTTGACCACATTGACAAGACAAAATATATACAAAACCAATAATGGTCTTGAGAGAGAATGTGCTGTCTACCAAAAGCAGCTTTATAACTCTTAAAGTCCTGGGGGTCTGATGATTTATGGGCCAAAAACAGGATCAGGACACAGAAAAGGCAGAGAAACCTTGCTGTATAACTTAAAACTCCTGCTGTAAGCCTATTGATTATGTTTTACAGTATAAACATACAAGTGCATTATTGTGAAATAAAACATCTTGACGTCTTGCCAACCTTAGGTCTAAAACAAGCTAATATAATGTGGAAAGGCATCAAATGTCATGTGTACTGTTAAAAATCTATTATCACAGAAGGTGAACACTTCAGTCCATCAGAGACCCATAAAACAACAGATTAGTTAATTACAATTATGCGCTTGAATATAGAATATAAACATGTCCATTGCATACTGCTACAAAATACTGTAATAACATTATGCCCCATAGCTGACATTTTTCTATGTATAAGACAATTAATTTCACATTTAGGCATTGTGAGAAGTTAGATAAAGAAAGCAGCTAATTGCTGATGCAAACCAGTTAAGAGAGGGAATGTTAAAGATGTAGCCCGGTGCCAAACTACTGGATCAGTACCACATCTTAAGATGAATCCGCAGTACAAACAGAATGAATGACTGAACGGAAATTAAATGGATGAATAATATCTAACGTCAAGGAGGGTCATCAATGGGGGGAAAAACAATATTCCACAGCGTTGCATCATTAAAGCTCCTCCCTGGGTAGTGAAGGTCAGTTTGTGCGACTCCACTGTAACGGTGAGCGGTGAAGAGAGGATCCAGATGTTGACACGGATGCTGACAGGAGGTTGAATAGAACTTTAACAGAAAAGGCAGCAAGAAAACTAAAGTGATCAAACAAAAACCTGAGAACAGCCTGTGACGACCCCGCCCATAATGGATGCTGGGCTGGCTCTCTGTCTCCGTGTTCTGTGTTGCAGGTGCCCATTTGCCATTGGAGAGAGCCGGGGTTCAGAAAGGGAACCTCTGTTCCTCTTTCCCTCCATGCACTTTGGTTTTCATTTAACGCCATACCTCACTCACCATGTGTCACTCACTCATTCATGCCAACACCCCTGATTAGCATAAACTTGAGGGAACAGCAACAAGGATGTGTCAATGATTGGGAGAAAGTGGAGAGCTTAAATACTGAGAGGGAACTGATTAGTGAATGATTGCAGCTGAGGATAGCAGACAGGTGTGGGAGGGGAGCTAATGACCAGAACAGGAGGGAACTGAGGAAAACCATGTGTGAGAGATTGGAACAAGAAACTAACATAACTGGCCCAAAAATAACGAAGACAAACCATGAGTGTGATAATAAAAGACAAGTTAGATACAAACAGAGAAAAACACAATAACTCCATCACACAAACAAACCATAAGCTTAACAAGATGCGTAGGAGCACAAAACAGAGTGAAACAAGGAACCAAGAAACAATCCCACCAGAAAAACACCAGAACCACAAAGTATAAGAAAATCAAAACACCGATAACATGGATGTCACAATGAAGGACAGCTACAAACTAAACTAATACAAAACCTAAACTAATAAATAACCTAAACCAGGCCAAAAACTCACAAACCCTAACTGGTCCGCAGTTTACCTGAACTTTGGGGTCCGTCTGAGACTCATGAACAAAGATTTTATCTCCAACCTTCAGATTGTTATCTTGTATATGACCACCCTCTTTGGTTTATTGTCCGTTGGTTTACGCTTCACATGTTTTAGCTTTGGATAGACAACAGCACATCCTGAACTCTGGTCTTTACAACGTTAGAGATAGAGAAAGAGAGAAAGAAAGAAGCAAAAAGCCTGAAATTAAAGTGTAAATTAATCACTGACACACTCTCAAATCTAAAGTGATTATTATTTTTACTGTTGTCGATGCTTGAAATAGAGCTGCTTCTATATATTTTGGTAGTTTACTAAAGTGTTTTTTCCACTGTCAAAGAATCAGACTAATCTGAGCGGGTGAAATTAAAAATGGAAGAAAACAAACTACGCATTATTCCATTTTTTTTTCTTTTTAATATCTGAATCTCATCTTTTTGGAATTACTGCAAAACTGCTTTTTGTCTCAAAGAGATTAAATATTCAGAGGGTTGGTATCTCTTCTCTGGATCTGCAAACACTTTATCATGGGTAGTTATAGACCTACTGCGTTAAAACAATATCTCTCTGAAATGCAATTGAAACGTTGCTTTAAAGTATAAAAGGTAAGAAACGATACGTCAAAATAGAACCGAACAGTACGTGCAGTTTGAGAGGAAAACTGCTGTTACTCAGAGAAACATTTTGAGTGTACTGTACACCAGCATAGCCCATGATATCCAGGATGATGTCAAATTCAAGGACAATAGAGGCAGTAGTTTCTGGAATCTTAACAGAGCTTTTCGCGTGATGTTTTAGACTTACAGGAAATGGAGAAGACCAAACAATGTGATTATCAGTTCCCTTATCTGCTCAAACAGCTTCAGCCCTTGAATGCATCACAGTTAAAACCTGTATGTTGTCATCAATAAGGAAGGCTTTGATCATTTCAAGGATGGAAAATCAAACAGGGATAATGATGTTTAAATCATGTGATAGGAGAAATGAGCTAAATGTAAACAAATTCCCTGAAATGTCAAGGAAAGTTTGCAAAGAGAATCTCAGCTGTAACAATGAAATTCTAATGTAACCGTCACTGACTCTGGAGATAAGCTGGAAGAGGATTCCTTTCAAAACTCCAACATCAGAAATACTCCTGTCATGATCTGCATGGTATGTTTGAGTCCTGCCATTTCCTCTCTTCTGTCCGGTCGTCAGCTCCACTCACTCCACCTGTGTTTCTTCCTTCAGCTGCCTTCGCTCACTGATCACCCTCCTCTGCATTTAAACTCCCGGTTGTGATTCCCTCACTGTCAGATCCTCACCGTCACACCTCCATGTTTGCTCGGTCTGTATTAGTTCTTGCAAAATTAGATATTACTACAAATGAAATGCCAAAAAATTGTGATCAAATCGTTTTGTATGGACAGGTTAACTACTCAGAGACTTGCTCAGAATTGCTGCAACATTTAAGATGCTGATGTTTAAGAAGTATATGAGTATCATAAAACTATATTTGGAAAAAAATGTAAAGCCAAGAGGGGCCAAAAAAATAAATGATAAAATCAAGATCATGAGTTAAAAAACTCAAATGGCTTATTTTGTTTTGCCAATGGATCAATTATCTTCATTATCTTCAGATATCAAGGCTTGTTTTCAAGAGATAACAGAGTTAATATATTTTCTTAGCTTGGCTAAGAAATATTCATTTAATTTCCCGTATGGTGGTATCACCTGAAGGGTAGCGGACTCTGTCACACACTCATCTACGACCACAGACGCTACTGCCTATGATCTAAAGTCCTTGTAGAGGTCACCATAATCACTTGATAACAGGCAGCTGCTGTCTGTCATGATTTTGAGAAAACAAAAAGATCATGTAAAAACAAGCTTTATCATCTCGAGATAACAGCATAATTAACTTGTGATCTTGAGAAAATGGCACCAATTAAAACTGAAACTAATCATTTTACCCGTGAAACTCTCCAGTTTTAGTGTTAACTTAGTTCTGACATTTACTGAATGAAAAGAAGTTATAGATGAGCTTGGTTGCAGATTCATGATGACTCCCAGCTTGGTTTCTCACAGTGAGAAATCTTTTCAGCTGTGCATTTCTGATTCAATATAAAATTTATCATAGGCTGTCAAACAAGTTTGCAGAGCGATCATCAACTTTAGAAACAACTTTCACTACTAATGTAATTTGGGTTATAGAAACTTTAAAGTTATGTTAGTACATCTAAAGAAGAACTGAACCTGTGGTTGAAACTAGACACACAGCAGTGGCTACAGAGCTGTTTCTATCATAAGATGTTGGAATTCACTTATTTTCACTTAAATATTTGAGGCTGGTTGAGACATTTCATATAATAAACATGTAATCATGTTAAAAAGCAACGTAAAACAGCATCATCCGTGACCCACAAATGCTTAGTGAAGGATAAAAGTGTCAGCATGTCTCTCCAGGGAAGCCTCGGCTCTGCAAAGTGTTGAAAGTGGAGTTGATTGCACCAAACAGAAGTGCAGTTTTTTAGATAGCAGCCCAGAGAATGCTGCTCTTGCATCTTCTCAGCAGATCTTACATAACAGTCAGTCTCCCGTAGAGTCCATAAATATTTTCACTCCTAATTGTGTGCTGTTTTTCAGACTCTATAGGGGGTTGTGTTTTCTGAGTAAAGAGGAGGCGATGAAGAACTTTTTCTGTGTTTTTAAAATAGTTCAGCAGAACACGATTCATCATTTAACGAAAAGTCTGTCAGCTCTGTGAACTTTGAGAAACTCCGAGTGCAGACTGTGCCTGCCTGGAGATATAATTTCAGATATCTAGAAAAATTTACCTTTGGTCTTTAAGAGCTATAATGTTGCAGTGACTGAGTTTCTCCTTGGTCGGAAAATACTCTGTTGCTGCCAGAGTTTGAGCCTAAATGAAAGCTTTACTTGTGATACAGGTCTGCATCCTATAGCTGACATCTGTCAAGGCATGCCAGAGGAGGATCCTGCTCGTCTCCTTATCCTCAGCCAGTCTTATTTTAGGAAGCACATGTGCCGGCCATGTGACACTTTCCTATTTGATTCTTCATGAAAAAACTGGTGTGTTATTGATAAAGTGCTCTGTGCACATATCTGATAGGTATTGTTTCATTACAGATATTAAAGGGAACAGAATTGGGACACTTTACCAACCAGAGAGAAATGAACTATTCATCCATGAGAGAAAATATTGTGTGTCAGCCTTTGCTTTCAGCATCTGGTATTTCCCTCTTGCGCGGGAATAACTGCAACCAAATGTCTCCAGTAACTGTTGATCAGCTCTGCACATCAACTTGGAGGAATTTCAGCTCCTTCCCTAAAACAAAAAAAGCTTGTTTTTTTTAGGGAATGGGATACTCTCTGGGTTACCGGTGGAATTCTTCACATGAACTTGCTTCAAATTCCTTTCAAAACAGTATTATATAATCAAGGTCATGACTTGGCCATTTAACTTTCCTCCTCTTTTCCTTAGGAGAATGATTTGTGTTCTTATGGAGGCCTGTAAACAGATTTACTGGCATTGACCTTCAGTATTCCCTGGTATAATTCACTACCTAATGCTCCATCAGTATTGACAAGTGTCCTGGCCCAGAGGGAGAAAAGCAGGCCCAAACCTAAATGCATCAGAAAGTAATGGGTTTCTTCTTGGAGCCTTGTCATACGTATTATTGTTTTTCCATCTTCTCCCAATGGTCGACTATGGTAATGCTATGGAACGGTATGTGCTAATGGTAAACAATGTGAAAAAAGCCTGTGTTTGAGTAAAGTCACAGGACAAGATATATTTACACATTCTGGGGACTTATTGAGCCATAACTCTGTTTCCAAGGTCCTCAGAAATTTTTTTTCCATGAAAACTGATTGTGTAGATCAGACTTTTCCTTTTAATCTAAGGATAAAAATTACTCAACGTGACACATGAGTGACTGAAAACACCAGACTCTAATTCTACCATCAAATTTACTGTTAAATCAAGACCTTTGCATAGTTTTGCCATGTGGAGACAAATACTATTGGAACAGTTTCCAGACATTCATCCATTTTCTATAACTGCTTAATCCTCATGTTGCGGTGGGGCTGGAACCAAACCCAAACAATTGTCTCAGATAAGAGACTCAATTCAGACAAAACGGAGGTTGTCCTTGGACCTGAGTGTGTAGTGGCTCTAGATGGCATTACCTTGTGTCCAGGTTTGAGTTATGTTTTATCTTGTTTTCAGGTTTCTTGGTTAATTTCTGGTCATGTTTTTTCCCGTCTCTTAGTTTCACTCAAGTCACCTGTTTTCATTCACAGCTGCACATCATCACCAATCACCTCCCCGCAGAATTTAGTTTCCAGGTTTCTCTCGGTCATAGCAGAATCCTCACCTCACTTTCCATGGGCCAAGTTTCGTTTGCTCACGCTTCGTCAGGTCAGGATTTGCCTCGCAGTCTCGTCTTCTTTTGTTTTTCCACAGTTTTAGATTTTTGATATCCGGCTCAGCTGCGCTTTTTGTTCTTGCCTTTTTGTTCCTGAAATAAATCTTGTTTTTCTTGAGTTCTGAATCTGGGTCCTCTCTCCACACCACGCTTCTGACACCTTGCCTTACAGAACCATAAGGAACCTTGGATTTATTTTTGACCAGGATCTGTCCTGTAACCCACAAATAAAGCAAGTTTCTAGAACCATCTCCTTTCACCTATGTACGTCTCGGAGGATGCAGAAAAATTCAGTTCTATATTGTTAGACTGTCCCAGAAATTCTCTGAAAATGCCCCCAGTTGATCCAAAATGCTGTAGTGAGAGTTCTGACAAGAATTAGTTTGATAGACAGCATTTCTCCAATTTCGGCTTCTCTTCACTCGCTCCTCGGGTCTAAATGACGAAGCTCCATCATTTCTTAAAAACTTTTGAGTTAAATTGGTTCTTAAAGTTTTCAAGAGGGGAGAGGAAGGCATAGCCTTCAGTTATCAGGGCCTATTCATGTGGAACCAGCTGCCAGTAGGCTGTGGAGGCAGACACTATCTCTATCTTCAAGTTTAGGCTTAAAAGTTTTCTGTTTTGATCGGGCTTATAGTTGTGGGCTGACTCAGGTGACCCAGAACCCTCTTTTAAGTTATGCTGCTTTGGGCCAAGTCTTACCTTTTACACTCTATGTATACAGTATGAATGCCATTATTGTTGTAATTACTATACTTTTGTCTCTATGCCGTAGCAGGTCTCCCTTTACTGGTGTTTTTGTAATTGCTTGTCGTGTTGTGTCACCTCCATGATCAAATTACCATTTTTCTTGAGTCTTGATCTGCTGGAGGTCTCTTTTTGTGATGAGAAAGTTCTTCTCTTAGCTATGCTATATTAATGATTATATGGTGTCATTATATGAATGGATTGAATTGTCTTCAGATGACAAATGAAAGGATGCTATTTAGATAGTTTGAATTGACCTGAAATGAAGCAAAAAAGACATTTTCCCTACAGTACATTTCTTTAGTTCTGTTGATATTCAGTTCCAGTGAGCTCTTTTAAAATATTTTAATGATTTGTGCACAAAACTTAACATGTTTAAGGTAATATTTATGTAGAAACATAGACAATTCTGAAGGATTCATAAACTTTTAAACACCACTGTCTTCTTGGGGATAGACATGGCTGAGAAGCTAAAGAAGTGACTTGGTATTAAAGAGCTCATTCACTGACTGACAGAAAAAAATGGACAGCGAATGCTCAGTGCAGTCTGTTTTATTATTCCACAGCTGAAGTCCTCTTCAGCAAAGTTCCTGACCCCTAAATATTCCCTTGGTGCTGCACCTACAGTTGCCTACGGCTCTGGTGAATGTTCTCTACTCCTAAAGTGTGCTCACTGCTCACTGACTTACAGCAGAAAATACTGACTGCGTTAAATGCTGATGTCATGTCTTGGTAATCAATTTATAAAAAAAAATTTCTGAGAGCAAATAGTCCTTAAATGGTCACCAGAGAAGAAACCATCCTAACTTGACAAAACCATGCACCACCACAGTAAACTCACAGAGGTGATTTCACTCATGCCGATGTAGGTACCAGATGTGCTCGGGTTACCAGATCTGCTCGGGGCCCTGCGCCTATTTGGGTTTACGTTTACCCCACTATTTACATTTTATGAATACCAATATGAGGTTATTTAATAGAAACTCCAACTTTATTACAAACTACATTGCGTCCCATTTCATAAGAATCAGATGTGCTCGGGGTGAAGTCCCTTTCGAAAGATAATGCTGGATTTCTTTGTAAAAGCCGTCCATGTTTCCTACGAAGAGCCGTGAAAACGACTTCAATAGGTTGTTTTTTTTTACCTCTTCAGTAAGTTGTCCGGACCAATCACATTCCCAATCATATTCCCTTACGTCATCGTGCCAACGTCCAGCCAATAGGCGCAGGGCCCCGAGCAGATCTGGTAACCCGAGCACATCTGGTACCTACACCGGTGTTTCAGGCCTCCCCTCATGACTGTGTGACATCTTTCAAAGCCTCCTGCCTCTGCTGTGTCTTTCAATGTAGCGTGGGACAAATAGAATTTTGGCATGTAAACCAGGAAAAGCACGGGTGTCTCATTTTCTTTATCTATAGTGGCTCACTGTCACATTTGGCTTGCAGGGCCACTTGAATGGAACTGAGCCATAGCTAATGTTATTACCATCACCTGTGCTTTTCCTACTATGAGGAAAAATGTGTGCTGGCCTCATCTGGACTCCACTGACCTCATGTAATGAGCAGCATCACTCCACTCACTCTGAACAAGAGCAGAGGAGTAATCAGCCAGAATTGGAAACACCTGCGTGTGTACATGGTCTTTAAAAAGTAAACACTGGCTTTATTAAAACTGAGCAGAAATCTTTCCAAGCTCAAATATGCTCCCCCAGTGTGACCTTTACCGCTTTCTAACTTCAAACAAACGGCTAATTTAGAAACCCTGCTAACCACACCTTACGTGTCCCTGAGGGTGAACCAATGAACCTTGAGCTGTAATCCGTCCATGTCTGTCTGTGAGCTTTTAGAAACATCCTCTGATCATCTCTGCAGATGCAGGATGCTCGGTGCATGTTATTGTGGATTCCTTTTACTGGCCTGTCCACTTTAACATGATATTTGTCAGACCTTTGAAAACACACAGCTGATTAGCAGCTCCTTCAAGCAGAATAGAGGCTTGTGCTGCAGTATAGTGAGGGAAAAAGAGAGAAGAGGATATGTGGGTGGGTTTTATTTTAACCCCTTCCACACAGAAGCTCCCTCTACTGGGAGCCATTTCTAGAAGGTTGCTGAGGATGTCGCACTCTGAAGTGGCAGCTGATTGCTGCAATGATTAAAAGGGATGTAACACACCATAGAAAAATGCTCTGACTTGCTGTTAAGGAGATGGAAGAATGCTAATGTCATTTTACAGAATTTGATAATCTCTTTCTAGTGGTTAAAAAAAGTTTAGACATTAGTGTAACTTTAAAAGTTCTAATTACAGTGATTCAGAGGTATATTATGCACTGCTCCACAACTTTTCTGCTATTCAGGCTCTCTATAGATGTTTTCTGCTGTAATATATATGATGCAATACTTTTGTAAGGATTGGATATGAGGTAGCATCTTTTTTGAAGCAGTATTTGTCTCAAGGGACACAGTTATCTTCAAAAGGTATTATCAGGGGGAAAATATTTATTAGAAGGAAATCAGTGATGTGGATGTGTCTATCTGACAATTCAGTTTTCTTGCTTAAATAATTACAAAGGCCCTGAGAGCCAAACATACAGCAACTGAAGAGAACAGAATGGAAAATACACAAAATACGAGCAAACTAAGAGAATTTCCTCACCAGTTTGACAACACAAATGGAGGGTTGCAGTCTGTTGATGTGGTGATGAAGTCAGCTCGGTTGTCTGTATTTTCAGCAGTACTCAGTTGATGGCATGATCAACTGTAATTTACCTGAAGTATTTGTCATCAGAAATGAAAAAATAACACACATGGTTGATTGCATTTTGGATCCAAGGGACGATCTGTTGTTAACTTGAGCTGGTGTCACTTTAGGTATCCTTTAAATATACAAGTGTAGGAGTATCTCAAAGAGCTGATCTAGGTGGTAATCTTTTTGGCATGTCTGTTATATATCTCTACACGTCCTTTCAGGGTTTGGCTAACTTACAGTTATGTTTTGACTCCACCGGGATCTATGACAATCAAACTCTCAACTTCTGTATGTTTGACAGGTTAACCAACAGTTTGCTAAAATTACTTGAAAAAGATCTGTCAGAAACTTCTACTTTCATCAATGCAAAAAGAAAGTGTGAATCAGTGTGTGTGAATCAGTGTGTGTGGTCCCACAACGTAACCAAATGATACTGCTCACAGTGAACAGCAACACTTGTCTGTTTAAATTCACGTCAGTTCCAATAGTTCCTATTTTCCTTTACACGAGCAGCTGTAGTTCCCCGTTACTACACATTTTGCATATTTTAAGACAGTCAGCTGCCAAGTTCTCACATCGAATAGTACATCCTGTCAGTCTGAGGTACGGGTAATGATATGAAAGAGGGAACGCTCCAACTTGACCCCAATATGTCTGCCTTTGCCCATGAGACACCTGGTTGATTCTCTGTAACAATCGCTGCTGATATCAATCAGCGCAGCAGATCTGAGAGAAGTAGCAGAATGCGGGGGAGCTATGCTAACTCATCAGAGAATGTGAGATATTTCTCAAGAGAGAATGGAAAGGATGGGGGTATTTCTATTATCTTGTGGATGCTGAGCATTGTGAAGAAATGAAACTGCTAATGAGGGCCAAATGCATAGCTGACATCAGCTGCATTGAAAATGAAAGCGGACTTCATACACAGGCTGGAAATTGAGTTTGTAATCAAAGGAGGAAAATAAAGCAGAGGAACAAACAGCTGAAAATAGTAACTGACAAGCTGGATGCAGTTCACGTCTCTAATGACACTTGTAGCCGTGGTAACTGCTACAAAGACGTTATCATTATTATTATTCACACTTTGAAGGCATTTTGTGGAACTATGAGATACCCCTTGACATTAAGCTGATAGCTTGATGGAAGCACAGCTGCTCAATTTCCCAGGGTATGATTACATCTCAGACTTTGTCTGGATTCTCGGGCTTTGACGTAGAGAAACCTGATCAAAAGGCAAGTACTCTGACTAGAGGCCATGAGATTTACCTCATCAATAACAGGGAAAAGTTAAATTCACTCAGCTGACTGTCCTTATCGTCTTTATTGATTGTGGGGGAGGGGGCTCACATATGTAGTGAAAGCTGCTGAGATAAAGAAGTCGTGGGAAAAGTTCTTTAGGAATGTGAGTCCAGGCCTGCTAATTTAGCCTCAGGGCATGCAGTAGTCTATCACTGAAAAGACACTTAAAAGCAGAATTTCAGTAAACATTTATTTACAAAACAAAAAGCATGACCAAGAATATTTTGAGAGTGTATACAAAACATTTGATAACATGATAAAATACATTACCATACACAATGTATATCTATGAATGTGTTAAATAAACTGTGCTTCGATCTTCCGAAAAGGCTGAGCTGAGGAGGCAGGAAGTCAGTGTGGTTCTGCTTTACATTATAGGGATTATTGCATTTCAGGTTGTGTTTAAGGCAAGGATGAGACACACAGAGGAGGTGGAAACACTTCAGGTAACAATGAAGGCATATTACTTATATTACTAAAGTTCTGTTCATCACAGGGCTCACTATCACATAAACATCAATGACTGTAGAAGAAGAAGAAGACAAAAAAGAGAGAGAACACTTTTTGTTGAAGGTAACAATTTTACAAACAGGATTGGTCCATATATCTTTCTTTTGCGAAGTACCAGTTTCCAAAGCTGTGTGTGTGCTGCATCATGAAACAGTCCCTGCAGTTGTCAGATGAGTAGTGTCCCACGACGTGCAGCGCACCATAATGACTTGGTGTCTTTGGTGCCTGATGTGCCGTTCTGATGTGAGTCCACAGAGTCTGAGTCTTCTCCCTTTTGTGGTACCGCCCGAGGCCTCTGTCTGTCCCCGCCTCACAGATGCTGTCCTCAGTATGGGTACTGCTTCTGCTTTTTCCCTGCAAAGCAGGACAGCCAGGTGCACAGCAGCATGGCGGCGGCTGCACCTGCGCCTGTGCAGTAGTACGCCCAGCCGATCTGACAGGAGCCTGCAGAGTAAACACAGGATTTAGGAGAATATCACTTCAGCCCTGTTTCTATCTGCCTGTGTGTCAGGAAATCCCCCAAAAGCCACAAATGGCTTTAAATCAGATTTTAACAGAGAAGCTTTTAGCAAAGGAAGCCATCATTTGATTTAGCTTTTACAAGATTGTGTTAAAAAGGAACTGCAAAACTTTGCTCTACTATAACAACCCTTTTTAAGAAAACCGATAAACCTTTCATAATTTCTCCAGTCAAAAAGTACTTCTGTGTTTTCTTCAGGGAGATGAAATACGCTGCAGGAGGTTTGTTTGGTGCATAGTTTAAAACACGTAATCTATGTGAGTCATAGATCATGAGACTGCTGTACACCTCTGCTCTTGCTTTAACCTTCACGTGTTAGTGTTAACCTCTGAGAATAGGGTCAGCTGCTTCACATTTTTGTCTAGGCTACAACATTTCTCTTCTTCTTGTGAAAATGGTTCAAACAAATGCACAGAACATAGTTTAACATCATTTGCAAACAGTTTGGTATGTGAAAAATGCAGGCGACAGACTTTCTGAAAGCACACCGGTTCTACAAAATGTTGACTAAACCTTAAAACTTATCCAGGCATAGCCTGTACAAACCTGAGAGAAAATGAAAAGACAACTGACACCAAATACTGTGATGACCCCGACTGCTCAATATGAACATCAGCTTTTATCAGAATACCTGGATGAGTAGAGTGTAATAATTAACAGCTGGGTGGAAGAAGCAAATCATGCCAGTTGTGCACTCACTGTGGAAACCTAATGCAACATAAATTGTGTCCTAATAGCTTATATAATAGCTTATCAATGTGGCAAAATTCTTTTTGAACATGCCGTGTCAAAGCAGAGAATATTTTTATGTTTGATAGTTTTCAAATTGACCATACGAGCAGTATATGTGCTCAGTACTGTCTATTGGAAAAAATAGATCAAGCACTGACTGCACTGCTCATGATTAATAAATGAGAGATTAATTAATGAGGGAAAAATTCAAATGTGGCAAACATGTAATTTGTGTGAAATCTGCTGCGCGCATGGGAGAGAATCATCTTGTCATGGCGCTAATGAGGTTGGGGATGAAACTGGAACAAATACATTCTTAAACAAGCTAATTTAATTTGCCAGTAGCAGCGAACGGCACATAGGTGCAAACACATTCGTTAACACATTCAGCATCAAGAGCCAGTCCCTCAATGAGGAAATCACAAAATGGAAACTGGATAGCCAACATAATTATTTCTGAAGACATGCTCTGAAATTTCACTGATAATTGTACTTAAGTCTCTGAGAATTAGATCCATCTTAACAACACGAGGGTGCTTTATATGTAGCTGCATCCAGCTGCTGACATACTGGCAGCTGTAATCTGTACGAAGCCTTGATTCATTTCACACAAACTGTTAACTGCTAATTTGTTGGCTGGATTTGAAAAGATTCAAGATTGCAAATTTACGTAGTTTTAATTACAAGTGGCTGTTAATCTCTTATTAAGACATATGTCTTCATGCTATGGTGACAAAATGAACAGTCTTATTTTTGTCTTAGTGTATTCTTAGTTGCCAGGGGTTTAACGGATGTGCCACCATAACACGGACTAAAAGAATCATTCAAGGATCCAAAAAGAACACAAAAGGTACCTAATCTCATGGTTGAACCAGTGTTGTGTCGTCACATAAAAACTCATTTCAGTTAATATCTTCAGGCATTTTATATCTACCAGTCTGTTGTTCCCATTTCAACTGATGCATATTTTTTTACATACATGAAAAAGTGTTTTTGCACCAACAAGGTGATTCCCGAGGAGCCATTAGCTGAAAACTTGTCATAGCTCATCATGTTGTGTATTGTGTCCTTAAAAGTTAAAAGTAAACTGGATAAGTGAAGGATTAAAGAGGAAGCAGGTCAAAATAGTCCATATAGTTGTTTATTTTGTCAATATTTTCTCAACAGAAGAAACACCATTTGTAATCATTTCCTGCCCAACGTACCCTACCACTGATCAGCATCAGGAGATCAGCCAATCTTGCTTTTGTTAGCGTACTGCAGGACATTACTTTGGCAAAAATTAATAAGACAGTAAGTGTTTGTCTTTTTCTATGCTTTCAATAATTCCTTATAGTCCCTTCGTTGGTATTTCAGTACTAGACTGGTGGAAATTTGAGCTGATCATAGCTGATCAGTGGTACCACATGTTGGACAGCCACCATGCATGTGATTATGTAGAGCAGCAAGGATGTTCTTCAGGTTAGAAAAATATTGAGTCAACAAGTCAACAACCGTCTGTTGCAAATGTGACGCTGTGTAAAATTCATGATATATAGTTTCAGATAGTGCAAATTGGTTTTTCTGTGGCTCCCTTGTATGTCATTATTAGCTCAGCTCCCCTGCCGGAATTCCTCCCTGAGATCACTCTCATCGCTGTCTACTGCAGATAAGACACTGACTACTTATAGACGAATTTGGAGAAGCCTACAAAATAACAAAATACAAAAAAATTCCCAAGAAATATCCCTTTAACCGATGCACATGTTTGCACTCGGGCTGCATATGGATGAGAGTGTTTACCAGGTTGAAATAGTCTGCTTGGCATCTGGAGGGTGTGAAAGTGGGCATTCACAGACTCCAGACCCTTGTTCACATTTTACCATAAGAGCAGGCTGGACACAGATGGTCATAAAATGAGAATGTTCAATGTGCAGTGGAGCTCTGGTGGCTTTGCCAGGTTATGAGGTTCCCTCGTGCAAAGATCTCATTGGTTGATGACAAACAAACAAACTGTCGGCAAGCCACACTAACCATCATTATAGATCCACCATCGAGAGAAGATTTTTGTTTAAAATATTTTAACTTTGTAAGATGATTGCAATAACATTCACTGACTGAATTAATTTGTTCACAAGGTCAAATCTTTTTCCCTTGAATGCTGCATGTGTTTGTAGCTGAGCTCAAAGTATCTGAACACAACAAGTCATTAACGAGAAATGTAATGGTGAATTTTTAATCTTTTAAGATAGAATGATGCTATTCTTCGGTTGTTTGCTTATATTGTAGCCCTGAATAAAGTATCTAAACCATGTAAAAAAAATAAATTAAAAAATCAAGCACTGTTTGATTATAATCAAATGAAGGAGCAGCTGCAGCATGCACAGCTCTTCCTCTCCCCTAGTGTCTGATAATGTAGCATATTACTGTGTGTGAGATAGTCCTGATAATACCAGCTGCATACAGAGCACAAATCAAGCTCTAAGTTATTCTCAGCACATATTTCTAGCTATACAACCCTCACCAGCTACCAGAGGATCAGTTGACTTTTTATCATGAATTTCAAACGCATACAAATCATGGCTCCAGCAACTATTGCAGCCTGAGAAACACGTGTCTGTTATTTAAATTACACATTTATGAAGCATTTGTGTTTAATTCAGGTCTTTGCATTCAATCTGTCAGGCTGTGCGTGAGATCCTGGGAGACATCTTACCCAGTTGAAACCGATCTGAGCTGTTGTTGCAGGTCTGTTGTATTTCCTCGCTGTCCCATCCCAGTGGATAGAGAGCACAGCCCGACCCAATGAGGAGACCTGTAAACAAGATGAAGACAAGCTATGAGGGAAATCCAGCAGCACAAATCATCACTGGGGGTTCAGGGATATCGCAAAACATGGCGGGAGGCTGACAGACTCAGCTTGTGAGAGGAAACCTGCAGCAAGGACACAAAATTATCCCCAAGCTCCTTGGAAAAGTTGGCCTCATTTTATTTGGGGGGGGGGGGGTTCATAATTTAAGACTCTTAAAATGAATAATGTTAATAAAAATGCGAAAGAACCTGTTGTTTTGTTCATTTCATTGTTCCATCCCAATATCCAGCAAGGTTAGATGGATTTAAACGATGGATTCCTTCTCAGTCTTCATGTTTTAATTAAAACCATCAAGAAGACATTGATGTGATCTCATCTGGTACAAAACTGGCAGAGAGGCTGCTCTGGGCTGTCCCAGCAGTTTTACCACCCGCCAAACAATACTTTGTAAAATGACACGCATTGTGATTTTACCCCTTCATCACATTTTTTACTGCAACAAACAAAGCACTCTTCTGCCAGCAGCCCATATAACTCTGACAAATGAGCAATGAACACATGTAAATAACTTGGCAATTTCTCACACAGACAAGAGGGAAACACAGAGGCGTTTTTGGGTGCACAGTAATTACTGTAAAACTCTGGAGAATCCTAGAGGGACTGCTTTCCATCAGTGATTAAGGAGACTATGACTATGCTTAAAGCTGCTCATAGAGACAAGAGTAAAATCTAGTCAAGGCCATTACATTAAGGATTAATATCCCCAATATTTGCCTGTAGCCAGGTCTTGACAAGTTATTCCCAAGATGTCATGAACTAATTCTTAAATTTTTCCTGTGGGGTCTCCTGCTAGGTGGCTCTGCCATCACATTAGCTTAATCCTCTCTAATGCATCTGCCCCGTTATCAGTTTTGGGATGTGAGGATGGCAGCAGAGGGAAAGGGAGGAAGGAACGTATTGCCTTCCATGATTAGTCCTGCCATCCAGTGCTGCCGTATTACATCTAGACCTGATAACAAGCAGGAATGAATCCAAATGCTAATGGAGAAGGGCTGGACAATCTGGCAAACATCTGAGGTGGAGTGGGAGAAGTGAAAAAGACATCTGTGTTTGGCCCCCGTCGCAGCCAAAAGGACACAAAATGTCACTGGTGCAGCTCTGGAAGAAAAACAAAGAGGGGAACTGTGGTACTGCTGATAGAAAATCAATGCAGTGAAACCCTGGCATGTTGACGAGAATGAGTCTATATATATATATGTATGTATGAAAGAGGCTCTGGCCAAGTCTGTGTCATTATAGCTGAGGATCAAAGGGGAGCCAGGGATTTTCATACATAAAACAAATCAACCATTTCTTGGAGCCTTAAGAGAATCTTAGATGAGTTTCTGCTTTAGACCTAAAAAATGACCACCTTAAACAAAGCAATAGAACAAAAAGAAAACAGGAACGTGTGAATCCTTGTTCAAACAGGCACCTGCTACCCTGATGAACACCCGCTGGTATTATAAATGTAGGGATATCTGCACGCACAGAAAAGTAATTTGAATATTCTTAATTATTTAATTTTATCATATGTGTTTGGCTTAAAATTTGTAGCCGTTAAGACTGTGAAGCATGTGAAACTTGATAATGTATTCCTGATTAATATTTAACAAAATTTAAATTCTCTTTCAAGTGTTAAGCAGTGTTAAAGCTGCATGGAATCAAGCTGAGTTTCTTTGCAGAAAAATGGACGGATATAACAGGAAAAAAGGTTGCTTTGTTTTACAAAAATATTGCTATTTTATAGAGCAAAGTGGAATATTTCCTTTTGAGAAAACAAGATTTATGAAGATCGACTTTGATTAGTAAGTCTGCTGAAAGCAATCACGAGCATCAGATTGCTGTGCTCTACAACAGGCACCAGAGAGAAGGATGGGAAAAGAAAGACTTCACTGCATAGTTTCCATATCAGGTCAGATTATGATGATGATGATGATGACGACTGTGAATACCTCTCCAAGACCACAACCTGGCGGGGAATTCACCACAACAAAAGACACAGGTTGTTTTCCATTATCTAACCTCGTAAAATCAGAAAAAGTTTTCCTGTAATCTCTCATTGCTTCCTGTTGTTCTTTTTTATGAGAAACTCCCTCTGAGCCTGTAGCATTTTAGTGGGTGAAATCAACGTGAGCACATGTTACCGTGACACCATTAAAACAGATACTGCATTACACAGATCACCGTGGGGGCAGATGAATAAGAATACGCACATAAAGGGAAGGTGCTCAGGTCTGTATCAAACGTGGTCCCACGTTTTTCTTTTGGCTTTTATCTATTTGATTTATTTATTCTTCCCAGGATGGTTAATTCCAGCAAATCCCATCCTCCACACTCACTATGTGGGTTATTGAAAACTGGAGGTGGAGAGGCTGGAGACTAGGATGAGGGAAAAGGATTACTAATAGAGAAAGACGTATTTTCACATAATGTCTGAGAGCCAAGCTGTTTTAAACACGTGCAGCTCTCAGAGGCAACCACCCTCAGGCTCTGATTCTCCATGCATGCTGCTGTAGACAGATACTTCCTGTCTTTCTTGTAACCAAATATGACAATATATCCTGATTTGCACAAATGAGCAGGTGGGGAAACGTGTCATTTAGCAAGTGGTTGTGAGCTAAATTAACATTTAAACCTTTATGAGCTCCAATCAAATACTGCAAATGACATACAAAAAGAGTGAGAGCAACAAGTTTTCTGAATTGTGGGGTTGGATTGTTGAAACAGAACTTCATCAACCTTCTGGGTTTTTTTGCGGATTGAAAATCAGGGATCTGTGATGAGGTCAGTCCCTGATTTGATGTGAGCAAAACAAAGCTAACCACAAACATAGGCCTGAAATGTGCATTAGCCTTGAACTGGCAAACCCCGCCATCCAGTTGTGTGTCAGACAACAAGCTATCTAACTGCTCTTCCCACACCACAGAAACGTGTCTTCCATGGATTACCAGAACTTTGACTGCTTAATTAAACTGAGAAGCATTATTGAGACGATGAAGAAAATGATTAATTTTAAGAAGAACAAGGCTGAAATGTAGCACATGCCTGACAATACATCTCATGGTAGTTTTACTACCTTAAACTACATGTTACACTTACAAAGATAAAATAAAAACAGATGATCTCATTTGCATAAATGGGTTCACACTAGCTGAATAAAAGAGACATTTGAAAAATAAGCAAAAACATTAATTACAGCAGGATGCTGCAAGGATAGTTTCACAGAATAGAACAAAAAGAGGATGGATAAGACTTGAAGTCTTTGTGTTCACTTCATCTTCAGTCTCTTCAGTCCTAACTGTTCAGATCTTCTATGAATTTTCTTTGATTTCCCAAAGCACAGATGGGAAATTTTCTCTTTTAGATGACACAAGCAACTTAATTTTGCCTTGAGCAGATGGTCGTCTTATGAAGAAATTTCTGCAAGACTCCATTAAGCTGTTGTGAGGAGAGTTGGTGGACCTGCTGCAGGATATATAGCAGCTATATTGCATTTTAGAAAAGTAAAATGGAAAAAAACAACATGAGAGATCTGGTGCCATCATTCTCCTTCCACAGAGTTTATAAAGAATCCAAACAACAAGTTTTCTTTTACTGGCATCGATCAGTTTAAAGATTAGGATGCTGGTCTGCTTTTGATTCAGAAATTGGTCTATCAACACAGACCTGGAGGACTGTTTGTTTACATTGCTGTTTCCTGCCGATAACCATTGTTTGACCCGTTCTGGGGGTTTTCAGCTGCTGTGGCAGCCAGCTGATGCTTGATAGAGTTCAGTGGAGGAGGGAGTGAGGAGAAAGAGGGCAGGGTCAGATGGAGTGAAAATAAGAACCTGGGCAGCTCATTTACAGATTAAGTTTCAATTGATCTCTGCATGACCAATATCAATAACAATCCCAGGCTTTATGGCTACTATGAGAGGCTCTTGTATAAACTAGGAGTGAGTTGGCTTAAACTGACTTAACCTAATGCAATCAGTCCCACGTATCGGTGTTCAGATCCATGAACTGCTCTAATATAGTGATCATTATTCAGCCTCTCCTTGCCTCAGATTTCATCACTGAGCTCAGTTTTGAAAGCGGATTTTCGTAGCTTGCAAATAAGAATTTCATTCCACCAGGGTTGAGCTACTGGTCCCCATTCTTTTTCTGTCAAAGCTTTTTACCTGAATGAAATTCTGCCCGCTTTTCATATCCGCCACATTCTCTGTTTTGCAGACTGCTGATGGCTTTTGTCAAGTCTTCCTGCTCTCTGTCAAGACCCAAGGAATTTCTTTAGCCTCCTTCATACCTCGAGACAATACCATTCAAGGTTATCATTCAAAAGGCCAAAGAGGGGAGGGAGGATAAAAACCGCCGTTAAAGCTGGAGAAACTTTTGGTGGCCAGGGAATTGGAGTGGGGATGTGCATGAATGAGCTGGCTTAATGTTAGACATTCCCTTTTGTGTTTGGAGGATCATCCAAAAGAGGCCCAAATACGTGAGTGCAACTACACCTGGAGAGGAATGTGAAGTATCAAAATAACATCCACCTTCACATGTCTGTATCTTTTTTCTCAAAATAGTTCAAAGAAAGCCAAAGATAAAGGGGTCATTCTAAATCTGGTTTCACACGTTGAGACAATTTAACAGCAACTTCAGGTGCTGCATGAAACTAGAATCGATTTAAATTGATATTGCTGGCATGTTAATGTGCAACTAACCTCATTCTCTCCCTGTTCACCTCGCTAAGCTTTAAATCAAAAACCAAATCCACAGGTTTCCCCGTGTCACATCAGCCTCAAGAGCCCGTGTGACTAATCAGTCCACAGAACCATCTCTGCATGTTGAGGCATGTCGCCTCCTTCACTTGAAACACACAGTGACATGTTCAGCATGCACGCCTGCTTTTTTTTTCAACATGTTTCAGTTCTCTCTGTTGTCCAAGTTGGATCAACACAGTCACTTCAGAAGGGCTTTGTGGACCTTTTCTTTTCTTCATTTATTTTTTATGATCGAGATGGGGTTCTGAAGTTTGATTTGAAAGGAGTTAGAAATGGTGAGATGAAGGAAGGGGGTATGCAGAAAGAGGAGGGATTTAAATGCACTATGTGAAGAATGTGTGATGTTTGTGCACAGTGAAACATATCAATACACACTGTTCCAAATGACTGCCACTGAATGTAATTTAGGCAAAGCTCTTTTTTCGATCAACCTTGTTTTTAATCAACACCTCTTTGCGATACAGCTGCTGTTTTGTTCTTTTCTGCACAGCCATTACTGAACACTGCATGCCAAGGACCATATGATGTGATTGAAGAGCTGCCAGTCCGCAGTGTTTTGTTCAGTTGTAGATTTCACCGTAATTCGCTGGATTTACAACTTGAGTATAAAACAAAGGGAACCATTTACTGACCAGGCCAGTAATGGGAGGTCAGTAACAAAAAACCTCTCCACATCTCCATGATGCATTTCCTCTCTTCACTCCGGTATTTGCAACCATCAAGCCCAGAAAAGGTCAAACCGCTATAAACGCCCACACAGTCAAATTATTTAGTCATATTCATGTGAGGCCCTTGTGATTTTTCCTCTGCCAAAGCAAGAGACCAACAGACACTTTGTGGCAAAACTCTGTATGTAAGACGTTTTACATAAAAAATGATCAAATTAAATGTTTGGTGGGCACATTGGAAAAAAAAGAACACATTGTATTCTTAAAGCTGATTGGAAAGACTTTCCTGATACTGGAAAATACTGCAATGGCCTCATATTTTCACCCTAAACAACTACAACTTTCACTATATTTTGCATCAATCCTTTTCCAGTGAGTCTTTTGCATGCCGATCCTCGGTAGCTCTTCTGAACTTGGTGCCGGAAGCATCACATTACATACATGTACTGTATGAATTTAAAAATGTTGCATTCTTAGCCTTCTCTTTGTTTGCCAGGTAATTTACCTAAGATCTTTGCACTCTCTTAGATTCGGGTGGCATGTTCCTTGAATGCTTTGTTGACAAAATTTCGACAACTGTAGGAGTTCAAACACCCAAGATCTATTTTCTCCTAACAACAAGTCTGACCATCCCTTTCAACTACAGGATGTTAAAGTTGACTCCATGTTGCTGATGTTTGCATCTTGCTTTTGTCATAACTGTTCTGTACATGTTTTGGAGAGAGCTTCCTGCAACTAACTAGTATTGCAGGTGGTGATAAATCTTGGTTCTGTCAAGCAGTGCTTGCAGTTAGAAATTCATCAAAAGCTGTCACCGAAATGTGAACCAACCAGTTCTCACTTGGCCGAAGCTGATTTTTACTTGTTATTACTTGAAGAGTAACTCGCAGCCAACACAAACTTTTTTGTACCTTTTTCTGTTATGAGAAATTCAACTCTATGTTCAGGATAAACACTGAAATTTGACTAGTGTTTCATCAAGGAACCAGACAATAAGACTCTCTCTTAGTCTCATTTAAACAAATCTCAAGGTAAAGCGTTCCAGATTACGTAACGGAGCTTTTTGCATATGAACACAATTCAAGTGACAATTTGATCTTTCTCGGGCTGCATTTTTGTAGATGATCCCCATGAGAACTGTCTGGGTGCTGGCTGCACATTGAGATCAATGTTATTTGTCCAGCTCAGAGGATTGGTTTGGATGAAAATTAGGTTTGAGATCATTTCCATCTTTTAATGATTGAAAGGTGATGTTATCAAGTTTCACATTGCTTTGCATTTAAGCCATTTGTATGATGTGAGCACTTCATGCTGCAGGCTAATGACCCTCTGCAACTTGTGTGCAAATGAAACAAAATATCATAAGAAATTGCGAGCGCTCAACGACAAATATTCCAAGATGGTCATGTACTTGTACTAGTCTTTTGCTGTGACTTTACTGCCTGCGTTGTTTGTGTATGACGAGAATTATATGGAAATATGAGAGAAGCAAAATGAGAATGCAAGAAGATGTTAGTATCAGTAGTGATCTTTTACAGAGTAATGTTATGGCTGTGAAAAGGAGCTGACTTTAACGCTAATGTTATTGGTTTAGATTGCATAAATAAATAGGCTATAAATAAACCCAAAACAATGCAAACTATGTGCTGCTCACTTGGCTTGTGCCTCTCTCCTGTAACACTCATTTCTTTCCACATTCACCCATCAGTCACTGTTCATGGCTGCGAGTGGAGCAAGCAGTTTGTTTCATTGATCTGTTCAATGCTTTTGCTACAGGCACTCGGTTAAGGGCCATTCTTATCTAATCACACTAGTCATGCCTGACACAGTTTCCGACAACAACCAGCAATTAATAAACACACCAATTACAAGAGCAAAATTAACTTCTGCTTCATTAGGCAGTGGTCAAAAAAGATCAGGAGCATGATGCAGTGCAGGAAACATGCACAAACTGAAAATGAGGTGCGCTGAATGTGTAGCAAATACCTCTCAATAGAGAACATTTTCCTGTTTTGTTGGTAAAATTAGTTTTTCACTCAAGGGTATCAATATTTTGCCCATTTGCATCGACAGCCGTGTCCCTTCTGATCTCATACTGTGACATTCTTCCCCCTCCTTACAGTAAAGAAAAGGCAAACGAAAGCTTACAAAAATAAAAACAGGAAAATAATTCAGCTAAATCTTTCATTATTCTTTCTTAAAATGACGCACGTAAATTGAGTCACTCATATGTTGGAATCCAAGGCTTGAAAACAGTGAAGTCAGTGAGCTCTCCTTTGTACAAAGACCATCTGACAGCTAGTATCTGTGAAATTTCAACAAATTATTGTTATTAGTATGAGGCTTGGCTGCAGAATCTAAACATAAAAGCTCCAAACATTTTAGACACTGCGGGCAACTGTTTTCAGCCCTATCAAATGAAAGTTCAGTAATTTCAAAAGAGGTAGTGAAAGGCATGCTAAAAAGTAATCTTCAACAAAACATTACAGACTTGAGATATTTATATGTCTAGTGGCCTGCAATTCAATTTAAAAGTGATGTCTGTTCCATCCATCAGAGAGGAGAGTGGAGTGAAGAAGAGCAAGTGTGATGTGAACAACGAGACCTAACGGTATAAAAATCCTCTCAGGGTAAAATCCACTTTATAGGGTCCTACGAGTGTAGCTCTTCTAACTGGGTCATGTCTGATGTGTTGAGCGGCACCCTCCTCTGAGCCTGATAGAGCAGCCACATCTTCAAAAGTCTGAATATACCTAAAGCAAAGCATTCCTGTTTTAATTACTCCTTATAATGAACATAAGTATGCTAACACAAGGCCCTCTGGGGGAAGGGATATGAAAGTCACTGTGCAGCAATATTCATGGAAATAGCATCCAAATATGCAATGAATGTTTTAGTATCCTCCACACAGTACTGCAAGACATCAAGATGCCTCTGTGACAGTACTGAGGCTCATCATGTGAGCAGCTTCATACCGCAAACACAAAGAGCCAGCATTCAAAAGACAATGCAACACTTCAGGGATCGAGCAAAAAATTACTCCCACTGCCAAGTGCTCTAAATACTCCAAAGCCTGTGTTTAAAGTCCTACCCCACTGCTTTCACGCTTTCTTCAGGGACACACACCAGCCCCGCTTGTTACCCCTGAGGACTGAGCTGGTTTGAGTTTAAGCAGCCTTACCCTAACAGGTCACTCTGACTCCGAGGATTTCATTGTGTGGGTGTAATATAAAAACCATTCAGTAAGACTGGAATTCTCAGCAGTAAATGGGGCCATTCTAAACCCTTGAAACAGAAATAGCGCCATAATATAGCTTTAACATACATTTAAACAAAAGCTTCAAACCTCAGATGAAAAATTTACCATTTCTGGAGGTTATTACGTTGAGAGAGCACCATTTCACTCAAGTTTTAGGACTGAACTACAGACATGAATAAGAGTGGAGTTCACCTAAACATTCAAAGTGTTAGATGGGATATTTGTGACTTTACTGGTCATTTGAAGAAATGGGCATATTAGATTTCTTTTCAATGTTATGTCTTAAATAAAATCAAATCATAGTAAGCAACTGGCTATCTGCTCAGTAGGACAAATACATTTAAATCAGCAAGATTTACCCGCCTAAATGAAAGCACATTTACTCTCATTATTTAACACAGAAGGCTTGTTGCTTGTTTGTGGTGTTTATGCTAAGCTATGCTAATAGGTGCTAGTGGTGGCTTTGTGTTTATTTTTTATATTAGAGTGGTTCTTACTTGCAGGCCAGTGTGACCAAAACCGTTGCGTTTGCTTCACCTAACCAAACAGCAATGTAAAGCGAGAGCAACATGTCAAACAATAATAACAATCAACAGTCACGAGACTTGAACTATGATTATTTTCCACACTGTCAAGTGTTCAAAGTTGGTAAGAAGCAAATCAGCACCCACATGTTGAAAAGTAGAGCAAAACCGGTGCAGAATGCATTTACATGTGACACCCAACAGCTCCTGATCAAACACCATAAGTTGACGGCACGAGAACTAAGAGTATATGTTTTATTAAAAAGAAATAACCTTTTCAAAGATACCTCTTTTGTACTGACAGAGAAAGGTCAACTGAAGCTAAAGTAGCTCCTCTTTCATCACATGAGCTTATCGTGATATTTGAGAGCCCTTAAGGAACAGAACATAGCTGCAATGAGGACACATTATGTAACATGTAAAGAAATCTATGAGCAATATTACTAGGCAATAGGAGAAGGACACAGAGATAAGAATGTGTGGGGAGTGCTCAAAGCATTTTTCAAAGGTACTGAATTGGTATTGTAATCCTATTCATATAATAATATCTGGTTCATCGTGTCCTCTCAAGGATAAAAAGTTTTTTCTGCCTCAGTGATTCCACAGATTGAGAACAAAGAGATGTCAAGAAAAACCTGCCAATTCTACTTGATATGAGTTACCATTGTCATGTGTGTAAGAAGGTAAACTGCAGCGCATTATGTGAAGGTCTACGGTCTACTGGTGAAGCCTTGCTGTCTTGGATCCCAATAAGAAGATATATCAGTGTTACTTCTCTGATTCTCTTTAATGTGTCATACAACAAATCAGATAAAATCTGATGAAATATAGAGCAACTCAGGGCTGCTTCCCAAAATGACATAATTTTCTTCTAGTCGGTTATACCACTGGTTAAATTAGATCTTTAAATGTTCGTCTTGATATACACAGTCTGCGTTTTGTCATTTAAACCCTTATCCAAACTGAATCTAAAACATTTAAGGAGATAAGACTCTCTGGAAGTGCACCTGATGAAAACCTAAAGGGTTGACTGCACGCAGATCATCTGCTGATGAAGTAGTTTATATGAGTCATTATGGAAAAGCCACAATACAACCATGCTTATGTGAAAAAAACCTTTTTGTGCAGGGAAATGGGATGAACCACCATGTAATGCAAAATAAACAACAGCAGTTATTGAATGCAATGTTTTTCTAAAAAAAATCTGATCTTTCAACAGAATTGTGTCTTGGCCAAGATTCTTTTCACTATGCATCACAAAACACAGACCAAACAGTTGGATTATGCTGTTCCTCACAAACACATGGCTTCAATCAGGCAGTTGTTCATGCTTTAAAGAGTCAGTGGATCACACGTTTTACAGTTAATAGCTGACACGCAAGGATGAATGAAAATCAATAGTTTCCAAAGACTCACAAAGATTTTGAAATCAATTTGAAATCAAACACACACAAAATATGAGAGCAGTTCATTTAAAGAACTTCCAGTTTTCCTCTATCTGAAGTTTAATTTACACTGGAAAGAAAGAAAAATATGCTTTATGTTACAGTACATATTTAATCAATTAGGTCATTAACTCTGGTTCTCTGGAAGCACTTCAGGACAAGAAAATTAAAGTCTTTGTGCTTAATACACAAATAGTTCTTCTTCCAAGTTTGTATAAAAAACACTTTCAATTCACTTACGCATATATTTATATATATATATATATATATATATATATATATATATATATACATTTGTTCTTCTTCTGCAGGAAATTACAATAGCAGAGACCAACAAGGGAAAGACTCAATTGCACTGTTTCTGATGCCACAAAGAAATTTCAGTACCTGTCTATGTTTTAATTATAGCTCAACAAGGCCATCTAACTGGACTTCTGTCCTTGTCCCAATATACAAGCAGAAGAGGACCATTGATTTATAGATGGAGTCTTTCTTTTCTAGGCTTTTTCTAGTTGATCTTTTATATCACAGACCAAAGTCGAAGTCGTTCCACTACTCTGAGCTGGCAAGGGAGGTAGTAAAATCCTGCCTCGTGTACTTATTCACATCAAGCTGGCTAGGTGGAACGTGTCACTATAACCAGTGATGCTGTCGTCACTGATCAGCTGATTTCAGCATACAGGATAGATGTGCCTCTGCAGGGGAAACAAAGCCAATACCGTCTTTGTTGCACCGCTAAAGCGCAACCCATGTGTGACGGAGGCTTTAGCTAATTGTTAGCTTGACATAGCGTAAAAAAGAGAAAGTTCAGAAAATGTCCAGGAAAAAACACTCGATTTGTGCAATTTTTCTTAAAAATTCTTGGCAAAGGAAAAACAAACCAAGTGTCCATTTTGTTCTTCTGCTCCTCACATTCTGGTAAATTGTTGTTCTGAATGGAAAAACAGCAAAGCTCATGCAAAGCCAGCTTTCTCGGCCAAATATTTATATATCACACAACCGTGAACTGCCTTAAAAAGGGGCAGATGGGAGAAGCTAGATTAATGTTAAAGCATAGTATTGCAGATGTTCACGCTGAAAAGGATCAAATTAAATACAGATATTAATAGAAAACAAGATGAATATATGGAGGGAGAAAAAATGACAACACAAATCTAAATCTGTCCATCTGACTGAAGCTAACTCACACGTCATCTCTTTAGGCTTTTTTCAGTGCAAACCTGCAGCAACTTTCCCATAATGGTGGATACAGCTTTCTTACCTATGACTGGAAAGAGTGACATCACAGACATGGCCCACATTGAGATTAAAATCACCAGTCATCTCCCTTATTCACACAGATTACTTCCTCATCACAGCTTGAGTGGCCAGTTTCAATATTAAGTTCCATCAGTAATCAGAAACACGACCATCCTCAGAGGGTTAAAAAGAGAGCTAAAATATGGTGGTGCATGATGATGTAATAGAGATCAGCTTAATGCGATGAAACAGAGCAAGATTAACTTTGTGTCATTGTAAGGCTCTCAGAGAGGAGGCAGAAAAGTTCCCTGTAATGTCATGTGTGCATGAAAGGGTTCTATTCACTGTCCAACAAACTCATCCTTTCCTGATTAAATAAATTTGAGTGCCTTCGTCTCTAAAAGGGACTACGACTGAGCCATCCAAGATCATCGCCCACTGCATATGCAAATTCGTACTTTTCAGGCAGGGTGTTTTAAATGTTTTGAACGTTGATTACTGCAGCTCGGTTATGGCAGCCTTTCAGTGACTAAATAGCTTGCCAAGGGCTGTTGAGAATGTACTACTGGTCATTTCAGAGGTAGTCAGTATGATTGATTGAGCTATAAAGGGTTTGTCCGTAGGGCTAACAGGATAAAAGATTAAGAGTCTGGTGAGTGTTGATTAATGTTAGAGAACATAACCTCTGGCCAATGGTACAGAAAGATTTATATAAACAAGGTCTGAGCAGCAAAATATATTCACACTCAATTGGAGTGATTTGAAGTCAGTGAGGACGAAACAATCACAGGGTATCCCCAAGACATAAGCTAAATCAAAACAAAATGCCATAATGAGACAAGCAAGTGTATTAACTGACAAATGAAGCAGGACAGAAGACGAGCAACGAAATAGACAAGTTAACTACATATTTGAAAGGCAACAACTCTGATGTCAGCTTATTTTTTTCCTAAATAAAATGTAATGTGATGATGGCAGGAGAAAAAAAGAAATCCTCTGCATATTTATACAGGGCCTTGCCTGTGTCAAGCCCTGCCCCACCCCCTGGACTTAGGCTGCCTGATTAGTATTCAGTGAATTCATTAAGACACAATCACTCGAACATGGGAAAAGTACCAGCAGAGAAAAACTCCCCTTCCCCCAAACCTGAAGGTCACTCTGTCCTTACTCTGCTAGTGATCTGATGATCAGAAAACATAGGAGATGGGAGGGGGTCAGATCTTATTTGTACATGGAGTGCTGTTACCAGCATGCAAAGATCTGTACTGACTGAGCCAGGGAAAAAGGTAAACCCACGGCAGGCTTTTAGGTTGATTTTCCCAAAGGCAATCTCCAACAATTCATCACCTAGAAGGAATAGTTGTTCGGTGCTATAGCAAAGTGTTCCTGTTAGTAAGCGCTAAACTATTACAAATGAGATCAGATGATGTAACCTGCAGACCGTCTATCCCTCAGGGTTCAACTCCACCATCGTCTCTTGAACCATCTTTAGATGAGTGAACAGCAAAAACCAGGGGGACATCCAGGTAGACAAACTTTTCCAGCTGCTCCAGCAGTTCATACATTAGGGCGGAGAGCTTTGATTACATCCCGGCAACCCAGTGATGAATCATTCCTCAGGGAAGCACTTACAAACTTCAGCCAGTTTGATAAAAAACACCAAAAAAAAAACTGTCCCGCATGAGAGCTTTGCAATAATAAATCACAAGCGGTGCATACAGCAACGCTGCAGGAATCCAGTGAAGTTTGGCTCAACTCTCCACACACTGCTGGACTGTCAGTCTACTGTGTTTCCTCCATCCTTCTGTTACCACTTTGCCGATTTCATCATATTTCTGAAAATATATTCATATAATGAGAAAATGATCAAACAGATGTACAAACATTTCCCCATATCACAATTTATGTCCACAATAAATGGTCTCTTGTGGTCTGCAGTAAAGGTTTTAAGCATGTGCTAATTCCAATGTGTTTGCAGTAAAATTAATACCACTAAAAAAAGTAGTGTGAAGAAATGTTCTGGCAGACTAAAGCATACAGTGTATCCCTGAGAAAAATATGTGCCACATCTTGAAGCCTCTTTCTGTTTCTTTTTTACACCAGGATGAGGAAGAAATCCTTTGATCCTCCACTGTCTCTCACTCACCAAGAGGAGGAAAACAGAGTCAGGACATAACGATAGGCTTTTTCACACGAGGAAATCCAGAACGGGGGAAAATGAGGTGAACAGTCATGAAAAGAAAAGCAGAAACCCTCCAGCAGTTGCAGCATCCCTGACAGGAAACTAAGCTGCTGGAGCAAGCATCAAACTAAACATATTGCTATAGCCTTATGACATTGCGTGGTCTCTTGGTTGTCATGACAAAAGTGGAAATTAAGCTGCCACGGACATGGAACACCAAGGATAGATCACTAACATCAAGAATAATGTGGAATTGGATGGTAATGTGGACGTGTAAGCACGAGTGTGTTTTTCAGGCATCAGTTCACATGAAAGCATTAATTCACAATCGTAGTTTACGACTCCTTTAGCCAGTACAGGTATGAGATTCTTCTGTACACCATGCAGGGTTTTTTGTCATGCAGCCAAAGCTAAAATTGGCTTCCCATCAGCAGGGAGCAGAGTTATCTACCTTCAGAGATGCTTTCCTTTCATTTTTTTGAAGCATGAATGGCACATGGGTGAATCAATAAATATATATAGACAGAGCACTTTAATTTAGGAAGAAGGGGTTAGTTAAAAGTTAGTCCTTGGGGGTCAAGAGGAAAATAAAAGGAATAAAAAGGAATCTGTGCTGGGTGAAAATGCATCTCAAGGTTGATAGAAACTGATACTGCACCCACTACAGGAACAACAAATACAACCATAGTGCAGGAAAAAAAACTATTTACTGGCATTCAGATATCTGTTTGAGTTCTAGCTTTGGTGTGTCCGCATTAACAATACCTGCAAATGACAGTTCAGGCACACTGTCTGCTAAAAAGCAAAGAAATAATTACTCATACAAGAACTGAATGACAAATGCAATGAGAAGTAAAAAAAAATACCATGGCTGACGTATGAGATGTATTTAAGTTGAAACTGCAACAAAGAAAGCAGTGTGTTCCTGTGAGTGACTAAGATCAGGGGCATGTTGGAAAGGTTTAAGGTACCCATTACTGCTGAGAGTAGCAGCAATGGGATTAGAGGTACCCGTAGGGCACAGATGGCACGGAAATCCTTCGAGCCGTTCAGAAAAGGTCACTCAAAATACAGGAGTAGCACCCACACCAAGCAACCTCCCATTGACTGCTACTAACGGTCTCCTCGGACTGACTTTTGCTCAAGCTTTTAGTCTCTCAACAATACTCAGCAATGATCCACAGTGATTCTTTTTGAGGGTGGAACAGAGAAAGGAACATATCTGCCTTTAAAATGTCAAACAACAGTGGATTTGATTCACAGTATCACTGAGGAGATCACGGCAAAGGCCGAATTCAATGAGAAGCGTGTGGTGCCTTAGAGGAATAGAGATCTTATCAGGTATTTAAATAAAACAGGAAGTAAAACGAGATGCATTATAGACACAAATTCTCCCAGGGAGGAAGATGAACTGCTGCACACTATATAATTCAGTTTGAAGGCCATTTTTGGTCCTTTCCATTCATATAAACGCTTTCATTTGTCTCTGCCATGCTGCATGTACTCATGATGCCTTTGCTGTGTTAACTGCAGCATGGTGAATGCTCTGTCCCTCCTCTGCCTTGTTTTGCCACACTGCTGTGTATGTTTACTTCCTGCTACCATACGGCTACATCCTCCCCGGGCGCTGGCTCCTCCCCATACGCCATATGGCAAGGCCAACAAGGCAGGGAGCACTGTGCGAGGCAAGGTCTGCATTCTGGATATTTCTTTCTCACTGTCATTTCCAGTGATATTGCTTTTCTAAAAATTGCAGATACCAACAATTTCATATGTAATGTGACCATAAAATAGCAATTATGCAAATACAAGGACCAACGAGGAAGTATATAGACTAACTGGATAACAGGTGGTACATAATATCAACCTCAAACCTGAGGAAAGCTTGCAGGTAAACAACTGTTTGGTAAATGACTGCAATTTAGTCCAAGTCCCAGTTGAGTCTACTTAAGTCCCTCTTCAGAGAGCACTGCTTTCTGGATGCATCAACTTCATGTACAACTGAGCAACCTGCTGCTTTCTGTAAAAAAGTTGCGAAGGCAATCATGCCAGGTCAGGTACATATCACCTTTAACATGGCACAAGTCTGAACAGCTGCAGCCTCATCAACAGACATGCATGCACCGTTTTTATCTTGGCAAATATTATCAGCATTAGGGGAATTAAATAACAAAGCCACCAAACATTCCTACCCTTTGAGTTTCCTTATCATTAAGGGTGAAGTAAAGTTTTCACACGTTTTTTTCACAGCAAAATGAATGGTTGAATGTTTTAAATAGCACAGACAACAAGCACACCCATTACTGTAAAATGCTTTAGCACATCATCTTTTAACAAACTCAGCCATGTAGAAAGCAAAATCTTAAGTCGAGCCCATTGTCCGGCAGTGTGTTTATCACAAGAACTGGTTAATGTAATTGTCATGCCAATATAAAATGTTGTCGTGAGAAAATTTTGCCATTATGCTTCATCTGGTATGCTGACCAAACACACATTACATCTTTCTATCATGTGTTTGACTGCGTGTGGCCATGAGGAGCATTTCCATAAAAATGACTTACATATGAATCATTTCAACAGATTGATATATTCATAACTAAAAATCATAACTAATCAACCTTTCTTCCTCTTTGCCTTCTATTGAAGTGCTACAGATTCTTGCCAATGTCATTCTGAACTGTAAGCTAATTGAAAATTAAGGACAGAAAGTGAAAGAAGAAAACATTTAATCCTCGTTGTGCCTGACAAGGTCATTGTTACTTTCTTTTTCAGGTAAAAAGGTAAAACATTAAGGTAAAAATTTGCCTGAATGGGTTGAGCTACTGGAAGTTACACAGATTAAATGATTCAAAGCTCATAATTTTCTTTCACGTGTTGAATAACTATAAAAATATTGTAAGACTCTGTTGCTGCATGGCTCATATTATCAAGTGGTAAATGTTGACAATAACTGCTATATATGTTTTTCCAGTTTGAAATTTAATTGGAAATCTGATGGAAAGACTAATGTCAGTCAAGTCAATAGAGAGCTCATCCAGTCAGGTGCAGGGAGATTTTATAATGATATACATGAGAGAAGGAGTCAGTCAGCTCATGGACAGCGTGGTTCAAATTCTCGCTAAACCACACTGAGCAAAGTGAAAGTTGCGGCTTGGCGGTGGGTGCAAGCCATTCATTCCAAAACACAGAAATTATAAGGCTGACTGCAACAGTATTTTTGGTCAGTGTATATTGAACTGTTTCACATCACCCTGGCAACATTAGACACAGACCCTTGCTCCAAGGCTTCTCCCCTGTTAATACTTTTTTACCCTTTACTTTATTCTGACAAATAACATCGTCCCATTTTGGTGCCGGTGGTGTAACAATGAAACCAGTCTGTGGAAGGAAGCGTGAAACCAACTCTGGAAGGAAAGCTGCAAATAGATTAACCCCACCCTGCTGGCAAGTCTGTGATGTGGAATATGTGTCAGAACGTGAGGATGAAACATTTCTACCCTGTGATTACAGTTCACGTAGTCTCAACTGAAAGCGCTGCTCGGCTAGAAAGTTGTGAAACTGAATAGTTTTACCCAATTTTTGAGAAGACCTGTTTAATAGTCCTTCCACACATCAAAGAAAATATGCTAAATCATGACTTTCTAATTAATCCAGTCTGCCTGCCGGAAATCCACAATGAGCGCTTACAGTTTACAGTGTGAAGACGCATGGTGGGATAGAGAGCCGGCACCAGCCCTGACATCTGTGACAGATTACATGTTGTAATGTGTTGGTGATGAATGTGTGAACACGAGGCGGTGATGAATTTAACACAGTTTCCCCATGGAACACGGGCCTTTCATTACACATCATATTACTCTCTCTTATTCATGCTGCCTTAATTGATCCTCATGGGCTAACAAACAAAAATCTGCCCCACCTACCCAAAAAATATGATACCCAAGAGGGGTGGGGGTGGGAAGGTTGCACAACAGCTTTTAACCCAAATTGCTCATTGTAAAACATTTAATTACAGAACAATAAGGGACTGAGACTTGTTATATCGAGCAGTTGCTGGACCATAAAGATGGCTGCAGGATTTTAGTTAATTTTCATTGGAAACAAAATGTTTTTCCAGAGTACAGACAGCATAGAAATACAGCCACTGGTCTGATTGGCATCTCATGCTGCCAAGGCTGCTTCTGCTGTGGTGCGTGCTAAACTGTGCGCCTTCATGGATGACTTCAGAGGAGAAATGCAAAGCATGGAAGAACAGCACTTCTTTCTGCCCACAGAGGTTGACCACGGCGTATGGTGCTGCTTATTATTCCCCGTGTCTGCTTGTTTTCCACTGTATTTATAGCAGGGGAAACTTGATTTAGATCTGCTCCATCTGGTGATTTGCTGTAGGGATGGGTGCCACATCTTCTGCTCTTCAGTGTAGCACCCCCCTCCTCCTTTTCTGCTTACTGGCTTTTATTTAAAGAAGATGGTAAGTGAGATAGCAGGGCGTCACTCGCCTCTCTCTGGCTTTCTTTCTGACACCAGCTGCTGCTGCACAGTTTATGATGCTAGCTGGTAGAAAATGTGGAGGGAAGTAAAAATCCCTCCCACTTTCTCTAGTGGTATGTAGAGATTCCACAGGCGGCCCCAAGAGCCCATTCCCTCCCCCCAGTCTCAGATCCCATCAACCTTCAGCAGCCCCAGAAAAGGAGCGTGAAATAGCAGAGGTAAAAGAGCTGAGGTTTGGGGCTTAGAGGAGTAAGACGCACATTAAACCCCATCTTTACCCTCTGACTTCAATATGTAAATCTGTTTACCTCAATATAAAAACATGCTGCAGGGTTTTCAAAGTTAGCAAGTGTAGGTGTCAGTTTCTTTCCTGTTAATGCACTCCACGGGAAGCAGAGCTGTTAAAAGGTTATATTCTGATCATAAAGAACAGTCAGCAAATGCTGAGATACAGGCACCTCCATCGAGAAAAAGAACAGCAAATATTGCTCTGTTATTTCTGAGCAGTTCAGCTGCCCAGACATAGGTCCATTTTCACTATAATTACATTTTAGAGAGGATCATAATACCTTTTACTGGCAGAGAAAGTCATCGCAGTGGACAACTGGTAATGTGATTGTGCATGACTGACACTCAGCTCAAATCTTTCTTTAAATGTCCTTATTTCATTACCCTCTACTATACTCTGCACTCAGTGTGCTGGTGCAGAGAAGTGGGGAGAAAAGCAGAAGCAATGGCTGAAGATGAGCTGCTATCTCCTCATTTCATGGGTTATTTTCCTGCTTGGAAAAAAAAGGTAAAACTGGATAATTTCTAATCATCCGATCAGTCAGCATCTGGCTTCAGGAGAAACGGACTGTCTGACTCCTTTACCGTAGTGTTAAGGCTTCGAGTTTGTTTAAGCTGTATTTGACTTCCACTAGAATGGAACAAACAGAGCTTTACCACGAGCAGCTTTGTCTGGGACAACAAGTCATTCATTTTACCACAATTGCAAGACTTTCTGAGTGTGCTTGCCAGAGTAAACAGCTCAACATACGGCTGACCATCTGTCTTCTGCAGTTAGTCAAGAAATAACAACAAGATTACGTTCACTCTTTTCCCCATTTGGTTCTCTTAAAAAATACTAAAACACAATAGTATATCTTAAAACTTTTGTAATCTAGTAATCTAGCAATTTAAAATGTTTTAGCTTTTTTAGAAAGAGGGTTGACTTCATACAAAATGATTCATCTGATGTTTTCTAAAGATTCAGAAGTTGTTAAGAGACGGTAAAAACAGTCAGACGACTGTCTTGTGTGAAAAAACACAAGAAAATGAAATTAATTGGCCTCCTTCAAATCTTTGCCTAATGGAAAGCAAACACACTGACAGGTTGCATCTCCTGCACCATATGCAACTGTCTGCATAAGTGCAAGACTGATTGCTCGATCTGAGCTATCAACATGACAAATCCACGAGTGAAATTCACAACAGGAAGAAAACTGAAGTATTAAATGTTGTTTCAGCAAACATACAGGTGTGATGCTTGAGCAACTTCCAAAACAAACTGGAGATAGATGTGATAACAGGAAACCGTACACAGCCCGGGTAGTGAAGCTTCCTGTGTTATTTGCTCACTGTCACCTCAGTGTGCAAGCACGGTCACGCCTGCTTGTTGCCTCTGAGGAGGCTGGGGGCTCCCTGCAGGGAAAAGGGCCATCTTCACAATTTTTTTTCATCCATGCAGCTGACCAAGAGAGCGTGGGGGAACAGAAGGCCCACTGGTGACAAGATGACAGCTTCAGGGTTGAGCATCCCTCGTAACTCTGCATATGCAAGCACAGCAGGACAAGCATGAGGTCGCTGCTAGTAGCCTGTCTTTAAGACGAATGAGGCAGCGGCTATGGGCCTGAGGACCCTGGGCTCCCTGTAGGTACCCTACTGTCAGGCTGGTAGATTAGGTCTGGATCATAGCTGACATGCCACTGCAGAAAGCAAATGGATGGCCTCTGCGTGGAGCAGCCCACATTTGATTCACTGTTTGAAAAGTTTATAGCTATTCAGCAATACAAAGTATAAAAATATTTATATATTACTGGGCAATTAATCTGTTATTCAATGAATAGAACGTATGGATACAATCTCTTAATTATATAGTGATTAAAAATGCCAACTGTCTAATTTCTATTCAGTGTATTTTGTCTTGTTCGGCCCCTTCAGTAACCGGCTTGGAAAAGGTTTGATCATGGAAGAACCACATGAAGCTTTAGACTTGTCATTTGTACTGTTTAGTCCATTAGTAGCTACATGATAATTGTAGATAATTCTCCCTAGTGTTTCATATAATCAGCGAGAGCCCACATTAGCAGCTGTTCAACTGACAGCAGCCCATTTTAACCATGTTCACTTCACCAACCCCCACCTTTTACTTCTCCCCTGAAGATATACACAGCCAACCATGTACATGCCAATAAATTACTGCTCTGCACACAACACGCTGTCCTCGGTTAGGTGTTACTTCTCATGCTCAAGGTAACAAAAGGCTAATTATCTCAAAGGGATGAGACAGAGGGGGATGTCAGAAGATGATGTGTTTAGCTAAGGCGTGAAAGCGCCTCCTTAATTGCCAGACACATGGTGTAGGATCAATCATTTGGTGCATTTTAAAACAAACGGTCAATTTCAGAGTCCCGTGGATCTAAATGCTGCATGTGAAGAATGTAGATCAAGATGTCTGAAAATGGTCTGCTGGTAGCTCAGGAGAGGATGTAAATCTCTTTTCATAGATCAATAAGTCCTACGGATGCGGCTGTCACAAACCTGGGAGTGATTCCTGCTTGTGTCCATCTCCACCCTCCATTTTGCCTACAACTTTTAATCGCCTCCTGTGTGACTACCCACAGTGCTCGCCAAGGGGGTAGAGTGAGCTCAAAGCAACAAGGTTCAAAGCAAGGACACTATTGGGCTTACTGCTGGCAGGTCTGAGCTTTGATCATGATTACAGATTGTTGTGGTGCAGAGCAGGTGTCTTTCTGACTCTGCTACACCCTGCTGAGAGCCTATCAATAAGCAGTGGGAAGAGTGACTGTTTGAACACTTTGCCTTAAGTGACAACCAACCTTAAAAATCTTTTAACCACAGATGCACCGTGTCTTCTTTGAAATATTGTTTTGTGCGGTCGCCTTCAAGAAAGAAGATGTTTGTACAAACCCAAGGGAGCCTCTAACTACAACCCAGAGAGAAAACCTTTTTTCTTATGTTGGAAATCACTGACGAGTTTTTAAGAACCGTGCCCCAGTTACTTTATCCCTTTTATTTATGTGTTCTTAAATGAAACCGCACAGCTTTTGACACAGGCTTTATAGACAAACATCACTTTTCACCAATGAAAAGACACACTGCTTACACAAGAAATCAATTGTAAGAACTCCACTGCCTTTCTCTTCTGAAGTTTGGAGGGGTGTATGTGTAGACCAAATGTGTCTCTTCAAACTGAATGTACGCCGCCGGGGGAAATCTCTACACGCCAGTAGCTGGCCAACAACTGCCAAGAAAAAAAGTGCTCAGCTCTTTCACATTGAGTGTCTCTAAAGCACAGTGAACAAAGCTGTGGAATGAGCCGTAACCACATTATTTGCCACCTTTCTCTGGCATGTGCTTTCTTTAGGTGGAATTGATAAAGAAGAGGTGGCACATTAAAACGAAGCTGTCAGATTTCTTTGAGAACCTTTGACTTTTCATTTTACACCGTCTTTTAATTAAATCAAATGGAAATATTCATATTGATACTTAATTTAGTTTGCAGGAGACCTAATCATTTAAATGAAGAATATATATGGTTTTGGTTGCAAATATTTTGGAAATTTTGATCCAACAGGCAGATGGGAATCCATTGTTAAATAAACTAATATGCTTCAACAACACAGGCTTTTGAATCACTTAACTTTCATCAAAAGCTGTAGCTCTTGCTGTGCAGTCTCATCAAACATTTGTTAATCATACAGGTAACATTTGCCAAGATCCACAAGAATGCTGCTCATATCCAGGAGGACAGTTCTAGCACAGATCAGTAGTAGGGGAGTGCCTTTAATCTGCTTCTCTTCTGGTCTGACAGGGAAAGTAATGTCTATCTCATCTCAACTGCAGTGCCTGAAAGTAGATGCTAAATAAATTGCAGAGCTCTGGACACAATGGAAGCTCGAGGACATGATGCTGAGATAATATTGGACGTTTACTCTCCAAAAGCCCAGCAGGGTATCACAGGGCCTCTGCACACCACATAGCTGCCGCTGCTTTTATTGACATTTTGAGCATGCAGCTGGAGTCAGTTTACCAGATGTCTCTCAGAATAACCTCGACGTCAGTGCTGTGTATGCGTAATATTCAGTGAAAACTGCAAAGTGACTGATGTCAAACTTACCCGCCTCTATTGTAGCCATCACTGCCATCTTCCTCTGGAGAGATTGTGCAGTTATAGAGGCAGAAAAAAACAATGTTTCTGCGCCAGTTAACTGTGAGAGTATAGATATCAAGCAGGCAATCAAAACAGTACAACCTGCGCTTTGTCCGCTCCACTGTGTGACTGACAGTTTACACTCTGTTATCAGCAGGACTGAACGCCGGCGACTTCTCAGCCTCTATTATCTCTTTTTTTGCACATGACGAGCTTTTCGACATCTGTCATGAGAGAGGCTGAGTGCTCCAACCCACTCTCTGGCAGGCCGCCCACTCTTTCTGGTTATCTTCAAATGTCAGGTGGTGAAGCGCATCACGGTCAGTCAGAAACATGTTGAGTAGAACGGCTTTGGAGGATTTCACATCCTGATCCAGCGGCTCTCACAGAGATTCAGTGATGTTAGGAAAAATAACACTGACTTCTAACCTGCTATCCCTTTGTTGGAGCTGTTCAGCCAGTTACTGATTCAGACCTGTTGTGATGACAAGAAAATCACCTGAATTTGTTTTAATGTGAGCTATGAAATAATCGTTTCAAATGTGTTCTTTATGAATGAAACCAATTTAATTTTCGTTGCTATTCTAACAATTTCCTTAAGAAAGCTATGTCTTTGTTTTTCAAGCTTTTACAGGATTCAAAGAGAGATAGGAAGCAGAGGGAAGCAGGAGAAAGAGTTACCTTGAGGGAAACGCCAACAAAGGACTGGCATTAGAGTACCACTTTGAGAACAATGATAGCGACACATTCAGTAATGATCGAGTATTAGCTGGGGGTACAGAAGATAAGGAGATGTGAGGGATATCACCGGCAGTACAGTTCAACTCCCAAGGGCTTGGCTCCACATATAATCACTGTAATTGGAAATCTTACTTTCTGCTCCAGCTCAACAGGTGACATCCTTGTTTTCAGTTGTCCCTGTTAAAAGCCTTCAGCTTTATTTCCAGTTTGCTCTTTTGATGGTGGTGGAGTTAGATAGAAAGCCCAGGCTGTGATGGGGTTCATAATTTTCATTTTGCGCAGACGTGAGATACTAGAGCAGCTCAGATACTGCCATAGTACAATAAATGTGATCCTATTCTCACCTTTGAATGGATGTAGATTATTATTTCATGAGGCTTTATTCAAAATGAAAGCCACAACACAAAGCAGACAAATGATGGCGGTCATTATTTGCATTATCTTGGGGCTATTCAGTGAAGATTGGTGTTTTCATTATGTCAGCAAGCCTATAAAGGGTGAAAATAACTTATATTTAATCATTTCGATTCATCTGCACCATCTCTCGCAAGAGACAGCAACTTTTGAGCCAGCACAAGAAATAGCTGGAATATGTGATTAATAAGCCCAGGGTTCAGCCTCGGTATGAATCTAAATCACACCCAGGAAAACCTCCTGTAATATTTTCATATAACCAGAGCCAACTTGCCATGGCTGTGGGGAACACATTATGTCAGGCCTGAGAGAACAACACCAGGGGATTCATACTGGGCCAAACCCAGAAACAGAGCAAAGAGCAAAGTCACTCTGTTGGATCAAAGAGTACCATTGTTTCCACGTTCCCTCTGGAAAGGAGCAAAACTCTCAGCTTTCACTTTTTACTTCAGTTTTCTGTGATATTTTGTTTTTATGCAAGCAAAAAGTGAAAATGCATGAGTGAAGCAGGAGGTAAGTGGAAACTCAAGAGAGAATATGTGACTAATAGTAATAAAGTGCATAAAAGTGGCAGGGGTGGAGTGTGCATTGATTGTCTTGGAATGCTCTTGCAACAGGTGAGGGAGGAGATAAGATATCACTGCTGATATCAGCATCTGCCACCAACCAAGAAGCTATTTGTAAACTGCATTTGACCCAACTTGTCAAAGCAAGACTTTAGTTTAGCCTCTAACTCTACTTTATTTATAACAACAACTGCTTCTGTACATTTCATTTATTGCTTCCAAACCCAGATATCTTCATTCGGCTCCTCCACTGGGCTGCTTTTCACAATAGTCTCATATATGGCCACCAGCTTGCTGATCTTCATAAGCACATACAAATATGGGTAGAGCAGTCCTTTGTCCTGTTTATAGCCTCGTCTAACTCTCTGAGAAGAAGCTTACTTGCTACATTCCAGAAACCTTGTGTTATGCTTACACAAGACTGTATTTGGGACAGAGAGCCTCAAAATACAAGCAACCACTAAGTCATATGGTAAACTGAATGGGCGTCCCGTCTTGGGGCCTCTTATTCCAGAGCACTTTTGCAGCCTTTGTCTGTTAGCTGGATGGGATACGTGACTGACTTGGAGCTCCTTTATGCTGGGTTTTGCTTATATCTTGCTGCCGGTGCTGAATTATTTTTTTCCTTTGCGTTCACCTAAAGGTCAGTCAACAAGGTGCTGTTTAACTGTTGAGGCTTAAAAACAATCTGCCAGAAGAGTAAAAATAGACTTTGGGAGCTGAAGTGACTATCAACAGAATGGTGGTGTGAAAGCAACTTGCAGTTTGACCTGTTTATCTTAAGCAAAAGACCCGAACCACTACAAGGCTCCAGGAATTTTTCCCGAATGTTGATCCTCGCTCCCGTCTCTGTTCTGGGTCTGTGCCCCCTGCTGCTGTGGAAACCAGATCCTCTGGGAAAAGCCCACCCAACTTCTGCTGACCAGCTGGAATGAGAGCCTGGGAAGTGAAGAAAAAACTAACTTCCACCCAAACACTAAAAACTCCCCCAGCCTGGAGTCCACCCATGAGCCACAAAATGGTGACTGCACTCCATCTTGGGGAAACACACTTTTTTTCATCCCTGAAACATAATTTCATGCAACACAGTTGCAGAGTTGTCACTTTATGGTAATAACGGGAGTGACATTTTCCTTATTACTACACCAAGGTGCCTTTGGTGGATTTTCTACTTCAGGGTTTTAAAAAAGCCACCAATGCACATTTTCCTCTTTCTAAATCATCAATGATTTGTATTGATCACTTAACGCACAAACACTTAGTCTCTCGAGGGAGCTGTCAGTCCTATTTACACGAGCTGAATTTGTGATGAAAAAATCCTTGACTGTTATCATTCAAATCACATACTGAAGTTAGACGCAAGTATGTCAGTCGAAAACCACTAGCTTTACATTTGTAGGAGGGTTGGGTGGTGGGCAACAGAATATATTTACCCTAAATTCCCAACATTCCTTGAGGCAGACAGGAAAGGCAGACTCAAGGCAGGCCTCAGCAGACAGCCATTAATACACTCAACCACATGCAGATCTATCTATAACTCTCCTGAAAACACAAACAGATACAAGAGGCAATGAATTCACACTTGAATGTCACTTTCGTGGACAAAACTCCCGTCACCAGGTCATGACAGTACAGCCGTCTGCCACTATCAGGCAAATGCCTGAGCACAGATGACTCACATCCACCTCCTATCTGATCTTCAGCTGCCTTTCATGCCTTCCTCACCTGTCCACAGTGTCTAGTAGCAAGCTGACAAGTGTTTGAGTGACCTCTCCCTCAGCTGTAAACTGATCTAATTCTCCCCGAGACAGTGGCAGCTCACACATTACCATGAAGGCTGACTCTCCATGCAGCTCTTAATGCTATTCATGGCCTTTTAGGAATAAGATGCAGGAGATTCTTGGTCACCGTGAGCAAAATTTAATGAGACATTCACAAGTTTAAAGACAAAATGACTCACTCCTACATGGGTGTTTAGACTGCCTCTTTGGATATGGAAGTCTGAAACCAAAAGCAAGAATATATCAGCAGTTTTGGGGAAATAAAAGACAGAAAATTACAAAGAATGTCTTCAGCTAATACAGACTTCTCTATTCTATGCAGCTGGATCTGCCTCCATACATCCAACCCATACTCTATTTTCTCACTCCCCTGCTATTTGACCTACCAGAAGGCATTACAAAAGAAGTATTGACCCCACATTCCCCTCACTAGGAAGAAGAGGATAATTAACTGTAGTGTTAGAGGCACAGGGCCGCTGAGGCTGTAAAACAGGGAATGAATACTGAGCAAACTACTTTATCCCACAGGACTGAGAGCCAATCCATATTTATACATTTATTCAGCCGACTTATGGCATCTGACTCCTTAAGAGATATCTAACAGGCCAAATGTGGGCTTCTCCATCATCCTCTTTATCACTTACTGGTCACAACATGTGGTGATGAGGTACATTTTCTTTCCCTCATTGTTTCCACTATTTGCATCCCTCTTGAATGAGTTTGCTCTTGTACCTGCATGCGACTTAAACATTACTCACTGTAGGTAGAGGCTGGAGCAGTGCCATGAAACATGCCCTCCACAATGTGTGTCACCCGTGATACAGAGGAGTGGCGCCTCAGCCATCTGTTAAGCATCTGTCTGGGTGGGGAGTCATCCAATTGCACATATTCACTTTTATAGGTGTCGTGGCACATACGTGATATGTGTTGATAACTACTTCCATGTCTGCTTTGCCCTTTTTGTTGAAGCTGAGGACAAAACCCAAACAACAGTCTTTTCACAAAGTCACTGATGAGTTTCTTTTGTTCTGGACTACAACTGATTATTATATGTATGAAATCAAACATAAGGTAGATGCGTCTAAAGAAAGTGAAGTTGTTGAGACACCATATTGTATTTTTGATTGCTCTGAGGGCATTTAGTATGCGCAGACCCTGAATTCTAACTTCAGGATATTTCTGTGCTCAAACTGCAGGGTTAGACTCTAAAATCACATCTCAGTCCATTTCTACTCCTACACCAAATGCTGACCACTTCAGTTCACTGCAAGTTGAATTTATGCTTTTAGTTTATTGAAAAATTAAACATATCTTTACCACCAATACAGTAACACTTAAAACCGACTGCATTTGACCCAAAAAATCCATCCCCGAACAGAATCTATTTAGAAGTATTATCATTTGTTTACTATAATAAATTGGCCAAGATGTGGCAGGTGATCAGATTTCGACCTAATACCACCTTGTTAGTAGACTGGTCTTGCATCCATAATGATAAGTAGTGCTTAGAACTACTGTTTGACATGCAAAACTAATAAAATGTCCATCAGCATCACTTCAATCCCATTTTTGGTGTTAATAAATCCATATTTACATGATTACAGACACGGACAGTGAAGCTGTAAAGCACGTTAGCAGTGCAGCTGTAATCATTCCAGCACACTGGCTTTGCCCAATATGTTTGCATACTGTGCACAAGATATGTCAGATGAATGGCACAGTAATCTGATAACATCATTCAGACATTGGTCACTAATGTGTTAACAGCAACGCAGTGTTTTTCATTTGTGTGAGACTGGACAGTACATCAAGTGAGGTATAACGCTCATAGTTTTCTCGCACCAAGATCTCATAATGTCAACAGAATACATATTTACAGGTCAAGCACATTGTGGTTGTGTAAAATATAATGGGAGTAGAGTTGCTGAATATATTGCTTTAGGCTTATTGAACAGTTGATTTTCTACAGAACTTTGATTGGTTTATTACTCTTACAGTAAGAAAGGCAGTGAAAAATGTTATCTTCCACTTCTCCTGGGTTCATCGCACAGCCCAACCCAAAACACTGTAAATGAAAGCAGTTCAGATGTGTGATGTGTTGAAAGCAATACAGAAATCATCCTTGATGAAGCCTTGGCCATTTTCAAACATGAACACCGAAGAGTTTCTCATTTTTATGGGTGCTAAAAAGGAGAGCCTGACACACCCAGCTGCTGTCAGAATCAGGAAAAGCAGTGCACTTCTGAAAAGGGGCTTAATTCGCACTGACTAAATTATTATTCACTCTATAAAATGTTAGGAAACAGACAAGAAGATGCTCATCTTAGTTTTCTAAAGGCCACAGTCAAATTACATGTTTTGTATAACTAACAGGCTAAACGCCTACACTTAAAAACACTTAAAACAAAAATAAGAAAGAAACAGAGCTTTAAGCAGCTGGAACACAATGTTTGATATTCTGCCAAGTGAATTCCTGATAGAACAATAATGAAATAGCTGTTGATTTATTTTCCGTGAATCAGCAAATTCTTTAATCAAATAATGGTTTGATAACTACCAAATTAATCTCCACATACATCCCTTCTGCTCAGCTATCAGCCTCCCGTGCTTTGTTTTTACAGCTGCATTAATGCCAGACACGGCTCCAGACACACCAAACACATTTTCTGGAACAGTTTTGTTCCCAGTGACACAAAAAACAACAACACGATATGCAGCACGCCTGCTGCTATACCAGCAAAAACAATGACTTAACAGAGGGGTAGGCTGAAATAACCCTTCTGTCTATCCTTTGGTTTCCCAGACTTCCTGTTTGACAAAACTAAATCCCTGCTGATGCTGGGCTTTCCGCCCTTTTCTCCAATTCTGTCTCTACCGTTTATTTTTATTGTTTTACATCAGATTGATCTTTCTGGCTGAACCCACGTCCACTCTTTGGGTCACTTGGTCCTGGCCTCATCGTTTTATTCCTGCTTGCAGCACACTGCCATGAGCAGAATGAGCATAAGCTGAGGCAGAGGGAAAGAGATGGAGGAGAAAAGGAGAAAGACAGAAAGCAAAATTTGGGAAAAGTTGAAACAGTGTCAAAGACTGAGAGAATCGGAGGTGATACTGAAGTAAAAAAAAAAGTGGGAGGGTGTTCATCCAGAGAAAGAGGATAGACTCGAACACTAGGGAAAATAGACTGTTTCTGGCTACAGGCTACGTTTCACAGCTCTCTGACTCCAAACATCCTTGCGGTCGTGTTGGCGGGGGTTTCAGGGGACTGTATTATGAGAAAAAAATGCTGCTGGGCTGAATGAGCGTATTACAGTGCAAGAGTGGTCTGTACTTTAGGTGATCAATCAACCCAGAGGAAGAGACATCCACTTTATAACCATTAGAAGCCGGAAATGTAAGCGATGAAGAGCAGGAAAGTGTTCTCAACACCATTACGCAAGGCTCTTGTCCACATTAAAAAAAATCTTGGCTTTCTTCTCTTAAACATATGAGCCACTGTAATCTCATTAGTTTTATGCAATGCCTTCATGACAGATGAGATAGTGTAGTTCATCATCCTCCCACCAAAGTGGCAGGTGTATGACGAGGAAGGAATACAGATAAGTTATGGATGTAAACGGAACACATGACACATCAGGAAATATCTATTCACCGCTCAGGAAATGTCCTGTGAAATGACACCACTAAACAATGAGCGCCATGTGACACTGTTCCAGACGGAAAGATGAGCTCTTCATCCTGAAGCCTTCTTCATATAGATGTGATTTCATTATGGTGTACCTCTTCATAATAAGTGCAGGTGGTTAGAGGGGGGTGGAAGCACACATTCTGGGACTGGGTGGGTTCCAGCTGGCGAGAGCTCACAAAGCTGACACAAGGACAAAGCTCCTGGCTGTGCTGGTATGACTCTGAAACAGGACAACACAAGACTATGCCAAATAGCCCTTGGCAACATTATGGATGCCATAAATGCCACCCGTCTGTAATTCATATACATGTCTTTATATTTATCACTCATGTTCATGCCCTTGATATACCCTTTGAGCCGCAGAGGTGGTGCAGACAGATGCGGTGAAGCTAATTTCATCTGGCCTCAGTAGCACATGACCAGATTACTGTATTACTTGTTGTGTGTGATAGGTCACCTCTGAGGGAACAGCAGAGCTACCAAAGGAAGTAGTAGACTTAAATTGGTGACAAACTTAAATGAAATCAAAAGTATTTCACTTAAATGCTCTGAGCAGCTTGGCTAATTTACTGACATACCGCAGCAGTGTGGGCAAATGAGTAGCTGGCACAGGGGTGTAAACTCAACCAACCAACCACAAAACGGAATGGAGAAGCTTTCCCAGAAGGCAACACAGCCAATTATTTGATATTTCAGTTCAACTGCTTCAGTGGAGGCAGTGCAGGATGTATTCAACCAGAGCTGCCAACAAGTCTGTGCAAATTGTGAAGACAAGAGACAGAATGTCACACTGTTTTCCCCCACAAACAGGTCCTCTTGTTCCGAAAAACCAGCATCATATGATTTAATTAACTTCTATCAAATTCTGTTTTTGCTTTCAGTCTATCTGAAACTTCAGAAGTTCTTCAGTTCGACTTTCAAGAAATAAAAAAAAAGAAAAAACAAGCTTTGAAAGTTATGTTTAGTTGATCACAAGTTGTCATTTTACTCTCAAAGAGCTCACAGCGGAGGATTAACATCTTTCTGATCTCATTTCATCAAAGAACTGTTGGAACTCTCGACTAATATTTAATGTAATAGACATTAAATGTCTTAAAATCAATAATTAATACTCACCCCACAGTGATTGCACAACATGTCTCTTCATACATTGTAAACCCGTCTCTGTACTTCACCCAACAATGACAGACAAAATTAAACTCTTCCCCGCTTCCCTGCTGTCCACAGCCTGCGTCAAGCTATTTCAGACATGTCTTACATTGCTGGGGGACACAGTACCTGATAAGTCTGCACCTCCTCTGAAACAGCAGCTGCTCATACGTAGCCCTCTGTGTGTACCCCACAGACTCAACAAACTCCCAGAAAAAAGCCGAGTGCGGCCGCCATGCATCATTGTGTTTGTCTTGTTATTTCACCTTCAGTTTTGAGGACTCAGCAGTTCAAAATGTTCTCAATAAAGTATAGCTTATACCCTCTGGCTTTGAGCAGCTATATCACCTGACATTTTTATCAAGAGCCTAAATGATTTCAGCCATGCTGACATTCTCTGTAGGTCAAAAAAATATTTTAAGAGATTTCAGGCACGTTTTGGAACAATGTCTTTACCTAATATGCCCAGTAATGTTCAACTGACCTTTATTTTTTGGATCAAAACAGTTTTGTGTGATTGGCTGTCTTTAAAGGGCAACAGCTTTCTGGGACATAAACTAGGTCTTCTTTTTCAGTTCATGGTTATCAAATAAACATAAACAAGCTACTTGTGTGCATCTTTCAATCAGAATTCTTAATATTTTTCGACAACTAAGCCACATGAAATGCTGCTGTTCATTTGCTGGTGAAAACAGATCCCTTTGTCTGTATTTATAATCCACAGAAAAGTAAAACTAACCAGTCCAGATTCATATCAGGTGAAATGAAAAACAGGTCACACCTCTCTCTTATTTTCCTGCCACTTTTAAAGTGAGATTGAGATTTCATTTTTAAGCTATTCTTGGCTTTGGCATCTGGTTATATCACAAGTCCACTGTATTAATCCCTTAAAGCCAGTCACACAGAGAGTGAATTAAACTGTCTCGGGCAAGATTTTGAGATCTGAGACAAAACCCTGAGGTTGGAGCCAATTCAGAGCACATGGTCACCCAGTCCCAGAATGTGTCACTGAAGTCTCTACATTCAGTCGGGTCTGACCGGGATTCAGTACTTTCAGACCGCTGCAGATATCAAACATATTTGAAGTTCTTTCATTCAGAATCTGCAGCACTTTTGCAATGTGAGAATGATTAATAAATCAGATTATGAGAACAATGAGCAGAAAAGCTGATATGGGTTGGAGGAAAATCTATTCGAAAAGAATCAAGATTATGGAATATTTTCATCTATAATATCTAAACTGGACATAGCAATAGCATCAAATAGTACACAGTCCAGTTATAGCTTTCCAAAAGGGAATTTATAATTCCCCTCCGGACATCCATTTTTCTAAACAACTCCCCCCTCCAAGTATGGCATCTAGCCCTTAAGTCTAACGTATTTTTACTAAATTTACACAAAGTCTAACAACATTGACCGAGACCTGTTTTTCAAGCCAAGACTCAACGACAGATTTGTTTCAGAGATAATCCTGTACATTTTCTGAACCACTTCAGATCAGGTGTCTCAGCTTAAGAAGCCCCTGTTAATTGAATTTATTTTTATAATAAAAGGGGTATCCTAAAAGCCTCAGGCTCCCAGTACTATCCTCCATATTCAGTTGTTGATATCCATTCACATAAGCTGTCAGATGTTACAGCGACTGTAATGCAATCTGAGAGTGAGATGTCAAAATAACATCATTGGACACAAATGTACATGCAGGTTATTGTGCTTAGGACAAAAACTAAGTTTGAAAAAAGTTCCACAGAGTGTCTAAATCGTTAAATAGCTTTCTTCCTGCTGTGTGTAGTTCTGCTTGAGGCACCTAAAGAGACAAGGCAAGACACTGCAGGAGGGGTGAGGACAAAATCCCTAACAACTAAATCCAAGTCAAGAATCTTTAAATGTCTGAACCACTCATCTGTGCCACAGTTGTTTGTGCCTGCAAGGCTATACAACCAAGACAAGAAACTAAGTTGTTTAATACTGTATAAGAGGCATAAAACAGTTTCAAACTGAGACTCCAACTCTATCGTGAAGAAAATCTGCTGCCATTACCAATTAAGAAGCTCTGGTGCAATGCTGCTTACAGTGAACTGGGAGTAGAACAGCAATAAAGAACAACACCTTCAACAGTAATAGTTACTGTGACAAGTTTTTCTGTCAGGGCAGCAACCAAGGAGATAAAGCAATGATAAGTTCTAATCTGTTTCATGGGAGTGAGATAGATTACAAGAAGATGTGAAGTTGATGTATTTAATTTGCGACAACCCACAGGCTCTGTCCTCTCTGGCAAAATGCTCTTCATCAGTGGCCTCCAACAGGATCAGAGAAAACAACAAAGGAGCCTGCCGCCATAATCAGACAGAAAAGCACGAAGCTCACTTCACCATTGCTGCTCATCACATTTACTTCCTCTCCCTGTTCCTGCTAATCACTGAGATTTGATCAAACATTGCAGCCTCCACTCCAGCTGTTTCCCCACAGCTCTTTATTTCTCCGCCAGATTCTCAGTTCATATGAAGTGAATGTCAAATGATTGCAGGTAGATTTGTGTCCTCTCTTCCCATGCCTTCCTGGATATTTGGACACTTTCCAAGTGACAGAAGACAATAAATGCAACAGCCTACTGAGCTTCTCAGTTGTGTCACTTCCAGTTAGCCTTTCTGTGACATCTCTGCCCTTTAGCTCGCTGACATTGAAGATGAAACGATCTGTGCAGAGTCTCTTGTATTATATGCTGTCTTTCTTCACTCTCCAGCCATCTAAATTCATGCATATCTGGATTTGTGAGTCTGCAAAGGGAGAATTTGCGAAAAAGACAGACAGGATTTTTTAAATCCTATAACCAAAAATAGCAGCTTGGTGTAACACGGTATGTTTGTGGTAGTTGTGAGCTTAAAAAGATTTCTCCTTATATAAAGTGCAGAATTCTCTGTAACCCAACTAGCTTTTACCTTAATCATCCTCCATAATGTACATCATTAATACTGATGTTCCTAAGAAGCTAAGCCTTTTAGAATTAGAGCATGTAGTGTTGTGGTGGTCCTCTGTAGATTTATTCCCCAAGAAAACCTAGCAGCTACATCAAATCTGCTTGCAACCTGCTACTCTGTCACATCACATTTTAAATCCAAACTGAAGTGATGGGGATTGTGAACAGCGGAGTGGTAAGCCACAGTATGCGAGCAAACATTTTTTCGAGCAAATGAGAGGGCTGGAGCACCACAGCTTCTTAAACTGGGGCAGGGAAATTTGCAGCTTCAGTGGGAGCCTTCCCTCAGACCTCACGTCACGAGAGAACACATGTGCAAAACCATCATTACACATAAACAAAGCTTGTGTTGAGCTGAACTGGAATAATTTACAGCAAACAAACAAGCAAACACAATGACGCTTTCTGCAGCGCAGACAGGACTCAGCATGGGTTTCTTTTCAACTCTCAGAGCTTCATTCTGTATCGAGCACATAGCGAAATTTGAGCTCATTTGTACCTCTGATTATTTTCCATGACCAAAAGTTCTGAATTGATGCCAAACGTCTATGTCACAGAAAAGAGAGGGAAGGGAAAATTATTGGTCATGGTAAAACACAGGAAAGTATTAAAACTGCTTCTCAGATTTTTTCTATAACAGATTATATGTTCTAACATGTTTACAAAATGCAAGCATATTCCAAGCCTTTGCAAAAAGAACCAAAGCCTTACACACCCAAAAGCAGCACAAAAAATGAAACACCAACCGCACTTAGAGCAACATTCCAACAATCCAGATTGATGGGCGACTGTTCGTGTTGCTTTAAGAATGTATTAAAAAATGTAAAACGACTCAACTTTGTGACTAACGTTTTACTGGGAGACTTTTAATTTCCTGTGCTGCAGAGTATCTGAGGAAACCACAGCTGTTCTGGGCAGACAGCAGGACTGTTGGCCAAGCAAAGCATCTATGTCTCTGTTTTTCCTCACCAAAATGATTTTGTTACATTTCCTTTTTAATATTACTTTGAAAAGACTTTGGTAAGAAGTCAAAACAGCCGTTAAAACCTTTATCATTTCTACAATAGTCTATGTTGTGATTTCTAAAGAAGTTGCATGTTTTTTTTTTAAATACTAACCATTATGAAAAGTGAGCTGACTGTTAGAAAGTTGCAAAATCTCTCCCAAAACAACAACAGCATTGCCTCATTCACACCAGAGCTACCCGGCGTCCACAGTGCAAAGGTGGGCTCAGGATTGGCACCAGGTTCAAACACACACTAAACATCATTGTGCTCACCTCCAACAAACTGGATCCCGCCAGCCACCCGACCAATCGTGCGTGAGATGAGGTCAGAGATGCAGCAGCCCATGAGAGCTGTGAGCGCCACCAGAAGGAGGAGGCCACACCCCACACCTGTCACCACCGTGCAAATCCTCCACGCCACACTTGGGATGCCCTGGAAGGAGGCGTAGCGTCCACACTGCTCCAGCATCACTGTGATCTGTTTCTCCTCGTCCCTCACTGGGTAAGAGCAGCGCCGAAATGTGCCAAAGGACACTGGCTTGTCCATCTGTGTTCCCAGCAGCCAGTAGGGCATGAAGAAGCCAACACAAGAGGCAGCAGCACAGAGTAGGGACAGCAGGGTCCAGATAACACCTGCACATGTCAGGCTAGACGCCATCGTAAACAGTCTACAAATGGTTCACACGGTAACTGAACGGACAGCAGTTAGATGAACAGTTGCTGTGTTGCTGGAAACCTTGCAGTGAGCATTTAACACTTCAGTCTTCACCTTCTCAGCGACTCCGGGTCCCTGTCAGGAGGAAGAGAAACACCCAGATTAACACATAAATCTTAAAAAATAAATAAAAATAAAAGTTATTGGCTTTTGAAATAACAAGAAAATCAGCTAAAAAACAGAAATGTATTTCTCACTCATTATAAATACATAATCAACCAAATGATAACAAAAAATATGCAAGAGGGCAGAATGTCTAATTAACAGACTTCCATTTATCGTTTAATCATATTTTGTGTGTAATTGTTGATTAAATAGGTCTATGCGTTGTCCTCCCCTGAAAGATGTATTCAGAAACTAACAGAAAGAGATGTGGCCATATAATCCACACAGTTATTCTGAATAAATAAAAGATAATTATGATTTAAGCAGTAGTCAACAAAAAATTATTATGATCCAACTCAGGCCAGTAAAAAGCCAAAGCAACGTTTGAGCTGAATACTTTGCATCCTCCCTCTTTACTTCAGGCTTGTCTCTATAAGCGGTTAATGACTAAAAAAAATCCCAAATTTGTTATTTTGTTCTCAAAATCGAGCACGTTGAGATATGCACTAAAACACCTCAACGTATCCCAACAGGTAGCCCATAATTAGAACATCTGTAATAGAGCATAATTCGTCTCTTCTTTGAAAATAATGATAACCTGTCGACGAAAAAAAGCAGAATCATTCATATAATAAACTCTGAAATTACATAAGGCACACACGTCATGGCAAAACTTCTACCGATGCGTTTTAAGAGTTGTTAATTAACAACGAACCGTACAAACAAGCAGCACTGACGGGGAGTGATCACGGAGCTGAGAAAACACTCTTCAGTTCCCTGCGTGAGCTGCCACTTCTGCAGGAACATGCAGTGATCCGTCTTTAGGGGTGACCTCAAGAAATACACTATACTATCGCAGTGCTAACGCTTTCGGAATGAAAATAATGAGGGGAAAAAGCCACAGAAAGAGGGGAAATCTTACATGCTGGAAGACTTCGGAAATAAGGTGCGCTGGGTGTACACTGAGAGGTCGTTCCCATCTGCGGGCTCCAGCTGTGTCGGGTCTCAAAGCAAACTTTTCTCCAGTCGAGAAAAAGAGAAAAGAGACACGAACGATCTTAGAGTGGAAATCCAAAAAGTGACAACAGTATCTGAACACTAATCACTGCTTTCTCGTCAATATATCTAACCAAGGCGATGATCAATGAGTCACTCCTGCGCGGTGCAGAGACGAACGGCGCTCTCTGACCGGACTCCCGATTTCACATTCCTGCTCAGAGGGAGAGGAGGGAGGAGGGAGGGAGGAGGGAGGAGGGGACTCCATGAAACAGTGCTGGGAGGAGACCATCAATCACACAAATCCCTGCCCAGCGGCTGGGCTTACCGCTCCCGCTCCTATCATTCCTGCATGCTGCTGGTGCATTCACGGATGACTCGAAAATCGAAAAATGGCTTCAGTACATGTAACTAAAAAGTGTTTGGACTTAATAACGGTTCAGGGACCTTAACTTTTGCTTTGCTTTATACAGCCTTTCGAGTCAAGAGATGACTCGAAAGGCTTCAAAGGCAATTTTGTATCAGTTCAAACTTATTTTATGACCCCTTTGTATAGTCTCTGTATTTGTCTAAACTGTAGATAAAATACCATCATTTGCATTCCTTCGCTCACAAATGTAATAAGGCCGATTGAGTTCGTTAACATTTAGACACTTTAATAAAGTCTTTATTTGCATATAAAATCAAGCATAACACCAACAACCATGAGTAGCTCATTGTTTTAACATTTATACTGACAATGATACGTGTATAAGTGAGTTACAAGTAGCTTTATTACCAAACAGCACAGAGTGGTTGTGTCACAGTGTAGGATTAGAAGAAAAAGATCAACTTGGGAAAAATGGCCATGTTCTCACAACCAGCAGTTTTACAGTTTGTATGTTGATGCTGATTTATCTTGGCAGACATGTATGTTTTTAATGTGTCACACAGTGTTAGTCATGGGGTTTGTGTTTTTCTATGAAATAATCAGCTATAATTCCTTCGTGTCATTTGTGTTATAGCCTTAAGGTTGGACAAGGTTGGATTGGGTTTGATTTGATTGGCGGTTTTACTTTTAAAATGTCATGTGGTGACAAACTCAAATGAATTGAAACAGTTTTGTGCAGGTAATGGTACTTGTTTTTTTGTTGTATACGTGTACCATGTGTTGTATTCTTAGTTGCTTCAAAACATTTTGATTTGAAGATTAATTATTTTATTGATGTATACCCTGTGTGTATTGATATTGTATGTTATTAGCTATATACTATGTGAGTGGAATGTTGCTAACAACATGCCAAAGATCCATTTTCTCCTCTTTTTCATGTAAATTTGTGAACATGATTGTTTCTGAGTGTTATTGAGTTTTTGGAGAAGTAAACAGTAAGAAAGTAAACAGTGTGGTACCGATATAATTTTAATGTTTCAGATTTTTAAAAAATCCGGTAAATAAGGATCCTTTCGAAATTGAAATTGTGCTTCATCATTGATTTCAAAATAAGTTAAGAGCGGTGTCCTTAAAGACATTTTACTTTAGCAGAAGAGCGGAACGTTGTACCAGGACTTCGACCGGACGTTAATTCCAGACGGACCAAAACACCTTTCCCAGAGTTGACGTTGACGTGGAAGCGTATGTGTACAATGGCCAACACAAAAGTAGAAATTTCAACCGATACCTCCTCTGTATCATCAAATCAAAATGTGCCTTCTCAGCCCAACAATCCGCTGTCAAGGAAGCTTAATAAAATCTTGGAAACGAGACTTGACAATGACAAGGTAAGTTGGAAGCTAGCTAGCTAACATAGCTAAATTTGCAAGCTATTGCTTTGAACGTGTCCTAAAGTAACCATTTCGAGTTCAGATACTGCATTTATTGACAGTTAAAAGCCAATCAAAAGGTCAATTAAATCATACGTAGAAGTTAAACAGCTATCATGTTGCTGTAGTCGTCCATTGCAGGCTCTCATGGCGTTTTCCTAAAGTAAGAGATGGTTTGGCCTGAGTTGCCATAAGATGAATTTTCTCTAAGTGTGAAAATACAGGTCGACAAAAGATATCTAATTTTTATATGTTAAGAATTTTTGGCTTCAATCATTTATATGCAAGTGGACCAGATTTTTAATGATGCTTTATATGTGACAACACCTGCTTGAAAATGATTGTCATGTCTTTTTTTGTGCTTTCAGGAGATGCTGGAGGCTCTTAAGGCCCTGTCAGTCTTCTTCACTGAGAACAGTTTGCGCACCAGAAGAAACCTTCGTGGTGACATAGAGAGGCGAAGTCTGACAATCAACGAAGAGTTTGCACGAATGTTTAAAGAAGTTAAAGAGGTAAATCAGATACCTCTCGGTATAACCACCAAAAGCATTTGTAATTTAGAGGCTTTTGTTTAATTCAGGTGGTCTTAGGAATGTTAATCATGGTGTTTTCTTCCTTATTCACCAGAAAGATTTTCATTTGGATTTTTGAAGGTGTCTTTTTGGAGAACGGATTAGCAGCTATACTTATAAAAGTAAACTGTAGTGTAAAGCGAGAACAACCTGTGATTCAGTCAGTGTTTCCTAATGTTCATTTAAAAAAACAATTCTCAATATACTTTCTCACAGCAATTTACATTGTATGATTTCCTGTTTCACAAGACGCTATTGTTTAAAAACGGTCATTTCTGTTCTTAATACTGTCACAGCAGCTTATCACACCTTGTATGTGTGAACACTCATCCTAACTTTGATGGCACATTTTTCTCAGGAGCTCGAAAGTGTTAATGAGGATGTCCAGGCCATGAGTACATGTTGTGATGAAATGACCAGCAGATTAAAGGTGAGCTAATGAGATTCACAGATCTATGTGTGATTTGCTTAAGCTGACATGAAAATGAAACAGAGCACGGTTTATTCATGTACACTTGATAAAAGTAAGCTGCTTAACAGTTTAAGTGATTTATTGAGTCATTTTTTAAAATATAATGTTTGCAGACTGTTTTTAAAGCATGTCAACTTCTCCCCGACAGGCAGCAAAAGAGCAAACGCAAGACCTCATTGTAAAAACCAACAAGCTTCAGGGAGAAAAGTAAGTTGTCTCCAAAGGCGGAGAAATGTGTGTTGACGTTGTCCTCGTAACTTCACATAAACGTGTATATTTCATATTAAATAGTTGTGAGGTTTTAGTTATAAAATGTAGTTTAGAATCTGATCCAGTTGCCTTTCTAAGTTTACTGTATGTCTAAAAAATGTTTAACTCAGTGGCTGAGAATTTTGATATCTTTACATACTTTTTCCTGTTAAATCTATCTTAACGGTACAACGGTAGCTACACGAATCATGAACAGGAGAAAAGTATTAAATCTTATCCAAATCTTACGTACCCATAAATATTTTAATTGTTTGATTTGTGTGCACATTAGTGTCGGCTCTTTTATAACATTTGAGTTTGCGATTTGTATTTTTCGCTGCTGATTACATATTTAAAGTTCATGAAACTGCAAAATATCTTTCTTTCCTATAAGTAGTATATTCTTGTTTTTCTCTTTCACTATCATCTTAAAGGGGAAATCCGGTATTTTAGAAGCTTTTTAGATAACTCGCGATCGGCGTATACCCATATAACGGAGTGAACAGGGCAGGGACGATGCAGCCTCTAAATAAGGCATTATCTGTCTTTATTTCACCAATACTTTAAGAAGAATGAATGAATGAACGTGTACTATAGCTCTGTTAGCTCATAGGTGCTGTTATGTGGCTACTTGCAGCTATAGGAGAGCTAACGGAGGGATTTCTACACACACCTCTACTGGGACGACTTCCTCCAGTTTGTTGTCCAAATAGGATTGACCAATTGACCAATCACATTTTAAGAGGGTTTAGTAGGGCAAAAGAAGCAGAACACATTGGACAAAATGCAATCCTGACTTAACTGGATATTGTTAAGTTATTGTTATTATTAACTTATCACATTCTGTCATTTTTAAATTCATGTGAAGGTCTCTTAAGAAAGAGACTCAATGAGATTAGCTGTATAAATATTGGTTAAATAAACATAAAAAGAAATTTGCGCAATCTTAAAAGTGAATGATGAGATCTGACAGTTTTTTGTTCTCACTAAAATATAGATGATAACAATATGGCAAGGCTGACGTTTTGACATTTTAGATTTAAAACTGGCATGTCTGACTACCAGGGACATCCACAAGGTAGAATGCTAACATTATTCTAATTTATCTGCCCGAATTACAGGGAAATCTCAAACCATTAGTTCTTTCCTTATCTGTTCAGAAGCCGTAACTCATTGTGAAAACCTGTCACATATGTCACTGATAGGCATCATTGTCGGCCCAAACCAAGACGCCATTATTTTCTACTCATTTCCACAGAGCTTAGCCCTTCTAGGTTTAGGCAATCTTCCATATAAATGCCACTTAATTCAAACTCTACAGCAGGAGGGATTTTGTCCATTTGGTAATTGCTTAGCTTTTATTTTATACTTATTTTACAGTCAAGTCATGCCTGAATGTGTAGCACTACCTTGTTTTCCATAATTTATCTCTAACATTTGTCTGAAGGGATTATCAATTTCTTTTCTCATTTTATGATATGAAGATAATAATACTTGATTATTTAGAGTATGTTCCTCATAGGATATGAACCTTCACGTTAAGTCATTAGCCCTCTTTACACAGTGGTTATCAGCACGAAAAAAGACATCCTCGTTAAACTGCCAGCGTTCACCTGTGGTAATTGACTCAGATCAAAGCTTGAAAGTGATGTAAAATAGATCTACTTGTGAAAGTTAGAGAGACTCGGGGCAAGATGCGAAGGGCTGGAAAGCTCATCCTGATTTTTGATGAGGAGAGATGAATAATTCATGACCAGTAAAACTTCTGCAGTTGTTTCTAAAATGTAACAATACCTACATCTTAATTTTTTACCGTTTATTTAACATATGACCACTCGGGATTTGATTCTCAGTGTCTTCAGTGCATTTAGAAATTTAAATTTCAGAAAACTTTTTGGGGATCAGGGTTGGTGTATTCGCATCCTGCAGGGAGGGCAGCGATCGACAGCAGTGGAACATTGTTTGTCCGGGGACACTCGGGTCCTTCATTGCTCTTGTATCTTATTGAATCCACTTCATTACAACTAATAGCAGCCTACAAGTGTCTTCTTTTATTTAAGTGTGTGCTTGAAATTTGCTGAGAACATATTTTTAAGGCGGTTGAATGGAAATGAAAAATACTCAGACCCTCGTTACATTGAGGGAACGTGTAAACGTGGGATTTATTTGTGGTGATAGACACATTTATGGATAGATTTTGGTGGAATGACTTGCAATAGATGTAGTCTCAGTGTTACTAGTCTATGATTGACTGAACGTTTTTCATATGCTCCATCAGAATTAGTCTCTCACTCCTCTGGGTGGAACAAATGTCCTCCTTGTTGTTGTGGCTGCTCCTTCACAGTTTATCTATTCTGGGGCAGCTACAGTGAGATTAGATCTGTTGAGGCACTTTGCACAGCAAGGTCAAGGGTTTCATTAGTTTTTACTGGTGATAAAACTATTCAGTGGTTAGTTGTGTTTTCTCCATTAGTGATAAAAAATGAACTGAAGTTCCTTATTTTCATTTGCACATTGTCTGGCAATGCCAGACTATTTGGTTATCACATTGCTGCAACCCGCTCCTGTCCACAGGGAGTTGGGGGGCTTTATGTGACCTTATGTGTTGACATAGAAGCAGAAGCACTGGCTGGGAGGATGTGGATTTGTTTGCAGTGATGATGTACTGCTGCAATTCCTGTTCCACTCGCCCATCAACAGCACCTCCTTTACAAAGACGTGACTTATATTGAAGCAGAGTAGGATATTGAAAATGGAGGAGATTAGTTCTGAGTCTTAGAGCGGTGAAAGACTGCAGTGGGGATAAAGCCAGCAGTGAGCGCATGTAGGCAGTGAAGTTGGACTATGCATCACCTTGTGTCAGGCAGAGGCTTGACATGAATGTCCTTCTGAGCAGTCCCTGGCCTTGTCTTTTTCTTTGCATTGTGCCTCCACTGGGACCTGCTGTCTGTCAGTGTGACATTTCCATGCGCAGAACTGCAGTAACCTAACAGCCGGATTGGATAGTTTGTGCATGCTGGGTTTTGACCTTGTCTCTAGCAATTTTGTCTCAGAGGAGCAGCCAGGGGAAGTGTACAGTCAAGCTGTTCTCCTTCAGCCACCAGACAGTCAGCCCCTGCATCTCCTCAGCTCACTCTTCTTGGTCAGATCTTTTTTCAGGTGCCATTGGGCTCTGCAGTGCCAAACCATTGTGTGTGTTTTTAAAGGTTTTTGTCCTGTTGACACCTATTGTAGTGATGCTTGATCTGCATCATTATGACAAATTTAGTGCTTAAAGGGCAGCTCTGATGGGGGACTGCTGTGGGTTTGGTTTAAGGCTCTGCTTATGATTCTGATCTGTACCTGGCAGAGGAGGTCCAACCCTTACTGTTTGGTGTCTTATCTTATGTCATTTGTGAAATCTAATGAAACAAAAAGTGCTTGCTGGAGAAACGGAGGTAGAGGAAGTGAGCCACTGGGTGCAGTTGTCCTGTGTTTGTCCACTGGCTGTCAGACAGGAGGCTCTTTTGTTTTGGGCTGGTCCTGTTCAAAGACACTGTCATCAGTCGGCGTTGTGTGTTGTTCCATAATGAAATGTAAGCTGCCCACCTGGCCAACGTCATGTTTAACAAGCTGACACATCTAACAAACGGATGTTTCTGTTGTGATCACGCTCAGAGCTGGAGGTGATGAACTGTTGTGCTCATTCTCCAACTATTACTTAAGAACTCATGCAGATACAGTAGATATAGTTGGCTTCATGTCAAAGGGCAATGTTGATAATCCTATTCTCCCTGGAAAGAGAAAAAAGCCAATTTTCTCAGTATGACTCCTGTCGAGGTCATTGATAAATCAAGTGTGCGATAAACCCAGAGAGAACAATTGGGGATATCAGAGTGTAAAATGACTCTTTGCATTATTAAAGCCCAGCTTGGTCCTAATGAGGACATGGCAGTGAGTATTCCTTGTGTTTTCTGATGTAACGGCATGCACTCTTTGATCACTGGAGCGTCGCTAACAGCTTTGTGAATGACAGATTTACATGCAGTTCTTTGAAATGCTCCTCCATAGATGTGAATGAATAATCGGTCCATATGGTTTTGTGCTTTGAACTTTTGTGTTGATTGCACATTTGCTTGTTACAAAGAAATGTTGTTCACCGGTGCTGCAGTTAGGTAAGTGTAACCCTGTGATTAAGCCCCCCCAAGCTGCCGTATCAGCTCAGCTTTGTCAGATAATTAAGTTGACAAAGCAATTTCAGTCTCACTTTGTCATAGCTGTTTATGATCTTGGACGGTGTAATATTGCAGAAACGATTTCTGTGCTTGAACAGACTAAATCAAACGGGCTTGAAGCTTGAAAATCTCCTCTGGCACATTAAGACATCCTGACGTAGCTTCCATCTAAACTAATGTTGCACTTGTTGTGGATTGTTGAAGAAAAGCTTGTTGACCTAATTTTCTATGAACCTTTGGAACATAGACTCCATGTTCTTAACAGTGTGACGTCACCGGTTCAAATATGCTGCTTCTCTCTGGTATTCGGTGGTTGCAGCCTGGAAAAGAATGTGTCATGCCCTGACAGCGCAGCACAAAATGATCCCTCTGTTCCAGCGTTACTGTGCTCCTCCTTGCTGTGTGAGGGACCTCCCACAGTCTCCTCACCTTGTGCACTGCGTGCAGTCGGCCTTTTTGTCATGATCTACATCCTTGAGGATCAGGTTTGTCTGGATGTGAGAAATTAAGGTTTCTTCTTGTAAGTTTGATGTGTGAGCATGAAGGTTTTCTCTGCTGGTGCCCCAGGTCTATGAATTCAGTTTGTCCATAAACTGAGAATAAGCGTTGAAGATGCGCTTTTTTAAAATTAAACTCCTTGGGTTCTACAACAGATTTATCATTTTTACTTCTGTTTCTTCTTTTTCCCTCCATGTTATGGGTTTGTTGGTCTTTCTTGTGTAAAGGTTACAACTCTCAAACGCCTGGTGCTGAAAATCTCTATCACAGCAGTTTCTGACAGAAAGCAGAGATGACTTAGTTAGGTGCTTCTTAAAGCTTTGCATGTTACTGATGAACTTAATGTTCTGGATCTGGCAGCTACAGTTCCTCACTCTCCCAGATCCACAGATTTTACTCTAATATTCCTCACGGGTTGTGTGAAGCAAGCGTGTTCACGTGAAATTGCTTTTATAATTTATGCGTCCCTCAATTTAACTAATGACCTCATTAGCATAGCTAGTTAATTCTGTATTTATCATTGTAATTGTGGTCTGGTGTTGGAGTGTTTTAGTGTCTTTTGTTTTAATTCATCTCTCGATAGCATGATGTTTGCTCTCAGTTGGCGATCAATTCTAATTCAGTTTTTTCTTCTCTGTCTCTGGGTTTCGCGTGTTAGGAAGTATATTTATAATGTGTGTTCTGGTACATTACCTTAACACTGCACTGTAATTACAGAAAGCAGGCAAAACTAAAGTTTTTACAGTCTCCCTGCAGAGGGAAAATATTGCTGTTAAATGTTGCTTTTTACGGTTTTGAAACTGCAGTTGAGTAATTTGTTAAGAATATGCCAGTCTGGTCTATCTGTGCATCCGTCAACTTTGCCTTTTGTGTGTGTTTAAGGCAAAGTGAGATGTGCAGAGAAATACTGAATCACAGATTCCTGTAAGAGTTTGACAACCCTTTACCTTCAGCCGGCTGAGCCACTTTATGGTCAGACAGTCACCAGGTTATTCTGGCCAAGCAGAATAAGCCGATGATTTGCTGCTCATGTCCTATTGAATATAGAGAGGATATGTCGGCTGGAAAGATGGGAACAGGGGGAGGATCTGCTGCTGCTCTGCTGTCCTGTGACAGAGTTCCCTGTTGGACTAGGGTGGTTGCCATGGTCGCCATTGTGTCGAGACACTTCCTGACATGATAGCGATCTCTCTCTGCTGTTGTTGATCGGGACAAAACCTGGTCAGTATCCGGCTCTGCTCGTTTTGGCCCCATCGCCTGCCTCTGATATTTATTTTCTCAGTCCTTTCCGTGATGTCTTCACACTGCGTATCGTCTCATTGAGCAGAGTGTGACTGCCACCTGCTGTACAAAGGTCAGCATTGCATATTGTTGACATCGTGCACATTTCTTTCTTTTTTATGTTGAATAAAAGCTTCTTTTGTATTTTCTCTTCATTTGATTTTGGCATTATTAAAAAATTGTGAGGACAAAAAAAACCAGAAGAAAGAGGGAAATACATATTAAACTTGTAAACCCAAGAAACCCCCAAAAATGAAGGAAAAACACTTCTGAGAGATAAAAGGAAGAGCCTTGAGGAGATACAAAACAAATCTCAATGACAACTCTGTCTGGTGTTTTTTTTGCTTGTGACTGTGCCCAGTTTGATGCTTTAATGTTTTCTCATTTCTACAAGAAATGACGTAAACTGTTGAAATGAATTCAAACTAAATGGAAAGAAAAACAAGTGAATTAGGTTTATTAAAGTTCAACAAAGACTAGTGAAAGAAATGACATGTGAGGCCTTTTTCCGTTTCCTTTCAGTCAGCGACTTGAGGTGAGAGCTCAGGTTGCTCAAGCTTTCCTTGCCAAGTTCCAGCTATCGAACGAGGAGATGGCCACACTGCGAGGCGCTCGTGATGCACCCATTACCGAGGTGATCTCCATTATCCTGTTCACTGCTGTGTTGAAGGTGCACCATCGTCACCCAAAGAAAGGGAGGATATATTAGTGATTTAATTACTCTTAAAGTTCACCTTTAATTCCATGAGATGGCACAGCACATCTGTCAGCTTCACAAGCCTAAAATTCTGCACAGAACCCCAAATTTTACCACCCACAACTGAACTAGACCCATGTATCATTGAAGGCTGCGGCTGGACTCCAGAACCAAGACCTGGATTTCAACCCAGTTATTGCTATCAAAACAAAACTAGAAGGTCTTTCCTCCGTGTCTGGTTGTGATGCTTATATCTATCCTCTTCATCGCCAAAGTTGATAAATTACATCCCATTTATGTTGACTGAAGCAGCCAGACTAATTCACTCCTCACTTAAGCTCATAACTCTATTTCCTGTCCTGGGGACGGATGACGAATGCGTCTCATTACGAATCAGCTATTTTGTTGTGTGAAGCGTAACAGAAATAACTGACTGCCTGTTTGATCTATAATAACTAATAATGCCAGCATTGCTTGTTTGCAAGCCTAGAACATAATAGCATAATAAATATACATATATATATATATATATATATATACACACAGCTCCAGTGTCAGGTCTCAGGCTCAGTGGACCAGTGAGGGCCTCTACTATTAGCTTCAAATCAAGGCTCCTCTTATGTAATGCCACACGATCAGTTAGAAGCCCAAAGTAGTTTTGCTGGGGCAAAAAAAGCTAATTAACTTATGTAAATTTGATACTCACAACCCTTGTAATTCATGTATTTGCATGTTGCTGAATTTCACAGGATTTTTTCCGAGTTCTCAACCGGGTGAAGCACATTCACGAGGATGTGAAAATCCTCCTGCGAACCAACCAGCAAACTGCAGGGTGAGCGTCACGTCTGACTACGTTCTGCTGTTTCTGCTGCTCTGGAAGTGGAAGTGTCTATGACAGTTCTTTTTATTTTGCTGTTAAATTAAATGTATATTATGATTTGCATTATATTTTCTGTAATGAGCCTCAGGATAGAAAAGACAAGTGGACAAAAACCACCCAGCTTTGGTATTCGTGCCGCTGTCAGGGTCTGACACGATGCTGCAGCTCAAAGTGATGTGCTGTGTGTTCTTTGCATGTGTTGCTCTTCCAGGCTGGAGATCATGGAGCAGATGGCAGTGTTGCAGGAGACCTCATATGAGCAACTGTACCGCTGGGCTCAGAGTAAGTACTGCACAGAGTTACGAGCACGTTTAGAAGTCACTACGGGTCTTTTTGTACAAGGATGCAGCATATTGTTAGAATAATGAGAAGTGGATATCTTTTCATTGGGGATATGAGCGTTTTTTGCTTTTAATAATAATGTATTTGTGTGGGTTTTTTTGTATTTATTACAAAAGAAAACTTTGCTCTTTCAGGCTAAAGCAAATGCGTGTATAGGACATATTTAACGGCATGTATGACTCATATCCTCTGACCGTCTCTTCCAAAAGAGTGCCAGCGAACCAAAAGTTCCACAGCCTGAGGCTATGTTGAAATCAGAATGGAAATAAACTGTTTAGATCCCTGAAACCTCTTACGGGTAATTATACAGAAACAAAGTATAGAGCTCTTACTAAACAGAGCAGCTGTGGCTCAGGAGATAGAGTGGTCCTCCACCAATCAGAAGGTTGTTGGTTGGATCTCCAACGTCTGCAGCCCACAAGCCAAAGTGTTCCCGAGTAAGATGCTGAACCCCACGCTGCTGTCAGTGTGGCACATATTATTAAATTCTCTAAACTTCCGGTGATCATCAGGACTAGAAAAGTGCTGTGTTTATTAGATAAATGATGTGTTGCTCTATGAACACTTGTGTTGTGGGGTTTGGTACTCATGAACGTCTTCTTAGCAATGAAAAAAAGCTGCTCTGTAGGTCATGATGCTGTTTTTTTTTCTATGTTTTTCGTGGATGTTGTGAAGAGTCTTTGTTATGTGTAATTGTCAATTCAAGAGTGAGTGGAAGCCTTTTGAAGAAGGCATTCACATGTATTACATGTGATAGCTTCTTGATGGTTTGATTTGCTTTTCACCAAAAGGGTTGTCATGGTTTGAAACAGTTAGCAACTCTATGTTTAGCATTTAACATAACAATAGCAGTTACGGGGAGGATGATGTTCCTACAGCACAGAGACTTTACTCGTCTCTTTACTTGTTATTTTTCTCTTTTTCTCTGCATAGATGAATGCAGAGGACTGACTCAGGAGACGTGTGACATCAGCCCTGTGTTGACTCAAGCCATGGAGGCCTTACAAGATCGCCCTGTTCTTTACAAGTAAAACTAACTCCCAAACAGAGGCATATGTATCTTAGAAATGAATAAATACAAGTAGGAAACAGTATCATCTGTTACAAACTAAGATCTTGGAGGTGAACGTAGAATTTAAGGCTCTGTGTTTCACTGTGACTGCCTTCTTTTGGCACTTGTAGATGAACAGTGAGACCTGAGGACCTTCTTCCTGCTATGATCTTGTAGCAGGAAACAAGGTTCTCGGTTGTAAAACAACAAAGCAAAATAGCCCGAAGCAACAGAAACTATCACCACCATGCATGCAGCAAGAGAAGAAACTGAAGATCCTCTCAAAGAAAAAAAGATAAATCTTAAAAAATACCCATTATCAGTCAGTCATGTTGTGAACTATGTTTGCAGCCTAATGAAATATTATGTATACCGAGTGCAGATTTTGATTTGCATGAATGAATTTACTCTTTTAATAATACTTTATTTTAAAAAGAAAAATTTATTTTAGATTATTAAGACTGAACTGAGTATCTTAACCTTTTTGATTGTTAATTTTCATGTTGCCTCATGCCTCACAAAGCCTCATCACATATATTTATCTGTCAGATTGCCAGTGGCATTCATTTCAGAACTGACAGAAGCAACAGGATGAAGGTGAAAGTACCATTTTGTGGGCTCAGATTCAGCCAGATGCATTTGTTTTTTTAACAGTATATTTGACTGGTGTGTCGTTGCATTCACTTGAATCCCTAAACATTGAACACCATCTTCCTTACAACTATGGATGAGAACTAACTCAAATAAAACTTGAAATTTCTCTGCTATATTTTCTATGGATCCTCTTAAGCACAGAGGCCGAGGTTGGAGTCTCTTTGAGGTACTAACTGAATCAAGAAAAGCTTAAAAAGCTTTGTTTTTAAAAGCAGTTTATATCCGTATGTAGGCATAATCTGTCCCTGCGTGCGTAAGAGAAGGTAATTTGTTCTCATACATGACAAGCAATTTTACACAACTTCCTGAACCTTACCGAGGGCTAAATTTATCCTCAAAAAGATAAACAACAAATGAAACTTTCACACATTAACATGTTTTCATGGCCAAGCCTTCCTCTGTTTTTTCCCCTGGTTTTTTTTTTAGACGTGCACCTGTCCTCGAACCCACAAAGTATCCAAGGTCATACTCCGTCTGGGTTTGTTGAGGCTGGATAGCAGCGTCTTGGAGTCTTAATTCAACACTATCTTTTGTTTAGTCTGTCGCAGAGCTTGTCACCACCAAGTCATCCAAAAACCCCCAAACTCATTCCTTTTGGAAAAGCTGCCGACATTGTTGATCTTAGAATCTGACCACAGCGCACAGTCTACACAACTGTGGCTCCTGTCTTTTCACATGAGGTCCAGGTGTTGAATTCTGCCTTCTTTCCCTTGTTTGTTCAGGTACACCCTGGATGAGTTTGGAACTGCACGCAGGTGTGCTGTGGTACGAGGCTTCATTGATGCCCTGACCCGCGGTGGGCCGGGAGGAACTCCCCGCCCCATAGAGATGCATTCACACGACCCTATGAGGTACATTGCAATAGCAGAACGGCTTTCTGTTTCGTTGTTATTGTTCTACTGGAAACCACGTGTCCATATGTGTCTAAATCTACACAAACTGCATCTTAAAAGTAGAAATAATAATATTGAACTTCATGAGGGCTCGTGTCTTCTTAGACACCCCCTCTAAAGCCTCATCAACACACCTAACTTGTGCTTTCTTTAACTTTTACTCATGTATTTAAATGATTTAACACTTAAGGTTTCATACTACAGTGAAGGTTGTTGTTCCAAACGTTTATGTTGCTTTGACTAAATAAAAATCGAGTATAATCCATAAAATAACCACTTTTTTCTGAGGGAAAGTCCTGTTTGGAGCCATTCATACACCACAGCTACTTCTTGCAAAGGCTCTGTCAGTCTTTTTACTACCCCACTTAACTTCCTGAAGTCCCCTTTACACAGGGATGTCCTGCAGGTTTTAGATGATTCCCTGATTCAAATTAAATGGACCTCTTCAAGCGATTGTTAAGTTCTGCATAAGCCTGCTAATGGTTCATTGATCTGAATCAGGTGTTCTGAAGCAGGGAAACGTCTAAAACCTGCAGGACAGCGGCCCTCGAGGACCGGATGTGGACATCCCTGCCTTTCCAGAAAGCTCTGAGGGCAACTCTCTCCCACTTTCATATTGAATTGATAAATTGAGACTTATGGGACTAATCTCACTGACTGATCTACCTGCTCTTTGTCTACAGTTTAGGGAACACGAGGGCGAAAGGTTCTTTAATGTTCTCATTGGGATTTTTCATGTAAAACTGTGGAATAACCTTCCACATCTGCAGTGCTGACAGATGTCCGAACACTGCTGTTCATTGTCACATGAACATACAAGTATGTGCATCATTGATTTGAACAAGTAGCTGCATGCTTGAGTGTCTGGGACTAAAACTCATATGACCACTGAGGATGACTCTCAGTCAAATCTCTCTGACCACAAAGCACAGATTTATTGTACTTTGTGTCGTTTTAAATTCAACTAGTGGAGGTTCCTGTTTTATGAATAATTTTCAGTTCATTACACATTAACAAAGGCAATCAGTCGATCAATAAAGGTCACCAACACATAGTTTCAAGCCATATGTGTTATTCTTTCATTTTTCTCTTCATCTGCTGTAAAATGACAAGCTTTCTATACATTAAAAACATTTTAAGCATTCAAAGTGAGGAGAGGACCTTTTAGATCAGATTAGTAAAATCACAACAATTGTACAGACTTGCACACAGTTTCTCAAGGTGCTTCACAGGTGTTGTAGGTTATCGAAGCATCTTGAAGAACTGAGAAAGGTGAGCTGTCCTGGCATCATTTCATCGGGTTCAGGACTCTTTCTTCTTGTCGCTGGAGATTGCTGCTTCTGTCTTTGAATCCTTGTTGTTATGCTGCAGAATACATCGGGGACTAGTCATTTGCCTTCCCATTAGGTATTGCGTGGGAATAAAAATCTAATAATCGACTAACGAGTGACTAAACCTGCACAAAATGTCTTATGATTAAAGTAAAAAAACACAAGGGACAAACTGATTTCCAGCTCTAAGATATTTAGATATTTTCTCAGATCTCGAGACCAATTAAACTATAATTACACGTAAACTTTAAATTAAGTCACTGCTTTGACTTACTTAAGATAAATCTGGAAATGGATTGCTGTTCTTGACAAACACCACTTTGCCTGCAGTAAGTATTCTAAAGTGTATCTAATGTATGTATGACTGTGTTTACCACGATCATGGAAGTATAAATCTATCAGACCATGTTGTTCATCGTTTAGATTAAAGTGTGTGAGTGCGCCCGTCTTTCCTGTTGTATTACATCCTCTTCTTACTGTGCCCAAGAGCAAAATAGGAGATTTTCTCAGAATACCGGCCATGTGTGGAACACAAAATCACCTCCATTTTATAGGAGGAATCAGCAGTTCTGAGAACATCAAGTTCCCTCTTACCTCCCTATGTCCGCACACACGCACGCACGCACGCACGCACACACACACACAGCAAGTTTAACCTTGCTGTTTTTTCACCATTATGTAACCGCTAAAGACACTTGCATGTGACTGGAGTAAAATGCGATGAGCCATGCCTAAATGTGGCTCTGATTGTGGCAAGGTAAGCCGACCCCTGTGTTTGGTTCTTGGTGACGTGTGGATTAATCCAGAGCATTTTTATCTCTCCCTCAGGTATGTTGGGGACATGTTGGCCTGGCTGCATCAAGCAACCGCCTCAGAGAAAGAACATCTAGAAGCTCTTCTGAAACAAGTCACAATGCAAGGTGTGACACATTAGAAGTTGTCCAGCTGTCAGGCATCTGGTTCGGGGTCATGTAGCATATTTTATGGAGGCTAACTTAGTGGCTACTTGCATTTTTAAGCAGGATTTTGTTTGGTTATAAAGTGTTATAGAAATTTGAATGATTACTGTCATCCACAGGAATCATGTGTTATATTCAGTGAGGGTGTCTTTTCAAAAAGGTCCCTAAGGAAATAACGTTGCAACATTTTAAAAATACTTTCCGTGTAGGATAGGCCCTCCATGCTCTCACTGCTTCATGCACAGAGATGGAGACTTCGTATGGGGGCAGTACATAATTATCATATGGGAGCTCTGCAGCTAATTCAATGAACCAGGAGCCAGACAACAGCTGACAAAGACGTTAATGTGAGTCAGAGATGGAGGGAATATTCAGATATTCTGTTGCTTCTAATCTAATAAACCTTACTAAAAATATAGATATTTGCAGTAAGTCCATATTAGAGTACCGACACCTTCCCCACCCCACAGTTAGCCAACTAAAGCTTAGTTGACTTTTAGCCCTAGAATTGAATTCTATGCACCCCTGACTAATTTTGTGTCTGTGCTCCTCTTCTGTTAGGTGTGGAGGAGAACATGCAAGAAGTGGTGGGACACATCACCGAGGGAGTCTGCAGGCCGCTGAAAGTGAGGAGCCAAATTCGTTGTAAATCATATTAAAGCCTGAACAGCTTTCTGTTGATTGCCTGGTGCATTCTGTCACGTTTTCGCTGGTGTTTGTTATCGATCTGCTCCTTAGGTGCGGATAGAACAAGTCATTGTGGCAGAGCCAGGTGCTGTACTGCTTTACAAGCTGTCCAACCTGCTGAAGTTCTACCACCACACAATCAGGTATTAAAGTCTGATCCAGACACTAATGCAGCTGAGTTTTCTGTCTGAAGTCATCAACAGAAGTGTATTTGGCATCTGTTTGATTGTATTAATGATTATATTTTAACATGTTTTCATTTAGCTTTGGACACGATTTCTCTGAGGTTGTAACTTTAACGTCTCGGCGCTTCTGATGGGCATTTTGGAGGGACTACGAAAAAAGATTGGCTATGCAAATGATCCCTTTCTCGTCCACCTGTTTTGTCTTTTTCAGCTCTATTATTGGGACCAGCGTAGCCTCTTTGCTCATGAATATTGAAGAAATGCACCTCCTCAGCAAAAAGATGTTCTTCAACAGCCTGAGCCTTCATGCAAGCAGACTCATGGACAAGGTGCTGCAAGCAGGGGGATTTTTTTTGCCTGTGCAGATGTGAGAAAGTGACTGCTAGAAAAACAACGCCCTTAACTACAAAAAGAGATAAAAGAAGAAGGCTTGTTTTTAAGTAGCGATGGTTCACAATGTCCTTTCATAAAAATGCTTAAATGACAGTGCAGCAAAGTTTAGTTTTGATCCCTGAGGACACACATTGTGTATTTCGGCTCTTAGTCTAAACCCTCAAAGACAACAAGGCTATTTCTGAAGCACTTATGCTTGTAAACAGTTTCAGCCTCCTGGCCACAACAGCAAAATGCTGCTAGCTGCCAAGAAACGCTATACTTGTTACCGTTTAGTTAAATTGCCATCCAAATATACCTCAGCATGAGCTCCTCCACGCTACACGCAGCCTGTGTCCTGATCAATAGCAGTTACAAGAATTATCCCTGTAGCATGGTGTTAATCAAATTGGAGGCCCTCAGGGTTTTGGTGTCAATTCCAGCTAATGCCAGGAACACGGCCTCTTCATAATTTGCTCCATTAGATGGACAAAGGTGGCAGTGCTCAGTTCTGTATTGTGTGTCCAGAGACCAATGAAATCAAAACCCTCTTCATTACAAAAGCTCTGCAGACTGATGCTCAGAGTAGTTGTATATTTGGTCATCCAATGTACAACTGCTTATTTGTTTTGTTTATTGCTATGATGATATTAAAAGGACTTCTTTTATTCGTCAAAAGGCTTTTATCGCCCACATTCAGCTGAGCACTAAATCTGTAACTTTGCTTGTTTGTGCCATCTCCTACACCTTGTCTGGTGTTGTTATGGGTCTATCTGTAGGTGGAGCTGCCTCCACCAGACCTTGGACCTACGACGTCCCTTACCCAAACCCTCTCCCTGCTCAGGGAGGTGCTCGCCTCCCATGACTCCTCCGTAGTCCCCCTGGACGCACGCCAGGCTGACTTTGCTCAGGTAAACTTGCATTGCTACAATATGCTGAAAGTTAAAAAAAATGTTCGAGATGAATGTTTATTATTTTGTCTGCTTGAATCTAAACTTTTGTTTTGAGTTTTTATAATCTTTCTGTGAGAATTAGTTACTTTAGCTCGGGAGGGACTCACTGACTCTTTAATAACTTTTCCTTCTTTTTTATTTACTGCTTAAAAACGGAGGTCATGTTGTGCGGTTGCAATTTGCTGTTTATACCTCTAGATGTCGCAGCATCCTGTAAACTAGACCTTGATTCTTAAATTCAAGGTCTTGAATTCTTTTCAAATACTTGCTTAAAGCTGCATCTCATTACGTCTCCTTTAGGTACTGTCCTGCATCCTGGATCCCCTGCTGCAGTTGTGCACCGTGTCAGCCAGTAACCTCGGCACAGCTGACATGGCTACCTACATGGTCAACTCATTGTATGTCATGAAAACCACTCTGGCCCTCTTTGAATTCACCGACAAGAGGCTTGAGATGCTCGAATTCCAGGTCTGTCCTCATCGTAAACGCCTATCAACAAATTAAGAGACAATTATATATATATAGATTTTTTTTAATTCATATGCTTTTATCTTTTAATTTTAGGTACCTAATTAGTATTAATTGAATTAGTTATGGAAATGAATCTAATAATGATGATGAATGTAATCGTACACCACATATTACATGTAAATGTATTACACACCCTAATAAGACGAGACCAATTGAACAATGAAACGCTGTTATTCACTGCGGTGGCTTGGGGCTTACAGTTGTCACGTTGTCTGTAGCCCTATTGTTCATGAAAAATAGTTCATTATTCTTGTCCCTTTCATTAAAATCCAGAGCTGAAATCTTTTACCAAAAAGATTTAATTTGCTTTCCATAAAAGAGTGTGCGTCATGCATTGTTGTTCGTGCTCAGTGCGCCATCCGTCCTTCTATTTTTAGCGCAGTTTTTGTAATTGTGAACCACAAGAGCTTCTATAGAAGTTTCAATTATCAACAGCACAGTGGTTTTCCATTAACCAAAAGTACCATTTGTTCACAATGCAGGCATGAACTCAGTTTGAAGCCCCTCTCTCACTTTTTTCAGATCGAGGCTCACCTTGATACGTTGATCAACGAGCAGGCATCCTACGTGCTGACCAGAGCCGGACTGAGTTATATCTACAGCTGTGTGCAGCAGCACAGCGCTGAACAGGTCTCACACGGATCACTCAAGTTATACTTCTGTGCAGTTTCACATTTTATTTCCTCTTGCACTCCCTGGTAGTCCTTTTTTTATACTTTACAGACCCCACGGTGTTGTTTACACTGTCCCTTTGGCCTTTGGAAGAGTTTATAGGCTTTACCATTGCTATGGTTACCACATGACCTGCGTCTTTGTTGGAACATAATAGCATTTCCATCAGATTTTCAGATGAGAAAATGAGAGGGAAAGACAGATTGTGTCATGTTCTATTAAAATATATTGGCTTTTCCTGAAGTGTCTTGCAGATAAGAGGGCTGATGCCCTGGAGCCTTCCTCCCTCTTTGCAACACACTTTGCCACTGGGCTCATTGAAACCCATAGTTGTGGTTTAGCATGCAAGTCTTGACTCTGGGTCATGTCAGGACACACCACACCCTGCTGCAAAGCTCAGTTACAAACTGTCATTCTTCGGCAAACTTCTTCACTACCCGGGTGGTCTGTCTTGGGTTTTCTTGAAATTGTTGTGTATTTGAAATTCTAGACCTTTACACTCGACTAAACCCCAGATGTCAGTGACTTACAGGAATCCCAGTATTTATCTTAGATTTTTCAGCTTTATTGGTACCATTTACATAACATTTAGCCATGTTTTTTTTCTGGTATATGAGATAAACAAGTTGGAAACTAAACCTTGATATACTCTTCACATGTATTATAACTTGCAGAGGAGTTTGTGGCTCATTGTATGTTTGCTATAGTGCTCATAACCATATAAAACTACTCTGGGTGCTGAACTGTTGCTTCGAACCTTGCACTTTCTTCTATTTGCTGCTTTTAATGCTGGCAATTTAGGCATTTAAGCTTGACTTAATGCCACCATTTCGGATAGTCTGTGATGGCAAATTGCCTTAAAGGTACCTGCTGTTGTGTACACAAAGTCAGACATGTATTTACTTTGTCTGACACCAGGATTTAAGTAGAACCTTTCTATTATTCACAAATCAAAGCACACAAGTTCAGTTATTTTTTTCCTTTATGGGTTGCAGGAAGCCAGCGTGTCATGGTGTCTTTTCCTAATTAGAAATGTGTTGATCAGCGGTAGCTCACAGAGTAGACATGGAAGGATGGCAAGGAGCAGCAATCTGATTTTCGTTCACTTGTTGAGCCTCGGTGCTGTTGCTGTTCAAACACTGTGACCTTGAGTTGGACTGTAAGCTCATGTTCACTTTTCTTTTCCCAGGGTCCACTGTCCCTCCTCCCCAGTATGGACAGCTCCTCTGTGAAAGCAGCAATGGTGGGTTTGTTAATCAGTAAAGCAGATTTAGCTTCAGCAGCCTGAGTAATGACCACCTGATTTTGCCCGTCCCAAACCAACTCCAGGTCCAGTTTGATCGGTACTTGTCGTCACCCGACACTCTTGTTATGCCGCAGCTCAACTTCCTGCTGAGTGCAGCCATTAAGTGAGTATATGTCCATAACATCGACTTTCACTGTACATGTAAGAGAAAGCATACATGTATTAAGGCTTCATTTGGTGTAATAACAGGAGGAAGAGCATGTCCAGAGAGTTTAAAAATGGAACATGCGCGTTGGCCTAATAGCGGTCAGCATTTATTAGTTTCCCAGATGTAATACAATCATTACTGCATGTTGAACAAAACACTTCAGTAAATGCATGAGGAGTTGAATTGCTAAATCCACCGACACAGAATCGACAGAATGGTGAGCAGCACTGCCTGTATATTTGTCTTACTGATCAGAAAATGCACATGCTTTTAGCTCAATCCCACTGCTGCCTTTGAGGGCTCTTTCTATGAGTTATGCTTACTGGGAAGTGCAACAGGCTTGAGCAGCACTCTGCACCGCAGGTTAATGTTCTCTATTAATGGACATGGGAGAACTGATGGGCAGGACACCATTAATTAGCTTCTGGTTCATTTCTCACTCACACTCGTTGCCTGAAATCTTTCCTCTTTCACATCTGCCTTCCTGTTCACCTAAATACACAAAGAGACATTTTATTTCACATTCGCTGTTAGCGCAGTTGCTGTTGTATAAGGTGTTGCACTGCAGTGTGATACCATGCTCTCTGCGGGCCAATTAAAAATATGGATTCTCAAGAGCTTGAGAGGGATACAACTGAGGCGTCCCCACTGTGTCCTTGAGTCCTCTCACTGAGCTCTTTAATCCAAGTGCTGCATCCTCCATGTGTACTCCGCTGTAAAATGATGTACTCGTCCCCTAAAGTGATTTAAAAAACAAAAAACAAGGAGAAGATGTGAAAATGACAGTTTGATGCACTAAACTACAGTAACCACATAAAATATGACAGACAAAATTTTAAATGGGTTAAAAGGAGATTGTTTTAAAATCTTAAGCCAGAAAATTATATTGCAGCATAGATGAAGTGTGAATATTTTCCCGTTTTAATCATAGTAATAGTCGTTATCACACTCTGTCTGACCAATGAGACAATCTACAAATCATTCAGTTTACTTACTGTGACGTTTGGAAATAAACCAGCAAAATCTAGATGAAAAACAAGGACGAGTCTTGATTGCGTAATTTAAGAAATAACCCAAAAGCCATCAAATGAAGCTTCTCGTCTGTATGATTTAAAAGGATAAACTTTGTCAGAGTCTAGGGAAATTCTGCATTTGTTTTATTACAGCCTTCACATGTCTGTTGTGCCCTTTTAAAACTCTGTAATGGATATCCATAGATGGCAGTGTGCACCACACACTGCCAGTTTGTTTTGGTACAGCAGGGGAACACACTGGTTTAAGAAAAGTCTCATTTAGAATTATTAAAGGGACCATTCGCCACCTCTGTTTGGTTCAACAAGCACAAGTTTTTAAGAGTTTTCTGTCTTTGCAGGGAGCAGATTTTCAAAATGTCAACAGACCTGGTGTGCAGAGCTTATGGAGAGGTTTACACGGCTCTGACCAGCCCAACAAATGCTTACAAGGACTCTGAAAAGCTGCTACCCAGATCCCCTCAGCAGGTTCAGACGTTGCTGTCCTGAGACGCGTTGATGCTAGACACCAGACGAGCCCCAGCAGAGGATAACCTGCAGCTTATTTAAGGAGGCATTTCATTTGTATGGTGTAATAACACAAATGTATATAAAACTAAATGTATAGGTTCAGCTTCTTTTGGAAAATGTGGGCTGTGGGTCATGGACCTCAGAGATATGTCTGTATATAGTACAAGGCCTCCTGTGTGCCCGGAGGGAAGAAATTTAATTATATGCATATGATTCTTGTGCTTTTATTTTGTTCTTTGTTTGCTTTTTATGTCACATGATTGATTAAAACAAAGCATTTCTATTGAAAATGTCAAACATTCCATAAAACAAAAAGAAAACACAATTATAAAGCTTGTCTTGTTTTCCACACATAAAAGTGGTTGGAGAAAAATTCAGCAGCAATGCCAGGGGGAACCTCAGAGGTTTCAGTACAAAAATTATGTTTATTTTGATATCAACTGTTCTGAGTAGTGGGAATAAAATGGAAAATCAGATGAATTACCATCAGCTTTGGCGTTTCAAACCGTATCCACCAATATGAACTGAGATGTGAAGGCCGTAATGAGACCAGATTTGGTTGTTTGGCCATTTTAAACGCTTTGTGTGACAGCAGGGAAAATGTTTGTCTTCGCTATTTGCAGAGCTTACCCATTTTTAATGTACTAGCATATGAACAGCATTTTCTTTCACCACATGCAGAAACTGGTAATAGCTGCTTTGGTACAATCCCTGCCATCCCTAAACCGCCCCCCACCCCACACACACACAGAGCTCTCAGTACGAGTGTGTGTTTGGAAATCTGTCAGCAAGAACATCAAAGAATGAAAAAGACATATTTTTCTAATTTTACTTAATTGAATAAAAATGTGTTGCAATTTTATGTTCCATCCATGTTTTCAGAGGCAGGAGTTCTTCTCATTTAAAGCTTTTATGACTCTGAATTCAAGGCAAATGCTAAATGTTTTAATGATGCTGGAGACTTGGTTAAAGGGACACAGTAAAGTACTCTTAGGTACATCACAACTTCACACAACCTTACCTCATTAAGTGCAAATTCTGTCTTTAAAACACAAATTTACATACTAAAACACTAAATCTTTGGTGATGTAATCTACTATTTCAGGATTCAATGAATGTCCCTATAAAGACATCCAATACATTTCTGTTTTACTGACCTCTATCTACCGCTATAAGTTACACTTAGTTAGCACTAAACTCTGCAGTGGAAACTAGTGACATTGTGATATGTAACATCATATCACTGAAAAACTGGCTCCACCCTGATAACATGGTCTCCAATAAAACAGTAGTGAAACAGTAAAGATAAGTTAATATTGATTCCGTCTGTTGCTGCGGGCTCTGGTCTTTGAGGCAGCATTTCATTTCTGCTATCTAACATCGAGGTTGATGGCAGCGAGCCTGATCTTGGCAGCACTGCCAGCACTGAGTCCCAGGATTTCCCCAGCTCTCCGGATGTTCCTCGGATATCATTGGCCAGGACATTGAGTACTGGGAATAAATGGAATACCACAAAGTTCAGCATCTGGATGGCGTTGCTGAGTCCTTTAAATAGACAGGCTTTCTGTTGTTTCAGTTCTGCATGGTTATGGCTGGACACAAGTGTTTTTGCTCAGCAATCTTTGTCAGAAAGTAGGACGACGTTTGAGAAGCAGGAATATCAAATAACAACACATTTCACAGAGTGCACGCCTTCACTTACTCAGCTGCGCATCAGTTGTGTGTGAATACATGTGGGCCTGCACAGTTCAGCATGTGGGAGCTTTGTCCTCCAAGTGACTGTATTAATGAGTTGGCAGATGTGAGAGGTGATGGAGTCACCACTTAGAAGCAGGTAGTTGTGAGCACAGCGGCAAACATTCATCCTATCATCCGCTCCATATGACAGCAGTTACCAGGCTTTTGCCTGCTGGAGCATGAAACCAGCAGGAATCTGGGTTAAAGGATAATACCAGTATTATTGAGGTTTTTTCTTTCATTTTTACTCATAAACGCCAGGGGCTTGATATAAACATCATACTACTGATTACAACTTGAGGGTCTTCTTTTGCCTCAGGAGAGTCTTTGAAAGGAAATCAAATTTCACTATAATGCACATTTAAGCTTTTAGATTTTGCATTTTTACCTCACTTGAGCTGACTGATCATCTCAGGCTAAGTTGTAGGAGTGAGGGTTTTGTGTCACAGTAATGCTGTGCCAGTGGACCATGTTAAAGTCCTCATGAAGAACCAATTTGGGGTAAATCCCAAAGACTCACATTTTTACAAAGATAAGCGTCATTGTAGCTTTACTACTTAAACCACATTTCAGGCAAAATGGCCTCTACATCAGTGCTCTAATCTCACACAGATAACCTTATCCAAGAGGAAGTTGTGAGGAAATCAATTATGAAATAATGGACTTTGTGACACTAAACTTCCAAGTAAGCGCTGGAACCGATGTGTTCCATGTTAATGTATTATCTGTTAATTTCACAGACTGTCCTGTTCTTGCATATTTGGAAGAGCTTCTTCATGCTCTGCTGTCCAGGTAAACTTTGAACAAAAGCTTTCTGCAATAGGGGAAGTTTTTGTCCCCCAAAATCTAATTTATCAGTCCTCACATGTAAAGCGGTCTTACTCAACACTTGGAAAAAGGTTTGTTTCTGGATTTCATCACGCCAGCCAAATTTGTGGTTTGAATTGAGACCCCACATCCCTGTTGCTTACATCTCTTATTAGATCCATTAGTTATGCAACATTCCTCTTATTGTTCCTAAGCTCCCTCAACTGCAAGCACAGTCAGCCATTGTGTTATGATGCTGAGATGCCTCTGACTTCCTATCAGTACGTCTGAGCTATATCTCCACACAACTTTTCTTATTTTGAGAGGTTACCTAATGTCAAACTCTTCTCTCTTCAGAGCCTATTATGTAATTTGTCAATTAGCACAGGAAGGGGAGCACAGTGAAGTAGTGAACTGAAGCCAGAGTGCTCAGTAATTAATTTTGTGTTCTGATTGTCTGCTGTTCTATTCACCCCAGTTATTATTTCATTCACTCTCCTGAACACGTCCTCGAAGACTCAAAGCTGCTTTTAAAGTCTGTATTTGCCACTTGTGATTTTGACACATTGGGCATGGTTATTAATGCACATCCATCTGGCATTGCTATTGACAGGCCTACTCCCTGTCGACCAGATGCATGTCCAGGTGGCCTGATAAACAAAGCATATCATAGTCGCTAACAGCTCAGTGTTTGGATAGTTGTGGGATGAGAGGAGAGCACAGATCTGACTGGCTCTCTTTAGCCAAAGATTAGCCAATGATGTTGCCCTCACACTGTTACAAAAAATGTTGGACCCCCTGATGGTGCCCCAGAATGCTTGTACAGTATTGCGTGTGGCTGTGATACTTCATTGTGTAAGCTTTTCCTCCTAGCAGAAACATGTTTGCTTTTGCTGGTATGAACACTTTGTACTGAGTGCTGGACTGAACACAAGCATGTTCAGTGATTTCCAAACTGTGTCACTAATGACCCGGTTTTTCCTGTTTTGTTAAAGAATCTCTTTCTGTTTTTTTTTTTCCTCTGCCTGAACATTGAATAATTATTTTTGATGAATGCATTTACTGCATAGGTTGCCGCTCACTATCATTAGTTAAGATGTTAAACTGAAGAACATTCAGAAGCTTTTTATGCCGAAAACCTTTTAAAGATTAGCAGTTTTGTCATCAGCACTCAAACAAATCCACGAACCTGCGAGACAGTCAGACTCACCGAATAGAGAACAAGAACATGTAACACATTTACCATGACTAATGCCTCTGTGAGTAATTCAACATGCTGTCAATCATTACTCACACAGAGAACACTGTCTTCACTTTCATTGGTCTGCATGCGGCCGTGTTGTGGCCTTCTCCAAAGCACCACTGACTCCCATCCTGAGGCAAAAGAATTGGGCTAAGTTGTGTATATGTGCATGTGCAGCTTTGCTGGAGAAGAAGAAACATAGTGACTATACGAACAGGGGCTTGGACTAGTCACTGGGGTCAAGGTTACAGTCGCAGTCACCACACTTTCATGTGTCCATGCTCAGGGACGGTAAACAAACAGAGCCCAAGCTTGAGCTGCATCACACACATCTGTGATTTGATGCCAAAGTCGCCGGACGGTGATCCGATGAGGAAAGACTTGATCCAGTCAGAGGTGACGATATTCAGCCTGGCTCTTCTCTCTGTCACTGAAGCTGGAAGCATCTGTATCTCCTGTCTTAGACAAACAAACAAGATCAACCATTGAGGCAGTATTACATTAGCTGCTGTCTTTGGGTGTACTGATGTTACTTGTTGCAGTGGAGGTAATCTGGGGCAAAGCACACCTCTGTCCAGCCCACACACAACCAGTAGTGAAGTCCTTTAGAGCAGTGTTTCTCCATTTTTCTTCTGGGGACCCACTTTTTAAAGTTGATAAATCCTCCTGAATAGGCCTGGTTTTGAGCATTAACTGATTTTTTTTTTTTGCCAGTTAAGCATCATCTTAAACTGGTCATTTAAAAGTGATAGTGATAGACTAGATAAACTCTTTTTTCACCTATTCTTGACAATATATGCAAAAATAAAATACAGCAAGGTGAAATAAATGCATCCCAGAAGAAGGTATCTCATTGTTTTTATATGCTCATCAGTACAGTTTACATAATTTGTAGTTAATGAAACAAGGTAAGTGCAAAATAAGGCAGTTAATACTTTGTTTTTCTCCCCATCATCAATAAAGCAAACACAAAACTCCATAAAATCCCCTGCGACCCATTTGTGGGTCAGGACCCCATCTTTGGGAATGAATGCTTAAGAGGATACTCATTTACTCAAAATGGGAGCTGCATCCAGAAACTCAGTTTTTAACAATCAGTCTTTACTTGTATGCAATTTTTCATTCAAACATAATATAGCACAAGTTGCTCGAAAGATTGATTAAGAAAAAAAGAAGAAAAGATCAAACGGCGTATTGGAAACACTACCTCCCGAGTCCTTACCCACTCCCAACCCACCTTCAAGCCCAAAGTTCTGCAGGACTGTGTTCTGAATTTAAAGAAGGAAAACAAACAAAAACCTCAGGAAAGTAGACAAGTAAAGTCAAGTAAAATATAAAAATGTATCTCATTTAGAATCTGTATTAGAGACAAAATGAACAGATGAACCACATGGTGAAACAAATAGATGAATAGATAAAGCAGCTATATTAGAGACCCAAGTACTGATGGGTAAAAAGACTAAACAAAAATTGATCTGAGCAATGTATATCTGTGATATTTCATAAACATTAAATGTAAAATAAAAACTGCTCCTGTTCTTATTGGATTAACTACCTAAACACGGTTCACTTCTACACGGGTGTCATGTCTGTGTATGTAAACAAGAGTGACCAAAGAAATGAACCATATACCCTTCTGCTATGTCCAATGCAGGAAAAAACAGTGACGAAACATCAATTTCTGTCATCCCAGGGAGAGTAAAAACGTTCTGGCTTTGCCACCAAGAGCTTATGGGTATTCTAGCATCAGCTTGTTGAGCAGGCACCCCATATGTAGAAGCTCAAAGTCCTCACTGCTGGTTATGGTTCTTTGGTACATGCCATCTCTACCCGCTTTCCCATCCTTTCGCAGCATGTAGTAGAGGTCCTGAAAATACAGTTGAACCCAGAGGTTTGAGTGCCATGAAGTGCCACAATACTCTGAAATTTTAAAATTGAAGGGCACATTTCCCAGAAAGCCCTGTGTTTTTTATCATGAAGTAAATGCTTTAGCTTTGGCTTCTGTCTACTGGTTCTTCAGTTTCTTCTTAGCACCTTCCTGTTGTTGCTCACAATCGAAATTGCTGCAGCTTTTTCCAAATTTTACTATCTGCTAATAGTGAGGTTTTAACTTGCGTGTTTGCAGAAATTTCTTAAAGAGAGAGACCACCACACAGCACCTATGTGTGTGTGCAAGGTGGGTTGTGCACAGGCAGAGGTAGAGGCCTGAGAGGGGCAGGACAGAAATGCAGTTACTGAGTAACCCAGAGCAGCAGTCCCATGCTCACCTTTCCCCTAATAGCCCTTCACCTTTGGAACCACGTGAAGTGAGCCTGTGTGCTGACTCCCCACAGTGTGCGCTCAAACACTCTCATACACTCGCCCAGAGAGCTTAGTCAGTGAGAGAATCACAGCAGCACATGCAAACACAAGTGCATTATGTAGAATTTTCCCTGACAGCAGTTCAGGCAAAATGGCGTGAACAAGGAATGTATCACTTTTAATGTCTCATCATAGACAAACAAGCAAATTATACAGTATCTTTCTAGGTTTTAACTGGGCTCTTAGTCAGTAGTAGTGACTCATCACTGACTACTGTGTGCTGAGATTTTCATACTCATTTGCATGCTGTAGAATGCTGACACCATTAAGCTGTCAGGTGCAACACGTGGTCAACTGTCAGGTCAACAGGAGTGTACATACATCTCCGAGGCCACATTTATACTGGCAAACAGGTAGTTATGGGCTGTGGTGTTTTCTGTGTGTTCAAGTTGAGCTTTTAGCAAAATACAGGAGGAATCCGATCCCTTTAGTCTTTGTCATTGTGCTTCTTCTTTCATATCCGTTCCACTTTAAAGAGAAGCACCATGACTAACCAAAATCCCAAAGCACAACTGTGAATGTCAACAAGCCTGATCATGACTCCTGTGACTGCGCGCTTAGATCAGTTGCTTTTTTCATTTCACTTGTAGTTTTATTAATCACGCTGACACAAAGTAAAATACAGCAAAATTATATAATGAAATTTGAGGAGCATAAACTTCAGTTGCACAAGACTAGATGAAGAAATGTGTGGGAATGTGTGTCAGCAGAAAGCCACTCCTTCCTTTGTAGCATCTGAATGAGTAAGATGTCGATGGAAAATATGAGTCACTCGAACTACAACTCACAACAATAATATTTAGCATGAGTAGAGAACTCGGAGCAGTCTGCAGAAGGTAAATTGGTGATTAGTGGCTTTATACGCAGACTGGGAGTGGCTGTGACAAAACTGCTGCCCTGACATCATTAATCCATCCCAGCCCACACATTCTACACGCAAGACTGGTAAGGGAGGTACCAACTGAAATACAGGCTGCTAAATTCAGTCCAGGGTGAGGAGCAGAGCCAGAGGGATCCAGACCTGCCACATTGAAACCTTTGCCCCTACACTCGTCATATGGGTGTGACAGGGAGCTTACCCTGTTTCAGAAAAACAGGAGATTGCCTCCTCCCACATGAAGAGTGCATTCTGTTAAGACATTATGTGTGTTCCTGTGCATTAAAGAATCAGTGATGTATTATTTTGAACACTTTTCCCACTTTTATCCCTGCCACTAAAGTGTTGGATGTGTCTTGCGCTGTTTTTATGGAAAATTGGAAAAGTTAGTCATGTTTTTTTTTGGTAATGTCATAAATATGTGAAGTCTCTGTGAGTCATGATAGTCTCTGCTTCAGTGGACTCCATGGAAATTGGAAGAAAACAGATTCATTCAGATGTCAAAGTATCACATTTCTCTCCAAAACACTTTTCTGTCATATTATTTGGGATCTGTAGTTACATAATGATGATTAGTATCAGAAATAACTACCTTTTTAAAACCTTTTACCTTTTTCAGGGTCTGAAAATATGTATCAAAGTGAGTCACTCAGATTCATATGAGTATAATTCGTGTCCAGATTTACATTTGCATCATTGTACAAAGCTATAAGACATGAAAGACCCACACCCCACAATATGGGGTGGTTAAATCCACCCCATAATCCATCTGAACGGAGGCGTAAAGACATTTCAGAGGGGTGCTGTTATATTATAATCACAGTCACACACATCATTACTAAATATCAAGAGTTGCTTGGATAAGTACCCCTAATTAATAACACGACACATTGCAACACTAGAAGTTTTTATGTGCCCTTTTTCATCAGACATTAGTTCAGTCAGGGAAGACACACATTTGCTTGAATCTTAGACTGATTCATGGATATTAAGCTGCATGTGAAGCAAACAGTTGAAGATCACAATAATCGTCCAATAGATTGGTCTTGACCTTGGTAAATGACTATAAAAGATGAATTTGAATTCAGAGGTTTATTAGTGAAGTGTTGTGGAGCTAATCTGTCAAACCCCCCCCCCCCCCCCCCCCCCCCCCCCCCCACACACACACACACACACACACACACACACACACTCACACTCAACATGCCAAAGATGTAAGCAGTCGTGTTATAACCACACAGCATCTAATCCAAAATAAGCTGTTTACTTTGTTAAAAAAAATCATCTCTGTGGAAAACAAATTCCAGTTGATTCAGCGCTGGTCCCATTATTAAACAAATAATTAAGGGAGGAGTCAGACCTAAACAGGCTAAACAGCCAAAGCTAGAGTAACTTATCTTTTCTCGTCATTTTCATTTCAAATATGAGACCCAAATGGCCTCCAGAAAACAGCTGATAAGAGCAGCAAAGCTAATGATGGCTGAAAAAAAACTGAGAAAAATGCATCAGTGGATTTTTCAAGGCTTCCGATTTTGTCAGTTTGCTCATTTGTAATTTATCTGTAACAAAACCAACCTAATTTACTATTAATTTGTTGATACACTTAAGGCTTGTGCAACAAGCATGAGCATAGATTTAATTGAGGATGGAAGTGAGGTCAGCAGACATCGTTCTTCAAGATCAGGAAATATTGTATGATCCCCTTTAAAGTTATCTGAAATTAAATGACAGAGTTCTTCTGGGCTTTTTATGTAAAATACAGGTTTTTGAGCAAATGTCAGAGCAAATGTTTTGACACCTACCCTCCTCTCATCTTGATTGTTTGACCTCTGGTGTGATGATTGAAGTGCCTCAATCCCCTTCATAACTCCCATCCGCAGGAACAAACATATTGTTTCTGTTCAAGATGTGAAGCACAAAAACAGCACAGCAACATTTTCCTTCCATCAGAAATGGTGACGAGGAAACGGACCAACGAGCAGTTTATAATTGATGGAGGTCACATGTATGACAGTCAGCTGATTCAGCTGCTCTTGCTTTTCCCAGTATTGCTGTAAAATCTCCTGAACAACTCAAAATGCTTTGATAATAATAAACACAAAGCTGTCAAGTGTTTAATTTTTGGAAAAATAATTTATTTTTCACAGCCTCTGTGTGATGCACACACATAATAATCATTAAAATATACAGATCTGCCTGTGAATCACTGCTGCATTGAGGATGAAGCTCAAGTTCATGGTGTTGACTCAGAAAATGTGAGTCATGGAACCTGCAGAGGGCCCAGATCATCTGAGCAGCTGTCCCAACAAGCCGGGTGCTGGGGCCAGGGCCAGATCAGGCCCTGTTTTCACAACGGGGGGTGAGGGGTGGAGGGTCACTTTCAAATCATGGACGCACATCAAATCCAAGCAGGGAAAACAAGCTTTGGTATTTAACCTGAGCACACAGGAGCAAATAAAGGGTGTTTTTATTGAATGGGGTGAACTCTCCAGCTATTTCCTCCCATTCATACGCTGAAAGGTCTTGACTTTCTCTTAAGTGGTATCTTGGCTCCCACATATGAAATTCTCCCAATTGATCAAGAAGTAGGAAACTGTGTTAGACCTTGAATAGGAAATCACAGTGGGAAGTCAGATAATACCCAAGAATGGAGGATCAAGTTTTTACAAAGCAATTTTCCACTTGCAGTATGATTTATGAGGATTTGGGCAGTTTCTGACTTTGTCTCAATTCTTTTGAGGCTGCTCCCCAAATGATCACAAACATCTGCTCAAACAAACCTTATTTTCATGGCAGTTTACCTGTAATGCACAGATTACCCTCAACCCTGCTAAACAGGAACATTATACTCAAATGTGACAAAAACACTACGTTTATGACATCGTGAGTCCAAAAGTCGTTTTTTTGTTTGGTTGGTTTTCAATTAGGGTTGTCATGGAAACAGTGTGTGATCTTAGCTTGGCGCTGTCATATGTGGGTGTCCCAAACATGTGAGTCAGCGAAAAAAGACCACTCACTTTGCATCTGCTGTCACGATATGAGAGATTCTGAATCCTCCTTTTTTTTCTTATTCCCTGAGGAGAGGCCATATGGTGGAACCTTTTTCAACTGGTGCAACTCTTGAACTCAGTTCTAGTCCAGTTTTCTCAAGGCTTGGCTTAAAGATAAACAAACATTAAGTCAGGACCTGGCATATGCTGCATTTTGCAATGATAGTGAACGATGTACAGTATATGAACATGAATAATGCAGCTATGTATGTGCCTCATCCTAAGACAATAAGAAAATGGTGGAAGCCCAGCTAAAATGGTCCGCTTTTAGGAATAAAACCTATCTCAGTCATGATGAGGGGAAAGCTGGGGAGCTATTTCCTTTCACTGTGATGCTGTGTCCAACACAGCAGCAGGACGCATCTTCGTGCATTAAAACTGTAGCTTTAATAAGTCATGAAATAAACTAATAAAGCTGTTTTTAGCACACAAGCCTATGCTGCAGTGTGTATTTTCAAGTTTTCATGGCTGGCTATAAAAACATGAAACAGTATTTTCTGACCAGTCTGGTCTAATGAGAGCCGTTAAATCTCTTTAAAAGACAGTATTTAATATTTGGTTAACTGCTACGGGAAGTAAAACAAAAAAAGCCTAAGCTGTGTATATTGAATTATTTAACTGACAGAACAGTGATCCAGATATCATCATTCAGGTTATTGCTATCGTCTTTGCTGAGCAGTGCAGTCTTTTTCAGGCAAAGCATGTCAGGTCAGGATAGAATAAAGACTTAAATCCTGACACCTCTTTTCTCTGTAGGCCAGTGTTTTACAAGAGAGTGTAGGCTCATGAAATCTGCTGGGCTCCCGAGTTGGAAATTCAGCTGTGGAAAACTACTCATTTGTAAGAGCAAGTTTGAGGCAGCTGAGTTTACTATACCTCATCCAAACAGCTCATGGATTCAAGTCATGCAGTGTTTTTAGCTTGCAGACAGCATATATCAGACTTTTGTGCTTTTTAATGATCTGTTTTAATGAACTGCACTGAATATATGATAAATCCTCATTTGTAAGAATGTTCATCAATCATCCCCACCCCATGAAAGTAAAGAATCAAATAAAGATGCAGCTCAACCCAGTTCTGTGTTGCCATCATATCAACACAAACGGAGAAACCGCTGTGTGAAAGTGTCAGGCTTTAAAGATTGTAACTGTGAGACAACAGTGTATGGAATAAAAAAGTAAAACAGCAGATGATAGCATCATTTTCATCCAGCACACTCTCATGAAAAACTCACCTTGGTAAAAAAAAAAAAAGCAAAAGAATAAAGACACTTTTTACTAAGAGCGTTCAGATCTAAACTTGATACCAAAGACAAATGAATATATTCAGTGGAGGTATAAAAATAGTCGTATTACACCATCTTCACTTATTTAATCAAAGGTATCAAATTACCTTCAATCTTTATTAAAAGAAAATCCCTTGATTGAAAGAATGTGCAGGAAATAAGACCACGTTGGAAGGCCTTTTATACTCTCCTTAGTGAAAATTCTGTGGCACTAATGAGCTCTGGGAGTCAAAAAGGCAGCTGTAGCCTTCCACCTGCTCACTAGCAAAGGCACCCATGGGAACAGGTTTGGATTACATCTTGCCTGAAGCTCTCCAGCCTCAGGAGATGTCGTGCTGCAGAAAGCCTTGTCCAGACTTGCCAGCATACAGTCAAATTGAATCCCACCCTACAGGTCAGGCCTGTTTTCCTCTGTCTAGCCTCCAGCCTTGTGTTGGATAATTAGCAAACTTTCAAGGATGAGTATAACATTGGATTAAGTGTAACACCTGAACCACCACTGTGCAGTGCAACATCTTGTGTTTGTTGGTCGCGTGTGACACCAGTTCAAAGTCTGTTTCCTACCCTTCATTTCAACATTCCCCTCTGATTTTGAGCAAACATGGACATTGTGCTAATAAAAATGATATAAATGGGATGGATGCTAATAGCTTATGATTCATTCATCAGTCAGAGCCTTGTTTCAAATGGAACAAAAAAAACAGAAAATCAAAGGTGATAATTTGATTATTGTAATTGTTGGTTGAGAATCACTTTCACATACTGAGCCTTTTAGTTGACAAGACTTCAACCCTGACTAAAGGATCTAAAGGAAAAGCTTTCCTTATCTTATAAATGCGAAAGTGAGTAATGCTTGAATGTTTACAAAAACACTGAAATCGTGCATCCTCTGCTTTCAATAACCACCTGATGCTGTACACTTTGTATGCACTGCAGCTCCCTGGGATACACAGGCCTTTGGGAACTAATAATGTATGTCATGTATGCAGTAATAGCCCCACAAACCAAAAGGTGAGAGATATTAGTGAACATTCCTGGCAGACCCAAGCACAGTTTGTGCTAGTATGGCTGCATTACACCAGCCCTGTGTGTATCAGCTGGGAAAACAAGCTGCCACAGATTACAGATCAAGCTTATATTCCCTCACTGGCTGTACTGAGGGATAGAGTAGACCACCAGCTACACACGGCAATAGTTGTAAGCAGTGGAGTAAGTGTGAGGCCTCTGGAGGTTGAAGGTTGGCGGTGTCTCACAGAACTCCTCTGCTTTGATACGTATCTTGTGTCGTGACCAGGTTGCATGCGGCCATGTGAATGCCTACATGAGAGATGAAAACAAAAACATCCATCTCACTGACTTTGTTCAGTGTCAGTTTTAGGCAAGTCTGTTTTTAATAATGCGAGGAATGGTTTGGAACTGTAAGGCCCAGGTGCTGACAGACCTCCCTCCATGCTGAGCAGGCTCTCTGGGTCCATGCTGTGCAGGCCTGGCTGGGCCCTGCTGGACGGCTGAGTACAGGTTGCCCAGCAGGCTGTGTTGTCTCAGCCTTCAGCCAGGGATGATAGATGGAGCTGGAAATGCTCCCAGATAGGGGGTGAACACGTGTGGCAAGCCATAGCAGGTGGTGAGCGCTGACTTGACAGCAATTAAATGTACAAATCTTTGATTAAGCTCACAGGAAGGCAGTCATTAGCAACACTGAATCGGCTCTCACACACATGCACAGCATCTCGACTTTCAAAATGTACACTCAGGCACGCATTTTTCATCTCAGCAATAACACCAGTGTATGAATGATTCTTTTGTGACTAATGCAGTTTCCACACTGGTCATGCCTTTTAATTCTGTCAGCAATAAGCTTTAATTCATCAACACCTCTATTACTGATTGTCTAAAAGAACAAACGTACCTTCTACTATGTGTAGAAATTGAACAAAAACTTATTATTTTAATGATGCTCGAATAAAACAATATCTTTAAAGGTTTTTACATCACACCACCTTTAAATCACAAAAGACTAAATGGTAAAAACGTATTATTAAATTTAAACATATTATCATTACAGGGATGTATAACATTTTAACATCTCTCAGACAGACGACACATAATGATGAGCTTTTTCTAGTATCAGCCATATCATTCTGTTAACCAAAGAACCCGGGAGCTTACTGATTTTTTGTGAAGTAAATGGAGAGTTTTTCCATTGGATCAGTTGAGTAGCTGCAGTATCTGAGCCTGCACAGTATAGTAGAAATGTCCTTAAAGCTAATTTTTGGCAGCACACAGCCTATCTAAGTTTTTATGATATTCAAGTATGAAACACTAAAAGCATTGAAATTAAGACTGTAAACCATATTTGACCTCAATGCGAGTTGACCTCAGAGAAATAACTTTTCAAGAGGCCTTTGGCATTAAGAGAGAAAATCTCTAAATGTCTCAATTAGAAAAGAAATTTAAGTCCCAAGTGGTGCTCACTGGAGCGTTTAGTGAGAAGGAGATATAGGCCTATTTCTAAAAACAATTGTGTCATAAGGGACTCACAAGTGACTGGAAATGTGGTGCCCGAGGAATTGTGCCACAGTTATGTTCAAATGCGGTCCACAATGCATTATGACAATTTTTTCCACATGTATTCAACTTTGACTCACCAACCAAACGCTTACCTGTATAAATTCAGCTTTAAACAAGACTTCTGTAATGCTGTTGTTTGAGGTTCCGGTAGTACGGAAATGGGATATTATGCTGTCTTACTTCTCTTACAGAGGAGGTGCATCCACACACCAGACTTTCACTGAGAGTTTACATAAAATGTGTCACACACCTAACAAGGCCCTTTAGAGTTGCCACCGTCCTCCTGCGGGACTCACTGGTAATTGCTACCCTCTTCCCTGCTCACTAATGAGCGCAACGTCATTCCTTATACCCTGTGTGCTCTGAAATATCTCACTGTCTATATCCCATAATCCTGTCATATAGCAAACAGAGGAATTTTCCTGGATTTATACCTGACAAACGTCCCGTGAATTCAGTCAGCTTTCAGTGGCCACACAGTATTACTAAAACTAAATCCCACCTCAAAGCAAACTGCAGTTAAACTCATAGTGTCTTAAATACGTACATTTTATTTTCTAAAGGCTATAAATCATTAAAGGATTACTAAGTTCTTTGTTCCTGGAAAGTGTGTTGGACAAGCAATAAGTTCAAGAAGTGCTTTGTTTTCAGAAATCCTTCAGAGCTCAACTCAACATCTTTAGTGGTTCTTGAGTTTAGTACTCTGCTCCTTTCATGGGAGTCTGTAACCGTGGAGATGTGAAGGTGAGAGCCAGGGAGACAGCAGCACGTCCCACTGGGCCAAACCCTTCCTCAGAATTACACCAGTTGATTCTTCGTGATGAGCTAATCAGACTTCACTGAGACACAGTTACATGAGTGAGGTAGCTTTCGTGATTTCAGAGGAACTGCAAAAAACTTTCTTAAAAATTCAAACTTATGTAAGTTGGGGTTATGGGATATATTATGTGCTGGACTGTAATTTTGACTAATGATGGAGATATGCGTGCAAGTAAGAAAAAACTTCATATTCCAAAATGTAAAAAACATAAACAAAAAGGATGAATAAGCAAAAAAGGGACAGGAAGCCCATCCATACATTTTCTATACCCGCTTAATCCGTTGGTCGGGTCGCGGGGGGGCTGGGTCCCAGCGGTCATCGGGCGAGAGGCGGGGTACATCCTGGACAGGACGCCAGTCCATCACAGGGCCACACAGAGATAAACGAGACAAACGACCACACACACTCACAGGACAGTTTTAGAGACACCAGTTAACCTAACATGCATGTTTTTGGACGAAGGGAGGAAGCCGGAGTACCTGGAGAGAACCCACGCATACACGAGGAGAACATGCAAACTCCACACAGAAAGGCCCCAGCAGGGAGTTGAACCTGGAACCCTCTCGCTGTGAGGCGACGGTGCTCACTGTGATAGGAAGCATTGCATTAAAATGTTCATCATCTACTGATGAATAGCTTAACAATCTTTGACAGCATCCTTTGTCCTAAAATAAATGCTTTCCTGCAGGATGCAGTTCATTTTATGTTTCCAGAAGGAGCAACACATGGCTGAAGAAATATTGTTTTCGTATCTTCGACAGTGATACACTTTAATCTGCAGCTTTAAAGCTACAAGAACGTGTTAACAAAGTTGCCACCAATTTCCAGGAAGACAGCAAAACAAGAATTAGATCATCACTTTAAAGTACCCATAAACCATATTTGATAAAAAAACACTGGCAGTGTGAAAGTGGTGATGAACACACAGCTCCACTCAGCTTTGTAGAGCTTTGTACTCGGTGTCCGACCATTGTCCTTCTGTCTCGTCTCTCCCACAATTTTATTTCCACTCTTAACTGCTACAGAACATTTGTGGTCATGGCAGACAGGTATTTACAATGAAATACCTCTTAAACGCTAATGTACACAATTGTCATTAAAAGCCCCAGACATACTGAACAAGCAAAACAAATAAAATGCTGGACTCGCTGGTTAAGTTAGTGGAACATTTGTCAGATAGATGTTTCCCTCATCTGTTGACAAAGAACATGAAATAATTGGATATAAATCAAGTGACCCAAGACACTCAGAAACTCAGAATGATAAACACTTACTTTGTGGTTGTATTTTTGATAACAAAGCAGTTTCCTGAGCACAGTCTGAAGGTTGCACAAGCTAAGCAATGGGAGCTAAAAACCTTCAAGAGCTGAGGTGATTAACACCTTTTAACATCAGACACGTTCATTATTTCATATGCTGTTGGCTTTAATGGGAGTTAAACTCAAGTGTGCCATTGATATTTATGCGATATTAATTATTGTTGAGAGACTGTGAATTGGTTACTAACTGCTGTCTGAACCTGAAAACCAGTGTGCTTTACAGATAATATAAATAGACATCTTCGTGATGCTGATTCTTTGATTGTACTTTTGTTTTGATGGAGTAAGGATGTTGCTCTAAGACCACATCACGTCATTATATTAAGATACTTCATGTCAAGCAATCAATAGCATTTCCTGGGTCTAGTTTCATTGCCCCATGTTTTGCTGCTCCCCCTCCCTCTTCCTGGAATACGCTGGCTGGCCTAATCACAGGAACCGACCCAGGCTGGAGGTGCATGCCTTTGCACATGGCAGCACAAATTAAAATGTCTCCTGCCACCCGCCTCTCTAATTCCCTGGCACTATGCCCTGGCCAGTCCCTCGAATTACAGCCAGGCCTCCATATGGTGTAACCAGCATGGGGCGGGCCAGCTTATTGACACAGAGCCCCTCCCTGAACTCTCTAAGTCAATAGCTGAGTATCTCAGAGCACACACATTTGGCCAGCCACAGAGGGTTAACCTCATTATTAAAGGCAATAGTTAAAGGATTTGGAGAAGCAGAGAAAGAATCAAGAGTTCAACCTATCATGGACAATTTAATCTCCCTCGAGATTCACAGTGCATTTCCTGGAGGTGTGTACCAGGGTTATTCCCAAGAAAAGACTTTTAAGCTTTTTGATCTTATCTTAAGTTGGCACTAATACATCTTGACTTTGATTGTATTTTAACTGATGCTATTTGTGGCAAATCCAAAAAGTTACGTAGAAAAAAATGTAGAATATAGTTACTAAAGAACTAGTAGAATAGCATCAGTGTTGTAAATGGAAAATGGGCTCCAGTCGTATCATCTCTCCTTAAATAGACAGAAGAAAAATGTCTCAAGCAACTACATTTATTGCTTAATAGTAATGTCCAGATGAGGCCAATAATAGATTGAGAACACAAGCTTATGTGACATTTAAGGATGTTAAATGGCATCCAATGCTTACAACACATTAATGTTGCGTAAGGTAAAAAAAAATGAAGTGAGAGTGTTTTTGTATAACTAACAAATCATTTATTTCGTGTTTTAAACTGAACATTGGAGGGAGACAGCATGAGAGTATTGAAACTGAGACATTTTGACCTTATTTTAAAATGATCCCTTTGAATTTGATCTACGCAACAAAACTGCTTGGAGGTGGGAAACAAATGGCCAGAAACATGCTGAAAATCTTAATTTATCCCAACAGGGACGTAGTGTGATTAATATGAAAGGAACATCTCACACAGAAATATGACAATATATTTACATGTGATGTTGGAATGAATAGATAGATAGATAGATAGATAGATAGATAGATAGATAGATAGATAGATAGATAGATAGATAGATAGATAGATAGATAGATAGATAGATAGATAGATAGATAGATAGATAGATAGATAGATAGATAGTTTCTTTGTTCTCTGTTTTTTTTTCACCACAATCTTAGAGAAATTAGATAAAAAACCAGAGAGTACGCTAACTTGAGACATTTCTTCTTTGCAAAACTTGTATTCTTAAAACCCGAATTCCAGACAAGTACATGTAAAAGTCAAATTCAGTAGCACAGAGGGAATCAGAAGTTGAGAAGCACAGCCAAGAGGTTGAACTGGCATACTCAAACCAGACAAAGATGTTGTCTTCTCCAATCAGAAGACAAATTTTCAACCGTAACAGTGACGAGATAATTCCAGTTGTTGGAACACAGGGACGGACTGCCTCCACCTGCAGCTCAGTGCCAGACTTTTCCAAACACACACGGTGCTTTGTTAGGATCAGCAATCAGTGTTTGACAGCCCGGTGAGTGCTGTTGATGGTGTTGTTTTCAAATGTCCTGCTGACACTTGGTTGTCGCCCACGTGTACCCTGAATGCATATTATTAGGCCAGCGCTCAGGTAAACGATATGTTCCCAGATAAAACGTAAACAAGTCTGAAATACCTTATGACACACATGAGTAGAGAGGACATGGAATTAAATGCTCTCATGAATAAAATTCATCACTGGTTGAATGAGTCACTGCAGCAGCAGGTAGCCTCATCCCATCCCCTGCCATTGAAACTCATGACTTAAATGAGGTAAGCCAAGCCGGTCATGAATTCTGAAATATAATGCTCCACAGATAAAAAGTGAAGTTAGATCTCCCGTGTATCAAATGTAACCGCTCGCACCTTTGGTGAGGATGAACAGCTCTCAGTGGAAAACCAGGGAACCACAACTGATTCTTGCCTGTCTTGAAAACATCCTGAGGCAGCTCCATCCACAAGAGAGGAATGATTATCCTTTTGGGCTTACCGGAATTAAGTTGTGACTTAAACATGCATATAATTGTTCTTGCTTCAGAACAATAAAGTGCACTGTACCACAAGTTAGTTTCACTCCCGTGGTTTTTACAATCTGAGGAGCTGCACAGATGCAGACAGTTGGGAAGGTTCATTGCTGGAATATAAAATAGATATAGATGAGGTTTCCCTTTTTTACGAAAGATCACACAATATAGAAATATTTTCAAATGATTTGCAGTGAGAAACGTACCTGCTTATTTCACTTTGTTTCATTTGAAACTGAAAGTATGTGATCTGTTTAAAACACCACAGTCTTAGACAAACAATGAATTAGAAACAAAATCTTTTGTTGTTTTTCTTCCTGTCTCTAAAGCTCTTTTTTGTAAACTAATCTATCCCGAATAGATCCTGTTTAGCTGTGTTTTTCCTTTCTTGTTCTGTCTTTAAGTGTTGAAAGTATTTCATGCTGTAGAGAGTAAATTACCTTGGTGCTTTAGATAAACAAGCCTCACCTCTGTCTTTCTTTCTCCTTTCTGTTGATGTTTTCTTTGCCAATGCCTTTTGCTTCCTCTTTCCCTCTGTTGTCTTGTGAATTTACCATAGAAACTTTAGTGTTTACATTCTGTGTTCTTTTCAAGACCTTGTTTATTCTTGAGAGTGCCAGTGTGTGACTCTCTTACTATCATTCTGGAGGAAATACCATGAGTCGCGTGCCAGTCACTGCTAACCGCAAACCCAGGCTGGGTGGATAGGGGCATTTTTCATATAAATCATGGAATATGTCTGTGGGCGAGCCATCGGCAGGCTGAGTGAACAGCCACAAATAGACCTCCACTGCATGTAGTAACAGCTTTGAGCAACACAAAGACAGACTGTAGTAACCATTGCCTGTGGTATAGCTGGGGAAAAGGGCTCTTCTTGTTTCAGTGCGATGCCACACTAGTCATAAGATATTCCCAGACTGTCAAATTCAATCCATGATCCATCAGAAACGAATGCTTTAAATTCACTTCTGTCCTTTCCTCAGAGCACCAGTTTGACAGTAAAACAGAAAGGTTTCTTAATGAACCCCGCTTGAGATGTTAGTGGGCTGACTTTGACACACTTTGGTCTTCAGCAAAACACTCACAGACTCTGCTCTGTCGAGGCTTATTACCCAACGCTGCTTGCATCACACGACATAAATAAAGCTCTCTGGGACATATCAAATGATGCAGTGATAGATACTGAAATAATATCGGGGTAGTTAGCAGGAGCTTCTTGAGAAAGAGCATGTCACAGTACAAAGGCAGTGAGGAGCAAAGACTGATGTGGAATGTAACTAACCTGGAAGCTAGAGTCATATGGGGCTAATTGGTTCCAGCAATGCATAAATTACAAAGAGAAGAACAGCAGTGGAGAGGGCTATAGTCAGAAACTGTAAAGATAAAAAGAAAAGGAGACAGAAAAAAAATCAGATCACAATGCATGCGTCATGCCTGTTGGTGTCTTATCGGTTCTGCTGGAGAGGTCAACTTGGGACACAAATCACACCCCCGAGCTGGGCTGTCTCCTCTTAACCTACCTAACAGTTGAGCTACATCTGTTTCTCTTTTACTCTCTCTGGCTCTTCATGTGTTTCTGCCTCTGCCTCTCGTCTCACTCAAGAAAAGTGCAGTTCCACAATGTTTCTTGGCTAAAAAGTAGCTTTAGTGACATAATATAATGCAGTATCATCCATCTACAGCGGTATGCACAGGAAATATATACGGTGCACATGTACAGGTATATGTTTAGCGCAGAGAGCATTAGCATTTGAGCAAATCACTGAAGCATTGGGATTTACCCACAGGGTACTTATGTCAGCAAGAGAGTTACTTGGCCACGCTCAAGGAACATTTGGAGTAACCAAAAAAGAACTTGGGACAACAAGAGGGAGGCCTGAAAAGAATTTGGGCAAATCAAATCACAAAGACACGCAAAAGAGGCACTAATGTGAACGTGACAAGCATTTAGACAAATGATGGAGACTGAGAACAACTGCAGCCCACAGGCTGTCAGACATCAAAAGGTGCCAACCTAAGGGTAAAGAGTAAACCCAGAAGCTGGGTTTACTAAAGAAGGAGCTGCAGCAGTCAAGTGGCAGTGAAGCAAGAAGAGCACTGGGGCTAAGTAGGTGCATGTGGGCAAACTGTGGACAGGGGATTCAAAGCTGACCAGATGGGTATTAGGGTGAATTACTAAGGAACTGACCTATCAGAGGGACATCAGTGAAAAACAGTAGTTGAACTACATGTGGCATGTGGGCGAGATGTATTTACGCTAGCCAATTCTGAGATGCCAGATGTGCGCTCAGCTAAAGCCACGCGCAGAAGACATTTTGTGACACCTGGGCTCACTTTATAGATGGGACACTAAGCTACCCTTACAGACAATTTTTTATCTTAAGAAGACTGCAGAACATTATCCACTCCACGTGGAGCTGTGTGTCGCATGATGCTATAAAGACCCATCTGTCCTGTTGCAACACAATTTGCTTTTTGGCATTTTTGCCTGGCTGCTGGAGTCTGGAGTCTGGTTGGAGGGTAATCACTTGGTTGCACTTTGCAGTTTGTAGTGCTAGATGTCATCATACTACACACCAGGACAGAAAAGAAGGAGACGACAAAGAAAAAGATGGTGTGTACAGCAAGTGAAGCAACTGACTTTGTAAATGGTTACACCGGTTATTGTGTTAGCATCAAGAGCGAGACTAAAGCTTACCATTACAGCTTATCACATGTAAGATTACTGTTTCACAGAAGCATCAACAAAACAACACACTGCAACTGGACTGCTCAAGTTACAGCATGACTACAGCAAAGGCAACAGCATAGAGTGCCTCCAGAGTGCTTTTTAAATTAAAAAGTAAAAAAACATTTCAGGTGAATAGACTAACAAAAAAAGTTGTCTTTTGTTGGATGAATTTAAAATGGAGCAGCCAGTCTCCTCTGATGCAGGTGGCCCATGACTTCTGTCATCCACACCGGCACTTCGCTAGTTACATGCCCCTTTGCTTCAAGTCTTTTGAGCCCGGCGTCTCTGTGAGACTCATTTGTGTCACCAACAGAACCCTCAGGACACACCTTGAATACACACACGCTCTCTTGCATGTTTAGACCTGCACGATACCTGGAGAAGATACGTGTGATGAAGTACAGTAGAAACAGTGAGTTGAAAAACTATGATTTGTGTTTACATTTAAACCCAATTAGACAAGATGTGACATATATGTGATGTGCAGCAATCTTTGAATCCCTCTCCTTTTTCAAAGAGTACGGAGCTGCGTTTACTTTAGATGTGACCGAACCATTCTTATAAAAAAGAGCCAATGAACATCTCAACACGAGGAACAATTAACAGCAAAAGCAAAGTGTTTAAGTTCTCAAATGTTAGTGTTTCATGTTGTTTATGTTTCCAAGAAATACAGCGTTTAGTTCAACATGACCCAGGTTTGGAAGATTATGGAGTGTTTCTTTAAAGGCTATCTGAATGGATTCAGTTCTTTTTATCAGTAGATATACATTTATCTGTCCCATATTTGGGAAAGTCAAAGTGTAAATAGAACAAAAACATCCTTGTTGTTACTGGTTGAGTACTGAAAGATGGCAGATTTATCTGCTGGCCACAGGAGTATAGTCTTGTGTTTGCCTAATCCTATTATGCAGTGCTGCTACAGTAACAACAGTGTTATATTTTCTTTAAATTCAGAAAAGAAGGGGACAAGGAAATACAGGTTGGAACCAAATGTGAAAACACAAAAGCAGCAGCAGCAAGTGTGAACTCAATGGCCTATTACTATGTCCTAACACCACATCTGTGTCCTGACATGGCCCCAACCGTCTAACCGCATTTTGTCTTTTGGCACCCTGGGGAATATACAGATCACATATGCCTTTGGCAGGAGTCCACGCCTACATTCCTCAGCTATGTGCTCACAAGCATTCTCCCTGCTCCCACCTCCCTCCCACTTTGCTCTGACACCAAAACTTGGCCCACATTGCTTTGTACTATAAAGACAGGCAAACACTATATTATTTCCTGGACAAAGGGGGAGGTGAGGCATGGAGTTTGCCACCTTTTGAATTAAGCCTGGCTCTTCTCAGCATGCCAAAGGAAAAACTGACATATGCAGGTGGATAACGAAGGTTCGTCAAGCTTCTGCATCTAGTTGTAGTAAGTAGATGCTGATAATTGGTGTAGTGGCAAAAGAAAGAAGCACTGAACAGTAAGAAAGTAAATGGTAGAATAAACCCCTTTTTTTCCTTTAATCAGAATTTTTTTTCTAATTTTTTTTTTAGACTGGTCCCCGGTGGCTTGCCTCGTTAAAGGTTATCTCTCAGTCACAAGTCAAAGACGGTGGGGCTAGAGAGGCTGTGCAGTTTGCTGTCTGGGGTGACTGGGTTCAGTGGTAGGGGGTGCATGGTGCGGAATGTGGCTGTAAGAAAAAGCCAGTAGGAATCATTATAGGGAAGAAATGAGACGCCAGAACTGGGAGAGCAGCACGATTAGAGAATTTTCTGCCTTTTATGCAACAAGCCTTTGCACATGGCTTAAATCTTCCCTTCCATTCTGAGATCTTTTATCCAAGCGAGGCAATGTGAATACTTAATGGACTGAAGCATAAATGTTACTGCTAATGTTTATTTGCTTTTTTCACGTGTACTTCAATTCTAAATTAGGTTTCAGGCTAACGGCTTTTGTTATGAAATCAAAACTGCCTTTTTAGGTCTTTCTACCCCTTCGATCCTACATTATGGGATATCCTAAGACATGCCGTTAAAAGCCACCTCCGATTTTACAAGCAGTGAACCATAGTGGAGGTCTGGTTATACAATCATCTGTGTTAACAATGAACAACACAGAGTCTGGGTGAAATAGAGGTAATAAACTTAGTTTTTCAAACAAAATTCTATTCTAGATATTTCCCCCTAATAGTAGCCGTTTTGCCTACCAACGAAACCAAGTTGATTCTAATCAGTCGCAATAATCATAAAATAAAGATTTCTCCTTTTTAAACTTATCTCAAGGTTTTCTTCAAGGATAGGGACAGTCTGCCTGGAAACCAAAGCAAGACTCTCGTAGCTCTTAAAACCAAATGACAAATCTAACACAGCTTTTACACAGAAGTACATTTATTTAGGTTTGAAAACATTAATATTGAACAAATGACATATTTTATTGATTGCAAATCACTGCAACAACTCCAATGAATTTCTGTATCAGGTGAATGTAACAGATTTGTATTCTAAAAGAAGTGATGGGAACTCTTCCTCTTGATACGAGGAGCCCTTTGTTATAAAATGTAAGTAAAACTCCAATATCTAAATTGGTCCAAAATCTGCATCGTGGAGCACGACTTCTCTGATGAATAAATATCGTTTCATTTTAAAAATGCAATATATCTTTACACTTTTCAGAAATGTGTTTTTTGATGCTATTTTCTAAAAACTGTCGCTGGATACAAGAAAAACAACATTGTCAGTTGACAAAAGCTTAGCATATCAATCACTGCATCATCTATTTTCTAAATAAACTTCATTTTTTTCCCCATATAACTATCTGGAACATAGAGTTTTGACAACAACAACGACACCATAACATCTCACAGCGCTATATTACAATAAAATATCTCTGTTAAAAGTTCAGGGAAATAGAAATTATAACAATAGCGACATAGAATTAAGGAATACAATGCATAGATTCAATCATTTGAAAATGTAGATATAATTTACTTGGTACAGCTCTTTAATGTTTAGAGTAAAACTACATGGATTCATTACAGCTCATTCTGACTTGAGTGACCGGCACGATTATATATATATATATTTCTGAACACGTCACATGATAAAATGCTAAATATATCACTTTGATTTCAAAGGCAAATTTGGCTATAGTACACTATGGCATGTTTGGGTAAGAAAAGGCAACATCTGGCCACAAAGCCAAACAGCAGCAGCTTCTTTGATGGCTCCTCTGCCTTTTAAAATTTATAAAAACTTCAATTTTACTCCTTTTTCTTTTTTTTTTAAAATTGCCTCGCTCCCTGACTGTCTTGAAATCTTTATCAGTGAATTCATTTGGTCTAAAGAATGCAAGTTTTAATTTCAACCTGCTGATAAATGGGGTTTCCGGATAAATTATAAACATAAATGTCAAATTGTTTCTTAGTTACGTCTTTAAATCTCTATCCCACGTGGTCTGTCAGCAACCAGATGAGGCAACTTAATCGGAAGCAGCCATTTTCAGACACATCTTCACATTTTAGACTATATATATATAAAAGTTACTGTCGGGCTAAAAAGTTTTGTATCATTACAGCAAAAAATGTGAAAAGCAAGTTTTGTATGCAAATATACAAAATAAGATCTGGTACTCAACACTTAACGGTGCTTTTTGGGAGAAACTAAATAACAACAGACTTGTTATTAAAAGGATGATTTAGCGCTATCAAGACACATGTTAGCTTAATAATAAATGTTGGAACAGACGATGGCAGGCAGAGGTAGGAGGGACACTGAAAGAATTAAGGTTGCTCTCTGAGACAGCATCAGAGGGCTCCTTTGGATAACAAGGAATCACACTTTGCTTGCACTGAACTTAATTAGTCACACGAACCTTCAAGACAAAGAAGAAAATACAAAAAGCTCTGAAACTGAAGAGGGCACAAGCTGCTTACTTGCATTAAAACAAAAATAGGACCGAGAATATCTCTAAAAACGTTTTAACCTTGTAACATTTAAAGTGGCAAAATGTATTTAGGACAATAACTAGAACAATTTAGGCTTTCTTCTTCTACAGAAAATTGAAAGCAGATCATTGAAAATAAAGAATTCTCTTCCTCAGGACTGCTGGATTTGAGTATGTTCTGGACCATAGACATTTACAATATTAAACCCTTCAAGCCTGCAGTCAAAATCTACTTTGTTAGGCACAATAAATAGGCCCCTGTGGTATTAAGGTACAGAGTGACTAATAACACAGAACAGTTCTGATGTCTGAGTGCACGTTATGCACCAGCATAAATCTATATTAACCACAAATAACTTAGGTCTCAATATATATACTAAATCTAGTAAACATCTACGACATCATTTTAATATACATTCTTAATGTATGTACAAAAAAATCAGAAAGTGTATTATCATTTTACAGCCTGAATGACCTGTTCACCACGTATTTAAAAGAATCTGATCCAGTTTTCTCAGTGAGCTCTTCTCTGCTGGCTTGATTTTTGCGTCCATTCTGTAAACACTATGTACAAACTTAAAAAATACACAACGACAGACTCGATTTTACAAACTCTATGATTACATTATGTACATTCAGGTAATATGTCACTATGTAACATCATGCAAGGATCCTTTGAGATTTCGATCACTGTTTAGCATTCCAGTCCACAAACGAGCCAGATTACCTTCAGAAGTCTTCCATAGCAGTAATCGATTATCACTTATACAAAAAAGCTTGATTGATGACACACAGTAAACAGTTTGTGCACTTCCACAGACAGTGCTGCTGCTGCTGCTGCTGCTGCTGCTGATGATGAGATGTATTTGGCCATATTACTAGCAAAATCTATGGACTCAACTACTGTACAGTAACTGTAACCTCTGTGTGTAAACCAGAAATGTGTTTCAGTTTGGCTCTTTTGTTAAGGCAAAATGTTTGGCACTTATACAGACTTTGAAAAATAATCCTGATTTAATCTTCAAGGGCTCTAATGGCGATTTGTCCACAGCAAGTCCTAACCAATCTCAGCCTGCTGAAGTGATCTGATCTGAGATGTATATTTGGAATGGGAATGTTGCAGGAACACACCTGCAAGTGTTGCTGGGATGAGGACTTTTAGTCTCAAATTATTTCAGTTTTGCGTCTTCTACCAAACATCAACACCAAGTCAGTTGAAAGGAACTCTTCTGCATCTCTATCCAGACACCCAGTTGTGTGTGGTGGTCTTCACCCCATGAGTGAAACTCTGTTGGGTCACCACAGGCTCAAAGTTGAAGTCCAGTGAGTCCCCGTCCATGAGAGTGTCATGGAGGACCGTCTCCATGTCAAACTCAAACTTCTCAATGGACATGTCATCAAGATCACTGGGCAGTTTCTCTGCATGTGAGGGTGCTGACATGCCTGGTCGACTGTATCCATTGGTGTTAAGAGGACAGAAGCCAGCAGGCATGCCTCCCCCGCTGAGGTGGCCGGAGAGGCCATAAGGCATCTGCATGGGGCTTTTGGCTAAAGGCAAACGTGTTGTGCCCCCGCTGTAGCTCAGAGACATGAGCAAGCGACCATTCATAGCTGGTGACGAGGCCGGGGCTTGGCTGTGCACATTGTGGGGGTGGGTATGAGAGAGCCCATGCGGGTGACCGTTCCCTCCTGCCATAAGTTTGGCTGCATGCTGGCTGCTGCTGTATGCTGGCAGCATGCAGCCTCCGCTGGACTGAGACACCACTGTGTCCACTGACGGCATGAGCTCTCCATGCTGGTCAGTATCTGACGTCAGTAGCTCCTTCAGGAGCCCTGCGGGGCAGTTGTACTGACCCATACTGGGCCCGAAGCTGGGCTTATTCTCTGACAATGTCTGCAGTGGCATGGATGACAGGGTGTTCATTCCTGCTTGGCCATACACACACTTGTGATACTCCTGCTGCGACTGTGAGGCCATGCCAGGGGAGCTGTAAGCCGGGTACCCGGGGCTTGGCTGCATCATAGGTGAGGGGGAGGACTGGGAGGAGCCAGGGGTTGTCGCCCCTCCTCCAACCTGAGAGTTGTTGGGTGAGAGCAAGTTCAGGTTGTCCAGAAGGTTCTCCATGACGTTCTCAGAGCTGTGTCCCAGAGAGCCTGTCATCTCTGTGAGACTGGGCAATGTGGCAGTCATCTTGGTCCCTGGAGCTCCTGGGTACCCCATATGCACGTCTGCTTCACCCAGGTCATCCTCAGGCATGAAGGGTGAGAGACGGCCACTCACAGTGCTGGCGTTGGAGCTGGTCCGAGGCCTGAAGCTGTTCCACGCGTCATAGTCATCGTTGCTGTGGGAGTTGGGGCTGCCTGGCCACTTAGAGTATGAGCCTGGGCTGTCTGCACCTCCATCAGGGCCGCCCTGCAGGGACAGCTGTGGACACACACACACCCTGAGTGTACCATAGCACATCTATTCACATATTCAGTCTTCAAAATCCATCATATCTTTTATCAACTGCTATAATTTCTACTCTGTTCTCAGTAACAATTATAAAGACCTTTATCAAAACACTATCATTTCTGTTTTGGTATCAAAACAACATTTCTGTGCATAAAACCAAGCACTGATGCTTTGTTGATTTACCTTTTTCTTTGCTGCTCTTCCTCTGCTCTTTGCGAATTTGCTGTTGTTGTCCATGGAGGCAGCCCTGCGTCGTGGGGACTTTCCACTCTTCCCACCCTCTGGGTTTAGCATCCACCAAGAGCTCTTCCCTGTCCCCTCATTCTGGACGCGAACAAAGCGGCTGTGAAGGGACAAGTTGTGTCTAATGGAGTTCTGATGGGGAGGGAGAAGCAGAAAAAAAAGATGAGGAGAAGACAAACAGGGAGATTTGTGTTTGCCCTTTTCTCAAAACACCTCAGATGTGCTTTATCATGCAGGTGCAAATCCATCTGTACAGGTGGCTGTCTTTAAAAACACCATCGCCTTGACTTGTGAGGAGAAAGAGGTTTTTAAGGTCACTCAACAATCTCGTGCTACTGCTGCACAAAAAAAACATGTGCACAAGCACCCACACAATAGATGTCAGTGAGTGTACTCCATGAGCAACACATCCTGAACAAATATACTGTACATGAGGGCCTTCCCTCACAAAACAGGAGGGCCTTTTGTGAAACACCATTATACCAACAGGCACATTCCACCTGACTGTGTGTCTTGTCTAAGCCAGCACAAAATCAAAGGGAGGAAACAGACTAATCTTTCCTCCTTACAGACACATTAATGCTCTGCTCTGACGTTGCTTAGTGACACCGCCAGTGGAAAAACTAATTTTTGAGCAGGAAGCAAGTCAAGCGTTATAAAAACAGGGCAAACAAAAGAGCGTGAATATTGGGCAAATGTCTGCTGAGCAAACCACAGAAAGAGAGACCCTAATTCTCTCCTACTCCTCTGGAGCTGCTACTTTACTCTGACGCCTGAGTTTCAAAAGTTTCAAAAGTTTCAAACTTCATTAGTTTCTGATATGCAAACTCTACATCAGCTCACATTATTGCTGAAGAGACTGTTTGTCCACAGAGAACTATTTACACTCTGACTCGCCATCATTTTGTGTTCGGGTCTCAACAAGAAGTGATGTGTCTTGTGCAGACATTAGAGTGCCTGTGTAGAGCTGTTGTTTTGGAGGAAAAGCTGGAACTCCCGGCGCGCACACTTACTCGCACGCAGAGCTTAGCATGCATAGTGTCTAACGTCATCACGCCCGTTGCCTACTGTGAGTCACTGCTTCACATCTGGTTCACAGTCTGCACCCTTTGCGCTGCTTTCTCCTCCACTTCTCCTCAACTTAACCACGTCTTCTACTTCTGGACTCAAAAATGTAGTCCCACTCTAATTTGTACCACAATTACAGTGTTGATGAATTTTATGAGTAACTGATAAATCCTTCTGATAAGTCTACAAACTGTCAGAAAAATTCCAAACCTCCAGAGTTTTGTGACGTTTTGAATTTGTTTTTACATTTGAGTCTGATCACTTTATTTAATGTTAAGCCTTCAGGGGGATTCAGGGTCCAATACGTTGGACAAAAACAAACAGTCGTAGCACTCCCACCTCTTCCCAAGTCATTAGATCCCAAAAGCTTTCCAAGTCTGTAACTTTAAGTGCCACAAACGACATCATACAACCGCTTTGACAGCCTGACTACATCTTATTATCGTAAATAAACTGACTTCCATGTGTAAAATTGGTGATTTATTATTTAAAATAAGCAAAAATTACCCTCTATTTTCAGCTATTACACCATCTTTCAATTTCCTTTCTCATTTCTTCATGTCCTCCTCTACTCCATACTTTCCCTTCCTCTCTGGACGACCTCAGCCGCGAAGGCACATGAGAGCCAGTATGAACACTGGTCCTTTACAAATGAATGTAATTACCCCTGAATCAAATGACCTGACTGCCTTGGCCAATAGTCTCGGGCTAGTTTGCATAATCTGAGGTACGTGACAGTCCTTCCCTGATTAGCCTAGCAAATGTTTTTTCTCCCCCTTCTCCTCCTCCTCCTTCCACTGCACATCAGCAGCTATGACAAAGGCGAGGAGTAAAGTCTGGTCATGAGCCTCCGTTTCCCATGACTGCTAAGATGCTGCTGTTTTCAGCTGTGCTGCAACAAGGAATGACTGCAATGTGTGCACAGACGCCGGGATGTCCTGTTACAGCCCTACATCATCCCGATGACAGGAAGGAAAATCTCGCAGCTTAAGTCTTGCTATAAAGACTTCTAGTTTGACTTGTGTCACAGTTAAATGCAACGTGCGTTTAAAAAACATTTCAGAAGCATTGATACGAGAGAGGGAATAGATGTGAGGGGTCATAAAACTGCTCTGATGGGAAATACCAGAACTAACTCGGCAGAACTCAGTGTGCTGTGTGGGGAGTGCGGCTGAGAGTGTCTGGTGTGGCCAATGGAAAAGCCTCGTCTCCAGCTGTGTGTGTGAGAGAGTGCCAGCTCATGTTTTGAGTGGAATGGCAGAGTGACAAACATCAGCACAGTGTGGTTTTGATTTTACAGCTCACTCCACTGCAGCCAGTGATGTAGTGGTTTGAAAACGCACGCAACTAAGAAGAAGCACACACGACACCCACTGAGGCACAAACATGCATATATGAATGAAAATCACTTCTACCAGGAACTCTGACACATTGCTTTCAACAAACACGGATAGTTTTTCATTTTTCAAATCATACATATTAAATTTTTAACTAATTAAGATCCTAATACTTTTGGAATCTGAAACAGTATGTGACATGGATTTATCTCTGGCTGAAGTACACAGGAATCTGAACATTCCAGCTAATCGCAGTGTGCAAAGTTCGGCTGTAATCACAGCCAACTTGTTAGTATCTTTTAGGAAACAGTAAATGCAGGATTCCCAGCCAGGCAGTCATCACAATCAACATTCCTCAGCAAGGTTACAAAACCCACAATTTCACTGAACTGAACTTTGATTGCCGTCACTAAAGGACATTCATATCTTGTTTTGTATAAAGATAAGAAAATAACACGGACGTTTTTCTCTCCCAACAAAAAAAATGCATCAAAATGAGGGAGATAATTTTGGAAAAACAATGGAAATAGCTCTTAATACAGAGTAGCTTGTACAACAAATGATATCAACACACCGAACGCAGCTTCATATAAAAACTATGTGGTTATCAGCACTAAAAACCTTTTCTGAACTGAGATATGTTGCAATAAAAGTAATGTCAGTAAGCTGACACGACTGTGTCTCTGAGGGCTTGTTCATGCAGCCACGGCCATGTAATAAGGAGACCTTTCTCTGCTGTTCCTGTCCCAACTGTGAGGAGCACCATCACCACTCTCTGAGTCAACAGAACAGAGCAGAGCTGGCAAAACACAAGGAAGTGACCACATAAAAGAGGACTGTGACAGGAAACAGAGCTGACTTCCTGTCTCACAGGAAACATGGCGGTCGGCACGCAGAGAAAAAGGCATGGAATGCAAAGCCGCAGAGTCGCGAGCCAAGTGGACACCGCAAATTCACCCCCACTAGCCAACACAGTTTATGTTTAGCATCAGGCGCTAAGGCCGATTGTCACAGTGTATTCATTAAATGAAAGTAATGTTCATTTTATCGCATGACTGCTGAAATTGAATTATAAGACTGGATACGTTGTGACTCAACAAGTCTCTGTCGTGTGGGCATCTGGGTGGTGTGAGTGTGTGAGAGAAGGAGAGTGTGTTTTGAGTTTAGGCTGTTTCAGAAGCAGAGACAGAGGGCTTGTGTGTGACGGAGTGGGCTTGAATCAGTAGAGAACACACTGTGCTGATTTTAAACCGGCTCACTGGCAGCACTAGTGAAAGGCCACACTGTTTGGTAAATCTTTCTTTTCACTTCCTGTCTCTTCTCCTTTTCTTGCTGTGCTCTCCTTGCCTTGTAAACCCTCTCTCTTCATCTTCTTTCATCTCCTTCTTATGATTTACTGACCTCCTCTCTCCTCTCCACATCTTGGTCCTGTCAACTCTTTATTTCTAACTTCTCCTCCTCATTCATTCCCTACCTTCCCCTACCTCTTTCCTTCCTTTTTTGCCTCCAACTTTGTCTTGCAGTTGTAGTCACGCACCTGTGGAAAGCTGTTGCTTGCGCACTGATCACAGTGCTGACGCTCTCAGAGATGCTCAAATGTCAACTTTAATGAAAAAGTCCCCATTGGAGTGCAACACCACCTACATGCAGTGCTGCTTTGAATCAATCGAAGCCACAAGTGAAACCTCATCTGCAAAGCCCATACAGTTATAGGTATAAAGTGTAGCAATGCTCCCTTCTCACTGACTGAAAGCGTGCAGCAGGCATGATCTCACATACCTGCAGGCACAGCTTCACACACATTTACCAGAGATATGAACAGATGAAAGTGAAAATGTGGTTTCCCTGCACTATTTCCACTGAACTCATATAAGAAACGGTGCTGTCCTGAACAAACATTTTCCTCTTTTGTTGCAAATTTCTAAGTCTTAGCAGAAGGTGTGCTTTTGCACTGTAACTAGCTATTTTCTGTGTAATGTCTGCAGCTGTAATCGCAAAAACCTACTGGGCTTGTGAACCATTTCTAAACACTGATGTAAGTAGTTCTAAAGCTGCAGCTTGGTCACGTCTGGAGGTTTGTGCTGAGTATGGCTGAGTTAGAGCTGTGTGGTAAAGACAGAAAATATATATACTAGTCATTAGCCAAACACCAGCTCAGCATGTCTGCCCTCTTAACAACAGCACAGCTCAAGCTGAGACGGCAAAGCAACAAGTGACAGTGAAGTACCGCTTACTGAGATCATAAAGTCATCAAAGATTCCACTCGCAGTAGGTTTCTCTCTACTGTGTCAGATGCAGTTAATATTGTTGACACTTTGGTCGACAGAGTTTCAAATAATACATTTTTCAAAGAGGATCAAAAGCTACGAAGCACTCAAAGCTGATGTGATCAGATTCGCTATTTTTGCTTGATTGATGAACCAGGCAAGAAGAACTATAGATCATTTCTAGTTAAAGAGAAGATCAAATGAGTTCTAAGAATTTGTGGCTAAATTTTGACTTAGTTTGATTAGTTGTGAGACACTTAATCATTACTGTTTACATTGGCATCAAAAGGCCATTGTGTCAGAACAAAAGGAACAGAAAAACTGACATTCTTACTGATTGCACAAACTGATCTTCGCACATGCTCAGCTAAAACGATCTGCCTCAATAACATATGTATCTGCTCACATTTACATGCCTTTAGGAGCCAGAGACGGGGTTATGCAGCTCACATAGGTAGAGCTTAAACGAGGAAAGATAACACATGCAAACATGTCCTGGAAAAGCAAAAACTGAGGCAGATGTTGGAAAAAAGTGTGGTGATTTCCAAACAGCGGTGTGATACCTGCAGCAAAATATGCATCGTCAGACTGCGCCAATGACAATGAAAAGCACAACAACCTTTTGCACAATTTGATAGGACAGCATTTCCATCCCAGCAAGAAAAAATAGACCTATGTGCTAAACCGCTACCACCAGCAGCCAAGTTACCGAACAAACCTGTGGGTCGTTGCTTGGTTTTCCTTTTCAGCTATTACTCATGCCTCAGTATGACAGGCCTTTTTGTAAATGTTTTGATTCACATAATTAATCTAATATGACATCAAGTGTCACATAAAACATCATCTGTGTTGTGTTTGTCTCATATAAGAGGCCATACTATGCTCTCTAACAGGTCTACAAGGAGAGGTTTGAAAGGTCAAAGAACACATTCTTTTTCATCATAGTGAACAGTGCTTTAACTCCTGTCTCTTTTAGCTGAAAGCTAGGTCTTATCTGATTGACCGGCTCACTGGGTAAAAACATAGCTGTTCATTCTTTTAGAGGCCTGGCAAGCTAGCTAGTGGGCATGTATCAAGCTAATGTGTTTCATTGTGATGTCATTAAACAAAGGAAAAATGGCCATTAAGTATACATTGCGATAATTATTTATAAAAATAAACATGAGAATATCATTATATTTTTGCCCAACTGCCCTGCAAACCAATCTGTGTGCTACACACATATGCAAAGAATAAAGTAATACACATTCACATTACTGCATTCAAAAAGCAATCTGAAGAGACTGTGATGACTTCATGTGTTTGCAGTTTGATAGGTTATCATCAGCACCAATACTGAACTGACCGGTGATAATCACTGACCTATTTACCAAAGTCAATACAGCAATGATCATAAAAGGTAGTGAAAATAAAAGGCCGTGCACAGGAAATGTAGCGCCTCAGGTCTTTTTTTTGTTCTTTACACCCTCAGATTAAAAACAGAAAAAGCCCAGAAAAAGAAAATGATTGTTGTCTTTAATGTTGCATAGCAGCGAGCAGCACCACACAGAGCCTCAGGTTTGTCTGGTGAGCAGAGCATAAATGTGTCACTGTTAGCGAAGATATAAAAAGCAATCATTCGCCACAATTTCTGTTCTTAAAAAAGTCACAAATTAAAATGGAAACTGACCCTAGGATATGGTTGGAGCCAAAAATAGGCTGCTTCTGCCCTCTCCCTCCAGCCCCTCTCCAGTCTTCTACTTCTCCCTTGTCATTTTCACTTGCTCCTTGGGCTTCTTCGTGTTCAGGCTGCTTGCTACTGCTGATTTCCCATTTGTGAGGTAGCGAAAAAAAGGGTCCTTTTTGGCCTGTTGACTTTAACTTCTGAAAAGTATATCTGGAAAGACAGGGGAAGAAGAAGGCCCACACACAAAGCAATCAGTGTGCACCTCCTCAAATTCACTTTAGAATTCTATTACCCCAAATCGTCAAGGTTGACTTCCAGGAAAGTACCTCTTCAAAATGGTCACTGTCAGATGCTGAGCACCATAAAGCGTGGATGGAAAGGCAGAAAATGCAAGTCATGCAGGAGCAAATCTGTCTGCAAATGCATTTACTGAGTGCCTCTTGGCAGGATCGTCTATTCACAATCCTCAGCAAGCAATCTCAGAGCGACCGACCTCTTTTTCCTCAAATACACACACTCAAACACACATAAACACAGCTGAACTTGGAAGCCTCAGAGAATGCTGACTGGTTAAGCTGAAGATTGACTGGTCACACAGACCTTGCAGACAAATGATAAATAGTTTGTGAGTGGTTTTGTGCAAATGATGACAATCAGCAAAGCCACTGACGCTCCTGGATCTTTCATCACTGTGATAGTGTGAGACAAGCGCCGTGTTAGACGAATGGCAGAGTGGCTATTAGCAAACTTCCTGCTGCATTGTATCCGCACAGGAAGAGCTGGCCAGGCCTGATACTGATCCCACTGATGCCTCTGGTTTGGTTGCAAAACACTGCAAAATGAGACCCCGCTAGGTGCAGAGCAAGGAACAGGCCGGAGAAACCAGTGGGTTCAAGAGTCACAACTTCCTAATCAAAACTCTCCAGTCTGACTGTGGAAAACAAGAGGAAAAAGGAAGGAGTGGGGCCTTGTCCAGGTAGGCTTTTCCAAAAGGATTACAATGGTGAATAAAGGCATTATTGTGCACCTGAGAAACTATTACCCACCTAAGATTTGTCCTCATTAGGGACCCAAACAAACAGAGCTTATTTCGAGAATAATACATTATCTATCCATGTTGCACGAAGACAAAACACATACTCCAGAGCAGGCCTTCTGCATTCTTTGAGACCACTGTTTTTCCTATATGCTTGGAAGGAGAGGTGGAGGTGGAGAGTATTCAATCTGCAGCTTTACCACTGAGATGTCACTGATGTTGCTAAAGCTTTTGGGTCATCAGGCTTCAACAGTCTATCACAGTTTTCCTTATTTTCACTTCAACAAGTCAGGAAAAGATGAAATGACAGACAATTATATATCAAAATTAAATATATAAAAGATATGATTGATTATTTTTCCTCTGAAGCTTTTCTTGAGAAATCACACCAAGTTGAGCTAAAACACAAATCAAGCAAAACAAATATTCATGTAACAACAACGGTCAAACTTCCAGTTTATAATTGTGTTATCTGCTGTATCTCACATGTCTAAAGGCATCCCTTTATGCTTTTCAGTGTAACCACATTTTTCTGAATTTCAGTTACAAACAATTTCACTTTAAAAGTTTTCATTGTTTCACAACAGCAGAAATCTTGCATAAAATGTGGCCGAATTGTTGGGATTTCTTTCTGACTGTTGTTCACGATAGCTCCTTTGAAAGTAATGTCTCAACAGCAAGCTTACAGCAACGGGAGCTCTGTGTTTACATGTTGCGCTCTCTCTTGTGCTTGTTGATTTCCTGACTCAGGCTTAAGCAGCGCTCGGCTCATGCGAATGGACAGGGACAGGGTTGTGCTGGCCAAGCTTACCATTCTGAAATATGTGCATGTGTTGCTATGTGCAACACAATGAGAGTCTGTAAATGCACAGAGCTGTGTCTGTGGAGTGGGGATATTTTTTGCCTCTGATCAGCACAGCCACTGGGCTGGGCTGCTGCCTGCTCCCTCTGGATAAAGATGCAGTGTGTAGACCACTGCTGGCTGGCTGTGGGGCAGCCTGCGTCCATAGACCCGGTGCATCGCTGCATCCTCAGGGGTTGAGAGTGTTGTGGTGGATATATTTATATGCTTGCAAACCCCTGTTTAAACTGGAAAACATGGGGATATCCCAGAACTGTTTCATGGCCAGCCGCTGATTCCAACAAGTTTAAAGGATTTCTCATTTCAAATGTCTTACTTGTGTTGTTTTATTACCATACAGAACACTCACATAAAAACCTGTATTTCTGCAGTGTCTTTACTGTTGTTTTCATGCTACATTAGTTATTTCTCTTGAGCACAGGTGCAATGTGGATGAAAAAAATGATAATCTGCACAATCTTAAACATCAATAGAAAATCTGAGAAAAAAAGAACCGCCCACACTGTCGGAATAGTGCGTTCTCATGAGTGTAATTCTGCAAAACCGCACACCAAATGTCACCAAAATGAGTTTTATTCCATTTTTTTGGAGTTGAGCACTGAAAAGGTTGTAAAAGGCCTCTTCTCCAAATGACCATTAAATGGGTGACTGTTGCTAATATTATAACTTTAGTCTGACTTTAACAACATTATGCAAGATCGAGTGAGTAACTGGCAACACACTGTCATCACAGAGGGAATTAATCTTGTTTTATTAATGCTGCAAAATCCTGATTATCTTAAATATCCTGACATTTATACAAAATCCATGAAGTCTGTCTGCAAGGCTGTTAGGCACCTACCTGTTTCCAGCTTCTAAAATTAGTCATAAATGCTCAGGAAACCTCATGCAGTGAAGAGGAACCTTTATTCCTTTTATCACAAAGGAGTCTTTTTATAATGGGCTCACTGTAAAAAGCACACTACTTTAATCAAAAGCACAAGTATCTCCAAAAGATACATGCAGAAGTTTTTAAATACACGTGTCCCTTATGGACTGGTGTTTTTTTAGTATCATGACTGCCTTTTTTTTTTAACCCTGATGATAATACACTGGTGCCATTAGAAGTCACAAAATCAGCACAATGTGTTGTTACATGTATAATAAATACGTCACATGAGGACAGCAGTATTCAGCAGGGATCACAGAACTATTATAGTAAAGAGGGTTTACGAATGCTTTCTTTTCCTGTCAGTAGTTGGACCTAAATTGGGACACTTCACCCTTTGTGGTAAAGCACCAACTTAGTAATTGTGACATTAAACCAGCCACTCTTGGATAAGATGAGCCAGTCAGTGGAGTCATTATAAAACTGGCATCAGCACAGTAACGCACAGAAAGTAAAAAACTTCAGCATTTACTTTGACGTTTATTTAACTGAAGTCTGTATCCTATCAGTTGGCAAATTATGTCGAGTGTGAACCACTATATTTCAACATAATTATTTAGTGTGAGAATTTCTGCAGATGTGTATCAGAGGCAACAGTGATTCACTTCCTGCTCTGAGTTAAGTTCAGAGGAAGGATGTTGAGAAATGAAGGAAACACGGGAAGAGGAAGAAGCCACTGAATCTGGCGTCACGCTCAGTGTTGCTTCCTCTGCTGATGGCATCATTACCCTGGCACTGCGTACCATGTGCAGTCACACAACTTTAAGCAGGTGTTTTCAAAGCACCCACTTCCTGTCAGTCAGAGGCTGAAATCTGCATCTCTTCGAAGGGTAGTTGAGCTGGTTGAAGGAAAATTACACTGCATTACACTCAGTTTGTCGCCTTTCTAAAGATCACAGAGCTTCTACTGTCCAGATTATTCAGTAAGATAAAGACATAATGAATAAGCTCAACTGCAGTATCAAGGCTCCAATAATAGCATAGAACACAAAAGCACAGAAAGAAAGAAACAAAAGCCCCATTTAGAACATTTTTTTAAATGTTTTGACTTTTATGGCATTTTTTCTCAAATCAGTATCTCAGATCTATAAATATCAAAGATCAAGGCTAAATCACAACAATTTTCCTAATGACTGATTAATTGTAATGTTTTTCATCTTGGATATGAATGAATTGTTGAAATTAAATTAGTCCACATGCGTTTCACCTCAGATCAGCCTGACTGGAGCTGTTGCATGTCCAGCACAGACCCTTAGAGAGGAGTCATACTGCAAAGAAGAGATGGTACACCCATAGTCTGAAAAGCATTTCAGCATTCCCATTAAGCAGTATTCCAGACATGTACCGGACACCACTCATGGCTCTACTTGCATGTTGGACTGAAAGCATTTTTCATTAGCTTTAGTTCATGTATTGTGACACACGGGTTCAGGTAACCTCTCCTCCTCCCTCTGTAAGGTGTTTCTTTTAGAAACATGGAGTCATGCCAGAAACTTGCTGTACAACACAGACAGGAATACGGCAATGTTGCAAAACTGCGAAAACCTATAATCAACTCTGCTGGCGGCGTTGGGTTGTTATATCGCGCACTTTGGCCTTGAAACTGAAGTCGTGAACATAATGGCACTTTAGATATAAGTATGGATTTGAATTGACTCTAGTGACAGCTATATAACTGAGATGAGCATTTATGTGTGTGGTAGCGGGGCTGAATGAATGTGTGATAATGCCGGGCCAGTCTGACAGGCACCGTGCATAATCGCTTTAGGGCAGGAATTGCACAACAATGTGGGTCTGGGTAATGCCTGTGGTTTGGGGCCCTCAGCAGTGAGCGCTCCCATAAAAGTGTTGCTCTGCGCGCTCCTTGTGCGTCTGCATCCAGTTCACACACATACCCGAGTTATGAGATGGGACACATTTTTTCACATGTGGAGTTTCACTTCTCAGTTGAATGGTGAAATGACTTAAAATCCCAAATGCTTCCTCTTCTCGCGCCATAAAACAATGCCGAGGTCTTTTTGTTAACCACGTAGGAGATTTCTCCGATTTTTTTTCAGACTGATGAGAAGGTACAGCATTCAGAGCAGCATATCTGTGGCACGTCCAAAACAAAAGATCACGCGCTGCCGTGCTACTACCAGAAAAACAAAACATTCTGACTCATCCCAAATGACTGTTTACCTGAGAATGGCACTGAATCTCATCTCCATATTTTCAACTCTAGCGTAAAGCAACCTGCTGAATGAGGATCTACTCTCTTTCTTTATCTTTCACTATAGTGCGCACTGAATGATCTGTCCTGTGGTCTGCAGCCAGAAAAAAGACTGACAAAACAAAACCCTGTCAGGAGTGCTGCAGGGCTGTGCGATAACAGTTTCTGAGGTGGGTGGAATCACCCGTATACACATTTGACACGATTTGTTTGAATTAGCAAAATGAAAGGGGCACTTTACGGGATTTTCCAGAGTCCATTCCAGTGAGCTAAAGGCTCAGTTATTAAGAGTCAGGTTACCAGCGGCAAGCACCAGCTCCTCACTAACCGAGGTTAGAAATACTACGTTTATGCCTAATCCCTGGAAACAAACAGAATTAACAGGCAACGATGACATTCTGAATCATTTAAATACTTTTGTGAGAAGCTGTGCAGTGGTTTGATAGTTTCAAATTGAGTTAGTTAGATGGAAAAATTACGAGCACACAAGGCAAAAATTGTGCAAAAAAGGTAAATAGAAAACTGGAAATCTTTAGTTGGGGGTCATTTTATGAATCTAAATCCAAATGAAAAGGAAGATTCATATCTATCCAACAGCTGTTAAATGAGAAACAGGTTTCTTTTTCCTACTATGAAAAGCACTCCAACTTATGACATAATATTTCTGGCTATCATAAAATGTATCTTTTTTCTTCGGCTGTGGCTCATTCCTCATGTCAGTCCATCCACATCAAAAGGCACGTCAACTCCTTCAGACTCTAAATGGCTGTTTTGCTCTGAGGAGCAACATTTCCGCTGATTATCAACTCGTCTGAGTGGACAAAACCTGCATCTACAAAACAGCCTTTTCATTAGAAAGAAACAGAAAAGCCTTTTAAAGGAGGACCAAAAGGAATGCCACATGGACTCAATTGTCAACATTCATTTGAGGTTAAAGCGAAGTGATGTCATAGCATCAGAATGGCGGGATCCGTAAATAAACACACGTGTACCACACACAGACATAAACATCCAAACACTATCTGATGGCCAGGCTGCAAACACTGACCTGCTTTCCTGACGGTTTATTATTTCAGTCTGTTGAGGTTTTATTCATGTCCTAAAATGCTTCTTGGTCAAAGGGAATGAAAGACAGGAGAAAGTAGCACAAGTGCCGGTGCTGAGATGTAAACAAATCTGGAGCTGGGTGAAGGACAACGTGACGTTGTGAAATCATCTGTGGGGCTACTCGTTTCACACTGTTGCTCAATCAAATCAGTGTGGATGAGCACAGTCTCATTTTTACACCAGGCTCTGCCAAAACCACCAAAACAAGTGGATCCACCTTCGTTTAATTCAATAATCAACCAGATTAGTTCTTCGTTGTGGTCAGTCTCTCACTTTGTAAACACTGGTCACCTTTATTCTTCAGTCAGTTAATGGGATGGAATAATCAGTGTTCCAACTGATAGTGGAAAAGGGAATTACTACAGTCTGAGACCGAAGACCAGCAGGTAGTAGTCATCAACACTCACGGCTCATTTTGTATTTAACACCCCTAGCGTGCCAGCTATTGTGATTCGGCACTTCAAAGCACAACGTGGTCCAAAATGTGAGCGGGGAAAGGCAGATGTAAGTAGAAAGTGGATTAAAATCAGCTGGGAAGAAAAGGAAAGGCAGAGTATCACTCCACGATAAAAAGATATAAAAGCCTATGCTGGAATGTTCGCTGTGTCTGCCTGTCTGCCATCGTGATTGTGCATCTGCCAGCAGCAGGGCTTTAATTATGAGGCCCAGGTTATATGTGAGCACACACACACACACACACACACGAGACTAGCATCCCACATATCTCTAACACAGTGCCTCACAGTTCCGCTGACTAACCAGTGGCACCAGACTTTGGCCCGCGGCTCCCTGATTCCAGTAAATGTCTTGTTATGCAACTCCTAACAAGTGTCACCCAGACTGAACTTAGAGCATTCAGAGTCTCTCTTCTCTTACCTTTATCTCTTCATTTTTCTCTGAGGACAGCAAGCAGTGGGATCTTTAGGATTTGACAGTGAGAGTGGGGGGTCATTAACCCTTTAAAACATCCAGTGTGGCTTACTGTGTGCAGAAAACCAGGAATGGACAGGCAGGAAATGGGGAGGAGGGTGAGGGGAGCTCCTCCTGCTCTTTGCCTGAGAAACACAGCTGCCCCTCATGTCTTGGGGCAATGCCAAGGTTGGACTCCTCAACTGCCTCGGGGGGTGAGGTGTGTGTGTGTGTGTGTGTGTTCTGAACCGGCAGAAACAGGAGGGCTGCTGTTCTATCCAACTCTCTGTCCCACTAATACAGTTTGTGAGATGTGATATAGTACAGCCGGCTTTGTGCACAATCAGGATTATAACGCCTAAAGTCTTAGCTCCTGCTTCCCTATAAGCCACATTATAGAAAGTAACTTTTTCTACACATACACACAGAGATTAAGCACCCCTCTGCATTCTCACTTTAGAAAAAAATCTATTACAGAGGTCAAGATGGAGTCTGAGATGGAGTTTAAAAACACTTACGGTAAATAATCTTAAGGAAATTCAAGGTTCCTTACATATAATGTTGAAGTTGCACTGCTTAAACGAACTTACATCGTTACTATTTGGTGCATCTGAACTCCAGGAACTATAAAAGTCAGAGAAGAAGTCTCTTTTTGTGTGTGTGAAGGAACTGAGTGACATATAGCGCTTCATAGACGGTGATTTGTATGGTCGTTTTTAGCACCTACCTCAAAATAGGTGCTCTCTCAGCATGATGGAAGTCATCTGTGACCTAACTTTACAGCGATAGGCCCGGTTGCCTAACCTTGCACTCCTGTATGTTATGTCCCAAGTCTGAGGAGTTTCAACCTCAAAGACGGCTGCATAACGCAATGCCTCCTAAAGCTGCCAGCTCCATTGTTTTCTGCACTGTTGTTTAATTGCATTAAGATGTAAATGGTGAGATTTAAATTAAATCTCTGGCAACCTAACCTGAAATGTCAGTAAACAGCTAAACTCAGTGCAATGAGGCAGTTGGGATGGGAGTTAGGAGCAATTAGCCAAGACTGGCTTGAACATGCAGGATAAATTCCGGCACATACACCGTAAAGAAAGCAAAGAGAAACTGCAGAAAGAAAAAGAGTGCCATTTTATTTACGACGGCATCACTATTACATAGTTTGTCCACTAGAGAGCTCCATCAAAGATACTGCATGATTCAGGCTGTGGTAAGCTTCAAGGAGTTCTAGTTTCTTTCAATTTTTGGTTCTGCTCTATGACAATCAAATGTGCTGACTAAAGGGAAAGCAAAGTTTAGAAGTTGGACTTAGTGATATTGTCAGCACGGCTCAATAAGACGGCAATCTATCAATCCCCAGTCTGATGCTGGGATAGCCGACTTGGTTACCCTGATGTGTGACACAACCTATCAGAGCCTCTCTGTGCGATACTAACTGTGTTTACTGTAAGACTGAGAGATGGAGTCAATAGGTGCATTTACATGGTAATGACCCTCGTGTCCCTTGCTGTTCAGTCCGCTCGGACCTACATGTTTGTCTGCTCCAGCACAGTTTGTTTTGAAATCCATGGGAGTGTTTACCAGCGTGGGCTGAGGAATTTCAGGTCAAGAGAGCGTCGTGTACAGAGAAAACCTACAACTGAATTGATCCTGACATCAAAGTGTACCTGCGCCATCCAGCTCCACCAGTTGAGAGCAAATATTTATACTGTTGTGACGTAAAGGAGAGAAATACGAGAAAGAACTGATTTTTGGCAAGTATACGTGTGTCTGTGTGTGTGTGTGTGTGTGTGTAATACACGGTATTGATGTGTGAAGTGTGTGTGCCTAAAACTGTGTTTGTAAAGCTTGAACAACATTCTTTAATAAGTTTTTGAAGTGAAATATGTACAGATTATAAATCTGTAACTCGCGCTGCAGAAAGCTTCGGTGACACATCATTTCAGCCATCTGTTCTCCTTCCTGTTGGACGGCATCTTGTTCCAGGGCCATTGTCCAGTCCAATCTGAGAGCTTCTGCGAGCTGGTCCCACCTGGCACAACTGTCCTTAAAATTCACACTGCCACAGACGGCCTGAGAAGTGTGGAGGCTGTCATGACTCAGATGTGTGGATGACCAGCGGCGCCGTGAAACCAGCTCGATCTCAAACAATTACAGAGCAGGCGGCCTTAATCACAGATTAATGAAAACTTCACGTGCTTCAGTTCACTGTGCGGGAGCCACGTTTGCTGAGAGAGCTCAATCACACGGAGAAACAGTCCTTAACAAAAGTTAATTACAACTAATGTTGGACTGAACTGAGCCGTCACTGCTTCCGAGGAACGTTGCATTTATGCTGTGCTGTAAACTGCAGTGAAAGTATCGGCTCAGGACTTATTCAACAGTATTTCCACAAACCACAGAGCACATTCTTATTCTTTTTCGTTCTATTGAAAGCTCAAGGAGTTCAAAGTGTGCGTACTCAGCCTGAGGTAAGTGCCACGTGAAATCAACATGTTGTTGAGTCTCAGATTAGTCAATTCATCCCATCTGAGATGAAATATAAAAAGCTAAATAAAACTTACTTTTATGGCAACAAAACACAGCAAACAGAACAAAAAACTACAAAAACACTCATCAGATACAGACTATCAAATCGATTTTAGGAAGAAATATTCCATATGAAAGGACAAACAAAGGGGGAAAAATCCAGCAAAATGCAGATCTTCATCTTTACCATGGAGATATTCTCTTTTTAGCTCACCCTGCCCTACAAGACATCTTGCTCTGATGGGACAATGTGTGATGGCCCCCCTGTGTGGAACAGAGTGCAGCTCTATGAATAACTCCCCTTGCAGCACTGAATGGCACTTTGCTTTCCCACAGTATTACTCAGTTTACACCCCCAACATGGCAGGATAAGCAGCCAGCCCAGGCGTTGGCTGAGCACCCTTTTCCAAGCTGCCAGTCACACAAAATCTGTTAAATAGATGGAACAACAGTGAGAAACATGCCTCTGTCAGAGTGACTTTGGGGCATTATTTATAAAATGCAAATGACTGATGAGAGGAGATAATGATGCCTGAGACAATTATCAAATGTCACTTGTTGTAGCCACTTTCTGCTGTATTATAACTTTAACACATTACACTGTAACCAGAGATAATCACTCAGAATGAACTACAGCTGTGTAAATGAGGGTGCCTTTTTCTCTTTTACTGCTAATCCTGCAGCGGTGGGCTGAGCCAATAAAGCTACCGTGCACAAGGGTTCAGTCGTTTCAAAGTGAGGACTTAAGCTTTCACGTTCACAATGCAGACAAAACTGTTCGAAATTATGTCAAAAGCTTGAAATGTGATGATATGACGCATGAAAAGTGGAATGCTATGATTTAAAATAAGTCTTCAGTCAATAAAGTGGAGAGTGAGAGCAGAAGCAGTATGTTAGCTGCTTTGTTCTCACAAAGATAGCAGCTAAATCCTTTAGCTTTACCCTCCAAGTAAACACAGATGTCATAGAGGACATAGATCTGCTCTGTGTGGAGGTGAAACTAGGTGGTACATTTTTTAAAACTGTCTGTACTTTATCTCTTAGAGTACTTCAGTCTTTACTGGTTTTCAGGGTTCTTCATCGCTGCCGCGGTCTCTCCTCTTCCAGTTCAAACTAACTTTCAACCAGTTCATATCTGAAATGTGTGTAATGTCCTTTCTGAGGCTGTTAGCTTCTTGGAGGGAGGCATGCAGGTCAATCTGCATTGGTTGAATACCCATAATGCATCACTATGTAGGGTGAAAGCAATCCATATGTGCTGCCATGAATGCTGCTTAACACTCAAGATACCACTGCGGCTGATTCTTTACTTCTCCCACACGAAAGCTTTCTGTCGAATAATGCTGAAATAATTAACCGTCTGAGCTGGTTATCATCAAACATTAAATATTTGAGATGGGCGTCTCATACTCATATTCAGTGGAAAGCTGTTAAAAACACAAACACAAGCAAGTCAGAAAATCAGATTTAATGTTAAAAGCACTTTGCCTGCGAATAATAACAAAGAAATAGACCACCGTGAACTTTTCCTTTTAAAGTACAAATGATGGGAAATAAACGGAGGGGAACCTGAACAATATTACCACCCTCATGACAAATGTGTCCACTACCTGCTTCGTTTACAGTGGGTATTCCACAACACTGAAAGGGTTTTTCCACTCACATTTAGTCTGAGGTTACAGGACAACATCTGACAGCTCAACACGAGATTTGAAGCATTTTGTAAACACCAAGCTCAAACAGTGACTGTGGGGCACGGCATTTCTGAAATCTGCATCTATGCAAAAAAAAGCAAACCCAGAATAAGGCAAAAACACAAACGACACAAGTTAATTCACAATATTTTTTAGATCCAACAATGTGTCAGATGGAGTAGGAACTAAAAAAAGAACTCCTCTGTAGCATTTGTGAGTGACATAAATGTGTCATCTTCCAGCACATGACTCAAACATGCGAGCCTGCTCTAACAGGGCAAGACGAAAAACCTCTTCACAACTGCAACCCAGACAGCCTATAACCGAGGGCAGCCGTCGTAAATCTTTCACTGTGTGGCTTCAGCCTCAGTATGATTTCCTGCTGGGAGAGTAGACTGTCATTAATTTATTGTCAGACACCACTGAAACTATGTGTCTCCAAAGAAAGGTTTACGCCCTTCAACAGAGTTCAGTGGGAGGGCCTGTCACACCACATCAGAAATTTTAAGTCCACTCTTGTGCAATGTTTTGGACAGTTTCTAGGACACACGAATGCCTTTGGTATCTCCTTACGACAAAGACGTCAAATGCAGCTGCAATCAAGTCACACAGTCTAATATGGAGAAGGGATTTTGTTATTTTATACAGACCAACAGGGAGAAGTGAGCTGTCACTATCATACAGTTACAAACCAAGCATTGTATGGATACTATTGGAGAAAGCAGCAGGGTAAAGGAAAAGAAAAACCCTGTTGAGTCAGGAGCCTTACATAAGTCCCATACTGCTGGGAGAAGTCAGATAACTGTCTAAGGTGATGGTAGCAGTGGTCAGCTTTCAATGAAGGGAGAAGGATGGAGCTTATTACTAACTTAATAGTCAATCAAGTGTTGATGCATGATGTTTAGTTAGTGTACAAACACAAGCAAGCAGTGCAATTATTTGCAAAGGTCCCTGCAGAGCAACTAACAGTGATAATAAAAGATGGGTTATGATAGAGGGTAGAGATAGCAAAAAGATTAAACCAAATAAATACCAATCCTGACCAAAAGGCATTATACAGACACAATAAAGTGGCTATCAAACACCACAGACCAGCCACCACCCCCTGAGGGACTATTACTGTGATACCACAGGAGATAAAAACAGCATAAGGCTCATTGAAATCCACATAAATCCACGACTAAGTACCACAACACACACAAAATCTCTCCAATGGATAACTTTGTATGGGAACTGGCACAGGCTGTGGAACCACGGTCACAAGCAGCAGCCATTCGTGATGTGGAGACCGGCTTCAAACAAAAAGCATCTCCAGCAAAACGTGTAAAAAAGAGGAACAAACGTACCTTCCAGCCTGCAGAGCTGTTGCTGTCTCCTTTATCTTTGAAGTAAGGCACACTCTTCACCATCCAGTCATAGATCTGAGATAGCGTTAACCTGCTCTCTGGAGAACTTTCGATAGCTTTGGTAATGAGATCTGCATATGACATATTCCCCCATGCGTTTCGCCGGGAGGAGCTGCTCTTCCTCTGGGCAGCGGCTGCTGCAGCGGCCGCGGCCGCCGAAGTTGACGAACCGACCGGGGCGGTAAGAAGAGGCACCTGCTGCTGCTGATGCGGGAGTTGCGGGTTCGGGTGCTGCTGCTGCTGATGCTGATGATGTGGCTGCTGCTGTGGAGGTTGCTGGTGGACGCAGTTCTCCTGACACTGGAATTCATTGCACAGGATGACAGGCTTCTGCTCCGTGAAGTCCTCATTCTCCTCCAACAGGCTCAGGTTGTTGATGAACTCAGCATTGCTGCCGGGCTCCTGCTTTACAGACGGCACCGGCGAGGACGTGTTGGAGTCGCCCGGGTTGATGAACTCCGGCCGGGGCAGGGGCCAAGTGCACGACCGGGGCCGCGACAGAGGCTCAAAATCCGGGTCGATTTCCACCAGGTGTGGCTGCTGTGCCGCTTCCGCCATGATTGAGAGGTAACTGAGATAGGTGTTACAATGTCATGAAAGTGTGACGAGCCTGTCGACTCTCAAAAGTAGATACTTCGCCTTTGCAATGTGCGCAAACTGAAGAGAAGTCTGACCGGGAAAGCAGTGCTCCGCCTGCGCGTAAAGTCTTCACTGAATGTCACATCCCAAGCCGGTAAAAATCTGTGTAAACAGTTACAAAAAGTATGCCTTTAAAACGCCTTTCAAGTGAAATAAAGCTGAGGAGGTGGCAGTCTGTTGAACCGCTGGTTCGGTTTTGTTATCCAGTCGTAGAGATGTTCCGTCTGTGCCCCGCACAGCCTGTTGACTCTGTGTTGTACAGCATGTGAGGACTTACTGGAAGTATCATTTGTCAGCTGACACCACCCACATTTGACTGACGTCCGAAAAGCACCAATGAACAGCATAGAAAGTGTTCCTGAGGGGTGAAAGCCCTTTTTCGTTCTTTGATTAAAACTGGGGACCGCAAATACAACATTCCTCTGTCCCAGAGATGAGGAGCCCCTGGACCAACTGACTTTTAAGGTTAGAAAGCAAGATCATGGACAAAAGATGAGCATTGCTCAGCTTGTCAGGAAACAACTTTACCACACCTTGTAAGGCAGTCACAAACTGTCACATTATGACCTTTCACGCATTGTGGTTTCTGTTCATTCAGCATTCTTTGAATCCATTTCCAATCTTCCAATAATGAAACTGACTGATAAAGCAGGGGAAGCCTGTAAATTGGATCAAAGTGTTTTTGGTTATTTTATAACCAAATTTTATTAATATCTTTCTAAAGGAATTGTGTAAATCAAGACAAAATCCATAAGACTGAGAAACTCTCAGGTAAAACTGCACATTTGCTGCCTCTGGGTCGAAATACTCCACTCTGAGGTAGCATGGAAGCCAATAGAGCGAGACACATTTGTAAGGGTAGGGGGAAGCATGGATTCCACACTGTAGCCACAAAATGCTGGATCCAAATATTACGCAGATGGGCATGGAAGTTAAACTGAAAAGTGTCTGCCTTCCACAAAAGTCCATTGTGATCTGCTGCAGGAAGACTAGATGAAGTTAACTTGAACATGCTGTCAATGACACAGATGTTAAATGTGCTGTGAGTGCAAGGAGGCCTAAACATCTCTGAACTTGAAGTCATTTAAATTGGACGCATATCCTTTGGCACGTCTTCATGATTAAAAGGAAATCTACTAATTATTCTGCTAATTGCTGACTCAACAGCTATCCAAACTTTTCTACATCTCACAATCAGTTAACTTTGACCTCTTTTAAAGTCACAATTTACATATTCATAAGATATCCTGTTAATTTATTTAATGAGTAAACCGAAAAACATTCAATGAGAAACTTTCTCTTTTTACAGCTAAAAATACCAAACTGTTCGAATTTTCCAAAACTTCACCGTGAAGCTTCACATTTTTGTTTTGCATAACTCTTGCTCTATGAAATCCCTTCATTATGTTGAAAATGCCACAGGAACTGGTTGGCTTTATTCTGTGTGTTTCTACAGAAATAAATAAATAAATCTAACATAAGTATGTTATAATATTAAAGCTAAAACTGGTTGCTGTTGCATAAAGTGGACACACTCTCCCTCTTAATGATGTTTGGTGTCCTATTGCAACTACGGAGTATAGCGACATCTTGTGGCCAATACTATGTATTACAACTAGAAACTGACCACAACCAAGATGTTGTAGCTCCATTTCCTTCAGCAGTGAGTGGCTTTGATCTGTAGAAAGCATGCGAATCTATTCTGACTTGGAATTGAATAATTTCCCAAACAGAAGATCTTTGGTGCTTATAGGTTTCTGTTGTTCAGTTCAGTTCAGTTCAGAACTTTATTGGAGAATTTGGTTTGCAGCAGTTGTTAAGAAGAACACAAGATACATGCAAGCAGGCAACGTTACCAAATTCAGCCGCAAAACGATGCTTTTAAAAAAAAATTTAAAACTGGAATATCAGCAATATTGAATAATATATTTTCAAAATCACTTACTGTTGGTGCTTAAAATAGATAAATGTATATTTAATTTCACAGCTGTTTCTTAAAAAAATATAGAATAGAATAGAATAGAATAGAATAGAATAGAATAGAATAGAATAGAATAGAATAGAATAGAATAGGGGGGGGGATTCAAAATTAGTCAAGTAGCTCAAAATGTCCAATGATTGTATATTGGAACAATAACAACAACAATAACAAATTAATACATAAATAAATGAATTTGAGAAAGACATCAAAGTCAGCAGTCACTGTTAAAAAGCCTTGTGACTGTGGGGGAAAGGACCTCCTGAACCTCTCAGTCCTGTGTCCTCCTCTGTCCTGACAGGATGCTGTGGAGAGGATGTTTATTATTCTCCAAAAAAGAATCAAATTTCCTCCTCATCCTTTACTCCACCACAGCACCTAGGCCTTCTGCCTACTACAGCAAAAGCCTTTTTCACCAGTTTGTCCAGGCGCCTGCAGTTTTTGTTTGTAGTGCAACTCCCCCAGCAGACAATAGCGTAGAACAGTGCATTCTCAATGATAGTGTGATAAAACATACTCAACTTTGTATTTAAAGTTATTTATCAAATTTAAAAAATTGTTTGTTAAAAAAATTTAAAAATCATCGAACAAATTTGAAGTTAGACAAATAAATAGAGCAATTGTTAGTCTAACAACCTGCTGGTTTGATGGGATTTTAACTTGGTGATACATAAAAGCAAATAAATTATAATAATGATTGATCAGTCAGAAATGACAGATCAGTTATTACTCATCAGTTTTCAGATGGCCACAGTTCCCTTCTATATATTCTGGACTCCACGCTTTTGGGCGCTTACGACAGCATTTTCACTGCGCTAAGAAGACCGAAGTGTAGGTGTTGTCTGCCAGAAATGCTATCCCCTGTATGCAGGAGCGAGGAGGCACTTAAGGTTTTTAGTTCTTTTAGGTTTCTTTTAGGTTTTATATTATTTGATGCTAAGGTTATTAAACTGTATGAATTTGAATTCACTGAGGAAACAATCACTCTGTGAGCTACTTTCCCCCCTGCAGAACTACAGTTCTCATGATCATTTAACATTATTCAGATGTTGGCCTTTGACGACATCAAAGCAGGGTCCAACATGTCAGGGCTGTGCTGTTTCTCCATATCTATTCTATGAGCCAAATGTATTAAAACCAGTCAGCTGAAAGGCATCTCTGTGGGAAGAGTTATTACCCTCAACCAACTACCTGATGACACCACCATTTTCTTGCAGGATTAGTCCCAAATTAGCGTTGCTATCGAAATACATTTAGCTTTTCCCAAAGCTTCTAGTATTAAAGGGGAAGTTAGTTTGTTTTGAACTTGGAACTTATTTCTGACATAAAACACTTTCATCTACTTACCAATAACAGTTTGGTGAAAGTCGGCGTCTTTCGGACAATTTTTAGATCTAAATATAAAATATGATATGTATATTATGAGTTTATATGTATAAACTGAAAGGAGTTTATACATATAATGATGCTTATGCTGCAGTACTCATGTGAGGATCTCATGCTTTGTTTCTCCAGAGGCTGCTGTGGTACCTGCCAACCCCCCGCAGAAAGAGATCTCATTTGCATTAACCACAACAAGTACATAATGACTGATAAAATAGCATATATAGGTAAGTTATATATTATCCATACTGCATAACCAAATCTATTTCCCTTTGGATGGGTCAAATGTGGAGTGTAATTTTGTGTGAGGCTCTTGACTAACATGACAAAAAAGTAATCTTAATCTTAATGAAGGAAATACAAATACAAATAAATACCTAAATTAAACACATTGATGATAAGCATTGTGAGGACATCCTCAGTCTGACTTTTAAAGTAAAAGCCTACATTACTGACAGGAACATACCAACAGGAGCACAACTTCATATATATTTTAAAAACAGATGCACATATTACTTTCAGTCGTCATTATATGGAGACCAAGGCCTTTTTAGCCAGATTTTCACAGTAAAACCCTCTGTTACCGACAGTAATATACCAACAGAAAGGCTTACTCACTCTCATCTTAAAATAAAGAGCCCAGTTGAACAAACCAGGAGTTTTTCACAGCTATGTTATGCATGTCATACTGTCATAAATAAAAGATTTCCCAGGTTTACCTTAAGGGGGAATTTTTGTTCTCAGTCTGTCTGAGTAAAACAAGCTGCATCACCATAGCAGCCTCTATTCAACTGGACCTAATCTTTTCCCAATGAAGCAACCTAATACACACACAGTCAACATCACAACCTGTCTCTCTATCTCCCTATGTCTACCTGAGAGGTACCTTGCCCACCCATAGCATCAGGTCTCTGCGGGCAGTAGCTCCATTGGCATCCATCAAGATTTCTTCAGAAATTTTCGAGTATAAGATAATTACATGAATACATTTAGATTGGATTGTAATTATTTCTGCCCCAGTCCTAGACATAAGCTCAAGCAGCTACACATTCCCTGACTCTGTCCTCAGGCACCACAACTAAGTATGATTTTTATTTTTTTTTATCATACAGCTGCTGGTGATGTTTTTTTAAATTCCTTTTAAAAAAGAAAAAAATCTAACAATTAAAAACAGTTAGCAGGAAATAGCGTACAAGATATTAAATCTGGACAATTGAGGAATGTTTGGAATTTTGACATGGAGAAAATGTGGAAACGATGTGGTTGATGAGACTGCTGCTTCGGTTCAATTGCCCCACGTCCTCGTACTGTGCATGTGGCGCTCTGTGCAGGTACTGGGCAGACATCGACGCACAGCTGACGCGAGTGGCGTAAGAGAAGCGGGTCAAAGGGCGGCACTGATCAGCTGCTGGGCCCACACTCAGCCCCTCGTGTTTACCTTCCTGAAGTCTCTGGCCTCAGTTCGAGCAAACTGACCTGAATCGCTGCCACAGCATGGCAGACGCAGCCCTGCTGGCACAAATCGAGCGTCACACCCCACAACTAGTCGATCGTGGTTTGGAACGTGCGTCTGCGCGAATTTTAGATGAGCGACACGGTGACGTCAGTCAACGCGCGCAGCAAACAACATTGGGCGGAGCTTAACGAACGCTACTCTGATCCTTTAATGTGAATGACGTAGGACATTTACAAATTCTATACCTGTCTACATATCTATGTAATAATACTGGCAATAGTTTCTTAAATCCAGCATCAAGTCAGGTTCAAGACAAAGGAAGAAATTCATAGAAGGAAAGACATGACTATCACAGATGATAACAGCATCAGCAATATGGAAAAGGGAACTGCTCCAGGAACAACACCAAAGAGTAATTTGAAGACCTTCCTTCCAAAGAAGTCCAATAAGGTATCACCACTCCCCACAGAGACCCAAATACTTGCTCCAACACAGGCAGCCCCCAAAAAACGGAAGCTGAATAAAGCAGCGAGGCGAAAAAAACGCAAAGAGGCTTTGGGTCAAGTTCTTTCAAAAGTGCTTGACCGAGCCATGACCAAATCACAAAAACAAATACCCCAGACCAAAGTCCAGGTCATCTATCGGCGACTCTTTAAGAAAATCTGGGCTGAAGTGAAGGAGCTTGATTTTGACATCTCCCCTGAAAGGCTCGAAACAGTTCACGAGACAATTTTTAAGACCATTTGTCAGAAATGTTGCATCAGATACAAAGATTTATTGGACCAACTCATGTTAGGATTGATAACAACAGACAACACGATTGTCTTGTCTTTCAAAGAAACCCTGTCGAAGCCCTATGAAAAACCTTCCATGATCACAAGGTTTTTCTCAACCGTAGGAAAAGCCATCAATAAGCCCCTGTGTGCGCAGTCAGATACCCCAAAGACAGGCCCTGAGATTGGAATCTCAGAGCCTGAACCAGAAGATCTCAAAGAACAGGATCCGGATACAGCAGCAAAGAAAGAGTTTGTGGAACAGCTTATCCAAGACCTACTTAAGTTAATCGTGACAGAGGCAACTTATCTATTTTCAACTATCGATGATTTCAAAGACATCTATGACATTCTGTTTCAGTACACTTGGGCTGAAGTTGCGGAACACAATCTTTATATTCACCCGGAACATCTGACAAAACTCCACAAATACATTTTTTATGACTTTTGTGATAACTATTGTGTTTTGAAGGACTGTGTGCTGCTTTTGCTCTCTTCGAAAGACCCAAAACAAATAGATAGGATGATCAACTGTATCAAACACAACTTACTGGAGACTTACGACATGAAAGAGCACGAAGCAATAGATAAATGCGAAGAGTGCTGCCGCACTTGTATTACTTTCTTAGAAAATAAATAGTTAACATAGAGACAGCATTTAAGACACCTGCAGCAATTAACACAGACACGTTTTATTTCTGCCCCAGGCCCCGGCATAAACTACTGCCACCACTAACTTTTGTCTTGGCCTTGGCTCAAGCAGCTACACATTCACTGACTCTGTCCTCACGCACTGCAACTAAGCATGATTTTATCTGCTGTTGTGTTCCAACAGCAGATAAAATCATACAGCTGCTGGTGGCCTTTTTTAACATTTTATTCAAAAAGAAAACATTTTAATAAACATATAAAAATATTACATATACTTTTATTGTCTGTCATTTAAGTTAACACTTTCTGTACTGTTTTACTAATATACTGACAAAGAAATATACTCGCTGAAATGATGTGAAAAGTTTTCTAATGTCAAAATTTGAGCTATTTTTCACAATTTAATTTTGAATACACTTTAAGAGCATTATGATATTAATCAAAATGTATACTTTCAGTGAAAGTTATGTGTATAAACTGAAGTAAACTTATTTCAAATGTAATAAAAATATATTTTTGTATGTTTACAAATTGTATTCTCAAAGTTATCATTACAGCAATGCACTGAAAGCATCATTCTTAAATAAATATTTCCAAACCCTATCATTTTAGGTGTATAGTATGTACACATATATGCATGTAGAGTATAATCTTAAGTGTAATTTTTAGTATATGTATTTCTGCTTATTATTTTTTATAGTATTTTTTAAAGTTTTCAAATCTCTTACAATGAAATGTCCATCTATAACTGTTTTTAGTCGAATAAAATTTAAATAGTCACTCTTGCTATTGTGATTTACAGCATGATGTGTTCGTTGCTATACGTCTTACTGATAAAGCTGTGTTCAACAAAACATAACAAACACAAGTGCACAGCTGGTATTGTGCACATTATTTACAGCTGAAGTGTAAGAATGTACACGACAACAGTAAAGAGTGCTGCCAAGGCACAATTTATTGTGCAGTAACTCTCTACAGCTGTAATCACTCAAAGTGTCTTATTCCTGCATCAATTAATCAATGAAACACACCTAAGTAATCACAGACACCTGGGAGGCCAACTATCCCAAACATTATGGAGCCCTGAAATGAGGGGGACACAGTGTAAAAAGTCAATTCTATATGGTGGAACTGAAATGTGTGAAAATGACTTTAAATTAAAGTCTCAAATGTGCGCTTTAATCACATTTGAACTTATCTGAATTAGAGTTTTACACTGAGGAGCAGAGGGGAAACTCAAAGAAAAATGTGACTTTGTCCCAAACATGAAGGGGGGCTCTGCATCTACAGCCACTGAACAGTGTATCAGAGCAAGAAGTACAGTGCAGTCCTGCACAGAGCCGTGTCTCTGTTAGAAATAAACATCACAAATAACTTTTTTTCCTGGATGTATGTAAGTTCTGAAGTGATGTAGATATAAGAAAAGTAAATATTCGGAAAAGTAAATATATAATACTCCTCTGCATTAGAAAACAGTACGTTTATGGTTGTGTTTTATAGTTGTTTTAATGGGTAAAATAAACAGGACACCTTTAAACTTTTGACCTTTTGTCAACTTATTTTCATTTCTCATCTATAAAGGACAAACTAACCAGATAAGAACTGTGTCTTTGCATTGCAGCTTGAATATCATGTGTTTTTAACTTGGTCGTGTTCATTGATCTGAATGTATGGAGGGATTTAGTTACGGTAGATTTTGTACTTGTACACAATGCTGCAAATGTGCATCATTATACGATTTGAAATCCTACGCTGTAAACACAGCACAGAAGTTACAACTGCACAAGTTTTTCATTGCAGATACACAAATTAAAATCTTCCTACACTTACAGTTTTGTTCATATTGCTGCAGTATATTTGGTGTAAAACACATTTGCACTCCTGTGTTTCACAATGTGAGGACATGAACGAACCTTCATGCAACAGAATTTAACTGTAAATCGCAGCAAAACAAAAGGAAAACAAGTGAATACCCCACCTGTAGGCGGGGCGGCTGTAGCTCAGGAGGACACTGAACCCCACGTTGCCTCCTGATGTATCCATCAGGGTATGAATGTGTATGAATGATTAGAAAGCACGTAGTTATGTGTATCTTAAGACGTGCTGTATGAGTGTGTGTGAGTGGGTGAATGTGGCGTGTAGTGTTAGAAGCGCTTTGAGTGGTCAGTTTGACTAGAAAAGCGCTATACAAGTACAAGTCCATTTACCACCTCCCACCCCAGAAATTTAGAACAGATAAAAAAAGATTTGTGATTAATTTGCGATTAATCGTGATGATATTTTGAATGATTGACAGCCCTAGTTTAAAGCTAATGTTTGCTGGTAAACTGACTCTAGCAATCTTAAATTGCATTAAGCCTCCACTACACCCTGCTAGACTACACTGAGCCATTGACGTGCAATGAGCCATTGTTGTATTAGCCTAGTGTATGGATTCCCATCTTTTTCTGCCCATGCAAATAGGGATCAGATTGAGAATAGGCTACCAATTACAATATTGGATGATAAAAAAAGCAAGGCCTTCAACTTCCCTTTGCATATCCGACTGGACCGTCTGGAGGAGACGGCAGAAACAGGCTGAGCAGCAGTGTCTTCAGATGTGCTTGCCCTTTCATTTCTGATGCAGCTTAAGCAAGGTCCGAACTGCTGACTCAGCCTTTGGCTCGTCAGGCTAATATTCAAAGACGTGGTTAGATTGTCATAAAAATTGATTTTTGTAAAACTTCCAAAAAAAAAAGACCAGTTACACATCTTTAATGTGTTGTTTAATGCAGCATGAAATGTTCAAAACTAGCAAATGGCTAAGAGGTTAGGGAAGATGAGCATATGAGAACCACAGCGATGTGTCTCAGCCACACATTTCTTGCCCACAGGGAAAGTTCTTACTCTGCATTTCATGACTGCTGCCTGTTACCAAACCAAACATGCTTTTTGCTCATGCTTATGATGTTCAAAGCATTGTACATGGCTAATGTACCTGCTCTCCTCGTCTTTACTAAGATCTGCCCAGCTATTCCCATACAGTAAACCTACTAGTTAGGCTACTATATAGCCTGATATATCCCCCTTAAACCCACCACTGTTCATGTTTCCCCAGGCGACACAGGGGTACACTGGTGAAATTCTCAAAACTTGCTCAAACAGTAGGGATAAAGCTGCTCCTGCTTCTGAGGGCAGAGCCGACATGGCTGGCCTACTGTAACAGCTTTATGCCAGCCTGTGTTATGTGTGCTCCTAATACAATATAAGATGACAGCCTCTGTCTCTCAGAGATCACATCAAACACTTCCATTATGAAGAAACTGATAGTGAAGGCTGTGTTCAAACTGCCATAAAAGCTGTATTCTCCACAGGACCTTGATTGTCCGAAAATGATAAATTACATAACTGTCTTCAGCAGACTTTTCTGCTTTTAACAGGTTAAAATTTTTATTTTTACTGTGAATTATAAATCTATTGAAACAGTTGTTTGTTCTCAGGGGGCACAACCTGTCCTTCTCTGTCTCTCTCTGGCTCAGGCCGTCATTCTATGAGCGTTCCCTCACTCATGATGCCCAAAGCAGGCAGGTTTCACCACAGCAAGCCAGTATCTAAGTATCTCATATTTCATACTGGATTTAAAATATCTAATACTTGACTGGCAGCTCGCAGGTCTCTCATCACAGCCTCGGTCTCTCGGCGGGCAGGAGCTCCTTTGGCACCCATCAAAATTTCTGAAGAAATTTTCTAGTTCACATTGTTCTGCTGCAGGAAGCCACAGATTATTATTACTCCATGACCACACAGTGCGGCAGGATTTGAGAAAATGCCCAAACACACCTGTATGGCCTGCTGCAAACTGATACCTCTGCCACTGCTGCAGAACCACATGACATTTTGTATGTTTTTTTTTATCATTATTATTATACATTTCCATCCACTGGAGCAAACCAGGACAATTTTTGAAGAGTAACGGATTTCTTATTACCCTTGGAAGACAAATGATGTTGTGATTTCTTTAGTTCGCAGTTGGGGATGTATTGGTGTTATGTTAACAATAAGACGTGGGCGAATGACCCGTTCATATGTAGGAGTAGGAGAAAAAATATGCCAAGCTGACACTCACTGCTCTGACTTCAACACCTCTGGTTATTTCTTCCATTTGTTGGGTGGAGTTTCAAGTTAAAGCCCTGTGATTATGTTGTAACAAGTTATGTCTTCAAGACGCTAGTTAGCTCGGGAGAAGCTAAAAAGCAAGGTAGAAAAGTAAACTTGTCTGGGATTATTTAACAAAAAGGAGGGTGTGAAAGTGTTGAAGCCACTTATTTGGCATTTTAGGCAAAAAGTCTGTGGATAAAGGAAAATATGTATCATATAAATGATTTTGTAGCTCTGAGCAGGTGAAAAACTGAGTAAATGGGGGCAGATGTAGGCTGCGGTAAATAAGCAGAATCATGTTGGATTTAAAGCCCTTTATTGAAAAGAGTTTTTTACGAAGAAAAGGGAAACGTTGCAGAACAGTTTCAGTAGCTTCAATCACTCCACACAGTGGTATCAAACGTGTTCATTCTTATTTCCCGCCTCCAAACTTTCAGTCTGCTAAGCGCCCTGCAGACTGTAGTTTTAAATGAATTCAATAGTCTGAGGGTCCTTTTTATTAAAATGTCCGTTATACTCACAGCACACAGGGCAGAGCGTAAGATATGTCAAATTCCAGCAGACTAATATGATCGTTTGTGGAAACACTCCAAACGTTCTCCCTGAGATGAGATGAGATGTGTAAAGGATTTGTATTGTGGCTGTGATCCTTTAACAAAGTGATCCATGAGTGACTATGGGAGCCAGCTGAAAATGCTGGCTTTACTCCAGGGGTGGAGCAGCTCCCTCAACACTTAGTGATACTACATGACAGAAACCAGAAAGAAACCTGCATGTCTGCTGTAGGATGATTTGTCAGCATTGGCAGGATGTTGCAGCACATCCTCATCTGACAATAATACATCAGAGCATCCAATCACTCAAAGAGATGCAAAGTATAAACAGTACTTACAAATTTTAAGAGGAAAAAAATGAACCTGAAGACTCCCAGAAATGGGCTGCTCAGTGTGTTGGTAGCTCATTATTCTCCACAGAAAGAAGAGTTTTGTGTTTTCACTGAATGAACGACTGTTCCAAGTGAAAATGCATGATCAAACAATACCTGTAATACGTGTTGATTTCAAGAGTCAGAAACAAACTGATGTGTGCTGTAATGCTGGCTGTTGAACTAACAGAGGTCTTTATGGTTTGAGCTCTGAGTGAGCGGTGTGCTGTAGTCGGAGTTCCAGTCCCTCTCAAAGACGGCCTTCAGCTGTGATTGGACGGTTGGCTCCAGGGACTGCGACGCCGTCTGGTTGACGACCAGCGCTGAGCCAGCTGTGTGCACAAAGTAGTCACCTGACCAGTTCGATGTACCTGGAGACGGAAATACACAGATTAGATTTGAGTCCATCTATGGTGATAATGAATGAGTGAAAACACAATATGTGGAAATAAAAGCAATTCACTTTGGGTTCCACATTTTCTCCAAGTTGACCTGTGAATAAATCACACATTCTAGGGGAAGCAGATTTAATTATGCAGTGTGTGGCCTTACCTATATATGCTATTTTATCAGTCACCATGTACTTGTTGTGGTTAACTCTTGCAAATGGGATCTCTTTCTGCGCGGGGTTGGCAGGTACCACAAACAGCCTCTGGAGAAACAAAGCATGAGATCCTCACATGAGTACTGCAGCATATGCATCGTTATATGTATAAACTCCTCTCAGCAGGAGAGGACACATAACCTGCAAGAGCCACTCACCACCTGGATGTCCAGTTTGCTCTTGAGGTCGTGAACTGAGGCCAGAGACTTCAGGAAGGGAAACATGACGGGCTTAGTGCTGCCCCAGCAGCTGACCAGCAGCCGCACTTTGACCCGCTTCTCGTACGCCAAACGCCTCAGCTGTGTGTCGATGTCTGCCCAGTACCTGCACAGAGCGCCACATGCAAAGCACGAGTCTCATCAACCACTACGTCAAACATTCCAGGCTTAATATCTAGCTAGTTTTTAAGATGTAAAGACATTTTAAAGACGCTGACGTTTAAAGTTGATAATACATCATTTTAACAATGCAGATAAGCCAGAAACCATAGAAAAGCAATGCGACGGGACGTTTAAATATCACGACAGATACGTCTGTTCATGAGACGCGTCGCTCAAATCTGAAGAGCCACACTCAGCTTTGACTGTTTCGAGTTGTTTCCCTGTGGTTTGAACAAAGGTACCTTTCAGGACGTGAAAACTCCATGGTGGGCAGGTAGTTCATGACGGCGATGTAGATGAAGCTCTGGGCGTCTTCCATCACACTGAGGATGGACTGAATATCTGGAGTTCGACCAGCTGCGCAGAAAGATGGAGGGGAACTCTGGGAGTGATAGAGGAGAGACATCCGGTGAGCCATTAGTTGATTTCTGCATTTCAAATGAGACGATCTGAGATGTCTCACCGATAGATAAACGTCGGATGGCGTGTTGTTCAGTGGCAGCTGCAGGGGCGTGTCCTTGTTGTACAGCGTGGAGAAGCTGGGTGGCCAAGGTGACGGGATCGACTGACTCTCCCCCAAGAACCAATAGGCCTCAAAGATCTTCCCCAAGTCTTCAGCCAGACAGCTGCAGTTGTAGACCACCGCGCCCAGCTCCTTCACCTGGTGACCAACAAGAAAACATTCATTCAGCGTCTCCGACAAGAGACAACAAGAACAAATGTTGGAACTGTGAAGTTTTGGATTACATTTAGCTTGCTGATGAGCTTCGCAGATGCTCAGATAAAGAGTTCTGGGATGCAGTGGTTTGAAAGAATGTACAAATAACATCCCAGTATTAAAAGCAGTAAACTTCACTTGCACCGGGACTGGGACACTTGGATCACAGCACAGATAAAGACTCCTTACACTTGTCTTATGATCAAACATCAAACTGCAGCTTATAGAGCTACAACAACAATGTTTAGTCTAAGAAGATGATTGAGAGTCTGAGCTGCTCTGATGTGAAAATGTAGGCTGTTCTACAGCTGAAAAGGCTCTGACCTTTTACCCTGGATCTATCTATCTAACGTAATTGATTCATAGACCTCAGTGCTGTGGATGGAGGGTCAAGCTTCAAAAGTTCAGTCAGGTAAGGTGGAGTTACGCCTTTTAGGCTTTTAAAAACATGCAATGACGTTCTAAACTGGATCCTGAACTGGGAGCCAGTGAAGCGAGGCCAAAACACTTTCAAGCTCATCTCGAATGAACCTGAATTAATCTGTTTGTCAAATTCAAAGTCAGAGTCAAAGATTACACCACAAGTGAGTGACAGTAAGAATGTAGAGGCACTGCCATAACCATCGCTCCAGTGTGATCAGTTCCGTTTCGTTTTTGCTCTAATTAAAAAAACATGGCTGTTGGTTTGAAGGAAAATATTTGCATCGCACACACACAGCATGTGTGTTTGTACCTGCGTCAGGGACCTCCAGTCCATGTTGGCACTGCCGATGTAAATGTGCTTCTTGTCTACCACCCAGAACTTGGTGTGAAGGACGCCCGACGTGAGCGCTCTCATGTTAACTGTCCTGATATCGGCTCCTGAAGCAAACCAAAGCAAAACATGAGCTACTGTCTGAACGCCAAAAATGAGTCATTTACAAGATCTGATCTTGAAAAACTCAGAACATGTTGTTTGTGAAAGCAAAACATGCTGACAGCAACAAAGTTCTCCTGAACTGACTGTCAAAACACATTCTGTTAATGCACACAAGTCCCAAAGGTGTGATGCTGTGTAAAATAAACTGAAAATCATATAAAATCAACACTTCATTCACAGCCGAAGCCACCTTAAGTTAGTCTGGTGTTAATTGTTTGACCAAAGTTCTCTGCAGGTTAAAAGGCTTTAATGTGTGTGTGAACACGTTGAGCCGGTGATAGAAGGACAAGAGGCAGGTCAGCCTAACACCTGGATGCACTGTGATGTCACTCTGTTGGCACCAGATTTTTATTTTGATGTGAGACAAACCCAGTTTCTGATCGTGGCAGAAGTTCTGTGATAAACTGGCGTTATGAATGTGACTTCTGAGGGAAAAGTTGCTGCATTGTTTGTTTGTGTCTTATAATGAAGATATTTCAGCCCAAACATCAGACAGTTGACGCATCAGTGCGACACCCGCTGTTGTAAAGAAAGAACAAAAAAGACACCTGAGTCATTGAGCAGTTTGAGGTCGTCTTGTGGTTGGCTCCCCTGCGGTGTGTTGACTGCAATGCGAACATGCAGCTTCCCTGATAATTCAGCTAGCCTCGCCAGGATGGTCTCACCCTGTGCAAACAGCAGCAGACACATCTGGAATGCTGTATTCTGTCGTCCAACAGCAGTAACAACTACAACCAGAAGATCAAAAGTTTGAGTGTAAAGATTGAGATGAGCTGTCAGGCTCTGCTGACCTGCTGGGCTGTCGGCTCTTGGGTCTTGGTGTCTTTATTTGTCAGCGTCCAGTAGAAGGAGGCGATGTCGACGCTGCTGTGCGCCTCGCCCATCAGATTGATCCACGCCTGGAAGATGGATGGGTGAGTGGAGCTGGAGTTAAACTCCAGCCCTTCAGGGATGCTCTCCACCAGAACAAACCTGACAGGAGAGAAGCGTGGAGAAGTCTGTCAATAAGTATCATGATATTACAGCACAGATATGCCAAAGATATGATTGTAAACAACGTCACATAGTTTATCAAGTTTATTTCTTAAATGTACATTTTTCCTCACAATTGTTAGAAACAGAACACTCAAGTTTCAGGTGGAAGGAGCCTGGATACTTCTGTCATCAGGTGTTATTCAAGCTCTTAAAATAAGCATGACCTGGATGACTGACAATCTTCAGCAACATCAGAGGTTTTGTTGTTGCAGTCTGTATCTTTAAATCTCATGTTGGGGTCCTGATGTAAATTCATGTAAAAAAAATCTGCACAGATTCTTTTTTAAAATCAGGTCAGTTTTCATTGTGTGATTTGAAACTTTAACATGAATGAACCTTGTTTTGAATATTGAACTGCAGTCGTTCACATCACACAGCAGCTGTCCCAACTGAACCACATGGTTTACGGCTTTAAATGTGAAAGCGTGTGTTGGTCTCCGAATTGAGGAGCAGACGTTTGCTTACTTGCAGGGGTCTGAGCAGGACTTAGTCTTCTCCTGAAGGCGGCAGATGACCGGAGCAGGACCAGAGGAGGATGCTATCGGGGTCAGGAGGTTATAGAGGGCCATGGAAGCCAGAAGCACACAGGACACAGAGGCCAGAGCGATCAGACACCTGGCGTACTGGCAGAGAGGGGGCGATTAAAACCTGTATGTCACATGGATTTCTTTGTACTGAGTGAGTAAATACAACAGTAGATGAGCTGGTTTGTACATGTGCTGTAGCCAGGATTCTTACATCTCTCTCCAAATCAAATTAAAGCCTTTTCAAGCATTTTCAAGGTGAACTTACAATGTTTTCCAGCACCTCACAGTGGTGATGAACTGCATATATTAAAAGAAGGAAACTATAATCAAAATGATAATTTCCACTTCCTCACAGCACAGAGTGAAATGTTCTGGTGCCGTAAGGAACCAAAATCAGGTTTTGTGGAACGGAAAAGCTCAACAAGTGTCACATCTCTTTTTTCTATACCTCAACATCCTGTCAAATAATTTGGCAATGTGTAATCAGAGCAGTCCAATTACAGTTTACAGATTCAAATCCTGAGAAAAACAAAAGTAAAGTGAAGGATGTACCTGTGAGAGCGCTCAGTAACTTACCACCTGTGCTTTCCTGTTAGAGTCCTGCCCCCTCCACTCCACGCCTCCCAGCTACACAAATCAGAACACATCAACACAATCATGCAACTTTGGATGCATTTTCACATAAATCTGCAACCGAAACGTTCTTCAGCCTTAAACGCTGCCTTTGAAATCAAAATGAGCTGATGTATTTGAGCTGAAGGGTCAGTTGTGACACTTTCTGTAAGTGAAACTATGAAAAACAGTCAATGTGGGAAACTGTAATTCCTTCATGATACTTTAGTTTCTCTGGTTATTTCTAAAGCCCCGTGACTTCCTGTTTTTGCACCATGTCTTACTGGACATCCATGACTTCACAGAAATGCAGTGACCTGATGTGACTGTCAACAGGAATGTGAATGTTGCAACACCCCTTTACATTTAAATATAAACCTGATAACTGAGGGTGCGTTCAGTGTTTAGTTCAGAAGAAAGCTAAACTTCAGTCCTAAATGCTCATACTGGAAGTATGGACTTAACTGGAAGTCTTCTCTGATGTATGTTCTGCTGACAGAACTTAAACAAAGTGATTTTTATGTGGGGGTGTTTCTACCAGCGGAGCTGCCACACAAGTAGAAAATAGTTGAAATAGTGCCAGAATTTCCTGTGTTGCACACATTTAGACCATACTGGGATTCTGAAAGAATCGAGCACTGTGTGTTTGGATGGTTTTGGTTGGTGCTGCTTTTATATTTAAATCAAACCCCACCAGGACTGGTCTGGAGGTGGATTCAGGGGGTCTTCACACGGCAGATGATAAACGCACACAGCAGTCGCACTAAATTTGTCAAGTATGAACCCACTGCACCCACTTTTATTAGCTTTTTTCATCATTTAGTGCACAAAATGTCAAAATAAGCATGTGCTCAAAGTGGTATCATGTTGTCAAAACCGATGTCAAACGCAGTTTATGTGGATGCTACTGAAGGTTTAGGTTTAAACAGCCAAGTGGAATCATCAAAAACTGTTTATCACTTTAAAAGAAAGCATAAAAAGCACTTCACCTGGTCGTAAGGGATTTCTGTCTTCATGTTGACACTCACAGACCTCGTCCTGTCAGCTCGGGTCAGATGTTTCTCTGCGGCTCTGAGAGCAAACACGAGGAACAAAACACGTTACGTCACATCTTCGTGTTTCTGTGCTGAAAGCGTCACAACTGAAGCTGCACGAGTCGGTGGAGCAAAAACCTTCAGGTTTGACATGAGGGAGCAGAGGCAGAGCTGAGTTTCTGTCTGAGTAAGTAGCTGCACAGTTCTGCACAAAACACACCGATCTGACCCCCACCCCTCTGTTTAACCTTTACAGATGTAACACAGAGAAGCTTCCAGGTGTTTTCCACCCATAGAAAGAGACTGAGGTGCACAAAGACACACGGCTCCAGCTGCTGGCATCACAGCTAAAAGCCAAACAGATAAAACAGCTTCAGGTCCTGGATTTCATTAGTTACTTTAAAAATGCTTAAACCAAAAGTAACGATAGAGAAAGAGCTTAAGGTTTCAGATGTTTGGGTAATTAAGTAAGAGAGGAAGTGGACCTGGTGAAGCTGCAAAAACTCTGAGTAAGCAGTCACGAGAGTTTAAGTCTCAAAGAAACATGTGACCCATCACTGCCGCAGGCACATGAAGACCGTGCTAAATTAAAGCTCTTTGTACATGTAAAGATTGATTTTCTGAATGGATTTAAGAGAAAGTAAAAATACCTGAACATACACGACTGCTCATTTAATTCGACACGTTATTTTTTGTTTATTTAGGAGCTAATGAACAGATTCCTTCATTAAAAACATGAAAAAAGGCTTATTTTTCAGGATCACATCACAAAAGGCAAATTAATCTGAACGCCTTTTCCTCCGTTTTTTCTCAGGCTCGACTCAACAGGAAACTTTAACCATCCTCATTTGAAGAGAAGTCTCTCTTTAACATCACGTGCTCACAATGAAGAGCTCCAGTATGAACACTGTTAAAGCAGACGTCTGAGTGTGCACTAAAAACCAAGTGAGGAACAGGGGAAGAAACACCAGCTGCACGAGGGATATTTCTCCTTCGGGAAGGCTGGTGATGCAGAAAAAGACTGAACATCATCCCCTTTAGCTTGGATTGATTTAAAGGTATTCCCGTGTATCAAATCTCCTCATTTCAAAGTCTTTAATCACTTCAGATGAGTACTTTTTTTGCTTGATGCGATGAATCCAACAATAAAGTGTTTCAGTTCAAGACAGAGTGGTTTTAACTGAAAAAATGTCAGGAGTAAAAAGCTATTTTTCAGGTTTTCATCATTCTTTTCATATTCAAAGCAGATTCAGTCTCATTCAGAAACACCCCAATAACTTGAGAGATCACAATAGCACAACTCTGCCTCTGTGTTATTTAAAGTTTTCAGATTTTTCTCACACAAATTATGACGATTAACATGCTTTAACTCTTTAGGGCAGTTTTAAGGAGCAGAAAAATGGTAATAACGGAATTCTTGCAATGAAAACAGTTTAGTCTGTCACGTAAATATCTAATCACACACTCCAAGGGACAGAAATGTGTTCATCAAACTTATCATGCACATTCGTACCATGATGGCTCACCTGCCTTACACTCAATGGCAACTGGGAGAGGCTCCAGCACTCCTGCGACCCTGATTTGGATTAACTGGGAAGACGAAATGAATGGATGGATGGATACATAGAAATTTAACTACATACTCATCAAGATTCTGATGCAAAAAGTAGACAGCAATCCACACTGGATGGAACTACTCGATTCTAATTAAAATTACAAGGACAAACACTGTAATGGCTCCACATTTTAATCTGACAGTTAATTTACTTAATCTGACGCATTATTTTCGGTTCAATCCCACATGAAGCTTGACAAGTGACTCAAGAGATTTGGCTGAACTTGTGGGTGTGATGGTGTGTTTAAATGCGAATTAAACCGAATTCAAACCTGTTTTGCGAGGTTCATAACGAACATAACGAAGAGACAGCTGTGAAACAGAAGGTTGCAACATTGCACGAGTTGAATAAGGCTCACTATGGCTTCAGGAAATGTTTTTAAAAAAAGACATTTAGTTAAGAAATAATCGATTTGGATCGTCTGTGAATGTCGGTGCCACAATATCCATTCACAACATCAATCCATCATGGTGAGTTTTGGCTTGAGAGGCAGAGTCGCTGACACAGCAAACAACAAAAACAAGTCACTTTAAAGCTTAAAAAAACGTCAACCCACCTGTTATCATGTGTACAAGGTAGTTAAAATCCCGTCGATGTTCCTTCTTTACAAACTATAACATTTACGGCGACAGTTTAACTGTAAACCCGGTGGAAAGTATAAAAGAAACGCACTACTATGTTATTGTGCTGCTGTTACGAACTGGCTTCATAAAGGACAGCGAGCTGGGAGGTGGTCATGTGATCTGTGCAGGGCAGCCAATTGGAGGGGAGCTGCCGCGGTGACGTCAAACAGAAAATGGAATTTACAGAAATGCAATTCTCATGCTCGCCACTAGAGGTCACACTTTATCCATGACTACAGCAAAAACTACCCGGATTCTCGACTATTACCACAGATGATACATTACTTAGGGTAGACTTGTCGGTCCACATCAGGTGAGTTAAAGTTGAATAAGTGTCAGCGTAGGACAGACATCTCACAACTAGACTTGTCAAGCTAATGCTCGTGCATGTTACATGCTGTTAAAAATCACATTACATTGTTTTCATTCCCCCTACAATAGAATATCTGAGCTGTGAGTACTTTTGTATTGCTTTAACACTTTGGCAGAACAGACTTTCATATTCATTTATCTAGATTAAAATGCTACTGTGTAATAGTAATGTTATATGGCATGGTGATTTGGCAGAGCTTTTTCCTTTTTCTAGTGCAACATGAAAGAAAGTTGTTCCAAAATGGAATATACAGGCACATTTTGCGATCTGCAGCCCTTTAAGTTTTAATGTTTTTATGACGTTTTTATGACGTCAGCACTGAATGCTGACGTTATGACGTCAGCATTCAGTGCCCCGACAGTGTTATGTGTGCCATGTTATGGCAGCATAAGACACTCTTAGATGAGTTATGGAGTGTTTTGGTGGCCGTAATACATTTTGTACCATAGGTAGCTGTTGTTCTCAGGTGTGTGTTTGAGGGCAAACTGTTGTACCATATACAGTATTTATCTCTATGCTAAATATAAAGTTTTATTTTTAACAACAAGGTGAATCAGACTGATTAGACTGAATCAGACTGACGACGCTGCACCGATCCGCCCGTCAATCTCACGCTCCATTCGTCCCTCACTCGTGCACAAGGCCCCGAGATACTTGAACTCCTCCACTTGGGGAAGGATCTCATTCTCAGGAGAGCATTCCGCAAACTGATAACAACAGAACATAAAAGAATTACAAAAAAAGTCAAACATGGAAAGAGGTACAGGGCAGTTAAAGTTGTTTATCAAGGTCCTTTAGTTAAATAAATGCAGTGATAAACAAGAAAGCCTTAATGTTTGATTTAAAAGAGGAAGAGCTGATGCCAACCTGCAGTTATCTGGGAGTTTTTCCCATATTATATGGTCCATAAAAACTGAAAGCAGCTTCTCCGTTCTTACTCTGGACAACAAGCAAACCTGTTCCTGAGGACATGAGAGGTTTTAAAGGTTCATAATGTGCTAGAAGATCTGAGATGAAACCATTTAAAGCTTTATGAACCAGCAGTATTTTAAAATCAACTCTCTAATGATCAGGAAGCCAGTGTAGAGACCTCAGATGAAGTGATATGATTCACTTTTCCGGCCGTAGTGAAGACTTTAGCAGTGCTCTGAATCAGCTGTCTGATCCATCTTTTAGGCAGATCAGTAAACAGACTATTACATTATTCAAGTTTACTGAGAATGAATGCATAGAGCAGCTTTTCTAAATCACTCTGACACATTGAGACCTTCAATATTTGAAATGTTTTTTAGATGACTGTTGGCTGACTTTATAACTGACTTGATAAGGCTGTTTGAGGTCCATAGCAACACCCAGATTTCTAGCTTGGTTTGTAGTTTTTAACATTACTGACTAAAATTGAGCATTTTTCTTCAGCACCAAAGACAACAACCTCTGTTTTGTCTTTGTTTAACTGAAGGAAATTCTGGATCATATAGCTGTTTATTTATTTGAGGCATTTAATGTGAGTGTTTATGAAAGATTATAATCCCCACAAGACATTCTAATGTAGACTTGTGTTTCCTCCATATAACCGTGTTAGCATATTTTGTTGATGCTTTGCTTTGTCTGAGCCTGTGAAAACATTTAAATATTGAATAAAGAGGCCCCAGAATTAAACCCTGAGGAACTCCACGTGTCGTTGTCTGTCAGATCAAATGTGTAATTATCCATAGACACAAAGTAGAATTTTAGGTAAGATTCAAACCAGTGTAAAAGCAAACAAAAAAACAATCATTAAACATGTGTTGTCAGGGGCTGATGATGTACATTTCCAGTTTTATTCATGTACAAATCCGTTCAACTGGAGGCATCCTTTTATCGTGGTGTTTCAATGTGTTTCACTGTAGTTGGACTGAGGTCCAGCAGGGGGCGTCAGAGGGCAAGTACAGACAGGGATTCTGCAGACAGGAGTGATGTTTGGAAACGGAGACAGTGCTGATGATAAAAGAGGAGCAACAGGCTGCAGTTTATTTCCACCAACAGCACGTAATACAGCAACAAGAACTACGTGACTGAGAATATCCATTAAAAAGAGAGGAATGTGCTTTATGAAAAGGCGTGGTGAATGGTTATAGCTTCTTTTGTTCTTGGTGAAACATTCAGTTTGATAAGAAAGAAAGAGCCAGACCAAAGAAATTCCAAGATAGCTCCACGCACACACACATTTATGCACACACAGTTTTCAACTCAACTTGTTATTTATATTCTTTTTTGCACTGTTTTGCTGTTGATGTGCATGTAAGCGTGCCTATAGCAGCTCTGAGGTGTGTTATGTGTATCTGTGTCTGTATGTAACCATGGAGATCAGGCCTGAAAATCCAAGACAGTTTTATTCTTTTACAACAACAAAGGCAGACTTACAGCGAGGTAGTAAAACAGTGACCGGCTTCACTTCCGCAGCCGAGGTCCCGTTTGTCCTCAAGTTGTTGGAGATACTTTATGTTTCCACTCACCTCCAAACTTAACAAAACCATCTCTTAATTCGTGTGAAGGGTTATTACAGCTTATTTTATCACTATTCTTTTGTCAGTTTTCTTTTTAAAAAACGATAGACATGAAGTAAATGAAATGACAGACCCAAGAGAACGATGCAGTTTCATAAACAAAGCAGCTTATGATATAAGTATGATATAAGTCTATTAATCTAAAGCTACTTTTTTAATGACATTTTCTAACCAACTTCCTGGCCGGTGAGGTGAGCTGACAGCTGAACGGTGTCCTTTAGAGCTTTATTTTGCACTTTCCCAGAGTTGGCCTGTTTGTGTCCCTGTAACACTGTAACAGGATCGATCCTGATGAGTCACCAAGCAGCTACCTGAACTCAACTGTTGCTCTGCGTTTATTACTCGCAGTACTCCCCCCTCCAGTGTAGCTCTACTAAAAGATGTTTTCTTTAACTTCTGCTCTCTGCCACTCCTGTTAGCTGTTATCTTCACATCCTATAACTTCATTTTCATTATGTTCAGGGATGGGGTTAATAAATTCAGCAGGAAATTTTCTTTTGTCTCCTAAACAGGAGGAAGCTGATATTTTATCTCTAATGCTCAACAGATATCCCGCCATAAAAATATATTGAGGATAAACACCTTATTGTTGCTAAATTTAGACACCGAAGATGAACTTCCAGACAAAAGCTTGTGTGGTTTATTTAATGTACAGTTTCTGAGTCTAATTGCTCATCTGCAAGTGCCACACGATGAGGGGAACAACTGCTACCCAAAAGACGGAGAAAAAAATCATTTCAGCTCCTTTAGGTTAAACCAACATGACCGTTTCCATGCAGGACTTGATTACCTGTCAGGAAAATGTGTGAGATTGAGCAAATATCAAACATTTCGGTTTATTTTTTTCGTCTTTCCTTCCGTCTGGACTCGGTGTGAGGACTGAGGCTGCTATTTATGGCCGTGTAGCTCATAAAAACACACTGACATCACCATAGCAGGCCTGTAATGGCTGTAATGGCTGTAATGGCGTAACGCTTTTTATAATAGCTTTGTCATTCAGATGGAAAAATCGGAACACAGGCTTTCTAGGTCACCACTACGAGCATCCAATGATGCACCTCTCCTGTTCCCCCAGCAGAGTTTTCCCTCAAACCAATACAGTTGTTTACCTAGAAAAGCTCAAATCTTAATAGTGTTGATATGATTAATCATTCATAGACTTTTTTACAATGGATTAATAATTCAAGCTGTTTATAAAGAGGAAGCTGGTGTTAGCTTTGGTGTTGTTGTTATTATATTTTATGGTTATTAGGTGTAATTTATCTGTGTTATTGATTGTTTGACTAATTAAAAAAGAAAAAAGAATGTAAAGACATCAGCTTGGGCTCTGAAAATAGAAAAGATAATTAAATAGATAATAAATTCTGTGTAAAAGTAGTTTACAAATGGATTGAGAAAGAAAATAATGGTGAGAGTAAACCTGTCCTCCAAACTAAAACTAAATATCTTCTTAATTTCTGTGAACTATCAAGGATTTTTATGTTTCAAATAGAGTAATAACATAATTATGACAACATAACAAGGTCTGTACTGTATGTGTAAGGTCAGCAGATGAACAGCACCTCCAGCAGGGCTATCATTACCCCTCATATCGTAAACTTTGTTTCAGAAAAAACAAAGGACATTAGTCTTGTTCATTGTTTATCATGTAAAAACCAACAAACAAAACCCCACTCCAAATAAATTCAGTATCACCGCTGTTGGACAGTGTCCACAGTGCATTTTTATAGACAAAGGAAAGCATCCAGTTTGTTTTTACTACATCAGTCTGCATGAAAGTTTTTCTCTGGAAAATGGGCTTAAAAAAAGGTCACTTTCATTCTGTATTTGACATGTTGCTCTGTCATATACAGGAACCCATGTTACATACGCTCTTCATCCTATTCAGGGTCGACGGGGGAGTTGAGCCTATTCCAGCTGCCACAGGTGAGAGGCAGAGTACATCATGAACAGTCTGGCAACTGGCAAAAACTGGCAACAGAGCCAGTCTTTGGCGGGTTTTCACAGTTGTTCAGATGGCTGTAATTTGTCATTTTTGCCCCTAAATGTCACTATATCTCGTTCCATAAACCTTTGTTTGCAGTTTTAAAAGCTTTCCTTTGTTTCTCCCAAGAGAACTTTTTATTAAAACAGATGGTGGATGCTGACTTGTACGGTATGAAGCTGTGCGTCATCTGTTTGATGCTGGATGTTGTAAAACTACCTCCAAAAGTTCACCTTTCTTTGGTCTCATTTGGATGTGGTACTCAGGTGTGTACGACATCCAAAAGTTCCCACCTCAAGTCATCAGACATCAGTTTACATTAGTGTTGGCTTCTCATCAGTCGTGTTTCAGTCAGTGTATTTTATGTCATGTTGCATGTGTTACAAGCCTTTCCTGAGGTGGATTTTACCTGCTTGAAGTACAACTCAAAGGCAGCTTACATTCATCGCAGTGAACCTCTTCATTTCTTACCTACATGGCCAAGGTGATTGCTTTTGTCTCCACATCATGACCTCTGCGCTTTCTATTATTTTTGTGACTCTACAGTTCATTGGACAATGCACCGCATTATGTAGCTTAATTAATTTGCTCCAGAGCAGTTAACATTTATTAAAACATCTGCCCAAATTTGAAATTTTTTTTTTTTGTATTTTGAATTTTGAATAAATATGTGTTCACAAATAAAAATGTGATCTCTAACTGAGTCCCACCAATCACACTGTTCAGTTTTGAGCTTCTACATCGGATCCAGAACTATTCATACCTTTGTACTTTTTGTACATTTTACATCCATTTTTGCACATTTTACATCCATTTTTGCACATTTTACGTCCATTTTTGCACATTTTACATCCATTTTTGCACATTTTACGTCAATTTTTGCACATTTCACACTCAGTAATCCAATATCAAGCATTTAGACCTGGTATAATGTTCCCCAGGACCACTAAAACAACATTTAAATCCCCCAAAATGCAAATGACAAAGACCCACTGTGATGGCAGGCTGATAGTTTTAGAATCCACGTTGTTGACCAAACAGCAGTTTGTAAGGTAAGCCTCTTAAGTAACACAAGTTCACACCCACAGGGTACCTGCTGTACAATACTGACTCACGTATTAGTCATTTACTATTGATCTGTTGCGCTTTTGTGTGTTCTCTACCTCTGCTGCACGCACACGCACTCACACACGCACAGCTTCCAGGATCTTAGGAAAGCCAGTCACGTGTAGTTAAAGGATGTAAAGAAGGAAGCGGAACGACTGCTCACGCTCATATAAACCACCACCCAACGAACTGACTGTCTGACAGCAGCTAATCAGGTTACAGATCAGCTCTTTCTCTTGATAACAGGCTCAGATTGTGTCCTCTTAACCCCTTTGTTCACTTATACCCCCAGTTTAGATTAAATCGAACTGTAGCCAAACCCTCTTAAAAACCCTGTGACCTAAAATGACAAAAGGTCCTCACAAACACAGTGGTACAAATGAACACACATTATTTGGACCACGCCTACTGTAGCACGACAAAACACCCCTGCAGTTGCTTAACGTTTATTGCACGATATTTTGAGAACCAACGGAAAACTCTGTTGCTAAAGTATGTATCCGACACTGTGTTCTGGAGGTCTATCTTTCAGTTAAATGCACCATGAAACTCTTGTTTAATTAACTCTTTTTGCTTTTGATCTGATAAGGCTCAGATTCTGTAACGCAACACTCGAGTGGGTGAATTAGAGAACAAATTGATTTTGACAGTAAGCCAGTTTGTTCTGTACCTCGTCCACCTACGTCTGCCTGAGTTGGACTCACTGACCAGACGTGGGGGAGATGTGGGTGACAATGGTCAGTGTGTGTGGGGGAGGAAGAGCAGGGAAAAAGAACAGGCCGTTCAAGAACACTTGAAGGATGATATGAGGGGCAGGTGTGCTCATGAAAATGTGGGTTGCTCAACCATTTCCTGTTTCTAGTTATGAACAATTTCAGCTACTTTTCAGGCTGGACTGATGTCAGGCTGTGGGGACAGTTAGATGGCTGGAGGGGGAGCTGTGGGGTTTGGAGTATTCGGGAGTTGAGATCCAAATTTGGAAAAGATTACAGTTTTTCAAAGAGGCAACAGTTTAACCCTAAAGTTGCATCCATTTGGTTTTTTGCAATGCTTCAAAGGGCAACTCCGGTATATTTAAACCTAGACCTTATTTCTGGCTTGAAATATGTTCATCTACTCACTAACAACAGTTTGGCGAAAGTCGGCGTCCTTCGGAAGATATTTTGAAAACTTGAGATCCATATAACGGAGTGAACGGGGCTTAGACGATGCAGCCTCTAAATAAGGCATTATCTGTCTTTATTTCACCAATATTTTGAGAAGAATGAATGAACGAACCCGTACTATTGCTCTGTTAGCTCATAGCTGCTGTTATGTGGCTACTTGCAGCTATAGGAGAGCTAACGGAGGGAATTCTACACACACCTCTCCTGGGAGTGAATGGCTGCAGCACAGCTCATTCACTCTGGTAAGAACGTCCATCTTACTCAAAGTCGTCGTTCACATTGTCAACATTTGATAAATATCCTGCCATGTTGCACAAAACTAGCAGTAGCAAACTCCGTTTGAAGTTAGCCGACTGTCACAGAGCACGGAGTAAATAAACTGTGCTGCAGGGGGGCGTGTGGATGAAGTGGTCCCAGTAGAGTGCCTGTGTAGAAATCCCTCCGTTAGCTCTCCTATAGCCGCAAGTAGCCACATAACAGCACCTATGAGCTAATTACGTTCATTCATTAATTCTTCTTAAAGTATTGGTGAAATAAAGACAGAAAATGCCTTATTTAGAGGCTGCATCATCCCTGCCCTGTTCACTCTGTTATATGGATATACGCCAATCGTGAGTTATCTAAATATCTTCTGAAGGACACCAACTTTCACCAAACTGTTCTCGGAGGGTAGATAAACGTATTTCATGACAGAAATAAGGTCTTGGTTTAAAAATACCAGAGTTCCCCTTCAATGACAAAAAAAAAAACCTGTGTGTATGTGGGTGTGTGAGGCATCTTTGACTCAGATTCATTTACATGAAAAACCTTTTTCTTTACATGCAAAATGATGCGTAAAGGATATTTTTCTACTGCATACAAGCCTGACAACATTATTAAACGAGAATGTGTAAAGTAATTTGTGTGAAGAATCTCTGTCTTACTGAATAAACCTGCCATCAATCACCAAGTTCATGCTTGTGTAAGACGAAAAATATATTGTAGCAAAGTCATTTAATCATACAATCAGAAGTTTATCCGTCAGATAATTCAAATCTGAATAGACTCTATAAAGATACAGTAAAAAAAACTCTTCAAACCATCAGAAAGAAACGATTAAATGTCTCTCAAGCCTTCTGTTTGGTACAATTTTTTCAGGGCTGCACGTGAGGACTCAAAAATCTAAAACATTCACTTCTGTTTTGCTGAAGAAATTAACTGGCCAGCAACCCAGTAGGCAGACTGGGAGACCAGCGAGCCCTCCAGTGTGTGAAAACAACAGTAGAAAATGTGGTTGAAAAGGTTGTTTTAATCATGCCGACACAAAAACAGAGATAAAGGAGCTTCATCACTCATCTCCAAACTGTTGTTTTTAAAACGCAGCAACCATTGTTACCGTCTGCTGTTCATAGGCACAACTCCAGAGTATTTTCAGCTGTAAGGTCACATCTCCAACAGAGAATCGCCCTCCGTGCAGCTTTAGAGCAAGATGCAGCTGATGCAGCGAGATGGAAGAAGGGTGAGACATAAGATGCTAGAAGCAGCTAATGAGAGGATGCACTCATTTGGAGTTGGAGGGGGCAGTTATGCCAAAGCACTGATGGTATAAGGAAGTATATGTTGGAGATGCATTTTGTTTAAAAAAAACTTGGAATCAGAACAATTGAACATCTTGATGGTGCGTCCTACTGAAAGAGCATGTGACCACATGTGTTCACTTTTGGTTTGGATTACTATTTGCTACTCATGTGAGTAGTTCTTTTGATTTGTGGCTCCATTTTGTGATGGTTGCATGTTACTATTGTTTGTGCAGCGTAGTAATTTGGGTTGATCCCCGTGTTTATACACGTGTGTGGGCAAGTCTCCTCTTTGGTAAGAGCGTTTAGTACTACTGCATCTGTACAGTTTGCTGAGAAAGATACAAAAACTCTTTCCTCTCTGCAGTCTGTCTGGGGTTTTGTATTAAGTTATGTTTCCTTTGTTTTACTGATGGGACCAGTAGTCCTGTTTTCACAGCTTTGTTTCTGGTAGGTTTAGTTTTCATTTTTTTAGGGTGGAGGGAGGGCATCAGCCCTTTGTGGGCTGGTCTGAGTGTTCTTCCTCCTTTATTCATTTTGGCTGGCCCACCACTCTTCTATTTTGTGATAGCAAAAAAACAAAGAAAACATTCCCTGCTGTTCTGATCTGTGGAGTTCATTTGTGAAGGGACTTTTGGTGGTCACGGACTAGTTTGTGTGGTGGCTGAAGCAACTCTTCCTTGTCTGGTGGTTTGAATGTTGGTGGCCTGTACTGGGATGTACTGGTCTGTACTCCTCACTCTTTAAGACTAATCAAGGGGCACAAGCACAGACGAGTTTTGGCCATGATTTTTGTGGCTTCCTGGAGGAACCCTTTTAAGAGTGGAGGCGTTACATCTCTCTGCATCCTCACTGACCCTGTTGTTGCAGTGCAAGAGTCTTTGGGCTGAGCTTGGACTTAATTATTCTGACTGGCTTCATTATCTGAAAAGTTGTGCATAAAGCATGGCTGAGGTCATCGGTCTTGCTGCCGGTAGTGTGCATTTAAAAGATAATGCTGGCTAGGTCTTAGCAACACACAAAGTATGTTATACATTATTTTCATTAATGTCTCTTTAAATAGATTTTTCCCATCCAACAAGTGAATTTATTCATTCTAAAAAGCTGATCCATTTTTCAACCTGTTCAGACATAATATTCACATTTTTGGAAAACAACCTCCTACAAACTGAAAAACTTTTACTTCTCAGTCTCTGAAGAAACTTTGAATATGATATGTTGCATTCATTGATCTAAATCACCACGAACAATACTAAAGCGAAACAGGTTGCTTTGAAATTTGGGTGAAACTTATTGACAGTAACTTGCTATTTATAGGTAAGATATTTGCATGCAATGTAAGTTTTATGAACGCTACACTTTACTTACTTGCAGGATCTTTGAAGGTTTCCTGAAAAAGTATGGAAAAGTAAATTAAATTATTTAGGTAAATTAGTTTTTTTTAAGTCATTTTTAGTCGAGGATAAGTTAGGAACAATGAAAAGAATGGAAAAACATTTGGATTTCTGGAATATTGCCCGAACTCTGCTTTCTAAAAGATAAAAATCAGAATTTCTGAAAATCACTAGATCGAGTGCACAGAGGCCTTTTCACGTAAGCTGTATATAAAACACTGCGACACTGTGATTTCACCTGTTGGTATATCTATGAGTTTGAAACCTTAAACTTATTATTCAAACTACTGTCATCTTGGTTTTTGAGACGAAAGAGTACAACTTGAATTACTGACTAGGAACCTACACATATTATGCATCCCTATACCTGCATGGGCACCATGGATGGCCATGGCCAAGATGGTAAAAAGGGTGGATCACCTTTTCCTCCACGTTGATTTTTCCTTGGACATGACATTCAGTTCTGAGCAGATTAGACCATATATTAGCATCGTTTTAGCCCAGCCTTAGAGCGCATCTAGCCTCATCACCTATTGTACTCAAAATGGAACCATAGTTCTACAAAAAGAACATGATGTTGTATTAAAGATGACTTAAAACTGCTGATAAGACCATAAACTCTTTAGAGAAAGGGTATTGAACAAAAAGAAGTGAGACATTTTCTCCTAAACAACAGTCTGCTTTATTTTTCTAACCAAAGGCATCGACCCTTTATAAGCTGTAGGGCCCTTTTGACCTTGGCCTGGCTTTTCAGATCAGAAGACAACATCAATCTTTTATGCAGAAGAAGGTGGGTCAGAGTGAGCTTTATGTGAAGGAAAACTCTGGCTGCATTGTGGATTCTACGGATACTATGAATAATCAAGGCATGTTAGCATACATGTAACAGTGGGGTTAAAACGCATTCATCAAACATCTTGATATGTGAGCCCAGCTATCAAAAATCTTTACAAAACTGACAGAGAAATCCTGAAATTTGAGTCTGGAAAAGTCTGTAATCTTGGCATGAAAACATGTTGGAACCTGGGAAGCAACTGAAATTTAATATCACAACGGCCTCATTCATTTCTAGACTTAAGACACTTATCTTTTTATTGAAGGAGTTTCTACTTGTCTGAAAAAGAACTGGTTTGCCAGCAACAACTCACCTTAAAACAATAATTAGAAAACTATCAGGAAACAGTAAGGATATAAAGGAGGATTTAAACTGTACTCGGCCTGATATTAAACTTGCAGACTGAGTAGCAGCTTTTATTCACTTTAATGTGGATGTGGCCTTGGGTTTCAAGTGGCCTTTGGGGCTTGTTGATGTGTTTGTGTACTAGCATGCTACATGAGTAGCACAGGTCAGATAGAGCAGGTAACTGATTACCCAGTCCGGTCAAACCAGATCTGTGTGTGGGATGAGGAGAGGAGGGGAGGGGAGGGGAGGATAAGAGGGAGGTGGTGCATCCAGAGCTATATCTTTATATCCTCATTAGTCTGCCTCTTAGAGCTTTCATCCCTAAACTTTACACTCGGACCATGAATGCAAAGGATTTCCTCTGCGTTATTGCGCTTAAAGCATGCTTTTGTTCAGTTAAGACACAAAAAAAACAGACTCTGGGGGGTCAAGCTCCTTAAGCAGGTGAATATTCGGCAGTTTGGACAAACAAGATTTGACCGCTGAAGGTTTCAAGTAACATGCTGCAAAGGTGTGAGGTGAAAATGGGACTTGCTTTAATTGAAATGTGTTATTCCAGGTTAAAAAAGTGAAAAAGAAAAGTAACCAGCGAAGAGGATTTTTGTTTGCAGCATTAGTTAAAATGTAAGAATGATGGAAGATGCTCTTTCGTCACGAGAGCTCCTATAAATCCAGGGAAGAGACTGCATTGTGATCACGGTGGACTGTACATCTTTTGGAGTGCAGGTCTGTTAATTATTAACCTGACACATATAATAATATCAGCTTCAGACAAACTTATCTCTCGATGCCTCAACTGTTTGAATAAATTCCTGATGTTAATCCCCCCCACCCACATCATCTCGCTGTGTAGAATGAGGAAGTGAGACTAAAGTGCTGAGGTTAAAGGTGACACTGGTTGCCACGGTAACTCCTTTTAGGCCAGTATCAGGGGTCTTATCAGTGCTCTCTAAACTTGTCTGCCTAACAGAGATCAATGTAAATCAACCTCACATTCCTGCTCACTCTGTCGGAGTATCAGATGTTTGTGCGTTAAACTGAGGACAAGTTTAGTTTGAGTGGGTTGAATATGAACACACCCACAGGTGACTGGGCTCTCACTTCCACAGCAAGCCTGCAGGTAAAATTTCAGCCGCAGGATCAGTGCTCCCATTGGTTTCTGCTAAAACGCGTCACTTACAGTATTTCAGCAGGGGAAGGAATTTGCCGCCTTGAGATCAATAAAAACACAACTGAACTGCTGCACTGACAGCTTCATTATGCTGCTGTCACTCATTAAAATTATATTCTTACCTTTAGTACAAAGAGGACTAATGCTACCTACCACGGTTACCATCACAGCAGCTACAGCTGTCTCTTCTAATGGTATTGATGCTATTAAAGTGATGTCTAATCTCAGTGAAAAGCAAGCAAACATCTATGTGAAGTATGATGAATTATTTGTGAATTATTAAACCTTTTGTAGGTTTGTCTGTGTGATCCTATCATGATCTGTGCTTTTGTGTCTAGACTTTCTGTAGCTTAATCATTTCTTACATGCTCTTAGTTGGTATCCTAAATTCCTGTATTTTGCCTTCAGGGTTTAGATCTTTTCATTACCCATAGTTTTCCTCAGTTGTCTTAGTCTTTTCCCTTGGCTTCCTTCCTCACTCACCTGTTGCTAATCAGTCACAGCTGCACTCACTCCACTCGTCAGTATCCATCAGTATTTAAGCTCCCAGGTTTTGTTCAGTCTTTTATATCCATGCCTTTATTGCTGTTACTAACCCTCTGAAAATCATCTGTGTGTGTTGCTGATCTGTTTGCATTATCTGGTTTGTTTTATATTTAGTTTAGCTGTTTTCACAGTTTAGTTAATAGGTTTAATAGTTTTTTTTTTGGTCACAGTTTCTTGAATGAACCTAAAGTTGACTTTCTTTCTGCCTCCAGTCAGCTGATCTGCACTTGAGTCCTCATCTCTCCACCATTCCCAAAGTGTAACAGATACCAAAAGATTAACAATAACTTTTCCTTATTACCAAGTGAATGTTAAATATTGTCAGTGAGTAAAGCAGAAAAAACATGAATAATTCTAATAGTCAACACCTAAATGAAATTAGATTTAAAATCACGACAAAATGACTCATTCTAGTTGAACATCTCAAATTAAACAAACTAGCGGGGCAGACAGAGTCGAGTTTTTTTCTAACTGAATCAAACTGCTTCAAGATGAAATCACACACTGCAGATATTTAATAATTTGGTCGTTTTACAGCTGTTGACTATGTAATCAGGATTGTTTCCTTGTTTAACTCGTAACACAGAGGATCCTGCTGAGATATTTGTGCAGCGTGACCATGCAGGGAGAAGGGGGAGACTCGGGCCTCAACTACACCACATTCACACACATTTTTATTTTAGATGCATATTTTCCCTTCCGTTTAAAACAATATTTTAAAATCCAGAAATTCACACAAATCCTGACATAATCATGCTGCAATGTCTACATTAACGACATGTCAGAATACAAAAGAAAGACCTTCTGAGCATGCCTGGTGAGCTGATTTTTCTTTGGCAAACACTTGTGGGATTAGTTTGTGTGGACAAAGAATGACGTAGAATTGCTGCTCAATGTGAGGCTACAGTACAAGTTGATGAAAGCTAAGAAAAACAAAAGAAAAAAGCTGTATATTTGCAACATTTTTGTTCTGTTTTCAAGCTCATGCTCATTTCACAAAGCATTGGTGGACATGCAAAAAGTGGGCTGAGACGCCCACAATCTCAGTTTGTTGCGTACACAATGAATGAAGTTTTAAGAAATCTTCATTTTGGAAAGCGTTTTTCTGACTAAAATGCCATTTGCATGTGGATGATGCATTATCCGTGTTAGTGTTGGCTGGGCTTCAATCCGGTGTATGCCTTAAAATCCATTAAATCCCAGCTCATGTCAGTAAAAGTTTGCAAGTTTAGCTGGTGAAAATGAAAAATAAGGGCAGGTGTTGGCAGTGACCCTGAACTCTGTGACTCTGAAAAAAAAAAAAAAAATCAATCCAGCAAGCGTCCTCTGTTCGAGGAGAGGGTGCACAGTACTCTGACCTCAGTGATGTGGTAATTAAAATTAACTCCCATCCTTTGTGCTGGTATGTTGCCACATGTGCGGTTCAACCCAATTTTATCTTTTTTTCAATATTTCTCATCAGTCTCAATCAACAGCCCAAATTCTACTAATTCTGGCATCCAGGGAAGCAAATTTGCTTTTAATAGTTAGCAAGCTAGTTGTCAGATAGTTGGCTAGATTGAGGCTAAAGCCTTGTCGTAGGCCTATTTCTAACATTATAGTGTTGTGGATGGGGTTGGGTTTCACTTGCCTTAAACAGCCACTCCACAGTGTCATGGGGCTCTGATTAGAGATCATTCATATACTTTCAGAACAGGTTAGGCTTTGGCATTAATAACTACAGTTAAACTCAAGAAAACAACATAGCGATTCTTAACAACTATTTAGATTACGTTAGAAATTCACTTTTTCTTGCTCGTGAGTGAGGATGTAGCTCCTCACTCCATGGACAACACAAAATGTGGTAGATCACAAAACAAATCACCCACCACAATGCATTAATTTAAAAGCCATCCTGTAACAGAGGGCCTGCACAACAGGTTTTCATCTTGTCAAATAGCAGTTATTCTTCCTCAGTTTGGGTGATTATTAATGGAATTGTATTTTAGGATTGTTGGGGTCAATTAAAACCCAACAATGTTTTTTTTTTAGACTCCTCCTGCCACTGTTCACATTTTTGTTTGACCAGATGAGCTTCATAGGTTTTTTTTTGGTTTGTTTTTGCACTGACATGGATTTTCTGTTGAGTTCTTAGTTGTGCCAGGAGCTGCTTCTTGCTAGCTTTACCGTTAGCTTGCGTTGTATACTGTTAGCACCATAGGAGAGTGGACGAAGGCTTGGAGATGGGAAAATTCACTCAGTCATTACAATGTAATGGCAGCCACAGCATCTCTAGTAGTAACAGTTATTCTGGTAATGTTTTTACTGAAGCCGGGCTGTTAATTTTTGTGTAAACAGTGTATTACTGCAGCTGTTGCCTCTTCAGTTTATTTTACTACCCTTCTGATTTCTGCTTTTTGTGCAAAACTGTTATTGCACTGATCAAATTTAACTTCAGCATTCTTAAAATAAATAGGTTTCTTATTTTCTGACACTTTAATCAGGGTAAAGTACATGTTTGGGAGTGTTAAAAGTGTTTGTTTGACAAAATTAGACATTTGGAGACGTCTCTGTGTTCATAGTTTGTTCCTGCTTTAAGATCACTGGCATAAGCACAAAAATAACAATATACTGAATAAATTAAAGTGTGAAAACAAAGCCTCAGTCAAAGCCTTCACTGCCCCCACCCGTTACAGCTCACCCTCCCTTATCAGAGTGCCAACCCCCAGCCACCCCACCTGTAGCCAGGCCACATCGCCACTGTTACTCATTAACCAGGACTTCCTTTTATCCAAGCCAGACAACCCTGAGGTCACTGCCCGACCCACAGCGCTCAGTTTCAGGTGCTGCTCAACCACTGTACTGCCGATTTCCCAAGAAATGTGAAAGGGGCAGTAGCCAAATGTAAAGATTTTGTACTTTTCCAAACAGATGCTTTGCTTTTTATCTTCCTCATTTCCAGCTAAATTTTATTTGATATTTTCACAGCTGGTGGAGCTGACGGTCTGACTCGGTTATCTCTTTCTGGTGTTTGATGTTAGTGAGCTGAAAAAACAAATACGTTGGCCTTAGGTACTTACAAGAATAAGTTATATGACCTGACAGGTGTTTGTGAAAGAGAGAGTGAAAACACATCATTGTAAGATTGTAAGTGTTGATAAACTCGGCTTCTGAGTAATTTCTAACCACTTGATTCTTTTCTGTGGATGGTTATGATTGCTCAACACAGAAGTTAGAGCATTTAACATCTGAAAACCAACTGTGGTCCAAACCTTTTGTTACATTTGATCTAGTTAGGTTTGATTTCACATTGCACTTGTCATTTCTTTAAGTAGTCTTCAGGAATAGTTCTCCAGGCTTCTTGAAGGACATCCCAAAGCTCTTCTTTGGATGTGGGCTGCCTTTTGTTCCGTTCTCTGTCAGATGATCCCACACTGCTTCAATAATGTTGAGGTCCAGGCTCTGGGGAGGATTCATCCTTCCATCATTCTTTTTTTTTTCAGTTCAATAATAACTTTATTAATCTATGAAGGGAAATGACATAACTGCTGTATCGATTATTATGAAATATGTGGTATTATTATAGATAGATAAGTGGATTGTGGTGTTGTTTTTATAGCTTGGCAACACCTTAGCATGTGCAGCATTGGCAGGTAGCAATCTTTCTGAGTAGACAATATGGACAGGAACTCACAACCAACAGTACAACATCTCTCTGTTTGCCAGTCATAAAGCTGAGTACAGAGGTGTTGGAGTTCCTGCATCCATGTCTTGATGAAAAAAATTACTTCCTGATATTCCTGCAGTGTCCTTTCAAAGGTCCAAGCTTGTCTTATTCATTTCCCAATTCCCACGATGATTAAGGGAAGAAATGGTCAAACCATCTTTGAAATTTTTCTCTATTTTTCTGCTCTGCATCTTATGCGTCTTCTCTTCAATTCATCTTGGTTTTGGGTCTTAATCCAGGCATTACATGGGCTTCAGAAAGCTCAGTTAGCTGCTCCAGCAGATTAACAACTTATAACAGATGTGAAAAATGCTACAGTTAACAGCATACGTCCTCCCAGCAGCACAGAAAATGTTTGAGAATACTGTGTTTTTACAGAAAAGAGCTCTGTAGAAAATCTCAAGAAAATGCAAAAGAATCCCCCACAAAATGTGCAGAGCTGCTGCAGCAAGTCTGCAGACCTGTTGCCACTGATTTTCAGTCCACTTCTTGTGTCATTTGGCATAGCTCAGCCTTTTCTCCCTGTTTCCCTTCCTTAAGAATGGCTTCTTGACAGCCACCCTTCCATGGAGACCTGTTACCCCATAGCTTGTTACCTCTACAACTCGCACCTCCTCCTTAAGTGGAAGTTTGATAGCATTCATCTTTTCCACCCTGGACAGTGAAATATTTCCTGAGCAACTTCAATAAAGATGCTAAGATGACAAATTGTATGAGTGATAAAAAAATTCTGGTAATCTCAAAGAGTTGACAAACAGTGTCTGACAACTGTACGTCACGTTTAAACACACAATTTTAACCAATTCAGTGTTGACCGTGGCTGACACAGCATGTGCCACATGAAAGCAATGAACTGCAAATGAAGGTAGTTAGGTGTGCAGTGATGTGCAACATGCTGTGAACAGATGCCACAGTGGATAAAGACCCTCCCTCCATTACTGCTTGTCATTGCGACTGTGGACTGAGATCTTTTTGATCTTAATGAGGATATGCTTGACTCAACTTAATACTACTGCATACTCCGTCCAAGGTAGGTTCTCCACATTATTGTTTCACTGCTTTTAGAAGATTTAGTTTGTAGGCATGCCACGAGGCTAATGTTCTATTTCACAAAGAGAGGAGACATAATGCCAGTGGCTCCTTTTTGCATATTTCATTGCAAAAGGTAGAATGGAAACAGCTGACATGCGTACAACTCATGCCTTTACTTGATATGTGTTTGTAACAACAATACCTGAATGATAAAGAAATATGTTAAAATAAAGAACCTCGGTGAGGGAAACAGTCAGGGCTGACCAATCATTAATGCAGCTGGTATGCCCCAAGTCATTATCAGCTGGCAAAGAGCCAAGCCCAAAGCTAAAAACTCAAAAAATCTTATCAGGCTTATCAGTCGAGGTCGGCACAGCTTTTGACTGGCCAGGCCTTGAGACCTGAGCGTAAATCAGGAAAACTCGGACTCTAAGCTCTGAAATCAAAAGACAGTCTATAAGTATTTGGTCAGTTGCACCTTGTGCTGTCTTTTCTGTCTGTCCTATTTCAATTAGAAACGCCAAATATCAGCTTTAATTTCAGTAAATTTGTGTCAACCCAGAGCGTGAGAGGTTGTGCTCTATGACATCACACCTCTAACCCTTGTATGGAATACTATCCGTATGAAAAACAAAAAATCGTGGAATATGCTGTTTAGTAAACAGAAAGCTCTTCTCTTGCCCTCTGAGGAGAAATACTAACAGCAGAGTAATGAAGTGGGAAGAGAATCCTACAGGTTGTAAATAAGAATCAGGAATGCATGCCTCTCGTAAACTAACTAGATGGAAGTAAATCTTAAAAGTCTTATAAATATTGTTGCCGAAATGTTCAGCATCAATATGTGACCACAGCTATGATCACATTACCAGGCTGAAGTATCTCAAATCCAACGTTTTCCATCGGCATTGCTCATATCTGATTTTCAGGGCTGTGCAGACATCTGATGGTCAGTTCCGATTTTAAAGTCCAATTTGTGAGACACTATTTGCTTTTCCTAGACAAGCATGCGAGTGTGTCAGCCAGTGGATCACCTTGGTCTTTTAGCTCTCATTTGCCGATTTCTCATCTTTAGTATGAGGTCGTAGATTTCATGTATATTCAGTCTGTGGCTGTGGGACTAAAGTTAGGATGCTCATATCGCATACCATGTGGTTTTTTGCTCATAAGCATGAGCTGAGGGATGTCGTCTTGAAGCTGAACCCACAGTGCGGCTAATAGCTGCTAAAACAGCAAAAACTAACCATTTAGTTTTTCCTGATATTCTCAATCTTTTCCCAAATAGTTGGACAGAAGTTTGCAATCGTCTCGAACTACAAGTTATCCATAAATTTGCTGAAACGGCTGCTGTTTCCGATTTGTATTCAAACCTCCCAAGTGCTCTCATAGATACAATGTTTTCTGTTCTGCTGTTGATACAAGTGATGCACACATGAAGGGAGTTACTCACCCCAGATTCCTTTTTGTTGCCTCGTGCACGCTCAGAAAAGGGGATTGAATCGAAGAGAAGTGTCAAGGCAATCGGTTGTTTTCCTTAGCTTTGCAACTTTTTTTAAAAAATCAACTTTGTATGAATTGGACTCATTTGGTTTTTGATGAATGTGATTTTATGATTGTATTAGTGTGTTGGATTAAAACTGTCTTGAACTGGACTCCAACATTATTATTTTTGTAGATTATTTTTGTTGTGATTTGGTGCTATAGAAAAAAAAGTTGAATTCAGTTGAATCTACTGAATGTAAATGCGACACAAGGCTTTTGTGATTATGAGTTAACGTGTCAAATCTGATCTGTAACAAATCTGAGTTGAACAATGTGGAATGAATTGAATAAGACGGCAGAAAAAATAGGTAAAAAGTCATCCATTTTCAATTATATCAACAATTGTGCTTTTCACCTGTTACAGCAGGCAAGAATGCAAAAAACACACACTCATGCCCCTCTTCTCTCACCCTTGTCGATCAAACAAGGGAGGAGTTGGGGCAGGGTCACTCTGAGGCTTCCAACTGATCCCATCAAAACCCATCAACTGTGGCTGGTGTGTATGGGTGTTTGCACAGTAGTAAAAACCTGAACGAACCCCACCCCCTGTGTCCCTCCCCTCTTTCTCCTCCATAAACACTCCCTCTTTTACCCAGAATTTCTCAGGACACCCAGGTGTAACTGCACACAACACATCAACACACAGTTTATGATAGAAGTCTCACATCTCACTTTGCCATTGAGAACGACATATATATCTAAATATATGAATGTTTTATTTCTGAATGCAGACACTTCTGAAAGTGTATTCCACTCTGTGACTGTGTGTGGGCTCAGACCCTCGTCTCCTGCAATGACAGATAGAGCCGGTGCTATTAGCTCAGTGCCAGGTGAGTCTGTGAGTAAACACTGCAGACAATAGATCCAGCCCATCTCCTCCTGTCAGCCCAGCTCTCTCAAAGCCAGCCATTGTTCTGCACACACTGTGTATTTGTGTGCGCGCGTGTGTGTATGTTAGTGTGTGTGATTGGGAATATAGCCCACTGTATACAGGTCGATGCGCACAACAACATGCACAATACATGCAATGACTCATTCAGACATGTGCAGCTGTTCAGCATCAGTCCTTTGAATGAGTCTTAAATTGCATACGAACCATCTATTAAAGGGGCAAACACAGTCTGAATGACTTATATTAAAGTTGCTGAATGTGTCTTCTTACACTCAACGTTAAACTCAGTGCCCTTTGAATTAAAGGAACATTTAGTTTTTTCTTGTCAGTGTCTAACCCGCAGTTGACAGTCAGTTTGGAGAATCAGGGAGAATTCTGGCTGGGGAAATTAGCCAAAATCTGTAGTAAAATTCAAATCAGAAAAAAGTGACAAAGTAAATAACTGCCTTGTCCAAATGTGAAAAAAATCACTAAATACAGAACTTGCTCAAACTGTTTTTTAAAGCTTTGAGATGTTTCAGATGATCTTTTGCCCCTTTTTGAGTGGCTTTTAGCTAAACTCCCCTGCCAAGACTCAGATGCTCTTGAATCTTGCTCTTGTTTACTGCAGGTAGGACTCTTACTGTTCTTCAGAACTTCAAACAATCCTGATTTATATAAAAAGAGGCCAGCGTCTACCACGCCACACAGGATTCCAGATTCAGGTTATTCAGAGAGGTGTCTGAGACAGTCCAGCACTCAGTAGCAGCGTGTAAGAGAAAGGCCGAAATAGTGAACAGGAACATCTGTGCTGAGTATGGGTTGGAAGTCCCGAAGTCAAAGTGGGAGATACCTCCAAAGGTGATGGAGAATATCAGTGCTAAGATCCTGTGGGACTTCCAGATCCAGACTGATAAACAGGTGATGGCTAATCAACCGGACACTGTGGTGGTTGAAATACTGCAGAAGAAAGCAATAATGATGTAGCAAGCTTCCCGGTGTCTGGTAGAGGAGCTGAGATTTAACGGGGAGAAGGTGAGTTTCTCATAAAAAACATTCACACGGAAGGTGTTGTTTAGAAAGTTTTAGTTTTGTTTGAAAACACTCTCCCAACGATTTTGAACAAGAATGTCCATCATATTCTCTGTATTCTTCAGAAACTTTAAATATGAAATGAAAACCATGTGAGAGGTAAAACTTTTGGCTTTTTCTTGACCGCTCTGTGGAGATGTTTTAGAAAACAGTTGAAAATGGCAGACTTGAAGGATGAAACAAGAATAGCATTGATTCATGTTGAGGAGGAAGTACATGTGTGTTGCATCTGATCTTAATGGTTAAAATATCTGTCAGTCAGTACATTTGAAAATGACAAGCACTGAGCAAAGTGCTGTTTAAGAGTAAAAAACTAAGTTAAAACAGTCCACATTTCTCAAATAAAAGGATAAAACACTAATGTAGAGACCCAATCTGATTTAAATTCCAAAGAATATTAAGAATACATTTTTGAATGTGTTGGTTAGGTCCCAGTGTGAAAGGTCAGCTGGTTCTTAGCTTTGGACACAGTAAAACACAAGCGATTTGTTCTGCTCTGAGATGCCATGTTGGAGCCAGTTATTGAACTCCTGCAAACCCCAATGACTACACTTTAATGGACAGCAATATGCAGACATCATAATGAGTCGTGAGTATCCGTGCACATATTAACGTGTCGTAACCTCGTAACGTACATCTAATATTTTCAATTCCCAAATCCACACACGGAGGCTGCACAGTGGTGTGGTGCTTAGTTCTGTTGCCTCACAGCTTGAAGGTTCCTGGTTCAAAGCCCAGTTGGAGCCTTTCTCCCTGTGTAACTGTGGGTTCTGCCTGGGTACTCTGGCTTCCTCCCATCATCCAAAAACATACATGTTAGGTTGGTTGTTGGTCTTGCAATGGACTTGCGACCCGTCCAGGACGCATCGTACCTTTTCGCCCTTCTGCACCCCTGAATTGGATTAAATGAGTGAAGAAAATGACAGTATGGACGTTGCAACTATCTGTATGTGTTACAAAAAGCAAAACAATAGATCAAATAGAAAAGATTGATTAATGTAATGCTCTGCATCTATATACTATATCACAACTAAAGCTTATTTAAAACTCAACAGCATGAATGTTGACTAAGACCAGAAAAGAGAACTCACGTGACCATTTTTACAGACGCAGCTTCAGAACTGATTTAAATCTCCTGTCATTAGTCTTTAATCTTCTAACTGTCCTTTGTCCTGTCTGTTTATAAGACCTGAGCATTCTGGAGGGTTTTAATTGGACCCAAAGTAAGAACCAACACCTAGGATGAGGCATCCTTCTCTTATTAAGGCCCAGTCTGTTTAGCAGCCTTCCTGAAGATGTCTCTGAAAACAAACTACATTTTTTTATGTAATTTCACTAATTTATCTATTGAGATGTCTTTACTTTACCTTAAGGTATATAAGATTAATTTGACTGTATTTTCAGTCTGGTTTTAATGGACTTTTATTTGCTTTTTAAAATGTGGTCTCATTTAATTGTTTCACGAACACATGTGTTTATATTTGTTTTTATCTCGATTGTGGTCCTACAACAGGATCTGGAACTTTTTCCTTTCTTCTATCAGCCTCTAGTGTTTCCTCACATAATTTTCTGAGATATTTCCCGATGCAAATATGATGTTTCCTAAGTTTTTCCTCATTTTTTTCTCCCCTTAAATGGAGTGTGCCTCAGAATACAGTCCTTTAGAGCATTAGAGCTGTGGGACGGGAAGGTACAGGGTAGGAAGTTTTGTTTTTACTGTTTTTTGCATTTGTATGTTGTTTTGCTCGTTTTGATACAAAAGTGCTATTTTTAAAAGATCAGATTGATTGATAAAAGTGAAACACATTAAGTTCACACTTAACAAAGCAGAGTTATTTTATTGCTTCCTCAGGGTTTGACCTCATTGTAGTTTGTTACAACATGCTGCAGAGTCCTTTCTTAATCACGTTAATATCACAGTCCTGCTGTATATAGTCCAAGGAGGACTATATTAATCCTACAACAATAAACGTAAAGCAACTGAGGAGTTTTTTGAGGTGGTTTGAACTCAGTAAAGAACATCCCTGACTGAGGCTGAAATCTCTTCTCCTTCTTCCTTTTCTCCCTCCTCCCATCCACCATATTGTGCAAACACACCATGTAAACAGCTGAGAGGGGCATCTGTATGTATGTGTATATGACCGTGTGGGCCATATATTTGTACATTTATGTGTGCATGTCTTTATTATGGACTACAAACAGGCTGGGGACATACTATTAGAAAAAAAAAAAAGACGAGAGAGAGAGAGAAAAAACACAAGAATTAAACGTTAAAGATAGTGAGGCAGAGTCACTGAGGCCTTTGTCTTGTATCTCACACTTTAACCCCATGACTTCTTCACCTCTCAAACCCCCCAATCAACCCAACCTCCCTTCTCTCTACACACCCTACCCCATTCATCCCTCCATCTTGTCATCCCTCCACCCTGCACTCCAGCCTAGTGCAAACACTCCTCAGTGCAGCGGGAACAAAGCACGGATGAATAATGGCAGTGAAATGTCACTATTTCTTCATGGCTGCCACCTCCTCCCCTCGCTGCCCGCCAGTGCCGAGCCCAAGGTTAACCATTAACCAGCTGGCAAAGCACCTGAACGTGGAACAATGAACAGAAACAGAGAATGACGCAGGGAAGGTAGAAGCAGGAGAAGACATTTTATTTTTTCATAAAAGCACTGACTAATCTAGTGCAAAAGTTTTCTTTGGGGGCAGCAAGACACTTAAAACTTAAAGGAATGATGGTTAAAGCATGGTTTCTGGAGTCATGTGACACCATCTCTAAGATTAAGTTGTTTTTTTGGTCAATATGTAAAAAAATTTAAATAAACATAACGGATGTCATGTATGGTTATATATTTCTTATGCAATTCATCAGTGAACTCAGAAATTTCCATTTTATATTTCAATAAAAATTATATTTATGTTCAATACTTACTAATACTCCATTTAGCCATTAACATTGATTTTAAACTCTTTGTTGGAGGCCAAATATTTCCAAAGATGAGATTCTTCGGGCTGCACTGCTGTTTTTGGAATGGGGCTAATAAGAAAACAAGCACTGAGCAAATTTCTCTTCCCTATTTTAGAGTAAATAACTAGGTTGTGCAGCGCAGACATTAAATGCATTGAGCTTTTTTAGATGTTCACATGCAAATGTCTGATGCTGAATCTCTGGTGAGAACACAGGAAACATTTTCCATTTATACTCACAACAGAACAGTGTGCATCCACTCCAATAACTACAAAACCCTCCTTAAAGTCATTTAGAGTCTGATTATTTCCCTATATTCTCACAACTGTCTTATTTATAAGCTGAGAAAGCACCTCACAGCCTTTTCCTGCTTTGTGGGCATGAATTGTTTTTGAGTTTTGGTGCTTTAAGAAGCTTCTTAGAGGAGCGAGTTGCTGCTGATTGATAGGACAAGGTTTGGTGGAGTCAGATTATTTACAAAGCTTTGGAATTTTCCTCACCTGACCTTTCTTAATCATTCAAAGCCAGCCAAAGCCCTAAAAAGCTAATTAAGGTCAGAAACATTGGTAAAAATGACTTTTTTGAAGCACTTTTTTACTTTTTCAGAACAAAATTAATACAATTCTGAATTATGTCTTCATAAAATGATCAACAACTAATAACTTACCACTGTAACACAAAATTGGGCCAGAAGAGGTACAACTTTTGCATGTCCCTGTTCTGCTGTTAGAATAAAGGAAACAAATATTAAACTCTGGTCTACCTTGTTTCCCCTTAGATGCAGGCTCCTCCCGCCACCTCTGCTACCTACTTTTCACTATAAATACCTCAGTGTGTTCCCTTTCTGTCTCTGTGTCAGGCCACTTGCTAACACTGGTACCTTTGTACAGCTACCATGCCAGATGAGACTAAAATTAAATGTACTTTAATTGCAACATGTGGCCTGGTCTGTGTGAGAAGTGAACAGAATTCATTAAAATATGTTTATCGGCAGTGATTTGGAGACAATGATTTGTAGTTTGCCTTGACAGAAAGAAAGATTATGGCACAGTAGGGCAACATGCAGAGCATGAAAACATAGATGGTTCAAAGTGTGAGAAGGCTTCAGAAAACATGATGCAAACGCTCTCCATTCCACTTAAAATCCAGATGTTAGCAGGTGCTAGAGTTTTTTTGTCTGATCTGCATATTGTATGCCAGTTGCATGCAAAGAAGTGGGTAATTTCAAATCCTTTTACACTCAGAATTTGTAAATGCATCACTCTTGATTAAAAAAAACATTTAAATCCAATGTCTTTCTAACAGACTGTCCTCCCCAAAACGTGTCCATGTGGCGTGTAGATGCAGACTGTAACTATGTTAAAAGAAAAAGAAGGATATAGTGTAAAAATGACGACTGTGATGTCCACGTTGCATTTTATAAACTCAAACCTCAAACCCCAACCAAGTAGTTTTTATTTTCATCCCTAACTACATTAACACACTGACACAGACAGAATGCATGCTGGAACGAATCTCATGTCTCTTTGTATTTCTTAACCCCTTCTGCCTGATTGATTGAACTGATTGGCAGCTTGCTTGTTAAATGATAAACTCGGTAATGACATCAGCCGATCCACCGATGTGGAAATGCTTGTATGAGGGGTATTTCACTACTGCCACTTATCGGGGCGAAACTTTACAGGATAGAATTATGAGTCATATTTTAGGGTATGAAAACTTCTGTTTTATTACAAGGGCTTGCTGTTCTAGTTGATAGAGGCCTGTAGTGTCTTGAAATTATACTTTTATAGTGGACACATAAAGTCTCTCAGGCTGTAATGGACACATGGATTTCCTTTGCTCAATTGAGTCACATTAGGGTTACACAGATGATCACAGATAAATGAGGGTCAGTCACCAAATACTCCTTAGGTTGATTCATCAGTGGATGAAACAGTTTAATTTCCTCATGCTATCCGGAAAACAGATAGGAAAAGTCAGAGGAATCATATGATAAACTCTCTCAAAAGATATTAAAAAAAAAGAAACTTGCATTAATCCAGTGTAATCCAGTGCTCTCTGTTTAAGTGAGTTGACAAACCTTTTGATCACTCCAAAGGAACAGAGCCACTGGTCTGGCCTAAGCAGATGAAATCATGCCAGCTGAATGCAGGCCAAATTCAGCAAAATCAGATATTTCTCTTGTATCTTATATTGTGCAGCTTCTTGTCCCAAACTCCTGCAGTTCATTTCCACAACTTGTCCTCTTGGGTATTGTTCTTAACTAAAAATATAAATGACATAATGTGGTGTCATTTAACACCTTGGTTTTTGAACAGCTGACCATCTCCTCATCCATGTTTAATTACTTGACCGGTTCATTATTGGCCTTATGCCACAGTTTATGTCAATGTAGAGATGTGATAATATGATCAGAAGTCTACTCGAGGTGTTTCATTTTTAAAACTTACCGGATTCTTTATGTTCCCATGTTTGGCTTCCTGATTAATATATTCTGTGGCATCTGATGATCAGGTGCATATTTTTAGCTGAGCTGAGTGTTCATCAGAATTTCATCAGAATTTCAGACTCTAACTTAAAACTCTGCTCAAATAAATGTATTTCTTAAGTGTCACTTTAAATTCGGTATTTAATTCATATCAAACAGTCATAGAAAGCACCCTCTTCAGTCTCTGTAGTATTTAAAAAGTTATCAAAGCACTTATAATACTGGTGAAATGACTGTGTACAGACCTTTGTTGTAATACAAAATAGGAGAAGGTGTAAAAAAATAATGTTGAAGATGAATATTATGTCTGAATATTTGACTTAGAGTGGTTCTGTAGCTCATTTGAGAATGAATGAAAGCGTTCAGCTTCTTATTTTGATCTGTATTTTTCCCTGTTTGGTCACCTCTATGGTGACCAAAGTCATCCCATTTTTCTGGCTGTATGAGAAGTAACATGGGAGGGGACCTGGAGGAGAGGTGGGAGACGGGTGGAGCAGTGGTGTTCAGCCAGAGGAGGAGGAGGGCAGGAGTAGAGGGAGTGGGCTGGAGGCACAGGTGGAGGAGGGAGCACTTTGTAAATAAGATGTCTAATTCATGGAGCGGATGTTTTGAAGGAAACAGACAGAGGATGTAGCTGCTCTAACTGTACCCTCTGGGTCTCTCCCCCTCTGTTTTTACTGAGGAAATGAACTGAACTGGACCTGTTCTGTTTGCCTTGCACTGGAACCTCACCTGTACCAGGGGCAGGACACTTTCTCCATTGATACAGTTAATTTCCCTCTGTCTCCATACAAACCTCACTGGCAGGGTAGCAGTGAGTCGACTTCCAAAATATCCCACTCATTACTCTTGCCTTACCGCCTCCAGACTTAGAGCTGTGGACAAATCTAGCCACTGTAAAGCAAAAATATCATTAACAAGTGAAAGATGAGGAATAGTTTTTAATGTCAGTCACCACCATGGGTTAGTCTGCATGTTAGCAGTGTGTTCAACCGTGGCACAGGGCCAGAAATTAGCTTTCTTAAACACAAGCCTTCCCAGTGTGTTCCAAAGCCACTTCAGAGATGTAATATCTCCAATGGGTCCTGCGTCTGCCTTTAGGTCTTTTCTTTGTGGAACATGCCTGAAAAAGCTCCCTGAGGGGGCAAATGGAAAGCATCCTTAACAGATACCCAACCCACCTAAACTGGCTCCTTCTGATTAGGAGGAACAGCAGCTTTACGCTGAGCCCCTTCTGGATGACTCATCATCCCTAAAGGTAAAGCTAAATTCTGATGCTTGTAGTCCTAATACATTCCTAATTCCTGGTTGCTAGCCAAGCTCATGATATTAGGTGAGGGCTACGATGTTGATCAACTGGTAACCAGGCAGCTTCACCTTGGCTCAGATTTCACTGGACCACCACAGACCTCTCTGCTTTTCGATCTCCTGATTTCTTTTTCCCCCTCACTTGTGAACACCCTGACATTGTTCAGCTCCTCCTCTGGAGGTAACGGCACACTCCCAGCCTGGAATGGGCAACCCACCCTTTTCCATCTGAAAAACGGGTTCTTGGGCATGGAGGTACTGTTTCTTATCCAGGCTGCAAGCTAACCCAGTGGCCAAGGGGACTACATCATCTGCTAATAGCAGAGATGTAATCCCCGACTGAAGCCGACTGAAGTGGAAACCCCCGACCCTTGTTTACATTTAGAAGTTCTGTCCATAAAGGCTATGAACACAGCTGGTGAGAAAGGACAGCCTCCAAGAGTCCAACAACCTACAGAAAACAGGTCTGACTTGCTGTCAGCAGTGTGAATCAAAGTCTCATTCTGGTTATACAGGACCAAACAAATGGCCGGATAACCCATACTTCCAAAGCTCATCCCACAGGACACCACAACAAAACACATGAAGATCCGTCCCCTGGAGACTGAGAAGTTTGAATATTTAATTATTGAAATGTACTGAACGCTCATAACTTGAGGCCTAAGCCAGGCATTCATTTAATTTCCTAAGAAGGATTGTTAGTATTTTTAGCAGGTGATCATTGTCAAAGTATCAGCATGAAATACTTTAAGTTGAGTTGTGGTGAGATATGTCCGACCCTTACATGAAATCAGTACCTTATTATGAGTCTATTGCAGTGTTTCATCACTCCTGAAGGGAGACAGTCGTATGTAAAAAGACTATTTAAATTCATCCAACACGTAGACGAAGCCACACTTTCACATGCTTGTAGTTTACTCCAGTTTGTTTTTCTGTTTACTTCAATATTTATCTAAACCACTAATGGAGAGAGCACAGAAAAACTTGACTCTTGTGTCTCCCCGGTTACGAAATGGTATTTCCTTTCCTCTCAGACTAAATTTACTTCCAGTCTCCTGTCTCCTCAATGAATCGCCCTCATTCATGGACATCGTCTCTTTTTGAAGTGCTTTTCTTACATTTTTTCTCCTTTTTATGTCAGTGGCTGTAATTGCCACTTATGTTGATGAAAACTATTAATACTACCACACATAGAGATTCTGATATTGATATTCTGTAATTGAAACGATGGGTTTTGAGTGTGAACGCATTGGAACGGGTATGAACGGACATATTTAAAACTTTTAAATATACAACTTATTTACATAAACCATTTTAATCTGCTACAAGCTGTATAATAATCCAAGTGTAATCCAAGTGTTATACAGCAAATATGTGCGGTCTTCTTTGGTTTATTTAAGGAGTGAGGTTCTTCTCAGGCCTCTGAGGACTCGAGATTCTTTTAAAAAACAGGCTTTCAGTTTTCTATTTATCCTGCTGTTCCTGTCCAAATGAGGTCAAGGAGCTTGTAGTAGCTTTTATTGTGTTTTACACTCGGTTTGATTGTTGGGGGCACATCCTGCAGCTGTAAGTGTGTACGTGTGTTTATTTTCTGTATTCATATTGCATCTTTGTTGTCAGTGTGCAGCCTGACTGGGTGCTCGCCAGCACATTTTTGTTTGTATGAGCGTGTGTTTCTGTGTTTTTTCGGCAGAAAAAGGGAAGGAAAACTAGTTCTGGAGGGAAAAATTAATGAATGGTGGTGTTATTTATTTGGTTTGGCAGACTGTACCTTTAGCAGTGAAAAATAACCCGCCGTATCACTAATTCCGTCCTGTTCGCCGCTGCCTGTGGGACTAACAGACCTCAAGAAGCCACAGAGAAGGAGCCTCAGTGTGTGTGTGCACTTTGGTGTGTATTCGGTGTGAATCTGCCCGTGTGAGCGTGGATCGTGTAGGTAACATTGTGTAAATACGTGTATGATTTATGCCTATTATCTATTTATGGCATGTATGTGAAAGTGTATGCGTTTGTGTGTCTGTGTGTGAAGCAGATTTTCAGCAGCCACATGTAAACTCTCTGGTCTCAGAGCAAAGCTGCTGAACTGTAAAATGGCAAACATGCAGCTCGGGAAAGCCAAATGTTTTCATTTTTTGTATCGCTGCAGTTCACCTGTCTCAGCACTGATTAACAGAAGTCAGATCCATTCCCAACCTTTTGAGTGGCTCAGCAGCACCTCATCAAGACAGCTGAGGGCCCAGGGTTTTCAGGTAAGCCCTTTTCAGACAGTATTGGCTTGATCAGTCTTTATAAAAGAAGACCCAAACAGCAGGTAGGCATAAAGAAGATAAAAGATATTTTTTCTTTCGAAATATAAGCTTGTTTAATAAGTAGCTGCTTACTTTATAAGGTTTTATTCCACTTGAATGTAGCTAGCGTAGCTGCTGTCAGATCTCTCGGCACACCTTTGTCCATTGTCCCCACTTTTAGTGTGTGTTCTCAGAAAAAAATAAACTGCAAACTTGGTGGAGAAGATTCAGTAGTTTATTCTGTTGATTCTGCTCAAGTGCTAAAAAAAAATCCCTTAGGTCCAGACTTACTAAACCTGCAAATTAGTGCAGCAGCAAATCCCAAACAATTCCAACGGAAGTGTCCTGTTCTGCAGCAGAGCCTCTAATGCTTCCCTAATACTTAACAAATCAATCTGTGTGTTTGAAATGCACTCTGAAAGATAACCTATCATAAATACATAACTTGCCCAAACACAAAAATCCCTGTGTTCAAACCTTTCAGGTTCCTAGTTACCTCTATGTTTTATTGGTAAATACTGACATTTTTTAACAGCAAAACAAGTCTTGCACAATGTGATAGTAAATGTGGGCCTTAAAGGATATGGAACTAATAATAGCAGGAAAAACTATGAAGGAGAAAAGTGTGGACACACTTGTCTTATTTTGTAATGATATAAGCAGATTATATACTCGTGTTGTGTGGATCTTAGTATCAACATTTTCGATGCCAAACCTGTCCATTTTAGTATCGATTTTAGGATCGATACTTTATCAAAAGTATCGATACTTTCACAAATTTCATGTATACGGCTACATTTTCAACACAGTACATAGTTATTTCAGCGACTAACTTACATCTCCTTGTGCTTGTAAGGGGAACTACGGCTGTATCAGTGTACCCTTCTTCAGACAGATGGGATGGGAAGAGAATGGCTGAGCAAAAGCATAGTCATGTGTGGAGCGTTTTACACCCAAAAATAAAAACTAAGCTACATGCGACGTGGAGTTTGGGTACATCTTGACTTGCTTGTTCTACATGTCAGTTGCCATAATTTAAAATGAACATACAAGTTCTCAGTAGATAATTTTTTTAATTCCTCCTTATCATTTCTTATCCTTATTACAACTGAAAATGCTCTTTAAATAAAGAATGAGAAAGTTAATCTGAGTTTTGGTATCATTGGGTGGCTACAGTTTAAAACACTACATTTTAAAAGTTCCCTTCTTTTAACACGTTAAACTTTTTTATGAAAGTATCAGTATTGACAAAATCAGCTTTGGTTTTACTTGGTATCGGATCGGAATTAATTCATCACTATCATATACCAATTGAAAAGCCACTCCTATTTGTATGTGCTGCTCCGTTAAAATGACTGCATATAGTTCAGAGTTGTGCCACCTTGAATATGTTGAGCTTGTAAAGCTTTTTTATGATTTTATGATCGTTCTCACCCTTCTGTTTAAGTGGTATATGCCACCAAAATAACTGCTGCTGGAGTCTGGCGCACTTTGATGTAATATCTACTGGTCATGCACGTCATGATGTTTACATCCTGTTGTATGTGAAGTGGCTGATTCTTTTGGAAAACAAACAAGTCTGTGGGTGGATCAGTCTTAACAGACATATCCATGTTCCATGCAGCGACGTTGGGGCTCACAGATGACACAGATAACTGTGCTAATAGTATAAAAATGTTATGTTTCCTTAATGTTGCATGTATAATTGGGCTACATTTGGACATCCATAGTATAGTTGTAGGGGTAGAGGTACGTAGATTCATATTTCATTACTGAAAATGAAGTGTACCTGTTATCTTTGCTTCCTGTATTTCAATATTTGCCATTGAAAAAAATTCTTAGTCTTAAAATATTCATTTAGGGTTTCGAAAAATTGGGTCTAAAAGGGTAAAAGAACTATTTCTTATAGACACTAATAGTTTTCAGATAAAATGTCAGGCAATTAAAATCCATTCCTGGTAGAAAGATTCCAGGTAGGGCAGTGTTGAAACCGCATTCAGGTGATGGTAGGTTAGCTGATGTTGTTCCTCTTTGGTTGACCTTCAGTAGGTTTCACTCAAAGTATGTCACTGTTCAGAAAGTAATAGATACAGTTGTTTTCGCCGATGTTCCCCCACCCTCCTCTGACATTTTAACAGCCTGTTACTTTCCTGAGTGTTCGCTCCACCTTCCCACAAGTAATAATTCTTTTAAATGGATGCCAAGTTTTAATTAACTGTCTTTACAAGCAAGCAAGCCATAAGGCGCTTTGTTTGACTTTTGTAAGCTTCATTCAACTTCAAACAAACCCAGATGGAGGAGAGGAAAGGCAGGTGCTTATCAGGTGATAAATCGTTCATTTCAAAAGGCAATTTAATGAACTGTTGTTCATCGTATTCGTTGTCTTTTCACTAGAAAGATGACAATAGTATAATTCAAATTTAGTGCCTCTAATAGAGTCTGAAATATGTTTATAAATAATAAAATTCCTTAGAACTCTTGTAGAATTAATCAAATACTGAAAATATTATATATAAAACATTTTGCTTTCTAGGCTTTACAGGTTGCCAACAAAGGTGAGAATAAACAATAAATTCCAGACATACCATCTGCTCCCTGTAATTTATTAAGGATATTTTGAGAGAAAAACTCTTTGATGGAAAATTTTCAACAATACCTTATTCCTCCCTTAAGCATCACCAGTGTCTACAAAAACCAGTCCGACCAGTTCTGTCCCAGTCCTGCTCTGTTTGTTTTGAACCAGTGTACCACTCTATGTGAGAGGTAGCTAACTGCTTTCAATGAACCCTGAATATTCAATGTGTCCCAGGGTTTGGGGTTTGATTAGTTTATCTTTAACAGAACTATAGAAATATAGAACTATCTACATTGTTTAGGTTAATTATTTTACAAACTTTACTTTCAGAAAAGTTTTGAGAAACTACAAAAGAAACATGTCAGTGCACTTTACATACAGTGTAAACAAGTTCAGATGAAGTCTAACTGAATACAGGCTAATTCTTCATAAGTGTGTTTATTTAATGTCATTTCATAAAACGTTGTCTGATTCAGTCCCCTATCTTGAGCATTCATGAAGCAGCAGGTGACAGTGGAGAGAAAAGACTCCCCTTTAACAGGAGGAGACCTTGAGCAAAACCAGACCAAAACCATCTTCCTCTACTGGACTGTGGTTCAGGGGCCAGGAACATGATAAAACAATGAATGATAAAATGATAGGCAGAGGATAGTCGCTAAAGGAAAGAAGAATAGAAAACTCCTAGTGAGTCTCATCTGAGCTTTCTCACTCTATCACCTTTTTGAGGACCTTGTTTCTGTTGGCCTCTAATATTTTCACCAACAGAAAGTGTTTCACCGATGGAAACTTCTGAACGTTTTATCTAAACCTGAAACCAAAAGTACAGCGAACCAAAAACTACAGACTACAAAAGAAAAAGTGGAGACATAGGAATCAAAAAACTAAATTTAGCAAGAAATAATCAAGAATATAAAGACCAATAACTCAAAAGACTAAGAATAAAAAGCAGAAATTCCAAGATTACCGTAAGCACTTTCTGTGAATGTGACCATTGGTAGTGTGTTAAATCAAGAGGGGATGTAGCCTAATGTTGTGAATGTCAAACTAACATGGATAAGGAAAAGGGTTCATCTTCAAAAGTGTATGTCGAATCTTGAATATCACTTGCCAGCAAAACGCTCAGATGATGCAGAAATCCCCATTCACTCTCACCAAAGGCAAACCATGCTTCTACCATAAGTAGTTTGCAAAGGAGACGCCTGGACAACTCTGCCTGTGGCAATTTAGACATAGTAACAATGTGTAAAATGATTTTCTTACAGTGAGTTTTCATAAATATATGCTGAATTTTTTAATGTTCTGGTCTGTAATTGTTTTGGATTGTTGCTTGTAGCTTCCAGACTGTCCTGCACACCACATGTGGTGTTACCTATACTCACTGATGTAGGGTATGAACCTCTAGTGGTTGTAAGAGCAACTGCATGTGACTTGTATTAGTGGTGGCCATAGTGGGAAAAGTCATGTCGTAAAAAGAATGTATTTCAGTCCTAACTATGGTCATTTTCTAATCTTAACCAAGTAAAGTATTTTTTCGAAACCCAACCAGGAAGTGAGAATGTTTCATTATAATATGATGTTTACATGAAACCAAGGCAACTAGCAAAATTAAATTCACAAGGATGATGGTCAAGTTGTAAAAATAATGTCTTTTAGCCAAAACCATGATATATTTGTAGCCTCATCCAAATATTGCCATTGCCTAAACTCAACCAGGAAGTGAAGTTTTTTTTAGTAAAGTGTTATCTTTCTTAACTGAAAAGTGAAAAACCTGTTGTTGTATTTTGGTCTTGAATGCATGACTGAAAGCACTGGGCATTATCACTCTATCTGAAATATTTCCGTCCTATCACTTGCAGGGTTCGGGGGTTGTATTGAAGGGTCTGAACATACTTCAGATATGACTGTTACAAGTTGAGGACTTCCTGGTTACTTTTGATCCCTGGCTTCAAGAATTGATAAAAAGATTCCGTCCAGATTCCATACTATACACTACTTTTTATACATTTATGGTAACACAGTACAACTGATTGTATATTCTGTCATCTAAATAGCTTTAGCACTCAAGGCTTTTATGTTGTTCCCCAACTGTAAGCTTCTTTGGATGAAAGCATCTGCTAAATGTATATTAAAAGCACTCCTACTAAACTCCCATAAAACTAGCTTTTGAGTTAAATATTTGTTGCCCAAAAAAAACTAAGTGTGTATGTATAGTATAGATTAGTCTCAAGTATTGAACAGAATTTTTTAAAAAGCAGGCTTTTTCTTCTGTGTCATAATGGTCTGTCATTCATTCATGTTTTGAGCTTGAATATAAGAGGCTCACACTTCTGCATATGCCTGCTTTTAGCTTGGCTTTAGAGATGCACTCAGCAACTGCAAGCCCAGTCCTGAATAGGCCTATAGATACAGGGGCTTCTGGCCAAACGGAGGTTCAGGAGAAATTACGATGAGGCGAAATGCAGCCTTTATGAAAGAAACAGACTGCACTTGATTGCCTGAGATGATGGAGTTTGGACAGAAAGCAGAGAGCAGCTCAGTGTGGATTAATGCCCTGGGACACGACAGGCCAAGTGAAGGAAACTGAAAAGCAGCAGACCGTGCTGAAGTGACAAGACATGCATCCGTGCGTGGACGCTTACTCAGATGCATAAACACTAGGCGTGCATACTGTTCCACGGATTGACAACCCCTAACCCTAACCTTCTGCCAAACTAAGACAAACAAAATGTGGATTTCAGTCATTACAGAAACAGAAACACAGAAAGAGATTGGAATGGGGAGTATGAGCAATGTGCTGCTAATGTGTGTGTGTGACTCATGCATGAGTACACATTGTTAGCACGGTGAAAATCCTCACAGGTTCCAGGAAGGAATTAAAAAGGCTGACGTGACACCAGGATGCAAGACTGCTCAGCAGGTCTGGTCCCACCCCTCTGCTTATCCATGTCAGGATGTGTGGTGAGTGTGTGTTGTCATCCCACCGCTCTCTAACACTTCTCCGACTGAAGCAATGTCTGCAAATTCAAACTGTGTTGGATCAAGAGTCTTTTAAGAAGCAATGACATTATTCTTAATGTCTTCCTTCCTTTAGATTTCATATGTGCCTCATTAGTAGATTAGTACTCCTTATAGTCAAATAAACAGTAAAGAATATAAACCATTTAAAAATAAGCTTATAGTGAGTGAGTGAGTAAGTGGGAGACGGTGTAATTAAAGTGAATCTAAGCGGACTGCAGATGCTGGCTTCACCAATAAGAAATCTTCAAATCTTTACTTTAATGACCTGCTCCCATTGCACATATAATTTCATGTCAAAGGTTATTTACATTTATTTTACAGAAGCAGCCACTTAGAATAGCTTTGTCAAGTTCCAGCCAGTTTCCACTCAATTTCAACCATTTAATCTTGCAGAAAATCATCTGAAAGTGAAGTTCTGTTTAGTAGCACCTTTGCATTTCACCCACCCTACGGATAAAACGGTGAATGGTAACAGCAAAGTGTTGAATGTAACTGCACAATATGGCAGATAAAATACTGTTTTTGGTGTCAAAGCAGTTTGCAGTGGTCCTCAGTGGCATCTTCATCTTCTACATTTGATCAATTTCTTCTGCATGCTTGTTGTGCAGCAGTTGGTGGCCAGCTTATTGGTGCATAAAACAACTTTATACTTATTATCAAAGGGGGTTGATCTATTTAAATCTAAAGTTTGTCTCACTGATGGGTCCCCGCAATCCTCGTTGGTATCATTAAAACTTGACATATCATACTGTGGGCCTCCAACTGTGATCATGATAAATAACTGGTGCTGGCAGGCCAATACAATTTTGTCCTAAACTAACAATGCTACATTAGCTGACTTGGATATATCGGAGAAAACTGGACAGCAGATTACAAGATGGAGTCTCTGACTTTCAGATCACAGGGTACACAAACCAAAACCTCTGTGAGGTACTTGGATGTTCTGCATGCCGATATGATTCCTTATAAATTAAGTTGTTCATTAATGCAACACTTTATTTGTTACCAAGAATAGCTGCTGATAAAGGTCACTGATTGGTCCAAAGTTTGGTATTTTGGTCCCAGGTGCTTAGCTTGTCCTTGCAAGATGGAGTCTCATATAATTGTAACTTTTTACATCTCATGTAAGATAAGCCTGAGGTACTGAGTTGCTGATTTGTGTGTCAGGTGGATGTTCTCAGGTCCTTGCTGAGAGCCTTTCTGTCATCATATCACTTCTGGTTCCAAAACCCAAGATGGTGATGACCAAATGACAAACTTAAAGTCTTCAAAGCAGTAGTCTTCTAATAACTGGATGATATTATGGTGGCTAAATCTGTCTTTTGTATATAATTTATAATCTGATATCAGGCATCCTCCACCTGTTGCTCTCTCCAGAGCTGAGATATGTATCTAAGTACAATAAACAGAATAAAATATTCAAAATGTACTTTGTCCTGTGTTTATTAATTCTATGAATAGAAAACTTTCCTTTGACATTTTTTATAAAATTTTCCCTTTAAAGACTCTGATATGCTTCTGGCTCAAATTGTGTTTTTTATTGCATTTTCCATGTCCCGGGTTGCCCCCACCGCTGCACAGAAGCCTTACCCTCCATGTGTGTTTCCTCCATGCTGATTTGATCTTTATTTGGCCTTTTATACCACAGCTCTTTGAATAAAGTTACTCAGCACGCTTACGGGAAGCACACAGCGCAGCATCACAACTGGTCCCCTCATGCTTCCAAACCAAGCCTTTCCAAATTGGTCTTCACAGAATCTGCTAATTCAGGGACATGTTTAGAAAATCTTTTTCTCAAACTCTCCTCAGGACAACCTTGTGGCCCCAGAGAAGGTGATTCTAAATTTAAACTGCAGAAAGGTGGCTTTGTAGACTCAGAGGTGGCTTCAGAGGGAATAAAATCCAGAGGGAAAAGTCGGGGGAGGAAATTTGCAGAGATCAAGGAAGAAAATAGAGGCGTAGAAGTAGTATGAGAGGCTACAGCTGGCAGGACATGAGATAAAAGATCATTGGAAGATCACTTAAAGTTTTGTTTGCTCATTAACACAAAATGCTCAATAATCTTGAAGTTTTTTTTCTGTGTTAGTCTGCCAAAGAACAGAGAACAAGATTATCCACTTACTTATGCCTTTATATTATTTTGGCAGAGAAAGGGATAACGAAAGCAGGAGAAGATGTTTAAAGGACAATATTTTATAATGTAAAACCACCAATTTGTCCAAATACAACCTGAACTTCATGTTAATTTGACTTACGGGTTGTTTGCATCTTTTTAACCAGAATCATTTAGTTTGATTTTAAATTAAAGTTACATTAACTTCACTCGACCACTTGCATAGATATCATAAAGAAATAAAACATTTCTTGTGTTGCCAGATAAAATAATGTATGTATTTATACCAAATTATGGAATATAATACTATATTAAATTGATTTTGATCAAAGTGTTTTTACACCTCATGTGATAAACACTCTTTAAGTGTAAATATTTGCCTCACAATTGAGTCTATTATCTATTAGAACAATGATAAGGTAACAACTCTTAGTTTGTGTTGGAAGCTGTCTGTCAAATACATTTTTTAAGTAAGTTTAAAGATCACTACCCCTGATCAAACACTGAAAATACAAAAGATCATCCCTCATCCCTCTGTAATCACTGCCCACCTGTGGCACTGAGGTCTTTAAAAAAAGCTAATCTTTACAGTTACAGCAGAAATCAAGTGGCACAAGTTGGCGACAGAAACAGAAAAAGGAGCTGGACGGGGTCTAGGGAAGGAGAGAAATTCCCTGGCCAAGGCCTAAGAGCCGCTCGATGGGCGTCGTTCTCTACGGCCCATGAAAGGTGTGATTGTCTGATGGCTTCCCCGAGCCAGGAAAGTTCCCCCAGCAGTGGTTGACGGCCCCTCTATCTGCCAGGAACGCAGAGCCACAGAGAGAAACCCAGTGCCGGTTATGTCAGATACCACGCCGGGACACGAGGAAGGAGGAGAAATGGGAGTATTTAAAAAAAAAAAAAAGTGTGTTATAAATACTTTAGAGAAACACTCACACACACACAGGAGGACAGCAGAGCCCGAAATTAGGCTTGTCGACCGGGGCGTCTGAATGAAAAGAAGGGCAGCTCTCAATGTGTTTATTTTGACAGGGGGGAGCGAGGTGGGAGGGGTGGGAGGGCTGCAGAGGGAGACATAAATGAGAGATGAGAAAAAAAGAAGAAAGACCAGGAGAGGAGAAGATATTTCAGGTTCGGACATTCCGCCACTTCCAAAATCACAGTCTTACCGAAAGAAGAGAAATATTTTTTAAAGTTTGGTGGAGTTCAATCTGCAAAGATGCTGAGTATTCAGACTCAGCTATCACTGCCTGGCTTTATGATAAAGGTGGCTCACTGTAGAGGCTGAAGAGAGACACGGCTATAAAGATTGCATAGGTTCAAATGACTATTCAGATTCACTGCAGTGTGACCCAACGGCTAACTGATGCAGCATTGCTGTAAAGATCTGTTCCCACACACTGCAGCCCTGAACTTATGTAGACATTTGCATGTGAGAGCACGGGATCTTGACTCAACTCAGCTCAACTTTATTTATAAAGTGTTTTTCACACAATTGAACTACAACCCGAAGTCCTTTAAAGGAAAAAAAAATAAAACAGAATAAAAGGTAAAAACACGATGGCAATAGCAGTGAAACATTAATATGAACAGTAATAACAAAACATAAAGATAGTAAGAAGTAAAGTCTCCCGTTTTTAGCTTTGTCTTAAAAGCAGAAAGGGAGTTTGAATCGTGGACGGATGGCTGGCTCCACAGGAGAGGAGCCTGAAAACTAAATGCTCTGCCTCCCATTCTGGTCTTCCAATTCTGGCTGACTTGTTGGCCTTATAGCTTTACTCAAACTCAGGTGATCTTGAGGAAGGCACCAAGACCAAATTGTTAACCAATAAATCTGGATGCATATGGAGTTTCTTGAAGGTTTACTGATGATTAAAGCTCAATAAAGCTTTGGTGCTACACGTTTTCTATATACTAATAACAAGCAGGCCAGCACTCTCAGAACTCTTGAAGGTTGGTATGGAACGATGAGATCTTGAGGTCATTAAAACTTTTGTGATTAATTATTTTCTAAATTGAATGAGGTGCCAATGTAGAGAGGCTACGATGGCCGAGATGTGTTCTCTCTTGGTGGTACCAGTCAGAATTCTAGCTGCTCCATTTTGGAACAACTGGAAGATTAAGGAGTTGTTTGGACCCCCGGCTGAAATAGCATTACAGTAGTCCAGCCTAGATGGGAGGAAGGCGTAGACCTGCTTCTCAGCATTGCTTTGGGACAGGATGCTTCTGATAATGATCATATTCCACAAATGAAGAAAGGCATTCTCTATCAGAAGGCTGTGATCTATTGACTGGGATGAAACAGGAAGAATACAAACATCCAAGATTAAGCAGAAGCTATGTTTACATGAAGATACAACAAAATGCAGGACTTGTACTGGTAGCGATGATGGCTAACGTTAAAATCAGCAACTCTAAGGAGCTACAGATGTGACCACATTATAAAATGGCTTCATGACAGCTCTTGATCCTTTCCAGCCACCATCCTTTGCTCAAACAAAGCCATACTCATAATCTTTCTGGTATTCCATTCTTTTTGGAGACTTTGAAGTTGCACATTATAAAAGGTTGATGGAAACTTTAAGGGTTCCTCAACACCAAATCAATGTGACGGACAACAAAATAACTAATGAACACACCACAAAGATGACTTCCAACTGCTGGTCAGAACGTACAATCCGCTCCTGAGCAAGAAGACAGTTTAAGTTTAACCAGTTTCACACAGAATATATTAAGTCTTGGACAACAAGTACAAAACACTTAAAGCTCATTTTACAAATGCTATTGATCGATACGCTTCATCACAGCTCTCTTCCCCTTCTACTGTGGATCAAACTGTGCTGCAGTTACACAAAAATAAGTGTGGCTTGTCTACCTGAGCGTGAGAGGTTTTCAGCCTCTTCTCAAGAAGCCCCGTTCAGCCGCATGCCCCAACGCACACACATGCACACGCGCACCCCGTCTGGTGCCAGCAGACATAGTAGAACTCATTCATCCACCCGCAGCAGCCGCCTCCCCCTCCATCCTCTACCACTGGCCTTCAAACCTTCCCCCTGCTTTTTTCGTCCCTCCACTCTCCTCCTCCTCTTCATCAGCCCCCCTCTTCAGACCATGTCCATTTTAGGTTTTGGGAAGGTAGAAAAACATCTGTAGGATGAACAGCCAGGATGGATATGTTCATAAAACAGCGTGGGCCATTCGAGACACCAGCACACGCCAAACCGAAGTAGACTGTGTCCAATCTGTCGCCACAGACCTGCCTTGTTTGTCTCTGTTTTCTGTGGAAAGGACACACTGCTGCAACATTTCTGAAGATGAGATGCATTGAAATAGGACTCCTCAGAGCATCCTCTGTTTATAGGAAGCTGCCGAAGAGTTCCAGTTATAAATCATTTTACAGTGCAGGGTTATCACCAGTTAACATGGACACCCTTAGACAGGTTGAAGAGGAGGAGGAGGAAGATTGATGCCTGGCTCCCAAGCATGTGCGTTGTGCTGGAGTCTAACCTTGACACTGCTGTTTTTTTACTTCCTTTTTGTCTTTATTCTTGCTTTCTTTGTTCTACTACTGTACCCTTCAACTTTGATAGGCATTAAAGGGTTAGGTTTTAAAGGAAAAACATTATAGTGAGGCATGAATAGACACAATAAGATACAGGTTATTTTAAAACACTTTGGCATTTTTCATGTTGCCGTGGTGATGTATCACTCGAGCCCAGGAAACCCTGCAGGTCCAAAAATGAAGTTTTGAGGGTATCGTCTGTATTCAAAACTGATGCATCAGGCTCCTGACCAAGCAATTAGTTTATCAACTTTGAGTAATGACGGGTTGGTCCCAAAGTAGTCTCAGAATCAGGTTTTACACTCTTAAGTTTTGTGTTTCCACCCACTGCCCCTCCAGCTGACATGTGAGGACAGTTTAGAACAACATGTGCTTTATACTGATGTCAGAATTTACCTGGGCTGCAGCGTCATGTGAGCGGCCATTTTTTTCAGCTGTATTTAAAGACGTGGATTCAGAATCTTTCAAACACTTCAGATTTCTCCCAAACGGGTCACTTCCATCACTGGTTAAGTTATTTTGTCTTTGACAGACTGGATATCACTAAAGTATGAAAACATCCAAAGACCAGGTTGGAATGAGCTGCCGTTTGTCTGATCCCTTATCGGGCCGCTCACTAAATGATCTGCATGGGTATATATGAAATCCATGAATTCATCAGTATATTTGTGTCTCTAAGTTGGCAGTTAGCTTACAGTAGCTAAAATATTGTTGTTACAGTATGTCCAAACTGCATAAATTGCGATGTTCCTCAAATGTTAGGCAGTTAATTTTCATTACAGATCCTCTGCACCAGAGGAAGCTCACCTTGATTTACACATTGCCGGGAAAACAAAAGTTTGGAAACAGTAAAGAGGGTGTTCTTCTCTCATGTGTGGGTGCTAATTTAAAGTCCCTGATCGTCTCACCAGCATAGTATGTGGGTGGAGAGCCACTAATCTGCCCCAGCTGGGTGCTGCAGAGGCCTCTCACTGAATGTGTGTGTTTGTGTGTGTTGCTGTTAATTGGTCCTAGCCGGGGGGCCTGTGATTGGAGTTGGTGGAAAAACAAATTGGCTGCAGTAACAGGTCAGTGAAAGTGAGCAGGATCCTCATTCCTCTGAAGCGTGTCACTGGAGGGTTGATTAACCAACGGCTGTCAGTCATCCCTTATCTGGAGAAACTGATGGTGGCCTCAGTGCCTTTCAAAGAAGTCCTTAAACATCCGCCATGCAGTTTTATTTTTGAGATGTTTATTCTGCTCTCCTACCTCAGAATAAAACTATTTGAGTTATTTAGTATTTATTTTAAAGAGTATATTTACAGTCAGCATTTATTTCAAATTATTCTCAAGCCAATACAAAATTAAGTATTTAAATTCCTTTGAAAATTGAAATGTTCTCATGAAGATGAGAAGAAAAAACTGGTCCAAAAACATCTTTTATTCTCTCAAGCGGGAATCTGTCCACTATTTTTTTTGCTGGTGGCAACATTTTCAAAAAGTTGTCGAAGCTTTCTTGTTTCAGACAGGTATAAGAGGCGAACCTCATCATTTTAATAAACCATGCGGTTCCACTTGTCACAATATGACAACAGAAGAGCCAATCAAATCCCAGCTGAGAGGGGTAAGCCTGAATTACCTTTATTACACCTGTTCCCACCCAAAGACACCTGTGCAGATACACAGGAGCTTTAGTTTTCATACTTTTGTATCATTTGTTTTCGGTAGGCTATATTGCAGACTAGCTTTGTGCTTCATACACTGATTATCAGATTATTTTACACCCAAAAGCTTGTTTCATAGTTTTCTTTTGAACTTATTTTTGTGATTCCCCTTAAATGCGCATCAGCAGCAGTTATTCATGGAGGAGGGAATCATTCATATTCCCTGCCCCTTTGTTTTACAGCTGCTCTGCAGATCCAAACCTCCTTCTCTAGCCTCTCTGTTACTTTTATTTCTGCTGTATTGTAGGCCACAACCCCAGCTGTTATATTGCCCCTGCTTACATGTATGCGTGTGTTTGTGTGTCCAGCTGTACACACACAACTAATGAACTAAGTTCCTGACGGCAGTTGTCACGGTGGTGCGACTGTCTCAGTGACTCCGGTCAAAGGCCACAGAGAAGCTTGATTTGAGTTCATTCTGGCCTGAAGCTGCGAGAAAAAGCAAATTCAAAGAAGACGAGTTGGAGTTTTAATCAATAGTTTGTGGTTGTCACTTTTATGTTGGATTTACATGTTTAATAATCTAATCATGGTCATCTTTAATAATGAACATGATTATTCTGGGATCAGGTGCGCTGCATCAGCATGAAAATTATAAGAAATCATTTATCCTGTTGTTTAACAGGCTACTGAATGTATCTTTAATGTGATGTTGAGCAGTAGCGCAGGGAAATTGTATAAGCTGTGTTTGTTTGCCCAACACATTCATCTTTAGTCTTACTTCCATACAACTTTTTTGAAAACAGTACAGCAAGTGTCATACACGCCATTTTGATACGACCCAGTGATCATCTTACCTCACAAAATAAAACATTTGGCACCATTTGAAGGCTCCTTCCTGTCTCCCTCCACTGCAAAACAAAGTGCACCAGAGCCCAGAAATCCTCAGAAAAAGACAAAAGCTGAAGTATCCACCAGTGATAAAAATGTACTCTATTACATTGATTTAGAACATGCTTCTTTCCAAAGCAATTTACCGATGACAAGTATATCTTGGGGCAATGTGGGGTTCAGAATCTTGGACAATCTGCAACCTTTTAACTAACAGGGCCCTCCACCTCTGAAGCTACCATCACAATCAGATGTGTTTGCAGAGATTAAACTGAATATTACTTTTTTCATTCCAAAGAGGATTCATTTGATGTGCTTAGGGAAAAAAACTTCTGCTCGAAGAGTCCTGCAAAAATCCATGCCTGAAATGTAATAAATACGAGCAACAGTATCATAGCAAAGTGTCCTTAAAGGTCCAGGATGTCGGATGTAATGACATCATCTAAAGCAAGTTTTAGTGTGTTTGCTCTTGACTGTTGTAACATTTTCATAAAGATTATTCATTCCAAGGTAATGAAAACTCACTGGCTTAGAATGAAACATTACGTTGTTTTCATGCAATCCTAGCAGTTATGGTAGGACACTTTAATGTACCTCTGCAATTACTTCAGCATCAAGCTGCTTTTTTTCTGTAAGGCCTAAAGCAGATTGTGTACGTTATGAAACACCATGGTTCTATCAGAAAAATAGCTTTGCATTTTCCACTTCTGAGGTGTTGCCAGTCTTAAAGACTTATGATTTCCTCTGTTGCCTGATAATTAACAGTATACAGCACCACATGTTTCTGTCCACAAAGAGTGGACAGAAACATATATGTGCAGACAGCCACTTTGATTAGACACCGTCTCGCAGGCAACACAGTTAGGGTCGATCAGCTCCCCTCTACGGCTCCATGGAGGCCCTTTTTTGTTTGGCGGTTGTGAAGCCAAGTCTGTTGAAGGTGCAGATGGATTTCCCTGTAAACCCTCTGGATCACAGCTTACTTGCAACAACTTGTTTCTGCACTCTTACGCTAGTTACAGGTATTTTTAAATCCTTGTTAGTTTGCTTGATGTACTCCTTCCAGGGAAGCAGTATCAGGGAACTTAAGCAGCTTTGCTATGTTAACTTTCAGCTCCCAGTGTTGTGCAGGCTGCTGATGTGAGCTTTTGTGCAGCCTTAGGTCCCCCTCACTGGGTGGAGGTGCTTGATGTGGTTAATTTACTTATAGATGGCATTTGTTATGGTATTGGGGACTTGATCATCAAGACAGTTGTAGCAAGATGATAATGTCACCATTTCCTGGTAAAAAAAAAGTTTTGATGGTGTTTACAGAACATCGACAGCTTACGTGAGAAATGATGACGGGATCATATGTTGGTGCATCATGATCTTAAGACAGCAGCAATGAATGAGCTCCCTGCTGGGCGCCCTGTGTCGTCAGCATGTGAACAAACATACAGCACATGAACACACCACAAAGACCACATCCAAATGCCAGCTTGGGCATACCATTGACACCTGCACAAGAGGACATAACTCTTCACAGCAGAAGGGGTGTGTAGTTTATTTGCTGTATTCAACAAGGAAAACCAGAAGACTGTGTAGATGAAAATGTAAACAAAGCCATGTTTGCTTTTCATCACACAGTTGTTGTTTGCTCATGGTAGAGGTTTGAGTGTAGTTCAAGGATAGGGTTAGTGAGAGCCTTGTTGCAGGAAATGTATCAGCAATGCTTGACCTGTTGGTTGTGTGGAAAGTAAGGGGTGAAAAATAAAAATAAACCTCATTAACTGGGTGGATTGGCCCACTATGCTGAATCCAAACGATCTCTCTCACTGATCAACCTAGTCCAGATTCAACATGTTACCCTCTGAAAAGACAGGAGAGGTGGATGTTTATCAGTGATCCAGATGGTTGGTGAACAGGGGCCTTTATAATTACAGCCAGCCAGGCTTCCAGCTTTTGGTTAGTCACCTAGACCTTCTGTGTCTCTCCAACTACAGACTGGACCCTAATAATTGATGGTATCTGAGTGTTGCCAAGTTTAAGATGGTACTTGTGTCCTTTTATTTCTTCAGCACCAGGAATCTGGACTTTACTAGTTCATGTGAGCCCTGGTGATCATTTCTTAAAGTCGTCCCATATCCATCTGTTGCCTGTTGACTACTGATGGGGTGCTGGTTTGACCAGCTTGTGCGTTATTAGGCTTGGAAGTCACCAGCCTTTTCCTGACAGTCACTGATTATTCCAGACAACACACAGAAAACTCATTCTGACATGTAAACTTCCATTCTAATGGGTGGAGTACTACTGATAAGATATCACCATGGAATATTGTTTTTGTGTTTGTGAGTATCTGTACAACCCTAACCCCATAAAAGCTAAGATTAGGAAAGAAATACCTCACATAACCAGTTTCATGTGCTTCTGTGTAGGCTTGTTTAAACTGACTCTATTTGCCTACGTTCCACACCCCTTTTCCCATTTTTTTGCCCCTTTTCATTACAGGAACCAGGGAGTCAAATAGCTGAAGCGTCCAGAGATGGTCCCCTACTGTTTACATGCCAACTTCACCAGAATGGGTTTATGTTCGTCAACCTCTCACATCCAATCCCCTCGACCCTTCGTACTCGTCGGTCATCATATATAATCATATTTTGTATATTTCTGAGGAAGAGTAAACCATCCCACACACGTCTCACCTGGACTGCGGTACGGATAGTTAAATATAGTTAAAGGTCATTCAAAGCACGTTTGATTTGGGCCTTGTTGAATATTAAACAGTCAGGGATTATCTGAGCTGCACACAAAGCTGCACAATTCTGATTTGCTGTAAATATTTGCAGCAAATAATCAGAGTCATGAAACTATTTGCAGTGCCATGGCTGTCCTCCTCACCGCTCTGCGGTGCTCACCTACGTTAACATAAATATGCTTATATTTGATTTGTTTATGTCTATGTTGGGATTACATAAGGATTAATTTTTTCTGTTTAATCTTGTTCAAGTTTTCCGTTTTATGGTTGTAAACTTCATAGAGAACTGACAGAATGGCCAGTGCATTGTTATAATTCAATAAAAAATATTCATTTTAATAACTTAGAGAAAACCTTAAAAAACTAATTTGATTGTTTTTTTTTTAATGATGAGTAAATTTTTTATTGCATGGAGCAAGTGATGCTATACATCTTAGATATCAGTAGACAGAAATACATTGTATAGTTCAGTCAGTCAACGCATCTTAAACAAGTTAATCTCTTCTGGCAGCACCAGCTTAACGGTCTGAGGGAGTCGGGTCAATGACAAAAGCTTCTCCCAAAAAGAGGAAGTTAATTTTAGAGCCCACATGTGGATGCAAAGGTGGAATGTTGTTTTCTATTGTCAGCATTTACTCATTTTATGGCATATGCAGGGTTAATGGCAGGTGTCTGCAGGGACGGGGGGAGCGATGTCGATCACAAGAAAACCAGTTTCAGAGCCCAGAGGAGGTGACAGGATTGGGCAATACATCAAAGAGGCCACTGTCAGGTCGACAACCAAGCCATCACTCATATGTTCACTGAGGTGTATGTGGATACATCAATTCAGATAAAAAAAAGAATGAAAACAGCATAACTCATTTTGGGGTCATTTTGTGTTTTAGATACAATGAAACTGAAGAAACAGAATTTATTTAACGCTTTTCTTGTCCAGTGACGACTTGTTCACCACATTCACCCACTGATACTGTTTTATTCATATATTTCTTTACATCACGCTCACACACCAATGATCACACTAACACTTACACTAACACTTCGACATGTGGACCAGAGGGGCCACGTTCAGTTCACCAATGTGTGTGGTGTGTCATGAAGTGAGGACTCAAATACACACAGAACCCCAGAAAGCAGCCACATGAACTCTGAAAGGTGGACATTTAACAAACTAATTGAAAATACAGAACAGAAGGCCCTACAGTAGAACCGAATATCAACAAGAAACCAAAAACACTGAACCCTAACAGAATGGAAAAGAACTGACATGAATGGGTGGTGAACACACTTACAACAAACCATGCACTGAGAAAAAAGTCAAGAAAAAACGGTTTTCATTTCCATGGAGCAACTCCAGTTTTAGAGATGGTTTAGGTTGGTTCACTCCCACTAATCTTTGATAACACAGAGTATAGTCAGTGAAGAATGGTTACCAAATGGTAGAGCAGGACGTTAAAGGGTTAAACACACGAAGATAATGAGTAATACAAAACAGGTGACTGGCAATCAGTAACAAAGACCTGGGGCCAGGTCTAATAGATTTATCTGCTAAGGAAGGTTGAAAACTGAGTGAAATGTGCCAGAAGTAAGCAGCAGCCATGGTTAGAGTTGTTCGAATTTAATAAATTAGCATAAAAAAATGCTCATTTTAAAATAAAAGGATCTTCTGTGCTTCTTTTTCTTCTTTAGCATAGAAAACACTCAAGCATCTAGTGAAAGAAAGGGGATCATTTGGACCCACCATTACTGAATAAATATCAGGTCAGCAGAGTGAGCAGCTTGTATCATCTTTCATTTTTGTGCCTTTTTCTTTCCTAAATACAAAACTTGATAATAAATTATTATGTTATCAGATATACACAATATATACAATATACTTTATACAGGCTCCTTTTAACAACATGATCAGATTCCAAAAGATACCAATTGGGTTAGGGTACAATTATTCTTACAAATTTCTTCTATATCTTTCCTTAACCCCATTATGTTTCCCAACAAGGTCAAGTGCTCAGTAAAAAAGATTAAATCGTACCCCTGGTATGATGCAAGGGCAGGAAGCAAATTTAACTGAAATAAATGAGGGAAGTAGGAAAAATTAAGTAAAACTATCCATGACACAGAAGGAAAACAAGCATAAACCAGGCAGAATACAGAGCCTGGCAATTTAGCTAATGCTAATTTGACACAACACAGGAGCTAAGCAAATTCAGTATGGACAAGAAAATCAGGAGATCCTAAAAAGTGCAGTGCTACAGAACACATAGACCATGATGATATCGAGCAGTTTTCAGATATGTGGTGCAGTGTAAATTAGGTTCAGTTTGCAGCTTCTAGAAACAAACAGGTGGGGATAACGTCCGAGCCTATCGTTGTTTTTTATGATTGCAAACTCCTTATTTTTCTAATTCTTATCTTTTCGAATTTTTGTTGTAGTTTAAAACATTTACCAATCAAATGCATAAATCTGTGTGTAGTCACAAAGGCAGAAATGTGTACACACACTCTTTTCACCAGATTAATAAAGCTGTGTGTAGATATCGTTCTTCTTTATGAATTCCAATCATCATGAAACTATATGAATGTGCACCTCACTGATGTTCCTAATTAGCATTTGCATGTAAAAAGATTGTTTGAATCGCAAGTAAAAATGCATGATAATGTAAGCCTCATCTTAAGCTGAGATACAAGGAAATCTTTTATTTGGTTGTCTCCCTTTAGAATTCCAAAGCAACCCAATCTTTTACTGCTTAAATCAAAACAAATATTCTCTATTTAAAGCCTCAAACACCTTACGCACGACCAAGAAACATGGCTAAAGTTACTCATAGCACCTACAGGTAAGACTATATTATAACAACTAACAATGAGAAACATAATTAGACAATAAACCTCATCATACTGACCTGATTAAATTCGTTTGTGATATGTTAGATAATCAAAAATATGTCCAATTACTCTAAAATCCTTATCACTTCACATTCTTTCTTTATAAATCTTGAGTGAGAATGTTTTTTGTTGTAGATATTGGCTTTAGACAATTACAGTTGTTGATTAGGGGAAATAAAATACTTCATGGTTCCATTTTTCGATGCAACCATCAACTTAACGGACGCCCTTTTGACACTTCAGTTGCTCTCACAACCACTTAAATTTACATATTCTTTTATTGTAATAATAGGTCGTTATTAACTGAATGAACAAACAACCCATGAGATTGGTTTTGGGAGGAGGAGAGTGTCAACAGTTCGATGTTTCCCCATTTTTTTCTGTTCATTATGTTAAACGTAAGCAGAACTAAATTGTGTAAAATTGTCTGTTTTCTGTTGATTTTATCTCCTTTACTGAAAGACTTATTTGAAGTAGATCAAAGAATTGTTGGTAATGACGGATGTTCTTCACCCCTCTTTATGCTAATTTTTTCCCCTTTTCATCTGAATCTGCTTTCATAAACCAAAACAGACTGGCAAGTTTCTGAGTTTTGCAGAAAAAAAGAGTCTTAGGTGGAAGAAATTCAGTTGCTTTTTATGAGCCAGAGTCTCACTTGCTTTGATACCACAAAAACAAACAAACATCAAAACTGAGTAAATACAGTGAAATCTTTCTTGAGAGAGCCCTGTTTGACCTAACTGGTTTCAAACTGAGAATCAAAGTCCTGGTTCTTACCCTTCAGCTCCAAACATTGGGTGTAAAGTCAGGTTTGGATGTCGGAGTAGAGCCAGTTTCAACAGAAAGGTTTGACACATTGCTCTATCGGATTCTGTTTCTTGGCAAAGGATGGACGCCCTGTCTTCATCCATCTGTGAGCTGGAGACAAACACAGTCTTTGACATGCTCTGTGTGCCTTTATATGTGTGTGTGCGAATGTCTGTGATTTACAGCAGTGGACAGTGGTGGCCGTCATGTCAATTCAAGTACTGTTGTCTTAAAGTCTAGCCAGTAGCACACACACACATTTTCACTGTGTGTTTGACCCGACACATGCTCTCCAGATGTTGGTGAACATTCCTGACGGTCTCATCACACTTGTGGACATGTCTACTCACACCATCCTGACACTGTCACAGTCCACTTGTCAGTTTGTTCAAATTGAAAGCAGCTATGAAGAGACAGCACATCCGCTCCAAAAAGGGCCGAACCACTGACCATTTTCTGTTCTCTAATATCAAAGCATGAACATTGGAGGAAAATGTAACAATGAAGCTGCCAAAACATCAGCGGTTCCTCCTTCCAATGATATCAGTGAAGACCTCACAACCCACAAATACATTTAAATATTTTGATCCAAACACCCTGATTTGACAGAATTAATCCCCTTTTCTTCCTATTTTTTCATTTCAACGGTTCATTGTGTCTTAAAGAGTAATGAATTTTGTCCAACAAATAAGATGGACAAGATACTTACTGATTCTTAAAGATTTACCAAAGACGCTCCTCCATATTGCTAACAGTGAACTCAAGAAGTTAGGCTCAGCAGATGAAGTGGTCCCAGTAGAGTGCCTGTGTAGAATTCCCTCTGTTAGCTCTCCTATAGCTGCAAGTAGCCACATAACAGCAGCTATGAGCTAACAGAGCTATAGTACACGTTCATTCATTCATTCTTCTTAAAGTATTGGTGAAATAAAGACAGATAATGCCTTATTTAGAGGCTGCATCGTCTAAGCCCCGTTCACTCCGTTAAATGGATCTCGAGTTATCTAAATATCTTCCCGAAAGACGCTGACTTTCACCAAACTGTTCTTGGTGAGTAGATGAACGTATTTCATGCCAGAAATAAGGTCTAGGTTTAAAAATACCGGAGTACCCCTTTAAGGTATCTGTAAAGACTCTTTTTACTGATTTGCTTTTGTTGAGAAGAAAAACTAACGTGTTTTGTAGTCTACTTCAAAAAGTTGGAATGCTGTGTAAAGTCTCATATCAGATGTTGAAATTGGGACATTTGACTATTTCATGAAAAATATTAGCTCATCTTTGATTTAATGGCAGCAACGCATCTTAAGAGTCGGAACAGGGGCAACAAAACGCTGGAAAGGAGGTGGTACCAAAATGAAACAACTGGAGTAACATGTTGAAACTAAGTAGGTTGTGTACAAAATGAGCAACTTAGAGAGGCAAACACTTTCAGAAGTAAAGATGAGGACAGCTTCATGGATGAGATAAAGCTGTCTTCAAAATGTTTCAGACTTTGAATAATCCATTTACAGTATGAGACATCATCAAAAGTGTCAGAAAATCTTGAGACATCTCTGTGTTGAAGGGACACGGCTGAAAAATATTTCTGGATGTCTGTGATCTTCAGGCACTCAAGCAGCAGTGCATTAACACGGACATGATTTTGTCATGGAAATCACTGCATGGGCTCAGGAACACTTCCACCGTCTGTGAACACAGTCCACCGTGCCATCCACAAATGCAGGTTAAAGCTCTATCATGCAGAGTAAAAGCCATATGTGAACATGATCCAGAAACGCTGACGTGTCCTCTGAGCCAAGGCTCATTTAAAATGAACCGAGTGGAAAACTGTTCTGTGGTCAGACTCCATGCTAAAGAGTAAAGGAAATATCCACCTTGTTAGCACTCATTTCAAAAGCATGCATCGCTGATGGTATGGGGGTGCATCAGCGCCTGTGGAACTGACAATTTGGATATCTGGAAAGGCTCCATCAATGCTCTTTTTCAGGGAAGGCTTTGCATAGTTTATAAATGTTAAACCACATTCTGCATATATAAGAAGTCTAGTTAAAAACTGTAAAATAAAAAAAAAGGCAATAAAATTCATTGGAAAAACACTAGTGTCATGGATGGATTCAAACATGCCCTTATGAGGTTTCCTCTAATCATTTACTATTGCTGCAACCTGTGTTTCACTGTGTGTCTGATTCTTTGACCAGGCAACAGTACGAGACAAGTTGTAACGTGTTGATGTGTCACCAGGGCAACCAGCAAAATTGTGTTCGTTAAGGTGATGCTGGCATTGCAAAAAGGCTGCAATTCAACCCTAAGTTTAATAATGTTCTTGTATTATAATGATGTTTTTACCAAAACACAAGTAGGAAATGACAAATGTTGCCACAACTTGTTAACCCGAACCACAGAAAAATGGACAAGTTGGTGTAGTAAAAAGAATGTAATTCAATCCTCGCATATCGTTTTCTGACCTGTACCACGTCATGTTATTGTGTACCAGCGAGTAAAAGTTATTGTGTATGTAGCACAGGACTGAAAAAACAACTCCACCTTAGGAGTACTGTGGCTTGAAGAAAGAAGCTCTGTGCTCTGGAAACACTGTGATATGGGTTATATTTCCCTCCTGCTGCCTGTAGAAGCATTAGTTTGAAGGATGCACCTCTGCATTATATTTAAGAGTATTTAAGGGTAACAACCTGTTCGCTCTTTGTGATTGGAGGGCTTGTTAGAATGAAAGCATTAAGTGAAAAAGCAGCTCTCCAAGTTTGTATGATTCAGTGTATTTATCACTTTATGCTTGAGTGACATCCTTTCAGTTTAGAAAGTATAGGTGATTTTGTGAACAGATTATTTGATAATACATGAGGGATTTTCCCTGAACTGCTGTGCACCAAGTTCCCCAGCATCATAACGTATGAGTTTTCAGGATATTGTTCTTGAAAATTCCACTTCTGTATTACCAAATATCTTGAAACTTTAGACGAAAGCAGGTGTTGATGCATAACATTTACAGTTAGATTGTTATCACTGTTCATTCATAACAGTGTCAACATATTAAGAATGACTTCCTGGCTTATTTTCAAATTTACTGTGGGTCATGTTACAGAGTTGACGAACCCAACAGGTGCTTAATGTGTTATCACAACTGAGACAGTATCCCTGACACAAATTAAGATAAGATAAAATCAACCCGCAATAATCCCTTAAGGAAACCGGTCGATGCAAACTGTCACAGGAAGTTGTGATGAAAAATCCAAATTATTTATGAATTTGAAAACAAGAAAGAGAAATAAAGTGGGAAATTTAACAAAAAATTAAACCAAGAATTTAGCTGGTGGAGAATATTCAAGCTGGAAGAATGAGGGAAGAATTTAATTCTTGATTTCTGCAGTGACTTTTTAACATTCATTTACAGCACGGCAGTCCCTACATTTCCCAACAGCGTGCTGTTAGACCTCAAGGGCTCTAAAAAAAAGCTGTTACTCAGGGGTTAGAACCAGCAACTGATGTGCAAACCTGCCTCCCTGACCTTTAATCTGTTGCTGCTTTGCTCAACAGCAGAGAGGCTGCCTGTTCTCGTCGTCTCGCATTCTGAGTCTATGGTGCAGTTTGGATCAATATTGTCCTCCCTGTATGTCCCTGCACACACACACACACACACATACCAGGTTATATGTAATCAGCCTCCTCCTCTGTGTTCGACTCTCAGGCCAACAGTTTATCTCGAACCTTTTTGCAACACCCACAGCCAACGGTGCAAAGTCCAATGGCTTATCTTTGCCTCTGTGGCGCTCCGTCCGTCTGTCTGTCTGCCTGAATGAAATACTAACTGACTGTCTCATGGACTGAGCTGTGGTGCCTTGAATGTTCCTCGGTCATCATGACTCTCTGACAGACTTACATCTTTTTTCCATCTCGCTTTCTGTCCGCTCTGTTTCTCAACCCTCCTGTTTATCACCTGCAGCTCAATCTATCTCACACATGTAGTTTCTGCATTTTACACTTGATTAAAACGTCTCTGTTGTTGTATTTCATATAAGCGTGTAAGTTAAGATTGTTTTCATCAAATGTTAGGGCAACGTTTCAGGGTTGAGTGTAGTACATATGATTAGTCAGTACCTACAGTTGTCAGAGCGCTCTCAGTTTGGTGAGTGAGAAATGGCTCATGACAGGCCAGCCAAGCTAAAAGCATCTCAGATCGGGGCCGTGAGAAAGAGGAATTTTTCGTGATCTAAAACAACTTAAACCAGAAATATTTCATTACACTTTGAGGAAACATTATAAAGAGGATTTTTACAAAACACATCACTTTTGCATCAGACAGTTTGTCACCACACACAGTTGGGACTCAATTCAAGTTTCTTTATTTTCAGTGGCAAAAAAAAGCTATTTTCTGATTAACTTTTAGCTTTAGCTTGCTTGTTAGGCAACCATCTTTCACCAAGCTTAGAGCGCTCTGACTGCTGTCTGCTGCAGGTATGACAGACTGCTCTCGGGTAGTTTTCACAATCCTTCATAAAAAAACAAACATCCCCTCATTCTGCCAATAATGTTTTGTTTCGTCTTCAACCCAACCCACATTATCTCCAACATCTTATAGGTCTTTTAAACATAAAAGGAGAAAATCCTCTGTGTGTACTATATGTATTTGAAAGGGAGGATTTGAATATATAAAATCCTTTATTGCCACATTTACTTTTCTCCCATCCTGATTTGAACAAATACGTCTGTCTGAGACTGTGCTCAGCTATCTTTGACTGCTTTATTGTCTTATGAACTGTCTCTTCGTCTTTATGAGCTGCAGCTTTATCTCAGTATATCTCTGTCTTACTGCACTCCTGACTGAGTGTCTGACGGCCCCTTCACAGCTTTCATCCTCCCGATGCTGTCTCTCAGCGTGATTACTGACTTACACTATCTGTTGTTTCCTTTATCACTTACTAAATCAGTTGATGTATGTCGTGTAAGATATCTTTTAAGCAAAATTATTCTTAATTTGGGTGCTACACTAATAATTTGTCATAACAAAAGTAAAAACATCCACTTAAATCTCTTGGTGTCTACTTTGATTTTATGAAATTTAGTGGAAACTTGCTGTGAGTTCAGGTTCAGACCCCAAACTGTTTCATAGTTGACTCGTCTATCTTTTCATCTGTCACTGCACTCATTATTTCTTCAAGGAAAAAAAGAGGGAGCGTATGTCCTGAGGGCTGAACTGTAAACGTGCTCCTCATTCTCTCCCTCCCTTTCCTCAGGCTAGAGCAAGTGTAAACAGTACATCCACCTAACAGGATCCAGGATGCACTGCCTCATTTGCATTGCACATCTTAGAAACGCACACACACACACACCCTTTCTTTCTTTCTGAACTACAGCAACAGTGGAATATTTTTTCCTTATTTCTGAACAAAAGTCTTTAATTTCCGCACAGAAGCCCTTTGTGCAGGTGTGTATGCTGGCAAGCTCTGTGGCGGATTTGCCATCACCCGCAGTACAGCCTGAGAGTAGCTGTCACCATGTATTCAGTGGGGCATACTGAGAGCCTTTTTTTATTTCCAGCAACAGTGTTGCTCTCATACAGGTCCAATTTAAATTCTCTCTCTAAATATGCAAACACAACACAAAGTGATTAGCTTGTTGGAAAGATCTGATTTTAATGCATTTTCCTTTGTTTTTACCATAAACAATCACTAATATATCTTCATGTCACATCTTAAGGGGTGTCTAGATAAAACAATCCTGCACAAATGAGTGCTTAGCCTCTTTAATTAGCTAAATATACTGAAAGTAAGAATAATTATGAGTAATTGTTGTCCCAACTATGTTTAATCAGCTTAGAATTGTGTGACAATAAGTCTATGAATGAGACATTTACATTCAACACCGCCCGACTCGCTCTCCATCACGTTACACCACCATGTCATTACATGTATCCAGAGGAGACAAACCCAACGCTGGCTTTTTTCCTCATGTTTTTTGCTTCCACCACACATAAACATCCAATGTTCAGGATGGGGTTTTAAGATGTAGCGACACAAAGGGCACATTTCAACCCGCTCAGTAACCCCCGAAGTCAAGTGGCTGAGAAACAACACAAAAGGCCTGCTCTGGAGAAAGTGTTTGGTTTCTTTCCTTCTGAAACACTTGGACAGGAGCCCACTTTGCAACGTCACCCAGAAAACATAGAAAATGTTGGTAAGATTGAATCTTTTTTATTGTATCTTTTAACACATAAACATGATGTTTTGTTAATCGTAACCAAGTACTTAACAAAGTCGTAGGTTATAATAGAATAATAACGGAATCTAAAATAAAGACCAAATGAATAAAAAACCAGAGAGGTGAGGACGGTGGCACCTTCATAAGCCAGAGAAACCTGGAAACCTGGTAAACCTGTTACCAGAGAATTCCACTTGGTGAAGTCGCACCATGCAGGATGTAAACGGTCAACATGGAGATCATGAAAGAAGTTAGTATTTGACTTGTGTTAATGTCACTGCTGGATAATTGTAGATGTTCAATCGTGGATTTTGGATATCTGGTCACATTTGTTTCAACATTGGCTTTACTGGTCTCCACCTTATTGCATTTTGAGCATGTGTTACATCAGTTTCAGAGGATGTGCACAACTGATGCTTCAACTGAACACAACTTACTTTGGGTAGCCATCATAAACAAGGAAACCTGTAATTAAGAGTTAGTATATTTTCTACTGGAACACTGGGGACACTGGCAATGTTTATTTATACCTTTTTTCTTATTTATGTATTTCTTAATTGACTCACATCATATTAGTGATCAATTTAGTTTGTAGTATCTGTGTATATATTCTTTATTTTTCACTATTCTCTAGCACATAGAGGTGATTTCCACATCTCGTGTTCCACTGTCGTCAGTCATCAACTCTTCTCTTTCTCGGACTTTCAGTGTTTAAAGCAGATGCAATAAACAGCCAGCCACAGCGAAACTATTCAGAGTAAGGTTGTTTGGAATTATGCACTTCGAAAGATTAAAAGGAAATTTAAAGATGGATCCCACTCTCACTTTACCAGAAGCCAGAGACACAAAACTGTGTCATGACAGATTTTTGGTGCGATGAATGAAATTTTTGGGGATTAATTCACAGCAGTTTGCAGAAGTTTAATGATTTGTTTTTATCTTAAAGTTAATGTCCTTCATTTACTACATATTAACAATCAATGTCAAATTATAGTTTTGTTCACTGTGCAGAATTAGTCCCACAGTTTCTTTGATAAGAGCTAAATCTGGGTTACTTTGTACCACAGTCAATGATGCTTGAAGCAAACAAGCACAAACTGAGGATCGTATCTACTGCTGAGTTTGACTTAAATATGAATGCTTCAGTCTGAGAATTGTGTGATAAAGAAGCAAATCCCATATCTTTAGCTACTGCTATTATGCTTGTTTGTGAGAGATTGTTATATTGTGACATCCAGCCTGTTATCAGCAGCTGGTATCTGTTCTCTAAGATTCTAAAACTGGGTCAGTTACATCTTATGGAAGAAATGTTTGAAATTTAAGGGTCACATTTAAAATTTTTCCTTTTTTGTTGCAGAAATTGTTCCTTTCCAGCTGCTGCAGAGCCACAGTGTGTTTTACGTGCACTCCAACATGTGTCCCTGCATGAGAAGCCTGGACTGAGTGTGACCACTATCAGCGTGGTCTCCTGATTACTGAAGGGACATATCAGGGTGACATTTTAGCCTGCCAGGTTAGTCATACCTGGAGCTGCCGTGAGTGTGTGTGTCTTTGTAGCTGTGGAGACCATATCAGGCAGGCGCTTGCCTATCTTATCAAGCCAACTGCTCTAAAGGGGACTATTGTGCATGCAAGGTGACGAACTCCCTTAGTTTCACACTCAGACTGAGACTAATCACCATTTCCATGGGGTGTGTGTGTATCTGCATGTTTGTATGCATGTTGTGCTTCTTTTGAGAGCCATTATCATTATGTCATAAAATGGAGAATGTATCAGAAAATGCTCAAGAACAGATTTAAACAGTGGAGTAACATTGTTCATTTTGTTGCTGATGTGTATATTAGGATCATGATGCCACACCTGATGTGACAAAGAAAAGTGGAATAACAAATGGGACAAGGTTGAGCAACTGTCAGCAGACAGACAGACAGACAGACAGGAGGCATGGCGACAGGGGAGGGGAGCTGGATTCCAGGGACAGAAGGTTGCAGGAACTGCGATCAATAAATCAACTTTCTGTTATCCTGCACAGGTACAAAAGAAGAACCATTCATGTGCACCAGAAGTTACTTTGTATGTTTTTTGGAGCAAAAATTTGCAACATTTCCACGTGCATAACCACTCCTTCCTATCATCTCCACGGTAATTCAGCAGGTGCCCATAATTTAGCTGCTCTCTCTCTGAAAAGCTCCTCTGACATAATGGAAATGATCCATTTTCAATTTTTGGGAGAAACAGATGAAAATCTGACTGGTCAGAGTAAAGATTGAAGAGGAAAAATGTTCTGTCCCCCACTCCCTCCCTCTTTTTGTTTTGTTGACTTGCTGATAGTTTTTCTAGTTCAGGGTCAGAGGCAGGTTAGTAGTTTTTGGAGTGGTCTTGCTCCAGGCTGATGGTGTGTACGGAGTTCTGCTTTGAGGCTCTCAGTGCGATCCAGCCGTGTTTAGTCTACCAGTCCTACATGTCTCACACCACAGTCATTTGGTCAGGAGCTGTTTCAACAAGACTCTGCTATTCCTGTGGCACTGCTTTGCCAAGAAGAGCCCTGATTGATTGATTGAGCGGGAAGAATCCAAATCATGATGCAAATAACAACATGTAATATCAATTAATTTACTTTTAAGTAAGTTGTTGTTGCAAACTCTGTTGTGTTTTTGGACTTTCAGAAAGTTTGTGCACAGGGGGTAACACATTTGCTGCAAAAGATGTATTTTATTCAACTAAACATTTTTAAATATAATGTAAAAGCCAGTTGGATAACATTATATTGATTTTAACATTCTTAAGTCATTTTTACAGAATTGTTTGTCTCTGTGAAAGCCTGAAAGAAAGAAATGCATGCATAATTTTGGAGAAAGAAAAAAATCAAATGTACCATTTCTTCCCCAAATTTTTTGCCTTTTTAATAAGAAAAATGAAACAGGAATCATTTTAATCACATTTAAACCAACAAGAAATGACAACGACAAAAAAAACCAAGACAATATATTATATCAGCACACTTTCAAAGTTTAAAAAGCAAACATAGCTTAAATAAAGACATTTCTCTTTGAAACTAAAATATCTTCCACAAAGGACATCATGTGACCTGAAACTTCTGCGGCCCCTGCTGTTTATCAGAATAATCCTTCGACAGATTGTCGATACATTGATCCCTTATCAGATCAGCAGTCATTTGAAGAAAAGGCACTTTTTTTGGACATCAAGGGTCATTTGACACCCAATTGTTACACTGATCCCATTGAGCTGATGCATTGACAGTGTTGGGAGGGCGTTCCTTAGCATTGTTGTAACACACACACAAACACACTATCAGCCCACTTGGCCTGTAGGAGCGCCATAGTGCAAAGTACTGTATGTAAATCCTCCCATAGTGCATCTCTCCCCCCTCCCACTGTTTTAGTAACTGACTGAACTCCTCTTCTAAATGTTACAGTCTGCAGAAAGGCATTCATTACAAGAAATGGTTTGAACCAAGAGGAACAAAAACACATCCTAACTTTTTTTTTTTTTTGCTTTTTTACCACAGTTGCTTTGTCTCCTTCCATCTTTTTCTTTTTTTTCTCTTATTTTGTTTCTGTATTAACCAACAAATATACAATTTTTGTATAGATCTCATGAGCTGCATTTACACTGACGGATGAATGATGATGTGACAAAGATGACAGAACTTTTTTAACAAAAGCTGTAACACGAAATATGAGCTCAACTGTCTCCCGTTGCAGTAACCTGAAACCCATCTTTCCATCTTTGGATATAACACCCTCACATCTGGGTTGTAACTGGTCGACAGAGCGCCTCATAAGATATATTAAAATTTATTCCCTTCATAAATAAATGCAAATATCCTCCTCCCCTGCACTATTACCAGTATTTACATTTTGTACAAAGTAAATTTCTGTCACACGGTCCTCCTGCGACAGGCAAACACAAGATCTGACTGACTTACATGATGAATCAAAAGTCCTTCTCATCGTCCAGCCTCACTTTTCTGTCTTCCATGTAACCAACCAGTCTCCTTCTTTGATAAGAGTCAGTTAAAGATTCTTTTTTAAGTTCTTTGGTCTCTCAAACATGGCAGCCATTTTAAACGAGAGTCCTGCGATGACCACTGGACTAGAGCCAGACAGGGAAAGATAAAGAAAGAGGAAGATAATTCGAGCTTTGGTGTCCATTTTAGTACAGAGAAACAGAAGTCTCCATCTTGACTCACCTCTACAGACAGGTGTGTGTGTGTGTGTGTTTGTAGGGCACTGAGTGTCCATATTAGGAGGCGTTGAGCACCGAGCGGCTGTACAGAGTTTGGTAGTAAGCGCCTGAGTCCATTGCGGCCGGGCCTGGGCTGTCATAGATCTGCTTGGCTCCCACAGGAGAGCCGCCAGTGTAACTGTTGTAAGCCATCACCTGGTCCTGGTAGGACTTGAGGTCCATCTTCTGCTCGTTGGACATGAGGTTGGTAATGGAGAAGGGGTGGTTGAAGTTGTAGTGGGGGTCCAGAGACTTGAGGGCATCATTCTGTAGGTCCATGTGATGCTGCATGGGGCTGGGTAGAAGGTGAGAGCTACCAGCTAAAGACTGTGAGTGGTGGAGTGGGTTGGAGGAGGAGGTGCCTGAGAGGGACAATGAGGATTGAGGGATGGAAGATGAAGTGGAGGAGGAAGGAGGCAGGGAGACAGGTGGGCTGTGGAGGTGGGAGGAGGACAGCTGCGGGCAATCCAGTGAAACCAGGGTATTTCTCTGATGACACTGATCATCTGAGGAGCCCGGGTGGGAGTTATCTGAGTGGGTAGAGTCAGCTCCCTCTGATCCACCTGTAGGGCTGCGATCCTCCACCAGGTGATCTCCACTGTGACCTCCTTTACCAGAGCCCACTTCCTGGCTCTTGCCTCCTTTTTTTGCCGTCTTGTCCTCAATCTTGAAGCGTTTCTGGCGCCTCAGGTAGCAGCCATTCTCAAACATGTTGCCTGACTGTGGGTGCAGAGTCCAGTAGGAGCCTTTACCCGGCTTGTCTGGTGAGCGAGCAACCTTCACAAAGCAGTCGTTGAAGGAGAGCGAATGGCGGATAGAGTTCTGCCAGCGCTGCTGGTTCTCGCGGTAGTAGGGGAACAAGTCCATGATCCACTGGTAGATTTCATTCAGGGTGAGCATTTTGCTGCCACTCTGCTGGATGGCCATAGTGATGAGGGATATGTAGGAGTATGGTGGCTTGGCATGGGTCAGGGAGCGTCGGTAGGGCTTAGGGGGAATCTCTTTGGGTCCTGGACGACTCAGGCTCCCCGTAGAAGGATATCCCAGCTGACTCATGGACTGCCCCATATTTTGATAGTGGGACAAAGAACCCAGGGAGCCTGGAGCAGCAGGGCCCAGCTGAGTCAGAGATCCTGAGCTGAGGGATGAGGCCACAGGGGAGAGGGACATGTGACTCGGCCCAGAGCCCATTGATGTCAAAGGGGAACTGCTGAGGCTGGAACTGGGATATGCCATGTTCATACCTGCGGGGGAGGCGGTGGCAGGGTTCAGGTTGATGTAGCTGTTGATGGAACCCATGGAGCCCATGGAGCCCAGACCCGAGTTCATGGTGCTTGGAGAGGAATACATCTGGAGTCAGAAGGAACAAAACAACATCTGGTTAGTCCCGAGGAAAAACAAAGAGAGTATCAGTTCATATCAGACAACAAAAGTTTAAAACAATATAAATAATTATATAAAAGATGTATTTGTTCGGAAAAAAAAACTTTTTGGAAACAAAGAGCGTGATTATTTGTTGTAAGTGATAGATGGAATTTACTTTTTTGGGCAAAATATGTGTGAAAAGTGGAGAGAAAGCAGCTTCTCCATCTAAAAGGTGAGTCTTATCAATGCACAATGAAGCTCTCAGTGTGCGGAGAGGACATGGATTTCACACAGCGATGTTAACCTGAAAATGCGTAAAAAGCGCGTCATGGTGCCTCTCAGCTCAGACGGCCTCCTTCACTGCTGCCACGGAAAAAACAAGCTGTTCACAATTTAAACGAAAATGGAGGAGTGCTTTCATTTCCAAATAAACTATATCTTATTTTTTACAAATATTGATAATTCCAATTGTTTTAATGAATCCAGTTTAATGTTCAGGATGTGGAAACAAACACATCACAAAAAATCTAAATCTATGTGGGATCAAAGGTATCACAGCCCGCTTGCTGATTGTGGGTTAAATATTGTCAGACTCTTTCTTCTTGGTAATTTCATCAGGTTGAGTTGAGGTGAGAACTGAAGCTGCTGATGGAATTAACTCTTAATTGAATTAGTGAGAAAAAAAGAGTTTAATTAACACTTGAATTGTCGCGAAAGTTCATCCTGCAGAGACTCAAAGGAAGACGAACTAAGAAGAGCAAAGTTCTATTTAAAAAAAAGAAAGAAAATTTGGAAAGCTCAATGTGGGCAGAACTTAGAATTGAAATAAGACAATCGAAATATTACCGGGTTTTTGTGGATTGTAAAAATCATTTGGTTTCTTTAATTTATGAAATATTGAAAATAAGATTATTACCAAGATGTCGGTGTATAAGATAAACGGATCATTTTCAGTTGGGTCATTTTTTTCTTTTTTTGGCCTTTTAAAATCTCTTTAATAATCTATTTCGTCGTGATTCTTACTGCAGTTCCATCAAACTTGCTTCATTTAATTCTTACATGATCGTGTAACACTTCTGAGGAAGTTTTCGGTTTTAATGCTAAATTCAAATCTTCTATTTATCCAAGGAGTAGAATTGCATTTTACTTCCAATACGCAAATGAGGTTTTGCCTTTTCCCCCATCTGTTTTTAACATACAATACAAACCTCCAAACTTTTCCACTTTTTACAACACGAAAAACTATTTGAGTTTATTTGTAATCATGTTTGTTATACTATACGTGTGAGTGCGGTTTTACCTCGCTGGCTTCACTGTAGAAAGTATTCCACTCTGGTAAATCATGGGCTTCCATCTTCACAGAGCTCAACATCCCCAACACAATACTTTAGAGCGGAAGGATTTTATCTATCTACGATTGGATTTTTAAGAAAAAAATAAAAAAAATGAATATAAAATCCTCAGCAAAGTTGGTGTTTTTTTTCTGGGGAAAATCCAGACAAAAAGTTGTCCCTCTTTGCACCAAGCAAAATTAAAGAATTTAGTGTCGATATTGCGTAAAAATGACCAAAGCGATGCGACGCTCGGCTCCTGGGAATAGTTAAGTCAATATTTCTTATTTGTCAGTCATCCATTGTTTCGAAAGCGTAATATTGTTTTGGCATCAGATGCTGACTTCTTCTTATGGCCCGTTTTTCCCCCTCAGTCCGCCGGGGCCCTCGGGACGCAGTCTGAGACAGACGAAGGTTCAGCGGGCAAATACGGTAAAGAACTCTGGACGTCCTCCTCTTATAAACTGCTGTTGGTACCCGCCCCGCTCTTCACATTTGAATACCGCAGGATCCAGGAAGGGCCCAGCGAAAAGGCCGATGTGGCCCCCTGGTGTGCTGCATATTGGCCCGGCGGCTGCACCGGGGCCACCCGGGCGTCTTTCAGTGAGACAGCTGCGCTCATTTTTGTTATTATTGTCAGATAAAACATGATCGCCCTGAAGCTGTGAGGTGCAGAAGTTAAAATAGTTTGGTGAAATTTGCGCTCTAATGCTTCCTTTCAAAATATTTTTGTAAAATAAAGTGTAACATCTCAGCATTTAAACTGAAAATAAGTTTGGGGGGAAACATGAACGGCAGTTTGGTGTCAAAGGAAATGCAGATTTTTAACTACGTTCATTGTTTTTTTTATGCATGTGAGGGCTGTGAAAGTCCCCCAGCCATCCCTTTTCTGCGGTTTAAAGCTTCTAACACATTCTGTGCGGACTTAGTTGTTCTAACTCTGTTTTAGATGTTGAGTTTTAACGGTGAAATGTGACTATTTTAAAGATAGAAATGTTTATATATTTCCTAAAGTCCCAACTATCTTGAAATTGCTTGACTTTGAAATGAAGCATATCAGATCATCTGGTCCACAGCTCTTAAACACCACGCAACATGGCATCATCATGGGAAATCCTCTCCATATTTGTAAAAAGGGGACCTTTAGTAGCAGTATCTGACTTTATGTTTGTGCGTAATCTGTGCGTAAAATATCTTTCCTTTAAAACGCCACTGCGCACCCTGTCTGAGTTGAGCTTCGGATGAATGTGAGAGGCCTCCTCTTCTAAAGAACTTTGCTGTTGAGTCTCTTTTTTTCTGTAAAACGCCATAGAGAAATACAATAAATAATGTAATCCTGGCGTAATGCATAGGGTCGGACTCCTGTGTCGTGGAATACACATCAGGCCTGGGTGCAGACGGAGGCCTGTGAATGTCAATGCCTCTGCCTAATGGTCAGTCAATGGAGATGTAATTGATGCGCATGCGGGAGGTCGACGGGATTAGACTGTGAGAAAAGATCCCGAGGAAGTAACAGGAAGAAAAACCAGAAGATGCCACAGAAAAGATGAGTTCAGTGTGAGAGTGCTGATTCCATGTGGGAAAGTTTTCCAGGCAGCTGTTTATGATCCGCGTTGCCTTCAGGGACACTTTGATTGTATTACTGAATGTAGCCTTTTTTCTCCCTCAGACGCCATGGACGCCATCACCTGGAAGGACTCAGCGATTAGCCTATCAGCTGTTTGCAAAAAGCTGTCAAGTCGATTAACACTCGGAATGAGCTCACACCTGCGTGTCTGTAATGATGTAATTAAGCCCGAAAGAGACGAGCCTTTCTCATCTGCTTGGAGGTGAAGTTGTAGATAAAAAGCTTGATAAAACCATGACCTCCAGGCTCTGATCTGGACAGAGTGAAGACACAGAGATATGTTGTAGGCTTTTTAAAGATGAGGTGGGCATGATGCATTTGAGGGACTATTTCATCATGATTACACAGAAACAGGCCCGCTTTGTGGGGCTGGATCAGATCCATAATGTTTTATCCTGGTTTACAGAAACAACCTCTTCATCCAGAGTGACTGCAGAACCTTCGTTTGGACCCTTTTGGTTAAAATGGTTTGGTTCCCGTTTGTAAACTGGTTTGGGATTTATATATGAGATCATTTGTAACATTTGTTGCCAGTTTTGTCAAATATGTTTGAATTCAGTCCGTCAGAGCAGTTTAAAATACCTCTGAATGACTTTTGGACAGAAATGCTCCACCCAACAAACACAAACACAGTTTATTTAACTGATTTCACGTCTTCTCACACTTGCACGAGTTTAGTATTTCCTTTTTTCCTTTTCTCTTTTTAATAAACATCCTTGATCGATGTACATTCCCAGATCCCATTTTCCCCCTCCAGTCTCTGCAGGTTGTTTTTCATGCCAGTTGAGCCTCCATCGTCCATTAACACCTCTATAATTGGTTTAACAATGGCTGTAATGAGCTGACACTAATCGAGGAAACGGCCTACTAGAAGCACGACGGCCGGGCGGTGGGGAGGAATAACTCACGGAACCCCCACCGCTAGACATCTTTATCGCAATAAAAACGACAGGTTTCGTGAAAATTGTGGGAGTTTGCAATTTTATTCGAGCTGATTCAGGTCAAAACCGGTGAATCCGAGCTGATTTCTCAGGAAGTGTCGAGTCTCGGTCCAGCCCCCATTTCTTTGCTTCCAAGCAGCCTTTTCTTTGGACATTTTCTGCTTGTTCACTTATTTTCAGTCCAGTCCTTGCACCTGACCATTTTCAGAGGAATGTTATTTTTTCTTTGTTTAGCTACTTAACTCTGACTTGTGAATCATTCAAGCAGAAAAAAGGCTCCTAACTCAAGGGATGAACCAGTGTTTATTAGGCACTTTGTCACAAAGACACATCATTTGTTCTCATTTATTTAGTTGCATCTATGAAAAACAGCAAAGATAACACAGTTTGACAGACAGAAAATAGGATTTCTGCCATTAAGAAGCCATTCTTAAGGAAGGGAAACGGGGAGAAAAGGCTGAGCTATGCCAAATGACACAAGAAGTGGACTGAAAATCAGTGGCAACAGGTCTTATGGAGGGATGAATCCTCCCCAGAGCCCGGACCTCAACATTATTGAAGCAGTGTGGGATCATCTGACAGAGAACGGAACAAAAGGCAGCCCACATCCAAAGAAGAGCTTTGGGATGTCCTTCAAGAAGCCTGGAGAACTATTCCTGAAGACTCCTTAAAGAAATGACAGAAAGCTCGTCTCAGAGGGTTCAGGCTGTGTTGGAGAATAAAGGAGCTCAGACCAGAGATTCACTTTAAAGCTGCTGAGAAAAACTCAGTTTTTAATGAACTTCCATTCATGTTTACATATGATTCAGTGAATCACTGCATCCTTTTCCTTTTCCCTGCATCAATGAGGGCCGCATCAAGGCTTTATCACATCACTGTATGAGACCTTATTAGAATTATACACACTCTGTTGGCCCTTTATACTGTTTTCCATTTATGATTTTAATAAATCACTTCATAGTTCCCAGTTTCCTGGGAAGATACAAAGAAATAAGGTGGCCGGAAACATTTAGGTACTACATGTATCTGTCCAAAGACCATATTAAGATGTTGTCTGTGCAGCTTTTACTCCGTCAGTCACTCTGTAGTCAGGAGCGCCACCTTGTGGCCCTGATAAAACAACAGCTCTGCATCTTCCTGCTCCACAGCTGCACGGAGACGAAGCTCTGAATCAAGCTGAAGAACCTGAAGAAGCTCTGGTTCTCTCTACATTCTGAGCTCAGTGTTGTCTAACACTACGACAGACAGTACATCACAGAGTTAGTGAAATAATCCTGGTCAAAAACTGCTCAAGCAGATGGATTTTGATTCGTCACATTTCCCGAGTCTCAATTAAAAAAAGAACACACGAACATGTAAAAGTTTCCATCCCGTTTATTCCTGGTTTCTAAAATTTTGTACATGAAGCTGCAGTAAAACCAACAGATCTACAAAGAGGGGAAAAAGGTACAATGATGAAAAGAAAGTTGAAATGGAGAGGGATGCACAGAAAACAATGAACAGCCAGTCGACTTTCCAAAGGTTTCAGGTAAAAGCCGTCTGATGGCGACCGAAGGGAAACAGATTCAGGTCAATCATTGACTTGACAATAAAGAGCCCATTTGCACTCTTACTTCCCCTGAGGTTCCCAGACAAAAGCAGATGGTAAACATTTTAAAAGGCACTTAACAAGGGATTGCATTACGAATCAGTGCATATTCTACTTAAATTCCATTTCTCTACAACAGACCCGACCTGTGGGACATTCTCTGCTCAACACCATCAGATCCCATCAGTACAGTCAAAGATGGGAGTCTGTAAACCGATGAGAAAACCAAGTGCTCGAGAAATAATGACTTTTTTACATCCAGAAACACTGGGTTGGGCATGAAAAATCCCCTTTAGTTTGTTTGTGCTTCCGTACTGATGGTACATGCTGCACATAAAGGGAGAATCCACCCTGAACACCAACTCCATATTATGGACTGTTCGGTTTAAATCCCTGCAAGATTTTTATGTATCTGCCATATAAAGTCAACAAATACAATCAGATATTTAGATGCTCTTCCCACTGTGAGCAACTGTTTAGTTCAACTTTCGGTGTCAGAGGGTGTTTCTGTTTTTAGGTGGATTCTCCCTTTAAAAACAAAAGGTTTAGGAAATGATACGCATTAGTCTTTGATAGCATATTTTAAACTGCTGCATATACTAAGATGAAGGGATTGCACATACATACTATTACAGTATATAACATTTAACATTCTAGTATAAAATATAGTCCTAGGCCTATCAATAGATATCTTTAGATATACATTCGGGGTAAAGCGTAGGCTGAGCTGGATTTGTATGTAAGCAATATTAAATACAGTCAAACACAGAGTCTCTGTGGCCGGTTGATGCTTTGACAGATGAGCTGGTCGTGTCTAAACGGCAAACATCCTGTTTTCTCTGCGTGGAGCTGACCAAAAACAACCAAAACAAATTAAAAGTGCACAGAGAAACATCACTACTGGCATTCTGTCCACATCACAGGTCAGTCTGCATCTTACACGTCTGATAGAGATTTTTTCTTTTACTAAAACAAAGCAATAAAAATAAATCTTGATTTACAGGCTACACTTTGTGATCATCACTGTCAATGTTTTGTTACTTGGGCCTGAAAGTTATCTCTTGAACAGGCAGATTAGATTTCATTTGGAAGAACTGGCAGAGATTTTGGCATTTTGTCCAAGACAGTAGATTTTTTTTATAGAGAGGCTTCACGTTACTGCAGTCAGGTCTGACAACACAGATAAGAAACAACTGCAGCTGCTTTTGTTTTATGAGCGTAGCTCTTTTCACGCTACCACAGACCAAAAGACTCCCCAGGTTGTGCTGCTGCAGCTCATCCACACAGCTCCTCAGTGCTGTGGGATTAGTGGCCTGTTTTGGCTCTTACGCACACGTTGAATCAGCTCTGTGGTGTCCAACCTACACACAGAATGGCGGAGCACCAAGTCATGCCTAAATCTGTGTTTTTCTCCCAGGCTGATCACATCGGGATGGAGGAGTTTCAGCCTGTCCATGTTTTTTTTAAACAAAGTGTAACTTTGTGAAGCTTTTTTTTGCACTTATTGCACACAAATAAGGTAAGAACATAAAATCCATGCATTTTTTTTCAAGTGTTTCTTTTATTTTAGGGGTAGGGGCTGCGCAGGGGTGCAGTCCATCTCTCCAATGCAGTGGTGGTAAAAACTAATTGAAGGTCACAAAGATGAATGTATTCTGACTCACGAACACTGAACACCTGTGAAATGATCTCGTAATGACTGCTAAGTGATCATGAATCAGACTGTGGCATGTTGACAAGTGTCGGGATGCTGTGATCCCATCACTGGACGCTCTCTAGTTAATGTCTGAATCTAGTTTGATCACGATCTGAAACAATAACCATCAGGTCTGTTAACAAGCTCCTCTTAACATATAATACGTATTACTGCAATACTGACCACAAAGAGAAGGAGACGCTCTTCCTCTCCGTTTGTCACTGGCTGCTTGAAGTATTGTTATGTGATGTAAAGCATTTCTCACATCGTTCTGATGGCTGTAAGATTTTGTCAATAGAAAACTGGTCTCTTTGCAGGGTTCACAAACTTTGTGAGGTCTGACTAACCTGATCTGCCTGTAAAAAAGCAATGGGCTAGCCAAGTTTTTCGTGGCTTTGGAACGCTGAAATGTCCAATTTGAAGTGATATAAATAACCCAGAGGACTGTTAAGCTGGTGATTTGTGCTGGATATCTGCTTCCAGAAGCAACATACTGTGATTCTACATGTGAGGTTTCTTTAGCCACTGTCTTGGTTGTATCACCAGGATCTCTGCTGTTTGTTGGATTGAAAATCTGAGCTGAAATTGCTCCTCTTGATGTGATGGGATGTGATGGAAACCTAATTAATGTTTTACTTTACATTCTCTTTACACAGGGAGTTTAGGGATTTAGGGTAAAGGTTTACAATGTCAGCATTTGTTAAGATAAAAATAATATGATGTAAAGGCAGTCTTTGCAACTTAAGTCAGAGATCTGCTGAGGCCTGATAACGCAGATTAAACTGACTTGTGAGTAAGTGGAGTTAAGACCTGTGCAGTGGAGGTTTTCTGATTTGTGGGTTGCTGTGTTGCTTTTCTTCTGGGTCCCTCAACAGTCCAGTGTAGACATCTGCTTCTGTGTGGGATATGACTCTGGGGTAACAAAGAGCAAACAAACAAACATAACATTCTGCCATATTAAAGAAGCACATCTGGGAGCACATGCAGACGGCAAACACTCCCGTTTAAACTACTTAAACAACATTTGAGGTTATGTGAACATCTGGTTGGTGTGTGAAGACTTGCCTGTTGCTGTATTGGGTCATAGTTGCCATGGAAATCCTCATCACGTTTCTCTCTCCTTCTTGACAGTGACATCTCCACTTCCTCCTCCTCCACCCCCACCTCCACCTCCGCTTCCACCCCCACCTCCACCTGCTGCTGGCCCACTTGCTGCTCCGGATGCTCCTGCAGCTCCTGGCCCTGTGCTGCCTCCAGACACAGCAGCTGACGCTGAACCTGCCCCTGCTGCCCCTGTGCCCAGTATGGTGGAGACCTCTCCCTGCATGAAGGCCCATGGGGGACTGTTGGGAGAGTTATCCAATGGACAGCGCTCTCCACTAGGGCAGTACACCTCGCCATCACCCCGTCGACTCTGGATGTACACTCTGGTGCAGGGGAAGCAGAACCTACATTTGCAGGAGGTAGAGGAGCAAACAGTCATAAAGACATAACTAACAATAACGATCAAGTAGCAAATTTGTTAAAACTATGAACTGTGAACTCCAAAGTAACCAGAGACTAAAAATAGTAGAAACTGTCATGTTTCAGGCTGATATCACATTGTAACATTGATAAGAAATGACAAAGACAAACCTATGCCCTGGCACTGATGGACACTGAACAAAGTGTGTGTCTTCCAGTCTCTCATGACACAAGGTGCAGGACAGAGCGTTTCCAGTTGAGTGGGTGTTGCTGGCAGACGCTGATCCCACCTCTGAGGCACCACTGTTGGGTAATGCTGCAGCGGTGGTGGCTGCTTCTGCTGAGGTGCTGGATCCGAGGGGCTCCCCTCCAGACCTGGAGGTTAGGGGGCGTGGCTGCCGGGCTGGAGATGAGGCAGGCTTTGGACTTGTCTGACTAACACCTCCAACCATAGAGAAAGAGGAAGAAGTGATGCTCATACTTTTGCTGGCACTGCTGCTAGCCACTGCCGTGTGGGTCTGTGCCTGTGTTTTGGCCTGGTTCTGAGAGGAACTGAGCTCTCGCTCCAGCTCTGGAGTGATAAAAGGGGATATTCCCATCCCTAACCCCAGCTGTCTGCGGCTCATTTCAGCCAGCACCGGAGCAGGGAAGATCATTGGACTGCTCATAGGGGCTGTCCTTGCGGTCAGACCTGCTGGCATGCCCGCAAGCAGCCCATGGGGAATCCCTGCAATACTTTGAGTTACTAGACTGGGATTAATGGCAGCACCAAGCATGGGTCTCCGGCTGCCGCTGGGGCTCTGACGGTTCACCTCTTGAGGTGCCTGACCGTCACGGTGCAGCCCGTTCGGCGGCACACGTAACGCTGACCCAGAACCATCTCCCCTTCCTCCCCGATCAAAGCGATCGGAAAGCGGCCTGCCACCATCTGCCGCAGTCTCTCCTCTAGATGAAGAGCCGTGCTTATTGGGCATGGGACCAGGTGATCTGACGTTACCGTCCTGCATGCTGTGAGTTCGCTTAAGCTGCCGGGCGCTCGCTATAAGAAATTCAATCTGATTCGCCCCCTCATAGTTCACACACCCACGACAGACCACCTCGCTGAAGTCCCACACCACAGTCCACGGCATCTTTGGCAGGTCGCACAGGTAGCACCATTGGCGCCTGGAAGAAGAAGGGGACGACATGGCTGGCGCCTACCTGGCTAACCCGAGCGGGTTCAACGAGCCACCTAGCTTGCTAACGTGCTAGCACAGGTTAGCTGTGTTAACCTATTTAGCTTTGCCAGGTGCACGCCCTCTCTTTTCTGCCGACTTTCTGCCTTAACGGGCCTTACACGGCTTTAAAATATTTTTAGACATTATATGGATTAATTTTTAGCTGAAAAGTTTCTGCTGTTCTCGCCTTTTTTTTTCAAACATCTGTTTTGTTTACCCACTTCGGCCTACTCTTCGTTGCTGTCAACTGTTTCCCCCACGGACGCTGGAACGTTACGTAACACTGCGCGGAGAATTGTGGGTGTTTGAGTTTTCCTATCCAGTGGTGCGGACGCTAACAGTCCTCTCAAACCTGGATGTGGAACTACATCCAAATCTGACACGGAAGTAAAGCAATTAAAGGTCACAGTTCATTTTGTGTTAACACATGTGCATCCTCTTAAAGCCATGCTGTTGAGGTAGATACCTTTTTATTTCACGATTTCACGTTTGCGGTCATTCCAAAACTTTAAAAATGCCAAAAAATATGTCGTCGTCATCAAGCGAAGATGAAGAGGAGGATCATTCTCCGTCGGCAGAACCAGTGAAAGAAACCGGTGAGTTTCAGCACATAAATTCCACTTAACTGGTGCATTGAAATGACTGAAATGCGAGTGTAACTATGTTTGAGCAGCTTTTAACGACAAGAGCTTTTGTATTTTCCAAAAGTTAGTTGGTCATTTCTTGTTGGAAAAACCAAGGTTGTGTTTGTTTTCACAGAGAAGAAGATCACACGGTACGAGTGTCCTGCTGACTTTGTGTCTCTCTGCCATGTGCCCTGCAGCAGCACTCTGACAGACACCCTGAAGAACAATAACAGCGAGTTATGGCTCATTAAAGCTCCTGCCAGCTTTGACCCAAAATGGTGGGTGCAGAATGTCTCTTTCCATCCGTTTCGTTACTTCTACTTTCCATTTGCAGTCAAACTTTTACAAGATCTGTTTCTAAATATTTTAGATTTTAGCATACTTGACTATACCTGAAGTCAGACTAATCCTTAGCATACTTAAAGTGTGGCGATAATCAGTTAACTTCAAGTTTGCTATTTTGGAACAACTAGTTTTGTGCTAAGTATATTTAAGTTGTAATTAAAATATCATTAATATATAGGCAATATGACATTAATATGTTATTATTTTAATGACGATATGCTCAATCATACGTTTCACACATTTCCATTTATAAAAACAATTACTTAATAGTAACCTACCGACATACTTTGTCATTACCTCATAGATAGGTCTAAAATGCATCTGTTTTGCAGCGCAGTCGTCACATTAATGGTTGCCATTTTTCTGGTCGCCTAGGTAACATGCAAATAAAACACATTACAATTAAGAAAAATAACATCCCTTTATTGGAGTTAGAAATCTAAGTGACTTGGGTTTAGTTTCAAACGTTCATGATTAGGGTGAAAACAACAATGTGACCATTTCTACCCTTCACATGCCTTATGGCCACTTTAGATCACATTTCCATTCAACATAAGTGCTGGTTGTATCTGCCTGCATGAACAAATGCCACATAGGCACATTTTGGGGAGGAGGGCAATCTTGAGTGATCACACATGACTCGTCCCCTGACTCGTCTGACTGATCTTTATCGAGCTGTTTCAAGCTAACCACAATGTTTTATAAAGCACAAGTTAGTATTGGTGGTTCAATGCTCGATGCCCATCTCATCAGAAAGCCAGTTGATGTTTTCAGTGCCTTCTGTGACAAATCAGACTCTTTGCTGAGTTTTTTTTAAATGTTTCCCAAATGTATAACAGGCCAAAAATTCTACTGTAAACATTTGGAGATGAATTCCCAGCCTGTTGTGACTGACCCCCAAACTTGCCTTTCCTCTCACCATCCAGCTTCAGTGGCATCAAGGTGCCCCTGTCAGGTCTTCAGACCCTGAAGGTTCCCACGGCTGCAGCTCCTGGGAGCCGCCAACAGATCTACAGCATCCTGGCATCCAACCATGGAACCTCAGAGCTTCACCTGCTCACCAGCGACAAGCAGGCGGCAGACGGCATGGTTTTAGGTCCCACTTTTTCAGGGCTGCTGAATGTGTGTGAGAGTTACGGAGACAGCAGCACCAACCAGGCCCCTCGGGTCATCCCCGCCTCTCCAGCACCCTCAATACCAGCTGGGCTCAAACAGCGGTTCCACCCCTTCGGTAGCAAGACCCCCACGTTGACCTGCGTGGCAGAGAATGAGGTGGATGGAGCTGCCTTCGGTCCCTCCTCTACAACTCTTCGCCCCCTGGTGGTCAAGCGATTCATAGAGGAAACGAGGCATGAGGCAGAGGAGGATGAGGAGGAAGGCAGGAAAAAGAAGAAAAAGAAAAAGAAAGAAAAGCGGGTAAAGACGGAGCAAATGGAGGAAGGGTTGAAGGTGAAAGAGGAACCTGAGGAAGTTCAGGAGGAAGTGATGGAGGCTCTCCCCTTCCTTGAGGGGGATGATTTGGGAGAGAAGAGGAAGAAGAAGAAGAAAAAGAAGGACAGAGAGCGGGAGTTGGTGGAGGAGGGACTGGAGCCCAGTGTACGAGTGAAGGTGGAAGAAGTTTCTGTGAAATCTGAACCAATAGACATTTTATGTGGTGAAGCAGCCGGAGGCTCGGAAAGAAAGAAGAAGAAGAAGAAGAAGAAAAGCAAAACTGATGATGACTAGTGGGTTTGACACCGATGTTTAATGTTCAGTTTTATCTTTTAATCTGTGTGAGTTACAGTTTACTACAAATTTCCTCCAGCTAATTGGAATGATGCGTAATGCAAGACTTTGGCAGCTGGTTGTTTTAGGAAAACAAAAACACATCCTGAATCTACTGAGCAGTGAGATGATTTATAAAATAGGCTCATTTCAGCATCTCTTGGGCCAATGTTGCTCTGGTTTTGAGCTCAGAAGCTGACAGCTTTACACACAGATACTGTGTACAGCTTCAGGAAATGATGACTGCATGGGAAATGAGGCTGAATATAGGATGAGATTCTGAGTTTTCTGCCAGTGTCTGTCAAGATGGAGGGAGTGTTACGGGGTTGTGCTCATGCTGTGTGTATTTACACCACTAACATGGCTGGTTTGGCAGCAGATCCAGAAAACCGGAGCTGATATAAAGACAGATTAACGAGACGGTGCCACGTAAGATTTATTGTTTGCATTTGTGAAGGTTGTGAGTCACGTAATGGGAAGCCGTGCAGGAAAACAATCTCTAAAACTGATTAATGGAAAAACAAGAAAATTGGTGTTTTCTGTCCCACAGCTGGGAGGTGAAAGATTCTAGCAACATTTTCCTCTCGTTCCCTGTCGGCGCTGACTTCATCCAGAAAGAATGAAACATGAATTTGTGTTGTGACTCTGCTGCTCTTAAAAAGTAGAAAAACTCAAAATTGGCAGAATTGTAGATTTCCAGTGATCACAAAGATGTGATTTGTGTGTAAGATTGTCATTAAAAACTGTCTTTTTGCTACTGTTTGTTCCTGAAAATAGTGTCTGAAATAAAATTGTCTCGTAGAACTGAATTTATTTCCAAAATAAAAACAAGGGTTGTTGTTTCCCAGACTGATGGGCAGCAACAGTTACTCCTCTAAGATCATTGCTGATGTCTTTCCTCCTTGACATCGCGTTAACACACACCTGAATGCTCCAGAGCAGCAAACTGATAAAACTTTTATAGAGGTGCTCACACTTACTGACGATCAGTTAATCAGGTGTATTTGATCAGCACCACCTGGCTGCTACTTACTCTTTTAATTCCTGTGGAAGCAGTGGGGGTGGATGATGATGGCACAGAGAACTATGTGGTGTGTTATTGTTCATCTCAGTGTGTTCACCTCTTTTTAAGCTCTGGTAAAGAGCTGTTTTTACTGTTTGGATCTTTGAAACCTTATAATTGAAGGAATGTGTGCTGTTTCATGACTAATTCTCATATTATTGATGTATTAAGTTTTCTCCCAGAACACATTGACAAAAAATGTTTTTTTTTTTATTTCTTGTTCTGTTTTTTTTCCACAAGCTCAGACTTTGCAGGATACTCTTCTTGACGATAATCGGTTCCATATATCTGCACAAAATACTGGAGTCAGACCCATTTTAGAGGAGCTTAAGACTACAAATCTCTACATTTTCACCACAAGCCAAAGTTCCTCACAGTAAGATGCCGCGAAGAAGTAAACGGTTCTGTCAGGAAGATGGCGCCACAGTCCAGGCTCGTGTCTGTGACGCAGACTGAGCGACCTCTGAGCTTATTATTTACACACTGTCTTTTAAATCATATAGAACAGATCTTCCGTTGCTGTCCAAATCCACAAAGAAAGAATTTGTAATTGTAAACTTTTCAGACGGCGGTAAATCGTCAGATCTCTGTTACACCGAGGTGAAAAATTTCAGCCTTGGCTCTGCATCCTCCGTCCCTCCCTCCCTCCCCTGCTCCCCTCTGCCTGCTCTGCACCGGAGCATGGTCCTGCTTCTTAATGAGCTCAGGCACCTCTGGTGCTATCACACTCTCACCATCTGTAGTAACCCCCCACCGCACATGCTGCAAGGCCTATTGATCCAGACTCATAAACCTGCACATACATTTTTGTAAAGCTTTCAAGATGTCTTTAAGATCCAAAACAATCATAACAGAACATAAAACCTCAACATACCAAAGAGAGTACATCACCAGTGTGAATTTGGCACCACTTAGCATAATAATATAGTTGTTTTTGGTTTAGCTGGCAGTCAGTAAAGCAGAGAGCCTTGGATGTTAGATGCTGGATAAAGCGTCTCTGTGACTCACATCTAATGCCAGATTTGTGTGTGTCCTCACAGGTATGTTGAATGTGTGTGTGAGCTTCTGTGCTCCAGGCTTTAGTGCATTTCTGTAACTGTGCAGCTGCTAGAGCTAAAAGTAAAAAATGCTTTTTACTGTGTTGGTTAAATCTCCTTAACATACTTCTTATAACACAAAATCCACCTGTATATCTCATATTTGATCAACAGCTCATTTATTTAAAAGTGTACATGTGCCAGTTTCATCACACTAAACCATTATTCTATAATAACCCTCTATTGATTTCCCAGTTGTTTACACAATGAATTTAAAAAAACTAACTCTGTGTAATGTCTGCGCTAATATACAAATAAAAAAAACACTTCAGAAAATCAATGAGCAACTGTCTGTCAAGTTAAAACCACCTCAAAAGAACCTGAAAGGTCTCTTTTAAACATTCTGCCTTCTAAATGTTGTGTGTCTTCTCATTTTTAGGTTCAGGGCTATTCCATGACAGTTCAGTCAATGATTTAAAATGTCCACATAATAAAATACTGATTCATTTATCTATTATTATGATTTTTTTTTTCAGATCATAACGGAATCTATTTGAAGGGGAAAATGCTGCGTGTTAGCACATTTATCACCTTACTTCCCCCGGAGCCTCATCACCATCACTATCACTAAGAAAGCATCCAAAATAAATGTGTACAACATATCAAATAATATGTGTGAAACCTGCTGATCTTAGCATAAATAATTAAGCAAATAAATAATTTATTTTAGCAGCACATTTTATCATATACAGAATTGTAACCGATATTAAATTATTTACATTTAATTTCTAATAGAAAGAGTTCCTGTGCCTCTCGAGCAATTTTTTGGTTGCAGTTCCTGATAAATAGAAGGATTAATGATGTTGTTTTCATATTAAGTTTTGCTGCAGAATATGATCATGGATGATTAACAGGACTTACGTTACATCAGTGAAGTGAAAAACTAAATAAATGTGAGTTAATTCAAATCATTGTCTAGAAAATGAATGAATGTAGCCTAATTAGCTTCTTCCAGACAGCTAACCATCTTGTGTGGGATGTGGACAACAACACAAACTTAATACATTTTGATAGCTTATTTAGCTCATGTGCACTTCCACACACAGTTGGACATTGATAGAAAAGAGGAAAAGAACAGAATAGGTTAAGTAACTACCATAGCTTTGATTCAACCTCACTTTTTCTTTCGTTGAACTTTTTTTTCCAAACGTCTTCATCCCCTACAGGAGAGACCAGCACTGATAAGTACCAGTAATGAATACGTTCTGATATTATATAAAAATATGCTCTTATTCTTCTTACATTCTGTTACATTACTCTACGTTGTTGCTTGACATTTTCTCGGTGACTTCTGATGCCTCCTTTGTCAGCCTCTTAAACATGTCAACAAACACATGTATGGCTGTGCATGTGCAGGGCTCCACTGAGATTTGTTCCTACTACAGCGTTGTTACATTCAGGAACTTTAGTGGGAGCCAAGGAACGGATTTTGCTAAATAGTCTAAAGTTGTAAAGACCGAAATTTCTCCACAAGGATGTGAGATACTGAAAGCATCATCAAGAAAAAGGATTATTTAAGTCAGTGCTGCTAAAGGTGGCTCAACAAGCTCTTGAATCATAGAGTGTACTTAATTTTTCACACACTGCACCTTTATTTTGCCTCAGTTTTTGTAAATAAAGGACAGTGCAATTTGCCATGTGTTGTTCATCTGAGGTTGAATTGACTTGTTTTTACCAGATGATTTGATTTATTATGTCCTGATATCTAAAACCTTAGAACTTTTATTTCATATGACTGTAACAGCTAAACTGAGCCAGAGCTGAACTATAAATAAACAGTTTCACAATAGAAATGAGCTAACTGACAAATCAGAGCAAAGATAAATACAAAAAGTTCCATGAAGGTCCAATATACTGCATGCAGTTTTTGTTACTGCATACAAAAAATCCTCTCTGAAAACTTTATTCAGTAATCAACTATTTACATGTTTTCATGAACAACTCCATCAATCCGATTTCTGCTGACCTGCGTATAGTACAGGCAGAAAACTTCAGAGCTAAATAAAGCATGAACTGGTTTTCCAAGCATAATATCATTTAATTGTGTCATTCTCAGCCTTTTTTTAAATCTTTCATCGAGGTTGCATCACGAGGGCCTGTGTTTGTGTGTCAGCATGTGCAATGTTCTCAAGAGGATGTGACAGATCTTCATCTGATTTCCCTCACATTCAGAGTTCACTTTCAGTCAAATGTAGTCTGAAATACACAGCAGGATAGAACTCTAAATCACCTCTCGCAGTCATAACTGCCCTCTTTTGTGTCTTCATCTCTCTACACTGCACTCAGGTGCTCAAAGTGGTCATTTTACCATCCGCAGTGCACTACCATTACTGAATGCCGTTGTGCTGTGTGTGCGTTAGGTATGCGTGGCTTCACCACTCACTTATAGACAAAGCTCTCTAAAAAAGCGCCGGAGTGATCAGCCTAAAACATTCAGTAAATCCGATGCCAAGTGCAGCAGTAGAGGAGGTTACTCACATCAGACTGGTTACATAAGGTGAATCATTGTGACTCTTACAAACTGTCACAGACTTCTATTCAAGCAATCTTTTAATTAGTTTTAAATTCATATGCATTTTACTTTCTCTAGTTTTACTACATTTCACTTAGTCACACACCTGTATGTGTGAAGGATGTGTGGTAAAAACTATGAACAAACAAGTAAACTCGCCAGTGTGGACAGGAAGCAGAGATGCTTTTCTATCACATTATTAGTGTTGCTTTTTCTTGGTGTCTACACAGTTAAAGAGACCACACTGCAGAGCTGCAATAAAATGAATAAAAAGGAGTTGTGACAGGTCTGCAAAGCTCACTCCAACAGGCTCCCCTTGGTAAACTGATCCCGAGTAGTTTATTTCCTGTTTTTCACCACAGTAATGTTGCAAAACAAATTTGACAAGTTCTGCTGTGACTGCAGATAAATACATGAGCACAGGAGGGCTGAAGAGCTCACAGTGCTTTATTAGTAAAGGGACAGATGTGTGGAACAAGAGGAAAGAAAGATCTACGGCTCACTTTTTTATGATTAAACTGGAACACTGCTAAAAAATGTAAATAAAAACAGAACGAAGTGATGTGTAAATCATTTAAAGCTGTTATAGTACAAACATAACATATTAAATGTTGAAACTTGGAAATCTTATTGTTCTTTTGAACAATATAAGCTCAGTAACCAGATGCCAGTAACATGTTTAAAAAGTTGGGACAATGAGAGCAGAAACAGACTGGAAAAGTTTTGTAATGCTTAACATGTGGTTTAACATCTAATTAGGTACAAAAGGTCAGTAACATGACATGGTCTAAAAAGAGCATCCCGGAGGAGCTTCTAGAAATAAAGATGGGGAGGGATTCACCTTTCTGTGACAGACTGTATGAATAAAAAGTTGAACAATTCAAGAATAACTTCTGATTTTGGGGATGGCATCATCTAAAGTGCACAGTGGCATTAAAAGAGTCCAGAGAAACCATCACTGATTGGTCGAGATCCTCAGGACATCATGCAGCCCTCCGTTAAAAACTAACATGATTCTGTAGTAGAAACTACACATGAGCTCAGGAAAACTTCTAAAGAACATTTTCAGTAAACACAGGTTTACAAGTTCAAGTAAACTGAATTAGACAGCAACCCCAGAGGCCTTCAGTCCATGCAATGAATTAAGATCTATAATATGTTCCAAGAATATGCAACCTCATGTGAAGTGTTGAAATGGTGTCCACAAACTAGTTAAAAAGAACATATAACATATACATACATTTATAACAGAAACCAAACCACATAGTTTAATTCCAAATGTTTACTTGAAAATATGGAATATACACTTTTATTCACTTGTCCAAATCATAGCAGTTTCACAATCCATGATTATAAATTGTGACATGGTAACACATCCCAAGGCTAATGCTTCCTGTTACGCAGCGTTCACATGACTTCACATGACCTCTCTTTTGTAACAATTTCAAGTTCTGTCATGAGATCAAATACATTATTACCTGAACGTAAAAAAAATAGGATTGTATTTTTTTAATTATTTCTTTTTTTATTATTGCTTTCAAACTGGCATTGATGGATTTGAGGACTTATACCTTTTCTTGGCCTGAGCTTTTTTAAGATGGATTAAGGTGAAGTGGAGAATGTTCTTGTGTGTAACAAACCAAAAGACAATTATGTACAGGTTTTAGACCATGATTTTAACTGTTGAGCAGCTAAAATCCTTGCTGGTCGTTTGTCTTCTCGGGTTCCAGCCAGTCTGTTCTCAAGAGAAGGTGTGGTTAATGTCCTGTCATATCACATGTTATTAGTATGTGTTTTTGTAGTTTTGTGTGTTATTTCTATGTAACCTGAGGACTGGGGAGTCACTCTGTCCTGTGCTTTTATTCTAACACTAACCATTTATGCTATTTACTGTATTGTCCACTCTATGTAATGTGACAATAAGACACATCACCCTTATTCAATCCTAACTCTAACTTAATTTAGCAGCATAAAATGTCATGCTAAAAGCTCAAAATGCATAGAAATGAAGTGCTGGAAGTGGTGTGTTATTCATATGCATAGCCATGAGATTACATTTTTCTAAACTCTTCCAGAGTGTGGTTAAAAAAGAGCTGAAATATATCCATAAACCCGCTCCTGTCCAAACATTTCAAACATAGTTAACATGTCCATAAGATAAGATAATTTTTAGTGTCACAAAACACAGTCTGAGTGACTTGCATGCAAATGTGTATAGTTTTATAATAATTTATATAATTTAACCCCTTCTTCTTGAGAATCACATATTATGTAATGTTAGAATATATACAGATGATTTATCCCAAATTAGAGCTGCTCATTGCATAGCGTAGTAGAGGTAAAGAAGACAGTGTCATTTGCTGGCAGGCGAAGTCAGATTAGCATTATTCATAAGTATTTATTCAACTAAGGTATTCCCTGAAGCCATGCCTCAAGCCATTTTAAGGCCATGGGAGTTTTTTCATGGTTTAATAACTCCTGGAGAGGAACTTTAAAAAGAATAACACTTCCATTTTATATCTTTTATCATTTTACAGTCATATTAGGTCTCTAAACAACTGGATTCTGTTTTATTTACATATTACACATCATCCAAAATTCTTTTGTAAACAGTGCTGGAAGACACCTCAGCCCCACGTACCACACCTTCCCCAGTTTTGTTCTTCTTCCTCGAACTGGCTAGAAGCAGTTTTTCTGTGAAGTGGAGTGATATTTCATAACCACATTAGTTTGAGTGGTTATTAACTCAGTGATTTAGTGACACGTCTTGTTTGAAGGAACATGAAAGAAAATGAAAACTGCTTCTACTTTACAACCCTTAAGTTGTCCAGTCTGTGACCACACAATAGTAACCAGAGCAGGATAGTGTTAAGTGATTGGAAGTATGAGCTTACCAATTAGCCCTGATTGCATTACTATGGATTTCTGACTCTAAAACTTTAGCGATACAACTTGGCAACTCTTCTATTTCTTTCCAAAATTGTACACTGACAACCGACTTTCTTATAAGTTATATTGGAGCGTTCCGCCTCCTGTTTACCAGTCTGGATCTTCAACCTGTTGACAAGGAGTGGACACTACACAATTTAAATAAAAATGCATATTTGAATGTGTGAATGTGTGTTCTTATTTCTTAATATTATATGTGATGGATATACATAACAAAGAACATGCTAAATCTAAACATAAAGCTGGCTGAGGTAGCATGCAAACCATGTGCTCCAGCTCAAATGACACCGAATGTGTCCACCTCAAGAACGATTCACATTTATCAACCTGCACAAAAGAAAAACAACTCAATATATCTGTCTTGATGGAATGAAACAATAGAGTTTGAGGTATTTGACTATTGTAACTGATGAGTAATCCATACATTCTTGATGTTTTCTTTGGAGATGGACCACGTGAATCATCAAAGTATTACCACAGGTGTCGTGAAGTTTCTTCTCTCAGGAGAAACTTGTGACTGATGCATTACTGCGTTATAATCATAAATAATGGTGAAAAGGCAGCCTCAGTAAATAAGCAGCCTTTGCATTTAAAAGTTTTTTTTCTTGTTTTAGGTAAGATGAATGAAAAAAGAAGAAAGAATAGTGGAGGATCTGGATGCAGTGTCTCTGTGGGAATCAGCCTCAGACCTGGTCAGCCCCACTGTATCTTAGCAACCACGCCAGAGTGAGTTAGTCTCCTTGAATGCACCACTTTCACTGCTCAGGATAGCAGCTCAGAGGTCGAGAAGTCAGTGAGGCAGGATCAGTTCATGTTTGAGTTCAACAGACTGACATTTCACCATCAACTGCTGACTTAAAGGAACATCTCTAAGTATGATGAAGAGCAGTGAAGTTTAATGAAAAAGTAAGCCACAGCAGTGTTTATGGTTTTCATTTAACTATTCTAAAAAAGGCTCAGATGTTCATGTTTTTAAATTCAAAGTATGAAGGGTACAATTTTGGTTGATATTTGATGTTTGCATGGTATTTTTTTCCACAGAGGTGCATTAACATTTAAATGCTGATATATTTGTTTATACCAATGTGCACAGATGGACAGCAGCTTGACTTAACTGACCGTTGACTACAGAATTGGGCTTTTTACTGGTTTACGGGATGTTTTATTGAATGCATACCAATATGTATTTGTTACGATCCACCTCAGAGAAAGGGGAAGTTACAACAAACCAGATATTGGCTGAAGGTAAAGAAATTGACAGCAAAAGCAAAACTCTAATTGAACTGAGGGCCTGAGAGTGTCAACAAAAATTATAAAATTAAATATAAATCTAATCTAAAAACGAAAAAATCCTACTGCTTGCTGTATCATCACTCATCACCCATATACTGAACAACTGAAAAGCAGCAACAGTCCTCTGAGCAGTCTGCACTGTATGCTGAGGTGACTTTGCAGGACATGTTGGCAACCTTATAGGGCAACTCGGATCACCAACACTGGACATTGTAGCAACATCTGATTCTTACTCCCACCTTGCACCATCTGTAATTATTGACACATATGTTGTACTGAGAACCATAGATAATGAGAATAATTAAACCAAAAACTTACAGCACAGGAGTCACTTTTAGTACCTTAACAAGCAGAGCACCAACTACTCACTTGCTCAAATGAAATCACTAAACAAAACATTACCTTCTTAATCATGGGATGAATTAACAATCCCGGACAAGCCCCCATTAATTTTCCAATCCAGCTCAGCCAGGGAAAGGGGAAGTCAAATCAAACCTATATGCCACCCGGTACTTTAGGCATAACAGGATGATGAATATCCACTGCGGGGCAGACTGTCTTTGGCCAGAATTACAGAATTTAACTATTTCCGATTAATACATTTAAACTTTCATATACCAAATGGAATACTGAGGGATAAACTGGCCAGATCTGTGTTTTTCCAGTACAAAATATGCATATACTTTGAGTGAAAAATAAAACAATGGGAAGATTTCTTAATAGGCTCGTTTTTGCTTTAAAAGCCACAACTTTCTGACTTTCTGATCTCGATAGTCAGAACCAGCATTTTGACAAAACTCTACCTCAATCTTCAAGTCACAAGTGGAAGGTTCAAATGTGAGCTGAGGCCATGAGGCCTGTTCAGTTCCAGTTGATCACTGTAGCATCTATCTACAGACGGTTATCTTATATCAGCTGGTGACTCCGTGGAAATACATTATACCAACGGTAAAAGAATGAGTCAATGTATGGCTGAACAGCACTGTATGTGTGAGAGCTGCTGTATGAGCTCAGAAGAGGTTCTGCTCTGTGTGTGTGTGTGTGTGTGTGTGTGTGTGTGTGTGTGTGTGTGTGTGTTAGGCTGCGGTGCTGTCTGCCATGGAGGAGGACGAGGATGAATAATAAATGCAGTCTGAAGTTTGGATCCAACGTGTGCAGATTACAGAGCAGAGCAGAGGCCTTTCTGCTGACCGGCCAACTCGATGCCAATGATGAGGTTTGGGTTGGTGGGGGTGGTGTTTGGGGAGTTGTAGTTGGTGTGGAGAAGGGTTTTTGTTCTTATTTTTTTCTTCGGTTGGGGGGCAGAGAGGGGTGCTATAGTGGTAATGAATGGGAGGACCATTTCTTGCCATCCCCCCCCTCCCTCTGCAGTCATCTCTCTCAATTCCTTTCCACTCTTGCTTTCTTTTTCAACCAGCGCGCCTTGCTCCAGCCAGCCTGCGGCAATGTGAGCGTTGCCATGGTAACTTGGACCTGCTAAGGACCGCAGCGATGGAGAGAAAGGGAGGAGGGAGGGCGCAGCTCATCAATGTCTTCAGAGTCCCCCTTTCCCTCCCCCACCAAAATACACAGACAGTCTTTAGGCATGCTGTTGAAAGCATAAAGATCACAAAGGCCTCAAGCTTCAAATATTCAGCAAATAATCTATCTATCTATCTATCTATCTATCTATCTATCTATCTATCTATCTATCTATCTATCTATCTATCTATCTATCTATCTATCTATCTATCTATCTATCTATCTATCTATCTGTCTTTCTATCTCTCTGTCTGTCTGTCTGTCTGTCTGTCTGTCTGTCTGTCTGTCTGTCTGTCTGTCTGTCTGTCTCTCTCGAAGCCAAATTAGAAAATACCCACTGCTCTTCTCTGTATATATGTACCAGTATGAGTTTGTACTCTGGCCCATTTCCAGCTCCAGCCCTATAATAAGCCCCTCCGCTGAAAATGAAAGGGTGACATGGATCAATAACTGGATATATGAAGCCTCTCTGCTCAAACTGACATGGAAATTGCAATTCTTCTTTTGTACTTCTATTTTCTCCCAGACAATGGAGGGAGTTGTTGTGCTGCCTGTTTGTGTGCTGTTACTGAGCTAGGGGTTGTGTGTTTGTGCATGTGTGTTGCGGTGTAGATGTGAAAGGCTGCGGCAGCCGTCGACAGACAGCCACAATCCTTACCGCACCAACAACTTGATTGCATACTAATGTTTTGGTATGACGCATCTCTCGTTTCTGCTCTCCCTCCCCCCAAATCAACTTCCTCCCCATCGCTCTCCCCTTCCTCATCTCAGTTATTTCCTTAATTTTTTCTTCCTACCCACCCTCCCACCTTGCTCCTCATATTGTGTGGCAGTGATATGGCAGAGAGCTGCTGCTGCTACAACCCACCCACCACCTCTGCAGTGACAAACAGGAATTCAAACACATGGGACTTGACAGTAGAAAACGCAGCAGAATGATATTTACAGCTGCGTGTATCACATATCTTCATAAGTCATTATTAAGCTTTTTATTTAATTAAATATTTAAAAAATGTCAGGAAACAGAAAGTCACCCGTTGACCATTTGGCTTCCATACGCTGGCTGTCTCTCAGAACAGCTGGGTGGCACATTTGAGCCCCTTTTGAATAATAGTGAATACAAAAAGCAATATATCACCCCCCTTAGAAAAGCTGAGACAGGTGAGTGTCTCGTAGTCAGAAATGACTTCCCAATAATATTGAACCTGACTACTTAATCTAGTCCAGGTGAAAGTATCTCTGACTCCCAGCTGTCAAATCCTCTCTAGTTATAAGAGACAATGCAGCAAAGAGACTTAAAAGGATCTTTGAGATAATATGCTCAGAGAATGTTGAACATTTGCTTTTCTGAAACAGAGATCAGTTGTTGTGGATCTTAGGATTTGCAGCTCCGGTGCTCCATCTCTTCATCTTTTGGTTGCATTAAAATCTTTAAAATACCAAAAGGAGAATATGATCAGTTTGGCTCGTTAATATGCTGTACAAAAGGAAATCTCTGCCTCTCACAGCCAAGAAGCCTGAAGTTCTTCTCCCTTTGTTAATGGGACTAGTTTTCTTTGCTTTAATCACTTTAGACCACTGGCACACAGCAAGTCAAATGTTAGAACAGTGAATGCTACACAAGACAGTGTGATAGGCTGCACTGAGAATCTGTTGCTAGGCTCACTGTGAACAAACCAGTCAAGTCTGACATATGTTTTCAAAGCAGCCCCCTTAGCAGCTTGCAGCAGTTGCCATGGAAACCCCAATGCCATTTCCCCCCATTGTTTGGGCGGCTCGATATCCTGAAAGCTTTTTCAGAGTCTTGGTTTATTAGAGCCTTGAAGACTGACAGTGAGAGCTGGTTTGGTGCAGTTTGTTGCTGTGTGTGGATACAGTTTCTATGTGCATGAGTTTTTTTGCAAAATTATGAGTGTTTCTGTGTGATAGCAGGCTGTGTGTTTCTGTGTCTCAGAGGACGTGTTCATGTGACAGTGCAGGTCAACCTCAGTGAGAGGCAGCGACAAAAAAAAGAGCTCCTTCACTTGACCTTCACTGCAGATGCAGACATGGACACAGTCTGTGCTGCTCTGTGAGCAGAGTGGAGCTACAGCCAGTGGGGGATACATGGCTAACAAAGAGATCACATAAAAAATGTCTTAGGTTAATAGGCATTTTTCAGCTTATTCTTTAAAATGAAAAGAACATTTTACCCCTTAATCATGTTCAGAATCATCACCTAAATCATCACCCATTTACTGCCAAATTTTAAATGACTCGCAGACTTTGTGTTCCTACTGTATGTAATAAAAGGTGAAAATTAATCAATGAAACAGAAAATCTCCCTAAAGTGGTGGACGCAGCTTCTCTTGAATGTTTGAGCTCTTAATCTCATCTGCACAGGAATCTGTGACCGCATTCCTTCAGTCTTAAATGGACGATCATTACCATAGGTGAGGACAGGAATGCAGATCAATCACTGAAACGAGAGGTTCACCCTCACACTCTCCAACACGTTGTCTTGTACTGCTGATTTTGCAATAATCTGTCTCCACATCCTGTGATCTCTGTCAAACTTACCCATTTACAAGTCAAAGTACTTTAATATTCTTCACTTAAAACAGCAGCTGCCTCTCAACCCTATAATGTACAGTACATTTCAAGTAACATGTAGACATACAAGCCATAATAAACAAATCTGATGAAGTTAGCAGAATCAAACCGAATGAAAAGGCCCCGCTGAGATGCAAAGTGCAACAACAAACTGAATAAGTACACCTCTGACATGCTCCTAACTAAGCAATCAATACAGAAAAAATTAATTAGTTAAATTGAATTTAATGTCATTCCCTTGTTTGGTCCATGCATATCAAAACCTAAAGTGTGAAGCAGGCACAAATAAAAAAAAACTGTGTGTGAAGATGCACATTCTTTTTGTCAATGTGCTTATTTGCTGTGAGACTGTTGTCCAGTAACCATCACTACTCCCTTACAACATGAAAGGTGTCAGTACGCTGCGACTAATACTCATCACTTTCTTAGATAATCAGGCTAATTTCTTATTTTTGACTCTGCCCTGCACAGCGGGACAAAGAGTGAGCTGCCACTGTGTTGCTGTCAGTTTTAGAGGCTCCATGTTTGAATAAGTGTGCCAACTTTTGTTCCCCCAGCACCCTGATTTAAAATGGATGTATACACTCGGGTGATCTGTTCAATGCAGATTGGAGCTGGAGACATATTCGGTGCGCCAGCAATGTAAAGTATCCTCACAAAGCAACAAAAGACAGGTTGATTAGAGAATCCGTCCTGACAGATTTAGGTGTTGCAGCAGAAAGTTGCTCTGGACCATATTTAGTGTAACAACAGACAGAAAAACAGAGATCAAATTCAATTCTGGCATCCAGCTAACATGCATTTCCATGATGAAGACCAAACTGTGTGTTAGCTAGTTGCTACACCTAGACTAAAGCATCGTAGAGGGCCTATTTGTAACATAGCAGTGCATTCCCAGTGCTGTTATAGAACTATGATTTGTTGACCAGCTCTAAATATCCTGAGCAGAAAATTCCCCTCTCCATAACCCAGTAGACAAAGCACATATTTTTAAACAACCACAGTCTGAGTCATACATTTCTATGCATAACTGAACTTATATCACTTCAACTTTTATGCTTAGTTTTAGCTATGAGCTTTGAGTTCTGATCATTGCTTTTTACAGCATCAGAACAAAGCCATGTGGCGAGCAATTTGTATAATTTCCCCATCAAATTTATTCATCTTCAGCGGTTCTAACACAGAGCGAGACAGTAAATTCAGCATGACGACTTGGAAGCTGCCTTCCTAGAGTGTTTGTGTGCGTGAGCCCTCAGTTAAATTTGGGTCAGAGTTCAGGCTGCTGGGTGAGAAATAAATTGGCCATTGGAAGAGAGCTATCGCTCCCCCCGAAGTCCTGCTAGGCAGCCATCTGCCTGCGGGTTGAGACTGACAAGCCCTTCTGCTCCGAGTCCCTTTGACTGGGAGTTGTCAAAGTGGGATTGTTCATTGGAAATTGGTATGTCAGGCAAAGACAATCCTCCTGCAGACTTGCTTTAACAACACAGCCATTTGTGTCTCATGTTAAAGGGGTTGGCAAACACAGGTAACAACCACCAGAGCTCCCCCCGAGATACAGTGTCAATCGCAGATGTTAAATCTAAAAGCACGAGGATAACAGTTACCAGAGTCATTTGCTGAAATAAAATCATAAAAGAGCCTTAAAAGGGCCGTTTCAGTGCTGTGTGCGCAATTAAATCCCGACCAGAATGCCTACAGAATAGTATTCTTGTCTAAAAAGGCATTCAATCGGATAGAAATGATAAAAACTGAATTTGAAAGTAACAGGAGTTTAGAAATTGGCCTGTAATATGACAAAACTGAGGGGTTAAGTCCAGATTTCCTGAACTTTTTTGACCTTTTAAGACATCCAGAAGATTAGCAGGTGAGACAACGTGTGAGAGCAGCAGCTAACCTTCCGTAGCATTACTGCGAGTGAGAGTTATTGTTTGATGCATCTCTCTGTTGACCTGGTACGGCTTTTCCACTCACATGTTGCTGTTAAGCATACGTTCAAAGGTTTTTTTTCAACACCAAAGCAGTGATTAAAAGAGCCTCGGCACCCTGTGAAAGCATTTTCATACAGGAGAGACCTCCTCACATCACTTTGATTCCGATATCAATATTCATGCTCGGCTGTAAAGAAAATCAAGTCATCTCTATAAATATTGCATTGCCTTCAACACAATATATTTAATAACAGACATATTTTTGCGACTGTACTTAAAAGAAGGGAAAATATATTTGTTAGTTTTTGTTTGACCTTTTTCTTAAGTTTTATATAAAGGTCTGACACAGTTGGAGAAATACAGTCTACTTTGTATCTTTAATCTCGGCTCTAATTCATGTACGGCAGTTATCCTGAACCCTCTTTCCAGGAAATTCCTCATGCATCTTTCTATGCTGAGTGAACCTCGCACACTGGCATCAGACTGTTTCATCAGCAGTGGACATTATTGTGGCTCCACCTTTAAAATTATTCCAACAATGCGCTCCTGTTTGCAAATGAAGACCATCTGCACTGCATGTTGTTTCACCAGCAGTGATCGCACCACATTTACTGGATTAATTAAGAATATTTGGTAGAGTGGAAGGTGGAGTAGATGGACTCAGTCTTTCACCCTCCCACAGACATTTGTAATCTGATAAATGGGTTTAGTTATGATTTTGTACATATAAACAAATCTAATTTTTTAAATGTGTGTTGAGTAAAAGCCTTGTGCATCCCCCATGATCTTTGGTACCTTATTTTCACTATAGCTGTCACTCTCAACCAACAATACCTGAAGAATGAATGATTTGGAATTCACTGTGACGTCTCACTGGGTGAAAGTTTATATATATTGTGCTGTACTTCATCCGGCTCTGCGTTCAGTGTTCTTTCCCTTTTTAAAATCCAAACATTTCCACATGATGGATCTGATGGTGCTTTGTCAGGGTTGGTTTCCAGGCATGTTTTGTGTAATCCTCTTACTGACATGCACATAGTCATCATGGCACTGACCTACTCTGACATTTGCTCCAATGTTGACACAGAAATCTTGCTTTGACTCTTTATGATCTGTGTGCGACACGTTTTATTCAATTCAATTCAATGTGGTATGACGCAATTCCATCTTAAGTTAATGTATCGGTTAATCTGTGCACCCCTTGTTTGCACGATATAGAAAAAAAAATTCATTTTAGCTTGAAATTCGTTATCAAAACAAACTGGACTGTTTTAATTTAAAAAAATGTGTGTAAAGCAGACTCACTGACCTCCATCCATCTTTGCACATGTAAAAATAACACCCTGCTGTTCACAGTAATCCAAAAGGAGACTATGCTCTGTCTGTTATATCACTCACAGAAATGGGTCAGAGTAATAGTGTCACTTCCTTTCATGCAGCTTTATCTCCATTTCAATTTATTTGAAGAGTTTGGACATGGTTACATGATTGTGTTATAATCAGTTAATGTGAAACAATTGTATAATGTGTTTGCGTAAATGTAATATAATGGTGAAATGATATGTATTTAAAATTGTTCACTAACTGAATCTTTCACCACATGAGAGACAGTATAGTTTCTCTCTGGCTGTGTATTGTAGTGATTTATTGTTTTGTCTCCTCTTTTCAGAGGGTCTGTTGCTCCATAAGCTGACTTATGTAAAGGAAATTCAGCTGACACCGAGTGTGTTACATAAATAGTCCCTTTGTATTTCAACTGTTTGTGCAGAAAGCTCCTTTTGCTTTTCCAGGCCTCCATTTTCACAGAACTAAGTACATCCAGTTGAGCTCTGACCTGAACAAGTAGCTCAGTCTGTGTTGGCATGATTTAATTTTCGTCGAGTTGCCAGCTGTCAGAGTTCCAGCCTTCTTCATGGGCATTTGGACAGGCAGGGGCTCAAAACGGGACAAAAGAGGGTAATAGAAACCTTTAAATTCAAGGAATTGGCTCCAGTCTGATGCTGAACAAAATGGTGCTATTTATAAAAGGGTTTAAAAATCCTGTTCCCTAAAACATTGACTTGGATATAAAGAAAAAAGAAACATTTAACATTTTATTTGTGGTTAAAAATAGTACAAAAATTTTATTAAAAAAAAAATAAGCATGTCTGTCATGGTAAGTTTGATGGCAACTCAAAGAACAACACAAGACCGTGAGTACATGTAGAAGTTCCAGCTAATTTATCATCTGGAAAGTGTTTATCACATTCATTCAAAGAATAACATGGGTGCCACTTTGAAACTGTTGTTTTGGCATATGATCACTGGTACCTTTCTGATTTATTGATGCTGCACTTCTTTGTGGTATATTTAATGCTGATACAACCATCAAATTCATGTTGCTGCAAGTCATTTGTGCTCTGATAGTATCACCCACAGCTAGTGCAAAATGAAACCCAAAACAGAACTGTAATGTTTTGTTTTCATCCCGCAGATTTTGAACACAAAAAAACAACGAGGCATGACGTGTTAAACAGGCAGAATTGTACATTTTGGGATTTTCCCTGTCTCTCAGTGTCTACTTTAGCTTTAGTAAAAGATATGCTTAGTTACACCTTGAAACACCTTGTTTATACCCCAGGCTTCTCCATATTTAATTGATGACATCACTAGAAATACATTTGAATAATGCTTGCGATGTAACAAACATTAAACAGTTATCTTCCACTCATTCAGCTGACCAATCAGAGGACACTGATTGGACAGGAGGGAAAACAGACAACATTTCTGTTTTCAGCCACTGAAAAGTGGAGACACTCAACATATTGTTATAAAGAATTTTAACATAATGAGAGGACAGATCCTTACCTCTCAGTTTAATAAGCAATACATCTTTTTGTCAAAATGAAAATTTTTTTCTCTGCATTGTGGACCAAAAACCTCTGGATCTCATCTGTCTGGCTGGGAGGAATAAACACGGCTTCATTCCATCTTCCATACATCTGTGCACTTAGCTTGATCAGATTATCATTCAGTTATTAAATGACCAGAGACTGTAATAACTTAAAAGCAGAGTAGAGGAATGCAGAGTCAAGGTTATTTCAAGTTCATATAACCACTAAGACTGTCTTGAATATCACTCAGTCATGACATAAGCAGCCAACTGCAGTATTCTTTCAATTGTGCATTACAATGAGGGAGTGAAGGAAAAAAACAGAAGAAGACATGAGCGAAGAGAAACTGGTGGAGAAAATAAAGGAGGAGAAGCACGAGGTAGAGAGGAAGAAGGGGGAGAAAGAAACAAGGGAAGACGAGATTGTTCGAAGAGCAAAAGTCTGGACACATAGTGAACACAATTTATTTTACCTGGTGCTACGTAAAACCTAAAAGAGTCATATGTAAGCTACCTATGTGGTCTTCTAGATCATAAACAAGACCAAGGAGAGGATTGTGGACTTTCAGAGGATCAGGAAGGTGGTGGAGGAGTTCACCCGGACAAAAATGGACTGAACTGGAAATGCAACGCAAGGCTGTTCCAAAAGAAGGGGCAGAGCAGATTGTGCTTCTGCAGGAAGCTACGGTCCTTAAATGTCTGAATTAAGATGTTGCATATCTTCTGAGTTTTTGGTGGAGAGTGCAGTCTGATTTGCAGCCATCTGTTGGGGCGTCAGAGCCAGAACTCAAAGAGAGAAAGAAGGCTGGCTCTGTGCGACAGACTACTCTGGAGCTGATTATATAAAAAGATAATGCTGCACAGGTTGCTCAACATAACTGACAATGCTGCACACCCTTTACATGACATAGTGTGTTCAGTCAGAGGCTTCTTCAGCTCTGCTGCAAGAACCAAGAACCAATAAAAATGTAATTATTACAGTCACATGTGATTGATAAACATTCTCATAAGATTTGTGACTGAGAATATGTGAAAGTTGGAATTCGATGCATGTATTTGTGTTAAATCCAGTTTAAAGCCAAAGATTTAGGATGTGAAACACAGACAAACCAATAAAGCAGTCCATGACAGCTCACTGTTAATGAATCTTACTGTGACAGATGAGCAAGGGTTACGTGTTTTATGCTTGTTGATCTCAGAATAAAACTAAAACAGCCACCAGAGAAAGAACTTTCTTTTTTTGTGTTCTTGTTGGTTTGTGTGCCGTGCAGCAGCCTGAGGCAGTCAGAGCAGTCAGCCTGATGTGGTTTCACTCCTCTCTGGCTGACTTCCATACATCACGGAAAGTCTAATGTTTCCCGACAGGGTTGGCGTGATGTTTTGGGGGTCTCAAAGACAGGTGGACGATTGAACCCGCTGGGCAGAGCCGAGCGTGTCGAGAGGCTTCTACACTGTGATTAAAAATGATTCTGCACATGGTTCCTCTGGTTATTAGAAGAGGACTTTTCTCACATAATTACATCAAAATTTAATCATTGTCTTTTAATCCAATCCCGGGCATAGTTTTGCATTTATGTAGTGTTTGTAACCTTAGCTTAATAATTTGTTTATTCCTCCAATAAATCATCTAATTGTGCTTGAAAACAAATCACTTTACTGGAATCAACTTAGTGGAAATACACAGCTTTTAAAGAGCTGGTAACAGTGCTGCAGAATTCTCCTGCTTATTTAAGCCAGTACTGTGATATCTTTTATGTCATTTGGAAAAACTATTTTTTTTGTTGTGCATGCTGCATTTAGCTTAATGACTGCCAAGGGAAACAGTTCAACAACCTGACATATCTCAAATATCAGACAGGAAATAAGGGTCTGTTCCAGAAATGCAGTAAAATACAACAACTGACAAACAATGGTGGATCAAAGGCATCGGTTTCTTGTCTGGCTTCTCATTCCTAACACACAAACTGTTTATTTTCCATATATCCAAACACAGAAACTGGATAATATCAGACGCTATCGGATCAACAGAGCAGAAGATTCAACTATAATCTATTGATGGCCTTTCTAACACAAGTTACAACCAAAGCACCATTTTTGGACCCTTGGAGAACTGTTGTTTTCAGAGTGCAGGATGTGAGTGCAGAGGGCTGCTGCCTTCTCATAAACTGAGGAGAGACTAATGTCTCCTTGTGGATTTGGAGGGCCGGGCGGTGAAGAAGGGCTATCAGTGTAAAAATAGAATGACTTCTACAATAATAAACTCTGCTTCTATGCACAATTTTAAACTAGGGCCCTGCTTTGATCCTAATATGATGCAGACCATGATATTATGTCATGTTTTAGGGGATGTTACAATGCAATATGCACAATTAGTGCGATACAGTGATTATAATGTAACCTGCAAGGCTTTTTCTATAACTCTTTAACCTTTTTTTTGGTTCAGATCATTGACAAATGGAAGAAACTTCATAAAACATCTGGCAAAAATAGGACTCACCTTATGAAGGACGTTCATAGGAAAAAAAAGACAAATCCAAGATATGACATAAAACCATTTTATCGAACAGATGAACATTAGCTCTTTTCCACCTGTCTATTTACTGTAGAGATAATGACATAAAGCATATATATTTCCTTTAAACATTGACTCCTGTTTCTGCCCATTTCTTTTAATCTCTTTTTTTTCTCATTTTTTTATTGTCAGACATATTGCTTTGAGTTCTCTCTTTTCTGTCCTGAAGCTTTGACGTCTTCCTTGGTCGACCTGTATGTGTCCCTTTCACAACCTTCCCATTCAGTTTGTACTTCCTCCAAAAATTAGACATACCCGACTGGTAACAACCAATATCTTTTGGCACTATCTGAATTGAATGACCTTCTTGAGGGAGGTGTATAATCCTTTCCATTGCTTCCACTGACAGCTCTGCAAGAACTCTCCTTTAACCTTGATGTGCATATTTACGATTTTATGCAGGTATTTGTTGTAGAAAAGCAGATTCCAGTATTCCAGCTTATTTGATTTCTTTAATTATGTTTTACAAAGCCAGAGTGTCTCTGAATGGACATCCTTATTCCATATTTGTCCATCAGTGAGATGAGGGCTGCTGTTTCCAGTTGAGGGTTTTGGGACGCACATGTGCAATATTCTGCTAAAGCTAGCTTTGTGAGCATTTCTGCATGTTGTACTCAAATGGCAGAAAGCATCCACCATCTCACCTACCAGAACGCATTTGCTGCTGAAACTGTCCTAAAAAGAATATTTAATTCACTTCAAAAGTGATAAATGTGTTACATCTCTTGTGACCTGAAGTAGACACAGTATTTTGGTAATATGGGATTATGCAAAGAAAAGCTAAATCTAGTCAAGTGGGGCACTTTTTTCTCTTGACCTACCTGTATTCTCTGTTACTTTGTTGATGAATTGCTGTAGATGCCTCAAAGTTTGACTCCTATATGGGTTAAACATCATTTTGAAATATGCAGCTGAGGCAGCAGCATTCTAAGCATTAAATCAACTTAAAGGAAATTATTTAGTTTAGATAATGTTTAAAGCTGCTCATAATGATACCATGAAGATATTAGTGAAGATGCTACAGTGCAGATCAAATGTTTGTAGTCAGAACTCATAAGACTATTTTAAGAAATTTAGGGTACAAATGGATTTGCTGCCCCGATGTCAGAGAAAATGTAATTATTTTGGGACAATCTAATGTTTAGTAAGTTTAGTTATAAATGATAACCCAGAAACAATGGTACGGTTCTCTGCTTGTAGGAAAGTGAGTTATACCTATTTCAAGATATCTTTGTGTCTGTGTTATTTATTCAATGTAATATCTTTATTTTACTCTGGGCCTTGAGTCTCTTATTGCATTTGAAATAATGACTTTATATCAGATTAGGATCCTCAACCTAAGCATTATTAGTACAAACAAACTGGGAACAACGTACATTTAATTATGCAACCAGAACATTATTTGTGATGTTGCTGGAAAAGATTTAAGTTGTGAGTAAATATAAATCGTGGAACACTGGCAGCATTCGGGTCTGATAAAAAAAGGTTCACTGTTAACACAACGCAGCCAAATAAAACGCTCTGTGTTTGGCCTCTTTGTGCTGTCTGACAGCATTGTAAATGTGTATTTGTCATCTTCCTCACATACTTAGAAACACACACATTGCTTGCACATATCAGTATGTTTAGAAAATTACCTATAGATGCTGCCTGTGTCCTCATTATGCTAATTTGTCGTCATTAGCCTACACAGCAGCTCTGGATGCTTCAGCTGCAGCGCAACATGACTTCTTACTTTCCATTTAGTTCAGACTCCCCCCTGCACAGCTGCTTTGCGAGGTTTGGTGATTGAGACCAAAGTGAGATGAAGATTTGCATGTTGGGAAGGGTGTAAGTTTCTTCTGGCCCTCTGATATACAGAGCAAATAATGTATCTCAGTTTTATTTTAATTTGTTTGCTTTTAAGACTATAAAACAGCTTGTTGCTGTCTTTGTCTGCTGTTGGCAGGTTGTGCACAACCAGTTTTTTGAGGTTTTACAGAACACATCTGCCTGCTGCAGCTGGAATGGTGCTGAAATGAGTCTTTTGATCGTGTGTAAGGCCATTTGATATATAAGTGAAAATGTTGATTAGAGCAGCTTTGAGCTTCATCATCCAGATGTGTCTTACCTTCAGTTCAACCACTTCCATTTTCTCTCCTAAAAAAAAGGGTCCAAGAAGACACAAAGAGCAAGAGAAGAAATATTGTAAAAGTAGTCAAATATTGCTTTGTGGACTCAAATAAGAGGCATGAGAGCTTGTAGATAAATTGCATTTTTATGTCATTTACAGACAAAAAAAAAGGAAGAAAAAAACACACCAGGGACGAGGAGGAAGGACTTATTTGTGTCCTGGTTTTGCTGCCACCCACTGCAACACCAGTTAGACACACTAAGCACTGCGTGGGCTTCCCTTTTGTACCGTAGAAAATGTATTTATTAAAGCATTCAGGCCCTAGACCCAAAACAAAAGAAAAGGAACAAACGCAAGATTGCAGAAGACATTATGTACCATAAAATTGAAATCATAAAGAAATCACCGTACACACTGCAGTGCTTTTTAAAATCACAGCTTTTCCACTGCAGTTATGGCATGTGTATCTTTTCACATAAAGAAAAAACATTCAGTAAATCTTGAATATGTCTTTTCTTTAGCATAGTATTAATGTGAAATAATGCACATAAATTTGAGTTAGAAATGTTACCACAGCAAGAGAAATGGCAAAGAAAATCATTCATTCGCTCAGCTGATTGGTTTTCTGTAAATTATGTATATGTATTTCATGTCTGTGGTCACTTGACTTTGATCATGGCAGGAAAACACATGAAGCTCAGCCCACAGCTGCTTCAGGACCTGAGGGAATAGCAGCTCTATTTCAGCCAGCTTTAAGATTACCTTTGGCTCGGTGGCTTTGTGTGATGTTCTTGTTTTAATTTACTGCTACAATTATATGGAGACACATATAATCAGAACAACACAGTCATCCAGGTCCAGGCTCAATTCTTTTAAAATGACTACAAATTGTTTTTAGTTGCCAAAAATATCAATTTTGATTAAAATTTTTATTATGTACAAATGATATACATATACATTTTAATAGCCATTGTTTTTCAGTTCTAAAGTTAATATGAAATATATATTAAAAATCTGTTTTTTTGACACGCAGAGTTTGCTCTGCGTGTCTCTTGAAGTCTCTTGAACTGCTCAAAGCAGTTTCTGTAATGTGACATCCAATAAATTATTTTGTTTTTCTGCACAAAGGAAACCAAAAAGAGAACAATAAGATTTCTTGCAGACGATTTGAAGCGACTCTCATCTAGTATTGTAGCTCACAGCCTTAAAACAGTCAAGCATTGATGGTGTTAATCGAATGCCTCGCAGCTCAGTGTTAAAAGAACGAGCTGCAGTGCAGAAATACAGCTTGAAGGTGAGGAGACACATTAGATTTAAGGCGATATGACAGTTCAGAGAGGTATCACCTAGATTTTAAATTGAGTAACGTGAGGTTTTGTCCTCAAAATAAAAAAAAACTTCAGCAGAATGAAGCTACTCAAGCAAACATCCCTCCTCACAATCAATTAGACAATGTTGCTCAACATTTGAATTGCAAAAGATTGAAAAATATTTTTTTTTATCTTTTATATGAAAAACATCTGCTGTTTATGTTGGCAAAAGCTCCAAGTTCCATCCCTCCATAAGACCTGTTGCCACTGATTTTCAGTCCACTTCTTGTGTCATTTGGCATAGCTCAGCCTTTTCTCCCTGTTTCCCTTCCTTAAGAATGGCTTCTTGACAGCCACCCTTCCATGGAGACCATTTCTGATGAGGCTTGGGCCAACAGTAGATGGATCAGCTGAAGGTCCAGATGCATCTCTCAGGTCCTGTGTCAGGTCTTTGCTGGATTTTTTCCTCTTTCTTAAGGACATCACTTTCAGATCCTGTTCATCTGCTGTAGATAGTTTTTTAGGCCTGACACTTCTTCTTCTGTCCTCCACTTGTCCAGTTTCCTCAAATGTTTTAAGGACACACTGCACACCATGCTGAGATATGCCAAGTTTGGGAAACATGTGTCTTTGTGATTAGTAACAAAGTGTCTAAAGATACAATTCATAAGTGATTCATCCGACACTGGCTCACCCTTGAGTTAGGAGCTTTTCTTATGCTTGAATGAATCATAGCTCAGTATTAAGAGGCTTAACAAATAAAAAACACATTCTTCTGAACATGATCAGGTACAAGGACTGGACTGAAAATCACAGATCTGTATAAAGAGTGGCTGAGCTGAAGCAATGCCTCCTTTTCAACATTATACATACAGTTTGTGTATTCCTGCTCCTCGTGAGGAACAATGAATACTGTATGGTGTACATTACCTTACTATGTTCTGCAGTCACTTGTTAATGTTGCACTGTGCCTTCTGGAACTTTGCACGTCTGCTGTAAACCTTCCACCTCAGGGAAATGAGGCAATTCGTGAAAGCAGGGCAGAAAGTCATCCAGTTCATCAGCCCCCAACATAAATCATTTCTGCCACTGCTCTCTAGGTTCACTTGTCCCTTTAAGCCTGCATGCATCGAGGAATTGAAGGCGTAAGTGTTTTTTAACACTTGCTGCACTAAAGTTTAATGTAATGGCAAAGGGACATGACAGTGTGATCCTGTAGCTTCTTGCTGGCTTTGGTTGTTTCAAGACAACTAGATGATCCTTTAAGTACCACTATGGATGTTCATTTCAACCCTCGGAAACAAGGCAGATATAATAGAAAGCATGCTCCAGATCCCATAAGAGATTACAGAGATTCAGGCTTCTTGTGCATTGGAATCACAGTTTCTCTGCAGGAAGCAAGTTCAATTTATCTTCATCCCTACTTCCCCCAGACTTCACAGGAACAACCTGGGAATTTCTGTGAACAGCTCCTCTGGGCTTCACTTGAATCTATTCTTAGAGTTGAGAGGAATGAGGGAATGTGTAGAAAAGTAAAAAGGGCAGATGAAGAGGGAATGAAATCAATATGCAGCCTCTTAGCGGTAGTAGGTGCTTTGTTAACTCTGACAAAGACATATAACCAGCCAGCACCAGCTAAGATGAGATTAAGAGTTATGCTTAAGGAGCTGTGGCATTTCTTTGGCAAGATGTTTAAGTTCATGATTGATTAAATGACTCTTACTGTTTGTGGTGGCAGTTGAGCACAAACTCTTTGACTTGTGGAAGTTTATAATAATTGCAGCGGCTGAGAGGAAACAAAAGCAGCATGAATGACATCCCAGTGCCCCAGTTTTGGAGGCAGCTGTGAGCTGTATGTTGGTAGAAAGCGTACAGAAGTGCAGCTAGTTAATAACAGAAGCTCCTCTGTGGCTCACACAGCCAGTGCATCTGTACAAACTTTAGTCCTCTGCACAAAAGTAGGGCAACTGTGAGATAAATACACCCAGACACAGTGACAAAATAGATCTGTAGACTTTATGATGTGTAATAGAAATTACAAAGATGTTGATATAACATGTGTTAAATCTCTCAGTGCATTGAGCAACTTACCTCCTGTATCCTCAAAGGCCACTGTGGTTCTGACACAACCTACAACACCCTTGGGAGCTGATCTAAGGCACACTAGCATCCATCACAGAGATGGAGTAGCTACATCCCGGTGGCAAATTTTCTACCTACTGTTCAGGTGAGGAGAAAATCTGTAAACACGCTGATAGTAACCTTTGGAAATATGTTGTTAGAAAAGCTAAAAGCAAGTGAAGTAAGACAGCATTTTGTCTGCAAAGTGGTGATTGGAGGAGGAACTGTGGTGGAGTCAGGAATAATCTTATTGGCTCTGTCAGACGAGAAAGAAGAGCCAAATAGGAAGCTGTATTTTATAATCATGTCAGCTGCCAGCTCAAACTCTGGCTGACATTTGAATAAGTATGAATTGTAATTCTCTTCTGATCATCTTTCATGACCATAGCGACTCTGAGTTAACATTTACCTACAACTGAAGGCAGATTTGTACTTGAGCTGCGATCAAGACATCACAGACTGAGTTTAAGGGAGTTTTTCTTCCTCACTGTTGCTGCTGCCCCTGTGAATGCTCAGGAGAGGAGATTAATTTGAAGTGAAGATTCAGTGTGATCTGTTCGTTTCCTTGGTTAGAACACTTTTCATCAATAGTAATTAACTGGATTGAATTGGATGACAATTGGATTATAATAATTTGGATTGAATTAGACTGGATTGAACTTGTTTATTTTCTTTTTAAAGAGCCTTGAAATTAGTTTTGTGGTGAATTGTTGCTAGATAAATCAAATTAACTGAATTGAATCTAAATGATTACCTAGTTTTTACCCTCTAATCCGTGTTTACTACATAGACGGTGTATGAAAGAGGGATGTAGCAGCACAATACCGTTATGTACGTTTAGGTGACGTTCGAAAAAATTGTATTATTGTGATACACCGACAAAAACAGGACTTTTAAAATACATATAAGCATGTTAGTCTCATTGGACTTGTGCTAAACTGTCTTTCTCAAATTGGATTAACACACCAAGATAATGCGTTTAGGAGTTTAATTACTCCTGCAAACAGATGCTGTATTGGAAACTGGGGAAGGCACTCATGCTCCGAGGACGTCGGTGACAACACTAACTGATGTGATGCATCTTATTTGTAGAAAGAATAAATATCAGGTGGGCCATCTGATAGAAGAGCTTATTCCTTTATAGTTCTTCAACTGGGAAATGTGCAGATTTTACGCATGATGCCAATGTATTCACTGAGCAGACCCAGTAAAATGTTTTTTATGTGCAACAAAAACTCAGTCAGCCAGGTTTTAAAGGTAAAACTGGACATTTTCGTTGGATCTGGGGGTCCGCCCACCTATGTGAGGATGAGGATATGAGGATCGAATCACTTCTTATGGAAGGAACTACGTAGTTTTAGCACACGTTGAAAGGTTATAAGAATTACACGAACAGTACAGAGCTCATTCTGATATCTTACATGGCAACAGTGCAAGGCATGAAGGTGACACTTACCCTGTGTTTTTTTTTTTTTTTTTTACTGCCACTAATAACTGCTTTCGTGCATTTTTCTGTAGGTTTCAAAATTAGCTTTGATTTTATTTAGTTTTATTTACAGTTCTTGTGAAAAGCAAGAGTAAATCTTTCATCATACCTACTCCCTTCTACTCTGTGAGCTTCCTTGTCTTCAACTAAAAAAAAATATTCTTGAACTGATTTTTTGGCTCTGGAGCTGAGGATTAGATTTACCATTGTGATAATAGTTGCTCCCAGCAGTTCATCCTCCAACAAATGAAAATGATCCAATCTGCACAAAGTTATGAGCAAATTCTCCTTTAACATATATTAATTACAGTCCAGGTATAAAATGTAAACATCTGAGTGCTTGATCTCAATGAGACATTGTCGAGAATTGGATATTGAAAGTGTAAACTGATCAAGACACTGTAAACAATGCAGTTTTAAAGAACTGAATTCAAATTTTTGTGTATTTTAGCTGCCTTTAAACTCGTGTATTTTTTTTTAAATGGCCTAAACCATTCGGACGGTGAAACAAGTTGAACTCTAAAAACACAAAATTGCTGTGATCTTCTCCCTGGAAGCCGGAGGAACTTCTTTAGTGGCGTATGGAGAAAGATATGTGGGAGGAGAGTGACAGGTGGTTGGTCGGACCATGCTGTGAACTGTGACTCCATTTCCCAGGGGGCTTTGCAACAACAGCTCAAAAAGCCACTAGCCGCTTAGCTGATGGCATGAAGAGGGCTGAGACGATTTGGCCAGAGGTCACAGGAGCTGACTGGCTGGTTTGTGGAATCATGGTGAATGTGGGAGTGCAGGTGTTTGTTGATCGGATGACTCTGGAGCACAGGAGGATTGTGGGTAGATGAATATGTCAGAGAGCTTCTTGATTGTGATGCCTGTTGTTGGGAGGACAGGGATGTGTGAAAGTGGACCAAACCCTAATTGTCTTTAATTTGTCTCCCTGTCTAACATGTAAAGCCAAGCCCTCTGGATATCTGAAGGGAAGTAGCTTCTCAGGTGCCATGTTGGTTCAACTTTAACTGCTGAAACTTACCTCTGAACAGCATATACTGCGTTATCCAAAGTACCTCTCTTGGAACTGACTTTACAAACAAATGTGTGAGGGCTTACTCCTTAAGACTAAAGATGTTACTTTTCTTCAATGGTTTATTGTACCCATAACCATGTACAAATAAACAAAACCTTTACAGCTTTGTATGGTCACACATTTAGCATTCATTGGTCCATAAGCACTCCTTACGGCGACATGAAAACACTGTTATTAGACACCGACTGATTTCTAGCATCGGTGTCCAAACGTTGCACTGACGTCACAAATGTACCATCCATTCTAACAGTTTCATTGCAAATAAAAATAGTCACATGCAATGATTGAAAAAAATTACATTACCTCATGTCACATAGAAAGTAAGCGAAAAGTTCCATCATTTAGAAATAAGTACTCTTCAGAGATTTGTCTCTTTTTTTTTTTTTAAGTCCTAGACATTCTTTCAACAGCGTTGTTGGTCTCATTTGGGTTGTAAACATTAGTTACAGTGCCGAGCTTCATTCAGCTGGCTGCGTAGCATCTCTCAAGAAAATTGGTCAATCAATGCTATCAATCAACTGATCGAGAGGAATTGGTCAATAGTCAATTATTCGAGGAATATGAGGAATTTCTCACAGGAGGACATGATCGTCTTTGGGCTCAGTTAGGGGCAACAGGACACCAGTGAGAGACTGGAGAACAGACTAAACAGCAGATCTATATAAGACACCCTGAGAATCACAACTACTTCTTTTCATCTGTCATCCCTTCTTCCTATCCTCTCTCTTCCTCTATCTCTTCTAAGGAGCGATCATAGTCAGGTGGGCACGGCCTCATCAGTGGAGGAAGATGGCTGGTTGGTAGGTTGGTTTGTTGTGGCGGAAGCTGGTTGCCATGCAACTGGCTCCTCTGTGGTTGGCATGGAAACAGGTTAAAGTGGATTCTGACCTGGTAAAGGTAGTATGCAGCACGTACAGTAGTATGAACAGTAGAATGTAATATGCAGCTCTGGGGAAAACAATCCTGAATTTAGAATGGTTTCGAATGAACAGCACAAGTGCACCTCATGAGAAGACTGAAGGGCCAGTTCATCCAAACTGCAAAATGTTTCCTAACGTAACTCTTGTGGTTGTTTTAGTAATGCAAATTACGAGTTTTGACATATCTGTCTCATAAATTTTTGTCACCATCCCCCCAGAAATGCAATTTTATTTTTGTTGCACAACAACTACATCTACTTTCGAGAGAAAAAATAGTCCCAATAACACTGTTCTCAGTGAGGTCTGTGGTTTACCCCGAGCAACAGGGACATTCTCCTTCACTGAAAGGTTCCTATTGATTTTTTTTTAAGTTTAAATTAAATTTTTAATGCTGTGAGCACCACCACAAACTAAATTCCATTCACCTCTACGGTTTTGGGGCAAAAAATCACGGGGACAGATATGTTGAAAACCTGGAAGAACAAACAAATTTTGGGTGAACTGACCCTGTAAGAATCAAACAACTTGAGGTACACCTGTCTTAAATTATGATGGGCTTTGTTTGAATCTGAACTCTTATGGATCTAAAAGGTGAAAACACCAAAAATTTGTCAAACAAAAACCAAGCGATCACAACTCAAGGTGAGTATTTATCCCCAGATCTGTCAGCATGTAACAGTAGATTGTGACAGTAGTATGTTATCGATGGAGAACATCACATGGGGCTGACGTGGTGTGCAGCAAAGGATGGCGCAGGGGGAGGCGGTAGTGGTGGACAGTGATTGGTTGATTTGGTTGGTCAGGTGACTGAAGGGGTTATGGACAGTTGTGTTGAGTCAGATCACATGATGAGGGTTTGCAGCTATAACGTCAGGAGGTTCCATCGGTAAGTATGGAAGCCTGACAGGTTTTAGCTTTTGGTGGACACTGGACAGAACACCCACCCCGAATCCCGACCTCACAAACCCAGCGAGCACACACTCACACACTGCATCCACACACAAGGGAGTTGACTGACACAAGGACACATTTACCAGCACTTTTGCATAGACGCACAAATAAACACACAGATTTGTTAACCCACACATGCACACAAACACGCACTCCGTCCCACCCCAGACTTGCGATGTGTTACTGTGATGATGCAGAGTGTGGTGGAAGGTGAAGAATAAGACAACGGAAGACAGGTGATGCTAAAATGAACATTTATAATGACTGCTGTTGCTGTCGCAAAATAAGAATCCTTAAAAAAAGACCTCATATATATTAGCACTAGATTGCCCACTTCACTGGTAATCCACAAGTCAAGAAACACAACTCACTAGGTTTTTTTTCTCTTTACAAACACAATGCTACAATTACATTAAATATTCAATAATCTTTAAGTCAGTTAATGAATGTTGTTAAAAGCAACCACTAAAATACTAAAAATAAAAACAAAACAATAATAATATTAATTCACCTTTTTCCAGTCTTTCCCTTTTTCTTGTTGCGTTGTTATTTATTAATAGTATAATAATAAGAGTCTGAGAAATAAATAGCTCATGTGGTGTTCTCAGGGCAAATGGGGCAGGCAGCATAAATCAAGAGTGGAGCTGAGAGCAATGCAATGAAATGGTGGAGTCTAATCTCACGCAGTCACTTTAATACTTAAAAAATGTCCCAGATGTGGAGGCGAAATATGGAGATATGATACCAGTTTTGTTCTGCAGGCAGCAGGATGGTTGAGCGACACCTGCAGAGGTTAATCATCTCTAATCTATCATTGTACGTAATGTAAACTAGGACTGTATTGCACTAAAGGTAGCAGCTCAGCCTCCTCATTAAGAGCCCCAGCAGGAGCTGAGGGTCTTTTTCCTTTTTTTCAACCTTTTTTTTTTTTTTCATACGCCTCCCTGGGTTTCTCTCCAAAACTGAGGAGCTGAGTCGAGCCATTTTCCACGATGATATGTCTCTAACACGACCAAGCATTTCTTAAAACTATGGCTTGATGACAAAAGATACTTATGCCACTACAACTCACTGTTAGACTTTTAGAAAAAACATCAACGAATGCACATAAACAAGCCAATGCTGAGAACGGCTTGGACTACTTCTCAAGCTTAGTATTCGATGAGCACAGTTATCTAAAGAGTTTGCAAGCCAACATGAAAGCTAAACAGCGAATACAGTAGGTAAATCAACACTAATAACAACAGCACAGGGTAACACAGTAGAACTAGCATAGCCGATTATACAGGCAGACCTAACTATCAGATACAGAGGATGAAGAGTGTCATGATCATCTGCTGCGTCCACTAGTTTCTCTTTATGCTGCCGGCCCCTTTCTGCTCAACACTTCTCTCTTTACAGCTCAGCAAAACTCTGACAAAAATATTTACAATGAGAGAGAAAAAAATGAAATTGTGGAGAAACAGTTGTTTAGTGTTTTATCCTTTTTTTTGTTTGTCTGCATTTCCTTTTTTTGGATATTTTTCTTACTTTCATATGTTTTTTTTTTTGTTCTTTTTTTAAACTTATATCTCAGAGGACTGTCCCCAATGATGAGCAACAAACAAACAAACAAAAAAATCCAATCATATCAGCTAGCATTGCACAGTCTCAAAGAGGTTTTTGGGGATGGAATGGAGAGTTATCGTCCAAACAGTTGGATGAACACAGAAGGGGGGTAGGAGGAGGAGGAAGAAGGTCAATAAAGTTCATGAGGGGGTGAAAGTTCAAAAAGTTCAAGAAGACAGAGGATGGCTGCGCAGCTGACGGTGCGTAAACACTCCCCACACCACTGCACGGGGGCGGTGCATGTGTCGGCGTGCGTGGTTTGGATGTTAAACGACAACAAAAAAAAATCATCATTAGAAAATGGAGTTTTTGAATCTTTCCCATCGAGAAAAATCAAATGGAGCGAGAGCGAGAAGAGGGGTTACAGAGACAGAGAGAGAAGAGGTGGGGGTGTAAAAGAGGGGGGAGGTGAGGAGAGTGAAAGGTGCCCCCAACACTATGGCACACAATCAATGAAGTCCCACAGGCTGAAGAAATGACAGAATTAGGAAAGCAGCTGGCATGAGCGGTAGGACTGTTTTAGGTAGGTTGAGAGGCAGGACAGTAGGTAGGTAGCCAACCTGCAGAGGGGTTAATCCTTGTCGGGTTTAGCTCTGTGGGGGGTGGTGAGGAGGAGGAGGAGAAGGTGGTGGTGGTGGGGGGCAAGGTGCTGTTCAGTTGAGGCGTCATGAGCGACATCATGTTATGAGGGCGGAGCATGCTGGCTTCATGGGTGCTTCCAGGATGGATGTCCGACACACAAGAACAACTCAAAGAAACGCTTGGAATGGCTGTTGTTGTTGTTGTCATTTTTGTTTTCCTCTCTGTTCTATTTTGGCACTCGAGAGAAGAGACTCGTGGGAGGCGGAGGAGGAAAGTGTGTGTATGTTTGGGCGAGGAGGAGGAGGAGGAGGAGTGGGCAGTGAAAGTGCAAAAAAAAAGAGGGCATGGAGGAGTGTGTGTGCTGTGTGAGTGTGTGTGTGTGTGTGGGGGGGGGGGGGGGGGGGGGTAAACAGGCTACACACAGAAATGGCATTTTGTTAAAACTGGCTTGGGTTAGAGCATACAATACAAATCAAGACCAGGAAAAAAACAGAGCGAGAAGAAGGAACAGAAAAACAGTGATGTGACAAATGCAGTCTACAGTTGCTGGTGCTTTGATGGGGCCCGAGTTTCGGGAGAGGAGGAGGAGGGGTGGGAAACGAACAGGGTGGGGGTCCCATTATATGTCGTGGAGGTTGTCTGAAGAGGAATCAGTGGTTGGTGTGGGTGAGAGTGGGTTTGTGGAGGAAAAAAAAGATCTGAGGGCGATGTTGAAGTGCCACACACCCACTGAGAAGCAATGAGGTCACCTGACGAGCAGGTTAGGGTTCAGTTAGCATTCTTCTACAGTAAAAAAGAACAAAACAAAAGAACATGGAAAAAAACATGACTAACTGGCTGCGTCGCGACAAAGACACCACGAGCACAAAGCTGGCCTAAAGCAGACAAACTCAGAGAGAGGAACAGAGAGGAGCATGCACATCTAAATACAATACTGAAGAAACACCTACAGTAAAGCTATGCATCTACAGTAGTCTTGCACACTGACCCCCACCTCAGCTCGGCCTGCCGTGCACAGTATCAGCAGAAAGTTTAGTGCAAACATATCACTCGGAGTAATAATGGAAATTCTGATAATTCTGTTTTTTGGGCCATTTTCCATGACAACATGTGTCAGGACACAAAACATGACCACAAAGAAAATACTCTGTCACATGATAAGGAATGGCAGAAAGAGACTTTGGCTAAAAAAGAATAAAAAGTTGTACACTGAAGCCAATAAAGCAAGACATTACCACTTTGAAAACACACTGGCAATGTTCAGTGTTGTTTCTCTCCCCGGGAACAGAGCCTTGGATTGCATATTAAGGGAGTGAAAACACAGTCTGTCCCAAATTCTGCAGCGAGGCACCCGAGGGAGACCGACAGAGCAGCACACACACTTGTGTGTGTCTGTGTGTTTTATTTTGAATTCATATGTGAGGCGGGGGATTTTTAGCCTCTGTCTTACACTGTCTCTCTTTCTGAATCTCTCCCGACCCACTGAAGCGCAGTGGGCGTGGCCTGAGATGCTCCATGTCATATTTGAGGTCAGTAAGGTGCGCATTGTTGACAAGACAAGCCAGAGCTCAGAGCATGGGGGGGGGGTTAAAGAACAGACAACATAATTATACTGAGAGCTCGACGATGTGCCGAGGGGTTAGTAATGTTACAAAAACACACAAAAACACATGTAAGCTTCTACTGCACGCCAGTGCCCAGAAGAGTGATATGCACACGTATGAAAAGGTGAGTACATTCATGGACAATCTCAGTCTCTATTTGTAATTAAATCCTATTTTTTTTGTATTTTTTTCCGAAGCTAAAAAGCAACTGAAACATTTTAGTCCAAGCTCGCTCAACATGTAGCAACATAGTCTTAGGTTTGTTCGAGATTTTTGTTCGTATTCCTCTGAGGAAGGTTAGTCAACTTAACCACAACATACTTCTTCTGTTGTAACAGTAAAATCAAACATGTGGCCCACCTGTCGCAGGTGGACCGGGACTTAACGTGACTGCATGGGATAACAACGAACATCTGAACGCGTGTAAAACTATATCAAAATGCTCTACCCTTACCGGCATGCAAAGATTTGAAAAATGAACAATACACTGTCTATTTTTTTAACTTTTTTTTTATCAGTTCTCTTTTGTTTCTTCATTTTTTTTTAACTTTTTTTTGTCCACGCTTCACTTTGATATCATGCAATATAGACGTGCAAAAAAGATAACATCTATTTCCACAAAATACATTTTCATTGTAACTATAAAAGGCTGTTTAAGAATGCTATCTAGTCACATTTTCTTTAGCATCATAATGCTAACCTATCGCTATATTGATTAGTCTAGCCCCAGAGTCATAGTGCTGTTGCATTCTGGGAGGTGAAGCTCCCAGAGCGTTGGCTAACACTTGGCTAACATGGCAGTCCCTCCTCTTATAGCAGGGACAGAGAGGGCTTGAACACACTGTTATAGTGAGGTGCTTCATCTGTTCTTCAACCTAGATCTTAAAAACATTTATGAGGACTTTGCCCCTTCAGTTAGGTAATTATAAATATGGTTCATTTGGCACTTTTCACATTTTCTTAATACAAAAGTAGGTCTCCTCTTTCCTAATGTGGTTTAAATGAATACATTTACAGTTTAGCTTGTATTTTGGCACAGGTTTCACTTGTTCAGGTTACACTACTCTTAACTTATCATCAGCTTATAACAGAGCATTATTATACTGCCGCTTGAAACTAGCCTCTCCAGCTAAAGGACAGATTTCGATATGTTTTAACCTTGTAGTTTTAGTACATCAGTTATTATTCAATAGCAGCATTTTCCACAAACAAAAAAAGAAAATACTCTTGTCAACCTATCCAACATCTACAGATAAATCCAAAAGCTCCTACGGCAGACAGAGGATAAAAGACAGGACAACACGATATGCCACTACATGTATTGCTTCCAATACTTGTCACATTTTATCTCGACCGCCTAACATTAAGATAACTAAAGAGATTGGCCGCTGTCTAAAAGATAAAACTCTAAGGATTAATTAATGAGATGAAAAAGAAACCCATCCCACATTAATCAAAGTCATCTGGCACCTTAATCAGGAATTTCAAGCTCTTCTGCCACTATAAACATACTGAACTGTGCTGCATGCATGCTTTTGCTTTCTGTAAAACAAAACGCAGCCACCCCCCCGAGGGGAAACTGACATAACAAAGTATGTGAACTATTCCAGATGAGAGTGAAAAAGACAAACCACAAACTGCCTGTTTGTCTGTTTACCGTGCTGTTAGAGGACATATTAGTGTCCGGATATCACAACCCTGGCACTACGTTTGGGGCTGCCTTAGTCTGGAAATATCAGTACATTTGCAGTGTAATGTCTATGTAAAACTTTCAACTCAGAGCAAAAATATCCTGCCTACTCATCTTCATCTCTACCCAACTTCTAGTTCAAATCATGCTGCATTTGCTCCACCTCAGAAGTGGGAAGTCGAAAAGCTTTTTGCGCTGCCAGCATTTTGTTCCATGTTTTGTTTCCTGACTGGGAATTCTGACTTTTAAAAGACATTTGTAATTATTTTTCTTATTTGTCGTTCAATGCATCATCAGCGGCTCGGTCATTACTCAAATAAACTTTAAAGTCACCCATAAAAGCAACGTTTTTTTTAACATAAGCCTCTAAAAACTGAAAACGTCGGTTTAGCCTAAGTCCCTCATGGAAAAGAAAGGTGAACGGGAGTGTGAATAGCGGTGCTGGAGAGCTAATAAGAATTTGCAATTTCTGCTTCATAAATGATAAATTAGTCAGTCATCCACCTGCCTATCAGTGACATTAGCCAATTAACAAATGCATACAGCACAGTAGATGTCTACACTGAAACAGAAGCACTGCCTTCCTGTGTTTTTTTCCCCCATGAATCCAGTCAAACCCTTTCAAAGTCAAACTACTCCCTAACAAATGTGTATGTATGTGCAACAAGGTATTCCAAATGAAATGCTCCTCTTCAGTATCATAAAGTAAAATGCACTGATCCAAACTGCAGCTGGGAGTGTTTGAGCACTGCGCCCTGCCAGCTATGACTTCCTCTGCAGGTGTGGTTGTTTTCTGCTCGTCTCAGCCTCGGCTGCCCGTGGAGGCAAAGAGAGGAGAGGCTCAATCTGTGGCGTTTACCGGGGCAAGCAGCAGACATGCATCGATCGTAACACCAGACATAGTCACCCATGGAGCGATGTGGAAGGAGGGGGGTGTCAGAATGGGAGTGCACTGGAAAACTGAGGACGGGTGGGAGGGTGAGGAGAGTGTGGATGGTGTTAGATGGGAGTAAAGAAGCCTCCTTACCAAGCTGTGGAGATAAACCCTCACTGGCGCTCCAACAGAGAGTGACACATTCGATAGCACAGTGGAGGATTTTGGGATCAGATTGGTTTCAAAACAATCAAAAGGGGGCAGGGAAGTTCCCTCCCATTGCCAGGCTGTTAAGGTCAGTAAATCCAATCACCCCCTCCTCATTAGTTTTAGCAGTTTACATTCAATCTAAACTCTTATTAGAATTAAATATCTGTCCAGGAATTTGCCCATTGGATATGCTTTCCATCTTCAGTTTATACTATCTATGAAGAAGACACAGATGCGTAAAGAGATTTGAATTTAGAATTTGTTCCAGTCTCTTTAACCTGCTGCTGGACACCTAACACTCCCCCAGCATCCCGCCCTCTTATTCCAAAACACTTTTCCAAGATAACAGAAAAGTAGAATCTCATCCTCAATTGATTGATCTCTTCATCGACCTAGTCTCTTTCACCTCCTTCAATATTCAGATATGACGTGCTTCCTGGTGAAGTTCTTCGTATGCATTCTACATATGTTTCACACATGTGTTGTTTTTTTCCCTGCCAAACAAAACCCATCCAGTCATAATGCCATCTACAGTGCACATCCCTGACCTTGTGGGTCGAGAGAACTGCTTTCTGGCTTCACAGTGCATTAAGACAAAAATTCAGTGTACTCCGAGAAAAACAAGAAAAATAAAAACACGACACAAAAAAACCCCAACAAAATAAACAACAGCATGTTGAGCAGCCTTGTGGGTCTACAGTGGGCAGTAAACCTGTTGCCATGGAGCGACCTGCACTTTGCCAGGAGCAGAAATCAGCTCCGCTCCCTTGACTTATGTTGAAAATCAGTCGTCTGCCCTTTACCTCATTGGCAGTTGGACGGTTGCTTGATAAGGGCAAGGATCAGTGAGGCTATTTATCTCCTTAACCGATATGCATGCTGCCTTAAAAATAGCAAATCTACGAGCGAGGCTTGCAGATTCAGCAGTGGAACCCAGACAAACGACGTCCCCTCGTCCCCTTTCAGTGTTTCCTCTTAATGTTTTGCATTTCTCAGTAGTATGTTGTTAGTCTTAAGTGCTCTTTCTTGATCTAGTCTGTGGTTTGGGGTAATCTAAAGGGTTCGAATGACCACAGGCTGAGCAGCAGCAGTTCATCTGAGAGTGGGTCTCAGCTCTGATAAATTATTCATTTTAGTTGCAGTTCTACATAGTAGGGAAACTCCAACTGGGCATTTAACTACAGATACAGACAGCAGTGACATTTTGCAGCACGAAAAGGGGTAGCTGAGCGTAATAAACAGGTATTTAAGGTTAATATACCTGTACTGCAGTCTGTGGCGTGAATGGTGTAAATTTTTTCTTTCTAATCTTGAAGACTTGCTGCAGTCTGCATCATAAGATATGATGAATTCCCTTTTTCTAGCACCAAATATGGCATTGTAATGTTTTAGTGTGTACGTGAGTGTGTGTGTGTGTGTGTGTGCGTGTGCGTGCATTCCCTGTTCTGCTCTTTGACTGGATATATAAGGTGATCCTTCACTGTAATGATCCTAATGCCTGGGGCGGCTTTCTTACTGGACTTAAATAAGACATATATTACACTATGTGACATTACTATTCATCTTCAGTCCACTTACATTAAAACAAAAGATTTAAATCAAAAATAGTCTCATTTACATTCATGTCAACCTGAATTCACAGATTAAAAAAAAACAACTGAGCTTTATATTGGGTGATTTCATTAATAAATAGTGACGATGGTAATGATTCCTATTGTAATAATCATGACAATATTATTAATAGAGTTATCACAGGAGACTGCAAAAAATGCCATAGATCCTTTGTGTTTGCCGCAGCTTGCACAGTATCACTCTCGTCGTTTCTAGGTTTCGCACTACGTGAGGTCATCAGCATGCGCCTCGACATTCTATCTCAAACACTAGAGCCACACGTGGAGGGTGCTACGTGCTGTCACACCCCTGCAGGGCTGCACTGCTTGTCGGCATCACAGGGTGTGCAAATGAAGAAACACCCAGCTGATTCCTGCCCCCCCACACCTCTCCCCGGTTTCACCTCACCCCTCCGCTGTTCCCCAGAGAAGTGGGGAGGAGGAGAAGGAGAAGGAGGGAGGTGATATCATATGCAGGAGAGAGAACACAGAGTTAAGGGGGGAGTCGAGGGCATTTCTTCTCTCACATACCAGGCTGAAATTTGCAGACTTGCTCATCATAAAACCCTTAAAAAGGGGAGGGGTAGGGCAAGGGAGAGGGGGCAAGGGGTGAGAGGGGTATTTGGAGGAAGTGGGGCAAATCTAGACGGAAAACAAAAACCCTGCTAATGGGTGGTGGATGTGGGCTGCAGGGGGGAGGGACGGGTAAGGGTTGTTTCCATTCAGGATTTAGGGTTTGGGGGGGGTGGAGGGTTGTACCCTGTAAACACCAACCCTCCCCCTCTCCGTGCCCATTCCCATCCCTCCCTCCCCCACACTGTAGCCTCTCAGGCAGTCAGCCTGTCTACATGGCATTCAGCTCTGTCCACACAATACACAAACAGACGGCTTAATTTACTAAACAAAACTAAAAACAATAAAACAAAACAATAAAAAATCCCAAAAGGTCAAGACATTAAGTAATAAAACCTTATTTACATTTTACACATTTTTTTCTTGGTTTTTCAGCGTAACAACTCGCTCCTCTCCCTCCTCACCTTCTCAGCACATTTTTGCTTTGCGTCAAAAAACTTTTTTAATACAGAATACTGAAAACACGCAGAAGAAAACGGCGCAAACGATTCCTTCCGACATTCTTGCTCTCCTCTCCTTTTTCCATTCTCACTCTTGCTTTTCTTATACTCCTCCCCCAAGCCCCCACTCTTTTTTTCCTCTTTTCCTCCTCGTTTCTCATTGGCTGTCAGGTTTAGCCCACCTTCTGTGGGTTGGTGGCGCGTACCCCCTGCTCATAGGTGATCCGCTGGCTGATCAGGTACTGTGCAGCCTGTGTTGCAGCCTGGGAGCCGGTGATGGTCACCTTCCTGTTCCGAGTTCCAGGGATAAACTCGCCTTTCTTGGAGATCTGGATCCTGGCGCCAGTCAGCTCCTGGTACTCCACTAGCGTCTTGCCTCCTTTCCCTAAGATGGCTCCCACTAGGTTTTCCGGCACAGCAATCTCAACCACTTCCTTTGCTCCTTCTGCTAGCTTCTCTGTGGCTAGCAGAGATGACGCCACCAGTGGCGATGCAGCGCTTAGGTAGCCATTGGTGGCCCCTGTAGCGGCAGCAAGAGATCCCAGGGAGAAGCCTCCAAGGCTGGCTGCAGAGTGAGCTGCACTGGTGGATGCATCACTGGCATAAGATGCTAACAAATTAGCTGCGGCGGCTGCTGCTGGGTTGGCATTAGCTGCTACAGCAGCTAACACCCCTGAGGCTGCAGCAGGGTTCAACCCCAGGCCCAGAGAGTTGGTGTTATAACCGTAGCTGGCCAAAGTGTTGAGAGCAGAGGTGATGGCAAGTAGGTCGTTGCCTGAGAGGCTGGACATTGTGGTTGGGAAGGCTCCAACTCCAGCCAGGCCTGCCTGGCCGAGCAGAGAGGAAGCTGTAGCTGCAGCAGCAGCTGCTGCTGCTGGCATGACCTCGGTGGAGTTGGCGTACGGGGAACCGGTGGGGTTGGAGTTGGCGACGGGGCCTGTGATGTTCGAGTAGGAGATGTTGAGGCAGGAGGAACTTTGCGGATCCTCCTGGATCTTTTGGACAATGATCTCCACTGCTTTCCTGTTCTGTTCAGGCTCGCCACTGATGGTGACCACACGCTCCTGCAGATTGATACCCTCTGGTTTTTGGGATAACTGGACCCACGCCCCAGACTGCTCCATCACTGCCTTGACTGTGGCTCCACCTTTACCAATGATTAGTCCCGCTGTACTGTTGGGGACGATCAGCTTGGCCTGGCGGGAAGGGTAGGGAGGTTGGAGGAAAAAAATGGAGAAAACAGAACAAAGCATAAGTTATCACAATTTCTATGACAAATCTGCTTCAACAAAAACACCAGCACAGAAAATGGCCCGATGCAGCGAGTGCATTTCTTTACTGACTTAAGAATTACATTATCTACAGTCATGATGAGGAGATTTAAATGTTGCAGAGGCTGAATAGAGTGACTCTCTATGGAAGAATATATTATACAGTGAAACAGAAAGTTAATGTTTGAAAGAGAGACAAAATTGACCAAGTGCACTCCTGTAAAAGAAAGTACACCCTATTTCAATTCAAAGAACTCAATCAGAATCAGAATGATCAGGACATAATAAAAAATAGCTGTTCCCTACCAAGTCTTAAAATGAGGTAAACACAACTTCAGATGAACAACAGTACATTATATATCACACTGTGGCATTATTTATTGAACAAAAACTAAGACAAAATGCAGAAGCAGTGTGTTAAAAACTAAGTGAAGCCCTGATCCAGCAGCTTGTAGCAGCAGCTTCAGCAGCAGTGAGCTGCAGTAATGGTTTCCTGTGTGACGTCTCTCTCATGGTTGTGGAGGAATCTCGGCCCACTCTTCTCTCCAGCGTTGCTTCAGCTCATTGAGGTTTGCAGCATTGGTTTCTGCACAGCTCTCTTAAGGTCCCACCACAGCATTTCAGTCAGGCTGAGGTCTGGACTCTGACTGGACCATTGCAACACGTTGATTCTTTTCTTTTTCACACATTCTGCTGTAGATCTGCTGCTGTGTTTGGGATCTTTGTCCTGTTGATGAGCCAGTTTCAGCCCAGCTTTAGCTGTGGGACAGATGGCCTCACATTTGTCTCTAGAATACTTTGGTATCCAGAGGAGTTCATGGTGGACTCAATGACTGCAAGGTGCCCAGGTCCTGTGGCTGCAGAACCAGCCCAGATCATCAGCCCTCCACCACCGTGCTTGACAGCTGGTATGAGGTGTTTGTGCTGATATGCTGTGTTTGGTTTCCTCCAAACGTGCTGCTGTGCATTATGAGCAAACATCTCCACTTGGGTCTGGTCTGTCCAAAGGACATTGTTCCAGAAGTCTTGTTTGTCCACTCCTGGGAAGATTGACAGCTGTCCTGAATGTTTTCCACTTGTGAATAATCTTTCTCTCTGTAAAATGATGGACTCTAAATAGTTTGGAAATGGCCTTATAACCCTTCCCAGATTGATGGGCAGCAACAATTGCTTCTCTAAGGTCATTGCTGATGTCTTTCCTCCTTGGCATCGTGTTAACACACACCTGAATGCTGCAGAGCAGCAAACTGACAAAAAGCTTTTATAGAGGTGTTCACATTTGCCAAGGATTGATTAATCAAGCACATATAATTAGCAGCATCTGGCTGCTGCTTACCCTCCTTATTCCTATGAAAGCAGTAAGGATGGACTTAGTTTTTCACACTCTGCTTCTGCATTTTTGTTCAGTAAATAAATGACCGTGACATGTGCTGTTATTTATCTATTTGGGTTGTATTTACATCCTTTTAAAATCTGAGGACTGAAATTCAAAGGAGGTGTACTTTCTTTTTCACGTGACTGTGACATCTGAGATGTTACCAATAAAGATGCAAGAAAACCATTCAGAATATACATTGCAATGAAAAAGAATCATGCAAGAGAGGAACTGTTGTTAGAGGCGTCCTTGAGAAGAAGAAGAGACAAAAAGAACCAAAGAAGAGATTCAGAGATAAACTCAGCCATGTCTGAAAAGTGAGAACAAGACAGTGACTTTAAATGAACCATGTGTGTGCACATGTTGGAAAAGCGTGATGGCATCCTCAAGGAGAAAGAGATGTAGTACGGACTGAACAACGCAGGCTGTAGAAGAGCAGATGATGAATAAAGAGTGTTTTTTATTGCTTCGGTGAATAACAGAGTGTGCAGGAAGAGAGGTGGTGAGAGAACAGGAGACGAAGAGGTAGAAAGAGGTAAACAGAGTGGGAGGGAAGGATGGATGAGACAGAGAGAAGAGGGAGGAATTCTAAAGAGGCTACTTGTGTGAAAAAAATAACATTGACTCCCAGGGGTCAGCGTTGCCATGGAAACACAGCTCCGGCATTCAAAGGGTATTGAAAGGGAGTGAGGCAATGACACACATACACACACCTCAGTGCCGAATATTTACTTGTAAATGTAGAAATGATGTATTATTACAGAACTGTCCGTCACACAGAGCACCACATCCAGTATAACACCAGACCATCAGTCAGAGGGCGAACATGATGCTCCAGATTGAATAGTTTACAGTTTCTGGAGAATTGGTCCCTGTTACACTCTTTATCTATGGGAGTCATTGTCATGCAACATGTCCAATAAAGCAATCCACTGTGGTACAACTAATGGAACTTTTCTTTTAAATCTATTAATTGATTTGTCAATTACTTATACAGTAAATCTGTTGAACGTTTTATCAGCAACATGTCAGATTAAACTTAAAAATGTTTCGAAACTTTGTTTTTACAGTCGTACAAATTTTTGTAAATGATCTTTTTCCTTCTCTTAAATCTGAGCATTTTTGTTCAAAAGTTTAAAGCAATGACACATTTTTATTCCTAACTTGTCACAAAGCTACTCCTTTAGCATAAATCCAACCATGCTCTGTAGCACGTAAACGAGAATATGAATGGAATGTCCTTTGGGCAACTCGTGAAATCACCTTAGTCGGAATATTGTCTTATTTCAGTTAAGATTAATAGAGAATATCGCTGAGCGTGTACATATAGCCTCTAATCTTTATGTGTGTTAAAGGTAAAAGTCCAGGTAGATGTAGCCATAATTATGGTTCTATACTGCTGATGTGGTTTAAATGATTAGTATAAATATCATGTTTGAGGCATGTTCAGCTGCATGTTGCTTTCCAATATATACACTCTTATGCTTGTTTCTTCAAATCTTTGCAATGTTTTCAGGGTTAAGTTAAATTCATAGAGCCACAGCAGCAACATTTAAAGGAAACATTTCAAAGGGGAAATAATCAAGAATTCTTTCAATCAAGCAGTCACTAATTAACAGAAACGTTTAATTTAACAGCAGAGAAATCCTAGAGCCGGTGTCTTTTAACAGACGTCGTGTTATAAAAACCTGATGCGCTCCTGTAAATTGCTCGTTTGCTCTTTAAAAGCAGAGAACATTCGTATTTCCACATTGTGTCAGATACACAAACACAGACCAATGAACCAGCAGCGCTCACGGAGGCTTCGGTGATGTAGGACGTGAGTGACGCATCACACTGCCGCAGCACTGACCTCCACACGCAGTAAAAGAAACCCTCAGCTGAAAGGTAACAGACCAGAGCAAAGACTGAGACATCAACAAGCCCTCTGCTGCAACTTTGCACCTCAGTGCAAACAAAATAAAGGAAATTGTTTCAGCGGCAGGAATTTCATAAACGAGAACACCTGTATCAAATTAGATGGACTTCTGCTGCACATTAGCCACGAAGCAAATAAACAGGAGTGTATTTATGAGAGCCCTGTTTCTGCAATTACCACTGGCTGAGAAACTCCTGCTCTCCGTTTGAGTGACACATGCTCATTTACAAAGCAGAAGGAAAGAGGGTGGACAGGAGAAGTGGGAGGACTGAGGGCAGATGAGATGAAAAGAGTCGGCCTTGATGAAGGCATCAGGTACTCAGAATGAAAGAGACGGAGATGGAGGGAGGGAAGATTGAAATGTTCACTATTTTCCTCTTGTTTTTGTCCTTCTGTAAAGAGTGAAATAAAAAGAAGAAAGCCAGAAAAGGTACGGGAAAATTCTAAGTCACAAAGTTCAATTAACCTTGTAAAAGAAAAAAAAGCCGTTCTGATTACTTCCTCGTCTCGCTCCGTTCTTTTATCCCTCCTCCCTCCTCCTTCCATTTGCTGCAGTTGTAAGCTGCACAACATTTGCTTGGCGGCAGCCTCGGTACAGAGGTTTGTTGCCACTCTGCAGTGCATTGCTTGTTCTCTGCACTGCAGCCTGCTCTGAGGCACAGGATGAATTTACATAGAAATAGAAAATTAGAGAAGCGTGCAGGAGTGAGGCTGATAACAAGAACAAACCCAAACCACATAATCACTTCCTGCTGCTTCAACTTGAATATTAGAGAGTTATCTTTCCCCTGAGGATGTTTGTTTTTGAGATGTCTCTGTCGGATTAACAGTTTTCCCCCTTTCATTAGTTTATCTTTGCTATGAAAACACGAGTGAGAGCTGGTGGTTGGATTCTATTGATCATTGGGCTATCACTGTGGAGCTCATACAACACGTCCTGCTGTCCTGCACAGATTAATGAGAAGATTCTTCTTTCTGATGAGCTTTCAGGACCACCTTTTTACTCAACTCTAAAATAAGAACTTATTGCAAGTGGTTGTGTGGCATCAGAGCGTTTTAAAGACATTACAGACAACTTCAGCGACTGATTTATGTCTTCTGCCATCTTGCGTCACAGCTGTCCAGTCAACCAGTGGCTTGGTTACAAACTGTGGCTTTAAAATATTTAAAACTTTCAACACTTCTTACAACAACAGTGATGCTGTCTTTATGCTTGTGGGGAAAACAAATCAAACTTGGATGGTAATATAAGGTTTTTTTAAGTGGTATTTAACTAGTATTTTATACATAAATGCAGCAATTCTGAATGGTAAATTTTATTCAAAGGTAGATCTTTGCTAAAATAATGGTGTTTGTACACCTTACTGAAAAAAGAATTATGCAAAGACATAATCCTAGATCTCCCAGTGTGGTGATGAGTGTCGTCAGCCAGCATCTGTCGCCTCCTGTGGACAGTGACATCATCGTGGATAGATGACAGTGACTGATGAAGAACTAGAAGGTGAAGAAATTACACTTTGCGATGGTTGCTGATTTCCAAATTTAGCACAAAATGTCGACATTATTCGCTGTTAAAGTAACACATTTAGCAAATGTTTTGCTCTTTGGTGCCCCCTACAGTTGTGAAATGTAACAGCAGGGCCATAAAAAAAATATCTGTGTGAGTCTTGCACATGTACAGCAATACACGATTTTTTCTTTTTTCTTTCATCAGGTCGAAGAAGCCCCAAAGATGCTCTCAAAGACCCACTAAATTATAAAGCAAGGTAGGAAGCTGGAGGCCAAAGTTATTAACCCCCCCCCCCCTGCACTCTAGGACAAAAGTGACAAAAGTCAAGGTACTTCAAAAGAGATCAAAAACAGATAGTTTTAAGGTTCACAAACTTCTCCAGTGTTGTTTTAAGCTCCTCCTCCGCTAACATCATTGCAGCTGTTTTTGTTTGCGATTATCGAATTATTCGTGTTTATTTACTTTGTTGATGAGAGCAACCAATGGGAATCTATCTAATCTAATCTAATCTTAGAGCATAGCAGCCTCTGGATTGTTTTAGCTCATTAAGATTACTCGTTGCAGCCTAAGCTTGACAGCTACATGTATTTAGAGAGGAGCACTGACTGACTACCGTTACCCAACATTTACACTTTGCTGTTATTGGGAACAAAGTCCTGTGCTGTATATTAAAAACAGGAAGTGTTGAAACCTGCCAAACATCCAGGGAAACTCAGAGAGGGCCAAATCAATTCATAAAGTCTGTTGTTTTGTTTTTACAAAGTGAAGTTTGCATCGATTGTTGGAGCTGCCCCGGCTGCACAGGTTCTGTCTATCCTGGACATAGTTGGCAAAATGAACACTATTATAAATAGCAAAAAGAAATATAGCTTGCATCACTGCAGCTGCATATCTAGACCTTATCTGGATTCCCTGCACTGTTTTTCGACCAAACAGAGCAGCATAAGTCTTTCTGGTGTCAGGTCTTTAAAGAGACTGGAGCTAAAACAGATTGTTTCAGATCATTAAAGTTAAACATAAGTAATGTGCAAATATAGATTCTGTAAGCTTCTGAACCCCTTTAAGTACAACACACATTATATCATTACAGGGACACGATAAAAATGTGAATGTTTTTCTTATATTCATGTAATCTTATACAAAAGATACCAACATTGTAACATTTAAATCAGTTAACCTGAGTGATAACTGTTTATTGGATTTTACTGATGATTTCTTTGCAGTTCAGACAGTTAAATGGGTATGTAGGCACATCTATCCATCAAAAATTAATACATTTTTACTTTGCTGCTGACTTCCCTTTCCACTTGGCTTCATTAAAAATCCTGCTGCCTTACTATAAAAAAGACTCAAAATTATGGTTGCAAAATTCTTATATTCAGAGATGTCATTAGAAGAAGGATTTGTTTTGGAACAGTTGAGTCAACCGTTTAAAGTTATTGTAATTTGCAAAGAATACACACATCCAGCCACTTTCCTTTAGCCCAAATTTAAATGATTTTTCTACCATCCGCACAAGAACAAAATGGATCCAATTTTAATTTTTATGTAAATGTTTCAGCAGTTACAGCTGAAAGGATTTGTCACAAAAACAACACTCACGGCCAAAAATTTCACTCAGAAGTCTAACTTTGCATCAGAAAATGATCCAGCAGACTTTTTTACAGCATTTATATTGTGCCGTGGAGACGAGCGAGGCGGGGGTGTGAATGAGGATGGGGGATAAAATAAATAAGTGACAAGCATCTTGGAGTCAGAGAGGGAGCCGAAAAGATTTTACCCACGAATCCTTTCATCCTCTGCTGTTAAGCGTTCTCACGGTGTTGGTGTAGAAGTGGGAGGATAAACAGCGGCGTACGGAGACGTCTGAATCCCTCCTGGTGTTAATGATCACATCTTCCATCTTTATATCTGACTGATTCTCTGCTAATGAGGCCCTCCATTCGCCTCCACTCCTCCTCCTGCGACTGTTCGGTCTTCTCTCGTCTCCTAACAATGTGTCTTTCCACATTGTTGTTTTTAATTCCTTTCATTTAATTTTCTTCACAGATTTACGAGGGTTTTTACATTTTAGATATTTTGAAACTGTGTACTCTTTGAGTCTTCCCTCATCTGCTGCCTCGTAAAATTTTACTGCTGCAATTTTCCAGTGCATTTACAACAGTTAATTCTTTTCTCGGTTCAATAACCTCTTCTTACGAGGTCAAAAACACACACAGACACACACATACAACCTGTTACCAATTTGAAGGGCATTTTGATATGAAATCATCCACTTAATCCTGCTTTTATTTAGCTGACGCTGTTGCTTTGGTCTGCTTTAATGGCCGGCTCAGTCAGGCAGACACTTCCTTACCCACAATCCTTCGCTGCCAACACCTTTCTACAGCGCTGCCTCAGAAAGAGATTATGTGGCGACAGGCCACAGGAAATCTCCCCTACAGTGACGTCTCTTTCATGTTTTTTCCCCTTCTGCTGCTCTGATGCAGTGCTTCTTCTGAAGTTTTTTACATTTTTTCTGCTTTTTCTCTTATTTAAGAGCTTTATCTTCTGTTGGGTGAAATCTTTCTGCAGAAGCGAGGAGGGAGCTTGGCATCCATCCAGCTGCTGATGGGAACGTCCTGTTGCTGCAGCTGCTGGACTGAGGTCAAAGGGCAAAGCCAATCTCCTGTTCATGAATACACTTAGCCACACGGTGCTCAGGAGCAGGGGTGGGAAGTGTTGACTTCAGCAGGGATGCCGGCTTAACAGATAAGACCAAATCAATGTCAGCAGCAGAGTGGGGCGATTTGATTCAGGATGAAACTTGGAACAGGTCCAGAGTTTGGTTGTTTGGGGTTTATGAACGTCAATAACTGTGAAATTACTAAGAGATTCGATTTTAATCAAATCTGTTTAAAAATCAAAGACTGAGGACATTTAGTTAATTTTCTGAATTTGTTTTTTCTAGTCTGATATTGTGCAGACAGAACAGACCCAAATTTACAAATTTAAAGATGGAATTTACTTCCATCTGTGAACTTACTGCTCCTCACACTAAAACCACAACATCCACCAGCACTCTGAAAGGGTTGAGACACAGATTTCCGAGTTTCCGCTGTGATGAAAAGTAATGGGATGATCAAGCAAATTAGTGTGCTGATTCGCTGCTGGAGGTCTGTCTGAGGAGCAGATCTGAGCTTCATCCCAGAGACAGAGCAGTGGAGCTACACTGAAAAGAAGGACGTACACCTCAGGCTTCCTGCAGGGTTGTGCTGACATGTGACTGTTTACATTACAACAGAACATGTCCAGTAGGAAACAGTCCTAAAAAATGATGCATTTCTCTGTTTTGCTGCTCTGTTCTCCTGATCGCTGCTCCTTCCTCTCATTTTCTCTATAACCTGCTTGACCACCACAGCTTGTGCAACATCATGACGGAGTTTGAGTGTTGCGTTTACAAAGCGTATTCCAGCAGTCCAGCCTAAAGTTGAAAGATTTCACAAGCTGTGTTTGACTCTGAGACAGGAAGACAGAAATAAGAAATAAGTAACTTTCTTCGCCGTAAGCCCCAAGGTGAGGGTACATATCTGCTCAGTACTTTGTTAAGTCGCCACTAACAAAAGAAGAGCTCAAGAAAAAGAAGTGAGAGATAATCGCTCAGAATTTCAAATGGTTAAATATAAACATGAAGTAGTTATCTTTAACCCTTTCGTTCTGAATATGAATTATATTTTGAAGTGTGAACTTACACAATGCTGAAGTCATTTAACTGTACTGGAATAGAAGAAAATATGATACTCGAAATGAGCTTTATCGTTTCTGTTTAAGAGTATCACACATTAAATGTTGTTGCCCAAAACACTGGTGAACTCCAGTTATATTACTGTCATCCACAGGCTGAGAAGTGAAGAAAATTTTGAAAATTGTTGCTGATGAACTGAATATTGACTGTATAATTAAATGTTGTTGAATATTAAACAAGATTCCCTGTTTTCCCTGAAGGTTTTCTTAACATTTCAAAGCAGACTGGCCGAGAGAAACAAAGGATTTGTTTTTCTTTATCAGTTAAAATGTTTCACGAGGTGGCTGAGGTCACCAAAGCATGGAGACATGGGATCAAATTTAATGTAAGAAACGAGGAACAAGCAAACTGTTAACAACCATCATTACACACACACACACACACACACAATGCAGTACTTTGTCAAAGTTTGCAGACATATGTATTCTTATTTTAGAGATAAAAGTTTTCTCTTTATCTCATGAGATGTTCGACCTTCTTGCTCATTTTCAGATCAGTAGAAAAACTGTAAGTTAATTGGGTTGAATCAAAATTGCAGTGTTTTATTTGCTTGTGCGTCATCCAAACTCATAGCTACAAATAAAACTCTGCTGGGTTTTTAATATGTGGACAGAAAACAAACCTTTAAACTGCATTTTTATCCAAATCCGTGTAAGTTTATAAATTCCATTAAGATTGTATGTGTCTGAAAACAATAAAATATATTTTTCAAATAGATCAACACGGCCGTAACCCGATATTTGTCACCAGGTCCATACTAAAATTTGGCATAGTCACTTTTGAAGTTGTCACGGGGGCAAAGATGAGCCGTATTCTCATCTAAACATTGTGTTGCGTTCCTTCCAGGTCACACGGCTGTGTGTCGGTGTCATCTTTGGATGCTAGCACGAACACACACACACACACACACACACACACAGAGCCAGGGGCGTGACAAAGTAAACACAAAGACGTCCTGCAGGTGGATTCACAATCTTGTTTTTAAAAGTGTGAAAAAGCTGCATATTGAACAATGTCAGCTAAACACACGTGAAAACAATACATGCATGTTTTCTCCGTATCTCTGTACACACACGGACATGCAAACACGCAGAGTTAGTGGAGGACAGAGGAACAACTGTTGAGGCTGCTGGAGTTTGAACTTTGAAGTCTTAAGCGGGGGACTTTAGCTTAATCTGCCTCCCACTGATCCACGGGCTTAGTCGCCTCTCTCTCTACCACTTTGCCTCTATCTCGCTTGCCTTCAGTCCCGTGCCCCTCTCCTTGTGTCATCCCTCATTTTCCATCTCTCTATCCATCTTTCTCCTCTTATCCCGGATCACAGAAACCCCCGTGTAGGTTAAAAATAACAGAATGACAGAGGAGCGGGGCCACAATGACACACGGTGAGGGAACATAGTGTTAACTTTAACACACACACGCAGTCATGTCTCTACACGCAGAATACGTGTTTAAGTTTTAAGATTTCATCCTTTTTTCTGGGTCCTTGCAAGGAAATTATGACATTTACTTCCTACCATACAAACTATACACCTGCAAGCATGCTGCTACAGTTTAAGTGGTCTTTTGAAATAAAATTTAGCTTCTTAAAGCATTAGATTTTGAAGACCATGTTGAAACTAATTTGAAAAAGATTAATGGATATGTTTTGATACAGATTGGGATCTTGATCTATGATCAAATAGACATTAGATTTGGAAAAAGGTGCACTTTCTGAGAGCCCTCCTGGTTTAACTTAATGTCGATTGTTTACCATGAAGTAATTCAAATTAAAGCTGTTTTAATGGTAACTGAGACAATAAATGACTTTTTCAGGTCTTATTAACAGCTCATATTGTTTTATATAAACAATAACTCAACTTTTCAGGCCTGAACCCTGATCCGAATAAACTCAGACAGCACCATTGTAGGATATGCAATATGTCACTTAAAGGCTTAATTCAGTACATAAAATGTCATGTGAATGTTATGACAGTTTGACATCATGTTCCCCTCCTGTGTGTGGTGAACAGGTGCCACTCTGGAGCATTTCAAGTTGTGAGAACGTGTTTCATATGGAAATTCTCCCACCATGAAGCGAAAGTCATTGAACATAAACACCAGCACTAACTATCACAGCTTGTAGTGTCGGAGACTGAATCCTGAGTACAGGAATAATAAGAGGAGGATGAACTGATAGATAGGATTGGTTGTATTAACCTCCCTCAGAGGCGTTAGAAAATCCTGCTAAATTATCTATTTTTTTATCCTCCTGCAAACAACAGAAGTCATCATTGTCTGCTCTTATAAAAGCAGCTTTTTGACTGGTGGAATATTCACTAAAAAGCACATGTAGTAACACTTAGAGGGCACCATAGGTCAAAATAAAATGATGAACACTGCTGTGCACAAAGGGCTGTGAATCTTTACAGACCCTGGAGGAACCAAAAGTACCAAAAAAAAACAGTTATATCACATATCTCAAACTTCTCTACTGTCTCCTGCTTTCATCCCTTGTTTCCCTCTTTTGTCTTTCCTTTCCTGCCCCATCAGTCGGAGGTCACCCTGCTGAATTACTCCCCAGGTGGCAGAAATGTCTTTTACACGTACACCAACATACGCATATGAGTGCTACATCTAGCTGTAGCACTCATATGCGTACACAGTTCAGTGCAGTATGAATTACGGCAGTGATAATAAAAGGCAGGAGCTCAGTCATCTGTTTGAAGCAGATAAGACACACACATGCCCACAGAGAGTGTCTTTTTCTGCTAACTCAGCAGAAAAGCTGTAAATCACAGGGAAAGAAAGTTTAAATGTGATGTAAGATGGGGGAAAGCAAGATAGAGTTTGAAGTCGTGATCATGAGTCAGCACAATAGGATAAAACATGTTTTTGTTTGTGCATTTATCTGCTGTTTGGTTCAACTTTGGCTTAACTTCGTTTATTGAAGATAAACTGAGAAGTAGAGACATTTTACGTTTAACTGTAATATAAACTGATGCTTTCTTGCAACCAAATGAGATGCCCCCTGTTGGCATCAAATAGAATGCAGGTTAAAGCATCTTTTTCACTTGGCTACATCCATCTTTTTATGAACTGCACAACAATTATATATATACCTAGATTTTTTTTCTTTGTGACTATCATGTCAAAAAGTCAGACATAACACGATTCTGTCATTTAGTTTGGGGTTGCCTGGTTCAGTGAGCCGTTCAGATGTGCAGAGACTCAGATTTGGATTACAGTAGAAATGTTCAGCCTCCTCTTTTCTATCTCAACTAAACTTCCACTTCCCATCAAGATGCATTTGCAGAATCTGTAGTGCAGCCCAGAAGTTGCCACTGTAAAATTATACTTATAAACATCGTTAAATGTTGCTCATATAAGCAACATTAACCTCTTAAATAACTTAAATAAGATACACGACAGTGAAGCTCAGGGTTTATCAAGCTGACATGTGGTGGAGGAATTTTGATGGTATTTTGAATTTCTTGCAGTTATCTTACTTTAGCAGTTTTTTTTTTTCTGTTTTCACCACCTGGTCCAGTTCAACAAATTACTTGGAATAAGTACCAACTGTCTGTGCCAAAATGCAGACACAGGAAAAAATTAATTCAGGAACAAAATCAGTATTATATCAGTTCGGTGTGTGGTAGTCTGAGCTTGGTCTCTCTTTGTGTGCTGCTGTAAGTTCTCAGGTGATACATTTTGCTTTTATGTACTATATTTACATAGTTTAAGATCTATTGAGTGTTATTTGTGTCCAAACCCATGTCTGGAGGGTAATGCAAAGCTGTAGAACCAATCTGAAGTAAGGCACATATGATGATGAGAGGGGTGGAGAGGAGGAGCTGACTCCGCCCCCTGAAACCAGCTGACATGGAAAAAAGGGGCGCTGTTGTACTGACTGATGAGTTTCTTGTAACTGATGAAGCATTTCGAGCTTTTATTCATCGATCAACAACACAGAACGCATCGTGACTGTTGCAGTGTTCAAGCTGAACTGATGATGAAGAATCATCGTCCGACACAAAGTGAGCCAGACTCTACTTTCCCCACATGTATCGTAAACTTCCTGTGTAGGGTAGCAACAACAGGAAGTAGGAAACAGGTGTTCATGCAGGAGGTGAAAGGTTACAGGAAATGGCCATAGGAAGGGGCTGGATGGGGCGGTCAGGGAAACACCCTGGAGTAAATGTTCAGTGCTGCTGTTATTTAAGCCAAACAAAGAAAAAGTGCTGCTGCAGTTTTCAGTCTGAATAAAGGCCAGCTTGGACTAAAAATAGCCCCAGAATAATACCGCAACAGAAGCAAAGGCCATTTAGACCCGATCTCACAGGGCAGGCCGCTCTGCAGCTAACTTCCAAACACAATAAAGCAAGGATGATCAACAAAAGCACGTTTCCTGCTAATATGAAGACAACATTGATGCCGTAAGTAGGTGATACTTCACTACATTACACATAAACACTGGGTCTCCAGAGTGTTTGTTTTCATGCAACAATCACTGACGTATAACTAATGTTTGATGTGTTATTTTTCTACTAGTTTCATTTTCAGTTGTTGTGTGGTACTTGAATTTTTGGGTTTAATTGCACTAAACAGTGAGAAGTTAGCAGTTAATTCTCTGCAAAATATATACCGACAAATTCTTCTGTGAGGAAATATAATTATAAAAAACTTTATAGATAATATAAATAATATTTTAAATATACATTCCAACTTTCAGTCACAGCATTAGCCTGCTGTGGTGTAAACAGGGACTCCGTGATGTTTTACAAGAGTTTACTTGGCTGAGGAAACACGAAAGCATTGAACAATAAAAGTAATAAAATCCTTCAATAAATTCTCCTCATCCGCATGTCATGTCAGACCTCATTAGAGTCGGCAAAGGAATTCATTTAGCTCATAAATCATCTCCTTCACTGGTCTGCTGTCCTGTCACGTGGCCTTGAATCGTGGCATGTTGTCTGTCGGCGTTGTTGCTTCTGTTTTTCTTTCTATCAGCAGCTGCTTCTTCCCGTGAAGCTCTCCATCACTCTGCAGCTGTCGGCTAACAAGAGTTCAGATCTGCTTCCAGCTTTCAGTCACCCACTCAGCCAGCCAGGCTCTTGTTTCGGACTCTGTTTGTCCTCTCCCAATCAATCTTTATGTCATCTTCCACACTTTGTTTCTTACTTTGCCTTCCAATCTATTCCAAACACTCCTCAGATATCTTTTCCCTCTCCTGGTTCCTATTTTTCTCCCTCAACCAGTCCTTTGGGTCAACCAGAGATTTGCCACCACATGCTGCGACAGCCGCGCTCTTGACAAGAAGAACGAGAACACGACATTTTATCCACAACTGAAATAGTAGACAATCAACGACTGCATCACAGCAGGCGCCGATTCCTCTTTCAGAGGCACACATGTTGAATGAGGGTGTGAATGTCAACGTGCGCGTTTTTTTATGAGATCCGTTCAACAAATCAAAGGGATATGTTGTGTGGTTCACACTAAAATCACGGCCATGCTCTGAAAACTTAGTCCTTACAGTCCAATGATCAGAAGTGTAAGTCTGCCAAGGGCAATGTGTGACTTTGTTTGATCACTATGGTGGCCCTACAGAGACATTTCACACAGCACAACAGTTCACTTTTTGGGAAAAGGTAGAGACAACTGTTCTAGTTTTTGAGCAATGCCCTCATTCATCCCCTTGATCTAAGAATCAATGCTTTCAATGCTGTCAATGCTTTTCATTCATTTATTTGCATAAAGCACATTCGACCAGGTCCAGTTAAAAAAAAACAACTATATTTTGACAGGTCAAGTTTAAATATTTTGCACTTTCATGAATAAAACACAGGTTAAAAACAGTTTTAAACAGTTTATATACATGTGTGATATTCTAATCTAGATCTGACCAGTCTGTGAAGTATCGTTTTTCATCTGGACTTGATCTAAGGTGGTTTAGATCCAAAACAACTGAATTGCCCTTTTGTGTCTTTACCCATAACTGGAATATTGGCAGCCAACTTCAGCATGGTGACAAAAAAAGCTCAAGGGAAGGTGAAAGTGTCCGTAATTGAAGGGGAGCGATGAGAGTGTTACACACCAAAAACAGGAAGTGACATCAACCAGTGGCAATGGACTTGGGTTCTGTCCAGTCCTGAATTGTGGCATCTCTAATATCTTGTGTTTTACTCTTTTGTTGTTGTGTTTTGTCCTTCAGGGCCACCATAGATTACTCATCCCAGCATTGCTACAAACTGAACAGGTCACATTTGTAGGAAGAGTTTGCATTTAAAACATACGTTTTTAACATAATGTCTGTACTGTAGTGTGAGAGACTTTTAGCTGGTGTGTAAATGTTAATCCTCACCCAAATTCCCTCATATTTCACCAATAACTAGGAAAACATATTGAATGGTGCTTTAAAATGTCACAGTAACACTGCTTCCATACATCTAAATTACAGTTGTGAACAAAACAAATAGCTTTCTCTTGATTGGGGGTTCTTTTGGTTTGATGACTCATTCGTTTAATCTTAGAGGCCTCAGTGTCCGGCAGCACTGAAGAGGTTATTTTGGTGTGTGCGTAAAGGGTTCTTTCTCTGTGTGTGAACAAGTGTGCATCTGTGTCATCAAATGCTACACAAACCCATTTAGTTGCCTCTCTGACGTGATATAAATAGCCTAAAGAGCAACAGGGGGATTCGCCCGCTATTATAAGAGTCTAAATATCAGCAGCTATTAGCCTGCCTGTCTCCCCCCGGCTGCTCAAATCATCCAAAACAGGATTACTCAGCTGTCAGTCAGCCTCAGGCTCACACACACAAGATGAACATGATGCAAGATGAATGTAATGTATACACATTGTGTTTGCATGGAAAAAAGAAAAAGTTTTACTTTGGCTAAATTAATAATTTATCTTCGCCGCAGTAGAGAACCACGGGTCAGTCCGGCAGTAACAGAATCCGCCCACCAGCACCGAAGCACACTAATTAACACATCACGTCGCATTTGTGTAACATTGTGTGAATCGTGTATTGCAATATTTTATGTTTTTTTTAGCTCTGAACAGTAACCTGCTGGAATCTCAGGTGGTTGCTTGGCAACAGCAGCCTGATTATGGTGTGGAAGCGTTTAACTGACCTGCGGGGAGGCCTGACCTCAACCCATTTCGTTGGTCCCTGAACTGCAACTATGAGCCTCACTCATGCTGCTGCGTCTGTATGCTCAGGAAGGAGAACGGAGGTGCGATTACCCCCTGCTGTGCACACACTTATGGTCGTACCTCCAACCATTAAAGCTGAACCCTAACCATGTGTTTATTTCATGCCTAACCCAAACCAGTTGAAAACTGAGCATGATGAAGTGTGCATTAGCACATTAGGAATGTCTCGAAATAAGATTTTCACGACACGATTATTGTAGCTCGGAGCAAACACCATATTATTGCAGTATCAATAGAAAATAAATATACTCTTATCAGAATAATTTATCTTGTACATAATAAACTACATTCAAAATAGGATGTTAGGAACAAATCTGAATTCAATAAAGGTTTAATTTTTTTTTAGCTAAAAATCAAATCTAAATATTATAATATGTACACAACATCGATATTTAATTAATTCATTATCACGATTATCATCAATACCAGTATATCAGGACTCATGCTTCACATGATGCAAATCATCAGCCTGTTGGAAAAGTGGTAATTTCATTATTTATGAGCATGTGTGACAGTTTCACTTCAGGCCAAACGTGGGCATATGAAGATTTTGTTGGCCGGAAGGTGTCACAATTTGTGGTGAAACGGCTGCATTTTGTGCTGTGGACAGATTTAACCATTTCTTACTATTCTAACTCTATTCTAAGACAAAGTCGCTAAAGCAGTGAAGTAGAAGGTTTAACCTCTCGAATAGTTTTTATCTCATGTTTCTAGTTTTTTCTAAGGCTGAGAAATGAAAGGTCTGGTGTACAGCTTTAAGTTGTCAATAAATCCGGTTTCTCAAGTTTTAGGCGGCTTTTTTTAACTGAACGTTGGGTCATTGTGGGTTGAGGACTGAATGTAGTCATCTTTCATCTCTTCAGTGGATGTTTGGGCTTGGGAATTCAGCGTGTGAACAGAAACTTTTAAATTTTCGATTCCTTTACATAATTTTTCTCTGCAAAAGAACCTAAATACCCGGTAGATAGACAGTAGTTCTAATCGGCTGATTTAAACTACTCCCATTCAAAAACAGAGGATACAAGAGAAAAAAAAAAACTTTAATTGATAACTACCAAGATCAATGTCCCTATACCCCTAAAATTAAATTTACTGTCCCACATTGAGCAGACTTTTGTGCTCTCTCTGTAACTCACTTTGATTTAACATTTACAAACTATCATCACATGAGACTTTAACTTAATAACAGTGGATTAGTGTGTTCAGAGTAACCAGCCTTATCTGTAACATTTATAGCTTCTTTAGCTTGAAAACTATTGAGTAAATTGTTGCTTTAAAGGCCGACTCGGTAATTCCACACAGCATGATATGTAGGCTAATGTTAGTGAGAAATAAACTGCATTAATCTTTCAAATGATATTTTACAATGAAATAAAAATGTCTGTTTAAGTACAAAATAATAATTTCTTTTATAACAGATGTTTCAGAAAATGTTACTGTATGAGTACGTGATTATAAATTCATAAAGTGATACAACTGTTCCTAAATATTGCAAAGATGTACTGTAAAAATATGGAATTATATGTTTTTGGGTTAAGAGGAACCTTACTGAATGTGACATGAGGATACACTGCTAAATAAATGCATTTATGGATTAAACTTAAGGGCAAATTAGTAATTTTCCACCAAAAAAATCATCAGTTTTTATAGGACATTTTTCTTACAGCGTGAAGCTTTATGATTTAGGATCACGTTACATTTTCACAGGATTTCTGTTATCTTTGAAATGTTCTGTTTAGCCTGTGATGGTGACCCGTCCAGGTTGTGCCCAGTGACAGCTGGGATAGGCCCAGCCCCCCCGCGACCCTGAGTTGGATTAAGCAGGTACAGAAAATGGATGGATTGATATTCTATATAGTGTAATAAACATGCTCTGTCAACCAAAACCAACATAGTTTTAATTTAATATTCTCATCAAGTTCTTTTTGACTTCCAAAAAGCATAAAGTGAATATTTGTGTCTCAGAATGTAATGATATAACGCCTGAACGGATCGTTAAGTGACGTGTCTTCTCACCTAAAAACCCGGCTGTTCATCTTCATTTGAGAACTTTCTCTCATACGTTTCGTTATTTAAACCAGTTTCAGCCGCTTCACTCATTCTGTCATTGTTGGTGGTTTTATCTTTATCCAGTTCACTGATATTAATTATTCATTTCTTACCAATCAGTACAGTGGTATGTGTATGCTGCCTTATTTTCCCACATTTTTCTCTCCAATGTATTGCCACCGATGAACCTTTCACATATAAAGAAATAATATGAGGTGTCTTATTTTTTTCCATTCGAACTCCTCCATCGACTGACAGTTAATTCCTTTATGGCAGCATGGGTGTTGTGTGCACCTATTGTGATTAAATATGGATTGTGTAGCCTGCATAAACACTCATTCTCAAAGGTCTAAACGTGTGTGAGCCTCTGTGGCTGTGTGTTCACAAGTCTGGTAATTGTAATTATTCAAAACTATAAAGGCGTAGCACTCCTCCTCCTCCTCCTCTTCCTCCTCCTCCTCCTCCTCCTCCTCCTACCCCAGATTCTGCTTATGACTGTGGATGAAGGCAATACTAATGCAACACTCAAGCTGAGACACAACAGAGAAAAACAATAATTACCTTTACACACAGCAGCACATCCCATCAGCATTTTCTCATTTAGATTATCTTTAATTTTACAGTTCAAAGCTAGTTTAATTGTTTCACTGTCAAAATAAAGTGTCATTTCTTTAAGGGATGGTTGAATGCACTCCCTGTCGGGCCTGTTCAGTCAATAAATGGAAACAATGCTAGACCTGAATAATCAATGCGGGCGCAATCATGAAGCGCGAATGACGATGATCACTTAAACAGATTGGGATCATAATCAATGGCCACACTAATTGACCTCAATTACACAGCTGGTATTGACACTTATAACAACAGTCAGCAGGTGAAAGAGTTTGTGTAAACAGCTGCAATTAAACAGCATTTTCTTTTAAAGTTTCTCTGCAAAAACAAAGTTTTGGATGTTCTTTGACAACTATTTTCAGCTATCACAGTAAGTCGTGGTAGGATGCATGTTTTCCGACCCCACCTTCTTGGGGGGGAAATAAAGGGTTATCTTCCTACAAAATAAAATACAAGTTAAATATTTCAGCTAATTACAAATGCTAAACAAAGTGTATAATTCCTTCTTCCTTTTAAATGACTCGAACCCTTCTCCAGCCTATATTTTACAGTGTTTTGGTCCAATCTCGGCTCCACACACTCTCTTCCATAAGTTTGTGACACATAAAAAATGGGTTCATTTTTTAATTTCAGCCACATTCATTTGGTGTAGGGCAGCTGCGTCTGCTATGTATGTAAGGAGGCAGGAGGTCTTATCACATTTAAAATCCTCCATCTCCTTTTAGTCTTAGGTTTCTGGTATTGTGTGTGTGTGTATTCAGTTCATTTGACATGTGCAGTTTACATGTTCACACCTTAGACACAACATCTTGTCCCACTGAATCTCTCTCCTCTCAATCTTTACCCTTCTTTCTTTCTCCCCCCATCTGGCCTTCTTTCCTTAATTTTTCTCCTTTTATTTCTTCCTCCTCGTTGCTTCCTTCCTCAGTTCTTTTCTTTCCCTCCCTCACACTCTTACATGTCTGTTCGTCTTCATTGTTTTTATTTTGCACCTCGTTCAGAATCGCTCGGATAGAAAATCCCAACTCAACAGCAGATGCACGCACAGTTTATCAACCCTTCCACACACTCAAACTGACCACATAAAGAATAAATTGGGATAGAATAGAGACGGACCTGTTTGACACGGTCTGGGTTGACGGTGGTCTGCGGTTGCAGGATGCTGACCGGCTCTGTCTTCTGGGTGCTCTGAGGCATCTCCCTCACCTTCTCAGCGATGAAGTCATGGACGCCGTTCAGCGCCTCCACTGTCCCCTGAATCAGACACACCCGCTCTGTCGTTCCTGAAAACACACACAAACACACAAGCGAGTGAGTGATGGCGACAACACTCAGAGGAGCAATAAATCTGCACTTTTCCATCTGCTGCTTAAAAGCACATTTTGAAACGAGTGCTGCTAATCTAATTCACTTGTCAGGCATCCCTTGATTTCCCTTAACTTTATTTTTCTGCTGAATCAATGTGTTGTGCTTGGATGTAAAGCAGGGTGGCAGCAGTGCACCACAGCTGAGCTCCACTACTGATAAAACATGTAGAAGAAGACATAAAAAACACATAATTTCTTTAGAAAACCCCAAAATCAGGTAAAAACGAACATTTTAAATTTGTTTCAACAGGTTGGAACAGCAGATAAAATGTTTGATGTCCCTCTCCTGGTCTAAACATTCAGAATTTTCTCTATTCATCATTGTATCTGTTGCTGAATGAAAATAAAATCATGCTGTTTTTAGAAAAAAATAACGACCACCAGATCAGATACCAGGAGACTAATGCTGGGAAATGACACCGCAGCAGCAAACAATACAACAAAGAAGGACAAAGCAGTTATCAAACGAATAATTTCAAAGATTAGGGTGGAGAAAAGTGGACATATATGGAATTGTGTGATGTTTATAGTACCTTAAGGCTTAAATAAAGAAACATAATTGACCTCATGAGTAGAAAATACAAAGCTTCATATTGTATTAAAACACTTATTTTTATTCAAACTCCCTGCTTCTAATAAAGGGTTAGGGCATGTTTAAGCATTAAAAAATTATCTTTGAGAGTTTTTTGTGTCCCAAAAACTGTGATTTATCTCCATCGTAGACTAAATGCAGTCTGTTTGCATGATAAATACGCATATAAAGTCTCTCTTATATAAAGTATGACAAGAAAATCCAATTTTACAACAATGATTAAACTGGCAATAAAATTTACTGTTTTTTAACTTTTGTAAAAACAACAAAACTGAGTTTTTTGTTTTTCTGCTCAAGCAAATTTGAAAGAAAATAAATTACTTTTCGACTCCAATTTATTGGTTTTCATTCGTAAAAAATCAACAGTTCAACTTACTAATAAATAAAATGAACAAAGCAGTTTAACTGTAGTTACTGTTAACTGCTTTGTATGCATTCAAGATTTTTTCCTCCACCCAAGTGAGATCAAAGATGTTTGTCTCAGCAAAACTGAGCAAAAAAGCTATCAAAGCCAATTCAATAAAACTTTATGTTGAAGAGGAGAGAAGAAGGAAAGTAGTTCAGTTTAGATTAAGCTGCAGATCACTTTCTTTAAAACTGCTGAAGAGAGCATTAGCCTCTCGGAGGGATTTTCTCACTAGTTTCAGGCTGCAATTAGTTTCTACTCATTATCTTGAGAAGACGACTTTTGGAACTTAGTTTACTTGTGAAATCCATTTCAATGAATGTTGTTTCAATATAGATAAATTTCATTTTATTTATTCCTCAATTTGTTTTTGAGATAGAGGGATCACAGGGTCACAAGACAAGTGTCATATTTACCCCTTTTGTTTTAAATACCTGTATAATTTGACTATAATTCTACCCATGAGTTTTGTTTAACTGGTAAAAACTTGCATTGTGTAACTTGATGAATACGACAAGTCTTCATCATCACAGAAGTCAAAAGCTGTTGTAAAGGTGACTCGTAGGTCGACTCTGGCACGCTCCTTTAAAGCTAAAAGTCCAAACTTCACCGTTATAGCCACATGTTTCTGCTGAATGACTTCGCTGTCTATGAAAATGTATATGAATAAACACCAGAGTTACTGTCAGACAGAGAAATCTAGGTCAAAGCAAAGCCTCTCAGTCCATCTTAACACTGCAATAAATCTCCATCACTCTCACACTGTTTTAGTATCAACTGTCTCTTTTTCCTCTTTTTCTTTTTTCTCTTCCTCACGCTCCCTTCCTTCCTCTTTTTTATCATCCTCTGGTCTTCTCTATCTCCTCCTCTTCCTCTCCCTGTCCCATCTTTCTCTCGCCCTTTCCAGTATTTTAGTGGGATCTGGTCTTATCGCAGCCTAGCAGCGTGTCAGATAGCACTTCCTGCCCCCTCCCTCTCCCTGGATTGTTGGACTGGCTCGGTTTGGCCCGGCTCAGTTCTCCGTGGCTGCACTGGGAGCAGATGGATTAAAAACCTCTCCATGTTTGTACGAGGGGGTTGGGAATTGACAGCATATTGCAGTGAGAAGAGGTTGATAAGCTAAAAGAAGACTATCTATTCGCTTTTATATCTGAAACAACACAGTTCAAAGCAGACAATAGAGTCCAAGTGAACAGAGATGCGTTGAAAATGATTTTAAAGAAACAGCAAAAGAAAAACAAAAAGGGTTAAAGGAGAACAGTTGAATGAGTTATGAGTGGAGGGTTTGTGACAACAGACTAAAAATAAAACTGACAACACATTTGGCATTTGCAGAATATGGCTACCTGGCCATGCTGGGCTCTTGTAAAGCCTGTTAGCATTGCAGGCATATTAATGCCCATTCCTATTTTTACAGTCTGCTGACAGCAGTGACAAACAGTCTTTGTTGACAGCCGCTGAGTGCTTCAGTTTGGTCAAGTGAGCATGACGACAAGCTTACAAATCACGTTAACTGTACATGAGAACTAGCTCTAAAACGTAGCCTCATGCTAACAGTTCCTTCTGTATTTTATCCGGGTTTTGCGACAGACTGGATTTAACCAGCGAAGTGTGTGTGTGTTTGTGTATGAACGTGTGCTTTGATACTGAGGAAACTGGGCCTCGCCTCTCCCTGACAGCTGGTGCCCTCTGGGTAATCTGGACTCGTCCAATCAGAAGCAGGGATTAGCAGGCCATTGTCTTGGCATGAGAGAATGATGGTGGGTTTGTTTTCTATGCACATTAAATCGTGTGTGAGATTTGGGCAGAAAAGGCCACACTATCATCGAGGATCCTATACAGTTGTGCTACTGCAGCAAAGACCTGATTTATTTCATTATCAAATATTTCCCCAAAGACCAGTGAGTTTGCACATGATACAAAGCACACTGTCACTTTTAAACAAAGGTTTACATATCAGAGGTGCATAACTCCCTGAACTCCCTGAACCTTTCAGCATCGCAGTCCACCAAGGTGTGAAAGCATAAACAAATCAGTCTTTAAAAAAAAGGGTTTACATTTAAATGGAGCAACTGTACTTAAGCCTTTCTGACCACTGGAAAGTGGAAGAGCGCCCTAAATATTACCACCTTGTACAGATCTGATGAGGAGCAACGTTAAGATGTATTCAGAGATGTGCTCACATCCAGTTGTTGGTCTCAGTTTTAGCTGTTTTTTTCTTCTTCAGTTGCTAGTCTGTAAGTTTGTCCATCTGTGGGTAGATTTTAAACACTTCTAAACACTATTTGAGTAAGACCTCCCTTGTGCTTTCAATTCTTCACTTTCTCACCTGCAGATGGTTAAGGTTAGGAACTAAAAAGTCATGGTTAATGTGCACGGTTAAGTCTACATGTCACTGAATGCATGTTTAGAGTTACAAAAATCTTTGAAGCCAACATTTTAATATTCATGGGTTTGATTCCTTTTATGTTACGTGAACTCCTGACAGAAAACAACTGTCCAGGGACACGTTACCATCTCACAATTTACAAGCATGAACTGTAATATACAAAGTGGACATTCATGTTTTCTTATGGGACTGGGCTGAATTATCCTAGATTGATACATCTTAATAAATATCAGCATGCTCATGTCTCAGTTTATTGTTTCCCTGCTGAAAACACACAGAAAGCGGGACTGACAGTGGCAGACGTATAAATGCCAAACCAGCGCCAACACTGCAGAATTTATACATCCCTCAGTGATTGAGAGTGAGCTCAGTTGGCAGTCTGTCCTATACTAATGCAAAAAAAGTGTGCATGTGTGAGTGTGAATGTGTGTTTTAGTATTTTCCCTTGTAAAATGTACCTCATCATTGGACATTTTAACAGTTGGAAGCCATTTCCAAACTTGACATGCGGCAGCAGTGGAAGAAACATCTGCTCAATGTTGTTAAAACTGCTACGTTTACATAACACAGAAAAGACATTTTATAGATGCAGAACATAGCAGAAAAATATTGAACTACATTTAACACGTATCTATGGACACTATCGAGCCACGATTGATAAATGGGAACTTTCTCTGGAGTTGCTTTTGGAATTTCAGGTACTTTCAGGTGACCTTAGAGGAACCGTCAGGTCTGACTAATTAAGAAATTACGTTGTTTCACTGCAACAAGGATTATTGCAACAAACACAGGAAAAAAACCCTAACAACCCCATTTGCAGCAAAATGATACCAGTAAAATGCTAATTTAACACAACCAGTTAAAGTCGTGTCATGCAGCTTTGAGACATAAAATAAGATAAGAAACAAACCAGTTTATAGGAGCATTTGGAAGAATTTGAGATGCAATAAAGATCAACATGAAAGACTGCTAAAAACACCAAGGGACAAACCACAGACTGTAAAATACAATTAACTACCCATCAAAGTTTAAGGTCAAGAGAATGTTTCTGAAATAAAACAGTTGCAGTGGTGCCAAGAAAAGGACTGATAACACATACATGAAGGAGGTTTGTTAACTGATTTACAACATTTTTTTTAATACCATGTCATGTTGACAAAAAACACACAAAGCTCAGATTCTGTGAAATTCATACCAGACGTGAGCTTTAGCTCGTTGTTTCTACAGTGACCAAGTGACCCGGCACCTTTTCGTTCAACACCAGCACACTCATCATCATCATGAGGCTGGCTTTGGACCCTGGCAGTTGTTTTTATTAAGGTCTAACGAACATGACTCACTCCTTCCTCCTCTGCACTCCTCCTCCTCCTCTCCCCGATGACCAGAGAGGCACCAGTGGTAACAGACAGACAGCACAGAGAGCTGCTTCTCTGATTTCTGACTTACAGCAACATATGCACGTCTGGTATGGCGGTGCATACTAATGAACACCAACAAAATCTCCGTCTGAGGTAAAAACTGAGTGCCGCATGTTATCAAAGACATCAAAGCAGGCATGTTATCAGGTATAATTAGGAGAGACGTGACCTCCCACTGACAACAGCAGAGACGCAGTTACAGTGGCTCGTCATTGTAAAGGTGCTTGTGTGTGTCTCAGCCTGTTAATTGCACCGCAGTGATCAACCTCTACAATCTGCAGCCATGATTAATTCTTTCCAGCCTCGTTCAGTTGGGGGAGGAGAGACTTGGCTGCTGGGGGCTTTCGTTGATACATAAGGCACAACAGACTATCTTGAAAAGTCACACTTGTTTCTAGCCTCTTAAAGGTCATGTGATGTCCAAAATGCACAGGTGAATTTTATTCTTAGTGGAATTGTCTTCTCTGTGTCTCGGGCAAGCATTTTAAAGCCTTGGAACGGGCCATTAGAGGATACCATTAGGCTTATCTGAGCTGTATTTGGAGACTTTCTGGTTATAACAGGAGAGAATGTGAAGAAAGCCTGTGGAATCCTGTAGGATCAGACTCAGGAAATGTGAGATTTCACATTTTAGATTTGCACTCCACAGGGATAGTGAGGATATTTTGACCACCATTGTTGTTTCTGAAAAGTTTCCTTTAAACCTTCAAACCTTGTAGAATTCCAACATCTAAGTAGCAATAATTGAATTTGCCAAAATGTTCTATAAAACATGGTTGTGTATATACTTAAAACCTGTAAGTGTGTAGAATCAGAATCAAGGCATGTTGACAGTGTCTTAGTCTTTTGATTAATATTAGCCTGACACAAAGTGTTTCTATGCATGAAGTATAATTAACTTGCAGTTGTTTACATGTACAATAAATTAATCAAATTTATTGGGCTTTGGCCATTTGGTCAGTAACTTTTTTTTCTTTGCTGAGATATGTGCAGCAAGTTCCTGTTTTTGCATTTATTGTGAGATTCTGTCGCTGCTGACATTATTGCATGTATTTGGAGTGTTTTCAAACAGATGAAGCACGGTCGTCTATTTGAATGTTTTCTTGTGAACCGAAGAGAATCTGGTAATACTTCATAGCTTAAACTCACTTGACGGACATGCAAGACGAACTGGCAACGAGACGAGGGAGACACGACTATTTATACATGAGGAGGAATGCAGGTGGAAACAATCTGGGAGGGGAAGACAATCACACACAGGGAGGAAGAGATGGTCTGAAATTAAAGGGAAAAAAGGTGAGTACAAAATAAAACAGGAAGTGGGTGATAAGACTACTCATGATATAAATGACATAACACTTTCACATGAAAACCTCAACATATTTGAGGAGACCCAACAGAGCCATGACCAATCCACTCTTTAGTGGATGCTCCCTTTCTACCCAATCCTCACACCCTCACCTGTCTTTCTTTGCCTCTTTACCAACTCTTTTTAGTGCATCGTTGGCATCACATTCTATATTTGATTGCATTTTCTAAATACAATGAAGCTGGTCAGTGAAACTTCTTTGTGCCTGTGTCTATTAGATATCAAATGATCCAACAATTGATTGTATTTTAGAAATTTTCCCCAACTTTTCTGGAAATTAAGTGTGTAGATTTCACCACGTGCAGCTTCAAACTTTGCTTCTACAGTGTAAGAATTCAGTTGTCTGAGAAAATGTAACTCCCTCTTTGGTTTACTGATATCGTTTTCTAGGTCAGGAAACAACTAAAGGCATAAACAGTCAACCTGAAAATCAGCAGCTGATGCGACAAATATGTGAAACAATGTGTCCGATAACTCCTGAAAAGTGGCCCATTTGTTTCCTTTCTGGAGTGATTTTCTGAAACTTTGTTAAACATTAATATTTGCAAAATAACAGCAGAGAATAACAGGGAATGAGATGAAAAGATAAGATGTGACAGAAACGCCAGAGGTCATGTGTTCACAGGTACATAATGGTCATCCCCTGCTATGTTGAGATCTACAGCTTTTTCACTGTAGATTTTTTTGCCAGTGATTGAAGGAGAAAAAAAACATCAGCGGGGGATATACGGAGAGAACCTCACACGACTTCAGTCACATCAGAAACCATCAGGGATGGAGAAGGCAGAGGGAAAGCCAGAAAAACCCAGAGAGGCGGAGGCAGATCAGCGCGGAGACGATAGGGATGTCAAAATGGAGCGACAGCGGAGACAGAGGGGGACAAACAGAGACGAGGAAAGAGACGGACAGACTGGGATGCTGAGGGAGAGACCTTTGTGAAACCTGTCACAACAAAGTAATGTCAGAAACACGGAGACGCAGTGAGACAAGCAGATTCTGTACGATGTGCATCGAAATGTGGAAACCTGAAAAACAAACATTGTGCACATGAGCTTGTCTGGCTGTTGTTGAAGAAATACTCAACAGTTGTCTTTCATTACAGTTTTCTTGAATCAGTTTAACTGTTAATCGTGTTAATATTTTACTTTCTTGCAGTCTTTTCCTAATTTCTCCATTTTGTGCCTTTACCATACAGATTTTTATCAAAATCTAAGTGAGAGTGAGACTGCTGCCGACAAAAAGTGCAAAAAGAGAGACAGACTGGAAATACAGAAATATTATGTGTTAAAGACTAAACCCCAGAAGAAGGATACAGACAAACTCTCCATCTTTCAGTAAAAAATAACGTAAAAGTCTCCATTAGAGCTGACTGGAAACACAGTGAGATGTGGCGGCTGGTTTAATGTAAGCTTATTAAACAGATCTCCTTAGGCTAAGGATAAGCTCAGGTTAACTGGCTACCTTTGATCATATCGGCTGGATTAGCCGGCTTGTTGTTCCAGAGGGTTAAAGAGAATATAAGATGGCTTAAAGACTGCAGTGTATGGAAAGACAGAGAGAGGACAGTCAGACAGAGGGGAAGTGATAAAAGTCAGCCAGAGATTCTGAAGTCCTGGTATTCTGTGTCCAGCTCATCATTCTCCTAAAAGTTTCCATAATGAGAGGAAAGAACACCCCACTATCACCAGCTTCTCTCATAAAAAAGACTACGTTTGAAAAAATAGTAAGAAAAACTTTCCTCAGTGCTAACACTGTCCAAAATATACCTTAAGTTTGATGCATGAGGTGGTTATTTGATATTTGACCCAGTCTCAATGAGATGCAGCCATTTAAAAAAACAAGCTTATTAATATTCTTTCGCAAACAATATTTTATACCAAGACAGGCCAATATTCATCCACTACTCAACAATAAAGCGGCAGAAGTTGACTTGTTTATTTCCTGCTTCTCTGTTCTGAAGAATGAAAAGAAGGAAAGAAGGAAAAGCTTTCTGAAGAGGCGAAGTAGCTTGTTAACTCTGCATTGTTTTTCCCAGTGTTTACCAGCACGATGGTCTCCTCAAATGTGGAAAAAAGTGCTGACTATGAGACCAACAGGCCTCTGTCACTGAAAGACAGATGGATTAAGCGATTGATGACTCAATAACTCAACGGAAACGACCGCGCAGACGTCACTGTGCTTTTATTAGGGCCAAGGTTTGTTGGAGCAAACAGACTGAAGGCCGGACGGAGAGGGAAAGAAAAGAGAAACCCTGCAGAGTATTCTTATAACACTGATTACAGCCAAAGTTTAACCAAACTTCTTCTAGGTAGATAGATAGATACCCTGAAACAGCAGAGAAGTTCACCCCTTCACTGGTCCTGCTCCGTTACCATGGCAACTAACCGTCACCCCCCCCACCCTGACCATGCACACACAGCACGCACACAGTTGCACATATACACAAGACACATGCTCTTTCATGCAGCTGGGCAGCTGTTGGTGATGTCATGAACTGTTCTTCCAAGTGTGTGTGGGTGTGTGTGTGTGTGTGAGCATGACTGCATGTGCTGATGTAATCAGTGGCAGTAAGGAAACTTGGAGCTGTTCTCTGCTACAGTCCACCAAGTTGTCATTAAAGAGAGAACAGGACAAAGAGAAAGAAGGAAAAAAGGAAGGAAGGAAGAAAATACTGAAGGAAGGACAGAACGATCAGAGGAAGAAAGGAAGGAAAGTACAGTTGAAGAAGATGGGAGAGCAGAAGAAGAAGTAAGAAACTATGATGCAAAGAGAAGGAAGAAAAGTTTAAAGAGGAGTCAAGACAGGAAGAGAGAAAGCAAAAAAGTAAATCAATGTGAAGTGAAGAAGACAGAAAGATAAGCAGAAGACAAAAGTGAAAGCTTATGTGGATGAAAATATGATGGTTGCTTTGTAAAGAGCTGGCCCAGAGTTCAACCTGTGTCCCCTGAGCCCCACAGGCCCATAATACACACTCTCCCACTGGCTCCTACATCATTTACAGCAGACGAAATCATGGCCAATTAGGAAAAACGTATTAAATCATGGAGTTACCATGAGCATCATGGCAGGGGAGAGCTTAACTGCTCTTTACAGACTTTAAAAACGCAAAATTGGGGAAAACAAAAGTTTTCATCTGGTATCCTGGTGTGAGCACACTGAAGTGTGAACACTCACCACAGAAAAGGTTCTGTGTCTCCAGAATATGACTTTTACTGTTACTGTATGGTATGGTGCTAAAATCCTGCTGCTCCATGTGAACCCAATGCTACTGATCGGCAGTATAATCACAAACTGGATGCACAAGTGCAAGTACAACAAAGATCTGAGAGGTTGTACCTGACCATTGACAGTTATTTGCTTGTTAAGCTGGTTAGCTGGAATAAAAAAAGGAACCAAACTCAAGGGATGAACTAGTGTTGTGTCAACACAAAGAGACACAGCTTTGCAAAGAACCAATTTTAAATTGTATCTTTCATCTGTTACTAGCGGCCTGTCACAAAGAGACATAATTTGTTCCCTTTTCTTCAGCTTAATCCAAGAAAAATGACACAAGAAGTGGACTGAAAATCAGTGGCAACAGGTCTTATGGAGGGATGAATCCTCCCCAGAGCCCGGACCTCAACATTATAGAAGCAGTGTGGGATCATCTGACAGAGAACGGAACAAAAGGCAGCCGACATCCAAAGAAGAGCTTTGGGATGTCCTTCAAGAAGCCTGAAGAACTCATTGTGCTTCATCAGGGCGGAAGCTTTACCCAGAGAGTTGTGTTCAACATTAAGGTCATGGTGTCTATCCTTTCTTCTTCCTCACTTCATGTTATTTTCTGAAAACCTACCATGTTTCCTGTCAGCCTCCCTCCCTTCCTGTCTCTCCCTCACTGTTTCTGCTCACCCATTCTCCCCCACCTCCTTCCTCTCCCCCTTTATCGGTCCAGAGGTCTTGCAGTGACAGAGCACCCAAGATGCGAGAAGAATAAGGCGACTCACTCTAAAGAACAACAAAAGAAACTGGAAGAAAAGGCAGGAATTCCTCTGAACTGATGTAACGCTTTTCACTTGGAGAGTTCTGCTGCTCTTCGTCCAGTTTTTCACTCCATGTCCTTCCCTTATATCCCCAGAGTTCCTCTGCTGGTTAACTGCACGCTTCATAAACATCCACTTCTTTCATCTGCATTTTTAAGCAACGTGGAAACAAATTCGGGAGGCAAATCCAAAGTGAAATAAATGAAATCTGCTGACATCTCTGTTAACACTGAGCTACATTAAGCATGTAGAAAACGTAATGACTGAAACTATTGAACATATGCCAACAGGAGCGACCACATGCAGACTGCGGCAAGGATTTGAGCTGTGTGACCTTTTTCTTTACTTCGAACACTTCTCAAATTCCTCCCAACCTCCATTTTAAAAACTAAAATAATTTTCAACACCGTTGGTTATCTAGAATGATAGAAGGAGCCCTGAATGCTTCAAACTGCAGGCTTTGTTCTCATAAAGGCCTTGCCAAAGCTGTTAGTGCCCCGTCCTTCTCTTTCTGAGCGGCAGGATGACAGGTTTCCAAAACAACTAAGTTTACATTTCACTCAATCAGCTGAAGGTTTTTCATTTGGAAGACAAAGAAATGCTAAAATGAGCCGTGTAGAATATTTCTTGCATTTCATAAAGTCAAAAGAAAAGATAACCGCTCTTGTGACAAAAAAACAGTCTTTTCTCACAATCCTACTTCAGCATCCACCCTCTGTTTGGCTGCTATCCTCGGTTTCCCTCCCCTCCTCCCTCCCTCTCCTCTCTTGTCTTCCTTTCCTTGGCAGCAGGACTGCTGTTGCCCAAGTGACCCGGCCCATGCCGAGCAAACAGCTGAAAAGATGCCATGACTGCCTCTCTTCTGATTTTCCTCTCATTTCATTTTCCCCCTTTCGGCCTCCTCGGCCTCTCTTCTTTCTTCAGCTAATCTCCCCTTCTCTGTCTCCTTTGTGTTCTCTGTCTTCTTCCTCTTTCTCCTCTCACTCTGTCTCTCCATCACATTGTTGAACCTGCTGTCACATTCATCTGAAAGCTGATGGCCTGCTCTGAGCAAGTAGTAGAAAAACGCTGTTTTAATTATGCCATAACTTATTCAAACGGAGCATATGGCTGACAGGCTCGTATAGGTTGCACATGCAGCACTTTGTTAAAGTACTAAAGTAAGCTTATTGCATCAGCTTCCATCGCTCTAAGCAAGAAAGTGTCTTTGCTCAGCTACCACAAAATGTTTCAAATCATATAAAAACCACACACTTTTAGGCCCATTTCTAATTACTCACCCATTTAATTTTGAAATCATATTTTTGTGGCAGACAATAAGGAGACACTGGCTTCATGTTGTGAGTGTTTGGGAGTTAAGTGTTAAGTAAATGCCGTTTCACAAACCTGAAAGGATACTCTGCTCTAATTTGCAGCTCAAATGAGAAAAGGTTTGGGAAGTAAGTGGCCCAGCAAGAGGTGCAACTGATTAAAATCACATGTCTGACCAATCAGAGCCGCACAATAGTTACATTTAGATGTGCAAATATATCACATTAAAGCTTTGTATGAACCGTGATACACATCAAACTCTGCACATGTTTGAATATACACTGTGTAAGATTTGCTACTTGTAAGACTGTATAGGTCAAAATAAAAGAGACATAAAGTAAGAGTATAAAAACCCATTCTGTTCTCATTCCTGGGCATCAAATAAGGTCCACTTATGAGGGAAACTACTCATAATAGCACCACAAAGCTAAATTTTTCAAAGTTGGTGACTTATTCCTGCAGGTTTATGTTGAATTGGACTCAAACTGGCCCGTGTGCATAATCTGCAGTTCCCATCCTGGACTTTAACCTGGAAATAACAGAAGAAGACGGAACACAGGAGAAGAAGAAGAAGAAGAAGAAGAAGCCAGTAACAACAGAATAACCACAAGCAATATCGTGCACATCAGCACTTAAAAAAACTAGAGTGCTCTAAAGATATCCAATTTGCCACTCAGCATGGTACCAATTTGCCTCCAGCTAAATTATTTGTCAGTTGTTTGTCCTGTTATCAAATGGGTCAAACAAAAAAAGCCCAATGCTGACAGACTGCCACCTATAATAGCAGAGTGTGACATACATTGCCCAAAAAAATAAAAAAAAATTCCATGCTTGGATACTGGAATAAGCTCAGTAATCCAATTAGATAGCTTTCTTCAGCTGTAACTGTAGCTTGACTTAACCGTGGATGGAAATGTACTGACTGTCGCAGTGCTACAAATCCACAAAACAGCGTAGGTGTTTAAGCTTTACCACAGGCTTTGTGTTGCTCTAATGAGGAGCTATAAACCATTTATTAGTTTTGTATTTACACCTCCTCCAAAGCTTGCAGATTTGCAACATAAGATACTGACATCCAGATTCAAACAAATGCTTAGTTGATTTAGAAGTATTTTCTACTCAAATTAAACTAATAATCTACATGAAACTGATTGTAAGACAGAAAGATAATTGTAAGACGCAGCAGTACTTACTACCAAAATCTCGAATGAGTGCAGCTTTTAGAGTTACCATGATCTGGATGAGTGAGAATCTGCAGCAGCAGTGTACAATAAAACTTTTTAAAACTTACCACGGTAGCTCAAAACAAATGTGTGGAAGCACAAAGGAAAAAGAAAGGGTAGTGCAGGGGTGAGAAAATACCAAAGTATGTCAGTTACATTCTCTGCAAGATGAGCATAGACTGAATTCATGTCCACAGGTAAGAAAGTGTAACTAAAAATGTCACAAAGAGGACAGTTTGCACAGGAAGTGACTGTAGTCATGGGAACAGGGAACAGCTGTACGAGTGTGTGCCACTCGGGTCTTCCCCATGGACCAAACACACACACACACACACACACACACACACACACACACACACACTCATGTCATTAAATGGTGACATTGCAGGAACCCTTCTACACACTCACACACTTATGGAAAGAATGCAGATACACTCTCACACACAGTCTCTCTACAAAGTGTCACCACAGACAACTATATATACACACACATAATCACTGGCATACTCATCTGTCTTCCACGCACACACAGCTCATTTGTGTCCTCGGAAGGCCGGCAAGGTAACCGGACCTCGTGTGAATTCCTGCTCGACCTAAACCAGTTGAACACTGTTCTGATTTTACTCACACACACGTAGGAGTGCAAAGGCCGACGTCTTCCTCAAACACTAAAAGCGACCATAACTCTATAATGAAGTGGCACCCAGAGAGGAGGGAAAGATGGGAGAACTGTTCTCTTTTTGACCCTGGTTCTTTTCCCTTCATCTGTCTCTTTGCATTTAATTTTTCCTTGCCTCTACTTCTTCCTTAATTGTCTGCTTGCATCACTTTCTTTCTTCCATGACTAACTTCTCTCACATGAATGAAATCAGGGCCCAAATCTTGATTTTTTTTTTGCCTGAACAGTTAAGGAAATCAGACAAAAAAACGGCTCTGAGCTGTTTTTCATCCAAGTTTCAGCCATAACAAAGTGAAACATTCAGCGAATTAGAAAAAGAAGAAATGATGGTGAAAATGATCAGTGTTCTGCAGAGCTCAGATTGAATGTGGAATTATTCTTCAACTTGGAATAGCGGGATGCGACTACATACTGACCTTGTTCACATCTGAGTGTGTACTTGGCTTTTGTGGCATCCCATTCACACGTATATAAGGCACACACTCACACAAGCACACACTCCAGCTCCATTACTATAGGCTTCAACTCATTGAGTGTTATCTTCACTGTTGGTGTCTGGTGTCGCACAACTGCCACGATGGAGCCACACCTGTCTCCCAGACACACACCCCTTGCTCTTCAATGCCTTGCGCCAAAGTTATCAAAACAGACTTCTCAAGCCTCCACTGTGGTGTGTGTTTCTAAGGTCTGACTTTATGTGTTCATATCCGCCTGTTATGAATATTTGTGTGTTTGAGCGCACATGAGCTTTCTTCTTCAAACGGCTGCTTGTTTTTCAGTGTTTTAAGTATGTTACACAATGTTTGGCTTGTGTCTGTGAGTGTGTGTTATATGCACAGTATCAGTTGGCTTAAGCCTCCTTGTCCCAACCCTTTTACAGCCTCAAATCCCCCTCCTGCAAATCCATCCCTGCAACTGCCCCGTTACCCCGTCAGCTGCCCCATTTCTGCTGTCAGCCTCTCTCCCACACACAAGTTCACACAGCCACCACTACTAGGACCGTGCTCTGACCTTTGCTCACTGTGGACAGCCCAGCGTAAACCAAACCTCAAGTTACACTTTTATCAGGGTTTCATATTGGTTTATGCCAGAGAAGGTCCTACAGAAGAATGAAAACAAGTACATATCTCTGTTCCTCCCAGATTATTTTGTCTTTCACACATTCAACCCGTTAAAAGCAGAGTCCTAATGAAAAGTAAATGCAACGTGTCTACTAAGCTAAGGCATTTTACGGGGCCCCTAAAAAGACTGGACTTGGACACAGATTGCTGACTTTGCCTAAAATCACTCACTACCTTCTATATTTATTGTACACAACTTTGTTTAAGTTCCAAGAGAGTAAGAATCTCAAATGAATAGAAAAAAACTACTGCACAGCCCAGCAGTCAAAGAGCCGGAGCAATGCTCTGAGTTGGAATAAATATGAGAGTTGACAGAGAGGGCAAGCTAAACATTTATTGAGAAACTTTTTTTCTTTAACCTAATGCAGTTTATTTCTTTAAAACATATAAAAAATTGGTCTTTTCTCTCACATTTTAAGTCTCTAAGCTAACAGATTTATGCTTTTTGTGTTATTAGGCTCCAAACGCCAGCAATGTGTGTAACAGCCCCACAGAGACTAATGGGGATTTTCAGAGAAATTTGAAAATTGTGCTTTTTTTCCAACTTATTTTAACTCGCATGCATGTTCAGATTTTTGAACAAGAAACACAAATGTCACACCAACGTGTGCGAGAAAGCCTTGTGATGCTCATGGTGGAAAAACTGTGTCAATCTGAGTTTTCCTTTCAAACAGCTGTCTGAGACAAACGTTTGTGAATTTTAAGTCTGAGGAAGATAAAATGTTGCACTTAACATTCATCTTCACTGTTTCGTCCTCTCATTTCTTTCAACTCTCTCAGCTGAACACACCCTTCGTCTTGAGAACTGTGTCTCACGCACACAAACACACACCCGCAGCTACAGCAAGACGCCTATCAGCGCGTCTGTGGAGTCGAGCTGAGCTCCATTATGAGAATACCGGTCTCACTTTATAAGCGTTTTCACAACTTTGCAGAGCACCAGGTGTTTGAACTCGAGCGTCACCCCAATCTTCTCTCCCCTTAACACCAAACACCCATGTTGTGACTTCATATGAACCACGCAGAGGGCTTAATGTAATGTAATGTTAGAACCCTGCTCTGTTTGTTCAAGTTTATTGAGCTGTATTATAATACCTGCACATAACTGCCTTTCATTTCCAAACATTAATACTGGGATTCCATATTCCTGTAAAAAAAAATCCTGCTTTCCTCATAGTTTATCTGGTTTCAAATCTGGAGAGAATATTCAGGAAGCGTTGTGTGCAGATACAAATGTGCCAACAGATTACGAGCACTTCTAGAATATTATCTGAAATCTGAAAGAAATCAAACTTAAAGTGAAGCAACAGTTCATCATGACGGTACAATGAAGCAAACTTGTGCATGATTAGGATCTGATCAATTCTACAGAGAGCCTGAAAGAGTTGTTTAATAGCTCGTGGCAGCAGGGTTTTGACCATGCACACACATGCACTCACACCAGCACACACACTCTGAACATTTACTCAACAAAGCTCGTCAACCATGGAGACCAGCATGCCTGGTCTTATACGTCATCATAATCATCATACACAATCTGGTCCCCATTTGTTACAGCTGGGACGGCAGTGTGCGCGTGCATGTTTCTGAGTACGTCTTTTGTGCGCCTGAGATCATGTTTGCCCATGCTTGCGTGTGTGTGTGCTGCTACTTGGCTCCACAGTGAGGACACGTAGCCTGAGAAAGTGAAAACTGTGCAGAGTCAAACTCACCAAAACATCCTCAACTACTCTTGAACTTCCCTCTCTGCGGCTCATTGCTGCTTGCACTGCGAGTAAAACCGCCTGAGAATTCACGCCATTCACACACTTCTCCTCCAACATGACATAAATCCACATTGGAAAAACAAATAAAAGTCTGGCTGCAGAAGAAGACTAATACTGTAACTCAAACCCAACTTTCACACAGTTAGAAATGTGATTAAAGACTGAGCAGAGGTTGGGTTGCTTCCTTGTAAGTTTAGACCCACAGTGACAGTGTTGTCTAAGAGATGCGGTTTCTTTCTGCAAAACAACAATTTTGTCCTGCTAGAACAAAATATGAGGGACTCTGAAAGAATTTAATGATCTTTTGGTGAAATAGTACAAATAAAGAGTTTGTTTCACGTGAAGCAAGACAACGGATTTTATTTTTACATCTGTGTGTCAGATAATGATTACATCATGTAACACATCCCTGCCAGAACACTCTACCAGGAATCTGGAAAATGCATCCAAAATCACGTAAGCTTTCATCAATTATATATTTTCTCAAAAGTAAAAGAAAAGTTTCCATGCTTATCAAATCTGTCGGCAGAGTTTTGCAAAAAACAACATAACATAATCCCATCCTGATCCGATTCCACTCATGTCAATAAATAATCATTTTTGAAATTCTGCCCGGCTCCATGAGATGGCAGACTGTTTGAAGTGATTCACCCCACCCAAGTGCAGATGCTTTCACAGTAATTCTCAGTTTAAGAACATATAGAAGTCGAATGCTTCTTCTGTAATCCAGCATTTATTTGTCGTCCTCAGTCAGAGATGTTGTAAAGGGAAGCAAAACACTCACACTGCCTGGGATCTTCACGCGCTCCCTGACAGCTGAGAAGGGGGTCAAAATGTGTGACTTTTCAGATTGTTTTGTGTTTCAAATAGTAAAGGATGATAAATACTGTACATGGAAATTATGTAAAAGTGAGAGAAATATATTGCCACTAATAAACATCTGCCAACAGCTGCAGTAAGAGGTGAGCGAGCTTGCTGATATCAGCTTCATAAATCACACAGTAAACTGTCTTTTCTTTTGTTCAACCGTGCTGGTTTTGAACAAACACCTGAAGGAAAATTAAGGTAAAAAGACATTAACATGACTGAACTGAAGTTGTCATTTAAGGCATAGTGAATCAAAGAACATATATTCTGTATCTTTCTGAGTCTGTAAATATATCTACTGTAGGCCAGTCACTTCTGAGAGTGTGACAGAGGTAAATTAGATTGTTTTTGCGGCAAAATGTTGGTTGAAAAACGGCCAGAGACAGGAGGCAAGACTCCTTCGTGTGTTTGTGCATGAGTGGACTAGATAAAGATAAGTTGGATGTGTAATTAGGAGTAAATGAAATTAGTTTTTGACAGAAAGGGGTATAAAATGACTGTTGGTTTATCTCTTTCTCTTTTCACAGTCGTGTGTAAGTATGTGGAAGAAAGTAGCAATTAGCAATCAGCTAAAACACTAATTAGCTCCCTCTCTTCCTCTGTCTATGGGCCTTCCTCTCTGCAATGAAGAAGAGCGGCTGAGTGTTTGAGCGAGTGTATATCAGCACGTTTGCACGCATGCATGTGCAAAGTGTGCACTCTGTAATGTACTGTCTGTGTGTCACTGTGTACATGCATGTGAGTGCAGAGGGTGGGGTCTGACTGGAAGTGTGACCTCATCTGTATTAATGACAACCACATGGAACACGGCTGTATGATTTACGGCACGACGCAGAGAACAACAGGCGGCTGCAGGCTGGAGGAGGATGAAAGCAGAGATTTACTGAAAGTGGCTCAAGTTTATTGATGAGATGACACATGTGGAAGAATTGATAACTGCTGGAAAAGCACAAAATGTGGCAGAGCGGTGCACAGAAGGAATGCAAAAACCATGATTCACTGTTCACATGATTATTTTTGTGCCCTTCTGTCATCATCACTCATGGTTAAAACAATAAGAAATAGATTGCCAAAACTGCAATCGTACAAGCTGCCACTTAATCACTTCTCTGTTTTGATGATTATATTGACAGTGCTGTTGATTATTAAATATTCTTACTCATAAAATCAATGATAAACCAAACAAAAACAAAACAGAGGCGGAAATTAATAAGATATTACTCCACCTGTCATGTGACCAACATTAAATCCCATAAACCCGTCTGACCCCTGAACATAACACACCACCACATCTGTACCATACATGTAATTACACCCTGTGGTCTCTGGACAGGCCAATGTGTCAGAGACGATATGACAGCTGACGGCTTTGTGGGACCTCAGGCAGGGAGGGGGGATTAATCATGCAAGACCAAGGGGACTACGGTGGTGTTGTGAAGTGTATACGTGTTGTGCGTGCGGGGGGTGGGCCTATATGGTTGCTTGAGTGTTAGAAAAGGGGGAGAAATTGAGGGAGCTTTCACTGGGGATTAAAACTAATGGGACTGGGGAGGGATGAGGGACTCGAGGCAGCTGTGGAACCAGTTCCTTTGTAAGGGGAGGGTGTGTGTGTGCGACAGAGGGGTTAAGGGGTCCCAAAAGGCTACCTTTGTCCCTCTGCCAGAGATTGGGGGTCTGTAAAGAAAAGAAAAAATGCAATTTCACAACTGGCTCTCGCTCACATCAATGAGGCTCTTTGTTTGCAACGCTCACCTTCCTCCTCCTTAAAGCAACTGCCAAACAAAGCAGGACTCCGTTGTGAAGGAACCTGCTCCTTTAAGAGCACGCACACACACATCTGTGCCAGCGAGTGTGTACGAGGGGTGCTCGGAGACATTAGCAGGTTTAGACCTTTTAGCTCTGACCCCTTTGTGCAACCAGAGGGATGTTGCCATGGCTCCCACCAACGCTAAGTGTCATTGTTGCAGAGGGCCAATCAGGACGGAGAACATTTGTCGCTGCATTTGTGTTGTAGTTGATTAACACTGCTTTTGAGATATTTTGCTGACCCATTTGCATCTAAATTAAAAGAGCATTAAAGTCTCATCGTCATATAATTTGCCTTTGAGATGAGCTTAAAGAAGTTATTTGCAAATAGGGTAGTTATGGTATGATTCTCTGATATATTGTTGTAGCTGGATTGAATGATGTCTTATGAGCAGCTCTTCTAGAAAAGCTTTACTCAGTTTTCCACTGCATTCAGAATTTATGATGTTATTAAAAGCTGACACACAAATTACAGCCTCAACTTCTCACCAGTGCTGCTTATTTCAGCGACTCTCAAGGACAGAAGGCGAGAGGATCTGGAAGCCGACCAAAACGGGAAGAAAGACATCTCTCTGTCTCTCACACTCTCTTACACCTGCTATGGAGGAGAGCAGGGAATGAGGGGAGGAGGAGGAGGTGGGGTACTCCTCCTAAAGGAGAACTGTCACTTTGATTCTCATCACCAAGGCAACGGGCGTGAAGCCCCACAATCCTCTGCTTTGTCCTTTGGGGGTGGGGGTGAGTATGTGTGTGTAGCTGCTGTGCTCTACCTCTGCAAACCTACATCAAACACACACACACAAATTCACAAAGACAAACACGAAGGCCTGGTGCTATACTCGTAGCAGGTTGTGAAAGAAGCAAATAGCCATGGTGACACAGAAACAAATCTAGCTATGTCTGCTATTTATGGGAAAAGAGACAGCAGGCAATATTATCCAGCTAAACCAGCTGAAATTGCTCTGTGTGTGTTTGTTGTCTCTGCACATGACAAAGATGTTTTATGAAGAGGTCCAAGCCACGGAGCTGAGCCAAGCTTCTCTCTGTGAGTAACTTTGTCATAAGAACTGACAGATACGAGAAGTTGGGTGACAGGAAAGAGAAAGAGGGAGACACCCATCAGTTAATATCTGCTGACTGAGATGCAGCCTGAGGCTTTGCTTTTTTAAGGCTGGCTCATATCCACCAGTAGGAGGATTTTAAAGGGTTGTATTGGGGTCACAATTAAAACACAAACAAAATCCTACCCGTCAATTGGAAACATTTACTCTCCATATCTCAAAAAAGCAGCTTTTAATTTGTCTGTGTCTTAGAAACAGATGTCTGTGGTGACATGAAGGTGTTTTACTTCCAGAATCTTACTTTACTTCCAGGTATGCTGCAGTGCAAGTAGGTAGGTAGCATTTTTAATAACTGCTTTACATAAAGAAATAAAACAGGAATGTCTAGAAAGCACAATCCTTTGTCAAGTCAAGCACTTTTAAAGATTTAAAGATTTTAATTTAATTTAATGGGTTCCCTCTTTGCAAATTCTCCACCACTTTTAGGCTAGTTGTTTTTTCATAATCTTACTGGCAAACAAGTGGCTCTACTCTAATCTAATCTTAATGCAGAATTAACTGATAAAGATTACGTAATCAAAATCAACTAACTACAAAATCAATGGAAAGTAAAGATTGTAGACTGAATCTTGCTGGTGGTCACATTATGCGGTTCGACTTTTGCAGATTTGCTGGCAAGGTTTGGCCCATCATCATCATGCTCTCCTGTCACCAGAAAGTGATTTTACGATACCTGACTAGTCTTTTAAAATACCATGCTGATATTTTTCCCTCTGTGATAATCATACATGTAAATCTAGCTTAAATCACAGCGTGTTTGTTGTCTTTAATTCATATAAATGGTGATTTTGTCAAATGATGCTGAAGTTATAAAATCAGGATTTTTCAGAGCAGACCAGCAGTCTTTAAATGCTTTAACAGTGATCGTAGACTGACACATCTATCTTCTAAAAGGGCCAACTAAACTGGTATAGTTAACTAAAAAAGTTAACAAAGAAGCTAATAGCCAGTTAGCTATGCTATGTCATGAAAAGCCTCAGTTTAACCAAGCATATGTTTAGCTGACAGCATGTATGTATAGGTTGAAATTAGTGTTTAAGAAAAACCTGTAATGTGTATAAATAATGATGATAATTAGCCATGATGAGCTAGGCTCCAGGGCTGCTTAAAAAGAAAAAACTATTTAAAGTTTTATGCTAGCTATATCTATTGGTGGTTTTAGCTAGTAAAAGATGAATTGATAAACATGAAGAGGGATGGACACAGATCTGTGTAACATTAAACAGCAACGTTCTGATGACACAACATAGCTTTTTCAGTCCAACCTAGGAATTTAAAACTTGCCTGTTCTTGAATTGGTTACATTTGTAAGGTTTACTTCAAATTCACTTCATAATTCTCAGGGAAAATCGTCATTAATCACACTAACTAATATATAGAAATGTGAGGGGGGACTTTTTTAAAGCATCAGAAGGAATAAAATAATAAAAGTTTTGAGATTAGGCTATAATTATACAAGTGTAAACACTCTTCATCAGATGCTCCATCTGTGAGGTAAAGCATTAGTCGTGATGATTAAGGCTTATTTCTGTTTGCACATGCATCACATACACACCTGCAAAGAGATTTAACAGTGACACAGATTTACACACAGAGTACAGATGTATAGACGCTCTCTTTTCCGAGACAGATGGGGACACCCTCCAAACCCCGCCTCCTCCCCCGTCTTCCCCCCTGCTACTTTGACCGGGGTCAAAGAGCCTATTGTCATACAGAGCGCCCTGCCTTGCCTTTTGTCTGCGACAGTTGGAAACCCTCAGAGCTCAAGCAAACCTCTGCACGTTGAACTGTTCCTCCTCCTCCTGCTTGCCCTTTCCTTTCTCCTCTTTATTTCACTCTCCCTTTTGGTAACTCCTTCTCTCTTCTTCCTCCTCCCGCTCCTCTTGCACCCCCTTCCCTTTATGTGCTGACTGGGCTCTAATCTGTCCCACGCACTGACACAGCTGGATCAGTACAGACACAGGGACGCATAAACTTCAGCCAGCATTTCTTTGTTTGCTTGAGTTTATTCATATATAGTATATTTGCGGCTTGAAATGAGTCTTATCTATGCTTACACTGCAGTCATTTTGTGTGATGCTTGAACTGGAAGACATGAATCATTAATGATTGTTGTGGGGAAAAACAAGATTGTTAAAGAGATCTATCGCTGAAACACAAACATTACAGATTATCTGGGGATTTTTGCTTGATAAATTAAGTTTAAAAATATAAACTGACTGGTTTACATTAGAATAAGATTAAACCAAAACACTGAAATGACAGAATAGTACACATGCCGCTTGCCCTGCTGTTGGTTTGCAAACAAAACATTATGGTTGCTGTCTGGTATCCTGCACAGCTTGAAAACAAGTGCATTTTCATGATCTAACAAATCAAAAGATTTAAATAAGCCTTAATCTGATTATTGCCCAATTCTAATCATACAGTTGTATGTAATTTGAAAAGTAAAAACCGCATTGATAGACCACATTGAAATATTGAAACAGTAAGCATGGAAAGTAACTCAGTGACAAACTCTGCAGATTGGCTGTCAGTATCCATCTTGAAAATCACTTTTCCATATCTTAAACAGACCTGGATGTGAATCAAGAGCGTCTCTGCTGAATGTATTTAGCAGCTTAAACCAGGAGTCCAGCTGTCTCTGAACTGCATGTCCAATCAGTCTGTCAGATTGTAGGCCTCAGTGGAGCCTGAGAGCGGCAGTGGCAACCTCGCCCAGAGAGAGCTGGGCATGACAGAGACTAGCAAAGCCTTTACAATGACACTGCAGTTTGAGTGGCTGCAGGGCGCCATGATGCTGTGAATGGCAGGCAGGTGGAATCTCTTCAACTCTCATTCTCACTCACGCACATGCGCATAAATCTCATTTCAGCACTGCTCGGGAAGTCCACATCCCCTTCCTGCTCCTCCTCTCCCTTACATAAGCCAGGAATGAGTGAAACCAGCAAGCAGGGATTCATGTTCCACATTCACACATGAGTCTCCGGTGTGCCATCAACATTTTCTGGAGTTGGTTTCAGAGCTGACTGAGATGGCTGCAAGCCCGTAAAATAAAACCAAACACAGAAAAATAACCACAGGTTTAGCTTTTCAGACAAAACTGGTCATTTAGGAATTCTTTACAGCCGGGCGTATGAGCAAAGTGGATGTTCTGTTTGTCATGTGAAGACAAAAATTTAAAAAATCCCAATTTTTTTTACAGATCTGTCATCAGGAAAATAAATAAGTGTTTGAATTTGAGCCGTGTGCTACAGATAAGACCTCCGTCGGTATGTACCTAATATTAAAGGATCCAGCTTATAGATGTGAATCCAAGTGAATCGCAGACATCACAACAGTGCTTGGCTGCAGGTTCATGAACAATGAACAAGATAAAGATCCAATGAACTGGCTGGGTTTAATGTAGATGCTATTTATTTTGTATTACTAAGAAAAAAGCACTTAATGTAAGACTTAAATTTTGCGAATAATTCTTTGATAGCTCATGTCTGAAACTGCTTTAGCACCATGTGTCAGTGCAGAGTTTCTGTAGGCAGCTCCAAGGGCTTTGGATTAATTTCAAATGTGGCAGAGTCTAAATGAAAAGTGTCAGACTTCATATTAAAAACATTGATTTGCTGTGTGGAAAGGTCAATACCAGTGATGAAAACTGCCTTTCTCCCAGAGACAAATGCAAACTGAGCTAGAACTGAGGTAAGCACCTTAAAATGTATTAAAATTGTAACAGAGGTACAATTTTATGTAATGATGTGAAAAGCCAGTTTGAAACAGAACACTTTGGATTTTCCTCTCCTGTGCCATCTATTAACAAAGTTTATTAATTAAAAAAGTGTCCGTAGGATGGCTGGTTCTGTGTGTCCAGCATATTTTGTGTGTTTAGCTGAGACGGCAGCAACCAGTGATGTATTCCTAATCATTTTCAATATTGAATCTTACCCAGATAAAGTGTAATGTGTAAATATGGAAAAACAGCAGCTGAAAAACAGGAAATAAGGAAGTGATGGAATAAAACATAAATTACATTTCAAAGTATGGAAAGTTGAAAACTATAGGGGTTGGGATGAGAAATAGAGCTCCTCAGCTTGACAGTTATCTTGTTCTATAGCACAGTCAGTTTCATCATTAGACTACATCATTGAAACACCTCAAGAAATTACCCAAAACAAAATATATTGAATTTCAAAGTCATGTTAAAGAAATCCCATTTATTTTCAGAATAAATCAAAGATCTTAAATTGTAGCAGGACTTCAGCGGCTCCTGTCTAATGAAGAAGACTGAAGTGTTTAAAAAGAACAAGAAAAAATAAAATGTATCCTTTTTTATTGTTTACCACTTGTCTTAGAGTGGATTCGAATGAATAAAGTTAGGTGAGTCGTGACTAAAATAAATGTGGGATTGATGTAAAGTTGGGGTGTCAACAGCCACTTGTCCCTCCTACTTCTACTTCTTATCTCTTATTGTCTTGTCTCAAGAAGTTAAAGTTAAAGAAGTTAAGTTAAAACAGATTTTCTGATGTCTGCAACAATCTCAGCACACACACACAGAACTGCAGTGGTTATCTGTGGTGATTGTGTGTGGTTATGTGTGTGTGCTGTGAGGGGATGAGAGGCAGTGAAAGTGTTGGAGTGGGTTTCTAACAGTCATATTTCACTCAGACTGCATTATCCCATCCCAAGGACACATTCTCACTCTCGTTCACACACACAGGTTGAAATCAGTGACTGACGTAAAGACAGGCAAGACGAAGAGTTGAGAGTCCACACCCACCGATGTGCACTGAGCATCGATCTGTGGGTAGGCCAACCATATTCCTGCTGCCGCATTTACGGTTGGCCTCGCTGGGACCCTCAGTCCTCTCTTATTAAAAGTCTAAACACAAATGCAGCAAATGGAGAGACAGAGCATGCACTGAGGTGAAGAAAAAACAATATTGATCCCCAACTTCTTCATTTTTAATGACCAGATTGGCTGTTTTGACTCTCGCAGGCTAACACAGACGAAGCAGAAACAAACAAAGTATAGAGGGCAGAAATGGAAGGAAATGGAGAAAAAGGTTTCTGCAGAAGGTTATGGTCTCCTTTCGGAAGATGTGGTTCACAGATTGTTTGGTCAAGTCCATCTAAAGGCAGCAAGGCGACTGACTGATGTCACCTGTGAGCTGCAGAGTCGGCAAATCAAAGGTCCCTGGAGGAGGAGGCCTGTCAGGAGGGTTCAGAGTGACTGGACTCTATCTGACAACACACCACATGCAACACTACATCTGTCCTCTCTGATCTGTGTGTTACTGGGTCACATATGGAGGTCTCTGGTATCCTCTCAATGTAATCAGATTTACTCTCCAAAATTCAGTCACAGAAACTAGAAGTAAAACTCTCTTTAGGACTGGACAATATGAAACTTTTACAGTTTCATATTGTACAACTCTACAAAGAATCATATCCTTCTTAAGCAAATAAAGAAAAATGAAATACAAATATGTAAATGTGGAGCTCAGTCTTCAAATTCATTTTCAAGCAGTTCATTTGCTCTACTCTAGTTGTCATTATTCTATAAACTTGTTAAGCCAGTTTATAAAGTTTGCAAAAACTAAAATGGCACAGAAAATAGTGACTTATGTTTTAATTTTGTAACTTTGGCTCTCAGTTCGAGTGTTTGCGATTTAACTCCATAAGAAACAATGTGCTATGATTTCTGGTAGTGATTACAACCCAAACTCCGTTGGAGCTTTTACCTCAGACATGCGTTACAGTAAAAACATCATTCAAAGACTAAACCAGTCATGAGAAGTTGGACTTTTGCTAAATGAATTTGTATATTTTATATCTTTAATGGTTTATTTGCTGTCACAGTTTAAATTTGATGAATTTTGTGGATTTTTCCATGAAATGTTCAGGTCTGAGTGCAGTGATGTCACACACTTTAACCCTCTCATTTATTCTAAAAAAATATTTTTCTTTTAAACCACTTTCTTGCTCACAATTTCTCCTCTAATTCTCCTCTAATTCTATTCTCTTTGTCTTCTTTTAGCCGTTGTGATAGGCCTTAAATCTTTTCTCTCAAATCTCTCCAGAGCAGAGGTTGCACCCACCCAAACTCCAATTCTCACCCATTAGAATCAAGCTCTGACTTTTCTCTTAATATTTCAAGGTAAGGGGTTTCTTTCAGCTGCCATGAAACCTGTATAATACACAGCAGATTAATTTTTTAAAAATCCAGTCTGTGTCTACCTCAACATTCTGTCACTCACAGTTAAAACATCTTTTCCACAGAACATGTAGTTTTTTAAGTGGACTATTCGTTTGAGGCTCTTTTTCTCGACTTCCTCCCTGTCTGCACAGGAGTGGAAAAAAGGTGGGAAACACAATAGCAACCAGTGACTCATCAGGTCCATCTCTTTTAGTAAAATATTCCAACATGGCTGCCCCATTGGCTGTTCATAAGCTCAGAACTTATGAAACAGGAACAGTAGGAGAGAGGTCAAAGTCCAAAATCATCAAAAAGAAAGGCACAAAGGTTTAAGTCAGTGTGTATTTCTACGCACAGTACAGTTTTATTCTGTAGCCAGTGTGCATCAAAGTCTGACTGTTGACTGTGACTTTGAGCTGGTTGACAGAGCTGTGTGTCAGCGTGGTATTAACACTGCTCGGGTTGGGGGATCTCATTCTGCATGAGTTCATGTTCATTCTGCCAGAGTTCAGGGTTCAGCTCCCAGCGGAGCCTCTGAACACAGAAACACACTCAGGAAAGCACTTTAGAGGGAAGCAATGAGCGTCCACCGCTTTTAATTTGACCTTTACAGCAACTGAGCTCCTCTGCTCCAAACTGTGTCTGTTTCAGGGGAAAAGCTAAAGGCTGTCTTTCAATATTTCTGAAACACAGCAGGTCATCTAAAACAGGATTTTATAAAGAAGTACTAAAATGTCAGTTTTACAAAGCTTTTCAAAAGAGAGAAGCTGAAATCATATATCAAATGAAAGATGTTATCCCAGGAAACAATAACATGCCAACAATACAGCGTGTTCTCTGCAGAGATAACAGCAGACATTTAAATGGTTACTTTTTTAATATCCTAAAGCTTCAGTCATCCTTTTCAATCGTATCTCATGACAGAACGACTGTACAACCACCTTTAATCCATGCTGACCTGATGCAACACATCTAAAAAAGCATCAACATGAGGACCAAGTCAACAGTTTACCAAAAAAAAGCTGGTTTAACTTCTCAACTAGTTTTCGGTTCATGTTTCTTTATTCTTTAGAGGCAGAGGAATAAAAGGCTTGAATGGAGGCTTTTGAAAATGACCCCTGCATTGTAATGGGTTAAATAAAAGCTGCAGCAGTTTAAAATTACAGTACATTAAAAACCACTAACTAAACTGAAACATTTGAGACTTATGGAAGCCTGAGTTGAGCCGCGCCGTAGCTCCGGCTAAGTGCTGGCATATGATTGTCTGTCTGTCAGCCTGAACGGCACTGACTGGTACAGACGCATTACTCAGCCTGTCTGCCTGCCGGCTGACGTCACGCACAAACAAATAGCTTCAGGTCGCTGTATGAACTCAGCCCCAAGGTGAAGATAAACCAGAAAACCTGCAGTCCATTGTTCTGCACCAACAAATTCGCTGCAAAACACCAGGAACCTTTCAGGTTGTTTACAAGAATTCTGAGAGTTGTTTTTTTTTAATTGTAGCCTGCATTAATTATGAAGATTAGTTAACATTGTTATAATGAAAATGTCTCAGTTTTATACAAGTGAGAAACTCTCATGTTGCAGCTAAAATCCCATCATAGACGCAGTGAGGGGTTTAAAGTTTGGCTGAGCTCTGATCCACTGACTGCAGTCACTTTTCAGCAGTAATTTGACAAATTCAGACAGAACCAAGGCAGGAATCTAATTTAGTTGAAAATCATCTTGTTATAACTGATAAACGGCAGACATTTATAATGAATAAGTCACTTAATGAAGAAGGGAAACAGATAATAAACAGGAAATCCATTACAGCTTCACATGCGTGTGTTTGTGTGATATGTAATATTGCAGTTTTCCATTTCTGAGTCTGAGAGCTTAGAGCTGCATAAGAGGCTTTGAGTGCTGAAATGAGGGATGTTGATAGAGGCTGGATGGAGCTTGTGTGTGTGTCAGGTGTTCTGTCAGCTCATGTGGCATTTTACGACAGATGTGTGTTGGTTTTGTGTGTTTGTGTGTGTGCACAAGGGATATTAAATGCTGCAAAATGCAATCATGGTGTGGGATTAAAGACCAAGCTCTAAAATGGTGGCAGAGGACAAACAGAGGAGATATAGTGAGTCTGAGGTAGAGTTTACAGTGAGCTCAGACAAAATTCAGAGTTTGTCATATTTGGATTATTTGTTTTCATTTCAATAAAGTCAAATCTATGCTGAGAACCCTGGTACTATCATAGCGTGGATGAATAATCCACTAAATTCAGGGTTCTTCTCTTTTCCTGTGACTCAGTGGAGATGCAGTGTTTTCACAGCTACTAATGAGAAACTAATCGGTTCTGTTTTCTCTGCAGTTGTGAGTCAAATAAGACCATGTGGTCCCGGTCCTTCAGGGCGTCTCATTAACCATCGTTTTCAGTTCAGCTCAGGCTCATTGAAGTGGCTAAGGCGCGATGATGTCACTGTTGCAGGAATGTGACACAAATGGATGCAGATATCATGTTCTTTTAGTTCAAACTGTTGTTTTTCATCGCATTTCGATATTTGATTTGATTAATGTTCATGTTACTGAGTGAAAGGTGAAGTTTTTAAATACAAATCATCTCCAGGCGGACTCTACTGGATGTTTTGGGGACTTGTCATCCAATGAGGTCAGAGATGTTGGCAGGCGACTTGCAAAACAAATCTGGTTCTAGTTCCTTTCAGCTCAGCAGCGCACTTCAGTTTTACAAAGAAAAATCAATTCAAAAAGGTTTAAAGGGATTTTCACTGCTAATTGTTTTTTGGAAAAACAAGTTTCAGCTGCACTAAAATCACATTTATCTCTAAACCTCAATTCCCCATTTAACCTTTTTTAAACTAATTTGTGGTACTTGTATCTGCAAGATTACATTCTAACTTTAAACAAGCACCACCGCGGTTTGTTGAGGATGATCAGCTTTTTTCCTGCCTCCCAACAAATTAGTCTTTAAATAAAAAAAAGCCCAGCCAACTTTTCTTTTAACGTCTCTCTGCTGTAACACCTAAAGTGCTGCCATAAAACTGCAAGGGGACACAGAGACGCTTCGCTGGCATGAATACTAACTTATTTCCATCCTTAAGTTTGTCTTCATGGCTTTGACTCTGCGTCTGACCAGAGGTCAATATCTCAGCGGAGAGAAGAGGAGAGGAGGAGGGAAGCAGGTCGATTCTAATTATAAAACAGGTGTCGCAAATGAATATTTTATGCGAAGCTGCAGCGGCTCTATCTGTTCTCTGGTCGAACAGATCTGTTCAAGAGCTGCAGCTGCACAAGTTTTATCTCAACAGTCTACAAGTTGAAGAGAGATCCTTTACTTTTATTCCATTTAATTGAGGAATATTTTACCTGTTAATAATATCCAAGACTTATTTTATCTTAAATCAAATAGAGTTTCACTCTAATTCCACTACTAAGCTAATGACTAAGAGCACCAACACAACATACACAACATATATACTTTATTTGAGCTGTTAGGAGGTACAGCAGAAAATCTAAATTAGGACGACGTCAGAAGCCTGAAGAAGACGGTGTTTAATTTTTATGATTAGTGGAGAACTCGGCTTCAGATATTTAGGCCTCAGTAAGTGGCTGCAGTTGCCCTGCAGGTGCTCCCGTTGTATAATTATCCATCCCTGCATCATTGATGACTAAACCACACATTTAAGATGGGTATTTACAGGTAATTAATGCTTTTTTAAATCCGTAATTAGCTGGTGAGTCAGCACCACCTGAACCACTGAGACATTTCAAAGCAAAAAGTTTCCGTAATTAACACAAAACTCGAGTGGTCATCTTACCCTAACAACGAATGCGAATGGTTGGATTTTCCATAATTTTCCTGCTGATTGCAGTTGAAACAGTGCCGTTATAAAATACTGTAACGTCCTTCTGTTTTTCGGATTGCTCAGGAGAGACTGAGAGCCAGACAGAGGGAGGCTATATTTGGAGGCGGCACTGCCTTGTACTGTATGGGTATGTAATAAATCTGTTGTGCCATAATAGTGAATGGTGGGTTGCATAGATCTGTGTGTGTGTGTGTGTGTGTGTGTGTGTTAGTGTGGATGAATGGTTGCCTGTCTCGTCCCCCAGCGCTGCGGCTCCCTGCTAATTGGTTGTCTTCTTAAGTGCTGCTGCTGCACTATTCTCCAGATGGGATGCAGGGAGAGATGGCGGAGGAAGAGGAGGGAGAGGAAGGACAAGGAGAGGAGGAGGGCGACATGACTGATGGGTGAGATAGGGCCAAATCGAAAGATGCGTGAATAAAAAAGGGAAGGAAGGAGTGAGAGGAGATGGAGGGTGTGATATACGAGTGGAGGAATGTAGGCTGAAGAAGGAGAACAGGGTTGGACAAGGTCGTGTATGAAAATGCTGTTTATGTCCAGGCTTTAAAAAGCATAGTTCTTCTGTTTGAAGCATCCAATCAGTCTGTTAACATGAACTAAAAGAGCAGAAATCAATAAACATCGAAATGCATGTACTTCCCTGTATTTCATATTAATTTAATTAGCGTTTTCATCCTGTTGTGTTGATTGAATTTTTTATTTCAGTCTTTATTTTCAGTTTGTTTTCACCTTCTTTTTCTGCTGCAAATTCTACATTTATATCAGGCAGCAATTAAAGCTTGAATTTAGAAAATATATATATATATATATAAATATATATTGTTGCATTTAATGTAAAACTGGAATTTTGTTGAGTTCAGTTTTGTTTTGTTATAATCTTTCAACAGCTTCTAATCTTCAAGGTTCAGCTGGAGACGTCTCTCAGGTCTTTCTGCTCTGCAAAGCTGCCAAACACTGTTTGAATTCTGTGTTGAAGCGGCTCCGTAAGAGCCCGAGGTGTTTCATCTTTTTTTAAACTGATGATCTCTTTTTTTTTTTTTGGAAAATGGCACATTTGTTTACAGCTGTGTTGAAACGTTCACTTCAGCTTCTGCTTTTGAAGATATATGGTTACAAGTGTAAACGTTTGTGTAAAATAACAAACAAATAAATGAATAGATTCATATATAAAGGCATACAAATACTAATGTAAGAACCAGGCAATAACCTGGCAGTAAGAGTTTGGATATCAGGGTAATAACATAATTAAATCTGAAAATTAAAGTAATAAGGGACCAAAAACCAAGAGTAAAAATAGGTAAACAAATGTAAAGACAAAACTACAGTATTTTATATTAGTATGAAAACATTTTGTAATGAATATGACAGAAAAATAGCGATGTTGATGTAAATATGGTAAAAGCCTAATAATGAGGTAAAATAGATATATAATTTTCATATTATAGGCTACAATCTTGCATGAAATAAGTCAAAACTGGTTATTACCATATTACAGTACTGTTGTTTCATGTAATTCGGCAGAAATGAGATATTTACTGCTGCAGCCTGCTACCTGGAAACAGTAGTTTCTGTTTGATAATCATGAATGAAGGCTTGGTGGCGGATCTGATGTTTCTGTTGGCCACACTTAAAAAAGATGGGCCGAGTACATGTCCGTGCATTGCACCAGCCACTCACTGTTGGCTACTGTTTGAGATTTGAGCCTTTGAATATCACTGGCAAATCGCTCTTTGTTCAAGCACTTTATGTACTTCAAATAAAACAAAGAAAATAATATAAGAAAAGAAATCATGTTAACGACTGAGAGCCTTCTGAGTTCAAATGGAGCTGCTTTCCAGTCCATTTTGCATTGTTGCATTTATGCCTCGTCGTAAATACCAGTTTCATCAAGCCACCGGTGATTGACAGGAGCACTTCAGGGGTCAGTTGGTTTTCAGCAGAGATGGATGTCAGGTCTGCAAACTAATAAACTAACTGTATCTATTCAGTTTTGTGTTAATATCCCATTAAAGTAGCGGTTATCAAAGTGTGTGCCTCTTAATGAAGACTCCAAACAGTTTAAGGGGAGGCTCATTGAGTGAAAGTGAAGAAATGTTAGTTCTTTATATCTTAAATGTTTATGATATGGTTGAAACTAATGAGTACTCTGGATAAGTAAAGTAGTCTGGGTATGTCACGCAGCTATATGTGGTTAACTCTCTGTTCGAGGAGGCTCACTGGATCAGACTCTGAACTGAATGAAACGAAACATTATCAGGGATAAAGATTACCTGGAAACACTTGCTGAATTGTACCGAAAATATTTAAATGTTTTACTCCATTCTTTGAATTGGTTTCCTCGTTATTACTGATTTTTTTTGGCACCCTGTTACCTTGTAAAATTATTTTTTGTCTATTAATACCCTGATTGTTACTGCCAAGCTATTTCCTGGTTATTACTTTGGTGAAGCTAATTATCACAGCTCCTTTGTTTAACTTTTCCCATATTGGTACAAATCTGAAAAATAAAGTGCTGTTGGGTTGTTGTTTTTTTTGTGCAGCACAATGAGATGAAATTCCCAAACCTCGGGTGACCCCCTCGGTTGTCCTTTGTGTGTGTGTGTGTGTGTGTGCGAAGAAAGGAGGAGGAGGAGGAATGAGGGGTGACCGATGTCCTCCATGGAGAATGAGGAGAGGAATGAGACACTTTGGCCAAGACACAGCAGTAACTCTCAGCTCTGTTCATCAAACTGGGCCTGTTATTTCCAACACACACACTCACACAGACGGGCCCTTGCAGCAGGTGGGCCTTTTGATTTGTCACCCAGGAAGAACCGTGTCTCATTTGCATACAGATGCCCCCTTCAGAGCAGAGGAAGGGTTCATGTACATGCACACACACACACAGCACGCACACACAGCTCCTTCTGTCGTCCCCTCCAGACTGAAGCCCAGACAACCCTCTCTTTCTTTCTTTTTCTCTCACTTGTCTCTTCCTCCCTCCTCATCTTCACCTCTTCTGGGCTTTGCCCCAAGAAATTACAAGCCTTGTTTGTGTGTTTGTGTATACATATGTGTAGGTGTTTGTGTCTGGTGTCTGTGCATCTGTGTGGATAAATATTTTTGTAGATTTACATGAACGTCCTCTGTGCAAATGTGCCGACTTGATTTGGATTTATGCTCTGATGTAAGTTACTTCTCTTGCTCGTCTCTTTGCATTTACAGTGTTGTGAATCAATGCTGTTGCATGTGTGTATCCATGCTTGTGTGTCTTTGAGGCTCTTGAACCCTGCATCTGTTCTCGCTGGCAGAGCTTTCAGGAGACTCGTGTGCTGATGTCAAACAACGGCGGCTTGTTTGCGGACCTCAACACTGAACCGATACACAAATTCAAACACTCTTAAAGACGCACACACAAAGACAGCAAAAATGAGAGCTGATCTTCAAACCAAATAAACACTCTGAGACCTCAGTGGAGTTTAAAGTAGAGGCCGGGGGGAGGAAGCTGCTGCAGCTGGGCTACGCAGACGACAGGATGATGTGGAAGGAAGCTTTACAGGAAAATTATTCGAGTCAGTGGTAATTGTTATTTACGCAATGCATCATGTCAAAAATCATGTCTCAGCCAAGAATTTAACATGTTTCACTGAATTCAAATAAAAAATCGAAGAACTGGAACTAAATCTGTGCCTGTGCTTTCTCCCCCTTCTTCTTAAATCAGGAGAAAAGGTTTTCAAGCAAACCAGCATCTTTAAAAAGCTGTGTCTGGAATTGATTGTTGATTTTTTTTCATTATAATTCCTTTTTATTTATTTGAATTTCATTCAAAAAGCTTAGTCTCTGGAAATTTGAGGATCTTGGTAAAAAAACTGGAAGCTACACAAACCAATATAAGTATGAAAAAAAAATGGCTAAATTAGATCAGTGAATCCGCAAAACTCTATGACAACACTGGAAAGTCGCTGGAGGTTTAACTTGATGCAGGACTGCTTGGCACCATTTCCGATGCTTTGTTTCACAGTGAGCATGTGACAGTAATTTTACCTCTGAAGGCTATTTTGCTTTTTGCAGGGACCCTGTTGCTTGTGAATATTATTTTAGACAGAAAAATATGCATCGTAGTAATAGATTTGGGTCATATGAACATGTTTTACAACAACAATAATAATTCTGCTGCCTGCCAACCTTCCACTGGTAATCACAGCTAAACTGGAGGCTGTTCAATTTAAACCCAACACGCAGTTTGTGGTCTTAAGAAGTGGAAACAGAAGGAGTCAAAACAAAAAAATACTATGTATTTTTAATTTGAGAGGATATTCATAATTAACAATGATGTGTGTGCAAAGAAGCAACAAATCTGTATAATTTAAAACCTTCCTGGTCAATTTATTTGATGTTTTCCAATAATATCAACTCCTGGCAACTGATGCATAAACTATTTGTTGTGGTTATAGTTGGAAATCTGTAAGCTTTTAGCTGAGGTCAAAGAAGGATGTTGTGTTTTCAGAGTTTAACTGAACCAATATCTTTCCTCTTGCTTAGTGTGTACATCTACATCCAACCTCACTGCTTCATATGAGAAAGCCAGGTGCTGCTAATCAAAATAATTGTATTAACTGATCATCATCAAGTGTGAGCTCCTCTATAAAAGCAGAAGTTTTGTCAGTTTGCTGCTCTGCAGCATTCAGGTGTGTGTTAACACGGTGCCAAGGGGGAAAGACATAAGCAATGATCTTAGAGAAGCAACTGTTGCTGCCCATCAATCTGGGAAGGGTTATAAGGCCATTTCCAAACTATCTGGAGCCCATTATTCTACAGAGAGAAAGATTATTCACAAGTGGAAAACATTCAGGACAGCTGTCAATCTTCCCAGGAGTGGACGTCCCAGCAAGTTCACCCCAAGGTGAAAAAGCCCAGAGCTACATCTCAGACTCTACAGGCCTCAGTTAGCATGTTAAAAGTTAAAGGTCATGACAGCACAGTTAGAAAAAGACTGAACAAGGATGGCTTGTTTGGAATGGCTGCAGGAGAAAGCCTCTTCTCTCTAAAAAGAACATGGCAGCACAGCTTAGGTTTGCAAAGCTGCATCTGAACAAAGCTCAAGACTTCTGGAACAATGTCCTTTGGACAGACCAGAGCAAAGTGGAGATGTTTGGTCATAATGCACAGCAGCACGTTTGGAGGAAACCAAACACAGCATATCAGCACAAACACCTCATACCAGCTGTCAAGCACGGTGGTGGAGGGCTGATGATCTGGGCTGGTTCTGCAGCCACAGGACCTGGGCACCTGGCAGTCATTGAGTCCACCATGAACTCCTCTGGATACCAAAGTATTCTAGAGTCAAATGTGAGGCCATCTGTCCCACAGCTAAAGCTGGGCTGAAACTGGCTCATCAACAGGACAATGATCCCAAACACAGCAGCAGATCTATAGCAGAATGTGTGAAAAAGAAAAGAATCAAGGTGTTGCAATGGTCCAGTCAGAGTCCAGACCTCAGCCTGACTGAAATGCTGTGGTGGGACCTTAAGAGAGCTGTGCAGAAACCAATGCTGCAAACCTCAATGAGCTGAAGCAACGCTGGAGAGAAGAGTGGCCGAGATTCCTCCACAACCATGAGAGAGACTGATAACGTCCCACAGGAAACCATTACTGCAGCTCACTGCTGCTGAAGCTGCTGCTGCAAGCTGCTGGATCAGGGGTTCACTTAGTTTTTCACACACTGCTTCCGTGTTGTTTTTTTTTGCTCAGTAAATAATAACACAGTGTAATATATCATGTGTTGTTGCTCATCTGAGGCTGTATTTGCCTCATTTTTTAACAGGGAAAGGATCTGATTATGTTTTATGTCCTAATACAATTAAAATCTGAAAAACGTAATGATGGTTTACTTGCCTAATAACAGGCAAGGTTGCTTTTTCCTGCATTTCAAAACAAACAAACCTTTAAATTACAGGAGAACATTTCAAACAGAACTACATACAAACATTTAGACGCACCCCCGCCTCACCGCTGCAGCCACATGTCACATCAGGGCAGCATTAGGAGTTTAGACAAATACAATTTCATCCCGATCCTTTAATCCTGATCACCGCAGGACACTTTTGTGAGTGTGTGCATGTGTGGCCTGGTTAAGGCCCAAATGTCCCTGAGGATTCAAAAACTCTCGCACAATGACGACACACATATGGACAGCACAGACTTTATAATTCTATAAATCTATCTCACAGCATTGATACGAGACTCATCGCCAACGGCAGCACATGACAACCAGCAGCATGTCGGCTGCTCTAATCTGTGATAAAACTCATCCAGGCGCAAGTCTAAAACAGCATTTTGCTGTGTGTACACGCAGCAACGCACGTGTGTGTGCGTGTCTTTCTGGATGAGGGTTTTAACATTATGAAAAATTGATGGATGAAGACTAAAGTAATGAAATGCCTCCTTAATGGCTCACAACACTTTGTACTGATCCATCTGTTCATCCCGATACACTCCCTCCACTTCCTTTATGAGGATGGATGGATGAACGAGTCAGTACAAATCAAGGAGCTTTATATTTATCTAACCATCCATCCATCCATCCATGAACAACTCATTTAATTTTATCTTGCATATGATAGCTGGATGCATGCAGAAAACTTTACAAAATGTCCAGCGTCTCCTTTTTTATTGAAAAGAATGGGTCATTATTTTAAATCATTCATGAAACTGAGAATGAAAATTATATCAACAGCAAATTTGACTGTTTAAAAATATGTCAGGATTCTCATTTCTTTATTTTCCCAGCCTCATCCATCCATACATCCATACATCCATCCTGTTATGGCGCCTTACCGGGGTAGAAGTCTTTGGATTTGGACAGTTTGATGGTGGCTCCAGTCTCTTTCTGCAGCTGAACGATGGTCTGACCTCCCTTCCCGATGATTGAACCCGCCGCATAGCTGGGAATCAAAACCTTCAGGAAGTACTCGCCTTCCTCTGCAGCAGGAAACAGGAAACAGGAAGTCAGAGAGAGAGCTTGTGCAGTTCATGTTGTTTTCATACAAGTAAAACTGAGAAGGAAAATTTCACAAAAAGATAAAGAGTGCATTCTCAGTCTTTTTTAACCTTTGTCCTCATGCATGCCTTGTGTTTGTGTTTTGATTTGATTTTCTTAGAGGTGGAAAAATACAGGGGAAAAAAATCAGTAAGGGGCAAATCTTGTTTGAATAAATGTAAACTGTGAAGTGGAAGGAAAGTGTTTGTCAGTAATCACAGCCTGACAGAACAGATGTGAAACTCCGCTGCTTCACTACGCCAGGATAGAAGGATTTGTCTCTCTTTTCGTCTTCCCCTTTTGCTCCCTCTCAGCCAACCATCCATGGTTTCCCAAAGCTGCATAAATCCACCCAATCACATCAAATGATGACTCTTGTTCATGACAACTAATTATTTCCATAATCTGATGATCCCCTGTCCGAGTTATCTCCCCCTTTCTCTGCACGTCCATTTGTGGAAGCCTCTAAACACTCTCTCCAGATTGGTATGATCTAATTTCAGCGAACGGCTTGAGGAATCTGGTCCTCGTCATCGTCTTGGCACAAGGGGAGAGAGCTGAGGAATATGCTGCACACCGGATTTGCTATTGAAGATAATCAGATTCAAACAATGGTTGTGGATGCGAAGCCTCGTGAATACATACCACCACATGCCTGCCATGACGCATACTCATGTGTGTTGATAGTCGGTGCCGATAAGCTCACACAAACAAACCAAAAGCAGGCAAGGTCAGAACCAAATATTCTATTATTTATATATTTCATCATGCTGACTTGGAGCTGCACATTCACTCAGAAATACAGTGTGAAGGCTCAGCAAACTGCAATCAGAGTTTTTTTTATGAAAAAAATGTCTTATCAGGCTGAAGGCTGGAAAGGAGGTGGCCTTGCAAAGGGAGAAGTCCAGAAACTAAAATGTGCCAAAATGAAAACTACTTGTGCCAGACCTAATTTTAGAGCCACTCCTCGCTTCTTTGCTCCTTCTTTCTCCTTCCTCAGACTCACACATATCAGGATTTTTCTCTGCTCTTATTTTCATTTGGGAGGACAGTGTCCCTTTCTTTATTCCACAAAGCTCCTCCAGATAAGCGAAACCTAGAGACGAAATGTGCCAGAATCACTAACATGCGTGAAAGAAACTCTGAAACACACAAAACATTGTCCTGATCACAAATACGTGAGTTAAATTGGAAATGGACAGTTCTGATCCAGTCATCCTGTATCATCAGTGCGTAATGTGAACTTAACAGCCCATCCAGCTTAGTACACATGAACAAAAGAGATGCGGTTTACTGAAGTAAATCATGAACAAAACCAACATGTGACAGACCCTCTGTGACTGTCTGGGAAAATGTTAGATTTGCATGTGAGTTGAAAACAAGCTCATTTACAGAAGCCCTGAACAAGGTCTGACATTTTCATGGTAATGTGTTTGTCTGCCCGACTCTGCCTGGATCATTTGTGTTTTAGTTTTAAGTGGAAAATTACTAACTAACGTATAAGGGCCACAAAGCAAAAGAGAAAATCAGTCCCTGATGGAGATGCAGTGAGAGAGAAATTTGCAGGGTCTCTGTGCAGAAACTTAAAGTCAGGTGGTTCTTCTCTACATGTTCCTCCCTTGTCTCTACCCACATTTTAATAAAGGCCCAGAAGAAAAAAAACACAGAAGGATTTACAGGGCTTTGTTTGCATAGTGATAACATCAATGTGTTGTAGGTTAACTAAAAAAAACAGCACCACTTCACATTCAGACCTCTTTTTTTGTGTGTTTCTAGTCTTTTCGTGGTTTAACTATTCAGTCTTTTGGTTCTATGTTCTCAGTTTGCTTAGTTTATCCTCCATGGTTTCAGTCCTGTGCTCAGATCTGGTCATTATTCTTAGTATCCTCAGTTTCCCCGTCCGGTTCTCAGCTCCATTTCCACACCTGTCTGCTATTCGATCAATCACTTCCTCATAAGTTTTCCTCGGTTTGTTGAAGGAAACATGTTTGTAATTTCCTGGTAGGATTTAGGCAGAGCTACTTGATAACATTGTGGTTAAGACGAAAAACATTCTGCCAGCGTCACCTTAACGGAAGCTATTTTAACACTTCACATGCAGGGGATCTCACAACCTCTAGATGTTGCATATTTTTATAGTATTTTCTAAGGTCGTTCTTGCGTGCACAAACCAACAACCTATGAGATTAATTTTGAGAGGACAGTGGGTCACTATGTGTAATCCTTGGTCCACAACACAAAAAGTAGCAGTTTCATAAAAAATAAATACAATTTGTGGACTCCAAGCTCATTATATGTCTCCATCTTAATTATAACAGAATATGTAGTTACAGGCTGGCATCATGTAACATGAACACAGCCCCGTTAAGAACATCAGACTATTTCAAACTACTTTACCATTACTCTGCCTTTGACTTACTATGTCTTGGACATGTGGACAAGCGCAACACATTCGCAGATACGAATAATAAACTAGAAATTTGTAAGGGCGAATCTTAACAAATGTCAGGGAGATGGAAATATTTGTTTTTTTCATGTAGCATAAAAGGGTCAAATTCATTTTATTTGGATGTCTGATGGGAAAATATTACATATCCAAAATGTCCAATAATTTTAACCACACGTCTAAAAGTTTTACATAACACCTTTTAACCTTTAAAATCACTTTTCACTGAATAATCAGCAATAAGACAAAGTAAATTACGGTAAAAACTCATGATCCCACCACTCTGTCTTCAGCTTTCATGTCTGCAAAGATTTAGCTCCCTTGCATTTCTACAGAAATCCGTTTCTAACCAGTTTCTAACATGATTTATGAATGTTACATCTCTTTAAACTGCCTCTGATCCAATGTGTCGCCGACCCCCTTCCCTCGCAGCATTCCATATATTTGGTAATCCGGGACACATAACCTCTGGAGGCAGATTAAAATAGGATTACTGTTCGGGACACATTTTCTCACAAGGGCGCGGCACCTTGTAACTCTGCTTTATTCAAAGGAACAACTGAAGGCGTACGAGCTCGTGAACATTATATACTACAGTATCCTGCATTCATTTGAGGTGTAAAGACAAGATTCGAGCAAATACCTTTTAATAGCTCTAAGTCCCATCAAATGCCTGGAACACAAATCAACAGTGGAACCGAGGTGTTTGTGACACCTCACTATAAATACATTTAATTAGTGAAAGGCTCCGCACGCCCACACAGGTGGTTTCAGTCATGCTGGCTCTTCAGGTCTCTTGATAGGAACAGTCGGTGAAAAGATATTGAGCTCCTAAAAATCTGTACACAAGACAAAAATGTAAAAGAAGTAAGTCCCTCTTGAACAGGTGCAATAAAATTATCAGGAGGGAGAGAAACGTGTTAACCAGGCCAAAGACTTCCTGTTCTGATCATCATACGATGCCTCAAGATCCTAAATATTCTTTCAACACCACTGGTGATGCAATATAATCTCATAACAATAACTTTGTCACCCATCTTGCACCCACACAGACGTTTTCCCTCGTTTTGGATAATTCGATCACAACTCCTTCCACAGCCGTGAGCATTTGGATAAAATATTTTAAATAGTTCTGGTGATGCAGAGCCTGCTGGTGACTACAAATTCTGTATTTTTCCTGCACCTCCCATATCAACACTCAAACTAATGTATTTCAATAAAGACTGCCTGAAAACATCCTCACAGGACATCAGTTCAAACTGATCAAAATGGCCTAAAATAACATTTGTAATCGTGTGAATTGTAAAAATGGCATCCATGCAGGTGACCATCACCAAGGCGACGTAAGAAGAACAGATTTTTACACTAACTGGGATCATTCTCTAACCCTAATTAAGCAGTTTTGATTTCAAAGTGACAAAGTTTGTTTTGTTACCATATTACCATGGTTACCAGCAACATGGAGCCCATTTTTTTAGCCTTAACTATGATCGTTCTCATATTGTCTGAACCCAACTAGGAAGCAACTCCGTTAGATCCAATAAATAAACATTTCTGTTTGTGTGTTAACTGCATTTACAACCAAGCAGCTGATTATTAGCAGCAACCTCATTGTACGCTACAGGTCTTTGAAAAATAGCAGAAATTGCAACATTGTTAGATTTAATTACTGACGACTCCTTCAAGTTAAGGCTTTATTGTCACAAAGCAGCCCACTTGCACTAAAAAAAACCTTCAGATTTTCGTTTTTCATTTCCAAGTACGCGCTCCAACTATCTAGATTTGTGGAAGGAGTGTGGTGTCTCTTGGTGGGCACACACCAATGAGCACACACTCAGGAAACCCGACACTCCCCAGCCCTTCCTCAGCTCTGCTAGTGATGAAATACAAACTGCAGGGAGCTCAAACATGGATGAAGAGGAAAGAAGTGTTTAAGTTCAGCCAACGGGGTCAAAAGCTTGTGTGAATCTGAATAATCAAGGGAGTTGTTTTCAACCAGTTTAACTGGTTTTGAGTCAGATTTCTTACAAAGTGGAAGTTTAACTTCACCATTAGCCTTTTTAATAAATAATCCGAGATATTCTTCCTCTTCCTCTAGGTGGTGAAACTTTCCATCCAACCATCCATCTGATTTGTGATAACTCAGTTATAGGACATTTCTCGGAGGCAGAACCATTCGAGACGTAAATGATCCAATCGGTTATCAACCTGAGTGGGTGAAGCCTAAAGCGTCTTAGAAATCAGAAAAGTCAGGATTTATTCACAGCCACTGAGTATGCTGGAAGCTTAGCAGGCTCGTTAGCATTTAAAGTGCTACCTGTTGGTTGCATTGCTCAAAATGTTTATATGTTGAGGAAATGTGTGTTTGAAACCTTAGTGATCCATTTAATGTATTTAAAGTGAAATGAATGCAGAAAATGCAAAGAAAAAGCAGCCACTCTGAGCAGTGCCAGCGCCTCATTTTACGTAACATGACGAGTGTCTCTGCTCCAACACTGTTTGTAGTACTGGTGGAAGTGATGTTTTATTCTTGTTTTTTTGAAATTGGTCTTTTTTGTGATTGGAGTCCACACTTTTCCTGACGTAATGAGTTTCCTGCACGGATTTGTTTTGTGCACATAAAGAGAGGAGTGCACTGGTACAGCTTTTAGCACAGACCCAACCGTATGTGGCTTATGTACCTAGAGAGTGGATGGAGTTCCAGACAAAATGGTGTTACACTGATGTCGCTAACAGCATCAGGCTGTACGAGACTGAGGTACCAACGGGGACCGCGTGCTGAGAAGGGAACTGTGCACTGTAAATTTTATTTCTGATTTAATAGTTCGGCTTTGATTTCTCTCGTGAATCACCCTCCCTGTCCACTCCCGTGTCTCTGGCACTGTACCTTAGCATGGCTTTGCTACACAGTGTGTGATATGGCTAATAACCCACTAGCTGATCCTGGACACAAAAACCAAACTACTCTGTTTTGTGTCCTGTTAAATGCTCTGATATTTTTGTTACACTAATGGCAAATCTTACAGTACTGTGAAAAACATAAGCAATCGTGGGCTAATGTTGCTAACTGAGCAGCACTGCTGAACTTCTTTCTTGGCTCCAATTTGTCCTGGTCCTTATTCTTTCCTGGTCTCCTTGAAGCCTATCAGGCTCATAGTAATGAGGCTGTGGTTTGCACGTATATTTATGTTTTTGATCTCTTCAGCATCAAAACAAGCTACCCTTCTCTTCTTCATGCTTCTTTTGCAAACTTCTGACAATGTGTCGGTAATTAGATGCAAATTGTTATAATGATGTAATGTTTATTGTGACAATAATGCCACCTCTGATTGCAGTGATGCTCACAGCAGCGTTTTGTTTTAAAGCTTGAGGAGCCATCGTGGTTGTGTCCTAAAAACATCTTCCGTTTTCTCCTCTTTATCTTTGTTCTTCCTCACTTTCCTCTGTCCCACCTCCTTACCCGTCTTCTGTTTCTTCTTGGCTAGTCCTCACCTCTCCTCTCCTCTTCTCTCCCCTCTGCAGTGACCCACTTTGAGTACGAAGCCTAGGACTGACCTGCTTTAGATAGAGGCTAGCTAATTATAACCGGCTCGTATTAATAAGGCTGGGGAATTGGTAAATATGAAATGCACGTGCACACAAGCACAAGACCATGACTGCATCACAAAGCAGAAACAGACACACACTCAGAAACACCTCCTCCGCAAACAGATCGTTTCCGACATCTCATAAACAGGCCCACACACCTTGGCAACATGACTCATCATGTAAATTAGAGGATGTAACGCATGACTCATGTCCATCACTTGTGTCTGTTGCATGGTAACACTTGCATAAGTTACCATGGAAATCATAAAACTATGTATCTAAGTACAGCATGCGGTACAGAACAAGACAACCGTGATTTATATAAAAAAAATCCTGTGAACCTGCAGAACCTGTGAAAAGCTTTGATGACTTCACTGAGAACATATTTTGGGTGTGTGCTTGTGTTGATTATCTCTTAAATGTCAGTTGAAAGGTGTTAATAATGTGAAGCCATTTATAAAGTTTATAAAGCCTGTACAAATCAACCTTTAAGAGTCTTGATCCACCCCTCATTTCTTTATATTTTGCTTCCAAACAGCCAGACTTTCTTGTAATCTTTTAAAGTGTTCTTGAGCAATAGTTCTCCAAGCTTTCTGAAGTTTTTTCTTTGGACATTTTCTGCTTTTTCACTCATTTTCAGTCCTTGTACCTGAGCATTTTCAGAGGAATGTGTTTTTTCTTTGTTAAGCCACTTAACTCTGACCTATGAATCATTCAAACAGATAAAAGGCTCCTAACTCAAGGGATGAACCAGTGTTGTGTCGAAACATAACAGACAACTTAGCAAAGAAGCCATTTTAAATTGGATCTTTAGGCACTTTGTTACTTGCAGCCTCATACACCAAAGATAACACAGTTTGACAGACAGAAAATAGGATTATTTGCAGCAACAAGGCGATTCCCAAAGAGCTATTAGCTGAACACTTGGCTTATCTCAGCAAGTGTCAGGCCTAAAAAACGATCTACAGCAGATGAACAGTATCTGAAAGTGATGTCCTTTTGTATTACTGAACACATATGCAGACTTATTATAACTGCAGAGTTGTGGAGTTTATTATTCAACACAGACGGTATTACACTTAGGAAATAAGTCTTTAGTGGGTTCGACCACTTCAATGACTGAGTTTTAATAAACATGCTGTTTCACAATCTGCTTCTTTTTCCTGCATTGCACCTCATTGGAGACCACAATTTACACTAGAGCTTTGTCAACATTCCTCAAGTTTTATCAGGTGCATCTGGACATAATGGTCCATGAAATCTTAAAAAGTAATGGTTCTTTTTCCTCCTCAAAGCTCAAACCTACTGCAAAACTTCTATTTTCAAGACTTTATGAAATAATTCAATAATTTTCACAGTTCAGAGAGAAAAAAACAAACATTGGTGTGATATCCCTTTAAAAATCATAGTATTGTGAGCATGCTGTCATAACCTTCGTTTCAAGTCACCGCTGACATCCAAGTCCAGCATGAACACACCCACAGAGAGCAGTTTGGTTATATTTCTGCCACATTTCCATAGAAGACTAATTTAATTTATCTTAATGTCAGAATTAGAATTGCAAATTCTAATCAGCTAAAAAAATAAAAATTAAGATATATATGTCCTGAAATAATTCAGTTTTTGAGAAGAGACAAAGTTAAAGCTTTCAGTTTATGCTTCTCAGAGAAAACTTTAGTGTTCTACAAATCCAGGAAAATAAATTCTTATTGGTCTCCTGTTGCTTTTAAAATTCAAAAATCATTTTAAAATTAGCCCCCATGGTGGAATAACCGCTGAGGTTAAGCCAAAAGCATGCAAGTCAAACCAAATCAGTCCCCTTCTGATGTTCACTGTGATTTTATATTAACGGTTGTTGAGAAAAGTCAGAATGATGTCATGCTCATTGCTCGCTGCTTCTGTTTTCTGAATCTTTTTACATAAAAAGAATCATCAAAGATCCAGCACGTCTTCTCCCTCCATGTGCAGCGGCTCTTTGGTGCGAAAAGCGTAATGAGCATCTAAACTTTCAGTCCAAATAAGAAGAAAAACTCCATAATTACAACAATGGTGATTGTTACTGATTAGTCCCCACAGTTTTATCTGTCAGAGACGATGGAGGTGGAGGGTCCATTATAGACCTTAATATCATTTAGACAACTGAGAGCTATTGTACAAGAGTAACACTGTTGAAGCTGAAGCAGCCATGTCCTGGAACAGCCAACCAGATGTGCAGAGGTGTGATTTTTGGGAGGGTTTGGACGTTTTACTCCTTCCTCCCTACTAACAGTAAAATAGGGATGGCTGTTATATGGACATTTACACACATTATCTGATGGGATTTGCTATTTTTCAGCATCAGTAATAACTGTAGTTGATAAGCTCCATCTTTCCAACCCAAAACAAGCTGCTCATTTCCTCCAGTACCTCTCTTAACTCATTTATAGGAGCATATTCACATTAATATGTTGTTTACTGCACACAACATGACAGCTAAACATGACTGACTCAAAACACACGCTGATGTCACTTTATTTTTTCTATCCAAATGTACTTGTGGGTACTTTTGCAGAAATAGCTTCTGACTATGTGATTGCACTTAGTTTCTCAGATGATGCAGACTGCCAGACTTCTGGTGGTCAAATCAAACCACAACAAACCCACAAACCAAAAACACAGTTAAGAAAATAAAGAAATTATATTTGGGTCGGAAACAAAGAGTTACAACATCAAACCTACTAAAGAACAGAGTAGGTGTGTGTGTGTTTGTGTAGATATGGTGTCCGCAGCTGAGTAACTACAGGGTTCCCTCCAGGCTGCTGTGATGAGGGTCTTTGTTTTCACTCCTCCGAGCATCTCACACACACACACACAAGGACAGACAAATCCCTGCAGGAAGGCCACACGTTTTCTGTTACACACCAAAAAGACTTTTTCTGTCATGAATGGAACCAGCAACGCGGACACTGAGTTTACAGCAAGGCCTCCTTGTGTGTCCATGTGAGTCTCCACCCTGATATGTGTGAGTCCTTCAAACTGTGCAAAAACTGCCCATCTTTCAGCCTCTGTGGGCTGACAAAAGGGGATCTTGAGATGTAGAGTTTGTTTACAATGAATAATAAATCCTTCTCCAACACGATATAACTGGATGTGTCAACAGTCCAATCTGTTGCTAAGGCCCCTGCAGACCCGCCAGGCCCAGAATAGGCTCTCCATGCTGAGGGATTGGGGGCTCAAATCCCAGGATCTGGTGTCCACGGGCCTGCGAAGTCTGGGCAGGACGCTTCAGGATCACAATCCCCTCTCGTGTTTTGTTAGTTAAAAACAAACATGAAGGTTTCTCCTGATTGCAGATTTTCAAAGAGGTCAAAGATTCTAATCAATAGCTATTTCTAGATTTCTTCAAGCCCTCTTGTCCTCAAAAGCAAAGCCCCAAAAAAGTCAAAGAGAAAGTGATGAAATTCTTCACTTTTAAGAAGCACTCGAGTCTCCCTTTGTTTGTGGATCGCTTGTAGAAAGCTGTCGTATTATTTTAGAGTCACATTAGAAGAAGTGACGACAAATTAAAGGCACATTCAGCTAAAGTTGGTTGAGTGTGTTAACCTTCTCTTCAAAAATAACACGTTACTTGATGGTAAATCCTCACTCTAGTTTCAGAAATATTTGTTTTCAGATTTGTTGTAGGAATTTTTCAAATAATAACCACCACCAAAACAATGGTCGGGTCTCAGGCAAACACACCAGTTAAAGTCTGTAAAATCTCTCATGGACAGAAAATCTACTCTCCGTTTCATCCCTGATTTTCTTGCTTACACGCTGGTAAATTATTTTTTTCAATCTCATTTTATGATCTTGAAGGCATGACTTTTCAGGAGATCTAAATCAACCATCAAATTATGGATAAAACTAGATTTCACTGGAATGTTTTTCAGCTCCACAATGAATTCAAAGCTGTTTCATACACATTTACAGAGAAAGTTAAAGAAAATAATATGAGAAAAAGCAAACATCACAATCTGCCTTAACAAACTAATATGGGTCAAATGTAAATAAGAGCCCCTCATGAGGGGAAGAGTCTTAAACAGTGTGAGCAGAGCCTGATAAAGGGGGGCTCGGGTATGGAGGCTCTGTACTCTGGGGACTTGGAAAATATTCATCTCTCGTAAGCAGGGAGAGTTAAGGGGGGCAGGCTTTGTCTAACACACCCCCTCCAGTCCTCTTCTCTTTTGTTGGGAGGTATTGCACACACACACACACACACACACACACACACACACACACACATGCGTAAAGCTCTCGAGCAGTGAGGCTCTGAGCAGCTGTCTTCGTTCTAAAAGATGGCCATCGTCACTCGTAAATACCGAGACTTCGCAGAGGAAACCGTTCTTTTGCCTCTCCAACATTTGAATCTTTTACTTTTCTCTCGTCATTAATTCAATCGACTGAATATTTGACATTTCAGAGTGCAGAAGAAGCTCAAGTTCTTTAACCGCCTGATTGTAAAAGAGGCCAGCAGCCCCCTAAAACCCCTCCAATAGTCAAATATGTAGAGAGGAAATGAGAGGAGTCCTTTAAATTCTAATTTATGAATAAAGACGTGTTGGAGGGATTGAGCAGCTTTTTATGATCTAAATATAGACGTCAATATCACAAAATTATTTCTGTAAAAGGTATCAGACACTTGCTAAATAACAATACTTTGTTTTAGCACAAGAGATCATTTTCATGTGACAGAGGTCTGTTTGAAATTATTCTTTACATAAAAAAGGCTTTCTTAATGGAAAAAAAAACAAAATGACAGAGTGCGTCACAAAAACTGCAGAAATGTGTATTCAAAATGAGTGGAGCTGTGAAATTCCTCCATTTATTCATACAAACCCACCACCAAAATCCTTTAAATTTAAGCTGAGTCTGAGCCAATCAGATGCCTCCGTAATGATACATTCGCCTTCATCGGGGCATGTGCGCAGAAAATGAAGCAGACACAGTGGCGAACAAAGATACTGAAGCAGCCGCCTCCTGTCCCTCCCTTCAGTGTGTGTGAAAATCGGTTTGTATTGTTCGTGGACTGTTTCAGAGGAGGGGCCCCTTCCCTGTGTCGGCCCTTTCATCCCTCCTTCATCCATATTTATCGCCACTCTGTTCGCCTCACCTATCAGCGCCTGCCTCGCTGTGACCAAAGTCTCGCTCCACCAATCACATGCCTGTCTTTGTGGGAATGTTCCTACCTCCCTGCACCTACACCCCACCCTGTACAAGGCCTTCTTCGTCTTCTTCTTCTTTCTTTTTTTTTACTTTGACGCAGTGGCTTTAAAAAAGAGCAAGAGGTGAGACTGTAGGAGGAGAAGGATAACGGCAGCTTCTTGTGGCAGATTCCTGCCGACGGCGGCTGTGGATTGATTGGTGGCCTCGGAAACGATTGCCGAATGAGCGTCGTCAGTGGTAGTGCGCGACTGATGGAGGGGGTGGTGGGGGATGAAATGATGGGAGGACGAGGGTGAAGGAGGACAGGAGGAGGAGGAGGCTGCAGTCGTGATGGGCTGAAGCAGAGAATGATTAGTATGGATGAGCAGGAGAGGACGACCGAAAGGATGAAACAGGAAGAGAGGGGAGGAAGCTCGAGCACGTGAGCAAAACAGGCGTGTCGCAGAAAAAAGAACGCTCCGTGTCGCAGAAAATACAACTCTGTTTTTTGTAAGAAAACATCTCAAAAGTCCCACGGACTACATAGTTTATCTGAAATACAAACGAATCTCTTTGTGATCTGGCTCACTGTTGTGGTTTCAGTTGCTGTGATAAAAGACAAATGTGGTGTGTCTCCTTCCTCAGTCGGATCAATGCGGGGAAGGCTGCCCTGCGCTGAAAGGACGGCCCAAAATAAGACGCACAGCCACACTCAGATCAATAACATCAAAGGCCTGGGCTCATACAGCCAAGGCTCCCTGCACAACGTGACTGAGTGTATGTTAAGTGTGTGCATGTATCCATTTACACACCCCTTCGTCTCCCTCATTAAATTTCATCTCTGCTTTCGGCAAGTAAAGTCAGACATAAAAGACAAAGACACAACGCACTGAAACCTCCCGTTGTACTGCGAGTCCAGTCCTCTAATGTCACTTGGCAAGGGCGTCTCAAGCCCCAACACCCTCCTCCTCCTGCTCCTTCCCAGCACCAGCCAGTCATCCATTTACTAAATGAATGTATTTCATCTTACAGGCCGGAGAGAAGATGAAAAGAGGACAAAGATGATGTAAAAAAGAATAGGAAGAGATGAAAGGACTGAGAAAGTCTGTATGTGCTGGTCAGCAAACTTATTCTGCACACACACATCTTCTGTTGAACCTGTAGGTGTCCCAAACACATGTTCATTTACTGACCACCTACATGAAAGTAAAAAAACATCCGATTTATTCTGTTTGTGCTTACATAAGAGTTCCTAATGGCTTATACAAGCATTTTTTCTCTGAAAGCTATCAGACTATCAGGCTGAAAGCCTGCTGGTGGGTTTTGGAGTGCATACCAGTTACCTACAGCTCTTCAAACTAATTATTCCAGTGTTTTAACCCCCTATGCTGTAGATACTGTTTAGGATTAATATGTTACCATAGCTACGCTCACACTGCAGGAAAAAGTGGTCAAAATCCGACATTTTTTTGCCTAGTTGCGACACATTTCTGATTTTTTTTTAAATTGTATATTTTTTTTTCAAATCAGACCCAGACCATTTTCATATTTGATCCTAAATCGGATATCTGATGTTTTTTCAAAACGACCTCAATCTGAAAAGTCATGTCGCATTTCATCCGACTTTTATGTCACTTGAGTGATTTCTGCGGATGCAGCAAAAACAAATGTAAACAATGGATAAAACAAGCAAGGCAGACACCCTTAATGAAGCTAGTCAGTAGAAATAAACTTTGGACTTAATTAAAATCATTACAATTTTTTTAATTTTCTTGAAGGACATCCCAAAGCTCTTCTTTGGATGTGGGCTGCCTTTTGTTCCGTTCTCTGTCAGATGATCCCACACTGCTTCAATAATGTTGAGGTCCGGGCTCTGGGGAGGATTCATCCCTCCATAAGACCTGTTGCCACTGATTTTCAGTCCACTTCTTGTGTCATTTGGCATAGCTCAGCCTTTTCTCCCTGTTTCCCTTCCTTAAGAACGGCTTCTTGACAGCCACCCTTCCATGGAGCCCATTTCTGATGAGGCTTGGGCCAACAGTAGATGGATCAGCTGAAGGTCCAGATGCATCTCTCAGGTCCTGTCAGGTCTTTGCTGGATTTTTTCCTCTTTCTTAAGGACATCACTTTCAGATCCTGTTCATCTGCTGGAGATAGTTTTTTAGGCCTGACACTTCTTCTTTTGTCCTCCACTTGTCCAGTTTCCTCAAATGTTTTAAGGACACACTGCACACCATGCTGAGATATGCCAAGTTTTCAGCTAATAGCTCTTTGGGAATCACCTTGTTGCTGCAGAAATCCTATTTTCTGTCTGTCAAACTGTGTTATCTTTGCTGTTTTTCATAGATGCAACTAAAGAAATGGGAACAAATGATGTGTCTTTGTGACAGGCTGCTGGTAACAAAGTGCCTAAAGGTTCAATTTAAAATGGCTTCTTTGCTAAGTTGTCTGTTATGTGTCGACACAACACTGGTTCATCCCTTGAGTTAGGAGCCTTTTTTCTGCTTGAATGATTCATAGGTCAGAGTTTAGTGACTATTAAAAAACAAAAAAATACATTCCTCTGAAAATGCTCAGGTACAAGAACTGTACTGAAAATGAGTGAAAAAGCAGAAAATGTCCAAAGAAAATGTGGCTACTTGGTAGGAAATGGAAAGAAAAGAGGGGTGAATCAAGACATAATATTGTATATTTTCATACAGACCAGCAGACTTATTAATTTAGATGTAAATAAATGTATTAAACTCAGAAATAATTATCATAAGTTCAGCAACACATGTGTTTTATATGTGTATTATTTTCCTTAATAATGTTGGCACATAAAGGAATTTAACAACATATCTATTTGACGACATTTAATGATTTATTCGATTACATATTTAATGTGATTTAAAATCTTGTTTCCAGGAGCCCAAAACAGTTTTTCCTCGTATTTACGATCATTAAGCCTGACTGACAAGAAACATTTAATTCCAGACTAATGTGAACTCTCCGCAGTCTCAATAATATTAAGATGTTATCATTCTGCTCCTGCAAACCTGCCATAAATCTCGAGTTTGTTCTCCAAATGAACATTGTTTGGATTGAAACAAAGCCCCTCGAAATAACAGATCGAAATACTAAACCCTAAAAAGCAGATCCATAAATTGATAAATTACTGGAGGATTCTAACTCTTTTTGTCCATTTTGATAAAGTTTAAATGACAAATATTAAAAATGTGCTCATTAAATATCTCCAATCGTATGTTTGGGCTACATGATGAGAGGGAAAACTGAGTTCCTTTTATGGTGGGGAGAGCCCCGCTGTTCTGGGTGAGGGGCAGAAGGGGTGCGCACATAAGAATGGGTTTGGGTTGGTGGATTAGAGAGGTGGTGAGGGTGGGGGTTGTGAGCAGCAGCCACTGCAGTGACTCATTGATCTTTCCGTCTTTAAGACCGTCAGCTCTTTATGAGACGTTTGTGATTTACGACCTGCGGCGCTGGAGGAGTCCCATGTTGTCCCACGTCTACTCTCTGACAGCTGACCAGTTCTTTCTTTCTTATCTCACTTGCTGTTTTCTTCACACACACGCACACACACATATGTATAGTTAAAGCCTGGATTCAGGAGCTAAGCAGAAAAAAAAACAAGTCCATATTTCTCTTCGGCGTGGAATTAAACGCTTTCACATCTACACAGATGTCTACTAAAGAGTAGATCGAGTTGAAAGAAAAACCTAACATCTGCTTGTTTGAAAGGAAAAAGCAGTTCAGTTAAAGTCATGTGAATTTTACTAAACAACAGCTTCGTGGTGCATTTTTTTTACCGCCATAAGACAGTATATCACACTTTGAGGATAGTAAGCCAAGAATGAACATTTCAACAATACATCAGCAGATGATATGGCTAACATGAGGTCAAAGGTCATCAGCAGCACTCATCTGTGCAGTTATGTTGTTCTTCATGACAAAATAAACACTGAATTTGCATAAAAAGCATGACAATGGATGTTATGGAATTGATAACATACAATATAAAGAATATCAACATGCATTATCCTGAATTATGAGAAGAATGATGGTGTTAAATGTTACTTTAAGTCCTATTTAAATGCCTGGCCCTGCAGTTGTCGGTTTACCTCATTAAAGACCCTAAAGTTTTAGGTTTTGTCAATGCTAAATCAGTTCTGCATTGAAAAATGTTACATTAAAGATTGAAAAACAGGTAGAAGATCAAAATCAAAGTCTTGTCTTACCATGAGTCTCAGTTTCTTGGTGAGGGAATACAATGCCTTCAGTTTCAAATAGGGGCTGCAGGAAGGCCACTACAGAGAGAGGAAGCACAGGGGTGGGGAGTGTGTGGCGTGAACTAATCATTCAGAGAAACAACCATGATTATCTACTAACTTTAACTTCTAATGTTAGAGCTGCAGCTTGGGTGCAGCTTAAGCAATATAGATACAATAAAAACACTTTCTTAGTGAAGAAAATACGGCCTCTGTTTGGGTCAAAGCAGCCACCATGTGGTGAATGTGTTCCTCTGAATAAAGAGCCAGAAACATAAACAGTTACTGCATCTTATATTCAATAATGAAGAAGTTATTTAGACTGATCTCAACAGTGTTATTCAAACTAACAACTTCAAATAAAGACTAATTTCTCAGATCATATGAATAGAACAAAATACATTTGTAAAACAGAGGAAAGAAAGATCCCCAACCAAGCTCTGATTCCTCTGTTTCTTCTCTTGAGGGGCTGTAATGAAGTGTGTGCTCATGTTTTGATGTTTAAAAGTGTCGACCTTGCAGCGGTGCAACCGTCCTCTCTGCCTCAGTAAAAGTGTGTTCAGCCGTGCCGTCATCATCATCATCATCATCATTGCAACCTTTTCATTTGTCTAAATGGACAAGCTGCCTGACTGTTACGCAGGCAGGAGGAAGGTCCCCTGAGAGGCAGCCGTGGGTTTTTACATACAGTGAGGAGGAGCCTTTAGTGCTCTGAGTGCTGCATCGATCTGCAGTTAAACACTGCTGGCTAACCTGCGGCTCACCCCTGCTCTGCCTAACTTTCTCGCTGTCTTATTATTACTCATGAGGATGGCTGTCACGGTTCCTGCTGGGACTTAAAGGCCCAGTCCCACTTCTGTTTTTTCTTCTTGCAGATAGGGTAAATTCTTTCCTTTTGAGGATCAAAGGTTAGGGGTCATCAAGACACCCAAATACACCCAAACACCAAAGTTGATGGGATAGATGATCACTACTCCTTAATACTCAAAAGAAACTTGGCACCTTATGCAAAACAGAAGGATAGGTTTAAAGAGTCTGTTTTCATCATTGTCTGGCCAGCTCATCTGAAGAGGTGGCACTCGTGATCTTTAAGACTGTCTTTACCTCGTACTAAAACCCTTGATTTTTTTTAAGTAGCAACATCAGTAATTGTGTGTAATTATTTCTAAGTAATTGAGGGGCAGGTTTGTTTTCAGAGGAAAACATATTTGCAGCGTTTTATTGAATGATCCAGAATTCAGAAGCTACTGAGAGGGATTTTATGACAGTTTCACTATGAGAATGCAAATCAGTCATGCTGACACCCCTCTATTTGATGAGGCGCCTATCAAATTAAACCTGCTCAAATTTATCCCTGGATTTTAGATTTAGATTTAGAGCCAACAGCTCTACTCAAAGAACCAATAACAGGAAAATCTGTACAAACCTGAAAATGTAAAATAACATTACATTGAACCAACTACTTATAAAGGATGAGTCTCCTAAAATCTACAGATTCTAACCTCTGAAGGTGTATTGGGCTCTCGGTATATTTGATGGCATATCAGATCAACTCTTGAACCTTTACCACCTCAGCTTGAAGAGTTGTTGTTTTAAGAACTCCATTAGAGGTGTATTGTATGTCCAAATGTCCATGATGGGGTGCATGGCCAGTACAGGCTACTGATGGTTGTAATGCCAGGTGATGGGAATGCTTGGCGCATGATAGCATGTAAACAAAAACCAAATATGGTGATCACCATGGCGACATAGTCATATTTCATCAAACCTGAGAATAATGGAGAAACATCATCGAATAATCTCATGGGGATAAAAAACCGTCTCCCTCCTTGCTGCAGGAGGGCAATGCATGGTGAGAATACTGCAATAACACTTCAACACTGTCGCATTCTGAGCTGCTCCAGATTCCTTGTTTTTTACTGGCTCGCCACGGGCCTGCTGTTAATATGAACCCGCTTGTTTATCCGCTTGTGTAATTGTACACACGGCAGCGACGGTGGCTGATGTGGGAGATTATCACAAGGTCATCCGTCGACGGGATGAGACCCTGCGATCACGCACTGGCCTGATCTGGCTCTCACTTGTTTACATCCTTATTTTGGCTCCAGCATGGCCGCTGTGGCTCGTCGTAATTCGTAAAACGCAATTTTAAAAAAACCCACCAAATTCGGCTGACCTAAAGAGGGAAATCATTCTGGATATTTGAGAGAAGGGAACCGACGCTTCCCTCCAAATCCCCGCTCGCCTTTGCTCATTGTTTCCTTTCCATCAAAAGCGGCGACCCGTGATTATTTTAATGCTGATGGAAAATGACTGTCGCTCACGAGTGAGCGCGTAAAAACATCCTCTGTAAATTTATAATACAAATACAAATGTGAGAAATTGCGGCTGGGCCACGCCACAGATTTAGCTCAAGAATCGGATCAACCTGCTCTGCTTTCTCTCAGCCCGTCTCAGTATGAAGCAACATTCACCGAAACCCGAACCGCCTCCCAGCATCCCCATCGCTGCTCTTACCTCCCGTGTTTGTGCGTTTGGTGCTGCTGGCCTCCGTCGGGGTCTCCAGGGGTCTTTTACGTGAATCCGGGGGATCGGACTCCATGTGTGGTTGTTGATTGTGATGGTGAGGATTTGAGAAAATGCCGTTTTGCTGTACTGCTCCGCCGGCCATCATTTTCGAGCTTGCTCTTGGATGCTTAAGCTGCGTTTGCGTTTAAATCCCCCTTTTCCGTTTTTTTTACGCAGCGTAGCCGTAAAGATGAGTCCTTGGAGAAGGCAGAAGCGATTTAAGAATGGGAAAATACGCCTTTTTTCTTACGGACGGGGCAGGTTAGCTGCGCTGTTCTCTATGGAGCGCCGTGCGTACAGAGAGATGCTGCGCAGGGGTAGAAAGAAAGAAACGCTGAGCGGCGGATGATCTGCTCAGAGAGGGAGCAAATCCGAAATCTCTGCAGATGCAGATGGAATGTCCTCTGGTGCTGCTAAAAACCTGCAAATGGATCAATCTTCCATCAACCTTCAGATATGGGTGCTAGGATATGTGTATCATTCCGCTGCAACCAGTACTCATGTCAGGCAGAACAGGATGGTGGCGCTCCTCTGCAACGGCCGGCGAGACGGAACAATAAATAAAACAAAACAAAAAGACAAAGAGGAAAGATCAGCCGAGGATCAAAGAAGGAAAGGAAAAGTCGCTGGAGCAAAAAAATACAAGAAAATTAAAAGATCCGATGCGTTATTGGTTGGCTTCTATAATTTCTTTCTTCTTGTCCGATCCTGGCTCCAGTCGTGAAGACACCCCGGGGTGGCGGGTGGGTGATGAAGGTCCGGAGACGCGGAGCTGCAGGAAGACACAGAGAAAGAGACGTTTTGTGCTGCTCGTTCTCTCGGTGAAGATGCTGCAGTCTTGCGTTCAGAGCATCCCTCCTCTGACTGGCTGCTGGAGGAGGCGCAGGGGAGCGGCTGACGTCACTGGGCCACGCGATGCCTTTAGGGTGACAAGAACCCTCGGATTTTCCAATCTCCCGCACTTTAATTTGTGTTTTTCTTGCGCGTTGTCGACAGTTAAGCCCCAAACAGTCTCTATGGGAAACGCATTTACTGCCTAAAGCTGGTTCCTAACGAAAAATCATTGCATGTAACCTAAAGTGTGTCATATCAGTGGGTTTTCATCCGCCAGGTTGAATACTCCAGGTTTTCTAGCAAAATACAGATCGTCCATCCATTTTTATAACCGCTAAATCCAATTCAGAGTCGCGGGGGAGCTGGAGCCTGTCCCAGCTGCCATCGGACAAGAGGCATACACAACCTGGACGGGTCACGAGTCCAACACAGGGCCAGAAATCGTATCTTGCAGAAGTTAAACACAAGGGTGCTCACATGCGCACCAGCGTAGCTTTCTTATTTTCGTCGACCAGTGAAGGCATCGCCAGAGAAAGCTAAAAAAAATTAAGAAGAGAGAGACGCCTCCATTTGGACGCGATTGGCCGAGGCTGCATTTCTCCAGCGAAACGATCAGGAGTCAGATATATTCGCCCGGTGGAGTCACATGACGGAGAGAAAAGGATGCGGCGGCGGGTTTTTATTCGGTTCCAGCAAGTGCAATCAGGTGCCTGAAGGCGCTGCAGCCGTTCGAAGGTCTGCAGCCCTACCTGTCAGCTGGCAAAGGGAGCTTCAGGCGGATATGGAAACCTGCAGGAGAGCTCTGCCTTAAATTCAAATGTTAGAAATAAGCAATTGGTGAGACTTAAGAGGATGTTTCTATGATTGCCTCAGTGTGAGCCCCACAGCCTGGGATTGGACCAAATACACATGGCAGTGACCCTTGGGTCAGATTACAGTCCCTCAGCCTCCTCTTAACACAAATTTGACATGTTGGGTAGTTTTGTATGATCACATTATAATGATAACAATAATAAGCACCCCTCCAACATGTAGGAACCTGTGCTCCCGGCCCACCTCACCTGCCCCCTCAGCTGCTGTATGACCCACCTGTGTGTGCTGCTCCTGACATCTCTGCGTCGCTCTGCCTGGGTCTGTAGAGGGATCCTCCGGCACTGCGAGCTGACTGAGAGAGCTACACCCGCCTCAGTGTTACTCCCTCTCTCCCTCACACTCACACATTTGAGATGTTCTCACACACACCCCGAGAGACACGCAGATACTGTCGAGTCCCCTTCTGCCTCTCTGTCCGGAGCTCTACAGATGCTGTACGCCCTCAATGCCTCCTGGAGATTGCAGTCAAGGTGACATTGTCCTGCTTGTGCACACACATAGACACACACATACTTAGTCGCTCACACAGAGCAGCTATCTCACACTATTTCACATCGCCATGAGAAACGCACTGGTGAGCCAGTCTCCTGCTCTGGAAATACGTGGCAAATCCAAGGCAGATGGATTCAAAGCTGTGGTCTGAAACAGATTCGGCACCACACACAGCAGGCGCAGCTCACAAACACAAAAGGCCTGGACGCCTAACTGGAGGAGCCAGTGCGCCCAGGCTGAGTGCAGCACGGTTTCAGCTTGACACATGCATTTATACATTTGGAACAGGAACAAAATCTGTTGGAAGCTAAACTTTGAGGGTCCCACATGGCCGGAACGTCCGTGCTGCTGCAGCAGCACATGGAAAAAGTGAAGTAAGCTCATAAGCAGTAAAGCACACAGACTAGCAGCATTCTTTAGTTTTTATTAGGTCGGGGCTATGAGCAGATGTTAGTGAGATGGTTTTCAGAGATTTGGTTTTTGCATACTCCTGTTTGGCTGTGGACAGTGACCCCAAAGAGTTGCCATAAACTATCCTGAACACCACATGCAAGCTGAAAGACGCAAGTTTACAGTAATAAGTCAGTTTTCCCACTATGTCATGATCAGAATGCAATAGCTTCAGTTAAGCCAACAAATAAATGTTATCCAGAGCTCCATAAATTTCTTCTCATGGAAACAGTCAGAGAGAGGGCATTCTCCAGAGATGTATTTTTCATTTTGAAACCAAAGTCTGGAATTCCCAGTTATGTGTCTAAAATGTTTGGGAGTGACTTAAAAATAAAAAGGAGGAATAGCTGAGACACAAACCAGCTGGAGTGCCAACTCTCAAACCTCCGAGGTAGCAAAAGAGTTCTGAGACTTGACCTGGAGCACAAAATGTGTTCTCAGATAAACATTAAATTTTTTCATCCCGTCATGCATAATGTGTCCGGTAATAAAAAGCCTGCAGAGCTGGTTATTTTCCCTCTGACAATTGAAATAAAAATACATGCAGTCTTGTCTGAGGAGTTTTCTCTTAGAACAAATCATCCTAAGGAGCTGTAACTTGCTCACACCTGTTCTCCCTGCAGAATTTGGCCACGTACATACATGATTCTGGTGGCTGCACCTGCACTGGGTCACAGCAGCTAAATGGATATTCGGGGTGCAACATCAGCAGTGACGCTCAGAGGTGGCAGGCTGTTGGCGCCACCTGCTGGTAGCCTGATGGAAGACAAGAAATTAAGGATCATCCTCTTCAATTATTACCAGTACAGCTGACTAACACATGGGTAAATAAGAATATCTGTTTTATTACGGTAAATGAGCAACATGCATGGCAGCTCTGCCATCACTCTTATTTTATCATATGTTTGAATGGTTTATTTATCTAAATCTATTTTATTTTATTCAAAGTATCATAGTTTTCAAAAAATAATCTGCCTCTGCTCCTCCCATAAACTTTAGGGGAGTGTTGGTTCACATCGAAAGGAATCTTATTAATCCCTGAATCGTAAAAAGAAGGGGATCGAATAAATCACTGCTGCAAACGCTTGTGTTATCGTTCCACACAATAGCAAACGTATCCTTTGGCTGCTGTTTTTTGTAGGGCAGCATTCACGTGACATAACATGAATCACAAGCCATGAATACTACAATGTGAACCTTGAATTTAACATGTGAACTAATCATGTATGTTAAATCTAACATGTACTTTAAACTCCTAACTCTAACCATTTGTGAGCAAAAAAAAAAAAAAAACATTGTGCAAGACAAGTCTTGAAGTGAAGGTCTATGGATTAGCTGGATTGTGCATCCATTTACAATCACTAATAAACTCTCAGTTTCCTGGCTTGCCATCTAACAATCTTCTTGCACTCTCTAAAGCCTGTTTCATCGTACATGACCCATCCATGCCCTGACAGTCCCATATTCCCACACCCCTGTGCTGGCCACCGTACTCTCAGACTTTAAGACTCTTCTTATTTGTTATTACTGCTGAACATCTGGTGCTGCTTTCCTGTGTGTCCTGCCAAATACAGAAATAGAAAATAATTTTCTTCATTGTTATAGCTCTAGGCTGCTGCCCTCCCCGCCTTTGGTACTGTGTGTAATTGTATCTTTTTATATACAAAATTAATAGTGGTCAAGCACTTAATCAGGATTAGTTCTTGGCTGTGCCTGTCCTCTAGACGGCTCCCTCCCTTTGGCCCACCCTCTGCTATGACAAAAGTGGGAGCACTTAAACTATCTCCAGCAGATGAACAATATCTGAAAGTGATGTCCTAAAGAAACAGTCCAGCAAAGACCTTCAGTTGATCCATCCTCCGTTTGTTCCGTAGTATATAGTGTATTTCCATTTATATTTGCATGTCTAAATAAATTGCTGCACCTTTTTCCTGTTTTCCTGGTAATATAGAAGGAATAAAGGGTGCCTTTAGACTTACACAGTAATGTAAAATGGACTAGTTTGAAGAGCTAAGGTAACAGCTGAAAAAAAATCAAGAATAGACGTTTCTACTCACTCAAACGTGGCTGCGTGAATATACATTTCCAATTCCAGCACCTCTCCACACAGCTATCAGACTGGGCAGATGGAGACTGCAGACAGAGTGGTAAGAATAAAGGAGGAGAGATAAGTGTTTGTTGATGATCCTGGACGTGTCACTGAAAGAAAGCATCTCTTCAAGCCAGCCAGGGAACTTTTGGCTGTGAGTTTCTGTCAGTATTTACACAGAATTCACCTGTGTTACCTGACAACACCGCATGTGATCAGTTCAGTTGTTGCCAGGTTACAAACGAAGCATCCCAACACTTTTCCGCCTCTTCTCTCTCTGCTACACTTTCAACTTTCCTACAGTTTGTCAGCTGATTTTTCACTTTGGTTAATTAATTATTTATCCTCAATAACTGAATACTGCAAAAATATGATTTACCATTGATTATTAATCAATATCTAACTCAACTTAATTAAACTAAAGGGCTAAATAGTTTCCTTTAGTGTCTTTACCATATGACGACTGTTTTATCTTCATATATCATCATCCCATGTGTCCTTAGAGTTGATGAATTTAACAAACATCTTACCAAATATGTACACAAAAAGTACATTTCTTAATAATTAATAATAATAACTGTCAGCCAATACGTGGTCATCAGAATTCTTTCATCCTAAATGTCACTGTCAGGCCTAACAGGCAATTTAACTGTCATGTGATTGAAGCATCACTTCTAAAAGACTCCTATTGGAGGTTCGGTCAGAGGAAAGACAATCCTCCCCTTATACAGTCTTTTGCCAACCAGCCACCACTTACATACAAGTGAAGGACCTCTCCCTAAGGCCCATTCTGCCCCCTCCCTCCTCCACTTTTGCATAATTGTCCTTCCACCCAGTACTCATCCAATTTCATGGCAAAAATCAATAGAAAAGTCAATGCAGTGTAGGAGCTCGGCCACTCTGTGAGATTGAAAGTAGAGTGATGCGATGTGTTCCTCTTTATTTTTACGTGGTTGCTGACCTCACTCAGGCCATTGTACGAAAGATTTATGAGTGAAACTAAGACGACCTGACAGCAAAAGAGAAAATTAGATTATAGTTGTTATTTTTAAAGACTTGATCACCATTTCAAATCAGAGCATATGTATTTTTAGAAACTGCTGCACCAACGCCGTGTGGAAGAAAGCTCTTCTGATTTATGACTCCAAATATTTTCCAAGGATGTGGGAAAATCACAATAAAAAATACGGTTTAATATTCTGTGCTATAACATGCACCATCCTTTGATCATAAAAGAAAGTTTAACCAGTTTATAACAAAATGGAGTAAATTAAGTGATTCTTTAATGTAAAGTTTCACTCATTCTGATGGCCATACAAATCAAGTTGGGTTTTTCTGTCGTGTGTGTGTGTTTTTGTCCATTTAAAAACAGATTTTACCTTTGTAAACATTTATATCTGCAAATAGAGACTGTAGCTCCAGACATGATAAAACACAAAGGGAGGATGAACACGGGTGGAGGATAAATTACAGCTGAAAGTTGTAGGAATGTGCATTATGCTAATTTTGGACAGATGGTGGGAGGTCGCTTGGGTGAGCACCCATCATCCCATTGCGTCTGGTAGAGCTTTATGAGCTTTCACATAAATCTACACCATTCTGTGTTTAAAACCCTGCTCTGTGTGTGTGTGTGTTGGCACATCCACCAAACTGAGAGCGGCGTTCTTCACTTCAGCCAAACGTGATAATTCTCCAGATTCCACAGATTCACGCTTTGCCCTTTGACCTCACACTGCTAAAATATATAATCAGTGAATTAAGGCTTGCTGTTGCAGTCATTTTTAGTCACTTTGGATAAGTGCCAACCAGTCGTCTAAGATATAATTGTCTTGTTTCTGTTTAGGAGAGCGTGGAGGGAATGAGTAACACAAGAAGAACAAGACTGCCCAATCTGAAATCCTAAACATTAGCTTATTTTTCCATCGGCCCTGCTGAAATGGATGAACATGCAAACAGCAATTAATTTAGACAATAAAAAATTTTGATTTGATTAACTGTGGTAGAAAGAGGTCTCCATGTCCCCTGCTGTGCTGCTGATGACAAAAGAGGAGCTTGAGTGTTTGGCCAGCCGCCATCACACTGACGCTCACATATGGACCCATCTGGTGGAGGGTGTTCCTGATATTGTTCATTTTGTTCAATGAAACTGAAATGAGGCCTGGTGCATTAGATGCTGATATCAGAGCTGGTCTCTGGATCAGATTTGGATGGAAGCTTTATTGTTACGTCATAAATCTCTCGGCACCAACAGCTGCGTAGCATCCTGAATATCCATTAGGGAATTGACAATAACACAAATGTCTTCACATAGCAGAAAGATTTCAAAAGGCAATGTTTGAAAAAGTGTGTAATGTGTAAATGTAAACAGCCATCTAAAATGGATAAATAGTTGATTTTGTACGGCATCAACAGTCACTGAAGTCATTTTACATAGTGTCAAAAAATACAGTTTGGATGGTTTCTCTGATTTTCTAAAAAGTTTTTTGCCTTTTGTTTAGTTTCAGACTCAACTTTAAGTGAGTTTTCGTTTCTCTTCCATCCACCTTAAATCCTTTCAATGGGAGATAAAGGGTATCAAAAACTAAAGGTTGTAATATTCCAATTCAAAACATCCTCCTCCACAAAACCCGTCCGAGCATTTATGACCTAAAGTTACATTTTAGGAATATGTGACCTCGTGTGGGTGTGAAAGCAGCTGCATGTGATGTGTAAAAGTGTCATCCATGACGGTGACAATCACAATGTAAAAGGAACATATTTCAGCCCAAAACATAATCATTTTCAACCTTTAACCAAGTGGTTTTTATTTCTATCCATCACTAAGTAATTCTACATAAACTATTTAAGCTTTAGTTTTATTGCTTTCTATGTTAAGTATTGAATAATAAACTGGTTTATAAGATTCAGGTTTTATTTACATTTTACAGTGTCCCAAGTTATTTGGTATTGGGGTTATTTTTTTTCTTTCCATCTATATTCTTTTACATATTTTTAATGCTTTTTCTGCTACCTGCTGCCATGCTTTTATTAAAAAAAAGTAAAGCACTTTGAATTGTTTTGTACATGAAATATAAATAAATTTGACTTTATATTCTAGGGTCCAGTATAAAAGTTTTATCTGTATAAAGATCTCAGACTGCACTTTCTGCACGTTACAATCTGACTTTTTAAATGATTTTTGTGAAACATGGCCAGATGTGATGACAATAAAAACTTAATACTCAGTGGTATTTGTCTCCATCTTTCCCTCCATCCTGACTAGTCTCCCAGACCCTGCCAGAGAGAAATATCCCCACAGAATAAAGCTGTCAACTAGATATTGATGAAGTAATACTCAGTCTCTTGATTCCTCCAGATATTAATGGCAAACTGTGGACTTTCAGCAGGCTAAAAGGCTTATTTTAGTGAGGAATGGCTTCTGTTTGGCAGCTGCACATTAATGACTGATCAGCGGATTGTTGCACTGACAGTTGTTCTTCTATAAAGTTCACTCATCCCCACATTAAGTAACACTCAATCTCATTCAAAGTGACATTTGGCTTATTAGTTACCTGTCTGACGAAGGCCCTTCATGACAGATGTGACCAGTGCGGTAGTGGATATGGTTTAGATTTTAGATTTCATCACCAAGTGGAAAAGTAGTATCTGAAAGAAGCAGTAAAGAACAATCATCATCATTGCAACTACAATTACAGCTACAATAAACTAAAACAGAGCCACGTCTAACACTGTTCCTGTTTACGAATGATAGCTGCTTCCACTGCTGCAGTAAGTTCATTCATGTGCATCTACTCATTTTCCAGATGTGAGACTTAGTCATGAAGCTTTTATCCAGCATGTAATGTGCTGCAGTCATTTTACTCTGTAAGCACCAGATGGAGCCCTTGTCCACATCTCTGAACATCCATTTATCAAATGCACCACTGAATACATGTTGAGGTGTTCAGTAAGAAGGAATTACAGACATTTTAACAAAAGAATATTAGTACCTGCTTGGTTTTTCCAGGAGTGTGTTTTTGAAAGAGGGATTCATTCAAAGCACTGATGGAACTGGTTCCATATTGTCCTGTTCATATCAAATTAATGTCCACATATATACGTTATAATGGTTAAATAATGGCACTATTTTCAATTTGAAAAGACGAAACTCTTAAATATCTTACTCTAATCAGTGATACTCCAACCCTAAAACCCACTGTAATTAAACTATAGCATCTTCACTGACCAACTTCAATGTATTCAGACATTTTAAATAAATCTAGAATTTGATGCCAGCAACACACTCACAACACACTACAATCAGCAGATCAGCAATCAGCAGATTAACTGGTCGGGTAAGGGTGTCAGGATTGGGTGTAAAAGGAGCATCCACCAAAGGTCATTCCAAGCTAAGATGGTTGAACAGTTTGTGCCAAAGTTTGTCTGAGAACAGAATATCTTTTAACATCTACAATGCAAAATATTATGAATCGATTAGCTCCACTAACCCTTTGGCTGGAATTTATCTTTAGAAAATGGTGAGACGACGTTAGGTTCTCTAAACATAAAGACTTTTCATGTTGCCATCAACGACTTTGTCTGCACTGACATCAGAAAACCTTTTTCCAGAGAACGATGATCTGGGAACCGAAATTGTTTTAGCTTCGACGGTCAATTATATTTATGATTAAACGTGACAAAGAAGCTTTATTTTCATTGCTTGTCCAACACCTGAACCTGTCTGAACTTAGTTCTCCTTTCGTTTCAATCCGAGAAACAACACTTCAGAATGATGTGAGGGGAGCGCAATGCAAGTCCAAGAAAACGTTGGAGTTTTTAGTCTAGGGAACGTTCTGCTACTGCATGACTAACTTGTATTCAGAAACAAGAGAACATGCAGACTATATCATTATACAATAATAAAGTTTAGTGAGAACCATTCAGCTGAGAAAATCTTCTGAGTGTGACATTTAAAACCTTTTCACATCACTTAGCTTTTTGTTCTGTATCATAACAACCTGACTTATCACTCTGCTGTTATCCTTTCTGGAATTTCACATGAATGTTGCACATGCAGTACAGTAATAAGGCTGATCAGAAATCTTGTGAGGGAAAGTAAACATGACAGTCAGGATGATAATATGCTTTTACAGCATCAGTTTGTTTGTGCAGCACTCGTTCAGTCAGGGTTCTGTGAGAAACTTCCATCCAATTCATCCTACACACAAACAAACACACAACATTCGTTCTATATGACGCAGAAACTCTTCAGCCTCACAGGCCACATTGGGAGTAAAGTAATGATTTTTTACATATAATACACACAAATCTGCTTAAACTGTAGAGTAGATTCGAATAAAAGGGGAGGGTAACAAAAAAGCTTCATCAGTATTTCTAACATTTCCAACCTTTAACTGTCCATCATTATTATTATCAAGAGTAGCAGCAAGACAGCTGTTTATTCATGAACACTCCATCTTTTTTCGCTTTATCCTATCCAGGGTCTGAGGTTATTTATTCATCTATCTTTTATTCTTATTTATCCAAGCTCGTTCCATTTTAATCTGCAGTTTTGATATTTCACAAAGATTCCTCACTAAGCTCAGCTCTCTGTAGTTGTTAGATCTGTTGGGAGATGAACATGCTGAGATTTACAAAGTCCTTTCTCCACTTGCCAGGACTCAAGGATCAGTGGGATCTTTGTTGTTAGTTTGTCCAATTAGATACACACCCACCAACCCTTAATTAAGCAGATTTGACAAAGATACTGTCTTATGATAAAATGTCCATCCTTGACCCCAACACTAATATCTGAAGCCAGGGTGGGAGTGGGTTCAAGTCGTGTGTATGTGAAGCAAAGGACTCACCCTTCCCCTTTCTCCACAGCTCGCTTTTGCACATCTCCAAAGAGAAGACTGTAGACTTGCCAGCACTGACTGCTACTGTTTGAGCGTTCCTGACAGTAATTAAAATGTTTGACATAATAAACCCTTTGTGACCATGTTCTGTTCAAATACTCTAATTAACTAATTAACACATTTTAAAGGAAAAAATGAGCAAATAACAGTAACAGGTGCCTTTTTTCCCCAGTGATAAGTGTGTGATGGCTCATCATGGTGGACCGGACAGCTTTGCTCATGAAGGGTGGAGACGTGATGGTGGTGTTCATGAGGAGGACATTTTTTTTCATTAGCAGCAGTGAACATAACGCATTTCCATCCAATGCAACACAAAATAGTGTTCTCAAATGCAGGCAGAAGATGCAGTTTATCACTTTACAAGTAAATATGAAAGAGATTACTGACTGACTTCTATAGAAAATATTTTGGATAATAGATTTGAAATGTAAGCATTAATTAATCTTTCACAATGTATCCTGCAGTCTGTGATAAGTAAACTGTCACCTGTAGGATTCTGCAGCTGGATCCTTGACTTCCTCTCTGAAGGCTGCAGCTTGTGCATGTGGGGACGAACACCTACTCAGAGCTGCATCTCCGTATGTGACGGCAGCTGCAGAGCAGCAGACTGGAAGCACCTACAGAAGGTGGTTTCTATGGAGAAAATCATCACGACTCCTCTCCTTCCGTCCGAGACATTGGGCTCAACATAACCAGGGACAGCACAGATCGTCAGCTTTGTCTGTTCACTCTGCTGGCCTCCTGCCTGAGGACTGGAACAACAGCTTCATCCTCCAAACCATAAGATAGCAGAAGTCTGGACTTTATTCCTTATTTTCTGTTTTTTTTTTTTTTTTTAATGTAAACTGCAGCTTACTTGTCATATGAACTGTGCCTTATTATGTATGCAACACTTTTATTCTTGTTTACATGATTTATGTCTAAATACTTTTTTATTGACAATGGAGTGTTTAATCTGGCTACAGGGTGCGATACACAGTATTAACAGCAACAAGTTTAGAACAGCTCACAGTCTGATGGTAATTATCAAGCTGTGATTCTGTATAAGTCAATTTCATGTGTTATTAGGTATAAACCTGAAGGAATACAGGTAGAAAACATATATTCATAGTTACAGAGTGTGATGGAGAAACAAAGGCGACTGATTTTTTACTATTTTATGTTACTGAGCAGTACAACCAAACTATTTCTCTTTGTAAAAACAACCATAAAGACAACAAAGCATTTAGGCCAAACAGATTTTATTCAGTTTGAGCAGTTTTACCAACATGTGCCAAGTACAATGAACATTTAACAAGTATGTATAAAAGAGTATTTAAGGCTGTGCGGCTCATACTGCAGATCGGCTGCTTTTAAACCTTATTTAATGGGAACCAGATATTTCGCATTATAAAAGGTCCTTTTTGCATAGTTGTTGGGGGAAAAGTTCCATCTAACAAAGGTGGATTTCTTTTTAAGGACCATCTCCTCCATTTTGTTTTCATTTTCAGCTTTAGCTTCCTGCTACACAAAGTCAAACAAGGTTGGAGAGTGAGAAGTCCACGTCAGTGATTGGTCTTTCTCTGGAGATGAAGCAAACTAGCAAATAATGTGATTTGGTTGAGGGAAAAAAATGGATTTATCTGCACAAGAGCACAGCATGTGCATGTGTGCATCATCACATTCTAATCATTCACCATCTAATTCAGTCATGCTGCCAACATACGATATGTTTTCATTCTCAGATCCACAGAAGATCCATCTTCTAGTTAGTTCGACTTTTTTAATGAGGCTGCAGGGTGGTGTGGTGGTTAGCACCGTCGCCTCACAGCAAAAGCATTTTACTAAGTTGTACATTATATAGTAAATGATTCACTCAAGGAACGCTGCCACTTTAACAGGTTTTATCCGAGACACGTTTCTTTCCCGTGTGGACTTTCCTGTGCCTCATAAGAGCCATTTGCCAGTTAAATCTCCGTCCACAGACCTCACAGACGAAGGGTTTCTCTCCTGTGTGTATTCTCATATGCTTTGTCAGACCTGTTTTCCAGTAATATCTTTGTCCACAAACATCGCAGGCAAAGGGCTTTTCTCCTGAGTGTTTTACCATATGTCGTGTTAGGTTGCTTTTATGGTTAATTTTCAGTCCACAAACACTACAGACAAACGGCTGATCTCCTGTGTGGAGTCTCTTGTGCTTTGTTAAATTTATCTTCAAGTTAAATTTTCTTCCACAAAGATCACAGCCAAACGGTTTCTCTACTGTGTGCACTCTCATATGCCTTCTTTGGTTTTGCTTATCGTTAAATCTTTTCCCACAAACATCACAGCCAAACGGTTTCTCCACTGCGTGCACTTTCATATGATTTCTTTGGTTTTGCTTAGTGTTAAATGTTTTCCCACAAAGATCACAGCCAAACGGATTCTCTCTCCCGTGAATGACCATGTGCAGTGTCAGAATTGAAATTTCGACAAATTTCTTTCCACAAACATAACAGCCAAACGGTTTCTCCACTGCGTGCACTCTCATATGCCTTCTTTGGTTTCGCTTAACGTTAAATGTTTTCCCACAAAGATCACAGCCAAACGGTCTCTCCACTGTGTGCACTTTCATATGCCTTCTGTGGTTTTCCTTTACTCTAAATTTCTTTCCACAAACATCACAGCCAAATGGTTTTTCTCCTGTGTGGATTTTCATGTGTCGCAAAAGAGATTTCTTTCTCATATGCATACCGCACTCAGGGCAGTTTGAGTACTTTATGCTTTTGTTACGTCCTTCGTGACTCTTTCCACTCGATTCAGGGGCCCTGATATCCTCAGAGCTGCTGTCCCTGCCCTCGCTTTCAGATCCAGAATCTGACAAAGGTTTCTGCCAACTGTCACTCCTCATCATCACTGACGGACTTCAGTCTCAGAGGAACGTTTCAATCTTTAACTGTACCTGACTGTTTGGTTTCTGGCTGGTTTTGGTCTTCCACAATCCTCTACGTTTCTCTGTTCATCAGCTCAGCTGAGGTGCTGGTTCAACCCTCTGCCTCACTGCATGTTGCTTTTGCTGGAGTTTTAAAGACAGAGATTAATCTCCATTTTCTTCATTCTTCAGAGAACCTGGTGGCATCCTCTTACTATCCTGCTTGGTCAGGAGTTCCTTTAAATGAAGCACATCTGGGTCAAGGTTCTGGGACTATAGGTCCAGGCTGAGGCTCGATTCATGGGATGCTATTTCCTCTATCAACAGCTGCTGGATATCTGCAGGGAACAACGATACAAACATGTTAATCATGTACAACTGTGACGTTATAGCACAGCAGTGATGGTATACAGTGTTGCTGCAGATATGGTAAGAACTAACTTAGTATTTAGTGGTTAATTAGCGGTCCGGGGTCGTATGTAAAGAGGCTGTTTTCTCTCCTCTCCTCTCCTCTCCATCGTGTGGAAAGAATGGCGATTCAGGGCTGATGTCCACTAAACGGCGCATCAAAACTGACCCAAAACGACTCACGAATATAACTTTGTAGATTTAACGCTGGCTTGGCGGATCAACAAAGTGGCGATCTGGCTGGAGCTACACAAACTTGATGACGAGTGGCAAAAATCATGCTGACTGCCTCCTGATTAACTTTGGCAGCACAGAACTCTCCCACTGATGCCAAAAATCAAATCTGTGAAAGCCCTGAAACAAATCACAAAACAAAAATTGTTGGTAATGTATAAGAATAAAGTGATTTAAAAAAAAAGTAAAAACAAGGTAAAAACCAGGACCGAAGGGAGAGAAAATGGGAGAGAGACAAAGAGAATAAGAAATAAAAACTAGAGCCGGAGCGAGCTTCCAGTTATCATCTGCGTGAAACTCAAAAGTCTCGCTTTTCTCCCACTAACGGGGATTGTTGGACGATGGATCGGTTTTAAGTTCAGCTTCACAAAGAAAGAAAAATGTGTCTTAATTTTTGATTCTCATGGCCTGGACTTATATTCATAGTTACAGAGTGTGATGGAGAAACAATGGCGATTGATTTTTTTACTATTTTGTGTTACTGAGCAGTGCAACCAAACTATTTCTCTTTGTAAAAACAACCATAAAGATAAAAAACCCAACAAAGCATTTAAGCCAAACAGATTTTATTCAGTTTGAGCAGTTTTACCAACATGTGCCAAGTACAATGAACATTTAACAAGTATGTATGAAAGAGTATTTAAGGCTGTGCAGCTCGCACTGCAGATCAGCTGCTTTTAAACCTTATTTAATGGGAACCAGATATTTCACATTATAAAAGGTAGCCGCTTCACTTATCTCCTTCCATCACTTCTTTGTCCTCACAGACGGAGATCCTTTATTAAATATCTATGATAAAGTGGTTTATTTCGGTCTGAAGTTAACCGTTGCCTCTTTAGTTTAGGATGCCGTCTCTTTAAGTGGTTGAAAAGGTTTGTCGTGGTGCCATCTGACCTGAAAACCTTGCCTGACCAACCTTTGCAAGTATGAGTCCTTTGTGCATGGTTGTTCTGCACAACAGCATAGCACCGCATTGTGCATGTGCCCTACAGACAATACTGTGATCTCTCTGCTTAGGCAGATCATCACATTCTAATCATTCACCATCTAATTCAGTCATGTTGCCTACATACGATATGTTTTCATTCCCAGATCCACCTTCTACTTATTTCGACTTTTTAAATGAGGCTGATGTGGTGGTTTAGCACCGTCGTCTCACAGCAAGAGGGTTCCAGGTTCAGTTCCTGGCTGGGGCCTTTCTGTGTGGAGTCTGTATGTTCTCCTCCGTGTGTGCGTGGGTTCTCTCCGGCTTCCTCGCCATCCAAAAGCCTGGATGTTAGGAGCCCCGGGGAAGGAAGAGAAACAAAGCAGGGAAGGGGATGCTCTTCAGCCTTGGCTGGCGAGTCGCTGATGAGACGGGAAACTCAGACAAGAAAACCGAAGACGGACGTACTGGACCTCTGGCGCGTAACGGCAGTACAACGCAACTACGCCATGGAGACGAACGACATAACGACAACTTTTTAAATGATGAATATAATAATGTTTGTTTCTGGTTTAATATTCCAAAAAATGTCAACTGTTTGGATTTCAACAGGAAGAAAATGCAAAACAGATCAACTCTAAGAGGTGCCCACTGCTGATCTCTTCCCCAAAGAGCCATCACTGATCAGGCCAAGTTTTACTTCTATTTTCTTCTGAACACTATTTATGGTGCTTTGCAGATGGAGGATGGAGACTTTAAAGTAGCGTTCATAAAGAGGAACAACATGATACGCTGCCATCTTAAACTCACACTCAAAAGCAGATTCAGTTTTACATTTTACTAAGTTGTACATTATATAGTAAATGATTCACTCAAGGAACGCTGCCACTTTAACAGGTTTTATCCGAGACACGTTTCTTTCCCGTGTGGACTTTCCTGTGCCTCATAAGAGCCATTTGCCAGTTAAATCTCCGTCCACAGACCTCACAGACGAAGGGTTTCTCTCCTGTGTGTATTCTCATATGCTTTGTCAGACCTGTTTTCCAGTAATATCTTTGTCCACAAACATCGCAGGCAAAGGGCTTTTCTCCTGAGTGTTTTACCATATGTTGTTTTAGGTTGCTTTTACGGTTAATTTTCAGTCCACAAACACTACAGACAAACGGCTGATCTCCTGTGTGGACTCTCTTGTGCTTTGTTAAATCTATCTTCAAGTTAAATTTTCTTCCACAAAGATCACAGCCAAACGGTTTCTCCACTGCATGCACTCTCATATGCCTTCTTTGGTTTTGCTTAACGTTAAATGTTTTCCCACAAAGATCACAGCCAAACGGTTTCTCCACTGTGTGCACTTTCATATGTCTTCTGTGGTTTTCCTTTACTTTAAATCTCTTTCCGCAAACATCACAGCCAAATGGTTTTTCTCCTGTGTGGATTTTCATGTGTCGCAAAAGAGATTTCTTTCTCATATGCATACCGCACTCAGGGCAGTTTGAGTACTTTATGCTTTTGTTACGTCCTTCGTGACTCTTTCCACTCGACTCAGGTGCCCTGATCTCCTCAGAGCTGCTGTCCCTGCCCTCGCTTTCAGATCCAGAATCTGACAAAGGTTTCTGCCAACTGTCACTCCTCATCATCACTGACGGACTTCAGTCTCAGAGGAACGTTTCAATCTTTAACTGTACCTGACTGTTTGGTTTCTGGCTGGTTTTGGTCTTCCACAATCCTCTACGTTTCTCTGTTCATCAGCTCAGCTGAGGTGCTGGTTCAACCCTCTGCCTCACTGCATGTTGCTTTTGCTGGAGTTTTAAAGACAGAGATTAATCTCCATTTTCTTCATTCTTCAGAGAACCTGGTGGCATCCTCTTACTATCCTGCTTGGTCAGGAGTTCCTTTAAATGAAGCACATCTGGGTCAAGGTTCTGGGACTATAGGTCCAGGCTGAGGCTCGATTCATGGGATGCTATTTCCTCTATCAACAGCTGCTGGATATCTGCAGGGAACAACGATACAAACATGTTAATCATGTACAAGTGTGACGTTATAGCACAGCAGTGATGGTATACAGTGTTGCTGCAGATATGGTAAGAACTAACTTAGTACTTAGTGGTTAATTAGCATCTTTAAAGCAGTTAATAATGTTCAATACAATTATTAATCTAAACGCACCACTGTAAACCAGGACTGAATAATTAAACAGCAGTAACAGTCCTCAGCTGGTCTGTAAGTGTTGATCTGGGACAGATATGAGACGTTCAGTTTAGACATGAAGGATATGAAGCGGTGAAACAGAATTTATTAAAGTTAGAAACCACAGAACTGTTTGTATGGTCCTATGCTTAGCTGTTCAAAGCTCTAACGCTAAAGCACATTGTGTTTGTTACTTCAGGCCTTAAGAGACAGTTCGGTCCTTGAATGAAGTGCTGGAGATGGTCTGGTATCCAGTAAATGCCTCGTCTTTGCTGTTCAGTCCTTGTGTCCTCCTTGGAAAAAGGATTCTGGTCTCTTCTTTGTTGTTCCTTCAGGGTTAGCATTCCCACTAACATTGAGGTGACTCTTTTTTTGTTGAGAGCTCTCAGCTGTATGCTCACTGTAAGTTGTACTTTCACTGAAGTGGAAGTCTCATGCAGTCTTTGTTGAGGGGACTGCATGAGAATGAGGGGTCGTGGCTGCTGGCAGATCACAAGGATCCTGAAGGTTTAACAGCAAGCTAATCGGAGCATTCCTTGTCCTCGCTCCAAGTCAGAAAAGCAGAGAAGAAGAATGGAGGTATTAAAAGCTTGGAGGATTCTCTGAAGCTGTGGCTTCTTGTTGGAAAACTGCTGCAGAAAAGCTAACCTCGATATGCAGATACAACAAATCAATTTGGGTAAATGCAAGGCATGCCGAGTTTTACTAGTGTTACCTGAATGCATCGTTGAGCCTTTTAAGTAATTATTTCTCTTGAAAGCACCTAGTGAAAAAATGTAATAACCTAAGGTCTCGACTGGAGGTCGACAGAGGGAGGAGCCTGCACTATGACGGGCGTCCTCCAGATATGGATATGGAAAAACGTAGGCTGCAACCACAGCTTGATGGAGCTCACTGTAGTTATTTCTGAAAGTGGGAGGTCATGGAACAACAAAAAGACTATTTTATGGCTGGTCTTTCACATAAATTCAACTCTCTTCTGATAAATTGCACATGGGAGGTCACCAGGTGATAATCTTGGTTGCGGAAATAATCATCAGTATCATGATCACAGTTATCCGAATCCAAATATCCAATGTCTAAAGGTGGAGGTATTATTGGGTCAGCTCCTGTGAGGACAAGGAATTAAATGTCATGTGCACAAATCCAAATCTTCACCAGTCCCTCCTTGTTAGAGCAGAGATCCAACTCTGCCGAGTACGATAAACAGTGCATGGCTTTTTCATGGTTATACTTACTATATATACAGCAAGTTATTCTTTTAATCAGAGAGGGGAATAATTCAGCAGCGTAGCTGTAAGAGACTAACAGAAGCTAGTAAATGCTTTCTGATCAACTGTAATGGACCAAGGGCAGTAAACGGCATTCAGTGTGACAATTATAGTGAGAAGTTTTACTGAAACACACCTTCACCTCCCAGCTGTGGGCGGTACTACAGAACATAACCGTAAATTAACAAATAAATAGCATAATAACAAGGTTTATGAAATCCTTTCAAAAAGTAACAGCAATAAACATTTAGAAGTTGGTGCATGTCATCCTCATTACCCGAGACATTAGCGTTAGCTGCTGCTAAACGAATAAATGTAGAAATAAACTGTGACAAATTATTCCTCAGATACTTACATCAACCTTATCGGGCTCTCATATCCTCCTAACTGCAAAACACTGACAGTTAGGGGGTTGATTCATGAACGGTCGGGAGTAATAGTAGGTAAAAGCCCTCTCTGTGTGCTGTGAAATAACAAAAAGACGGAGGAGCACTTTAATTTACAATGTTATCAGCCTGACTGCAAAGCATTCAATATATCATGGCTCACATAAGACGAGACAAACTTAAGTTAAAATTATGTTCATCAGTAACGTCAATCTGTCAGATGCTAAATTAGAAATCAAAATATCACCGCGCTGCCAGTTTGTCAGTACAGGTGGAGGTGTACTCCAGCAGCAGACAACTAATGATGTTAAGAACTCCTGAGTACTGCTCCTGGAAAATTACCCAATGATAAGTCAAGTGTAAAGAAAAATGTCCGATATTAAAAAAGCTGGCGTTAGGCCTGTTAGGGGAACTGGAAGGAGCCAGGAGTCATTAGACAGTTTTCTATGTAGGATCAACCTCTAAAATCATACCAGGCCATTTCTATCACTCATAACTAAATGTTAACCGTATCTGTCCACTGCATGTTAAACACATTTGTACCGAGATTCAAAATTAAAACACATTGTATGATGCGTAACACACAAATCCCACAACACCCGACTCCACAAAAATGAAAAACATCTTGAAATATCATTTTTAACTGAAATAAATTTGTAAAAAAGCAAAGAGAGGATCAGATTTAGGCACAATATGCTAATTGTTGATTAACATTTAGCGGTTATTAATTTGCTCACAGTAAGGTCCCTCTTTCTTGTCACCTGACCAAACAAAACAACATTTAACTAATAAACTAAAGTTCAGGGAGAATATTCATACAGGACGGTGCTCTCGTGTTTTCTCACTCTCTGTAGGACCTATTCAAAGTCACTGGACAGAGGGTCATCTGATGGATACCTGCAGAAACTTTCTTGGAGTGAAGTGCTCAAAAAAAAAAAACAGATTTAGTAGTAACTAAAGTAACTCAGCTAACAGCTGAATATGAGCAAAGACACGGTGTCTTGATCTTCACTTTGAAGAGATTACTTACAGCAAAAAAGAATAAATCATCCTAAGAGGCACAGCTGATCTTTTCCCCTTATCAGCTGTTATTTTTCCTGCTAAATGGTGGTCCAGACTGCTGTGCTGACTGAGGATGGAGACTTTGTGGTAGTGGTCATTCAGTTCAATAATACTTTATTAATCCACAAAGAGAAATGATGTTGCTCCAGCATTAATAAAGATACACCATTGTTATAGATATATAACAAAATAAAATATAAATCAGCTAACAAACATTTTATAAAAATTTAAATGAAGCAGAGAGAAAGGTGTGGTAGTAATCTTCAGAGGATGCCATCGGTGGGTTGGGGTATAATTTTTGCAGCTTAGCAACAACTGAGCTGATGAATGTTCATGCAGCATTGACGGGTAACACAGGTGGACAATGTCGACAGGAACTCACAGCCAACAGTCCAGGATTACACCATCTGTTGTAAACAAGCTCTATAATCCTGCTCCTTTACCACTCTGTCTGCAGTCTCTGTCTGCCTGGATAGTCTTAAAGCTGAGCAAGGAGCTGTTAGAGTTGTTCCTGCAGCCATGTCCTGATGAAAAGATCTTTCATCTTCCCATGATGATCAAGCGAAGAATTGTTTTAACCCCCTTTCTCCTTTTTCTCCATTTAGTTCCTGCTCTGCATCTTAGACGTCTCCTCTTCATCTCATCTTGATTTAAGTCTTATTCCAGGCATTACTTGGAGTTTGGAAAGCTCAGTTAGCTGCTCCAACAGGTTAACAACCGTCCCGTTTCCATGGTAACTATTACCAGCAGAAGTCCTACCAGCAGCAAAGCATCCAAACCAGCACAGAAAAATGCTTCAGAAATCCACGTTTTCACAGAAAAAAACTCAAGAAGATGTCGTCCGATGCTCTCAAAACCAGATTCTCCAAGTTGTAGATTATATAGTAAATCTATTTTTTTTAGTTATTTGCAACCAACCCTGCCACTTAATATAAATAAAAGGTTTTGTCCTAAACACGTCACCCAAACTGTTTCTCTCCCGTGTGGACTCTCATATGTCTCGTAAGACAAATTTTCCACTTAAATCTTTGTCCGCAAACATCGCAGGCGAAGGGTTGCTCTCCCGTGTGTATTCTCATATGCTGTTTAAGAGTGTTGTTGTGGTTACATTTTTTGCCACAAACATCACAGACAAACGGTTGGTCTCCTGTGTGGATTCGCACGTGTCTCGTAAAATTTACCTTCAAGTTAAATTTCCGGCCACAGACATCACAAGCAAACGGTTTTTCTCCCGTGTGGACTCTCATGTGAGTTTTAAGCGTTATGCTCTGGTTAAACGTTTTCCCACAAACATCGCAGCCAAACGGTTTCTCTCCTGTGTGGACTCTCGTGTGCGACTGCAGATGTCCACTTTGGTTAAATCTCTGTCCACAGACGGCACAGATAAACGGTTTCTCTCCCGTGTGGATTCTCATATGAGCTTGAACAGCGGTGTTTCGCTTAAACATTTTCCCACAAACATCACAGGCAAACTGTCTCTCTCCCGTGTGGACTCTCATATGCGTTTTAAGAGTTGTGCTCTGGTTAAACCTTTTTCCACAAACGTCACAGCAAAATGGTTTCTCTCCTGTGTGGACTCTCATGTGTGACTGAACATGTCCACTCTGGTTAAATCTTTTTCCACAAACATCACAACCGAATGGTTTTTCTCCCGTGTGGACTCTCATGTGCCTCTCCAGAGTTACCTTGCAGTTAAATTTTTTCCCACAAAAATCGCAGCCAAACGATTTATCTTTTATGTGGATTGTCTTATGTGCTCTAAGAGACCTGTTTTGGTTAAATTTTTTCCCACAAACATCACAGCCAAACAGTGCGCCTCCTGCATCGCTTTGTACTTCTGTGATTTCGCTCTTCAATGATTTTTTGCCAGCGTTACATCCCACATGACTATTTACACCCAACTCAGGCTTCCTGCTCTCCTTAGAGCCACTGTCACTATCCTCATTTTCAGATCCGGAATCTGACAAAGGTTTCTGCCAATTGTCAATCATCGACTTTTCAATATTTGATTGTACCTTATTATTTGGATCTTGGTTTCTGTCTGGTTTTGCTCCTCCACAATCCTCTACATCAGTGTCTTCGTTCATCAGCTTGGCTGAGCTGCTGGTTGGACCCTCAGCCTCTCTGCTGTCTTCAAACTGATTTTAATGTGTTTTGAGGACAGAGATTCATCTTCACTTTTCACAGGAAAAGCAGTGTTGGAGAACCTGGTGATATCCTCCTCCAGCACATTGGGTGGCTCTCTTTCCTGTCTGGTAAGAGCTCCTCTTTCCCCTCTTTTACATGAAGTACATCTGGGTCCTGGTTCTGGGTCTGCAGGGATATTTTAGATACCAATACCTTCATCAAAAGATGCTGGACATCTGCAAGGAACAATGACACAAACACTGTCACTGGGAGGTAATAACTTGATAAAATGGACTTCTTATGAGCCGGTTTTCCACCCAAGTTTAACTCTCTCCCATCTGGGTGGTCTGGTCCACTACATGAAGTCTAGGTTGTTCAAATGATCAGAGTTATCTGTTCGATGTCTTTAAACTCCAGCGCCGTGAGGCCGGGCTAATGTGACTGTGAGCACGAGCTTCACATGCTGGAGTCAGTGATACAAATGCAGAGGATAACAAGCTGCTAATTCCAGTGTAATGTGAAGAGGATGCATAGCAGTCCTGCAATGTTCGCGTCCCTTCTCTGGAAGAAGGAGCAGGGATGGCGTGTCATAACACTAATATACTGTGAAATAACAGTGAAAGACAACTAATTACCTGAGTGAATGTATGTGTGGAGACGGGAAAAACTACAGAACAAAATGGCAGCCATTTCCACCTGAGCGATAAGGTCACAAGATGGAAACTACGACTATGTGTGGTTTCAATAGACGTGTGTCGGCATGTGGAAACTTCGGTGCACGTGGTACATCACGACACGTGGATCATACAGAGCGGGATGTTTAAATCCGTATGTGGGTTCGGTTCTCCTTAAAAGAGACGTTCAGGTGCTGGAGTGCGGTTTGTGTTTAAGGTCCCAGGTTAGACAAAGGAGGACGGTTCGTCTGGAAGCAACTCAAATTAGCCTTTCTATTTAAACGTGGTCACGTCTACAATCTTTAAAGATCACATCAATACGGTCCCTGTATAGTTTAGTTAGAGGTCTTACTGTTAGCCACGTTTAGCCAATGCTAACGCACAGTGCGTCTGTTTGTTACCTTAGTCTTTGAGGATAAAACCGGACAAGGTCCGGTGTCCAGTGAATATCCAGTCTTTGCTCTACTTTCTTTGTGTCCTCTTTGGTAAAACGACTCCGGTCGCTTGTTTGCTGTTGTTGCTGAGTTAGCACTCCTGCTAACTAGCATTAGCACTTCTGCTAACTGTGAGTTGTTTTTATTTGGAGGGCTCTCCTCTGTCCGCGCAGGCTTTGTGTTGCTGTTGAATGAGAAATACAGAGGGGGGGTCGGTGGCTACTGATAGACCCCGATTTTCCAGAAGCATTTAGGAGGACAAGCTGCACCCAGCAGGCCTTGTCCTCCCACTGAGAGGGAGAATCGGAGGGGAGGTGGGGGGTGCTGGCCGAGAGAGTCTACGACTTTCTCACTGGAAGATTTGGCGTTGAAGAATGAACATAAACAGGGACTCTGTGAAGATGGGGGTGTGCCTATCAGTCCTGACAAACCTCTCCACCGTCACGTGATTCATGCAGCTTTCAGATCCAGGAAGTCCGTTGTCCGGCAATTTGTAAATAAATAAAAAAAAGTCATTTGGGATCAGTATGTATACATGATAAAATTTTATCGACACTTCTAAAATTACTAAGCCTGTTGCTGGTGATTATTTTTGTCGTGCACTCAAACGTTAATGGTGTTCAGATTCAGATATTTTGAGAGGGACTAAAGGAGGACGAATGGTTCAAAATACAGATTAAAAACTGAAAGAAGAACCATGGATCAGTGGATTAGAATCAGTTCACAGTTATGTTACACGTGTTGTCTCAGGAAATGCATTGCAAAAAGCCTCTATGTTTGCATCTATAATATGAACACATGAAATATTCAGTTTCAAAATAAATATAGTGTCCTTTTTTTTACATGGGTTGTTTCTCTTTGATTTGCATGTGCAACCTGCAATTTAAACTCGTACATTTTTGTGCTCAGACTTCACTCTCATTTTCCACTATAGTTGAATAAATGTTAAACAGAACATATCAAGTTAGTTATTGTCCTTTTCTCCATGTTGTTTATCCACCAGGGTCTCTTGTTATTCATGGGGATGCTCCAGTCAATCAGAAAAAGGCATACAAATGTGCAGTTTCCTGAAACAGAGAGGGGAAACAAATGGTTGGCACAAGTCAGGAGAAGCAATTTTACACTCACGAGAAACCTTATCATCAACATTAAGAAAGAATGAATTGATTCTTACTCACATAAAACGTCTGTTTTTCTCTTTGTACACATTCACCAGAAATTTGAAGCAGAAATTTCCTATTCAAGAGAAATGTAGGAAGCACTGACTGAGGAAGAGTTTATTTGTGTACATGGAGTAGTTTTATGAAATTGCCAACAATGAAGACAATAAGAGTACAGAAAGCTCCACAAAGCGGTTGTAAACTAGCAGTAAATTAATTGACAACTGTTTAGTAAAATCCTCAAGAATATTTCACCCTGAAGTTTAATCAAAACCTAATTGTACCAAAAACTCCCAAGTCTGACTCAGGTCAGTTTCAAGCTCTTGGTCCTGTGAAAGAAAGAAAAACGATGACAGACACAGAAGACTGAGACCCCCCCACCCCCGTAAATCTTTAAGCTTGTGACTCATAGCTCGCTATTTGGAGAAAATTGTAAATCACTAAAGCAATTTTCACCTTTTTGTGGACACAAGCATTTTTATTGTTGTCGTCAGCAAGAATATATCAAAGCTTCAGATCTTTTCCTGCAGCAGTCTCTCTGTAGTTATAGCTCTGCCTTTTCTGCAGATGCAGCGCTGTTGTGTTTGTTTCCCTGCCGTGATGCTGTTGTTTCGAATAGCTGGTGATATTTGCCCTGGATCTTTGCTTATGTGTTGAATAGCTTCAGTTATGGGTTCCATCAAATGTGAGAATGATGTAATCTTACATTTACAGCATTTGGTTGTACCCAGCTTGAGTGCTTTATTGCTAAATGATCAATTATGCGATGCTATTAGGATTTTCTCTCAATTCAACAAATAGTTGTGTTTGTAATATTGTGTAAATGGAAAGTAAACAATTATATTTGTTTTTCTATTTATTCTGAAGCTTCTCCACTTTGATGAAGGAGGCAACCAGGAGCAGATTCTCAGCTGCTGAGGGGTTTTGTCCTTCTTGGTATGCTGTCAGTGAACCATGGGAGGGCGCCAGCTGTTCCCTGCTTTCTGTTGGTTTTTTTGGGAGCACCAATGTCTCATCATTGTGTCTGTAACAGCTAAAGGGTCAGGAACTATTAAAATAGTGGTATAAGAGGTTTAGTGAGGAAAGGTTTGCTCACAAAAATTGCTTGATATGATCATTTTAATGAGTAGAATTTTCTACTTAAAGTTCTGGGTCAGTGTGTTAGCTTAATGTTTAAAAACTACCTAAATGCTAAACATACAGACACAAATGTTGATGTATTTAGCACATTTTCCTGTAGATTCTCACATTCATGCAATTGTCTTGACCTTAATAGCTGGAGAGCATAGAAAGGTCTCAGAGCATATAAATTACGGATGGTCATTTGCAATTTTCTCTTTGACCTCTTTCAGCTTACTATGAGTCCTTTTATCTAACCCAAAGGCTCTGAGTGATTCATTTTCCATAAATTTGTATTTCAAATGAGCTGTGGTTCTGGAACAAATAATAAGGTGGTTGGTTATGTGTGTGAATATGGTGCAGGTTGTTAAGAAGCTCTTCAATGTTGAGACGAGTTAGTCTCACCTGGTTAAAATGGGACAAAGCTACTTGGAGCATTTTATTACTAACATTTATAAGAAAATGTGAGATGCTGCCAGCAATATTACAGTAATAGTTACCTTGATTACACACACCTTCCTCCAAACCTAATTTTCAGTCATGTCCTTGATCATTTTCAGAAGAATGAGGTTTTTTTTGTTTGCTAAACTACTAACACTGACCTATTACTAAAGTACAAAATAAAGAAAAAGGTCTAACTGAAGGGATCGACCAGTGTTGGGTCTACAAATAACAGACAACTTAGCAAAGAACCAATTTTAAATTTTAAAATTGTTTTATTTGGGCACTTTGTTACATGCAAATCTTGGTATATTTCATCATGATGTGCAGTGTCCTTAAAAAAAATTAAGAAACTGAAGTAAAGAACAAAAGAAGCAGTGGCAGGCCTAAAACATCTATCTACAGCCAATGAACAGTATCTGAAAGTGAGAAAAAAAAATCCAGCAAAGACCTGACACAGGACCTCAGAGATGCATCTGGACCTTCAGCTGATCCATCTACTGTTGGCCCAAGCCTCATCAGAAATGGTCTCCATGGAAGGGTGGCTGTCAAGAAGCCATTCTTAAGGAAGTGAAACAGGGAGAAAAGGCTGAGCTGTGCCAAATGACACAAGAAGTGGACTGAAAATCAGTGGCAACAGGTCTTATGGAGGGATGAATCCTCCCCAGAGCCCGGACCTCAACATTATTGAAGCAGTGTGGGATCATCTGACAGAGAACGGAACAAAAGGCAGCCCACATCCAAAGAAGAACTTACATGTAGCCATTCAGAATATGTAATTATGCAACAGCCAGTTGTTGATTGGGTGAGTATCAAAACAAGCGTTCTAATACATTTTTTTCAGATGTGCAGCACTTTGTTACCTGCAGCAACACAGCTTACAAATCTTAAAAACTGCTGCATGCAATAAATAGAACCCGGTGAGATAAAAGCAATAAGAACAGAGGAAAGTGGAGATCTGTAAATGCAGCCAGCAACCCACATAAAGCTTTATTCTACCGTCTTCTTGACGTATACCGTAGTTATTTTCCTCCCTCTTGTGATTTCAGAAATACTGAAGGTTTACATGGTCTTTCATGGTTAAAAAGAATTTGATAAACCCACAAGGAACCTGAATGCCTCCCCAAACGTGATAACGTTTAGAAACATAAACGCCTGTCAGTCAGAAATTAGGGCTATTGTTCTTGACTCATGGTGCATGGTGTGCATTCAAAAGCATAGCAATGTGAGTCTATTTTTCTTACTGTGTATTTGTCTGGGCGATTCAGTGGCTGGCGACCTGCTTCCTCTGGCAGAATGGAAATACAGCTGAATGAGTTACTAATTAGATTAAAGCACATGTCTTAAATTGGATTCTGGGTCACATTGGTCACAGTGGTAGGAGGAATAAACAGCTCACTGAATACTATGTAGAGTTCCCAAAAAATCTGAATAGTCTTAGTAATTTGGTATGGTTCTTAAAGGTAAAGGTAGTTTATTTTTGTGTGTCCCATATTTTATTCAAATTTGGTTGCCAGAATATATAGTCCTCAGTTAAAAACACTGTTATTATGCAAGTGTCACAGCTTGTGGAAGTCCAATTCAAAAGTAATCCGTGTACCTTCTAATTGTACATTTTCTTCTACATCCTGTTTCTCATTCAGTGAACGGTAATATAGGAGTAAGATAAGCCCTCATCACTGCTATTAATGTGGTAATTCAGTCATATGTATACAATGACTCTGTTACAACTGTGTGTTTAATAAAGCTCAGTTTAAAAAAAATAATTCAGCCATGTGTCTAAGCCGCAAAACGTTTCTGAAGAAAGTAGAAAGAATGATTGTAATAACAATGTTTTCACTTTCACAGGAGCTGAGCAAGCCTAAAACTGCTAACTAGCTAACTTGCCCAGTGCTCCTAGAGGTAGTGCCCTCTGTGGCAAGCTCCCATTCCACCAGGAACAAGCGAACAGATGAACAAACTTCTCGCTGGCTCATTGCTCAGCCTTGATTTAGCTGAGTTCTCCACCTAGGCTGAGCAAGCTATTCTCTAATTTATAATCTAATGTATAGCTCCACCCTGCAAGCATCAGTTCCATTTTGCTGTGAGATCAGTCTTGAATTCAATCAGCTTTTATCATGGCTGCCACTTACATAGATACTTCTGGGTTATTTATTTAGTCGGGAACCAAAGTAGAAAAGACTCCTCAGCCAGGTCCCTAAAGTCTTACAAAACTGGAGTGAAAGACACAAGATATCTTACACTACACTGCCGTTACTCACCATGGTGCTTGGTATTGCTCTGTAACTTAACCCCACGGCATGTTCCAGTGCTACTTCTGTTGCTGTGCTGCACTCAGGCCAGAACCACTCTTTATTTCCCGGAGGTGTTCATTTTTCCTTTCACCTGCTGATGAATCACTGTCATAATCAGGTGAGCTGTTGCTAATGACATTGTGGGGCCTCTGGTGACTTTCTATTTTTAGATCTATTGCAGAGGTGACCAATGAAGCACAGAGGACGAGAAACAATGTTCCCTGAGACAGAGTGAGTTATGTCTCTTCTTAAGAACATGAGGGCAACTGTGTTCTCGTTCTTTCCTTTGACTTTCTTTCACACATGCATATAAAAACACAACAGCACAGTATGACTTTATATATGCTTACCTCCTATTTCCACACCTTCCTGTACAGACTGTCCTGTCTTGTTTGACTCTGTGGGAGTTTGTCCATCCCCATGAGGACAGGTTATAAATATAGGGTAACTTCTGATCTGCAAAGTTAGAATGCAAGGGACACACTACACAGTACTAGATATAAAGTCTCAAGGAGACACACTCATTGCAATAAATGCAGATAGAAACTTGCACAAAGAACACAAGAGGTCCTGAATGTTATTCATTAGCTGTACAGTCCTCAGCAGTCTAGACGAGGTGAGGAGTGAGGAAGGTGACTTTGCGCTGGCACCATCCCAGACCTGCTCTCTCTGATCTCTTACAAAACAGTATTATGCAAGATTCTTTTTCTCTTGTGATTTGTAGCTGTTTTACCTCTGAGTGTCCTGATCTGTTGCCTCTGACGTTTCTTTGGATATGTTTAAGCTTCAAACAACACATCGAAAATGTCATACAGAAAGAGGTGCAAAGAGTATCGAGGCTCATTTGATTCTATCTGAGCGTATACTGGAAGGAACTGTTTTATCCCCAACCAGATTAAGAGCTTTGACTTTGTATGATTTTGGTCACACTAACAGTTTACATGCTTTTTAAAAGTACTTTTGCTCGAACTCAAAAAAAGAAGGTTCATTGTACTAAAGTCAGTGGCAATACAAGCTGAACACTCACCTGGTGAGACATCAGGGTGAATCTCAAGATGCTGATACAGCTGCCGCAGGACAAAAACACTTACAATGAAGAGTTTTTCCAACCACAGTTTAGTCACAACTCAGCGAAGTCAAGTTAAATAAAACATACATTGTTAAAGATTTACAACCTTACAGTCTGTTTGAATCATTCTGCATAAGATATATCGTCCCAGAGTCATATCATACATCCAGCTATGTACCTTATCAATTAATAAGGGGGAGATAAACCCCCTGCATTAAATCCATCTAAAGTTAAAAGCAAATCAAACTGATGTGAGTGGAGACTTAAAAGCCTGCCATCTGTGTATTGTTAAAGACAATTTTCTTTGCAATGAACAAATAACAGAAAATAACACCTGTCCTGAAACACCTGCCAAGTTACTGTCCCAGTGTCTGAATCTTGTGTTTTGTAAAAAGACAGACACAAAGGAAATGTTCAGGTATTTAGATATATGCTGCAGTGTATTATTAGTAAGTACATCTGAAGCATAGCCAATAATCTCTCTTTGGATGTTAAACTCTAAAATACACAGATTACTTTTATCGTCTTTTTCTCTGACGAGGAAGTTTGGGTTTAATTGAAAACCTCATCGTGTCAGCTCCTCTCTCTGCCAGTGTCACCATCCTTTCACCAAATCCATGAACTTGTCAGCCCAGATGAGCACAGCAGCAAAGAAAAAAGACCCAAAAGATGACTGAAAGAGAAAAGAAATAAAGACAACAGAATTTGGCTGCTTCCATGGAGCTTTTGTCCAGCTCTGTTGTTTTAAACAAGGAGACACATGCAAAGTTTCATATGCATAATTTATTTCACACACTGACACTGTTGATGAACAAATACACAGTATGAAGCCTGGCACCTGCTGTCTCATTAACACATACAGCGCAACTTACAGCAACACGAAGGAACCAAGAGAACGCAGAAACCTGACTTTACACCATTGCACTGAAATTTGTGATGTTTTCATGCCGAGACAACAAATAAAATCATTAGTGCTGGGATAAGATCATTTCCTAAACAAAGGGCAGGTGGAACTGCAACACAGACACCTTTCCGTCTCTACCGAACCGCTGGATTATATGAGACATAATGCAGCATTCAAGGAGATTCATCGTGTCATTGTTACATTAGCATTCAGCAGGGCTTTGTATAATGTAAACAGATGCAATGAAATGTCATTATCATGAGTCCAAGAGTACAAAAACATATGAAAGCAAACAAGAGCAAAAATATAAAACAATTTTAAGGTAAGGCTGACAGTTGATGGTGTCTCTGTGCTGACTGAGTCCAGTCTTCATAGAGGCTGGTATTATGTTGTGGGTGCTAAAAAATATATGTTGGGTCATTTTGTGTTGCTTTTTCTGTATTGACAAGCTTCCAAATAGGAATATGAACTCATGTAAGAGTAATAGCAAATATGTGCTGCTGAACATTTATCTTTATTTTAAGCAGGCCTTGAAAGATCTCACTTCTTAGAATGGCACAAGAAAGGTGACAACATACATGTACAGCCGAAAAGGAAAGTACAATCTCTTTCAATTATGATGTTTTACATATTAGGACATAATATAAAATCATCAAGTCCTTATGAGGTTGTGAGATTATCTAAATACAACCTCAGTTTGTTGCAGCAGTCAGGTGTGTGTTAACAGGATGCCAAGGAGGAAAGACATCAGCAATGATCTCAGAGAAGCAACTGTTGCTGCCCATCAATCTGGGAAGGGTTATAAGGCCATCTCCAAATTATGTGGAGTCCATCATTCTACAGAGAGAAAGATTATTCACAAGTGGAAAACATTCAGGACAGCTGTCAATCTTCCCAGGAGTGGACGTCCCAGCAAGTTCACCCCAAGGTGAAAAAGCCCAGAGCTACATCTCAGACTCTACAGGCCTCAGTGAGCATGTTAAAGGTTAAAGGTCATGACAGCACAGTTAGTAAAAGACTGAACAAGGATGGCTTGTTTGGAAGGGCTGCAGGAGAAAGCCTCTTCTCTCTAAAAAGAACATGGCAGCACAGCTTAGGTTTGCAAAGCTGCATCTGAACAAAGCACAAGACTTCTGGAACAATGTCCTTTGGACAGACCAGACCAAAGTGGAGATGTTTGGTCATAATGCACAGCAGCACGTTTGGAGGAAACCAAACACAGCATATCAGCACAAACACCTCATACCAGCTGTCAAGCACGGTGGTGGAGGGCTGATGATCTGGGCTTGTTCTGCAGCCACAGGACCTGGGCACCTTGCAGTCATTGAGTCCACCATGAACTCCTCTGGATACCAAAGTATTCTAGAGTCAAATGTGAGGCCATCTGTCCCACAGCTAAAGCTGGGCTGAAACTGGCTCATCAACAGGACAATGATCCCAAACACAGCAGCAGATCTACAGCAGAATGTGTGAAAAAGAAAAGAATCAAGGTGTTGCAATGGTCCAGTCAGAGTCCAGACCTCAGCCTGACTGAAATGCTGTGGTGGGACCTTAAGAGAGCTGTGCAGAAACCAATGCTGCAAACCTCAATGAGCTGAAGCAACGCTGGAGAGAAGAGTGGGCCAAGATTCCTCCACAACCATGAGAGAGACTGATAACGTCCCACAGGAAACCATTACTGCAGCTCACTGCTGCTGAAGCTGCTGCTACAAGCTGCTGGATCAGGGGGTTCACTTAGTTTTTCACACACTGCTTCTGTGCTTTGTCTTAGATTTTGTTTAATAATGACAGTGTGATGTGTCAAGTGTTGCTGTTCCTCTAAGGTTGTATTCACTTAATCTAAGGTTGGTAAGGACCAGATGATTTTACATCAAGTACTGATACATAAATCTTAGAATTGAGAGTTTTTACTTTTTCACATGACTAAATGGAAAAACAAAGCAGCTATACTGCTTACAAGAGAAAAGAGAAATTGAATTATGTGATTATTATGAACACGTAGGAAACAACCAATACTGTATTACTTAACCCAACTACTTCCTATTACTTGTCCTACAGACCTTTTAAGACGGTTTTGTCTGTTTAAAAAAGCAAAATATTTCCTTATCATGCTTTTAAAGTGGTTTAGCAGCATCATCTTATTATGACATCATCCCTAGCAGCTAGCAGTGTCCTTTAAATCATAGCAGTATCTTCGAATCTTGCCAGTTAGTGGTAACAAATGTCAAATTTGAAGACCTCTAATGAAGATAAAAAATGAATCTAATGGAAAATGTCATCTGATTGTATGTCAGCTCAGAGGTTCAGGAAGAGGTCTGTAACAGGAATGTAAACATTACAACGTTACCTATTTTTGTCTGCATCATCTCAGTAAATGCTGTCAGAGCTGGGTGTTGCATTAAAACACCAGCATCTCAGACCAAACTGTACATATCTTAGAGCCCTGTCACCCCTTCTCTCTCATAAAACCCAGATCTGTGGAGACTAGTTGTATTACTCTCTATGTAGAGATCCTTTTTAACTAAGGTTGTGGTTCAGAACTGGAAAATCAACTAGATTGGACTGACTCAAGTGCAGTCACTCGTATGCACAGCGGGCCCGGCTGCAACAACACTGAGTAAAAAAGCTTGTTTGCAACACACAGAGAAGGAGCTGGCCACCTCTTTTCTATTCAACAAATCTGTTTGCTGTTGTATTAATGTTCAAAACGCAGACTTATTTCAGCGATTATGGATGCATGCATTTCCTAATATTCTAAAACTGTGTGATTAATCTGTGTCACAGTATGATGACGCTTATATTCTGCTTCACAATATAATTATGGATTTTTTTTTCAGACTTTTAGCATAAAGTATAAAAGGATTTTGTTTTCTCTGATTAATTTTCTGTATGCGTTGAAGAAAAAACAAAACAGGGCTCACAGTAAAAAATAAGACACCTTTTTTCTAAGCCTACCTGCTTTTACAGTTTCGAAGTGGAGGTACTTTATAAGGCTTGATGTTTCATTGAAAAAAAAAGAGACAATTAGCACAATGATTCAGATCAGTAATCTTCTGTCCATGCAGCAAATGAGTCATGCAGAGGGTGCTGTGTTCAAACAATTCTCTTAAAAATTCAAAGATTTCTTTTAGGCATCATATGTGACTCCTGGCACAAATATCCAAGTTTACAAACAGTGTTAAGATCCTTACAAATCACACTAGAGTCAATCTGTTGATCGACGTTTTGGTCCACTCTGGGCGGATTGGCAAATAAAACTGTTTAAGATTATCTCCTAACTTTTCATTTGGTCTCACCAGCAGGTGAAAGTTTCACGTCAGGGTGATAGCTCTAAAAAGCAAATCCTAGTCTGCCTCAGCACTCTGGGCTTAATGACAACGTTGCATGGACTGCATCTTAAAGGGCTAAACGCTGAACCAAGTCAGCGATGTGGGTCTGATGCTGACAGTCCGTTGCCAACAAGTTATTGGAAAAAGCTCCACATGTTAAGTTTTACAAATAGCATTACAAAATCAGTTAAAAGATAATTTGCTTTTAAAAGGAAAATCCCTTTTGATGTCTCACATAAACTGTCCTCGGATGCCACTTTCAGGCCAGACTTAACTTGTGCTACAGATGCAACAATAGCAGTTTTCTGTTGTGTAAGCATTTCAGCCTCATATAGCTCTGTTTCTATGGTTGTATGCTGCATGATTCGTTCAGACTAATCTAATTTTTGGCTTGTTATTATATCATCTGACAGACACATTAACAGCCACTGATTAAATCTGATTTCGCCTGTCATTCCAGAAGAAATCAGATCATGGAAGAGCTGTTTTTTCACCGAGCTGAACACTACTGTAGGTAGAATTTACTTCTTAACACTGAGGATGGTCATCTGTAGACACTCCTCCTTGAGAGCCACCAGTTCAGTTTTGTAGGTACTAGTTTTGCCTCCATCAGCATACACACAAGGCTGCTTCTTTGCTGACAGCGGCGTGTCCATGGTTACCGACCCAGCGTTGAGTATGTCAGCGTGTGATGGTGAGGAGGAGGAGCGTCTGTGGCAGGCGGCAGACATTAAGGCTGAGAGGGCCCGGCCGACATCATGTCTGGCACCCTCATTGACAAAGCAGTACAAAATGGGATCTGCTACACAGTTCAGGCTGGTCAGCGCCAGCGACACGTGGTACGCAGCAAACAAAGTCTCTTCTGAGCTGCAGTCGCACGGCTTCCTTAGAAACATAACACTCCGCACCAGGAGGAGGATGTGGTATGGTCCAAAGCAAAGCAAGACAATGAGAATTAAACTTAAAGCCAAACGCTGAATTTTGGCTTTTTCCTGACGCTCCGTTGAGACATTGCATCGCACTGCCACTAGGATCCCTCTGTAAGCGACCAGCATGGCTGTCCAGGGAGCAAGGAAGCCAAGAAATGTCCTGTAGAGGTTCATGCCAGCTACCCAGTCCTGCATGGGATACTTCTCAAAGCAGAAGGTGTGGTTGAACCGATCCTGGAAAAGCTCATCATGGAAGAGAGGAGCAGAGTTGGCAACAATCTCAATGACCCAGACCATGACACTGACGAGGACAGCTACAGGAAGTTCAGGAGAGAAGAGGAGAGGGGAAGATTTAATACTGTGGTAAATTCTGTTCCCACTTTTTTTAAGTGGGGTCATTTGAGGTACTTATGAGCAGTCAGTATCTTGCCTGCAGAAGGCAGCATTCAGAGTTTGGAGAATCAGAAGCTTTCCTGATGGGAAAGCTAAAGCTTCACAGAATGGGACTTCAGAGGAGCACATTTTTCACCATCTAAAACAACTCAAACATAAAAAATCCATTCCAGTCTGAGCAAAAGCTACACTGTGGATGTTTACACTGCATCCCTTCAGCACCAAACAGTTGTTTACACAGAACATCTGTGAGGCAACACTGTTCAGGGTGCGTTCAAAAGCCGTCTGGGTTGCAATACCGTGTGGCAATATGGACCGTGTTACACAGACTCTGATGCAGAAGTGATACGGTGTCAATATCCACCACACAGCATTCACTCGATAAAACCACAATAACTTTTTGCAGGTTTTAGATGGCAAAAAAATGAGCTTCTCTAGTGATCCCCTCTGAGTAGCTGTTAGTTTTAGTTCATCCATTGGGAAAGCTCCTGATTTCCCAAAGAGACATCGCCCTGACCACTGTTTTCTGCAAGTAGACAAGTACTTCATACAACACCAGTGAACTAAATAAAAAGAACTTAGGATGTTCTCAGGAACATAGACATGTAACAGCTATTTCTTTTTGACTGATTCAGTGACGTCAGGCAACAATCTCCATAATCATTCATTCACGAGGAGGTAAACTAAAATGTTGTTAAAAGTACGTTTTTAAATCCAGTCATGTACATTTGTGTGAAAAAGAAATAAAACTCTCTTTCAATTCTCAGGTTTCACATACCAGGACGACCTGTTCCCACTCCCACTCGGCATATAGCGACGCCTGGTAAGGAACCTGCTGCGTCAGTTCTGAATGCAGCACCACTTTGTGGTGTGCAGGGTTTCCCAGACTGGTAATGTAGCAGTTTTAGGACATTTAGGCTTACTTTCTTTTTAACATGACTGTATTTCTGTTTTCTATTTGGCACCAGTTCAATCTTGTAGCTGCTAACCTACAAGATAAAAAGTTACTTTACAAACTGGGCTTCAGATATGAAAGAAATGCCGTAACAGACCTCCTTGTTATTTTCAGTCTCTCATAGGTGGAGGCGATTCTTTACCCCCACTAACTGATTTTCATCTTTGAACATGACTCGAACATGCATGTTCCCTGCTGTATAAAGGGTAGCTCCGTTTAGGGAAACAAACATCAAATGCATTATCTTAAAGTGGTACAAATGGGATGGGAAGGAACAGAGTGTCAAATTTGAGGATACTTTTCTTTATCTTTATAGAAGAATCAGTTTTGTTAGTTTTAATAGTTTAGTTTAGACCCATCCATCAGCAGAACTCAGGTTGTAATTAAGGCAGTAAGACATACCTGTTTTGATTCGCCGAACCTTAGCAAAGCGCAGGGGGTACGCCACAGCCAGGTATCTGTCCAGTGATATACAGCACAGGAAGGCAATGCTGACATAGATGTTAGTGTAGAAGATAAAACCAAACAGCTTGCAGCTCTCCTGACCATGGATCCAGTCATCGTGGTGCAGGAAGTAGTCGATCCACAGAGGAAGGGTGGTGATGTAGAGGAGGTCAGCCACCGACAGGTTGATCAGGTAGATGCCGAGCTCGTTGCGTTGGCGTACCTGAAGGAAAGCAATGAAGGTACAGGAGTACATAAAGAAGGGAGAAAGACAAGATATAAAAGTGTAAGATGATTAAAGATTAAAAGTTAATTGCATGGGCAAGTTGAATCCATCCTTCCAGTTTTTTTCTGAATGGATTTACCAGCGCTTGGACTGAGTCCAGCGAACAGGAAACAGCTCTGTTTCCCATACAGCTGCTAATTATACAAAATGTTATGTTCCTGTTTTCGATTCAGATCTTGAAATGTGTTTGAAGAAGTGAGTGTCTTAGTGATGCACTTCACTCTCCTAAGCACTGAGAGATCCTTGGCCAAACACAAATGTGTTAACCTGATTTGGGTGTTTTTGTGGCATCACCAACTGAACTGCACAAAGTTTGACCAACAACAATCTGAACCTGAACTTTTCAATGACGTTTGTTCTTGAAAAACGTGAAACCATGAACGTGCTTGAATGAAAAGTCAATAACAATCCTTCCTGCAGCTGCCAAAGCAAACTGACAGTCTGTGGGAAACAAAATCTGGACCTTTGATGCTGTATGGGAAAATATCCCAAAGGCGCTGTTGATTGTATCTTTCAGGCAGTGTTGTAGATGCTACTGTGAAATGTAATCTAACTCACAGGCATCCTTCGTGTGTATGCTCCTCCTAATTTGCTTAGTCTGCTGCTTTTCTGAACTGTTTACATTGCAAATATCCTCAAGGTCTATTACCGTAAGAGTAAATTAAGACCAGCTTACAACAGTGTTTACTCTGGTGATTATATATTAAAAAGGTGGACTAAGCATCCTGTTTTGAAAAAAAAATCAATATGGAAGTGCCTTTAACCTGCATTCTAATGTATGACCAGCAGGGGGAGACTCCTGTGGACACAGAGAGAAGTTAATTATGCTAAAAGACTATTTTTTACTTGATTTCTGTTTTCATTATGTGTTCATACCAAAAGAAATGCTACGCCCAACAATTTTCTTTAGATCTGACACATTATTAAAACTAATGACGAATAAAATGAATAACACAGCTCACCTTCTTCTGGGAAAACCTGCATCTTGGTATTCACATGCATGTTACTTGCCCCATACTGTTGCCTACTGCCTAATGATTTTTGCATTCCAACTGAAAACCAGCTGAAGTGCTGCTGCAATTTTAAACTGCATCTTTAATCAACGAGATGCATGCTGTCGTGCCTCCGCTGCTATTTGGTTAATCATTGAGACTGAGAGTGCTATAAGAGCCTTGGGTTAGCTCAACCGTCACAGTACTCAACCATTAGAAATTCAATTCTCAGTGTCGGCCTCTCTAAATAACAAAGTGGTGTTTTAATGCAGAGTCTGATATATCTCAGTACTGAAAGGAATCCGATACTGTTAGTTTGTGCTTTTAAATGCTCGTTTCACAGCTTCCGAATGCAGCATGATGTAGTTGATGCAAATGATGGCCCCCATTCAGAGTAAAACAGACAATAACAAGCTGATGAGAATCCACCCACTGTCAGCTTTACTGAAATTTAAAATTTGATTAGATGCAAAAATAGTATACGCCCACAATGCATATGTATATAAGAACACACATAAACATGACATTTTATTTAATTGGGACTTTAAGGCCTCAAAATGTTAATGAGTGACTTTACAGTTGGTACATTCATGGTTACCTACAGTGTTTGAGATTGTTTTGTTGCTTTTTGAAAACAAACAGATTTGTAAAAAGAATCATTGCTACAACCTGGAGCATAGGTGCCGAGTTCAGATCCTAGGATCGAAATGAATGTTGAGTGCAGAGCATGACTGCTCAGTGGTGGAAGAAGGAGGAGTGTGTGTGTGGGGGTGCACGTGTCCACCCTACCTGCATGTAGGCAGCCCACAGGGCCATGCAGTTAGTGGGCAGCCCCAGAACGATGACAATAATGTAGAGTGTGGGCTGGAAGAACTGGTCCACCTTACTGTCCACATCACAGAAGGAGATATTGCACATTGTCCTTTGTGAGACTCTCTTTGAGTGTGTGTGCAGGTGTGTGATATGAGTTCAGCTCCTCTCAGCTCTGTTTGTTTCCCCTCTGCAGTTTTACTATACTCCAGCTCCGGCAGTTTGACAGTGACATGCCGACTCTGGCGTCCTGCTCAGCTACCACAAGGCAGTCAAACGAGGAGCGATGGAAGAAAACAGAGCTGGTATTCCTGGGGCATATCATGATTCCTGTTTTCTTAAATCACTGTCCTTCTCACCCAGAGGCCTTGGTACGTCATAATTCTCTCTCATGCTTTGAAGCCAGCCCCCATGTCCCTCAGTGTGAAATAAATGAAGGAGGAGAAAGGAGGGAGCAAGGAATAAATGGTGGTGAAATTAAAGCTGCCGTATCAACGTCGTGCCAGGCCTTCCGCGCTTGGACAAGACCTCATCAATTTTTTTTAGATTAGAGGTCTGCCAGGTCTGCTGTGAGAGGGATGAGACTGAGGATCAGTTTGTGGTTACGTCTCAAGGTCCTGATGACACATAAATCTCCTGAGGAATGGCTGCATCAAAACAGAGGAATGACTTTACAGTGCATCAGCACTCCAGAGTTGACAGGCCATCAATTCGCCCAGGACCCCAGAACATCTGTGAGAGAGGGAGACAGAACAAAAAATGATGATAGTTACGGATGAATCATAAGATTAATGAAGATAAAAGAGAAAAAAATACTTGTTTGTTCCTGTGGAAACGTTTGATTTGTTGCATTTACTCGTAAATAAACATTAACAAAAAAGGAGGACAAGTATAAAATGGACAACCATTACCACAGAGGTAAATAATGAAAGTAATAAAAATATGAACATATATTCTTAGAATAAATGGGGGCTACCATTCTGAAGCTTTTGATTTAACAATTAAAACACGGGCAAAGTGTTTTGAAAGATTTTCCTGTACTCATCTTTTTCCAGAATGCAGGCTGAAAGCTGCCTTTGTGCTCACCTTACTTAAGACTAATTTCCTGTCTTTATTTTAATGCACCAAGCTCACTTCTTTCACCAAGTCCGACCTGCAGTCTTTAGCCATTTGGACTGCTATGATTATGAAATTCAACTTATACATTCATCAAACCCTTGCCCTTATATGCTGAATTTTGCTGCCTCTGATAGTCTGAAAAGGAGTGTCTCGATAAAGCACACGAGATGGACTGACTGAGAGAGAAATGGAAGGAGAGGCACAGAAAGAAACACTTTATTCAGCAGGTAGACTGAGGAATTATACCATAACAGCTGGTAGGGCAATGCTGGCTGCTATACGGATACAGAAAGAACTTGCATAGTGTGCAAACATAATGTCCGGGACATATGTTGAGTTGTGCAAGCCAACATGAGGATGAATGAGAGGAGCGGGTCCTGTTTCACCTTTCAGTATTACATCATTCACCTTGCGCTCAGCTACTGTTTATTCAAATAAATAAGTAAATTTTTTTGTATAGGTCACCAAACACGCTCCTTTTCAAACTGTTAATGCAGTTAATATTTACCATAATGCTAATCATGCTACCGGTTGAAATGGGAAGGTGGGAACAAAAGTCATTCCTGTGATGTCATACATGGTAGCTCCCTCATGTGGGATAAATAACTACGAAGCAGCTGAATCAATGTGTACTTCCTGGTTAGAAGTCCAGGAGGGCTCAGAGGTGTCTGTCACCAAAACAGCTTCAGCAACTGATAAAGACGTTCACTGGCGTGGAACGGTGAGCTGACAGCAGCAACACACGGACACAACAGTGTTCAGTGCAGGCATTTCAACAGTGACCATGTCAAAAATAATCTTTGTTGGGGAAACATCTCTTTTGATCAGCTGAGAGACAACTCTGCTGTAATGTGTTGTCACACACACTCCATCACAGTGTTTGAGCGAGTGTTACTTGTCTTTAAACTTCTGCCTGATTTTCCTTGTTTTTCCTTGAAATTCCCTGAAAAGGTTTTGTGTGCAGAGTTACATGAACAGAAACAAGCAATGTCTCAGCTTACTGATGAATACTCCCACACTTTATCTGTCCCTGACGTGTTTGCGTACGAGGAGTTTCACATCCTCTTTTGAGTATGTAGCTAATTGTGTGAAAGGAACTACCTCCTTGATGCAAGAAGCAGTTTAACCTCTGAAACCTAATTTGGTACATCTCAGCAGCCTTGGCACTTGACCTTATCCCTCCGTTTTAAAGAGATAAGCGGCTCATTCTCTTTTAAGATGGAGGTGTAGTGGTGATTTTGCCCTTCAAATAGGGCGTTGATTGCCATGTGGATGACTATCACCAAAAAACAATGGAAACCTTATCTTTGCAAAGGGAGAGGAAGAGCCAAGGTTAGAAACTGGGATTTGGACATAGTGTGTTGGTCCAAGATCATTATAATCCATAGCCAGTGTGGGGAAATGCTCTACAGTACAAAAACAATAGCAGACGTGATTTGTTCATGATGCACTAATAGCTTTTTCCTCACTGCCTGGAAGCAGCTTGTGCACTAAGAGACTTCAGCAGTTATGAGAAGAAAATTCCCACCATGACTCTTCGAGGCTTCCGTACATTAAAACAATTGGCTGAAGCATTCACATTCTTTGGTTTATTGCAACAGAAACGCGATCCCCTGCACTTCAAAGTCTTGCAAAAAAATAATACTAAATAATAATAATAATAATAAAAAAATACTCCTAAATCCAATTTTAGGGATGCTTTCATGCAAGAAAAGATTAATTAATGAAGGGAAGGGAAAAAAGAAAGATGAGAAATAGGAAAACATTACTACATCAAAGGTTTTTACCACAAACAAGTCAAAGAAAGAGATGATTCCCTCCATAAGAGACAATTCAGACAGTAATGCCACAGTGGAGTATAGAAATATATCTCCTTGTCCCCTGACAGCCAAAGAGCTGCGATCACATCTGTCACCACTGAGCACAACAGCCCCACTTCTCTTCCTCATTAGATAAATCAGCAGAGCAGCATGCCCAAGATAAAACCAAAGCCAACCAACCTTATCACACAAATTCTTATCTCAGCATTTGTCCTCACATAAACTACTCTCTAATTGAATAAAAAATAAGTTGTCCTGAGATAGAATCAAATCAGCCTTAAATATGACCAGACCCTTTCCAGCAGCTTCAGAGGAAGAACTCAGGAATCAGGTCTGGCTGAAGGGAACGTTGTCCTCCTCATGAGCGATATGACAAACCCAGACTGACAAGGGTTTGTTTTCCCAGTGTCAAGCATCACTTGTGCTATCTTAGTCCACCCTGTCACCAGAAATGTGGTTTGTTGTGTCATTTACAGATATTCATCACCCTTCTTTTTCGTGCGATGGCAACAAACTTTGTGTTTGTTTGATGTGTTTGTCTGCGTGGGAGCTTTCTTTTAGGCCATCAGGTCAGGTTAACAGCTGACAGTCTCCTCAGGAGTCAAACATTTGTTTCTGACAGGAAAATGAACCAATATGCACATGTTAGATACAGTCTGTGGTGACTGCAACATGCTGTTTTATGTTTAAAGAAACCACAACTTTGTATTTTCTTCATTTTTCTCAACCAACACTCAGTTAATATCTACAAATGCCTTACCCTGCTTGAGCATGTGCTTTATTAAGCAACAATGTACATTACAGTGAAATAAGTCTTTCATGCAAGCTGGCTAATAAGCAGGGAACATATAGGGAATCAGTCACTTGCCTAAGGATAGTTTGCCACAAGGACTGGAACTGTTTGGTGGTCAATGACTCACTGAGCCACGAGGCTTCAGTCCAACAAGATCAGTCCAACAAGATTCATGGATTGACCACAACCTCCAAGGCATAGACCACAGAATCAGTGCCAGTAAGAGATTAAGTTAGAAGCTTTGTCATGGTGGACCTGACTTTCCCTGTTTGGACTTTTACAGAAATGTTGGAATAGTTTATGGAATAAACGAGGAGGATTGTACAATCAGCAGATTAATTAGTGATAGGTAAAGGTGTTGGCATTGGGTATAGAAGGAGCATCTAGTAATGGTCCAAGAATGGTCTTTTTGTACTAGAAGGTTCTGAGCTAAGTGAAATGACCGAGAAGTATGTAGGTAACAGTCCCGATAAAAGCTGTTCAAATTCCCTTTATAATGAGGAAAGGGGAGTCAATGCTTCCTTTGTAAATCCTTTGGAATAAAAAACACGAGACCCTTTATCTTTTCAAGGAAGGATGAGTTGTGATTCACCAATTTGTGCAAAAGTTCATCTGAGAATCATCAATCAGTGAAAGAAATTTTACATCAATGCAAGATAACACAGAACTTTGGTCTTTCAACATCTAAAGAGCAGAAGACTGTGAAAGATTCAGGGAATTAGGGGAAGTGTGTAAAAGTCAAAAATGGAAACCACAGATGGAGGATCTTGGAGCCTTCAGGCAGCAGCCACATGGGCTCAGGAGAATGTGTGTTACAGAAGGAGGAAGCCATATATCACCCGCTGAGTTCTCTGAACACGAGCTCATCTCAGATGGACAGAAAGACAGCGGACATGTGTTCTGTGGTCAGATGAGTCCACGTTTCAGCTGCTTTTGGGAAAACTGACTTCGGGTTCAACATGCCAAAGATGAGAAGGACCATCCAGGCAAAAGTCAGTGTCTGATGGTATGGGGGTGCATCAGTGTCCTTGGCAAGGGTGACTTTATGTGTGACGGTACCACTGATGCAGGGGCGGATGCTGGAATTTAGGAGAAACATATGCTACCATCAAGATGACGTCTTCCTGAGATGCATGTCTTTTTCTACAGGAAATGACAAACTACATTCTGCAGGACTTCGAACAGCTGGCTTCATACACACAAAATGAGGATTTGTGAACTTTAACCTTTAACATGCTAACTGAGGCCTGTAGAGTCTGAGATGTAGCTCTGGGCTTTTTCACCTTGGGGTGAACTTGCTGGGACGTCCACTCCTGGGAAGATTGACAGCTGTCCTGAATGTTTTCCACTTGTGAATAATCTTTCTCTCTGTAGAATGATGGACTCCAGATAGTTTGGCCTTATAACCCTTCCCAGATTGATGGGCAACAACAGTTGCTTCTCTAAGATCATTGCTGATGTCTTTCCTCCTTGGCATCGTGTTAACACACACCTGAATGCTGCAGAGCAGCAAACTGACAGAACTTCTGCTTTTATAGAGGTTCTCACACTGACTGATGATCAGTAAATCAAGTAGATTATCAGCACCTGACTGCTGTTAACCTCCTGAATTCTTATGGAAGCATAAAGGCTTTTTCACAGACTGCTTTGGCATTTTGACTTAGAAATATGTCAGATTTTTGTGCATCTGAGGATGTATTTATCTAGATTTAAGACATTTTTTTAATTATGTCCTGGTACATAAATCTTTAGAACTGAAAAAAAAGGGAACTTTCTAAGTCCGAAGATTGTTCGTGTAGATTAACGTATTGACAAATAATATGCAGGGAGCCTCTCTTTTCTTCTGTCCTTTTCTGTCACGTTTCTTTCATTGGTCTCACTCTGCAGCTTTCAATGTAATAAACTGTGTGTGTGTTTCTCTGGGAAACTGTTTGCATTAATAAAGAACAGTTCTGCTGGGACGTACTGTCTGTGGCTGAAGGTCTGAGGCCGCACTTCACAGCTGGAAGGAGGCTCATGAGGTTTATTAAGAAAAAAATTCTGTGTACAATGAAGGCTTTTGTCAACCTGGTCTGTGCTGTTGGGCGAAATATGGCAGCGTTTGATCCACTGCCAGAGGGGATTAAGTCAAGATGGCCAATCCCACCGGTAGCAACACACACACACTTCCCCAAAGTTAGTTTTTCTCCAGATAAAGCAACTCTTAACATACCAATAGTTAACCTGTGTACTGTCACAGTTTAGGTTATAATATTCTTGTTTTCACCTGTTTTCCGTTTCACAGCTGCACATCATCACCAATCACTTCCCCACAGCATTTAGTTTCCAGGTTCAGCCACAGTATTTGCAGAATCCTCACTTACCCTTCATGCCACAGCCACGAAAAGTTAAGTCCGATTATGCCTCGTAGTCACAGTTAGTCTTAGTCTTGTTTTTTCTCACAGTGCCACAGTCTTGTTAAGTTTGCTATAGTTAAGTGTTTTGGTCATCCGGCCCTGCCGCACCCTCTGTTTTTGCCTTGCTCCTTGTTTTGTTTTGGAAATAAACTTTTGACTTTTGAGAAGTACTGCATCTGGGTCTTACCTTCCCAACCTTTCCTGACATGTACTGTTAACAACAAAAAAACTGAACTCAAGGCAGGATAATATGATGTATGACGCGCAAGCCAAACACATCCAAGAAATATTTCATGACATGAAGAAGTCAAAGCTGAGCTTCACTGACTGTAAGCAAGGCCAAAGTGACTGAATTTGGAGTCATGAGCGTTCACTGAGCAATAAACTGCTTCTGTCCAGATGACCTCAAATTCAAAATGTTATTTCTTGTAACTCTTCATTGGTGGAGCTTAATCTGTAATTTGAGATATCTGCAACACACCTTCTGACAGCGTAGTTTTCATTAAGATATAAATGCAGATAAATTTGTTTGGGAACTTGTATGATCTGAGATTTTATGGTTGAACAGACAGATATTATACTTAATCCAAAATGTTAGTAAACTTAAACCTGAAGCAAAGGAAACCATCAAACAGTTCATCGGTATGCTTTAGTTCATTTCAGAACAGAGAAGTATAATGCATAACCAAGGATAGTGAGCTCCTGATTACTGGAAATTGATTTTTAAAAAAGCGTTCCACCCTCTGGCTCCATGTGCATGCTATCTGTAATCGATGTTTTGGCCTTCAGGCTTTCTTCAAGATCAGAGAAAAGCTCTGGTTTGTTATGTGGGCCACTTTTTGTTTCATTTAACCCTCCCTTGCCTCCCTAAGATGCTGTTTATATGCACTCTTGCAGCACTTTGAAATCTACAATCACACCGCTGAGGTTACCAGGGGCAAAGTGAGGTTCAGTGTCTTGCCCAAGGACACTTTGACATGTGGAGGAGATGGGGATTGAACCAGTGACCTTCCGGTTGGAGAATGACCAGCAGCCCTCGCATCACACCTAAAAAATGACTAAATCCAGTTGAATATGTGCATAGAATTAATGATGAAGAGGAGCGCTCTCTGACCCAGTTCATTAGTTATATGATGTGTTTGCAAGCTGTTTTGTGTCAGTGCAGGAACATTTCAGACGGTGGAGCCAGGAAGGAAGACGACACAAACAAGAATCTGACCCATATCTTAGCAAAAGGAAACGTCGAGGTCAGCTCTGGAATCAGGTACACACTGCAGGGGACTCTGGCTTTGTGCGTAGGTGCTGTTCTGTTCTATTCTGACCAGAAAGACAAAGAAATGTTTTGAATGCGAGCGAGCTCTGTTTCTCATTGGCAAGTTAATTAATCCTTGATTTAACCCTAGTTTGTTCCATCTGTGATCTAATTTGTTGTTTTGGCCTGATTGCCATTTGCTGTGAGAATACTGTGACACAGAAGTTCTACTAGTATCAATAAAACAAATGAATGGAAGGGAATGGAGCTACCAAACAACCATAGAAGCTGTGAACAACAGCATCAAATGGTCTTACCACATTATTTGAAATGTAAAAGAATATATTATAATTTCACTTTGCACAAGCCAATCCAAGTGCACACAATAATTTCAATGAGTGTCGATCAAGGCTGAAGTAAAAAAGCTGGATCTATTTTCTTCCATATATGTTTAAGTGGTGTCCTGCCATCTGATCCATTCAACATCTATCTTTAAATAAAAAGTTTCACCTCCTCTTCAAGTGTGGTTCGGTCTATCTCAGGCCTCGCTCTTAGTGTTAGGGGCACGGAAAGTAAATTAAACCCATTCGAAAGCACACAAAAAGGCAGGTCTGTGTCTGCGTTTTGGCCGTGACGCTGTGGCTGTTTGCCGTTGAAAGTCAAACAGTGAAAACAGGAAGATGGAAAGCAGTGACACACAATCACCTGCACTTCACAAAACACACTCAGTGTGACGGTCAGTTTCCTGCCTGTGAGGACAGTTTAGATTCTTGGACAGAGAACTGTAGTACAGTAGACACTGAGGTCACGGGGACTTTAAAGGAACACTTAAAGCATCTCTAAACATCTATTTTCCTATCACCAACCCTGTTATAAGGAATACTTCATAAAGCTATTTGTTAACCAAATGATTGTTCTTTTAAAAAAATCTTGCTCTTCTTCAGTGTTTAGCTTCATTATCTGTGTTAGTTTTAGTATTGTGAAATAATCTGGAGACACCCATAATTTCTTCACATATTAACTAAAAAATGGGAAATATGTTCAGTGATTTATTGAATGCAGTTATGGATAGAAATACCCCTAAAAAGGCAAAAAATGGAGTTTATACAATTCTAATCAGCTTGAAAGTGACTATCTGGTCTGAGCTCCTTTATTCTCCAACACAGCCTGAACCCTCTGAGACGAGCTTTCTGTCATTTCTTTAAGGAGTCTTCAGGAATAGTTCTCCAGGCTTCTTGAAGGACATCCCAAAGCTCTTCTTTGGATGTGGGCTGCCTTTTGTTCCGTTCTCTGTCAGATGATCCCACACTGCTTCAATAATGTTGAGGTCCGGGCTCTGGGGAGGATTCATCCCTCCATAAGACCTGTTGCCACTGATTTTCAGTCCACTTCTTGTGTCATTTGGCAGAGCTCAGCCTTTTCTCCCTGTTTCCCTTCCTTAAGAACGGCTTCTTGACAGCCACCCTTCCATGGAGACCATTTCTGATGAGGCTTGGGCCAACAGTAGATGGATCAGCTGAAGGTCCAGATGCATCTCTCAGGTCCTGTCAGGTCTTTGCTGGATTTTTTCCTCTTTCTTAAGGACATCACTTTCAGATCCTGTTCATCTGCTGTAGATAGTTTTTTAGGCCTGACACTTCTTCTTTTGTCTCCACTTGTCCAGTTTCCTCAAATGTTTTAAGGACACACTGCACACCATGCTGAGATATGCCAAGTTTTCAGCTAATAGCTCTTTGGGAATCACCTTGTTGCTGCAGAAATCCTATTTTCTGTCTGTCAAACTGTGTTATCTCTGTTAAGTTGTCTGTTATGTGTCAACACAGCACTGATTAATCCCTTGAGTTAGGTGCCTTTTTTATGCTTGGATGATTCAAAGATAAATAAAAAGTGGCTGACTCCCTAAAAGTAAAATAAAAATAAATGAGGAGTGGCTCAAGAGTTTTGCACATTTCAGGGTCATCACTCTTTTATTTTCTTTGGCTCAGAACTCACTAAAACCATTTCCTTTCCTGTTTTTTAGTTATCGAAACCTATCTCATGCCAGTCCGTGCAACTTCCCATGTTGGACTCTGATGTTCTTACTATCAAAAAGTCTAACATAACTCGTAAAATTTCTTTTTTTCTTTAGCTTTTCCTACAAGACTTTGCTGCATTAAAAAAACACAATTTTTATGAGAAACAATAAAGAAAACTTGAGCGGCAGCCAAGTGTTCAGTAGACAGCAGGACAGCTGATATCAGCCGGGTCATCGTGGCTCCTTGCCGCCCCCTCTGTGTTGGCCCACCCAAGTTCCCATGTTCAACTTCCTTACATTTATCATGCTTTTTAATTTTTTTCAGTATTCAATCAGCAGTGCCACGCGCTGACTTTCAGTAACTTCATCAACATGTTCTTTAGATTTAGAGAAAATCCACTTCCTGAATTGAATGAATTAGTAGGCCACTGACTCTAACCCTGACACGACAAGTAAAACATATTCTGTACACCAGAGACCCAGACGCTGCTACATTCCCACCACTGCTGGATGCAGTCTTGTTATGTCAGCTTCCTCTTCCAGCACAGTATGTCTTCACCATGTAAGAAGTCTTGTGCTGTGTGAATATAAGTTCAATTACAAGTATTAGAGTTGTTCCAGGGTCAGTTAGACCCACTCTATGACCGATTTTGGGCCGTCCTGATGAAATATGATGATCATGAGACAGATCGTAGCGATTCAGTTGGATGTGGTCCCTAAACAGTGTCGTTCTGTAATCAGAGATAGCTTGTGCTCGTTTTCTGACTATGTCAGACATTAAGGATGTCTGCTGCTACGACCTATATCTGCTAATCGGCTCATAAGATCGTAACCTGACGTACAATGATGTGCTAGTCAGAATGACACTGGCACCGTTGTGTGAAAACCAAATAATATAAGTGGAATTAAAACCCGGTATGATGTGTCCTCAAGCTCAGACCATGACATTTGTAAAGAGAAACAGAGGAAAATTACTACTTATCTGTAAGTGGCAAACCAGTAAAATGCTAACACGCAGTAGTAAATGAGTCCTTATTCAGTCTTTCAGCTCAAATAAGCTTTGGAAAATTGTTGAGCTTTTCCCTTTAAAATGCTAATTTAATGGGGTAACTTTCTGTTTTCTTTGGTTTTCCATTTTCCACTTACGTGAATTTAAAGATTTACTTCATTTTTTTTGTTTTTCATTACAAGTTAGAACAGTGAAATTAATATAAAAAAATTAAAACTGGTTACAAAAACAACTCTTACATTAATTTTAACTTATTTGCAGACAGCACTAAGCCAAGAAATTTCATGTTTTCTCTCGTCAGCTTCATTTAATTTGTGAACATTCGTCCAAATATTGGGGCATGGGCCATTAAGCTTTGCAATGAGGTAAAAAATAACTTTCAAACAGCTGATTGTAATCGATCATGACTTGGTCCAAAAGCAGCATCCATGAAAGGCTGAGCTTTAAGGAGCAAAGATGGGCAGAAGATCTCTGGTCTGTTAACAAATATGTGAGGAAATCATTGTTTAAATGTTTCAAAACAAAGTTCTTAAAAGAAAGATTGGAAGGGATTTACATATTTTCCCCTTTACAGTCCAGAATATCATTAAATGATTCAAGCATTCTGGAGGGATTTCCATACATATAGGGCAATGGCCTTAGCAGTTAAGCTGGACAACTGTGATCTTTGTTTCCTGAGACAGCACTGCATCGAGAACCGCCATTCATCACCAGCTGATATAACAACATGGACGAGGGATTACTGTCCTCCCACCTTTGTCAGGTCAGAGTTACATTCATAAATGCCACTTCAAACTTTACTGTTAGGTGGAAAAAAAGCCTCATTCGAACCTTGTCCAGAGGCAGCGTCGACTTCTTTGGGTTCAGAGGCATATGGGATGGACCATCACACAGTGGAAACATGCATTGTGCTCAGAAAAATCAGTATTCCAGGTCTTTGTTGGAATAAAATGAAGGCAATGTGCTCCAAACTGTTACTGGACTGATCTTCCTGCAGTCAGAATCCAACAGAAAATGTTGGAAAGTTTCAAAATGAAAAACAACAACGACCCTGAACTGTTACACACCTCAAGTCATTGGTAGGAAGAACGAGGACAGAAGAACACCTGAAACACTTTATTTTTTGGTGTCCTCACTGCTCTAAGTGTTATATGACAACATTACAAAGTGCACAGTGCTTCACTGTCCTCACTTTTTATTTATTGTGTTTCAGGCCTGATATGCATAAATCGAAGTATATTAACAAATCAAATTAAGTCGGCAAGACCAAACATGAAATATATGCATTTTTCTATTTTCCATACAGTCCCAACACTGACTGGCACCAAAACTGTTGTGCTGGCTACACAGCCAGCACTCCTGGACAAGGAATTCGATTAGCATTAGCATCCGATGCCTCACTGACTGTGTCGGTCTGGCTGATGAAACCTAAGCAGCACCTGTCATCAGGTTGGTCAGAGTTTTATCTGCTGCTATTTTTACTCAAGCAAATAAACCAAATTAAATAAGGAACGATTCAAGTTAAGTTTCAACTTACAACAGACTGAACCTTGTAATGGGGCATGTGCATGTATTTCAGACCTCCTGAGACTCCGTTCCATCTCCCTGTTTCTGGAAAATACAGCTCCAGTGAAACTGAGACAATTTGTTCCTAAATATGCAGAAGTTTATTTACAAATTTCTTCATCTCCCCAAAGTCTTTGGGGTTCCCCTTGCCAAGGTTCAGTTGTTCAGTGTTTTTTCTGTGAATCCATCCACATGAATATTTTACACTTCAATCAAACCAAAGGCAAACATGTCTATATGATGAAAAACGGCCCTGTCATAGTGTGTGCATCATAAATCGATTTGTTTGTCTTATTCGCTGTATTCAACAATAACTTCTGCCCTTCCCCTCCCTCACTGGACATCTCAGACGGTAAGAGCTTTATCTGTAATAAGATCTGTGTAACATCTTTGAAGCACAAAACCAACAGGAGCAGCTGTAGTTTATTGGAAATCATCTTGATGATGGTACAAGCTTTTTATTTTTACTGATCTTTATCAAAAAGAAAACACTGTTATATACTTTGTCAGCAGAATTTCCCATTTTGGCTATATGATAAGGCAGTAAAGATTACAGACTAGATGGGATGTTAATCATCCCCCTGAAAACAGGAACCAATACTGATGTAATACAGTAATAAAATAATGTATTTTTTGTCACAAATGAGTGATATACAGTCAGTTTATTAGAAACGTGTGCTGATACAGCAGTCCTATCATAAATCTTTTTGCCTTTTGGGTTCCAGTGTTCAGGTTTTATCAGCAACTATCTCTTTAGAGGCAGCATTTTCATGACTTGGTCTCATCCACCGATCATGCATCTCAGGTTTTTATACAATAAACAAGAGGCTGCACTCGTGATGGTCAACAGCATCAGAGCCGACACTGTGGCTGCATCTCCCGTCCGCATGGTTCTGAGTTTGAGACTGGCGCCCCGGAGGGGCCTGATTGTCATAATGAGTTGTAAACAGGAGGGAGGACAGTTCAGTGTCAGCTCCCATAAGTGTGGTGGGAAAAGCCCCATCATCATCCTGGCAAACCATGCAGCAATAAACACAGGGAGAGAGGAGAGGAGAGGAGAGGAGAGGGAAAAGGACCAGGGGCTTGTGGAGGACTTTTGAACGCAACAAATGCCGGAGCAGAAACTGTGGCTGAGTCAACCCGAACTGTGTTTGTTTGCTCTGTCTCTTTAGTGTGTAAAGACTATGTATCTCTATCTTTGTGAAGACAAATGTAAGAGTTAGACCTTTAGAGAGCTTTGAGTTTTCTGAAGATATATTTATTAGATTAAAATATCAATAAGTTACGAGAATTGCATTAATTGAATTAATAATACATCTCTTAACCCTTTAATGCAAAGAGTTAGTATTTTGTTTATATCATTTGTGTAATTTATTTGGTCCCATTTAGATTATTTTAAAAAGAAGTGATTCCTCAATCATTTGTTTAAAAGATTATTAGTCGTATTGCCCCAAGAAATTGAGAAAGAAATACAAAGAAATGCTTTTCCATTACACTTGTCATTTTCTCACTTCAGACATTAAAGGGTTAAAGTTTAAACTAAATTTAAAAAAATCAACACCCAAAGAAACACAGGGGAGAAGAGACAGGAAAGAGATAAGCACCCTGAGTTGGAAAGGGGGGAAATGAGGAAAGGAATGTTGACGAGGGAGAAGAGGAAGATGGAGATAGACCAGCTTTTTCCTGTCCTATCCTCAGTAAACAAGAAGGTAATCTAGAGTTTTCATTATACTTGACAAGATACACAAATAAAACAGATCTACATGCCAATATTTGTCAAATGAAAAGCATCCAACGTTATGTTCAGTGAGGCACATCTCACTCAAAAGATCTGAATGCATCAATCAAAAACTGAATATGAATCTCAGTGAATGCAGTTTCCCCGTGCAAAGCTGCGTTTTAAGGATACTGCAGGTGTGTTCTCTTAAGATTTCACCTCCATGTTTTTTAAATGATCTGGGGAAGATATGTATTTATAATCAGGTCAGCTGATCAGTTTTCTTGCTTTTTCTTTAATTTAGTCACATTTGGTGATGTCACTTTGTCCCACAAACAAAGTCAAAAGAATGATGATCAAAAATATAAAGAAGAATAACAAAACATCACAGTCGAGCTGTACCCCAGTAGTCAGAATCAAGGAGTGTCTGTTCATTCATGCTCAGCAGCCTCCAGATGGCTGAGCTTATTTTCTTCCTGCGGGGCTTGTGGGATTCTGCATTGCCTTCACTTTTTACTGTAATTCCCCTATGCGCTATAACTGAAAGGAGAAAAAAAACTTTATGCACCAATAAACACAACTGAGCTCTTATGTGGGGAGGATAACTGTTTTTGCTGTCACATTAAATTTGCAAATATGAAAGAAATCGTGGTGTGAAAGAGACGCCATCAGGCTGCAGGCTGCTCGTTTAAGAGCTGCTATTTTTGTAAAGTATCCTGACAAACCTGCTTACAAAGAGAAAATCATCTATTCAAACGAGGAGCTAAGCTAAGCTTTGGATAAAAGCGTCTGTTAAATGCATAAACATAACATAAGTTGCAAAGACAAATGTTTGCAATGTAAATGTATCACATGATAGTAAGGAAAACAGATTTTGACAGAAAATAACTAAGTGTGAACATCTTACTGTCTTTGAATAGTTTTGTACACATATTGCACGCCAGTTGATAAAGAATGATTTAAAAAGTCATGAATTAGGCAATAAGCTGCTCCCTGAAGCCTTCTTGTTCAAACAAGATTTCACGCATCATAGTTCCTCAAACACATCAAACACGAGTGTGTGTGGGTTCTGCTTGTTGCCCTTCACACACAGCCCGCCGGAGGCCTGATAAAGAGATACAATATTCCTGTGATGGTCACAGCGATAGCCCGTTCGGCTTGCTGGCATAAACACAACATCTGTGGTGTGCTCAGATCTATCTGCTGTGTCACATTGGAAGCAGTCCAGCGGCGGTAACATCAGTGCTCATGTTACACGGATGATGCAGGACGGCAGCTACATGATGCCTAAAGTCCTCTGCTCACTGTTAAGCAGGGTTGTTTGTCTAAGTATCACACTACAACTCATTGTTACAAGTTTCATTGTAATTATGGTGATGTAATTATAGAGCCACAAAATCTGCAAAGAGAGCAAGCTGTGGAGGATGGATGTGTTAAAGGTACTGGGGAGATCACTCTTTGTTTCCATTTTACTTTAAAACGGTTTACAATCTTTATGGTTGACCCATGACAACAAAGGTGATCTATTTCAACCCAAGCCCAAATTGCTTTTGTGTCAAATTGAAGGTCTGTGATTCCTGCTACTAATGAAGAACACAGTCACACTATATTCAGTGTATAAACAAACGGTCAAAATGGTCTTAAGACATGAGTACTTCTAGCATTCTACTGGAAAGTGTGGCACTGTACAAGAAACTGTGCTGTAAGCAGAAAAACAAAACCACCAGAGCCACAAACACTGTTCCATTAGCGCTTACTATGTTTCATTATTACAGTACACAGTATAGCAACCTGATGTCCTCATGTTACCATCAAGTATATACAAAACATAATAAATCATTTGTACCTCAATGTGAATTGAATTGTTTAACTGCATCTAACTAATGGCTAACATTTTATCGGTTTTCAAAGAAAAACAGAAGTAAACATGCAGTAGTTTAGATGGGGTTTGATTGTGGAGTTACAAGCAATTCAAAGACACTGATGTTAGCCAACAAAGTACTAAATGGAACGGCTCCCATCTACTTGAATGCTCTTGCAAAAGGCTTATGTCACAACTCGGTCCCTCCGGTCGTCAAAGGGTTGTCATCCAGCAGTGCCGACACCACGCTTAAGACAATCCAAACTCTTTTCATGTGTCGTTCCACGATGGTGGAATGACCTACCGAGCGCACCAGAACAGGGGCGTCCCTGTCTATCTCCTATCCCAGCTCTTACCCTGTACTTTCCTCTATGCCTGAGCTCGATCTCTACACTGTCAGCTCTGACAGAGTCTGACTCCTTTTTCTGTTTCCTTCCATGTAGCTTATTGTTAGCTGTAATGTTACATCCTCATTTGTAAGTCGCTTTGGATAAAAGCCCTCGTTCTCTGCCCCTTCCTGTCAAGCAACTTTACAATAAAGGCCACTAGAGCCCAAAAATCCTTGAAAATAGTTACCTCAAAACACCAAAAGAGTGAAAATGTTGTCTCAACAATACCCTGGAGATTTCCTGAAGGAGTTCAGTTTCTGTTTTCAATGGTAATGAGACTCTTGGGATTTAAATAAGGTTCAGATTAGAATACTTCAGCTGTAATCCTTCATGTGGAATAAAGCTGCTGAAAGTTTAATATCTTAAAGCTAAAGTGTGCTGATTACACACTGCAGGTCCCATGATCTACCCACCGCCTCTTTTAAACCCTCTGTTGGAGGAAATGCTGACAGATAGCTGTCACCAGCAGTGTGGCTGCTGCTCAGGGTCACTGTTATTACAACAATCCATCAAAGGCCTAATCCTTTTACAGGTGAGTCACAACAGACGGTGACTTCAGACCAGATTACAATGAAGATGACTGGGTCTATCTGGACCAGCAAACCAGACTGTATTATTAGAAAGGCTCAGTGTCTTGCAAGGTAATCGTTTTTTGTTATATCTTTGGAGTAAAATGCCTCACTATGGCATCTGACTTTAATGTCCCTGCAGGGGGTGAGTCATCACAGCACAGCAGTCAGGGTATGTCATCAGCCGGGACCAGAACATGTCTGTTGTGCAGTCTCACATGTGCCAAATTTGTAAAGCTCAGCAGGACATCACTGCACTTTGTGCGTCATATTGAGCTGCAATGGCCCCACCAGGGTGACCATTGCATGCCAGGCTCTGAGGAGTGTGTGTGTGAATGCTTATAAGATATCTATCGCCCTATTTAAAGTTTGCACATTGATGCATCAAATAAAAATGTAGAAAGTTAGAAACATTTAATCAGTTATTGGAGTACAACGTCCTTAAAGACGTTCACTGAAAAACATTTCTCTCTCCTGTATGTGATGTTTGCTGGGAGTTCAGAATTAGATTCAGTGTTCCTTCATCAACGCACAAACTTAAACATAAAGTGGGCATTTTGAAATGATAAACACCAACTGTTCCTAGGAGGCGTTCACCTCCAAATTGCTATGTAAGGAGACATGTTCCCATCTAAAAGTGGAAGTTAGAAAAAAAGACTTCAGAATACAAAGATCTGAGCTTTGCTGTCTGAAATCGGTAAAAATAATTATTCAAAGTTAAACAGTGTAACAAAAAAACAATCTGTTATGTTTATGTGTATTATGTCGAATAAACTGTCCTGTTTTTAACCTCAGAATGAACCCTGCTGTATAACAGCTGTAACACTACCACAAAAGGCACATAGAAGAAGAGTACCGAGGAATCTGTGGTTGTAGAGGCTGTTTTATAAGAGGCTTGAAGTTTCACATTTGAAAAATGGAGGCTCAAACTTATTACCTGATACAAGGACAGGCAGCAGCTGAAAGGTTGATCTCGTCAAGGAAGCAAAAACATGAAACACGGAAGAAAAAAGAATAAATACTCGTGTGGCTTTTCCAACTCAGAATTTGCAGAAGAACAAAATTATTCAGTGATGCCAAAGCTGCTTGTTTTTTCCTCAACAGATAACTTAGCCTACCAATACAGATACTGTACAATCTATTGCTAGACAGTGGGTGGATGACATTTCAGACAGATGCTATCTCAAGCTCGGCCACTAGATGTCAGTAAATGTCATGCACTTTTCCTTTAATAATCATATTAAAATAACCTAAACAAGTAGCCTATAAATGTGCCAACTATTCTTCAACAGAGCAACCTAGCCAGGTTTCCATTAACTAACCAAGCAAACCTGAAGCGATTAAAAAAAAAAAAAAGCTGTAATTCAGACACGTTTCTATTGATTGGTTTGGGTTTGGATTAGAGAGTAAAATTGTGTAAAATAGGCTGTATAGTGTCACCAGAAGGTAGCGGTATAGGCTACATTGCTAGTGACTATATTTCAGTAGAAGGAGTTGTCCTAACTGGAAACAAACTTCAAGGAGGAAAAACAACAAGTGCGGTGGACATCCACAAGAGGAAAGTTGAGGGGGTTCTTCAGAAAAAGCTTCATCTGTGATATTACATCCTTCTCAGAAGACTTCAGTCAGTCATTTGAGATTATTGTTCATCAGCTCAGCCTGGAAACATCTGGTGAGTCATGTTATTTAAATCTTCATTATGTCAGACAAGATTCAACTTCTCTTATTCACATATTCTAAATATGAGTAAGTGGTCTTTGTCATCATTGAACATTCAAACCATACATATGTGTGGTTATATATTTCAGATGTGGTCAAGCACTAACAGAAGTCAGTGACAGCACGAGTCATAAATCCACGTGGTACATCAAAGAAATGGTTTATTCTCTGACGATTCACAGCCATTACGCTCCAAAGCACATAAGACTCACAGATCCACACCTCCACGCAATCCCCTTTCTCTGCTGTTGGCTTTCACTGAGCCGCTCAGTAACCTCCATCACTCATTCAGTCGGTCGGGCATGACATAAAGACTGACAGATGGATGAAAAGATAAGGAGGAAAAATATGACTACAAACTCCTGATATCTGTCTTCAGGAATGTTTAAGATAATTAGATATATCTAGGTGATGCAGTCTACTCTGGATAATTTCTAGCAGTTACAATCTGTCAAGTCTCTCATCTGAATAAGACTTAATTTAATAATATAGATGTTTATCAAGCTTCTTCCTTTAGAGTTTGAATGCTGAGAGCTGCATGTAGAAATAAGTGAAGCAAAAAGAAGATAAAATAATAACAGACTTCTTCATAATGTACGTCGGACATCAATCTTAGCAAGGCCTGTGTGCCAAAGTCCTATGTTTGGTTTATCCAATCGTAATACTGTATATTAAGCAATGTTTGCACCGTCGCCTCACAGCGAGAGGGTTCCAGGTTCAGCTCCCTGCTGGGGCCTTTCTGTGTGGAGTTTGCATGTTCTCCCCGTGTATGCGTGGGTTCTCCCTCCCACCATCCATAAACATGCATGTTAGGTTAATTGGTGTCTCTCAATCCTCCCTCGGAGCGAGCATGGTTGTTTGTCTCGTTTGTCTCTGTGTGGCCCTGTGATGGACTGGCGACCTGTCAGGGGTGCACCCTGCCTCTCGCCCGATGACCGCTGGGATAGACTCCACCATAATTTCTATCAGCTTTACACATTTAAAACTGTAGCAAAAGGGACTGGTGTGCATTTACAGTTTATCAAATTATGTCCCCACAGCAGTTCTGAAATCACAGAACCCCCACATAACAAATAGAGCCATGCAATGAATTAAATAATCTGTGAAAGACAACAAACTAACTTCTGTAAGCGTTCTCACATCGAGTTAACAGTAAGTATCTAAATGGCTACATATAATACTAACTTAATACTTAATACTTAAATACTTTTTGGGACAGGGTATGTTGTTGTCCTGGCACAGCCTGAACATGGCGTCTGTCACCACAGTGCACGTTAGACAAGATGACAATGCTGCTGAGAGCAGCAGAGAACAGCAACAGAGAGCCACCACATGATTACAGCTTCCAGCCCGCCATCAGCTGCCGAGCTGAGTCATGAGACTGAGGCCCGAGGAGCCACACTGTCATCATGTGGCTGTCTCACCTGTTCATGAGTGTGTGTAGGTGTGTGACAAACAAAAGCAGAGGACAGCAAGTTGGGCCTATAGATTTTTTTAACCCTTTACCATCCATCAAAAGAAACCAAAGGGCTCAGTGAACAGGCAGCCTTGCACTAAATGAGCGCATCATTGTGCTTAACTTCCGCTGCATCACATATGGTCGAGTTTCAGCTGTCTATGATATTGTTATTTACTCTCAAATTGGGGGGCGAGCGTCGATGACGTCATCCCAGTAGACGAGTGTGTAGAAAGCCCTCTATAAGCCCCCCGATAGCCACCAATAACAACAACACAGCAGCTATGAGCTAACAGAGCTATAGTACAAGTTCGTTCAGTCATTCTTCTTAAAGTATTGGTGAAATAAAGACAGATAATGCCTTATTTAGAGGCTGCATCGTCTAAGCCCCGTTCACTCCGTTATATGGATCTCCAGTTATCTAAATATCTTCTGAAGGACACCGACTTTCGCCAAACTGTTCTCGGTGAGTAGATGAACGTATTTCATGCCAGAAATAAGGTCCAGGTTTAAAAATACCAGAGTTCCCCTTTAATGTGGTGATGAACTGAATATACTCACACAGTGGCTCCATATCTATCTATCTACATGAAATCAGGTTACTGTTACTGAGCAGTCAATTGGGTCTTTGAGCCTTTTTCAGCAAGATATATACAATTCAAAACAAGTCCACTAAACATAAGTGCCCTTCATTGCTTAAAAAACAAACAAAAAAGACATCCATTATCTGCCTACAACTCATCTTGAACCATCAAAACCAACATAGATAGCACACTGGGTGATCACTGCTCTATAAAACCTAGCAACTATTCACTTGAGATGATCCAAGTGCTCTTTTATCTTCTCGATTAAATGTGCAAAGATGGCAGAGGCAGTGTCTGTTGCTGCTCCTCTGCAGAGGCTGTGTACAGCTGTTCTGCTTAAAGCACAACAGTTTATCTCTATTCCGCTTCTTTATCTCAACAGCAAACTATTAAATGAGATTAACCACAAAAGCAGAGCAGTTACAGCTGTTTCAAGCTCTGTATCCAAAATTCAAGTATTTTTCAACCTGTAAACGGGCAGAAGGAAAGACAGAAATAAAAAGTTTCATCCTCAGCATTTGCAGTCTGATGAAAGCTGACTCAAAGAAACCCACAGCTGATTTGTCAGAGGTTATGTTGACGGTCAGTAACACCGTACTTTAGTGGTTACTTCTGGTCCAAACCTTTCGGTGAGGATATTTCCCTGTGCCTGCAGGGGTTTTCTCCAGGAGCTCAGGTTGCTTCACATCTGAGAAGTCCTCTGCAGAAAGGCCAGACCGAGCTTCAGCGGAGATAAAAACTCCATCTCGTTATGGCCTAAAATTCTGTCTCTACTGGTTTGTCGCATGAAATGTCACGAAGAAATATCTAAGGAATGCCAGACAGGGAAACTCACCACAGACCGTTTATCACTACAAGGCACAATACACACTCAGAGTTTAGCTGTACTTTCATGTGTCTCACTTCCTGTTTCTATATACAGGAAGCTTCGACTCAATCAAAAAAAAAAAAAGCTCTATTTACATCCAGAGCCCCTCTGCTGATCAGCAGCCTGCTTACAGTCTCAAAGCCATCAAATGAAACAAAGAGCCCGATAAGAATCTTCATAAAAGGTGAAGTGGTCACAATAACGGGAGCTTTGATCCTTTGTACAGTCTCGACTGTTTTGTTAATCAATGAGGTATCTTTTCCAGGCTTTCATAGCCTCTGACCTCTGTTTGACCTTTTTGAACAGGTTACGGTGTCTAAAGTAGTTCATTTTGATAGTTTTCTAAGGTCTGGGATCTGCTTTTGTTGCAAAATTGAGGAAGTTAGAAGGGGCAGAGTATACGATTCAACTAAAGTGCAAAACTCAATCCATCATTAGGAGGGAATCTCATGCAATTTTTTGTGATTCACCAATAAAATCTGTCTCATGCAGGATGATTTGTTGTCTCAGAGCGAACTGAATGCCTCTATTTTACAACCTACATATTGGAATTCGTGTTTTTCATATTCGAACATTGTAAGCCTGACCTACAATGCTGTGCTACAACAGCTCCTTCTACTTCTGGTGTCTGTTTGATGGAGCGTCATTTATGTTTTTATATCAAGCAGTTTGCTAAATCACACACACATCCTGCACCTTTGTATCCCAGCAACACTGTAACACTCTACTTATGTCTTATACATTACCCTGCCATGTCATGCCTTTATTAGATGTTGTCTTATTTCCTCACGTTCCACAGTCAAACCACAATGTAGCACAACAACATATAATGTGTTTTCGACAGGTTACTGGGCTGAAAGTTAAATGATGTTTACAGTATTCTGATGCACAAATGCTTAATTTATGCTTGAACATCCAATCAAGCCACTGCCTACACTGTTGTTGACCACATTGTAGCTTTCATGTAGCCTGACGTGCACCTCCCCAGATATCTAACTACACAGCTATGTGTGATTTGTCTTTGTCTACGTGATATTTACAGAACATGCTGCTCTGCTCAAGCATAAAACCTCTGACACAATAAAAGAAAAAAAACTTTCAGTCCTACACATTACTCGAACACTGAAACCAGTATTCTGGCTGCAGCTACGAGTTCTTTTCATATTTTCAAAGTTCTGCCGGTCAGCGTGTCCGTTTCTATTTCTTAGGTCGTAACTATGACAACTTAAATCGTACTGTTCAGACATTGCAGGGAGTTTGATAAGGTTGTGACAGACTGCTGAATTCTGGCTGGACAGACCCAGACGACACTTGTGGAGGTTCTGTTAGCAGTGACATTTTTCTGCATTTGTGTTGCCTGCTTTGCAGCTTCCTGTCCTCTTAGCAACTTGCTGGACAGAGTGCATTTATATCAGCCATCAGATCTACTTGGTCAGATCAGCTGACCCTTAATTTGTAATGCACCTGTATTCTGATCTTTACAGTAATGCATGAGCATGAACACCTTCTTCTATGTGCCAGCAGGCTGGACAACAGCTTTGAATACGCCATTGTTTTGTACATTTATGCTATTGTTGAACATTTAAGCTTTGTGTGTCTAAAAATGACACTGTTACAGCTCATTAATTACACTAAACAGGCAGTGACACAACAAAAGGAAGGATGATAGATGCTCACCAATGCTCCGAACAACCTTTAAACTACAGATTTTGAGACCTAATTTTAGCAGCCACTGACCCAACACGAAGCATGTTTACATGACACGAGCAAAATTACTGTTAGTCAGACCAAAACCAGACTTCTAAAACTCCTGTAAACATGTTCATTTTAACGACACTATGAAAATGAGCTTTTAAAAATGGAACCCAGATAGCGAGACTGGGGATTGAATCACTCTACATTTACACATTCAACTACACTCAAATGGTCCAAGATGCTCTGCACATGCTCCACAGTTCCATCTTTTTTTATACGAACACTTGCTGTGGAGTGGATTCAGCTGCACTTACATGTACAATGACCTCCTACAGAGACAGGTAGAAGCAGCAGAATGTCTTGGACATTTACTCACAGCTCTGGTTCGATCAAATGGCCAGGTTGAGCTGTAACTGCAGTAACTTTCAGTACGTCAGCTGGAACAGAAACAGTGAAATGGACAAAGCAGTGAACTGATTATGAATCGTGACTCTGAGGTGAATCATGTTTTTTCTCAAACCCTTAATGAGATAAATCCTTAGCGGTCTTACACACCATTTCCTTGATGTCTCCCCCTAGTGTAATTCTAGTAAAAGCCGCGTCTAAAGTAATACTTGAAAAGTTTGTGAACCCTAAAACTATGTGCTTCTGACTCATTTTGAAGTACACTGACTTTTGTTATTTACATTTGCGGGTGGGAAACTGCGTGGGGGCTGCCCAGCACCTCAGCGTTTTGTTTTGTTTTGATGACGTCTTTGTGGCCTCCTCAACATAAACACAAGCTCAAGTGTATGGCTGTGCATGTGCAGGGGCCATGTCACACAGAGATTTGAGTAGTGTTACATCCCAGTAGGCGGAGCCAAAGAGCAATAGTAAATTTATCAAATTCTCACGTTTTACTTTGACAAATCGCCAAGAATTCAACTGAACTGTTACATCCTGCAGCCTTTGTGTCAGTTTCCATAGTTTGAGCCAATGGCAAAACACCCATTTAAGGGGTTTAGCTGCAAACACCATGACACAGGTGAATGCTCACAACAATGCATGTAACGAGTCGAAAAAGAGTCAAAAAAAGAGAAAAAGTGGACACGGATGACAAAAACATTCAGGGGCCTGAAGGTGAGATGCCGAGGAAAAGACTGCTGGTAGTTAATCCTGGTTGTTCATTTAATGCTTGAGTGATTGTGCAGCCGTCCACGTTTCATAGCCCTCACATCCTCGACCTGATGCCCTGCAGGGAAAATTAATGACTTCAATGAAAGCGCCATATTTCCCTGCAATGTGTCCCGCATCGAGCTGTATTGGACACATTCGGCTCTGATCACCTCACCAGAGCTTGTTACAGTAAAACTGATAAGAAATAATGAGGTGTTTCAACTGCGTGTGTGTGTGTGTGAGTCAGAGCAGATGATAAACTTCTTGCATACTGCTGCAGGATGTGATGTATGATACTTGTGTCTTTTCAGTTGAGCACCTGTGTTGCTGCCTTAAATCATAGCAGATGACAAGACATTTTAGTTTTCTTCTGCTTACAACCAACCAATGTCTTTGCAGTACGTTTTCATTACTTATCACGTGAAGCGTTTGCAGCACAATCGGAGATATACAAGTTCACTTTGTACCACTAAGTTTTGTTTGAACTTTCCATGCAGCTGGAACAGAAGACGGTTGTGTCTTTTTACCAGTAGTGTGTCCCCAGCCAGTTATTCTTCAACCACTAACTTCAGTCTTCATGTTGTTTTTGATTCATCTGCTTGGACCAAACTGATTTTTCCTCCTATGCATTGCTGATACCATGACTCATACCATTCTTGACCATGACTCCCCTCCCTTTGCCAGCTGTCTTATTTGTATAGTGTTTTGCGCTGTGACTGTTCAGAGTGACATTTGTGACGAATGATGTTCCAGCTGAGATCTGGATGCAGAGGTGTCAGCACTTGTAATGATGGGCTGCAGAGAAACTCTCATTTCTGAGGATGACCTGCTATACTTATTCCATCGTGGCTCTGCGTCTGTGTGTATGTGAGAGACACACAAATATATCAGCCTATATTTCTGTTGAGTCAAGGCCGTAGGAGGATAAGTGGGTGAATATGTGAAGATTTATGCATTCAGACAGGATTTAACTCAAATGGATGCTCAACAGTATGCCCACACACACACACAACTCACATTAGAGAGGCCTTAAGAAAGGCACACCAACAAAAAAAGACTGTATAGGAGAGCTGAAGACGTTTCAGAGTGAAAGCTGAAAATGATCAATGGCTTAAAGAAATGCAGTGACTCATTTTTACAAACACAAAAAACCCAAGACACACTCTTATATTTGTCAAGTGGTGGATTCAGCCCAAAATAACCTTTTACATGCAAAAGTGTAAACACATGAGGAGGAGCAGGACAGACGTGATCATTTAAAAGAAAGACGAACCATGTTAACATGTCCATAAGATCAGCAATCAATGAGTAAATCTGCTGTGAATCAGCCCTATCAGCTGTCTCAGAGAGACGAGGTCAGAAGATTGGAGGAACCAGTCCTGACTATCATGTGGTTGAGCCGTGCAGCTATTTTGCACGTGCTGTGAGGAAAAAACTAAATGAGAAGCTAGCAAGTTACAGGAGATGGATTCTGGTTATGTACTTTTATCAAACGCAGTTAGAAATTACTTAAGAATTCATGCATAAATACATGAATGAATTAAATAATCAATAAACAAATGAATGAATAAATGCTCTAGATAAATAATGTTGTGCTGTGTAATGGCATCTGCCCAAGCCTGTAGAAGTGGGCTCATCATATGTGGCTGATGGTGTTAATTAAACCCAAGTTTAACGACCCTATAAATAAATTTTTACACAACTCGTTGGTAGAGACTTATACATATCTGGAGTACATCTTCTGGAGGAAGAGATAGAGCCTGAAATACTAAATAAATGTTGTTGAAAGAGCTCAGCCCATACAAAGCTGTTACTGTCAAATAATTCTATTATACCCATGTGATATAACTGAGTATAATTCCACATAGTAACCAGCACCATGTTTGATTATATCAATGTACATCAGCAGCCCATCTGAGTTTTGTGTATCCATGCAGGGTGAGGGACAGAAGGAGGATTTATTCACCGTGATTTATACAAAGTCTTATCTCAGCATGTTTCTCTCATACCGGGCAACGAAAGATGCTAGCTCCCGGTAGCCCCTGGCTATCTTCTCACTGTAGCTTGTGTTGGCTTCTCATTTCATGGCGGGCATAGAAGTGGGCGGGGCTAGAGCAGCATACTCATACCCAAGTCATTCTGAAGTCATGACATTTGTTATCATGGAATGACTCTATTCTGTGTATTTGTGCTAAAAGACTTTGAATGTGAGGATATTCTGTCAGTTCTCTACTGATTTGTTTCAAGTTTGTGACCTAATTTCTTTAGCTATGGTAACAATTAGTCATAGCTGAGGCTAAATTTTGATTTTTCTTTTTAGATTTTTGGGGTTGGGAGCCGATTAGGTCAACCACTGTCCACACTGGTTTGAATACAAAAGTGTGTGCGTGTGTGTGTGCATGCTTGAAGGCTTGTTTGCTCATCTGAGATGTTGCCAGGATGTAGCTGCTTCCTCTGCCACTTCCTGTTATGTCTCTTTACATATAATCGGTCAGTTCTATTCTGGCTAATAGTGTCGAGTGAAACGTGGGCAGCTTTAACTATTCTTTGTTTCTCTGTGATCTCCAGCACATGCGGGATCAAAATATTTCACATGGAGGAAGACAGTCAAATCATCGAGACCAGTGAATGTTGATCACTATGATAATGTGTGTTTAAATGAAGTATTTTCCAGAATTAACAAACATTTGTTTTAACTTTGAATAATGGTTCTGACTCAGTTTATCACACTTTTTCACCAGAAAACAACAAACTAAATATATATTTTGAATTTCTGAACTTTATTTTATCATAGAATTCCTAAAAAGATTTTATTTGTATATATTTATTACTGTGAGAACTGAAATCTGATGGCATTATGCACATGTTTTGCTCTGATATCATAACGTAACGCATGAATGTTACATCCAGCAGATACAACAAACTATTTGCAACGTGTTTATTCAGTAAAATAAATTCTATCAAAAAAAGAAAACTTGCACCCAGTAAGAGGAAACCTCAAACTCTGCAGAATAATTGCTTCTATAAACTAAAATGCGTCTGGGTATGTTTCAGTATATTTTGAATTTCACTGAAAACAAACAGCCTTCTCTGTCAGCGTGGCTGCAGCCAAAGCCGGCAGACAGTCAGGCTGAGAGCAGCGAGGTTATCACAAATGTGAAAATGACAAACTACTCCAGATTAAAACTGGCTAAATTAAACATTCATAAAAAATGTGATTTAGAGTGTGGGTTGAGAGTTAGCCAGCTGCCAAGCTAAGGGATTAACCTCAGGAAAAGCATGCACACTTCTGTATTATCACTGTTTCCCTAGTGGCAAATTAACTTTTCATCAACTACTGTCCAGCCTGCAGGATACTATGACTATGTACTATATAACCCATATAAATTGCAGCTTCTCAGTCCCTTTAAGGGCTTTAAAGCTTGAGGCTCAGTGTGACTCCTCTAGAAATATGTGACATTAAACTCATATTTAACTCTTCCACTGTCATTTTTTAAGATTTCTGTCCTGATTGATTTGTTGACATGCTCAGTAACCATGGCAAGAGCAACTTGGCAATTTGGTACAATGCTCCTTTTGCAACTGTTATCTCAGTAACACCAGAGATAGGCATTCAGTTTATCTAATTGTAGTAGATTTCTGCACACCTGCTGTGTACAGAGGAGTCAATCACCCTGCATTAGAGCTGCAGGATAAAATTGAATCACGACTTTCCCCACACATTTAACTGAACCTGCAGCCTCGTTCTTGCAGAACAAGTTGCTATTGGAACATTTATTCATACACACACGATACGGTAGCTTCATAATAAAGGGGCACATAAACTGTGAGATGGCAAAGTTTCACTTTTACGGATCTTTTGTAAGGGCAGCGTAAAGAAAAAGTGATGCAAACCTCCAACTAGGACTGATCGTGAAGTTGTGACAGTCCACCATACAACCCCTCCTGCCTCCTGATAAGTGTTTTTGAACATCCTGCAGTTGTGGAACATCACATTTATAACAGTTTTGTGTAATGCCAAACATCTTACGATTTGGAAAGGCAAATGTAAGCATCCAACAATGCTGGAAGCCGAAAATTGGACAAACATTAAAATTTTAAAGCTTTTATTGCTGAACTGCTACGTTTTTATCTGTGGACCAACGTAACTATTTCATATTCTGAAGGTCTGAAGATAAGATTATCAGGTTTAGGTTGAATAGTAAAATTAGATATCTGTTTATAGCAGTGTTTCTCAGTTTCGGTCCTCATGACCCACTGCCCTGCGTGTTTTCAATGTTTCCCTCCTCCACCACACCCGATTCAAATGATTGGCTCCTTATCAGGCCACTGCAGAGCTTGATGACGAGCTGATCATTTCAATCAGGTGTGGTGGAGGAGGGAAATATCGAAAACATGCAGGGCAGTGGGTCATGAGGACTGGAACTGAGAAACACTGGTTTGTAGTTACATAATCTGACTTTTTTCTGTTGTAAAGATCAGTCAGTGCATATTTCTCCTCACTCAGCACAGCCCTGACCCTGCTGTATTTGTCCCCAACAAGGTGAGCTACATATTGCTTACAATTACGAATCACTGTTGGAAACTTACTGACTTTGTCCGTGTATTTATTTCTTCAAAATAACCAGCCTTGAATGTAGCGATGTGTTCGACGAAACTGCCCAGTGAGCATGAGTCCTCACTGAGAGCAACTCTTATCAGAGTCGTTTTCTATGGAAGTACAACCAGGATCAGAACAGGCCTTTTCAAAGGTTGCATTTTCAGAATAAGTGACGGCTGGTTGACATGAAGTCTTGTCGGGCGTTAAATCGGTTGCTATGTCTGACTTATTGTTTTGTCTGATAGCATGAATGGAAAAAGTGTAAAGAAGAAAGGCTTAATTAGGAATTCAGTCATATTAAATTACAACATTTGAAAGCAGAGATAGGAAAGAAGCAATTGCTGGCACAGGTTGACAAAAGGTCAAATGCAAATACTTGTTCTATAGTATTATTATTATCTGTCTGAAATACAGGAGTAGAACATATCAGCTGAATTCATATTGATTTGCAAATGGCTACCTGCAGTATCTGCCTCCAACAGTAGCTCCATCAGAAAGGATACACAGAAACATAGAGGAGGCAGTTTCTCAACCGGAAAAGTTGAAACAGCAGGAGAATATGATTATCTGTCATGCTGCAACATTTATGGACAAACAGAATGAATCTGGCAGCATAAAACCAGAAATGATTAAATTACTGACAGCATAGCCTTAAGAATGATTGATTGTCAAAGTTTCAGCTTAATATGTAGGAAACGCTTGTACAGAAAGCGAGGAACCAGAAATAAGAGAAAGCATACTGCACGTGTCTGCACCCTGCTGGGTCTACAACCACATAATCAATCAATTCAGGAGCTAAACAGATCAACTGAGAGACGGGCTAACAAAACCAAAGAGCGCCATCCTTCAAGCTTTCGTTTAGTTCAGGTGGAGCGGGAACATTTTGACAATGCTGTTATTTATTCAGTGACATAATCTGTAGGATTCCTCTGAAGAGCACAATGAAACTTCCTTATCTATGAGCCCTCTAAGACACCTTTGTATTGTGGAAATGATCAAATATTGTGATAAAATAATACAAAAATGTAGCAGCTTCATAATAAAAAAAACAGTCCATAATTTACTGACTGGCCACTATCAGTGTAAAGCTGCCGCAGATGTTTTCCTAGCGTTAGCAGTAACATAATACAGTAAACACAACCCTGTAAGGTTCCAGAACAAATAGTAAAAGGGAGCTTTGTTTGTATGCATTGTGTTCCTGTGTTTCTCTTGTTCATAGGAAAAAAGCTTGGATTCATGGCAGGAGATGATTACTGAGTGTAAATCTATCAAAGCACCACTGCAGATAAAACGTTAACGAGAATAAATTCTGAATTAATCAGGGATCTGTTTTAATAACCCAACATATTTACTTAAACTATCACAGAGGAAATATGGAACCAAGAGCAAGCTGACGGTGAAGCAATACACTGGATTTAAAAGAAAATAGCAAACATTCATAGTCTAACAGCATGTTTCATACATCCTTCAGATTAAAATGGGTTTAATTCACAAACTATGACATTTGTTTCAAATAACAAGTAATAAAGTCAAGAAAAAACAAAGAATGTTTACTGTGTCAGTACTAATAGTTACTGGAGAACCCGATCTCATGACAGGACGTGAAAAATGGATGTTGGTCCACAGCTCAGAACGATAAAATGTGTACAACTACTTCCTTTTGTTTTACTCCTTTCCCTACAATGAAGCAGCTTGAGCTTTGATATGTCACCGTGTCATCCTTCTACGTCTTTATACATCCTCTCAAGTCGTGAAATTTGAACTCTTAGTTCTTTTTACATCCACTTCTGGCCTCTTGTTACTGTTGGTTTGGCCACAAATGCTCGGTCAAAGGTGCTAATCCCTGAACTGTGACGCATGAGACTGCTAGTTTGAGACAAATTTTTACACTCCTTGTTTTTTCTTATACTTTCCTTCCCACTTAGACTGTGCTCTCTTCTACAATGACGTGGCTTAGGAGTTACAGGAGTACATGAGTGGAATAAGAATTAACCTCTGCGGTAAGGCTTAGATCTTACAGACTACAAGGTGAAGCTTACAAAAATATGAATTGTTGGGGGTTACACATTTTAATATTCATGGATCCAACACTGCCCTATAGAAACCAAAAGCTTAGGGATATGTTGTCATCTCCTAATTTACAGTGAGAGTTTTTGTGGCTCTTTAAATCTGTAAAAAACATACAGATAAGACACATTTGAAAAGAATAAAAACATACTGAGCCTGTCATTGCTGTCTTTGGGTCACTTTCTGTCTAAACTGTGAATATCTATAATTCATACAAGAGCTACATTATCATCTTTCCTCTGCTGTCATTAAAGTTTGATCTCATCATCTACATAATCTATTCTTAAAGCGGTCGATAGACACGGACCTGATGAGATGCAGTGGACAGAGACGGCTTTCAATCATCTGACACTTCCATTTTTATGATCTATCTGACTGTATGTCTCAGATTTAATCCAGATTAATTCTCCATTAAACACTTCCTCAACAAGAGGACAGCAGGGCTTCTATGTTTCTGCTTAAACTGATTTGCTTTAGGCTCATGCAAGCAAGTGGAAAGAAGAAATATGATAGAAAAATGGAGCCAAGATTGGAAATAGAACTGTAAAAGACCAAATTTGATATTTTTACAAAAAAAGTCCAGCTGCAGCTTCATGTCAGCTCTGAGAGCAAAGTAGCAGCCAAATCCTCCCACACTTCCCTTCTTGAACACCCAACATATCACAAAACAACAGTTTGTTTTGGCATCGTGATCAAGCTAAAACTGAAGCTCATTCCCTGCTTCACAAAAAACAACAACAACAACTCACACGCCAACATCTGGCCATTTTTCTCACGAGAAGCGGTGGAATCTGCAATGATGGAAACCTGAAACCCACGTGAACATGTGAATTTTTCCTGAGCTCCACATAGATATAGAAGGATCTTTTTGAACAGTCTACACGGCAGCTTGCAGCTCTCTCTCAGTCTGTTTGTTCAGGGATTGCTCAGCTGAATCAGTCCACCCACAAGCAGTGGTCTGCCACAGCATGCAGGTTATCAGATTCAATTCCCTCCTGTTACATTTGTGGCTACATTTACAGATACATTAATATTCCAATATCAACCCAATATTCCAACATTATCTTCATCCCAAATGAGGTCATATTCAGAGTTAGCAGTGATCAAATGAAGCTATGTTGCTCATATTCCCACTATGAAGACATGCTAACACCTTATGCATAAGATTTGTCATACCGGATGACATAATAGTGACTTTCATGGTAATTTTACAATGCATGCTGTCAGCTCCAGATTTGCCAGGTCGGCTCATTAATAAACGACTTTCGTGTTGTTTTGGGCCTATTTTCACACACTGGGTTGCTAGTTTCTATCACAAGATCTGGAAGTATTGCTTTTGTCTGAATTTAACGCAGGACAGGAAGAAACAGGTTAATACTCCCTGTCCTGAATAATATGGATGTAATGAAGGCCTTGGATAGGCGAAAATATTGCATGAACACACTGAATGTGTAATTCTGGGCTGATATTAGTGCCGATGTTAAAATTAACGATTTAGTCGATGGCTGATAATTATACTGACTGTTTATTGTAATCTATTTTCCCTTTATTTCCAGGGGAGAGCATTCAATTTGGTTTACAAAATAATAACGACTAGTTTAAAAGTATTTCAGCCCTAATAAAGCCAAACATCAACAGCTGTCAGGCCGATATATCTGTGCATCTCTTGCATATAGGTAAGGTAATGTGACCAGAAGTGAATTACTAGAGTATGATCACATGTCAACATGAATATGAATGAAATATCCTTCCTGCAACATCATCAAAAGGTCATCTTATTTAGATTAAGGTCGGTTATCTAAATATATATGTGTGCAGGTACACATAGCCAGTGTTATCCCTGTAATAAGCAATGTCTGTACTACTGGTATCAGTATACTATGGCCAACAGAAAAGCAGTCAATAATCTTTAGTTCATCAAGTTTATCCATGTTTAAAGTAACATATATATACCCACTTAGTTTAAATAGTTCGGAGGAGTATTCGGGTCACAAAATAGACAGAAAACGTTGTAAACGTCGAAATGTCGAGAATAAAGTTTAAATTTTGAGAATAAAGCTTAAAAACTTCAAGATTAAAGTCGAATAATTAAATCAAACCACCATTAGCGCATAGAAAATGCCTTGCATAGACAAACTGGTGAAATTACAATTCAGAATATGTTTTAGTAATAAGGATAATTCTCTCTTTGAGGACATAAACACTGTGTGAATATAAGAAGAAGTACTAGAATAAGAAACATCACAGACATGGCCGTAGTTCTTCAGGCTGATATAGCTGCTAATGGACAAATGTAAGAGCACCGATGGTTACACCTGCGTGCAATACATGGAGGATAAAGACAGAGAAGTTTCAACTTTGTTCTCAACACTTCGACTTTATTTTCAATATTACAACTTTATAAATATATAAAGTAAAAAAAATATTTAAAAAATATGAATAAATTAGTGTGACACTAATACTCAGTCGTAAAAATAGAGATGTGCATGAAGTTGGGAATGAGATTGATTAAAAAGATAAGGAGGTAATATATGAGATGGTAGAATCCAAAAAAGGAAGATGCAAAACAGAGATAGAGGGGGGAAGAGGTTGCAGATGAAAGAAAATAAAAAGGAGACACATTGATTTTGGAAAAGAAGAGAAGGAAAGATAGGAAATTGTCAGAGAGGAGAGGAGGTAAGTGGAGAGAAAGACTGAGGTTTAATGGGAAAGACAAAAGGTCAAACGGAGAAGGGTAGATGGGTATCGACCATCTGAAATGGCTCTAATGCTGGACACAGGTGTGTGTGTCTGACAGGGCTGTCCACAGACAGACTTAGTGATCTCATCGTGTCTCGGGTGCATTTAGACGCGGCATCAGACACACACATGTACTGTGGCTAACCCACCTCTTATCTGCGTCTCCCCCTCTCTGCCTCTTTCTTTTGTCCCCTCTTTTGTTTAGGTTTCCACTCCGGGGCGGCAGGCCATCAGGGACGTCATTTCAGCGTCACACAGAGATGCGCTCCATTGCAACATTACAAAAAGCCTCACTGCAGTATTTCAGGAAAGCCTTTAAAGTTTGTGCATAGCGGGATTCTTTTTTTATCTAAGAAATACACCAACACATCTGACCTGCCTGGGTCATTGTTACTGAGTGTAGATGGATGGACAGAAAACAATAGCTGTGTAAATAACACAAGGGCCTGTGGAACTGTGACCTCTGATCAGTCTAAGCTCAACAAGGAGGACCAGTCTGACTGCACTTTATGCATTTAAATGGCTGTCACATGGGTCTGTTTCGGTCCGTGAAAGACCTCATCCCAGTTCTGAGTGCTACGCCTGTTTTTGAGCATCTACTTCCTGCTTGAGCGTGCGTTACAGCGGGAAGTTGTTGCAATATTCGTAAACAGATGGCATGTAAACAAATCCTGTTGTGATCTCCCCTGCGTAGGAAGCCTTTTGTGTCTGTCTGCAGAAAACCGGAGAAACATGAGAACATGACTAAACTTTTTTTAAAGCTGGTGAGTCAGTCTGTTAAAGATTTTATGGACCTCAAACTAATATAGTTGTAGTTAGCCACATGCTAGTTAGCACGTATAATGTCAGTGACTTCTGTGCAGGATCGACCGTTATAGACAAGGAATCGGCTCCTTTTAATTAATTGTGTTGACTGTTTGATTAAAGGTAGGGAAATCATTCTCTTCATTTGCAGCGTGCTTTGGACAAACTTAAAGGGGAACTCTGGTATTTTTAAACCTAGACCTTATCTCTGGCATGAAATACGTTCATCTACTCACAGAGAACAGTTTGGTGAAAGTCGGCGTCCTTTGGAAGATATTTAGATTCCTCGAGATCCATATAACGGAGTGAACGGGGCTTAGACGATGCAGCCTCTAAATAAGGCATTATCTGTCTTTATTTCACCAATACTTTAAGAAGAATGAATGAATGAACGCGTACGACGCCTGCTGCTGCAGCACAGCTCATTCACTCCGGTAAGAACGTCCATCGTACTCAAAAGTTGTTGTCAAAATCTGATAAATATCCTGCCATGTTGCACAAAACTAGCAGCAGCAAACTCCAAGTTAGCCGACTGTCACAGAGAAAGGAGTAAATAAACTGTGCTACAGGGGGGCTAATCTAAATATCTTCCGAAGGACGCCGACTTTCACCAAACTGTTCTCGGTGAGTAGATGAACGTATTTCATGCCAGAAATAATATCCAGGTTTAAAAATACTGGAGTTCCCCTTTAAGGCTAAGTGCAAGGTGCAAAGGGTGAGATGAGTTTAATCTCTGGCAATTTAGGGTTATAAATTCACAGGCGTGCCACAAAAACAATAAATATCTAAAGCAATAAAACATTATTAAGTAAATATGCACATAAATATCCACAGAAATGTACACACGCTCATATATTACACATGTGGAAATGTAAAGATCAATAATAGAACTGTTAAAAGCGTTTCCATTATTTTCACTTCTACTTTTTCATTTATTTTCGAGTATATTTCTATTTTTTCTTTCTGTTTTTCTACATTTTTCATTGTACATTTTTATCGTTTTTTGTTATGATCTGTTCACTTTGGCTTCTTTTCATTTTATCTTTGCCGTTCCTTTCTGTCTTGCTTTTCTCTTCTTTTGCTTTGAGCCAGTCTTGTTTGATCATGAGCTTCCTCTCCATGAACTGCTCTTATTCTATGACGATTCATCTTTTAATTACTGCACTTTCTCAAAATGAAAGCTGATAATTTTTTGCTTTAAGGGCTTCTTTACCAGCTTCTTCCAGTACCAAGCCTGTATTTCTAATATGCTTGAAGCTTTGGCTAGAGTTCAGTCAGGGAGCTCTGATCCATGTTGTTCACCCTTTCTTTCTTACCACTCCTTCTTTCCCACGCTGTCAAACCTTAATCATGAGGTCATTTCTCCTATCCAGTGGTCTGATGATGCAGCATCTGAGTCAAATCACCAAATTTTAAACAAATTTTTTGCACACTAAACGTTTTCTAACTGTCATACACCTGTACATTTGTATTTGTATTATGTCAAAAATTTAAAATTTAAATGTTTCAAATCCAAATCTGGAAAGGTAAACACTAAAGCCTCATTTCCACATACCTGCGTATTCATATGTGACTCAAGCGAAGATGATTCAATACATCACATTAACACTTACATTTATGCATTAAGCAGACGCTTTTAAGGATATACAATATTTCACTTAAATCTCTTTCTGAGGAAATATAAGGTAGACATTTTGCATTATTCAGTAGTTGTAGTTGTAGAAGTGGTGTAAAACCAAGGTTGTTTTCCATAAGTCAGAGGAAACTTTTATTTTAGGCTTTGTAGATGTAATACAGTTGAAGATTCTGAAACTAAGTAGTTCAGAAAAAGATTTAAATGCATGGTTAGGAGGAAATAAGTGGTAGATAAAGGTGAGTCGTCATGTAACAGAAACAGGTCATAAAGAGAAAGCAGACTCATGCTCAAACCTGATTGGCTCAGAGCAAAGACTATGTACCAGGAATGTGTGCAATTTCATGTGTTCTCATGTAAATGTGCACAAAAAGGACGCCCCTTCGGGCACGCTTTGGCATCTGATTTAAACACATTGTGAGCTTTTAATGTCGTTTTAAGCTGTTAAATTACTCACCTATTGTTAGGGAGTGTCATCCTGTCACTGTACATAGAGTGAAATCAGTCTTTGAATAACGTTGTTGTTTCATGAGAACTAGCGGAACTAAACAGGCGCTTTCATCCAACAGCCCTTTACTTTTGTTTTATCAGACCTTCTGCACTGACAAAGCTGTGCTGTGGAGAGGGAAATCTGTATGCCGACAGCAGTCAACCTGGGCTCGAGTTTTAGCAGCAACGACTTGTTGCTTGTTGTCTTTCCTCTCGCTCTCCAGCTCTTTAAAACCGCTAAAATATGGATTAAAAAAAATTAAGCTGCATTTGCAATGTGGAAGAAAATCAGAGCTGCTCTGTGATGACACTTAAGCTGTTAACTGTTGAATCTGTTTAAAAACTGAGCCAAAAAGGAAAAACTCTAAATTAATCTGAATATTTTACAATCTCAGAAATGGAGAAATATTGAGACTATTAAAGGAGCATTGTGTAATTGTCTGCTGTTTGTCAGATTCTGTAATTTCCGATTGCGTTTGAACGGCTGAAAGAATCTTAGTATTACACTTTGATTGAAATCAGCTGATCTCCATAACATGGTGCCCAGTAATTTCTGTCCAGCTAACAAAGCTACTTAGTAGTTTTGGTGTATAAACTCACGTGAATCAACAGTTTTCTACAGGGAGCTACAGATCAGCTGATCGTCTGCAAAGTAGCAGTAACATATATATATGTGTTAACACATATTAACATATAACCATCGAATTACAGTTCATGAAATAATGATATAAAATAATTGGGTGCTTGTAATTCAACAGTCCTTTAATGAAGTGATAGAACAGTAAAACATCACATCTCTAATGTCTGGTGACTTAACTATTAAGATCTCTTTCAAGAGCAAACTAATGACTGAGAAGCATCAAATAATTTTGTCATTGCCATGACAACCGATAAAGCGTACACTGGCAGGACATTTTGGTATTGATGCAAATGAGCTCCTGACGCTGTGAAAACGAAAGCGATCACACAGAAGAAAAACAAAACTCTGCTCTAAGACTCCCAGTTAAACCCTGAACTATTCCCTGTGTGTGTGTGTGTGTTGGGGGGGGGGGGGGGGGGGACTCAAACTAATTTCACCTTCAGTCGCTTGTGAATCATTGCTCTAAAGAGGAAACAAAAGTTGATCAAAGTTGATATGAGCTGTGATCTGGCAGACTGACAGTGATAGAACCACACAGCTGAGGGATTACTGTGGGAAGCCTTTGTCAGGCACTTCAATACAGAGTTACATGCACAAATGCCACTTCAGACTTTACTGTGCAGAAAAGGAGCCTTGTGTTAAAGGGGAACTCTGGTATTTTTAAACCTGGACCTTATTTCTGGCATGAAATACGTTCATCTACTCACCGAGAACAGTTTGGTGAAAGTCGGCGTCCTTCAGAAGATATTTAGATAACTGGAGATCCATATAACGGAGTGAACGGGGCTTAGAGGATGCAGCCTCTAAATAAGGCATTATCTGTCTTTATTTCACCAATACTTTAAGAAGAATGAATGAATGAACGTGTGCTATAGCTCTGTTAGCTCATAGCTGCTGTTATGTGGCTACTTGCAGCTATAGGAGAGCTAATGGAGGGATTTCTACACAGGCACTCTACTGGGACCACTTCATCCACATGAGTTCCTGTGTATGAAATTCGATGCTTCGTCACACCTGAATTCAAAAGAAACGGGTCGTCTCACCTCCAGTGACTCTAGTTGTCACACGTTTAATCTTCCATGCACCAGTTATGCTTTCATAACATCCAAACTGAACTTTACAAACTTTACTCCAAACTGTCTTCACAAACACACCCAAGAAATAAAGCAATCAGGGAGGGGTTCTTGTGACAGTCATATATAATGTGCTGCAGTGGGTGTGGGTTCTTCTGTCCGGCTACCGGTTAAAGTCACTCATTTGAAATGCAGCTGTTAATCACAGTGATTACTTGACCACACAGGCTCTTAAGTGCTACTTATCAGAACTCCTCTGAGAGCCATCACACCATCAGTGCTATCTGTTTCACATCCATCCTCTCTTTATCCTCCTGTTCTGTCACTATATCCATCATCCTTTTCTTCTTCTCCCTTTGCACACCTGCTTTACAACAGGTCATTTTTCTTTTGGCCCATAAAAACCTACAGGTTCTTGTCATTCACCAACAGTCTGTTTCTCATTTGTCTTATCTATCCTTGGATCACCTTTCATGATATATATATTTTGTATGGTCCATATTGTCATGTTTGACAGAAAACCATGACTTACTGCTGTGGTTGTTGTCATCTGGGTCCAATCAAACCCTCTGATATGTGTTACTTGCCCAGTAGTCAAACCTACTTGTCTGAAGTATTCTCTTGTGGTGAGTTACTATAATTCATCGATGTACCAGACAGACCATTATTGTTTATAGTTTTAAGCAAGCACAATGTATTAAAATTAGATCTTCCATGTATGTATTTGAATATTCATAAAACTTCTATCACTAAAAATTAGCATTTTTTCTTTTTCACTTCATAATAAAATGAAATGACAACAAAGAAAATGTGATAGTTTGGTTTTATCTGCACAGCATCATTTTCTACCACTTCTGTGGGAGATTCCTCCGTCATTTCCCTTTGTAGTCATGCTGTCCAGCCTCTTTGTCATCTAGTACTTTCTGTTTTAAAAGCGTTTTAAAATCTTTTTTCCAAGGACTTTGCCAACTTGTAGGAACACTTTGAACACAAATCCTGTCATTTGCTTGTTAATCCTTCGAGTTGTGTGTTTGAGGTCATAAATGCCTTGGTGTGATAACAACGGGATCCGACTGGACCACAAGACTCAGCCCAAAGCTTAGCGAATAGCTACCAAACAACAAGGGGTGTCCCCTGAACTTATATACAACATCAACAACGTCTGCTGTGTCTAAAGATTAAGATCAGATTTACTGTCGTGCATACAGTCATTCACACTAAATGTGTCCTCTGCTTTTAACCCATCCAGGTTGGCACCTGTTGGCACATGCACAGGGTCACACACTCATAGAGACAGGTGCCATATACCCAGCATGGAGCATGCAGGTTCAGTGCCTTGCTCAAGGGCACCTCAGCCATGACAGGGAGGTGGACTGACATGCTTTCATAACATCTAATGAAAGCTGTCAATTTCACCAATCTTTTTGAGTGGCGAGAATGGGAATCAAACCACCAACCCTCCAGTTATTGGACGACCCACTCTAACCACTGAACCATCTACAATCAGTCTACTCTCTATTCCCACTAAAAAGTCCTGAGCTCGACTTCAGCAGCTTAATAAAATTCCTTCTTTTGGTGCCTCAGGAGTCTGTGTTTTAACATGAACTTCCATAAAATCACTCTCTGTAGCAATCGTTGTATTGAACTTTCTCAAACTATTTCCCTGAAACTGCCAATAAAAAGATAAAAGGTAACATCTCGATGACAGAACTACACATGGCAGATGTATGAGAACAGTTATGTGAGAGCTGAAAATCAGCCTCAGCATGTAGCTGAATGCAGGTATGTTTACCGGGCTTTCTGAACGTCTGTTTGGCCAATCACTGAGAGCACATTTTGCATTGGTATCAAAAGAATGAGAGTAAATACAGGTTGAGAAATAATGGTTAACAAATAGCGTCGCTTTGTCCTTAGAATCAGCTGCTGTCTGTTTATTCCTGGTTTATAAACCCCGTCTGGAGAAAATATCTAAAGCTTGAACTGAAAATACTTCCATTGACATCATCTTGACTTCATGTATGGATCCCGTCATGCAAAACATGTGATGCGATGTCTGTTTGTGAGGCTGCTCAGCCGCCATCGCCACGGATTCCTATTGTTGATTACATTTCCTTTCAGCTCCAGTTGATCAGGCAGGTGAATCAGTCGACATCTACTCACACTGCTGTCTGATCTCTGGGGAAGATTGCTCCGGAGGTGTGATGGAGGTGAAGGTGGTGTGCGTTTGAGTGTGTGTGTGCTTGGTTTAAGTGGTGGAAAAAAGAACTGGCAGGTCAGTAAAGCTGCTGCAGCTTTTAGCAAACCACAATCATCCTTCTGCCTTCAAGGTTGGAGCTAAAACTGTACAGCTTATCTTTCTAGCGAGGTCAGAAATAGTTCAATACAAGAGATGGAGGAGGAGCAGGGTGGAGACAGAAGAAAGGCTTGTTTACTTGCAACGTTGTAAATGATGCATGATATAGAGAATACAGGAAGCAACAGAGTAATGCGTGGAGATTCAGTGGACCGTGAATAACAGTTCAGCATTTCCAGATTGCATTTTCTGTTTTTCATTCAGTCTTATTATGTGATTTAAGTGACTGAGCGACTGAGCCAGGGGGGGAAAAACTGACTAATGTCTCAGAATAGGTAGAAGGAAGGCGGGTGCAAACAGAGAGAAGATGATATTAATTATAATTTCACAACTGCTGGAGTAGAAAACTTTAATTGCGTGTGAAGAACAGTGGATTTATCGTTGAAACATTTCTACTCAGTTCAATGACGCAAAACCCTTTCCTGGAGATCACTGGCTGTTTGTCTGCGGCGGCTCATGTGCGCCTCAGTTTAATGAAAGTGAAGTACCACCGTATTTGTGAATATAAGCATCAAAATACGAGTTATTCTTAAACTAGAGAAGTTCAAATCTTATTAAAGCCTTTGCTGTTTCAAAGCCTTCTCAACAGTTCTCTCTTCACAAAGAAGCAGGAGTTTTATCTATCCACAGGTCCAGTTAAAAGAAATGCTCCTTCAGGTAATTAAAGGTACAAAATTACTGACAATTAGTTACACAGCTGTACATAATTGTAATTTTAATGTATCAGGAAATGCTTTATCTGAGCTCTTGTGAATTTATTCTGATCTTTAAATTGAATGAAACGCTTCCGCTTTGTAGTTTATTGAATATTTCATCGGTGTTCCTTCACTAATATTTGTTGCTTAAATATTCGCAAAGAATGAACAGTGGCGAGGCTCTTTGCTCTGTGACCTCACAGCAAGAACATTCCTGGTTCACCTCTGGACCCTTCTGGAGCTTACATGTCCTCCCTGTGCCTGTATGTTTTTCTGATACGCTGGTTTCTTCCCACATGTCAGCCCATTTTGCTGTTTGTCTCAGCTCTGTGATGAACTGGCACCCTGAATCTTGCCTGATAACAGTAGGAATAAAAGCATGTTTTTGTTCTGGGAATGTAGGGGTTAATATTCTTTTGGTATAAGGTACATTTTGGCAATAGGTGGACAAAATTTCTCTTTCAAGGGTGCAGGCAGGAAGGTACATAATGTACTGATTCTCAAGGTACAGTGCATGTGCCCTACAGGGGGAACAAATGACACAGCATATGCAGCTTTATGAGACCATTCCTGCACCTCTGTTTTCTAATGGTTAGCTCACAATACATTGCAGGAAAAAGCTGATGATTATTCATAGTAAATACTATAAATATAAATAGTTTTCAGAAATGTCTAATTTTAATATAAGGTATCATTAAAGAGAAAGAAAATTCAAACTGAGACAGAACAGTTAAGAATGAAACTAGTTTAGAGCTGAATGCTTGGTCAGCTTGCAAAACTGTGGTCTTTTTTTCTGTTACAGCTTCGTTAATCATCCGGTTGTGACAGAAAACTAACACATGAAAGGAGTCCTTATAAACCATAAGCTTTCAGGGTGAAAAATAATCATAATTATAATTATAATAAATCTGTTTCTCAAAGCGTTGTGAAACATTTGTTTTGCACATATCGCACAGCCAGACTCTTTAAAAGTCAAACCTTTCATACTCTTGTTGCCAGAAATGAAGATTTAATATCCACAGACCACTTTGTAAAAATGACTGTGCAAGATGAAGGCAATGAATAAGCAGCAAGTTAAACAAGCACGTTCTTAAGGTTCACTAAGGCAATGCAAATCATTTAAACCACATAGTTAACTATGGCATTAAGTGTGGTTGTGCTCCATCTCTCTTATTAACAAACAAAGCAAAACACTGCTGGAGAGGATCAGTGGAAGCTGATTCAGTTGTTCACTCTCATGATTTATTAATTGTCTGCAGTCAGAGCAGCGACAGGGGAAACAAGTGCCTGCTGCTGTGCCATGCCAATGCTGCCGGCTCGGCCTGTTTGCCGTTTGAGAAGCAGTTTGACTTTTGATACGAGCTGTTGGGAGTTAAAACCAGCTGAAAGCCTGCGGTGGGAAGAGTGGACGTGATGTGACATTCCAAGTGAGCGCAAAGTTAAGAGGAAGAGCAGAGGAGACGTTGGTGCTTGTATCATTTCAGGTCAAAAAAACACTTTAACAGCTCGTGCAGCGGGAGCATCAAGTTCACGTACTGCGGCGTTTAACCCACGCATGCACGCGTAACACTGAAGACACAAGTGGGATGCATTATAGGATGAGAACACATATAGACCCTCATAGATAGATAGATAGATAGATAGATAGATAGATAGATAGATAGATAGATAGATAGATAGATAGATAGATAGATAGATAGATAGATAGATAGATAGATAGATAGATAGATAGATAGATAGATAGATAGATAGATAGATAGATAGATAGATAGATAGATAGATAGATTCGCTACGTTTCCCTGAGCACGTTAATTGTATGTTGTAAATTAGAACTATTTAAACAACTGTTTATTAATTAGGAAGGAGATGCCTCCCTGTTTCTACCAGAGCGAAATGCCGCCTGTGGTGACACTTTCAGTATAAAGAGTGAAGAGCTCATTAAAAGCGCAAGGCTGTACTCACATTCAGCAGGTTCCGGGGTTCCCGGTCACTTCCCAGTCAGAGCGTATCCACACAAAAAGTCGATTTATCTCTTTAAACGTCCAAAAGAAACGCTCAGAGTGGCGGTGAAAGCGGCAGGGCGCGACACGACAGGGTGATGAGCGGAGCGGCAACAGCCGGCTGACTGAGACGCAAACACTTCTCAGGGAGACTGAGAGTCAGAGAGGCGGCACGATGACTCCATGACGCGCTCTCTGCTTCTCTGCGCGCGCACGCGTGTATCTCCGCTTGTTTCTTGTGTGGTTCTTCATTTATTTGTCTGTAGCGATATACAATAATAGACTGAGTAATTCCATCAATTACGAAAACCCTGCAAGCAGGATCATTCAGTTTGTAAAAGAAAAAAACAGTTTTACTTCCACCTCTGCTAGTTATCCGGTCCACTGACTTTGGTTCTGCAATATATTTCAACAGCACCATGAGCTAAATCACTGAAACGAGTTCAAGCATAATAACGTAGGTAGAATTACACTTGAGCATTAGTAAGATCATTAAGTAGCAGCCAGGTGCTGCAGGTCAAATGAACTTCATTAACCGATCATCAGTAAGTGTGAGCACCTCTATAAAAAGCACAAGTTTAATCAGTTTGCTGGTCTGGAGCATTCAAGTGTCAAGGAGGAAAGACGTCAGCAAAGATTTTAGAGAATGCTTCCCATGAACACGGTTAGTAAAATACTGATGTTTTACTGTAACTGATGGCTTGTTTGACAATTGTTTGCTGACTCATCGGCTCATTTTTGGGAAGTTTGGCCTCTTTCTCTGCCACGAAAGCAGCCCCGGAAGTGAATAAAAATAATTTAAATAAGTTTTAGTTGGGGAAAAGTCCTATCACTAAACCTCCAAAAAACTGTAAATGTATGAGCTTAGATTTGTATTCAGCCTGCTCACTCCCAGCAATCACCTCATCAAGTCCCATAAAAACGACCCCATGCAGCTTGTTTCTGCTCTGTTTTTATGGCACTGAGCACCAAGACAGAGAATCTGTCTCGCAAGCCTTTTTGTTTCTCTTTACCTTCATGCCCAAGGCTTTTGCCTTTGTGTCATCTGTCCTCAGAAAAGTTTTAAGATGCTCACTGATCTTTATACTGTATAATCTAGTCTATAGACTGCATGATCATTTCTTACATACAGAGGTATAATTAAACAATTTCAAGTTACAAAGTGGCCCATGACCAGCTAAAAATGCCACAGGAGAATCTTTTTAAGATACATTGACACAGATTTAGACTGAGAGTGATTAATTTCACAGAAAATAGGTGCAATAAAGCATTCAGAATGAACCACAATGTATTTTCCTTTAGATGCTTTGTACGTGTACATGTTGTTCATTGTTTGCATTATTGGACTTATATGGAAGCCGAGAGAAAATCCACATAATGATGTCATTTCAAAACCTGCACATTGTAATTTAATTAAAGAATAATTCAAATTGACACCATTTTAAAACCACTTTTAGAGTATTCTACACTATAAGAGACAACAAATCTGACTAACCAAAGTAAAAACACACTTTATACGGTTTGCATGTTTATTTCTATGCAGAAGACAATTATTGGCATAGCTGACTGAGTCACAGGCATGTGACAATGAAATAAAGGCATTCCACACCAGAGAACATTCATGAGCAACTCTGAATAACTGAACACAGCTTTGGCAGTGCTAAACAAAAGAGGAATTCTTTGCAGATCACATTAAAACATAACCCTGCACATGTTGAGATGGTTTAGATTGGAAATAGCAGCAAGAAATAACTACTTTCTAAATGATATAGGCAATTATTACGCTCTCTAATCAGTAAAACAGCAATAAAAAATCATAATCATACACCACCACACAAGAGTGATCACACAATGATCAAGGGCTACAATTCATAAAATAAGATCAGCTTATTTACCTTTGGAAGACTAAGAAACAACATGACGGCATCTTTTCAAAATCCCCTAAACCCACTAAGCAACTAGGCCACATGGATTTTGGCCAAGTGTTTAATTTGCTTTCTGATTTTTATCACATGAGATTGACACCTAAAGTTTGAGTAAAAGTATAAAAGTTTATCTAAATGACAAGGGCTCGACCTACAATTACAAATTTGTAACAAAGACCAAATCGAGCGTGCATGGAGGAGGGAGTCATTTTGCTTTGCTAAGGCAGACGGCAGAACCCATTCTGTAAGCCATATCCATTATCCTTCATACCCAGCTATGAAACATGCTCTGCAGTTATGCATCAGATAGATAAAGTTCTACAGGAGGATCACAACTGTTCGGTGAAAATCTAACTTTTTCATCAATTTGTTTAGTTAGATTTTCACCAGGCTGTTACAGCCACCTGCCAGGAGGGTGCTGCAGCCCCTGAGCACCCCCACTTCCAACATCCCTGTGTACTTTCTTTCTTTCTTTCTTCTCTTACTGTTTGAGTCAAAGTTTCCTGACTGGAAACTCTATCACAAAGTTAGATATCGTGAGAGTTATTTTTTACATGAAAGACTAACAGAGATCTGAGTATACTGCACTGCATTTCCTGTTCTCATCAGTCTGCACACACTTACGCACTCAGAGTGTAATAACTGAAGCATGTTATGGACAAATCAACTTCAAAGGAAAAATGCCTGTTCTTTAAAAATCTCTCTCCTTCTTTCTCTTACACACCTCATATCCAGCAACTGGTGAAAAACCTTAAGTTAAAACCTTTTTTCCTTTAGAATCAAATCGTGTCTCTCCTTTAAGGCCAAGAAGAAACTTGTTGCCACCACTTTTCCATCTGTGTTGGATTATGGGGATGCTTTTTACGTGCATTAAATGCTGTTAGGTTCATCACAAGCCTTAAAACCCTCTCACATCACTGCACACTGCTCCAGTTGGACTGTCTGCCCTGTGCTTCTGCAGATTCAAACACTGGCATAGTGTCTTTTATGAAGCTATTCATGGTCTGCTCCGAAATTAGCCTGAGAACCACATCTTTCAGAGAAGTACAGGAAGTTATTGTCTCTGTATGATTAAATGTACTGAGGTTTTGTTGTTTTGATTCATGTTGTGGTTATACTTGTATTACTTTTAGTGTAGACTGTGTGTATTGTGGTGTTGTCTTTACTGACCTGGACTGCTGCCTCTCTGCAGCTTGTTCTCAGTTTAGTGGTTTATTTCTCTTTTTAAAAATAACTTTGCCCATATTTCTTGTTTGACACATCAGTGATGACACTACACAGGCATGATATTCTCTTTGTTCCTGCCTGCCTCTGGCTTGATCCAGTGTGCAACTGCATCATCCCATCTTAGTGATGTGCTTTGTACCCTGCCCTCGTTTTTGCATTAACAGCTGCTTGCTAACATCACTTAAATGTGATAGATGGTATCAAATGGTCTCTTGGTTTTAAATCAAATCAGTGACAGTGCAAATGAATCAAGAATTGGAATTAGGTCATTTTCCTGAAATGATTTTCCACTATGTTCTCAGTAGTCATGAGTAGTTTACATGCATTCTTTTGTATCATTTGTGGCACTGTTATCCAAAGTGCTCACATCAAAATGTTTCTCCACATGTACAGTATCACACCCATCAGCCTGCAGCAGCTCTGTTGAGACAGATGGAGTCTCCTAAACATTGGAGAGGATCCAGGCCTGTGAAACAGCAACAAAATGAACGCCATGCAGAGATGAAAGCATTTTTGTGGCTGCACAAAGCATTATAATGACTTTTTCATGACAACTCGGTGGATTTTCTGTGAGGTGGGTAGGTCTGAAACAGCAGTATACTGTAAGACTAAGGAGTCAGCTGCCGTCCTGGGCAGCTGGTATTCAGTATTTGAGTAATTTCATTTTAATTTAGTACCTTACACTCAGTTGGTCAATGTCAACCCAGTTCAGAAAAGACGAGTCTTTGGCAGTTTTTAAAAGAGAAGAAAATGACTTTTCTTTACTTCAGAATTTACAGCTTTGTCAGGTCTGGGCACCTAAATTGCCTGGTTATGCAGAGGCATTAACAATTATTAGATTTTGGCTCTGAAAATGATTTGGTAACGTCTGCGCAGGAGAAGCAAGCTGGGTAGGTGTAGGCATTGAAAACTACCTGGTTGGCGTTGAGAAAACATCGAGATTTGAGTTAAAAGAGACCTTCTCACAGTCAGAATAGTTACATGCATAGCTGAGTCGAGCTATGGTTGTAGCCCAACATGGACCACCAATAATGTCCCAGTATTCATGCACAGGAGCAGAGTCCAGTTATTTACTGAGGTATGACTGACAGGTAAAAGAAGACCGTAAAAGAATGAACGTTCAGGACATTCTCCTGCTTGCATATGGAAATACTGTATTTCCTTGTGTAATACTGTTGTACAGCAGCTAATGGAATCCTACTGTATATAAATGAGCCCTCATGCAGTTTTTTTTATACTCAGCAGGTTGACCAGCACATAAATTGATGTTACGCAGCAACACCCCATACATCAACATGTGGCTCAACAGGCCGTTGGCAGCAGCTCAGACACCCTGGTGACACAGAGAAAAGATTATCAAACAACCTGCATTCCTGACCCTTTCTCCAAGCATTTCCTCTCTCCCACTCCCTCTTTCTTTTGTTTTAACCTCAGCTTTCTTGGTATTTCAGTCTCTTTCTCAGACCCATTTGAACAGTATAACCCACCTTTTATAACACTTTTTGCAACAAAGTCGCACATCTGGATTTGGTTCATGAATGCTGCTTTTCTGAAATGATGCTGTTAAAAAGTTTCTACATAAGAACCCAGCTACACAACCCAAGTTTTCATATCTCCACAGATAGGTCCTACATTTTAAGGAAAAATATTGAAATCTCAGACAGTTTTGAGCAGATTTTTTTTATGTGGGAACCCCTGGTTGAATTGACACAAAATGCTTGTGCAGAATTTTTAGGAAACCATGTCCAACCTGCTAATAAATTAAAACTTCTGCTTCTACTTTGTAGTCAGATTTTACATGATTTGTACAGGAGTGCATCACTTTTGAGTTAAACAGCTAGTCATGAGATGCAGATGCAGTTGCATTCAAACAATAGCCCCTGCATGGAGGAGGAAGTCTTATAAAAGTCCAAATCTGTAAATGCTGAGGAGTCCGATAACGTTTGTATGTTGTAAACTTTGTCAGAGGCTTTTTTCATGCGATGGTACACCCTTTAATTTGCTGTCAGTTTAAGTATACGCTTAGCTGTTGATTTATTACTAATTAGTTAATGGTTATCAGGATGGTTTCTGGGGCTGCTGGACTATCCTAAACATATTTATTTGTGTGGTTGGGGCAGGACCAGTCACCTTGAAATGAAAGATTCTCTAACATGCAACAGAAGGTTTAATGAAAACCAAAAACATGATGTTGTTAAGTGATAGTCCAGACTGGTGATGAACTTGGGTCTTCCAGATGACAGTCCTGTGGGATTTTTTCTTCTGATGTATATAGAAAAAAAGGGAAAATGTGAGTTCCAGCACCACAAATGAATAGTTTACATTTCCTAACAGTTTGATGGGAAACCTTCAGATACACAATAAAAAACTGAGTGGGATCCTCTGGGACGACATTGTGAGGTAATCAAATATCTGAGAGTACTAAAATGAGATGTTTTCACCCTTTTTTTGTGAATTATTGGGGATGCTGAAATATATATCGGGCTTACACTGATATAGCCTGTTGACTGCAATGGGGCTGCTGATAAATAGGACAACATCAAGTGATGGCAGTGGCTGAGATCTGTGTCCTGATTGTGTCATAGTGACTTTGCCCTGAAAATGAGAAGATTTATTTACATCCCATTTCTTTAGGCCCAACATTGAAAAGTCGCTTATTTTTAATACACTTGAAAGAACTGGGGCTAATTCAAAGACAGCATCATGAGGGGTTAACATACTTTGAAACTGTCGCTATTCAGATTCTAGACTTTATTTAAACAAACTAAAGACACAACTGGGCTGGATAACCAGAGGCTAAACTTATGAAAGAAAAAAACAAAAGACATAACTAACCAGAGGATAACGAGACGACAAGAAACAGAAAACAAACTGGAACAAACAGAAAAACAACAGCGAGGATCTGAAAAAGATGGAGATAAACCACAGAGCTTATACACTGAAGTGGCTGATGAGACAAGCGGCAGCAGCGGAGGCCAGAACTTAAAGATAAACACGAGAACAGAACTGAGGCAAGACTGGACTGAGATTACACAAGAAGTGGACTGAAAATCAGTGGCAACAGGTCTTATGGAGGGATGAATCCTCCCCAGAGCCCGGACCTCAACATTATTGAAGCAGTGTGGGATCATCTGACAGAGAACGGAACAAAAGGCAGCCCACATCCAAAGAAGAGCTTTGGGATGTCCTTCAAGAAGCCTGGAGAACTATTCCTGAAGACTCCTTAAAGAAATGACAGAAAGCTTGTCTCAGAGGGTTCAGACCAGATATTCAAGCCTCTTAGAATTGTACACATGTTATGGGGACATAAATCTGTGTATCCTACCACTGTGTTGAGAGTAGCCACCTTTCTGGGAACCAGTAGCAGGTCCTCATGAATATATATTTATATATGATATATATTTATCTGTAAAAGTTGGATTGGGTTATGTTAAGGTATACAGCGTCATAGTTCTGAAACTGAATGCTAGTCAGGGTAATGCCATCTGAGGCGGCGCATGTTTGCGTTTGAGAGCGCGACAGCCTCAGGGATGTACTTTCACTCACTGTTGATCCCAGACTGTCAGAATCTTCCATTCTGTGTTATTTCATTAAGTGTCACAGGGAACATGAGAACAAATCAGTGCATTTTCTTTTCTCACGACTCTTCTCCCATCAGAAAAAACAATAATAACACTCATGTACATGTTTTATATATCTCATACATTTTTCCTTTCACACCAAACAGGTAGAGTGAAATAAAAAAATCACTGTTATGGGATCAGTACTTGAACTGAATAAGTCATTTTATGACTTTATCTCATCAGTTTCTTCACTTCAAATAAGCTGATTTGAGCCAAAAATATCGTTGGAACCAAATTCTGGTGATTTCTGAATTTTCAGGAGTCCGTTACATGTATATATATTATATATATTGTATTTATATAGATATAGATATAGATATATATCTATATCTATATATATATAGTAATATATATGTATATATTATGTACATGCCTACTTCCTCACTTTTCTTGAGTGTGTTGCTGGTTTTAAATTCTGGATTTGTACAAAACTTCTGAATAAAATGAAGTTGGTCATTGAGAACAGTTACATGCACAACTGAGTCCAACTCCAGCTCAATAATCTTCTTATTGAAGATGCCATTTAACTGAACCACTGTAACTGCTCCTGTATACAAGCACAGGAGCAGAATGGAGTATTTGACTGATTTATGTCAAAGGCTCCAATGTTGTGGAATTTGGTCAGAAAACGTTCAAGATATTCCTGCTGCTAATAACTTTCTCTGTGGGCGATCGTGGTATTTGTGGCATGATTTGCAGCATAAACGTTGTCTTTAAGTTACTTGAATGGAGATTTTTTTCAGATGATGCTGCGGTTATGAAAATCAGGATTTTATTAGAGCAGAGCGACAGCCTGAAAATGCTTTAAGAGAAGTTGATACGCATCCTTAATGGGCTGATTTTCAGCCACAGTTTCTGACATTCTTACCCATTTATCAAACTAAACAGCAAAATATGTGACTGCAGCTTTATTGGGTATTTGTCTGCATTACTATACAGTTACACATCTCTGTTTTTACAAAAAGATGGAACTTTTGAGCATGTATGGAGCACCTAGACCCATTTTAATCTTGTTGAGTGTACTCATGCAGAAGTGATTTGATTTGGTTTTTGAAAGCTTCGTGTTTTGTACGATTTTAATCAAACTAACATAATATTTACATGTATTTTTGTTTTTTGTGTGACAATTTATTTCTAGTCTTATGTAAACATGTGAAGAAAAGCATTTCTCTGTGGTTATATTTGTAAAATAAAGGTGCAAACAGATGAAAAAACTACAGATTAGATGTTTCGTTGCGTTTTAAAAAATTCAGTTTGTATATTACTTTCAGAAAATGAAGAGAATGTGAGGAAAGTGTGACGTGGCAGCGCTGCAAATGTGTAAAAAAGAATGAAGAAAGAAGAATTTAAAGTGTTACCGTGACCCTCTGAATGCCAAAAGACTTCTGATGTCTTTGTCTTCCATCTTTAAGGTTTGTGCAGACCTCATCCTGCCTCCTCTTCCACGTCCCCTGTGTCACCCCGGTCCTCAGTTTCTCTGTTTATTATGTTAAAGTTGAGGGTATCCTATGTCTCTCATTCCTACTTTTACTGTATGGGAAGTTCTTGAATGTGAGGTCGGCGATAAATCCCACAGAGCTCATAAAACCTACAGAAACAAACTATTTTTTACATCCTAATATATGAAGAGACATACATAGTAAAGTTATTCTTTACTCAGTTTACAGAGGGACATGGGAAGGTTATTTCTACAGGATACAGCAAGTAAATAATACATGAGTGTTTTCATTTCAATTTACCCAAAAAGGTTTTCAAGCTTAAATATCTTCTTGAACTCGTTGTTTTCTTAGCCGACATTATTTCAGTGAGTTTAACGGAGTGCATATCATTCTTATTACAGAAATTCTGCTTCTAACATGTTAAATAAAGCATTAATGTCTCTAAATTATCACCAAATAAACTTATAAAGGCTGCACTCTTAGGCAGAAATCACTGTGAGATCAGGTGCCTTTGCATGTTGGATCTGGAGTTTCAGAGTAGTTGAGAGGTTTGGTACCTTATTCACCGGCACTAAACATCATCCACACAGTGCCAGGTCTCCACAGCACAACATTTCTTACATGAGCACCAAATCGAGGGTCAGAGTTAGCAGCTCTCACATCATGAACCGCCTTGTTCAGTTGACAATTCACCAAAGATTTAAACACTTTGTACGTCTAACTAGCAAAAGTTAAGGAAGCCTTGAAGATAAGTCAGACCGAAGAGACAAATAACCTCTAGAAATGTGCAATAAATATCGGAATTATCTTTACTTTTGACGGCTGTATTAACCACTTTCACTGCATGAGAAAGAAAAAGATTCAGTTTCATTAATATGTTGCAAAAATATAATCCATGGCAGTGAGAGTCTTTAACTACTTCATCAAGTTTTTACACCATCATAAAATGATAAATATTGCACATCTTGTTTTTTACACAGTCCATCTGTTGGAGAATGTCAGTGTTCATTTTGCCCTGATGTCTGCCATAAAAAAATATATAATAATATAATTTAACCCTCAGAGCCAAAAACACATAAAACAGATTTTGAAAGGTTTTACAGGGTGAAATAAAATGATTTTCAGCTGTTGCTGTGATGGGAAGGATTCAGATAGACACAGTGGACACAGTGGTGCAGCAAATATAATGGAAAAGAGGGAAGAAGAGTGTTTCCCAAACTCAGAAGAATTTAATTTATCGTGTTCTATTCTGAGATCTGATATTTAAACTGAAATAATTCACCTTTAAACACGACACCTGTTGGCTGTCAGTACATCACCAAATTGTTAAATTATCCACCGACCGCTGTCCATTTTTGTTTCTCCTTTTCCACAAAAAAAGTTATTTAAAAAAGCATGAAAACGGATTTAAAATTAGAAAAAAGTCAATCCGGCTTATGTGCCAAACAGAAATTTATTCAAAGGGATGAATACTTAATTTTTCTGGGGAAAAAAGCCTCCAGGGTACTTGGGTAAAAAACTTTATTAACAAAACAGAAGAAGGCAAAGCACAAGCTCACTTCCAAAGCACAGCAGCCTACATTACCTCTCTGTCAACTACTAAAAGTGCCACAATGAGAATGATAATGATAATAATAATGATAACATCCATTATCGTTACAGCTAAATATTAAAATAACACAGCCACTCGGATATACTGCATAATATCTATATTTACTCTGGAGACCATTAACAGCATCTACAGCAGGAGGGCAGCCTCAGTCATGCTCATTCTTTTGCGCTGTAGCGCCATCTAGTGCCTCCTCAGCACAGTTACAGTAGTAGTACAATCAAACACAGCAGCCTGGGGGGCAAAGGTCAAATGAAACAGACACTTTGAAATGATCTCTTTCTCCAAAAGCAATACTTACAATCTGCACCTTAACAGTTTGGAAATAAGGCTGAAGGACTGAAGGGTGAAAGATAAGAAGGCGAGGGGTTGTATTAGATTCTAATGAGGAATGCCATCTATTTTAGGATTTCAAACAATCATACTTTGCTCAAAGACAGGTCAGTTGATTCCTCCTTCATGCTCTCCGACTCTGGAATCTCACACTTTGATGGGTTTACATTCTGCTGTACAAGATCCCTGCACAAGTTTGTCACAAGTTCGAAGGTTTAACTGATTTTATTTTTTAAATCACAAGCATCTACTATAATCTCTTTTGATGAAATTAGGGCCATGTTGTAATCCTGACACTCCAAATCATGGATGATTAACATCATAGCTCCTCTTGCTGTTCTGCTGACATTTACAGGTATTTTTTTTCTAATTATTCAGCAACCAGTTGGTTTCCATTCAGTCAGGATGATACAAAAATCTTTGAATAATTCTTTTGTAACCACTGCTGGATTTTATATGAGTTCTTAGTGAAATTAATGGAAACCAATGGCAGAAAAATACCACAAGATATTAGTGTAGCATGCATTGAAAACTTGCCAGCAAGCTTGTCTGTTAAAATAGATGGAATTCCCATTAAAAGGGTTTCAATCGAATGTAGTTTAGGCACAGTTAGTACTAATGCTAAAGTCACAGGTCTATCATGTGGTCACCATCTGCATCATTCAACTGGGAACAAGTCAAGATTCACTTTCTGCATTACAACAAGTCATTTCTCTACAATCCATTACAAACAGCAAGACTTTTATATTAATTACAGTGATACTCATAATCTAATTCAGTGTGACATCAGCGGGATGACCAAGTTATGCGTGCTGTTTTTAAATTCCCGTTAGGCACAGAGGGGTGCTGCCACCTGGTGGCAGGGGAGTAATGTGGTGAGGAGGTGGCAGGGCCCAGAAGTGGTGCTGATCCCTGCCTCTGGGGATGTAAAGTGTTGCCTATGCAACCACCCACTGCAGGATGCTGGTGTCTTTCCCGCCGGTGGAGATCAGGTGACTGTCATCATGCAGGAAGGCAACGTTGGTCACGTGACTGCTGTGGCCACTGTACTCGTGACTCAGAGCCTGTAAATGTGGGAGAAGCAGAGGGAAAGTCAGAAAACTACTTAAATATCACAGAAAGTAACCGTAAACATCTGGCAGGCCTCTCATCACAGGTTGAGTACATTTTACAGGAATTATCTCTTCTTTCGTAACAAATCTTCAGAAAAAAGATCAGGTGGAGTAGTCTGAGTGATCAAGATGCCAGAAGTTTGGAAAGTCATACAGATTAAACAAGGATTCAGTTATTAATGATGGGTATACACACGTTTTGGTTTTGCATGAGTGTTCAAAGCCGGTTCAAGACAGTTAAAAACACGTTGCAACAATTTGCTGCTTCTGAGTGCCTGAGCTAATGGAGGTCATTTAGTCTGAATGGATAATTACGTTTACAACACTGGTTAAATGTGTTTGGATAAACACTTGTAAAAGAAAGTGGGACAGCCTAAACTTGATTTTTGGGAGCAGAACTCTCACCTGTTAAAAATTATGCTCATTATCTGTCTGGTGATGATGCCGCGCTAAAAGTTTTTGGTTTTTACAGCACTCGTTAACACTTCATCAAATGTGGGCTCAAAATAAACAGTGTGGCTGCTCGGCTCTTCAAAAGTTCATGCTGCATGTGTGTGGAAGCAAATGGAGCATCGGAAACAGTCGAAAGGCCTCATGAATACACCATCAGATAAGTGAATCGTGTGTCAGTGGCTGTGTCTGACCCTTGGTTGAGAGCAGGGGAAGGAGAACAAGTGCACTTTGCCAAAGTCATCAGCAGAGGCCAGCAGGGATCCATCATGTGACCTGCATACGGCGTTGATGTCTGTGCCGTCTGCACCATCTGGCCAAATCCCTGGGAGACAAACAGAGTGAGGAAGACAGCAGGAGAGTTAACGGGAGACAGACAAATAGTTACAAACGTAACATTCTGTTTCAGCCTGCAGCAAAATACAGAGTATTGTGCACTTGTTTAAACTAGAACACAGTCAGTCAGCATTTGGAGGGGAAGACAGAGGGATGGATGACAGACGTAAAAAGCTGGATTTGTTTCAGATTGGTAAAACCTACACTGTTCCAGGAGGTTTGAAGTTTTAAATAGTGAAGCTCCGAAGCGTACATTAAGTAAGAAAGCAGCATTTCACCTAAAAATCCCACGATCGATGACGATTGAAGTCTCGCTCGTGGCACAAACGCGTAACTGGTTAATCTGGTAAATCAATTCATGCATGGACTTGCATCCCAAATTTTGAATCCCAAATATGAACAGTGTGGCTTTGACATCTTTATAGTAGCTCAACAGAAACAGGCACAAACAAAACATGAAATCAAAGAAAAAGGCCAACATACAACAAGCTGAAATACAATGAATTACAGAGCTACAGATCATATTCATCTTGTATGTTTGAGTCTGGCATTCATAAACTAACTGTTTGTTGGTGGTATCACATGATAAACCGGGGCAAGTTACAACAGTAGATATCCTGTGTGGCAATATTCTGAGATTGTATTTAGGTGACTTACAAAGTAAGATCCTTATTACTGACAGATTTAATCATCTGCATCTTTGAACAAACAACGAGACAGAACAAAAACACAGAGATGACAAAGAATTGAACAGATTTGGGATATTGGGTTTAAAGATTATATAGAATTAGGATCTGGAATGAAATTAATTAGGTGGCGCAGATGTGTGGGGTTTTAGTTCTGTTAGCTTACAGCATCAAGGTTCCCGGTTTGAATGTAAGCTAATATTTCTTTCATCTGACCATGACTAGTTTAAAAAGCTCTGGTTGTCATTAGAGCTGCCACAGTGTAACATTTGTTGATGCAGCTTAATGTATTTTCTGCTTATCTTGGTTGTTGAGGGGGCTGCAGCACAGTGTTTAAATGTCTGCCTTGAGGTCAAGTGTTTAGTTAAAGGGTTAAAAACATCTCTGAATACTCACTCGTCTTTATAATACAGCACCCAACCTTCAGCATACAGGCATTTTAACATTAAACCAGTCAACAAAGGCAAAGACAGACCAAAGCACCCCCACCACTGAAATTTATTAAAAGAAATACTCTGCAACACTGATTCCTTACTGTCAGCGTCATGTATTATATGTCATATTGCTAATGAAATGCTAACCCTCCAGCTAATCAGCCAAGTATCCATGGGATAAAATGTATTATTAAATTTAAACATAAGTCATTAGCTTTAGCTTTCTGCACAAAGACAAAAAGCAAAGAACTAGCTAACATTGATTCCCTACTGCAAGTCTTTTTGTGGTCACTTTGTGTCTTGTTTGATTAGTTTTTCCATTTAGCATGTGTTCATACAGGAGACAGGGAAATAAAATGTTTTATTGCTTTAACGGCCTTCTTGTTGCCGTTTCCGCTTTCTTTGTTGGCTGGTTTTATCACTTGATGATTGTGTTGAAAAGCAGCCAACTCCCCCCAAAAATGCACAATATATTAATAATAAGAATCAATCTTAAGAACACCAGCTTTAATGACCTACCAAAGGTGTTGAAGCTCAGGGTGCAGGTAGAAGTGGCCCACTCCAGGTTGCGCACTGTATCCATGTTGGTCACATGTTTTCCATTGGATGCCTCCCCTGAAAACATTAAAATATTCATTATGTTCCATTAAGTCAAGAGTTTGACTATTTTAGCTGAGTAGCAAGTTACAAATAAGAACTGTTAATTGGTGCCATCTAAATGAATTAAAACAGAAAATAATTAAAGAACATGTGGACGGAGAAGAAGGATGACCTACAGAAGAGGATCTCATAGTCTCCTGAGTTGGTGGCAAGGTATTGGCTGTCTGTGGACCAGTCCAGATGGGTAACGAAACTGGAGTGTCCCTGAGGAAGGAGGAAGCCAAACAGTGTGGGAGGATCTTATATTCTGAGCAGTTTAACAGTAACGATACAGACATTTCCATTTCAAGCTTAGTTTTTAACCTTCAGTGGCTATAAACTAAAGCAGCAGCTTTACAGCAATATTTCATTTTATTCTTTAAGCTTTAAGCTTTAAGCGTAATATTTGAGCTTACAGTGCATTTCCCCACGCGGCTGTACTTTCTGCCATTCTCAGTCACAGCATAGATGTAAACAAAGTTGTCATGGGAAGCAACAGCCAGAAAGTTTCCATCTGCAGACACAGTGAGCTCAGAGTTAACGGTGCAGTTCCCAGAAAACTGATGCATGACAGTTCAGTGTTTTATGGCACTGTGTGGGTGATGTGGCGACTACCTGGCGAGTATTTGACATTGGAAATGATCTCATTGCCATCTGTGTGCACAGAAACAAGATCTCGAGTGTCGGTGTCCAGCACCAACCATCTGCAACACACATGGGCCAGACATTTGGGAAATTTTAAGATAATGTTCTTCAGTAGTTTTACAGCCATGAATTATCTCAGATTTGCACCAAGACTAACAAACCACTGTCAAAAACTAGAATAATACATTATAGCTTAAGTTGTTATCTTGTATTCAATGTGTCTTCCTAAATACAAAAAAAAAAGAAATATGTCAGACGGCAGAAAGGCTGACCTTCCAGTCATGGTGCCCACAGCCAGAACAGCCCCGCTGGGATGGAAACCTGCAGACCTCCCTGGATCCTGAGGAACAGGAGGAAGCAGGGAACCATTTGTAATTTCTTTAGCTTTTGGATTCAATGCTCATTGCATTTCACCATCCTCCTTACCTCGATGGTCTTGCTCCAGAGGGGCTGGTGGGAGTTGGTGTCCCAGAGGTGAACCTGTTTGTCCTGTGAGCAGGTAACAAACTGCTCCATGGAGGGATGGATGTCCAGCCCCCACAGCTCATCTGTGTGACCCTGAAACACATCGCAGAACTTAGCCAACACACCTGGGACTGTAATGTTAAAATAAACTGACTTTTGTGTGCAGCTACCTGTACAATAGGGGTCAAGGTATTGGGAAAGGCGGCCCTGATGATGGCGTTCCTCGTGGTTCCAATGAAGAGTTCTCCTGGTTTACCTTCAGCCAGCGCCCGGACGGGACCGAGCAAGTCGGCCACCTGGACACACACACATCACAGAGGGTCAAATAAAGCTCACATGTTCCCATCTGGACACTTTATTCATCTGTATGACAGCATCAAAACATTGTAACAACGTGATGCCACTCTTTAAAATCCCAAATTGTACTTTCTTAACCAGGACACTTTCTTAAGCAACACAACTTTTGATCCTCCTGCTTCTGAATTAAACAGTCCAGCTCCAGCACTCTTACCTCCATCTCAGACTGTTTTCTGTAGTTGTGGTCCCACAGCACCACCTTGCGGTCTTTCCCACCTCCAGACACCATGGTGCCATCCTTCAGGACACAAACAGAGAAAATCCCCCCTTCGTGGGCCCCCGACACCACCTGGCTGATGCGGTTACCACCTGGAAGTCAAAGCAGTTCAGTAACACATCTTGTGTGGTTATGTTGATGAACGTAATCCCATATGAATTCCTGAGCTTTCAACAAAAACAATCTTACATTCTGAGTAGTTTGACTATTAGTTAGATTTAATCTCCAAATTTCATGGATCTCTACGACTCATTTAGGCTCTACCTTTGGCCCAGATGTAGATATTTCCACTGGAGTCTCCTGTGATGGCATCTCCATTCTCCGCAAATGCCACACACAACACATACTTTGGTTTCTCATGTTTCTAGAAAGAAAGAAGTACAAAAATGTGCTGAAAGACTACAGTTGTTTTAACCTCTTGTCCTTACATGACAACTACAACGGCAAGGTTTGGATCTGTCTACAGGCTAATGGCCGTACCTCAAACAAGCCTTGTCTCTTGGTGAGAGTGTTGCCCTCCATGGTCCAGAAGTTAAGGTGGGATTTCCCACATGTGACAATCAGGTTTGTGTCCATGGGATGAAACACAGCGGCCAGCACAGAGTCATTGGAGCACTGCAGGGACAGAAGGCATGTACCAGATTAATTCAATTATAGCCCTTTGTTCATGCTTCTAATCCTCTCAGGTTCTTAACTAAAGTTTAGAACAAACAGATAATATCAGTAATGATGCTGCTGCATGAAGGAGATCAGGGACTGGTTGCCTCAGAGTACCTTGACCTCAGCCAGTTGCTTCTCCTTCTGCCAGTTCCAGACGGACAAGATGTGATCGTTGGCATCGTCCACAGCACAGAGGAAGGTACCGCCATTCTGAAAATGTAAAGTGTTACATTTCCATTCAGAGCAAGAACACAGCAGCAGCTTTTTATTTCAGCTAATATTCTGAACAACTGAACACAGCACAGGGTGAAGTTGTCAGTCAGCTCCTCAGGCTGAGGCGCCTCTTACCGACTTGGAGAAAGACACGCAGGTGACGGCTCTGTCAAACACGCCCATCCCGATCACATGGAGCGTGTTGAGGCTCACAGAGTCCCAGACACGAACGTGGGGAGCCAGCAGCTGAACAGAAGAGTGACGGAGATGAGAACCCATTAAGAAACACTGTGCTAGAGAAGCAAATATATATGTGTGGGATAAGAATAAAAAGATACATTTTTACTCTATTTCTCCTCATACAAACTATTTTAATCTAAATGCTCTTTTTTTATGAAATATGAATTAAAGAAAAACTTTAATTCGATATTTAGCGATGAGGAAAATGCACAGCGGGAGGATAAAAGTGTGATTTCACTGTACCTTTCCATCTTTAGAGTTTCCAGCCACTTGCCCTGTTGCTATGGTAACCATGTCAGGATGCACACTCAAGCTAAGAAGAAAAACATACAAAACATTAGCTTTTGTTGAGGAAATGTGTGACAATCAAAGCTTTTCCAGTGCATGTGTGTACATTCAAACACACCATGACACTGCAGCTGAAGATGGCGCATTTCTATCTTTTAGGTTTTTCACATAAAATTAACATTTTCAAATTTGACAGGAGGCATCAAATGCTCTGGAGAAACGCTACATCAAAGATATAAACTCAGAAAGTTTTTTGTTACAAATATCTGTCGTGCAACAACTTTCTGCTTCTAGAATAAAAAACAAGATTAAAAGGAAGCTAACAACGAGGGGATCTTTACAGTAGCAAGAAGACGAGGAGTCAGTATGACGGCGTGGGAGAGAAGAGAACAGCTGACTCCCTGCAGAGACGCGTCGCTTTCCCAGCATGCCCCAGGGGAATTTAGTGTTTACATCCCCATGGCTCCAGGGACAAAGCCGATTCAGGATGTCAACCAGTGCCAGTTAATAAAGCCACACATTTCTGAGCCTGTCTACAAACGTTGTGAAGAGAATAATTTCACTAGATGCTCACAAAAAAGTCAAATGAAGCATTTAAAGTTCAGTGTGTCTCTGCTTCAACTAATCTCTCACACAATACACGAGTCAGTACAGCATGTGATCAGAGTAGGTGGAAGAGGCCGGGCTGTGCAGGAAATCGTGCAGCTTTGTTAAAACATGGTCTTATCCGCCTTCTCACCATTTCACATCGTCGTTGTGGCCAAGGTAGTGTCTCTGCTGCTGCTCCTCTGTGTTGTACAGCACCACCACCGAGGCGTTGAAGTACACAATCTCTCCTGTGGGCAGCAGGTAGAGGTTGGAGCGACAGTCACGACCACGGTAGCCGTACCTGGTCCATGCTTTAGTTAGGGAAGATGGCGGAAGCTGGTGGAAGGTCTTATGTTATCGATCAATAAAAAACAAGAGTGATATGAAAAGTTCAGGCCAGAAAACACTTTAGGTGATAATCCAAGTAGGTCTGATGGGATAAGTTAAAGCATGTCTGACCTAAAGTTTGATAATTAGTTTATAAAAAGAAACCCCAATTATAATTTATTCATATCTCAGTCATCCATCCACACAGTCCTGCCTGTGTCCATAAATCTCTCTCTTTCTCTTTGGAGGATACACCCACTGCAGTTTGAGCTTGTGGTCTGGCAGCGCCATCTTCTGGTCAAGGCTGTAGCTCTCCCTCTGCTGGTCGGGGACGTGCATGGTGACAGGGCGACCTCGGAGGAACATCCTCACGTAGCCGTCCTCTGCAGGAAAAGAGAGGGATGAAGAGGTGCAATCGATGATTAAATGGAAAGAAAAGAACAGAGAAAGAAAGGTCGAGCTCACGTGTGTGTGCACGTTTCCTCTCAGAGAGTGACATCATCTCAGTACAGATACAAGCAGACTGTCATCCCTTTCCACTAATCCAACAGCTTTGTGTTTCATACATTTTCTGACCTTCCACAAGCAGGTGTTTTGTTCTGGATTTTACAAAATCTTCAATTTTTTCCAAATTGTTTCCTGGCTACAGTCAGATAAACATATTGTACACATCCTTCTCTGTTTTCCTTCCCCAGTAAAAATCAAGCAGAAGAGAGAGGATGCAGAGGAAAATAGTCAGTGTTTGTCCACAGAAAGATCATGAACCTGAAAAGCCAAGCCCTCATTAACCTTTAACCTTTAACATTAGCTTATGGATGCTTGGAAAGCTCAAACAACCTCAGATATATGCAGTTCCATCGCCCCGTCTTAACACTTTCCAGCTACAGAAGATCTTTACTTTTAGAGCAGTTTTATGATATCAAGACGTTTGTACTCATCTCAATGAGTGATTTTTAACTTTAGGTTAAAAAATGACAGCAACGAGCACTTTCGAGTACTGTAAGGACTCCTGCTGGAGTTTCACACATTAGCAGCTGCTCATCGACTTTCCAGCAGTTCAAAGTAACGCTAACTGGAGGGTGAGACATGATAACTAATGCACGCTTGCACACAGATACAAAGCAAAGGGAGTAAATGCTGCTTTACCTGCATTGAAGGTGCATTCTTTGGATTTGCTGAAACAGAGGAAATAAAAATCGATTAGATGTCTGCTGTGAGGACTGATGTGCAGGATGAGATGTTTCACAGTGTGACTCACATTTAGAAGGGAAACAGAGAAAATTAAATAAGTTGTTTTGAACTAGTACGTTGGTATTATCTTATTTTAAATATGTTATTCTTATTTCAATCAGCTGATTAATCACATAGTTGGACATTAGCACCAGGAAGGATTTACACTATGACCTGTGATAGTTAAAGATCTTTGTAAAAGGATGCATCATCACTGTATCTTCAGAGTAAGACTAAGTGGTGGTGGTGTTTTAAACTGTTAAAATGGATGCATCCTGCTTAGCGATGCACCAACTGCAGTTTTCATAGTAAACTCTAAAGAAGAATAACCTTAAATAATATTATTTTCTTTCCAGAACTGCACCAGGCTACAATGCTCTCCTCTCTCCATCACCGGAAATCCCAAATATAAACTTACTATAACTTGACTATAAATGATCTTATCCTGATAACAGGCTGATCAGTAAGTGCATCCCTGTTCCTGCTAGCTGTTGTCTCATGGGATGGAGAGATTGTAGGGGGATCCATTTCATCTAAGCAACAATTTCAGGAAAGATCAGACAACCATAAATCATGCAACAAATTAAAACATTCATAAACAACATCACAAATTTGTTTCCTAACTTATTCTCTATAGCTCACAATACTGTGGACAGATCCATTACATTTCTCTACATAGGACAGCTAAAAGTGGCCTTTTGTTTCAGCGGTTTTACATTTTGAGAATCATTTTTAGGCTTTTTCTAGTATGTTGTGTAAATACATTTCCCCCTCAGGCTCAGATTGGATTTGACTAACAGGGAGCATGAGTAAAAGCTTGAGCTGTTTCATGTTGTGCCTTTTGATCACATCAGCAGACAAAGTCAACAGCGAGCTTGTATTGTCGCCACGTATACAGAAGATTTACCACAGGTGGCGACGATGTGGCTGCCATCCCGCGCAGAAAAGCTCCGTGCATCTTTAAGCAAAAAATGTGGTGACTAAGTCTAATGACACCTGAGTGGGCCACTTTGCCACAATGTGTCATTAAATATGTCAATCTAAAGCTGTGGCTGTCCCGTGGCTTTGCAGCAGCTCAGCCAAAACTGCAGCTGTTCCTGAATCAGCTATCTGTCAACTAATCAGAACACAAGCATTTCAGTGCATGCTGGCCACTCAGCCCAACCTGTCAGGATGCTGTCAACCAATCAGCTGACAGCTAGATATCACTGTGGCATTAAAGGAGCAGGTAAAGCTTGATGACTTAAAGGGCAAAGACGGGAAAGTGAAAGCTCAGCAGCAGAGGAGGGACACGTTGGACAGAGTTTTTCTGTGGAAACGCGAGAGGAGGAAAGGTGGAGTGAAAGCAACACAACAGGCTGTGTTAAAGCTGTGCTTTGTGGAAAACTCCACAGGGATGAACCACGTGCGTCAACCTGTCCTGATATTTATCAGACTAAGAGTTAAGTAAAGGAGCCTCACAGCACTGAGACACCAGGTGACATTTATTCATGAAAGTTTTCCAGAACAGTTCTGTCATAACGCGTTTTAGAGATCAACAATGGGTGCTATTTAAGCAACAAGCACACTGATGAGTCACAAAAGATCAGCGATCAGAGCTTGTATGCATGTTTGAATTAACATGACAGATCTGAAGAAGATTAAAGGACAGTCTGAATAGTGAACAAATGACTGAGAACTGAATGGTGTCTGTTGAGTCTCTGGGCAGCTGGAGCCCACCAGGCAGGCAGGGTGTCGGCTCTTTGATATAACCACATAAAGGCCTGTTTGTTTCCTGGACTGTGTGTGTTTGTGTGTGTGTGAGTGGTCTGCCAGGAAGATGAGGCGTGGTACGGCTCTAACCAATAACAGACTGAGATCGATCCAGGACCAGCAATTAGTGCAGGGCATGCTGGGTAACTGGCAACTGAACAGGCCATATAACTCTGAATCCAAAGCTGATGCAGCGGCAGTGTGAGCTTCTAGGTTTCCCAGGAGAGGGGACGCACAAACAGAACATTCATTAACATGCAGCACTGAGTGTGTTGCTAGGATTTTCTGCATGCTTGCACGCTGAAAACACACCGAGTTCAGATGTAAGGTCCAGAGGGGACCAATGAGCAGTTGAGACCCTGCATCATGTCAGAATATAGCAGAAGAACTGTTGGTAGTTATAAGCTGGATATGTTTTTGCAACAGTTGCAGAATCAACACACATTTCTTTAAAAGCAAACAGGTCATGTTTACCAGCTGTCATGGTGATGGCAACAGCTTTCAACCAACAACTGACGTGCTTCACTTCTTCACGAATCCTTCCTCCTTCCTTCGAACAGTTCAGATGTTTCATTTCACTTTGTCCACCATCTTTATCCGGTCCACTCACTGCTTCACTTATTTTCATTCACAGTGAAATTGTGCCACCACTAAAGGGCCGTAATGTGACTCAGGCTACGTTCAGACTGCACGTCCAATGTGGCCCAAAGCAGATGTTTTCATGTCAGTCTGAACAGCAAAAATCACATTTTTTCTATCAAATTATGCGATCAGAAATCTGATACAGACCAGATTTTTTTCATGTCTGTACGGTCAAATCAGAATTCATGCGACTCCTGCATCACTCTCGATTCTGCGCAGATGTAAGTCACCGCAGGTCTGCGTCTGTCTTTTCAAAACACGATGGACGAGAGCACAGACGTTAACTGTGAGCAGTAAATCAGAGCAGAACTTTAGGGCCTGCGGTCTGTAATTACATTTTGTTTATCCCGTTTTGTCTGTATTTAACTTTAACTCTTGTTTTTGCACTCAACAAATGAGAATAAATTAACTCTTTTAACACTTTAAGTCGTGAAGATGACACAGTTTATCCATCGCTTGATTCATTACAGTGAATACAAGAGATTTGTTCTTTTGCCGTGATGAGAGTCAACAGACCCATGATTGATGTTGTTTGCCTGCTTGTTTGCAAAAATATACAAAAAAAAAAACTACCAAGACAAATGTCATGAAACTTAGAGGAGAGATGAAACCATAGGAAAAGGAAAAATACGTTAAATATTGGTGTGGACTGAGAAAACTTTCCTAAAATAGAGTATCTGCTAATTAGCATCTGCAGAGGCTCATCACCGTCTTTCATATGTTGGCTGGAAGCCTAGTGAAAGAGCTACATCCATCTTGAGGAAACTACAGCGATACATGCAAAGAGGAAATGGATTCTGCGGTATCAGTAATGGGTTGCAGCCCATGAACTGTGCGATCTGTGGGAGAATGAACATCCATTTACTGATCCATAATGACTAAAGTACTGCAGCAGTCAAGCTTCTGAACACAAAACGTCTGATTTACTTCACATTTCCACTCAACTCATGTAAAGTATACACTAAAACCTGACTATAATATAGTGGACAGCAGGTGGTGAGACAATGCAGGAAAATATTTAGACAAATATTCGACTGACTGAAGGAAATGAGCCGTCCTTTGACCTCTGTTCTTTCAATAGTTTCCTTCAATGTTCACGGTTAGAAGTGGGAGGCTGCTTTTTTTTAATCATAAAGAGATTTTAAAAACAAATGCAAATAGAGTGATATTGACCAATCATTCCTTATATATTCACATCTCTAAAACAACCCACCTCTGTGCAGCACTCCTGGATTAAAAGGATTATTTTTAAATCCAACTTTAAATGCACCCATTATTAGATGAAAGGAAAGGTGCGGTTTACTAATTCACTGTGGTGCAAAATGCTGGTTTTCAATTAGACACACGGTCAGTATGTTTGTTGCATGTTAAGCAGGAAGTTCAATCAATGCTATCTGCAAGGCGAGCAGCGTCAATAGTTGTAACATTTGTCCTACAGCCGCATCGGCCTCCTCCCTTTGCAGCAGTTTACATAAACTCATAAGCACTCAAGTGAATGTTATACAAGGAACATAACTGCAGTCAAAGCAGTTCATGCAAATAAGACCACAGTAAGTGATGTGAGGTGGCCAGTTCAACCTGAACATGTGCAAAGCTGTCATTGTGCTCTGGCATCACTGAAAGATGTGCTGAACAGTGCGACTGTTCTGTCACATCGTGTTCACCCGTCTGCCTTTCATAATCCGACAGATTTGAAGCTCATATAATAGCTTTTTAACCACTTCATGGCCCAAAAAGGAGCTTTCACCTGTGAGATCAAATTAAATGCAGATTCTGTATCAAACAGTTGAAATCGCATTTTTCTTTATTGTTTCAACTACTAAAGTAACATTATTTTGACATCATTTTGTATTTTGAGTCATTTGATCTATGACTGACTCCTGCTTCTGTTTTATTCATGTAACTGTGCAGCTGCCCCTCCCCATAGCTGCCCACAGCTCTGCAGAAGAGAAACTCTGCATCAAACTGTTTGCGTGACAACCGTTTCATAAAAAAAACTCCCCAGGCAGACATGAAGCAAGACCAACACGAATAACTACTACTAGCTCTGCTCAGAGTGAGAAAACTGCAGTTGATTAAGGATGAATTTTAGCAATCAAATAAAAAACTAATCTATTCATATATTTGTGACACACCTGAGGGCAGAGCTGGGTGTGCCACCAGAAATCTAGGTTTTTAAAAAAGCTACAACTTTATCATCCAGAGGCTACAGATACACACTTTCTAAACACAAATCCTGAACCAGTAAAAGCAAAACTTTGTCTTCCAAAAGCTTCAGCAACAAGCTCTTTGCCTACAGTCTGCCAGTCGTTATCTACCATAAAGCTGATATTTACCTGGTAGATCTCTTCATGTCTGCAGAGTTTCCGTTACAGTCAAGAGTGTTGAGCGGTCGGAGTGGTTTCTGTCCTGTTCAACAGCCCCAGCAACACACCGACTTCCTCCTTCACTAAGCAAACTTTTAGCTCAGCCTTAAGGCCACCATCATCCAATCAGAAAACAGTTCCTGACTGTGCAGCCAAACCCTCTCTACCCACTGGCCACACCTCCCTTTTACCAAGAACGTCAGGAAATCTGATCCATCAGCAGAAAGCTACGAGAGAGCAGAGCAGAGGAGAAGAGAGAAGAGGAAAGGAGAGGAGAGCAGAGCAGAGGAGAAGAGAGAAGAGGAAAGGAGAGCATAGGAAAGGAGAGGAGAAGAGAGCAGAGGAAAGGAGAAAAGAGCAGAGGAAAGGAGAGGAGAGCATAGGAAAGGAGAGGAGAAGAGAGCAGGGGGGACTATGTTCTCAACAGTAAAGTAAATGGAAAATAACAAGATGAAAAAAAGATAGTTTGAGAGAAACTGTTAGAATAAATACAGGACTGTGCTAAAGTCTTGATTCAGCCCTCATTTCTTTATATTCTGCTTCCAAGCTGCCAGGCTTTCTTGTTACTTTTCCATATGGTCTTGATCAATAGTTCTCCAGCTTTCTGAAACTTCTTTCAGAGTTTTTCTTTGGACACTTTCTGCTTTTTCACTAATTTCCAGTCGTGAACATTTTGCACGTGAGCATTTTCAGAGGAATGTGTTTTTTCTTTGTTAAGCCACTTAACTCTGACCTATGAACCATTCAGGCAGAAAAAAAGCTCCTAACTCAAGGGATGAACCAGTGTTGTGTCGACACATAACAGACAACTTAACAAAGAAGCCATTTTAAATTGGATCTTTAGGCACTTTGTTACTAGCAGCCTGTCACAAAGACACATCATTTGTTCCCAATTCTTTAGTTGCATCTATGAAAAATATCAGATATGCTGATTGGTTGATAGTTAGCATGAGCCGAAAGGGGGCCAATAACTGATTTCATCATGAAGAGGAGGAAGCATGAAAGTGAATTAAACACTTCTGAGTTTCACTCCATCACCGTGTCTGTGTTTTCTGGCAGGGCACAAACACATCAAGAGCAGCACTCATCTCAGGCTGTCCCTCATATTTCCCACACCACCCACAGCTGGCAGCAACAGACAGCATCTCTACCTGTGTTTAGAAAGCTGCACAGCAGCAGAACTGTGCCTGGACCCTCAGCAGGTGACAGTTTGATCTGCAGGAAGGTCAGTTTGGCACCTTCTCTCTTCTACTAAGAAGCCATGCTTCCATGTGCAGAATGGGGTTTGGAACTGTTTTGTTGAAAAATGCTGTGCCTGCACTTAAAAAATTAATTTAGATGGCAGCATTTCCACCACAGAAAGGTGTCTGTTTTTAATGCAGGCTGAACATAATAGCTATCTAATACTGGTTCTAGGCTGCACCAAAGAGCCAACCTGTTTGAAAAGTGGTGCTTTCAAAATGTAACATTTCTCAGTTTTAATATTTATTCTTTTGTCTTTGTGCATATTTCAGTTAAATATACGGGTCACATCACATTTCAGACATCATCCCAGCTCTTTTTAAAATGGGGGCAGTACATCCTGGATCGCGTCATCATGAGGGATGAAGCTTACCCCGCATGCACTGAGAGAGGGAGCGGCCCACGACATGGGCTGCCAGCACATTAAAGTGATGTCTAAAATGATCGGTTACTTAGTTTCACTCTGAACAAACACTCACCTACTCAGTTAAATTCCCTGACTGGTACAGACTGTGTTCGCATTGATGCATGTTGATGTAACAGTCTGTTTACAGACAGACAGGGCCGCAGTAAGACAGCTCATTAAAACAATCTGAGTGACTCACTGAGCTCCTCCACAACTCTGACCACAGTACACAAAAATTGCTTTCAGCTTGTTAAGCTAAATTAGGAATTTCCTGTCTTTTCTTTTGTCTCTCTCACTGCAACACTGGAACAGAGAAGGTTACACTGCAGCCACTCAACGACCAGTCCCAAATATTAAGGGCTGTTGACAGATGTAGAAACGCAGTGTATGGTTGTATACAATCCAGCAGATGACGACTGCTACCTTTTTCCACCGGAGGAGCTGCTGGAGGAGGTGGTACGACTCCGACTCTCTGCGGCCATCTCTCTCCTCACCAGAGTGAGCCGCTCTGTGGACATACTCTTTCTGAAGAAGGGAAAGAGAACGGGAGTGAGCTGTGTGTATCCTGACATTAGAAACCTTTAGCTAAAAGATTGCATTATAATAATAAAAGATCCGCCACTCTTTGAGCTGCATTACTTTCTTTAAATCGCTGAAAATCATGGCTTTGGCATCACTAATGAAAAACAATATTCTTCATTTATCAGGCGCCAACTTTCTTGTGCAGCAGCTGACAGATCAGCTTTGCAGGATGGAGCCTTGTCATGCGTAATTGTTTTCTAATTTTGACCGAGATACGGACTAATTGCTGGTTATGTCATTGAGCTGATAGGTCTTTCCTGAATAAAAAGTGTGAACGCTGTTCGCTCTGTGACAAGATGCATTATCATCCTGAAAAATGAGCTCAGCATCATCAAACCTCCTTTTGAATGCTGGAATGTACCTTCACGGTAGAGGTAATGGCTGCCATGTCCGATGGTTCTTTACTTGATATCAACCCCACATCATCAGTGATGGTGGAAATGTGCTTGTTTTCTTCATACAGTCATTTTCCTATGTTTCATTGGACCAAACTAAATCTCCAGCATCATCTCCTTGTCCAAAGCAGATCTGTGATTCATCTCTGAATCTCACTTCCATCCAACCATCCACAGTCCATGGCTGCTTCTCTTCAGCCTGCTCTAACATGGTTTTCTTCTCTTTAGATGTTAGTGATGGTTTACATTTGGATTTTCTGGATGACAATCTCATTTTTGTCAGTGTCTTACAGTTCTATTTCTGAGAGCTTTCTCAGAGCTCTGACTCTTTGACTTTCTGACACATTCTGAGTTGAATTACCTTCTTCAATGAGCTTTATAATCCACTGACTGCTCTCTTGTTGGGGCCATGTTTCCTGTCAATCAGCCCAGTCCAACATCTTTCTAAGCTCTGCAAGCTAAGCTCTATTTTAACTGCACTCTCACTTAGATTTGTGCCATTATTTGTTTTAGAAATGCAAATTACAAACTTTTTCCTCTGAATTCACATTCATTGCAAGGGGTTGCAGTCGATCTCGCTCTTTTTTTTAGTTATTTTCTTTTAAATCGTACCTCTTACTGGATTGCAGCACCTCTTTCTTTGGAGATGAAGGGGAGGAAAGAAGGCGTTTCTGTTGAACATAACCGTTACTCAGAGGTCTGGAGGGGAGAGCCTGCAGGAGCTGACGCACTGGAAGGTAAAACGCCGTCATCAGTCTCATCAAAAGAGGAAATGTATAACAAAGAGTGAACAGTGAAATGTAGACTGCAGAGAAGCTTTTATCTTCTGTTTCCAGGTCCATGTCATTCTGATTCTCAGAGATAATTTAGTTTTTTTAGTTTTGGTTTGGAGACATGGAGTAAAATTACCAAACGAGCGCTGATAGGGGGCAGCACTTACCCTTTGTTGGTGGTGTTGAACCTGCTGTGGCCAAAGGTCTCCTCCCAGCGTGAGCACCTCCTGGTTGAATCCCGTGGCTCTGCTCCTCGCAGTAGCCGAGTCGGCGCAGAGCATCGGCCAAAGCCGACTTCAGCAGCTGAATCTCATCCTCCTGCAGCTGCAGCCTCTGTTCCAGGTGGGAGACCCGGTCCTCCATGTCCATGTTACTGCTCGCTGACACGGTGTCATCTGGATGCGGGAGAACAGAGTTTAAGTTTGGATCTCCGTAAAAGACTGAGAAAAGTAGGTTAATACTTTACTCACAAACATTGTGAGTTGGAGCTTTAAACATAATCAAGTGGAGATAAAAACTGAAATGGTGTTTTATGGAGCTGCAGTGTTGAAAGACATCAAGGCTGCACAATGAAAGCAGACTGTAAAAAATGAGAAAAATACTAAAAAAGCATGAATGAAAGTATAACTGCAGCCTGGACATTTGAACACAAAATGCTGCCTCAGCTGTATTATGTGGATATTTTTCCTTCACCGCTGCAGCTTTGTCTTCAGTGGTTTTGAGTTTCTTTGGGTAGGAGAGCAGAACGGATTCTTGACAAGTTTAAATAATTCAGACAAAAGTGAACATGAGTCTTAACCAGATATTAAGAGAGAGGAAGACCAGGCGAGCCATTGCAGATTGAACCACCAGTCTGGGATGAAAAGGTAAAAAAAAGGAGGCACAGTTTCCCTTCATTACATCTTTGTGAACTCAGAGTTAAAAGACACACATCAGTTGTATTTTGGGAAGAATATTTTGCCACTTTTTGCCTTTTTTGACATCATAACTGCTACAAAGAAGGTCAGACGTAAATGATGTAGATCTGAGGAACAAAGTCAGTAAAGGTTTAGCAGATAAAGACCTGCCAAAAGGATCCAAATGTTTATGAGGCACTTGAAAAGTTGTAGAATCCAAAGTTTGGCTAACTGCTTCAAACTGAAAGAAAAATAAACTTCTGAACTGCTATAACTGCTATTCATCTCTTTCTTCACATACCTTTTCTATTGCTGCACATGAGCTGCAGCTGACCTCAGCACCCTCACATAAACAAAGTCTGCAGCCTTCACTTCACTTCTCTCATCTTGAACTTGTTCCAGCCTAATCGTCCACCATCATCCCCTCCATGTACTCTCCAGAGGCTGGCCAGATTAAAGAAGGCAAACCGCCCACAGCGGATTATTCATCTGTGGCCCATTTAGGCAGATTACAACCTGATGAAATCAAAAAGCAAGTTTCATAGGGATCATCTCTGTCCCCTCTCTGACTCATCCACACTCACGAATACAGATTTGAATTCAATAGCGAGTATAAAGCAAAAGCAGTTGATGTTTTTTATTCTTATTCAAATATGTTCCCTAGTTCTTGAAGCTGGTCTCATATTCTCCTCTAAACTTGACCTCAGATATCAGACAGAGAGTCAAACAGTGATGAAACAACAGTTAAACGCTTTCATTCTTTGTTGAAAAGAAATAATCAGATGTGTCTGTTGAGAAGCTACGATGGAGATACTGCCATTAAAATCTCAGAAACTGAGAAACTGTGACCAAAGGATGCTGATACACAACATAGAACCTATTAAACTCATATTTTCAACAAATATTCCAGTTTTCTGGAACATCTCATCTCGTCTCACCGGCTGTGGTGTTCTGCTCACTTTTAAACAGAAAGTAGCTAGAGTTTGTCCCGATAAATGAATCCCTTGATGCATTTTTGGAATAAAAGTATCAAAGTCAATAAGTTGGCATCAATGAGGACAGTCGTCCACAGCGGCAGTCTGTGGACAGGGCTCCCCTGTTGGTGAGAGGAGTTTTACAAACTCAGTCACATCTTTACAGAAGAAATAGGTTAGCTAACAAATAGCATTGTCCCATTTTAGATCGATCTAAAAAGATAAATCAAAAAGTCAAATAATGCCCAACTCTACAGGGAAAGATTGCCATTAATTTTGAGAAACACCACCTAAAACTAGCTGTTTTAATCTAAAGCATAAATTAACACTGGATATTAGTACAGATTAGCAGCAAATGTTTCAGATTCCCCTCAGATAATAGGGATGATAATAAAATTATCCAGAACTTTCCAGGTAAACGGTGGCAGGAACTGGGGGAGATGAGGGACTGTCTGCACTCTGGATCAAGTGGAGATGGGATACAGAAGACTGAGTGAGACAAGTAAAGAGGAATAACTGTAACAAGCAGACATCAAGGTGTGGACCACAGTTTCCAGGAGGTTAGCTGACACAGGTGGTTTGATTGTTGCAATATTTCTCAGTATAAAGGAAAATAACTCAATGACCTTCAGGATGTGAGGTTCTGAAGTTAGATGCTTCCTATCCTAGCACTTACCCTGTACTTCCCTACCCCCTCTATCTCTGCACTTTATCTTTCTGCACTTCCTTCTATGCCTGCACTCTATCTCTACTCTGTCACCTCTGACAGAGTCGGACTAGTGGGTTTCTTCTATGTAGTTTATTGTTAGCTTTTTGTATAGCTGTTATATCTTCATTTGTAAGTCGCTTTGGATAAAAGAGTCTGCTGAATACAGAAACATAAACATAGATGCTGATCACAGACAGCTCCAAGTTTCTTGGAGGTGGTGCTGCTGTTGTTAGAGAGGGGGGGTAATCAAGTGACTTTTAAACCAATCAGAGGACCTGGGTTTTGTCAGACAGTCCAAGGGTGCATGAACAACAATATTCTTTTTTCCCTTGAAAAGAAAAAAACAACTGCATGTAGCACAACAATAAAACCTAAAAAAAAAATACTGTTTAAGCTGCACTATATTAAAGCATTAACTTCAAACCTGCAGTAAAGGAACTCATCGCTTCAAAGATGCCATTTCACCCCCCGCCTCACCACAAACTGCTGCAATGCTCCCAGGATGCATTACCTCAGCACTGTAAGCTGAGCCAGGGGACACATGAAGCACTGTTACTGTAACACATTTCACTGTCAAATGAGACAGAACGGGACCGCATGGAAATCAAGCCTCTGATTTACATGAAATTATCAGGCTCGGGGGAGATTTGCATGGCAGAATTGACCCATGTACCAGCAGGATAATATCAGATTATCTCAAGCCTTCAACACAGTTTCTTTTTATTGGGAAGGAAGGAATCGGGTCTCCCTTTTTACATAGCTGCCAGTTTATAAAAGCCTTTCATTCATCTTCTCTGTGGTCTAAATGCTGATTCAGAATCAGTGCACCATTTGATAATTAAAACTCAGCTCAGACAAAGTATCTTTAGCAACGACACAGATAAAGAATACGGGTGAGGTGAGAAAAAAAAACAATATATATATGAATAAAAAGACAAAATAATTTAGGAAGAAACAAACAAGAAATGGTTATTAACTGAAGTAGGAGACAGAATGTTGGTGGGAGGAGATCGTGAGTGAGAGCAACCGACTGAGAGTGAAAAGGTCTGAGCAGAGAGAAGAATGATTCATTTTTAACTGATGACTGCAATAATCTTGTTTATCCAAACTGTTGTAACCATTAAGTACGTTTCACTGAGCAGGAAACAGAGAAATCAAAGCAAAACCCTCCACTGAAGGGTTTGAATGAAAAAGCAGGGTAAACTTTGACTGCATTCATTTAACATACTGGCATTTGAAAATATATGTTTGGTTCTTTTATGATTAGAATTCAAATGTAAAATCAGTTTTATACTCTGTACTAACACACATGATCAGCCAACATCAGCGTGAGCACAGCTCTCAGCTCATTTCTATCTCATACAAATGTTCTAAAAGGTCGACATGCAGTTAATAGAAATCCCTAAAAGCTAACCATCCCATCTCTTGAAAGTCCACACATGTAACCATAGACTGAACATTTAAAAGAATATATAGCCACCAGGTCTGAGATGTGAAGCCTAAAAGGAAGCATCTTAGTCGTACATATTTGTTATTTACATAGCCGTGTGTTGCTGTGCAGGCGAGGAAAACATGGAAGGCTTTTCATTTCATTTCATTTCAACTTGCGTCACAAGGTTGGATTCACACGTACACGTGTCAGGTGTTAACACTCTTGCTTTTCATTCCCTTTGAATGGAGAGACGTCCTACATTGCCAGATTTAATTCTGGGTTCGTAGCTACACTTTGCAGGCATAGCTTGCAGTGTAAAGTTGAGAATAATTTAACTTTTCCAAGCAGCAGCAGAGGCACGAGCAAGTCAAAACCCCTGATTAATAGTCTGTTCTTGAGGCTAATTGTTGCAACAAATCCAGGCATCAGGCAGCCCCCATGGAGTGTTAAAGCATCACAGCTGTGTCAAAGTTACAACTGAATATTTAGCTCAGTTTGAATAAAATATGTAATACAGGGACATTTTGGTCCATACAGCCCAGCCCTTGTTCCAATGTTGGTCTTTTGCTGAACCAATCACTTATGCTGTCAGCATCTATCACTGAAACTGCGGCACAGATGATTCCCCACATGCTAGGAAAGCTCCTATAGGAGGACGTAAAAACAAGCCCTTATAAAAGCATTTCTATGATCTACAGTCAGTCACGGGTCCTGCAGTAAACAGATGGTAAACTTCCTTCAACAGTTATTAGAACTATGAAAAAGTTGCGGCAGTCCAGAAGCACCTTGTGTCGTTTCTGCAGCTTCCATTTCCTTGTCACTGAGGGCAGTTTTGTCCTGTAACCTGATGAGTCACGGATTCATGCAGATACATAAACGTCCATCTGATAAGGAGGAAAGAGAGCAAACAAAGCCCGAGTCTGCGGGGTTCACCTTAAAGTCCTCTACTGTCAGAACACCTGTTTAAAGCACTGCAGCGCCGGCTACTTTTCATTTCGCCCTTGAATTATCACACAAACGCACTCACACTATCACAGTGGTTGCACCTCAGTGGTATTCCGTTACTCTTCCTGTAAACCTGAGGTCACATCTATTTGATATTCAGCAAGTGACACCCATGCACATTTTGTGTTCGAAGCCAACTTTCCTCTACTCCAGCACAGACGAACATTACCGCAAAGCATTACTTAAAAGTCAGCTGATGTGAGGCTGATTCAGACACATGGCTGCTGTCAGGGCCCAGAAAAGACAACCACTCTGAAGGGAGGCTGATGGAAAAAGGAAGGGGTGGATGGAAAGGAAGTAAAAACAAAGGAGGAGTTGGAGGGAAGAGAGTGGAAGAAGAGATGGGGGGGAAGACAGGCAGACAGATATGGATGATGAAACACTGAGGGAGGTCGTGAGGGGCAATAAGAAAATTGAAGGCTGATGAAATATTCATGCCGCGGTAAAGTGATGATGAAGGTGGAGCTCGTCTTGCCTACCTGCCATTGTGCCACTCTGAGTGTCTGGTCACTCCTCCTGTCAGTCAGCCACAGAGCAAACAGCCGGTCAGTCAGGCTGTTCACTCTCACCCTTCCTCCCCGAGAAGCTTTTTGGACTCTGTCTCCCTCCCCTCCCCGCCTGGAACCACAGCTACAGCTCCACACATTCACCTCCTCTCTGTCTGAACCACTCCTGTCTTCTTTGGACCACTCCCTCTTCCTTCCATCCCCTCCCCCCACTTTCCTCCTTCTCCCCTCTTTTATCCTTTCACTTACATCCCTCCTCCCCCTGTCTCATTAGCAATAGGCAGGGAGAGCCGAGGCAGAAGGGGTGGAGCCTGACACACACACACACACACACACACACACACACACTGCATCAGCATCTGTACAGCCAGGCACCACCAGGAAGAGATGCTGCAGAGCCATACTCTACAATCGATGACACACACACATAAAGGTTAGGCACAACACGTGACCCACTGGCCAGCACTTTATTTCAAATCAAAATGTAGAAAATGGTCATCGTCATGATCAGTGTTGTCCGGGATTTACGTCTTTCCATTTGTTTAGTCGGGTGAATGTTTTCTTTTTGTAAACAAATCCAGAAACCAACACTCAAAATAATCTCCCTTTTAGTCTGTGCAGCCAGAGCCTGACATATCTTCCTAAATATCAACTCATTCATGTAGTGTTCTGGTAAGAAGTCTAAATCAGTTCGTTACCAAATGAATTAAACTGCAGTTAATCAAGTGTTTGTTCCCAGTCAGACTGGAATATGAAGAGGTTATCTGAGAGAGCCACAACATTAACAGTTTTAATGTGATCTGGGGTTTAGTTAACAATTCCGCCTCCGTTCCTCATTTAGCACGACAAAGTGGTGGAAGAAGAAGAAGAACACATGAGACCATGTGACCTCCTCTAAGGCCGTGCTGCCATGGCCAGAATACAGTACACCTGTTGGGTGCTTCTTTGGGTAATTGTTGCATTTAGCCAGAAGCAGATGCCACCAGCTGGTGTCCATCCTTCATGAAGTGCTTCAACAACTAACCTCCCTGTTCCAGGCACAACTTTCCTGAACTATTTTCCAGATTTCCTTCATGGATGGAATCTGGAGGCCAAAGGTGCTTAAAACTTCCCTTCTATGTCACCACTTTTCTGGACTTTCGCACCTTTAAGGACAACCTTGCCTGAGCAGGTCCAACGTTTCCAGTTTCCATCTCACTTGTGACATTGTTGTTATAATTAGGTCCTCCATGAGCTGGTAGGCTGATGCCTGACGCCAGAAGAGGTTCAACTGTAACACCTTCTGTTGCTGTTATTTGGAAGCCTAATGGCCATGATAAAGAGAAAAAGGGAGATTTGAATCTAACAAGCTAAGCTTGTTCCCTACTAAAGAGCTGGTTGTCATGTCTTGATCGGCTGCAAGAATTAAGTAATACTCGAGCCTGGGCGGAATAAGGTCATGTGGGATACATCCATAAGTGTTACGATACGAGATCTAACCAGACAACTGTTAGGCTTTCTTTCCTCTGTTTTGGCTCGAGTCAATCGGCTGATCAGTGATGTATGTTCCCGAGTAAACTGGGCTGCCTCCTTTCTGGGTGGATGTACTGATTGACATGATAGCATCAGCTAATTTATGACTTTCAAGTGTACTTGTACAAACAATCAACCCAACAATTACATTATTTCCTTTTACTTTAACCATACTGTGATAACTTTGTTATTGTGAACACTATCGACCACAATAATCACAGTTTAAATCCGATATTGTGACAACTCTGAAATAAATCATATAGATAAATAATACGCAACCATAAAACCATGACTGCTGTCTTCACATACTTCACAAACAGATTTTTAAATGTTTTCATCCCTAAATACACAGACAGACAGATTAAAAAAAAAATGAGTCGAGCGCAAATCTAAATCAGATAAACACATTTATAAATGGGGCAAATGAAGATATTATCATCTGCAGGGATAAATACCATGACAACACAGCCTTGTCCTTTCTGGCAGGGCATCACTGTAAGTTCATTTTCTGTCAGATGACAGTGGAATGAGAGACAGAATGAGGAAAAAGGAGAAGGTCACGCTCCTCAGAAAGTTTCCAGTGATGATGATGAACTTATTCCTGACAGGCAGCAGTGGCAGACAGGGAAGTTCGTTTCTTGGAGGAGGAAATGGATAAAAAAGAAATTGAGGTTGAGGCAGAACTCCTCTAAAAACTTCTGATTCAGGCTGTGCTGAGAACCTGAACAAAGGTCATATATTAGTGAGAGGCAAATATTGGTAAATTATATCCCTGACAAATCAATCTGGTTCTTCTAAATGCAGCTAAAAATACGACAGAGACTCAAAGTTCATTCTTCACAGCCTCCGCAGTGGAATATATATGCACCATCCTGAAGATGTAAATAAGCACACAGGTACTATTTACTGAGGTTTACTCAGGTAAGCTACAAAAGCTATCGGAGTCACATGAAGATTCTTCCTCTCCCGACACCTCATTTAGACTTTTTCTCCAGTTCTACTTACACTCTGTCCTTCTGAATGGACTTAGTGCTTCAGACTCTTCAAACAAGAACTGAAACTCTTTATCCCACGGAGATAAAACAGTCTCAGCAGACTTTTTTTCTTCTTTTAATCAACTGTAAGGAAGTCAGCGCATCACAGCTGTGCCGTGATTGGCAGGCGTTGCAGCTGTAACCCTCCACACACCGCCTCAGTTGTCAGTCATGTCAATCTCCAGCTAAAGGAACAGACTGTTCTCTGTGGGTTGCAAACCATCTCTTTACTCTGTAAAAGTGCTTCAAATGTCCTTTTGCTCTGCAGTTATGGGTGTATTTACTAAAAGATTACAGCTCCACCTCTGAGTACACTGATATTTAAATATGACGGGGTTAAAAAGAGTCATCACAAAACTGTGCAGCAGAGGGGAAAAAGAAAATTCCCTCAAAGTAGTGTCAGGATGCAAGTATGACTGAGAAAATATTGTCAACACCCCACTGCTGACTGGAATATAAATGACTCGTAGAGAGCTGGACACTGGAGACAAGTCTGAGAAGTGTGGGAGGAGGGCAGGACTAAAGCTTTAAGTGAGGCAGTTAATGTTCCTGAGTTAATGATAGAACAGCAGGAAAAGGTACACATGATTAAAAGGACAATGGTAAATCTTCTTTGAGTGTAAACAAAAGCAGCTGAGATGGGTGGAGCTCACCTGAGAAGCATCGTTTCAATAATATCGTATAATTATATGACCCAGAGTGACTGTTTGGATCAGGGTACAATAAAACTATAAAAAGTCATAAACAGACAATGCAAACTGTATTTGGCTCATTTTGTAACCAGGCGTGAGTGGAGATAGATTTCTGGGTGAAATGAGAAGACAGGTGGCAGGTGAACACGGACAGACTGAAACAAAGGAGGGGAAGAAGACACCTCACCACCTCTCCTGACTTTACGGTTCTTTCCATGTCTGATTCCCTCTTCACACCGGCCTGCTCTCAACACAGTTTAAAACGTTACTTATTCTTGTGTTATCATTGAGGATTAAAAAGCCAACCAAAGCCTTCAGCTGCCCTTCTAATGCTGACGGGAGTCTTTCCTTTCTTTTCCATCCCCTTAGCAGTAACAGCACCTTTTTAAATCAAGTCCTAATGAAGCCTTTACCCAAGAAGGCTTAAAACACCATCATGTTTCATTTAGGGGTGTCATGATGATTAACTGTTGTATAAATAATTGGGATTAATGACCTAATTGTCTTGTTAATATCTTAAATCCCTATATATCTCAAGATTCATGGACCAGAGATAACTAATCTTTAAGTTATTTTACAGTAAAATGAGTTTAAAATGCGACACTGGTCACCGCTTTCTTCAGCTGAAATGCATCAGTGCCTCTGCCTTGACACAAATCCAATAAATCACATCCTCCAAATTCTTCTTTTTTATTCCCACAACAATACTGCGTTGTTTGGCTTTACATCTAAATTCATGTTGTTAATGTCAGTAGACACTAATCAGATTTGGTCTGTCTAATGTCAGTAATGAAAGGCCTCGTGATAAACAACTATTGGCAGTACATCCCTGCTCATTAGTCACTAAACTGAAGCAGAAGACAGCGGGGCAAATATGAAGCCCTGATGGTACACAGGGGCATGATGGGATGGGTAATACTTTTCAACTTTTCAAACAGTCATTAAACTATAAGAAATATAATACTTTATGCAACTATTGTCTTGATAGTGATGTGCTGCTATCACCACAAGAAGGCGGTATTGTACCGAGCTGTTTTCCTACTGCCATGAAAACAACAACAGAAGAGTGTAAACCGAGCAGCTTGGATAAAGGCAACTGGACTTCTAATAGAGAGAAAAGTCCAGCTGCCTTTATTCAAGCTCTTACCATTACCGGGACCTGGATGACTGAGAGTCTGCACCGGCAACAGAAGAGCGCTCCATCGATGCCAGACTCTGGTCAAACCTGCCTGGAACAGTGTGCTTCGATGCTAATGGTGTCCCAACAAGAGAAACATGCAAAGCTAAACGTCAAAGACACCAAACACTTTTATATGGGGGTTGTTATTAATAGAAAAACAGTTCATAAGTATATCAAATGCTCTTGAACACATGTCAAATCCTTCTTTAACATATGGTACACAAAGTGTGACCTAAGAGCTCTGAGACTTTCAACAAGTTTGTCCTCAGAACTCACATATAACCCTATATCATAACCCAAAACTTAGCTCTTATCACATAAGGCCTTGTAGATATTATCCTTAGAGACGCACAGCTCACAAATCAACCCATTTAACCCAGTTACTGGATAAGCATCAGTCTTTGTTCCTATTCTGTGTCTTCAGGCGTATTTCAAGTTTCATTCACAGGCTTAAATGTCATCAAAATTAATCATCTGAAAAACTGTTCAGTTCCAACAGATGAAAAGAAATAAACATTATTCACTTTGAATCAAACCAAAAGCGCTGACACTGAGCCGCTGACTCCTCACTGCAGGACCTCTCATTTTAAACGTCATTTTCCCATTTCACCTCATTTTAACAGCTCCAGCTCAGTAAACTGAGCCTGGGCTTTTGTCTTACTGTTTGGCTGAAATCAACCGGGGAGCTGCAGGAGGTTTCGAGGCACAGCATTCACCAAATGGTTTGAATGGCTCAACTTGGATCACGAACATCGCAGCTCTAATCAGAAGTCCCTGACCCCTCGCTGGCTCTCCACCTGCTGCTCAGTATGGCTGTCTGTGAGGTTTAAATCCACACACCCACCTCTCTGATAACTGGGGCTTCAATTCAGATGTTTCACTGACAAAACCAATTCAAAAAGGAAGAACTTTTTTTACCCTGCCTTACAGATAACATTCATTTGCATGTTTGCACTAAACTGAACTACTGATGATGACACCAACATCCCTGCATTAATCGCTCCTGATTATAATAATCCAACTTGTTTGAAACTTTCATTCAAGCATCACAGCCGTCTACTGTCTCAGCAGATATGATCAAAATACAAATACCAGAGGAGGGACATTTGCATTGAATGCTACATGTAAAGCAGGATGTCACAGATAGATATAAGAGGAAAAGGAAGAGAAACAAAAGAGCCAATGATCACCAGAAACCATGCCTCAAATGTGGAAAAGAAAACCATAACAAGGTTCATTACCAATTATGAGTCTTCCCATTCATGATGACAACAACCTTCCATCCACACTGTTGTTGTTACAGGCAACAAGTGGACTGAGTTTCAAAATGCTAAAGATACCACCGTTTGACAAACATCAAATAGCATTTTTGCACCAACAAGGTGATTCAAAAAGAGTTAAAACCTGGTAAAGCTCAGTATGATGTCAGTGTGTCCTTAAAACAATTAAGAAAATGGAGGACAAAAGAAGAAGTGTCAGGCCTAAAAAAACAGCAGATGAACAGGATCTGAAAGTGATGTCCTTAAGAAAGAGGAAAAAATCCAGCAAAGACCTGACACAGGACCTGAGAGATGCATCTGGACCTTCAGCTGATCCATCTACTGTTGGCCCAAGCCTCATCAGAAATGGTCTCCATGGAAGGGTGGCTGTCAAGAAGCCATTCTTAAGGAAGGGAAACAGGGAGAAAAGGCTGAGCTATGCCAAATGACACAAGAAGTGGACTGAAAATCAGTGGCAACAGGTCTTATGGAGGGATGAATCCTCCCCAGAGCCCGGACCTCAACATTATTGAAGCAGTGTGGGATCATCTGACAGAGAACGGAACAAAAGGCAGCCCACATCCAAAGAAGAGCTTTGGGATGTCCTTCAAGAAGCCTGGAGAACTATTCCTGAAGACTCCTTAAAGAAATGACAGAAAGCTCGTCTCAGAGGGTTCAGGCTGTGTTGGAGAATAAAGGAGCTCAGACCAAGTTTCCTGAAATCCAGCAAATATCTAAAGAAACGAGGGCTGGCTCAAGACTTAACACAGCACTGCATGTCAGAGGTAAGGACACTGACTCAGTGATATCTATACTTCAACTCAACGGCAGACATCATCATTTTGAATATCACAAATACAAACTGAAAGCACAGGCGGAACAAACAAATACTGGCCCGTATTTTCATGTGTGTGCTGCAGAAAATGTGTCTCATTTGAAGTAAACAGACAGCAAAGTGGTGCCAGATTCTCTAATGGTCATTGAATCCTATTTCACAGAATATGTCAAATGACATTAGATATTTTACAGAGATATGTCAATGGTAACATTTACGTCCGTATTCGAAAGGAATTGAAAAATCTCGTCGAGAAAAAAAATTCAGACAGACACGAACAAAATGAGCAAGCAGTGCATGAATGTGATGAAATGAAAACTGTTGCATTCATTTTTTCCTCCTGATCATCTTGTTGTGTCTGCTGAAGTGCAGCCACAAGCAGCTCACCGTTGTTGCAGTACTGTAGCAGCAGGTTGGTGCTGTCATACAGGCTCCCACACGAAGCGATCCTCTCAGACATCCTTCCCACCTCTGCTTCTCCTCTTTCTCCAGCTCCTCCTGCTCTCAGTCGGGCCCTTTGTCCTTCTTTCGCCCCTCTCCGTCTCGTCTTCACGCCGTCACCCCTTCCTGCCTCCCCAACATTCACAAACATGCGCACACACCTTTACCTGCCTCAGCTCCACCGCTTCTCCCGCTCCAGCCTTCACAGCCAGCATGAAGCTGCCATCAGCCGGCAAACAGCACTTCCTCTTTCTGCTTTCAAGTTAAAAACACACTGAGCAGCCCTCCACACTGTGTCTAACGTGATAGTTGGATTATTTTTGGAGATGTCATTCACAGATGTCAGTTATGTGGAATAAATAACAATAAAGACTGAAATATCTCCAAATATTTCTACATGTATTCTCAAAAGATAAAGTGTTTAGGGTCCATTTGTGCAAAAAATGTGTCAATCTTAGGTGTGTTCTACTTTTCTGCTATTAATTTGTCTTATGAAAGTCATCCTGATGTGTTGTTTGACAGTTTTTCAATCTGATAATATGATATTCATTTATCTACAGGCTATATCTTTTTTAAAATCTGTCTCTGTATTATTTTTCCTTTGCATATCCCCCACACTTATCTCATTAAATATATATATTTGGGTATTTTGATTTCATTCTTCAAATTTCCATAAGAAGTTACGATAATTTTCTGTAAGCAATATCTCTCCATTTATTTCTCCAAGTGTATTTATTAGTGTCTATTAGTGCCACACATATATTTGACATAAATGGGAGTTCATAGATATTTTTGCTCACCTGAGCCACAGGTACAGTTATGCCGTTTTTTTAATTTATTTTATTTTATTTTTTTAGGTGGGGGGCTTTTATTTCAACAGTCGCTGCTTTGACTTTGAAGAGCAAACCATTTGTTTTCCGGTTGTGTCCTCGTTAACTATCGCTAACTTGGGGAATCAGCTTCCTCTCCGTCTGCCCTGCGTACTCTTGTTACTATAGCAACAGCCTCTCAGTCAGCCCTGCTTCGTGATCATTGGAGGCAGGAGACACACAGAGTGAAACTGTGAGTACAAACAGCATAACAGCGGGCCGACCAAGGTTCCAGTTTCTGAAAAGAGAAAGGTGATCCCGGTGTCGGGGCTGCGCCCGTCAATAATGCATGGAGAAACGGTGTGCTCCACCTGGCGCACGTGTTTATAATTGATGCCTAAGACTACTGAGGCAAAGAAGAAGATTTCACTCCACTGTTGTCTGTTGTTTAATTTATTTCGTAATGTGTTTTTACTTATAATGATATTATCATATGTAGTCTAATTAAAGTCAGTCATTTCTGCTGATTGATCGATCGATATAAGGATTATCTTCATAAATGACCAGACATGTCTTGATTTAATGTAGTTCCTCATTGTGACCACTGGGGGGCAGTAATGTCCTATGTTGTGTTTTGTCGGTTAACTCTTGTTGTGCCCCATGTGGCTGCAGCAACTAAGCTAAACAATGTAATTAAATGCCTTCTTTATTCATATCAGAGAATAGCAAACGTATAGTTTTGTGCAAAAGTCTTGAGCCATTTGTCATTGCTTCCTATAAATTACCAGTAACATGGGTGATAGTGCAGCGTTTTACTGAAACAATCTGCTTGATTAGACTATTGAAAATGGTTTGTTTGCTAAGTTGTCTGCTATTCATCCCTTGAGTTAAGTTACATTTTTCTGCTTAAATGATTCATAGATCAGTGTTAAATACCCTAAATAAAATAAAAAAATAAAAACTTTTAGGACTGGACTGAAAATGAGTCAAAAAGCAGAGTGATGATGTGTGATACAATTGTATTGTGCTGTTAGTGCTCAATAAAGCAGAGAAGAGCAAATTGCATACATGTCGTCTACATTTTCACTTTACAATGTTTAGGGGAGAGTGGGCTAAGATGAGCCAGTGGATCAGCTGGTCCACCCTGTGTCTTTCTCCCCCATTTACTTTTATAGTCATGTGACCTTCATAATTTCTACCAGAATGTAAAAAGAAGAAGCTCATGAGAGAAGTAATAAGCACCAATTTCCTTTTAGAAGTGTATTTTGCTCTTCAGGGTGAAATTTTGTCATATCAGATGTAACGGCTGCAACATCGATGCCAATTTATCAAGGACTGAAAATATCTAGGTTGGTAATTTGTCACCGTAAAAAATCTTGCAAAGTATTTAGCTAAATAATTGCCTGAATTTGTAAGCTGTGTAGGGATAGACTGGGCCAGGTTTGAGGTTGGAGGAATTGTAAGTGATCATTATATTTCTCTGCCATCTTGAAGGAAGAGAAAGTTAAAAAGTTACATGCACTGGTCTTCAAGCTGCCGCTGTTGGCTTGTTTGCAAGTTTCCAAAGTGAGCAAAAGACAATCAACAATATCTACATTGTGCCAAATTTAATGTGGTTGGTCAGTTTCCATTTTGTTCAATTACATTTATTTATTCATTCTATTTCAGTATTTATCAAGTTTTGTTCATCAATCTTCCTGTTTCTGGATGGTTAAAAAAACTGTTGGAATCTCTGTGGAAGGTTTTATGTTAAGTTGTTTTTAAAAAAAACAATAAAAGAGACAACTCAAATGGTTTTTAAAAGAGACAGAGTCAGATTGATGGACCCCAAGACCTTACCTTTAACTTAGGCCCCAGGAACATAATCTTACGTAAAGCCATATATACAAACATGTGGTTTATTTATTTTAAAAGCTGTCGATTATTTAGTAATAGCAGGGGATATAATGAGAAAGAACAAAACGTGAGTAACCAACAGGGTCTGGGATAAATATTATGTACACAGAGGTCTTGATTTAAAAGAAAACGTTAACGCTCACACCCTACTGCGGCTGCGCCATGACGTACTATGTTATTGTCACATGACATCTGACGCAGTCTAACTCCGCCCCGCTGGTGCATCGCAGTTGGTAGTTGCTGGAAATGACGAAACATCGAGCAAGAAACTCTGCAAACGTATGACCAAAATGTTTATGAGTACAACCAGAGTCAGTCTATCAATGTTTAATTCCTTTAAAACGCACTCCGCTGAATAACCGGATATAATAGGCAATAAAAAACTTTAACGTTAGCATTAGCACTGGTCAAAGTGCCTCGGAACGAGGAAGAGTTTTACAGCTTCTAACTGAACTAAAGGTAAGTTTACCATTGTGTTTCCAAAGATCCTCTTTTTTAATAATAATAATATTAGACACTGTGCCAGGGACACCAACACACACTACATTAACATGTACAGTAAGTCCCTTTAACTTGATTTAAAGCCTTTATTCAGTTCTTAAGTATTTAAAGGTGTTCGTGTATTCCTCCTATTTGAGTCACAAACTAGGCCAAACAACCTGATGACTGCGTTATCTATCATGTAAACGTTTGATTTTACATGCAACAAAACAGAAAGTTAAGACAACTCGACAGCAGATTTACTGGTATTAATAGAGCAAAGAAAGCAAGAATGTTTGATTAGATATAATCTGAAATTATGGAGGGTTCTACCAGAGTCTAAATGGGATCAATGCATTTCAAAAGAAAAGGAACAACATCTCTTTTATTGCTTGTATTTCATCCTTAAGCTGTTAGGAGAACCTGGAAAGCGTACATGTGAGACATTCACTTCTCAAACTTGTTCTTTTAATGTCCATTTCAGTTCTATAGAGGGGAGCCTGTTCTGATATTACGATGTGAATTCTGTAATAAACCAGAATGATTGAACATTGATCTTTTGGTTGTCTCCTCCCAGGTGGTTTTCAGTATGCAAACCAGACAGAGGAGGTCCCATCTGGGCCTGCTGCTCCTGGCCTCCCAGCTGTTTCAGGTGGGCCTGGACAACATCCCTCCCGTCACTTTGGCTGTCTTGGGTCTCAACGTGTACCTCTTCCTGTTTCCTGCTGCTCCTCTGCTGAAGGTACCTTACTGATGCAGCTCTGCACTTTATTTAGATGTGCTGCTTTTCTTTGGTCTATATTACTGTAAATAGTAGTAAAAAGCTGAATTCTGCTTTCTACCTGATCCCCAGGCTTGTGTGAGTGTCCAGCAGGCATACTGGTTCAAAGACTGGCGCCGACTTCTTCTGTCTCCATTGCACCATGCAGATGACTGGCATCTGTATTTCAACATGGTGTCCTTCCTGTGGAAAGGTATTAGGCTGGAGCGACGGCTGGGGGGAGCCTGGTTCCTTTACCTGCTCTCAGTCCTTTCCCTGCTCACTGGGTTGGTTTATCTGGTGCTGGAGGCGTTGCTAACAGAGCTCACTCAGGACCAGTCCTACAGCATGGCGTGTGCTGTTGGCTTCTCAGGTATAAATCCTATCGCAGTAAGTATCATACAACATCTTTCCCCAGTGCTGGCATTTCCTTATCCCATTCTTTGTAATGACTGTGTTTCCAGGTGTTTTGTTTGCGCTGAAGGTGCTCAGTAACCATTACCAACCCGGAGGGGTGACTTATGTGATGGGTCTGCCTGTTTCTAATCGCTATGCGAGCTGGGCGGAGCTTGTGCTGATCCACATAACATCACCAGGGTGAGTTACCAGAATGCAGCCTAAGACTTGAACCAGCATTCTGGATTCAGTTCCCTTGGTGTCAGTCCTGGGACCACTCCCATTTTTCACTTCATGCTGATGTCATGTGCAGCTCTCTCCACTGGCTGCAAGCTTTTAAAACTGCAGTGCACATTGTGTGATTCAAACATGTTCTGAATACCAACAGAAGAAAACTCACGATTCTCTGAAACGCAAAAACAAAGCTTCAGAACCGTCCATCACAGCACAGAGATATGTCTTTTAGTTTCTTTAGGAGGCAGCATTTGATAGGGATAAGAGCAATTTGTGAGCAGGAAACTGACATTTTCATGTACAGCCAATAAAAGGATGAGACGGGAGGTGGTACTTACTGAGGAGGCTGAGCTCTGTACCATCAGTGCGAGCTCTGAAGTGATCCCTCAGAAGGAGGCCAGTGAAATCTCTGATGACCCTGCTCGCGTTGATTTCCCCTGGTCCACATTTAAAACTGTTCCAGCTACAGAACTCCTTGTGGCCATATTTGATGTAGCTTTGGCTCATCTTTTAACTATGAGACACTTCTTCACCCTCAGTTTCCTCCGCTTACTGATGTTCATTTAGCACTCTCACAGACAGGATGGTGCTGTGTTTGTGTTGGTGCTATGAATGAAAGTGTCCACCAGGTGGTAGTGTTTCACTGGCTAACGGCTCTTCTGGGCTCTCCTTCTCCAGGACCTCTTTTGTTGGTCACCTGGCAGGTATCCTGGTGGGTCTGCTCTACACCACAGGACCCCTGAAGACCATCATGAAGAAATGTGCAGGTTTGAGTTTCACTGAAGCATATTTCCCTGAAGCTGCTGACAGTTTGAAATGCATTTCTCTGGTATGACCCACCTGGTGCTCCTCCATCTAATTTTGTGACATCAGTCTGACCAGGTCAGAGTTAGTAACACAGCACGAGTCTGAACTGGTTCAGTCCCATTAACGGACAGACATACACAGCAGTGGCAGGTTAATTTGGCTTCTGGTGAGTTTTCAGAGGAGTCTGACGGGTCGTGTTATGAGCAGATTTTCCTCCTCCTCACTTTTAGCCGGGAAGGGTAACTGCAGCACCGAGTAATTTTTTGTTAACATCTGCCATGAGCTTCAGTATTTTCACCTGTTCCCATACAGATCTGTTTTGCTGAAGACGGTGCAGCCTGCTTGTTATGAATTTTCTCATGAAGCGACATGTTTTCATGAGAAAACTCTTTAAAGACTAACAGAGTTTGACGTAGTTGGGAGGCTTTTCATACAGCTGTGACAATGAAACTGTGTCCTCAGATGAAGTAAAAGATAATGTTTTTCTCGAGTTTATGACACCTTGCTCCTGTACAATTAATCCTTCACAAGTGTCACAAGTGTTTAAACATGTAAGAGAAGTGATTATTTTAGCTGCTTCAATCACAGGTGAAATGTTTTACACAAACTCTGAGGACTTCAGTGATGTTCTGTCCAATCTCACTGGACTGGCAGATGCACTGCTGCTCTGACTGTTACTTTCACAGCCACGAAGCCATGCAGCTGCATGGCTTGATGGGTTTCTGTTGCAGTTTTTAACCACATTTAAAAGCTGTGAATGGAAACAGTGAGAGCCAATAAAACTTCCACTCTTAATCCATTTATGGTGGGTTTTGACACTTTCGAGGAAGACTTGCTGAGCATCAGAGGGGATAGAGACAATTTTGCAAATTACATCTGACCTGCAAAGATTAAAACGGCGTGACTGATTGATCATCACCACATGACTGATTGATCATCACCACATGAAAGCTGCGTGTGTCCATGTTTGATTCATGAAGCTTTTTTACTGCTTTTCAAAAGCTCGCTTCAGATCTTCTTTGTGAGTGGAAACCCGACTTGTGAGGAACATTAATGTTTGAATGCCTGAATTCCATTGCTTTAAAGGTTGATAAAGCCATTCATTTTGCATCATGGAGTTTGACATTTTAAACATGTTTATGTGTATTTTTTCCACCAGAGTTGGTCACTTCGCATGGATACAGCTCACAGCCCGGTGCATACTACAGCTCCTCAGGCACTTCAGGTATGAGAGCGTTCAAGTTATTAAAGGTACTGCATCACATACAAGTGACTTACTTATGTAGCACATTTAAAAAGAACTGCAGCTAACCAAAGTGCTCCACAGAGTGGAAATAAAGCAACAATAAAAATGATGATGCAGTTCATCGGCTTTTCCAGAACGTACTTACAGTACAGTGTGTGTGTGTGTGTGTGTGTGTGTGTGTGTGTGTGTGTGTGTGTGTGTGTGTGCAGGCTACAGTGGCACAGGTGGAAGATACTCCCAGCATGCACCAGGTAACACAACAGGTCATTCAGCAGCTTTTACAGGTGGACTGACAGAGGAGGAGCAGTTGGATGCAGCCATCAGAAACAGTCTGAATGACAGAGGTAAGAGCAGAGGGGGAGTTTGATTCGGGAAGGTTGGCTGCAGTGACGCTGAGTCTGAAAACCTATTTAACCGTGATATGTGTCAGACATGATGACGCCTTATTTTCTAGGACAAACTCGTCAGAGAGGGGGTCCTCCTCCGTATGGCTTCAACCTTTCTGAGCCCACAGCTGAGGAGGTCAGATGGAGGAGAATGAGGAGGTTTGACAGCTGAACTGTCAGCCAGAAAAAGAAGGTTTAGATTGCAAGATACAAGAAGTTCAATTAAAACTCTTCCAAAGGCCAACGAAGAGCGTCCTGAATAAGGTTTAACAACACAACCTGACACGTGTGAGCTTCTTTTATGTCACTGTGCCCCCGAATGTAACCGCTTAGTTAATGATATTTAGAGTTCTTTGGCCATGAGAAGATGAACATTCTGTGAATGTGTGATGATACTGAAGTCGTATTCACATTTCCAGCTTGTGATCTGGGATCCACGGAAAAAGGTTGAAGATAGCAACGGCTATGCAATACGTACAGTCTTGTAAGTACTGTTAAATACTGGTTAGAATGAATTAAGTCATTTGAGAAATACAACATCAAACACTTCTGTATTTAACTTGGAGATTTTTCTGACACATACACCAAAGGTTTGTCAAGTTTGCAGAATAATAACAGCTTATAGTTGAAAGAGGAACACAAGCTGACCTGGAGGAGGGTTGAGTCTAATCTCAACAGTCCTTTGCTTCTGTTACTGAACTACAAAAGACAGTTTAAGGAAAGTCCTCTGACAGGAGTGAAGACAGAGTTTGAATGTTAAATCTGATCCAGCACCTGTATGATGCCTTTGCAGTGAATAAATGCTGCCGCTCTCATCTGAACTGATCCATGTTTACCTTTCATCAGCTCATCAGATTACCTGAACATGATCCAGCTCTGTGATGAGTGCTGTTTTGGTGCCCATTAAAACTTACACATCTCTCATAAAGGCCCAGTTTACCTGTGTACATGTGTAATAAATATATTTTTTAACTTGTCATGTACCAGAGCTTCCACAAACACCAATGATCCACCTGCTTTGTATGTGGCAGAAATCCACTTCGGAATTATGTCATATTCATGTACATGTTATATGAATTGTATTGTATTTCTTATATGTATTATATGTTATATTCATATATATGAATAAAGTTTTAAAGCTTATAATAAACCCACTCCAACACCACCCTTACCTTTCTAAAAAGTCATCAAAGTTACAAATCAATGTAGAAGAAATACATTTCTGGCTCTGATTCACCTAAAGCCCTGAGGCATGAAAAGAAGTAGGACAGCTGAAATTAGAGCCAAGAAACCCTACGAGCCACATCATTCTATAGTCATGTGAAACAAAAGAAGTACTCTCTAAGATTGTTTGTATCTGGTCATTACCAGATCTTAAAATGAGGTAAAAACAAACTCAGGTGAACACCAGCTCATGACGTATTATAATTCAGCCGTTACTGCCTCCACTGGAATTAAGAGGGTAAGTGGTACCCTGGTGCAGTTAAGCATGTGCACTTTAATCAAATGATCATTATCAAGTATGAAGTTTTATCAGTTTGCTGCTTTTAGGTGTGTTAACATGATGCCAAGGAGGAAAGACATCAGCAATGATCTTAGAGAAGCAACTGTTGCTGCCCATCAGTCTGGGAAGGGTTATAAGGCCATTTCCAAACTATCTGGAGTCCATCATTCTACAGAGAGAAAGATTATTCACAAGTGGAAAACATTCAGGACAGCTGTCAATCTTCCCAGGAGTGGACGTCCCAGCAAGGTCACCCCAAGGTGAAAAAGCCCAGAGCTACATCTCAGACTCTACAGGCCTCAGTTAGCATGTTAAAGGTTAAAGGTCATGACAGCACAGTTAGAAAAAGACTGAACAAGGATGGCTAGTTTGGAAGAGCTGCAGGAGAAAGCCTCTTCTCTCTAAAAAGAACATGGCAGCACAGCTTAGGTTTGCAAAGCTGCATCTGAACAAAGCACAAGACTTCTGGAACAATGTCCTTTGGACAGACCAGAGCAAAGTGGAGATGTTTGGTCATAATGCACAGCAGCACGTTTGGAGGAAACCAAACACAGCATATCAGCACAAACACCTCATACCAGCTGTCAAGCACGGTGGTGGAGGGCTGATGATCTGGGCTTGTTCTGCAGCCACAGGACCTGGGCACCTTGCAGTCATTGAGTCCACCATGAACTCCTCTGGATACCAAAGTATTCTAGAGTCAAATGTGAGGCCATCTGTCCCACAGCTAAAGCTGGGCTGAAACTGGCTCATCAACAGGACAAAGATCCCAAACACAGCAGCAGATCTACAGCAGAATGTGGGAAAAAGAAAAGAATCAAGGTGCTGCAATGGTCCAGTCAGAGTCCAGACCTCAGCCTGACTGAAATGCTGTGGTGGGACCTTAAGAGAGCTGTGCAGAAACCAATGCTGCAAACCTCAATGAGCTGAAGCAGCGCTGGAGAGAAGAGTGGGCCGAGATTCCTCCACAACCATGAGAGAGACTGATAACGTCCCACAGGAAACCATAACTGCAGCTCACTGCTGCTGAAGCTGCTGCTGCAAGCTGCTGGATCAGGGGGTTCACTTAGTTTTTCACACACTGTTTCTGTGTTTTGCTAATTTTTTGTTAAATGAATACTGTCACGGTGTAATATGTCATGAGTTGTTGTTCATCTGAGACTCAATTGATCTCATTTTAGACCCGGGGCAGAGGAATTTTTAGCATGTCCTGATAAGTAAGACATAAGAAATTAAAGAGGATGGATTTTATTTTTCCCCTGAAAAATAAATCAGTGTGACAGTTTGCTTAGTTTCATTTTGTAAACTTTCAGGCGGAGCGTTGGAGCTCAGTGGGGCCTGGCAGAACATAAATGGGGGAGTTTGAGGAGTGATGCAGGGGGTGAGAGGATGGGAGAAAGGGTGACACACTGCATAGCAGATGCTGCTGTGGCAGCCTCGTCTGTCTGCAGCACGGGTGAAGATTAAAGACAGTTCTTTGCATGTTGATGGTTTGCTGCCTGTAACAGGAAAGCCTGTCGGCTCTCACTGGGGCTCCTCTGTTGACATATGTGACTGATAGGTTTTGTAAAAAGCTCCACCTGCTGTGACACTGCCACAGGACACCATGCTCTCTTTTTGGTTCCTGCATGGCGGCTGAGTTCAGATGAAAGATTATTCTGATTCAGTCCCTGTTTATAGACATTTAGTTTCCTCATTGATCATATCTGCAGCTGCCTGGTGAAGACTCAAACCCTCCCATGTAGAAATCTTTCATTATCTGTTTAGTACCTGAAGGACACAAATCTACACTAAACCACAAATAATTTCAGTAGCTGAACTATGTCATTATTCAGACGTTCAATTTCAGAGTCGAATTTAATGTGGAATTGATATTGTCGTGATTTATTTGATGCAATGCAATACAATCAGTGACAATAAATAGATTACAGGCAACTCGTATAAAGCATCCTGCTAATCCTGGTATTTTTCATTCTGTGTCATTGACATTCAATCAAAAAAAATGTTTTCGATATATTCTCACAGATTGCTGTTGTAGCATTTCCAGTGAGCTGGCAGCTGTGCCTCATCTTTATGTTTTCTTTCTTGTCCAACTTCCATGAAAACATTCTTGATTCATTCTGAAATATAGCCAGAGTCCTTAGCTATTGACAGTTACGTGAGACTATAATTGTTCCATGTTGTTTCCAAAGGCTACAAAAGCCAAATGCACATCAAGAAAAGTGCACAGCCCTCTTCTGCTGTGTATGCATCAAGCCAGCTGTAAATCAGAGTGATCTGGTCAGAGCCTGATGAAAACCAACTCCCAGGACTGATGGGACACATCCAGAGCTTTGGAGCTGGGCTCGCAGCTGCTTTGTTAACTGTCTAAGCAGAAATAAAAAGATGAGCAGGAGGTCTTCTGTGAATAATTCATCCTGTGAGTTTTTATGCTGCTTTTTGAAGTGTCATTTTTCCAGGAATCAGGAGAGCCAGAAAACATCCTGGTGTTGGCTCGTCTGTTTGGATGGAGTCACCTCAGGTCTGCAGGTGGTCCAGAATGTGTCCCCAGGACGGCATGCGTTCTTATTATTATAAAAATACAGACGAGTGATGCCAAGAGCTAATCTCAATGCATACTCATTCTATCCTGAGTGTGTTCACAACAGTTTTTAGTGCTGTCCACTTGTGACCCGCTCAGCCAGAACAGATATCAGCACCAAATATGAACAGCCCCTCTGATATGGAGTCAGTACCAAAACTGACCACTGAAGTTTTTGGAAATGAGAGCAACAGCTCTTTTCTTCTAAGGAAGCTGTAAAACCAGTTGTATTAATTTTAACAGGTGTTTCATTAAATCCAGTATTTCCTGTAACATAACAGCTTGCCTTGGTGCTTTTAGCCACAATCACTTTAACCCTCAGAATTGGATCATTAAGATGAGTTGTGAAATCATTGGAATGGAACAAGAATCATTAAGCAGAATTTGCTGCAGACTACAAAGAGGTTCAGGCACTACACACACACACACACACACTGCATAACCAATGCAGTTATTTCCACTTAGGTTGGAGATCAAGGACACTTGGCCACAACATTAGAATGACTGACTGGTAAAGCGACTAACGCTGATTATTTTGTGCAATATTCTCCTGGGACATCCTGCATCCTGAATGTGATATTTACCACCAACGTAAACATTTTAGCAGACCAGTCACAACCACCTTACATCCATATGGCTACAGCTCTCTCCTACAGTCGTCATCAGAATGGCGATCACACATGAGGCTGAATTCATTTCTAGAATTATTAAACTGCCTCATGAACTCAAATACTTCTTGACTTCGAATGATGCAGCTGTGGTAGCAGCCTGCTGCCATAGCTCTGCACATATTGTGTCTTTCTGTGATATTCTATTGAGCTTTCCGCTGTGACAACATTGATTTTCTAAAACATATTTGAATGCTGTGCTGCTGGGGTGATTTCTGCTGGTAACTGGCACTCTGTTAAGGTGTGTAACCATACCAGTGGGAAACTTGTTTGCATCTTGGAGCAGCTGATTGAACCTTTCAAAGCCCAAGTAATGCCTGGAATAAGACAAATCCAGATGAGGATTATCCTGAGAAATGTAAGATCCATAGCAGATAAATTAGATGAGTTCGGAACCTAGACAAGGATGTTGCAGGAATATCTGGAAGGCATTATTAGTTGTATCACAGAAACATGGCTGCATGAACTACTAAAACCTGTCGATCCAGCTTTCAGACTATATGGGCAAAGACAGAGAGATGTCGAAGTATCAGCAGTGAGTTTATGTTGTTTAACAAGAGAGTTTTCTTTTGTGATTGGCCGACGATGTATTCAGTTTTGTCGATCACAAGCTACAAAAGCCACATCCCAATCCATTCGTGGTGATCTCTGAAGATTTCAATCACCTCGTGACACTTAAACTTTCCAAAGGTTTGTCAACTGACTTTAATTCTGTTTTGTTAGCTATCTATAACAGTCATTTATACTGCAGGGATTAATACAATATAATTGAATTGAACTGAATTGATCGATGTAAAGGTTACAGCAGTTCTGGAACTTTTTCAAAACTATTTTCTTTCAAACCATCTAACAACTCCCCCACCAATCAGACACAGCAAACTGATAGATGGAGGAAATGTTCATTTTGCATCTATCTTACTTTGACACTTGCCACCGACATGAACTTTTTTCAGATCAAACAGTACTCCTTTGCAGGAGCAGCCTCCCCCAGGAGGACAGCAGATTAGGCAGGGTTCAAAGGACACAGCAAACAGTCTGAGGTGTTCACCCTCCACACTACCAAGATACCAACCTCATGGGCTCAGTGGGAAGCGAGCCCAATCTACAAAGAGCCCCACCACACAACCCACAGAGCCCAAAGTATCTAATGTTGCGGTTCCAATTCAGGGCAACCTGAGATGGTCTTGGTCCACACCCCAATGGTTCAGAGCTGTTTGCTATGGCTGATCGGTGTGTATTTAAGACAAAGCAGACTATGTAAAGTGCCTGTATCATTCACTCATTTATGCCTGAGCCACTATAGGAGCTGATTTGACTCATCTTTCTCAGTGTAGCCAGATACTTTTAAATGTCTGCACACATGTACTGTGTTTTAATAGTTTTTTTTGCATGTGTGGTTCCTTTAAAGCTGTTAAAGCCCTACTGGTGTTTGTCATGTGTTTGTTTGACTGACTATTCTGTGGGTACTGGTGCTTCGTGCACAGATGAACTTCCTCGCGGACAGATAACGTGATTCAGAGCTGAGTGGATTCTCTGATAAATAGCTTTTGGCAACTCAGTTCGCCGCTGCCTTAAACAAGGACAATTCTTCCATTAGTGATTATCATCAGAAAAATAAACCTGTAGGATGTCAATAATCTCCATAAATGTTTGCACAATTAAGTGTTACAGTTGGCATGGAGGATTAGCATATTAAACCCTTCGTGATGACTTTGTAGCCACTGCTAACCAGACACCCTGGCAAGTCTCTTTCAGACAGTAAGCACGAGCTGGTGACTGACCTAAATCACTCTTTAGTTCTCTAGCTGTGGAGTGGCACCCTCTACCACATGCTGTACCACTGCTCTGATCCCCCGGAAAAAAAAAAGAAAAAAAGCACAGACTCCAGTCAATCCAGTGTGAAGGTCAATTAGTCTTAGCATCTGCCAGCTGAGATCACAATAGACCCACAGGACCAGTAAATGTGCTGTTGTATGAAAATTAAACAAGCATGTGGTAAAAGACGGAGCCCAAGTTTTAGATCTTATTTTTTCCTCTTCCCCACAGTGCAGTGATTAACTTCATCATACACAAATCCTGCTTAGCAACTCGAAAAGTCTCATGGAGAATGGTATTAACTTGTGCAGAGGTATAAGCCCCAGGGCTAATTTCCGTGTGCCAGAGCACATACTGTGGGTGAAGACTAAAGAAACTCGCCATACTATTTTTAGGATATTGTGAAAAATTCACTCTCCTCATAACTCCCAGGCTATCCTCACCCTCCTGCAGTTATCGTGCTGACTTTGATCTCAGACTCCTCCTCTACTTTCTAGCCCCACAGCTGAATGTAATGAACCTTCCTTTTTCTACAAGATCCTTCACACCCGGACATGATCGCAGGACAATGTTCAATGTTCAATGCTTGAGCTCATATCTGTCTACACTTTGAGAACTATGATGAAAAAAAAAATCAGTGTCTTTACGTAAACAATAGAAGAAGAGGGCCTGGTTGAACAAATCCCATTGTGTTTCTAATCGTGTGTGACCGGATGTTTGCACATTGTCAGGGAAGAGATGGCAGCTATAGGAAGAGGTCGAGCCGGTGGAAGCGGCATCATGTTCTGGCCGGTACTCTGCTCATAAATCCTGGTTTTCACGTGGATGCCAGTTCAACATGTACCATCTACAGAGATTGAAAAGTTGAATAAAAATAAGCAACCTGTGAAAAGAATCTGGGTTTTGGAGGCCTTATAGTGCCTCCAACACATTTGTGAGCATCCACTGAAGGCATGACTTGCTGCAAAGTGCACCATAGGCTGGGACTCGAACCTGGGCCAGCTTCAAGTTGAATTTATTCAGATTTCTAAGCAAAATGCACCTTCTTCTCATGCTTACTAAGTTCTTTAATCGTTGTTTGAGACCACCATTAGCCCTTCATGACATTGGTATTCTCAGATAGAAATGACCTCCAGCAGGATAATACGAGTGTTCTATGACCTCCAAATTCTCCAGATTCCTATCAAGTTGGGCTTTTGTGGTATGTGCTGGAAAAACAAGGCAGAATGGGCTTACAATATTTGAAAGATCTGCCACAAATGTCTTGATGCCTGATATCTTCAGGGAACTTGCAGAGTCTCGATGGGTCACCACAGGTTTTGGTGGCACAGGAGAGGATCTACATAATGAATTAAAAGTGTGTCTGATCAGTGTAAGTTTGCCATTGATTAGTGTACCAAAACAAATGCCAACTATAAGTTTTGTGTGACATCAGAATGTTTGATCTTCAATCTTAGAAATTGACTTCTGACATATATCTCAAGACTATTTTAAAATTGAACACTCATGAACAGAAAAACTGATTTTTGCTTTAACAATGCCAGTATTCTTATTCTCTAAAAGGCTGATGGCGGAGGCTTAGCTTTAACACAGGCTTATGCTGTATGTTATACATGTATTTCAAACATACAAGCCGACTTTAAACATATTGGTATTTGCATATTTCTGTTGAACACCTCTTGTTCATTACTGTATCACTTTTTATGCCATCCTATTTGTGTTGTATAACTGCACTGTGCAAAGAATTGAATTCACTGGATCCTGAGAGCACAGCATGGCTGAAAGTATTTACTCTTTTCCAGAGGTTGAGTTCAACTTGCCTTTTTTAAGCATGAGCTGCCCACCCCTTGACCAGCCTCACTAGAGCAACTTGAGAGGTTGACAAGACTGCTTGAGTTGAGACTATCACGCTCACCCCTTCAACAAATATCAGGTCAACTCTTCTCTTACACTTCTTATTTCTCTCGGTTGTCTTCTGAGCTGCTGTCACACAGTCTCCCCCTCCTACATGTCTATCTTTTGTTCTCTCCTGCATCTCAGCGTGTCTGTCTCTGCTTTAGGATTTTTCTCCCTTTGAATTTTGATCCCCAATGTCTGCACTCTCCTCCCACCTTTTCTAAAACTCTCTTTCCCCATTTTCTCCCCATATCTCTGCATCCATGTGCACATCTCACTGATGCTCTTTTTCTTCTTTTCCCTTGATGTTTTTGCTCTTTGTTTCTCGATTTGTCCCACACAACCTAGTGCTGGTTTTGATCTCACTATACCTTTGTTTTCCTCCATCTTTCTTTCACACATACACTGAATGTCTCTCTCCTCCTGGGTTGCCTGTAGATCAATGTTAGCATGTCTTTCTGTGAGCTGCAGAGTTACCGAACACCTAGATTCATACCAGCTATCTGGGTGACCCATTTCTGCACAAACTCACACATTTTAATGCTCTGAAATGAAGTACAGTAAAGTGTTTCACCACGTTAATGCCTCAGTAAAACTTAATCACCTTAGTGGGGTTCTCTTTCTAGTACAGATATCTCAGTATTGTCATAGCACCAGAAAACAGAGTCCCAAAAGTGTTTATTCATTTTCTGGAATGTAATAGACTTGAAGTGTTAATCCATCTCATATTCACATGGTTTAACATGCTAACCTGACACCAGGGAATAAAACTCTTTGTCTTGGCTAAAAGTTTTCCAAACATCAATACAAAAACAGCCACTGACACCGTCACACAAAAACCAAAGAAACTAAACTTAAAACCTTTTGATATAAAGCCACATTAGTTATGGTATCTACATTATTCACACATATATCACTAGGTGACCAGGATTTCCCTTGGATATATCTATCAAACACTCAACTATCTGATTAACTGTAGATCTGTGATGGTGCCCCATCAGTGGCACCCTGTACTGGAAGCTATGGCCACATTCTATCTTGCTTTGTATCTGCTGAGGTTACTGATTTTTTAAAACAATTTTCACACTGGTTTAGATGCTGTGCTGCTAAAGGAATTTCTGGTTTGATGAGTGTCAGGCAAAAAAAATCAAAACTGCAGATCAAGGGAGTTGTATCCATTTCTTTCCTTGATGCCATCGGAATTGTGAGATCTCTGGCAAGTAAAGTGGATGTGCACGGATCCCTGACGGAAACTCAGCAGAAATATCGGAAATGTAGTATTATGTGTGTCACAAATACTATGGTCCCAAACTGCGGGGTACACCGCTGCACAGGTCACCCATTACAGAGCTTTGTTGCTTTTAAAAAAAGAATGTATTATAAAAATGTACGCTGTAACAACCTAGATGAGGTTGGGCTTATATAGCTTATAGTTTATATTTTTAATTCAATGAACAACATTGAAACAACCTTTAAAACAAATATTCAGACTGCAGAAATCTTGCAGTCACCCACATTGGAGCCAAGGACAGCGCTTTTGGACGCACTGAATCATGTCAGTGAGCAGACATCCCACCCACCCCTGACCTACGAAGTAAAACGTCGCCGGATCGAGTCCAGCGTCCTTATTAATAAGGACTGTGCGCGTTATAAAAAGAATAAGAGGAAACAACAAGCCACAACAACCAAGGAGGGCGTTCACAATAACAGGAAGGCGTTGGTATGTGCTGAGAAAATGAGGGAAACGTGAATAAAAACTAGAAATAAGAACGTATTCCTTTGCTGCTGCCGCGTTTCCGGAGTATCTACACGTTTGCTGGAGAGGATGCTGCATTTCTTGAAGCGCCGCTAGCCTCTCACAATCCGTGCAGTGTCCTTAGTTGCTTCTCATAGTGATTAAGGAGCATCGGCTGGAAGACGGTATGAGAACAGACAAGCAGTCTAAATGTTGACTGAGGGTTCGGAAGGATTTCCCTGATCATATCCGAGAATCTTTGCGCGCAGCCGTCCTCAGTCGCAGCACTGCCGGCTTCTGTTAGACGCAAAGGAGGGAAAAAGGACGCACTTGATATTCTGCTCACTGTTTAATTATTTAGGAGTATCTCTTCCTCAAGCTCAACACATGCTGGTGTCTTTGTCTCACATCTCCCGTGCATGGTTTTAAAGCCAGGCGAGAAGTGGCGGTGACAAGGATGACAGCCGATGGCCAGGCGCCCCAAATTTCTTCAGAAGGGGCATGCAACCTAAAATAACCCCTGTGTCAGATGGTAAGAGATCAGATTTATGTCCAGCAGTCAGTGCACCGGCGCACACTTGCAGTAACATTTCTGTGGGGTTTGATTGTTTCTGTGCAGACTTTGCTCTGCCGATGTAACCACCCGGTTGTGAATTATCCCTGCAGCTTTCTGCACATCTCAAGCCGAGGGAGCTCTGAATCTGCTGAACGCACGGCATCTCCTAAACCGTACCCCCTCCTGACCCCGTCAACACTTGGAGCCCAGACTTTTTAATGGCTTTTGTGTTCAGAAGATGGAGGGTTTTACTGCTGCTGAACGTGCTTGCGGTCGCTGGATTCATGACCTTCTGGGCCAAGTGCAACACACGCAGCATCCAAGCCACCGGTCCGGTGGCTCCGGCTGATGGGAGGCGCCCACGGGCCAACGGGACAGCGCAGGGGCCCAGCATCAGCCATGAGGTGCTGCTGAAGAGGCTCAGCTCACTGGAGGATGTGGTGTACAGGCAGTTAAACGGTAAAGAGCACTAGAACTGTTGACACATCTGCCTGATTTTACTCCAGGAGTATGCAAACCAGAAAAGTCAGAGCTGTCTGACTTTCCTTTGACTCAGGTACCTGACATAAAGATTTAAGAGAGAATGAGTAAATCTCCGATCTTACCTTAATATCGTCTTTTGTCTTATAGTGACAATCTAAGTCTGATTTGATTGATGCAATTTTGCACTAAATCCATTAAACTGGAACTAATTTTCAAACTTCTTCAGATAAACAATTAATTAAATGATTGATTTCAAATAAACAATTTCATTTGAAGCACCATGAATATCAGATGAGTGTAAATGGATGCAATTAATGTGGATAGTTATTCACTGCAAGCTAATCCAAAACTGTACGTAATTAATCCCTGAAGAGTCAGTGTCTTTCCTCCATGTGGCTGGTTTGAGGTCAGGGTCGACTACAGAGAAGGATTCATTGCCCGCAGCATGAAGGATGTTTGCCAGCACATGGAGGCTTGAACACAGCTTATCACGTTGGAGAAGAGTCACTTTGATCATTCTCCCGCCCACAAACACAACCTGACAGAAGAAACGTATTTTATCTTTGTTCAATAGCCTTGAATCTTGGCATCTTGCAGCCCTGAATGGGATTTCTGCCTTTGTAATTTTTTTTTTAAATCACTGAATACACATTAGAAGGATGCAGTAGGATTATGCTCTTTGTACTTATTCCTATTTGTGAAATTCAAATAGACTTATCACGCTCTGTTTGAGGCTGTGCTGACATTTCTTATATTATGAATGCAGCTCAGAGATTCACCTGTTTTGACAGGCGGTTACTACATACGGTGTATTCAGGGTAGGGCCATCAGCTGTGGGCCATACAGCCTTGCCTGTGAGGAGAGTAGCTCAGCCAGACTAAAGAATTCTGACATGTAGCTCTTGTTTGTCTTGTCCAGGTCTGTCTAAATCCTTGGGCCTGATTGAGGGCTTTGGGGGTCGGGGGAAAGGCGGCCTTCCTGCCACGCTGTCACCGGCAGAGGAGAATGATGCTAAATATCTGAGGGAGAAGTACGGCTACAATGCCTATCTCAGTGACAGAATCTCTCTGGATCGGACCATACCGGACCACCGGCCGAGCAAGTGAGTAAACGTAATCTGCTACAGTTTACTTTGATTCTGAGCTCAGTCTGCTAGATTTCTGCCTTCACACCAAAGCAATAAGAATGGATGGAATCTAGTTTGTGGTCCTAACAGCCTTAAAAGGATTCATTTTAATAATTCAGCAGAAATTCTCTTTCCATAAACAGTTCAGACCTCACTGTGAACAGCTTTAAATGGAACACTTTGTAGTTGAGAAATAAAACTTGAAAATATGCTGAATAATTTAAGTGTAGCACTTACTTGTAAAAATATGAGCAAAGTCTGTTGATTTTTTAAGTAAAACGAAGTCTGCATTCAACTAAAATGCAGATGCTGAATGTAAAAAATGAGCCATTTTCAAATATAAACGCACTGCTAATATTTGTTTTATATACTTATGAAATTAGACATTAAAACTAGTCTTAAGTTAAAACTTAGTCGTAAGTTAGCATTAAGTCAGCAGGTTACTTCCTGGATAGTTTGGCAGTCCATCACAGGGTTAACATAGAGACTAACAGCCATGCACACTCACACCTACAGTTAATTCCATTCAATATATCCTCACAGCTGGTGTGTGAGGAGCACCAAAGGACACCTTGTGCTTATCTTTAGAGATGCCAGAGGTTTTTGATGCCCTATGGATGAACACAGGTTGACATTGCTCCTGGACACTGAATTATCAGACAATAACCCATTAATTCCTGATTGTAGCTGAGTAATAAATGAAGTTCTGAAAGAGCTTCCCTCATAGTTGTTCAGACCCGGGGGCTGTGAGGGCCTCTCCAAAAGGTGGTTGTTTGAGGTGTTTTTGTCCTTTTCCAGAGGCTACATCTGTAGTTTGTTTTCAGTTTTTCTCTTTAAATTGACTACACGACATTTCCATCAAATTCTAAAGATGGTTCGAGGGAACTCTTTGTTCTTTATGTGCCCCACAATTGCCAAGCAGACTTTTCTCTTCTGCACATTAAACAGTGGATAAGGTGTTCCTTTCATCAAATTATGCTCAATTCTATATAAAGCAAATACATTTGGTGATTGGGATTTTTAAAAAATGAGGGAGCAGGTAGGTTTTCCTTCAGTACATGTAGAACTTGTCTGAGCACAGCTCTGCATGATTAAACATTGCACCCTCCCAGCAGCTGCCATTTTGCAATGATATTTTTGACAGAGGAAAATGTAAGCTGGAGATTTTGTGATATAACCTCCTGTTTTATGGACAGTAATTAGCTTAATCTTACTGCAGATCTTAGCTCAGTTACCACAGAGTCAGCAGTTAATTTATTGTCAGCACACAGTTCCCAGAAAGTTTCTTATTTGCCATTACAAGTCCAAATTAGTCCATTAAAACCTAATAAGCAATCCGCATTTAACATGTAGCACACACTTTGCACTTGCCACAGTTAATGTTTTACTTTTCTAAGTTCATGAACTAAACAGGAACAGAAAAAAAATGCAATACAATAATCATAATTATATATATTTTTCTCGTGTGGACTGATGTGGAAATTAGAATAGTTGTATTTTCTCCACTTACAATGAGCTATTTATATCCAAAGACCAAACACGGGTTCCAGAGGCTGACTTCCACATTATCTGTGCTCATTATGGTTTTGGATTAGGTGGAGATATTTTGTTGGGTCCAGTTTGTCATTTAGGAACTTTAGAAATCAACTAAATGCATTATATTTTTTGTTTAAACTGTTTTTTTTTTACACAAGTACACCCATTAAAGCCAGACAGCTGAATCTTTTCCAGTTGCCAGAAGCACTTATTTACCTTCAGTGCTCCGAGGACAATGCAGCCATTCACAAACTGCCTCTGGGTGGACGAACCTGTAAGCTTGGACGACATGAAAGAATGGCATCCTCCAGGCTTAAATGGATCGCAGTATTAGTTAATCCTATCTTTTATAGATAATTAGGCTGGTCTGTTATTTTTGGCAGGATAGAGGCAGTTCCACAGCACAGGTTTGAGAAGGAGCTGCCTGCTGTTTTGTAGAAATCAAGCCTCTTTCAGTCAGTTTCGGAGCCTTAATGTGAAAACATTTACTATAAGTAAATATATATCACTTTTTTTAAGATTAGCATGTGTATCCATGTGTGCCATCGATGCTGATCGGCGCCGGAACCGATTATTAACCACAACCTCTTCTGAGTCGTTTGAGAATGAAGATTAAACTTTTTCCCTTTGCTTTCTGAAGACCAATATTAGATGGTGTTAGAAGCATTCCAACTACTTTATTATGCTGTTGCTCCAGAGGTGCAAAAGCCTTCTCTTAGTTGACTTATTTTTGGTCTAATACATTTGATTAATTTAGCTTTAATATGACAAGTTGACGTTATTTTTTCAGAGCAGACTTCTTGTTAAGGTTTTGATTTGTTGAGAGCGACCTCACAGAGCAGAACCTTTTCACTAAACCTGCAGTAGAACCAGTTCCTATAAATCAATCATCCATTCTTTGACATAAATTAAAAGCTAATTTGCAGTGGCGTGGGCACCACAGGTCCATTAAATTCCATTTTACTGGCTAACAACATACATCTCAGCAACGGAAATTTGAAATTTTGGACAAATAACAACCCTAAAATTAGCCTCTTCTGATCTTTGTAAATGCACCATCAGGCCAGTGATTTATGCGTCAGCATGCAGTGTTTTGTGTGTCTATTTTTGACCTTGAATACTTGAAAACAACTATACTTGTGTTACCCAACAGCTTTGTGAGCAGCAAAACATTTGGCCCCACTGTGGTTACGGTTTGGTTTTCAGTTGAGATAGTTTGAGTCATGCATTCTGTCAACTGTGGGGTCCCATAGAAGAGCAAAGGTTTGTGCATGGCAGTGCTTGGGTTAGCAAGTACAAAATATAGACTTTAAGTTTTGATTGCATCAGTTTGCATATGCTTGTGGGTGTTCTTTAGCTAGCGCACTTGCAAATCGCTCTGTGGAGTTTAATGTTTGTACGGTGCAGGTTTTCTCCACAGTGGCTTTTTTTAGAGTCTTCTCTGGCCCACATTGCTGCTTAAATGATTAACAGAAAGTAAATTGAAAGACACTAATGATAAAAAAAGTCCATGGCCCATTCCTGCCACCAGCTGAATGTGTGTGTGGCTTTGAGGGTGATGAGGTGAAGAATGCAGCGCTCTTATTTGTCACCCAGGGGGGTCTCTCATGTTGCTGGGATCAAAGTGGTCTGTGAAGCGTGTTGGTGTGTGATATCTGCAGGCTTAGCAGCAGCAGCAGCAGCAGCATGTTAGCTGGAGTCTGATAAGTGTTTTACTGAAGCTCTTTTTGCACTGCAGAGCAGGAGGTGGCGGTTAAACGTGACACAGGAGAAGCAAGGAAAATAAATGAGGAAATGATAGAAAAAACAAAAACAGAGATCAAATGCATCGCTAACACATTACTGATGTTCCATATAGAGAGTCAGAGTTGAATGATGCATAAACCAGTATGATTGAAGTTTGCCACAAATCTGTCAGCATTGGGCAAGAAATTTCATTAACTGAGCTGTGAGCTGGTGGGCTGACTTCTACAGTCACACTCACATTCAGAATGATCAATGAAGCTGTACTTGTAAAGAGACAAGTTCACACTCTCACATTTGTAATCATTCGCACTGCTCTCTTTTATCCCCTCGACTCTGCTGTCACTGGTTACATCGACTGAACCATCCTCAGCTTCTCTTATTCTGAACTCTTATTGCCACAGTTATGGTATCTATTGTGTTTTTACACAGTGAAAGTATAAAAGTTAAGACGTTTTCCACCTTCTTTTGGTTGAGAATCTAGCTTTGTCCTTTGATTTTCATCTGGATTCAGGTCTGGTTCTGGCTGGTCCGTGCCAGAAGGTGTGATGCTCTTCTTGTGAAACCTTTTTGTTGTTGATTTGGACGTTTGCTTTGGGTTGTCACGCTCATGATTCCCTCTTCACCTTAGCTAAAGCCCCACATCCAGCTGAAGATGACCAGCCACAGAGTTTGAAGCTCCACCTCTATGATTCATAGCATGTGCTGCTTTCTTTTTGTGCCTTTTGAAATGAGTTCTAACTGGTTCTCATTAAAGAAATACACATTTTCAGGGTGGTTTTGGGAGACTGGGTATATCCTATTGAAGGAAATTGGTAAGCTTGGATGTTTGTCTTTGCTTTGGGAGAAAAGTGCTTGCCTAGTTTTCTCACAATCTTTTCATCAGTGTTGCAGGGAATTCTTGTGCTTGGTTGCATCACTGTTGTGCCATTTCTTGTTTGACTTGTTGAATATTGTGTTTACTGTAATCCTTGGTACATCTAATGCATCTTATGCCTTGTATGTTTGTTTGTAAATCCCATCTAATGGATACCTTTTGACTCTGAAATTGATGTAGTTAAAACTGATTTTAAATTTCGAGGCAAGTTGTTTGATTTGTATTCATCAAGTTGCAGTTTTATCGTAAAAGAGTTGATTTATTTCTGGCGTTATTTATCTTGCTGCATTTTAGGGGTGGTGTTTTAGTATTGTTCTTTTCATATGAGAGCGGTTTTGTGCTTTTAACACTCGCACTGTTTATTGCTGTTCTGTTGGGAGCTTCTTCAGATGCAGCACCTTTTCTGCAACCAGACGAGCTTAAATTATTTACACTATGTATCTTTGAATCCATCACAGAGGTGTGAAAAAGAAAGTACATCCTCTTACAATTACAAGGTTTGCACGTAAGAACATTTTCAAAAATCATCTGGTCCTCAGAAGGTCTTAAAACTAGGTTAATACAACCTAAGAGACTTTCTTTACGTGTGATTGTATGTTTCAAACACATGTCTCACAGCCATGTTTGTAATATTTATGCATGTGAACATGAACAATTTGGACTTCCTATCTAATATAGCATCGTGTAGAAATATAAAAGACTGGCAAAAAAGTGTTCTTAATGGTTAATTCACTAATAACTGCGCTGGCAACTGTTTTTGGATGTTTGCTGCCAAAAGTCGTCAAACCTTATTAATTCTAATGAGGACACTAGAATTGTTATAGAATGACTTGTAATTAAAATGTAATCTCACTCTTGGCAAGTAACATAAACATCAAAAGGAGACATTTCCTTTTCCATATGTGCTGAACATAGAGCTGAAGCACCCCCCCCCCCACCACCACCCCACCCCACCCGTTTCCTCTTCATTAGAGCTGTTTAAACTGAAGTAAAAATAGGCCTTCTCTCCTCAGCAGCCACACGGCGAAAAGGCCAATTAAAAAAGGTCTGTGTGATTATAGCTGAACAAGAAAAGGTACTTCCTGTACTGTTCATCCACATTGTACAAAATGTCATTATTCTATGGAGGAAGTTCTTTTACAGCAGCAATAAAAGGATGAGGATTTGTCTGTGAAAAGTTTGTTTTAAAGATGATCTGCTTGCTTATCTCTCTGCAGATGTAGAAAAGTCAGCTACTCCAGAGACCTCCCCCAGATCTCCCTGATCTTCATCTTCGTCAACGAGGCTCTGTCTGTGATCCTGCGCTCAGTCCACTCGGCTGTCAATCACACACCGGCTCACTTGCTCAAAGAAATCATCCTGGTGGACGACAACAGTGACGACGGTCAGTAGAGATGAAAGGATTTCTTTATTTAAATCCCGAATTTTACATTAAGTGGAGTTTAGTTCCCTGTAGAAGCCAGGAAAGAAAGTAAAGGGGAAATAAGACTTCCAGCATGCTTATGGGTTTGGGATATGGCCTCGCCCAAGATTTTGAGTTAGTTTCCTCCATCAAATGCTCAAAAGTGACTTTAGAGTAATAGAAATTACGTATATTGATTTCTTGATGTATTCTGGAGGAATTAACATTTGAAAATAAGTTACTTTTGGTGTTACCAAGAGCTAAAGGATGGAATTGATTTGCTTTCAGATGCTATGCTGCATAAACTTAAAGTTTATGTCCCTGATGTAGATAAAGAGAAACCAACCAAGCAAATAAAACTAAAATTATTCTACTTGTTTATTCTTTTTTTGAGGAACATTGAATGCATCGTTGGCTGTCAGTGCATGAACTGACGGCTCCATGTTATCATGTCAGCGTCCTTACAGGTCAAAATATATAAAATATATAAAAAATATAGCAACTGAACATTTGTTCATTGTGAAACTGTATCACCAGTGCAGGTCGCTTCTGCAGCACATCCTGAAATTCTCAGTTGTGTTACAGTCTGGACTCTGTGGTGGCGGTCCATGAGTGAAAATGATTTATCTCACTCCCTGAATATCAGCCCAATGAATCCTTTGGTCATCTTGGAATGTGGAAGAATAAAAGATGGAAAAAACTGGCCATTCTCTATATTAAGGTTATTAAATTTCCTGGCAGTATGGAATTCCTTTGACATTTTATTCTGACAATCTCATCATGATTAATGATTTAATGTGTCTGATTTAGTAAAAGATCTCAAAGACATGACAGCTTAATCAAACAGTTGAACAAACTTGAATATTTAAATGTGGGACTTGTGCAATTTCAAGCCAACAGAGAGGACGTGTGAAACGTATTACACAGAGCACGATGAAGCTGATTGAATGTCACCAAAGCATCAAACTTCAGATGTTATGTCGGCAAGAGAAGGGTGTGATGGTCTCCGAGGGAAACGCTGTGGTCATTGTGTTGAGGAGCAGCTTTGGCTGTGATGACTGATGGCGTCGCAGTTTTTGCATGGCAGACAGGCAGATAGAGGCAGAGCGCTCAATTGGTTGTCATGGGAGAGATGTCCCTGTCTTATTTATTGGGCCAGGCTGCCAAGTTGGGCTTTGTGAGATGAAGGGACTAGAAGGGGAAGAGATTAAACCAGAGTAAAAGTGAAAGAGGGAAAGAAGGCACAAGAAGGATAGAAAGGTGTGGGAGAGAACTTAGAAAAATTAGATGAAACTGAGCAGAAGAAAAGGTCAAGGAGCGAAGTGCTGGAGGGAATGAAAATATGCAAAGAAAGGAGGAAGAAAAAGAGAATAGAAAGCATCAGATAATACAAAGGCAGAAAAAAACAGACCAGGCAATTGGAGAAAGAGGCAGAGAGAGATGAAAAGGATGAGAAACAAAGAGGACCTGAGATAAATGAGGTCGGACAGAGAGGAGGAGATAAAGCAAAAGCAATACATATCCGGAAGAAATGGAAGGAGCAGCCTAACAGAACTGAAAACAAGACAAATCTAAAGGAAATGGAAGACATGAGACTGTCTAGGAACTGCTTTGAAGAATAAAGCTGCCGTTATGTCATCAGTGTATTGTCAACAAATCCCACAAAAAAATTCAAAACCAACTGTGTCTCAATGTGTAATAAATGTCTGACATGTTTTCCATGTCTGTCTCACTCATCAGACCCTGCAACAGTTTCATTTTACTGATACAGTGAATCATTTCCCTTAATGAGCTGCAGACGGAAGTTTTCATGGAAAGTTTGTGAGGAAAGAAATTAATAGAAAATTATTTGTTTTGGACTAGTTTCATTCATAATTCAGAGTTATTAATGCTGTTAGTTGTTGGGATTCGATCACGTTGAAGGGCACAAAATCAGAAATCAAACAGAGCAAGAAACAAAAGGAGTCCGGGAATCAGAAAAGTTCCCTGATCAGCAAGAGCCTGATGTCCAAAGGTAATATGAAGTCTGGTGCTGAGAAAGTGGCCAAAGGTGCATCTCAGCTGACACTGCTGGTCGGCTGACAGCCCACGATCCATCACAGACGGAAAGACATTGCAGTGGCACAGAGGGCAAGGCAGGCAAACACATAACACTCACCACTCTCACTGCCTGTCACCCGGCTCCGTGGCCTTGCTCTTGCACATCTTGTCTGGGTGTGAGACAGAGAAAACACAGCATAGGAAATGACTTTGTGATCAAGAGTCAAGAGTGTGCGAGAAAGACAAAGATAAGAGCAGAAAGACACTGAGAGAATGAGAAATGGATTTTTGTTTCAGGGATGTGTGTGCTGGTGATAGAGAGAAAGAAGGGGGGAGTGTTTGGGTCTGTGGGGAAAAGGCTGATGAGTTGATTGAGAGATCAAAGGTGGCGCAGTAACTGATGCTCAGGAAGGTGCAGCCTCCCTTTGGTGTTGTCCGGAGCTCAAAACAGCACCACAGGGAACACAGGAATGACATTGGTGTCAACTTTCTGTTCCTGTTTATGTGTACATAATTTTTGGGTAAATATGTTATTAGAAATAACAGATTTTAGTAAAGTTGTGATACTTTTGTATGTTATTTTTTGTCTGGCAGCCCTGGATAGTGACACTGATTTGCATACATTACAGAGTTGATGAAGAATAAGAGAAATAAATCAGCTCTAATGGTCAACAGTTCCACACAAGAGATATTATGGACTGTCTTGTTTCCTTTCTTAAGTGTCAGTCAAAGCCCATCCTTCATCCTCAAGGATTTGTTCTTGTTTTGGATAAATCTAGGAATTACCTCTGTCCTGTTGCAGCAGTTTAGAGTTCATGGGTTGTATTTAATACGATGAAGAAATGATATTTTTGGTTGTTTTGACTGCAGGTCAGGATTGTAGAAAAAGTCAGTCAAATACAAAGCAACAAGTAAGCTAACAGGCTACTTTAATACCATTTTTAGCTTTGTGTAATTTCAAAATAATCCCATTCTCAGGCTTTATGAGCATTGTCTGGTTTCTTGTTTCTATAATGTTGACAAACTGAATGTGGTTCTTTTATGGCCCATATTTAAGAGGTCAGGATGCTGGACACTCGGTGTCTAACATGTACTTTTGTTCAGTGTGTAATCCCTTCTTTATGACCTACAGAGCAGCTGAAAGGCCCGCTGGATGAGTATGTGAACAAACGCTACCCCGGCCTGGTTAAGATCGTAAGGAACCAGAAGAGAGAGGGACTGATCCGGGCCAGAATCGAGGGCTGGAAGGTGGCCACCGCTGAGGTGACGGGATTTTTTGATGCCCATGTGGAGTTCACGCCCTCGTGGTGAGTTCGGTCGGGGATGGGATCAGGTCAGAATGATGTAAAATAATGTTTGTAAAATAACAGTTTCGGTAAAGGCAGAACAGGATAATTTAGTTTATTTCAGTTGTTTCAAAAGTAAATGTTCAGTATTTAAAATGAAAAAAAACTTCAATGGAGGCGAGTGGAATGAATTTCACTTGTGAAATTCGAGCTCTGTAATCCAAACTTAATGATTCAAGACCAGTGATATTCACATCCTAACGGCAGCAATAACAACAGTAGTTGGATCCAATTTAAAACGATGTTAGAAAATGCTTTGAATGAGAAAGGACAGCTGAAGCAGTTTAAAATGAACATCAAGCTATTTCACACCTGAGAGGGTTTGAGATAAGAAAAGGAGAGGACCGGGCTGGTAGGATGGGGATTAAAAGACACAGAAAGATAAAAAAAACAAAGCAAGCAAGTGTTCACCTTGTTAATAACATTACATTTACGGAACCATTGAAAAAGAGACTTCCCCAATATGTGAACTCAGCTGTGGCCACATCATGCAGCGTTTTAGGGTCAGAGCACACAGTGGATGGACGTTTTAACTGGACCTACTCATGTGTAGCTTTGCTCGGTGTGAACAAGATTAGACGACAGACCTCTGCCCACTTTGACTGTACCACTGGTAGCAGGACTTCTGTAGCAGGTCCACTCCTTTATAACATTTAATGTACAGCGGTGAATTATCAGCTGAGGTCCATGCTGCCTCAGCTTCCAGGTATTTCTTCTCACTTCTGCCCTCTTCTTTTTTTCTTTAAGATGACAGAGAACATTAACTGCTCTGTGGCCCCTTAAATGATAGATAGAAAAAGCCTTCATACTAATGGAAGCTCTGCTGGGATAAACCCTCTTTTGTCATTCCTCCAAACCAATCCAGTAGTGATATATTAGAGGTCAAACTGTCAATAACCGCAGGAGCCTGAAATTATCTCAGATAATTGAATCCATCTGTTGTGATCACATATCCTTGTGGATTTTAAGAACTGCACAAATTGGATTAGAAGATGCGAGATCAGCAGATCTCAGCTGAGCTTTTAAGCGCCGCACAGAGAACAGGCCCCTGGTCATTTTCCGGCTCAGTGAGTTTTCTCGGGTTTGTACACCATGCAGTTCACTCAGCATAAGTACATACATGCCCTCCAGAGCCGAACTGAGCTGAATCAAATAGAATTAGTAACAAAGTTGATACAACATGTGGGGTTTTCTATCTGACTGAAGTGAGGGGAAGATTGGTGATCTTGGAAGCTTTGTGTTGTCTGTTGTTTAGTTTGTGTCTGTAATGTGTGCAAATGTGAATGTGCCCTAAAGGGCCGAACCAGTTCTAGCCAGAATAATGGAGGACCACAAGAGGATCATCTTGCCCTCCATCGACAACATCAAGCACGACACGTTTGAGGTGGAGCGCTACGAGAACTCAGGCCATGGTTACAACTGGGAACTGTGGTGTATGTACATCAATCCACCAAAACAGTGGTGGGATGAAGGAGACATGTCCGCTCCGATCAGGTAAGCCAACCAGGAATATGCTGTAAAAGGAACAGCCAAATGACTAAATTCACCACAGATACTCAGTACTCTGCACCAGTGTTCAGCCGCCTCACATTTATTATTTATGCAGCATATAACAGGTTTTCTATAGTTTTAACAAGCTAAGTCAATATCTGGTCTGAGCTCCTTTATTCTCCAGCACAGCCTGAACCCTCTGGGGCAAGCTTTCTGTCATTTCTTTAAGGAGTCTTCAGGAATAGTTCTCCAGGCTTCTTGAAGGACATCCCAAAGCTCTTCTTTGGATGTCGGCTGCCTTTTGTTCCGTTCTCTGTCAGATGATCCCACACTGCTTCAATAATGTTGAGGTCCGGGCTCTGGGGAGGATTCATCCCTCCATAAGACCTGTTGCCACTGATTTTCAGTCCACTTCTTGTGTCATTTGGCACAGCTCAGCCTTTTCTCCCTGTTTCCCTTCCTTAAGAATGGCTTCTTGACAGCCACCCTTCCATGGAGACCATTTCTGATGAGGCTTGGGCCAACAGTAGATGGATCAGCTGAAGGTCCAGATGCATCTCTCAGGTCCTGTCAGGTCACAGCTGGATTTTTCCTCTTTCTTAAGGACATCACTTTCAGATCCTGTTCATCTGCTGTAGATAGTTTTTTAGGCCTGACACTTCTTCTTTTGTCCTCCACTTGTCCAGTTTCCTCAAATGTTTTAAGGACACACTGCACACCATGCTGAGATATGCCAAGTTTTCAGCTAATAGCTCTTTGGGAATCACCTTGTTGCTGCAGAAATCCTATTTTCTGTCTGTCAAACTGTGTTTTCTTTGCTGTTTTTCATAGATACAACTAAAGCAATGGGAACAAATGAGGAGTATTTGTGACAGGCTTCAAGTAACAAAAAGTCTAGAGATACGATTTAAAATAGGCTCTTTGCTAAGTTGTTTGTCGTGTGTAGACACAACACTGGTTCATTCCTTGGGTTATGTGTGCTTAAATGATTCCAGTCTGTATGTGTTCTGTGGCTTATCCACATAGGAACTGGACATAAAATGAGTGAAAAAGCAACCAATGTCCAAAGTAAAACTTTAAAGGAAAGAAAGCCTATATTATTGCTGAAGACTTTTGCAGAGAACTGTAACTACACTCTTCAAAGGACAAATATTCTTCAAATGTCTTTATTTACACATATAGCACACTGATGTATCTTTATCCGTTCTTGAATATTTTCCATAAATATCCCGCTGTTTTTTGAGAAGACAGATTATGTTACTCTGTTTTCATCCTCCATTTTTGGGGGAGATAAGAGGAACGTGTTAAATAAGCTCTTGATTCCGCACAAGACTCCCTTAAAGCAATTAAAAATGACAGCCTGAAGTGCAGAGTGGCTGCGCTACAAATGGGATTTAATTATCTGATTTTCACCCATAATTTTGCGTCAGATTTGAATAACTTTTTTTAATTAAAAATAAAAACACTGAAGATGGAAGCTTGTGTCATATCCCATAAAGATAAACAAAGTCTTATATTAAACATCTGTTTGGATCCGTTAAACTCTTCAGGGCCACACTCATGCAGACACATCTAAATGACAAGGGCTCTAATTCTCATTTAATAAGGTGATTTACCATATGTGCATGTGCAAAGGCTCTGTCTCACTTGTGTTCATATCACATTTTCATCCTTGCAGGACTCCTGCCATGATTGGCTGCTCCTTTGTGGCCGACCGTGACTACTTTGGGGAGCTCGGTCTGCTCGACTCGGGCATGGACGTCTACGGAGGGGAGAACATCGAGCTGGGCATCAGGGTTTGTGTGTCACCCAGTTTTGTGTTGTTTCTGATCCCTCTTTACCCCTGTAGGCTTAAATAGAGCAGTGGCCACTGTAGGGTGGCACCGCTGATAAATGAGGCCCCATTAAGGGTCCTGGTGGACCAGTCCTGTATGTGCAGCTCACATCAGGGCAACAGAGATAAATAGGTCACATAAAGTAAGAACGGTTGGGAATTTGTGCGTTTGAGAGAATTTGGAATCTGTTTTTCTTCTGGGATAGTAGTTTTTTCTTGTGAAAAAAAAATCAAACATTTTTGCAAATTGTACAGATGGGATTTGACATTAAGTAAGCTTGTCTTATCTGTGAAGGAATTACTTGTGTTGTTCACAATAAAATTATTACTCTGCTGCTCTACAGCAGTGCTTTTTAGCCTCTTTTAGCTCCTCGTTTTGGTTGTACTGCACAGTAAATGTGAGCAAATTGCTGGTTAAGTTGTGTTTGTTGACCAAAGCAGAGTTAAAACTGGACTTCATCAGGTGGTCATGAGATAAAATAAACCCAAACAACTAACAATGCTCCATGCTTTTTTCCTCCTTCTAGTGGTGGGAAATATATAATTGTGTCAGCTTTAAATAGATTTCCCAAATAACACCCTCTACCTGCAGGTGTGGCTGTGTGGAGGTAGTATGGAGGTGCTGCCCTGTTCCAGAGTGGCTCACATCGCTCGAATAAAGAAGCCCTACCACAGCAACATAGCTTTCCACACACGGCGTAATGCTCTACGTGTGGCTGAGGTCTGGATGGATGAGTACAAGTCCAATGTATACCTGGCCTGGAACATCCCAATGGAGGTGAGGCAGGGCTGCTTCCATGGCAACATCAACTGGGGCCAGATGCATAAACACAAAAACTATTTGTACCTTTTCTCACACACAAACTGCTAATTATAAAGTGGTGCATATAGATTGTATTCACACGCATTCCTCGGACTATGTGTATATAGGTTTTTATAGTGGAAATGTTTATTTTGTTTTTCATCATTTATTTCTCTAATATATCCTCCTATTAACATGTTTGTGCTTTAAATAACTGCAGCTGTGCATCACGATCCTACATATTGGCTATGAAAGACCTTGCTAAGAGTAACTCAGTAGCATTTAGTGAATGTTCTGATGTACTGCCTTCGTTTTCTAGGCTGATAAAGAAAACAGCCAACATATGTTGATCCATCTGTATGTCTGTGTCCCGCTCTGGATGATCTCTAAACAAGGCAGTAAACTGTACAGACAGTGTTATTACATGTAAAACAGCACTTCTTCCCTGCTGTTGCTTTCATTCACTGCATTTAAAAGTACAGTTGAGTCCAGCTGTGGGTAGAGTTGGACCTGGCCATTTATTTGGAGTACTGTTCTTGTCCCAGAGTACATGCACGAGAGGAGAATCTAGTTATTATATAAAATATGTCCTAACCACAACACTGCACTGTGAAAAAAACATTTAAGACAGTCTGCTGCTTCTTCCTTCCTCCGTAGGAGATGTGTTGCATCCAAGTGAAGCTGAATCCACAGCACAGATGGGGATTTTGTCAGATGATGATGCAGCCATAAAAAAATTAGGATTTTATTAGAGCAGAGCGACAGTCGGGAAATGTTTTAGGTTCCAACATAGTTTTAATGGGCTTATTTTCAATCACAATTTCTGCTGCTTTTAGCCATCTTACAAAAGAAACAGAAAAATATGTGAATGAGAGCAGCTTTATTTGGGGTTTGGCTGTATTAATATACAGTTTCACTTCACTGTTTTTACACAATATGCAAAAAGATGGAACTTTGCAGCATACATGGAGCCCCGAGGCCCATTTGAGTCCTGCACATATGCACTAACTGCATTATCTTGGTGTGTTAATCTGTCTTTTAGAAGCTCAATTTTATATTTTAGTCAGATTAACATGTCTACAGACATTTTAAAAGTCTGGTTTTGATCAGACTGACACAGCGATTCATTTTTTTGTGTGTGTCAGATAAACATGCTCATTATTATGTCTACTTAGTAGTTAGTGACATGGCAAAAATGTGCACACAGTTTTAAATATGAAGCTACACACAGTTTTTTGCATCTGGCCCCTGCAGATAGGATGTTGCTGTTCCTCCTGTTGTAAAAATCCAAGTTTACTGCAGTGGTTGATAAATAACTATGACCTTATTTGGTCTATTGCACATGAAAAACGGGTGTTGTTGGCTGACATTTAAAGTATATCTGCTCCTGTACATCGGATTGTTTCATTAACTAGGAATTGTTTAACTGAATCTGTTCCACAGACACAAACAACACTGACGTGTTTAAATGGTCTGAATTGACTTCCTATAACAATTTATTTTGCTCTTGCAGAACCATGGGATTGATTATGGAGACATCTCTCAGAGGGTTGCTCTGAGGAAGAGTCTACAGTGTAAGAGCTTCCAGTGGTACCTTGACAATGTTTACCCAGAGATGAGGAGGTACAACAACACAGTGTTCTATGGCGAGGTGAGTCATCAGTCCAACTGACATGAAGGAGAAAAAGGCTGGGGGGAAAAGCTTGTACGGCTAAGCTCTGCTGCATTTACATGAATGGAGGAAACCACTGAGAACAGATGAAAAATAGACGAGACAAATGCCAGGAGATTTCCCAAAGAAAAGCACAACAAAAAGACAAGCACTCAGAGAGCATATCCACGAAGTCTGTCTCACCATTAAAGGACAGACAATGTCTGGATCTTTTCTAACTTTTCTGTCTGAAAATTGTTTGGAAATATTTTTAGTTTAGATAAGATAAATTCTGAATATCAATCAAGAAAAACTGAGGATGGTATTCATTCATTTTCTTAATTTCAGATCCGAAACTCTAAAGTAAGCCACCTGTGTATGGATCAGGGTGTGAAGGAGAACCACACAGCCACCCTGCACCCCTGCCATGGGTGGGGTCCTCAGGTACAGCATGGACGCCACACACTCATCAGCATGGAGTCCTCTTAGAAGAGAGTTTCACTTTTTACGCTGAAGCCCTGAGTCAGCTTGTGTCAACTCCTCAGCCCGCCGGCTCCCGTTTTAACTCGCAGTGGTAAACAGGTGCTTCAGGGGGCAAGCCTTGGTTTCTGCCGTTAAAAATGCAAACCTAAAAGAGTAAAAATTTATTCATTTGAGTTAAGCTTTCCCCTTCCTACTAAATATTTCATCCACTCTTATCTTTAATCATCCATTTGGTAAATCTGTGCCATAGTTTCTCACACATACTCGACTCGTATTCCAGGTGACTGCAGCCCACAGTTTACCTGAAATTCCTGTTTTACAGTGTGGGCTGCTAACTCTGCACGTTTAACACCTGAACTCCCTCACAAACAGACCACTGAAGGGTTGTGTCTCAGAGGAGGCGGTCAGTACAGGGACTGTACTCTCACCATTTCACTTTCCTCTGTACATCCTCAGACTTCTACTACAAATCAGAGTCCTGCGATCTGTTGGGGCGCCGGCATCAGAGTTCCCTATTGCTGTTTTTGATTCTCATTCAGGTCATTTTTTCTCATAAGATGTGAATAAGAAAAGGAAAAGGTGAATGGAAACGGTAAAAAAGATTAAAAGTGGGAGAAGCAGCCGCTAATGGTCAAAATGAGTTTATATGCTTGCTTGAGGTAAATGGCCTTTTCCACTCAAACTGCTTTTAAGCACCTCATTCACACAGCACATCTTACAGTGTTACAGTGCTTTTTTTCTCTCTTATCACATACATTTACACACTGATTGGTATCAGTGGCAACGTGGGGTTCAGTGTTCAGGAATCAAAGCGCTGACCCTCCAGTTGGCAGAGAACTGCTCTCCCTCCTGAGTTTCCCCATCAGGTGTTTTTGTTTGCCTGTTTAGAACAAGATTTAATGCACATCGGGGGAATGGAAATCACTTTACAAATTGCATCTGACCTGGCAAAGACTAAAAGGATGTGACTCACCAGCTGTTCCTGGTCTGAGTTGGCCAACAATAAACTCACCCATCTGATGTAATATCCCAGATATTCCCAGAGATGAAAGTGATTTCTGAGGGAGGGCTCTCTCCATTTTCCAGATTCCCGTTAGGACAACTACTTATGATGAGTTAAAATGATAAGCAACATAGCTTATGACACCATGCAGCCTACGTTATTCTCTTAAGATCTGTCAATGGAAACATGTCTGATTCTTTTTGTGGCTTTCTTAAGAAGATTTCTTCAGATTTGCTTTATTAGAGACTCAACTAATGACTCAAAGAAACTGAACAAACTGATGACTAAGGCTGGACCTATGCTGGGGACAGATCTGGAGCCCCTACAGCTGATTGGTTAAATTAGAATTTTGCACAGGCTGCTCAACTTAATGGAAAACCCTGCAAACCCTCTACATAATATAGTGATTAAACAATTGAGTGTTCAGTTTTAAGTGGCTTCAAAGAATCACCAAGAGGTCATTACTGCAATGCAACAATATCATTTCTGCTGGGAGGGATGAATTACTCTCAGTTCAAAGCTGACTGAAGAATGACTCAAGGCTGATCATCCCTGACCTGCCATGTTAGAAACTTCAGGTTCTGTCAGGGTCCAAACCTCATTAGCACTTATAGAATAAGCTATAGATCTGATGATTGTAAATTAGATAACTGTGGTCATTTAAATGATAAATGCTTCTTGTACCAAACTGACACGATGATAACATTTTACCAAAAAATCAGAGTATTTACGTCATTTTGTTTGTTATCGTCACATCCTGTGGAAACACCATTTCTTTGATCAAACCAATCGCTGTTGAATCAGCACCGAGTCGTACCCTGATAACACTAATTTACAGGAAAAGCTTCGCTAAGCTACAGTAGACAACATTGGTGGAGAACAAAGACATGTTTTGCTTCTCAGCTCTGTGAGAACCGGCAACACATCATTTTGTTCAAAGTGAGCGAGAAAAAGTAGGCAGCACAATGAAGGGAAGTTCCTGCCAGGATTACAGTTGTCCCCTACAACTTTCACCCAAAATAATTTAGTGGCAAGGCCTGAAAGAATGCAGAAGAGTTCGTTATATCACTCAAGCAGCTCAGTTTTTACGAAGTCAAGACCATCATAGGGTTTATTTGCTTCAGACTGTTCAGTCTTGCTATTTTCCCACAGTTGGGACGTTACACCAAAGAGGGTCAGCTGTTCCTGGGTCCGCTGGGGAGCACCGGCGAGGACACTCGCTGCGTCGTGGACGATCAGATCAGCAGCTTTCCACAGCTCCTCAACTGTGACAAGGTGACCAACGTTAAACAGAAGACATGGCATTTCTCTCAGGTGAGAAGTAGAAAGCGATCGCTTCTAATAATGGATGTCTGTCTATCTGAAAAGTAATTGTTGTTAAGTGAGGGCCAGTTTGTCTGACCACTGAAATGAGGGGCTGAATTTCCACCGACTATTAACCCCTTTCTTGACCCTACCTTCATTCCGCAGATATAAGATGCCTTTTTTCTCTCGAGGGTCAAGGAGTGGTGGTCATAGCTACTCAAACTGCCCCAATCCCCGGATGAAGGGCTAAATGAACTGTACTCCTTGATCCCCAAAAGAAAAGGGTCATCCTGCCTCTGCAAAGGGGGATAGTCGGGTCAAGAGGAGGGATTGGGCCGAAATCTTCTTTATGTGGCACTTTTAAACACCAGTTGTCTCATTGTTTGTAATGTAACTAATGAAAGAAACAAGAAAATCCTGCTTTCATGAGATTGTCTCATGGTAACTGGTCTTTTAGTTCAATCTGAAGATCTTTAAAAGCTGAAGAATCACAGTATTAATCGCATTTGGAGTGGAAGAAAGCCTCACTCAGCTCTTTCTTCTGTTACTCAAATGTAGCATGACGTGAAGTTGTAGGTTGAGGTAAAGATTACCTTACAAATCCCAACGGCTCACTAAATGGCCTGTATTTAGACCGAGGCAGTCCCAAATAGGGTGACGGTTGTTTTTGTTCACAGTTTTTGACTTGTTGGTCACTTGAGACATCCAAATATATGTTCCGAAGCACAGAAATGTCAGTTTCTTTTAATGTAACAGTTGTATAATTAGACAGAGTTAGCCGAGGTAGTTCGGGCTTCTGATTTGAATGCCTCCTGGAGACCCAGAACACACTGGAAGGATTATATATCCTTTCTGGCCTGGGAACGCCTCGGGATCACCTCGGTGGTACTGGAGAGTGTCACTGAGGAGAGGGATGTGTCGGTTTCCCTCCTCGACCTGTTGCCTCTCTTAACCTTGATGAGCAGAAAAAAAATGGATGGATGTTGGTATATTTACTCGTCTAAGAATAATTTGGTGCCACTTTTGAAGCAACATGTTTTTGCATTCATAATTAAGAGTTGGAACACCTTTATAAATACATAACCTGGAAAGATTAAATGAGCAGCATCTGTCTACATTAAACCTGGCTCATGTTGCATCCTGTCACAGCGTGAAACACAGGCCATCTGTAAAACCTCATTAAGCTGTCACACCTTCTGCCTTGCAGAACGAATCCATCATAAATCGAGCCACAGGGCGCTGTTTGGAGGTGGTGCCGGCCAACGTTTACTTCGGCCACCTGCTGGTCCTGCAGCCCTGCTCCGGGCAGAGATGGACCATCAAGAACACCATGCAGCAGTAGCCAACAGACTGGCTGCTTTCACTGGGTGTGAAACAGCAGAAGCCAAGACCAGGACCTGCCACCTGACCACAGCGTGGCACATGGACAAATGATGAAGCGGAAGCTCCTTATCCTCAAGAAAGACTCACAAAAGAAATGGTTTCTAAAGAAAGAGGTGCTTTGAATGTTATGGTGAGAAAGGGGAGTTGGGAACAATTTATTTTTTACAAAGTGAACATTAAAAAGGGCAAGTTCAGCATGAGGACTGTGTCTCTGAATTTTACAAACTTTTGATGTGATGTTGTCATAATTCCTGTATGTGCCACTTCTCTACAGTGTTTTAGGTTTAAGAATAGAGATTCAGTCAATCAAAACTCTCTTAGGTCTTAAATGGGGGGAAAAAAATAATGTTTCACCCTCAAAATCTCTGCAATATGTCATTCTGTGTCATATCATGTCCATTATTGTGTGAAATGGAGTAAGATACCTAGATTAAAAAAACTCAGTAGTATGCACTCATTTACATAGGCACCATCTGTTGTTAGTGTAAGATGGATGAAAAGGAAGGAGTGTCTGCTCATGACGGGCATGAATTTAACACAAATAATTCATTTTTTTTATTTTGAGCTGCCAGAAGTCTAGACCCTGTAAATAATAATCATTTTTGAAGAAAAAGGCATGGACCGTAAATATAACTTGGTGTATTGGGATCTATTTTTTGCAGTTGTCGTAAATCATACCATAAAAAAATTACATTGCCAAGAGGGCTGCCGGGCTCAGTCGTGTTTTTATACGACATGGATGTTTTTTTTCCTTAAATCTCGAAGCACTCTGTAGCATCAGACAGTAAATCTTGTAGCATGATTGTAAGTACTTTAAGCACATGGGTACGAAGTTTAGTTGAGCTAAGTTGATCTATTCTGTTAGCTTCTGGGTGCCAAAACGCCAAAACGGCCAAAACTAACGAAGTTCTTTTCAGGACACAAAACTGCTGACTCTGAGAGGTCGACTGAATCAGGAATAGAAAACTGCACAAGTGTATTGATTGTTCACATGCTGAAGGCCTTCAGGGCTGGAATGATTGAAATACTGACATGTATATGATGTCATATGTTTAATTCAGTGTTACTGGTTGAACTTTTGCTCCTGAGATGGTCTTCCAATAAACAAATTGTTTCTGGATAATGCATTGCTACAGTTTTTGAGGAAAACATTTAGATTGTTTGCTTTACTGTTGGCGAATAAGAAACTCTTTAAACCTATAGGCAAGGGGAAACTTGCTTTGTCACACACTGCTTTATGCGCCTTATGTTTTTATTAATGTCATGGGACACAGCGTTATATATTCTATTACATTTCAGTTTATGAGCTTAAATGGTAAAAGACATTTCTGATTTTAGACCAGTGTTTCTCAATTCTGGTCCTCATGACCCACTGCCCTGCATGTTTTCGAAGTTTCCCTCCTCAACCACACCTGATTCAAATGATCAGCTCGTCATCAAGCTCTGCAGTGGCCTGATAAGGAGCCAATCATTTGAATCAGGTGTGGTGGAGGAGGGAAACATCGAAAACATGCAGGGCAGTGGGTCATGAGGACCGGAATTGAGAAACACTGTTTTAGACCCTGCAAAGAACTACTTTGTTGTATACACAGGTGGCTTACTTTGTTACTTTGTCTTTCGAACAGATTTTAATGTTTTGGTGCACGAAACTGTGAGATTAGACCTCAAAATAATCAGGTGGCTTAACATTTAAGAGACTGTCTTATGAATGGAACGTTATGGATTCCAATCGGAAGCAGCCATTCGTCCTTGAACTCCCACTGCTTACTCACACCAAGATGCGCTGGTTAAATGCTTAAGATGTAAATCAAACAGGAGGAGGCTGCTGGGAGCACAAGGCCCTGTTTCTAGCAGAGAGCTGGACAGTGCAGTGTGGCGCTGAAGGACAGCGCCTGAATGTTAACACGAGTCTGAAGGAATGCTGATCAGACTCTCGATGACAGGTCTGCTCACCGTCTCCTGGCATGAAATAAGATTACTATATGTTGGTTAAAATCCCACTAGATGTTACGCAACAGTTATAACAGGACAGAGATTAAGTAAACATGAGTTTTCTAAGCTAATCAGGTGTAGGATTGAAAATCTAAGGACAGAAAATTTTAAATTTGAAGATTTTAACTTAAGTAAATCAAAATAATTGCAGTATTTTATTCTGTTTTCGTAGAGAAATCCTCTTTTAAGTCACTTTTTGCTTGTGTCATCATAACCAGCAGTGTTCTACCTGTAGGCATGGAATGAAAGCTGATTTAGCTTAATAATAGAACAGAGAAATCAGCGTTTATGAACGCAATCATGTCATCACTGGTGCCATATGGCACTTACTTCCAGTCAGCTTCACTGCAGCTGACAACCCTGCCTGCTCCCTGCTCTGTGCTCTGGATACAGTGAGGCAGTAGCAACAAAGATTGTTGCACATAACAGCAACAGAACAACTTAAACTCTGAACATGTGCAGCTGGAACATCACTCGTGATCGGTTCTGTGAGGCTGTTTGGTAAATATCAGCGGTACGGGCGATCAGATTCCCACCATAACCACCACCAGCCAGAGAAGTAAACCATTTTCAGAGGCATGAGGAACAGGAGTCCTGCAGCAGATGGTTCACAGCCATGTCTGAGCATCGCTGAGCCAATCTGGCTTTCGTGTTTTAGTTCAAGGCAACTTTACTTTAATATTTGCACCAAAACGTTTGCATGTTATTTGGATGGAATCCATCACATCAGCTTTTAAAATCAGGCGTTTGCTTTCTGAAAGGATTGAATGGTCAGAAACCAACACAACATATGCTAATACACAGCATTACAGTTATACTCTACACCAAATTATGCTGCGACGACCTCCTGGATCAACCATATGTGAGCTTACGGTACTGAATCTATCTCCGTGCTCAATGCTACCCTCTCTTGGTTACAAATATAGATGCAGTACAATTAAACCAAGGCACATTAAAACAGAACAGGTGGTCTATCCACTCACATGTAAGCCCAGTCATAAACAGATAAGTTTAAGTTTAAAACAAAGAGATTTAGCTGACCTGTTCAGGGTTTTTGTACCTGCCTCTCGCCCACTGGCAGCTGGGATAGGATCAACCATGAACTGAATTCAACAGGTATAGAAACTGGAAAGATGTAATCTAAGAGTCTGATTGTTGGGGTTATCATTACTGTAGGTGTCAGACAGAATGATGTGTCGTCAGTTTTTATGGAAGTTGTCTTTCCACCTTATGTTGCTGTGACAGCCCAGGACCTGACCCTGGATCCTGGACACCTGTCACTCATCTCATCAAGCTTCATGTGCCGCCGCCTCCCTTCTCTGGTCTTTGCTGCTCAGCTGCAACTGATGATTCAAAGCTGGTCTCTCTTTACACTACATTTAAGATTAGGCTTAAAACTTTCCTTTTTGATAAAGCTTATAGTTAGGGATAGCTCAGGTGACCCTGAAACATCCCATAGTTAAGCTGCTATAGACTTAGACTGCTGGGGGACCTCATCTGTCCCACCTTTCCTCACTTTGCTCTCTTTCCCCCCCCCCCCGTTTAATTTCTCAAATGATTTTATGTCCATGTGACATTATTGTGGTTATTAACTTGTGTTTCCCTGTTCCAACAGGTATCCTTTGAATGGCGTTATGGTGTTTTTCCCCCCTCTTTTCCCTCTTTTCTGTCTTCTCAAACCCCAGCTGGTCGAGGCGGATGGCCACCCTTCCTGGTTCTGGTTCTGCCAGAGGTTTCTTCCTGGTTCTGGTTCTGCCAGAGGTTTCTTCCTGTTAAAGGGAGTCGTTCCTTTCCACAGTCCCTCAGGCTCAGGACGGGAGATTGGACTGAAGACAAGTTTCGATGCAATCTGTTGGTTTCCTTAGTTAAGATATTGTCTTTAGTTGGCTCTATATGAATGAATTGGATTATTTTTAAATGAATTAATTGGATTTCATTGGATTATAATTACAATGAATTGAACTCCAATTGGCTTGAATTGGACTATATTATTTAAGTGCCTTGAGATGACATTTGTTGTAATTAGGCGCTATATAAATAAAACTGAATTGAATTGCTGAACAGACGTCCTCAAACTATGACATCACAGAAATTATCATTACAATGGTTTCAAGCCCCCGACGGTCTATAGTTTCTGTTTATTCCATTTCAGTGTGTCCATTTCTCTCTTTAACTCGTGTTTCAGTCCTTTCCACCAGAGCAGCGAGCAGAAGAGGGGAGGACAAACACATGTAGAGGGAAATGAGACATTCTTGCTTTGGAGCTGCCTTTTAAACCACTATCATTTATAATCATTTAACTTCCTCCTGTCCAAAAACAAGCATGTTGGGTTAATCTGGGATTCTACTTTGACTCTATCTTGGCCCTACGATGGACTGGTGACTCATCCAGGGTGTATCCAACCTTTCGCCTGATGGCAGCTAAGACAGGCTCTAACCCCCCCATCCTGAACTGGATTAAGCGAGCACAGAAGATGTTTTGTTGCAGCATACCATTTTAAGTATCTATTTCTTTGAGATGAGTATAAAATCTGCTTGTGAGTAAATATTTATCCATTAGATGTCCCTGAAAAGACTTTTGTAATGGATAGACTGCAGTATCCTCGCTTCTCTGGCAGGCCTCCATCTGCTCCTTGATCCTTCGAGTGCACTTTAGGGTTAACTGACTAAATATTTGGCTGTGAACAATTATCAGGAAACAAAAGGACAGAGGAGAAATTTCACAAATGAGATGAGCCCAAGGTGTAAATTTTAAATGTTCAAGTGTCCTGATAATGAACTGCCTTCATAATAAGTTCAATATCAAAGTAATACATAAAACTCTATTTAAAAAAAACATTTTTTATTGCAACAATTCTTTATCCTTTGATTTTTATACAGGTTTCCATATTTACAACAACATAATTATTATGTCTCAAATAAATAGTACAACTGAAAGTCATTCTCTACTCTACGTTTAAATATTGCACGTGCAAAGTATAGTATGTGCTTGTCTAATAGATATGCCGTCTTGTTAACTATGTACAAAGTTACATAACAAAAATATAAAATAAAAAGTGGGATCTAACCACCATGCTACTGAAGAGAAATCGACTTCAGTGTTGGAGACATACATGCAGTCGTTCTGCAGGGGGAGAACAGTTCGATTACAGCAAAACTGTAAAGCAGATCCCCAAAAAGCATCAAATAAGAATCCAAACTGATGAAATACGTCTCCAGTTAACCACTATAAAGCAGCACTGACAAGCTGCGAGTTCAGTGGGAAATATCCACCAAAACTGCTTGAATAAAAGTTTGGAAATAAAAAGGAAATCTTAAGTTTAAAAGGAAAAAAATTATAATTAAACCAGTGTGACCTACAGACTGCATCTGCTCTCATTCAGTCCCCACAATATAACAAAGATTAATCATATGTGAATAAAACCTTTTACAGGTTTAAAATGACTTTCTGCCACAGGCAAGAAATGATCCCATTAAATACACCATTTAAATACGTGTTCGCATACAAGTGCTGCTCTACCTGCACGGTTGGTAGAGTTTTTATACAGAAAACTTGTTTTTTAACGCTTAATATCAACATTTTCCAGACATTGTGGATATAATTCTGAGTGAAAAATACATAAATCACAGATGAGACAACAGCATTGTCATTGTGAGCTTACTTCACCTCCAGGTGGCGCTGTCACACAAACCTACAACCCTCTTCATCGTTTCATTGGAATGAATGACGGCACGGTGCAAAAACATGGCAAACACGTTTCTGCCAAAGAAAACGCGCGATTCTTCTCGTGTTTCCGCGTGAAAACAGTGAACAGCTTGTAATTAATGTGTCGTCTGGTTCACCTCTGCAGAGTTCTATGGCTTTGGAACAGAACGGGCCTTTACTGCCTGCATCTTCCACGTCTGCTGAGCTCCTTCCCAGCATCCCGGCCCCGAGTGAGCACCAACAATCATGCACACACACAGAGATACTGCACAGCGAAACACACACTGGAGACACTTCTGACGCGGGTTACAGTATTTACAGGAGACACTGACTTGATCACATGCACTTGATAATAAGGGCGTTTCCGACCTCTGGCGGAGTTTATACGTTCGGACGAGGGTCGGTGCAGGAGTTCAGAGCCAACCTCAGCAGATACTGAGCCATGAGTCTTTGAATTATAGTGAGCTGAAAGTTTGTACACCCCAAGAGTTATTGCAGTTTGTCACAAATTCTCTAAACTTGACATAGTTTGATGTCCTCATTAGCAGCCTATGCACACATAAATAGGCTGAAACACCATCTCTGTGATCCTTATTCGTTCAACCAAAACTCTGCAACATAAACGGATTTTCAGCATCAGTTTGTCTGGATTTTTTTTCCCACTCAACCAATCACGCTTGGTCTGAAGAGAGTTAAATCTATTAAGGTCCCTTCCACATTTCCAGAGTTCAAAGTGATCCAAAAAATTAAGTAAATGCTGACAATGGAGAAATACAACAACCTTTTGTTATTTCTCCTTAAAAAAAGGAGCTAAAATCATGAAGGAATTAACTAAATAGTTGATAAAATGACAAGTTATTTCAGCTTTGTAACTAACAAAAGCAGAAAAGAGACTGCGGGGTTATTAAAATCAGAGGGAGACGTTCAGCCAACAACACGACATCATTTGACTAAAACACTAAGCAATAACATTACTTAGTTATGGTTCAAATCAAAACTTTTTTATTAGTTAGAACATGATGATAAAAAGGGCTAAAATACATTAATTTAACAACGCAACCATCACTGTAATTTACACCATGTTGCTGGTTGCCTTGACGACATGCTATGATGACTACGGTTGGGTTTAACATCACTTATAGGACTGAAGCACAGTTTTTGTACTGTGCCACCATCACCTCAAACGTTATATATTCTGTGAGCGGGATTATTGGTCATTACTGCCTGGATGAACAAACAATCCTTTTTTTTTTGGGGGGGGGGGGGGGGGGGGGGGGGTGTGTAAAGTAACGAAATTAACGATCAATCAGAGTTGACTTTGAGCATCTAATAATCAGGGATGCACAGATATAAGAACCTAAAATAACAGCAGCTGCAATTACGTAAATAGTCAGTAGGTGGCAGCATAGTTCCATAACAGGTTATTGATTTTTAAAAGATTTGTTGAGCCATTTAAGGACTAAAGAGTAATTAAGCAGGTAATCGTTTAAAAGGCTAAAAGGGCTTTTTGAAACTCATTTTTCCACATGTAGAATTTTTTCCAAGTTCAATTAAAAAGTTGGTTAATATATTTTTATGAAAGCATTTGCGCTCATTCAAAGGTGAAAATGGGCTGAAATACTTTGCCATCAGCAAATAAGCCAAAGTATTATTTCTAACATCGATATAGTTTTACATTCAGTGAATCCCTACTTATAATTAACATATTGGAACTTTAATTTATTTTTTGGATTAGTCCAAAAAGCAACAATATGGACAACAAACAGGGAAGCAGTTTGTCATTAGAGCCCAACATTTAGTGCAGGAACACAACGCAGTGACCAGAAATGTGTTTCTTTATTGTAGATTTGTGTGAAAAATAAAATGTCTTCATAATCTTGAGCCACATGGACTCAAATGAAGTGGAAGGAATTCAGCTGGTTGGACAGACGTCCTCAGAACTTCCAAACTGGACCTTTAGCTCAAATGGTTCAAGGGAAAGAAAATTCTTTAACACTTCAACAGTGTTCAGAAATATGGCGACTTCGTCTGTTTTCCAGTTGTTTTCTTTTTCATTTGGTCCTGACTAAAACAGCTGAGCTTCACGGCAGAAAATCTAAAAACATGAGTGATATGACTGGGTTTGGTACCGATCCGTCATGACTGAGGAGCATAGGCTGAATTTAGCAACATGCAGGTTGATCTTTACCAAGAGGCCAGAAAGCATCACAGCCCCAGCACACAAAGCACGAAGGTCAGAAGCTGCAGTCCATTTGTTTCTGCTGTGCTTTTACCACATTAAAACACGGCTGAATGCAACCGGCTCACACCTGTCCTCCACAGGTTGCCCCAAATCACAGACTCACAGATGTTAATGAGACGCATCAAAAAAATGTGACATCACATAACCCCTGGGTGCACAGGGAGAGGGTGGGGGGGTTGCAGAGAGCTCACCCACAAGTGTCCACGAGGAGGGAAAAATAAAAAATAAATCATATTTCCACAGTCCCTTACATATCAAGCAGCAAACCACAGGCCTACCGTTACCTTCTGACTTTTTCCTCACTCAACTGCTTGGTTTGTGAGGCTGATGAGGTGAGGCCAGCACCTCGTACCAGCCAACAGACAGTAGTTTAGAGCAGCTGAAGTATCGCAGAGCCATGGGAGCTCCAGGAGCTGCAGGAGCTGCAGGAGCTGCAGGAGCTGTGGCTTCGTGATCCTTCTGCCAACAACCTTTCAGGAAATATAATAAGAGTGTAGTTTTCTCCCCCTCCCTCCCTCCTGGGGCCCAGACGGAAGCCCTGGTAGCTCATCAGACTCCTGGTGGGTGGCAAATTAGCAAACCGACATCACATCTTCTTGCTGGAAAAGCGAGCAGCTCTAAACTCCTGCACTCGTTTTAAAACACTTTTATTGCATCAGGGAAACAGAGACAGTGGGTTGTAGGTACGTCAGCCCTTGAGAGTCGATGTAAGAGTAAAGGGGGAGGAGTCCTGCACGACTCCTCATGCTGGCTTCACGGTTTTTATTGGATGTCAGGTGGAGACGTGCTTCCAGTTTGAAAAAAAACGAAGCACTATTTTAAAAACTGATTTTGTCGATAATTTCTTTGTTATTCCTCGTGGTTCTTTTCCTACAGACTGGGACATGTCCTCACCCACTGGCATGCACATGCAGACTGGCTTGTTCCCAGTGGGTCCGGCTACTCCATGCCATTCCTCAGCATCTGATTGGCTGCGATGAGCATGACGCTGATGATGAATGCCATGGCGAAGGCGCAGATGAGGCTCTTCCTCACACATGTCTGACGGTTTTTCTTTGAGGGATGAACTGAAAGAGAAATAAGAAGTGAACAAACAGAGAGATGGCGATTAGAAATAAGAAAATAACTCTTCAGGTGCCTCTGACAGAAATGTGTGAGGAATATAATAAAGATTCAAAGCACATTTTTAGTGGCTTACTTATGCTGAGAAAAGTTAATTCCATGCATTACTGACTCAAACATTTCAGCAGCGAGTGAAACTGCAGGAACTTCTGCACAACATTTTTACATTCATCCAACTTTCATTCATAAATGCACTGAAGTATGACTGGAACACACTTGTGAAATTTTCCACTGCGGTTGGGATCAAAGGAAATCAACTCGAGGTGTGATCTCACATTTGTGTTGCCGGGCAGAGTTCCCAGCTCTGCTCTGGATCTCATCTGAATGATCAGAGGGTTGCTGGGAAGCGACCAGCAGAGAGGGGCATGAAGGACAGATTTCTTTAAAGGGATGTTGAACCAGCTCTTCTTCGTACTGTTTCAGTGGATGTCCTCGTGTTAGAAATGGTACAGAGGCAGAAGACGTTTGTGTAAATGAATCGAGACTTGAGATGCATCTGTGTGAGGAACCATGCAAAGAAAACTGGACCAGTTTAAGTAGTTTATGTTCTGGCATAATTCTGAGTTGCAGAGATAAATCCTCCTTTGCACATGTTCTTCCACTGCTGTGGAGTGACTTTTATTCTAGTCTTTACCACACTGAAGGGCCACTGAACTGCACGAAGCTTCGCTCGTCGAGCCTTTAAAGGCTATATACAGCAAACTGATATACGGATACACAACAGCACTTCAGCACACTGCAAAGTGAAACTGCCTCAAACTTAGAATCAATACCTGCATAAAAGGACATGACTTCGCAGTGTAGAATGGAGGGAAAAATGTTTCATAAAAAGTCAAACCACTTTTAGTACCTTTATGCTTTATCGATGCATTTACGGTTAATGTCAAATTAACATATGGCGCTTATTTATTTCGCTGCCAATCAGACCGATTGGCTGTTCAGCCTGAAGCCAGAACCAACGTTCAATATGTTAAATCAACTGAGAAAAACGTCAACAGGGTCCGACAGAGCCAGCAGTGCATTACAAACCCAACGACTCCAGAGACAGATGTTCACAAATGCTCCCGATGTTTCCGACAGCACATCGTCAGCTCCGTGTCCGAGGGTCCTCAGGCACTCTCGGACAGACTTTGCTGTTCATTTGTTGCATCCAGGTCCTGGTGTCCTGGTGTCCTGGTGTACGCTCATAACACGAGTTCTGACAGAGGTAGAAGGATGAAACGAGTCTACAGAAATGAGTTTGCTCGAATACAAATACAGCAAGACTGATGGGATAGTGGGTAACAAAATAGGTCGATAATGACCCCAAACAGAAGAGCTTATTTTTCTATATTCCACAGTAACTCTGTAAATATGGGCCATCAAAAGAGGAGCAGGAATAATAATGAGTCAATACTGTAGATCCCTTTAACAGGCCTACAACAGGACATAAAAGGGTAGAGAGAATAAAAGGGAGAAGCACAGAGAAAAGCAGAGATGCTTGGTTCATTCAGACGGGTTGCCCGGCAACCTGGGTTTACATCGGCATAACTGAGATTGTTGTAAGACAGGGATTCCTTTTTAAAAATCTGGAAATTAAGCTCGCTTTTCCAATTACTGTGTTAGAATGGTTGCAACTCCTCAACAGTTCATCCAATATCTTTGTCAAACACCCTGAATTTAAGCTAAAAGTCGAAACATCAGTCCCCTCGACAGATCCTTCATGGCGGCATTCAGAAGTTAAATCACACAAACAGAAACGTCTCACTCTGTTCACCGCAAAGGCTGAAACCAATGATGGATCCTTGCAATAAAATATTTCACTTTTTGCTGAGCTGCAGGGATTTCGAATAAATTTCTCAACACCAACAAAGCAAAACTATGTTCAGACAAAATATTAGAAGCATTTGATTGAATAAAAAAATCAGGTGCAGCAGTGAAGATTCTGCTCTCTGAACAGGATTTAAGATACCTGGCAGTAACGTCCACTTCAGCACTCCAAATCCTTCCAAACTGAAGATTATCGTGTAGAAACACACAATAACACGGCAGCAGGTCTCCTTCCCGCAGCCAGCTGACCGGCAGACAGCAGCTGACATGATTTCAGCAGCCCACAGTAATTAAAGTAGCCGGGCCAATGACCTCCAGCCGCTCTGCTCCCACTCGCCTATTCTTAACTTATAATTCAGGAGGTACTGAAGTCATCAAAAATGCTCCCGACTGCTGGTCTAATGTGGAAAGTAGGACAGAAAGTGCAACATCTTTCTTTCTAATGAGACTTGACGTGCTTTGGCTCAGTTACATTATTCCAGGATGTACATAAGGAGAGACTTTTCACCAAAGTACCTTAAACTGTGTGCTGCGTTTGGTTTTCTCCAAACATGCTGCTGTGCATTCTGACTAAACATCTGCAAAGAGTTTGGAAATCACCTCATAACCCTTCCCAGACTGATGGATCTCTGCTGAAGTCTGCTAAGGGTGTACTTAGTTTCTCTCACACCGTTTCAGCATTTTGCCATTAATTGTTCATCTGAGGTTATATTTACCTAAATTCATCCTTAGTTACTATATTTAATGGCAGTAAAGGGTGCAAGCTTTGATATCTTTTAACAGAGTTCCCTTAGTTTGTAGTAAAATTCCATTAAAAAATCATCAAGTCTTCACACAAACCGAAGAGCAAATAAAGATAACCCAATTTAACTAATATATTTTAGAAGAAAAGGATCCAATAATGCACACTGAGTAGGAGAAGGTGCTTAAAGAAGTGGGCTTTCTTAAGATGGGGTCCTAACAGCCTGCATGACACAGACAAACAAAACAATATCTCAAACTCTTCTTCTGGTAATGACACCTTATGAGACTGGAGGCCTTGAACTCATCTCCAGCTCCAGTTAAAACAGAGTTAAAACTTGGATTGGAGCTGAAATGTTCTGAAAAACCAAAAACTAGTCCAGCTGCTTTCTCACAAAGCCATTCTGACCCAGATTCCAAACCGTTATCCTGCTTCCATCTATGTTCTATGCGAACTACGGCGACAGAAAAGCAGCATTTTTCTTACTGTAAACATAATATCTCTCTTTTAAACCAAGAATTTCTATCTTGTTCTTATCCATCCACACAAGCCTGCTGGCTGGTCCATGGGATCGTTAGCAAACTGCACACAGGCTGTAATGCAGGCTTTTAATGGTGAGCAGTGGCTTTCTCCTTAGAGATCTGTGAAATATAACACACCTGGGGAGCAAAGGATCTGAATTATCCTCCACTTCCACACAGTCAGTCTGACAGTCGCGTGATGAGCAGCAACGGGATTATTCTACGGTCAGAAATCTCCCCAGACTTCATCAGCTCAACTGTAAGTAACGATGTGCTGAGTATGTTGCCAATGGAAACAAAGTGCGTTCCTCTGCTGCGAGGAGAGTTGTGGTCTAGACATTAGCTCTCAGAACGATCATCAGAACCTGCTGTCAGCCTCAAAACAACCCAGCGGCAGCTTAAATTAATGGTCCAGCTGCCAGATATCCACAGAGGACCATTTTCGTCTTGAAGGTAATCAGGGTTGATGAATTACGGCTGCCTGCGTTCATGTGCGCTTTAAATATATTTGTTTTTCTGTGTTCACCGGGTTCACTTGGAGTCACACAGGGAGTTTGGGAATTTTCTGCTCTTTGGCTCCCTCTACAGTTGTGGAACCATCAGAAAAAAATGCCGATCTGAATCCTGCGAAAGGACGTTCATACGTGCCGTCATGCTGAGGTGGCCACAGGAACACAGCCATGAGATGCAGAGAGACAACGTTACGAGACTTAGCAATGATAAGGCTGCATATTTCCATCATTTATGATATGATACGTGTTAAACAAACATATTCTAGTTTATCTAAATGATAGTTTGCTTTTCTGAATGAACATTTTTTAAAAATCAGGTTGTGGCGTATGTGTGGAATCAATACATATAAAACATTTGTTTTGTAGATATTACAGTAATATGTGCTCCAAAAACAAACACAATCTTTGGAAAGACTTTGGTCTGAGATTAGCAAACATTGACCAAACATGAGAAGAAACAGGGCTGAGGAGGCAGTTGTGGAGTCATCTGTGAGTCAGAGAGGATAATGATGAGGTTTTAACTAATGTTTCAATCTCTATTAAATGATGCCACACTAATGCACATGCTGCTGTGATGATGTGCATTTCCCATCAGCAGTGATGCAGAGCGCTAAAGCAAATACTTTAGTGGTTTTATAGCAAACCAGCCTCTGTTCCGTCTGATTTACAGTCCGCACAGAGGAGGGAGAAATAAGTATTATTTTCAGGATTGTAAAGCTGCATGTGCACACAAGACACAACATGGAAAGCTAAGCTAACTGCTTATAACTTACCAACCACGAGCAGCAACAAAGCTAAGTCTGCATCTGTCTGTCATCCTGGTTTTCTCTTTGAGCTCTCTTCAACAGTAAAAGCTAATCCAGTGTTTATTCTTGCCCTTTCATGGTGCACATGCCTATAAAAAACAAACCGAAGCTAAACTTATGAAGCCAAAAGTGTGTTGATACCGTGTTGTTGAAAGAGTGAGGAGCTGGGCCAAAAACTAATGCAGGTATCTGAGCTGCTGGGCACTCAACTTCAGGCCCAGAAGTGTGCATAACAAAGGTAGGTGTACTTTAGCTTGTGAGCTCTAGGAACTGGGGTTTTAACAAGAATCATACCAAGATCCTAAGTGTAATCTCTAGTGCAAACAAGTGTAGTTTTTTTTGCTTCCCAGTAAAAGCTGGGATGCTTGAGGCTAAAAACATACATTACAAGGTAATTACATGTTCTTCTCGCAGTAAAAATTAGCTTGTGTGTTCCAGAGGAGTTTCCTGTGCTTATAACAGGCAACAACTGAAAAACTGATATTCAGCAACAAATGGTGCACAAAATAGGGATTAAAAATAAATGTCCTTAAACGTATACACCTGTATGGCAGCTGTGACATTCACGGCTCAGAGGTGATTTCCATGCTTCCAAATGGCTCGCCGGCATTTCCCCAGACAGCTGCTGCTCCAGCATGTTCCCCCCCATGCTTCATGCTATTGGTGCAATTTGTTCAGCAATGAATCAGCGCTTGGTGGGCTTCTATGGGTCAGTGGTTACATTCTTTATAACGTTGTTTTTCAGCTGCGCACCATATTGATTCTTGAATGAGGTGAAGCCAGAGGGAAATCAAGTGCCTTTTATGCTTCTTCGTATATGAGCACAATGATTTAAGAGGTACTAGAATAGCATGATGAATTGTATTTAGTATGAACTGTACCGTGACACAATATATTGATTCCTCCATGACTGAGCACATTTTGGTGCTCTGTGTATCAGGTGGTACCTCTTGGACCTTGGGGCCGATGGATTGCTCTATACGATTCTGCAGTGGTTATCCATCATCATGAACTTAGTAGGAACATCATGTTGTCATCACTCTACACCAGTTTTAAGAACTTGATGAAGTGCTGGGGAAATCTGTGTCCATCCTCAGTGACAACACTGAATCCCCTCGGACAGGAACAGGAGAAATTCACAGGCAGGAAGTGTTTGAGACGTTAAAGGCTGTTTTAGCTCTGAGCATCAAAGACACACGATGTTGCATTAGAATTTCACTTGTATAGTCAAAGCTGCTTTTGATGAAGGCAGCCTCACTGCATAACAGAAGTTTGGGTCCCTGTTCATCTTTGCTGCCTTCAGCATATGTAGAAACTCAGCATTTTATACACTTAAAATGTTATCTTACAGGTTTTTGGGCCTAAGAGATGCTCGTGAGAAAGTTTCACTTTTTAGCTGCTTTCAGAGCTCATAAAGTCCAGATAAACGAGCTGTGAGTAATGTTGAATGCAGCTCATTAAAAGTTATTTTATGTATGACATTTTGGAGCTAAAAGTGTTGTATTTTTTTTATTTTTAACAGTTCTGTTTTATAAATTCTCCCAAATCATGACAGAACATCTCGTGCCAAGTCTGTGTTCAGATATTTCAATTTAATTTAGTTACTTTTCAGACAACAACTTAGCAACGAGTGACAAATGTAGTAGCTTGGAGAAACTTTAGCCCCTTCAAGCAGAAAGTTGCGAATATTACTCTGTGTGGACCGGATCCAGTTGTCTGATGTGTGTGAGTGAAAAATAAGCAGCAGGCTTGCTCCTGGTACAGCGACAGAGTGGAGACATGAAGCAGCAGCCAGTGGTAGCTGACAGGCATGCATCACTTAGTGAAACCATTAGAGACATTCTGCCCTTTCTAACAGTCTCTCTCAGTGATCATCGTACATGAAAATGTAGCCGAAATCACCCGGTAGAGGTCGTCTTTCACGTGGTTTTGTCAGATGATGCTGTGCTTATAAAATTTAGGTTTTGTACCTAAGAGTGGGTTTACATTAATTTCAAATGCATGTATTAACATACATTATATGTGAACTACAGGAGTAAGATGGAAGCAAACCGTTGTAAAGGGCTGGAACAAAGCAGAATGCTTATGTGACATAATTACGTAATGCATAAGATAATTAACATATGATGCATTCAGTTAAATATAGCTGGAAACACTGACTGTGTTTGACAGACGTCAGTTGCACACTGTTGATTTTCTGGCTCAAGGACGAGAAAAGGGTGATGGATGGAGTAATTCTGTTGGCTCTCAGACAAGAAATCACTAGTTTCCGAGTCATCCTGCATATTACAGTCCTTTCACAATGCTTTCACTGCTCGCTGTCCGCTAGTGCCTGACTGCATAGCGAAGGGAGCAACTGGCCTTTAGCAACACCAGGGAGGCTTTGTGAGCGGCAACTAGCAGCCGGGACTTGGCTCAGGTCAAGTGAGAGCGGGTACCAGCCTCTGGGACTTGACCAGGACTGAATGAGCGGCCACTAGCAGCTAGCCCCTGCCCACTCAACCAGGAAAGCCACTTCTAGCCGCCCGTTAAGCTCATGTAACTTGTGCTAGCTTCTCATTTCATGATGGGCAGGGATGTGGGTGGAGACAGATTAGCCTTTTCATACATCTCCATTCACTAAACCAGGACCCATGCCACTTTGAGGCCATGAGAGGTTTAATCTAAAGTGAAAACTTTTTAAAAAATTACTATTTTGATTACCACAGATAGGGGATTAATAACTGATGGAGTTAAGGTTTAAAAATAAATCGTTGAGTAACAGAAGTAAACATACTTTTGGGCCATTTGTGCTATCATTTATCTGTACATCAGGTTATGATGTTACAACATTTTGGATTTTTACATGTTTCCTGGTGAAACTGGTCTCGTTTGCCTCCAGTTTCCAGAAACAATGTGTTTTACCTTGTAAATACACTGAACCTGCATCTTTAAATGCAAAGAGACAAAAGTATAGCGCATAGTTGAACAATAAGTACCTGTGTAGTTAAATCCAAACAGATGCTCATTAACATTCAGCAGTGACCTGCACACACACAAGATTTATTCTCTGGACTGCAAACTAAGCTCTTTAACACCACGCTGTCACGTTTCATTTTCAAGGAAACTGGGATTTTTTAAATATGAATTTAATTGCTTTTGGTTTGTTTTCTGTGTAAATTTTCTTCTTGTTCAGACCCAAAGGAGAAAAGGCTCCAAAGGCCGACTCATTTAAAAACATCTTAAAATGATTTGAATTACAATTACTTTGAGAGAAACCGTGAAATTTGCTGGTTTAAAAGGTCAGAGAGAGAAAGTCCTAGAACCCTCCCCTGCTCTGATGTCCATAAATCTTGGATAGCAGAGTGGAGTCATGTATATTTCATCCCTGCCGCTGCTGAACAGCTGACCAGCCGACACCAGTCCCCACAACACCCCAAATCAATAAATCAGCAGGTGTGCTGGGATCCTGTTGGCTGTAGAGCTTGATGAGATGCCTCAAAATCCTTTCTGACAGCCTGGGTTACTTTGAGTTTCCCAACCCGCACACGCGTGTCTAAGTGCTCGTGGGTGAGGCCAGCTCAGGGATTTTCACTCACCTCCCTCAAACTCTGTCTGACAGTTCCCGGAGTTTTCCTTCAGGCTTTCTTCCTCATTGATGATGATGTTCTCAATGTCCTTCATGGTCAAGTGGTCACGGAAGGCGTAGAACAGGATGTGTTTCAGCTCCTCCAGGGTGATCCGCTGCATATCAAACTGGAGAGAACAGAGAGGAGCAGAACGCTGAAAAAAAGATCATTTTTATTTTGCTTTCACATAAATAATCTCTGTACTTCCACCGTTGTCAACCCAATAAGTTCCAACTTCTGTGTAATCATGTGACAGTTTTTCTACTAGAAACATGCTCCATCACCTGAAGCTCTCAAGCACAAAAATCTGCTATTCTTTGCTGCCAATGACTAATAAAAGCATCAACCATCACATATTCCTCTGAGTCATTACAATACCCATCCTCTTACAGGAGTTGATTTAATGCATTCACTTTGATCAGAGCAATGCAAAAAGTTGATACATTGATTAAATTAAGTGTGCAGGATTTACGCTCTGAAAGGGATTTATTTATGGCTTCACAAATCAAACCAAAAGACGACGCATGTGCTGACACCTGTAAACCAAAGAAGTTTTAAGGTCTCAGAGCAGCAGGAAAACGTGCTTCAAACCTGTGTGAGTGCAGTAATATGGGGAAAAAAAGGGATTAAGATGCTGAAAAAAGGGGAATTATGAGTGAGACACAAAGCAGTGAATGAAGTGTCTTACTGCTGGAATCAACATTTCCCTCCTGCTGCATTTTTTACTTAAACACAGTTTATTTGGTACTTTGAGACAAGGTCTGCCTTACCCACCATATTAAGATCAGATTTATTTCTCATGCATACACATGAAATTTGTCCTCCGCTTTTAACCCATCCAGGTTGGCACCTGTTGACACACATGGTCACACTCATAGAGACAGATGCCATTCACTGGACATACACTGGAGCGGTGGGCAGCCATACACTGGAGCGGTGGGCAGCCATTCACTGGAGCAATGGGCAGCCATTCGCTGGAGCGGTGGGCAGCCATTCGCTGGACATACGCTGGAGCGGTGGGCAGCCATACGCTGGAGCGGTGGGCAGCCATTCACTGGAGCGGTGGGCAGCCATTCGCTGGACATACGCTGGAGCGGGGGGCAGCCATACACTGGAGCGGGGGGCAGCCATACACAGCGCCGGGGATGATCAGATTATCATAAGTACTCCTTGATGGCTTATAGTGGCAGTTTCTACGGTTCAGTCTCCGAAGTCTCTCCCCTGCATGAATCTGTTGTCATGACAGAAGCCGTTTTTACCGGTCGTCACAGTTGGGAGGAAACCTGCCTCTCATCCTATGACACATGGGATCGCTTCAACTTTAAACTTGGACAACGTGGAGTTTGATATTGTAAAATTATGACTTTTATTCATTTCCTGAAAAGCAGTGGTTTTTGACATACAAAGAATGCACCTTATTTCATGTGAAGTAAGTAAAATCTCCAGTGCAGGTCACTGGAACCGAGTACTTTGACGAGTGGTAGAAGAAGAAGTTTAATAATTATCCCACCACTGACTAACAGGATGACATTTGAATGTTGCGTCGGCAGAAGTGTAAAAGGAGAAAAACATCAGTTCAAATGAGCATTTACAAACATGTATTTTTGGCCTTTTCTGACTGTAGTGCTGACACTTTGCCATGTAAAAAAAAGAAGAAGGATTGTAGAGGAGACACCAAATTACTTGATGCTGTCAGTTTTTTGCTGTAAAAGTAAATTTTAACACATTTGATCTCGGTTTGTAAATCCTGAATCATAATGTGTTGTTCTCAGCAGTTTCCCGATTGATGATGCTCATCCAAGAGAGGGAAGGGTAGCATTAACTGGACTTTCTGGCAAGGCCACTGGGTGGATAATTGCATAAATCACTGAATAAATCACACTTGGACACCTACCATCGATAGCATTCGTTATCTCTCAGCGTCAGATAATGAACATTTACACCTATCAGGCCTCCAATGTTAATCAGCCTCTGTAAAGATTCATTATGAAGGTTAATTAAAAGGTGGGGGGTCAGTGTATCATCTTTTGTTTGCAGGGTCATTAATCTGAAGTGAAAGTAAATGCTGGCAAACGTATAATGAAAGGCACTTGATAATAGAGCCATAAAACACATATAATCGTACAATTCAAACAGAAAGCAGGAAAGATTATTCCTTTGGTCAGAAGTAAATTCCTGCCAATCCAAATGTTAAGTTTTGTGGTGTGAAAATAGAACAGGAGGACATTCATAGAAAATATTAAGCGCATTCCCACTGTAGGAACCTTTTGCAGTTCCTAGAACCTTTTCAGGAATAGGGCGGTTTTTTTCATGCATTCGGACATAAAGGAACCAGGGACTGGAACCATTTTAGCTCCTTCTCCGAGGTCTTTTCTGGGTTCCACAGGAACACATGACTCTGTCCGAATGCGCTTATTGTCATTGATACGCTGATTGTCTCCAATTTTTGTATAGTCATGATAGTTATCCTTTATTGACTGTTAGTTTGTTCTTTTTTACAGGAGCAGTTTGCTTTCGGGCTCCAAATCTTTCCACGCTGCATCGCAGGAAGCTGTCACAAAAGGGATCTCGCACAACTACAACGTGTTCAAAAACACTTGGAGGTAAGAGGGTGTGGACAGAGGCATTGCACCATCGGCCATGCCAGAGAACCAAGTTTAACCCCAGTCTGATCCAATATTACGTGGGAAATCCTTCGACTTTTCTTCTTTGCAGTCAGTTGCAGTTGGAAAGGTTGGATATGATCAATAAAACAGCTGAAGGTTAGGGATACAAACACGTTTTAAACTTAAATATTAACCCTTTCATGCACAGATTATGAAAGGGTTAATAAAGGCATGGTCATAGATTGACCTGTATTCATTGTAGTACTCAGGTCTTGATGGGAGCAGTGATTGCAATAAATGATCCATAAAAATGGACAAATGGTTAATCTCAAAGTAAATAAATAGTCTAGTTACTGCTGTATCCTGCGAGTGGATAATCTCAAAGTCTTTGAGACTCTAAATGCCCTTCTCTAACTTACCGTGAGCATCACTCACGGTGTATAACAGTGTCAAACTGATGTGTTTCTCTCCGTTTCAGAACCAAATCAGGTCTCCAACAGACAGCCGAGCTTTCTTTGTTTCTGCTCATTTTCCTCCGGGTAATGGAGAAAGAATTCAATGAAAATCAGCCCGAAACAGAATGATCCAGCTGGAACAATCCTGCAGCATCTGACACAGAGCTACAGCCAACTGCGGTGTTACTTCTCCCCAGCAGAGACAGGTCTGTGACGTAGCCGTGTTTACCAAACCTTTATGAAACTTTGCTGCCCCTCGACGACGGCAGCGCTTGTGGCCATCGAGAGACGAGCAGAACCTCATTTGTCAGGGAGTAGAGGAGCGAGCCAAAGGATGGTTTCATTCACCGAGCACTTCAGCAGCAGATAAGAAAAAGCCATTTTATTTTCAGCTTCCATATTCCACAGCTTGCTCAGCTTACATTCACCTTCAAGCACCGAGTGACCTTTACAGAGAATATGGTGAAAGAAAGGGAGTCTAAAAGAATAACACACCTGGACCTGAAGTGAGTCCAACAGAAAGGATCTGTGGACACCCAGTGATGTGTGACCTACAGGTTCACACTGAACCCATGCAGGAAACCTTTGTCACATTCTTCACTGAAGTGCAATCACAAGCTCAGCACAGGGCTCTTAATGGAGACTTCTGAAAAGTTGAAAATGTCACATTCTGTTAAGACCTGCTGTGGCTGACCTCAGACAAAACTTCCTGTTTCAATGAATCCGAATCACAGACGGAATAATGGAAGTGACCGGGACAGGGTCCCAATGTGGAACCATATCTGTTTACCGTATTTTGTGCACTATAAGGCTCACCCTAAATTATGGGGTTCATTTCTGTACTTAACCCATACATAAAGGCACCTGATTATAAGGCGTACGTATTACCTAATGTTCTCTGATTGGTTTATGGCTGCCAGCACACGTCGTGTATGTTTTATGTCCCTGTGTCAGCGGGAAATGGTCCGACGGTCAAGGACAACGTCGGTGGTTTTTACACTTAGAAACTGCACATCAGTCTGCATCACCCATCTCAGACTGAAGAACAGACCCTCACTGGGACATGCAGAAGCATTAATGTTGACACGATTCAGTCGCTGAGTACGAGCTCGATACAGTCTTCGCCCCATTCAGAGTAAATGGCTGGGATCCGCCTGACCCTGGATTCACTCCAAACGCAAAGGAGCGATGGAAGTGGCCAGTTTCCATTCATTTCCAATGTACGAGAGCGAAGAGGCGCGGCAAAAGTGAACGTGGCGGTGAGTGATGTGGAGGGAGATTAATGTCCCGATGAATTCTCGGCGCTCCCCGCGGTAAATTCAAAATGGCGGTATCCGTGACAGATTTTGGAATCCGGTGCACACATAAAGCACACCGGATTATATGGCGCACGGCCGATTTTTGTGAAAATTTAAAGCTTTTAGGTGCGCCTTATGGTGTGGAAAATACGGTATTTACTTTTGGTCTCAGTCTGGCCGAATCCGAGCAACAAAACTTGTTCGATTTGTTAAACAGAACTAAAAAGTTAGACAAGAAAAGTACGTGGTTAGGGTCGAGGAACGGTTTGGTATTAAGTTCAAATTCTTACATATTCCTCACAATATGTGAGAAAGTGGGTGAGACATCAGGTTGGTTTTACTTTTATATGAATCATCACTTGTTTGTAGGAAGAAAAAACTGCAACATTTTCTTTTCCAGCAACAGGTTCCTGTTGCCTTTCCTTAATTGTTCTGTCGATTAAGGAAAGGTTTTCCCTCAGAGTTAAAGGTCTCGCTAGCTGATTTCAAGTCTTTTATTACAGCAGGACATTCATTTAGCACATAAAAAGGTCCCAGAGTAACATACACAAGGAAATGGGGCTTAAACGTTTAGATCAAATGTGTAACAGCCAACAAGTCCTTCAATCGAATCGACCAGATAGGCTGGTTCAGTCTCTAAAAAACAAGGCATGGGTGGCATACTCTAAACTACGGTCCACAGGCGGCAGAAGAGCAGGAAAGACTCATGAGCATTCATTTGCATATTCATTGAAGGTAATCATAAGTCATTATTTCCTGCATGAACAACCTCTCTGTGGGCTATTTTATGGGAGGAGGAACCTTTGTTGTGATTTTACAATAAAGGCTCAAAAGGGAAAAATAGCCACACCTTTTTGCCTCTAAAACCTTTAAACGGCTACATTTTCATCACTTGAAACCATCATGCATGATAAAGGATTAGAAAACTACAACTAATCTGCTTGTGTTGCCATCCGACCTACTACTGTCGGACAACTTTAACTTTTCTCCGTCACCGTCGGTCCCAGCTGGTCAGAGTTAGGAATAAAATCCGCCCAACATAAAACAAGCAGCGTGCAACACTTCCATCTCAGTTAAAGCGACCCCACAGTGGTCTACTGAGACTGGGCTGTGAGGCTGATTCTCTCACCCTGGCAGGAGCATTGGTCTTTGAATTAAACCATGAACTGTTTTGATTTTTATTCAAACTGCAAAGGGGATTCAGGTTTTCAGATACTGGAGGGGAGACACCCTGGGGAGAAAGCTCTGTTCAACTCCACAGTCGTAAATGAGGTTCACACACACACACACACCCAGGCAGTGAGAAGGTGCCAAGAGCCTGCATCCATCCATCTGCTGAGTTCAGCCTGTTGCAGTACAGCCAAATTACACAATCCTCATACAGAAAACACTCTGCACTTACTGAAGAATTAAATGCATTCGCTGATCTAAATTTAAAGCGATGGACTGGAAAACATTAGAAGCTACAGCCAATCTAACCTGGAGTCGATGGGTTTAAATGCAGAACACTGTGTGCATTGTGCGCGTCTCATTAAACACAACTTCTCACATCCTCCATGTAAAAACGCTCTTTTATTATATCTTTCTCAGAAGCTAAATTTGGGGAAATGTGAGAGGATGCTTTTGATGGGAAGTATGCAACTGAGTTTTGGACTAGAGGGGAGGATTTCAAACAAGCTTGACAGCAAAGGAAGGCAGAGTGTGTTAGAGACAGCAATCTTATGATCTCACAGGTAAAAAAAGTAATGCATTAACATGAAAAGCCCCCAGGCTTGAAGGTGTGTGTTTATATATAGTGGGAGACACTTGGCAAGACCTGCACAGCTGTTAGAAAAGGGTAAACCCCAGCAGTATCAGTGAGTCTCTACCTAAAAAACAAGACATGACAAGAAATCCCACAGACATCACTGAGGTTACGATCAAGGGCTGTATGTATAATCATGTCTTTATAGTTGAACTGCTCTGTCACAGGAGGGAAAACGTGTAAACTGACAACTAAAGCTGGGGGAAGACATGTTGGTGAACCGACTTGGCACTGAGTGGAGCCCTTCTGCCTCTGAATAAAACAGCATTATCCTCCACTTTAGGCAACTATAAATCTCATAAGTCTAACATATTCTTCAAGACAAGATCAAAACTGAAATGAGGATGTTTCTACATTCATTTAAATAGGAAGGTTCACACATCGACACTGAAAGGTTCTGACTATTATCAGAAGAATAAATGTGCTCATACCAAACATTGACTTTCAAGTTCGTTAGACTTATACAAAACTCTGTTTTTGTGTTATATTGTATTTATATTCATGTTTGCACATTTTAATAAATCACTGCATATTTTTCCCTTTTTCTTAGCAGTATATAAAGAAATTAGAGTGAGTTTTACACGGCACGATACAACCGACCCTATGCTTTGTCAGAAATGACCATTTTTCTCCTTTTAGGATATTTACAGCCTCTGTGTCCTCTCCTAAATGCTTGAATGCATTTTATAATCTTGCCCTGAGGTTAATTCCTGGAAGTATGAAAAAGCTGGGCGGTCTTCTCTATCTGAAAGTGTGTACTTTTTAATCAATAAGGACTATAAGGACATATCACCCATTTGCTACACTGGTGTGGTCCATGTCATAAAATGGAGTGTATTGACTAATCTAAAGTCTGGATAGAGTTTGGAAAATCTGCTTTTAGTTTCTCTGCTTCAACAAACAAGATCGTCCCCGGATCATTTTGCTCTCTAATGACTGACAAGAAGCTGGACTCCAGTAAAATCCCTTCCCTTAGGAGTGTTACTGTACTACTCCTCCCTGTTAAACTGGACTGAGAGCAGGCTGGAGGCCAATGTGGCAGACATGAGGATACGGGCCACAGCCTGCAGGTTTGCATTCTTCAGTAGATATCACAGCTATTTAATACATGGACATGTCTCACATGCATTATAGCTATTACCTTCCTACTTTGATTTCTTTAGTTTGAATTTTTTTTTTAACAGCTTTTAAACTAATAAGCCCCTCTGCCACCCACGTACCAACATGGAGACGTTCCCCCGCTTGCTCAAACCAACGCCTGGCATCTTCATCGATCTGTGCTTTTAAACAGCCTTTCTGCTGTGCTTGAAGGGCCCAGAGCCTTCGAGAGAAATTTATGTCTCCATTACCGCTGCATCACCCAGTCGTCAAAGGGCAGAAGATTAATTTAGAGAAAAAGAAAACGTAATGTGCACCACGGGGGTAACAGCAGATGGGAAAATGGATCGGTGTTCATGTTGGGATCCAATCAGCAGAGTGTTGGGAGCAACAAACACACTGGTCACATGCTGCAGTTAGACTGTTTTAACCACTGTTGAGGTCAAACTATACGACAAAAGCACTGTTGTGCCTTCTTTAGACACAGAGACAACAATAATCTCCGACTAAAGAGGCTCATAAAAACACTCACATCAGGTACTTAACAGTCTGCGAATCCTTCAGGGAAATATATTTAAATCTCAGCACAGAGAGCAATACTTCTCCTTCAAGAGGTTCACTCACTTTACACTTACTTTTAATTTGCTGCAAGCACAATGACACCGAGCCAGTTCCATCAATGAATCAAAGAGACAGCATTTTTAACTCAAAGGCAGTTAGAGGAACCTAAGGAAGGAAGGGGAACTGCATTAAACTACCGAGCAAGGTATCAATAGACAATTACTGTCACTATAATTAATCAAGGAGAATTTTTTCCCATTAACCCCTGGATTGGAGAAGGCTAAAGGAGCTGCCTGAAGGTCACTGCCCTCATTAACAGGATTCAGTGGATCTATATGCACTGTCTCATGTAATACGTTGCCGTTTCACCGGATGAATGAAGAAGACATTGAAGGCAAGAAAGAAGGTAGCTGAGTGAGTCGAGGACAGTAGGAGATAGACAGGAGGAGGAGAAGGGACAAAGTGGGCAACTTCTTTAAGGAGTCTTCAGGAATAGTTCTCCAGGCTTCTTGAAGGACATCCCAAAGCTCTTCTTTGGATGTGGGCTGCCTTTTGTTCCGTTCTCTGTCAGATGATCCCCCACTGCTTCAATAATGTTGAGGTCCGGGCTCTGGGGAGGATTCATCCCTCCATAAGACCTGTTGCCACTGATTTTCAGTCCACTTCTTGTGTCATTTGGCACAGCTCAGCCTTTTCTCCCTGTTTCCCTTCCTTAAGAATGGCTTCTTGACAGCCACCCTTCCATGGAGACCATTTCTGATGAGGCTTGGGCCAACAGTAGATGGATCAGCTGAAGGTCCAGATGCATCTCTCAGGTCCTGTCAGGTCTTTGCTGGATTTTTTCCTCTTTCTTAAGGACATCACTTTCAGATCCTGTTCATCTGATGGAGATAGTTTTTTTAGGCCTGACACTTCTTCTTTTGTCCTCCACTTGTCCAGTTTCCTCAAATGTTTTAAGGACACACTGCACACCATGCTGAGATATGCCAAGTTTTCAGCTAATAGCTCTTTGGGAATCACCTGCAGAAATCCTTTTTTCTGTCTGTCAAACTGTGTTATCTTTGCTGTTTTCCATAGATGCAACTAAAGAAATGGGAACAAATTATGTATCTTTGTGACAGGCTGCTGGTAACAAAGTGCCTAAAGATATGACTAAAAGCTTGGGGCCTCTTAAATAAGTTGTAGGTCAATGTTAAGTCCTTGGTCAGGTACAAGGACTGGACGGAAAATTAGTGAAACAGCAGCCAATGTACAAAGAAAACAGAGAGAACTATTGCTCAAGACCACTTTAAAAGATTACAAGAATGTCTGGCTGCTTGAAAGCTAAATATAAAAGAACTCTGTAAAGATGTCACTTTGGGCGCTCTTCCAGTTGTCAAGGAAAGCATCACCGGGGATTTGGAGTCAAAAGCAAAGGACTTCACCTTTTGAAAAGAATGACCTCTAATCTTCACAGGAAATGCTCAAACTATCGAGTTAAATTCTAAATAATAACCAAAGGCCTGAATCAAACATCCGTTTTCACTCTCTGACGGGAGTTTAAATTGCAGCTTGGAGGACAAAACACTAAACAAGGCCGTGAAACGACGATCAATTAAAAGTGAACTCCTGTCTTGTTCTCTGCATTCAGCTGACATACGCTTCCCTCCATTCGTCTGAATAAGTTTCTGCACTGCGATGTAGTCAGGCACATTTATTTTGATTGGCAGATACATCATTAAATCTCCGGCCACTCAATAACGCAAAAGCTCCTCCAGCGTGCGTGGGTGTGTGCATCTTAAGTTAAGCGACTGTGCAGAAAATGCAGTAATGTGTTGCTGACACTTCTCAGAGCTGCAGTGTGGATGAGAAAGCTCTGTAATGAAGTGCATCACCGAGGCAGCCAAGCTGACTCACATGCAATTAAAGCTATGGAACATAAGGAGTCTGGGTCTGGATGAGGAGAAGGTACGAAACTGTCAATGTGCACAGGAAAAATGACTTTGTCTACATCCAACAGGGAGGCTCAGTTTGATACTAAGAGCAGGAAGAAGCAAGAGTCAAAGAGTCTGAGCAGGAGGCCTGAAAACATGTGATGCTGCTTCTCTACAAACAGCAAAACTTCACAACAGCAGCAATCACGTTTTGTCATCACTACGGAAAGGCTCAACACACAAAGGTGACTGCTGCAGCGAGTTTGTACAGCTCAGGGATCTCACCGCTAACTCCACAGCCAAACATTTGTTCTTTGTGCTCGTGTTTTAATCTGAACTCACCTCTCGCTGTGCCCTGCATTATTAATTACGCTCCCTCTGTGAAGGTGATGTTCCTCCTGCAGCCGACTGTCACTCTCTAATCAATACCAACATGAAACAAGGCGTCCTGGGAGCTGTACCAGTTACTTAAGATGCCCGGCGCTGTTTTCAGATGCACTGCATATACCGTTTGTTCACATAAATGTCAGCTGCCAGCAGATTTAAACTCAGCTGGCTACTTATGCATGTTTGACAAGAGATACCCCTTGTTTTCTGAACAAAAGCAAGCAAGATGAGGAAAAAACATGCGTTTCCTTTCTGTAGGAGTTTTTTTTAATGAGAGAGTGTGTGCTGGGTGGTCACTCACCTGCTCAGCGTGTCAGATGTTTCTATTCTGCTGCCGCCTTTAGTGATAATGCAGCATCATACTATCAAATAAACCAAACTTTTAAAGAAATGGGTTTCAGTGGTGGGTTCCTTCTGTGTCTGCAACACATTCTGCATCCATCTCAACGGGAAATAGCCACAAAAACATAATCTGTCGATTTGCGTCTACAACACAAGTTTTGTTCTCTTCCAGCTGCAGATAAAAATAACTCCAGAGGAAAAAGGTGAGACAGCATTTGGTCATAAATTAACTAATCAACTGTTGGCTCATTTAACAGCAGGGGAAAGGACTCGCGGTTCAGTATTAACAGCATAATGGTTAAGGTTAGGAAAACATCATCATACCAGAAATCTCCTACTCAAATACATTTCTATGAAAACTGTTGCACAAAACTAAATACATAACTATATTAAAATTTTTTAATAATTTGTATTTATCAGCAGGAGCTTTTTGTTTGGGAAAATTTCATATTTTCCAGTGAGCTCGGGCCTGAGTTGTGCAATAGGAGCAGGTTCTGCATGACTGGGTCCGTTTCATCGGCAGCCATGATGCACGATGTTTTCTAATCCTCATTTTAATGAAGGGATATTATGAAAAATAAATAAAATCATGTTTTCTGTGCCTGAGTTTATGTATTACATAATAAATGTTTACTTTTGTGTTTTGTTGAATTATATAAATGAATTATTAAAAAAAAAACTGACCGCAGGTTCATGATAACAGCTCAGAGTAGTTATTCAGCCCATCTTTATCACCCAACTGCAAACCGTGCTGCATTCACTGTACATCAGAAGACTAAAAACTGTTCTTTTTGTTGGTGTTTTGTCAGATTTTTTCCCCCATTTAGAAGATGGAAGTTCTGTCACCGAATATGACAAATGTGAACTTGGACCTGATCTGTCTGCTTCAATGCCTTAACCTAACCGAAATGCATCTGAAAGCAGAGGCCAGCGAGTTTTTTCACCTCTTAATTCTGATCATCTCAGTTTTAGTCACAGTTTCACAGAATTTAAGTGTGGTCCTTTTTGTAAATTTTTTGTTCTGTATTTTTTATATATATTTTTCAATATTTTTCAACAGTTTGACTTACATGTTACAAAACTACAAAGAGATCAAGAAACAGGGAAGCACGCCCTCTCAGTATCACAGTTCTCCTCATTAGTTACCGTTTTTATTTTGAATGGAAAATAAAATGGGATTAGAAGTTTTATTATGTTGTAAATTAAGCTTCATGTTAATTACTTAAATGTAAACAAAGTTCAGACTGTACTTTTCTTTTTTTTAATCCAAGGCTATAAAAAGAATGTTAGTAAAAAGCATTGCTTGCAGCTATACCCTGGTCTACACCAAAGTTGGCACCAAAAAGTCACCTGGAGAACATCCAGCTGTGTCCCACTGTGATAGTGAAAGATTGGCCAGAGTACAAAGAAATGCTCTTCCCAGGCATGACGGCACCGCAAGACTCGGCGAGATTGAAACAAATGGAGTAAATTTCACCAAGATAATCCTCCATAGTTCACCTCCAACCTGTGCTGAAATCTAAAGAGGAGCGAATTGGACGGACGACACTCAGAGCAGACCAGACTGTTTGAAGGATGCCGATTATGGAGGGAAAAGGAGGACATGTGCATGTGCGATGGCATCGATTTGCTGGCTCTGACGTCACGGCTCTGGGCCACCTTCATTGCTAATCAAGGCCATGCCTGGCGGAAAGAATAAGATTTTTCTCCCTTTCCGCCCTCTCAGCAGGCATATTAACACCCTTTGGGTGTGTTTGCATCCTGCATGGCTGCTTGAAATCCATCAAACACCCAGCAGCTGCTTGTTAGAGAAGTGCTGGCTCTCCTCAGACTACCTGCAGGAAGCAGGAATTCTGACAGTCAGCAGTTCTTCAGGTGACATTTAATTTCAGTTTGGGAACTTGGTATTAGATCAGCCTCGGCGCAACCTCTCAAGGTTAAAAAAACCATCAACTATTACTGGATATGTGGTGGCATATTCAACATTTTGGCAGAGTTTTGGCTTTATAGTAGCAGAGTCCGGGTGCTGGACTGACCAGCTGTTGAGCAGCGAGAACCCCGTCTCAGACAAGAAGAGGACAACATTTTTTCCCCAAAGGTCCAGCAGTTTGCATCCTCAGTTCTCAGACATTTATGGACGGTTACTGTAAGAAGAAGGGATGCTACACAGGGAAACATGGACCTGTCCCAACTTTTTAAGATGTGTTGCTGCCCTCAAATACAATACAAGTCGAGACATCAAACAGTCAAATGTCTTACTTTCAACACAATAAACATTTTCTATGTTCTATTGAGAAGAAAATGTTGATTTATGAGATTTGCAAATGATTTCCAATAAAAACAAAGTGTATCTTACAGTGTTCCAACTTGCTGGGAATTGGGGTTGTTTTTTTGATCTGCATGCCCTTAAGAAAGCCTCAGCACAAGATTTAATGACAAGTTTCAGGATCTCTACAGAGGAGCAGGCTAAATTATTAATTGAAACCGTCACCCGTCTCCATAGAAAAATCATTGTGGTCCATGTATTATTCATCAGAGACGAGTTCTTCCAAAGTCTTTATGAAATCAAAATTGTGTGCGGGCACAGAGGACTGATAAAAAGATGACAAATGGATGAGATTTAAAATGAAAATCCACATGTACAAACTGCACAGATCGTTTGTCAAAATGCAGAGAAAAAATAATGTTACAGATGCAAAACAAAAGTCTGCGAGTATCCAGACACTTTAACACACAAGGTCTGAAATGACTGCTTTTAACAGTGAAAAAGACAAATGAAGTGGAGCCTTTTATATTCTGAATGACTAAAACTGAACTGTTCAGGTGCCCCATATTCACAACGGTAGATCACAGAAAGATTTAATTTCACTTAGAAAAATATTCCTAAAAAGAAGAAAAGAAGAAAAACACTGGGTTTGTGAGACAGAAGGAAAACCTTCAAAATGAACGAAACACTTTGTCGTGCCAAACAAATGAGTCATTAACAGTAAAAGCACTTGTCAGAGTTAGTTACCTGTTAGCTTTGAGTGTAATTCTGAACTCACACTTGTCTCCTCTGTACTGCCTCATCCAAAAATCTGCTGTCTGAAACACAAAGTTTGGTTTTTATTTTAGGAAACGAGCCGATAATTCGTCCGACTCTTGTGTGCAGCGCATAATCAACACCAGGGCTGCCACAAACGATTATTTTAATAGTAAACTAGACTAATCACAGATTATTTATTTCAATTAGTCGACTAATCGGATCATACGTATACTGAATGTAAAACATACAGCTTATCGCACCAGGATGCAGCTGCTCTTATATAACCATCATTAGCTTTCAGCTTGGAGTGTTTAAGTTATATGCCAACTAAAAAAAAGACAATTAATATCATAGTTCATTAACCCTTTGAAATATGCAGCTTGTTGCAACAAACAATTATTTAACTGTGTAGCAAACACACAAAAAAAAAATTTATCTTAGGTTTTTCTTTCCTTCATTTGTCTCTGGCATCAAACATAAGTGCATTTAAATCAAATGAGGCACCTGAAACTCAGGAATTATTCACAAAAAGTTTTAGTCTCACTGACTCAAATATAACAGCAACATGTTCAGTTTGGACTCAGTCAGGACATTTGCTTGCTGAGGTGTGCATGTAGCTTTGTAACAAAGCGTCCATTGAAGATGAACGTACTTTTTTAGCACTGAAACATAACGTTAGAAAACATTAGCGTTCCTATTCAAACACGTCACTGTTATAACGTTACAGAAAATAAATTAAATATGTGTGCTAAGGCTAATTAATCAAATCGTCATCGCTAATGTTAACGTTTACAGCTATCAATATGAGTAAGTAGCAAGTTAACTCTCTGTTTACGCTAACTTTAGCAGCTAACTTTAGCGGTCCCTCTTCACAATCAGCCACAACAACATGCTTCCTTTTCAGGTGCTCGTGCGTTGTTGTTGTCGTGCTGCCATGGAAGGCAAATTACTGCCTTACAGATATTGCATTGCACACATTTGTTTTTGGTTTTCTTAAAATGCTCCCACACTTTTGAGCTCTGTTGCCGGGTAGCCATGATACCAGAGCCCATCTGGTTTAACTTCCTGTGACATCACAGCTGACCCCGGTTACCACTACTGCATATGTGTGTCAAGGACAGAAAGGCAGACGCAGCAGTGGAAGCAGCAGCTTTGAGAGAAAAACTAAGTTTGATAAAAACATAAAAAAGTCGACTAATCGTGGCTAATCAACACACATCCGGCTATTTTTACTGTAAGCTTTCACAAAGAGAAAATGCAGTCAGAGGTTGAAATGACACCTTGTTTCCACAGGAAGCAGTGGAGACGGATTCCAGCTCAATCCAATTAAGTCAATAATTGTGTTTCCAGTGGCTTGCTATGGCTCTGCTAAAAATACGCAGTTGGTCTATTTTTGAGGGAAGTGATCTCAGCCGGCACAGATGAGTCAAACTGGAAGTCAGATAAGGGAACACCATCTATAATCCTATCTTTTTAGAAATGAACCACCACGTGCAGACACACAATCATATATTAAATCACAGGCACCGACATAGCTGGTTGCATAGGATCAGAAATGAACCGGTTGAAAAATGTAACAACTGAAAATGAAAGGTTCAGCAGCTGGAAAACATGGTGGTTTAGGACCTCTTAGATCAGGGATGTCCACATCTGGACCTCAAGGTCCGCCGTCCTGCAGGTTTTAGATGTTTCCCTGCTCCAACACACCTGATTCAGATCAATGCATCATTAGCAGGCTTGTGCAGAACTTAATCTTTTGAAGAGATCCTTTTCATTCGAGTCAGGTGCTTTGAAGCAGGGAAACATCTAAAACCTGCAGTAAGGCGGCCCTCGAGGGCCAGATGTGGAGATCTCTGCCTTAGATGATCTGCTGTAGCCTGCCTCAGACAACAGCAGAGAGAACAAGGTGTGGAAATGGTCTGCATCATCTAAACTGAGTTTTGGGAATAAGTCAGTGATCAAACTAATAAAAACAAATAGAAAATATGGATTTTTTCCCCAACAGTATGGCAGACAAACACTTCGTCTCTAAAGGTTATTGGTGTGAAATAAAAAGCGATGTAAGGGATGAAACAACACAATGAGGGCGAAGATATTTCTGAGGCAGTGTGTTCTTGGCAGAGGAATCAAAGCTAAAGTGGCCTGGTCACAGGAACTGTACCCATGTTTGGTGCAGACAAATGACATCTTTTCAGGAAAACAAACTCATACTAATTGTAACCGGTGATGGAAATGTTATGGTGAAAGGTTGCTTCACAACCTCAGAGCCGGAGTAACCTGCAGCCATTCAGCATGGTTGCATGCACAGTTGAGAGGAGCTATAGTTACAGCTAATTATAGCCACCGTGCTCCAAATGGACCACAGTCTTTGTTAAAGTATGCATGCAAAGCAGTGGAAGTGGGTTTCTGACCACAGTATGTCCAGTGCTGCGATGCTGTGGACTGTGTGAGAAAACGCTCAAGACATGCTGCTGCATCTGCTGCTTCCAACTGCCTCTGTGGGAGATCATCCTTCATTTAAGCCCGGCTGAATTCACTGCACAGACATGGTCTTTAAATGACCTGAATGGTGAGTTTGTCAGTTGAAGATGCGGTTATAAAATCAGATTTATTGGAGCAGAGCGACAGTCTGGAAATATTTTAAGCAACCACAGGTTGACACAAAGGCTGATTTTCAGTCACAATTTCTGAAGGAGCTGCTCCAATTCAAAACATTTGCAGCTTTAATGGAAATTTAGCTCCACGAACACACACTTTTTTTTAAAAAAAGATGTGAAAAGATAGAATTTTGCATGCATAGAGCACCTAGACCCATTTGAGTCTGGTTGAGTTTTAACATGTTCTGTATTTATCAGACGCTTTTATCCAAAGCGACTTACAAATGAAGATATAACAGCTTTATAAAAAGCTAACAATAAACTCCATAGAAGGAACCCAGGAGTCCGACTCTGTCAGAGGTGACAGAGTAGAGATAGGGTGCAGGCATAGAAGGAAGTGCAGAAAGATAAAGTGCAGAGATAGAGGGGGGAGGGAAGTACAAGGTAAGTGCAGGATAGGAGATGCTCTCTGAAGAGCTGGGTTTTCAGGAGCTTCTCGAAGATAGACAGGGACGCCCCTGTTCTGGTAGCGCTCGGTAGGTCATTCCACCATCGTGGGACGACACATGAACAGAGTTTGGATTGTCTTAGGCGTGGTGTCGGCACGCAGAGGTCCTAACATGCAGATGTGATTCAAAGCCCAAGTGCATCGTCCGGGCATGTTCGTCAGATTTTTTTTTTGTACCTTCACGAAAATGTGCTTATGACTGAATCTAAATGCTGAATCATTTCAAAGAGTGCTAAAAGGTAATGTTCGGAGCATTTGAGCGATAGAAACATAGGTACTGTCAGGGGATCTTTCAGCAGCATAATGATCCTCATGCATATTGACCCTAAGTTGAGGCCCAGTTTGGCAGGACAGACAGGCCCATGTGGGGAAACTCCAAATCATCTTTCAGCTGAAGAATTGTGCATGAATGAGATGTAAAAATTTCAGAACAATGCAGAATATCTACTGGAAGTTCTTTACTGATAAAGGAACAACGCTGACTTCTGACACCAAGGAAGTACTTTTACTTCTACAATTATATACAAGTACAGCTAATATTTCAGTGCACCTACTGCTTAAACAATAGTTTTTACAACATTTTCCATTTCTTACCGTTTTACAACTGAAAGGACCGATGCTGAAAAGTTAAACAGCAGAGCTCAGGAAGAACAAGTCATATATTACTACCCGAGCCGCTTAAAACCCAGACATGACACTTTCTCGATCCGACTTTTTATACTCAGAGGGATTTTAGTGGAAACACCTCTAAAATAAGATCAAAAAGCAACAGGAAACCCAATCCTTTTTCATATACCTATTCGACAGAAGAGTCTTTTCCATTGAACTATTCTGACTGGAACGACAACCGGTTGGGAAAATCGTGTCTGTGATGAAGTGTTCTGCAGCACAGCATTTTTTATCCCTGTCAAACATCCCACAAATTTAGACAATGTCCTGCACTGCCATTGGCTTTATTTTTCAAAAGTGAACACTGCATGTCAGAGTTTTAATAAAAGATGTGGCTTTTATTCAGTGGCTGTGAATAAAGAGAGGAAGGCTCTCATCATATGGCAACAGCACATGTGGGTCAAGAGTAGGTTAATCTGTCACCGTCTCTGCGTCCTGTAGAGGTACACGAGGACTTCAACACCGACATCTTCTCTGATTCATCACCACAGCTCCAGCTGACGGTCTTTTCATACCAACTGCCTCAAACCGTGGTAGCTAAGGCTATGTCCAAGGACAGAAAATCTTTGCCCTCATCACTTTAGCCTTTCCTCCCCGTCAAGACTCAGTGAGGCGGATATGCTCCCTTATAAGGTCCGTCCTTAATAAACACACGAAATGACAAATGTGTTGCACCAGACAGGGAACATTTGGAGGCAACTTCTGGAGAGTTGATGGTGGAATAACATGGAAATGCATCTGCAAACAACACTACAACTGGATAAAGCCAGTGGCATGTCATACTCAGAGGCTTTTCTTCAACTTTTTAAAAAAATGAAATAAAGCTTTTTTGGTCTTTTTTGGAAAGAACACGACATGAAGCGACAGAAGATAAATGAGTCTCACAAAAATCGTATGGCTGTAAAATAGATGTGCTGATTTATGGAAGCATTTTTGTTGAAACTCAGATGACTGCGAGACAAAACTCTAGCAATCATTAAACTGAAGCATTCCCCATTATACAGGTCAGCAGTTTGCTGGACAAAGCTCACATCAGTCATTTTCCAGACTTGGACACTGCCAAAAAATGAAAATCACTTTACTTCAACACAGAAAACAAGGAATCTATGAGCTCAATCAGGCTGCTGGAGCGAGGTGAGAGAGCAGCATTCAAATAGAATATATTTCCAAAGTTCTTACACTGTTACATCTGTAACATGCACAATCCTGAAGCACATCCATATATTATAAATCAGTTATCGTATACATTTGAAGATTAATCAACATTTTCCCTCTTACACAAACTCACAGTCACACATTTAGGTGGTTGGGATGTGGTCACCCTAATTCTCCCAAAACTGTCCTAAAAATGACCTCATTTCATGCAACAAATTATGATCAGGAGATAAGAGATAGATATTAGGAATATGTGACCTTTTGTGGCTGTGATGGCAGCTGCATGTGAAGTGTCAAAATAGCCCCTATTAGGGTGAAATGTAATGCATTTCCCTCCTGCTGCCTGCAGGTACAGTGGGGCAAAAAAGTATCTCTCATCTTTTTAAGTGGGAGAACTTGCACAATTGGTGACTGACTAAATACTTTTTTGCCCCACCGTATGGTTCACCTTTAAGGAAACGCATTTGCTTATTTTAATTGGAGGACTCGTTGCTCTCCCTCTGGGAGCTGCTAAGGAGGCAGAGGCAGGTGAGGAGTCTAACCCTGGTGGCAAACCTGTCAGAGGGTAACACAGATGTCGGGAAAGGGAAAAAGCTCGTTTAATCTTGATTTTCAGTATGAAACAGACCGTGAAGGCAGGGCCTCAGGATTCTTCTGATTTTTGGGGATTTAAGCAGGACGTGTGAGAAAAGCTATCACAGGGATAACTGGCCAAGCGATCAATAGACTCAAAATCCAGCTGACGTGTTAGATGCACTAAAAGGGATTTTTTTGAATGGTCTAAACCAACTTTACAACCAAGAAGATAAACATGAGCTCCACCAGAACATTTTTTATGTGGTAAAACTCGACAGAGACAATACACGCTGTGCTCGATTCATGGCTTCAGATGACTGACAACCAACGGGTTATAATGGCCCCGACATGACTTTCCATCATTATTATTCAGAGAGATCCTTGTGCTTTGGTCACTTGTCCTGTTCGTGAGTCACAGTCCTGTTCTATTAAGCAGTGCAATGAGGGAACAATGAGCTGTAATTAAAAGCACAGCAGAGCTTTGATCTGAAAAAGAAGTGTTTAACACAAGCTGTGCAATTATCCCTAAAAGCAATTAGGATGTTATAGATGAGGAACAGGAAACAAAAGTGGCGTCAATCCTTCCTGAGAAACATTTTCTTCCCTCAAAAATCAAACATGTGCTGATGAAAACACAAAATGACACAAGTTACTTTATAAAAGTGGAAAAAATACAGTTAAATGCTGCTTATTCTAAAAAAAAAAAAAAACAGTACTGGACAGATCCTCATCTCTTTGTTAGCTGTGTTGCCAACGATAGCAACACAAAGGAAAGAAACATGTCTGTAGTTGTTCAATAACAAGGCTGTAATTACCCAATGGGAGCTTAGATACATTAACAAACTGTTCAAGAGCAAATACGAGTGAGTAGGAAGGTGAGTGTGTGACAGCGAGTGAATCATTATTCCATCACCGCTGTTGGCGAGGATGTGACACCGACGCCTCAAATCACTGGAATGAGAAAAGCTCTCATCCACAACGAGAGGCAAGTTGCTCTCAGGCTAGATTTGAAAAAGACTGAACCAGAACATGATGAGGAAAAGACAAGCCACACCTCTGAGTGAATCCTGCTCTGCTGGAAACACATTCTGACAAACTCAGCTGCAGGATAGAAATACTTAACCTACGAATCCCACAAAATGTCAGAGGAAGGGAAAGATCATCTGTGACACAGTCAAAAGCTTTGATAGCTGCACATTTATGAGGGTTACAGAAAACCCTCCAGCTGCCGTGATTCACGTTTTATGGAAAATGTTTCAAACTCATTTTCTTTCCTCTGTAAAGAACGCCGACAGAAATGAGTGGAGTTTGGGTTTCCCAAAAAGAAGGTGACTTTTTTACATTTAAAACATTTAAAACAGGTAAAGTTAGCAACCCTGCATTGTTCTGCCAGTTAAACCTGCATCCTGGGGTTCACATGGATGCTACTTAGACACTTACAACCTACCCAAGCATCGTTTGTAGACCAGCCTCCCTCACTCAGACAGCAGGAGGGCTTCATAGAAGTGGTGTTCATCCAGCCTCCAAACGCAAGCCCAGTCCACCAAGTCCCCACAGCCCACAGGACCCAAGCATCTATTGCTGACATCCTCGTATCAGACAGCTTTTGTCCAATCCCAACTGGTCAAAGCAGTTTTGGCGGCTTGATAAATGGCCACTAAATACAAGGTCCGGCAACTAATCGGTGTATGATGCACCGTAGCCAGTTGATTCATTGTTAATGATGAGTTTATTGGGGTTTTTACTCTTCAAAGGCAGATTATTAAGAGTAAATGTGCTCGATGACTCATAATGACAATTTTAACTGAGCTCTGGTAAAAAAAACAAAAACGTTCAGAGACTGTTTTGCTTCAGTCAAGTCAGAAGACTTTTCATACAGAGACTGAGATTTATTCTCACTGCAACAGAAAAATCATTAACAATCATTCATTTGCAGATTATTTCCTCCACAGCTGAACATGTTATTGAACAACTGGGCCAATAAACCACGGAGTATCAAAACTGATTGGCACGTTCCTTGATTAGTGGGCAGGGAGCAATTCAATATGATTAGTTACGGTCTTTTGATTAGTTTCAAGTATCTTGTTGCCAGCTAACTTAGGCCCATGTTGCTCTGCCCCAGCCCCTCTCATGCTACTGTAAATCAGTCAGAAGCAGTTAAATGAGTACTTAAACAAGGATACGGAAACATTGAGGGATGAAAACATGAAGATGCTTGAGGCAGATGCATTCAAGTGTCTAAAAGGAGAAACGGTGGTGGCGATGAAGACGCTGACAGCAGCGGGCTTCCTCCTCTACACGGCTGACATAAGAGGCAGAGAAGCACAACCCCAGAGACCAGGCAAAGATCCACTCTCTGTATGTTACCTGAGCAAAGAGAGGCGAGTCCGGTACGAGTTGATTTCTGCAGCGATTAACAAAAATTCAAATCTGCCCATTTTTCTCCCCTGAACTGGCAACAGTCGGCGGTGTACTCCATCAGTGTCCGAGACGATGAACAAACCAGTATTTATTCCAGCCGTGTAAGATCCGTCGACTCTGTGTTTCTGAATTTTGACGAGCGGCACATGATGATCCAACAGCATGAGTCGTCTTAGTTGATGGTTTATTCAGTGTTTGCTGAACTGTTGAGTGGGTTTTCAAGCAGACAGTGTTATTTTCCTCCACGTACATTTGCATTGCTGGAATCATTTCCATTTTCCAGTTGTTGCACTAAAATCACAGAGCATGTTACCACCTGCCAAGCAGATGCACTTTTTTATGTTTAATATATTTAATGTGCTTAATGTTACGCTCTTGTTGTAAACAAGATCATTTGCATTCAGGTGCAGGTGTAATCTGTGTCCTCTATGATGATTACCAACATATGGCAACTCCTACATGTTATTTTGAGCAGGATTACTGCAAGAGACCAACGGTAGGGCAACTAAATAGTTCACAAGTTAAATCAGTGTTATTCAAAAAGCAAGCAGGCCATCAGACGAGTCAGAAATAAACCTTATCCATACATGGAAACATGTGATTCATTTACAACCGGCTATAACCGTGAGGATGAGGTCTGTCTGGCGTTGATGATCTCGTTCAAATTATGCATGCGATGTGCATCCAACCAAAGTGTGTGAAGAAAGCTCATTCAAAGCTTCAACCGTGTCCCCATATCATGTGAAGGGAGTACATTTTAAAGCATTGTCCCATGCTAAACCGGTTTTACGAATTAAAACCAGCTTCTGAGACTTAAGCTGTGACAAACACAGCTATATATTAGAGCTTTAGAGTTAGATATTCCAGCAGAATGACAGAGCAAATTAAACTTGGTGAGAAGAGTCATATAACACAGCCCATTAACAAACGTGAACGGGGCAAAAATCAGTCAAATCTCAAGCGACTAATCACCTGGGAGGCTATGGAGAAGTAATCATGATAAATCAAGGACTGTAGTAAACCCCCCCCCCGAATAAGCTCCATGCATTAGACAAGACGTTCGCTGCCAATTCATGCTCCCAACATTAATTGAACAGAATAACCACAAGCTGATTTCTGAGGGCTGATAAAAACAGTTTGAGAGCAGCTTCTCTCTCACAAGCCAAGGTCAGTGCAGCAGCTTCATGTGGCTGACAGCTCAGTCGCCCAGCCTGCAGTCACACCACCAAAGACTTGAGTCCTCAGGGTGTAAACTGCAAGGTCCTGCCCCCCAGAGAAAGCAGGGGTCAAGCCCATGATTCCATCAACAGGATGGGCTTGCCAAGTGTTACTATCAGTGCCAAAAGCTCTGCTCCTTCTCACACCTGCTTTATTTGTCTTCATGCCCATTCAGCCTCCTTTCCATTGTTTGCATATTCTGTTAAAGGCAATCTGCCTCACTGCAGCCATTCCATTTCTTCTCATTACTTTCTACCATTTACTCTTTTTAGACTCTCAAGGCCTTTTAGGGCTTTCATCAGTCACAGCATCACTCAGAAGACATCAGGTGCCTTAAAAAAGGCACAGAAAGAATGCCGGTATGAAAACTGGGTCAGACTTCTGCGTCCTGTCACACTTCGACCACCAATGCAATGAGATGTAAAAGATAAAAACGCTTAAAAGAGAAAATCTTATGAGCTTAACAACAACATGCAGCTTTAGTGAGAATGTCTGAGCATCAACAAATGCTGATAATTCAACAGGCAGGCTGGTATTTCATGCATTTCTTTGGTTGCTTTATTCCTCATAACAGTTCTGTGCATCACTTCAGTAAAACAACAGATGGGACAAAGAGCACCACTGAGTGTTTTACTTGATCATGAGCAACTCAAGGGGGGTGATGGACAGTAAAGTCCAACCCTTTGTAGCATGAGATTGGAAGAGTTTTTATTTACAACTGAATTGAACGAGTATCGATCTTTGTCTCCATATTTGTGTTCTCCATCTCCCAACGTCTGGCTACAATGAAGCTATGAGGTCAACACATTTATTTCTGCCAAATTAAGTGCCGGGTTGGAGGGAAAGCAGCTTGCTAACGCTCATTAAACTAGCAGTCATCAAGCTGATCAGTCAAAGCTAAGCCACAGCTGCAGATAAAGACATGTAGATATTAGAGATGACATCACAGGAAACAGAAATTTAATCCGAATAATGAGTTTTACAGACGTTACATCTTTAAAGACGTCCAAGCAGGCGCTGAGAAGACGTTTTGTATTCATGTTGGGATGCTCATGCAAGCGCTCTGTTATTGTGCTTCTGATTTTAAAATTTGGGATTTGATGTGCAGCTTGGGGAACCAGCCTTACCATGCAGTGAGCTCACCCGGCCTTGACATTTGACCCCTCATTTTCACATCAAAACTACCCTTTCCAAGCCAGTGAAATGTGTTCCATGCATAATTAAGATTAAGTCTTTAATATCAAATAAGCATGTCTGGTGCAGGATTCATGGAACTTCACATCCGCGTTTGCTTGAGGGAGCACACACACACACACACACACACACACACACACACACACACACACACACACACACACACACACACACACACACACACAGAGAACAGACCAAAGGCTGTTTCTTTGAACTAAACTAAAAATACAACAGCAGTCTGCTCTCCTTTGCTGTAATCATCTTCAGTATAGGGCACACAGAATTTGCATAAGCATAAAGCATAAGCTCTGCAATTATGCTGAAGAGAAGTGAGATTTACCTGCCAGAAGATGGTATCTATTGTGCTGCCAAGAAAGCCTTCTCTTGTTTCAGATGACAGCAGCTTGGGGCCAAGAATTGTCATGAACTCTTCAAAATCAACCTGTCCATCACCTGAAAACAGAGAGAGTGAGTGGAGGAGGCTGTTAATGACGGATGATTTATAGATACTGACATTTGTGGAAAACCATCCAGAAAGCTCCAGACAGTGACAGAATAAAGTAAATGTGACACCGAAGTAAAGCAGAGCACTCATGGAAATGGGAGAAACTTCGGAGTTAAATATGTGTGCAGCAGATACATAATTGAAGCCTTTCGAGTCGTTTCTGGAGTTGCTTTCTTCAGTGTGTGGAGGAAGTCACTGTGTGGGCTCAAAGGGAAATATTGATTTCATTTATACCTCAAATCACACAGTTCAAAACAACACTAACAACACAGATAGATAAATAAAAGTGTGAGCTCTGACTGGATCTTTAATACAGGATACGAAGCAGATCAAAGTCTGCTGCAGTGCACGGAGCTCCTGGGGTGCACATAGATTCAAACACTTCACATCTGGGTGGCTTGCTGATAGTTTGTGAAACTACAGCCAAAACAAAGGATCGATGTCTGCAGACGCCATTTCAGAGTAAGTGATCATGCTGGTGCAGCTCAATAATACCGTTCAATTTGTTTTTCTTCAACTGTTCAGGGAGAAGCTTTTACAAACTGAGTGAGCTTTCATTATTGTCCCTGTGAGGAGTTCAAACGGTTTAATCATCTTAATAGATTAACCAAACAAGCACTTAACATGGGACTCAGCCTCTAAAATTCTGCAAGATGATTGGTCAATTGAAATGAACTGAAATCCAGTGAAAAATAAAGTGGAGAAAGCTGGTAACCTCCTCCACACACACACACACACACACACACACACTCCTGCTGCATCTGCAGATACAGTTACATGGTGACTACATCTGTCTCTAATACCTCTGCACCTGTTTTTATTGTTGCAGTCACTTTGGGACATGGCAGCACTGTAACTTTGGATGCCATTGACTTCCATCGATACATATTCATGAGAGTAAATGCAGGGCTAAGGGTCAATAACAAGAGGAGACGCTGGGATTTCAAGACAAGAGGCTGGATGAATTACCATTATGCATTAAGAAGGTTTATGTTGCTCCACTAAAGGATATTTTGTATCGGGCCACACCCTCCACTTAAATACATCCTGGATTTCTTCCTTGCTTCTTCCAAGAGTGTATTTGCCCTAAGTGCGCCCCCTGCTGGGCCCCCAGTTTCTATTGCTTCCTCTAATCCAAATCCGCTGACTGGATTTTACTGCTGGAGCCCTACACGGGACTGTTTTTCTTCATCCTGCTCCCTGCTCCCGCAAAACTTTGACAATTCATGCCCGCACTGCACAATAATAGAAATGCATTGATTTTGTGTCTTCTCCCGTCCCACAGGAGAAAACACGTCATTTTATAGGCAATTAATAAAGAGATTGATGGACAATTGAGAAACCTCTCCAATTGACAGACTTGCCTTGCTTTGTCTTTGTGCTGTAAAGACTTTCTTTGAGCTTCCTTTCCACATAATTTATTGACATCCTGTCGCTGGGCTACATCCCAATCCCGCAATGTTTTTTTTTTAAGCCGCCCGCTCTCGCGAGATTTGAGTCCCGCGGGACCAATCCCAATGCAGCCCTCTATTTACTGCCTCATCTGACACTCAGTTTACTATTTTCCTCACACTCTATCCACTTACACTCAACAATGAGACAACATAAAACACCGCAGGGGATGAGAAATGCAAAAATATGCAGGCCATGACAACTAAATCCTACAAATCATTAACCTCCATAAGAAGGTACAGTGTCGGTTAATATTAAAGTTACCTAAAACAAATCTAAATTAAAAAGTTTCACTGAGATGAGCATTATGAATAAAGCATTATATACATCATATATGTATATTTGAATGTGGCAGTTTGATACTAGTTTTGTTTACGTCATACGTCATTTAACAGCTTTATGGATCTGAAACATTTAATTACAACGTAGAGGAGGCACCCACTGAATAATTAAAAAGCATAAAACCCCCACATGACAGGGTAACATCGCAGAATACATCCACCCTTAAAAAAAAAAGAGCAAAGTGTTTTTCTTATCACTTCATAGTTGCCTGCCGGCTCTCATTGTGCATTCACAGTTTGTGACAGCTCAACATTTTTGCACAGTCTCTGAGTCGCTTTCTGTGTCTGTCATAGCCAAAGTTGTCTGCCTGTGACCACCGTCTTCCAGCATTGTGTCACAACCAAGCATGCGGGTTCATCTGGAGACAGAACAAAATCAATAATTAAAAATGAAGTGAAATCTTCCTTCTTTAATGTGGTTAAAGCCAGGTTCACAGGTCTTCCTTATGAGTATGATAGATAAAGAGAATTAAAGTAAAACAAAAGAAGAGAATGTGTAACCCAGAGAGACAAACAAAGGTGCTGAGATACTGTGATAAGAACAAATAAGAGCAGCCAATAATAATCGTGGACTGGCTTGGCAGCATTGAGGAGTAGAAGAGCATCTGCTGCAGATCAGCTGGACTGAGAATGCGGCTGCGAAGGAGGATCAGATCGTTACGGCTGCTCTGCAAATAACGCTCTGCTTCTTAACACAGTGTCCCTTTGATCACTCACTACTAATCATTAATACTAATCAAGCATGCATAATTGACCAAAGTGTGAACTGATTTCTGATGGAAGTGGTTACAGCAGGTAAGGACAGTGAATGGAGGAAGGAATAAATCAGGCCTGTAACTCAAAATTACTTCCATTAATTTGAAAATGTATTTCTTCATCAGGCTGGTAGATTACAGAACATAGAAGTTATGTCACGAAGAAAGTGAAAAGTAATCTTTTAAAGCATTTGCTGCAGACCGGATATGTGCTCAGGGGAGCTGTGGTTTAGAAGAAAAGAAGGTCGGTTATTTGATCCCTGGCGTCTTCTGTCCCCGTGTTAGAGTGTCCTTGAGCAAAATACTGAACCCTCATTGCACCTGATGTGTCAGAGAATGTGATACAAAATGTATGCATAGAATATGCAGGGCTCTACACGTGGTCGAGTGCTTTTAGGACTCAACAGTAGCAGAAAATCACATAAAAATACTTTATTAATCCCAACGGAAACTGTAAAAGCACTATTTTACTGACTGTACTCCCACAAACAATGCCACGGATCATTTGTTCATGTGGAAAATAACTAAGTGTAATTCATGTTTGAAAAACAGGGAAAATGTTGTCCATTTTGATGACAATGAGTAGGTAGAAAGACCGTATTAAAGCCCCAATGACAGAAATTGCCTTTTATCTTTTCCTAACCAAGTAGTTTAATGGACTAATTCCAACTAGGAAGTTTTGTAAGGCTTGAAGTATCACTGAGGCAATCACTACAATGGCATGCATAGCAAATGTAATATAGCCCCAACCATGATTGTTAGTTTTACAGCTTAAACACTAGCATTAAAGTAAAGTGTTGTGCTGTTAACATTTAAATGTAATCCGAAAGCAAAAGAAACATTTGTCATCATGGAGTAGTGCTGAGTGAGAAGTCAGGGTTTATTTGTCAGTAGACAGCTGTCAGATGAAATCTGACTGGGGAGCTAAGCTAACAGCTAGTTTGGATAGTTTGCTTTCGCATGATTACTTTTGCATAAATAAACACGCTTTTTACAGTCTCATACTTAGTTTTTTTTTTTTTTTGAATAGACCAGCAGAACTTAGAGTCACACAGCCACCATGCATGCAGTAACATATCACAACACGAATACACTACTTTGGTTGAGAAAATTGTCAGAAAGTAACAGTCTTAGCATTTGCGCTAACAGCTATGAAATTTCTGAGGTTTGAGTTGCTGCTGTCTACATTGCTGCTGTCCAATTTTTGAACACACACGAGTTGCATTTGATGGAACAACAAAGATCCTAAAAGCTTATTTAGATCTGGGATATAAAGTTCCTTCTGCAAACTGTAGGGGGCGATCATTTAGAGGACGCCATTTAAGGGCAAAACAAACGACCTATAGGGTCGTGTAGATGCATGTTCTCGGTGATCTTATCATTTTGTTGGTCTATTGTTCAGTGAACATTTGACAACAGCAACTTTCATGCTATAAAACAGGTATATCATGAGAGATAGCTCCACCTGATCTGCTGCATGCTGTTCCATCTCAACCATCCATTGGTATAAATGATTCTGTTCTGATCCCCTGGACATTGGACACTCGGCATGAAATCGATGCTCAGGTCTTTCTCTTCATTAACTTGTCTAAAATTGCATGATAATTTCTCAGTAAGCTGTCTTCATTGAACAGGGATTTAACAAACACAAAAGCATTCAGCTGGATCTAGATTCAATATTGAGGACATAAATGCAGGCTAAGTGCTTTGCTAAACAGCTCAGTCAGTACAAACAAGTTGACCGAGGTCCTTTAATAGATAAAGGTTTTCCAACGGATTGAGAGTCAATAGACAGCGACAGGGAGATAAATGACAGCCAAGTGAATAAATAATTGAACAGCACGATACGTCACAGACCTCCAGAGACTAAAGCTGCTGTGACCTTTTGTCAGCTTAAAATAAAATAAAATAAATAAAAAATGGCCCCGCCTGCTTCTTCAAGCTTAAGTAGATGATGCAACCGGACCATCCTGAGGCCCCAAAGCAGTTAGGATCTCCAGAGATCCTGAAGCGGATGAGTCACAAGACGAGGAAAAGTAGTCTAACTTTTCAAACTTTTAATACTGAGTCTTGAACATTTCTCTTTCCCTCCCTACAGCCATCCTGGAACACACATATCAAAGACTTTGATAGCAGCAGGAAGGATTTTATTGTTTCTCAGCGATCTGACATTTGCATATTCTTTTTTCTGCTCCCCTTCTTGTTCAAATTCAGGAAAAGTCTTCATAAAGTGTCAGACACAGTTATTGTCACCGACTTTGCCTGAAACCAGACTTCTCAGCAAGAAAAGGGATCGGCCTGCGTTTGCATGTTTCTGCTGCTGATGGCATTCTTTGTGAAGTTAAAGGTTCAAAAGGTCAGTGGAGGGAATAGTGCCGCACAAATGGGTCTAAATAAATTCATATTTCACTTCTCTGACAACAGGAACCAGACATACTTTGGATTTATTGTTATTCTGTTGTTTTGAGATGCAGCAAAAGCTTTATGATTGTAACTTTTGTTACACAACACAGATTTTATTAATCTCACATATCTATTCATTATATATCACCATCCTGTTGTTTCCCAGCGTGGGATTAACTTGTTAAAACTCACGTTTTAAAGTTCAACATTTATTATGAATCTGATGACAAACTGTTTTTCATGTCCAAGCATGATGTAACACAAAATATTTGCATGACTCACCGTCCATGTCTAGTCTCTGCATGATGATAGCCAGCTCCACCTCACTGGGCATGTACCCCAGAGACCGCATGGCCATTCCCAGTTCCTGTTTGGAAATGAACCCGTTTCCATCACGATCCAGCACCTTAAACGCCTCCCGGATCTCTGCCAAGACAAACAGGAAATCGACTCAGCATCTATAAACAACGCCCATCCCTCCCGCTTCCATTCTGTAGAAACATAAATGCTTTTTTTTTTTCCTCATTTTCAGAATTATGTGTCAAATATCTTCATTGTTGTCATTTTCCAAACTGTCCTCTGCATTTTCTAGTAAAATTTTCTGTCCGACGGAACACTTCTTGGGATTTTGGATTCATTCAGTAAAGTTAGTTAGTTTTTCCTCCTTCCCCTTTGTTCATTATGATGATCTGCAAACCTTTATCTGCCTTGTTCTCTCTTTCTAATCCTGTCAGACCCAGCTTTGGACAGCATGTTATGCAATTGGTCTCACACCACTGCCTCAAGTTAACAAGATCGATTCCAGGCATTGATTCATCCTCTCCACCTGCTCTCACAGCCGCCGCCACCCCTGATCGTTTTCATGCTTTCACATTCCCAAGTGTGCTCCTTCAGTGCATTCCAAATTAATTCTCATAGTCATTCACCGCTTCTTCTTTTATATTTTACAGAATATTTTGAATCTTTCAGTTAATTACCCTTTCGATTAAAGTGTTTCCAAGCCTATTCAGCATGATGTCTGTTGCCTGGGTTAATCATAGGACCTTCAGGATGTGGATGTTTCCTCCAATAACTAAATCAAAGAAGCTGGTGCAAACACTGGGGAGAAAATAACAGTACTGGTTGTTTGTACCTGCCATCATGAGTCAAATTAGCAGTTTTGAAACAAACGTATCGGCATTTTCTTTAAAAAAGAGCCACAGAGTCGGCTGGTTGCTGATGGTTAAATAACCTGGGTCTTTGGGAGTCTTTTTTCCCCACTTACCGTCATCTTATTTTTGGGGGCAGTTTAATCAAAGCTAAACTGTAGAAAAACAGCACCTCACAAAAAAATTTTGTCGCTCCATTTCTCTTAAGAGCTACAAATAGCTGAGATAAATGAGAACACACATCCAAAATGTACAAAAGACAGAAAATATATACATTAAGTGACAAAAGGAACATTTTAAATACAAACACAAAGATAATGACTCTAATATCTCCTAATAATAAAAGGTAAGGCAACCATCTCTTAACTATACTGTCATATCAGGTGACTTATTTTCGACATTATCAGAGAATATCAAGGTCTTAAAAAGTTTTTATATTTATTTGGTTTGAATGATGGTATTCAGGCTCAGCGTGGCAATCTGGCATGAAGCCGATGTTGGAACAGCCCCCATGAGTAGAGTCCTGTGTAGGCTGCCAGCTGTATGCGGGGCAGGTGGAGGAAGAATTGTGGTCACCTTTTCCAGCCCTTTAACATGATGATGTTAAAGGTTAACAGGAAATAATCACATCAAGGCAGAGTGTGAAAAATATGGAGCAGAAAGTGAGAGAGAGAAAATGTTTTAAGTTAGCAAATGTATTAAAAAAACAACATAAATACCACTGCTAGTTTCAATGTTGACTTCAGCTAAATGCAGCAATAAGTTCAAGAGTCCAGTAGAGAAAAATGAGGAAATGGAGGACAGTCTGGATGGAGTGCAGATTTTACTGCTACTGATGCACTGCACGTAGTTACGTACAAAAAGGGGATGTTTTACTCTCGCTCACAGTCACATCCATACATCACTTCTAAATCTTTGCACTTAGAAGATGTTTAATGTTGGGAGAAATCAAGCAATTCTGTATGAGTAGAAAGTGCATATCTGTGGTTACTTTGCTTAAATGCTTTAAATTCCTTTACAAAGCAGTGCCAGCGTTTAAATCTGCTCCCCGTCAAACCATGGTGATATCCTTTATGACGACATTGGCAGTAGGGCTGTAGCGATACACTAATCTCACGATACGATACACGGTATTCAGCCAACGATTCAATTTAATGCACATCACTTTCTGAAAGATTTTAAAGGGAATCGTCGCTGATTGGACTGGTCGACTGTCCTTTGGACCGGAAGGACAACACCGCCAGACAAACATGTCACAACCGTGTCTTCAGAATACGCAGACTCATGTTTATGTTGAACTCATGTTTAAAATAGATACTTGCGGCTGAAAAATCGATACTTTAATCGGGAAACAAAATATCGATATATACCGTGTTATCGATAAAAATCGCTCAGTCCTAATTAAATGGACTTCGCTTTTCTAGTCTAACTGACCACTCAAAGCCGCATTCACCCCACTCACACACACTCATACAGCACGTCTTAGGATACGTAACTACGTGCTTTTTTCTAATCATTCGTACACACATTCATTCCCCAGTGTCTTGCCCAAGGACTCTTCGACATGTAGCCCGGGGAAGCCAGAGTCAAACCACCGACCTTCCGATTGGTGGGTGACTGCTCTTCCTCCTGAGCTACAGCCACCCCTTCAATGTCCCTGCAAGTAATTAGCAGGGACATTGAAGAATTGGACGTTTTTGTTTAAACTTTAAAGCATTTGGGATGTGTGATGGTACACTCCACTAAACTGGTTCGTATATCTGGGACAAACATGCTAATTTACACAACTGAGTCAGAGCTGGTTCATTAGCTGCTCACCGTGTCATCAGTGGAAAGACTCAGCAGGCTTCAGTGTGCTTTCATCATGAAATGAATCGCTCATTTCATGAGTCTGTCTACAGATCAGAAAGTGTGGTAAGAAAGGGTAGAGACTGACAGGAACCTGGTGTTTTTATTTCAAATAGGGGAGGAATGTCATTTCGCCAGAGAAAAGTGACTGCATGACATGCATCAGCATGCTGTGGAATAACAAGGTTGAAAAGTGGAATAGATTGAGTTAACCGCACAGTGGACACCTGACAAGAAGAATGTTTAAAGGGATGTTTTGAGGACATTTACTAAATCTCTCTACAAGTATTTGATTCAGTAACAACAAAGATATTTAACATATTCAGAGCTTAAATGCAAAAATGTCAGCCTCATAGGTACACTTGCTAATTACAGCCCAGGATGAAACAGAACAATACCACTGATTTTAGATGCAAATAATAAACCCATCATTAAATTAAATATTTTCCTCCCTGAGGAATAAACAAACCAGGAGCATTTTCTGACAGCCTGAACCAAGAAATTGCAACTCTGAGCCAAAAATTAGTCATTAAAAATAAGCTCATCAATCATCTTATTATCTGCTCCACTGCCAGCCCTCTGAACCTGTCTCCTGTCAAATGAGTTGGAACATCAAAGTGTAAATGGAGTATAACTTATTAATTGTGTCATGAAGTTACAAAAAGCATTTTGGTCATCTGAAGTACCTCCTGACAACCTGCATCCAAGTAGTATGGTTTCTGCCACTTCAAACATAAAGCATTATCATTATTTGCAACTGCAAAAAGTGTCGCTTTGAAGCCAATATTTCCCTGGAGGGAAAGGCAACAGCTGACAAACTGTCACATTAAAAAAAAGCATATTATTCGGTAGATTATTTTTGCCAGCACTGAAAAGAGTCTCATGCATAAATCCATCCATGACTCAGGCCTTTGTTGAATACTTTTCTGTATCTGGAGCATGTTGGAATAGAAAAAAACAACACTGGGACTGGCTTTGTCTATTCAAATAAATCAGTCAATTTCAAGTACAAATGGTCCTATCCATCATGACTCCAGGCACACAGGAAACGTTAAGCTGCTTTCCAAGGAAAACCTGACATTCGGTTTCCATCAAAGGGGATGAAAATGACTAAAGATGTCACAGCACACCCCAGCTTAGAAGGAACAGATTTCAGTGGTAGAAGGTGTTTTTTTTTGCTTGCATTTTATGAGGGTATGCATGCATTGTGTGTCCATGACGACGTTTGAATGACTAATGCCTGTTTTTCTGCATTATCTAATCTGCTAACTATCACATTCGGCTCGACCTTTCAGATGCAGCAGTGATGCTTGACATCAGCAGAGACACAGCTGGTAAATACAGAGGTGTCACCACCATTCTAACTTCAGCACCAGGATAACACACCCTGACACTGTCGAAGTCCAGGTGCATGGTGCAGAAGACAGTGGTTAGCAAATATTAGATCATCATTTGAAGAGGTTCATTTATATTTGAAGGGGTATTTTTTCCACCTTCACTTTGTCAGGATCGTTCAGAATGTTAATAACATAGTTAATGTCCTGATGTACACAAAATTAATCAATCCATCCATTTTCTGCCACTCATTAGGAGATACTGAGACAGGCCACCTCCTCCAGCTCTTCCAAGGGAACGAGGCCTTCCAAAATGTGCTCAGAGTAAATATAATCTCTCTGGTTCCCTGCCCCGAGGCCAGGTAGGTACCACAGACCATAGACTGTAGGTACAGCATCCACGTTGCTGCAAATGCTGCTCAAATCTGCCTGTCAAACACCTGATTTCTACCATCCACCTGAGGCAGCGACTCGCTCTCAACCTAGATTGAGCAATTCACTCTTCATCACCCGAGGACCAGTGCCTCAGATTTTTAAAAGATGCCAAGTCTCATCATGACTGCTTCACACTCGGCTGCAAACCCCAGTTCCTGTTGGAGGTCTCTGCTCAATGAAACCAACAGGACCGCATCATCTGCAAACTTTCCACCCTCACAGCTGCATCCAAAAATTCTGTCCATAAAAGGTTCTGAACAAAAATGGTGACCAAGGGGAGTCCTGGTGGCGTCTGCCTTAATACTGAACCAAACGCTCACTGTGGTTACAGGCACCGAATGGCCAATAGCATTAGCCTCAACATGTGCAGCCTAAAGGTCCTTTGTAAACAGGGACCGAGTATATCCCTGCGTACAAAATCCAATATAAAATGATCAAAGGGAGGTTAGGGCTACACAACATCTAAAGAGGTAAATAAACCCTATGAAACCATCTTCCATTAACTTCATTACTTTGAACCCAAACAGTGTAACAGGATATCTGCTTTTAACCAAAATTAAACGGCAACAGTGCAGATACATTTCTTTATATATATATATATATATATAAAATACTTTTTTTTTTACACTACAAGCCCAGCAGCAGCAGCAGCAGCTTGAGGCAACAAAAATGAGTTCACCTTTCATGACTGAGAGTCAAGACTTTCTGCATTTTGTATGTTTTTGCTGGCATGATACCCCGTTCTTTTTCTTATCCTCTACGGTACATACGGACAGTGACTGCAGGTCTATTCTTTTCTTCCCTTGCATTTCCTCATGCCGTTTCTCTGGGCCCATCACCCACTGTTCTCTTTAATCAAATATCATTGCAGTTATGTCACTCTGCCTTTCAGATTATCTTTCAGGTAACCCTCCCCCTCATTTTGGTCCACCGAGGTTTAAACGATGTAGTGTCGTTCATTCTGTCACAGAAACTGATTATTATCTGTATTTTGACTGAGTTGATCACTGATCCTGAATCCTTTCCATCTTTTTTTCCCCAAAAAGGGTCCAGCTGCATCTCATCGGATGTCTCTCACACAGGTATCCTTCCTTCCTGCTGGCTGGAGATTTCCTTTAAACCAGTAGGTTGAAAGATAAGCTTCTTTTTTTCCATGACTTTTTATGTCAGGGATGACTCACAGTTTGTGTCCTTTATCACAGATACTATGATACTATATATATGTTATATGTATATATATGAGGATATATATGATACTATATGATACTCTGATACTATGAGCCGACTTTGATGCCTGTACTTTTAGTGTTGTATTTAAAAAGTATTTTTTCATGATGGAAGAAAACACTTTAAAGTCTGCTCAAGTTTTAAAACATTTACACAATGTTTCTCTGGGGTGTTTTTTTTAAATGTATATGTCTCTCTTAAACCCTTTTTGTTACCAAATTCATATAAATTTAGTATTTCACTGCTGTAGACAGTTCTATAACCAATTTCATAGATGGCGTTTGATTTCAGTTTGACATCACGGCATTGAGATGTTGCAACATCTTTATGCAGCTGAAGAGAAGAAGTCAGCACCCTGGACAGCTCTCTCAGCTTTGTTGAAATCCTCTTTTTGTGTGCGATGCCAGTTGCTGTAATGCTAGTATCAGTAATAACCTACTAGGGTAGGTTGTAAAAGCTCAACAACTTGCAAAGTGGAAACTGCTGCTTTTAGACCGTTAAAGATGGAAACTCTGTTTGGTCTTTCCATTAAATTTTTGGCTCGACAGGTACAAACATACCTACTGGTTTACTTGTGTTTGATATAAGCTTTGGATGCCCAGTGAAGGAAAAGACTGCGGGCAATTAAAAAGGACTTAATTGTAAATAACTTATTCCATACCTTTATGTTAAATCTAATGGAATTTACCCTGGACTGGCTCTGTAGATGCAGATATACACCCCATTCCTCGCTATTTGAATGAGAACAACATTATAATCTAGTTCATACTCCACACAATACAAGTTCTGAACTGGTTTTCAATCAAACTTATTTTAGAAAAATCATCAAGACCAAATATTACTTTGATGTCTGCCCAAATGTTATGTGTATGCCTCACTCAGCAGCACCATGACTAAGATGGTATGGCTCAAAAGAGAGAGTACATGCTACAGCAGATAGAATTATCCACCAAGAAAGTTATTATCCAACAAGCCCAGGCAGCATAGTTTGTTCCTTTCAGGGTACAACTGATTAAAAAGGGCTCTCCAGCTCCTTTCTTACAGACGATATAGAATACCTAGCACAAAGGCAGCTGTTGAAGCCTGTGGTTTGTGCTTGCATTTGGCGAGGGGATGGTTATTCTCCTCCAATGAGCTCTGAAGGCTTGCCCTGCACTGTGAACTGATTTAAACAACGACTTAAAACAAAGCCATCAGCTGAGGCACAGACATGTAGGGCTGATTTCCAAACTCCTAAAGAAGGAGCTCAGGTCACAAAAAAGTGGCAATTGTTAGAAATATGGTTCATTACCCTCACAGTGAATAGGTGATGCAGATACTGAGTGGTAATTAACAGATATTACATTAATTCTAACTGGCATTTAGATGTAAAAGTTCAGTTTAAACCTGCAAAGCCAGACTGCAAAGACAAAACATGGATCAAAATCCTTATTAGCAGTGAAACCTCTGTTTAGGTAGAAACCCCGGATCATTTCCTTGTCTGTCTAGTTTAAAAGAAAAAGTGTTCATGGTGCATTTATCCTTGTAAATAAAGCAAAAATGTAGACTACAGGCAACACTCCAGGTTTTCCACTGCTCTGGAAGTACTCTTTATAGAGTTAAAAAGAACTGAGGCCTCAGTGATCAGTGACAGTCACTTTAATAATGTCAATATTGATTCTTAATTATACCTTCAAATCCAAAAAGATGTCCCTTTTCTCTTCACTGGCTTGAGAATAATTGCTGGCTGAAAAACCCACAGTAATGCAGCTTGCTATCTTTGCATAACTGACATATACCGACCGCTAAGTCAAATCTGGCATCATTACAGTAAGAAAGACTGGAGGCTATCCCTGCAGGCAACAGTCATTTTTGCTACAAGATGAGGTATAAACAAAAAAGCACCAGCTGAATAATTCCACACTGCCAGCCATGTGGCAGCTCAGCCCACTGCTGCAGGGTTTTTAATGGTCCTGAACAAATACAGTAAATTGCCTCTTTAAATATTACAAAGCAGTGAATGTTTAACATGCAGAATGGGCAGCCGTGTTTCTGTATCGTTTTGGAATCGGAGGAATCACATAACAGCTGACCAGACCATAACACAAGACATTTAATGAAAATCTGAAGAAAAATGTTTTTTTAAAGTGGTTCAACACTAAGCACAAAGCTTATCCTATTGTCACCACTGACCATAACCACTGGCAGCCGAGTCATTAAAAAGGCTTTTCTAGATTATGGTTACACATTTATTTTGTGGGCATGCCTGTGGTGGCTGGGTGTGGTTTCAGCTTAGCTGCAGTGGAAGAAGTGGAAAAGAGTAGTTCAGGGAAAAGTGCCAGGTGGAGCGGATCGGGGCAGCATTGAGGCGTTTCTCAGTAGTTTCGATCTCTCTTCATATCCAACACTGTAATAAGGTCCTGAGTGGCCACGTTAAAACAATGCTGGATGCCAGCTGGCAGATCATCTTTGTTTTGTAGTATTTTTTCTCTTCTGTAATGAGTGGAAAAGACACTGGAGCAGGAAAAGTATAGAACGAATAAGGAGAAGGAGCAGCAGTTGTGACAATGAAGCCGAGATCAGAGCGATGAAACTTTATATTTGGAATATTTTACAGAGTAAACATGTAAACACCTCAGCACCACCATGTGTAAGCATCACATTTCTGATTGGTGTGACTGTGTCTGAACCACCTCTTTTCACTTTTATATTGCAACTCCAGTGAGTCAGCAGGATTAATCTGCCCAATTTACTTTGTACTAGACCACAGAGGAAATGCTGAAACTTATATCCTACATAAATGTTTTTTAGCTCCTTGAAAAAACATCTATGGATAAAAAGTACAGGGTACTGTTGATCTATCTGCAGATTAAAGTCCGTTACTCACTGCGTGATTGTCAGCTGTCACAGATGAAAGATCACCAACGTGAAAGAATAGTGGTATATATATAGTGGATATATTTGATCTCGATTTTCAAAAAAGGCCTTCCATCGGAGAGTAAGAGATGTTCAAACACAGTCATTGCCAAAGTTGAACTAAATTTCTTAGTGTCCCAAATTTAGGACGACCAACCTAAAGGGTCTGCTGCAACAACTTACGTCTCTGCGTAGACGTAGGCTAATCACAGCTAACCTGAACGGTGTAAATGGATTCTGGAAACTTGCGAATTTCAAAATAAAAGGCCAAATCTGGTTGACTTGTGCTTGGTAATGCGTGCACTTCAGCTCTCACCATGATGGTGCCAAGAAAGACGCATCATAGCAGAAAAAGAGGAGGAATTACAATTTCTAAGTGAGGAGCAAACAAGTTAATTTATCTGTCAGCACATCTAATTTATCTTAGGTTAATGTGATGTTTAGAATCTGTGTTGCTCTTCACAGCCACAGCTTGCTGTGATTCAGCAGATATCATCATTGTACAGTCATAAAACATGATGTCATAGCAAAGATCAAACGTCTGATGCACAGTGGGACTTTCAGTTAACGGGTAAAAACCCCACTGTAGCCGCCTTATGAGTTCTTCTCATGATGCACAGCTGGACCAACACAGAATGTCTGAAAGGCGCCACCACAAAGCCTCGCTGTCGCCGGCAGACACTGGGCACACCAGGGTCCAAATGGGCTCAACTAGTTCTAAGCTAATGGCACTGCTGGATATCATCCGAGTTTGAAAGCAAATCAGCTGATGAGTCAATTGTTATACAGTCTGCAGCCATCAATCATTTCTCTTTTAGCTTGAGCAGCACATCTGGAAACATACGTATGCCGTCTTCCCCATGCAAAACTGTTTCAGCTTATCATTTAGATTCAACCCAAGTTGTTCACGGTTTGGTCCAATGGACTGTGACATAATGTATTCCTACAATTTTCTCAGTTATTTTGGTTTCTTGTTATTCTCTTTAACAGCATACTAATATCACTGAAGTTTTTCACCATTTAAAGAAAAATCACTGCGGTTCTTTGATTTCATATCTCCATAAAGACAAACATGGACGATTACCATCTCAGACAAATGTGTGAAGCATCTAGAGAGCAATACACACAAATATCTATAAATAACTGTGGATATTAAAGATGTTGGTGTTATCATAATTTTTTTTTCAAAGTGGAGATAATTATCTTTTAAATGTTGGTGCATTAGTGTACATAATTGGACTTTAATGTAAATGTGCATTAATGCAAGTGAAAGCCAAGTTCTGTGTTAATATTTTTTCACTAACGGCTATGAACGACCAAACAGCTTAATGAGACTAATGCTAAATGTGACGGGCCCCTGCACGGATCTATCCTCGCAGAGGTTTGGAGTCTGAACGCGTTTAAGATCCAGCTCACCTGTGTTCGGATTGTCCTCCCACCCACTTACTCACTCCTTTTGTGCAAATATTTAACAAAAAACTAAACTAAATTAAAAACTAGCCGCATTACAATTCAAGCAGGATTATAAGAAGGATTACAATAAACACCAGAAACTCGGTGAGGTAAATTGAACAAATCTAACGATGGTTTACACTCAGTTCACACTCTCCGTTAGACTGAGCAAGTTTCAATGACGGTTCCTGTACACTCTCCACATCTTCAATGTTCTGCAGAACAAATACATGTCCATGCATGGGATGAGACGGCACAGCTGACCCAAACAAATTAAAAATAGTAGGTAAAAGTTATATTTGCAGTTTAGTTGAGTACACAGATGATGAACTGAACGAAGAACCCTCAGTTGAGAAAACGTGATGTGTATGAAGCGACAAAAAGCCGCCGTCTTTTGTTTTGACTGATTCACGACACTAGAAGTAATGCGACTTTGTGATTTCCCAGTATCCGTTATGGGCATTTCCCTTCGTCTCAAACCAGTCAGACCGGTGACTTCGTCACAAGCCAAACGATTCCATCGTTCCAACATAAAGAGTATGCTAAAATCCTATTTAAAATCGTATTTATACTAATAACAGGCTGCAGTTGAACAGTCAGTGTTATTAAATGGAACTCGTGAACCATCGAACTACAAATCATTTCTCATTCTTCAAACAAAACAAACCCACTGAAACAGAAATTAAGAATTCATGCATTCAAATTCCTGCATGCATATTAAAACTTGACCTTGACAGCGTATCAGCGTATCTGACTGTTGCCGTGCCGACATTTTTACAGGCGGCTGCTTAATGCTGAATTGGCGAGTTAATATTTTGGTGTCTGGGCATGCAACCAGCGTGTCTGCCACTGCTGATGCCAGCAGACTGTTATTGATCAGGTTTATGTTGTACAGGCCCTGGCGATCACTCTCAGACAGACTCCAAAACAAAGGGTTCATAAACACAGCCTCAGAGGGAGGTAGAGGCGAGCAGACCCGAAATTATCCTGGTGAGACGAGCTTAGAAGAGAACAATGCACTGGTGTTTAGATGAGGGAGGTGCTGCTAGTTTTGCAGCACAGTATTGTCTTTAAAGGGACTATAAAACAATGAGTAAAACAGTGTTTAAGAACAACCATCTCAAGTCGGTCTGGTTGACCTTTGCAACACTTCTACTATACATACTGCAGGTTTGGGATACTGCAGTGGTTCTGTTTTCCCTCCTTTCTGCCTCTCCTAAAGCTAGCATGAAGTGTAACGAAGCATAAAATTCATATGTGGCATCAAATTCTTGGGGTGTTTACCTTGCAACTATAAATCAGCTGAAAATTGTTAAAAAATAACCAACACTGCCTTTGGCTTCTGTTGAAAACACAAACACTATATTTCTGCCCCAAGAACAGCGTCGGGGAAGCTGTTAAATATGTTTGAAGTATAATTTCAACCGAAGAAAATCCATCAAGTACAATTTTTCACAACACTGTAAGAACAAACAGACTTTACAATGAAATATCTGAGAAGTCTTACCACCGAGCTCCTCAACAGAGATGCTGGCCAGCACATCGCTGTCACTGTCAGACAGCGAGCGGCTCAGGTAGTTCCCTTTGTAGAGCAGGCCTGCCGTCACATGGTGGAACGGCATCTTCTCTCTGAGACACAGAGGAAGACATTTAGAAGGCAGTGAAGGACCAAAAAGAAGCTGGTGAGATTTGTTGAGTTTTCCATAATACAAAAACACACATGTAACCCATATAAATCGAGATGGGAACTCCCACGTGTGACATTTCATGGTCGTGTTGCTACGAATGAAACCAGTCATCAGAAATTTAGATTAGAATCTTTTCCAGAAACAGAGAATATGAACATTTCTAGGTGAGGTGCACAGATGTCCTTTTCAACTTGACTTGCTCATGAAGACAAATAAATACAACATTAAATGTGTACCTATCAGCAGAGGAATGTGTTGCATCCACTCGTGACATTGGGGAAGCTACGACAAATTGACATCCAAAGGGCACCACCTAAACGAGATCTGCAAATGAAGCAGAACTCATTCACTAAATGGGCAGTTATACAGTGAGGCGAACTCATAGCCTGAAGTAAACGTGGCCAGTATGTCTCGGTGTGTGCAAATGAGTCTGAACTGGCAATTAATTATTCAATAAATTGAAGCTCAAGGACACAGAGGGAAAATAAAATCACAAAGAGATCTTCTCTCTGCTGAAGTTTAATGTAGATGGGCACTCTGAGGACAGCATCTCAAAGATCAACTGAGCTCTTACACCATGCTGCACTGACTGGTTTCAAAGTGCATTTGTCTCTTGCTGCAGATTCATTATGAAGGCCTCAAGAAGTAAAGTTATGAAGGTTGAAGTTAAACCTTCAATATTTACTGTAGTAACTTGAAGGTTTAAAAGAGGAGCTTCCAATAATAAACCTAATTTGTGGTTAAACCATTTCGAATTGGACAGAAGTTAAAATTCCTAGAATAAAATATTTAAGCAATGCTGCCTCTGATGTTTAAGACTGTAGCTCCAGTAAGGCGCAGAAACTGCAATTAAATATGTCCCAACGAAGGATGAATACAGATGCTGGATAAGAAAGCAATTCTTTGAGCATTTGGCAAATAAAACTTTGAGAAAAAGGCAATTCTAAAACCAATTCTTCCTAAACAAGATTACCTGAGAAGTGCCTCAGTAGGGATGTTCAGCACATTACTTGTACTGTGCAATCAAAAGGAAAAAAATATATATATTTATTTAACCTGTATGTACCAAAGAAGAAGCCGATTAAGATATTTCCCTTTTATTTTTACCCCTTCTGACCAAAAAACAGCAAATCAGATTTTTTCATTCCAGGTGTTCCACAAGCTTCTATTTTGGGACCCGTTTTGATTTTTACATTACAAAACATATTTAATATTTTAGATTATAAAAAGGTCTAATAATCCTTCGTGTATTCATACACATTTCTCATCTATAGTAGATGTTCCCAACTCATGAGTATTTGGGTGTATGGATAGATGACAAGCTCTCATTAAAAAGCCACTTGTATGCGATTACAGTGTTTCTTTTCCCAGACCTCATTGTACCCTGGATCCCCACATTTCACAACAAATGCAAAGTCTCTTACTCATCACTGTATTCTTTACGAGTTTGCAGGTTGGATACCATTAACTTGCCAGATAAAATCATTGGTATATTGATACCAGCTGCCCTCTGTTCCCCTCTTTGTCTCAGCAGTTGTCAGAACTTTTATGGTTGCTTTAACGCATCTCAAGCTTCAACCGAGTTAAGGGAAACTGCATTTTTCTATTATGCACAAAGGAAAATGTGCAGTTTTGTTGTAAGCTTACCATCATTGCTTGTGATGTTGAGAGTTTGAAGCCAATCTTTTAAAGCCTTACATTTTTGGGGCAGATGTTGATCAGGGGATAGAAGGGTCATACTTTTATGTTGGTGGATCAATCCCCAACTTTCCAATTTCTTCAGTCTAAGATACTGAGCCCCACATTTCACTCCAGTGCTTTCCTTACTTGTAAGTTGCTTTGGAGTCAACTGGAGGCACAGGCAATGTAATTTAAAGTTTTCTTTACATTTTCACAGCAATGAAAGGAAATTAAGTTATAATATCTGTGAAACCATCTTTTTTTCCCCCAGCTTTGATTGGCTTTTTTTAATATTATTGTTCCATCCACCACATATGTTTCACCGGTTGGAGCCATCCGTCACCCATTACCTTCCAATTCAAGAATGATCTCTGCATCTTTCTTGCTTGTCAGTTTAATAAGCATTCATATCAAGACGTCTGCACCTCCGCCTTTTCCTCACAACTAATATCAGGATTTTTCATTTTCTAATTCATCAATTATTCAGCCATCTCTAAGCTGCCCTTTTGAATATTACAACCATCCCTCTTGTCTTTCTATGTTATTATCAGCCAATCCATACCGTCAAGTCAGCTGACACAAATGTCGACTATATTGAATCAATGTTGCAAGAAAAAATATCGATCAGAATGATTTACAAGGCTGCACTGAATATATAGATTTATATTTAAAGAAATGAATGTATTCATCAGTGAATTACAGAATGCAACATCCCTCCACTTCAACCATAGGTCGTGTTTCATGTGTTGTCTGTATTTTTTCAGCTTTTAGTAACAAGAACTAGAATTTTGTTCTTACCAACGATGGCTTCGAGATGTTTTGCGATTTAATAATCACGTATTAATTACAAGTTATTACTTACATCTGGAGTTTAAACACCAGTAACAATTGAAGTATTCAGTTGGGAAATAGTTACACAGATTAGATATTCAGCTAAATTTACATGATCAAAATCTACAACAATCTTTAAAATTGAGCCATTTTGTGGAAATGTTTGGCATATTAAATGTAAAGCTCGTAAATTTGGCTATTTTTTGCTCTTTGGCTTCTTCTACAGTTGTGAGATGCAACATGTCCATGTGAGCTCTGCAAATGTACATCCACGTCATGTTGAAGAGGCCACAAAGGCCCCATCGAAAGTCAAAAAATGTCAAGCGACCATAAAGCTCATCTGTGTGGTGCGGAAATCAAAGTCAGGGACTGTGGTATCTCGCCTCAGCCTCCTCCCCCAGGTGCTCCAGAGCAGTTCCAGGCCCAGGAATGTGCACGGAGTTAATGTTCACAAACTTCTCTGGTCTGGTGTTGCTTTAAACCAGGGCCATTTTTCCTACATTTCTGGGTTGAAATTAATAACGGGGACTTTTGTAGTCTATCATAAACTGTGCAAAAACACCACAACCAATCAAAAAATCTGCCACAATGTAATCCAGACACGCTTGCAATCGTACACGTCCAAGTGAGGGTGTTACTTTTTGGATGGTAAACACAAAAATCTCCTGCCTCACAGAACCATTTTGGTTAGCGTATCCATCTGGGATGACTTGCTGGCTGACCTGATCAATAATCCTTTAAAAGTTGAGGCTGACTCAGCAGTTGCACAATTACTCAGTGGACCATTACTGATGAGGAATGAGGATGGTAGGTTATTTGAGTTTAATGGCTCAAACCAGAGTTCACAGACTGGAGGTCAAATCAAAAAGAGACATACTAGTCAAAATAAAAATTGGAAAGGCCAAATTCTTTGCCACACTGTTAGTTACTGTGCTCACTGATCTACAGAGGACTGAAGAGGAGAGTTTATGCTGCAAAGAGTGCACACATTTGGAAAACCTTCAAGATTCATTGGCTAAGATCTGAAGAATTACTGTCAATTTGTAGCTTTGACAAGAAGAAAACAACAAGCTGAACAGACTTCTCTCTAAACTACAACCATTCAAGCATGAACACATGCTAATCTAAAAGCTATCCCCAGTCACGTGTGAGAATGGCTCACTGATCACTTCAGATTATGCAGCCAGCAAAATGGCAGAGCAAGGCGACTAATAGACCCATTTCAAGGCAGACTTTGTCTCATCACAGTATGCAAAGCACAAATGTAATGGCCTTTTTTTTTTATTGCCATTCAATAAAAATTGCAAAGTTCCTTTTGGCGTCCGTGTAAACCAGCATTCAAAGCAGCAGGACCTTCCACCATGAAGAACGCAGCCAAAAACAAGCACTTTTATGATTGCCTCATCTGCCATTGTCAGTTTTTTTCCATTTATACCAAACTAAGTCCCCCCCCAGATTGATTTAAAATATAAATCTGAAAAAAAACACCTAATTAAAAGCATAATTTTAGCATTTAGTGATTAGCATTAGCCTCACGTAACCTTAGAAATTGCACAACATGACACATCCTCCAACTCTACAGATTTACTCATGCAAACACCATTTACCTTCGTAGTTCCTTTGTCCACCCAAACCTCCTCCTTAAAAGCATTTTCATGCTTTCAACCAGCACAGCCTCACAAGAAAACATGCATAAAAGGTCATTTGTCCACACGTTCAAAACTGTGTCACAATGGGGGCCCAGTAATCAAAGTTTTTCCTTGTCCGTTTGCACTGGAAAATGTTTGGGTGGCGTGATACAAACCCACAACCACATATTTATCAATGTCCAAGTGCTGTTTTTAACCCATATTTGTGTTACTATCCAAACCTAACCTTGTATTTTTAGTGCATGTATTCCTAAGCAACCATGTCTGACAGCAAAGTAAAAAGTTGTTACAATATTGAATGGGACCAGAACTGTTTCATCCACTTCCTACGACCTCTTTTCTAAACCTTTTTGTGTAAATATATTTTTTGTAATATCATATTTTGACAGTTTCATGCAATCCAAAACTTAGTTTTCTTTGCAATACTTAAAGCCAGATGTGGCGGTTTTGTAGCCCAGAAAGCAGAGTAATCTCACAACTTTTGCACATTTATTGTTAAACTGCCATGTTTTGCACTGAGGACCGATGGAGTCGTTTAACATTGTGGTGCGAGACGGTGTCGTATTAACCAAAGGTGTAGCATGTTGAAACCGAAACATATTCAATGATCTCCCATAAAACCTGAATCCGAAGTTTTGGAAAGTTGAGCTGAACTTCTCAGAGTTCATCACAAAGTGAAATGCTCCCAAGTTGCAGGTTTAATCAAACCTGAAAAAGATTGAGTGTCAAAGAGTAAAAAATCTGACACCAGTGACAAACCGAAATGTGAATGGCATGCTGCCATATTTTACTGCAATATAAAAGTTATAACAGCAGAGGATGAAATGTGAGATAACGGACCGAGGCCAGAAAGCAGCGGCTCTTCAACCCCTTCAGAATTCAACTCAGAGCTGAGCTGTTCACAGGCTTCGGCATCATTACACTGATTAAACTGATCAAGGCCTCAGCCGAAGCTGCTAATGTGCCCTTTAGAAACCGAGCATACAGTAATCACTTAAATCAGGAAGTGATCAGCCTCTATCAAGACACTTTATCATGTAATCGTTATTCACTACATACTGTGATATAGGTGAAATGGTATCTAACATCATAACACAAAATGAGTGAACAAGAGCTATAAACACACTTTGCTACCTCAGTGTTTTACTGAGTAAAACTGCAGAGCTGCAACAACAACTGGTTTGACTGCTGCTGACTTATCTAAACTGTGCATTTTGTTACAGTTCGATCACACTTTACATTAATGTCTTTAGCGTCGGCTCTTATTCCCAATCACTCAAACCAGAAAATGTTCATAAATTTTAGATCCACTGAACTCAAGAATTTGTAATGTTGCAAATGAATGTGACACAAGCAATTGAAACCTTCCCCAGTTTTATGGGACAGTAACTCAAATGTTACATCTGGCTGAGGCCATTAGCTGATGCTGATACAAAGTGACTTTCCATCAGTGAGCGAGTTGACAGTCAGTGTCTGGCTCAAGGAGAGTGTTTGAATTGACATGGCTGCACTAGCTGTGATTGGACTGGTTTCATCTAATCTCACGGACAAGATGCTGCTTTGCCGTTTCCTCTGCTCCAAATTTAAACCCAAATGTGTTCCCATGCAAAGACAAACCTTATGCTTTCAGATGCATTAAAGTGATGACATTTAAGTCTGGCAGCTGAGAAAAAGATGGCAGTGCACAATGATCCGTATCTTTAAATTGATTTTCAACGATGTGTGCTATAAGGGGAGGGGGGCACTAAACCAACTGTATTCTTTAGCAAATAAAGGAAAAATGGAAGATTATTAAACAAAGAAGATGAATACAAACATGATTTACAGTGAAAATAATATCCTTCACCTAAAAATATCAGATCCTAAACCTAAAAATATCAAAAGAACCAATTATCAGATAAAAGTTTAAACTTATTCAAGACAAAGACCTCAGTTATTTTCTCCATTTTTAATCCAATTGACTGCAGTGATTAAAGTTCTCGTGAAACAGCTGGTGGAGTGTTTTTAATGTTTAATAATAAAACAACTCATGGGAAGGCTGAACACCACCAGTCTGTATCAGCTCTGCTGAATTTTGGAAAAGCATGTAATCACTAGAATAAATAAAACAACTCGGTAAAAGAAAATGTTTCATAGGAAAAGAAACATTTAAGATACTGTAACCCATCGAGAAATTAAGTTAAAAAAAGTTAAACAAATTATTTCCTTTCAATAACAATTGATGTATTTTCTTGTTTTTTGTTTCCATTTTCGTTATTTCATATTTAAGTCATCCTTTACTTCAACGCAATGTCTATTTTTTTCAATCTGTAAGCAGAAACGTCATAACAAACATGTTTATTGGTTCAGAAGGAATGGTTCATTCCGATTGGTGTAGAGCAAACCAAGTCCCGCCTTTTCGCTCACGTCAGAGAGACGGAGCAGAGCAAATGAATGGAAACGGAGTTTTTCAGCGAGTGAAACGGTGAATAAAACTTCATATAAAAAGGAAATTTTGCTCAGAAAGCCTTTGGAGAAACTCTAACATCTTTTCACTGTTCATGCTTTTATTTTCTCGGCTCGGATTTTGGATATCCCTGGATTCTGGGTCCTGGACTGGACTTGATTCGAGCCACCTGTGTTGAATACCTGGATTTGAGGAACCTATGAGTTATCTACACTGCTATCAGTGTGGTAGGACTGTGGAAAGGATTTCAGGAGACGACTGAACTGAATAAACTCTTATTTTGGGGGGAAATATTTCATTTGTGGTGCACCAGATTCAAAACATTCAATTGAGTAAAAGACCGGTCCGTTGTGAAATGTTGTAACCCTATGTTAATACAATCATTTAACCCAACTGTGTATTCTGGTTACTCGTGGTGGTGTCCAATTCAATCATTACCAGACTAAACTGGTCCAGTGTGCACTTACTTTCTAGGTGGGTTATAATAGATTGTTAATTCAGGCAGGGGTGTGAAAAAGGTAACATCATCATCGTGTCACCTCAAACAATTACTCAGAAAAGATGTTGGACATCGGTGGATTTAAGCCGAGACACGTTTTCGAGTCATTACCAAACAAGTTCACACAATGTTTAACTGACTTTACCAGAGCTGCAGAGGAAAGGAACTTTAGTGGAGCACGAGGCAGAGGTTATGGCAGAAAAAGGTTCTTAAACTCAACACCAATAAAAACTGACATTGAAAGAAAGGATTCAAATATAATTAAGACAGAAATGGCGGTGAAGAAATCAGTTCCACACTGAGGCTTTGATGAGCATGTCTAGATTTAAATTAAGATGAACACTGGATCAGTAGAGGAGAAAAAAAGGACCACAAACATAAAACCTCCTGTTGGAAGATGGTAAACTGGAGAAGATAAACCCATTCAGGATGGGGAGTGTTTTTTAATGCATTTCCACTGACAAACAATAAAATCTTAAGGTAGTTCCACAGTAAAAATTATTTACTGCAAATCTATTGTGTGTTTACTCACTCTGGTGTTGTTAAGAACTGGCTCACAGCAGAAATTAACCCAAGTACAGAAGAGCTATAAACAAAACCTCCAGTGTGTGCATGCCTCATAAGAATAAGATGACATGACAAATCAAATCACTTTCACCCTGAAGGACAAGGAGGAAAAAAAAACAAACCATGAGCTGCAGTAGCATCTCTAATGAATGAATTAATAAAATTCTGCACACCAAAGAAGCATAAAGAAGGTATACGAACACTTTCATCTTCCCCTCTTTGCAAACTTGAGACTAGTGTCCATCAGCAATGAGCTGCAGAGGCAAGACCACATGCAAGTTACCAGAAGGATCAATAACCACGTTACATTTTCATGTAGCCACAATCACACACACCATCTATATTCTTCAAGTAGCTTTTTGGTCATTTACACATTCACAGGGGATCTAAAACAGAGTCCGAGTTGTGCAGGAACACACCCCTCTGTGGGGTTTTTTCCTCTCATTATTTTTCTTTCAGATTTGGATACATGACAAAGCTACTTTGTTAGACTTCTAAAAATAAAGTCCCTGGTTATGATTAGAAAACAGGAAATTCATCTCGGGAGACTGGGCTGAAAGATCAAGATTAGACTTAAATTACCCAAATAACAAAATATATATATAACAAAACTCCAAGGCTGAATATGAACACTCAGGATCCAGATTGGGATTCATATCAAGATCAAGCGAATCTCGTCTCATCTTCTTTAAAATGTTCATGTAAATCTGAGTGCTAATACTTTGCAAATCTTAATGAAACGCATCGGGATCTACTACAGAATATAATGGTCTCTTCCTGTGGCCATGCTTAAAGTCTCCATCTAAAAATGGTGTGTGGGAGTGTTTGTGTCATCTTGTACGAACAAGCAACCACCAGTGATCACGAACCTCTGCCTCGGCTCAGGTCTTGGCAGAAGAACGCACCGAACCGTCCAAATAGTCTTCTTGGTGATGGAGGTAAGGACTTTTCACAACTGTTGCTATGCCAGTCACAAAAAGGGGTAAAAGTGCACCCCGCTTTCACTCTGTGTCACACATTATTGATCATACTAATGTTTTCCCCACTGGCAACTGTCAAGAGTGGTAAAAGCTTACTTGCCCAACAGGGACAAAACATTTGTTTGATCAATAAATTGTGTTGCTGAGAGCACCATACATCCCCCCCCCCCCTTTTTTTTTAGTAAATACCACCCTCAGATGCACCTCCATCCAGGACAACCCTAACCCAGAAAACCCTTTGATGTTTGTCTCTGAAGAGAACAGTTCAGACATCACCTAAGTGCAGCTGTTCTTTCTGTTAAGATGGCATTTATATCATCGCTGTAACTCAGATATTTTTCAGTGGAAAAGGTGGTTCACAAACAATAAACACACTAAGAACACCTCCCCAACTTAGGCAGGTTTCATATGGTCCACTTGATAGATTTAACATTAAAAAAAGGAATGATCACATTTTGTTTTGTTAAAAAAAGCTATTTTACTTACATTAATGCAGCAGAACATTGCAGGACACACAAACTAGGGATCACTCAACAAATAAGCGTATGCAATAAATGGACCATTTCTTGAAACACTCTCTTGAATTCTTGTGATATTGCTGTCAGCTAGAGCTGCAGTCTTCTTTCTTTTCTGAGAAATGACTAATGGACCCATGACCACACCAGAGTGCTAAACCAGTCAGTCCTCGGCTCTGAGACTTGACTCTTGAAGAGTGCAACCTGATGAAAAGAGCACAGCTTTACTCACAGCTTTCTGCATGACAGGGAGGCCAGATGGCAATTTCTTACATCAGACCCTGCAGCACAACAGCCAATAGCAATAGTCCAATACTGAAGGGGACACAAGCAGAACACCGTGTACCAGCAGCAGGCCCTAAACTTTACAAAGGACCACAGATACAGTGTCATTTTGTGAGTATTTCAAAAAGAAAAATCTACATGACAGAAGAGAACAGACTATGGTTTAAATTCTGAGTTAGCAACAGGATGTAATTATCTTTCAAGTCTCATTACTTTTAACATCAATCAACTGGATTTCCCTACAAAAATCTGCTGAACTGAGATAAGAAAGATGCTTTGCTCTAGTAGTGCAGCACTTTGAAGCACTGCTTTAACTTTAATATTTTTGCTGCAAACTTGAGACAAAAACAAACGCTACAGATGGAAGTGTGGCCACATCAACAGAAAACTTAGTTTCCATCCATAGAAAGAAATCCAGCAGCAAGGCTTCAGTGACATTTTATTTCCCATCATTGCTGAACATTCAACTAGTTATAAAACTGACCACATCAGGAAATGACACCTCGGCCAAAACAAGGAGATTTGCATGGGTACAACCTTAGAATCAAGTCAGAAGTTTGTTATTCTGATGAAATTCAATGTTATTGATACTGATGTTTATCAGTAGTGAGGCTGCTTGGTGCCATCCTTTGGCTCTGTTGTTGAGCACATGAATAAACTGTACTTACAGTGAACCTTGATGTTGTACAAAGCTGCAAATACACAAAGGAGATGCTAAAAATTATGAATCTAAAAACTGAGCAGTCCTATTGAGCAGGCGTTGCTTTTACTGACCGTGAGTGCAAAACGACACCAGCTGACAGCAAAAAGATTGAGACTAGATTTGTCCCTTAACTGTAAATAACTATGTGAAAGGTGAATCATGAAATACGCCTGGACTTTCTGAGAGAGCAGAGTTATCTCTAATGTTATGGACTGTGCAGCACAAAAAGGTGCTTTAAAATACAACCAGCTGGGTGCAAAGAGATTTCATCAAAGCATCACTGCGAAACAGGACTGAAGCCCAAACTAAGACAAGCAGACGGGAGTGTCCCACAGAAGTGCCTCATCCATGCACACATTAACAGCTGCTTCCTGCAGCAACAGACTCTTTTGTCGTCTCCTCAGTGCTGATTCTTACCCACACTGGTGGCTGAGATCGTACTCTGTAGGATACTGCAGCACCACAGGCTCCCTGACTGGACTCTCCATCACATCCACTGTCCCGTCCCTGAGGTACGGGTTGCCCGGCAGGTCTCCGTTTACCTCCGAGTGTGGCGTGCCCAGGGGCTCCGCCGCCTGAGGATCGGGCTCTGTGACCTCCTCCTCCATCAGACTCTTAGACGCAGGAGTGCCTCCACCAGCACACTGCCTGGACACAAACCACTGAGCCCCGCTGCCTCCACAATTTGGGCTCGTCCCAGAGCAGCAGCATCAGTTCCCAGAAAGCTGTTAGTATTTGAGCGGCGAGAGCAGCAGGTACAGCGACTCCTCTCACAATCCACTCCTCGCCTCCTTCTCACTCACTCCCCTCCCTCCCTCTCTCCCCCTTTGCTCTCCCACTCACTCTCCAGTGCAAACATTCCTCCACATGGAGAATCTGAGAGGACATCTCATTAAGGAGTCCCAATGACAGACTCAGCCCTGCCTGCGGCTGTACTCAGAGTATATACAACAAGAGGCTTGTTAGAGGCAAAAAAAACGACAATAGGAGCAGAAACTCTGAGGCAGACGGAGAAGATAGAAATACAGACTGAGAAACCAGCAGGAGCTGCCAAGAAAGAGAGAAAAGAGAGGAAAGCTAGAGTGGCATTTAAGGTGGGAAAGAAACTGTTTGAGTGTGTATTTGGCAGCCCGTGTACAAGAGCAGATTGTGCTTATACGGTGCGCTCTGCATTTCGACACAGGCATGCCGTGATGGTACATCACACAGAGCGACACATAGGAGAGAGCGCGCGCCATGCAACTGCGTGCGCCACCGTGTGGGGCAAGAGCGCGCCTCGGATGCTGAGGGACATGGGATGATGATGGTGGGTGGAAGGTGGCAACCCAGCAGGGGGTCCACAGTGAGAGCGCTGCTGAGACCCTTCACAGCATCCCATCGACCCAAAACACACACTTCCTGTGAGCTGCTGGAACATTGGTGAAGTCACCTTCATTTTCCTGATTACATGACATTCTGCTCAGGACTCCCATGAAGCATTTTACATTCATGTATAGGAGCTTATTCAAAGGGAGTGTCACCTGTTGAGAGTACGAGATACCTGAAGATGATTTATCTGAATCAATCAATAGCTCAATAGAATACGTTTTTAAAAAAAGTCAAAGAAGCTTGAACCGTTTAATAGATTGGAGTTAAGAATATACATTATCTGACTTATTTTTCATGACTTACTTAACACCTGAAGACCCCAAAAAGCTGTAATAGAGATCAATACAAGCGGACACCCGCAGGTCCTGAACGAGCCCAACAACAGGTGGACCATATGTGCGATTCAATGCGGATCTAATGACAATAAGTAGCCTATACGCCACTAATCTATTAAGCAACAGCCTACTAATATCATTTTCCCGGTGATTTATTACCAGATTCTCTGAATTTACCTTTGGGAATGTCTGGAGGTAATCGGTCAAATCCGTTAATCGTTGTTCGTAGTAGGATCCAGTTTAGAGGCTTGAAGGAGACTCAGTGCGGCAGTGATAGATCCTGGTGATGTTTCCCGGTGATTGTTGAGTTAACAGTTAATTATTCCTTTATTTTAATTAGACTGGGGAGTCCTTTCTTCCCGTGAAAGGTCAGACCAGTTACTTTGTGTGCGCATGTAAGTCCAGCAGGAGCGCGCCTCGCTTTCATTCGAGTTGCACTTTCCGTCCAACTCTCATCAGTTTGTAAATTTCTCCTCTCCCCTTCCAGATCGTATCTGGTGAAAATCGCAGTCTAATCAGAAAAAGAAAACATTTGAGCGCACAATTCCATGTCTAAATAACGATCCATGAACTGAAGATCCACGCACAGGTGCCGGAAATCTGGAAGATTGATGAGGCAAACCAGTGCCCAACTGAAACGCTCCAACCCAAATCTTTACGCAATCGAGCAGGAAAGCAGCGGATTGGCTGCTCTTACTCGTTTGCAGTTATCAGTTCATCATGTCATTTTCAATCGGCGAACCCATATATAACAGGACAGATCTCTGCCAAGATGGTCCGACTGCGTCTTGCTTGGATCTAAACGGAAGTATTGGTGTAAAACAGGCCAGAACAATGTATTTTGTGATTATTGTGAACAAAACTCCGTTCGTGGTAAAAACAACTAACAAAAGACCACAACATTGAGTGCCACAGGCTTTTTATCGCTTTAATGAACTGGAAAAGTTAATCCTGGAAGTCTCTTCTTTTATTTAATTTTCAGATAGTTTTGTTTCAAAATCCAGTTTCAGGATGTTTTTTTAATCCCTTTGGTTCAATAAACATAGTGATGAATACGTGATGATCGGTGGACACAAACAAGCTGCCACAACTTTTCCAAACCTTCCTCTTTCCAGAAAGTTAAAATTAATTTGTTGGATTGGCCCGTGTTAGTCTTGAAGTGGCACTTGGTTGATTCCAGCCAAAACCTGCTTGATAAAACGTAATCCAAGTTCCGGGGCGCTGAACAATTTCTTTTTCCCGGAAACAGAAAAAAAAAACGATGAGCAAGACTAGCCAGCCAACAACTGTGTGATGGATGACAGAAGAGTCACTTTGACAGTCTGCCGGTAAATGTTAAGATTAAAAGGGTCTTGTTTTGGAACTGTGTGAATTGCTACAAGTGATGAACACACACACGCGCGCACACACACACAGAGCTGAGTAATAAAGTGATACAAGCTCTCATGGAATGAATATGAAAAGGTGCCAAGTGTCTTTTCAAAGACAACAGAGCCCGTAGAGCTGAAAGTTAAATAACTGCTTCAAATTTTACAATGCAGTCAATGAGACAAGCTGACAGTTTCTCAGTTTTCATGAATGATTTCAGTACAGGTTCAATTTGTGGAGGAATACAAAAGAGTCTGCATCTTCCTGGAAGTCTGGGAGTATCTGGTGGTCTAAAATAAATGAGGGAAGCTGTTTTTTGCTGACCCTCCAGCTGTAACTTTGGACCATTTCTGGTGTTGACAGCGAGCATCACATGTACTCTGACTACATCCATTAATAAATTAAATACATTTGATTAGACAAGAATAAGTTGGGCTTGATGCTGCCTGCTGTGAAATAAAAGTTAAATTCATGGCATTTTATTTCTATTTTTCTGTTTTGGAGTCACAGAAGGTAAGCAGTTAGCTGGAATATATGTAGGTGTTACTGCTAATGTTCGTTTGGTTGAGAAGTTACAAGACTTCAGTGATGTCAAAAAGTCTTGAGCCACCCTCATTTCTTTCCATCTCCTTCCAAGCAGCCATTTCATGTAATCTTTTAAAGTGGTCAAAAGCAATAGTTCTCCAGGTTTTCTGAAGGCCTTTCAAATGCCTTATTCTTTGGATTCTTTGGACATTTTCTGCTTTTTCACTCATTTTCAGTCCTTCTACCTGAGCATTTTCAGATTGTGTTTTTTCTTTGTAAAACCAAAAAAAGCTCCTAACTCAAGGGATGAACCAGTGTTGTGTCGACACATAACAGACAATTTAGCAAATAAACCATTTTAAACTGGATCTTTAGGCACTTTGTTACAAAGACACATCATTTGTTCCCATTTCTTTAGTTGCATCTATGAAAAACAGCAAAGATAACACAGTTTTACAGACAGAAAATAGGATTTCTGCAGCAACAAGGTGATTCCCAAAGAGCTATTAGCTGAAAACTTGGCATATCTCAGCATGGTGTGCAGTGTGTCCTTAAAACATTTGAGGAAACTGGACAAGTGGAGGACAAAAGAAGAAGTGTCAGGCCTAAAAAACTATCTACATCAGATGAACAGGATCTGAAAGTGATGTCCTTAAGAAAGAGGAAAAAATCCAGCTGTGACCTGACAGGACCTGAGAGATGCATCTGGACCTTCAGCTGATCCATCTACTGTTGGCCCAAGCCTCATCAGAAATGGTCTCCATGGAAGGGTGGCTGTCAAGAAGCCGTTCTTAAGGAAGGGAAACAGGGAGAAAAGGCTGAGCTGTGCCAAATGACACAAGAAGTGGACTGAAAATCAGTGGCAACAGGTCTTATGGAGGGATGAATCCTCCCCAGAGCCCGGACCTCAACATTATTGAAGCAGTGTGGGATCATCTGACAGAGAACGGAACAAAAGGCAGCCCACATCCAAAGAAGAGCTTTGGGATGTCCTTCAAGAAGCCTGGAGAACTATTCCTGAAGACCCCTTAAAGAAATGACAGAAAGCTGGTCTCAGAGGGTTCAGGCTGTGTTGGAGAATAAAGGAGCTCAGACCAGATATTCACTTTCATCTCCTTAGAATTGTACAAACTGTTTCTGCCTTCTATACTGTCTTTAATTTTATGTTTGAATGAGTCGCTGCAACTCTTTCCTGTTTCCTGGCAAAGATATGCAGGGGGGCTCGATACTTTGGCATATTACTGTATATCTAACTTTTTTCCCAGCCCTGAAATACATTCTTATCAGTGGTTGATCATCTTATGCTCCTTTCATCCACTGAAATCTTTCTAAGATATTATATAAAATAAATCAGGTCAACTTCACATATATCAAGACTTTACATTTGCTTTAACTACCATAGATGGCTCTATTTTTGTCTCCACCATCTTCTCCATGAAAGAGGACCAAGAGATGCAACACTTTCAAATCTGTATTGTTCGCGGGAGATTTTGTTTTGACATTTCATGTGTCTTTTGAGTACAGTTCAGTCATTTCACACCATTGTGCTTCTTTTTGCCATGCTCGTACGTATTAAGACTGACAATAACAAAATTTCTTTGGCTCAGTGAGTGGAGCATTCATTTGTCATCCCAAAGATTGTCACTTGAATTTCCAGTGTTTTTTCAGGTCTTGTATATTTGTTTTTTAGCCCATTAACCCCAAAATGATTGAGAATGATTGTTTGGTACATAAAACAGTTCTATATCAATACACAAAGTGTATTAAATGACAGCAAATATGTTACCAAGATGACAAGAAAATACATTTCTTGAAGAGGATCGGTGTGAAAGATGATAAAAGAGGAATGATTAGAGGAGAGTTTCTGTTAAATATGCGTGCTGGAAGTCAGTGGTCGATTTGTTCTGAGGCTGCAGAGCTGATGGCAGAGCACTTCCTACACACCCACTCCCTTTCATTATTTTTATTCCTGTCATTTTAATCAAATGAAGGCCTATGTCTAACCGGGTATTGTAGCAGCGGGATTCGAAATTCAAAGCATCGTGTGCACCAGGAATGCCAGCAGACAAAAAAGGCATATTTACGGTCCTGATAACAACAACTAATTTTCCCATTTTTAGGCGTTTAAAGTGTGACTTAGTATGAGAAAACAGGCGGACAATATGGTTATTATACAGTCTCACTCCTGCTGGACATAATTCATGTCTATTAATGGCATTTTTCTTCATGAAATCAAAGATTTTACAGTTTTCTTTGAACACCACAAAACCAAACTTATGAGACAGCTGTGATTCACTGCATTGGACGACTTTTACATCTGATATATCTTAGCAGAAATGTCTCTTGAAGACTTTTTACAGCATGCAGACACATCATATGTCCATCAGAAAACAAAGAAACAAAGCCACAACATTTCCTGCACTGTGGTCTGTTGAGTAAGATACAAGAAAAATGGATTTTAAAAAATGAGATGAAGGTGCTGTTTTGTGGATGTGACCCCCCCTCAGTGCTGTAAGCCACTGACCTGAAGCGTTAGAATTCAGCTGTTTATATAACGGCTTCATTTTTACAGCGTAGTGCCGCAATCAGAGTACACAGTAAAAAACAAACTCTCTGATTATAGCTTCCAATCATCCAGTTCTATTATTTACATTCAGACTCACACTCTTTATGTAATGAGAGCACAATTACATCTATATGATGGAAGCAGCCTGATAAAGCAGCAGCTGTTTCAGTTTACCCAGTATTCATGAGGTAGATACAAACACCCTATTTCCATTCTGAGGGTTTATATATTAGGACATAATAATCTGAACAACTTTTATGACATATTCATACAACAAAAACTAAGCAAAAATACAGAAGCAGTGTGTGAAAAACTAAGTGCACCCTTTTTGGCAGAGGTTCTGTCAGTTTTCAGGTGTGTGTTAACATGATGCCAAGGAGGAAAGACACCAGCAATGATCTTAGAGAAGCAGCTGTTGCTGCCCATCAATCTGGGAAGGGTTATAAGGCCATTTCCAGACTATCTGGAGTCCATCATTCTACAGAGAGAAAGATTATTCACAAGTGGAAAACATTCAGGACAGCTGTCAATCTTCCCAGGAGTGGACGTCCCAGCAAGTTCACCCCAAGGTGAAAAAGCCCAGAGCTACATCTCAGACTCTACAGGCCTCAGTTAGCATGTTAAAGGTTAAAGGTCACCCCAGGGTGAAAAAGCCCAGAGCTACATCTCAGACTCTACAGGCCTCAGTTAGCATGCTAAAGGTTAAAGGTCATGACAGCACAGTTAGAAAAAGACTGAACAAGGATGGCTTGTTTGGAAGGGCTGCAGGAGAAAGCCTCTTCTCTCTAAAAAGAACATGGCAGCACAGCTTAGGTTTGCAAAGCTGCATCTGAACAAAGCACAAGACTTCTGGAACAATGTCCTTTGGACAGACCAGAGCAAAGTGGAGATGTTTGGTCATAATGCACAGCAGCACGTTTGGATTTGCATTTTGTCTTAGCTTTTGTTAAATGAATAACTGAGGTTGTATTTACCTGTTTCTAGGACCCATTAGGGATCAGATGATTGGATATTGATGACCGTAGAATGCATTTATTTATAGGAGCCAGAAAAAACACGACGAATGATAATTCCATAAATTAACTAAACACAGCTGTTAAGAAACCTCTGCAATGAGTAAACAAGTAAACTTTGCAAATCATTACTCAAGCAATTTAAAGCAAGAACTTTCAAGTAAACTGCAGCCCCTGCAGTTCCGTTAGGTTCAGGTTTATCATGTGCTTCAGGTCAGAGACTCTGCAAGCTCCTCTGATATTTTCCTTTAACACACATCTAAATACACACAGTTATTATCTATCACATATCCAATCTGTGTTCAGTTCCTGCACCAGTCCAGCCTCAGAGAGCTCATCACCATGAGGTGTGTGTGTGTGTGTGTGCATGTGTGAGTGTGACGGCCTGTCTGAGCATCTGTGGATGTATGTACCCTATGTGTGTGTTCTTGATAGAATGAGTCACAACGTCTCCTCCTGTGGCTTCATCTAACTTTTTCAGAACGGAATCTAATGCGTCAGTACCTCTGTTCTGGATTTGCTGCAACCAAATTATTCCTTGTTCAAACTGCCTGTCAGCTGCTAAGGATCACAAAGCTTCTGGCTGCTGAATATCTTTGTGAGAGATGAAACGAGGGTGTTTCTCTGTAAAGCTGAACAAGCACCACTCTGATACTCTGAGCGCTGCATGATTATTATTCAAGCTGTTATCCTGAATTCTAAGTAGTCTGCATCAGAAAGACAATGAAACAATGTTTTGTTTCCAAAGCCAAGTTCAAACTGAATGGACCTGTGCAGCAACCAGAGACCAGGTTTATTTTTGGTCCTAACTCACAGCTATATTATTAGCTGAGGGTAAAGAAAAAGATTGACCGGTATAACCAGGTGTCATGGAGGCAAAAGCTTCCAACATGCATCACAAGGAGCAGCCAGGATGAGCTGCTGTCCAGCACACACAGCCAGTTCAAAACATTCACACTGGGATTCACACTTCTGGGTAGTTTAGAGAATTACAGTTTCCGCCCACAGTCCAGAGACAGAATCTGTTAACCAGCTACTCTAAATTGCCTGCTATATGATGCTCTCTGTGAGGAAGTAGTACAAATAAAGATGAGTGAGTAAATACAGTCCAGTCATTAGAAATTCCTGTGTGTGAATATGTTTTCTGACAGATAGAAGAAGCAGTCTGTTTGGATCATGCAACTTTAAGCCTTGTTACTGCCGGAAGGACAAATTATTTCTATTATGGTTTAATTGCTTTGCAGTAAAATCTGAAGTATTCAAATGACAGATCAAATGACTCAGCCCAGTATAACCAGTATGTAGGCACGTGTGTTCCCATGTCCAAAACAAAGTAGTGTTACAGTCGATAGCCGATCCTCACAGGGAGGGACCCAGGCTGAGACTGAGAGATGGAAACTGATTTATTAAGGATAACAGTGTGAGGTGGGTCCACAGAAAAGTCCAGTAGCGGCGAGGTGAGCAGGCAGGTACAAAGCAGGGAGTTCTGGTGTTAATCTGGACAGCGTGAAGAGGTCGACAGAGATATCCAAGGATGTCGGACGGGGCAAGGCAAGCAGTCCAGACTCCGCCCTGGACTTCCCGGATACCTGCTGAGCCTCACCTGGAACTCAGAACACAACCTCAACACCACAACCAAGTGCAATCGTGACAGTAGGACAGCATTCGCAAGACGTGACATGAACCATGAACAGTAAAACCCCAAACCATGTGTACTTTTCTAGCTGTACCCATGTATTTTCTAACATGTAGCCATAGCCATTAAAACAAAGTAGACAGAAAACTGTCTCGAACTCACCTGCCAAAAATGGAAGTTGGTAAAGTAATGCCTCCACCTTCCCCTGCTTCACCTTATGAGCAGCGTCCAATGTGTACAGCGTCATGTACCAAGACATCGAACATGGACATCCTCATCTTCATGTGGCGAGCCTTAAGCTGCATCTCTATAGGGGAATGAGTTGTACAATTTTTAACCTTTTTGGCTGTGGATCAACATAGCTCTTAAACCTTCTGCTGTGGGTCAGGGTTAGAGGTTACTTTCTGTAGGTCTGACAACGTTTTCCTGTTGCCCGAGAATCGTGACTGAAAAAGAATCACAGAGTGATTTAAAGTGGTGATGATTTACTGTGTTGATTTTGAATTGTTCACCATTAAATAACACGATGCAGAGCAGAGCTTTCCAAAGTAAACAGTTTGATAATAATCACATTTCGTGTTCATTTGGATTGTTTGACTGCTGCAGAGCTGCAGCTTGGATTTACTTTGCATGCTTTCTCATTTATCAGTATCCCAAAAGACCAGAACGAACCAAAGCAAATGCGAGTTTATACTTTCTGTAACTGATGTTCTCTGACTTATTCTAAGGAAACAGATCAAAACAACCAGGTTGACTGAGGCAGCTTCACACTACGACACTGCAATGAGAAAACAGTTCTGGAAGGCAATCAGTACTAATGATTGGAGTCTCTCATGCTCCCAAAAAATCAAGATAAAATACATTAAAGTGACAGTGGTGTAGTATAAAGAATGCATTTTAGTCCTAACCACAAAGTCTTTAACCTTTTGGAAAAGGCTTAGATTTCTACCCCAAAACAAGCGATGTTATTGCCTAAAACTGATCCAGAAATGGCAAAAGTTATTAGTAAAATCTGTTCGAGTTGTCACATCTGGGTGCTCAACTCAAGTCCCATTGTTGAGTGCACCCCCGGCTGAAAGTGCCTCTTAGAGTCAAACCATCCTACCTCTCTGCATGCCATTTGCCCTGATGTGGAAACATTTATATATGACTCGTTTTTCCCTCCTGCAGCCTGTACGAACGATAGTTTTGAGGAGTGCTCAGTAAGGACAAATTATCTTTTTGACATTTTAACTGAAGGACTTGCTGAGTGATAATGAAGTGTCACTAATGCAAGACATTTTGGTGATAAAAATTCAAGAAACTGGATTTTTAAATGTGTATTTTCTTGCATCAGGCAGCTACCTGCGTCAGTATTTTCTCAACCAAAGAACAATCAAGCTGTTGATGAAGCTTACTGCTTTTACAGATATTTAACTGATGGTACAGTTTTGTGCTTTTACAGGCTTTTAACTAATTTTTACTGTCATTGGTCTTGTAGGATTAGACCAGGGGAATTATCAGTCACAGATGATCAGTTGTAGGATACAGATTAAAGAAAATATCCCTTTAAAATAACCCAGAATGTCAAAAAAACATCTTCATTTCAGATATTGATTCAAAGATTCAGATAATAATTGTTTCTGTTGGACTATGTAGACTCAATCCTCACATTTTACGTTTGCGTTTCAAACCACCATGAATATCAGCTGCTGAACCTTAAAAATATTTCATCAGATGGTCAAGAGTTAGTTTTCCCGCTCCCTGTGGAAGAGACTTACATTAACCTCCATTTGCACCGCACAGTTTCTTCCAGTTCACAGTGTTTTCATCCACAGGGGAATAACAAAGTGGTCACAGAGACGCAAAGCTGGTGTTGCTCTTGAACAGTTTCATGGCTCTACTGCCAAAGATTTAATGTCTTATACTTGTGAAAATGTACAACACTTCTTTTTAAATTTTGTAGTTGACTGAAAGTGTTTGAGTTAGATGAGGCATCTTCAAATGATTCCGTCATTTAAATGATTAAATGACTGCAGCCATAATGGAGCTCATAAAACTAAAATTGGATTGGACTGAGCCCCACAGTTCTCTTGCTGACATACAAACTAGAATAAATAAACAGATGGAGGATATGCAGCAAAAAATCCCAAATCATTCCAACATTTTTCCTCCATAAGGGCGCTTTTCTGTTAAATGGAACTGCAGCTAACAGTGACATTTCCTACATTGACTGAAGCCTCTCGACCCTTTGCAGCATGTGTTTACAACAATCACGATCATCTGAAATACTGCAGGGATTGAGATTATATCTTAAATTTCCTTTACTTTGATCGTCCCTCCAATGTGCCGTGTTCTGAATGTCAGGGTCTTCTTGTGCCTATATTTGGTCAGTCATTTTCCTGCCAAGCTCTCTTCACAGACGTAGCACTTACAGTACGTTTAGTTTCTCTCAACAACCAAATGTGAGGCATCTGTGTTCTGTGACTGGTCATGTGTTCACAGTAACCAAGTGCAAAGAGAAGAGCTTCACAGTGTTAGGGACTGACTGCCAACCTCTCACACAAAAGCTCAATCAGGCATTCATTACTCAAAAGAAACACTTTAGCGATCCACTTTTACTACAGCAGCAAATTCTGCCTGTTTACCGACATGCTGTTGGCTCAGTGCAAAATTTGCCTGGAAAACAATGGTTCCTGTGTTATTAGCAGACATCATGGAGCAGAAAAATGATCTGCAAACAAAGAAAATGATGCAGGTAAACTGCAGCAGAGTTATGAAGGAGTTGTTGGACTCGTTTTGCTGCCACTCAGCACCCACATCACTGAAATAAATATCCCGAGGCTCATTAATGACTGTTTGGAGATAAAAAATACTATTTTCTTTTCAGAAAGCTTCAAGCGAACCTCCTTAGAAGACCAACTTTTCAGTTTAATCCACAATTCCCTCCTTTTTGCCTGTGTCTGCAGTACCTGGATAAAGCTTTTCTGTGGAGCAGTAAACAATCATTTCCTTATTTCATTATTTTTGGTAACTCATGCCAGTGTGACTCAGATGTAAAACCTGTTTTTTTCATTAGCAACCTGTCGGAAATCCAAACTGGCTATTTCAAAGCAGGCTGTGCACCAACACACAGGAAGCAGGAAAAAACATATCAGGGGTAAATAAACCGAAACATCGAGTTAATTTGGGCCATTTTCAGTAAGAAGGTGACATGCAGAGCTCAACAAAGTGGGCTATGAGTGAGGTGCAAACAACACATGCTCATTATGGGTGTACTTTCTGTTTGCCTCAATCTGAGAAACACACAATCAACACTCGTATGTTTCAGAATCAATAAAACAAATTCAGTCTCTGTGCTGATTCAAGTGTCTTTATTTGAATCTGACTGTTTGATGGATAATGATCAGGTTAGTGTGAGTCAACTGGCTTCTTGCCCACCGACCTGCCCGTGGCTCGTTCATCAATCAAACTCACCAGCACATGGCAGCCCACAAGACTTAAAGGTTACAGGAGAACAGGCTGCATCTGATGCTCAGCAGCGGTTCCTTTCTCACTTGTGCACACGGCCATGAACGTAAAATCACGTTTAAGATATTCGTAGACTTATCAGCTGTTTGCACTTTGGTTTTGTGAACCTCTTTGGGTTTCTTGATGTCATCTGCTAGGATTAAATATCTTTTATTTTTGTTTTTAATGTTTTTTTTTATGATTCCTGCATTTGCACGTCAGTTATTGCAGAAATTCATCTTAAATATTTGCAATCAGTGTGCACGAATTACACATTTGTGGGACTTGTTCCTGGAAACGTCTAGTTCAAAAAAGTACTCTGAACAAAAAGAAATGATGTAAGTTGATTCAATAATCATGAAATTATGCTGCTTTTTAATGCTGACTGATAATCTGTGTGGTTTTACCATAATGTTTCTCCCATTTCACCATAATGATGGGATTGGAAGGTTATGGTCTGCATTGGAGACTCTTTCAGCGCATGTACATAAAATCTTAATCACTGCTCTCATGTTTCTTTGTCAGAGGATATTTAATTAATTCTCAGATGTATGATTTACAGAACTCACAGAGTGAATCTTCAAGGACAAAGTAAGTCTAAGCAAATAAGAGGAGCAAAGAGTCCTGTCAGTCATTCTTTCGCACATCTCGCATACACACGTTTTTTCTTCTTTAAGAGCTGCTGTAGGAGCTGATTTGATTGTTATAAAGAAGCAGCTCATTAGCAGAAACTGCTTTTCTCACAGTGCTGTTACATCCAAAAGCAGCACAGCTCAGGTCACCATGCAAACAAGAAGTTCCTTTTGATTCTTTTAATTGCTCTGCGCCGTGCACGCAGGTTTTGCTTTCATAAAATAAGCTTTCGAGAGGTTGTTTTTATTTTTTATTATTTCCAAAGGTTAATATGAACAGTGTCCTGCAGCCACCAATAATATGTTAGTCTGTATAAAACTGGTCATTTAAGCAAAAGCACACAAGACAGGGAATTATTTAACCTTCAAATGAGCTTTTAATCGCTTACCATGAGGTAAAAATGGTGTTAAAATTTATCATGGTGTTCCCCTTTAAGCAATGAGTTGTGAAACAGACCATATGACAGCTGAGCCTGAGGAAAGAAAGAATGATCCAGGACACACAGCAGGCAATTAGCACATCGCTCTCCTAATCTCTCCACACCCGGCCCTCATTTCAACACTTTTTTAGGGACAGATTTTTCTATGATTCATCAGATTGCTATGTGACTCGCAACCAGTCAGTTGTCAGGCGGGAAGTCAATCCATTTAAAGAAAGCAAATACTCATTTAAAAACAAAGCATCAGTCTGAAAGACAGCGTCTTCATTAGACGGCCATTTGGCTAATTGAGTCACTTTGCTTGAAGAGAGGATTTGCATATGAGCTAATCAAGGTCATTCCCCACATCTCTTCTCTCACATCACGGCAGCTCGGAAGCAAAAAAAAAAACTAATACGGCAGCCAACTCACACTTGTGGGCACAAATATCAGTTTAAAGTCTGATGGGTTTTAAGTGATGCACTATAGCAGCACAAAACGATGAGTGAGTATAAAAATACTTCTGAATACCTCTTCAAAATAAAAGAGGCCATGTGTGTTAATCTGTCAACAGCAGAGTTGTGTTGCTGGTTTTAAAAAGTGTCCTGATGGTTCAAGTGATGTGAAAAATGAATCAGAGTCCAGGTCACACACTGACTCAGACCATGACGTGTGCTATTCTGCTTTGGAATCCTAGAGGTGATTTTAGAAACTATTTTGACCATTATTGTGTAGGAAATCATTATCAGAACTGGGGGAAAGTCTGATTCAGTGAGTGATATAAAATATAATACAGGAGCCAGACTTTCTATTAATCTTTTAAAGTGGTCAAAAGCAATAGTTCTCCAGCTTTCTGAAGGCCTTTCAAATGCCTTTTTCTTTGGAGATTTTCTGCTTTTTCACTCATTTTCAGTCCTTGTACCTGAGCATTTTCAGAGGAATGTGTCTTTTCTCTGTAAAACCAAAAAAGGCTCCTAACTCAAGGGATGAACCAGTGTTGTGTCGACACAGAACAGACAACTTAGCAAAGAAGCCATTTTAAATTGGATCTTTAGGCACTTTGTTACCAGCAGCCTGTCACAGAGACACATCATTTGTTCCCGTTTCTTTAGCTGCATCTATGAAAAACAGCAAAGAAAACACAGTTTGACAGACAGAAAATAGGATTTCTGCAGCAACAAGGTGATTCCCAAAGAGCTATTAGCTGAAAACTTGGCATATCTCAGCATGGTGTGCAGTGTGTCCTTAAAACATTTGAGGAAACTGGACAAGTGGAGGACAAAAGAAGAAGTGTCAGGCCTAAAAAACTATCTACAGCAGATTAACAGGATCTGAAAGTGATGTCCTTAAGAAAGAGGAAAAAATCCAGCTGTGACCTGACAGGACCTGAGAGATGCATCTGGACCTTCAGCTGATCCATCTACTGTTGGCCCAAGCCTCATCAGAAATGGTCTCCATGGAAGGGTGGCTGTCAAGAAGCCATTCTTAAGGAAGGGAAACAGGGAGAAAAGGCTGAGCTATGCCAAATGACACAAGAAGTGGACTGAAAATCAGTGGCAACAGGTCTTATGGAGGGATGAATCCTCCCCAGAGCCCGGACCTCAACATTATTGAAGCAGTGTGGGATCATCTGACAGAGAATGGAACAAAAGGCAGCCCACATCCAAAGAAGAGCTTTGGGATGTCATTCAAGAAGCCTGGAGAACTATTCCTGAAGACTCCTTAAAGAAATGACAGAAAGCTCGTCTCAGAGGGTTCAGGCTGTGTTGGAGAATAAAGGAGCTCAGACCAGATATTGACTTTAAAGTTGCTTAAAAAGGAACCCTGAATTTACATTTAATTTTCACGTCTAAGACTTTTGCACAGTTCTGTATAAATGATCAATGCTTCAGTTGTTACAACAGAAAAGAATTCAACTGAGTCTGAAAGTATTTTTAAGAGATAGATGACAAAACTACATTAGAAGCAACATCTAGAAAATCAGACTTTTTAATGGCTGAAATAAACCATTTCTGGATCACGGCCCCCTGCCTCTGTGATGACACGTGCGTCTGTTCTACAGATATCATTTTCAGTCATTTCAGCTTTTGCAGAGAGCATCTCAACATTTGGCTCCAGCTCTCCTGAAAGCTTAAAACTTCAGGCTCCAGCTCTCCTGAAAGCTTAAAACTTCATGTACGTCTGAATGGGTTTATGTGCAGACAGACATTTGACTGCTCGGGTAAAGACATAAACACAGCTGGCTGCACGCAGGTTTATAGGTCAATCTTTTCAGAAATTTCACAGATAGTTAGAACACATTTATTCACAAAGGTAGATATAAAATCGCAGGGACCATGAACATGCACACCAACTGACAGGTTTTGTGTGTGTGTTTGTGATAGATCCAGTAGTTAAAATACGCCTCTGCTGTTTTAGGCCTAATTTGGATGGACTTGGTGGAAACTGATGCTGCCGTAGACCACATTAAGGAGATTAGTCTCATAACATTGATCACAAAAATATCACAGGGCAAATCCATAGAAATCCAACTTATGGTTACTGGAATGAACCATTTCTCTGTCCTCTAATAACATTTTGTTAGATTCAATTGATTTCTGCCCAGATCCCACTGAAACATAATGAACAATCACACTGAATTAGTATTCTGTCACTTGATGATCAGGGGAATCTACTGAAGGCTTGGCTAATCCAAGAGCCAGTTACTGTATGAGGGGAGATGTTCTAGAGATGGACTCCGACAGAATTAACAGAGGAAGGAAGAGCTGCTGGGGGTAAAGACTCAAACAGGACACACACAGGCTGACCGCAGCACACGGTTATAAAGAAGTCTACATGCGCACAGACTCAGCAGCTGAGGATAAGAGGGTACCCCGAGTAATGGTGGTGCAAACAGTCTGAACCCCCCCGGACTCCTCCCAATCCCCTGCACTATTCAACAAACATGAAATCACACAGAACACATTTACACCCACCTGGAGGAACCATTATCACTTTCACACCTTGAGATTTAGGCACATTGCTATTAGGAGACACCTCCACTCAGATTATGCCCGAGTCGAAGCTCTGAGAGGAAGCTGATAGAACTGATTACAGCCCCATGATCACCTGCTGCCTCCCATCTTGGTGCACGACTTAAAGACTTAAAACGGCTGAAAAAAACAAAGACTCTGGGACCAAAGCAGGACAGAAACACACAGTAAGGACACGGTGTTCGGTGGACTGCTCCTCTCATGACAAACATCAAGCTCGCTCTTTTATTCAGCCTGCAAAGAACTACACTGAAATCCAAGCAAGAACATCCATCATCTGCCCCCTCTCCGGGGGTCGGGGGGGCAGCAGCTTGAGCAGAGAAGCCCAAACGTCCCTGTCCCCGGCCACTGTGTCCTGGGTCTCCCCCGGGGTCTCCTCCCAGTGGGACGAGCCTGGAACACCTCACCAGGGAGGAGTCCAGGAGGCATCCTCACCAGATGCCTGAGCCACCTCAATTGTTTGAGTCTTTAAAACTGATCTCCAGCTGTTGGGTCCTTGCTTTCAAATGGGAGTTTGACTGAAGGAACTGGTTTTTTTGGATGAACAGAGGCCACGTGGGTCTTCATCTGTCACCGTCTGTGTACAGCCAAGTGTGTTTTCACTAAAGACCTGTAAGCTTCACATCATCCCACCAGTCTCACGTGAAAATGTGTCACAGGTCCATTTATCCACATGTGGCGTTACAATAAAAACGCCAAAAGCTCGTGAGATGATAACATTTGTAATAAAGGGAAGCGTTCAGGTGATATGATACACGTACGACCGTGTATTTATCAATACTTAAGCCTATCTACGTATATATTTTACAATCCCTAACTGACTGAGAGCAAAGTGGAAAAGTGAAACATTATTTAGCAAGAAAACTTGGAAAGCAGAAAACGAGCATGTGTGTGAAAAAGTCCAAATTTGTCTTTAAAAAGTTTCCCTGAAAAACAAAAGAATCTGAAATCATCCAGTTTCTGTAAATATGATATGAGTTCCTCTGAGTTTTTAGATCAATAAAAACATCACAACATTGGCAAGACGGTGCAATTCAATCACCTTCTGCAGAGATGGTGCAATTTTATGTTCCTTTTACCGTTGTATGTCGTAAACTGTATAAATCTTTCACCTTACATCTTGCACCGCACATCTTCTTAATGAGCCAAAAACGTGTGGCATTGCATGGATCCTTAAAAAAGAAGATTAGACCACCAGAAATATAAATATAAAGACATAACACGTAGAAGCTACATTTATCTGCAATGCAAAATATAACTAAATGTAATTAAAACATACACATTAGAGCTTAAAAGTTATTTTATTCATGGATCATGGCTAACATGACGTCACATGGACAAAAACCAGCCAACATGTTTGTTACCGTTTCATTATGTGGACAAAAATACAAAAATAAATGATGCATTTCACAACTATAACAGTTAAATAGTCAGAAAGTGTGAATATGTTCTCCAACTGCACTTTTATGCCTACAATCTTGTCCAATTAGTGCATTTCTGCTGGCCTTTAAGTGCAGTCTAAACAGCTTCTGCTGCAATTATTGTGGTCTTAAAATGTCAAATGTGTGATAAAAAAGAAAAGAAAAACTGCCTTAATGTAACTGTTAGAAGCCAGTTTTGTATGAAAGTCAACAATGACCAAGTAAATCAATCAAATTTCTTTATTACATTGAAATATACACAGTTTTCTCTCTCGAACAGGGAGGCACTGCGACATCAGAAACCTTCAAAAACAACTTAAGAAACATTTACACCAAGACTTTCATTTACATGAAACAAATTCAAATGGACTTTTACAACCGAGTTCATTAAAATAACAGGGTTGTTCTGGCCTGCTGCACCAAAGGACGTTTTCATGAGTTTTTTTGACACATTTTTTCACCTAATGTGCACATTTCAGTGTTTGGTTCACATTTTAAATACATTCAAAGTTGACCTGTGTCCTAATGTGTCTATTTAACTAAGACCCAAGACTTAGAGAATATGGTGACTGCAAGTCTGTGAATGAATTTGGATTATCTCTTGAACTGAGATACACAATAGAGATATAACTCAAGACATCTGAAGCTTTCTTGCACTGCGTCTAAATCCTATTTAGCTTAGGTGTTCACACCTAATATTATTACGAGGTCACTCTTTTCCGAGATGTTTCCTGGTTTATTGTTACTTCACAGCAGCCACATCTTCCTTTCTGACAGAAGATGACATATTTTCAATCACCAAGGGATTGGCCACTGTAACCAACTGAAGCTGAGATGAATGAGAAACAATGCAACTAGTTAGAATATAAAGAGCATTGCACAGATGCTGTTAAGAGACTAAAGAGACGCTAAAAACAACCATCCCCCGAGTAGGAGGAAGAGCAAAAGAGCCTGGGAAAGATGTGCCGTTTCCAGGGACGGCAGATGGAGGGATACAGGTGCTTTTCCTGACATGTTTATGTGCCATGTGCTGTTGTAGCACGGATTTCTAAAAATACGAGAAATGCGGCAGATGGCGAATCCACCACCGGGTTCAACTTTATCAACGTAAAGATCCGCCCCTGTGCAGCCATATGATGACAAAGATCAAAGAGGCAGACATGAATAATAATGAGCCTTTCAGAAAGTGAAATGTACATGTGAAGCACAAAGTAATGTGGGGGGGGCGTCACAACAGTAACAATTCAAACATATGAGATATGAAGAGGAGAAAATGTCCACACTAAAAATAAAACATTCTTAATCATTTCTTTACGGAGAGATTGATATTCTGTTCGTTCGTCCTGCCCCTTTATCTGATTTTCTTCCTCATCTCCAGTATCAGCATCCAGAGATATCTTTGGTTTTGTTGCGTCGCTGGAAGCGCGTGTCGGCGGGGTCAAAACCTTGTTCGTGTGCTCCGAAAAGAGCCCAACCGGGCGTCTGGGCAATGTAGTCCAAGGCCGAGAAGCTCTTCTGTCCTCCACTCTCCTCATAAGCCTGGACCAGCTCCTGGAAACGCTCATAGTTGATCCACGTCCACCACTCGCCATCCACCTTGAACTGAAAGCACGAGAAACGAGAGACACAAGGTGGTGAATGAGTAAGAGCCAGGGTTAGCACATTAAGCTAACATTAAGCTAACATTAAGCTAACATTAAGCTAACATTAATCAGATCAGTGAGCAGGAGTCCGTGTCTTAAAAGGGTTGAATCGTTCCTCACATGATGAGGAAACTCATCATTGGATACGGCTTTTTTTAAATGAACAACTGAGGAAAATAACTTAAAAACATTCATAAAAAATTTACAAATGTGATCAAAAGACCTTTTTACGATTACCACCTCTTATGTCCCTGTATTCACCGTCCATCTGACAGAAAAGAGCAAAAAAGGAGCTAAATGGACCAGAGAGCGTGGAACTTAATCCGAGTGTGTCCTGAGTGAGGTTGAGCAGTGAGGGAAAGGCTAACATTGTTCTGCCTCTCGAAGCTTGACAGCGCACAGAGCTAAGATATGAACTCTACTTCCCCAGCATTCAGGAGTGTTCATAGAGTTTCATGGTTCCCCTCTGAGAGGGACTGAGGGATCAGAGACAGGAGACAGGCAGAAAGGCAACCAAGAGAAAAATCTTTTAGAAAGTAGAAAACATAAAATGGAATGACTAAGTGTTGCCTGGGTTTATTAATTCTTTACAGTCCATTAACTTCAGACTTTATGGATTTGTCTGCCAGAAAAAAAGGTAAAAACCTGCCAGAGTCGAGCTGTTCTCCATGACAAAGGCATTTAAAAGATGCGCTGCTTGCTGTCTCAGCAGATGTGTGACCACAGAGACGGACATCCTTCGCCGCTGTCACTCTGCTCTGCATCACACTCAGAACTTTAGCAAAACAGGAAGGTCTTCTGCACAAAAAGTGATCAGAGGAAATGTCAGACTGGACCTGGAAGTCGAGGAACAAACTAACTTAGACTCAGACCTGGGTACACTTTGGACCTTTTTGATGAGCTGTAAATAGCGCTACTGTTGTGCTTTTAGTGCACGAAATGAGCATTTAGCAGCCATGAATACACCGAGGCTTAAAATGTTCAGACTTACACCAAAGCTGGTGCACTGAAGAACAAAACAAAGAAATTAGATCACAGAGGTTTTTTTCAAGGGAACAACAGCAATTAAAACATACAAAATGTTTTCGTGATGGACTAACACTTATTTGCACGGGTGAAGACCTTCCTGCTGGAGACGATTCACATGGGGAGCAACACCGTCGAGTGTTTGAGTGCAGATACTTTGCGTTTGCCTCGGCTATTATGGACAAACTGCCTGCTGCATTGCTAATGAGGCCTGAGAAGAAGAGAAAAAATTACAGTAGTGCCTATTGGGAGTTAATGTTTCCGGTAATGAGAAAGGAGGATATTTATTCAGCCGGCATCTTGGAAAACAATTTCAGTCTCTGAGTAACAAAGCGAAGCTGAGCTGCCTGAGAGGTTTAACAAACAGCCGAGGATCACGACAAAGACTCCTTCAGCCAGCTGCAAAGGTGTCCTCATCTATGAACACATGCCACAGAGAACTGGATACCACCCGTCTCCAAATATAATCAATTTACTGTAAAAGATCCCACCAAAGGGTGACTTACTGATCTGTGAGTCAACCTGCCTTCATTTTGGTGAAGCATTATCTCAGAGGAAGTGGATGAAATTATGGGGGAAGGGAAGAAAAGAAGAAAGAGGATAAAAGCAAAAGAGGTAGGCAGAAGAAGTGGAATGACAGGGGAGAGAAGGGAAGACCCAAAGAGAGAAATGAATGATGATGAGGATATGTTGTTACTTCCTATGGATGCAGACACTCATACATGCCCACACACACACACACACACACACACACACCATATGCACAGCTGCACAAACAAAATAAGACTGATGCACACTAAACCTGCTGTTATGCAAGTTAAGATTAAACCTTCAGGAATTCATTTCCTGAGTGCTCTTCCTGCAGTGACAGTTCTGTATGAAGATATATGAAGACACTTAACGAGCAAATATGAGACTCTGTTCGGGTTCTGAAGTCTGTCCACAGGCAGCAGCGTCCCAGCACAAACACACCGCTTATTATTTACATTTTAATTACACCATAAAGTGGGAAAATCTTGTGTTTCCAAACGTTGGCGACATGCACCTTTGAGCTGAGAAAGTTACAGCTCGACTCGGCCATTGAACTCCCCAGTAGATACGCACAGGAGTGGGATTGAGCGACTGGCTGAAGAATGTCTGACACGGCGACGCTGTGGACTGTGAAAAACATTCAAGCTACTCTGCTGCTTCCAACTTTCTCTGTGGGAGATCACCGTACATGTGACCGACGCCATCTCTGAGTTACTTAAATGGTGCGGCTGTTAAATCAGGATTTAATTAGAGCAGAGTGACAGTTTGGAAATGTTTAGCTTGGCTGCAGCTTTACTGGGAATTCGGCTTTACTGAAATATGTGGCATCAAATTGGCAGAATAGCACAGCTTGGCAGTGTTTTGGGGCATAAACTACAAGATTTTAGGCTTATTTTCAGGTTGCAAACAACTGTTGGAAGTCTAGATTTCAGGCTAATCTGCAGCTCTGTCATCAGTTGTATGTAAGAAGGTTTGAAAGATCTTAGTCTCCGACTGGTAAACCTGAAAAATACAACAAATAGTCGAGAGACAAACTACAACCAGCGCAGGAAACCAAGCAGAATTTGTTTAAATGTTGATGCGTGCACATGTACGTCTTTGACATTTCGAGTGTGCACTAACAGAGAGAGAGAGAGAAGCCGTGAAGCCGTCATACTGTAACACAGTGAAAGAGGCTTGTCCACATGACATCAGTTAGAAAACAGGAGCAAACACAACAGAAGCAAGTCAAGCAGCATAAAGAGCGCAACGATCCCACAGCACTGACACCAAGGCGTGAACCTGGCCTGAGCTCAGCTCCGGCTGCCATCGGAATGACAAGATTTACCTTCATTATTCAGCTGAAGTAACAAAACGTCTCCAACACAGCATGTGACATGACCCCAAGATGTTTTTTAGTGGTTCAGACCACGCCAAAGCAACAACTGATGCTGCAGGTGCTGAACTCTGCAGCCTGGGGGAGCGTGGGGGAGCGTGGGGGAGCGTGGGGGAGCGTAGGGGAGCGTGGGGGAGCCTGGGGGAGCGTGGGGGAACATAGGGGAGCATGGCGGAGCGCGGGGGAGCGTGGGGGAGCACGGGGGAGCGTGGGGGAGCATGGGGGAGCATGGGGGAGCACGGGGGAGCATGGGGGAGCACGGGGGAGCACGGGGGAGCACGGGGGAGCACGGGGGAGCATGGGGGAGCGTGGGGGAGCACGGGGGAGCGTGGGGGAGCGTGGGGGAGCACAGGGGAGCACGGGGGAACGTGGGGATGAATAATTTAAGTCCCACACAGCCTTCTTCAGTGTGTGTGGTAAGAAGTGAAACTGTTTGGAGGCAGAGACAGATTTTGAACATGCTGATGATGCAATGCTTCGGCTTTTATAACACATGTTATTTGGCGCTTCAAGCTTCAGTTTAAGACAGATATACAGTTAGAAATGTTGGAGAGGTGCGACAGAAATGGGATTTTTTTGCAGCAGAGCCTCCGGTGCAGGAGACTGGAGTGAATGAGGTGAGACCCGGGCTGCAGCAACGCGAAATCAAAGGCTGCTGAACACACATCCTTTCAGAGTGATCTTTCCATCACAGCTTGATGGGCAGACCATGTTTTGAGCTGAGAGAGCACAGGACTCAGATTACCTGAAGTAAAAATACACAGCATCTGGCAAACAGCATCCATCACCCCCAGCTGCACCTGGGCACCGAGCATCCTTGATGTTTAGCACAAAAATGTTAACGTATTCATAAGAATACAGAAAAAAAAGCTCAATTGTAGGTAGAGTATGTTCTCGACATCTCTAAAAAGGCACAATGAGAGCAAAATACCGTTCTTTTTGTCACGGTGACACGGACAGGGCTACTACTCAAAAGACCTGAGAGCAACCAGCACTATTACCACATTATTTACAGAGAGCAACAGAGGAGAGAGCAGAAAGAGAAGGAGAAAATCTGTTTGGGAGGGTATATTAAGACATTCTGACAGCTGTAGGCGAGGAGGTGGATATGAATTAAGGTGTCATTTGTGTCTGTTATATTTCTGTTGCAAAGGTGACGGTGGAAATGAGTTCAGTGAAATATTGAATGTGCCTGATCTGCGGTTGCTGCACAACCTTCAGTCTCTCAAACTGTGGCATCCACCTGGATTTTCTATAGGTTCTTACATAGCAGTGAAGGCTGAACTGTGTTAAAATCACTGGAGAAATCAAAGAGCACGATCCTCACCGTGCTGCCTGCTTTGACCCTAACTCCGTTTTACTGCCAGCAGCAATTCAGTGCCAAGAAGGAACGGCTATCTGGGCACATTTCAGGTTTTTCCTGGATGTCAACGGTGAGCCTAAAGACCAAACGCAACCGATTTGCACAATACGAGTTCATCACCCCTCCGAGGCCACAAAAATACCCCCCAACCACCGCTACGAGATCAGGCTTTTGCAAAATCAACCAAATACAAGCAGCGAAAGGTGGACCCAGAGTACAACAGCTGTTGCAAGATATCTGGCGAAGGAGAGAAAGTTTCCCACAATATGAGCCGCCTGGCAGGCTCTGTATGCAGACACGTTGCTGCATGAGAAACCTTTTTAAGCACACAGTAAAGCGCAGGTTCTAGAGATTTCTTTAACATCTTATGGCATTAAATTAATCTAAAAAAGCTCACTCCATCCCTACTAGCAGCCGATTAATGCTTTGTAAAAAGATTGGAGTCTGAAGCTTCTGGATCAATGGTTTCAGAAAAAAACACTCCAGACAAAGAGGAGCAGCAAAAGAACTGGATGGATGACTGTCTTGGGTGAGACTTGGCAGGACAGTCGCCATTATCCACACTCACTATGACCTATAGACGGATTACATGCATGGGAAGTTTAGGTGTAGGTGACCTGAGAGGCAGCATGGATAGAACAGTTCGCTTGTCTGCAGAGTCACGACAGATGTTTGCACATGGAAAACATGTAATTAGCTCGAGAGGGAAGGGTTAGGGTTAGGGTCACGGAGTATGAAAATCATATGAAAATATGGTATATAAGATCTCAACCTCACTGCACACCTGTGGAAGATTTTGGACCTGCAGGTTAGTCAGGAACAGGGTTCCATCCCTCCAGCTGAGCTCCACAGGCACAGTAAACCATGATGGAATTGCTTTTTTCCAAGTGGTAAAACTGTGAAAATCCAACCACTCAATCTGGTTTCATCCAACTTTAAGAGTTTATTTTTGTTCTGAAGACGAGTTGAAAACATAAAATAAGCCTGTGACTATTCAGTATGACCCCGGAGACAAGAAACCCATTTGCTTTCCTTGTCTTTCTGCAGGTATTGAGGCCCCAGTAGTAGCAGCAGACCCATAGTTCAACATTTAAAACACAAATCTCTGTCCAATCATGAAAGAACAAATCAGTTAATAACTACCAATGAGTTTAGGTCCTCAAACAAACTGTAATAATGCATGAATGTGTGAGCGTGGTGTGTTGGTGTAGGTGCCTAATGGACTCCAAGGTGACAATTAATCATCATTAATTATTAACGGACAGTTTCTGTGGCTGAGAGCGAACACTAAGACTGACTGATTCTTTACTGGGTGGCGTGTCTCAGCCACAATAAAACCAACTGAGAGGGCTGCGTTTTTCTAAAAGGGGGCCGACAGCAGACTAAAGCAGGGCAACGTCAAAATGCAATGACTTCTGAGCTGTTTGGAGAGCTAATCTGAAAAGGACAGAGACATAAACTGTGTAGATTTGTGTCTAAACGAAAATGACCGAACAGAAGAGGAAGTTAATATGGACAAGAGAAAGGCTGCTGCTGCAGTATTTACCGATAAGTCTGTTGAGTTTAGCTCATTCAAAGCTGATGCCATATATGCATGCTTCTGCCTTTCAATTCTAAAAACCTCTTAAAAAAAATAAATAATTAGATTGAAATATCAATACAAGGTTAAAGTTGACGATTACCAATGAAAGCAGAGGGTTTAATCTCTCAAATGGTCGTAGTTTCAACAAAGCCTTGGGTCTGAGTGGGTTTAATAATTCACTAAATCACCCACTGGAGACAGTTTGAGGCAAACTGTTTTGTGGTCCAGTTGCAGTTATCCTTGTTAGTATAAAGTTAATCTATCTTTTGTGCCTGAGTTGATTTAACTCATCTCAGTTTTATCTACAGAGCACCAAATCCCACACATGTAATCTCAGGGCATTTCAATGATAGAGTCTGATTTGATCTGGAAAACTAAAATAAATGGACAAATAAAGCAAGATACACAATGTTAAAAGAATAAATTATCTGCAAAATTAAATGTATCATAAGTGCATTTACATCCACAGCTGTTTCAGGATGGTTAACCAAGACGGATGCCGAGTGGCGCCGAAGAGGAGAGCGTGCATCGAGATGACGTCATTAAAGAAACGGCGTAAAACCAAAGAAATCAAACAAACTGGTCATAAAAAGTGGAAATCAACCTGGTGGCAGAGAGCCCACAAACTGGAGCTCATCAATAATCTTTATACCAAGTTTTTCATTAAATAACTCAACAAACACGTGATGAAGTGGAATGTTTGCGTTGCATTGTCCAACCTCAACATTTGTTCAAGCAGTTTGTTAAATTTCACGTTTAGTTGATTTCTGCTGCAGATTTGGAACGATATGAAACCAAACACGGCGGCGTTCTTACCTTCGTGTGTGCGATGAGCAAACAGTTTGAGTGCTCGTGCTCGCAGGCGATCTCATACTGAGGCAACTTGTCGGCCAGCTGCTGGACGAAGGCGACCACCTCCTGGTGCCAGGGAACGTTGGCCATGGTGAGACTGCTGGCGGAGCTTTCCCCACAGTAAGTCACGCCCTGAACACACAGAGGCACCGAACACAGAGCTTTTTAAAGCATCCAAAAGGCAACCATGCAGGAAACAAACACAATGCCTATTTATACACCTAAGTACAGTAATTATGTCCTCAACACGTCTTTTCCAAGGCCTGAACTGCTGGATTTTTAGGTGACATAAACACAGTTTTTAAATAGAGATTTCGAGCGTCATTATAACAGAAATGTGATCTATACTGAAGCAGCATCCTTAAACTTTATAGATGAGAGCCACAGAAAACAAGTTACTCTGGATATCTGCCCATTTACACTCACTGTAGTAAAAGTAATGTGTTCCACATAAAAATGTCTGCACTCATTTTAGCAGGTTTAAAGAAAAAAAAAAGCATTTAGGTCCATTTTTAGGTGCATTCTGGCAGCTGTGAGTTGTTTCAACATTAGTTTGAGGGGAATGCTTAAATGTGGCGTAAAGACGTGACCCGACTGGGGAAAATTCAAGCTTTAGATATTTAAGGGTAGTTTGTTCATCATCAGTTAAGTGTTCTCTAATGCAGATCCACACGCTGAAGACCAAAAATAGAGTTTTAAAACAAGGTTGTTCATCCTTAAATAAAAAACCTTTACCTGCACCATTCAAATCAAATCAAATTGTATTTATATGGCACCTTTCATACTTCAAAAGCAACACAAAGTGCCTCACAGAGGCTAAAACATACCAACCCCCCCACCTCAGGAAGTGATATACACAGCAATAACTTCGGGTTATCACTATTAAACCTGGAGGCTGATCAACTGCAGAATTCAGATGAAGAGCAGCAGGGTGGAAGTATTTTCTGATCAATAGTGGCAGAAATCAAAAGTCCGTCATGGAGGAGACAACATGAGTCCGACAGAGCAGGGAGGAATCAGGAAGCTGGTGGAACTACTTCCATACAAACCAATGTCCTCCGATACAAGACGAGTGGCAGCAATTAGATGCATTATCAGTTTTTTTAGCTTTGAAACAACAAGACTATTCAGAGAAAAGTTCCAGTTATTTTAATGATCACATAAAGAAAGAGAAGCTGTTCTTTTATTCATAGTTTATCATCTTTCTGTGTGAAGCAGTCGCTTCAGACCAAGGCATCTAATGGGAATATGCTTGCTTTTCAAGTACCTCACCTACGGTTATAAATTCTCTAAAAACTCATCTGTGCACAAGTTTTTGCCACCAGAAATATCTCTCGTGGCTTTAAAGTTATTAAGATATGACTATAAACATATGCAAAGCAATGACCAATTCTGTAATTCAGTATTACATTTATATGCCCAATATACTATCTTATATATGTAGCCTCAATAAATCATAGTTTAAAAAGAAAAAATAAATAAAGCTATACATCTCTGAAGCGATTCTCAAGAAAACGTTGGGAACTGTACAAGACTGCAGGGGTTGCTAGCTTCTGCAGCTGAGCTCCCTCAGAGCTGCTAACTCGCCCCACTCCCAGTGAGTTCAGTTTCTATGATCACACACAGCAGACACGAGGCCAAGCAAGGAGCTGCAGCACTCAGGGAACTGTGAGATAGGCTTGAGTTTGCTGAGAATTCGCTCTGCTCGCTCATAGGCGAGCCAGCACTTCTTGAGCTAGCAGTCAAGCCTCCAGTAGGCTTGCGTTCCAGCTAAAGACTTTACTTGGCAGCCTCCTGGGTTCGCCTGGTCCCCAGCCCTATCTCAAGCCAGCTTCCTGGAGCGAGTGACCTCTGCTGTAAGCTCCTGTTTGACCAGGATCAAGCTGTACAATTATGCCAACAACAGAGCCGGGTGCCTGCATGAGCATGAGGTTAAACTGCAGCACAGTACAAGAAAGTTTTCTGAGGAAAAAAATAGATCAAAGGGGTGTTTACAGCAGTATTTCCTCAAATAAAGACCAAAATAATAAGTTTTCTAAGAACTGATTTCACCTGTAAACAGTTCCCAAAGACATGTAGCAATCATTGACTTTACAAATAGAGGTGAACAACGCTCCCTGAACTTACCAAACTAAAAATGTCTGTACAGAAGACATGTCTGAGAAACATTTCCACAGACTGAAGAACTGCCTGGTTCTGCCAGTTAGCCGAGCACAACTTACATTTAAGGACTATACAGAACCAAATCAGTTTGAGTTTGTTCAGTGATTTATAATGCGTTCTACTCTTTGCAATATCTGCAACTGAGCTGAATTACACTTCAGATGGCTGCCTTCCATCAGAGTTATATACTGGAGCTCATGGACAAGGCAGCACTGCAGCCATTTCCAAACTATGGTCCTAAAGCCATACACATCAGGGTAATGGTTCGCCTGGGAGTGCTCTCCCTTCTGCTCAAACACAATCATTCAAATATGCAGAATATTAGAGCCCCTTATGCTAACCTTAAGCACCACAACCAAAATGCCCAAGTCTGACAGTCTAACAGAAACTAATTTCTTAACTTTAATTAAAACTTAAACCTCCTTTAATGCACTTTGAAGGAAGGAGGACCAAATTGTCATAGCTCTCCAAACTCTGGTGAGTCTTCACAAAAGTAGTAATCCAAGTAGACACACCCATCCTTGCACATAGAGGAACTTTTTGTAGAAAAGTAACACCCTCCGATCCTCAATTAGGTAACTATCAGCAAGAAAAACCACAGTAGGTGCTGTAGGAACCTTTTGCAGTTCCTTGAACCTTTTCAGGAATAGGGCCGTTTTTTTCATGCATTCGGACATACAGGAACCAGGGACCACGGCCCTCAGTTCCTGGAACCATTTTAGCTCCTTTAGGGTCTTTACTGGGCTCCACAGGAACGTGACGTAGGTGTTTGGTGGCTGGAAGCTCCGCCCCTTGTCTGAAACATTTACTCATACGACACGGACACATCCGGCGCCTGTTTAATAAGTTAAACTCAGACGTCGTCTGCGGCGCTCTGCTCTCCTTCTTTCCTCCATGAAACGAAGAAGTATCGCCCGCTGCTGGATTCTTCGTCTCCTGACTCTCGCTGTGAGCTCTTCCAGCCTCCATCTTAGACGCCTGATGTGATCGTCCATGATTAATATCACCGTCATGCAGACCATGAACACGGCGGCCTCCTCGCTCTCCATGTTAGCTTCTTGGTGCTGTTGTTTTCTTCTCTCCTTACTTTTCACGGGTTTTGTTCTGTTGCTGAGTGGCGCTAAAGTAACACGTCTGTGGCAGACGGCTGCGTCACATCAGTCCCTGTCGAGGCCCCCGACTCATGTGAGAATGTGAGAACTTCTTAGAATGTTTCTGTCCGAATGCAGCCGGTGATTATTGAATATGTGTTTATGGACACGTCTGCGAGTTGCATAGAAAAATCAAGAGAAAGAACAGAGTCCTTTCTCTTTCAGTTCAGTCTCAACAAAACTGGGAATACAAAGACACCAGTGTATAAGCAGCCTGAGCTTTATTCATGCTGTGGCACATTCCGGTGGAGAATAGCAATTTTCTTTGAGCCTCAGAGAAAACAAATGAAATCAAAAACTTATTACCTGCAGAGTCTCAGAGCAGATTTACTATACGGGTCCCATATACGAGAACTGAATAGATAAAAACTTGTGACACGAAACCGCTTCATAAATAACGGTCGAAAATCATACATGTAATTTCACCTCATTGTTGCATTTCCACTGTAATTCTTATTTACTTTAATGCTCCTTCCTGCCACCACCTTTCAGCTCACTGTGTTTAGAAAGAGCCATTTTTGGCTTTTCCAGAGCATTATTCTGGATAACACTCCAAAGAAGAATAAATATCAGAAACTTCACTATTTAACAAGATCCATGTCAAGATAACCTTCTAAAACCAATATAGTGGATTTCCACACTGGAGTATTTACTCGCACCCTTTAGATAAGACAAACTTTCTCCCATTGTCTTGTCTATTTTCAGAGCACCATTCACATCTAATCTGTGCTATCTGCTGGGGATCTGCAGATGGAACCACACCAGTCTTGAGGGGCTGTGATTCCACTGCACAAGCAAAACAGAAACAAACAAAGTGCACAGAACCATTAGGGGCTGAGTTTGAAGAGACTGTAAGGGGGTGGCTGGGGGGAGGTGGGTCAAGAACGCTGCACAGAACTGATGAGAGACCTTGGTGTTATCAGCCTTGCCTGGAGGCCCGCTGAATAAAGATCAACTATCCAGGAGTTGGTATAAATCACCGGGAATGGCGAAGGCAGGAGAGAGCAATGGGAGAGATGGGTAAAGATCTATATGGAAGGAATTAATGTACTGTATCAACTGGGTAAGTGTGTGGGGGAGATGGAGCAAACGAATGAGAGCCCTTCACCTTTTCAGATAATCTATTTGTTCCACCTTCAATGAAAATCATAAATATTGATTACTAAAGCCCAAAAAAAAAAAGCAGTGCGTGTCCCGCACCTCTGTGCCTTCCACTGAATTCATCTCTGCACATTCACACCTTTACCCAACTCTTTCACTCTCTCTGTTATTTATTTTCCCAAAGAAGTGAGCGACCAGTGGCAGGTAAGTGGCATCGATGCTGCACTGGGATGATAAATCACACACCGGACAACAACCAAACAGTGGATGGTGAATAGCACTGGGTTGCACCATAAAATGATGAATAACTAATGGGTCGATAAGAAAGATCTTGCCACTGGTAGCTGTGGACAAGCACATATCCATGCTATTCATCATTTTTACAGGTCCACACTTTATCTTGATTAAACTCATGCACATTACTTAAATCATTGCATTAAGAGAAGGGTGACAAATGGACATTTATGAATAAGGAGGGAGAAAATGTAAGAGATGCAGATGCTTCTTCTGAGATGTGTTTTTCTTGCATGATCGAGATCTCTTTGTCCTCTTAGAGTAAGTCCACTGCTAATACGTGAGCTCTTTTACTTACGTTACTGACATTCTTAACCTGTACAAATCTCACAAACTCTCATCTTTTGGGATCCTCGACTTGGTCTAAAGCAACTAAAGGTGTATTGGAATTACAGAAGTTTAAATTAACTTACAACAGCATGTTTGAGGTATCTGGTCCTCGAATTTAAATGGAATAGGGCCGCAGGGCTCAATGTCCTCTGATTGGTCAGCAGTGACGGCTGATTGGAGAGCTGGTCATGAGATAGAGTAACTTCTTCTATCAAACCAGCGTGGGGTGCACTAATTACAGGCTCATGATGCTGAAGTCGATAGCTTGCTCACAGCTCAGCAGTCAGAGGGTTTTTATCTGTTCAGTAACAGACAATATAGTGATCATAGGTGGGAAGAGGGAAAGTGAGGGGGCAGGAAGAGCGACGAAGGAGAGATAACTGAGCAGAAAAAAAAGACGGGAGAGATTAGGAAGTGACTGAGCGTTCACCCCGACAGTGACCCTTCAGATCGCAGAGACGGCTAAATAATTGATTGTCAGGATGTGGTGAGACTAGTTCTGTTTCCAATCTGAAGGTCAGACTTGGACAAAACAAAGAAGTTGGAATTTATACCAAGAAGAAATCTTTACAAACAGGGAAATAAGGAAGGTGCTCCAAAGAGCTGGACTCTGGGCGAATGGGAGGCCAATATGAAACATAAGAATAAAAAAGGCTCTGTCACAACCACCACCAACTGAACCAATGCATTTGTGAGGAAGTTGGACTAAAACTCAGGCTGTTGAGTTATGATGTCAGAACCATCTATGAAGTGGGGCGGTTATACCTCAGGAGGAAGCGCAGTCGTCTGCCAATCAAAGCTCAGATGTCTCCCGATTTTCCCTGAGCACATGTCAAAGTGTCCTTGGGTAAGACACTGAACCCAACATGGCTGCCGACGCATCCATCGCTGGGTGGATTTGTGCGTCAGGGAGTGAAGTATTCAGTAACCTGTGACACTGTACATCCTAAAATGTGCTGTATGCTTGTGTGAATGTGTTCATGTGGCCTGTGAAGTGAAAACGCTGCATAATCCATCTATCATTAATACAAAAATACTGCAAAAGTGTTTCCTTTCACTGCGTCTCTGTTCGATTAGAGGAAGCAGTGCAGGCCTTTCAAAGTGGGTGTGGCTTAATCTTTTAAACATCTCAGCTTCTCACACAGCCACATTTGCTGAGGTGCTCTGATTATAAATTCACTCCAGTGCTTCCAGCTGTCTTGTAGGAGCTGTACTCACTTTGATATAATGAAATGTCATGTTGTGGTGGATCAATACACACACCTACTGCGTGAGGAATCATCAATAGAACAGCGAGTCTCTGCGGATCATTTCAGTCCTTTTTTCTAAACTCATGAACAGGCCTTGATGAATTCAGCCATGAAGCAAGCTGTTGATTACTTAAACACAACCCTGTCCCTTTGGGGTCACCTTGGTCTGAAAATACGTAATTCAGGGAGCCGCTGAGCTTTGTGGGGTGCTGTGAGGTGACGGACTGAGATCAGAGTAAATCTGTCCAGCATTTTTATCGCCACCCACCACCTAACATCATGCTAGTGTGAAGTCAGAGCTTCTTCGCTTTGCTATTAACAACAAATCTTAATCAGCAGTTTTATAGTTCACTGAACTTAAAAAGTTTATTGTCCAAATAGACAAAGAACAGCAAATAAAATACTCGGTTTACTTGGTAAACTACCTTTCAACCCGACCTAAATGCACAAGTTGGGGTGATTAAACCTTATCTGAGGTCCCAACTTGGAGATTCAACTTCTTTTGCGTTCATCACAGCACTCAGAGTTGTTAAAGGGGAAGATCGATGCTTTTGGATGCTGCAGCGGCGCGCATTGATGTGTAGAAAGTGTGTAGAAAGCCCCCATAAGCCCCCCTAAGCCCCCCGATAACAACAACAAGGCAGCTCTGAGTGCAATAGTACGCGTTCATTCATTCATTCGTCTTAAAGTATTGGTGAAATAAAGACAGATAAAGCCTTATTTAGAGCACTCAGTTATATGGATAAACGTGGATCTCGGGTGATCTAAATAGCACCTGAAGGACGCCGACTTTCACCAAACTGTTAACGGTGAGTAGATGAAAGTATTTTATGCAAGAAATAAGATCCAGATTTAAAAAAAACAATCCTCCGCTTTAACAACTCTTGATTGTTGTGATGTTTTCAGCTTTATTTCTGAAAGTGAATGCTGGAGACTGGACAGAAGGAAAATATTTCAACCGTCACATGAGGACAAAAACTCAGAGGCTGGAAGTGACGGGAGAATAAAAATGAAATAAAGGCCACAGAGTAAAAGCGCCGAAGAGAGAAAAATTGCTTTTTCAGTTACTGTGATCAAATTAAAGGTGACACTCAAGCATGAACATTGTGATTGGAAAAATTAGCGACACGTTCATGGTCTGTAGAATAATAACAAGATCTGATTGGCTTTTTTTCTCCTTTCTGGATAAATACATATTCAGATGATGCAGCAGTACAACTTAATTTAAACACATTTGTAAAGCAAACCAAACAAAGCAGGAAATAAAAAGCTTGGACACAGCGTCACGGCTTAAATGTTCCCATAGCCCGAACAACGTAGCAGCACCCAGTGTTAAGCATCGATACGGTCATGCAACGTCTGCTGCAAAAACAGAGCAATAATCGCTTTAAGCTTTTTGGAAATGTGCTCAGAATGGACCTGGCATGTAGAGCAGAGGCAGTAAAAGCTGTGCAGTGTCTGCTTTGTTGTTTCAACATTAATGCACAGAGAATATTGTACATCAACAATATTTTGTTATGATTTCATTCCAAAACGTGGACCCTCCCAATCTGACCTTTGCCACCCGTGGAAAGCGGAGAGGTGTCCCGTTTTTCTTCATATTTGGTCTGTTATGGAAGGTAGATGCTTTCTGTAGTAACTGAAGTTACTACGAAACATTAAAGAGACACAACATCCTTTGGAGCACACAGGCTCTGATATAAGAGCAAACAAGACTGAATGGAGATGAATAAGAATTACATGTTTGTTAGGCTCCTCAGGGCTTAATGGGTTAGTGAATTATTATTTGTATTAACTGGAAAAGTCAGCCCATCCACCTCTGCAGGCTGGACATTAACCAGTTCACAAATGTTCACGTCCGACACCGTTCAGCTTAAATATCTTCTTTTCATCTTGATAAATTCACTTAGACACAAGCTTAGCGACAACATCCTACAGAGGCCAATAAGTCATTAACGTTTCCACGCATGGATGCAATCCTCAAAGTGAAGTCATTTATATATTTTCAATGGGTTCCTCATTTTAATCATCCACATGTGATGATTTTCTAAAAGACACAAAATGTGGTGACTGTAATGTGAGATAACTGCCGTCCTCCATCAGTCAGAGCTGTGAACAGGACCCGAGACACCGTCCAGCTCCACACAGATTACTCAGAGGACATGCCTGCTACTGAACACTTCTGCAGAGGAAGGCAGTTTAAAAAGTGGACCACAGTTCATCAGAGAGGAGACATCAAGTGTCTTTTACAAGAACAAAGTCCCCGTCTGTTATTGTAATACATTTTAGGTACCTCTCAACAGGCCTGCAATGAATCTCCAAACCAACCTGCGTCACCCAGCCAGCTCCTCCTCAGTGTTCATAAGAGGGCACCAAAGGAATGATGACAGGAGTCTGATGTTGTTAGCTTTAGCCCGGCTCCCTGCTGGCAGCCAGGTTTGACTCTCACAGGCTCAGAAACACTTTCACATACCCCACCAGTGCATGTGGCCCTGCTGTCTGTTTGCTGTCACATACATTTGACCTCGACTTCTCAGCATGAAACCAGCTCCCTCATCTCATTATTTAGTGAAAACGTTGTGCTTTCATAGTTAATCTGTTTGAACTGGTTAATATGTTTGATTTGTGTGCCTGTTGCACAGATTACTGCAATTTGTTCTCTTTTTCCTTATAAACGCAGCAGATATCCAGTCCTTTTTTTTCACTGAAGTATATTACAGAAATGTGTCATTTGCACATAGGACCTATACAGCATAAGGACACATAAACCATATTTTTTTAATTCCAGCAAATAAAAAAACTCATTAAATGTTGCACAGAACCTAAAAAGTAAGAATCTACTGTTAAATCTGAGCTTCTTGGATGTAAAAGATGTAAACGTTCATAGATATGTTTTATTATAAAACTGATCTAAATGTTTTTGGTAACATTGCATCATCAAATGTACTCATTTTTTATTCTTATCCCTGTGAAGTTAAGAGTTCAGGTAGGAATTGCTCATTTAAAAAGCACCAAAGCAGGCTAACTGTTCAAATCCAAACTATGATACAGTCTCTAAGTTTAGCAGCTAAATACACAAAGGAACGGCTTAAAGTCACCACCTGTCCTGCATTTGCTCCTTTTTCTACATCATCAGATGCATGTTATGACAGGAGAGTTCTCCGTCCTCAGCAGGGATGTCAGCAACATACTGAGACACTAAAACAGATTTTACTATTTTACTGCTTTTGGAAAATTGTCCCCAGTCCCACTTGAGCACCAACTTTAACAAACTATCTATGGCTACAGTAAATGTTTCCAGCAGGAGGGTTAAGCCAAGCCACAGTCTGAAGCTGCTGTTCCTAACTCAATCCAACAGATGGCTTGTAATGAAGAAAGTTCTGGGAAACCTTCATTGGAAAGTGTTCTTGCTACATATTCCTACTCTTTATAAGTCTCTGGTGTGTCTTACCTGCAGGATAACGTTTTGTCTTGCATGCTATTGTCTGGATGACTACTTTTTACTGAGCAGTTCCCAAATATAGACCATTCAATTCAGCAAACTGTGACTGGAGAACAGAAGGTTAAAGGAAGTAACAGCAGCAGTAGCTCAGAGTGAGAGGATCCCTGTGGGGGGTGTCCTGCGGTTAAGTAGCCCAGGTTGAGAGGCCGTGGGGAGGTATTCCAAAGGCGAGCTCCGTGTGGGAAAAGGTAGTTAATGAATGCATCTCATGTTCTTTTGCCTTTTTAGGACATTTAGGATGATGGAGGCATGAAATGAATACACACATCAGTGCCTTGATGTGTGTATTCATGTGCAAGGGCTGAAATATGTTCAAAGCAATCAGCTCGCACCTACGCAGTGAAATTAAAATAGTATCGGCTACTACTGAATACAAACTCTGGTTGACTTCAAAGATCAGGACTCTCTCTGATCTCTGCTATCTAAAGTTGAGGCAACTAATTATGAGTGTAGGCAGTTTTTAAAGGGGGAAAACTGCAGACAACACAGTTTTTACTCTGATACGTGATCAAAACAAAAAGTTCAATAACGTATCTCCTTAGTTTTTAAAAACAAAGCAAACAATTGTTTTGGGTTTTAAGGTAAAGGGAAAACTCATTCAACTGTGGCAGCGTTAATGATCGTGGTTTACGACCTCAGAGAAGGATTGTTGTTATGCCAGCAGTGCCGTGGAGGCTCTCTGCTTCACACTTCTGACATTTTTAGTCTCAGATATTCCCTGAAAATGTCAGGCGTGCGTCTCGATGCACACGATAGGAAAGTGAAAATAATCTGGAACAATTCCTCTGAATCAGTAGAACCTTTAAACTCAACCTAAAAAAAAAAAGTGTTCATAATTCTGCTGAAGACAGTGCTGCCACTTACAGACAAAAGATCCACTGACCCCCTCTCCTGCTTCTTCCTCCATTTTTTCTGGGATCATACCTCGATGTGATGCAATGAATAATGAACTCAGACTCAGGCAGATTCGTCACTATGACAACCATAGCTCAGACTGCCGCTGGGTGCCACCCACACTAATAATACTGTGCCCGCCAAATGACCAGGATGAGGTCAGTGTGGTACGCAGCCCACCCCTCTAATGAATTATCCCACTTATACGGTTACATAAAGGATTGTGCGAACTGAGTCTTAAATCTGAGATGGTGAATAAAAAGACAGAAGGAAGTATAGTGGAGAAGCCCTGCTCCGCTGGAGTCTGTTTGTTGGGAGAAATGAAAAGACAAATAGTGGCAGAATCAGCCCGTGTAAAATGGTTTGTGACCTTCATCTAACAGAACAAACAGCAGTGCTTGGAAATGTGCACAGAGGCAGCAGCCAGCAGCTCCCAACGTGTTCGCTACACTTTCATTTCATCCGTCCAGCTTTTTAACTGAAGCATGCATTATTTCTGATGACACGAGACAGAAGCACACTGCTCAGCATAAGAAAGGCTAGACCCACCGGCTCCTTGGGCTGAAAATATACTTGCTTTTTACTATGTGTGTGCGTGCGTGTGTGTGACGGCTGCTTCGTGTACCCTTGCTGTGAGTGTGAGCTGTACACGTGCACAGAAATGTGTGGAGGCCAACATGACAGGATATCTGATGCTCTTCCTCTACTGTCTCCATATTCAGTGTGGGAGCCATAGATTGTTTTGCTCATCATTATTTGGAATTTGTATTTGTTTGGTCTGGTTGCCACGGTGATACGTGGGGTTTGGGTCACACGGTTGTCGTAGGTTACAATAGTTGCTGAATCACCTGCGCTGGAGAGGAGAGACGCGAGTTAGGTAGCCGTCATTTTTGCTGACCGCTTTTAGTTTAGTTGTACGGCTTTGATACAAGCGCGATGTAATGGGAAGGCCACTCGTAACCTTTTGTTTATTATTAAATACTCTGAAATTTACCTGGACCCACCGTGTTCAACGGAGCGTCAGACAAAACATACCGGACCTATTCTCATATATATATAACATTCAGTATTGCCACTCTGGAACCTGTACTGTCCGAGTTTGCTAACGGGTGTAAGACGCATCCAAGTATGTGCACAATCGCACTAAAAACTGGGCCAGATGGCTACTTAAAGGCAAAGTTAAAAAGCAGCTACATTTCTTTCCTTTCTGGTGTTCCCAAACCAGCCGGCACAGACGGATCAAACGCCCCTTCGGACTGTTGTTCAGTCACAGGTGAATGCAGTAGATGGCGTGTGACTCAGCCGCAGCGAGTTTAACATTTTCCGGGTTGACAAACCACGAGACTCCACTAAGACGAGGGGGGGAGGACTGATGTTTTATGCCAGTGATGCTGGTGTTGAAAAGAAGATGTTTTACCCGGAGAATCATCTTTGTGATGCCATCGACTGTAACGTGACAAAACAATCAGATGTTTGTCAAATCAGCTGATTTAGGAACAAACGGACCCGTTTTAGCCAATAAAAACACTTCTATCACAAATATCACGACTCACCCCCACTTCTGACCATAATTTCAGCTTCTTTTAGCAGCTCCAACCTGATCAAAAACATGTTTTTTTGTTTGACATTTCTGGGCTGCGTCTTGTTGTTTCATTATATAATTCCATGTGTTGAGCAATGATAAATAAAATGAAGCTTGAAAATAAGAAATTATTCATCATCTGAAGGAAGTGAAGTGTGGCTTTGATGATTAATAAGAGGTTATAGGCGCAGCTCGACTCCGAGTGCCACAAAGGCAGATGCTCATTTGCCTCATTTGAAATATTCAGGTACGTTTGGGAGTTTTGAACTAATTTAACACAGGTTTTAAAGCGATTGGCAACATGTTTTTCCTACTTACGTCCCTGCAGTAACAGCGACTCCACAAGGAGAGTAAAACCTATGCATGTATTGTGAGACATGTTTGAAGCTACCCATCAAGAACTTGACTCCATTTAAACCAGCCAAGTAGCTGGTGCTGATTCATTTGGTTTAGAGAAGTAAAGTAGGAACTGAAATAAGATTCCAGAGATGCTGTCGAGTCTTACCTTGACCTCAATGAAGTCGGGCTGTCCCAAAGCAATGAGCTCAGAGTAGGCCTGCATCTCCTCCACATTCCAGGCCTTCACCAGCGTCAGTCTGTACACGGTCCTCTGCCTCTGGATGTACAAACGGGGATCGATGAAGGAGTCAATAAGAGAGGAAACAAACAAGCCAGTTTCCTAAATGTTCATATATTCTTTATAGTGGGCAAAGATTTTAAAAACTATTAAGCTCCGTGTTCAATCTAAAATAGAATAAAGACAAAAACTGAGGGATTTAGTTCTAGACGACTATCGTCTTATTTTGAATTTGACGCCATCAATTTATTCTATTTTTCCATCGATTTTCCTTCTGAAGCTGAAGTAAAACTTTCCAAATCATGCGATTCCTGATGCTATAATAATTCACATGGACACAAAGGTCTATATCACTCAAACAGCAGCAGGTTTTGAATATAAGATCCCTCTGTGCCATTTGTGATGTGCAGACATCATCCAACTGAAATAAAATAAATCTGATAATTACAATAGCTTTGAATCAGCTGCAGATTCTTTACACGTACAGAATCTGCAGCTTTGGGTGGGTGTCGGGAGAAAAAACATCTGATCTATACCTCGTTCAAGCTGTTTTTGATGCACAGCAGCAGAAAGTTGATTATTGACAATGTGACGAAGCAGAAAATACGCAATCAAAGACAAACACGACACGAAAGAAATGGTAAGAAATGACGTGACAAATGGTTAATATGAAAAAAAAACAAGTAAAGAATAATGGGAGAAGAGAGCGCACCCTTTCCTTCATTCTCTCCCAACTTGCACTGGAGGTTATCTTTCAGCCTGGTAGGGAAGGGATAATTGGCCAGTGGCAGCAGGGAGGTGAGGTATTTCAAGCTGCCTCTCTTCCATATCTGACACTGAGGCACAACTCTATCAATTCCCAGTGCACTGACAGGGAGGCCAGGTGGAGGAGAGGAGGAAAGCAGTCAAACACAGAGCAGAGAGGGATAAGTGCCCTGGATGGATGGATGGATGGAGATGGAGATGGAGTGCACCATGAAATGTGAAATGACTTGGGAACATATAGAGTTGAATGAGGCACAGGGCTGATGGCAAAAGAAACAGATTATTTTCAGATGAGGACAAAGATAGACCATAATATTGGGTTGAGGAGCACACATGTAGGTACATCAATAATAATCATCATTATCATTTCAATCTATAATGCAAATTAAACATATTTTTTCACACAAAAATTCCCTCGTATTCACGTTGTCTGCTGTGTCAATACAAGGGTTTCTGATGCAAATGCTCCCCTGAAGACACGCCCTTCAGAAGCATTTATAACATATTCACTGGGGCATATCAAGAGCTCCTATTTGAATTAAAGTCGTGCTTGTGGGCGCCAAAGGCCAAACCACTGCTTACATTTAGTTACTGTGGCACAGTCCCACGGAGGGATCAAAGGCAACATTATAATCACATAATAATAAAGAAATGCACATAAAGGAAAACATCCCACCTTTGGTGTGAATCTACTTATGCTGTATACACATGAAAATGCTGAGGCAGGTGAACCGGATGGATTATTAGATGTATTAATGACTTCATGAAACTGTCGAACAGGATTACCTGAAATATGCACGAAATGTGCCACTTTATGACAAAAGTAGGACTTTGCTGTCACCTACCTGGCCTCAGGGGGGTGGACCTTTAGCCACTTGGAGAGTGAGCAATCAGTTTTCATATCAACAGCATCCAAGATTAAATATGTGCTTTGGGCTTATGTGTCCGCTGATGCAGATATGGGGTTCAGATTTGGATGAAATGCAACAGTTTTGATGGGCCTGTTAATATTTGCTGTCATCATCACGCTGTTCCCAGAGGCTACTGTTCTTAAAATGGGGCAGTCGTGACTCAGCAGGAAGAGTGATTGTCCTCTAAAAGGAAGGTTGGTGGTTTGACCCCCGGCTCCAACACATGAGTCCCACATTGTCCCCAATATGCTCACTGGAGTGTGACTGTAGAGGAAAAGCGCTGCATGTGTAAAACGATGAATGCTGTACGAGCGTTGAATGAGAAACATTATGCAGTGCTTCATGGAAACAAAACGTGTTTAAAAAGATATGAATATTGACTATTCACCAACAGCTCATTAAAACTTGCTGAAAAATGTCAAAAACTGATTGAATAAAGGCGGTCGGATTGATCAACACTCATGGATGTATGAAGTAATGTCCCCAGTTTACAGTAATGTACAGAGTAGTTACAGACTGATTGAAAAGGCTGTTTTGGAACGTATGCAACAGTCCATCGTTGTTCGGTATCCTGTCACTGATCAAAAATTTTGTATTTTAAGGGGGAACTCCGGTATTTTTAAACCTTATTTCTGGCATGAAATACGTTCATCTCCTCACCGAGAACAGTTTGGTGAAAGTCGGCGTCCTTCAGAAGATATTTAGATAACTGGAGATCCATATAACGGAGAGAACGGGGCTTAGAGGATGCAGCCTCTAAATAAGGCATTATCTGTCTTTATTTCACCAATACTTTCAGAAGAATGAATGAAAGAACGTGTGCTAAAGCTCTGTTAGCTCAGAGCTGCTGTGTTGTTGTTATTGGCGGCTATCGGGGGGCTTTCTACACACTCGTCTACTGGGATGATGTCATCGACGCCCGCCGCTGCAGCACAGCTCATTTAGTTGACGGTAACACAACGAAGAACACAACGGGGGGGGGGGGGGGCAATTTAGGTTTCAGCACCTAAACCAAGAACTTTTCCATGTATGGCGTCTGGGGAAGTTGGGAATAAAACCAGCAACATTACAACTGGAGGACCACGACTCTGCAGGAGCCTCACGTTGACTTAAAAAATAAAAAGACGACGCAGGTGCACTGCAATGATCTATGCTAACCTTCCACTTATGATCACCTCAGGCCGACTGCTTCCTGAAGCATTAACGACGGGAAGCTCGTCGCTGATGCTTGTAAACGAGATTTTAAAGCCCACAAGTTTCTCAGTCGTCTGGTCGTTGACCAAAGCATAATTTTTACGTAACACACAAACAGCGAGAACTGATTTACTCAAAGTCATGAAACCTGCAGGGCGATCGGATGAACTTTGTCAAGCTGTAGAAGTTCACGTGGACGCACATCGCTCATTTAGCATGTTTTTATTCTACGAGACAAAATGGCACAATTCAAACTTAATGTTGACATGTTAAAGACTACAAATCAGTCACTAAATAAGCCCCTTTCTCCTCTTGATTAACATATTAAAGGTCTGAAGTGCTCCTTATCATTTGAGACAGCTCGCAGTCATCATGCAGGAAAGAGTAAATACAAAACACATTTAACTCAGTGAGAAGTCCACAAAGAAAAGTAGAAATCCTCAGGGATCAATGTCATTAAAATCCTGTCGTTCAGCGTATTTATGACGAAAGACGAGACAGAACCATTACAAATGGGCCGAAGTATAATGGTTAAACAGAATGAGAGCCGAAGGGAATGTAGCACTGGAGCGGTTTTATCTGGATTATCGTGTTTTCATTAATTCAGCTCATTTACAGGCTGAAAAGCAGCACCGTATGCTGTGAGATAATTTAATGTTTAATGAAATTAAACAGACTTAATCAAAGCTGATGTGAACAGATATTCTGACCTGGCAGAGCACCATAGCAACGAGTTCATGGCAACTAAAATATTCAGAGATTTGACTTCAAGTGCTATAAAAATAAAATACATCAAAACTGTGAGTGCTTGTTGAAAAGGTTTAAAACTAATAACCATCATCGTTTTAGCTTGAGTGCAGTTAGCTCTTATGAGCCCTGTTTAATCTCCATCATCACTAACCGGTTTAACAAAATGCAGCAATGTTTTTAACGTGATTTAGGACGATTCTGTCGTTTAATTAGACCTTACAGTTTTAGGACAGGACCGAGTTGAACTACGCCTGAACCACATGTTTACTCATTTTAATTTGGGGTTTTATGCACCGAAGAACTTCAGCGATGTTACAAAATTCACTGTAGTCACACCTCAGAGAAAATGCCACCAACGTACCGGGTGAGTGAGGCATGCACAGCTTACAGCTGGAGAGCAATTGATCTGTTTTTCTCCTTTTTAAGCAGAACTTTCTGTTTAAGCGACATACAGTTCAATCCCTCACTGATAAGGCCACCTGGGTGGAAACCAAATTAGTGAAGTGGGGAGCTTACCTTCTCTCCAAGAGCCCTGAGGCTGTCCAGGAAGCGGGGCCAGAAGTCCTTGAAAAGCGGTCGGTCAATCTTTTTCAGGCTATCTTTGGTGCTGGCATCCACACTGACATACAACTGAGTAACTGGCACCAGGCTCCTGGAAATGAGAAAAGATATCGATGGAAGCGAGTCGGGCAAAAATGATGAGAAAGGCAGAACACAGTCTATGGGGCAGTTAGAGGAGAAGTACATGCATGTGCACACAACAAAAGAAAACACCAACTAATGCACATTTCTGTGTACTTTCTCATTAAGACTTTCTGAATGTCAAACATTTAGGCTGAAAGATCTTTTCAGACCGGAGATGGGTAACAAAAACAGACGTGTGTTAATGTTTCTCATGGCTTCATTTACACAAACATCAGGCAAACTTTTTTCAAATGAAGACATCGTTGATATTTTCCTCAGTATTGAACTCTGCTAATAAAAGTGAGAGCAGAAGGATGAACTGCAGCAGTGAACAGAAGTATGAGAAAGGATAGAAGCTTCAAAAACTCAGAGTTTTTCTTACGTAAAGATCCAAAACTGAGAAATTATCATAAAACAACTCAGTTCTTTGTCATAAGATGTTCACCTGAAGCAAAAGCTTCTAAATTCTGACAGATGTTTGTACATAAAAGCCAACATTTCCCCCTGATCAGAGCAGCACTGAATAACTCAACAGACTGCAGCAGAAACAGCAGCTTATCTCCACCCAGGTGGCTCTGGAGGACAGGAAAAATGGCTGTCGACTGGTCTCCTTGCTTCACCTTGCTGGATCAGTCTGTGATAAGTGGGCCTGTGACCGGCTGATCAGCTGATGTATGAACCTGGGTAAGATATGTGGTGACAGCCTGGAAGAGGTCAAATGACATGGAGCTTTGCAGAAACCATTCCAACATCTGGAAATGTTCTACTCGTTTTAAATGTACAGCTGCAGTCATGCCTCTTCTTACAAAATAAATGGCTGGTCGTGAACAAACTTCACTGGTACTTTATGCTGTCGCTGCACTTTTCTGTGGAGGTCAGCGTAAACCAAAATTACCCTTCAAAAAGTTATATTTCCATATTTTTTTGGGCTCAGGCAGTTCTAAAAGTTGTGAACAACTGACTCACTGAGGAAAAACAACCAAAATATTCTTGTCTGCAAACATTTGATCTTATGGAAGTAAACGCGTTCTGCGAGAGTTTTGATTGTAGAACTTGAATAATGCTACATTTGTGCAAGCTAACATCGTTAGTGATGCATTTGTAACATTAACATGCTGTTCCAGTGCATGCAGTAAGGAAGGCACACTAATACAGAGCTGTGTTGCTGGGTTGAAGATGCAGAGCTGGGAACAGTCTCCTCAGCCTGTCCCCTCAGACCCACGTCATGCCTCTGGGATGCAGAACCCAAACAACTAGCGCACAAGGACAGCGTTCACAGACAGACAGCCTGAAGAGTCCCACCCCTCACCTGACCCTTGCTGTTTCTCTGTCCCATTAAGGGACCCAACAACACGACACTGCAGTTATAACCTCACCATGTCTGCAAAAAGAGAATCTGAATTCACTGCAATTAATGACAAAATTCAAAGAGAGAGTGCAGCAGCTTAAACCACCTCAGCAATCATTAGATATTCTATCTGTGGGCTTTAAACAAAGTATTGTATTGGATATTGTAACTGGCTCCGTTTACTTGGGCATCTTTCCAGCACCATCAGCAACTGCAGGCCAAAGCCAAAAGACTTCTGGTGCTCATGATAGACCAACTGTTCACTAACACTACATCAATTAAAGGAGAACAATTATACCCCTTTTCCACCAGTTCACACAGGTCCCAGGCACCTTAATGACCATGTCTGTGAAATCATTTGGTCAAATTCCTCACAGATCAAGCACAGCAGCCCTCTCTGTACGCTGTCTGTAGCACTCTGCTCTGAGGCGGTCAGTTTTCGTGTCTGTCCCTTTAAATGAAAATGAGCTGCTACTGCTGACTCCGCCCCCCTCTTCCGCCCAGCGTGCCAACCTTTCGATTTCTCTAGTTTGTTACATACGTTTTGTTCCTTTACCATTAACAGAGATAAAAAAAAAAAGACGTTTTAACTTGTGAATCTTGGAGGCCTCTCAACTGGGATGGCGGCGATGCCCAGCTGAGGGCTGTGTGTTCCTAATGCTAACTAGCGGTTAGCATCAGCTCGTAGTAATCAGACAAAAGAAACACAAAGCACACTTACATAGTCTGTTCTTTCCCCACGGAAGGTCAGTATCGATCCCTCTTTTAGGAAAAGTTTTGTTGCCAGTCCTGCATTGTACTGACCCAAATTGTGGAAGCAGTCCAAGTCAAAATGGTTGGCACACACAGATCAAAAATAAACTTTATCCACTTCCATCGTAGGTCCTCTGAGACTCGGGTCTTATGCAGGGTCACTGCAGCCAACAACAGAGCAACTAACATGCTTAGCTCTCAAACTCAGCATACCTCCAACCGTTTTTCTTCGCTGCCATGAATGAAATTTGCTGTTTTAGAACCTGTAGGGCGTGGTGGGTGGAGACTGGGTGGAGACTGGGTGGAGACTGGGTGGAGACTGGGTGGAGACTGGGTGGAGACTGGGTGGAGACTGGGTGGAGACTGGGTGTTGGCCACTGCTGGAGAGTTCAGGAAGTGGGTCTGGATGAGAAAATTTGTCCGTAGGGAGGGGAGCAGAATCTGACTGGTTGGCCCAGACACGAGGACCAAGAGAGGGAGTGGCCACAGCAGCGCACGCGGTTGTTGTTTTTAATATTCAAATATATTAGTGTAGAAGAGCTAGAAAAGGGATTTTTGCATAATAATATAATATAATATATAATATTTAAACAGAACTCATATCAGTTGGCTATCTAATTATTATTTGATCTAACAGTGCAGAGCCCTTTTCAGAGACATGAAACACCAACACTTTACCAGTCCGTCACAGCCACAGCATCACTTCCTCAGACACTGGTCCTGTTTGTGCTGCAGTCAGACAGGCACTGATTGAGAGCCACGGTGACCACACAACATGTTGCCAAACTCATTCATATTTGTCTGAGTTGAGGACACAAGCTGTGGATGGAAGCAGCTGAAATGCACAGAGACTAAGAAGCATAACTGTTGTTGACTCTAGAGAAGTTTCATCTTCATCCCTCTTTTGGTTCATTTTTGCTCAGCTGTTGAAAAAAAACAAAAAAAAACACACTTGCAGTATATTAGTGAGAAAAACCCTGGAGTCGGACACTTTGGGCAGCTCTGTTATCTACTTATTCAGTGATCCTGATTCTGTTGGATTCCTCTGCCATACATCAAATGAACCCACAATGTGCATGACTGCCCATTAATGTGACAGTTTAGACTCAAGCAATGCAGGAAGGGCCACGTAAAGCTTGAGTTATGCATCGATGTCAGATCAATGCAGAGCTTACAGAGAAGCCTTTAACAAGTCGCCTGCTCAACATGTGTCTGAAGACAACAACGAGGTTTCTGCCGTGACCGAAAACAAAGGCACCGAAGTAACTGTGACTGCTGGGAGCTAAGCAGTGTTGAATAACAGCCACTTTCACTGTTAAACTGAGTTTCTGCAGGCCTGGCAGACAGCAGGCAGGATACTGGTTATTCGGTTAGCGTTATGAGCAAACCCGATTCAATGGCAACCTGTTAAATTTCTCTTCCTCGGGTTCATTACACTTGAGCAAAGCTGCGTGCTGTGTGAACACACACCTGAGCAGCCGGTGGCGTTCAGAATTCCACCCAAACACACTGAGATTACTTCTCATCAGTATTCTGTCTGTTGCTTCAATCGGCTGCTTGACTGTGACCAAACTAAACTAAACTGAAAACTGTTCTTTCTTTCTTTGCATTTAGAAGAAAACCTATTTTCTCTGAGTTGAGACACTCTGATTTAAACTTATATTCTCAACATTTGTCTGTACTTTCCTGAGTTTAATGAATATTTTCTTCTGTTCTTCTAATTTGCATTTTAATGCCGTTTTAAGGAACATTGTCTTGATGCATTGTATCGGGGGGATTTTTATTGTTCTCTCGGTTTATGCTGTTTTTCTCTCTCTTATGCTCGGTGTAAAGAACTTTGAATTGTCATTTTATATGAAATGTGCAACATAAATAGATTTGCCTGGCGATCACCATCCTGTACAGATGAAAACGAGCCCTCTTAGATGGTAAATACGAAGCAGAAAGAGCCACAGCATGTTTGCCTGAGAATTGTCTTGCACAAGAAGCCATCTTTTATGTATTTTTCATATGCTGGCTATAAGTACACAGTGTCTAAGACCACATGCAGTGAGGGTTTACCTCAGTTTTTGTAAAATGATGTGTCGGTGCAGAGTTTCAGAGCGTTTTCTAGTGCCCCCGACAGACTAAAATGTATTTCTGGTTTTAAACCACTAGCAGGAAATCTTTTATGGAGCCAGCTGCTCATGATAAGTAGGAAACTTGCCTCTTTACACACTTAAACAAGGGTGTGAACATTAGCAATCGTGTTGTAAAGGGATACAACATAAAAACATGGCACTTAGACTGAATAACAGCTGCTCATGGAGATATTTTGGAGTGATATAGCTGTTTTTCTTCAATGCCCCCTCAACAATGCAACTAAGGTTGAATGAAAGCTGTCCCACAGCCAACAACACTGTATTGAAATGTAAATGTGATGCAATCGAAATGCTAAAAACACACTCGTCCTCCAGACTTTGAAAGATATGTTTCTTCTACAGAATCACAATAAGCCAAAACAGAGTTATTTTGAAACAAAGCCCATAGAGATCACCCACAAACAGGAGTTATGCTTTTACAGACCTGATTTCCTCTGGGAACTGTGCATTGGTGACCAGGAAACTGGAGATGTGGTGGCGATGGAGGAGGCGAATGAAGGTGTTGATTTCAGGATACATGATTGGCTCACCCACCAAGGAGAGGGCGCAGTGCTTCACTGCCAAACCTTCCTCATAGCGCTCAGGCTTCACTCCAGGGACACCTGACAGTTCAAAAGTCAGAACAACACATCTTAACTGATATGCAACCAATAAAACAAAAAGGAAAAGATAAATCAGAGCTGCGCTGATGCAAAAAGCTGTGGCATACGGCAGCTCAAGGTACCGATTTGAAGTGCCATCAAACTGAGTAATTACTCGCAAATAACTATGCACACCAGAGACGTACGGTGCTCATGAAAGATGAGCTGAATTACAGCAGAGGAGGAGGTTTGGGTCAGGTCCAGAAGCCCTCATTTCAGGTCTTGTCCTCTGAAAGTCTTTGTCAGCTCTGACCACATCCGTTCGATAAGATAAGATCCTGACCATCAAAAGAATCCCCTCACAGTCAGAAAACAAGTTCACTGTTGCAGGTTAAGCCGGTTACAGTGAAGCCAAAGGCAGGATAACTGAGGCAAGTCCGTATTTGGATCAAGATATAAAGTAGAAGCACTGAGCAACCAAAATAAGAAACATTAGGAAACAATAACCTTGTGAACAGCAGCAGAGATGATGTCTGTGTTTATCCAGATATGCAGTTACGCAGATATGCAACTTTAAAGTCTGCTTTATGGTGGTGTTTTGTGCTGATGGCAGAAGCATTTTAACAGCTGCATGACACTGTGAGGACTTACAATGAAGGGAAGAAACAGTAAAAGCCTGATGAGAAGTTGAATAAATTCCATCTAATGCGATGCGCCTGTAGCCACAGCAGATGCCGTGTGATCTTACAGTAAATGCAACTTTGGACTGTTGCCTTCATGTGTTTTAAGAACATCTCTTTGACATCTTACAGCAATAACTGCAAAGACATCAAAAATCATGAGTCTCCCAGAAGAAATCATGCTGAACGAAGCGAGGCGAGCAGACTGAGGGACAAGTGGAAACACCTTAAATACATAAACTACTGCAGCAATGGGGATATTTATATTCTACACGTGCCGAGAGTCTGAGATGCTGCACAGATATCACAGTTCTGCCGTTTCCATCTTTTCATGTAGCCTCAGACAGAGAAGTGGGTATCAGGAAGCAGAACCTTGTTTGCCTTGTTGCTGAGGGTTGTTGTTTGAGGCAGAATCAGGTCCAACACAACAGCTTCTGAGCGCAGCAATTCATTCCCAGCAGGTCTCTCCAGATTAATGTAGAGTCAGTGGTTATTTAACTTCACTGAGGGCCATAAAATTCATTCATTTATTGGAAGACTGCTTTTATAAAGAACCTTAAGCTTCCTTTGTTGACTCCAGGTGCATTTTGACCACAGGAAGCTTTTCCAGGACTTTCATCTAACCCCTCCATTTCCACAGCAGGACTAAACAGAGTTCCAGGGAGATATTTAAACAAGAAAACTTCAGGTCCCATCATTTTGTTCCTGCCTTTCTATCTCAGCCAACTCCAGTTCAATCTGCACCGCAGCTTGTAAAATCTGTTCATTTCAAATTTTACGAAAGGACCGGTTGTTACGGTTTGTGAACACGACATTCAAACTCAGCCATTCGTGCCCGTTTCAGTCAGGTGGGGAGACACAGTCAAAGTAGGAGGAAGCTGTGTTTTGCTGTTAAATGTTACATTTAATCAAATATTTTCAAAATAAAATCTTTTTCATAGAACTTGAGGCCATTTTCCATATTTTGACTCGTGAATCTGTACAATTGAAAAGCATTGTATTACACATCTTTAACTACTCTCTGGGTAAACCAGGGTTTCTTACTGCACTGAAGATTAAAAGTTCTTCCTCATTTGTAAGTCATCGAAGACAAAAGCATCGGGCTAAATGTGCAAATGTATAAGTCTGTATCTGTCCATCGACCTCCTCGCCCATCTTTTATACCGACTTCAATCTTTTCAGGGTTGTGGGAGAGCTGGAGCTGTATTAAGCCCACTATATGAGACACCTAATTAGGAGGAAAAAACTAGAGGATATGTTTGAACCAGCAACAATTAGTCAAAACGAGTCATTTCAGCTATCACAGATCTCTAATAAAAGTTGTTTCAAACCCTCTCCATGACTCAAAGAAGCGCGTAAATTTCTCCTCAACAACTTACAATCAGTACTGACATCATTCAACAAAGCATGAACGAATCCTCAGTTCACTGAGACACAGAAGTCATCGGTGACCTCTGGGCTGAGTTTCTACCGAGTAAAAGGATTCATGAACGTATTCCTGGTTTCAGCCATTAAGGCCACACTGACGTCTTTGTATAAAAAAAAAAAAAAGAAGGCTAATAACTTTCACAATAAACTGTTGCGCAACACTTAAAACCACAATTTTATGAGACCTTTCATATGGTAGATCATCAGGTGGTCAGAGCAGATGCTTTTCTACTTAATTGCACTCAGAGTTTCAGTCTCTGTCTGGATAGTCCATTATGCTGTATAGAGTAAGATGTATCATTGTCAACTGTAAATGGAGGTAAGAGCTGCATAATATGATTTCATGGTGCACCTGGAAAGATAATTATGACCGAAGTCAGTTTATGTCGGCTTTTGCTTTGGTATTTTTATATTTTTTATAAAAAAAGCCAATTGTATCTTAGTAAACATATATAAAATAGACTAATTGTGCAGTTTTTTGCAACACTTTTGCAACCAAAGTTTCTTTCAGAAGACTATGGCCAACATCAGTTTGTGCTCCTGTTCCACTTTGGGAAATCACATTTTCTGTGACGACCTGCATTGTAATACATCTTGCTTAACTGCTCTGAGAATGATATTAACAATAATGGTCCTTTGAAGAAGATATGTCCCAGAGGCTTTTAACATTTGTCATATCTATCATTACTTCAGTACATTGGCTTCAGTGTTTTATAATGGGATCTGCAGCAGCTTTGAGGTTAGAGAAGCATGGCTCTGACTGCAAAGATGCAAGATCAGCTACGGTCTGAAGAATACTTGCATGGAGGTAAAGCGGGCTAATCAGGTGAGCTCTTTTAAGAGCCGGAAAAGGGACCAAGGGCAAACCACGATCCAACAGAAGAATATTAGAGGTGCCTTCTGCATTTCAATCAAAGGAAACAAGAATAAGTAGTTAGGCTGAAAGAGGACAGCAAGCTGAGCTAATTCAGAGTCTGACATACTGTCGAGCCATATGCACCTAAGATAAGAAATAAAAGATGCTTTATCTCTATCACACAAATAGAAACAGAGAATACTTTATTCATCCCCCAGTGGGGGAAATTCAAGATTAAAACATTCAAGATCAAAAATTCAATTCAGATGATTCTTTAGTACAAGAGGTTTTAAAGGTGTTCCATGTAGAAACTATGCAGCTAAGATTTAAAACTAAGATTTAAAGCTAAGATTGGGACTGGATAGTGTAGTGGTATGATTGCCACCTTCCATGTGGGAGACCTGAGTTCAAATCCCTGACATGAAATGTACTGCCTCCAGTAGGGGTCCTTAGGCAAGACCCCCTCACCCTACATGCCTACCTGTAAGTCGCTTTGGATAAAAGCGTCTGCTAAATGCATAAACATAAACATAAGATTGAAACTGGCAGATTAGACTTTCCTGTTTTACCACTAGAGGGAAATCACCCAGAAGAAGAAGAAGCCAACAGAAGAAGAAGGAGCAGCCAACTCTGGCTGTAGCAAATAAACAAACTACCAGCTAACAGAGAATAGAGATGAGAAAAAGTCAAGAGAAGCACCATAATGAAAACAATAGCGAGCAAACATTACCTTCGCCATAACCCCCAGCAAAGATACAAAATAACAGAAAAATATCCAAATTTAAAGTAAATATCGGTGTTGATTTTCTTCTCTGGAGACACTTTTGTAGCAGTAAAGGAATGAAATCGTTTACCAAAAGAGTACCCAAACAAGGACCCATTTTTCTTGCCAATAAAGCAGAAGTCATATATAAAGCATATGTTAGCTTAGTTTATTTTTCAGTTAAAATTAAAGCAGCCAATAGAAATCAACAGGCAACAGAGCTGAAGAAAAAAGTTTTTTGTCTCTTACTGTCAAGCAGTAGAAGAAAAAAAAAACTGTAACTGAATGAAAACATTCAGCTCATCTGGTAAAACTTTGCCCCCTTCTGGTGAAAGTTAATTAAGACCAAAGATGCTAAATCAATCTTTGAATAAATCCTGAAAAAGCTGTGATAAATGAGCAACCCTTTGTGCTGGTCACAACTAAACACAGACAATAAAACACGAATCCAATTAAAAGATAATCTGGTAAAAATGATTCAGAATCCAATTTATGACCATAAGAATCTTATATCTCAAACAGACGGGAAGAACCAGCGTGAATGAGAGTCTCCCTGCTGTCTCCTCACGTCGCCAGCTTCTAGGCAAACAAAACCTCCCTTGAACACATCAAATGTAATGAAATAAAGAGCTCCTCTCTCTTGAATCATGACTATCAGTTGCTCCTCAGTTTCTCCACGTGGCTATGTGAGAGACGAAGATGAGAAATGAGGAGGTGTACGTGACATGTTAAGTTAACCGTCTACTTTCCATCATCTCTGCTGCCTCCCTTCTTGAGCCCTGATTCTCTGAGCTGAATAAGCATGGCCAACTGTTGGCTTGGTGTAGAAGACATCAGACATCTAACACTTTGGGTCACACACGTGCAGCTAAGACAAAACCAAAGCCTAACTTGGAGCCCTTCGAGGCACTTGTAGAGCTGAGGAAAACCAGAACAATGCATGCTGGGGTCTTGTTTCTTTTTTGTGAGACTTTTTCAGCTAAAAAACATGGTTTGTTCATCCATCCGTCCATCTTCGATACCGGCTTAGTCCAACTCAGGGTCGCCGGAGCCTATCCCAGCGGTCATCCGGCGAGGGGCGGGGTGCACCCTGGGGAGCACCCTGGGGAGGTCGCCAGTCCATCACAGGGCCACACAAGCGTCCACGCTCACACTCACGGGATCAATCAACCTGACATGCATGTTTTTGGACAGTGGGAGGGAGCGGGGGGGAGCCGGGGGGAGCCAGAGGAAGCCGGGGGGAGCCGGAGGGAGGAACATATACAGGAAGAACATGCAAGCTCCACACAGAAAGGCCCCAGCCAGGATTCAAACCAGGAAGCCTCTTGCTGTGAGGCGACGGCGCCAACCACCGTGGTTTGTTCACTCAAAGACAAATTAGAAATTTGCTCAAAGCACTGCGAGGAAACCACTGACACTAACACGCACATGTGGCTGAATAAACTGCCACGATACAGAGCTAATGAGCAGGGACTACGAGACTCTACTCTCTGGTAAAAACATGATGACACGGCAATATCTGTACATAGCCAAATGTTATCTGCTGCTCTAAGGTTCAAAATGTTTAATATTAAATCTTTGACATTTATATGGCACAGCACAGCTTCTCAGCCCTGAGGATCTGACTCTTGATCTGTTTATAGCCTTTTCTTTGGATACCTGGTCGACAAAACAGGAAACCTGAAACTGTCTCTTCAGGTTGTCGGAAAGACATTTTCTCTGAGTTTTGCTAATAATGACTCAATGATAACATCTTCCTCCGGGCTTTAAATCTTTTTGAAAGTAGTTTTCCAAATAGATAAAAAATTCATCACACATTTCTCTAAACAATTTAAAGAAAATCTGCTGAGGGCACACTGATAGAATGATCACTAATTTCTGTTCTGGCTTCAAACCAGCCACACTCAGCCAGTGCTGGCTGCTGCCGGCAGCAGAAGTCGTGCAAATGAAGGATGCCAGTCTGCTTTTATTGTTAAATACTCCCATAGCTTAAATGCTGAGAGCTCAGCGGAGCCCTAAGTAAGGTTGGAGAAGAAATGTTGATACATTCTGAGTAAATAAAGTGAGTAAAAAGTGGAGGAGTCAGATGGGGGAATAAAACGGCGTGTGTTTGGGGTGAGTAGTAGTTGAAAAGTGATTTATGAGGTAGCAAAACGAGGCTGTGAAGCAACAGCAGGATTTTAATTTTCACTCTGCTTCATTACACTCAAGGTTATGATGAGGTCAGAAGAAGTAAACTGAAGACTGCAATGAGGCACAGAGCACGTGACAAGAAGTCAGAATACTGCACATTTGTCCTGTTAACACTGCAACGGGTGGGAAAATAAACCTACAGACTTTACCTCTGAACTGTCGTATCATGTTCTGATGCTTTTCCAGCGCATCCTCGAGGATCTTCCCTGCGGGGTCCATCTTCCATCGCCACTCTGTGCCCACAGGGTTGGTGTGATGTCTGTCAGAGGGGAAGAAACACGAAAAGATAAGGATTAGAGAGCAGGATGTGGTTATATAAAAGGCTAAATCTTCATCCCCTATTTGAAGGTTTCGGCTGACACTTAAAGACCAAAACGAACCAACGGGACACGTCACGACATCAGTGCTCAGTCTGTGGCGATGCTGTGATGTCAGATGACACAGCGACTCCTTCGGGTATTACTCCGATTTAGACAGTCCAAGGCAATTAGACCAGGCTCATTTAATACCAGTAAATGACAAAACTTCCTACCATCCCTGCTTTGGGTGTTCATATCAATTCAGTTCACGGATTCATAAAACTCATCTGAATGCACTAAAAAGGCAGTTCAATCCAATTATAACCCGATTCATTATTATCCAAATCATCATGTGCAAATTCATTAAACGGATGACTTAGAATCTTCTCTTGGATTCAAACTCCCACATTAACAACACGTAATGATATCCATGTGCAGTCCAGAGGCTGCTCTTTCAGTCTGTTGCATGCATATCTGATGTTTCACCTGCTGCCTCAGAGAGGTGGAGGGTGATGGCATCTGTAGAAATAAATCTGCGCCCTGAAAATGCTTATTTCCTGTCTTCCCACATAGCTGCCCTCACACAGACTGGTCTATCTGCAGTGACAGGGTCGCGGTTCACTGCAGCACATTCTGACAGCGACCTTTCGGAGCTCAAAAGAGCTGCTTTTTCAGATGGAGCTTCAGTGGAGTAAGAGAGAGCCGTTCTCTCACGAGTGTCACAATGAATCAGTGTCCGACTCTTAGGCCACTCATCTCCTGCATGTGGATCATAACTCCACTCCCTGATAAGGAGTGGCCTTGAGCAATGAGATAAAGCAGTTTGTTTAAGTCAATGAATGCAGGCATTGAACTCATAATGGCTGCCTGCTTAACTTGAGGCGATCCCACTTTGTTGGCATGTTGCTCTCTTGCAAAGCAGAACCTTAAATAAATGCTGAAGCTGATTTGGGCTCTCGCTTTGTCTTCAGGTCTGTGACTGATCCACATTTAAGACAGAGAATGATCATTTGTAGCAGACATTCGAGTGCTTGGAAGCATCTGGCTGGGCCCCAGAGGGCCTAATAACTTTGATAAATCACAGTTTAAAATGTATTTACCTCTCTGGATTCTCCCTGATGACAGATCTGTTAGCAACCTAACTGAGAGGGGCACAGAAGCAGTAAAAACTAGTCCTTTGAAGTCTTCAGTGGTACTTACCTCCAGCAGAAAACACACTTGTTTGCACAGGCCAGGCTGGGCGTGGTCTCCATGCACCGGTGGGACTCAATACCGTAGAATGTGTGCTTGTAACAACCTCCTCTCCCTCGCAACATGGACTGACCAACAGAAACAACACTTTCAATGTGATCTGTGCTTCAGTGGTTATCAAAAATCCAAGAACAGAACGTATCGATCGATTAAAAAGGCCAAATTCCCTTACCTTAGTCCATCGACAAAGCTTCACTCCTGAGTGACTTCCAATTAGTTTATATCCTGCACAGAGAGATAAAGCTTGTGGTTTCAGAATAAGGCTTTCGATTCGTTGGCTCCTTCATGACACAGAAGCACACAGGCCGAGTTCAGCAGATGGAAAGTTGTATTCTCATGTGAGGAATGTCAGTGTGGTCCTGCTCTACATTCATCAGCTCGTTTTCTCTCACAATCCTCTGATAAACCTCCTCAAACATCTCCAACAAAGAGATCTGCTGCTGGTCAAAGGCGTGCCACGGAAGGCATTTCAGACTCAGCTGTGGCACAAATGCACTTCACTCAGAAGGGTGCCATCTTCTGTCGTTCCCACAGCCTCAAACTACTGGCTATGAGCGTTTGTATGAGTCAGCTTCTTTCTTTTTAACACGTCCTCCTCTGTGATATCTGTCAAAGAGAATATTTTTATCTAGATTACATAATGTGCTGAAGAAATACCAGAACGTGATAACAGGATTGCTTTATCAAGCAGGCCTTTCTGCCTTTTTCATGGAAAAGGACTTTCAGAACAGCCTGATTCCGGTCAAACTTTTTATTTCGGAAAATGACAGAATATAGATTTTAGCAGCTATTAAACTGATGAAACAAAGGTGTGCCTGAGATCTAAGGTTTGAATGGAGCTGAGTAAAAAAAAAAGCACTCTTTTTATTTAACGCTCGAATCAAACAGCTCGCCAATAACCATCAGCACCAGAGGACACACCAGCTCCAACAGCACAAACACACAATTTAAAGGAATCAAACTGTTTTGTACCTGAGGATTTTCCCAGAACATAACCTTTCTACTAGCAAGGACCAGATGTAGAAATCTACAGTCCCAGGTCTCGACACACTTTCAGATTTAGCTTAAAACACGTTCATTGTGCTGACATCGAGCAGCATAAACTGCAAACAGCAACCAAATGAACACTCAGCACCGCAACCATACCATCCAAGTGTGTAAGAAGCAGCTACAGTGGCAAGAAAAACACAATAAACCCCCCCTGGAGCCAGCATTTGGTTTGTCCCATCTGAGCTACTGTAGTCACATCACAATGAAACAAACTTGTAGCTTCTTTTGATTATAGAAATATGTGTTAAGATTAAGATGAAGACTTTATTTTCATGTAAATACAAGAAATGTCTTCTCCGGATTTAACCCATCCAGGTTGGCACCTGTTGAACACACACATGCACATGCACAGGGTCAGTTACTGATACTAGTGACTTTACAGATGATTTGCTGCTGCAAACAGCACCTGAAGACAGAGAAAAAATGAAAAGCTACGTGATTCCAGTGTTCATATAGTGAAAAATATCATATTTTAATAATGCATGCTTTTTGTAAGACTCCATCTTTCACCCTTAACTGCCTGCAGCAAATAAAAAGAGCAGGTAGAGGATGTTTTTCATCAGTTGGTTGTTAAATCAGCCAAATACATTTAGAGGGACTTTTTCTGGATCCTGCAGTTACTTTTCTGAGCTCTAAAAGACACGTGAACCACCTTAAACTCTGGTTTTAAATACAGATTAGATGCTACAACAAACCCCAGAAATGCTTTAAGACAGGTGAGTCGGGTCATTAACGTCTGTTAGACCCTCTATCATTCTCCTCACGTTTCAGACAAACACGTCCATGAAACAGCAAAACTGCAGCGAGAGGGCAGACGCACAAGCTCTAACAACACGAGAAACAATAATCTATTGATTAGGGTTAATGAGATTTGTTTCCAATCGAAATTATCACTAAATCATTAAAGCCTTTTTTCATCTCAACCAAAGTAAAATAATGGCACTTCTCTGACCTCCTGTAGGATAAAAAAATCCATCAGGACTCTTCAAAAGTCTGGTAACCGAGTCAAAAAGCATGAAATTAGATCACTTTTTACTAAAATGCTCAACAAAGATTAAATCTCAAGCATGCCCCACATGCAGTACCCTTCAAATCTAAATCAGCTTGTTTCTCTGTGCCTTTGATTAGAATCTTCTCTACTATTATTCTTATTGGTGAAAACGGGTGCATTTCAAAGCTTAGTTGCTCGCTAATCATTTTGCCATGAACATCACTAGCTTTAAACTCTCTTGGACACTGCGCAAGAGTTTGAGTAGCATGACTTTTACATCCATGCCAACAGCTTTCCAAGATTCAATGCCAACATTTCATCCTTTGTTCTCTTACTCCAAATAAAAACAAGGTGCCCCCCAGGACTGACTCTTGCCAACATAAACACATGAAATAGGTCAACATTTGGTCAAATGAAGTGAAGTCTTGCAAACTGAGTCCTATTTATAGTGTTTTACGTAAGCTAACAGTAAGGTATTGGCTGAAAATGATAAATACTATTGAACTGAATAGTACACAGAACAGTAGTATAATAGTGAAATGTTTTAATTAGATCTAATGAAAGCTAAAAAACTAAGACTGTGGCTCAAAGAAAAAAAGAAAAGATATTTCCTGCACATTGAGTTATCATTTCTGCAGCCACACATGTTTAAATGACTTAATACCTAATCCTCAAATATCATTCTCTCATATTCTTCTCTTAAAATGTGCAGGATTCTTGTTTGTGCTTTTACAATCAGATGTTTGCATCATTACAAAGAGGTGAATTGGACTGAACCGCATCATTAAGTCCCATTAGACAACACATTTCCCACTTTTTAAACTCCTCCTCTGGCAGAACCTTCAATCATCTTAAACCAACAGCTGGAGGAAGAACAGAAAGAAGGAAACGGGATTTCAGGACCTGATCAACTGCAAGATGTTCCATGAGGTTTAAGACATGACTTCCAAAGTCAAGAAGAAAAGAAACGGCCAAAAGCAGCATTTCTGGAGTTGTATTTGAAGGAAAACATAATCTCACAACACTAAAAGTAGCATCCCACTGCGACAATAACTCCAAACATACAACTAAAACGATGCTTCAGTGGTTTAAAGGTGAAAATCTTAATGCTTTGCTCTGCTCACGTCACAGACCTCAAGCCTCGAGTCTGTGGTTTGACTTAAAGACAGAACGTTTCCACCTGGAAGGAGCTGAATCAGCAGAAATCCCAGTGCGAGCTGACACTGCAGTTATGAAATCAGGTTTTTATTAGAGCAGAGCGACAGCCTGGAACTGCTTTAAGTGACAGCAAGTCGTCTGAATGGGCTGATTTTCAGTCAGAACTTCTGACATGTTGAGTCGGATCATTCAGAAATGGCTCCTTTACATCAGTTTTTTGTCAGTCTAACCAAACAATTCGAGTTTTTAAAAGTAAACATGCACAATGACTGTTTATGACGACTAAAAAGGATTCATTTATTACACTACAGCAATATAATTTACCTTTCAGATCATTAAATTCAATATAATAGTGATAAATGAACGCCGCCACAAATGTCAATTTTAACTATAATGAAAAAGATTAGAATCCACCTTGAGTTCCTGGCCTGACACTTAAGATTAACAGCTGAAATTAAAGAAATGCACGGCTCATAACGTGCGTTTTAAAGTGAATTATTACTGGCCTTGTGGAAAGAGAAAGGTTAAGTGTAAAACAGCTGGAGTCCGACGACTCTTTTAATTACAAAGCAGTTCAGACGGATAATGGGAATTTATTGTCCACAGTCACCAGATGTTCTTTGGAAAGTGTGAAGAGTCGTAAAACTCTAACTGAGAGAGTCAGAAGTAACTACCAACCTGCTTTCTAAATTCTTCCTCACCTTGCTTCGTCAGTGCTTCTCTCAGAGCAGGGGTGATCATCTCTCTTTGCTCCCCTTCATCTTCAACCTTCTTCAGTTTGGACAGCTTCACCATCTGACCTTCTCCCTCCTCTTTGCCCTGAGGGAAAAACACAAAACTCTCCCTCTGTTACTGTTTCAAAACTCAAATAAAGACATAGAAGAACGAAGTAAGTATGGCTCTGTTGTTGTATTGCAAGCAAATCATTAATTAAGTGCTATAAATGCTGATTTTATTGTGTTCTCAGGTTTAAGTTAAGCAGAAATAAAGATAATGGAGACATCATATTTCCACACACAGAAGAAATAAAGGAGTAATACTCAAAGCCAGTAAGAGAAGAAGAAATATTGAACTAATTCAGGTATTTAACCAACAATAACACCGTAATCACAGCAGTCATTATAATACACGTACAGGGCACATTTTGAGACATAGGCTGATGGTAAATAAGTTAAAGTTTCACAAATTGAGTAACTTCTAAGTTACTAACAGAGCAACTAGTTCTTCTCATGCAACACACGCATTTTCTCTGTCAAAATGTGACCCAAGAAACCAAATTCCATCCAAGGACTGCTCTCCGGCTTAAACAGAAATCCTTTTCATACTTGAGATGTTTATCTGATGAGGGCTCAGGTAATGGTTTCTCCGGAGGACGCGTCCAAACTGACCCTGAGCATCGACCCTGCAGAGTGGATCAATGCGCCACCATCCTTCAGCCTCCCTGCGTGTCCTTGGCAGACATACAGGGATTTTATTTTGCCTTTCACTGCTCGGTTCTCACAGATCTCCTCTTCTCTCTCTCTCTTTTTAAGTTTTTGTTCACATTTTTGGACAGTGGAAACTACCGGCTGGAGGAGATTTGGTTTCTTTATTTCTCCTTCTGCAGATCTGAGGACAAATAAGGTTCTTTTTTAGATCCACAGTTATTTCAGAGATTTTAAGAGAATTCGTTCAGCGTCATCAGCTGACACTCCCCAATTAACAGCAATTCTTCATCTGCCTGTAAAGGGCTTAATGAGTTAATAAGGCTTTAAGACTCTGCAAGAAGTAGGGTGTCCACATTTCAAGCTTAACCCAATTAGTTTAATCCTTGTACAAATGTTTAAGGTGATGAAATTAAAAGTAACAGTGCACTAATAAATGAAAAAAGAGGCTTTTTTAAAGACGTGTATATATTTTTTCTCACTTCAGTAATCAACAAAAAGTGTTTTTTGTCCATATTTCTTTTCATTCTTTGATCATAAGTCCATAATTGTTTATCATTCTGTGAAGTTAACAAAATAAAAATCATTAAAGCTTCTCTACAATCGACATTGCAACATGATAAATGCTGGAACTCAAACCACAAAAGCAGTTTTTTTGTACCAAAGCTGCTGAATCCCATTAGTTTGATAGATTAACACCTTTTCTCAGGCCAGAATTACACTCCTGCTATTTGTATATCAGGCTAAATATGTCAGAGATATGCTGAGTACTCAAATAGAAGATTGATTACATCCCAGAAAAGTTGCCGGAGGAGCAGGAGCAGGTATTTCTTTTCAGAAAGGTGCAACAGATGACCTGCCTTTGTGATTAACCATGTCAAATGACAGCTCCACCCAATTACTGCACTGCTGCCGCTTCCTTGGCCCGTCTATAGGGATTTATATGTCACTGCTGCCAGCACAGAAGCCCTCCTAAGCAGCTCATACGGTGTCAGCTAATGTCGATGAATGTTCATATTGCTTGTGTAGATTCCTGAAGAGCTAAGACAGCTCACTGATTCCCCTGCAGGGCGCTCCAGGGCGCTCCAGGGCATCAGTGTTCGTGGCCACATGGACTCAAACGCTCAGTGGTAAATAAGCTCGCTGTGCTTCAGCAAAGTTATTAGGATCACAAGTCAGTTTAAAGTTAACATTATCCTCATTTAGCCCTGTTACAGTTTCTCTTTCCGAGTTTGCTAATCTGGAGCTAACCTCCAGTGCATGCAGTCCTCTCATTAAGAGGGATAATTAAGACCTTTAACCCAGTCAGACATGAGGTTTAATTCAAATAATCTGAAAAACTTAAACCTGTTCGATAAAACTTATTTGTAGACCTCTAATCTGCTGTTTGGTGCCCTTTTGTTGGCTTTTTAGAGCTTTTCCATTAAAAAAGAACAATTTCTCCAAATTTACTGAGACAAAATTATATTATTATGAGGCATTCATGAAAAAATGTATTAATTTTATTCTTTACATGATTAGTAACTTCATTACCCTCACCAGAAAATTAACTTGCAGCTATATGAAAAACTGTTGAATAGCTTATGATTGTGATGTTTCAGGGGCCCTGGATGCAGGACTTTTATGAATTTGATTCATCAAGAAAAAGCAGATAAATTAACCTGCCTTTGCCATCTCACAAGCTCTGCAAAAGAAGACCAAACATCACTTAGAATGAAGCCCAACACGAGCTGCTTGAATACTGCTCAGTCTGTGCAAGAACGAGCAGTTTACCTGCAGTGTAGCTGCTTAAAGCGGTACTTTCACCTTCCACATGGAAATATCAAAGCTTTTATAGCGCTCTAACAACCCTTTCTGCTCTGTGCCCACCATCAACAGACACAGCCTCGACTCCAGGAAAGGTTTCTCACTCTTGACAGCAGCAGTTGCCCCTCGGAGAGATGCTTCTTTGACAGCTGACGCTGCCTTCATCCTGTGCCAGAAAACGCTTACTTCTCTTTCTGAGATGGAGTGTTTGATGGATTATATTTGGAAAAAAATCACATCTCTGAAAGTTGACTTAGACTGTAGTTTATTTTCATTACTTTTAAGGAAACTATAAAGTCTATTCCAGTCATCGCGGCAGGAGAATGGAAACACAAACACACGTACGAAGCAGGGATAGCATCAGTCACTCCTGGTGTAATCATCCGGAGGATGAGGCTCAAAAGTGGCTTTGAAGTTAGCCAGATATCTAAACTGGGGTTAAAATTGTGTCGTCTGCAATATAAAGCGCATAATAAGAGGAGACTTGTGTGCCTCTCACTGCCAGCACAAATGTCCACCTTCATTGAATGCATCTGTGACATGTACAGCTCTGACAGTATACACACCACGAAGCCAACAGAGAAACAATCTGTCCCCGAGGCGTTTGCGTGAAGCCCTGCCGATTTATCTGGCTGCAGTTCCAGTTTCCACTGCTCGGCTTTCACTCGTGCTCGAGAGCTCGCAGACATCCAGTTAAGCCTGGGACTCTGGACTGAGAACTGGGACGTCTCACGGCGCCATGTTTTTCTGTGGAAGCCTGACACAACACTGCCGTCGTAACACACGTGTGATTAAGGCCAGAGCAACAAAGAGAGGGATAAACATGAAATGTTTCATTTTATTCTGATTATAAGTGCGATGATGTGAGATAATACCGACCAGACTGGAGGTTTAGGAAGCTCAGATCTGTTAAAGCAGCCGCATTCTGTCAGACAGACACAGGTTAATGAAGTTATTGGTCCTCACAGCTTCATTCAGACAATACAGTGCCTGTTTTTTTAACCCTCTGAGACGAGCTTTCTGTCATTTCTTTAAGGAGTCTTCAGGAATAGTTCTCCAGGCTTCTTGAAGGACATCCCAAAGCTCTTCTTTGGATGTGGGCTGCCTTTTGTTCCGTTCTCTGGCAGATGATCCCACACTGCTTCAATAATGTTGAGGTCCGGGCTCTGGGGAGGATTCATCCCTCCATAAGACCTGTTGCCACTGATTTTCAGTCCACTTCTTGTGTCATTTGGCACAGCTCAGCCTTTTCTCCCTGTTTCCCTTCCTTAAGAATGGCTTCTTGACAGCCACCCTTCCATGGAGCCCATTTCTGATGAGGCTTGGGCCAACAGTAGATGGATCAGCTGAAGGTCCAGATGCATCTCTCAGGTCCTGTCAGGTCACAGCTGGATTTTTTCCTCTTTCTTAAGGACATCACTTTCAGATCCTGTTCATCTGCTGTAGATAGTTTTTTAGGCCTGACACTTCTTCTTTTGTCCTCCACTTGTCCAGTTTCCTCAAATGTTTTAAGGACACACTGCACACCATGCTGAGATATGCCAAGTTTTCAGCTAATAGCTCTTTGGGAATCACCTTGTTGCTGCAGAAATCCTATTTTCTGTCTGTCAAACTGTGTTATCTTTGCTGTTTTTCTTTTTTTTTATGGATACAAAGACATGGTAACAAATTGCGTGTCATAGCACCAAGTTGCTCGTAACAAAGAGCCTAAAGATATCATCAGAAATCGGTTCATAGCTAAATCACTTGTTACATGCAGACACAGCACTGGTTCATCAGTTGAGTTAGGAACGAGGAGTGGATCAAGACTTTTGTAAACCTCACAGCTATTTGCTGGAGCAGACGCTGTAGTGTGACCAGATATAAAACCATGAAGTGGTAATTCAGCATTTTTTTTTTATTTAATTTGGGTCGGGCACTGTGCTCGTGTAAAAACTAGGTGCTGAACTCAAAAATGGCAGCAAAAACCATGGGATAGGGACCTTTAAACAGCACAGTTCCAAACTGCAGAGGAACCATGGATTCTGGATAAACCAGAATTCAAGAAGGAAGCAGAAAGAAGACAAAACCAAAAGAGTCAGAACAAGATTTTACCCCCTAATGTAAATGTGGTTAGTAAAAGTGATGCATCACATAATCATTCCTGCTTTTCTGTAAGACATTGTACTCCAAGATATCTGACCGCAGAGTACTTGAACACACCGTACAGCTGCATGCTTTAGCTCTGAAGAAACAGCAACATAATAATAATCATCACAAAATGCAGCACTGGAGTAACTCAATTTAAGTAGTTAGTCTGTGAAGTGCAGTTTTATTTCACAGTCGCCTACAGTTTCACGGTCAGGTGACCTGAGGTCAGCTCTCTACTGTATGAGAGCTGAAAATAACTTGAACTTCAGAGCATTTGGAACACTGACAGAAAGGCAGTTTTGAAATGATCCAAAGGAGTTTTGAGTCATAGTAGCATCTCGTGCCTGCCTTTTCCCTGTGGACATAGTGCTGAAAACACCAAAACCGAGCCAAGAATATTGTGCAGCAGCAGGACAGGTTAATGATCCATTTCACACCAACTTCTACTGGGCAACAGTCCCGCAGCATGAATTGGGCCACGCTGGCAGAAACGGAGGATTCTCAGGACGAAGTTTCAATGCCAGTGCTATGAACATTTGTGCAGAAATCAGTGCAACAATGGAAAGGAATCTTGCTGACACTTGGCAGAATGCAAACAGAGCTACAGCCAAAGACCAATATATTTTAAAGTTTGGCAATATGAATGCACACTCTGGATCCAATCACAGCATGCAAACCTGTCTATCACTGGGCAGATCTGAAGAAATGTGTATTAACCAAGAAGTTTAACTCTGCAGTCGCCCTTATTCCAGCTTGGCTCCAAGTCATGGACATCAGTATAACCAAATCCATCTGTATCATATTTGGCTCAACAGCTTTCTGCTATTTATGGGCTGGAGTCCATTAACTAGCACACACATGGTGGAAAAAAAGCATTTACTCTTTGATGAAGTCATTAAACACAACTGAGATATCAGATTATGGTTTAGATAGACACAGATGCTTCGTCTAATTAATTATAGATTAAAAACAAGTCTATCTCTGTTTATCCCCGTGTTAACGGCTACAGAACATCAAACGCTACAACCAATCCAACTGATTTTATGGCTCCAAAACAGGGCCGAACGAGGAGCCCAGCGTCAACAAACCATATTTTCTTCAGCTTTAAAAAGTTGTGTCCTCCGCCTGAAACCATTTAAATATACAATTTTCTCATAAAATGTCTTCAAATCTATTTAAAGTGAGTTTTACCACAATGAGTTTTTAGATCTGTTTATTTAAGGTCCTTAAAGAGGATTTACGACTGAAAACTAAACCAAACAGCCTGACTGACACAGGATTAATGCAGATATGATGTTTGTGCACTGAATAAAACCTCCTGCCCATCATCAGCAGCGCTGAACGACACTTACCTGATTTCATGTTTGTTGGAGGGTTTACTGCACAACCACCCAAGCAGCATCATCTTTACTGTACACGGTCACCCTCTGCTGCACTGCGTCTCTCACAAAAAAAGGAGTTATCAGGGAAAAGGAAACTAATAAAACGTGCTGTTCCAGCTCCGCCAAAGACCAGCAGGTCACAGAGTGATTTCAGCTGCCAACAACTGAGAGCCTCTGCCATCACCTAGTGGACAAACCCAGCCAAAGAGACGGCTGATCTCCAGCTTCCCTTTAAAGCTGCATCACAGACATTATTTTCTACTCAGCCCTCGTCACCAAAGATCAAAGACTTTAAAAAAAAACTAAGAATCTTCCACCATATTCACGACTTTAGTATATTAATTAAGAACAAAGAAAACCTTGAGTGAACTGCACACGAACGTGTTCAACACTGGAAATCAGTTAAATGTAATTTTCCAATCAGAAATATGCAGCTTGGCTGAGTGAGTGTTGTCTCTTGGCAAATGTCTAATGTTCAAGCCAATTACATTTCACAATGAAGGCTCTGTGTGATCAAATTATGCAAATTTTGCACCAATTTATCAGGACGGGGCAAAATTGTCACTCAGGCATCCAAATGTGAGGATAAAAATTCGACTTAACAGCATTTATGCTCAAGGAACAGAAGGTGTGGCTTTCGTCAAACACCTTTAAGAATTTATTTCACAACATCTTTTCGTGCTTCTCAAATCATCAAATCGCCAGCGGAAACGCAGCCAAAACGGCCGTGTGGATGGCTGAAGTTAAGGTGTTCAGGCTGTATTCTGTGATATCAGCTCAGTGAACCTGAATGCATCCTGGCTGACACGGAAGGCCCACTTAGCCAGGGAGCCTCCTGAAAATATGGTCACTTGAATGTTTCAAGTCAAGCATGTCAAGATAAACATTTGTCAGCACCAATTTTAGACTCAGGTCCCAGTACACCACAGCAGGAGAAGGAAGTGCAGTGTGCCATGAGGCTGGTTCAGGGGAGCACAACCCAAATGTAGGGCTAACAGGTGGAAGGCAGGCAGGTTCACATCTAAAACTTTAGCAAAACGAAAGCCAAAGCGCTGCCAAGTCAGAGAAAATCCAAGAACAGACAAAGAAGGACAGCTAAACATGGGCGACCAATGATGGGGGATCAACAGGATAAAGAACAAGGTGGGACGCAACTCAAGGAGGAGGATCTTTCACTGAACACAAAAAACAAAGAGCTGATAAACTAACTGATTCAAGGCAGGTGTGAAACACAAACAAGAAGCAAAACCAACAGAAATGAGCACTGGAACAGGCTCAAACTGAAAGTAACGTTAAAACTTATTAAAAATCCTTCAATAAAATACAACAAATCCCACGAAACAGTAAAATCACACCTCAAACCATGGGACAAAAAGTGGAAATGCTGATGGTATGGTCCAGCTGTTTAAATAAATGTGATGCAGACGGTAACAGATGACAGCAGATACTTCAAATCATTAAGATCAGTGGACTCTTCACAGGAAGAGTCACAGGACTGAAGCTGATGTTTCCCACACTCAGTTAAGCTGGTGCAGATGCATGTGTGTTCTCCACTGAAGCAGAATTATGGCAAAGTGCACAAAGTGAGGAGGTTAAACCAAAGCACGAGTGGTCAGTGAAAATTCATTCAATGAAAGGTGTGAACAGGGTCTTTCAGAAAGGCTTTTTCCTTATGAGATAACATTCTGTTGTTATGCCAACACGTCAGAATGTGGGAGGAAGCCACTCTCTTTGGACACTACTTAATGTTTTCTTTGATTTCTGTCAAATGAGGCAATTACATCCGAATCAGAGCTGAAGGATACGGGCAAATAAATCCAGAGAGAATCTGTGTGAGACCTGAAAAAGTGATGGGACAAGAAAGAAATGACGGATGTATTTATTCAAACAGTGAAAAATTTAAAGAATGTTCTGCTCTATAGATTCCTAGGTTTATAAGATGCACTTGAATGCACCATGAAGTCTCACTGTGTACAAAGCAGTGAAGATTTCAGGATTTACAAACTGTACCTTAAACCCACGGCTCAGATGGAGCTTTTCAAGGCCATTTGGATCAGTTTTTAAATGCAGTGATGGCTGAACCGACTTGAGTTGTGTTTACATGCGAAATGACGCAAAGCTGAAGCCGCTTTGCAGAGGTGAGGGAAGAAAAGGGTGTTTGTGGTGACCCTACTGAAAGAGAAGCAGCCGCAGATGTTAAATTTCACGCTTGTTGCTCATTTTAAAAAGTATGCGTGGCTCACAGAAGAAGAAGAAGAAGAAGAAGAGGTATGCGGCTGCACTGTGAGTGAGGACAAATACACAAAAAGGCTCAGCGTTACAGGAAAAACAGGTTCTCCAACACGGCGTCAGACTATTTCAATAGAAACGGTATTATCTGATGTCATATATCGTTTGGCAAAAACAGTGATATGATTTTTCTTTTTAAATAAATAGTTCAAGTTGCTACAAAACCCTCGTAACAGCTCCTTTTCTTACAGGGTGGGAAAACTAAAAGAAAATGTAATAACTCCCGTTACTCTGTACGCTCACCTCTCTGCACAGGTGGTGTTAAGACAGCCTAAAACAGGGGAGGATGATCTCCCTCCCCTCTTTTTTTTTCCTGCCTTCCTTGAGTCACTTTTTCCTCACAAATCTGTGAAGTGGGCGTCCTCGAGATTACGCAAGCCTCCACTTCTCATCTGCTGGGGTCTGGTGTCTATCAACCCATCTGCCATTTTTCCTTCGATGACACCATTTTTTCTCTTTACTGACAAAGATTAGAAAGGACGAAGCTGATGGAAGCTTCTTACCACACTGATTCCCAGCATGTAAATATCTCGCTGAATGATTAGTTCAAGGTTAGCGTGACTAAACAACCACCTGGTAGTAATATTACGAGGTGAAAAGCAGGTGTTATATACCCAAGTCATATTTATAAGTAGAAATAAACAACTCTGGTCATCTGAATAAGGGTTCCTGTGACTGTGTGAATGATCTTTGTTGATGATAAGATCACCTTCTTATTTCCAGAAGACTAAACGAAGCGTATGCAGTAGAAAAACGTGTCATTCGGCCTGTGGACAGAGGCTGACCTTTGCTTTCTTCATGCTGTTCATGATGTTGCCCAGATCCTCCATGTCCACCACTGAACCTGGCTTTGTCTCATCTGGCAGACCAGACTCATCTTCATCACTGCTGGATTCTATCAAATCCACCTGAAACAAGAAAGACAAAAAGGTGATTAAAAACAATAAATATCTTATTAAATAAATATCTTCCGAAGGAAGCCGACTTTCACCAAACTGTTCTCGGCGAGTAGAGGAACGTATTTCATGCCAGAAATAGGTTTAAAAATACCGGAGTTCCCCTTTAAAAACCTTAATGATTCCCAAAAGCAGATCGATTCACGTTTTCCAGTTTAAAACCAATTAAAAACTCGTCAATGACCGAGTGAGGATGCTGATGTGGAACACATGTTTTGTACTTTATCATCTGGTCTTGGTGACCCAAAAAACTAAACCTGTGTTTGGCAGTTAGTGTTCGGTCCAAATATGAGGCAGCTGGATTAATGGTGCTGGAAAGTGGGTCGAAGGATCACAACGGACCCTTCACCGCAGTTCTTCCGGCTGAATGTCATCTCTTCTTGAGTGTTGCAGACAGAGAGGAGGAAGTCTCAGCTGAAGCTGGCTCTGTGGTACCCGATACCATGACAACAGATGATCTGTGTGAGCTGCCATGCATATGAAAACCGTGTGTGTGAACATATAAAATGTGAAATTCTGAAATGTGCAATTTCAAGAGACTGATGGAAGAAAATGGGACTTTCATATTTTGACAGGGTGGTTATCACTGCAATCCATGCACAGCAATTTATGGCATCTCATTAGTGAGACTTGTAAGAGCGGTTTGGGTATTTTAAGAGCCTGAGTAAGATCAAAACATGTTCCCGAACTGTTCCGGCTGTCATTACCTCAGAGCTGTTATCATGTGAAGCCGTCTGATCCTCCTCATCCCGTTTGTCTTTCCTCTTGCTCTTGCAGGAGCCTCCATTCTTACAGTCCCCACTGCAACGTTTCTTCTCGCCCTTTGCCAGCGCCTGCAGGCGACTCAGAAACTTGACCTTCCAGGCCTGAAAATCCGCCTGAATGCTACCATTGCGGCTCTTCACCACATTGCCGTCGCCTTCTCCTCTGGTCATGATCCGCGCTGCACTCAGCATCCACAGCCATTTGTCCATGTTTTTACTCACCTGGAAAAGAAAAGCAGGTTGAATGAGGGTTAAATAAATCTGGCTATTCTTGGAATATTTACTAGATAACATAGTTCACATTTTAATAATAGTATTATTATTTCAATATGACTTAAAGGTGAACTCCGGTATTTTTAAACCCAGACCTTATTTCTGGCATGAAATGCGTTCATCTCCTCACAGAGAACAGTTTGGTGAAAGTCGGCATCCTTCGGAAGATATTTAGATAACTGGAGATCCATATAACGGAGTGAACGGGGCTTAGAGGATGCAGCCTCTAAATAAGGCATTATCTGTCTTTATTTCACCAACACTTTAAGAAGAATTAATGAATGAACGTGTACTATAGCTCTATTAGCCCCCCGATAGCCGCCAATAACAACAACACAGCAGCTATGAGCTAACAGAGCTATAGCACACGTTCATTCATTCATTCATCTTAAAGTATTGGTGAAATAAAGACAGATAATGCCTTATTTAGAGGCTGCATCCTCTAAGCCCCGTTCACTCCGTTATATGGATCTCGAGTTATCTAAATATCTTCCGAAGGACGCCGACTTTCACCAAACTGTTCTCTGTGAGGAGATGAACGTATTTCATGCCAGAAATAAGGTCCAGGTTTAAAAATACCGGAGTTCCCCTTTAATGTAGAAACAATTTCTTACTGTATTATAGTGGCCAATATAGACAGAGTTGCCAAGACCAAATACTGCATATCTGAGGCCTTTGAGGTAGGTCTTCCCATATCTAAAGTCCGTGGACGCCTCTTCCAGCCACTTGCAGAACCACTCGGCGTTCTCCGTGGGCTGTCCATCAGTGTAGGTGGCCACCAGGAACACGCAGACCGACTTATTGACACACTGAATGAAGAGGTAATCACAAGAACAGTGAAACAAAAAGAGGATACCTTTGTTTCCTGATCAGAGTCAGTTTTTTGGTTACTTTAAATGACACTAAACTGTTTATTTCGTCTTGTGCAACAAAATGATGGAATAATAAACTGAGCATGCTTCCTATGAGGAAAGCATGGAATCTATCTAAATTAAATAGACATAGTCTGGTTTCTCATGTAACAAACTACCAAACACTGATGGCTGGACAGTGAGTCAGCGCACCGTGGCGATCAGCAGCGTGCACGGAGCGTCTGGTGCCTGCAGTCATCGCTCATGTGGAGGTATTCTGTCACTGCCAACCGTATCATTCTCTTGTTGATTAAATAGTTCTCCTCTTTTTTTGCTGCTTGCCAGCCAATCACTTTCCTATTCAGCTCTCAGTGCAGAACAAGGGGCCAGTGCCCACAAAATAAAAAGGAAACACCAATGAAAGTAATCCATCTTCCTTCGGTTGAGCAGGAATAGTGAGATACGTTTATTCACAGTCTGCTGTGTGAAGAATCGAGCCAGTAGAAAAAGAAGAAAGAGGCTGACTCGCAATACAACTGTTCCGTTTGCTTTCAAGAATTCAATGCAACGCAGTTTAACTTCATTTCCCTTTGACTAACTCTGTTCCAGTTAGCCTGAAAGCTAACGCTGCAAAGTCCTGTTTGCAGGCATTTACAGTTTGAAGTCTCTCTGTAGAGACAAAGCTGCAACAATTAACAGATAAACTAGGCACTTACTTCATAAAGGTTACAGAGGAGAATGTTTTGCTTTTTGCTTTTCCTCAGTCAGGACAAAGCGTGTTCCCTTTCAACCTTTCTTACCTCCTCTGCAAGTCGATCGTCAGGATCGTAGTCTTTCATGTCAACCACCTCGGCTGCGATACCCAAAGTCTTCACCTCCTCCGACAGCTCGTTTGCAAAACCCTAAACACACAAAGATGCTTATCTGACATCTCAGAACTGACCTTGTAAAAGCTGCAAACTGTCCTCCAGCTTTAGTTAATCAGTTATAACTTGAGTCAGAGCCTGACAAAGTATTTCTCTGTTAGTGTTTAGAATTTTGTCTCCATAACTGAGCGTCTCCACTGTTTGTGTGGCTGGATGGATTTTTACATCATACTGCAACGTCATCATGTCTGTTAGCTTCATGAGTCAGTGAGGAAGTTTAGGTTTGCAGCGAATAATAAGTTGTACCTTTGCTGTTCCGGTTTGAGAGCCGAAGAAGATTTTAACTCCTGACACATGAACCTCAGCGTCTTTGTCAGAGCGGCCCTGGTTTTCTGCAGGTCTGTGGACCAACAAACCGGCACCCTCTGTGAAGCTTTTCTAAAACACAACAAGGCAGAGAATTCATTCAAAACCACAGTGGCTGGTGTTTCTAGTGAAGCTTTCTTAAATGCACAAGCCTAAAATGTTTGCCAACATGAGTGGTGCATAAAAACTCCAAACTAGCAGCCACTTTGGAAACAATTTGAGAGAAACTATGACAAAGGCTAACAGAAAACTAGTCTAAAATTATACGAAATTGTCCTGATATCAGCACGTTTTAACTCACCTTCTTCAGAGCTACCTTCAGGGAGAACCAGACGCCAAAGACAAGTGCAGCAGCGGAATACAAGTACAGCCTGTTGTGCCATACCAACACCAGATAGTTGTCACTGGCACTTTGGGCACCATGCGAGACTGAAAGAATAATACACATCCAACTGAGTCCTTGCTATCGGATCGACCATATGAATAAAATTACGACAGTTCTGTCGGAGAACAGCTCACACAAAATCAGAGCAAGTGGCAAGACAACAAGATAAAACCTTTAACCTGCAGCAACTGAAAGACGGGTGAGTGGTTAGCAACACATGCTAACTACTACTGTTAGTTAAAGCATAACGTAAAGTTACTCTTAGGTTCCATTAAAGATTTAAATAAACTCACCTTTAGTATCCAAAGCAGACACATGGCCCGTGAAAAGCAAAATAATTGCGAACAAACCTGGCATCGCTGCAAAAGGTAAGTACTACAATAAAACAAAACAGTCCTCAAAAGCTAACGCTGTAGTCTGCAGCCATAGTGTTTGGCCGGTGCATGCTGGGATATGTAGTTCTTTGTGTGGCTCCTGCGCGCTGATAGAAATTTGAATTTGTTGAGGGTTTTTTTGTTTGTTTGTTTTGGCAAAATTAAAAATCAAGCTCTCACCATGAACGAGAAAACACTTCCACTTGGAATATAAAAATAAAAGTTTTTTTTTTTATGTCATCAGCAGAAGTTTTGTCTATTGTCTGATTTGACGAAATATTGTGCTGACTTCATGACTTAATATTTGACTGAAAATAATTACAAAATATTTCTTCAAAATACTGTGAAAGACGAGCTGCAAATTTAAATGTGTATTTATATTCCCCTAAAATGCTCACCCTGTGTTACTACAGCCTTGTACATGATTAGTACTTTAGCTTAATGTGACATTGACAACATTGCAGCTGTGGGATGTCACACCACAGCCATCAAAACAAAGTGACTGTAAAGCACAACGATGTGGTGGGAGGCTGGAAGCCAAGGTTGTTAACTCCAGTATCTCAGCCTCCCTACACCCAAGGGCAGTTTCACAGATACACAATGTACTTAATAACAAACAACAAGCACATAGTGTGAATGTTCATACTTATCGAATATTGCTTTAGAGCAACTCTTCGCAGTTTAGCAGATTTTTTTTCACAGTGTGATGCGGGGCTGGAAACCAAAATCTTGAACTGTGGTACTGGCTCCCAGGTGCTCCGGGGAAGTTTCTGGGCCCGGGCAGAACAAAGCCAAGTGCACTTCAAAACAAATCAAAAACACGTAGTTTTAAGGTTTACGAACTTCTGTAATGTTGGTTTAGGAACATGAATTTCTGTTAAACACGTTCCAATTAGGATGAGACACGTGGATAAATAAACTCACAATAAGATAGTGAATATTGCCAATTACTAATACTGTTAATGGGTATTTACTCCAACTTCCACAAAGGCAACATGCTGTCGTCTTCAGACCACTGAGGGAACTGGGAGAGTCACCTGTCTGAAACATCACAGACTGGCATCAGCGCAGGTTAGATGAAATGCAGATTTTTCAAAGACAGTCATTTAACATGTAAACTTGCTTTTGGACAGTAATGTACGTCTTGTTAGATTTCTCTTCTGCCATTGAAAAATACTACATTTATCTTTCTAAAGCTCTCCGTAAGTCACACGGAATTCAAGAATGATTTTTTTTCGTTTAAGATTTAAAATAAACTATAGAAAAAGCTGTTCCTGCAAACAAATTCTGATTTGATGAAAGGGTTTGGCCCTCGCAGAAGTATTTCTTTTATTTATGTTTTTGAAGCTGTCATATTTCAAATTTGTTGTAATATTTTAAAAAGCTGACTTTGATTTACTTTGATTTATTTATTTTGATTTATTAAAACACATTAAATATTCCCATTCCTAATATCAGTCTTCATGTTAATTTTCAACAAAACTTGATAAATTCAATCTCTTCCCAGTATACACACAATGAACATGGATTCAGTATGGAAGTAAATTATTATCTCATCCAACAGGTAATGTTCAGATTTAGAACTGTTCAGCCACTGATTCAGTTGCAGCAGGGCAGTTCTTTTGCTCTGTGCACGAACAGCAGAGGTAAAACCAAACGGTCTGGCAGACTAAACCAGTCCGTGGACATCAGCACCACACAGAACACCAACAGAACTCCAAGTATGGCTGTGATGAAAGCTTTCTTCTTTGATTTGTCAACTCGCTCTCTGCCTCCCACGAATCAGAACACAGAGAACAGACGCGCTGCAGAAAGATATAACCACTGAGGAGATGACCTGCAGGAAGAAATATGGGATAAAGGGAATATTAGGGACAAACTGAGAAGTTACACCAAGCTCTACAGACCAAACGCACCCAGTGCTGGTGTTTCTGATCCTCACTCCACCTGACTGTCATAGTCCCAGGGAGGTGGTCCGGTAGCTCCACACCTGTCAGGATGGGAATGAATATCTCAGGCAAAGCAATCCTTGGTTTATTATTTCCTGAAAGAATTTGTGTGTTATAGAGTCCAGTGATCGAAACCAGTTGGTAGCAGGTTGGGATCATTGTAACAAGATGATTGATTTTGGGTAATATTGACATTTTCACTGCTGCTTTTCCACCGGTCAGAGAAAGTTCATCCAACAGTATCTAATGTTTCCAACAGGTAAGGGAGGGGATGCAGCCATCCAATCCCCCACTTAATGGCAGGATGGTTGATTTAGTCCAGTTTACTGAGTAATCTGATATATTTGAGAACTGATTAATGAGCTTTGTCACTTCTTGTAGTGAATTGGACGTGGACTGGAGGTACAATAAAATGTAATTTGCTTACAAGCTAATCTTGGGATGGTAATTGGAAACACGGATGCCTTGGATATTGTGATTCTGGCGCATTGTCACTGCGCAAGGTGCTATGAATATGGCAAATAGTGGTGGAGAGATTGAGCATCCCTGTTTTACTCCTCTATATTAAGCGAATGGTTTTGATATTATTCCATTCCTTATAATATTATTATTATAATAGACAGGAAACATCTCAGGGATTTCACAAAGGTGTAAAGTGTTGATCTAACGCCTCTCATAGAAAACACGTAAAGCAGAGAGAAAACGGATGAGGCCTGAATTAACTGGCTCCGCCAGATTAGAGCAGGTGTGCGTGCAGGTAAACGCGCACGTGAGCGCTCAATCAGTGGGAGTTTATATTAGCTGCGGGGAACCGTGGCCTCACAAACTCTGACGCCGAGCAGAGTTGTGTTTGACTGCCGAGGCCTGGAAACGCATCCCAACAGGTAAGGAATAAGTTTGATTTGGACATGATGGTGCTTCTGGGTGGGGTTGATTTTGCTTCTGGGTGGGGTTGATTTAAGCGTTTTTTTCTGTGCGTGTTTATCACGTAAAGCTGCGAGTTAACAGAACTTTAAAGCAGTTTATCAACAGGTTTGAGAGAGGCCCTCAATCCGCTTCTAATTCAAGGCGGATCATAGCAGAACAGCCGCTTTAAGTCCGCAAAATGCGTAAATACGCCTGTTTGTTACGGAGAAACCAATGAGTTAAATGTTTGTGGATCGAATTGTTGCAGGTTACAAAGATAAACATTTTTATTCACAAGGGAAACCGAGGATGGGAAGTAACATATTTTCCCTCCAAAAACATTTATCTTCCCACGTGTTCCCGCAGATTGTTTCCTGTTTCCAATGAGCCGGCAGGTGTGCCTCATCGCTCACTTATTCTCTCTAATAAGTCCAGTTTACACGTTAACCTTCTTAAAACGATCATTTTAAAAAGGCACCCTGTCTTAACTTAACTTCAGACATCCTACATGAGACTTGAAGAGCTTCCATGTTGACACACCTGCGCTGTAAAGCGCGTGCACGATAAGAGCTGATCGGCTGTTTGCATTTGATTTCAGTTTCATTGATTATTATCAGCATCACTACAGCTGCTTTCATTCATATTGATCAGTGTAAACTACTGTAATGCGATATCAGCAGGATCATCCAAACAATCAACGGGATGGCTTCAACTCCTTCAGAGTTCCGACACAAACACGGGCATTTGAACGCATCACTAAAGTGCCTCTTCTGGCTGCCAGTAAAATACAGAATAAAGGAGCTCATAAAGCACTGTTTGGGCCCTTGGAACATCAGTTCAATCCAGTTTTATTTATGAATTGCCAAATTACAACCAATGTCAGCTCAAAACGCTTCAAAGATTCAGTTCCAGTTCATTAAAGTTGAATTGGTCCAATTCATACAGACCCAATTTATAAAAAAAAAAAAAAGTAGCCAAGCGAAGGAAACCAACAGATTGCACTGAAACTGTTCTTTGATCCAATCCAACATCTTGGTTAGATGTGGTTTTGATGTTCTGATTCTCATCAACAGAACTGTGCTGGACTGACTGGACCTGAACACATCGCACAGTGGGTGGAGACAAAAGCCACAGAAAGAAGAACCCAAAGGTACTTAGATCCTGTTTGATTTGATTTCATAAAACATTCTGACTGGTTATCGGCCTTTTGTTGGGACCAGATAACCCGTCAAGGTTCTGTTCATGGCTTCAGCCGACATTTTACATGAATTCTGAGAATCTGCCTGAAGACAAGATGGTGGAAGTTTAAAGAGGGCATCGAACACACCTCAAATGGATCAATTGTTGGTCCCAAAGTTAATGAAGTGCTTTAACTGTGTCCTTTCAGATATTAAGTCAAAGTCCAATTTATTTGAAGCACATTTCATGTACAAAACAATTCAAAGTGCTTCATATAAAATAAAAGCATTGCAGCTGTGGCAGCGAGTCGTGACCAAAATTTAAATTAAAATGCATTTGCAGAAATGCTTTTTCATTTTAAGAATGTGGCTGCATTATTGGACTCATAAATAAAATTAGTAATCAGTCATTCTATTTGCATTTTCTTCTTTGAGACATTTTATACCATAATCAAAAGAAAACGGAGCGGACGTTGCTTTTTCATATTCGTGGTCTGCCTGCAAAGTACTGCCCACAATTTGAAAACGAAAAAACAATCTGAGTGACCAGCAGAGTGACGTCAGCAGCCGCTCTCCTTCAGCTCCCTGCTGACTGAGCTACCCATCTTGTTCGGTAGGGGGCGCTGTGTACATCTGCATTGCATTACATTGCAAATGTGCAGGGAAATTGATTGAATTGCCGGGTCTTTAGAGGACGCATCACAGATCATAGCGCTCCCTCAAACACTGTTAGAATTAGCTGAGCAGGTAGAATCTAATGATATATCTGGGTCTGATGCCCGTGACGACCAACCATCAACATCCCGTTCGAGGTTATTGAAAAATAAAGGAAATAGCGGAGCTGTTCGGCCATCTGTCGGAGGACCATCCTACGGCAAACAGCTACGCTATTTCCTTTATTTTCAAACCACTTAATAAATGGCTTTCAATGGGCTCGAACGGGATGTTGATGGTTGGTCGTCCTCGTCCCATTTGAGGCTCCACAGCACTTATTTTCTCATTAATGTACCTCTTCTTAACTGAGAAACCGGTTGTTTGAACATTCTCAATAAATCAAATAAAATACAGAGATGGTCAGACGAGGCCAAATAAACAACCACAACAGAAGAAATATCAACACCTTTAGAAATGACCAGGTCCAGAGTGTGACCTCGAAGGTGGGTCGGTTCTGTTATGTTGCCACAAACCAAACATGTCCAGCACAGAAGAAAATTCTTTGGCATTACCATCAGTCATATTATCTATGTGAATGTTAAAATCCCTGGTCGAGATAAAATGGTTAAAATCAGACGATAATTCAGAAAATTCATCAATGAAACTTGCACAGTATCCTGGAGATCTGTAAATGCTTACGAACAGAATTTTAGGAACACCCTTTAATAAAATAAAAGTAAGAAATTCAAAAGAAGTGAAATAACCAAATAAGATCACTGGAATGTATCTTTAAATGAGGCACCTTCTCCCCCACCTTTCCTCCCATTTCGGCATTTATCCATAAAACTAAAATTTAGGGGTGCCGTTTTATTATTACATCATCATCATATTCCACAAGTTCGGCCATCTTGTCTGCAGCCAGATGCTTCCTGAGTTCTCATGTAAATCGGTTTCATATAACTGAATAAAAGCATGTGAGCAGATCTGTTCTCCTCAAATACACTGAAAACAATGTGTTAAATTTAATTTTTATGCTGGATGATCCCAATAATCAGAAGTTTGTTTTAAATGGCTCTGAAACAGTTGAATTGGTCTGATACAGCAGCAGAAGCTATGATAAATTTCAGGTTTACAGCTGAAACATGAACGCATCCAGACTCTGTAGCTTAATGGTCACAAACTACACTTCTGAACAAAATGGAGCTTCAAAACCAATGAAAAGATTAAAAACTCTTATGTCTCAGTTTGAATGAACCTCTGAACCACAAACTGCTTCTGTAAAACTTAACACCCTCCTTTTTTCTTTCTTCCACAGACAGATCATCTGAAGATCTACAACCAGTAAGCGCCATTTTTCTGTGGTTTTGGGAGGCCGCCGTGCCTCTGTTTCTGTTCTCCGACGACTAGTCTCTGTGCCTTGATTTAGAATTTGATGCCACAATGAGGTCTGAGCTTATTGTCACAGTTAAAGCAACACTAGAGAAGTTTGTGAACCTTTAAAACCTCTGGCCCTGTGCCACACATTTTTTGTGGCCTCTTCAACATGAAATTCATGTGCAGGGCTAGCATGGAGATTTACTTCCATCACAGTGGTGCAGCATCCCCCAACTTGAGGGGGGAGCCACCAAATTCTCTCGTGTTACTTCAGCTGTATCATCAGTTATTTTGTGCCATTAACCCCCCCCCACAATTCCTCCCGCAGGTAGATGAGCGAACTGTAAGTCTTACTTTTCTTTTACATTGCGTGCTTCGTCTATTCCTTTTTTCCAAATAAAATTTTTGCGCTCCAACATCACAACGTCTTTTCTTCAATTCTCTATTAACAGCACAAATTTACATCAACTGTAAATTTGTGTCGTTAATTTACATTTAACTGACTGTTGAAGCGTTTATTCAATAACAGTTCAGCACTACATATAGAGTTTGTACCACACACTTTCTTGTTTATGTTGGTCTGGATTCTTTATTTGACTTTTTTACAGGTTTTCTGTGACGACTGGACCTCATTAAAATGTATTAGTATTATTCAGTCCAAAAGTACCAAACGGTCGTGTTAGTTGCCGGTTAGTCCATAAAATAGGTTTCGATCAAATGGAGCAGAATTTGATTTCAATTTGGATCTGTGATAAAAGGTATGGCACACTTTAAGGTTGGATCTGGATCTCGAAGGTTAGTGGGCTAACCTGACTTTTTTATAGGTTGGATCTCTAAGGTTAGTGGTTTAACCAGATTTTTTTACAGGTTCGCTGAGTGACGACTGCACCTCATCTGGATTTATCATCTCTCCAAGAAAAAACGTTTAGTTGCTAATTTGTCCGTAAAATCGGTTTAGATTAATCTCTATCTGGACCATCAAAAGGTATGCCACCCTATTGCCTCTGTATCTTGGACTCAGGCCTTTAACTCTTTTTGGCCGCCGCGCCCTTCACCCTTCTTGGCCGCCGTGCCCTTCACCCTTCTTGGCCACGGGCCTCTGTCTTCTCCATTCTTGGCCGCCGTGCCCTTTGCCCCCCCCCTTTGGGCACTGAGCCCTTTTCTTTTTTTATTTTTCATACTCACAAAGCTGGTGTTTATAGTCGGGTGCTCGCTGGTGTCCGTAGTCTCGTGATTTTTTATAAGACTCACTGTAAGCACGTTTGCGGCGCCCCATTTTACTACACAAACATTGATATCGCGCTCTCCAAACTGTACAAGTTCTTAATTGTAATTAGCCTGTTGCAATAAGTTCAGCCCTCATTTCTCCCCCATACCCCTCTGACCTCCTCCATATCAACACCCCTTCCCAGCTACTAAATCAAAAGGTATGCCACCCTATTGCCTCTGTGTCTTGGCCTCAGGCCTTTAACTCTTTTTGGCCGCCGTGCCCTTCATCCTTCTTGGCCGCGGGCCTCTGTCCTCTCCCCTCTTGGCCGCCGCGCCCTTGTCCTCTCCCCTCTTGGCTGCCGCGCCCTTCGTCCCCCTTTTGGGCACTGAGCCCTTTCCTTTTTTATTTTTCATACTTACAAAGCTGGTGTTTAGTCTGGTGCTCGCTGGTGTCTGTAGTCTCGTGATTTTTTTTTTTGATAAGACACACTGTAAGCCTGGCTCCATTTTACTACACAAACATTATGGCGCTCTCCAAACTGTACAAGTTCTTAATTGTAATTAGGCTGTTGCAATAAGTTAAGCCCTCATTTCTCCCCCATTCCCCTCTGACCTCCTCCATATAAACACCCCTTCCCGGCCACTAATGTCAACCTCTTCTATAAGGACCTCATTAAAATTTATTATCAGTCCAGAAATACCAAACTGTCGTGTTAGTTGCTGGTTAGTCCATAAAAAAGGTTTTGATCAAATGAAGCAGAATTTAATTTAGATTTGGATCTGGGATAAAAGGTATGGCACACTTTTTTAACAGGTTGGATCTGGATCTCTAAGGTTAGTGGGCTAACTTGACTTTCTTTACAGGTTAACTTGACTTTCTTTACAGGTTAACTTGACTTTCTTTACAGGTTGGATCTGGATCTCTAAGGTTAGTGGGCTAACTTGACTTTCTTTACAGGTTAACTTGACTTTCTTTACAGGTTAACTTGACTTTCTTTACAGGTTAACTTGACTTTCTTTACAGGTTAAATTGACTTTCTTTACAGGTTGGATCTGGATCTCTAAGGTTAGTGGGCTAACTTGACTTTCTTTACAGGTTAACTTGACTTTTTTTTACAGGTTGGATCTGGATCTCTAAGGTTAGTGGGCTAACTTGACTTTCTTTACAGGTTAACTTGACTTTTTTACAGGTTGGATCTGGATCTCTAAGGTTAGTGGACTAACTTGACTTTTTTTACAGGTTGGATCTCTCTAAGGTTGGTTGTCGTGAGACTGTTAGGCTCGTTAAAGACCTACGGCTCAACGAGACAAGGCAGCTTACATAGTCTTTAAAACGTATCTATCATATCTCTTTTCTAGACAAGCCAACTATCGTCATCTTTAACTCTTATCGAGGATGTTGCCGTGAGACTGTTAGGCTCGTTAAAGACCTACGGCTCAACGAGACAAGGCAGCTTACATAGTCTTTAAAACGTATCTATCATATCTCTTTTCTAGACAAGCCAACTATCGTCATCTTTAACTCTTATCGAGGATGTTGCCATGAAGCTGTGCGACTCGTTAAAGACCTACGGCTCAACAAGACAAGGCAGCTTACATAGTCTTTAAAACTTGTCTATCATATCTTTTATCTAGGATGTTGCCATGAAGCTGTGCGGCTCGTTAAAGACCTACGGCTCAACGAGACAAGGCAGCTTACATAGTCTTTAAAACGTATCTATCATATCTCTTTTCTAGACGAGGCAACTATCGTCATCTTTAACTCTTATCGAGGATGTTGCCGTGAGACTGTTCGGCTCGTTAAAGACCTACGGCTCAACGAGACAAGGCAGCTTACATCGTCTTTAAAACGTATCTATCATATCTCTTATCTGGGCAAGGCAATTTACATAGTCTTTAAAACTTGTCTATCATATCTTTTATCTAGGATGTTGCCATGAAGCTGTGCGACTCGTTAAAGACCTACGGCTCAACGAGACAAGGAAACTGACATAGTCTTTACAACGTATCTATCATATCTCTTTTCTAGACAAGCCAACTATCGTCATCTTTAACTCTTATCGAGGATGTTGCCGTGAGACTGTGCAGGTTGTTAAAGACCTACGGCTCAACAAGACAAGTCAGCTTACATAGTCTTTAAAACGTATCTATCATATCTCTTTTCTAGACAAGGTAATTTACATAGTCTTTCAAACTTGTCTATTATATCTTTTATCGAGGATGTTGCTGTGAGACTGTTCGGCTCGTTAAAGACCTACGGCTCAACGAGACAAGGCAGCTTACATAGTCTTTAAAACGTATCTATCATATCTCTTTTCTAGACAAGCCAACTATCGTCATCTTTAACTCTTATCGAGGATGTTGCCGTGAGACTGTTAGGCTCGTTAAAGACCTACGGCTCAACGAGACAAGGCAGCTTACATAGTCTTTAAAACGTATCTATCATATCTCTTTTCTAGACAAGCCAACTATCGTCATCTTTAACTCTTATCGAGGATGTTGCCATGAAGCTGTGCGACTCGTTAAAGACCTACGGCTCAACAAGACAAGGCAGCTTACATAGTCTTTAAAACTTGTCTATCATATCTTTTATCTAGGATGTTGCCATGAAGCTGTGCGGCTCGTTAAAGACCTACGGCTCAACGAGACAAGGCAGCTTACATAGTCTTTAAAACGTATCTATCATATCTCTTTTCTAGACGAGGCAACTATCGTCATCTTTAACTCTTATCGAGGATGTTGCCGTGAGACTGTTCGGCTCGTTAAAGACCTACGGCTCAACGAGACAAGGCAGCTTACATCGTCTTTAAAACGTATCTATCATATCTCTTATCTGGGCAAGGCAATTTACATAGTCTTTAAAACTTGTCTATCATATCTTTTATCTAGGATGTTGCCATGAAGCTGTGCGACTCGTTAAAGACCTACGGCTCAACGAGACAAGGAAACTGACATAGTCTTTACAACGTATCTATCATATCTCTTTTCTAGACAAGCCAACTATCGTCATCTTTAACTCTTATCGAGGATGTTGCCGTGAGACTGTGCAGGTTGTTAAAGACCTACGGCTCAACAAGACAAGGCAGCTTACATAGTCTTTAAAACGTATCTATCATATCTCTTTTCTAGACAAGGCAACTATCGTCATCTTTAACTCTTATCGAGGATGTTGCCATGAAGCTGTGCGACTCGTTAAAGACCTACGGCTCAACGAGACAAGGCAGCTTACATAGTCTTTAAAACGTATCTATCATATCTCTTTTCTAGACAAGGTAATTTACATAGTCTTTCAAACTTGTCTATTGTATCTTTTATCGAGGATGTTGCTGTGAGACTGTTCGGCTCGTTAAAGACCTACGGCTCAACGAGACAAGGCAGCTTACATAGTCTTTAAAACGTATCTATCATATCTCTTTTCTAGACAAGGCAACTATCGTCATCTTTAACTCTTATCGAGGATGTTGCCATGAAGCTGTGCGACTCGTTAAAGACCTACGGCTCAACGAGACAAGGCAGCTTACATAGTCTTTAAAACGTATCTATCATATCTCTTTTCTAGACAAGGTAATTTACATAGTCTTTCAAACTTGTCTATTATATCTTTTATCGAGGATGTTGCTGTGAGACTGTTAGGCTCGTTAAAGACCTACGGCTCAACGAGACAAGGCAGCTTACATAGTCTTTAAAACGTATCTATCATATCTCTTTTCTAGACAAGCCAACTATCGTCATCTTTAACTCTTATCGAGGATGTTGCCATGAAGCTGTGCGACTCGTTAAAGACCTACGGCTCAACAAGACAAGGCAGCTTACATAGTCTTTAAAACTTGTCTATCATATCTTTTATCTAGGATGTTGCCATGAAGCTGTGCGGCTCGTTAAAGACCTACGGCTCAACGAGACAAGGCAGCTTACATAGTCTTTAAAACGTATCTATCATATCTCTTTTCTAGACGAGGCAACTATCGTCATCTTTAACTCTTATCGAGGATGTTGCCGTGAGACTGTTCGGCTCGTTAAAGACCTACGGCTCAACGAGACAAGGCAGCTTACATCGTCTTTAAAACGTATCTATCATATCTCTTATCTGGGCAAGGCAATTTACATAGTCTTTAAAACTTGTCTATCATATCTTTTATCTAGGATGTTGCCATGAAGCTGTGCGACTCGTTAAAGACCTACGGCTCAACGAGACAAGGAAACTGACATAGTCTTTACAACGTATCTATCATATCTCTTTTCTAGACAAGCCAACTATCGTCATCTTTAACTCTTATCGAGGATGTTGCCGTGAGACTGTGCAGGTTGTTAAAGACCTACGGCTCAACAAGACAAGGCAGCTTACATAGTCTTTAAAACGTATCTATCATATCTCTTTTCTAGACAAGGCAACTATCGTCATCTTTAACTCTTATCGAGGATGTTGCCATGAAGCTGTGCGACTCGTTAAAGACCTACGGCTCAACGAGACAAGGCAGCTTACATAGTCTTTAAAACGTATCTATCATATCTCTTTTCTAGACAAGGTAATTTACATAGTCTTTCAAACTTGTCTATTGTATCTTTTATCGAGGATGTTGCTGTGAGACTGTTCGGCTCGTTAAAGACCTACGGCTCAACGAGACAAGGCAGCTTACATAGTCTTTAAAACGTATCTATCATATCTCTTTTCTAGAGAAGGCAACTATCGTCATCTTTAACTCTTATCGAGGATGTTGCCATGAAGCTGTGCGACTCGTTAAAGACCTACGGCTCAACGAGACAAGGCAGCTTACATAGTCTTTAAAACGTATCTATCATATCTCTTTTCTAGACAAGGTAATTTACATAGTCTTTCAAACTTGTCTATTATATCTTTTATCGAGGATGTTGCTGTGAGACTGTTCGGCTCGTTAAAGACCTACGGCTCAACGAGACAAGGCAGCTTACATAGTCTTTAAAAAGTATCTATCATATCTCTTTTCTAGACAAGGCAACTATCGTCATCTTTAACTCTTATCGAGGATGTTGCCGTGAGGCTGTGCAGGTTGTTAAAGACCGATGGCCCGACGAGACAAGGAAACTGACATAGTGTTTAAAACTTGTCTATCATATCTTTTATCTAGGATGTTGCCATGAAGCTGTGCGACTCGTTAAAGACCTACGGCTCAACGAGACAAGGAAACTGACATAGTCTTTACAACGTATCTATCATATCTCTTTTCTAGACAAGCCAACTATCGTCATCTTTAACTCTTATCGAGGATGTTGCCGTGAGACTGTGCAGGTTGTTAAAGACCTACGGCTCAACAAGACAAGGCAGCTTACATAGTCTTTAAAACGTATCTATCATATCTCTTTTCTAGACAAGGTAATTTACATAGTCTTTCAAACTTGTCTATTATATCTTTTATCGAGGATGTTGCTGTGAGACTGTTCGGCTCGTTAAAGACCTACGGCTCAACGAGACAAGGCAGCTTACATAGTCTTTAAAACGTATCTATCATATCTCTTTTCTAGACAAGGCAACTATCGTCATCTTTAACTCTTATCGAGGATGTTGCCATGAGGCTGTGCGACTCGTTAAAGACCTACGGCTCAACGAGACAAGGCAGCTTACATAGTCTTTAAAACGTATCTATCATATCTCTTTTCTAGACAAGGCAACTATCGTCATCTTCAACTCTTATCGAGGATGTTGCCATGAAGCTGTGCGACTCGTTAAAGACCTACGGCTCAACGAGACAAGGCAGCTTACATAGTCTTTAAAAAGTATCTATCATATCTCTTTTCTAGACAAGGCAACTATCGTCATCTTCAACTCTTATCGAGGATGTTGCCGTGAGGCTGTGCAGGTTGTTAAAGACCGATGGCCCGACGAGACAAGGCAGCTTACATAGTCTTTAAAACTTGTCTATTATATCTTTTATCTAGGATGTTGCCATGAAGCTGTGCGACTCGTTAAAGACCTACGGCTCGACGAGACAAGGCAACTGAAATCGTCTTTAAAACGTATCTATCATACCTCTTTTCTAGACAAGGTAATTTACATAGTCTTTAAAACTTGTCTATTATATCTTTTATCGAGGATGTTGCTGTGAGACTGTTCGGCTCGTTAAAGACCTACGGCTCAACGAGACAAGGCAGCTTACATAGTCTTTAAAACGTATCTATCATATCTCTTTTCTAGACAAGGCAACTATCGTCATCTTTAACTCTTATCGAGGATGTTGCCATGAAGCTGTGCGACTCGTTAAAGACCTACGGCTCAACGAGACAAGGCAGCTTACATAGTCTTTAAAACGTATCTATCATATCTCTTTTCTAGACAAGGTAATTTACATAGTCTTTCAAACTTGTCTATTATATCTTTTATCGAGGATGTTGCCATGAAGCTGTGCGACTCGTTAAAGACCTACGGCTCAACGAGACAAGGCAGCTTACATAGTCTTTAAAACTTGTCTATCATATCTTTTATCTAGGATGTTGCCGTGAGACTGTTCGGCTCGTTAAAGACCTACGGCTCAACGAGACAAGGCAGCTTACATAGTCTTTAAAACGTATCTATCATATCTCTTATCTGGGCAAGGCAATTTACATAGTCTTTAAAAATTGTCTATCATATCTTTTATCGAGGATGTTGCCATGAGACTGTACAGGTTGTTAAAGACCGATGGCCCGACGAGACATGGAAACTGACATCGTCTTTAAAACGTATCTATCGTATCTCTTTTCTAGACGAGGCAACTATCGTCATCTTTAACTCTTATCGAGGATGTTGCCGTGAGACTGTTCGGCTCGTTAAAGACCTACGGCTCAACGAGACAAGGCAGCTTACATCGTCTTTAAAATGTATCTATCGTATCTCTTTTCTAGACGAGGCAACTATCGTCATCTTTAACTCTTATCGAGGATGTTGCCATGAAGCTGTGCGACTCGTTAAAGACCTACGGCTCAACAAGACAAGTCAGCTTACATAGTCTTTAAAACTTGTCTATTATATCTTTTATCGAGGATGTTGCCATGAAGCTGTGCGACTCGTTAAAGACCTACGGCTCGACGAGACAAGGCAACTGAAATAGTCTTTAAAACGTATCTATCATACCTCTTTTCTAGACAAGGTAATTTACATAGTCTTTAAAACTTGTCTATTATATCTTTTATCGAAGATGTTGCTGTGAGACTGTGCGACTCGTTAAAGACCTACGGCTCGACGAGACAAGGCAGCTTACATAGTCTTTAAAACGTATCTATCATATCTCTTTTCTAGACAAGGCAACTATCGTCATCTTCAACTCTTATCGAGGATGTTGCCGTTAGGCTGTGCAGGTTGTTAAAGACCGATGGCCCGACGAGACAAGGCAGCTTACATAGTCTTTAAAACGTATCTATCATATCTCTTATCTAGACAAGGCAATTTACATAGTCTTTAAAACTTGTCTATCATATCTTTTATCTAGGATGTTGCCATGAAGCTGTGCGACTCGTTAAAGACCTACGGCTCAACGAGACAAGGCAGCTTACATAGTCTTTAAAACGTATCTATCATATCTCTTTTCTAGACAAGGTAATTTACATAGTCTTTCAAACTTGTCTATTATATCTTTTATCGAGGATGTTGCCATGAAGCTGTGCGACTCGTTAAAGACCTACGGCTCAACGAGACAAGGCAGCTTACATAGTCTTTAAAACGTATCTATCATATCTCTTTTCTAGACAAGGTAATTTACATAGTCTTTAAAACTTGTCTATTATATCTTTTATCGACGATGTTGCTGTGAGACTGTTCGGCTCGTTAAAGACCTACGGCTCAACGAGACAAGGCAGCTTACATAGTCTTTAAAAAGTATCTATCATATCTCTTTTCTAGACAAGGCAACTATCGTCATCTTCAACTCTTATCGAGGATGTTGCCGTTAGGCTGTGCAGGTTGTTAAAGACCGATGGCCCGACGAGACAAGGCAGCTTACATAGTCTTTAAAACGTATCTATCATATCTCTTATCTAGACAAGGCAATTTACATAGTCTTTAAAAATTGTCTATCATATCTTTTATCGAGGATGTTGCCATGAGACTGTACAGGTTGTTAAAGACCGATGGCCCGACGAGACATGGAAACTGACATCGTCTTTAAAACGTATCTATCGTATCTCTTTTCTAGACGAGGCAACTATCGTCATCTTTAACTCTTATCGAGGATGTTGCCGTGAGACTGTTCGGCTCGTTAAAGACCTACGGCTCAACGAGACAAGGCAGCTTACATCGTCTTTAAAATGTATCTATCGTATCTCTTTTCTAGACGAGGCAACTATCGTCATCTTTAACTCTTATCGAGGATGTTGCCATGAAGCTGTGCGACTCGTTAAAGACCTACGGCTCAACGAGACAAGTCAGCTTACATAGTCTTTAAAACTTGTCTATTATATCTTTTATCGAGGATGTTGCTGTGAGACTGTGCGACTCGTTAAAGACCTACGGCTCGACGAGACAAGGCAGCTTACATAGTCTTTAAAACGTATCTATCATATCTCTTTTCTAGACAAGGCAACTATCGTCATCTTTAACTCTTATCGAGGATGTTGCCATGAAGCTGTACGACTCGTTAAAGACCTATGGCTCAACGAGACAAGGCAGCTTACATAGTCTTTAAAACGTATCTATCATATCTCTTTTCTAGACAAGGTAATTTACATAGTCTTTCAAACTTGTCTATCATATCTTTTATCTAGGATGTTGCCGTGAGACTGTTCGGCTCGTTAAAGACCTACGGCTCAACAAGACAAGGTAATTTACATAGTCTTTCAAACTTGTCTATCATATCTTTTATCTAGGATGTTGCCGTGAGACTGTTCGGCTCGTTAAAGACCTACGGCTCAACAAGACAAGGTAATTTACATAGTCTTTCAAACTTGTCTATCATATCTTTTATCGAGGATGTTGCCATGAGACTGTACAGGTTGTTAAAGACCTACGGCTCAACAAGACAAGTCAGCTTACATAGTCTTTAAAACTTGTCTATTATATCTTTTATCGAGGATGTTGCCATGAAGCTGTGCGACTCGTTAAAGACCTACGGCTCAACAAGACAAGGCAGCTTACATAGTCTTTAAAACTTGTCTATCATATCTTTTATCTAGGATGTTGCCGTGAGACTGTTCGGCGTGTTAATGACCTACGGCTCAACGAGACAAGGCAGCTTACATAGTCTTTAAAACGTATCTATCATATCTCTTTTCTAGACAAGGCAACTATCGTCATCTTTAACTCTTATCGAGGATGTTGCCATGAAGCTGTGCGACTCGTTAAAGACCTACGGCTCAACGAGACAAGGCAGCTTACATAGTCTTTAAAACGTATCTATCATATCTCTTTTCTAGACAAGGCAACTATCGTCATCTTTAACTCTTATCGAGGATGTTGCCATGAAGCTGTGCGACTCGTTAAAGACCTACGGCTCAACGAGACAAGGCAGCTTACATAGTCTTTCAAACTTGTCTATTATATCTTTTATCGAGGATGTTGCCATGAAGCTGTGCGACTCGTTAAAGACCTACGGCTCAACAAGACAAGGCAGCTTACATAGTCTTTAAAACATGTCTATTATATCTTTTATCGAGGATGTTGCCGTGAGACTGTTCGGCTCGTTAAAGACCTACGGCTCAACGAGACAAGGCAGCTTACATAGTCTTTCAAACTTGTCTATTATATCTTTTATCGAGGATGTTGCCATGAAGCTGTGCGACTCGTTAAAGACCTACGGCTCAACGAGACAAGGCAGCTTACATCGTCTTTCAAACTTGTCTATTATATCTTTTATCGAGGATGTTGCCGTGAGACTGTTCGGCGTGTTAAAGACCTACGGCTCAACAAGACAAGGCAGCTTACATAGTCTTTAAAACGTATCTATCATATCTCTTCTCTAGACAAGGCAACTATCGTCATCTTTAACTCTTATCGAGGATGTTGCCATGAAGCTGTGCGACTCGTTAAAGACCTACGGCTCAACGAGACAAGGCAGCTTACATCGTCTTTCAAACTTGTCTATTATATCTTTTATCGAGGATGTTGCCGTGAGACTGTTCGGCGTGTTAAAGACCTACGGCTCGACGAGACAAGGCAGCTTACATAGTCTTTACAACGTATCTATCATATCTCTTTTCTAGACAAGCCAACTATCGTCATCTTTAACTCTTATCGAGGATGTTGCCGTGAGACTGTGCAGGTTGTTAAAGACCTACGGCTCAACAAGACAAGTCAGCTTACATAGTCTTTAAAACTTGTCTATCATATCTTTTATCTAGGATGTTGCCATGAAGCTGTGCGACTCGTTAAAGACCTACGGCTCGACAAGGCAACTGAAATCGTCTTTAAAACGTATCTATCATATCTCTTTTCTAGACGAGGCAACTATCGTCATCTTTAACTCTTATCGAGGATGTTGCCGTGAGACTGTCCGGCTCGTTAAAGACCTACGGCTCAACAAGACAAGGCAGCTTACATAGTCTTTAAAACTTGTCTATTATATCTTTTATCTAGGATGTTGCCGTGAGACTGTTCGGCGTGTTAAAGACCTACGGCTCAACGAGACAAGGCAGCTTACATCGTCTTTCAAACTTGTCTATTATATCTTTTATCTAGGATGTTGCCGTGAGACTGTTCGGCGTGTTAAAGACCTACGGCTCAACAAGACAAGGCAGCTTACATAGTCTTTAAAACGTATCTATCATATCTCTTCTCTAGACAAGGCAACTATCGTCATCTTAAACTCTTATCGAGGATGTTGCCGTGAGGCTGTGCAGGTTGTTAAAGACCGATGGCCCGACGAGACAAGGAAACTGACAGTCTTTAAAACGTATCTATCATATCTCTTCTCTAGACAAGGCAATTTACAGTCTTTAAAGCTTGTCTATCATATCTTTTATCGAGGATGTTGACGTGAGGCTGTGCGGCTCGTTAAAGACCTACGGCTCAACGAGACAAGGCAGCTTACATAGTCTTTAAAACTTGTCTATTATATCTTTTATCGAGGATGTTGACGTGAGGCTGTGCGGCTCGTTAAAGACCTACGGCTCAACGAGACAAGGCAGCTTACATAGTCTTTAAAACGTATCTATCATATCTCTTTTCTAGACAAGGCAACTATCGTCATCTTTAACTCTTAACTGGGATGTTGCCATGAGGTTGTAGCATTTGTTAACCGACCTACAGGCCGACAAGACAAGGCCACTGTCGTAATCACTAACCAGGGGCTCTGAACGGGCGGTCACTCCCCTCTCTGAAGCCACTTCTTGGTTAACTCCATTTCTTTGCTAAGATCAGTATTTGCCGTTGAGCAAGTGACTGAAACCCATCCGTGGGTAAAACCTGTTGTCTAGTAGCCTCGGTTGGGCCATCGGAAATCAGAGTAATCGGGGGCTGTGAAGGGGCGGTCACTCCCCTCTCTGAAACCACTCCGTGGTTAACTCTTGGTGGGCTGTCCTCTCACCAAAGCAAGAGCTTCTAAAAACTCACTAAAGCACACTGAAAGTATGGGGAACTGCACGGATAGAGCCTTGTGTGTCTGCTAGTGTAAGTTTTTCCAAGTTTCTTTGCTAAAATCAGTATTTGCTGTTGAACAAGTGACTGAAACCCATCCGTGGGTAAAACCTGTTGTCTAGTAGCCTCGGTTGGGCCATCGGAAATCAGAGTAATCGGGGGCTGTGAAGGGGCGGTCACTCCCCTCTCTGAAACCACTCCGTGGTTAACTCTTGGTGGGCTGTCCTCTCACCAAAGCAAGAGCTTCTAAAAACTGGGTAAAACCTGTTGTCTAGTAGCCTCGGTTGGGCCATCGGAAATCAGAGTAATCGGGGGCTGTGAAGGGGCGGTCACTCCCCTCTCTGAAACCACTCCGTGGTTAACTCTTGGTGGGCGGTCCTCTCACCAAAGCAAGAGCTTCTAAAAACTCACTACAGCACACTGAAAGTATTGGGAACTGCACGGATAGAGCCTTGTGTGTCTGCTAGTGTACTTTTTTCTAAGCTTCTTTGCTAAGATCAGTACTTGCTTTTAAGCAAGTGACTGAAACCCATCCGTGGGTAAAACCTGTTGTCTAGTAGCCTCGGTTGGGCCATCGGAAATCAGAGTAATCGGGGGCTGTGAAGGGGCGGTCACTCCCCTCTCTGAAACCACTCGGTGGTTAACTCTTGGTGGGCTGTCCTCTCACCAAAGCAAGAGCTTCTAAAAACTCACTACAGCACACTGAAAGTATTGGGAACTGCACGGATAGAGCCTTGTGTGTCTGCTAGTGTACTTTTTTCTAAGCTTCTTTGCTAAGATCAGTACTTGCTTTTAAGCAAGTGACTGAAACCCATCCGTGGGTAAAACCTGTTGTCTAGTAGCCTCGGTTGGGCCATCGGAAATCAGAGTATTCGGGGGCTGTGAAGGGGCGGTCACTCCCCTCTCTGAAACCACTCCGTGGTTAACTCTTGGTGGGCTGTCCTCTCACCAAAGCAAGAGCTTCTAAAAACTCACTACAGCACACTGAAAGTATGGGGAACTGCACGGATAGAGCCTTGTGTGTCTGCTAGTGTAAGTTTTTCCAAGTTTCTTTGCTAAAATCAGTATTTGCTGTTGAACAAGTGACTGAAACCCATCCGTGGGTAAAACCTGTTGTCTAGTAGCCTCGGTTGGGCCATCGGAAATCAGAGTAATCGGGGGCTGTGAAGGGGCGGTCACTCCCCTCTCTGAAACCACTCCGTGGTTAACTCTCGGTGGGCTGTCCTCTCACCAAAGCAAGAGCTTCTAAAAACTCACTACAGCACACTGAAAGTATTGGGAACTGCACGGATAGAGCCTTGTGTGTCTGCTAGTGTAAGTTTTTCCAAGTTTCTTTGCTAAAATCAGTATTTGCTGTTGAGCAAGTGACTGAAACCCATCCGTGGGTAAAACCTGTTGTCTAGTAGCCTCGGTTGGGCCATCGGAAATCAGAGTAATCGGGGGCTGTGAAGGGGCGGTCACTCCCCTCTCTGAAACCACTCGGTGGTTAACTCTTGGTGGGCTGTCCTCTCACCAAAGCAAGAGCTTCTAAAAACTCACTACAGCACACTGAAAGTATTGGGAACTGCACGGATAGAGCCTTGTGTGTCTGCTAGTGTACTTTTTTCTAAGCTTCTTTGCTAAGATCAGTACTTGCTTTTAAGCAAGTGACTGAAACCCATCCGTGGGTAAAACCTGTTGTCTAGTAGCCTCGGTTGGGCCATCGGAAATCAGAGTATTCGGGGGCTGTGAAGGGGCGGTCACTCCCCTCTCTGAAACCACTCCGTGGTTAACTCTTGGTGGGCTGTCCTCTCACCAAAGCAAGAGCTTCTAAAAACTCACTACAGCACACTGAAAGTATGGGGAACTGCACGGATAGAGCCTTGTGTGTCTGCTAGTGTAAGTTTTTCCAAGTTTCTTTGCTAAAATCAGTATTTGCTGTTGAACAAGTGACTGAAACCCATCCGTGGGTAAAACCTGTTGTCTAGTAGCCTCGGTTGGGCCATCGGAAATCAGAGTAATCGGGGGCTGTGAAGGGGCGGTCACTCCCCTCTCTGAAACCACTCCGTGGTTAACTCTCGGTGGGCTGTCCTCTCACCAAAGCAAGAGCTTCTAAAAACTCACTACAGCACACTGAAAGTATTGGGAACTGCACGGATAGAGCCTTGTGTGTCTGCTAGTGTAAGTTTTTCCAAGTTTCTTTGCTAAAATCAGTATTTGCTGTTGAGCAAGTGACTGAAACCCATCCGTGGGTAAAACCTGTTGTCTAGTAGCCTCGGTTGGGCCATCGGAAATCAGAGTATTCGGGGGCTGTGAAGGGGCGGTCACTCCCCTCTCTGAAACCACTTCATCGGACCCCCCCACCTATGGATTGGACCCCCCCACCTGCAGATCATCGGACCCCTCCCACCTATGGATTGGACCCCCCCACCTGCGGATCATCGGACCCTACTTCTCAGAGTTCTCAGGACGTTTCTGCTTCTGGGTGTAAGTTTTAATTTCTTAATTTCTGTTGATAAACAAATAATCATTTACGTAATTTTTTAATGTGAACTTTTCTGATTTATAACTTCTAGTTGGGATCATTGGACCTGACGGGACCTCCAGTTCCAAAGAAGCTTTGGATGAAGGATTCCACAACTTTTTGATTTGTTTAACTGAGAATGAAGTGTGACTTTGTATTCATGTGTTTTCTCCTTCTTTTAAATGCAAACCTTGATCACATTGGACATGTTCTCTTCAGCTGTCCAGTTTGAGGCCCAAAGAGAGCAGATGGTACAGAGATGTATAGGTCATGAACAGTGTCTTTATCCCAGAACTAAATGGTGAATTATGGGCTGGAGGAATGTTCTGAGCACCCACTGTCTTTAAACATGTTGGACCTGCATCTTTATCACAAACATACTGATCCAGAGATGGACTCATGGGAAAAGATCTGTAACTTTGTGCCTCAGAAAGCTCATCAGAGCCTTAACTTCAGAGCAGGTTCAACTTATTCATCTAGTTTTTAACACAGTGAAGATCTCACTGAGCGGTGCTATGATGCTGGTTATCAGCTCAGTAAGTCAACCCAGGTTTGATGGAGGTGACATCAGCTGACCAATCGGTCATCCAGCCTATTAAATGCTGAACAAAAGGGTTCTTTGTTGTTTTGTTGATTTAAATCATTCTTTAAAACATTTTTGTTCCTTCACCAGCCCTCATTTACCATCTAATCTTACCAGTTTATTTTTTTTTTTGTCAGAAGACTAGAATCTGCAACAGTGGAACACAAAAAGACAGGACAAATAAAGACAGACAGAAAACAGACAAAGATTACCTGAGGACAGCCAAACAGTTTTAGACTATGTTCCACTTCATTTGTGTTGTGTTCAGTCTGAATTTTGACCCAGTTCCTCCAAACTGTGAACAAACGGGATTCTGATTGGTTAATGAATACAGGGACAGCTGGTGCCATCATGAAATGATCAAATATGAAAAGTACATGTATTCATTTGGGTTTGGATTTTCCTTCTGAAGAGTGAACAAAGGTCATGTGTTCCAGAAGAAACCTCAGATCCATTTCACTGGGAGCTCAGCTTTAAATGATGTTCATGATGACCTTCGTGATGACCCTGTGGGTCCTCTTGTGGCTGGTTGTGGTATTAACGAGTGTCTGTTTGTTCTGCTGGGAGGTGATTTGTGTGATTTAGGACACCTGTGGCTCCTTCCATCTTATTTTGGCTCCTTTAGTTCTGATTTCAGTCTGATTACTCTGCTCTTCTCCACAAGTGCTGATATATTGATTATTGTGTTGGTTTAGTTTCATTTTCTGATCTATTTGCTCATTGTTTTCTTTATTGAGGCTGCTATTTGCACACCGCACATATTGTACTCAGTTACTTATGTTATTTTATGTTAGCTTTATTTTGTCTTATTTGTTATTTGTCTGTTAAATCTTTTATTTTATTTTATTTACTACTATCCCCCTTTTCCATAACTGTTGCTCAGCAACTTCCCTCAGCATGAATAAAGCCTCTTGAATTACAGCATTTACATTTGTCTTTCACTCAGAAATATGATCCACCTCTGATTTAAATGATGTCCACAGCCCATAATAAATGATTTGCTGTATTAATTCAGTCTGATGTGAGTTAATAAAATTATTTTTTAACTTGAATTGATGTTGTGTCCATGTGAGTCGGGTCCTAACAAATGTGTTTTCTGTTTGACGCCACAATGTCTCTGCATTAAAACAGCAGGTTAACATTCAGCTTAAAGTTTTGTTTAAAGTCCTAAAGTCTGAGGGGGGCTGAAAACTATCAACTGTCCTCTAAAACTTTTATTCTGAGCGTCTGAAGGAACTAAAACATGAAATTAAATAAAGACAGACACATTTGAGCAGTTAAACCTCCTCTTTTTAAACCACTGACTTTGTCAGCATGGTGATTCATATTTGTATTTACAGAGGAGTTCATGGTGTAGTTCATGGTGGACTCAATGACTGCAAGGTGCCCAGGTCCTGTGGCTGCAGAACAAGCCCAGATCATCAGCCCCCCTTCAGAAAATAGTTCAGACGTCCATGGCATTTAGTAATAGCTGAATGTCTTGTGACCCGTTTATAAAATTTTAATTGTGTCTCTTGCTGAAACTATGCTAAAGTAGTTGGGTTGAAAAGAGGAGGGACATTTTTAAGTATTTCCCAGTAATTTGCATACAATTTGAATAGAATGCTAAATATTATATAAATATAAAAGTTACAAACACCAAAAGCCAAAGCCAGAATCTCCTGAAAGAGCTGAAGCTTTTGAGACCAAAATAGTTGAAATTGATGAAAGTATGCAGAAGTAGTTGAGCTTAAAAAAACATATGGAATAATAGCTTTTTGAAAGGAGCTGTATGAAGGCAGAAAACTACAGAAAATAAGAAAAATGCAAAAAGGACTGGCAGTTGAAAGGTACTACTATGATTCAGAGGCTTTTAATTTAAAAAGTAATGTTCTGAAGGCTATTAAAGTCACATTGGCTGAAAGAGGACAAATTGTCCTACGTTTTAATGCTAAAATTATTTATGTGGCTTAAAGAATTTGGAAACGGTGACAGGTTAAAAACTTTTCTTTAAGAATCTGTATTCTTCCACTTTGTCAGTTGGAGCCTCCACTCTACACATGAACATTCTGTCACTGGAATGCATTGTAATCTCAGAACTTATCAATTTCTAAGTTAGTAAATTCAATTACAAAATTTTTCAACAGTGATGGTTCAAAATTGGCTGAATATTTTAAAAAGCTGCATTATTCAGTAAAAGCTGAATGTCATGTGAACATTTTAAAGTTTGAATTTTGTCTCTGGCTGAAAGAATGCGGAAGTAGTTAAGTTTGAAAGAGGGTTTTTTTTTTTTTAATGATTTGAAAGGATTTGCCATTACTTTTCAAGGGAGGAAAATTTGCACAAAAACTGTAAAAGTTAGAAACGCCAAATGTCCAGAAAGAGCTTGAACGTTTGTGCAAAAATAGTTTAATTAGCGGCAAAAGACGTATGGAATAATAACGAAACAGGAAAACAATACTGAGAATGCTTAATCATTAATTAATTAATTCTCACAATCAATGTTTTTTGCTACAGATTGAAAAGCTGCATAGTCCTCGTACAGCTGACGTCAAATATGACGTAAGAGTATGGTAACGTTTCTGATCTATAAAATTAATTGTTTCGGATGACAGCTTCACATTCATCAGTGGGAAATTCTAGTTTAAGACATTTGTAATATGTTAATTTCTTTAACAAGAAATAAAAACCGTATCTCATGGCAATACTCTTGTTCTGTGGTGATTATTTTGGTAGTACTTCCGGTGGTCATTCTTTACTGCGTCAACGCGAAGTTAAAAGTTGAAAATTATGTGTAATTTTGCAGATACTAATTTTTTATACGAATTCTTAATTTGTAGTCAATGTAATATATTTGTAAGAGAAGATATAGATATCTATGCTTAGAAACGAATCTGCCTGACATTAACAAATTAAATAAAGCGGAACCCTTGTTCTATTTCCATGTTTCACGGAGGACACTCGTTGAAAACACACTTAGAGGACAGCAACGGCGCTGATACTGATAGCGTCATTTTTCTTTTAAGTAGCACTTTGGACACAGTTGTGTGTCTTATTAAACACAAATATGTCTATATTTACGCCGACGAATCAAATCCGACTGACGAATGTGGCGGTGGTACGGATTAAGAAAGGAGGGAAGCGGTTTGAAATCGCCTGTTACAAGAATAAAGTTATGAGCTGGAGATCGGGAGCGTAAGTCACATTTAACGTCAACATCCACAATGTTCAAAAAAGTATTTCATAATGTGTTAAAATCACTAACCCATCAGTTTAAATGCTGCTGTTCTTAGCTTATTACAAGTGATAGGTTATTGAAAATGAACGCTTGTTTGTGGTTTTCTTCCAGAGAAAAAGATCTTGATGAGGTTTTGCAGACGCACTCTGTTTTCGTTAATGTGTCCAAAGGTCAGATGGCAAAGAAAGAAGATTTGATTAAAGCTTTTGGGATAGATGATCAGACAGAAATCTGCAAACAGGTACAATTTCGTCTGTCTCGACATGTTATGCTAAATGTATGTGAGGCTTTCTGCCTGCTGTTTCCTTCAACATGTTTTTGTTTGGGTCAGATCGTGGCCAAAGGAGAGCTCCAAGTGTCAGACAAGGAGAGGCAGTCTCAGCTGGAGACCATGTTCAGGGACATTGCGACAATTGTGGCAGACAAGTGTGTCAACCCCAACACTAACAGGCCGTACACAGTCGGCCTCATCGAGCGGTCGATGAAGGACATCCATTATTCTGTCAAGACCAACCAGAACACCAAGCAGCAGGTGAGCTGACCCTGTGTTCATTCATCTAGGATTACTCAGTCCAGTTCAATTAACCTAAAAAGAAAATGAATCGCTCCAGTATATATTTATAGATGGATAACAAAGTCAAATAAAAATAGAAATCAATTGACAAACTGTTGACAGTTGAAGTGTAGCAGAGAGAGGAGTGATTGGAATCTTCAGTGGTTGCCATGGATGGAGTGATGCTTAGCTGATGATGTCACACGTGGTGTTTATGGTTAGAAAAGCTCATTCAGCTGCTCACAGGTTTAAACAACTGTCCCGTTGACATGGTTACGCATCATAACAGATGTTACCAGCAGAAATCATTCCTGCAGCAAAGCATATAAGGCAGCATTGTTCCGTTGTTACCTTGTAAAGTTCTAGGGAGTTTCATGTTGGAGGGAGTAAATCTTTTCCCCTTTAACACTGAGATTACCTGCTAATTAAACATCTTATCTTCCTCAGAGATGCTGAGGTGTCCTGTCACAGAAAGGCCATAAAAAATGAACCAGTGGTTTAAGCGTCTGATAATTAAGACTATAAATATTAGCTGATATTTTTTTTATTCTAAGTCTAGAACAAAGTAGATTTTTATTCTTGATTGCTGAGTCTCTAAAACCAACCGTTCTGTCCTATTGGTCCCAGGCTCTGGAAGTGATCCGGCAGCTGAAGGAAACCATGGAGATCCAGAGAGCCCACATGAGGCTGCGCTTGGTGCTGCCAGCCAAGGAGGCCAAGAGGCTGAAGGAGAAGCTGAAACCGCTTCTGCAGGTTGTGGAGAATGAGGACTTTGATGAGGAGCTTGAAATGGCGAGTTTGTTTGAATGATTCAGTAATATCCACAGAGTACGAGTAAAGGCTTTAGATCTTTGCAGTTTTGCCAAATGCTTTCCTTTTATTTTCCAATAATAAGCCTATACTATCTTCTACTTTCCCTGCCCTTGAACTCTCAGGTCTGTCTGGTGGATCCCGGCTGCTACAGGGAGATCAATGAGCTGATTCGCTGTGAGACCAAAGGCAAAGGCACTCTGGAGGTACTCAGCCTGAAGGACGTGGAGGAGGGAGATGAGAAACTATAGTAACCCAGCTCGTCAAGACTCTGCACTTTACTCACAGTAACACTGGAACAAAAAAGCATAAAACTCCTGGAAACAGCCGTTTGTTGTTGTATTCACTTTATTTTCAGCCATTTCTACCAGCAGTAATGTTGAAAGAATTAGTTTTAGATTTGATTTGCATGCTGACAGGAATATATTTGGAAAGTTTTGGTAAGTTGTTCTGATCTGGATTCTTTTATTTATTCTTTTTTATTATGTAAGTACATAAGTTTGTCATCATCTTTCATGTGCCTCGTAGTCACGCTCAGCATCTTTAACCCAGCAGTATGTATTCATCTGTAAATGGGTTGGCTTTATAACAAACAGATATAGAACTATTTTTTGGGGTGTATACTCAGGGTCTTTTTTTGCTGCAAGGGAAACAGAAACACATGGGAACTGTTCCATTTAAAGCCTCCACATCACCGTTTAATCTCTGATTTAAAGGAAAGTAACGCAGAGTGTGCGGAACATTCAGTCTTAAGTGGTCTTAAAGAATAGTCACAGCCCACATTTTCTTATTACAAACTAAACAGCAGAAAAAACATTTTATTTGCAAAATTGAGGAAGAAATCTACAAGCTTTGCATTTAAAATCCCAAAACATTTTAGTTAAAACCGATTTGGAAGTACAACAGAAAGAAAGACTTTTTTTTTTGTCAGGTTTCATTTTTGGCTTCACAGTAAACATTGGACAAATAAAGTTTGTGGAATAAATTAATGAATAAAGTTCAAGTGTTTGGACTGTGCCCTCGTTCTCAGTGTTTCTTGCTTTCTATGTTGTTAAGTATCGACCTTAACATCAGTGTAGATTTATAAATGTGTGTCCATGAGTCGTACATTTTCCCCTCAGAACACTTTGGTTCCTTTTTGTCATTCACTCTTCTTCTTTGTCAAGAAAAAGTGCAACAGAGAGAATGTGGGGTTCCTAATTACTGTCCACCTTAACCCACTCAAGTGTTCAGTGTCAGATAAATGACATTATATATTAGTAAAGAGACATTTCTCCCACTCCACAGGGTGCAGAACAGACAATGTTTTCAAAGTATGAGACTTGGAGCCTCCGCTCAGACAAGCTGTGCAGAAATAGAACCAAACGTCACCGCTTCCTGCTTAGTTTACGCTCTTAGTTTGGTTCAGATTAGCCAGTTAATTAAAGAAGGTCTGTCCTCGGCCATGTGTGTGAGTCTGCCTTTGGGAAAGTGGGGAAAAACAGTAAAGTAATGAATGTCTGACCAGCCAGATTACACACATTTACACTCCACCATGAAATATCTCTTTGATCCACTTAGACCGTCAAACAGGAGGCCCGTCTCTTACTTTGAAAACCTCATCTTTAATTTAATACAATTAATTTGTGCAATACAGGTACAGTACATGTTTTTGGGATCATTAACTTTTACAGACTGAGGACATTGGAACATGTTGAAACCCTCCGTCAGATGTTGTGTCCTCAGTGTTCAGAAGTGCCATTTTACATTTACAAAAGTCATTCAGGGGATGATTTTATCCAAAGCCACTAATAAGAATAACTTTCAAGCTTCAGCACAGTAAGAGACACTGAACTGTGCATTAAGTGCTAAATTTATTTACAATTTAAATGTTCAAATAAAAGTAGAACAGGTACAGAAGTAAGCACAGATTAGGCATGAGGGCAGGTTATGCCCCTCATCTATTAACCAGTAGCTGAAACCACTAATCAGTCTGAGCTGAGATGACTTTGTGCGTATAGATAACAATACAAGACAAAATTCTGAAAGCTACAATGTATTCAGGAAGGAGCAAAAGCCTGTATGACTGAGTTCAAACAGCCCAGGAGTCGCTCTGGAGACAGCAGCACTGGATTCGGGCAGCCATGGGTCACCAGTGGAACTACGTGTCCCTTTTTTTGGATGATCAAACCATCTGTGTGGGATTCTTTGTGTATACTGGGAAACCTGTGAAAGGAGTTGTTCAGCCATGACCTGTACCAAGAGCTGAGTGGCACGCTGAGTAAGATGTGACCTGATTTCTCCTCATGCTGTAAAGCGCAGACACATGACTGGACACAAAATGTTCAGAGAAGGAAGAATGGTCATCACTCCTTTAAAAGAAAAGAAAAACAGGTTCCACAGCGGCTGTAGAGCTGATCCTTCAGCAACATTTTGGGAATGGGGATTGACTCTGAAACCATGCTGTAAATATGTAGTTTGTTAGAAATGATATACACAGCAAAACAAGATGCAAACCCCATCAATAAAACACCTCTGCTCTCTGAAGTTAAATATTAGTGAAACGACTACTGATACGCGTCATTTGTGCAGCCACAGATGTTCCTCAGCTGCTACTCACATTCATGTGAAACATTATTGGTTTTTCAGTTTAATCACTCACACTCGCAGTTAGATTTTACACCACTTTCCTCTCAGATGGGCTCTGATCTGCGCTCATACTGACTTTGTGTGAAAGCAGTCCTGTTGATCCTGCTCAGTGGGTGATTGGCTTCCTCTTCTACATTTAAGTTCCTGTTGCCCTGAGGATGCTCCGCCTGCCCCTCAGCATTGGGGCATCTTGTGGTCAGAAACAGCCCCCCGGCCAGCATCAAGGCAAAGGAGATCCATCCAAGGTACAGGGCAGGTCCCCAGTCCCTCCTTAGCACCACAGCACCCTCCAGTGGCTGCCCTGTGTGATGGCATGTCCAGGCTGTGGGAACCAGCAGCAGGATTCCTGACACAACAAAGAGACTACCAGAAAACACTTTGATCTGGCCCCGCCGAGGGAACCACACCACCCCCACCGCTCCAATAACTACTGCAAAAGCCCCAGCTCCAATGGCCGCCATGATGAGGGCTCTCCATGTCCGAAAACTTCCAGAAAGAGACATGAGAGATTGGTAGAAGGAGCAGTGCAGGCTGCCATCATGGGCCAAATCCCAGTGATCCCATTCTAGCCACACCCCATCCCAGTAAGCAGGCAGAGTAGCCGTCATGTTGTTGAGGGTGCCGCTTACCTTCCACAGGGCGAGGCAGCGTGTCAGAACGGAACATATCCATCCAATAAGGGCTAAACCAAAGGCGGCGAATTCCAGCTGCCACTTCATTACTCCGGCCTGCCTCGTCCTCCTCTTCACTTCAGGCCCAGCTGCCGAACCAGAAACAGCTGGCAGCAGAGCTTGTTGGGGTGGGGTGTTATTTTAATGTGTGTGTGACCGTGTGGAGCAGAGACGGTGTGTGTGTGAAGCAGAGACAGTTTGCGTGGGCGTGTTTGTGTGTCTGTTTTGCATGTCGGTTCAGAGGGGAAACCAGTTCTTTGGTATCCTTAAAATGAAGGCACTGGCCTGGCTACAGCTGGGTGGAGCAGGGAAATCCCTGTTTGCTCTGCCATGGTTTCAAAACATTCCCTTTCTCTCAGTTTCTATGCAGAGAGAAAAACAAAGCTCCCACTGTGCTCTGAGCGCTCAGCCGCTCGGCCTTAATTCTGTTCCTGAACTGGATTTAAAGTGTTTGTAGGAAACTCAGAGAGTTGCCTCCAAGTGCATTTGATGAGTCAGAATGATGTTAACATGTGAAAGGACTCTGAACTCTGGCACTAAACTGTTTTCAGGTACTTGTGTTGGTGTTTCTGTTCCCTCAGAAGGAGTGTAGATAAGACATCTGGGGAGCTGCCTACAGAATATGATCCAAATGACACATGGTTACTCCTCAGCTTTTATTTTGTGTTATACAACAATACAAATCACTTAAAATGGTTACTAAAACATGACATATGTCATTTTCTACAGATTGCAACACATACAAGGTTACAAGGTTATGAATATATTCTCTATCCTTATCTGTGGAATGACTTGGCAGCACATTTCCTCTTAAAAAGAATACAGCTACAGTATTTTAAACCTGAGATGTTAGTTCATAATAACAGTATTAGAAGAATAGTTGAGACAGAAGGTTTTCAAATCCTTTCCAATTTTCCACATTTTGTTGCTTCGGATGCATCTTAAAATGAATATTTCTTATCAGTCTACACACAATTCTACACAGCGTCAAAAGAAAACACCTTTTCTGAGTGTTTTGGGATTTTTAGAAATAAAACATTAAACAAATCTCAAATATTAACTGACACTGACAGCCCAAGTAAGCCCTGCTTATGTTAGTGGTGTACGGTGCAGGAGGTTGAGAGATTTGTTCTTCTTAGACCTGTGAGCAAGGATTGTGTCACGGCCCAGATCTAATGAAGGGAACAGGAGAATGTGTGCAGCCCTTAAAGAGCACAGCAGCTAACATCAGCCTCAAGTACAAGCCGAAAGACGCTACCTTTATGTGACTGACGTATGAGGAAAGTTCCTTTGTGGTGATAAGAAACCTTACAGAACGGCAGTTATAAGTGTAACACTCCAGAAATCAGACATTTACCACAGAGACAGCCTGCTAAGAGCATGCAAAGACGCACCTGCATGACTCCCACATCATGAGAAGCTAAATCCTCTAAATCCTCTGATCTTATGACACAAACTATTTGGCCACAGTCTGCAGTGATATATGTGGAGGAAACCTGAGCATCGCCTCATTTGTACCATCCCTACAGTCAGACATGGCGCTGGCAGCATCATGCTGCGGGATGGTCTTCTGCTGCAGGGGCTGAGATACCGGCCAGGATGGCAAGAAAGATGTATGTAGAACAAAAGAATCTCAGGCTGGAGAGGATGAGTCACAGCAAACAAGCAGGAATACACAGAAGGGACTTCAAGAAAACTGTGTTAGCATCCTGGACTTATGCCGAAAGGTTCTGGACCCTGAACATCTGGAGTGAACCCACACTGGCTGAGCTTGAGCAGTTCTGCTAAAAAAAAAAAGCTGATTTCAATTACTTATTAGTCATTTATTTTAACCATAACTGAGTAGCTTTGATTTCTAATGCTAAACAAGTGATGTTATTACCCAACCAAGAGGTGACAAAGTGGCATGTTTAGTTTACATGTTGCCAAGGAAACCAGCAAAATGGCATCTAAAAAGATTTTCCTAATCTAAACAAGAAGTTTTTTTATTTCTGCTCCCAATCAAGTAATGCTGTTGACTAAAACTAGACGAGAAAAACTGTTTCACTAAAGTGTTGTTGTGTTATCGGCTGAGTGTATAAAAACAGGTGCTGTGTCTGTGGGAACTTCATTCCCACTGTTGAACGTGCATAATTGTGCACATTTGCGCCAGCCACGCCCTCCCTCCTACTTATGAGATGTTTGCTAAAGTTAAAACTTTCATGTGAGTCATATTTCCCTCATGCTGCCTGTCAGGGTTGTAGTTTAGAAGACAATCTGTGGATTTATTTAAGGGTTTGAACCAACCTACTCGCTCATTTTGATTGGAGGACCTGTTAAGCAATAAACATCTCAGGGCAAAGTGTTTGAAGCTTGTTGGATCGTTAGAAAGAACATTTGAGGCTGTCAGTGCTGCCAAAGGCGCTTTATACCTATGTTCATGTATTTCAGTGATGATAAAACATGAATTTAAATCCCTTTTATGATTAGTCTGAAACTTGAAAGGGTCCAAAAGCTTAGATTCCTGAATATATTTTCCTTATATGGAGACATTTAACTACAAATACCATGATGGCCTTCAAAGATTAGGACAAATAGATTTTACACACTGCTCTTTGGACTGTATTGAAAGGGGTCTACATCATTTTTTTTCATCATTGGCACTGCGGTTCAATTCAAAACATTTATCCTAGAGTGGTGACTATTATCTGAGTTGTTTTCATCTCTCACACTCCAAGGACTCGGGTCAGCTGGTCCAGTCCAGAGTCCAGACTAAACACGGAGAAGCAGCATTTAGCTGTTTATTTATGCTGCAAACAAGTGGAAAAAACTGCCAGAGGAGATTAAACTGTCACCAAATGTAGATGTTTTTAAATCCAGGTTAAAAACATTTCTTTTCTCATGTGTCTATGCATGAAATCTGCACAACATATTTTAACTTATCCAGACTGTTGCTTGTTTTTGTTCATTTGAATTATTTTATTTCTTTCTCTTTATATTCTTTTATGTATTTTTAATGCTTCTTCCACTCCCCGCTGTAATGCTTTTATTTTATGTGAAGCACTTTGAATTGTTTCGTGCATGAAATGTGTTTTACAGATAAACTTGACTCTACACTCAGATGTGTGTGTATCCTAACTTTATACATAGTTCTTGATGGCGTAGCTGCTGCGTGTGGCTGTCTTGGACAGCATGTACCCATTAGAGGCGAATCTGGCCCTCTGTGGTGGGCAGTTCATGCATAGAACGGCCCCGCCACAGAACATCAGCCCAGATGTCACAAAGCCGATGTAAATGGCTGCGCCGAGCTCTCTCTTCAGCACCTCTGGGACTCGAGGGTTGTGAAAATCAGTGATGATGGTGTTGGCTGTCCAAGAAACAGCAACTATAGTGGTGAGGGCTGCCAAGCAGAAGATTGCCCCAGAGCTGAGCACAACCCTCGCCTTGATCTGAGGGTGACTCAGGCAGTTGGTGCATCGTGCTCCCAGGATGAAGATGAGAAATGCCAGACATCCTAACACCAGGCTGATGCAGATGAGGCCGCGGGCTGCCTGGAGGTCTGGGGACAGGTCCAGCAGAGCATCATAGAGCTTACACTGCATCTGACCCGTATACTCACTGACACAGGTCATCCATAAACCCTCCCAGAACACCTGCATGACAACCAAATGGGTGCCAATGAATGCCGTCACCTTCCACATGGGCAGAGCGCAGATCAGGATGGTCCCAGCAACACCTGTCATGGACAGACTGATGCCCAGCTCCTGCAGGGCCATGGGAGACGGAGCAGACTCTCACACCCTGTGAAACACAGAAGGTTGGCAAGAGCAAAGAGTGAGAGGTGATCTTTTATCATATCATAACATTATGCTGCTGGGGATCATCCAAAAGGACTGAATGTAATCTTCATATTTGGATTTCAGTTCAGTTCATGTTATCACAGTATGCAAGAATTGGCAAATAATTTAAGCCTTGTATTAAAGTTCAAGTAAAGAGGCCAAAACCAACATTTCAAACATATATTATTCTGAAACATATATATCTTTTTCCTTTGTATTATTTGTTCTTGTTGCTGACATCATTAGACAAACATTTGCAGACTCTCCAGCAATGGAGGCAAAGAGCCACCAGGCAGCAGTGTGTGACAAAAGATGAACGAGACGATCACGTGTTCCCAAAGTGGGTGCGTGTCGTCTTTTGCTCTCACTGCTTCAGGCCTTTAATAAAGTAAAATACAACGTAAATTCGATATATTTCAGTTTAAAAACCACGACTTTATAAACTGTAACTGATGCACATATTGCTAGAAGTATCTTTCTTTTCTATAATGATTATTACAAGTTAATTATTGGTTAGTATTTTTTAGTATGTCTTGTGGCAAACTTTAGAAGTGACTGTAAATACTGACAGCAAACTTTGAAAAGGTGGGAATAGTGTCTCCACATGTCTGCAACTGATCTTATTAAAGTCATCCTTCCATCTTCTACACCCGCTTAATCCGTCGGTCGGGTCGCGGGGGGGTTTGAGTCTATCCCAGCGGTCATCGGGCGAGAGGCGGGGGGCACCCTGGACAGGCTGCCAGTCCATCACAGGGCCACACAGAGACAAACAACCACACACACTCACACTCACTCTAAGGACAGTTTTAGAGACACCAGTTAACCTAACGCGCATGTTTTTGGACGGTGGGAGGAAGCTGGAGAACCCGGAGAGAACCCACGCACACACGGGGAGAACATGCAGGTCATGCAATCCAGGTGGGGATCGAACCTGAAACCTCGCTGTGAGGTGACGGTGCTAACCACAGTTAACCTAACACGCACGTTTTTGGACGGTGGGAGTCTTATTAAAGCATCTCTCTTTATTTCTATGCCATGCTCATTCCATAACTCAGAAATTCACTGTGTCGCGAAGTAAAACTGCAGAAGCTCTCGGGGAAATTTGCAGTATTCTCAGATCTCTTGTGGCATCTAAGTAATGTGACTCCAACTTCTCTCTGATCTCCAGCCTGATAACATGAGGAAACAATATTTCTGCCGGGCTGGTACACGTCGTGTACTAAATCAACACCTCAAGCTTGTGGTCACCTTTGGAAACTAATTCAGACTGAATGTTTTTTTTTTTAGAAATTCTGTGGAGAAAACCTTCCATCAACAATGTTTTACATCTTATTAAAGGGCATTAAATGATCTGTCTAAGTAATTCTTTGTGTACATTTATGCAACAGGCTCTTAAAGTGCTAACCGAAACCTATGAGAGGAAGTCATGCCTCATGATTTATAAAACACTTCAACCAACAAGACTGCGAGTCGCTGAGTCACCATTTTGGTTCCTTAGATAGTGATCTGGTACCTGACAAACGGGTTCTTGCAGTATTTTTGCATTTTGCATTTTTCAAAAGCAACTAAACAGAAGTTATCACAGGAAACATGTACAATACAAGGTCATTTAATGAGAAAGTACAATACCAAGAAGATTCATAGTGCCATTATAAATGTTTTTTTCCAGTTTAAACCTGTTTGAAACATACAAAACAAAGAGTTTACGTTGCTTAAAATAATCATTAAATATACACATTCATTACAAAGAGTAAAGTAACCCTGAGGGTCTTCATTTAAACTTATGAGGGTAAAGTGCAGAGTTCCTTCATTGTAGCTTGTTTATGTGTGTGAGTGTCTCTCTTCATCATACTTCCCAGCAGCTGATTACTGCCGACCTTCTTCTTCAGGATAATCCACCAAAAACTGTCCCTTTAACCAAAACTCAGATGTATGTCTTTGTCGGTGTAACAGATTTGTATGACTGTCCTTTGCTGTTTCCTTCAGAACTTTTTAAGAGGTACTTCACAGAGGGGCTGTATTCTTCCTTTGGGGGACAGCTGGCACATAGAAGCCCCCCTCCCAGGAGGAGCAGCGCCGCAGCCCCAAAGCCAACATAAAGAGACGCCCCGATCTCTCTTTTCTGTGCGTCAATGACTAGAGGGTTGTAGAAGTCCCGAATGATAATGCTGGCGGTCCAGGAAGCAGGGATAAGACAGAGGACTCCACTTATGATCAGCACCACGCCTGCTGCCACCGAGGCCTTGGCCTTAGCTTTTTCTTCTGGAATGAAGTTAGTGCACTTGCCACCAACAAAAGCAATGAGGAGTCCTGCTATGCCTGCAATGATGGAAACCACCATCAGAGCACGGGCCCCCTGGAGGTCTGTGCTCAAAGCCAGCATGGAGTCGTATACCTTACACTGCATTTGTCCAGTGCTCTGCACCACGCAGCTCATCCAGATGCCCTCCCACATGGTCTGCGATGTCACTATGTTGTTGCCAATAAAAGCTGTGACCCGCCACATGGGCGTGGCGCAGGCAACGAGCACCCCGATCCAGCCAAAGAGGGCCAGGGCGCAGCCTGCCATCTGCATCCCCATGGAAGCCATCGTTGAGTCTCTCTGAGTGTCTCTGAGAGAAAACTCGGAGCTGATCAGGTGTATATGTGCATCTGAGGCAGCAAAAGAATGGGAGGTGTGAAAGCCAAGCTACTGAGGGAACATTAGAAGGGCTGCCAAACAAATCCAGCAGTGCAGGTTTTGTTGTACGCAGGGACAATAAAGGTTAGGGTTTCAATAATTCCTCTGTGTAAAGATGAGGGGGGGTGAAGCATTAGGCTTCTTGGAATACTTTCTGCAAGAATGTTTGCAACTGAGCGCATGTCAGTTTGATTGCTGTTGGGCTCAAGCACAGGATTGTTTAACAGGCAGCATCAACATCCCAGTGAGCATCTGATTTAATTTATATGAGGAATTAAATGATCTAATTAAATAAGAAGTTAGTAAAAGCCAAAGAACTAGGTGGAGCAGACAGTAGAAGCAGGAGCTGTGCATTTCTGATATTATTGATAGCATTAAAATCTGATACGTTTACTTGCATAAACATTGTATAATTCCGTTTCTTCTTCTTGAGAACATCTGATTCGAGCACATACAGCTGAATTAACTCAGTACTTGAGCCATTTTTCAGGCCATAAGTTTTTGTAAAACTCACAAACCTGAACAAAATGCACAATTTGAGGAACTTCAAGGGGGAGTTTCTAAGGAATTTATAATTCCTGGAGAGGGACTTGAAATCTGAAACAGAATATGATGAAAACAGCCTCCTCACATGTCACTCAATAAGGCTCCTGTAGTCATATCTCCGTTTGTCCAAGCCGTCTTTGTTATGGTACCCTTCATCATTATTATAGCAGGTTTATCATCACCCTCCCCATATTCAAAAGCTTAAAATAAATATGTCAGACATACTACAAATTAGGCAGGACTATTTCCCTTCTTTGTGAACTTTTACACATGGATGACAGTTGGAAAATCTCACTTGTGCCTGTTTAAGAAGAAACATCTAACATTTATTCTGCTACTCCTCCGCGAGAAGAAAAGAAAATCCAAATAAAAACTATTTATTCTGACCTCAGGTGCTTCAAATGTTATGTAGGTTTGATTTTTATCCTTCAATTCAGTTTAGTTTATTTCTATTCAACAAAGTAGTTAAATTCAGGTATTTTTGGTGTCTGTGAGTATAAAAGCTATGATTTTTTATACATGTATGAGTTTGTGTACTTCTGCTTATGTTGTGATGAGCAGTTGTTGATCTGGAACCGGTTTACGTAGCTTTGCTTCCTGGAGTGGTAGCCAGCTTGGTCATGTGACACCAAGTGAGAAGAAACAACAGAACAAGGTGTGCCCACACCAGTCAAACTTCCCACTATGCTATGCTGACATCATGCTTCAGATAATCTGGACCACAGAAGAAATGCAGACATTGTTTCCTGAAAGTCAAGGAGTTTCGACTACGATTACTAATAACAAAACCACGATATCTATTTTATCCGTTTGTTGTTGAAATTTTCATATTTCTGGGATAAAACTGCAGAATACCTTTGATTACTGAGGTTAACAAGAATGGCCACTTATCTCAGATGCTGGTCATAGATAAAAGATACACAAATAGACAAATAAAGCTTGCTGGATTCCTGTAAATAAGACATATGGGAGTCATTTCCCAGCATTGACTCAGACATTTTTTTAAGAGTCACGCTGAAACAGGTGCACCGGATTTTAAACTTTCTGCATTAAAGGGCTTTGGCAGTGTTACTGCAACCTTTAGGGCCTTTTTATACCTTTGGGACATTTACCTCCACCTCCACCCAAAAGAGGGGTCACTATGTCTGTTTGTCATCAGGAAAAGAGTTTTTTTTACCATTGATGGGGTCTGACCCAACATAGAGGTGTTTCACCTTTGTTTTTACTTTTTATTCTCATTTTTGGTAGAAATAATCAGTCTCTGGGTGTTTTTATATTGTAGTTGGGTTTGTTTTGTTGTGGTTTGCTTTCACTTTGACTTTGTCTGACATTTTTCCAGATAATAGCAAAAACGTGCCAGTAGTAAAGTGTACGGTCCATCTGAAACCCATGAAAAGATCAAATAAAGAAATGCATGAAATGATTCGTCTGTATTTATTCGTAAATTATGTTTTTATCCAAAGCGACTTACAAATGAAGATATAAGAAGCTATTCTGTCTGATTCTATTGCCTTACAAATGTCCACAAATTACAAGAAAAGGGGAAATACATCTATGAGCCACACATTTTCATAAGGGTGTGGCAAATCAACAGTGGGAAAAAAAACAGCTCTGCAAAGTCACAAAGAGTGTATTCAAATATAATCAATTACAATTGCATTCAGACAGTGGAAAGAGTGTGTGGCTCATCGTGATACTTGTTGAAACCAACACACAAAACCAACAAAAAGGCTTTGACTTCATGCTGTAAAACAGGTTGAGCTAGTTTAAACAAAGCCTCAAAGTTTGTTTTTTTACTGCCAAGTTCCGCCTTTTGTCCTCTGAGTTTTAACCTTAAGATTTTCTTCTTTTTATGCAATCAGTGAATATGTCTACACTTTAAAAAGTAAGGTTTTTTTCTACTTTAAACTACTAAAAAGAAACCATCACACAAAATAAGTGAACCCAAAACTATACAAGAGCTGATGGGCAGTTTTTAAAGATAACCACAAATACTTTTAACTGATTTAAAAAGACTCTTTGACAAATAAGATCAATTATAAATGTTTTATTACAAATCAGCATGTTTCAGTGAATAAAGGCAGTTCACAGATATTAACACCGAACAGAAAGCTGTAGAATCTTTCATACAATAAATTTACAATATACCAGTACTGTAGATATTTCTTTCCATCAGAGCATAGCTTAGATCTGCCTGCAGACATTCAGACAATAATTAGGTGTAATGCAAGCTTTATATAAACAAGCTCTCATTCACTGCAGTAATTATGACGGCTGGAAGACTTCCCAGCCAGTATCGTGATTAACTCCACATCTTCATGCTATGTTTCTTGTAGCTTAAGAAGCACTCTCTCATTCTCCCACGACCGATTCTCGGTTTCTCTGAAGAATCATTTCTCAGTCACACAACCTGTGGTGCTGTCAGAAACCCAGATCAAAAGTGCATCACTGAAGAATATCAAAGCAGTCTTTCTCCGCAGAACAGAGCTCTCAGACGTAGGCCCGGCTGGTGGCTGTGGACCTGGCACCGGCGTACTTGACTGGATACTCTGGGCTCTCTTTGGGAGGGCATGAGCTGCAGAGGAGGCCACCCCCCAGGATGAGAAGCGCAGCTGTGCCCCAGCCCACGTACAGAGCTGCCCCCAGCTCCCTCCTCTGAGCATTGGTCAGGATGGGGTTGTAGAAATCCCTGATGATGGTGTTGGCAGACCAGCACACAGGGATGAGAACAAGAACCCCGGCGCAGATGAAGACAACTCCAGCAGCAATGGCCACCCTGGCTTTGGAATGCTCTTTCTCTATGAAGTTGGTGCACTTTCCCCCAGCGATTCCCAGGACGATACCGAAAGCAGAAACAATGATGGCAATAACCACGAGGGACCTGGCGGCCTGGAGATCCTGGGGTAGTGCCAGCATAGAATCGTAGATCTTGCACTGCATCTGGCCAGTACTCTGTATCACACAGTTCATCCACAAGCCTTCCCAGATGGTCTGTGCAGTCACAATGTTGGCCCCAATGAAAGCTGTTACCTTCCACATGGGCAAGGCACACACCAAGATCGTCCCCAAGAAACCAACGATGGCGAGGGCAAAGCCCAGCATCTGCCGTCCCATAGACACCATGATGAGGTTTAAGTCACTTGAAGATGAATGAAACAAAGAGTCAGAGAAGCCGCTCAGCTTTGGTTGTAAAGTAGACTGTAGACTGAAGACAGACTTCCTTCGATTATAAGCATGTTGCTCTTAAAGGTGGAGCCAAAACGTCTTTACCTCTGACCTGAAACCAGTGCAAGCAGTGATTCTCCGGTTCAGCCAGATTCTTCACATTGTCAATCTGAAGAAGAGGTATAGTTTCGATGAGATGAACATCAGTGAGAAACAGCTCTATTCAAATTAGGTCTGTGGAGAGGTGCTGCATTCTTCATTCAAACAATGCTCTGCCTGTGACCAGCTGCTGATTGGACGGGTTTCTGGGACGTCACGTCCAGTCGTTACTTTCAGGTTTTAGAAAACATTTTGCTCCTGACATCTAGAGTTTCACCACCTGTCTCCATTTATGGTAAAATTTCCTGTTTTCAGCTTTACTTTTGTTCAGTTGTCAGCAAAACAGAATCAAATAACTACCCTGATGCCAATTAAAGGGACAGTTGATCATTTTTTTTGGGATTTAAATTAGTTCTTGAGACCAGAACCTAAATGTATTAAAGTATTCGTTTTATTTTCTCTAAATTCAACTTTAAAATGTAGTTTGGAAGGGAAATATGATATTTATATATACATGATACGATTTATTATTTTCTACCATCAGCACACACATGCACAGACGTAAAGATGAGCTCTGATATTCTGCCATGTCAGAGCTCATTTATGCATATTTCCTTTTATCGACATACAGTAAACAATGACTCCACAAACAGTTCAGTGAAAATACTCAAAGTTTTTATTGAAATTCTGAATAATCTGAATAATAAAGTGGCATTTAGAGAAGACAAACACATTACAAATCATCACCGTGTCTTACAAAACATTTTCTGTGTTCAAGGAAATAAATATATCAACAGTGACTTCCTCATAGCGAGATGCATCCGTCAGGGTTCACAGCTGTGAAGACACAATATTTCTCTTGCTGTGTTTCAGCCGTGAATAAATGCAACAGAGAAATCATTTTATCAAAGCGTTTAACAATCAAAGCTCACAGCGATTGAGTGAATTAATTTTACACCAGAGTGCGTTGGTATACAAACCATCCTGTGGAAATAAATGCATTTTGGTATGATTTTACTTTCCTATAGCAAGTCAATATTCAGAAGCCATCACGGTAGATATTAAAGTCTCTGAACTCTGCTTGTCCCTTCAGTTTTAAATAAACTGTCGAGCAGAGTATGCGGTTGGTGCCGCATAAGGTTTGCTGGCAACATATGAGCCTGTGGCTGTGTAAGGCCGGCTGGATGGGGGGGCATACATGGGGCCGTATGTTGCTGGGTTCGCCGGTGCATATGGGTACATTGGTCCTGGTGGGTAGCCGGGGTACATGGGTCTTTGAGGAGGACAAGAAGTGGTCAGGATGATCCCTCCGATCAGAAGAAATGCAGCAGAGGCCCAGCCAATGTAAATAGAAGCTCCGATCTCCCTCCTCTGTGTCTCGATGGTCAAGGGGTTCTCGAAGTCTGAGATGGTGATAGCCGCAGACCAGCAAACGGGGATCAGGACCAGGATAGCCGCTAAAATGATGAGACAGCCGCCGATGATGACCACATTGGCATTTGATGCGTCTTTCTTCAGGCAGCCGGTGCACTTGGCTCCAATAAACGTGAGCATGAAGCCAATGAGGCCAACCACGAGGCAGATGATGACCAGTGCGCGGGCAGCCTGCAGGTCCTGCGACAGCCTCATCACAGATTCGTTCAGCTTGCACTGCATCTGTCCGGTACTCTGCATCACACAGTTCATCCACAGCCCATCCCATATAATCTGTCCCGTCACAATGTTGGCTCCGATGTAGGAGGTCACTCGCCACATGGGGATCCCACAGGTGACTGCAGCCAGAACAAGGCCTATGAAGCCTAGCACCTGGCCTGCCACTTCTTTGCCAAGCCTCCCCATGGTGAAGAGGGTTTGTCAGCGGCAGGAGCGAGCAGTTTCTCAGTGTGCAGGTCTGAATCCCTTTCGGAGTGACACGGCTCTGTCACCTGTTGTTTGTCACAGGATGTGAAGGAGGAGGGCTGTCCTGTAGTCAGGTGAGTTCTTCTGGTCAAACAAGATTCCTGCTGTTGAAGGAAAAAGGTGTGGCCCTCACTTTTAAACAATACCCTCCTTTGGGTCTTGAAAAACGCACTTTAATATGCAGATTCTTTTTGTCCAGCAACAGTGGGTTAATTGGAGGCTGGAAAATGATAAAATCCTGCTCTGTCACAAAGGACCTCAGGGCTCATAATGCAGTTAAACACAAAGCTAAAGTTAGCACTTGTCTTCGGGAGGTTAGGAATCAGTAAAGTGAAATAGCACTTTACTGATTCTACAAAAACAAAGAATTGCACAAGACATAACAGCTACTATAGAGGGAAATATTTTCAGTATTACTCAAGCTTCTTATTATTTTGGCAGCTATAACCACGAATTCAGTGGAAGCAAAGTTGACACGTTGCTTATCTCTTGATTGATTGTGTCTCCATACTCTGCCTGGTCACTGAACCATAGCTTCCAGCCAAGACTTTTAAAACACAGTCGTGTAAGAAATAAAACACACCAACATTTCCTCGGTTTTCAGTATCAGAACATGATTAAAACCTCATAGTGTAATGTGTCATTAATGTAGAAAAACTAAGGCCCGTAATCCAACAGCTGTGCAACCACCTAAAGGATAATAATTCCCTCATCTCATAAAACCTTCACCTGGTGCGACAGATTATTCAAGTTTCATTTAAGGTTTCAAAGCGCAGAATCTAAAGAATTTAAACAGTATTTAAAGGACACATTTTAAGTGTCACTGAGGTTTAAATGTGTGATAAGTTAATCCTTAAATGTTGTGTACACAAACATGGACATTACCCATTCATTTGTGCATGTTGAAAACTACTTGAAAGCATAATCCTCTCCTTACACCATGTGCTCAAATCCTCTTAAATCCTCATCATTTTGACAGCTTTAAACAGTAATAATTGAATTATAGTTTATTTATATTGATAGAACATTTGAAGATATACAAGTAAGCGCAGAATTTTCAGGTTACGACAGATATAAATGGAGCAGTTAAACAAATCCACTCTGCTATGAGGGCAGATGGTTTCTTGATTAAGTGAAAGTTATACACGAAGACTTTCAGCGCTGGATCTGAAAGATAATCCAGACGATTACATCCTTGTGAAATCTTGAGAAAAAAGACTAATGTTTAATGTTTAAAATGTTTTTCATTAAAGGCAAATCACATTTACAGTAACATAGAAGCTGAAGCTTGAGCTTCACATAACAAAATGCCACTTTTACAAAGACAGAATTCTGTCAAACCTGATCAATCAGCCTGTGGAATATTTACATTGTCTGTGAACATTTAGTTTGATGATTAGTTTTAAAGCAAATTAGTTCCTGCTTTTTCATTCTTGTGACCTCGAGAGTCTATGCAGAGATGGGGAACCATCTTACACATATTCTCTGGAAGTGGAGGCTGACTTCGCAGGTGTGAATTTGGTAATGTAGCGGGGGTGTTCATCTTGGGGAGGGCAGTTCCAGCACAGAAGTCCCCCTCCCATCAGCAGCAGGGCGGCAGCTGCCCAGCCGATGTAGAGCGCCGCTCCGATCTCGTACCTCTGGGCTCCGAGCAGCACTGGGTTGTAGAAGTTGGTTATGATGGTGTTGGCAGACCAGGAGACAGGAATGAGACAGAGCAGCCCTGAGACGATGAATGTAACACCAGAAACAATGCAAGCCCTCGCCTTGGATCGCTCATCCTCAATGCAGTTTGTGCATTTTCCCCCCGCGATTGACAAGATCACGCCAAAGATTCCCATCAGGATGGAGATAATGATCATGGCACGGGCCGCCTGCAGGTCCTGTGGCAGAGCCAGCATGGAGTCGTACACCTTGCACTGCATCTGGCCTGTACTTTGCACCACACAGTTCATCCACATGCCTTGCCAAACGTTCTGAGCAGTGATGATGTTTGCTCCAACATAAGCAGTGACCTTCCACATGGGCAAGGCACACACTATGATGACAAAGAGCCAGCCAATCACAGCCATCAACATACCAGTGATCTGAATCCCCTGGGAGACCATCTTTAGGCTTTAGTCCTTCCACGTAAGTCAAAAACAAAAAAACTGAAACGGTGAAAGCTTGAATTTATAGTCTGTCGTGTGAGAAGAAGGAACCAAGACATGAGGGTATGTGATACCTCAGCCCTCTGCTCCTATTGGCTGAAAAGAGTTTGCACACAAACAAAGACCCGGTGCCCTTTAGCTGTGCTGACCTGCCAGAAACCAGAGCTTCAAGGTCAGATAGCAACATGGTATTCACACAGTTTTGGGGTCATTATGAAAAAAATCTGGCAGTTTATTTGATATGAATCTTAACTTTTGAAAAACATCACTTCACTTTGATACTCCTTATTGAGATGCATTTTTCACATAATCTACTGCTTATGTTTGCATTACTTTGTCTCTTAAACGGTGGCCAACAATATAATATGTAGATGTGATTTGCATCACTGGGAACACGTCCCGAACACTTTCTGAAAGGGGCCATTTTGTCCCTTTCTTTGAAAACCATAATTAGTTATAAGTAGAAAATATGGCACTGACAAATATTCACTTAGATAAAAACACTGAGAGGGTTAATGTAAATTCCAAAGTGAAAGCAGGGGAAATAAATGTGTATAACGGGTAACCTTTGTGCCGTACATTAGGTGCTGCAGGGAGGAGCTCTCCCTCAGGTGTGTGTAATTCCTGCAGGTTGTCAGATAAACTCAGGTTGCAGCACAGCAGTGCTAAAAGACTGCAGTGGTAACAATGTTCATGCTTGTGAATGCAATCAAAACATCTTGCTAACAGTCTTCATTACCTGAACTTAAAGATTTCCCTGAGCAAATAAAAAAGCTGGTCAGCATATCTTTTACGCTTAGAAATCCTTCTGAGTAAAATGTACTGAGCAGCAGCCATGAAGCTGACATTTTAATTCTAAGAACCGACATTACTCCCTTTATCATCTTATTCAGCAAAAGAAGCACTGAACCAGTGCCTACAATCATCTCCTTTGATTGTAGGCATCTCCTATGTTTTATACTTAATAATATATATTAAGTACAAGGACAGAAGGACATCCTGTGACAACGATATTTTCCCCTCTTGTGGCTTCTTATGTCCTATTTGAATGACCAACTTTCACAAAGACGTATATTTTGTATTGTAACGTGATAAAAAAAACCAGCAGAAGTACTTGATGTGCCTTTAGTGGATAATTTTTTGAATATCTGTAGTTTTGTGACTGCAGACCCACATCGCAGCTTACTGTGAGTTCAACTGGACTCTTGTTGCAGCCCAGATGTTTAATCCTACCCGGAACCTTAAAGAAACCACTGCACATCACACTATGGTTTGGACAGCTGGGAAAACTCGAACTTTTCTCACATAGCAATGATTAAACCACAGTCTTAGGATGACATGACTTGTTGAATCTGACTTATGAACTCTTGAATAATTTCTCCATCCATCCTCTGCCGCCTCTCCGGGGGTCGGTCGCGAGGGGAAGCGGCTTGAGCAGAGAAGCCCAGACGTCCCTGTCCCCGGCCACTTCCTCCAGCTCTCGATGCGGAGGGGCTCTACTCCGAGCCCCTCCCGGATGACCGAGCTTCTCCCCCTATCTCTAAGGGAGAGCCCAGACACCCTGCGGAGGACGCACATTTCCGCTCTCTACCCACAGCTCGCGACCACAGGTGAGGGCAGACTGAGCGGTAATTAATAGAAGAGGAGAATAAAAACTCACTGACACAACAAGACGTTTTAATTTGACTCATTATCTTTAGCTTAGCTACTGTCACATCTTTATCTTTTTGCTGTTTTGCCATATAAAGGCAGCATTTTAGGGTATTTCTATGCTCACTCTGCTTTCGATCAGGCTTTTTATGACCATTGTTTCCTACAGAAATGAGCTGCTTTGAGGTTGTGCAAAACCGGATAAAAGATCTTAATTGTCTTATCTGGTTTGTCAAAAACAAGATGAGCTTAATGTGAAATGTTGTGCTTGTTTATGACGTATTAATATCCAAACATGAAATTAGCATGAACACGTGACAGAAACTACAGGAAGTGTTCTTTTCCTGCAGCAAGGGGCAGTGTTGCACAAGTTACTCTCATTAGGGTTAGTTTGCTTTGCTGTAGAAGTACCACTGTTATCATTTTTACATCTTCTTGGTTTTGAGACATTTGTAAAATGTATTTTTCAGCAAGAATGTGAAAAATTTAATGGTAATGGTAATAATAACAACAATCTATCAAATAATTTCTTTAAAATAGGGAAAGGCTTGATTCAATGTTCCTGCAGTGGTGTAAAAATATGTGTTGAGGTGTATTTTAATGTTTCTTTAAAAAATGACATCAGAAATGAGGCGTTGGTGTGAATAAAGCTCTTCAGACACCTGCTTTGTCTAGTTTACAGGGTCTTTAATGTATTAAATTGTAAAGAGTATATATCAAGTTAATCTGAGAATTAGTTTAACTTTTACAAAATATTGTTTTAGTTTTACATTTTCTAAAATTTATGGGTTCTTTAAAGGAAGTCAGGGTGTCACCTTGTGACTTCTTAGCTCAGCACAAAACAATTGAAATAAAACGTTTAAAAGTATTCGAAGAAAAGCACACAAAACCGCATATCTGAGTGTTAACAGAAACAATTTTATTTACAGTTTTCAGACAGTTATTCATAAGCAGAACTTTAAAAGAAGTTATATATAAAAGGGTCAAAATGAATTAAATGAATGGAAATGATTGATACAAGTAAAAAAAACAAAAAACACTATAGATTCATATAAAAATGTTTTTCCAGTAACTAAGCAGACATTTTCCCTCCTGCAGATGAAGCCCTTTGTGATGCAGTGGCAGTTGTTTGGGTGGGGTTCACATCTTTAGATGGAATTAATCTTGAAGGGCTGTAACTCAGCATCAAACTAAGCACTGGACACAACTAAATCACTGCAAAATACTTTAGTGGCATCATGAATTCATTTCATGGACCACTGAGCATTTATATCAAGTCTTTTCTCAGTCTCTCTGGCTTCTCGTTTGGCTTCTTGCTGCTCAGACGTAGTCCTTGGGTGCAGTTGAACGGGGAGCTGTGTACTTGGCACTGTAGCTGTCTTTGGGAGGGCAGTTGGCGCAGAGAAGTCCTCCCCCCAGTATGAGCAGGGCAGAGGCCCCCCAACCAATGAAGAGTGCTGCTCCCAGCTCATTCTTCTGGGAGTTTATAAGCATCGGGTTGTAGAACTCCCTTATGATGGAATGAGCTGTCCAACAAACAGGGATGAGGCACAGAACACCGGCAATGATGAACATGACACCAGCAGCTATGCCGATCTTGGCTTTGGAGCTCTCATCCTCCACGCAGTTTGTGCACTTGCCTCCTGCGATGCCGAGGAGAAGGGCGACAATTCCAACCAGAATAGATATGATGATGAGGGCGCGGGCTGCCTGGAGGTCCTGGCTGAGGGCCAGCATGGAGTCATAAACTTTGCACTGCATCTGGCCTGTGCTCTGAACCACGCAGGTCATCCAGATGCCTTCCCACGTGGTCTGAGCCGTGACAATGTTCTGTCCGATAAAGGCCGTCACCCTCCACTGCGGCAGAGCGCAGACAATGATGGTCCCAATCCAGCCTATAATGGCCAGGGCAATGCCCAAAATCTGAAATCCCGCTGACACCATGTCTCAGAAAGTTTCTTGCAGTTGTCCAAAAAAATATAGGTCCAAAGGTTTCGTCTCTGAAAGTCTTACTTGAGCGATCCCCAAGAATGAATGTCAGTGTAAGGCTGGAGCAGGTCTTTTATACAGTTAACTCAGTAGGGGGTTGACACATGCTGACACACTGTCACACAGCTGTGACGTGGTTTCTGTAACACCCCCCCCCCCCCCCTCTGTGCCAGACATGTGTAATCATGTCAGGTTTTGTTGTTTCACCATAGAGTGACTCATATGTGCTCAGCATAGAAAAGCACACCAAAGATTAAACAAAAAAAGTGGCCACCACACCTTGAAAAAACAGTTTTAGCTGGTTTCTTGTTGCGGCAAATTACTTTGCAGAAGGGTAGATCAAAATAATGCATGTTTGAAACATCAGTGGATGAAAAGCAGATTTCTTTGAGTGCGTCTTTTAAAGCTCGAACAAGCAATTATCAAGATTCCTCTTAAATCCCTACAGATTACATGTCTTTGATATCTCCCAGGACACTTTATTTAGGCTCAAAATGTATAGAAATGCCTTTTTAAAAGTTGATATTTGCTCCTGATGTTGTCAGTTTGAGGAAAAAGTAGAGCATCCACATGTTTTTTCGTCTCCAAGCGCCCAGTTACTGAGACTGAAATATGTCAGAAAGTGTTTTTAAGTGGATAAAACACAATTCCTGTTTCCGTAATCCATAATAAAACCAACTGTGATCATATTAACTGAAACAGGCCACATCCATGTAGGAGAAAAGCAAGAGCATGTGCATGAAAAAGTTTTCAAAAGAACACTTTTCTGACTAACCTTAGCTTTCCAGTAACAGAAAAACTGCTGATCTTGTGGTGATGTCAGTCGTTGTTTTTAATGTTGCTATTTCTTGGTTTTAGAATTAAACACATTGAATCATTGACGTTTACCATGAAAAAGAAGATGAGTTGGCTTCTAAATCAGGCTAATGCAGAATACTGTCGATGTAATCTTGTAACACAATAAAGAAATGACAACAGAAATGCAGTTTTGTGCTCAGGCCTTTCAGATTATTCACACACAATACCCTCGTTTCCAACTGTGATCATATTAACTGAAACAGGCCACATCCATGTAGGAGAAAAGCAAGAGCATGTGCATGAAAAAGTTTTCAAAAGAACACTTTTCTGACTAACCTTAGCTTTCCAGTAACAGAAAAACTGCTGACCATGTGGTGATGTCAGTCGTTGTTTTTAATGTTGCTATTTCTTGGTTTTAGAATTAAACACATTGAATCATTGACGTTTACCATGAAAAAGAAGATGAGTTGGCTTCTAAATCAGGCTAATGCAGAATACTGTCGATGTAATCTTGTAACACAATAAAGAAATGACAACAGAAATGCAGTTTTGTGCTCAGGCCTTTCAGATTATTCACACACAATACCCTCGTTTCCAACTGTGATCATATTAACTGAAACAGGCCACATCCATGTGGGAGAAAAGCAAGAGCATGCAAAAGTTTTCAAAAGTGAGGAGGAAAAGAACACTTTTCTGACAAATCTTAGCTTTCCAGTAACAGAAAAACTGCTGACCTTGTGGTGATGTCAGTCGTTAAAGGATGAGGAGCCGCAGCAGGATGGCACAACTTGTCTTCACGGAGGGCACTTCGCAGTCCAGGTCCCACTTTAATTATCTATAGCTTTTCCACAGAGTTAAGAAGACATCAGGAGGGAGATTTGGGGGAAATGGATGCCAAGGTTTCCACTTGTTAGACTGTTGCAAAAAGAGGGAACAGTGAAAGGAGGCAAAGGGAGGAAGAGAGAGAATCAGATGTTTTCCGAAAAGAATGGAGGCAGTGTTTAAGAGCCAGATCTACCGTTAGGACTATAATACCTCTATTTTATCCAGGGTAGGATCATTAAAGGTACTTGAGCCTGGCTGTGGAGATTGGGTTCCGCACATAAGGACACAGGGAGGAATTTTCGCAATTAAGACTCTGAGGAGAGATGGATTCAGGCTGAGATCAGCCCTGATGTAGAGCTACTAAAAAGGTTGCAGTAAAAACACTGAATGTTTTGGTAAGAATCCTATTTGGTCAAAACGGTGACTTTAACAGACGTTTAATGAATCAGACTGAAGTAAAGTCATGTTGTTAGCAGGGTTTTTTAATGTAAAGGTATTTCAGATTATTCAGCTGGTTCCACATTCATACCAGAGTGCATGAAAAAAGCTAATTCTGCAGCAACAGGTACTCGCGCTGACTCCAGGAGCCGTGAGAAAATGCCAGAGGGAAGTGAAGTAACAAGTGTCAGCAGGCAGTCAGAGGCAAGCCCAAACTCCAAAGTAACGGCTGGCTTTGGCTCTCACTCAGGTGTCCAACCCTTAAGATCTAACTGGTTGGGTCATTATGCACATCAATGAAAGGTGAAAAAACCTCAAAGCAAACCAGGACTCGCGCCCTGTTTTTATTTGAACGCTATGTCTCCTACGAATAAGTTAGGATCAAATCAATTAACTAATTTGCTTTAAGGTTTCACTGTTGTCCTTCTTGGTGTTGATACAAAGCAAATAATTTTCATTTATGTTCATTTAACAGCTGTAACAGTCACCGTTTTAAATGAAAAGTAATCGTATCTAATTATGATTATTTCTGACTTCCAACACTGACAAAAACAAAACATGAAGCTTTGAGACGTAATGGAAACATTTTATTAGTAACATTGTTTGGGTTATTCAAGAGCTTTAAAAAAATTTAAGTAGTTTCAGGTATCAAAATGGGAAGGAATGCACCTGTGTGACTTCATCACAGCGAGCCCTGGGGCCACTATCCAGGGAGTGTCACAGTTTCAGTGGGCTATTTCTGTGTGGTGTACTGACTAATGCATGCTGGGACATGACACAGGATAAAACAAACAAGGATGTTAAGTTTTCCGTTATTGGCAGATTGAATTAAACACCGGAGCTGTTGTAGAAGCTTTGCCATCAAGAGTTTTAAAAGTCTCCCTTAAATAAAACAGTAAGACGCACAAAGCTATAAAGGGAATATTGATAAAAGTTCCTTTTAGAGATGAAATAGTTCAAACACAATGTGTTTTGGCCTGGGGAAGTGTTGAGTTTGCAGGCAATTAACAAGAACAGGATTTTGTTTTTAAAAAAAACCCACATTAGCAACTTCTGCTTCCTCAGCTTTCTTATTTGACTTCCTAATACTGATTGGGTTTGACACGCTATCTTTAGTAATTCATGCTTTTTTTATTCAGAGCAGCAATAAATAAAGAATTATGCACCAAAAACAATCACCGGAGTTTAGCTAAATCAAATCAAACGTAAACATTATTGCACACAAAAACACTAACTGCAGTTACTATTAACCAGAAGGCTTTGGGTTTTAATGGGTGAAGGAACCCAACCTGTTGTACCTTCTGGAAACCGGTCAGACCGGCTTCCACTCCCCTCACAGGTGAATGTCAGCGAACTCTGCAAGTTGCTACATGTGCGTTTTGCTGGAAGTAATCCATCAAGTTGCTGCACCTGCTGTAAATTTGGTTTCAAAACATCTCACAAAGGCTTGTCAAAGTCTGTTTGTTTGCATGAATAAGGAGGTAGCATAAGAGAGATATAGCATATTATGTATTCAGTCGAGTAAAATTGTTCTTATTTGTATAATTCAGATAGATTAATGTATTAATGAGTTTTAACTTTCGAATCATGCTTATTGTAAAACATGGCAGTGGTTTGATCTAAATAATGCAACGCAAATTAAACATTTCAACCTCCATCCATCTAAGCATCCATTATTTCCTACTTATCAGTGGTTGGGCTGTAGAGGCAGCAGGTCCAGGAGGGAAATCCAGACATCCCGCTCCCCAACAACTCTGTCCAGCTCATCCTGAGGTGTTCTCAGACCATAAGAGATGCATATAATTCAGCATATTCTGGGTCTGTCCCAGAAAAAGTCCAAAGGGAGGTGATCAGGAGGCTATTATGATGCCCAATCCACCTCAGCTGACCTCACCGCATCATTTTGAAGCCTCATTTTTGCTTCCCCAGCCTCATTCTTTTGATCAATACCCAGATCTTGTGATGATGGGTGAGGGTTGGAGCGAAGCTGAATCAGTAAACTGGAAGATTGGCCTTTTGGTTGAAAATGATGATCATCATTCAATGATGTTTAGTCAGGAGTTGGTTTTGAGTTCAGAAAGCACCCTCAAGGCAAAGCTTTTGAAGGTTCCACCTTTCCCGAGCTGGAAAAGTCACATTGGCCAAACTTTATTGTGTATTATAACACCTAACTGTGATGTTCTTCTAACCTTAACCAAACACTTTTTATTGCCTCACCATAAACCGTTTAATCCTAACACTGAACAAGAAGGCCTACTTCTAATGGCTATCTTTAACCAAGCACTTGTAATGCTTAACCTTAGCCAAGATTTTTCATGTTTAACCTTAACCTGGTACTTTCAATGTGTAACCAAGTAGTACAGCAGTGGAGCAAGGAAGTTAACATTTTAAAATAGTAGTGGTGTCAAGGTTGGATCTGAACACAAGCACCACGACTGGGAATCTGTTCTCCGTCACTCCTCCAACCTGCAGTTGTTAAACAGCTTGATGTGTGATGGAAGATGACAGAAAAGGGTAAAAAAAAAAAAGAATAATAAAAGCTCTTTAGGAGGCTTCAGCATCAAAAGCAATCTTCCAAGATTCATTTTACACATCAGTGACCTCCTGACCCACTATGAACCTTCCAGACCCCTCAGGTCATCTGGATCCGGTTCTTTATCAGTTCCCAGAGTCAGAACCAGACCTGGAGAAGCTGCATTCAGCTTCTATGCTCCAAATGTCTGGAACAAACTCCCAGAAAGCCTCAGATCAGCTGAAACTCTCAGGATTTAAGTCCAGGCTGAAGAAACATCTATTTTCAGCTGCATTTGAATAAAGCTCCAAATAAGCTTGAGTTTCAAAACAGAATCATATTTTAACTACTGATTTTATCTGTCATATGTATCATTTTATAAAATTTTTCTTCAATCTTATCTTTATTGTTCTGATTTTATCTATTGTTCTTATTTCTTTCTTTTGTTTACACTTTAAGTCATGCTTTTATTTCTGTTTTAATGTCTCTGTAAAGCACTTTGAATCACCTTCTCGTTGAGTTGTGCTGTACAAATAAACTTGCCTTGCCTATAGATAAAATACAACTAATTCCAGGACATGACTAAATGTTCAGATCAGTGCATTGATCAAGGGTTTCAGTCACAGTAAGGCTGGTTTTCAAAGTGGATCGGCTTATTTCTCACAGACTCTCTCATGGCATATTGTTACATCTACATGCTGCATATATTCCTGTGGTTGATAGGTCTGGTAACAGAATGGAGAGGTTGAATAAATGAAACTGCACAGATGGTTTAAAGCTCAGTTATATGTTGTGTCGACCCTCCAATTTCCAGTATTAGTCACTTTAACTGTATCCAGATTTTATTTTATCTGGTTATCCGCAGACTTGCACTTTCCCTAAAACACTTGACATCAAGATAACGTGTGCTTATTTGGAAGTGGTTACTCCCTGATTCTGAGCTCTCCTGGTACAGATCGCTACAAATTGGGCCAATCCACACAGGGAGTGCTCTGTCAATGCATAAAGGTGATCAGCACGAGGATAGAGTGCAAAAGTGGCTCCCCCTGCCTGTAAAATGATGCATTAACTGTGTTATGAACATATGCAAATACTGTTTGTCCCTATCATGTTTCTGATTTCCCTCCATACCAAAACAGTTCATGCTTAAAACAATAATTCCAAAAGTAATTTCAGGTTTTTGCATCCTAACATGAATATTTTAATAAAAGCAAATCTTGATTTTGGGTGTATAGATGAAATGTTGCATCAAGCTGGAAGTTTAAAAAAGCCGTATTCTCTTAACTGAATGAAAAGCCTAAAGCTGATGAAGACCAAGTTGTAAAAAATAAGGAGCCTTAACTTTGCACTGAAGATAAAGCTGACGTCAAGCGTCCGTCTTTGTTTGTGCTGCAGAGATGCTCAGCCTGACCACTGACCCAAGGCGACCTCTGGATACCTTTTAATGACAAAGAGCCAGCTTGTTGAGAAACCTCACCACAAAAGGACGATTTAGGAGATATTCCCTCCTGTTGAGGTATACTTTGATCAGTTTAGTCTAAAACTTGAAAAGGAAGGTGGGGACTCTGCTAAAGATGGGCAGAAATGTGATGAAATATTTGGTACTGCATGTATCTTCTGCCCCTATTCTACTCTTTTTTCAGTGAAACTTTTACTAAATTATTTTAAAAAGTAATAAAACATCTTTTATTTACTTGTTCTTCTGAGTTTCCCAAAAACAATCGGATACCAAGGGGGTATTTACTGAAGGGATTAGTGACACATAACCTACCATTAAGTCTCAGGTACGTATTTAAGGCTCAACGTTTGCCATGATGTGTCCTGTAGGAGTATCATCTCTGCTTTTTTATTCTTTCTATGCATTTAACATATAACAACATTTGAGGGCTGATTTTTGTCCATTGTTTTCTTCTTTTTTTTTTTACCTCTGTGGGGATCATGTGGCTGACCAACTAAAAACAAGGCCTGGCATTGTTGCTCGTTTTTTCCTCCTTGAGGATCTCATTCACCGGATGATTCAGCATTTTTCTTTGAGGTAGTCATACGTCGCAGAGGCACACATACACACTATTTGTCAAATCTGAAAGACTTTAAAGGTACACGAACCACTGAGAACATAAACGAACCTCATATAATGTGAGCATTTTATCTCTATAAATCATTTGTATAAATGTGGTTCAGAACTTAAGATAACACTGTTCTCTAGACTCCCCAGTAATTATACTTTTAATGTCAGACTACAGGTTCAGGAACAAAACATTGTCAACAAGAAAACTGATTGACATGGTTTTGTTGTGTCATTGTCCTTCCAGTTGGATGGCGTTTGATGCTAAACATACATGCAGCCCCATATTCAAAGGTAGTTTGAAGATAAACACGATGCTGCCTTACGCTGACTCCACCTTCAGTCGTCTATGCTGTGTAAAAAAAGGTAGAATCAGTTCTCCCTCACTCTTTCTCTCTCAGTAAGAGTCTTACGCAGGTCTTTAAGCCGCAGAGATCCGATATCGCCTTCATCTCAGGAGGGTTGTGCCTACGGACACATCTATCACACAGACCTGTCCTACAGAGCCCAGGGAGAGAGTTTTGTTCGGATCCGTCCTCATCCCCAGCTGCAACCATGTACTCTGCAGGCTTGGAGATCCTTGGGCTCATACTGGCTGTGGCTGGCTGGCTCGGGGTGATGGTGGCCTGCGGCCTGCCCATGTGGAGGGTGGCTGCCTTCATCGGCCAGAACATTGTCATCTCCCAGGTAATCTGGGAAGGCTTGTGGATGAACTGTTCGGTGCAGAGCACAGGCCAGATGCACTGCAAGGTGCATGACTCTATGCTTGGGCTGCCCGTAGATCTGCAGGCAGCTCGCGCCTTGGTCATCGTCTCCATGGTGCTGTGCATTGTAGGCATCGGTCTGTCAGTGGCCGGTGCCAAGTGCACCAACTGTAGCCGGGATGTGAGCAGTAAACCTCGCCTTGTGGTGGCTGCTGGGGTCACCTTCATTGTGGCTGGACTGCTGCTGCTTGTGGCTGTGTCCTGGACAGCACACGCCATTGTCCTGGGCTTCTACGACCCACTGCTGGAGGAGACGGCGAAGCGGGAGTTTGGAAATGCTCTGTACTTTGGTTGGGCTGCCTCCTGCCTGCTTGTTCTAGGGGGAGCGCTGCTTTGTTGCTCCTGCCCATCCAGGTCAGCAGCAGCACCAAGCGGTGGTGGCTCTGCTCCCTCCAGGGTGGATTACACAGCAATCAAAACCATGTCAGTCAATGGATACACCAGAAGAGACTATGTATAAGCATGTGACATGACTGAAAGCATTAAAACGTTAGTGGACAGTAGATGGATGCTCGATGGTAGCTTTATTCTCAATTACAACTGGTAAATGTGTCACAATGTGGTTTCACCCGTGTTTTTTTTGTCACGTGTCTCGTTTATTTTCTTCATAAATGTGAATGCATTTTCCATTTTCTTTAAAGAAATGTAAAAAAATATGTTTAACTATCCAGGTCATTCCAGGCTAAATAGAATTTTTTCATAAGATTTTGAATAAACGAACAAAACCTTTTCAAAATACCGACTCATGATTGAGCATTTTCTTTGTGAAGATTCATTTGATAACTCCTCACACACCATGCCATTGGTGGAGCTTGGCAGCATCTGACCAGTAAGAGCAGTCCCTGCACATGCCAAAATAAGGTATTTTATTTCAGTGCAAATGGAGGAAAGAAACAATGAGTCACTTGTTTCTGAGGAGCACCTTATGCTTCCCGTCCATTGTAGCCTGTCCTCCATTTGTAAAGTGAAACTGAGTCAGAGATAAAAGTCCCCATCTGCAAGGGGGACGTAATTTGCACAGTCCAAACTGAGCCACAAAGAACCTATTGATAAGCAGGTCTGCAACTGTTTACTTCCCCTCTGAGGTGGGATACACTGCTACTGAAACTTACATTCAGAGTGACATGAAGAATTTCAAATATGACTGAAGAAACAAAAGCAGGTACAATAATAAAGGGCATTTCTTACAGAAATATGCTATTTAAAAAAAACCTGCAGCGGAACAGAGAGACTGCTGCATTTATAAATGTTAAAGGTCATGTCACTGACAGAATAAACACGTAGGTGAGAAGCTTAAACAGTGAGGTTAATGATCCAAATAACTGAAAACTCCCTTCGAGCAACCACAGACCAACATGTGACTTTGCATTTGCAGGCATGTGTTAATGTGAAAGTACAGCTGCTTTATCAGAACAGATAACAAACTTATCTCTACAAAGCTTTAACTTCCATTTGAAAAGAGCTGCAGCCACGAGGGCAAATTAATCTACTTCTGAAACATTTACGTTTAGAGAGGCCGAGTAAAATATGAGCAGCATCTGTTCGTAGCAGAGAGGGAATCAAATCAACTGTTTTAGCTTCTGTGGTGTCTCCATAAAGGCAAGAGTTCCTTTCTTAACCACACAGAAAGCGCTTTGAAGAAAGGTAAATTTAGGCTTTTCCACAAGCTGCCAAGTCCTAGCCTCATGTCTGTAATTCTGATGTGGGATCTAAGAGATTTAATTGAATTCAAGCGTGATGAAAGGTCCTGCTAAATCAATGTAGCATGTGCAAACTGAAGAGGGAAACTGATAAGACCCCCCCCCCCCAAACTATGTGCTCACAGACCATTGTATCAGCCACCAGCAAACTGGGTTTTTCTCTGTTTGCATGACTTAGTTCTTGGAGCCTTCTCGAAACATGTCTGGGAATGTCATGAGAGTTACCTGCGTTTTGTGCTGTTTGCATTGCAGTTTCCACATGTGGTCCCAGTTATGAACTTCCCAGGGAAACCAGTGAGAAAGATGAGTCAGCTGAACTGAAAGGGAAGTTGTTTTTAGCATTAAACGTGTTCATATAGTGGTCAGTGAATTACACTGACTGCATATTTATCTGAAGTCTGTAAAATGAAAATGCCATAATACCAGAGAATAATAAGATCACCCACCGTCAATAAGATGAGAGTTCCAGTAAATGGGGGGGGTGCAGACCTCCTGTTGAACCTGACAGATGATGGTTTGACCAAATTCTGTGGAAATTTAAGGAGGCTTTCCTTTGAAAGACACTCCTAACATGATAAGAGTGGTTTCTAAAGAACCCTCTTGGCTCGAACCATTTCCTGACCTGCTGCTGCAGTTTCAGTCAAGAATATCATGACCAACACATGTAGAACTTGCTTGTTTGTGAATAAGAAATGAATGAATACAATATTGTTTATAATTTGAGTGTGAATTGGAAATAATTATCACACATCTACAACGTGGCAGCAGCAGCAGCTCACGTTGTGTCTTCCACTTTCAGTCATTCATCCACAACTCTTTGCATTCTCTGTTATCCTTTAACCACTCCAAACCTCAGAGATGGAGGCCCTCTGTTTACTCTCCCTTCACCCAAACAGGTGGGAGAACTACCGAGGCTGTCGAAGTTGAATGATTAAGCTGGGGCTGTTTGCATGCCAAGGCTACGGTTTTTTTGGGGACTTCAAATGAGGTGGGACCAGGGACAGTTTGAACTCTTCACCAGCCAATAACCAAGCAACTCGCCCTTCTATCCCAAAGAAATCTGCTGCTTATTTGAGCAATCGGCCACACTCTGAATCCTCCTCTGACGAGTTCGGACAGAACCTGTGTGCTTCCACTCACACATACTTCAGACATGCCTTCACTGGGATTAGAGATACTTGGAGTGGCTCTGGCTGTCCTGGGATGGATCTCAGCAGTTGTTTCTTGTGCCTTGCCCATGTGGAGAGTGTCAGCTTTTATTGGCATGAACATTGTCACTGCCCAGATGACTTGGGAGGGAATCTGGATGAACTGCGTGGTCCAGAGCACAGGCCAGATGCAGTGTAAGATCCATGACTCCATGTTGGCTCTAAGTGCTGATCTTCAGGCCGCCCGTGCCCTCTCTATCATCTCCATTGTGGTGGGAATTGTGGGACTCCTGGTTGCCATTATGGGGGCAAAGTGCACTAACTGCGTGGATGAAGAGTCAGCGAAGGCTCGGGTGATGATAGCAGCTGGGGGGGCCTTCATCTTGGCTTCTGTCACCCAGATGATACCCGTGTCATGGTCTGCCCATACAATCATTGTGGAGTTCTACAATCCAGTGATACCTGAGGCCCAGAAGAGGGAGATCGGCGCAGCTCTCTACCTGGGCTGGGCTGCTGCGGCTTTTCTTCTCATTGGAGGCAGCATCCTCTGCTCCAGTTGCCCACGGGAACCTGAGAAAAGGTATGGGCCTCCATCAAAGATGATGTACTCCCAAACCAGGTCAATCGCCCCAAGTGGTTACGACAGGAGAGACTACGTCTGAGGTGACTCCTGCTCTTCTCTCACATATTTGTCATCATGGAAAAGACTAGTCACAGAGAAATGGGAAGGACGATGATTTTCTGAGGATTTTGAACCTCTCTGCATGTATCAAATTTGTATTCCTACATTTTTTTTAATCTTGTCACTGTTAGAAGCACTGAGAATAATATCCGTATTCAAGCATGTGTTACAGGTGCGCTTTGTGCCGTATACCTAATGAAATAAATGTAGAATCTGTGATCTCATTGGGGATGACGGGGCTTCTTTTTTAAGTAGAAGTGTGCTGTTGTGCGGCTGAAAAAAATGGAAGAATTTGGACTAGTGGTATCTATTTTGTCAGTCAATTTCTCTGGACTATTTCGGTGTTTTACATGTTGATTGTAATTAAAAACCTTGTTTTTCAAATAAGTTACTGTGATTTCTAATGTTTTGCTACTTTTCTTTTAATGTTGTCGATTCCATTATCATTTCAAGCTATAAAAAAGGTGTAGTTATTGTGTTTATCTATCTAAATCTATTCCAGCCTTCTAGGCAGCCTCATTAAAACCATTATTCTATTTCTAAAGTATGTATTCATGTCCAGGAGGATTGGCCATTTCACTGTACTTTATGTGAATTAATTCAGTCTTGATTTATCTGTTGAGATATTAAAATATTATTTATAAAAAGAACAGACAACTGGCAACAAATAATGAAATTATTTACACCATTACTATTGCAAAAAAACTGGAGCACAATTATTAACAGTTTAATTTGAAAGTGGTTTTAAAGAGCAGTGTTTACATGTGGGACTTTGAGCAGATGCACGAGTCAAGTAAAGATATCTGGACCAGTTAAAATAGGAGGTGATTTATTCTGGCAAATTCACCTTTATGGCTTTAATGTAAAGTATTACTGTTAGAAATTCACAGCCAACCTTGTTATACTGATGAGTCGAGTAACTGTTGCCAGTAATATGTAGCTTATTGTTAGCTTTGATGTTAGCTTTGATGTTACAACCTCATTTGTAAGTCGCTTTGGATAAAAGCGTCTGCTAAATGCATAAACTTAAATATAACGGGCAGAAACACGGCATCAAATATACATTCTGCGTCTGTATAATTATAATTTTTTTATTGGTCTTAGCTAAATAACAGAAGTTGAATGGATTGAATGGACATCTAGAAACTAATATATTTGTACTTCAGAGATAGTTACAGATACAGAAATAATGCATTCTGAGATCCTTAATTAATTCCATGTTGGCAATTTAATGGAACTTTTTTGGCATTCAAGACTAAATTGAAATTGTGGCGGGTTTGTGGCAGTTTATTTAAGGCTTTCCGGATGATATAAATGATTTAATATACAGTGTTAGCCCAAAAACACTGATGGAGATAACAATTTTCCACAGAGGATGTGAAATTATCAATTTATTTTCTAAGTAGGACAGGATCCATTATGGATCCTTGTGGAACCCCAATTTTTCGGTGTAAAAATACAAAATACATTTCCCAGCATTACACACTGCTAGCAATTGTGGTCCTAAAACCATTTATTGAAGTTAAATTCCAATCTCTGGGAGCATCAAATTCTTTAGTTAGGTCAACACAGAGGGTAGTACAATATTTTCTTTGTTCAGCAGCACAGCAAGCGAACCAAAGTAGCCATCAGCACTACGGCTGAAGATGTTTGGAACTGCAGAGCACTGCCCTTAGCCTCGGAAAGGGGAGGTCAGACAGCCCAAATGTTCTACGAAAGCTGACCTGACACATAAGATTTATGGGCGGCGTGCAAGTCAAAAGAGCAGAACCCAAGTTCATTATACCAGCAGCAGTGAAAACATGAATCGGTCATTAAATGTAACAGATACTGAAGATATGTCTTTATTCATTTATTTTTACCAAGTGATTCAGTCTAGAAATATACCAGTCAGCCCTGGCTTTGTCTCTTTGTTTCAAAAACTATAGTAAACACATTAAAAAAGGTGCCAGGAGCCAAGAAAAAAACATTTTATTGACCTTATATACTCAGACTTGTAGTCTGTCACAGCACCAATTCACCTGTTGGTTTATGATAAGATACGCTGTCAGCTTCTCCAAACATCTATCCGAAACGGTCTTCCAAACAATGCGTCCATTTCATTTCATTCAGACTGCAGACTGGGGGGTTGGGTTGTCAACACTGGGTTACAATATGCAGGGGGTTGGCAGCATTCCTCTGGAGACCTTCCAGCACAGAAATTCAATGACATTCTGCAGAGCGACAGAGTCAATAAGACTCTCCAAAAACATCACTATTGTCAAGTGAGAGTCTCCTAGGTTAAACTCTGAGGAACTATTAAACTTTGACTTTAGTCGAAGGGGTCTGTGCTCTTGTAAAGTTGTAGAGTCCCCTCATCCTCAGCTCTTTGTAACCTCTTTTCAAAGCTTTTGGAGGCTCTTTACTCTGAGGCACAGTACCTTTGGAAATACAAGATTTTTACGGAAGCAATTAAACTTTAGGAGGCTGTTACTGAGGAACCAAGGGGAGGTATTCTTCATTTATTAGACCTTTAAAAAGCACATCCAAAGGAGAGCCTGGTCTAATTAAGAAGATGTGACCGACAATCTGCAAAGTAGCGCTAAAAATCTAAATTTCACCAATTATATGTTGTACATTTTTCTCATTAACAATGGATGGAAATGTGTCATTAGCTCAATTTTTTTTTTTCCTGCACGACATTTGTACATTAATTTAGAAACAGTAATTTTTAATTTCACAGTAAGCCTGTATCCACCTTAGAAATGGTTCTTCTGCTGTAAAAACACATGCTTGTCTGCCCTTTCAGCTGTAAAAGGCCTCTTTGTGGCCAGGCCCATTGTGAGGCTGGCCATGTAAGTCGATAGCAGAAAGTCTTGAGTGTCCACGTCCTTCCTCCCCTTTTGGTGATGTCAGCTTCATCAAGGACTCCTCCCAGCCACCTGACCAGCCTTATAAAAAGGATGCTAGTCAAGTGGAGGCAACAGATCATCACACTGAATCAAAGCCTGAAATTAACTTAATAACTAGCTGGGTCTCTTTCCAGGTCCTGTCTGTTATCTCCTGCTCAGCTGTGACATACATTCAGCGGCAGAGGAGGAAGACCTTTCAGTATGTCTATAGGTCTGGAGTTGATAGGTATTTCCCTGTGCATTTTGGGATGGATTATTGCCATTGTGGCATGTGCCCTCCCTATGTGGAGGGTGACGGCTTTCATCGGCAGCAACATTGTGACGGCTCAGATCATCTGGGAGGGCCTGTGGATGACATGCGTGGTCCAGAGCACAGGACAGATGCAGTGTAAGGTCTACGACTCCATGCTCGCCCTATCCCAAGATCTCCAAGCTGCCCGGGCTCTCACCGTCATCTCCATCCTGTTAGCCATCCTTGCCGTCCTTGTTGCCATAGCGGGGGCGAAGTGCACCAACTGCATCGACGATGAGGCATCCAAGGCAAAGGTGATGATCATTTCTGGAGTGTTCTTCATTATATCCGGCGTCATGCAGCTCATTCCCGTCTCCTGGTCTGCTAATACCATCATCAGGGACTTCTACAACCCGTTACTCACCGATGCTCAGCGGAGGGAGCTGGGGGCTGCGTTGTATATTGGCTGGGCAGCAGCTGCACTTCTGCTTCTTGGTGGCGGGCTGCTCTGCTGTTCCTGTCCGCCACGAGAGACCAGAATGGCGTACACTTCCCGAATGGCTTACTCTGCCCCACGGTCTGCAGGTGGCCCGGGGTTAGAGAGGAAAGACTACGTATGAATGAAGCCCAACGAAGGAAAGACATTACTGAATCTCAAAGTTGCTCTGCACCAAGATGTCAGTGTGTTGAAGAAAAGAGCGCAAGGAAAGAAGAAAGAGTTTGGTTTTGCCTGTAATATTGAATAACTTTGAAGTAGGTTCTTTGTCTTTCAGACAGTGAAGACATACAAGGGACGCGTGTGACTTTCTTAGTGCTCTGTTTTTTTTTAGATCAACATGTTAAACATTATTCTCATTGTTGAATCTCAAGCCTTTTATACAGTTTTAGCTTCTTAATGTTTACAGCTGAATATGTTTTTTAAAACCCATCATTGTCACTTTCATAATAAGGCGCTATGGTGTAAAAAGTGGAAGAATTTGCTGTTAGAGATATGGTAGAACGATAACTGAACTGAACTCTGTTTCATCGTGATAAAAGTCTTTAAGTGCTTCACAGTTTGCATTGAGGAAGCATGAAACCACCTGGGTTCATTTACAGCTGGATTTATGTTAATGTATTGCATGAGGCTCGCTCATATGGATTTTATAAATGTTTTGTTAATAAAAATCAGTTTTTTAAGATACACAATGTCTTGTCGTGTTTGTATGAGCTGCAGCGTCTCCACAAAGTTTTGTAAGAGCATACTTCCTCCTCCATGAGTCAGTGAACCACTAACCACAATAATGATGTGTGTCTACCTACGTAGGTCCGTAAGATTACCCTCGACATTCAATCCCAAGGGCTGTGTTACATCCAACTGGCAACTTAACCGCACACGCTCTCAACAATTAGCCACAAGATCAGTTAACAGGCAGAGGTGAGAAGTGTGAGCACAGAGGAAAGGAGTCATTCCAGACAGCTTTTTTATCATACTCCTTTGACTTTGTATGACCATAAACTCCTTCTACTGGGGTCTGAACATTAAGTGCTGCTGCATCAGCCTTCCACGTTACATTTGTGACCCTTATCAAACATCTAAGTGCAGAAAAATAGCCCGATTATCTAATCTCAAGAACATCTTAAAAAAACCCTTCTGCAGAACTGACTCACGCCATTCAGCCAGTTTGCAAAAACACACGCAGACACACCTGATAAGGGCAGAGACATGAAAAATTAATGAACATTTCACAGTAAATATGGGAGAGGTTACATATATCAAGTTTCTTGACAACTGTTGCCTCTTATTTCCATATCAGTGTTGCCTGCAACAAAGCACAGGGAGGTCTGACATCTGCTCATGATAAAAGTAACTAAAGCTCAGAGCTCATTTGAATAAAAAATTCATATTTGAGAGCTTTACAGTGGAGGGACCCTAATTCCAAAAAAGTTTGTATGCTATGCAAGATGTGAACATAAACAGAATGCAATGATTTTTATCTTAAAACAAGTGATTTATTTCTAAAAAACTGTGTTTTTGGTCACAATAGTAGATAGAAATCATCAAATGTGTGTAAAATGTGAGACATTTCTCACATTTCATGAAAAATGTTAGTTCATCTTGAATTTGATTCGATTGATTTGAATTTGATGGCAGCAACACATCTCAAAACGTTGGGACAGCGGCGATAAAAGGCCGGAAAAGTAAGTGGTAATAAAAAGAAACAGCTGGAGGAACACGTTTGGATCCATTATGGTTTGGTTTAAAAAGACGAAGAAGTTCAACAACCTGTAAAAAACTGTCTAATTTCCAAAGTTTTTGATACAAAATTGGGAAGTCTTTGTATATTCCACCATCTACAGAGAATCTGGAGACATGTCTGTGACCTTCAGGCCCTTTAATGCAGCTCTGCATTAAAAACACACCTGATTCTGTCCTGGAATCAGTGCCTGGGCTCAGGAACACTTCCAGGAAACATGGTCTGTGAACACAGCTCAGCGTAACATCCACAGATGCAGGTTAAAGCTCCATCATGCAGAGAAGAAGCCACATGTGAACATGATCCAGAAACACTGCCGTCTTCTCTGGACCAAAGCTCATTTAAAATTAACTGAGGCAAAGCAGGTGTGGTCAGACAAATCAAAAGCTGAAATGAATGGATGCTGCTTCTGCCAGACCAAAGAGGAGAGAGGAACCATACAGCTTGTTATCAGGTCATAAGCCTGCATCTCTGATGCTGTGTGTGTTGGAGGGGGGCGTTAGTGCCAATGGAACTAGCAGCTTGCACATCTGGAAAGGCTCCATCAGGGCTGAAAGGTATATAGAGATTTTAGAGCAACGTATGCCCCCATCTTCAGGGAAAGCCTTGCATATTCCATTGAGAAAATGCTAAACCACACCCTGCTTCTACTCCAACAACAAGGCTTCATGGATAAAAGCGTCTGCCAAATGCATAAACATAAAACTTCCTCTCCCAAAGGTCCAGCAGCTGGTCTCCTCAGTTCCCAGATGTTTACAGACGAGGAGGGGATGCTACACGGGGGGAAACATGGACCTGTCCAGGTGCAGATACAATAAATACCAGGTAATACCCTGCTTCCTGCCCAGTGACAGCTGGGATAGGCTGCAGCCACAACCGTGACCCTAAACTGGATTAAGCTGGTACAGAAACTAGATGGATACATTTTCTATGCTCTATTGAGAATTTAAAAGATGGTTTGGGAGATTTCCAAATCATTGCGTTCGGTTTCTATTTACATTTTACACAGATTATTAGGACAAAGTAAGATGTTTATCTAATCTTCAGGTAATATGGTTGGGTTTTACGTTCTAAAAGTGTAAAGAGTGTCATGATAAATGCTTAATTCTAACAAGAACAAGGTGGACCAAATCAACTGATCTAAGCCTTTTTAATAGAGGGGAAATATTGCCTTATAATGTCCACCAATGAGCTGCTTCTCTTGTTGGGGCCTTCAGGCTTCAGCCACCCAAAGATCACCAAACTGCATCTCTTTCAGGTACAATCTTATCTTAAATATTCAAAGTGTGAATGAGCAAAATGTAATTTTTTGACAGGTTTACATTAATCCAAACGGTTATGAACTAAAGCTGCAGAAAGACTGACCCAGTTAACCAGAAAGTTCCTGAGGCTGCAATGAAACTGTATCTCATCAAATACCTAAACCTGGATGATAGGGAAAAGGGAAGAAAGGACATTCTGTGAGTGTCTCTTCTCATGCACCGCTGGTTCTGGCCAAACTCTTCTCACGTGACCGATACTGGGGAATGTGAAGGGCAGGGAGGTTGCCTGGCACCTGAAGTTAGACAAGGAAAACTACCCCCACCCCTTAATAACACAGACTCACTGTGTCCACTCAGCTGGAGCAGAAAGTCATTGAAGTTCCTGCCTGCGACACCAAGAAACCTCAATCTACAGCAGATTATTAGGAGCATTTAACTTGTTTTTATTACTTATGTTAGTTTCATGGTGTTTTCAAGGCAGTAAAGTTCAGTATTTATTGTATAGATACATCTGTTTTGTTTAAGAACATCATCTAAGTACAATTAATATGATTCTTCTCAAATAACATTGAAATAAACAAACTAATCTAAAACTCAAAAACAGACATTTTAGCTACAGTACCTGCAGAGAAAGGCTGCATTTGTCCACATCTCCAAAGGGAAGCAGTATCACAGCCCAGGGTTAATACTGGTGGAATGGAAATTTATCCCAAGGCTGCAACTGCATAAGCAGTAAATGTGTAACCCTTAACCATTTATTTTCCACGCCTCCTCTCTGGGTCTCTTTCAGTTTCTGTATGTTTTCACTGCCAGTCCAGAGAGAAATGAAGAGACACAGTTTCATACATCACAGGTTCCCTGGTAAAGATTATTTTAAGGGCAGGTGCGTCTCTTCTCCACTCTATTGGTCCCCTGCAGCACAAAAACTAGCAGCTCTTGGGAAGTGGGAACGATGTGAATGTTACTGTCCGGATATTCCATTGATTGAAAAAGTCTGTTCAGATGTGGCAGAAGTGTGGAACATGTGGTCAAAGCTGTCCATGAATTAAAAAGCAACAATCTTGTGGCTTATCAGATCTCTGGTCTAATTTGTTTCCCCACCTCCTTAATGTTGTCAACGAGGATATTTTAAAGAGTATTGGCCTTTCCTCCTACTGATTTTTAACTAAAGACTGAGTAATGAATTAATTCTAAACTTCCAAACATGCCTTTGCTTGTGTCTGAGAACAGGTTGGCCAGTTTAAGAAGTTTTTAATCTGAACAACCCATCATCAGCAATGTTAGCTGGGTTGGAAAAAATGTGTTTCCATGATGCTTCTAAAGCACAAATATAAGACACGGTGCAAAGTTCAAATGATTGTGGAAAAAAAACAGTGAAAACAAAGCCGAAGATAAGCAAAAACTGGCAAAAACACCTGAGTAATGACGCTACTTTACCTGTCCATGTTCCAGCTGGAAGTCTCACAAGCAAACACTGTCGAAATGTGTTCTGGAGGTTAGACTGTCAGTGTGATTGATTTAATGAGACAAACAGTGGCAGAAATACTAATGAACAGTTTATAACTGGGGGAGCCATGTTGGATTTTGTGGTCAGAGCTTTCCAACTTGGATATTCTGACCTCTGTGTTCGACTTGACTGAAACATAGTCATAAATCAGCATATATTTGAAAAAAAGCACGATGTTTCAATCTTATGCAGCTGAAGGGACAACGTTAAGACGTCTAAAGCCGGTAAAAGGCAATCCCTGGCGAAGCCAGCAGCCAATCTTGCCAGTTTGATCATTTATCATTGTCAACAACAGGCAAGCGATTGAAGATGCAAAAACATTTACTCTTTTGAGCAAGTTACCAAGTTGCACAACCCAGCACTGCATCAGTTACTGCCTCAGTTGGACATCATACAGTCAGGCTGGAAAGTGGCTGATGCTTGCGACCCACTGGAATGGCTACAACTGTGGATGTTTCCTGAAGAAAAGCCTGTGAAAAGCCTCAAATAAACCGAGGTAAACTATAGTTACAACCAATCTGACATGGTTAGAATCAATTAATGTATTTTCATGACTGTCTGGCTTCCACAACTATGTGTCAACATACTATTCTAAGGATATATGTGACCTGTTACCAGTGTCTGATTGTACTGATTTGGGGCTTCTGGATAAAAAAAAAAACGAAATAATTCCTATTCATTTCAAAGATTTGCCATAAAAGTCTGCATAAGGACACAAAAAATAAAAAACAAGCTAGTTTAATCAACCTGAATCGGCTTTTCTCAGTCTGCTAGCTGCAGTGAAAAAGTCTATGATGGTCAGCCTAGTTCCCGGCACCAGCTGATTTGGAAACTATGCACATTATGTTAATAACTTGTCAAACACAGGCAGCCTTGCCCTCAAACATACCCTTTTTTTATCATGTATTTTACTCTTGATGGGGCCGTAGTAAACAGAAATAAACAACTGGGACAGTAAACTTGTTGGTAACGTTGACTTTTTACAGAGGAAGCAAATGAAGAGAGACATGAAGAACCTGAATATTCTAAGAAAATGTCCATTTCTCTACCTTTGCTAAGCATGCAGGAGTCCTAAAGTCTGCAGCACATTCAAAGCTTTTTCATGGGATTCAGGCCCAGCTTGACGCATTTGAACATAAAACTAGTCGATCATTGTTGATTGTCTTTGAGACTCTGGGATTAGAATGTTTTTGTAGCTCAACAGTTCTTTTATTTAATGTTGTGTGTTGGGTTAGAATAATTTCCTTTATATGGCTGTTGGCAACACGCTGTGTTTGGAGGCAGGAGGGATGTGCTTGTGTTCAGCATTTTGTCATGAAAAGTTTAAAATCTAAGACGTGTTTTGACAGTTTGTTCTGAGTTTCCATGAGAGCATTTCTTGTACTCTCAGCTGTGATGTCATGCCACATGACTGGATAAAATCAGTTTAATTTGTACACACTTAAACAAGTCTCAGTTACTGAGGAACTGATCTAAATTAAATGTAAATTAGCTTACATTTTACATCTATAACGGTTTTACTGCACAGTAAAAAAAAAAAAGAAGGTATTTTCTTGTTGTTAAAGTTGATTAATTAGTTTCTGAAGATACTCAAAAATCTTTCCTTACAGTGATTAAAGAAAATTAAATGAATACAGAAAGATAAATAGTGTGAGCCAAAGGAATCTCGTCCGTTTTACTGCAGCTCACTGGCCAGGTAGAAACCGGCTGATGTTTCCTCCCTTGCATTCCAGTGTCTTTCATTTGAGGAAAGATAAAAACGCTCACTCCCGTCAGTATTTGGCACCATTAAACAAGTTATCACCAGTTTGGAGTGGCAGAGGGGAATATTAAGGCAAGCAGTGGAAAGTAGCTCCACTGCCGGACATTTGGAAACAGGTGAAAGGGAAAAGTGAGGAACCTTCTGCCCAGAAGGAGCTGAGGAAGGCCGTTAAAAGAGAATCCATCAATAAAATCAATAAAACACAAACAGAAACGTGCATCAGTCAAACATCCATCCATCCATCCATTTTCTATACCCGCTTAATCCGTCGGTCGGGTCGCGGGGGGAGAGGCGGGGTGCACCTTGGACAGGTCGCCAGTCATAAGTAAGTAAGTAAAAAAAATCCCTCTTAGTAAAATGCCTCATTTTGAGGCGCAGTTATTGTTTCGATGGAAGAAAGAATCAAAGAAAAGTATTTGACGCCCTCTGGTGGTCAAACTGAACATTGGCAAAAACATTTTTCAGGGTTTCTTTAGCGTAAGAAAAGGAAATATTCCACTTTGATGCACACATACACAATGAATTGGATAATGTAGTGGTATGATTGCCACCTTCTGTGTGGGAGACCTGGGTTCAAATCCCCTGTAAACCTGTAAGTTGCTTTGGATAAAAGTATCTGTCAAATGCATAAACATAACAGGAAGCAGATATGGAAAGAAAGAAAGCCAGGAACAGGTTTCTGGACATGAAGTCTTGCTTAGATCAGTCCAAATTGCCTCAGATCCTTGAAATGACCTTCCAAACCCTGATTTTCTCACATTTCAATACAATTTAACCACAGAGTAACTGAACTGTGGCCAAACTGGCAACCTCTGCTGCTGAATCACATCGCTGTGCAGCAGCTTGCTCAGTGGAAGCTTTGAACTTCCACGAATCAAACCTGCCACTGCTGAATATTATCAAGCAGGGTGTGCCCTCTGTGTTGACTCCCTGCCTTTGTTCCAACCTGCTACGGTGAGATAAAATGCTTCCAACGATCCTCACATGACTGTGCTTCATAGCCGGTTAGCTTTGTACCACAGGAGAGAAGCACAATTTCTAATGAAAGTTACTTTTATTGATTCGTACAATATCACCAACAAAAATACTTGAATAAACATAATTTGGTGAAGAGGAAGGTGGGATGGAAGGCAAAAAACAACCTTAAATCATAAAAAATCATTCAGTGTTGTCCCAGCGCATGACATTTCATACACAGACTTTGCTTTGATTTGAAGTAAACTAAACAGAAGAAAATAAGGTTCCATTTCATCTTTCAATCGCATTATCTCCCTTTAACTTTGTTTTTGGCACACAGGATGTGCGCAGTCATTCTGGCCTCACTGCACCGTCTCTGCATCGCTCAGTGGAGCGTACAAGAAGGCAGCATTGTCCTCCTCGTAGATGATGGTCACAGTCTCACCGGCATCTGACACCGCAGCACTGGTCTGTAAGTACGCCTGAAGGGAGAGTGGACAGCAATACTGAGTGGAGGGGAAAACTCCAACAGCAAAACTAAAAGCTAAATTCAGGTAAATACCCTCTCCAGCAGCTGCAGACGCTCCTCATTCAGCAGGTTGCTTTGCCGCAGCTGGTTCACCGTGTTCTCCAACCCGACAAGTTTCTCCAGGTGTCGGCGATGTCGCTGCTGCAGCACTTTGACCTTTTTCTGCAGCTCGGCTACTATCGCCTCCAACTGCTCCTTACTCAAACTGTTCTTGTGATAGCTGTTCAAGAATGAAAAAGAATGAAAAAGAGCAAAGATGGTCCAGTGATGATAGACAGTAATTTACATTAGTAAATCTGATCCCATTTTACCTAGAAAATCTGTGGCAAACACCTGAGAGGTGGCTAAAAACAAAGATTAGAATCAGCAGTCGGAGCTCACCAGTGTTCCTCCAGCTGGTGATCCTGCTGCTCTGCCTCCTCTGCCTCCGACATGCCCTCATCTCCCTCCCCCGCGTCCGAGTCCAGCCTCTCCAGAGTGAGGACCATGGATGCGGGGGAAGGTGGTGTGCGCTTGGAAACGATAGGTAGAGTAGATGAGATGGGTTTGGAGCTCAGAGCGGACGACAGCACGGTTTCCGGGGAGAAGGTGAACTGACTGGAGGTTTCACAGGGAAGAACGTTTGGTATCGTCTCAAAGTAGGCGATGACTTGAGTTTCCTGACCGTGGACATCCGACAACTCCTGAGTGGTGTAGGTCACATCTTGAACTCCATCAGGGCCCACAGCCTCATCTGTGTGGCCAGGAATGGGCTCATTAATGAGCAGCCGTCCGCCCCGACTTAGAATGGCTGCAGTAATTCCATTCACCATCTCATGCTGTCCGTCTCCAGCCGGGCATTCAGACACCACTACCATCTCTGTGTTCCCCCCGCTGTTAGCTACACAATCCACTGTCTGATACAAAGTTAAAGGGAAGGTTACGCCTGCTTCGACGCCGTCCGCCGATGCCAGTGAATCCAGGTTTGTCTGGAGAGAACGCTCAGATTCTCCAACATCCCCCGACTCTACTAAACTGCTCTCTTCCTGTTGCGACGAGTCAACAGCGAGCTCATAGAGGTGCACCATGTGCAACGCACTTTGCATCTGCACGCCGTCAAAAGCTGCCGTCCTGTCGTCTGACGCGGTTACGCCGGGATTCCTGTTCGTTCTCAGCCGCTTGGCTTTGCTCTCGCTGGGATCCATTGCTTTTCGTTTCTAGTAGGAAGCAAAAGCGTGAATAACAGAAGCAACATGACGTGGTTCAGATTCCTACTTTTCACTTAGTTTAGTTCAAACAGTAGATCTCTGGACATCATCTTTTTGTGTAAGCATGAAGTAATGCTTCTTTCTTAAAATTAAGAGTTAAACTGCAAATATAAAATACTTTCATCATATAAACAATAAAAAAAATACAGTCAAATGTCTTTAAATCAGATCCTGCTGTGGTCTGAGTGTAAAAAAGGGGACTTTCACATCATAAACCAACGCAATGTGTTCACATCCTTCAGAAGACTGCAGGGTTTTATTTTCCGTCTCACCTCGGCCTCCTGGAAGACTGTTGGCACAGCATCGGTCTCAAGGTAACGGATCCCCCAGCGCACCTTGAAGCACGAAGGTGCAAAGTGTTCATGACAGATATACTGATGTCGAGACGGAGTCCAGTTCTCACGTCCAATGTTCCTCAGCCACTCCTGCAGCCGGACGGGTTCCTGCAGCGGGAACCTGGGAAAATCAGAGCTGTGAAACATCGTTCTACTTGGCTGAGCTGCTGGTGAAATGATGTCATGTGTTTAAAGTGATACGAGGAAGGAAAACCGCAGCTTAAGCGTTGTTAGAATGATTAGCAGGAACAGCTCGTACTGGGCAGAAGTCTTGATCCACACCCCTCGTTTCTTTACAGTTTGCTTCCAAGCAGCCAGATTTTCTTGTTTTTATTTGAGCATTGGCTGCTTATTCATTCATGTTAAGATCAGTCCTTGCAGCTCATCATTCTCAGAGGATTGTGTCGTTTGTGTTTGAAGAGAACAGAATAGAACTTAAGTTGAGCCACTTAACTCTGACCTATTCAGGCAGAAAAAAGGCTCCTAACTCACAGGATGAACCAGTGTTGTGTCGACACAGAACAGACAACTTAGCAAAGAAGCCATTTTAAACTGGATCTTTAGGCTCTTTGTTACCAGCAGCCTGTCACAAAAACACATCATTTGTTCCCATTTCTTTATTTGCATCTATGAAAAACAGCAAAGATAACACAGTTTGACAGACAGAAAATAGGATTTCTGCAGCAACAAGGTGATGAGATCAGCTGACTGACTCTGAGGCTGTGGACTCATCACATTTTAGCTTGTGCTATTACTTTCTGTTCAGTGTAATTCAACCATGTCTTTTTTTAGCTGTAGCTTGCAGTGTTGCTACCTGTAATTACACATAATTAACATCTTTTAATTCGAAAGTAGGCAGAATATTAGGGATTATTCTGACAATTGTTCTGTTAAGGCTGAGCTCCCAGCACCTTGTCCAATGGATCAACTCCAAGATAAAGATGACATCATCATTACTGTGTCCTCTATGGCTTCCCAGACAGTAACTCAAACCTCCAGCAGCGTTTCTAACTACCACAGTGTGTTCATCTCTCCAACAGAGAGCCGCTGAATCACTATTCCAACAACTGTCTCAAAGGTCAAAAGAAGAAACTCAGCAACTCCTCAAAAAACCAGAGCAATTCATGCATTGGTCAGAACCATGACGACTCACTTAATACAGCAAAACTATCTTAACAACCCCCGTGAAAGTGAGTCGTCTGACACAGAAGTTGCTCTGACTAAAGCTCTGAGTATCACAGCTGTCTAAGCTGCTAATTTAGCCAAAGTTTCCCCAATGACTCGGACTCAACTGACTGTATAAGGCGGTTTAAATCAGCCGCTTACTTGTAAAAGCTTTTCCTGTAGCTGCCGTTCCCGGAGTCATTCTTGCAGTTCGGGACCGAACAGTATTTCGGCATCTCTTCGGCGCTCTATCCGCCTGTGTTCATAACAAGGTGAAACCAAAGTCCTTCCCTTCCAAAGACTCCGTTCCAACTCGTGCCGTGTATTGTCAAAACGTGGCGCATAGTTGACGAACGACGATCAGCTGTTGAAACTTGTGACGTAAAAATGGACGCGACTGTCAAGTTTACCGGAAACGGAGAGGTGCTCTGATTGGTTGTTTCGCTGCCAGGCAACCGATGACGCTCTGGGCGGCCTTGAACGCCGCCTGGCGTTGAATGAAAACGAGAATCATTCAACATGTTCAGCTCGGGTTTTTTGGCTAATCTTTATTTGCACAAATGCAAATGATCCAAAACTTCTCTATGTGGTGTTTAAAAGGAACTTTATTTTATCAAAGAACACAAATGCTGCCAAAACATTGACTTTGTGCACTCATTTTGATATATTTAACAACTTTATTTATTCATTCGTACCCATGGCCTGATATCTGTTTGTATGCATTTATCTGTCTACTCAAAATCAGCTCATTAAGACCACGTATCACTCTGCTCCAATAAAATCCTGGTTTCTGAGAAAATCACCATTCAAGCAGCTTAAAAACAAAGTATGTGTGGTGGATTCAGCTGTACTTACATGGTCGATGTTCTCCCGCAGAGAAAGCCAGAAGCTGCAGAATGTCTCGAACGATCGCACAGTCCACAGCAGCGTAGCGTTGGACATATTTCAGTCTATTACTTGTTTCTGCTCGTGTCTTTATACGGTTTTCAGGACAATCATCCAGTTAAAGGGCAACTGTTGCTAGACTAAACTGTGAGAGCTGGGAAATAAACCTCAATAATAATCTGTAAACTGCCTGAAATGATTGTTGTAAATAATATCTTCACATGTCGACGATGAGAAACTTACAAAACTGGAGCACACCAAACAAAGACAACAGCTTGTTTCTAAAATCACTGGACTGGCTTTTTTTTTATTCAATAATTTTCTCCAAACATTACACAGAATCTTTAAATGATACAGTATATATATATACATACACATAAGTGTATTTCTTTATCTAAAAAGTTGAGGGCCATTGGACAACTCAGCTGTGCGTTTCGAGACAGGATTGTATTCTGGACGTTCGTGTACTGATGAAATTCACGTATGGGGTTAATAAGTCACTATTAATTGAACATGTATTGAAGACGAGTGCCATCAGTGTTTACTGTACACCAAAGCTAGTTTGAGGAGTGGACTGTGCGGGAGCTGCCAAATGAGCGGCACAATGACGATCAAGGATGAAAACGTGGAGAGCGACAGTACCTTCCCCAACAGGAAGCAGTGCAGCAGTGCAAAGAAATGTCACCAGTCAAATACACCACTAATGGCCAACAGCACCGTTATGAGTGTACCAACAGACTCCTTTTTTTGGGATTTGTATTCCTGTGAAAGAAAAAATAAACGGACATACTGTCAGTTGGTTTGAGAAACACTGACAGACATGCTGCTCTTGAACCAGTTTGCAACCGCTAAACTTTGAATGCAGGCCAACATCACAACGCTAGGATCCAGAGTCACAAGATGCTCTTGCTAAAACTGAACAATCATTTTCGTCTTTGGTAAATACCAGCTATTTGAAGCAATCTGCTGAGTATATCAAACGTCTAAAAACCAATTATCTCTGAGGAGACTCATCTGAAATGATCAGGGTTGGTTTCTTTGCCCAGCGATGACACACAGCAGTGAGCAGGCAAATTGATGACGGAAATGTGGATTTTCCAGTTTTAACCAATAAAATTAAAGACTACAACCAGCTCTGCTCTGCACTGGGCTGGGCTGGGCTGGTCTAAGTGATCTCTTCCCATCAGAACTACACCACATATCTTCTGCTTACAACTAGCTCAAGGTTGTTGGGGAAAGGGATCCCTTAGGCTAAGCATGAACGAGAGCATGTCCGAGCACTGGAGGGAATGAGGTGGCAGGGATGGTTGGGTCTGACAGGAGGTCATCAGTGTCACAGATTGGTGGGTGGAGCCTTTACATCATCCCCAACTGCATTAGCGTGTTGGCATACGCCATGGGCTTGACATTCGGATGAGGCTGTAAGAAGAGCGAGTCACAAAGACAAAGATTAGACGTAGCTTCAACAAGCTTTTTACAAGCAAATAAAACCCCAGCTATCTGTTGCTATGTTACACCGGTGCCCAGTTGCCTAGTTACTAACTTTAGTTTTGTTTGCTGTCGATACTAACCTGCCTTTGGGCATCTATGCATCTGCTGAATACTTTGAATTTCCCTCAGGATTAATAAAGTATCCATGTATCTATCTGAGTGTCCGATATAAAGTACGTAAGTTTCAGTTGAGGCCCAGTAGATGTCACTGTTACTCTGTACATGCACCTGATCACATGCACCTGATCACATGCACAGACTCTGAACCTCTGAGATCGAGTCATTTATCATCAAATTCAGTAGAAACAAAGACAGAAATGGGATCCACCCCAAAGCAAGTAAGTGATAAAAGAGTACTGACCACAGCAGTGAACTGGTGAAATTCTGGCTTGAGGTCAGATCCCCTGAGGTGGATATATGCTCCTTTGTTTCCCATCTGATCACTGGAGGAAGGCAGAATGCAACATACAGTGAAAATGTTACACATCACGTGTGCTTTAGTGCCAATAAATTCCCTTTGTGATAAAAATGCAGAGATAAATGTCTTGTTTGGAGCCTGTGTTGACAGCCTGGGTCAGATTATCACATCTGTGCAGCTCCACTGCTGCTCTCTGCTCATATAAGACCAACCGCCTGATGACTAAATGAAGAACAATCTGACAATATAATCACAGTGGCCAATAAAGATATTTATGACATCTTTTAACAGAGTTCAACGTTTGGATTTGAATTTCAGCTCTATTCTTTAGTCTTTAACTTGAAATCCCCCCTTTTGGCTTCAAAGCTGTTGAGAAAGACGAAGATTCCCAGCAGAGTCAGCCAGAACCATAACTTACCAGTAGTTGGGTGCTGAGAACACTGTGATGCACTTTCCTGAGTGAGTGACCTCGTAGCCCTCAGCTTTGACCTCGTGGCTGCGCACGATGTAGTCCAGCTTGTTCTGATCCAGGAAGCGCTCCGTCACATCTGGTCCGAACTGACAACTCACGCCTCGCTTGCTGATCGACCGGCCGTTCTGCGTGAGCCAATGAGAAGAGGACAAAACAATTATTTATACAAATCAGAAGATGAAAGACTGATTCTCTGATGAGAAAGAGAAGGACCTAACCTGAGGTTGTGGATCTGACCAGAGGAGGTCACACATGGGACCTGTGAAGGAAGGCAGGGCATGTTGACATCGACCTGCTGCACGTTCCAGAGAGTTATGGGACTGTTAAGTTGGACCCTACCTGAGTCTGGAGGTTGTCTGTTCCTGTCGATCTTCCTGAGGTCCTCCAATGTGACTCCATCCTCACTGAAAAGTCCCCCGTGCATCACCTGAGATGGAGAATCACACAAGGACAGAGTTTAACTTACAAACAAAAGCAGCATCAGGTATGTTTTATTAGCTGATACTTTCCAGATAATTCTGGCTCATAACAATGTATGTGAACTGCTGTTTTTCCACCAAACAGCAGAGAACACGTTCACTGGACTAAATAAGAAAGACACAGGAGGAATTTAACATCCTGAAGTAGGGACCTTTTAGTACCGATACCGAGTACCGATATGAGTACTAATCAAGGCCGTTACAGTTCCTACAATTAAAGACACTTTCTTTTCTTCAGGCATATTCACAGCAGCCCGTTGTGCATTTTACTGATAGAAAACATCTCAGTGCAACATATTGTTTCAACATTTTAACTTCCACAAACACATTTTTACGCTCGTGTCACACTGCTATCGGTTCTGTAGCATCAGAACACTTTAATGAACACCGGGTACGGGCCCGTGGTACCGGTACCGGTGCATCGCTCCCCTGAATCCTGTCATTTTCAAACAAAGCTCCACACCTTGAACAGCTTTGCTCCACCTGAGGCAGAGAAGTCTTCAGTTTGGGCTGAAGACGGTTCATTTCGAAACCTTTACCAGCAAATGGCAATAATGAGGCAAGATGGTGCTTTCTTCCCACCACGTTTGACTTGTGCTTCACACACATGACCTCATTTTAAAAAGCCTGGGGGGTTTTCTTCAGAAAAACTTTAAACCTTTCAGAGATTGAACTTTGACCTTTTAATGGAAATGAATGACTTTGCACAGTAGATTATCAACATGTTTCCACTGAAATCATTCTTCTGGTGCCTTTTAAAGGTGCAGCACGTGGTGCAGTGAGACTCCTGTTGAAACCAGCTCAGAACTCTTTTAAAACTAAAGATCATTTTGAATAACAGCACAATTCTGAATAAAACCATCATGAATCTGAATCACTGCCAAAGATGTTTCCGAGCGCCGACCCGTTGAACAACAACACTTCTTTTAGCTAAAGCAACAAACCCTACCAGCACTTTGTTGTTGATGCACTGTGCAAGCGGCAGCCACTGGAAGACCTCACTGAACAGCTGGAACATCTGCGCTGTGTATTTGGCTTTGACCTCCCCTTCAAACCCATACATCTGGTTCATGTTGTCCGTCTCGTGGTTACCTGCGGGTGCAAACTGTGTCAATCTATTGCAAGTTTAACCTTAAATCCAACAGCTACGACACATAAAGAACTGACTCACTCACCTCGAAGCACGTGGAAGTTGTTGGGGTAAAGCAGCTTGAAGCCAAAGAGGGTAAGAATGACCTCAACAGAGAAGGAGCCACGGTCCACAAAGTCACCATTGAACAGCTGAACGCTGCGGTTAAGCACAATGACGCACAAGTTTGGGGTTTGACGCAGTCGACTTTTGTCATCCTGGACCAGAATAGCACAAACCAGGAGAACGGCGGCTGAGAAAAAGTGTAAATGTCACACAGAGCTGTGAAAGGAAAGGATACATAAGGGTTGGCCTCTGAGGGTAAACCGTTCAACTTGAAGATGTTGAGCAGATCGTAGTATTGCCCGTGGGTGTCACCACAAATAGTTATTTTTTCCGTCTGTGGCAAAGAGAAATGGAAACCTTCAATAGAACCAAAACAACCGATAATAACTTCAGGAGAGGTGCAAACATGCCGTTTGTGTGTGCAAAAGCCAGAGCCTCACCTCTTTTAATGTGATTTCCACCAGACTTGGAAGTTTTGACAGAACATCTTTAACTTGTACCAAAATCTGAGAATGTAAAAGAAAGATTAATTACAGGAACGGGGACGAGCGCTTTCAAACACGAACAAACGTCCTCACCTGGTAAGCACACTTTCTGTGCAGTTTCTTCTGCTCGTTGAACCAGTCCATCATCTCTTTCATGAACTGCAGCGTAACCCTGCCGTCTTCCAGCTTGGGGCCATCGTAGTCGTCCTCAATCGCTGCAACAGAAACCATCTTCGCTTCAGCTTCACATATCTCTGTTTCCCTTTCAGATAAACTCTGTTTTCCTTTCAGATAAACTCTGTTTTCCTTTCATTTTAATCACTCAGGTTCATGCAATGTTCCAGCTATGGTACATTTTCATTTCGGCACCCGTTTTTCCAGCACAACGCAGTTTTTTTCCTGCACATCATAAGGTTCAGTACAATGGCGGCCTCCTAAGATTTAACCAGCGATAACAATCTTTGGATATATTCTAATCGGTCAGTTAATTGTCATTTTCCTCTCCATCGTTATCGCATCTTTGTCAGATGTTGTCGGGAAGTCCGTCTAAATGTTAAAGACAAAACAGCTGTGGTTAAATTTGGAGCGTCTCCCAAATTATGGTCATTATGTTTATGTTTATGCATTTAGCAGACGCTTTTATCCAAAGCGACTTACAGATAGGCATGTAGGCTAAGGGGGTCTTGCCTAAGGACCCCTACTGGAGGTAATACCTTTCATGCAGGGGATTTGAACCCAGGTCTCCCACATTATAGATGGCAATCATACCACTACACTATCCAGTCCTTAATTAATTAATTATCTGATGCACAGATACAAAGTCTGACTTCCTGCGCTTGAACCAGAGGGGCAGAAGGGGGGGCTGTCCTGCACAAAAAGTAAAGACATAAAGACAGAACACGGGCTGGAAAGAGAACAACCACCGCAGGTTATACGACCCGCTGAGTGGCCCCATTTTAACCAACAAAAGCAAAAATACACCAGCAGCAGCTCTTTCTTTGTTCCAAGTGTCTGCTTCAGCACCAACAGAGCCTTGCAAATCCATGTCATGGTCAGGTCCGGAGGTAGAGATGACCAGCAGTAAAACACCCCGCCTTGGTTAAGGTGGCACCGCCCATCGTGTCAGTGAGAGGTCGCGCCCTCATCGTACCGATGAGGATGTTACAATTACAGAAGCAGCAGCTACAGATGCAACTTACTCATGTTTTCAATGTCCAGAGAGTCGACGACAGACTTCTTTATCTCATCACTGGCGATGGCTCTTTCAAACGCCTTCTGTTTCACAATCTTGTTGCATTCCTGGTACTTCATCCTGGCATCCTTGTCATTTGGTCGAACCTTCACAACCTATCGTCAGAACAGAGATACGATTGGAAATAAAGGCGTTGGAGACAGAGAAAAAGATAAAAGTTAGTTCCTGTGCCTCTAAAAGTGTGAGAGGGCAGGTTTTAACAGGTCTTTGCTCCGACAGAATCCCTGTTTTGGAGCATTAAGGTGACGTGAAGAGCCCAACTCATGGTGACAGATCACAACTGGAGACAAAAAGTAAAACTAATTCATAACAGGATGAAGGCAGGCAGCTAATAATGATGCTGCATTTCTTACCGTTTCGTAGTCCTTAAGTGCAGCTTTGAACTTGCCCAGCGCCATGTTGGAGGTGGCTCGACGGTAATATCCTTTTATGTAGTTTTTGTCTATCTCCAGGGCCTTCGTAGCATCCGCCAGGGCATAACCGTAGCACTCTGTGCGCAGGTATGCCAGGCTTCGGTTGCTGTAGTAGATGGCATTGGATGGATTGAGGTCCACGGCCTCTGTGTAGTACTTGATGGCATTTTCATAGTCTTTCTCTGAAAAAAGAGCCACATTGTTACAGGATGAGCGCTAAGTTCGTCATTCTTCACAATAAAGTCAGTTGCCAAAGGATTACGTTTATCAGCGATGTGTTAATAGAAATCTGTTTTGAATCATCTGTTCCCGCGGTGGTTCAGGGCTGGTGTGAAAGTTTAAGTTTGTTTTTCTGCTTCAGCTTCACCTTAAAATGCTGTATTCTGAGTTTGTGTAAAAGAGCAAAGTGCAGGGTAAGCAGATCAGTGTTGGAGCGGTTTTCCCCACAAACGGATGCTTTAATGGATCACCAGTGTAGTTTTAAACAGCGGGTGGTGTTTTACGAATGCTCCTTTCCAAAAGCTTACGTTTAATCAGAAGTGGCGGTGCAGGTTCGAGCCATATTTCAACCTGAGAGTAACAACACCCGACTGCCTCTTTCTGAACAAGCAGCCACTGTAGCCATCATGCACAGAGCTCACGCTGCTCTTAGAAGCAGCTGATCACTTTCATCTGAGCTGACCGCAATAATCTTGAGTAAAAACCAGCAGATCGGAAGTAAGAAAACACCATTGTTTTCATGGCACCCCATCTGGACCGTATTTTAAAAGGTAAATACGGCAGTAATTTTGGTTTTAACTCTAATGTCAAAGGAGAGCACAACTTGGAAGATTATATTTTGTTGTATTTCTAAGAAAAAAAGGCTTTAAAAGGTTCCGAATTAAAACAAAACTACAGATCCAGCAACAAAGCGACCAAAGCTTATTAGAATTTCTTATAGGTTACTCTGCAGGTGTCACACTTTGCCAGTTTAGAGCTTCAATATTTAAGGCTAAGGTTCCAAATATACACTCAACCTATCGTCAGTTTTGGGGTAAACGTGATGATACTGAAAACAGGATTTTTTCTTATAAGAAGTGATTTAATCGGTCATTCTAACTGTGGCTTCATGCACGAGCAGTTGGGTCAAAGGTCAGAATTGCATCTAAACCTGCGTCCCGACACTCAATCGCCGGTTTCACATGACGCCTGCACCTTATAGGTGAAAATAAAACGATGCCCTAGCTGACCCGTGTCTCTTTCTCCTCGTAATTCACACACACCAAACAGAGGAGACTTCTGTGTGCTTCCACTCCTCAAAGCAGCGTGTGATCAGCTGAGCGATGAGATCATCCGCTGCTTAGTGGCGGCAGCTTGATGTGTGTAAGCACAGCAGAAGCAGAGCATTCCCGCTCGTCCTGGGTTTTGATGGGCTTTAAAGATGCCTGCAGAGACGGACTGGGTCACACTCTTCCCTGCAGCTCTTCCTCTTCCTCACTAAACAATACCTTAAAGGAAGCATTTCTCCGAATAGCTTCAGTCCAGGTGTCGAGGCTCAGTGCACAGCCTCATGCCAGGTTGTGTGCAAAGGTTTATGTCACAGAGGGTTCCCTTTGGTGGCGTTTCGGCTGGTCGTGCACGCTGCACAAGCTGCAGGTTAAAGTTAAAGGTTAGGAGGAGCTGCAGCAAAGAGTGTGCGAGCAGGACCGTCTCTGCAAGCGTCTGTATGAGAACGAAAACATGAAAACATAAAGAACAGCTTGAAAGTGGAACAGAGAAGTTTAATCTGCGTCGTTAGGCTGGTTTTGCATTCTGTGCGGTTTCTTCTGAAGCTTTTCCAGTGGTATCGAGGCACCACTGACTCATCAGTGACAGCAGTGAGACCAGCAGTCCTGAGGCGCCGGTAGAAACGACCACGGCTCTCTGTTGAGGAGTATATCTGCAGCATTACTCCTCTTAGTTTCAGTCCAGGTCTGGAGCAGTCCATCTGCACCTGCAGACCTCCTCTTCAGTTCAGTAAGCCTGTCCTTAGGATGATACTCACTCCATAATCCCATCTATACAAATCCTGACCAATAACTGTTTAACATCAACTCTCCAACAGACGTCGGCATTAATCCGATTAATCTAATGTTAAAAAGGCTAATTGAATTTAAAACGCTCAATCAAGCACGCCTAATATTAGATGGAAGATTAAGGGAAGTTATGGTTATTATTCACTGGTAAATTAACCGGAATTTATATCAACTATAAAGAAAATAATCATTAATCGAAAAAATAATCATGGATTAATATATTAAGTAAGTAATCGTTAGCTGCGGTCCTAATGTAATTCTTTAATAGGTACACTCTACGACATGACCATAAAATAATTGATAACAACTGAAGAACTGTATGCTGAATCATATTGATTTATATCAGATTACAGAGGAAGGAAGCCTGCCTGTTTCCCTATATCTCTGTCAATCATTTAAAAAAAACTGGGAACAACACTTCCTCCTTTCATCATTTTTGCCATGTAATAAGAGAGGGAAATGGTCCAAGTAAAAACATACATATGTTGTTATAAAACAGCGAAAAAGCTCCAAAGTGTTGATCTAAGTTCCGATGGCTGTGCCCCGCTGCATCCAAACATCCGCCGGCTAAAGCTAACAGAAAATTCTAGGCGCTGAATCTCATCCTCAATGGAAACAACACAAAAAAAATGTTTTCACGTCTGAATCTAAACTACTGAAACGCTGCTCAACACAACAGGGGGCCGTAAACATAAATTCTAAGAAAGAGCCAAATCTGAGCCATCTGACGGCATGTTAAACAGAACACGCGTGTCAGTGCTAGGCGGCTACATAGTTAGCTAAAAGCGGCTAACCGCTGTTTCAATTCACTGCCGCTTGTTAAAATGAATGGAGTTAGCCGTTAGCATGCTGTCTGAGCGGCGTTAGCTTTGCGTAATATTCGAGAGCGGCTAAAGTTGAAGTGTACAGCCATAAAATCACACCACTCATGTAAACAGTGATAATACTGCTGTCTGTTTTCATCTGCTGAAAAAATCCACTGACTTGTCAAGTTCTCTAAATTACCTTTAAAGTACTTATTCGCCTTCTCCTTGAGTAGCTCCGCATCATTAGCTCCCTCCGCCATCTTCTTCTCTCTGCCGTTTCTCGATACGTGCGCCATTGACCGGACGGTCGCAAAGGTCGCAAAGTTAATTTTTGCTCAATTTGTCATTTCACTTTCTTTACGACTACCCTAAAGCAAGTAAATGTTTTGCCGGATAAAATAGTCTAGTTGAAAATGTGAAGCGACCTGAATTAGACGTTTAATGTAGAAAAATGGAACATAATTTTAACACACATACAAAATAAACTAAATAAATTAGTTGAGTCCTTTACAATTATTAGGCCAAATTCAAAACTGTAGTAATAAATATTTACATACTGGGGGGTTCCCATTATAGTTGTGGCTATAGTACTGTGAAAAAGTCTAAGGCCACCCCTCATTTCTTTAAATATAACCAAATAGAGAAACATATGTGAACATAAATGGGAATACAAAATTAACCATAAAGCAATAACAGAGTTTGTGCAATTCTAAGGAGCTTGAATGTCAGTATTTGGTCTGAGCACGTTTAATCTCCAACACAGCCTGAACCCTCTGAGACAAGCTTTCTGTCATTTCTTTAAGGAGTCTTCAGGAATAGTTCTCCAGGCTTCTTGAAGGACATCCCAAAGCTCTTCTTTGGATGTGGGCTGCCTTTTGTTCCGTTCTCTGTCAGATGATCCCACACTGCTTCAATAATGTTGAGGTCCGGGCTCTGGGGAGGATTCATCCCTCCATAAGACCTGTTGCCACTGATTTTCAGTCCACTTCTTGTGTCATTTGGCATAGCTCAGCCTTTTCTCCCTGTTTCCCTTCCTTAAGAACGGCTTCTTGACAGCCACCCTTCCATGGAGACCATTTCTGATGAGGCTTGGGCCAACAGTAGATGGATCAGCTGAAGGTCCAGATGCATCTCTCAGGTCCTGTCAGGTCACAGCTGGATTTTTTCCTCTCTCTTAAGGACATCACTTTCAGATCCTGTTCATCTGCTGTAGATAGTTTTTTTAGGCCTGACACTTCTTCTTTTGTCTCCACTTGTCCAGTTTCCTCAAATGTTTTAAGGACACACTGCACACCATGCTGAGATATGCCAAGTTTTCAGCTAATAGCTCTTTTGGAATCACCTTGCTGGTTAAAATGTTGCCTGTTAAACTGTGTTATCTTCGAGATTTTAGTTGATGCACCTAAAAGGTAATATAAGATGAAAGAAAAGATGCTACTAAAAAAAAAGACAACTTTGCTAAGTCCATAATGAAAAACTATGGAAGACCTTAAGAAAGCCTTTATTACTATTGCTCAAGATCACTTAAAAAGATTACAAGAAAGTCTGACTGCTTGGAAGCCAAATACAAAGATACAATGGGTTGCTTTTGTTTTTCAGTCATCAGTATCTTTCTTTGTTGTTGCATTAGTATAAATTACAGCAAAGTGTGTGTAGGTGGACACAATAATCATACTATTTCAACACCAGGGTGCAAACTTGTTTCTTTTTGAGCTCTTCTAATGTATTAACCAGCAGGGGTCAGTATATGCCATCACTGATGTATATCTATGAAATACCCACACCATATGTAGACTTTTTGTTCTAATACTGTCTTTGGAAATACCCGTGACATTAGCAGCTAAACTGGTTGGGTTTGTAGACACTGCTGATAAGAGTGAATTCTATTCATGTGAATTCACCGGGAAAAATTTGAGGTGGATGAGTGTGATGAATGATTGAATAAATGTTTCATGTGGTGGGGAATTCCTCTGGCATGTCTGCAAGTATGACTTTAATTTCTAAAAATAGCCTTAAATCTATGTCTAATGGAAGAGTTCTTGCTTTATTAAAGTATTGGCTTCCCTTACACTACACTGCAGCCATAGTCACAACTCTTTTTGGCCGTCTTTCAGATGTCCCACGGCTTGAGGATGTTGGAGTGGAAGTTTCCTGCCATCTGTGTTGGACTTGACCAACCACAAATAAAAGCAATGAGGGGACATGGCACAGGTGCACAACCCCACAACTTTACTCACTCACACAGTCACACATGGCATCTGACGCACTCCAGCCTGGCACAAGTGGTTTGAAAAACATCACGCAACCTTAAGCAGAAACACATCCAACCTAGAACTCCTTTTTTCCCCCCCTGGGCCTTGACGGCCTGTTATCAAATAGCTCTGTGGAGTCAGGAGTGGGGCATCTGTTTTGTTTACCAGAGAGTTTTAAGAGTTAGGTTTGTGGTTTAGTGTATTTGGGTTCTGGGTGATTAGGGTTAGAAGTTCAACAGAATAAGAGAGGAGGAGAGGAGAAGCATGTGTCACAGAGGATACAGCCCAGTCCTGTCTACTCCCATGACTCACAAGTGACATCCCACAGCGAGGGGTAAGTGGACTAAACTCGAGTGACTCACTATGACCCCTGTCATAGACATACTTACCTCAGACTGTGAGTCCACTTTCTCTCTGTAAGATTAGCTATGAGTCGCCACTTTCCTGAGCCATAACACATCTAATCCTGTGATGGTTTTACTAGTAGCACTTCAGGGATGGTGGGGGAAACAACAAGATGTATTGGAAACTTTCTGACATTAAACCCTCAACTCCACGAGAGAGCAAACGCAGACAGTGAGTGGGTGAGACAGTGTGGGAAGGAGAGTGGTAGAGAAGACTTTGCCTGCCAAGAAGAGGGAGGGGGGGAATTGCTGTCCTCATGGGTGTACGATGCATGAGCATTGGAGGGGTCCTGAGAAAGTTAAAACAAACACAAATGGAGGAGCGCAGAGATATATGAGCAACCAGAGGAAGAGACGGATGAAGGTTCGGGGAATGTGAGTGACATTCCAGGGCTGCAAGCCAGTGAAGGATGAGGTCTCAGAGTGCATGTGGTATATGGTTACATAGGCCTGTTCCAGATCTTTTACTATTTATTATCTTGTAGCATATAAGACCTTTGCATAGTGGGTGTTTAGGACCCCCTTCTAGCTGTTTCACTCCACCCCCTCAATCGTCATGACAGACGTTGCCAGTTCTTTTGTTGAAGATGAAATAGCAACAATCTCCCGTGCTCCACTCTGTTCAAATAAGTCACTAATGAGCGCCTGACTTCAGGGAGTCTGTGGGGGGTCACTTATTTGGACCATGTGTTTGTCTAGCAGGCAGGGCAAATAAAAGATAAATTGTGTTGAAAACTCCTGAGCTCCACCCTCTCTTCTTATTTCCATCCATCGAGCGTGTGCTTGGTTTAGACATTTTGCTCAACAGTAAGCCAGCATTTAAAATACTCTCTGACTCACCAAGAGTAGTGATTGCTCGCATTACAAAGTATTACAAAAGTCTCGCCTCCGCGACCCAGTGTTGATTAGCTTAGCCATCAGTCAGTGTAAAGCAACATCCTACAATGACACACAGCATGTTCAGTCAAGTTATTTGTCCTGCAGGAGCTGGAAACTCCATGTAACTGGAAAAAGACACGTGATGCATACCTGCCCAAAAAAATCTTTTCACATTAAAACCTCGTCTGTTTTTCTTATGTGTTCCTTGGATTTGTATCCGGAGTGGTTAGGGTGGGGACTGGAAGAGCGTATAGAACGCATTTGTGTTTATATTTTGTTGAGCTTTCTGTTTACATTTCTTTCAGGGATGTTTTAAGCAAAAAATAAGGTTGTTACCTTCGGTTCTTGCAATGAAATCAGCTACATTTTAAGTCCTAGTGAGCAGGTATTTCATGAGAAACTAAATCCAAATTGACTTTATATTTTTGTGTATTTTTCATCTTTTAAATGCTCATTATATACCAGTATTATCATTCAACCGGGCAAACATTTAATCATCAATTCTCCGTGCTAAGTTTAAGATTATTGAGTTAAAACACAAAGCAGCACTCATTTTTACACAAAAGAGGCCCCAAGACCTAAATATCTAACTTAGCTTAAGATATTATACACACAACACATTTGGTCTTCGTATTTGTAGGAATAATTGCACAAAATCACATAAATATGCTGTGAACTGTATAGGAAAATGTTCAGTGCGATACATTTAATAATGATACAACAGCTACCCATCAAGGGAGTGGAAAAGAATGATATGAAGTAAAACAAATAGACTATTTTAAACAAAATCAAACTGTAAAACTGTCAGGTTGCAGAGAATCAGTCAGTCAGTGAATTAACATGTACAATTCAGTTCATAAGACTCAAAAACAGATTCCATACCTGAGCAGCCCACACACAGCCTGAATGGAGTCAGTTCTTTACAGTGGAAATGTGAAGCAGACTATGGAAGTAGTTTTTTAATGGCTAATACCAAGCGGCCCCTTCCTGGTTGACTGGCACCACAGGCTTGTTAAAGGAAATTTAGAAAATGGCCGACTAAACAGATAATTACAATAAATAAAAACAAATTGCAACGGGAAGTGAAAACAGCACACATTCCTTAGAAATTAGATAAGGATGAAAAGCCATCTTGCAGCATGAACTCAGCTTTTGGCACACTTGTTGCCTTATTTGGCCAGTGGACAGAGCGGTAATTAACCATTTTAAATTTCCTTCTCTTTTTCCAGTTTCTTTTTGTTTTTTTTAGTGGCATCTATCATTATTTTCTTTCCCAGTGTCCCCACATGTTCATTCTGACTCTCTTGAATCACCCCATACAACAATTCATATCCAATTTAGCCATAATTTCCGTATTTTTATGCTTTTTGTGCATCCTCCTCTCTGGCTTTTTTTTTTCTCATTTGAGCAGCATGAGTGTTTGATGTGTGCTGGGCACAAGAACAAGGGGTTGGATACACACCCCAAACAGGAAATGAGATATTCAAGCAAATAGACCCATGTCTGTGTGTCTCAGAGAGAAAGACTGAAACTCGCAGGGAGGATTACGGACAGATAGAGCAGAGCAGACAGCGGAGGATGTGAAATAGACATTGAATCAAGAGGCTGTAAATGCTGAGGTGAAAAGGTGAAAATGGCCACATAAAGTATGAGGAAAGAGAAATTAGAACATCTTGGATTTATTTATAGACAGTGGCCACCCATGATGAGTGACAAACACTTCCCTCCTTTTGTTTATCTAGACAATGCTTTTTCAGTGCTCACTTCAGGCTATTAAAGACTCCAACAGCTCACTCTGAGTCTGAGAAAGCAGTAGTTATTTACTAGCTTCACCTGGAAGGCTCTGCCTAAATCCCACATCCCACAGCTGTACCACCATGCCAGAAAGCAGCCTCCTTGCAGTGGAGCCCATAAAACAAGTGAGAACCTATAGGATTGTCTATCAAAGTGACAGTGACACATAAGCAGAGCACTTGTGTGATTTGCCGCAGCCCTTTCATCTGACCGTGTGGTTGTTGTTTTCATGGTAGTTAACGGTAGCGGCGACATGTTGTGGTGCCTAGTTTATTTTACATCGCAGGCTCTGCTCCTACTGTTTATGAGCAATGAATGATGGAGCACAGCACATATGGTCAAACATTCCCACAGAAAGAAACCCGCTTCATAAGTGACTCAGGATGTCTGGGTACACACACTCTGACCATTAGATGACTATGAGACTTGAAAGGAAAGGAAGGCTTCAATGGGGCTCTGCAAACAAGGTGTTGAGAGCGTGATCACAGCCCCAGTTAACAGGGCCAAATTGTCCCGAAAAACAAACAACCGAAGCAGCATACCGACAATATTACTGTTCAAAACAAGCCGTAAATATCTGTCATTGGAACAGCGTCACTTTCCCATCCACTGCGTGTTAGTGTGCTCAAGTAAACTGGAAAGCAGATATCTTTAAGTCACTAACAAGATACTAAAACTGCCATGTCAATACCAGCTGCAAAACACAAATCAGACAGAAATCCTTTGCAGTGTCTGAAAATATCCAGTCACACATATGCAGGCCATCCAGGATGTTGTGGGGGAGAGTTTCCTCTTCCTGTTGCTCTTACTGTTGGACTTTCCTGTCAGTTTGCATTGACTGTTGACAGACCTTTGGGTGCCTTCCAGGCTCATCCGAGTCCTTTTTTTAATCTCTGGGGAGTATGATTCCGTACTGTAAAGTATTAGTTCATATCCTGTTCTCCTGGGTGGCCGAGCCGGGGAGGCAGCATCAGATCTACATGTAGGTGCTCTTTGCAGCAGATGGCCTCCGCACCTACCAGCGGGTATATCTAAGAGAAAATGAGGACCACACTCTGTGATGAAGTCACATGTGTTCATCAGGTGTTGTGAATAAAAAAAAAAAAAATCAGTCACAGTGAACCTCTGTGGCTTTATCTCCCACTTTATCATCAATGTGGCCAAAAAGCTCATCGCTCTCACTGGTTTTCGTCCAAATAGTGCTCAGACTTTACTACTGAAGCTGCGATGTGCTGTCGCTCTCAGAACATTAAGAGTTTGTCTTTATGATTCAGCTGTGCCAGAGGGCCTGAGTACAGCACCGAGTTAGACGATGGTTTGAATTAGTTCCTACTGGATAAGTCTGGATTCTGTTACCTGGTCACTGCCATTCTCTTTTTGTCAGTGCATGTGTTTGTATGAGTGCATGTGAATGCCAAAGCTGTTGTCAAGTCTAATAAATCTGTTCGAATAAAGGAAACGGGGAGTGTAGGTAGAGAAAAACAGACAAACACCAAAAACTGTGGAAAATAAGCAGTAGGGGGGATATTTATAGAATTTAGGTGAATGAAAACAGTGAAACCATGCAGGCAAACAATGTCTTAGTGTTAAGGAAAGAGAAGGAGTGTAGAACTGAACACACTAATCTGGAGCAAGTAGAGGTGGAAAAAGTAAAAAACTCTGAATGAAAAGACTTTAAAAAGGGACTTCTGCAGTGCCAACAAGAGTTGATCCGCTGAATCAGAGCCTTTTTGTGTTGAAAAACCTCCTGCTTTACAAGTTAAGTTTTTCTGCTGGAAAAAGAAACGTTTTGATCCACCGTGGAAGAGATGAAGGTGGACCCAAATGCAGACAGCAGGACGGAAACGAACAGTGAACCGAAAAGTCTTTATTAGTCAAACAAAGGTCGCTGTAATCCAAATGTGAATAAACTCCAGTTGAATGAAAAGCAAAGCACAAAGAAGCTACGTATCAAGAAAACTGTGAAATGGGAAATGACCGCGGGGACAGAACAGAAATACTGGGAGGGTTGATCAGTAGGTGAATACAGGTGAATAATTGACAGACAGGTGTGAGTGGAGACGAAGAAACGAGACCAAGACAACTGAGGACATCTGGGGGAAATGACAAGAACAGAATAACTTCAACTCAGTCAACAAACATGGAATAGAAACTCAAGAGAAACATGAACATCAACACACAGAATAAAACTAAACTAAACCAAACACAAACGCTGAAGACTGAAACAGAATACACAAAGACTTTAGCTTAAACAAAACACCAGAACTCAAACAGAACTAAACCAAAATACAGCACAGAAATAAAAGCGAGGCGCTAAGAATAACCAGAGCAGAGCACTGATGATAGACATTTAAATTACATTAACATAACATGTGAAACCAAGAGACTAAAAGGCAAAGAATGGACCAGAATACAAAAAAAATCCCCCAAGAACCCAAACGTTGCTCATTTGCATTAACACATCCTCATATTAAAGAATACCAAATAAAGTTTGGACTTATCTTACTATCAGTGTTTTAATAAAAATACAGGAAAAAACAGCTTTTATGATTTTAAATCTCTTTTACAAGAGCGTTCAGACGCAGCTCGACCGGTACTTTTTACACAAAAGAGCACAAATTATGTACATTAAATAACATATTTACAGAATATTTGTGTTGTGTGAATAAATTACAGAAACTACAACCAAAATCATCAAAACTGAAGAACATGAGACTATCAGGGGGTCACTATTGGTCATCGAAGGGTCAAACGGCACAATTATAATCAGCCATAACATGTGCAGCCTGATGTTTCTGGATCTAAATTAATGACAGCCTCTTTGATTTTATTGGATTAAAGCAGCTTCTTCAGATTTAGCTGCTGCTTCTGCAGCTAATTGTAAGCAGAGGGAGTAACGTACTTTTCCCCAATTTAGTACAGCTAATAGAAGAATGAAGTCACAGAAGTGAAGACAGTAGCTTTCTGTATATGTTTAAGTGCTTTAATCTCAAGAAATGGTGCAAGCAGTCCCAGAATAGTTTGTAGACACAACTATACCATTGTTTGAGTCTGCAGGAAATCAAATTAGATTATTCAATTTTAGCAAACATACAAAGATTGAGTGTTGTGGTGTACCTCAGTGCTTCCTGGTGGAGTTAAAGCATGTAAGTGTTGCAAGGATGCATGTGTGTACATTACATCCCCATGATCCAGCACAGAAATGAAAAAGTTTGTGATAAGTCTCTTTTTGGCCTGAAAGGAAAGACACGATTCTATAGTTTTTGGATATGAGGCAGCTATGAGCTAACAGAGCTATAGCACGCGTTCATTCATTCATTCTTCTTAAAGTATTGGTGAAATAAAGACAGATAATGCCTTATTTAGAGGCTGCATCCTCTAAGCCCCGTTCACTCCGTTATATGGATCTCCAGTTATCTAAATATCTTCTGAAGGACGCCGACTTTCACCAAACTGTTCTCTGTATAATCGTATTTCATGCCAGAAATAAGGTCTAGGTTTAAAAATACCGGAGTTCCCCTTTAAGTCTCCCTATTTGCAATCTAAGAGTGACACGATCTACAGTAAGTACATCCACATCTGTTATGAAAGACCTGAGTCTGCAGCACCTCACAGCAAGGTGCACCACCAAGAAACCAGGGCAATCAACTCCAGGCTCTGGAGAAGTACACATTTGGGTTATAACATTTATATCTACTATATTTATACCCTTGGAGCACAATTAGAGTAGAAAATGGAAAGACTATGGCACCACAACAAACAAACACAACAAACACAAACACAACAAACCTGGAACATCAAGGACAGACCACCAAAATTCATGGCCCAGGCCAGGGGGACATTCAGAAGGTAACCCTGAGCTACAAAGCTTTCCAGCAGAGATCTGTGCATAGGACCCTTTTAAACTGTCAGCAGTGGTCTTTATGGAAAAATGACCAGAAAACGTTAATGCTGAAAGAAGTCCCCCCTCATGCTGGAACACCATCTTCCCAGTGAGACATGGTGGTGTGTTGGAGTGGTGTTAAACACGGGCAAATTCATCCATAAAATTAAGAATTTTAGCATGAAAATGCCCCCAAAGCAAACTGTTAGGGGAACATTTAAGCTGCTTAAGGGGATGCATTTATATGGCATGTATATGGTCTAGTTAAAGCAGAACACCAGCAGAACCCAGTTCTCTTCTGAGGAATGTGCAGAAATCCCACTGGCTAAATGTGTCAAACTTTTAGAGCCATACCCCAAGAAAGCTGTAACTGCTACAAAAGGGTTCTCTTCGAAGTCTTGACATTATGATGGTGGGGGATGGTGAATACTTGTGCTTTTTGCTCCCTGACATTACAGACATGTTGTGCTGATCAGTTGATACAAACTCCCTGAACATCCATTTTAAATCCAGGTTGTAAGGCACACAAAACGTAAAAAAGGCCTGTGGGGGTGAATACTTTTGCGAGGCACTGTGTGTGGACACGTGTGCGCATGCACATCGATGCATGAATGTACCTCAGTCAGTTCAAAGGGGGTTGCGTGTGAGAGTGCACTGAAAGGGTGGACTGCGTAAAACATACTCAGAACTTCACCCTACTGCCCGTCCCCAAAGTGCCCAAATCACAGGAAATGGGTGTAAAGGAATGACTCAGCTCGCTTTGACCTCTGCCACCCCTCATCTCCCTAACACCCCCACCCTCTCCTTTAGGGCTGCTTTAATTAGAAAGCAGGTCATTTGTTTTTCTTTGTCTCAACACCCAGTCCTCTCTCCTCTCTGCCTTTTTAAAATCAGTGCATCCCAAGTTCGGTGATGAGTCACAGCTTTCTCCTCCACCCATCGCTCTCATCTCTTCGCCTTTCTGTGTAATTCAACTGGCCTCGATTTCGCCTTCAACTCAGCGATGTAAGAAACAGCTGTCTTACAGATGTAAATCCTTATTGTACCTGCTCAGGTGTGCACAAGCACAGGATGCATACAACAAGCTCAAACACACGGTCCAGCTTTGACAGTGTCATGCTGAAACGTTTACATATTCACCCGTTGCTCAAGGCTAACACGCACACACATCCACGTACACAAACACTCACATGCTGCTTCAAAGGATGGCGTGTCGTAAACACAGCGACTGGGAGGGAGGAATGTGTTGTTCATTGGGGAATTCAGAGCTTGTGGGGAAAGAAAGGAGGGGTGGGGGCATGCTGACCTAATGTCCCTCTGAGTTGGAGCCGTGGAGGAACAGGCTGCCGAGCCTTTCTCTCTGCTGTCGTAACCCCTGCACCCATCAATACAGCAGAGAGCTGCACTGACACAGGAGGCCACAGATCATGGCTGACTAATGTAAAACAGACCCCATACCAATCTACCCTCTGCAAAGCTACCTCACACCTCCCCGAGCTCCCATGTATCCAACAATAGGTGTCAGGATATCATGTGATACAACCGTGTGTGTGAGTTATGGGAAGATAATATTTCTGTCTACTTTGTCGGTTTAATGGCCGCGTGTGTGATTTGTGACATAAGTCACATGTTACTTGATTGGACTCAGCAGACTTGCTGCTGCTCTACTAGCTCTGTCCATCAGTGTGTGAGTGTGTGTTAGTCTGCACGTAGGGGTATGCGAGATGAGTGCTGGAGTATGATATAATTCAAGTGGACTCCCAGTGGTGAAGGTCACAGTATCTGTTCAGCCAAGGTCACTGAGGGCTGTATGTGGAGCAGATGTTCTGCCCTATTTCCCAGTATGAAATAAACATGTTCTCCACTGAGTGTAATGTTGTTGTGGTGGCATAATGAAATAGAACCGATCTCTTCTGGACACGGTACACCAAGCAGCAACAACACATCTTGCAGGTGTTTGATTTTTGGAGGCTGGGTCAACATCATAAATGCCAGGACTCAAGGTTTCTCACTCACAAACGTGCAAGGTGTGACACTCCTATCTGAGATAGGAATAGAGTCACCGAATCTGCAGACTTACAAGGTTTTTCAACCTCTCACCCCAAAGATTTGGTTTTACCAGAAACAGCTAAAATGAATATACTGCATGTGCATCCTTAGCAGGATAAAAAGCAGGATAAAAAGCAAGTTGCACACAGAGCACATTGTTGTCTGTTAGCAGTAAAGATGAATGACCATCTGGCTGCCAGTTTGGTTTAGATTGTGTGTCCCCAATTGACAAAAACAAAGCAGATACTGTAGTTTGCGGTTTTAATTAAATGGATCACAGTCCTTGCCTAAATATGGTGTTCCTTTTTTGCCCTTGTGCCACTAAGCTTCATGATTCTTTTCCCAAATCCTGCCAATAAACAAAAGAAACAACAATGATCACAAACTTTCTCACTGGCAAAGGAGCAAACCTAAGTAACCACATAATGTCCTTACCAGCAGTAACACCCGCTGTTCATTTAGAGCTGCTGTTCACGTTTTACACACTGGTTCAAAACTAGAACACCATTATGCTTTTACTATGGGCACAAAACCTCAGAATGATTCACACTCACAGTTTTTACAGAGCTACAGATGTTATTGTACAGTAATAGAATCAGAAGGATAATTATGAGACCCTCAAGCATCATTCCACAGCACTTCACCTTCATCACTGCCCACTGGGGTAGTTCCACTGTTAGGGCTGTGAGATCAAACTGCTATTTTGGGGCTGCCTGTCCTCAGGGTGCATATCCCACATGGACATTGTTGTCGTTTCAGAGCCCAGAGCCAGATCCTCTCCTCTGTTTATTACCACGGGAGATGGTGGCTGTTTATAGGGACAGATCTGTCCTTTGGTGTCCGGGGATTTGGAGAGAGAGTCTGAGATGGAAGGAAACGGAGGGGCGGTACCATGAGAAGGAGCTAGTTCAGAGATGTAATTGGTACCTTTCCTTTTTTAGAAAACATTTCATACTGAGGACTAGTAAATGAGTCAGGACCCAGCGTGCTTTTCAACCACATCAGATACTCTCACATGGTTAATCATACTTTCCCTTTGTAGTTTTCACTTTGAAGAGGTTTTTAAGTTCCTCTACTGGCTTTGATCCTCTGTGTTTCCAGCTATGATGTTAGCTTCTGGTTATTTGTATGACAAAAACGCACAGCCACAATTCTGTTTTTTAATTTAGCAGCGATTGATGCTACAGTATTTTAGCTCCAATCTAGCAAGCAGATGCATGCGTTTTACCCAGTCTCTCTTCACTCTTTCACTCAAATACATCTGTCCCGTTCCCCTATCATTCACCTTGTTTAGTTAAGGTGATAACTCAAGATTGTCATGGAATCTTCAAAGAGCTGGCAAGGGTTAACAAAAACACTGGAGAGGGTAAGCAGGGACGAACAAAGAGACACGCCTGGCTGGCTCAGTCTGCGATAAGGATCTTTGCACTAACTGCAGGTGTGAAGGAGAGGGATAGTAGTGAAGGCAGGACAGGTGGAGGAGTAAACATCTGCTAACATCAATGATCTGTGGACACTGTGGTAAATTTCTTTCGACTCAGGTTGCCTCCGTAACTCCGCTGTCAACGTTTAGACACCACATACAAAGGCTGAGCCTCTGCTGTGGCACACCTCGTGATTCCAACCCCAACTGTATCTAAAATTAAGACAAAAGTTTAAAAATGCACGAGTTTACAGTGCAAACACAAGAAAGAGTTTGAAGATTAGCAGTATTCTATTCCCCTTTTTTGGTTTGTGGCTTCACACTGTGGTGATGCAGCTCCATAAAGCACCACAGCTGCCCCATAAACTGTGACGTCAGTCGCTGAGCCCAAGAGAGCAGCTTGAAGGTCCTCAAACTCCTGACCAGTCCGTCGACGTGGAAACCACGACTTGGCCTTTAGACTAGTCATTAAAGTCCAGTCACAGTTTCTGCATCCGTTCGGCCTGCGTGACGTAAAGCTCATCATCATCACCACTCTGCAAGGGTTCACCGGGTCCTTCTGAGGCTGACCGCATGCACTCAAATTATTTGTAACTATGCAGACCGAAGGTGCTCGCTATGCATCTGCCTTTATAAGACAGGAGTAGAACAACCAAAATGGACTCTTGTTTTGAAGAGAGACTGGATAATTGGAATTATCCACTCCTCTACTATGTATCATGGACCATTATATGCCCATGCATGGGAAGAGTTGTAGCAGCTGACCCAGAGTTCATGTCTGAGGAGAATCGGTTTGTGGACCCATACACTATGTACCAAGAACAGGTTTCTCCAAAAAATTACCTTTCTTTACTTCCCTTTTGAATTCATGGACTAAATGTAAAATAAGCCAGTTTTACAGCCCATTGTGAACAGAAACAAGTTGTGTAATTGCAGTAGTTTAAAGTAAAACCAGTTATCCTATATTCATATGCTGTTGGAATAAATCACAGTAAATTCTTTACTGTATGATCTGTTCAACTTTACACCTTCTCTTAATATCCTATCATTTTTACTCTATTTGTCATCACAAAACTGCCGTGACTGGGAGCAGAAATGCATGTTTGTTGACATGTGTGGTTTTGTGCACATGTGCACGGATTCGGCACCTGGAGGAACAATGGATTTGAGCAGCTGTGCGTTTGTCCAGCGCAGCGACAGCAGGACATCAGGGTCTGTTATTAAGGCTAAAGCCAGCTCTGTCTGAATTACACCAGGCTGCTCTACAACTTTTATTTTAATCACCAGTTGTGGCGAAAGATCAGTGGACATATAATTGCAAATGCCATAGATGGTGTAATAAGACAGAACCCAAAATAGTGTTTCACGAGCAGCGGTGTGGCGAATCAGCTTACATTTACCGTGATCGGCTTCCATTGCCGGCTTGTAAAAGTGCCACACAAAGAAAGTGTTTCGAGCGCGATTACTTGAACCGAGCCCTTCATTTTTCTGTCGTTAAGGGAAGATGAAACAAGGCACATGGATGCAATTAAAGAACCAATTATGTCAAAAGTGATGAAAAGCAACAAATGAATAATTTTCTGGTTACTCATGCAGTTATTAAAACTCAGCACGTGGATCGTGTTAGTTGTAAAAGAACACCTGTTTGACCTCGAAGTGCTGCAGGCATCTGCTTTTCACTTGGGTAACATTCATGTATAATTCTGTGAATTCAGGTGCTGCTTATATTTCTCTTTGCATGGAGCATTTTCGAGGATGTGTTTCTCTGTGGCAGGAGGTGTCAGCTCAGCAGTTTGTTTCAGTCCCGTGAAGCCGCAGGGCTGGAGAGGAAGCAGCTGCTGAGAAATGAACACCGGTTAGAGGGACAAGCCTGCTTGAATTTACCCTCCCTCTGGGACTGTTCTATTAACACCACGATAGATTTATGAGCCTCTTGTCATTCATGTCCTTTGTTTGAGCAAAAGTAAAGAAAAAAGAAAGTGAAAGTTTTTGAATTTTAATGATTTTGTCTAACAAAACTCATGTTTTTCTTGTTAATGTTTGCTAATGATTCTGTTTTCTTGGATTAATAAAACCTTTTAAAATTCCAATTACATTTGCCCAGTCAAGATAAGGCAGAACACAGTGTGCTTTGGCACCATTACCAATCCCTGGCAACACATCATTCGGAGTGCTCTTGTGGGCTGAGGCAAAATGCTTCATTATACTTTATCTGCCTATGAAGAGCGCTCTCCAAACAGACACCCTGTGCGTTCCCCCGTGCTTTCTCGGTAACACAACCCACTTTGGAACAAGATAGTGCAGATCACTGTCACCTTGTTAGCAGCACAACTATCCCCCATGCTGCTCACAAGCACAAAGCTTATGCAAGACATTTTGATGTTGATGTGCTTGTGCTGTCGCTGTATGTCAGTGGGTTCAGTGTATTCATGTGTATTTGAACAGTGTGTGTGTGTGTGTGTGTTTAATTTTCCATGTAGTCACTGCCCTTAAGTCTGGGACTTACCAACGGGTCTGGACCTGCTCTCCTCATTCCCAATGCAGCCTCGTGGGCTGACAGTAATCCCTTGAGTACAGAGGCAAGAGGCGTGGGGGCTGGCAGGATGGGGGTGGGGTGGACAAGGTGCACGGATAGTAAAAATGTTGGGATTGCATACATCCCTTCAGGCAGTGCAGAGAACGGGGTTGTGTGCCTCAGCGTTTTGACACTAGCTTTGAAACCGGTGAAGCCCAGCAGGACTGTGCTTCATGGGTCTATCCACACTTTTTTGGAGTAATCCAGCTGTTTGCCAAAAAATGGTCCACATGCAGCTGGCGTTCGCCTGTCTTTTCCACTGGTAGATCTGTCCTCTGACATCAGACAGTCATTGCACAAGTTTTATAATATCTGCCAAAAGAATCATCATGCTTTTTATGTGCTTTCTGAGTGAGGTATATCCGCATCGGCGAAGAATAAGATCAAATAAATCCAAGAAGAAAAACTGTTGCGTATTGGAAAAATGTCGGGGTGAAATGGGGTGTATGGGGTCAATCTGCTGCGTGACATCAGAGCTGGAGTTCACCACCGACCACATTATTTCTACATAACAAGTGAGCACAAGCACAACATGCACACACAACACATCTCCCCGGCAAGTGGAAACATCTCGCTGGGTTTCATATCAATCACAAAACTTTCCAATCAGATGCCATAATTTAAAAGGTTTATTTCTTTTTATTATTATTTACAAACAAAAATGTCCAATATTAAGTGCACTATAAGATCATGAAAAGCAGAAACAATGTGTTGGTTTGTTACTGAAGCAAATCACAGAATAGAAACTTGAGTTATAAAAAAACACAGAACATTTTAGATGAAAAGGAGAACTTCTTCCTCAAAGCTGCTGAAATAAAAGCCAATCATTTACCATATGATGATAAAAATGCCTGAATGGCTTCCAGGAGCCCAACAGCAACACATCCCCAGACCCTCAACATCTAAAGATAACACGCTGGCTGTAATTTCAAGAAGGATGACAACATGTTGTCCTCATTCTCTGGTATTACTTTTGGTTCCAAGACCCGGAGGTCTCAAGAACAATCTGATATCAACACAAAAAGCCTTGTGACAGTGGCATGGCTTAAAAAACAAACAAGACGGACAAAATAGAAACAAAATGATGGATGGTTCCTTTGAAAAGATTAGTTGGCTGGAAAGTCAGAGGGCGTTTAACCCAGCTCCAACTATCCCTGTTTTTCTCTCTCTGTATTTTACGATGTGGTTTCAGAACACCTGCAGCATTATCAGCCAGGAAAACCCCAACAGCAACTGTCTTCCACCTGGGATTTAGCACCTTTTACTGTAACCTCTGTTGGAAACTGCTGTGTCAAGCATAAATGTCCCGTCTGTGAAAACAGAAGTTCTTCCATCAAGGTTATTTTGGTCCTTTTGTGCTTTTTTTTTTGTTTTGTTTTTTTTGGATTGTAACAAATCATTTTAATCCCTTCTCCGTGTCAAACTGACATATTTTGATATATGTCCATCAAACAAATAAATTAATATATTCAAACAGATATTTTTACCACGGCAACGATAAGTATATACATGAAAAGTATCATCTATAATATTTATGTTGAAATCCATTGGTGCGTGTCCACCGGTAGGGCTTGCAGGGGAAAAGCTGGAGATCCTGGCAACTTAAAAAACTCTCTTCCACCGGATCCACATCTTGTCTTGTTCTCCATCACATGCTCCTTTCTGTGGGATCAAAAACAACTTCTTCCATTGTCATATGTTTTCAGGGGATGCAGAGCAGGGTACCTTGTTGGATGTTTTTAGCTACATTTGCAGGACGAGACTATCATATTGGACAGGTTTTCCACCTGAAAGCAGAAATCAACAGAAAATCACATGAAACAGCTGCTTTCACATACAATCTCATCCAATAATTATCATCAGTCTGTGCTGTAGATACCTTGTGTTGCCTGCCCACGTAGTAGATGATGGTCAGAGAATGCAGTGCCTGGGGAACACAGCACGGTTGGGCAGAGGCTCCAGGGTTGTGATGCTGATACAGAGCCAAAATCTGTAAGCAATAACATGAAAGAATGTCTTTATTGTGCATCAAAGCTTCGTGTTCACCATTATGACCAAAGAAAAATAAGTTTCTTTTTATTCAACGTACTTTCAGACCCCATAGAGGTAAAGTTTTATGAATGAGTGACTTCTGTGGAACTATAGCCTGTATATAAGAGTAGTCACCTGGGGTCTGGCTGAATGATATAACGTCCTCCAGTCACCTGTTTGTAAGCTCTTTTCCTCATCATGGGGTTAAGGAAAGATTCTTAAGGACTTAGGAGATGTTAACCGCACTCATTGAGAATCTGTGATGGTTCGGATACTGTCTCCACTGCAATCTTATCACATTGTTACATTGAGGTTATATCATATGTGTCACGTTAGAGATGATATAAAATATTACTTCATCAATCATCAAAGTGAAACAGTGAAATATTTTAGAGTTACAGGCTGCTCAAACTCACACTCCTGCCCTCATATTCACCCACATGAGTCAAGATGTATCACATGAAATCACAGGAAAAGTGTCACTTTCTTCCATAAACGACAGTACTGTGTATGCTCTGCCAGAGGATATCTTAAAAAAGCATTGCTGCTCCGTTCCTTAGCATCTGGATCATTGAAACAGCTCTGATGTTGGCTGCTACTTAGCTACTTCTGAGACATTTCAGTCAGTAAGGAAGGTTTCCCCTGGGGTCCAAAGTAAAGCCAATGAAGAGGTGAGTAAAGCAGCTGTACCACTGATAAAATTGTCTGGTTCTCCAATGAAAAATCAACTGAATCATTTTGTCCCACTACTGATTTTTTAGCTATATTCTCTTTTCTGTTCAGTGAGCTGGTGGCTATTTTTGTCCAACCAGATTTCAAGAATCAATCTTGAGATTGTGATGCTGTGTCTTAAGGTTAAATAAAGATGTTTCAGTCCAGCTATGGTCGATTCTGGCTCCTAAAAGACCAAGAAGACAGTGGCCGAGCGTCGAATTTGTTTCATCAAAACAGCAGCTCATAAGGTGATGTCACACTGGCTACATCCGTCTTTCATATTCCTTTAGATAAGACAGCAATTCATCTCTTGAAGCAAGATAACCAAGGCTTCTCAGCGGGTGAGAAAGCTTGTGTGTTGCATGATTTACCTGAGAATATTTGTTTTCAGCATTCCAGATATAGGTACAGGACCCCATGCAGTAGTTGGCAAAGTAGCCTGTGGGTTGATGTATCCACTTCCAGCCCAGATCTTTCCTGAAGTCGATGTACAAGGACTTCACAGAGCAGGCTTCTGTTTGGCTTCTTTTGAGAAAAAAGGGAAGCGTTGAGATGAGATGACACAGAGATTTCTAAAGATTTCTAAAGCATTTATCAAGCAAGTTTTTCCTGAGAAGGATTTTTATTCGATAACTTCACTCAAACAATCTCCCAAAGATTGTCTTCATGCATTTAAATGGAATCCTGACATCTGAAACTGACACTTTCTGCCTAAAGGGCAACCAAAACTACCTCAAAGACCCAATAAGTGCAAAATCTAAGCACTGTCTGTGAACAGGAAGAAGTTTGTTAAAGAAAAGGGAGCGTGGGTCTATTTAAAAGGCTGTAAGATGAGGTTGGCACGACACCTCTAAATGCTGTGCAACTGCAGTCATTTTCAATCCAGCTATTAAAGTGACCATATGCTCATAAGGGGGATAAACACAAATGATAGTTGCTGTGTTTTGTTTTACCCGTCACTGCATTTTTAAGCTTCCAGATGGATGGGTTGCCACGTGCAACTTTAAAAATGCCAATAAAACAAGGCAGCTCAGAGGGATTTCTCTGAAACTGAAATTAAATTTACTGCAACAGCCCCAAAGGGAAATGGAACTGTTGCAGTGGGAAAAAACCAAGCTGGGGGCAGGAATGACCCGCTGCAGCTGTGTAATATGCTGCTTACCCTGAAGTTGTGTCAGTCGAGCGTCTCCTGCGTGAGGTCAGGTGGCTGCTCATGTTTTGAGGGATGGACATGGTGAGGATGTGCGGCGGTTGATCGGTCAGCGACTGTAACCTTGCTTTGTCTCCACGGACAATGTCAATGCTGGAGATGAAAAAACTGAAGCTGCTGGACATCTTGCCACATTCACAGAACACTCGAAGTTGGAAGCTCTGTTCATCATCTGGGAAACAAGCATTTAGCAATGTCCAGGAATTAGATAAGATCACATTGGCTTCACAAATTGATTTAAAACTTTTAATGTTTGTTCTTAAAGCTCTTAACGGCCTCACTCCATCGTATTTATCTGAGCTTTTAACTGTCCGTAACCCTGGTGGAGCTCTGAGGTCAACAAATCAACTTTTGCTGGAAGTGCCCAGGTCGAAATACAAACCCTGGGGTGACCGAGCCTTTTCTGGAATAAGCCCCCCCGCCCCAGATGTGTCTTATTTCTGACCTGGGCCTCTTTAAATCTAAGCTGAAAACCTACTTATTTCAGAAGGCTTTTAATACCCAGTAGTATGGTGACACTTTCATCTTATCTTATTCGATTTTGTTGTATTTTATTGTCTTTTACTTATTCTTTTCTTTATTTATTATCTGCTCTAAAGCACTTTGGTACCCCTAAATGTATTGCTGTAAAGGGCTGTATAGATAAAGTACATTTACACGTTTTAAAGTCTGAGCTCACCTGTTTGTCGGAGCCAGCTCCGCAGCGGCTCAGTCACATCAAAGGAAAGCCATTTTTCTTTCAGCGCATTGGTTACAAAGCGGGAGGCATGGTAGCGTGTCGTGTCTCCTGAGCCGTAGTACAGCTCCACCCGCTGCTCAGTGGGTATGGTGGTGGTCTTGATGAACATCCGCAGCTCTGCGCTGGTCAGCAGGCGGTCGTCCCCCACGCTGTTCCGTATCTCGGAGATGTTGAAGAACATCGTTTTGGAGCTGTCCGTGGTGTTTTTTCCTGTGTGATTCATAAAAGGAGGGAGTCACTTATTTGTACATTTCAACTGTTTCACACAAGCAACTGAAACTTGTGTAACTGTCAGAGATACATGGAAATTGTGCCTTTTTCTATTTCTGATCCTCCCACACAAAGTTTGACGCACAAAACAAAGGAACTCATCTGAGCTGATCTGCTGTTTAAGTGTCATTTATGGTGTGTTTTAGTGGTTCCGAATTTAGTTTGAAAATGTAAAGACACAAGCATTTTTATTTACTGTTTAGCATAAAATCAGCTCAGACTTTAAGTGCTTCAATATATTTAAAGAAAAGATATCTTCAGTTAACGCCTGTGTTGTTCCTCTAATCTCCTCATTTTTCTCCAGGTTTGTTCTCAAAAAATGAGCAGAAATAGAAGAGAACAGGAGCAGTAATTAAAAGTTTTGGTCTAAAACAAAGCCTTTTTGTGTTTCTAATGGGTGGTGAAGCTGGAAGCTGGTGTAGCAGCTTTCAATACATCTGAGAAGTCCATAGAAACGGTTGGATGCCGTCTGTTAAACGCAAATTTCAAGCGGTCGACAAAAGGTTGTTGATTCTTTTAACTCCGATTTACCAACCCATGGCAGCCAGGACAGGATGTTGAATGGCATTTTTGTTTTGGGCACAAACAGATAACGTGGAGCCGAGCAGAAGAGATTCTTCCTTAATTGTGATCTTGTGAGTTGCTCAAGAATCTAGCTCCTTGGTGAGGTAAAGTAGATGCAGATGATGTTTGGAGTTTATTCAATTAATAATCTCTTATGAAATAGTACAAGAACAAATAGATTGTGGCAATAAGACAACTGTTGTCTCTCAAAGCAGCTGAATTCTCACAAGATTAGTAAGACCATGATTATAAGATAATTATTTATCGATCGGCAATTCTGAATTTCTGAATGGGCCAATTCTGAAGTTGGTTGATTCTGTATATATATATTTGTTTTATGTTATATTCAAAAACTGAGAGAATTAACTATGAACAACTTTTGCATTTTCTTAAAAGCTGCATCAGGATGCAGGACCTTCTCTTGCTCTCATTCCAAATTAAATCTCAAATGTTTCAGGTTGCTGCACGTAGGAATTTGTATGAATAACATTCAAATGAAAAGGAATATCACCCATCCTCATGCTGCTAAAAGAGCTCTGACCAGACAAAGAAGAGGGTTTGGTACCAGGAAATTAGCAATAGATTCATGGGTCCCATTGGGTTGTGGGGAGGGGTCTTTGTGGATTGCCTGGTTTCTCGCATGATTTATTAGATCCCATCAGACTGTTATCTGGGGAGTCCATTAGGCTGTGATTTCCCTCATAGAAGCTTTATTCTTTTCATTGCTGAGACCAGTGAAAGACAGCTGAATCTGCTGCTGTGTGCTCCCACTAACTTTTATTTGAGCTACTTTGCCTTTCTTCGCTTCATCTTTCTGAGCAGCAGAGTGATGCTGTTTTAAGAGCCTGATTAAGTTAGTTCTCTAAAGTGTTTCGGTGGTTGTTCCTCATTTGCTTGTTTTCACTTTAAAGATCTGGATCTTTCACCCTGTAAAAAACCTCCACAACAGAAATGTGTTTGTGTGCCAGTAGATGTGACAGTGATGTGTTTACTGACCATAAAAAAGATTGGAATCTCTAATTTTAATTCTTTGTATCACTGGTCTTAGCAAATCGAAATGAAAATCCTGTTCTGAGTTTCTGATGTCTGTTTGTGTCCAGGGTGTAGTTGTTTTGGACCAACAAGCATCCCAAATTGGCAGCTACTGACGACAGCTAACAACAAAAAGCTCCAAAAAGGCTTAGCATAGAACTAGAGCATGAAAACTGGAGAGTATTTAGCAGTTTCTTGAATGGCCACTTGAGCTTGTCTCCAAAAGTGTGTCAGTCCCATAGACTTAAAGATTAACACAATCCTTCTCAAATCTGAAAAGTCCACGTACCTTAAAGTGCTGCATTACTGATGATTGCTCAGCTCTGGTTACAAAACAGCACAGTTTTCAATGGACTCTAATTAAAAACCATCAGTTTCTCTCATGAATTACTAAGTCTTTTGACATTTTTTGACAGATCCAGTCCTCTAAGTGTCTTTGAGATCTGGTATCTGTTGAATTGTTTTCAGAGGAACTATATTCTGGTACACAATACCCTCCAGCTCCACCCTGTTGTTAAATTATGGTCCCTTTAGGCTCATAATAGACAGAGATTGTCCTGGCAAAGTGTTTAACTAGAGGCTTCAATACGTCAACTCAGAAAGCACTTCCTATATATGGTCTACTGTCATTCCACTGATGTTAGAATATACAGCCTGATGAAAAACAAAGCTTCCCTTTTCTTTACAACGTTTTATATAAGTGACCCATTTCATTTCTGGGCATATAGTTATTATTGAGTTCACTTATATGACTGAAGAGGTAGAGCAGGGTTGTGGCTGTGGGCAGGAATGACCTCCTGAACTGTTCTTTGTAGCAGCACAGCTGACTGAAAACACTTTCTTCACGATGTTGTGCATCATTATTCACCATGTTTAGCAGCTTGTGCAACTTTATTTGCTCCATAGCAGTCACCAGCACAGAGCCAGCTTGTTTAGTTTCATTTAGCCGCTAGCTCTGACGCTGCGGCTCCAACAGGTGACTGCAAAGAAACTTACGCATCTACAACAGACCTAGGGAGGAAACGCAACATTTTTCTGCAAACAATGAGGCTACAGTGACATTTAGAAATAAGAGTCATACAAACGTAACAAGATGTAATGACGTGGCATAACTAAACAGACTTGAATGCAATGCCTGTGGCAAGAACAGACAGTAAATAGTAACATGAAGGAAAGTATACCAGACAACACTCCAGACAGAGCAGATAAAGAGCAGCCAGTTATTCCTCAGTGATATTCACAGCTGATCAGCAGCAGAATACGTTGACCAGCCAACAAGGAGGTGATGAAGTGGCAGAAAAAAGGACGTTTTTCAAATGAGAAAATACTGACAAAGTAAAAACTCAAACCACCATGAAGTCTTAGAGTTTTGAGTTGTTTGATATGGAGAATATTAGCTGTTCTGTTGGAATTCCTCAGCACTGGGACTGCTGTGTACCGTACGTAGGACACCGACTGCCCTGCTTCAAATAAAACAAAGCAGCACTCTGTGTGAACTGTCTGAAGCCGTAAAACACATTCTCTGCAAAAGTGTCTGATGTCAGAAAGGTTTAATCTATTTACGTTACGACACATTGTTCAGTTAGATTTGCACTGGAACAGCAGGTGGAATTGTTCTTCAAAGGGTTACTTTTAACTTACTTACAAATCAGAGGCTGTACTTTCTCCACTTTTTCTCCAATAGATAAGCTGACTTAGCACTTATACCTTTGTCAAAGCATTTCTTTTCTTTACTTTAATTTAAAAGCATGCGTATTTCGCCTTTAGTTAAGTTTGTTTGTGCTTTTAGAATTGTGTACAATGTCTTTGCACCCTGTGTCAGTTCAATTTCTGGCCTAAAGTGACGACTAAATCACAAACTTCAGGCTTCAGAACTCTACTTTACTCAAACCACTTGGCAGAATTCATGTGGCTGTGTGCACCCTTTTTAAATGGTCGGTGGATTTTACCCACTGGCTCCGGTCCATTGATCTGGTAGGTTGAAGCAAGCCAGTAACAGACTGCCAGTCACAGAGTGTGAGCTCTTTTATAAACACTTTCCAGTCATGACTTCCCACTGTGGTTTATGGAACAAAATATCTGGAACACCAAGATACGCCACTAGAGTCTTATAAGGAAATCATTAATGGAAAAGTGGTTAAAAGAATCAGGTCTTAAAAATGACCGATTGTTTTAGCCACCGCGTGAACATGCCTTTGTATAAACTCAATATTTATATACTCGCTGCATGTTATTCTGCCATTTAACTCTAAAAAGGCTGAATTTCTTTCTGTTTTTCCTCAGTAAACATGATGAAAATGTTTTCTCACACAGGCTTTTCATTATTCACATAAAAACAAAATAGAACAGTTGAATTTAGAGCGCTCAATAATCAAACATTAATCTGTTTCAGCTGCAGTAAATTTGACGACAGTGAGTTTGTTTTCCCACAGTGTTGCTGCCCATATTTGCAATTTTAATTCCCAACGAGAACATTCTCCCTACAGAGTCTGATACAAAACAGAGACGAGCTCCTGAAAAGTTTAGTGCCATAAATCAACCAGTTTTACGTTAGAAAAGATGAAGTCAGACAGAGGCATGCAGAGATCAGCACAGACGGGCAGATGATCGAGAAACGCCGTAGAAAGAGAAAGGAAGAGGCTGTGGAAGGGGGATGGAAGAAGGTGGATGAAAAGAAAACAGCAAAGTAAAGTATGCACTCATGTGAATTTAACTCTCACTTGTCAGGGGGGGCAAGGGTGAGAGTGGGGGTGTGGAGAAATTGGAGTTATGTATCAATGGAGCGCAGGGTCTGGCCCAGGCCCAAATCCTCTACTCTGCCTCAGCCTGCCAAAGCAAAGGATCTCTACTCTCCAGTCTAGGAATGACTTTGACAGGAACCCAACCCAGCCTTGCATACTTACACTGCATACTTGATCCAGGCTGTACCAGGATTCTCCGTGTCACGGCTGCTTATGTATCATTTACCAGTACCACCATCTGGTTCATTACAGAGGTAGTGTTTCACCCCGTCAAGCCAAATTGAAACTAAAATGAGCTGATGTAGAATGTCACAGGAAATGAAATGACATTTTACTGGTCACACCCAAAGCATAGTCAAAATCTGCTTAAAAGCACAACAGTTTAAAGCATAGGCCAACAGCAACGGAGTTACAGCATGAGGAGAGCAGTGAACCGGCAGCAGTGAAACAAGCAAAAGCAAGCATATAAAGTCCTGGTCTCCAGTTAGTTTGAGAAAAGTGAGATAAATGTGTTCAAAGTTCGAGAAGTGTTCGCGAAACAGGAAATTAAGTCACTTCCCTTAAGAAGCATATTGGCTTCAGTGCCGTAATTACAGTGAAGCTTCATCCTCACTTCTACTTTCTAATTAACACAGCTTGCATTATCTCTCAAGGCATATCATGGCAATGCGCGTACAATGGGGGGGCATGAAGTTTAAAATGTCCTCTCTATGCTTGGCTGGGATAATAAAACCTCACTCCTCCAGATAGAAGTAAATATAGCACCCAAGGATCCTGGGTGTGGGGGGGATTTATGTGTTGAACCAGGGCCTATCCACAGGTAAGCCGGGGACAGCTGTTGTGACAGGTAAGGAGACAGCTCTGTAATTACCAGAGGGAGGAATCAGATTCCTGCAACTGGCTAAATGTCTGCCTACTTTATGCTGCACCACCCTGCACCACCCTGCTCATCGATGTCCTGTTTCCCCACCAAACACATACTAATGAACCACACGACTAAAGTGGAAGTAAAACAATTTACAAGTGAATATGACTACTCCAGAGCAGTGAACTCATTTCTCATGAATAGTGTCTCGTGGCTTGTTTCCAAAGAAAGAAAAGTGTCTGTAAATGAGATTAATTAGACCAAATGTGTGTTGCCAGGGAGAGGTGCATTTGTGTGGTCTTCAGGGGAGGGATGTGGCTGTTAACTGGCTGAAGGAATTTATCCAAATCCACAAGACAATCATTGTGATGGAGACTAAAACTATTAAGTCTTAAATAGCTGTGCACACAAGTATGCATCCCCGTGGGCTCCTCTGGGGTTTTAGGAAAGTGTGAGTCGTCCAACAAAGAAAAAAGACAACCACAAAATGAAATGACGAATAGAATTGTTAATGGTTATTAAAAGAAGCCTCGGATTTTTCATGTGGATTGTTTTTGTGCTCGGTTCAAACTCCACGCTTCTCACAGAAAAGCAGAAGCTGGACTGTGTCATTCTCTTCCTTCTATGTGCATGTTTACAATTCTTTGAAAAAAGCGTCTCCAAATCATTGCAAAACAGCTCTTGATAAGCCTAACCAAACATACTCATACACTTGGCATTCTCCTTTCGGTGTCTGGAGGTTGCTTTTGTTTTAAGAAGCAGCTCTGAGCTGAGATGTTGGATGGGTGTTCTCTGCCATTCTGAGGAGGTAGGAAATACATGCTCCCCATGGGCACTGCTTATACCGGACCTGAGTCACTCAACATCTCAGTGGCCATCAGCCTGTCTTCCTTCCTGCCAAGCTACCCTGTCACAAACAGGCTGCAAACACACTGATAATATGCTCAGGAAGCTGAGCAGAGAGAGGGAAGAGAGGGAAAGAAAGAGAAAGAGATACAGATAATCACTGTCAAGGAAACTGGGGAATTAAACAGAAAATGCTCTGGGAGAAAGAGATAAGATGGAGAACAAGTGACAGGATAAACAAGGGAGAACCCACTACTCAAGTTACTGTACAGGAAAGCCCCAATGCTCCAGGTTACAAAGCAAGGGAGAGAAAAAAGGAAACCAAAAGAAAAAATGTGAAGGGGGGCATTTCACATCTACTGTCCTCTCGGTTTTCTTTATGCCATCCTGTTCTTTGGCTCTTGTTTAAGCAGAACAAAATCAAGCCCTTCATTTTGAAAGTTGCTTTGTTCTTCCTTTGCCGTGCACACTCCTGAGCATGGTCCATCCACTCGTCTTTCTTTTGATGTGGAGGATAAAAGGGGGATAATGTGTATGCCTGCATGATAAGGTGAGACGACACGAAGAGAACAATGGAGCACAGAAACCAAACAAAAAAAAACGTGTTTGTCATAATAATTTGGGAGTCGTTGCTCAGTTAAAGCCAGAAAGCATTTGGCTGTACAAACAGCATATGCAGCCTTGCCAAACAAACAGCGCTAATAAAGCAATAAAAAACCCGAGCACACCATGGAAGCAACACTGAGCATCACACCAGATGCAGATCACAGTCATGCTAACTTGTAACTCCTGTGATCTCTGAACTCGTGAAGGTGCCCGAAGATGTTGGACAAAGATCAGAAGACGTACATGTGTTGAGAGAATTTATGGACAAGTTTAACCACCAGGCAAATTCTGATAAATTGGGGCTGTAGCCTCTCAGTTTGTTGCCCCAGTTAGTGCCCTGAGACTTCTTAAAACTGAGGCATCGTGACACCTTTCAGTCACTTCTTCTTTGTCAGTTCATCCACATATCATTTGCTTTTCTGTGTGTTTGTGTGTGTGAGAGTTGAGCAATGTGTCTATAATGTCATTAAATGGAGGAACATAATCACCGTCATACTGTGACTGTCGTGCTGCGATAGTTAAGTCATCAGCCATTACCTTCCTTTTTGAAAATAAGCAAGGGTTCAGAGACTCATGATTGAGTCATGTTCCTCTGAATTATCTGGTACTTACTGGTGATGTTGAACTTGTGCAGCACCTTGGCAAAGTACTCCTCCTCCTCTTGTTCTGTGGGTAAGTTTGTATGGACCTTGACCTCCTGTTCTGTCAGCATATCCTTGGTGCTGTTGTAGAGTGACAGCAGATCGATGGGGATCTCCTCCTTGTCTCCAGACTCTTCTGGCTCTGGAGCTTTTGGCAAGCGCAGTTTGCTGAGGATCTGGCTCCTAATGGCCTCGATGCGCTTTAGCCTTACCATCTCCATGTTCACAGTCTTACATGTAGACATTCCACTTACACTGCCCAACATGTACACAGCCAACAGCAGCAGGAACTCCAGTTTCATCTTGACAACCTTACAGTTCAACCACTTATGCGTTTTGGTTCTCAGCAAGTTCTCCGGCACCTTTTCTCTCACTGCCTGCCTCCAGCCAGGATGCTCAGGGAACAGTGAATCACTCCGAGGAGAGGTGTGACTGACGCAAGGTGTTTACACACAACAAAACAAATGCAGCAGTGTGGAGAGTCCTGAAAATTCACAACTACCGGTGCCACAGCTGTCGCTACTGCTGGGAAAACCACCTAACTCTTGTGTCTTCTTTGCATAGAAGCAGGTGGAGAGACTCGTAGTAGGCAGACAGACATTGAGTGATGAGCCAGCCTCTGAGTCAGCCACACAGGTGACTTAATGACGTCCCACACTCTGAAGGGAGTCCAGAGCGGAGCTGTCAAATCCTGAAAAAAAGCCTATACAGGCATGAACACAGGCAGTGCCCCCGAGACTTAAAAGCTCTCTTCAGCACCCATGAGTCCAAAACAATGCACTCAGATAGTCCACAGTCTCCGTTTTGTACCCACAGACAAACTTGTGATTGATATGTTTTCAAGCCTCCACTTGCAAAAATTAAACTGAACCCTGTCTTATTCAGAGCAAGTTTATACTTCTCCACGTGTCAGCTCAAAGCAGTGTCTCATTACAAGTCCCCTGGGGCAAGCCAGGCAAATGTGAATAGAGCTGTACACCAATCAGCAAGATGATGACTGTTGTTGGCAGAGCCCGACTTTGCTCTGCGTTGCAGGCTTTTTTTAAAAGACACTGCTCCCTGTCCTGCTTCACCAACAAGGTGTTTTCACTGCTCCGTATAGATTTCAAGTCACACTTCCTCTTGAAAAGTCTCAACAAAATTAGCTTTAAATCAGCCCAGAGCTAATCAATACCCACAGTGAAGGGAAAAAACAAGGATGTTGTTGTATTTAAACAGAACTTTTCTAACCTTTTTGAGATCAGTCACAAACTTCTGCATACTCTGACTGAAAAACATGTGACAAACATGTATATCTCTCTGCTGTGACTACCTCTTTTTACCATTAACAGCATGTGATCTCTTTACGACAACAGAAATGCCTTTCAGTACCTCTAACTCATGCCTCCTTCACTGACAGAGCAGCTGCCTCTCTATCCGTCCCTTCATTCTCAAACACAATAATGCACAAGTGTACTCTCCCTGAGATTAAAATAGCCCAAGCAGGTCTACTATCAGAAGTTTAAAATGTAGTTTTCAAGGAAACAGTCCCCGAGTGTTAGATTTTGAAGAGCAACACACCTCTTTACATGAGTACCATCCAGACAGAGCGGCAGTAACCACAGAAGTAAAAGGAGTCACCGTCCCTCTTTGCTTGCACCTTTTTGGGAACTGGATCTTCTCTTCCCTCTATCCATCCATCGGTATCACCTCGTTTATGCCCTCTACAGCTTCCTCACACCTTCTCTTTTGAGTCTCCACTGACAAAACTCCCAGCGCACACCCCTATTTGACTCTGTCTTTCTGCTCGTGCGCTGCCTCTCTCCTGCTGCCTGTCAAGTTTGCTGGTGACAAAGTGATTTGTGGGTCCTCTAAGCTCAGATAACTTGCACACCCTTTCTGTCTCTCCCCTTTAAGCTCTTTTTTCCCTTGTTCCTGTTAGTCGTCTAATAGAGCAAAGAACTCTCCGCCCAGGAAATGAGGGTAACGGCCACAGTGTAAAACATCTGCTACTCAACAGAGCTCTGCTGCCTGACTTCTGTGCATGTCAGGAAGCCAAGAGCAGAATAAGCTGACTATAGAGGCACCAGCTCTCTCACACTATGTCTACTACTGAGGCAGTGCATGATACAAGTGTCTCACCAACTGGCTGCCACATTTACCTGGTGGCTGCGAAGGTGCCAGGCCAAAAAGAGTGAGCCGCTTGAGACAAGCAAATCTAAAAGTAGAATGCTGAATTTCATGGGATGAAGAGCCAACAGGGCTGGGCTGTGTGGTGTGCTGTCTTAGGTCTGGGTGCTTTTTAGAGGTTGGATTGTGTATTTTCAAAAGGAGGGCTAGACTAAAACAAACTAGTGACGGTTTCAGTCTTTGTGTCTGTGTCTGAAGGATGATTCAACCGAGAAGTGAAGAAACATTACACCAATCTCTCGTCTTAGAATTTCAGAAAGTCCATTGGGTATCAATTCCTACAAAGAATAAGCTATTCATTAAATGGTGGAATTTACCATCACGAAACTCAAAGCTCAAAATTCCCCTGAAAGTCCAAAAGCCTTAATTCACACAAGGAAACAATGGTGTTTATGTATGTCTTAACTGCCCTCCATCTCTGATTACCATTAAAGCTGATAGCGTGCAAATACCACGATGATCGCTATCAAGTGTCAACAACTATGTTTCAACGTATAGTGCGTGCTTTAAAGGGGACACACTGCCCTCTGGTGGGAAAAGGAAGCACAGTGTTTATTGGAGTGCTATTCCTTGTGGTGATAATGCAGTAACAAGTCTGGGTTGATCTTTGGGTATTAATCCTAGATAAAGTTTGCAGTTCTAGTTTGCAGTTTCTCCACATGGCCCTTTATTCTACAGGCATAAAGTGTAGCTGCACATGTAGCTTTTCATGAGTTGCATTGTGGGCCACTTGGACGGCTGGATGGCAACTAATGGTTGATCCCTAAAAGACTAGGGGACCCTGACTTCAGCAAAACGGAGGGGTAAGGACTCTAGGATGCATTCCTATCATTGCAGCAGGCACTTCTCTCCAAAACAACTAATGCAAGATAAAATGAAAGCAATGGAATAGGATGGGAAGAGTTCTGTGTACTTCTCTCCTTTCTTGGTTACCATGCAGTCGTGCTGTTGATGCAATCATAAGAAGCATTACCCATTTTACTATTCTAACCTGAGGTGTACTCTGAATAACATAAATGTGCTCTGAAAGGGCAAATCCCATACACAACAAAAATGAATGTTAACATAGAAAACCACAAAAAAGAAGTGTTACATTTTGCTTTGCCAACACATCACAAGTGCATGGGTCTCTGAACAAGGCAACCACATGTCATACCGACTCCGTACAACCAACCTGTCTGACCAATCTCCCGTGGGGCATTTCATACCCTTCACCACAAGGCCTCCATGCCAGAACCTCAAGGTGCCTGTGTGTGTCTGAGCACAAGAGTGCAACACAGACTGCTTTCCCATCATTCACAGAGAAGCAGTGGGAAACAGCGGAGCCTCTGTAGGAGGACGACAGGGAGGGGAGTACTCACAGTCAACAGAGAGATCAGATCGTCCATAAATCATGCTACCACATTAGAGTTGGTCTGTCATATATGTGGCAGAGTGACATGATCCTGTCACTTTTTTGTTTCCAGTGTTTAAAAATATTACTTTATTTAGATTAGAACTTGTATAATCAAGGCTAAACTCCATTACTTTTCGTGTTGTTTGATACATTAAAATTCAGTTCAGTATATCATATTATACGTAATTTCAGGGCTCTTGTTAAATTTAAGATCTTGCAATGTTGTAGAGAGAATCCCTACATTTGCCCCCTCAGTAAGCTCTTGAAATTACACTTACAAATCTTTTTTGGTTGGTTATAATGTTTCGTATGTCCATATTTCCACATTTTTCAAACAGAATAGACACTACTTAACACAAATATTGTCTTTTTTGTTCTTGATGGGAAAAGGTAAATGTGAAGTGGCATTTTCCTCAATTTCAGAAGGTCATATCAAGACTGATGTGTACAGGCTCTTTGTTGTGGTGGCTGTATCTCAGGAGGTAGAGTGGTTGCTGATGGGATCCCCACCCTCCCAGATTTATATGCCAAAGTGTCTTCGGCAAAAATAATGCTCTGCTAAAATAATGTAATGTGTGTTTCATTTTTCATCTTGACTACTGATACATGTTTTTTGAAGGAGCTGCATTGCTGTGGCTGTCATAATTTCTGCTTGACCTTTTCTTGATTTTTTATTGTTACTGAAATAATTCAAATGTTTTTAAAATAACCAGAAATTAATACAAGTACACCAAAGCACATAGGCTTTGTGTAAGTAGATGAGTATTGTAATTTATCATTTTCTTTATTGTTGGCTGTAAATTAGCCCAACGGCTAATTATGAGCACTGTCCCTCTTTTGCTTTAAATAAATAAATCTGAATTAATAAATAGGGAGGTGGATTACATGCGATAAAGTACATTAACTCTACATGATTTCGAAATGTTTCCAGGATTAATGCCCATTAATTATATTTCCAAAGAAAAATGTAATATGGTCAAAATGGAATCAAATGTTATGCTAGGCTACAAGCTAACTGTTAAAAACAACGGTCTTAGCCACTTGTCCGGTTGGCTACCCGTCTCCATGGTAACAACGAACGTGTATCCCCCTGCGTGCTTTAACTTGCGTAGCCCGCTTTGTGAATTTGTATCCTGAATGAGCACCGTATTTTCGTCTCTTTTTTACGCTTTTTGAAAGAGGTAAGCTAAACGTCGTACTTTGCAACTCGTTATTGTTCCCTTTATGAACACCAGAGGCGTCGTTCCAATGAAAATGAGCTAATATTTACTTTTAGTTAGCGGACGGTGCTCAGAGGGAGAAAAAATAACCAGACGGGTTACCAAGGTAGTGACGCACCGCCCGAGCAGACAGCACAGGGAGCGAATAGAGTCAGAGACACCCGAGATTAAATAATAATCATTTTAAGACCAGAGAGGCTGAGAGAAATGTTAACGCGCCTGTGGTTGTAGGAACCTTTGGGAACTTTTAATGGACTCCATAGACCCGCTGCTGAGTTGAAGAGGCTTTCAGACTGAGTGAGTGAATGTCTGCACACTTCATTTTGAATAATAACCCTCTAACAAAGTTTATTTTAATTGGGGAGACAGTTGGCAATAAGCAAAAGCAGGTTTAAAAAGAACCTTTTGGAAAAGTGCCATTTTTCTTCTGCTGTCATTTGTGTCTATTAATGATCTACTGTAACAAAAGAATAATTTAAGGACCATCATTAGAGACTTCTGCAATATTATTAATACTTAACTGTGCCTTTATTTGCAAGACAGTGAGATAATCTGACATTTTAGTGTTACTGGGGTTCATTTGGACTCTTATTTAATGGAAACATATTATTTTGCGATATTTGTTACATGTGTTAAAGTATAGTTCTCATGCTTAAACTAGATTTGAGTGAAAATATAAAAGTATTCTCCCCTCTTTATGATCTATTGCTTTTCTTTTTTTTTTTAGAAAATTGGATTAAAGTGGTGAGAGTGTGAAAACATTTTCCTTTTTACAGATAACTGCGGAAAACTACACGATGGAGAAGTATGAAAAGCTGTCCAAAATTGGGGAGGGCTCATACGGTGTGGTGTTCAAGTGCAGACACAGAGATACCGGCCAGATAGTCGCCATCAAGAAGTTTGTGGAGTCTGAAGATGACCCGGTCATTAAGAAGATTGCCCTGCGAGAAATACGTATGCTGAAGGTGAGAAGCCTTCGGATCAGCCTAATAGTATCAAGTTTGGTCACATCTTACCGTGCAGGTGGACTCTGGCAAACACACATGCACTCTTAAGGTATTCCTTGTGTTAGGAATGCATTATGCACAGTTATCAGTGGTATGAAATTATGCAGAGCAAGGGGTGATGTTGATGAAAGCAATGACATTTGTATGCTGCAGAAAACAGGAGGTTCCATCCATCTTCTGGAGGTTTAACTGAACAATCATTTTGTCAGAAGTTGGGCTGAGTAGCGCTGAAACTGTCCCTGTTCTGTTGGAATTACAGCAGCTGAAACATGTGAATTTGGTCAACCTGCTGGAGGTCTTCAGGAGGAAAAGACGGCTGCATTTGGTGTTTGAGTTCTGTGAACAGACGGTCCTCAATGAGCTGGACAAACACCCTCGAGGGTAGGTCAGGGGGCCAGACAGTGGCTGAGGCATGTAACTGGCTGTCCCCACACGATCTGTTTAAGTGTGGCTGGGTGACGTTTGGACGTAAGTGTATTTTTACATCATATTGCTCTTTCTCTATGTATCTAAATACAGCCTGGAAGGTTTGAGAAGCCTCCAGTGTAGCATACGCTTTGCCATTGAAGTCATTATGTGTACATTTATTTATCAGGAGTGTTGCTTACAAGAGCAGGGCAGCAGAGAGGATCAGGCGTGAATTACAAAGACTGTTGTCAGGAGATTTCAAAGATGGTGCTGGCAGCAGCGTGAGGGAGGTATAACAGAAAAATGAACACTCCTCATACATAATCTGTTGTCACAAGGTAAGATTTTAGCTTAGCTTTTGTTCTCACACAGCAAGCTCAAACCACAATAGCGAGTTGTCGTCGGACCGCTTTTCCTTCCTTACCAGCAGAAACTTTAGCTGCTGTTTGAAACAAAGGTGCAGCTGCTGTTAGAGACAGGCCTGAGGTTACTGGGGTGATGAGAGGGCTACATAAAGCACGTCTTCATTTTTGAAAAAGTCTAGATTAGTTCCTCTTGCAGCAATCAATATTCCTTTGTCTCTTTGTCTGTGTAGGGTGCCTGAGGCTCAGCTGAAAAGCATAGTGTGGCAGACTCTGCAGGCCGTTAACTTCTGCCACAAACACAATGTCAGTCGCATTTCATTCTTTGCTTTTATTTCTTTCATGATAAACATGTTTGAAAAATATCAAGTCTGTCCTAAAACAATGTCACGTGTCATGTGTGTTTTAGGCTAACGCTTACTGTAATTATCCCTCCTTTGCAAAGTGGCCATGAGGCATTAACGGGACTCATTTTAAAGGAAGTGTTCAGCTGTTATTAACATGCATTCTCTGGGATCCCATCACAAACAGACAAACACTCATTGCATTGAGAGCTGACTGCTCAGACCACTTTTAGAGGCAGTTTTGGATGCATGTGGTCACAAACGGTTGCAAAAAATGACCGCAGTGTCCCCCATGATTGCGTCAAGCAGCAGAGAGAATACGTATGGGGTGTATTAGTCACATAAAACCGCTAAAATTACAACGTTTAGAACATTACACAGTGCCTGTGGATGTAATACAAGCAGTAAAACTACTGTTGATGGTCAGCAGAGCAGTTTACTGTTTTTCAGGCTCATCTTTATTGGTTCAGAATGAGGGCTACAGATAATCCAAAGCGTGTGTTTGTGGGTTTTCAGTCAGCAGAAGTGCTCCAACGCTGAGCCAACATCACAAATCTAGCAGCTCACGCACTGAGCTCCTTTTACTTCTTCCTCCTGTTGCATCTGTTACGTAACAAAGCCACACACATAGCTGCAGTACACAGCAGTGTGGAACTCAGGAACATGTCAGTCGTCTCGTTCAGGATGTCATTTGTGATTTTGCAGTGATATCAGCAGATTCACGGCTGATGCCCTGTACAGATGCAGGCTCATAGAGTCAAACGCTGGGAAGTTTAATCTGAGCTTTGTAATTGGCCCATCATATAGTGCGTTCCAGTTTAAAATGGAGCCTGAACACAGCGACAGGTAATCCATCTGATAGTTGTTTTGGTAAAACATTGCATCGCTTTTCCTGCTCTCAGTGTGCTTGATTACAGGTTAATGTGTTGAGTTCATCTGTGCACAAAACAAATTTCAGTTCCCATAACCGACCCCCGTCCCTGGGCTGTTGTTTCATGTGTTTTTGGTTCCCCTGACGTTCTCCAAACGTCTGTAGTGTGGTAACTTCTGGCTGCGCACCACCTTCCAGATCCTTCCAAAGCTGGCATATATGTGACAAGCTCACGTCTTAAATTTCTGAGAACTCACTGATGCTGCCCACAAGGCTCCCGTAGGGGCGGCAGTTTAGATGATTGGAGAAATGAGCTCAAAGTGCACATCACAAAGTCATGACAACACCGTCTTGTCCAACATTAAAAGTACGAAGTATTCCTGTGGGGGGGGGGGGGCGGTGAGAATAAGAACGCCACAGTGACTGCAGTGCAGAACTATTAAAATATGTATGGATCTCTGGTCTCTTCCCATCCTTTTCCAATCTGCCAGCTTTAATATAAGCCTCTTTCTCTACCACAGAGAGGCTGTAAGTCACGCTGCATAAATCCCTGATGCTGATTGTTTGTGTCTCAGTGCATCCACCGTGACGTGAAGCCAGAGAATATCCTCCTCACCAAAACAGGCGTCATCAAGCTCTGTGACTTTGGCTTCGCCCGCATTCTGAGTAAGACATCCACAGAGCCGCTGTGTTTATGTGCATTTAGTCTTAATGTGGCTCCAATTCATTATTCAACATGGGATGTAGATGAGCTCGTGCTGATGGCCTCCTCACTTTCATTGTTTGAATGAATGCTTTGCATAGAAGGACCATTCAGCCAGTTAGTGTGCCTGTGTGCAGAGTGTCTCTGTTAACCACCCCCCCCGCATCAGGTTCCAGTGTTATGTTACCATACATTCACATGTAGTCATTCAGCATGTCTTGTAATCCCTTCCTCTACAACGTTCACGTTATTCAGTGTTCATTATTCAGTATCTCAAGCCAACGTGTGTGTATTAGAGTTGTCTTCATCTCTGTACGGTTCACTCAGCGGGACCGGAGGATGACTACACGGACTACGTGGCGACGCGGTGGTACCGGGCCCCCGAGCTGCTGGTCGGGGACACTCAGTACGGACCTCCGGTTGACGTGTGGGCTCTTGGCTGCGTCTTTGCCGAGCTACTCAACGGGAATCCACTGTGGCCTGGGAAGTCGGACGTTGACCAGCTCTACCTTATCCGAAAAACCCTCGGTACGGCTCACTGTTTTCATGCTAAAGGCTGTTGTGTGAACCCACAGATTGAATGGGAAACTCTTTCTCGACGTTTTTCTCAGCTGATGATACTTACAGCCCTGGATTGTGGATGTTTGAGGTTTCAGTTTAGCATTTTGTTGAGGAACTTTCCAGCAACAGACAGACTGATTCAATTTTTCCCCCAATAATTGTTGTTTAATGATCTCACTTCTGATCTCAGGGGACTTAATCCCTCATCACCAACAGGTTTTCCGCTCCAACGTCTTCTTCAGTGGAGTTAGTATTCCTGAACCCGACACTACGGTACGACTTGAATTACAAATGTCCTCAATAAGGAGGTAATGAAGTGTGACTGTGTTTGTAATCTATTCATTTGGTGTCCCAGGAGCCCTTGGAAAAGCGCTTCCATGGAGTTTCTCCTCATGCTCTTCAGGTTATGAAGGTTTGTTACGTTCACTGTTGACCGGTTTAAGTCTCTCAGGGGCTCACTGTAAGCATCGGTTACATTTTTATTTTTCACTTACTTAGTAAGCAGCTGTTCCACTGAAGTCCACAGTCCTCTGATTACCAAAGTTGAGGCATTTTTAGGTAATTTTGATGTTATGGAACTAAATGTATAAAACCAGCAGACTGTAGTTTGTAAAGACAGATGTGAAACAGGCCCGGCCAGTGGTTATTTAAAGGGGAACTCCGCTATTTTTAAACCTAGACCTTATTTCTGGCATGAAATACGTCATACGCAATACAAAATGCGCTGCTGTTATGTGGCTACTTGCAGCTATAGGAGAGCTAACGGAGGGATTTCTACACAGGCACTCTACTGGGCCCACTTCATCCACACGCCCCCCTGCAGCACAGTTTATTCACTCCGTGCTCTGTGACAGTCGGCTAACTTCACACAGAGTTTGCTGCTGATAGTTTTGTGCAACATGGCAGGATATTTATCAGATTTTGACAACGTGAACGAAGACTTTGAGTAAGATGGACGTTCTTACCGGAGTGAATGAGCTGTGCTGCAGGGGGGCGTGTGGATGGAGTGGTCCCAGTAGAGTGCCTGTGTAGAAATCCCTCCGTTAGCTCTCCTATAGCCGCAAGTAGCCACATAACAGCAGCTATGAGCTAACAGAGCTATGAGCTAACAGAGCTATAGTACATGTTCATTCATTCATTCTTCTTAAAGTATTGGTGAAATAAAGACAGATAATGCCTTATTTAGAGGCTGCATCCTCTAAGCCCCGTTCACTCCGTTATATGGATCTCGAGGAATCTAAATATCTTCCGAAGGACGCCGACTTCCACCAAACTGTTCTCTGTGAGCAGATGAACGTATTTCATGTCAGAAATAAAGTCTAGGTTAAAAAATACCAGAGTTCCCCTTTAACAATGATAAGTCTGTGTTTTACTCAGAGTTTTAAAATGCCAGAACTCCATGAACTGTGTCTTTGTGTCACCAGTCATGCCTGGTGATGGACCCCTCTCTCCGGCTGTCCTGTGAAGAGCTGCTGGAGCTGTCGTACTTCCAGGAGGAAGCAGGGCTGAACTGGGGCCGCGAGGGTGAGCGCCCGGGAAGACGACACGACAGAGGCTCCCGACGCAGACAGGCAGGGGTAAATTTAAAACACCGGGGCTGAACGGCAGAAAAATAGTCTCATACACCCAAAAAACAAGCCGTAAACGTCTTTCTCTCCATCTTTAGGCTCAGTACCTGCCTCAGTTACCGCACAGCAACATCTCACCTGCACCAGACGTCAAGAAACACGTGAAGCATAAATATCACCTGCCCAACATTTAACAAATCAACACGTTCACCGAAAACTGTGGCTGAGGACAGAAAGATGGACCGGTTCCAGGCTTCTTACACAGTCTCAGAGAATCTCACTTCTGTGATGGCTTCCACAGACAGTATTCTTTAAAAAAGATGTAAAACAGTAATCTGTGTGCCATCATCAGACTGAAATCATTGTTTTCTGGCGCATCTGGTGCTGATTTATCCCTATTTAGGTTCGCACTTTAAGATTAAAGGAGAGCATGGAGAGCATCTTTTTTATGTTTTTTTTCTTATATATGACAGAAACATCTGGTGAATAGATTCAGTAACATCTTGTTCATCTTGTATTATATACTAAAGTACATCATATAATGTTGTGCACTTTATGTTTAATCTCTTCACAAGTTTTAATTAAGGTTAATAAAACCTGCCATGACAGCTGATACTTGAGGTAATTTAGTGGGTTCTGAACATGCTTCTCTCACAGTCTTGACAGTGATCCCCACAGTGTGACACACACAGTCACTCTGTTGATCAGCCACAAGGCAGCGATCCAGCTGAACGTGCATCAGCACACTGACAGCCTGACACACAGCCTGATCGATCACCTGACCTCCAACCTCTCACATTACAGACGCAGCTAATTGGAGGAAAAGTACAAATAAACTTATATTTAAAAGCAGATTGTTCTTTTGATGTTTTAAAAGACGCTTCTTGAGACAAGAGTGTAAATAATCACACAAAGTCACATTTCAAACCAATATAAACAGTCAAGTGCTTGCTTTAAAGCATAATTTACACCTGGGAGTTGCAGAGTTCTTCTTTGGACATTGGCTAATTTTTTACAGATTTTCACTCCAGTCCTTGTACCTGAGCATTTTTTATAGGAATATTAAACACTTAACTCTGAGCTATGAACCATTCAGGCAGAAAAAAGGCTCCTAACTGAAGGGATGAACCAGTGTTGTGTCGACACAGAACAGACAACTTAGCAAAGAAGCTATTTTAAACTGGATCTTTAGGCACTTTGTTACCAGCAGCCTGTCACAAAGACACATCATTTGTTCCCATTTCTTTAGCTGCATCTATGAAAAACAGCAAAGAAAACACAGTTTGACAGACAGAAAATAGGATTTCTGCAGCAACAAGGTGATTCCCAAAGAGCTATTAGCTGAAAACTTGGCATATCTCAGCATGGTGTGCAGTGTGTCCTTAAAACATTTGAGGAAACTGGACAAGTGGAGGACAAAAGAAGAAGTGTCAGGCCTAAAAAACTATCTACAGCAGATGAACAGGATCTGAAAGTGATGTCCTTAAGAAAGAGGAAAAAATCCAGCTGTGACCTGACAGGACCTGAGAGATGCATCTGGACCTTCAGCTGATCCATCTACTGTTGGCCCAAGCCTCATCAGAAATGGTCTCCATGGAAGGGTGGCTGTCAAGAAGCCATTCTTAAGGAAGGGAAACAGGGAGAAAAGGCTGAGCTATGCCAAATGACACAAGAAGTGGACTGAAAATCAGTGGCAACAGGTCTTATGGAGGGATGAATCCTCCCCAGAGCCCGGACCTCAACATTATTGAAGCAGTGTGGGATCATCTGACAGAGAACGGAACAAAAGGCAGCCCACATCCAAAGAAGAGCTTTGGGATGTCCTTCAAGAAGCCTGGAGAACTATTCCTGAAGACTCCTTAAAGAAATGACAGAAAGCTTGTCTCAGAGGGTTCAGGCTGTGTTGGAGAATAAAGGAGCTCTGACCAGATGTTCACTTTCATCTCCTTAGCAGTAATGAAAAGTTTACAGCCTGATTTTCATCTCTGTGGTGCATTTGTTCCTTCGTGCCAAAAGAACAAAGATGTCAAAGGTGTCCAGTGGGTTTAGGTTGGATCTCAAGGATTACAAACAATAATCCACAAAGCAGTCCGTGTCATCATGGGTCCATCTTAAACGGCTCAAGCTAAATACATTCTTATATCTTACTTAGGTCAATATTCCAGTTTAACATTTTTTTGTTTTTAGATTAATCTTATTTAAATCATTTTTCCAGTATGACATGAACAAAAAATGCAGATAAAACATCTCACAGAAGAGAGCAGATCTTTGTCTAAATAAAATGACCAATTCAAGGTTTCATTGTTGTGACTTTACTTTAAAATAGATTTATTTTTAGTGTGTAAGAAAGCATTTTAACAGGTAATTCAGCACCAATGATTATGTTTTATACAGAAAAGACAGGATATAGCAATACAAGCAATAATCAGTGAGTTAACAGCAAACACTAACCAGAACTACTTCAGGATAATGCAATATGTGTTGTAAGAATCATTTTTGTTCAAGCACTTAAAGCGATGTCCGATGGTCTGAGTGCAGCTTCGTTTTTTCACCGCGGTGTGGCGATGATGTTGTACCTGCGAGGCACGTTGGCAAAGCTGCTGTATTCTGGAATGAGGCTGATGCTGTCTGGGCCTTCAGGGCAGGAGAAGGTGAAATCCTGCAGGAGCGACACCAAGAAGATGAAAAGCTCCATACGAGCCAGAGACTCGCCAACACAGGCTCTTTTACCTGTGAGGAGACATAATCAGAAGGGTTAAGGCGTACAGAACAGAGCGATGTCGGCCTGTCTGGTAACTGCTCATCGTCTGCTTCACCTGCAGAAAATGGCATGAATGCAGGATGTTTCTTGAAGTTTCCATTCTGGTCCAGGAAGTGATGGGGGTTGAAGGACAAGGGAGTCTCCCATTGATTTTCTTCTTTCAGCACAGAGTGCAGCAAAGGAACAATTACAGTGTCCTGTAGAGATGAGACAGCTTGTCAGTGTCAATCTTTGCATTCAGAATGTTATATATCCAGGAATGTAGGCCACCTTGGGGATTGTATAAGCCCTAAACGAGATGTCTTGCAGTGCGTAGTGAGGAAGGCTGAAGGGGACGATGTCAAGAAAGCGCTGCACCTCATGGATGACAGCATCTGTAAAGGGGAGGGACTTCCGGTCCACCATGCTGGGACATCGACCTTTTTCAATCACAGTGTCAATCTCCTGCTGCATTTTCTCTGGAGAAGACAAGAAAGGCCCGTTACTCTGATCTGCTGTTACGAAAGGCAGGTTCACTAATAAACAGACTTTGTGCTGTTCGGCCGACCCTGAATGTTCTGGTGTTTCATCAGCACACTGAGAGCATATCTGATGGTGGAGCTGGTGGTTTCTGTTCCTGCCAGGAACAGGTTCATCACTGTGGCGATCAGGTTTTCATAATGGAACTCAGTTGTGGGAATGTCCTTTTCCTGAAACGAGAGATGATAAGGATGCTATACGCTGCACATCCAAACTGTTTCACCAGCCTTTGAGCTGTTGGTGCGCGCTCATTAGTCTAAATCTGGGAATGAGATCTGTTCAAAGTCAGTCAGCTGCAGTACATAGCTACCTCCACTTGTCCAGTTTCCTCAAATGTTTTAAGGACACACTGCACACCATGCTGAGATATGCCAAGTTTTCAGCTAATAGCTCTTTGGGAATCACCTTGTTGCTGCAGAAATCCTATTTTCTGTCTGTCAAACTGTGTTTTCTTTGCTGTTTTTCATAGATGCAGCTAAAGAAATGGGAACAAATGATGTGTCTTTGTGACAAAGTGCCTAAAGATCCAGTTTAAAATGGCTTCTTTGCTAACTTGTCTGTTCTGTGTCGACACAACACTGGTTCATCCCTTGAGTTAGGAGCCTTTTATCTGTCTGAAGGGTTCAAAGGTCAGAGTTAAGTGTCTTAGACAAAAAAACATCCCTCTGATACCATCGTGCTGTCACTTTACTGCATCCTTACACCTTCTGCACTGCTTATGTGTCTTACTCAGGCTTTACGCCTATGTACATATCATTCATACTACAATACTGTCTACATGCAGCTCTTAGTACATGTAATCTCCACTCACTGTATGTGCATACCTCATATATATGCACTCTCTTAACAATGCACATATATTTACGATAGATATTTATTGCCTATAAGATTTCCACTGAGCCTTATGTAAATAATTCTGTATACTGCACTTCTGGTTAGATGCTAATTGCATTTCATTGGCTCTCTACCTACACTCTGCACAAGGACAATAAAGTTGAATCTGAATCTGAATCTGAAATGGTCATGTATAAGGACTGGAGTGAAAATGAGTGAAAAAGCAGCCAAAGAAAAACTTTGAAAGATCTTTAGAAAGCCAAATGAGGGACGGATCAACGCTTTTTCACAGTACTGTGCATCAAAACAGTCATTATTAGAACTAAATTTAACATTAAAGTTAAACATTTCGGATGAAAATTACAATTGTTCTGTGCCGTTTGTGTTTCCTTAATCAAACAAATTTCCCACCTGTTCACTTCGGATGAGGAAGCAGTCAATGAAGTCTCTGGGGGAGCTGGGGTCCAGCGTCTCTTTGTGCTCTTGGATCTTTGTCTTGGCAAACTCTCTGATCTCTTCAATATGGGCAAAAGCAGTGTGCTGGTAGCCCGGGAGATGCTCCATGAGCCAGGGGAAGATGTTGTACATCTGTGGGAGGTAATGATGCTGAACAATCAACTCTGTGGATACTTACTCCAATATTTAGCGTAAAGTTTACATTTTGGTAAAATGTGAAAGGATTTGACATTAGATAACCAGGAAAGGGGGAGGAGAGAGTTGGGGGAAGCAGGAAACAACCTCAATAAACTGTGCTGCAGGGGGAGTGTGGATGAAGGGGTCCCAGTAGAGTGCCTGAGTAGAAATCCCTCCGTTAGCTCTCCTATAGCTGCAAGTAGCCACATAACAGCAGCTATGAGCTAACAGAGCTATAGCACACGTTCATTCATTCATTCTTCTTAAAGTATTGGTGAAATAAAGACAGATAATGCCTTATTTAGAGGCTGCATCGTCTAAGCCCCGTTCACTCCGTTATATGGATCTCCAGTTATCTAAATATCTTCCGAAGAACGCCGACTTTCACCAAACTGTTCTCAGTGAGCAGATGAACGTATTTCATGCCAGAAATAGGGTCTAGGTTTAAAAATACCAGAGTTGCCCTTTAATTACTAACCATGACAATAAAGTAATGTTTTCATTGCATGGTAACTATATATATACTGTATATCAGATAAAAACCAATGTTTAAAATGTAACTGGAGCAAACTCTACACTTACCACACCAGTACTGCTGCTATTGAACCTTACAACCTTCCCTATGTTGCTGAGAAGGCGCAGGAATTGCTTGTCTTCATAAGTGAAGCGCTGGCCAAACACCAGGCAGCAGATCACATTGGAAATGGTGCGAGTCAGCAAGAGTGTGGGGTCAAATGGTTCACCTGGAGGCAAGAGGAAAAACGCAACTGAACTCATTCTACAAATGTTCCGTCAGGAGCAAAACGAAATGCTGAGTATGTCCTCAAAGCACCTGCAACAAACTGTTTGCTTAAGATTTTACAGTTTTAGCTTAACACGTTTTTTTTTCTACAACCTCTTTTGAAGTTGTTGTCCTGACATGTTTAGGTTTTTATCTGTATTTACTTAGACGGCAGACTAAGTGGCAGAGGATCTGTCACAACCCTTTGACTGTTAAACACTTGATTCAATCATTAACTTTTATTGATTTTGAGTTTTATATTGTGCTCTATAATTCAGACAAATGTGTCCTACCCACAAAGTCAAGTGTTTTGTAGCTTATTGTCTTTGAAAACCAGCTTCATTGTTTACTCCAGAAAGACATGGAGAAGAATAACAGAGTGCAGCTTAAACAAGACTGATAAATACAGTGAAAATCTCTCTGTGTAGATAGTTTTTGCACCATTTAGCCGTTCAGACTCAGGTCTACGCTCTGTGCCAGTGTTTCTCAATCCTGGTCCTCAAGGCTCCCCGCCCTGCATGTTTTCCACGTTTCCCTGCTCAGGTCTTTAAGCTCTGCAGAAGGCTGTGGACGACCCATTCATTTGAGGACCAGGACCAGGATTGAGAAACTCTGCTCTATGCAGACAGAGTGAGCGTTGAAGAACTGAGTGAAGCTGAATGAAGGATGCTGAAAACAAGCTTAACTGACAGATAACTCTTTCAGATCAGCTCTGTTTTGAATCGGTACTTTCGCAGTAGCTGAAAACTCACCTTTGTATGTGCTTATGCGAGATCTCAAGTGTTTGCTCTCCTCCTGGATCCACTCCTCCATCCCTTTACGTCCCATCCCAAAATCTCGTAGAGTTGTTAGAGTGAAACGCCGCAGCTGGCGCCAGCGATCCCCATTGCTGATCCCTAAACCTGTTAAAAGAGCAAGTGTTCTTATCGATAAGTTTGTGCCCGAATATTCTTATTATAATCATGGTCATTATATTAAGAGAATGAAATATTCTATTGTGCAGATTGTGTTGTTGATGCTGTCGCTCGATATCTGCAGGAAATCGGTAAAACTCCCATTTCGTGTGAAATTCAGCAACAACCAACTAATGAAAAGGAGACAAAAGAAGGTGACAGCTGACAAAGACATTTAAATGTCTGGACTCTGCAAGGAACACCTGCAGTAGCAAGCCTTGATCAGAAGATCTGAGGGGTCCAGAATGAATATAGGACATTAAAAGTTCTCTGATCTGTGCTGAGATTGTTTAAGGCTTTAACTGAGGGGTCCAGAATGAATATAGGGCATTAAAAGTTCTCTGATCTGTGCTGAGATTGTTTAAGGCTTTAACTGAGGAGTCCAGAATGAATATAGGACATTAAAAGTTCTCTGATCTGTGCTGAGATTGTTTAAGGCTTTAACTGAGGGGTCCAGAATGAATATAGGGCATTAAAAGTTCTCTGATCTGTGCTGAGATTGTTTAAGGCTTTAACTGAGGGGTCCAGAATGAATATAGGACATTAAAAGTTCTCTGATCTGTGCTGAGATTGTTTAAGGCTTTAACTGAGGGGTCCAGAATGAATATAGGGCATTAAAAGTTCTCTGATCTGTGCTGAGATTGTTTAAGGCTTTAACTGAGGGGTCCAGAATGAATATAGGACATTAAAAGTTCTCTGATCTGTGCTGAGATTGTTTACGGCTTTAACTGAGGAGTCCAGAATGAATATAGGGCATTAAAAGTTCTCTGATCTGTGCTGAGATTGTTTAAGGCTTTGCAAACGGGAAGATTTTGAGCTGGGATGATGTGACAGCGATGTACGGAAAGCATTCTTGCAACCGTTTTGGACCACCTGTAAATGAGTATTAATCTAGGCTAAATGTAAATGTAAATGTACTTTATCTATACAGCCCTTTACAACAATCCATTTCGGTACCAAAGTGCTTTACAGCAGATAATAAATAAAGAAAAGAATAAGTACAAAACAATAAAATAACAGTAAACGCAATAAAATACAGCAAAATTGAATAAGATAATATAAAAGTGTCACCATACTACTGGGTATTAAAAGCCATCTGTAATAAATATGTTTTTAGCCCAGATTTAAAGAGACCCAGGTCAGAAATAAGACGCATCTCGGGGGGGAGCTTATACCAGAGCCTGGGGGCAGCAGCAGAAAAGGCTCGGTCACCCCAGGGCTTGTATTTTGACCTGAACACTTCCAGCAAAATAGGCTAAGACAGGAATAAAGAGTGTCTTGTCTTACCATATCCTTTGGTAGCTCTAAGTAGAAATGGCACTGGCCCTCTGCCTACGAACTCATCTGCCTGGTCCACCAAGGCACCTTTAACTGCGTCGTACCCCACCAGAACAACAACCCGCCGCCAGCCCAGGTACAACGTCATCACAGGACCATGGATCTTACTGAACTAAACAAAACAAAACAAAAAACCTGCATTAATAACAGTTTCAGTACCACTGTGCACGACTCTAAAGTAACAGGGTGATCAAATAAATCATTAAAGAACTGCAATTACTGCAGACTCACCTCCAGAAAGCTTTTAAAGGGTGTTTTCTTGTCTATTTGTGGCAGGTTTCCTATCAGAGGAAGTGCAGACGGTCCCGGAGGCAAATTGTACTTCTTACTGTTGTTCACAGTAAACAGCCACAGCAGAGCCAAGACCAGCCCCGCCAAGATCAGAGTTGTGAAAAACTCCATAATGCTCTCCACGCTTGTATTCTTGTCTCCTTTAACACAGCTTTCACTGTTCTGCAGTCGTTGGCTCTTTTACTGCACCTGAACGGCTGTGTTTATATGTAACAGCAAGGAGGCAGGAGCAGAGCAGTGGGCCAGAGGTAAATCATGTGATCTGCACCCAGTGCACTCTCACCCGATTACAGGTGAAAAGCAGTTTAAAATTTGACCTGAGGAATGTGCACAAACAAAAAAACAAAAGCAGCTGTTAGGACCTGCGGCTGCATCACACCTGGCAGCTGTTTCAGGGCCTGACAAATCAGTGCCGAAGGTGAACTTCAGAAGCTCGGAAAAGTTGTGACGATATTCCAATTTTCTGGATCAATAACTCATCAAAACAACATTGTTAAAACACGAGAGATGCCTTAAAGCATCTACAAACTGATCTACAGCCTTCTAATGAGGAAAAATTAGAAGAAATCTATTTAACTTTCAGAGGAGCAAAAATTAGCCTTTTTTAGACTTTTAACCTTTTAGACTTAACCTTTAAAAATGTTTTACTGCAAATTAAAGTTAAAAACTGGCAGCGATATTTTCAAGGAAGAAAGTTGTATGTCTTAGTTTCTAAGATTTGTTGTATTATTAATTTTAAACAGTATTAAATGCTGGATGTTTGAATTATATGGATTGATATTTCATCCTGTTGTATATCTGCACATTTATAGCATTCAGCTTGCTCTACACCTCCTTATGTTTTTAGATGCTGTACATATATCTATAATGCTATACTTAATATTCTGCACAAACTACATCAAGTCAAATTCTTTTTAAGTGCGAACCTACTTGGCAATAAACTTGATTCTGATAAACTATTAAAGCAGCCTCTTATGCTTGGCTTACACCAAACGATTTCCACAGTCCCAGACTAAAAACTGACAGTCTTTAGGAGTCTAACTGGAGTCTTTAGGAGTCTAACTGGAGTATTTAGGAGTCTAACTGGAGTCTTTAGGAGTCTAACTGGAGTCTTTAGGAGTCTAACTGGAGTATTTAGGAGTCTAACTGGAGTATTTAGGAGTCTAACTGGAGTCTTTAGGAGTCTAACTGGAGTGTTTAGGAGTCTTTAGGAGTCTAACTGGAGTCTTTAGGAGTCTAACTGGAGTCTTTAGGAGTCTAACTGGAGTCTTTAGGAGTCTTTAGGAGTCTAACTGGAGTCTTTAGGAGTCTAACTGGAGTCTTTAGGAGTCTAACTGGAGTCTTTAGGAGTCTAACTGGAGTCTTTAGGAGTCTTTAGGAGTCTAACTGGAGTCTTTAGGAGTCTAACTGGAGCCTTTAGGAGTCTAACTGGAGTCTTTAGGAGTCTAACTGGAGTCTTTAGGAGTCTAACTGGAGTCTCGGCGCGCTCCCGTCATCTGGATCGTTAAGTTTAAGGTGTTAATCTGCAGTCTTTCCCTAGTCTTGAGCTTGGGATCATATGAAACGTGTTTAATATTATCGCAGGTCGCAGAGACGTAACACAATCAACAACCAATAGATGAGCTCTGACAGCATCAGAAACAGGAAAGCAGACAGTCAATAACAAACATGTCGGCGGATGTAGAAGAACGAGCGACAAGCAGGCGGAAATGGACTGTTTTTCACTACAAACCACTGCACAGACAAGAGCAGCTGCAGCTAAAAGCTGCTTCTCCTCCATTTTTGTAAAACTTCTAAGCATGATGGGGAAAAAATTGCATGATGGGAAATTTAAAAAAAATATCTAGTTGTAGTCTTGTAAATAGTGACCCTACAAGATTCAGAGTCTTTGTAAAATCTTTAGTCTGAGGCTCGTCTGGGACTAAAAACTCTAAACACTAGTCTTTAGATGTGAGCTGATAGTCTTTCGGAGTCTTTTCAAAGTCTTCTGGTGTGTGGGGAGCATCAGGCTAATTTTCTTCACAATCATTTCCCATTCAGACTCCCTGTCTTGAATATTTAACCTGTTAAACTGTATGTGCAAATCTGCATTGTCATTTTTCTACCTTTGACCTCCTTTGTGTACTGTTGTTCGAGGCTACCTCATTCAACCTCCTACTGTTTGCTCTGGGGATGTGAAGCAGAGAAAAGAGCAAAGTCATTGTGAAAGCAGGATTTATTCAGTCACCTCTGAGCAGCATTCCATCGAGGTTTGTGCAGGTGGTGAGTGATTTCTACAAGATAAAACATGTGCAAAAAGAATGTGGAGGGTGTGGGGATCACATCATCTGTGTATAATATTAACAATTATGAGAAGAAAAAAACTTTATAATAGGTTTGAGACTAAAATCTCCTTATAAACGTCCACATGGATGTCTGGAGTGAAGCAGCTCTGCCAGCTAAAGACGAGCAGTCCTGGGGCAAGGAAAGAGTGATACGACACATACAGACAATGTTCAAAGGAGTCAAGATCATGAATCATTTACCTTAGGATCATGGGCATAAAGCCAGGAAGAACACGTCAATAATGTATGAATTGGAAGTATAGATAACCCAACCAGTAATTAGTTATTAACAATGACCCTGAATTACAAAGGTATACCAATACAAGGAGAATAAAGAATAAGAGAATAATCTGTTGAGAATAAATAGTTTCTTTGCAGACATGATTAAAAGGCAAATCCACCACAGTCGAATGCATCAAAGTCGGAGTCTCCATCAAAGTCGAAGCTGTTGAAGTGAGGGGAGTCGACGTCCTGGCTGCAGGCGTGAAAGGAGCCGCCTGCAGGAAGCTCAGAGAAGGCCCCTGTTCCATGGCCAATCTCCGAGGCTCTGGCAGCAAGGGGAGACGAGGGGGAGCAGGAGTTGAGGTAGCCCAAGGCAGAGGAGGCTGCTGCCCCTCCCATCAGCAAACACACCGCCCTCACCGCCCGGGCATCACTGCTGTTGCCGTGGCGAAGACAATCTGACACACGATGAGGCGGTGCTACGGAAACACTGCGCAGAGGCCGCCTCTGTCCACTGGCTGCAGGAAAAACAGAGCGAAGTGAAGTTTTAAACAGCTGGAAGGTCCTCTAAACAGGAATCCCAAAGAAAGAAAGGCGGCTGACTTCGCGTTCCCCTTCAGTTCAACGCCATTTGTGTCAGTCAGTAATTCCCCCGCCTGTAACAGAGCAGCCATCTGATACTGGGGTCAAGTATCAGCAAACAGTTGAAGTGAAATGAGATTAGACTGTATAAATCCCACAGAGCTCTAAATTAAAGGGGTGAAAAACAAAAATAATGGAAGGATGGGACTCAGAAACATGACATGACTGCATGAACGAGCTTCAGGACTCAGCCCACAAAATGCTTGACGTTTAATAGATGCTCAGTAGCACTAAATATACAACAGATCAGACGGCTTATGACCCTTTTGGCTTTCCGTCTCATTTGTCACTGGAATGAATGGGTTTCGGAGCACAGCTGCGCCGTCATTATGTTCACTGTGGACCACCTGGAGACTTTCCCTGAGTGAGACTTCAGTGGAGAGTCTTTCTGTCGTGTTTCCAGAGATTTGAAGTAAAAATCTGAGCCTGTTGTTACCAGCTGTATGACATTTTTCCTGAATATTGTCATGTATCTAAGCAACCCATCTGTTATCGAGGAGGATTAGATGTTTTTCTGCTCTTGCTTTGGTTTTATAGTGAAATCCCTCGACAATGCTGTCATGTTATTACAGATGAAGTGATGGCAGACCTTGTTGTTGGCTCCTGTCTCTGAATGATCCTCCTCTCTCAGCGACCCGAGTCAAAGGAGGGGTTCCCTCGCCAACCCTGGGTGAGCCAGGGTCCTTATCACTGCATGAGTCGGGCAGCGGGTCTCTGTCTGTGATGCAGGGAGTAATGCTGCGTTGTCTCTGAAGGGTCTGGGGTGACATGACACCCTAGAAATTAGACAAATGAAAGGTTATTACGCCACACTTTACGCAATTAAGCAGTGTTTTTAAGGTCTGTACATCATCAGGTGCCAGCCCCATTTCCAGAAGACTTTTTCTAAAATGTAACAAAAACTTTAATTTGTAAATCATACTAATTTGGTTTGAACTTTTAATTAACAAACACAAGTAAACAGAAATGATTTTCAGTGTCTTCACTCATCAGCTTCGTTGTATTTAGAAAATTTAACTCAGAATTTGAGGCAGCAACACATAAATTATTAGAGAAAAACAGAAGCTTTCAGAAGCTTCAATACACAGAAATACTGCATATGATGATGACAGGTGAGGGTGACAATATTGGGTATAAAAGGAGCTTCCGTCCATTATTTATATCATTGTAAAGAACTTTGATCTTTCAACACTGACGCAGCATAATATCATGAAAAGTTTCAGGCAGTTTAAGGAAATCTCAGTGTGGAAAGGCCAAGGACAGAAAGCACTGTTGGATGAGCTCGGAGCCCTCAGACAGCACTGCAGGAGAAACCGTCAGGCCACCATGATCCATACAGCCACATGGGCTCAGGAGGAGCTGGGAAAAGCATTTCCACTCAACACAGTCCACGGCTGCATCCAGAAATGTGAGCTGAAGCTGCATCACACCAGGAGGAAGCCATATATCAGCTCTGAGCAGAACCACGGCCCAGTTCTCTGGACTCCAGCTCATCTCAGAGGGACAGAAAGACAGTGGACACGTGTTCTGTGGGCAGATGAGTCCACGTTTCAGCTGCTTCTGGGAAAAACTGATGAGAAAGAGCACCCAGGCTGTTCTCAGAGGAAGGTTTAAAGCCAGCGTCTGTGATGGTCTGGGGCTGCATCAGAGTCCATGGCATGGAGGGCTTCATCTGGGTGAAGGTACCACTGATGCACAGCTGGATGTTGGAGTTCTGGAGAGACAGATGCTGCCATCAAGGTGACTTCCGTGGTTATTTCAGCAGGACGATGCCGGACCTCATTCTGCAGGACTTCCAGCAGCTTCATACACACAGAGTGTGTGTGTGTGTGTTTTATTGGTGTGTAAAAAGGATTAACAGCAACTGTACTTATCCACGGAAACTCTCCCACGTTCACACTGACTGCGCCATAATGACTTTAAGTTTTATCACGAATTTATTGAATCAGTTTTATCTTTTTCTTCTTATAAAGAAAGTAGCCTGAACCTGAACCTTTTGAGCAGCTGAAATCTTATATTCGGCAAGAATGGAAACAGAGTCCTCTGAAAAACAGAAACAATAACTATCCTTAGTTTCCAAACCATTAAAAAGTGTCAGTGAAAGGAAAGTGATGGAACACAGTTTGAGTTCTTTTGAGTGTGTTGCTGCATCAAATTTGATATTTTCTAAAAACAAACAATGAAGTTGGTCATTAAAGACACTGAAATTCATTTATTTGTGATTGTGTTTGTTAATTAAAGCCTCTGATTAATACATTTTGGAGAACTTGGACCTCTGGGAGTTGTTTTTCTCATTTTCAGAGATGTGAGCTGAAGCACCCAGATACAAATGAAAAGCAATAAACATAAAAACCTGCTGACTCACCTCTCTCACTTTCCTGATCAGCTTCAGCCAAAGACTGTCAAAGGTAAAAGTGCTATGTTATTATAGTTTAATTGGACCCAAGCAGACATTAAAACAGATAGGATGTGCTGTCCCAGCCTTGTGTGTAGGATACTATGTGCAGTTAACGTCTGATATTGAGTGGGTCAAAGGACATCTGCCCCCAAAGAGAGACACACCTGCAGTCATCAGGGTTGTCTGTGAGAAGCAGCAGGAACTTGTTCTGTGGCAGGATGAGCGCGAGGCAGCAGTCCCTCCTACCCCCTGCAGGTAACTTGGGCAGGTCGAGAATTTCTCGCCCCTCAACAATCAACTCGCAGTTGGTTTGAAGCGCTACCACCTGCTCTGGGGGGGACTCTGCATCCCGGCACACCAGCAGGCTCCCCTCCATGGTCAGTACGATGTACTTCTCCTTCCACTGCTTGAACATGAAGCCCCCTGCAGAGGAAAAGCAGCACAGACAGCAGGGAGGCAGCAGATGGAGCTTGTTATAGGCCGTTATTAACATTCTGACAGTTCATTTCTGCTCAGTATGAGGAGAATATGCTGTTCTTGAAACACAGCTGAGATTTAAAAGTATGAAATAAAACAAAATAATACAGTGAGTATTTGGTCATTGATATAACTGGATAAATGTTGAGATGAGACACAAAAACTGTATCAACTTAAAGTACAAAAGAGGTGAAAGGAGTCTTTTATATTGGTGACATTATTATTAGGAAACAATAAAAGCTCTCTGTAAAAGGCCAGAGAAATATCTTCCGTGATGGTTATACAGCGATCTATCATTAGCTTATTATTAGTCATGCATTATGTATTAAAGCAGAATTACTGCTGACTTTCACTGCAACACTTCAGATTAAAATTACAATTTTATTTCTCACTTACTGTAACTGACTGATTGTTTGGTTTGTAAAATACTTGAAACATTGAGAAATATTAAGAGCTCAAAGTGTTCACCTCAAATTTGTTAAAGATTCAGTAAAGCGGAAAAAGAGCAAATCTTCACAAAAATCAGAGACTAAAATCTGAAATTGTAAAAACTCTTTATATCGTTTGTGTGTAGTTTTTGTAATTTGTCAGACAAATGTAGTGATATTAAGGCCATACTACAGTATTTTCTGGAATTTTAAAATCCCTCAAACCTGCACTCAACTGCAGTATTCGGGTTAATGTATTTAGTTACATTAAATCACTGACAGCACAAAGCGCAGCCTCATAAAATGACCTCAGAGGTGATTGATCTCTGGCTAACACTCCTCAAGAGACCATTTAATTATGAAGAAAGGTCAGTTCTGAGCCATAAAACAAGGGACACTTTGACTAAAACAAGTAAATGGAGAAAAAAAAGCAACAGCATGTGGTCTGAATTCCAAATTAAATGTGATTAAACACAAACAGTGAGACAACAGAGCTGAGAGCAGCAGCACGGTGCCAATAATGACAACATATGTCCCCGTGTCATTGCAACCAGTCATCAAGAGGCAACAAATCAGAAAACAACAGCTTGTGAGAGAAACCTTTAACCTGTGAAGGAGAACCTAGAATCGCCTGGTTTTTCAGGACGTGACACACATGAGGGTGTTAGAGTGTAGGTGTCCAGACGACTGTTCATTTTGTAATGAGGATAATAGAGGGACTGCTGATGGACGGGGAGGATCTGCTTTATTTCTCCACAGAGGATTAGAGATGAACGTGGATTTTGCAGAAGAGATGAGGCAGAGAGGTCTGGGAGCTGTGATGGACTGCTGTGGATTCACTGTGCAGTTATGTCATAAATTACAGAAAGATCTTCACCACTTGCTGTTTAATCAACAGCCATTGCCACAGGAAATTACCGTAGATAGCTGTAATTTACCCTCATCAGCAAACCTCTGATGAGTTACTGGATTGGTGACAAGCTTCATATAAGCAGAGAAAAGCAGATGTTAAAAAATGTGCCACACCACATGAAGCAGTGACTATTTATCAAGAGTGGATCTCAGAAACTGTAACTGTATTATTGAATTATTGAATCATGATTGGGAAGCATTGACAGTGGGATGACTTCATACATTTAACTGTATTCTGAAATAGCCAAAAAACTGATCCACCATGACGCCACTCAATGAAAAGGAGGAAGATTAAAAACAGATGTCGTCTGCAGTAACATAAGCAGAGACCACGAAAAAGGCTGAAGCCCAAAAACATGACTTGGCTTTGTGAGCTAACATCTCATCATTGTGTAAAACACATCTGGGATCAGTTAAATGACACAAAGTGATAACACTCACTCAGAGAGCTGGTCTGTGAAAGTACTCCTCCCCAGTTACAGCGCTGTGAGCTATATGAGCTGCATGCAGTCAATTTCCCTCTCTGAGGCTCAGAAATCAGTCCATCATTTAGAAAAGTCCATTTAATCTGTCAAATTGTCATGTTGTTTTAAACTATCCCCAAATAATGACATCAGTTGTTGATTCGACAGGTTAAACGCAAACTATGTACCAGGGATCCATATTCAGTGCAAAAACCCTACATGATGCTGTGCTTGGCTTCTCTTTGGTTGAGCACAATTATTACATCACGAATAACAGAATCACAGAGAACCAAGCAGGTTTTAGAAGGGTGAAAGCTTACCATATTTCCTGAGGAAGCCTCGATGGACGCCTGCTGTGCTCATGTCTGTGGTCAGCAGCAACAGGAGCTGAAATGAAAGGCAGAGCAACTGATGCTGAAAAAATGGGCAGGAGAGGGAGACGGAGAATAATCCCCACAATGTAGGTCTTCCCCACTTAAATCCATGCTGTTGTGAGAGAAACTGGAGCCGCCCCTGCTTATACAGACATAAACATCACGTGAGCCGAAGAGGCCCAAATAATCATTGCAGCGGTGGATAAATCCCATCAGGAGTTCCTATAATTTGCACTGCAGCCATCACCAGATGTCAGGTTGGACGCCGCCGCAGCACTCGTCCCTCAGTGAAACACAGATCTAAGACTTATTCACACTCTAAACACATGGCGGATCGTGATAACTTACTTTTAATTTGTTACCAGACCTGCATCTTTTGCACCTCTGTGACCAGGGCTTGGATCGCCTCCCGCTCAGGCAGATTAAAATTCTGGATTTATAATTATTGCACAGCTGGAAGCCTGTTGTTGCAGCACTGTGGATAGCTCCAACCAAGATTTTAATCTGTGCAGACCTGGGATACGTGCTTCATCCATGCAACAATCTCCAAGATATTAACTGTTTTTCAATGTTCAATATCCGGTGGGATTATGTTCTTTATGTTATATTATTTTACCAAACACAGATAGAATAATCTCATATAACAGGAGAGATGCCTCAATCAAACAGGTCTGGTGTTCACAGATAAATGGGTTATTCAATTCAATGAGTTATTATATTCAATTAAACCAATGAAAAATATCACAAGAAAGCAATAAATGCTTTTTATTTTGCTCTCTTCCATCTAAGAGATCCCAGTAACCCAGAAGAATCAACTCCCGGCCAGGATCAGTGATTCAATCAACAAAAATTAAAAAGTCCTGACATTTGGTGGAACATAATACCAGTAATCCACATTTATTACGAGAAAATGCCCTCCACAAACATTTCAATATAGGAGGATCAAGACAAGGATCAAAGCCAACTATTTGTTTGAATTCATTTCATGTTTTAGTGATGCTCGGTTATCGTTCTCAGACATAAACTGCCTGCAGTTGATGAAGCCCAACCTTTAATCCTGCAGGTTATCTTGAATATCAAGCTGGATATTTACATTTAGCTTTAGCCTTGTGGCCACTTTAGGACCAGCAAAAAGAGCACAAATACCTGGATGGTTACACCACAATCATGTGGGAGTTTTAGATGTTTTAACTAAAAAAAATAACTGACAGATACACGTCGGAGCTGCCTGTTGTCTTGGACCCTGTGAAGCCTTTCGGTCCCCATCAAGTGGATATCATAGCTCAGTTGGACAGATATCAGTGGGTTAACCTGTTTGGTCTCTGCTGAATGATTTAAAGTTATGAGTTTAGCTTTTGGCTGAATCTGAGAGGTCTGATATCCTTCTGTGTACAAGACAAGTTGACCTTTGTTTCATCAGTCATGCAACATTTCTGCCTTTCAGGCTTACCAGGGGGACGCATCCTGTGGTGAACCTTCAAATGTGGTCATGAGGTCGTCTTTTTATCACTGCTGAGGAAACACCTGCATCCTGGAGAGGCTTCTCGACTTGCTGTGCACTCGGGGCACAAATATACCTTTTTGTCAGTCAAGTCGGAAGATGTTCCTTCAAAATTCAGAACAAGAAACAGAGATCCAGCACACACACACACACATATATATACATATATATATATTCAATATACTGAATTATTTTAAGATGAATTAGTTAAAGCACACAATCTGAAGTAAAAATAGGCGTGATAATCCACATTATTGGCAGCTGAGCTGGATTTCATATGGTCACTATTAGATTAATTGGTAAAAACATAACTTTTACTGTAAATTATTAAGTTTATGCCTGATTTTTTTCTCAAATTATTACAAAGGGGGAAGATTTCTGCAGCGGATCTGCATGAATGGATGGATGGATGGATGGATGGATGGATGGATGGACGGACGGACGGGTGGGTGGACGGATGGATGGATGGATGGATGGATGGGTGGATGGGTGGATGGATGGATGGATGGATGGATGGATGGATGGATGGATGGATGGGTGGATGGACGGATGGACGGATGGATGGATGGATGGGTGGATGGATGGATGGATGGATGGACGGATGGATGGACGGACGGGTGGATGGATGGATGGGTGGATGGGTGGATGGGTGGAAGGACGGGTGGATGGATGGATGGATGGATGGGTGGATGGATGGATGGATGGACGGATGGATGGACGGATGGATGGATGGATGGATGGATGGGTGGATGGGTGGATGGGTGGAAGGACGGATGGATGGATGGATGGATGGATGGACGGGTGGATGGACGGGTGGGTGGATGGACGGATGGATGGATGGATGGATGGGTGGATGGGTGGATGGATGGATGGGTGGATGGGTGGATGGATGGATGGATGGATGGATGGATGGATGGATGGATGGATGGATGGATGGATGGATGGATGGATGGATGGGTGGATGGGTGGATGGACGGATGGATGGATGGATGGACGGATGGATGGATGGATGGATGGATGGACGGGTGGATGGACGGACGGGTGGATGGATGGATGGATGGATGGGTGGATGGGTGGATGGACGGATGGATGGATGGATGGATGGATGGACGGGTGGATGGATGGATGGATGGATGGGTGGATGGATGGATGGGTGGATGGGTGGACGGGTGGGTGGACGGACGGGTGGGTGGATGGATGGACGGGTGGACGGATGGATGGATGGATGGATGGATGGATGGATGGATGGATGGATGGATGGATGGATGGATGGATGGATGGATGGATGGATGGATGGATGGATGGAACTAAAAAGTCAGAGCAGCTGTGAAACAGCTTTCTTGGCACACAAAGGTTAACTTGTACTGGAAAGACAAGAAGAAAGAAGGAAAAAAGGAAAGTTTAAAACAGCTAATGATCCCAAGCATACCAAACAGCCAATGAGATACCAGGAGGGAGTGTGATGTCATGGGAAAGCATGACTTCCAGTGGCACGGGGTCAAGAAGCTTTTATAGGCGATGGAAGCCGTCAGATGAATTCTGAAGCGTACACCAGACAGACTAAAGCAAAAGCTCTACTCATAGCCTCAGATATTAACTTCCTGGCTGATAAATAATTTTTGTTGAGTTTGAGTGAAGCAATAAACCGTTTGCTCAGATTTAGCTAAATCCAGCAAAACTAACCCGGTGACAGAAATGGACAATGATCCAGAACACATACTGCAAAAGCAGCCCAAAGACTTTGAAGGTGAAGAGATGGAACTTTTAATCACTGAAGACCAAACTTAGGGTAGAAAAACCACAAACAAGGAAACTAAGAGAGTATTATCTGTTAAAGAGCATTTGATGGGAATATCTTCAACAGGGTCTGCACTTTCACTTCCTTGTCATTAAAGCTCAGTTCAACCATCAGAAATCTGGGAGTAACCTTTGACAGTCATCTGAAGTTTGACAAACAAATTAACAATGTTGTCAGGACTAGTTTTTTCCAGTTGCGTCTCCTGGCCAAAGTTCAAATGTTTTTAAGCCGTCACGACCTTGAGAAAGCCATCCAAGCCCTAATAAGTTCAAGGTTAGACTACTGCAATGGACTTTATGTCTGCGTCTCCCAGACTTCTCTCAGTCGCCTTCAGCTTGTGCAAAACGCTGCTGCTGCTCGTCTTTTAACCAAAACTAACAGACCTGTGCACATCACTCCTGTTCTTAACTCCCTTCATTGGCTTCCTGTCCTTTATAGAACTGATTTTAAACTTTTAATGTTTGGTTTTAAAGCTCTTAACGGCCCCATCGTATTTATCTGAGCTTTTAACTGTCGTAACCCTGGTAGAGCTCTGAGGTCAACAAATCAACTTTTGCTGGAAGTGTTCAGGTCAAAATACAAGCCCTGGGGTGACCGAGCCTTTTCCATTGCTGCCCCCAGGCTCTGGAATAAGGCCCCCCCCCCCGAGATGCGTCTTATTTCTGACCTGAGCCTCTTTAAATCATACTTATTTCAGATGGCTTTTGATACCCAGTAGAATGGTGACTCTTTTATATTATCTTATTCAATTTTGCTGTATTTTATTGCGTTTACTGTTATTTTATTGTTTTGTACTTATTCTTTTCTTTATTTATTATCTGCTGTAAAGCACTTTGGTACCGAAATGTATTGTTGTAAAGGGCTGTAGAAATAAAGTACATTTACATTTACATTATATATGCTTTTATATATATATATATATATATATATATATGTATATATATATATATATATATATATATATATATATATGTATATATATGTATATATATGTATATATATATATATATATATATATATATATATATATATATATATATATATATATATATATATATTACACAGCTAAAATAACTTAAACTGTGTCAGTGTCAACATATTTCAGAGTTTAAACAGATTTCTTTTTTATATATATTGTGTAATCGTTAATAACTACACACCTCTGTAAATATTCTTCTGCAGTATGAGGAGGCACCAGCAGGGGGTGCTAGAGCCTTAAATTCATGCTGTCACACGCCACTTTATTCAGGAACAACAGCAAGGTCCTCTCCTGCCAAGCAGCAAACAAGCAGGTGGTTCTGTCCAGCAGGTATTTGAGGAAGCTGTGTTTATTCATGAAATATCTGGGTTTCTGCTGCGCTGCCACAAGCCATCCAACAACGACCAGTGCGCCCTTTGAACTCTACATCAGCTTAATCCGAAAGCAGTCCCTGTGCAGCAAAGCAGGTTTCCTGGATTTTGGTGTGGATGGACCTAAAACACAATCCTGGATCTGATGCCCATCCCCCTCCAAACCCAAACATCCACTCCTTCCGAGCCCATCCAAACTTTGTGTTTTTGAGTAGAACACCCTTCTTTCTTGTACAGGACCCCCTCTGTGACCCTCTTCCCTCCCTCCCTGCCTCTGTCTCTGTGCTTCTATCTGAGAGTAGTGAGAGCACCATCGCTCAGGCTCCTATTGAAAGCGGAGCATATACAATGGGGTCTTTCTCAACCCCTCTGTGTCTCCATTAAAGACCCTGGGAACACAACACTGATGTCCACAGAGAAACTCTTAAAGGGCCAGTTGAGCTGAGGTCTTTGCAACCTGAGTTCCAGTGTCTCCCATTGTTTTTATCAAGAGAACAGATATGTGGAGCAGACCAAACTCTGCGGACCACCGTCATTTCTGTCCAAACACACCTCAGACACCACAGTCTGCAACAGCAACAGGTTGTTTTGGCTGAAACTGTGTGTTCACAGACGTTGTGATGTCAGAATCCTGTTTATGTGGCTCAGCAGTTCACAGAAACCAAAAAGACTTAATCTAATAAATCTTAATTACTGTTAAGATTGGTTGTGAGAGTCGTTTGATCTCATCTCCTCATTTGAAAACAGACAAAACAATTTGCTTGTGATCTAATTTTAGAGTTCATATTCATTTAGAAACTGATGAAATTCATTTTTTCATTGTCTAATTTGATTGGTCATATTTAAAGAAGCGGTTAGGTTAGACAAATAAAACCTCAAAGCGCTATTTATCCACACGCTCACTGAAAAGCAGCTCGTTTGCGCGGGAATCTGCTGATCTATACTAATCTTTTCCACAACTTCTGTGGATAATTAAAACGCGATTGAGTGATTGTGTTGAGACAATCATCACGGAGTTTCTCACAACCTTTGAGAAAAGGAGGGAGACCGCGGAGAAGGAGGAGGAGAAGGAGGAGGAGGAGGAGGAGGGTGGAAAGAACTTGAGTTGAGGAATTTCAATCCTGTTTGAAGGGGGAGAAGGGGAAAGAAAGTCAGGGGGAATGTCTCAGGCAACCGGTGGGCAGGAGAGAAGCTTTGGACGGTAGACTGGAGGAAGACAGGTTTAAAAATACTCCCTCACTTGCTAGAAATAGACTTGTGTTTGGATAACTTAATCGGCGGAAGGGAAGTCTAGAGCGCCTTTTATTGTGCGCTTTTTGGCAAAATCAAACTTTGCTTTGGTGGACGCAACACTCAGACCACAGCGTCAGAGGCAAAGCAATAACTTTTTAGCAGTTTGTCTCCTGAAAAGGGGAAACGAAAACGGCCGCTTCAGGGTTATTTCGGTCTAAACTGTGGATGATCCCTTTTTTCAGCAGAGTTCAAGCAGAACTTCTTGAACGCACAGCGTCGGATCTCTGAGCTGCTGAGATGCGGTGATGGAGTTTGTTTGCAAGATGCCCGCTCTTCTTATGAAGCTCATTCCTGCAGGTTACCTGTCGACAGACACTATGAACATATTCACATGGTCGTTTCTGATCCTCGCTGTGATTTCTGCGCCAGCCGCCGCCGGACAGCTGTCAGGTAAGATTTAACTGAGGCTTACCAGCTGCAGCTCCTTATCCAATCTGCTGTTTGTTCTCTTCACTGCGAGTAGAAACACAGTAATGAGCAATTAGCCCAGTAAGCTTTTTGCTGTTAACCCATTAAAATAATTTTCTTTGGGGTGGCGGGTTTAACCACATCTGCAGCAGCGTTCAACATCTGGCCGACATGAAGGCATTTATTACACTAATAAAACCAACTTCAAAACAAGTGGAAGGAAGGAAGCAAATAGGAGAATAGATCTATACCCCGATCAGTTAATTGATATCAAACATGTAGGGGAGTTTGATACTTTAAATCAAAGTTGCCAAAGGGAGGTGAGCTGGTTTAAAGTTGTTTTATTTGACCGGCATCACTTGGCAGGTGTTGCATAAATCTTGTCTTGTTTGGCTCTCATCAGGTTCAGGTAACTAGACCTTGTATTTCAGAATGGTGTGGAATTTGACAAATATAGTGTAGCGAGGAAAAGTCAGACATTTAAAGCAAATTCTGCTGAGAAGTGAGAATATCATGAAACTCACACCACATGCAGCAGAGAAAGAAACCGCTTGCTCTGCAGAAAAATGGAAGTCAGACTTCTTTAGTATCCTCGAATGTGGAAACCCTGCCAACCATGTTTCAGAAGATGTTATTTGTTCTAATAATCAAGGCTGAAACCTATATCTTTTGCAGCCAATAGAAAGCATGAGGTCCCCACAGGGGCCTCCACCTGTCATCTCATGTGTTTTGATCATCATGGTCTCACATTAGCCTCAGGAGACAAGCATGAACAGAGATTACAAGACAGTGTTAGGAGAATTTTTCCCGATGTCTCAGTTCCGATTTGGATTAAGGAATGGCTGCGGCCCAAGACCGCGGAGACGTTAAGGATGAAGAGGGTGTTCAGGGGGCCGAATGCTTTGGTTTGTGAGTCAGAGTTGCTCTGAGACAGAGACAAGCAGTGAAATGATGGATGGGATAAGGGGCAAGAGTTGAGGAGAAAGAGTTTGGACTGAAGGGGAGGTGGCAAAATGTGTAGCGATGAATCCAGAGAATGGTATGAAAAGGAGAAAAGGGCAAAGGCGCGGCAGTGAATGGAGGGGCAGAATTACGCTGGAAAGCTGGAAAGATTTAGGAGGGAGTAAGAGGAGGATAAATGCGTCGACTTTGAAATATTTTTGGTATGTGCACGTTCACATCTGAGCGTTTTCATCAGGAGAGACTGGGAGTAGAGGCAGGGTGGAAAGAAAAGAATCATGATAAAAATTAGGGACCCCAGGGGGAAGTTACGGCACAAAAGGGAGGAGATGGAGTAGTTAAGCACAGATGAATCACTGCAGACAGGCCCCACATACAAACAGACACACACAGTTGGTTCATGGCCTGTTCTATCTGCATTCCCATAAAGGTTTACAAGCTTACTGTTACATGAAAGCTGCAAGAAGATACACAGCAAAAAAAAGTGGGGCTGTTTTTGTTCAGTGTGGCACTGAGGAAAAAAAAAACCAAAGTCAGGGTCACGCAAATCGTTGAAAGAGCTCAGCCAAGCTTAAAAATAAAGGGAGGAATGACTTTTAATGCCAAGAGGCACAGAGAGACGGAGAGGCAGCGAAGCAGAGGGTCGGTGGGACCTTTCATTTACTGCACACTCCCACATCAGGCCTTTTGGGTGGCAGCTTTTGTGTAGGTGCCTCGATTACACATGCACCAAAATCACAATATTTAATGAGGAGAATAAGCACGGCCGATGGGTTGCTGGAAAATGGCTTCCAGTTGAATCTTTCGGGAATACAGTGACAGGTTTTAAGTTAGAGGGCCGGTTGACAAGCTTGAGAAAGTCTTTACTCAGTGAGAGAAAAAAAGCTTTCTGCTATTTTGGTCATCAAAATATGATGATCCAATCTGTTTTATAAAGACAAGGAGAAGCCACACATTTACTTTGTCTGCTTTGCATTTTTCTTTATTCTCCAAAAAGTGGAAAGAATGAGAGAAAGAAGAGAACTATACCTGCCAAAAACGGCTCTTTCCAGTTCAGAAATACCTCTCATTTAAGTTGAAAGTTTGAGCTGTAAGCAGAGGACAAACCATCCGGAGAAGTTTACACTCAATATGTGGACGACGACGCTCTGTCCGGCATTTCTTGGGTGTGTAGCAGACATCTTGGCAGACGACCTGCAGGCCTTTCATTGTTTTTTCACAGAAATCCTGATTATGTTTAGTTTGTGTTGAGCTCTATGCTCTCTAAAGCTGTCTGAGCAGCAGCAGCAGCCACCCCCGAACAAGAGGCCTTTGTCCCTGTGTCAGCGCTGTCCTTCGCAGGTCAGCTCCACTATCAGTGAGGAGCATAAGATAGCCTGGCCCATTTCAAGCCACTTTGTTGGTGGATGAACTCTGGGTTCACCTGTTCTTATCATATCTGACTGACTGCAAAATCAAGCCTGTTCATTGTAAACGAACTTCACAAACAAATGAGTATTTCTGTGGTGAAAAGATCAGCTTCAACAATCAACCAAACAAAAACTATTCTGGTTATCAATTAACTGTTTAAGCTATTTATTAAACCAACATGTGAATTGTTGAGATTTGTGGGCTTTTTTGTGAATATGTTTCCATTTAGGCCTAAAATAACACAGTTTGAAAGGAATAAAATTGTATTTTTACACCAACAAGGTGATTCTCAGAGAGCTATTCATCAAAAACCTGGACAATTTTGGGATGGTGTGCGTGTCTTAAAAAAATGAGGAAGTAGAACAACTGGAGGACAAAAGAAGGAGTGTCAGGCCTAAAAAACTATCTACAGCAGATGAACAGGATCTGAAAGTGATGTCCTTAAGAAAGAGGAAAAAATCCAGCTGTGACCTGACAGGACCTGAGAGATGCATCTGGACCTTCAGCTGATCCATCTACTGTTGGCCCAAGCCTCATCAGAAATGGGCTCCATGGAAGGGTGGCTGTCAAGAAGCCGTTCTTAAGGAAGGGAAACAGGGAGAAAAGGCTGAGCTGTGCCAAATGACACAAGAAGTGGACTGAAAATCAGTGGCAACAGGTCTTATGGAGGGATGAATCCTCCCCAGAGCCCGGACCTCAACATTATTGAAGCAGTGTGGGATCATCTGACAGAGAACGGAACAAAAGGCAGCCCACATCCAAAGAAGAGCTTTGGGATGTCCTTCAAGAAGCCTGGAGAACTATTCCTGAAGACTCCTTAAAGAAATGACAGAAAGCTGGTCTCAGAGGGTTCAGGCTGTGTAAAGGAGCTCATATTGGACTCATTGGAATTGTATCAACGCTGTTTTTGTATTTTATATATTTTTTTAACCTAATTTTGTAAAGTGACAGATATCATTCATTTTTGCCACCTAACTGAATGGTAAAAGTCCAACATTAGACTCAGATTAATCAGCTGGAAGGTTTTAGTTTTAGATCATGCAACATTTCAGAAAAATAACCTGTTCTCTTGCTCCCTCCTCCTTCTCTTTTGTTAAAGACTTGGAGTTTGAACGCAGTCCCAGTACGATCATCTCTTCGCTGGGCAAGCCTGTCACAATGCACTGCGCTCTGAAGGGTACGGGGGGTGAGGAAGAGGAGCCTCCTGATGTAGTCTGGCTGAGAGACGACGAGCCACTTCAGTATGCAGACACCAACCAGTTCCAAGTTCCCACTGGCAGCAACAGTTGGACCATCATGAGCACTCTCAGGTAGGAAGCAGCTTTGTCTGCTGTCTCTTCATTATTATGTAGAGCTGAAGGAGATTTAAGTGTCATCTGTTGGGAGGCTGCCGCTCCTGGCCTGGAAATGTATCAGTCTGATTAGTCACTCCTGGATCTTTTCAAAACCTTTCAAACTCTTCCCTTCATACACATGACAGAATTGAGAAAGTCCAGCTACCCGATATGGGCTCCTATAAATGTGCGGTTCTATCAGGAAGCCACCAGATTTTATCTGAAGAGGGGAGCATTCAGTTGGAAGGTGAGTTCATCTGTAGAAGTTAGAGCTACAACTCAGGGATTTAGTTAAGCAGCTGAAGACCTGACTCTGCTAATCCTTTCTCAGGCCTCCCTCATTTCTCTGTGGAGCCTCAGCACACATCCGTAGTGGCCAATGTCTCACTGAGCCTAAGCTGTGTAGCACATGGACCTCCAGAACCGGTGAAGGTCATCTGGCTACAGGATGGCGCTCCTCTGAACTCCCTGAAAGACCCCGTGGCCCTGTCACCCTCTACACTCAACCTCACAGGTATCATTAATCCGTCTCATCAGGTGCCGCATAGGGGAGCCCGGTAGAATAAATGGCCTCTGTCAACTTCTCCATGGCTTTCATTCAGCTGTGGAACAAGCACATGTTCAATCATGGTGTGCACCACGAACCTCAGAAGTCAGATAAAAGAGCTGAGAATAAAGCTGCACTTATTATGCCGCACCTTGTCCTTAAAAATCTCACAGCAATATGTACACATAGAGGTTGGGCTCTACTGCGTGTGTCACTTTCTCTTAACTATGCTTCAGCTTTTTTTGCATTACCAACTCACTGCAGACATAAAAAACAAACCAAACAATACAACTTTATACTTAACAAGTCTGAGAGTCTTGCCTTTAAGCAAAAGTTAGACCTTTTTGAAAAGCTTATCGGGTCAAATGGTGGTTTAAATCAGACCAACTGTCTTCTTATGCAGGTGCTACTCACCTGTTAAGTAATGGAAATGTTTCCAAATCATTAAATCTGTGCTTCCCATTCTTGCATATACTGATTAGATTTAACGTTTAGATTAGTCAAACCACTAAGAGAAGCAATCTGCCCTATTTTAACAAAGCCAGAATGTTATGTTTGCACCACATTATGAGCTTAAAAAGCTTCACATTCTGGGCTTTAATCAGGCTCGTGCAGCATAAAAATGATATGCAACATACGCTTGTTGTGTGCGACTCTTACGCCCTTCTGCAACTGAAGACAAAGGTCTTTGAGATATATGGTCCTCTGTTGTCTTAATTAGCAGCAGCACCTGTAAAAGTGTTGGTTTAAGGAATTCCCTGTGAGGTCTGCAGGGGATTCAAAGCACTTCTGCTGCTGCTGAACACCTGGATTTGAACTTTTTTCACCTTTTTTATGGAAATGAAAACTCTGCATTTTGTCTCAGTTTTATGATGTTGAGCCAGATCGTGGTAATGAACTTTATAGCAGAGTGCAGCCACGGTGGATTTTGAGGTCGGAGCTGGTGAGGTTCTCTGATGAGGAACTTGGAAATTCTTTGGGAATGGAACGGAAAGTATGGGGAATACCGCCACTAAACTGTCGGCCCATAAAATGTAAAAAAAGATGCTCCGTAAATAGCATTCTCTATAAATTAGTATTTCAAACAGCTGTCCAAATATAATAAGTTTACATGCAGTTAAATTAAACAACAAATAAAAAGCTAAGAAGTTATTTCTACCATTGTAGAAGTTTTTGACACATAAGAAGATGCCAATTTAAAAGATGTATTTGTAATTTAGATGTATTTTCATGACCTGCTTCAGAACAAAAGTGTTTCAAAGACTTCCAAATGTTCCTTTCATGGCTGAGACAAAACCGCCAACTAACCACCCTCCCCTGAGAAAGCCTGGTTGGCGCCTTGCCAGTGAGTGGGTAAAAACAGAGCAGCAAACATAAGAGTGACAACTGGGAGATGGAAAACTGATGTGCAGAGGACACACAGAGATAAAAGACAGGAGAGAAAGGGCTTGAATGCAGCCCACAGCTGCCTGCCCCACAGCACGCATGTGTTAAAGCCAGAGGCAGGAGGACAGGCAGAGCAGGCTGAGTCAGACGGAAGGAGGGCGTATTAGGCAGCACAGTTCAACTCAACCATCTTGTTTGACTCATCGGAGCAGGCTGTGTTGACTGGAACCTGTTTGACGTTAACTTACACTCATTTCTTTGGAATGGACAGTTGCTCTGGTAGGCCACAGTTTGAACCACAGCAAATACAAAAATAATCTTTCGAGAAGCCCATAAAGAGAAATGGCACGAAGAGCATTTCAAATCGTAAGAAATCAAGTATGACGCATATTTCCCATGGTGGTTTTCTTAAGGAAAGTCTCACATTGAGTTTAATATTCTTGTTTTGTATAAACATACATTTATTTATATATATATATATATATATATATATATATATATGCTTTCTCTGAGCATTAAGCACCTAAACCAAGTTTTAGAGATGGTTTAGGTAGGTTCACTCCCACTAATCTTTGATAAGACAGAGTATAGTCAGTGAAAAATGTACTTTACTGAACAGTAGAGCAGGATGTTAAAGGGTTTAGGGAGGAAAACCATTTTGTTTGTCTCGTTAAAGTGGTTCTAACCTCATATTCACGTATAGTGCTGTGTCTGCTGAAGCCAGATACTCGATAATGTTAACTTGTAACTGAGCACCCAGTGGTGGCAAATGAGATGGCCACTATTCAACCTGGGTGGTAGCTTCCCTGTGCCTCGGCCGGGTATTAGCAAGACGGTGCTATTAACTAGGACACCTGGGCTAGAAACCCACTGGAATAATGCTCTCTTGGATGGAAATTGACATGTTTGGCAACTAGTTTTGTTCAGAGGCCGACGACCTACTGAATTATTCACCGATGTGGTAACTAGCATAACAAAAACAGCTCGATCAGCTAATGATTTGGCTCATCTTCTTCTTTTATGTTGAGAGGCAGATTCGCTGGTACGCCATCCTTACCATCTTAGCCGGTACCCTAAACCTGAAATCAGTTACTACATTGATCTCGATGGGGCTTAGACAAATGAGTAACTTCCCAGGTTGAAAGAGCAGTCGCCTTCTCATGTGCCACCACCAGCGGATCGATTAGTAGTTTGATTCTGCGGGGATATAGCCTCCAACCACAAGTAGACTACTAGCATATAGTTTACTGAACCATAACTTGGCGTTAGTTTGACATTTTGAATCAACTAGCTGACATTTCAGAGCAGCCTGGTTCTTTTTGTAGATTTCAGTCAGATTGAAGTTGACTTTGGGTGCGCAGTAATGTACAGCTTTAAGATGATATATATTTTTCATCTTAAAGCATTTAAACCATGAAGCATAATTAGGGCTCTCCTTCAACTTGTGTCACTCAAAGAAAGGAAGCAAGGGGAACACGCTCTGTTCCCAGCTGACATTAACACTGTTGATCAATACTGAAGATCTTGAGCTTCCTGTTAAAGGCCAAATACGATATTTTCAGCTGGTTTTTGAGAAGTTGATTTGCGGTTCGCTGATGGGGAAGGAAGGAGACAGATGAGCATGTGGCGCAATCTCAAGATGGCCTGATGAGTACTTAATCTGCCAACACAGCCAGTGGTCATTCTTCACTCTCCCCTCCCTCTTTTTTCCTCTCTCACCCAGCGAGGATCGTACCCCCTGTTCTTTTTCCGGCCCCAACACAATGGAGGCATGGTGCCGTTGGCGCAGGACAACACACTGCGTGATTCTGTCTCAGTTTGTGGCCGATTGACAATGTTGGGGTGTTAGATAACGGTGGTAAAACTCAAATGTCACATGTTTGAGAGTGTGAGCCTGTGTTGTGTTGTGGAATGCTTGGAGTGTGTGAGCACGCTGTGACTCACTTTGTGAGAGGATTCATTTTCTGTTCAAAGTCAGTGTGTCATGGCGTCGTCCCCTTTAGAGGCGCCCCAAGCTTTTGAAGGCTGAAGTTCAGTCTTTTGCATCTAGACCTCAGCATGACCACCCTCTTTGTTCTCTTAACTATGCTTCAGCTTTTTTTGCATTACCAACACGCTGCAGACATAAAAAACAAATCAAACAATTCAACTTTATACTTGACAAGTCTGAGAGTCTCGCCTTTAAGCAAAAGTTAGACCTTTTTGAAAAGCTTATCGGGTCAAATGGTGGTTTAGATCAGACCAACTGTCTTCTTATGCAGGTGCTACTCACCTGTTAAGTAATGGAAATGTTTCCAAATCATGAAATCTATGCTTCCCATTCTTGCATATACTGATTAGATTTAACGTTTAGATTAGGATGAGGACAGCGTTGCTTGAGTCAAACCACTAAGAGAAGCAATCTGCCCTATTTTAACAAAGCCAGAAGGGTTTTCACACGTTTGCACCACATTATGAGCTTAAAAAGCTTCACATTCTGAGCTTTAATCAGGCTCGTGCAGTATAAAAATTATATTTTTTTTGTCAGAATCTCTCGAAACGTTTTCAGGAAGAAACACTTCACTTTCATTTCACATTAAATTTGTTCCTTAATCATCAGTCAGTCATAGCATATTATTGTCAAAGCAATTTTGAGACCTGGTCTGACTTAGTCAGTGTTTGAAGCTGGAAATACCACAATTATCAGGCTTTCTGATGAACACCGATAAGTACAACAATTCCAAGTATTTCCTTGTAACAAAACATTTATAGATCATTTTATAACAATTTTTCTCGCTTTTTTGCCTTGTGCTGAGCTGCAAAATGAGAAGATGGAGCAGAAAATGACCCTTAAAGCTAAAGAACAGATGGTTATTTGTTTTGTGAAAGAGAAGATTCTACAAGTCAGCTAATTCTCTCTGAAAAATGTGCTTTCACATTACCTAGCACATGCCAACTTATCACGATAGTGTTTACAGAGAGATCGAGTGACTTCATGGAAACTTTTATCCTCACACAGTTCGCTGTGTTTCTCACATCCAAATTATGTCCACCCCAGCATGCTGAGCAAGGATGTTTGGCTTGGAAAGACCTGAAATGTTCAACTTCACACATTCATGCTTAATTTTTCTGTCCAGGTCTTAACAGAACCAGCACCTTCTCTTGTGAGGCCCATAACCGCAAGGGTGTGGCCACCTCCGGATCCGGCACCATCACCGGTGGGTGAAAAGCACCGAGGCTTTGATCCTCTTCAGTTTCAGAGTTCTTTGCTGTTACTACATGTCTTTTTGTTGTTCTTCCTGCAGTTCTTCCGTCCCAGCCTCAGAATGTGAGAGCCGTGGACATCACCCAGACAACGCTGCGCTTATCGTGGCAGCCTGGTTTCGGAGGCGACTACCCAATAATCCGCTGCTCTGTTCAGGTGAGACAACATTTGGAAGATGTGAAAGGTGAATACCAAAAGCAGCTGATAAACTCTGGCCTGGAAAGATCACTGCGTGTTAAACAAACACATCGTTACCCGTCTGTTTGCGGAACCGATTCTAAACACCACAGCTTTACCTTCTTCGAAGCGAATATTAAGGAAAAGAGAGCTTGTGTTTCTTTTCTTTGCCGAACTCATCCTCTTCCCCTCCCTGCTTTATTCATGCACCAGTGGATCAGGTTTCACTCTGGGAAAGTGGCCTCCTGGACTAATCTTATGTAGCACCACTCCCTCCCCTTGTGTCTCTGCCACTATCCTTCTTTGTGGCTGTTACAGCTCATAACTGAGAGGAGGAACGTTTTCTCCTGGAGAAGGGAGCAGTGCAGCACCACCCCTAGACGTCTGGTTCTAATAAAGCTGCCCCTCATGCCTCTTGCTACTCCTGCACCCCCCTCCCCTCTGCTCCCCACAGGGGAACAAGACAAGGGGCCTGCTTCAGCAGAATGGGGCAAAAATCTGAATTTAACGGTTCATTGTGTAGTGAAGAGAAACATGAAAAAGGCTCCGATGTAGAGAGGAGAAAGACTTCACTGTGCCCCATGAAGGCATGAAAGAGGGATGAAAGGAAAGAGGACAAATGAAAGGAGTAGAAAACTATCTGTGAAAGAGAAAAACAGGAAAAGGCAGTGGCAGCAGGTATTGTGGGTCTGAACCATACAAGAGGAATGCAGACTGAAGTGTGACTCTGGCCTGAGTTGTACTAGTCAATTAAAGGCACTTGCTGGATGGATGGTGATTCATCGAGTTTCAGCTGTTTTTCATTCGCTGCGTCTCACAAACACTCATATGCTGCTCACTCACACAGCTTCCTATTTACCGGACTCACGTTTGAGGAAAACGCAGTGACCTCTGAATATTTGGGATTTTACACTCAAAGTGACAGTTATTTACATGTCTCCAGCTCCGTCAAGCGTAGCCTGAAGCCTGCAGGAGCCGTTTGATAATGAGCAGTGCAGCAGAACAATGGTCCATACCAGCAACTTTAATGTGGTTTTATTATTGCTTCAGCGGAGAGTTTTTCCTGCCGCTTGTTCCTCTTTAAATGTGTTTACCACAGAGAGTTTGCAGACTCAGCAGGTTTCTGCCTCTGTTCTTTGGTTGATGAGTCCTGCTTTCTGTGCACCTTGCTGCGCGTGGGTCACGTTATACGGTTGATACGTGTTTTCATTAGTTTGCAGAAAAGCTTGTCCTTTTTTCATGATGCGGTGCAAAAGAAAGTAAATCCTCCTTCAGTTTTAAGCTTTTACATATCTGGACGTAATAAGAAATCTTCTGGTCCTTAATAGTTCTTGAAATCCCGTAAAAAGAATCTCAGATGAGCAACATCACATGAAATATTGCATTCAGTCATTATTTGCTTGACAAAAACAAAATGCAGCAGCAGTGTGTGAATAACTAAGTCCACCTTTACTGCTTCTGGGTAAAATGTACATTATTAATCAATCATCTGCAGATGTAATCACCTCCAAGAAGCACTGGAACATTCTGATGAGTGTTAACTAAATAAACTTTGGACAGACCAGAGCAAAGTGGAGATGTTTGGTCCTAATGCACAGCAGCACGTTTGGAGGAAACCAAACACAGCATATCAGCACAAACACCTCATACCAGCTGTCAAGCACGGTGGTGGAGGGCTGATGATCTGGGCTGGTTCTGCAGCCACAGGACCTGGGCACCTTGCAGTCATTGAGTCCACCATGAACTCCTCTGGATACCAAAGTATTCTAGAGACAAATGTGAGGCCATCTGTCCCACAGCTAAAGCTGGGCTGAAACTGGCTCATCAACAGGACAAAGATCCCAAACACAGCAGCAGATCTACAGCAGAATGTGGGAAAAAGAAGAGAATCAAGGTGTTGCAATGGTCCAGTCAGAGTCCAGACCTCAGCCTGACTGAAATGCTGTGGTGGGACCTTAAGAGAGCTGTGCAGAAACCAATGCTGCAAACCTCAATGAGCTGAAGCAGCGCTGGAGAGAAGAGTGGGCCAAAGGTCCTTTGGTTAAACAGATAATGACACAGTGTAATATGTCATGTGTTGTTGTTCATCTGAGGTATTTACCTCCTTTTAAGACCTGGTAAGAGACCAGCTGTCCTTACATGTCATATATTAGAAATGAAAGTGGGTGTACTTTTTTATTTTTAATGGCTGTAAAACCTGAAAAAACTAGCTATTGTTATTAATTATTTATTTATGGAGGCTTACGTTTAAACCACTTTTATATTAAAAGACAAAGTTAACACAGAACTTCTTCTTCTGGTTTTATTTCAGTTGTTTTGAATGTGTTTGTTTCTGTTAAATGCATCTTTTTTCTGTTGCTCCATTTGTTTCATGTTAAAATTATTTTCATGATAAGTTTTTTGAGACTTTTTCCATTGGAAACATCAGCCTCCTCTTCCTGTTTGTGCCATAAAGCAATAAAACAGAAAAATAAGGTCTAAATGCTCTGTAAAGACTGTAACAATTGAATTTTTGTTATCTCAATGTTCCAGGCCAAGCAATCAGGAGAGTCTTTCCCAGCAGGCCCAGATAAGACGATCCACAACCAGAACGTGAACATCCCACCAGCCACCCACCTCATTGGGGACTTGGAGCCCCACAGCCTCTACTCTGTCAGGGTGGCCTGTCACAGCAGCCAGGGCCCTTCAGACTGGTCACCCTGGATGGAGCTACGTACCAAAGAAGGAGGCGAGTCTGTTTGTTTTCACCCTGGATGTCTTGTCTGGATGTGTGAGTGTGCAGAAGTGTGTCAGGGTCAGGGCTGCCTTATCTGGCTTCTGACTGAGCACAAGTCCAAGTATCCTCCCATTCTTTCTGCTCCCTGTAACCAGGACAGAACAGAAGCTACACGAGTTGTGTTTTATGATGCTTTGGTCTGTGATTATGGGACACACTTTAGTGAGGCCAGCAAAAGCTTTAAGACTATTTATAGCATGACAGAATGCTTTAATATTCAAACAGTTGCACTTAAAAACACTGTTTTTATGGGCCTAGCTACAATGTGCAGGGTTTTCGAAGGAGATAATTATGACTCAAGTGTACAAATCTGATATTTACTCCTCCGTTTTTTGTGTTTCGATGGTTTCTTAAGCCTTTGGCTGTCGCTTTGACTGTTTAGTCTAGAAGTGAAGTCGTGGGCTCCTAAAAGTTACCTTCCATGGCCTCTGCAGCACTGCAGCCGTACAGATCATTTCACACCTTTGTGGAAGAATGTCTCAACGGAAACTGTTATTGTCTGGCGGCTGATTGAAAATCCTTTCATTTCTTGGTTTGTTTTAAAGTGAATTGAAGTAATTGCGGATCTGAATCTGTGTTTCAGCTTTATTCTGAGTGAGTAAAGGCAAACTGGTCCCACATTTTATGATAACAATGAGTCAGAGAATTGTGTTACAGTGACGAGTTCATCATAATAGTCCTTCCTGTGCCCCTTTTACTCAGTCTGTGTTCATGAAGGATACCAGATGCGGGTGACTGTGCCTCTGTGAAGCCAGTCTCTAATATAAACTGTTGAGGCAGAGAGGGTAACTGGTATAGGAGGGGTAGACGAGCTGGAGGTTGTGGAAAGGGAGGGTGGACGTTAAATTCTCCTGAAAGGCTTCAGTTAGGATTGCAGCACTCTGTCAAACTGTAATGTTAGGCTGCTGTGTGTTTGACTTTAAACGGAGGTGGGATTTTCCATGCCAGCTTATGCTGTCTTTACCCCTGGATAAATAGGATGGAAATAGTGTATACTAAGAGGAGAGAGATGCCACAGGAGGAATGACCGGGGCTTTCCATAAAGGAGCTGCTTATGAACTGAGAACACTCCAACACAGCATTTCTCATAAACAGGAAAATCAAAAGAGAGAAGTAGAACTCATTGAAATGCTTGCTACAGCTGGGATTTACAAGTTTCAGTTCTTTATTTAACAAAAAACTTAGAGCATGTTTAGTTTCGATTCAGGAAAAAATTGAAAGATTTGATAATGACATTTGAACGAATTCTGCTCGACTCTTTTGCCAACAGATCCATGATCTGTTCCTTTCCAGATGAATCACAGAGTGAATAAAAACGGATCCAGACTGTGGTTAAAACCAGTTCAGGAGGCACAAGCTGGCTTTCCACTGACGTTTTCGCTTTGCATTCAGTGGGAATAAGAAAATGTGAATGGAAACTTAAAAGTTGCTAAACCTTCCTGTTTCGAGGAAGACTTTGTTAATTATGTCTGACCTGCAAAAAAAAATAAGACGTGACACACCAGCACTTTCCCAGATTGAATATATTATCCCAAATATTCCCAGAAATGGAAGCAACTCCTGAAGAAAAGCCCTCTTATCTTAATTTTCTTTTGTGGATGTTTGTCCAGTTAGGACTTCTATTGCCGTCCTCTGGCAACACAACGCATCTTTTTTTTATTTGCTTCAAAGCTGTGAATGGAAACGTGTCTGATTCACATTTCCTTTTTGCTGCTTTGCAAAAAATTGCCTCAGATTTGCTTTGCTTGTGATTTGAGTGTTGAATGGAGCGAGATTAGTATCAGTTTCCACATCTTTCTCTATGCTTACAGTGGTGCAGACTGACAAAACATCCAAAAACCCCACTTCTTGATTCCTAAATTCCTCTCTGCTGTATTTCCCTCAATAAATCGTGAGGATATCTAACATATCTTTTACATATGTTACTCTGAAAAGGACATCCCTGTTTTCTGCTGCTCCATCTCCTCCTGAGATTTTATACGCTTCAATTTATGACAGACTCCGCTTCTGCCAGCTTTTTTGTTCTCATATCTATCATCCATTTCCCTTTTAGTGAGCTGGGCTGTCTTGCACTTACGTTCTTGTGTTGATCTTTTCATACCTCAAATCCTACACAAATTGCTGAGGGAGTCATTTCCTGCAGCCCCAACAAAGCCGGACAATTTTACTGTGAATCCAGGCTTTAAGCTCCATTCCTTCTTCTTTCCTTTCCCTCCATATATTTTGACCTAGGATGACATCTTTCCAGAGCACACAGCAAGGCACTGTGGGAAAAAAACAGAAAAAAGTGGGTTTATGGTGGGAGTGGGGAAGGAATGGCTGGAAAAGTATGGAAATGGGAGAAAGGGGCGCTTTGAGAAAACACAGATTTTTGCCATTTTCCCAAAGCCCGCTTTTCTCCCTGGAGGATGTAAGAACATAAGAGAGGAGGGAGGGGGGAGCTGGTTGGTGGGAGAGGAAGTGAGGAACCTTTTTCACCCTGTAAATCCTACAGCTGCAGTGAGATTATATTTACATATCCAATCTGTGAATTCCCAGAATAACTGCAGAAATGCATCTTCGCCAAAGACAAAAACAAACAAACTAATAAATGTTCAGTGAGACTTAAACATTTGTTCTGTCACTTACGTCTAAACCCTGAAAGAGACGGAGAAATTACTCACGAGACGTCCTGATGGAAGTGAGTCATGATGAAGTTCTGTTTATTTAGTTACCAGCAGAAATGTAACTTCATTTCCAAGAGGGGACACAATGTTCTGCCACGAAACTGCAATAAAATCGAAACAAGGTGGATGTCCTCAGAGGTTGTGACATTTTTGATGACACTAACATTTGTGAAAATATGTTCTCTGTGAAGTTTGTGGAACGGACTCCAGATTCCAGGGTTATATAATAAGTCCACAGCTGTTTACTGTGGCCAAAAAGATGACATAAAGCGCACAGAAAGAGAAATATCAATGTTTAGATATGTCCATGTGTGGTCATTTTTAAATGAAGGTGTGAACAGAAGTCTTTTTAATAGTTTTATTCCACCTCACAGTTTTACATCGACAGTTTTAAATACTATGAAAAAGGCAGCGGCATTACCACAAAGAGGGCAGCAAGGGAGAAGAAAAGTTGGCCTTAAAGAGATGGAAAACAGGGAAAGAAAGAGAAAAGGTGTGTGCAACAAAGAAGTGGAGGAGGGGGCAGAAGGGATGATGAAGCATAGGTGGAACCGAGCTGCTGGAACGAGCTCGACTTGGAGGTTGTTTTTGTTGCTGCTGGCAGGCAGACCAGGGACCACATGTGGAAACAATCACCCACTAAACATTTCCTGATAACATCATCCACACTGTAGACTGGCCCATGTTTCTCCAAACTCACTGTGACTGAGCTCATGTGTGTGTGTGGGGGGGGGGTGTCCGGCTAGTTTGTATGACATTTAAAGCCAACAGACGCAAGGAAGGAAGGACTAACTCAAATGCCAACAAAGAGAATAATCCCTGTCTCTTCCTTGTGAAAAGGTTTCTTGGAATTTTATGCTATACAGAGCATCAATCACACACACACACACACACGAACAAACCATTTCTGGCATGTTATCCAGCTTGGTTTTCCCTCCACTGGGTATTTCAGCTTGCAGCCGCTTTCGCTCTCTCCCAGAGGCAGGAAAGGGGGGACTAAAGCAGAGACATTGGTCCGAGAATTTCTCCTTCTGACACAGAGAGAGCACATTGGCTTATGAAATTCCCTGTCTGCGATGCCCTCGGGTGCCTTTTTCTCTTAAAAGAACAGAATTCCTCACATTCTCCAACATCCTCTCCATCCAGATGTTGCAGCTATGTACACCCTGGAGGCTGTAAGCTGTCAAAACAACACATGCCTGGCTAACCCTTGCCCGCTGGCCTCTGTCCACTGAGCCCACATCTCAGCACCGCTGTCTCCTCTTTCGTACACCCTCTCACCATTATCCTTCTCCAACCTTACATCAGCTCATTTACAAATAGCTTCGGAACTGTGTGAAAAGGAAAATGTTGTTGATTTCAGTTGTGTTTTGTGTTTCAGTGCCGGAGAACCCACCTGTTAACGTGACTGCCAAGCCGAATGGGACCGAGGTGCTTCTGGCATGGGAGGAGCCTCCGGGGAAGCTGAATGGAGAGCTCCAGGGCTACAGGGTGGAGTACAGCTCACCTTCTGCACAAAAGGTAAGCCAGGGACACATGTAACGCAAAAACAGTCACTTTACACATAAGCCAAAGGTTATTGGATCCAGATTCTGATTCGGACTGACATCAAGAGATAACTTCTAAGTTGGGCTGTGCCCCTGCTCTGGTAAAACTTTCTTGAGTTATCCTGCCAACAACTGTAGTTCCCCAGTTTGACTTTGGCAGAGAAACAAAGAAACTGCTCCAAACACTCAGTCTCATTTGGCAGAAATGAGAACAAAACACATCTCAGAGAGTCAACACATTTGGGCCTAATCTTGGCTGGATTTGGTGCTTATGACTCAGCTGGGGCGCTGGGAACTGTTATGTGAGCCAGATGTTGCCCAAAGGTCATGAGCTGGGCCTGACTTGGGTTATGGCATGTGTTAAGTGGCCCAAAGGTCGTGTCTGGTTGATGCGCAGCTCAGTCTCGGCAGCCAAATATACCCTGAGTTAATGTCATCAGCCAAGTTCAAATGCGCCATAAAGAAACTTTCACTATTTAGGAAAGTTGTGATAGTTCCTGAACTTGTTCACAACATTAACAGATACTAATTGACAAAGAGAATATCCTCTTTGTCTGGCACTGACAAACCCAGTCTTTTTCTTTTGTTGGCAGTTTGTTGTAGATACTGGATTGGACACTGAGCTGTCAATCAATCTGTCTGCCCCCCTGTCCAACGTGTCTTTTCGAGTGTGCGCCTATACAGAGGCGGGTCAAGGACCCTGGACCCCCATACAGACTCTGGTGCTTACTTATCCTGGTGAGTAGCAGCTTTTTCATTTTGATATAAAAGAAAAAAAACACATTTGACTGATTTTAAGCTTCTTATCATATAGAACTCACTAGATTTCAGTGTTTTTTTACACCAGTTCTGCCAACATTTTGCCTTATTTTAGTTGTTATGGAATAAAAATGGATGTTTTTCTCCTGAGAATCAAAATACTGACGTAAACTCTGCTTTTTTGCCTAATCCCACAGACACAGAAAGATATACGGGTGAGTAAGCACTGAAATTATACATGCAAACCTACAAACACACTCTGATGTGACCTCTCAGAGAGGCTCAAAATGACACAGTGACAGTGGAAGTGAGCTCAGGGCTTTTTCCGACACAGAACTTCTCTTTTTCGCTCTGTGACTGGATTCCTCTGTGATAGTTCCATTATGTGTATTTAAGAGAAAAAAGGAAGGAAGACAAAAACGAGAAGAAAGAGTCCCAGAGAGACAGGAAAGTGGAAGATGGGTTCAGGAGGGTGAATGAGGAGACGCGTCATAAATATTTATAACCGGCTGGGGCAGTGTAGCACCTCTGTTTGCTTTGTCTAATAGAACCAGACAACAACAAGAATGGAGGGAAAAGGAGAAAAAGAGGCAGGGAAAGTTGGGGGAGGATGAGTGTGAATAGAAAGAAAAGTTGAAAACAGTGGCTGGAGGTTGTGATTGTTTAGCAGGAGCTTGTGTGGGAGACAGAGGCAAATTATAACACGAGTGACTCCAAAAAGAATGTGTTTTAAGTGATAGGGAGCCAGATTTAGCTGAGGTTATTCAATCAATTTGAACAACTGAAACATGTCTTTACAACCAATAATGCTGTATGTATACACCTGCTGAGAGGTTTTACATTTCAGGGCGTAAAAAAAAGTAAGAATTAGCCCTTAACAGGTCTTAAAATGATGTAAATACAACCTTAGATGAACAGCAACATATTATGCAGTGCTATTCACTGAACAAAAACTAAGACAAAATGGAGAAGCGGTGTATGACCTTTAGTAGCTATAACTTGAAGTAAATGTTTCCTGTGAGACGTTATCAGTCTCTCTCCTGGTTCTGGAGGAATCTCGGCCACTCTTCTCTCCAGCGTTGCTTCAGCTCATTGAGGTTTGCAGCATCGGTTTCTGCACAGCTCTCTTAAGGTCCCACCACAGCATTTCAGTCAGGCTGAGGTCTGGACTCTGACTGGACCATTGCAACACCTTGATTCTTTTCTTTTTCCCACATTCTGCTGTAGATCTGCTGCTGTGTTTGGGATCTTTGTCCTGTTGATGAGCCAGTTTCAGCCCAGCTTTAGCTGTGGGACAGATGGCCTCACATTTGACTCTAGAATACTTTGGTATCCAGTAAAAAACAGTAAAAATAAAACCAGCCCTCCACAGGCATTGTGTTAACACACACCTGGCAGCAAACTGCCAAAATGTCCACTTTTATAGAGGTGCTCACACTTGCTGATGATCAGTTCGTCAATTATTGATCAGCAGCACCTGGCTGCTACTTACCCTCTTATTTCCTTTGGAAGCAGGAAGGAAGGACTTCACACGGCTTCCATTATATGTTGTTGTTCATCTGAAGTTGTGTTTTTCCAGTGTTAGACCTGATAAAGATCAATAGATTCTTTTATCCTGTCCTGAGATTTCACTTAATTGCTGTTTTTTAAATCCTGTCTCTGTCCATACATTCTTCTCTCAGACCCATCATCGCCCCCGGCCTTTTCCTGGCACTGGTGGTATGTGGTGATGGCCATTGCTGGTGCTGTGGCCATGGCTGTGCTCATGGCTGTTTACGTGGCCAAGCTGCGGCGCAAGGAGACGCGCTTTGGGTGCGTAGGCTGTTTGTCTTCCCCGTGGGTGGAAGGGAGGGACTCAGTAGCTGTGCCAAACCAATATTTTTAATTATTTTCAGCATCTTGACCCAGTTGCTGCACTTGTGCACACATTTTGAGAAGAAGGCACTTGCTTTGATAGACTTTTGTGTATTATGTTCACACGTTTTCTGGACTGAACACTCTTTGTGTTTTGTCCCTTTGTGTCTGATGTATGGTTGCTTTCACAGAGAGGCGTTCGAACCCATGATGGAGAGCGGCGAACTGGTCGTCAGGTATCGCGCTCGCCGCACCTACAGCCGCAGGACGACAGAAGCCACACGTGAGTCCTCTCTGCCCCTGCATGTTTGTTCGAAAACTGAGGCTCTAAATTTGTACCTGACTGTCACCACAACAGGAAGAGATGCTTTCAGTAGCGTGTCTAAACCTGTCTCAGTCCTCGGGGGTAGGCTGTTGCACAGAAAGATGCAGAACAGCGTCTCCTCTCACCCCGGGGGAATGGCATAGTGGAGGGAGATTGTTGCCTCTCATGGCACACAATGACAGCTCTGTTCTCCACATTTCAACGCAGAAATCACTTCCTCTGCTTGTTTGGTTGATCAAAGCCTGGAACACAAACAACTAAGAGTTAATTCACTTCAGACACCACAGCTGTGATCAAAGTGTTCAGTCAGTAGACGCATTCCACAGCCCGGTGCTGTTATATCATGCAAGGTAATCTTTTTATAGTCACGTCGATTGGATGTGCAGCAAATCCCTTCATTAAGTTAGACTCAATCAGGCATGAATGGCCAAATGCAATTTGGCTTGACAGACAAAGTAAATGATGGGGAAACTTTATAGCATGGGAGAGGATCAAGATGTCAAAAAGGGGATACAGTTACATCAGGTAGCAAATGGATTCATGCACCTCTCCAGAGCATGGCTTAACAACAGATGGAGGAGTTACCTTCCTGCTCCGACTGGACTCAGGAGCTAATTCCTTTGGGAGTAAAGTGGGAGTCGGGAGAAGTCTCATCCAGGTGGAGCAATGACTTTCTGCTACAATGAAGTGCTTTACAGTGGTTCGTGTGCCGTCCCCACCCATTAGCCCCTGTGAGTCTGCACGATTACAGAGAGAGATATGAACCTGTAAACACACAATGCAGTCTCAGATTTCACACAGCTGGGTCACATTCAAGCCTTGACAGTGTCCCTGACGTGCACACAATATTTGTATGGTCCTCCTGCACAAGTTTCAGCTTGCTGGAGCTACAAAGAGGCCGGGGGGGAAATGCAAAACTGCAGAAAACAAAAAAACTATTCAGGAAGTTAAAGAAGTGGAGCCAAGAGAAGGAGATGAGGAGATAATGTGTGTTTTGAGTGAATGATGGAAAGTGCACCTGGAATAAAGGACAGGGTCAGATAGGATGGATTTGGACGATGTTTATGCTGCTGATCTTCAGTTTTGGCTATTTCCTTAGACAAAGTCAGATCCTTGGGCTGTGCTTATTGCTTGCATATGCTAGTAGCTGGTCACGCCAGCATGTGTTGTAACATGCTTGTGGACTCAGTGCATTTTTGTCCAACATGAGACAGATTAATAGCGTAGAAACAGCTGGAGGGAGATCACTGAGCGTGTTGGTGCCTTGTCACATCCTGGCCCAGATGTGAAAACGGAGCTAATGTCTGTAACGCTGACTGCTCACAACCAAAGCTCTTTGACAGCCAGCTGTGGAAGAAAAACTGAAACAAACATGTCGAGCAGCTTTAATCCTCTGACCTCATCTCTGTGGGACACAAACCTGGTTCCCACCGGATCACATGGCCATGTGTCCCACACCTAAAAAAAAAAAGGGGGACAAAGAGGCACGTTTTTAGATCCCTTTAAATCCCTTTAAAGAAGACTTACTCCAGTTTTTATTCTCCTCTTCTTTTAATCCCACTTAATTATTACTCGTTTTGTTATTGAATCCCTACTTCAGTTGTAACTCTGCACTGAAAATAAAATTTATTATCCTTTTTGTGACTTTGCAGACAGGATTATTGTTCTTTAGTTATGTTCTTATTTTCATTGTGGTCATTTGGTCTGTTTTGGTTTCACCAACACTTTGATTTTGGCTTGGTGTTGCGCACTATGTGTTAAAACTAAGTGAAGCTGCTTGATCATGTTATTCTCTCATGTCTGTGCTGTTAATTAAAACTCTGCAAGCAGCATTGACTTCTCTTATTTCTTCAGTGAACAGTCTGGGCATTAGCGATGAGCTGAAGCAGAAGCTCCAAGATGTGATGGTGGACAGACATAAACTTACTCTTGGAAAGACTCTTGGAGAAGGTAATGTTTTATAGTGTAAAGGAGACTCTTAAATACACCTTATATCTTGATTGTTCAGTAGTTGGGAGCCAGTGCATGCTGCACTTTTTCATCTGGAGTTGTTCCTGAACTTTTTTAACTGCTTCTTTTTGTGCTTCATCAGGGGAATTTGGCTCTGTGATGGAGGGACTGCTGACTCAGGAGGAATCTGTTCTCAAAGTTGCTGTCAAGACTATGAAAAGTGAGTAGACAGTAGAAGCACTCAGCATTCCCCACAATGAATCTCTTTATCTTTGGAACACGAGCCACTTGATGGGCTGCTCCTCGGGTCAAAAATTCACAAGTGGACATGGCAAAAATCTTGTTTTATGATCAATAAACAGACAAAGACTCAGCTTGTGGAAAACATTTGCAGAAGAAAAAGTTGACCCCACATAAAGTGTACCATCAAATTAAATTGTTAGTTGTTTTAAAACCGAATATGACTCAGAAATGAGGGGAAAAAACGCACCACCCTCTTTTAATTCGTGTCAGTCTCAAACCGTGAAGAATTAAAACAAATAAAGCGGTGAAAACATGTCACAGTTGAATAAATCCACGAGGTTTTTCCCTGGAAACCTGTGAACCTTACTGAGGTAAACAATACAAAGTGGTCTCACCATGTGAACTGTCTCCTCTCCAGTTGCCATCTGTACCCGCTCTGAAATGGAAGACTTTCTTCGTGAAGCCGCCTGCATGAAAGAGTTTGACCACGCCAATGTCATGAGGCTTCTAGGTGAGTCAGGAGTTAGCTGCTGGAAGTCTTTTCTCATCTTCCCCGTGTGGTATTTAGCCATTTAGGTTCTGAAATATTGAATCTGAAAACCCGAAACAACGTAGGTGAATTAAATTGTGTGCTGTTCAGTGAATATCTGTCCCAGTCCCAGAGGATGATACATAAACCTCACTGCAAGTGGTTTTCATTGGAACCACTCATCTAGGTCTGAATCATGGGGGAAGCAGTCAAAGTAGGGCTGTTCCAGCTCTCCATGGTAGATACTGAGCCAGCAGAAATTCATAACCTTTTCATTATCTGTCCTGAGTCCGCCCGGTTGACATTCCCTCAGTGCCTTAACTCAGAGGCATCCAGGAAGCATCCTCAACAGAACCACATCCCTGGTTCCCGAGGGGACATCCCAGACATCCCTTTTTTCTGCATTTACAGTCTCATTCTTTTAGTTTCCACCCAGATCTCCAATCCTGTCATTAGATGGGTTTTTAATACTATTTTTAATTGCATTTAGAAGACGAACGAAAGCTAAATACTGGAAAAAAAGTTCCACAAATGTGAAAAGGAAGTTCAGAAGTTCACTTGAGGTTGTTTTTGCTTGTATTGAAGAAGACTTGGTGCATATTCGGAGGCATGGAAACACTTATCAAAGATTGAAATGATGTGACTCACCAGCTGTTTCTGGTCTGAGCTGACAAACAAACTCATCTGACTGACCGGCAGCTTCTCAGATATGATATGATATTCCCAGAGATTAAAGTCATTCCTGAAGGAGAGACTCCATTGACCTCTTGTGGACCAAAACTGCTCTTCAAGGATTTTGTCTCCATTCAGGACAACTGCCCCTACTGAATTACATCCATGAGTGACACAGCCTCTGTTCCCACCCTCTGGCACTACATAGCTTAATCAATTCTCTTCGAATTCCTCATGAATGGGAACGTGACTTATTCACAATTTGTGCAAAGACCTACTTTGTACCAAACAAGTAGACCTGACACACTGAATTTTCTGCAGATTAAAACAGGGAAATGGTGCCTGTGAAGCAGGGGTTCTCACACTTTTGGTAGCTGAATGACGGTGCAGGATAAAGGATGTGCACATGCATGCAAAACCTCACTCACTGAACAGCATTTTCCCGTCCTAGCTACACATTCATCTCCTGAAACATCCACTCAGCAGTCCTTTGTCTTTTTATGATAAGTAATAGCTTAAAAAAACGGATTCATATGATTTCTATCAAGCAGCTTTAGTACCATCTGAAGCCCTTGTTCTTTTCATCTACTCCTCTTCCTTATAAAACTAAACTCACTTGTCTTTCCAAGGTGCCTGGAAATGATTTTATTCATTTTCATCGCTAATCTTTCTGAAGAGCTTCAGTTATGTCTTTATAATTGATTCCTGCATTCATCCACTTGCCCATTTTGTCATTTAAAAAAAAGCTCACTGTGATGTTTTTCTGGAAAATACATGGCTGCATTTTCAGAATAAGCATATCTACACATGATAGAATCTGCCTGTGCCATGAATATTAGCATTTTGGACAATACAAAATGTTCCCTCTAATCTGGCAGTGTAACATGAGGAATATAAACATTTCAAAAGCAGCTGAACACCAGCACAATAACTGTGATAATATTCTGTCTTCATCAGCATGTTAGGACAACAATCATAAGTAGCTCTACAGTTGGGCAAGATACTGACCACTACTTTGCTGCTGAAGTGTAGGAGATGAAATGCATAACAGATGATCAAAATGTGCATGAATGGATGCATTTCATGTCTAATTCATGCGTCACATTAATATTTAAAATGAGGTGCAGTTTGATGTAATTATCTGGCAAAATAAAACCATTTTTATAAAGGTTCAGCAAATCGGAAGATGTGAACTGACCTTGTTGTCTTAGAACATATTGTGTTAGTTAACCAGCATTAAAAGTGTTTTCTGAATGTCTGCAACATGAATGTGTTTTTATTAAACTGCCATGTTTTTGTAGGCGTGTGTCTGCAGACGGTGGAGAGTGAAGGTTACCCGTCTCCCGTGGTCATCCTGCCCTATATGAAACATGGAGACCTGCACAGTTATCTGCTGTATTCAAGGCTCGGAGACTGTCCTGTGGTTAGTCTGACTACAAACAAGCAAAGCACACAGTCAGCAGCTCATATATGCACGCTCACAGTCCCACACAGTTAACAACTTAATTGGTTTGGGGTTTATAAGTTCACACGAATATCTGCCAGCATAACAGGATCCAAAGTTTAACACAGATGTGAAGTATTTGTTAAGTAAGTCTCTAAGTACTAAGTACACTATGAGCTCATCAAAACACAGGATGAGTTTGAATTTCTTATGTGAACTCATATTTATAAACTGATGAGGTGTTTTTTGGACTCAAGCACTGCAATACGCAGCAAGTCCCAGAAGAACCAGGTTGAGAAACACAGACCCTAATCAGAGCAATATCCATACAGAATGTTGAAACATGCGTGAGGTCAGCCAACTTGAGAAATGTACAACAGTGCTGAGCGCGATTGTTCCCACAGGAAGAGTCTGGAAAATCGTTTCACACTGATCACATGACCCACGAAAAGCTCGTCTCTGGTGCCCTCTGCTGTGCAGAAAACGATTCTCAGCTGTGATAAACAACCCTTGTTTTCTCTGTGCTGCCCCACAGTACCTCCCATCTCAAATGCTGGTCAAGTTCATGACCGATATTGCCCGGGGGATGGAGTACCTCAGCAGTAAGAACTTCATCCACCGAGATCTTGCTGCGCGTAACTGCATGTAAGCACAATCTTCTGCCTCTTGCTTTCTCAGTTCCTGTAGTTTTTTTCTTGTTTGCATCATATGTTGCATCATACTCGTGTTTTTATGTTCAGTTTAAGTGAAAATGATCTCTCCAGTAAATGTTGTGGAGTTGGAAAAATGCTCCTTTTCAAAAAATGCATCCCTGTAACATTTGTGTCTCTCCGCTTTAGGTTAAATGAGAATATGAACGTATGTGTGGCTGACTTTGGCCTCTCCAAGAAGATCTACAATGGCGACTATTACAGACAGGGGCGGATTTCCAAGATGCCCGTTAAATGGATCGCTATCGAAAGCTTAGCTGACCGTGTCTACACCACAAAGAGTGATGTGGTTAGTTCTCTTTTTAATGCACTTATATTAATCGCATGCGTTTTATGAAAAGATAATGAGTTGGAGCCCAGTTAAAGCTTAGCTGTTGCTTTATTCCATGCATGTCGGGTTAAAGTTCTCCTCCAGAGAAGGTTTAAAAGTTCTTCTGCATTTGTTCTTCTCTCCATCCAAATGCATGGATGAAAGCAGTTACTTTGCATTTAACTTTACATCCAAAGAGGCACAACATTCAAACTTCAGTACAGTAAGAAACCTTCTAAGAAGCTCATTAGATGCTGAATTGATTTGAATCTTTTCTATAGTAAAGAGTGAAAATTAGACATCCAACATAGGTGCATGTTAGCGTTTTGGAGGTATTAGGAGAGGAGGTAATCTAGGAAGACATGGGTCTCCATGAGATTCTTGAAGGTAATGAGGGATGGTTCTGCTCTGGTAGTATTAATGGACACTAATAAGAGGAGTATGGATTGAGACTGCCTTGTGCATCGTGACAGCAGAGCCAGATGATGTCCTTGAGAGGAAGAATAAGAAGCATAAGCCTGGAGGACTTTTAGTTTAGATTTCTGTGTGCAGACCTGGCAGTTGCAGGGAGAGGGGCATCGGACGTTTTATTCTAACACCCGGGAGATGCAATTCAAACCAATGGTTAGCCAAGAGATCATCTCAGATCCAGGCTTTTCTAGCTTTAAGGAAGGTGAAACAGCAGCGTCATATTGACACTTTGTGTATATAAGCATATAGATCAGGGAAGTCAAACTCCGGTCCTCGAGGGCCGCTGTCCTGCAGGTTTTAGATGCTTCCCTGCTTCAACACACCTGATTCAGATGAAATTGATCTCTTCGAAAGATTGTTAAGTTCTGCACAAACCTGCTAATGATGCATTGATCTGATTCAGCTGCCTCTCTGATATAGATAGACTGTGAAGTATGCTTTAACCGTCCTCTACTTAGAAAAACAATACTTTAGAAATGTATTACTGCCACAATTCAAATCTACAAGTGGGGAGAGTTTGGTAGTGAAAACAGATTCTGTTCAAAGTAATGTTATCGGGAAAATAAGGCCCTGAATTTGGCACGTTCTAATATGATTAAGTGTTGTGAAGCCCATTGTGAGACGGCTGTGTCGTGGAATAAATGTTTTATTTCATTCAGCTGTGAAAAGTTCTGTTCAAGCTCTGTTTCTCTTTAAAACTGATAAATAGCCTCGTAAATGTATTATTATGATGTATTCAGCCAAAAGCAGAACACAGAGAAAATGTGATTTGACCAACATCTGTGAGAGATATCAATTGGAGCAGCTGGTAACATAATTTCCTGCATACCTTAAGGGCCTGAGTGAGAGTGCATGTTCATATGATGCATTGAAAATGATGTTTTGTTGTGTAAAAGTCTAAAGACATTCAAAGCTGCTCCACCCTCATCTTCCGTCTCATTCTTTCTCTCTCAGTGGTCGTTTGGAGTCACCATGTGGGAAATCGCCACACGGGGACAGACGCCATACCCAGGGGTGGAAAACAGCGAGATTTATGATTACTTGAGACAGGGGAATCGTCTCAAACAGCCCCCAGACTGTCTGGACTGCATGTAAGTGTCAGCTTCCTCCGAAACCATACTCCACTCATGATGAACCGCCTTCCCTCTCAATCTGTTTTATTGATAAAGTAATCGAGGCTGCAGGCTAAACATATGTTGTCGAGGAGCATTTACAAACCGGATGTGTATTTAAAGTTTAATTTTAACTTTGTCCTCCCCAGCTACGCTCTGATGTTCTCCTGCTGGCTGCTGAGCCCGAAGGATCGTCCATCCTTTGAGTCCCTGCGCTGCGAGTTGGAAAAAGCCCTCGAGGATCTGCCGGACCTCCAGGACCCAGATGAAATTCTTTACGTCAACATGGATGAGTCCTCCATGGAGCTTGGGGCTGTTGGTGGCCGTGATCCTATTGGGGGTCCGTCCCCTCTGTGCCTGAAAGGTCTGGACTCTGTGACCACAGTGGAGGTCCACCAACCCAACCGCTACGTCCTCTGTCCCCAACATGAGACCAACCGAGCCCTCTCTGACTCCATGGAGAGTCTGGACATGCCAGTTTCATCCTCCACAGCCACGTTGCCTCTGCAGCCGTCCTGCCACTCCACACCCAACCCCACCCCAGCTCCCACCCCAACTGTCGAGCTGCTGGAAGACAGGGACGGACTCAGAAAGATGACCTGGCAGTAATGGGTTCTTTCTTAAAAATGACAAGACTGGCAACTGCAAACTGTGCTGTACCAGTCCAAGAACAACTGCAACAAACTGACTGTATGCGCCTCGTCAGACATAGTTTTGCACAAATGTATTCACGCAGCCGAAGGCATTCCAAGGAAGTGAAGGATTAGGACTCTCCCTATTGTCAAACCCCTCCCATTTGAGTTTCTGCAGCAGGAGGAACGCTCGTTGTGGCTCACGACTCTGCAGCACAGTCAGGAAGATTAGTTCAAAGAATCTTTTCGTTCACCTGCATGTGTGCAGCAGAGTCAGAAAGCAAAGGAGAAAAACCTGAAAGCTCTTTGTGAAACCAGCTCAGACACTGCCAGACTGAACCCACAACTGAGCATGCTCAGATGGAGTACTTGCCCCACCCAATGTCTACGTAGCAACTGTTTCCTTTCTGGTTATAATAACGCAGGGTTGTAAAAAAAAAAAAGATTTTTAGGCTCCCCATACTAATATTATTATTATTGCTGGATAAACTTTTGAAAGCAGCATGATCAAAACTTAAAGGAAATCAAGTCATCATCTTAAAAATTCGACCGATCACTAAATTAACAGGAAAAAGGAAGTACATATATGTAAAAAACCAGCAGTTTGTGCTCTGTGTAGCACTCTTGTATCTCCTCCAGGGATTTTACTGTTACTTCTGCATTGAGCCATTTACAGAGCACACAACACAACTCCGATCTCTCTGACAACTCCTGATCTATACATCTTTGGAATAACTCAGGAACCTGATACTTTGATCAACGGGAGCATAGAAAATGCTGAATTGAAGAAGGTACAAACAATCCGAGGTACAGGTTGACGGACTGAGGGTAGGTACGGACACGATGGACTTATCCAACACAAAGAATGCGATAAGCTCCTCGCCTTCGCTTTTGTCTCAAGCACAGTGTTAGTACACATTTTCTATTTTTTTATGCTGTTTTTTGTATTTCTACAACTTTGCACTAATGTTTTTATATCTTTGTATGTTTTTATTTTGTGTATTTTTCATGGTTTTTCATTGATTCTGTTGAACATTCTGCTGAAGTCCCTCCTCAGAACAGTTCACGATGCCAGAGAACAAAGCCGGAGGAAGAGTTTTCTGAATATGAGCACACACTCGAAGACCACACCATCCTGCCACTCGTATTCTTGGATCTCTCAAGGTTTTGCAGTGTAAATAGAAGTCACAGAAGTGTCGAAGAGGACACAGCGAATGAAAACGGAAGTTCACCAGCTGCAACTTTGCATTATGCATGTACTTATTTTCTCATGTATGTGTGTAAATACAGTATATTTGCCTTAGTTTATTATCCAGTCATCGGCGTAGGCTTGAACATGTTCCTGCACATATTTTGGGAGAGGAAATAGTTTCAAAGAGGCGCTGTGTTTCAATGTTATAAACATCAAAGGTATTCAGAGTATATTCAAAACCATATTCAATGGTATTATATGCCAGTAGCAATAATTTCCTTGTCTAGATAAGATGTTGCAAAACCTTTGGTACTGTATGCTCAATGGGAGTCTGAAGAGGCTGTTTCCCTGTGTTTGGAGCATTTTGGTCAAACATCTTCCAGAAAAAACTGAAACTTCTTCTTCTTGATTCCACTCAGATCAGCCTTAAATTGCAGAATTTCACAACTTTACCAAGTGCCTTAAAAGAGCCAGTATTTTGCATTTCACTAGATGTGAGTTTGGATTCTGATTCCCTGCTGGGGTTTTTTTTTTCAACTTGGGGGAGATTGTGTAAAAACTGCCTTTATATGGTCACTCTCATGATGTGTAAGTGAATTTTTATACAGCACCTACAGTATTTTGCATAAGAAATAAATGAGTTCATTCAAGAACAAGCTCTCTTCCTGGGCTTTTATGCAGACAGTTTAATCAGTTAATCTTAATCAAATGTGCTGGTGACGCATTCATTAAGTCAGTTAAGCAGTTAGAAACAACACAGCAGAGGACTGGTTAACATTTCATCTGTTAGGAACCTGAGCTGCATAGATCAGTTTAATCTCAGAAGTGGATGTAAGAGATCTGCACATCGCCTTCTATCTCCAACTTGTCAATCTCAGTGAAGGTCATGCGGTGGAAGAAGTCGAACAGGTGCTGCCCATTCACGAACACCTTGAACCTCTGGTTCCCACAGCGAATCGACATCTGAGAGACAGGAAACTCAGTCATGAATACATCAAACATAGCCATGCGACTGTGTGACAGTCGCTGCTTACGTCAAAGTACTGTCCCTCCATGAAAGGGTTCATGCTGAGCTCTCTGTCCTCCTGGCCCCAGCTTCCTCCAATCCTGCTGTTTCGTACCACGGTGCCTTCCCTCACTCTGGGGTTCATGTGGAAGGCAACGTCTCGAGATCTGCTCGCCACAAAGTTGATGGCCATCCTGCAACACCAGCTATGTTAGTTTTCAGGTCACACGCCAGTCATTTCAGCACCAACACTGCCAAACGCATACTTTTCTGCTCCATATGGCACCATGCCTCTGATGATGACCGTCCTCTTAGGGTACATCCCCCCTGGGATCATGTTGGAGTAGGGCACAGGCTAAAAAAACACGCCAAAAACAGATAAACGTAACACCAAACATGGCTCCATATGCTGATCACACATTCATTACATATGGAAAACAAACTGCTGAGACAGCCTGAATTTTGCTCCTTTTACAGACTAGAAATCTTAGTTTAGCAGCAGGTCGACGCCTGATAGGTCAACCTCAGCCTGAGTACGTTTCTTAGACCAAAAGTTTAGATAAGCACGAGAAATATATTCCCAAAAAGTACTTTGATGTGTGATTTAACTCATTGCACTTCCTCTTTGTGACCGGCAGCAAATGGACTAAATTCTCAGCCAGTATCAAGGTATTGAGACATAATAGTATAGTATATAATACTATATACATAATAGTATAGTACATATAGTATATTCCCAGTGGAGACCACTTTTAAAACAGGAAAGGGCTTCATTAGTGGTAAAATTTCACTTGAAACAAAAAAAAACAACAGGTCACTCACCGGGTTGTAGACCGGCTGCCCTCCCATACCCTAAAACCAGATTAAGAAACTGAATATTCACTGTAATTCACGAGAAACGATCACATATACGAAGGAAACTTTACTGTGCAGCATACTCACCGGTAGATGTGATCCTGGGAATCCACCCTGTTTGAAAAAAAAAATAAAAAATGACTATGTGGTTTCATATCAAACCAAGAAATATCCTCTTTTTCAGGCAAAAGGAAAATAAACTGCTTTATTTCATACCCCTGAGCTGCCTCCGGGGCCTACTGGACATCCACCCTGCAAAAAAGCACGTTTCAGAAGGATTTAGCATGACTTTTGTCTGTGATTTATTCCACATCAGCTGTACTTGGTTATATATGGCATATTATGAATCTGGATTTTAGTAATAAAAGTGTTTATTCACCCCCATTCCACCCCCTGGATATCCTCCCTGCTGAGAAGAGGCAAACATGTTCAATCTACTGGATAATGCTTCACATTTATATGCTTCCGTATGGAGGACTATGTTATGTGGAATGATGCAGCACGTCTTGGACCTCAGCCTGGGTCAGGAGAAAGCTCCACTTCTGTGAGGGACTAAACATCTCATCTGTCTGTTCTCACAGACCTAACACCCCACATCATGACATAACTGGTGAGAAACTCTTATTGGCCCATCTAAATATGCCAGTAAGCACTTTTCAGGACCCACGGCATGTTGTGGGGATCTCATTTTGTCTTTCTGTGGTGCTTTTATCACGGTTCTGCCTACTTCCACAACTGCAAAGATTATTGAGAAGGTCGTGTGGATGAATGTCTAATGACCATCATTTCTTTATTTATACTACAGTTGTATGATTTCTGTCTTAAATCAAATTCATATCAATTCAATTCGATGTTTTTTATCAAAATTCTAATCAAATCTTGAACAAAAAACAACTAAAAACTGTACATTTACTCCCACTCCTCCTCCTGGATATCCACCCTGCAAAGAAGTCCATGCTTTGGTCAGATTTAATGTGAATCTGTTCTTATAACTTTGCTCTTAGCTGCTGTACCATATATTTGAATAAGGGAACATGACATCACACAAATTCAAATATCAGAAGTGTTTATTCACCCCCATGCCGCCTCCTGGATATCCTCCCGGCTGAAAAGAGGTGAATATGTTATTCATTTCTGATCTGATGTTTCTAATCTAAACAAAAGCTTTCTGAATACTGGGTACTTACTCCCATTCCTCCTCCCATTCCTCCTCCCATTCCTCCTCCCATGCCTCCTCCCATTCCTCCTCCCATTCCTCCCGGGTAACCTCCCTGGATATCAGCCAGAAAGGTTTTTCTTAATTTCACATACTTTCAGCAACAATCAGAGAAACAATGTTCAAGTACAGAAGCGACGTACCCCCATGCCACCGCCTGGATATCCCCCCTGTAGAAAGACAAGGTTTAAATCATGTTCTAATCTGTTTTTAAGTCAGTTACAACATTTCACCGGAGGAAATGTGAGTTTTTGATACTCACTCCCATTCCTCCTCCCGATCCACCCTGACAAGACCAAAGAGAAGATATTATTGCAGTTAATCAGCTGCTCAAAATGTGCAAAGTTGTTATGCACATTAGTGTAGCTCAAACTGTAAACCTGAGGGTTATCAGACTTGAGAACTCACTCCTATGACATTGATGGTCTGGATATGAACATCTCCTGAAATATGCATTGCCCGAACATGCTCCACAGGCAAACGGTGTGGGAACATGAAGAAGTCCTCCCCATTAACTTTAACCTGCAAGAGAACAATTTAAAGCAGGTAAAAACGCACAGTAAAAATAAAAAAAGACACATATAATCAGTCTATTAGGAATCTAGGAAGATAATCTGGGAAGATGAGTTGCACTTAACGTCTGCAATGTGTCTGCAAGCTCGATCGTTCTGACCTGGAAGCCCTCTGAGGTGATCATGATGACCATTTCAAAGGCCTGACCCTTACAGAAAGGCATGCGGCGGATCTTCTCCTCTGACCCCCAGTCACCACTCTGACGGCAGTTAAACACCACTTTGTCCCAGCCATCAAATCGAGGGTTGAAGTGTAGGGCGACGTCGCTGGATTCAGACTCTCCACAGAGCAGGTTGATAAAGAACCTGTCAAATACATCAGGTGAAGCCTTGTGAAACTCAGTTCTTTTCTACCTGATAACTAAGTAATGCAAACAGTGCAGGTGGGGCCACAAAAGAACTTCAGACATCATCATACAGTCAAATATGTTAACTGTGTACTTTGCCTATTAATGGCTGACATATTCTGGAACTCAGATATCACTATTTTGAAAAGAGGATGGGCAAATGATAAAAATCCAGCTTCATGTTGTGCTCCACTTTGATATCCAACGGTGCAAAGAAACTAACTCCACCCAAAGTGAAATTACACAAGGCGTTCCCTCAGTTTTCACATGAAGTTTAAAGGTTTGCATGGGAGATAAAACGTGCCAAAGTGGGTGTAAACAATGAAGTGACTCATGAGGAAACAGTGAAATGTATTAATCCACAGTTCACTGGTACAGCTGCTGCAGTGAAGGAGAGATTTCATGATCAAACGTACTCTGCTTTCCAAACTCACCTGGTGATATCTTCAGGAATGGAGCCCTGGATGTAGATGGAAACCCCATCCCTCAGGCCTCCATAAATGGGCCCCAGATAGGGAATTCTCTGTAACGGGCACAAAAATTGATCAGATATTGGAGCCTTTTTCTAAATTCCACCCTGAATTAGAAGAGTTTCTCATTTCTCCTGATATCATAATCATCTCCGTTCTCTAATCTCAAGGTTTAAGGTTTAATTAAATTACTTTTTGGAGGCCCAACATGCAGCTTTTCAATATTTAATTCATCTTATAAAAGTAAGATTGCAGAATGACTCCAGAGATATTTCATGACCTTCTTAGTTTGCTGATCCTAATCAGAGTATAAATGTTACTTAGATCCTCAGCAGCAGAGGCACTGCAGAGGAAGTCAGCTACTTTTAACACAATGAACATCAGGTGTTCCTGACTAATTGATCCTCCATCTGACTTTGATGCTGACCATGATCCGATCATGCTGTATATTGATTACTTCAAGGCGCTGTCCATGGTGCTGAGGCGGCAGACAGACGAACTTTAACTGAACTTTGAGTTCCTCCTCTATGTTAATCATGTTTTAGACCCATAAATCTCACTAAATTATGTGCCATAGACAACCAGTTCTTTACTATAGCCAAATTACGCTTAGTTTAGATATAATGTTCATGATAACAAGTTGAAATATTTAATCAGGAAAAGTTTACAGATACAGAACTGGAACAGTTTATAGTTGAGGTATCCTGCAAATGGGTACTTTATATCTAAAAAATGAGTATCCTAAATTAAACTATTCTATGTTAGTTGTATAAGTGTTAGCAAAAAAAATGTTTCGTTCATCTTACATAAAGCACCCGGCAGATTGCCCAGAATTTATTCTTCAGTATCTTATCAAGAAAAAGTTAACTTATTATATTAATATCTTTAATGAATGCATTCATTTAATCCAACTAAGACAGTAACCAACACATGTGCACACAAATCAGTCCAGAATCTGTGAATGGCAATATTATTCTCATCAGTAATGATACCACATGACAACAGAACTAAGATATAATATTACTAAGCTGTCCAGTTGGTAATATATCCTTAATTTAGCTCATTGGTGCTGTAGAGCGGCCCTCATCGTATCCTCAGAGGTCCAGTAGCGGTGTGTGCAGATACTTACAGGGGAGTAGACTGGCTGATAGCCTGGAGGAGCGACAAAAGTCATGGCAGATGACAGTGAGCGAGACAAACAGGCGGTTTTTAGGAGAGGTTGATCTGATTTTATGCAGTTGGTTGAGGGAGGGGCAGAGGGGCAGAGCAGGAAACCCAACCTCGGGGCTGCACCGCCATGTTTGCTTTGGAGGCACAGGATGTAAATTAAACTTTGCACCTGCAGAGGAGTGGCACTTGAAAGCTAAAGAGGGAGTTTATGTGCATTTGTGTGGAACAACCTATGGAAGGAAAACCCAAAATGACTGAAAACTGCAGAAGAGCTCATTCTCCACCACAGTGAATGAAGCTTCAGGGACTTTCTTCAAGTTAAGATATGAACTTGAAAAGTCTTTAGAGTCAAAACAATTAGCAAAGTAGCTATAATAGTGGCAGAACAGCTATAAGAATATTTATCATCCTTTTATTTGGTGGAAAAGACAACAAACTGGTAGTCTTTGAAGGAAATGTGACTTTCCATCATTTTCCACATCCTCATGACTGCAGTGATGATTCTGGAGATATTTAGACAATATTTTCTATTAAAGGTAACAAGAAACACAAGCATCCTTTGTTGAAAGCTCAGGGAACAATAGGTTGGTTTGTGTGTGTGTAAAACTTACTGCACTGAGGCACCAGGTTGATCCAGTAAAAGCTTTGGAAATGGAAGGTGGTTCTATAGACAAATCATTGGAGAGCAAAAGCTGGTGGTGCAATGTTTTGGGTGTTTGCTGAACCCTTAGAACAATGGGGCATGTTTGATTTACTGTAGGAACCTGACTGATGCCATTTCAAGATGTTTAAGTTTGTCCACAAACATCAGATACGTTATAACTGGGATTATGAGCAAAGAGGGGAAAATGGGATTTTGGATGAAAACAGAATGTTTGGGAGTTAATTGTAAGAGCTGTATGATTAAAATGAGATCATTTCTCTCTGCACATTAATAGATGTTGACAGACAGAATTCCACCACGATAAGTCAATGTGTAACTAACTAACTGTGTAAGACTTAAAGGGGAACTCCGGTATTTTTAAACCTGGACCTTATTTCTGGCATGAAATACGTTTATCTGCTCACTGAGAACAGTTTGGTGAAAGTCAGCGTCCTTCGGAAGATATTTAGATAACTCGATATTCTAAATAAGGCATTATCTGTCTTTATTTCACCAATACTTTAAGAAGAATGAATGAATGAACGTGTGCTATAGCTCTGTTAGCTCATAGCTGCTGTTATGTGGCTACTTGCAGCTATAGGAGAGCTAACGGAGGGATTTCTACACAGGCACTCTACTGGGACCACTTCATCCACACGCCCCCCTGCAGCACAGTTTATTCACTCCGTGCTCTGTGACAGTCGGCTAACTTCACACAGAGTTTGCTGCTGATAGTTTTGTGCAACATGGCAGGATATTTATCAGATTTTGACAACGTGAACGACGACTTTGAGTAAGATGGACGTTCTTACCGGAGTGAATGAGCTGTGCTGCAGCCATGCTGTGGGTGAAGTGGTCCCAGTAGAGTGCCTGTGTAGAAATCCCTCCGTTAGCTCTCCTGTAGCTGCAAGTAGCCACATAACAGCAGCTATGAGCTAACAGAGCTATAGCACACGTTCATTCATTCATTCTTCTTAAAGTATTGGTGAAATAAAGACAGATAATGCCTTATTTAGAGGCTGCATCCTCTAAGCCCCGTTCACTGCGTTATATGGATCTCCAGTTATCTAAATATCTTCCGAAGGACGCCGACTTTCACCAAACTGTTCTTGGTGAGAAGATTAACGTATTTCATGCCAGAAATAAGGTTTAAAAATACCGGAGTTCCCCTTTAAACACTGACAGTGAGGACAGCCACCTAATTTTAAATTTTTTTTAAAAATAAACTATAAAAGAAATAGAAATCAGTGATGCAATCCCAATTTAAAAAATCAAAAATAATAATAATCATACTTGTAATACCTCTTTGCTATAAGTTGACCGCTGCACAGCCCCCAAAATATTTTGATTCTGAAAATAACTACACACACACACACACACACACACTGGCTCTTAAATATAAATAATGAGACTTGCTCAAGTTCTCCTTAAAATAATCTGTTTATTCTGTATTGTAACACAGGGTTCAGTCAGAGGACACTCAGTCCGGTGGAAAGCAGTGATCTCCATTCAGCTCCACACCATCGACAGCCTTTTTGTGGCCAAAGCACACTTCAGAGTCATCAGCAACCGAAACACTGCATGTCATAACACTGTCATAACACTGAATATACGATGGAGAACTCATGGGTGCGTACGTGTTCTGAAAGAGGCATGGTGAGACAGAACCGTCTGAGATCAATGCATCACACACGACTTTCTAGATCGAGAAAAATAAGTGATATGCTGATTTCCTAAAAATATCTATCGTAAAAACCTAACTAGCAAAAACAAAAGCTAATAGTTTCTTCTGACTGCAAACTGGGCATTTCTTTCATCGCAGGACTTATTCTTTTCACAAACAACCTGCTCATGTCTGAAAAAGTAGCACGGATCAATCCAACTCCTCCAAGCCCTAAAGAAAAATAAATATATGTATCTATGGTTCATGTAAAATATGCATTTTCATCAAAAGGCCTGTAAACAGCCTTGTCATTATCCAGTTATACAGATGACACTTGGCCAAAATGGTCTCATTAAATACATTCATCACTTATTTCAATGCACTCACAAAAAGGTATTTGTGCATAAAATGTCGTGAAACAGAGGGATGGCCCGACAAAGAGACAGGCTAAAACGGTCGTCCTCAGAAGGTTTGATCTGCATATAAATAAGACATAAATAATCTTGGCATCCTGCTATTTTGTATGTGCGTGCACATCATCACGATCTGATATGGCTGGAGACAGCAGTGGTGACAGGGGACCACATACATCCAGGGATGCATTGTAAGACTTCAGAGTGCCAACTTGGTTGGTCTGATCACACGGAAATATGTCACATACTCGGATGATACTACAGTAGTTATCTTGGCAAGTCAGTCCAAGCTCTTAAGCTCATAGTCACTCGTGCGAAGACGAGCTTTTGTGTGTTAAGAGGAAAGGAGTGAGAGCGGATGAAAAGGTTCACTGCTCCCTCAGAGATACGACTCTTAAGCTGCTAAGTCATTTTCTTTTTGATGCTCTCGCACTCAAACGCCAACATCCAGGGGGAAAAAAAGCAGGATGGAATCAGCCACATACAAAAAAATCCCAATCTGACAGACTATAAATGAAACACTCTAACTTCAAATGAAATGATCTAGCAGTGACATTGCTATAGGCACTATAACGTTTACAGCAGCAGCGACTAAAAGAGCTCCTTGTGAAAAGGCGCAGTTGATATGCAAGGCGATCCATGTATAATTTACACAGAAAAGGCCGTGAATTCACAGCAGAATAAAGAGGCTCCTGGCTTCGTCTTTCCGATGTCATTATTCTGCTTTTCTTGAATCACTGTTATCAACATTCTGCAGCAGGAGGTGAAAAAGTGCAGTCAAAGTGTGCATAGCTTTCACAGGCGAGAGAAATGTGCAGACAAGACACAAAACTGAGACACAGACGTGTTTGGTTTAGAGATTTCAAATCCTTCCTTTGCCTCCTCTCTCCTCTTTTTCTCCGTTGGACACGTTAAAGAGGCAGGGGTTTATCCAAGCTGGTCCTCATACTGCTTCCTGAAGCAGTCTCCAGCTGGGAAGAAGTCCCAGCATCTTTCCTGGTACATCTTCCACACATAAGATTCCTGAAAGCCAGAGATTTGCATAAGAAGAAGGAAATATGATTGTGTAAAGCCTTTCTGTGTTAAGCTGCTGCATTACTAACCTGTCCTGTGTGTTCTGTTTCATCTTTATTGATGAGATACATCAGGAAGAACCTGAAGAGACATAAAAGGTCAAATTGATCAGAACAAAATGGTGAAATAATCTATTTAAAGAGCACAAATTTGAAAGAAAAACCTGTGCTTAAGAGCAAACAGTCACTGTAAAAAGAAAGCTCTAAGGTTTAATGTATTGGGGCGCATACACTATGTGAAAAAACTAAGTGGTAAAAATAAGATTTAAGAAGGTAAGTAGCTGCTACTAATGAAATCCGACTGATTAACTGATCATCGGTATCAGTTATCATTGGCTGAAACTGGCTCATCAACAGGACAAAGATCCCAAACACAGCAGCAGATCTACAGCAGAATGTGTGAAAAAGAAAAGAATCAAGGTGTTGCAATGGTCCAGTCAGAGTCCAGACCTCAGCCTGACTGAAATGCTGTGGTGGGACCTTAAGAGAGCTGTGCAGAAACCGATGCTGCAAACCTCAATGAGCTGAAGCAGCGCTGGAGAGAAGAGTGGCCGAGATTCCTCCAGAACCATGAGAGAGACTGATAACGTCCCACAGGAAACCATCACTGCAGCTCACTGCTGCTGAAGCTGCTGGATCAGGGGTTCACTTAGTTTCACACTCACTGCTGCTGAAAGCTGCTGGATCAGGGGTTCACTTAGTTTTACACTCACTGCTGCTGAAAGCTGCTGGATCAGGGGTTCACTTAGTTTTACACTCACTGCTGCTGAAGCTGCTGGATCAGGGGTTCACTTAGTTTTACACTCACTGCTTCTGTGTTTAGCCTTTTTGTTCGATAAATAACAGTTTAACCTGTGATTTGTGGTTCATCTGAGGTTGGATTACATATTATTCAGTGCTGCTAAGGACCAGATGATGTTTCATTATGCTGTGATTTTTAAAATGTTAGCGATAAAAGAGGATGTACTTTCTTTTACACAGGACTGTATGACTAAAGAGAAAATAAAATGTAACTCAAATAAAATGTAACTCACATGTAGTTGGCTAAATTGTGTTCTTCTAAGGTGTGCGTCTCAAAGCCATGCGGCGTTGTGTCAAAGTAATCACTTCCGATCCCACAGATGAAGCACTTTGTCTGGAGGAAAGAAGGACAGTTTACATTCAACAAGTTCTTCCAGTCTTGGAACTCAGAGAGAGCTGACGGTGGATTAAATAAGAGACTCAAAACCTTACCTCCATGTCCTCTCTGACCTGCTCCTGTTGGTCTCTCAGCTCTCCAAAAGCATCGATGATCAAACCTGACAGACGGAGACAGCATCAGAATTATCAATAGAACGGCTGGGCAGCATGTGCCGTCTCTCTGGTACAATCCACAAAGAACAGAGGTCACTTCAGCTCACCCTGGATGATGGCCAGCAGGATGACAATGACAAAGAAGAAGAAGGTGATGTCGAAGACCACTCGGTAGAGCTCATATTCATCCCCGGCCGGGTCTTCAATCTCATCTCCAATGCCGCCACCGGCACGCACGCCGACATACATGTGGAACAGGTAACACTGCAGAGAGGCAGGGACATCAGCTCAGATCGTGCTCCACACAACTCATGTGCCCCATGTGTTGGGGATGTGCCGTCCACTCTGGAGGTGCCAAATCCTTACGGTTCCTACTATACCAGAAATTCTACGGACGGTACTACCGTGGATTACTATAATAACGGTGCCAGTTTCCGCCTCGACTCTCCTCCCGGCTTCTCACCGCTTGCTACTCCCTTGAAAACAAACCCACTGCAACCGAACGACACAGCTGCTGAATGATTGGCTGTTTGCCTGCTACTGCTGGCCTCCGGGATATGATAGGCTGTTTCCGCACGCTGGGCCCGCCCATCTGTTCGCTGATTGGCTGTTTGCCTCTGGGCCCGCCCATCTGTTCGCTGATTGGCTGTTTGCCTCTGGGCCCGCCCATCTCCAAAAGCCACATTTGGAACTATTCTGGGTTTAAAAAGGCACAGACGGTAAAGCAATAGAAGATGGTGCTGCCACCAGCTGTAGGAGCCAAAGGAGGCAACACATCCAACCTCATAAAACACCTGCAGTGTCGTCACCCAGCTTTATGTCGAATACCAGGTTAGTATTTCCTGTTTATCTTGTAATTGGCTAATATTAGGTTATATGCTCCGTGTAAAGGCTGAAGAATGAAGAGTTAAAAGATGTTAAAGCACCTAGAAAATACATAAAAATATAGTTTTCACAGGGAATCAGTTCCTGTTTCTTGTATTTTGTCCTCTATGGTTTATTATGTTGGAGAAGAAGCATTATTGTCAAATAGATTTTTTAAAAGACTGGATTTCTTTTTCCTAAGTAGATTATTTCTATTAGTATTATGTTTATCATGTACATAACAACATATGTAATTATTTCTAACTTGTACAAATACATTGCAGTTCATGAAAATAATGATAATAAAAAAGGCCGCAGTATCGCGATAACACCCGGAATCGTGATACTTTGTCTTGTATCGTATCGCGGTTACTTATTTTGGTATCGTGAGAACTCCACTCCACTCACAGTCATCATGTCGTCACACTTCATGTCCGGCTCATCCTCATCTTCACTCATGTTGTAGAACTTGCGGAAGAAGTTGAAGGCCACCACGGTGTACAGGTAAACCACAACGGCCAGCAAACCCACTGTCATGACCAGCTGCAAAGAACAGACAGACACCTCATGGGACCAGGGCCAGTTTGGTTCACTCATCACAGATATGAGGTGTGCAGAAAGCCTCTTGATGCGTTATAAGTGGACAGGTCACCTGTTTGCCGTTGTGAGTGACGGAAGACAAAATGGTGCGCAGAGTTTTAACTCCCATGGCGATGTCCAGAAGATGGCAGGCAAAGAAGAAGTTGTTGTAGTGTCCAAGCAGCGACATTAACATGTACCAGACCAGGTAGAGGAAAGTCTAAAAGACGAATGAGGGGCGTGAGTCAGAGCAAACTGAACAAAAAAAGACTAAAATGCACCACAAACTGCTTCTTTAACTCACATTGTCAGTGAACACAACACCAAACTTCCAGATCTGGTATTTGATGTCAATAGATGTTATCCTGCAGAGAGGAGGAAGAGTTTACCCTGCAGCACCTCTTACTGTAACTGTGCTGATTAAGGCGGGAGTCGCGCTTACCAGCTGAACATTGATGTGTCGGGTTCAGGCTTCTTTTCGTGAGTCATGGCGCTGACATCAAGAGATGCCAAGTCCATCCCGAGCAACTCTGCGATCCTCTCTCTGCCATAGATGTCCCCGTATTTATCCAAAACCTGGATGTCACACACAGAAGTTCAGAGGTTCTTTCAACTCGAAGACACAAAGCTGCAAAAACGGGGCTGATGTGCAGAAAAACTCACTTTTCTTTTCACAAACTTGTCCCAGTAGTTGTTGGGGAAAGTCCTGCATTACGACAGAATAAATACATCATCAGGCAGTAATTCTGTATTAGAAGTATGAACACAAAATGTGCAGCCGTGAAATATTCATTCTAAAGTGATAAAACCTAATTAACTGATTATTTGTTAACTGTGCGTTAACACATGCATTCTCTGGCAGATTTAACAGGACTAATGCCTACGAGTGGAAACTTGAAAGGTGCATTTGCTAATAAACTGGGTTTTGTTAGATGGAAACGGACAATATTATTCTTAATAAATCCCTTTTTCTTTGGTTGAGAGCATATATCTGGCTCTGGGCTGTAACCAGAAGCTGTGAGCTCAAACCTTTCTGTTTCATAGATTTGTTTTTAACAGCAGATTCTCATCAGCAGTTACAGAATTGATCCAACTTAACTAAGAGATTAGCCTGTAATGTTTCTAATGTTTTGTATCTGGACTAGGAACTCCAACTTCTCGTTGCCAAGTGCTCTGATTCGGAAGCTGAAACATTTGTCGTCGAACACAGAATCAATAGCACAAGCATTGGTGAAACCTAAGCAACACATCTTAATGTCTGCCTTAAAGAAAAGGCAGTGTTCCTGTCTGTGGTGCTGCCTTAACACGCTGGGCCAGAAGACTGTGCCTTAAAGCCTGATCAGCACCAGCTGTCAGTGGCTGAGCTGCAAAGAGGGAAATCGAAGTATTTGAGAAGGAAATGAAGTTCAACGAGTCCCAACGCTGCTGTGAAAGCTCACCTGCTTTTTATGTGTGGTTGTAAAACCCCAAAGTTACTTTGACAAAGAGCCCTGTGTAACGTGTCGTAAGGCCCAGATTTAAATGAGGGGTGGGCTGAATTGTTTGCTCTGTGGTGCTGGGGGCTCTTACGGCGTGTTGAGCACCAGTCTGTCCCACTGGCCCTTGATGTCATCATCCTCAGGCTGCTCGGTGACATAGAGGCCGTCAAACTCCAGCTTCCTGGCCAGCTCCTTCTCTCTTTTAAAGATAACCAAAGGGACCTAAGAAGGGTGGAGGAAGTACAGAAGGAGTGTGGATGAAACCTACAACCACCCACAGAATATTCAGTGGTTATTCGTTCATTTTGGCTCAATAAGAGCGAGGAGCCACACACCTTGAGGCAGTTGTAGCCGATGATGCACAGGAAGGAAATGATGGTGTGGACGATGCCAAAGAAAGCCATGGCTGGCTCCATGTAGCCTGTGCTCTCTTCCAAGAAGTAGTACAAGGGACCCTCTTCATCATCATCTTCTCCTCCGTCCTCTAATCCGGACCCATCCTCCTCAGCACCAGAGCCTTCAAACAGGCCAGAGCCCTCAAACAGCCCAGATCCCTCAAACTCCTCCTCACCTGGAGGACTTTCAGACACCTGGAAAAGGTCCGACAGCGGATGAGTCCTGCAGGTCTTGTTCAGTATTAAAAACCTATTGAATACTGTAATAAAACCATCTTTGCATGTGGAAAACTTTTAATGTAGAAATCTGAGGCACTTTCTGCAAGCTGTTCAAACGCTGCAAGCCAAAACTTTACAGACCTTGTAGAAGAGCAGGATGAAATTGAGAGCGAAGGCGATGAATAGAGCCAAGAACCGAAGGTTGTAGAAGTTGCGAGAAAGGTAGTTCTGGCAGGAAATAAAGAAAATAAAGAGTTAAAACAGTCTCAGCCAGGTCTGAAGAAACATTACGCTGGAAACATTAAAAGGGTTCAGTCTTTGCCCCCCATCCTCTTCACCATCCACATGCTTCCCCTCGGTCCAGTCATCAGAAAACACGGACTCCTCTTCCACTGTTATGCTGATGACACACAACTATACATCAAAACCGCCCCAAAGCCCCCCACAGCCCTGTCGTCCCTCACCTCCTGCCTCGAGGAACTCAAGGCTTGGATGAACAATAACTCCCTTCAGCCGAACAGAAGCACTTCTCATTGGTACCCCACATCAGGTTCCCTCCTCACCCATATCCCAACTTACTTTGGACGGACAGATCATTCCTCCTCAGCTACAAACCTGGGAATTCGGCTGGACTCCCACCTGACCTTCAACAACCTTATAAAACACCTCATTCTACCATCTCCGCAACATTTCAAGACTCCGTTCCACTCTATCCCCCCAGCAGCAGAACAACTGGTCCATGCCTTTATTTCCTCAAGACTGGACGACTGTAACAGGCTCTTCATCGGGACACCTGGCAAAACCATCCACAAGCTGCAATATATTCAAAACAGCGCTGCCAGGGTCCTGATGAGAGGCCGTAAGCAGGAGCACATCACCCCCATCCTTCAGTCACTGCACTGGCTCCCCGTCTCATCCGGGATCAACTACAAACTTCTGCTACTCACCCATAAATGCACCCATGGACCAGCATACCTCCAAGAACTCATCCCCCTACAGTCCACCACCACCCTCAGATCCACAAACATGCTCCTCCGGGTACCAGGCCCTCTGGAACAGCCTCCCCCCCTCCAGCTGAGGGCTATTCAGAGCCAAGACTCTTTTAAAACAGGCCTAAAAACCTTTTTATTCACAAAGGCACACGATTGCTGACTTCTAACTGATTTCTAATCTTTCCTAACTTGTAGCGCTTTGAGATCTTCTCGATGAAAAGTGAATTAGAGATTAAATGTATTATTATTATCATTATTATCACTTCTCTGTATTCAACTTCAGATTCTGAGCTCTTCTTAGCTACTGACTCCTTCTGTCATGTTAAATATCTGTCATGATATGATTAAAAGTAATATTCTGTGTGTTTATAACACTGTGGATGAACATCTCAGGCTCATTTCCCAGCAGCTACATCCCATAAGCAGCTACATCCAGCCCACGTCAGATTATTACCCAGATAACAAATGTTAGTTACCAGGGAAACGTAACATTAGTTTTTAGCTGCACGTTTTGGTTCACCTAATGTTGTCCAAAGGTCTAGAATGTGGGAAACTTTGAGCAATCTTTGCTAAATGTTCCCATTTACATTCACGTTCCCATAAACTCTACAAAGCAAATAGCTTTGAAAAACGCATCAAAGTTGGGTTCTGTAAACAGAATCAGATCATTGCAGCCTAAAAGGACTTTTAAATGCAGCTGTGCTCAACATTGGAGGAACGTTCTCTTATTGTTGTATTCAGGAAAGCCAAAATGCAACCAATCAGGAATGTTGTGTAAAGAGTGTAACTCCAAGACAAAGTTATTCTCCTGGAGCTGCACTGTTCCCCAAACGTTTGGAGAACAAGAGCTGCTCACCATGAATTTAATCCTCTGGATCTCCAGCTCATTCCACAGCTCAAAGCCTCCTTCGGCAGATTTCTTGTCCTTCTTGGCCTTTGTCTTCACAGCTTTCTCCTCCTCTGGCTCAGGCTCCTCCTCTATCACCTCAGGTTCAGGCTCTGCTTTCTCTGCCTTCTCTCCGTTCTCAGTGCTGGAACAGACACAAATAAACATCTATTTGAACCAGACGCTGTTTTTACTCTGATTGTACACAGATATGTGATGAACTAAAAAGTCAGCAGTAAACAGAAAGGCCTGGACACACTTCTGGAGGGAGATTTTGCAGCCAGAGAGATTTTGGGCCGGATAGGGGCCGGATAGGGGCCGGATAGGGGCCGGATAGGGGCCGGATAGGGGCCGGATAGGGGCTGGATAGGGGCCGGATAGGGGCTGGATAGGGGCCGGATAGGGGCTGGATAGGGGCTGGATAGGGGCTGGATAGTGTAGTGGTATGATTGTCACCTTCCATGTTGGAGATCCTGGGTTCAAATCCCCTGCATGAAAGGTAGTGTCTCCAGTAGGGGTCCATAGGCAAGACCCCCTTACCCTGTCTGTCTACCTGTAAGTCGCTTTGGATAAAAGTGTCTGCTAAATGCATAAACATAAACATTCATAAAATCAGCTCATACATCATGAATGAATCGGCGTCTGTTTAAACTTACTCTGCTTTCTCGGTTTCCTGAGGTGCCTCTTCTTCCGGTTGGGCTTTTTCCTCCTCCTCTTGTCCTCCCACTGCAGCAGCCAACTGTTTTAATGATAGTTTGCAGTAAGTTACCGGGTTAAAACAGCACGAGCGAACAGAATGGGACAGAACAACTCACCAGCTTCCTCTTTAACAACGGCGTTCCCTCTGGAGTCGGAGGCTCTTCTGAAGTTGTCTCTCCAATGTCTCCAAGTCCACCAGGAGTATTGAAACCAGGCAGTCGTCCACCTTCCCCTTCTTCGCCATCCTCCTCTTCCTCTTCTCCTCCAATGGTATCCAAGAGGTCTGTCCCTCCTTCTGCATCTTGGATCTCTCTGGCTCCTGGTTCCGGGGGCAGGTCTCCATGAACCTCTTCTTGAGTTGGGTCTGGCATGCTGGCCAGGATCTCTGTGACTGTCATCTTCTTGGCTCCCTCCACCAAGCCTCCACCAAACAGAGCCTTCCATATGAGTGTGAAGAAGCCCTTACATATGTTGTAGACAAATATCAGGATGCCCATGAGGACCGTGTAGACAAACGTGACCAGGCTGATCACCATCTCCTTTATGGTCATTTTTCTCAGTTTGCGGTAGCGACGCCGCAGGTTACGGAAGGTGAACATGTTGAAAAAGTTAACCACGCTCTTTATGAAGTCTGCGAAAGCCGAAGTTGACTCTGGAACCGTCTCCTCGCCGTTGCCTTCCTCTCCTTCCACAGCCTCTGCTTCCTCTCCTCCACCCTCCTCTTCCTCCTCCTCATCTTCTTCTTCTTCACCGTCCCCCTCAGGCTCAGAGATAGACGCCGCAATATTCATCTCAAAAATGGTGTCCTCGCAAAAGTTCACAAACATCTCCATCTTCTCACTCTCGCCGCCCTCGTTGACCACGTCAAAGATGAACTGCCGTTTAGACTCTCGGACTTGCGGCATCTCCCACTGGTTGCGGTTGGCCTCGCTGATTTCAAAGTAAATGCGCTCGATCTTCCTGCTGGCTCCCATGATCTCGATTCGGCCGAGGAACGGGCGGAAATAGTTGAGGACGCTCTCCGCCTGCTCCAGGAAGTTCTGAAGGCGAGTGTCATGGGGCACGTGCTCCGACAGATTTGTGAGAAGGACTGCGATGTTGAAACCAATGTCTTTGGCTGGCTCCTGGAAACGATCCGCAAATTCTTCAAAGTTGATCATTTCATTCTCATCAGCTTCGGAGCAAGAGAGGAGGAACTGGATTTCGGACGGGGAGTATTGCTTCTGACTGTCCATGGCTTTGGAGAAGTCCTTCTTTGAGATGAGCCCACGAGGATCCGTCACATAGTCACGGAAAGCGTCAGACGCCACGATGTCTTTGAGTTTGAGGAACATGTCGAAGAACTTAAGGATCATCTCCACGTTGCTGGATGACTCCACCAACATGTCAACCATTTGCCTCGCAATGGTGCCATTCACTATGTTGCCTGAGAGCAGCAGAGTGAGATTAAATGAGTGAGTAACAAAAGGGAGAAGACATGAGCAGTGTGAGAAGGACATCTTACCTTCAAGCAGGGACAGAAGCATCACCACCATGTCTTTCTGCAGATCCAACAGCTCCTTCAACAGCCCAATTTGACTGGAGTCCTTCAACAAAGTCAAAGCACAAACAGCACAGTGAACAAAAGCAAACGTGTCATTTCAATCACGCTTCTTATGAGACAAAAGCAAAATATACTACCTCAGAGTGTGTTCTACTCCAGAAATGATCCTGGGTTTGCATTTTTAGATAAAAAAATATTCCTTTTTAGCACAAATATCATATCATATGTGATGGGAAGCAAAACAGACAACTGAAACACAGGCAGGTCGAACAATGATCCTTTCAGAGAGCACTTCTCTTTATCTGACAAAGAGGTCACAGGATGGAAGGAAAACACATTTAGAGACGTTGATCTGAACGCTCCTGAAGGCTGCCAGGAGATAATGAGAGCCTGGCATGTTTTTGGAGACGGTAAATGCTCTCAGAAGGATGAGATCTAGAGGAAAAGGGATGTCAGGACGAGACATCACAGCCGTACCTTTTATAATACCTCAGTGACAAAGACAACCAGGCAGATAAATGGGCAGCAGCAAAGCTAAATAGTCAAAAGTTTTAGGGAGCCAGATAAAAAACAAACCCCCACAAAGAGAAACATCCCTCTCTGTCCAGAGAAAAAAGCCTGACTGATGCAAATAAACATTTTCCCTTTAAAGGCTTCAGAAAGTTACCAAAGTGAAGTTTTACACACCTGACCCAGCGATAAATAACTATATCCACAGTATCCGATAAGAATAAACACGAAGTGCAGGAAAGAAAAAAGCACATGTAGATGATTGCAGGTTGTTTTAGGCTCTTTTTGAACAAATGTTGTGAAATATGAGTTCTTTATAAAGCATGACGGGCCTGTAAATGAGATGGTGTTGGCAGGAAAAACACAGAATCTTACGCCATTTCGTGGTCCGGGATCAGGGTGCATCTGACAGGGTTACACATGAAAATAAAAACGTTATCCATCAACATTTCTACTTCCTTTAGGCCTTAGTATAATCTTATGTGAGGCCTTTATTCATTTAGCCTGTTTGAATGTGTCAAATGTCTTTGTTAACGTATGAGCACAACATCTATTTCTTATCCAACTAAAGCTTGAATCTGGCCTTTACTTTCAGTTCAAAAGTACACTGCACCCACAGCTCCTTTGCTAACAAACACTAAATGATATAAACTTTCATTTTTATTGGATTAACAGTTTTTAAGTGATAAGTATTTGTGTGTATGAGGGACACCTAAAATGATTAACACCCTATATGAAGTTATGGATAACGTTTAGGCAGCTTTGATGCCTCCAACGAAATGAAAAATAAGACTACTGAGATGTGACCATCGTACATTTCACGCCTTTAGTCCCAAACGATCAATGAACGTCTGAATCAGCTGCAAATTAATTCAAAGTGCAGCTGCCAGGAAGCTGTTATCTTTCAGTGCTTTTTATGTTGAAGAGCTCTGACGAGAACATGTTGAGAGGTAAAGAAACACCCGAAAACACATTTTCACACACAAATAAAATGTCTCCATCGTGTTCATCGAGTCAAATATCCTCCTCAGCTCACTTAAATCCTTTCTTAAAGATGAAATCTAAACAATACTTTGAACTGCTTTTTAACTGTTACTGCCTCAGTGAAAGCGAACAGATCAAGAAGCTGGCAGACTCCATGATTCGAGCGTCATCGGTACTGAAAAGAAGTCAAATTTCACGTGAGAATATTCCGCTGGGAAAGAAAAAAATCCCTTTTCTTTGGTTAATCATCTATATCTGAGATTTGAAAACAATTTGAATTCATTGAGAGCATTTGTTGAACATTAAAATAAATTCTGATTGTTAACATTTGCCCAGTAAAAGTGCACGTGGTGTTTCTCCAACACAGACTTGGCAGCAGCTCCTCTTAGGTCACAAACAGCCGAAACACAAACCACATCATCCAAAGCAAACAGTCAGAGTAAGCCCTGCAGTATCAGAAGAGGTTAAGTTGATTAACTGTGTATGAAACAGACAGCGTGAAGTGGAAGGAAAGAACAAAGTGTTTCTGCCAAATCAAATTCAATTCCTGCTGATTATCTGAAGTGAATCGACTGGTTTATACCTGTCTCCGAAAAGCTCTTTTATAGTCTGTGCAGGTGTTTTAAGACCTCTGAGGACATCTAAAGTCCAAACTGACCGTTTCAAATCAATTAGATTACTTAAAACTTCACAAATGTGTTGTATATATATAATTATCGAAGCTCATATAAATTCAAACAAGACTAATTAACATAAAATAAGTTAAATACTGTAAAATGACTTAAAATGATTTAAAAACCAGTTCATTAAAGAAGGAATAATCAAATAAATATCATACTTTACTCATGAGAGAAACCTAAATATACTGTACAGAAAAGCTCACGAAACACAGGAAGTAAACCGTATGCTCCAAAAAGATTGAATGAAGGATTGAAGGATCTCTCTCACCTGAGCGAGTTTCATCATCATATGAGCAAAGACGTGCAGGAAACCCACAACAGCATCCCACAGCCTGCTGTGAGCCAGAGACTGCTGGTTACCTGTGCACGGACCCTGAAAGACACGTCACATTTGAACAAACTCCTTTCATGGTGTCAAGAGGAACTCACAAAGCTCACATTTAGTTTTTTCTCTCTTCAAAGTTGGAAAAATTCTGTAGATTTCCCTGCAAACTAATGAGGGCCGAACATGCACCTCAGTTAGTTTGGACAAACCTGCCACAGATCCACCACGAGTGCTCTCTGCAGGCTGCTGGTCACACTCAGTGGGTTTACATGATGAGTTTAACTGGATTATGGCTACAGTTGGGCCCAACCCAATCACTCAGAGCGGTTACATGCGGGCGATCGGATCGGATTAATGGCTAAATTACAATAAGACTGAGTTATTCAGCTCATGTAGACACCTTAATCTGACAGAAATCGGATCGGATTAATGGCTAAATTACAATAAGACTGAGTTATTCAGCTCAGCTGAGTTATATGCTCAGATAAGGAGCAGAACCCAACTGTAGCTATAATCCAGCTAATCTCTTCATGTAGTTTTTTGTCAGATTAAGGTGTCTACATGAGCTGAATAACTCAGTTTTATTGTGATTTAGCCATTAATCCGATCCGATGGCGCTCATGTAACCCACTGAGCATCAGGACTGCACCCTTCTGTGTTTCTTACCTGGATGTACTCAGTCAAGCTGTTGAAGACTTGCTTGGCTACTGTCATTGCTTTGGAGAAATTCCTCTTCCCGGGCTCATCAATGATATCTTTTCCTGAGTAATACCAGTAAAAGTCACTGATGGACTCCTGCAAACACGGAGGAAAAGGAGGATCGTGTTAGTTTTGAGCTCAACTCAATTAGTCACAGTGAAGATTAATTATACCAAAACTACTTAATAAGTCTGATCAGGAATGGTTTCATTACTGTGCAATGATCAATCCCTCATTTCAACATATATATCCAGGAAACTTTCTGTACAAAGTACCATAAATTCCAGACTATAGAGTGGACCTGAACATAAGCCGCACCCTCTAATTTAAAAAAGAAAATTCACATTGTAATATGAGATATTTACACAGAAAGATGTCAAACGTGAGGATTTTTAAACTTTTAAATCATTAAATGTGCATTTCTTCGTTTCTTTTCCATGTTGAGGGAGAGAACAAATGACCGATTTACAGTAATTTAGTAGTGCTTGTGTGTTTGATTTATCGTACAATTTCATTGGACCACTGTGAAATATTTGTCAATTTTTATTGGTCTAATGTTACGAGGCAAAATGTTTTTGGCGGCATGAAAAAAAAGGAAAAAACATATTCTAGCCGCCTGTATTATAAGCTCAAAGCCTGGAAAAAAGAAGCGGCTCATCGTCCAGAATTTACAATAAGTGCATTTTTTGTTTGAATAATTCATGAGTCAATGTTCGGTGGCTTAACAAACAAATTAAAACTCTCCCTGTGCCTGACCAAAAGCAAAATGGTCAAGTACGAGGACTGGAATGAACATCGGCAAAAGAAAAAACAGCCAAAGTCCAAAGAAGAACTGTGAAAGCCCTTCAGAAAGCCTGGAGAACCACTGCTTCAGATCACTCTAAGAGATCACACGAAAGTCTGGCTGCTTGGGGCAAAATGTGAAGCCACGAGGAGGTTTGCACAGATCTATAAACGGCACCAGGATCAGGTGTAAGAACGTGACCTGCAGGCGAAGAAGGTAGTCCACAGTGCAGATGATGACGTTGATGGTGGTGGTGCTGCCCGTCTGAGTCCGCAGGTAGTTCTGAAAATCTGAGCACAAACAAATACAAAAGGTGCTTTTAGTTTGAAAAACACAGCCAGGAAGTGAGCTGAGAGCCAACCACTGTTCAGCAAAGAGACGGTTCTGTTCGGTCGGACTCACCGTTATTGTGGCCTTCACAAAGAAGCTGCAGGAAGCGGAAGAGGTCACACGTGAATTCATCGTCTGCCATCACTTTCTCATCTGAGCAGAGCAACAAAAGGCGAGCTAATTAATCTGTGGAAAAGGTTCCAACCGTCCCAGAGTGCATGTGTTATTTCATTAGAATGACTGAGCAAAGGGGGTTAGATTTATTGATGATAAGGTTAAGTTATTAAGGATATTAAAAGATGGACCTGCGTACCTTTAGCACAGCTTTTATTTAAAAAGTTCATTCTCTCACGTATTTCTATGCTGAGAAATTGTCCAAAACAAAATGTTTTCTCCTTGCAGAAGTAGCACATAAAAGCAATTGAAAGCATGTAGCTTGTTGCCACCATAAATTACACTTCATGTGTTTTTTTAGCCACATTAAAAACAATTATCAGTCTATTATTGATTTCTGGTTCCAGTTTAAAGACTTTCATACATTTTACATACAGTTTTTTAAAGATAAGCAAAAAATATTCCGGCTTTGAGGCAAGATGACCTTTCACCAGTTACAAAGAGAAATTAACTGATAGAAACTGGAAAAACTTGCAAAAAACCCCATAAAAAATTAGATTAGGTTCAAATTTATACCAAAAGACTTTCACAGTCTTCAGATTACATTCGGACTGTGTTAATCGGGTAATTATAGGGAAGAGAAACCTGTATATACACAGCTACCGGTGCACACCATCCACTGCAACAGTGTGATTTAGTGGTAAAACAGAAAGGATGAAGAAACTTACCCTTTAAAACTGAAGCAAACATGTGAGTGACCACATTAGTGATTTTGTATTTGTCCAGTAAACACTTGTGAAAAGAAACGTCTCCTTTTTCATTTCTGAACTTTTACAGATCAGGAGGTAAACAATCCACTGGTCCTGAACAAATCTTCAACACTTTGGATGAACAACAGCAGGCAGCGTATGACACTGCGTCATTATTCAGTCAACAAAGACAAAATGCAGAAGCAGTGTGTGAAAATTAACTCCAACAGCTTGTAGAAGCACCTTCAGCAGCAGTAAGTTTAAGGAATGGTTTGCTTTCAGTTCTCTGAGGTTTGCAGCATTGGTTTCTGCACAGCTCTCTTAAGGTCCCACCACAGCATTTCAGTCAGGCTGAGGTCTGGACTCTGACTGGACCATTGCAACACCTTGATTCTTTTCTTTTTCCCACATTCTGCTGTAGATCTGCTGCTGTGTTTGGGATCTTTGTCCTGCTGATGAGCCAGTTTCAGCCCAGCTTTAGCTGTGGGACAGATGGCCTCACATCTGACTCTAGAATACTTTGGTATCCAGAGGAGTTCATGGTGGACTCAATGACTGCAAGGTGTCCAGGTCCTGTGGCTGCAGAACCAGCCCAGATCATCAGCCCTCCACCACCGTGCTTGACAGCTGGTATGAGGTGTTTGTGCTGATATGCTGTGTTTGGTTTCCTCCAAACCTGCTGCTGTGCATTATGACCAAACATCTCCACTTTGCTCTGGTCTGTCCAAAGGACATTGTTCCAGAAGTCTTGAGCTTTGTTCAGATGCAGCTTTGCAAACCTAAGCTGTGCTGCCATGTTCTTTTTAGAGAGAAGAGGCTTTCTCCTGCAGCCATTCCAAACAAGCCATCCTTGTTCAGTCTTTTTCTAACTGTGCTGCCATGACCTTTAACCTTTAACATGCTAACTGAGGCCTGGAGAGTCTGAGATGTAGCTCTGGGCTTCTTCACCTTGGGGTGAACTTGCTGGGACGTCCACTCCTGGGAAGATTGACAGCTGTCCTGAATGTTTTCCACTTGTGAATAATCTTTCTCTCTGTAGAATGATGGACTCCAGATAGTCTGGAAATGGCCTTATAACCCTTCCCAGACTGATGGGCAGCAACAGCTGCTTTTCTAAGATCATTGCTGATGTCTTTCCTCCTTGGCATCGTGTTAAAACACACCTGAAAACTGACAGAACTTCTGCTTTTATAGAGCTGCTCACACTGACTGATGATCATTTAATCAAGTGGATTTGATTACTTGGCTGCTACTTACTGTCATTGTTCCTATGGAAGCAGGAAGGGTTCATTTAATTGTTCACACACTGTTTCTGCAGACTGGCTCAGTTTATTTTAAATGAGTGCAACATGTTATTTGCTGTTGTTCGTCTGAGGTTGTTTTTACCCAAATTAAGAACTGGTGAGAACCACATTGTTTGTTGTCATGTCCTGCTATGGAAAATCATAGAAATGGAAAAAAGTGCAAAGAATCTATTTCACAACTGGATGCAAGTGTGCTGCGTTTGTGCATTTATACCAAAAACACTAAACTGTAAGTACTGTCAGCTCATTCCATTCCACTTTCATTAGCTGATGTCAGTGAAAACCACAAAGACCTCGGAGTTCCCATCCGTTTTGTCTGCTGGGGGCTTCCGGAGATTTTTTGTTCTCCTGCTCCTTCTCCCAGAACTAACAATTTAATTTAATTGTTTTACAGAAAACATGTTTTCAACAGAACAGCAGAACAAACATCAGTTACATCACACTGAAATGAACATGAAGAACACGTAAAAACACGTAAAGAAGACAGGAAACCATGGAATAACACATGGAAACACAGAGTGTGACACAGATGTTGATGGAGCTTGAAGGTACACCACCATGCAGGACAGATCTACTGCACTCTGCAAACCTCTAGCTTAGCTGTTTCTACACTAACATATATATCTAATCTTGATATATATCAACTCAACTTGAGAGCTTTTCACAGCCGACTGTGGCTGATTCTCAGTTCTATCAGAGTTAGCATGCCTTTTGAAAATTGTCTATCACAAAAATGCAAAATGCATGCTCAGATCTATTCATCATCGGACATAAAGCGAAACCAAACAGTGGCGGCGGGGATGCTGGGTTTTTAGATTTTCCTACAGCAACAATCATGGACACACTGACGGGGGTCAAATCTGCAAACGTGGTGACCTCTGTTAAACGATCCCATATCAGAGCAGTGGGATCACATAGAGCAGAGTCAGCAGGTTATGATTAAAAAGTGCATCATACACTGTGCGAGATTCAGCAACCGTTAGTCGCTTTGAGATTTTATTACTTCAGCAGTTAACTGTGCACAATAAGAACAGGGTCTCTGCAGGTTTCAACAAGTCAAATCTAAGACTTTTTAATAGAGGAAAGCAGTGAACTAAGCACTAAAATGATTTAAATGTCCTTGTGCACGACGAAAAATACAAAGAAAACTTTGCTCTTTGAAACACTGAAGCTGGACTGAAGCTATTCTTTATTGTATTTTAAGATGCCCCCCTTATAAGTCACGGGACTTTGCTGAGCCTCTGCTGGGTCTGCTGGTGTGAAACTTTGGGATCAATAAGGCAAAGTGATCACGAGCAGCCATGAGTGGCTGCACTTCTGTCACCACTGTGTTCTGTTGTAGATGGTCCTGTTGAGTCTTTCCAACAGCAAAAAACACAATACAATACAACCCAAATTTAGAAAAGGTTCGGCTGGTGTGAAAATGAGAAAAACGGTGGTTCTTACACTTACTTTGGCTTTTATCCCAATGCAGACAGTATGAACCCAAAAGATTTCATGTCCTCTGCCATCAGCTTCATTCCATTTGTTGATATATAAAACTTTGCACATTTCAGGTTTGCAACACATTCCAATAACATTGGGAAGTGGTGTTAAAACTGGACACCCATGATCATCGAGCGCTTAAAATCCATCACATTGGAAACGTGTGCTGTGGTCAGACCCATCAGTATTCCAGATCTTTGTTGGAAGAAATGGAGCAAAGAGCAAAAGCAGCATCCAGCCTGCTGTCAGCAACCAGTCCCTGCAGCCAGGCTCTGTGATGGTATGGGGTTGGATCAGGGGGCAAAGCTCATTTCCACTTCTGTGACGGCAGCATTAATGCAGAAAAGTTCACTGAGATTTTACAGCAACATATGCTGCCTTCAAGGCCACATCTTTTCCAGGGACGTCCCAGCATTGTTCAAGCAGACCATGGAAAACCACATTCTGACACATTCCAAAGGCCTGGCTGAGGAAGAAGAGGGTACGGGGAACCTTAAGTCCTGTTTGCAGGAACGATGGGACACACTAACACCTGTGTGACATGGTACCATCACTGATACAATGACTTCCAGGTGTTTTTGGAATGTGTTACAACCCTAATACGAAAAAAGACGAAGTTGACAAGACAAAACACGATATAACCTGAGTTCATGCTGCCTGCAGTAAAGGTCAAAGTATAGGCTGGAATCACAGCATTTCTGTATTGCATTTTTCATACTGTCACAACAGCTTTTTTCTGATTTGAGGCTGTATTTTGATCAGATATTCCACTATAGAAACTGTTAAGGAGAAGCAGGACGTAACTGTAAGGATTTATATGTGGAGGATTTCCTCAGATGGACACAAATAAGAGACCTACAGGCCTGAAGAGTTCCTACTGCTGCTGCAATTCATTTCAGTTTTTAGGACCCAGGGTCAGTCTAGCTCTTTATGAGCATAAAAGGCAGGAGAGGAAAACTGAAGCTACTGGACTTCCCTCCTGTGGATCAGCTACGATGCTGAGATTGTTGGAGTTACAGTAGATCTGTGATAAAAACACTCAAGGGTGAAATTTAAACTCTGCAATCACTTGGAAAGGAGAAGAGCAGAGATGAAATGCAGAACCAGCATTCGTATCATCGCCAGATTTCCTTTGTGATGCAACATCAAGAAAGTGAGAGTGAAGCTTAATTTCACTGACTCCTTGAGTGTGAAATGAAATGCATAGTAAGTTCACAGCAAGGAAAAGACTAGTCAGATGATTAAGAGCCAGACAGAAAGAGGTCAGAGGACAGAAAGAAGGAAAATATATCACAGCAAAGTTTCATTTACCACGTTCTAGCTTCTTATCTGAGAACCGTGAGAGCAGCAATTTGACGTGTAGGAAGGAAAAAAAAGATTGAATTGGGCAAAGTGAACAAGATGTAAGGGAGAGAAAAACAAAGAGAGACGAAGTGAGTCCAGAAATCTCATGGCTGTCAGTGGATGAAAAACAGTTTCATACATAGAGGTGCAACGGATCAAAAAACTCATGGATCAGCAAAAAAAAGACAAATAAACACAAGTTTGGTCTTTTTGTTTATTAACACTTTTAAATTATATAAAATCACAATGTGCACAAGGCATAATATCTTCTTTTTAACATAATTAATGAAAAACAACATAAAGTGCAACATAAGAAGGCCTTTTTCCTTCCTTTAACATCTTTTTTGCCTCATGCCTGCAGCTATAAACACGCCCACCGCGTCTGTGACGCTTTAACCGGTCGGATTGTGCAACAAGGGGCTGCATATCTGCCGCGGTTGTTGAGCAGCCTTCGTTTTCACTCCTGTCAGTGAAACACGGGGTGATGCTGCTTTAAATACGAGGCCATGCTCGATGCGTTTCCTGTCATTTGACTTTATTGTACCGTCACGGTTTCATCCTCTAACCTCTTTTGACCATTCAGGGGACTTAAATGATGCGAGGCGTTCAAGCTCCTCCGTTCCTCTCATCGCCACGACCACGCTGTGAGTTGACTGAACTTTTTTTTCATAAATCAATCCGCGGATCACATGCATGCCGAACCGAAAATATTGAGCCGAACGGATCACGATCAATGGTGATCCGTTGCACCACTATTCATACATAAACAGTCAAAATGCTGTGACTCGTATCAGTGTGTCGTGGCTATAAGACTCGTTCATCTCCAACCAGGCACACTCAGACACACACAAATGCAGATACACAGACTCCACACTGCAGCTGGAACGTGTCACATTAAATCACAATGCAAATAGCAGGTGTGGGACAGTGTTTGTGTCTGTTTCTATGTTACAGTAAGAGTGTGAAGGCCATACTCACTCGTGCCCTCCTCTGAAACCATCCCAAGTCCCTCCGCCTTGTTCTGTCTCTCAAATGCATTCAAGTCCAAAACGCTGCCAACATCAACATTCTTTAAAATCAGTTTCAGGAAATATAGGAGGGTTTTTTTAACCTTAACAGTCAAATCAGAGACTTAAATGTCACACACCTGCAGGTCTGCATCAGAGCCTGGACGCTAAGGAAGAATCCCACATCCTTTTTATCCTTCAGATAATCCAGCATTTTCTGCACACAGACAAAAGAGAAAGATTGAAATATGAACAAATGCTGTACTGTACACTCCTAATTTCAACTTTCTTGTAATCTTTTAAAGTGATATTGAGCAATAGTTCTCCAGCTTTCTGAAGGTCTTTCAGAGTCTTTCTTTGGACTGGCAGCTGTTTCACTCATTTTCAGTCCAGTCTTCGCTTCAAAAATACTAAAAAGGCTCCTAACTCAAGGGATGAACCAGTGTTGTGTCGACACAGAACAGACGACTTAGCAAAGAAGCCGTTTTAAATTGGATCTCTAGGCACTTTGTCACAAAGACACATCATTTGTTCCCATTTCTTTAGCTGCATCTATGAAAAACAGCAAAGAAAACACAGTTTGACAGACAGAAAATAGGATTTCTGCAGCAACAAGGTGATTCCCAAAGAGCTATTAGCTGAAAACTTGGCATATCTCAGCATGGTGTGCAGTGTGTCCTTAAAACATTTGAGGAAACTGGACAAGTGGAGGACAAAAGAAGAAGTGTCAGGCCTAAAAAACTATCTCCAGCAGATGAACAGGATCTGAAAGTGATGTCCTTAAGAAAGAGGAAAAAATCCAGCTGTGACCTGACAGGACCTGAGAGATGCATCTGGACCTTCAGCTGATCCATCTACTGTTGGCCCAAGCCTCATCAGAAATGGGCTCCATGGAAGGGTGGCTGTCAAGAAGCCATTCTTAAGGAAGGGAAACAGGGAGAAAAGGCTGAGCTATGCCAAATGACACAAGAAGTGGACTGAAAATCAGTGGCAACAGGTCTTATGGAGGGATGAATCCTCCCCAGAGCCCGGACCTCAACATTATTGAAGCAGTGTGGGATCATCTGACAGAGAACGGAACAAAAGGCAGCCCACATCCAAAGAAGAGCTTTGGGATGTCCTTCAAGAAGCCTGGAGAACTATTCCTGAAGACTCCTTAAAGAAATGACAGAAAGCTTGTCTCAGAGGGTTCAGGCTGAGTTGGAGAATAAAGGAGCTCAGACCAGATATTCACTTTAAAGCTGCTGAGAACTGAAAAAACTCTGTTTTTGTCCTATATACTGAACTTTCATTCATGTTTAAATACGATTCAATTCACCTGCTGTACATCACTGTTGCCTCCATTGAGGATGGAGATTCCCAGTTTGAGTGTGGAAGAAACCATGACTCCAGGTTCGCCTGAAACAAGCAGAATTCCAGATGTTACTTCATGCAACAGTTCTATACTCCTCACTCCTTTTTTGTCATTTCCATGTATGGGAAACTATGAATGTATTGGTAATGAGTCATAGTCTAAGATTAGGGCTCTTCGGGGCACATTCATGCAAGGGTGGATGTACGAGGGCAGATGCAGGGTGTGGCAGCTACCTTTACAGGCGCTGATCATCTGCAGCACCATCTCTGCAGCCCCACGGTTGTGGAGACGGGACTGCTGGTACAGAAGTCTCTGTTTCTCCATCTCCTTTTCCTGTGCAGCAGAGTAAGTGAAACTCAGCTGTAACCCTGCCAAAAGCATCTGCACTTCCCCCCACATTCACACACACAAACACTCACTCAATCCTCAGATTCTATCCAAACTATGATGCTCCCACTGCACTGGAGCAGCTGCTGCTAAATACGACCAAAACATCCTCATTTTTCATTAATCAACTGATTCTTCCTTGATTTCTGTACATTGCAGTGAAAAGGAAATTTAAAAAATAATGTAGAACTATAGAGACTAATTATAGAACATAAAAAAATGTTAAATGACAAGTGAAGCATTTTAAATTAGTTTCTCATTTATTTTTGTTAATATATTAATATTTTTTAATAAATATCCGTATTTTTTGCAGCTCAACAGCTCAGATTTTGTTTTTTTTCTTTACTTATGTCATGTAATGTCATTGATTTATTAAATTCATCTATTTCCTTTTCTTTTTTTATATATTTTTCTTTAGACAGTTGGGTTTGAACATAAACCGTCAGCTTCCTCTTTATAACTGCAGTTGTTGTATGATGACTTCACCCAATCAACCTAATCGATCATCCCTTTCACACCCACTCTACCTGTTTATGAACGTAATTAAGCTCAGAAAAACCCTCCAGTTGTCAGATCTTTGTTCATATTACACTTAAAAAGCCTATTTGAGAGTTTGCTTTGACATGTGCAGAACTGAACTTCCTGTTTGGATTACAGAATCTAACGGTTGGCATAATTTGGTGTTGCACTGGAGGGTCAACAGGGAACTTTTAGACTTTAACTTTGAGCTGAGCTGAGCTTGTTGAACCACGCTGTCTGGGTGGTGGAGTCACCTGACATCGTTCAAGCCACATTCAGTCTCTTTCACACAGTGTGTAGTGGTTATTCCAGCTCTTGAAAGGCAGCAAACACTTTGTACCACAGAATAACACACATAGTCACACATTCTTCCACGACTGAGTAACACATCATGCAACCTCTGCTTCCAACAGAACAGTTAGGCTGGTTCTCGCTGTCGGTCCTGCAGTTACTTTCAGCAGCAACACGTGGCCGCCGCCTGCTTCTAAAACAAACTATTGGACACTCAGAAAGTGAAGGAAAGAAATGTTCTTGGAATTCTTGTTGCTGTTACTTGTTATCTGCTATAACAAGCGACAGCCATGTGTTCAAACTCCAGCTGCTGGACTGAGCTGCTTCTCAGTTCAGTTTCAGTGTCACAAATCAAATATAATCATTTCATGTTGCACTTTCTGGTGACATTAAATCTAACATTTTGATCAAAAACATTAACAAGCATCTATACGCTGCTGTAGAACAACTTCACCACTTTAGGTTTTACAACAGCACAATGCAAATACTACATCAGAACCATCCTGTTGACAAAAGAGGTTAGAGCTGACCCACCCTCTGCATACCATGCATAAAGCCCCTCCCAAAGCACACAGAACCACAGTTACCCCTCCCTCCGCCCCCCTCCCTCGTAAGCCTGACGTATATTCGTAGATCTTTCTCTGGTTACAGAGCTTGAGCTTATTGTTGTGTGCTTTTATGATGGGTGGTGTGAGCTTTAGCTACGGATGTGAGTGTGTGCATGTCTGGGTGTGTGTGAGTGGAGTGCCTGAGGTGTTTGCTGGCATGAGTGCACCTGGGCTTGGACTGTGCAGGCTTTTACTGTTGCCCTTGGTGAGCACAGAGAGGAGGGTTTGTTAGCATCGTCCGATTCAACGTAAAGACAATCAAAATCAGTTAGTTGTCAACTGTTAGAACTTAAAGTGAAGTCAATCAATCGGTTTGGGTGAACAAAAGTAACAAGTGAGCACAGGAGGTGTGAGCAGAATGACTGCAAATGCATAAGATCAACACAAGAGAGCTTGTTATCGTGTTAGGAAACCTGCTGCATGGCTTGATAACTGTTATCAGTTTTCAAAAAATAGCTACTGGGGCTGTAGCGATACGTTAATCTCACGATACGATACGATACACGATATTTAGCCAACGATTCTATACGATTTTATACAATTCAATTCCATACCATTTAATACACATCACTTTCTGAAAGATTTCAAAGGGACAGTGTGATTTGTCACCGATTGGACTGATGGTCTGACCTTTGAACCGGAAGGACAACACCGCCAGACAAACGGAAACAAACAAACACAACCGTGTCTTCAGCGTACTCAGACTCATGTTTATGTCGTGAATATTACATCATCAACCTGCTTGTTTTATACACAAATCCAAATTCTCTAATCACAAATCTTCTTTCATTTTTGCGAAGGAGCTCATATAATAAATTACAGCAATCCTACACTCTATCAACAGAAAAGCCTTCAAAACCACTGAGTTATGCACTTTATATAACATTTTTATGAACTAATTATCACTATTTTGTATAATGTGACCCCCCGGCATTGTTTTGTAATATGTTAATGATCTGTGTTTTCACTAATTGTAACGTCTGACTTTTCAATAAAGTTAAAAAAAAAGTTTTAAAAATCGATACTTTATCGGGAAACAAAATATCGATATATATCGGGGTATCAATAAAATCGCTCAGCCCTAATAGCTACGAGGTCATGAAAGGCAACATCACAGTTAAGAGCACGTATCGGGCTCCAAAAGGGAAAAATTGTGTTGTTCAGCTCATAGAACAATCTTAAAAACTAAAGGCACTCTAATACTAAAGAAAGGAATTTACAATGCAAATGGATGTAATGCCACCTTCCAGGAAAAGCAATGGATCTCTACGGCAACAACGTCACAGTTACCAAACCTAGCTTTTGAGGTAAAGTCTGAGGTATTTTTTCTTGAAACTTTGGCACACATCAGGCTTAGAAACTGTGAGATTAAGCAACCAGAAAAGACTCTTTTATGACTTTTATGAGTTTCATTTTGTTGTTTTTAGCTGCACCATCTCTCTGCACTCAAGTCATGCAATTTAGGAACAAATTGAGTCCACAACATTGATCCCACTGGTGGGCAGAGTCCAGCAAAGGCATGCACAGGTCAGTCCGTCACTGCAGGAAGTCGACAAGTGGTGTAAGTGGACGAGAGAAAGGCCGGAAGAAAAAAAGAGATATGCTGTGGAAAGAGTGGGGTGGGGGGGTGTGCCGAGTGTGATGTCATGGTGTGTTCACTCAGTGCAGGGGGAGTTGCTTCTCCGCTGACTCCCCTGTCTCCCCTCCCCTGGTCCCCCCATACCATCTCTGTCTGTCGCACCTCAAAGGATGGCTCCTCCCCCTCCTGTTCTCCCCCTTCGTCTTCCTCACCAATGTGACAGCTCTGCAGGAAGATGACAGAAAGCCAAGGACTGAGTCACATCCGGTTTATTGCAGATTCAGTGCCTGTTTCAGGTCATATTTGCACTCTTTTCCCCAACCACACAACACGCAAAGTTCTTCTTCTACACTGGCCAATCCCAGAGCCCCACTTGGCTCTAAAGCAGAGGTCAAGAGGGCACTTGGGATCGGGTCATTGTATCCCATCCATCCATCCACTGTACTCAAACTATCAGGTGATGATGCTGCCCAGTGACCGGTGAAGACTCACCTTAGCCATAATATCAGCATATGACATATAAAGATGGTCAACGTCCAGCTTACTGCAATGACAGAACCAACCACAGGAATCAGTGAGTCTACGTGAAGAACAGGTCACAAAGCTGAGCAGCAGAACAAACAACGTACGTCTTTTCTGTGAGAGCGGTGCGACTGAAATGAAGAATCAGCTGATGAAGGGGGTCAGGCTTCGTCTCGGTCTCCTCTTCCTCTTCCTCCTCTTCCTCCATGGCTTTCTAGTTGTTGAAAATAAACATTTGGCTTACAGAGCATGGGTAATACACCGGGAATGACAAGCTGTATGCCTCAAAACAAGGGAGGGGTTACAGCACTTACTGATAGGTCATCAATCATCTTGTCTTCAAAGGAGTAACCCTCAGTTTCTAACCAGTTCCGCTTGTAGGCATCCAAGAACATATTGGTTGCCCTGTGTCTGTAAGAGAGCAAGTAACTGCGACTTCAGGACGATTCTAATGGCTCACATGAGGTTTGTTATGTAACCGTAGGTCATTTCTTATGAAAAATCAACTGATTCATTACTTGGGGATGTTGTAGAGGGGTGTCATTCTGAAACAGGCCACCACTGCTCTGCGGCGCTGCTTGGACAGCAGCTTGTGCCAAACCATTTTCTTCGACTTGAAGGGATGCTCAGTCTGAAGTATAAAATCAACTCATGAATAAACCCCTCAACCTTTCCCCCAATTCTGCAAACAAATGTCTGCTGGAAGGGCGCCTGAACCCATGAGATTACTCACCACCTCGATGTGGTAAAGGACAGCCGACACCTCTTGCACCCTTTTAACCACCTTCTCAGGATCTTCTGCGTCCTCAGCCTTTCCAGACCGCTCCTTATAAAGAGACATCTGCCAACGCATGGCTGGGTCCTCCACCTGAGCCCAAATGTGTCAAATATGTTTGATAAACAGATTTACGAGAGGATGTGTTCTTTTCATCATCAACCAGTTTCCAGTGACGTTGTGATACTGTGCAAAATGAAGGCATTTAGCCCAGATATCAATAAAAACTTTCAAAGAAGAGGACTTTTCATTATTAGACATTAAAAGAATCTATAGAAATTGCCTAATCATTCACTTTTTTAATGGTTGCACTGCATTAAAAGATGTGGTTAATCACCACATTAACAAATGTGAGCCAAAACTCTACCATGCCAAGAAAAAAACATGTATTTATAACAATTTATAACATTTATAACATGTATTTAAATCAATGATCCAGAACCGATGCCGCCGCCGGTCTCTGGGACCAGACTCATTTAAAATGGGCTTGAGATGAGGAGAAAAACTGTTGTGGAATAAGGAATAAAACTCTTCAGATCTGTTTGAAAATCATGTTGTTCTCAGATGAAAATAGTAAGTTGATGAGAAAATCATTGCAATCCATTTTGATTTACATTTTGCAGGACATCAAAACTCTGATAAACATGGTTTCATCTCCTAAAAAGTGAAACCACAACAAGTCTACTCACCTTGCCTTGCAGATTCAGATTGTTATGCAAGAACTCCCTTACTTCTTCATCTGTGTCTTTCTGTAAAGGTAGAAGATTAACATTCATGTGTTTATTCCAGGTAATCACCCATCCTATGGCTACGTAAAGAACAGAATTCTAACATCACATTTTACAGCCAATGAACAAACAGATGGAAAACCAAATAAACAAATTATACTAATATCAGACAATCATAAAAACACATTATTTTTATTAATAAATCAGTTTATAAAATGAGTTTTTTTATGCTAGCATGCTAGCTTTAACTACATCAAAGTACCAGTGAGTATCTGATCTTGGCAACATTGATGAGCTCCTGGTCAGCAGGAGAACACATGTTGAGGCCAATGGGAAGCATCTTCTTTAAAGCTGCCACGATCAGGGAGGTCTGCACAGAGTAGCGATCCCCGCGGCGCTTCTTCTTGGTACGCTCCTGTTCCGAACCTCCAGACTGAAGACAGTTCAAAACAACAGATCAGGTCCGGTTAAAGAGGAACTACTAAACTCCCTTCTGTTCAAATATTTTTGGGAAATCAGAGGCTTTCGGTATTAAAGTCCTGTTAAAAAGAAAGCACTTCTCTTCTATTTGAAGCTTTTACCCGGAAAGGGCTACAAAAAGAAATCAGCTGGTCCTCACCAGGTTTTAAATTAGCTACAAATATACAACTTCAGATGAAAAGCAGCACTTCATACATTAGACTGTATTATAATTGAACAAAAACTAAGTCAAAATACAGAAGCAGTGCATTAAAAAAGTCCACAGTTAATGCTTCATTGGACTCCTAGATGTCAAAGGCAGTCAGGTGCAGCTGATCAAATGCTCCAGATTAATTTAGCCTCATCAAGTGTGAGCTCCTCTATAAAGTTCTGTCAGTTTGCTGCTCTGCAGCATTCAGGTGTGTGTTAACACGATGCCAAGGAGGAAAGACATCAGCAATGATCTTAGAGATCATGATGCTGTTGCTGCCCATCAATCTGGGAAGGGTTATAAGACCATTTCCAGACTATCTGGAGTCCATCATTCTACAGAGAGAAAGATTATTCACAGGTGGAAAACATTCAGGACAGCTGTCAATCTTCCCAGGAGTGGACGTCCCAGCAAGTTCAGCCCAAGGTGAAAAAGCCCAGAGCTACATCTCAGACTCTACAGGCCTCAGTTAGCATGCTAAAGGTTGAAGTTAGAACAGTTAGAAAAAGACTGAACAAGGATGGCTTGTTTGGAAGGGCTGCAGGAGAAAGCCTCTTCTCTCTAAAAAGAACATGGCAGCACAGCTTAGGTTTGCAAAGCTGCATCTGAACAAAGCACAAGACTTCTGGAACAATGTCCTTTGGACAGACCAGAGCAAAGTGGAGATGTTTGGTCCTAATGCACAGCAGCACGTTTGGAGGAAACCAAACACAGCATATCAGCACAAACACCTCATACCAGCTGTCAAGCACGGTGGTGGAGGGCTGATGATCTGGGCTGGTTCTGCAGCCACAGGGCCTGGGCACCTTGCAGTCATTGAGTCCACCATGAACTCCTCTGGATACCAAAGTATTCTAGAGTCAAATGTGAGGCCATCTGTCATGTCGTTGTTCATCTGAAGTTGCATTTACCTAATCACAAGACCTGGCAAGGACCTGATGACTTTTTATATCATTTATTAAGTCGTGATGCAAGGAAGGTTGACACTGAAAGAGGATGTGCTTTCTTTTTAAAACATTGGGGTAAAACTACTAAACTAAAACATAATGGAATACAATAACTAACTGATACAGAGAGATTGGAAGGATCAACATGCTGTTTGATAGAGGGGATTATTGGCTGAAATAAGACATTTTCCTGCAAACAATAACTTTTTTTCATTTTTCAGGTGCTAACTTTCAGCATCAGCTCCAGTTGTTAAACACAATGCAGCCTCACAGTTAGTAGTATATTTGCCAGACAGGGTGTTCCCTGTGGACAGCACACAAAACAGCACAAGTCTATGGGGTCAGCTCCATCGCCCTGGAGCTCTTCTCCCACACTTCTGCCCTATGGCTGCCAGTTGTTTGGCCTCACAGTACCCTCTCTGGCCTCTGTGTATGCACCTATTGCTGCTGTATTTAGGTGAACAAAATGCTCTTTGGGGACTGAGGAGCATTTTGATGATCAGGTAACAGACATTCACTACAGTAAAGTCTTCCTGATGCCCACGGAAAAGAAGAATAACTTATAGCAACCATGTAAAACACCAAACAGTGATTAGATATTGAATTATTTAACAATTTTAATGCTGTCAATGAGTATGACATGAAGTAATGAGTCCAGTTAGTCAATATGAGGACAGGTATTTGTTGAGCTAGCTTCATTTTTCCCCAACAGATCCAGTAATGAGATGTGCTGCTGATGAATCAAGCAAATCTGATGGAAACAGTACCAAATGCTACAGTTTTTTGGTGCAAACATGTAGTGAACAGAAAGCTGATGGCAATGCTGAGAAGAGAAGAGAAGAGTCCCCCGGTGCAGGAATCTTAACCACAAAAGCTGAAAAGAATCTAAGTGTCAGTGACAAAACTTTAACATCCCAGACTGCACGGTAGCATGGGCTCCACAACTTGTATCCAACAGGGAAATCTAAAGGCAAAGTGTTTATTGGTCAAACAAAAACAAGGTGATGGTGCTCGGCTGCAGGAGCGCACACACCCAGTCAGATGCACACGGCGCAGTCGAGCACCATGAAACCTCTCAGGCCACTACCATCTACAGCAAAGAGCTTTCATCAAGCCTCCCCAGACCCCCCACTGACACAAACACACACACAAAACATCTGGACACATCATAACGCACTCGTCAGCCATACTACTCAAACATAACCATCATTTCGGCAGTTCCGACTACATCTGCCCCACATTCTCACACTTTCTCCTTTCGTCCAGAGATGCGTTCTCTCCTGAAAGCGAATACGTTTAGAGTCCGTTTGTTTATAAAAAAGTGTGGTAGTCTGTGGGAGTGCTTGATGAAATGCCTTTAACTTAGAGTGCCATGCGATCAGCACAGCGCTCGTGCACAAACACAGTCTAACCTCTCCATCTCCGGCCTAGTGGCCCAGCGTCCGACCCCGACACAGGATATAGGGAGAAAACACAGTTAGCAACACTCGTACTGCTCACCAAACACTATTCTGCCACTTGCATGGACCTGGAAAAAGAAAATTATTAGTTATGTGACAGGTAGGGATGGGAACTGTTAAGAATTTAGCAATTCCAGTTCCTTTACCGAACTCGCTTATCGAGTCAGTTCCTTATCGATTCTCATCCAGTTATATTTAGTACAAATGGCTTTGGTTGCAGTAACACTTTAACTTCAAGTATGCGCCAGCATTTTGTCTATCCCCCTTTGGACGGGTCGCAGGATTGGGGGGTCTTTCACTAATAACATCATTAGTTGTTGTTGTTAATAACTGCTCTACTCACTCGTGGGAGACATGCTTGTTCCTGCCGTTTCCATAGCGGCGCATCAGAGAAATTTATGTTATAATTTTTTTCACCGTCAGAAACACAATGTATGGCGGGAGTGCGTGACAAAAGACCGAGAAGCGTGACTGTCACGCTCAATGCGTTAGACTTGAGAGCCCTGCGTTACCTGGGACTTTAGAGACAGAAGACGCTGTGCCACGAGCTCCCGCGCGAGAGTCGCCGCCATCGCTTAGCAGCGTGTGAAAGACTTTACATTCCTGCAAAGTAATTGCATGCTGTGTGGTCAAATGTTTCAGCATGTTGGAGGTATTTCCCCCTTTGATGTGATCAAAGCTCTGCACGTGTCGAAACTGGCCCTAGTCTTGTCGTTTTTGGTGACATTTAACCAAGCACGCTTGTGCCTCGGCGCCATCTTGGAAACATTCTGAGCCAAAATACGAAGCGTGCACATGACGTCATCGCGCAAAAGCGTCAGACGTTAGCAGAACCTATGAACGGGATCGCGTAGCTGGCGGATTAACGATTCCACGGAATTTAACTACTTCTAATCCCATCCCTAATGACGGGTAGTCTAACGATTCAGTAACATTATTCTTCTTAAACTAATTAAATCATAAAATACAGTATAATTATGTACCTTATATTTCTAGCAACTTACAGAAAAGAAATTATATAACAGCTGAGAGTGAATCAAGAGGGGTTTCCTCTGAAATGATTCCCTGCTTGGAATGGATGTCGTTAGTGAAATATTAGAGTTTAGTTCTGTAATGTGTTATAGCTCAAATGGGGCAAATGAAACATCAAAGAAACCTTTTCTACTTTTCTACTCTTACCTTGCTCATCTTGCTCTTACTGTCGGCAGTGAGGAACGACATGTTGTTGATCTCATTCATCACCACAAAGTTCTGCTCCTCCCGCTTAAAGTTCTGTAATACAGAATATAACAGAAGAACATGTAAACAAAACATTTAGATGTTTGTCTTTGTGCATTTTGACTTGTTTGCAGACCAGTGCATATCAAATAGTACCAAATATGCATATCTAAACATAGCTTTTATAAAACCTTATGGACTGTGGAAGTTATACTGTAATACTCTCCCCCTCCCCCGCCGGCGTACTCATGTCTTAACTATATCTTGGCATCATTGTCAGCAGTGTAAACTGCACAGATAACAAAATGTTCAAGAACTTAGCCCACAGCTGCATGGGGACCAAAATATTTGTACCTGCAACATGTGTTTGTAATGTCATATCTAAGCAGTTTGGTTCTTAGCTCTGTTGGCCCTGCAGTGGGATTGAATTGAGCTGATCTAAGATCTGTCAGTCTGCTACAAGCCCCAGGATCTCAAAGCAGAAAGCACTACTTATTTTGTCATGATTTAAAACCTAATTCTGTATAACTTGTATTTGTTACAATTGTTAATATTTGACTGGATGGTTAACATCTTTTTCTGGGATTTCACAAACTTAGAAGCCTTATTCTGACTTAATTATACCTTTTTCTGTTGCATTTTCACAAAAATAACAGAATACTTACATGTGACTTGGACCAGAAGATGAAGACCTCTCCAACCATCCTGAAAAGCTCCTCTGCATCTGGGTCTGGACAAGTCAGCCACCTTGCCCTTTAGACAAAGACAGAAACAGCTCTGATTAAAAGAATCCAGGTTGAGTATAATATTATCAATACTGAGCAATAAAATGTGCTCTCCATTTTTATCAGTGGATTTGTAAGTGCAGCTACCTGTTATTGTCCACATAGCGAATGAGCAGGGGGTAAAGAGCATACAAGTCCCGACACAACACAGCAAACTCATCTCGAATTGTCCCATTTTCACTGTCCACCTCTGTTTTGCCCTCCATACGCAGATGTTCCTCCTCCGCCACCACTTTTCCTGTACGCTTCTTCAGTTTTTCCATGGTGGGGATGAAGTGGGACTTGAGCATCTCTGGTTTAGCCCTGCTGACGATGGGCTGGGCAAAAACTAGAGAAAAGTACAAAGGAACCCACAGTCAGCAGTAACAAGACCGAGGAGTAGTTTTTTCCATATCTTTGTTCACTGACCTGCTAATCTCTTCATCCAGGAGGCCTCATCAATACCCAGGTTGTTGACCACAATCTTCATGATGCTGCCCAGCAGCTGGTTGAGCTGCTCGGAGGTGACGGCGGTGCACAGCTGGTCCTCCTGCTCAGGGAAATTCTCTAGGCCCCTCTCCCACCAGCGTGGGAGGTAGTTACACAGCATTGGCAGAGTGATCTCAATTACATGGGGCATTTCTGTATAGCGAGCCCCAGACTCAGCCAGGTCATGGATCTCTTTTATCAGGACTTCTAACGCTGGGATGTCAGTGCAGAGCTCCTCCACTTGACTGGGAAGACCCAAAACTGAGAGAGCACAGAAAATGTACACAGGAAGTATTAAAGTGCGAAGAAGAAATTCTAATTCACTCAAATCAAATTAATTTTCTATGTGAGAACAAAAGAAAATGTCAAAACCCACTGGTCCTCTCTCGGGGGGTCTTGGTAGTGTACACAGAAAATGAGTTGAATTCATTCAGTGCAGGCTCCAGGAAGGCTACTGGCATAGCAGCTGCTAAGTGGGCCAAACACTCGCCGAGAGCAGGTCGTTGTCTGCAAAGGAGAAAATGCCACAAAATCTTCATTAATATCAAAGAAAAACCTAACTCCAAAATCACACAATCACACATCTTAGCGTATATTTTTTTCTGTTAAATAAGGGCTGAAAATACCTTGTTTTTAAACGTTAAAGAGACTTGAGAGTAAGTTATATGAAGTTGTTGTAAACTTACTTCTCCACATGTGGAGTCTTGACAGTTCCCAGAGAGTAGATGCTACACATTAAGCGATAGCAGGATATTTGCAGATCGTCCACTGAGGAATGTTAAAAAGAGAGGCTCCAGTTTGACCTTTGTGTCTCTAAGTCAACAAGAATGAATTCTTAATTCACTGGAGTGCTTACAAATGACATCGTCTCCAAACTGGTGCTGAGCGATGTGGTCAAACAGTGATGTGAGGACGGGCAATAAGGCGATGGTGGTGTAGTTGATGTTCTGGGACACACCCTTAACCTGCAGAAACACAAATACAGATATCAAGGCAGATTAAACCCAAAATCTCAACTCTTTGTGTTCTAATTACATATTCTTAAAAGATCGTTTGTCCTTGGAAAACAATCCTAAATGTGGTATCTATGAATATATAAACTGGTCCCTACTTCTGTCTCCACCCAGTTGAGACTTTGCTGTAAAACTACTTTATATCCCTTTTCAAACATGAGACGTGCTTTGTACTGCAGGTAGTTTTTGGCGATAAAACTATGAAAGAAGAACTTTGTGGAGCTCTCTTATTTATTTACTTAATAATGGTTTACAGAGCATTCGATTATAGAAAGTATGTATAAATGTATGTCAATAATTTTAGCTGTGATTTACATATGAAATTTTAAGTATGTGTTTAAGCGGCTGTGGGTGTAATGTTAGAGCGAGTGATGCAAGACAAGTTTCTGAGTTAGTGGAGAATAAAATGCCATATCTTGACATGTAATTTCATTTCATTTCATATCGTCTCATTTTATCTTATTGCATCTTATGCCTAACAGGGTTTATGCTGCACAGTGGAGCGAGGAGACATGGAGGCTGAAATTAGAGAAATGAAATAAGCCTAAGGAGAGGATGGGCAAGAGGAAGAAGAAGGATAACCATAAAGATAAATTACACAGGGCTGTCTTCAGCTGTGTGACTACAGGCAACCTATGGCTGTCTGAATTCTAGTTTTTGAGGTGAAAACAGCATCATCTCGGACCTGGTTTCGACTGGACACTTTGCCCAGTTTTAGATTCTCCACCATCTTCTCGATGTCATCTGCAGCACTTTCAAAGAACTGGCGCAGGCCAGCCTTCACAATCTCAGGGCCTGACTTCATGACGGTCCTTGAAAAGGACACAGAGGAAGAGCAAGTTTAAAATAAAGAGATAATGTCTTTTATTGTCTCTTTCTCTTGGGATGTGAATAGGTGGAGAGTTACCTGGCGTCCAGAGACCGTGAGAGGATGTGCAGACAGTTCACGACTGCACCTGCATCCGTTCCTGAAAACAGCACACGAAACATCTCTTTTCATTTGACTAAAACACTTAAACTTAAAAGCTCTGCAGCAAAACAGACAAGTCATACAGTCTTTTAATAAACACAAACTTCATTTCAAACATTAAATTTTACTCTATTGAACACGCTGCTATTATGACTATGAGGAGTTTGAACCATGCAGTCTTGAGCCAGCCCCTTATTCCTTTATATATTCTCATAAAAATGGGAAATTTGTGTTGTGATTCACTGAAACGTGCAGACATAAACATAAATACAGCACATAGTATAGTTTATACAGTATAGTTTGTACAATTCTAACAATGCTGAAGGTCAATATTTGGTACGACTGATACTCATATGATAGAAATATTGCTTTTTTTTACTGTGAAATAGAAATGTCCTGTAGCCCAAGTGAAGAGGCTACGGAAAAAGAACGGCGCAGATAACCTATTAGGTCACCTATATTTTAAATAAGGTGTTTTATTCTATAATACTGCAATGGCTGGCTATTTGAGCGTTCTGTCTCTCCCATAATGTTTGTATTCATATTGTCCTGTACATGGCAAACAAAACAGACCTTAAATTACAGTAATTTTGTGTGCGTGTTGCCTGGTGTGGTCATGATAATCCGTCTTCAACACAGCCTGAATCATCTTAGTTTTCTTGTAATTTATTTAAGTACTGTTGGATAAAAACGCCAGAGGGTGAAACATTGGCTCATTGCTTGAGTTGGAGCCTTTTTTTTTTATTCTTGAATGATTCACAGGTCAGAGTTAAGTGGCTTAACAAACAAAAAAAAAGACATTCCTCTGAATAAATGGTCAGGTACAAGGACTGAACTGAAAATGGGTGAAAACGCCTTCAAGATTACAAGAAACGACGTCTCCTTGGAAGCAAATTATTATAAAATGAAAGGTGGCTCAACACTTTTGCAAAGTGCTGCATATTGCTGAAGTAAAGTAATGTTCTATGTTTTTAATTAAAGCATTTCTCATGTGCACCACAACCGTTAAGCCATATGACTTGAAATGCGGTACCTCTATCCTGTAACACGAATGAGCAAAGTAAAGGCTCTCTGTGAGTGCTTGTTATGATCCACAGACCGCCAGCTTCATAATTAAAATCTAATCGAAAACACATGGTGGTAAAGTGGAGACAAAAGAGCATAAAGCATCAACTGTCTTATAAAAGCCAGGCTGAAAACACGTCACAGAGCTGCAGTGCAATGCCATCTGTGGATATGTGATATCGTTACAAACATTCATGCTGCCGCTTTATTAATATCAAACTCAGCTTACGCCTTAAAAGCAAAATGATGACTTTTAAATCACAAGATTGCAAAAAAACATTCAAGCCAAGCAGGAGCTGAGCCAAAGAGAAAGAAGCATTAGACAAGAAGATTCAGTGAGGTGGAAAGAGGAAATGAGAGGAGACTAATGTGAAACTGCTCATTAGCATGTAAAGGGAAGGGAAGGAGAAAGAGGCAAATTAGATTATAAGAAATAAAGAGAAATTAAACAGACGCAGAGGGACAGAGATGGTGACAGGGCATGACGCCACCATGCAAATTCCTTACCAAAAAGAGATACTCTGTGCCTCACCAAAGCAGCCAACTTACAGAAGATACTGAAGTAGGAGGAGAAAACAGGAAAGGAAGGGAGAGGTAGGAAGGATGGTGAGGGGAGAAAGGGCTGTAAAAATGTTTGAAGTACACAGAAAGCAAAAGGGAGCTCAAGGAATTAACAGATATTGCTCAATAGGAGAGAGATGGAAGGACATGGCCGAAGGGGACAGACTTTTCCTCACAAAATACTGAAGGGAAGACACATGGTAAAAGTTTAAGACATAATGCAAACAACCGAGCCTCTCAGAGAGGCTCTTGTTTTACTCACCTGGCAATCATCTCCTTCTCCTTATTGGAGGAATGTCCTCCACTGCCCAACACTTTGGCGGGAGTGGAGAGGAAGTACAGGCAGTGGTTCTTGAAGTACTGATTTACCAGTGGCAAAAGAATCTTTAAAAGACAAGCAGGATCACCGATTAAATACAGAAAATCACAAAACTGTTCCAGTACACAAGGTCCTAAAGATCTCTAAACAAGACCAGCAGAGGTCGACCCCTCTGGTTCAAGAGCAAAGTCATTTACAATGTCACACCTCGGTCCATCGGTCGTCTGGCATTGCCGACACCACGCCTAAGACAATCCAAACTCTTTTCATGTGTCGTCCCACGATGGTGGAATGACCTACCGAGCGCTACCAGAACAGCCAGAACCCTGTCTATCTTCAAGGAACTGCTGAAAATCCAGCTCCTCAGAGAGCATCTCCTACCCTGTACCTCCCTCTATGGCTGCTCTCTATCTCTATTCTGTCCCCTCTGACAGAGTCTGACTCCTGGGTTCCTTCTATGTAGTTTATTGTTAGCTTTTTTTTATGTAGCTGTTATACCTTCATTTGTAAGTCGCTGTGGATAAAAGCGTCTGCTAAATGCATAAACTTAAACCCAATTCCTTACCCATGTAAATATTCTCTTTATGGGTTTATGGTCTCTATCACTAGTTTCAGGTCTTGTTCTATTCATCATGAGGCTAATTTTTCTAAATTATGCTCCCAGTTTAAGCAGGCTAATGCTTTACAAGCCATCCTGTCATTTTCAGACTTTTTGAACAGGTCAGATTGTCATGGCGACATACAGATCAAGTTCAACACAATTAGGACACAAATTCAGTGAAGCTTGAAGTAATTCACCTTGGCAAAGAATTTGATCTCTTGTTCATGTGGCGATTTCTCCACCCGACCGCTGCTAACTACAGCCTCTGTTAAAAAGAAACAAAGTCCAAGGTAAATGTGGAACTTTCTCCACTACCACGTACTGCCACCTTCGTCAGCCCCGGAAACCACAGTACCAAGGTGAGCTATGAATTCCTGCGCGATGTCCATCCACTTGAGAAGCTTCTGGAGGAATCCGTAGGCAAAGCGCTTCTCAATGGAAGAAATATCCTGCTCCATGTCCTTGAGACCTCTGAGGATAGAGAACAGATTGATTAAGAGTCACAGTATGTCTTAAAAGACTTAAAAGAATTTAAAATAGAAACCTCCTGGCTTACCTTGTCACAGCATATCCATTGAGTTGGAGGAACTTGAGCAGGTCCTGGGCCTTCTCCCTGTCTCTGGCCTTCTCCTTCGCCGTCAGGGTGTCATATGGCACAAGCAGAGGATGGGTGCCACCACCTTACAAGAGGATATTACATTTTTTAATTTATTTTTTTGGAATCGGCAACTAAATGGTAACCATGACTACGACCAAAAGTATAATTCGAGTAGAAACCACTCTTGCCTTTGCCCTGGAGCTCCAACTTCTTCTTCCTGCCCCAAGTGTTGTGGTAGTTCTCTGCCAGCTGCTCAGCCATAGACTGCAAAGAGACGGAAAGAATATAAATCTGCCTATTTGCCCATCTCCGAGCAGATTGTGGGCTCTTTGAACGCCGACAGACACATTCATACCTGCAGCTCTCTGGACAGGGCCATCCCTGCGATGTCTATTGGCTGAGGGTTGTAGCCATGACTGGGATCATAAGTGGCCTGAAGACAAACAAATACACAGAGATATACATCAATAATGCAGACGATTGCTTAAGTTTTACCTCTGATTCTCCACCATAATGACACCAAAGATGGTTGATCCTGTCAGTTTATGTAAAGTTTATGAACATGCTTTGGCTTAGCATTTCACACCAGCCCAGTTTGGTATTACGTCAATATTCACATGTTAATTTATAAATTTGTGTTTTATAGGAGTATATATAAGTGGAGGATATCCAGCATTTCTTTTTGCAGTGCAGTGGTGTAATGATTCTCCAGAGTAATGATTTCCAGCCTTTTCTCTTATACCTGAGCAGTTTGGGAGATCTTGCGTGTCGAAGCCTTCTTCTCGACCTCTCCCTCCCCATCCCTGGCTTTCTCTAAGGTCCATTCCCATGCTAGCATGGCTTTTATCGATTCTTTAATGGGCCAGCGATAGATCTCCTTGTCCTGGGAAACAGAGAGAAAATCAGCTGAGATTTTCAAGGATCCGGGTGCATTCCAGACGAAGAGAAAAACAATCCTTACCTTTTCAGAGAACGTTTTGTATGGCCGCAGCATCGGGTGAGTCTTAGCATTCTCATCTAACACCTCGCCATACGTCCAGTTGTTCTGAATCTGAAAAAAGATTTGACCGTTGGCGCGTTCATTACAGAGGATATTTTAAAAGAACAAATCAGGACTTGATTTTCTTTGACCTACTGACCTTTTCAAAAGCCCATCTATCATGAGTGTGTTCTGCATACTTGTTGATGAAAGCATCCAGCCTCTCTGGGATGATAGTGCTGTGAGAGAAAAGCTCTGTTAGCTTGTAAAAGCCAATGAGTAACATCCTTTCAGTCTCTGCTTACGTAAAGTTACATGCTTTATCTTTGAAAATTAGCCATCAATGTGCATCAATTGCAGCATTTAACTGTATAATGGAGTTTTTATCCGAAGGTCAGGTACTAGACCTCCTCTCAGAACTCACTTGGTGGTCTCTACTGGTTTGGGATCAAAGTTGCCTTCAGCATCCACCGAGGCTTTTTTCTCAGTGTGAGAGGAGAAGGTGGCGTCCACATAGTCAGGAGGAATGGCTCCCGCTATGCCGCAGATGCATTGCATGGAAATCTTGAAGAGCTCTGCATCGAATTTCTAAAGATTGAATTGACACCAGAGAAGCCAAGTTGATGACTGCTGAAGCTTAAACAGAAAAGATTCGAAGGTTGATCACCTCTCTATCTGTCTGATCTTTTCAGGCTTTGCCTGAATATTTCCAGTCACCTGTCATGTATCCCTGTGTGTGCAGCTTGCATTTGATCTTCCTTTCTGATCTCACTATGTGAAACAGGATAAGATGGACACCACGGAACACATCTCTCACCTTGTGTGCCAACGATTCGAAGATTCCCCAAAAGAGTTTCCGAGACAGATGCAACTCCTCCTCGGAGGTCACTCCGAAGTTTGCCCATCCATTCGGGAGGCAGTAGTACTTCCAGCAGCGCTCATAGTGATTGGTCAGCAGCTGAAATGCAAAGGAGGATATTTCTAATGCAAAGTGAGCAACTTCCTGACAATATCTGTGTCTATAAATGATTCATTAATGTTTTTTATGAATGTTTGTATGACAGAGCAAACCTTGAGAGGCATCTTTGCATATTCATTCAGGATGGGCACATCAAATACCAGCCTCCTAAGCAGATGCTGCAGCATAGAGGGCCTCAGGTACCTGTGATTGACATCAAAATGCTTCATGAGAACTTGTTGTTTTCAGGTTTTTCGCTGATCATCTATGTTCCTTTCGATGTTTCATGTTCGAAAGATGATGGATCTCAAAAGGATTTCCTGGCTCAACAAAACAATATGAACATTTCGTTGTTATTCTAACTGCTTTTTACTGACTTGCAGAGCGACATGAGGCACTCCTCTATGACGTCCCTCTGAGCCTTGGTAAGGGCTCGGCCGCGGGACAGGCGATAAATGGTGTGAAGCATGGAGTCGATCATGATGGCTCTGTGGTCCGTCCCAGCAAACAATGGGGCACACTTGGTGAGTAGAGGCAGAACAGCTGAACAGAGGTAGCGGTTCAGTGCCAAGGCCATTTCTGTTGTACTGAATGCCACCTAAAATCAGAGAGGAAACCGTTAAAGCTTGTGTAATGTAACAGAGAACTGCCATAAAACACTTAATTATCTGTTTAATTGCATCTTTGCCGTTTGTTACTCACTGTATCCAGAGAAGCTGAAGCTCTCATGTCAGGCAGGAAGCCAACCTCCAGCACATGGAGCAAGAAGTCCTGATTGTCGATGCCGTACACTCTGTCGAGGAAGAGCACCATGGAGGCCTTGTGGTCCGGCACAAAACTGGCCGACATCTTTGGCTCGATAATCTGAGTATCTGTGGTTTGGACAGACACAATAATTTATGCAGGATGGGGACAGATATGCCCTCATACATAATGTAAATTCTAAAAGCATATCCAGAAATGATTCCAACTCTGTCTCAAACCTTTGCCGTAGGCAGGAATCTGCACAGGCAAGCTGATGACTCCCACCAGGTCCTCGATGGGCACCAGAGACCTCAGAATGGCCCTGATTCTTAGAGCTTCACCTTTGCCTGCTTGGATCAACTGGAGATACAAAAAATTAGACATACTTCATTAATCCTTCTCCTATTCATCAACCTCTGGCTGCAGAAAATGGGAAAGAGTTCTCAAAAGCTTCTCTACTTCATTCTAACAGTGAACTTTGTTATAAAATGCATCCACATACAGGGATGGACCATACTTATCATATAAAAGGGTAAGTAGAGACAGAAAACAATTAATTGTAACCAAATTTGCATTTGCTAGACACAATGTCAAGCAACCTTTGCTCTGAACAACCCTGTCTATCGTGCCTTGGTCTGCTCTATTTCGTTTGAATATTATGAAGTTTAAGCTCTTCTCACATGCATCTCAGGGGCGCAGCGACCCAAAAGATCGATAAGAGCTGAGTAGAAGGACATGATGGCATTTCCCAGGTGCACACGGTTTTCCTCTTGCTGTTCCTCACCACCAAACCTGCAGATCAAGAGGACGGCTTTACAGCACACTACATGAAACTAATTTGTCCAACTTGTTGATCCTTCTCATGCACTCACATGAAACGTCTGTCTTTTTTCACCGTTGGACCGTCCCTCGCTGGATCCTCTGAAATCTTGATGGCTTCCTCCATGGCAGCAAGCAGACCGTTGCCACCCTCTCCTCTCAGGGCTGGGCCGAAGCACTCGGGGCGACGAATGAGCAGCCGCACCACAACGTTGGCGTTTTCCTCCACGCTCTCTCCTGTGAGAAAGAGGTGTGTTCATAGAAGCCCTGTTTACAACCAAAACTGTTAATGTCCTTTTATAAGGCAATGGTGGCTGACCATTAACAAAGACAGCAAAGCGGAGGAAATCCAGATATCGCTCTCCTCCACAGGGGTTCCAGCCGATGTCAGGGTAGCCCTTAGACAGGAGCATTGGACACATCCGCAGTCCACAGCCCGCCAGGTATGTCACAACCTACATCACCACGAGTAGGAGGAGGAGAAACAGATATCGTAAGCAGACAACTCCATTGTGCACTAGATGATTCAAATATTTTATTTTGCTCCAACCATTTCCAGGTCCTGCTCTTGCAAAGCCAAAGCCAGCTCATTATTGTCAATGCAGGAGGCTGCAGCCACATCCAGAGGTGTGGACCCACGCATGCCTGCAAATGGAGAAAAGAGCCTGTTCATTTGCATGCTTGTTCACTCCTTCAGTTCACAATGAAACATCACTTTTTTCCAGGGATTTCCAGGGTTTGATAGGGCTGCTATCTCCAGCTTGAGCACGAGATCTCAGTAATTGTTACTTGAATTGCAGAAATGGCACATGTACATGTTATCTTCTCAATTTTCTTGCATGGTCATGTAAATAAGCAGGAAATGGGATGACAGCAACATCTGGTCCAAGCTCAATATCACCAACAGGTGGTGATCCTAATGATTTCTCACTTCCTCGAATTAATGTCTGTGTCTGACTGTGGAGATGTTCTGTGTGTAAACACTATTTATCACGGTACTTGATTACAAATTACACTTTTCTAACTCATCGTTGCTCTTTGTATCATGCGGCTGGATGAACTTCGTGTAGAGTTCAGAAAAAAAGGGCTATTTCATGTTTTTAATTTTGAGTTCTTCCACTGTTGAAGCTTCAAAATAACATAATTTCTTCGCAGATTTAATCTACAAACTACACCCCACAGTCCAGTCATTTCTTACCCTTAGATATTATCTATGTACATGAGAAATCTGGTGTGGGTACAATCACAAACTGCCCTAAAACTGGCACTTTATCATCTGAAAGTATTAAAAACTCTATCTCTGTCTGCACTTTGTGTGACTGTGAATGTTTCTTGTTCTCAGGTCTCCCTTGAAAAAGAGTTTCTGACATCAAAATAATTGATAATTTAATCAAGATTAAAGTAATAGGCTTTATGTAGAGGTGACAGGGGACACACTGACCCAGGCCAATGCCGCTATTCTGCAGCAGGTAGCTCAGATGGTCAAACATAGCGCGCTGGTTCTGCCGGCTGATGCGACAGAAGTAACACAGGAAACGGCAGCAGCTGGTAACCATTAAGGGAAAACGAATCTCCTGGGCACAGAAAAGCAGAAACCTTTGTCAGATGCATATTTCTAATATGGGCTGTGGTATAAATGACAAGTGAAAGTCTGGACTGATTAAAGGTTACCTTTGAGTCTCCTCCTCCGCCCAACACATTGACCATCACCTCCATGACCGTCTCATGCATACCAAGAGCTCTCATGAGGTTAGGGTGCTGGTAAAACACCTTGTTGTTCATAATATTTCTGAAGAAAGACAGAAAGGCTTTCCTGATGATGTCTCACCAGAACAACAATTGCAGATGGATACTTGGAGCAGGAAGTGCCACAGAGACATAAGAATCTGACAAAAATCGACGACTATAGGAAAATTGGCAACTATTTTCAGTCCTAAATGACAACAAATAAAGCTACCAATATATTATTCATAAAACATCTTCATAGTATCCCCTCCACACTGACCCAATGCTCTGGATCATAAGCCGCTCCTCCTCGGGACCCATCTGGACAATGAGCAGTGAGCGGATCTGTCCCAAACACTCGAGCAGGTCCATGGTGTCTTGAACAGAAATGGCATTGATGGCATAGGCTTTGGGTAGAGCCCGGATCAGCTCGCCGAGCCCATCATACTGTCTGTGGAGCAGGCTGAACATCAGACGCACCAGCTCAGGGTTCTGGATGAATGACTCCTGGGCCCAGTGGATCATGGTGTGGGAGATTAGTTCCTGAAGGGTGCCTGGGTGAAGATAAAAAAAAAACAGAAGGGGACATTAGTTATTAGTCATTTTGAAGCTACAGAACAATGTTTAACATGAGCAGCTGACTCAAGACTAGATTAAAGTCAGTTTCAAGCAGTTGAACGGTAATTATTGATATCGGTCTTACTGGGCTTTGGTTCCTCATCAACTTCTGGAATCTCCTCCTGATCCTCCTTTTTGCGGAACTTCTTAACCTTTTCCACCAGACTCAGGAGCCTTCCCCTCAGCGAGGTGTCCACCTCCTCCTCTTCCGCCTCCTCCTCGATATGTATACCTAAGCATACAACACAAATATAGCATTAAAACCAAAAGCATAGGAAAACACTTCATACCTGAAGATGAAAAAAACGCAAAAGAACCTCTTACCGCAATGAAGCAAGATGTCATTGTGGAACTCCGCTAAAGTGTCCCGCACCCCTTCAGGAACTGGACTTAGTTCATCCTCCGGACTGTGTTTAAAGTTGGTCAGCAGAAGAACCTTGAGAGGAAGTACAAGGCAAGGCAATTTTATTTGTATAGGCATTTCATACACAAGTGCAGCTCAATGTGCTTTCCATAGCAGGAAAATAAATAACAAAATAAAAGGATAAAAAGATAAAAACATGTGCAAAGACACGTAAAACAAAAGAAAACAATAAAACCTTCTGTAAAATCTACTCAGCCGGAACCAGAAGTAGTGCAAGATAGAATTAATTAAATGCTTTGGTTAAAAACAGGATAAGACAAGTAAAAAGAAGATAATAAACACTCAAGAGTATCTGTAACTCTAACCATTGGCACCCATCATCACATTTCAGAGGCCTGACAAGACAAGAAAGTTTTGAGCCTTGATTTAAAAGTAGCAACATTTGGGGCACATCTGAGTGTTTCAGGGAGTTTGTTCCAGAAATAAGCAGCACAGTGTCTGAATGATGCTGAATGAAGCACAAGGAGACCACCCTATCAGAAAGTGTGGTCTAATTCTGGAACATTTTCAACATCTGTTATGATGAGTTACCATGTCAGGGCAGCAAAACAGAGAAAAAGGAGGAGGAAGTTTAAACAATGTATCTCAATTACAACAACAGATGTGAGATCACTGTCAGATAACATGGATGAGTTTGGACACAGCTGGATTATTGGGCATGTTACATCAGCTGTTTAATCAAAACATGGCTGCAGGAAGGTTTTCTAGACTCCTGCACTTCTTTCTACAACTATCAGACTACAGACAGAGACCGCAGACAGAGCGATAAGAGTACAGTAGAAGGGATGTCAGTGTTTGTTAATCATAGATGGTGTGATTCATTTAGACTACAGACAGAGACCGCAGACAGAGCAATAAGAGTACAGTAGAAGGGATGTCAGTGTTTGTTAACAACAGATGGTGTGATTCATTTAGACTGCAGACTGCAGACAGAGACCGCAGACAGAGCGATAAGAGTACAGTAGAAGGGATGTCAGTGTTTGTTAACAACAGATGGTGTGATTCATTTAGACTACAGACAGAGACCGCAGACAGAGCGATAAGAGTACAGTAGAATGGATGTAAGTGTTTGTTAAGATGGTGTGATTCATTTAGACTACAGACAGAGACCGCAGACAGGGTGATAAGAGTACAGTAGAAGAGATGTCAGTGTTTGTTAACAACAGATGGTGTGATTCATTTAGACTACAGACAGAGACCGCAGACAGGGCGATAAGAGTACAGTAGAAGGGATGTAAGTGTTTGTTAACAACAGATGGTGTGATTCATTTAGACTACAGACAGAGACCGCAGACAGAGCAATAAGAGTACAGTAGAAGGGATGTAAGTGTTTGTTGACAACAGATGGTGTGATTCATTCAGACTACAGACAGAGACCGCAGACAGAGCGATAAGAGTACAGTAGAAGGGATGTCAGTGTTTGTTAACAACAGATAGTGTGATTAATTTAGACTACAGACAGAGACCGCAGACAGAACGATAAGAGTACAGTAGAAGGGATGTCAATGTTTGTTAACAACAGATGGTGTGATTCATTTAGACTACAGACAGAGACCGCAGACAGAGCGGTAAGAGTACAGTAGAAGGGATGTCAGTGTTTGTTAACAACAGATGGCCTGATTCATTCAGACTACAGACAGAGACCGCAGACAGAGCGGTAAGAGTACAGTAGAAGGGATGTCAGTGTTTGTTAACAACAGATGGTGTGATTCATTTAGACTACAGACAGAGACCGCAGACAGAGCGGTAAGAGTACAGTAGAAGGGATGTCAGTGTTTGTTAACAACAGATGGTGTGATTCATTCAGACTACAGACAGAGACCGCAGACAGAGCGATAAGAGTACAGTAGAAGGGATGTCAGTGTTTGTTAATCACAGATGGTGTGATTCATTTAGACTACAGACAGAGACCGCAGACAGAGCGATAAGAGTACAGTAGAAGGGATGTCAGTGTTTGTTAACAACAGATGGTGTGATTCATTTAGACTACAGACAGAGACCGCAGACAGAGCGATAAGAGTACAGTAGAAGGGATGTCAGTGTTTGTTAACAACAGATGGTATGATTAATTTTGGGCATTAGAAGCCAAATAGGCTTACATTTTTTTTTCAGTTCTTAAAAAGATGTTTCATATTAAATGAATTTGTAACTGAAGCTGGCCACCACTATCGGTACCTGGTCTTGTGGGGGTGACCGAAACTCGCGGGTCCTGCGAGCCGTCTCAGCAGCCGACATGGTGAAGGCTCTCATTAGCAGGTTGTAACGCACACGCTGATTTTTCTGGATATCCTGGACAAAGTTGTCTGAGTAGGCCACAATGGCTTCCACCCTGTGTCTGAGCTCGCAGTCGCAGAAGTACTGCAGAAGTGTGCACATCTAAAAGAGAAAAATAAGGGTTAAAGATGTTTGAGAGTTCACCGAAATAATTATATTAGTATGAGTTAAACAGTTGGACAGTGGAGCGTTAAACATTATGATGACCTGCAGTTTAACAGATTCTGGAAGTTTCATCTGGAGGAGTCCTTCCTCCAGACCCTCCTCCTCATCTTTTGCTTCTGCTTCCACTGCCTCTTCCTCCTTCTCTTCCTCTGCTTTCTCTCCATCCTCTTTACCCCCTTTGGCCTCACCCTTGTCTTCCGTCTCCCCCTCTGCACCTTCCTCTTTGGGCTCAGCCTCTTTCGCTTCATGCTCTTCTTTATCAATATCTTTCAGCTCCTCCTCTTCCTCATCACCAACCCCTTCGTCCTCAAGCTCGGTGTCAGCTGCTTCCTCCATGTCCTCCTCCTCCTCCTGCTCCTTGCTTTCTCCCTCAGCAGCTTCACCCTCCCCGGCTTTTTCTCCTTCCTCTTCCTCCTCTTCCTTACCACTGAAAACATTGGGGTCGATCATCTTGAGGATGTGCATGCTGTCCTCGTCATTAAAGATTCCCATAATGAGCAGCGTGCTGATGAGTTTCAGGATAGGGACAAAGTGGAACTCCACACTGCCTCCTACTGGATCTCGCATTGCTTGGCTACCATCCAGCACAGCCTCCGTTAGCATGCTAATAGCTCCTGTTTTCAGTTCCTGCAGAAGCAAAACAAAGAATGATCGAAAGACATCGCAAATTCATTAACTTTTTGCTCCAATATATCGCTTTTCTTTACCTGTAGAGGGAAAATAGGACTGAGGGTGTACAAATCAGGGTCTGTGCCAACAAAGTTGATTGATGAAAAATGCAATTTTGGCCGTAAGCAGGTGGTCAGGCCAACACCAGGAAGAGAATGGGCCTTCTTTGTGTCAGGATAGAGGCCGATGCTGAGTGTCTCCTCAGTCATGGGGACAATAAACTCCCTGTTGGTGCCCAAACGTGCCCGTTTAGCCGACTCCAGGTGAATGCTGATGAGAAGGTCGTAGAAGCCGCTGCGAAGAGGTCCGGGTAGGTAGGTGTTCTCGATGGCATAGAAAAGCTGGGACTCGTCCACATGGCTGCACAAGGCATGAGCAACTCGGTTGTTGCCAAGTGCACACACAGCACAGTAGAGCATGAGTGTGTGAAAGTGGAACTTCATGAGATCCAGACGCTCTGATAGCTCCAAGATGTCAATACACCTGTGTAAAAAGGTCAAAGTTACTTTGAATACATGGTAAATATGATTATGGACAAAATTCTACATATTTAAGCTCATTCCTCTTTATTGCCAAAAATATTAGGAAATATTAATCAACTTCACTTCATTTAGAAAATAGAAATGAATCTAGAATTTGATGCCAGCAAATACATAAAAAAAGTTTGGAGACAAAAGAAAATTTAAATATTCACTGATTATTCAAGAGATGCTGTTCTACAAGCAAAAGGTGAGGGTGTCTAGGTTGGGTCTAGAAATAACATCCACCACAGGCTTAGTCTTTTCAAGCAATGATGAGTTATTTGCTTTAAAACCAAACTGAGTCAGAAATTCATCAAAAGATTAAAGAATCTTGGTCTTTCAGCATCTTCAGAGCAGAATATTCTGAAAAGATTCAGGGAGTTTGGGGAAATCTCAATGTCTAAAGCCCAAGAAACACAGCTGGATGCAGTTCTGGATGCAGTTCAAACTCCCAGTCAGGGTATACAGTGAAATTGGTTAAACCAAAAATTCTAAATTTATCTGGAAATGGTATTTGTACATTTTAGTACCAGTTATAAACTTGGCCTCATGAGGCTTCGGTATCTGACCTATTCTCCTCAGGGATGTGCAGGGCCATCATGATGAGAGGTTCAGTGCACTCCACCATCCAGCCCAGCCTCTCGCTCACTTTGCCCACATCCGGGTTGAGGAAGTGATTGGGCATACGGCTCCAAATAACCGGAGTTAGCATCTGGACATCCAGCCTGGGAGGGCACTGGGGGACCGGATTGTTGCGTTCGCTGCGGAACATGGCAGCTGAGATGGGCATGATGTTCTGATATAAGAGAGACAGAGGAAGGGATAAACAAGGAAGGGACAAACAAAGAATGAAAACAGGGTACAAGCACGGGAAGAAAAAAGCATGGAACACTGTGGCCACTGTTTGTTAAGATGGAGGCCATTAAAAGTTTATTTTAAATGTTTCTGCAAGTTCGAAGCTATGGAGGTTGCCCCATGCACAAATTATTTAATTGGATACAGAATAAGTAAATGCCCCCAAGTGCAAGACGATTCATCAAGATCATTTCCATTTTACAAATGTCATTCAAATACATATAAAACTACATCATTTCTATTCCAAACCCAGATTATGTTGCATGGGTAATTTACACTTTAAAGATCAATAGCATTGAACTCATTTTATACCAGAAAAAACTGTGGGCAACATCTGACCCAACACAGGGGGGTGGGAGCTGTGATTAGGGGTTGATTCATTCATTCCTATTCAGACAGACCACCAATGGCCCGTTACCATGGCAACGTGAATGGGAAATGAGTGCTACTAAAGAAGCTTCTGACCTTGAGTTTTCCCAGCTCCAGCTGTGCCATGTTCTGATTGGTTGGCTGAATAAAGACTGCAGGGAACAGTTTGGTGTTGGGCTCCACCTGAAACAACACACCTCCACAGTAACGCAACTCATCCAGAATGACTTAAAGGGGCTTCTAAAAATAACGCATGCTGTATATATGCTTTCCTTACCTGGTAGAAGGTGTTGATCTCCTTTCCATTGGCTGTAAAGGTCATGAGACCTGTTGCCAGGTCGACCAGACAGCCAACCACCATGTCTTCCTGGCTGAAGCGAGTCTGCTGGTTGCTGACCAAGTCCCCTCCCCACACCATGTAACAGTTACTGTGCTTCATACTGCAAATAATCAACAAACACACAGCTGAACTCATGGTTTTTTTTCATCTAACATTTGGTTCAATGAGTCTGATCCAAAGCACTTTCCAGAAAGTACAAAAGCAAAAGGAGTAAATACTTCAAGTAGTTCACATATATGTCTAACAACTATCATATTTATTCATATGGCAATTTAGGAGTAAGTGCTGTTGCTGGGGAGTGGAAGAGACTGACCTGTCATGTATGTTGCCTCTGTCATCTCCCACAGTGACTGTAACATTGCGCACCTTGGAGAGGTCAAAGCTTGGATCGTACTGGTGGTAGTCGGGGGTGACCCAGCCAATCCACACAGCAGATGGCTCCTGCCCAGCAAAGATCCTGATAGAGTAGTAGTACTGACAACAGGGAAAGAGAAAATCTGGATGAAACATAATCAGAAGCGCTGGAGCATCTACAGATATCACAATAAGTGTTGATGTTAAATAAATGAATAGAAACTGATGGAATAAGAAGGAATAAATTGAATAAAGAATAGAAAAGCCCCCCTCACAGTGGTGGTATTGAGGATGATCTCTGGATCATCTCTGTCATCAGGAACCACATCTTCCACCAAACGTGGCACTGTTGGAGGGGCGGGGGCAGGGGCAAGAGGTGTCATGGCAACCTTCTTGGCTTTGGAGAAAAATCTGTTGTCCACAGGATATAAGTCACACGTTGTCATGTTATTAAGATCAGGAAAAATGGGTTTCGGTATCGCTGGAATGCACCACACACAGATTTTTCTCTGTTCACCATAGACACAAACGACCAAACGTACCCTTTTTTCTTTCCCTTTTCTGATGCAGTGTCCTTCTCATTTTCTACAGACATCTCCAAAGCCACAGAAGTCTCCTTCTTTTCTTCTTCTTGCTCTTTGCGACTGGCAGACTTCTTCAGAACTTCAAACTCCGAGTCAGGCTCCACCACCACCACCTCTTCCTCAGGTATGGTGAGGGCACGAGTGAGAGGGGTGGTTCCAGCTGGGACTTTAAAGGTTTCGTGGAACTGGACAGGCATGCTGAGTCTGAGGAACATCATATCAGTGTTGGCGTTCTGCGACCCAAAGGTCTTATGGGTCAGCTTCAGACAGGGGGCACTGTCAACAGTCCCATCCACACGGGAGACCTGGGAGATGACAGATTTAAAGATAAGTAACTGATCTAATTTTAACATTTCTATTTCATACAACCCTTAAAGTAGTTACCTCAATATGATTGTGGTCAGTGGGAACAGGCACAAACTGGGGCAAACTTTTACTGAACCACATGGTAATGTCTCGCTTCATATTGATGGCGAATGGTTCAAATCCTTCTTGCAGGCCACATATGGCAAAGTAGCGCAGGCTGCTGACATTCTGACCGAGGTTGATCCGTCCAACCTGAGACAGTCCGAGTGCACACACTGGGATAAAACCTGAAGGATAAGACCAGAAAAAATGCATTTAAAATGTCTTACTAAATCTCATCAGATTAGGTAAAACAGCCATCAACCGATTTCTTACCTTCCCCAATTTCAATGTCTTTGAAAGCCATCTCCGAGCCTGAGTCACTGATCAGCATTTCTCCATTGAGCGTGAACATGATGTTCATCTCCGTCAGGTCAATCATACAACCAACCACATCACCAGACTGCCACTGGCGACCAAATGGTTCATTGCCAATGTGCCATCTTTGAGCCTAGAAAGGGTTACAATAGATAGAACTACAAGTTGACTTAAATCAGGGCACATTGTAGGGCGCCAAATGAGAAAAAGTTGGGACGGTATGGAAAAAAACATTTAAAGATTGGACTGGATTGTGGTTTTATTTCAAATCCACACAATTGAGGTATTTAAGGCGCTTTACTCCTAAAACTTCCATATTTTTAACAGTTTGAAAAGCAAAGAAGAGACTGAAACGGATCCACACGGTCTGTAGTCATATGAACATAGTTTTGGAAAGTTATCCTCTCATTCTAAGTAGAGTTTGTCGAAAAGTGCACCTTAAGAGGTGGACTGACCTTATTGCCGTTAAAGACGTAGGCGAGTTCGTCTGCTCCCAGTTCAGTGTCAGAGCGGACACTGGGACGTGCCCAGCCGACTCTCATCTCTCCTGTCGTCAAGGCTTCAAACTCAAAGTACCACTTTCCTTGGGTGATAGCATACGACTTCTCTGCTCTGAAGATTCGTACCTTGTCCCCGCGGATGTTCTCGAGGCCATGGCCAGCTGCAGTGACGGAGAAAGGGGAAAGGAAAGTGTTCAGGGTAGCGTTAAAGGATTTTGATGTTGAACAGTAGTCTGCATTCGGTTAACATAAGACGATGCAAGCTGACTTACTGCTCTCCTGATCTGGAGGCTCAATATTGTAGCCATAGCCAATGAGGGTGCGGACAGCATTGTTAACACTGTCGCGGTTGGTTTTCTTAGTTCTCTCGTCCAGCAAGTTGTACGGTACCAGACGAGGGTTTCGCTTATTCATGATGTCCTGAGAGGGATTACAGTTTAGCATTAAATATGCAAAAAGAGCGATAGCTATACTTGAATGGCAACATGGTTTAATCTTAGTTGGAATACATTTGCACATAATTGGTAAACCTAAATAAAAGAGATCCACCGGACTTTTCAAGTAAAAAAAAAAGTATATATTTAAATATTAGAAAAAGACAATAAAAAATGGTCACCTGCACGATGCTGTAGGTCCATCCTTGTCGTACCCGGTCCCTCGCCCAAACATTGTGTCCATTTTCTGCCAGTTTTTCTACAAGCTGATTCTGGTTTGGTGTGAGTTTGACATGGTTGAGGTCAAGAGGAGCAGGTTTGTAGCCATTGGTCATCACATAGCTGGAGAACAGACACGCCCACATTCATATAAACATGAAAAATAACGCTTAAAGTGAACTCGCACATCCAAAAATATCTTTGTCTCCTTACGTCTTGGGCAGCTTGATCTTCTTGAGATTCTCCTCTGCTTTCTCATCACCCATGCCAACATGGCAACCCAATGCCAGGAGAGTCCTGTGGGACAACAAGGACACAGACATCACACAGTCCAGGGACATAAACATCCTCCTCTCTTAAATTTCACCTGCCACACAACTTCTGATATGAACTCACTTGAGAGTCTCGCCAGACATCTGAAGGTTGTAGTTTCTCTCTGGCTCAGGCAGACTTAGGAAGTCCACCAAACAAGGATGGAGTTTCTTGTTGTCATCCCTTAGCTGTGGGAGAAGATAAAAATAGCTAGTCATTTAATTATGTAAAAGATTAACTGAGTGGACCGATTCTCACACCAAATTAAACTGATATTCACGATGGCCAAATGATTATTTAACAAAAATAACTCCAATAAGGAAGATTTTCCCCCACATCTGCCCTCATTTCGTGGGGTTTCATCCTGCAACGCTTCATCACTTCCTTTTTCCCAAACTGTCAACTCATCTAGGTCTTAATTCTGTTGGGCATCCAATTAGCTTTTATGCAAATCTCCACCTCTTCTTTTTAGCAAACAAGCCTCTTCAGACATCTCTGCTAACTCTTAACCTCACTCATCCATCACCATCATCTAGACTCTAGGTGGTCCTATCCTATTCCCTTCCTTCGTTCATGAAATCGTTAAACGATTCCTCTTCTTTGGACTCTATTTGAAACAGGCACACTTGTTCTGAAAGTCTGTAATAACTTACGTGCTTAAAGAGACTGGACTTTGATTCGATTCATTCACCGCCATATATCCAAGGATAATTACCCTCAGATAAGGAGCATAACCCAACTGTAGCTATAATCCAGTTAATCTCATCATGTAAACCCACTGAGTGCTTCTCTGTGGTTGTTTCTGCATTTCGGTGCTGAGCTCATACTCACCTGTCCGTAGGTCCATCCCTGCTCAATACGAGTAATAGCCCAGAGCTCGTGAATATTCTCTGCCAGCTTCTCTCGGATACGTTCCAAGTGGGGTGGCAATACAATCTATTCAGCAAACAGAAGAAAACTAGCAAGTCTTATCCTTTTCTCACCAAAGAACAAAACCAGATTTTAGTTGGTTTGTTTTTTACCTGAACAGTGTCCACAGGGCAGGGGGTGAATGAGGTGTGGGTCAGGGACAGGGTAGGACCCAGAAGGTTGCGCACACCATCAAAGTCGTGCTTGTACTCCTTTATGGGTTCAATACGCATCCTTTCTCTTGGCAGCACGGCCTCATAGCACGGGGCATAGCCTGGTGGAGGCATGAACTTGAATTCTCCGTGGCGACCACCGAGGAGGAACCGAGCCCTGAGGAGACAGAAAGAGAGGCAATCCAGGATTTTATACATTTGTAACTGAGCTGAATGTATTACTGAGGTCTTTATGGCAAATATACTCTGATCTTTATGTGTTTCCCTTCCTGTTCTTATCAATTAATGCTCCATGTCAGCACTCTCACTGAGGGTTATTTATCATTACACACAGATGCCTTAAAGGCTCTATTCGGGGATAAGACACGGTAGATTTTTTAAGGATTTCTTGGGACATGGAGAGATAAACATAATGTTTATGTTTATGTTTATGCATTTAGCAGATGCTTTTATCCAAAGCGACTTACAGATAGGCAGATAGGGTAAGGGGGCCTTGCCTAAGGACCCCTACTGGTGACAGTACCTTTCATAATATGAGTACATAATGTGTACATAATATGACAATACAGTACATTACTAGCATAATATGTTCATATTTAACACATTCATTTGTTGTTGTACTGGTTAAGCCAATAAATTAGCATATGAATCAATATAATTAATTAACAGAAAAAAGAAAAATATGGCAAAGATCCTATAATGAACTGACTTGACTCCAGCAGAGAAGCTGATGACCGGGAAGAAGAGGCCGTCCACATTAAAGTTTTCAAACATTCCCTGAACTGGGTGGCCATTAATACGGAAGGAGATGCTGGGCACACTCAGATCCAGACAGCAACTGATGACATCATCTGCAGCCAGTGTGTGTGCGGTGGGGGAAGCCACCTGGCGGGACAGAGTTCCTGAACAGCAAAGCATAGCAGTCTTACTTAAACTTACAGCTTCGTGTTATAAGGTGTAGTTACACGGTCAAGAAAATCTTACCTGACCATAGGTGCAGTCCATCATAGCCATAAGAATAGAGGTCATCTCCCACACCGTTGCCTCCCCAGCCTTCTCCTCCTCCGGGGTATGGGCTGTAGCCCTCGGTCATAGCCCAGCCCACCCGCAAGTGAGTAGCCTGTGCTGTCACAAAGGGTTCCACGTAGTCTACCATCATCTCATAGTACCACTTCTTATACTGCGTGGACCCCTCACATGTACCCAGGAAGATGTTGGGCCTGACACTGAGCACAGGAGTGAAAAGACATCAACCCCTCACTTCTAGAAAAAGTCATTTGACAGAGTGGCTGGTGACTGTTACAACTTGTTTTCCATGATTAAAGAGCAGTTTAAGTACCTTGTGACATAGTTTACGATGTTAGTCTGCAGCAAGAGCTCACGACCTGGAAGCAGGTTTTCAGTGATGAGGTTCTGGTTGGACCTCACAGCTACACCGTTACACACACAAAGAGAGCGCAAGACATCCAGAACCTAAAGACAGGACAAGAACAGTGTAATCACTTCTAGATTTAAATCAGATAGTCAGAGTTTCCATTAACTGCTGATTGAATTACAAAAAGTGTTTTTTTTTTACGAGCAAAATGTAAATTGCTGCTAGAGGAGTAATCTGAAGCTGATTTATTGACTGCAAAGAGGTGCCCTGCCTTCCCCATACAGTGACGAATGACAAACCTTGTGGTTCCTTCCGTGCTTGTCCAGGAGAGAGATGATGGATTTAATGTGGTTTTCCTGGATGATGTTCAGAACTTCAGGGCTTTCAATGAGGACACAGTAGAGCACCTCAAGAATTCCTAGTTGCAAAAATGGGAAGGATATGACAAATTCCTAAAAACAGCTTTTTTAACGGTTTGTTTTTGGACCTGTTGCCAAGAAATATCTAACAATAAGTACAACAGCTTAAGAATATCTCATAGACTCACTATCATCGCTATAGATCGATTAAACACTTAAAGGCATCTGTTCTAAAGATAAGTGACGGAGAGGGGAGCGTGTAATACCCGAGGAGGCCTCCAGGCGATCCAGCTTGCTGACCAGCCAGTCCAGGTTATCGCAGAACAGCGCACAGTTAGAGCGGTTCCCCCTGATTAGAGAAGCTGTGCAGTGGAGACAGAGGGAGAAATCATGGTGCATGACTCAATAGAGACACAAATGAATTTGAATTTTCAGAGCCATTCTTTTACCGAGCAGCTCATAGAGGAGATTGACGATCTCCTTCCAAGACTCAGCTGCCTCCTCTCCAGCAAATTCAGAAAAGTGGGCAGCGGTGTTGTAGACGTTCAGGCGGTCGATGCACTCCAGCACGATGGTAATCATTCCCTGGGAATGAAAAGGAAGACACAGGGGACAGGTTATGCACACATTGGTGTTGAATGTTGGAAATAATGAGTTTTATGTGATGGCTCAGTAAAAAAAAACTAACCTAATCTAAGTAAGGGTGCTCTTGAATATGGAAAAATAACTGTGAACTTGAACATTTATATGACATAATCATCAAAAGTACTTAGTGTTGGTTAATTAGAGATAAAGGTTTAATAAAAACTGAGTTTAGGCATGTAGGTAAAGCTGTTCGTTCTCACAAAAGATAAAACAACACCAAGGAAATGTCTCAATTTGACAGTAAGATTTGTTTGATTGTGTAAAAATTTAAAAACAGCCAAAACATGTGTTAATGGATGCTTTTATCCAAAGCTACTTACACTCCGATCCCACGTAGTGTAAGGGGGTCTTCCCTAAGGACGCCTACCTTTCATGCATGGTGTCAGGTTTCAAACCCAGGTCATACACATGAAAGGTGACAATCCTACCGCTACACTATCCAGTCCCCAGGCAGTGGGGGTGTGAGTTTGTGAAAGCAGCATGCTGATTACCTCCTCTTGGAAGAGGTTTTGCCGGTTGCGGAGGGAGCGGAGCTTAGTCTGTTTCTCTTCGTGCTCCAGCTCCTCCTCAGGTGGCCGAAAGTAGAAGATGAGATCCTGAAGTGAGAGGACGACTCCATCCAGGGGAAGAGATACTGCACCTGGAGACTTGTTCTTCCCACCCAGAGAGTCCAGTCCCCTGGAAGAGCACCAATATATTCAAAATACACCTAAAAAATCATTAACCGCACAAACACATTTGAAAACACACTTACTTGATGAACTGCCTGAAGAGGCCTGTAGTGCTGTAAATCATCCGAGCCGCCTGAGACTCTTCAGTTTGGGAGCGGGACACAGTAAGGGCATCGTCCATGTGGCCTTCCTGATGCAGAATGACCTGAGGAGATGGAAAGCACAATTACGTTGCATCTCCAGTTTCACTCTGCCACTATCCCAAAGATGTATCATCGTTTTTAGAATCTCAAAATACTTTTCACCACCCTAAAGATGGGATTTGATGATATTCTGAAAGGAACTCTCTGAAAGTGTAGCTCTAGCTGTCTTTTTATACCCCACCTATTACATCACCTGCCGCTCTTGTTGGCCACAGGCAGCTAAACATAGCCTTGAATGCACTTCTTGTCTTGATTGTTCCCACATGTTTGTCAGTATGTCTGATATAACCTGCCAGTTTTCTCTACCTGTTGCCTTAGGTTTCCTTTTCAGGATTTAAAATCTTGGATAATCTTTGTTGGATAAATTCTTACCCTTCTCTTCACTGTTCCTAAACGAGCAGCTTTGGCATCAAGGGCGGCATATGTGAGCCACAGACCTGTGGACATATGCTGAACAAAGCACATGGACTCTCCATACTTTATCTCTGGGATGCCCATCCCCTCCACATCACGCTTCTGAGCCACCTCCACCTTCTCCTGCTCAGGGAAACCAGGAGAAAAGAACAGGTGGGAGAAAATCAGAGAAAGGTCAGCGATTGAAGGAATTACACTATTGTTACAGATAAAAGGAACCCGAATGTCCAGAGAGACTCAAACTGTTAATTCTGACCTTTGAAGCGCGGAAGCAGAATGCAGACAGTTTAGTGTTGGCCTTCTCTGGGTCGACCACCATCAAGACCTTTTCATCATCAAGACACAGGTACCGGCCCGTGGTGATGTGGCGAATACGGAAAGATTGTCCCCACTTCATATGACTACCACTCCAGCTGCAGGCACCAAGTGGAAAAACATGTAACTAAAAAACAGTGAAGTCGTTCTGTCCCTAATATTAAATGTCATGATGACCAAGCTCTTATGTATGGATGGATGGGTGGATGGATGGATGGGTGGGTGGATTGATGGGTGGGTGGATGGATGGATGGATGGATGGATGGATGGATGGATGGATGGATGGATGGGTGGGTGGGTGGATGGATGGGTGGATGGGTGGGTGGATGGATGGATGGATGGATGGATGGATGGATGGATGGATGGATGGATGGATGGATGGATGGATGGATGGATGGATGGATGGATGGATGGATGGATGGATGGATGGGTGGATGTTTGATTATTGTCATGTGGTTGAATTTTATGACATTTTGTCATATTTTTGTCTTGTTTGTATCTGTTTTTTTTCTAAACAAACTTAAAACAATATGTAAATATCCAAATTTAGGCATGTTTACAGTGAAACTCCTCCCCTTCAGACACTCCGGGGAACAAAAGGTTCAGAAAAACATGGATAATTGGCATAGATACGAAGCCAAGTCGTTGTAACAATGGGGAGTGAGGGGTCACCTCAGATCAATGATCTCCTCAGAGGGAACCCCACACTGAGTGTCCTTCCCCCAAGACATCAGTCACAAGATGTCCCAGATGAGCCAAGCCAGAGACCTTTCATGCAAATCTCCTTGCACTAACTGGTGAATTAATCCTTATCATATCACCTGATTCTAAGAGGCTCCAACCTCCAGAGGGATCGAGCCTGGCTGCACACAGCTCCACCTTCATAGTGAGCCACCCTGTAGCAGAAAACACAGACACAGTCATTCGATGTCACATCGGCAGGAAGTTTTACCGATAACAACTTCTACGTTTCTGTTCTTCTCACCTACGCTTTTCCTCTCCTTCCTCTGGTGTAGCAATGGCCAGACACTCATCCATGTGACCGTGGAAAAGCCTGAGAACGTGACCCCCCGTCAGATACCCTGAGAGACAGGACACACTATGATGAGTCTGCATGCTGTGTGGAAATATGCAAGTTTACATTCAGCGAAGGATACGTTCACTACGAGGTCACTCCGAATTTTAGTCATCTATATATGTCTGCGTGTTCCTGTACATGTGTGCGATAAAACACTGATCAGCCATAACATTAAAACCACCGACACCCATCATCTCATCACGGTTCAGTGATCTGCTGGGAAACCCTGGGTCCTATCATTCCTACGGGTTATGAAAACATTGTTCCAGACTAAACTCAATGTCCCTCCCCTTCAGGAACGGCTCAGTGGACACAACATTCAACTCGTCCTACTACAAAACTCCTTCGATCCCAGTCCAAGCTCAATCCGCAGAGGCCCTACTCCACAACCCACAGGACCAGACTCAGAAGAACACACCTAGATGCCTAATGCTCATGTCCAGAAGCGTCAGAGATGTTCTGACAGAATAAGGGACATCTAAGGTGGTTTTAACGCTTTCGCTGATGGTGTCGGCCAAAGCAGTTTTGTACCTTCAGCTAGTTCACATCCTGAACTAACTGGGTTCATGTTCCAGAGAGTTTGCATGAAGGAGGCATCCACCATCAGATCTCCACTGGCGTAGGACAGATGCTGCGGAGAAAGAACGCAAAGAGTTTCATGCATTTGTTCATCGTGTTACAACAAAGTGGACGACTTAAAGGAAGCCTTACCAGGTATCTCTCAGAGGACACGCTGACAAGGATGAGGTCATCACCCACCCTGACCTTTTCACCTTCCGACCTTTGCTTAGATGCTGGATGAATAGTCCACCAACATGCCTCACCTGCAAGAAGAAAAATGCAACAACTGTCTCGTGTTTCACTGAAGCTTGATACTTTAGCGGCTCACTTCCTATCCAGTATTCATTCACAGGGTTCATTATCATCACAACAATCTGCTATTCAAGACTGAAAACTTCATTATTGTCAATGGCTGTGTGAAGTCCAGCTTTAGAGTATTAAAGGGTAACGGGCTTGAGAGATAATTTGAATACAAGCTAGAAAAGAGCGTTGTGCTGCATTTGAAACACTGTTTGGCTTTACCGGTGGAATCCTCTTGCAAGCCCACGTCAAAGGCCAGCTTGTCGGTGAGGGATCGAGACGTAGTCAAACAGCTGAGGTACTGAAGAGGAAAAAAAGTAATTCCAGATTTGAGCAGGTGACATTTTGCCTTTAAATCACACTGTGTGAAATCATGTGATGGATGATTACAATCGAGCATTAAGTGGCTGAACATCAGTCTTACCATGCCTGAATGGTGGTGTCTCAGAAGGATGGCATGACCGTACAGTAAAGTGCGATGGCCTCCACCTTGGGACGACTGAAGTGGGAAAAGACAGGAAAACTTTAAGAAACAAACACGTCTGATTACACACTGCAGATATACAGTGATCAGACAGGGAGGAATGGATGTGCAGAATCAGAAGAACACTGCCTGTTCCACGTTTTTTGAGCACATGAATCGACATTACTTCATCATTTCATTGCTGCCGTATGTTAACATAACAATATATGTTACAGGTCGTGTTAAGCAAAGTCTTTTTATTTCAAATTACATCCTTTAGGAACCATTAGAATATATATACTATCTCTACTCTGTCACCTCTGACAGAGTCGGACTAATGGGTTTCTTCTATGTAGTTTATTGTTAGCTTTTTATAAAGCTGTTATATCTTGATTTGTAAGTCGCTTTGGATAAAAGCGTCTGATAAATACAGAAACAGAAACATATATTCCTTGTATCTTTGATGGAAATTACAAATACCAGAAGCAACATTTGAGTTGATTCTTGTGGAAAAAAACTATGTTGAAAATTGTTATTTTCAGGGAGGATGCCACAATGATGACACAGTTTGACACAGTAAAGTTAAAATTGTGACTCCAGTCACCACAGACACAACATTTAACATCCTACCTTTTCTCAACATCCAGCAAGGATGCAACAAGAAAACACAATTATTGTGGCAGTTTAGAATAACCATGAAAACCATTTACATGAACCAGCAGGAGGACGACACCAAGCCTTTACTGTATGTAGGGTTAAGCAGACACAATCCCTGGGATGAGACAGGGGCCGGTATGTCAAGTGGTAGCATGACACCGTTAGCCCTGGTCTGTATTAGCACTGGGACTGGTTGGGACAGGTGGTGGGGTTGTAGGTGATTTCCCAAGTGTGTGTGTTTGGAGAAGAGATTGGCCTGTCCAGAGCTCTGGGAGTATCCAGTTTCCCATCCATCCCTGACAAAGATGGGAGGGACATTCTGATGGGCTGCATGTCATGCTATTCTAATCCTCCTGCTCATCATTGGGAACATCTCCCACTCCTGTCAAACAGGAAATGCCCCGACTACAAATACGTTCTTCTACTTTTTACCTTCAACCAAATAAGCTTTAACTTACCTGCCTAAGAGAAAAGCTCAATAATGATACGGGGTGTTCTGTGTAAAACCTTCGTTAAATCCAAGCTTAAAGCTATATGTGCTATCTGACATTTTTACATGGAGGCTGTGGTTAAAATAGCTAAATATGTATTATAACATTGTTGTTTCATTTTACTATGTTTGTCTTCTACAAAGTTTAGCTTTATTGAAGCATTAAAAAGCAATTAAACATGTTTTTATAGTAAGACAGTTTAAAAGGTTATACATAATCAGCTTTTACAAAAGTGGCTGCACTATATGAATAAAAAGAGCAGCAGGGATTTGTCCAATGTTGTTACAGACAAACAAGAAACAATACTCCAAAACAAAAGGAAGAACACTGAGCAAATCATAGTAGGAACCATGATGAGGGTATAAAGATAAGTGGGCTGATGATATTTCTGCATGAAATGCAAATGACTGGTGCACTCTGACATCTTAGAAAAAAGTATGCTGATCTCCAAAGATGTTGACACTACTCTTAATGGTTTAATCTTAACACTAATCCTCTCGGCTCAGCATGTAATTAAAGGGGAACTCTGGTATTTTTAAACCTGGACCTTGTTTCTGGCATGAAATACGTTCATCTGCTCACTGAGAACAGTTTGGCGAAAGTCGGCGTCCTTCGAAAGATATTTAGATAACTGGAGATCCATATAACGGAGTGAACGGGGCTTAGAGGATGCAGCCTCTAAATAAGGCATTATCTGTCTTTATTTCACCAATACTTTAAGAAGAATGAATGAATGAACGTGTGCTATAGCTCTGTTAGCGCATAGCTGCTGTTATGTGGCTACTTGCAGCTATAGGAGAGCTAACGGAGGGATTTCTACACAGGCACTCTACTGGGACCACTTCATCCACACGCCCCCCTGCAGCACAGTTTATTCACTCTGGTAAAAACGTCCATCTTACTCAAAGTCGTCGTTCACGTTGTCAAAATCTGATATATATCCTGCCATGTTGCACAAAACTATCAGCAGCAAACTCTGTGTGAAGTTAGCCGACTGTCACAGAGCACGGAGTGAATAAACTGTGCTGCAGGGGGGCGTGTGGATGAAGTGGTCCCATTAGAGTGCCTGTGTAGAAATCCCTCCGTTAGCTCTCCTATAGCTGCAAGTAGCCACATAACAGCAGCTATGAGCTAACAGAGCTATAGCACACGTTCATTCATTCATTCTTCTTAAAGTATTGGTGAAATAAAGACAGATAATGCCTTATTTAGAGGCTGCATCGTCTAAGCCCCGTTCACTCCGTTATATGGATCTCGAGTAATCTAAATATCTTCAGAAGGACGCCGACTTTCACCAATCTGTTCTCGGATTAATGTATTTTATGCCAGAAATAAGATCTAGGTTTAAAAATACCGGAGTTCCCCTTTAATGTTTGAGAATTACCCACAGATGGGAGGAACAATCACCAACAGGACATGTGGGGGCTACACAGATATGAATCAAGATGTTTAAATGGTACAACATCATTTCATTCAACAGAAAACCAGGTGCCAACAGGACAGGAACAAGTACAGTTGCCAGGTTGGTTGGAACACACATCACAGGAAGTAAAACGTGTTAACAGACATACCCATTTGTCCAAATCGACTGCCTGCTTGGCAGAGAGCAAGAAGGGAGGGAGGAGGGAAGGGGTATCAGTAAAAAAAAAAAAAAAAGCAATAAAACAAAAGCCAAATGGCTCGCATTGACTGAAGGTGTTCGATGCACAACATGCATGATGATGAACTTATTCATTTATTGTAGAGGCCAAATCTGAAATTGTCCAATTAAGGAGTCCCCACCACAGAAAGAGGTAGATTAAGAATATAAAACCGGATCAGATCTAATGCAGGCTTCACTGCTGTTAAACACACAGATGTATTTACAATCAGAAATACATAAAAACCCTCATATGCAAGTTTAAATATTCAAATCAGAGAAGAAAACTCTAACATACAATGTGTTAAAATACTCAGTGTGATGAAAAATGTAAAAATGAGACCATCACCTCATTGACATTTCATCTATGAAGTGGATTAAAATTAATTACATTACAATTAATTTGATTTTAATTGAATTAGGTTTAATTTAATTGGAGGGAAATTCTGAGTATAATTAACTGGATTGAATTGGATCATAATGAATGGATTATTATGAACTGGATTGAAATTATTTGATTTAAATCAGATTATAATAAACTGGATTATGTTTCAGATTTGATTCATTTGATCATATTTGGATTGAATCGGACTCTATTCATTCCATCTTGTACTGAACTTGTTTGCTTCCTCTGTAATCTGACCTCGGATGAATAATTGAATTAAAATGATAAGGAAATGCAGCTTTCTCTGATCTTTGATGCACATCAAAAACAGGTTTTTAAGCTGATACTGGGATCTATTGTCCTGCGACAGTGAGGCGGACAGATCAGAGGCAGTAAAATTGAATAGTTGGCCAGCTAAGGAAGACTTTCTCAACCATTTTAGTTTATTCTTATTCTCCTTTCCATGTTTTCGTCTGTATCTTGTATTAATTTCTTTGTTTCTGGCTGCGACTCTCACCGCCATCTCCACTGTGTTGGCCAGCATCTCCTGCAGCGCACGGACCGAGAGGGACTGCACCAGAACGAAGGAACATATAGCCAGGTCCGGGGGCACATTCTGGGGATATATCAAAGGCACAAGTCAAACAAAGATGACAAAGATGAGGTTTTATACAGGAAAAGGAGTAGAAGTAGAGTGGGTTCCTGCCTGAGCGTTGGATGTGGTTTCCAGGAAGCAGAGACGGTCGCCGAAGCCCTCGCAGGATAGACATAGTTTGATCTGCTGCTCTTTCAGGACGGAGGCAGTGCACTGCAGAACGACCTGATCATCCTGCACCCAGCACACAAACAAACACCTTTATTCACTATCCTTTCAGTTTTGACATACATTTGTCTCGTTATTGTTCCTATCAGGCTGTTTTTTGTTGTTTTTTACCAACACACAAGTGTTTTTTAAAGCAGTAAAAAGATATGCTGACACGATACTCGATGCAGGAAGTGCTTTTTGTTGGTCTGCAAGGAGTGTAAAAGATTAAAAACTTACCGTAAGTTTACTGTTCTTTTTTCTATTATGCAGCAAACAGCCACTAAAACTGAGATGTTTTTTGTTTAAAATGTGTCTAGCAAACAGAACAGTGGACAGATTTAGGATATTTTGTGCCTTTTGATGCAAAATCAGCGCAATTAGGACACTCTTGAACTTGCTATCAGTACATCCTAAGTATGCATTGTTGCCTGTGGGCTTAAAAAAATAGTTGCAACAGCACTAACAAAGAGATGGCAAAATTATTCACTTTTATGGATTATAAAGGATAATCAGAGCAACAAAAGGTCAATAAATTATCTGAAATTGGCAAGACCCACTGATATTATCTTAATTCTTCATCTTATAATGTCTTTAACAGCTCCTCTCAGAAAGAAGTGGCACAATAGACAAACTCAACTCATTAACAAGCACAACAGTCAGTAATTTGTTGCTCCTTGTCAGAGCTTGGACCCCTCACAGATCGGTGAAAATACAGCAATAAACACCCCCTCCTCTGCGAAACCCACACCTGACACTCAGCATTCTCAGCTGTGCCTTCCTCTCGGTGCTTATCAAAGTTGGACCATCGCTTAACCTGGCTGATGTTCCCAGATCCCTGACTTTTCTCCCCTCCCATTCAACAACCAATTAATCACCCTGTCTTCATGTTCTTGGCCCGCTTGCTGCCTTGCCCTCGCTGTTCTGCACCAGTAATGCATCAAGCCTTAAAGCATTGTTAAAGATAACAGACAGACAGCTGTGGAGTTAGCATGTCTGCGTTTATGGCGCATAGCCGGAAAACAGAAAGTGATGCACATCAGTGACCTCATATCTACTGCTCTCTTAGACCCCGAGGCCTCTCGTGTTACTTTGGCTGAAGAGCGTGCCCTCCTCCTTTGGCAGTGCTATCATCTATCCCTCCTCAGCCCAGAAATGTCTCCTCTGTCCTGTCCTCATGTTCCCTGCTTTGCACTTCAGAAAGTGGAGCAATGCGCCTTCTCTTTGGCTGCACACATGAGCTACAGCACTCAATATACAACTCGAGTGTTGCTAAAACTGTACACGGGCCACACAAATATAACCTTTTCTGCGAAAACAGTGAATCTCAGAGGTATTGCAGAAGAGAAATCCAGCTTTCAATAACATTAAAATCTCCCTTGGACTGCAATGCCAACCTACCAAGCAAAGATTCTGACCAGAAACAACAGCTCATGCATCACAGTGACAACAGAAATGCTTACACAGCTGTTCTGAAACCACACATCAGTGAGGCATCACATAAATGGCGTGTAAACAGGGCTGAGTGAGGGTAAAAGGATTTAAACTGGTCATATTTTCAGCACAGTGCATAAAGGCTCAAATTACATCCTCGGTGAAGTAGACTGAAGGTGTCTAAATGAAGACTGAGGTGGCAGATTGACTCACTGCTACGTGACAAGATGTGCAAGCTGACAACTATACAGACGATATATGTCCAGGAGTTGCACAGCAGCTCTTCTCAGTGGCTGAAGATCCACTGGAGGACTGTCACGGCTAAAGCATCCGACATCAAACCAGTACAGACAAAGTAAATATCTTGTTTCAATTATCATCAGTCACCTTCAGTCTGGATTTTGATTATTCTCATCATCCATGAAGGATCTCTTTCTGGGTCTGAGGAAGAGCTTTTTCACCACACAAACTACACCTTTTTTGAGTGTTTTCAAGGACGACACATTTACTGAGGAGGCCGCAGAGTACTACTACGACTAAAATAGATTCACCATCTGCCTCGCTTCAATCCTTTTGGAGCAAAGTTAGTAGACCAACAGAGGTGGGAAATATTGAAATATTGTTAGAAGGCTGATATAATACCTGTACTGATGAGAATTGTGATAATAATTTGACTAAATAATCAATATCTACTTAAAGGGGAACTCCGGCATTTTTAAACCTAGATCTTATTTCTGGCATGAAATACATTAATCCGAGAACAGTTTGGTGAAAGTAGGCGTCCTTCGGAAGATATTTAGATTCCTCCAGATCCATATAACGGATGCAGCCTCTAAATAAGGCATTATCTGTCTTTATTTCACCAATACTTTAAGAAGAATGAATGAATGAACGCGTACTATAGCTCTGTTAGCTCATAGCTGCTGTGTTGTTGTTGGGGGCTATCGGGGGCACTGTTGCCAGGTGGGAAATGTAGTATTTTTGTACCAGAAACATAAAACTCTCGTATTTTGAGTGAAATTATCGTACACGTGAAATAAAGACAGATAATGCCTTATTTAGAGGCTGCATCGTCTAAGCCCCGTTCTCTCCGTAGTAGATTAATGTATTTCATGCCAGAAATAAGGTCCAGGTTTAAAAACGCCGGAATTCCCCTTTAACAACATACTTATGATGATATTATGGTTTGATTTCAGTTGATAAAATCAAGTCTTTGCGCATATTTTAGAAAAAAAACTCAACGGTGAAATAGCTTTCTCTCTTAACGACATTAGCCTGAAGGCTTTTGGCCACAACAATCAAGGAGAGAAAATCTGACATTGGGACAGTCCTAAGCAGAAGTACAAATAATATCTGACTTTGGTGATAAGGACTCCAAAGGAGCTGAAGAAGGTGTCTTACAGAGGTAAGAAAGACAGATTTATACCAAAAAACAAACACATCTGGTGTTCGAATTTCATTGATTTAACAGAATGATACCAAGTACAAAACAGATCTGTCAGAAAATTGGTGTGAGACCGGCCAGTGGAGTGGACAAACACATAACTCTCATCCAGCATCTGTCAGCACTTTGCTGCCATGAGGTTAAACCAGTTATTCCACTCCGAACGTCAGGAGTTATATTCACACTCACAGAGCTGTGTCCTTCTGAGATGCCAGACTGTGTGAATCACTTCCAGTCTGATCATGTGAAAAGCTGACACAGACTTTAAGGCTTAACTCACAATTATATAATTAGAGGCAGCTTGTGGGATCTGAGGCATGTGCACCTGACGGTTCAGAGTAAACCAACCACAACTCCTGATTATTTGTTAATCTCACACGACTGTATGTGATGAAACCAGGACAAGTGGAAGGTGACTCCACGGCACACTGAACTCGTGCTGTGTAAAGATGTGTATATGAAGCACATCTGACACATGCTGGGTGTAGATTTACAGCCACACCATGATTGGATTTGGCATCTGAAGGATCTGGGCTATGCAGCAGTCAGGGTTAAAGGGAGAGGAAGAGACAATCGGATGTTAAGTGGATAACAGTCAACAGGCAAACACACTTGTGTCTGTAAATAGAGGTATGCAAAGTGTTAGAGATTTACAACCCGAGACAAAGTTAGCCTATGAAAGCAAACACCTTTGTGCAATCTCCAGGGGCTGCAGCCAGGGTTTCCCTGACAGGCACAGAGCCCAAACCAAACAGGAAGCGAACAGAAGCAGGATAATGAGAGATATCAGCTACCCCCAAACCTTAAATGATCTTCTAAACTAAGAGATAGAGCTGTGGGTGTAATTCTACAACATACATGTGCACTGTGCAGACTGCTGTAAGGAACATCTTTACTCTGTCTCAGCTGGAATTATGCTGGAAGCACCAGCATTCAGCTGCTGCTGGTTCGTTTCTCATTGTGGGAAAGCATATTGTCTAAAGTTATCAGCTCTGGTTCAGAGTCTGTTTACGGGACATACTGCTGTGAGCTTATTCTCGCCTGTCATTTCTTTGCATCTTTCTAAGCTTCCAGACTTTCTTGCAGCATTTTAATGTGGCCTTGATCAATAGATCTCCAGCTTTTTGAGGGTTTTTTGACATTTCTGGTCCAGTGTTTGTTAAACCATTTAACTCTGACCTATGAATCATTCAAGCATTAAGAAGGCGTCCTAACTCAAGGGATGAAAGGGAGAGAGCATGTAAGCTAGTTTAGGCAGGCAACTCGAGCTGCTCTGCTCTCCCGTGTCACTTATCAAACGCACCCCTCCAATCTGAGCAGTCTTTTACGGCTGCAAAGCTCTCTACGTCCCGCTTGCTGCTGCCGCCTTTCAGCCCCTCCACCACCCCATCACTCACCTGTTCGCTCTGTGTCAAAATTTAAAAAAGGGGCAAATATTTCACTCAATAAAAGTTGTGTTTACACATAACAGACAATAGAGAAGTGGACTGAAAATCAGTGGCAGCAGGTCTTATGGAGGGATGAATCAATGAACAATAGACAACTTAGCAAATAACCAATTTTAAATGGTATATTGACCCAAAAAACGAGGCATATCTCAGCCTCCTCAAAGTGGAGGACAGTGTCAGGCCTAAAAAACGATCTACAGCAGATTAACAGGATCTGAAAGTGATGTCCTTAAGAAAGAGGAAAAAATCCAGCAAAGACCTGACAGGACCTGAGAGATGCATCTGGACCTTCAGCTGATCCATCTACTGTTGGCCCAAGCCTCATCAGAAATGGTCTCCATGGAAGGGTGGCTGTCAAGAAGCCGTTCTTAAGGAAGGGAAACAGGGAGAAAAGGCTGAGCTGTGCCAAATGACACAAGAAGTGGACTGAAAATCAGTGGCAACAGGTCTTATGGAGGGATGAATCCTCCCCAGAGCCCGGACCTCAACATTATTGAAGCAGTGTGGGATCATCTGACAGAGAACGGAACAAAAGGCAGCCCACATCCAAAGAAGAGCTTTGGGATGTCCTTCAAGAAGCCTGGAGAACTATTCCTGAAGACTCCTTAAAGAAATGACAGAAAGCTCGTCTCAGAGGGTTCAGGCTGTGTTGGAGAATAAAGGAGCTCAGAGCAGATATTCACTTTCATCTCCTTAGAATATTGCAAACTAGTTATGTTTGTATTTGTTTTAATAAAGTTCTGCACTTACTTCCTGTTTTACTTGCATTATATTGAGAAATTAGGGGTGGCTCAAGACTTTTACACAACATTGTAAATAAATTCTGAAACCACATGTGATCATTTATTCAATCAAATATTTTCTTATCTCATAAACAACATGTGCAGCCAACAAAAACATCTGCAGCAGCTTTATCTTGTTGCAGCAGCATTTGAAGTCATATCTATCTCATTAGGTCAACTGGTTTTACAACACGAACAATCCCCCTGGTGATTCATGATAACATATTTCCCGTGAAGCTTGACAGAGTTTTAGTGGCCTCTTCAACTGGACGAGGACTTGTGTCCAAGTGATTTATTATTTTCAGTCAATATCATGTCTGTTTAACATCTGTTTGCCGTTTTATATCAGTTTATAATTCCAGCCTTTCCAAACTCTGAGACTGAAATGGGATGTCTGTTTCCGTAAAAAGCTGCCGTAATAAATCAATTCAACATTTTTTTATGCTCCAGATTTCTGCCTCCTGCTCTCATTAAGCTCTGCTGATGCAAGCCACCCGAAGGCATTGATTATATTTCTGCAGACGAAAAAGAGTGAGGAGCAGCACATTGCAAAGCATGTGGGTGGAGGAGAGGAACGGTTCAATAAGGCAGCGGGGAAAGTCGTGACGGGGATTCCCTTTGAGATCTGGGAAAGACCGTGCAGGTGCAAAATCAGCATTCTCCATCTCAGAGTTCAGCCAGAGAGGCTTCATGGTAGCTTCACCCTCTCACTCATTGTTTCTGTCCTGCTTGCTACGTGCTTGGAGAATGAAATCTTCCGTTTGTCTCTATGACATCTATCTTATGTGAAATGAAATGACCTGAGCTTAGGTTACATGCAGTACATGCCAAGCTTTGGAAATGATCTCCTACAGTATGAACTCTGGAATAGCCAAACCCTCTCACTGCTGCAGGTAACTAGTGCTGTCAGACGAACAATCTGGGTTTTAAAACCTCAACATGGACTACTAAAAGCACATTCATGCTTAGAAACGCACAAAAAAACAAGCAATCGTCTCCACAATTATGTGAGACTGGTAGTACTTAAACTGTCTCATCCTGCAGTCAGTAAAAACAGTTCTACCAATCAGCCAGATTCATAAAGAGCCTTCTTGTGCAATAATAAAAACAAAGACTACTGCAGCAGATAATATGGCCCCCTCAGCCCCTGATATATCCTGATGTGCAGCTATGAAAAGACAGAACTAATTCAGACAGGCTCAATCTACAGAGGAAATAGTCCAACATGCCTGCAAAGTATCTTGAAAAACTAAAAGGTGTTAAAAATGTAAAAAATTTTGATTTCGTCCAATATCCAAAAGTGTTCTGGCTCCAGCTTCATGAGTCTCAGCAGATTGACAATCAGACATCAAACAACCAAGCAGCAGTTATTTAATTCATGAAAATAAAAAATTCATCAGAACCAACATGTATTTGGAATCAGAGAAAAACATCCATACTGCGCTCCTTGTGAGAGTTTCTGTGTTCTGCTTTCGGTCATACATCTATAAACGTTTTGGGTGTTTTGCTGCACTGAATCGTTTCTTATTAAACTTTCAAACGACCACAAAAGCCAGCCGAGTCAAAAACATTTCGTTATCAATACTCTGTTTTCGCTGCATATTGTTCTCATCCAATATCTCTCTCTGAACTCTTATTATTTCGCTGCCGTTCTCTTTTCTAGCGAGTTTTCCGTCACTGTACCGCGAGCGCTCTGCTCGGGGCCTTCGCCCCTCCGCTCCGCTCCTATTTTAGTTGTCTGCACCTGTCACTATCACATTCCCTCCTTCTGCTGACCAGCAGATACTTTAAGGCCTCAGCCGAAGAAAGAGCCAACGGAGACTCTTGCTCACACGAAAAACCAGCTGATGCCTTCTGGAGAAGAAAATACTGAAAATGAATCCAGTAATTCACAAAAAAAAAGAAATGTGGGTTTATTATAGAATATGCATGATCCAAAGAGGAGGCATTTAAATCCTGAAATCTATAAAAGTTTAGACATCATGGAAAATAAGGATAAAAAGAAAGAAAACTCAATGATGCCTTGATAAAAAAAAAGCCTTAATTCTTAGATTTATTTTGACTTTTATATGATTTTGGACAGTATGAACAGAAGATTTCGCTCAACAAAATCGAATTTGTTGATAAACTTACATTTTATTACTTCAGGCATACAATACGTTACAAAAATAACAGAGAATCTCAAGTTTGCCATCAAATATGTGAGAAAATCTGTTTGAAAATGATGTTCCTCAAAGAAATGTTCCACATTGCAGAATATCAAAAGGAATCTGGAGGAATTTCGGTGAGTAAAAGGCAAGGCGGCAAACCAACATTGGACACCTGTGATTTCTGACCCCTTAAACAGCTACAGAGCAGAAAAGAAGCCTGATGTTAACCTCGTCCACTTCTCTGGGCTCGGAGGCGTCTGGGATGGACCGTCACACGGTGGAAACGTGTGCTGTGGTCAGACCCATCAGTATTCCACATCTTTGTTGGAAGAAATGGAGCAAAGAGCAAAAGCAGCATCCAGCCTGCTGTCAGCAACCAGTCCCTGCAGCCAGGCTCTGTGATGGTATGGGGTTGGATCAGGGGGCAAAGCTCATTTCCACTTCTGTGATGGCAGCATTAATGCAGAAAAGCTCACTGAGATTTTACAGCAACATATGCTGCCTTCAAGGCCACATCTTTTCCAGGGACGTCCCAGCATTGTTCAAGCCGACCATGGAAAACCACATTCTGCCACATTCCAAAGGCCTGGCTGAGGAAGAAGAGGGTGCTGGACTGGCTGCCTGCAGTCCTGACCTGTCCCCAGCAGAGAAACAACCACCCCCCCCCGCACTGCTGCACACGTTAAGACGTGAAGAAGAAGTACGGGTGCTGGACCGGCTGCCTGCAGTCCTGACCTGTCCCCAGCAGAGAATGGAGAACTTGGATGTCTGCTGAACATCTTAAGACATGTTTGCAGAAAGAATGGGACAAAATAACACCTGAAACTCTTCATCAGTTGGTATCTTCAATGTCCGAACATCTTTCGAGTGCTATAACAGCACAAAGTGGTAAAAGCTTTACTGTCCTGACTTTTTTGGAGTCGTCCCAGTAGAGTGCCTGTGTAGAAATCCCTCCGTTAGCTCTCCTATAGCTGCAAGTAGCCACATAACAGCAGCTATGAGCTAACAGAGCTATAGCACACGTTCATTCATTCATTCTTCTTAAAGTATTGGTGAAATAAAGACAGATAATGCCTTATTTAGAGGCTGCATCCTCTAAGCCCCGTTCACTCCGTTATATGGATCTCCAGTTATCTAAATATCTTCTGAAGGACGCCGACTTTCACCAAACTGTTCTCGGTGAGTAGATGAACGTATTTTGTGCCGGAAATAAGGTCCAGGTCTAAAAATACCGGAGTTCCCCTTTAAATTCCATGAACGCATTGTGTTTCAGCCACTTACATTCACTGGATGTCTCTTTTTTTCCAAGTTAAACTGCTACAAACTACCAGACATCAAAGATTAAACAGCCTCAGTTCTTTAAAAGACAGTAAGTCAGGCAGGCGGCAGCAGTTCCAGGGAAAGCACTGTTATGAATTAATTATTCCGACTGGCAGTGAAGGTTGATGTCTGCAGCTCACCTCACTTTGCCATCGTTAGACTAAATGGGAATGTGGACAGAAACAGGGGCTAAGCAGAAAGATCCCCAGATCTCTGTGGCTGTGACAGTGAAAACCACCTTAAACACACACACACACATATATATATATATATATATAAGAACACACACACTAAATAGCAGTTGTGTCATTTTGCAACACCTCTACAGAAAATGCAAAGCAGCCCACCTGTTTATTGTGTAAACTGCTATGAACAGAGCCGGCAGACTAACAGGTGCAGTAGCTTTGTTTGTGCTTCTGTGTAAGTGTTGCTGACCCGATCTGGACGTGTTCATCTCAAGGCTCAGCACTTCTAAAGCGCTGCTTTGCCTCCCACCCTCCCAGCGTCCCTTAACCCAGTCCATTACAAACTATGCATCTGCTGAATCTCACAGAAGAACACCGTATGTGTGTGGAAAAGACTGAGGGGGCGAAAACAGATTATGTATTCTTATATCATTGCTTTAGCTTTCTGCAGTTACCAGATCTCACAGGAAAAGAGCCAAATAGGCATAAAATCATGCTGCATATGGAAAAAACAACACGTCATAACATACAATAGCTCGATATTTACAGCCAGGGATCTGTGATGCCATTTATATCTCATTACATAAAGTGAAAATAGCAAAAATCAGCCAACAGTAGCAGCAGATTTGAACACAGACACACTATAAACCCCCTACATAGCATCAAATATCAGATCCCCTCATTTCAAACAAAGGTGGTTAAACAGATGTGAGCACAGATGAGACAAAGGAAACGTTTCTGCTCGTTCAGTTCTGACAACACTTCACAGGAAACCGTATCGACCATGAATGACTCAACCGATGTCACAACAATCCACCGCGTCTTTGTTCTCTTGACACACAGCCGTAAACGCACACACACCACGTTTCCCAAAGGATGCTGGCAAGTAGGACACGACTCCTCTGGTTTCTCCCTGCAGAGCGTGTGCTCCTATAGTGGCACACTAAAAAAAGAAACTGCTGTTATAGGCTGGAACTCGAGTGTCCCTTTAAACTTGCTCTCCGCTTGGATTTACCTGGCAAATGTGGCATCGTGAAACAGTGACACAGCTTTCAGCTTCTCCTCGGCAGAAGAAACGTTGAATAAAGTTTGTGTTACCTGCAGATTTTTATCACAAAGTGAGACTTTTCAGCAGGCCAAAGGGAACTGGAAGGACTGGCTTTTGCATGCTTAGCCAGAGTTCGACAGTACATGTGGGGGCTGAAGATTCGCTATGTGCAGTTCAGCAGAGGGCATCCACTTTGTTTAAGTAGAGCTTTTAAACAACCTGCTTCTGTACAGCATGGATAAGCTGAGAGGTGAATGCAGACTGTACCACTATTCAAACCCCACTGCCATCACTCAGTGTGACTGAGTCACAGGCCAAAGCACCATAAAACCAGAGTAGATGTGTGTGGCTTTCTGTAATTAGCGGAGATGTGTTGAAGATGCCACTGATGCATCACACTTTCCTTAACATTTTACCATGAAACAACCCCCCCCGAAGGAAAAACCATTAATGCAGCCCTGCATTATCTTGCTTTGTAACTCCCGCAGTCTTTTGTGTTATCTGGAGGGTTCCCAGCAGGCATAAAACAATAAAATATCTGGGGAGAATGATAAAAATGAAGAGACTGACGTGACTTTCTTTCAACTTCTTTCTCATAAAGTCTTTTTTATCTCTAAAAAGCCACAAACTACAGCTACTTTCACACGGAGAGAGGCAAAGTCTTATTTTTTATTGCTAAAAAAGCCACATAAAAGCAACATGTTCGGAATATAAGTGAATGAAAATGTCTTGAACTCTTATAAATAGCTGTTTATTTTCATCTGTTTGTTAAAGCATTGACCAAAAATGTCAGTTTATCAATTAATCCAAATTGTTTTGGGATTTTATTTACAGCCACATTTGTTTTATGGTAATATTTCATATTGTGATTACTGACTTACTGATTCAGTATTAGCTGAATCCCATGTTTCTGCCCATGAGGTGTATGTCAGAGTAAAAAACCTTTTTCGAGTTAAAAAAGAAGTTTAGAAGTTTTGATTTATTTTTTTTAGGTCAATCTGAGAAGAATAAGACCCTCAAACCGCCTCTGGGGATTTTTGACAATAATATGTGGCTACTGAGCGTTTTAACTTTAAAAGTAAACTTTGTTCACATGTGCTTCAAGATTTAAATGAATGGATACAGAAAAACATGAGATGCTACAACCTTTAAGCTGCGGCACACAGGCTGACACAGATCCGGTTCGTACAAAGTTTACAGCAGACCCAGCTGGTTCAGGTGATCTCAGAACTCCTCTGTGCTCTCAGTCCGTTATAATCCAGGGGAAAATTACAGCAGAGCAGGACAGCTGACTCACACTATGCCTCATATCACTGGCCCCTATTTCAGACTGATGATGCTTCAATATCAAGCACCGCGTCCATGCTGCTGAATCCAAAGCCACCTCAGCAGTGGTGGCAGAGATCAACCCCTTGAAGTACACGAGACATTAATAATTCACACGGCGCTGAATTGTTTTTCCTTTGAAGTCCAGGTGTTTAATGGGTCCATCCTAACAGAACCGCTTGACCTGAAGGACAACCACACTGAAGGCATTCAAAGGATTCAAACAATCCTTTTAGGGAAGAAACCAAAAAAAGAAAGATTTTAAAACAAGCGACAGCGTTGTTTTGTGGTTATTATAAGACAGCTACCCAACCCCAACCCTGCCCATCTGTACAGTTTCCCTGCAGTCGTTCTGTCTGGGCCCTTTTGTACTTGAACTATTATTTCACATGTAATTAAAATCAAATATCAGTGAAGTAAACACTGCAGCAATGAAGCAGAGTTTCACTTGAACAGAATCTCACAGTGGCATCTGCTGATGTCCCCTTTACAGAAATATGTGAACAGAGATGCTGTTAAGTCACTGAAAAACAACAACAGACTGTGCTAAAGGAATAAAAACACCTGGACTCAATGCATTACTTTTGCAGAAATGTAACAGACAGGAAGTGTTTGAGGATTGTTGGTATTTTGGGAATCAGACTGGCAGAATTGCCACCTGCAGCTGATAAGTTGAGAACATATTAATAGTAAAAACACCATCTGGAGTAAAATTCTCTATATATAACGTTTACTCAAACTGGAGTGAAAGTTTTCAGTATGGCTTGTTTCAGTTGGCATTAATTCATTCTTCTTGTGTTCCCCAACTACCTTAAAAAAGTGGAATGTCCCTTTAAGAAAACGACTCGTCTCATTTACTGTAACATTCGTGCATATGATTGTTGAGGATAAAACCATTTAAAAAAGCCCGGTTTATGCTCCTCTGTTTGTAATCTGATATATTTCTTTGATTTACAGCTTATTATTCAGGAAAAACAGATAAAGTTCCAAGTCTGTTATCGTAGAAAATGCTTAAAGATTTAAAGGAAACCAGCAGAATACCTTTGACACTGTTTAACCGACACTTTTGCATTATGCAGCTGAGATTTACAACTGCAAACCTTTGAAGATGGATCATATTTTACTGTAATGTCACTTTGCACCACTAGATGGGAAGTGAGTCACTGCACTGTCTATTATAAGTTTTCAGGGCTGCTCTTATGTAGGCTGCATTGTTCTTACATGTTTACATTTAATTAATCCAACTGAATCCTGCATTATTTAATCTATCTGTGAAACTGTTCTTGAAAAAGAGTTGAAAAGAGAGTTTTCATGTGATTAAAATACCGTCGTCACGACCACCTTTCTGCCATCATATCATGTGTGTTTGCTTCACTCAGAGAACAGGAAAATGTATCCCTGCCAACATTGTGATACTGGTTTAAAAGTAATATTGGGATAGAAAATATTCTGTGCATATTGGTTTCAGGTCTTTCAGACTGCCCTGGATGCAAATATTGCCTTGTGCAGCAGCTGGAAGTTTGAGTTTTCCACCTTTTTTCCATCCCAGTGGTGACTGTCTGAAGGTTTCTTTGATGGAATGTGGACAGAAGTAAATAAAAAGCTAATTAAATTGTCAGATACTGCATGGCTCTTGGTTCTCTTCTTCGGCTGCTGAAACCCTCTTCAGGAGCTCAGCTGTTTTCGGTCATTTCGCCGGAGTTTCCCCCTCTGTATTTGACACTGTGAAGTGGATATCTCAACACTGTTGGCTTCTCCAAGGAAAAAGACATACATCTTTTGGGCAGCTGTCCCCTGCAGCTTCTTGGGAGCTTGTTGCTCTGCCTTCTCACCCTACTCGACAGGCTCTACTTTCCTCAGATATAAATAGATAACGATGCTAACAGATGCACCCGCCCCTGTCTATCTATCTGGGTTCACATATGCTCACATACACTATTACAAACCTATTCTTAAGTCAGGAACATTCTGGAAATGATTAAATAGAACGAGTGAAACAATGAGCAAGAACTAAATATGATCAAGTAATGTGGGTCAACGGCAAAAGATCTCTGAGCTCACGGGAGATTAAAGAAATCCATTATGAAGTTTAAGGAGAGCAGCTAATAAGCAGGTCATAGCACAGTCAGGGCGCTGCAAAAATAGTCAACTATATACAGAAGTCGGGCTTGGCTCTGCAAACAGCTACAACACATGCAACTTAAAAATAAAATGTTAAAATAACTGAATAAACTGAGACAGCAGAAAAGGAGAGATGAAGCAGAAGCTGGAGGATCAAGAATCAGTTTTAGGTTATCAGCTGAATCACATGGTGTGGAAATGAATTTCTTCCTCTCTAAGTCCTCATCTGACTGTCCAGCCTCAGCCTTCCTAACTCCTCTCCACCAGCCAGTGCAGGTTCACCCTCCCAAACTGGAAAGTACTCACCGTTCGCAGGAACTGAATCTCCTCTTCTCCCTCTCCTCCTTCTGCCATCTTCCACCGAGGGTTATTCGCAGCTCCTCGGGAGAAAAAAGAAAATCCTTCAGTTTTCTCGCTTCAGGATGTGGATTTTTTTTTATCTCCTTTGCTACGTCCCTCCCTCCTTCTCCTTCCTCGCTGCTGTACCCCTCTTCCTCTCTCACTCGGTGTCTCACACTCTCAGTGTTAGTGTGGGGGTGTGCTGGAGGACAGCATGAGTCCTCTGCTCTCACCGTGTTGTGAGAGAGAGTGACAGGAGGCTCTCCCCGGCTCCTCTCTCCTCTCGCCTTGTATCCCCAGACCGCAGGCAAAGGGAGGAAGGGAGGGTGAGTTAGGGAGGGGCAGGCACCTTGTTACACATTTACTCCCATCCCACCGTGTGCCGCCATGTTTGTAGAAGTGGGCCACTCCTACACAAGCTGCCCCTCGCCATCACCCCCCCCTCCTTTCTCAACTCTGAGGCTATAAAAGGAAAGAGGGGTGAGGACTCGCCTTTGGGGAGAACACATGCACACACACTTGCACAAAGATGCAACTTAACTCCACAAAATTATCAAGTTGGCTGCTCTGGTCAAGAGATCCCCCCCAAAATCAAGCGAGTCGGTGTCTCAACCCGTTTGAAGATGACAGCCTGGACTCTGAATCAGGTCTTAATTGATCAAAACTCAAAGTAAAACATTATTATGTGAAAAACGTGAACCCTGAGCAGCAGTATAATAGTAAAACATGCAATGTGTGATGTCCCTTTTTAATCCTGCAGCGACTGCAACATATCAACAAGTGCTTCAATAAATGGTGATAATCTCGGTGGACTCTACAGGCCTCAGTTAGCATGTTAAAGGTTAAAGGTCATGACAGCACAGTTAGAAAAAGACTGAACAAGGATGGCATGTTTGGAAGGGCTGCAGGAGAAAGCCTCTTCTCTCTAAAAAGAACATGGCAGCACAGCTTAGGTTTGCAAAGCTGCATCTGAACAAAGCTCAAGACTTCTGGAACAATGTCCTTTGGACAGACCAGAGCAAAGTGGAGATGTTTGGTCCTAATGCACAGCAGCACGTTTGGAGGAAACCAAACACAGCATATCAGCACAAACACCTCATACCAGCTGTCAAGCACGGTGGTGGAGGGCTGATGATCTGGGCTGGTTCTGCAGCCACAGGACCTGGGCACCTTGCAGTCATTGAGTCCACCATGAACTCCTCTGGATACCAAAGTATTCTAGAGTCAAATGTGAGGCCATCTGTCCCACAGCTAAAGCTGGGCTGAAACTGGCTCATCAACAGGACAAAGATCCCAAACACAGCAGCAGATCTACAGCAGAATGTGTGAAAAAGAAAAGAATCAAGGTGTTGCAACGGTCCAGTCAGAGTCCAGACCTCAGCCTGACTGAAATGCTGTGGTGGGACCTTAAGAGAGCTGTGCAGAAACCAATGCTGCAAACCTCAAGAGGGCCGAGATTCCTCCAGAACCATGAGAGAGACTGATAACGTCCCACAGGAAACCATCACTGCTGCTGAAAGCTGCTGCTGCAAACTGCTGGATCGGGGGTTCACTTAGTTTTACACTCACTGCTGCTGAAAGCTGCTGGATCAGGGGTTCACTTAGTTTTACACTCACTGCTGCTGAAGCTGCAAGCTGCTGGATCAGGGGTTCACTTAGTTTTACACTCACTTCTGCTGAAGCTGCTGCAAGCTGCTGGACCAGGGGTTCACTTAGTTTTACACTCACTGCTGCAAGCTGCTGGATCAGGGGTTCACTTAGTTTTACACTCACTGCTGCTGAAGCTGCTGCTGAAAGCTGCTGGATCAGGGGTTCACTTAGTTTCTCACACACTGCTTCTGCATTTTGTCTCAGTTTTTGTTCAACAAATAATGACACACTGTAACAGATGTATCTGCCTTAGTTTTTGACCTGATGAGGACCAGATGATGTTTTTATTATGTACTGATATGAAAAACCTCAGAAGTGGAAAAGCGTTCACTTACTTCTTCATTTCACTGCGTATGATTATTAATTTGTCAATAATCAACAATAATAATAATAATAATAACAGGTATCCTCGAAGAGTCGAAAGGATAACCTTCTATGATGTTTTCCTTTTATTTGACCTCGTGAGAAAACAGTTGAAGGAAAGAATGTCGGAGGAATTCTTCACCAAGATTCAGTGAGAATCGGACCAAACTTAAGCTGTGATGTGGCGCTGCTACACTGAAACCGAAGATACTCCAGAAAATGCACATCTGGTACTTCGTCTAATGCAATCTCATTGTATTGTTTCACATATTTCATGTCTTATTATCAAGGCTGATAATTCAGAAAAAGGAAAGATAAGCCTCTGAAATGTGATATATTGCTGCTGGTTGCTCAAACTCACCCTCCTCTCCTCATATTTATCTGCATGAATCACAGTTAATAAGTCTGCAACACTTTAAGAAAAACTTTAGGAAGGAAGGAATTGTGGGATGGAATCATTTCCTATCCTTTCCTAACGGATGTGCCGCTGTTTTATATGCTAAAGAAGATAATATAGGAAGCACTGAAGCTAATTACCTTAAGTTTAGAGACTCCAACAAGCTCCTGTGGCCTCCATCTAGATGCCTCCTGGGTCATTTCACTCAGTTCAGAAGGTTCTCATTTGTTTGTTTGATTTGTTTTAATCAAATGCACCAAAACTTAAAGATGAAGCAAACCATCCAAATTATTTGTGACCCTGTAGACAGTTTTTTTTTTGCCAGACTTCACACATTAGGCCAAATGTTGACTCTTAATTACATAATGATTCTTATTTGCTGTCTTTAAGCCGTAAAACAGCAGGAGCCTGTTTTTAGTAGTAGTCACACCTGTTTATCTTTTGCAGGAAATGCAGCTTAAATGACAAAACTAGGGCAGACATGAAGAGTACACCCACTCCTCCAGGTAGCACTAAACCACTGCTAATATCTCACCTTTTAAGTTCTGTCTTCCCATTGCTTATGTTGGCAGTTTAGATCATTTTACAAATTATTCTCACAGTGATATGGAGCAGGAACAAGTCCACATTTAGCTCTGGTTTCTCAATATGGGACTTAAATCCCGTTGAATATAAGTGGTAAAGCTTTTTTATGTGTCTGCTTCTTCATGCCACACCAGGCGGTTGTAAATGCTATGATTCCTGACCTTCCCTGAAGATTAAGTGATCTATCGGATCAAAGCAAAGCTCTGCCGCCAACCTGGCACATTTAGTGCAGGGGATTCTGCTTTCTTACAGTTCAGTCAATAACAGAATGACACACAGCACAGACATTATGTCACGGTTTTAATTGGTTCTGTGCACATTTTCCCATAAAATTTCATCTTTCAGTGTTAAAGTAGCTAATCTCCTCTGAGTGGTGGTGTTTCCAGTCGCTAAACTGTAGCGATGTCACTGCCAGCAACCCATGAGACATTTACTGTGCTGCCTCTGTGGCTGGAAGGTGTTTTTAAAGGGATAAACCGTCTTAATGTGTCTTATTTACAGAGAATGAATCCAAGAGGTCAAGATCTCTGCATCATGGAGAAAATTATGTGAACCATTATTTGTCTGATGCTGTTGTGTCAGTAGTTCATCCATCCATCCATTTTCTATTCCCGCCTGATCCAGCTCAGGATGGCAGGGGGGGGGGGCTGGAGCCTATCCCAGCTGTCATTGGGTGGGAGACCCTGGACAGATCCCCCAGTCCATCACAGGGCCACACAGACAAATGATTATACTCTGTCCCAGGGTCAGTTTAGAGTCACCGGTTAACCTAACATGCATATAAGTGGGAGGAAGCTGGAGAACCCGGAGAGAACCCACGCACACACGGGGAGAACATGCACACTCGTCAGTAGTTCAAACATAAACACCAAAAGATTTTTGGTTACAGCTTCGATAACATAAGGATCTCTTTCTCTGCAGTGTATCTGAGTATCTTTCTGCATTTTCACTATTTTCCTTGAGTGATAATCCTGCAGCACCTGTATTCCTCTTTAGCTCTGAAAAGCACATTGTATGCGGAAAAGAAACCTGATTAAACACAATAGAAGTATTTTACAGGTTATAAACACGGCAGGCCGTGAAGGACACAACCAAAAGTCCTCTCTGGACATACTACAGTGGCTCTGTGTTACAACAGGCAGCAGATCTGCACCAGACAGGGGATCTGAAAGGGGTGAAGCGCATCACACATACTCACAGAATCCCTGTGATCACACACACCCTTACCTCTCCAGTCTCCATCTGGCATCCTTCAGCATGCTCTCCATCCCGTCCATCTCCTGCTGCAGCTGCAGCTGGCGGCAGAATAGATATTCGAGGACGTTGCTGCTCCCTGAAACTCAACTCTGCCCGGTGGGTAAAACGGAGCGGAGGAGAGGAGGCTGACACGCTGCCACTGAGGCAGTGCAAACATGAATTCTGGGAGTATGAGTACCAATGATTCAGAGGGAACCTGCTGAGGCCGGGTTTCTGCCAACTCACGAATCAGCCTGCAAAAGTATGGAAAGCCAAAAGGGACTTAATTCACCTGCCTTGCAACTGTTTAACACCAACTGGCATTTCAAGAACAGCTCCTATGAAAGATTAGATGCGAGATACTGGCGGGAGTCATTGGATAAAGCTCTATCTGCCCTAACCTAAAGGAGTTAGGTGGAGATAGATTCAAATATCTAACAACAATCATTCCTCCAGTCAGAAAAAGGGTAAATAAATACACTATCAGATACCAATATGGATAAAATCATACAACTGGGTAAAATAATGCGATAAAATGATTATAAAACACGATAAAAACATGACAAATAAGGTGCTAAAAAATTGTGACCAAGTAGCGCCGCCACAGCGTCTGATGGTCTATCAAAATGAAGCGAAATGATCTGTCCGGCAGTGACCAAAGAGTGAAGAAAAAAGCAAAAAAGACATGAAGACAATGAAAAGCTGTGCAGATAACACAGATAACACACAGCTCAGTCTGTCCTGAGGACCGGCGTGTTGCTCTTTCTTTAGCTATCAAATCAAAGCTGTGTCCAGCCAAGCTTCACTGTCAAGCTAGGAATATTGAATTATAGAATTTATAGGCAAGATATTTGCATAATGCACCACTAAGGTGCACGGATGGAAGTTATTGTGTGTTGTGTGCAACTGTTGTGTCTATTTTATTCTATTTTCCACCTGTTGAGTAGGTCTTATGCTTCTGAAAACTATATGTCATTATTTAGGTGCTGTATTATGCTGTAAATGCACTCCTAAAGACTCATAACTCAGGCTTCAGCACATAGTTTACTCCTCTGTATTGGAACCATCATATTGCTCCTGTATAATGAAATCCATCCATTTTGTATGTATAAATCTATGTTATATATTCTGTATGTGTCCATACATTACATACAAACTGCCAACCAGAGATTTGTGCTTAATTATTAAGATCTGTCCTTGTTATTTATTCATTGGGTGACAGAAATTCAAATTTATTGGCTGTGAAAACCTGAAGTTGGAGATTTTTGTGAAACTCCACCAGTATCATAAAATGCCACCTCATGTTTGATAAGCAGAACCAGACTTCTAATTAATGTCTTACATTATTCAAACACAAGGTGGCGCTTACTGGATGCCAGACAGTGTATGTAACTGAGTTTATAAATACTTAAATAGGTCTGGGTTGGTGTTGCAACGTGAGCCAAATATGACCCTTTTGGCTTTCCATACACTGAAGCGCAGTTGCGGCACCTTGCCAGAAGGAGGCGACATTGTTCCAAGAATTGTACTGACATCTCTTACGGTGAAGTCTGACCTCAAAATGATGATTTGAATATAGGCCTGTTAAAAATAAATAGCTAAAGCCCAATTCAGTGTATCTTGTGGGTTTGTTGAAACTTGAAATTCCACGAAACATAGCGGACCGTGAAGTAAAGTGAACTTTCAAATCAACGTGCCCTTAATGAAACCTCCTGTAAACCACCGTTGCTTTCACTGTTCGTCATCACTGTTGCACTTTAGTGTTACGACCTCCTGTTTACGAGCCATAGCAGAATAAAATCTTCAGAACAAGCAGCACCGAGCACGTTAATTACAAAACAAGCCACGCATGAGAGGTGACGGGAGACTTCAGGCTCACACTGGCAGAGCCACACAGAGTCATTTCTGTTGAGTTGTGATAAAAAAAAAAATGAAAAAAAGTTGGGCCACCAGCAGCTGAGCTGAACTCAACACTTCCTGTTTTAAATAAGTATTACTTAAGATTACACTAAAATTACAACACTGTCGGGAAAAAGCATAAAGAGTTTTTTTTCTTTTCCTCTGTGATATTGTAGCAGGTTCCAGGTGTTTTGAACTTGGCATGCACAGTCTGCACGAGCCCCACTCTATGCATCTCTGTGCATCTTCCCCTTCTCCTGAATGCCAGCCACTCAGCTTCCTTCAGAAAAGAAGCCACCTCTGCAGACTTGGGGGGACATTAATGTCCCCTGTTTGGTTGCTTCTTCCTTTTGGTGTGATAAAACAAGGATTCCTTTGAGTCTCCCCGGTCCAGCTGCACAGCCACATTCACAAGCACAAACACTACCTCCCTGTTTAATCACTCGCCACCCTGAGAAATGACAGTGGGAGTTTAAAAAAGCAGAAATCAGGATGATAGACATGTTTTGGGGACCCTGGAGACCAAATCCAGAAGTCAGGATTCAACAGTATTACTGGAGAGCTTCTTCTTTTGTCAGGATCAGAAAAAAATGCACCAAAAAGTGACATTTAGGTGTGGTCTCTTTCTGATGGTGCTCATATGATTGCTCATCACTATCTGTCTCACCTCTCCTCCTCCTTCCTCTCTTGGTATTGCATTTGTGTTCAGAGCTCTCCCCACCCTCCCCCTCCCTGCACACACACACACACACACACATGCGCACAAACAGAAACTAGTGTGAGTTCCCCTATCTACCAGAGCCAGTTCCTCCATTAAGATGCTGACTTGTTTATGTTGAAGGAACAAATGCTTGGCTACTATTAGTTATTGCATTGTACTTTAGAGCCTGTCTGAGGCGCTTTCTATCAACTGTGCTCTGTTGCAGGAAATGGCAGTATGAGGTCTGCTTCGTTGCTGATTTGTGGTTGATAGAAATCTTCACAGAGCAGCGAGAGAGGAGTCTTAACTGACATAGAGAAAGGTTTGATAAGCAGGGTTCAGGCGTGGAGTTTTGGTCGATGACTGGTACGTGAGCAGCCCTCATTCCCAGCAGCTCTCCACGCTGTTCCTGCTCTGGCTGTCCTGAGCACATAAACACTCAGGAGGAGAAGGAGGAGGAGCAGGGTCAACCATGGAGCTGTAGGGACACGCTCAGATGCAAGTGCAGATCGCCAGTGGAGGGGGAGTGTTGCTGAGGAGAAGAACTCTGCCATGAACAAGACCAAGAGGTAATTAGCAAAAGAATAGAAAGTGAGACTGCATTAAGATTCAGAGTCTGGGTCTATCAGCTCCACTTGCAACTTAGTCTAAGTATGTGTCAGCAGCGAGTGTTTTGTGTGCAGCAGTGATGTGTGAACTTGAGGCGATATGTCAGATGCATTGTGGTTTGTGCAAAGGCTCTCGACAAGTTAAAGAGAAACAGGGCGTTCGGTTTTATTTCCCGCTTCCAGTGAGTCTGTGTGTCATGCTATCTGTTTGAATCTAGGCTGAGAGCCGACACAAGTTTGTGTTGAAAGAAAAGTAAATGTCTTTGACCTGCATACCTGACAGAAATGTCAACTTCTCAAATTATTTGTGTGTACTGCACACAAGTTTGCCTCAACATTCAGCGGCTGAGTGTGCCTGCTCACCTTTCCATGGAAAAGAGCTTTTTTTCTGGTCTGTTTTGTCTCGTTATTCTTTTCTTTTTGTCATGTCAGCTCTGCAGTGATGTTTGTATTTGACGTTGGAGTAGATACCGCTCAGTTTAGTTTTTTGTGGTACTTTTTTCACTGCTGTAGTTGTGACCACAGGCCTTATCTGATTCTCTGGAATAAAGGGTGTTGAATGTTAAGGCAGTAATATGCCTTTACTGTCGTTTCTTTAAGGAGTCTTCAGGAATAGTTCTCCAGGCTTCTTGAAGGACATCCCAAAGCTCTTCTTTGGATGTGGGCTGCCTTTTGTTCCGTTCTCTGTCAGATGATCCCACACTGCTTCAATAATGTTGAGGTCCGGGCTCTGGGGAGGATTCATCCCTCCATAAGACCTGTTCCCACTGATTTTCAGTCCACTTCTTGTGTCATTTGGCACAGCTCAGCCTTTTCTCCATGTTTCCCTTCCTTAAGAATGGCTTCTTGACAGCCACCCTTCCATGGAGACCATTTCTGATGAGGCTTGGGCCAACAGTAGATGGATCAGCTGAAGGTCCAGATGCATCTCTCAGGTCCTGTCAGGTCTTTGCTGGATTTTTTCCTCTTTCTTAAGGACATCACTTTCAGATCCTGTTCATCTGCTGGAGATAGTTTTTTAGGCCTGACACTTCTTCTTTTGTCCTCCACTTGTCCAGTTTCCTCAAATGTTTTAAGGACACACTGCACACCATGCTGAGATATGCCAAGTTTTCAGCTAATAGCTCTTTGGGAATCACCTTGTTGCTGCAGAAATCCTATTTTCTGTCTGTCAAACTGTGTTTTCTTTGCTGTTTTCCATAGATGCAACTAAAGAAATGGGAACAAATGATGTGTCTTTGTGACAGGCTGCTCGTAACAAAGTGCCTAAAGATCCAGTTTAAAATGGCTTTTTTGCTAAGTTGTCTGTTATGTGTCGACACAACACTGGTTCATCCCTTGAGTTAGGAACATTTTTTAAGCTTGAATCATTTATAGGTCAGAGTTTAGTGGCTTAACAAACAATAAACACATTCCTCTGAAAATGGTACAGGGATTGAACTGAAAATAAGTGAAGAAGCAGGTGATACCCAGTCGCACAAGAACACCTTTAAAGATTATAAAAAGGTTTTTCTCCTTGGAAGCAAGCCTTTTAATTAGTGTTGGCACAAAACGTTTGCACAATAAAATGATCAATGTGTTTGCGCAAGAACGTGCGAGAAGGCGTGTGCTTGCACAGGCATGACTTTTCTGTCACGACAAACATTTAAAACTTGTTTAATCACCTCAAACTATGAACCAAACAGCCAGTACGTTTCATGGGTATTTGCTGCAATTTTTATGATTTTAACTACAATTGTCTGTGAAGACGGTTTTATTTATGAAGCAAATGAATGAATGTCCCAATGCAGGAAATTCGTCCGCTTCATGCAGAGGGAACAAGAGTGCAGGCTGTCAGAGGGGAGAGCGAGGGAAAGAGAGCAGTACACAAACAAGGCCTTCAAAGGGCCTGGGGTTCAATTAATCAATTAAGGAAAGAAAGAGAGGAATTTGCATATCCTCCTGTCAGTGTGAGAGCAAGAGAGGGAGAAAGTGGGGGGCAGACTGAATCTGTAGCCAGGAGCCCTGAGCGAGACGAGATGGGAAAGGCAGTGAGAGGGGGGATTTCCACAGAAAAAAGAAAAAGAGAGAAGTTGTTTCCTAAAAGGCTTCAATAGAACAAGAACGAGGGAAGTGGGAAGAAGTGGGTGACAGAGGAAGATGTGTGAAAGGTCTTCCTAAAACAGTCATTATTCTATTACATCCAAGTTCATCAGCATTTATCTTTTCACCATAAAGCTTGCTTCCATGGTCGCTCTGGGAAACATAGAGCAGAATTATTATCTGAGTTTTTTACTCTCATGAAAAGCTGAATGCAAATGCCCTAACAGTAACTCTTGCTGTGTTCAGATTTGCATGGCACCGTGACTCCGTTTACCAACACTATGCCTCTTAAAGGCTTATTATACAGAAAATAGACCTTTGACAGCAGTTCTGTGTTACCTGCTCAGCACTCGGGGGGAATTTCCCTGACAGACGTTGTGACATCAACAACATTTCCCCATCAGCGTTTCTGTTTGTAGTTGCGACGGTGTCTCCTCATATATGTAACTGCTTCGACAGCAGGTGGGTTCATCCTGAGCCGAGATCAGAGCTGAAAGGTTTTAAAGGACACTGAAATAAGAAAAAAACACAATTGCAAGTCTAAATAGTAAATGGCTGCACCAAGTAATTACATTTCTGTTTAATTACTTAATTAATTTACACTAAAATGGTAATAATACATGTAAGATAATGTTAAAGGAGATCTTCGTGTTTTTATTTTAGAGAACAAAAAGAAATGCCGGTTTCAGTTTCTTAAATTGACTAATCTGTTGCTTCTTAATCATTACAGAACACTTAAGCACGGACTGTTCATCAATTTATCTAACAAAACGTACCACAAAAGGTGGGGTTTGTGGGTCAAAAATGCCAAAGGAGATATAATACATGCAGAGATTCCCTGAGAGGCCAGACGACAAGGGCAAACTTAATTAAAATATCCCATCACGAATCAGCAAAATCTATGCTGTGGCTGGAGATTCTTTATTTGAATCTGCAGCACACCACCTTTTGTTTTAGGAACACAAGGTCAGACAGCCTGTATGTATCACGGTGAACTTTAAAGGAACCAATCCTTACTACTTGCTGGCCGGAGCTGTGCAGTTAAGTGGCAACCAGTGACAAATGAGGTGTGAGGAGAAGTTAGCCACTGATGCTATACCAATGACATTTAACGCACAAACATACTAAATAACAGTGGAAATATCAGAATGGTAATAGTTTGAATCACTTTCAACAACATTAGAAATGTACCGCTTCACCAGCAGCTATTCGCAGCCTCTTGGCTGCTGCCACCATGGATACTGGGGGCTGTAGCTGCTAACTAGCTTAGCATGTCGCTACCAGATGCTAGCTGCTGTCCAGTGTGATATGTGCAAGCTCATATAAAACTAGTATTATAGAAAACTAAACCCCCCCCCTATCCATCAGCCTGCATGCATTAACAAAACCTTGATTCTCCTTTGGCTGCTGATGTACATTTTCACCATACGTTTGGTCTCATAATCAACAGTAATCTGTCTAATTCTTAACCAAATTTCATTTAATTTTGTTAGTTATAAACACGATCGATTTTGTTTCACACTGATTATCATGTGGAAATAAATCAACTGGTGGATGAATCTAACTACTGCATAGCTTGGTAGGGCTCAGGGATATTAATGGCATTTTTTCAGTGTTTGAGCCCACTTCTGCCGGCTGAATAGATCCCATTACACAAAGATGGCCACAAATATTGTTGATCTCAAATATTTTAGTTTCTTCTTAAGTAGTTTAAGCAGCACAGAGGTGATGAGAAAACCTGTCAGTAGTCCAGTTTAATAGCAGAGTAATATATAGCCAGCAGGCTACCAAGGTTTTGTAGATCTATATCAAACCGCTGTGTGTCTCTCCCCACCTGGAGATATGGGCAAAGTCACATTAGCCCTGTATCAAAATGTAATTCAATAAGCTTTCAGCCCAGTTTGGTCAATGTTTACCAGCGCAACATAAGTTTAATCAAATAGAGTCAAATGGTTATGCGTCTAAACAAATATTACGCTGCCATTTAGACTGAACTAATATAATTTCAGATCTAATTTTACTGCAATTTTACTATGAAATTAACAAGATGGAGTAAAATCAGATGACTCAGTTTTTCAAAAACAACTTTGCAGCCAAAAAAAGTTTCAATGCTGCATAAAATGAAAGTAAAAGCAGAATGCAATGAACTGCAAACCCTTTAAACCGCACATCTAAATGAAAAGAATGCAAAAACATCAGATCTAATGTCGAAATCGATCGGATACACTAATATGATTGTGCATAAAAAGCGGATCCCAGAGATTTTAAAACATCCAGAAGTAAAGAGTCATAATAGTTCAACAGGTGTTCACTTAAATTTCGTATTGTGCCAATTCACAGCAAAAAAAAGCCACATAATGTAAGAAAACTCAATAATTCCATTTGAGCAAACTACTGGCAAAGTGGCCGTCAGCTGTCTGGGACAGCAACACCAAAACAAACACTGTCAGGGTTTGTCTGTTGTTGGTTGGGCCAGGAACCACAGATCAGCGACATTCAGCTCCGGGGTCATGAGTACCTGTGAGGAGGAAAAAGTAGAAACATCTCTACAAATGTTGCATTTTACGGCGCTAACATTTAAGAAGCTCTTTTAAAGTGGTTTGAGATGAAGTGGAAAAATGCTACATGCTGGCGGGGGTTACTTCTACATCTGTGATGGGACCATTAATGACGAATTATCCACACAGCTTCTCAAGATTCCAGATTCCTTTTATTGTTATTTAGCACAAAGCAGAACAAAATCATGTGCACGGTTTGCTTAAAAAAGCAGAAAAAGCAGTGCAATAGAAATGATGACCTCAATCATTAACTATTCCAAAAACAAGCCAGAAATAGCAGCATCAATGAGTGGAGTCTCTTTAAGATTGTGGTCAGCTGACTGAGTTGGCATTTCTGAGCTGGCTCCTCTATAGAGGGAAGTGTGAGCTCAGTTATCCTCTCTGCTATCCTCACCAATCTCCTCAGGGCCTTTCTGTCTGACACGTTAGTGTTCTTCGTGTCCCAGAAAGAGATGCTGCTGGTCAAACACTGTCCATGGTCCCCTCGAAGAAGATAGAGAAGATTAATACGTTGAGATGAGCCTTCAGTTGAGTGTAATGAGCAGGAAATGGTATCTGCCACATGCCCATGCCCCAGGAACTCCGTGTCCTGAGCGTTCTCCACAGTAGTTGTCCTAAAAAAAATCGATATTCAGCACCAGGTTGTTTATCCCTGCACCAACCTGCAAAAAGCATCAGCCCCTCTCTGTGAGCAACATATTCTGCCATAAAGCTGACGTCTTTTTTAGGGTAGCAGAACCGCCAGGTTTCCATTTCCGAGCAAAACAAGTCTGAAGCGATCTTTCAGAAAATCTGCGAATCACAAATGTGGATCAGTCATGTTTTTATTGACTGAATTGAAGAAAATAAACTGGTCTGCGTAGTTTTAGCAGTTGTTAGTAGTTGTTTCTACTTCATCTACTAAATTCCTGCCACTGGCAACGCAGCCTGTGCTGCAACCCTCTGGTGACACTATGTTATAATAACTGTTCATCGCTTTTCAAAGGATTGCTTCAGAATTGCTTCCCGGGTGAATGAAAAAAGAAGGTGAGACGCAGCACAACTCCTGTCACAGGCATGGAAGGTAGTGCAGTAGAAAAGGAACACATGCTCCAGTCTTTAAGACATCAGCAGGGCCCTGCAGAGCCAGATGAGCTCATGCAGCGCTGACTAAACTGCTTTGGTCAGTTTCTGTCCCAACATATATGCACGTGTTCCCATAGTTTGTTATGTGTCTTTGCTCCTCAACACAACAAGGTTATATAACTGAGAGATAAGGGAAAGTGAGGAGCTAATTCAGGCAGTGGCTACAAATTCAAAAATGAGGATTTACATAACTCAGTTTCAAATTATGAAATATCCTCTCTCAAAAATAGAGAGCAGCCCAAAAGCACGGCTGAACAGTCTGTACAGCAAATTAAAACTGACAGTTGCAGGATGTGGAGAATACAAGTTATCTGAAGCACAGACAGAAGTATTGTTGCAGTCTAACAGGCGTCTGAGGTATTATTGAAACAAGCACAAGCACCTGAACTGTGTTCTTCTTTGGTTTCCGTTTCTGAGCTCCATGTGAATCATCAGGTTTGCCCATCCTTGCTGTATATATAAATCACAGCGGTACGTGCTGTACTGTTGAGTGTTTTGAAATCAGAAGACAGTGTAATGAGGCGAAGATGAGGGGAACTTTTATTGTCCAGCGGGTTTGAAGAGCGGCCACCTGCAGCTGGACTACCATGATGCAGAGAGCCGGGGTCATGACGGGCTCGGCTCGCCGAGCTGTTGTAACTGCATGGAGCAGCACATACGGGCAGCTGGTGGTATAAATAGATCAGTGAATGTCACCCGGTCTTCTGGATGAAATTACGCCTCTCGTGTGTTTTACATAAAGCAAACCTAATCTTTTGCGTGACTGGAGGTGTGGCCGCGTGCGTCAGCTGAGTTGCATTCTGAACATGTGCGTGTCTGTGCTGAAAATGTGAGTGGGCCGGGGAAATGAGCTGCACACAAACGCGCAGGTTAAGAGAAGGGGATGTAGGTCTGGTCATTCAGGGAACTTATCTGACTTCTCTGAACTCACAGCATTTCCTGGTAATGTCATCACAATAGCTGCAGTTTTGAAGTCCGACAGTTTTCTGTCATTACGAAATGTTCACCGTCCGTATGGATGAATGAAGATTTTAAGCAGTTAACAGCAACCATTTAAGTTTTATCACCTTTCAAAAGAAGGTTAATGTACAGTTTGACAATTCTGATTAAAAATCCATTCTTTGGCAAAGGGACTCTCTTCCTCAACTCTTTTTTTTGCAAAACTAAGGAGAAAATACCACTTTAGATTAATGCAAAAAGAAAAAGAAAGACTGGTTATTGTGAAATCCAGTCAGAAATTGCTCAACTTTGCCTCTGATCTGAAGAGGAAGCATAAATCTAATCGTGAAACACAAAAAAAGGGTATTTGAGAGGGCATTATTAGTCCAGCCTCAGTGCAGGGCTGTCACTTTTCCCTCACAGTTTGAAACTTTCTGTGTGTCGGTGCTTTAAACCATAAGTTGTATCAATCAATGGCACGTTTTTAAATTAAATTTGCTCTGACCTGATTTTTGCTGACAGCCCTACTGCACTGTGGGATGTGAGAAAAAGGGCTACGAGCAGTGATTTAGACACCATATACTGAATTAGCCGATATTATATCCTCTCAACACTCATTATAGTAAAAGAAGTTGAACACAATATATTGTAGAACTGAAAGTCCCAAAGAAAAAAATACACTTAAAAAATAAATCCCCATCACAACTTTTCAATCAAAAGAGTTCTACAAGTGAAACTACAACTCACAAATGGATTAATTTCATCTAACCCTGTGATACCAACGTAAGGAACAACAATACTGAAAATGCTATCTGTTTGAGTGTCAGCTTCAGGCGAAAGAACACTGGTGGTGGAGGAGCTGCATGTTTGCAGTTGCTCTGCTTCTGCATGACAGCTCAGATAGCTGCAGAGCTGTAACACTTTATCAGATGTGGGGAGCTGCGTTTCCTCAGATGCTGACCTGCACTATCTCACCACACATTGCTCTACTTATTTCGAAGCAACTTATGCTTTCTGCCTCTCTTTCTTTCGCTGTTTCTCACAGGAAGCCGAACGCGGAGACTCCTGGTGTGCTGAAGAGCAGGAAGCTGGTCCAGCGGAGAAGAAACACATGTCCCTGTCCCCAGGACATCAGCAGGGCCCTGCAGAGCCCCAGCTCTGCTCCCAGCGCCAGTGCTGCCAGCCTGGATGAGCTCATACAGCGCTGTCTGAACAGCTTTGGTTCGTCTCTGTCTCTACGTAAACGCATGTGTTCCCAAAGTTTGTCACGTGATTTTATTCTTCATCACAACAAGGTTATATAATTGAGGGATGAGAGAAAGTGAGGAGGGAAGCCAGGGAGTGAGACGGATAAAGGCCCATCTCATACAATCAAGCTTTGTTCTGTTGAGCTGCAGAAACCAGCCAGTATGCACACCTCCTTCCTCTCTGCCTTTTTTTGCATCCTCATTCTTTCTAATCATTGGTTCTTTCAAATAAAAAATTAACATCTTTGGACACCTATAATTTAATGTAGAAGACATTTATTTTATGTTAGATTTGCTGATTTTCATGTCAGTGTATCACTGAGTATATTATATGTGAAAAGAAAGCCCACTCTGGTATTTAAATGAGATAAATACAACCTCAGATGAAAAACAAAATATATTGTCACTAGTTATTAAACAAAATGCTGTAGCAGTGTGCGAAACTAATTAAATCCTTACTGCTTGGATAGAAATAAAGAGGGAAAGTAGCAGCCAGGTGCAGCTAATCAAATGCACTGATTAACTGATCACGACTAAGTGTGAGCGCCTCTATAAAAGCAGAAATGTATTCAGTTTGCTGCTCTGCAGCATTCAGGTGTGTTTTAACACGATGCCAAGGAGGAAAGACACCAGCAATGATCTCAGAGAAGCAGCTGTTGCTGCCCATCAGTCTGGGAAGGGTTATAAGGCCATTTCCAAACTATCTGGAGTCCATCATTCTACAGAGAGAAAGATTATTCACAAGTGGAAAACATTCAGGACAGCTGTCAATCTTCCCAGGAGTGGACGTCCCAGCAAGTTCACCCCAAGGTGAAGAAGCCCAGAGCTACATCTCAGACTCTACAGGCCTCAGTTAGCATGTTAAAGGTTAAAGGTCATGACAGCACAGCTAGAAAAAGACTGAACAAGGATGGCTTGTTTGGAAGGGCTGCAGGAGAATCAAGGTGTTGCAATGGTCCAGTCAGAGTCCAGACCTCAGCCTGACTGAAATGCTGTGGTGGGACCTTAAGAGAGCTGTGCAGAAACCAATGCTGCAAACCTCAATGAGCTGAAGCAGCGCTGGAGAGAAGAGTGGCCGAGATTCCTCCAGAACCATGAGAGAGACTGATAACGTCCCACAGGAAACCATTACTGCAGCTCACTGCTGCTGAAGCTGCTGGATCAGGGGTTCACTTAGTTTTACACTCACTGCTGCTGAAGCTGCTGGATCAGGGGTTCACTTAGTTTTTCACACACTGCTTCTGGAGCTGCTGGATCAGGGGTTCACTTAGTTTTTCACACACTGCTTCTGGAGCTGCTGGATCAGGGGTTCACTTAGTTTTTCACACACTGCTCCTGCGTTTTGTATCAGTTTTAGTTCAATAGATAATGACACAGTGTGATATGTCGTGGTGTTCATTGGAGGCTGTATTAATTACATTTTAAGACCTCATAAAGACCTCATAATTTTTTTTAAATGATTTTCTGATACATAAGACCTTGCTGTTGGAAGTCAGTGTACTTTCTTTCACGGGACTGTATCTACAACTAAACTGAAAGCTCTATATGAACAGAAATAACTTAAAACAAGTCATTTAAATACAAAGTCACAGCAGGCAGTCACAGATGGGTAGCACTATCTTCCTGTGTGTGGGTATGAAAAATTAAACCCTTTTTCCATTAAATCCTTTCTTTGGGTGACTCCCATAAAGTTGGCAAAATGCAAGAAGACACCTGTGCTGCACTGAGGTGAAATGAACTCAAAGCATTGCTGACTGACAGCTGAGCCTCGGTTCATCTCGTAGCTTTTCTTGTGTGGAACCAGATTAATCCGTCTTGTGTAAATGTAAATGTGCTGTTTTGCTTTGCTTGCAGATTCAGAGGGAAAGATTTCCAGCCCCAGAGGCTCCCAGCTGGTCCACATGACCCTGATGATGCACAGCTGGGTCGTTTCGTCTCAGATGTTCGCCCAGAAACTTCTCACCTTATATCCTCTAACATTGCTCAGTATGGTACATTGGCCCCATTCGTACGCCGCTCCCAGTCACATGTTCAGGTTGATTAATCAGATCAGGAAACAGGCATGGCTTTGTTTTGCACTCCTGCAAAGCAGATTTGAAATGTGCATATATATCCCTGCTGCTGTTAAGCACAGTGTGTTTGGATCCTTGACTCTTTTTCTCACGTATAAGGACTGTCCTTCCGACAAAAGGGAACCCAGGCGACCACAGATCTGCAGCTTCGTCAGGTCAGTGAGGACAGCAGGCATGTGAGAGTGGCAGGACTGGTTATCCCGCTTTATTTGCGAGTCGTAAACATGTTTTCTGTTTTGCTTCGGGGCAAGGCTGTGGATTAGCCAGTTCCCGGCGGTATTTGAGGCGGACCCCCTCCTTGAACAGACCATGGGGGACCTGTGGGCTCTCGTCCGGCTCGATGGAGAAAAGACACACTCGCACCTCATCGACACTTCCTGCTTGTGAGTCATGTTGTTTTTTGAGTCTCCACCCAAAACACACCTTCAACAAGTTTTTCCATAAATAGAACAAGCTTTATTCTATTATTATTATCTATTATTACCCCGTTTCTTTGCCTTCTTTTCCCAGAAACCCTCATGTGAACGTGTCCCAGGCACCTTCACCTTCTGTGAAAAAGAGGAAGGTGTCTTTGATCTTCGACCACATGGAGCCGGATGAGATGGCTGAGCATCTCAGCTACCTTGAGTTTAAGAACTTCTGTAATGTTTCAGTAAGTTCAGGCTTCTCACAGCTGTCCACATCGGTTCAATATATTTTAACGGGGTTGTGATGAGCAGTCGGTTTATTACTTCCAGTGGAGAGCAGGAATCCTGATGGGCTATAAGAGCAAATTCTCTCCATTTAATACAATTCAAACTTAGCAGAAGTTTGAGCGAATGCTATATTTTAGACTTTACTTTGTCACTACATTTGCTCATCTGGGGTTAGATTAGATTAGATTAGATTAGATTAGATTTCCTTTATTGTCCCGCAATGGGGAAATTCACACGTTACAGCAGCAAGCAAGAGACAAAAAGAGGAAAGACAGCAGAGACATATCAGGTAATACCACCAGTTAGTACATGGGCTCGTAAAGATAAAGCTGTTATAATATTATTATTATATACATTATATTAGGGTCAGTGCTGCTGACATTGCAGGGTGGCTGTGTAAAGAGTAAATATCTCTTTAATAAGGCTTCATCATGTTGTCATGCCTCACAGATCTGAGGTCTGTCAGAATGCAGAAAATTACAAGATATAAACATTTAGCAAAGGTGGGAAACCTCGGCTTGAATCACAAACATAATATCAGGTCAATATCTCAATGTGCCAATGAGTTTTCAGGAAAAATTGTGAGTAAATCTAAGAAGACAGTCGAGTCCAAAGTCATGAGTGGTGATCGCTCCAGAGGTTTCCAGAGGTTTCATTTAGGGTTGAGAAAGATGCATATTCATTCAGAGGTTTAAATGATGGACATGTTTTAGCTGAGGGCCAAAAATACCTCCCAGTATGCCAGTAAAAACATATAAATATATCAATTAAAACCTAGACTGATCACAAGTTTGCCTAAAAAAGTAGTGAAGTTAAAACAAAAAGAAGTGAAAGTCTTTCAGTGCATTATAGCAACACTCAAAGTTTGTGAGACTTAAATCTGTGTGCCTTCGTTTTCAGTACACTGACTTTTGTTTTGCACATTCCCGGGCTTGAAACTGCCCAAGAGCACCCGGGCGCTGAGGTACCGCAGTTCACGGCTTTGGTCTCCAGCCCCACACCGTTTTGCTTGCTTGACATTAATTTGGGGGGTTTTACAGCGTTTTTGTGGCCTCTTGTTGGCCAAAGACTGAGTTAAATTCTGTGTGAGGATCTCAGTCTGACTTATTTCCTGTCTGGTATCTCTGATCCAAATTGCCAGTTCTTGGACTATCACAGCTATGTGGTGCGAGGTTCGGTGAGAGACAACCCTGCTCTGGAGCGGTCGGTCATGATGTGTAATGGAGTGTCCCAGTGGGTCCAGCTGATGATCCTCAGCAGACACACAGCCCAGCAGAGAGCCCAGGTCTTCACCAAGTTCATCCACGTGGCTCAGGTAAACCTGCTGAGGGGACAAACGTCAAAAGAGCCGGCCCAGAGGCAAAGAAAGGCGTTGTCTGGGTGGCTGCAGCTGTTCTAGTTTGTCACTGATTCTGCCCTCTCCTCTGTAGAAACTGAGAGCTCTGCAAAACTTTAACACTCTAATGGCAGTAACCGGGGGCCTCTGTCACAGTTCAATCTCTCGCCTCAAAGACACGTCAAACCTGCTGCCTCCTGACATCACTAAGGTATTTCAAATATTACACACAACCCCTTTGTTTTACCACAAAGCTGCGATGATTCATCTACTTTAGATGATGATTCAACTACTTTTCCTTGAATCGTTCTTCTTTCTGAACTTTTGCTTTCAGTGTCTCATAGTAACTGAGTTTTCTTTCTCTTCCTGGTAATCACGATGGTCCTGATTCTGTGACATCTCCAGGAGAGTCTTTCTCATTTAAATATAACGATGGTCGCTTCCCGTAACGTTCTCTGAACATCTACCATAGGGGAACCTTTGGGAGTCCTTTTCAGAAAACATTTCTCTGGCATTTGCTTGTTTGAACATTATTTTTCGGTTGAGGGAAAATTGCCCCAAAGCTGATTTTGGTATTTTTTTGGTTACATGATTCACCAGGAAAGTTTCTCTATATAGGTTGAGTTTTTAGTTGCTGTTTTGATTCCCTGAACGTTCTCCAACTGTCTATAAGCCTTTGCAGAACGTTTCTGTTTGGTTGAATTGGTATAAATGTTCCCCAAATGTTCAGACATTACATTAGTCAAACCGTCTGTACATGCTGGGTAATGTATGGTTTTCAGTTTGATTATGGCTGTCGGTCCCAGAAATCAATGTAACTCTTTATAATTACAGGAAAAACTCTGTTTTTGTGCATTTGTAGGTATATGAGATTCCTTCCTCACGTCTATGTCCTGATAGGAATTCTTTATTCTTAGTTGCTTGAGCTCATAACGAGGAATGAAAGATGCTGTGCATCCAGACCTAAAGTTCATCCGAATGAAAGATCCCAAAATAAAACACACCACCCTGAGTCTCCATCCCAAACAGACTGCAATCCTGATGGAGAAAGAGGGGCTCAAATGACAGATAAACAAATCAGCTCTTAAAGAAGATGAAGGTGGTACATTTCCCGTTTGAGTCGTTGTTTTTGTGCAGATAATTGGGCTGCAAAGCCTAAAGTTCACACCAAACGGAGTTCACCCGCAGTGCGTTCTGCTTTTAAACTTCCTGAAACACCTTGTTTACAGTCGCTGCTTTTCTTCTGTTACGTTTCTGCACAGTCATGTAATGTATGTACGTAACATCAGTTCAGTGACTGCTGTGGTATGCCTCAAAGAGCAGAGTAAGCTGCCGCCTCACTCAGCTGTTATTGACCAATTTGATCAATTCAGGAGGAGATCCTTAAAGTCTCCCGACATACCGAGCCAAGAATCAGATCTTGGACACATCTGGAGCAATAGTGAACATCAGCAACAACAACAGGGCTGAACAGAGTGGGAACCAATAGATAGTCATGATTAAAGAGAAACCAGACCAGCACTATTTGACACTAACAACAGAAAACGCACTCTTCGAGCTCTGTCTTACAGAGATTAAACGTTGTGGCCAGCAGTAGGAAGTTGTCTTTGCAGCGTGTTGAGAAGACACAACAGGGGATGCTCACCACTGCTGGTTGTTGAGTTTTTTAGTTGAGAGCCCTCAAAAAGAGGCGCTAAAACTGTGTTTCAGACACTGGGTGACAAGAGGTGGTGTAGCAATGTGAAGCAGGAGACTAATTACTTTAATATAAAGTCTTTCTCTGGGCATTGATCAAACCCCAAAATATATCTATTAAAGCTGTTTCTATAAAACAATCCCTTTATGCTTTATAATATAGTTAAAATGTAACTAAATGCGTTGGCCCAACTGTTTGCCTTTAACTTAACCTGCACTACAGCTGAGGGAAAGCCTGTCCACTGCTCCAACAACCCGGACATTATGCCGGTTAAGACCGGAGAAGTTGGGATTTTTCAAGCAAGATAGGAAAACCCAGTGATTTTTATTGTAAATATTGTAAATAGAGATCTCAGTTTCAGCAGATTAGCACTTGTTTAGATTACAGAAACCACCATTTGGGAAGCTTTCCATGGTTTAACAGTAACGTAACAAGTTCTGTCCTCATCACAAAGTGCAGCACAGAGGGGTTTTTAATCCTCAAAGTAACGTCATTAACCCTTAAATGGGACTAATAGGGGCTCTTTAATAACGAGTCGAAACAAGCTGAGAAGTGCCAGCCCCACAAAACAGAGACTTTATTGTCAAGTACATGTTAAAACAGGTGGCTACACTATGGGTAAATGGGTAAATAGCAGTTATATGGACCAAATGAGCGTGTGCTCGAACAACAAAGTAAAAAAGGAACAATGTGGGCTCTCAGGTCTAACTGCTTGTGAATAAAAGCTATTTGCCAGTCTCATATTTCTGGACTTCATGCTTCTGTATCGTTGCCTCTTAAACAAAAGGATGACAACACTCATTTAAAAAGGTAACTAAAGTGTAAATTAAGCATTTGAAGAAAAAACAGCATCATTCAGACCCTAAAAAAGTGACAAATACTTGAATCCAACCTGACCTGGTTAGATTAATTTTACCCACGATTACTGTTTATTGTGTTAAACATAAAAATATGTAGTTGAATTTCTTAAGCTGCCTTGTTATATTTCCATTTCTTTGCTCTCTTTCAGGCCCTGAGTGAAATGACAGAGCTGCTCTCCTCACGCAGCAACTTCAGCAACTACAGGAGGGTTTACAACGAGTGCCGGGGCTTCAAGGTCCCCATTCTGGGTGTTCACCTGAAGGATCTCATCTCGCTCAATGAAGCTCTGCCGGACTACATAGATAAAGAAAAGATCAACCTGAGCAAGCTGCAGCACCTGTACAGCAACATCAACGACCTGCTGGCCATTCACAGCTGCACGCCTCCGTTCGAGGCCAACAAAGACCTTCTGCATCTCCTCACGGTATGACACAGAAACCAGCAGCTGACTTTCAGGAATTCAAATGAGAAGCCGCCTCAAAAGCAGAATGAATTACAAAAAAGAAACATTAGCATTATGTCCTCTTTTTACAAGCCGACACAATTTCCTGGGATCTTCTATAATGTGTAATGATATTATAAAAAAAGCTAATCTTTCCACCATTAAATTCAGCTTCACACACCCAAACATATGCTGCCAAGCACAGAAAAAGGACTTTTTCCATCATGTGTCCCCTTTAATGCTTCAGCTCTCTCTGGATTTGTACTACACCGAAGATGAGATCTATGAACTTTCATACACCAAGGAACCCAAGAACCCCAAACTCCAGGTGCGTAGAGCTGAGATGAGCTTTATGAATGTTCGCTTTCATCTGTTTGCACAAAACAATGTACGTTTGGGTACTGTCTGTGGGTGGGATATCTTCTTCAAAACAAAAGCAAAGACTCGGTGCTGAAATCATCAAAGTCAGCCACATCAAAGTGCTGTACGTTAGGGAAGTGTGTTATGCGGTGGGTGTGCTCTTTCTTCTTGTTTCTCACAGTCCTGCATCTGTCGGTCCACAGGCTGTAACTCCAGTTAAACCGCCAGTCGTGGCAGAATGGGGATCGGGGGTCACCCCCAGGCTGGACCCTGACACTATATCTAAACATGTAAAACAGATGGTGGATGTGAGTATGTGACTTTGCAACAACCTCCCGTCTTTCACTTCCTTATTAAATGGCAGCCTAAAGCAGAACTATGGCAGTGTTCCCCTACGAGTATGGCTGAAACTCCGCGTGCTCTGTCGCCCCCTGCAGTCCATTATGAAAAACTACGACCAGAACAAGGACGGCTACATTTCACTGGAGGAATTTGAAAAAATTGTTGCCAACTTCCCCTTCTCCTTCTGCACTCAAGAAACTGACAGGTGAGGAAGCACAAACGCCACAGAGAGGCCTCCCACCAAGACGATGAAGCAAATCAAAGGAAACAGTTCCTCAAAGCCTCAACTTACCTACTTTGTTGGCTGTAATCTTGAAAATTTTCTGCTCAGGGAGGGGCAAATCAGCCGTGAGGAAATCACCTCTTACTTCATGAGGGGAATGTCTGTATGTGCCAAGCTGGGCTACAACTTCAATGACGCGCATAACTTCCATGAAACCACATACAAGCGGCCCACTTTCTGTGACACATGTGGAGGCTTTGTGAGTATGGCTTGTTTGTGTTTTTGGTTTCACACGAATGGTCTGTCGACCTGCATCTAAACATGACGCCTGCTCTCTTTTAGCTGTGGGGTGTCATCAAACAGGGATACCACTGTAAAGGTAAGGCTCCCCTATGAACCCCTAAAAATCACAGTCGGCACGATTGAATTGTTCCTCAGGAGTATTCAGCTTCGTCACAGGAAGGTGTGACACCCTCACAGAGAGATTTCAGTGGCCAAAATTATATAAGAACAAAAAAATCTGTCCTCGTTACTGTGGATAATCGTCAGATTTAGGGTGGTTTCAGAAAAAGACCAAATAAGTGAGCCTTTTTTCGATGGAAGGGTCAAGCATCAAACAGGAAGTTCACTCAGTGATGATGAAAATTACAACCTTTAACCCAGTTTGTCCGTGAATGTGATGCACTACTGTAACAAAACCAGTGCTAATGTGGTCAAGTTTCCATCTTTGGATTTGGTTTGTTACACAGAACAGTTGCACTGTGTGCTTTAGTTTAAAGGTGCAGACCCTTGACCAACAAAAGGTAAAAGACTTGTTGGATTTTGCTCAGATTTCCACTTATACAGTAACAAAGCCAAACCAAGTTCAGTCTGGATCTCTTAACCTATCCCTAACTAATCATGATAAGTATATTACAGACAATAATGGCAGCAGTGAGGCACGAGGAGACAACAGAAGCAGGGAGACGACAGAAGGGAAGAACAGCCAAAACAAAGAAAATACAAGTGGGGAAGTGTTGGGTGGACAGGATGAAGGGAGCCTTAGGGAATACAGAGGAGGTCATACCAAAGGTAGGGTTTCGTAAAGGTTAGTGCAGAGCTATAAAGGTCTATGGGCGCATTGTGAGGACAGTAAAACAAAAAGATCCCAAACACAGCAGCAGATCTACAGCAGAATGTGTGAAAAAGAAAAGAATCAAGGTGTTGCAATGGTCCAGTCAGAGTCCAGAGCTCAGCCTGACTGAAATGCTGTGGTGGGACCTTAAGAGAGCTGTGCAGAAACCAAAGCTGCAAACCTCCATGAGCTGAAGCAGCTCTGGAGAGAAGAGTGGCCGAGATTCCTCCAGAACCATGAGAGAGACTGATAACGTCACACAGGAAACCATCACTGCAGCTCACTGCTGCTGAAGCTGCTGCTGAATCATGGGGTGGATTTTCTTTATGTCCTAACCTTAAAAACATTAGAACTGACAAATGCTGTACTTTTATTTTTGCACAAGTATGCAATAAAGAATCTTTCACTAAGCTTAATCAGACGTAAGTTTAAAGGTTTACATAAGAGAGATAAAATCTGATTTCCACCTCGAATAGATGGGTAATAACCTCAGCTTTACAAGCATTTGTGGAAAAAGGCAGATTGAAAAACTCTTCTTTAATCTCCTCCTTGTATCTGCTGAATAACTTCTGTTCAATTCTTGCCTTTTTCTGTCCCAGACTGTGGAATAAACTGCCACAAACACTGCAGAGATCTGGTGGGGATGGAGTGCCTGAAGAAACACAAAAACACATCTGGATCCTGCCCCTGCACCCCTGCCCCCATCTCAAAAGCCAAGGGCAACAACTGGAGTACGTACTTTCTCCATCATGAGCTGTCCTTAAAACGCTCGGGTGATCTCAGTGCACTGATGTGTCGTGTTCTCCGGCAGGTTCGGAAGAGGAGACCTTTGTTTTCCCCCAAAGTAACGAGACGGAACAAAACCGGGGCACTTCGGACTGGACAAATAACACCGGCGACGCGCCGCTATCGAATCGCTCCACTCAGACAGATCCTGGACTGTGGACGCCAGAGAAGAAGGACAAAAGAGGGAACTACCTCAACTCTGTTGTACATGTGTCTCCAGAGAGAAGGGTGAGGTTTTATTTGACGAGCAAGAGCCGGCTGCGGCCTTCATCAGGGTCCTTATCCTTCGTCAGGAAGGTCACAAACTGAATCATGCTGGGAAAACAAAGTAGAGCTGTAAACTGAGCGCCTTACTTTTTGACTCATGCACCTTGAAAGTAGGTGAAGTTGTGCCAGAAACTCTCCGCCCTTGAAAAGTCTTCATAAGGGAGTAAAGGATTTGACTTTCTCTGGCCTTTTATCCTACTTTTAGGTCTAAATGCTTGTGAATAATGCAGTTGAATGATAATAAATCAGTACATTAGCCCCACAGAGTAAGAGCTTTTAGATTCTTTAAGGTTAAGAACCTGAGATGCAACAGTAGAAACTAAAAGATGGTTGATCGATCGCTAACACTCGCAGATGCACTGTAACTTTCATATATATTCAATTCAATTTTATTTATAAAGCGCCAGATTACAACAATTGTCATCTCAAGGCACTTAAGTAATATAGTCCAATTCAAGCCAATTGGAATTCAATTCATTGTAATCATAATCCAATGAATTCATATGGAGCCAATTCAAAAATAATATCCGAGCTAAGGAAACCAACAGATTGGACCGAAACTTGTCTTCAGTCCAATCTCCCGTCCTGAGCCTGAGGGACTGTGGAAAGGAACGACTCCCTTTAACAGGAAGAAACCTCTGGCAGAACCAGAACCAGGAAGAAACCTCTGGCAGAACCAGAACCAGGAAGAAACCTCTGGCAGAACCAGAACCAGGAAGAAACTCTGGCAGAACCAGACTCAGGAAGAAACCTCTGGCAGAACCAGGAAGAAACCTCTGGCAGAACCAGACTCAGGAAGAAACCTCTGGCAGAACCAGGAAGAAATCTCTGGCAGAACCAGGAAGAACCCTCTGGCAGAACCAGGAAGAACCCTCTGGCAGAACCAGAACCAGGAAGAAACCTCTGGCAGAACCAGACTCAGGAAGAAACCTCTGGCAGAACCAGACTCAGGAAGAAACCTCTGGCAGAACCAGAACCAGGAAGGGTCCATCCGCCTGGACCAGCTGGGGTTTGAGAAGACAGAAAAGACAGAAAAGAGGGGGGAAAAACACCATAACACCATTCAAAGGATACCTGCTGGAACAGGGAAACAAGTTAATAACCACAATAATGTCACATGGACATAAAATCATTTGAGAAATAAAACAGGGGGAAAAAGAGAGCAAAGTGAGGAAAGGTGGGACAGATGAGGTCCCCCAGCAGTCTGGGCCTATAGCAGCTTAACTATGGGATGTTTCAGGGTCACCTGAGCCATCCCTAACTATAAGCTTTATCAAACAGGAAAGTTTTAAGCCTGATCTTAAAAGTGGAAAGGGTGTCTGCTTCCCGGACATTTACTGGCAGCTTATTCCACAAGAGAGGCCAGGCAAAAATAAATCAAAGAAAACGATCCTCTCTGTGTCCAGCTTGTCTAATGTGGCTGGATTTCAGCCTCATTTTATCTTTCAAATAGAAAAACGGTGTTCATTTAATCCCTAAATAACCCACTGTTTCTTCTCAAGCCTTTTTTGTACATGTTTGTGGACGATTTTCTTGCTAATAAAGTTGTCACTGGTTTGTGTTGCAGGCCAACACACTGCCACACAGAGCCAGAGGTTGCTCCATGCCCGTTTCCTTCCTTCAGGAGAAGATAGAGGAGCTGCATCTGCACAAAGACAAAAGCAGAGAGCCGGACTGAGCGCTGGTTTCCCCACGCAGACAGACACACAGCCACCACAGCATCTCTGACAGAGCTGGTGTTGAACTGATGAGACTTACAGATCCTTCCACACTGGAATACCACCCACCCTTAACGGACTGCTTTGTGTTTTAACAATAGTTGTGACCTTGTCCTTTTTTTTTTTTTCAGTCTTTCCAGTTTGAATATTAGGCTTCAAACAGATTTTTTTTCTTCTGTAATTTATGAACATCTCATATCTAAACCGGTGCCTTTGATTTCTGGTGCTACACTTCTTCTCAAACTCCACAGAGCCTTTAATGACAAATCTTCACATAATTCCTGATCATGTGGAAACGTTATAAGTGCAGGAGAGGAAATGAACGCTAACCTCAACAAAATTCTGGGTCAGTTTAACTTTGGCAGCTATATGACGACTCTGATCATGAATTTTAAGGCTAAAATACGTATTAATGCTATTTATTTGGCTTAGGATTGAGTGATGCACACATTCCATAAGACAAGTCTCTCACAGGTACCATTAGATCAGACAAAGCATACCACCGAAGCCCTTAATATTTGATATGGTGCATTTGTCCACAATCAGCCACCTTTATGGGATCTTGACCTGGTCAGATCGGTTTCTGGAAAGTGCTTGATTACATTTTCCTCTTTAGTTTGCAGCAAACAAAGTGTTTATTTCCTGCCCTGAAAACATTTTGGACTTCAGGAGGACTGCACTGGAACAAAAACAGTCCCGGGGATTTGAAAATTGTTTTCAGCGTCTTTCTTTTCAGCTGTTTTCACTTTTAATGAAATATAAGAAACGTCAACAATGATGAAAAGTATCTGTTGTGTTCGACTTCATTCATTCACAGAACAACAAGGCTTCCCAAACCTCTTCAGGTGTATACAACTGTGTTTATTGTATAAAGACAAGACAGCTTGCGGAACTGGTCAAAATCAGGTTTTCGTTTAAAGTTAGAAAAGAACTGGCTTGACAGAACAGGATTTAACTACCGGACTCAACAAACAGCAATCACAAAGGAAGAAAAAAAAAACCTGCAAATACAACTTTCCCAACAAGAATGGCAAAAAAATCTTAATCAAAGGCTGGATTAAATACTACAGTATCAACACCTATATAAAAAAAAAAAAACTCCATAATGCTTGGTTTCTATTGCGGTAAATTAAATGTGCTCACTCGATAAGTGAAAAGTAAAGAGCAAGACATTGGAAAAGGTCATGAAGGTAAAAAGCATGCATTTTGTTCTTTGTTAAGCTTCTCAAAGCAGGCGAAATGACTCGGGCATTGCTGCTCTTTTCCCTGTCATTTTTCACACTTTGCATCCTAAAAATATACAATTACCTCTTCAATCTGTCAGAAATGTAGTCCTGACATCCACATTAGATGCATAATCATTAACATTCATTTAATGTTTCGCGAGCTATCATCTACCACCTCACAATCAATGTTTAAAGTAAGACTCAATTCAGTAAAAATAACAAGGAGACATCAAACTGTTTACAATTTTATGCGCACATTGATAGGAGAGGAATGAAGGCTACCGTGTCAAACCAGACGAAACGTAATGTGACTTAACGTGGGACTGTACAAAAATCAATTTGCTGCAGAGGTCAGAGGTGTTGGGGGACAGTGGCGGATGCAGGTGCAGAAGCAGGACGAGGCTACTGGGAACCAGAAGACGAGCCTTGGCTTCCCTGTCCAGGATATCCACCGTACTGGCTGTAATACTGGTTCCACTGGTTCTGGTTCTGGTAGTACTGCTGCCACTGCTGAGCATACTGAAGACAGGGGAAAGAAATGTAGCAGTTAGAAGATGTTCATATTTGATGATTACTGCTTCAACTGCATCCGCGTTCGTATTAAACTACGTTTTCAAACGCGTTCTCGTGAATTAAGCGGACAAAACAGTCCACTGCGACGGTCCGGTTCTGTTCTCTGCTCTGGACCAGCACAGATCTGGTGCCGGTGAAGTCTTCCTCTATGTTTATTGCAGCATCTGCAAACTCATTAAAATATCTCAACCATAGATTGTTATTCTCGGAGAATCGACGGTAGAATTCACGAAGTGATCATTTTTGGTTCCTTGCCCGTTTGTGGGAAGAAAAGAAAAAAAATCCAGGAAGTAAAAAACACATAAAAAACACAAACTGCAAGAAGTGTTTATTTTAGAACAAGTAGCTTATAAACTGTAAACAGAAACGCTGGCTTTTTTCAGAACATTGGAACATCATACAATCCATGAATACAAACTGGTGAACTTCTTCATTAGAACATCAGTGCTTTTCTTGGTGGTATTTCACAAAGCAGTTACGCTCACTGTTCAAGCAGAGGTGGACCTTGCAGATCCTGCAGAGCATGTTTGACCTGTAAATGTTGCCTTTCCTGCTGCAGTGCTTGCAGGTCTGGCGTTTAGCGTGTATAGGTGCATGGAACAGGGACAGATCAAACCGCAAAGCCCTGTTTGGGGTGTGGCTGCGTTGTCCCCGGACAGGCATAGGGACATCCTCATCACTGGGGGTCCAGCTGTCAACAGATGAAGATGAGCCTCTTCTGGAGCTGGACGTGGCCGACCTCTGGTTGCTGGCATCCCGGAACACCTGGACTCTGAAGTCTTTGAGAGACTTGCCATTCACACCGAGGGCCTTGCAGTCACGCTTGTACAAAACCCAGGCATTTGTGAGGCTGACATCAATGGTGTAAGCAAAGAGACGCATGTACCACCTCTTTGACTTCATAGGGGTGCGGTAGAGGTGTACCAGCATGTCGCTTTTGCCGATGCCCCCCATGTGGGCATTATAACTCCTGATGACAGCTGGACAGCTCACAGGCTCCTTTGTCTTGGTTTCACTGTTGTACCTAAAGACTGATGACACCGGCTCCACCCCCATGTCTGTCGACAGCAGAGTGACTATTCTGTTGTCCTTCCACCGTACAACCAGTATCCCGTCATCGCTGGAGACGTAGTCACACGTGCCGCGAGGCACAGCCTCGTTCTCCATCTCCTTGATGGACTTGAGTGGAAGGTTTCTGGTTCTATTGTCCCTGGTTATCCCGGTGTACCTGCAATTCTGGTCTCGGAGGTACCGCACTAGCTCCAAGCTGGTGAAGAAATGGTCAGCAAAGATGGCTGTGGTGGTGGGGGAGGACATGGTGCTGGCCAGGGCAGAGACAATCTGGCTGATGGCTCCCAAGGCCTTTTGTTGAGGTGACAGGGGGACATCATGGGCTTCCAGGGTAGTCTTGCCCTGGTACAGCACCATGTCATGGACAAAGCCATCTTCAGAGGCCCTGGCGAACAATTTAAAACCCCACTTGTCAGGCTTGTTTCTAGTGTACTTCCTCAGATTGCCAGCTGTCATCCCTTTGAAAGCAACAATGATCTCACCCACAGATTGCTTGGGTGTCTGCGGCTCATGCCTGAAGGCAGTAGAGAGGAAGCTGAACAACGGCCGGACTTTGAAGAAGCGATCACTGGTGCCAGGGATCTCTGTGTTGTCATTGAAGTGAATAACTCTCGTCAGCAGCTTGAATCTCTTTGAAGGCATCAGGTTGGCAACTTGAGGGACCCTGGTCTCCGTGGCCCAGTAATCTTCAACAGCTGGAAGCTCAACAACCCCCATGTATATGAGGATAGCCAGAAAGGCCATTATTTCATTCTCATCGGTGGTGAAGGTGGTGTTGATGTCCTTTTGAGCGGCATACAAGTTGGTTTGATATGTGATATGACCGATGACTTGGGCATCAAAGTACCTTGTGAAGTACTGAAAAGGGGTTTGAATGGTGTCAGGGGTGGGATGCTGGTATTCAGGCAGGGGTGGGTTGTTCAGGTCAACTTTGTGCCAGGTGGTCGGCCTGGCTGCTGTCTTACTGGGTTTGCTGGGACTCTTGCCCTGTGGTGCTGGCTGCTCGTTATCATCCTCCTCACTGTCTTCACCATAACTGTCACTGTCCTGCAGCACCTCCACTGCACGCTGCTGAGATTTCCTCTTGGCAGAGGGGACCATATCACTTGAGCCTGGAATGTCCTGGTTGTGGTCAAGTGGGACAAAGTCAGGGTCAGTGACATCATCATCATCATCATCATCTTCGTCCTCATCATCACTGATGAAAGGGTGGGCTGGCATGACAGATGTCCTCTTCCGCTTGCCAAAGCTCCCAGTAGAAATCCCAGAAAACTACAAAATAAAGACAGAATAAAACTGTTATATGGTCATAAACTGAAATATTTATAGCCTCAAAATTTCTAGAAATGGGTTCAAATTCTCTCTGAAGCACTATATAGACTTATAAAAACCAAAGTTAATTAATCTAAAAAATAAAAACTGTTTAAACAGTCATAGACTGACAAAATCCCTCATATCCCCTATTTATAGCTGGTCTAAATAGCTGCAAAGTTACATAAAAATCTTAGGCAACATTAACACATACTTTCCTAAGCTGAATGATCTTATTTGTTAAGGAAAGTAAAGCTTGTTACCTGGTTGGGAAATGTCCAAAAATGGACACTTCCAATGTTTACTATAAACGGGCGTATGACCAAATATGGTCATCGCATTTTTCACGTTGTAATTTCACTACTTTCCCTAAGATCTCCATAAAACAACACTTATGACTTAGCACAACTATTCAACTGTAAAATGTGTGAGTGTCATCTACTTACCATGGTTAGGTTTGTTTTACAGATCAAATTTCTACCGCGAGATGAGCCGACGGAGCGTTTTTTTTCCGCCATCAGAAAAAAAGAAAGTTTGCCGCGTTCCTGGTCTCTGCTGATTGGTTTAAATGCTACGACGATGTATACCGCGACGTAGGGTGATCTTTGCTGATTGGCTTGGTGAAGACCACACGTTTGTTGATCTCACTGACAGCGAGAACGAGGGGGGGTATAACATGTGTGGGAAGTGATCAAAAACAGTCACTTGCCCTATAAAGGGTTAAGACCGCTCCCTCTCACTCTTCCTGCTACTCTACAAGTGGACCTGAACCTGTGAAAGGCATTAATTTCTTTCTCGTGTCTCATCTTTCTGAACTGTCAGACTTTAGCGCTGTATCACCCGTCCGATGACGTGCACAAACGTAGGAAGATGCAACATCCACCTGCTGATATTGCTGGTTGTAGCTCTGCGGTTGCTGCTGCTGCTGCGGTTGTTGCGCTGGCTGTTGCTGGTGGTGGTTGTACGTCTGTGCAGTGGCAGGTGTCTGGCTGTAGCTCTGACTGTATGCGGGGTACTGACTGTAGTTGCCATAGTAATTCTGGTTGTAGCTGCCCTGGTTGTAGCCCTGATTGTAGCTCTGGCTGTAGCCCTGCTGATGACAAGATAATTATTTAGCAGTTGCTTTTCTTTTTTACATCCCCTTTACTGCTTCAAAGATCATGTCATTACCTGGTTGTATCCTCCTTTGTTGTAAGGAGCTGGGCGATTGTAGCTTCCTCCTGACTGCTGGTTGCGGCTGTATCCACCACGTGCCTCAGAGCCTCCGTCACGGTAGCTGTTGCCCCACCTGTTCTGGTTATAGCTGCCGCGATTGTAGCCTGCGACACAAAAATCATGTTACAATAAACATCTATGTGACTTTACAGGATACAGAAACATTAAAGTACATTAAAATTCAAGCTTTTTTTTATACTCAAATCACAATTTTGCTGTTCTTACATGAACTCAAGACAAAACAGCATGAACAATGAAAAGCGGAAGCAGTAGTCATCATGTATGAGTTTTAAAAATATATATATATATATATATATATATATATATATATATATATATATATATATATATATAAAAAGGGCAATACTACAACCATCAAACATTTGTGGCTCTGGGATCCATACTATGAACGGATTAGGGTTAGGTTTATTCTTCCTTCTTTCACCCTATTGCATCACACAGTAAGATGTTGGTGAACATGCCTCTTTTACATCTGACTTTTAAATCTGTACACAGCATAGTGTTGATTCAGTTTTCACTGAGGTAACGTTACAACATTCCTATGGGATCATATTATTGTCTTCAGTGGCTTTGAGTGCCACTGAAGTCTGAAAATAAAACATTTTTGTGCCGGTTTAGTGAGTAAACTAGCTTACTAATGATCTGAATTTGACTTTGTTGTCCAGCTGAATGCTTTGTTTTGTTGCCAACAAGAAACTCCAGCAGAAACAGCACCATGAACCTTAGTTCCATGTCTCTTCCTGCCCTTCCTGTCTGTTAATGTCTTTTCTTATGACCTTATGAATGCATAACACATTTGTTACATAGGATTTGTTGTTAAAATCAAACACTTTCTGATAATAAATTGTTATTGAAACTAATTTGCGCTTAACATAAAAAAATGAATTAAAAATCTATCACTCTGAAAGGGAATGTGAAATTTAACTCTTCTGAGTGCAAAACAGGCGTCTCACCTCCTCTGTATCCACTTCCTCCGTCTCCACTGCGGCTTTGGTAGCTACCGCGGGACCCATCACGGTTGTCATACCGCTGGAAGTTACCACCACCGCCACCACCACGGCCGCGGAACCCACCCTGCCTGTTGTCAAAGCGTTTCTCAGGGGGTGGGCCAGCCTTGCGACCATCCTCATTGTACTGCTTCACCAGCTTTTCAGCCTCGTCAGACTGCAGTTCAACGTAGGTCACCGCCTCCAGGAAGTCGCAAGGCTCGGGGAGAGTAAAGTTGGCTTGTAGAGTGACAGAGATGACCACAGGAGGAGGACAAAGACAGCCCATCCAGCCAGAGATGGATGGAGAGGCACAGAGAAAGAGAGAAAGAGAGGGGCAGGGGGGATGTAGTGAGGACCAGAGCAGCCACACCACCGGAAGACAAAACAAAAACTAATTACTACAATACATGGGCAGTGCAAATTAGAGAAACTAAGAGCAGAAAATTACGGCAGATGACAAGGTAAAGGGAACAAACATCACCTCCAAGAAGCATGGAGGAAACATTTGTTGTAGCAGACATAGGAGAGGGAGGGGGCTTCAGTAGAGGTGGGGAGGGGGACAAAAGGGACAACTAAAAGATTGGTGAAACAGCACTGCAAACCAAGGACTGCTCATGTGACGATCTTACAAATTAACTTCCAACAATTCCACCATGTGTCTTGCTTGCAAGTTTTCCCATTTGGAAACACCTTTTTCGAGGAAGCCGATTGTACATTATTAGCTGTGCTTTTACACGACCTCAACAGGGCCCAAGTCTCAGTTTGCAGTGCTTTAGAAGTAAGCTGAATGACAAGTGGCAAAGAGGGCAAAAATAAGAATCAATTTTATGTGGACTGTTTAAAAAAATGTCCAGGTCTGATATCTGGCCAAAGGCTATGACGGGGAAAAGGGGGAGGGGACATCTTCCAAGTTTGATTTTAGAGACAACACATAGAAAAAAGTAAAAAGTAGATCTGGTGTTTTATTTGTGGTTTCCACAGCATTCCTACCTTTCATTTCTAAAACAGCATGATCGGGCACATCCTTCCCCTGCTCATTGGTTTGCTTTAATGTTCGTTCTTTAAAATCCTCGTCCGTGGGACAAATTACAATAGCCTTGCGTTGAAAACCTTCAAAAGGACGCATTTTTCGTCTCCTTGCTGATCCATATACATTTGTCTAGCAATGGTGACAAGAAAGAAGTAGAAGCTTGTTTGTTATTGTTTACTTGTAATGGCTTTCCACTGGAAGGAAGCTGGAACCCTGCAATAATCAAGTGAGAGAGGTTTGGCTTGGATGTCAGTCTACGTTTTTTTCAGGTACTAGTGGCCTCTCGTCACTCCACAGACTCACCTCTCAGCTGCTGCATCCAGGGACCCAGTGACTGCTGATGAATGTTAATTACAAAAAGAGGGACCCCACAACCATCAAACCTGGCTATACTTTCTGTTTTCTCAGTTTTCTAAAGCACTGAGATAGGCAAGACTCAAACGAACCAATAAAAGCAGACATCCACGCTGATATTTAAGCACATTTCGTATCCATGCAAAGGCAACTTGTCATTTGTAAATGTCTTCAAAGTGTTAATACTGGAGGCTTTAAAGGGAGATTTTCGTGCAGGCGGCGAGCATTTAAATCCAGACTTCCTACAGCCACAAAACAGTGTCGACCCCACAATATATTAAAAACTGTCGTGTTACCATGACAACACCATCAATTCCAATTCACATCAAAGTCAAATAATCATTAATCTGGATTATTTCTATTGGTTACAAGGTGACAGGAAGATTTCAAGTACCTGAAAGTTTAAATTTGAACAAATCATGAGCAACAAAACACAATAAGTTAAAGTGGGTGAAATCAGCAAAACAGACAAAACAACAGAGTAAACGCAGCAAAATCACATGAAAACACAACTGGATTCAATTTCAATGTCAAACTCTCTTCTGATCAAAAAGAGCAGAGATGGGTCTGAGCAGCATCCTCAACAGCATCCTGAAAGCTTCTACGGTCTGAGCAGCTTCGTACATGAACAGGTAAGTAAGCAGCGCGGTCTCCAGTGTTTGCGATTAGAACATCATCTACATGCATGTTATTAGCCGTCCTCCGTGTTACAGCAAGAGCACAACGATACAAGTTTCAGATCAGGTCTTAAAATCAATTCAGTAACAAACACGAAGTAAAGCACGTGAGCTGTTATATGGCGCATAAACAGACAAGTCACCGCATTTAGCAGCAGCTGCAAACAATGCAGAAAAGATGATTCTATACCCACATAAAGGGAATCACTATCATCAGGAATAGCTTTAATGTAGCTAAACTGAGATAAACGGATCTGTTTACCGATGTAAAAGAGTCAAATATCCCAGCAAAGTTTTATATCAAACAGAGGATTGATTATTTGAAACCACAGGCCTAAGAAAACTGTCAGGGTCGAGTAAAGGGTCAAAGCTCATTGTTTTCATTGAGATGAAAGCTGTCACTTTAGTATGAAACGTTTCAGGGAACATCACGGATCTTCAGCTAATTGAACATAGCTCGTCACGGCAGCTTTTTAACAACGTCTTGACCAGGATAATTTACAAGTTACGTAAAGAACAAAGTCGGAATTAAAACTGTGGATTCAGCACCAACAATCAAAGACGCACAGAACTTATTCCTTCTAACCAACAGTAGACAGCTCTCTCTGAACAAACTAACCAATATTTTACAACAAAAGTCGTCCTTCTGTCATCATTATTTGTTAGAGCTACAGAATGCATTTCTACTGCTGCAGAATCGATTCATCAGAACAATAACGAGGCTTCGGAGACGATCTCATAAAGCAGCGTGGGATTATTGTCCTCGCCACCATAACTCATGACAAACTAGCAGATTTTCTGGGTAATAATGTAGCCTTAAAACAACATGATGTCATCGCAGCTAATTAACTTAACGAGCTACCGTTTGTCTCTAACTTACGATGAGGCGACTCTATGCTATGTGGCTAAAACAGAGGTATCCCGTCTAACTAAAATTAACCGAGTACGTTGAATGTTGCGTTTTTGTAACATTCCCACAAGCATCAACTTCCCAGCATGACTCATCACACCCTGCTGTGATAAAGATAAAGTTATATACAGATCCCAGTCTGGTTCACCTCCTCTAAGGCATGCTTGTGGAATATCTGGTGTTTTGTTTGTACCTTTAAAATTTCACTGAACAGGCAGAACAGCACGAAGCGTTCGGTTTCCATTTCTAAACGACTCTTTAACGACCGGCGACCTGTCCAAGGAGCCCAATGACACCTGGGATATGCTCCAGCCTCTCTGCTACCCTAAATTGGATGAAGCGGGTATAAAAATTGTTTGGAACATCTCTTTAAGAATAAATCAGTGACAGATAACTGCGGTCTGATCGTTACAGACACAGCGGGGGCTCGTAGGACCATTTACATGACAACATACAAAACAGTCGGACCTCACAGCAGCAGCAAAGTTAACACATTTCAGTTCCAAACTGCGAGTTTAAACAAATGAGGCCACAATAAAAACAATATCTGCATTTGGCAAGCAGTGGGGGGGTCACAGTTTCTGCAGATCGAGCTTGAAAATGTCCTGTTCCTACACATTTCCTTGAAGTAGCACTTATTTGTTAGCTTGGTTGTTCAGCTTCTCGACAGGAAACTCCAACTGGTCATTAGCGTTTTTTTCCCCTGGGATTTCACGGTTAGTAGAAAAGCAGCATGCGTGTTGAAGATGCTCGATATAGGAACTACTACCCAGAATGTGACGCACAGCAGCACACAGAACTGCCCACTCTCCGCGACCCTTTTACGAATATGTAGCAAAATGACATGCGGTTAATGAAAAACTTCATCGTGTGGCGTTACTGCTGCGTCTCATTCTAAGATCCGAGAGGCAGGGGGCATCATACTCTTACTATAAATAAAATCAAGGGTTTATCGGGGCTTTAAAATAGCTTTTGGGATGTGAGTGAAGTTACAAAAACGTACAGAAATATATATATATTAGCTATTAATCTGTGGCTAATTCAGAAGCTTAGAACCGTAACAAGATCTGTGATGGAAGCAAAACTAAAAATATGTGCATTAACGTCTACAAATCAACCATTTTCCTCTGAATTCTTAATTACAGGTGCAGCAGTTGAACTAATTTCCCAATTAAACTACTCTATGATGGGTCCCCCCCACTCACCTCGACTTACCTCCTCTTCAAACGAATTCGAGTCCCATTCCAGACAACAACAGACAGATACAACCTACCTGCTCATACTCACAGTGTCCAGGGAAAAGCCACAGAGCCGCCTGACCCACCTACCTTTTTTCACATTTGCTGAACAAAAGGATCTGAAAATCTAAAACTGTTAGTCAGTACTTACCTTCAGGGTCAATTTATTAAAAAACACACTCAAATGTTCCATGTATCTCACTTAAAAAGGCTTTTAAAAAGCCATCAACTCTGTCTTATCAAATTAGCAACAGAAGGTGTTTTTCTTACTCACCAGTCAGAGCTTACTTGTTTCTCAACATCTTTACATAGTCATGGTTTACTTGTACATTGTTGAAATTCACAAGACAAACAATACTGTATTATGACAAGAAATAGCAAGTGCATTTATACTGAAGGATGAAAACATGACATATTCTGTCACTTATGATAATCAGTTTCTTTTACAATGCATGACAAGCAAGTGACAAGAGGGTGATCAATGCTTCTTCTACTCTATAATACACAGAGACCCCCTGAAAGATAAATAAATAATCCATTAGAGAAAAAGTGATCATCAGGGCACATTGACTGACTGTGGTGAGTATGAGAACAGAGTGTAGGTCGAGGAGCAGTACCTGATCCAGGATGTAGTTGCGTCTCTTGCGAGCGGCGATCTCGATCAGTCTGTTCAGACACTGGGTGGCCTGCTGGATCAGAACATCCCAGCGCCCGGCGTAGTTCTTCTGGCGCCGCAGACCCATCACCTTCACGGCAAACAGTGGCAAAGTCATGTCAAGCAAACGGTTTTGAATGTTTGCTTTAAAAGAGAAGTTTTTTTTTTTTTAAAAACTGGGTTTTATTTATGGCATGAAATGCCTCTAAATAAGGCATTATCTGTCTTTATTTCACCAATACTTTAAGAAGAATGAATGAACGAACGTGTGCTATAGCTCTGTTAGCTCATAGCTGCTGTGTTGTTGTTATCCGGGGCTATCGGGGGGCTGATATTAAATTCATTCTTCTTCAAGTATTGGTGAAATAAAGACAGATTATTTAGAGGCTTATTTAGAGGCTGCATCCTCTAAGCCCCGTTCACTCCGTTATATGGATCTCCAGTTATCTAAATATCTTCTGAAGGACGCCGACTTTCACCAAACTGTTCTCGGTGAGTAGATGAACGTATTTCATGCCAGAAATAAGGTTTAAAAACACCGGAGTTCCCCTTTAATGGACCAAATGATGCTGAACAAGAAGCACGGGATGATTTAGGTAGAGACTTACACAAACATGTGCAGAGAAAGCTGTTAACAACTCTACCAAACAAGAAAATGAGGCAGCCATGGATACGGCTGACAGGTAAATAAAATATATCTAGTTTTAAAAAAAAACAAACACGAACTTCCCCTTTAACTGTGACGGTTGTGAAAACAGACCTTCATCTTGTCCATGATGGCGTTTGTGCCCAGGATGTTGTATTTCTTCTCAGGGTTAGATTCTGCGTGCTTTATGGCCCATGTGGTCTTTCCACAGGCAGGCAGACCCACCATCATCAAAATCTGAAACAAGGGACGATTCCACGGGATAAATTATTGTATTAATAATAGAAATGTCTGCAGTGTCATTTGTTATTTAGGATGCATTCCATTTATCATTCAAGTATTGTCCTGTGTCCAAAGAAATTCAATGCTGCCCTACCTCGCATTCAGATTTGCTGGCAGGTCCCTTGGTGCCTCTGATCTTGTCCTCCATGCTGAGATTGTGGATGTAGGTGTATCCCTCCATGGGGGGGAAGTAAGGCTCCTGTCTCTGTCCAAAGTTGAACTCAACGGCACAATTCTTCACCAGCACATGAGGGAACAGGGCACGTCCTGCCAGTTCTTCCTTGGTGGTTCGGAAAGCCACACCCATATACACTCCGTTCTTGGAGAAGCCCATCTGCACTTCGTCTTCACTTTCAAAGTCCTGTCATTACAGCCATGAGGCAGAGAAAGAAATCGGAAGCATAACTTGTTAAAATAACGAGGTTTATTGCACTAAAGACCACCTAAAAACGTTATGTTGCAAAGACTAAAAAAAAGCAGCAATTAGAAATACTTAAGAAGCTTTTAAAAACGTTTTAACTGTTATGATTACTTACAATGTAGCAGCCAATGACGTCATTTTCACCAAACTTTTCACCATAGTCTGCAAACTTGCAGTCAGAGGATTTTTTTCCTGTCCCTCCATATCCGAAAGAGAAGGGCTCCTCACCTAAAACATGACAAAGCAAAGCACACAATCTCCATTTAGAAGGACTTCCACTTTGACTCCTGTCACACGCTCGCGGTTACAGCTCGGACCGCTTCATCAGACCACTGTCATACGGGAGAAGAACAGCTACTGACTAAAATACATCCTCAGCAGTGATATTCCAGATATTTCAGATGCTTCCAACCTTCTCTGTGGGAGATCATGTCAGTACCGCTGAATTCACTGCACACACACGTTGTCTTTCAGTTACTTTAATGGTGGTTTTGTCAGCTGTGGTTATAAAACCAGGATTTTATTAGAGCAGAGCGGCAGCCTTGAAATGAGCAACCACGAGTTGACTAGTAGCTATAATGGGCTGTCAGGCAAAAGAAGCAAAAATATATATAAATATATGAATGAGAGCAGCTTTAATGAGAATTTGGCTTTATCAGCACATACTTAACAAAAAGACTTCACTTATTTGTCTGTAAATAATACAACTGGACCACTGAAGCCAGGCGTATTATCTGGGTTTATTAGCCTGGTTGTGAGAAGCAGTCTAACATGTCTACATGAGGTTTTTTTTTTGTAAATGTGCTCTTCTCACCAAGCTGAGTGCTGCAGTGGTTCAGGGACCATCCGATTCTGACCACATGGGGATCAGGCTCGCTGCTGGGCAGGTGCTTCACAGGAATCTCTTCATTGATCTGAAGGAAGGAAAAATCGAGGAGAAGGTATAAAAACTGGTGCTTAGACTAAAGAACTGCTAAACACAAAGATTATGGCTTGTGATGTACAACCATCTGGAACATGTGTGACGACAGGGTCAGATGTAGCATGCATGCTAACCCCAGCAGCAAAGATTGTGCTTCCACTTCTGTCAGTCTCAAGTGTTTTTACATTTGTACCAAACAGCTAAGCCTTTTAATACAGCATTAACAAAAAGCTTTTAACTGAAAAAAACAAAAAAAGAGGGTTCAAACAGCTTCTTCCTGCATGTTTGGGCCATGCAGGCAGTACTCCGTCCTCCTGAGGATGAGCTGAAGGGCTAAAAAGAGCTAAAACACTGTTGAGTGCTCATCAGTCAGAGCATGATGTCAGCTTCTGAAGAACTTTTCTCTTTGCCCATAAACAAGGGATTTAAACCTAATTTTTCTAACAATTATAACTTTCTGTTATGCATGGATCACATCATTCAATATTAACGTGAATGAACACGATGGCGTGTGCTCACAACACCGATTCTTTGGAAATTACCTTCATCTCGTAACACACGCGGCCCTGGGAGACACCATGACTGGCTCGTGCTCCGGCCCACAGGTAAGCGAAGCCTTCGATGGTCAGTGGATATCCGCTGTATCGATCCCGGGACACTTTGAAGTGCAGATCACAGTTGTCTGAAAAGAAGCCAAAGAAGTGTGTGTAATTCATAGAAAATGCTGTGTTTTCTGCTTAAAAATTAGCTTTTCTTTTTAAGTTAGATCTTTTTTGACACTTTTTGACTTGACAAAGTTCACAGATACAAGACTGCAGGTTATGGTGTTTGTGCAGAAGTCTGTGGCTGCTGTTTGTAAAGCTCCAACACTCTCCTGAGTTCACCTTTCTTCAGATTATCAAAGGGCCTTAATGTCAATACGGTTCCCACTTTGCATACATGCAAAATGGTGAAGTCATCTGATTCAGCAGCTAAACAGGCTTTCTGGTGACATCTCTATCTATTCCACAGCTACCAGACAAAAAAGCTCAACAAAAACCAAAAGAGAATAGTAGTGAATGTACTGTTCTTCTAATCCATTTATATGAAACCTTAGGTTCTGAATGAATATAAATACAGATGGAATATGAGACAGCAAAGTTTTTAAACAAGAGTAAGAGGCGGCTCATGATGCAGACATTATGCTGGGAGGTTTGGAACAGCAGATGAGACTCTTTATGGAGCAAATATCAGTAAATCACGTGTCTGAACACATCCAAATTTGCAGCAAAGAATTTGAAAGTGGACTCAAGGTTGGCAGAGAGGAAAATCTCACTCAATCACACAGAAAACACACAACAATTATTCAGGAATATTTGCTGACGTGTTCAAACATGATCTCACTCACTAATGTTCCAGAGATTTATACCAGAGGGGGGCTACAATCTCTGAACTAAACATGGAGAGGCTGCATTCGGTTATAACCGACCGTACATGTGGAACAAAGTCCCAGATAACTGCAGGTCTGCGTCAACTCAAACCTTAAAACGTTCCTCTTTATCGCTGCATTTCACTGATTTGAGGCTCTTTGATTCAGAACTTGTGCAGCACTTCTCTGTTTTACACTTTAACTGTACATTTAGTTTGAATCACTTAAGAAGAAGCCCGGGTGGCACCGCTCAGGAACCTCTCTGGAATATTTCAGGACTCCAGTGCTTTGGTGTCCCTACAGCAAAGAGCTGACTGGAGCTCAGCTGCAGTGTTGTGGCAGTTCAGCACAGACAAAAGACAGAGCACCGCTTGAACAAAGATCGACAGAATATGTCGACAAAGACAGAAATTGATGTTGCGACCGTGATAGCAACCGGAAAAGTGTGGAAAATACAACTGTCTGCCTGAATGTCTGCTTTCATTACCCAGGATCTGAAACGGGGGATTGGGTGAGGAAGAGGCTGAACTTACATGTATCAATTGTTACAAGAGTGTCATCGATGTTCTCTTCCTCGTCTTCAGCAGGAGGCTGCGGCGTTCGGGATCTGTGAACCATTGACAGAGTATCAAGTTAACAACCCATACAGCCACTATTGGTGATAAGTTTACAGGTGAACATGTCATTTGATTTCATTTGTGTTGATTCAGAACACCAGCTGGAAGCCCGACTGACCTCTTCTCCTCGCGGTGTTCATAGTAGCTGTAGCCTCTGCTCTCCTCGTACGGTCTCTTGCGGCTGTAGTTTCCACCTCTGTCACCTTCCGCTTTGACTTGCTCGGCCTGGTCTGCAGCATCTTGCTCGGGCTGCTGTTCTGTTTCCTGGTTGTCTTGCTCTCCATCCCCAGCAGGACCAACATTTTCTTCTGTTTTTACCTCCACTTTGACTTCTAAATTGGTAAAATTAGTATGGATGGGTTATAGCACACATAAATACAGTCAATCATCCGTGGCATCAAGGATCATAAACCCAAGAATTGCTCCAGTAGCCAAAAAATGTGCACACATTATGTTTAGTGGATAATTACCTTGTCTGATCTCAACGCTCTTCTCCTCCACCTTCACCTCTGGCTTGGTCTCTTCTTCAGGTGTCATGTTAGATCCCTGAATATCGTCATCTGCTGTGAAGTCAGGCATGTCACGACTCGTGTCTGAAGTCTGCTGAGCTTCGTAGGGCTCGACTTCTGTCTCCTCTTCCTCATAGTATCCACCTGAATCTCTCCCCTCATCTTCCTCTTGAGGTGGATTATCTTCAGCCCCGTCTTCTTCGTCATCATCATCATCATCACCATAGTCCTCAGCTGCTTCTGCACATAAAACTTTTAGTTCTTACTCTATCTTGTAATACCAATCTTTTAAAACAACAGTTAAACAATGGTTAAATGACTAAGCGAAACTCTGCAAACACACATTTATCAGGTTATAACTTTTAATGCAATTCTTCACTGTGGCTTAAAATTATTGTTACATTATTCCTTGTAATTGTCGTATCAGTGACCATTTCTTGCAGTGGTCTTCATTTGTTTTAGCATCTGTTTGTGTCCATATTACAAGGATTGTCATTTCATCATTGATAGCCTATATCCTGGTTTTAAAGCAACTCCTTAAATATCAAAAGCCAAACCAGAAACCAGGTCAACAACATGTTATGGCTCAGAATATTACACACACTGCATTTATTGCACTTAAAATAGCACTTTCAGTGTCTCTATGTATATTCTCCACATGGAAATCCCTTGTGAACGCTTACTATAACTTATTTGCCCTATAGAAAAGTGTAATATGAGATGAAACTATACGTTTCTGGCATTAATGTGTATTAAAGAACAAAGAAGCTCCTCTGTAAATGGCTGTACCTTGTTCTTGAGCATCATCTCCATCTCCATCTTCATTTTCTTGGTAGTCCTGATTGTATTCATCCTGCTCCCCTGCCTCTCCCTGCTCTGAGGGATCAGCTTGAGCTTCAGCCTCCAGGGCAGATTTCAGCCTCTCCACCAAATCTGCCTTCAGGCCTCTGGCATCAAGGCCTCGGCGCTGGAGCTCATCCTTTAACTCGTTTACTTTCAGTTTCTTCACGTCTAAACTCATGGTGTTTTTGACTGTCTGTTAGTTGGATGGTTGTTGTGAATCTTTAACGACAAAACAGAAGAAACAGAAAATGGTTGGGAACAGCTTACAAACAAGGCATGCAACTTTCAAATCGATGTGTGTTGCGCGGTCTCACATCCAAACAGGATACGTAACTGTTTGGGCAGGCTAGCAGCGCTGCACAGTTATTTCACCATTAACTTAACAATGCCACGGGTCTATTAACCAAAAAACACACGGTTCAGCTCACACTTTTCAACAAGACTATAATTCTAAAACGCAAAACTACCACTGAATTATTTCTACAGTTGTTTCTCGCCTCAAGTCGTCTTAATTTAGCTAACGACCCTGTTAGCCTAGCATTTGCTAAAGTATCACCAACCGTTGCAGAAAAAGTGACTTTAACTCAGAGAATATGCACGTTTAACGCGCCACTATTGTTGTTTATGCAAGTCCTGCATCCAATGCATTCTGTACCTGGTTTGTAATAAAGTCCTGGAGCTAACTATGATTTAAAAATAAAATTGAGGCCTACCTCCTCTTACGCGAGTTGCGCGGGTAAGTCGTGGTAGAAGTCTGAAAGAACCGCTACCGCCTCCTAGCGTCATTAGCCGGAAGTTGACAAACCTTTGCACATGCGCGTTGTCGTTGAGCTTCCGTTGAGACTTTTATGTATACTAAACATTGTAATACTGGTTGTGTCCGCACTTTGCATTTTTAGATGAGAATTTGTGGAGGGTTACACTCTCTGATATTTATCCGGCGCACCAAAGTTTTAAAATACAGCTTGTTTATGCTGATTAATGTTGTTTGATAGGTTTATGATCAGGATACTTAAGATGACACCAATTAACAGACAGCATATCATTTTATTTCATACCATCTCTTATTATAGTTCACATGAAATGGTGTTCACAACATGAAATGAACATGAAACTGTAGGTGTAGATCCTCTCAATCACATGATGATATTGTTAGTTTAGTCTGATTGTGTTTTTTTAAGTTCATAAAATGTACAAATTAATAGTCAATTAAATGTGAAGCCAATAAATCATGAAATCAAGTACTTGCCAAAAAGATTAAGTTATATACTGGAGCTGTTACAAAATATATTAACTCTTAAGGTCACCATTGCCTAGTGCTGTACATCTTTATGTACAATTAAGTTTGCAAAGAACATGCAAAGTCAACTGGAGAAATTCACTATGAATATCATAGCAATCCCATTTTACAACTAGTTACTAAAAACAAGAGCAAATTATGACCCCCAGATACTTGCATTGAGGCGGGAAAATGAGCTTTTATTTTGAAGTTGCACCTTTTTTGACACACCTGTAACATTTGGCAAAGAGATGAAAAACAAAGACAAAACAAAGTACACGAGACTGCAGGTTATGGTGTTTGTGCAGAAGTCTATAGCTGCTGTTTGCACGTTTGTAAAGTTAGAGCACTGTCCTGAGTTCACCTTTCTTCAGATAATCAAAGAGCCTTACTGGGGGATTCCACCGGGGGGTGTACGCGCTGCGCCACGGTTTTGCTCCGTCCTCCACCGGGCGCGTAACGGCAGCGAGATCCCGCGATAATTCGGAACGTAAACGAGACCACGAGATCCCGCGATGGAGTGTGTGTATAAATGAAACAACAACAAACAGCCTGCTTTGCTTCTCCGACGGGGAAGAACCTGTTGAGCTGACCATCTATCCCCTACTTTCCTGCCTCCATCATGGGTCGGTGAGCTAGTCAGTTTCTATATTTATCTAACTGTAGTTTTATTATGGACTACTTTCTTGTGCTATATTGACTCTGTAATTACATACTTAATACTGTTAAAAGTCCAGTTATGAATGAATAAGACATAGATCAATGATTTGTGGGTTTGTTTTTGATTATAAAACAAAAAGTTTCAGTCATCATAATCATTTCATGTGCATTGTTCACATACAGTGCCTGTTAGCAGAAGGCGGACACTCGCATTAGTTCTCCTACTCGAAGGACTGCAGAAGAGGGGCAGAGGGAGAAGGAGTCGGCTTTGGGTTCATCCCTTCAACCAGCAAAGAAGACAACAAGGCGATTTTTACCATCTGGTGGCTGAACTGAGGCTGGACAGCCAACGCCACCATCAGTATTTCAGAATGAGTGCAGAGCAGATGGACGAACTTCTGTCTCTCATCGGCCCTGAAGTGACGACGCAAAGGACAAACTACAGAGCTGCCATAGAGCCTAAGCAGAGACTGGCTGTAGCACTGAGGTAAACAATGAAATCAGAGAAACATGTTTTAATACTTCCCGAATTCACACTCAAATAAAAATGTTAACAAATGAGCGTAACAGATATACAAAGTAACTGTTTAAAAATAGCAAAAGTGAAAAATATTAAAGAGCTTTTCAAAAGTCTTGCATTTGTCACAACTATTTACATGTATTATGTGTCTGAGTAGATTTGCCCCATGGCATTAAGATCTTCCCAGTCCTCAGGAGCATTCGTGTGAACCACCCCGTTTGTGGCTGGGGGTGAACTGGCTGAAAATGGCTGGAGTGTCTTGGAGTGGGGGGAGGGTAACGGTGTTCGAGGAGTAGGCAGAGGTTGAAATTGTGGGGGGTGAGATGATTGTCCCGGAGCGGGGGGAAGTATAGATGGAGGTTGTTGTTGAGTCTGGCCGCTTTCAAGATTATGTAATACAGTGAGAATCTCAATTTTGGCTCGTTGCCGCCGGTCTTTATTTAATCGGTGCAACATCGGCACGATGCTCAATGCAAAGTGGTAAGCCTCGTCCAGCTCCCCGTCAGGCATGTGTGGTTTGGGCACTGGCTGCTCCAACAAAGACATCAGCCGCTCCCCGATGTCTGTGTCCTGTCTTTGGCCCCTTCTGCTTTTCCGGGGAAGCTGTGCTGCAACAGCCGGCCTTGAAGCCCTGTCCCTGCTGCTTTGGGACGTAGATGTAGCCGATGAGGATGTAGATGACGGTGGAAGGGAAATGCCAGGGGTGCTGGATCTATCCTCAGACCCCGATAATGACTGAGGGGTGGCCGACCTTTCTTCTTCCTCTTGTATCAGGCTCAAGTTGCTTTTTGAACTATATAAAAACAAAAGAGAGAAAAAAATGACACATTTGCCTATGAACATAACAGTTTTATATACAAGTTCTCACTTTGAAGACACATTTTTTACAACACAATTACTGTTATCAATATGGTTTGAGGCTTCAGTACTTTGATGACATTTACTGTTGTTTAAGTCATTTATACATACCTTCTTGGTTGGATGTGTGGCAACAGGAAGGACATTATCTCAGAATACTTCCATTCCCTTTGCGTGCCACCCGCCGATCCACTGGGGAGGGGCTTTTTTCGGTTTCTTACAAATGTATCTCTTAACGCCTTCCACCTGGTTTTACATGTGTCAGCTGAAAGAAAGTAGAGGTGAATAAAACATGTTCACATATAACTTAGATTTATTTGCTTCTTCCCTCACAGGTACATGGCTTCTGGGGACTCACTCGCTAGTCTGGCCTATAGCTACCGCCTGGGGTGCACTACAGTTAGGAACTCAGTCCACATGGTGTGCGCTGCCATTGAAAAAATCATGATGGAGAGGTTCCTTCCCAGGCCAACACGAGACACTTGGGAGGAGGTGGCAGACGGCTTCTGGAAAAAGTGGAATTTTCCAAACTGCCTGGGAGCAATAGATGGGAAGCATGTGACCATCCAAGCCCCACCACTGACTGGAAGTCAGTATTTCAACTCCATCGTGCTTTTGGCACTTGTGGACTCAAACTACAGGTTCAGGGTCATTCAAGTGGGGGACTTCGGAAGGACCAGTGATGGCGGTGCATATGCTGGGTCAGCTCTGGGGAGAGGAATGGAGACCCAAACACTTGATGTTCCACCCAGTGCCTCTCTGCCTGGTGCTGCTCACTTGGGTGATGTGCCACATGTGATGGTGGGTGATGCAGCCTTCCCACTGAAGCCGTACTTAATGAGACCGTATCCCAGTTTGAACCTCACTCGCCAAAAGAGGATATTTAACAACAGACTTTCAAGGGCAAGGATGGTGGTTGAGGATGCTTTTGGCATTCTGTCCTCCAGGTGGAGAGTGCTGCATCGCAGGATCAACCTCCACCCGCAAAACGTGGACACCCTCGTTCTGGCTGCATGCATTCTCCATAACTTCCTGCTTAGCCCGAGAGAGACTGTGAGGTTGCTGGAGGAGGCGGAGCAACAGGGAAAAAAACTGTCACCAGTACGGAACATGGGAGGAAACAGGGCCTCAAGGGAGGCCTGTAATGTGAGGGAGATCTTCTCCACCTATTTCAACTCCCCACAAGGCAGTGTGCCTTGGCAGGACAGGACGGTGTGAAAGCATTTCAAAATAGTGCGATAAATAGATGTTTTTTGCGATCCAGATGTTGCTTGTTCTTTATCATGCTCATTACAGATGTACTGTTCTAAAGATGTCATCGCTCTTTGTAAATAAAACATTTAAAAATGAGTCTGCTGTTGTATTGTTGTATGCTAGGTGTGAGCTACCACCCCCATTGAGTTTACACCCCATTGTAAACTAATTTTGTTAGCAATTAACGTTAGCATGTGAGACGTAGACTGAAAGCTGATATCAACAGTATTTAACACATCTTCAATAGGTACAATAGTATTACACATTTATATACACCTTTAATACCACAGCTGGGTGAACTTTTTTTTCTATGTATTTCTTTTTTTCCAGAAAGTTTCAAATAAAAACAAATTGTTGACAGTTTAAAAGTTATTCAGTCAAGTGTTTCAAAAGAAAACAAATATTTTAAAGTCATTAAAAATGTTCCGTAACTTTGCACTGATCAGGGCAATAACTATGCAATGTGCTATATTAATAAATATTAAACTTTTTACAGATACTCAAAGGCAGTTTCTGTAAAGTTGATTTAAAATCACATTTTTATAATCTTAATTAGCAGTTTGTACTCACCATCCACTCCCAAAACTCCTGAAATTAATTGCCACGCTTTCTCCTTTCTTGCAATGTCCTTATAAAAAGGATGTGATGTGTCATAAATGATGGTATGCTGTTCAACTTCAACAATTAGTCTCTCTTTGTACATGCTGCCGACCCTCTGTGACCCTTTGATCGATTGACAGCTGAAGTTTCCACCTCTGTCACCTTCCACTTGCTCAGGCTGCTGTTCTGTTTCCTGGCTGTCTTGCTCTCCATCCCCAGCAGGACCAACATCTTCTTCCATTTTGACCTCCACTTTGACTTCTAAATTGGTAAAATAAGTATGTATGGGTTATAGCACACATAAATACAGACAAATCACATTTTTAACACACGAAGTAAACATCTTTTCACAATGCTGTGAACAATGTCACCAAACCATATGTTCTCATCAGAATGATTATGGTGACTACATCATCAGTCAATCATCCGTGGCATCAAGGATCATAAACCCAAGACTTACTCCAGTAGCCAAAAAATGTGTACACATTATGTTTAGTGGACAATGACCTTGCCTGATCTCGATGCTCTCCTCCTCAACCTTCACCTCTGGCTTGGTCTCTTCTTCAGGCGCCATGTTAGATCCCTGAATATCCTCATCTGCTGTGAAGTCAGGCATGTCACGACTCGTGTCTGAAGTCTGCTGAGCTTCGTCGGGCTCGACTTCTGTGGATTATGGAGGTTCTTATTATTGGAGGTGGATTATCTTCACCATCATCATCATTGCCATAGTCTTCAGCTGCTTCTGCACATAAAAAACATAGATACAGAACTTTTAGTTCTTACCCTATCTTGTGATACCAACCTTTCAATACAACTGTGGCGCCGCCTCACATCCAAAGTGGATATTTAACTGTTTGGGCAGGCTAGCAGCGCTGCACAGTTATTTCACCATTAACTTAACAATGCCACGGGTCTATTAACCAAACAACACACGGTTCAGCTCACACTTTTTTAATAAGACTATAATTCTAAAACGCAAAACTACCACTCAATTATTCCATATAGTTGTTTCTCGCCTTAATTTAGCTAACGGCGGTAACCCTGTTAGCCTAGCATTTGCTAAAGTATCACCAACTATTACAGAAAAAGTGACTTTAACTCAGAGAATATGCACGTTTAACGCGCCACTATTGTTGTTTATGCAAGTCCTGCAGCCAATGCATTCTGTGCCTGGTTTGTAATAAAGTCCTGAAGCTAACTATGATTCAAAAACAGTATTGATGCCTACCTACTTTTACGCGAGTTGAACAGTAACAGGGGGCGAAAGCGCCGCGTTAACGGCTGCGCCACGGTTTTACTTCGTCCTCTGCCCGGCGTCAATTCCCACCGGGCGCGTAACGGCAGCTGAGCGCTGGCTGAGCCAGCGTATTCACGCGAGAGATCCCGCGATAATCGCGAGATGCCGCGATAAACTGTATATAAAGAAAACAACAGTTGACTTTGCTTTTCGGACGTGGGACAACTTGTTGATCTTACCATCTATCCTCTACTTCTCATCAACGGCTGGTCAAATATAGAAGTTCAAAGGAATGATGGCAAGAGACGCTCCTTACGCGGCGCTCTCAGCGATCAGCAGCGGTGTCGCAGCGCAGCGTTACGTCCATAGTTTTTTTCCGCCAATCTTTATTAACAACAATTTGAACAACGGCAGTTATTAACGTACAAGCAACCAAACAAACAGCAGCCAGGGGATTATTTAAATAAAAGCATTGAATAATGAGCACAATTCATGTGTTTTAATAGCTTTTCTGTTGTAACAGATGTTTTGGATATATTGCCTTCTCCCTCCTCGTAATGGCAGAAAACGGGGTTTTGAGTGGCTGAATTTAGCCTTGTGTATGTGATATGTCCCTTAAATGATTATTAAATTTGTGATATGCAGTTATCTCTGTTGCCTACCCCCTACATCGTGAACTCCAAACAGCACATTGCTCCAATCCAAAGAAAAGTCCGAATCAATCCTCAGCTTGATAAAACATGTAACTTCGACATTAACAAGACAGCAAATCATTTTATTTCATACCATCTCTCTTTACAGTTTGCATGAACTGGTGTTCACAACATGAAATATACATGAAACTGTAGCTGTAGATCCTCTCTAAAAAATATAAAAATACAATCATATGGTGATGATGATGATATTGTTTGTTTAGTCTGAATTTGTTTTTTTTAAGTTCAGATAATGTATAAATCAATAGTCCCTTGAAAATGAAGCCAATAAATCATGAAATCAAGTACTTCCCAAAAAGACAAAGTAATATGCTGGAGCTGTTACAAAATATATTAACTTTAAGGTCACCATTGCCTAGTGCTGTACATCTTTATGTACAATTAACTTTGTAATGAACATGCAATGTCAACCATAGAAATTCACTATGAATATCATAGCAATCCCATTTTACAACTACGGTAGTTGCTCAAAACAAGAGCAAATTATAGCCCCAAAATCACACAGCGCACTGATGCCCACCTCCTCCACCCAACCACGGCAGGGGACAGAGAGTGGAGCAAGGTAGCTATCAGGCTGTACATATGACAATAGTTTGTTGGTGCACTTTCACTCCTTCACACACAGGCGTACAATATGCAACGCTGCACAGCACTGAACTAATTCAGTCACTTTTTGGTGGGGGCAGGAAAAGAAAGCAGCAGCCTGTTGACTTCTCTCAGCTGAGCACTGAGTCGTTAGCGTTAACTCTGCCATCTGAGTCTGAAGGCTTGTGATGGTCTCATTTAGCTCCTCCTCCTTGCGGCGAGAGTTGGTAGCCTGCCTGCTGTACTCCAACACCATACATCCTCCACCAATGAAGAAGATGATCGCCTGGTGGGATATCCACTGTGCTGATCACAGTTGTCTGAAAAGAAGCCAAAGAAGGGCGTGTAATTTATAGAAAATGCTTTGAATTTATATCACGGTTTCCTGCTTTAAGATTTAAAAGTTTGACACACCAGTTACGATTTGCAGGGAGATGACTGAAATAAAAACCTGACAAAGTTCACAGATACAAGGTTGCAGGTTATGGTGTTTGTGCAGAAGTCTGTGGCTGCTGTTTGCACTCGAGCACTCTCCTGAGTTCACCTTTCTTCAGATTATCAAAGGGCCTTAATGTCAATACGGTTCCCACTTTGCGTACATTTTCCCCACCCTCATGAGATAATAAGCATGGGAGTTACGTACTTTGGGTGTAGGCTCGTCAAAATAAACCTTTCTTTCAAAAATCTCTAACCTCACTCAACCTCTTGGCAGGAATTTTACAACACATCTGCATTTGATGATGATGAGTAAAAGTTTTATTTCGAACCTGCAAAAAAAAGGAAACAATAGTAACAGTCTTAGACAACATAAAAAGAAAAAGAAATACAAAACTACTTTTAAAAACTGGAAAAAATATAACAATTTGTTTTCCATATCCAAAATAAAGTGTGAAGAAGTACAATCTTGTTTAATCCCACCCCATCCCCCACAATTATTTCAATTATTTACTTTCCATTAATATAGTTATAATACAATACAAAAACATTTTGTGACATGAATCTGTATCAAAAATAAAGTTTTTTTTTCTATAGATTTATATTATACATATTCAAACTGGGGATAGACTCCAGCCCACCCGCTACCCGACTGACAGATTGACGGTATAGAAAATGGATGGACGGATATTCAAACTGAAGAAAATAAATAAATTAAATGTATAACAATAAATGCCTGGTGAAAGTCAGACATCTTCATTCTTGTACTTTGTAAAAGTCGTCTCTCTGCACCTCTTTTTAAACTCGTTTGGTCCCATATTCGAATTGTTCCATAGCTTCACGCCACCCTTAAATTATAACCCTTTTTGTGATTCATTTTTGAATATTTCTTGGCAATAAATAATTTTTTGCTTTAAATATTACTTGTGCTGTCTGTGATTCCACAAAATCTTTTGATTCTAACATTTTTGATTGTAAGAACAAAGGATTTGTATGATCGCTGTATCCTGCCCAATGAATGAAGCTTTCTTCTGCAGAATAATTAATGGATATATAGTACTTGCATAGTTATTTTCCACACCTCTGCACAGTAATGTGAATATGGAAGAACTAGTGAACAATAGAGAACGCGGAGCGATTTATGATCAAATACCATCTTTGCTTTATTTAATACTGAAATACTTCTTGACACTTTAGTTTGGACATAGTTAATATGTGATTTCCAGCAGATTTATTCGTCACCCCAAGAAAACAGTAACCCCATCCAACTTAATTCCAATGTATGTGTTAGTTCTGTTTTCTTCAGATTTAAAGATAATTTATTTCTATTGAATCATGATTTTAATTGACTCAGTTCTGTATTAACCTCCCTTATCAGAGTTTGAACATTAGTGCCAGAACAAAAAATATTGGTGTCATCAGCAAACAATACCAGCCTCAGCACTTTGGATACAAATCATTAATACACAAAATGAACAATTTAGGGCCCAACACCGACCCCTGAGGAACACCAAAAGAAATGTCCAGACATGCTGAACAGTGCTCACCAAACAGTGATTATTACATTTAGTAGTAATGCTTTAAAGACAAATTAATGAACACTAGAACCTGAAGAGTGAACTGATTAAACACTTTGATTCCTCCCAGAACAATCCAGCCAAACATGGTTGAGTGTAACTATCTACGAATCAAGGTTATGTCGTGTTCCTCTGTTCATTTGTAGAGGAATTTTTCTGTCCTCTCCTTCTGCATGGCAAACTTCTCAATGACCCATTTATTAAAGTCAGGAATGTCCCGGACAAGTTTCTTCTCCATGGAGAGCATAGCCAGAGCATTGAGACGATCCTGCGTCATGGAGTTTCTCAGGAAGGTCTTGATCCTCTTCAGAGTGGAGAAGCACCTCTCAGACTCAGCCGTTGTCATGGGTGTCGTCATGAGGATCTTGAGAAGGCTGACAGTCTCTGAGAAAATGCCCTGAAGGTTGTTCTCCATGAAGAACTGGTACAGAGGCACCGCTCCGCTACAAGCTTTGAATTCACTGTTCTCATAGATGAGGGACAGCTCTGTTTTGAGCTTGGCCTTGTCCAGCATCGGATACGCCTCCACAGTCGTGTCCAGCGCTGCCTCGGGAAATCTCGCGCTGTGTTGAGGAAACAGTTCTGCATGCAGCAGTGTTGCACTGACGAGGTGCTGAGTGAAGGCAAAGCGCTCCTCAGCATGCACCAGGATGGTATCACATACCTGAAACAAACATTCAAAGATTTTATTTTAAAGAAAGTTACAACTCTAGCATTTCTATCATTCCCCAACCAGATAACCAATATCGATCTGTCAAAAACAGCATCATGTGACCACAATAAGAATACAAACTAAATTAATGGAAATATCAATTACAGACTGTCAGCTGCATCATTCGTCCAAATTATCTGTGGTAAATAAGATCTTGTGCACCAAGTCCAGCTTTTTTAAAAAGAAAATATGACTTACTTCTGTAGCCAGCCGCTGTTGTTCTCCTGGTCCCAGAATCTTCTGTCTCTTCTGTGGCTGTCCAGCTGTCCTGTCCTCACAGAGAGAGGGGATGGACATCCTGGTCCAAAGTAAAGTTTCACAAGTTAACTTTGCATGACTGATGTTTTTATGCACTACAAATCTTTGTGAAACAGCTAAATAATCTCAATCTAAGGTGAATTTGGCCGGTATGACTAACAGTCTGGATTACAACATTAAGTTTATAATAAAACTCAAAAGTTTTCTCTTCAAGAAGTTCACGTTGGAGATCTGATGCAAACTGTTGACAGTTTCAAACAGATTATTTTTCAAATCTTAGTTTTCCTTTAAAGGCCTAAAAAATTAAATCTGATGTGCCCTATAGGAATAATCTGCTATGATGACAAGACAATTTAAGGCTTTTACAGACTTGGGTGAGCAACTAAACTTTCGGAGTTAATACTAAATGTAATTATTTACCTGATCTTGAGCATGCTGTCTTTGAACCTCTGAAGAAGAGCTTTAATCCAGACAGGGTCGATGTCCCTCTTCTGCAGCTGGTTGAAGAGCATGTCCACATGAGGCATGATTTTGTGGAACAGTGCCAGAAGAAAACAGAAAGTCTCATCCTCCAGCATCCTCACAAAGCCCCCAGCCTCTCTGACAGTGTGATGATCAAAGTTTCGAGAGTCTCTGATGGTCTGGAAACACTTCAGCAGGTCGTCCTTGTGCTCGAACACGGTGTTTACAGCTCGGCTGTGGAAGTTCCAGCGCGTCATGGAGGCTCTGTGTGAAACCACCTGGTCCAGAACAGCCGTTCGCTTTGGTGACCTGGAGAAGAAGGCAGAAAATCCAGCGAGGTCGGAGAAAAATGTACCAATCCTGGGCATGTGGGATGTTGCCTGCTGCATGATGAGGATCAGCTGATGTGCGTAGCAGTGGACGTAATGAGCATTTTCGTACACATCCATGATTTTGCGCTGCACATCGCCGGTGGCCCCCCTCATTACAGCAGCCCCGTCATAAGCCTGGGCGATGAGCTTGGCCTTCTGTCCCTCTGGGAGGATGGTGTGGAGCCTCTCCAGGAGCGCTGAGCTGATGGTCTCGGCGGATGCATTCTGGATGTTAATGAACTCCATAAACCGCTCCTGTATTTCATTGTTGCCATCAATGTAGCGCAGCACGAGCACCAGCTGACAGTGGGTGGAAATGTCCGTCGTCTCGTCTGCTTGAATGGCGACAAAATTGGCGTTCTTCACTTCTTCCTGAATATAACTCCTCACCACGGACAGCATACAGTCGAGCAGCTCGTTCTGGACCTTCTTCGACGTCCCCTTAAACACAGTCGCCGTCTTCAGGTGCTCCTCCAGCACGTTATCCAGGGAGGCAACAAAATCTACCAGACCCCGGAAAATACCGGGGTTTTCTGACGAATCTGTCTCATCATGTCCACGCAAGGCCAGCTCAAAGGCACCACAAAACTTCACACAATCAATTATTTTGGATAAAACATGTCGGTTTTTATCCACCTCCTCGTTGTGCTTCCTCACAGAGAGCCTGTGGCAGTCATCCAGCTGCATAGCGATGTTCTGCCGTCCTAATATGGCCAGCTTCACAGAGTTATCCATGTGTGCTCTGGTGTTCTCGTGTTTCTTTATTTTCTCAGAAAGATGTTTCATATCCCTTACACCTGTAACAGTCCAGGAGGCTTCTGTCCCAGTCGTTTTAAAAAGCATACATGGAAAACAAAATAAAGCGTTAGCATGGTTGCATCCAGCCAGCCAAGTCTTTCTGGTGTACCAGTTACGAGAGAAGCCTCTCGTATACCGCTTTCCCTTCTCGCTTGCCAGCTGTTTGATAGCGAGGTCAGGTTGATCCGGGCCCAGCTCCTTTACCCGAAGCTTCTCCATCAAAGTTCTCTTCTCAAATGGGTCTTGAAGGAGAGATCTTACGGAGTTAGGACTCGGTCTCATCAGGGTTGTCATTTTGCTTGCTGTCAAGTAGAAAAATTACACCTGTTGAGACTCTAACTGCCTTAGTTTAGCCTTGGGGCAATACAATTGTTGCCCTTCGTGGAATTATTTTGACAGCGCTGATAGGATAAATTTGTATTATATGTTTGACAACATGATTATGCTATTGGCTATACTGTTACAAGACCCACTTACAACTGTCTGCCTGAATGTCTGCTTTCATTACCAAGGATTTGAAACATGGACCTGGGTGGGTTTTTAAATCAAACATGGAAGAGGTTGAACTTACATGTATCAATTGTAACAAGAGTGCCATCTATGTTCCCTTCCTCGTCTTCAGCAGGAGGCTGCGGAGTTCGGGATCTGTGAACCATTGACAGAGTATCAAGTTAACAACCCATACAGCCACCGGCCGCGTTTCCCAGATTCGTTAAGAAGCTCTTACGTGCCAAGAGCTTCTTTGGAGCGGTCTTAAGAGCGCTGTGAAAGAAGAACGTGTTTCCAAGAGTCGTTCTTAGCTTAAGAAGATCTTTCACTAAGAGGGAAACGTAAGATCGTCCTGACCCACTCTTAACAGCCTTCTTAGCGACCAAACGCTCCCTGCAGCCGCGTCAGGTAAAGTTATATCTGACGCTCAAAGGAATACTAAAACCTTTCGTAATGATGAATGTGCGTTCATAGTTGCACAACACTGATGCAAGAAAAATAACAATATAAAAATAAAGAATTGTGCATGTTTTCCTGTAGCTACATAAATAAAATGAATCATACTATCACTCATTAGTTTTCACACACATTCGGCATCTGCATACGAGTTTACAGTAGCTATAAAAACATTATCAACCCTGTGGTACTTCACAGATATCAGGGAAACTGACAGGTGTGATTTAACCTGGAACCTCATCAAGAGAGGCGCCACCTGCTGGTCCATATAAAGGCGTTGCTGAAGTCCACGCTTGTGAGACACCAATGCAGTATATTCTCGCTGCTAACCAACAGCGTCGGCGTGCACGAAGCCATGGTTTACATAAATGCTTCTGTGCGTTAGCACTTCTCCCCACTTAACGGGCTGTCGGACCGGGCTGTCCAGTCCAAGTACCGGCTTCCCCGTGTGGAGACCCAACACCTCGTCACGCGAGTGTCACCACACATTCAGAGGGCAACCCGCTGCATTGTTGCCCTCAGCCCGGAGGTGCAGCTCCTGGCCGCGCTGCGTTTTTATGCAGTGGGGAGCTTCCTGGAGGTGGTGGGGGGCGGCACCGGCCTCAGCAAGGCATCGGAGTGTGGCAGCACTGACACCGATCCTCCTGCGCCATGCCTGGACACACATCAGAATACCCACCACACGAGATGAGGTCCGCCAGATCCACCGTGGATTTCATGCCATGGCTGGGATCCCCCGGGTGATTGGTGTGGATGGCACACTGATCCCAATCCCTCCCTGGTGGATTGGGAGGAAACAACACGCTGCCATCAACACTCGGTGGACCACGATGGCCTCATCACAGACATCGTTGCCAGGAGGCACACACCACAGCTTCGTGTGGGGCAGAAGGCTGGCAGAGGAGAGTTCGGCAGGAGCATCTTCCTCAGGGACAGTGGCTGCCCTCTCCGGAGTTACCTCGTGACACCGATAACCAACCCAGCAACACCACCGGAGGAGAGGTTCAATGAGGCCCCCCCAAACACACACCAGGACCCACATTGAATGGGTGTTTGGCAGGTGGAAGTCTCATTACCGATGATTCCATTGTTCGTCGGGGAGGCTGCGCTTGTCACCTGTGAGTGTTGTCACAGCCATGCTGCACAACAGAGCAGTGCGCGTTGGCACAGATGAGCCGCCTCCTGTGGAAGAGGAATGCCCCCCAACCCCACCCCCTGCGAATCCCGAGCAGCACTCCACCAAGCTGGTGTCCAGACCAGAGAGGAGCTTGTGAATCTCTTGATGTCTATCAGCCCCTACCCCGTCACCACCAGTCACTGATATCAGCACCACCCTACTCCCAACATTAAACCCACTACCATCACACAACCCAAGTCAACTATCAAGGGCTTGAAAGCTAGGAAATGACGCAAAATGATCCACACAACACATGGTTGAAAAGGAAAAGTAGTTTATTAAAAAACCAAGAAACAAAAAGCGGTGGCACCGTTACTGGGCGTCTGCATCACCTGCAATGAAGGGAGATTGATGAGTGAAATCGAATCGGATACACTGTGCAATGCGGAGAAAGAAAAAAAAAAGAAAAATTTAAATGCCCCTTACCTCCATCCTGGGGGAGAACTACTGGACGGTTGAACTGTGCCTCGGCAAGTGCCAGCTGTCTCCACTGCAGCTTCAACTTCTGGCGTTTGATCTGCACCATCTCCTCCTGGAGGGCGGTCTGTTTCTCCAGTTGGCCCTCTATCCTCCGCAGCACCGCCAGTTTCTCACTCTCCAGATGCTGGCGCGTCTCGCTGCAGGAGCAGGTTGTTATGGGGGGCCGCCCTGGTAAGCCTCCCCGCATGCGGACACCGGGCCCTGCTGGTTGGCGCGCGGGGACAGGACTCGATTGTGGGGGGGTGTCCTCTCCTGGGGACGTGTATGTCGCTGCTCTGCTCCCAGATGGCTCCTCCTCCTCCTCGCCCTCTGTGTTTTCTGAGAGCCCCTCGTCCCCCAGCAGATCGATGCCCCCATTAATGCCTTCAGGAGCCGTCTTTCCAATGATGAAAAGGGCTTTTTCCTCGTCGGGAGTGAGGGTTGGAGCACCAGCACCTGTGCTCTCCCGCCTCACCTTTGCACTCTTTTTTTTGGTTTGGCTTTGGAACTCCTGCCACTTCTTTCTCACAGCAACCCAGTCTCGCAGGCCACAGGGACTAGAGGAGGACATCTTTTGGGCTATGGCCTGCCAAATTCGGTTCTTCAATGCAATGTCTTTTTTGCCCTTTGTTCCCCCAAACAACACCTCACGGTGCTGCCAGACCTCGTCCACTAATATGGCCATCTCCTTTGCGGTAAACGAGGGTGACCTCTTGCTCCGTTTGCTGGCTGCTTTTTCCATTCTCACATGTGTGTGCCTAGCCACAGGGGGTATATATATATATGCGTTAATGAGCTTGTTTACTACTTGGATACACCTGTTTGCTGTGGTCTCACACAGGCGCGCATAGCCTAATTGGGTGATTCTCAAGAAACTGTCTTAACTTTTGCAAAAACAAAGTTAGGTAAATTTTGCTAGTTTTTTCTCTCATTAGTATTAAGCAGGGTCTCAATTAAAATGAGTGATCAATACATGTTTTTTTTTAAATACATTTTTGGAATGTTTTGTTGATTTGTTGACCAAATAAGTTTATTATGTCACAAATTTTCAATTGAATTTCAACTGAATATGTATGAAAGGTAGACCTTTTATTTTTTTCATGCATGTTCTATTAAAAGTTCAGAATAGCCACATAGTGTAAACATTCATAAATGTTTTTATTGATACAATAATTTTAGGTGTTATGTTCATTACCGTAACAAAATTACCTTTTTTTTAACACCAAATCTTTCCTGTAGTGTAAATTTCACAAATAATAAAAAAAAAGTCAATTCAGTAATCTGAAAAGACTTGACAAATAGTTCCTGTACAAAAATAAAATTTGAAGGTATCACTCATTCCCATCCAAATATTAACATATAGTGCAAGTGTTACGGTAATGACCTCAAACTGCATTCATACATAGAAGCCATGTTTTTAGTAGTCACAAATTAGGCTATATGGTCCACTCTTTTTTACTGTTTATTATGTAAGGCAACGTTAGAATTACTGGATGATTAGATAATAAGAATCAATACAATAATCAAACAATCCATAACTTTTCAACCCTCCCTTATTCATGTTTTGCCCAAATCTCTTCGGCAACACTGAAGTGCCTGGCCGACTATGTAGTTGGCATCGTCCCAGGGATCAGGTCCAGGATGTTTTCTTTGAAGTACCACACTTTGTGGTTCCCTGGGATCCTGGTAGAGCGGGTGTAGAACCGATTCCCACCTGCGGACTCCATGGGCTGGACATCAATGCCGGAGACATAAGATGGAGGGCTGTCGTTCAGAATTGCCTGGAGGCATTTTTTCTTCTTCTTGTACCTCTTTGAGTTTTCATTCCACTTTGCTCTTTGTTCTTTTTGCTGTTCAGCAGAACGTTCTCCGACAGACTTTAAAAGTCCCTTCTCTTTTCTATTTTTATACCTACATGTATTAAAAAATATATTAAATTCAATAACACATTTCTTACAATTGAATTGCAAATGTATGTGTTTTCTATCTCCCAAATCTCAAATCAACCCCTAAACCGCAACCCCTGAATCCCCATTTCTGATTTATCTGGAAAGTGATTGGATAACAGAGCCTCAGGAGTCCTGGTGCTTGCTCTCGCTCGCACACACACACAGTACTAACCTCTCTCTTTCCTTCCTTCTGTATTCTTCTACAAGGTCTGGATCAGACTGAATCTTTTCTCTGTGCTTCTGCACCCTTGCCTTTGTCGCTTCTCTGGCTGCTCTATGTTTCGCCACATCTCCTGATCTTAATAACAAAGGTTATACAACATTATAGAATACCGCTGGTCTTGATACAAGTCTATTTCTAATATGGTAACACTTTACAATAAGGGTACCTTGTGTTTCCTAAGTAATACACAATAATTACTAATATATCTGAAAACAGTTAATGCTTAATAATGTACTAACTTATGTTAATGAAGGGACCCTGTAATTTTTTTTATGAATTTTTAAAGGAAAAAAAATGTAATTGGCTAAAATGGCCACAGCTAGCGAGGTAGTTAGTAGATATGAGAAGGAATGCTGCTACAGTACAGTATAACCCCTAGAAAATAAACCACAGCATTTGTAGCCCTGATTATACAAATATAATTCATTACCGAAACACTTCATTTCATAACAGTAACAGCGTTGCATATGTTACGGTAATGAATGCGGAGCGTTACGGCAATGAATTATATACATGGAACTGCCATTCATTCTGTGCTGCAGTCATGCGTTTCGATGAAGTCGTCCCAGTAGAGAATTCCGTCCGTTAGCTGCAAGTAGCCACATAACAGTAGCTATATGCTAACAGAGCTATAGTACACGTTCGTTTATTCATTCATTCTTCTTAAAGTATTGGTGAAATAAAGACGGATAATGTCTTATTTAGAGGCTGCATTGTCTCTGCTCCATTAACTCCGTTATATTGACATACGCCGATCGCGAGTATCAAAATATCTTCAGAAGGATGCCGACTTTCACCAAACTGTTCTCGGTGAGCAGATGAACGTATTTCATGCCAGAAATAAGGTCGAGGTTTAAAAATACCGGAGTTCCCCTTTAATGGAGCCAAATATCATTGTTACGGAAATGAATTGTTCATGTTGTTATTTGGCCCAGAAAATAATTATTCACGAATAGCTGGCCCAAAATGGCAACACTGCCAGTTAAAGGGTATAACCCCAACCATTTTTTCTATTTATATATGTGTTAAATTATGGAGATGTATTGTGATAATTTTGGGTTTAAGATAATAAACATATTAAATAAATATAAATAAAATAAATAACAGCCCGGACACGTTACGGCAATGAACTTTAAGGTTGAAATGTTGTCATAAAAAATAGAGTTATCCATCAAATGCAATGACAACAGTAGTCCTACAATTAGTACATACCATAGTTTGATATATAGTACAAAAGTATGATTGTTTTAGTAGTTTAGTCTGTCAAATCCTTACAGACATGTCAAAATGCAATTTCGTGAGAATCACCCAATTGCACCTGTGTGTGGGGACCACAGGGCGTTGTGTGTGATTTATGCACTGGTAAAGTGGTGGGTGATGGATTTGCCTTGCATTGATTTGGTTTCAGGACCACAGTGTTGGAAAGCTCTCACTAAGAGCTTCTTAAGAAGCTTCTTTGGCGGGATCTTAAGAAGGCAGTTAAGAACGCGTCTGGGAAACACCCCTATCTTAGCACTCCTTCTTAAGAGCCTGCTTAAGCCCTTAAGAACGATTGAATCTGGGAAACGCAGTCACTATTGTTGATAAGTTTACAGGTGAACATGTCATTTGATTTCATTTGTGTTGATTCAGAACACCAGCTGGAAGCCCCATGCCAAACCCGACTCACCTCTTCTCCTCGCGGTGTTCATAGTAGCTGTAGCCTCTGCTCTCCTCGTACGGTCTCTTGCGGCTGTAGTTTCCACCTCTGTCAGCTTCCGCTTTGACTTGCTCGGCCTGGTCTGCAGCATCTTGTTCGGGCTGCTGTTCTGTTTCCTGGCTGTCTTGCTCTCCAGCCCCAGCAGGACCAACATCTTCTTCTGTTTTGACCTCCACTTTGACTTCTAAATTGGTAAAAAATAAGTATGTATGGGTTATAGCACAAATAAATACAGACAAATCATCCGTGGCAAAAACACAAAGTAAACATCTTTTCACAATGCTGTGAACAATGTCACCAAACCATATGTTCTCATCAGAATGATTATGGTGACTACATCATCAGTCAATCAGCCGTGGCATCAAGGATCATAAACCCAAGAATTGCTCCAGTAGCCAAAAAATGTGTACACATTATGTTTAGTGGAAAATTACCATGTCTGATCTCGATGCTCTCCTCTTCAACCTTCACCTGTGGCTTGGTCTCTTCTTCAGGCGCCATGTTAGATCCCTGAAAATCCTCATCTGCTGTGAAGTCAGGCATGTCACGACTCGTGTCTGAAGTCTGCTGAGCTTCGTAGGGCTCGACTTGTGTGGATTATGGAGGTTCTTATTATTGGAGGTGGATTATCTTCACCATCATCATCGCCGTAGTCTTCAGCTGCTTCTGCACATAAAAAAAAGTTGATCCAGAACTTTTAGTTCTTACTATCTTGTAATACACGGCATGAAACTTTTAAAGGGGAACTCCGATATTTTTAAACCCATACCTTATTTCATGCATGAAACACGTTCATCTACTCACTGCGAACAGTTTGGCAAAAGTCTGAGTCCTTCAGGAGATATTTAGATAACTCGCAGGGCAGGGACGATGCAACCTCTAAATAAGGCATTATCTGTCTTTATTTCGCCAATATTTTAAGAGCACTGAATGAACAAACACGTACTATAGCTCTGTTAGCTCATAGCTGCTGTTATGTGGCTACTTGCAGCTATAGGAGAGCTAACGGAGGGATTTCTACACAGGCACTCTACTGGGACGACTTCATCCACAGCATGGCTGCAGCACAGCTCATTCACTCCAGTAAAAACGTCCATCTTACTGAAAGTCGTTGTTCACATTGTCAAAATTTGATAAATATCCTGTCACGTTGCACAAAACTAGCAGTAGCAAACTCTGTGTGAAGTTATCCGACTGTCACAGAGCACGGAGTAAATAAACTGTGCTGCAGGGGGGCGTGTGGATGAAGTGGTCCCAGTAGAGTGCCTGTGTAGAAATCCCTCCACTAGCTCTCCTGTAGCCGCAAGTAGCCACATAACAGCTCCTATGAGCTAACAGAGCTATAGCACACGTTCATTCATTCATTCTTCTTAAAGTATTGGTGAAATAAAGACAGATAATGCCTTATTTAGAGGCTGCATCGTCCCTGCCCCTTTCTCTGTTATATGGATATATGCCGATCGCGAGTTATCTGAATAGCTTCTCGGTGAGTTGATAAACGTATTTCATGCCAGAAATAGGGTCTAGGTTTAAAAATACCAGAGTTCCCCTTTAAATCGATGTGTGGTTCGGTCTCACATCCAAACAGTTAGCAAACTGTTTGGGCAGGCTAGCAGCGCTGCACAGTTATTTCACCATTAGCTGAACAATGCCACAGGTCTATTAACCAAACAACACACGGTTCAGCTCAGCCTTTTCAATAAGACTATAAGTTTAAAACGCAAAACTACTACCGAATTATTTCTACAGCCTCGCCTCGAGTCGTCTCAATTTAGCTAACGACCCTGTTAGCCTAGCATTTGCTAAAGTATCACCAACCGTTGCAGAAAAAGTGACTTTAACTCAGAGAATATGCACGTTTAACGCGCCACTATTGTTGTTTATGCAAGTCCTGCAGCCAATGCATTCTGTGCCTGGTTTGTAATAAAGTCATGAAGCTAATTATGATTAAAAAACAAAATAGAAGCCTACCTCCTCTTACGTGAGTTGTGTGGATCAGTCGTGGTAGAAATCTGAAAGAACCGCTACCGCCTCCTAGCGTCATTAGCCGGAAGTTGACAAACCTTTGCACATGCGCGTTGTCATTGAGCTTCCGCTGAGACTTTTATGTATACTATACATTGTAATACTGGTTGTGTCCGCACTTTGCATTTTTAGATCAGAATTTTGGGGGATCAAGCCCTACATATTAACCCATATACACTTTCCTTTATTTATCAGGCGCTTTGAACACACTAAAATTGGAAAGTACAGCTAGTTTATGCTGATTAATGTTGTTTTATTGCTTTATGATCAGGATACTTAAGATGACACAGATTAACAGACAGCAAATCATTTTATTTCCATCTCTCTTTACAGTTTGCATGAACTGGTGTTCACAACATGAAATGTACATGAAACTGTAGGTGTCGATCCTCTCAAAAATCATACAATCATATGGTGATGATGATGATATTGTTAGTTTAGTCTGATTGTGTTTTTTTTTTAATTCAGATAATGTATAAATCAATAGTAATGAAGCCAATAAATCATGAAATCAAGTACTTCCCAAAAAGACAAAGCAATATGCTGGAGCTGTTACAAAATATATTAACTTTAAGGTCACCATTGCCTAGTGCTGTACATCTTTATGTACAATTAACTTTGTAATGAACATGCAATGTCAACCATAGAAATTCACTATGAATATCATAGCAATCCCATTTTACAACTACGGTAGTTGCTCAAAACAAGAGCAAATTATAGCCCCAAAATCACACAGCGCACTGATGCCCACCTCCTCCACTCAACCACGGCAGGGGACAGAGAGTGGAGCAAGGTAGCTATCAGGCTGTACATATGACAATAGTTTGTTGGTGCACTTTCACTCCTTCACACACAGGCGTACAATATGCAACGCTGCACAGCACTGAACTAATTCAGTCACTTTTTGGTGGGGGCAGGAAAGGAAAGCAGCAGCCTGTTGACTTCTCTCAGCTGAGCACTGAGCGTCTCAGTCGTTAGCGTTAACTCTGCCATCTGAGTCTGAAGGCTTGTGATGGTCTCATTTAGCTCCTCCTCCTTGCGGCGCGAGTTGGTAGCCTGCCTGCTGTACTCCAACACCATACATCCTCCACCAATGAAGAAGATGATCGCCTCTCCGAGCAACTCAGCGCCGAGCTCTGCAGCCGCCTCCTCGTTCAGTGGCTTAATGGTGGACCCCCGAAAGCCCATGATCCGCATCTTTGTTCTCATCTCAATCCAATGATAAACTGAGGCGATAAACACAAGAACGTGCCAGTTAAGGTTTGATACTTGCACTGAGGCATCAGATGACCTGAGTCGGGGTCAATAAATGAAAATATACTGAATGTGGGGATACATTTATGCCTAGAGATGGATGTGTTAACATAACATTGTGATTAGCTGTGTGATTGTACAACTAAATGTAATCTGAACATTTTCAAATACTAAGTCAAGGTGTCATTGTTCATGTTTTAGGGTTATGTATTCTGTCAGGTTCTTTCAGTCTCTTCTTTCAAAGGCAAGTTTAAAGGTAGGTCAGTCTTTTATGGAAAGATTTTCACAATGGTTGATGATAATTTGTCTTGGCCTTATAAATTCCTCTAGGAGGAGTATCCTGACAATTCAGCTCAGCATAAGTTGATGGTGTCCGATTAGCTTTACTTGTCGTTCAGGCAGCATTTTGAAGTACTAAACAGAAAAGCATCTAATGTGCATTAAAAATAGACCGCAATGCCTAGCAATACATTTTTACTAATCTAAATGTCACACTGAACAGGTTTGGAAAGCTTCTGTCCTGCCATGTCCTCACAACAGTCTGTTCAATGACATACTGGACCCACCCTCTTGAAGCTTGCCTGGCTGCCATTGGTCGAACAGAAAGAACTATAAAAATGATTGGATAATCATTCACGACAGGTTGAATCTCATTGGTTGTCGTAGCTGTGTCAAACGTCGGGGTGACTGGCAGTGAACTTATAGCATATAGCGGCCGTTAGCTCGGTTACTCACGCTGTGCCGGCGGCAGACAGATGTAGTTCTTAAAGAACTCGCTTCTCCGGGCACCAGCTTTTATCCGGTTCGCCACAGGCTTTCCCATCTGCCTCACTCCGAGGTAGAGGAGCTTGGCAATAGGGAAGGCACCGACAACCATCTTGACGGAAACGCTTCACTATAGTGGGGCGGAGCACGTAAAGCTTACGTAATGACGTAATGAGTTATTGACAAATCCGCACAAGTTCCCAGTTCCTAGTTTTTTAACTTTATTCGGACCCACCCCAACGACAAAGTATGTCTTTTTTTTAATTTATTTTGACACCAATGCGGATAATAATATATCCGATAATTCTTTGACTGATTCCATTTTATCTAGATCATAAGATACGACGATACAAGATCGTGCTTTTGTATAAATCCCTTTTTGTTTAATGTATATGTTCATATTTTAATACACTTCCATTTTAACATTGCAGACTTTCAACACATTAAAAAACATAGCTGGTATGGAGGCTAAAATACGAGGTTTGAAAATCCACAAAGGGCTGGGATGCCTGGGAACAAAGCTGGGCAGGATCAGATCATAGAGTTTGGTTAATAAGCAGAGGTAACCGGATTGGCAACAATATAGAGTCTAGCAATGATAGACACTTGTATTCAATAAAAGGAGGAATTAGTTAGGGTATGATATGAAGTGGGGAAATAACAAGTCATAGTAAATTAACTGATACAACATATATAACAGGGAAGCATCAGTCTTGATAATGTGATTATTGTAATCAACAAGAGACAAGAGTTGAGTTTATAATCATGATATGTTTTATGAAGAAGAAGTTTAACTATAACCACTAGAATAATCATCGTCAGATACAAGGAACATCATGGCATAGGATTCTTAAAAAAATCCAAAATTTTTTAAATAAATTAAGAAGGTAGACGAAGAACTTGTTCCAGAAGTTGTCAGTCATACAACTCTTATGATGCCAGCTGCCATTTAACCCTAAAGAAGAATAAGGAGGCCGAGGAGAAAATATGGATAGAAGATATCCAGTTCATAAGCAAACGTGTGAGAGAAAATTCATTGAATTATTTTCTCTCTGTAGTGCATAGTATAAACGAAATCAAGGATTCTGGTGGAATGTTCTTGCATATCAGGGATCAAGCCTAAGCTGGCTGGAAACCTGTGATCTAAGAATCAGTCGCTGACATAACCACACGAACAAGGGACTGTTGTGGGAAGTCTTTGTGAAGCACTACAATACAGAGTTCCATTCACAAATGCAACGTTAACCTTGTCCAGAGGCGGTATCCGTCATCCCTTTGACCGTCAGTCCGTCAGTGCCAGAACATTTATTCATTTGTTTATTTTCTGGAATTAAATTAAGTTGATTGGACAAAACACAAGCGGTCTGCATTTTTAAAAACATATTCATCTTTCATTAGGGTTGTTGTTTTTAGTTTATTTCCCATACGATGTACATTTTTCTTTATGTAAAAGTATGCTGTGACTTTCATTTAGACATGATAATGATAGAAAAGTAAAATAAATTAAATAAACCTTTCCATTCAGTACATGTATCTCGTGTTTGTTGTACATTATTTATCTTAATTCATTTATCGCCCATTATATGTCTGTAAAATATATTTTTAATATATATATCGGGAAATATAAACACGCCTGGGTCACAGATAATGTCAATCAAATGGGTCACCTCGAAAACAACTGCAAGCCTCACCTGGGCCAGCTGTGGTTGAAACACCTGGCTCGGATTACAGCTGCACAGGGAGACAAGGGGCAGGACTATGAGCCAAAATAACTCAAGGCAGTGCGCAGCTATGACTTCACGTCTGAAGCAGCCGTAGCAGGAGAGAACAATCCGACTCCAGGAAGAAGAGAGGCTTTGAACGGACCACAAATTTCCTCCCGAGTTTGGAACAAAAGAACAGACGAACTCTCAAGTTTTTCAGAGAAGAAAGTTTCTACTTTCCTTCGTGGCGCAGCGCAGGCAGACTGCGCCTATCTGCGTGGAAAATACTGCGAGAGGTAAAGACTCACGATTAATTATGTTTCATTTGGATATCATGTCTGTGTTGTTGAGAATAGTTGGTGTGGCTTTTTTTATTTTTTATTATTTTTTACTTTGCAGCCAGTTTTAAGTCGTATAAACGCATTTTCAGTACTTCGCCTGCGTAGATTTCTTCATGGTTTTCTTGTTCCTTGTGAGGAGTTTTGTATGCGAGGAGGAGCTTGTTCTTTAATGAAAATCAGATGTTGCCAGCGGTGCATGGCATACCATACCTCAAGCGCTGCTCAGAATTTAGCTGGACATTGACAAACCGATGTGCTGCTGTGCACCACTCACAGCTATCTGCTCCAAACAAACCCTAAAGACAGACATCCGAACCGCACTGACCTGTAGGAGTTGTTTTATGTGATGTTATTGTGTGATGTTGTCCATTTTATGACCTGCTCTTAGTAACTTTTCTTACCAGTAGTCTGAAGGTGAAGTTTCTCATGCATTGATTCAAGTGACTGCATGTTCTGTGCTGAACTGTGTCAGCCTCATTTACATGACTAAACCCTGCATAACTGCAAGCAAACCAAACCTTCCTGTTCAAGTGGAACTTTTCCAACTTCTGTGCTTCATCAAAGTTCAAAACCAGCCAAGTTGCATTGTACCATGCACTTGCTGCAACCTGTTGCCATAGAAATTATAATGAAAACTCTATTCATAGCACCTATAATTTTAAAAGCCTGCATGTACACACATGCAAATGACCCTGCTGTGCTCCGCAGCTTGAGCATGATAAACTCTTGGAACCAGAATGGGAATGCAACCTGCTAAAAATGTCAGTTATTTTGTGTGGCGCCGAGAGATTCCTGAGCCACATGCTGTGCAGAACAGCATTGCTCTCGAAGCGGATTACTGGCACAAAGCTCGACAGCATTAAGTCAAAGTAAGGTCTGCAACATCATGAGCCAAAAAGAGGAATGTATGCAAGTTAAGGTGCAGCATGAAAAGTGACATTATCGTCTCAGAAACACTTTTGGACTAAGATATACAAAGTCTGTGTTCTATTAGGTCTGCAGGGATTAGTTTGTCATCCATAGCTTGAGAGGATCAGGTGATTGTATTGAGTACGATCTTTGATAATGACAGTTACTGTCATGGACAGATTACGTACACGGGTGAGCAATCTAATGACTAAGGTCAAGGTGTCATACAAAGAGCTTTAGGTGGAGTTTTTTTTGTTAAAAACAACTGTTGAAGCCTGAAAGTCTACGCAGGTAAATCAAGGCAGCGTTAATCAGTTTTCCACTCATGGTATCTGGGAGAGAAAACCTGGAACTCGTCTTTTCAAAGCAGATTAGTTCTCATTTTTGAGTCTTAAGGGAATTTAACTGAATAAGCTTTTGGATAAGAGTCCCTTTGTATGGGTTGCAGATAATTATGATGAAACCATTGGTGCATCATGATATCAGCCCTATGACACAGATTCCTGATATTTTACTCAATGGTGACACTGTACCTCCCACACGGTTAATGTCCCATCAGAATCCTGTCATGTCCTTTTTTCTTTTAAAGCGATACCTATTACCTGAGATAGTGGCGAGGCTGTGTAAACATTACATCTAATGGTGTCTTTGTTGTTGGTATTCTGACAGAAGTAATGATATTCCTTTTGTCTCAAATCAAGTTGTGTGAAAGCTTATGGAGATTATAGTCCAGTCAGCTCATTGGTGGATTTACATGGGTTGTGTTGTCTGTACAGACTCAGGTTTTATGGTCAAAGAAGTCCCAAAGAAAAATGGTTTTATCAGATTTTTCTTAAATACTTTTGTCCTGGCCAAATTCCCAACCTCAACACAGGCAGAAAGGTCTGGAGGAAGGACACATGGGAGGAACCGACAATTGTGAAACGGGATAACGAGGAAATGAATGAATAGTCGGATGGAAATAAGGAGTTCAGCAGAAACTAGAGACTCACTTGGATGTGTAATCTTCAATTGTTGTAAGAGGTCATGAATGGGAAAAGGGAGGGACTGCTTACAGTTATAATCAGACACACCCTGGCATTCTTCAAAGGCTAATGATTATTGTCTTCAAACCCTAAATTCTGCCTCCCACGGAACCCTTTAGCTTTTCACGGTGTCCTTTTACACATTTTCTGAGTTTCGTTTGCATAAGGTTGTTCTTTTGAGTCACGTTTTCGTCTTGTGGCTTTCCTCTTGGCTGCACTGCCAGAGTTAATTGTACAATTAGTCAAACCAGAGGACATTTTAATTTATGCACTGGAAAGGAATTGGAATGAAAATGAATATGAGGTTTTCCACAAAACCTCTGGAGAAAGCAAAGTGAGCAGCGAGCCAGGAATAGACGAAACTGATGCCACAGTGGCTTCAAGCTGTCAGTTCACTTTAAACTTTAAGATGATTAATCATAAGTTAGCCCATATGTTTATCTTTACATCCTCTAATGCATGTTTACAGAATGTTAACAGTTAGCACACTCTGCATACTGCATGTGTGGCGGCTGCTGCTCCCACAAAAGGGTTTAAATAAACACTCATAATGGAAAGTTTAGTCTCTGTTTTTTCATCTTTTTATTCATTTTTCAGCTTGGCTTATTTGCACACAGTAAAACGCCCTGATAAGGGGAGAGAAGGGAAATGAGAAGCACATGCCTGACATGACTTGTGGAGATAAAACATAAACAAGGAGAAAGGAGAGAAAGCCATTTTCTCTCAATTTCAAAATGAGTTCAAGGAAACAAGCATATAGAATGAAAAAGTCTAGAGCCATTCCTTATTTATATTTTATAAAGACAAAAGGAAATAGGAGCCGTGATTATTTACAAGTACAAGCATATATAAAAATACAGTATGTAAGAAAACAGAGTTTGTTCAGTTCTAAGCAGCTTTAAAGTGAATATCTGGTCTGAGCTCCTTTATTCTCCAACACAGCCTGAACCCTCTGAGACCAGCTTTCTGTCATTTCTTTAAGGAGTCTTCAGGAATAGTTCTCCAGGCTTCTTGAAGGACATCCCAAAGCTCTTCTTTGGATGTGGGCTGCCTTTTGTTCCGTTCTCTGTCAGATGATCCCACACTGCTTCAATAATGTTGAGGTCCGGGCTCTGGGGAGGATTCATCCCTCCATAAGACCTGTTGCCACTGATTTTCAGTCCACTTCTTGTGTCATTTGGCACAGCTCAGCCTTTTCTCCCTGTTTCCCTTCCTTAAGAACGGCTTCTTGACAGCCACCCTTCCATGGAGACCATTTCTGATGAGGCTTGGGCCAACAGTAGATGGATCAGCTGAAGGTCCAGATGCATCTCTCAGGTCCTGTCAGGTCACAGCTGGATTTTTTCCTCTTTCTTAAGGACATCACTTTCAGATCCTGTTCATCTGCTGGAGATAGTTTTTTAGGCCTGACACTTCTTCTTTTGTCCTCCACTTGTCCAGTTTTAATCTATTGCTCTTTTAAAATCACTTTGTCCAGCTGTGTTCTGATTCTGGACCCAGAAACAAAGATACTATTTAAAACCTGCAAAGTTGTCCAGTATGTGGACACCAGTTCATCTTTTAAGTAAGGTGTTTATTTTAAAACTGGAATGATTCATAGGCCGGTGTTAAGTGGCTTTAACAAACAAAAGATCTCTTTTCACTGAAAGTGTTTAGGTACACGGACATAACTGAAAAAGAACGCAAACGCCTGGGGAACTATTGCTCAATATTATATGACAGCCTGGATCCCCCGAAGCAAATTATGAAGAAATGAAGGCTGGTTCATGACTTTTCACTGTCTGTTTCTTGATTACTTATAACACTTTTCCTTATTTCCTGAAGTCAGAATTGATAAAAAGGGGAAATACGAAAGTGTTTTATTCGCAAAAGCATTTAATAATTACATCTTGAATAGAATTAAATCAAACCTAGTTTTGAGAGTGATGTGGCTGTGCATGAGCACTACAATCAGCACATTCAGTCCAGCAAGCAGCGAAGCGCTTTGGTAAATGTATTGCCAGGCAGTTATGGGAGGGTTCAGGGTTGACCTTTGTGCATCAGTGAGTCTTTCTGTGTGAGCTGCTCTTGACAGAGATAAGAGGCCGTGTTGGAGAATGCCTTTTTGGGAGGCGTGGTGAGGAATGTGAGCCTGCAAACAGGCCTGACAGAACTATGACAAGTTCTTGCTCAGTCAAGTACAACACACAGTGTGAAGGACGCTTATTATCAGACTGAGCTGTACACTTTCATTTGTTGGTCTTATATAACACTTTTTCCCCTTCAGCCCTGGCCAGTGGTCAGCTGGTGTTGTCTGCTCATCCAGAGGCAGCGAAGGATAATGTTGGTTCAGCTTGGTCTAGGTTTAAGCTGCACTTAATATTTTCTGTAAAAACACATCTGGTATCACACGCAGGGCTTATTCTTGGTAAGATGTTATGTTTTCAGTAATTAAATGTTTTCATGAAGTCAAATTAAATGCCTACGTATTTCTATTTGTGCATTTTACTTTATCTCAGCTATAAACAAGTATTTAACCCAAGAATGAACAAAAAGTGGTTGGAGTAAGTTGGTCTTTTTGCAGTGGGTTGCTGCCCCTTTTGCATCTGTTTTTAACAGGAAACATGTACATCTGCTGCGACAAATAACAATTTAACAACAGTCAGCCTTAATATGCAAACATTTTCTTTTTGTCTGATATGAATATCATGTTCTGTTTAGACTACGAAGCTTTTATCTTAAACCACATGAAGACTCGGAAGTCTTACTAACTAAATATTCTCCATAATAGTCAAAGTACTTGAACAGGTTCTTGAGCATTTCAGAGTCAAAGATGCACTAATAACTTATCGTGTTTTATGAAGTATTTGCTACAGAGCAGTAATTTTATTGTAATATGGAATAATCAAGATATCTGACGATAATTTACTTCTTTATATGGATAATTTAACAGGAATGTTATCAAGCAGATTCTCAGTTCTCAAGGAACTTTTTGCATCCCGACGGGACAAACCGATACAGTTTTTCCAGTATTTGCCGCCTACAATGTGTCATCCACACAACCAGCTGTGTTTTTTACCGTCTGAAACTGGCGTTCAGGCCGATCAGTCATGTCTGAGGTTATGCTGTAAAACCTGCACCACTGATTTAAGTGAGCGAGTTAAATGAGCAACCATCTGTTAAATTGCTGTTTTTCACTGCCAACACTGTCAGAGATGAGTGACTTGTTTAGACACGGCGAGCATTCAGGTTATTTCGTTTAGCGCTTGAAGGAGGTTACAGATGGGTGTATACAGCAGAGGAGAAAGGGGAGGCGTTAACACTTTAACGTACAAAGACAAGACTTAATGCTAGTGTGTAAAAGTGTCTTAGACTAAGTGGAACCCTATTGTTATATTGTTATATTTTACATGGGGATTGCCTATAAAATGTCTCTCAATGCACACGAATGCCACAAAATGGTGAAAGCGTTGTGATTAGGGAAATAAAAAAAAGAGAGCTACTTTTTTTCCTGACAGCTGCACTGTTTTTCTCTTTCAGGAGCAGAGCTCTACCACCTTCCAGCCATGAGCTCTCAGGGAAGCTACGGCAGCAACATGCTGTGTGAGTTTCCACAGACCCTTTATTTGTCTTTTGGCTCAGCTTTTATTTGTGCACATGGGAGTAATGTCCTGCTCTAATTGTCTGTGCTACTTCTGTGGTTCATATTCAGTCCAGACCATGAATGATGACCTGAATGCCTCGCTGGCTGTAGCAGACGAGCTGTCCAGAGAATTTGACTCCCTGCTGAATGAGGCCTCCTCCAACAACAACAACACAACATCTGGGTCTCAGGTACACACATATACACACATTACGTTTACATTAATCTCCTTGTTTAGCTCGGTTTGGGTAAATGTTTTGTATTACATTGTAATTACATACATATTATTTATAAAAAGAGAAATTATGGCACGGTGTAAAATATATCAATTTGAATTTAATTTCGGCAAGCATTTTTGTTAAAAAGTGGGGAAATTAGCTTGTTTTTACCACTGATCTGCATCAGCTTTTCTTTTAATGACAAGAGTTTCGGTCAAAACAGTCGAAACAGAATCTGAACAAAGCACAAGACTTCTGGAACAATGTCCTTTGGACAGACCAGAGCAAAGTGGAGATGTTTGGTCATAATGCACAGCAGCACGTTTGGAGGAAACCAAACACAGCATATCAGCACAAACACCTCATACCAGCTGTCAAGCACGGTGGTGGAGGGCTGATGATCTGGGCTGGTTCTGCAGCCACAGGACCTGGGCACCTTGCAGTCATTGAGTCCACCATGAACTCCTCTGGATACCAAAGTATTCTAGAGTCAGATGTGAGGCCATCTGTCCCACAGCTAAAGCTGGGCTGAAACTGGCTCATCAACAGGACAAAGATCCCAAACACAGCAGCAGATCTACAGCAGAATGTGGGAAAAAGGAAAGAATCAAGGTGCTGCAATGGTCCAGTCAGAGTCCAGACCTCAGCCTGATCTCAATTTCATGCAATGAATTGAAACTGCACGGTTTGCCTCTGTGTAACCTATCCTGGGTGTACTCTTGCTCAATGACAGAAAGGCTGAATTGGATTAAGCGGGAATAGAAAATGGAAGGATTTCATGTACTGCCAGTAACTGTTCACGACAACAAGCTGTAAATAAAATAAAGGGTTAACTCATTCTTGCTGAAATTAAACTTAAATCTTATTGTAATGTAACAAAAAATCATCTCTCCTCAGACCAGTTCCACTCTCTCCAGAGAGGAGCCTAAATCTGCAGAATCCTACAGCATCTCCAGCTCTTCATATGTGTCAGATCACAGTTCTAATGGCAGCCCCCGTTCGAAACCTTTCTCTTCAAGCTCAACATTGGTTCATCCTGTTGACTCTGGCATCCTGAGTCGCAGAAATACATCATCACCTCCTGGCCTCTCCAACAGCCCAGTCTCATCTCCAAAGATCAGTAGGAAGACACACTCTCCACTTCCTCGAATTGCATCCGACAGCTACTTGATTTCTCCTGAGAGACTCAAACAGTTACCTCACACTCAACCGCACGGTTCACCGGATCGCTCTTTTAACCTGCTGAGTCCTTATGAGAGCAGCCACATGGGCGGTAGGTCACCCCGGCACGACAGGGTTCCCTCTCCGCTGCTTTTCAGAAGTCTCTCTCCTTTGCCTCTCAATCAGTCAGCATCCAGCACACTTCCTCGAAATTTCACAAGTTTCAGGCAACCAGGTAAGAGGCTGTTCTTATCCAATGAGATAAATAATTCTAATTATCACAAGTTAAAATAATGTTTGTTCCCTTTTTCATCATTTTTAGTTAATGATAATCCTTCTTTCAAGCAATAGAACTATTTTTGTGTGTTACAACCTTGGATTATTTTTATTATTGTCACTTTCGATCCCTTTATCTAAGATGAGAACATGCAACGGCAAAAAAGTCCAAGCAAGTGGAATGAAACTGATCTGGATGTGTCCTACGAGAAGAAACCTCACCACACCTATGATAGTGGGTTGATTTCTTCTACTTTTTCTTTGTCTGATTTGAATCAGTCTCTTCCCTTTAATCTGAACACTTTCTTATTGCAGAGACGGAGTGGCTGCGGCAGTCTGTGCCAAATAGCAACTGGCGAGAATCCAATCTCGATGGCCCTCCTCGCTCCTCAAGCCCCAAAAAGGTGGGCAATATTACTTTAAATGTTACTCCTAAGCCCCTTGAGCTCTTGAAAAGCCTCAGATATCAACAAAATGCAAGTGACTTCAGGTCTCCTCACATTGTTCTTCACAGATGAGAACAAACTGAGGAGTCAATGGGTTGGCTTTTTTTTATATCTTCAATTAAAAAAAAAAACAAATCATGACATTTCTTCCTGGTTTTGTGACATCTAACGCAGCTTGTAATTGGATAATCTCCCATCTTGGCATGTTTGTGCTTGTGACCCGCTGGATTAGATACTCCAAAGTATGTTGTGACAGAAAACCATCTTTGGCATGTGCAAACACACAATGCCAAAACCAAAACCTGTCAGTCCTGTTAATACAGTAGTCTTTAAACTGTTTTTTAATGTGTTTACAGGATCTACGTCCAAATTTCCACCAGGGTTCCTACAGTTCTCTCCCCCGTAATGCTCGTATATCAGTACCACCAGATGCTTCGCCCCAGGCAATCTCCCCATACAACTTTCAGCCCATCTCCCGCATTTCTATTCCTCCGGCTTCTGCTCAGTCCCGCCAGCGTAAGCCCATTCCTCTCTCTGTCATCCTGCGTCTTCAAAACCCTCATTGGGAGGCAATGGCAACCCACCACCCCAAAGTCCTGGGAGGAGAAGGACACGCGGCATCTTACCAACCAGCCGTACCCGCTCAGAGGGACTTCTATCATCAACCTGTTTTCCAGCCACAGCAGCAGCCTCCTGAGCTGAGACAGCCAGCTATTTACAGTGACGGTAAAACACCTTTTAATACCTGCCACTACCAGGACATTTCTATGATGTATCGGCATAGCTTTGTGCTATAAATGTGGTTTGTATCCATGTTTGCAGCACTGAACCCAGGGGACGTTGAAGCAGAGTTAGAGCGCCTGGAATATAGTCATAGTTTTCCAACGATTATGGAGAATCCTGCCATGCCAGCGGGTGGCGGGGAGGTCCAGCACACCACGCCCCCTGCACCCCGTCCCCTGAGCCCCACCAGGCTGCAGCCAGTTGTGGCCCCTGAGGCCCAAAGCCAAGAGATCCCCAGTCTGGAAGAACTGCTTCGCATCAGAGCTGAAATCCCTCGGGCACTAAAGAGACGCGGATCTGTGGATCATTCACAGCGCCTGAAGAAGGCCTCGCACTACCAGCCAAACCAGTACAAAAACCTCATCAACAAGCTTTTTCGGAAGAAGGATAACCGCCAAAAGGAGGAGCATGAAAGCGAGACCAGCAGCTCCTCTGATGGGGAAGACATTGCTGCACGCCCCCCCCCCAAACGTCCATCTCAGTCGTCCGCATTGATTCCACAAGATGTCAAAGTAAGAAGTCACCTCACACATTTTTCTCTGTGGTAGGACTTTTCTTTATGTCTGGTTCAACTTATCTGTGTGTTCCTTCAGAATTACCACTCAATTCTGCGGCGGCCCAAACAGGATCGCAAGAGTTCTGGGAGGCGAGCTCGTCTCAGCCCGCTGATCCTGCTCCTGGATGGAGCGCTCGTGGGGGAGCTGGACACGGTGCAGAGGGCTGTGCAGCAGGTGCGTGTGTTGAGTTTCAGTCGAGCTCCTCCCGTTAATGATCCCAAAATACTAAAGCCCAACCCCAGAAGAACAGGCAGATTTTCTTTAGATGAATTAAGGAGTAGTGGTCATCTCGCTCTGGAGTGTTTGGGGGGATTTTGATGCTCTTTGTTACCCAATAGGAAATGGTTACTTATCCCTGTGAGATAGACGCAAAGGCAGTGCCAAGGGGGCGAGATTGGACCTAAACCCAGTCAGCAATCATACAAATTATACATTTTTCAGTGATAAAACAGTTGTTTTACAGGATAAGCTCTATTGATATTAAAGGATCACTTACCTGAGTAATTATAGTTACATTAGAACAAAGGAAATAATGCACTCTGTTATTTCAGGTACACTGTTTTCCACAGTTTTAGTTTCTTATCAGAGTCCATTGACATGTTTCATAGTGAGAAAACTCAGAGGCAGCTGAGTGAATAGCTACAAGTGGTGTTCCAGCTGTAGATTTTGACACTAAGATGAATTGAAACATTACAGTTTCTGAAGGACGGTACGCTGAGCATGCATTCCTATGAGTAATGTTTCCTCTTTGCCTGCAAGTCAGCACAATAGCTTTTAGAAGTCTGGGGTTTCTCAAGGACATTCTTGCAGTTTTGTTGGTTTTAGACATGGAAGAAAAGCTTTTGGTTTAGCGACTTTATATGTAAAAAGGGGTAGAAAGCTTTGTCTTTCAGTACAGTTGAGGTTTACTTGTGTTGAATATTTTCCACAGATGACTGACCCCAGCCAGCCGAATGATGAGGGCATCACTGGCTTACATAATGCCATCTGTGGGGGGCATTACAACGTGGTGGACTTCCTGGTCCGCATTGGAGCCAACGTTAGTGCACCAGACAGCCATGGCTGGTCAGTATTTACTTTTAAACTTGCATCCTTTCTTTCAAACGTTATGAAAGGTTTGTGTAACTGTTCATCTGAGGTTATGTCAGGTACAGAGATGTCCAAAGTGAGGATTTTTCAGGACTTTGTTCCTGCTTGTAGCTGATTGCTGCTGTTTGTTTGGCCCTCAGGACCCCGCTGCATTGCGCAGCCTCGTGTAATGACCGTAGTCTGTGTGAGTATTTGATAAGGAATGGAGCTGCTGTCATGGCCAGGACGGAGAGCGATGGCGCTACCGCCTCTCAAAAATGTGATCCTTACGCAAACGGCTTTGAGGAGTGTGAAAGTCTCCTCAGGGGTGAGGCGACACATGCAATAAACACCTTTTCAATCGAATCGTCTGCCAGCATGCAAATAATAGTTGTGTGAGCTAAACTTGACGGGGTGGAAGTATTAAAATGTTAAGCTCAGTGTTGTGTGGTTTTAATCTGTGGTTTTAACTGGTGGTTGACTCAGTTTTGCCACAGTCACATTCCTGGAAGTTGACTTTGATGTTACTGATCATTTTAATGAAGATTAAATCTTCTGTTTATGTTTCATGTCACATCTGTTTTTACTGGCAGTGTGTCAAAAGATTTTCACTTTAAAACTTATTCATACCCAAGTAAAGATGTGGAAAATGCAAATTGAGAAATTTTCTAAAATCCAACCGAAACTTTAATCTATTAATTATTAATTAATCTTTAACCTTAATTTGGTGCAAAAAGGGCATGATTTTGGACTCAAAAGTTTGGATAAAGGCATATTCAAATTGTGTTTTATCAGCTGTTTTTAAATGATACTTTGTTTAGGAACTAAACATTTAAATTAATTAAATCTATGTCCATTCATGGTCAGTACAAAGTTTCAGCTGGGTTATGCTTCAACAGCATGTGTCATTGTCTTTTTATTCTCCTCGTGCTTCAAAATGTCTGTTCACAAACTAATGGATGACATCACGGTGGCTCCACCCACTAACATATTAAAGACAGGTTTAACAATGAAGCTATTGTGAAAGATTCTGGTACTTTAATTGTAAATCATCTGTATATATCCTGCTTTCTTCATGGTTTCAGGTATGGAAGAGGCCATGGGGGTGGAGAACAGCGGAGTGCTGTATGCTCTGTGGAGCTACCCAGCTCAGGCAGCCGATGAGCTGAGCTTCAAAGAGGGAGACATGGTCACCATCCTGAAGAAACCTGAAGGATCTGAGTGGTGGTGGACATCCCTTTGTGGAAGGGAAGGCTTTGTTCCCAATAACTATTTTGGGGTAAGATATTGGTCTTTCAATAAGTGGGTCAACAACATAAATATGCCGTTTTCACACATGAACACATGAAGGTTTTCTGGAGAATATGCTTAAACATCCATTCCAGGCTTCTTCCACAGCTGCTTTTTCATATACTCACTTCAGAGCAGGAGGTGTATTGTCACACCTGGAAACATGAGTAATACCTGTGCAAACACAGGACAAAAAGCGTGCCGAGACAGCTTTGTGTCAAGGAGCCTTATCTTCACATTGAGAAAGGACGATTACGCTTTTTTATGAGTGTTCTCCTGTTGCTCAAGACCATATGTATCTGAATATATGCATAATATCGTCACACATGTGGTGAGCAACATACAAGTCAGCAGAAAAGAAACGTAAAGTGTTTGCTGCTGTAAAATCACACAACTCACTGATCTTCAGGCTTCTTTTAAGCCAGATGGGTTTTCTGCACGTTCTGCCCCCTTTCAGAGCTGAGGTGCATGTGTGAAAACGGTCGTAGTGAAGCAGAAAAAAAGAGTGACATGTGTCTTTTTCTTTTTTCAGCTTTTCCCAAAGGTCCGTCCAAAATCTCTCTGCTAAGTGGTTTCTTGAAGATCAAGATCATGGCTGTTTGTGTCTGTCTTGCAGAATTAGTTTTTGACATTTACTGACAAGGATAACTCACTTTTCATGTATACTGGCTCTGCTTTAGGGTATTTATCATGTAAAGCCACAACTCTACATTACCTCTCAGTTGAGCTTTCCGAAGCTTATAAAAGGATCATGTTCTGTGTCGTCCTGCTCAGCTGTGGTCAGGTCAGAAGTTGACTTAATCGACTCACTGGCTGGTTACTTATCAGAATGCAAACAGTGACTGCTGGTGCTCAGTCCATCCATCAGCGAGGTCAACGCTGGCATCAACAAACCCATGATCGCCCAGTTTAGAAACAGGCTGCCTGGCTGAGTTGGACCCTCTCATTACAGACATGTCTGCTCTTACATTCATGACCCATCACTAAGTGAAAGAGCCGCTTTTTTCATAGTATTTCTGAAGTGTAATCTGTGCAGATATGATTGTTAGCTTACATGGATGCCTTAGCTAGCCTGTGACAACAGAGGATGATTAGTCCTAATAATCACCATGTTCATGACTTCGGTAGCCAAATGTGATTTTGTAAGTTTAGGTAGTTTTTTTTGTTTTTTAAAACCAATGTGGCTGCAGTAGACTTCCCATAGCACTTCCAGCAGTATGGAATTATTAGTATTTTGATGGTTTCTGGTTTGTTTCAGTACTTGCACAATTCTTTTGTTCTATTTCTATGCTTGCTGTAAAGATAACTCATGTTGGAAAGGGAGTGTTATTTTCTCTGACAGTGAAACAGGTCATTTTCTGGATGTGTGTGTGTGTAAAACAAGTGTGATGCAATTATTATTTCTTTTCCAACATCTTTGTTGCCGGGGAATGCTGAAATATAACCATTTCTTAAATAGACCAAGTGACTAAGTGTTTAAGTATTAAAAAAAATCTAATTCTGGTTTCGAGTTGTCATTTAAATTTAACTGAAACTGTGTCCGTCACTGACCAGCTTACCAGCAGATGGCGCCGTGTAGCCAAGTTTAAATTCAGATCTGGTGGTCACCTGTGAAAAAGACAGTACACCCTCCTTCCACTGGAAGGTTTTATGTTTCAAATAGAAAAATAATGAAAATACATACAAACAAAACAGTATCTGGTCTTTACCAGGTCTTGAAATCAGATAAAACACAGTGTTATTATTTATTTAGTTAAAAAAAGTGTGTGAAAAACTAAGTGAACCCTTAATCCTTCCACTGGAATTAAGAGGGTAAGTAGCAGCCAGGTGCTGCGTATCAATGCTCTGATTAATTGATCATCGGTCAGTGTGAGCTCCTCTATAAAGGCAGTCAGATTGCTGCTCTGCAGCATTCAGGTGTGTGTTAACACGATGCTAAGGAGGAAAGACATCAGCTTCTCTATCATCTTAGAGAAGCAACTGTTGCTGGGATGATCAGATATGAAAGACCAACATTTATCACTTCTCTTTTGGGCATTATTTGTAATCCTCTATTGTTCTAGTTTAAAGTTATTTTTGCTTATTTCTTCTCTTTTCTTTTACACCACAGAGCATCCAGGCGACAGCCGTGATGCTTAAGGAATCAGTTAGTTACACTATTATGTTTAATTATGTTTTATTAAGTTTAATTAAGAGTATTTTCATTAATGAAGTCTGACACGGGCCTTTTCATCCGCAGCCTCTCTGTAACTCCACTCATTTTAGGAAAACACCTTGTGTGCCTTTAACACTGTTTGCTGCTACACTTTTAATATTTTTGTTACATGTTATGTGGATTATACAGATGATGATGCTGAGACAAATGCATACATTTACAATTTACTCACACTGTGGTGTGAAGCTGTGGTGAATTAATTCAGTGTTTCTGGTTAATAATTGAAGGGATGTAAGTTGACTGAGAGGTTAAGTGCTATGTGGCAGAATATTTTACCTCCTCTTGGCCCCAACTTTAGGATCAATGTACAGGAAAAAGAAACATGTTGTACTCATATATTATTTCCTTTTTTTTCGTCCAAGTCAACAACTGAATTTAAGAGGCGAGATCATGTGATTTATGATCAGAAATCCTCAACAAAGAAAGATTAATAGGAGTCAATGTATCACCCTCTCTGCATGTTTTTACATTTTCTCAGAAGTAACTTTTGCATTACCCAGAAAGGTTTTTGCTGTTTAAATCTGTGGTTGTTGCAGAAACTGAAATATATCTATTTCCAAACTGTGAGATTAGACTGCAATAAACAGTGCAGGAGTTTATCTTTAACTTATTACTATGTGTCACACTTCCTCCGCCTGCAACAACAAATGAGCACATTTTTTGGATTCATTTGGCCAAAAGCATTCAGTCAAAGTCAAGGCGCTTCTTTTTCCCTGCTTTTCTTTAAGGGTGCTTCTCTGGTAAAAGAAAAGTATCTGCAGCGGTGCTGATTCTGTTCAAGCAGAACTCATTTGATGCCTCATTGAAACACCATTATAAGCAGGTTGGAGCTAAATGAACTGCTTGTGATGTAGTCTGCAGCCAGTGGTTCAGGTTGAAGGAGCAGCTTGGTCTCTTCCCCAGCCTGGAGCATCTCATTCCTAACTGCATTAACCACTGACTCGCAACCCCTCATATTCTTTGATCTCAGACATGTCAGCCATTTTGAAAACCTGACAAGCCCACGAGACATGGCAGGACATTCCTGTGCTCATACAAGTACATAATTGTTCATAAGAGCAGATGAGCTTTATTGTTGTGAAGCAAAGACCAAAGCCAGCCAATCTCTGAATGGAGAAATCGAAAAGCTGAGACAATCAAATGGATGAGTGCGGTAGAGGTATGGAATATCTTAGTGAACACATCAGTCAATTTTCTGTTTGATAGGATGCTTGAGGAGAGATGTAAGAATAATCTATAAACTATCCATCCATGTGGAACGTGTGACATTTTACCTGCACCGACTGACAGGAATACAACCTGAAGTCTGTTCACTTCTACATAAAGCAGGAAAACATGCAGTCATGTGAAAAGAAAGTACACCCTGTTTTAATTCTACTTATCAGTAAGGATCGGTTTACTAATGAGGACATAATGTAAAAGCTTCTGTTACTGACCTGGTCTTAAAGGGAGGAAAATATAATTTCAGAGAAACAACAACGCCTGACATAAAACACTTTGTCATTATCGTTAAAAAAAAAGCCAAAATGCAGAAGCAAGTGTGTGAAAAACTAAGTGAAGCCTTCCTGCTTCCACAGGAATTAGGAGGGTCAGTAACAGCCAGGTGCTGCCGATCGATGCTCTGATTAACTGATCCTCAGTTAGTGTGAGCAGCTCTATAAAAGCAGGAGTTCTGTCAGTTTTCAGGTGTGTGTTAACATGATGCCAAGGAGGAAAGACATCAGCAATGATCTTAGAGAAGCAGCTGTTGCTGCCCATCAGTCTGGGAAGGGTTATAAGGCCATTTCCAAACTATCTGGAGTCCATCATTCTACAGAGAGAAAGATTATTCACAAGTGGAAAACATTCAGGACAGCTGTCAATCTTCCCAGGAGTGGACGTCCCAGCAAGTTCACCCCAAGGTGAAAAAGCCCAGAGCTACATCTCAGACTCCACAGGCCTCAGTTAGCATATTAAAGGTTAAAGGTCATGACAGCACAGTTAGAAAAAGACTGAACAAGGATGGCTTGTTTGGAGGGGCTGCAGGAGAAAGCCTCTTCTCTCTAAAAAGAACATGGCAGCACAGCTTAGGTTTGCAAAGCTGCATCTGAACAAAGCTCAAGACTTCTGGAACAATGTCCTTTGGACAGACCAGAGCAAAGTGGAGATGTTTGGTCATGATGCACAGAAAGGTGCTTCCACAAGCTGTTGGATCATGGGGTTCATTTAGTTTTTCACACACTGCTTCAGCATTTTGCTCTATTCTTGTTCAGACAGTGTAATCCTGTATGTCATGTGTTGTTGTTCACCTAAGACTGTTGTTCATGTCATTTTAAGAACTGGTAAGAGCTAGATTACTTCTGATTATGCCCTGATCCATTAATCCTTGGAAATAAAAGAGGGTGTGTTTTCTTTATCACACGACTGCAGAGACCTCACTTTAAAATAATGCCATATCCAAGACATTGCCACAGACGTGCCTGAGGTTTGACATGCTTTACCTTTGAGACAGCAACCCTGTGACCCACAGGTCATCAATGTTGTATGTGTCTGCTTATAAAGTATTGAGCAGATGTCTCTTTCACTTATCCTTATGGGGAGATCACTTCTGCTAGACCTGCAGCCGTAAAGTATCTCATAATGCGATCTCAGAAAAAGCAGTGCTTCATTATTTAGAGACAACAAACAAGTGTGTGTTTGTCTGGCTGTAAACACACAGCACCTGTGCATGTCTGGTTTCCCGCAGTCCAAATCAGAGCTTCTCTGTGTCTCCCATTTGTTGAGCTTGTAAGAGAGCCAGCAAACAGCCTTTGAGGCAAACGCTGTGTCACTCAGACACAGATGAGCAGACAGGTTTGTGGCCCTGCTAAAACAGTTACACTGAACTCCATCAGGTCCGTATCAAGGACACGACCCAAGATTTATGAAAAAAGAAACTAAAGACGGGACAAGGAGCCTACAAAAATGTTGCCTCCACTTGTGTTTCTGTCTTTTCCTTTTTCCGTTCCTGCCACGCTTCTTCCTGTGGTGTAATGAATAATAGAGGAGTGCTTGTCCTCCCTCGCTCCCCTAGTTAATCAGAGCTCGCCTGGCTGCCCTCCTCTCTGCCACTCCTTACTTTAATAAATCATTCAGGCCTTCAGGACGACAAGTGCGTCAGAGCAGGCGAAGCAAGAGCCATGCTGTTAAAAACCCTGCCATCTTCTCTCACAACAACCTCCTCCACTCTAAAACCAGAAACAGCCTTTCTCACTATCATCTCACTTTCCTCTGTGTGTCCTTCACTTTTTCTTCTCACGTCCTTCCCCCTCGTTTTTCTCTTGTATACCATCCCCACTCCATCTCTTCCCTTTGTCCCCTGGGTACCATTCCACTTAACCTGTTCAGCCCCAGGCCTCTTTCTGGGGTTCCTGCTCGAAGATTACGTGCCCAAGATTAACTGAGTTTATATCTGCAATTGCAATGTCTGTGTGAACCATTTTGGGATTAAAATAAAGCTAAATTTCATCATTTGTTGCCAGCAACACACTCAAAACAAGTTAAGAGAGAGGAAACTTGTTACTTACACAAAATACAAGTAAAAGCATTCTGGAAGATTCTCCAACCAGCAGATTACCTGCTGACAGGTGAGGGTGTCATGATTGGGTATAAAAGGAGCATCCGCCAAAGGTTTAGTCTTTCCTACAAGGATGGGTCGTGGCTCCATCAGAGAATCATCAAGAACTTTGGTCTTTCAGCATCTACAGAGCAGGATATTGTGAAAAGTTCAGGGAGTCTGGGGAAATCTCAGTGTGGAAAGGCCAGGAGGAGCTTGGAAAAGCATTTTTCACTCAACACAGTCCACGGCTGCATCCAGAAATGTGAGCTGAAGCTGTATCACACCAGGAGGAAGCCATATATCAGCTCTGTGCAGAACCACGGCCCAGTTCTCTGGACTCCAGCTCATCTCAGATGGACAGAAAGACAGTGGACACGTGTTCTGTGGGCAGATGAGTCCACGTTTCAGCTGCTTCTGGGAAAAACTGCTGAGAAAGAGCATCCAGCTGTTCTCAGAGAAAGGTTTAAAGCCAGCGTCTGTGATGGTCTGGGGCTGCATCAGAGTCCAGGGCATGGAGGGCTTCATCTGGGTGAAGGTACCACTGATGCACAGCTGGATGTTGGAGTTCTGTAGAGACAGATGCTGCCATCAAGGTGCCGTCTTTTCCCGGGAGGTCCGTGGTTATTTCAGCAGGACGATGCCAGACCTCATTCTGCAGGACTTCCAGCAGCTTCAGACACACAGAGTGTGTGAGCTCGGCTGCCTGCCTGCAGTCCACATCTGTCTCCTGCTGCAGATGTTGGAGCATCATGAAGAGGAGAACTTGTGGTTGTTGTTGTCTTGGATTCAGCATGAATGGATACAGATTCCTTTAAAAACCTGCAATAATTAATATCCTCAGTTCCCAAACCATTAAAAAGTGTCATTCAAAGGAAGCTGAAGGAACAACATGACTCTATAACAACTTTTACTGAGTGTGCAGCTGCATCGAATTCTCGATTTGTTTCTGTTTTCAAATACATTCAACCTGCTTTGATGACTTGTTTCTTTTGCCGTCAAAGTTCTACAGATCTTAGTTTTTGCTGCATTAAAGAAAATCCCAACTGTTCTGGAAATGCAGTTTGTACATCCAAGATCTGGTTGGATTTTGTACCACTGAGAGAAATCATTTGTTAGATGGTGTGTGCTGTCAAGCCATTGCTTTAGGGCAAAAAGCCTCTTAAAACCTCAATGTCTTTTCCCTGTTTATTGCCTTTGTGCAAAATATCTGCTTCTGCCAAGCAGACAGAGGTGAGATGGATCAGTCTTGTCCTCAAACTTCACTTTGAGGCCAGCATATTTTTCAAATGTTGATCTAATCCTTTGACAGGAAGCACTGCTCTGGTGCAGGGTCAGAGCCTCATTAAGAGCACCATCAGGGAATTATTTTGTGGAACAGACATTTGTAAGCTTCCACTAAAGCTTTTGTTTGCTCTTTGTAAATAAAAAAATCCTCTGTGGCTCTTCTTTGTTTCTTACCCTCCCTCACTGCCACAGCTCGTTTCTGGGTATCATTGCTTTATGTGAACAACCTCTGCATATTACTTTGTCTCGTCTACTCTCTCTATTGGCTGCTCCCAGCTTATTTCAGCCCTTTACAGACATACTGTATGTGCAGCAATTATTCTTAATTTGACTCCATTAAACCAAGCATCCCCCAAACACACACACACTGTCACAGACACACACTCCCACCTCCTTTGTGGGAGGATATTAATCATTTTAATTGCCAGTAGGCCTGAAGACCTCTATCCCATCCTCTGTCTCTCACCCTCTTTTCGAATGTTTTCCTCTTTGTTGCCTCCTTTTTCAGTCTCCTTGCCTATTTCCTCCTTACTTTCCCTCTCTTACGCACATGATTAAACTCAAGCTATTGCCTCACTAAGGCTCTTCTCTCACTTCGCAAATCTAATCCCCTTTAATGACCTATTAGGCCTTTATTTCATTACAGTCATCAAAATCTTGCAGAAATTCTCTGTAAGCACTGTACATGCATGTGTGTGTGTGTGTGTGCCTGCAAGCCTGAGTGTGTGCTGAGTATTCTCGGTTATGTGTGCATGCGCTGGTATTTACTGGCTGTCTGATTTGATTAGTGGCTGTTCTGTTGTCCCTTTCAAATGTTTATAGCAAGGGGCTGTTTCAGTTCACTCTGAGGTTAATGAATAACAGAGGGAAGGAGAGGGAATGTGTGGGCAACTTTGCTGCAACTGTGAAAATAAATTACAGGCCATGAAATAAAATGAGGGAGAGAGAAGAACAGGGGGTGGAGCGCAGAGGAGAATTGTGTAATATCATCATTTTGTGTGCTGACCTCATGCAGCCTTTTTTCGGTAAAGTGCTCATCAGACAACTTGACCTGGGCTGCCTGCTGTGTAATAAGATGAATAAGACTTGTGATCATGTTCTGTGCTCATGATGCAGTTCAACATATACTGGAGCAGAGAGCACCAACTGTAAGAGTCTACAGACCTACAAACATTTTTGTTTATTTAACATTTATTTTTGGCTAAATGTTAGCATCGGCATGCTAACATGTACAGTGTTTACATATGTGTGTTAGCATGCTACCATAAGACAATTTGGCTCAAAACACAGGATATAAGAATCTGAAGGTGAGACTATCCTCCTCTCAAAAACAACTTAATGTGTTGTTGTTTCTGGAATTACCTGCAATTACATTTAAAAAATGTACAACCTCTAGTGGATGTGAGAGGAATAGCATGTATTGCATGAAAAGGGCATCCATTAAGAGGACTGTGGCATCTTAAAAAGGATGTATTTCAGCCTCAGCCATGATATTTTTAATCTTAACCAAGTAGTTTTCATTTCTAGTTCCAACAAAGGGATGTTATTGGCTAAACCAACAGGGAAGGGACAGTTTGTTGACTGGCAACCCCAGAAATGGCTTTAAAACACTTTAAAAACAATGTATTTAATATCTAACATTGATTGCTTTCTCACCCTAATCAGGTAATGTCATTGGCTAAACCCCACCAGGAAGTGTATTAGTAAACTGTTGCAATATATTGACAGAGCATAACTCAGAAGTGGGAAAACAGTTGTTTCCTGTGGTTAAAAGCACTGTACATAATGGTACCAATTCAATTAAATTTAATTTTATTTATATAGCGCCAAATTACAACAATTGTCATCTCAAGGCACTTAAATAATATAGTCCAATTCAAGCCAATTGGAATTCAATTCATTGTAATCATAATCCAATTAATTCATAAAGAGCCAATTCAAAAATAATATCCTAGCTAAGGAAACCAACAGATTGCACCGCAACTGGTCTTCAGTCCAATCTCCCGTCCTGAGCCTGAGGGACTGTGGAAAGGAACGACTCCCTTTAACAGGAAGAAACCTCTGGCAGAACCAGAACCAGGAAGAAACCTCTGGCAGAACCAGAACCAGGAAGAAACCTCTGGCAGAACCAGGAAGAAACCTCTGGCAGAACCAGAACCAGGAAGAAACCTCTGGCAGAACCAGGAAGAAACCTCTGGCAGAACCAGAACCAGGAAGGGTGGCCATCCGCCTCGACCAGCTGGGGTTTGAGAAGTCAGAGAAGACAGAAAAGAGGGGGGAAAAACACCATAACACCATTCAAAGGATACCTGCTGGAACAGGGAAACACAAGTTAATAACCACAATAATGTCACATGTACATAATATCAATTGAGAAATTAAACAGGGAGAAAAAGAGAGCAAAGTGAGGAAAGGTGTGACAGATGAGGTCCCCCAGCAGTCTAAGCCTATAGCAGCTTAACTATGGGATGTTTCAGGATCACCTGAGCCATCCCTAACTATAAGCTTTATCAAAAAGGAAAGTTTTAAGCCTAATCTTAAAAATGGAAAGGGTGTCTGCTTCCCGGACATTTACTGGCAGCTTATTCCACAAGAGAGGGGCCTGATAACTGAAGGCTCTGCCTCCCATTCTACTTTTAGAAACTCTGGGAACAACAAGTAAACCTGCAGTTTGGGAGCAAAGTGCTCCGTTAGGAAAATACCTTACAATTAAATCTTTAAGATATGATGGAGCTCGGTCATTAAGAATGTATCTTACAATGAGATATCTTACCATCCACCTGGCTCCTTCTGAGGAAATGAAGCACTTAAGAATATCCTTTGGTCCACTCACATAAGTCGTATTTTCCTCTTTCCGGTTGGAGGGGAGGTAGAGGAAACACCTCTGGGTCTTATTCAAGGACATGAATCAAACTCCAGTGTGATCATTTCAACAGGAGGATTTGTTGATTCTAAGGTAATAAAAAATAGAAAATTAAGCAGTGATTAGATACTAATAAAGAAACAGTTTTTATTAACATAGTATAATGTTTTTTGTAGCTATTTAGTATTGTTACACTGCGTCTTTAAATAGTTTACTTGGATTTTTTTTCTGTTTACAATATATGACATGTAATAGAGCCGAACCGGACCGGGGGACAAGGAAAGAAGAAGAGGAAAGAAGAGGAAACAGAACAAAAATAGAAACAAAAACCAGACAACCAGCTGCTACACCTGTAAAAAAACAAAACAGACAACAATCCATGGTCTCTGAGGGGAATCCAGCCACCAGGAGCACCTGAAAGCAGACAAGCAGAGAAAAAACAAACACACAAACAAACAAAAACAAACACAAGAAGCGGAAATCGCATACAACACAACTGTGGATATAGATAGTTTACTTGGATTTAGATTATAATGAACTGGATTAAAATGGGTTTGAGATTATTTTGTCGTGACTGGTGGCAACATGGGTCAAACTGAATTGAAATGAATATACTAAACCTGAGTGTTTCAGTGCATAAACACTCCTGTATATGCGTCTCCTGCTGAGCTTTCCCGACTCTGTTGTCCTTGTGTCCCACAGCATTTCTCCACTCATGTACCATAGATAATTTAGGCTTCCCTCCAGAGCTTGAGAGCAGAACCAGGGCATTCATGGAAAGAAATGAAAGAGTCATGAGTCCCAGCCTCCCCCATGCATTGTCTTTCAGGGAGGCATGGAAGTACAAATGCAACATTTTCTCTGGTGGTGCATAAAAGCCAGCATCTGCACACAAATCAACCCTCATCAGCTGTGTGCAGACCAGACGGAAGATTGAGCTGCTGCATTTGCATTTTGCTCAGAGTGCTTGGCACACAAGCAGGATCTCTTGTTAGCGCTTCTTTGTAACAAGGATAATAGATTACATCCTGCTAAAATATCGATATATCCCCCAGAGCGGCGGGGCTGCTCCACAACAGAAAAGACAATAACAGGGCTGAGAGAACTGCTTCCAAGACACTTCAGCAAATGCATTTGGAATCTACACTGATTAAATGAATGTCATATTGAGGCCATACACCGGCTGAAAAGACATTTTATTACATTTCTGAACTCAAAAAAGCCTGAGATCATCATTTTCACACATGAAATGACCTCAACAGAGTCGAGAGAGTCACCCTGTTGAGAATCTTTGGGATGTACGTCCAACTCTCCGATCATAGAAACAACATTTTGATGAAAAATTAAATAAAGTCTAGATGAACGTTTTCACATTGCTGAAACTTATTGAAACAACGCCACAATGAGAGCTTAAAATTCAAGGTGGTCTGATGAAATATCAGGGCCTTGGAGTGCATTACAGGCTATAAAGTTCACATATATTGTAAGTAAATGTTATTTTTCAGGCTTCTCTTCAGGTTCATGATAAAAAAAACAGCGTTTAGAGTTTAAAAGCGTCAGCTTTTTAGAGGTTTACCCTAAAAAATTAAATGTGAAACACGTGAATGTCTGAATAACGAAACGGTTCAGTTACTGAATGTATTTTTGCAGAAACATCATAGACCTGTTGATTGTTGCACAGCTGACTGTCTCACATTATCTGAATTTATTTGCATGCAGAGCAGCTGAATCGTCCCCACATGAACTGGTGAATGTGTGAATTGACACATTTAGTGCTAAAGATCCGACCAGCCAGGATGCATGTTCGTCCCAGAGAGTGAACATGGCTCCACATTGAGCTACTTACTGCCCCACTTGAACCACACCCTTCCTCTCACCCTCCTTAACCTTCATCTTTGCTGAGGTTTCATTGTCACAGTATTCTTCTAGAAAGAAAATGTTGTAACAGAACTTAATTTCAGGTCTTAATTTCTTCTACTGTATGTGCAGATATGCTGTTGTGTGTCTCTCACTTCACTGCTGACCTTTCACCTTATTCACAAATCAGCTGATGGAAAATGTTTGATCAGCAAAGTGATTAGAGTGCCGCTGTCTGCTGGTGACATATATTAAACACCAGAGAGAGCATTTCCATGCAATCTGTTGGTTTCCTTAGCTCGGCAACTTTTTTTAAATTGGCTTTGTATGAGCTGGATTTGATTGGATTATGATTGTATCACAGCGGATTAGACTGCAGTTGACTTGAACTGGATCGTATCTTTGAAGTGCCTTGAGATGACGTTTGTTGTGCTTCATAAATAAAACTGAATTGAATTGAATGAAACGTGTTGGCGTCATATCTGAATAAGGAGTCTGCAGTTCTTCTGGAAGGTTTTGTGTCTGCAGTGAGACCAGTTTGGATCGACTAATGTTTACATATCATAGGAAGCAAATGAAAAATGAAAATGTTGGTGCATTTTAACCTGTTTGAAGTAAACAAACTGGGATGCGTAGTGTCAGAACTGGGAATGAACCCAAGACAAGCTGATAAGAACACATTATAAACCTGACAGACAGGCTAATGATCACTGTATTGCTGCAGCTCGATCACTTTTTGTTCACTGGGCAGTCGTGTTTGGATTTTGATGTTGGAGCTGACGGGGTTCTCAGGGACCTTTGAATGCCGCCGTGCCACAATGTTAAAGTCAGAAATCTCCGGGTAATCAATAACATCAGCAGCTTTTTACCATCTAAAAAAGGAATAGTGTCTAAACCAGACTTAGAAAGACTAATCCATGTGTTTGTCTCCAGCAGGTTAGTCTGCTGTAACGGCTGCTCACTGGGCTCTAAATGGACTGTAAGACAGCTGCAGGACATCCAGAACGCTGCTGCTCGAGTCCTGACTGGAACCAGGAAATACGACCACATTAGTCCGGTGCTCAGGTCTCTGCTCTGGCTTCCTGTCGCTCAGAGAATAGACTTTAAAACAGCTCAGAGAATAGACTTTAAAACAGCTCAGAGAATAGACTTTAAAACAGCTCAGAGGATAGACTTTAAAACAGCTCAGAGGATAGACTTTAAAACAGCTCAGAGAATAGACTTTAAAACAGCTCAGAGAATAGACTTTAAAACAGCTCAGAGAATAGACTTTAAAACAGCTCAGAGAATAGACTTTAAAACAGTTCTGCTCGTGTGCATCTCTGACATGTTAGAGCCATAAGAACCAGCTGGGACTCTGAGGACCTCAGGGAGGCGTCTCCTGCTGGTGCCCAGAGTCGGGACTAAACAGGTGAGGCTGCCTTTCAGGTTTATGCTCCTAAAATCTGGAAAAGTCCTCCAGAAGATGTGAAACAGGCCTCAACTCTGACAATGTTTAACTCCAGGCTGAAAACAGTTTATTTAGCTGTGCATATGACAACTGAAAGGATTTATCTGCACTCTTTGCTTTTAATTTAATTAATTAATGATTATTTTTTATATTTGTGGAATGATTTTATTTGTCTTCTTCTGATTCTATGTAGCTGTAAAGCACTTTGAATTGCCTTGTGTACGAATTGTGCTCTAAAAATAAACTTACCTTCTTGAAAGGAAAAAAAAACACTGCATGTTTGTGAACTTATTGTTCGTTCTTTAAATATCACTGTTTCCACCAACTTACTCTAAAGTGCAGGTTAAAAACACATTAAAAGTGTTGTTGAAACTGATTACTTTCAACATGGCTCAGGTGTGAACTGCTGCAGTCACAACTGGATCAGCACTGATAGCATTATTGGGTCAAGCATACTGAGGAGGGCTTTCAGGTTGAAAGGCAAAATGTCTTTAAAAATCAAGAAAATAAGTCCTTTTGTTTTCTATCAAGCAAGTAGGATTACCAAGGCCTGGATTACTGAACATCTTCATCAACATACAGCTTATGATTAGCTTTCAGAGGAATGTGACAGGTTGTGTTATTAGATAATAAAGATAATGACATTGCTGTCCAAACCTTCCACTTGCATGTTTTTCCTTATTCTCCTAAAAGCCAAATAACGATGAGTAAGTCAAATATAACACATTTCTCCATCTGATAACTGCACTTACTCCATCACTGCAATAAAACTGTCACAAGTAACACAGTTCATTATGACACTGTTCGACAAGCTTAAGCATGTAGAAAAGGAACATTTTCAGCTGCTTCCATCCACTGTCGCTATGTTTTACACAACAGCTACACGCTTGGTGTGTTGATACAAATTGTTATGGCGTGATTACATGTTGTTGTGAGAAAACTTTGGATCTAACGGTGAAAACGGTGCTTTCACAGACTAATGAAGCCATTAATGTTTCATATCTCGTGTCTGAAATGGCCCTTTTCTCACAATTTGAAACAATTTTCTGAGATCTGAATGAAATGTGTGTGACAGCTTTGGTCAAAATACCACAGAGAGGCAGTACAACAGTCCCCTTTCAAACTGGGAATGCACTGCTCTTTTGTAGCAGCTGGTTAGGGTGTGGAGGGACCTTTTAACCTTCCCCCAAATCTGGATATTAAACACTGAAAATACTATTAGAGCATACATCCATCCATTTTCAGGTCGCCAGTCCATCACAGAGACAAACAAGACAAACAACCACACAAACTCACTCCTAAGGATCATTTTAGAGGCACCAATTAAAAAAAAACATGCATGTTTTTTTGGACAGTGGGAGGAAGCCGGAGAACCCAGAGAGAACCCATTCATACAAGGGGAGAACATGCAGACTCCACACAGAAAGGCACCAGGTGGGGATCTATCAGAGCATTATTAGCTAAATTTACCATATAACTGCTGATGAGCATTAGCTGTAAATGGCAAAGCAAAAGGGAAGAGTAAGAGTTTCCTCTGAGCTCCCTCTGCAGCTGCACCTCTCTGCATGCTGCTCTTTCTTGACCCCCTCATTTCGTTTCTATTTGCACATAATGCAACAGAGGTGAGATGCCTTCGTAAGCCTCAGGTTATTCTACAACCTTCCCGACGCAGTTTTCTGCCTTTCTCACAGCACTCTCTGTTTTTTCTGTTATATGAGACAAAAGCATGTGTATGATGGAGAGGCTTAGACAAATAGCTTCGAGTGTGAGTCGTTAATATCAGATATTTTGTACCTTTAAACATTTTTTGTATGGTTATATTAGGATTTGATAGAAGTGAAATTTGGTTGTTCACATTCAGGCTGCTGCTTCATGTCTATGGCAAACAATACTGTGGGAACAATGTTATCTTTACACCAGCAAAGCATACGCTGCTCTCCTCCTATCATCAGTACCCTCATTTTATTTCTACCACAGAATCAATCTGCTTCCCACCCCCCTTCTCAGGTCTAACATGTAAAACACAGAGCTGCAGATGGAGGAAGATGGAGAGGAGAGGAAAAATAGGTGAGAGGGAAAATGAAGAAAGAAATGAAGAGCTGGAAAAAGAGTAATGAGGGGGGTGGGGGTGCTCAGACTAAAGAGAGTGTATTGATCTCTGCCTCATGATGGACTGAGAGGCCGTTTGTCACTCTGACAGCCAAAGACAAATAGAGCATCGGATTGGCAGATTTGCGGCTCTGTTGACCGGCTGGTAAGAACCAAACAACAGAAGAAAAACAAGAACCAGCCAAAATGTTAAACCCTTTCTGGGGGAGGGGGATTCAAGCTAAGAGCAGTGCACCTCATCAAATACTCAGCGTAAGCCCTGTGGATTTTAGGTTGATGGTGTCCAGCAATGCCTGAGCTTTATCCTCCCCTGAAAGAGGCTAAATAAGCAGGAGCCTGGAGCAGGGACGGGTTTTTTTTACATCTTGGAGATCTTAATGTGGACTGGCCTGGGAGACTAAAGAGGGTCACGGGGTGAAGTGGACACGAAAAGGCTGACAGAGAGTGGAGTCATCCTTGCTGTGGAGCATCTCTCTGCCTCATAATCACCACCTCCCTCCTTCAGCTTTTGTTCCCTCGCTGCTTTCATTGCTGCCTTTGTCCACTTTTACGTTTGTTTGACTCAGCATCATCATTTCTCATCTCATACTCGCACTTTGCCTGCAGATATTGCATTTGCAGCTTGTCCACTACCCTCAAATCAACTGCAAACACACATTTGTGTCACTGTGGCTAACCTTAAACCTCCCTACAGTCTTAACCCCAATCCTGAACTAAACCCAAAATCAAGCACTGACCCCAGTAATCCTCTTAAAGAAGTAAGACACATTATTAAGGCACATTATCCTCACTTCGCTTACGTTTGTCCTTTTGCTATTAATACGAGGACCACTGAGTAATTAAACAAACACGGTCACGCAACGGAGAGCAGGCTTTAGGACCCAGTTTTTCAGCCATAATAAGGTAAGCAGCAGCGCTGAGGGGAGATAAAAAACGAGAGGGAGAGGACAGGGGGGAGACCAGGAGGATAGAGGGACAGAGGAGGGGAAGAAGGGCTCTTTTGGAAAGTCAGAGAGGCAGAAGAAAGTTGCTCGTAGCAGCAACGAGGATTACATTGAAGACCTTCTCCTTCCTGTGCAGGAGAGGAGGAGCAGAGCATCGGGGATGTGCAGGAGAGGAGGAGCAGAGCATCGGGGATGTGCAGGAGAGGAGGAGAGTCTTTGACAAAGCACGCACGCACGCACGTTCGTGCCGCCGAGCTGCGCAGGTGGAACATCTTCATCCGAGCGGCTGAAGGAATGCTGACAACTTTGACTTCTACTCAACGCTTATTTGCAACTCCCACACAAACACCCTCTGTTCACATTTAGCCACGCACAGCTACGCGCGCGCGCGCACACGCTCGCATCTTCTGCGCACTCCCACGCTGAAAGAGAGCAAGTAGTAAGGCACGATCGGTGTCCGACAGCACGCTGTCCTGCGGACGGTTTCAGGTGGGACGCTTCATTTCTGGGCTTCTCCTCGGAGGTTTAATCTCGACAAGACAACGGAGCATCCAACGTGAAGGTGAGAAAACAAAGGCAAAGCTCGCAGTGTTTTCCATGTGATCGTTATTTAAGGACAGAAAATTAAATAAGAGGTTGAATGACGGCGTGCCTCAAGAATATAATAGAATAATATTTGTAAAACAGCATTTTCAACAATTATTTTGTCATTATTATTTATTCACATAAAACGTTTCTTGGCAATCATTTGTTCAGTTGGATTTTTCTACTACACGGTGTCATATCAGCCAGAGCACAATCAAAAAGCTTTTTTTTTTAGCAGTTTTCCCATGAAACACTTGAGGAGGAGAGGAGGCTGCTTCGGAGCGGGACCCCAGCGGCAGCAGAACAGCCCCCCTGTGTGCACAGCTCCGCTCCTTTGTTTACCTTTGTGTGGCTCTTTAGTGCTGTACTACAAGCCAAATGTGCAGAACCACAGCAGAGTCGTGCAGACGACCTGCATCTTTGTCCAGGTAGAAAATCTGGACGTGTGCAGGGGCCATGAAAGACAAAAGGCGCTCCGAGAGCTTTCAAAGGACGTTCAGTGTATTTCGCTTGCCAGCAGTCCTAATTAAGAGCAGGGCTTTTCTCTGTTGGGGGTGTGCTGTGGGGGAGGGGGGTACAAACACCAAGCCTTCTGTGGGTGATGATGAGGATGAGATCCTATACATCACTGCTCATGTGGAGATCTGCTCAAAGCTAATTACCTCATTCAGCTGCACATGCATCATAATGACATGCTTGTTTGGTTATTTTTGAGGGCATCACATTAAAATGTGTTCCCTAAAGGCTTAACTTGACCTTAATTTCAACTGCTATGTCCAGAAAGTTGAACCAAATCAAAGTCTTCAGTTTTTGCCAGCACAGACTCAACATAAAGGAAAGTGCAGGTCACGATGCTGCAGTACGACAGGTGTAAACTCAGTCTGGATAACATCTGTGCAGCCTCTGTACAGCGTCTTAGGCTGCGCTAATCATTGTGGCAGTTTGGCAACTCATGTCAACTCACGTCAGTGTTAGCAGTCGTGTTCACAGGCTTTATTTCTAACAAGGGACAACAGATTTCTTCAAACAACAACCGGCAAGTGTCAGCCGCAGTGTTCATCATTTGGTTTTAAGGGCCTCAGACACACCTACGCATGCATAATTCTTTATTCATTTCTCTTTAATTTCATTAAACCATTAAAGACATCAAAACTATGAGACAAAGCATTTGGAATTAAAAAAATAACAACAAAGCACTTCAAAGAAGCCACTTTTTGCTTTGATGAAGGCACCCTCTTGGTGTTCTCTCAGCCAGCCTAATGAGGTAATCACCTGGAAAGCTTTTCCAACTGTCCCATAGGAGCTCCCAGATATGTGAAGCTCTGCTGGCTGCTTCTCTTTCACTCTGCAGTCCAGCTCATCTCAAACCATCTCAGCTGGCTTTGGGCTGCGTGATTGTGGAGGCCAGGCCATCTGATGCAGCTCTCTTAAGTAGCCTCGAGAGTCCAGAGATGTGTTTTGGGTCATTGTTTAGTTAAAAAATACCATGCTTAGTTAGGCAGTCCTCATCCTATTACTCATTTTAATACAAAGCTTCTTAAGAATACACATTGGGAAAATTTAGTAACAAGTTCATTTTAACTCAAATAAATAGTTTATTGTATGAGTTTACCATCAGGGGTCTTTTTTAAATCTACTTTAAATCCCTTAATAAATCAGATAATTCCTTATTTAATATTTTCATATTTTACTAATTAAAGTACATTCAAATTCTATTCAAAATAGGCACAGATCAGATGTGATGGTATGTCACTGCTAAGTGGAAATTATGCTCTTTAAGTGTGCCTTCAAATCTGAATAATTTGCCAGAAGTGTCACCGGTAAACTTCCCCACATGTTTGCACATGTATCCATCCTCTGGAGTCTAAAACGTCCGTGCTTCGCAGTGGGAACCGTGCACACACACATGCAAACACCATGAAAACAGACCATGAAAGCTGGATTCCCAAACAGTTGATATTGAGATGTTTCTGCCACTTGAAGCATGTGAAGCATTCATGTGGACTCTGATCTGAGGTGCCGTTAACTGGTGATTTCTGAGGTCGGTAACTAATGCAGAGACGCGATTACCTCATGACGCTGGTTGAGAGAAGGCCGCGAGCGTGCACAGCTGTCGCAGTTTGGATGTCTTCTGTATTGTTCTGTGACAATCAATAATAGTTAGACTAAAGAAAAAGCTGTTTTAACACTGAGGGTATTCAGCAGTTATGATTATTTAAAATAATTAGGGTCGTGGATAAGCAATTGTCATGCATTTGAAGGAGGAGCGGACCTATGTGTGACTAGTGATGATCAGCTGATTTATTTAAACAGAGAATCAACAAGGAGCAAACTAAGAATCCACAGGAAAATAACCCAGAAGCAAGAAAAGGAGTAACACGAAACAATGATAAACGACTGAAAAGCCAGGTGTAAATGTGCTGAGGGAGTGATGAGGGACCTGAAGACAGGTGAGCGCTAATCAGTGATGAAAACCAGGTGTGATGCAAGTAAAACTCAATAGAATAAACATGGAGGAGACTAGAAAATAAAACAGGAAGGATCTAAAGACCGACAAGGAAACCAAAACATAGGAAAACCCTGAACAGGAAAAACGCATAAATCATGACAGCAAACATGCGTCTGTGTTTCTTCTCCCTTTTTTCTCTTTGTCTCTAAAGTTATAAAACGTTCAAAGTGAATCATCACTCCACCCCCTCTCCAGTACAACATGGTACCTTTAGACCAGCTCCTTGTATGATAACAGAAAAAAACCACAAAGCTGTCTTTCTGTCAGACCTTTAAATGTGACGGGGGGAAAAAAAAGATCTGATTTCTATGTTTTCTATTTCCAGTAAAGGGTTTAGATGATATGTTGAAACTGGAGATTCGTTTAAAATGTCTGATTGTCCGCCTGGAAAGCTTTGTCGAAACATTTAAGCGATGAAGTCCTGCAACAGGAATACAGAGAAGTGTGTGAAAATAAAGCCAGAGTTTCAGAAAAAAGGAATTTACTTGAAGAAAAGAGACGTCTCAAAAATTGTTCTTATGTGTTGACTGTATTTGGAACCTTTGCATGATAGCAGCCACATATAGTGAGGATGCATCTATACATGTTAACTGTCCCTGAGCCACAAGGGACACACATGTACACTGAAGCTGTAGCCTGTCCCTGCACACACCGTGCACGCCGTGCACACCGTGCACGCCGTGCACACCGTGTCCCTTGATGCTCGCAGACTCACATTACAGAACACTGACTACAACAGACCACACAATCTGCAGAGTGATGCTGGAGCCATGTGCAACATATTGCAGATGGGTAACTTCTCATTTCTTGGGCCTCATTGCACACGAGCACCAGCTGTGCAAGCAGTTTGTGTGTGTGTGTGTGTGTGTGTGTGTGTGTGTGTGTGTGTGTGTGTGTGTGTGTGTGTGTGTTTGAGAAAGAGATGGACCATGCAGTCGTAGTAGTGTGTGGGCATGGAGGGCTTCAGTGTGTTGGTTTGTGTGTGTGTGTTTGGGGTCAGAGCAGGGCATGCTGTGGACTGATTAATGAGCTCCTGCTGTCATACACACATTTTGCACTGGGGGGGGGGGTCACATAAAGCCAGCACCTGGCACGACTGCGTTCATTTGTTATCGTAGAGTAATTCATTGGAAATGATCCATCCTTTGCAGTCTAAAACTGACAGAAATATCCTTACTAGGAGGCACGGCAATGCTGGAATTATCCCATCCAGTTATCATCAAGCTGAGCAGAGGAACAGTTCTGAAATGGCAAATTAGCCTCTGCTTCATTTATCCTGCAGTGAGCACTCCACTGGATGGTGAATGCGTTTCCATAGGAACATGGCTGAGCTCTATGTTCCTGCCTGTTTTTTTTTTTTTTTTGCTTATCTTTTCTGTTCAGTTTCTTCTGCTCTCAGCAGCCACTCCATACAGATCAAGGCAGAGACAGACAGAGAGAAGGGTTTGGAAATTAAATCAATAGGGCTATTTAACCACCACTCTGGTTCTCAGACTGTTTCTTTGGCATATCTCAAAGCCTGCTCTGTTCTTCTCAGCCTGCCTTCTCTGTTCTTTAAGAGCTCTTTTTATTAGAGTGTACACATGCAATTTCCTGCAGCCACTGTTGCATTTCTTTTGTACGAGTGTGTTCACTGTATCTGCATCTCCTTGATCTGTATCAGCTGAAATATTACAGCCAGTACTTCCAGAATGATGCAGAGAGACAGAGAAAAGACTGCAGAGTTGCTGAAAATCCCTGTAAGAGTCAGCAGCAACATTTCGCTTTGGCTTCATGTTTCAGTTTCTTAAGAAGCGGATTTCTTTTTTTAATGTCACAAGTGGAAATGTCACCAAAAGAGACACACTTTGCACAGTGGCTTTGCCAAAAGTTTAGCAGGATTATGAAAAGGGAAAGGAGTCAGATTAAAGAAGGGTAGAAGTAATGCAAGATGTGTGGCAGAGCATGCATTTGACAAAACAGCGGCTTAAAAAGGAGAGAGGCAGCAACAGAGAAGAGGATCTCTTTTAAAAGTGTTGATGGTGATTTGCAGCGGCATCCTTGCAAGCTCCCCCTCCACCTGACTAGATGTTTATGAGCTTTGCAGAACCAGAAAAGGAGGCAGGCTTATAATACAGCTGACAGAAGTCTTTTTATGGTGGATGGGCAGAGGTGGAGGGAGTGAGGAAGGGAGGGGGTGTAATAAAGCTGAGTGCATCTCTCCTGGAATGAGGCTGCAGGGACAGGGAGGGGGTAGAAAAGAGAGGGAAGGCAGGGAAAGTGCTACAAATACTAGTGTATGAGTGGGCACAAATGCATGTGTGCCGCACGCACCACACATCCAGATGTGGGTTTGTGTTTGTGTGTCGAGAGGGCGGCAGTTTGCTCAGACCTCCTGTTGACGTTACTGTGCTGAACAATCACTCAGCTTGTTCAGAATAAGAGGTACTCGGCCTTCGTGAGGCAAGCAGCAGTCCTTAGCTCCACATCAGCCCCATAACACCCAATTATTCCATGCCTTTTCTTCAGTTTGGCGCGGCGAAGCGTGCAACGAGTCACTGAACTGATCTCGAGCCCGTGAAGCACTCTGCCATGCAGAATGAATACTTACTGATGAGATATTATGTGGTTTGTTGAATTGACACTTTATTATCCTCCTGTGACTGAAAAGACTTTTACATCTCTTCTAATTTGTCAGCTCACAGCAGCATTTCCCATCACACACAGTTGGTTTTACATGTTCTCAGCCTGGAATATGTCTTCACGGCCACATGTGAGTATACAAAACCTGGCAAAATTATTGGCACCACTCTTGGATGCAGCTGTTTTATTATGAAGAAGATAAATCACACAAAAGATGTTCAAGATTTCATTTCATTTAGATTTTTATACCATCCAGATAAGCCAAAAGTTAACCCTCACTAGCACCTAAAGAGAAGAAAACAGGGTTAAAGCGGGCTGAAGAGAAGCATGGTTGGATGAAAGTGATATTCAGAGATGAATTAACTATTTGCATCGGACAAAGAAATTATTCTGGAACTAGTTCGGTCCGAAGAAAAAGAAAGAAAGATGTCTGGCTGAGGAAAACAAGCACATTTCTACAATCATTGATGACATCAGATTGATGTCAGGTAAAGGACCAAAGGGGATGACAGTTAATTTACCTGTAAAGGCACAGGTGGACACTGAAAGCCACTTTTTTTTGGGTCATGAATCAATAGTTTTGTCATCACAATTGAGCGATTCCATATTTTTTTGAGTAACACCATCAATTCCAGCTATGTTCAGCTGTTAATGAAACAGTTTTGGGTTATATCTAACAAACTAAAACAGCTGAATGGGTCAGCAAAGCCAATTCTTTATTTTGCACTTTATAAGTCTCCATTAAAAAGGTTTCTGGCCAGCCAATGACATGAAAGTAGGTTTTATTGTTCTCATAGTTTGACATTTTACAGGAAATAATTGAAAATGTTGATGACTCCTCCTGAACCGGAGAGTATATTGTGGTTTTGCATCCAATGAAACATCTTCTTGATGTTTGAATTTGAATTAATATGAGGGAAATAGCATGTTTACATGAAACCTTTTCTCATAGTAAATAGGAAATAGACACAAAATGAAAATAGCTGTTTTCGTGCTAATGAACTGTGACCTTCATATTAATGTCGTTTGAACAGCAAAACTGAAAAGCCAGAACCTGAAACTCCAAAACAAGCACCTTTATGTGTACTTTATTCATTGTTAGATCTAGTTCTAAAACAGGAGTAACAAGTAGAGATGCTGCAACAAATCAGCCTAACAAGAAATATTTAACAAGCAGTCTGTCAGCGAATATGATGACATCATCTGATGCCAGCAGCTGATGTTTGTCTGCTGCATCGATTTGATCCCTGACAAGATTTATTTACATTTAATTTTGTTTGACAAAAAGATTGTTGAGCCCTGCAAGCACAGAAAAGTCATTGGTATGAAAAGTCTGTTTTTCTCCTGAATACAAACGATCTTTTCATGTGAAAGGAAGATTTATATGAAAGAATCTGAGCTCGTTCGAAGACATCAGTATCATCAGTCTGGGCCCAGAATGTCATAATCGGGGCATCCCTGATAGAAGGAACTAGGTCGGATGAGATATAAACTCTCCAGACCCTTTATGTTGCGTTATGCTGGGTTTACACCAAACGATTTCCACAGTCCCAGACTAAAAACTGAGTCTTTAGGAGTCTAACTGGAGTCTTTAGGAGTCTAACTGGAGTCTTTAGGAGTCTAACTGGAGTCTTTAGGAGTCTAACTGGAGTCTTTAGGAGTCTAACTGGAGTCTTTAGGAGTCTAACTGGAGTCTTTAGGGGTCTAACTGGAGTCTTTAGGAGTCTAACTGGAGTCTTTAGGAGTCTAACTGGAGTCTAACTGGAGTCTTTAGGAGTCTAACTGGAGTCTTTAGGAGTCTAACTGGAGTCTTTAGGGGTCTAACTGGAGTCTAACTGGAGTCTTTAGGAGTCTAACTGGAGTCTTTAGGAGTCTAACTGGAGTCTTTAGGAGTCTAACTGGAGTCTTTAGGAGTCTAACTGGAGTCTAACTGGAGTCTTTAGGAGTCTAACTGGAGTCTAACTGGAGTCTTTAGGAGTCTAACTGGAGTCTTTAGGGGTCTAACTGGAGTCTAACTGGAGTCTTTAGGAGTCTAACTGGAGTCTTTAGGAGTCTAACTGGAGTCTTTAGGGGTCTAACTGGAGTCTAACTGGAGTCTTTAGGAGTCTAACTGGAGTCTTTAGGAGTCTAACTGGAGTCTAACTGGAGTCTTTAGGAGTCTAACTGGAGTCTAACTGGAGTCTTTAGGAGTCTAACTGGAGTCTTTAGGAGTCTAACTGGAGTCTCGGCGCGCTCCCGTCATCTGGATCGTTAAGTTTAAGGTATTAATCTGCAGTCTTTCCCTAGTCTTGGGCTTGGGATCATATCAAATGTGTTTAATATTATCGCAGGTTGCAGAGAAGTAACACAATCAACAACCAATAGATGAGCTCTGACAGCATCGGAAACAGGAAAGCAGACAGTCAATAACAAACATGTCGGCGGATGTAGAAAAACGAGCGACAAGCAGGCGGAAATGGACTGTTTTTCATTACAAACCACTGCACAGACAAGAGCAGCTGCAGCTAAAAGCTGCTTCTCCTCCATTTTTGTAAAACTTCTGCTGAGCATGATGGGAAAAAATAAAAAAAATATAATTGTAGTCTTGTAAATAGTGACCCTACAAGATTCAGAGTCTTTGTAAAATCTTTAGTCTGAGGCTAGTCTGGGACTAAAAACTCTAAACTCTAGTCTTTAGATGTGAGCTGATAGTCTTTCAGAGTCTTTTCAAAGTCTTCTGGTGTGTGGGGAGCATTGGGAAGTATCAGGACTCCTCTGGCCTGTTTGATGCCTTCCCATCCAGATGGCTCGATCCTTCACTAAGAATCATGTTTCATGACACTTTCACTGTGATGTGTTGATTCATATGGTCATTTGCAAGCCGTTTTATTAAGATATCCATCAACTTTCCACTGCCTGAACAAGAGGAAAATGGTTAAATCTCCTCTGCTCCATCTTCATTTAAGCTGACAAAAGAACAAAAAGAGTCAGACAGACGAACTCTGATGAGCCTCAGCTGGTTAAATCTCGTTTTTGTCTGTACCGGGTCACTGATAACTTTCAGCTGAATTCATGATTTGTTTGTATTATTTTCACATGCTTCGGATGACTTTGAAGCATGTTTTCATCAGTTTTTAACATGTATTTTCTGTAACAACAGAATGTATTAAGATCACTTATTTAAGAAAACCCCGGCTCGTTTCCAGCCTCTTTCTGCCGATCAATAAGAACACATTTAGACTCATGAATATGATCTGACCTGCTGCATTGAAATGTTTGCAGTTACAGTTAATTAAAATGATCAGTGAGGAACTGGGATATGATCGAGATGTTCACTATGAGTCTGGAGGACTGGAAAACAATCGCCATCTTAGTGTGAACATCAGGCAATGTCTCAAGGAAGTTTTTAAATCTGTCATGAAGGTGCAGGTTGAGGGTATAGAGATCAAACACACTCACGCATATATCTGTTTTAACAAGAGACGCAGCCTCTGGCAGGTCCTTATTATTATCATTATTCATAGGAGGCCACTCAGATCACACTAATCTTCCACTGTGGTGTGAGCTTATTAACGAAACTGATCAAGGCTCATACTCTCACCGTGAGAATTTTCACTTGTGTGGTGAACACAGAGAAAATCAGATGATTAATAATAACATTGCAGGTTTCTTTCTGCACACTGTTAATGGAGGCATCGCAGTTAGTGCAACCACAGTCCTCCGAGCACCTCAGGAGCCCTGAGGACACTGTGTTCACGTTAAAGCCCTTTGATTTGCAGCACTTTGTGGGATGCGAGGTTAATGTCAGAGTTCAGGTTAACCCAAGTAATGAGGAGAAATAAGCTCAAATTGGAGCACAAAACCTGAGTTAAGCTGCGAAATCTAAATATTTTCTGTGACCTTGTTCTTCTCTTAACAGACATCGTTGTTGTCATCGGACAGAAACACGTCCAGCTCATCATCTCCAGTGGAAAGCTTTCAGTGTGGATGGGGTGCATTAAATTTACATGTCCTATTGGAGTGATGCCATACCGAGTGGCAAGTTCACAGCCATAAATCAAAGCCAGAGCACTTTGATTTCTTCATTATCGCTTCCTGCAGCACCAACAGAAGAACAGGCCTGTTGGCAGGCCTGCTGACCTGCACCATAGGATTCTATTTCTGGAGCCTCATTGCTTTTGCAGATTAAATGCCCTCAAATATGGCCCCAATCCGTTCATTGCACCAGTAGTTGGAATACTGCTGGAGGTTGTGTGATTTCAAGCTTCAAAACAGCCTGGCTGTGCGCCGGTCCAGTCATCTTCAGGGGCCCTGTCTTTTGAAAGTTTCAGTGCACTTTTTTAAACTGAGCAACAAACACTTTGGTTGCATATCACAGCAGCTTGGAGGTCCTTTTCATTTCTCTTATTAGAGTTATTTGTCAGCTAACAAGTCCTTGCCCACTTCCATCTGGAACAGCTGCAGGGAAAGACTGACGTATGTGCATAACTTCAAACTTTTTCAGGCTAATCACACAGAAAGCGCAGTGCCTACAGCTTTCAGAGACGTATCTGGGCCTGATCAAGCTCCTTTATCATCACATTTGATCGTTTCATGGCGTGTGAAAGTTAAAAAATATCCAACATTGACAACTTTATGAATGCTGGTGAGAAATGGCAGAAATGGGACAAACCCTGAACCATCAAGCTTTTAAAAACTTGCTGATGACATGTGAGGAAAACAGCATCTTGAGTTATTCAACGAAACTTCAGCACACATCTCGTGGTATACAGAAGCAGACCGCCAGCGGATATTTCACTCTGTCATAAATCTGGCATGTGTTGTTGTCCTCTGGCCCGAGCACTGTAATAAGAGTAAAATTAAAGAATAGGATTAAAGATGGATTATCACTGACACACTAAAGCCACCAAAGCAGCTGCCTTTGTATAAACCCATTGCAAAAACTCTTTAGGGAGACGCTCTGCCAACTGATTTGTAGATTACATTTAGCTGTTGATGTGGTGGCCTCTTGTGTGGACGGTATTAAAAGAGAGGGATGGATAACCTAGACGAGCTGGAGCACCCTCTTCTGGGAGAAACTACTAATAACAGCCGGGATTCTGGACCGGGGCTGGAACCTGCACCAGGACAGGCCCCCGGTGGGCTGCTCAAGGGCATCTTGGTTAAGTGTGAAGAGGACAGGGCCTACCCTCCGTTAGCTTGGAGGAACTATTGTGGACATCCTCCTGAGCTTCAGCAGCAGCAGCTGCTGGACCCTTGCTCCTTACCTCGCACACTGGAGTCATTTTACCCAGCGGCCCCCATCTGGGGCCACACAGACTCCTTGCTCAGCAAAGACTACCTGGAGACCACCTTTGTGGATATTCGGCCCGGCTCGACGCTGGAGAGGAAGCTGCTGGCCGAGACACAGGACTTCCACAGTGGGTCCTACAGCATGGATGATGAGGACGACCTGCTTCCTGACTCTGATGTAAGACTTTGCACTGCATTCAAATTCTAATTATTTGTTTGTATTCTTGATGATGTTTTTGAGTTTACTGGAAAAGTTTTTTATTCCAATGTTGCCCCCAGGGGTTAATGTCAACTTTGCATCAAACTAAAAGGTACCTCAAACTTCAAATTTCAGCAGAGCTGATGCAAAACAAGAGGTTGAGCTTAATCAGGCCACCGTAATTGACAAATCAGATTAGACGGGGCTTTTTTTGGAAGGAAGTCGGCCTCTTTAGGTTCTGTTTTTACAGGATAAACATAAATATGTGTGAGCAAGTCGCACTCTGCTGACTAAATGTCACATTATCATAAAGCTGATTTAGTTTTGCCTTTGAAACTGACGAAAATAGATATGTGCAAATGTTTTTTGTAACTATACCAAAATACTTTCAGTTTCTGACGGAAAAAAAACAAGGGAATTGCACATCCTCTTACAGATTCTGGAAGCCAAAGAGGAACCGAAAATAGATATACGGGCAATGTTTTTTTAAGATAGGTAGCACTTGAATGCTTACTGTCAAAAGGCTTGGTTATGTAAGGCTGCTTTTCTGCTGCAGAGTTATGGAGAGTGCCGGGTCGATTTCATATCAGCATCTTGAATGTTATGAGTCAGCATGAGAACGTATGTGCTCCAAATGTCACAAACGTCTGCTTGTTTCATTCGTTGGGAAAAAAGCCTCCCAGCAAGGTCAGATTAGAGTCCAGTTACCTGCTGTGAAGTAATCTGGAAGGCTTAAGGCTTTATTATTTCTTGTATTAAGAACAATGGAAAGTGGACACACCGGAAAAATCCACAGGAGTTGGTTGATACAAAGTTCGTTCACAGTTTGCTCGTCAAGGACAGAAGAAGAGAGAGCGTCTCGTTGTGAATGCTGGCAGTTGTGCAGTGATGCAGATGCTCTGGCCTGTGGGAATTAAACCTTCCAGTGACCTCAACAAGGCACAACACAGCATCTCCTGCTTCAAATATTTAGCTAAAAGACTCAATCTGGTACAAAAAAACCCCCATGAATTCCTTAACAATGAATTTCTACTGAGGAGGAAGTCTGTGAAGAATCTGTGGAAGCGGGATGATAACCTCAGGAGCATCCCGTCCTCAGCAACCGTACAAATGAGCAGGATATCTGGCTTTTGATTACATTGATTTCCCTGCTTCTTGTCACCGTGACAACCACTTTGTAGGACGGTCCAGAACCAGTGTTTGGTTTGAATCCACCAGAAGTAGTCAGATGAAGGTTGTACACTGCAGTGTGTCACGGGATTGTAGAGCAGCTTTGAATCCTACATTGTGACTAAAGAAGCATCTGAAGTTGCTCAAACCTCTCTCTTTTGAATGGTACCTCATGTCAGCGAATGTATTTTTTATAAGCTGCTGATAAGCGATCTGTTGTAAGTGGCTGTGGTGAACAGCAGGCAGTTAGAAGATGTTAAGCATGCCTCACTTCAGTGGCAAGCAGGTGAGTTTGTAGATGTGTTGCTGCTGCAGAGTTAGACAGTTTTGTGTAAAGTCTTAAAATTAAAATGAAAATTCACGTTATTTATCACCAAGGTGTAATTAAAAGGCACAGCAGCTCACATCAACAAACGGGACAAAGACACAAAGCCTAAAGAAAGAATATGAAAGAAAAAACTGACAAATAAGATGCTCTGCTTTCACAGCACCTGTCCTGCTGGTCCTAAATAACGTTAGATTTGTCGCCATTAGAGTGGTTGGAAAAGCCCTTAAATCTAATAATTGTAATGAAAGGAAGTGTGACTTATATTTTTGAGACTGACGATGAAAAACAACAGCTCTGCTGTCAACAGCAACAATGCTGGCGTTACCACAGCAGGTCTGATCTCGTAAAAGAAACCGTGTTTCGCTCAATCATTTCTTCACACAGCGTTTATTAGCTTTGTGATGAGGCCACAAAGGAAAAGCAGACAGAGATGTTAGCTTCATGGTGAGGGTCAGCGGCCTCATTCAACATGTTTCAGTCTGTCATTGAGTTTAAATGAACACTGTGGTGTGTTACCGTAATATTACCTGTTATTTTCCAACACATCAAGCCTAGATGGTTAATAAAAGTAAAGATGCACAAAAAAGTGTAAGAGATGTGTTTGTTTTGTACAGATTTTTTGGTCCAAATGCATGAAAACTGATGTAATCTAATACTGATGTAATAATGAATGACCTGCCTTTATATAGAAATAGTTTTGTTGCATTTCTTACCTTATTGAGTCAACTACTGCAAAGCTATGGCCACTCGTGCAGGTGTAGATTTTACATCGTAGTCAGCATGATGGATGTCATCTTTGAGTTATGTTCAAGAGCTTTTCCCCAGACTCTGGTGATGCAGTGAGACACGGCAGTTGCAGTTGAGATCTTTTTGCAGTAGAAGAGCCCTGAGAGGAAAAAATAAACATGATTAGTGGTTACATGTTGTGATATTCATGTAGACCAAGTTAATGTCGAGGAAAGACAGTCTTTGCGAGGTTTCTGGTGCTGAAACAGTCGCTGAAATGTAAGAAAATCGTAATAGAGAGCTTGTTCTTGCACAGAATGAAACAACCAGAGTAACAGCAGGGTCAAGGAAGTCAGATTGAATATGCAGCTGTTTCAAAAAGACATATGAGTCACGATTTGCCTGCGGTCAGCAGAGCCAGTGCACATTCAGACAAACCCCATTCAGTCACATTATCTTCCAGGCACCAGCAAGGTTTCCCAGTTGTTGAGGAAGACGTGAGCAGAACGTAACAAAAAAAGCAGATTTTTCATGCTTCCATAAACAGTGACTTAGCTTTGGAGCAGATTATCTTTGTATGCTTTTAAAATGAGTAAAATGGCCTGAAATGGCTAAGCTTTGGGTTTAAATGGTCAGTTCACTCAAATTACTAAAAAGAAAACATTTTCTAATTTATTCTTCTAGTGTAATCTGTTTATATACACGGTTCAGTTCTATTTTCATGGATGGAAAGACATTTTAATAAGGAGAACCAAATCACACAAACTTAACACCTCTGTAATCGGGCTGCAACAAAGCCGAATAAAAACCCATTTTTAGCATTTAGAAATGATTCCCGACTTTCTCTTAACGGCCCATAAAGCTCACATTTGCATCTGTAAGAAGGGGGATATCTCAAAGACTTCCAAATGAGGGCAAACCTGATCAAATCCACAGGAACAGACACAGTTTGAAGTGTTTCTCTGTAAAAATCAGTTCCCTAACGTCACCCTAAATGTTCTCTGTTCAAATCCCAGGACTCATCCATTGATGACTTAAGTGATACAGACAGTGAGAGCAACTTCCCGCTGATGATCCCTCAGGACTACTTGGGTCTGGCCTTTTTCTCCATGCTCTGCTGCTTCTGGCCCCTGGGCATCGCTGCCTTTTACCTTTCACAGAAGGTACACACAAACACACCCACAGTTCTGAGCTGACACAATGCATTTTGGTGCTGTTGTTCACAAGTGAGGGTGATTACTTTGCCTCTGCACTGCGTGTAGCCCAACAACAGGTCCAGTGTACAAATGCTGTGAAAGCATTATAGAATATAGCTGAGACAGGGAGGGCTCACACCTTTGCTTTCAAAGCAGCACAGCACTGAACAATCTACAGCAACACTTCATTTTCTGTAGCAGGCTGCTCTTTTTACAGACTCAAGCATGGTTTTTGTTCATTTTAATAAGCTATTTGAATGTTCACAACCTTCCCGGCCATATGTAGATTCCTTTGTTGGGGTTGTTCAGTCGGAGGTAAATTCATTATTGCTTTTCTTCCTTTTGAGGTGGAAGAAAAGGTCTTGAAAAACAATTGCTGGGTACTCTTGCTCATGTATGTATAGTATAAATCTGGTCAGATTATCGTTTTGCCGTTCTTTTTTTTCCCTCCTGTCACCTGTTTTCAGCTGCATGTCATCACCAATCACCCCCCCACAGTATATAGTCTCCTGGTTACCGTCAATCATTGCAAAATCCTCACTTCGCTTAAGTCCATGTTTCATGCCACGTTTTGTCAAGTCAGGTTTAGCCTCACAGTTAATCCTAGTCTTGTTAATTTAAATTCATAGTTCCATAGTCTTGTTTTGTTTGTTAACCATAATCTTAGTCTTTGTTCTCATAGTCTTGTTTATTTCTTTGTCTCGTTAGTTTTGCAGCAGTTTAGGTTTTTGATTATCCGGCTTTTTGTTCATGCCTTGTTTTGGAATAAACCTCAGTTACCTTTTTAGAAGTCTGCATCTGGGTCCTCCTCCTCCCTTCTCGCACCAGTACTGACAATTATAGTGACATCAAGTGGTCCAAATGTCTAATTGTGACCAACTCAAGCTATCGTGGCTGCAAAAACATTCAGATGTAACATTAAAGAGCAACCGACGAGCTCCGTGGCCATTCATCCTCCTTAAAAGCTCTTTACCGTTGCAACATGGCGGCATATCAAGGCAGAGGATTGCAAAAAGGCATTTTTGATGAAAACTCAAAAATTCTTGCTCATTTTTCTAAGCCCAGTCAGTATGTTTCCTGCTGTGAGGAATCTAAAAAAGCCACCACAGCGAAAAATAAATCAACTAAAAATCTGTGTTCACACAAACCTGCTGCAGATTTTAAACCAGAATAATCAGGTCTTAGTCCTTTGGCTGTCCAAAATCAGCACACTGGGTGCTTAGCTGCAGTAAGTACTGACAAATTATCAGAAACAGAAAGAAAAAGCGCTGCTCTACATCTGGAAATGTGTTAGCTTCCACGATGAGTCTCCTCCAGGACAAAGTTGAAGAAAAGCTAGTCATGACTCACTGTTACAGTAAGTGTGAAAAGGCTCCCGAACCCCTTTATCTCCTACTGAGGGCAGGAAAAAAAAATCCATTCACACGTTTGCGAAGCTACCTGCCATTGATTAGATCAATGGCTTTCATTAAGGTTTAATTAGAGTCATAATAAGAGACTTCATGGTGATGGATTTCCTATATGGTGGAACGCCACCCAAAACGGGTCAGAGTCAGAGGCAAGGACTAGTAGGAGGAAGCACAAGAGGAGGGCAAAGTGATGCATGAGTTACAAACGCTGAATGTGATTCAGAAATGGAACATAATATGGGCTTAGCGTGTGATTGGACTGAGTGAGAGGAAAGCATAAGCCAGGGAGGACAATGACGAATGATGACAAATGCCCCTCTCTCCTATTTTTTAAACCACTAATCCTTATCTTGCTGTCCTATGTTTTTCAGACCAACAAGGCATCGGCTCAGGGGGATTTTCAGGGTGCCAACGCAGCCTCTCGCCAGGCTCTGTGGCTCTCCGTGCTCTCTATCGTGTTTGGAATCATAACGTACATCTGTGCCATCGCTGCACTGATTTCCTACCTGTCTGGAAAACCACCGTAAGAGCAACTCTGTCCCAGAGATGCACACGAAAGACAGACCTCTCACACACAACACATGCCAGCATTTCACCTGCAACTGTAAAATAATCACAGTCTTTGTCGACTTGTCTGACGTCATATTTCAAGAAAACAAAGAACAGGAGAGCCAGATCATCGTCACTTCTGCTTGGATTAGGACATAATTCAGCTCAGAGGACGTTCCTCACATCGCAAAAGATGTCACTTCATGTAGAAGCTTCAGTGTGTTCATTGTCAGTTCTGTGTTGTATTTTTCATCACCTGTTAGGCATAAGTGAAGTTAAAAAGCAGCAAATGCAGACTTTTTTCCCTCAGAACTGTAGATATCTCGTCCCAAGCAGAGGGAGAAGTGGCACATGCAGGTGTTGTCTGCCTGGGATGGACTCTGCAGATTTACCAGAGGGTCACAATAAGGACGTGGCAGCAAATAAATCCTGATGGACTTCATGGACTGAGGCAGCACTGTCACTAAAAGGCTGAAAGGTGCTGAAACGTATGATGAGCCAGAAGCTAAGCTTCCAAATTCCTCGATAAGCTCATCAGGATTTCACAATCAGCAATCACTTACTGCAGAAAGGATTGTTCCCACTGTATTTATGGAGTCTTTAGAAAATCCTAATAAGAGTATCATTATATATTAATATAAGTTCAAATTAGGAGTTCAAGGGGTTTGAAAACAAAATGCAAGCTCAGAATATAGAAGTAAAGAAAGTGCTGCTAGGTTGTGATGACAGATAAACGGCTGCAGACCTGAGAGAAAAAGTGCCAAAAATATACATCAGACTTCGAGGACGATCGTTTTATGAGCTGTTCTGCAAATAGAAGCAAACAGTCTGTTACTAAACGCTTCAGGTTCAGCTTTCTACGCCAGAAAAAGAAGTCAGACGCATCAGGAAATGGCTTCTCGCAGGCAGACGTGGAAATAATGTCCAGATGAGCTACCTGTGCCCGATGATGCATGAGTCAGGGACATAAGTGAAGCCTGCATGGTGCGTTTGTGCAGCTCCAAATGTGAATCTCCTCCTTCATTTGGTCCTTAACTGCTGCAGTAACAGCTGAAAATGGGGTAAAAAAGACAACCTATGGCCATACTGGCATGAGCTTAAACGTGCCATTAATAAGAACATTAAGCTGAGGAACTCTGGTAGATATTAAAGCAAAGACTGTGAGGTGAAGGCCAACATTTTCTATTTAGCTGTAAAGTTTTATAGAGACAACAGCTGACCTGCAAATATCTCCAGTGCTACATTTTCTGCAGCCCCCAGTGTTGTATCAAGACTTAGCCGATGTCATCACCATACTGTGAGTGTTACGCATATCTGTGGTGTCTCAGTGTTTTAACCTCTTCAGCTGAACCAGCGGCACTGAATTACAGGTACAAGACATGTTCTGGGTCACCTCCTCGTGTTACATGTGAATATTAAAGTGAAACTCAACGAATCCCAATAAATTCACTTGTTCGTTTTGCACTTTCATCTTTCCTCTTTTCCTTTTCACGTGGAAGCCATCTCATTTCCACATATCTTTATTACAACATCATCATTTACATTTAAATGGCCTGCAAAAGAAAAAGTAAAACAGGAGAGCTGCTTCTCCCATCAGAGGGTTTTGGAGTATCGCCGTCTCACTGAGTCTCTGTAGAACTGGAAGATCTTCTCTGATGCTTTCTGACTGAGTGCCACACACTGCTGCAGCTGTGGGGGAAGAAAGAACAAAAGTCTGCAAAAATCTGACGATTCAGACGCAGTAATAACACAAAAAAATAACACAGCCGCACTCCAAACAAAGCTAATTAACCGACTGACCTCGTGAACTGAAAAAGATCCTCTGGTCGATGACATCATTACTCGGCGTTCTGTGCTGTCGATGGCGAAGGTCATCAAAGCTCTGCTTTCCTTTTGAGTGTGAAAACCAGACAGGGATGGAGTGAATACTGACTTTATTGAGGGAACATGTAAATACACTGATCACTCGACAAAAGGTTGGGTTTTTTATATCCACATGCTTTGTTAAGCCTCAGATGTACCTTTTCCTGAGCTGCAGTAGGGTCTGTGATGATTTGTCCATCGGTACTGATGGCACAGGTTACTCCGCAGAAGAGGCAACTCATGGGCAACCCGGCATCCATAAGAGCCATACAGGCTGCATTCAAGCAGCAGGACAGGAGCTGAGGGGCAGGTAAGGAAGAACACTCGCCAGAAAAACACATTCCTATGTCCTAGCTGCAGATTTAACTCCCAGCCACAGTTTAAGTGAAGGATACCGAACCATCGTCATGTATCACCTGCAGAATGAGAGTGAGCGAAGAGCGAGGATGAAGGGACAGGAGCAGAGATGCTTCACAGGTTTCTCGCAGGTACTGCTCTTGTGATCGCTCCCTCACACCTAGAAAACCAACATGTTGAGATACCTGATGCAGAGCGGGAAGCAAATGGCTCACTTCCTCCACCCTGTGGTGGGTTGTGGTACTGCAGCTTCTAATCTCAGTAATGACTTTTGCTCTTCTCAGGTCTGACTTTGGGCGAGTTTCTTTAACACAGCAAGTTGAAACTGCTTAATTTCACAAAAGATTAAATAACTGAACGGCTTAGAGCTGCTGCTTTTTCCAAAAGATGATAAAGAAGTGCACTCATGTCTGCAGTTTTCTCCATATAACGTGAGGATTTAAGCTGCTTTCATTATGTTAAACTTTCAATAAATTACATTCAGAGATTCTTGAAAACAAATAGCTCTTTTACTTACTCGCCTGTCCCACTTTGGGTTGAACCAACACCTCCAGGGTTGCCCGATCATAGATTTCCTTGCTGACTTTAACCTCAGCAGGTCCATAAACTCCGGCCATCACACTCGAATCTCCTTCATAGAAGAACAAAATACACAGAAAATATGTTTTTTTTACTGCTTACAGAGGAAATAAGGGATCATGTAGCAGTCTGGTGCTGCTGATCAATGCTCTGATTAACTGATCATCAGTCAGTGTGAGCAGAAGTTCTGTCAGTTTTCAGGTGTGTTTTAACACGATGCCAAGGAGGAAAGACATCAGCAATGATCTTAGAGAAGCAGCTGTTGCTGCCCATCAGTCTGGGAAGGGTTATAAGGCCATTTCCAGACTATCTGGAGTCCATCATTCTACAGAGAGAAAGATTATTCACAAGTGGAAAACATTCAGGACAGCTGTCAATCTTCCCAGGAGTGGACGTCCCAGCAAGTTCACCCCAAGGTGAAAAAGCCCAGAGCTACATCTCAGACTCTACAGGCCTCAGTTAGCATGGTAAAGGTTAAAGGTCATGGCAGCACAGTTAGAAAAAGACTGAACAAGGATGGCTTGTTTGGAAGGGCTGCAGGAGAAAGCCTCTTCTCTCTAAAAAGAACATGGCAGCACAGCTTAGGTTTGCAAAGCTGCATCTGAACAAAGCTCAAGACTTCTGGAACAATGTCCTTTGGACAGACCAGAGCAAAGTGGAGATGTTTGGTCCTAATGCACAGCAGCACGTTTGGAGGAAACCAAACACAGCATATCAGCACAAACACCTCATACCAGCTGTCAAGCACGGTGGTGGAGGGCTGATGATCTGGGCTGGTTCTGCAGCCACAGGACCTGGGCACCTTGCAGGCATTGAGTCCACCATGAACTCCTCTGGATAGTATTCTAGAGCAATGTTTCCCAATCCTGGTCCTCAAGGCACACCACCCTGCATATTTTCCATGTTTCCCTGCTCCAGCACACCCGATTCAAATGAATGTGTCAGGTCTTTAAGCTCTGCAGAAGGCTGAGGACGACCCATTCATTTGAATCAGGTGTGCTGGAGCAGGGAAACATGGAAAACATGCAGGGTGGTGTGCCTTGAGGACCAGGACTGTTCTAGAGTCAGATGTGAGGCCATCTGTCCCACAGCTAAAGCTGGGCTGAAACTGGCTCATCAACAGGACAAAGATCCCAAACACAGCAGCAGATCTACAGCAGAATGTGGGAAAAAGAAAAGAATCAAGGTGTTGCAATGGTCCAGTCAGAGTCCAGACCTCAGCCTGACTGAAATGCTGTGGTATTTGACATTTTACATCACCCGTTAAAAAGAGTTTTACACCTTTACGATATTTGTGTGTCACTAAGAGAAAATGCATCATGTATGTTGGTTATCATGAACTGAAACCCGCAGATCATTTAGGAACCAAACATCCAACGTTTGAAAAAATTTAACTTTACGTGTTTTCTTAAAATTAACACAACTTTACAAAGTAAAAATGCAACTTGCCGAGCGGATTGATATGAAGGATGCGTCGTGTGGCTTGAGTCAAAATGAGAGCAAAAGTAAAACATTAACCCAAATCAGAGTGTTCGTGGTGCTAGTTTCACCTTGCACGAAAGACGCAGAGCCATCGGGTCGAGACAGTAAGCTCTGCTCGCAGCCAAACTCTCTCAGAGAAATGTTTGAAGTACTTGAGATTTCCATCATGTTGCCTTCAGTGTGGAGAAGAAGGCTGTCGCAGGCTGATGACGACATCATATGTACTTTAACAAGGTGTAGTTATGGGAACTGACCAGCAGGTGGCAGCAAACACAGTGATTCTGAACAGGAAATATGAAACATTCTCCGGGGCTTTACAAGAGAAAAGTATCAGTCATAATTACGGAAACAAAAGTAGTGTCTTTGGAAAGGAAGTCAGTTAAGTATTTAGGGTTCATATAAACTGTTTGAATAGAGTCACACAATGAAGACTGTAAAAGTACAGCAGAGTGAAAAAGTCTATTTCCTATTCCTCCCTATTTCCAGGAGCAATGCACCTCCCAAAACTGGTTTAAGACTGAAATTTACAGGTGAGTTAGACATACCTAACTTCATGCATGTAACCGCTACAATAATTTTAAAAAGTTAGAAGCTACAATGTAGTTCCATTCTCCAATCGACCCTAAAATTAAAACTACTTTTAGGTAAAGTCTGGACATGCTCACCTCGCCACAATACATCCTGACATTCACATGTATGTTACTTTGACACTTACAGAAACATTTTTGTAGACCACACCTCCCATATGGCAACAGCTTCTCCCAGTAGCACAGCAGGGACCAGCAAAAACTGGTCAGGATGGGCTCAAAGAATCAAGAGTCCGAGGAGCAGAACCAGCTTCCAAATTTGTCAGATATGAATCTCAGGGAAGCAAAGTCTATTCATAAAGACCCCAACTCACAGGACCCAAAAGATTTATAGTTTCTGGTCTGAGCCAGCAATAAATAATGAGACCAACCAGCATCTTTCCAGATATAATATCCCAGAGATTAAAGTAAATCCTGCAGAAGATGTCTCTTGGGGATGTCCACCACCGTTGTTTTCCTCCTGGAGGCTTGCTTCCAGTTACGGTAACTACTTCTTCTACTGAATTACCACCACTCAAAATGTAGCCTATCTCCACAGCCCAGCTTATTCTCAATAAACTGGTTATTTAAAATGTGTCTGATCCACATTGCTTCTTTGGAACTTTACCAAATATCTCCTCAGATTTGCTTCACTAGTGAAGAAGGAAACAGTCGATCAATACATGACATCATTATTTTTAATGGAAAAAGTATTAATGTTTGCATATTCCAGTGAGGATATTTGCATATTTTTGCATTCCCTTACATTATAAACTGACCATTCAACATAACATGGGTAACATGCACACAGACCATCATCAGAACCCAGCGTGAAGTTTCAGTTGGTGGGTTTTTGCCTTTAAGAACAATTACGTTTCAGAGATGCAAAGCACAGTCTAATAAAAATTTAAATTGTGTTTTGTATGAATACGCAGGCTATATATGTACAACACCACACATAATACAAGCAATGGATGTGTAATAAAATCAAGGTTATATCCATATATTTTCACTTTATCTTTTATGTTTTTGGTGTTTTACTCTGATTAAAATGCAGCTAAATAAAGTCAGAAGAGACGGAGTCAACATCTCCAGCTTATCAATAACATACGACTTCTTTCTAAATAAACCTTTTTTGCTTCTTGGGGATTTTTTTTTTTTTTAAAAGACTTTGCTGCATTTCTTACTAAAACCTTTTTAGTTAGTTTTAACAAATTAGTTTTGCTTTTGAAAACTTACAAAAATGAACTGGCAGTTGTTGGTGGCCCATCTCAGGCCTTCAAACCCATTTATACCCTTTATACCAGAGAAACGATGCCATGACCCGATCGATCAATCAGCAACGATGTATACTTTAGTACATAAGTGTGTTCTGTTGGGGAAACCAGGATGTCATGACCAGACACAGGTCCCGGGTCTCTACACAGTCACAGACGTCAGGCTGATTTCACCATCAATCTCCATGTTCGTTATTTGCTGGAGAGGCTGGAAGCGGTGTTTATAGACGTGTGCGTTCGTCCCATTCACCACGATCCGGAAGGCATGCTTCTCACAACAGATGGTCAGCTGAAAGAAATAAAAGTCATCGTTCAAAGCAGCTTAAGTCATAAAAATCAGATCAGGAAGTACAGAAAAAGCATTTCAGGCAGCTGAGGCTGCGGTGCCTTCAGTGAGAAGCAGACAACTCCCTCTGATCCGGGGCCTGTTCTTCGAAGCAGATTCAACATATTTAGGATATTTTACTGGTGACTTGGCTTAAACTGACCCTGACAATGGAGATCTCAGGAAGCTGATCGAGGTCTCTGGCTCTAGAAACATGTAAAATGGTTGGAGTGGGGAGCAGCTGACTGAACACAGCAGGCTAAAAAAAAACACCAACTGCTGCAGCCAAACCAGGAAGTAAATATAACAAAAGGAGGAAAAGAGAATGATTACAGTCTGCATCCTTTTTCACATAGTTGGTGGCTGACAACGAGAATAAATAAAGTAATAAGCTGATCAATGGAACTGCCATGTCATACAAACATGAGTAATCATTCATTACTAAGGCACAGGTGTAATCTCCCATCTTTATACCTAACCAGCTCCAGAGCGGGTTAAGCTTCCAGCATAAGTTGCCATGCAGATAAAACTCAGAGAGAAGTGACCCAACCTGAAAGTTACTTCGCCAAGCTGCTAAACCTGCTTCATAGTACAGGTTTTAGGTCAGTGTATGGTGGCAGCGCGGTGTTTTTAGTTTGGTGGCATACCGTGAAAGCGTTTCCCCGCCGGAAAGGCATGCCCCCGCCCCGTTCCTCAGAGCCCCACTGGTCCCACTGCTTGGTGTTCCTCACCACACAGTTCTCGTTGAAACGGGGATTGTAATGCAGAGCAATGCCAGACTGGTAGCAAAGATTCACATTAAACCTGGTGAGACAGAAAAGACTGCTTAGCTCATTGTGGTGAAACTCCTTTATTTCTTCTTTTCTGTACCATCTCTTTTTCCACACGAGAGATGACAACTTCTTAGTCTTTTAAAATGTTTACTTAAAAACAACAAAGCAGACTATAAGGTGTTGCTTCCACCATGTTCTGACTCAAAAAACTCAAGTACACACAGTCAATTAGCCTACCGCAGTTAACGTTATATAATGACGTCGCATCATAGAAATTAGAGCATAGAAACATTTTTTAACCTTTTACACATTACTAATTGTGTATTTTAAACCAACATACTCTAAACCTATAGAATTACAATGAAATCATAATTAATATTTAACTGTTTTTAACTTAAATTATTAATGCTTAACTGGCACTTACACTCATGATCAAATGCAACAAATGTGTGTATCCAACTCCTTTCCAACCTGATGAACACTTGCTTATGTTTATGCATTTAGCAGATACTTTTATCCAAAGCGACTTACAAATGAAGATATAACATTACAGCTAACATCAAAGCTAACAATAAGCTACATAGAAGGAAAAAACACTCAGACTCTGTTAGAGGTAGAGATAAAATGCAGGTGTACAGAGTAGTGCGATACCTGCTTATATAATAAGAGACAGAAAAGGTACACAGAACATAGATATATATAAACCAGATTCAGCATCCATTGAAGAAAAATAATGTCATACAGCAAATATTCCCTGAAACCTCATGAAGCAGATTAAACTTCCTTTATGACACAGACAGATACAGAAATGGGGAAGTGGGACACTTCATGCCATCTGGTGATCAGTCAGTATGAGGTTACCAGAGTCAGTTCTCACAGTGCAGAAACTGAAATGTCTGCATGAGGAAGCTGCATGAACTGTTGGCATACTGCATTTAAACCTCAGCAGGAACTTAAGCGTACCAAACTGAAACGATGTGTCATGATCCCTGCAGCTACTCAGAGAAAACTGTCTCTTCTCACAGAAATCACTGTTGTATTGACAGAAGCCACAAAACCAATTTCATTATAGGGACATTCAGCACTTTCAGGTGTGCACAATAAAACCTTTATTAATACAGGAAGTGTTTCTGCTAAACTGAGCCAGAATATGTTGCTTAATTCTAAACCCACTCTCTCAGTTTTCAGATGTACGGTTATTTTTTTAATTTATATTTCAACAATGTTGGTTTCAAAGTACAATCTGGCAAGAACATTTTATTGAGTCATACCTGGTGGCGTTGGGGTTTACAGTCCCCTGGATCGTGATGATCCGGCCGGAATTGAGCCCACCACTAATGAAGTTCCTGTACGGTATAGTCTGTGCAGATATGGAAAAGAAAAACACATAAATACATATAAGGGCATCTTTAACTGCCAGTTTACTGTCACTATCACATCATTTGAGCAGAGGCATGAGATAAAGAAGAAAATATACAGCTACATGTGGCAAAGTGCTGATTTTCACCCCTTCAAATTCTAGATAAGAAGTGTTAAACCCAAGAAAACAAATCAATACATTATATTTCAGATGGTTTCATTAACTGAGCTGTTTTACAGTTGAAAAGTAATAGTTTTTGCTTGTAAAACCAAAATCAATTTTCCCCTTGAATTTACTTTATTGTCTTCCTGAAAGAGCTGAAAATTAAAAGAAAAGGACTTTTACTTACAGGCATTTGAGGAGGAAACGCAGGCTGCCCTGGGAAGGCAGGCTGAGAGGGGAACCCTGGAAAAGAAGGGAAGGCAGCCTGGGTGGGGAAAGCAAACTGGGGAGCAAACCCTGGATGAGCAGGAAATGCTGGCTGGGCGGGGAACTAAACAGAAAGATAAATCATACGTGCTTGTTTTATCTACATGGTTAGAGACTGTTTCAAACACAGAGACGTACAAGGCAAGATGCAGCCTGCAGGATTTTGTTTTTGGCGTCCTCACCGCAGGGTTCTGGAACACAATGGAGGAAATCTCCAGTTTCCCACCAGCAGAGATGGTGTCGACCTGCTGGAATGGGATGCGGTGCCTGTAGTCCATGAAGTGGGAGCCATTTACGTTCAACTAGAAAGGGGAAAACACGGCGTCATATCTGCGGCTCTTTTTCTAAATGACAAGGATACTTATGGCCAAAAAGGAACATTTCAAGGAAATCATACGAAACCAAAAACATGCTTTTTTTTCACTGATGGAAGAAAAAGAAGCTGCACAGAAGTAATTCCATGAATAGATGGACTCTGTCAGCGTGAATGAATGAATGCTTCATTTTGAACGGTTTTGCATGAAATAAGTAACGAGTTAACTGAGCAGAGCAGCTTTGTGATCCAACACACCTGATAGGAATCACGGGAGACGGTGATCATCAAGCTGAAGGGGGAGCCAGCAGGAAAAAGTGAGCTGTACTTCCTCTCCTCACTTCCCCAGCTGCCATGCTGGAGGGTGTTGGTGACCACGAAGGCCTGACCTTCGTAACGTGGGTTGATGTGGAGCGCGATGTCCGCTCCGGCCGAAGAACCACACTGCAGATTCACATGGAACCTGGAGGAAAGTAGAAGACAGGATTTGGCTTAAATTCATTTTTCAGAACTTAGAAAATAACCCTCTTAAGATGCCCTAACCTAAGACTTTGTGTGAGAAATATTCTGAAAGTTTTCTGGACAATTAAAAGGTGACAACTTCTGTCCTCCAGTCCGCTGAAAATCATGTTTTAAATCTTTTCAACAAGCCTCCAACAGCGTTTTTAACGCAGACAAATGAGGAAAATCTGACACGTTGCACTCATATTGCCTCAGGCTTGAAAAGTAAAGTCAAAGTCAAAGTTATTTGCAGCACATTTCATGTACAAAACCATTCAAAGTACTTTATATAAAATAAAAGCTTTAAAAATATGTAAAAGAATATAAATAGAAAGAAATAAAATAATTAAAATGAATTCAAAGTGAATAAAAACAAGCAAAAGCATGCAGCAGGTCTGCATGGTTTCTAAAACAATGAAATGAAAGCTCCTGAGAGGAGAAGTCAGTGTTTCATCTTCTGCACATGATGCCATTTTCATCCAGAGTTGTTAGGATCAGCTGGATTTGGTACGAGTTTAAATGGAAAAGAGGAAAACCGAGAGGTTTATTATTAACAAATAAAATGTCTCCTACAATGTAAGTGTTTTCTGTGTTATTCAGTGGTCCAGTACACTTTTTAGATGATGTGGAGACAACAAGTGAAGCAGAGCAATTCTTGTTCAGTCAGCCATTTTTGTTTCTGTGAGATAAAAATTACCTGTCAGCTCCAGGCAGAACTCGCCCACTGATGACGATTGATTTTCCCTCCTGCAGGCCACCTTGGATGGATCCAGTGAAAGGGATTCTCTAGAGTGGACAGGGCTCGACATATTAACAGCTTTTCATGCAGCAAAGAGGAATAAATTACTGCTAAACGTCTGGCAGTCAGCACCAGCTCAACTCTGGCTGCTGTGAAACAGAAACTTGATAAAACGCTGGCATCCTTCCCATCTCAGTCACCAGACCACAAGGGCTTGTTTCATTAAAACAATCGTTTTGAAAGACAGAGGAACTGCTTTTAACGAGTAGTTAGTGTCATCTGACAGCAAACTGTAGGCTGGGTAACTTTGCAGACAACAGATAAAAAGTTAAATATTAATCTTATTAAAATACTTCACACACGGTGAAACTGTGACAGCAGCAAATACTTTGAATATTTGTTGACCTCTTGGCTTTGTTGTGTTCTGCTGCAAGACTTTGGCTGCTTTTGAAGTTGTGCACTATTCATACTGAGACACATTCTTTATTCAGCTTTTCTTCCCAAATTCAACATATTTTCAGTCGTTTAAGAATAAACAAGGCACCTAACTCAAGGGATGAACCAGTGCCGCTTCCACACATAACAGACAACTCAGTTTTAAATTGTATCTTTTAGGCATTTCGTTACTAGCAGCCCGTCACAAAGACACATCCTTCAGCTGATCCATCTACTGTTGGCCCAAGCCTCATCAGAAATGGGCTCCATGGAAGGGTGGCTGTCAAGAAGCCGTTCTTAAGGAAGGGAAACAGGGAGAAAAGGCTGAGCTGTGCCAAATGACACAAGAAGTGGACTGAAAATCAGTGGCAACAGGTCTTATGGAGGGATGAATCCTCCCCAGAGCCCGGACCTCAACATTATTGAAGCAGTGTGGGATCATCTGACAGAGAACGGAACAAAAGGCAGCCCACATCCAAAGAAGAGCTTTGGGATGTCCTTCAAGAAGCCTGGAGAACTATTCCTGAAGACTCCTTAAAGATATGACAGAAAGCTTGTCTCAGAGGGTTCAGGCTGTGTGGGAGGATAAAGGAGCTCTGACCAGATGTTCACTTTAAAGCTGCTCAGAACTGATAAAAAACTCTGTTTCTGCCTTATATTCTGTATTTACATTTACGTTTACATGGATTTCCTGATTTCCAGGCAATATCTGTAGAACTGAATGAAGGCTCAAGACCTTTGCACAGTATTGCTCATCCATACAAATAAAGCCATGTTAGAATAACTTATGTTTCTGTATTTATCAGACGCTTTTATCCAAAGCGACTTACAAATGAAGATATAACAGCTTTATAAAAAGCTAACAATAAGCTCCATAGAAGGAACCCAGGAGTCCGACTCTGTCAGAGGGGACAGAGTAGAGATAGGGTGCAGGCATAGAAGGAGGTGCAGAAAGATAAAGTGCAGAGATAGAGGGGGTAGGGAAGTACAAGGTAAGTGCTAACGGAGGAACGGAGGGACCGAGTTGCCTTTGCAAGAGCATTCAAGTAGATGGAGCCGTTCCATTAAGCTCTTTGTAGCTAACATCAGGGACTTGAATCTGATGCAGACGGCTCAGAGCAGCCAGAGGAGCTCAATGAACAGAGGGGGACGTGTTCTTTTAGGCTGATCCAAGACGCGCCGCCGCGTTCTGGACCATCTGCAGACCTGTTGCCACTGATTTCTCAGCCTACTTATCCAGTTAAGACGAGTTTAACAGTATTTGTGCGTTCAAAAGGTTTGAGTGATTTCTAACATGTTTGATGTTATTTGGTGGTTCAACATGGGTTCAGTCTTTATGTATACAGGACTGTTAAAGATAGACACACACAGACATCTGCCAAACTCATTTCTGTCTGTGGTTAGAACACTTCCAGTAGCAAGAATCACACAATATAACAATAAAAATGGCACGTTTCCAAAACAACTTATTATCATAAAGACAGAGCGAAAAAGGTTGTCTGATAACGGATTCAGTTTCTCTTCAGAAAGCCTGATCAGGACCTACAAACCCTGATCACACCCCTATCTGCCACACCGCTCCATTTCTCACGGAAACAGGTTCAAAACGCACACATTTGGGTTACTTACTGGGTTGTAAAAAGGTGTCTGCATATTAAAAGCCATTGTCAGGAGCCAGCTTGCTGTGAGTCAGGAAAGGATCCTGGGCTTTGCAACAAAATGGCTTTTTTTAAACGGACCTCACTTTATACACTCTTAGGTTTCGATTTCCCTTCAGTGGGCGGTATTTAACCCGGGACATTTTCTGGTAAAGAGCGTTTACTTGAAAAAATAATGGGTCATATGATCACCAGTCAATGGATCACACTGAACTCTTATAGCCTACTGGACCGGAGTGGAATAAAGTGTTTCATCATGTACAAAAAGACCAAACAGTCGATCAACAATGGTTAGATTAGTGAAGATTTATGGGGCATAACTCGTAGAAATCTTCAGGAATAATAAAATGTAATATTTAATCATAATTTTCATGAATCGTGGACTCATAAATTGCTGTTTTGCTCTTACGAGGAAGTCGATATGACCCACCCACCTCCAGATCAGAACGGTGTCAAACCCCCTTCATTTCATCATACATTCTCAGGAAAACGGGAATTAGATGCAAACGTTTGTATGAGCTGTCTTAGTCCTAATAAAGTCCATGCTGATGAGGCTTGGGCCAACAGATGGATCAAATGAAGGTCCAGATGCATGTGTGCAATGTTGTGGTTCTTTCAGATGCTGTTCATCTGCTTCATTTTCATTTTTTGTTCATTTTTTTAGGACACGCTGCACACCAATGCTGAGATATGCCAAATTTTCACCTTGTTGCTGCAAAAAAATTCTATTTTGCCGAACTGTGACATTTAAACATCAAAGATAGCTGCAACTAAAAAAAAAAACAAGAAGGAAACGTGTGTCTTTGTGACTGGCTGCTTGTCCTTTAACGATACTACGTGAAACTGGTTCTTTGCCAAGTTGTCTGTTATCTGTAAACTGAGGGAATGGACTGAAAGTGAAAAAGAAAAACTTTGAAAGACAGTCTGGAGAACTGTTGCTGTCAGAACCCTTGAACTGAGGTATTTTATATATTTCTGTGTCAGACTAATTGGAATAAATGATGGGTTATTGGGCAAAGAAACATCACCTTCATAGTTTGAATAATTGATTCTTATGGATTGTTCTTGGTAGCTATCGGTGTATAAGGGCTGGGAATAGAGAGAGTTCAGTTCAGAGCTGTACTTCATAGATTAGGTGCTAATCTAGTTACCTTAACAGTTATTTCAACCACATCCCACCCCGCTATTAAAATTAAGAACTTGTTCATCCACGGAAAGGCTGTAAATAAGCCGTACACCTGAAGGAAATTACCACAGACTCCTCCACCTCTGGGCCAGCTGTTACAGGGACTTTTTTTTTTTAAATGTGGGAGTTTTGAGTGTTTTCATTGGTTTCCCAAAAGCACTTTCTTTCATTTCATTCACAACAGGAACTCGTCAGCTGATAAAAGAGCGATCTCATGTACAGGAGCCTTTCCCTTTGGACAGTACATGCACTAAAGCCCAATCCAGAAGGCATTTACAAACATTGTGCTGGACTTCGGTGCTGGAGCTCGGTTTTACAGCCCCGGTTAACATGGTGTCACATGAAACTCTGCATTCTGGTATAAAACTATGTTGTGATTGGATATTCAGTCATCAGGTGTTGCACAAGCAGTGCAAAAGGAATGAAGTGATCACATGATGCAATGAAAATAAGGAAGTGTCTGAGTGTCAGAGGAGATTTTATGTGTATCGGTTACATTTGAAGTGGGAAGGGCTGAAAATATCCATGAATAATAATAAGTTTTCTCCAAGGCCAGTAACTTTGACCAAGCTGGCTGCTCAAATGCTGCATAGTGCAAGTAGACAGTCCCATGTGATGAATGATATTTAGTACAAACAGAGGCTGGCAGTATTGGTTACATTGCTCAGGGTTGTAATTTAGTAGAATGAGGAATAACCCTTGAAAAGGAAAAGAATCAACAACTGTGACGGACATCCAGTAGGGGTAAGGGAGAGAGTTCTTCCTCAGGAATTACTTTCATCTCTGGGAACATCTGGGATATTATCACATCTGGACGCTGGGCAGTCATGTGACTTTAGTGTTTGTCGGCACAGAGCGGCGGGAAAGATGTAAAACAGACGTAATGTTCCTAAATACAACTATCTCCTGTTCGGAGACAGTGCTGAGGCCCAGATCATCCCACATAACCAGAAGAAATTAAACATGCATGCAGTGTCAAAGTTTGGGTCTTAGGAGGTTAAAGGTGTGATACACAAGAGTCAGTCTTGAAAGTGGGAAAAACAACTTGAAGTCAAAAACGTGGTGATCATTAGGTAGATTTAAATAAAAAGTCCTTTTTCAGAAATGCATATGTGATCAGCATTTGGACCTTCCACCAAACTAAGACCAGCAATGATTATGAATTGGTGAACAAAACAGTTAAATAGACCGGAAAGATAAAAGGTATTAAACTGGGTCTGTATTCTTAATCTGAATTCTGCTTAAAGTAAAGTCCCACGTCCTACTCGTGGTTAAGTTTTGTGTTTGAATTTAACACCAAAATGAAAATGCAATTAAAAACAAGGACATTAAATGTACAACAATAGTAAGTCTCAAAGGAATAAGTGTGTGGTCAGGAGCTCTCACCCGGCTCTTGTTTTCACTGAAACCAGAAATGACTCATCTGACAGAAAGGGAGCAGAAAACATCTTTCCTTTGAAATGTGTTTACACATTAGCCTTGAAAAAAGAAAATAAATAACCACTCCACTAACTTCACTTGTTCCTATATGTGACAAAGCATGTGTGTCATGCTTGGACATTGCTTGTGGCGTCCCCCAGAGATCAGTACTGGGTCCGAAACTGTTCATCCTTTATATAAATTATATTTGCAAGTTATCAAAATTATTAGAATTAGAATTGTTTGCCGATGTCACAAACATTTTTTGTTCTGGAAGGGACTCAAAGAGGCTACTGGAGATGGTCACCATAGAAACGTGCAAATTAGATGGTTTGATAGAAACAAATTATCATTAAATTTAAGTAAAACTAAGTTCATGTTATTAGGGTTTAGGGTAAATTTGGCAACTATAAAAGGGATAGTCAAGTGGAGCTGGAAGTAGAAGGCGTGGATATTGAAAGAGTTCATGAAAATAAGTTTCTTGGTGTTATAAAAGATGACAAAATAAAGTGTCAAGAAGCATCTTGACACTTTATTATTCACACCACATGCTCTGCTGTTCACTGGTTCAACCATATTTAAATTACTGTGCGGAGGTTTGGGGCAACGCTGACAAATGCACATTACAATCAGTGTCAATACTGCAAAAAAGAGCCATAAAGTTCATTTTTAATGCCGGTAATAAAGATCACACAAATTCACTATTCTTAAAATCAAAAACATTAAAATTCATTGACCTGCTTTCATTTCAAACAGCACAAATTATGTGAAAAGCAATAAACAATCTGCTTCCTGGAAATATACAAAACAGAGATGGAGATTATAATCTGAGGGGGGAGTACAATTTACAACATCTTCGTGTCCGCAAAATAATGTGGAGTAAAGCTGTGGAGTGAAGCTGTGGAATGGGTGAGGAGCTCAAGCAATGTCCAAGCAATACCAGTTCAGAAGGTGGAACAAAAACATGTTTTTTACAGGGAACAGGGAGGATGAAGGGCTTTGGTCCTTCCGCTAAACAACGGACGATCGCTAATTATTGGAAAAGCAGAAGAGGTGGGATTAAACAAGCACATGTTTCTTCCTACTCCCTTTCGGGTATGTTATGTTAACATTTATTTATTTATTTTTCGTCATTTTGACTATTTGTTTACTACTTGTTTTTCTTTTTGGCTGTTTTTCTCATGTTCAAAATAAAGCCCTCATTCATTCATTTGTACTGAACCCACAACATGAAGTTTCAGCTGTGTTGTTAGCTGTATGAAATCAGTATGCAAAGATTACTCAGGTCAGGAGACCACAAGAGGGAAGTAAGAAGGGAACTTACTCATCTCTGCCAGTATCTGTGTGTCAAATGTATTTATGTTAAATTTGATAATGGACTTCAAATACAAACATGTAGGTTTATCATGCAATAAATCTTGTAAAATTTTAGCGTAGATGCTCAGGTCTTTTGGATGATCATTGACACAGTGCAGTGAAAAAAGGCTCTTACGATAGTTAATTGTAAAGGAAGTGAAAAGAATCCAGGAACAATGAAACGTATAAAGAATTATGTAAAAATAACCTTAAATTGGGACATTGGGGATTGCCAGAAATACAGAATATTTACGGAAAGAATATGGGGGCTTGGGGAAATAAAACTGAAGTTAACTGAAGTTTTTTTTATAAATAGATAAAGTAAAATATAGAAATACAATTAATTTAGAATATAAATAAAAATATGATAAAGTAAAAATACAATATTAAATACGTAATTTTAAGGAAATGAGAAGCTCAATACAACGTGAGGCAAAATAATACATAAATAAATACCGTAATAACAAATTAACAAAGAAAGGATTATGAAAGGTTAGAAAAATCACAATATTGAGCAGCGAACGTTAGCGCCATCTATCGATAGCTAACATTAGCACGTTCTGCTAGCGGCTAACTCCAGGGCGCACTGCATGATGGTCTGTTTCGAACGTAGTGTCCATCTTCTGTACCACGTGACGGAAGTGAATGAGAATTTTCAGTTGACATTTCGAACAGCACTACATGGCTGACTCACTACAAAGTGCCCTTCATAGTGAACGAGTGGACAGTTAGCCAGTGCAACGTAAAGAGGGGGTACTTCTAAGTACAAATATGGCGGCTTTTGGCTCGTATTGCAGAACAACCAGAGATGATTGGAAAATGTAAAGAATGAACCAAAAATACCAATCAACAGCTGTCAAGTTTAGAAAAGAAAGGAAACAAAGCAGTTGAGTTTCCTTATGCTGCACGTGTGTAACATAAAGACCAGACCTGTGTGTAGATTCATGTCTATAAATAAAATATCCCCTTATAAAATAAATTCTTTAACCAGAAGAGGAAGAATACTTCCGGGAGGAGTGTCCGGGTTATTGACATCGACTCCGGGTAAGCAGCGGCACCGCAGCTCTTTACTTCATGTTTTACATTATATTGACATACTGATACATGCTTTCAGCTTCATTTTCTAATATTCACCACCCTACTTCGTTTGCATTAATGCAGTAACGGAGTTTGACGGTTTGTTATGAGCTCAAACGGGTCAGTCTGGTACAGAAATAGCTTCCAGCAGCTTCTATTAATAACAGCAGAAGTGGAGACTTTTGGCTTTTGTAGCTGATTTAATCCCTTTTCTCCCCTGTAGAACTGCACATCAATACCTCTGATTCCTGCAGCGTTAATTAACCACCTGTCACTCCAACATGTTGTCAGGCATTCATAAATCTGAGTCAGAGTTGAACAAATACTGGCACATTGTAAATCCTCCTGATCACAACTCACTCAGTTCTGCCCCCTTATGGGTTCTTTTAGAGTATAAGCTGCTTATACTTCAAAATAATGTTGATTGTGAGGTATTCACAGAAGATTAGACTTAAGTTAAAAGGTTTTACAAAGTATTTTCACCAATTTGCCATAACTTTGGACCACGCTTTTACTTTATGGAGTGCAAAAGGACTTTTATTCATATAAGTTTGAATTTTTCAGTCATTTAAGCACATAATTCAATCATCTCTATAGGATGCTTATAACAAAGTGCCTTAAGATCCAATTTAAAACTGGTTCTTTGCTAAGTTTTCTGTTATGTGTCGGCTCCACACTTGAGTTTGGAGCATTTTTTTTATACTTAAAGGATTGTAATGTCTGTTAAGTGGTTTAGACCGGAAGCTCTTCAGAAAGCCTGCAGAACTATTGGTTAAAAAACACTTTAAAGATTACAAGAAAGTCTGGATCAATATAAAGAAATGAAGAAATATAAATTTCACCCTGCTTTTCTCCAACAAAGGCTTATTATGACACCTATTTTGGGAGTGAATCCTATGGTGGAAGCTTTCTTTTTTTATTTTAAAGCCCATTAAAGGGTGAGTTGTCCCACAGGAGTCCTGTACCCTCCCTGTTTCAGATCCAAACAGCTGGACCGCTCTGGCTTCTCGTATTCGTAAGGAAACGTGTCCTAACAGACTCCACCGCATCCCTGCTGATTTCTGTTAATCATATGGAGAAATTCCAGCTGAGTGCTTTGAAATGTCACTGCAGATAGGAGGCCTGTTTGGGTTTTTACTGTATGGCGAAGTGCTGCCTGCGGTGTCCTCATCCCTTCTCCTCTCGGTCTTCCAGCAGATAGCACCTCATAACCATGTCCTCTCCAGAGATCGCCTCCCTCTCATGGGGCCACATGAAGGTGAAGGGATGCTCCTCCAGCTACAAGGACTGTAAGGTCTGGCCTGGAGGCAGCCGGGCCTGGGACTGGAGGGAGACTGGGACTGATGTGAGTAAACCAGAATATGGACACAACTTCGCTCCAGGAGTAGTTGGATGGACTATAAAGCCCCCACCCTCTTCCTGTGAGGCCTGGCTGTGATGTACTGCTTTCTGTCCAGCATTACCCAGGAGTGCAACCTGCCGACCTGGAGGAGGTGCTGAAAAAAGGAATCGACCTGCTGGTCATCGGCAGAGGCATGAGCGAGGCTCTGCAGGTGAGACATCTCCAAAAAGAATCGTTTATTCAGTTTGGCCTGGTGCAGAGACATGAGACAGGAAGTGCTGATGGTAGAGCCCTTTTCCAGACTCATCTGTCTTCTTCTGGGTGTTCTTTGGAGGGTTCGGGTCCCGTGTGAGGGGGCAGTCGCTGAAGTTAAAGTAGCTGACTGACAGAGCAGGTAACGCTCCTGTTTTAGGGCTCATGTGTGTGTTTTCTGGGCTGTCTTCACCTCTCAGGTTCCCTCCTCCACTCTGGACTTTGTGAAGCAGAAAGGTGTCGACGTCACAGTCCTCCAGACTGAGAAAGCCGTGGCTGAATACAACAAACTGGCTGTCCAGGGCGCCAAAGTGGGCGGGGTCTTCCACTCCACCTGTTGATGACCTCGTGCTTGCCTTAATGTTCCTGCTCAGATGATCTACAGAGAGGACGGGGCATCCATTTAGCAGCTTATTCACACACAGCTGGCTTGCTAACTCGCTCTGAGCTTTTCTCAGCAGCACTGAATTTCTGCGAGGATGAACTCTTTGGGTCATCTTCAGCTTTGAATCTGGAAACCAGACAAACACCTGTAGAAACTCATTAGATGCAGGTCCTCAGTAGGAACCTTCCAGAGGAACTAATTCCACAACTTGCAGTTCTATCAGCATCTAAAAGCAGGATTGCCACTGTTTCCCAGCTTATAAAGCAATCCTCTGTAAAGGTTTAGGGTTTTACTCGCAGCGACTGATAGCCGGGGTGCTCTGTAGGATCGTTTAACTCTTCTTCAGCTTTGAAAAACTACACCTGCAAACACACAAATCCAAGCATCCTTTTAGAAATCAGCAGCTTAATTAGTTAAAAGTCCCGCTGCTTTGACTCTGCTGTGGAAATTAAAAGGAGATTCAGGAACTTTGAGCTTTTAAGAAGATTTCTGATCAGTTTTGATTTGTTTTGAATGATTTTTGTTTAAAACTCACACAGCAGCACCTCAGAAGGCCTTTGAGTGTTTGACTCCAGATGTTTTACACACACTGGACTCAATTCAGTTCAACATAAATGTTTAAATCAAACTTAAGATGTGATACTCTATTTCTTTATATGACAAAAAAAGATGTGAAAGATTGAGTTATTTTTGTAAGAGTGAACATTTATTTATTTTTATTTTTGCTGCACAGAATAAACGTATGAAAAATGAATTTCCGTCACGTGTTACGAAAAGTATTTAATTTACAATCTGACACACATAAGGTGTGAAAACAAAGGTTCCACCTTCTCTGCACAGCTTTTGGGTTTCCAGTTGTAGGCCGACGATGAGCCGGAGTCCTCCGTCTTCCTGACCATTCAAGGCTGAAGCTGCTTCTCCAGATGTCTTTAACGTCGGGCAGGTTTGGGCATGATGTAGACTTTAACCGGTTTGCTGAACGGAATTGTTCCCTCAACAGCGCCCTCTGCTGGCGGCAGGGTGTCGATGCTGTCGCTCCATGCTGGCTTGTTGTTGGAGGCGGAGGAGAGGGAGCCTGAGGAGGAGCTGTAGGCCAGCAGGAGGCGCACCTCAATCTGAGACGGCTCTGAGAGAGGCAGAAAAACAATGATGTCGGGAGCTTTTGTGCTGCTGATGCTGGAGAACAGCGAGAACGCAGGGAAGATCTTTCAGGTCGGGTTTAAAGAAGATGGGGAAAGAAACGTTTGATACTGACCTGTCCACGCTGTGTGTGAGAGGTACACCTGTGTGATGAGTCTGTGCCTGTCAGGCCCAGGTTTTCTGAAGTCACCGGGTTTGGGATGGATCACATGACTCTGGCCATCTGGATACAGAACCTACAGGAACAGAAAGCAGGCGACTCAGCCAGCAGGTCAAAGGTGAAACTTTTCATTTGAATTAGACAAGAGGCTCATCACCAACCAGTCAAAGGACAAACAACTTCAATCAAAGCCTCTTCAGTCTGTAAATTCAGACTTCTTGTGTCTATAAAGCAGGAAGCAGCAGCAAAATTAGCATCCAGCTGTCTTAGCTTTGATAAACAGACACATTCTTTAATGAAAACTCTCACCGCTGGAATTACTGTGCATTTGCTGGCAGGATTGTAAGTGAGCCGATCTCAGTGGAAGTCGGCTGTTATGCAGCTCTGCATTTCAAGCAGAGCTGAAGTGTTTGTTGGACTTTTAGACCAAACCAGAACACGTTCTGATAGACAACAGAGGTGGAACTTTTCTTTCTATCTTCGCTCAACCTCATCCAACTCATTCAAGTCAAGCTTTTTCCAGCGAAGCTCCAAATTCAGCAACACATTTTGAATTTGGGAGAGGAAAAGAACAGCCGCAGTCTGCAGGATTCCTGAGAAACTGAGGCACCTGCTGCCAACATGCTTCCACAGCTCTGACTGCAGGTGTGAACTCACACTGGAAGCAGTCCGCTTCTGATCCGCTTCCCCGGACGGATGTTAAAACCAACACAAACAGGCTCGGAGCTTAGCTGGGCATCAAACTGACCTGCACTTTCACAGTGTTCTGCGGGTCCTGGACATGCTCCAACGTGGCATCGATGTCTAGCGCCACCACCAGGCCGGACGTGAACCTGAGCGGGTTGTCCGACTCCCCCGTCGGCTCTATGATGGTGGCTGTGGCCTGATGGATCTGTTATGAAGAAACTCGGTTACCAAAGCCATTACTGGGTGTAAAAACAGATTCTTTCAGAATTTCCCTGTTTATTCCACCTGTTCGGGCAGCTTGAGCTGCAGCAGGCCGCTCTGTCTGAGGGTAGTTTGGAGGATCTTCACCATTTCCACTGGTTTACAGGACGACAGCCGGGGCATTACGTCTAAAAGCTTATCCACGAAGCTGTCCTGGAGGTGGGGCCGCTCTGTCTGGAACAGCCTGGAGTGTGCAGGGAGGAGCTGAACTGAACCCACGAGCAGGAGAAATCCTAACTGAAGCTCAGCTAAAACTTTATTTAAACCAGGACAAGAGATGACAACACTGGCAGCAAAGTAAACTCCTGAGAAAATACAGTCTCAGTTCTTTTACTTCTGTAAAGCACAGGAAACCTGCCCTACCAGCAGGGATAAGAAACATGCTGAAGCTGGGGCTCTTCTGAATAGTGTCACACAGATAAAGATATTACCTCTGAAAAGACTCGACCTCCTGCAGGAACTTCTCACAGCTGCTGATGAGAGGATCCAACCTGAGGAGAAACGACCATCTGAACAGACCGCTGCTGCATGCATGCAGGAGTGTGTGTTTGTCAGAGTGTGTGCTGACCCTTGTCTGGAGCGAGCCATCAGAATGAGCTGCAGGGCTTTGGCCTGAAGGCGAACATGATGAACAGTGGCCACCTGCCGGCTCTCCAAACCGCTGTACAGAAACTCCAACTTGTAGGTTTCCTCCAAGATCTATAGAAACATCAAAAGAAAAGTCCCTTAAAATGAAGTTATTGCTATAATAATGCTTGTGTGTGTGTGTGTGTGTGTGTGTGTGTGTGTGTGTGTGTGTGTGTGTGTGTGTGTGTGTGTGTGCCGACCTGCTGAGCTGCTGCTGTGGCCATGACGTTCTGTTTGAGGCAGAGAGGGACGGCCATGTTCCACAGCTTCTCCTGCAGAGCCTGAACAAACACAACTTCTTACTTAGTAGCCATGGTTCTGGAAGTGTAACACACACAGCTGCACACACTCCCACCTTCATGAGCAGCAGCTGGCAGCGCAGGTACGTAGCGCAGAAATCAGCCGCTCCGGCGAGTTCTGTCTGCAGCTCGCCGAGCCGCCGCAGGTCTCTGAGGGACAGACGGGAGATTAAGGCTTATTTAGGATTATTATCGCACAACAATGAGAAGATGTGGCACAGAACCACACACAAGCAGAACATTTCTACAGCAGAGCTCTGAGGTGTGAGATCACCGTATGGTGAGGTCCAGCAGGTCCTGAGCTCCGGGGGTCTCCAGGTTCTGGATGGTGCTGACTCTGTTGAGACTTTGCAGGAGGAAGAGTTGGGCCGACTCCACCGAACCAGAACCACAATCCGAATCCACAGAGTCCAGACTGTACACCTGCTTCCTGCCCGGCAACTAAAACACACAACGGTTACAGAAGTGAGCGCTTCTGATCCAAACTGTGAATCAGATTTAAGCCTTTAAGAATTTGTGTTTGTTTTTATGGTGTTTAGCAGGTAAAACAAGCAGGTTGATGATGTAATATTCACAACATAAACATGAGTCTGCGTACGCTGAAGACACGGTTGTGACATGTTTGTTTGTTTCTGTTTGTCTGGTCGTGTTCTTCCGGTTCAAAGGTCGGACCACCATCCAATCAGTGACGTCTAATCACACTGTCCCTTAAAATATTTCAGAAAATGATGTAAGTGTATTAAATCGTATCGAATCGTTGGCTGAATGCCGTGTATCGTATCGTATTGTATCGTATCGTGAGATTAACGTATTGTTTCAGCCCTAATCACAGGCTCGAAATGCAGAAACTATTAGAGGTGAGACATTTCAGTGAAGACTTTCTATTATTATTATTATTATTTTTTAATTCACTTTACATTAAGCAATATTCTAAGTTTTACTTCTATTAAAAAAAATAAAGCAATAAAATATATATTCCATTGTTTTAAAATGATTTCATTCCAATTATTCATTTATTCCAATTTCATCTCCTATTACTGACTTCTTTCTGTAAGCCAGATTGTCTCTTCAGAGATTTATGTTCTGAAGACTTTTAAGGATTCAGACTCTACTTTGACAACAACATCCCGGTTACAGATGTGGCCCAAAAATCTCTTTCACCCAAGAACTGAACTTTTGTGGCAGCTCCTGCGAGGGTGAACAACAAAAACCTAAAGCTGCTGTTTGATAAAACCTAAAGCTGTGCTCAGAGATAACGGCGCTCCCACAGTGGTTCTGATCTTTCTTTGTTAATACGGGTTTTCCTCTTCAGGATCTGTGGGTGTTCAAGTGTCATTTGATGCGTCTGCAACACAAAATTCACCCATGGACTGACACTTCATTCAGAATAATGAATGAAGTGAAGATAACAGAAACAAAAGAGGTTCTTACTTCTGTTAACGAACTATTCAGCAGATTAAATAAAGGAAAACGTCTTCTGTGCGATGAAAACACCAACGTTTGCTGAACATCGACAAACACAGAACAGCTTTTAAGGGTTTAAGGGTTAAATAATTGATTTTCTGTCATTTATTTGACAATCAGCAGAGATTTCATACCTCTGTGATGACTCAACTGTTGTTTCAGCCTCATTTAGATGTTTGAGACACCATCAGGAAAAGAATCAATGAACGGATCAAACGTTTCACACACGATTTAATCTAAAACCCTCACCAGGAGGATATATGAGTATGAGTTCAGCCTCAGTTAGTAACTCTGACTTTAGGATCGCCATACCTCACTCAGACATTAATCTTGCTTTGTCGTTTTTTTTATTCTGAAGTTCAAATAATTGATCAATCAAAAAGATAATTGACAGAGGACTAAAGGTGCCGTGACGCCTCGATTAGTCAAGCTGAAAACAGCAAAAACTCTGACATGAGCAGCAACAATTCAACCCTGAGTAAATGTTCTAAGACTTTGGTTCTCACTCTGAGCGGCGGCACCAGGTGCGACAGACTGTCCCTCAGGTAGGCGTAATGTCGGAAGGTGTGGTCGGAGAACAGCGCCGGCATGGTGGGACACGACGTGGCCGCGTTGAACACCAACACCAGAACCGCAATGTCTGAGATCAAAGCCGCGGTCAAGAAAGACAAACAGGCACCACAGCAGCAAATACGATTGGAAAGAAAAGCGGCAGAAATGTTGTTCATTTATTCATTTCTCAGATTATTAGTTTCGGCTTGATTTCTGGTGACTTATTAACTGCAAGTTTAATCTAAAAGTGTGTGCTTTATGACAAAAAAGGAAAAACATTAAAATGTTACACATGTACTGAGTGATGTGAGAAGAAGCCTGCAGCTCTGCAGCTCTGCAGCTGTGCTGCTGTGCTGCTGTGCTGCTCTGCAGCTGTGCTGCTCTGCAGCTCTGCAGCTGTGCTGCTGTGCAGCCGTGCTGCTGTGCAGCTGTGCTGCTGCTCTGCAGCTGTGCTGCTCTGCAGCTGTGCTGCTCTGCAGCTCTGCAGCTGTGCTGCTCTGCAGCTGTGCTGCTGTGCAGCTGTGCTTCCAGCTCTATTGTCTGGTTACATATGAAGGATACAAGCCGGATCGTCCATGTCAGGTTCTGGTGTGTCGAAATATGGATGCGTGCTGAGCAGTTCAGGAACCACTGGCAACACCAGCGTTGGGTGGCGAGAGCCCAGGAACTTCAGACATCTGAGGGACAAGAAGAAACCAGCCGATCATTGACAGGCAGAGCTGATGCAAAGGGACTACTTCTAATCATCCTGAACTTAGCTAGTGGTTGTGATGCGTTTACACAGAGCCGGTATCCTTCACTTTGAAAGGCAAACTCTTACGGCTGAACAGTAAATGCTGTGTCAAAAAGACTCCATAAGACCTGTTGCCACTGATTTTCAATTGTCAAACAAGCTCACAAAAATAGTCCTGTTTGGAGTCTAAACCGGAGTCTTTTTAACTGATGAAAATGCCTCAATCAGTGGAGGAAAAGCTGGAAATCGTTGCAGATACATGTTCCCATGTTCGTGTTCATGGCTGGATGGTGAGAATGAGAATGACAGAGAGCTTATGAGCAGGAAGTATGAGGCAAAGGAGAGACAGAGGCTCTCTCTCTATATATACATACACTCTGTTATATCTTCAGACAGAACAAGTGGTTTGCTTCTGCATTTAGGTTTAAAGAACCACATTTTCAACCATATTTTGAACCATATTTTGATCATAAAACACAAAGTGTGTCGTACTTTGATGACCAAAAGCTCTGAAGTGTCACATCAGCGAGCTGAGCAGCAGCAGAAGCTCATCTCACAGAGTTCAAAGTGATGAATTTGATTTGAAAAACACTTGTAATGAACTCGTGGCACTTTGGGAAACGGTCTCAGTCTTACTTCCAGACGGAGTTGCGGTCGGTGGGATACTTGTTGAGGTTCTTCAGCAGCTCCAGCAGAGCCAGCTGGATGCACTCTTTGGTGGAGACATTGGTGTAACACAGTAGCTCATGGAGAGCTTCTCTGATGTCACGAGACGAGTCCTGGACACACACGGCGACTTCATCAATGCGTGCACTCAGAAATGCAAAAACACATCCGTGGTCTGGGCTTCCAGCTGGTTTACCTCCAACACTGCCAGCACAGTGTCCAGCTGGTCCTCCCTCAGGGTTATATGGGTGGAGATCTGTCTCAGCACATGGATGGACTGCAGCCTCACTTCCTCGATCTCGTCGTTAAACATGTCGACCAGGAAGTCCAGGCACTTCTCAGCGAAGCTGGGAGACGATCGGGCCAGCTGACACAGTGCCTCCACCGCTGCAATGCGGACCTCTGGAGCGTAAGAAAACAGTCTGAGTATCAAATCTGTAAAAGATTCAGTGAACTTCATCTGTACCAAAGCAGGAACCCACGCAATTATGAAATAAACCACAAAAAAAAAGTACCAAACATCTCGTCTTCCAGCCCGTGAACGAAGGCACCGCAGGCCCCTGAGGCAATCAGGTTGACTGTGTTGGTGTCCAGTTTCTCTTTCGGAGCGTCATCAGCCCACTTCCTGCCAGAGGAAAACTCTCCAGAGGCAAAGAGCTCTTTGGCCCGTTCATGTGCCGTACGCTTCCTCTGAACACAAGAGGGAAACAATAAGCGGGGCGCGGTGAAGCAGTGAGTGAACTTCAGTCTTATTTTCTACTCTGCTTGGATATTCTCAATGAAAAATAGGTGTTCTGTGAGCAAACATTACTCACTCTGAGGTCCGACATCAGCTTCTTGTCCAAGGTTTGCTCCAGAAAGTGAGGACTGACCTGCAGCATCGAGCCCTGATGCACAAGAAAACCATCAGAGTTTCACATGTGAACTTTATCTTTCCCTTAAAGTTTGTTTTTTTCCCCAGCAGATGCAGGTATAATTTACGGAAATGCTTGTATGTTTAAAGGAATTAAATTAAATGTGTGAATACGGTCTATTGCGTTGATTTTGTACCCTCACCAGAGTTTTGGCGGCCTGCACCCGAACCATCCAGGAGCCGTCGCTGACCATGTGACTGATCTTCCCAAACGCATCATCAACCAGTCTGATCTCTTCATTGGACGATGGGATGGGGACGATGCTGATTGGACAGAGAGAACAGTAACCACAGGTCAAACTGATGGCGAACAAAGAAACTTTTTAATCAAAAAGCATCACAGGAAAAGCTTTTCCAAAGACTTTGCAGCACTTTAAGCTGGGACGCTGCATCCAAACAAGTCTGATTTTACTGTCATTTCTGCTCCTCAGTGCTCAAACACTTCTCCTGTTGTTGGTGAAGAGAAAGGAGCAAACTGCACAGCTGTAGTGACAGAAAACCCTTTTGAATGTCTGCGTCCTCACCTTTCTGGGTACAGCTGGCTGAGCACCCAAACCATCTGCACTGCTGCAGAGCGGACCTGCTCATAATCATCTGACAGCAACCTACAGGCCTGCAAACACACAAAATACATCATCAGGCTTCTTTCACAGCTCTTGGTGTTTAATACTGCGTGTCCCACACTATTTTTTACTCCCATGGAGCTAATGTGTCCCTTCAGACTGCATTTTCCTGCACAGCTGAGTTTAAATGTTGTGTCTACAAGCATTAATAACTTAAGGTTTCAAGTTCTGGTGGAGAGACGGTGGAAACAGGATGCTGGGAGTGGGTCAGAAACGGTTGACTCTGTAAATAACTGCCACCTGTAGTGGAAAACCCTCCAGAAGTTTCCCCAGTCACTGGACAAAGTTCCTGTGGTGGAAATGCAGCTTAAACCTCCCACAGAGATATTCTCCTTAAATCAGCACACAGGTTGTGGTAAAAACAAAGAGAGCCTGTACCTGCTCATAAATGATCTGATTGATCTTCATTCCTCGCTCATGAAGCTGCAGCTGGAAGACAAACAGGGACTGACTTACATACATGTGACACTGGCTATGTTTTGGTTAGCTTTTGGTGTGTTTTGCTGTGTCCTACCATGGCTTTTATGGCTGCAGTGCGGACTCTGGGGTCCTGGTCTGAAAAGTAGTCGCTTATGATACTCTGGACATCCCTCACTCCTCCTGGAGTTTAATACAAATAAACCACAATAATACAACGGATCAGAACACAATCATGACCCATAATTAAGTCAAAGACGTTATAATTATAAAAAAAAAAGTATCCTCAAACCTATTTGTGAAGTTTAGTTTTATAGGTATTGTAAATATCTTCTTATATATTTTAAATCTTAATACACTGAGCGATGGTTCTGACCTAAAGATGTGCTCGGCCCCTCGTTGTCTTTAGTCAGAGGAGTGTCGACCATGCCAAGGCATCCCAGGAGCTGCAGACACTTGTTTCTCACCCCGAAATAGGTATCAGACAGATGCTAAAAGGAAGGAAGGAGTTTGTTGTCCTTGAGCTCATAAAGCTTAGTGATAAGTACAGTCCATTAACTGTGTGTGTGTTACCTTGCAAGCCACCTCTATGAGCCTCAGTCTGACGGCAGGACTCTCAGGCAGCTGTGTTCCGATGACCAGCAGGGTGTCCAGCAGCTGGGCGAGGACCTGATGGGACTCTGTCGCCATAAAGAGACTCATGAACAAACAGCATTCAGGTTCAATGTGACAGCTAACAGTTAATATAATCTGTTTTCATGTTAAAGTGTAAATAAGTAGGGGTTTTTTCTCCTTTTATGGTATCTTACACTGCACTCCTACAGAAAATCCACATATATTCCTAAAACTAAGACGACAGAAACTTGACATTAAGGAATATAATGATAATCGATAGTGTAGCAGTAAGATTGCCACCTTTCATGTGGGTGACCTGGGTTCAAATCCCCTGCATGAAAGGTACTACTACCTCCAGTAGGGGTCCTTAGGCAAGGCCCCCTTACCCTATCTGCCTACCTGTAAGTCATTTTTGATAAAAGCGTCTGCTAAATGCATAAAAACATAAACAATAATCAGTAGTGTAAACAGTCAATGGGACTCACTCTCATTGCTGAGTGTGTTAATGGCGTCATCAACGATGCAGTCGGGGCTGAAGCTGTGTGTTTTGGACAGCAGGCCCAGCAGAGAGGCGATCTTCAGTCTCACAGAGTTATCCGTCTCCTGAGAGAGGAAACATCAACATTAGAAGTGTTTTGTGTGTACATCTCAGCTGAAGCTGAACCAGATCAACATGATTCTGAGACGGTGCAGGCTGTGGTTTTAGCCTCACCTTGTAGTAGTGCTCCAGAAGGATCCTGATCACACCCTCCACACTCTCCGCCTCCACAGGCTTGCGTGCAAACTGCAGCAGGTACTGCAGGGCATCTGTGGGGTTGGTGGCTTTACAGAGGTCAATGTGCAGCGCTGCAGACTTACTGGGTTTGGACAGACGCAGCTTCTTGGCTGGAGCTTCTTCATGGGGAATCTGTACAGACACACAGAACTGAGAACGTCTGCACTGCACAAGCGTCAACACAAGTTACTGCAGCTTGTTCGCGATTTTCCCCACAGTTTCATACTTTTAAAACTAACATCTGTGGAAATCTGACCTTTCACCTCATTTGTTGTCAGTGTAAATGGATGAGAACAGGATTTGGTGTATTTGTTCTGCTGCACATCTCATGAGTGTACTGAGTAAACATGGTGTAATAACCACAGTTAAAGACAGGAAGGACAAATTATAACTGTTGGTACAGTTTATGCAGAAAGAAAACACTGATAATCAAATATTAGCACCCATTTTGCAGTCAGCCGGTAGCCATCGTTAGCAGGAGCTAACTAACTCGGTCTGAAATCGCTAGAGTTCAGGTAAATTTCGTCACATAAACGACAACAAACATCCTAAGTCAAGTTTAAACAGTAGCTTCGTGGAGAATGAAGCAACACGCCACAGGGAGGGTGTGTGTTGTGACTGTGAACAGTAGGCTGTTGGCTACTTGGATTAGCGAACAAGCTAGTTAGCGTGTAGCCGCATCTCCAGCATTTAGCTCACGGATCAACTTCGCGCGACGGAATTACGATTTAATGTGCTCACCTGGACAACTTTGGAAAACTCCTCATAAACCCGCTTTTTCAAATGCGCTGCCATTTCCAGGGAAAGCTAAATGCCTTAAGCTGTCTCATTCAGAGTACAGAATTGTCCCTACACTCTTTCCGTAACTACGGTTTGAGAACTAAAACGCGTTTGGTAAATTACACCTGACTCTATCTATCTATCTATCTATCTATCTATCTATCTATCTATCTATCTATCTATCTATCTATCTATCTATCTATCTATCTATCTATCTATCTATCTATCTATCTATCTATCTATCTATCTATCTATCTATCTATCTATCTATCTATCTATCTATCTATCTATCTATCTATCTATCTATCTATACTCAGGAAGTCTTAGATGTATAAGTATTAATTATACATGTATGTATAATCCATAAGAAATTATATTAAGTGACTGTGAGTTACCTTATTCAACTATATGATGTGCATGTCTACCACACAATTGTATGTTTCTATTTTATAAAATATGGTAAACCTTCGGCACTTTTCCACTGAGCCAGGCTGATCTCAGATGTCTTTTTATGTGATTTTGCCAGAAAAAAAATATATACTTATAAAGATAGATAGATAGATAGATAGATAGATAGATAGATAGATAGATAGATAGATAGATAGATAGATAGATAGATAGATAGATAGATAGCAGCCAACTGATTTTATGTTAGTTATCTAATAACACCTGATTAGCTCTCTTTTTAATTAAGTTGATTAGAAACTTAAAATTAAAATATGTATTTTTAAAAAAAGATTTAAACGGTCATACATAAAGTATAAAGAACTCTGGTAACAAGCATGATAACAGGTTACAAAAATGACCACAAAGACATCTGAAAAGGATCAGTTTGATTTAAAATGTCAATTTATTCAAGCGGTCTTTTTAAACCAACGTGTCACACCAACATTGCTACATCACAAAGTAAAAAGGAGAAAGTTAATCTTTCCTACTCATCATCTCTGCCTTTAATTGATAGATTAAAAGTGCATCCAATAAATCTAAACTCCACTACCACTAATACAACTGCCGCTGGAACCTGTTCTACATCTATTTAATACAACTGAAGCAGCTTTACGCGGGAAGCCCTTCTGACTATCACATGATGAGAGAAGAAAAGATCAGCTGCTCAGTCATAGTTGGGAATTACAATTAAATAATTAAATGAAAGTTGATGACTTGATATTCAGAAAAAAAACTTGTTAAAATACATGTTAAATCATTTAAAGGTGCGTGTAAAATATGGCAGATTGCCACCCATACGTTTGTGTTCCTCCTGCTTTAACATGCTTGTAATTTGCTTATAAGGTGAAGACTTTTGCTTTAAGCTACCTCCAGTGTGTGTTAAACACTTGAAAACGAGGCCAACAGCATCAAAATCCTGCAGCATAGAGAACAAATAACTTTTATTAATTCTATATTTACTTTCACACTTAATTTCACCCACAACTCAGACCTGTTTTCATTTTTCTGGTTTGGAAAAAGTACGACATGACAGAAATCCATCCTGTGACCACACAGTTATAAAATCATGAGTATGAGATGAGACGTAAGGTTGTGGGTCAGAATCTGAATTGTAATACAACACATTCAGAGCCACTATTCTTTTTAATGAGGCCAAATAACAGAACAGTCAAGTTAGTGAACTTCCTGCAGCTCGAAGACAGCCGCGGACGTCTTGGCCCTCTTTTGATCTACCTTCCAGGTGAAGATTCCCACGATGCTCAGCATGAGCGGCAGAGCCACACACAGCACGATGCGGCTGATGGGCAGCTGGACAGAGCACTCGGTGCTGACCGAAGGTTCTGGAGTCTGTGGGGCTGTGGGGGTGTTTTGAAACAAAAAGGAGGATTTGAAGTCCAGAAATGTAGCCGTGCTGGTTTCAGTGCTGTTGACCTGACACCTCCACCTTCTGTTATTGTCCTCCATCTGCAGCTTTGTGACCAAAGTGATGTTACAGCGTGTGTTTTCAATCAGCTGGTACCTGCATAGAGGGGAGATCACCCAAACTTTGGTCAGTGTGTTCTTCATTTTGTGTCAAATCTTTTATCTTATCGACCAACTTTGTTGGGAGAACCGAAGCTTAATATTAGCTGATTATCAGTTAGAAACAAACAGCAACCTGCAGCTCCAAATAGAGTCTGTGACAGTGTTTCTAACTGATGCTCAGCTTTTAGGCAACGCTTTGGTTCTCCAAACAAAGTTAGTCGATAAGATAAAAGTGTGACGGACACAGATGTGGAATGATCCACTGTTTGAAGCGATTATGTTTGAGCTACTTCTGTCTCGGAGGTAAAAAAAACAACGTTAAACACAACGAAACCAAAGACAACTCAGCAAGAACATGCAAAACACGACAGAAGCCGAGATGAACTGTCACAAAAAACAATGTTTCACTTTGAGTAAAAGATGGTGACAATATTTCTTGGTTGTGGCGAAACAAAAGGTCATTGGTGAGAGTTCACTGTTAATTCCCATCCTCACACTGTGTACTTTCCCTGGTGTCCTCAGAAAAATGTTAAAAGATCAGAGGAAGCATTGAGGAAACATGGGAGCATTTCAGCTAAGGATGTTCATATTTTCCTGATAAATTCCAACCTGTGAGGTGTTTTTAGAGTGGAGTTAGAGCTGAGGAGACGGGTGGTGCAGGGTTCAGACCCACTTAAGCTGATGTATTGTGTCTTCTTGAATGTTTTTTCTGCTTTGCTTCTTAAATGTTGTATTATGTGATCAATAAATGAATAAATACAGCTGATACTAATGTTTGTGAAATGAAGCTGTGATTTCTCTCCTGTGCTCTGTGGAACATTGTTTAGCCTGAAGTCCTTTTTTTACTCAATGCTGGGTTGTCTGTTTTGTTTTATAAAATGCCATTTTTTTAAATATATTCTGATATTTTGATTTGTGAAATTAATATGCTCTATTATTGTTTTTTTTTATCTTTGCTACTGTGTTTCGTCCTTCTTTTTATCAAATTATTTTCATTTAAATGTATTTTTATGATCTATTTCTTGTGCAGAAGCCAAAGGAGACTGTTGAAAGTCTGCTTAACATTTGTTGTCTTTGGTATTTCGATTTGATTTGTTGTCATTCAAGAGAAATGGAAGAGTATAGAAAAGAAATTCTGTTGTTTTGATCTTTTAAGTCAGTTTTTGGTTTTCCAATCTCTCATTTTCCACCTGTCAGGCCTAAATGTTAAGTTTACCATCTTGTGTTTTTTTTCCTTCCCGTTAACATCTTTATTCAGTTTTTATACGAACAGAGAACAAACTACCTTCTGTCATCGGGCAGCAGGGTCCTTTCCTCCTTCTGCCAGCGCAGGCTGAACACTCCGCTGGAGTACGACTTGCAGCTCCCCGCATCGTAGTAAGTGAAGAGGATGCAGCTGAGGACGAGGTTCCCTCCAGGCTGCAGCTCGGTGATGGCGGAGGGCGATGTGACGGTGAGGAGGGAAAGGTAGACGTCAGTGAGGGCCTGCTGCTGGTGCAGGCAGACGTAGGAGCCGGAGTCTTCCACGGTGAGGTCACGAATGGTGATGGAGCAGTTGGATGTGACGGTCATCCGGCCGGCCTTGTCTGAGTCGGCCTTCACCCGCCCCTCGCTCACCTCCTCCGTGTAGCGCACCTGGCCCCCTTTGAAGAAGGTCCAGGTGATGGCCGAGCAGTCGGCGGCGACCAGTTTGGTGCAAGGAAGGAGGGCCTCACCTCCAAGAATGCTGTACACAAACACAGCGTCCTTTTGGCTTCTCGCACCTGGTGGCAACACCATGAGATTCCAGATAGTAAAAGCACTCCAGCTGCACACTATTTTTCACATTTAGCCTCAATCTTTTCAGCTCAATCTCATCAAATTGTGTCACTTAACTCCAAAATAATCTACAAGGGATATTTGTCAAGAATAAGTACTCTCACTTTTGATGCTTTAGATGTTTATCTCAAACTTAATGACTTAAACTATTATATTAATCCTTCTGGTACTTCTGTGTATCAGCTGCTGCTGACGGAGAAAAGCAACATTAATTATTGGTTTTTCTGGAATAACGAAAGCATATTCGGGGATGTTGAGAAGCGTAAAATAAATTGAAAAATGGAAGAATTTAGTAAATAGTGCTGGAACAAAACCAAATACTTTCACTCAAGTACCAGTTTCTGATTTTTTTACTTCCATAATCCAATATATTTCATAGGGAATTGTACTTTTCACCTTTGACAGATTTATTTACTCACGAAATGAACCAGGAGCGACTGAAATGCTGCGGGATGCTGTGTCATGGATTCATATGTGATTCATAAGTTTAATCAGACACTATTAGTCATTTTTTTCATGTAGAAATATCAACTCTTCATCTGTGAAAATCTCCTGCTTTTCAGTCAGTTTGATCATTTAGAGTTTTGGACTAGAATAGATTTTACCAGAAACTTTGGGCTCCACCACAATATGAATAAACCTGTAAAATACTGCTTTTATATAAATGAAAACACGCTGATAGCATCGGAGTTACAGGCTCAGTGCTTTCACTGCAGAACTTAGAACTAAGTGCAGTTTCCTAATCATACTTTCATGTTTCCACTTTCTGTAACTCGATCCTCGTCAGACCGAATTTTCACTTTTCTGTTTTAGCAAAATCTCTGAAAACATCCGACACCACTGTCCAGAACCAAAGCCGGACCAAATTCAACACATAAATCAAAGCTTACCTCCAGGGAGCAGACTGGCGAGTAGCAGAACTGTCATTATGTCCGTCATGTTTGAGATTTCACCTCGAACAAAACTCAGCTGCAGCCACTCGCGCTACCAGGGTGTCTTCATTTCCTGTGTTGGTCTCAGCTGAAGAGGACGCTCAGCTTCACCGCCAGCAGGCTTGCAGTTTCTCAGCATCATCTATGAAATATTCAGATTATGAAAAGGAGTTTTCTGCTGGAACTTGGCACACATTAAATGATGCCTGCTTTGTTGATGAATGCAACAGGAACACACTCATTTAAGACATGTTCTGCTTCTGCTTTAGTTTGCAGAATTTTAAATCTTTAATTAAGAAACATACACATAAAGCAGAATATTGACTCAATAAGATGATGTTCATGTTTGATTTCTGTATTTTTCAGTATTATTTCATCTTGAATAACTTCTCTGCTGTATGATCTTTCTCTCCTCTCGTTGTAAAAACTCATATTTTGTTTGTTCTTAAAAGTTAAATCTGTTGTCCTAAAGGAATCATTTGACCCGTTTCCTGAAGAAATGACCATGCCATGAATTTGATGACAGGTCCGTGTTTTGAAGAATTACAAGTTTTGATCCATGTGACCACAGAACAGTTTCCACTCTGCTTCAGTCCATTTTAAATTAAATTAACAGGTTTCTCTTGCAAATGAGACCGTGGGTCTCAATGAGATTTTACCTGTATAAATAAAGGTTAATAAAAATAAAATAAATGAGCTTTGGTCCAGAGAAGATGGCAGAGTTTCCTGATCATGTTCACGTGTGGCTTCTTCTCTGCTTGATGGAGCTTTAACCTCCATCTGTGGAAGTTACAGTGAGCTGTGTTCACAGATACTTTCCTGGACGTGTTCCTGAGCGCCTGAAGGTCACAGACACCCAGAATTAATTTTTTATGTGCTGCAGTTGATTTAACATTCAAAGTCTTCACAATTTTACATTGAGGAGCAATATCGTTTAACTGCTTCTCAACTTTTTCTTTATTTCTGAGAGACTCTGACTCGCTGAGTTGCTCCATTTACATCCAACCATGTTCCTGACCTGTTTCTAATTAACCTAATTAGCTGCAACATGTTCCTCCAGCTGTTTCTTCTTGGGGGGGGGGGTCTACTGTTGCTCAGTCTGCAGAAGATTCTGGAAAAACCGGCAGTTTTCTATGAAACATAAACAAAACCTTCTCCTTCTGACATTTTTCGATTGTCACACATCAGTGTCACTGTTAATGTGATCCAAGGTGTGAAATGCATTCGTCTGCACTTTTTTGTTGTTGTGAGGATGTATAATTGTGACACTCTGTGGTGGAAGTAGCTGTGTGCTGCATTTCAACACTTGCAGCATGTCTAGGGACGGAAACTTGCTTTAACCTTGAATTCTAGCACAGAGCTTCTCGACCTTCTTCCTGTGACCTGTTTGTGTTTCACTTGACAGCTCAGTCAATATTGAAAGCTGTCTGTAAAGAAGAGTCAGGGAATATTTAAAAAGAGCAGGAGCAATTATCAACAAAACTCCACAATGCACGAATCTGGAGCTGCAGCGGTTGCTCTGTGACTCAGTCACAGAAAAGATTTTAAAAGCCTGCTGATGGTTTATAAATCCCAGAACGGTTTAGGCCCAAAATGCTTCTGTGATATAAACCCAGCAGAGCTCTTAGATCCAAGGACTCAGGTCAGCTGGTCCAGTCCAGAGTCCAGACTGAACCTGGAGAAGCAGCATTTAGCTGTTATGTGGAGATCAAACTGTCACCAAATGGAGACATTTTTAAATCCAGGTTAAAAACCTTTCTTTTCTCATGTGTCTGTGCATGAAATCTGCAGGATATCTGTTAACTTATCCAGACTGTTGCTTGTTTTAATTCATTTTATTTCTTTCTATTTATATTCTTTTACACATTTTTAATGCTTTTATTTTATGTAAAGCACTTTGCATCGTTTTGTACATGAAATGTACAAATAAATTTGACTTTGTGAGGCTGCATGAAAGCACAAAGAAATGCCAGAATGCTTCCATCCTGCTTGTTTAGCAGGTTTCCTGTCCTGACTCCATGTCCTCCACCTTATTTTACATCTTGTGGGAATATTGTTACAACTGCAAGAAATCCATCTGACATTTTATTTAAAATATGGTTTGCTCAGTGCAAACTTCAGGATGCTATATGTTAATCTTCTTATTCTGAGATTTTTACAGGATATATACAAGAAATATTATGTAAATCCTCTTTCAGACTCAAGCATCCTGTTTTAAAAGAGCTGGGACGAAGGCAAGAAAAGAGAGAAAAAGTAAAGCTTGAAAAAAACCCGCAAAAATAAGAAAAATGTCAACAAAAAAACAAGGTATGAAAAGATGGACAGAGGGCTCAGACTTAAACATTTTATTTGATTGTAATTTTATCATCCTCGGTACAAACAACCATCTGAAAAATAAAGCATAACTCTTTTTAATATTAAGATAAACATACATGAATAGAATTAAAAACAACCCAACGTATTACACCATGACCAGACGGGCCTCAGATACACACCCACAGCCTCTCACAGTTTCACTGTAAAGCCAGTGGAAATAAAGAGGATCGAGCTCTTTTCTGATACGAAAGCTGTGACTCAGTAAGACACCATGAAGATAATGATTCCAGAAACTGAGCCTCAGCCTCTGGTTGCGTGAGGAGACGCGCTGCTTTGCTACATCGGGACACTTCGCTGCTCTGAGTAAACATGACAAACATGAGCCTTTCTGCTGATGGGCAGCTTGTGGAACCTCTCTGTAACCACCCTTGTTTTTTCTCACTCCTATCATTCAGGATGTGGTTTGACAGATTTTAGCTACTCTGCCCGTTTTGTGGTGAACTCTGGGGCTGCTGCTCTGCTTTCGGGACGGACGCTTGTTCAGGTTTTGCATCGTAAGACCTTCACAGTTCTCCTAAACTGGGCCGCGGATTGCCCAATGTTGCATGTGTGATGCAGTATTTTGCTTGGTTACTGAATCCCCCACGAAAGCTGTGAAGTTTTTCAAAGCAAAGACAAGAACACACCTCATTAACACCAGTGTGGTGCACAGGAAATCCTTCACATATTACTTTGTTGGTTTATATTGCTTTTTATTGTGCAGGGGGTTCACATTAAACATACGTCATACGTTTAACAGTCCTCTGGATATGAATCAGAGGATGCATCCGTTTGTGTTAAGTTATTAAAAGACAATATAAAGTAAAGTATCTTTATCTGGGACTATAGAACCTAAAAAGTGTAATTTACAGATGCTTTACTGACCCCTTGTGTCTTAAAGTTTAAAAAACAAATCAAGACGCAGCAGCTTATCTATAAAAACGCAGTCTGTAATTCTACAGTTTGTTCTCAACACCAACAGCCAGCTCATCACCACCAGGTGAAGGTGAGTTTGTAGAAGAAATCGTAGCTCCTGGACAAGAAGTTCCTCTCCGTGACGTGAGGCTCGATGCTCACTTTGTAGCCCCGACTCTCAATGTCCATCTTCACAGAGTCCAGCAGGTCCTTAACCGACGGCGTGGCCTTCCACGGCCCAAAGGTCACCACCGACTCCTTGTCCGAGTCGAGGCTGTTGATGGCATTGTTATAAGAACCCAAGTCTTCCTCTGTCCGCAGCAGGCAGATCAGGATGGTGGAGTGGCGTGTGGCGATGGCCTCGGCTCGGGCGACACGAATCAGCACCTGGAGGACAGGTGACATTTCTGCACTCATATTCCCACCAGAACCGTGAAAATTTCAATTAATCATGTCATTATTTTGCCATTAAAGTGTGAACAAATGAGACCAGCACAGCTGCAGGGGTCGGTCTCTCTCTGGTGACCCCTTAAGAAATTAAAATAATGTTCGAGAAAAACAGACATTTTTGGACAAATGTCAATTTAAAGGAAAAACTGGATAAACAAAGATCCATCCGAGTTATAGATGATCAGGAATCAACCCAGTAAGTGGAGTCTGAACACTTTTTTCTGCCAATAAGAAAACAGAAACTAAAACTACTTCAACACAGAACCAAGAGATGATGCTGGAGACCTGATGCAGTTTCTGATAAAAAGATGACACATTATGAGAAGAAGGAAATCACCGAGTCAAACCCCTGAAGAACACCAACCACTTCATAATTCCTCTGCCACATCCTGGCTCCACAAACCCCAGAGTTCACTGTGCCTCCATTCCAGCGTTATCTTTAAATGTTCAGGTGTTAAAAACCATTTATTCAGATTCTGTTCATTTATGCAGCTTCAATTTTAAGTATTCAAAATAAAAAGATAATTTAATTCAACCCGAGTCATTGTTATCCATCAAATCAAATCAAATCAATTCAAATCCAGGCAAAGGAAACCAACAGATAACACTGAATAGTCCCTTAAATTAAAGTCCTCCATCCTGAGCATGAACAAGGCGACAGTGGAGAGGAAAACTCCCTTTTAACAGGAAAAAAAAACCTATTTGAGCTATTTTTCATCGATTTTGACTAGTTTAGTTTTGGAAAGGCTGCTGAAGGTGCATTCAATGAAATAAATAAATAGATAAATAAAAGGGGAATTGAAATAAAAAATAAAAATAAAAAAATGTCCTTATCTTGACATAAAACATCAGACAAAGACCTGATATGGTCAAGATAATTTCTTAAGTGAACTATAAAACTGCTGATGAGAAAAAGCTGTTGAAAGCAAAGCAAAAAGCAAGAGGAGAGATGTTCAGCTTCCCTTTTCTGAGGCACAGAGCATGCAGCATGATGTGAACATGAAGTTGGCTGGAAATGCAGATGAAAAGGCTGTAAATTTCCACTCTGGCCCCCAACTTTGACATAGAATTATCCTGCGAATCTGACTGGCTCACTGCGGACCAAACAATGCCACAGTTTCATGAGTTTATTTTAAATTCAGACATCTAAAAACAACTTATCTGAAACATGTCACAGTCTTTATGAAATTGTGCCAACTTGAGGGAAAAGGCCAGATTTGCCTTCTTAACAGGAGCAGAACCGCACCACTAAAGCTGGATACCGTCATAAACTGAGATGTTCTGGTTCTGGAAGCAGTCGTGACTTTTGGAGCGAGTGAAGCTCACCTCGATGTTTTCTTTGTAGTGTGGGACTCTGGAGATGAACTGCTGCCTTCCCACCAGCTCTCCAAACAGCCGAGGAGTCTCCTCCAGACGTTTGATCAGCGGCGCGATGTTGTAGTGGACCGCCTCCTTCAGAACCTGCACACACGCGCACGTTAGGCTCAGAAAGTCTCCAAGGGCTGGACCAGCAGCTTCTGTTTCTGAGGTGAAAGGAACCGGACCTCCTGGGTGTTCTCGGTGGGCAGCTGCTCGGACCTCAGGAACTCCAGGACGGCTCCGAAGTGGGACCCATCGCGGTCGATGAAGTAGCGTCCCTGTGCGTCGGTGCGGAGTTTGGGATGTGCGCCGAACAGCTCCGCCAGCTTGGACTCTGGGTGTTTCCTGAGGGTGCTCAGAGTGGTGCTGAACAGGTGACCCCCGACATTTAACTGAACAATGGGAGAGAGCTGGGGGGTGTTTAAAAAAAGCGCATTTTAATATGCTTTAATAGTCCCTGTGATCAAAAAAGGATGGTCCAAAAAAAAAAAAAGGACAGGTGCACAGCAGGCCTATATGATGAGGACTGCTACATAATCAGCTTTTCAATCAAAATGGACCCATTCATAAATCTCCAACAGCTCACTTTACTATCAGGAATTTCTCATTCGTAAGACCGACATTTGCAAAATTAACCAAAAGTTAATTCATCCAACTTCTAAAACCTTCCCTGTGTAGAAGAGAGAAAATTAATCTGAGCAAACATGCATCCAATAATAAAAAAAAAGGGCTCAAAATGTGAGCGTCTGCATAACAAAACGAGTCAAAGACCGGAGTTTAATGGTTTCCAGATCTCTGAACAGCTGACAGACTTCACTTCAGTCTCAGGTGATTTCCTGAGACAAAACTTCCTCGAAGTTTGATTTTATTTCCGGAGACACAGAAAAAGCTGCTCCAACAAACCCTTCAAAGCAGGGATCTCAAACTGCACGTTTTACATGTTTCCCTGCTCCAACACATCCGATTAATCGAATTTAACAACCTTTAGAAGAGGTCCATTTAATCTGAACCAGGTGTGTTGGAGCAGGGAAACACCTAAAACCTGCAGGAGAGCCCTGCTTTAAAGTCTCTTTGTATGTTTTTACTGAAAAACGGCACTTTGTTGCTCGACAGTGAACACTTTAAGTCCTCTTTGCAGACTGATCCACCTGTCCGCAGGTGAGCGTTTCTCCCGCTAAAGCTGCAAAGCATCACAATGAAACACGTTTTCTTACTGAGGGAGCGGATGATGCCTGTTTTACGGCTGATTTGAAGTCCGGGAGGCTCATCTTCACTTCTGAGTCCAGCTGACGACGAAGAGCTGACTTATTTTTCAACCTGGATGAACAGGTAGAAACGAAGGGGCGTGGCCTAACCCGGACATGCGGTTTCGGAGCTGAGAAGAGGAGGGACCCAGGAGCCGAATATTTGACTCTTTTCCTCATGTCTGCAGCCTACAAAGTGATCCGGCTCACTCTCTTTTCTTTGATCATAAATGAGCAGAGTACAAGTTGATCTCATTACATTATCGTCTGAAACAGGTCTTAAAGGGGAACTCCGGTGTTTTTAAACCTTATTTCTGGCATGAAATACGTTCATCTGCTCACCGAGAACAGTTTGGTGAAAGTCGGCGTCCTTCAGAAGATATTTAGATAACTGGAGATCCATATAACGGAGTGAACGGGGCTTAGAGGATGCAGCCTCTAAATAAGGCATTATCTGTCTTTATTTCACCAATACTTTAAGAAGAATGAATGAATGAACGTGTGCTATAGCTCTGTTAGCTCATAGCTGCTGTTATGTGGCTACTTGCAGCTATAGGAGAGCTAACGGAGGGATTTCTACACAGGCACTCTACTGGGACCACTTCATCCACACGCCCCCCTGCAGCACAGCTTATTCACTCCGTGCTCTGTGACAGTCGGCTAACTTCACACAAAGTTTGCTGCTGATAGTTTTGTGCAACATGGCAGGATATTTATCAGATTTTGACAACGTGAACGACGACTTTGAGTAAGATGGACGTTCTTACCGGAGTGAATAAGCTGTGCTGCAGGGGGGCGTGTGGATGAAGTGGTCCCAGTAGAGTGCCTGTGTAGAAATCCCTCCGTTAGCTCTCCTATAGCTGCAAGTAGCCACATAACAGCAGCTATGAGCTAACAGAGCTATAGCACACGTTCATTCATTCATTCTTCTTAAAGTATTGGTGAAATAAAGACAGATAATGCCTTATTTAGAGGCTGCATCCTCTAAGCCCCGTTCACTCCGTTATATGGATCTCCAGTTATCTAAATATCTTCTGAAGGACGCCGACTTTTACCAAACTGTTCTCAGTGAGCAGATGAACGTATTTCATGCCAGAAATAAGGTTTAAAAATAGCGGAGTTCCCCTTTAAAGAAGGGGACATAAATCTAACCATGAATGTTTTCTCTACATTTTTGGATCCAGGAAACTAAACAGAGTGAGACGTCAAAATCGCCTCCTCTGAGGTAGACGTCACATGACTTCCACATCTGGTTAAACACCACCTACTTCTGTTCAAACCCACCTGCTATGAAACATCTGTGCTAAGAGCAGAACATCTTTATATTATATTATAACATTCTGTGCAGGTGGAAGCTGAATAACTGAAGTCCATAACTGATACATCTGATCAGTTTTTTTTAAAAGCTACATTTGTTTCATACCAAGTTCGATCGGTTCATATTTTAGTGCCGTTTTCTGAACAAAGAAAGAACATCCCGTCTTTTATTCATCATTTGCAGACCTGACAGATGCATCTCCTGAGGCACGATTCAGAAAGTATCAGAAACCACAAGGTGAGTGTATTTTCCAGATTTTATTGTTTTTGTACACAAAAATCCCAGAGCCGTTGTTCCATCCAGCAGAGCGGTTAAAAACCTGTAAAAAAAGACAAAAATGTCCATTAAAAACCAACTAAAACATTCTGTGAGGCTGAATGAAAGACGGTCATCTCGTTTTTTAACGATGCTCTGAAGCTAAACCGATCTCCCAGAGGGAAACCGGTCCTGACAGCAGCAGCTCGGTGCTGCTCCAACCCTTCTCAGACAAATGCCTCGATGTCTTCAACTGGAAAGGACTCCAGGTTCTGATGAGCTGGTCCAGAACCACAGAACGCGACTCTGAACCAGGGACCACCAGAACCACGGAGACCAGTTCCGACTCGTCATCGTCTCATCACCGAAGGGACCAACTGTGCTTTCTTTAAAGATGCTGAAATCATTCAGTCTGACTCTAAAAGCAGCTCAAGTTGCCGTGGAAACGGAGCCCAGCCTGCTTCCAGGCTCCTGAGAAACGACTCGCTGTTCCAGCTACAAACGGATCGCGCTTCAACAGCAGACACGTTGTGGCCTTAACTCTCAGTTTGCCGCTCACCTGCTCATGCGGTGGGCACAGGTGTTCCCTGGGGCATGACGGGCACCTCCGGCTTGGCCCCCTTCTGCTCGGAGATGGGTGTGGTGGGCAGGTTCTCCTCCTTGGGCTCCACGATGCTGACGTGGTCGGGCAGGGGCTTCTTGGGGCCAATTTTACCGCTGGGGTCCCAGGGCAGCATGATCTTCACCTTGATGCCCAGCACACCTGAGGAAGACAGAGAGGCCCGCCGACATCAGCACCAGCAACACCTGAGGCCATGGAGGCGTGTCATTGGTCGGCTGGACTCACCCTGCCTCAGCAGGACGTGGCGCACGGCTGTGTCCACGTAGTAGTTGACGGGGTCACCGCTGTGGATCATCAGGCCGTCCACAAACTTCATGGACTTGGCCCTCTGACCCCTCAGCTTGCCGGACACTACGACCTCGCAGCCCTTGGCGCCGCTCTCCATGATGAACCTCAGAACACCGTAGCAGGCCCTGAAAGGGAGGTTAAACGGGTCTTAGGAGCGCTGAAAAGCTGCGTTTTCCTGAAAACTTTTATTCTGGGACCCTTCTCAGACAAATGCCTCGATGTCTTCAACTGAAAAGGACTCCAGGTTCTGATGAGCTGGTCCAGAACCACAGAACGCGACTCTGAACCAGGGACCACCAGAACCACGGAGACCAGTTCCGACTCGTCATCGTCTCATCACCGAAGGGAAATTTATTTCACCTGAACAGGTGCATTTAACAGAACCTCGAGGGTCCAAACCCACTCAGTCACTTAAATACTTTAAGTGATAATCAATGAAAAACAGAATCAAACTGTATTAGTTTGAATAAAGTCAGCAATAGTGGTTTTATTTCAGAGCAGGATGATTCGTGCTGTGTCTGAAATACGAGTTTCTGTCAAAGTGTTGAACTTAAACGAGACCTCAGGCACATCTTTATGAGTTTAGATCTGCTGAAAAGGTGGGAAATGATAAGGAAAAGTCTTAACTGTAACAACAAAGTCAGGGTGTGAGGCACCTTACCTTCGCACAGCCAGGCCTCCCAGCAGCTTGTAGCGCAGAGACTCAGCCTGAGCGATGGCACACAGCCCACGGGTGGCAACTTTCTCAGCATACAGCTGAAGAGGGAAAACAGGGAAAACTTCCATGACAGCGTTCCTACGACCTGAGTTAGCTTAGCTCAGCTCAGCGTGAGCCGCTTCTACCCTTCTCAGACAAATGCCTCGGTGTCTTCATGTAGAAAGGACTCGAGGACCTGAGGAACTGGAGCAGAACCACAGAACGTGGAGCTGAAGCAGTAACCTGCAGACCCAGACCGAGTCCTGTTCTGTCTCGTCATCGTCTCATCACTGAAGGGGAATCTAAGCTTTCACGCTGACATCCATCTACTTTCTTACAGGATAACAGCAGATTGGAACCAAGTTTTCTGCGTTTTGTTGACGGCGAATTGAGAAAAGCACTAAAAACGTGTGTTTTAAAGAGTAAAAAACACACAGAAACCCTCACAGAGCGCGCTGCCATCCAAGAAAACAAGCAACGCGTTGTTTTATGGATGCACAGATCTGAATACTCTGCTGTGGTGGAACAGTTCACTCCTGACACTGATATTAAAACCCAGGGGAGGCTGAGACGTTATCTTACCTCCACGCTGCCCTCTGGGAAGCCGAACCTCTTCTGGACCACAGCGGTCAGCTCTCTGATCCGACGGCCCTTCTCTCCCAGAACATTCTGGGTCCTAAAAAAGGGCACAAAACACAGCGGCCCGTTAATAAGAGAAACAAACTTTAAACAACCTTTGCTCTGGTGTTCACATGAACATCTGCAGGCAGCTCAGAGAACCCTGGTCCAGCAAACAGACTCTTTCCTTCCTAACTGTTCACAACAGTAACATTAAGCCTCGACACCAAGAAGAAAAGCTCGGATACGCCCCACCGAGAATCTCTCGAAAGCTCGTTGGGCCCCTGGTTTAGGCCCCCCACTCTCTGTCACTGCCCCTTTGAATGGGGGGTGAAACAGCTACTGTGCATCCAAACCTCCTCCCCAGGCCTCACCATCCAGGAGACACCTGCACCCCCTGTTCTTCCCTCCTCTGGTGGAGGTCTGAGGGATTCTGTGTCCACGCCGACCAGACTTTAGGTGATAAAAATCATTCATTTTCTGTCACAGAACATCGTAAACACGTGTAATAACGTGCAACTGAACCACCCAAAGTCACTGGTGGGTAAATTTCCTCACCGTGACAGTCCTACTGATATCTACAGACTGTTGGCTCTCACAAACCAAACCTTTGAACATCTGCCTCGCTTGTCTTATTGGTGTGAAATGCACTGTTGACTCTGTTGGAGCTTGTCCAGAATGACAGTGAGAGATCACTCTGATTGGCTGCTCTGCATAATGAATGAATTCTGTGGGAAGTTAATGAAACTTTATTATTTATCATGCATAATCTTATTACTTGAGAGCACTTGTGTACTAATCCAAACTGAAATGCTGCTTTTTGAGCCCAAATAAATTGAAACAGCCAATGACTGAGGTCGAGCCATGTTGGACAATAAAAACTATTCCAGAGTTACACAAACAATAATTAATAGCTTCTCACTTCATTGTTCTTTGCAAAGTTGTGTCCTATTGTTGGAGATTGTCTGTGTTCAAAAGCAATTCCCCTTTACACTACCGGGGTGAGGGTGGGGGGGCCGTTGATGTCGGTTTGGTGTATAAAGAGCCCATCAGCTCTACTCACCTTGTGGCCAGGATGATGATCTCAGTCCTGGTTGGGGTCACGCGCACCTCCACCCCGGAGTAACCATCCTCAGCAAGCTCACGAGTCAGGAACTCATTCAGCTCAGCCTTGAAGATACCGTCTGCGACGAACTGAGGACAAGAAACAATGTCAGATTCTTCTAAAACTTAGTAAAAAAACAAAAAATAAAATGTTAATTTAAGATATTGTTCATAATTCAATTAATCAGCACGTTAATGTATCAAAATGTAAATACGAACTAGAAAAAAAACCTGCCCATCCAACAGGTTTCACAGATACTTTATAATTTAAACCACTTAAAGGAAATAAAGGTATAGAAATGCTGTGAAGGCTGCAAACAAAATAATGTGATGACAGCTGAAAAGTTTCAGCGCCTGGCAACTCACACCAATTTTACAGTAATTGGATAATAATTTTAAGTGAATTAAGCTGAATATACTGCCTTTAACGTCACAAACACGCCACTCATATAATTTAGTCCCTATCAGCCTGATTTGTGCTCGTTTGACATGTTCTGGCTTCTTCATAATACTGTCGGGGAGCTAACTGCTAGTCCGAAGTCGGACATACGCATAATATTTCAATCGAAACAAGCAATCACATTTCACAAAAGAAATTAATGAAATTCTGGTTACCCTGAACACATTTCAGGGGACATTTTATCACTGGGTTCATGCCGGTTAACAGAGCCATGTTAGCTAGCCAAATGAGGGGGATGCAGCGCCGCCAGAATCTGGTTCAATCCTCTCCGAACCGGGGGTGGACGGGCTCAACTGACACCGGGACGAGCATCAAAAGTCTATATCCCACCAAACATGGCTCCATTTTTACAAAATACCTTTGTCTGTCTGAGTAATACAAGGATAAAACACGGCTAACCTTCCTCTTCTTGGAGATTTGCACCGCCATCTTCCAATAGGCCGTAGACAGGAAAGGACCGCGGAAGGACGCGGAAATGACTTTATACTAAATCAGCAGACTTCCGGTGACGTCACACTCAAGCTGAGACTGGAACTTGTAGTTTTTTGTGTTCCGCGTTGATTTCTTTACGGCAGACTGCCAGAAGTATTGGCTACGAACACTAAACTTAATGAAATGCGCCAAATTTGACATTTTAATAAACATAAAGTGTATCAATCTCTATCTCACACTGAACTTTTCTCACATTGAAGACTAATTTGTTCAAATGTATATTTTAATTGTATTTTTAATATGTTTAGATGCACAACTAGATACCGTGATAGGACAAGCCGAATGTAAAACAATAATCCCAGAAAAACAACATATAATAGAGGACAACGCATGATATGGAAAATAAGCTGAAAGTTAAATTAATACTGTAAAACTGCCTTCTGTTTTTCAGGGGAAGTAATATCTAAAGCTTTAGTGTTTTTAAGAATAAATTCAACAAACATTTAGGCTCATATTGGGGAGTAAGATTAAAAGAAAAAAAAGGGACTTGTAAAGATGAAGTTTTGTCCAAAGCCAAGTCAGTTTTACACGGTTATCACCTCGCTGTTAGAAATATTAGAAATAAAATCATAAACCACAGCTTGTGTTTACTGCCCTCTTGTGGCCAGATAAGGAAACTACCTCAATCGCGGTTTCTGAATTTGCATCTTGAACTGAATTATTCAAAGTCACGACATTACAAACAGAAACTTATGTTGTTCCCTCAACATCCACAAGATGACTTCACCTCTCTACCTCTCAGTTCCTTCATTCGTCAGTACTTGATATTAGCGTGCAACAAATTTAATTATAGATAATATGTTAAGTTATGATGGATTAATCATGATTAGTAAAAAAATTGCAATCAGTAAAGTTACAATAATAACGTTATTTGTCATTATAATGACCACTGTACGACCTTTTTTTGTTTTTACTGGAATTATCTGCAGATAAATGATTCAAACATTTGAAACTATTTAAGTTTTCTCCTAAAAACCAAAACAACTTAACGAAAACCAAACTTTTGTTAAATACGCTACAAAAAGCATTTTGTGGAGTTCTCTTGGCTGAAATTAATCAGTTTAAAATGTATTATTTAAAATTTTGTGCTGATTCATCTTTAGATTGTGGTAGCGATCAGGGTCATTTTCTGGAAACTTATTCCCTCAAATTGTTTATCTTTTGTTTAACATATTTTCTTCATTCAAAGATATCTTTATTGATATAAACAAACAAGGAGAGAAACACAACAAAAACTGATATGTTAAATAAAAGCAGTCACAATTAAGGGTTTGAATCTAAATGATAATTCCAATTATTACAGCAGCGTAAACTGCTCAGATTTTAACCATTTTAACCAACTATGGTTCATTTGTACATCACAGTCTTACAAAGTTTTTGCACTTTTCATCATACAAACAAAACATGGCCCGGGTGGTTCATTTGGCTGAAATATTTATCTTTTTGTATTTCCTGTTTGTTTATTTGAATAAACCAAAAATCATAATTCATATTATTCAAAAAGACCAGAATCAAAAATATATTGCAGTCAAGCTAAAACATTCAGAAGTCGTATGTTTATTTCTTAAATTAAACAGTACTCATGTCAAAAATATGACAAGATGTGCGTCTGCGACACAGAATCAGGAAGTCCTGAAAGTAGACAGGTGGATGTGGTTAAAGTCCACGGATCTTCATCTCAGCAGCAGCTGCTGGCTTCTGTTGTCTGTTTCTCCCCTCCCAGCCACACGGGGGCGCTGTTGATCTTGGCGCTCTGGGCCCTGGAATCGGTGGCCTGGCCCTGCATGCCCCCACCCTCCGTGGCCAGGCGCTTGTGGATCTCAGAGGCCATGGTAAGGAAAGCCCTCTCCACGTTATCAGAGCTCTTAGCGCTGGTCTCCAGGAAGGGGATCTTCAGAGATGTGGCCAGCTCCTGAGGGTGGGGGAGGGAAAAGTGGAACACTTAATCGTAAATCAAGCTAATATTCAGAAATTCTTGAATATATGAACACCACAGAGTAAAACATTTGAGTTTTTGGGGTAAAATGTAAAAAAGAATAACTGAATCCCCTCTTTGTACCATCAGCCATTCATGACATGAACTCTGAAACTGATGCTTCCTCTAAGGTTTGCAGGTAGAGGAAACTGTGTTTCTGTTACCTGAGCTGTGGCAGCATCCACAACTTTCTTACTAACGAGGTCAGACTTGTTTCCCACCAGCAGCTTGGAGACGTTTTCACAGGCGTATCGGTCTATTTCATCCAGCCACTGCTTCACGTTGTTGAAGGACTCCTGCGGGCAAAGAGCAAAGAGCCCCGAAGTTAATGTTTAAAGCTCATCTTTTATGATGAGGGCAAACCCCCTTACTGACCTGCTCTGTGACATCATACACAATGATGATCCCATGAGCTCCTCTGTAATAGCTGGAGGTGATGGTTCGAAACCTCTCCTGACCTGCCGTGTCCCACTGAGGGCAAACGCACAGTCATCAGTCCGCATCAAGCTTACAGACGCAGTTCTTCTCACTTTTTGTTGTCACAGACAGCGTAAAACTCCTAAAAATCCCACTCACGATCTGCAGCTTCACCGTCTTCCCGTCCATGTCGATGGTCCTGATTTTGAAGTCAACTCCAATAGTGGAGATGTAGCTCTCAGTGTAGGTGTCGTCCTGCAGAAAGAAGCAGAGCGTTCATCTTGAAAGCCCTCCTGTACGTATGCGTTTGTGTATTATTTAGCGTCCCTACCGCAAAGCGCAGCAGCAGACAGGACTTCCCAACACCAGAGTCACCAATGAGAAGAAGCTTGAACAGGTAGTCACTGAAAAGAAGTAAAATCACACAACTGAAACCAAAAATAAGGTTTAAGGTTTCATTCACCCAGGAAGGGTCCTGATTGAGTGGAATAACGTGGAGGTATGTAATTGGTAGCCATGATAAGAGCTAAGGAAAGGAGCTCAAAGCTTCCTTTTAGCAGAAAAAAAGACAAAAAAAGACTTTTTTATGAAAAATAAATCTGTCCCAGAATTCAATGTAGCCACAACATTGAAAGCAAAATGCTTGATTATTTTCATACTACTGTGCTAAAATGAACCAATATTGTCAGTAAATATAGGAACACTATAGTATTCTATCCCAACATTTTTCTTCTCCTTTCTGAATGACCAGCCTTGATAATTCTGTAGTATTTATATTATAAGCATAGTATATATATTATATTATAATCTTACTACACTTATATATTTATAATTCAGCTTCTGAGAAACAATGTAGTTGAAATTACTTAAAATCTTTGACCTTCTCTGAGTGCTCAAAGCTACTTTTAATGCCAGATTAATATATAGAGGGTAAGTGCAAATGCAAGGAAAACTCTGTGGTGATCAAAATACCAGATTTCACGTGAACAGGGGACCTAAAATAATACATTTAAGGTGTTACAGTTGCAGGAAAAACAAAACTTTCATTCAAATGTTATAAACTGGTGTAACACAGAAGGAAAAAAACAAACAAATATTAAAGGAAACCTGGTAGAATATGCGTTGAAGGAGGTGATTAATAATCAGTAAGAAATAGTAACTGAACCCAGGTGTGAAACAAGGAGAGGAAGCAAAACTAAACAGGGTGCAAAAGAGAGAAATCATTACAAAATAAAACAGGAAGTAAAGCTGAAATACATGAAATGGGACTGAAAGGCCATGACAAACACATGCCAGTTTAATTAGTGAGACAGTGTGCAGTCCATGCATTCATCTTCAGTTGGCTTGATTATTGGAACAGCATCTTTACAGAACTACCTAAAAAGTCTCATCCAGAACTCAGCTGCTCGAGTCCTCACTGAGACCAAAGAAGTGGAGCACATCAGTCCAGCTGTGAGGTCTTTCCACCGGCTGCCGGTCCATCAGAGGATAGACTTTAAAATGTCACGGTTTATTTTCTGTTCCATGTTTTGTCATTTCCTGTTTTATTTTGAAAATCACTGACCTTCTCCTCTTGTTTCAGGTACCTTGCCCTTCCTCCTGTGTCAAGCGTCTGATTATCTTCCCTGATTCCCAGGTGTTTCCACCTGCTCCCCTTGGTCCCTCATGTGTTCAAATAGTCTGTGTTTCCCTTGTCTTGTGCCAGTATTTTGTCTCCTTTTGAGCTACATTACCAGCCCTTTGTCTTGTCCCTTGAACCCACAGATTCCACCAGCCTGCAGCGAGCGACTCTCCTGTAGTGCGTCTTGTTTTGTAATTTATTCTTGTTCCATAGCATTAGTTTATTAATTCCAACTCTGTATGTTTCATAGCTTTGTTTTTCCTCCGTTTTCAAGGAGCGATTTTTATTGTAACCATTCCTAGACGCCTCCGCTAAAGGAGAGCTTTTAGTTAAAGTTTCATAGAGCCTCTGTTTTGTTAAGAGTGCCTTTTGTTTTATTCCGCCTCATTTTGAGAGCGAGTCTTTGCTTTATGTGTTCATAGCTTTTCTGTTTCCCTCCTAGTTCGGAGAGATTTTATGTTTTAACTTTCATATCTGCGCTCCTCCTCCACCACAGATACGGAGGAGAGCGCTTAGGAGTTTTACAGCCTTTTCTTTTGCACTGCCAGGAGATCGCCCTGCAGTGCCGAGATCTTGTGTTTGTTTATTTAAATAAAACCATCTTGGAACCAAACGACTCTGCATCTGCGTCCTGAATCCCCTGGTAACCTGACATAAAGTTCTGATGCTGCTCTATAAAGCTCTGAATGGTCCAAAATACATCAGTGACCTCCTGACCCACTATGAACCTCCCAGACCCCTCAGGTCACCTGGATCCGGTTCTTTATCAGTTCCCAGAGTCAGAACCAGACCTGGAGAAGCTGCATTCAGCTTCTATGCTCCACATGTCTGGAACAAACTCCCAGAAAGCCTCAGATCAGCTGAAACTCTCAGTATTTAAGTCCAGGCTGAAGAAACATCTATGTTCAGCTGCATTTGAATAAAGCTCCAAATAAGCTTGAGTTTCAAAACGGAATCACATTTTAACTACTGATTTTATCTGTCATATTTATCATTTTATTACAAATTGAATCAATCTTATCTTTATTGTTCTGATTTTATCTATTGTTCTTATTTCTTTCTTTTGTTTACACTTTAAGTCATGCTTTTATTTCAGTTTTAATGTCTCTGTAAAGCACTTTGAATCACCTTCTCGTTGAGTTGTGCTGTACAAATAAACGTGCCTTGCCTCATAAGTGGACTTTTAAAACGTAGACATGTTAGTCTGACCGTAATCATCAGGCACACAAATAACTCGAGTGGTGTTTGAGTCTCAGAAAGACTCGGTGCTCTGCACATCCTCCGAAGTCCTTCCATGCTGAGGGCCAGAAGCGGCTCAGATTGGGCTGAAATGTGTCTGCTGCTCGGGGTTTTTATTACTTTATGGGATGTTACCACCCATTCACTTGTGGATGACCATTTTGAAATCTTTATGCAGGATCTGCTGGGAGCTGGAGGACATTTTGAAAGCTCAAAGCAGCCCTGCCCACACTTATACATCCCTTTAAATCTATATATATAGAATTAAACAGGTTGAGTTCTACAGGAATTGAGCCCACATGCATTTGTCATTGAATAATACATTTACTTCCAGAGCCCAAAAGCAGTCTTTGTGTCAGACTGTTGTAAAGCTGGCGTTCTGTGGTCTGTGGGGACTGACTCACTGTGTGGGAACCAGCCTCAAATGACCACTTCAGGAAATGCAGTAATTTCTGCTTTGGCTTAATTTTTCAGCACCAAAGTTTGTTACTTAGACTTGAGGTCAGAGGCTTTAGCTCGAAAAATGTTTTTCCAACAATGGGACAGTAGAAGTTTCTGGTTTCAGTTTATTTTTCATTGTAAGCCTCGATAAAATGGAATCGGAGATATATTGTAAAAGCTTAACCTGCAATAGAAGCATTTCTCTGTTAAAACATCTTTCAAACAGCTGCAGAGAATTAAAGAAAAGGCCTGCAGGTACCATTATGATTCATGGATGCAGGATCGTTGTGTTGAATTTTTGTAGCATCAAACGGGGAAAAGTAATAGATGAAACCCAGAAGACCTTTTACTCACTGTGTAATTCACAAATTTGATTAGTTAGAGACAAAAATGTACATTTCTGTTAAAAATCTAAAGATTTCCCACCGGACTGGCGATGCAAACATATATAAACTTCATTTTAAAATTCCTTTTTGTACATCTTTTGGCTTTCCTGCTGATCTATTAATGACGATATGTAGTCAAAAAGTAACTTGACACAATCATATGCTGTTGAAAATATACTTTTGCTTAAATATTCTTCTTCTGGCTTCATTTTGTGAGACAACACTAAAGACTACAATACCCATGAGCCTCAGGGGCCTACCGCTCCAGCTATAGTTGTTGTACAACTGATGTTTATGAGTTGGCTAAAACTGTCAGATCAACGAAATTATACAAACCTGCTGTCTTCCTGGACAGAGATAAAACAATTGTCAGGCGGATTATTCGCATATCTTTATAAAATGTTACTTAACTCAACTAACATAAAAGAATCCAGGGTGTCGTACAGCTTTAAATGCTCTCTTTTCCTGGTAGAAACTCAATATTTTCACTTCTTTTTTTACAGTAAAACAAGACAAACACTTACTATTCAGGATTCATGATCGCTGAGGTCGCTCCACAAGACAAAATGAGTGAAAAGTTGAGTCCTGATAATCTCTGACTCTGTGATGTTGAGTAGTGGTCAGATGAGCCTGTGCGTATATCTGTGTGCGTCCTTTGGAGGGCAGAATAAGCCGGAGGTACCTGCCTTATGAGCTGACTGGTTCAGATGCATTATTTATTTATAATGATTAGCTCAGTTTACACTGAGGGCAGCACCTGGAACCAGAACACACAGAAACACACACTCAGACACAGTGACAGACACACGCTGCTTCATTTCTCTCTCTTTAAACATAGTTAACTGATGGCTTTGCTGTTTTCTATCAGCGATGCTTTAAAGCTGAAGTCTCACAGCTGATGCTGCTATGTTGAGCTGCACCACAGTGAGTCACATGACAGCATCTGCATACGTCACCCGGCATAACGGCCCTGAAACTCCCAAACAAACAAGCAGGAAGTAGTTCGTCCGAAACTACTTAGGAAACGACAGCTGTCCCCATGTTGCTGCTAAAAGCAACACCTCCTTTAAATTAAAAACTACCCCAGGAAGAATAAGAGCAAAGAACTACAGAGTGGGGACCAAAAAATGACCTGAAAGACTCAGGTGAAGAAGAAAGTGTGTGCATTTGGATTCTGACACTCGCAGCATTGTTCATATACAATGATTTAATCCATTTTTTGAGATAACTTATTTCCAACTGACATGAAACTTTATCAAACTTTGGGCACTTTTGATTAAAAATGTTCTAATTATTAATTATTAATTCCCAAGAAAAGCAACTGAATATGTCAGAAGAAGAACTGCTGGTAAGCTCCAATGTTGAAGCAAACATGGGATATTTAAAAAGAAAGCCGCTTTTATCCTGTTTAGACTGAACAGCTTCAGTTTTAGATTGAATTCCTGTGTAAATTTGACTTATATTTGATAAACTCCTGTGTTTTAAGAAGAAGACGCGGTACATTATGGGTGAGACTTCCTGGGAGTATTAAGCTCACTTGGCTTTCTCAACAGATAGAAAACTCCAAATAACAAGCTGCAAATAGTTTTGTATCGTATATTATAACTAGCCAGCGTTAGCATACTCTGTCAGCTGGTTCCAGGCCCAAAGGCATGATGGTCCATTTTGACCGAATCTGTGCAGATTCTGGGGAAATTCAAATTGTCCAGGAGCTCCCAGATATATATATATATATATATAAATATAAGTGTGTGTATGTGTGTGGAAACAATCATGATCGTCTCCATAACTTCTCCAAGACTTTTTAACCAAAACAACCTACTTAGTGTCTCTTATCCACACTTTTGTCCCTTTCTGCCTGCTTTGTTCCCTTCTCTTATTTATTTTTTGTGTGTTTTCCTTCCCTTTCATAATTTCTCTATTTCTTTTCTACTTGTTATCTTTCCCCAACATTTTCTCCTTTCCTTTCGTTTCCTTTCCTCAGTCTCTGTTTTTCCCTTCTCTTTCCTTTGTACTTTCTTTTATCTTTCATCTTTGTTCTATTTCTTTTTCTCTTCTGCACTTATTTTGTCTACCTTTCTTTATCTGACTCATTGCTCTCTCTCTGGTTTTGTCTCTTTTCCACTTTTTCCTTCATCTTCTTACATTCTCTTCTGTCTCTGTTTCTTTCGTCTGAACATATTTCCATTCTTTCCATACTTGGCTTTTTTGTTTAGTCTCTTTTTGCTTTTTTCAGCATTTTGTTTTTACTTTATTCTATTTCTTTTCATTTCCTCTAATCTTTGGTGTCATCCATTACCCATCTTTGCTTTTCTTTTACTCTTTGATATTATCCACATCTTCGTCTTCTTCTACTTTTCTCTTTCCTTCCACCCCTCCCTCCCTCCCTCCCATCTCCCCTGATGTTTTCCTTCACTCTTCTCCTCTTTCCTTTTTCTCCTCTTCAGAATTTCTTCTCCTCCTCTTTTTTTAGAAGTGCATGCAGGACAAAGTGAAAGCGGTGCAGTTTTATTCACCTTTGACTCCCATGTGTGACCCCCCTGGTCACGGGAACGAGCAGGGAGCAGGGGATTGTGGGACATTTGATGGCTGAGCAGCTGTGATGGGGTCAAGGGTCAGTAGTCCTGACGACGGCCTGTTGCCAGGGCAGAGGCGGTGGCGTGGTGGTTGCTAGGACAGCAGCAGGCTTTGTGGTGCTCCCGATGGAGCACAGGGATGGGAAAACTGGGGGAAGGGGCCAAGAGAAAGAGAAGAAATAAAGAGAGAAAGAAATCAACAAAGAGAGAAGGTTAGAATGCAAGGGGAAGGGTGGGAACAGGGGAAAAGGAATAAATGAGGGGAAGAAGAATCTAAATTTTGATACCACTGAAAAAACGAAAGGAGGAGATAATGTGCTCAAAAATGAAAAACAGGTTATGATTAAAGCTTTTTTTATTCTAAATGGATGGAACAATATATAATCTACTGTGAACATGTTAAAGCAAAACATTATGGGAGAGTAATAAAGAAGCAAAGGATAAATATAGTTTGTAGCTTGTGCCTTGGCAAAGTTTCACCATAACAGGAACTATCAGCAATGTAACTCTCAGACTGGTGTGGACAGAAATGTACGATAACTGCTGGAACACATGAAGGCAGCACAGGCTCTCGCCATTATAAAAGAATGTGAGAATCAGTAAAATGTCGAATGGTGAAGCCCAAACTATACTTAGTCTACATGCCACGGAGGTATTCCAACATTTTTGACTTGCCACTGAACGACATCAGGCTATTGTGCAAATCTAACCAGAAAAAAATTGCTTTAAAGAATGTAGTCCGAAGCCATTTTCATTTCCAGTGCATCAAATACACTGTGAGAGACTCAAAAAAGGGTTTTTTGGGGTGGGTGGTCTTGTGAAAATAAAAAATGCTGACAGCAAACACAGCAAATGTCAGTCTGGACTCTATTAAGGAACTTAGAAGAGAAGCAGGGGAAAATCATGGGTCTAAGAAACACTTTATGACACTTTCAAAGTGTGAATGGCTCGGTAGTCCCAGAAACTATTTAGTTTGGAAGAACCTTTAAGTTACAGTATGTTTCTAATGGTTTTGTTTGATCTGTTCTGTGTTCATTAAGAATAAACCATTGATACGTATTTGCACACCATAGAAGAAGAGTACTGTTCAGAGGACCATTTTTTACACGATGGAAGACAACAGCCCACGAATCAATGAGGTGAAAACATTAATAAATTAAGCAAATATTCAGGATAGGCAAAGGCAGAAAACAAGAATAAACACTGATGCAGCTTTTCCCAGATAGAAATCACTGATGAAGAACAAAGATCTTAAAACAGATGCAGATGTGTTGTTTTCTCCCGACAGATTGAGTTGGCAGTATTTGAGAGGGTTGCAATCTCCAAATTGACCACTAGATGTCAGTAACTGTTACCCAGTGTTCCTTTAACACAGCCTGTCACCCGACTTCTGATGGATTATTTACTTCCCTAAGATGGGATCTACACTGTGTAACATGGCAAGAAATGTGTCATTAATGGCATATGAATAAAAGGCCTAGTTATGTCGTGTATCTTTATGATGCGTTTTGAGTTTTTTGCATGTGATTTAACACCAAGTACTGTGAAGAAATGAGTGCCTGCCCTGATCTTCTAACCGAATCCTAACATTTTATGTTATTTAAACGACAGAAAAAGACAAATGAAAAGCTTAAAATGCCATAATGACATGCAATTTTACTCACCGTGTCTTCTCATATTGTACATAGATAATAAAAAAGGACATATGACGCATTTATTGATAAATTGTGCTGTCTAATATCCATTACAGCTACCAAGTTTTTACCAACTCAAAGGAGAACATGTGTGATTGATTACAATTTGAGCTACTCAGCAGCTGGTTGAGAATGAATCAATATGCAGTTTTACATCCACAACAGATATCTTAAAGTTTGTTCTCAAGTTACTGAGAGAGTGGATCTAGTATGAGAGAGTGCGTGTGTTTTCATGAGCAGCTGTGTTACTGCGCTTGTATGTCTTAAACAGAGTGAGGAGTGTGTGTGTGTGTGTCTGTGTGTGTTTGGCAGGTCAGTATATGGAGTTAAACCGGTCATTGTTCCTATCAGTGAGTGTCCCAAGAGACCTGAGGGAGTGGGGATAAATGGGTGCTTTCACTATTCACCCTTATTTTACCACGATCCCTGGCTTCTGCATGTGTGTGTGTGTGTGTGTGTGTGTTTGTAAGGTTGTGTGTGTGCGTTTCAAACCTTTGGTTTAGTGTTAGTCGTGCTCATTGAAGATAATGCCTCATCATAAACCAGAATAAAACATTTATTTTGACGGAAAGTAGGTACAAATGAACTAGAATTGAATGCATATCAGTCAAATCTGAGCAACAAATGCATTTGTATGCAGAACATTTTGAATAAGAGCAAAAACTTTATTAGCAAGTAAACTTATTACCAGATTTAAAAAGCTAAAACGGAAAAACAAGTGAGTTTTTAGTGTTTTTTTTAGTGTTTTCTTCTTTGTTTATGTGTTTACATTCATCTGTTTGTGTGCTGGTTGAAGATTTATGTCAGATTTGTGTGTGTGAGAGAGACTGTGTGGGGAAAGCCCTGAGGCCAGTCAGGAGACAGATAGTTGACCTACTGATCGCTGAATGAAGGACACATTGTGGGAAAACAGCAAGAAACAGAAAAAGAAATGGACAGAACATGCTGAAAATGTAGCGAAATGCTTACAACTTCAGCCATGTGCCACAGAAATTAAATGTTTAACCGAAATCACAGTCATAAAATGACCTTCATCATGGATCTGTTGTTTCACCGCTTAAAAATCAGAATGAACATTAAGTTTCCTTCATGCACTATTCATCTTTCACCTTCCAAAAACACCACTTTTCTGAGGTGAAAGGTCGCTCAGTTGGTTGTGAAAATCCCTGACACATAAGGTCCATATTTAAACCAAAGCCCTTTCTTTCCTGTCCTTACTCAAAAAGAAAAAAATCCATCCTTTGAAGGGATACAAAGTTGTGTTTTTCTCCTCTGGCTTTAAAGCCAAAGTACTACAGCTCAAGGGACTCTAAAGCCCAAAGTTACCTCAACATTTTTGCCACAGACACTTACCCGAAACCTGCAACTTTGCTATAATTAGCCCGAGAAACCAAGCTGACAATCGGCATTTAGAAACGTCTGAAGCATCATTTGGAACGTTTTCCAAACCCAGTTCAACAAGTTGAATTGTGTGGTCTTCCATAACCAACAGGCCAACTGTTGCCAACGCCACTCTGCACACAAACTTTCATGGTAAGTGAACCACGATGGTCTGATAATACGTAAATACTGCCTTGTGTGCATTTTTTATCCATGCAGTCCTCCAGTGTTCCATCCCCTTCGGCACTGGAGAGTTGTGTCCTCTTGTCCAGATAGATTGTTTGTCCATCTGGGCCAGCAGGGAGCCCTGTCTGAGCCCCTGTTTTTTGACAGTGGTTTGGTGTATAAGAGCACAACCTTCATACTGGACTTTTAATCTAGGGTTTAAATGGCATTGCACTTAGCCGGATCTACTTGTGTTTTAATTCATGTAAAAGATATATCCGTTCACAACCGAGCTCCTGATTTTATCTCTGTAGGTGAGGCTAGCCACACCTCAAAGCTCATTCTGGCCACTTGTATTTGCAATTCTCCCTTTTGGTCACTACCCACAGACCAAAGATGGAGTCTGGAATGTGGGACGGCAGACCAGAGACCCTAAGATACTTCAATTCCTCAACCTAAAGCCACAACTAACTTCAAACCCTGAGTGGGAAGTCATCTTTTCAACTGAGGATCATGGCCTCGGACTGGGAGGGGCTAAATTTTCATCCTGGTTGCTTTATTCTACCACCCAATGAAGCCAATAGGATCACATCCTCTGCAAAGGGTGAAGAATAATCAATGGTAAAAGTTATATTAAAGATATAACAGATCAATGATTGTCGCGTCCACCATTTTTTTTTAGCCTACGATTTTGACATTTTAAGTTAAGCCATCACCAGAACCATAACACACACAGAAAAAGACATTTTCAAGGCTGTTGTTCTGCAAATCATAACCTGTTTTTATTGAATAATTGAAAACAGATTTTGTTGCCGGGGGTATTCTGACAGACTGAAACACGGCTTATCGTACTACTGTCGCCTCACAGCAACACGGTTCCTGGTCTGAATGTGTATTCTCTGCAGGTACTCTGGCTTCCTCCCTGTCACAGTTCAGCCATCAGTAGTTTTCCATTGATCCTGCCCCCCCCCCACAGTCAGTTCACTCCACTCACCTGTGCACACAGCTGCCTCTCATCACATGCAACCAGCCCAGCTCCACACTCACTCCTTTGCAAGTCTTTCCAGCGTCCTCCTGCCTGTCCTCCCGGTACCGACCTCGTCTGTCCCTGATTCTCTTTGTCTGCCTCCTGGTAATTCGACCAAACCTTCCATCCCTGACCAGGAACTTCTCCTCTCCTGATTCCTGTTTGCCAGTTTCTTTTTACTTTTTAGCACTTTTTAACCACTGTCTTCAGAGTCCGTTGTACTGCAGTTGGGTCCTTACACCACCCGCTACTCTCCCACCATCCATAAACATGCATGTTGGGTTAATTATTGACTCTGAATTGATCCAAGTCGTGAGTGTGAGCGTGCACGGTTGCCAGGGTGTACCGTGGCTCTTGCCCAGTGACAGCTGGGATAGGCTCCCCACCCGCAACCCTGGATTTATTTCAGTGGGTAAAGAAAATAGATGGATGGATAAAACACTGTCACGGATAATGAGGACAAGCAAGGGCAACAAATCTCTAAGTCAGTTAGTCTGCAATGAAACATTTTGAATTTTGTCAATTTTGACACGAGGAAGAGAAAAAACTGCATTCTTAACTGCAGAAAACATTCCATGATTAATTTTATTTACCTCCCTCTTGCATTTCTTTTCATCTGTGATGCAGGAGTTTCCCCACAAAGAAAAGCCCCTGGGTGGAAAGTCCAGTTCCTCAAATGACTGCAGTCCTTGTATCTGCTGCAGCTTAAACAGGAAGACGTGAAAATAGGGGTTTCACAGCTTTTGCTGCTGGTAGCACTGGTATGGATAAGCTCCATGGTTTAGTACTACCTATGTCTGTTTCTCAAAGCAGCAGAAAGGAAACATGCTCTGAAACTTAGGAGCCACCAAAATAGAAATGACTGTGACTTGTGTTGTCATTCTATGAAGTCTACTGTCAAATTACTCTGAATTGATTCAGATTTAAAGGCGCTGAATCAAATTCAATGCTGCAAACTGGAGAAGCCAAGATGATGAAGATTAAATTATCCGATTTATTCAAAGTAGATTAAGTTTGCTTGTGGTAACTCTGAGAAGTTATGTTACATAATGTGAGCAGTATCACAAAGTCAAGTGATGCGTGGGTAAGTATTTTTTTGAATATCCGCACCCACCAAACCACCGATCCGGCTCACCAGACCTTTAAATATGTGCTAATCGGCCATGGGGAGCAGACGTTTTGTCCCAAGCTGTAACGCTGATATTTCAAACTGTGCAAAACTTTTTCTGTTGAAAAGTCTTTAGTAAACTTAGTATTTTTAAAGACTAAGTATTGTTTTTGACTTTTTAGGGAAGTCATTTGTTTTAAGTTATACTTGGTGCTGTCTGTTTTTGCTCCTACGTGCTTTTGATCTGTCTCTGCTTATATATATTTTAGTTTCCTTTTCTTATGTTCTCGTGCTCAGCTGTGGTTGTTTTAAATGAGCTTCATAAATAAATTCGGTTTGATTTAATTTGATTTTACACTCTTAAATCCAGCAGTGTTGCAGTTTGGAGTGGTAAAAATGGTGATTTCAGTTGTATTTTCTCTGTTGTTGGGAGTAAAACAGCATGTTTCCTCTGTTTCAAGGTTATTATCTTCCTTTCTGTCCGTGTCTTTCATCATTCCCCTTTTATCATCCTGCTTCTGTCTGTCACTGAATGTATTCCTGCCTCTAGCTGTTAACTGTATCTCCTTTTGTTCTTCCTCTGGTTCTTTCTCTCGGTGAATATAAACCCTCCCTGCTTTCCCGCCTTTCCCAGTGACAGCTGGTCCTCAGCTTTTTCCCGCCAACTGACCAGCTGTCCATACCAGCCAGAGGTATTTGAGTGGTGTGTGTGTGTGTTTTACATAAGAGGCAGTTCTTTTCTGTCAGTTTCCATATCTGTCCTCCTTTCACAGACAGGAAGGAACATGACACTCACATAAAAAGACCCCTCTCTTCAGCTACTACAGGAAAGAATAAATACACAATGACAGCACACACAAGCGCACACACCCCAGTCAGCAGCATTAAGCTGGATTGTAAGCACGTGCACCTGCTCATTGTGGGGAGTGCAACTGTGACTGGCTGCTTGTGTTCTCCCTGGTGGAGTCGTTGTGTTTTTAATGCAGAAACATTTTCACTGAATGATTGTTACAGCAACAGTCTCCTAAATGGTTGCTGTGATGTTATGATGTGGATGAAACTGAGTCAAAAGAAAGCTCTCAGACCCCAAGTACAATTAAACAATGCAACAATTTACAAATATAAGCTTGATAAAGACTATTTTTCTCATTTTTCCATTGATGTCACTGTTGAAGTGAAGCTTTCAGAGAGGCTCGGTATTTTAAAGGCTTTTCTTTGCTGTCTCAGTTTCCTGTGATGCACATTATAACTTCTAATAACTACATATATATAAAAATATATAGTATATTTTATATAATAACTAAAAATCGACAGTGCGCCTAATGTATGGATTAATTCTGGTTGTGCTTTCTGACCTAGAACTGATTTTATGTGGTACACGGCGCTCAAAAGTCTGTCAAAATGTTTTAGCTCGGCCTTGGTGAGCTACGAAGCTGCGCTGCTTGATGGATTGAGCATTACGGGCCACCGTAGTCAGGAGCCTCGCGGAGTAACACGATCTGTGCTTCAACATTAAGGTGTGTGCATTCATTCATTCATTTTCTATACCTGCTGCCCCAAAAATGCCTCCTGTTCAGAGACGAAGCGGATTTCAAACTCAACGCTATCAGTCAGTACAGCAAGTGAGTTGAATAAAGTTTGACTTCTCCGAGTTTTGTTTAATTTAATGCGCCTTATGGTGCGCTTTATGTAAGAAAATAGACCCGTTAGCAGTCAATCATTGATATTGCGCTTTATAGCCCAAAAAATACAGTAATTAACATAAAATACTTGCAATTTCTTTTTTACACTGCTTACAACGATCTATTTCGCTCTGTGGTTACGTTTACAGCTAAAATACTTTTTTATACTATTCATGTGTTGCTGTTCCCATCATGTCAAGTAGATGCTGCCAAACACAAAATAACAGATTCATTGCCATCTCACAGTTTCCAAACATGGACTGTGACACTTACTTTTGGTCATGTGAGGAAACGCTTTTCCCGGTTAGACTGGGCTCCCAACAGTTTTCTGACGTTGATATCTTAGGAGAACCTAGCTTAGTCGTTTGGAGCAACACGATATTTCTACTACAATTGTTCACCGAACCAAACATTTTGGTTTCTTTACTTATACATTTTGGTAAAAAATGGCTTAATCTGAATTGGTTAAATGGTCTCTGTACCCTTGAGTAGGATTGCTGGGATATGAAGTCAACAGCTGCGAGCAATTAGTCAAAGAAAAAAATCAAGTTTTGATCATTTTTTAGAAAAATCGCAACATGCTATTCCCTTAATTTTTAATTTTAAAATATATGCATAACGAAATAAAGTCAAGTTAGTAATGAAACTTCCAAAAATTAAATGTATTCCTTCTTTAACAGGTATTTTAGCCTAACTACGTAGTTAGGTTTAGGACTGAAAATGATAGCTAGGTTAAGGAAAACATCATTGCTTGCCTTAAAATTGATACAGATCACCAACTGCATGCTATAAACATCCTTTTTTTTCATATATGACACTGAAATCTTGTTATTTGATAGTGGAGCTGTGTGCCTGTTTCACATTTTTCAACAACACTGGGTTGGATGTGGACCAGCAGCATGTTGTTGTCTTGACAGGAACATCATCAGTACTGTTTTTCTGTTCCTGTGCCCAGAAACAGAGACATTTGACCAATGACAGGAGAGCGCAGCCACATCTAGTCGAAAGAATTAGAAACACATCAAAATCCAACATATTTTATTTTTTATTTGCACAAGAACCATTAAAATAAATCATTAAAGTCTAAATAAAACCATGTAAATTACCAGAACTCAGACTTTTGAGGCCTTTTCTTCCTAACAGACAGCCAACGTCAACGTTAGCGCTCTTAGTTTCTCTTCATACAAATTCAGCCCAAAAACCCTAACCCAAATAACTAAAACCTTTGAAGAATGACTCTAATGCGTGAACTCGATACGTAGATTTTGTCCCATGTTTACATAGAAGAATGCACACACACACCCACGCAGAAACAGTCAACTGTAAACCACATCCAGAGTTCCTGCTGTACACTCCAACTGACGGCAGCTGCGTTCGTTAACCCCGCTTCGCTCAAACATTACCACACTGCTAACCACACAAACACACACACACACACATGCAGAGTGCGCTTCGTAACACTCATTGTGACTCGTTAACTGCTCAGATTATCAATGTGAGGCAAGGGATGCGGTCAAAGCGGCTCAGTTGCTTATCAGCGCTGTGAGGCAACACACACACACAGTTCCCTCATGTTAATGGCAAACATTCACAAGGAGCATAAGGACACCGTATACAAGGTGGTGTGTGTGTGTGTGTGAGCTTGTTTGTTTATATGTCTGTCATATATGTGTACCAGACCACCCCCAAACACACACACACACACACCTCTGTTAAGCCTGTTTCTTTTCCTGCTGTAATTATGTCACCGTATGTTTGGTCTGCAGACTCGCTGACAGGAGACACGTGTAGTTGTGAAGCAGCTCACACACACACACACACACACACATGCGCTGCTGCTGAGGTGTCGCACTCTTTACGCTGTGTGTTTGAGCTCAGACCAACAGAGAAGAGAGGTGTGTTTGTGTCCGAGTGATGTTGACAGTCCTGCTTTTCAACAGATATGACGCCTTTACTTTGACAAGAGAATCACTTTGGAGAAACATGAGGTTACATGAGCGCCATCGGATCGGATTAAAGGCTAAATTACAATAAAACTGAGTTATTCAGCTCATGTAGACAACTTAATCTAAATCTAGTGCCTTGAGATTACATTCATCAAATTACATTGGCTAAATAAAACTGATTTGAAATGTAATATTCATTCTCTTCAGAGAGCATATCCTATCCTGTACCTCCCTCTATGCCTGCACCCTATCTCTACTCTGTCACCTCTGACAGAGTCGGACTCCTGGGTTCCTTCTATGTAGCTTATTGTTAGCTTTATAGAGCTGTTATATCTTCATTTGTAAGTCTTAATCTAAAACGGATCAGATCGGGTTAAGACCCCGAGATAACTCGATCCAAACGTGCACTAAACGTGCACGTAGACGACAGTGGATCGGATCGAGCGTTCTGCACATGCTCCAGATTTTTTCACCCGGAAGTGGAAGGAGATGATATTACTGTTGTTGTCGTCAGAAAGAAAGAAACAACGCGATGGAGAATGCGCCGTTGTGCATCTCTGTGCCATAACCAGCTCATCACAGATGGAGAGGGACGCAGCTTCATCTCGCTCTGCGTTCGCCATCTTTCTGAATGCCTGAGTTTGTTGTTGTTGGTGGTGAAGACGTCAACAGGAAGTGGCTCTATTAGCGATAGCTGAAATGGGGACAGCGCCACCTATCGTACCAGGGTATGACATGCTTTGTGCCAGTGATTCCATTCATTCGCCGCCATATATCCAAGGATAATTACCCTCAGATAAGGAGCAGAACCCAACTGTAGCTGTAATCCAGTTCATCTCATCAAGTAAACCCACTGACTGATACAGTGACCTGACCTGAGCTTTAATGTCATAAACTGGCTTCAAACTTGCTGTATGAACAAGTTTATTCCGCAATGCGAAATAAATGAATAAAAAATGTCCTCTGCCCTGATTATGTTTCCCTTACAGTTGCCTTCCTGGTGTCTTAATTTATTCCTTGTACACTTAGTAGTGTTTTTAATCAACTTCTTTCCATTCAAATTTAAATCTTGCACATTAAAAACACAAAGAGTACATTCAGAAACTTTCCCAAAGCCAGATGACTGCCTAAATTTCTCCTCATCTGGCTGAGAAATCCAGATGAAGGAACTCAGAAACCAACAGAATCTCTGTATAAACTCGCTCCTTCATCTCTGACCACGTTGCATTTGTTTTTTGTGCTTTACCACAGAAAATACCAAAGATCCTGGAACATGTCATTGTTTTGTCTTCCTTCAGTCACTGCAACGCTCTACAAGCTGAAACCCCCTCTGATGGTCCAGAATGTGGCGGCGCGTCTGCCGCTCTGTCAGCCAGAAAAGGTCACTGCACAACAGATTAACCTCCATTACTAACCTAAGGTGTCCTGCCCACTGACTGAATTCTTAGTCTGCAGTCAGCTGTTTAAACTTAGTCATACAGGCTTAAGCCGGTTCGGAACCACTCCGCTCTTCTTCTGGTACTGCAGTCCCGAACTCAAGGGAGTTTCTGTGTTTGTTCTGGTTTGTGGCTCTACCCAATGTTATAGGAGCATATGCATCCATTTTTACCTTCATTACCACTTGCAGCATGCCCAACTCACACTTAAAAGCACTTTGAATTTCTTTTCCAAGTTGTACCGACACCGAAAGCATTTGATATGCGTTTTTAAACCAGCTCAAATTTGAGATTTTGCAATGTCCCTGAAAACTAAACTAAAGATGCTAAACTTTAATTTCGTTAATGTCAAATTCACCTGAGGTGACTTCAAATGCTGGACAGCGCCTGATCAGGCAGCTGAACACAGGTCAGAGGAGGGAGCGTTCTTCAGAGATGGGACTTCTGCTCCTAAAGGGTCCATTTAAATATGCAGGAGCAAAAGTCTTTCATGGTTGATCTGGGTGTCAGATTCACTCATCTTTATCCATAATAATAAGCCAGAATTCTGGAAGTTTGTGGAGAATTTGTTGTACATTTTAAGGTTCAAACAACCATCTTTCTGAATAACGTTACTGACCTACATGTAAACGTTGATTTACCGTAAAAAGATGACTAAAGTGTATATACAGTGAGTGGACCGGGTGTTGAGGGGTAATGGGGTCGTTGGAGACCCACTGTGGCATACAAACTGGGAACAATAGCAGTGTAAATGGTACAGTTCAGTGGACTGTCGTGTTGACTCTATTGGACGGCGTTGCATGAAAAGACGGCAGGAATTCCAAAGGGAATTAATGTTTGTTATGGTAATGACTCTGTTATAAATGGCTGGATGGCTGCTCCTATGAACACGCTGGATCATGACGATGCTGCGAAGTTAAAAAGCAGAAGATGCTTTAGGTTCGAAACTTTTTCACAGCAGGAATGATAGACTCCGCTGAAGGAAACAGTTTGGAAACACCAAGTTTATCACAAATTTCAATGGTTACAAACTCATTTAACACATAATGTTCTCTAACTCAATCATATTAAGTCACTCAACCTCCCTGCTTACTTGTGCTTACCTCAGTCTGATGTGTTTCCTGCTTTGTTTGACCAGATTTGATGAATAACTGTAATAACTCCAAATAAAACTATTCCTAAATGACAGAAGAGGACCACCTGGCTCTTTGTACAACAGACAATCAAAGGTGTGATTTTGTTAGATATGAACATCTGGCTTTTGTGCTGACCTTTTTCTTTAAAAATATTCTTTTAACACATTTTATTCATGCATTGAGGAGCAATGAGAGGCTCAGATGTTGAGGTATGTAGGTCAAGGAAAGCATGTTCTTTAAACATCTGACCTCACTCAGTTGTAATTTGTTCAATTTGTGACTGCAAATCTGTAATATGGACAATAAAGGTTAGAATACAGGTCACTTTCTCATATTCTCATGATTATAATAACCATTTAAATGCACTTGGGTAAGTTCAGCAGTAGGTGAATACATCACCATTCATTGAGCCAAAGTTCACCGCTGAGTTTCCTTATCTTAAGCTTGTGTGCCATTAATAAGGTTAGTGTTTATAAGGTTAATGGCTCTGACGCTGTTTTAAATGCCTTTATTATTAGATTACAACTGCTGCTGTGGCTTCTGCTGTTCCCTAATTGACATTTAACAAGTAAGCAATACACAGTGCATCAGAGAGAGTAGTAGGTAGTGGCTGATTTGTCCTGGCAGTGGTGATTCAGTCTAAATATTCGTTTGAGCACGACCGGGAAACACAAGTAGGATTTTTGGACTGGGTGCAGTGACTCTGAATAGCATCATGGCAGCTGAATGGAAGACTGCGTGGACAATGAGGCTGTGTTTAGAAATGTAAAAGAGAGAACTTTTAACCCCTCTGACCTCATATTATTCTGGTTCATAGCCAACATTCCTGCAATACCAGTGCAAGTCCTGTGTGATGATCAGCGAGAGAAAGCTCAAAAGAGCTCGAAGAAGTACGCCTTCAGAGAGCAGCATCCTATTTTAGCAAGTTTCTGATCTTCATGTCCACTCATGTAGATTTAGTCTTTGTTTTTAAACAGCTGTTTGGTCTCAGGTCTGATTCCGCTGCTGCTTCTGGGTCAGACTCGGACCATAACGTAAATGTTCTGTCAGAAACAGAAATATATGAAATGCTCTTTCTCATGCGCAGCATGTAAATTCCATTTGATCAAATCGGATTAAATGTCCTCGCTCCTGCTGGAGGGAAAATCCAACAGTGGGGACTTCCAGCGGACAGCACTGCGTTGCCAGCATGCTTTGTTGTAACTCAAACCAGAGTGACAGAACAAACTGTGCTGCAAGTGTGTAACACAGATGCACATGTCTGCAACTCCGTGTTGCTGATTACTGACACACAACTTGATGCTATTTCTGATAGCTGCATGAATGATGGTCATTTGATGGATTTTCACAGCTGACAAACGAGCTTTTCTTTGTATTATATTCTTGTGTGCTGGTATTTAAGTACAAACCCACTTCTTCCTCTCTGTTCCCAACTTTATGATGTAATTCAAAAGCAAAAGAGCTTCAGCAACTAACAGCTGAGGGTAAGAGGCGCGCACACACACACACACACACACGGCAGCCCCCGTTAAAATAACACAGCAGCAGCTGCCGTGGAGACTGCTCTCATTTAGCACCAAACTACACCTCCAGACTGTTACTTCACACGGTGACAGAAGACTGAGGCTGTCTGGAGTGAACAAGGTCCAGTCTGTCTCACACACACACACCTTAGCAAATATCCACTAGTTGTGGCAGTTGACGGCTTGGCATTGAAGGTGTGTGTGTGTGTGTGTGTGTGTGTTTGGGAGGCCGACATTTGTCCTGAGACATTTGTAGAGAACATTTGAGAATCTGCACATCATTCTCAGCATGTTCTCTACATTTTGAACATACATTCACAGTTGCTGCGGCAACATTTGGTCCGGTTTCTATTTTCAGTGACATTTACAAGCTCTGAATTAAACTGAATTTATTCATACGTTATTAAATTAATACCTAAACCCAGCATTCACTGTCCATAACATGGGCTTTATGTGATATGAAACAACGTGTCCCTATTTCCTCTTACTGCACAAGTGTTATCAATACAAGGTACAAGGTTTCTTATTTACTTCTGTCGTGCAGATACGAGTTATCGAGGACCTGCCTCCTCCGAGCATGCGTTTAACTTTGTATAATGCAGCCACCATCACCTTATGTTTCTGTTTCTGTTTCAGCAGACGCTTTTATCCAAAGCGACTTACAAATGAAGATATAACAGCTTTATAAAAAGCTAACAATAAACTACATAGAAGGAACCCAGGAGTCCGACTCTGTCAGAGGGGACAGAGTAGAGATAGGGTGCAGGCATAGAAGGAAGTGCAGAAAGATAAAGTGCAGAGATAGAGGGGGTAGGGAAGTACAAGGTAAGTGCTGGGATAGGAGATGCTCTCTGAAGAGCTGGGTTTTCAGGAGCTTCTTGAAGATAGACAGGGACGCCCCTGTTCTGGTAGCGCTCGGTAGGTCATTCCACCATCGTGGGACGACACATGAACAGAGTTTGGATTGTCTTAGGCGTGGTGTAGGAGCTGCTAGACGACAATCCTGGGACCAACGGAGGGACCCAGTTGGGACAGAAGCCTTTGCAAGAGCATTCAAGTAGATGGAGCCGTTCCATTAAGCTCTTTGTAGCTAACATCAGGGACCTTATGACAGGTTTGTCCAGCAGATGAGGTAATGATTATTAAAGATAAAAAAAAAACCACTCAAGAAGACAAGTGTCCGTCCGATAAGACCAAATCATGATAAAAACCATCGTGCCATTATGATAAATTCAGCCACATGGTTTCAGCAGGAGCTCTGAACCATTTTCACTGAACATCTCAGCAAAGATACTCCTGGTTTACTGAGTTCTGGATGTGTTTTTAGCTGCAACTTTTAAAAAATATGTGTGGGCTGCATCTAATATCAGCGCCCAGGTATGAAAATGGTAAAAAGCACTCAAACACTCAAGTCTACACACTCATTTATACAGTGTTAGAGGCTTTTTCTCCATCGCACACATTCGCATCACAGGCAGTGTTCAGCCTCTTCTTCCTGAGCTACAGAAGCCCCAAACAGACTTTAAGGTAAAAGTGAACTTTGAAACTGTATTCTTTTATAAAACTATATAAATACAGAGAATATTCAAGTTTACCTCAGCATTTATTCTAAACTGCTGACTACTGAAATGTTAAACCACATGCTGAACATGCTGTGTGTATCAGGAAAACTGAGAGTCAGCTTTAATGTGGAAAATAATCGTTTTATTGTTGTCACAGGACAAACAGGATTGTACAGATTCTCCATCCGCCTGCTTTTTAAGGCGATTTCCAAATGATAGAATAACGTATGGATTATGTTCCCATGGATTTGATGAAAGGAAGTCTTTATTACCCAGATGCCCTGAGGGCTTGCTGGTCAGTGTGCTGTTGCATCATAGCAAGCAGCTGGCACCGAACGGCCTGTGCATGTGTGTTAGTGTGCTGGTCCGTGTGACACGTTGCCAGATTCTAGGAAACAGGAAACGGACTGGCGGGAAAATGACTGCAGCAGGGGGTCCGGTCCTTTGTCAAAACATAATCCTGTGGATGCGGTTAACACTCTGTTCCCTCACTGCCCTGCCCCCAAACACACACACACACACACACACACACACACTTAATCTTTCTTTTAGGATGATATTCTTCCAGGAAGCAGGACCAGCTGCAGCTTACCTCCTCAAGAGTGTGCCGCAGAGGGGAAGTCAGGGATTCCTTCTCGGGTAAGAAAGAGAGAGTGGGATGAAAGGGCGCTGTGATGCAGCGGCTGTGTCAGTTCAGGGTGGGGGTCAAGTGCAGTTGGTCAAAAGAAAAGATTCAAGGAGCCATTTGGCCCGTCGGAGGATCAGAGGAGAAAAAAGGAACTGTGAGAACACTAAGAAGATTAATGTGTTTTTCTGAGCAGAAGGAGCATCAAACTCTGCCTACATACATGAGTTCCATCAGCTTTCATCGGTGAAACTGTTTCACTTTATGAAAATAAACTCAACTCACAGTGTAACACTTCACTGATTTTGAAAAGTTTGTATTTTCTTTGTACAGATCTGGTTAGAATTATTGGCACCGTCAGACATAATTTCAAATGGACCAATTTAGAATATTTTCATAAATTGGCATTTTATAGAAGCTCCTTTCTAACAATGATGGAGATGAGAACAATGCCTGGGAGCATCATACATTTGGTATAAAAAAATCCAAAGGAAACACAATGACGAAACCTCTTTTAAGTAGTTTGAGATGTTATTGAGAAGTTCCACAGTCAAAACTGTCTGATGCTTGAAAAACTTGGCTCTGTGAGATTAGTCTGTGGCCTGAAGCAACCTCTTAAGGTGGTTTTAGCCTGTTTTATACTGCAGACTCAGCCAAAGAGGGCAAACAGCAAACAGCAAAGTTTTCCAACATGCCTGAACATGGCTTGCTTCACAGATGATGTGGAGACATAAAGGTTCTATCACGCTGTGGGGCAACTTCACTGCCTCAGCTACAGGAGACACAGAATGTATCAAAAGAAAAATGAAACAAGTAAACTGTGAAACCCTGTGGAAGAAAACTAGGTCTGAGGTGAGGCTCCTAGGTCTCAATGAGACAAAAACCTGAAGCACAAAAAAGTTTGTGGCTCTCTTGTTGTGACCAAGTTTCCTGCCAACCAGCCAGGTGCAACAGCTCTGCATGCGCTCATGCACTTTTTTGCTTTGGAAATGCAAATTTTAAGGTGATTCCATAGCTTTTCCTCTCTTTCTTTACAAAATATAGAAGCTGAATGTTTCCGTAATTTTTGTTAGAGGCAAAATGGACTTGAGTTGGTGGACTTGAGCAGCATCGACGTGTTTTTAGCGGATTCTTTTTATGTTTGAGGACAGAGAAACAGTCAGTGTATGAATATTAAGTCCTTAGCATAAAGGATAATTAGCATAAAGCTATACATGATACTCTTGGAAGCAAAAGCATCTCTTAAGGAATAAACATAATGCTGAACAGTTTTACTGATCATATTTTATGCCTTTATTATAATTCACCTGTTGTTTCCCTCGTGGATTTATAGTAAACTTGATGTTTTGGACATCTGTTTTTCTACTGTCTGATTATCTATATCAGGGATCTTGATTAATGACAAACGCTTTCCAAAGGCTATGAGAGTGAGGAGGTTGGGTTGTTGATTGGAACCAGACCAAAAACAAAAGGAAATGTCCTCCTTGTCTTGATAGTTTGGACAGTGATTTATCAACTCCTGACTAACAGTCACCGACATCCATTCCTTAGCCTCACCAACATGTTCATTTCTCAACTGAAGCCATCATTAATCTCGATGGCTTTTCATTTCAATCCACCGTTTTAACAGTTTTCCTCATATCGGGGCTGCAGATATTTCCTGGCACCTTAGAACGGACCATAAATCAACAGCTTAAAAGTACATTAAAGAGCTGTTTGTTTTATTAGCACTAGCATGGTACAGTTAATGTCAAAGAGTTCATTCCCTGCATACAAAAAGAGATAAATAAGCAGCATTTAATAGCAATTTTACCAAAATCTCAGTAGTTATTTTGATATAATTTGAGTTTTTATATTAACTAGACTCATGCTATTTCACACATGTTGATTCTTATTTGATGTTTTAACAGTAAAAAAGTTGATTGTTAGTTAAACACTCAGGTGTTTGAGGGTGTCATGCAGGAAGTGTGCAGCAGAAATGAATGTGTTTGTTTGCAGCATGTCAGGGATGTAGGATGAGGCTGTTTGTGAACAGAAAGCAGCATACGTGTCTGAAGAGAAGCAACTTTTACTGGCACAAACGCGTGATTCCTCGCGGTAAAACTTCCAGAAGATTAACTGCAGCATTTGTATCTTTCCAGTTATGATTTTACAAGGGAGTCAACTCATTAATCTGAAGCAAAAGCTGCAGATATTTCTATTCTTAGATGCAAGTCATCTTTGAAAAGTTATAGACAACATCACATAAATGAAAGTAGCTAAATTTAAAGAGGTTCAGCACTGCTTTTATGCTGATAGGCACTGATTATTTATTCTTTATGTCTGATATCCAGCACTACGTTCTGAATTATGTATTTTAACAGCATGTGTCCTTCATTTTTCAGCTGGTGCGTCACTTTAAGTTCTTTAGCAGAAGGGACTAGTCAGAAGAAACTTATAAGTAAGCAATGATCTTTTCCTAAACCTAACCACTCGTTTTTAATACCTAAACCTAACCAAACAAGGACTGAAAGCTAAAGTATATATTAAAATCCAAGGATCCCATATCTCCAACAAACTTCAGCCTTCAAGTTATTTTCTTAATAGAAATTTAACGAAAGAAAATAAAAGGAAGGAAGGAAGGAAGGAAGGAAATAAGGAAATAAGGAAGGAAGGAAGGAAGGAAGGAAGGAAGGAAGGAAGGAAGGAAGGAAGGAAGGAAGGAAGGAAGGAAGGAAGGAAGGAAGGAAGGAAGGAAGGAAGGAAGGAAGGAAGGAAGGAAGGAAGGAAGGAAGGAAGGAAGGAAGGAAGGAAGGAAGGAAGGAAGGAAGGAAGGATGGATCAATGGAGGCAGAAAAGTGGGAGCAAATATCCATAATGCAAACAAGCACAGCAGGTTGCAACAATGGACTTAGACTAAACTTATTGATCCTTTTGGGATGACTCCCTCCAGGAAATTCAGTCTCCAGCAGCTTATACAAGAGTCAGCTCACAGATGGTTAAAAGAAAATAAAAAAATATATAAAAAAAACACAAGATTAGACAGAAAAATATACACTCTTTGAGAATATAGAAGTAAACCGTGGAAGTTATTTAGTGAAATTAAATTATTGCACATATGACGACCATTTTGACAGATGAATATATTATTGCTGCTGAATAAAAGGAAAAACAGCAACTGTTTACGATGATGAGGTGGTTCGTGGCTACCTGTTAACTCCTCCCCCCAAGTGAGGGGTTGTATAACCGGAGGGACAAAGGAGTTCTTCAGCCTCCCACTGAACAGGCTCCTCTGCTTGCTGATGACGGTGTGCAGAGGGTGGCTGGCATCGTGCATAATGTCCAGCAGTCTGAGGGTCCAGCTTCACGCCGATCCCAGAGCCGGCTGGTCTGATCAATAGGATGTGGCCTTAAAAATAAGCCCCTTAACGGCCAATACCCCAAAGAGCCAACTTCCATGACAATGTGCAGGCAGGGAGGAGATCAGGATGAATACTAAAAGCATGAATCGTTTTTACCTGAAGAGTAAACAACCCATCACCTTCTTCTTGAAGGACGACACTTCATCTCAGAGGATGTGATCAAGCGATTCGACACATTTTTATAACCATCGTCCCACTTCCTTCACTGATGCTCACCGTTTGGACATGACAACAGTTTTCAGTCCACTGCAGCCCTGCTGAAGCTGTCATTTCAGGACAAATATGTGTGGAATTCGTCTTCTCCAACATCCTGTGGATGATATCCAATCCAAAGGAGCAGATATTAGGAGAGATTTGTTGCTTCATCTCCATTTACCTGTGCAGATGCATCTAAATGCATGCAGCATAGTCCCTATATTTACATGCTGGACTATGGTTACAGCCCATAGTTACCGACCCTTTAACTGCTCTACTGTCTTTGGCCCAGTAGCACTCCTGTACTGGAATCATTTTGGACCTTTTCCAGTTGTCAAAACAATTAAATAGGTGTCAGTTTATGTTATTGGACAGCATTACAGCTCTCTATATTTTTGTATGCACTATATATTTGACTTTTTACTACAAATGCTCACTATCTCTTGCTTCTTCTTCTTCTGTGTACTAAAACATTCATACCATGCCGAGGCCGGTTTGAGGTCCAATTGATTGTGCTTTATGCATTAGCAACTCTGACATGTTAAATTGCTTCCTAATATTAGTTGTTAATATAATTAAGAACACATGCTATTAAAAAAAGATGATGGTTGTGCACAGATTTGGGTCATAAAGCTCTCAGTGTTGGGAGAGAGACGCAGATTACATGTTTACAACCAAAAATAGCTACCTTTTGCTGTCCATCCCCACAGATTTTTTGTCTATGTGACACCGAACTGTCGGACAACAGATAACACAATATCCGGAGCATAATTATAAAGCTTTGCTGCATTCAACTAACGCTCAAAATTAATCAGCAGCTGGCGACTCTTGTCCACTTTCAAGCCCTCAACATAGCAAAATAGAGCGAGTGAGTGAACAAATGCACAATCCCAACACAGCCTGACACGTATTTAAGTAGGATTATGCTTAGTAGAACCCCAGAATATTTATTTCCCTTAGATCTATGTTCAATTTCTATTGTAATTTGGTCCAGTTGCAATAAGTTTAATTAATGATTTTAAATAGCTTCTTCTCCACAGCAACAGCAGCTTCGGGTGATGAAATGTTTAACATAAACCTGTAGCATCAAATGACCTAATTTTGTCATGAATTGTTTAACTGCTGAAGGCGACTGACTGCAGTTCAACCACGTGAGGCTAAGAATGAGCTCTTGCCCTCAATTAAGCCACAGAAGACAGTTAGAGCGGATCCTGTGTGCTTATTTTGCCCAGAATGCTTCACTGTGGTGTCGATGGGAACATATGGAGAAGCTTTCGGACAATGGAACTCTTGTCATGCTGGTCTCAACAAAGAGGCCAAGACAGGCTCAGACAGGGGGCCCTTCACCATGCTTGTTGTGCATGTGTGTGTGTGTGTGTGTGAGTGTGTTTGTGAGGGTGAGAGAAACTCTGTGTTTATGCGAGCACACAGTCTAAAAGATAATTGCATGTATCGGTGGAAAAAATAAATGATTTTCTTTCGCCTTCCAGACATTTATCTCCTTATTTTGTGGGACATTTGTATCATAACAGAAAACCAGCTCCACAATCTTTTTGTTTCTGTTGTCAGAATACTGCAAACCATAAAATTGAACAACCCCACAGTATGTTACTGTTTTGTATCAGTGTCTATAAACCTGCCCCTCCCTCCTCTCCGTCTCCACCCAAACCACTGCTAACTGACAAGGCATTTCACAGCCAAACCTTCAGGAAACCATCTGAATTAATGCTTCACCATCTCTTCTAACCTAATTACATGAAGACTTCTAATCTTTCTCAGTTACTGTATAGTTGATGAGGTGATTTGTGATCTTTTTGGCCTCATGAAGTGGATGTGTAGCCAATTCTATCTTAGCAGTCTCTACACAGACTAAATGAAAATGCTTCTTTCATCAAACTATACAGCATCTGAAAATACAAAGTAAAGGTTTTAACAACATCAAGGTGTCAAAACAACAGCAACAACATTAAATATCAGAGTCGACACAGCTTCTGTTACTCTGTACAAAGCAAAAAGTATGGAAAATACTAATTAAATAACATTTCTGCATTTACTTACTCCAAAGCCAAATATATTATATGTTATGTCTCATAAATAATATGTTTTCTCTTGTCAGCTTTATTTAATTTGTTAATATAGGCCAGCAACACATTCAACAGTTGGGAGCAGGATAATTTAGCTGAGAAGGATAAAGTAAAACTGAGTAATAATTAGAATGAAGTTATTACAAACAGGTGATTGTAATCATGATTTGGTCCAAAAGCAGCATTGGTGAAAGGCTGAGTCTGTGAGGGCGCCAGGATAGTCAGGGGCTCGAATGGGAGGGGATGCTGATACATTTCACACCTTCATTTGGTTTAGTGCACTTTTGAAAGTGGACCTGAGCGCCTGGACAACGCTTACAGCCAGGTTACAGAAAAAAAGCGTGAGGAAGAAGAAAGCCCGGCTCATCGACTGGCCAGGAGCGATAATGGAAATCCACCCCATTCAGCCGGGTTGTTCACAACAAAAACAAACAATGCAGCAACACCAAGTTTATGCAGAGTTGGGGCTTCTGCTTTTCCTTTGGTGCTGAAAGCTAACTGCTACTACATCTGCCCATGGGACATTTTCCAACTCTTTCTTTGTTTACGTCTGTTTGCTTCGTTTATTTCTATCCAAAATGCACCGCGCTCTACGTCACTTCCTCTCTTTAGTTCACTGGAACTGTGACTTCACTGTTTGCATTTCCCACTGGAAGCGAACCGAAAGCCATGTTTCATGCGGATGAGTTTGGTCTGCACCAGATTAGCTTTCACACCTGCACTGCATCAAGAACCGTCATTCATCAGCAGCTGATAGAAGCACATGGACAAGGGATTACTGTGGAAACCTTTGTCAAGCACCACAATACAGAGTTCCATTCACAAGCTTTACTGTGCAGAAAAGAAGCCTGATGTTAACCTCGTCCAGAGGCGGCGTCCACTTCTCTGGGCTCGGAGGCGTCTGGGATGGACCGTCACACGGTGGAAACGTGTGCTGTGGTCAGACCCATCAGTATTCCACATCTTTGCTGGAAGAAATGGAGCAAAGAGCAGAAGCAGCATCCAGCCTGCTGTCAGCAACCAGTCCCTGCAGCCAGGCTCTGTGATGGTATGGGGTTGGATCAGGGGGCAAAGCTCATTTCCACTTCTGTGACGGCAGCATTAATGCAGAAAAGCTCACTGAGATTTTACAGCAACATATGCTGCCTTCAAGGCCACATCTTTTCCTGGGACGTCCCAGCATTGTTCAAGCCGACCATGGAAAACCACATTCTGCCACATTCCAAAGGCCTGGCTGAGGAAGAAGAGGTACGGGTGCTGGACTGGCTGCCTGCAGTCCTGACCTGTCCCCAGCAGAGAATGATGGAGAGCTTTGAAACAAAAATGTGACAACAATGACTCTAGACAGTACCTAGGATGGGTTTGCACGAAATATCTGGAGTTCATTGAGTTCTCTGCAATGAATTAAAGTAGAAGTAAAGCATTTTTTACTTTTTCTGACCCCGTGAAAGAACAAACCAGTTCTTATGAGGTGGTCTTCTGTTTGTCAGCATGTTTTAGTCCATAATGCATCTGATGCATTGTTAAATGAAACTTAGATTGGCCTGAAATGCATGTTGAATGGACAGATTGCATCAGGGGCCCCCTCCCCACAAGCCATTTCAATATCAGAAGGGTGGGAATCTGCCACAACCATCACCTGTAACTGAAGTAGATGATCCGACATTTCCACTCAATTAACACCAAGTCCGGCCAGCTGTGCCGTGCTGAGGGAGGAGCAAGGCGCTGTACTCCTCTTCATAGCTACTTGTGGCACTTTAATGTGCGTTGAGAGATTTTGTGAAAAAAGTGCGCTGCTATTTGAGCATAATACCCATTAGGAACCAGTTCAAAGAAGCAAACTTGGGCTAAACTCTACAAAGAGTCACTTAATGTGTATAGGAAGCTCTCTGAACTGGATGTAAGCTGAATTACACTGAGTGAGTCCATTAACTGCTCGTGTTATAGGTTATTAGTTTAACCACCATAATTACACTGAAGTACAGCAGCTACACAAGAAAAGACCCCCCCCCCCCCCTGCTCAGACCAGCACATACACAGGCACTCGCACACATCCCGCAGCCACAGACAGTTATGCTGGTTTATGTAAAAACAGATTCAGTTGCTGTGTCACTCACAAGGCCAGACCACACTACCAAAGGGAGGGGGGTAACTGATTCAGAGGAGGGCAGTAACAAAGGAAAGAGGCAGAAACAAGGAAATAAAAAGCCTGTTACAAAATCAAGCAACCACAGAGAGGAAACCACACTGTTTTACAGTTTTTAACCCTTTACACACGTTCAACAGTAACGAACTGTGGCAGTGAGACGTTGTGATAAGACACGAGCTGTCACTCAGTTCTTAGTGTCCAAGCAATCCAAACATCAGACATCTGACTACGCTGCAGGCAAATTTTGGAAATCTTGATCACGTAAAACAACAACATGCAGCCACTCCCTTGTTTTCAGATTGCCTTTTACTCTGTGATGGCAAACAGTTGGAAACAACCTCATCTTTGCTCAAGCAGCCACAAAAGATAACTGCTGACTTTCGTCTTCTGGTCAACTGGTGGCGACTTTGTGGGTATTTGAATCCTCACCTGTTAAACTTCTCATGTGAGCAAACCTGCTTCTTGTATGTTTTAAATACCATCCCCTTAAACCAGCACCTCCTTTTCTCTCTAAAATCCTAAAAGCCATTTAGGAAAAGTTCTTTTTGAAGTAAGCCGAACATGGGAGGAGAAAACTAAGTTAACTTAGTGAGAATACAGTCATATCTTCCAGATAATGTGTATTATTTGACAAGATTTGTTAGTCTTAACCACACGAGTCCCACAAACAGCAAAACAAAGCAAAGTTAAAACCTCCTGTGTGTAGAATTTAGACTTGAATGTGCTTCACTCCTTGGATCATCAGCTAAAGACACTTTCACACATGAAACGCTGACAAATAATACGATAGGAAGTAGGAAGGTGCTGAGAAAAAAGCGCCCTGGTCCCTTTCTGCAAACAAGCTAGCAGCAGTTTATTCACTCAACATGTGAATAAATAAATAAAAAATAGCACTGTTCAAATGACCGATAACAAATAACAGCAGTACCTACGTTTTTTTTCTTAGTATCAGTGCCAAATAAACCAGAGAAAACTGTTTAAAAGTGTTCGAGGTGCAGCTGAAGCTCCTGTTCTGTCTGTCCATGTGTAAATATCCAACTCCACTGACAGGATGCTTAGCTTGATATAAACCTTCATGACAAAACAACATGTTATGAGAAAACTGTAACTCGAAAAGGGCTTAAAGAGTTCTGTCAGTTGGTGCAGCATCTCCTCGGGTGAAGTAAAAGATCAACTTAAACCCCCCGTAAGGATGACACTGACTTTTCAATAAAAGGTCAATAAAGGAGCTCTTTGGGGGAAACAAACAAAAAGAGCAGTCTAAAGGATTGGAGAAAGCAATATCCATGGCATCTTATGAGTAACTCCTGCACTGTGCAACTGATATCTGCAGAAACCGACCTTCGGACAGTCCTGTAATACCACTGTGTACCACTAAATGGGACATAAGCCACGTCTTGTCTGCCGTGGAAGGGAAAAAGAGGATGAAGCAGTTGGGAACACTCACTGTTAACAGAACTTAGCATTTTTCTAGACGATTTTTCAGTTAAAATGGAAGAAGGCCTGTGTAATGAACAGGTAACAGATGACGTAGAATTACCCCCCCCCCCCCCCCCCCCCCCTTCTTGTACAATCTTAATGGAAACACGCAGCTCATCTGGTAAAACTGCCCCTTGTGGTGATCATCTTTGCAGATCAAAGTTACAAAATGCACCTTAAAGTGATATTTTCAGCTTCTTCCATCTGGCAGCAAGAAGTTTTATACAACTACTATGTGTTTGGCACAATAATATGAAATGTTATTTTATCATTTATATACCTCAAATGATGTAGTTTCCAGTCTTGGCTCTCTCTGCCTTTTCACAGACATCCCTGAATGAAGCTGTGAGCAACATTAATGGGAAAGTGACCAGCGTCTGAATCACTGACGCTTTAACAGAATGAAGAAACCTTTAATGTTGTCTGAAAAAAGCTTCTAAAGCCACGTTGAACTTTCTGCAAACACAAAAAACATGTAATTTACACCTTTTTAGCACACAGAACTCAAACCTACATGTATGTCCAAGCCTCTGCGGACATGTATCAACAGCTGGAGCGGGAAGTCGCCTTAAACAGGTGACACCTTCTGGGACTTTCTCATTGTCGTGTAAAACTTGGAGTACAACCATGAGCCTAAGTTGAAGGCAATCCTGTGACTTTCTGAAATCTGAATTATTCAGGAGGCATCAACTGGCTTTTGAATGAATTTGCATTTCAACACAATAAACTCTGAAACATGAAAACGTCTCTGCTGAGTCACCACTCACTCCCTCACGGGCCAGAACCAGCTCTTATCTCTTATAGATGTGAACGTGAAACGGTTTTAATGTTGACATTAGCAGCTCTTGCTTTCCTCACTTTTAGGAATTTAATATTTCCAGTAATCCTGATCGTCCTAATTTCACTCCAACCTCCACTCAGGAAGCTGGGCGTGTTGCTGTGGGCCCTTTCTGGAATATTCACACCCCGTTTTCACCTGTGGGTATTTTGGAGCTTCATGTCAAATAAACTTTGGACTGAAGCAGACAACAGATGTGAAAGCCGGAAACTAACAGAGACTAACTGACAAACGGAGACTAAGTGAAAGGGTTTGAGATGCCTGCATCCATAACTGATGATGAATCATGATGACACACTGAAAGCACAAAAGCTTGTTTCTACATCCCAGTGTGTGTGCGTTTAAAGCAGACTGGGGGGGGGGGGGGAAGCATCCCAAAGAGTCCTAAAAAACTTTTGTTAATGTTAACTCGAATTTAAGTACTGATGAATTCTGGTAAAGTCAGATCCCAAATGTTCATTTAAAAAGAAAATAAAAGATGAAATGAAACCACGTGGAAGTTTTTCTTCTCCATTTAATTTCAGTAGTTTTAAAGTATTTTCTAAACTTTTCGGGATTTTAAAGACTATGTTTGGAATTTGCAAGACTTGTCACTTGCTCTTCTGCTATACTGAGCCAAAACAAAGTTGGGGCGGCCTGTTAAAGAGGAAGAATGCTCCTTTAAGGATTTGGTCATGAATGGGTAGAAAAGTAGCTTCATTCAGCCTCCTCCTCCTCTTGCTGGGCCCACCCTGCCCCCTAGCACACATCTACAATGCAGGACCCCACCCCCCAAACACAGACACACATTAACGCACATTAACACGCACATGCTCTGTGGCCTGCCCCCCCGAAGCACTCGGGCAGGGGGTGGGCGCGTATGGGTGGGTTTTCCCGGCTATTTAAACAGATTCCAGCAGATGGTTGAGGAACTTTCCTCCTGGACACACGTTTCTCAACTCTTGTCCACGGACTTGGCTACACTTTTCTTCTTCATCTCTAAACAACTCAACACCACTGGAACAAGAACAGCCCGTGAAAAGATTTGAAGTTTATCCCAAACAGATAAACCTGTTCATCTTCATTTTGAGAAAGCTGTGTCCTCCCCAGCCGTTCTCCACTGTGGGAACAAGCGTTCAGCTCCTTTACTCAGCGAGGACGGTGCAGTGAATCATGCCCTCCGACTTTCTTACACCTTTCCTGGAACTGGATGAGGAGTTCTGCAAGGTAACGGTCAATGATAGCTTCAAACTTTTTTATGTTTTACAGCAGCCGACTGTCTGTCTCCTGTGGGATCAGCTTTAGTTTATCCACTTGGGTAGAAATAATGAAGCAATGAAAAGTTACAAAACTAAAACTCCAAAAGAGGAAGAAAGTTCTAAAGTCGTATTATTGTTTTAATGAATGTGTATAACCCATTTTTACTATAAGTGGTTCATTTGCAACTTATTGTTGTTAAGAATTAAGGATTAAATAAGTTATATGTTAGGTATTTTGGCTGTAATTGGGCTCAAGAATATTTAAATATGGTTGGACAATAATCTTAAGTAAATTAAATTTTATGTATGCGCTAAATTATAACAAATGTCATCTCAAGGCACTTCAAAGATACAATCCAGTTCAAGTCAATTAGAATCCAGTTCATTGTTATGCAATTATAAAGCAACTGAGAGTAGAACTGTGAGAATTTTGTTCTTTTTCTTTTGACATGGATGAAGTTACACTACAAAACGTAATTTAATGTAAACTTTCATCTAAAACTTCTGCACGAGTCCTCAAGCTTATTTTCAAGAGCGCTTCTGTTGGTCTGCAGTTTTTAATTCCCTGTTCAGCTGGAAAGGTTGCAGAGGTTCACGTATTTTCTTCTCTTGTGAAACAGAGTTTTCGGAGCCTGGACACGACAGATGGCTCATCCAGCAGCTTGCAGCAGCAGCACAACCAAAGAGTTCTCGGCTTCCAGAGACGCCATTCCCTCTGCCCCGTGACCCTCCCCAACTCCAAGTTCAACAGCAGCAGCGGCCCTGAGGTGATAGAGTCAGCATGCTGGGGCCTCAGCCTGGCCGCCAACCAGCAGTGGAACCGAGATGGTCAGCTTCCCCGCTCCTCACTCAGCCACATCCCCTTCAGAGTGGACCGCTCTGTCAGCATGATCGAGGGGAACGTGGGAAGCAGGGAGGACAAGATGTCCAACGTGTCCCCACCACTGCTGCTCCCCCCTCCAGGCCTGTGCATCAGCAACACCTCTCTTGGCTCCACCGCTTCCCCCTCTTCTTCCAGGCCACCGGGGCCACCACCTCACATATCCACCCGGTACAAGACAGAACTGTGCCGCACCTATGAGGAAAGTGGAGCCTGTAAGTATGGCGCCAAGTGCCAGTTCGCTCACGGCTTGGACGAGCTGCGGGGCCTCAGCAGACACCCAAAGTACAAGACGGAGCCTTGCCGTACCTTCCACACAATAGGCTTCTGCCCATATGGGGCCCGCTGCCACTTCATCCACAACGCTGACGAGCTGCAGGCCGCCAACGCTGCTGCACCTCCTCAGAAGCAGAAGCTGAGGCCTCCCCTGCTGCGGCACAGCCTCAGCTTTGCAGGCTTCTCCTCTCCCCACACCTTCCAACCGGTAGAAGAGTCGCAGCCCTCCTCCTTCCTCTTCACCCGGGCATCCTCTGTCAGCCCTCCTCCTTCCTCCACAGGGACCCCCGAACTCCTTTCCCCTCTCTTTCCCGAACCAGGAGCACTGAAGCACTGCCACTACCCTTTCTCTGGCGTTGGGGACCTGGCAGGGGACTGCGGGGACTCAGCTCTGCGCTTCTATGCTGCAGCCGACTCCACCAGCAGCAGGTGTCACGTGTCTAACTTCACCTCCAAAAACATTGCGTTCCACCTCCCCCAGCAGCTGCCCGCCTCTTTGAACAGCCGCTCCGGCCTTCAGCGCTGCTCCTCGGCCGACTCCCTCTCCGAGGAGGGCTACACGTCCTCCTGCTCCCTCAGCTCTTCCTCCAGCGGCACAGAGTCACCAGGCCTGGAGGGCCGACGTCTACCCATCTTTAGCCGCCTTTCTGTTTCAGATGAATAGGGAAGGGTTTTACTGTAGGGCTGAGTTTATTCAGGGATAGAAAGTCGAATTGTTTTTATTCTGTGACTCTGATGTGATAAATCTAGACAAGTTGCAAAGGATTCAAACTTTAGGTTTTCGGTTCCTTCCTAAATCCAGCCAAGTAAACGTACTAATCTTTGTGCATATTGCATTTCTCACCCAAGCAGTTGTAGTGCTGCTCAGTGTTCGTCCAGTTTTAGCTGACTTCTTTTCTGTTTTATTTGTAGGCTTTTTCCTTTATGCCATTGTTACTGCTGTATACTGTTGTATACCCATGTTTAACAGGGTGGAAGGTTCTGTCTGAGAACTTCCTTAGTCCCTGATTACAGAAAGATTTTGATATTCCTGCCGTTTGCCCCTTATGACTGGTGTGCTGCCAACTAACAAGAGAGATGCTGCATTTCAAGACAATAATTCCTCCTTCTACAAAGCCAGCTTGCAGCACATCTCCGGTCATATTTCGGGCTCCAACTTGCATCGAACCAAGGTCTTCCTCACTCAAGACAAAGAGGGCTGAATAACTGTATGCTGTCACTGATTGATTAATAGATTGGTTGTATGGCTGTGGCCACGTGATTGTAATTGGCAGCCATTTTAGCTGCCTGGCAAGGATCCAGCCGAACTTAAATAGCACATGTGTAGGCAACCCACTGACTCTAGTTACCAAAGCTAATGTTAGAGTTCTCCTAACCTACTCATACTGTTAACCCCTAGCTTTAGCCACGACAGGTTATATACAGTGTTACGATTATTACTAGCTTAACACTTTTTATACCTATTTATTGCTTTTTTGTATGTTTTTTATTTTTTATTTGTGATTTTTGCATTTTTTAAAGGGGCCCGAGAAATTACGCTTTAACAAGGAGTTATTTTGCGTCTACCATCTGCTTGGTTCATGTAAACTGGTAGCTTTAAGAAGGCTTGTGGAGAGGAGAGGGAGGGAGTAAGACAAACATTTTTGGCATTCTGTATTTATGTTGCCTTATTGGCTAATAGGCCTGGCGGAAATCAAGACTCACTGGGTTTTCACATCACAGGCAGTGTCTCAAACATCTGGGTGATTGGCTGCAGGTGTGAGCTCACAGTGAGTCTGCTCTCCTCTCCGTTTAGCCTCACTCCTCCCGACTGTAATGACCTTTATTTTTTTACGAAGCAACATGGTGGCGAAAGAGTAGCTCCTGCCTATCTGTATCATCTTTTCTTGAAAATATTGTATAGTTGATTTGATTTGTCGGACTTGGCTCCATGACAATGTGTTTGTAGGTCGACTTCTGTTGCACGCTAGCTAGCTGGCCGACTCTCAGTGGCAGGTGAAATCACCCGAGCTCAAATGAAATCAGGCAGGTTTTCTTGATTGTTTTTCCTCATGAAATCGACTCCACCTGTCCTGACGACGCCAGGGAAGCTTCTTGTTGCTGTAGCTTACTGTTGACTTGAAAGCAAGATGTTTTTTTTTTTACTTTTGTTAACTTAAAGTCTTATTTATTTTCATCTTAAAGCAAAACCTATATTGTGTTGTTTGATATTGTGTTCTATGTTTTACATAATTTAAGTGCATCTATTGTTTACATTCCAGCGGTTATATTGATAACCTTGCTCTTTATCTTAATATATATATATGTGCATCTTTATTACAAATAAAAGTTTTGAAAAAATAAGAGCTCAGTCTTGACTCTGATTGGACTTTAGTTGTACAGCAATGTTGTGTGTGATTTATAACAACAAGAAGATAATCATGCAAAGGAGAAGAAACCAACAGCATGGATGATTCATAGGTCAGTATAAAGTGGATTAACAATGAAAAAAGCACATTCTTCTGAAACTGTTCAGGAACTACACTAAAATGAGTGAAGAAGCAGCCAATGGCCAAAGAAAAACTTCAAACAAAGACCTCAGAAAGCCGACAGAAAGTGCTTAAGACCACAAAGATTACAATAACGTCTGGGTGCTTGGAAGGAAATACAAAGAAACAAAGAGTTGGATCAAGACTTCAGCACGGCGCCGTAATTAAGACAAAGCTGGAAAGGTTTTCAGAATATGATGGGAGGGGGAAACATTTGACAGGTGAGTTAAAGCTGGTGAGCGGAGTCTGACTGCAGTGGAAACTTTGGTTACGTAAGTCGGAACTGCAATAAATCCCCGGTTTTCTGTGTAAGATGTGAGCCTCGGGTCAGGTACTAATTACCTAAAAAACTACAGATGCTGAGCAGGAACCTTGTGACGGAAAAACATTGATTTTGGCAAAGTGTTCCCACAAGAACCTTCTTAAAATGCAACCTTTACGATCATCTCTGTCTCATCGGCACACAAAAGAGACAAAGATTAACTCTTTCTCTTAATCACGTTCACGGAGTCTCCGGACCCTCCCTGTTGTGCGCGTGTGTTTTTGTGTGTGTGTTGTGTTGTGTGGGAAGAGGAGTGAGTTTTGTTGCAACTCGCCTGAACAGACCAATTTAGGGTGAGTGACACTGAGGAGAATGTTTGGGCAACAGATGCTCGAACAAAGACTTTCCAGCACACAATGGGACACTGAGATACTTGTGACTGATTTCCATCTATTAGCACAAAGTGGAGCAGAAGTTGAGGTCCTCCCCTTTGAGGGTGTGGGTGTGTGTGTCTGTGTGTGTGATTTGTTTTTGTCGAAATGACAACTTTAGATACATAAAATGTGTTATCCAGGTAAAAGATTAAACACAACTCTAACAAAGTGTAAAAAACTAAAGAATGACAGAAACTAAACTGGTTTGATATTCATTGTTTCTTTATATAATATACGTACATTTTTCTGTACTCATCTTAAACTGCTGGGAACATCTAGAGATGCTTTCTTAACTGAAATGATCAGAAGATGAGAAAAGAAACGGAGCTTTTCTGCATCCATCACAGGCAAAAGAGGCAGTTAGGTTCCAGTGTGTGTGTTGGCATTCAGCTGTGGGCAGGCCGAGGATTTCACTGTGGTAAATGAATAACAGTAGAGGGAAGATGGAGCAGACTCCCACAACCCCCATGGATACTTACCATTCAATACCCTTGGCTGTGTGTGTGTTTGTGCGCATGAATGTGTGTGCTTCTGTAAGACCTCAAAAAGGCCAAGGGCCATGCCTGCGCAGCCCCTCGACCCCTCCCACCCCTCCTGGTCATGCAGCCCCATTGTGAGTGCCTGCTTTCCCTTTTCAGCCTAACATCTGTATGCTAATGCGGCTCAAAGGGAATGGACTGGAATAAGCCTGGGAGAGAGGGTGAGGGGTGGCCTCCCTGTGTGTGGGTAGCAATGGGTGGATAAAGTGCTTTGGGAGAATTCAGCAGCAGGGAAGGGTTTGTGCCGGGCTTAGAGAGAAGAAGAAGAATGATTCGGTAACGGGCAGCTTAGAAGGGGAATAGATGGGGTCGAGAAGAAGTTTCAGGGAGGTGAGTTGGAGTGTGTGCAGAGCTCCCTCTGATCATATGACAAACACCACACAGATAAAACAAATATATACCACTGAAAACTGATGATGACCTCCAGCTCACCACATTTGCAATGCAGTTATTTAGCTGCTGCAAACACACAGAGTGTATCTTTAATGTAATTGTGTTAAACCACTGAGTTGGCAGTCCTTCCCAAACTTAATGTAATCTACGCAGAATTTTATGTCAATAAGAAAGAAGATCTGGTCCCTGCAAGGTCTAAAACTAAGGTACATAAAACTTCAGAAGAACAACACCACATCAGCCAAATGCAGAAGAATTACATGAAAACTAAGTGAACCCTTACTACTTTCATATCAATTAAAAGGTAAGTAGCAGCCAGGTGCCGCTAAACAAATACACTTCTTTAACTGATCATCAGTCAGTGTGAGCAGCTCTATAAAAGCAGGAGTTCTGTCAGTTTTCAGGTGTGTGTTAACACGATGCCAAGGAGGAAAGACATCAGCAATGATCTTAGAGAAGCAGCTGTTGCTGCCCATCAATCTGGGAAGGGTTATAAGGCCATTTCCAAACTACCTGGAGTCCATCATTCTACAGAGAGAAAGATTATTCACAAGTGGAAAACATTCAGGACAGCTGTCAATCTTCCCAGGAGTGGACGTCCCAGCAAGTTCACCCCAAGGTGAAGAAGCCCAGAGCTACATCTCAGACTCTCCAGGCCTCAGTTAGCATGGTAAAGGTTAAAGGTCACCCCAAGGTGAAGAAGCCCAGAGCTACATCTCAGACTCTACAGGCCTCAGTTAGCATGTTAAAGGTTAAAGGTCATGACAGCACAGTTAGAAAAAGACTGAACAAGGATGGCTTGTTTGGAAGGGCTGCAGGAGAAAGCCTCTTCTCTCTAAAAAGAACATGGCAGCACAGCTTAGGTTTGCAAAGCTGCATCTGAACAAAGCACAAGACTTTTCAAAATTCTCAGATTTCTGTAAATGCAACATCAGATTTTTTGCTGCTGTCCCTCTGATGGATTTGTTTTGTTTCTGCAGGATGAAGATGGTCCGTTTCATTTGCATTGAGAGCTCCTTTGATTGCATGTTGAGGGTTCACAGCAAAAGCTTCCAAATGCAAATGCAACACTTGGAATCAACTTCAGGCCTTTTACCTGAACTGAAGGAGAGAAGATAAAGGAATGCCTCACACCCGTGCATGAAGCAATGTTTGAGTCTATTGTCCAGTTACATTCGAGGCACTGACAAAGACAGTTTAACATATTCAATGGATGTAAGTAAAAGGATGAAGCCCCACCCCCCCGCCAATGTGAAGGCCTTTAAATTAAAGTTGGGATTCTATATATAAACCCAGTATTTACAAGTGGAAACTGAATATCGATCAGTCAAAAAAAGAAAACAAACAAAAGACTTAAATGATTCAAAGCTGTACATTTTACATTTTCAGAAATATATCTTTTAGTAGTTTATTAGAAACACAATGTGCTTATTTTCGAGTACGTCTACTGTGGGTTTGATCAAGCTGAGCACAGCAGGTTTGTGGACACTGTAAAACCTGAAAGTCTGTAATGTTTGTCCTGAAATTACTCAGATATCACATCGTCTGTGTTCTCTGTGAATATATCTGGAGCAGTGAAGCCTCACATCCAATTTTAGTGTGTTATAGCAGGCTGAGATCCACATAACATCACGTATTACAGCCACTCTGTCACATAAGACAAGTGCAGAAGTTTGTCGACACATTAAAGCTGAGCTGAGAAAGGCAGATCTTGGACCGAGAAATGAAAATTTCACAAAAACCTGGAATAGTGAGCTGTTGACATCTAGTGGAGGTTTTGTGAACTACACAAGTACTGCTGTTTGTGTGTGTTTAGAACTGAAGAACATAACTTAATTTAGCATGTTTATAAATGCAGACAGAAGTTTATTTGTTGTGATGAAGGTAAGAATCATTGCTTAGTTCTGGCTTACGCTGAGGGACTCAGTTACATTACAGCCGACCTCAGGGGAGGAGAGGTGGGTGTGCAATGAAGTCTATTCACTTTTAATCATATAAATGTATCAGCTGTCAGATGTCACAGAGACCTAAAAGACCTTTGCACTTAGGGGTCCTTGCAGGAAAAGCCTCTAAAATCACTCCTCCAGGTGAATTTAAAAATGGAGACGTCCTCAAAATACTTGGTTGTGAGCTAATTCTGTTTCACAGGCAGGAGGATGGAGGAGAAAGAAGACGGGGAGGCTGAAATTAGAAAAATGAGATGCGCTCCAGCTGCTGCTGGTTTATGCAGATTGGCAGCACCTGAGTAGAGAAAAAAAAATCTATATATGATGAGACTGTGACATTAAACTCATTAAATGAGAAAAAAAAAAAAAAACAGCGAAAGAAAATCTAAGCTGAACTATTTATTGCCTTTGGCCCGGTGGGGGCTCCTCATTAGGACTGACTCAGCTTCACCTTTTAAGTTACATGAATCCTTTAAGCAACTTTATAAGAAATCAGTCCCTGCTCTCAACCAATCAGTCTGTATCAGTCATTGATCATAATGGTTGTCACCCGGACAGGAAGGGGGATCTCTCCTCCCACACGGGAGCTTGGACCACAGCTCAAAATGATAAAAGGCTAAAAACCAGCACAATGATTACATTTCTTCTCTCAGTTTTCCACACAGAAGCATCATGACATCACACAATCTCACCCCAAAAACATGCAGTAGGTACATATACCTGCACATTTATGCTGTGAATGGACTTCCTATTCACATAATGGGCTTCATTATGTGAGGGAGCTGTGATGGGGAAGTGTGCCATCTATGCAACCGATCACACTGGGAAATCCTAAAGTAAATTAAAATGACAAACCCCAGTCTGAGGTTGCTGCACAATGTCATTAACAGTTTAACAGATCTCTACACGATTCACCTGCAATCCTGTGGAACTCCTCCTTGATGGCTCTGACAGGTTTATGTCCAGGGAAAACGACAAATATGGGTAAAAGTTGCCTTGCCTTGACTTGCTCAAGTGCTCTGCATCTCCGACATTGTATAAAAAAACTTCCATTTGCAAAGAAAGGCAGTGCAACACATAATATCTGCTGGGATGTGAGAGCATGATTACGGTTGGTAATGTTGCAAATGTAAGGACAGGTTAGGTTATGCATGGACTGTGACGTGAAACGATGCAGCTCAAAAAGAAAATGGTCTGGAAATGCTAAAGCATCAATGCACGGACTGAGAAACATATAATAAATAAATGTAAACATACAGATAAAACATCTCCCGACGAATATTGAATTCTCTGCGCAGTAATGCTGCACCTTCATCCACGGGATCGATCTCAAAGGTACATGCATGTTCATGGAAAAAAGTCACCTCCTACTGTGCCAAATGGACTTTCAGAACTTCTATGCCAAAACTCGCCTGCTGACTGAACGAATGAGGAAATCAAAAGGCGTGTGACAGAGAGAAACTCTAGGTTCATTGAGAAAATATAGGTTTTTATAGGTTCATAGCGTCTGTTACTATGGTTACTGACCGAGAGCTTAAGGTACCTCTGTTTCTGACACAGGCTACAGTTACCCCTCTTTCTCTGGTTTGAGTTACCTCCCTTTGTGAAACGGAAAAATGAGTTTCAGCTCGTACAAATGACTGCCCTTACCTGGACAAACGTGTACATGTGATATTTTTGTGGTGTTGCTGTGACCTGTAGCGCATGTCATCTGCCCAAAGTGAGTCTTGGAGCTGGTCGTGTTCATGGTAACAGCCGTTTCATTCTCACTGAGTCTGTATTTACGACAAAGTATAATGCTTATCTGCTTGGACAAACAGCATAATCTCGGTCTCAATTGTAAACCCTTTGTCTTCGAGATAAGGGCCAGCCATGAATGTTGAACCGAATGCATTTATTTCTAAATGGTACAATGTACCAGAATTAAGATTTCACCAACATGTTACTTTGTTGGTGAATGAGAATTTCAAAGCAAAGGATTTGGGGCCCATGATGAAAACTGCTTTAGGAGTGAAGTGGGAACAAACGGAGAGTCCATTAATCTTCCAATCACAAGATGCAACAATGATCAAAATCCTGTATCAGCATTGGGAAAACCAAACAGTTCAAACAGCAAAGCAAAGAGAAGCAAGAACTAGTGAAAGTGGTTTGTTGAAGGAAATTATATCTCATTAAACCAAGTGTTGTCTAAAAAGGTCTAAAACTTCCTAATCGTCCTCAGTATCCCTCAAAACAGAAGCAGAGGAGGGTGTAAGTGGGACAATAGAAGGCTTTGTAGGAAAAGGAGTGATGGTTGAGACAGATAGCGTGTGCAATACTCCAAAATTTCCAGTATTGAAGGCAGACAAGTCCAAGTACAGGTTAGCACACGATTTGCCCATGATAAACACGATTGTCCAGGATTGGCCAGTCCTTGCCAAATCCTTAAACACTCCTCACCAACTTGCCTCCTAATGCAAAATTGTTTACAGTGATTGATTATTCTGCATTTTTCAGCATTCCTCTGGCAGAAGAATCTCAGTACAAGGTGTAAGAGGTACACTTACACCAGACTTCCCCAAGGTTTTAACCATAGCCCTCATGTGTTTAAAGGGGAACTCCGGTATTTTTAAACCTGGACCCTATTTCTGGCATGAAATACGTTCATCTACTCACAGAGAACAGTTTGGTGAAAGTCGGCGTCCTTTGAAAGCTATTTAGAAAACTTGCGATCGTCGTATATCCATATAACAGAGTTAGAAGGAGCAGATTCATATCAGTCTTTCATGTACAGAGATGCTGAACATGTGTAAAAATGTGTCTGAATAGTTATTTGGATTAAAAACTTGAATAAAGACAAACCAACATAATATTTCACCACCTCAGTGAGTTGTTAGTTATTGTGAATGTGCAAGTGTAACAAGTAGCATACACTAAAAAGACAGAACAGATTTTTCTTTGAACAAGTTGATCAGGGGAGAGCGCGAACGCAGTCCCCCACTACCAGAAATTATGCAGTCGAGATTCCCACATTTGGGGAATTCGCAGGGGTCAGCACAGCCGGAGTGCAATGGCTGAGCCTCGCCCTGGGTGAACCACCTTCATGATCATGGTATCTCCCCTGCCAGGTAAGTATGAGTTGTACACATCACTGAGGGGGGGCTCACTCGCACACATACTGAAAACACTGATGGTGCTAACAGGCTATAAGCTAACTAAACCAGAGGCTACACAGGCTGGGATGATTCTACACACATGTACACAGAGGAAGCAGATTTGTTCAAAAGGAGTAAAAAAACGTTTCATTTGACTAAAACACAATTCTCATTTCCCATAATGCACAGCTGTATTTGCTCACAAAAAGCTACCTGAACATCACATCATTTTTTATAAGTCAGTCTGTCTGTAAATGACTAACAGCCCAACAGAGAGTTCAAGTGAAACTAAGTGAATCAAACTACAATCACAAACTGTTTGTTCACATCTGACATCCAGAGAAAGTATAAAAACACACAGAAACATGTTCTGTCTGCTAACTGTTCAACCACTTCCTGTTTCTTTGTTCACTGGTGGGGGGATACTGACAGTCCTGCTGCTGCTGCCTCCTGTTGTTGTGGAGTGTGAACAATGAATGAATGGGATCTTAGCACAATATACACCAAAACCACAAGAATTGTTCCAAATGATGTGGCTTCTGATTTTATGTCTTCATGTGTGAAGAAACACAGAAAAAGTCATGTAGATGTTTTTTTTTCAGGCTGTAAAACCACACCAGCCTACAGAGCTCTATCGGCCTCTGGTGGAGAACAGAGGTAACTGCAGGGTTCAACCATGAAATAAACATCTGATCCATCCGTTACAGATGGTCCTGATGTTAACTTTAAATACACAATACTTTCACATACAACCGCAGTTTAATGTTCATAGTAAACTGGCCACATGGCTGTTGATCTATTTTATAAAATGACACTGAGGCATTTCAACAAAAGTAAAGACATTAAATGATCTATTTCAGAGAATTGATGTTGAACGATGGGAATAAAATTGTACGAGTGCTGCGATACAGAAAATTATTTTTTTTTTTATAAAAAGCCTCAAAACATTATTTCTAAAACCTGTGAATCAATAAATAAAGATTTCAACACACCAAACAGTGACTTAAAGTGATGTGGGAGGAGACAGAAGTCACTTTCTCTGTCTGTGCACCAATAAGACGACTATGGATGTGAACAGCAGAATTTTGACGGAGAATTTGTGTAAAATGTAGCCTAAATATGTACATTATTAGCATTTACTACCTGAGAAACCCTGCAATCATGCAATGCATTTTATACACATGGTGCACTGTGTCTGTCAGGGTGTAACTACATTAGAGGAAAGGACTGAATGAATTCTGACATTTGTTGAACATGTATCCTATGTAATCTCATCACAGGTGGACACACCGTCTGTGGTATTCTGGCACACACGTGGACACATTCATATGACAGAAAATGTCTGATGGACTCACTGAGCGACCACTTACTCACCCTGTTTACGTCCATATGCGATTTCTGTGAAGATTTTTCTCTCTGCCTCTGTGTCAGTGTCTGAAAAAAGAAGGAAAAAGGTACTCTGAGTAAAACAGATGTGTAACAATGAGCCAATTATGTTATCATAATTATCAGGCATAAATGTAATAATATTTGCATCATCACATCCACTTCCATGTGTGAACCCAACAGAAATGTCCTATTTCCAGTTTTCCACAGTATGATAGGTGACAGACTGATAGAGATCACAACCTTTTAATGGAGCCATCGTGTTTCATTTCTGCCTCCAACTGTGAGCAAGTCATATCTGTCCTGTGTGGTCTTTGTTTAGAGAGCCCAAAATACATTTATTTTCCCATTTACATCCCTGTCTTTACCTTCAATAAACAGCTGTTATTCTTTATAGAGTTTAGGTGAATTATGAAATGATTAACTACAGTTATTTCTATGACAATTATCTTGCTGTGTTTGAACTCTGCATCACACTCCGGCTGCGATGCTGAGTTTAAACACAGGACTCTTTCACAGAAGACCTTCCACTCATCTCTGTTCATTTCTGCAGAGACAGTGAACTACAGAGCTGTGAGCTCATTGTTAAAGCTTCAGAGTTGGGGAGGGGGGTGTTGTTGCATTTTAACTGAGCATTTCACAGAAATATAAGTGCACTTGTAAGATTAAAGCAGACGACACCAGAAGGAGCAGATTCATATCAGTCTTTCATGTACAGAGATGCTGAACATGTATACGAATGTGTCTGAATAGTTATTTGGATTAAAAACTTAAATAAAGACAAACCAACATAATATTTAACCACCTCAGTGAGCGGTCAGTTATTCTGAATCTGCAAGTGTAACAAGTAGCATACAGTAAGAAGACAGAACAGATATTTTCTTTGAACAAGTTGATCAGGGGAGAGCGCGAACGCAGTCCCCCACTACCAGAAATTATGCAGTCGAGATTCCCACATTTGGGGAATTCGCAGGGGTCAGCACAGCCGGAGTGCAATGGCTGAGCCTCGCCCTGGGTGAACCACCTTCATGATCATGGTATCTCCCCTGCCAGGTAAGTATGAGTTGTACACATCACTGAGGGGGGGCTCACTCGCACACATACTGAAAACACTGATGGTGCTAACAGGCTATAAGCTAACTAAACCAGAGGCTACACAGGCTGGGATGATTCTCCACACATGTACACAGAGGAAGCAGATTTGTTCAAAAGGAGTGAAGTTTGATTTGAATGAAGCACAATTCTCATTTCCCATAATGCACAGCTGTATTTGCTCACAAAAAGCTACCTGAACATCACATCATTTTTTATAAGTCAGTCTGTCTGTAAATGACTAACAGCCCAACAGAGAGTTCAAGTGAAACTAAGTGAATCAAACTACAATCACAAACTGTTTGTTCACATCTGACATCCAGAGAAAGTATAAAAACACACAGAAACATGTTCTGCCTGCTAACTGTTCAACCACTTCCTGTTTCTTTGTTCACTGGTGGGGGGATACTGACAGTCCTGCTGCTGCTGCCTCCTGTTGTTGTGGAGTGTGAACAATGAATGAATGGGATCTTAGCACAATATACACCAAAACCACAAGAATTGTTCCAAATGATGTGGCTTCTGATTTTATGTCTTCATGTGTGAAGAAACAAAGAAAAAGTCATGTAGATGTTTTTTTCAGGCTGTAAAACCACACCAGCTTACAGAGCTCTATCGGCCTCTGGTGGAGAACAGAGGTAACTGCAGGATTCAACCATGAAATAAACATCTGATCCATCCGTTACAGTTGGTCCTGAAGTTAACTTTAAATACACAATACTTTCACATACAACCTCAGTTTAATGTTCATAGTAAACTGGCCACATGGCTGTTGATCTATTTTATAAAATGACACTGAGGCATTTCAACAAAAGTAAAGACATTAAATGATCTATTTCAGAGAATTGATGTTGAACGATGGGAATAAAATTGTACGAGTGCTGCGATACAGAAAATTATTATTTTTATAAAAAGCCTCAAACCATTATTTCTAAAATCTGTGAATTGATAAATAAAGATTTCAACACACCAAACAGTGACTTAAAGTGATGTGGGAGGAGACAGAAGTCACTCTCTCCGTCTGTGCACCAATAAGACGACTATGGATGTGAACAGCAGAATTTTGACGGAGAATTTGTGTAAAATGTAGCCTAAATATGTACATTATTAGCATTTACTACCTGAGAAACCCTGCAATCATGCAATGCATTTTAAACACATGGTGCACTGTGTCTGTCAGGGTGTAACTACATTACAGGAAAGGACTGAATGAATTCTGACATTTGTTGAACATGTATCCTATGTAATCTCATCACAAGTGGACACACCGTCTGTGGTATTCTGGCACACACGTGGACACATTCATATGACAGAAAATGTCTGATGGACTCACTGAGCGACCACTTACTCACCCTGTGTACGTCCATATGCGATTTCTGTGAAGATTTTTCTCTCTGCCTCTGTGTCAGTGTCTGAAAAAAGAAGGAAAAAGGTACTCTGAGTAAAACAGATGTGTAACAATGAGCCAATTATGTCATCATAATTATCAGACATAAATGTAATAATATTTGCATCATCACATCCACTTCCATGTGTGAACCCAACAGAAATGTCCTATTTCCAGTTTTCCACAGTATGATAGGTGACAGACTGATAGAGATCACAACCTTTTAATGGAGCCATCTTGTTTCATTTCTGCCTCCAACTGTGAGCAAGTAATATCTGTCCTGTGTGGTCTTTGTTTAGAGAGCCCAAAAGACATTTATTTTCCCATTTACATCCCTGTCTTTACCTTCAATAAACAGCTGTTATTCTTTATAGAGTTTAGGTGAATTATGAAATGATTAACTGCAGTTATTTCTATGACAATTATCTTGCTGTGTTTGAACTCTGCATCACACTCCGGCTGTGATGCTGAGTTTAAACACAGGACTCTTTCACAGAAGACCTTCCACTCATCTCTGTTCGTTTCTGCAGAGACAGTGAACTACAGAGCTGTGAGCTCATTGTTAAAGCTTCAGAGTTGGGGAGGGGGGTGTTGTTGCATTTTAACTGAGCCTTTCACAGAAATATAAGTGCACTTGTAAGATTAAAGCAGACGACACCAGAAGGAGCAGATTCATATCAGTCTTTCATGTACAGAGATGCTGAACATGTGTACAACTGTGTCTGAATAGTTATTTGGATTAAAAACTTAAATAAAGACAAACCAACATAATATTTAACCACCTCAGTGAGTGGTCAGTTATTCTGAATCTGCAAGTGTAACAAGTAGCATACACTAAGAAGACAGAACAGATATTTTCTTTGAACAAGTTGATCAGGGGAGAGCGCGAACGCAGTCCCCCACTACCAGAAATTATGCAGTCGAGATTCCCACATTTGGGGAATTCGCAGGGGTCAGCACAGCCGGAGTGCAATGGCTGAGCCTCACCCTGGGTGAACCACCTTCATGATCATGGTATCTCCCCTGCCAGGTAAGTATGAGTTGTACACATCACTGAGGGGGGACTCACTCGCACACATACTGAAAACACTGATGGTGCTAACAGGCTATAAGCTAACTAAACCAGAGGCTACACAGGCTGGGATGATTCTACACACATGTACACAGAGGAAGCAGATTTGTTCAAAAGGAGTAAAAAAACGTTTCATTTGACTAAAACACTATTCTCATTTCCCATAATGCACAGCTGTATTTGCTCACAAAAAGCTAACTGAACATCACATCATTTTTTATAAGTCAGTCTGTCTGTAAATGACTAACAGCCCAACAGAGAGTTCAAGTGAAACTAAGTGAATCAAACTACAATCACAAACTGTTTGTTCACATCTGACATCCAGAGAAAGTATAAAAACACACAGAAACATGTTCTGCCTGCTAACTGTTCAACCACTTCCTGTTTCTTTGTTCACTGGTGGGGGGATACTGACAGTCCTGCTGCTGCCTCCTGTTGTTGTGGAGTGTGAACAATGAATGAATGGGATCTTAGCACAATATACACCAAAACCACAAGAATTGTTCCAAATGATGTGGCTTCTGATTTTATGGCTTCATGTGTGAAGAAACACAGAAAAAGTCATGTAGATGTTTTTTTCAGGCTGTAAAACCACACCAGCCTACAGAGCTCTATCGGCCTCTGGTGGAGAACAGAGGTAACTGCAGGGTTCAACCATGAAATAAACATCTGATCCATCCGTTACAGATGGTCCTGAAGTTAACTTTAAATACACAATACTTTCACATACAACCTCAGTTTAATGTTCATAGTAAACTGGCCACATGGCTGTTGATCTATTTTATAAAATGACACTGAGGTATTTCAACAAAAGTAAAGACATTAAATGATCTATTTCAGAGAATTGATGTTGAACGATGGGAATAAAATTGTACGAGTGCTGCGATACAGAAAATTATCATTTTTATAAAAAGCCTCAAAACATTCTTTCTAAAATCTGTGAATCAATAAATAAAGATTTCAACACACCAAACAGTGACTTAAAGTGATGTGGGAGGAGACAGAAGTCACTCTCTCTGTCTGTGCACCAATAAGACGACTATGGATGTGAACAGCAGAATTTTGACGGAGAATTTGTGTAAAATGTAGCCTAAATATGTACATTATTAGCATTTATTACCTGAGAAACCCTGCAATCATGCAATGCATTTTAAACACATGGTGCACTGTGTCTGTCAGGGTGTAACTACATTACAGGAAAGGACTGAATGAATTCTGACATTTGTTGAACATGTATCCTATGTAATCTCATCACAAGTGGACACACCGTCTGTGGTATTCTGGCACACACGTGGACACATTCATATGACAGAAAATGTCTGATGGACTCACTGAGCGACCACTTACTCACCCTGTGTACGTCCATATGCAATTTCTGTGAAGATTTTTCTCTCTGCCTCTGTGTCAGTGTCTGAAAAAAGAAGGAAAAAGGTACTCTGAGTAAAACAGATGTGTAACAATGAGCCAGTCAGGTAATCATAATTATCAGACATAAATGTAATAATATTTGCATCATCACATCCACTTCCATGTGTGAACCCAACAGAAATGTCCCATTTCCAGTTTTCCACAGTATGATAGGTGACAGACTGATAGAGATCACAACCTTTTAATGGAGCCATCTTGTTTAATTTCCTCCTCCAACTGTGAGCGTGCCATATCTGTCCTGTGTGGTCTTTGTTTAGAGAGCCCAAAATACATTTATTTTCCCATTTACATCCCTGTCTTTACCTTCAATAAACAGCTGTTATTCTTTATAGAGTTTAGGTGAATTATGAAATGATTAACTGCAGTTATTTCTATGACAATTATCTTGATGTGTTTGAACTCTGCATCACACTCCGGCTGCGATGCTGAGTTTAAACACAGGACTCTTTCACAGAAGACCTTCCACTCATCTCTGTTGGTTTCTGCAGAGACAGTGAACTACAGAGCTGTGAGCTCATTGTTAAAGCTTCAGAGTTGGGGAGGGGGGTGTTGTTGCATTTTAACTGAGCCTTTTACAGAAATATAAGTGCACTTGTAAGATTAAAGCAGACGACACCAGAAGGAGCAGATTCATATCAGTCTTTCATGTACAGAGATGCTGAACATGTGTACGAATGTGTCTGAATAGTTATTTGGATTAAAAACTTAAATAAAGACAAACCAACATAATATTTAACCACCTCAGTTAGCGGTCAGTTATTCTGAATCTGCAAGTGTAACAAGTAGCATACACTAAGAAGACAGAACAGATATTTTCTTTGAACAAGTTGATCAGGGGAGAGCGCGAACGCAGTCCCCCACTACCAGAAATTATGCAGTCGAGATTCCCACATTTGGGGAATTCGCAGGGGTCAGCACAGCCGGAGTGCAATGGCTGAGCCTCGCCCTGGGTGAACCACCTTCATGATCATGGTATCTCCCCTGCCAGGTAAGTATGAGTTGTACACATCACTGAGGGGGGACTCACTCGCACACATACTGAAAACACTGATGGTGCTAACAGGCTATAAGCTAACTAAACCAGAGGCTACAGAGGCTGGGATGATTCTCCACACATGTACACAGAGGAAGCAGATTTGTTCAAAAGGAGTAAAAAAACGTTTCATTTGACTAAAACACAATTCTCATTTCCCATAATGCACAGCTGTATTTGCTCACAAAAAGCTACCTGAACATCACATCATTTTTTATAAGTCAGTCTGTCTGTAAATGACTAACAGCCCAACAGAGAGTTCAAGTGAAACTAAGTGAATCAAACTACAATCACAAACTGTTTGTTCACATCTGACATCCAGAGAAAGTATAAAAACACACAGAAACATGTTCTGCCTGCTAACTGTTCAACCACTTCCTGTTTCTTTGTTCACTGGTGGGGGGATACTGACAGTCCTGCTGCTGCCTCCTGTTGTTGTGGAGTGTGAACAATGAATGAATGGGATCTTAGCACAATATACACCAAAACCACAAGAATTGTTCCAAATGATGTGGCTTCTGGTTTTATGTCTTCATGTGTGAAGAAACAAAGAAAAAGTGAGGTAGATGTTTTTTTCAGGCTGTAAAACCACACCAGCCTACAGAGCTCTATCGGCCTCTGGTGGAGAACAGAGGTAACTGCAGGGTTCAACCATGAAATAAACATTGATCCATCCATTACAGATGGTCCTGAAGTTAACTTTAAATACACAATACTTTCACATACACTACACCTAATATACTGCCAATTAAATATTATATTCTGTTCGATTGAAATCAGGAAAAATATAGTTAAAAAAAAAGTTGAAACAATAAAAAAGTGGAGCTACGGGGCATTGTTATGCTGATCTATTCTTCTTGTTTGAATCTGGCATCTTACATAAGCAGAACTGCAGCCCAGTGTGTAGTGGGTTGTTTGTTGGTGGCTGTGTACAGAGCTGCACAATTAATCACATTTTAATCTCGATCTTAATTCTGACGTCCTACATTTACCTTTAAAATGTGTGCTCCGCCAATGAGTAAAATGACATCACGCACTCCCTGTTGATCACATGCTTCTTCCAGGCACGGAAACAAGAAACCAGAAGTTTTTCCTGGATGAAGTTTGGAAGATTAGCAACATAAGGACAGATAAACAAGAACAGAGAATCAAAATAAAAAAATGCAACACCCAGCACAGAAGAAGGCAAAGAACTTGGTTAAAAATACTTTAAATTTAAAACAAATAATGTTAACCAAGACAAAAATAACAGATGCATTTATTAATCAGAAACAGTACAACATGTATTCTTTAATTTAATTATTTTTCACACTGTTAGGGGGGTGCACCGTTCCTGGAGATACTGCAATACCAGGTCGATGCGTGGAGTGGACGGAGCAAGCCCCTATTCCATCTCCCTATTCCAAAAATCAATTTAATATATGGTCCCCGGGTAGGGGACGTATCAGATATTAAACTGATAAGAACAGATACTACACTTGATCTTAGCCAAAAGGCCGAGAAGCGATACCACAAACAGGTCGGAGGAAAACAGGTCATTCTCCGCAACGTCATTCTAACTCACGGTTAGACAAATCAAATAGAATAGAAACATTATTTATGTCACAGTAAAAACAGTAACGATGAACAACGTTGCGCCTGTAACGCAGATGTTGTTTATAAAGAGTAATTTGAATTAACAAATGTCAACAAATGCGGCTTCGAGTCGCTTCCTGGACACGTGGTACGCTTTAGTCCAATAGGAAGCGTCGAAACTTAAACACAGAAAAAACTCAATTTTCCTCACATATACGTTACAATGTGTGTATTACCTTTATGTGTGCGAGTAAATAGTCTTTCAATTGAGCTTCATAAGTCGAACAAATGAGTGCAGTCGAGGGAAAATAATGTTTTTTCGATACAGACTCCAAACAGACAACGCTCCTGTGGTGGCCTCTAATGGAGAAGAGAGCCAACACACTTCATGCTGGGCTCCCGAAATAATTACTCAGCAAATACCCAAACGCACCTGCTCGGTACTGTAAAACTGGTCAAACTGAAAACTAATCTTTATAAAAAGTAAAGTTAAAAGTTTAGGGAGCTCCACAACTATGACCCAAACACCAACGGTAGCTTACAGACATGTACAGTTAACGGCAGTCAGCTAAAACCTTAATACCACCACCGCTCCAACAATAAAAACTAACCGACTCGCTCAGTCAGCAAACTTAATGAGGTTGTTCAGACAATAAGTTGATATTCAATTTAATTAAACGAAAATATAGCTTGTGGTAAACAGTGAGAAACATGGACCTGTTAAAACTGTCGGCACCTTCAAACCGTTGGGGTTAATTAAACCTAAATTAGCCAACTTCAACTGCTCTGCTGCGTCAAACGTTCGCAATGCGTGAAGAAAAATTAAACCAACTTAACAATATGTAGTCATTTATAATGTTAACACAATAGCCGTTCTTATTTCAAAGAAAAGTACAGCATATTAAGTAAACATGAACTCACTAAGGGCCATCCTCCACTCCATCATTCTTTACTCCCGTGACAGAAACCCGCGAGCTGGCGCCGTTACCAACGTCTTTCAGTTTACGCATGCGCATATCTTAAATTGAACCCAGCTTGTTGCTAATTGTCAAACTGAGAAGTTTTATTTCCAATTCAACATAAAAATATGTTTGAAATCTTTCAATATGCTAGCTTTGCTTGTTCACCTCTATGACTAAAATTGTTTTAGGCTGTTTTTTTTTAACTGACAATGACAGCGAGTTTAAATTAGCTTTAAATGTAAAAGCACTTTTGCAAAGCACATGGTCAATTGGAATTATATATATATTTTAAATAAATCTTTATTTTAAAAGGAAATGATCAAAACAAAAGGTTTTCTGGGAGCGATTTAAACTAGTTTTGAATATGCATTTTCCAAATATTCATTGAAGAGAGACATTTTAATCCACCTACCACCACCGGGTATAACTCAATTCAGCTGTGTTAGAGTAAAAACATCATGGTTGAATAATGATTACATTGTATCTAAACATGCAAAAGTTCCTTGAAAATCCTCTTGATTTGATTATATATTGTTATATGTTATTATCATTATTGTTATTATATATTGTTCCCTGATCTGTACTCCAGGTACGTTAATCTTTTGATGACTCTTTCCTCCTAAACCTTAATTAGCTGAAGGTAAACTCTGCTTTATCAAATGTTTTTCACTCTTGCAGTTCTTCTGATATCAACTTTTCTGGAGCACCGGACCAAAAGAAAAGTTACTCAGGCTGAGTACACGTGAACGCTGGTATTTTTTAGATCAGACGTCTATATTCCTCAGTTTAAAAAGTAACATTGAATAAGAACGGCAGATCTAATGACAGTTTTCTGCCCTTCTGTGTACGGTCAAAGCAGCTCGGTCAAATGCAACAGCAATGTAATACACCAATAATAGTCTTACTACTGTCTTCCAGGTCCATTTGAGTCTGTTACAAAACCTATGCCTCGCTTCCACAATATTGAGTATTGGTTTTGCTCTCAGTTTTTTCCTCAGAGACTCTGCCTCCCTAAGGTGCTCTTTTTGCACTCATGTTACTGACCTATTGTCAATTAACCCAATTAGCTGCAACATGTTGCTCCAGCTGTTTCTTTTTAAAGCCACTTACTTTTCCAGTCTTTTGTTTTCACACCTGTTGCCACCATCCAATTCCAGATGAGCTGATATTCTTGTTTTTTTATGTTCTACTGTTAATAAAACATTTACAAATCAATTTATCAAATGTTTCGATGTCCCTTTTTATTGTTTCTGCTGTTATTTGCTTTTGTGCTCTGTGAAGCTCTTCATGCTACATTTATTCTGCATGAAGTGTACCGATACATTCTGATTGATTAGTTTTATCCCTTCTGCTGAGCACAGCTGCTTGACTGAGATAAGATTTGATGCATTTTGTTTCAAACGTGTATCTGTCAAAGAGGCTGAGGACACGCTGTCACTATTCTGTCTCTGTGTCCTGTGCAGACTTCAGAGAAACGCACAGCTTACACCAGACCAGATGATTGATGATGGCAGACTGCTGAACTACAGGGCTCGCCTGATACCGGCTGTCAATACTGTGCTGAGAAAAAGTGGACTTCTATCAGAGGACGGCAAATGTGAGGTTCTTTAAGGGAATGTGTGCCTGGAATGTATTTTGTGAAATATCTGTCATGGTTTCTGGATTTTTGTTGTGCTTTTGGTTCAGTTTAGGTATTAAGTGTTTCATGTTTTCCATGTTAAGTTGATTTTGTCTTTTTAATCATTAATTTGTATTCTTTTTCATTTCCTAACAAGCACCAAGGGAACATCTCACTCTTATAAGAAAGGAAATACAAGAAACTGATTCATGTACATGAGCTGAAAGTGTTTCCTGAACAACAAGACATGCCCATTAAAGGGGAACTCCGGTATTTTTAAACCTGGATCTTATTTCTGGCATGAAATACGTTCATCTGCTCACCGAGAACAGTTTGATGAAAGTCAGCGTCCTTTGGAAGCTATTTAGATATCTCGAGATCCATATAACGGCTTAGAGGATGCAGCCTCTAAATAAGGCATTATCTGTCTTTATTTCACCAATACTTTAAGAAGAATGAATGAATGAACGTGTGCTATAGCTCTGTTAGCTCATAGCTGCTGTTATGTGGCTACTTGCAGCTATAGGAGAGCTAACGGAGGGATTTCTACACAGGCACTCTACTGGGACCACTTCATCCACACGCCCCCCTGGAGCGATAAGGAGAGGGAAAGAAAAGTGAAATGGCTGCTATTAGATCTCCTTCCACTAGATGTCAGCATTGTCATGTTCTTTGGCTCTGTGACTTTTCCACTGAGACCAAACTGAGTCTGGCGGACAACACCCCCCCCCCCCCATACACTTTCACTGATATATTCCATATTTATGTTCATATACATTTCTTTAAAGGACCATCTTCTGCCTCTTTCCCTGGTTGGTGTGATTGATGCATCACCTAAATTTATAGCATCTAGTAAAATCCTTCATTGCCACTGCTTGAGGTCATACATGCAAGAACTGGCTGTTACCTCCAAAACCAAGAGAAAATCTGAAATATCTGGTAGCAGCACAGATTCAAGAACCACTTGGAAGATGATAAACAGGAAATTAAGTTATGTTTCCCAAGAGCAATGTGAAATTTAATTGAACTAAAATTTTTAATTTAACGAGCAATAAAAAAGGAGCTGCTTCCTGTAATATTAAGGGTCACCCCAGCTGATGGAGATTGGAAGACAACTATACAGAGCAAGAGTAGGACCTTGGCTGGTCCAAACTAGAGACAATTGTGCAAAAAATCAACAGTTTTTACTAAACCTAAATGACTAATATCTAGGAAATGTGTCAATGAATCAGCTTTAAGTCTTGTTGTGCTTAAAGCTGAAAGACTGGTGGTGTTGCCACAATCTACTTAAACACGTCACCTGCAGACATAACAGTGAAAACAAGCCTTCATATCCACAGGCACGGCATCCGTGCTTACTGATTAGCAAAGAAAAGGACAGAATATACAGCATTTATTAGTTTCTTCAGTGGAAGGAGAGGATGAGATGTCTGCACACTCAGAGCTTTGTTGGCACACTTAAATCTTTCTTAATCCAGAGTTTTAATGAGAGTGTGTATACATGACAGTAATTGATTTATCTTTAATTACTTGCTTTGGATAGTGGACAACACATGAGTCAGTTGCCTCAACTGATGTTAATTTTGCAGGAAAAGGGAAATCTTCCTCCCACTGATGTTACTTTTACAGGATCTCAATCACCTCAATGAAAACTTGAAATTTGCACAAATTTAACACAGAAAACCGAATAGTCAATAAAAAGTGAAACTCAAGTAGGAGAAAACTATATGAAGTGAGGGTAACCCTTTACTGGATGACAGGTCCTCTCCGTCTGGATGGTGGCTTCGTTATGGAGCACAGCCCACGCTGAGATGACTCTTCAAGCTCAGTCTGGGCCTACCATGAGCTCTTGGAGGCAGGTGAAGTGGGTTTTCCCGATTGTGGATGTCACTTTTGTCAAGGTTTTTTTATAAAGGGCACATTGAACCTATTTTTGTTGCTCTGCAGCTGGGTCAGGATAGGGAATCATTAAAAAGGCTCAGTGATACAACCCCTGTCATCTGGAAGCAACTCAGCTGAACAGCCCTGAAGATAAAAGGATGTATAACCGTGATCAAGACGATGGGATTTATTTATTTATGCTTTTAAGGACTGTTGGCTGTGACCTGATTGGATTGGAGGAATCAGACAAAGAGATTATTGATTGAGAACAATGATGCGTAAATTGGAGAGGAAATTAAATCGAAAGTGGCAGAAGTGATGACCTGCAGAAATACCCTAAATTTACCACAAGAAATTGTCTGATAAACAACTTGAGTTTAGTGGCACATTAATGTCAACCAGGAAACACGACAAAGACATTTAGAAGCACTCTTACAGCATATATGACCTTGTGTGTTGAATTTCTGAATTAGTTTTTTTGCTCACCTCCTTTCTAGTGCCTACTGCAGCGTAAAGCATCTGAGACAAGGCTTCAACCTGAAAAAAATCAGGGTTAAAGCTTCAATAACCTCAGTAATCTCAAGTCCTGGTAAGTGCTAACATGCTGCAAGGTCAAAGTAAAGACAGAGCTTTACACTCTCAGGCTGCAAGCAGCGTTTTCAACAGTAACGGTGCATGAAGTGGCATAAATTCAGCAAGTGAAACCTCTGAAAATGAAAAATAAAATGAAATAAAATGAGGTTGTTATCACAAATGATTGACTTTGACCTTGCAGCAGGCTTGTAAGGTAGAAGCACTCATGTCACATCAAGTTTGAGGGGTTAAAATATCTGTTCTTTCTTCTCTCAGGCAACAGCTGACAGTTCTCCAGTGGAGGACAGGTCCTTCAAGGTGACATCTTCGCACAGTCGAATGAAAATAATAAAATCAGAGAGCAAAAATCTTCTCTGGAGTCCAATTATTTTTCCATTGGTGTCCACTGTACTCGAAGTCCTTTCTGATGATAAAATGAGCCGATGTGATGGGTTTGCAACCTCTCCAGGCCAGTAATGCAGTGACATACATCAATTTCAAACTTAGTTTAGTGGTCATTGCTATTTGAATCACCACAATGATTGTGGAAAGGCATTTTGCTTATTGTGGCAGTTCTGCATGTTGCCACAGAAGCACAACTATGCCCCATAAATACATTGTGCTGTACTCTGGGAACAGAACTGACATAAATGCTGGAGAATGGCCTCAGTTTCCATCTGCAACACTAACATAATGACAGCAAAGTAATTCTTTGATTAAAAATCCTCTTTTCATCATTTACAAGCCATACCACGAGCAAAATCAGCCAATAACAGAGTGGCTGAGGATCTGCTTTGAGTCTGCCTGGGGAGAAATGTAGAACAGTGGTCCAATGATCGATTCTGTTCCCGTTTTTCTGCTCTTAAAACATGTAAAAAATAGTATTACATCTTTAGACTCAATTAAAGTTGTAGGTGGAGCAGATGAACAGAGAAAAAGGGCTTTAGCAGCAAATATTCAAATGCAGGCCGTTCAATGTGGTTCCCTCAGGAGGGAGCAGTGGCGATAACAAGAGTGAGTGATGCTTATGCTGAAAGGTCAGCACATTTTTAATCATGGGGCCTATTCTCAGAACCCAAACTGTTGAGAACCGAGCTGTTTTAGCAGCAGTTAAAAAAGTGTTTTACTATTCAAATGTATAAATCTAATCTGGCTGTTTGGCGCTGTGGAAGAAATGTGGCTTTAATAAGAAGGATTTGAGGTATGTTCCACAAAAACAGTGAGTTCCAGAGGAAATAAAGGGGTCTACATCTTCCTGGTACTCACCCGGTTGATCTGAGGGTTCATCCGGTAGGTTTTAATACCCCGAGGTGTGGCAAAAAGCCCCCACAGCGGGGCTGTCTAAACTGCAGCAATGAATAAAAGCTTAGATAGTTTTATCCTTTTAAACAAAATGCAGATGCTCGTCTGACTGGCTTGAAATATGATGACCTTGTTTAGGATGAGATACAGCAAAATGAACATGACCAAATGGGTTGTTTGTTCACACTCATGTGTACGACCCACAGGAGGGAAATACACAGCAAAAATGTCATTCTCAGTGTTTCCTGCCAGAAGTCCTCCAAAGGAGCAACGAGGGGTTAAACGGCACAATTACACGTGATGTTTAACAGTATAAAGCAAAGCGCCATGTGCCATATATTTACCAAAATAACTGTCAAGAATCCCAGCTACTTGGTTAGCTTCACTGCAACACTTTGCCACTTCTGCAAAAGCACAATGTGCTCAGGATATAGGTATAATAGGTAATCAGAACTACTTGTTTAGGGGAGAACTCATCATGGTGATCACCTTGGAACTTCACATGCATTTCAGGACCACCTGAGGTCACATATTCTTTGCTACTGGTTGGTTTTGGGAGAAGTAGAGTCTTAATTAACCAGATATTTGTTAGAAAATGCCTTTCTTAATAGAGGACTGATTAAATATTTGAATTAAATCAAGTCCATGATTCAAATTGTAGTCCATATCTTTAAAATATGGTGGATTTTCTAGATTGCATCGTATCCCCAGACTTTTGTTTTGTGTGTGGCAGCATCGGCGTGAGATGTACTGTGAGCCATTAATGTGCATTTTCTAACGTGTAGGATCTTAACAAAACCATCTGTATTACTTTTAACCCTAACCACTCAGAAGTGAGAGCTCTCAGGGAACATTTGAATCTGTCATATTCTGTTAAAGCTGTGCAGTGGAGAAGACTTTCCCCCGCAGTAGATAGCTGTTTGTAAAATGCAGATAGCTACTCTACATTTCCCTCTCCAGCCAGAGTGTTTAATCTTGTTGTGCTTGTGCACCGTCTGAAACCATGGTAACAATGGCTTGAAATCGGGCAGTGTCTCGGGGAAAAAAGGTGTCAGTGGAAAACTTTGTGTGGGATGGATGTTGAGCTCAGCTCTGCAGCAAGAGGGTCGGCACACTAACACCTCCAACCAGCCTCTCCTTCCTCCTCTGTGTTTGTGCCAGATTAACAGCACTGAATGCACACATTGTCATGCAGCGAGACCGATAGCAAGCTGCGTCTTTAGGGAATCAAGTAAGGAAAATGCAAACGTTTGCACTGTGGACATATATCGTGACATCATAGTTATCTTTAATAAATAGTATGACAACATTCTCCTCCCATGAGTTGGACAAATAACACACAGTAAAATGATTCATTACTGGGAGGTGATGCTGCTATTCAGTAACAGATAACGTCTTCTGAAATCTATTTAAACATGGCCTACGAAGCGTATAAAATTATAAATAAAACTGAAATTAAATTAAATCTCACAGGTGCACCCTGTTTGAATCCATATGCCATTAATTTTGAGATTTTTTAATAAAATATTGCAGATAATAATATATATCTATAAAATTCAACTTAATATCCCACTTTCCCTGTGTCTGCCTCTCCATCTTTGACTCACTTAATTAGGACAACCTCCGTTTTTATGCATTTAAAGCCACTGAAAAACCTCCCATATCTGAATCTGTGATAAAACCTTCTCTTTTAAAGGGCTCTCTCACTTCTACCTCTTTTCTCCCAAGTTTTGAAATGGAGATAAGCATTGTTACCATACTTTGGTGAAACTGTGATAAAAAGCAGTCTCTTGGCCCTTTTCCCCTTTGAAATGATGAGGACAAAAAAAATTTGCTTTCCTTCATTTTCAGTCATTACAGTCAGATAAGTGCTGTTTCTTTATCTCCCTCCAGCCTCCATCTTTGCCTTATACTGTCTCCACTTTCCATCCTCGGCTCCTCAGTTCGACACAATAGAGAAACAGCCAAGATAAAAACTAAAAGTAGGCATTTTTTAAGCCACCATATCAACCAATGACACGTCCCTTCAACTAATGAGTGATAATTCTAAATTAAACTGAAGCAGGATGCTTATCCAAGGGTGAGTAACCTCTGACAATACGTGCACGTGCAAATAAAACAGGATTTTTATTTTCATGCTTATGCAAAAGCATCAATGACGCCTCTTTCTCAAAATCATTTAACTTTGTTTCAGCGTTTTTTTCCATGTTGGAGACAGTTGTGCTGATTGTCTTTGCCCAGATTGACTGAACTTTGCAAAACGTGCATCTTGCGTAAAAAGCTAATTTAGCGTAAAAAGGTTAAATCTCCATTAAATTTACTTTCCGTTCCACTACTTCGACTGCGACTGAATGTCTGAAGTCGAGACTCGTCAGACCAGGCAACGTTTTTCCAGTCTTCTACCGTTCAGTTCTGGTGAACCTGTGTGAATTGTTGTCAGCTGACAGGAGCGGCACCCGGTGTCTTCTTCAGTTTGACGTCTTGTGCACTCAGAGATGTTCTATTCTGCGTTCTTTGGTTGGAACGAGCGCTTATTTGAGTTCCTGTTGCCTTCCTGTCATCTGGAACCAGTCGGCCCATTCTCCTCCGACCTCTCACATCAACAAGGCATTTTCACTGGATATTTTCCCTTTTTCGGACCATTCTCGAGATGTTTATGTGTGAAAATCCCAGCAGATCAGCCGATTCTGACATACTCAGACCAGCTCGTCTGACACCAACAACCAGTCACTTAAATCCCCTTTCTTCCCCATTCTGATGCTCGGTTTTAACTCCAGCTAGTTGTCTCGGCCGCCTCTACATGCCTAAATGCATTGAGTTGCGGCCCTGTGATTGGCTGATCAGCTGTTCCTAATAAAGTGGCCGGTCAGTGTCTATTAGACATGAAGAAACCCACCTGCCCACCGATGGCTTCTAAATCTGACCCTGCCTTTACATGTTGTACCTTTGGGTGTTTATAGAAACATATTCACAGACAAGTTAATATTTCTGTTTGCCTATTTTTCACAACACAAAAGATTAAAGTGTATCCACACTCAGGCTCTTTATAAACTGGTTTTCATGACATAAATCTCCACTGTGGGGATGCTCCAGGAAGTTATAAAACTGTGTGTTTAGATAACGGCATAAAAAACACATCAGGAGCATCTTCAATGCTTTCTCAGAAAGAAAAATGCCAAGTTCTGTCATTTTGAGGAATTGAGTTGATTTTATTGTTTGGGATCTCCACAGGTGCCTTTATCACCCGCCACAAACACTTTTACTGTCTGACTTCTTCAAGCAGAAATTCATTTTTCTCTCAACACTCTTCTCGTGTGTGTTATGAATTTATTTTATTTCTCAGGGTACCGGTGGACATAAAATTCTTCCAGCAAAATGATGACTTTCAGTTTCCCAGATATTGACTTTACAACAAGTGCCTTCGGGCAAAAACCTCCTCGCAGCTTATTATTGTTTGTTCCGTGACGATCCAGCCTGCTCATGCACTCTCACACATCAGGTGTATAAACACATTTAGGTACAGACATGAAGCCTGGAGGAAAAGGAGAACATTCTGTCGTTTTCATCTGTTCCAGTGGAGGATTGTGCGTCCGTGTCCCAGGACGCCCGAGCTCTCTGATTGGATCGTGTCTCCTTCAGGTCCACACAGATATTCATACAGTTTAGAAACAGTCCAGTGGTCTCTTCTGGCCACCAGCACGGAGTTAACTGATAGTGCTCATTTTGTAGATGTGTAATCTGGCTACTTCCAAAGAAACACTGAAGACACAAACATGCATCAAAGTAAGCTGCAGGATACGACACCCTGCCACTCCAGCCTGTGTGAAAACACACTTCATTTGGATTTCATATCCAGCTGTGGCATTTTCATTTTCAGTCAGAGGAGCAAGAGGATTAGCAAAGCAGGGGGGGAGAAACCCATTATGTTTTAATCCAACTGAATTCCTGAACTTGTGTATTTCTAATTTGGGTTTCCTAAAAGAGACTTCGGTCAGATCCGGCGACATAAATTATCAAAAGATAAGCAAGTTTGTGTGTTTCAGTTACACAAAGAGGCTGATCCAGTCTTTTTCCATGTCAGAGGCCTTATAGGGGACACATATAAGGAAGAGGGGCCAAGTATATGTCCAACATTTCCTTTTTCAGTGTAAGGCGCGTGGACATTTCTCCCTCCATGCACCCATCCATCTTCTTAACCATTTAGTTCACACGGGGTCACGGTGGCAATATGGAGAGTAGAGAAGCCCAGACATCGCTGTCCCCCGAATCTTCCTCCAGCTCATCCCAGGTGACCTCGAGCCGTTCTCAGGCCAATCGAGAGCCATAATCTCTCCAGCGGGCCCTGGGCCAACCTCGGGGCCTTGTCCCAGTTGGCTGTGCCAGGTACACCACCAAAGGAATGCGACCAGGAGGCATCCTGATCAGGTGCCCGAACCACCTCAACTGGCTCCTCCCAGTGCGAAGGAGCAGCGGCTTCACTTTGAGTCTCTCCCGGATGGCTGAGCTCCTCAGCCTATCATGAAGCATGACCAGGGCCGGCTCTGGGTAATATGGCGCTCCAGGCGAGAAAAAAAAGTTGCTAAAACTAACACGACAACGTCCTTGTTCATTAATTGAAGAAGCTGGGATGCGCTGCCCCTCCCCCGCCTCACCTTCCACTAGCGCCAGGTTCAGGGCGCATGTCAACAAATAGATTTTTCATATTGAGCTTTTCTGTTCTTTTAATTATTTATTTAAAAGAAAAAGTATCAAGAAATTTGAAGGATGGGTTGAAATTTATTATTCTTATCTTTAAGTATAATTTTTTTTTAATTCTTTTTTTTTTTCCACTTTGAGAATTAAAATTTTGCGCCCCTCCAGCAGATGGCGCCCTAGGCGACCGCCTGGTTCGCCTATAACCAAAGCCGGCCCTGAGCGTGAGACCCGCCACACTGCGAAAAAAAAACCTAATTTCAGCCGCTTGTACTCGTGACCTCATTCTTTCGGCCATAGGTGAGGGTAGGGATCACCAGTTTCACCAGTCTCTCATCAATGTTGGCTATAATTTGAACAAATTGGCAAATTCTTCATTATTTTAGCGCTTTGTGTAAAAAACATTTAAACAGTAAATTTTCCGACTAGTAACATGGAATTTTAAACTTGAAACTTTAAACACAACACTTTCATCGACATCCAAGCAGATTTTTTTCTTTCTGTTAGTGCCTTCTTCATCTCATTATTATCCCATTATAGTTGTAAAACTGTTTTAAGTGCCACGGTTTGCCACTGAACAGACTTTTCAGCCGTGAATTTATGCAGTGTCGTGCATTTTGCACCAGGGAGCAATGAGGTGAGCGCAGGACCGAAATAAAATTGAGAAAGTGAGTTAGATCCTGACAGAGGTGAGAAGAAGAGTGACTGACTAAAGGGAGAAACCTCCATCTGTAACCAGGAAGCACAAAAATCCCAGTCTGAGCTGTGACTCCACATGATTCTCTGCTTTTCTTCCACATAATTGGCTTCTAAAATCACACAAAGGTCTGGAGGTCACTGACAAAATGTCATTATTATGTAAGGAGACAAAACCTCAACCAACGTTCATTTTGTGTTTTCAAATTGGTATTCAAGACATCAGAGAGCGAGAACGAGCCTCCATCTCTCTGCAGAGATCTGTTTGTGTGTTTTAGTCGCTGCTGGATACATTATGCAAGAAGCAGGTGATGAACCCTCACAAGAGGGCGGCTGAGCTGAGCTGAGATGAGACATTTCATGACCAGTTTATGAGAGGGTGCATTTTACAGCACCGGCCCTCATACCTCTTCTCTTTTCCGAGCCACTGCAGGGTTCTTACAGTTGAGAACATCAGAAAAATCTAATTGTTTCCTACCAGGGGAAATCAGTCCAACTCCCATCCATGATGCTGCAGCTCCCCCCACTCAAGTCCCCAAATACACACCTCAATCACAACAACTCATCCAGAAAGCTGCCTCATCTTCTGCCTCCCTGAGTTCTGGCTGGTATGACTCACATCATATTTGAAAAGCTAATGTTAGTCATGGTTCAGTCTCACACGCCTGCTGATTCTCTACAGCGACAAAGTTCAGTCCTAAGGTTATTTATGACACATTTGCTATGACTAAAATCAACACAAACACATTCTTAAATATCAGAACAAAGTCATCAAAACCCAATAAGAACTGTAGTTGTACAGCTCACAGTGAAGCATGGGCAAACAGAACTAAATTAAATGGAAAAAAAAACAACTTTATTTATCCTAAAGGGAAATTATAATGTTGCAGGATTTTTCCTCTCCTAAAACAATCATCACAGGCTTTCATTATGAAAAGTTATTGCTGCTGGAGACGAAGAAGTCCCATTCATACGAGGATATCAGGGTGAGCGTGGGGTTAATTGTCTTGCATAAAAACACTTCCACACACCAAGGAGCTGGGGTAAAACCCCTATTCTCTGCCCACTGACCACAGTGGTTAGAGGTGTCAGTGGGTCCTTTACCATCACTTTCCAACACAAATTGCACCTGCAGTGCTAAGTGATACACGGCTGCACCATTTGTAAATTACAACAGGGAAACGTTGTTCTATAGCACTGGCTCATCAACACTTTACACAGAATGCATTAGCAGGTCGGAGGGGAAGGGGCTGATATACATCTGGCTCCCAAACATGAGACTCTTCAGACTGCAGCTTTTCACCTCCTTTGTTTATGTTCTGTCCTCCTTCGCTCTACATTAAAAGCATGTGGTTAAGCGTAGGAGAACATCATGGAACATACATTTTATGGATCGTGTTGCAGAGATTATACAACATTACCAGCTCTGGCTTTCCCTTTGAGGGTGTGGGAGCTCGGAGGGAGAACTGGTTGGATTCGGTTCTGTGGACGCTGTCCTGAAATATCGGTAAAAACAGCGTATTTGAAGAATATTTGGTTACGTACGGTTCCTTTAACTACACTCATATGCACCAGCTATTGCATGCTGCTCGTGTCTTTCCTGGATTTCTGGATAACCAGCCCGACCCCGTCTCCACAGTGCAGCACTGGGCATGCATTAAAGAAACCTCTAACTGAAATAATTTACACCAAAACATTGTTCAAAAGACGTCTCCATCAGCAGAAATGGAACGATAGCCTATTACACATTTTACTATGGGAGTGAGTGGGGAGATCATGCATGAAAAACCTCCAGAGACGTCACATGTTACTCGCAGGGTTGGTTTGATTCACCTTCTCACATTTAAATATCATCCTTGGAGCTTATGGCTCATCTGCAGCTGGTAAAACGGTAGTTCCTGCTGTAGGAGCTCTGCACAGCTGCTCGTATTTCAATGGAAGACAATTAATCGACACTCGGCCATTCTCCAGATTTGAATCAACTCTGATCTCTCCTCATCTCTTGTTGATTTGAACCATGACTTGACATAAGTGGGTGTCACTTTGTTACTGTCAGCCTAAGTCAAACTGATTTCAGTTGGAGGCAGAAAGTGACACAGACATGTTTAGTTTCCATTCATGTCATCAGATGCTGCATTAATAATCATTTCTGTGGTGACCACTCCACTGAACAGAACAGGTGAAATCACAATAAAACTGTCTGTCTGGTCTTGAGTAGAAGTAACAAATGAACCTGGTCTAACATGAGTTAAACTTACAAAGCATCACTGCGGTTCCTGTGTGTTCTTATGGGTGTTGTGAAGCATTGAGGCAGCGCTTTCCTGCTGACTTTATCTGATACCTTCTCTGGAGTTCAGCAGTTTGACACCTTAACATTGCCACCGGCTCTTAGTTGTTTCTCTGATAAATGAACTTCATTTTACCGAGATCAAGTAAAGTTAACCCAAGGCCGAGTGGGTGTGCTTTGATCGATTATGCTCCAGTGGGATGCTGTGCGGGGAGAGAGATTTAAATGACATAATAACCAAACAGAGGTGTTGTTGGTATTCACAGATAACTCACATCTGCCTCAACTGTTAAGGTTTTAAATGACCAGCCTCTCATTTAAATACACTAAAACCACATTTATTTAGGTACACTCATTGTTTTTCCAACTGTTTAACTGTGATTTGCTGAATTCGATGCGTTTTTGTGAAATCTCTCTCAGATATGAGAGTCTATTCCGAGGAAAAATTATGGAAACTGACCAGCAGCCAAAGCTGCCATCAGCAACGAAAAATAATCTGCTCTCTGAGTTAATGGAGCCATTTACAGCGCATATGGTTTGGTAATAAACGTCTTGCAGCTAACAGCAGAGAGCCAAGGCGACATATGGCTTTAAACAGTTAGCTAGCTAGTTAGCCACAGAGGTTGTACTGTGACAGATGGTTTGGTTAAAGCATAGTAGCCCTGCAGCTCGTTGGCAAAAGAAAAGCCTTTCAGTTCCACTGTGGCTTTGTGGAAATGCTGCTAATATCATCTGCTGAAAGACTATTCCCTCCTCAGTTTCTGTGGCTCTTTGTAAGGCATTATATAATCTATACTGTCAGTTTAACTAAATCCATGTCATGCATTGTTATGTAGCAGGTTTTTATAAATGTTTCATTGTCAAATAACACATTTAAAATCATGATAGAATGGATGTTTCTCTGTCAGACTTGGCACATAAAACTGGCACATAAAGGTAACACATGCACATTTATACCATGTTGTCCTATGAAATAACAAAATACACCAAATAACTGCATAGAGGAACAAAAGATAGCATTGTTTCAAAGATTTGGAGGAAAGAGAGGTGGTGAAAAACCAGCTATAAATTATAATTCAAACTGACCTTACGGTAGAGAACAAAAGCATCCGTACAATAAAATGTCATTAACTTTTTAATCAGTTTGAGGTGTTCTGTGCTGTGGGCGATGTGCTCACATTAAGCATCGACACAGTTTGGTACAAACTTGTTCAGCAGAGAGTAAAAAATGGCAAAAGAGCAGAGTCCTGCATTTTTCATGAAGCAGCACGCATTAAATATTGAGGATTGTGTGGCAGCACACATCAGGCCACAGTTAGGAAGTGTCAGGGGGAGAGTGGACGTGCGATCGATAAGATTTCTCCAGCGGTTTCCTCGCTTCAGTTTCACAAAGGATTTTAAGGTTGTAATTTGGTTTATTTTTCAACTTTTCATCTGCTTTATATTTTACCACAAACAGGAAATCTGGAGACAGTCTGATTCCTGTTCAAATTATTATCCTTTAGCTGCAACTTTTCAATTAGATCGAAGATGTTTGAAGAAATGAAAATAAAAAACAGTGGAACTTTTTAATAAACCAGAATGAGCTCCTTTATATGCATCTCCTTCACCGAGGAATCAAATTTATTCCCAGTGCACGCAGTGGTCTTTCTTTTTAAAGTGAAAACATGCAAGAGATCCCTTTTATATTCCTGTGATAAGAAACAAACATTGTTCTCTCACAATCTGAACATGCACAGCAATATTTTGACCACTCATCGTGCTCTAAATGAAACACTTGTGGTGTTTACATGAGTTGCAGGTAGGATGTTTCACTCATATTCCTGTTTACATTTTACAGAGCGTAGTTTGATTAATAATTCAGGCCCACTTTACCTCGCCTTATCCAAAGCCTTCATTTTATCCACAGCTTTCACAACATACATCATTCCTTGGGTTTCTTCCGCACCCCTAAAGTGTTAAAGTGTCTCCTCCTTGCATGCTGTTCTTCATCCTGCTCTTTGCAGACTCTGCTGCTGGAGCTTGTTTTGCCAGATTTGAAAGAAACAAGCAATCTGATCCAGATCTAGCAATTGGGTTCTTAAAAAAAGAAGATTATAATAAGTGCCAAAGCCATAAAGAGGCAGTTTGTGTTCAGATGCAACGAAAAGTAGTAGGAGGACCCAGATGCAGAACTTAAAGCAAAACAAGAACAAAAGGCGAGGCTGAGCTGGTTATCAATAAATCTTAAACTGTGGAATAAAACAAAACAAGACTAACGGCAAAACCTGACCAAACCTGAAAAACCCCATGAACTTGATGCATGAAATGAGGAGAGGATTTTTGCCTTGAACTGAGGGAAACCTGGAAACTAAATACTGTGGGGAGATGATTGGTGATGGGGTGCAGCTGTGAAACAAAGACAGGTGACTGGAGTGAACCTAATGTGCCAAAACATGACAAGAAATAAACCTAAAACCTGAAAACAAGACAAAACTCAAAACATGGCATGACGAGTAGAACATGATATTGTGAAAAAGTTGCAGTTAATTGGATTATTTGCTTCCTCTGAATATATCCCTTTTTTTCAAAATGTTGTTTACATGGCAGTGATTTATTTCGTAAAAAACCTTCATCAGGTAATTCTGAGAAAAAATGATGCTGGGAATGTACAAACAGACCCAAACAGAGTGAAACTCCAGAGGCAAGCGTGTGAAAGAATGACATAAACTTTAATTAAAAGGAGCAAAAGTGGCTATACGCCACAAAATGAAAACGATGATGTGACAAAAAACAGGAGAAAACATAGAGTACAGAGGGGGTGATGCCTAAAGTAAGAATATGAAGAAAAAAATCAGGTATAACATAAACCGCAGATGACACATGATGTGCCCTGATGTGCCGATAATATGACATAAGCACAGGGTTTTCAGGGAGTTCATTAACTGGATGGAGATCACATGAGGAATGCATTTTGTTTCAACCAGAACGGAGCGTTCACTTGATAAACAGTGTGAGGGATTAAAGGTGCCCGTCAGGTTAGAAACTGTCTTCTGGTCTTTGATTAATTTCTCATTTGTAGTCATTATTCAAGTCAAATCACTTTAGGAGTTGTTTGTTAGGCTTTTACAGTAATTAGGAGAGGCACACACTGTTAAAATGATGGAGAACGGGTGTGAACCCCTTCATCTGTTCATTCAACCTCAGCTCCACCCCTTCACCTGTTCATTCATCCTCAGCTCCACCCCTTCACCTGTTCATTCATCCTCAGCTCCACCCCTTCACCTGTTCATTCATCCTCAGCTCCACCCCTTCACCTGTTCATTCATCCTCAGCTCCACCCCTTCACCTGTTCATTCATCCTCAGTTCCACCCCTTCACCTGTTCATTTAACCTAAGCTCCACCCCTTCACCTGTTCATTCATCCTCAGCTCCACCCCTTCACCTGTTCATTCATCCTCAGCTCCACCCCTTCACCTGTTCATTCATCCTCAGCTCCACCCCTTCACCTGTTCATTCATCCCCAGCTCCACCCCTTCACCTGTTCATTCAACCTCAGCTCCACCCCTTCACCTGTTCATTCATCCTCAGCTCCACCCCTTCACCTGTTCATTCATCCTCAGCTCCACCCCTTCACCTGTTCATTCAACCTCAGCTCCACCCCTTCACCTGTTCATTCATCCTCAGCTCCACCCCTTCACCTGTTCATTCAACCTCAGCTCCACCCCTTCACCTGTTCATTCAGCCTCAGCTCCACCCCTTCACCTGTTCATTCATCATCAGCTCCACCCCTTCACCTGTTCATTCATCCTAAGCTCCACCCCTTCACCTGTTCATTCATCCTCAGCTCCACCCCTTCACCTGTTCATTCATCCTCAGCTCCACCCCTTCACCTGTTCATTCAACCTCAGCTCCACCCCTTCACCTGTTCATTCAACCTCAGCTCCACCCCTTCACCTGTTCATTCAACCTCAGCTCCACCCCTTCACCTGTTCATTCAACCTCAGCTCCACCCCTTCACCTGTTCATTCAACCTCAGCTCCACCCCTTCACCTGTTCATTCAACCTCAGCTCCACCCCTTCACCTGTTCATTCATCCTCAGCTCCACCCCTTCACCTGTTCATTCATCCTCAGCTCCACCCCTTCACCTGTTCATTCAACCTCAGCTCCACCCCTTCACCTGTTCATTCAACATAAGCTCCACCCCTTCACCTGTTCATTCAACCTCAGCTCCACCCCTTCACCTGTTCATTCAACCTAAGCTCCACCTCTTCACCTGTTCATTCATCCTCAGCTCCACCCCTTCACCTGTTCATTCAACCTCAGCTCCACCCCTTCACCTGTTCATTCAACCTCAGCTCCACCCCTTCACCTGTTCATTCATCCTCAGCTCCACCCCTTCACCTGTTCATTCATCCTCAGCTCCACCCCTTCACCTGTTCATTCATCCTCAGCTCCACCCCTTCACCTGTTCATTCAACCTCAGCTCCACCCCTTCACCTGTTCATTCAACCTCAGCTCCACCCCTTCACCTGTTCATTCATCCCCAGCTCCACCCCTTCACCTGTTCATTCATCCTAAGCTCCACCCCTTCACCTGTTCATTCATCCTCAGCTCCACCCCTTCACCTGTTCATTCATCCTCAGCTCCACCCCTTCACCTGTTCATTCAACCTCAGCTCCACCCCTTCACCTGTTCATTCATCCTCAGCTCCACCCCTTCACCTGTTCATTCATCCTCAGCTCCACCCCTTCACCTGTTCATTCAACCTCAGCTCCACCCCTTCACCTGTTCATTCATCCTCAGCTCCACCCCTTCACCTGTTCATTCATCCTCAGCTCCACCCCTTCACCTGTTCATTCATCCTCAGCTCCACCCCTTCACCTGTTCATTCAACCTAAGCTCCACCCCTTCACCTGTTCATTCATCCTCAGCTCCACCCCTTCACCTGTTCATTCATCCTCAGCTCCACCCCTTCACCTGTTCATTCAACCTCAGCTCCACCCCTTCACCTGTTCATTCAACCTCAGCTCCACCCCTTCACCTGTTCATTCATCCTCAGCTCCACCCCTTCACCTGTTCATTCAACCTAAGCTCCACCCCTTCACCTGTTTATTCATCCTCAGCTCCACCTGTTCATTCATCCTCAGCTCCACCCCTTCACCTGTTCATTCAACCTCAGCTCCACCCCTTCACCTGTTCATTCATCCTCAGCTCCACCCCTTCACCTGTTCATTCATCCTCAGCTCCACCCCTTCACCTGTTCATTCAACCTCAGCTCCACCCCTTCACCTGTTCATTCATCCTAAGCTCCACCCCTTCACCTGTTCATTCATCCTCAGATCACACATGCAACACTCTCTCTCCTCAGGCACAAAAAGTTTAACCCAGTTATAATTTTAATCACTTTCCCTTTCTGGGTCATCATGTAAATCTCATTACATTTAGCTGCTGTCCATCTTCCAGCTGGACGGCTTAAAGTGAGTGAGCCGGCTCTTTATTTCTGCCGCATGTTGCTGAATAAACACCCACTTCGTAACCTCGTTTAAGTTCTGCTCCACTGCTGCAAAACATACTTCTTTATTGTACAACTGTCTTATTGTTTCAAGCATGGCGTCCGCTTCAGAAAACAGCAAAGCAGGTTCCACAGCTTGTTGCTCTTCTCATCTGCTCCTTGTTCTTAATCAGCACACCTGTTTCCACTTACCTGCTCATCTTCACTTGTATTTAGGGCAGGAATGTCCACATCCAGTCCTCAAGGGCCGCTGTCCTGCAGGTTTTAGATGGTTCCCTGCTTCAGCACACCTGATTCGGATCAATGCAGCATTAGCAGGCTGCTGCAGAACTCAATGTTTTGAAGAGATCCTTTCCCTGATTTAGGGCTTGAGTTTTCCTGCACAAGGTGCTTGTTTCACAGACCTGCCTGTTTATGCATTGAAACTTCTTAAATATGTTTATCCCATCTTGCATTCTCTAGACTTGCCTCAGCAGTCAGTTGAGCTATAAGCTAACTGTAGCCCTGAATCTCACACCGACAAGTCGGCTAATGAACTGCAGCCATTTCATGAGTGACACATGAGACCGATGTTAGTCTCCTTTTTTTCTTTTTGACAATTCGTACATGTTTTATCTGCACAAGTAGGAGGAAAATAACTCTGACCTCTGACCTCTGACAGCGTTTTGTCCTTGCAACAGAAATTAATTTAATGTTCAGGGTTATCCAGAAGCTCAATGTTTCTTGCAGACTCTTGTGAACACTTGAGATGCCGGATCTTCACACATGATGGCAATGTTTCCAGTTAAAGTTTCTGCCCTCTCGATGTGTATTTAACGGCCTCACTACTGTTATTAATATCCATGCTGTGGAAGGTTAAAAACTGACAGAAACCCCTCAAATCGTCATCTTACCAGGATGTGTCGACTCCTCTGGGACAGAGTTTCTTTTTTTAGTAAAAGCTCCCAGCGAGTTTGTCCATTTTTCACACAAATTAAGCTGAGCAAGTCGGCAGAATCCCAGAAGTGCATTTCCACATTGAAAAGAGCTCATTTTCAACATTAATTTAGAAGTTTTGTGCACTTAAAGTCTGAATTAGACAGATTTTGTTCCTTTTTCTGGGGTTTCTATCAGCTTATAAGACAGAATTTCTTTCTCAGCATCAGAATTAAAATATTTCAGCCAAGAAAATGGCAATTCTGTATGAAATATATCTTAATATAAATGTAAGCCGCATGGCCTGTTGTTATTAACCTTTAGTTCATACAACTCAAACACACTTTGTGGCTACTGAACCAGATTTAAAAGCAAAGTAAATCAGTTTTGTTCTCTATCTGAGCTGGTTGGATAGCTTTGAAGGATCCTCTAGCCACATTTTTCTGATTTAAAATGGCCACAAGTTACTGGTTAGTAAACATTAATCCTGTGTAAAAAGGTGATTTTCTGTTAGCGGAAATTTAATTTCCGTTGTTGTCCAGTTCTGGTGAGCCTGTGCGAATTGTACTCTCAGTTTTCTGGTGTCAGCTGACAGTTAGTTTGTCAACTAACCAGCACACAAACCCATGAAGAAAAACATCTAATACTGATGACAGTTCAGTAAGATGCACAGTATATGCTGAGTTCCTGATATACTCAGTTTAATGTCTCATTACTCATTGAGGAATGTTCTGTCTCCTCAAACACAGCAATGGCAGAGATTCTTGAATATTTCAATAATAACACAAAATATAGTTATTGCTTAATAATCTTATCTGCAGAACATAAAGTTGGTCTACCATCTACCAGCTGAAGCCTGTCAATACTTTTACTTTTGCTGCTGAAAACCGACAGAAAACATTCAAGGTTCAAAGTAAACATGTGGTAGAGTGGTGTTTGTACTCGAGTCAAAGACAAGAGGCTTTACCTCCACTATACTGATGAAAACAGGTTGGTAAAGGAGCCTTTCCACAAACCTTTTTGTGTTTGGTGGGGACTTATCTGCTAACATGAGAGCAGAAATGAAAATCATGAAGTCTGGTTGCTCTCGGTTGGCTCTGTGATGGATTAGCGACGTGTTCAGGGTCTACTCCACCTCCTGCCCCTTTGATCAGCTCCAGCTTGCTGAACAACATGAAGCAGGAATGAAAATGGATGGATAGCTGTGTCATGTGCAAAGTGTGCACACAGTGTCTAATATTACACATCTATTACACATCCCCTATTACTCATTTCCTTTGCGTTAGTCCTTCACGGTCACGTTTCATGAAGCTGCAGAGTCACTGTAAGTAAATACCTAATGCCATCCAAGTTGGAGCTGGAAAGGGCTGCTAAGAAAAGACCGATCCTCAGGTACACAGAATAAAATCAAGGTTTTAATGGAGAACATCTCATATATTTGGTCTCCCTTCCATGGCTGTAAAGCTTCCTTCCAGTGATGCATTTCCTTACATCAACTACCGGGGACATAGCCCACGTTACAGATATATGGAAGGTGTTACATTTAGTGTATCTTTAACTATAATACAGTGCAGTACACAAGGAAATATTCTTACACTATACAGGTAGGCAGAATACTTATTATCCACCCTACTGATGCTCTTCAGGGATAATTCTGAGCTTAAAAAGCTACATGAAAGGACAAGCTCAAACGAGCTCGCCACTGAAAATGAAATCAGTGGTTTTTGCTCTCAATGCAGCAGCCATAAACAACACTCGGTTGTTCACAGCTTAATTACTGAGGTGTTTCAAGTCACTGGTCCACTGGGTGATGGCATCAGAGGACACTGGAGCTCTTTGTTGAGTTAATTAAGGCTCAAAAGAACGCCGATAAATGGGATATCTCAAAGCTTCAGTGAGCCAGAGTGTTTCTCACAAACCCCACTTTTAGCAGTGATTAATATTCAATGTGAAATGTGCAAAAACACTGACAGTTTGATCAGTCGGTATCTGTGTTATTAATCAATTAAATTAAAAGCAAAGAGTGCAGATAAATCCTTTCAGTTGTCACAGGCACAGCTAAATAAACTGTTTTCAGCCTGGATTTGAACATTGTCAGAGTTGAGGCCTGTTTCACATCTTCTGGAGGACTGTTCCAGGTTTTAGGAGAATAAAGCTGAAAGGCAGCCTCACCTTGTTTAGTCCTGACTCTGGGCACCAGCAGGAGACGCCTCCCTGAGGTTCTCAGAGTCCCAGCTGGTTCATATGGCTCTAACATGTCAGAGATGCACACGAGCAGAACTGTTTTAAAGTCTATTCTCTGAGCTGTTTTAAAGTCTATTCTCTGAGCGACAGGAAGCCAGAGCAGAGACCTGAGATCTGGACTAATATGGTCGTATTTCCTGGTTCCAGTCAGGACTGAGCAGCAGCGTTCTGGATGTCCTGCAGCTGTCTTACGGTCCGTTTAGAGCCCAGTGAGCAGCCGTTACAGCAGTCCAACCTGCTGGAGACAAACACATGGATCAGTCTTTCTAAATCTGGTTTGGACACTATTCCTTTGATTCTGGGGATGTTTTTTAGATGGTAAAAAGCTGCTGATGATACTGATTTAATGTGGTTGTTAAAGTTCAGGTCTGAGTCCAATGTTACCCCAAGATTTCTAACTTGATTATTAGGTTTTAGAGAGAGTCTCAAGGTGACCGATAACACTTTCTCTTTGTTTCTGTTTTGTTTCTGACTTTAACATTGTGGCACGGCGGCATGCAAAGGTCCCTTAGAACCCCGTCAGCTCCAACATCAAAATCGACTGCCCAGTGAACAAAAAGTGATCTGGCTGCAGCAATACAGTGATCATTAGCCTGTCTGTCAGGTTTATAATGTGTTCTTATCAGCTTGCCTTGGGTTCATTCCCAGATCCGACACTACGCATCCCAGTTTGTTTACTTCAAACAGGTTAAAAAATGCATAAAGCCAAATGCACCAACATTTTCAAAGTTCATTTTTCATTTGCTTCCGATAATATGTAAACATGTGGGCCACAGACAATGATTTCAGTTTTGTCTGAGTTTATCTTTGAGAAAATCGTTTTGCATCCACACACGACACAATGTATCTACAGGCCCGTGTCCTCCTGCCGTCAGTGACACATAGATCTGAGTGTCATCTGCATAGTTGTGGTCGGACACATTATAGCTGCGAGTTAGCCCTCTTTGTTATGGGGGCTACAGTGTATTCAGGCCCAGTCCTATTACTACCACTACCTGCGAGGGGGCAAACCTGTAACTATGAAGGGTGAGTTGTGTTCCCATCACTATCAAATGCAGCAGAAGCTGAAGGCAGCGGCTGCAGTCATTTGATGTGGGGCTGAATGCCAATTAAACACTTTCCCACTGCAATCAAAGGCCAGATATTAGCAGGTGTTAATTGTTTTTTTTTGATGGGTGTGAAAGAGGTTTAAGTAAGATGTTCAGAGCGATATGGATGTAAGATAAACATCTTCTCTGTTATGTTTTGGGGGTTTTATTCAGTCATCTGCACAGCTTTATTTAACTGTGGAACAGGTGTTCGGTTTGGCAAATATTTCTATAACGGATAAATAAATGTCTCACCTCACAGAACTTCTACATTTAGCTTTCCATTGTTGTAAAAAAAAAAAAAAGTAATCTTTTTGACTTCTCACTATGGTTCACAGAATCTGTCCTAAACATTTATCGGGTTCTCAATGCAACGTGTATGTCCTCTCCCGCCCGCACCCGCAACACTTTGAGAATTTATGCCGCACAATAACAGAAATGCATTGATTTTGTGTCTTCTCCCGCAGGAGAAAACACGTAATTTTATAGGCTGTTAATAAAGAGATTCATGGACAACTGAGAAACTTCTCCAAATGTCAGACTTGCCTGGCTTTGTGCTGTAAAGACCTTCTTTGAGCTTCCTTTCCACATCATTTATTGACATCCTGTCGCCAGGATACATCCCGATCCCGCAGTGTTTTTTTTAGCCGCCCGCTCCCGCGAGATTTGAGTTGGGACCCGGCGGGACTTCTGAAATGTTGCGAGTTTTGAAAGTTTTGCCAAGGTTTTAAACCGGCCTCCAAACTCCAGAGATCCTAATATTATCAAAGCATTAAGTGTGTTGAAAATGCCCAATCCACAGGACTGATCAATGTTTAAAAAGACCAAAAATAAATGAACCTGCAAAATTTACGAATGTGCTGTTGTACAATTCTTAAAGACTGATAATCTCTCAACTTTAGCACTTGATGAAATTCTTGCAGAATCCTTTTATATGAAATTGTGATCACTCATCTGTGATCACTCCCTCGTCAATTAAAACAGTTTGACTGTAGTTCTTGGCTTTCAAACCTTCTGGGGATTGAAAGATCATGATTTCAAAGAAATGTCCTCTGAAGCTACAGAGCAACCTACAAAGACCTGAATGTAAACGGGACACGATGCAGTTCAAAGATCTTTCACAAACCTTCCTGTTCAAGTGCAATTTAAGTGCAGACAACAGAAAGATATAATTAACATTCTTCATTCCTGGAAAAAAAAAAGGAATGTGTGCATTTGAGCCATGTTCACACATTCGAACACTGAGGATTTACAGCTTTCGTTGTTCAGGCACCTCATCGGCTGCCCTGGAGTAGCTCAGAAAAGTTATGGTGGTGATCTGGCCCAGTCAAAATACAGCCACCTTCCTGACTTTGAGAATTCTGGCTGTAGGCACAACATACCTCACTAACCCATTAATCTTGCTTCATTGTGTGCCCCTTGAGAGCTTCTGAAGGAGCACTGACAGGGGGGGGGGGGGTTGTTTGTTTAGCTGCTGGCTCCAAAAATCAACAGCCTCTCTCCAGAATGAGTTCCTTCACCTTTAATGGAATTTTCTGCGTATTTGACCAAGTGATGGCAAATTCTGCTGTGTGTTGTGTGTGAAATGAACATCCTTCAAGGTCAATTCAGTAAAATAAAACCTCTGTAATGTTCAAGACATTTTAGCTTCTCATCTCTGGCTTGTTCAGCATAATAGCCTCATGCTCATAGCTGGGTACATAAAGAGAGACGGCTTCCTCAAACCTTAAAAACCTAAACTGTTGGTGGTGACTGAATGGGATCAAACGGGCTGCAAGGTTAGCTTCTGCCTGAAAGCAAATGAAAAGAGGCTCTCGGCAGCACATTAAGGACCATCGTGTGAGACTCACATTAAATTAGGATGTGCAAAAATGTAAAGAGCACCATATCATTATGCTTCATTTGTGGATTTATGCAGATTTTTCTGAAGATGAGCCAGCGTAAAGATTATCCTTCATGGATAATTTGCTGATTGAACCAGAATATGATTATTCCAGCATCATATACTGGAACTAAAGATGCAGCTCCTTGATGGCCATTAGTCCATATGAGGGGTGGCAGCTGTAGAACGACATTCAGAGAACATGTAACCTCTTGTGTTTATACTATTACTCACCATGGGGAGATTTTTTCCCCTCTAAGTGATGCTCGTGCCTAAACCCAACCATAAAGTATCAGTGTTTTCTTCATTTAGTCGACAGCATTTAGCCCGAACCACAATCATTTTCCAGCCCTAACCAACTAGCTTTGATGGCAACTTCTAACCAAATAAGGTTGTCTAAACCCAACCAGGAAGTGTCAAGTGTCACAGTGTTGCATGAAATCACGTCACCCCCCCATCATAAGAGGATATTGTCTCTTGTTAAAGAAAATACTTGAGAATGTGATTTACTCCGATAAGGAAACATATGAGAAGTATTTCCTATGGGTCCTGTTTAAGAGTAAGAAGGAATGATATATTTGGTTGTTCTGAAGTTATTCTTCTTCCATTTGTCTCTTTTCCTTTCTTTCTTTCTTTCTTTCTTTCTTTCTTTCTTTCTTTCTTTCTTTCTTTCTTTCTTTCTTTCTTTCTTTCTTTCTTTCTTTCTTTCTTTCTTTCTTTCTTTCTTTCTTTCTTTCTTTCTTTCTTTCTTTCTTTCTTTCTTTCTTTCTTTCTTTCTTTCTTTCTTTCTTTCTTTCTTTCTTTCTTTCTTTCTTTCTTTCTTTCTTTCTTTCTTTCTTTCTTTCTTTCTTTCTTTCTTTTCTCCAATAATTTCCCTTTAACCCTTTTTCTCATTGCACCCTCCTCCTGCACTTCCATGTTATTTTCTTTCTCTCTTTCACACCATTCGCTTTTTTCTTCCCCATTTCCATTTTCTCCCTCCGTCACTCTCTTCCATGTCCTTTATTCCATTTATTTTTGCTCCCCATCATGTCCAAATACCCTATTGCTGGTTTCCTCTCTCCCTTAGCTCCTTTCATTCTGTCATTCCTGCTCCATGGGCCAACCCCCCTCATTTTTTTCCTTTTTATTCTGCGCTCCATCCCTTTCTCGCTCCTCCATTCTCCTCCAGGAGATGACAGGCTGAAGCAGGCTTCTATTAATACAGCCCCTTCTCCCTGGGGTTTGTACAAGCTGATTGACGGGAAGAATCTCCTGGAGAATGCAAAGGCTCAGCATCAGAGAAAAGTGAGGAAACGCATTGAATGAAGAGAGGAAGCCTCGGCCAGGTATTTACTGGGTACTTACCACAGCTTAAAACCATATAAAAAGTAAAACAAGAGAAGGATAGTTTGTTAGGACTGAACACCAGCACATTATCTCTTTAATGTTTGATTTAAACTTTGATTCATATACTTGGTAAACTCATTAATATCTTACAAATGATGTTAGACACTTCAGGACCTTTTGTTTCAGCTAAAGAACATCAGAAACATGTTAAATCGAAGTATAGTTCAGTTGTCTGCAGCACTTTTCTTCTCGTTGAATCACATGACATCATGGCTTCTCATATATTGCCTCCCAGGGCTGCTGTACACCTGCCACAAACAAAAGGAGAGATATGAGGCAGGTTAATGGGGTTCAGGTGAGGCTTGCTGTTACCAGGATCCCTGCGTCTGCTGGTAGTCTTTCATGTGAAATGCAGACAAATAAAAAGAGAAAAAGGTGAGGGAAGAGTCGACTGGAGAGGGAGAGGGAGAGCAATACCACAGATTAATGACAGTTTGTCATTAATCATTCTAACTTCCACAGTCCATATTTAGTTAATGCACCCCTGAGTCAGTGACTGCTTAATAGAAAAGCAATCTACATTCACCTAAAAATTTAATTTTCTCTTGAACTCTTTTTAAAAAAACACAAATGGTCTCTGAAGCCAAGAGAGCTGAGTGTTTGCCTTCAGGATGTCTCTTTGTTCTGTAAATGGGATGTGAAGGGGGGAAACTCTGCCACAAAGCAAGTCATTTGTAATTTAAAACTTCTTTGTAGAGAGCCAAATTATGTCCTAAAATCACTCAGGATTTAAGGCATTTGATAAGCTTTTATAACTTCACGGGGCTGCAGATTAGGAGGATATAGCAGAGAGAAAAGGCACAAAAATGCAAGAATTAAATCAGCCGTTTTGTACGTATATGATATTAATTATTAAATGTCCCCTGAAGGCACCTAAGGCTATTGAGCTATGACTGAACTGAGCTATGAATACACAGAATTTCTGCTGTAAGTCATCATTTAAAACTCGAACACAGAACATTTTACAAAAAGTATTTAAGGAAACACTCAGCCAAACACTGCCTCCTGCTCCATGCTCAGAGGAGGACGAGACCCTGGACAGGTCGCAGTCCATCACAGGGCCACATAGAAACAAACAACCATCCACACTCACACTCACTCCTAGGAACAGTTTAGAGTCACCAATTAACCTAACATGCATGTTTTTGGATGGTGAGAGGAAGCCGGAGGGTACATGCACGGGAAGAACATGCAAAGTCCCCACAGAAAGGCCCCAGGTGGGGTTCGAACTGGGAACCCAGCACACCACCGTGCAGCCCTGAGGAGAACTTCCCCCAATGAAAATTTGATGTTAGCTGCTAGTTTCAGCACCAACAGCTAACATCAACATTTGTTGTAGTTTGTAGTTTTGAATCTTGTTATTTTTAACTTACTTTACCTCGTGAATCACATCAGTCGTAGCATCACTGACTAAAACATCCATGAACTCGTTACCAAGCCCCCTTTCTACATTGTTTGGATCTCAAGCAAGATGCAATCTTGGTGCAAAGAGGTTCCCTCTTAATCAGTTCTTTCCTACACAGTTCAGTTCCCTCTTTAGATTTTACTTAACATGTTTGAATACGTTGCACAGGGACCTATTGGGTCGCCTGAAGACAACGATGAACACAGTGATGAGAAAATTATTACGTTTTTTTTAATTGAAAGGAAAGAATATTTCAGAAAATTACTTTGATTTAAATTTTATCCAAAAGAATGTGTCTGGTACCAAATAAACAGGTGAAGACTGGATGGAAAACAGGGTCAATACTGAGCCTGGATTTAATCAGGTGGTTGCTTGAAAACAGAAAAAAACTAAACAAATATCAGATAATAACAGGAAATTTGGCAGAAATGAAGAATGGGGGATATGGAAAGAGAGGATATAAACAACAATCCAGGATAGGTGTCAAAAATGGTAGGAAGAGCAGTTTTGTAACTCGCATAGCAAAATAATATGCAATAATAATGCAAAATAACACGAATCATATCATTCAGCTCAGGTCTGAGATCGGTGTATAGATGTGTATCAGATCTATCTCAAAATCTTTCAGTAATATCAGCTCAACAGCAGGGGTGGAAAGTTGAATCTCCGCTCAGGATTTTCAGAATATTTAGTGTTTGGCCCAGTGGTTTAGAGCAGTTGCAATTAACCTGCATGGACTTCACAAGATTCTCTAAATCCGATAAGAAATCACCGACGTGGGGCTCCAAGCTTCCTGATTCCAAGTGAAGGTCCTATTTTAAGAGGTGGATGTATTTATCAGGATGTGTCAAACAAGGGAGCTGATGAAAATAAACCAAATAATCAAAGCTGTAATGATATGTAAGGGCAAAACCAAACCAAACACATGGCTCTAAAACAGCTTTAAGGATCACTTAAACCCATTAATTATCATTATCAGGGTCAAATTTATGCATTTCTCAGATTTTCTTTGACTTTTACAGCAGGGACATTTAATTTGCCTTTCATTTGAAATCTTGAGAGCTTACTGCTACTTGATCCCATTAATTTCTAGTTTTTTTCTAAAATCTAAATTATTTAGAGCCTCTGTTTATGTCTGTATAGCACATCCATTAATATTTGACATTCTGGAGCCCACGAGTGCAAGCATTAATTTAGAGACCTGCCTTAAATCAATGCCTCAGTCTCTGATAATAGACATTTTGGTTTATAAGAAGATATTGAAGCGATGTGGACATTTATTTACAAAGAGAACATTACGAGGACAGTCAGTTTAACATTTCCTCTTTGAGCCAGTAATTAATGTACGTAAACCAAGAAATGAAGCAGCGCTTCACTGAACTCTGGCATTAGCATCAGGAAATAATTTTGGCACTTGAAGAAATAACACTAATCCTCGGTAACTCTTTCCCAGCATAATCTGACAATGTCATTAAGAGCCTTTTGTGAAGGCAGGACTTCATGGCTTCCTCATTGGGGTTGAGGTCAGAGATAACAGCATTCCTTTTCCTCTTTGGTCTGCTGGTCAGTTTTAGGTCTTTAATTTGGTTTAAAGACAGAAATCTCAACCCGACAGTCATCTATAAATAGGACTTTCTTTTCCTCTGGTATGTTTCAGCTCACATCAGGTGTTTGGCCTCGTTTGGAGACTTCACAATTGGCTGCACTTTTGCTAAAAGGACTTTTCTATTCATGTTACTCAGAAAATTTTGTATCTGAGGTAGAATTACTTTTCTCTCATCTTTTGGTAGCTTCCTCTTAACATTTTGGACATTATCCCTTACTGACCTTCAGTAACTGTGCAGAGAAAGCTCTGCTTTGCTTAAATTACTACGCCGACACAGAAAAAGTCCCATGACCACATGGGATAAATAGAGGTGCAGAAAACAGAAAGATAAGGATTGAGAAAGATGGTTAAATGACCTAAAATGGATGCAAGTTTAGGCCATGTCAGCGGAGTGAAGTGTAAAAAGTTTAACTTAAAAGAAGGGCAGGCGAGGATTAGAAACAAAAAGCACTCTATGATAAATCCATGAAATCTTTTCACTCCAAAGAGCAGACTTTTTAAAAATTAGGTCATCTTTACAATTCTGGAGAAGCTTTACATCTTTTGTTTAATCATATTTTCTTTCTCCTTCTCCTTTAAAAGTCATTTTGTAACTTTCTTATGCAGAAGCGAGGTGCCGTAAGACACCCGCAGTGTAGAATTTGCTCACACTGTTCACAAATTTCCAGGTTTGAGTTCTTTTTAGGTGCCTTGAATTTCAAATTTGTCCATTTTCATGGCCCTTCTGAGGAGATTTAGCTTGGCTCCTCTGTAAGGAAACCGTCTGCCATCCATATCAGGCAGATCGTACTCTGGTGTGGTGCTAATGAACTTAACCGCCCTCAACAATCCCTATTAACATCACACGCTCTGTATTTAAGCATCAGATAGGCCGCATGTAAAGTCCACTGATATCTCGATATTATTTAGTGGCAATTGATGGATTTCAACTACTTAATGAACAACCATATTTACTGACCATGTACTGATCCGTTTGGTTAACTATTTTTGTAGTTACAGCTTCCTGCCACTAGGGGATGCTGTACCCCCATCACGCCACTTTCTTCTCGCATGCTTGTCAGACAGAGACAGCAAAAAATCCTCAGGCCCATCTCTGTGATCTAAATTCAACCTCCTCATGTCCTCGGTCCTCCTGCCTATGACCCAGAAATCATTCACGTCCAAATATTGTGAAGGACGCCTCAATACCAAAACTGCAGCTGCAGAGAAAAGGACAAAGGAAGGAGGAGGCTTGTGAAAGGAGTTTTCAGCACCTGTGCAGACTGAATTATCAATATGTGCTTTGTCACATTCAGATTTAATGCTAATCTGTCAGAAATAACCAAACAAAACGGTATGCTGCAAAAAAAAGACATAATTTCTTCTTGATTTTGGTGTAAAATGACAGCTCTGAAGTCAGGATGTCTTTGTTAAAGGCCTGTCTCCTTGCCTCTTTTCTCCTCATGTCCGTCCTCGCCTCCTCTGCCCACCGCTCAGGTGGGAATTAGAGGAGGAACTGAATGTGTGCAAGCTTAAAATAAGTAACCTGACAGGTACAAAACAACAGAAGGGAAGAAAATCACATGATATGATAATTAGAGATGAATATTCTTAGTGTGTGAAACTTACAAATCTCTGGGTTACGTGTCATCTGGATTAAACTTTCACAAGCAGAGCTCAGTTAGAATGAGCAAAACCAAAAGAAAGTTATTAATGTGAGTAGACAAAAGATAAAAATCAACATGCACACATGTATTCAGGCAGCTTCCAGGCTTTAAGAACTTATTAGTAATCATAGTTTCTTTGGCTTTCCTGATAAGAGTGATTCTTGTGCTTGAATCCATTTCTCGACCTCTGGTGTGAACTGCCGTCTGCATCTTTCACCCCTCTGAATGTTGAATGGTGTTATGTTTTTTCTTTGTTACTAACTGAATGAATCTGATCCATCATGAACAGGAGAATCACGGATGAGCAGACAAAACCGTAATGAGTCCTCAGCTGGTTTTGTTCAGTGATGTACGGCGGACTGACAGACAGAATAGTCACGAAGCAGAATGGGAAAGCTCCCCTGCTGGTTAGCACTCAGCTCCTCCAGTTGAAGTTAAAGCCAGTCAGACCCCAGAGACCCGTGTTCCCCCAGTCCCAAAGCTCAGCCAGAGGGTCTCAGCTTATCAGCTGGAGGAGAGCATGTGTGATGCAATCATTATTTATGGGTTTTTGTTTCATGAGCTGCAGTCCTCCAGAGCTCACATTAACTCGATGCTTCTGGGTACAGCATGTTCCCGCTGGACCTGCCGACTATTTTGTCCTAACTGCTCTCACTGAGCTGCCCATTTGTTCTGCTGTTGTTCAGCCATCAGGTCCAAATCAAAAAGTGTCCAAAACCAAATCTAAATGTCTTCTTTCTGAGCCACTCGTGATGCAACGGAGGACATCCCTGTAGAAACGGTTGCAGGAGATCTGCCTCTCAGGCTGAAGGTGGTTGTAATGATGTTACCAAAGATACTTTTGTGTTTTGGAAACTGTGGCGCTGTCATCTGGAATGTTTCTTTTTAATTTCCCAAGTGTTTTAGCTGCCAGTTCATGAAACCCTTTCATTCAAGCCCAACTGCTTGATGCCACCAGCAGCATGAAAACATCTAACAGGGAGAGTTTGGACAGATTGTACTTTATACTCCACTTTGGCATTATTACAGATGAACAGCCTGCGTTTTAATCGGCTTCTCACTTAATCAACTAGCTTATTTTAAAGGGCAAAACTAACTGTACGTTAATTTGACAGATCAGATGTACAGAAGGACTGGGAAAGGAATGGGAGAGGAAGGCAATCGAGGATGTAAAGACGTTATAGGGCAGGAAGGACTGCAGCATGAGCCACTATTTCAATATCATCTCATTCCTACATTTGAATAAAGCACTGACTCAATGCTGACAGGCTCACACCAATAAAGTAAAACTTGAGCAGTACTTAAAAAAAGAGTAAAGAAACCAGAACAGAAGGCCCCTGTGTGTTTTAGACAGATAATAACACTGCAAACATCTGAGAACTGTCTCCATAGAAGCCCTGAGAGAATGCAGCGGGGAAAAATTGTCAAAAGTAAAACTTTAGTGCTGCTTTGTCGGTTAAATTTAACAATTTTTCTATATTTGCACGAGCGTGGAAGTGGCCCCAGCAGAGCACGTGCATCATCATGTACCATCACCTGACAGTTACCCTCGAAAACATCTGTTTCACTTTAACAACTGCCGAGAGTCAGTTTAGCTTGGAGATTATTCCAGTCTATGAACCCAGAGCACAGAAGCCTGCCGAGGCCACAAAGAAAAGCTTTGACAAGGAATGGTTTTTAATTCTGCTTCTGGGTCTGTATCAGAGGAAGACAAACAGAGCTTTTCTACAGAGATAAGTGGAAAACATTTGCTGCTTCAATTGCTTTGATTCACAGTTTGAGGGATTGTTTTAAAGAGTCTTGGACTGCAATGAAATAAATCTCAACTCTTCCTCAGTGGACAGACTTTCTACTAAACTTTTTTAAATCTACAAAAGAACATTTTTCTGATATCCTTCCAGTAAAAAAAGTAGAAGTGAAAGCACGAGGGAATGGATACGTGTGTTAAATACCATCTTCTAAACAATGGCTGGTTGTAATTAAATGTCAAATCATACTATAAAGCAAGTATAAATCAACCAAAGTACTGGAGAAATGTGCAAAATGTCAGTCATGTCTAACATTTGGTCTTTGGTGCCAAATATATTTCTGCATACTTTGATTTAAGATGATTCTGTTAGACTTGGCAGAGCTTTTAACCTGGAGTGATGATGACTTGTTTAAACAGATGTGGCTGCTTTGGTTTGGTTACATTGATGTCCATCATCTCGGGTTACAACATCCAGAGTGGACACACATCTACGGTCTACCTCTGGTAAGGTAACAGCTCGCCATTTGATGTGAAGGGGACACAAATGAACAGTCTGCGACCTGTGAACTGCTGTGTTTACAGAACAGAGGCTTCACACTTACTCGTGGCTATGATGTCATTTGTTTCTTTGTGATTGGCGCTCAGTGAAGTGAATGAGCATCAGTTTCCAACCATGTTCCCCACTGATTCTGTCGATAAATGTGGCAGCAGAACAAAGTGCAAAGGTGAGTAAAGCAGCGTGAAGCTGAAACTGAACATCTAAAAGCTATTTCCCCAGAAAATGAGCAGGAAAATGTCTGATGTGCTATGGGTATACTCAGCTTTTCACCAAACACAGCAGCTGTGTTTCCACCCAAAAACTTCAAATCTCACCTCATAGAAACTGCATCAAGATGTTCCCAATAACAAATCTATTCGACCAAACAAACTAGGCTGTCCTATTTTTTCTAACGTGCCAATCACTGTGTGAGGGAGTGAATGAAAGCGGTAAGAAGCTGAAGCAGATCAGGCTCGAGGCATTTGGACAACCCATCAAACTTAAGAAGGTACAATTAATATAAATATCAAAAACAGCTTCAAACTAAATCATCAGATCAGTTGCAACTGTGTAATTATATTTTTACGAGTGCGGTATATCTTACCTCTTTGTTCCTCAGAGCTATTCTTGTGTTGTAGCCCTGTAATTCTCTCGGTAGGGACACCGGCTGCTTAGATTTATGACTGCAGTCACCATTTTTACAGGCGTCAAGTGCCTGAGACCAATTTCTATGTAATGAGAAAAGCCTGCATGGACTTCCAGAGTTTGAATCATGCTGCAGTTTCCCATCTGACACAAGACTGTGTCATCATTTAAAGTCAAGCGTCTGTTGATTTATGTGTTGATAACATTTATATGTATTACACAGGCTTTTAGGTAAGTTTTTACGTGTAATAGTGATGATTTCAGTTGCTTCCGTCCACCATCTGTATGTCTAAGAAACCACTGCAGCCTTGGCACAGCACCATGTTGTGATAAACTATGGAAACCACATAATGAGAGGTCCTCAAAAGAGTCAAATTCATGGGAATGGTGAACATCTCCCACTCTCTCGTCAGGAAATGTCTTAAGACATGTTCCCAATGTCTTAATGCGTCACTGTATCAGACTGATGACGCCTTTAATGATAAGTTTCTGTTAGAAAAACTCTCTTAAAATTAGGCTCAGAGTCGCTGGATTAACACAAAACATTTATTTCTTGCAAGAAAGAGACAAATCCGCACAACCTGTCAGGAAGATGGCTCAGAGTTGTCTCCCGACAAAATGGTGCTCCAGCTATTTATGCTGTTTATGCTGATCACACAATGTTATGAGAAAAGGTGCTTTTCTCTCCCCATTCATTATTATGGGAAGGAACATTCAATGTTGTGGGAAAAAGGCATTTCTCACCAGTTAATATTATGGGAAAGACTAGTACCAGAGTCTTGAATCATAGAAGAGGAAACGATGGAGGGACTCTTCTGTCATAATATAACTATATAATTTTTCCAACATTCCCTCCTGTTTATGCTATGAAGTATTAGTAGAAGTATTAGACACAGTATGCTATGTCTGTGTCAAGGTTTAGGTTTCAATAGTCTTGTTTTCAGGTTATGTTCTTGTCATGTTTCTCCCCTGCTTCACGTTAGTTTCACCTGCTTCATTGTCATCAGCTGCACTTCATCACTAATCACTCCCTGCACAGCATTTAGTCTCCTGGTTTCCTTTCACTCATTGCAGAATCCTCTCCAACCCTTCATGCTACAGATCAGAGAGTTAAATCTGGTTGCCTGCCTCAAAGTCACAGTATTTATTCATGGTCATAGTCTTGTTCCTTTTGTTCATAGTTCTTCATAGTCTTGCCTCGTTTTTCTTAGTCTTGTTTGCTATTTAATTCTCAGCTTAAGCATTTTTTTTAATTCCCTTTTAGTTCCCTGTTTTTTTGTGTTTTTGGAATAAACCTTTTTTTAATTTAAAGAACTGCATCTGGGTCCTACCTGACCAACGACCCTGACAGTCTGGGAAAGGCTTACTGTACTGTATAACATAAATAAGCCCCCCCCTCAGTGAGCCCTGCTGGCTCTTATATGAATGGGACTTGACAGATTTTTTTTCATTAACCTAAATCACCTAAACTGTCATCTGATGAACTTCATTCGAACAGATATTTTCTTCAACCCTTGACCACAGGCTCATTTTCAAGCTAACTTCTACCCTTCTGGTCTTATTAGGAAAGACTTGACAAGTCCACTCTCAGAAGACTTGCTTTCATGCAGTGGAGCTGTGCGATGTGTCTCTTCTCTGAAGTTACACGGACGGCTCTGGGGCAATTACAGCACTGTGTGCTGGGGGCAAGGGGAGTCAAAAGGTCACAAACTCTTTAGCCTTTCTCTCAACTCTGATTTAAAGTGGAATAACATGTATGTGACGTGATGTCTGCAAACACAGTGAGTGCTGAAGTTAAAATCAGCATGATGGGTGAATACTGCGGCTAAAACGTGCCAGAGAAACAGAATTGTTTCAAAGAGGATTTCACATTTACATTAAGCTCGGTGCTAAAGTGCATCATCCTAAGAAATTAAATCAAATATTCATGTGCGTCCTTTTAGCTGTAAGTGAGGTTCCAGCTTTGACTTCTTCCATTCGTCAGGATCTCGGGGTGCATCTCTAAATCTGTGCAGATGAAGATGGGTAAATGCAGCCAATTGTGCTGTATTCAAACAGAGCATCACTCATTTATGATGTTTAGTCTGTTCTCTATTATTAATGTTGGTTTTGCTGACCGTCTCAACTTCCTGTTTGGGCCTCTGTGCTTACAGGTGGAATAAGTTGCTCACTCTGCACTCACAGGATGAATGTTTTTGTCATGATTCATGGTCTTTTGGTTTCATAGCTCGGGTATAATTATATCTTAGTGCCTTGGTTTATTCTCTGTACTAGTTTGACATTTTGTTGAAGCTTTATTTCTTTGATTTTTGGGTTTGTATCATTTAGTCAATACAAAACGCATCTACTTTACAGTGCTAAACATTTTTATTTGTCTAATAAACAAGCTGAAATTACTGTTATAAGCATTCACCACTCCGAGGTCGATACTTCGAACAGCATCCTTTAACAGAAATTACAGCTGTTTGATGCATTTCCTCTTTGATTTTAGTCCTAAAGGCAGAACTTCTCAAGGTGTCTACAAGCTGAAGGGGTTCTGCTGGTGTTTAGGTGTCTGTAAAACACTCTATAAATACTCAATCACATTGATTATCCCATTGCAGCGTATTTCAGTGTTTTATTTAAACCACTTTCAGGTCAGTGTCATCCTGAATGTCAAAACCTGTTACAGTCTTGATTTTCCGATTGACTGAAACTGATTTCCTAAGCTAACTAGCAGCACAAAATTTATATTTTTTATATTAATATCGGATTCCTAAAGGAAATATATTTTATTTACAGGTTGTATGGCAACAAAACAGAAATAATCTGAAGGGGGTGAATACTTCTGCAGGGCAGAGTAGCTTTGGGCTTTAATTTCTGTTCAGTTAAAGATATTTTGATATAATAACTCATGGAATATTTTGACAAAGGGCTGCGTGTGGTTAGATGATAAACACTCCCATAATTGGCTGAAAAAATTACATGTTAATGGTTATTAAAAATTCTGCCTCTGGGTTTTGAGTGCCGCACTAGGCTGAAATACAACCTCTTTCTTCTCATGCATTATTCGTCTCTGGCCTTGCCGTTCGTATTATCCTTTCTGGTTGAGAGGAGGACAAACTATGCTCAAGGGCTTGATTCATCCCTGTCTTGGTGTCAGACAGCACACTCGGTGCTTATTGGTTTGTGGATGCCAATCTGGCTACTTGCATGAATAGTGGAACTGTCCCAACACGCTGGAGAAGTAGTATAGGCTTTGAAGAGTTTTCCCATTATAATGTGGGTGTCACCAGGAGGAAAAACCAGAGAGATTGGCACCACATCAAATACAGAGGTCAAATTTATGTGTGCTTAAGAAGCGTTTCAATTTAGTCGTATTTATATGACAACAGTTTATCCCAGAAGGCATTGCATGAAGAGCAGCACTTTGTAACAATGGGGATATCTTTGACAGGAACGTATAAAAACACACCGATAAATGGAAATGTATTATTTCAACCTGATATAAGTTGATGCATCAGTCACCCCAGATGAGAAAGAAGTTTGGATGTGTACATATAAGGTTACAAAGACACTGCAAGGTCACAGCTTGTCATAAAACATTTAAGAAGCCTGGTTGCTGTCCTGAAGTCACTGTATGATTGGCAGGTAATTTACAGGAAGTCGAAGCCAAAACGTCTCATCAAAGAAAAGAGCAAACAGAGAATAACATCATCTTCTCTCAACATTTTTTACTTTTCCTGAACTAGAATTTCTGCTTTCCAAATTCAATATATATCACATGAGTGGTCTTCAAGTGGGTGTAATGGCAACTTGTGTTCAGTGGTGCATACACAAGTGTAACCAAGGGGGAAAAAAGCTGCCTTATCACGACAAAATACACACCTATTCAGCTTTCTTTCTCCCTCTCACACACTTATCTCCTACATTTGTAAATGTTTACCCTGAAATATGATTTACATAAAATGACTTGATCACACAGAGGTGTCGACACTGATAAAGTATGTTAAAATACTTAAATATGTTCTCTTTTATGGCAATGTATGTCGAAGCTGTCAATCCATCCCACATTTTTTTGTCATTGTTTGTTCTGGATTGTGTGTGGTTTTGTAGATGCACTGTAAATGGCTTGTTTCTTCTCTGAGTTTAAGAAATGCACCCCTCAAGCAACAATTTATATCACAGACAGAAACATACTCATCATTGCTTCCCCTTAGCGGTCTCTGCTGCAGCGTTATTATTTCAGCACCATGGACAGAACCATTACAGTCTCCACAGACATCTTTTTGTAGGGGAAAAAAAAACCTTTTCAGTGCTTTACATCATAAATTTGAGTGTCTAAAGTCACCACAAACTTCAAAACTCTGACAGAAAAACAAAACCCAGTCTCTTGTTTGGGGCATTGTCAGCCTGAAAATATGTTATTCAATGAGCCGTGCAGATCTGCAGTGGGTTTCAGAGCAGAGATGAAGCCTCCTCATCTTTATCTCCTCTCAACATAAACTTTAAACCCTGATGCAAATCCGCAAAGTCAAACTTTTTGCAAATAACAATCATATTTTCATTGGCAGCTCTAGAATTCACTTAATTTCAGAAATAATTTAAGCTAATAGAACTCTTCCAGAAATGTGTTGAATGTTTTATATCCAGACTTCTTTTCTAATTTGTTTCCCAGTTGAAAGTTTGAAACTCCGATTTCCAGTTTGTCATCGAATGCACCGACTTGGCCATTAGACACGTAGCCCACATTAGCAACAATAGATGCTAAAAACTTAAACAAAATACATTAAACTAACCATAGCATCATAATCAAAACTTATCTACATGCTAGTAATACAAGATTTGACTCAATCTAATTTAATATAATCTCATGTGTATCTTATCATTTGAATTGTGAAACAACATAAAGCAAGTTGTGCTATTTAACAGAAAAATGTGTAATCACATCTGCAAGGATGAGGCGCAAACTTAAAAAGCTCAATATGTTGCAATTCTTGATTGGAGAGCTTTTTTATCCCTTAGATTTTCCTATAACCAATTTTCAGCCTATTTCCTAAAGTTCCAATCAAATATATACAAGGGAATGAAATGTATTGGACAAAATACAGCTGAGAAGCAGTACAACAGCTCCCTTTTCAACCATTTCTTTACAGCTCTGTTCATGGCAGCTTGTTTCAGGGAAATTAGTTTGTGTCTAAACATTACTTCAGCCCTCTGTTTATCCTACTGTTTCCACCTACTGTGAAATGGGAAATCTGAACCCCTATTTCCCCCAATTATCCTTGAAGCATATTAGTACCATATGAGAAATGCTAACATGCTAAACTTATACTGATGAAAATATTTGACTGGCATAGTTTTTCTCATGTACTTGCATTTTCCTCAGCTGCAGTTCTGCAACATACAGTTGGTGCTAATCCCTCTTTTAGGCAATTCATCGTTAGCCATCTGTTGATTAGACCCAGGCTGCAGCAGCCAATCAGACAATATTACACCAGTTAAAACTCTTACTGTGGTTCTTCTGTCAAATATCAGCTTCATAAACCCTGGGTGTCACTGTTATTTCATCGCTTGTGTTTCAGAAGCTTCCGTTAAGAACTGTGTCTAAAATGGCTAACTTTTTAAATCTCCAACTTCCCGCTGAAGTTGGAAAGTTCCCCAGTTATAGGTCAGATTTCCCCATCTGGATATAAAAGTACTGGTAGAGCATTAATATTACAGCTTCCAGGGAGGAGACGGAGCGGCTGACAGTGTGGTGCAGGGAGAACAAGCTGCTCCTCAACACCTCCACAACAAAAGATGTCGTCATCGATTTCAGGAGGAAGAAAACGGATATCCTTCCACTATATATCGACGGGGACAGTGTAGAAACTGTGGTGGGCGTCCGCTTCCTCAGAGTCCATCTTGAAGAGGACCTCACCTGGGAGCTGCTACAAAAGGCCCAGCAGAGACTGCACTTCCTGAAGGTTCTGAGGAGAAACATCTCCCAGAGACTGCTGGTGTCCTTTTTATCGGTGCTTCACTGAGAGCATCCTGACATACTGTATATATATATATATATATATATATATATATATATATATATATCTGTGTGTGGTTCAGCAGTTGCACAGTGGCCCAGAGGACAGCGCTTCAGAGGGTCATTAAAACTGCACAGAAGGTCGCCGGCTGCCCTCTCCCCACACTGGAGGAGCTGCAGAGCTCCCGGTGCCTCAAGAAGGCAAACAACATCATAAAGGACATTTCTCACCCTGGACACCCACTCCTGGAACTGCTCCCATCAGGGAGACGGTGCTGAATTTAAAAAACAAGGACAAACAGACTACAGCAGTCGCCACAATTAACGCTGCCAATACATGACTTTTTTTTAAGAGTTCGGTGCAATAATGGCTTGTATGTATGCTTCTCTGTGTGTTATTTATTCATCTGTTTTTATATGCTTTTTGCCCTTTTTTAATGCACTGACTGGATGATACTTTTTTATTTTGTTGTATACGCTACAATGACAATAAATATGTAATTAATTGAATTAATACCTCACTCCTTTCTTAAGTAAACTACATAACCGCTGATGAGAATTTACGATTAAGAGCAAAACAAACAAAAAGCTTCCCATTGAGGTACAGCGACTGCAGCACGATGTAAATTTGATTGGATTGATGGTTTCTCTGTGTTCTTGAGTTGGTAATGAGGCACCAAAATCATCATTACTTTAAAAGCTGTAAATCCTTTATAAATAAAGAAGGCCTCTACAGACAGACATCTCGCTCCGGAGCAGTTTATGTTCAGAGATTCAGATTAAATCGTCTGAAAAACGCTCCGTCCCTTTAATTAATTCTTCTAATGATGACATCCCAGGTAGACTGAAACATTTAAATGTTGTCACAATTATTGAAAGTAGATGTCTGACTGAAATAACCAATTTCATAAAAGTTGCTCAGTGTACCGCATTCAGATTTTGATTTAATCGCATTTAATCCCAAACTTAACCACAGTATATTGATGATTCAGTGACAACTTCTTGATCCACTATGACCTTTAGATCGTAGACTTGATCTTAAAATCAGCCATTTTGACCACAACTCTGTGTTGAATTAACAGCTGTAATGTGGATTGTCAGCTGAAGGAATTCGTTAGACACTCGAACCTGTTAAGGATGTTGTTTTTTGTCACGTTACCATGACAACCATGTGTGCAGTTGGTGATGCAAAATATGCTGAATAGGTTTTTACATCTTGTCTAATCCACTGCACTGCTGACAGAACACAGATAAGGAAATTAAGGTCAAAATTCACCTTGTTTTGGTAAAATTACTTCAGTTGGATGGTGTCGGAGCTAAAAGTACTCTGTATAAGTTTAAAATCGAAGAGCTTTATGTTCAGCTGCCATGTCATAAACAGCACCCCCCCCCCTCACATTTCTCTCTTCTCCTGATTGCAGTGACATACTTTTTAAAATATTCTTCACACTCCCTCATACAGCCTGCTGTAGCACCCGTTATCTCTGAGTGAGGGTTTAGGTTCTATCGAGCCAGATAACACAAAAAAAAGCCTGACATTGCTTAGTAATGCATCCATCTGCTGCTGATTGGTGAAGCAACATGTAACCAACGCCAGTGCTGCGTGTCTACAAAAAAAATCTGTTTTTGGGCATATTTTCCATGATTGATTGGCATCTCAGTTTGGACTTAACTGAGGTTCACTCTTCTTAACTTTTCTAAACTACAAGTTTCTGAGTTTCATCTCACTTCAGATAGTTTCATGTAATTCACTTACTTTCAGCCCCTGCTTCCACCTTCAGGCAGATGGGAGCGGAGAAGTCATTAATGTGGACAGCCAGAGGCCCTGAAGACATAAAGATGGCCCACAGGCCATGTCGTTACCATCTGCCAGACTTTTCCATCAGACTGAAAATAATCCACTGGACAGGAACAGTGCAGCCTTCAGGTGTGTGGACTCGTGAAGTCGGCCCCATTTTGTGGCATACTAGAGAAACCATCCCTCAGGACTGTCTTCACGGCCGCTACTGCTCTGATGAGGCAGCCAGGATTTTGTTTAGAGTAGATACTTGTCATCCTCTTGGTATGGAATTAAACTACGGAATGATTTTCAGTGGAGAGCATTATTTTTGTGTCGATGAGTTTTGAACTTTTTTGTAGAAGTAGGCAAAATAAATAGAAGTACTGTATTATATCTGAAGTTAAAAGGTTAAAGCAGTTTGTTTCAGCTCCATCACTGGGGTTTTAAAACATTTTCCCCCATATTCTGTACCTGTACCCAGTCCTTGGCTCGTTCTAATTTCAGAAATCTTCTATTAAAAAAAGAAAAGAAACTGGGATATTAAACTCCTTTGACAGTACACAGTTTAAATGGATCCAGATACAGAAGCTGTACTGATGGAGAAGCCTTTACAGAGATTTAAAGGCATAATGTTCCAAGACCAATAAAAAAAAATGCCCAAAAAGCACTTTTCTATGAATTAAAAAAGAGACAGCTGCAGTGGCAAAAACTCCGCCCGGCGACAGAAGGAACGGGGCCATCTGATAGGGTGTAAATAATGCAGAGCAATGAATTGTCTTAGTTTTTGTGACTATAGCTGCAGAAAAGATTCCAGAGGCTGGGAAGATGTTGACTGAGGCAGTCGCACACACAGTTACATGAACTTACATTTCTCTTATATCTCAGAGATTCTCCCTAACTGAGAGCACCACTGACCTGAACCCAAACCGTCACTCTGACAAGAGCCAACCTCACCTTAAACCAAGTGTTAAAGTCATCTGAACTGTAATGATTTACGATATGGAAAGTTAATAAATTTCACACGCCATGACTGAGAAACCAGTTTAAATCCCCTCAACACACACACACACACACACACACACACACACACACACACACACACACACACACACACACACACACACACACACACACACACACACACACACACACAGATTCCTGTATAAGCACTAGAGTGAGGTCCACGAAAGTGTGCTTAGGGAGTGAGGACCACCCTTTCTGCTACACTTAGAGATAAATACTTGCTACTTTCCTCCACTAGATGACCCCCTGATTCCCTTTCCCACCTCAGATACTTTAAAAACCAAAGGGTAAAAATCAGCATTAAAATCCAGTTTACTAGTGAAGTGTCGACTTTTTCACAGGCGCCATATTGGATTTATTTGCAGCCAGACTATTAAACTTATCTTCCTTTTTTTGCTCAACAGTCACCATTTTTTTATTTATTTCCCCCTTGTCCTGTCCAGCATTATGGCAGCAGAATTGTAGTCTGAATACCTTTTATGCCAAACAGATTTGCTTTGCCAAGGGAAGTTTTATAAATGTAAAGCTCCCCTTGATGCCCATTTATTTATTTTTGTTTACAATATATAACATGTAATAGAACTGAACCGGACCGGGGGACAAGGAAAGAAGAAGAGGAAAGAAGAGGAAACAGAACAAAAATAGAAACAAAAACCAGACAACCAGCTGCTACACCTGTAAAAAATAAAACAGACAACAATCCATGGTCTCTGTTGGGAATCAACAGTCACCCTTTGCCACCATTTATATTTTAACATTGACCAATTAAGTAATAACATATCACTTATTTTTTCTGTTTTTTCCTTTTAAAGTCTTTGAAAAGTGATATATTATATTGAGGCTCATAAACAAGTGGAATACTTACAAAATAATGTTGATTGAAAGTAGTCTACTGCACAGAATCACATGTTCATAGTAACTATACTTCATATGTATACAGCCCTCCACACCTGGACAATTACAACACCTGTGTCCAGATGCTGTTTGGGGATTTTAGCTCTGCCTTTAACACTATCATTCCCCGTAAACTGGTACAGAAACTGAGCAACCTAGGCCTGGGCAGTTCACTGTGCACTGTGCACTATAAATAAAGCAGCAGATGTCAACTCCAGTGTCCAATTACATCTATTTCAGGTTATTTGAACTTTTAAATTCTTAGTCTTTTTATCCTGTTCTTGGTCGAAATGAAATGAAATGATGAAAATAAATTTGTTTTTGGGTGTCTTCTGTAATATATGAATATTTCAACAATGAAACATTAAATGCAGAGAGTAGCCAATAATAATAATTAAGTGACTAAAACATGTGTCACATGAATATTTGAACATTACATGACCTCTTTAAGCTGCTAAAAGAGCAACAGCATCCAACTATGTCATGATGTGGTGACTAAAGAACACTAAAGACCTCCTGTTCATTGTTACAATTCTGCTGTATAACAACATAAGTTTTTAACATCCTTCCAGGATCTCTCGCCCAGAATTTTCTCTTTGTTTATGCATTTCATGCACGCTTTTTTCCTGGTGCTCGGCTCTGTTTGATAAACGCATCCAAGTGCTTGTGCACTGCCATCCTCTTAGCCGCAGACCATCATCTCCTCGCCTTTGCTCGGGGTGACAAATGACAGAAAACAATGCATACCTTAAGTAAACAGACATCAATAAACTCTTTTTTTCATCTGCACAAACATGGCTTGAAGGTAGTCACAGATAGCAACCACAGTACTTCAATGTTGTATCCATTTATCCATTTTTTTACAAGCAGTTTGTCTCAAAGGGCTTTACACAGCATCATGATAACATCCTCTGCCCTACATTGACTGAGAAAAACTCCATAGAAAAACCGTAAGCTTCTCCTGCCTGGTTTTAAAGAATTTACTCATTATTTCCTTGGACTTGGACCGTTCTCCGCTCCCTCTCTTGATCAGATTTGTTCCTGGACCCTGAGCTACAACACAAACAGGCAAATATTAGGAGAACATAGAATAAATAAAAATGTATATCAGACTGACGCACGCACACAACAGAGTCATGACTGTGCAAGATTTACAAGAATGCTGCATAATTAATGAGGAAGAAGTGAATAAAATGAAGATATGAGAAGTAAACTGCTAAATGAAAGCAAAGAAAAAGACGTAAAGCTTTGAGATAAGAAGAAGTTCCTCTTTTCTTGAAAATTGGAATTATTGCCAAACTTTTTCCCATTTTTATCTGAATTGTCCCATCTTTAGTTGCCTCGTGTACAGGTTACTGGTTGTGGCTAATATGGCTAAAACTAAGAAACTGTAACCATGTATTTATCAATGTTTTTTTTTAATCAATCCCTCAGCCTAAAAATATCTAAACCTAACCATGTATTTTCATGCTTAAAGCTGATCAATTGACAGTGAATTAGACAGTGAATGGGACTCAGACTTGTTTCTCTGGTGTGGTTCGGTCTCTTAGTTTTGTGGTGGATATTATTATTATTATGTTATTATTATGTTATTATTATGTTATTTGAAAACAACCGCTTGTTGACCTAAGCGTTATACATTGGAAAGCAATTAGATGTAAAATAATATTGAATAAATTGATTCATTTGGAGTTCAAAGCCCAGAAATAAAAAGGCTTTTTGAGATGAGCATGAAGTGTTGTAGGCTGCCGAACATGCAGAAGCTGTTTGTTCCAGCAACAATGACCCGGTCTTTTCTGTGCGGCAGTCTTGATCTCGGGACAACAAAAAGCAACTGGTTATGAAATGTGAGTAATCTGGAAGGCACATGAGATCAGAAATAATGCCAGAATGCTCACAGTCCAGTTAAAAAGAATAAACTAGCGTAATTATCTCAGAAAGTCAGATACAGTGGTATACGCAGCCTGTAGGATACAGTGAACACCATCCCTTCATGTGGGACCGGTTCTGATTCTGAATAGATTGAAGCATCCAGAGCACAGAGGGTTAAGATGCTAACTAACAAAGTAAGAAAAGAAAAACAAGCATTTTTTGTTGCTGTTAACTTGTAACATGAGGCTTTTTACTCTCCAATCTTCCTCTGACCCACAGAGAAATGCTGGGCAGCATCATGTTGTGGTATCATGTAGTCGTAATCTGCTGCTTGTGGGGCCACAGAAGGAGTCTCAGTCTGTACCGCTGCACTCATGTGGAAAACTCTGCTGCCGATCGCTGCCCAGAAAGACAGGAGTGTAGGCAGGAGCTGACGGAGCTGTGACTGTGAATGACAATGATCAATAAAGGCATCAGCTAGCACACAGCATCATCCACCCGGCCTGCAGAATCCAATGTATTTCCTTTAATAGGCAGAGTTTTCTAAAAGGAAAGTACTCCCAACAGCACCAAGATCATCTGCAAGAATGTAAAATGCCCCATGGTGATAAGATGGCTTTAAATATATATCATGTGAATGTGAGTGAACTGAGATGAGATGAGATGAGATGAGATGAGAAGTGCTCGTCTACTCAGTTTCTTACCTGCAAATATCCCCTGAAAATCCTGGATGTACAAATCCTTATAAAATGAGGAAGATAAGAGTGGAAGATCAGAAAACTTTTATTTAAACTAAATAAAATCCTGCACAAGCGGAGAATCAATTATCGGTCTAAAACGAAAAGGTGTTTGAAAGAAGTTGATGACTTTCTCTCTCGTTTTCACCTGGAAAGGGTCTCCTAACGGTTTATAGTCCAAAGACAAATGGAAAAGCATCATTCAGACACTGTGCTGCTTATTTCTGGAACAAACTCCCTGAAACACTCAGATGTGCCTCAAATGTTGCTACTTTTAAATCAAGGCTCAAAACTTTCTTGTTTTTTCAGGCCTCTGAAATGTGATGATGGTTAGAGTTACAGATACTCTTGAGTGTTTATTATCTCCTTTTTTTTTACCAAAGCATTTTATTAATTCTATCTTGTTTTTATCTTCTCATCCTTTTATTCTGTTATTTATTGTCCTGCTATGTAAAGCACATTGAGTTGCACTTGTGAATGAAATGTGCTATACAAATAAAGTTGCCTTGCCTTCTTAATTAGCTGATATTAGCCAAAGATTGTCCTGTCTGAGTCCTTCCTGTTGGCTCTGTGAGGCAGAGAAGCTGCAGTGTTGGCCTGAAACTCGGCTGGAATAAAGAGGAAGAGGAAAAGACTGCTGATGCACAGCTGTGGAAGCTGTAATAACTAAGAGTGAGTCACCACAAGTACTGTTTTTAACTTCAGTGTTTTCGTGGTGTGAGATTTTAAACCTGTCCGGTATCCCCTTTGAATTTGATGTTTTGTTTTCTCGCGACTCCTCCTGAAAAAGCAGTTTTCATGGAGAGCGCTTCTGTGTGCAGTCAGAAAAGACACGTTTTTGTTTGCCAGGCTGTGTTAAAGAGTGTAATCGGGTTAGCAACAATGACAGCAGGGTTCGGGAACCTTTCTGCTACAGCAGACTCCGCCCGGTGAGGAAAATCGTTCTTCAGAAAGATAACTTCAGTCTTTAGATCTCTTTAACCACTCAGTACACAGTGAGCACTAAAAATGCCTTGTTTGACCCAGCAAGGAGGCACAAGTTGTCCCTTAAAGGCAGCACTGCAGCTGCACATGTAAATACTTTAATTAGTTTGCCCTATAATAGAAACCATTCGCCCATTTGGGTCCCTGACTAAATATAGATCACTTAAAGCAATTTAGTCCATATTTAATTTTTAATCAGTGTTTCATATAAAATGTTACATATACATGGAACTTAATGAGCTGTTTCCTGCCAAAAAGATGCTCCCAGGACATCGTGAAGGGGGCAGCTGAACACACAGCTTCAACATATCTAACATAACAACTTTGACTTTAGCATAACAGGCAACTTTGTTACTAGCAGCCTGTCACAGAGACATCATTTGTTCCCATTTCTTTAGCTGCATCTATGAAAAACAGCAAAGAAAACACAGTTTGACAGACAGAAAATAGGATTTCTGCAGCAACAAGGTGATTCCCAAAGAGCTATTAGCTGAAAACTTGGCATATCTCAGCATGGTGTGCAGTGTGTCCTTAAAACATTTGAGGAAACTGGACAAGTGGAGGACAAAAGAAGAAGTGTCAGGCCTAAAAAACTATCTCCAGCAGATGAACAGGATCTGAAAGTGATGTCCTTAAGAAAGAGGAAAAAATCCAGCTGTGACCTGACAGGACCTGAGAGATGCATCTGGACCTTCAGCTGATCCATCTACTGTTGGCCCAAGCCTCATCAGAATATTAGGGTCCTCTGCTCCAGCTCTGTTTGGGTTTAGGGGGCAGACGCCATCTCTATTTTTATAATAAGTTCAAAAACTTTTATTCTTGGTAAAGCTCACAGTTGGTGCTGAATCAGGCGACCTTCAGCCATCCCTTTAGTTATGCTGCGATAGTCCCAGACTGCTGGGGACCTCCCATGATGCACTGAGCTTATCTGTGGCTTGGCAGCTGCAGGTTTTTTGCTCCACTGCTACTGATGAGACCAACCTGCTCAGTGTTATTTTGTCTCTAAGCGCTCAATTTTCCTCTCTTGCAGTCCCCATCATCACAAGCGATGAAAGCAAACAGTGGCCCTGACTGAGCCCGGTTCTGCTTGAGATGATGAGATTTAGTCCTATGAATACAAGCGATCTGCTTACTTATTACAGAAGATTAGAGTGAGAGAATCATGTGTTTTATTCCTGAGATAAATATTTAATTTATTGCACCTAAAAGCCTTTTTTAATCATCAGACTGCACCCTTCATGTCTTGTTTGAAACTGTGGATGTTTTTGTACAAACATCTGCAGGTACTGGTAGAAAATGAATGTGAAATGCTCCACAGCAGAGTCAGCTCAACGTTTAGAATCACCAAAGAAAACGGGACAAAGTTCCCCTTCAGGTACACCGATGGAAGTGTGAGTTTGGAAAAGGATGCTCTACATTGCTGTTTCCTGGTTCCATCCTCGGAGAATTTGTGCCACTTTTTACGCTATCCTTTGAGGAAGTGAATGAGACAGGTAAGAAACAGTTTCTCATTACCCGATATAGTTCTGCTTAACCTCTTTTTGCTAAAACTTTTCTTGCTCCTTCCTTAATCCTCCCTGTTTCCTTCCATCACAGTTTATAATAAAACCATATCAGACCTTTTTATTGTTTAGTTTTTGTTCCTATTCAGGCTTCCCTCTGAGATTTGCCTGAACTGAGGGGAACTAGTTATATAAATCTCTGGGTAAACATGTGACTCCGGGGACAAAATAACAACCAAAAACTTCTGCTGATTTCTGCTTGCTTTCTTCTTTCGTTGTAGAGTTGTTTAGTACATCTTCTTTCAGTTCTAAGGTTTCAGATTATGAAGAATCATCTGGTCCTCACCAGGTCAAAAAAACGAGGTTAAATCAACTGTAGATAAGCAGCGGGACACATGTTACATATAAATCTGTGTCAGTACTTACTGAACAACAACAAAGCCAAAATGCAGAAGCAATGAGAGGAAAAATAAGTTCACCTTTACTATTTGCATAAGAATTAAGAGGGTAAGTAGCAGCATTTAGACGTGACTTAACACAATTCCAAGGAAGAAAGACATCAGCTGTGGTGTTCAGCCCTTATTACACTGATCAAAAAATCCACTGACATCTGGTTCTTTAGCACAACGTGAAAGTGTTTAGTTTACGTTCAGCTTTGTGTAAAATGACTCTGCAGCCGCTGGTTTGCATCGGCTCCAACTTACAAGTAAAAGACGTGACTGCAGTCCATTTTGTGAGGGAAAGAGTGAAACAGTGGGTGAAAACTAAAGCATGCTTTGAAAGAACGGAAACGGTTTATTTTGTGGATTTTGCTGTTGTAAACGCAGCCGGAGCACAGGGCTCTAACTTCAGAGGAGACCTGGTGTGAATCTCAACAGTCAAAGGCTTTGACAGAACAGCAGTATTTGACATCTTGATGAAAATGAGAATAGATTGGAGTTTGCTTTTGATGAACATGAAAGAATTGGGATCAACTGAACGGATTATGTCCATGGAAACTAAATCTAGAACATAGACACTGTGACTTCGAACAAAAATCAATAGTTTGGTTCAGGTTTGTATTAAAAAACAACTGACAGAGCATTCATTTACAGTGAATTAACATCATAATGTCTGTTTTTTTGTGTTTTTTTTCCTTTAGGCTTTTAAATCATGAGGTTAAGTTTTTATGTGATGAATTCTTGTTAGCTTTGCTTTATGTCTTGTTTGCTTCACACCAGATAATTTTTGATGACTTCCTAGTTCAGTTTATATACTTATAGCAGATCCTTGTTTAACTCCATTCTGCCCATTTGTTCTGCACTTTGATTTCTGCTTTGTTTGTTTTTCAGTAAATTAAGTTTACTCTCGTTCTTAGCCTCCCGGTGATGGACTGGTGACCCACCCAGGGTGCACCTTGCCTCTCGCCCCATGGTAGCTGGGATTGTCACAGTTTAGTCATCCAATCATCAGTTAACTCCACTCACCTGTGCACACAGCTGCCTCTCATCACATGCAATCAGCCCAGCATATAGTCACCAGCTCCACACTCTATCCTTTGCCAGATTCTCTTTGCCATGCATGTCTTTCCAGCGTTCTCCTGCCAGCTTTACCGGCACCGACCTCGCCTGTCCCTGATTCCCTGATTCCCTGCCTCCCTGCCTCCTGGTAATTCGACCCAGCCTTCTGTCCCTGACCAAGAACTTCGCCTCTCCTCTCCTGATTCCTGTTTGCTGGTTTCTAAACCGTTTGTCTGTCTGCCAGAGTCTCAGTAAAGCCTTGAACTTTTTACCACTGTCTTCTGACTCCAAACACCCCCCGTTACAGGGATGACATGAACTTAGGGCGGGAAAGTAATTTTCTGCTAAATTAAAAATGTGAGCCACTGTTGTGGGTGTAATTCCATCTCTTCTGTTTTTAACTCCTTTGGTGACCAGCTATTTTCATGCATGGGGGCCATTTTTTGTATGAAAGGTGCTATCTATGATGAAAAAGTTTGAGGTCATGATAATTTTTCTCTTGTGATGGAGTAGCGACCTGTTCAGGGTGCACCGATGGCTGCTGGGATAGGCTCAAAACCCCCCCCCCCCCGCGACCCGACCGACGGATTAAGCAGGTATAGAAGATGGATGGATGGATGGATTATTTTTCTCATCACCTGCAGAGTTTTTGGGCCTGAAGTGAACAAAGTCATCAGGACATCAGAGCATCTGAAAGTTAAAATTTACAACAACAGCCAGCACTGATTGATTTGTGGCTGAATGATGGGAATGTTATCAGGATGCAGATAACCATCCGTGACCTCAGCAAACCAGAGCCCAGTTTCTGCTGTGGGAGAAAATGTTTACACATTCAATAAAATAAACTAGGAGTCCAAATGACAGGCCATAAAGCTGAATCAATATTTTGCCAGCATTACTTTAACAAAACTTATTATTATGACCTTCGTGAATAGGTTGTTGTAGCAGATTCATTGAGCCTTGCCGAGACGTGTCTGAAACAAAGTGAAATAAAACCTCTGGCAGAAAAACTACTTGAAAGACGGGCGGAGGGGAGGAGAAAGACTGAGAAACACCTGACAGAGAGAGGAGTTAAAAAGGCAGACAGGCAGAGAAAGACAAGAAATATAGATTGTGATTCCAGTGATTTATGAGGGAAATCTCAGGGGAGACAGTTTTTTTTTTTGAGCCGGCCCATTCAGCCAAACCCCAGAAACCCAATTATGTCTGAAAAGCCTTTAATGTCTCCTATTACTCCGCAGGCGTCGCCGTCATTCAGATCATTTCTCCGGCACATTGAATATCATCTGCGCCTCTCTAACACACAATGATATCAATGTCCTTACAAGGCAGAAATGTTCTGTCGCCCTCCGCTCTTTAGAAGGCCCGGGGTTTGATGAATGAGTGGCCGATATACGTTTAGTCTGAGTCCAGAGCAACACAAGAATGGAGCAAAAAAAAGAGAATGACAGTTATTTTTCAGAGTGATGATAAGCACATTAGCTGTCTGGGCCGCCGGTTGTCAGTCTGAAAGAGGTCAGAATGCATTAAAACTGGACTTGAAATGATTTATGGAGCTAAAGTGTCAGTTTCCTTCACTGGTTTCTATTACAGGGCAAATTAATTAAAGTGTTTACATGTGCAGCTGCTGTGTGTGCCTTAAAGGAACAACTCGTGCCTCCTCGCCGATAAACCAGGTGCCTGATGGGCTGTAATGGAAACATTTCAGTATACTGAGAAATATGTGGATGCATTCAGGGTCAAGCCTGTCCTCCATTACCTGAGGCATGTAGAGAAGTTTTGTACACGACTGTTTTTCAGGCACAGACCAGCCCCAGACTTTGTACCACGTATTTTAACCTGTTCAGCCCCAGGAGTCTTTCTGGGGTTCCTGCTCGAAGATGACTAATCCTCTGCATTAAAGGCCTCCAGTGGGGGTCCCTAGGCAAGACCCCTTTACCCTAACTAAACTAATAAAAGCGTCTTCTAAATGCATAAACATAAACAAACATGAATTGAGTATTTTTCCTGCAATTACAAACTCAATTATAACAAAATTAAGCTAACTCTTGTGAGACTTCAGCCGGATTAAACCGGATGTTTCCCTCCCACCGGGGGTCCCGCAGCAGAAGAGGCCAATACCCAAACCTGACCAAGTTGTTCTTTGTCTAAAACTAATCAAACTGCGACTAACAGCAAAGCAAAAACAATGCAAAATCAGAGTAATATGCCTTAAAACACAGGAGTGCATATTAAAATGAACACTTTCACTGCTTATTCTGCTCCATCACCATGTCAACACATCTAATTGACCAATTTTTGACATGATTTGTGTTGTTGACTTTCAATTTTAACCTAAAATGTCACTCGGGAACTGACCTCTTTCCAAAAGAAAATCAGTAAAATAAAGGAAAAGAAACCACATTTATATTTTAGTCAGACTGTTTAAGTGGAAATGCACCCCACGTGTCATTGAGCTGTTTGAGGATGTGGCAATTTACATTTTCATTAAATTTTTAATGAAAATTCTGGTGGCAAAATAAAAAAAGGTGTTGAACAGAGGGTGAGATTTTGAAAATTGGATATTAAATGAAATCAAATCTTTATTATTTGAAATGCTGGTTCACAAAGAAGTTTGTGTTGAATAATTTCTATTCAACTGTTAAAACTATTGAAGTCAACAGTTGGCAGCATTCATTGCCCTAAAAAATAATAACTTTTGAACACAAACGGCTTCAAAAATCTTCATCACGCTGTCTCTCATTGAAAGGTCTAAAACTAATGACAAATAACAAGACGCACGAGGAGTCGGATAAAGAATAAAGAACAAAAAATGAACAAAAAATGACGAATATAAAGGATTATTGGCTGGAAAACTGGACAGTCTAAAACTAATCACAAATAACAAGACACACGAGGAGTCGGATAAAGAATAAAGAACAAAAAAAGAACAAAAAATGACGAATATAAAGAATTATTGGCTGGAAAACTGGATAGTAGCAAAATAATGACAAATAACAAGACACACGAGGAGTCGGAACAGGATAAAGAACAAAAAATGACTAATATAAAGAATTATTGGCTGGAAAACTGGACAGTCTAAAACTAATCACTAAGGTCTAAAACTAATGACAAATAACAAGACACACGAGGAGTCGGAACAGGATAAAGAACAAAAAATGACTAATATAAAGAATTATTGGCTGGAAAACTGGACAGTCTAAAACTAATCACTAAGGTCTAAAACTAATCACAAATAACAAGACACACGAGGAGTCGGATAAAGAATAAAGAACAAAAAAAAGAACAAAAAATGACGAAAATAAAGAATTATTGGCTGGAAAACTGGACAGTAACAAACTAATCACTAAGGTCTAAAACTAATGACAAATAACAAGACACACGAGGAGTCGGATAAAGAATAAAGAACAAAAAAAAGAACAAAAAATGACGAATATAAAGAATTATTGGCTGGAAAACTGGACAATAACAAACTAAGCAATATCTGGCAATGAGGAACTTAAACCCAAGGTTATATACACTGAGGACAGGAGTGATTATCCATCTCCCTCTATTCCCACTTAATCCAGCTCGGGGTTGCGGGGGGGCTGGAGCCTTTCTCAGCAGGGCGAGAGGCGGGGGACACCCTGGACACCCTGGACACCCTGGACAGGCCCTTTTCCCACATACCAAATTCCATTCACTCGACTCCTCCCCTTGAGTTTGTTGTCATATCGCAAAACTAAGGGTTCGGATATCTTTACCATCCAGAAACATCGCCATGGTGATATCATTCGGATAAACTTTAATAATCTCTTGGAGGAAATTGCATTTTTACAGCGCTCCATCACTGGCCTAAGAGTAATAGTGGTAATATCACATATAATATAATGAATAAAACAACGTGAATACACATCCTGGGAATGTGTATTCATGGAGAAATATAACAACTGTACACAGGAAAGTTTAAAGTTTCTTATTCAAACACAGTGTACTAATTGTTTTGCATAGAATAAATGTTTGTATAATGTTCTGACAATTATCGCATATGCAGTAAATATAGAAGCATCGTGAGGTTAATATTGAACATTTTACACGTTAAAGGAAAAGATCCCAGTATTATACACACTTAGTAACTGATTCCCGGGCCTTTTTGGTTGCTTTTTGTTGTATTTGAATGAATATGTCACTTTCTCTGCTTGATCTGAGCATAATAAAGGCCTATAGTTTAAACGGTGTGTTGACTTACTAAGTAAGACATCACAAGTGTGTTGGAATAGTAATTCAAGCAGGAAATCTCTCATTGACTCAGTAAACTGACTTTTAAAAGGCAGAATTGGGACATCAGCTGGTTAATTGGACATTTTATTCTACCAAGAGGTCCACAAACTGATGTAATAACATCTTCCTTGTTAAAATAACTTTCTGTTTTTGATATTTTCTTCCCTCATCTATTCCAGTTCAACTGCTTCCCTCTGAAGGCTGACATTAGTTCTCAGTTATTACTCCGCACCTGTTGTTCCTGCCGGTTCACTTCTCCAACTATATATTCTGTCTGGTTTGCTTTGTTTACGATGTCTTTTTGCCGTTTCAGCAGGAAGTTCCAGCCCATTTGGATTTATGTTTGTGTCGTTGGGATGCTGCCCTGCAGCGCTCTGAGTTTTGTTTTATTTCCCATGTAATTAAAGTTCACCTTTTGTTCTTTATCCTGTTGCCTCCTGAAGTTCTGTCTGCCGGTGCGTCGGTGATGAATACCCCCCCCCCTCAGAAGGATCATTAAAATTCTGAATTAACCGAGTGGTCACTTGCAAAAACCTTATGGGACTGTAAGAAATTTCTCTTTGCTTTCTATATATACTGAGCACATTTTATGGCTTCTGAGCTTTAGATTTGATCACTTTGTGTGGGAGCAACCTCAACCCTTGTGTTTAAATACATATATATATATATATATATCCACATTTTTAAGGAAATGCACTGGAAACATGCATGTGAAATAAAGCTTTTATAAAGCTGCAAACACGACCACTCGGGGGTCAGAGGCTGGCAGTGGGAATCTGAAGATGACAGATCTGACCTGACTGTAAAACTGGTTTTTGGGAGGCTGTATTTGACTCCAAAGAATTTATTACGATTAATCAAGAGGACGGAGCTATGATAACAAGAAGAAATGTTGGGATGACACCTTTCTCTGCCAACTGGAATGGTGCAATCGGACATTCAGAGTGTGATGCCAAAGGAAAGCTTTGACAAAGGGTTTAAAGTGCAGCCAAAATCTCAGGGAACCCACGAGATGGACATTGAGATTAAGATTTAAAAGCAGTCTGCTGCTAATCAAACTGTTTCCACCCAACAGGATATTGTAAGTATGATTTCAAACTAAAGCTCTTTAACTGCTACATATCAGCTGTGTTGTTAAAGAGGATAATGTTCCCTTTGTCATGATGCTTCATTAGAGGCCAACACATGAAAACAAAACCATTTCTATGGACTTCCATCCATTTCCTGGGTAAATTATCTAAATCCAGGACATAAAGTGAGGCTTTTCTCGAACTTTAAACCATCCTTTCACCCTAAAATGGATTAGTATACTTGGTTTTGGACAGTTCATCACACTGAATATCTGATCAGGGCACCTTTCCTGTGCAAGCCTCCTAAAGCTTGCTTTTGTAATAACACGGTTCTTTCTGTAAATTAATGTCACTGCTACATGAAGCTGTGAAAGGACTCCTATTACAGCAGCTAAAACTGGACAAAACAAATCCATCTCCAAGGCGACACTGAAGGACAAGCTCAGCGTGCGTCAGTCGGGTTTTTATTGCTTTTTATATAAAATTGTCTTTTTGTGTCAGTAAGTCATTGACTGGTCATATGAAGGTGACAGGCAGCATTTGATTGTGTTGTTCACAGGATAAAGAAAAACTAGATTTCATTTAACTGCAGATTAAAAAATACTGAAAAAACCTTGGATGCTTAGTTTTGGGGAAAATGTCAATTTATTTTAGTTAAATAAATGAGGGATGTGGGTGCATTTTTACTGCTTGATAAGTTTCTTTCACACAAACTCAGGACTTAGAAAGAAAACTAGATCGAAAGACACAAAATGCAGCATTATTTCTCTTTAAAACAATTTTCTTTTTCTTTCTTTCCTAACATCATCATCGGGTTGTAAGGTTAAAGCTTAGACCAGTTCGCTTTCTCTTCCTGTGGTGAATAATGCCTTAAAATGATACTTTAAACGCTTAAAAGAAAAAATAATCGCTTCATCGTTGTATCCTGTTACAGATTGTCGTGAAACTTGATCATATTTGATGTTTGAGTTCTTTAGTTGTGGCCAAAAACATGTTGTGTGCCGTCACAGTGACAAAAACACCAAATTTCCATCATCACCCTCAGATTTAAAGGAATTCCTTTATTTTTATTTTATTTAAGGAAAACAGCTGTGAATTCACACTTTTCTCGATTTCTGACGACAAAATTCGAATCAGATTTTATTTAAATTGATAGGAATGTTAGCCCTGCCTGTACTTTCTGTATGTGTTTATTATCCCGTATAATATCATATATTATATTATATAAATCATTCATTTATTATCCCGTATAATATTATATATTATATTATATATATATATATTATATAAATCATTCAACACATTTGCAAAATGAGGCAAACCTGAGTCAAGATCCTCTCAGTTCTTCACATTAGAAAAATAAATACTGAGTCTATCCGATCTGGCACTGAGACCAAAAACAGCTGCAGAATTATTCTGATTATTTCCAGGTATATTTCCAGATATCACTGGTCCAGTTTGATATCATGCTGGAAAAAAAACGTATATTAGATAGAAGGAAACGTCTAATTTCCAAGATCAAATGTAGCATTCTTTAAAGTTTTTTGTCATAAAGGGCTTGGAGCTGGGAAATGATGAAATTATGAATAATGATGATTTAATGTACGGTGGCCCTGAGCAGTCAGCTTTTAAAAGGCATTTGACTGACGTGGGGAAGAAAAAGTGCCGTTAATGTCAGACAACAGCTTTAGAGGCAGTTTGCAGACATGATTGACATAATTTGACATTTTATTTGGCTTTGAATGCACAGCAATAATATCAGACGTAAACTGGTGAGCAAAGACCTGAAAGCTGCTTTCACCACTGAACACCTGAAGATTTCCTGCAGATTTTCATGGCAGACATGTTCTCACAACTGGAAATATTCAGGGCTGAGCTCACAGGACACAATCCTATTGTATAATAACAGTGGGATACAGTCCAAAGCATCCCTTCCAGGCATTACAAAGCATTTGGACGTCGGAGGAGTTTGCTGCTGAAGCTACAAACATGACTCCTTTCACAGCTTGTGATATTTTTGGGTGAGTCTGTCAGGGCAGTCTGTGTCTCCCTGTCTTTCCCCCTTGTGCCTGATTGCAGATGCAGCACCTGGTGTGTGAGGGTTGGGTCACAGTCGCAGCTCATCAGCCGCCTGCTCCATAAATACACACAACACCAGACTACAGAACTGCTAACACAGGCCTGGCCACGTAGGCTTTCATGTTTTAATGGACCTGCTTCTGCTTTAGCCTGATTCTGTCTGGAAAAATAACTGATGGAGATCAAACCAAAACCAAACTGAGTGACGTAAGGTCGGGGGAACATCACGGCTTTCACAGATGCTGTCATAACAAAGCTTTTTCTTTGTTTTATGACTTCGTTATTGTGTTTTCTACGAGGCATTGTTGGTTAAAATAAATTCCTAATACATTTGGATTAATCCACTTTATAGATGAGAAAGAGGGTCATAACATACTGTTGGGAAGTACCAACTCTGGCACTCTCGCGTGCCATGAATAGTGAGAGGGATTACTGGTTCAATTTAGTTTTTGTACATTTAGAGTCACTTCAGAACAGTCCAATTCATCCACTTTTCTATCCCCACTCCATCCTATTCAGGGCTGCAGGGAGCTGGAACCCATCTCAGCTGCCATGGAGAGGTGCAACCTGGATTTATCACAGTAAATCCAGTTAATCATAATCTAATTAGTTCAAATCCATTAAAAACCAAAATGTTTCAGGCCATACAACACCAATTCATGAAAATTGGCTATCCAAGGAAACTAATAGATCCCATTGAAGGTTTTCTTTGATTTAATCCGCCAACCTGAATATGCAAGAAGCCACAGAGCAGCCTCGACCAGCTGATGATGAGAGGGCAGCAAAAGATGAGCAGCAGGCCAGAGATACCTGCTGAGAGAGAGAAACACGAGTTAATGACAACAATGATGTCATATGTACATGGAGAGGTGCATCATGGGAGCTCCCCCAGCAGGCTGGGCCTATAGCAGCAGAACTATGGGATGTTTCAGGCTCACCTGAGCCATCCCTAACTATAAGCTTTATCAGAAAGGAAAGTTTGAGCCTGATCTTAAAGGTAGAGAGGGTGTCTGCTTCCTGAAGCCAAACTGGCAGCTGGTTCCACAGAGAGGGGCCTGATAACTGAAGGCTCTGCCTCCCGTTCTGCTTTTAGGGGCCTGATAAATGAAGGCTCTGCCTCCCATTCTGCTTTTAGGGGCCTGATAACTGAAGGCTCTGCTTCCCATTCTGCTTTTAGGGGCCTGATAACTGAAGGCTCTGCCTCCCATTCTGCTTTTAGGGGCCTGATAACTGAAGGCTCTGCCTCCCATTCTGCTTTTAGGGGCCTGATAACTGAAGGCTCTGCCTCCCATTCTGCTTTTAGGGGCCTGATAACCGAAGGCTCTGCCTCCCATTCTGCTTTTAGGGGCCTGATAACCGAAGGCTCTGCCTCCCATTCTGCTTTTAGGGGCCTGATAACTGAAGGCTCTGCCTCCCATTCTGCTTTTAGGGGCCTGATAACTGAAGGCTCTGCCTCCCATTCTGCTTTTAGGGGCCTGATAACTGAAGGCTCTGCCTCCCATTCTGCTTTTAGGGGCCTGATAACCGAAGGCTCTGCCTCCCATTCTGCTTTTAGGGGCCTGATAACCGAAGGCTCTGCCTCCCATTCTGCTTTTAGGGGCCTGATAACTGAAGGCTCTGCCTCCCATTCTGCTTTTAGGGGCCTGATAACTGAAGGCTCTGCCTCCCATTCTGCTTTTAGGGGCCTGATAACTGAAGGCTCTGCCTCCCATTCTGCTTTTAGGGGCCTGATAACTGAAGGCTCTGCCTCCCATTCTGCTTTTAGGGGCCTGATAACTGAAGGCTCTGCCTCCCATTCTGCTTTTAGGGGCCTGATAACTGAAGGCTCTGCCTCCCATTCTGCTTTCAGAAACTCTGGGAACCACAAGGAAACCTGCAGCCTGAGAGCAAAGTGCTCTGTTGGGGAAATATCCAACTGTGAGATCTTTAAGATGTGATGGAGCTCGGTCATTAAGAGCTTTATATGTGAGGAGAAGAATCTTAAATTCGATTCTGAATTTAACAGGGAGCCAATGAAGAGAAGCTAAAACTGGAGAAACATGATCTCTGCTGTTAGATCTCATCAGAACTCTGGCTGCAGGGTTTTGGATCAGCTGGAGGCTTTTCAGAGAGTCTGTGGGACAGCCCAATAATAAAGAATTACAGTAGTTCAATCCTGAAGGAACAGTTTCTCTGCTCTGAGACAGGATGTTCCTGATTTTAACAATATTACGAAGGTGAAAGAAGGCAGAAACCTGTTTTATATGAGAGTCAGAGGGCAGATCCTGGTGCCCATTGTTGTAGTGGAAGCCACTGTAAAGCACTGTTGAATATTCTTACGAAGCAGTTGTCTGTTGGAGACGTTTATTCTCCCCTGCAGCCCCTCTGGAACATGGCTAGAAAATAGCTGCACTAAATTTGAATAGATTCAGAGACGTTGTGTGGACAGTCACAAACATCTGCACAGATCCAAAAGATATCTGCTGACACAGAAAGGAAACATTAAGGGACTGGACAAAAGGAAATCGTCTCTCCGGCTGCTTGTCAGGAGTCCTTGAATGCAGGCTGAAAACACTTTACATGCCTTCAGCTTCTTTTTCCAACGTGCAGGTTTAATATGTTGAAAAGGTGTATTCTAAGCCAACCCATGACCTTTTCCAAAGCATAACAAGTCTTTTTGGTCCTACGACATTTGTCATTAGGTATAAATTGACAGTGTAAGGTGTTGATACCGGAGGGTGGGAGCTGTGTTTATGAAACTCTGGCTTGTTCTGTTTGGCCCTGCAGTCGTGTGAATGAAGATGATTATACAGCAGTGAGGGAATGCTTTTCCCTCTGCAGTGCATGTGTGTTTACTGAGTGAATGTATCCCCAGTGGACCTGTGTATGTGTGTGTTTGTGCACGTGTGCTCAAGCCTATGTGTGTTTTTCTGTGTGTACAGTTGGCGTCTTCAGTCCTGGGGGGGTATAAGCCATCCTTAGATAAGCTATCTACAGCACCCAGACACAGTAACTCAGCGCTGATAGACAGTGGTTATCACTGCAACAGTGGACCCCAGGGAGAAGGGGTGGGGGGGCAGTGCAACGACAAAGAAAGAGGAAAAGAGAGTCGAAGAAAGAGTGAGGAGAGTTGAAAGACCTCTGGGAGAGAAGCAGAAGAGTTAGAGACCGCTGACAGAGGGCTTCAACGTATAAAAAGACGAGACAAAAGGTGCCAGAGAGAAAAATAATGTGAAAATATCTAAAATGTGAAGAGAGGGGTCTTCTTCTGGGTTTGACTTCTCTCTCTGGTTCCCTCTCTTAATCCTTGATACAACTATCAATATCTGCCAGCAGGGAGAGTTTGGAAATGTTTTCTGTTATCTAGTGAATGATATCACATCCCTTTCCTGCGATGGCTGACTTTTCCTTCCGTATTCCTGTGAGGCCGTCTTAAACGATAAATACTTTTCATTTACTTTCTTCACAGGGACAACAAACGATAAGAAAATAAAAATTTATAAAGCGTTTATTATGCTTATAAACGCATGGTCTAATATTCAAGAAACAATTCGAACCTTCTTACCTGTCGAATGCTCACTTTTGGCCCTTTTCTCCTTATTAAACTCCCCTTTCCTAATGTCAGTCTGTTCTGATTCGTTCGCTGATTTGGTCAAAAATGGTGACACATAAGCAGCTGCTCAGTTTTTAAAGGTGTACCAAACTAACCACGAGACAGACATTACAGATGTGTTTAATGGTAACAAGAGAAAGGACTAAAAAAGGAAGCGTTTAACGAATCTTTTTGGGAGATGATGACTCCCTTTGATGAGGATTTTTTACTTGTTTTGGATGAGATGAAACAGTTTTCAACAGGAAATACCTGATGTTGTATTTGAGATGAAACATTGCACAAGAGCACTGAGACCAAAACAAACTGCAAAAGAGGAGCAGCTTGTACTGCAGAACCATCTCAGGAGAGCCAGACCGATGGGAACCTGGTCTGTGTGTGAGGCCCAGATGAGGAATGTGGGTTATTCAGAGAAGGAAAGTGAAGGAAAGGCTGAAGGCTCCAAATGTAGGGACCCACCTGAACTAATATGAACATGATTACCTTTGTGTAAAGGGTTAAAAACTAAGTTCATTGAGTGTAGAGGTTAAAAAAAGATGTTAAAAACACATTGAATTCATAGAAATGAAATTATTAAAAACAGTATTCTGTAAATGGAAAATATGTTGTAATTTAAGTAGTTGTACAGCTCATTGAGTGTTAAAAAGTGCATTAAAATTTCTGTTTGAAATGGTTCAAAAAAAGAAAGGAAACAAGACACCGCTATAAATATGTTTTTTTATTTCATTTATTGTATCAGAAAATGGGATTTCAGTCCTCATTTCATTGTGCTGTTGTTGTTTTCGGTAGTAGCGCGATACTCTTTCATGCCAATAGGGGGCGCCTTACGCCTGGGAGAGACTCAAAACCCCTGAATTATCGTTCCTTTTTTCCAACTTACTGATGGTTCTCTGACAGTTTGCCACAAAGTGGGGAGCCACTCTCATTATTGTACCTAAAGGCAGCTTTTATACCCAATCCTGACACCTTCACCTGTCGTCAACTCATCTGCTGATTATAAAATCTTCCAGAACGCTGTTTTTTGTATTTTTCATATATTTTGTTCTTCCTTTCCTGTCCCCCAACTTTTTGTGAGGCATCCCAGCCGAGCTGCGTCTTATTTCTTATTTCTGACCTTTAAATCTAGACTAAAAACGCACTTTTTTAGGGTGGCTTTTAATACCCAGTAGTATGATGACACTTTTATCTTATCTTATTCGATTTTGTTGTATTTTATTGCTTTTACTGTTCTTTTATTGTTTTTTACTTGTTCTTTTCTTTCTTTATTATCTGCTGTAAAGCACTTTGGTACACAGAAATGTTGCAAAGTGCTGTATAAATAAAGTACATTTACATCAAATTTGAAATGTTTCTATTTACACTGAAGTTGGTCAGAATCATTCATTTCATTTTATTAGAAATGTTCTGATCAGAAAAGTTTTGTATTTGTACTTTTTCCTCCAGATATTCTAAATTCTGTACTTACAACTGAGATGTTTCTTATTCTGACCAGGCGTCACCTCCCACCCTGACCCGTACTGTCCTCACCGTGTCTCTCTCTTTCTGTCTCCATTTAATTTTTCCTCCTCGCTTTCACCTTCCCCAATTATCCTGTCACATCCCCTGTATCCCCCGGAGTGTGCATGTGTGTGTAGGCCAGTGTCAGTGCTTCTCTGACATTCCAGTCCTGATAGATAATTGGATGTTGGGTCATGACATCAAACAGGTGCCAGGGGAGATGATGGGGAGGGAAAGAAAGATGAAGAGAGGTACAGAATAACTTTGAATTTCATCTACTTTAATGCCGCAACTCTCCACAAGACGCTGACAAAAACAAAATCTAAAACCTGAAAACTGTAACTTACAGTTGTGGGGAAAAATGAAAACAAAAGTTATTCTCTTTGACGGCGACCACACACACATATTTCCCTGATTTGGGGTTTATTACCTCTGTGTTTATATGAAAAAGAAAGCTGCTACATTTCTAACAACAGCGTAAAAAGCATTTTTGGACAATTCTGAGAAAAATCTTTAATATTCAGCGTTATATTCCACATATATGCTGATGTCACATCTCTATCTTTTGACTTAACATCCAAAAGCTACTTTATGAGGTACACATTGCTAGTAAAAGGTTGGACTACATCTCAGACTCTACAGGCCTCAGTTAGCATGTTAAAGGTTAAAGGTCACCCCAAGGTGAAAAAGCCCAGAGCTACATCTCAGACTCTACAGGCCTCAGTTAGCATGTTAAAGGTTAAAGGTCATACATCTCAGACTCTACAGGCCTCAGTTAGCATGTTAAAGGTTAAAGGTCATACATCTCAGACTCTACAGGCCTCAGTTAGCATGCTAAAGGTTAAAGGTCATACATCTCAGACTCTACAGGCCTCAGTTAGCATGTTAAAGGTTAAAGGTCATACATCTCAGACTCTACAGGCCTCAGTTAGCATGCTAAAGGTTAAAGGTCATACATCTCAGACTCTACAGGCCTCAGTTAACATGTTAAAGGTCAAAGGTCATGACAGCACAGTTAGAAAAAGACTGAACAAGGATAGCTTGTTTGGAAGGGCTGCAGGAGAAAGCCTCTTCTCTCTAAAAAGAACATGGCAGCACAGCTTAGGTTTGCAAAGCTGCATCTGAACAAAGCTCAAGACTTCTGGAACAATGTCCTTTGGACAGACCAGAGCAAAGTGGAGATGTTTGGTCCTAATGCACAGCAGCACGTTTGGAGGAAACCAAACACAGCATATCAGCACAAACACCTCATACCAGCTGTCAAGCACGGTGGTGGAGGGCTGATGATCTGGGCTGGTTCTGCAGCCACAGGACCTGGGCACCTTGCAGTCATTGAGTCCACCATGAACTCCTCTGGATACCAAAGTATTCTAGAGTCAAATGTGAGGCCATCTGTCCCACAGCTAAAGCTGGGCTGAAACTGGCTCATCAACAGGATGACCTTTCTTTCTCATGTATCTGTAACTCTGCAGGTTACAGGTCACAGTTCAAACAAACAAAACACCACTTGCGTTACACAATGCAGCATTCAATGTCTGTTTCATGGCTAGTTGTAGTTTTTCAGGCAACTATGGCCTCACACACAGCAGCTTTAAAGAGTAACTTCTCACCAGGCAAGAAAACAAAACCTTGTTTCATGCCGTCTTTGGTTAAAAGCTTCATGTCGGTTTCACCTCTGAGTATTGGCAGCATCACTGAAATAAGTTTTGTAGCCACCTCCAACAGAGATGTGTTGTTCTGGAATCATCTCAGAGAGGTTAAACCACCAGGTGTCAGCAAAGGCAAGATTTTCATGTGTATTCCTGCAACTCTGAGATGAAATGTTGACACATCAGAGAAGCCTGACATCCAACATGCTTCTTGTTTTCTATTAAAGTCCTCAAATTGGTGGGAGTTAAGTGCATCTCATTCAGGAAATGTCACTGTCACACAGTGTGGAGCATTCATGCACCAGAAAAGCTTTCATTTCCCGAAAAGGGAAATTCTTGCTATCATATGTTAACTTTGACAGGCTGCAAGTGACACATTTAACCTTCAAACAACACTTAAAATAGAGACATGTGTCAGGGGTGGAAAGAGAACGAGGTTGCTGTGGTCCACAGGTGCCACTTTACCACGAACGCCCCGCTGAAACAAAGCCTTGAAAAGCAGCAAAACTGAGCGTACATGAGCACAAACATGGTTTCCCCATTAGTTCAATAACCAACAGACGTGCTCTGACACAGACGGAGACAGAAATCTTCAGCCGTTACATGGCACAGTGTGCAGGCCTCATGGCAGGTCATGGCAGGTCAGATTTCCTGTTCATGTAAACATGATGGTCAGCCTTCTGACCCGCAGATTCAGTCCCACATGAGGGGCTGGACACTGTTACATGCTGAATTAGACAAAACACAGTCATTTTTGTTGTTGTGCAGAACCTTCAATGCTTTTTCCATCGCTCTGTTGCACCACTATCCCTCCAAATGGTTACATTCATGTTGGTTTTTATCAGCTACTGTGTGCTCCTCGGACTGCAGGGATGATTACTTTGGTTCGTTGCCTCCTTTGGTTTCTGGATGGATTAATCAAAGAATAATGACAGCTAGATAAAGAGTCTGAACCATAACCGGACTGTCTCAGTTAATCAGGTTTCCTACCTGTACACAGTTTAACATGGACATGTTCTCGTGGCTGAGCAGAAGGCCACTTCACTTCTTTAATTAGTTCCTGAAGTAGAAGACCGAGAATAGGAATAAAATTCTACTCATTAGCATATCACTTATCAGAAGATGAACCAACAAATGTAGCTGTGAGAGCTTCTCAGCATGGTTTGAATGTGCCTTTGATCATTTAGATCCCTACTCTGACTCCACTGCTTGATGATTAAATCAATTTAACAGCTGAAATAAACATGTGACTTGATAAATGGGTTTTTGCTTCTCTGTGAATATGAACTGCACTTCCTGTGTAAATCTTACTTAATGTCTTTGGTGCAAAAACGCCTCAATGATCTAAGGCAGAACAAGAGGCAGCCTTAAATCTCGATGCAGGGATTTCTATAGAGAACAAGAGATCAGTGGTTGTATGGTTAGCCTGGAAAAGACCAGACGTGCTCCTGTACTCCAGGGTGGTAGAAATAATGTAAAAATCAGAGGAAAGGCACTTGTCAGAAGCACCGCGGATCTCTTACTAAAGGTTTATCTCCCCATTCTGCAGCTCTGCAAGTGTATGCCCTGTAGAGAAGAGCAGCAATCGCTCATATTATGAACACCTCAACCTCCTTCAACAGAAAGAGTTTTCTTTTCTCCTCAGGTACTTTGAGACACCTCATCAGTCACTCCCTGTGCAGTCTGGCCCCACCCCACCGGTCCCTGTAGTGTATTGCGAGTCTTTTTAGGTCTCTGTGGTCTCATGGCTCATTCTCTCTGTGCAGTCGAACTGAAGTCCAGTTACTATACTTTAACTGATGGAGAGTCTTGACAAATAGGCTAATTTCAGCTTTTTATCTGCTTGCATACGGTTTGAACTTACAAGACAGAGTTTATCTCTGCTTTCACACAGCAGCTTTATATAAAATGCACTTCTCAACATAAACAAACCCAAACTAATCTTTTTTCTGTCAAACTAGAAAGCATCCTTTTGCAAACAAAAGGTGATGGACCTAAAAACAACATTCTCCATTTCATAAATCAGCTGAAATAGCTCAGTAAACAAATTGTGGTTTCCCGCAGATACATGCACTGTGCGATGTTTGCAGGAACGACACAAGCAATCCTGACGTGGGATGGTGCACGAGTGATGCGATGCATAATGAAGAGGCTGATATATTTGCTCTTTATATCGAAAACTTGTGAATCCTGAAGCTGTAGATGAATGCAATTTCCTCCAAACTCTGCATGCTGATTAGAAACCTGGTGCTCTCTTATTCAGGCTGCTTATCAGCTCCATGCACAAGCAGAGAACATGATGATCAAAGAGGGAAATTGAATTAGTCTCACTCATCCCAGCATATTGTTTTAGGTCTTGTGGGTTGGAGCAAATCTTCTGGGATTTATTGGACTGTTGTTTCTGCCTGTATTGCCCTGTTTGCTCTTCCTCTATTTATTCTGAATGATATTTGTGAGCGATGCCCACACTGGAGAGGATGCGCCAGCTGTGCACTCTTAGTGTGCTAAATCATTGAGAAAAAACTTAAATCTCTGCATTGTAGGAATCCTGTTAACAGAAAAAAGGCTTCCAAAGGTATTCATCCCACTTGGCGTTTTTCCCCATTGTTTTTTGTGTAATTTAAATTGGTGACATGGAGTGGAAAACATCATCTGAAAACTGAAAAGTGGTGCATTCGTATGTATTCTGCAGCTTTATTATGAAGCCCCTAAATGAGATCTGGTGCAGTCTGAGATCTGAGTTTAATTTCTCAGATGATTTTATGTCCATGTGACATTATTGTGGTTATTAACTTGTTTCCCTGTTCCAGCAGGTATCCTTTGAATGGTGTTATGGTGTTTTTCCCCCCTCTTTTCCCTCTTTTCTGTCTTCTCAAACCCCAGCTGGTCGAGGCGGATGGCCACCCTTCCTGGTTCTGGTTCTGCCAGAGGTTTCTTCCTGGTTCTGCCAGAGGTTTCTTCCTGGTTCTGGTTCTGCCAGAGGTTTCTTCCTGGTTCTGCCAGAGGTTTCTTCCTGAGTCTGGTTCTGCCAGAGGTTTCTTCCTGGTTCTGGTTCTGCCAGAGGTTTCTTCCTGGTTCTGCCAGAGGTTTCTTCCTGGTTCTGGTTCTGCCAGAGGTTTCTTCCTGGTTCTTCCAGAGGTTTCTTCCTGGTTCTGGTTCTGCCAGAGGTTTCTTCCTGGTTCTGCCAGAGGTTTCTTCCTGGTTCTGGTTCTCCCAGAGGTTTCTTCCTGGTTCTGGTTCTGCCAGAGGTTTCTTCCTGGTTCTGGTTCTGGCAGAGGTTTCTTCCTGGTTCTGCCAGAGGTTTCTTCCTGGTTCTGGTTCTGCCAGAGGTTTCTTCCTGTTAAAGGGAGTCGTTCCTTTCCACAGTCCCTCAGGCTCAGGACGGGAGATTGGACTGAAGACAAGTTTCGGTCCAATCTGTTGGTTTCCTTAGCTCGGATATTATTTTTTTAATTGGCTCCATATGAATTAATTGGATTATGATTACAATTAATTGAATTCCAATTGGCTTGAATTGGACTTTATTACTTAAGTGCCTTGAGATGACAATTGTTGTAATCTGGCGCTTTATAAATAAAATTGAATTGAATTGAATTACCTTAAGAAGTCACAAGATTATCTAAATAAAGTTCACCTGTGTGCAATCTAAGTGTCACATGATCTCAGTATATGTCCACCTGTTCTGAAAGGCCCCAGAGTCTGAAGCACCACTAATTCTATGTAGCTTATTGTTAGCTTTTTATAAAGCTGTTATATCTTGATTTATAAGTCGCTTTGGATAAAAGCGTCTGATAAATACAGAAACAGAAACATAATCAGGAGGCCAAAGGAGCTCTCCAAGTCAGGGACAAAGCTGTTGAGAAGTCCAAATCAGGGGTTGGGTTCTAAGAAACATATCTGAAATTTTACTAATTTTTACACGATTAAATCTGTCATCACAAAAAGGAAAGAATATGGCACCACAATAAACTGCCCCCCAAAACTCACAGATCGGTCAAGGACGGCATTAATCAAAGAGGCAACAAAAAGTCCAAAGGTGAAGGAGATGGAGGCTGGTGTAGCTTTCCTTAGGTCCACTATAAGCTGTAGACTCCACAAAGCTGGGCAGGAAACGTTGCAAAATGCATGTGGTGGACTCTTAAAACATGTGGAAGAAGGTCCTTTTTTTGGCCTCCATGTCAGATGCAAACTCACCAAAGAACATCATCCCCACAGTGCAGCATGACAGCTGTGGGGACTGAGAAACTGGTCAGAACTGTGGAAATGATGGATGGTGCTAAATACAGCGAAATCCTTCAAGAACGCCCGTTTCAGTCATCCAGAGATTTGAGACTGTAATAGAGGTTCACCTTCCGGCGGGTCAGCGACCCTCAGCATAAAGCACGACTCGAGTGGTTCAAGGGGAAACGTTTAAATGTGTTGGAATGGCCTCATCCGCCGAAAGGAATGACTTTAAGATTGCTGAACACCAGCAGAGTTTCACTGTAAGGAACGGGCAAGAATCCCAGTGCTTCGATGTGCCAAACTCATGGTGATACAGAGCCTCAGGGACCCTGAGGGACCCTTAGGAGCTCTGCAAAGTACTGACTTTGGGGGTTGATAGATATGCATGCACCACTATCTTTTGGTATGTTTTTTTATTTAAAGTCACCTGAAAATCTGTTTATGTTGTAGGTTGTTATGCAAAAAAAAGGTGAGATTATCTTTCAAGCCGCTGTCCATGAACACCTCAGGTCCTTGAATAAATTGTTCAGGTAATTTACATGTCAAAATGACTTCATTTTAGTGTGAGGCACCAAGCATAATCACTGCAAAGCTGATGAAACATGCATGTAATGCATCTCTTTGCAACTAAATCAGCAACTCAAGGGCTGACTGATTTGTACTGAATATGAATTTATACTCTTTATCATTAAACTGTCTGGGAATAATTCTTAAAAACACAAGAAGAACTGAGTGTAGCTTTGAGCATCCCAACCAAAATGACTGAGTAGTAATTTACCTATTCTTCTTTAAATGTTTAAACGGCTTGATTTACACGTGTTTCTTGATATTTAACCAGCTGACAGCTTTACATCCAATTATTACTGAAGTGTTTGAGGATCGAGGACGAAGTAAACAATGGTTCGGTGCTTACTATTCTGTAGTTTTATTTACCTTTATGTAGGTTTAAATTACTACTTTTCACTGCAGTCTGAACAGTTGGCTGGTTTCTAAAGCTTCACTTTCTCACTCAGATATGAGGATTTCCTTTTCAGTTAGCATGAAGGCTACAAAGCTACCCTGATCCACAGAGCTATTGACTGAACTTTAATCAATTGTTTTTCTTATAAAAGTATATCAAACAACAACGGTTTTATGTGAAATGTGTAAATACATGTGATTGAGCTTGACTGTCTTACTCTGATTAACACAATCGACCACAGTTTTCCTTCAAATCTACAATTTAAAAGCATTAAAAGCCTCTAAACATTTCTCAATCTGTGTGTTTATGTTTGTTTTATACTAAACTGCAGTAACTTTTATGTGCATATATGTAATGAGATGGTTAAATGAAAGAGATAGTAAGTGTTCCAGATAGTTAAGTTTGATTTATCTATCCAGGCTCATCAAATATGTGATCATGACAGGCTTCTGATGATTGAAGACTTCTACTAAAAGCAGCTGCCTTTAAAATCTTACAGATTACGTATTAATATAGAAAGACAGTCAGACGAGGACCAAGAACAGATAACAGGGATGTCCAAGGACACAAATACATGTCCTCGGGATGTTATCTGCAGGATGCTCAGTATCAGAAAGTCAAATGCATGACTGACGGAGCCAAACACCTGCATTAAGAAGAATTCCACATATCAGTGTTATCTTTTAGCTAGCTGTTGTGGAGGGGGGGTTGAAACTAGTATTCTGACACATATCTTCTAAGAAAAGTGAGTGATTTCACGGATGTGCAGGTGAAAGCACACAAACATGCAACATGTTGGTTAAATGAGGCAGAAAAGTCCCGACATTCTCCTGATGGCTGAGGGAAGGAACTAGCATAGCTAGCATAATGTTAGCTTGAATGTTGTTTAGGGAGCTGGTACTGGACCCTGTAAATGTCACATGGGCGTCCAGGGAATATACTTCCTGGAGTAAATTCATTAAGAGATCCGACAAAAAGCTGTTGGTTACTTTGTATAATAGTGTCTAATAGTGCCTAACTTGGTGTTAATGGGAAGGTGGGTCCATGGCCAAATGTACCTTTAGTAAAACTTATTTCAACCATCAACAATGAGCAAAAGACTTCTACTGTTACCCTACAGAGGCAAGAAAAAGAAAGAAAACATCATCCAGGGAGCACAAAGGTGGTGGAATTTCACTGCCTCCTCCAGGAACTGCTTTTTAATGATGGCCATTTTCTTCCTGAGGCTGATAACTTTCTTCTCTTCACTTTTTCTTATTTTCAGTTCAGACTTTAGTTCTGTCTCAGTAGACTAAAGCCACTGAAGTATAGAGACTCCACAAACAGCCACCTTCAGCGTGTCCCACGTTACTGATTCTCACAGCAGAAAATCTTAACGCTTTCCTGATGTTGAACTGATTTTCATGCTGATGAAAGTTTTCCTTCTCTTGCTGTGATTGGCTGCAGATGTAACCCCGAAAACACTTTGCTTTGCATCAGGTCTGAATACTGAACCATGGCTACGGATGGTGGCCTGTTTAAGAAGATAATACCATGGCTAAGACAGCTCAAATGTGCACCAATGCTACTACCTCTATTTACAGTTTCATAGCCATTTTTTTTCTTATTCTTATTCTTCTTATTCGCATGTTTCTGTGGGGGGAGTCTCTCCACACGCCAGACACAAAAAGTGTGACCAGTGAGCGTTCAGCAACAGAGGCACAGTGTCAGAGGGCTTCACGGCACACTCCCACTTATTGCTGGTGGGTTTTGAATGGCCTCGAACCCTCCACATGGGTGAAAATGGGAAGGAAGAAGGTGTAGAGAGTGGAAATAAACTGAGGCGGATTGAGACATCAGGGGCCTGGATGGAGGAATGTTAGCCTCAAACATCCACATATAAGAATGTCCCTTTATCTGGAAACAGCATGCTTAAACCTTTTCCTGCCTCCTGTCCTCCCACTTATACTGAATCAGAGGACAACTCCCGTGTTATTGAATTGTTGCGTCAGCTTAATGATCTCACTTCAAAGTTGTATTCTATTTACCACCTCAGTAATAAAGCTTATTCATTTCTAATTCCCAGCGAGACCAGAGGTTTAACCAGGGATTTGAGTAAAGCCCACAGCTCGCATACTGCTTCATCAGGACTTTTCGGGATGCTTAATGTGTGTAATTTCAGCTTTGACCAGTGTGTGTGTGTGAGGGCATTTGTGAATCCAGGCTAAGCTTTCTCCCATGTAATGACACATTGATTTTGTCTGTCTTTATTTTTCTCTTGTCGCTCTTCACTTTGTCTGCCTGTGAGTAGTTTGGGAAGCTGAAAAGCTAAGAAATCAGCAGCAGGAAATGACCAGTTTCACTCTAAATTGTCACAGCTGACTAAACAAAAATTTCCTTCCTAAATGAACCTCCAGGGTAAGACTCGGCTGATGCAGAGATCCCCACTCCCTCGTGACACAAGGCTTCAGTTTTCCATGATAAGCTTTCAGCATATTTAAAACGGGAATGTTGAAGAATGATCTGAGCAGCATTTGTTCTGGATTGTGGCAAGAAAAGCATATCGGTCTGCTCCTATGTCGGTAAAAGTATTGTAAATGATTCCTTTAAGGTGTCAGGTCTTGTAGTTTTGAATCACGTTTTGTCTCGTCACTTCCTGTTTTATTTTGAAATTAACCTCCCTCTCGTTTCAGATACCTTGCCCTTCCTCCTGTATCACGTGTCTGATTGTCTTCCCTGTTTCCCTTAGTCCCTCATGTGTTCAGATAGTCTGTGTCTCCCTCTGTCCCGGGCCAGTGTGTTGAATTTGTTTCCTTGATTTGTTTGGTTCATAGCGACCATAATCTTGTAAAGCAAAAGATCTTGTTCTGATGCAGTCCCTTTTTCAGAGTGGTTTTTGCTGATAATTTGTCATAGTTTAAGATCACGTGGGTCTTGTAATAGCCTGTTTGGACTGATTCTTGTTTTCTTTCTATACGTTTATAGTCTCTTTGTCAGAGGAGTGTTTTTTCGTTATTAGATTAAAGTTTATAGCTACTCCATTAGAAGCATTTGTCAGGACAATTTGTTCTGGATTGTAGCAAGAATAAATATAAAAGACATTTGCATAAAGCAAGCATATTGGTCTGCTCCTATGTCGGTAAAAGGATTGTAAATTATTCCTTAAAGGTGTCAGGTCTTGTAGTTTTGAATCACGTTTTGTCTCATCACTTCCTGTTTTATTTTGAAATTAACCTCCCTCTTGTTTCAGATACCTTGGTCTTCCTCCTGTATCACGTGTCTGATTGTCTTCCCTGATTCCCAAAGGGTTTCCACCTGTTTCCCTTGGTCTGTGTCTCCCTCTGTCCCAGGCCAGTGTGTTGAATTTGTTTCCTTGATTTGTTTGGTTCATAGCGACCATAATCTTGTTAAGCAAAAGATCTTGTTCTGATGCAGTCCCTCTTTCAGAGTGGTTTTTTGCTGATAATTTGTCATAGTTTCAGATCACGTGGGTCTTGTAATAGCCTGTTTGGAGTGATTCTTGTTTTCTTTCTATAGGTTCATAGTGTTCTTTCGTTATTAGATTAAAGTTTATAGCTACTGCATTAAAAGGAGGGTTTTGTTTTCTGTTAAAGTTTTTATAGAGACTTTTAGGAGAGCGGTAAGTTAAGCTGTAGTTTGATATAGCCTTTGTTTTATAGTCACACTCTCCTCTCGATAGATACTGAGTTAGGAGTTTTATAGCCCACTGCTTTGCTCTATGAAAGAGGTCACGAGTGATTATTATTATTATTATTATTAATAAACACTTATTGATGAAGATCCTGCATCTGTGTCCTGTGTCTTCATGGTTCGTGACTATGGACAATCGTGCAATTAATTGCAATTAAACATTCTAATAATTTGACAGTCCTACTTAGTCTTTTTATGTAAAAATTGTGTTACGAAGACCAAAATGAGTTATTTCCTCTTACAGAAGAAACTGCTTTTGAACGTCCTGCTTCTATTTATCTCGCTGTTTATACCGATCACATGACCACTGGTTAAGTGGTGTGCAGACTTGTCACAACCAGTTAAACTCACCTGCATCTGCAGCTGCCGGGTTTAAGTGCTGCTAAGGCCAAAACAAAAACAGATTAGAGCCTGGCCAGGTGGCTTGTCCAGTGCTCAGATGCCCATTCACAGGTTTTCCGCTTTCCTCAGAAAGTTAATTTTATTCGACTTTATTCTGTGGATTCGCTGCTTAGTTTTATGTTCATGCAACTCAGCTCTGACACCATTACACTGTGAATAACCACCAAATCCCCTGCAGCTGCTGCTGTTATATTATTGAATATAATTTTAACACCTATTAGCACTGATTAGGTGCAGATATGTACACCGTATTTAATGATGGCCTCCGATGATGCAAGTCAAAACAGGGGAAAGATAATGAAGGCACAGCGGTGCCAACGCTTGACCTGTAGCATTAAAATCATCAGCGAGAAGACGCATAAAGTGAATATGTTTATAAAAATGACATATTCAGAAAGAGAGCATTAATATTCATGCTGGCCAATGCAAGCTTGTTCCATCCTGCTGCACTGACACAAAAATTTAGCCAAGTATTTCGAGTATAGCCACAAGATGGGAAGAAACTATCGACTTTCTGGAGAAAATCTTTAAGGATTTCTGTGACGGGCAATTTAAACGTCTTCATACTTTCATAAGATGGCTTCATGTACCCTGACTGAAGGGCCAAGTAGATAAAAAATCATGTTTCACAGGAGCCAAACACAATGAATTCAGACTGTTTGTGTGGTTTCTGTATCTTGCTGCTCAGATAAACAGTGGCGCCCACTGACCAAAACCTGAATTATTTGAGGCAATGTGCTTCTCGAGCTTCTCGATTCCATAGATTTCCACTTGCGGTGAAGTGTTCTTGTGTTTGGTGCAACTCACATTTTGCACCGGGTTTTGAAGCGCTGCTTCCCTGTGAAGATTCAATCAGACGCGTCTTTGAACATTCATGAAACACCGACTGACAGTTTTTTGGATGAATCATGTTACACTAAATCCTCTAAAGCTCCTCAGCTTTAGAGTTATGCTAAAGTATTCCTTCTGTTCAAATGGGAGAGATTACAGTTCGACTATGTCCTGAACGACAGGATCCTTAAATCATCTCTGAACTGTCACCGGAGGCAAAGGGAAATAATCGAATTGGATTATTTAATTAATTTAAGCATTTAGCGCTGGTGGTTGGGTGCAGAAATCTCAAGGCTCCATTTCATCCATCCAGTTGGGTAACAAGTGTCACTTTTTTAATAAAAATGGGACATTTCACCTGGAGTTTAATTTCTCAGATGATTTTATGTCCATGTGACATTATTGTGGTTATTAACTTGTGTTTCCCTGTTCCAGCAGGTATCCTTTGAATGGTGTTATGGTGTTTTCCCCCCTCTTTTCCCTCTTTTCTGTCTTCTCAAACCCCAGCTGGTCGAGGCGGATGGACACCCTTCCTGGTTCTGCCAGAGGTTTCTTCCTGGTTCTGGTTCTGCCAGAGGTTTCTTCCTGAGTCTGGTTCTGCCAGAGGTTTCTTCCTGGTTCTGCCAGAGGTTTCTTCCTGGTTCTGGTTCTGCCAGAGGTTTCTTCCTGTTAAAGGGAGTCGTTCCTTTCCACAGTCCCTCAGGCTCAGGACGGGAGATTGGACTGAAGACAAGTTTCGGTCCAATCTGTTGGTTTCCTTAGCTCGGATATTATTTTTGAATTGACTCTATATGAATTAATCGGATTATAATTACAATGAATTGAATTCCAATTGGCTTGAATTGGACTTTATTACTTAAGTGCCTTGAGATGACAATTGTTGTAATCTGGTGCTAGATAAATAAAACTGAATTGAAATTGAATTGAGTATTTGAGGCCACACTTCCCCATATGTTCACACTGCCTCCGCCGTGTCTGACGGATGCTTTGGGTCCTGAATCTCTGCCTTTCTCAGGCTTTGTTGCAAAGTCTGCTCTGGTCTTTCTGTTCATGAGTGTCACCGGGGGATTGCATTTCAAATTAAAACGGCAAGTACCACTTGGTTACTCTTTTTGATAAGGATACATCCAGCTGCTTCAGAGTGTTAATGCTCGCTTTGTTCCAGGGACTCAAAGGAATGAATTCTACAGTCTTTCATTTCTTTTTTTACCTCATTGCTGAACAGTTCGAATCTTCCTTCTGAAAATTACCAGGACTTTGACCTGGCTTCTAAACTGTCTGCTACCATAACTCCGATCCTTCATTTTTATCAACACTTCTTAGGACTACATGTTGAGTTTCCACGATCTGTGACAATTGTTTTCCAAACTGACCTTTTCAAGAGCCGCCCTGCTGAAACAGACAGATATGTTTACATTCAGAGGCATTAAGAGACAAATACAGAAGAATGAAGAACACACAGCAGTCAGAGTAAGACCGCAGGAATTAGAGCAGAGTGTTCAGGCTTCACAACCTCTTTGAAGTGGTCCCAGTAGAGTGCCTGTGTAGAAATCCCTCCGTTAGCTCTCCTATAGCTGCAAGTAGCCACATAACAGCAGCTATGAGCTAACAGAGCTATAGCACACGTTCATTCATTCATTCTTCTTAAAGTATTGGTGAAATAAAGACAGATAATGCCTTATTTAGAGGTTGCATCCTCTAAGCCCCGTTCTCTCCGTTATATGGATCTCCAGTTATCTAAATATCTTCCGAAGGACGCCGACTTTCACCAAACTGTTCTCGGTGAGCAGATGAACGTATTTCATGCCAGAAATAAGGTTTAAAAACACCGGAGTTCCCCTTTAATGGACCAAATGATGCTGAACAAGAAGCACGGGATGATTTAGGTAGAGACTTACACGAACATGTGCAGAGAAAGCTGTTAACAACTCTACCAAACAAGAAAATGGTGCAGCCATGGATACGGCTGACAGGTTAATAAAATATAAAAGTAAACTGTTCTGTTCTGGCTTTATCTCCTCGAACTTGCTCCTTTTGGTGCTGCAGCTCCTCCTTTGTGTATCTCTGGATCCATTGTTCTAAACTGAAGGGACTCAAAGCTCTTTTTATCTATCTGCTGAAGGTTCAGATTGGTGTGCAAACGGCTTTTACTCATGTTTCCACGAGGATATTTGTGTGTTTGTGTTAATTGGGTGAACAAAACTGACTGGTGCTGGTTTCTAAATGAGCTCTTAGACATTGATAGATGAGGGAATCATGCAGGAATAGTGTTTTTCAGTGCAGGCAAACTGGTGTTTTTGGGTGGATGACGTCATAATTGGAGGATTTTTAAAAGCAAACCAGCTTTTAAAGAGGTTAACACACACTCCTTGTTGTTGGTAGTAATAACAACCAGAAAATTCTCTCATTTCACATGAGATAAATGTTTACTTTAAGCAGATTTTTACTCGTAACAAGGTCATCGTTTTACATTTAATTCCACATCCAACATGCATCATTAGACACAGTTCAGTGAACTCCAGCTAATTGTCTTTTGTGTTCTGGCATGATGATGTCTGCTTGCAGCTGCTGCTTGTTTCCTGCAGACACCAACAAACCTGCACAGGCTTAAACATAGCCTCATTAATGTGGAGAAACATTTTATTCTGAGCCATTCATTTCCTCTCCGACTTCACGCATCATTTTCTCGTGTAGTAATTTATTATTTAGACTTTTTGTTGTAAAAACAGAAAAGTTTTTGCACTCATTTAATTTACCTATGAAGGAAAGAAATGTTTGTTTTAGGCTGCTGTGTCAAACAGAGAAAAGCAGTCTTTTCCACATGCATAGCCACAGAAAACAGCCATGTCGATGTCTGAAATGTGGCAGCTCTGGATGAACACATGCACCTTCCTTCTTTTCATAATTTGAGCAAATAAAACATGGCGGTGTGCAAATCTGCAGCCATCTGTCAAACATTGTTCTTCTGAATGCTGAACACCGAGAGAGGAAATGAGTCTGAGGAAAGGAAAGACTTCATTTGTGTCTAACTCTAAGCTTTAATTTAGTCAAAGAAAAAAATCAATATTTTGTTTTTATTGGTTATTACAGAGTACTTAAACAGGGAAGATGAATAGAGAGTTTTCCAACAGGGCTGCTTTGGCTGTGGCATAAACCTTGTGTTTATTGCACCCATTTTAATTTTAAATCTACCTTATTTCCACACAATGGATGCGAGTAAGCTGAAGTTATTTATAAGTTACAGTGATTAAAACAATGAACACTAACTCTGGTGGAATCATCAGCAACATTAGCTTAATTTGCAAGAGTAATAAGTTGCACCAGACAAATAATAAAAGAGACACAAGCTGCTTAAAGACTCTACTGTGGACTTCTATCCTGCTCTGGTTGTAGATTTGGTCAAATTCAGCAAAACGCAGCAGTAATTCAGATAAAAGAAAACCAGTTTAAAGCAACGCTCAAAATAAGAGTTCATACTGCCGGATGGATGGAAATTATTTAAACAAAGAAACATCTCCTTCTAAGTGTTGTCTGAATAACTGATGGAGAAAGCCATCTGTTTTACTGACATGATGCTAATAAGCAAGTGCCCCGAAGTGTCTTCAAAGCAGGTCTGGCTCCCATAGATTCAAATAAAAAGAACTTCTCTCGTGACATACAAAAGTTAGCTTATTTCCCTCAATAATCCCCCATAATTTAACCCCTTAAAATTCCTGCAATTTTCGCCTGAAACGCCTAAAAAAGGCGTTTTTTAGGCGGCTTTAACAGCTTTAAAGTAAATTTAAAGCTGTTCTTGAACCATTTGGAGTGGAGGGATGGTCTGATGGAAGTGCTGAAAGTTTGCAGAAGCCTTATTGGAGTTGAATCTGTTCTTGGAGTGAGGCTTCATAGACGTACTCTGACAGGGGGGCTGAGGAAAAGCCCAGATTTGTCGTTAAAGTTAAAGGGTTAATCGATATTCACCCTGAAACCAATGCACCTTTTGTCCCAGCAGCTGTCAAGGATCCTTCTGCAGCTGCACCGTCATGCCTGAATATGGTCACTTCTGGCTCCAGAAAGGCCATCAAGATGAAAGTTAAAGTCAAAACTCCAGGCTTCAAAACTTCTGTTTACAATCCAAAGAGATTTTAGAGGCTTCATCCATTCAATTATCTACAGTCTATGCTTGCCAGTCATCTTACCCCTGATGGCGGGAAACCCACGGGGCGCTTTGATGATCTGTGCTGTTTGGAAATATGTGAGAAGGAAAGCATTTCCACACTGAATAAGAACCAAAGTTGTATTCGGAACAGAGTACACTGTTATTAAAGGCCTACTTTTACCATCTGTTATATCTATATGTAGTTTAATTATCTAACTCTCCCCGGATCACCAAAGTGCATCAGTTACATGCGTAAAAGCAATGTTCATTAATGACCAGAAACACTCATTTGACAGCAAAAATACTGTGTTTTTACTGCTCTGGTCCATATTCATGTGCTAATATTAAAGGCCGTGCAACAAAAATCCAGCTGACATGCAGAGAACCAGCCCATTATTTTCCCTGACAAGGCTGCAGTGACATTTTATTATTTCTGATCGCAGGATTCCTCAACCAGTGTTCATGGAACTCCAGGAGAAAAATATTTTCCCCTCTGCAGGCTGCCGGCTGACGCTTTGGATTACAGCTGCATCCTCCGGAAACTCATTGGTATTCTGCTGCTTCACCGCTGTGGAAGTAGGGGCAAATATAATGAAACTTGTAGTTGTTTGCTGGCATAATCAATGAAGCAGGGAGAGAAGAGAAAAAAGGGACAGGCTGAGGATATGGAGAGGTGAATACGGAGGGAGGGGGGGACAGGAAGGGTAAAATCAAGGAATAACAAGTGAAAGATGGTGAAAGTGGATGTAAAAAAAAAGGTGGAGGGGAGGGGAAATGAGCAAAAGCAAAGTGTGATAAGAAAATGGAAAAGAATATGGAAAAAAGGGAGAAAATGAGATTAGAAGATACAATTATTAATGAGAAATGAAAAATGAGCGATGCAAGCGAAAGAGACAGAAAGGAGGTGAAGAAGAAGAAGGAGGAGTTGGCCTCAGCTCATGTCCTTGTTTCCTTGTTTTCTCCTGCAAATGAATAATTAATGAAAGGTTTAGTTTCCCATTACCTGCTGCACACACACACTGAAACAGAGCAAAGTGTGTGAGACATTCACACGTGAAGCTGTCCTCATAAGAGAACATGTGAAGAGACACATTTTACATGCTTTGTGTGGAGCATAGTCATCATCTGTGGTAATTCCTGTTAATCACCACTAATCTCTTTAACATTCAGTCTATGACAGGACAGCACACTCACAGGAGCCTCCGGAGGCTGAAGTGTGCGTTGAACAACTCACGTCTGCAGTCGCCATGACGATCGGAAAAGTGGGCGGAGACGGGAAATGACACCTTTTATAAAAAGCAGATATGTGTAGAGTAAAAGTGGCAGCGTTTGTAAGTGTGTGCCAGGCAAATTCCCTGCCTGCTTTGCATTAAACGGGGTTTCAAATTCACAAGAACTCGTTAAAAGTTGGGTTCAAACAGATTAAAACTGTTCAGGTTCATGGTTAACCATCTGAAATTTAGGGGCAAAATGAACTAGTTCACGTTCTTTTCTCACTTTTTTTAAGAGCTCTGAATTATCCTCCATATAAAGAACATAGTGTCGTGGAATGCTGTGAAGTACAGGAGCATGGACTCTGCATCTATCTCAGGAGATACGTGCACATTTCTGAATATATCCCACTTATCACTAACCTTCAGGATAATCTAAATCGACTGAAAAAAATAGATGACCTGCTCTGATTTGATCACTTTCGCACGCCGACGGCAGCCTTTTATCCAGCAGAGGCTCTGCTCAAACACAAACGCCAAGACAAAAGTTCCTGTTAGCTGACAGGTATTCTTCCTGCTGCCATCACAGCCTTCAGATTCAGCTTACAGGTCTCACTCTTTTCTGCTTTTCTTCTGAAACCTGCTTCAGTTTCCGTCATGCTGTAGGACCTTTGCTGCGTAGACCTGCACTCTATAGCTCTAAATGCACTATTGCAGTTGTATTAATGTGTGAATCGGGTATTTTTGCCTGTTACTGGTGCAGAAATCACTCCAAGGTCAGTGTTTTTCAACGTTTTTCAGCACGAATATGAAGTGAAGTGCTCACTGCTGAAGAGCTGAGCTGAGCTCGCTTCACCTTCAGTGGAGAAACAGCCTTGTTCAGCTCAAACTCCACGGAAACGTACTGGAATTAGCAATAAAACAACACAACGAAATACTGAGATTGGTCTGCTGCACAATATGTTGCAGCTTCACATTAAGGGATAAAAAACCCGAGTTACTACGTTTCAGGGGTTTTGGTTCTAATAGTATTTAGAACATTTCTAATTTCTACGCAGATCTGATATTTCATCAATGCAGGGCTCCAAGTAAAGCTGGAGTGACAGATGAAGTAGTTCCTGAAGCAATCTAAATGTTCAGCTCTTCAGCAAATGAGCTGGTTCACAGCAGGTTTGGTCGTTTAAATAAAACGTGCTCCGCAGCAAAGAGTTTAGAAGCTGTAAATGTTGCTTTTCTGCCGCTGCTCCTCCGTCTTCGGGGCTGTTCTGATTATTACCAGAGACGTCTCAGGGTAATGGTTTGTTTTAGCGCTCCAACCAACTGACTGACTGCTTTACTGATTACTTGTATGGCTGCCAACAGCTTGGCCAGCATGATGAATGACCACCTGACATTTCACTTTGACACGCCCGAGATGATTTCATATCCACGTGTGTGTGGAAGTGTGGCGGCTTTCACTTCCCTGTGGAAATCAGCGTCAACTCCAACTCATTTATAAACATCATAACAGTTGATATATTCTCCTGACACACCCAGACACTGTGCTGACAGATGAGTGCACGGCTAATATTTCAGGATTATACGTTTTCACTGTGGGGGGAGAAAAAGATTCAAAACTTCTGTTTCACATGAGGTGAAAGTAAAAATGTCCCATGAGGTCATGGGAGTGTTTGGCTCATGTTTTGTTGTGTCATTGAACTGTTTTCATCCAGCTTAAATAGGTTTTTCTAACAGAATCTGAATGAAGGACCGTGATAAGTGTTGTCCTGCGGCTGTTTCCTACAGTTCAGTGGAGCCTCTGAGGGCTCACATCTGATAAAGAGCATCATCGGCCTGTTATACTGCTCTTTCAACCTCATTACCATTAACACAGACAACGATAAGAGAGCACGAATCATCTTTCATTCATGGCTAAATTAATTATTTGGAACTAAGTCTGATATCAGTTTCTTTTCCTCCATTTAGTTCTCATTAATCTTTCCCTGGCTGTTGCAGCCCTGCACTCGTTTTCACTCTTAATTCCTCCTCCTGCCTGTTCAGTTTTTACTTCTTTTATATGAAAAGTCAGACTTATTCATTCTCAGACTAAGGTCCTAAAGAGTGGGAAGAGCATGAAACCAGGAGCCCTTACGCCACCACAGCACCGTGCAGCCCATACCGTTAATCCAATGCTTCAATACTGTAAACACTTTAAAACAACTGCTCTGAGCTCTTAAGCTCTGAGTTCTGTCTCTCGCAGATTTGCCAGCTGGAAGTGATGGTGAGTAAATGTCATCATGGAGGTAAAATGTTTGCAGTTCAGGGGGAGAAGTCACCTTAAATCTGTCATGTGCAGCCACTGAAAGCTGTTTAAATACTATGCAAACTCCTCCCACTCTGGTATGTGCAGAGCCTGTAAATAGGAGCAGAGCCTGTAAATAGGAGCAGAGCCTGTAAATAGGTGCAGAGCCTGTAAATAGGAGCCTGTAAATAGGTGCAGAGCCTGTAAATAGGTGCAGAGCCTGCAGAGCCTGTAAATAGGAGCAGAGCCTGTAAATAGGTGCAGAGCCTGTAAATAGGTGCAGAGCCTGTAAATAGGAGCAGAGCCTGTAAATAGGTGCAGAGCCTGTAAATAGGTGCAGAGCCTGTAAATAGGAGCAGAGCCTGTAAATAGGAGCAGAGCCTGTAAATAGGTGCAGAGCCTGTAAATAGGAGCAGAGCCTGTAAATAGGTGCAGAGCCTGTAAATAGGTGCAGAGCCTGTAAATAGGTGCAGAGCCTGTAAATAGGTGCAGAGCCTGTAAATAGGAGCAGAGCCTGTAAATAGGTGCAGAGCCTGTAAATAGGAGCAGAGCCTGTAAATAGGTGCAGAGCCTGTAAATAGGTGCAGAGCCTGTAAATAGGTGCAGAGCCTGTAAATAGGTGCAGAGCCTGTAAATAGGTGCAGAGCCTTTAAATAGGAGCAGAGCCTTTAAATAGGAGCAGAGCCTGTAAATAGGAGCCTGTAAATAGGAGCAGAGCCTGTAAATAGGTGCAGAGCCTTTAAATAGGTGCAGAGCCTGTAAATAGGTGCAGAGCCTGTAAATAGGTGCAGAGCCTGTAAATAGGTGCAGAGCCTGTAAATAGGTGCAGAGCCTGTAAATAGGTGCAGAGCCTGTAAATAGGTGCAGAGCCTGTAAATAGGAGCAGAGCCTGTAAATAGGTGCAGAGCCTGTAAATAGGTGCAGAGCCTGTAAATAGGAGCAGAGCCTGTAAATAGGTGCAGAGCCTGTAAATAGGTGCAGAGCCTGTAAATAGGTGCAGAGCCTGTAAATAGGAGCAGAGCCTGTAAATAGGTGCAGAGCCTGTAAATAGGTGCAGAGCCTGTAAATAGGTGCAGAGCCTGTAAATAGGAGCAGAGCCTGTAAATAGGTGCAGAGCCTGTAAATAGGAGCAGAGCCTGTAAATAGGTGCAGAGCCTGTAAATAGGAGCCTGTAAATAGGAGCAGAGCCTGTAAATAGGTGCAGAGCCTGTAAATAGGAGCAGAGCCTGTAAATAGGTGCAGAGCCTGTAAATAGGTGCAGAGCCTGTAAATAGGAGCAGAGCCTGTAAATAGGAGCAGAGCCTGTAAATAGGTGCAGAGCCTGTAAATAGGAGCAGAGCCTGTAAATAGGAGCAGAGCCTGTAAATAGGTGCAGAGCCTGTAAATAGGTGCAGAGCCTTTAAATAGGTGCAGAGCCTGTAAATAGGAGCAGAGCCTGTAAATAGGTGCAGAGCCTGTAAATAGGAGCAGAGCCTGTAAATAGGAGCAGAGCCTGTAAATAGGTGCAGAGCCTGTAAATAGGAGCCTGTAAATAGGAGCAGAGCCTGTAAATAGGAGCAGAGCCTGTAAATAGGAGCAGAGCCTGTAAATAGGTGCAGAGCCTGTAAATAGGAGCCTGTAAATAGGAGCAGAGCCTGTAAATAGGAGCAGAGCCTGTAAATAGGAGCAGAGCCTGTAAATAGGAGCAGAGCCTGTAAATAGGTGCAGAGCCTGTAAATAGGTGCAGAGCCTGTAAATAGGAGCAGAGCCTGTAAATAGGTGCAGAGCCTTTAAATAGGTGCAGAGCCTGTAAATAGGTGCAGAGCCTGTAAATAGGAGCAGAGCCTGTAAATAGGTGCAGAGCCTGTAAATAGGTGCAGAGCCTGTAAATAGGAGCAGAGCCTGTAAATAGGTGCAGAGCCTGTAAATAGGAGCAGAGCCTGTAAATAGGAGCCTGTAAATAGGTGCAGAGCCTGTAAATAGGAGCAGAGCCTGTAAATAGGTGCAGAGCCTGTAAATAGGAGCAGAGCCTGTAAATAGGAGCAGAGCCTGTAAATAGGTGCAGAGCCTGTAAATAGGTGCAGAGCCTGTAAATAGGTGCAGAGCCTGTAAATAGGAGCCTGTAAATAGGTGCAGAGCCTGTAAATAGGAGCAGAGCCTGTAAATAGGAGCAGAGCCTGTAAATAGGAGCAGAGCCTGTAAATAGGTGCAGAGCCTGTAAATAGGTGCAGAGCCTGTAAATAGGAGCAGAGCCTGTAAATAGGTGCAGAGCCTTTAAATAGGTGCAGAGCCTGTAAATAGGTGCAGAGCCTGTAAATAGGAGCAGAGCCTGTAAATAGGTGCAGAGCCTGTAAATAGGTGCAGAGCCTGTAAATAGGAGCCTGTAAATAGGTGCAGAGCCTGTAAATAGGAGCAGAGCCTGTAAATAGGTGCAGAGCCTTTAAATAGGTGCAGAGCCTGTAAATAGGTGCAGAGCCTGTAAATAGGTGCAGAGCCTGTAAATAGGTGCAGAGCCTGTAAATAGGTGCAGAGCCTGTAAATAGGAGCAGAGCCTGTAAATAGGTGCAGAGCCTTTAAATAGGTGCAGAGCCTGTAAATAGGAGCAGAGCCTGTAAATAGGTGCAGAGCCTGTAAATAGGTGCAGAGCCTGTAAATAGGTGCAGAGCCTGTAAATAGGTGCAGAGCCTGTAAATAGGTGCAGAGCCTGTAAATAGGTGCAGAGCCTGTAAATAGGTGCAGAGCCTGTAAATAGGTGCAGAGCCTGTAAATAGGTGCAGAGCCTGTAAATAGGTGCAGAGCCTGTAAATAGGTGCAGAGCCTGTAAATAGGTGCAGAGCCTGTAAATAGGTGCAGAGCCTGTAAATAGGAGCCTGTAAATAGGAGCAGAGCCTGTAAATAGGAGCAGAGCCTGTAAATAGGAGCAGAGCCTGTAAATAGGTGCAGAGCCTGTAAATAGGTGCAGAGCCTGTAAATAGGAGCAGAGCCTGTAAATAGGTGCAGAGCCTTTAAATAGGTGCAGAGCCTGTAAATAGGTGCAGAGCCTGTAAATAGGAGCAGAGCCTGTAAATAGGTGCAGAGCCTGTAAATAGGTGCAGAGCCTGTAAATAGGAGCAGAGCCTGTAAATAGGTGCAGAGCCTGTAAATAGGAGCAGAGCCTGTAAATAGGTGCAGAGCCTGTAAATAGGAGCAGAGCCTGTAAATAGGAGCAGAGCCTGTAAATAGGTGCAGAGCCTGTAAATAGGAGCAGAGCCTGTAAATAGGTGCAGAGCCTGTAAATAGGAGCAGAGCCTGTAAATAGGTGCAGAGCCTGTAAATAGGAGCAGAGCCTGTAAATAGGAGCAGAGCCTGTAAATAGGTGCAGAGCCTTTAAATAGGTGCAGAGCCTGTAAATAGGAGCAGAGCCTGTAAATAGGTGCAGAGCCTTTAAATAGGAGCCTGTAAATAGGTGCAGAGCCTTTAAATAGGTGCAGAGCCTGTAAATAGGAGCAGAGCCTGTAAATAGGTGCAGAGCCTGTAAATAGGAGCAGAGCCTGTAAATAGGAGCAGAGCCTGTAAATAGGTGCAGAGCCTGTAAATAGGTGCAGAGCCTGTAAATAGGAGCAGAGCCTGTAAATAGGAGCAGAGCCTGTAAATAGGTGCAGAGCCTGTAAATAGGAGCCTGTAAATAGGTGCAGAGCCTGTAAATAGGAGCAGAGCCTGTAAATAGGAGCAGAGCCTTTAAATAGGTGCAGAGCCTGTAAATAGGTGCAGAGCCTGTAAATAGGAGCCTGTAAATAGGTGCAGAGCCTGTAAATAGGAGCAGAGCCTGTAAATAGGTGCAGAGCCTTTAAATAGGTGCAGAGCCTGTAAATAGGAGCAGAGCCTGTAAATAGGTGCAGAGCCTGTAAATAGGTGCAGAGCCTGTAAATAGGTGCAGAGCCTGTAAATAGGAGCAGAGCCTGTAAATAGGTGCAGAGCCTGTAAATAGGAGCAGAGCCTGTAAATAGGTGCAGAGCCTGTAAATAGGTGCAGAGCCTGTAAATAGGTGCAGAGCCTGTAAATAGGTGCAGAGCCTGTAAATAGGTGCAGAGCCTGTAAATAGGTGCAGAGCCTGTAAATAGGAGCAGAGCCTGTAAATAGGTGCAGAGCCTGTAAATAGGAGCCTGTAGATAGGAGCAGAGCCTGTAAATAGGAGCCTGTAGATAGGAGCAGAGCCTGTAAATAGGAGCAGAGCCTGTAAATAGGTGCAGAGCCTGTAAATAGGTGCAGAGCCTGTAAATAGGAGCAGAGCCTGTAAATAGGAGCCTGTAGATAGGAGCAGAGCCTGTAAATAGGTGCAGAGCCTGTAAATAGGTGCAGAGCCTGTAAATAGGTGCAGAGCCTGTAAATAGGTGCAGAGCCTGTAAATAGGAGCAGAGCCTGTAAATAGGTGCAGAGCCTGTAAATAGGAGCAGAGCCTGTAAATAGGTGCAGAGCCTGTAAATAGGTGCAGAGCCTGTAAATAGGAGCAGAGCCTGTAAATAGGAGCCTGTAGATAGGAGCAGAGCCTGTAAATAGGTGCAGAGCCTGTAAATAGGTGCAGAGCCTGTAAATAGGAGCAGAGCCTGTAAATAGGTGCAGAGCCTGTAAATAGGTGCAGAGCCTGTAAATAGGAGCAGAGCCTGTAAATAGGAGCCTGTAGATAGGAGCAGAGCCTGTAAATAGGTGCAGAGCCTGTAAATAGGTGCAGAGCCTGTAAATAGGAGCAGAGCCTGTAAATAGGTGCAGAGCCTGTAAATAGGTGCAGAGCCTGTAAATAGGTGCAGAGCCTGTAAATAGGTGCAGAGCCTGTAAATAGGTGCAGAGCCTGTAAATAGGAGCAGAGCCTGTAAATAGGAGCCTGTAGATAGGAGCAGAGCCTGTAAATAGGTGCAGAGCCTGTAAATAGGAGCCTGTAAATAGGTGCAGAGCCTGTAAATAGGAGCAGAGCCTGTAAATAGGTGCAGAGCCTGTAAATAGGTGCAGAGCCTGTAAATAGGTGCAGAGCCTGTAAATAGGAGCAGAGCCTGTAAATAGGAGCAGAGCCTGTAAATAGGTGCAGAGCCTTTAAATAGGTGCAGAGCCTGTAAATAGGTGCAGAGCCTGTAAATAGGTGCAGAGCCTGTAAATAGGAGCAGAGCCTGTAAATAGGTGCAGAGCCTGTAAATAGGAGCAGAGCCTGTAAATAGGAGCAGAGCCTGTAAATAGGTGCAGAGCCTGTAAATAGGAGCAGAGCCTGTAAATAGGTGCAGAGCCTGTAAATAGGTGCAGAGCCTGTAAATAGGAGCCTGTAAATAGGTGCAGAGCCTGTAAATAGGAGCAGAGCCTGTAAATAGGTGCAGAGCCTGTAAATAGGTGCAGAGCCTGTAAATAGGTGCAGAGCCTGTAAATAGGAGCAGAGCCTGTAAATAGGAGCAGAGCCTGTAAATAGGTGCAGAGCCTTTAAATAGGTGCAGAGCCTGTAAATAGGTGCAGAGCCTGTAAATAGGTGCAGAGCCTGTAAATAGGAGCAGAGCCTGTAAATAGGTGCAGAGCCTGTAAATAGGTGCAGAGCCTGTAAATAGGAGCAGAGCCTGTAAATAGGAGCAGAGCCTGTAAATAGGAGCAGAGCCTGTAAATAGGAGCAGAGCCTGTAAATAGGTGCAGAGCCTGTAAATAGGAGCCTGTAAATAGGAGCAGAGCCTGTAAATAGGTGCAGAGCCTGTAAATAGGTGCAGAGCCTGTAAATAGGTGCAGAGCCTGTAAATAGGAGCAGAGCCTGTAAATAGGTGCAGAGCCTGTAAATAGGAGCCTGTAAATAGGAGCAGAGCCTTTAATTAGGAGCATCCATTGCAGTTTGCTGATTGGTACAAACTTTGTCACAAATATCACGAGAATCTTTTTGCTTTGCATCTGATTTCAGACAGAGCTGAATTACATCAGACAATGTTTATGAAAGGAAACATAAGAGGCGACAGGCTGAGGCCGGCGTTGAGTGGCGTTTAATTTCCTTTGTGTTTTAAACAAAACAAGGCAGCTTTTACCTGCCAAGCATGAGGTGAACACCGTTCTCTGCTGATGCATTCAGTGGACGTGTCAGGCTGCATCTTGCAAAGATTTCTGCACCAATCACAAGTGTAAATACTGTAAATCGACATGAAACTGCTGCGACAGGATCAGGACAGCTGCAGACTTTGCAGAACTGAGAGTAACACTGCCTCAGTCAGATGAAGGAACCCTCTGCTGTGACCACACCCCCGTGCAGCCCCAGCGTAAGATCATTTAGAGAACTTAATGTTTCATTTAAGGTGTTAAAAGCTACATTTCTTTGACTCAGATGATATCATGAATGTAACTTCTATGGGAAAAGTTGTATTCTAACCTAAGACAGCATTGGCTGTGCAGTAAGACCATCATAGCTCTTCTTCTTCAAAGTTAGACTTGTGTATCTTGGTGTTTACTGATAAAAGTAATGCAGAGATTGCAGATTAATCTGCTCAGACGGCCATGGTGTCCGTGTTTCAGTTTGCTTTTTAATTAAATGGAAACCAAGCTGGAGTCTGGGATGGACACAGGGGGTTCTTGCACGGCCCACAAAACAAAAATGAGCTGGCTGCAGAAGACTTGAGGCTTCAGCCAAGTTCACAAACCAACAGAATCAAGGCAGAACATTTTCTGGAAATCTGTGACACAGAACTGCAGCAGCTGCTTAAGGAAGTCACTGCAGGTTAGTGGAAGAGGGGGCAAAAACGGCTGGAAAAACACAGAACTCACTCAATCCCAAGAGTTGTTTCACTCTTTGTCTGAGACAGAGATGTCTTAAGTGCCCCCGTTATGATGCTCTGTGCAAAAATGTGAGCACACCATGGAAAACGTGTACATCAAGGTTAAAAATCATGCCATCATTTTCCCTCTCAGCCTGCAAAGTGCACCAAATGCTTACAGCACACGCTTTCAGAAACACATTTCAACATGTCAGCATGAGTAGCCAGAATTTGTTCCCAAAAACAAACACGTTCCTCATTAAAAACTCTTCAGTGTTCATTTCACCGGGGTTTCTTTGTCTGTCCGTCCTCGTTAGTCACGAGGAAACGAAGAGACGCCACAATGGGATGATAATTAGCTGAACTTTGCAGTGTCAGATGCATTGAACTGCTGGGACTTGGGCCAGCAGCAAACGTTTCATTTCTGGAGATGCAGAGTGGAAAGAACGAAGGAAGATGGAGACTGAGTGGATATTCGAAACAACCGTAGGAGGCGAGGTAAGAAAAAACCTGAAAGGAGGAACTCGAGGGAAGAAGAGGATGAATTTGAATAAATATGAAGGTTGATGTCGGAAAGAAATGAATATGGGGAACAGGAAAAGAGAGCGGGGAGAGAAAAAGATGAAGTAAGGAGGGAAATAAAAGGCCATGAGAGGAAAAGTGAAAAATTAGGAGTCAAGAAGAAGTAATGAGGTGAGTAAAATAACAAAAAACTAGAAAAAGAGCACTGATAACGTAAGACAAGAGGAGAAAGCACGCTGCACTGAAAAAAGCTTTTATAATGAACATCCACAGACCTGAAGAAGAAAGGGAGAGAACTTGACATTAAAATACCATTTATATGACAGATAAAGGCAGAGAGGGAAAGGTTTCCTGACAGGGAATATTCAAAGAATATTTTAAGCAAGACGTTGGAGAGGGAAAGCAAACACACTAAGATGAAAGGAAGGGGGGGGGGAGAACAAGCATGAGATGTGCAAAGAAGAAATAATCTTGTGTATTCAGAGGCCATTTAACATTTCAAAGAGGGAATTAACAGGGAAAGAGAAAAATATTCATTTTATCAATTATTTTTTGCTCATCACGGCTGAAAACGTGTGGCTGACGTTGGAAAATTAACACACTCCAAGATAGTAAAGCCAAGAAGAAGAAGCCAAACCAAGTATGCTGTGGACGCCTAAAGGCTCCCTTAAATTTACCCAAATTTACCACAGCTATTCAGCAGATTGGGTTATCCACGTTATCCAGAGCCGGAGGGCTGCTTCAGCTGGACTGACCAGATGCACTGTCACACAGAAGCATCATTTTTGTAACGTGACCTCAAAAGATACCTGGTGGGCGATTGGAAGAGTCTCTCATGGACTTGCTTCAACTAATTAAATCAGTGGAGCCTCTTTCAATCAAAGTGAAAGTGCTTAAAGCTTGAGGTTTTTAGAAAATATTCCATAGTTCTGACACCACTGATGCATCTTTGCCAGCTTCTTTGGAAACTGCCGTGTGTGCCACTGCTGACTCAGAGTGGATCGGTCATAAACGGTGAGATGCAGTGATCTTATAAGCCTTGCTGCCTCTAAAGGTAAGGAGAAATCACCTGTTTCTGAATATGGAACTGGAAAAAGTCAGGGACACACTCTGCTGGAAGTCCTGCAGAATGAGGTCTGGCATCGTCCTGCTGAAATAACCACAGACCTCCCGGGAAAAGACGGCACCTTGATGGCAGCATCTGTATCTCCAGAACTCCAACATCCAGCATGCATCAGTGGTACCTTCACCCAGATGAAGCCCTCCATGCCATGGACTCTGATGCAGCCCCAGACCATCACAGACGCTGGCTTTAAACCTTCCTCTGAGAACAGCTGGATGCTCTTTCTCAGCAGTTTTTCCCAGAAGCAGCTGAAACGTGGACTCATCTGCCCACAGAACCCGTGTCCACTGTCTTTCTGTCCATCTGAGATGAGCTGGAGTCCAGAGAACTGGGCCGTGGTTCTGCTCAGAGCTGATATATGGCTTCCTCCTGGTGTGATGCAGCTTCAGCTCACATTTCTGGATGCAGCCGTGGACTGTGTTGAGTGGAAATGCTTTTCCCAGCTCCTCCTGAGCCCATGTGGCTGTATGGATCATGGTGGCCTGACGGTTTCTCCTGCAGTGCTGCCTGAGGGCTCCGAGCTCATCCAACAGGGCTTTCTGTCCTTGGCCTTTCCACACTGAGATTTTTCCAGTTTTCCTGGAAAGACCAAAGTTCTTTACAATCTTACATGTGGAAAATAATCTTTAGAAGTGATTCTCTGATGGAGTTTGGCACAAACTGGACCCATCCTTGTTGGAGAGGCTGAACCTTTGGTGGAAGCTGCTTTTATACCCAATCCTGACACCTCACCTGTCACCAGGTAATCTGCTGGTTGGAGAAGTTTTTTAAGTTTGTTGCTGGCATCAAAATAGATGAAAACACTGAAAATGATAACTTTAGACTTGCACCTGTTAAAAAAAAGCGATTAAAACTTTAACTTTTTTGGTACGTTTCTCTATTTTATTCTCCATGATCAAGGTTTTTGTGTTTTGCTTTAATTGCTGTTAAAGTTCTGCTTTACTTTGAAGTTCTGAGTGTTAGATTGTGTTGTATTCTTGTTCTTTTCCCTTCGTGTTTGTGCTCTGTGTCGTGCTTAGTTTCTAGTCCTTAGTTTAGTGTTTCATGTGTTTAACTCTGAGTTTCACTTGAGTTTGTATTTCATGCATGTTCTGTTTAGTCTCAATCAGGTTTCAGTCCTTGTTTTAATTGTTATATTCTTGTGATTTTGGCGCTTTTCTTTCTGTGTAATTTGGATATCCTTTGGATGATGTGCCCCTACTTTTTTCACCTGAGGACATTGAAGAAAACGGATTTGAAAGTAAATAATCCACTTTGTTAACGCCATTGTCAAAGTTTCGCCCTACATACGTAATCAAGTAGAGTCGTCTGTGATTGGTCCAAATCTGCTGGCTTTGGGCTGTACAGATTTAGCCCAAATGGAGGGGGCGGGACTTGCAACCTGTCACTCAAATGTTGAAGAAAAGTCAAGTGGAACAGAGTTGCTTCGCTTGGGCTGTAGATAATTAGCCCGTTTTCACCGATTTCATGGGTTTCAGACCAGATTTTGCTCCGCCTCTGATCAAAAATTAAAAAATAACTTGTTTAAAGTTTTTATTGAAATATTGATATATTATATTCTAATTTGTATTGAATAATGTAGGGAGGGCTGAGCCCTGTTAGCCCTGTTATACCAGCCGTCCCTGGTCTCTTGTCTCCTGTACTTTTGTCTGTGAGTTGTTTCCTCTGTTTCGTTCTTGTAGCCTTCAGCTTATTGTTTTCCTCCGGCAGCACTATAGTTTGCTGAATGAATCCACCTGTCTGTACCTGGGAGTCCTGCATTTGGATCCTCGCTCCCATCATGAATCCTGACACTTTTACCAGTGCTGGTAGCCGTTACTGCAGCTGGACAAGAAACATTTGAATAAGAAGGTCAACAAAACATATTTTAGGAGAATGCTCGGCTGGTGTGAGATAAGGTCTGACTAACATAAGAGAAATAAAGTGAAATAGATGAGGAGGAGGGAGGGTTAAGCGGTGTGAAGTGTTTCATCAACTCTATAAAACACTGTACCATTTAATTCTTCAAAAGAAATGAGAACCATTACACCCCTGCTGGTATTAAGAGCCTCAGGAATCACTCATCTAAATTCAACGTGAACCACACAGCTGCCAGAGCGCTGCATAAAATGTTGCCGCATCACTAATCTAAACTGCAGCTGTAACTCATAGATTTCACTGGGCACCATTCATCACGTTATCAGTGACTGCGCAGAGGGACGTGAGACTGAAATCTATATGACATAAATCACAGCGCCAGATCCTCCGGATAGGACAAAAGATGAAGTGCTTTTGCAGGATTTTGTCTTGATACTGAGAAGATGCATCTTTTATGTTTTTGGTCTAACATGATCCCAACTTCACCGCCTCCCCCACAAAGGCCCAGAACTTCTGTTGTTCTTGTCTGTTGGTTGTTGAGATCAAGTTTCATCTTTGTGTTTGCTGTACTTTGTTCAGGAACAGTATGGTGATGTATCTTCCTTTTAAACTGGCATCGATAACACAGATCATGAAGATTTCAAATTTAAGATGAAAGCTCATCAGAGATCGGAGGAGTTTGGCAATAATGGAAAAGCAAAGGCGGTGGCACTTAAGCACAATCAGGGATAAATCATGCATAACTTCCAAAATCAGGCATGAAATGAACAATCAAACAACACTGGACCATGATGTAGATGTGATCAGAAGGCGTCTGACAGAAGAACAAAGCTGCTGCATCTTGCAGAGAAACTGGAACGATGCAGCAAACTGCATCACAGCTGGAGTGTCTTTAAATAACCGCTGCTGCACTTTCAAGTGTCGTTTCAGTGCTGTCAAGCTGAATTCTGGCTCCAGTGTCCTCCTTTAAACCTCGCTGTGTTAAGCCAGACCTCAGTGTTCTCTATGCAGAGCTGAATGCTATAAACAGTTTGTCGTGAGTCCAAAGCTGTCTGCGAGGCTTCGTCCTGACGCAACTCTTCCCTCAGTTTCCATGTTTTGTCAAGCTGCCTTCATACAGCTGAAGGGCTCTCTGCATTCACATCTGACTTTTTAATATTTGAAGTCTTTGCACTGTTTCATATTTCCTTTCAGATCCCCTCTTTGAGTGAGGTTTGCCTGCTATGTTATCAGTAACGTTTGCCAGAGCTGAACAGTGTTCCACTGACTGCAGTAAATATGCATTTATCCAATGTAAGCACAGAGGTTAATCACAATCAGGCATATCAATACATGGTTTTATCTTGGACGATATTAAGGTGCTCTGCTGTAGTTCCAGCTGGAGTTAATTACAGACTTCTGAATGTAAATCAGCTTGTAATCAGGCTGGGGCAATAAACAAATGGAATTTCCTTCAGGAAACAGTAGAATCTTTAGCAGAACTTGAGGATCCGTGGAGAATTTAACTGTGGTTTAGCCTCTGAAGAGACTAAAATCTTTATTTCAGAAGCTTTGATGTCTATATTTATGTTACATTTGTCAGATGTATAATTTTTCTGGATATTATGGCAAAAGGAACAATTGAGAGGACGATAATTCAGCCGCAGCCATTTTACTATGTTTATACAGGTCATCTCCCGCTATTATTTACCGTAACGCGCATGCGTCTCTAAGCAGAGATAGGTAGGAAGTGAGATGACTCACTCCGTACGAAAAACGATGTTCGGCTCGACTGCGTGAAAGAGACGTGTGATGACGTAACTGACAATTATCGACAATTAAATATGTCGGCGACTAAATATGTTATCGATTTTTGTCGACAACGTCGACGAATCGTTGCGCCCTTATTGATTACTACTCAAATGTAAGACTGTTGAGTGGTTGTTAGAGGCTTTGGAATTGGAGGCTTTATCCCTGCCAAAGTTAGCTTGTCTGCTAACTGAGCAGCCAGCAGGGGTAAATGGGAAGGCGACTCCCTGTGTTTGGTGAAGACTGATTAGAGTAATATTTATTCATTTCATAGGCATATTGATTTTATCATTTATTTAGATATTATTGATTCAAATGGCAACGACCCGGTCGACCCGGCATGGATAAAAATCAATCCGAAAGAAATTCAGCAGCTAGTGCAATGATGCTAAAAGTTAGACAGCCTAAAAGTTTGAGTTAATATAAGAAAAAAGGTGTCTTTTAACTTATGAGATACATAATTAAAGCAGCTAAATGCTTGTCACCTTTAAGCCTGTCACACTTGAATGGGGCTCAGGGCCTTGTGTTCTCACACATGATGAAAGCAAATGGTTCCCCTCGTGGTTAAATAAGATACAATAATACATCTTAATATCAGGTCTAATGACTTTAGTATGCATTCTGGAAACTCCTCATGTTCCCTCTTTCAGGATTTCTCACACATCAAGTGAAAGTCTAATTCTGCAGCTCACTGTAATGATGCCGCAGCTGTGTGCTTTGTGTAATGATGGCATTAAATCATTTTACGTTGATGGATTTTGTTGTTAAAGCATATTCTGTAAAGCCTGAAGGAGATCTGTAATCAAATGAACACTGGCCTTATTTTCATGTCAATAATTTATCACCTCATCTGAACATCAAAGCTCTCTTTGAGCTGGTGTTGCTGATTCAAACCCTCACCTCACCTGTTCTTATTCTCCCTCCTTCATTCTTTCAGCCCTGTCAAGACCAGTTTTTTCCCTCTCAGAAGATGAAAAATAACAGCAATATTTCAGCTGTGATCAAAAATGTTCAGCCCCGGTGCTTTCCCCCTCTTCTCAGGCAAAAGTGTTCGTCTATTTTCCAGCTCATAATAAATCCATTAAGAGGCGTAAGGTCCGCTGAGTTCACAGCACTCTGGAGCTGCTGATGAGCTACACCTGAGCCAATATCACACATCCGGACGTTCTGATTACTAAGGGAGAAGCTTGAAGAGAAGCAGCCTGGGTATATGATTTGTAGAGAGTATTATTACCTCACAAAACTGTTGGATTAATGCACAAACAGACAGTTACACCCCTCTGCTGCTGTGTTTGTGTGCTGAGGGTAGAAAATGGATCAATTACAGACTAACAGATGTATGAGCAATGCTGCTGGACTCGAGTTCACACAGTCTTCAAAGTTAATCAATACAAAATATATTTAATTTGCTAAACTAATAAAACATGGGAGTATTTGATGGTTCATGCAGTTTTAAGCACTTTCAAGATGCTGTGATGAAAATGCGATTTAAATTAAGTGTGATGTGTCAGCTGCACTTGAAAAAATTGCTTTCTACTTTAATGATGTTATTTCATGTTTTTACACAAGAAAAGTCTCAAGAATGAGGACCATTTCAGTCCTGATACAGAACCTGTGTACCCTAACCATGCAGCTAGTAATTCATCCAGCCATCAGTTTTCTATCACTATCTGGGACCGGGTTGTGGGGGCAAAAGACCTCGCTCTGTCCAGCCCTTCCACGGGGACACCCAGGCGTCTCCAGTGAGTCTGCCGCATGGCCGGCTCCTGGTAAAACATGTCTGAAACACGTCAGCCATCCTGACCCGATGCCCAAAGCGTCTAAAGTGGCTCCTTTTTATGTTATGCAAACAACAAACGAAGAGCAAAATCCTTGCTGTGCCATCGGTCGACTGCTTAACAAAGTGTCATAAAATGAACACACGTTGAGCCTCATTTAGTGTCAAACCGTGTAAGAATATGCTAAACGTTAATTAACCTTTAGGCTATTTACATATTTATTTTCACATCTCTCTGGCAGCGGTAATGAGTATCGTCCTCATATTGTTGGTGTTTCACCAAACAAAGCAGCTCTTTCTCTTCCATAAAAATGTCCTGAGTTCAACTTGTCCTGAAAGCAGATGCATGTGTATCGACTGTTTGGATTTTACACTCAACAATGGCATCCATCTGTGAGGAAAACATAAAGTCAACCTGTGCTAAATAGCTATAACTTTCTTTTTTTTAATCCAAGTTCTGGTTTATTACAGTAAACTTTATTTAGTTCACAACAGTTTAGTTGTGGTCATGGAAAAAGTGGTGAAATCCACCATCACACATCAGCTGATTGGTTTGGTTTGGCCACCCAAAGCTACGTCAGGTCGAAATGAAGTGAACACCTTTTATTACAACCATATTGTTCCAATAACAGTGCAGATGTTTTTGTTCGCACCTTGACAAGAATGATTACGGTAATATCTTTACAAACAGCTGTGTAACAAAGTGGCTAATCGACAGAGAGCAGGTCATTAGTGCAAAATCAACCCCACCAGGCCTTGTTTTTCAGGTTTGAAATAAACAGGCAGGCTAACTTAGCTTTAATGGATAACATACGGCGTATTTCCTTGTTCATATTATGGACGAGACACAATTTATATCCATGCCTGACTTTACCTTTGGTTCAGTAATGGATAAAAAGTGGAAGAAAAAAACAAAACATACAAGCTTGCTGTCAGTCTTTTAATAAAGTTCATTCAATAATCAACAGTCAGAGGCAGCTGGAAATGCTAAAGTGATGAATGCTACCTGCAGGCTACCTCCTGATCCACACGAACTGAACTGGGACTCCCTGACCTTTGCCCTTTGACTCTTGTTCCCAAACAAAAATTAAAACAAACTACTGTTCTTTCATGTAAGTGTCCAACAGCAAAAGCCACATTTAACCACTCAAACGCAGAAGTTAAAGTGAGAGTCCGGCAGTGGAATTTAGAACAAAAAGAGCTCATGTTTCAGGGAAAATTCAAATCACACGAGCTGTATGTGCACACAGGTGCTGAACAGTGTCAACAGATGAGAGCGAGCACAGACCAAGCATCCGGGACCGAGTAAATATATCAGCTGAAATGTGATCGAACGCCAGATTAAATGCAAAGACTGACGGAGATTTAAAGTAAAAGTGCACGATGCGTTTGGTCATTTAATAATTGATGAACAGACTTTTTCGGCTGATAAACTGTAACACGGGCAAAATAACAGTGGATGTGGAGTAAAAGCGAGTCAGATGGGTGTTTGATCACCGACTGCTTCACAACATTTCCAAATGTCAAACAATGCCAGCAGTAAGACTTTTGCTCTTTAGTTGAACCTGTCATCCAGAAGTATTTAAGGGTAAATATAACCTCAGCAACACAGAATATTACAGTGTTGGTGAACAAAAGATAACCCCAAATTAACCCTGATCCAGAAGCTTCAGCAGCAGTGAGTGAGAAACTAAGTGAACCCCTGATCCAGCAGCTCCAGCAGCAGTGAGTGTAAAACTAAGTGAACCCCTGATCCAGCAGCTTCAGCAGCAGTGAGTGAGAAACTAAGTGAACCCCTGATCCAGCAGCTTCAGCAGCAGTAATGGTTTCCTGTGGGACGTTATCAGTCTCTCTCATGGTTCTGGAGGAATCTCGGCCCTCTTCTCTCCAGCGTTGCTTCAGCTCATTGAGGTTTGCAGCATTGGTTTCTGCGCAGCTCTCTTAAGGTCCCACCACAGCATTTCAGTCAGGCTGAGGTCTGGACTCTGACTGGACCATTGCAACACCTTGATTCTTTTCTTTTTCACACATTCTGCTGTAGATCTGCTGCTGTGTTTGGGATCTTTGTCCTGTTGATGAGCCAGTTTCAGCCCAGCTTTAGCTGTGGGACAGATGGCCTCACATCTGACTCTAGAATACTTTGGTATCCAGAGGAGTTCATGGTGGACTCAATGACTGCAAGGTGCCCAGGTCCTGTGGCTGCAGAACAAGCCCAGATCATCAGCCCTCCACCACCGTGCTTGACAGCTGGTATGAGGTGTTTGTGCTGATATGCTGTGTTTGGTTTCCTCCAAACGTGCTGCTGTGCATTATGACCAAACATCTCCACTTTGCTCTGGTCTGTCCAAAGGACATTGTTCCAGAAGTCTTGAGCTTTGTTCAGATGCAGCTTTGCAAACCTAAGCTGTGCTGCCATGTTCTTTTTAGAGAGAAGAGGCTTTCTCCTGCAGCCCTTCCAAACAAGCCATCCTTGTTCAGTCTTTTTCTAACTGTGCTGTCATGACCTTTAACCTTTAGCATGCTAACTGAGGCCTGTAGAGTCTGAGATGTAGCTCTGGGCTTTTTCACCTTGGGGTGACCTTTAACCTTTAACATGCTAACTGAGGCCTGTAGAGTCTGAGATGTAGCTCTGGGCTTCTTCACCTTGGGGTGACCTTTAACCTTTAACATGCTAACTGAGGCCTGTAGAGTCTGAGATGTAGCTCTGGGCTTCTTCACCTTGGGGTGACCTTGCTGGGACGTCCACTCCTGGGAAGATTGACAGCTGTCCTGAATGTTTTCCACTTGTGAATAATCTTTCTCTCTGTAGAATGATGGACTCCAGATAGTCTGGAAATGGCCTTATAACCCTTCCCAGACTGATGGGCAGCAACAGCTGCTTCTCTAAGATCATTGCTGGTGTCTTTCCTCCTTGACATCGTGTTAAAACACACCTGAAAACTGACAGAACTTCTGCTTTTATAGAGCTGCTCACACTGACTGAGGATCAGTTAATCAGAGCATTGATCAGCAGCAGCTGGCTGCTACTGACCCTCCTAATTCCTGTGGAAGCAGTGAGGGTTCACTTAGTTTTTTCTCACACTGTTTCTGCATTTTGTCTCTTAAATAATTTGTGACATAGTCTAATATACTGTTGTTAATCTGAGGTTGTATTTACCTAATTCTAAGACCTGGTAAGGAGCAGAGGATGGAAAACAGAACTGAAATAGGCCGTACTTTGCAGTGTAAACTGTAATTAATAAATCTCTTCTCTTTCTGTTTCACACAGAGTGTCTCAAAGACAAACACCTGATCTGTTGCTCTGAGCTGCAGACAGACACCTTGGCATCTTATTGTATTTCTTGTCTTATGCATATTCATTAATACAGACTGAAAACACAAAAACACATACAGAAAATCTTCATAATTACACTGCTGTCATGACTTAATTGCTGTATTTATGTATCAGGCTGTCAGTCTGAGATTGAAGGGGCAATTAATCTGGATCTGATAAGCTTGTGTTGTAGAAGAGTGGGAAGAAACATGTGCCCCCCCCCCCCACGCTGACAAACTGTAATTTACATATACTAACATTTCACTGAGCAGGCATGTATAACTGTCTGACAAAGTCCTACAGTGTCGGGTAAGTAAGAGTAACAATGGCAGGGTTTTTCACCCCATTCATTGCTGTTCATATGGTTCAGGGTTTAATAAAAGGATGCCATATGTGTCACATACTGCAACATCTCACCTCTTTTCACTGCCAGGCTGCAGGATAATGTTTACCCGCCACTCATGGAATGAAACTTCTGCTTTAGTTGCAGAAACACTGCTGTATTATGAGCCAGAATCAACACAAAGACCCTGAAATGAATCTGCCTTTGCACTGCGCAGTGTGATAAGCATATTTTCCTGTTCCTGCAGGAAGGGAGACTTTGCTTCATTGACAGAAACACTTATGAGACTATGTTCAGCACCAATGCGGGTATTGTGCCCTTTATATAGCGACACAGAATCTGTAGAGGTTTGCGTTATTAATGTGGTGCAGAAAACCAGACTGCACATGGTCACAGATCTGCAGTTCATCTTCATTTTTGTCTTTAAAGCAACTGTGGTCATTCCATCAATAAGACCAATGTTTTAGTCGTGCTCTCTTATAACAATAACCCACAAATCGGCTAAGAGCTGATCCTAAGTGCTGTCCTAATCCAATTGTACACAGTTTTTTTTCTGGCTCCAAGAGAAGCCCCGAAAAGCTGATAAATTTCCTCACGAATCATTGGCCACTGCAAGCATAACTCACCCAAAACTGCAATCAAAGTGTCAGGGTGCAATGCATCAGTTTCAGCGGTTAAATGGGAATCCAGTGAGCTAAATGGAGGGACTACTTTAGTTTGTCTTTATGTAAAAACGCACTGAAATCTAATTATTCTGGTTCATGCAGATTAGCCTTCTTTGAGACACTTTTCAGCACAGAGATTGCTCCAAATGAATGAGCCAACAAAAAATGGTGAATTTGGCTTTGGGTTGAATTAATTATGACAGAGACTGGTCAACAGTGAGGCCGAGGGGTCGGTTTTTATGTTTGATGAGTCAGATTCACTCACCACTCACCAAATTAAGACAATTTATTCTTCCATAAGCTACTGCGTTTGTTTCCGATGCTTTGGGACCAAACAGTTCTGGGACCCTGAAATCCATTCGGGAGCTCCCTAAGAGCTTCATACAACTGATATTATTCTGATTATTTACATCCAACACAGTTAGATGTGGAGTTCCTCCGACACATTACCATTAAACACTGGCTTTGTTTGGCAGAAACATCCGGAGGACTGTGTCACCCTAAATGAATCCACACTCCATCCTCACATCAAGAGTGGTCTTTATACCCAGTTACTTCACCAACCTGTTGCCAATTAACCTAATTACCTGCATGCTCCTCCAACAGTTTCTTTTTCTCTACCACTTACTTTCAAAAGTCTTTTGTTGCTCCAACATTTTTGGGATCATCAACATCCAGATGAGCTAATATGTGTCATTAAATCGTAAAATGTCTCGTTTTCTATGTTCTATTGTGAATAACCATTAGCTTACATGATGAAAAATAATGAATAATAAAAACATCTATTTTTCTTTAAGTCCCAGCTCTTTTGGAACTGAATTTGGATCAATTTAGCATAATTAAGACTTAACCTTTAAGATTCCAAACCAGCTGTGCTGTGACAAAGTCAGCTTTATGCATCATGCCCTGCTGTTCTGGGAGATTTTAGCATCACAATGAAAAGCAGAGCTGGTGATTGCACAAGATGACAGAAGGTGGGACACAGGAAAATCCCCTGCCCCCCAGTCTTTAACCACAGTCAATGCAGGAAACTCGGTGCTGTTGCAGTGAAATAAGGGTCAGCGCGGTGATATGAGCTAACTCCGGTTAGCTTTAGCTACAGAACTACTTCCCCCCGGTGTGAATGCCCCATGAGGGCACCCCCTGTTTTAGATCCACAGCTTTTAAAAGAAGGCGTCAGTCAGACCAGATTAAGATTAATTTATAGCAGAAAACAATCATTTTAGTGTCATAATTCCGCTTTGAAGCATCACTCTTGGTTCTTAACCCACTATTTTTTAATTAGAAATCCCCCTTTCTCTACATTTTGGGCACTAACACTGCAGAAGCCCCCCCCCCCAATCACAAACTCTACAAACAAAACAGATGAATAAACCTCATCTTATTAATTCATGCAGTAAGTCAGGAGCTCCGCCTTCTTGTGCTCGCAGGAAGCTGTGTGTAGATGTGTGTCCTTCTGTCTTATTGAATTCAAGTATATATATGAGAGATATGCGCATTTTTATGTTAATACGTGCATTTGTGGGGAATGTTTTGCTTATTTATAGCTGGAACTTTCACAACTGCTGATAAGCAAAACAGCGTCAAAGCCTCAGCACATTTGTGTGTTCCTATTGTGTTCTTTTGTCAGTGTTTCATGTTAATTATTTTAATGACTTGTTCAGTTCCTCATATACGGAGGGAGAAAAGTTTGTTTCATTATGCATTTATGTGTGTGTCCTTCCTACAACAGAAGTCATTTTCATTGCCTGTAATAAAATGTCAACTTATCCATAAATCCTGCTGGTGTTGCCTGAGTGTCTGCTGAGATAGCAGCACGGCTCACATGGGCAGAAATGTGCAGTAAGCAAAGGAGAGGCCTGGCTTTGGCTTACTCTGCCTTTTCTCTTGTTGGAATAATATTGTCTTTGCCTGCCTGGTGTGACAATGTGTCACAGTTGATGACACTTTTGATGCCATAGCTGCTGAAATTGTTGATCACGGAAATGTTTCCCTTGGGGCCCTTTCAGTGCAGCCACCAGATCCATCAAAGAGGATGTTCAGTTATATAAAGAAAGAAAGTATGCACTCATCCAATTACAATATATTAGAATATAATGCATCATATTGTCCTTGCAAGGAGGTAAAACCAACCTACACTTTGTCATTATTTATTGAACAAAATGCAGAGGCAGTGTGAATAAAAGTGTTCATAATTCAAAATAGAACACTAAAAATGTTAAACCATTGTAATCTAGTGGACTCACAGGGGCTTCAACTAAGGAGGCCACAACAGTCAGTGTGGGTCAGTCATTTGTCATTTTATTTTACACTCAATAAAACTCTGAAAGACACAGTAAATGGAAAATAAGAAGATGGACAGTCCTAACACGGCTGGTGGCCGAGGACACTGGGAGTATACTAAATATCGAAAAGAAATCCAAATCCAACACACTTCAAATAAAGACACCACACTAACGAAATGTGCAACCACAAACCGAATCACCGGCATGGAGGGCCTCACCAGCCGCAATACTCGAAATGAAAGAGATGTTAAAACTCTAAAACAATACAACTGAAATGTAAAATACAAAACTAAAATAAACGGCAGCAGAGCAGTCAGGGATCTGAGGAGTCTTTAAGTCCACCTGCTCTTAATCAGCCTCTGATTGGTGTCGTAAGGGTGGGTGGCTCTACTCCATCTTCATCTTTTGCAGCATGAAGTCAGAAGTTATCAGTGTCTCACAACGTTGGGGAGGGATTTTGGCTCAGTCTTCACTTCAGTTCTCCCGTCCCGCAGGAGAAAACACGTCATTTTATAGGCTGTTAATAAAGAGCTTCATGCACAACTGAGAACCTTCTCTCTTGCTTTGTCTTTGTGCTGCAAAGACCTTCTTTGAGCTTCCTTTCCACATCATTTATTGACATCCTGTCGCTACATCCCGATCCTGCAGTGTTTTCTTTTTTAGTTGGGAGATTTGAGTTGGGTCCCGCTGGAGCCAATCCCAATGCAGCCCTCGAGTTTGGATTTATAGTCCGTCTGTGTTTATATTCCGAGTCTCGGTTCACTTTATATGCTTTGTCATAAAGTGCTTTGTGCTGGCAAACACTTTGGATTGTGTGGTTGCTTTGAGGGGTTAAACATCTCTAAAAAAGCATTTGACTGCTGCGAAAAAATGTAGAAAAAACATTAATGACGAGTTAAATATGTCTGATATAATCTAACATTGTATTTTTTTCTTCTTGGTGTGAAGACTTGGTGTGTTAAACCCTTCATTCCAACCCTCCATCCCTTTAAAATGGCCCGTTTTACATTTTATATCGGGTATAGAGTCTGTAAATGACAGTTTTACTAATTGAAACTGTGCTCCTTTATGCAGTTATTATCTATATACACAAAGAGAAAGAGGCTATGTCCCCAGATAAAAAAACAAAGGATTATGTTTCATGACATATTAATGAACTGTCATGAAACCCTGGTGTTTTAAATTGTACTCTGAGCCTTTGCTGGCTGCTCCACAAGTTACCCTTTATTGAACAAATAACAATGAAATGGATCGAGTTCCCATGTTCAAACACAGGCGAAGTAACAAAGTAACTTAAAAGATGACAGCTGGCGTTCCCCTTCTGGAGCTCTGTGTGGAACTGCATAATGATCTGAATGATAGTCCTGCAGAACATGTCCAATCAGCTGTTTATTTTGATGCCAGCGAACTATTCCTCATCTGTTGTGCAGTCAAATTAAAATCTTGTCAGATGTGGTGAATATTGCATGTAATCTTCCAACAGAGTCTTAACTGATGTGTGCTCAGATTTCTTCACACTTCATAATCCTATCTCTAAAATAATAATAATGACAACAATCCTTGCAGGCGAATCTTTAAAGACAATCAACACAGCTTCTCACTTTACTTGCCAGGCCGCCTTCCAATTAGTGTTTCCTCTTTTTCATCCATTCATCTTTCTCCATTCTTATTTTTCCCTTAGTTTGACGCCTTTAATGATCCTTTCTTTTCTTGTTTCCCTCCATAAACTTCTCCTTTGGGCACAATTTGCTCCCATCTCTCAGTTTGTGAGGCTTCGGGAGGAAATCTGTGTTTTGTGTCAAAGTTCTGCGTGCAGAGGTGAATGTGGTGGATGTTCTGAGATACAAGACTGCATTATTCACATTTCTGCTTCAGAACACACAATGAACGGAGGGGGGTATTGCAGGCACCCAATGGAATATTTTAACATTACATCTTCATGAAAAATTAAAAGCATCTTACACAAGTTATTCACTACATGTGGAGCCCAGTTTCTAAAAGCATCATTTTTCTCAGACACCGAGGCAGCAGAGAAGCAGAACAACCTCTGAACCATCCTCTCGGGAACCTCCCAGAATCAATCAGCGCCCTTATAAAGATCAAATCAATACACCATTTATAAAATAAATAAAAAACCCAAACAATCTCCAGCCAGGCCAGCGGCTCTGTGGCGCCTCAAGTTAGATGCTAAAACACTGACATGGCGGTAATGAATAAAAGCTACCACATTCACCTTTTTAGATTAAAGTGTCAATATGCTAACGTTTTCTAACAAGCGCTATAAATGCTTTCTTTTGTTTCTCATTCCTCTCTCCTCCTTTTTCTGCTTGGCGCAGCTGCCAGCAACAGCAGCTTGAGTGTTGCAGGTCGTCGAAATTATGCGAGCTGAGACACGCATCGTGGCTTCGGTGCTTCACCAGACTCTGAAATATTCATGTGTTCGTTTTACAGGTGAAGGAGGAGAGGATGGGAGGAGATGAGGAGGCAAAGAGAAGAAGAGGAGCAATGATGAGCCGACAGAAGCCTTAAGAGGAGAGGATGGGAGGAGATGAGGAGGCAAAGAGAAGAAGAGGAGCAATGATGAGCCGACAGAAGCCTTAAGAGGAGAGGATGGGAGGAGATGAGGAGGCAAAGAGAAGAAGAGGAGCAATGATGAGCCGACAGAAGACTTAAGAGGAGAGGATGGGAGGAGATGAGGAGGCAAAGAGAAGAAGAGGAGCAATGATGAGCGGACAGAAGACTTAAGAGGAGAGGATGGGAGGAGATGAGGAGGCAAAGAGAAGAAGAGGAGCAATGATGAGCCGATAGAAGACTTAAGAGGAGAGGATGGGAGGAGATGAGGAGGCAAAGAGAAGAAGAGGAGCAATGATGAGCCGACAGAAGACTTAAGAGGAGAGGATGGGAGGAGATGAGGAGGCAAAGAGAAGAAGAGGAGCAATGATGAGCGGACAGAAGACTTAAGAGGAGAGGATGGGAGGAGATGAGGAGGAAAAGAGAAGAAGAGGAGCAATGATGAGCGGACAGAAGACTTAAGAGGAGAGGATGGGAGGAGATGAGGAGGCAAAGAGAAGAAGAGGAGCAATGATGAGCCGACAGAAGCCTTAAGAGGAGAGGATGGGAGGAGATGAGGAGGCAAAGAGAAGAAGAAGAGCAATGATGAGCCGACAGAAGCCTTAAGAGGAGAGGATGGGAGGAGATGAGGAGGCAAAGAGAAGAAGAGGAGCAATGATGAGCGGACAGAAGACTTAAGAGGAGAGGATGGGAGGAGATGAGGAGGCAAAGAGAAGAAGAGGAGCAATGATGAGCCGACAGAAGACTTAAGAGGAGAGGATGGGAGGAGATGAGGAGGCAAAGAGAAGAAGAGGAGCAATGATGAGCGGACAGAAGACTTAAGAGGAGAGGATGGGAGGAGATGAGGAGGCAAAGAGAAGAAGAGGAGCAATGATGAGCCGACAGAAGACTTAAGAGGAGAGGATGGGAGGAGATGAGGAGGCAAAGAGAAGAAGAGGAGCAATGATGAGCCGACAGAAGACTTAAGAGGAGAGGATGGGAGGAGATGAGGAGGCAAAGAGAAGAAGAGGAGCAATGATGAGCGGACAGAAGACTTAAGAGGAGAGGATGGGAGGAGATGAGGAGGCAAAGAGAAGAAGAGGAGCAATGATGAGCGGACAGAAGACTTAGGAGGAGAGGATGGGAGGAGATGAGGAGGCAAAGAGAAGAAGAGGAGCAATGATGAGCCGACAGAAGACTTAAGAGGAGAGGATGGGAGGAGATGAGGAGGCAAAGAGAAGAAGAGGAGCAATGATGAGCCGACAGAAGACTTAGGAGGAGAGGATGGGAGGAGATGAGGAGGCAAAGAGAAGAAGAGGAGCAATGATGAGCCGACAGAAGACTTAGGAGGAGAGGATGGGAGGAGATGAGGAGGCAAAGAGAAGAAGAGGAGCAATGATGAGCGGACAGAAGACTTAGGAGGAGAGGATGGGAGGAGATGAGGAGGCAAAGAGAAGAAGAGGAGCAATGATGAGCCGACAGAAGACTTAGGAGGAGAGGATGGGAGGGATAAAGAAAATAAAGACGACAGGAGAAGGGAATTATGGGAGAAAATGCGCCATGGTTTCTGTTTTTAACTGCTTCGTGTAATATGTACTGTATATTTATTACATTTTGTTGCAGTGTAAACTAATGCAAATCCCTCTATCGGATTTCTGCAAAGTATTGTACCTGCTCAGCACCTCTGCTGTTCCCAATCAAACAGGATTTAAGTTTCAAGGATTATAAAAGTAAGCTAGCAACTTTGTTGGATTGTTTTCCGAACTAATAAAACAAGCTTAAGGCTTGTCTTAGATGATTCTGGCTTTATGTTGGTGCTTTTGGACCACTGGAACTTTTTTATACTTCTTAAATCTCCCTGAGGAAGTCCAGGCTCCCTTTTTTGTGTTCACACTGTAAGAACTGTTGTTGAATGCAGTTTATTTCACTCTTTAATAGAATCCTTCTTTTTACATAAGCAACATATAGGACTGTGTCGCTTCAATTCAGCCTGTATATATCCTTCGCCACCATACAACTTTATACTCATATTAAGGGCTCTTAAAGGGCTTCTGCCATCCCCAATTTATGAAATCTGACCACTTCCATCTATTCCAGGTTAAGCCAACAGTTAAACAATCCATCCATCTATCATCTGCTGCTTCTCCGGGGGTCGGGGGGGCAGCAGCTTGAGCAGAGAAACCCAGACCTCTCTGTCCCCGGCCACTTCCTCTAGCTCTTCCGGGGGGACCCCGAGGCGTTCCCAGGCCATAGTCTCTCCAGCGTGTCCTGGGTCTTCCCCGGGGTCTCCTCCCAGTGGGACGGGCCCAGAACACCTCCCCAGGGAGGCTTCCAGGGGGCATCCTAACCAGATGCCACCTCATCTGACTCCTCTCAATGCGGAGGAGCAGCGGTTCTACTCCGAGCCCCTCCCGGATGACTGAGCTTCTCACCCTATCTCTAAGGGAGGCCCAGAAGCCCATTTCCTTCGCTTGTATTCATGATCTCGTTCTTTCGGTCTCTACCCACAGCTCCTGACCATCGGTGAGGATGGGAACGTAGATTGACCAGTAAATAGAGAGCTTCACCTTCTGGCTCAGCTCCTTCTTCACAGCGACGGGTCGCTGCAGAGCAACACTGCAGACGCTGCACCGATCCGCCGTCAATCTCCCGCTCCATTCGTCCCTCACTGTGAACAAGACCCAGAGATACTGGAACTCCTCCACTTGGGGAAGGATCTCATTCCCAAGCTGGAGAGAGCATTCCACCCTTTTTTGGCTGAGGACCATGGTCTCAAGCAGCTTCTTAAACCCAGAACTGTTTTATTAACACTGACACTGAGTTTTTTTCCTTAGCCAATCATGGTTGTATCAAAATCTTTAAATTCTCGGTATACCTGCATTCACATCAACTTTTACACCGAGACCATAACAAAACAATGCGTCTGCACCTATCTGAATCAGATATCATTGGTTATGATCTCATAATGACATCATTGATCATCACCAATGCCGCCGATGAGCTCAGGCATCTGCAGAAAACCTAAAGCACAGGCAAACACTGTGAAATCCTCTCCACCCTCTGCTGCTCCAGTGAGAGTAGTACAGTAACTGTTACCTGAAGATCAGAAGCTCCTGCATTATGCTGTCAATGTGGCCAAGCAGAACACCAGTTTATAAGTCCATAATCCATAAAGAAAGAAAAGAAACCGCTCTGAGCACTTCTGACAGAGAGATCTTAGCATCTACGTGCTGTAGATATGTCAAACTCCGGTCCTCGAGGGCCGCTGTCCTGCAGGTTTTAGATGCTTCCCTGCTTCAACGCACCTGATTCAGATTAAATGGATCTCTTCGAAAGATTAAGTTCTGCACAAGTCTGCTAATGATGCATTGATCTGATTCAGGTGCGTTGAAGCAGGGAAGCATCTAAAACCTGCTGGACAGCGGCCCTCGAGGACGGAGTTTGACATCCCTGATCTACAGAGCTCGACCCTTTCCTCCCCCTGAATACAGGACATCCCTGCAGGACCTTGAGAGCCAACACTACCAGCCTCTTCCCTCAAGCTGTTAACCATCTAAACTAGTTGCTAAACTGCACTATTTTCCCACCAATGGCATGTCAGCCTTCTGCCCCTCTACCATTTTCTAAATTAGCAGCATATTATTGAATACGTTATACCACCATATTGCTCCCATTGCTTCTATGTGTACATGAAATATATTCAGCTGTATTCGACCAAAGAAAATGTCAGCTTTGTGTTATTAGATAGATTCGTTCAGCCCAGAAGTGGGAGGAGGAGAGCATGACAACAATGCACTTCGCTGCCTGTAGATCAAAGGCGGCATTTTGTATCTGTGAAGTCTTACATCCTTCATACTGTAAACAATCCAAAGAGGACAAAGGGGGGAATCGTAGAGCGAGAGGAGATGAAAGAATGATGAAGGCAAACAGAAATGATGCGTTACATCAGACATCAGATGCACCACTCTTGACCAGACATCCAGACGCTGAGGTACCTGAGCTACCTGAGACCTTTGTAAAGCGGTGACTCTTTGTCGAGCCGTGAGGCTGTGAACCTCCACAGGTTTGGTTTTGAGCTGAGTCCCAGCAGAACAAAGACAGGCAGCCAGAGGGGATTTACTGCATCCATCTATCACTTCAGCAAACTGGAGAGACCTCCCTGCACACGATGATCCGTGTCTTCTTGTGTTTTTTCTGTCTTGGCTCAGTCCGGTTCACTTCTTCAGCTCCACCCCTTTCACCTGTGTTATTTCCCTCAGCTGTCTTCACCCTTCAACCACCCTCCTCTGTATTTAAACTCCTGGTTTTCATTCATTCTCTGTCAGATCCTCTGTTCTCTTCAGGTTGGTTTCGTTTCCCCCAGTTCCTTGTCGTTTTTGTCAGTTTCTGGGTTTTGTTTTTTAGGGTTCTTTTGGAAATAGTTATCTGGCTTTGCCGTGCCTTTTGTTTAAAAATAAATAGATTTCTTTTCATTTAGCCTTCCAATCTGGGTCTGCACCTGGGTCCTCCTTCCTCGCCACCCCCGCCACATAACACACAGCTCCTGTGCCTTTTTTAGTACCCCTAATACATAAATCAATGATTTGCAGTTGTAGCAGCTGTTCATAGCTTTTACTAGTGGATAAAACCTTCATTTCGCTGATTCAACAGGTGTTTGATAAAAAGTACGACCTGTGCATCCGGCTCCATGCACTATTAACAAGCGCCGTCATGTAAAAAGAAACCAAATCCTTCTTCCGTCATTCCCTCTTCTGCTGTGCATGTAAGCTTGCATTTACACAAACTTAGATCAGTTAAGCAGAGAGCAAAGGAAATTACCCCAGACAAACATTTAAATTCCCTCTAAATAATGTGTTAATCCTTAAAATCTCTGGCATAAAACTCTCATGGCCTTAAAATGGTGGAATGACTCAACACCTCTTTCCTAATTCAGTCATTGTGGAACTGTCAGCACGCTAATCTCGCTCCGTTAACATCTGTGCCCGCCGTGAAATGAGAAGCCAGCACAGGAAGTTAGCAAATTACCAGCAGCTGTTTCCCGTGGCCGGACAACGCTGCGCTAGCTGCTGGTTGTTCAGTCTAACTCCTAACTAACTCCTCATGACTTGAGTCAGTCCCAAACTACTCATGCAAAATAGCTGGACTCTTTCTCTTCTGTGTGAAGCCTACAGCTTACATAGCGCCAATGGCTTATTTTGCTTATGACGCACATCTTTTAAGGCATTAAAGCATCTCACAGGCAGAGATGATATCATTCTGGTCCCTGGACTTCGCCACAGGAGATGAACTGTCAAAATGAAACTGACTGCAGGATTGATTTGAATGATAACTGTTTATGTTATCAAATCTTAGAATCTAAAATAAAGTTAATTAGTTAATCAGCAGTCATTACAGATTACTCCTCCTGCCCCCCCCTCTTGGCTCATTTCAGGTGTGGATAAAAGGCATCAGGCGGGTTTGTTGCAGCATTGACCTTTAATGCAGCATCATGCTTGGTTCTGTGTTGCATTTCTTAGATTTTAATTTGGTTACCTGTTGGGAATATTACCCGTTTGGAGTGTGTCCTGAATCTGGACCACTGCTTGGAGAATATTCACAGCCACATATAACCTGTGGTTTTTTGGTCTTTCTGAGGTTTCTGCTCAAAAATGTCATGCTCAAAATATTTTTCTGCAATTACAAAAGTCTTTGTAAACCAACATTTGTGAGACTTAAACCTGATGATAAAAATGTTTAAAAAATGCTAAAACATACAATTAATATTTTCACTTTGAGGCTACGTTGGTTATTCAGTTGGATCGTTGCTCAGTGAAGATATTTCTTACTTTTTCCTGAATAAAATTGACTTTGTTTGGTACTGATCTGCCATTCAGTAAATCCAACAACATGAAAAGTTTGCTGAACTTTGAAAACTGCTCTAAGAGCGTACTTCGTGCTGCGTTTTCCTAACTTTCAATGCCTACTACTGAAGTTGGAAATTAGACCCCGTTTATGTTACATCTCAGATGATATTTGGCGACTGAAGACGGGAGAAAACCCGGTGTGATAGTGAGGTGATAGCAGTGGGTGGAAAACCTCAGATGGATGTGATGGCTAAAGTAATCACAGGTCTGAGGGGCACAGTGACTCCAGGTGAAATTCAGTGAACAACCTTTGAGAACAGGAATGTGGGCAGAAAGATAAGTGATCAGACATGAAACCTGTGACCAAGAGAAGCAGGAAAAGGGCTGAAATTACAAATGGAATAAGAGAAGAGCAAGAAAAAGCTGAATTTAATTCATTTATCACAGGGACCATCACCCTTTGAGTTAATAAATGTTACAGAAAGTTCCTCTTTCTGCTCCTAAATCATCTTCGGAGCTGCCTGAGGGTCTTGGGTCTAACTCAGATTTATCTTTTTGTAGAAGATGGACTGATATTTGCACTGAGAATTTTCCATTTCACTGATTTTTTTTTATTTTTCTTCCAGTGAAATCGTTTTTTGGGCCATTCACATCAACACAAGTCTGTCCCTGTGCTTATCAGTTGGATTGGTTTGTACCTTTTTTTCTTGCAATTCGGTGTATTTTTTGCTAGTTTGCATAGATATGCAATTCTTTCTTATTTTTAAATGCATTTGATTATTTGTGTAGGTGTGATTGTTCAATAGAAAAGCAAACCACCACTCCAGAGTCCTTAAAATCTGCACCATTTGCCCTTTTATTAATGAGAGTGAACAATCAACAGAAAAACCTAAAGGTGTGGGACACTGATAAAAGGAAGCAGGCCTCTGCTGGAGCCCACATTTCTGCTTGATGCTTTTTGTTTCCTCTCAGAATTTAGCTTAAAATGTTAAAGAAATATTTTAATATGGCACCTTTTTCTTCAAACCAGGGGATATATGCATAAAACTGTAAATTCATGGCTGAGGAACCGTCCACAACGACAGGGAAACTTTGCAAAGCAAACTTTTTCCTCTGCGTTTGTGCCGAAAAACAGAGATTTTTAAAAGCTGTATTTTGGGTTTGGAAGCTTCTTTATATGCAGCCCACTGCTTTGTGCAATGCACTAGAAACCATAACCAAAATGGTGCCTTTATACCGTTTTTTCCTGATGTTTTCCTTCCTTTCATTGTACCGTTGGGTCACATTGAGCTTTTACCATCAGATGAGCTAATGTTTTGGCTCACTCTGCCTGCCAGAATGTTTTGTCGTGTTGTTTAATGTCGATGTTGTTGCCACATAGTGGTCTGGCATGATTATTTCTGCGTTTTGGGGATTTTCTGCATTTTCATTTTGATGGTTAATATTTCATCCAAAAAGAGAGGAAAAAAAACCATAATAGTAGAGTTGTTTGAGGCTGTGAAAGTAAGTTTTGAAATATCAAACACTCATTAAACTTCCATCTGCAGTCTCAAACCTCCCAAATGCCTGTGTTTTCTACACATGTGCTTTCTCTGATATCTTCCAGCTGGAATGAAAACTTTCTGCAGCCTCCCACTGAAACTGTCTGTCAGATCTATTAAAAACAAGCATGGCACCGTACCCCCATGCTCCCCGGGTGCTGCCCATCGCTCCAGTGTGTGGCATCTGTCTCCATGAGTGTGTGACCCTGTGCATGTGCCAACCTGGATGGGTCAAATATGAAGGAGTAATTTAGTGTATTTTGTGTGACATACATGACAATGAAAGGCATCTTAATTAATCATTTTACTTCTTCGGGTGACAGAGGACACAACTAAAGCAGCGTTTTGGCGCATAAAGAAACATGAATAGATGAAGCAGAGTGTGATAACTCCAGAAAACAGAAGAGGTGGTTTTTTTTTTTACCATCTGAAGGGTTTTTATTCACTTGTGAAACTCAGAGCTGAGCCTCAGATGTGGGACACCTGGGAGCTTCCCTGCTGTGTGTCACTAAAGTGAATGAAGTGCAGTAGGTCAAAGTGACAGTGGGTCAGTGAAGCTGTGCTGGCTAATATGCAGATGTTAGCTCACAATATCCAGACTGTGAGGGGCACTGAGAGTCACTTTCTCCCCACTTTTAATGCCAGACATATATATATTTATATATATTCCAAGTAACAATTTGTTATCTTTTGGAAGAACAGTTTCACAGTATCTTCAAATTTATATATTGTTATGAGCATCCTCTTTCTTCTTCTAATCAAAACAAAGCCAAATGGTGAGAGTTGAGCTTAAAGTTCATCTGCTGCTCTGCAGTCTGGTGCCACAAAACAAACACTGATTTCCCCCATTTTCTCCAGTCTAATTGTGAGGTGTCTAATTAGTGAAGACAACTGTTAAACGCTGGGTTGACTGCTTCACACCAGGGAGTCAAACACCGCAGGCAACACTGATCTGCCTTGACAACTTTCTGCCAAAGCTGAGTCCAAATTCTTCAAACTTTGACACACAACATTTTATCCTGATCTCTCGCCAGAAATTGACTCTGAAGCCACAGAAGACACATGAATAAATGTCTACTCTTTCTCAAAATGCACACAAGCCTGCCTCTTACACACACAATTGCCTGCCTCTTCACATATTTATCCTCTCAGCACTTCTTTCTGCCTCTGCACACAAACAAAACAACCAAATCACGGTTGCTGGCAGCACCTCTCCCCGTTTTGAGCTCCTGGGCTTTGGGAGTTGTTGGTAAGCCTCTATTGTGAGGAACTCTTTGTCAGCGAGGATTCAATGAAGTGTATTTTCCATGTGATAACAAAAAAAAAATCTGTCTTGGGAAGCTGTGCTGTTATCCACCTCAGAAAGCTTAATCTCATTTCCATGCCTGACTGTGTACATGGTTAAATAGAACGTCTTGTGCTGTTTTTCCTCTGCAGACGTCAACCAGAGAGCCACTGACAAAGAGGCAAAGCAGAGAAAGAGCAGCAAGAGACGGGGGGGGGGGCACGAGGACATGAGAGATGCCCTGCAATGTGCAACACTTCTGGGAACAAGAGGACCTAAATTCATGACATTCATCCACCACTGGGTGTAGTCAGAACCGATGTAGTTGCAGCCATTAAGGAGGCAGAGCAAGTCTACAGGGAGCACTATTCCCTCATCTCATTTCCCAGTTTATACATCCCCAGATTCTTCTTGTTGCAAATTATTTCCTCCCTCCAGAGGTGTGAGAATAAGAGCTGAGGAAGAGATGCAAGGAGAGAGGAGCGGTGATAATGGGTATTGAACAAAATGAGACATTTTTATTCATTTTAATCTATCAAATGTGAGGTGTAACACAGTTAAATCTTGTTTTTACTTTTAGCATCCTGCTGTATTCTATTATCTCTGAGCATTATTGAGGAATAATGTGCCATGCCACATTTAGTTAATGATACATCCTCACTTTCAGTTCCTCCAGGGACATTTTAGGAATTGGGATGTCCTCTAAGCAATTTTGTTGAGATTAATTTTTGGATAACATAACGAAGAAAGGAGCTTAAATATTCTGCCTTACATTAGGAAATCTGAAACCCTTTTAACAGTGGTCTAAAAACCTGCTAACACCCACTCTTCAATGTAAAAGTGTATTTTCCTGTTTTATTTGGCTCCGGTTTCTTTGAGGCATCAGTGCAAACTGAGGATACTGAGGTTGGGTGAACAAAAACGGGCACAGCTCACCTTTCCTTCAGATAAACACAAGTTCATTGACTGTAACATCTCAGATATGGAGGCTCTGAACCTGGCAACAAGAGCTTGTTCGTTGTCTGAGAGTGAATGGATGAAGGCTGTGTTCCATTCAGAAGTAGTAAAATAGACTGAATGTCTTTGTCATGATTATCAAACACCAAGGTAATCACACCCATTCATGCTGCTGCAGAGCTACATCTGCAAAAAAATAAATCAATCAATTAATATACGGCTCAAACAGCTGTGGTGCAGATCTGGCAACTTGTGGGCTGATCCGGCACAGTGTGGACAGCTGTCTGGGTATATAATAAGAGCCAAAATTTCTTATTTCTGCTTATGGGAGCAATTATAGAGCAAACATTAGTCACGTCTCCAGCTATATAAAGACTTCCAGGCATGAAAAGGTTGTCTTTTTTTAAAGTTTCAGAAGTATGTGGCAAAGTTTGAACACACAGACACACACAGGTGAACACATTTATGCACAGTTTGACTTCATAACACAGTCGGCTGCAACTCTTCTCTCATTCCCTGCAACACTTTCCTGAAATATTTTTCTCCTGTGGTTTGCATTTACAGGTCGGTTTCATTATTTATTCGTCAGGGTTTGGAAACAACCCACTCATTCAGAAAAGCCAGCTGCATTTCAAAGATTCAAGCTTACTTTTAAACTGTCGGTGAGGCTGATCCCTGGTGATCTGTGCCTGATTCTCAGCTCTCCTCCGCCGTGGAGCTGTGACACAGCATGGTGCCTCATGCTGAACAGTCATCCGAAATGAGCTTCCCCTCTGAAACCTCAAATCAAATACATTCAGGTCATCAGACATTGTTTTAGCATGAGCCCCAAGCTTCGATCCCTGCCTTCTTCAGCAAAGCAGACTTGGCATTTGAAAGCAGCTCATTGGTTAAATGATCACATGGCAGGGAACATCATTTGCTAATGAGAGCTTCTGATGATGTTGTTTTTAACCAATGACATTTAACTCTAAAAGGTTTGCATGTCTCTGATGTCACAATTTTTTTTTATCTTCAAGATGTCAATTAAGATGTAGGAAGAGACAGAAATTGTCAAAGTGTCAGCTTCAAATACTTTATACTCACCACTTCAGCTAATGAGGCCCAGGTAGACAATATATCAAATTAATTAACAATACAGCACCAAACAGCTGTATTTTACATGTTCCTGCTCATCCACAATAACCGGTGCACACTGTGTTTGGATAGATCAATAGATGTGAGAAGAAGCTGCATATTCTGCTTAGTTGTGTTCGCTTTGTGGCAAAATACCCTAATTGGATATTTCCAATGTTCACAAGTATAATTAAAGACTAAAAAAGTGTGCCTGTTTGTTCCACTCTAGGTTTTAGACCTTGCTGAGACGATTAATTGCTCCGAGTAACTCCTGAATAGAATTTATGCGGAAGCGAAAAGAAAAGAAAATGTGACAACTGGGTGAATTAAATAATCCTAATGCACAGCACTCAAGACTAACAGGCTGAATTAATGAAGTATGCTGTGACACCGGAACGGTGTCAAATTAGAACAGAAAGAAACTAAAATGTCAACATCAAGTTATCCTCAGCTGTGCTTAGCAGTTTATTTCATTCCTCCTGTTACCAGTTATGCTGTTTGTTACATTTAATGCATCCAAAGCCTGTTTAAGTGGACGAGTGGGCGAAGCAGTAAAATTTAGCCGCACTGGTTTCAGACCAGACATTATTTAACAGTTTTCGAGAACACTGGTGGGAGCTGAACATTGTGCTCCACGCTGGTGTACAGATAACAGGGAATATTCTCCCAACACGTCTTTATTTGGCTTTAAAAAGCTTTTTGGGTCACAAGCAGTATCCTCAACGGCAGTATAATTGATGAATAAGCAAATCTGGCACTTTTCAGATGATCCTGCTGCACTGTTTACTCTGTTTTTCTTTTTAACACGTCTAATATTGGGGCATTTAAGCTGTGCATTTTGCATTTTTATTTCAACCACAGAGCAATTCTGAAGAAGAATTATGCAAGATGATATAGAAATGTCCACCATTCATGTCAATCTTCAGGAGCCGTTTTATGTGTTTTTAACACTGAGCTTGGTCTCACAAAAATACCTAAATTTATTTTGATTCCCTAACATTGCATTTTGGGCTAGAAGCATGTATTTTGTGGAAAGCACAAAGCTTCTCATCAGTTGACAGCAGTATGTAAAGAAGTGCTCATGTCACATATATCTGTTGGACCAATCCTAATGCAGACCACTGTTCCTCTGAAAAGATCCTGCCCAAAAGGCTGCCCAAACCATGTGTTTTTTCAACATTAGTATGAAGTAGTACAGTAGTGGAGACACAGAAGTCGAAAAAAAGGAAATGCAAACCATCATTCACTCAGTTTGAGAGCCAGGTGTTCATCCCGTCACTCTGCCCTCTTTATGCATTTCTTCTTACATGTTTGTAAGCTTTGTTCAAGTTTTTTTGGTCAATATTAATGTTAAGGTTGACTTCATGCACCATATTTCTGCTCCTTTAAAAAAGGTTCAGTCAGCACATTTTCTTTCTGAAATATGGGTGTGACGAGATTAAAGGACGATATTTCTGGTCGCGTTAAAAATCTGTCGAGCGAGATTTGTGAGCTATCCAAACTTCTATTTTTGACCTGCGGGGGGCAGTAATGCATCTTTGCTACGTCTGGCCTGCAAGAACCTAAAGAAGAAGAAGGAAAAGAAGGAAGAGGAGGAGAAGTAAAACATTAACGACATAAAATGAACATTAAAACAAAGACATAAAAATAGTTAATAAAATAGTACATAAAATGGCACATAAAACCAACTCCAAACATAAAACCAGTATCAGCAAGTGTATTAAATGACCTGAGGAAAGGACTTCTCCAGTTATTAAAAGCTCATGCTTACATCATGCATGTGAAGAGTTTTAATAAAACATTTAAAAATGCATGTGCAACTCGGTTTAATAAAAGTCTGTAGGTCCAGTCATACATTTTGTCATCGTAGTTTTCTTAAAATCTCCTCTTTTCTTGTGAGCTGAGTGTATCGTCACACCCCAATCTTAAATGTAACTTTCTATAACTTATAGACCTGTAGCGGGTCCCGGCTTGGTCCCCACTGAGAGATATATAGATAACCCGCTGATAGGAGTTTTCTGGAAATATCAGGCAGAAATCAGCGAATCGGATTATCTTTATTCTCACATTCTGTTATTTTGTCTGCATTACAGCATTAGGATTAACCATTTTAGATAACATTCACATTAAATGTCTACTTTTACATATTTCTAAAAAATAAGACTTATCAAAATTAGTTTTACACCAAACAAACATTTTTCCTTTTAATCATGTCATCAGTCTATCGTCAACCATGTGTGCACTTCACCCTCTTTGTCCTCTCCTTAAAAGAGTGTTCTCTTTATAAAACGGTACATAAAATACGCAAAGTACATTAAGCGCTCACTTAATATGACAGAATTAATCTTTCTTGCAGTTGAAGTATTTCACATTTACCCTATATGAACACAAACTAAAATAATAAACATGGCTGGCTCATAGCTTGCCGCTTTAACTGTGAACTCGAACTCTATCATTGTTTCCAATTTTAGCTGCGCGCTCTCCATCAAGGCTACAGCCGTAGCTGGTATTTAGCTTCACATTAGCATTAGCTTCAACATTCCGAGCAATGTACCACACACACACAACTAATTTACACACATACAGTAATAACCCACAAATGCCCAGGAGCCGAAAGAAACAAAAGAAAGTAACCGTTTGGCTACGGCGTCAGACGCCATTTTGTCCAATGCTATCGTCACGTACCGCGACACTTTACTTTATTTACACACTTAGCGATATTTTATCTTATGGACCACACCTCACCAGGGATTCATATTAGCTTACAAACATCTTTAGTCACAGAAAAGATGAGTAACCAACCTGGAAATATCAGGCAGAAATCAGCGAAGCAGGACAACTGTTGCTCATTCTCCATTCTTCGGATTATGAGCCTCGCTCGCGACGCATTCCAAAGAATGACGTCAGATGACGCCGCTGGTAAGTGCTGCCAACTAGTGTCCATTTCATGCAACAGCATGTTATTGTGTGTTTCTCTGGATGACTTCTTATTCTGAATTGGACAGACTATAATAAAATAATACAATAGCTATAAACTAAAAAGTGACTCTCAGAGGAAATTAAATAATATCTCAACAAAAACACTTATTTTGTGGGTGTCACAGATCTGTGACATTATTAGACTGAACAAACTGATTTAACTGGATTTTGTGTTTGTGCAGTTTTGTGTGCAACAAAGGGATCCAAAGCCTGAAGCGCACCCTGTGTTCAGCCTGCTTTCTGCTTCTCTATCAGACTGTTTTACTCGTCGTTTAATAAAATGCTAGCATTGTATAGCATATACATTGTGTAGCAGGAGGATACACATTGTCAGCAGCAATGTCATTTAAACCATGACTGATTGGTATTACGAGTGTGAGAAAACATTAACGTCAGCAGCTGCAGTCTGGACACACATCCCTTCTCTTTGGACTTGGACATTAACTGAAGCTGCTGACTTGTATCTGCAGAATATTATCCTCTGCTCTTCCACCACATGATTAGCTGACTGGATAACTGCATTTAAAAGGTATTTCTAGAAAATCTACTCCTTATTCAGTGTAAAGTTGGGTTTGTACACATGATCTGACTGAAACTGCACTAACACTTGACGATTGAAAGGAATTATTTGATTTAAATTTTAAATATTCAATCTTGCAAAAAGAAAAGAAAAAGAAAAATCTCAGATTTTCCCAACTTGTCTTTGTTTTTCAACTGTTTCTGAAAATGTGACGTGACTCATGAACATTCAGTGAAATAAGCAGTGTATTGATTTAGAGGCCTTCCTTCATTTCCTAAACCCTGAGGTCTACAAGATGATTACTCTGATCCTCTGAGCTGAACATCCATCCTGACAATTTCTGGCCATCATGGTATTTGGTGAAACAACGTATTTCCACATCACTATTCAACATACGATAAGCCTTATAAAGCAGTGGATTTTAAACTTTTTATAAAGCTGGCTGGCGAGCGCCTGGTGGCCGAGCTTTGGCTCCTGGGGCTCAGCCCAGAGAAGCAGGAGGAAGCCACTTCCACCGGGGCCCATCACTTGCAAGGTGGAAATTTGAGGTTGGGAGGCAGAGGCCTGGGCATGCCGATCCTCGACATCACAAACTGGCTCTTGGGACTTAGACTTATACAGAACTGGTCAGGAATGAGCCTGAGCTGGAGTGTGAGGTGGAGTAATGCCATCTAGATATAGCTGGGCTCACCTCTGGAACCAAACTCCTTGAGATTTGCTGGACTCTGGCGTTGCCTCGGTGGAGATGCATTGGGCAGGTGAGGGGATCTTCACAAGCACCACTGAGAGGGTCGCCTCAGGGGAAGGTTCTAACTGTTGTTTGTGCTTATGCATCAATCAGCAGTTCATATTTCACAGCCTTCTTGGAGTCTCTGGGTGCTGTCCTGGAGGGGTGCCACCTGGCACCCATGTGGGCACTGATGGAGTTACCTGGAGAGGCGTGATTGGGAGAATGAATTCCTGTGCTCATCATGGATCAGGTGCATAAGTGTAGCTGGTACCAGGCCACCTCAGGCCACATAAAATATGCAAAATACAAAAGCAAAAATCAAAAACTAAGGGGAAAAGAAAATCAGAGCACAACAAGTAAGAATGTGTCAGCTCACATCTCGGTCTGATATGATGACACTGAGCCGCCTCACTCTGGATCTTTCTCAGAAGCTGATCCAGATTTTTTTGTCCTTGTTTGAAGAACTGAACTGGACTCATGTTTTTTCAAATAATCCCTCAAACCTAAACAGAATAAAGCACATACTGTATCTATAAGGACACACACGATGTCTCTGAGCTACAGTGAAGTTTTGAAGGGTAGAAACTCGAAAGCGCTTGTCGAAGATGGACAGCTGGCTGGAAGGACAGAGTAACCTTTTACTTCATGGGCCTCAAGACAATTTGAGCTAAACAATCATATTAAGCTTTCACAGCTGCGTCCAGCAGAGAGCTGAGAGTTTCCATGTTTCACAAGTCCTGTGCAGAGAATTCAACCAACAGGCTGTCATGCACATTTTATTGTGATTTACAGAAATTCTGACATATTTCAAACAATAATCCTAAATAATCTTTGATATTGGTTTGGTTTTCTGCTTTCTTTAATCATAAATAACTCTATCCACTGACTATATCACAGCTTGAATACAAACTGCCTTGCTTATAAAGCTTGTTTAAATGGGTGGGAATGATCAGACGAATGCCTTTCTGAACTACTGCGAAGCTCTTGTAGATTTAACATCGTGGGTTAACATGTCACACTTATGCTAAAAGTGAAATAGACTTTCTTGACATCAAAAAATAATTAAAAAAAGACTATATTGGGAATGACGAGGGATATAAAAAGCCTTTTTGGAGCGTAAGAACATGCCAAGTCATGTCTTCAGGCTGGTTTCTTTGGGCAGCATCCATGAGACGCCAGTAAGCCTGAACCATGAAAATAAAATCGGTAGGTATGTATCACCCAAAGAACAAGTTAAGGATTAAAGATCTAATGTGTCTTTATGAAATCTACTCCATGCAGTTATCTTCTGTATACTTGGAAGCTGTAACAGTGTGCATACTGGTCTAAAAGATGTGTCGGACAGTTGCTGCTGGAGTCTTTTTATGAAGTTTGAAATGGTTTGGGGCCAAAATACATCTTCTGGTACGTCGTGAACCTTCAAGACATCTCAGGTCATCACTCTCAGGTTTGCCATCTTATTCACATTTTAGATTTACACAGAATCGAGAGAATATCGCATCTTGAAATCTGTCTGAAGCCGTTGGTGGAGCTGTTTGACAGTGTTTTTGGTGGAGAATACCGGCAGAAGTGATGGCCCTCATGTCCACCCTGTCAGTAATTTAGTGTTTAATGTGTAAAGCGTTACTTTTAGTCAGTGTTTGCGATGTTTCCGATCGGAAGATGGTGGTTTGTTTTTGGTAAGATCAGATTTTGGTGATTTTATGACAGCTTTTCATCAACTTTTTTGACCCCCGCGTGAAGATGCTGTTACCTGTCCCCATATGAGCCGTTTATGGGCTTGGATTTAAAACAATAAACCAAAAACAGTGGTCAGGATCTTGTGAACGCAGTCCAAGTAAACTTTTTACCAGTTTGATTTCACCAAATGATCATTCAAAATGTTCTTCTGATAACTTCTGAGTGTTGCTATGAGACGAGTGCCTATAATTGAGCATCAAAAGGAGCTTTAATGAGGCAGTGAAGAGCCCCATTGATCTTAGCTGTCCTGTGTGGTGCATCATATCATTGTGGGAATAATAAGAGCTGATTAATGCGTAAATGACAACTTGCTAACACAGACGTAATGCTAAGATAACTTTGGACAGAAGATAATTACCCTTTTTCCCCATGATATGAAGTATTGATGAGTATTTAGTGCATTCATTTGAAGAAAAAAAACATGAATTTTGTCCATCCTGAATCCACTTATCGGTCACTGGGCCCGTTTTGATGATCCAGATAGGAAACATTCTTGTTTTCTTCAGGAATCCAAAACAATTTCTTGATTATTTCTGTAAAAAATGGACACACCTCTGTTCTTTGTAAAATATCCCTCCAACTTCTTTTGATTCATCACATTGTATATGGCAAAATATTCCATGGACTGAAAACTAATGACAGAGTTACAGGAAGTAACTTTAGAAAGTAAAATTACAGATAAATGGACATGTGGGAGAGAAGAAAACTATACTGATTAGAAGCATCTGAGAGTTTGGCCAGTTAATTAATTTCCCAACAGTGCAGCACATTTGCTGGAGGCCATGTAAACACTCTCCTCTCCTCTGTAACGTGGCTTTTAAAAGGGATCAGCTGACTGTTTAGCTAGAGATTATCGCTGTGTGGGTTTATCTTCTACCCAGAAAGCAGAGGAGCAAGATGAGGTCGATGGTACGGAGGGAAGATACAAGAGGGTAAAGAGACTGAGCAAACATTAAGATCCACAGCAGTGAAATTACAAATATAAGAAAACAAGATCAGAGACAGGTGAGCTGAGAGGATTAAGCTTAAAAAGGTGAAGCAGCGGAAGGAGTAAAGATAAAAAAATGGAAAAATGTATTTACATTTACATTCAAATGAAGTGTTCTGCACTTTTATCGGGTTTTTGAGTCCGTTATATAAGTTAAATGCAGCGTAAGGGCTTCACAGTAAAAAAGCTGAAAGATGGCTGGACCATTTTTCACTCTGAAAACTGCTGATGTCATAATGAAGTCAGCAGTGTGATGAGCTTCTGACGACGTCCTTTTATTCCAGATAAACAGTTGGTATGTTTAATCATGGGGGGGGGGGACAAATGGGCAAAAATGTTGCTCAAATCTATTTTATAATTACATTTTTGGTCTAATTGATGTACAAATGAATCTGTTCCAAATTATATCAAATGATCAATCTGCATATTTATCAGAAAAGCTTCAGTACATTTCAGAAAATCAATTATAGTTTGCAACTGTGATCAAGAAGAAAAAGGAGAACTTTTATTTTGGCCTTATTTCACGATGGACATAATTAGACACTGGGACTAATTAGCATTTCAGATGATGGATGTTATTTCTTGTGTGTGTTGACAAGCCAAGTTCATCAAGTTTGTGGTGGATTACAACCTTCACATGAAGCTGCATTTTGACAAATGAAACCTGTTCCTCTCTTTTCCCTCGGTGTCCACCAGATGTGACTGCCACTCATTTTGTTGGTGGTCTTCCTTTCCCCACAGCTTCCAAACAACCCCAAATTCTGCTTAATTTGGGTAAATTCTCAATGTTTTTGAGTGTTGACCAACTAATAAAATGCAAACGTTAATTTCATGTTTGGTTAAAAACAGATATAGTCATTTATATACATTAAAAGATTAATTTCATGCTTCCTAACACTCCACAGCAAAGACATAGAGGAGAATATAATAATAAAACAGCATCAGAGACAAGAGAAAAGGGCTCTGGCTGGAACAGATGTGCCACTTTTTCATCAAAGCATCACTTTACAAAAGAAATGAAAGACAAAAAGACTGAACAAATACATGGGGGATAGACAAACAAACTGGTGCAAATACACACCCAGCAGGAAGCCTCTCATCCGTATGGAACAGCTGGCTTCTCTCCACGCCGTCTCAGCTCATCAGATACACCTCAGTCCATCGGTTTGGCCAGGCTGACTCTGTCATATCCTGCAACACTGCTCAGGATTGCACTCTCCTCATTTTAAATTGGGCTTTCATCGTGACCTCACGTTAGCCTTTGACATGAAAATCTCTCTTATCAGTTCCTTCATTTAAATGAAACCAGCAACCAAATACAAAGATGAAAAAAATCCACCACCGTCAGACAATCAACCTGCAGAGAGTTCAGCCTGACGGCAGCAAAAACAAATCACAGTAAAATACAGGGTTTATCATTATGTGTGCAAGGAAAGGATGATCTCATGGCATCATATCACCATGACCATCCACACAAACCCTGTGTCACACATCCTCAGCACCAGCTAAATGTCCCTTTTCATGCTGCATAAGTATGTTCTGCAATTTTTCTGCATCATTTCATCAGTTTAAAGTATATTGTGACCATAGCATGACTGTCTGAGCTCACATCAGTAACGATTGCATCAGGAGTTCTTTCTTCATCATCGGCAGGATCGCGGCTCTGCATTTTTGCAGCGTGCTTATGTTTTGACATCTGAAAATAAATCTGTATTCCTTCTCTGACTTGGTCAATATTACAGAGACGGACAGGAAATTGTTTTTTGAAAGTTGATGAAAAAAGACGCTGATTGGCAAGAGAGCCGCTGCAATATCCAGGTGAAACAACAGAGAGATTTATGTAGCCGAATCAATGAGGACGAGGCCTGACACCCCCTCTGGGATCGTCACACTCCCCCCGGGACCGTCACACCCCCCCGGGACCGTCACACTCCCCCTGACACCCCCCCGGGACTGTCACAACCCCCCTGGGACCCCCTCTGGGACTATTACACTCCCTCTGGGACTCCCTCTTTGATGGTGACACCCCCTCTGGGACTATTACATCCCCTCTGGGACTCCCTCTGGGACCTGACACCCCCTCTGGGACCATTATACTCCCTCTTTAACGGTGACATTCCCTCTGGGACCATTACATCCCCTCTGTGACCGTGACACCCCCTCTGGGACTCCCTCTGGGACCGTGACACCCCCTCTGGGACTCCCTCTGGGACCGTGACACCCCCTCTGGGACTATTACATCCCCTCTGGAACTCCCTCTGGGACCGTGACACACCCTCTGGGACTCCCTCTGGGACCGTGACACCCCCTCTGGGACCATTAAACTCCCTCTTTGACGGGGACATTCCCTCTGGGACCATTGCATCCCTTCTGGGACTCGCTCTTTGACGGTGACACCCCCTCTGGGACTGTTACATCAGGCTCCCCCTGCAGTTATAAGATGTAGCGTCACTGTCATGAAATGAGTTTGTCATCATGTTGAAGTGGCTACAAAGTCGCCCATGAAAATGTCAAGTGACCATAAAGTGGTGCAGCACCGGAGACCAACTGCGGTATCTCAACCTGCTCTAGGGCAACCTCAGGCCTGGGATTGTGAATAACCAGAGTCAATGTTCAAAATTTGTTAGAAGAAGATGCTTTTGTGGTTCCTGCCACCAGGCAAGGTGAGTCTGGACTTCTGCTGGTAAGAGCTGGCCAAAGCTACATAAAACTGAATCACAAAACGTTAGATTTAATGGGAGTTTGACAGTTTCTGTAGCTTTCTGCATCCAATAATCACAGCCACCTCTCTCTCCGGCTCTCTTTTCTCATTTCCCAAACTATTTGTTGAGTTCTAGGCATCGTCCAGGAAATTTGGCACCATTATCCACATTTTTAAACATTTCTACATTTCCTCCTTCTCACCGACAGCCAACCCTCTTATTTTCTAGTCTGGTGAAACCAGCCTACCTTTCCTTACTTCTCTCATTGCTTTTCCTTTACACCGACTCCTACATTACCTTTTTCTGTCCCTTGGTGTCTTTAATTTCTACCGCTTTCAGGTTTTCTCTTTACTTATCCTTATTTCTACCTTTCCTTTCTCACTTCTTCTTCTTCTTCTTCTTTCGTTGCTGTGTATTTCCCTCTAAGTCTACACTGGTGCAAGCTATCACGGTGCGAACTGGGGATTAACCTGGACCACAAACATATACCGCAAGGTTTTCTATCTCTCTCCGGGACGAATACAATCTCAGCTGTTCACTGCAGATAACAAACAACCAGCAGGGAGCATGTGCGAGTGGTTAAGTCTGTCAGTGATGCTGCTTTTTGTGCTTTTGTGAGGCAGACTGACCACAGATGTTGTCCTCATGAAGTTGTGATGATGCTGCAGGAAGGTATTTAACCCCAGAACCCCTCACCATGATGGGATCATAGTAACAAAGACACTTCTGAGGCACTCTTCTCTTCAGGTGTGTGAGCTCCCGTTCAAATTCATACCATATCCTCAGTCTTCCAGTTATATTTTACTCTCACAGTTTATGCACTCACCTTTTGCAGGTGAGGCAGTGAATATCTCTTTATTTCTTGAAATAAAGCTGGGATGTTTAACCCTGTAAGACCCACGGCTGCAAATTTACAACATCGCTTTAAACAATTCTTTTTCTCAACACCACATTTGCATTTAATGGGTCGTATTGTTTGTCCTCACAATGCTATTGGATAGAAAAAGTGTTTATAGGTCCGGTCACCTGCAAATTTCCCGTTGAGCTCATCTCCTTTTCTTGCATGACTGAATTTGTCAGGATTAAAGTAAGTAAAATACCTTAAATATATTTTTTTGTGTTTATTACAATGTGTATAACATGTATTTATTTAATTATCTTAGAAAACATTCATCAAACTTGATTTAGAGCTCGTTATGTCTATGTTGTAATTCCACAACGTTGGAAACAGCCTGAGCTCCTCACACATTACAGAAGGATCACAAATCGACAAAAACTGTAGTAGAAATTTAAAGTGTTAGATGATTCATTCTAACTAAGCACTAAATGTGCTTTTCTGTTAAATTTCTTACATAGTTTAGCTTAGACCATCGTTAAACACATGAAAAAATTGTATGGGATATTTGAAACTCCAGCATCTTTGCAGTTTTATGTTTGTTTTTAACTTCTAAATGATCCGGAGCTATTTCTCTTGCCCAAGAAGCAGTTAGTAGCATTAAGAGATAGAAAAACAGGTTCTGGATGTTCTGCAGTTGTTGGGGCGATGCCTGTTGCATTGTTCAGGGACAGGTGCGAATGATCTTGAATGTGAACCTGTAAGTGCTCTGGGGGGGGGTACATGTGCTCATTTTAGCACGATAAACAACTTGACTGTCAGAGATGGAAAAGGAGGAGAAACTCTGGAAACTCAGACCATGGCTGAATTCATTCAGGGAGAAATGCCTGCAGGTGCCTCCAGACTATGCTCAACATTTACAACATTTCCCCTGAAAACCTAGTAAAACGTAAAAAAATCTGAAAACTCTTTCATTTCTACATCGGAAACAACATGTCCTGAACTACTGAATGCTTCCTGTCACTTTAAGTTAAGGCTGATGTAGCTTTGCTGTTACCAAACCAACTGAGGAGAGGTTTTAAACACATTTTTGGGTTCGTCATAGATAAATAAAAGTGAGACTGTGCTAATAATGTGTTATTGTGATGATATTATCACAACAAGTCACTTGTTAGTTTGCACCTCAGCCAGAAAGCAAAGGCTTTCAAACAACGAGAGCAGTGTTGTTTAGTCTTTTTCAGACTTAGGTCTCCCTGTGATTTTGATTAAAAATCCAACAGGATGTGTGTTTAATTTATATTCCATTTAATCTGCATTATTTAAGAAAATGGCTTTTTCTAACTGCTGATTGTTAAGGGAGGGAGCCCCATTAGAATAAATGAACACCACTGATGTGATTCATAAAGTCTTGTCTAGACTTGAGTCTAGTTGTGTGAACAGACTCTGTAGCACCTGCCAGATGGTAGGGGGGTGAAGTGTCTTTGATTATGGCTGGAATAGAGGTTTTCCTGTCCTGAAGATCTCCCCCAGACTGGGGAGCTGGGAGCCGGTGATCCTCTCTGTGGTCCTGATGATGCGCTGGAGTGACTTCCTGTTTTCTACGGTGCAGCCAGAGTACCGCGCTGTCAGAAAAATTCTCTCAAAATTAGGCTCAGAGTCGCTGGATACGATTAACACAAAACATTTATTTCTTGCAAGAAAGAGACAAGTCGGCACAACCTGTCAGGAAGCTGCTCAGAGTTGTCTGACTCACTAAATGGTGCTATTGCTATTTATATTGTTTATGCTTGCTGGCCACAAAATGTTATGGGAAAGGGACGTTCAATGTTATGGGAAAAGGCATTTCCAGCCATTTAATGTTATGGGAAGACGAGTTCAGACAGTCAAAACACTTTTGCTTGCTACATAGTATTATGAGAACCAAAAGAAAGGAGGTGAATTAGGCAAACCCAGTCAGTTTCAGCTGGGGGGGGGGGGTGTTTGTGCTTACAACATGACAGCATTGAAACAATCAGAGCTTAAAGTTTGTTGTTTCTTGTCCTAAAATGGAGGGCTGGTTGTGCTGAACTTGCTTTGTAGTCCATCCCTCTAATGATGGCTGCCATGTCATGAAATCACTCAGTAAAGAACCTTCCAAAGCATCAAAGACAATCTAGTCAGACCCCTTGTGTCTTTTTCCCCATAGTTGTTTCTTCTTGGCCCCTTTGTATATTTTGTATGTGGGCACTTCTGCTACCAATCCCCCTGCACACCTGATGCTGATCCTCACTCCATCCTCTCCAGATCACTCAGCTTCCCCAGATGTGACGTTTATGACGCCTTTTCTGAGACTTGTGGGTCATTATGTTTTTGTGCTCCCCGACAGTTTATTCTACAGATGCTCAAAAGCTCAGTTCTGTTTTCATTCACCTGCCGCTCATTGCTGCCTGCTGGTGGAGAAGTAATCAGCTCATAGCAGCCCTTCTCATTTCACTCCATCCTATTGTTTCCTTTGTCTTTCAAACATGCCCGTATTGTTTGGTTTGGTCCCTTGATTAAGACTCTTCTCTGTTTCCTATGCTTTTCTTTTCAGTCTGTTTTATAATTTATAAATCCCATTCCTACCTTTCTTTTTTTTCCCAAGGGAGGTTTTAAAAACAAGTAAGTGTCCACTTATCCTGTTTCCTTCAGGATCTGTGAAAGAAAGCTCTCGTCTCTGACGGCCCGCTGAGACACTTCCACTTAAATTCCCATTTAAGTTAAGCTCGATGTTATTTACTCAAAACAAATTACTCTTTTTTTGAATGCCGACATTCCTTTTGTAGTCTTTAATTATCTCATTGTTTTTTAAGCTTAATAAACGTTCACAGAAATCAGCCAGAGAGCAGCAGGGGGAAGTTTTCAGCTCAAAAGCAGATTGAACATTTTGTTCCTGTTTCCGTGAGACTGAATGTATTTCAGGAAAGTTCCTCTCCAAATGCTGAAAACCCACCTGCTCTGGATAAACAGTAAAGGTAGTAAACAGAGCAAAGAAAAGCCAAATAACAAGCTTGTGGTTTGAAGACAACAGGAAGTTGCTTCTCATCTTTGTGGAACCGAAACACTTGAGTCTTCAGAAACATCTGCAGTTAAAAGTTGGCTCCATGGCGACTTTGAGGACTGATTAACTCTTAAAGACACAGTGTTGAGAGATTAAACTTAGCTTCTGCTCTTTATAATGTAAAAACACTTCTATTTATATGTCAGTGTTGTTTTTTTGTTGTTTATTTGAATTTTTTTATTGAAATGTTATCGTCTTTCTCTGTCATACTCTTTGGTCCTCAGAGTGGGAGACTTAACTAAACTTAGCAAACGATAAAATGGTTTCTGCAGCGGTCTCTTCACAGCCATGAGGAAGAAGCTGTGTTTGAGTCTGTTGGTGCAGGCTCACCTGACTCAGAGTCTGGTGAGAAGAGAGTGTCCTTCTCCCCGGATCTTTGTGGCCCGTTGGAGGAGAAAGCTCGAGTAGATCTTCTCTCGGCGTGAGAAGGGAGCCAATGATCAGTGTTGATGACCCGCTTCTCGGGTGCAGTGCAGCTGGTATACCAAACTGTAGATCCATAGGTCAGGACGCTTTTTATTGTGGCCATACTACACATTTTTAGTCTTTTTTTGCTTGTCAGAAATACATCTCCAACTGTGCATCCATCACTGTTTTGGATTAGCTTTTTGAATGCAAATCAGTTGATTTTATTGCTCTTCAAGGTTTGTTTCTGGCTGGGAAAACTACTTCTTTTACTGAATTACAACCACTAAAGTAGCTTTGCTCTCACACCACACACAGCCTAGTTTATTCACTTCAAACCATCAGTGGAAACTTGATTCATTTGTCATTTGCTTCACTCGGAAATGCAGCCTGGCTAATGACACGCAACACATACCGAATGCACTCTGTCTTCCAAACTGAAGCCGACTGTGCAAACAGACACATTACATTAATATGAAATTTCTACTCCTGGAATTTAACACCAGTTTTTCGAAGTTGGCACCCAGAAAGACAATAGAAAGAATACTACAGCCAGTAGTATATAGTAGTACTACAGCAGTTTGTAGCTGTAAACATGTTTAATCAGAGTGTCTCTCTTCTGTTTGCATTGATTTAATTATCACTTACGAGTTGCATTGATTTTTCTTGACCAGTTGTTGTTTTCTGTGAGTTTGGAGCACTTCTCAGAATTTCCCCTTTGATTCTTTAACTTAAATGAACTGAAAGCTCTGGCAGGTGAACAGCACAGCAGGGGGTTACTGGAGCAGCACCAGAAAGCTCGATGACCTCACAGGTGTGCTGGTAAGACCTGCACTACTTTTAAAACGGTCTAAGTGGTGCAGTCAGAAGACTGCATTACTGCTAAATGTGTTGCATTGGTCAGTGTTTTTTCATCTGCTGGCATCAGACGTCTCATCGCTCAAAGGAGCTGCTCGAAGAGTACCTGCTCTGTTTTTCCTCAAGTCAATCTTTACAACAACTGCAGCAAATTTGCTTTTTTGAAATCTTTCAAGGGCATTTCTGCCCTCAGTTCTGAATCCAACCAGTTCCTTTTTTTCTTCAGCGAAAAAGTAGAGGTGTTGGGGTGTTTAAAATGAATTTTTTTGTAATAGAGGCAATTTTGACTCTTTCCATTGTCCAATAGCAACTTGAGAGGAAAAAAAAATCATTGAAGTATTTTCTATCAGGATGGATTTTATTTATAAACTCGAATAAAAAGGGAAATTCTACCACAACGTGATCCTTGTTCAATCAACTCAAAGGTCGTGAACAGAACCTACAGCCTTCTGGTTGCTAACTTTCTGCTCTCACTTTAAATGAACACTGACCTGATTTGTAAACATAATGAGTTGAAATAGCAGAACCTTGGATACACCACAGCAAAGCGCGACTGATTTATTGCCATATTTATGAGATCTGAGGGCAAAATTCATTCAGAGTGTGCTTTAAACCTGATCCTCTATTCAGGAGACAGAGCGTGGAAATAAGGGTGTAAAAATCCATTCAGAATCAGAGCTGGGAGGAAGGAGAGACTATTTGAGGCTGGATTTAGAGGTTAATTTGTTTTTTAGATACTGAGAGGCTGAAATCAGTTCAGCTTTGAGAGGAACACATCTCATCCTGTTGAAGAACCTAAGAAAAGCTCCTCTCAGATGTTTTATCGTCTCCTAAGTAAAGGGGAAATATCATACATTTCCAATTTAATGATAGCAGCATGCTCTGTGACTTCCTGGAGTAGAAGTGTGTAAACATTCTGCTGTTCACCTGTTCACGTTTTAGGGATCAAAGTTAGGTCAATCCATTGTTTCAGCTCAGTGTGAAACTAACAATCCAACTTAAAACATGAAGGATTTTCTACATTAGTCAGTTTACGAGTCATCAGCAGGGTTACAAAGCATGTGAATGCAGACTCTTTATGATGGCAAACAATACTGGGAATGTCAAATCAAACAAGATGCTGTTTCTCTGCATTCAGTTTTGGATCAAATTAGGGTGGATAACTCAAGCTGTTTTCACACATGCACTGAAGTCCTGAAATGTTCTCGAGATGTTCCTGAAGCGAATCAGCGTGAGAGTGCGGATGTTTTTTCACCCAGCCCTGAACGTCAGCAGTTGAGAAAAGGTGCTTTCCGCTCATTCCCCACCATTGAATAAGTAATAAATGCCCCTAACCCTAACCCCTCTTTAGCTCCCCCTGCAGCTGTAGGATGTAACACCACTGCTGTAAAATCAAACCTCTGTCTGAACCCTGCACATGCACAACTGACACAAAACACCTCGAGAAGCCACCAAAAATGTCAAGAGACAAAGTGATGTAATCTTACAGGACACAAGAAAAATATTGCATATTTGCATTTATTATGATATATATGACAAACAGACAAAATTATCTGCTTCATCAGTAAAACAGTTTGCTTTTTCTGAAGGAATTGAATGTGTGAAATCATCTGTGGGACTAAGATGATAACAATAAGGTTATAACTTGGCAAAGTAAATGTCTTAAGTCTACAAAAACGTTTCACTCATTTTCTAACAGTAATCAACCACAGCTTCAGTTTCCTCTGATTTACAGCCCACACAGAGCAGAGGGACAAGTGATCATGATCGTCATTAATCTAAACTTGCACACAGGAGCTAATCAGTTATTACTGATAGCACCATTGAAGCTAACGCTGCATCTGTCTTGGTTCATCTTCCATGTACCCATAATCTCTTTTTCCTCACTTTCTTTATTATTCACCAACTTTATTTGGAACTGCAACAGTGTTTTTCGTGTTATTCCTTTACCTATCATGGTGAAAATGTGTTGCTATCTGTGTTATATGACACCGTAATGGCTGGAAACCAAATTTTGTAAACTGCGGTATCTCAGCTCCCGGGAGCTAAAGGGCAGTTTCCAGTCCAGTGATATGCAAAGCAAAGGGTGGTGTAGCACTGAGGTTTAAGGTTCACAGACTTCTCTAGGGTTGCTTTCAGCTACAGACGAGTATTTCAGATCAATAAACACAATTTAAGAAGATGATTATTCATCTCTGAGGTTGGCCAATGCTGCTGTTTCATTTGCTGTTAAACAATATGAATAGATTGGACAGACTATAATGAAACTGAAAAAACGCACAACAAGTCATATTTTATGTGAGCTTGTATGTGTCCCCAGACTGCTGCTTTAAATAGGCTTGTTCTGTTTCAGCTCGCCTTATTAAATCAGCTTGAAAATAGAATAACATCTCAGGTCCAAAACACTCAGGTGTGAGCATGTTGCTGTGTGTATTCTGCTGTAAGAGTGATTAACTGGAGGAGGAGGGATCCAAGGTGTCTCTGCAGCATTAATGTAAGCAGTCCTGTCTCACTCACAGAGGAAGCAAGCTAAGCCCTCGCTGGGTTGAAACAGATTCAGGGTAATCTCTGCCTTCGCTTCAGGTTGGACACAAAAACAGCTCCTAGCTAAGAGTTGAAACTCCCCAAATATGAAATTGTTTTTTGAACACCAGACATGTCTCAGGAGAGAACTCCTTCCCTCTCTCTGTTAATCTCTCTGCTACTTTCTCTCCGGAGGCTCAGTGTCTTGCTCGAGGAAACCTCAACAACAAGAGGAGTCGCCTACGGCAGCACTGATCAGGATGAGTCAGGAATGCAACCCAATCTGGGATCTCATTACACCGCAGCCCTCTTCCAACACCTGTCAGCTCTTTCCATCTTGGAGGTCCCTGAACCAGACTTACATTGTTGTGTTTCATTCAACTGGGTCCAGGCTTTCATCTATCCTCTCCACACAGTTAAAACAGCACTGGTAAAAAAAAAAATAAGGGGGATCCAATGGGCTCTGTGAGAGATTTAAGGTTTTTTTAAGGTTTTGAGCCGAGACAAATGTTCAAAACAGGTGAATCAAATTGACTGTAAACAAGTCAAGTCAAGTCAAAACCTGCTATTTAGTTTATCTTAAATCAAGGAGGTTAACTATTGACTCAGGTGTTTTTAGATTAGTTAGATTTAGGTTAATCCAGGCGTTAACAGGGCAGTTAATCTCATTTGTTTTTGGTTACACAGTCTATCAGATTATGTTGATGTAACTACCTTGAAGTATCTGAAGGAAACACTCGGCATGATTTTCACCTGTAAAATGCATTATTCTCTCTTTCAGGTCCGTCCACCTTTGAGAGGGAATATTTAGGCCAAACACAGAAGAAAAAAAACACTTTTTATGCTTATGATTTGCTTGACATTTTGATCCATTCAGATTCAATTTGAATTCAAAATGCTCACCATGAATGTGCATTTAATATTTTCTGGACACTCAGGAATTCAGGGTGCAGCAATTTATTAAAACACACAAATACAAAGATAAAAACATAAGATAATATAAGATAAAAACAGTTTGTTCAGTTCTCAGCAGCTTTAAAGTGAATCTCTGGTCTGAGCTCCTTTATTCTCCAACACAGCCTGAACCCTCTGAGACAAGCTTTCTGTCATTTCTTTAAGGAGTCTTCAGGAATAGTTCTCCAGGCTTCTTGAAGGACATCCCAAAGCTCTTCTTTGGATGTGGGCTGCCTTTTGTTCCGTTCTCTGTCAGATGATCCCACACTGCTTCAATAATGTTGAGGTCCGGGCTCTGGGGAGGATTCATCCCTCCGTAAGACCTGTTGCCACTGATTTTCAGTCCACTTCTTGTGTCATTTGGCACAGCTCAGCCTTTTCTCCCTGTTTCCCTTCCTTAAGAATGGCTTCTTGACAGCCACCCTTCCATGGAGACCATTTCTGAAGGCTCCAGACTTTTGCATATTACTGTACCTGTGAAGGTTACTCATGCCTTTAGAGCCTCAACATTGTTACTATTATATAGAAAAAATAGGATGTTTTAGCATGAACCTCAAATGAGATGAGGGGATGAGAACTGAGAACTCCAGGTAAAGCCGCCTTTTCATATAAAACAGCTGAGAACATGATGTGGATGTGTCCTGGATGATTGTGGTTCTAATAACTAGACCCTGAATAAACTTACTAAACTCCAGATTCTCATTTTGCCTCTCTGTGAGTGGATCTGGGTGGACATTAGCCTGTCAGTCTTCCTTCCTGTGTCTCTCCCTCCTGTTTGTGGTTGATGCTGCAGCACATGAATCATGGATGGACTGCTAGGACTCATATCTGTTGCTCCACTGAGGCGCTGCTCTATGAAAACACTCACACACTCTTTCCCCTCGCCTCTGCAGAATAAATTATTCAATGTGATATCAGAAAAAGGTCTTTCTAAAAGTGTGCAGCTGCATTTATACATCAGCTGCTCTCACCACAACATGCGATTCTCTGGTTCTTTGTCACTAACTTAGGTTAAGTTCACACTGCAGGCAAAAGTGTCTCAAATCTGACTTTTTCACCCATTTGTGACCCATATCTGATTTTATTATGACCGTGAACAGCACCCAGGCCACTTTCATTCGTGGTCCTAAATCGGTTACATCGCTGATGTTTTTCAAAGCGACTCATGTCACATTTCATCGGACTTTTACATCACTGAAGTGAAGCAGAGGCGGCTGGATCAAATGCAAGCAGTGGACTACACAAGCATGGCAGACGCCATCACGCACCATTAGAATTTGTGCTCCCTTCTTCTTCCCTTTATCACTTGGTCATGATCTTGTCGGCTCTGATTGAACCCGTATTTACCTCCATAAACGCAGCGTTTTCTTTTCTTCTGCACATGTGGGTCACTTCAGGGCCATCGACTGTCCATACTGGAGTCTGATGGTGGTTAAATTTAAACAACAATGTGACCAACCACACAAAAAAAGTAGGACTTTAGCAGCAGAACCTGCTGTGTCCCTCCCTCTTATCCATCTCCCCCCGTCCAGAATCTGTATTCATGTATTCCCGGTTCTTGCTCTGCCAACTGTTTGATCTCCTCTGTCGCATCCACAGGTCCCAGGGCCCAAGTCTTTGTTGATGCCTCCTCCAACTTGGATCACTGCCCCCCACAAAAAGCCTCACCTGGTAAGTGTCGGGGTTGGTGCCGGACAACATGTTGGATCTATTATTCAGTCGCCTCTACAAAGTGGAATGACTGTAAATAATAAGTGTGTGTATGATGGACACGAGGGAAGCTGAAGATGATGCTCTGAGTATCTGAGCATCCAGTATCTATTATTTAAGACAATTGCTCACAGCATAATGACTCTTGCTCATAACTTTTAGTCATGCAGTGACCTATGAGTATGAAACTCTGTAGCATATGAAGTAATTCTTACCCTAACGCTCCATTTCTGGGTTGGAGCAAAGAAAAAAAAAGTAGGTAGAAAAGCAGACATGTGAAGGAACTGCTCTAATCTACAATTAGGCATTAAAAGAAACAATTTGGTTAAAGATGGTCAGTTGTTTCAACACGGTGAACAAAAAGCTTCACCTACATTTTCCACGTTGCCACGGTGACATGCCCCCAAACCTTAGTATAAAGTATAAATCCATCTGATTAAAAGTGTACTCGAGTACCTGAAATCTGTGTTTTACCTTCCAGTTATAGACAGAAAGGGATCGTCTCGATAACTCTGCAGAGCGATAAAGTCCTGGTGCCATGACCTGCTTTGGAGTATTTATCCACCTGATATTCCCTCAAATGTGGGTGTCATGTTTCATTTTCTCACACAAGTAGCTCCCTTCCACTTTTAAACAGCGCTATTTTTGGTCTGGATTCAAATCACTGTAATCCCATAGCTGTGTTAAATAGCAGAGGGATATATTTTTTTATTTCATGCATTCCAGTAAAGCAGAGCTAATTACAGCATCACATATGACCACAGAGTTCAGTCTATAAATTATCTCTTTGTCCCTGCAGTTAGGTGCTCATTACTGTGGGACTCCTCGAACTATACACCAATTTAGCAACGATTTGCTCCTTGGGCAATCCACTTATGAAGTTAGTCTTCCTGTTTTTTTGTGATATATCGGCTGAATTAGTTGTAAAAATGTTCACTTTTAATAATTATAATTCAGCCCTGCCTGTAGGAGGGAGTAGCAGACCAAAAACAATAGTTTTTTCGTGTTTTATGGTCCTGTCTAGTCTTCAGTTTAGCCGTGTCTCCACTGTTTTCCTCAGTCTCTCTCCTGCCATCAGCCTCATTCACTTCACCTGTGCTTTTCCCCTCAGCTGCTCACTAATCTCACCAATCTCACCACTAATCGCCTCCCTTCAGTGTTTAGTCTCCAGGTTTTTTCATAAACTGCATGTAAAGGTCTTTAGATGCAGCTTTTTCGGCTGCAGACATTAGTAAAAACTGTCAGGAATCATTTCCTCTCACAACAAAAACAAGCACAGAAGACATGGTGGGAAGTAAAAAGAGGACCTCACTTTTAACCAAATGTTTTTTAAATCTGTTTGTAACTCAAGTCGTATCTTTCCCTGTCGAGAGGAATAAAGTTTGCTGCCAAGTCACACAAGGAGCAACAAATGTGTCCAAATGTGAGAATAATAAAATTAGCTTTTAAAAAGGTGTTAATGAAACACCATTAGGTTTCTAATAACGATCTCTGGCTTTTACAGTCAATAAATTTGAATGTTTTTGCACCCTATGAGTAAATAACCGGAGCAGACTTTACAAATCACCCAGCTTCACAGCTATACTTGCACAGATTCCCGCTTATTTTACAGCAACTCACTTCTCTTCGGTCAACCTATCAGGTCCTCACTCAGACTCCAGCTGGTTAAGAACTGGTTACCATATTACTCCAGTCCTGATAGAACGTCATCGGCTCCTCATCAAACACCGCATTTACTTTAAAATTCTTCTCCTTACCTTCAAGGCCATTCCCACCCATGCCCCTCAGTACCTGTCTGAACTCATCCACATCAATACACCCACCTGCACCCTCAGATCTTCCTCATCCATCCACCTGCCCGCCTGGCTGCCATGGGAGCTGCAGCCTTCAGCTCGCCCCTGGAACACTCTCACAGCTGCAAAATAGACTCTTTCCAACTTCAAATCAATGCTGAAAACGTATTTATTCAAATGTGCATATGGCTTTATCTAATTTATCTGGTCTAACTTTCACATTTTATTGTTTTTATATTCTCTGAACATGATTAATTGCATAAATATTCATCCTTTGTATTGTAAAGGGACCTTGGCTGCTGTGAAAAAGCAGAGCGAGGTGTTAGACACCAGGTGACGTTTTGGAAGGCATCAACATCATCGCCTGAGGAGACGTTTCATGTCTACATCATCTGAAGAGTCTCCAGATTTAGACATGTCAGCCACAGCATTTTGGTCTGTGGATTAAAGTAGTTCTCACACATGCTGGCGTGAGATCCGGCTGGTTTTTGAGCAACATCCTGAATGCTCATCACTCAGAGCTTTGCTGAAAGTCTGGATGTTTTGCTGTAGTTTAGTCACTCCACAGCACCACTTTTTTTGGATTTGTGCTCAACTATACCTTGGACCAGAGGATGTTTGGTAATTAGCTGGGTTTTTTTCAGCTTTTATAGACACTCACTGTCGTAAAAGTGGCACCGTGACAGGCAGCATAATCTATCTTGAAAGTCACTCAATGTGAAGACAAGCTGTTGTTTTAGTTTAATCTTTCTGGACAGCAGTTAGAATCAAGAAATGGTTTGTTCTGTATCATTAATTCCCTTTTCTCTCTCTGTTTATTCGTGTTTTACCTCTCTTTCTGCCACACTCCATCTGGTTTGCGATTTGAAAATTTAACAACCATGAATGCCGTTACTGTAGCATCAAGGCTAATATACAACGTTTGTTGACAGTTTTAAGATGCAGACACGTCGGTCTCTTCTAGCCAGCGGTTGGCACGGCAATAAAGAACGCTGCGTACCATATCAGCACTAATATAAAAAGCTTGGCACAGGAGCTAAGCATGAGGTATTTGCATACTCACAGAGGACCTGACAGGGCTATCAAAACCATTGTGTGATATTCTAAGTGGCAGGGTTAGACATGTTTATGTGAGATTTAGCTTTCTTTGAAAAATTCTGCCTTTTGGCAAGTCTTTGACTTATCAGATGATTTTAAAAGAGAAAAATAAAACACATTAACAGCAGGTAACGGTTCTTACTTGGTAATTAAATTAAGTTGCCATGTAAAACAAAACACTCAGTCTCGGTCAATATGCCGCTGTAATATATTCCGTGTCCTATATGGTTACGAACAGAAGGTGCTCGGGAAGCCATTTTGCAGATGGTCAGCTGCCTGTTGATCACAGGGGTCCACAGCATTCTCACCGCAGGAAACAGAATTCAAACAGATAAATCTCTTGCTGACAGGTAAGGGCGTTTGGTGGCATTGCTTTCAGTGGGAGGTACTTAGCACATGGCCAAACGGCACATCAGGCGCCATGGCTGTTTCTCAGCCTGCGATTTATTCATGCATCAGCATCATAACTTTTCAGTGGCGTTTTACACACATTTTCCCTGCAAGATATAAACAATGCAGCATATTAAAATCACTGAATCAGTGAGACGCCCGAGCTTGTTTTTCTACAAGAAGATGGTCTTACTGAAGGATTGCAGGAGACAGAAAGTAACATCTGTACCATGTTTCAGTAAGAAAAGGACAGTAGCCTGGATCAGGGCGATCCAATCATGCCCAAATATGTTTATGTATTTAGCAGACCCTTTTATCCAAAGTGACTTACAGAAAGGCAGGTAGGGTAAGGACCCTACTGGAGGTAATACCTTTCAAGCAGGGGTTTTGAACCCAGATCTCCCACATGAAAGGTGGCAATCATACCACTACACTATCCAGTCCCTTCTGACCCTTCCTGCAGCAATGAGGAGAGGTGCAGCTAATAATACTATGCTGCATTTTTAGATCTTAGCGTAGACATGGGGAGCTGACTAACCAAAATATGATGAGAAGATGACCCGTCCAAGGAGTACCCTACATCTGCTCAATGGTAGCTGTGATAGATTCCAGGCCACCAGCAAACCATGATGGAATAAAGCCGGTAATATGGATGGATGGATAATCACAACTGCACGGCTCCAAATTAGATGTTGCAATGAACCGATATTGCTTAATAAAACAAATGACGGCAGTATCTCAGTAGTAAGAATTAATATGCAGACATTATGGTAATTCTCATAATCACCAAACCACGGCATCATCGATCCTAATTTTTACTGACTTCATTTAAGTCCCATTTTACACATTACAGCTCTGGATGCCACATCTGGATGCAGCAGCAGCTCTGAGCTGATGGAAAGCTCCTGAAAATGCAGAAGTTGTGGAATAAAAAAAAGAGGTTTGGTTCCAAAAGCTTTTTGGAATATGACCATTGAGATTTGAGGAGGCTTTGGTTGAATGTAGAGATACAACTTTAGTTTGGAGTAGTTTCAAAACTATGTCCTATCGTCCGATCAATTGTTGTTGTTTTTTTTAAATTGATCAGCATTTATATGCAGTTTTGGCCTGAGACACTGGCTGTTGTTCCCAGAGGAGTCAACAGGCTCTACCGATGGATGTGAGAGCAAAGCAAAGCTCAAAAGGAGGCACAGAAATATATTATAAAAACAACCACAGAGACTAAGATGAAGTTAGAATACGATAAAAAGAAACATTTGGAAAGTTGTGACTAAACTCCAACTATCCGCAGGCTTGGCCAGCTTTGGGACAAACATGGAGAGCTGAGCTCGGATAAGTGAAAGTTTTGGATTTGAATGAAATGGGAGAGAGTTTAGTCTCAGCTTGAGAGTGTGAGCTGGTCAATCCACTGATTTCCCCCAAGAGTTGACCAAAAGAAAAAAAGCATCGTAGCGTCTTAATCATTCATAGAAGTTAACTCATTGGTCTGGCTGAGCTCCCATCACTCACTGATGAGTGTGTGTGTGTGCATGCAGAGGGAAAACTGATTCAAACTGTGAGCATTCATGAGATATAAATCAGAGAAAAGTTACATTTCAAGTTGGAACGAAAAGCCCGAGAGGACTTCTGAGTTTCTGACCTGATCTCCATCAGCAGAAACTTTTATCAGCTCACATTTTCTTGGAAAGTTTACTTGAACTTGATATTTATAAGCCAAAGTAAAAACTGTAGGAAGCTCAGTCAGACAGGTTCAGCAGCATATCAACACAACTATGAATCCCAGTTATCTTTACCAGAAGAAATTTAGGCGTGTATTGGAGGTGATCCTCAACTCTGTCCTCGAGGGCCGCTGTCCTGCAGGTTTTAGATGTTTCCCTGCTTCAACACACCTGATTCAGATTGAAAGGATCTCTTCGAAAGATTGTTAAGTTCTGCACAAGTCTGCTAATGATGCATTGATCTGATTCAGGTGCATTGAAGCAGTGAAACGTCTAAAACCTGCCGGACAGCGGCCCTCGAGGACCGGAGTTTGACATCCCTGACGGAGACCGACACAAGATCAACCCACGGAGGACCCTCTGACCATAGATTCCCCTCCAGTGCTGTTCTCGGGGCAGATGTCTTCATCAGATGGTCTGTAACTGCAGCATGTGCTACGGTCCTGTGACTAATGCAGGATGAAATAGTTCTAACTTAATTAAAGATTAAATGTGATGGTCTGAGTTGGTGTGTAAGCGCCACTCTGACTCGACCACTGCAATAGCATCCTGAACAGGAAATAAGGCACCGCTCCACAATTCAGTAAAATGTAGTTATCAGTCCTGGAAGGTCAGAAAGTTAACGTACAACATGCCTTTTTAGATTTTTTTTAACTGTACATTCTTTAAAGAGGACGACAGCATGCTGATTACACAAGAACGAGTTTCACAAGTGTCCCCAAATATGAAAAATGTCACGTTTTATGTCTTGATTATCTTGTTTTCAGGTTCTTTTTCATGTTTTCAGGTTCCAGGTTATGTTCTTGTCACTTAGTTTAACTCAAGTCACCTGTTTCTGCTCCACAGCTGCACCTCGTCACCAATCACCTCCCCACAGTATCTAGTTTCCAGTTTCACACACAGTCATTGCCAAATCCTCTCTTACCTTCCATGTTCACGCCACGTATTGTCAAGTCAGCTTTTTGCCTCATAGCCACAGTTAATTCATAGTCTTGTTTTAATTTGCCAACACTCGTCTCGTTAGTTTTGCCACAGTTTAGTTTTTTGATAATCCAGCTCAGCTGCATCCTCTGTTTTTGCCTTGTGCCTCGTTTTTGTGAATAAACCTTTTGATTTTTCTGAAAGTCTGCCTCTGGGTCCTCCCTTCTTGGACCACGAACCTTGACAAAAAACGCTTCAGAGTTCCAGGTGCCAGCCTGGATTACTTTCAGTGCTAAATCGCACCGTGTTTGTTGAGTTACTGATGAAAAAGTTCCCTTTTACAGCACACATTTCTTTGTGTCAGAGTGCACGCTTCACTGTGTTATTGAGCTCTGTTACAGTAATGAGACTGAAGCAGTTAGAAAAGCTGAGGTTAAAACGTATTCTGAGACAAGTGGGTTGGGTTTTATCTAATAAGAGGCTTTCTTTTGGCGGAAAGGTTAAAAGTTTCAGTAGCCGCAGCTCTATATCTCCTCCATCCTTTGACAGGAAAACTGACAATTATGAATATGACCTCAGGAAAGATACTTAAACTTAGTCTTCAGCTGAGCTGCTCAGCATCAAGCCAACTGTTGTACCAGCCAGCTCCCAGATGTGAATATTTTTAAGGATGGTGATAATAAAATCCTGAATATTTCTGGGGAACCTCACCTTATGAGTTTCACTACAATCTGTACGTTACATTTATAAAGTTTGCATCTAGAAATATATATGAAAAACAATCGCAAAGGCTTTCAAAGGAGCTATAACTCATGTTTTGACTATCAACAATATGATGGGAGGCACAGCAAAACAGGCTAAATAATGAATGCACTTTTCTGTCAGGCAGTTTAAAAACCAGTCATAAAATATATATACAGTTCCATTCAGAAACTAAATAAATCGTCTTGTAGAAGTCATCAAGTTAAGCAGCCCAAAGAGGCTGTATCCAAGCAACCAGGAAAGTCCACAGCATCCATTTTCTGCCGCTTATCAGGGACCATTTTGTGGGGGCAACAGTGTCAGTAAAGCCAGACCTTTCTCTCCCCAGCGACTTTAGTTCACTTTAAAATGGGCCAGTAGCATTTCTCATTTAACATCCGCTGCTTAACTGCAAGGAGCAAGAATCGTGATGATATTCACATTAAAACAAAGGAGAGGGATGCATCCAAACCTCATCCGTTGTTTATACGGCTCATCTTAAAAGAAATTCAAACAAGATCACCTTTTTATTCTGAGACTGTATCAGTTTTCCTTCTCAAGCAGACCACATGGCCCCAGTCGTACCTGGCAAACATCCAAAGTTTCATCAAAGAGGAAACTCCACTTGAATTACCCACTTTTCCATTACCTCCCCTTTGGCTGTGCTGCTGCTGATGGGCAGGAAATGACTCATTATGAGGAGCAGAGAAAAGACTCATCTCTGAAATGTGCCACATGTCAGAAAAATCACGGTAATTGGGAAAGCAACTTCTCAAGAGTTCATGCACGTTGTTACGTTGTCTTACACTTGTAGACGAGGCTCTCTGCCTCTTTTAATGCTGCTTCTTGCAATTACACGAGTGTGCCCTTAAGACTTGAGAAGTAATAGAAGAATGTCAGGGCACACAAGCTACAAATGTAATTTCCCAGGATTAAATTAATTCTGCAGCATGGAGCCGGACATCAAATTGTGATAAACTCATAGATATAATGAGACAAGTCGAGTTGTCGATGCTGAGAGGACTTCAAGGTCAGGTGATGTATTACACAAGCGCTACACTTTCCCTCAAAAGCCCCTTCCAGACACGCAGTTCTCCTCTTCATTATTCTGACATCATCAGAACATGTCGGCATCCTGTTTTTTAAACAATTTCTGATGACAGTTTTACAAAAGTTGGACCCACAAACATGTCAGTTTCAGCACCCACCTGCACACCTGCAGTAAGGGAAAGTCTTATTTTACAGATGCTGTGTGTTTTCAGCACTTATCTCACAGATGGGGAAGATTCTGTTCTTTTAGTTTCCCTCTTTGGAATAATTCCTTTACGTATTCCCAAAAATCGGGCAAGATGTCTCGTGTGTTTATGTGCTGGTTCTCACACCTCTTGTGAAGGATCTGCCTACAGGCTGTCTGGTTTATTATCACAATATGACTAGTTTATTCACTTTGACTGTTGAACCGTGAGCTGCCAGCTGTTCTGCACATGGTAAAAATCAGTCACTTCTTGCTGTCAGTTTGCTCCTTAAAGAAAAGAGTGAGCTTTTTCCACTCTCGTATTCACAACTGCAGCATCCTCTATGAAAGAGTTCACGAGACGGTCAAAAACACTGTCCACTGCAGAGTTATTTGACATTCAGATGAACTAATAAACTGACTGTTGAATGAAATCCTGTCCCATCTGCAGAAGACACAAAGAAAGCAAAGAAAGCTCCCATTTAAAACATTTCCCAGTTGTTCTGGGTGTCAAGAAACAGACATACGATTCATGTTTGCTGGGACAGAGAAAGGTTTTATTTTGAGACTGGGTTGTGTAATCTGCCTTCTATACATGTGATGTATAAATAACAAAAAACTCATGCTAGTGGAGCTCAGTCAACACATGAATTCACTCTCTGATCCTCTGAAGTAAGCAAAAGACACTATAAAAAGAACTGCGGCTCAGAGCTGCACATTTCCTCTTAGATCCAGTTCTTATAATGAAAAAAATTACACACATGCAAAATAATTTATAACCCTTCACGACTAACAGCCTTGTTTCTTTCCACTTGTGCCAGATAATTAATACTGTAACCTACCCATTAACTCTAATTACCAAGGCTACAAAACATCAGTGGGATAAACACGATTGTGGTAAAACCCACCATGCTGTTCTGCACAATAATTTGTTGAGCCTTCTGGGCCTTGTTCCATTATGAAAGAGCGGTCATGCTTCCTTTCTGCTTTAAGCTCCAAACTTTAATCTACATCTACTTCATTACAGTCATTTCCAGCCATTTTAATAACCACAAACTGAGGCAGCGATATGAGCAGCCTCAGTCCCTGAAGCCCTTCAGTGTGGCCACTCCAAGTCTGTTTGTGTGCACGCCATGGTTTGTTTGTTTAATGCATGCATCACTGTGTTTGTGTGTGTGCTGGTCAGTCAGGGCGTTCTTTGCATATTAATTCTGCATTTTGCCTGAAAAGTCATTATAGGAACCATCGCCCCGGCAATTAAGCACCCGAGTGTAATGTAATTGAGGCGTTTCGTGTGTGCGTTTGTGTGTCTTGAGTCTCAGAATTGCAACCCCGACTGTTTTCATTAGTGTTTAATTTATTTGCAAAGGAGGCTGTGGTGTGTGTATTTGTGACTCATTTATGTGCATCTTAAGCACCGTCCACTATGTGTGGGTCCTCTGATTGTTCGGTGTGACAGTAATACTGAATCTATATGTTTGCATTAACTCATCTTTAAGCATTCCTGTTGTTTGTGTTGAGTGCTTCTGCCTTTTAGTGCATATCAGAGTGTGTGTGACTCAGATTCAGTGGCAGATTCTGTCTTTTGATTAAAGGAGAAATTGCAGCCAAACCCTGAATATTAATAACTCCGTTCTCTCATCCACTTGGTGACAGCTGAGACTATTTTTAGATATTTTATGAGTGAGTGTGCGTCTCTCCGAGCTGCATACCTCATATGACCAATAACTACTGTGCATTGCAAAGTTTTACCTTCTGCATCTGTGAGATAAGCTACACTCTCTTTCCCTACTCCTACAGATGACCAGTGTCCCATTTTATACTAAAGAGCCAAAGTAGATTAGGCATCGAGAATCGTCAAAAGAACAAACACAACAGTCTAAAGTTGCAGGAATTAACTTACTTTCTGCAAAAGAAACCAAAAGAAATGGGAACTTGAACTCCTGAACTCATTTGAAAAAGATGCCAGAAAAAAGCCAGACTCCCATATCGTAACATTTATATTTGAACACCACATAGTAAACATGAATATTAGCATTAGAATTTGCCTGCATACAGAGATCCATCCATCCATCCATTTCCAAACCAGTTTAATCCAATTCAAGGTTGCAGGGGAGCTGGAGCCAACACCAGCTGCCGTTGGGTGAAAGCAGGACTCATCCTGCACAGGTTGCTTGTGAATCACTGGGCCAACACACAAATGAGACAAACAACCATGTATGCTCACACTCATTCCAAGGTTAGATTAATCTAATATGCATGTTTTTAGATGGTGGAGGGGGGGCTGATGTGCATGGAGAGAACATGCAAAGTATGCACAGAAAAATACGGCAGCTGGCTCAGAGAACAATGCTGACTGGGACTCATTGGTAGCTTTTTTACAGAGATTGCGGCATATTGCAGCAGCTCTGTGCTCTTTCTTCCTTAGCTTTGTGTCTTCTTATTTATGATTTGAACCCCACCCCCCACCCCCACCCCGCTACTGCACATTGCGTGGTACCAAATCCACTTAGGTGGTATTGTTTAGTTTTATTACTTTTGCAACTTTGAGTCTGCATCTGGGGCTGTATCTATCCCAGTGGCGGGATGATGGACCTGCTTCGCTGGAGGGGAGCAGGGCTGCCACCAACCCCCGATGGCCTGAATAACAGACTACCTTACGGACAGACCGTGATATGTCAGGCTGTGAAACACAGTAGTCTGCAGCACAAGAGACCCTCAGGGTCCCGTTTACCCACCACACTTCAGAGTTCCACCACTTAACATCTGACTGCCACCTGCAGAAGTTTCCAGACGATGCAGCTATTCTTGGCTGCTTATCTGAGGAATACAGGTCAGTTATCTCAGACTTTATCGACCGGTGTAAACAGAACCACCCGCGTCTGAACACCAGTAAGAACAAGGAGAACACAGATGCTCGTGTGTTTACCTGAACTCAACTTAATAAACTGGATTGGTCAGGCTCTGTAAAGACAGGCCAGTGTTGTCTCCACCTGTTGAGAAGACCGAGTGCCTTTGATGTGATGCGCTTCTCTGGAGTTTCTATGACACTGTGGCGGCCTCTGGGGTTCACTACACCGTGGCATGCTGGACAGGGGGGTGCATCAGGAGCCAGCTCTGCTCTGGGATGCCCACTGGACCCCATACAGGAGATGGCAGACAGGAGGATGTTAGCTTAACTAATTATGGACAACACTTCCCACCCCCTGCACCACACTGTTATGGCCCTAAAAGGCTACTGCAGTAGGACAGCTTAACTCCACACAATGATCACATTCTAATGTCATGTGTAATATTCCCACTTATACTGTGCAATACCCTGCAAATTGGGCTGTAATACTATACATGTATAATTCATCATATATATATTATCATACATTTTGTGTTACAATTACCTTCATGCTGCTGTAATGACTGAATTTCCCCATTTTGTGATGAATAAAGTTTTATCGTATATCTGCTGTTCTTCATCCTGAGCCCCAGTGACAATAAAGGAATACTGAATCAAATGAATATTACATTTCAAATCAGTTTTATCTAGCGAGTGTAATTTGATGAATCTCAAGGCACTTCAAAGATGCAGTCCAATTCAAGCCAATTATAAGTCATTGTAATATGATCATATTCCAACTAAATCAAATACATTCAATTTCAAATGAGTCCAACTAATGAAAATTGGCTGAGAAATTGAAATTCCAACGTTTCTCCTGACAAAGTTGGTTTGGTGTCATCTGTTTCAGGGCGGCAGGCTGTAAGTTATAAGATAGGATAAACTCACATTGCTACCATGCTAAGGACAGCAGAAACATGACTAACGGATAAAAATCAGGTATGATGTTTCTGTTTCTGTATTTATCAGACGCTTTTATCCAAAGAGACTTACAAATGAAGATATAACAGCTTTATAAAAAGCTAACAATAAGCTACATAGAAGGAACCCAGGAGTCCGACTCTGTCAGAGGGGACAGAGTAGAGATAGGGTGCAGGCATAGAAGGAAGTGCAGAAAGATAAAGTGCAGAGATAGAGGGGGGAGGGAAGTACAAGGTAAGTGCTGGGATAGGAGATGCTCTCTGAAGAGCTGGGTTTTCAGGAGCTTCTTGAAGATAGACAGGGACGCCCCTGTTCTGGTAGCGCTCGGTAGGTCATTCCACCATCGTGGGACGACACATGAACAGAGTTTGGATTGTCTTAGGCGTGGTGTAGGAGCTGCTAGACGACAATCCTGGGACCAACGGAGGGACCCAGTTGGGACAGAAGCCTTTGCAAGAGCATTCAAGGAGATGGAGCCGTTCCATTAAGCTCTTTGTAGCTAACATCAGGGACTTGGATCTGATGTGGGCGGCTAAGGGCAGCCAGAGGAGCTCAGTGAACAGAGGGGGGACGTGTTCTTTTAGGCTGATCCAAGACCAGACGCACCGCCGCGTTCTGGACCATCTGCAGAGGTTTCACAGGCTGGAGACCAGTTAGGAAACCAGTTAGGAAACCAGTTAGGAGACCAGTTAGGAGACCAGTTAGGAGACCAGTTAGGAAACCAGTTAGGAAACCAGTTAGGAAACCAGTTAGGAGACCAGTTAGGAAACCAGTTAGGAGACCAGTTAGGAAACCAGTTAGGAAACCAGTTAGGAAACCAGTTAGGAGACCAGTTAGGAAACCAGTTAGGAGACCAGTTAGGAAACCAGTTAGGAGACCAGTTAGGAGACCAGTTAGGAGACCAGTTAGGAGACCAGTTAGGAAACCAGTTAGGAAACCAGTTAGGAAACCAGTTAGGAGACCAGTTAGGAGACCAGTTAGGAGACCAGTTAGGAAACCAGTTAGGAGACCAGTTAGGAGACCAGTTAGGAAACCAGTTAGGAGACCAGTTAGGAAACCAGTTAGGAAACCAGTTAGGAAACCAGTTAGGAGACCAGTTAGGAAACCAGTTAGGAGACCAGTTAGGAAACCAGTTAGGAGACCAGTTAGGAAACCAGTTAGGAAACCAGTTAGGAAACCAGTTAGGAGACCAGTTAGGAAACCAGTTAGGAGACCAGTTAGGAAACCAGTTAGGAGACCAGTTAGGAGACCAGTTAGGAAACCAGTTAGGAAACCAGTTAGGAGACCAGTTAGGAGACCAGTTAGGAAACCAGTTAGGAGACCAGTTAGGAAACCAGTTAGGAGACCAGTTAGGAGACCAGTTAGGAGACCAGTTAGGAAACCAGTTAGGAAACCAGTTAGGAAACCAGTTAGGAGACCAGTTAGGAAACCAGTTAGGAGACCAGTTAGGAAACCAGTTAGGAAACCAGTTAGGAAACCAGTTAGGAGACCAGTTAGGAGACCAGTTAGGAGACCAGTTAGGAAACCAGTTAGGAGACCAGTTAGGAGACCAGTTAGGAGACCAGTTAGGAGACCAGTTAGGAAACCAGTTAGGAAACCAGTTAGGAAACCAGTTAGGAAGCCAGTTAGGAGACCAGTTAGGAGAGCGTTGCAGTAGTGAAGGCGGGAGATGACCATGGCCTGCAGCAGGAGCTGGGGGGCATGTTGGGTCAGGTATGGTCTGATCTTTCTTATGTTTAATAATGCAAAGCGGCTGAACGAGCAACCGAGGTAACGTGATCTTTGAAGGTTAGTCGGTCATCAATCATGACACCCAAGATCATTAATACATTTTCACCAAGCCTATATTAAAACTCTGAACTATTAAGTAGTCTTTCATGACTGTTCTTTAATCATTGAGTCAACGGATGTAAATATTTGTTCATTAAAGAGTTTAATACAGTCCTGAGATGCATGTATCCAGTTATGTTTGCATACAAGAAACTCATCTAAAAACTCATCCCTACCATATTACTATAATCGTGACTATGTACATGAAACAAAGAATATTCTCGTGAATTTCTTTCCATGCTTGTCAACATCTCCCTTCCACAGCTGACTAAATAGGTTTTCTCGTAATATTCAGAATTTTTTGTGTTTTTTCTTGAGAGCCTTGATGCTAAGTTTATCGCAGGAATGATTGTTAAAGACCAAAGTAAACATTAATATTGAGTAAACACTGGTGGTGGATTGTCTCCCAAGGTTCACTTAGGATCCCCACCGTTTCATAAAAGATGGAAACAAGAAAGAAGTCTTTTTGGAATATTTCAAGAGATGAAAGTGAAAGTGAAGAAGAGATTTAGTTTTCTGAGGGATCATAATTTAACCTTAATGCAGGTCACAAGAGGAGGACAAGAAACACTTGAGAAAAACACATCACTTCGCTCTTGGAGAGTGCTGTATGGATGTTTCTCACACATTTAAGAGCTGGGACACAAGACAACAAGTTAAAGTTCATCCTCAAACACCTTCCTGGGGCAACAGCGAGTTCAACCTGAGGGTGAGAGCGTAGCGATGCTTGTTAGTGAGGAGCAGCAGCAGCCGGGAAACATTATGGCTGAAAGGGTTTCTTAAGTGTGTAAACATATGAATGCTGTAAAGCCAGAACATGGCAGAGAGCTGGAGTGTAGATTCTTCATTGAAGACACGAGTTGAAGTTGCACTTTTCTTTCAACTCTCACTGGGGTCAGTGTTGAATGCAGTGCTGGGTAGGAATTAATCATACTTTTTACCCACAGAGCTGAGGGAGCTGCTCTGTGAGGCTGGGTCAGCCTTGAATGCCCAGCTGAGGAGAGCTTTATGGCGTCTGCTCTCAGCTGCAGTGCAAGGCAGCGAAATGATGGCATCATTTAACAAGAGATACTGCTCGTCTCTCACCATGCAAGTTGATTTTTTTTTAACTTTGTGAACAAAGAAAAAACAACCGACAAATGCAAAAACAGGAAATAAGGGTTTCAGGCAACAACTCACAGAAACTGAAGATGAGGAATTGTTTGTCTTGTCAACAAAAACAGAAATAAAACTGCAAATTGCAGTATTTGTCCAGTTATCAGTGTCATCTCACATATTTCTGCATGTGTTGAACTGAGCCTTAAGCGAACTAAAGAAACAGAAGAACTTTTAGATTTTAAGACTTATTTTTCACCAAAGTAGTTTTTTTATGGTGAGATTACAGATGGTTGCATTCATTATTACCCCTTTTTGTCTAATGTGCTTTCAGTGCTGGTTCAGGTCAGTTCTATCATGGTTCCAGCTTAAAACTGGTTTGGTTTTCCACATGATGAGAGCAGCAGCACAGTCCAGTCATTACGTCACTTTAAATGTCTCCTCCAACATTTGTTCAACCCTTCATTTCCTGTAATCTGAAATTATGTGGAAGGTAAATTCAGGGAGACAGTTTGGATGGATGTCTAAAAATCACCAGCGTATTTTCTAATTCAAAGTAAACACAAGAAGCAAAAATAAATGGACCAAACTCAGAGAATAAGTCCCTAAATTCAACAATTAGCCTTCTAATACTGGCTCAGAACCTGATGAAGAACCTCCAGATCCCTATAATACCTATAGCCTACAGACCAGTGAGCAGCGCGGACCTACAGGTCATTGGGGTCATCAGGAGGGAACCTCCTTTCATCAGCGTTACATCTGATTGGGTCCACAACACCTCCAGGAGGCTAGAAAGTGATCACTGGGGTCCCAGAGTCACTCCCCTGATGCCAGCCATCACTGCTCCTCACACCACAACAACCATCTTTTATTCCACAACCACAAGCTGCCCCAGCCTCTCACCAGCTGCACACCAGTCATAGCGGGGTGGGGGTACAGACCCTGGGTCAGGTGGGGGGGGGTAATGAAAGTATAGAGGGGGCCAGAGGTGGAGGCAGGACAAAACACACCAGCAGAATCAGCAGAAAAACTCACCTAAACAGTCCTACAGTCACTAAAAATGCCAGCAAAAACAAGGCCAACTCACCCAAAATGGCCGTCTGGTTCCAAAAGGCTCACATGGGCCACACCCTCCACTTAAATACATCCTGGATTTCTGGAGTCTGTTTACCCTAAAGTGCTCCCCCTGCTGGGCCCCCAGCTACTATTGCTTCTTCTAATCCAAATCCACTGACTGGACTTTACTGCCTCATCTGACACTTCCTTCACTATTTTCCTCACACTTAGTCCACTTATACCCAACTCCCTCAACAATGAGACAACAGACTTTGCCACAAATCCTCTACATCCTGCTTCCACTAGACAGATCCTAACTTTCCATCCTCGCTGCTCTGCTTCTGCCCCCAACTCTGCATACCTAAGCTTTTTCCTTTCATATGCTTCTACTACTGAGTCCTCCCAAGGAACAGTCAGCTCTATAAAATAGACTCTCATTCTACTCCTCGACCACAAGACTATATCAGGCCTTAGATTGGTAGAGGCTATTTCCTGGAGAACAACAAGCTTTCCTTATAAAACACTGTTTCAAACAGTGCTCTCTGCAATGTAAACAGGAGGAGGAGGAAGAAGAAGAAGAAGAAGAAGTCTTGGCTAAAGTTTCAGATTGAGACACAGATTTGAGGCACAGATGAAGTCCATCAGACCAAAATGTATTTTTTGAGGCTTCAGGTTCGGGGAACTGGAGACAAAATGTGACTCGTGTTCCAACATGGATCAGAAGAACAACATGTCGCCTTAACACAAGCGTTACAGGAATCAAGATGCATGGAAAACGAAGGTTGATGGAATAAGCAACAACTGGTTCGGGTTGAAAAAACTGTCAGTATCAACATGTTTGACTTTCATTAAATCTGACATGAGATTGCTGTGATGGTTGATCACGTGTTGTATGTTAAAATGCTAATTTTATCATTTAACTCAGTTCTGCTCTGGCATAATGAGGTAAGTCAGTCTGTTCGGTGGATTGAGGCCTTTTCGATTCTTACTTTAGCCATGAATGATTTGCTCTTGCCCCTGAGAGGAATGAAGCCCTGCTGAAGTGTTGATTAAAAGCTTCTCACTTGGTTTCAGAGCCGGATTGCTAACAGAATATATTCTCAACAAAGTGCCTAAAATGGAAATTAGGAAGCTTTATATATATATATATCTGTAATATTTAACGTAGACCGGTCAAATCTGTCCAGAATCTGATCCTCTTCATCATGACAATATGGATATCAATCCTCCTCTGTTCTGTGCAACCTTTAGATGTCGCAGCAGGTGGATATTTCACTCTTTTTATTCATTGGCTTCCTCCAAACACACACTTACTCAGCAGCAGCCTAATGAACCCATGAGGGTTTGCTGAAGCACCTAATTTCTGATTCATTTGGATGCATTACTGGTGCTGTTGAAGGGTCTGAGAGACACAGAACAAGAGGAGAGAGGATGTTTTAGTCTTTTTGATGTTCCTCTATGATGAACAGTATTTCGACAAGCTGACAACATTTTTTAAACCTCACGCCATCGAAAGTTTCCCTGCAGAGTGGTGATCTGACTAAAATGTGCAACTCCTGCAGCATAAATGTGCATTTTAATGATTGTTGTGACGAAACATTGAATATTTTACATCTTAGTGGGATTAATTAGATGTTAATCAAAAGATTTTTTGCTTTATAACCAAATAATGTTTGTAATTATCTTCATTATTCTGTTTCACATGAATGTGGAACATTGCAGAATATCTTCAGATAAGACCTTTTATCTTAGTTTTTACCATTAAAAACTCTTGCAGCTAATTTCAGGACACTTTTCCAAATCCATATTCATACATACATGATCCATATACAATCGACATCCGTCATCCTCAACAATAACAGCGTATAAAGAGGCTTTTGTAGGGTTAGTGAACGGTTCGTGTAAGACTGGCAGGTCATCATTTGGGAAAGACAACACAGACAGCAGCTTCTACACAAAGCTGAAAACAAAGAGAATGCAGAGCTAAAGAAAGTCTGGTAAATTCTGCATTATACACCTCAGGTTGGGTTGTGAATGCAGCTGTGGCCAGCTTCCCTCGGGCCAGAAAAGACTGAAATATACAGCAGGGAGGCGTTAATGCTTGTGTTCTCACTGCAGCATTGGAGAAAGTCGATGACAGAACAGATTTCCCAGTTTGGAAAACCAAATAAAACCACTCTGATTTAATAATAATGTCAAACTATCCTTTAGTTTTACTGCTTTGAAGCCAACAAGGTGGAAGAATAAAAATGTCGTCTATCAGGAGGGTTTCAATAGATCGATACTGATGATAATCGTGATATGAAAAGAATAAGATATCAACATCGTGCTGATAATTTAAGCTCTTTACTTCCCAGTTTGATTGTAATTCAATTGCAGAAAAAAACTTGTCTAATGATGACATTCAAACTGTTTTCATACACATTTTTGGCCAGATAATGCAGTGAAAATCACAAATGGAGACAGTCCTATCGTCTGTTATGTGCTACAGATTTATTTTTCTTTATTAATGCATGTTTCAGAGCTTCCTGTCTTTGTAAGTCAACTTGTTTTTATATACTTTCTATACCAGACAGCCAGAACTGTGGGGTCTGGCAGCTTTGTGGAGAGGAAAATGGTGGACCCCAACGCTTCAATGTTTCTTTTCAGGATGAAAACAATGGTAAAGCAATATAGGCTATACTGCCCACACAGCCCAGCTTATTCACTTCAAACCAATCATTGGAATCCTGTCTGATCCACATTTGTTTGACTTTTCAAAAGAATATTTCAGATTTGGTTCCCTAGTGAACGAAAACCCAACTAAAAATGCCTGTAAAATTGTTTAGTAGGTCATCTGTTCAGAACACAAAGGAAGAAAAATATGAGAGGCAGAGGGAAAGTACATTGCAAATATCTCCTATTTTTTTTTACCAGAGTTACTTTCTTTACAGATAGTTTGATGAACCTTGGGTCAGGCACACCTGAACGTTTGGAGGATATTCAGTGTGCACTCAATTTAAACATGTTCTTTAACATCTTCTGTACAAAAACTGAGCCAAGGCCTGCGAGTCTCAGGTTGAAGTATTAATCATTTTTCTTTGTGAACACAAGGCTGACGAGTGAATATGAGAGACCAAAAAGATTAAATGAAAAACATTAAGGGGAAGCAGCAAAAATGAAGAAAAAAAAACGTGTGATAATATGCAGTGTGAGTGGCAGGAGAGGATATTAGGAAACAAAGGAAAAGCTGACAAGTCAGGATATTAAAAGATAGAAGGAATGGAGACAGGCTGAAATTGAGGCAGGAAAGATATGAGGGGCAGACGGAAGGAAAGAACATCTCCTGAATGATGTTTTAATGGGATGAGGATGAAATTTCAAGCATCCTATTTACTTGCAGATGCAAACAGGTGTAGCACCCCTGCCTTATCTTAAACAAGTGCGGTAATAGCACACATATCTCATGCACACATTCACAGTGAAGTTGGGGCATCTCCTACAGTTAAGTTTGACAGTTCATTAAAGCTCTGTGTTAATACCGAGTGCCTGAGCAGGCCAAGGTTAATGGGGCCATTCAAGCTGAAATAAAGGTTTGACTCGAGGCTGATAGAAGCCATAAAAGAACCTATTTGGTCTTCTATTGTGCTCCAGGCGAAATGTTTGATACCAAGCTGTGCAGCAAACATCATAAAGCGATGAACATTTCTGACTGTGTCAAGGAGGGAAATTAATTGGTCTCATTAGACTAAAGTTTAGATGAAAGCAACACAATAAGACAGAACATAAAGACAATTTACTGGACCAAACAACATGTCAGGGAGACATTTTGCACACCTGATTCAAATGAAAGTGTCAGGTCTTTAAGCTCTGCAGAAGGCTGAGGACGATCCAATCATCTGAATCAGGTGTGCTGGAGCAGGGAAACATGGAAAACATGCAGGGCGGGGAGCCTCGAGGACCAGGATTGAGAAACACTGAGTTATGAGATAAATATAAGATAAAAAGGAGCTTCCACCAAAGGTTTAATCTATCCAAATAAGGATGGGATGTGGCTCACCACTTTGTGCCAAACTCCAGAGAATCATCAGGAGGTTGCTGCAAACGTCATTGAATAATGCAGAATATTTTCAGAGGGAAAGGCCAAGGATAGAAACTCCTGTTGGATGGTCGTCACTAATAATCAATACAGCCACATGGGCTCAGGAGGAGCTCGGAAAAGCATTTTCAGTCCGAAATCAGTCAGAAATGTGAGCTGAAGCTGTATCACACAAGCAGGAAGCCATATATCAGCTCTGTGCAGAAACACGGCCCAGTTCTCTGGACTCAGCTCATCTCAGATGGACAGAAAGGAAGGGTCCGTGGTTATTTCAGCAGGACGATGCCAGACCTCATTCTGCAGGACTTCCAGCAGCTTCACACACACAGAGTGTGTGAGCTCGGCTGCCTGCCTGCAGTCCACATCTGTCTCCTGCTGAAAATGTGTGAAGCATCACGAAGAGAAGAACCAGACAACAACAACCACGGACTGTTGAACAGCTGAAATCTTGGATTCTGCAAGAATGGGCACAGATTCTTCTGCAAAAGTACAAAAACTAGTATCTTCAGCTTGCAAACCATTAAAAAGAAGCAGATGGAAGACAGTTGGAAACATAATTCATGACTCCACAGCGACTTCTTTTGAGGGTGGTGCTGGCAAGAGAAAATGTCCCAACTTTTCCAGAAATGGAAACAACCACACGGATTGTTTTTTTCTCCACTCGCATTTTGCAATTTGAATGCACTTGTTAAAATAACTTCATACAGATTTGTAATTCTGCTCGCTTTTTTCTTTTCATTGAGGAAGACAGTCTCATTATTTTCTTTTCACTTTAACTTAAAAAGGTCAGTCTGAACAAGCGGATTTGTTTCTCCATGAGAAATTAGTTGTTTGAATCCCCACAATATTGCTTTTCACAGCTTGTTAAGTAATGTGTTTGCAATGCCTACATTTATTTACTATGAATTGTTTTAGTTCAGTCACACCTTGTCAGCTCCTTTTGAATATTAACTAAATACATGAAGACACAAAGAATATGACCATCGATTTGTTCACAGCTCAGTTCACACCTGAGGCTCAGCCTGAAATGTTAATGAGGAACTCTCCCAAACCTTCTAATTAACACAGACTCTAGCAGAGCAGTGAAAACTGTCAGAGCCCAGTTTCCCCCTCCACCAGAATGAGAAGGTGCTCTGATAAAAACTTGATTTTGTAGCTGTGCAGGCTGCATACAGACAGCAGTTTAGCAGGTTTAGACATTTGTCTGTCACAGTCTCTGGTTGCTTTGGTGCACAGTGGTATGATGGTTAGCGCTGTTGCTTCACAGCAAGGAGGTTCCTGGTTTATTCCCAGCTGGGATCTTTCTGTGTGGAGTTTCCCTCGTGCATGTGTGGGTTCTGTTCAGGTAACATGTCTGTTTCGTTATTTATTGATTCTGAACTGACTGTAGGAGTGACTCAGTGGGTCTACATGTTGAGGTTAACAGGATTACAGCTACAGTTGGGTTCTGCTCCTTATCTGAGGGTAATTATCCTTGGATATATGGCGGTGAATGAATGGAATCACTGGCACAAAGCATGTCACACCCCGGTACGATAGGTGGCGCTGTCCCCATTTCAGCTATCGCTAATAGAGCCACTTCCGGTAATATCGTCTCCCTCGACTTCCGGGTATGCGCAGAACGCTCGATCCGATCCACTGTCGTCTACGTGCACGTTCAGTGCACGTTTGGATCGAGTTATCTCAGGGTCTTAACCCGCAAGTAACCCGATCCGATCCGTTTTTCTGTCAGATTAAGGCGTCTACATGAGCTGAATAACTCAGTTTTATTGTAATTTAGCCATTAATCCGATCCGATGGCTCTCATGTAACCTCATGAGTGTTAATGTGCACGGTTCTTTGTGCACGAGGCCTTGGGATGGACCGGCTGTCCAGGGTGTTCCCTTCCTTTCCCCCAATGACAGGTGACAGCTGGGATAGGTTTCAGCCACCACGCAACCCTGAATTGGACCAAGTTGGTATAGAAAATGGATGTTAGCCTGACTTCTATTCCAATGCTATTTTCACATGTTTTTCCCTTTTGTTTATTCCAGTTGTCTGACTTGTTTCTCACCTGGTTTCCGTTAGCTGATTGCACCCCTGTTGCTAATTTGTAATCACCTCCTCTGTGTATATAATCTGTTTAGTTGAGCTTCTTAGATCAATGTGATTCTTAAAATATACTTTTGCTCCTGATTTGGCCTCCTTGTGTCCTCCTCAACCTCATTATATTTACCTGGACCTCCTGGATCTACAGTACCTGAAAATACCTGCATAGGTGTGCAGCTTTGTGAACTTAAACGTTTTTTAAGTGCAAGTTATAAAGTCATGCTTCCTAAAACATTATAGTTCATATGGATCGTAGCAAACTTTTGGCTAGATGGATAATAATTGGTAAGAGGCCTCAGTTCTGCTCAGGAAAAGGCTGTTTGGTCACTATGACATTTGTAAATGTGGTGCATTGCAGCTACTTTTCAACCATTTTCTGTCTGTGCATCTTTAGCGTTTATTTTTTGTAATTAAGCATCTCTGTACCTTTCATTTTAGTTAAAGTTATTGTGTATTTTATAGAAGAAATTGTTGCAGCTGCCAAAATCAGATACTGAGCTTCAAGGCTTTCATAGAACAATGACGACTTGCAGGTGCTTACTTCAGAATTGGTGTCTGATAATGCTGACATTTAACCAAAAGGATTATCTGTAAACCAACTGAAATGGGACCAAAACACATAAACAATACATCTGGTGTTGAGAACGTAAACCAGATTTGTCGGGAAACAAATGGAAAAGAATGACAGAATGCATTATTCAACATTTAGTTAGCTAAGGGGCTGCCCGGGGAATACAGCACTGTCACTCGGCCTACTTTCAGGGAGGGAGTCGGCATTGTTATGCCCAGAACCAGGCAAAGAACTGTAGAAATTGTTAGAAAATACTGAGCAAGAAGTGAAAGTTTCTTCTAAACCCACAATTCCTGCACACTGTCAGATAAACCGTGTCGGTCATAAAGTCGTGTTGCTGTTGTGCGGGTATGAAGCCACAACGTGTTTCTTTAGTAACACTGATGATTACTTTCAGAAGGTTTTATCTTGAGTATGTGTTCACTCACTGTAACTAAATAACCCCCCCCAAAAAATATATTGTGCCACAGACTGACAATAACTGTCTGATTGTGATATTCAAGCCAAAAATATCAGGACGCTCTGTAAAAAGTAACTAAAAACAAAATGCAGCTTCTTAAGTTAAAGCAAGGATCCCTCTGGAAGTGTGACTAAATCTGAACAGCTCTCAAAAATACCTTTTTTCAGAAATATGGGGTCAAAACTAAACGTCAGGTTGAGTTTTTGTGTTGGAAGTGATTTCTGACACTCAAATATTTGCTCTCAGAAACAAGAAAGCAACTTATTTTTCCATAATGTGGCTCTTTCTGTCACGGTGGGAGGTGCGTAGTGAAGGTAGGACCCGGATGCAGATATTTCAAAAGAAAAAGTTGATTTATTTCAAAATACAACAAAAAGCGCTGCTGAGCCAGATATTCCAAAAAAACTATGATATCACTATGAAAAACTTACAAAACAAAACCTGAAACACAACCTGAGTGACGGTGAGGATCTGGCACTGAACCTGAGAAAACCTGAATACTGAGGAGGGTGATTGGTGAGGGTTAGGGTTAAGTTAGGGTTAGGGTTAAGTTAGGGTTAGGGTTAAGTTAGGGTTAGGGTTAAGTTAGGGTTAGGGTTAAGTTAGGGTTAGGGAATGGGAAATATTCCCTCTGGGAACGGAGGGGCTGTGCGCGGTCCATCCGGTCCTTAGGCCACCCATTGGTTTTTAAAAAAAAAACCTTTGTCAAGGAGTTTTCTTTAATCCAAAAAAAAAGGTAAGTCTAAAAATGTTTTTTTATATATATAAAAATGAGAGAGTCTTTGTTATTTAGAGATGTTATTTTTATTAACAAAAATATAACACAATTAACGATATTTCAACAATAATGTGTCTTCCTCAGGTTATCTCTCATTAAAGTCCTCATCTTGGATGTTCCAGAGAGAAATGAGCTCTCACTCTCCTCTTCCTTATATACCTCCCCAGACTCCGCCCCCTTCGGCTCAGCTCTGGGCTCCGTATTTTTACGGTAGGTATAGAAAACAGTGTTTTAAAGCTTTAACAATGAATTTGACACATTTTTTACATAGAACATGAAATATGGAACGTGAACTTGTTTTTAAATACTGTACATAATACAAACAATTTTCCTTTTTCTTTAACAGAACATCCCAACATCCACGAAGGAATACGTGAACAAAATTCCTTACAGATTCTAAAGAAATGTTTCAAAATGTCCCATAAACCAAAACGGCAAAAAAAAAAAATTTGTAAGCAAATTTGAAATGAGAAGGTAAGAATCCAATTTATATTGTTAAATTATTTTTAGGGAAGGTAAGTATAAAATGTGTTTTTGTTTTAGCTGTGAAGGAGCTGCTGGCTTAATCATGGTTGATAGGACCTCCACCATACGAGAAATTGTCCTGGGCTCTGCTTTCCCGGCTGTAAGGGACACATTCTGTAAGTGGTGAACCGTCTTAATCACTGCATGGACCTTCCTGATCAGTCCTCCAAACTGGGGATCTGCTGGCTGCTGTCGAACGTATGCCATCACGTGGAGGAAACCATGTTTGGGCTGGCTGACGTACAGCATCTGCATAGGGGTGGAATCGCCCTTGGAGGAGGCACTGGCTGGTTAGGGAGTGGGAAATATCCCCTCCGGGAACGGAGGGGCTGTGCACGGTCCATCCGGTCCTTAGGCCACCCGTACGTCCGATCTCTTGGCTGCTGGCGGCGACGCCGGTAATTAACGTCCCTCCAGCCATCCATTTTGGTTCTTAAAAAAAACCTTTATCAAAGGAGTTCAATCCAAAAAAAATTTAAGTCTAAAATTTTTTTTTTTTTAATTTATAAAAAATGAGAGAGTCTCTAAAATTTTGAGATATTATTTTTATTAACAAAAATATTACAAAATTAACAACGTTTTGACAATAATATTGTTTCTTCCTCAGGTTTTCTCTCTCATCGAGGTCCTTCTTTTGTAGGTTCCAGAGAGAAATGTTAGGAAATGGTAAGTATTCCCTGCGGGAACGAAAAGGATGGGCACGGTCCATCTTGTTTTTTTTTAAAAACCTTTGGTTAAAGGAGTTATGTCCAAAAAAAAGTCTATATAAATTCTTTTTATTTTTTTTTTAAAAATGTGATGATAAAAAATGAGAGAGTCTCTAAACTGTAGAGATATAAATTTTTTATTAACAAAAGTAACAAAAGTATTCAAAATATACACAATGTTTCGACTACAATTCGTCTTCTTCAGGTTAACTCTCTCTTATTGTCCTTTCCTTGCAGGTTCCAAAGAGAAATGTTATGGTTAGGCTAGGGTTAGGGTTAGGGTTAGGGTTAAATTAGGTTAGGGTTAAATTAGGGTTAGGGTTAAATTAGGATTAGGGTTAAATTAGGGTTAGGGCAGCTGAGGGGAGAAACACAGGTGATGTCAATGAAGCTGATGGCAGGGCAAGAGAAACTAAGGAAAATATGGCAAAACCAAATACTGAACCAGGAACTTAAAACATGACAAAACTAACAAACATGACACTTTTAAGGAGGAGGGGAGGCGGCACAGTGGGAAACGCACCAACTTTGAGATGTTTTACTGTCGTCTAACTGAAGATAAGCAAATATCTCCCTTTTAACATTTGACGTTTTCTATGTTATATTTTCAATAAACCAGTTTATGAGATTTGCACATTGTTGCATTTAAACAGCATCCCAACTCTTTATGGACTTGAGGTTGTGTAAACCAGTCTGGTGACACCTTCAGTCATTTGCAGAACTCCACCTCCCAATGCTTTGTTTTGGTGTCTGTATGGTTTGCCGTTAAGTACGAGGTTTGCCATTAACGGGGGTGTCGGAACCAGTCGTACGTTAGATCTGGTGTTTCCAGTGTTTTTTTTGAGTTTTGAATATTTTGTTTGGTCACTTTGGGTTCTTGTTTTGAGGATTTTGTTCTCTTTGTTACCTGCTTATCAGCACATTTTGGTTATATTCAGTCAGTGAGTTTATTAATGTTTGTTTTGTTTATCATCTGCCTCCCTCCTGTGTTTTCCTGCATCTCATCACTATGCTATTAAGCCACATGAAGAGACAGCTGAAGGAAGAAAAACTGTACATACTGATGAGATATCCTTTAAGCTCAGAGAAGTTATGAATATAAAGTATATCCTGTGCCTGAAATGTAAGGCCTTCATCCTCAGGAAAGCATGAACTAGCTCAGCCAAACTAATCACCAGTTGCCTTTTAGGATCCTATTTGTTTTTCAGTTTATTTTGAACCAAGTGCAACCAGAATAAACCAGCTCAGCTTTGCTGTATGTCGGCAGTCTGAACATCACAATGTGTTTTGTCATTTTGTAACGTGTCCATAATGATGCAGAAATTTGACGCTGTGTGACTCACTGAAGTAACTTTATGAGTAAAGTTTTATGAGGACATAACCTACGGAGCAGCACATGGCCGTTAAACTAGCACAGCGTGTCTTTGGATGAGAATTTGTGGGTGTTTTCCCCGTTTGTGTGTTTGTGTCGGAGAGAAAGAGACACCGAGGCAGTTTTACTCCAGAGAGTTATGTCTGTGTTTTCGCCGGAGGCGATTAAGAACTCTGACAATTTTAGAGGGCATTCAGAGATTTCACTGAAGGAAAAAAAACGCTCAATAAGGTTAGCTGTAAGAATTAAACGGCTGCTCTCTAATTTAATTTGACCTTGTTATCACAAGACAGAGACTATAACAAAACTCAAATAAAAATGTAATTGATTCTTAGAACTATCACCTTGGCAACCTAAGCCCAAAGTGCTGCTTCCTCTCATATTAGACGCACATCAGAGGTCTTTCATGTTTTATTCTTGATTAGAATATATTCTGGTTCCTGTTATAGTATTCAGCAGAACTACACTTATTTGAATTATGATGAATTACAAGCAGAGAATCTCTTCAAATTTTGCAAGTCATGCCATGAAGGATTAACACAGTTTATACATGAGACATTATTAGTTTCCACCCACACAGCTTAAAGTAAACCACATTTGTCACAATTTGTTTGACTTCATATTTTCATTTTCAAAGTGCAAGTGTATCTCTTGGAAGCAGAAGGTAGCACTGTGCACCCACACATTAACAACACTGAAAACTTCATTCACCGCCGTCTTTAACGTGGGGATGAGATCTCTCTGCCTGCCTCTCAGTCAAGCTGCAGACTTGAAACTTGAGTTTGTTTTCATGGTGTTCTTAAATATGGGATCATGGTCCTTTTTGATGGCACTTAGCATCAGATGTGACAAAGTTTTCACAGAATACATCATCGGTTCATCAACTATAGCACTGATATCGAATAAACTGTGGCTAAAACCTCTATTTCAGTTACATTTAGATTCGAAAGTATGTCAGGTAGAATGAGAATTTATTTCTTTTTATTTACAGAAGATCAACAAAACACAGGTTTCCATCCAGTGGTGAAACTAACTCTATACATGGCTGTGTGCAACGTAGACCGCGTTACCGTGTTACACACGGCTGTACAGTCTACGTTTCACATAGCTGTGCAGTCTACGTTTCACATAGCTGTGCAGTCTACGTTTCACATAGCTGTGCAGTCTACGTTTCACATGGCTGTACAGTCTACGTTTCACACGGCTGTACAGTCTACGTTTCACACGGCTGTACAGTCTACGTTTCACATAGCTGTGCAGTCTACGTTTCACATAGCTGTGCAGTCTACGTTTCACATAGCTGTGCAGTCTACGTTTCACACGGCTGTGAAGTCTACGTTTCACACGGCTGTGCAGTAGGCTGTGCAGTCTACGTTTCACATAGCTGTACAGTCTACGTTTCACATAGCTGTGCAGTCTACGTTTCACACGGCTGTGAAGTCTACGTTTCACACGGCTGTGAAGTCTACGTTTCACACGGCTGTGAAGTCTACGTTTCACACGGCTGTGCAGTCTACGTTTCACATAGCTGTGCAGTCTACGTTGCACATGGCAGTGCAGTCTACGTTTCACTAGGCTGTGAGGTCTACGTTTCACACAGCTGTCCAGTCTACGTTTCACATAGCTGTGCAGTCTACGTTTCACATAGCTGTGCAGTCTACGTTTCACATAGCTGTGCAGTCTACGTTTCACATGGCTGTGCAGTCTACGTTTCACATGGCTGTGCACTCTACGTTTCACATGGCTGTACAGTCTACGTTTCACATGGCTGTGCAGTCTACGTTTCACATAGCTGTGCACTCTACGTTTCACATAGCTGTGCAGTCTACGTTTCACATAGCTGTGCAGTCTACGTTTCACATGGCTGTACAGTCTACGTTTCACACGGCTGTACAGTCTACGTTTCACACGGCTGTACAGTCTACGTTTCACATAGCTGTGCAGTCTACGTTTCACATAGCTGTGCAGTCTACGTTTCACATGGCTGTACAGTCTACGTTTCACACGGCTGTGCAGTAGGCTGTGCAGTCTACGTTTCACATAGCTGTACAGTCTACGTTTCACATAGCTGTGCAGTCTACGTTTCACACGGCTGTGAAGTCTACGTTTCACACGGCTGTGAAGTCTACGTTTCACACGGCTGTGAAGTCTACGTTTCACACGGCTGTGCAGTCTATGTTTCACATAGCTGTGCAGTCTACGTTGCACATGGCAGTGCAGTCTACGTTTCACTAGGCTGTGAGGTCTACGTTTCACACAGCTGTGCAGTCTACGTTTCACATAGCTGTGCAGTCTACGTTTCACATAGCTGTGCAGTCTACGTTTCACATAGCTGTGCAGTCTACGTTTCACATAGCTGTGCAGTCTACGTTTCACATGGCTGTGCAGTCTACGTTTCACATGGCTGTGCACTCTACGTTTCACATGGCTGTACAGTCTACGTTTCACATGGCTGTGCAGTCTACGTTTCACATAGCTGTGCACTCTACGTTTCACATAGCTGTGCAGTCTACGTTTCACATAGCTGTGCACTCTACGTTTCACATAGCTGTGCAGTCTACGTTTCACATAGCTGTGCAGTCTACGTTGCACATGGCAGTGCAGTCTACGTTTCACTAGGCTGTGAGGTCTACGTTTCACACAGCTGTGCAGTCTACGTTTCACATAGCTGTGCAGTCTACGTTTCACATAGCTGTGCAGTCTACGTTTCACATGGCTGTGCAGTCTACGTTTCACATGGCTGTACAGTCTACGTTTCACACGGCTGTACAGTCTACGTTTCACACGGCTGTACAGTCTACGTTTCACATAGCTGTGCAGTCTACGTTTCACACGGCTGTGAAGTCTACGTTTCACACGGCTGTGAAGTCTACGTTTCACACGGCTGTGAAGTCTACGTTTCACATGGCTGTGAAGTCTACGTTTCACACGGCTGTGCAGTCTACGTTTCACATGGCTGTGAAGTCTACGTTTCACATGGCTGTGAAGTCTACGTTTCACATAGCTGTGCAGTCTACGTTTCACATGGCTGTGCAGTCTACGTTTCACATGGCTGTGCACTCTACGTTTCACATGGCTGTACAGTCTACGTTTCACACGGCTGTACAGTCTACGTTTCACACGGCTGTGCAGTCTACGTTACACATAGCTGTGCAGTCTACGTTTCACATAGCTGTGCAGTCTACGTTTCGCACGGCTGTGCGGTCTACGTTGCACACGGCTGTGCAGTCTACGTTTCACATGGCTGTGCAGTCTACGTTTCACATAGCTGTGCAGTCTACGTTTCACATAGCTGTGCAGTAGGCTGTGCAGTCTACGTTACACATGGTTGTGCAGTCTACGTTACACATAGCTGTGCAGTAGGCTGTGCAGTCTACGTTACACATGGCTGTACAGTCTACGTTTCACATAGCTGTGCAGTCTACGTTTCACATGGCAGTGCAGTCTACGTTTCACATGGCAGTGCAGTCTACGTTTCACATAGCTGTGCAGTCTACGTTTCACATAGCTGTGCAGTCTACGTTTCACATGGCAGTGCAGTCTACGTTTCACATAGCTGTGCAGTCTACGTTACACATGGCTGTGCAGTCTACGTTTCACATGGCTGTGCAGTCTACGTTTCACATGGCAGTGCAGTCTACGTTTCACATGGTAGTGCAGTCTACGTTTCACATGGCTGTGCAGTCTACGTTTCACATGGCAGTGCAGTCTACGTTTCACATGGTAGTGCAGTCTACGTTACACATAGCTGTACAGTCTACGTTGCACATGGCTGTGCAGTAGGCTGTGCAGTCTACGTTACACATAGCTGTACAGTCTACGTTTCACCTGGCTGTGCAGTCTACGTTTCACATAGCTGTGCAGTCTACACATGCCTGTAATAAACAAAATTATGGTTGCCAACTTTAAATAAAACCTTGAAGAAGAAAAAGACAAACAAAACCAGCGGCCTTGGTCATATACAAGAGAAAAATGGAGAGCTCTTGTAGAATTCTGGGTGCTGGATATGTTATCTTTTTAATTCATGTTTGCAAGTTTTGATCATATTTATAAGAAGCAGCTCATCAGTCATATGCGAATAACACGTTCAGTGTGTTAGACCTGATTTGTATTCGGCGATTTCATCTCCATTTATTAAAGTTTCAACCAACTACAGTCGCGACACTTTCCAGGTTGACACCCAAGATTACTGAAATGTGAAATATGAGTTATGACACAGTTAAGTTGAACCTTAAGCTTCTGTATATGACAATGTATGTATGTATCATATTATGTATGACTCAGACTTTGAATAAAGACACATTGGGTCCATGAAGCCAATGTGTCAGAGCACAAAAGCTCTGGGGATGGCGCATCGGTCTAGAATAAATTATTGCTGAATAATTCTGGATGAGCGGATGTTAAACCTGGAATGAGCATCGGTGGTCGTCAGAGGATTAACCTCTGATTATTAGTCCCAAACTCTTAACACATGATACCACATTTTGTTAAAGGCAAACTAAAATAGGTGAGCAATTATACAGCCTGAATACTGAGTAGGTCTGCCTTTAGCTCCGTGTATGCGGTGTGGCTGTGTTTCTCACTTTCCTGCTACACTTTGAACCTGGCAAATCGAACTTTGATGTCAAAATTAACTTACTTTGACACAAAGTGCATTAATAAAAGGGACACGTGGTGCCAGTTTGCTTTTAAAGAGAATTAAGGTGAGGTTAATGTAATGTAGAACTCTTTTCCGCTCCTGCAAGGATTTAGCTGCCAAGGCTACCAACTCCGGAAATTTAGATTTTATGAATTCCAGTGTAGTTCTGGTGGTTTTTTATTGTACAAATGGGAATTTTGTATGTGCTTGATTCTCCTTATTCCCTCGGGACATAAAGCCAAAGGGAGTTCCCACTATTGTTGCATATATATATATATATATATAACACCTTGAAAGTAACCTCTGTGGGATCTTTATTCTCAGCAGGATTTACCAGGCTGGGCTGGTCTCAGGTAAGGATCATAAAAGACTCACTAACAAGCTACCGCAGCGATCCAGGTGAGGAGGTTGGAACTTGCCTAATAAGAATTCTCTCTTTTAGTAACCGGAAGAGATTTAGCTCTATGTAATCAGAGTGATTCGACAGAATCCAGCAGATTCTTGTCTCCCAAATTACTCTTTAACTGAAAGGACACTGAAAGCCGTGTGGTTGAAAAAATATTGGCCAAAAACTGCTTCCAAGACAATATTCAACTTTATTTAAATTTATGTGCAATTCAAACACAATAAAACTGAAGTAAAGTGCCAATAAAACTAAATTATTTTTGCCATTAAAGTGAATGAGTCTTTGAATAAATTCGAGGCATTAATAAAGTCTTTTTTTCCCCAAATATTTTCCATTTCTTTCACCTCTGCTGCCTGAAGCTTCACTTTGGTACGTTTATCCTGAGCTGAGCCAATAAGGGAAACGTCCAGTGACTCATTTTAGTGTTTAACTGTGTTTGTGTGCGTACAAAATTGCTGGAATTTGTCTTTGTGAATTGGTGCAAATTGGGCAAATTAACAAGCAAAGTGTCTGAACCAGAGAAATAACAAATACTTGAGGGAATCAAAGCCCTTTACAGCCAGAAAGTGTTTCAACTAACTGCCTCTTGGCCAGTGGAGGTGGCGCTGGCGACTTATTATCACTCTTTAAAATAAAGACTTCATAAACAGTTTGTCCTGAAGGTTTAAGACAAAAACTTCAAGTGAAAAAATAGTCTTTCAAGGATGGTTTGATGGTGATTGAGCCCCGATCTGTCAGCAGAAGGGCTGAAGTTTGGTATGTGTTTAAGTGAGGTGTGCTGTGGTTTTCCCTCCTGCTTCGGCAGGTTCTCCCGACGCAGCTGGAGTTCATCTATTCATCAGCTCTTCCTGCATATAAACCAGGTCCAGCCTTCCCTTCAGATCCTTGTAGCGTCCACCAAACTCTAGCCTTGTCTAAGTCTCGTCTTTGATCGAGTTGCTCATGTCTATGTCCTGTAGAAAACCTGCAGAACATATCTGCTGCCAGGTTCCAGTATTCTGATTCCTCATCGACTTCACCTTTTCAGAAGACCGACCATGTGACCACAGCCAACTTCACCGAGGCGCCACTCGCCGTTCCACCATCCACTCTTGGAAAGATCGGAGTTCTGGTCCTGGAAACTACTCCCCTGCCTGCCGCCTCCCGGGCTGCTGTTCTTCTGTTTGTAAAATAAATCTTTTGTATTTTATTTCAGCCTCTGTCTTCTTTGTGGGTCCAAAAACGCAACCGTTGTGACAGTGTTATGAGGTGCGAATGGCGATCTTCCTCTTCATCACGGGCCCAGGTGTCTGCTGTCCGCCACTCCACCTCCCGGTGACCTCACAGACTTTTCCTTGCTGGTTTCTTGGTGGAGCTATTTATTGTGCCCCCTTTGCTCCCCACATGTGTCCCCAAATTACTACAGTCTGTACGTATCTTTTTTACCAATCAAGCCCACATCAGCTCCAGCTTTTACATCATTCCCAGCCATTTTTCACCCTCTTCTCCACCCGTCTTTCTCCATTTAAAGGGCTCCCTCCCATAAGCTCCTCCCCCATAATCATCAACCTCCGGGTAACAGGTGCTCCTTATCACCTGCGGCCGACATAGATTCCCCCAATACACAGAAATACTCGTACACAACCACCAACATAACCGATTTTCCCAGTCTCCATACTTATCCAACCCCAAACCCACAGACTAGTAGGTGTGCACCCCCAATAGCCTGCAGACTACAGATCAGGTCCTGGAAAATGAGGGACGGGGTCACTCCGTCACAGACAGAAAAAGTGGCGCTTAAGGGGTTAATAATCTTATGTAACTGTCTATGAACACTATAAACAGCTAGAGCCCCAACAGAGGTGAAATGTTCTATTCATAAATATTGTTTCATGCTGGATAAGAGAAATAAAGCCGTGTATTTAAACCCTGATGACCATCTGCTGTCGTTTGTAAAAAGCTGTTTTAGTGCCTGTACCTCATTATGAGCTTGTTTTAGCTGAACCTAACCAAATGGGAAAGATAACCAAGAGAAAACTATGACTTGATAGAGAAAGGAGTGGAAAAATGTCCTGTAACTTCCCCTCACCGCCCCTTTGTTTGCCGTTGGTGTCCAATATTGCCGTGGATGGTGTGGGAGGACACAAAATGAATAAATACACAATGCTCAATACCTGAAAATACCTTGTAATATGCTCTGCTACTCACAGCTGTGCATTGTATACATCCTGTTGGTTTGAAAGCAGTCTGCAGTTCCTCTGAAAACACCTAAAGCGGATCACTGGACTGTTAAATGAATCATGATGAATGGTTTAAAACTCCTTTTGAGGAGAAACTGTCACTCATGAGGGTGAAGTGGGACCTTTGACATGTTTTTGTGTTTTAAGGTCAATTTGTGTCACCTCAGATGTCCCTGAACCTATTATTGGATGTTTCTCTAGATTACAGCTAATGATTGAGATGCAGGGAATGTGTGAGTAACCACATGTAATTACTAAGTACAGAAGCGGATTCTCAATCATTCTCATAACTTATCTGCATACCAACGTAATTATGATGAGGTATAAATCAGCATTTTGTCCCAATCACTCTTATCTGAACCACTGCTTTCCCCTTTCTGTCCCCTGGGTCAGAACAATCCGACACACACAGTTAAATAATCAGTTCTCTGCATGTAATTCATGAGGAAAGCATCGTTTCTGGCCCAGCACACTATTTAAACGGGTACTAACTGAACGCCCCGGTCATTTCCATCTGTGAGAGTCTGAAATTAGTCGTGACATTTTACACTGACTTACTGTAAAAAAATTATCCACATCATGTGACCAGTGAGTCAGATTTTATGAGTCTACTGAGTCTGTGGACATAATTTACTTCCTGTACTTTGCTTTTAACACTTGTTTAATGCAATGCTCCTAATTTAATATTTAACTCTGGAACATTGTGATCTCAGTGGTCAAATGTCCGCATACGCTCTTCTCCACTGGGATCAGATTCTGTAGGAGGGAAAGGCAATGATTAAGTGCTGCAGCAGCTTTTGTCTCATGATTGGATGTTTGACCATGTGGATAATTTCCACAGGATGTCCAGAAGACCAATAATCGCCTGATAAAAAGTCCTTAGGGGACTTTAAAGAGCTCACTCTTGATGGTTAAACTGCAGCTGTGAAGATGACTCGTCTGTCTCACGTCACACTGAGCTGATCTTAGGTCAATAAATCACAAAATTGGAATGAAGAAGTGATGGAATATAGCGAGCTTTATCATCTGGTGAGGTTTGCTGTTAATGCTGTGAAGATGGTTCTGCTTTAGCTGCATCACCATTCATTCTTTCACTAACTCTTCTCCTGTCAATGTTCCTTATGTGCATTATAGATTATCTGCTAATGGCTAGAAACTGTCTGCTTATGTAATTAATTAACTCTTTGTACTGAAATAAATTGTTTGTCACGTCACAGAAAAATTCATCATTAACTACTCAGAAGAAAGCTTATGGAAAAATATAAAAAGTTAGATTTCCAACACATGAAAAGAGAGGAACTGACTGGACCAGCTCCAGGATCTGAAATCACACACTTTCCAGCTGTGGACTAAGTTGCAAACAAAATTAAACTGAACACAAGAAGCAAATTAAACCATTCCTCCACCCTAAGTAGTGTGTTTTTTTTAAGGAGGTCACAGCCGTTAAAACAAGCCAATTAAATCCTTTCCCATTGCCAACAGCAGGGTGTTTACCCTCAGTGGGATAGAGCATACACAAAACTGGGTTTATGTCCAGTTACTACCACTATGTCTCTGGGGATAAGCCTGTAGGATACAACAATATAAGGGGGTGACGTTTCTTAGAGGCTGTGTTGAACCAGAGTTTGATAATCAGGACATTCGGAGATAATTAGGGTAGTTTATCGTTTTTGATTGGATGTCAACCCACACAGCAGGACTAAAGGCATTCAAGTTAATATCCATCTGGGTTTCTCTCAAGTCCTGCAAACAGTTATTTTTTCATCACAGATGTGTGATCTTCTCAAACAAAACTAGCAAAGCACAGGCCCTGCAGATGATGCTATGCATAAATCAAATGCAGATTGGTTTAAAGCTGGAGCCTGGAGGCGCTAACAACACCCGATGCACCAAACTGCATTGTTCCATGGGGTGTAACACAACCACGGAGTGCGTTATTACCACATATGTACGGTTTTACTCAACTGTCTACAGTAGTTTAATAACTAACACCGTATAGGGTGTTTTATTCTGGTGAAATAGTGTCACACTCCAGCTCGGACATCGAGTCTTTCAGTTGTTTTATTTTTTCCTTAATCATTCATTAATTATTCATTGATTAATTGATTTTCATTAATCATGCTTAGCTAACTCGCTCCTAAACAGTAAACGTGCCGTTAGCCAGGAGTCACATTTTATATAACTCTGAACTCACCAGCTCAGCTTCACCAGTCAAACAAAAGTATCCATATAAAAGAGAAACTGAAAGGTTAACACACCCGCCCCGAATAACCTACAGGGGGCGGGGGGGGTTGCTATCACAGGAGGTTGACTTCACAATATAAGAAAGAATAACTAAACAGGCCTGAGAGCTCACACTAGCACATCCAAACAGAGCTCTGACTACCACACACCAAATAGATTAAAAAAAATAAATACTTGACAATGTTTTTGATTCTTAAATACTGACATTTCATTAATCTGCACTCCAACCATGTCAGATATATTGATTGAGTATTATTTGCCCATTTTATTACTAAAGCTAAATGAACGTTAGCGATGCAAAAGGCAAGAACAGAAGAGTTTGAACTTCCAGCTTTTGAGATGAAGCAAACGCTGAATGATTTGAATGTGGGTGGAGATAAAGATGAGGAGGCTGTTTCTACTCTTTGGGGAGGGGGGGGGGGGCAGTTGGCACTACTCTCAAACATCTAAATTAATGCTCTGAAATACAGATTTCTCTTTTCAAAAAGCTACCCCCTTTAACTCTGAGTAGGTGCACATCAACTCAACTTCACTCTTCACAAACTAAATTTCTCTAAGAAAATTATATAGTTATACTATGAGAAAAGTTGCAAGAATAAGAGTTTCTGTGATGGGGGGGGGAGGCCTCATAATACTATGTAGCAAGAAAAAGTGTTTTGACTGTCTGAACTCGTCTTCCCATAACATTAAATGGCGAGTAATGCCTTTTCCCATAACATTGTGTGGCCAGCAAACATAAACAATATAAATAGCAATAGCACCATTTAGTTAGTCAGACAACTCTGAGCAGCTTCCTGACAGGTTGTGCGGACTCGTCTCTTTCTTGCAAGAAATAAATGTTTTGTGTTAATCGTATCCAGCGACTCTGAGCCTAATTTTGAGAGGATTTTTCTGACAGATGTCTAGGAAGGCCTCCAGGGAAGATGCCCTGTAGATCTATTATCTTTGTAGGATTAGGAGTATCAAAGCCATTGATTTCCAAGTCAATCTACACTCCAGCACACACCTATGGTCATGTGCTGTGGACGGTAACCAATAGAATGAAATCTCAAATACAAGCTGCCAAAATAAGGAGGTCTGGAATAAACCACAGGGACAGGAGGAGGAACCTGTGAGGGAGTAAAGTTGCAAGTCTGCCACATTGAAAGAAACCAGCTGAATTGGTTTGATCATCTGCTAAGGATGCCTCCCCGGGGGAAGTATTTCAGACATGCCCCACCAAGAGCAGGCCTTGGAGAAGCCCCAGGACTTCCTGGAGATATTATTTATTTTGCATGGCTTGGAAATGTCACAGTTTAGGTTTTAATAGTCTTGTTTTCAGGTTATGTTCTTGCCATGTTTCTCCCCTGCTTCACGTTAGTTTCACCTGCTTCATTGTCCTCAGCTGAACTTCATCACTAATCACTCCCTCCACAGCATTTAGTCTCCTGGTTTCCTGCCATTCATTGCAGAATCCTCACTATCCTTCATGCCACAGTTACAAGTTAAGGCTGGTTTTGCCTCATAGTCACAGTTAATCATAGTCTTGGTTTTTATTAACTTTGGTATTTTGGATATCCGGCCCTGCCTTTGTTTTGCCTTGCTCCCTGTTTTTGAAATAAACCTTTTTTCGAACTTAAAGAAGTGCATCTGGGTCCTACCTCTCCACCGTTTGAAACCGCTCGGTGTACCTCTGTAAGAGCTGAGGGATGTGATTAGGGAGAGGTGGGTTTCAGGCTCTCTGCCCCAACAATAAGTCCCATAGCAGCAGTAGAAAGTGGATGAATAGATGGATAGTCTTAAGGATGGGATGATCTCAAACATATTGTGTTGCATCGTGGATACTAAACAGAAAATGTGTTCAATGGTTTATCTCCACTTTAAATATATTTTATAAGAGAGAATGTGTTTCCTTGCAAATCTGTATTTGTTTTACTGTGACTTCATCTGTTATTTTTTGTAATTTTCATGCATTTGTACTTGTAAAAGCAAAAGAACCACAATGTTAAAGCATTTTTTCAGCAAAGTATGCCATAAATCAACATTTTGTCTAATTACAAATGACTGTTAAAACTTTTTAATGGCAACAACATCCACACAAGTTACTGCTGGATCATCTAAACTCATGTATACTTTTTACAGCTTAGATTTAAACACAATCCTTCAGATAGAATTAAAAAATCTTCCATTAAGTTTCCACGTCTTTCCTTCTAGATCCCGAGCAAAACCCTCAGAATGACACTTTATTGTGAGGTAAAGGAGCATTTCCTGGCTTCTCCTTTCACAAAAGCTCCTGGTGCTCTTTTCAGTGGTGGGCCAAGCCTCTTTAGACGGTCGCACTGTTTTAGCAATGACAGGCAGAGTGTTGGAAGTGCAGCCAAACATCCGCCAGCTGTCACTTCCCGGCGCAGATGATGGCCTTGTTTTCTGCTCCCACCTGATTCGCCCAGTGATGACACATGCTCGGCTCTCCCGGTGCCTTCGCCTTGCTTCCTTCCTCCTGTTTTGTCTCCTCTTCATCGGTCTCCCTTTCATGCCAGACTCACCTTCCTCAGCTTCTCATAGTTTTCCGTCTTTTTGACTTAAGATTTTGTTCAATGGTTTTGGGTAATTTTGAGTTAAAGACTCTATATGTTTTCATTTGTCTCATTTTGCATCCCTAAGAGATGGCACCATCTCTGGGGAGCTGAATATGTGCAGGGTGAACATAAAACCCTCATTATCTCTGCTTTGCCTCATTATTTCTTTCAGGATTTATGGGCTTGTTGTGATACAAACACTTCAGCAACCTTACAAACTCTGAATAGATTTAGAAGTTGTCCTTGGTTGTCATCAACATAGAAACTGGAGATGCTCTTTTCAGACAGAACTCTGCTGTTTATCAGGTTGTATTAAGGTGAAGTAAAGTTTCGGCATCTTTTCACTAACCTGCATGTTAACATCTGATTTGTTTTGTTCATTATACACTTATCATTCATGCCACCCACATCCAAGTTATTTATTTTATTTTTTATCATGCCCACTAACCCATAAACCTCACCCTAACCAGTCGAACTGAATGTGGGCAGAGATGGATTTGAGCAAAGTTGGATAATCCAATTGTGGGTCAAAGCCTGACATTCTTTGCTCATTCTGAGGCGCGTCAGATTAGCCACGAGCAACTTCATGCAAACATGCTCCACTCTGAGGTCGCTAACTAAAGACCGAGAAGCCTCGTCTACAGATGAGGTGTTTCAGCCTTGACCGTTGGTTCTGGGGATTTATTTTTGTTTATTTTTGCAACTTTGTGGACTTTACATCTGCACATAAATAAATAAAGTTGCTAAATGTGTGTTACAGTAACTTTCAGTTGGGTCCTGGACAACCTGCAGTTGCTGTGGCCACAGATGGCCGGAGGGAGAAGACCTGATGGAGGCTCCAGAAGTCTTCGCTCACTTTCAGAATCAGAAGCACCTCGGCTGAAGAACCCACAAGAAAAAGCTGATCCTAGAACAGTGTCCGGTTTGCAAGAATCAAACCTGTTACTGTCAGAAAAGTTTGCTTATTATCATTAAATAAAAGTCACGGCCAGAGAGGCCATTTCATATCAAAACTTCACAAGGAGAAGTTGGGAGACAAAGAGAGCTGTGTTTTAAGAAGGAATGTTGTCTCCCCACTGATCGTTATCTTTATAGCTCCCCAAATAAGGAGATGCCTCCAAACTCAGGAGATAAACCAGACCTGGGCACATAGAGGATTGTATGTATGTGTCAATATGCAGAGAGAAGGTTTGTGTGTTGTTCTCCCCTTGCAAGTAAAATACTGAGGCCTCTGAGGGATTTCTTGGTTTAGGATGTCTCATTAGAGCAGGTCGTGCATAAGATGGCGTTACAGCTCAGTCTCAATGCAGAAAAGCGATGTGTTTTTTCATTAAAAGTATAAGATTCATAAGATTACGCATGTGTGGGGAACGATGTGTTAGCTGGCCTTTAGCTGGGGTTTGGTCTCCACTAAACTCAAACTAAAAAGAACTCACTCACTGAAATGGGGCTGCAAATAAATGTCATCTAATATGGTTAAGAACAATAGTTCACGAGAGATCAGCATGACAATGGCAAAGCCAAAGAAACTTCACTGTGGCAGTGTAGGATTAAACTAAGCAGCTCAGATAAATGACCGCTTTGTAGCATCTGCAGGCTGAGGCTGAGCTGAGGAAAAGGAAGTTCAGCTTCACCAGGGACCAGGATTTCTCAGCAGGGAGAGAACCCAGACGGAGATAGCCTCCACGAACACTGGATCCACCTCTAAAGTGGTGACTTCTGTCTCACGGTTTTTCCTTTTTAAGTAAAGGATGTGCTGGTTCACAGCGGCGTTGAGCTTTTATAGGCCCTGCCTTTTGTTTGGAAGGATGTTTAGGTTTTCAAATGTAATTTACTTAATTGCAATTGACCAACAAATGCTTTTACTGAGTATTTTACAGAGAACTGCTTCTAAGACACTTAACTCGAGTAAAAAATGGGCCACATGCCCAAACTCTAAATGTCTCATGTCTGTGACAAGGCTCCAGTAAGGCTGAGATGCACGTCACCCACAGATGGTTCAAAGGCTTTAATCCATTAAATATGGGAGCAGAAATTAAATTCATGACGTTTCACACCCACAACTCCCCCAGTGTAAAGCAGGAAAGAAAGAGACACCCCTGCTCTGATCATATTTTATTTTATTTTTATTTTTTTCCCCCCTTGTCCTGTTCAGCATTATGGCAGCAGAATTGTAGTCTGAATACCTTTGATGCCAAACAGATTTGCTTTGCCAAGGGAAGTTTTATAAATGTAAAGCTCCCCTTGATGCCCATTTATTTTTTTCTGTTTACAATATATAACATGAAATAGAACTGAACCGGACCGGGGGACAAGGAAAGAAGAAGAGGAAACGGAACAAAAATAGAAACAAAAACCAGACAACCAGCTGCTACACCTGTAAAAAAACAAAACGGACAACAATCCAAGGCCTCTGAGGGGTATCCAGCCTCCAGGAGCACCTGAAAGCAGACAAGCAGAGAAAAAACAAACACACAAACAAACAAAAACAAGCACAAAAAGCGGCAATCGCATACAACACAGCTGTGGATATAGATGACCTGAGACGACATGATAATACATCAACTGCTTAGCGAGCTACTGGACTAATAAATGTGTGTGTGTGTGTGTGTGTGTGAGAACATGCAACATCCATGGCACAGGACCTACATGGTAACCCTGCTTAGTTATGAGTGTATAAGTGTACAGGGCCACAATCCACAGCCCCCCCCCCCCAGCAATCAGAAGCAGGCAGAGAGGGCCACAAGACCCAGGCCACCAGCAGCCCCCACAGAGCACAGAACCCAGGAAGCCCACCGCAGGGACAACCAGGCATCCACCCAGAAGGCTGCAGAGGAAGCCCCCGGACAGAGCCCCCATAAGCATAGGGCAGAGGCCCTCCGGGAGCCCGGGGCAACAGCCCACCGACCCCGCCAGGTCTGATCATATTTTATAACCAATTGAAGCAGTTTGGAACCTCAAATCTGAACTATCAGGACATGAAAGTAGGGTAAAAAATATCTAATGTCTGACCAAAACTGGACTTTTAAAGTACAGCTGTAGATATGTTAAAGAAATCAGGCTAAAACACCCAGATGATGGGGTCACAGGTCAAACCTCCTGCATGGATACACTCAACGAGACTCAAATGGGCCGAGGCGCTCTGTCCATGCTTCTCCAAACTTCATCTTTTTAGGACTGAAAACCCGATATGTGTCGTCCTGATTTTAGAGCCCGAGCGCCATCTGACGAACTCACCGTTCAAGTGCCTTAAAGACGACGTCTCTGCAGTGAAATCAGCCGTACTTGCATGTACCATGATGCCCTAAAGAGAAGGTTAGTGGCAGCAGAATGTCACAATAACCCGATTCCTCTCCCATGCATGTAAACTGGGGTAAGGACAGTTTTTATTGGCTGTGTTTGATTGGCTGAGATGAACGATAATTCAGTCTCAGGCCCATTCCAGTTCCTACCCTCAGCCCACCGCTCTGCTCCTGCCAGTAAGCTGCAGCTCGTCTTTCAGGGAGATCACAGAGATCTTAAAATGGTCCCTGATGACTGGATGAAAAGAAAAAGGGGGAAATTATAAATCCTCAGCCAAATGGAGGGGTGCAAGTAGAGGCTCAGGTGAAGGTGACTTTCCTTCATCCATGTGTGTTTGCTTGTTGATTTTTGCATTTCTTACAGAAAAAACAGACACAAACTTAGAAATTCTCCTCAGTTCATTCTGAAAAGTCTCAAAATTAAAACATCTTGACACTTATAAATGGAGCCTGTCAACAGCCACACATCAAGATTAAGTGAGAGACGACTTCTTGATTGTTCCACAGATATCCTCTTAAATGGCCACCATAAATGTAGCTGTAGCTGCAGCTGGTTGCACTGTGCATCGCCTTCTTACGTGCACTTCTTGGAGGTTTTAAAAGTGAGACCTAAAAAAAGGGCTGAAGTCTGGAAAAGTGCATGCTGACAAGTCACAATGCGTCCAGGAGTGTCTTCCCAGTAAATAACACAAGTTTCTATTCACAGAACATCTGTTTGAGTTAATTTTCTGTCACCCAGGCTCTAAAATGGTCCCTAATGACTGGATGAAAAGAAAAAGGGGGAATTATAAATCCTCAGCCAAATGGAGGGGTACGGCCAAGTAGAGGCTCAGGTGAAGGTGACTTTCCTTCATCTATGTGTGTTTGCTTGTTGATTTTTGCATTTCTTACAATGACTTACAGAAAAAACACACACAAACTTAGGAATTCTCCTCAGTTCATTCTGAAAAGTCTCAAAATTAAAACATCTTGACACTTATAAATGGAGCCTGTCAACAGCCACACATCAAGATTAAGTGAGAGACGACTTCTTGATTGTTCCACAGATATCCTCTTAAATGGCCACCATAAATGTAGCTGCAGCTGCAGCTGGTTGCACTGTGCATCGCCTTCTTACGTGCACTTCTTGGAGGTTTTAAAAGTGAGACCTAAAAAAAGGGCTGAAGTCTGGAAAAGTGTCTTCCCAGTAAATAACACAAGTTTCTATTCACAGAACATCTGTTTGAGTTAATTTTCTGTCACCCAGGCTCTAAAATAGTCCCTAATGACTGGATGAAAAGAAAAAGGGGGAATTATAAATCCTCAGCCAAATGGAGGTAGAGGCTCAGGTGAAGGTGACTTTCCTTCATCCACGTGTGTGTGTGCTTGTTGATTTTTGCATTTCTTACAATGACTTACAGAAAAAACACAGGTTTTCTAAAGTGAGACCTAAAAAAGGGGCTGAAGTCTGGAAAAGTGTCTTCCCAGTAAATAACACAAGTTTCTATTCACAGAACATCTGTTTGAGTTAATTTTCTGTCACCCAGGCTCTAAAATGCTCAACAAAAAGCATTTAATTTAGTTTTAGAAACGGTGCATAAGATGGACGTGGAATCGATACAATTGCAGAGACGTGTTTTGATCTAATTTGGTGATTTTGACAAGCTGCACTCATGCACTGTAGGAGAAAACGACAGGGGGAGTATTTTATGGTCCAGTGATCGTTTTAATTGATTAAAACAATTCCTCTTGGTTCCAAATCTTTTAAAAGTCAACAGGAACAAGCTGTAGAGTAACCAGTCTCTGTTTTGGGCCACACAATCCCCTCTTTCATGAGGATGCTTCTCAGTTAAAGTCAGAGGGATTAAGTTGTTCTGAGAGGACAGAAGAATCTCAGAGTCCCTGAACTCATGTCCTTTAATTTTCTAACAGCTGATTGGTTGTGAGGTGAGCTTTTAAATAGTCGGTAACCCCGACACTTTCAGTTATGTTCTGTGTATTTCTTGATATAATTTTGTTTACATATCTGTTTAAACTAAGTTGAAATACATTATTTCTGTTTGTCAGCGGCACATTTAGATCTAAATGTATTTTCAACTTTGTTGAATTTGTTTTATATGTTAAACCTGTTTTCTTTTCTTCTATCGGTGCTGGGGGGGGCCATGTGAGAGCTGGGGGGGGCAAAAGTGAGCACAAGCTGCAGGCAAAGTGTAGTTTACATCCTTTAGATGTTAAGATGTTTCCTTTAGATTTCCAAGTAATTTATTTATTTTGTTAATTCTTTGTTTGAGTGATTATTAAACTAACTGTTAGGTTCTGTTTCTTTATTTGTTAGCATGTGTTACCCCCCCCCCCCCCCCCTCTTGTGTTCAAAATTGGTCTGATCAGCCAGTATTTAAGTTCTCCTTTGTTTCCTGTTTGGTTCTTTGTTAAGTTACTCATCATTTGAACAGTTGGTTTGAAGTTATTATGACTTTAATTTGCTTTGTTCATTTGACCTCTTTTAAGGGCCCTGATATTATGTTCTTTGGGTAAATAAAACCCATTTCTTTTTTGAATCTGTCTGCATCCTCGTGCTTCCTCAGCTCGGTCACACATGCGATCTCTTATCTTTAAACCTAAACATGAGACTCTAATTAAAACCTAAATTGAAAAGCAGCACAGCTGTTCTGTTAAATGTGGAATGGAAAGTAATTGATATTTTTCAGCTGGAGGTTAACAGTATACATCTTTGTTTGTATTTTCTGGTCTTACTTGTTGGTATTTTGCTGCCTGATGACCTGTTTTTCATTAATCACCACCACCTGCTCACACTCATGTGGTTTCTGTTCCTGTTTCTCATCTCAACGTGTTTTCCTGCTTTTATTTCCAGTTAATAAAGTTCTCACAGATCTGCCTCTGACTATATATATATATCTATATATATAGCTTCAGTCAGCATCTGGATCCTCAACATACCACGAACGTAACACAGGTGCGAGGAGTGAGCTGACGAAGGTCTGGATCGTTAGATAACAGTTCTGGTGTGGCTGGCTGGTGCATTGAATGCCCCTGATTGTCACCACATCAAAAGAGGCTTTATTTCTTTGTCTGGTCGTGGAGACTTATGTTCTTCTGTGAACACGAACCATGATTTTAATTGGGGATCTTGGGGATCTTTCTGCCAGGGGGAGTCATGCATCACGCTCTTGCTGCCATATCTTTATTTCTAACCTAATGGAGCTCAGTGCATTTGAATGGGATGATGATGGGGTTACAAGAAAAAGGTTTTAAATGTAATTACACATCTTTGTTTCCTTCTGCCTTTTTTGCTCAGAAATCATTTGCTGTGTGAATATTCTCCAGTGCCATCTGTGCACCCTCGGAGAGTTTTAAAGACCCTCCTGAGCAACAGTGTGGATTTCAGCTCTTCCTGAGACGTTGCTGTTATTTCTCTTTTAATAGATATAATCAAAGGATTCTGTTCGTTACATGGCCTGTGAGAGCATTATAGGTCATTATACCTTTTTAAAAAGAAGAAAAAAGGATGTGAGTAAAGATTTCAGAGGGAATCGCTCATTAAAACAGTTTTTTTTTTTAATTGAATTATTGATTTATTCAGTTTCCATGTGCACATTAAGAGTCTGATCATTAACTTTTTTAGGCCGACTGTACAGCTATAGATCAAAACCGTCCTCTAAAACCTTTTTCCTCAGCTGTGAAAGAGGCTTTTATCCATTTAGTTTTATTTTCCATCACAAAACCCAGATTACCTGCTATTTAGTCGAATCAGAAACACCCAGGAAAGCATTAACTGTATGTCAGACAGCAGCTAACGTGATCCCCACTGATATGGAGCTAATGAAGTGAACTGATGAGACAAAACATCTAATATCTTCTCCTCTTGGTATCTAAAATATGTTATAAACAGTGTGTTTTGGTTTGTTTTAATACATTTTACAAAGATTCACAAATGTTTCACATGTTAGCAACAAGATAATAGAGCAGGAGAAATTTTGATTGGTTCCAAGTGCATAAACTCAACTTTTTACTTTCATAATCAAACGCTTGTGAGCGTCCTTCAGCCTTATTTAAGTAACTATTAATCCAAAATACTCCAACTTCTTCTTTTCTGCTTAATTGGGGATTTGGAACTCCAAACTACAGTATTTCAAAGTTAATTTGATGTAGTACAGACTCATATTTTGAAGAATATCTAAACTCTTGTGAAGGTCAGAGAGAATCAAACGGCCAAATTCTTCCTGTCAGCCTTTTTAGGGATTTGGGGCTTTATTGGGGCTTTAAATTCTGAACTCTACAGAGCCTCAGGTGCAGATCTTTTGGTTGTTCATTAATAATCCACAAAGTAAGGAAACACTTCTCCTGGTCTTTTAGATGTCAGATATAATGAGACTGAACTGGAGTTTGGGTGGAAGCATTTTGCAACTCCAGCTGAAAATGATGGAATCTCCAGACCTGAAGGAGGTTAATTCAACTTTTTATTATTTTTTATCACAGATATGAGACAAAGCTATTTTATTCTCAAGCTGAACATGCGACAAAATGCACCATCATGCTAAAAAAATGACCTCAGCATCAACCAAACCTCCCTTTGATTGATGGAGCTGGAAGTCCACCTGCAGATGTAATGGCTGCCATCTTTGCTGGTCCTTTACCTGACATCAACTGAGTATACCTGGGTCAGGTATTATGGAGTGATGATGGAAATGTTCTTGTTTTCTTCAGACAGTCACCTTTCTACGTATGTTTCCAGCATCATCTCCTTGTCCAAAGCAGATAGAAGACTCATCTCTGAATCTCTTTCATCCAACCAACCAGTCTCTTTCGCCTTCTGTTCCCTGGTTTTCTTCTCTTTGGGTGTCACTGATGGTTTATGTTTGTTCTGGATTTCCTTCCGTTAGTTTTCTAACAAACAATGTACTGTTTTCACTCATTTTGGTGTGTATTTTCCATTTTCAGGCATACTTCTTTGAGTTTTGTCGACCTGTACGTTTCCCTTTTGCAGCTTTCCCGTTTTGTTTGCACACAGCTGACTGGCATCATCAACCTTCCCTCTGAGCTGAATCACCTTCTTGAAGGAGCTTTAGAGTCCTGTCCATTGTTTCCTCCGACAGCTCTCTTGTTGGGACCATGTTTCCTGCCAATCAGCAGCAGGCGCAACAACTCAAACCATGAAATTAAGCGCTGCGTTGTGATCGGGTCTTAAATCAAATCTCGCGGGACCCAACTCAAATCTCGCGGGAGCTGGCGGCTAAAAAAAAACAACAACACTGCGGGATCGGGATGTAGCCTAGCGACAGGATGTCAATAAATGATGTGGAAAGGAAGCTCAAAGAAGGTCTTTACAGCACAAAGACAAAGCAAGGCAAGTGTGATATTTGGAGAAGTTTCTCAGTTGTTCATGAATCTCTTTATTAACAGCCTATAAAATGACATGTTTTCTCCTGCGGGAGAAGACACAAAATCAATGAATTTCTGTTATTGTGCGGCATAAATTCTACCGGGCGGTAGAAAACGGTCCCATGCAGGGCTCGACTCTGAAAGAACTCTTGTTAAACTGCAGAATCATTTGAATATCAAGATTTGAGCAGATAGTGCATAAAATTAAACTATAATTAAAACTGCTTTGTGTCATATATCTGTCTCTCTTCATTAATTTTTTAAATTTGATTTATTAAACTGTATAAATGACCCTCCCAGACTGGTGATCCCATCATTTGTGCCATGAAGTAGGATCATTTGAGAAAAAACTGAGACTCATTATTAAAGAAGACTAAAAATAACTGTTGTTTTGACAATAAAAATGTATTTCGAAAGTGGAAATTTAGGGTCTGAAAGTTGTTTGTGTGTCAAATTGATGAATGTTCCCTGCATTCTCATCTAATCTCAATGATCTGAGGGAAGAAAAAAAATCATATGTTTCTAATGTATTCTATCAGAAAAAGTATAGAAACCAATTGTGTCCCAATGTTCATTTGATTTGAAAAGATTTCTGTGGCTCCCTGGGATTCAGGCAAGTCAGGGTTAGATAATCTCTTTCCTTGTATGAGATGGAGGGAAAATGTCAGAGTGAACGTCTGACAGACAATCTGTACATCAACATGTCTAAAGAGCCTGAACAAAGTCCCAAATTAACACGAAGAGCAGGTCACCGGGACTGAACCCTAACCTTAAAAATAAAAAGCGAGAACCGTCTCCTTTTCAAAGTCTGTGAGCCAGAACTGCCACGGGAAAACCATCTTTATTTAAGATTACCCTGCAGAAAATGACAGGAAAGAGGGGCGATGACATGAATATGAGACGACATGAATGTGTTATGAGGCAGCTGGAATCCGCCAGACTCCTCTGGGGGAGGAAAACTTCTCTTCTGGGGGGGTTTTCTCTGCTTTGCTGTCGTTCCAAAGGACCAGATTCTGAAATGACACTAACAAATAAAAGGTGATGATATTTTTTAATATAAATCCCTTCATTTCTCAACAAACCACTGGAGATTCATGCATTTAAATCACACTTTTGGACAATAAAGAACACTCCTGACAAATGAAAGTTTAGATGTTATCTCTAAGATCAAAGCAAGGCAAGTTTTTCCAACACAAACTTGTATTATTTGAGTTATTTTATTATTTCGATACAAACTGTAACCCAAAGCCACTGAGAATTGTCTGTTATGACATTATTGTGGTTATTAACTTGTTTCCCTGTTCCAGCAGGTATCCTTTGAATGGTGTTATGGTGTTTTTCCCCCCTCTTTTCCCTCTTTTCTGTCTTCTCAAACCCCAGCTGGTCGAGGCGGATGGACACCCTTCCTGGTTCTGGTTCTGCCAGAGGTTTCTTCCTGGTTCTGCCAGAGGTTTCTTCCTGAGTCTGGTTCTGCCAGAGGTTTCTTCCTGGTTCTGCCAGAGGTTTCTTCCTGGTTCTGCCAGAGGTTTCTTCCTGGTTCTGGTTCTGCCAGAGGTTTCTTCCTGGTTCTGCCAGAGGTTTCTTCCTGAGTCTGGTTCTGCCAGAGGTTTCTTCCTGGTTCTGCCAGAGGTTTCTTCCTGGTTCTGCCAGAGGTTTCTTCCTGAGTCTGGTTCTGCCAGAGGTTTCTTCCTGGTTCTGGTTCTTCCAGAGGTTTCTTCCCGAGTCTGGTTCTGCCAGAGGTTTCTTCCCGAGTCTGGTTCTGCCAGAGGTTTCTTCCCGAGTCTGGTTCTGCCAGAGGTTTCTTCCCGAGTCTGGTTCTGCCAGAGGTTTCTTCCTGGTTCTGGTTCTGTCAGAGGTTTCTTCCTGTTAAAGGGAGTCGTTCCTTTCCACAGTCCCTCAGGCTCAGGACGGGAGATTGGACTGAAGACAAGTTTCGGTCCAATCTGTTGGTTTCCTTAGCTCGGATATTATTTTTTGAATTGGCTCCATATGAATTAATTGGATTATGATTACAATGAATTGAATTCGAATTGGCTTGAATTGGACTTTATTACTTAAGTGCCTTGAGATGACAATTGTTGTAATCTGGCGCTTTATAAATAAAATTGAATTGAATTGTTAAATAAGAACCAAACGCAGTTCTATAACCTGGAGTATTTTCTTCTCTCTTTCTCTGATGTTGATGACCGATGTAAATGATTTCAAATCCAAGTTTTAATAAAGTGGATTTGTTCTGAAGGCATCCATGAGCTCAATATCTTGTGACGGATGTGATGCAGCAGCGTTTTAACCTTCAGCCACTTTATTAAAGCTGCTATATTTGTTCTTGTCTTATGGTGCATATGTTATCAAGTCTTATTCTCACTAACAATCCATTCCAGCTGTGCAAATCTGTAAAGATAACTGCCGTCTTGGCCTAAGTTTTTCATTAAATCCCTCATCAGTGTCAGAGCTGACAGTCTGAGCTTCTATCCCCACTGATTTGGTTTCATATATTAATATTTAGTTAAAAATAGAAGTGTCATTTTTCAGGCTCGTCCTTTTTGTTCCTGAACTACTTTTATTCTAATCAATGTGATGAAGATCAGAGTTCTGTCTTTGCTTTACACTGAACAGCGTTGCTTCAGCTCATTGAGGTTTGCAGCATTGGTTTCTGCACAGCTCTCTTAAGGTCCCACCACAGCATTTCAGTCAGGCTGAGGTCTGGACTCTGACTGGACCGTTGCAACACCTTGATTCTTTTCTTTTTCACACATTCTGCTGTAGATCTGCTGCTGTGTTTGGGATCTTTGTCCTGTTGATGAGCCAGTTTCAGCCCAGCTTTAGCTGTGGGACAGATGGCCTCACATCTGACTCTAGAATACTTTGGTATCCAGAGGAGTTCATGGTGGACTCAATGACTGCAAGGTGCCCAGGTCCTGTGGCTGCAGAACCAGCCCAGATCACAGACAAGATAATAAATATAATTTAAGGTGACCAGACGTCTCCGATTTCCGGGGACAGCCCCCGTTTTCTGTTCCTGGACAAAGCTGTCCCCGAAAATGTCCCCGATTTAGACAGTGAATGTGCGCAGACTCAAAGTAACACCAGTTATTACGGCAGACATTGAACGCATCACCAGAGAAGACGTCATATGACGTATAAACGCAGCAGCGTCACCAACAACAATCTGGAGGCGGCAAAAAGGAAAGAAAAGGAGCCCAGCGGCCGCGATAAATGCTATGTTGTGTATTAACTTATTTATTTTGTGTGAACTGGCAGGTTTTTCAGAAATCTGGTGGCTTTAATCCAGAGGAGTTCATGCTGGACTCAGTTGGGCTGAATTCGAACAGAGATGTTTGAGAACCAAAGCAGCCAGAAGCAGTGTTCACCATCCTGAATAAAGTGAAATAAGATAAAAAGAACCACGTTAGGGGCAAAACAGTGGCTGTTAGATTATTCATCATCTGCATCTAAATTAGCCCAGTTTTGATGGTTCACTAAATGCTGTTTATCGTGTTCTTTGTCCAAAAGATTTTTTTAAAGTGCAGTTGATGTGAAGCTTTGTCAGAGTAAATCTGTCAAAACAGCAAAGTTAAGTTAGCTGCACTGAAGTCATGCAACTACCACTCAGAGCTACAGCTTCTCTCTCTCTGTATATATATATATATATATATATATATATATATATATATATATATATACACACATGTGTGTGTGTACCTGGCACAGTACGGTTTGATCTGCTGAAGACTGACTCATTTTTCATCACCGAGCAGATTTTAGTCACATACGTCATCAGTGGTGTTGCTGTTAGCTTAGTTTTAGCTGAGCGTGCTCAGGTGATCACTAATAACACTGATTTAGAGAGTACAGACCTTTTTATTTGCATGGCAGTTGGAAATAGTGATGAGTCATTCACGCCTGATGGGAGCCGACTCCAGCCTGAGAGCTGTTTTCTGATTTCTGCTTTTCTACAACTCTGTGACCTCGCCAATGGCCTGGAAAAGACCGGCAAAGGCTTTCCCTTTTGGATGGTGATGGCATTAAACTAATCAGGTGTGAGAACAAACCAGGATCGTACCATCAGGTCAGAAATCAGGGGTGAGGTTGCTGCAGCTGCAATGCAGGGAGATGAGGAAAGACCAGGCTGTGGACGGGAGACATGAGGTGGAAATGCAGCATCTGGACGTATTTTATAAAGCAGAATGCAGCCTTGATAACACAACTTAATAATGCATAAAATCCAAGAGTCTAAATCTTTCAAAACACTTGTTTTTGTACCAAACTCTAAAGATGTTGTGTTAAAAATGGTTCAAAAAGGTTTGGTATGATTAGCAGTAAACATACATGTGTATCCTGACATACTAATCATATGTGAAGAGTTTGTTGAATGTGGCTAAATTACAACAGCTGGAGGTGGTGTGGAGTAAAGACCTGTTTGAGAGCCAAGAGCCGGATCTTTTTGGTGAGCCGATCCGAACGAGAGACGATGTTTTAGTTACTGTTGGCTAACATGGGGCACTTTAGCAAACCACAGAGGACTGAAAACCACTTTGAGTCAGCAGAGCAGAAGCTAATGGGACTGCTAATGTTTCAGTTCTGGTCATTAATTTCAGAGTACTTTGAGTTTGACTCGTAAGATAGCCGTTTATTTTCAAACCGTGTTGCATGTGATGTTTTTCACATCAGTTTTGCTGATTTAACTGGGTTAATCATGCACTGCGACGCCATGGATCTGCAGTGTTTACTCAGCTGGTAGAAAGTAAAGCTACGAAGTAAAAACTGACACCGTCTGTCACACGGACGGCTCTATCTGCGCCCACTCATGAGCAGACTCAACTCCCATCAGAGCAGAACCTCATCTCCATTATGTTTAACTAATAATACCAACCTGAGCTTGTCAAATGCAAACACTGCACACATGATTACCTCCTTGTCAGAAGGAAGCTTTCACGGTTGATGTGTTTAAAAGATTTGACAAATATTTGCTTTAGTTTTAGAGATTGTTCCGACTTCAACGCCGAAGATGCAAAATGTGGAAGCCTCCATAAAAGTAAAGCTCAAACAGCAGTGACGGCTAACTTCCTTTCATAGAACATTTGCATTCATTATGACTCAAAATTAGCAACTTTTATCTCTGCCACCAACAAAGCAAATGATAAATGAAACGGTTAAGTTACCAAAGACAAAAAAGCCGTGAAATCACGTAGTTTAAGTGTTGGGTCGGACAGATTCCTGCATGTGTGGGTGTCACAGATGATGGAAATCCAACAGGTCCAAAGTGAGACTGAAGGAGGTTTATCTGGATCCAGATGAAAAAAAAGAAGCTCTGGCTGTGATCCAGCTATACTCAGAGTATCAGCACACCAAGCTTATTCTGGTGGCATGGTAAAACTTCTCCAGGTTGACCGGTTTAATCTTTTGGTATTTATAAAGAACTATTTAACATTCTTCAGAAAGAACAGCATAAAGAGTAAAATCGTTGCCCAGGAACAACCAGAAATTAAAGATCAGCTGTCAGATGGGTAAGGACAAAAGCTTCTCTGAGTGGTTGAGAATATCCCAAATATATACAGATACGTATGTACATATATATAATAAATGAAGGGCAACATAGAGAAAGGGATGGAGGAATAATTGTATTGCTGCTCTGTTCTGTCACCCATGTCGTTCTATTTATAGGTTGACATTTTAACATCTAAAGAACGAGCTCAAACAGCATAGTGATGGATAGATAGAGTGCATGTGAGAGCGCATTCCCAAAGAGCAGCGTGATGGATAGTGAGTGTTTGTGCATTTCACAGTTCAATACACCTTCACTGCAGACCCTGTGTGGCTGTTTGTTAGTTTGTTTTCATATCGCCATAGAGACCAAAAGCTGACAAGACAACAGCTGATGTTACCTGCTGTCTATGCTGTGACCGAGCTGCGGTCCCCACGGATCCAGAGTGCTGCTTCAGGAGCAAGACTCGCTATTAGGGTCCGGGTAAGAAGTTCTTGTGGGTAAGTTTGGGGTAAAGAGTTGCTGGACTGTCTAAATGGTTTAACAGAGACGATGTGTGCCGTTGTTTTTCTGACTGGACACCAACTCATAACTATGGGCACAGCAAATTCTCCCTCGTCAGTTAAAAAGTCAGTTAGACAACTGCAGCTCATCCAGAACTCAGCTGCTGGAGTCCTCACTGAGACCAAAGAAGTGGAGCAGCTCAGTCCAGCTGTGAGGTCTTTCCACCGGCTGCCGGTCCATCAGAGGATAGACTTTAAAGTTCTGATGCTGGTCCATCAGAGGATAGACTTTAAAGTTCTGATGCTGGTCCATCAGAGGATAGACTTTAAAGTTCTGATGCCGGTCCATCAGAGGATAGACTTTAAAGTTCTGCTGCCGGTCCATCAGAGGATAGACTTTAAAGTTCTGATGCCGGTCCATCAGAGGATAGACTTTAAAGTTCTGATGCTGGTCCATCAGAGGATAGACTTTAAAGTTCTGATGCTGGTCCATCAGAGGATAGACTTTAAAGTTCTGATGCTGGTCCATCAGAGGATAGACCTTAAAGTTCTGATGCTGGTCCATAAAGCTCTGAATGGTCCAAAATGCATCAGTGACCTCCTGACCCACTATGAACCTCCCAGACCCCTCAGGTCATCTGGATCCGGTTCTTTATCAGTTCCCAGAGTCAGAACCAGACCTGGAGAAGCTGCATTCAGCTTCTATGCTCCACATGTCTGGAACAAACTCCCAGAAAGCCTCAGATCAGCTGAAACTCTCAGGATTTAAGTCCAGGTTGAAGAAACATCTATTTTCAGCTGCTTTTGAATAAGCTTGAGTTTCAAAACGGAATCATATTTTAACTATTGATTTTATCTATTGTTCTTATTTCCTTCTTTTGTTTAAATTTTAAATCATGCTTTTTATTTCTTCTGTTTTAATGTCTCTGTGAAGCACTTTGAATCACCTTGTTGTTGAATTGTGCTGTAAAATAAACTTGCCTTGCCTCGTGGGACATAATAGTGTCACGAGTTCTCCGAACTGGTCCAGGTCGTTAAGACAAAGCACCTCATCTGAACGTTGCAGTTATGCAGCAGTCAGTCGGCAGGTAACTGACAGATCTAATGTAATTCCTCATTAAAGCTGCTCCATTCTGTTTTTAAAGCCCAACACTAGGAACTGTTTCTTATATAGGCGACTTTTTTACCAGTTTTCTGGTTAAGCTTTCCAGATCAGGACATCAAACATTTGCCAATAATCTAATGTGAGTGACTGTAAGAACATTCTTAGCTAATTAATTTAAACGTGAAGCTTTGGCAAAAGCTCAAAAAGGGTGATCTGATCCATTTCTTTCGCTCTTTCTTGCCACTTGGGCTTTTCCCCTGCTTCCCTGCCACTCCCTTCGTTTAACCTTCCACATTAATTACGATGACTGCTTTGGTCCAGTGGTCTTCCTGCTTCCTCTGTCACCCAGTCAATTAGTCTCTTTTCAGTCCTTTACATCTCACTTCTGCTGTCATTCTGTGCAGCACACATCCCATCTCCTCCCCAACTCCACCTTCTCCAAGATGGAGCCTCAGCCATTCCTATCATCAATCATGTCACATTCCCACGAGCTGCAGCATCGGAGTCTAACCTCCAAACGTTATTCGGGTTATTTGTACAAACTTATAGTTCTTATTGTACACATTTCATCTCTCTTTATTGAAGTAAAACTGACATCTGCAGAACCTTCTTCCACAAAACTTTTTTCACACAAAAGATGTAGAAATGAACTTTTATCGTAACTTTTTCAGTGCATTTTTCTGTGCACATGCATGGAGGAATGTGCACAGTTGTTTAGACTTTCTGTTAAAAGGGTGTTATGTATAGATTGCCCAGAAACAGAGCAAACACATGCACTCCTTTTGTTCATGAAAGGGTGAATGTTAAAAAGAGGAGTCAGTTCTGAGCCCAGTTTCTGTTGCCTTCTTTTAACTGCCATGTTTTTGCTCCATTCTCCTCTTACATGTGATGGAACGAGTAGGAAGTATGCTTGATTTGCATCCAGAGAAGAACCCCCCGGGGTGCTTTGTACATGTACACCCTTCACACTTCCACCCTCCTTGCAAGCCTGCTGAGAATAGATCAATGTGTCTTACTTATTCAATCAGAGCAGGGATTTTGTATCATTTCTATGCCCTTTGGTTCTCCTTTACATCCTTTTTTCCATATTTGCCTGAAGAGTTTTTTTTCCATCCTGCAGTAAAGAATATAAAGTTGAATGGATGGAAGCAGCCCCAAAACCCATTTTAAAGGGGAACTCCGGTATTTTTAAACCTGGACCTTATTTCAGGCATGAAATACGTTCATCTGCTCACTGAGAACAGTTTGGTGAAAGTCTGCGTCCTTCGGAAGATATTTAGATAACTGGAGATCCATATAACGGAGAGAACGGGGCTTAGAGGATGCAGCCTCTAAATAAGGCATTATCTGTCTTTATTTCACCAATACTTTAAGAAGAATGAATGAATGAACGTGTGCTATAGCTCTGTTAGCTCATAGCTGCTGTTATGTGGCTACTTGCAGCTATAGGAGAGCTAACGGAGGGATTTCTACACAGGCACTCTACTGGGACCACTTCAAAGACTTTCACCAAACTGTTCTCGGTGAGTAGATGAACGTATTTCATGCCAGAAATAAGGTCCAGGTTTAAAAATACCAGAGTTCCCCTTTAAGAGGCTTTGTAATGCAACGTGTTACAGAGGGAACAGATAACTGGGATCAGGCAGCATGAGAGTGCTGCATAAAAGCAGAACTGGAATGGTCATTGTACACCAAATCCCACATTTTTATAGAAAATCTTATAAATCAAGATCAAAAGAGGACATAAGAAAGAAAAGAAGATGAGCAAATGTGAATTAATTCCACATATTTCAGACAAAGAATACAAAAATCTCTTAGGACGACTTGGATCTAGCATGGATTAGAGGCACAGTTCACCGAATGCAAATCACTACTGAATATTCAAAAGGTCCAGATAACCAGTTCGAGTTTTAAAATTAAAGTCCATCTGTAATGAATTTTAAGACCCTGATCACCAAAAAATTCATACAAAACACGGCTGTAGCCTTGAATACAGTGAAACTAGAATAAAAAGTGTGTGATCCCCCATATCTGCAGAGTAAGAACTGCTTTCATGCGTCCGTTTGACGCTAAATGAAAGTCAGTCAGAGTCATCACGCTGAGAAACATCAGCAATGTAATTTTCTTTTTCAGGGTTAAAACAACAACCAAAAAGTCCCCTTCAAAGAAGATTGGAAGAAGCTGTAAAAAGTGCAGTTTCAAGCCAACAAGTTCTGTCAGAATGGCAGAATAATGAAGGAATAGTTTGTTCTAAAACCCATCCTATTAAATCTCTGCCCAAAGAGCGGCAGTAAGAGAAAAAACTCTTTCTACACTGGAGCAAACTTTATTTACACTCTGTTACATACACAAAATCCTCTTCAGGAAGTGGGACGGAGGTGGATGAGTGATTACATGCAGCGCTTTCAAGCATGGAATGTGTTTCACTTTGGAGTTTAGCTCAGTTATTAACACTTAACACTTTTTAAAGACACTGTTGTCACTTCCTGGTTGGATTTTGGCAATAAAATCACTTGGTTCAGGTAGGAAATGATCATGGTCTGGGTTGAAATTTACTGTCACCATCACCTCTTTGTCACTTCCTGGTTAGGTTTAAGCAACAGCATCCCTGTGTTAGGGTTTGGAATTAAAGCTACTCGGTTCTGGCTAAAAAGACCATCCTGTTTAGGTAGAAAATATATTTTTTTCTACATTTCCACCTTAATGGAAACCATTTTGACACATTGCATGTTCCATTTGAGTGCATCCGGCTTGAAAACGTTTGAAAAATGCAAATTATCAACAAAAATAGGCAGAACCAGTGCAAGGGGTTGATGCCTCTCGAAGGGAGATGCAACATATTACCCAATGTTTAATAGTGCAGATACAGGAAGAAAGAAACCGTGAAAAATTACTTTGGAGAACTGTTTCCATGATTAGAACTTGACTGTTTTGTTGGCACAAAGCACAAGAAAAATGATAAAAGTTTGGAGAATGCAACCGTCTAAAAGAACCACTTATAAGTTGTAAGCATGTATTTCAGTTCAATCCTGCAGAAGAAGAATAAAATGAAGATGAAAGATAAAGCAAATAATTGAGAGAATGACTTAACCTTGATATTTGAAAAGCAATTAATGTAATTGTAGGGCAGAAAAGGAGCTGTTATAAAACTGACCTGTTCCACTCCTCCAAAACCTTCTGTCTCTTCCAACTGTGGAAATAACAAAATGTCTGCCATGATGAGCATAATTTTTCGTTCCCTTTTCTTTGTTAAATACCTGAAAAAAGATTTTAAAAATTAGATTCTCCCACCAGAGAACTGAATATTACCTGACTGAGACGCAGCTATACCTTTTTAAATACAGTCAGTGATAAAATCTGTGTCTCTTCTAATGGATTTACAGCAGAAAACTTGAATTTGATTTCTTTTTGTTTCATAAATGTAAAAACACTCCAGTAGACCAACATGAAACATGTTTAAGAAGAGTATAAACAACAGAAACATCTTTCTAAAGGTCCTACAGGAGCATCTATTCTTTCCCTTTCATTCAGGGGCTTTTGTAAAGTTTGTAATATGTGAGGACAAAACTACGACTGAATGTAAAGGCGACTTCATAAAGTTAAGTTACTTGAAGGCAGACGGTTCTCAGTCTTAACTCAACCCCTCTGACCTCTGAATGCTGACATTTGAGCTCATTAAAAGAAGTGCAACAGTCAGCGTACGAACAAACAAAGTGACTTCTTTAGAGATATTTCATGTATTTTAGTTTCTCCAATGATTTTATGTCCATGTGACATTATTGTGGTTATTAACTTGTGTTTCCCTGTTCCAGCAGGTATCCTTTGAATGGTGTTATGGTGTTTTTCCCCCCTCTTTTCCCTCTTTTCTGTCTTCTCAAACCCCAGCTGGTCCAGGTGGATGGCCACCCTTCCTGGTTCTGGTTCTGCCAGAGGTTTCTTCCTGGTTCTGGTTCTGCCAGAGGTTTCTTCCTGAGTCTGGTTCTGCCAGAGGTTTCTTCCTGGTTCTGCCAGAGGTTCCTTCCTGGTTCTGGTTCTGCCAGAGGTTTCTTCCTGGTTCTGGTTCTGCCAGAGGTTTCTTCCTGTTAAAGGGAGTCGTTCCTTTCCACAGTCCCTCAGGCTCAGGACGGGAGATTGGACTGAAGACAAGTTTCGGTCCAATCTGTTGGTTTCCTTAGCTGGGATATTATTTTTGAATTGGCTCCATATGAATTAATTGGATTATGATTACAATGAATTGAATTCCAATTGGCTTGAATTGGACTTTATTACTTAAGTGCCTTGAGATGACAATTGTTTATTTAAATAAAATTGAATTGAATGTACTGTAGCTCGAAAAAAATGATTAAATAGATTAAATCTATATGTATTTTGCTGTGAGTCTGGATTGAAGCAGTGGAGAGGACACGGATCTGTAGTCGTCATTCTGAGGATATCTGACCAAAAAACAACCGGGTTTTTGCCACTTAACTAAGTTCCAAACCAGAGAGATGTTGCAAGAACAACATGTTGGTCAACCGTGAGGTTGTTTTTCTAGCTTCATCTATCTGTCCCAATTAATTCCTGCACTCAAGTCACTGCTGCTTATCCTTCTGGCTGTCTGCAAGCAGCCATTACCAACATTTCCATGAAATACATTTAAGACAAACCAAAAGGAGTGAAAAGTGCAGATAAAATAAACTCAGACTCAGTAAAAAGTGTTTGCATTTTGTTACTTTCTCTCTTGGTTGCCGCGGCGGTAAAATGATTTCCCCTGAAACCCAGACCTTGTTATGGATCGCGTCCTCCATTTGGTCCTCCGGTGGAGTGACGTGTTGAGGAAAAAAATGAAAGCAAACACTCGACTCACTGTCACACAGACAAACAGCTGGAAATGAGCCTGTCATCTTTTAATTTGCTGGCGTTCAACACCTGCCTGGCGGCCCGTCTCTCCGTCCTTCTGTCACTCACTTCTCTTTCATCCGCTGCTCAGACGGATCGATGGTTGGTCCAGATCTGTCCGTCCGTCTGTCACCTGCTCATACAGTCATTACCTCTTCTTCTTTTCTTCTGCTGTCGCTTTATTTGGTGTCTCTCTTGTTATTGAAATCATCTGTCAGTCTCTTTTTACTCGTTCTTACATGTTTCTCTTTGGCTCACAACCAGGATAATTAACTATGCAAATTCGTTTCTCTATTCTCTATTTTTGTTGTTTGTCAACGATAATCGCAGAAAAAGAAGAAGTTAGAATTAAGAATTTCAGTCCCGTCCACAGTGTTCTTTCTTTCAACCATGACCGACCCACGATCCTAACCATCTGTTTGTTATTCTAACCATGAAATGGAAGATCCTTCATCCTGAAGCCCTGCTCCCTCCGTCTCTCCCATGATTAAAGCCGTCTTTGGTTTAAATGATCATGTTTGCAGGGTTGTGTCGTGGTTGTCAGGGTTAACTGGATTTACAGAAAAGAATATGGAGAAAGAAGGAAAAGAGTTCTGCAGAGTCAATTAACCTCATGCGCAGCTTCACATAAGCTGCCAAGATGAGAGGAGAGCTCAGTCAAGAAAATGAACCTGCAGTATCACGAATTTACCAGCGTTTGCAGAAGGAAGGTGAGGGGGCGACTCCATGGAAGAGGAAGAAAGAAGGAGGTGGAAAGAAAGATGCTAATGATCTGGAACTGTACTGTGCAGCTTAAAGTAACAGTTTCATGTAATTTTACATTAAACTAAAATAAATCAATAAAATTGAGACTTAAAGAGGATATTTTTTTTTCAAAAAGAGGCAATTTAAGTGAACAAATCTGCAGAAATAATTAACTTCAGCAGGAGCTCAGAGCAGCCATAACATATCAGTAAACAATCTTATCGTGATGTAAGAGCTCATATGTATTGATGCATAAAGTCTCTCATGATCTATGGTTTCTTATTCTTACTTAAAGTTCTACAGGTTTTCCTTGCACCTCCTTTTCTGTAAAGCCCCTCAATTAGAAATGGCTTGACTTCCTGTTTAAAAATGATTTTTTGCAGTTCGATTTATCAGAATACTGAGTAAATAGGCATCGTTGCGTCCTTTATTATCTCCTTTAGCACAGTAAATACTGCACCATCCTTTGGATGTGAAATAAAGGAGATGATTCTGTACTACAAGTCTTTCAAAGTGGCTCTTAATTATATTAATCCAGTTGTATTAACTGTGATTTGTGTGTATAAATATGAGAGTCTGAGCAGCCTGTGACTAATATCTTTCACTGTTGGGCTCTTTTCTTTCATTTTTCAATGACCAACCTTGACAATAATGTAATATTTTCAGATTATATTTAACGGTACTAATCTATGTTATAGCCTCTGTGTAACAACATAATAAGATTGCATTAAACCTTGTAACCATAGCAAGGAAGATCAAGAGTTTAGGATGAGATGAAGGTTTTTTTTTTCCCTCTTTACACTTAAATAACAGTAGAAAAGCTTAAAAACAGTGATTTAAATGTATGAAATTGTACAAGAAGCTACATAAAGCTGCCATTAAGAAAAGAGTGCACTGCAGGAGCCACAATTGCTGTTCAAATTGTGTGAAGTTTTAGCTTTTTGGGCCACTTAAAATTCCACCGTGTTATAAAAACTTAAACATATTAGCATCAGTGGCTCTCCTGCTCTGTTGTGATATATAACACCTTGCAGATACTACAGGATGGAGGTAAGCATGTCTTTTTCATGCAAATACATCTTCCCTGCATGCAGAAAACTGCAGAAAAGCTCAGGGGATGAAGAAGAGGTGAGCTGGATGAGTGAAGAAGCAGGGAAGAGTCTGTTTGAGGATTGAACTTGAGTCATTAGAGTGGATACTGATTTTATGGCACTGATGGAGCGTAGAGGATCACCACCAACACCAGCCTCTGCAGCTGGACTCCAGAGTAAATGCTTCAACAGGTCAAATATGACTAAAAACTCATCATAATGGGATCTGATCCCATTTAAAAACAAATAAGGAAGAACTAAAGAAGTTGCTCCATGTAAAGAAATCCTCCTGAGAAAACGTCAAAGTCCAGATGAGCTAACAGAAGCACTGTGGACAATTCAAAAGGACTTCACTGAAAATCAACCGGTGCTCTGAATTCAGGACCTAAATAAATAGCATTGTGAGCATCAACAGAACCTAAACGAATAGAAGAGATTAACATTCCCTCTGAAAGCTGACCGCTTCCTCTTCAATCAATTTTAATAATAAGAAAAGGCTATTCTATATGAATAAACAGCGGCCTTTAGTCCAGAGATGATAGAGAACAGCAGACTTCCTGCAGAGTTCAGCCTGAAGTCGAAGTGACGAGTCAGAGACAAAGATTTACGGTGACATTAAGAGCCTCTGCTGCTGCTGCTGTGGGTCACACAAAGAACACCAGCACTTAATCTCAGTGTGTGTCTGGATGTCTGTGTGTATTTATATTGAGTCAATGAGGAGGATATATTCTCACGAACTTGCATGACCTGAAACGTCCTTTAAAAAACAGGACAGTGAAACTTTAGCTGGAAGGATTCAGTTGGAAACCATGTTACAAAAATTGAGTGTTTGTGTCATTTTATGGTTGTTATCAGGGCAAACTTTCCCCACTCATAACTTCTGAATGAAGAGCTTCAACTAAGGACCCAACTACTTCTGGGTATCTTTACCCTGACGCAAGGGCGTAACCATGGTTTAGACATTGGGGGGGTCCAAGAAAAACAAAATTGTTAAGTGCATTATCTACAATTCTTTATTTATATATGAAAAATTGGACATTTAGAACATAGTTTAGAGGACTACATTGACCATGTAAGTTCACATCTAAAGGAATAGTGTAATTTCTCCGAGACAGTGACTGCCCCCCCACTTTGTTTTGGTTAGTTGCTTACTGTTTACTGACCTTAAACACACCTACCAATTACAATTATGCTCTTCTAGTAGTACTGTAGCAAACAGGACAGCTTCCAATGGAAAACGACCAAATACCCAAAGCATGTTTATGGAAATATTTTAATAAGGACAACTAATGATGTAACAAATTACAGACTTTTCCTTTAACAAAAAATGTGCCGAGGACTTTTAAGTCCAGGTTCATTTCTATTGTGTCAATGTCTCAAAATGTGCATTAACAATGAAAAGTCTAATAGTCTAATGTTATTTTTGTTTTAAGTTCTTTTATTTTGAAAGGGGGCGGAAGTTTATTTTGTTGATTCTGTGTTGGATTTCCTGTTCTGGTACAATCTGCTCTGTTGAGCAGCGGCTCCGTCAAAAGTAGAAGTCCAGCGTAAAGATAAGGAGAGCCGCTGCTGAGACGGCGGCGCAGCCGTTACGTTCCCATGGTAACACACGCAAGCGCGCCCGGTGGGTAACTCTCATTGGCTGTTAGCATCAACAACGGCGACCGCGGCGCAGCCGTTACGTTCCCATGGTAACACACGGAAATAAGTTGAAAATAAATAAGACATAACAAGAGACCGATCCCTGGACAGGGTTCATAAAAGGAGAACATGCATTTTACATATTTTCTTCTGTATATTGGGGGGGACAGGTTGGTATTTTCTCAATATTGGGGGGGGGGACACGACCCCCCCAAAGAATGCGTGGTTACGCCATAGCCCTGACGTACAAATAAAGCTCTGCTAGGCTTTGGTAGCCTTGATCTGGCAGTGGGGAGAGTGGACCTGATGTCCAGAGAAGGTAGTGGGTTGGAAACAAACCCCAGTCACTGCAGAGAGGATTCCTCGTGGGCCAAGTTAGCTTTGATGGGGGGAGGCTGGCCTTTAAGTTTCTGTTTCAATGACCTCCCTAACAGACAACTGAGCTTCCGTCTTGTGTTTATATGAAAGTTTTTTTTGCAAAAACAGGATCAATAAAGCCCAATGTGGTCCCCCTGGATTAAAAAGTAGAACATCCCTCCCCTGTTTGTCTCCTTCTTGCACTGGATTTGTACTCTTCATCTGTGAACATGTCTGCAACACGTGTTTCCGTCTGTAAACACAAGGACTGCTTTTTGTTGGAGGTTTGACCTTGGAAAATGAGGTTTAATGCAGCAGAGAATGCTGCAGGGAGCCTGCTTCTCTCGTTAGAAAATCAGTGAGCAGCTGCTGTAATGAGCATTGAAAAGCAGTGTGGTCAAGTTGGGTAATATTTATCCACAAAGCTCATTTTAGAAAGTACGCTGAGAACAATGTTACTGCCAGAATAACACAATTTGAACACTTAACAGCAGCTCTAATCTGAATAAGAAGCCACTCGTCTTTGGGACCGTGGAACATTATTATCTGAACTTTAGTCAAGTATAGCAGAAGAACAGGTTTTAAGTATAAAAAAACATGAAAACAATAGTTCAGGTGGAGTTGAAATTTGCTCTGGATGCAATTGGTCCTACAGGATGATTTCTAAGAAGGACGAAGGCCATAAGTTAGCTCAACAGTTAGCTTTAACGCAGTCTAATCCCAAAGAAATATATATATATATATATATATATATATAAATAAAATAAAAAAACAGGAGCTCATGATATAGAAGAGGCACATCATGTGTTTGAATTACAAAACAGAGAGCGACAGGCTTCTCTTTAATTGACTGTAGCATGTAAAGGAGTCATGTTCAATTAGCATCTGTCCATCAGTCCAGCCTGCTGGATCACATGGGGGACAAGTACCACCCAACAAACCCATCATTCTGTGAAAGTATCCAAGATCCATTCATTTGGAGAGCAAAGAAGTCCTGTTGTCATGTCCCAGGTGACATCAGAGAAAGTTTAATGATCTCAGTAGATCTGGCAGAGCGATGAAGCCACATTCAGAATAAATAAGAACTCAACTGACCGGTAAAATAACCTGAACCGAGCTCCTTTTTGACTGAATTAATTTTAATCACAGTTAGCTAACACTGTGCAGTTTCAAAGATGAACTCACATCTAGTAATACAAACTGAAACCAACTGAATATCCCCCACCTGTAAACCTCAGTGGCCGAGGAAACATTTTAAAAGCCGCTTCAGAGCCTGCGTTTAGTGTGTCCTTTCTGAGCTTCTGTAGTAACATGGCGGCTCATCATGGAGGGCGGCTGAGGCTGAGAACTTTTGTAATTAATTGTTCATTCAAACCATTCATCTTATTTTTCACTTTACATTGATGAAATTGTGTTTTTTGTGAATATTAAGCTGCATTTCTGTCAAAACACCAGAAATGTTGAACACTGGAACTCTAAATTTGCTTTCTGAACCTCTGGTATGTCATGATTTATGTTCTGTTTCATGTCTTGTCTCGTCATTTCCTGTTTTATTTTGAAATATTAACTTCCTCTTTCAGGTATCTTACCCTTCCTCCCGTGTCAAACGTCTCATTGTCTTCCCCTGATTCCCAAAGTGTTTCCACCTGCTCCCCTTGGCTCCTCATGTGCTCAAATAGTCTGCGTTTCCCTGGTCTTGTGCCAGCATGTTGTCTCTGTCCATGAGCGTCACTACCAGCCTTTTCTCGCTCCCTAGTGACCACAGTCATAGTTTCCATGAGCCGGCAGTGAGCGATCCTCCTGCAGAGACGACGCTGAAGTTTGCATCCAATTCACAGCTTCCGATTCTAAATTCACTGCATTTTTTTTGCCTTTTGATCGTCCTAAACTAATCAAATCTGGTTTGAGCAGAGTAACTCTTTTAGTTTCCATACAGGACCTGGTTTAGGGTGATCAGAATACAAAAAAAGCAGTAATACGTCCCTGTTCTGCATTTTCACAAATCAGAAAAAGGTTTCACAAATCCCAAACAAGGTTTTCAGTAATCTACAGCCTCTTTAGAATAATTCCATCCAGATTTGAGGAGTGTAACTCTTTTAGTTTCCATACAGGACCTAGTTTAGGACGATCAAAATGCAAAAAATGCAGTGAAATGGCCCTTTATGCCCATCCCTTTAATTCGTGAATCGGAAGCCAACTTCAGCGATCCTCCTGCAGAGCGATCTTGTTTTGTCATTGATCCAAAGCCATAGTTTATTTATCCCGGTAAGTTCCACAGCCTGTTTAGTTCCTCCCTTTTGGAGTGATTTTGATTTGTTTGCGTTTCATAGAAAGTGGAGCGATTGGCGTTTGGTTCTTGAGCTCCTGCTCGCCGCCATTAAAGGTGTCTAAGTTTACAGGTAAAGTTTCATAGTGCCTCTGTTTTTTAAGAGTTCTTTTGTTTAAATCCGCCTCATCAGGAGAGCCCTGGCTCCTTCAGTGGATAAAGTTATTTTGATCATTTCTCATAGCCGCAGTCTCCCCACCACAGTTATTGTGGAGATTGCTCCAGGAGTTTCACAGCCTGTTGCTTTGCTCTGCCTGGAGATCCTCACCTGCCTTATTGCTGCTGTGTTAAAAATAAACCCTCCTGCTTTTGAACTGACCCTGCATCTGTGTCCGTGACATGTTGTACACTGGAGCTCTGAATTTCCTTCATCCTGAACCAGTATCAGGCCAACGTTTGACTTCCACATGCAGTACGTGGAAAAGATGGAAAAGCAAAATATTACCTCAGTATAAACTGAGAATTCTCTGGACACAAAGCCAAACTCCCTGAAGAAAACACTTCCTTCAGTAACGGACAGCTGGTGTTGCAGTTAATTAGCTCGTTCCTGTTCTCAAAGGGCAGAGGTGTTTTGGTGTGATCAACGTTTGAGCCTCAAGACATCGCCTGCTGGCTTTTCCACTTCTACACCCCACATAATCCCTCAGAAATCCTCAGTCTAACAAATATGCTTATGAGCAGCATCTTTCCTCCAGTAAATGGTTTCAGGAGTTTTAATAAGCGGCGTTCTTTACACACGTGGGAAGAATAAGACCGAACAGCTTGTTAACCTTGTGATTGTGGAAGAAGATCAGCTTTCCATGTTCTTTGACCCAGTTAGATCCGTGTGAAAGGAGCCACACCAACAGACAGGCAGTGAAATCCTGCCAAATAAAGTTTGACCAAACAAAATGCTTCAAACGGTACGATTTCATCTGTGGTAATTAAAAAGTCTTTCATTTTATGGTCCTTTTGTGATTCAGGCAACAGCTGAAAAATGCCTTTATTCCCATTTTCAGATCATCTTTCTGCTGTAACTGGAAAATAAGTCGCATATTTTAATCACTACAGTGATGAAATGAGAACAGGTAAACCTGCAAGGGAGCAAAACACCAGCCAACATGCTCCAAAATGACCGATCATGAGGAATATGGCAGAAATTCCTCTGAAATAGAACGTCTTTGTTCATGTAGAAATTGAACTTGTGTGGGATGAGAGTGCTTCGAGACTGGAGAAGATCCCTGCATCCCAACACAGTCGGTCTGGAGTCCTGCAATGAGGTAACCATGGAAACAGTGGTCAAATAATTTCCTTGGCTTCTGGTACTACAGCGAGGAACCTTGAAGTTATTATTTATTTTTTCTTTGATTCACATAAAACAGGTTTCTTGGACTGCCTTCTTTCACCTTCGTAATATTGTTAAAATCAGGAACATCCTGTCTCAGAGAGATGCAGAAAAATGGTGAAACATCCCATAGTTCTGCTGCTATAGGCCCAGCCTGCTGGGGGAGCTCCCATGATGCACCTCTCCTACCTCTCCTCCCTCCATATGACATCATTGCTGTCATTAACTTGTGTTTCTCTCTCTCAGCAGGTATCTCTGGCCTGGTGTTACGCTGCTTGTTGTCCCCTCTTTCCTGTCCTCTCAGCCCCAGCTGGTCCAGGCAGATGGTTCCTTCCTGATTCTGGTTCTGATGGAGGTTTAATCCTGTTAAAAGGGAAATTTTTTATTTGACTCTGTATGAATTGGAACAATTTGAAATTTAATTAATTTGACTGGATTTTGATTGGCTTCAGTTGACTTCAGAGTCTTTAAAGTGCCTTGAAAAAAGAAAGTACACCTTCAGTTTTACGGTATTATCTCTTCTGGAACAATGTCCTTTGGACAGACCAGAGCAAAGTGGAGATGTTTGGTCCTAATGCACAGCAGCACGTTTGGAGGAAACCAAACACAGCATATCAGCACAAACACCTCATACCAGCTGTCAAGCACGGTGGTGGAGGGCTGATGATCTGGGCTGGTTCTGCAGCCACAGGACCTGGGCACCTTGCAGTCATTGAGTCCACCATGAACTCCTCTGGATACCAAAGTATTCTAGAGTCAAATGTGAGGCCATCTGTCCCACAGCTAAAGCTGGGCTGAAACTGGCTCATCAACAGGAGCTCACTGCTGCAAGCTGCTGGATCAGGGGTTCACTTAGTTTTACACTCACTGCTGCTGAAGCTGCTGGATCAGGGGTTCACTTAGTTTTATCCTTACTGCTGCTGAAGCTGCTGGATCAGGGGTTCACTTAGATTTTTTTTTGTTGACTGAATAATGTGTTGTTGGTGATCTGAGGTTGTATTTATGCAATCTTCAGATTTAAAATTCAATTTAACCTTAAAATCCAAACAGTTTTCCACAATTGTATTCTTGTCATGTTTCCGTATTCACTTACTTTATTTATTCGAACCATTGCTCTCAGCATCTATTATCGGAGAAAGTCTAAATGAACACTTAATTTATGCAGTTTAGACAGCTTTAAACATAATAAACTTCAATTCAATACGTCTAAATCATTCAATAAATCAGGAGAATTTTAATCAGGCAGGTTTAAGGAGTATTCAAAAGAAGCTGACAAATCTTCTCTAATTTGCTCATTTTTGTGGGTTAAATTATGAAAAAACATTGGTTTTGTCTCCAGTTAACATGGATATGTGACATATCTGCTTAAGAGATGCAAACCACAGTCAAAGCTGTTCATTATGTGCTAATCTTGAATGATTTTATATGTCCGGTTATTTATATCAGTACTGGTTTCAGTCTAATGCCAATATTTACTCCTCAAAAAGACAGAAAACAAGATAAATGAAACTGTCAGCAGACTCCAATGTTTCCTGTAATACGATCTCAGATCGTTTCCCACAGTCGGTGAAAGATGAAACCATGTCTTTGAATAAAGCTCCATAACCTGGTGTGATAATGAATGCAGTTTTTCACGATTTGCACTTGTTCTTTGTAAGTTTTTCTCTGCTGCATGTCGTTATGCTGCTGAAGACACCCCTTTCTCTCCTGTTCTACCCATCCATCTGTTCTCTGCATATTTATCTCTATTTATCTCATCTCAGTCCCTCTCTGCACACACTTCACTGTCAAGCATCCGTCTAAATATCTTCACAAAACAAACACACACACGCAACAGTCCATTAATATTCCATGTGGTGTAAACAAATGTTTACAGAGGAGAAGATAATGCCGACGCTTGAAATGATGCGTGGCAGAAGTAGCATGAAGACGAAGGAAGCATGAGGCAGAGAAGCAGCCCAGGTGTTGGTCTCACTCACCTGCACCCTCATTTATTTGGTTTTTAGTGTAAAAAATGTTAAAATGCTCAGAAAAGCCGAACAGATCTCATATTTTACACATTCGTTCACATACTCTGGATCAAAGCCGAAAGATTTAACCTTAAAAGGTACAAAACTGCAGAGAATAAGAAAAGCAAAGGTGCTTTTTTTTTTTTAAAACAACTGTGCAAATTTATTAAAAATACTGAAAGATCTCCTCAAATGTAGATCCCTTCTGTTGGCTTCCTACAGATAATGTGACCCAGGAGACATTTAACACCGAAACACAAAGCGCCGTCCTTTAAACGGTTAAACATGGCACAAAGTGTTAATGCAGAATACTCCCGTGGTCGCCATTCAGAGAGCTTTACTGGCTGTATTTGTCAGGGTGAAAAAGGAGCCGATATGCTCTGTGCCAACAAGAAAAAACTAATCATGAAACTGGAGCAAAACCGCTAAAAGTTCTTCTTGAAAAATCCTGGGGTAAAGGTGACACCCAGCTGTAACTTCAGCAGTAAATCATGAATAATGTGGAATCTACTCATGAGGAGTGACTCTTCTGCTGATCTCTCAGTCCAGTGAACCTGAGCTCCATGAACACCATGAAAACCAGAACTGTTCATCTTTAATATCAGCCACAGTGTTGTCTTCCTGGCTGTTCTTCAACCATTTAGTCCACAGAATTTCTTCTTATTGACAGGAAGAAATAAGTAATTGAAGCAGCTCATGAACAGGAGTTTGATCCCCTCACAGCAGGAAAGTTTTAAAACGGCTCCCCTGTCAGGTTTCTGTTTGGTTTTTGGTTTGTTTCATGTTGACACAAGCGAGTGACAGCAGAGATTTGCTGGATTATTTCCAGCAGCCGGAGGATGATTATCCCTCATTTATTCTCCTCTTCAGCACCTGTGCTCACCTGTACCTGATTATCACATCAGACCTCGTATCTGTGTGTGTCTCAGCTCCATCCTGACTGCATTTTGTCTGACGTTTGTTCGTTCGGCGTCACGATGAACGTGAATTTATGGCTGCGCAGGAGAGAGTGATGGTGCGTTCAGGGTCATGCTTGGTTCTGTTGATGCAGTGATGTTCATTAATAGATTGATTATATATCATCCTCCCTTCAAAACAAACCCATCAGTCTTATAAGACAGTTTTTTTTGGCTTGTTCCTGTGTTTTTATGTGAGAAAAGACCATCATGGCAGTGAAAACATGACAGCTAATGTTCTCTCGTTTCCCTCCAGGTGAGAGGGAGCTGTTTTATTTATGGAAACAGGAAAATTCACTACAATATCACGAGGTTATGTCAATAACTTCACCTGTATTGAAACTGAACTTAGGAGGTAATTGAATTGATATCCATTGATATTTCCCAGTGGGGGTGAATAAAGTATTTTTCTATTTCTATTATCTTCTCTGTCGTTTTCACAACAGAAACCATTTCAAAAGTATGCTTTCTGTGATTTCTATGAAATAGCCTCTGTCAGTGTGTATCTGCTGCGTTGTGAGACTCTGTTTCTACAGCGTGTATTTGAGCTGATGTGTTTATTTTGAGTATAATAATATGTTCTCTCCTGTGTTCTCATTAGTGGTTATCACAGCGCTGTCATGTCAAGCAGCGACAGCTTCCACGCAAGAAAACTCCCACCAGCTCTGCATATGTCTATTCAGAGGCAACCATCAAAGGCGAATCCATTCTTTTACAGCCTGTTTTTCAGCCCTACACATATGAATTCAACACACGTCACACAGATCTCATCACATTTGTTCATATTTGAAAAGCACATCAAGTGGAATTTAAAAAGATCTTCAAGATTCTGAAGCAAAAATAAAAAAATGATCCTTTTATGATTGTTTTGGCCAAACTTCTGTTTGCATTTAGCTCTAATTAGCTCTAGTTAGCTTTAGTTAGCTCTAATTAGCTAGTTAGCTCTAATTAGCTCTAATTAGCTCTAGTTAGCTAGTTAGCTCTAATTAGCTCTAGTTAGCTACTCAGCTCTAATGAGTTAGTTAGCTTTAGTTAGCTCTAGCTGCTCCCGCACACAGACACGAAGACAATCGAGGTTGCAGTTAACACTTAAGACATTTTTTTTTTCAACAATTATGCATGATAAATTCCAGAAATTAGAAAAAAGTAGTTTCTGTTCTGGAAGAGAAACAACAAAATGGACGACAGCGTAACGAGTACTAAATCAAACAATAAATGCTAAATAAAGGCAGAACTGATATTTAAGAAAAAACTGTCTTTCATATTTGAAAGAAGTGGAAAAAACAGGATGTTTCTATGTGATTAAATTCAGATGCTTCCATCCAACTTTTTGGTAAATTGGAAAAGTGTATTTAAAAAAGATGTTTCTTTAGACTGAACAAGCCATCCTTGTTCAGTCTTTTTCTAACTGTGCTGTCATGACCTTTAACCTTTAACATGCTAACTGAGGCCTGTAGAGTCTGAGATGTAGCTCTGGGCTTTTTCACCTTGGGGTGAACTTTAACCTTTAACATGCTAACTGAGGCCTGTAGAGTCTGAGATGTAGCTCTGGGCTTTTTCACCTTGGGGTGACCTTTAACCTTTAACATGCTAACTGAGGCCTGTAGAGTCTGATATGTAGCTCTGGGCTTTTTCACCTTGGGGTGACCTTTAACCTTTAACATGCTAACTGAGGCCTGTAGAGTCTGAGATGTAGCTCTGGGTTTTTTCACCTTGGGGTGACCTTTAACCTTTAACATGCTAACTGAGGCCTGTAGAGTCTGAGATGTAGCTCTGGGCTTCTTCACCTTGGGGTGAACTTGCTGGGACGTCCACTCCTGGGAAGATTGACAGCTGTCCTGAATGTTTTCCACTTGTGAATAATCTTTCTCTCTGTAGAATGATGGACTCCAGATAGTCTGGAAATGGCCTTATAACCCTTCCCAGACTGATGGGCAGCAGCTGCTTCTCTGAGATCATTGCTGATGTCTTTCCTCCTTGGCATCGTGTTAAACTGACAGAACTCCTGCTTTTATAGAGCTGCTCACACTGACTGATCAGTTAATCAGAGCATTGATCAGCAGCTCCTGGCTGCTTCTTACCCTCTTAGTTCCTGTGGAAGCAGTGAGGATGGAGTGTGTTTTTCACACACTGCTTCTGCATTCAGTGCCATAAAGCTGACAGCAAGAAGTACGAATTGCTCTCTCGTTCCCCCTCTTTGGGACAAGAAGGTGTTTTTATTTCTGACAACGAGAAAACAAAAAAAAACTCACGCTGAAGTGTCCATGTAAACATCTTGAAAGCTCAACTGGAACACTGGTTGAATTTGAATTAATGTCTCCTGACATTATCTGCTGTCATCAGCTCACTTCCTCTCTGATGTCGGGAGAATTCCTGAACTGCTTTCCGGGAAGTGGATGAAAATACAAACTCAGTGACTCATATATGACACAACAACTACATCCATGTGGTGTCGGAGGCTCTCAGTCTCAGATGGCATAGCTTGGCTGCTACTGTATATGCTTGTTGAATATGTATCGCTGTCAGTCTGCTTACAGATGCTGTACAACACCTGTCTTATTCACAGACATGCATCAGATCCCTCACGTCTTCCCCGCTCGATTCAGTCTGGAGTTGTGGACTTTTTCCCGGTGAAGCAAGCTTCAATGACAAGAGGGGTCCTATGACTTATGTTATTATTATTTTTTATTGTCTGAGCTCTCTTCTCCACACCGGAGATACATCATATAATAATGCATGTATCCTAAAAGACGCTGAGTTAATGTCTTTTGCCATCTGAGCAGTCAACAGACTAATATTCTTAACTTTGCAGGAAAAATAAGGCCATATATCTGTCATTTTCAGCTTATTTCATGTTTTTCATCAGACAAAGTAAGTTACAGACATTATTGTCTGTGTGATGTGATACATACAGCAGAAAAGTCTGAAGTTACGCCTCATTTCTTTATATAGAAGCAGAAAATAGGTGCAGTCGTTTATGGAAATATGTGCAAATCATACAAATATCAGAGTTTGTACAAAACTAAGGAGCTTGAAAGTGAATATTTGGTCTGAATCCTCTTTGCCAAAAGCAAATCACATGAATATTTTGGACTAAATCCATTAAGAGCTCTAAAAACATCGGCCTGGTTCACGTTGGACAGACTTTGGTTTCCATTTGCTTTATGATTTTTCCTTAAATTATAGTGCATTGAGTTTCCTCCATCACTGAACTGACAGACTGTTTTTGCATTTTGTTCAGTAGGTTTGGCTTAGAATGAAGTATGAATACTAATCACAAATAAATCTAAAGCAGGCACATTAAAAATTAAAATACAATCTACTTAGGCTCAAGTTTAACAGGATTATTAGCTCAAATTCATGTGTCTACACAGTTAAGTGCTGTCGTAAGACTGTGTCAAAGTTTGAAAAAGAAATCCTTCACAGGAAACTTAGGCTTCTAATAAGATTAAATGGTCCATCGTTTAACTGGATCTAATTCTAATTCAGCTGGTGACTTCCTATATTTCCCAGAAGGCCCGTGAATCAGCTTCAGTGAACAGGTGCATATAATTTCCTTTTAATCTGAGCTCTGCATCTAAGCGACTTGCTAAAATGCTATTAATCAGTCATGTTTTAACCCTGGTTCCATCATAACGCATAATGTCAAAATGGTAATTATTGACTTATTGCACCAGGCTGGCAGCTTGATGTTGAAAACATGCATATTTGATCAGTTCTTAAAGCTCAGCTCAAGCTCCAGCAGCAGTCATGCTGTTGGGTTGTGTCCAACGTGCTCCTGCTGTGCACGTGTTTGTTCAGAGGAGTCACAGCAAAGCCTGACACATCAGATCCCTGATGCTGAATTAAAATTTGATCAAATGTGGCAAATATGCCTGGTGCCCGCCTGCAGGCAGCCATGTTTCAGAACACACAGTGCGCTGCGTTAGTCATGATGTCACATGATATTTCTGATTGCACCATCTGTGAGTCTTGATTCTGCTCGCTGGAGGTCGTCAGTTACTCCCGTCCTTTTATGTCCATTTGATCTTATCTTAACCTTATTGTGACACATTTCTGGTTTAAAGTGCTTTTGTTTTTTTTTTTCTCTGTTGCTACAAATGCTTATGATGCCACAAAATGATCATTAGCTTCGTAGCTAAGCAGGAAATGACTGTTACAATAACTACAACCAGCGCTGTGATGACCTGGCGACCTCTCCAGGGTCTCACCCGATAGGCTGCAGCCCCCCCACAACCCGACCGACGGATTAACCAGGTGTAGAAAATGGTTGGATGGATAATTTCAACCACAAAAGCGAGCATTTTGATATAATTCAGTTTATTGCACCCATTCTCATTCTCAAGAGATAAGTTGTCCCTTAATACAAGGGCGTAACCATGGTTTAGACATTGGGGGGGTCTAAGAAAAACAAAATTGTTAAGTGCCTTATCTACAATTCTTTATTTATATATGAAAAATTGGACATTTAGAGCATAGTTTAGAGGACTACATTGACCATGTAAGTTCACATCTAAAGGAATAGTGTAATTTCTCCGAGACAGTGACTGCCCCCCCACTTTGTTTTGGTTAGTTGCTTACTGTTTACTGACCTTAAACACACCTACCAATTACAATTATGCTCTTCCAGTAGTTCTGTAGCAAATAGGACAGCTTCCAATGGAAAACCACCAAATACCCAAAGCATGTTTATGGAAATATTTTAATAAGGACAACTAATGATGTAACAAATTACAGACTTTTCCTTTAGCAAAAAATGTGCTGAGGACTTTTAAGTCCAGGTTAATTTCTATTGTGTCAATGTCTCAAAATGTGCATTAACAATGAAAAGTCCAATAGTCTAATGTTATTTTTGTTTTAAGTTGTTTTATTTTGAAAGGGGGCGGAAGTTTATTTTGTTGATTCTGTGTTGGATTTCCTGTTCTGGTACAATCTGCTCTGTTGAGCAGCGGCTCCGTCAAAAGTAGAAGTCCAACGTAAAGATAAGGAGAGCCGCTGCTGAGACGGCGGCGCGCCCGGCGGGTCACTCTCATTGAGCCGTTACGTTCCCACGGTAACCGCGGCGCAGCCGTTACGTTCCCATGGTAACACACGGAAATAAACTGAAAATAAATAAGACATAACAAGAGACCGATCCCTTGACAGGGTTCATAAAAGGAGAACATGCATTTTACATATTTTCTTCTGTATATTGGGGGGGACAGGCTGGTATTTTCTCAATATTGGGGGGGACACGACCCCCCCCAAAGAATGCGTGGTTACGCCATAGCCTTAATAACACCTTTGAGAAGCAGTTTTTTTTCCTCAGTATTTGCCCCGATCACCCAGATGTAACAGCTCGTTAAGATCTGCAAAGACTCGTTTTTTAACTGTAGACTCATTTGCATATTTAAACTTCTGCATGGGAGAGAATGGGGCTGAGCATGTGAGACGCACAAAAAAGGGGGGAAACAGATGCTCACAGCATCCGACAGAGATACCTGTTCACCAGGGTATTTAGACCTCCTTTTAGCAAGTGTTTAACGGAGGTGAGTTATGTGTGTGTGTGTGTAGGATTAAGAAAAACAAACCTGTCTCGATGTTAGCGATACTTCCATCTAACCCCCTCTTTGTGACACCTGAGGCTGTTTTGGGTCAGATTCTGAATATTTAGGCGTGTTTTTGTGCTAACTTGTGAATTAAAAAGGGTAGCTGTCGACAGGGGTCGGCAGTGCTGTCGGCTGATGTGTTTGTGTGAAGCAGAGTAGAGAAAGGGTGAGTTTAGGAGGGCCGGGGTTAGCTGCAGCTTTACTGGATGTGAATGTGAGATCAAAACAAACTGTGGAGGTAAACTTGTCAGCTGGAGTTGAGAACACACTCGTCTCACGTCCCCGTTTTCCTGCAGCCTCCAGTTATCAGCTGCTGCACTTTCACCTACGATGAGATGAGCCACAAACATGCACAACCAGATCCAGTAGCTTAGACTGGACTGTGGCAGTGCTGCAGTCCTCCTGAATGCTAAGAATTAAGTTCCAGCTCAACAGCAAACAGGTCAGAGAGCAGCTGGTTGTTTCTTTAATGTTAAAACCTCATAAAGCAAAATATCATTTCACACAAACTGCAAAATGTGAAATGAGATGAAGGGTCTTATCTCTCTTACTTTAACGAGTTGATATGGATGTTTTCTCTGCAAGTGCAGACATAAAAGATGGATAATCATATAAATTTAAAGTTTTCTCCAGCTGTATTAAAAGGGGATCTTTGTATCCAGCAAGTGAGCAAACAAGTGCTTTAAAATGAGGATAAATGTCAATAAACAGCAGTTCCTACATGGATTTCTTTCAATTACTTCATGAAGTTTAGTATTTAGTGTCATTTGCACCAATTTTCAAACTGTTATCAGCTGTTAAGTTTGTCAAAGGCAGGTGTAAAAGCATCGGATATTATTTTATCTGAGAGGGATTTCTAATAAAATTCCTCAGCCATAAAATAGATTGTTCGCCTGCTCTTGCCAGATCTTCTGTAAGAAAGCCAGAAGCACATTAAAGAGGTTATATGCAGTTTTACTGAGCAGCAGAAACTCGGATCAAAACAAACACAGCCAGAACTGAACGTCTTTCAAACAGCTCATAAATCTTTCTATCGAGAATAAAGCAGAGCAATTTGGACTGAAATCGTCAACATCAGCCTCTCATCAGCTGTGTGTTCTTACAGCTGCTTGTGCATGGCTGAACTGCTGCAGAGTGGCTTCATTTGTGTATTCATTGCTGCTCATGCTGCTGCAGAACTGCTGCAGAACTCCCTGCACAATCCTACTCCACAGCAACGCTTTGGTATTTCTCATTAATGCAGTTAATGACTAAAAAAGAGCACTTGTGTTTGAGACCAGTTGCCAAAATCACAGGAAATTCATCACCGTAACTGACCTATTGCCTGCACTTTGAAACTATACACAGACCTAAATTAATGTGTTTGTCTGATCAAAACTGGACTAAACTGAGCTTCCTCAAGCCAGACTAACACACCAAGGCAATGCAGCTGAGGGCCGACTCGCTCCATCATGTGTATGCTCGGCTCATCTCCTCTGTCCATGCTTCAAAGTGTCATTTTAAGGATGATAATGCCCTTTTTAACAGGTTGACAGTATTTTCCGAGGTCTTGTTCAGATGCATGAGGCAGGTTTGGGTTAAAATACCCTCTGGTTTAAGCACAGTGCCTCTCTGTCTGTTTTCAGGGTGGAGTCTCAACCCCACCCTTATGGTGGGGTCAGCAGCTCCTCCACTTCCACTTATAGTCCTCACTTTTGTCCTGTTACGCTGCTGCTGGATGGAAGATGCTCCTCAGTGCAGCTGACAGCAGAACGGCTTCATCCGTCCAGCAGGGTGGATGTGAGTGGGCGGAGCTTAGCAGAAAAGGTGGAGTGATGTGCTTTTGGAAAGAAACTCAGAACAGCTCATTAAATGAGGAACTTTCACCTTGTCGGGGTTGTGTTTTTGTCATCTTTAAACCCAGGACTGGTCACCTTTCCAACCAGCAGAGTTTAAATGTATGTTAACGCAGCTGAAAGCCCAATAAAGCTGCTTTCATTCACTTATTTTCCTGTTTCTTTAGTTTTAGACACGTCTAAAACTAACTGAAAATCAGCCGTTTCTGTGGGCTTGGCTCTGCTCATGCAATTTGGTGACAAACAAAATGATGTCATGAAGGTTCTGTTTGAGAAAATGTTAAAGCTTTTAGCGTTTTCCTCTTCTATCCTGACATTTCTAAAGGCTTAATGGTCCCACTAACACCTGCAAATGATCGATTTTCACTCAACAAGTTCAGCAGTTTTAAATCCTGGATCATTGTCTGTTACTATCGAAGCATCTATTGGGTAATTAAGACTGAAAAAGCTTTTACGAAAGTGGTATTTAGGATGTTTAAGGGTCAGTTTTTTACAGGCATTTAATCAAACTGTACAAAAATGATCATTAATATTTTCAGGAGGAGAATCGGCACACAAACAGCCTCCTTTAACTCAAACCACAGTGTATCACTCTTCCATTGGCCATGACTCACATGAGGAATATTAAGTTGTTTTTTTTCCATTTGGCTTGACGTGGAACTGCCTGCGGGATCGTGTGGGATCATGATGTGCAGATAACTGACCTACAGTAGGAGACACATTTTAAATGTCCAGAGGGTGCAATTTGCCCTTGTTGCAGAAAATAAAGTCAGTATTAGATAAAGATAAAAGAAGAAAAAGGAAACAGACTTCAGGAAAGACATCAAAATACCATCAAGACACTTTTATGTCTGTATGCCTAAAATGACCAGAGGACATGGACCGTGTTTCATTACGTTATGCTACATATTCTCTGTGTTAGGGGGGGAAACTGGATGTTTATTTGTGTTGGCCCATAAGGGGACAGCTGGGGGGTAATCACAGAAATGAAGTGTGTCTTAAGATGATCGAGCTGGGAGCACAAGTTGTGTTTTGATATGTTTGGCATTTGATATGTTTGGCATGGGACGCTGTATCCAGAAGGTCCATATTAGATTGTGATGACTTTGGCCCTGGATGGTGCAGCTGGGAGGTAGATTCAGGATTAAGATGTCACACTGTGGCACCCTTTGGTTTGTGGCCATGTCATCTCAAGCCAAGACACATTTTTGCACACAGAATTAGCTTAGTCATGCATACATACACGCACTGGATGGCCTCCAAACCCATGTGTCTGTCATTCTGTCTTCACCTCTAAGCTCTTTTATGCTGGGCTTGCTTCCACTTCTCAAGCTGCAGCCTCACGCATCCATTACCAAACACTCCCAGTGAGAAAACTGCTCTCCTCAGGGATGGAGGGCACACAAATGATTAAACTGTTGATTTTATCCTCCATTACTTGTTTTTTTCTTGTATTTCTCCCACTGTTTTCAGTGCATATTGCTTGTTCAGATGCTGTAGTTTTACATCACAGCTTTAAGCAAGACCTCCTGAGATCTTGTGGTTGTATCACTGGATTAAAACTCCTTACAGTTTAGCGAATTGGATTATCTCCAATGAACAGGTGCAAAACAAATCACAAGAAGTCACTTTTACAGCCAAACTGAAATAAATAAAACTGTGTTTCCATCTCAGAAATCTATTCTCACCCCTACTCCTTACTACTACTGTATGCTGCCATTTTGTTCAGAGCATTGAGCACAAAACAGTGCAAAGGGAGGATTTTGACAGGTATGAATAATCTGTCAAGCACAACAAATTCAATACCCAGAAATATGGATCCACACCAGCCTTTCACTGGCCAGTATTCCTGCCATTCTTACCGTGCACTTCCTCTTCCTCATTCCATCCCAGCCAACTCTTTCCAAGTTAATCTGCCATAGAAGTGAAAGGCTAAAGCCCTCAGAACCGTGAAGGAGCCGCCTCTGCCCACAGAAGACCTGACCCAGATTGAGGACAACCTTTTAGCGGCTGTGTGAACACGGTAAGGACAAATGTTGGTTGTTACTGAGTGGTCAGTTGGGATCTCACACCGAGGATGAGGAGCATGGACAGGATGCAGATGGAGGATGATGCACAACATCCTTTTTACAGCAGAGGAAACAAATTCAACAAGGCTCAGAAAGTAGTTACATGTGACACTTTTAAAGGTTTATAACACAGTTATGATGTGATGTAAATGTGTTTCTTTGGTAGGAAAAGAAACTGTTGCTGCATATTAAGATGGTTTGGTGAAGACTCATTTTGATGATGAGGAGGAGGCTGCGTGAGGAAGGTTGGGTGGAATAATGGCTGCAGACATGTGGCTGTGGTGGGTGTGTTAGCTAGTGATGACAGAGCTGTGGGGATGACTGGAAGGAGGGAGGCTTCAGTTCGGTCCCCAGACAGCCTAAAACAACACTATCTGCTGCCCATTTACACCGGAACATCTCACCCTTTACAGAGTGTCTTTAAACACAACTCAACCAGAAAAACTCTGGAAAAAACTCCCTTTCAGTCTTTAGATGATTATGATTTCTGGTAATCACCCCCCCAACACTGGGACTGAGACATGCTGCAGCAGCATGAGGCCCACCTTGCTTTCCATATTCACACGAATTAATGCAAATATCAGCATGTTGGGGCTTTTAGAGCTGCAGAGAGGCACATTTTGAGTAAATTTCAAGCAAGCATGAGAAACAACTTCTAAGCTATGAAGTACTTGAAGGACCAATGAGTTGGACACAAGATGGGAAATAAAACTAAGAGTTAACTTTGGTTTTGAACTGGGAGGGTAAGTGTGTGATGGCACTGGTTTAAAATTTAATCTGAACTTTGTCTCTTCAGGTTTCTTCCTGGTTCTGGTTCTGGTTCTGCCAGAGGTTTCTTCCTGGTTCTGCCAGAGGTTTCTTCCTGAGTCTGGTTCTGCCAGAGGTTTCTTCCTGGTTCTGCCAGAGGTTTCTTCCTGGTTCTGGTTCTGTCAGAGGTTTCTTCCTGGTTCTGGTTCTGCCAGAGGTTTCTTCCTGGTTCTGGTTCTGTCAGAGGTTTCTTCCTGGTTCTGCCAGAGGTTTCTTCCTGAGTCTGGTTCTGCCAGAGGTTTCTTCCTGGTTCTGGTTCTGCCAGAGGTTTCTTCCTGGTTCTGCCAGAGGTTTCTTCCTGGTTCTGGTTCTGTCAGAGGTTTCTTCCTGGTTCTGGTTCTGCCAGAGGTTTCTTCCTGGTTCTGCCAGAGGTTTCTTCCTGAGTCTGGTTCTGCCAGAGGTTTCTTCCTGGTTCTGGTTCTGCCAGAGGTTTCTTCCTGGTTCTGCCAGAGGTTTCTTCCTGGTTCTGCCAGAGGTTTCTTCCTGGTTCTGGTTCTGCCAGAGGTTTCTTCCTGTTAAAGGGAGTCGTTCCTTTCCACAGTCCCTCAGGCTCAGGACGGGAGATTGGACTGAAGACCAGTTTCGGTCCAATCTGTTGGTTTCCTTAGCTCAGATATTATTTTTGAATTGGCTCCATATGAATTAATTGGATTATGATTACAATGAATTGAATTCCAATTGGCTTGAATTGGACTTTATTACTTAAGTGCCTTGAGATGACAGTTGTTGTAATCTGGCGCTTTATAAATAAAACTGAATTGAATTGAATTGAATAAAGGTGTGTTCGGGCCTTAAAAGCTTTGAACAACAGAGTCACCACGACAGCTGACTTCAACATGCTCAGACTTGTTAAATATTAAGTTAAATATATACGTTAGAGAGTAAGAATGTAGGACCCGGATGCAGATATATATATAAAGAAAAACCTGATTTATTCAGACACAAACAAACAAAAACAAAAAAACGCGGCTGAGCCTTAACTTTGAACATGAAAAACTGACAAAACAAAGCATGGATTGAACTATGAAAGCATGGTTATGTATAAGAATGATTAAAGACCAACCTGACAACATGACTGATGGTGAGGATGTGGCCGAGTGCAAGAGGAAACTGGGAAACTGAATACTGAAGGGAGGTGATTGGTGAGTGCAGCTGAGGGGGAAAGCAGTGACTTGAGTGAACATGGAAAAAACTATTGACTAAATATGAACCCAAAACATGAAAATAAAACTAGAATCACAACAGAAAAGAAATCAAAACACAATAAAACCCAAAGACGTGACAGACTTATCCGATGTTCTTTAATAATTGCTTATTGCCCTCCTGGAAAAATGTCTCTCGGACATTAATGTGGAGCACAAAGCTCCTTAAAAACTGTACCGAAACCTTTTCAGGGTCTCCTTAATGTTTCTTTTTATTTAAAACCCCAAAGTCAGAGCCTTCTGTTTGCATCCTCGGTGTCTCCTTACGGAACGATGCTCTTGAAATGTGGAATTAACTGAGTCACATTTGGAATTCAAACATGCCTGGCTGGCAGCGCACACATTTTCCTCACTGATGCACGTTGAGCCTCATCTTCGCTCCCTTGAGCGTTTTTTTCTGCTCGGTCTTCTGCTTCACATGAACACAGTCAAGCGTGGTCGGCCACTCCAACCTGCCTCGTTCATCCAGAGTATCTGTCACGGTTCGGGCTTTAATACTGACTGAATGTTTACCTTTGCTCATGTAGTAAATTCAACATAAATGAACTTTGAAATGTGAAAAGGTTAGTTTGCTCTCCCTATGAATGATTGATATCTGCTGTAATCTTTCCAGAAAGCCCAACAGCGTCCCTCAGCTTCAGGCCGCAGCCAGAATAATGTATTTCCTGCCAGCAAAGCGCCTCTGACTGAGATGTTGTGTTCTATGTGCTACAGAAAAAGGGGATTAATTCAATTAAATTCAATTCAATTTATTCATAAAGCGCCAGATTACAACAATTGTCATCTCAAGGCACTTAAGTAATAAAGTCCAATTCAAGCCAATTGGAATTCAATTCATTGTAATCATAATCCAATTAATTCATATGGAGCCAATTCAAGATGAGGATGACAGATGAGGTCCCCCAGCAGTCTAAGCCTATAGCAGCTTAACTATGGGATGTTTCAGGGTCACCTGAGCCATCCCTAACTATAAGCTTTATCGAAAAGGAAAGTTTTAAGCCTGATCTTAAAGGTAGAGAGGGTGTCTGCTTCCCGGACATTTACTGGCAGCTTATTCCACAAGAGAGGGGCCTGATAACTGAAGGCTCTGCCTCCCATTCTGCTTTTAGGGGCCTGATAACTGAAGGCTCTGCCTCCCATTCTGCTTTTAGGGGCCTGATAACTGAAGGCTCTGCCTCCCATTCTGGTTTTAGGGGCCTGATAACTGAAGGCTCTGCCTCCCATTCTGCTTTTAGGAGCCTGATAACTGAAGGTTCTGCCTCCCATTCTGCTTTTAGGGGCCTGATAACTGAAGGCTCTGCCTCCCATTCTGCTTTTAGGGGCCTGATAACTGAAGGCTCTGCCTCCCATTCTGCTTTTAGGGGCCTGATAACTGAAGGCTCTGCCTCCCATTCTGCTTTTAGGGGCCTGATAACTGAAGGCTCTGCCTCCCATTCTGCTTTTAGGAGCCTGATAACTGAAGGTTCTGCCTCCCATTCTGCTTTTAGGGGCCTGATAACTGAAGGCTCTGCCTCCCATTCTGCTTTTAGGGGCCTGATAACTGAAGGCTCTGCCTCCCATTCTGCTTTTAGGGGCCTGATAACTGAAGGCTCTGCCTCCCATTCTGCTTTTAGGGGCCTGATAACTGAAGGCTCTGCCTCCCATTCTGCTTTTAGGAGCCTGATAACTGAAGGCTCTGCCTCCCATTCTGCTTTTAGGGGCCTGATAACTGAAGGCTCTGCCTCCCATTCTGCTTTTAGGGGCCTGATAACTGAAGGCTCTGCCTCCCATTCTGCTTTTAGGGGCCTGATAACTGAAGGTTCTGCCTCCCATTCTGCTTTTAGGGGCCTGATAACTGAAGGCTCTGCCTCCCATTCTACTTTTAGAAACTCTGGGAACAACAAGTAAACCTGCAGTTTGGGAGCGAAGTGCTCCGTTAGGAAAATACCTTACAATTAAATCTTTAAGATATGATGGAGCTCGGTCATTAAGGTAGTGACTGCTTCTCCTGGTTCAAATGAATGGGTTAATAAAAGGCTCAGGTGACCCAGTCACATTGGTTAAATCTTGCAGGCCAGTGGGTCCAAAACACTCGTTACTCTCGCTGGTTTAAGACGAAAATAACATTGGTCCCTGAAACCAACATCGTTTGAAGATGAGACTATGATTTAGATATAAAAAATATCCAGGTCAGGGCCAGTTTTTACACAAACTTTGATAAAAAATGCTTAATTTAAGCAATACTGGTAGCAAAAACAGCCAAAAAGACACTGGAGAGAGTCAGAAACCCAAAGCAGAGAGTTAGAAAAAGGAATAAACCAGAGTCCTTTCCAGAAAAAGACTGATTTTATGGTTGTATCGTACAGCTTTTATACACTCAGTTACTCATTTAGCTTCTTAAAAAACAACTATTTCCCCGTGTTGATGGAGTTTAATGGCGCCACATGTGTTATCAGGCCGGACCGAGCTGGTCCAGCCTGTACCAGGCAGCTCTAAAGCTGTTCTCCAACTCGTTTTGGAGCCAAAACCTGCAGCATTTTTTAAACTTTTGTACATATTTTCACAATCCACTGTTAAAAGCTGCGCTTTACTTCATAACAAGGACAAAATGAGTCACTCAGTTGAAAATATTGTGAAGTCTACAGTAGCTGCTCACTTCAGACGAACACTAAGGAAATATCTGACAGTCTCTTCCACATAGCTTTAGATTCTGCATTTTGGCGCCAGGTTGAACTGCCTTTGAATGCTTGTGGAGTCGTCTGCTCTGTAGATATTTCCTAATCTTTAAATTCACAATGAAGAGACCTCAATCATAAATTTATCACTTTATTTTGTTACTTTTAAAATTATAACTTTTTTAATCGTATTCTCTTTTTTTTCTGTCTTGTTCGTCTGCTCTGTAGATATTTCCTGTAACGGCGTAATTTGACTAAATAATCTTTAAATTCACAATGAAGAGACCTCAATCATAATTTATCACTTTATTTTGTTACTTTTAAAGTTGTAACTTTTTTTAATCGTATTCTCTGTCATGTCTCTCTTTTTTTCTGCCTCGTCTTGGGTTTGGTTTTAGGTTTATTTTTACTCAGTAGTTTTTGCCATGTATCGTCACGTCTTTAGGTTAATTCAAGTCACCTGTCTTTGTTTTCACAGCTGCACTTCATCACCAATCTTAGTATTTAGTTTCCAGGTTTCCCCAGTAACGGTGCAACATCCTCACCTCACCTTCACTCTTGCCACGAGATTAATTTTTTTCATGTTTTTCATGCTTTTCAGGTCAGGTTTTGCCTCTCGTTTTTCCACATTTCTGCTTTTGTCACAGTTTAGATGTATTGAGATCTGGCTTGTTTTGTTTTTTTGTTCCTTTTTTGTTCAAAAATCAAGTTTTTTCTCTTTAATATCTGCATCCGGGTCCTAACTCACCCCCCAATAAACACCAAACATTATACATATATATATTATTCATTCGAGAATTGACGATTTTCTTCATGTATGCACCATTTTAGATCCAAATGTTCACTTGTACTCACACCTTAATTAACAGCTGCCTCACCACACACCTCCGTGCACGCCCCCCCCCCCCGAGCAGTCATCACACCTGCAGTTCATCTCCACATCAGGCCTGGAAGTAAATCCTCCCTGGGCTTCGCTCCATCTGTCACCAGATCTCGGTTCGCTCCAGCGGTCGGCTGAAAAGCTCATAGTCGGCAAACTTCAGTCCGGTTTTGCTCACGTTAGTTTCTTTGTTTTGCTAATCCTGTTTTTCCTCTCCTTTAAACCTGCTTCTCTGCCGGTTTGATGCTCCTGACTTTATAACGATGTTTGCTTGCTGTCGACAGCGTGGCAGGAGGTAGAACGGCGCCGTGTTTTTGTCCCAGATCACTACAGCTGAGCCAATTCTGGGAAATTCTGTTGGGGGAGCCGTCATCCTAAAGTATACAGCCGATGGTCCAGCCTTGCACCCCATTAAGTAATGTAAGCTAACTTTAAGCCTCTGTTAAGTTTGGAAAGTTTTCCTTTTCAGTGCCAAACACAGGAAGAGGCACAACTTGAAAGACCCAAAACGATCTAAAGATTCTCGTTGCATAAAGGAAACTCAGAGGAAGAAGTTGCATGACTTTGACTTATAAGTCGAAGACTGAGTGGAGTTAGCTCAATATTTTGAAAAGTGACAGTCAGAGCTGAGATGCTAAAGCATTTATGTTTAGAATATATAAAGAGCGGAAATATTGTGGCCCTTAAATGGCTAAAAGGCCCATTATTGTTGACTTTCTGATGATCTAACTGTGTGACGTCTGTAATGTAGGCAGGTAGAAGAGACTGTTGCTAATGGCACATGTAATGACTGTGAAATTCTCCCCCTTATTTCAGTATTACTGAACTGTTTGAACACTTTAAGCGTGAGAGTTCGTGTGGAAGGAGGCACCGAACTTTACCCACATCACTGGGTGACGTTCATCAGGTGGAAATGATGTCTTTTCTTGTCTGTTGTACAACAGTAAAACCAAAACGAGCGATGACTTTATTAAAATTACTGAGAATAATCCAAAGTGTTACACCAAAGGTAATCAGCTCACTCTCATTTCCTTTTAGTGGAAGGAAGTTGTCATTTTTGGGATGTGGAATTCTGGAAGACAAAGCTGAGTAACGCTGCTGTTACTGACTGAAATAACCAGAGACACTTTGTTAAAGCAGCAAAGTTCATTCTGGGAAAGACTTTATTCACAAGCTGAAGCCCTTTCACGAGGTCTTAATGAAATGTCTGAGACACCACAACTCCCTGAGTTTCACCTTGAGTCACACTCAGTGGGTCTACATGATGAGATTAACTGGATTACAGCTACAGTTGGGTTCTGCTCCTTATCTGAGGGTAATTATCCTTGGATATATGGCGGTGAATGAATGGAATCACTGGCACAAAGCATGTCATACCCCGGTACCATAGGTGGCGCTGTCCCCATTTCAGCTATCGCTAATAGAGCCACTTCCTGTTGACGTCTTCACCACCAACAACAACAAACTCAGGCATTCAGAAAGATGGCGAACGCAGAGCGAGATGAAGCTGCGTCCCTCTCCATCTGTGATGAGCTGGTTATGGCACAGACGATGCACAACGGCGCATTCTCCATCGCCTTGTTTCTTTCTTTCTGACGACAACAACAGGAACATCGTCTCCTTCCACTTCCGGGTGAAAAAATCTGGAGCATGCTCAGAACGCTCGATCCGATCCACTGTCTACGTGCACGTTCAGTGCACGTTTGGATCGAGTTATCTCTGGTCTTAATTCGATCCGATCCATTTTTCTGTCAGATTAATCTTGTTACATGAGCTGAATAACTCAGTTTTATTGTAATTTAGCCATTAATCCGATCCGATGGGCTCATGTAACCCACTGAGTGTTGGACTTCAGTTCCACCTTCAGCTAATCGGCTCATTCCCTCTGTAGGAACCTTTTGCAGTTCCTTGAACCTTTTCAGGATTAGGGCCGTTTTTTCCGCGCATTCTTACAGGAACTATGGACCACGGCCCTCAGTTCCTGGAACCATTTTAGCTCCTTCAGGGTCTTTTCGATAACAACAGGAATATCGTCTCCTTCCACTTCAGGGTGAAAAAATCTGGAGCATGAGCTTAACGCTCGATCCGATCCACTGTCGTCTACGTTTGGATCGAGATATCTCGGGGTCTTAATTCGATCCATTTTTCTGTCAGATTAAGGCGTCTACATGAGCTGAATAACTCAGTTTTATGGTGATTTAGCCATTAATCCGATCTGATCGCCCGCATGTAACCCACTGAGTGTTGGACTTCAGTTCCACCTTCAGCTAATCGGCTCATTCCCTCTGTAGGAACCTTTTGCAGTTCCTAGAACCTTTTCAGGATTAGGGCCGTTTTTTCCGCGCATTCTTACAGGAACTATGGACCACGGCCCTCAGTTCCTGGAACCATTTTAGCTCCTTCAGGGTCTTTTCGATAACAACAGGAATATCGTCTCCTTCCACTTCTGGGTGAAAAAATCTGGAGCATGCTCAGAACGCTCGATCCGATCCACTGTCGTCTACGTTTGGATCGAGTTATCTCAGGTCTTAATTCAATCCGATCCATTTTTCTGTCAGATTAAGGCATCTACATGAGCTGAATAACTCAGTTTTATTGTAATTTAGCCTTTAATCCGATCCGATGGCCCTCATGTAACCCACTGAGTGTTTTAGAGGGATTCACTCTTTTTAGATCTGTAGCACTTCATATCCCTTGACCCATATTATCAGGGTATGAGAGAGCATCAGAGCTCAGACTACACTCCAAACTGATAGAAAAAGTCTAAAATACTTACATAAGTCTGGTCTGCAGCTGGTATTACGGACAGCTGGAAGGCTACTGATCCCTCAGTCTCTTTCTGTGTCATGTTATAAAAAACACTGCAGAACGTGACATGTTGAGATATAAAACATTAAAGTACTGGTCGGGCATTAGCTCATTTATTTCCCTTCCTCCCATTAAAGAGCAGCTCAGCTCACTGTTTGTATTCCAGATAGTTCAGGTGCCTCAGGTCCAGGTTTGCCTGTTTCCATCGTCTCTTTTTGCCTTGTTGTTCAGTAACTTTTGAGCATTTTATGACAATGTTCTGATGATACAATATTGGCTCACAATCTATTTCGGAGGATATTTTAAATTCTGAGCAAAGGGAGAAGGCAGAACTGCGGTGCCAGGTTTTTAATATGGTGTCTTGGAATATAAGCAGCGTTTGGCAGAGATTTCTGGCTCACACAGTCAAGCAAAGACAGTGAAAACAATGCAAAACTTCACTAAACTTCAATAAAAACATCACACCAAGGCAGGGAATAGAAATAACCTGAATTAAATCGGGACTTGGTGTGGAGCACAGTTTGAATTTAAAGCTGCAACTAACCATTTTCCAAGATGCTTCCTGGAGGTTTCAGCTTCTTGGTGACCTCAGAGCTCTGTGGGGGGGGGGGGGGGGGGGGGGAATGTCCTTTTTTCAGTCGATTTGACCTGAAACACATCCAGAGACGAGGATCACTGAACCCAGGCCAGAACTCCCTTGACCCAAACTACTCCAAACAGCACGAGAACATTTAAGAACTCATTTGGACCGTCACATCTGTTGCTTTGTGCTGTGCAGACATGTGAAAAAGGGAAAAGTTGTTTTGTTTGAAGGCAGCAACGAGACATCTGGTGGGAGGACGGACTGAAATGGAAGAAACGATCTGAGTGTGTTTGAGCAGGAGTCTGCAGGGCGGAGCGGTGTGGGGGGGGCAGGCTTTGACGGGAGCTGTCAGGTTTGAGGATGTGAGGAAAGCAGAGGCAGAGATGAGCCGCTACTTCCAGTCATTGTCAGAAGTCTGCCGAGGAGAGATAAACTCTCACAGACCGGAGACACATCTGCTTTCACCTGGAACATCTGCTTTTGTTGACAACATGTATCGTGTTCCCATGGAGACGATGGAAGTTCCATCTCCATCTTATCACATGCTCACACACTCAGTTTGACATGTAAGAGTCGGAGCTTAAACTTCCAGGATTCACGTAAAGTGACGGGGAAAAGAAAGAAAACACACCCTCAGGTGCACTATCAGGATATTACATGAAACGTCTGCTCCTTACAGGTTTAAAACGGGTTTAAAATGGGTTTAAAACGGGTTTAAAACGGCTCAGACAAACAACAACGTATCACATATTACACTGTTATCATCACATATAATACTAAGTGAACCCCTGATCCAGCAGCTTTCAGCAGCAGTGAGTGTAAAACTAAGTGAACCCCTGATCCAGCAGCTTCAGCAGCAGTGAGTGTAAAACTAAGTGAACCCCTGATCCAGCAGCTTTCAGCAGCAGTGAGTGTAAAACTAAGTGAACCCCTGATCCAGCAGCTTCAGCAGCAGTGAGTGTAAAACTAAGTGAACCCCTGATCCAGCAGCTTCAGCAGCAGCGAGTGTAAAACTAAGTGAACCCCTGATCCAGCAGCTTCAGCAGCAGTGAGTGTAAAACTAAGTGAACCCCTGATCCAGCAGCAGCAGTGAGCTGCAGTGATGGTTTCCTGTGTGACGTTATCAGTCTCTCTCATGGTTCTGGAGGAATCTCGGCCACTCTTCTCTCCAGCGCTGCTTCAGCTCATTGAGGTTTGCAGCATTGGTTTCTGCACAGCTCTCTTAAGGTCCCACCACAGCATTTCAGTCAGGCTGAGGTCTGGACTGTTGGGGGTGAACTCGTGGACAGAATGAACACAAAACCCGCTGAGTTGCAAGAAGGTGAACTTTCTTTTTATTGACCATTGACTGTAAAGTTTCTGTTTAGACATGAGCAAAAACACTGGAATCACAGATGGCGACAGCACAGCTCAACTTATCCAAGCATCGATGTTGTGTCAAATTTACTGTACAGAGCTGCTCTAATGAGCAACTGAGATCTCATTAAATCAAGTTATTAATTACCTTTCTGCATCACTGCCTCCGATGGATCAGAGGATTTATGTCTGCAGTCTCTCGTTTCATTATCATTCGCTCCCCAGTTATTACCTCTCGTTCCTCTCCTCCACAAACAGGAGTCCATCAGGGAGGTTTATCCAGAAAGCGTCCCGCTTCCTTCAGAATCACAGGTGCCGCTTGTCCAGGTGCTGATAAAAGATTCCTCCCAGATCTAAATGCTGCAAAAGCTCATTTCTAACCCCAAATGCCTTTATTTTTAATTGAAATTATGTTGAAACTGAGCGGCCAACGCTTGGAGTTCCTGACACAATGAGGTGAGACGTGCCTCCCCAGAGAAAAGGATACCGCACAAAGCAGGCTGGCTTCACAGAAAACATGGAGTATGCTTTGATTCCAGCGAGGTTAAAGAGGAAAAGGCATCAGAGTGTTCAAATAGACTTCTCTAAGGACACTTTCTGCAGAGGGACAGCATTGAAGGGCTAAAAGGAAAGAGCCTGAGGTGTTCCCCTGACCTCTAAACCCTCCAGATACCAGTCTGATGGGATCTGGTCGCATCCGTGGGAAGCTGGCCCAACACGCTAAGTCGTAGTTTATGCTTCCGCTGCAATTTAAGCATTTGTTCTTCAGTACCGATGAGCTCCAGCTGCAAACACAGCTGCTGCACCTCGGTTGCCATTGGTTACTGCCGTTAACTGTGACCGGAAGACAAAGCAAGGATTCGGCAATAACCTGAAACCACACAAACACACAGCCACTCCCCCTAGTGGCATGGCGGTGAACTGCAGAGCAACGCGTTCGAAAGCTCAGTGAAGACGTCACGTCGACGTTGTTCTGGAAGAGTACAAATCTAGCTTTAGTCGTAGTTTATGCTTTAACGTAATTTAATGATGTTGAACCCGTAGTTTAAGCTCGAATATAAATCTAGCTTAAAGCAGTCTTAACAACGCTGGCAACGTTCCGGACGACTATAAATCTGGCTTAAGACCCTCCCCACAACCCACAGGAGAAGACCCTCCAGAACACCTCCAGATGCTCTTTAACCACCTTGACTGGGTCAGAACTCATTCAGAGCACATTCTATGTTGGGCTTGTGGTCATAATGTTACGGCTGATCCTACATGCTTGATTTGATGTTTATATGGAAACTTATAAATGTCATTTTGTGCTGTTTAGGGTATAATCTGTCATTCATTGAGCTTTATGCTTTTATATCAGTTAAATGTTTAAAAAAAGATAAATTTGCATTCTGACGTCATCACATCGTCTTTAAATGATTTTATACGAGCGTAATGAGTAACCTGTGTGTGAAAAATAACACTTTCAGAAGCTCTTCAGCCTGTTAAAACTGTAAACTACAGTCTGTGGAGCTGAATCTGTAGCTGTCGGCTGAGCAGCTCAATGCAACATCACATAAACATCAGCGACTGGTTTCGGTTTTAATTGATATTTCTGCAGATGGACCAATTATCACTTTTAAATGGAACTGAACTTTAAAGCCTCAGCTTTGGATGCTCCGAAGCTCTCACCTTTGACCTCTGACCCCTTTCTGAACAGCTGCCATTTAATATCACAACGCGCTGATTGTTTTAATTGAAACTGGATTTCTTCTTCACTCTTCTCAAATATCTTTCAGTGATAAGGAGCCGTCCTTTGATCACTGATGTTACTGATTTAATTTAGTACCGAATGCTGTAAAAGAGAAGATTTTGTGACCCAGATATCATCTCATTTCTGGGGAAACATGCAGAAACATGAGTCACATCGGTTTGAAAATCGCAGGATCTGGAGCTGCATTTAAATTTAGCAAAGACAGATGGAGGGAATAAGAGAGTCAACCACACAAAGAGCAGAAGAAAAACGATCTGATCCCACCGGCAGAGCCAGCCTTTGATCCGACACCAATAACGACACTTCGGTGGAAGCGTGAAGCGCATCACTTCGTGACAAAAGTGTTGAGACAGTTGTTGTACTATTAAAATACTGAGTTTAATTGCATATGTGAGGAGAAAACTCAACGTTTTAAAAGGGAAACCTATAATTCTAGTTTAAAACAAATAAATAAAGTAGGAAATGAAGATTAAAATCATATTAAATTGATTGGCGCAAACATCAATAGTCAGAAAATATCAGCAAAGTAGGTCAGCTCTGGGAATATAGTTAATCTTTTCTGCCTTTAAACACAAAGAATAGGCATGAAATCCAATTAAGGACAGCGGTGCTGAATCCTGTTTGGCTTTAAACAAAGTAATTAAACAACAAGCATTGTTTAAATAGAATAGTGTCCATTTTACTTTAAAATATGAAAAATATTGTATTTTCACAACAGATGGAAAACAGAAGAGGATCCAAGACTGAACCCTGCGGGACACCAAGGATAGGAAGCTACTTAATGGTGTAACATCAAGTTTACGGTGTCACAAAGTCACAACTAGTTAAGTTTCACCAGGAAAAATCCCCCCAAAAAATCCCCACCACTCCTTCCTTCATCTTCTTATTCCCCATAAACCATCAAGAACCCTGAGGTCATCTGGAAAGTGTCTGCTAACGGTTTATAGTCCAAGGACAAAACATGGAAAAGCATCATTCAGACACTGTGCTGCTTATTTCTGGAACAAACTCCCTGAAACACTTAGATGTTGCTACTTTTAAATCAAGGCTCAAAACTTTCTTGTTTTGTCAGGCCTCTGAAATGTGATGATGGTCAGAGTTACAGATACTCTTCTATCTCCTTTTTTTCTTACCAAAGCTTTTATTAATTCTATCTTGCACTACTTCTGGTTCCGGCTGAGTAGATTTTACAGAAGGTTTTATTGTTTTGCTTTGTTTTACGTGTCTTTGCACATGTTTTTATCTTCTCATCCTTTTATTCTGTTATTTATTTTCCTGCTATGTAAAGCACTTTGAGTTGCACCTGTGTATGAAATGCCTATACAAATAAAATGGCCTTGCCTTCTTAATTAGCTGATATTGGCCAAAGATTGTCCTGCCTGTTGGCTCTGTGAGGCAGAGACGCTGCAATGTTGGCCTGAAACTCGGCTGGAATAAAGAGGAAGTAAATAAAATGAATTCAATTGCCTTGCTTCATATCTGGACTTCAACACTCGCTCATAGATCTGCTTTTTAACCGGAGTACACCTCAGAGATGCTCCCGACTCTGCTTAAACCATATTTGACGCTCTGGGAGCGAGTATCAGTTGGATATTTACATCGTTTAGTGTTTGTATAATTTCTCTCTGGGTTTGAACTTCCATCTTCCAGAACGACCTGCAGGGAGCTCCCCGCCTCGTTTGAGCAAACTGTTGATTTCATTTTGCTCAGCATCGTGCTCCGTGTGAAACTTCAGTGTGACCCAAGTCTAATGAGATCAGTGCAGCGTCAGCATCATCTGCATCCCACTCAGTTTGCACGTCACATGTTAATGTGCACAGTTCCTCAGTGTTTCAGAGGCTGGGGGAGGGCGAGGAAGAGGTTTGGACACAATCTTCTTCATTTTTTGCTATTTCCTGCTCAGCTTCCCAGGATGATGGGTCTGTGGAGACAATGTCTCTGTTTAAAAGATGGTCGATAAAAGCGGTGCTCAACCTTCATTCCCCTTCTTCTGTCTACTTAAAAAGTCTGATTTTGTTACCACTGAACTGTTTGAAGTTAAGTGATCTCAACTTTACTGCTAATCCACATCATTAAAGCTTAAAATGTAGACGTTTATCCATCATGATTCACTTGAACAGAGTTTAATTTGCTCCTGAAGCACGTTCATGTGCTAAATAATTTGGTGCATAAAGACACATGCACAGTCCCAGCAAAATATCTAATCTGCACTGGAATTGCTGCTCACCTTCTGGCATTTCTCCAGTTCTGGTTTGTGTTAAAAAAGCATCTTTTGGCTCTTTGCATCACTGCATTACGTCAGATTCAGGAGCCTGCAGGACGTCTCACTGCAGAGACTGAAGTGTCTCAGAGGGAATCCAAAAATCAGTTGTGGATGCGCTCTTCAACAACTCCATAAAGGCACTGGTCCACCAGATGACCAACGTACCCCGGTCGCCCCTTTTCATCTAAAGCGGTTCCAGCACTGGACCTAGAAGCGGCTCCAGCTAAGAACCGGGTTTGTTTTCCACAGTCAAAGAGCCGTAACAGAACCATGTCATCGCACCACTTTAATTATCTCCAAAGTATCTTTGATTTACAGTCACTGGATGTCTTACTATCACCGGTTTAGTTTAACGCTGCTGTTAAAACACTCTTTTAATGTTTTCACGTTCATTATGATGTCACCTCTTTGCTCCAGTGGTCTTCCTGCTTCCTTTCTCTTCTCTGTTCCTTTATAAATCTCCCTTTAATTTTCTTTCTGGATTGTGTGACCGCCCCATCAGACCGAGGCTCATGACCATCAGCAGCATCTGGACTCCTCTCATGCATCACATCATGTCTGCATCAGAGTCTAACCTCCCATAATTCGATTCTAATCTTACTCATCAAACTTTACTCCAATAATGCATTCTTCAGCCTTTCATCATTGCACATCTAATGAATTTGTGTTAATCGTTCATTTGAGCTGGTCTTGTTTAAGCAGTTTTACCACCTTTCAAACATGACTTCTTTGAAGCTTTTATCAGTGGAAATATTATAAATGTGGACTGTCAGCTTTTGTCTCAATTCATTTTCATCCTTTGCATTGTGTCACTAAACTGTAATTAATGCAACAATTAAGCAAACTTGAGTTTTATAATCCTAGCTGTCGGGGAGGTGCTGTGAACTGTAAGGTGCCAGTCGTAGTTATCACCACGGCCAGAAGAACACTTAAGGCCCGGATGTGTATCTAACTGTGTTGGTGCAGGCAGGTGGATGTGATTGGCAAGGAAAAGGATGAGAGGAGTTAGCTTAAACGGGTTTGTGTTCCTCTCTTAAAACAGTCTTACAACAAACAGAAGTTTGTTTGCGTTTTTTTCTGTCAATAAAGGAATAAAATTGTAATTACAATTATTCCAGTTGCTCACAACATGTTATCTTACACAATAAACAACTTGGATACGAACACATCCGCTTCAACATAAAGTAAACATCCACATTCAGGCCGAAATGACACGTAACGGCTAGCGCTAGCCTGTTAGCACTTAGCTGCTTCCATTAGCTACGTTCAAGTCACAAACAGAAGTGAAAGCATATCCTGACATTAAACTTAACAAACACTACTTGTTATTGACGCACAAACATAGCTGATGGCAGTATTCCTGCTGGTTTACTCTCTTGTAGCCGTTTAGCAACCATAGACTGTGAGCCACGCTGTGCGGACTCTCGGGCGGCGGGCAGTGATGACGTCACTTCCGCCGAAGTTTCCTCATAAACAAACTGCAGTAACTTGCATTATAAGTCAAACATCAATAACATTCAACAAAATAAGGCCAATAATAAGAGTCTTTTGTACAATAGCTCCACAATTTAGATATATTCACATATGCTGACCAACAGGAGCCTGGACGCTTTCAGCTGGAAAAGTCTCATACTTCCTTATCTGATCACCTCTGTCATACAAGTCATGAAAGACTGACAGTGTAACGATCAATGACCATCACAGAGATATTTAACATAGAAACTCATAGTTATTGAGTAACAAAACCAGCTCGTACATTCAAAGATTTCCAATTATTTCCAATTATCCTCAAAAGAAACAATAAAAAAACTGATTAAGCCTCGACGTGCACAATACTGAAGAGAATACTGTTGGTTTCTGGCAGAAGAAAATGCAAATGAGTCTCGGTTATTACATTTTTCATTTAGATTTAATGTTTTATTTCAAAATTAATGCAAAGAAATCCTCCAATAATAAAACCAAGTGTTACATGAAAATTAGATCCATGCCTGCTGGTGTACAAATGAACACAGCGTAAGATACACTGTGGATATTTAGTGAAAACAGGTATGAACACATACATTTAGCTTCCATCCATACACACAATGGATCGTATGCTGGAACTTAACAAGGGTCACAGTAAGAATCTGGGATATTATTTCCCCCTCGTTCAGTCTGCAGCAGGTGGCCTGGAGTAGAGACTGAATCTAACAAGAAGCATATGACTGCTGTCAGCTTCCCTCATGTCATCGAACAAGTACACAAACACATGCAGACAAAATCAGATGATGTATATATATGCCTTATTATAATGCCCTTTTTATCCAAAAAACAAGCTTGAATACAGAATATTTAGTTGAGTATGAGGTTATTTTGTCTCAGAGCAGCGAGTAAAAAATAGAGATCATCCAAAGACATTTATAGTTTTTTAATCAGTTACAAAGGATTTTAGTTTTCCTATAACACATAGGATATATACATCCATCCATTAGCTATAAAAACATTTAACTGAGGAAGGTTATGGGTGGTGAGGCTGTCTTAATGTATATCGGGCGACTGGTAGAGTCCAAACTGGGCAGGTTGCCAGTCCATCACAGGGTTCCCTTAACGGCACCAAAGTGGTTTCCTTTGCAAATCCACTTTATGTCCAGATTGATTTTTAGAATTTCTGGTCTGCAAAACACTAAATACAATTCCAGTTTTGCTGATTTGATCCTGGCACAGATGGCGGTCTCAGATTTGATTCTCAGTCTGATCGCTCTGACCAGCTCAATCTCACGACAGAATGTGTAATAGTTCCGCTTGCTCAAGACTCAAAGTGTTGGACTCAAATCAGAAAGGCTCACAAGTTATACATTTACACAATTATACAAACAATTACTATGTTTCTGTTCAATTATCACTCGGTTCCCGACAGATGCAGCTCGTGTCTCATTAAATCATCACTTGTTGTGAACTTCATCTCTCAGAGTTTCCGCATCTTTCTTCACATTCAGCCCAGCTGATTTGAATTTAAATGCATCACTGAGACTCAACCAAACCCTGAACATCTCACTCACTAATGAGTAAGATGAGGAGTTAAAAAGTACATTGATGATATACACTTCTCACTATTTATGTGTCATCATTCCTTTCACATCCTGTTTACACTGCCCTACAAGAAGCAGCATAAAGATATGTTTCCATCTCACCATAAACTGTGCCACTGCTGCTTGTTTGTGACATGCACAAATGCTCCTATTGTTCTGGTGAGGCTGGGCTACTCCTGAAGCTCTCTGTCTTCTCTTGCAGTGCTTTTTGGCAATAAGTCAGACATATTATTATGACATAGCTATTTTCATTGATTGGCAGTGCAAACTCTTCTTCTCTCTGCCTGTGGCAGGAATTGGCATCCTGAAGTTGCTCACCGAATATTTTTTGCGAGGCGCTTTCTTTTCTTCAGAAAAAGTTTCTTAAAGGGTCTGAAAAATCGCAACAACTCAACATATATGCATATTGACTCAGTGTATCTGTGCATATAGAGGGAAAGGGTTGATGCAGCGTGACTGTGACACAGAAAGAGAGGCTTGCTATTTTCTTATTGTAAGATTTACATAGAATATAATTCCCTCAACAGTTTTGCAGGATAACACAGGTTCCCTCTCAGTGTCTCACCACGGCTTTTTTTCCCTCAGTCATTCAGCCCCATTCCCTGCTGGTAGCTGGAAGGTTTTCCAATAAAAATGTCCTTGTGTTGATGTGATGGTTTGACACGTTGACTGAGGGACACGCCTCCTTTCTGACTGTTGGATTATGCTCTGAACGTGTTCTGATTCATGCTTTTAAGTCTCTTTCTTTCAGGAAATCAGATGCTTTCTTTTCAAAAGCTGGAAAAAAGAAATGTGAATGAGAGACATTTCCATTGTGTTTGAAGTGGTTAAACTGAGCTGCAGAGTCACCAGAGGGTGGCGGTAAAGACTACATTGGTAATGGTTATAATTCAATAGAAGAAGTAGTTGTCCTAACCGGAAACAATCCTTGAGGAAGAAAAAACAACAATAGTGAAAATGGACAAAGTTCTTCCATGGGAAGTACTTTAATATCTGGGAATATCTGGGATATCATATCATATGTTAGATGCCGGTCAGTCATATGACTTTGTTTGTCGGCTCAGATGGGAAACTGTTAGTGAGTCATGTAGTTTTATTACCAAAGTTGTTTAGTTTCCCCCTAAATTGAACAAAGTCTTCTTCAAAATGAGGAAAAAACACTTTGAGCAAGTGTTTGTATTAACTTTTTCCCATATTCTAAATGTGAATTTAAAAAAATGGCAATGGAAACCTGACAGGTCGGCTGCAGCCTGCAGACTGCACACAAGCCACCCAGTCCATCAGTAGAGCTATCTGGCACCCCAGATTCCTACTTTGTTACCACAGCAACCACACAGATGCATGTTCCATGTGTTTTCGACATCAGATCTATGAAAGTGTGAAGAACACATTGAGACAAACTCCACACAGAAAGGCTCTTGTTGTCCACCCAGAGCTGCATTCCAGAGCAGCAACAAACTATTGCACCACCTTTTATTTCTGGCAGTAGGGAATCAAACCCCCGTTACTTACTTTCAACAGTGAAGATGGAAGCTCGGGATCAGTACTGTCGCCTCACAGCGAGAGGGTCCCAGGTTCAACCTCCAGCTGGGAGGTGGCATGTTGGCGTGACCAAGAACGTGGCCTAGTGGCCTAATGGATAAGGCATCAGCCTCCGGAGCTGGAGATTGTGGGTTCAAGTCCCACCTGGGTCGTTTAACTTGTATTGATTCAATATTGGCTGACACTTTGTGTTAAGCCATAACGCTCTTGCATTATGTCACAACTGGGTCCCTCCGTTGGTCCCAGGATTGTCGTCTAGCAGCTCCTACACCACGCCTAAGACAATCCAAACTCTTTGGGATTGCATAGTGTAGGTATGATTGCCACCTTCCATGTCCTGAGTTCAAATCCCCTGCATGAAAGGTACTACCTCCAGTAGGGGTCCTTAGACATTACCCTTTACCCTAAATGCCTACCTGTAAGTTTGGATAAAAGCGTCTGCTAAAATGCATAAACATAAATGACATAAATAAAACATAAAACATGTATGCGTGGGTTCTCTGCGGGTTCTCCCATGTGGGAGACCCCTGCATGAAAGGTACTACCTCCAGTAGGGGTCCTTAGACAAGACCCCCTTACCCGGGTACTCCAGCCTCCTCCCACCATCCAAAAACATGCATGTGAGGTTAACTGCTGTCTCTAAACTTGTCCTTAGGAGTGATTCTGCATAGTTGTGTGGCCCTGTGATGGACTGGCGACCTGTCCAGGGTGCACCCCGCCTCTCGCCCAGTGACTGCTGGGATAGACTCCAACCCCCCCCCCATGACCCGACCGATGGATTAAGTGGGTATAGAAAATGTTTGGATGGAAGCTCGGTTTCTGTATTGTGTGCACATTTTCTTTTATTCGCTCCTCCACACAGAAATAAGCACTTACACAGACTGTAGAACGTCCAGAAATAGCTGCCAATTTTCTCCTTTCGTAAATGAGGTATTGTAAAGAGCTGTCACATCTGGAGCAACACTGCTCAGAGTGAAAGACTGCAGCAGATGTGCGCAGAGAGCGTTGTCAACCAAGGTGCTTATTAAAGCTGTCAATGCAACACCCCCTTAAGAGCGTTTCAGATGATACTTTCAGCTACAAATTCCTTTCTGTTCGCAGGAAATAAAAATCTTTCATGGCACTTTAAACCTGGTAATTCTGCTGTGTCATTCTACATAAACACAGAAGTGCACAAAACAACAAATATGGTCGTTTTTTTATCAGATTCACACAAGGTTTTTCTTTTTTCCTCATGGCAGTTTATATTTAGTGGAGATATATAGTGCAGTCATTCTTAGAAATCAAGCTACACACATTCTTAACGGGGCAGCAAATATGCATCAAAAGGATCTGTGCTGTATGACAGCTATGAGTGAGCAAAGACAAATATATACACAGCTTATTCAAATGTTGTGGATACAGATAGGTTGACATATAACCACATAACATCATGTTGTTTCAAGTCATACTTTTTACTTTAAAGGGGAACTCTGGTATTTTTAAACCTTATTTCTGACACGAAATACGTTCATCTACTCACCGAGAACAGTTTGGTGAAAGTCGGCGTCCTTCAGAAGATATTTAGATAACTGGAGATCCATATAACGGAGTGAACGGGGCTTAGAGGATGCAGCCTCTAAATAAGGCATTATCTGTCTTTATTTCACCAATACTTTAAGAAGAATGAATGAATGAACGTGTGCTATAGCTCTGTTAGCTCATAGCTGCTGTTATGTGGCTACTTGCAGCTATAGGAGAGCTAACGGAGGGATTTCTACACAGGCACTCTACTGGGACCACTTCATCCACACGCCCCCCTGCAGCACAGCTTATTCACTCCGTGCTCTGTGACAGTCGGCTAACTTCACACAGAGTTTGCTTCTGATAGTTTTGTGCAACATGGCAGGATATTTATCAGATTTTGACAATGTGAACGACGACTTTGAGTAAGATGGACGTTCTTACCGGAGTGAATAAGCTGTGCTTCAGCCATGCGTGTCGATGAAGTCGTCCCAGTATAGTGCCTGTGTAGAATTTCATGCCAGAAATAAGGTCTAGGTTTAAAAATACCAGAGTTCCCCTTTAAGGCCAAAAGCAGCAAAGCTCAGCTGAGACTTTTTGTTTGGTTCCTCCCTCCAAATGAATATTAAATCTTGGACAAATACCACTGAAATATTTTGCATTTGGGAATAGGTTCAGGTTCAATATAATATGAAATTTGTAATCAGTTTAAAATGTTTCTGCACAACTGTTTTAGAAGGGCACTTAAGTATGATTTTACATTTTTTACCATTTTATGATAAATATTTGATATATTTGATAACCATTTCTAAACACTTATGGGATAAACTACATTATGTGAGCAAATACATAAAAAATTACAAATAGATTAATCTTGAATAGGCATAAAAAATGCACCTTACCTTCGAGGTGATCATTTTTGAAGACCAAAGCTCCAAACTCCTCTTTTAACATAACACTAAGACACAGTTCCAGCCGTGATCAGCATCTGAAAAATGCAGAAACTGTTCATTGTGAATTCTGACTGCTGCTGGAACAAAGTTGTCTGACGCTGTAAATCTTGTCTTCTCTTCTCTGGCTTCGCTTCCTGCTCATAGCAGCTATGTGACCACACACAACCATTTGAAATATGCTCTTTTATCTCAACATAGAATTCCTAAACCAGTAGAATTTGCTGAAATACTCCCCAAACTTTCCTGACACCTGAACACCTATAAGTACAAAAGACCTGTTAGCTTAAACCACAAGAACCCAGGACGTTTCAGTACTTTAAAACTAAAAATAATAACAAACAAAGGCTTAAACAGTCTTATGACTGCTAAATTAATGCATAATTACAGAGTTTATAGAGTTCTGGACTACACTGTGTGACGGACATTTTCTGATTTATTCACAATTTGACAGCTTTTGTTGGGTCATAAAAGATGTGGATTCATTATTAGGACATTAAGACATTTCTACAGCATTAATAACTCAGTGACTGCACAGGTTTGTTCACCTTTGAGCTGCTTTCACTGAGCCTGACAGACGACACATGCGTGTTGGTTATTAATTCCACGATACACCAACTCTACCTTCACCACCTAACGTGTAGCATGTAATGTAGAGTCAGTGCTACGCTCCGCTGCCCTCCTCCAGGCTCTTGATCATCAGCCATCTCTTGATTTTCCTGTTCAGGGTTAAAAAAGGGCAACAGATACTGAAGTCTGTTGATGAGCGGCAAACACAAACATATCCCCTACAGCCTTCTGTTTGAATCTGACCCAGCTTGTGATGATCGTTCTCCTTTGTTATTATTAATGATATAATGGGTGTTTGCATGTAAATATGATGTGAAAGCGGCAGCGAATCACGTTGCTCCGCCACCGGTTCAGCTTCTCTCAGAACAAACAGTCTTGCTGCTTATCAGCTGAATCTGGAGTGCTGAAGAAAGTCGAACTGCACGTGAAAAACTCCTGAAACTTTTCCTGAAGGACGCTGTCAAAAACAAATTAGCCTGCGGAGGAAGGTCAGGGAACGCCTCTTCCCATTACAGCTTTAATTTGTTCTTTATGTGGGAGTGAAATACGATACATGTGCCCGTCATGCGTAAGTGAGTTGTCACGTAACTAATCAAATCAGAAGCTCTGGCGTGTTCCAGTCTGCTTGATTTATTGATAATCACACAAGAGCCAAAAAAAAGAGGTTGCTTGTGTGCGATGGGCCGTCTGTTTGTGGCTTCAGTCCTTCCTGTTGACTTTGACTGGACTTTTTAACATTTTTTAATGTGTTTTGGAAATAGTTTTATCTTGATTGTGCTTCTGTAATCTCAGACCTCCACCTGAGAGGAAGTAGCATCTTAATGTGCATGAGGAGTCTGCAGGTTTCAAGAGTTCAGTCCTGAGAAAAGAACTCATCAATGAGATTTCTGGAAAAATAAAGAAAAGATTTAAACTCAAGACTTCACTCTTAAGCTTAATGGCTTTTTCCAAAATTCAGGACCATGGACAGCGCAAGTCAGTGGCGAGATGATTAAATCAGAGAAAGTAGACATATTATGCCTTTTTTAAACAATTTGACAGTTCTCTGAGGTCTTAGAGATGTTTGAAACAGGCTTTGGTCAAGATATTTGCTGGCTCTGTTTTAATATCTTTGTGAGAACAGTATCTTCGGTGGGGCTCAAACTCGCACTTCTGATGAGGTCAGCAGCTTTTGTAAATACAAGAATGTCATAAAAATAACTTTAACACACCGAGAGCGGTACAGGGCATTCAGCGTAGCAACAAGAGCTGTTGTGTTGGAAGCACTCCTTATCCACACAGCTGCACAGGGACGGCTGGTATAATTGGGCTAACAGGGCTCAGCCTACATTATTCAATAAAAATTAGAATATAATATATAAATGTCAATAAAAACTTTAAACAAATTGTTTTTTAATTTTTGATCAGAGGCGGAGCAAAATCTGGTCTGAAACTCATGAAATCGGTGAAAATGGGCTAATTATTTACAGCCCAAGCGAAGCAACTGAGTTACACTTGATTTTTCTTCAACATTTGAGTGACAGGTTGCAAGTCCCGCCCCCTCCATTTGGGCTAAATCTGTACAGCCCAAAGCCAGCAGATTTGGGCCAATCACAGACGACTCCACTTGATTGCGTGTGTCGGGCGAAACTTTGACATCGGCGTTAACAAAGTGGATTATTTACTTTCGAATCCGTTTTCTTCAATGTCCTTAGGTGAAAAAAGTAGGGGCACATCATCCAAAGGATATCCAAATTACACAGAAAGAAAAGCGCCAAAATCGTAGCTTTTGTGTAACTTGGTTTGAGAGAAAGGCTAACGTTAGAAAGGCTAACGGCTAACGTTAGAAAGGCTAACGGCTAACGTTAGAAAGGCTAACGGCTAACGTTAGAAAGGCTAACGGCTAACGTTAGAAAGGCTAACGGCTAACAGCTAACGTTAGAAAGGCTAACGGCTAACGGCCTCTTGAAGCTTCTCTTCAGATAAGGTAGACCCCCCCATTAATGTCACACAGATGGAACATTTTGTGGAGTATTTCTTTTCAGGCTCTCTTAACGTCTTTCTGGAGTGTTTTTCTGGAGTTACTATTTTAGTTTTGTGCTGATGTTTGGATTACTGTGCTCCAAAGCTAATTGCAATCGGCTATAAGTCTGGTTTGACCTTTTTTTAAAACCTTTTATGGTGTGAAAGTATTTGTATTTCCAGAGATGGTAGATGGTATATTTTCCATCAGTGCATTCTTCTAAATAGTGTTTTGGTGGTTGGTTGAAAAGGCCCGTGCTGTTGTGTTGGACACCTTTTATGTTGAAATACAACTACTTGACTTTTATAATACATTATCCGACCCATTCAATGTCACCACAAGCCGTCACTGCAGCTGCAGCAACAGAATTATACTGTTTATTTGTTATAACAGTTATTTCCTTAACTCTTATCACCTCGTACAAGCAGTACTCAGATGATTTTTTTATAAATTAACAGGAGAAAACAGGGGAAACAGATACTGCACTTTGTTTTTGAGGAAGGGTTTTTCATGCTGTAGCACTTGAATCCTGACATGCTTTCACACGGCTGACTGAGTACACCATTGACCTGAAGGGAGGGAAACAGTAACTGTGACTAAAGTGGCCAGAATAGCACGCTTGGTGAGAAAAATCATAAATTGTCTGTCAAATCTTTAAAAATGAATTGTTGATTATGAAAGAATAGTTCCTCTCTGAATGTGTTTGTCATGCAGCAGTTAAGTGGGAGGCATCGAACCCTTTTTCCCTTTAAGTTGACCACAAAAGTCTTTCATGAGAAAGTTTAATCTTAAAGGAATTTAAAGTTTAAAGCAATGGAAAGCGAATTAAAGGATGAAGTGTTTGGAATTAAACATAATTAAGCCCTCATTCTGCAACAAGTTGGTAAAACAAGTTGGTTTTATTCTGGTTCCACAGGTTCTCGACAGAATTAGGTCTTCAATCAGAACCTCTCTCTCAGAAATGGAAGATAACTGCTGTGCAGATGAAATCGCAGTCTTCAGAGGACCGGGAGTGTTTGGACAGCACCAAGGCCCACAGTGAGGGTGAAAATGTTGAATTAAATAATGATAAAAAAGTTATTTAAACTAGCATAAGATATGGTCCAAGTTCACAAAATAATTCCCAAAGTTTAAGCAAGAAAAAAGGCAAGATGCAGCGATCCAATCTGAGGACAGTTGTCCCGGTTACAGTCTGATACTCACAGAAATTAAAGGAATAAACCCTTATAAACTGTATATTTTCCAAACTTAATATCCTCATTCATCCAAATCTACTAAAACTGCTTTGAATTATTACCAAAAGAACAAAAATGGAATTTGCTGCCTGTCATTTATTGCAGTTTAAATGTAAAACGATGAGTTTGCAGCTCGTATGATTGGCCAGCACCACTGTGCACGTGCTGTTGCATGAATTATGTCACAGCTGCATCTCCTAATGTTATCCCAGGGAGCCACAGAACCAACACAGACCTGCCCAAGTGGAACTTTTGAACTGCTGTGACCAAAGTTTATCGATCATTTCCAAACTTAACCTTTCACACTTTTGCTAAATGCCAAAAATGTTAACACAAGCTTTAAAGATCAATAAGTGAAATTCCCTGTTACTCGGGTCTCCACAGTACAAAGACATGTTTGTTAGACAGATGAAGCTCTGATAAAATGCCTTTCAGTGACGAATCATTCACAGTGAAGCAGGATGTTGGATCCTGGCTGTTTGCAGCAATGATTCGTGGGCTGACTGTTTAACACAAAGCATTTGGTACCCAGAATGACTTTTATATTGACAAACTGGTTTGGTTACAGGCTAAATAAATGGAAATGGATCTGGGAGGAAGAAGCCATGATGTGTGATATGCTGCTCTGGTAACTTTCGAAAACTAACAGGCTGTTTATAGACAAATTCAGAGGAGCCTCAAAGAGACTAACGACATACAGAAAATTATTACTCCCAGTTATTATTGCTGCCAAAGGTGGTTCTACAAGCTGCTGAATAATGGTTTGTGCTTATTTTCTCACGCACTACCTCAGCATCTTAGTGTTTTGTTTTATGAATAATGACACGTTGTATTATGGGATGTATTTCTCTCGTGGAAACGACCAGATGATTTTTTATCAAAAGAGCGTGTATGTTCTTCTTCACTTATTCTGACTTTATAACCAAAGTCTGAGTCTCTCAGACATTTAGCCGTGAGAAAAAGCACATTTTGGGGTTTGGGATGTGCTTTAATCAGCATGCTTTAGCACCAAGTTGAACTGGGTAGAGTACAGATTGTTAATATTATAGTGTAGCACAATATTGTGAATAAATAGCATGTTGCAGCTATAAAGTAAGTAAATGTGGGTGTAACTTCATGCCTCCATCTGTTTCAACAGCCAAATTAGCTTGGTTTGACAGCTGTTTGGTTCACAAAGAAGGTATTTCTCAGTTTAATGTAACATTTGTTTTTAGTTGCATGATTTAGTTTCCTTAACATTCCCAAAAGTGTGCAAAATGGGATCATTTGAGGGACCTTTGCAGGTATCAGTATCCCCTGCATGTATGGACTGTTCTTGTCAGTCTAAGCTAAGGGGAACCACAGGCTAACATGGGGTGAATGTTCTGTGCTTGTTGGGATGCTCCAGAAAATTTCATGTGACTGAACAGTGTGAAAAAGTATAAAAATGAAAAATGAATGAACACGTGCAGCTGCTGGCTCACATGGAGTCTGTTGGCTTTTCAGTCATTTATGTTTCTTATGAACAGGAGAATTGTTGTTTCCGATCAATCTGCACATAAAGCAGATTCTATGGAACCTGTTTGGACACAGAGGGACACTTTAGCACCTTTACAAGGATGAATCCTGACAGGTGCATGCCCAGAGGATGCTGGTTTACGGCTGGAGAAACGTAAAGCCTCCAACACACACACACAGATCGTTAGGTTAGGTTTAGGAATGAATTCTGTTGCTGTAACCCAGCATATTTATCTTTTCACTTGGAACACGGAGGACATATGATAAAAATGTGCAATTCATTCTTAATTATCATAAGAAGCATTTGAAAGACCTTCTTTGCTGTCCCTCAGAGTTGTGAGCTTATTGAGTCGGAGCCGCTGCCACAGATCACTGATTCTCTGAGAGCAGCAGAGTCCCTTTGTGGGATTTGTGGGATTCTTATTTGCCTCCTTTAGAGCTCAGTTACACCTGCATCATTGGAATAAAACATGATCAGTTAGATTAGGAGAAAGCTTTGGTGAGCTGCTGAATTGCATTGGTTTTTCCAGGTGTTTTGGTTGCCACTCACAGTCCAAAGACAGTCCAAAGTTTGTCTGTGTTAGCCTTATGAGGGACTGGTCCATATTTAGCTTTATGTTTATGCATTTAGCAGATGCTTTTATCCAAAGTGACTTACAGGTAGGCAGTAAGGGTAAGGGGGTCTTGCCTAAGGACCCCTACTGGAGGTAATACCTTTCATGCAGGGGATTTGAACTCATGTCTCCCACTACGCTATCCAGCCCCCTAATCACTATTTGACATTGTTTTTCTTCTTTTCTTCTAATCTATGCTCTTCTTCTTCTCTATTCTCTGCTCCTTGGTGCTGACATCAGGCAGGACTCGAACCAGGGTCTTCTCCACAGGTAGTTCACGGTCTCCGACAACTCCATCACGCCACCGAGCCCTCTTGGCTTTGATTTTGGCGCCCATTCACCACGGATCACCACATGTCACAGTGTTCATTTCCATCCAAAGTTGCAATAATTCTTCCCAAAGATCTCATTCTGAAGATGGAAGAATCTTGAAGATTCTCAAATGTTTAAATCTGGTCTCTGCGGCGGTCAGTTATTGTGTCAAAATGACGTCTCGTGCTCCCTGAACCCCTCTTCGGTACATTCAGGTTGTCATCTGACCACATTTGATCGAACAACTGCAGCCAACGCAGATGCTTTGCTTAGTTAAATCCAGCTGGTGACTTATTTGGCCTGTTTGTGCATCTTTGCTACGACCTACGGCAGCTTTTTATTAGTCTTTTTCTGTTTTGACCCATTACATCACAGACTAAATTAACTGGCTGCAAATTGGTACTTTGTTGAATGGTGAATTAGGAAGTTATTGCATGTAAATACGTGCACACAATAACTTGTGCTCATTCTTTATTAGCACTGCTGTCCCCTCATACATAAAAAGATAGGCAGTAATAATTAGCTACATGAATACGGGTGAATATTGCCACACTTTTTTACCTGAGACTGGCTCTGCTGCATCAATACTCTCCACAGGACAGATTATGGTGAAACTATTGCACTGAAATGTGCCAGAACTGTTTCTTAATGAGGTAGACAAAAGGTGGAACTAGTTTTGTGTTTACACTTTGAGAGAAATATGTTCTAGTTGCAAAACTTTTTATTTTATTTAACTGTGCAAAATCATCATATATCATTCACTACTTTTCTCCTAAAGTATTCTCTGGGGTCATTAAACCTCTCCACGTTAGCTAAGAAGCTGTGCTGCGGCAGTTCATTGGGCTTAAGAGCCTCATTTTCTTTGTGTGAACTACGCTTTCAGTATTTAGGTCAAAGCTACCTCCGTCTCACTGTGAAAACAAGCCTCTTCATCTCTCTGCATAGCTTCTTTTCTTCCCAAACAGCCGTGCAAATGCATTGAGAAGCTTGTGTGCACATATAGCAGGTTGCACATAGATGGTATATATAAATACACTCCTAAATGCACATGGAGCACATTCTGCTCTCCATCACCCAAACAGCTGCAGACACAAAACACTCTCCTTCTTCTGCATCTCTTTTCCTCCCGCTCCTCTTCGCTATCTCATTGAATCTCCCTCCGTTTTCCTCCTCTCCTTCCTTTCTTTCCCTCTCTCGCCTGTCAGCCGAGCAGCAACGTGAATCAGCGTTTGACGCCCCCACGCTCCGTCTTTTTTCATTGCTCCATAGAGCGAAGGCAGAGAGTGGCACTGATAACGGTGAGCAGGATGGGATGAGAGCACAAATATCACCGGCAGGTTTTAATTACATGGACGAGGTTTGACAACCAACACAATCCACACCACAGGCACATACATTGGATGGATGGATGGAGAGATGGAGAGATGGATGATGGATGGATAGACGGATGGATGGATGGAGAGATGGATGGATAGATAGATGGATGGATGGATAGATTGATGGATGGATAGATGGATGGATGGATGGATAGATAGATGGATGGATGGATGGATGGATGGATAGATAGATGGATGGATGGATAGATGGATAGATAGATAAATGGATGGATGGATAGATGGATGGATGGATAGATGGATGGATGGATGGATAGATAGATAGACGGATGGATAGATGGATAGACGGATAGATGGATAGATAGACGGATAGATGGATGGATAGATAGATGGATAGATGGATGGATAGATGGATAGATAGATTGATGGATAGACGGATAGATAGACGGATGGACTTTTTTCAGAAAGGTAGCTCATTCCACTGTCAGTCTGTTCAGTTTCCGTTCATCTGACTTGAAAACGCTCCCCATCACAAGGACACGTTGCCAGACACAACACGTTCGATTTGCTAAACTCAGCGGAACAACTTGACCCCATCTAACACCTTTGTGACAAACTGGAACGCTGATGTCAGCGTTGAACTGGCTAACGCTGACATCAGAGTGGGTGCGAATCTTTAAAGACAGGTTCCACCGTCTTCTGGAGAGACTGAGACCAGAGGAGAAAAGGCATGCAGCCACATTTTTTAAAGCTATAACCAGGTATGTCACAGTAACAAAAGCCACTTTGAGTTAAGGTGAGGAAGAAATGCTTTGCCTCAGTCTATTAAATATCACCACAACCTACAGCCCAGTTTGTGCCCCTCATGCTGTAGCATAGCGTCAGTTTTAGTGCTTATTTTCTGTATCATTTGCTCTGCGTACAACCTCAAATAGCCTCTTTAAATGATCCACGAAAAGGCCTCCAAAGAATCTTTTTCCAGTTATCATACATGTAATTAATTGGTTTTTGTAGGCCCATCTTAGTTGTGGACATTGCAAACATCTGCAAACTTCAAAAGTTTAGATTTGATTAACTATTAAGGTAAAACAAAGTGAACTTTTACTGCCATCCCTTCCATCTACAACTATTCAGAGAGACGAAATGGCGGAGCTCAGGATCTACAGTTGGAACATACAGTTTAAAATGCACACAACAGACAAGTAAGACTGCAACTAAGTGGAAAAGAAGGCTCTGAGAAGCATTAATGTTCACTTTAAGCAGGAAACAGTGTTCACAGTTTCAAGGGAAATGTGATTCCATGTCCTCGGCCACATTAGATGATGCTGATCACCTGAACCGGTTCTGAATATATGGACACCACTGTGCAAAATGGCTGTTGTAACGATTGAAAAGTGCGGGCCGTGCAGGACGTTACCAAAGTGAAGCTCTGTGCACGCATGTCCGGGTCAAATAAGTTGATCTAATCTGAAACCGGTGCCCGCCTCAGCATCCAGAACAAGTCCAAAAGAAACAGGCAGCAACCTGTTCAGAGTGCTCTGGCTGCACAAAAATGAATGCAAACACACTCTCTCGGGTACATTTAGTTATATTAACATGTAATATACATTTATTGCCTCTTAACAAATGGTTTTTAACACATTTAACGGCCTGTTTAATGTTGCACTGAAGTGAATGCTGCTGAGATCCAGATAACTTCAGTTACGATTAATGCACTAAACATGAAGTAGTCTACAACACAAAAGGGTTTCCATAGTTAAGATATCTATTTTTTTTTGCAATTAGCACAGAAAATGGCTGTTTGCTATTAAAAGGCTTAACTTTAATAACTTAAATAAACAATGATGAGCAAGAAGGGAACTCTGACAGTGTACCAAGGTCAATGCTCCGTTTTATAGTTATAAAAGGCAATAATCCAGGTCTGCAGGAAAAGTTCATTCTTAGTATTGAGCTTAGTGTGTTTTCCATAATCGAGCAAACGAACAGACAGATGAACAAAAGGCAGTATCACTCAAAGCACTGCAAAAAAGTCACTCATTTTTTTAAATGTTGCCAGCAAAACTAAATACAGTTGCTGGGATTTACTGAAAATGTGCAAAAAATACTGTAAATTCAGCCTGAACCCTCTGAGACGAGCTTTCTGTCATTTCTTTAAGGAGTCTTCAGGAATAGTTCTCCAGGCTTCTTGAAGGACATCCCAAAGCTCTTCTTTGGATGTGGGCTGCCTTTTGTTCCGTTCTCTGTCAGATGATCCCACACTGCTTCAATAATGTTGAGGTCCGGGCTCTGGGGAGGATTCATCCCTCCATAAGACCTGTTGCCACTGATTTTCAGTCCACTTCTTGTGTCATTTGGCACAGCTCAGCCTTTTCTCCCTGTTTCCCTTCCTTAAGAACGGCTTCTTGACAGCCACCCTTCCATGGAGACCATTTCTGATGAGGCTTGGGCCAACAGTAGATGGATCAGCTGAAGGTCCAGATGCATCTCTCAGGTCCTGTCAGGTCACAGCTGGATTTTTTCCTCTTTCTTAAGGACATCACTTTCAGATCCTGTTCATCTGCTGTAGATAGTTTTTTAGGCCTGACTCTTCTTCTTTTGTCCTCCACTTTGAGGAGGCTGAGTTTTGCCTCGTTTTTTGGGTCAATATACCATTTAAAATTGGTTCTTTGCTAACTTGTCGGTTATTCCAAGTGAAACTTAGAAAGACCTTCAGAAAGCCTGAAGAACTAGTTATCAGACAATCTGACAGCTCGGAAGCAAAATATAAAGAAACTGGAACACATACAAAAGGGAAAATAAACATATGCTCCTTCTGAGGATATACGCATCTATTCACAATTCTAACAATGCAGTCTGAAAAATAGGTTAAGTGTGTTTTTTATAATAGTTAAAAAGATCCAGAGGACCAGCGGGACATGAAGAGATACTCTGTGTGTGTGGATAAAAGCATCAGTTAGAAGATCGTGTGTTGAATAAGTCAGAGGAGTGACTTTAAATCTACAGTATAGATGCTGACAAATGATCACGGCCTGAGTCCGAACCCCCACTGGGATGTGAAACCAGGGGACAGCATCGCCCATGTGAATCCAGCAGGATGCACTCAGAGGCTTTCAGTTTGGGTGAAACTGCACCGCAGAGTTAACACGAAGCTTTAACTGCAAACATTGTGAAGTGACCATAAAGAACGATGTAACACGGACTAAACTATGCATTTTTTAAAAAGGTACATGAACTCCATCCAAATGGAGACCTTATGAAGATGTGGTGGGAATGAGAGTCGGTGTCTCCATCATCGGAGGAAACATTGCCCTTTGGGTTGGGAGTCTTTGCTCTGAGGAAAGCAGTTAAAGTATCTCTGGGCATCATCTCAACTCCTTTGTTTTCCAAAGACCAGTGAGGGTGGCTGCTGATGCTCTACGGTTCCTACAGGAAGTGGCTCACACAGGACATTTTAGGGGAGTTGGACAGCAAACCCTGTTTGGTCTGGGATAGAAGATGTCGTGATCATCTTCCTTCTTGCTTCTGGTTGTTTTCTCCTCCGTCCTCTTGCCTGATTTTCCCAGCTACCTCCCCTCTGCCCACCTGCTCTCTTCTTAATTAGCTCACCTGCTTTCACTCTTTTTAATCACCTTGCCAAGCGTTTGTAGTCCTTGGTCTTCAGAGCTCATCGATCCTCATGGCCAGCCTGATTCTTATCCATGACCTGCTCTGTTGCTATTTATGGTTAATTATTCCGCTTTGTGGTTTTTGTGCTTCGTGTCTATGCAGCAATTCCAGTTTATTAGGTTCTTAAATTTCCTTTTTAGCCCTTTTCGGATTCCTGTAAATGTCTGCACTTTGGATCTTTATCTAACTCTAAAATAACACCCCCAAAAGAGGACTCAATTAAAACTACCGAGAAGCATTCCAGCCAGCCACAGCCAGCCATCTATCTGTCCAATGATAGGTCAGCCCTCGTAACTGCTGGTGGAAAACAAAGACGTTCGATCCTTCAGCCTCGGTGGTGACTTCTTTGTCTAACCCAGCAGCTTACTGCTTCAGCTTGGCACCCAAAAGTCAGCTGATGTTTGCATCTGTATCCATGCTGCAGCCTTGATGGTGAAAACAGGACCGAGCAGGGTGAGATGCTGAGCTAACGCTGTAATTTACTTCCCTTTTTCGTGTTCTTTCCTCACTGGTTTAACAGCAGCGGCTTTGGGCTTTGAATTATACCTGCGCCGTGCAGCTACATCCCAGCTCCTGACCTGTGGCAGCTTTCCTGGTTCTTTAGGAGGATTTATATGGTTTTTATCCCCTGCTTTTATGGCACCGCTGTTATGTATCAAAGGTATTTGTAAAAGGGATGAGGAAAGACTGCTGAGGCAGAAACAGCCGGAGGTATGCGACCCACAATCCCGTCAGAGTTTTATCGCTCCTCAGCTGTATCCTAAATGTAAATAAATGCCTTCATGTGGCCGAAAACTTCTCCCATCTTTATTGTAAAGGACTAATAACTTTATCAGTGGAAAAGCATTTGCGTTTTATAGTTTACATCCATTTTAAATGATGCTACAGTGTTAGCTGCTGACATTCCTGGTTTCACTGGTGCCTGAAGTTTGTAAGTAAATTATATAATATAAGAATTTTGCAGTAGGTTTAGTCTACAACCTGTTTTTAGGTTGTTTCAGAACACTTTACTGGTTTAATTGGGTTATATTCATAGGAAGTCATAAAGCTGTTGCTGGTATCTCTCATTAAATAATTTAGTATTGCACATAGACAGTCATTTTAAGTATGAAGCTAAGTAAGGCATTACAGGTACCTGCATCTTGTGTAGGATTTATTGGTGAAAAGATACTGGTTATTATATTATATATATATATTTATATTTCAGGGGACTAACAGGGAAAGAGAGACAGAGCCAGGCAGAGGAGGCAGTGGTTTAGATCAGCATGAGGAGGAGCTTGGTACCTGCCCACACCAGCCCAAAACCCGCTTTATTGAAACTCAGTCCCTGAAAAATAAGAATAAGCTACAGAACTACTGGAAGAGCATAACTGTAATTGGTAGGTGTGTTTAAGGTCAGTAAACAGTAAGCAACTAACCAAAACAAAGTGGGGGGGCAGTCACCGTCTCGGAGAAATTACACTATTCCTTTAGATGTGAATTTATATGGTCAATGTAGTCCTCTAAACTATGTTCTAAATGTCCAATTTTTCATATATAAATATAGAATTGTAGATAATGCACTTAACAAATTCTTTTTATTTGGACCCCCCCAATGTCTAAACCATGGTTACGCCCTTGGGTTTAGTCTGCAACCTGTTTTTAGGTTGTTTCAGAAGACTTTACTGGTTTAATTGGGTTATATTCATAGGAAGTCATAAAGCTGTTGCTGGTATCTCTCATTAAATGAAAAGAATCCACTGAAAATGGGATTTTAAAATGATTTTTAGACATCTAAACATATTTGTGTCAAAGGGCCTTCATGATGATACAACCTTCTACATCGGGCTTGTTTCTCAAGCTTTTTATGATCTTCTGTGATGATCTTTTGTCTGATGGAAGGAGTTTGGTCCTAATCAATAAAAAAGGTGAATGATTTCTCATATTTGTGTGCTGTAGAGTTAGATGAGGATACATCTCCATCTGTGGCTTTGTGTGACACAGCAAACTCCAGTTCTCTGCTGATGTCCCTGCATGTGATGCACTGCACCCACTGTTGCCCACAGATGGCTGATATCAGACATGGTAAGACTGGGAGAGACATGGAGGGAAAAAAGTGTCAATCTGACTATTTTAATTGTGACCACAGAGTGTTAAAATGACTTGTTTTGACTTCAGTGACATTATTTAACACAAAGAGGGCTTCTTTATGGGTCTGGCTTGTGTTAACCACCTCGTCCTTAATCCATCACCTGAAGACTCACAGAAGCAGTTTGTTTAATTGGTTTTAAACGTCACATTTACACGGAGGAGGTCATGTCGTTGGACTCCACCTCTTCATGCATTATGATGGATTCAACTGGCTGAGGGAGTCTCTCCTGTGAGCCCGAGGCCAGACGTTTACCCACAACATTCATCCCGACTTTGTCCCATGTTCTATTAGTCAAGCTGCCATCTTTTCATCTGGACATCCTCTCTAATTGGCTATAATGATCTTAATAACTCTCATTTCACTAATGCTCTAATGGACGTGTGTTTCTTTGTGAATGAGTCACCCTCATTAGTCCATAAAGGAGGTCCACTTTTTTGGACTGTTGGTGATTTTTATCCCTGAGTCTCTCTCGCTGTCTCTAATGCTGGATAATGGTCCTCGTGGCATGCACTAATGAATGGAGCGCGTATGTTTTAAGTGTGTGTCAGAGGGTGTTAATGTGCTTCTGTCAGACTCACAGAGACGAATCACAAGTTCTGTGTCTGCGTTCGTGTTGGTCTAAAAGAAAGATTCTTCTTTTTAAGCGTCGCGTCACTGCAGCCACAGCTCTGGCTGAAGCATTAACCGACGCTCATAAACAGGACAACAGAGCCTAATTAAACCATCCATCTTTTATTCACCCTGTCCAACTTTAGCTGTGCTTTAATTTCTCTCTTTTTTTGCTGTTTAAACAAAGCAAATGATGGGAAAAGGGCTGTTGTGTCCGAGATTCATAGGCCTCCACAGAACCTTTTGCACACTATAAGGTTCAGCCGGCACCTATTTCAACCCATTCATTGCCCCAGTATGTTCAATGTTTAAATGTTTGTGACTAAAGAGAAAAAATCCCCTTTGACTGTATACATTGGGCACATATGGGTGATTCTCACGAAATTGCATTTTGACGTGTCTGTAAGGATTTGATAGACTAAACTACTAAAACAATCAAACTTTTGTATTATATATCAAACTATGGTATGTACTAATTGTACGACTACTGTTGTCATTGCATTTGATGGATTACTCTATATTTTATGACAACATTTCAACCTTAAAGTTCATTACCGTAACGTTTCCGGGCTTTTATTTTTTATCTTAAACCCAAAATCATCACAATACATCCCCATAATATAATATACATATAAATAGAAAAAATGGTTGGGGTTATACCCTTTAACTAGCAGTGTTATCATTTTGGGCCAAGTATTTGTGAATAATTAATTTTTGTAACAATGATATTTGGCTCCATTAAAATCCTTGTGTTCCAATAAATAGTTTTTTTTATCCCATGATGTCTTGTGTGGAAGAGAAGTTTCAAAATGGCTACTAGGTAAGATCATCTTTCAAGTTCTTCCAGTAGATATTTTAAAAATTGTAATGAAATACACCCTTTCGCACACTACTACTGTTCATTACCGTAACAGGGTATATTTAAAATAGTTTTGTAGATAATTATTTTATATTCTGTGGAAAAGTAACTTATATAGAGCCATATGGGCAAAGATTGCTGTAAAAGTGTAAAAATATCATGTAAAAGTGCTTTGTACAACTAAGACATGGTTGAAACGGTACCTTATAAGTGTGGACCAAACAGATTTACCCGTCATTAGTTTAATTCTATATTAAATTTTGTAGTAAATTGGACTTTTTACTTGTATCTAAATGTTTTTGTCAGCACATGATTAAAGTTGTCTTCTGTCTGATTAAACATTGTACAAAATGCACAACAGAACAGTGTTCAATAGCATGTTGTCTGTGTTTTAAAAGCTGCCATTAAAATGTAAATAAAAAGGAATACAGATGGAGATGAGGTTGTATATCAGTGTTTCTGGATCTTCCAAGACAAAAAAGAACCAAAAACAGACCAAAATCATGTGACCGTACTGAGCCAATGCAAGAAATTCAGGACTCCTTCTAGTTTAAATCTATGCAGGTTCAGCAATAATGAGCAAATGAGCCAAAAACTGAATGGAAATGAGCCTTGAAAGCAGTTTATTTCCTCAAGGAAACAATGACATTCAGTTGATATTGATATAAATAAATCAAGCTCTACATAATGTTCATGTCATTGTAACCCTGATTCTATTCATAGCACTCAGAAATATCGGGTTCCGTGAATGCATCGTAGTTTTCCCGTATCGTTGGTTTCTCCTCTGATAATTTAATTTTCGGGCTTGTCCTGAACGTATCACCTGCAGCAAAGGTGTTGGACAGAGGAAAGACCGGGAGAAAAGGGAGAAGGCAGGAGAAACTCCATGCTGCCGTGAAGCACGCTGCTTTCCAATTAACAGGGAAAAGAGAGTTTTCTATAGGCACTGGGACAGAGCTGCTGTTAGTGGTGAACCAGAACCCAGTACCTACCTCTAAGGAGTCGGAGTGGGCCGTAACCGGGGCTCACACCAAAAGCGTCGCGAGCTTACAACCCGCCGCTTCTACTTCTTCTGCCGCCGGAAGCGGCCAGAGAAGCCGGAAGCGGTCAAAGGGGCGGGGCTTATATGTATAGCAACTGGCAGATAAAAATAATAATCCATCCATACATCGGTTCCCTCTTTCACCATGGATCGTACTCTGGGCAGCCTTCTTTGTGTTTCTTTGTGTTTGCGCTCTGCCGTTTTCCGCTTTTTTCCGCCTTTTTTCCCGCCTTCGGAATCCAGATCGGCCCTAATTGGCTGTCGTCACCATGCGTCACTGCTCATTTGCATAAAGTTGAGCCTTTCTCAACTCTTGAAGCCTTCGTCGGAGCCTTCCTCAAACTTTTCCAACTATTCTGGTGAGTTAGCTTAGCTCAATGAGCACTATAGTTGCGGTTCAATGTGTTGGGAAATAAATAACCAGTCAGAATAGTTGGTGAATGTTGTTCAATGATGCTTGAGATGTGTTTTGTATTGAGTATTGTGATGATGTGATGAAAGTTGCGCCGACAAAGTGACTTTGCACAGTGCATAAACTGCGAGGGATGCAGAGTGATGCCATTCAGTGTATAATGTGTTACAAAATGCTGTGTATTTTTCATGTTTGAAGCTTATAATTCCTGCTTAAAGCTAGATATGCACATGATAATTCAATTCATTACATTTTTCATTCCATCTGTGAAGAAAAAGGGGAATTATTTAATTCATGTTTGGGTTAACTAGCTAAAATGCTGTTTTATTTAATTATTTGTCTTTTTTAAAACGAGGACATTAGATAAAAGACATTTAAGAAGTGTGGAAGTCTAACGGTTCTGCATATTTGTGTGCAGACTGGGTTTTTGGCACAGGCAATCCTGAGGAACCCCCCCATCGTGGTCCAGGACGCCATCGCTGCTGTACCAGGAGGGCGGTAGGAACAGAAAACTAAAGGAAGTTCACCTGAGAGCCGCCCTTTTAATTATTTTACTACTTTTCTCCACCTGAGACTCGGGTTGTTTTTTGTTCTTTGGCCCAAGATACACGAGATAAACTGAATAAAATAAAATAAGGAACTGAAGGTTGGAAACCAGTAAATAGTGAAGTGGAACCAAATTTCTTTTTGGGGTATTGAAATATTTAATTGTTTGTTTTACATCCAGTTTGGTTGTTTAAATTATTTTTGTGGTATTTTTGAGTTCTCTATTTTACTTTGAAGGTATTCCCACTGAACTGAACAAGATGTTTATATAAAGCTAAATTTCTGTTTCATAAATCTGTGGTCCTGTGTGGATCGGGGGGGTCATTTACTGCCAATCTCCTTCCCAAACCCAGTAGATCGGTGAGGGAATCTGAGTAACCTTCTGATGAATCTGAGCTGGAAGGTTGTAAGTCTAAGATTTTTGACACAAGCCCAGACTCACCTTCGTAGATGTTATTTTGGGTTCAGTACAAATCTCTTTATAAGATAGAAAGACACACATCCAGGTGACATAAACCTTTAAAAATCTCCACATGGTGCTAAATTTACTCTCTTTCTGCCACTTTAGAAACTACTGTACATTAATTGTGTGACCTTTGATTGGGGGGGGGGAAGAGGAGTTTAATTGGGTTGTAACACATTCTGCAGCCCAATTAAGCAACTATAAAACAAGCTAAATTTAGAGAAAAACACTGTGATCCAGTCTTTCTGGAAACATTAAGTCCAGACCTTGAGTGACATTTTCATGCATTTACCTTGTTTCCTGTGAGTTTCACGGCACAAAACCAACCAAGTTTATTTTTAGTAAGTCAGTTATTCACAGATAACTTTGCAATGGTTTTATCAGGCTGAGTAATGCAGATTTTAGTGGTATTAAGAGGCTGTATTTAGGTTTTAGACTGGTTCTAAAATGGGTTAAATAACCTGTAAAGTGTGCGTTTCTTCCCTCCATCCTGCTCAGCATTTCAGAGCGCTTTAACCACAGGTTAAATGAGCTTTCCTTTCCTTTCCTTACTCATCTCCTGCGTGCTTTAGGTTCTTTATTCTTCATTACCTCTTCGGTCGAGCGAAAAAAGCTTCCTTTCCTTCGGAGACCGATGGTGGAGGGATCGGTCTCAGCCGGTGGAACTTTGCAACACTTTCTTCCACTCGTCTCCCCACAGTAAACAATGATAAAAGGAAGCGGCGCTTTAAGGAGCCTTTCCCAGTGGACACAGGCTGACTTTTCATGGCCAGCTATCCTTTCAGAAGAGCTGCTTAATCTCAGTGGAGCCCGCTGGCTACAAAAGCAAATAAACGCCATTTCTCCTTTCTCTCCTCCTTTTTCTTCACCACAATATTCCATTAAGTGGTTGTCAGGTACATCCACAAACCTCTTAAAGCTCATTCTTAGCGCTTTTTTTCATTTTAATCCTGCTTCTATGAGCATAACAACTATTTTTGCGGTGCTAAGTTCGTCCATTAACTTGTTTTCCACCGACAGGGCAACACTGGAGCTCTCCAGGCACAGACTGGAGATGAATACAGCTCACATGACAGCTGCCATGACAGTCTGGAAAGAGGCTGCAGCTGTGAAAATCTTTGGAAATATTTCTTTGTGCTTACTTTCACTGCTGTCTGAATTATGCTGGCACCATGGAGGTAAAAGGACTCCAGTTCTGATGAAGACTTTTGAGTTTATGGGCTCTTAGACAGCAGGAAAACACAGAAATCTTCTTTACATTGAGGAATGTTATATTATGAACCCACAGAAGCTTTAAAAAGCAACACTATTTGCCCAATAAAAAACAATTCAGCTTCATGGTGCCAGACGTTTTCCAGAAGGAAACATTTTGTTTCACTGTCTGCAGCAAACCAACTGGGATTTTGTCCCAATATGAGCCGCCTTCACTCCACTGACCAACACTTTGACTAATTATAAAAATTACAGTAACATGCAAAAGTCGTGAGCTTCCTCACATTTCATTAGATTTCTTCCAAGCAAGTTTTCTTTGGACATTGGCTCCTTTTTCACTCCTTTTCAGTCCTTGTACCCGACCGTGTTCAATCAATCGAGCAAAGCACCAAACTCAACAGATGAACCAGTGCTGCTATCTGTCACAAAGACACATCATTTGTTCCCATTTCTTTAGCTGCATCTATGAAAAACAGCAAAGAAAACACAGTTTGACAGACAGAAAATAGGATTTCTGCAGCAACAAGGTGATTCCCAAAGAGCTATTAGCTGAAAACTTGGCATATCTCAGCATGGTGTGCAGTGTGTCCTTAAAACATTTGAGGAAACTGGACAAGTGGAGGACAAAAGAAGAAGTGTCAGGCCTAAAAAACTATCTACAGCAGATGAACAGGATCTGAAAGTGATGTCCTTAAGAAAGAGGAAAAAATCCAGCTGTGACCTGACAGGACCTGAGAGATGCATCTGGACCTTCAGCTGATCCATCTACTGTTGGCCCAAGCCTCATCAGAAATGGTCTCCATGGAAGGGTGGCTGTCAAGAAGCCGTTCTTAAGGAAGGGAAACAGGGAGAAAAGGCTGAGCTGTGCCAAATGACACAAGAAGTGGACTGAAAATCAGTGGCAACAGGTCTTATGGAGGGATGAATCCTCCCCAGAGCCCGGACCTCAACATTATTGAAGCAGTGTGGGATCATCTGACAGAGAACGGAACAAAAGGCAGCCCACATCCAAAGAAGAGCTTTGGGATGTCCTTCAAGAAGCCTGGAGAACTATTCCTGAAGACTCCTTAAAGAAATGACAGAAAGCTTGTCTCAGAGGGTTCAGGCTGTGTTGGAGAATAAAGGAGCTCAGACCAGAGATTCACTTTAAAGCTGCTCAGAACTGAACTTTCTGCTGTCCATGCTGCACTTTGATGCTGACATATGTCAATAAATCACTGCATTTAGTTTTCCTGGTAACTTTTACACTGGTTACAACTGGTAAAGAAATGATGGAGCTCAACAGAAAGAAGAGAGCAAATAAACTTGCTGCAGACCTGGATTATATATATATTTTTTTGGTCTTCGGTGGAGGATGCACTCTCTGAGCGCCCTTCTTTTTCACCGGTGTTTATTTAACTTGGGTTTTTTACACCAACACCTTCTAACAGCTAATTGCTCTTATTACCTTTTGTACCCAAACAGCTGACAGGTTAGCCAGTGAATCCGGATAGTTAAGCACATTATCAAGTTACCTGGATCTCAGCAGCAATCGCATTAAACAGGCTGCTGAATGTGTTTAAAAACATTTGTTAAGAGGCAATAAATGCATATTATATGTTAATAGAACTAAATGTACCTGAGAGAGTGTGTCTGAGTGTGTTTTCCCGTTCTGCCCGTGGAAACATTGTCATGCAGATTTCTGTGCAGCCAGAACTCTCTGAACAGGGTTCACAGCAGCTGCCTGCAGTAGACATCCTGTTTAGTGTTGTTTTGCTCTCATTCTGGGTTGCACCGACGTTCTGACATTTCCAGATTAGTTCAACTTATTCCTGCAATGCAATGACAAACCGGCCCGGCCGTGTTTTTTACCACGAACACACGTGCACAGAGCTTCATTCTGCTAACAGTTCGGATCTTTCTCCATGAGCTGCTGTCAGAACTGTTTTCAGTCCTGACTGGACTGGCATCAGCAGGAATGAATGATAAAAGCAGCCCTCAGAACCAGATCTGAGAGGGTTGTTGCCTCCTTGGAAGGCGCATCGTGGCCTTATCACTTCCTGTGGCCCTTATCACTGTTGTCTGCAGGATTTTATCTTTGTTCTTGAATTCCTTTGGTTTCGGATTCTTGGACTTCCTGCAAGTTTCCTCACTCATCGCAGCCTTTTCTTTCTAAATCAATCCAAAACAGAGCTGCTTCTTCTTCTTTTTTACTATTTTTCATTACCCTCAAATGTCAGGCTGTGTATCTCACAGGAATTCTACATTTCACCCTGACTCTTCATGCAGCTGACCATTTAAAATGTGCTTCGGGGGGTAATACATGGTCATAAAAAGACTGTGCTGTGCTGCATTTGCTGACCATTAGAAGCGTTTTACAGTTTCAGCAACATTAAACCACACTTTTCTCTGTCACATGCACACTGATGAGCACATTGTGAGGGTACAGGCACACATCTATTCTGGCCACGTTGGTCATTGAATGTGGACATTGTGACCTCAACACATCGCCATGAGCGCTTGTACCTGTGTTGGAGGCACATTTGATTCAGCTTACAGTAGGTGTCACTTCTGAGAAACTGAGGCTAACACCTGAATTCATGCTTTACTCACCCTTTACAATAACTGTAGCGTCTGTAGAGATGAGTCTGTTCACACACTCTCCCCTGCAGGTTATAGAGTAAGGAGGAGATGCTGTTTTTTGTAGCTTGGCAACAACTTCGCCAATGATGTCACATAAAGTGACGGCAGGTAACGCAAATTAAGTCTCTCTGAGGGCAACATGGACAGAAAGTCACAGCCAACTGTTCAACATCCGGGGTGCAGAGACTCTTCTTGTCACTCAGTGGGTCCACATGATGAGATTAACTGGATTACAGCTACAGTTGGGTTCTGCTCCTTATCTGAGGGTAATTATCCTTGGATATATGGCGGTGAATGAATGGAATCACTGGCACAAAGCATGTCATACCCCGGTACCATAGGTGGCGCTGTCCCCATTTCAGCTATCGCTAATAGAGCCACTTCCTGTTGACGTCTTCACCACCAACAACAACAAACTCCTTCGACTTCTGGGTGACGATCCACTGTCGTCTACGTGCACGTTTAGTGCACGTTTGGATCGAGTTATCTCGGGTCTTAATCTGACAGAAAAATGGATCAGATCGGGTTAAGGTGTCTACATGAACTGAATAACTCAGTTTTATTGTAATTTAGCCATTAATCCGATCCGATGGCCCTCATGTAACCCACTGAGTGTTGGACTTCTGTTCCACCTTCAGCTAATCGGCTCATTCCCTCTGTAGGAACCTTCTGCAGTTCCTTGAACCTTTTCAGGATTAGGGCCGTTTTTTCCGCGCATTCTTGCAGGAACTAGGGACCACGGCCCTCAGTTCCTGGAACCATTTTAGCTCCTTCAGGGTCTTTTCGACAACAACAGTAATATCGTCTCCTTCCACTTCAGGGGGAAAAAACCTGGAGCATGTGCAGAACGCTCGATCCGATCCACTGTCGTCTACGTGCACGTTTAGTGCACGTTTGGATCGAGTTATCTCGGGGTCTTAACCCGATCCGATCTTTTTTCTTGTCAGATTAAGGTGTCTACATGAACTGAATAACTCAGTTTTATTGTAATTTAGCCATTTATCCAGTGTAGGTACCAGATCTGCTCGGGCCCTGCGCCTATTGGCTGGACGTTGGCACGGTAACGTGAGGGAATGTGATTGGTCCGGACAACTTACTGAAGAGGTAAAAAAAACAACCTATTGAAGTCGTTTTCGCGGCTCTTCGTAGGAAACATGGACGGCTTTTACAAAGAAATCCAGCTTTATCTTTCGAAAGGGACTTCACCCCGAGCTCATCTGATTCTTATGAAATGGGACGCAATGTAGTTTGTAATAAAGTTTCTATTAAATAACCTCATATTGGCAAAAAATACTTCATTCATAAAATGTAAATAGTGGGGTAAACGTAAACCCAAACAGGCGCAGGGCCCCGAGCAGATCTGGTACCTACACCGGTCCGATGGCCCTCATGTAACCCACTGAGTGTTGGACTTCAGTTCCACCTTCAGCTAATCGGCTCATTCCCTCTGTAGGAACCTTTTGCAGTTCCTAGAACCTTTTCAGGATTAGGGCCGTTTTTTCCGCGCATTCTTACAGGAACTATGGACCACGGCCCTCAGTTCCTGGAACCATTTTAGCTCCTTCAGGGTCTTTTCGACAGCAACAGAAATATCGTCTCCTTCCACTTCCGGGTGAAAAAATCTGGAGCATGCGCAGAACGCTCGATCCGATCCACTGTCGTCTACGTGCACGTTCAGTGCACGTTTGGATCGAGTTATCTCGGGGTCTTAACCCGATCTGATCCATTTTTCTGTCAGATTAAGGTGTCTACATGAGCTGAATAACTCAGTTTTATTGTAATTTAACCATTAATCCATTCCGATGGGCTCATGTAACCCACTGAGTGTTGGACTTCTGTTCCACCTTCAGCTAATCGGCTCATTTCCACTGTAGGAACCTTTTGCAGTTCCTAGAACCTTTTCAGGATTAGGGCCGTTTTTTTCCGCGCATTCTTACAGGAACTAGGGACCACGGCCCTCAGTTCCTGGAACTATTTTAGCTCCTTCAGGGTCTTTTCGACAACAACAGGAATATCGTCTCCTTCCACTTCCGGGTGAAAAAATCTGGAGCATGAGCTTAATGCTCGATCCGATCCACTGTCGTCTACGTGCACGTTCAGTGCACGTTTGGATCGAGTTATCTCGGGTCTTAATCCAATCCGATTCAATCTCTTGTCGGATTAATCTTGTTACATGAGCTGAATAACTCAGTCTTATTGTAATTTAGCCTTTAATCCGATCCGATTGCCCACATGTAGCCGCTCTGAGTGACAATCATAGACTTGAAGCATGTCTAAAATGTATATTTCATTATAAAGATCTTCTTTTTTTGTCAGTTGCATCACAATGAGACGCGATGAGGTGTCACTGAAGCTTCATGTCTCCACAAACTCAATAAAAAGTCACGACTTTTCAGAAGGAAGAAGGGTGATGCATGTGTTGGAAAAGGCTGAATTAGTTCTGACATCTGAGTTTCACCTGTGGTCACATATTTGTAGGTGTCCAGAGTTTCCTCTGCATGGTGCTGCTGATGGGGCTCATGTGTTCAGTTCTGACATGTTTGGCTGTTGGTCACATCAGTCGGTGTCACCCACAGAAAACACTGACACATTCTGTTTTAGTCCAGATGATTGACAGCTAATGCAGCAGCTTGTGTTGTGCAACCGGCACAATCTGTTGCCCTCAACAGTTCCCAAACCTGAATTTATCTCCCGTCTGACTCGGTGCTCTTTGCATTCTGGACTTTTCCTGCAGTTCTGTTCACATCATTGCAGTTGGAGCACGCAGAAGGCAGGACATGAAGTGCTCAAATGGTTTGTTTTTTTGACATTTAACACCACATGCATCTGAAAGTATCCGCAACACTGTGGATGTCAGCAGAAAAGGGACTGACGCAGCAACACTAACCAGCATGCACTCTAAATGTAATGTTCATCCTGGGGTTTTAGCCCTGGGGCTTTGGGGTTTGGGGATTTTTTCATGCTTAAGTTTGACTTAGTTTTTTTTCCTTGATTTTCTCTGTTTTCTGCAGAATCCTGTCATGTGCAGCCATGGTTTTCACCTCTTAGGTTCCTCCTTTGAACAGCATATAACCACACATTCACAGATTAATTCTTAATAATGATTATTCTTAATTATCTTCCCTGTAAATTGGCGAATCAGCCAGGGTGAGCCAGGGTAGCAAAGGATGATTTCCTTTATGAAAAAGGTTGAAGCAACGCTTCTTTTTGAAGAAATCACTCGGTAAATACAACCTCACATTCTGCAGCAATTAAAAGGGTGAGACTGCATCTGAGATTGGAAACCTCCAAACTTTGTGGTTATTTTCAAGAGGAATCTCCTACCGAGAGCTTCATTCTTTTCAGTCCCAGATACAGCAGATTAATAGTTGGATTTTACTGTATGTGGCAACCAGAGGACCACCATGAGAACATGAGCAGATTCAACCAAAGCCATATTTCTGCTGCCTCCTGAGAAGGGCCAGTAGCACCGTGCATAATGACCCTGACAGATGGTAGTTGAAGCACGTGACCCAAATAGATCTGACCACAAGGACGCGGATGTTTGAGTTATATAGTTATATTTGATTCATTCCCTGTTCAAGACAAAGCAGGTAGTGAACAGAGTAAAATCCTCCTCAGTTTTTGTTGTGAAAAGTAAAACATAATTGCTTTAAAGTAACACTGAAACATCTTACAGTATGTTAAAAAAAAACACTGCGATTTAAGGCTTTATGCGAGCGTCCTCCTACCGCCTGTGAACACAATGCCTCGAGCCCCCGCATCCGCCGTCTCCTTTTCTGAATCCACCTACGATTTCACTGCAAGGTGAGCCTCATGGCAGCAGCAAAAGCTCCTCATCTCCCATTCTGCGTTAACAAAGACACACCGAGGCTCCACTAACTGAAGGTGGAATCATCTGGATGTATGTTATTCATCTCACGCACACAAAGAAAGACCTATATGGAACAATTTTACCCTCGACTTAGCTTCAATCTCCACATCTGAGATTCCAGATGACTAGACACAACCTTATGGGTCCATTGCACAGCAGCGTTCATGCTTCCATGTCACTGCTTCCAGTTTGGCTCCAGGAAATTACACATCTCAAAGTATGGAGGACTGAAACTGCCATCATTTGAAATAAGTACATATTAGTAACGAAGCAATGCTTTTATGCATAAGAATAATGATATTCCACTTACCAATAATGGGAATACTGTAACATGACTGTGAAAACAAATCATTTACAGTTAGACACTGTCCTCCCCGCAGCCTGCCCATGTGGCATCCCTCCTTTTTGTGGCTTCTTAAACAAAACACTTGGCAATGGAGGGATTTCTACACAGGCACTCTACTGGGACCACTTCATCCACACGCCCCCCTGCAGCACAGTTTATTCACTCCGTGCTCTGTGACAGTCGGCTAACTTCACACAGAGTTTGCTGCTGATAGTTTTGTGCAACATGGCAGGATATTTATCAGATTTTGAGTAAGATGGACGTTCTTACCGGAGTGAATGAGCTGTGCTGCAGGGGGGCGTGTGGATGAAGTGGTCCCAGTAGAGTGCCTGTGTAGAATTTCATGCCAGAAATAAGGTCCAGAGTTCCCCTTTAAGGCCAAAAGCAGCAAAGCTCAGCTGAGACTTTTTGTTTGATTCCTCCCTCCAAATGAATATTAAATCTTGGACAAATACCACTGAAATATTTTGCATTTGGGAGTAGGTTCAGGAAAGCAATATCATATGAAATTTATATACAGCTTAAAATGTTTTAGAAGGGCACTTAAGTATGATTTTACTTTTTTTTATGTTTTTTATCATTTTATGATAAATATCTGATATATATATATATATTTGATAACCATTTCTAAACACTTAGGGGATAAACTACATTTTCACGATAATGTAGAACGAAGAACCACCATTTTATTATGTGAGCAAATCCCTCCGTTAGCTCTCCTATAGCCGCAAGTAGCCACATAACAGCAGCTATGAGCTAACAGAGCTATAGCACACGTTCATTCATTCATTCTTCTTAAAGTATTGGTGAAATAAAGACAGATAATGCCTTATTTAGAGGCTGCATCCTCTAAGCCCCGTTCACTCCGTTATATGGATCTCCAGTTATCTAAATATCTTCCGAAGGACGCCGACTTTCACCAAACTGTTCTCAGTGAGTAGATGAACATAGTTTTTATGCCAGAAATAAGGTCTCGGTTTAAAAATACCAGAGTTCCCCTTTAAACAAAACACTTGGCATGGGCTCTAACTTGGAAATGGACATAATGTCTCCAGCTCGTTTCCTGTGCCGACCTTATTTGGTCGTCTCCTTTCCATCTGAGCTTCCTTCTGGTAATCAATGCCAGTCATTCTCACCTTTCTCCCCTTCTTATACAGACCTGCAGCTCTTTCCAGATTGAGCCAGCTTCATTTGGCCCTGCTCTCTGCACCCAACCCCTGATGGGTTGTCTTGACCTCTTGTCTGCTTCCTGGATTTTTGCCTTTGGATTAATACTTCTGGATTGTATATGCTTGGATTCTTCTGGAACCCTCGGACCAGATTGGATCTGACTTCCTCCCTGAACTTGCTTTGAACAGTTTTCTCTCCAGTGTGGATTTGGACTCCTGTGTTCCCCACCAGACTTTCTGAATCCTCACTTTGGATAAGGAACTCCCAGATCTCGGGGCCCTCGCCTGCCACCTACCTGCATCCATCTTGCTCCTGTCTCTGTGGGGAGTATTCCTTCCAGTATTCCTTCCAGTATTCCTTCCAGTATTCCTTCCAGTATTCCTTCCAGTATTCCTTCCAGAGCATCAATAAATCTTCTTAACTCCCCTCGTCTGTCAGTCATTTTTGAGCCCAGTCACTGCTCAACCATCACACCAAAGTCATATTGAGCTTCTTGCTGTATTTGTTGGTATTGCTCAGTTATAATAGAGATTCCACCTTAATAGGTTTCTTAATTAGTATCAAAACAAGTTTATTCTAACTGAAATCGTTTGCATGCCATTCAGAAAACATTTTTTTGTTTGTTTTTATGAACATGATCTCTTGTGGATTTAAAAAATTCTTTCCTTGTTTGTAAGAGCTTATTATAAAATAGCACGATGCCAGACTGCATGCATACTAAACTCAAGGCACTCTAATGAGACTGGATTCACAGAGGGAGCTCGCTTCTTTTAATAATATCTATTTTTGATGATGCAGCATGCTTCAGGATCAGAGAAATAGGAAATTAAGGAAGGACACTGGAATGAAACCTGACTATTTCCTGAAAACCTTTTCAGAGGTCCATGGAGTCCATGGAGAGGAGTTCAAATCTCAGGTATGTCTGCTTCTAATCACGTGGGCCGGTTTAATGGTTCACAGCTACTTGTGAATCATCTAAAGAAACGTAAGAAAAGTGTGCCACGACACAGACTTTTATCAAATTCGGCTTAATGCGTCCTTAGAATGACTTGCAGCAGCAGTTATCTTCAAAGCTGGCAAAGAATTTGATGTTCTGTTTTGCAACAGTGAGAGGGACATAATCCCTGTGCATCGTTAAAGTTTCCCCACACCAAGGCCAAGGAATGCAATCTTTTATCTCCACCAGAACTGGAGGAGCGATAAAAACGGACCGTTTATCAAAAGAAAACATGGCAGTTTTTAGAGATGTTTCCTGGGGGAAGATTCAGGACCAAACACAACTTAGTTGTGTTTCTCACAGACACCAGCAGATGCTCAGATGGACTGCAGCCCCATTCTTTCTCTGCATGAAACCTCTGGACAGGGAGGCCGGGTGCTGAGGTTAAGCCCCAGAAACATTGGGAGTGTTTCTCCTCTGGCAGCTCGTAAAAGATGATTCCTTTTGCTAAACTGAGGAAATACGATGAGCAGCTTTTGTTCTTTGTGTTGGTCTTAAAGTATGTTCATGTTTTCTGTTTAATTGTTTTCTTTGGTTTTCTTCTTAGGTTTAGTTTAAGTTGCTCTGTTCTTATCATCATTCCTCTCATTAAGCACTCACCTGTTGTCACTCCACCCACCAACCCTCCTGTACACTGAACCCCCCCCCCCCCCCCCCCGGTCCTTCTGCCTTACTTATGGTCACTCTGTTGACCAGCTCAGTCTTTCTGTCAGTGAATCCCTCGTTTTCTCTTTTCTTTTGTGCTTGTAAGCTTCATAGTTTTTCTCATCCTGCTCCGGCAGCGTTTTTTTTAGTTTGTTCTTCCTCAAATTCAACCACGACTCCTGCCAAATGGAGGTCAAACTCATCGCTTCGTGACACTTTGTGCTTCTCCATCTCGAAACGTTTTACAGATGTGTGCCAGCTGGGTTTTTCTACTGGCCCGAGCCTTGGTGCATATGCTTTTTGATTAGTGGAAGTTTATTTGTGAGACCTTGGATTAGATTTTGAAACGTGCACTTTTTGTTCGTTCTGCACATTTAACTGCTTATTAATGAGCACCAAGCCCATTTAGTGAACCAGTCACTAGGCTTAATATCTTTGTATGCCACTTGGAAATTGCCTTAAAATGCATTTTACGCCAGAACTTTTCATTCCAAAGTACTTCCACACTTTCCTTCTCACTTAAAAGTCTGTGTTAAGTCATCAGGGTCTCTGACCTTGAGCCCTGCCAACAAAAACTAAAAGTGGAAAGCTCTCGTGTTCCGAGCTTGGCTTTAACATCACGTACCCCTCTTCCCTTATTTACACCACCTTCTTCTGAACCGGCACTCAGCTCTCATCTGCTCTGCTGTCAATCAGCAGCATGCAGAGACTGCTGCCTTGAGCTTCAACAGCTTCACAGATCTGCTGCTCACAGACGTGGAAAGCGCTCCAAGTTTTCAGACAGTGGCTAAAGCAACTTTCAGATCAAGACAAAGACCATATGTGGCTAAAGCTTTGAGCTTTGAGCTCAACGTGTGTTGTCAAGTTATCTAAAAATGCACTCAAAAGAGAGAAGAATGGAGGTTTCGCCTAAATAGGCCGTCTTCTGCTGTCTGACGTGTTCACACAAAGATTCCTGACTGGTTTGACTTTAAAAATGTGTTCAAGGCTTAAAAAGACATTCAAAAAGCTGCAGAGCTCTCAGGATAATTTAGTCGAGTCTGTTGTGAACATCACCCGGGAACAAGTGTTGAGAGAAATGTTCAGTTTTAAAGGAAATTCAGTGTTTTCTGTTGTCAGATATGCAATATTAAGGAGGTAATTTATTAAACAAACAGACTAGAAAAAAAGAAACTGATTACAAAGAATAATCAGACATCTTTATTACATATATGTGTATGTAAGTGTATATAAGAGCATCTAAATCAATCTATCTTACATGAAAAGTACAAAAAATGCTGATAATAAGTAAATATTTTTTTCTCATTCTTTACAAAATCTTCATCTAATTGTATAATGGTCAAGAAATGATGATTCATTATGTAACAGACAATAAATTAGTCAGAATATAGATTTAGTTCTTTATTGAATATCAGGTTTTGCTGTAAAAATGATTGCGTTTATGAAATTTGATGATTATTGTTTTTAAAAACAAGCTGAAAACCAGTTTCTGTTCAGTCTTTACAAACTGGTTTGACGTTTTTTCTGCTCATCAGTTAGAATAACTGGTTTTAAACCATAAAGGCGTGACGGTAAGAGGTCTGAACAGTGTCTGATGAGTTGGGGATGAATAAAACTTATTGCCATCTCACAGTTTTACAGCTTTTATTGTTACCCCACCAGGTTTTTCCTTCTGGAAGCTTTAAAAGTTGCACCATACATGCTGTAATCTGAATAAAACACTTTTGCTCCATCAGTGTCAGCTGGCAGATTGTTTTTATTGTATAAAACTGTGTTAAATGTATTTTTAAGGACGCATTTAAAGCTATCAGTATGTGTGAGTATTCCTGCAGGATGAATGAAGTGAGGACAGGTCAAGGCTGACGTCTCATATGTCATCCCAAAGGCTCAAAGTTGACGGCACAAAATTGCCCTTCTGATAGAAAAGAGTACCTGGCCTGAGCACGCAGGGTGGCGGTCCGCTGGAAGCCTTACATCTGCCACATCAACTTAAGGGAAGGCAATTTGATTTGATCTGTATGGAACATTTCAGAGAATTAAAAATGGGGCTTTGGTAAAAGACAAAAAGCAGAGGAACCTTTGTGAAAGTCACGCAGAATACCGAGGCCTCTGGATCGCGTAAACGAGCGTGAACACTGACAGTCAACATCAAAAACCTTTTTGTGAGGTTACAGCAACTCTTCAAGGTTCGACCTAATCTGACCTCCTTCAGCTGAGCAAAGTTACATTTCTGAAGGTGATTCTGCACACTCACCAGGTTGGAGCCATCCCACAACAACTCAGAGCAGCAGGCATCTGAGTTAGCATCTGAGCTACTTAGCACTTTTACGCTGGACTGAGACCCGCGGCTTTGCTCTGCTGTGTTGGCATTTCCCTGGTGCTCCATCAGACATGTGTCACATGTCGACTTTCCCTGCATTACCTTGTGAATGTAAGCCATCTGGTCCCTGTCTGGATATGAGTTCAGCCTTCACAGGCTTTCCCTTTGCAGTGCAGTCTGAAGTGCATGAAAACGGCATGAACTGGGTGCCATTAACTGCTTATAAAATGGTGCAGCCAGAGCTGACGTTGCTGCTTAAATGGAACGTTGGAGCCGTTAAAGTTGCATGAGAGAAAAGGCCAGGAGTCAGTTGAATCAGTCGTTCCTTATTGTACAATAAAGTAGCAAAGCTGACATCTTTGAAAGCTGGACCAAAACGATTTATCTTCCTGGGAACATAAATGTGGAGTAAAATGTATTATAATGTGGTCTGAAAGAAGGTGTGTGTCCTTTTCACACCTAATGTGTTGAAACAGGTTTTTAAAGGCAGGAATCCTGCTCCATAACCAGTAACAGTGTGTTTAAGATGAGATAAACCTTCATTCATCCCACCAAAATGCTCCCGGTTCATCCCCAGCTCTGAACCGATCCCAAAACAACAAACTCCCAGGGGACAAGCCTCCAATCCAACAGCATGAAGGGCTGGAGTCCCACTGCAAAGGGATTCATTCTCAGCCTAAAGTGAACTCAACATTTCAAAGAGCAGAAAAAGGAAGCATATTTCAACCCGTTCATGTGCAGATTTTATACAGAAGTTCTCTCACAAACTGGCACAAAATGCATTATTTTTCACAGGCACAGCTCAAAATACCCTTTTCTTAGTTGCTGTACAGATGGAACAGTCAAAGGAAATATTCCTTTTAAGACTTTTTCTGTCAGGTAGACCTCTAAAAATAACACCGTTGCTCACCCAAAGAGAAATTAGGTGTGGAAAGGAGATCTTTCTGTGACCACCACCAGCACACAGACTCCACGTTTCATTTGGCGCTTAATTCACACATTAATTTATGATCCACATTCATGATTGGAAATGTGTTTTTTTTAATGACTTTGTATTATTTAGAATTTCTTCTTATGAAGACAGATTGCAAAGTGGCGTCCCTCCACTCAGTATGCAGTGATATGACCCCTCTCTCTTCTTATTAACCCAGTTTCTCCCCTCGCTATGAGCTGAGAACACACCGTGCTGCAGAGACATGTGGCGCCGGCTCACCCACACCTGCACATTTCTGAGGTACCGCTGGCATGCCAGGCAATGTGTTATGCTCAATAATGAAAATCAAATCAGCTCCATTTTCTTGTTTTGAACAGGCAGAGAACCCTTGTCGTGATTGCAATAAGATAAGAGGAATTTTATTAATCCTGAAGGGGAGCGCTTTATTACTCCAACAATGGATGGATGGATGTGTTCGAAGAGGAAAACGGTGCAGAGCGATAACGGCAGAAAGGCAATAAACGGCTCAATATAAACAATAAGAAAATTAAAATGGAAGAGGAAAACCTGTGTACGTGGCAGGATTTCATACTTTTCCAGCTTACTGCTGTGTTTCAGTGTTGATTTTAGAGAGCAGATCTCTGTTTTAAACCCAATTATACGCATTGGCCTCTTTCTGCTTATAGCCACTGCAGTAATTAGTGCTGTTTGCAGAACCCAAACAGATCCAACCTGGAAGGTCAAGACCGTTATCACCTGTACCGAAAGTGTCCCCTTCGCTAAATTAGTCCATTTTCTCTGTAAGCTGCTTTGGCAGCTTGTTGACCTTCTCCACGCCAGGATTAACAGGCAGAATAGACCCTCATCATTTAAATGGAATTCCCACAACAGGTGTGTTTGGTACTTGGAAATACCAACAATCACTGCAGAAGTGAGTGTGTTAGCAAAATAAAGTACTGAATTAAACACAAAACCTTCGTCCAAACTAGCTGGTTCAAGCCTGCAAAGGACACCAGAAACAGAGGGTTGAAAATGCTCAGCTGTTTTCTGATGTCTAACCCTCCTCTGTTCCCTGCAGACAACAGGCACCCCCAGCAGGACTAAACTGGTCCTGAATCTGATTTACATCACAATGAATGTTTTAACTTAGTTCCTTCTCCCAAAATGTGAATGAAGGGTGTGCAGCGAACTCTGATCTATCCAGACATGCCTCAAGAACATGAATTAATGGCCCCTGATGGCAAAACATCGAGCATGGGCGCTATTCATGGATTTGTAAGTAAATTAAATTAAATTAAATCTCTGCTGAGATCTTTGTGACCTACCTAAGAATCATTTGTATCTGGAGAAAAATGAAGCTTCCTGATATGTAAGAAAGCTCAGTCTGGACTTTGTATCCCAACCAGGATGTCTGATTTCTTTCTGTCCCAGTAAGAAATGAGAAATTCTGAGTTTCCATTTCAAACTGAAAAGTTGTAAACATGAAACATCATCGAAATGTCTCACATTCAAGCAACCGTTCCTAATATTATCCTCTAAAAATAAAGCACAGTCATGGACCAACAGTGATGCTCAGGATTTATTGAGCAGATATTTGAGGGAGGAGTTCTGACTCGTTATATTGGACCAGTTCAACGTGTGAGTTCTGCTTAAAAGAACAACTTTTGCTGCTTCCTGTTTTATTTGGTAGAACTCAGCTGGCTTTACTTCCCATCCTATATTTGATGTATTTACACCTCAGATTTTCCTTTGTTCGGTGCCAGATCCTCGTCTTTGTTGCCTCGTGCCTCTTTATCGTTTGAATTCTCTTTTTATCCTCAATGTCCATGTTTTCGCAGCAGTTTAATCTTGTTTTGTAGTAAAGTTAATTATTTCCACTTGCCCTCATTTGGAGGCTATATTTAGCTCCGACAGCACAGACTGTATGACAGATAATGTATAATTCTCCTGTAATACTCCTGCAGTCAGCTTATGATTGTTAGACTGAGCATTTGTGTGAGTTTGTGTGTCTTATCCAACATCATATATAGATAAGTGGGAGTTTAACAGATCATAAGGACAGCTCTCAGGCAGCTGGAGTCAGCCTGGTGATACAGGACAGAAGCAGCCTTTTTAAAACCAGCGGCAGCTGCTATATCATGAAAAGAAGCTCTGATGAAACCCTCACACAACTCCTACTTTCATGTTGCAGGACTTTGTGGTTTCAAGACTGAAAAAACCCATAAGCTGTTTAATGGACAGCTTCCAAAGTCTGTGTTGCATTACATTTACAGCATGTGTGGTCCTTGTAAGATGTGAATCCTTGAAGTTTAATTCCAACTGCCTCTGGCTTTGTAGTTTCTAAAAGTTTGCATGAGTTAAGCAGCGTAGGTGGTAACCAACTCAGAGGTTATCTCAAGTGGATGAGTTTCTGTAGGCGGGACTCTTTGTGGCTGGCTCCCTAATGTCATATTTACCCAGCTCTTATTTTTATTCTAACCACTTCAGAGATGTAAACACACCTTTGCCTCGGAGTCCTCTGAGCTGCCGTACTGCTAATCTTTGCAAATATGTAATGCATAAATCTCGCATGGGCATAAATAGAATAATGCATGATTGTGTTACTTTTGGCAGAGCACTGGCATCATGTTAGCCTCAGCTGTTGTGGTATTGCTCCACATTCACTGGAACATTATTTATGTTTGGCACCAGCTAACTTAAAAAATAAAAAGCGCCTTCCATTTATCTCTGAGGCTTTTCTACAAAAGCTGGTATAATGTATACAGCAAGCCCACAGTCATCTGGATGAATCAGGGAGCACCGCAAGGATCATGTTCTTGGATTTCTACAGTGCTTTTAATAAATTTCAGCCTTCGCTGTTATGTAAGAAGCTACAGAACATGCACGTGGATCCACAAACACCTGGATTATTACCTACCGAAAGGTTGTGTTTGGGAGGGTGGTCAGCAGTTTGACTTCACTCTGAACACCGAAGACCTCCAGAAACACTCAGAGTTCTGTCATCTCCAGAAGACTCTACAGTTGTTGGGTGTTTCAGTCAGTGGGTCTATGAAGAGATTAACAGGATTACAGCTACAGTTGGGTTCTGCTCCTTATCTGAGGGTAATTATCCTTGGATATATGGCGGTGAATGAATGGAATCACTGGCACAAAGCATGTCATACCCCGGTACCATAGGTGGCGCTGTCCCCATTTCAGCTATCGCTAATAGAGCCACTTCCTGTTGACGTCTTCACCACCAACAACAACAAACTCAGGCATTCAGAAAGATGGCGAACGCAGAGCGAGATGAAGCTGCGTCCCTCTCCATCTGTGATGAGCTGGTTATGGCACAGAGATGCACAACGAAGCATTCTCCATCGCGTTGTTTCTTTCTTTCTGACGACAACAACAGGAATATCGTCTCCTTCCACTTCCGGGGGAAAAAATCTGGAGCATGCTCAGAACGCTCGATCCGATCCACTGTCGTCTACGTGCACGTTCAGTGCACGTTTGGATCGAGTTATCTCGGGGTCTTAATTTGATCGCGAGTAACCCGATCCGATCCATTAAATTTCTCGTGTGTTTTCTTTACCCTAAAACTAGAAAACAGTCATAATTCAGTTGTGGACTCGTTCTTCAGATCGGGCTGTTGTCTTTTCATTAAAATTTAGCTGCTTGCCTTCAGATCACAGTGGTTCTAATTTGGCGTATATCAATTAAATTGAATTGAATTGAATTGGTTAGTCTTACAAAAAGCAAAAAATGGAATCAACCTTCTCAAAAGATGGAGGATGTCCCTATCTGTTGCTCCATCAAAGGTTGCTAGAAACTTGGGTGTCATGATTGATGACCAACTAACCTTCAAAGATCACGTTACCTCGGTTACTCGTTCAGCCGCTTTGCATTACTAAACATAAGAAAGATCAGACCATACCTGACCCAACATGCCCCCCAGCTCCTGGTGCAGGCCATGGTCATCTCCCACCTTCACTACTGCAACGCTCTCCTAACTGGTCTCCTAACTGGTCTCCTAACTGGTCTCCTAACTGGTCTCCTAACTGGTTTCCTAACTGGTCTCCTAACTGGTCTCCTAACTGGTTTCCTAACTGGTCTCCTAACTGGTCTCCTAACTGGTTTCCTAACTGGTCTCCTAACTGGTCTCCTAACTGGTCTCCTAACTGGTCTCCTAACTGGTCTCCTAACTGGTTTCCTAACTGGTTTCCTAACTGGTTTCCTAACTGGTTTCCTAACTGGTCTCCTAATTGGTTTCCTAACTGGTCTCCTAACTGGTCTCCAGCCTGTGAAACCTCTGCAGATGGTCCAGAACGCGGCGGTGCGTCTGGTCTTGGATCAGCCTAAAAGAACACGCCCCCCCTCTGTTCATTGAGCTCCTCTGGCTGCCCTTAGCCGCCCGCATCAGATCCAAGTCCCTGATGTTAGCTACAAAGAGCTTAATGGAACGGCTCCATCTACTTGAATCCTCTTGCAAAGGCTTCTGTCCCAACTGGGTCCCTCCGTTGGTCCCAGGATTGTCGTCTAGCAGCTCCTACACCACGCCTAAGACAATCCAAACTCTGTTCATGTGTCGTCCCACGATGGTGGAATGACCTACCGAGCGCTACCAGAACAGGGGCGTCCCTGTCTATCTTCAAGAAGCTCCTGAAAACCCAGCTCTTCAGAGAGCATCTCCTATCCCAGCACTTACCTTGTCCTTCCCTCCCCCCTCTATCTCTGCACTTTATCTTTCTGCACTTCCTTCTATGCCTGCACCCTATCTCTACTCTGTCCCCTCTGACAGAGTCGGACTCCTGGGTTCCTTCTATGTAGCTTATTGTTAGCTTTTTATAGAGCTGTTATATCTTCATTTGTAAGTCGCTTTGGATAAAAGCGTCTGATAAATACAGAAACAGAAACATGTTTACATCCATTTCCTTTCATCCCTCTTTGAGTCGTATCGCTAAAGACGAGCAGATGGGTCACAAGTCAAACATGTTTTCAGAGACAGTCGTCACCACGATGTTTGGTCAAAACCACTCATGCCGAGTCAAATGGGGGCATCTGAAAAGCAGGAAGGAGAGGCTGTTTGGCTCTTTAAACTGGCTGCTTTGACATGCACGGATGACTGTGCATTTTGTGTTTGATCAGATCAGTTTATGAGCCTTTTATCCGAATGCCTGTGTCTCCTAACTGCCCAGATAAATAAAGCAAACCAGGCTGAACACACTGCAGAGCATAAATCCATAGCAGCAGAAGTTGTGACCTTTTCTGCCGAGTCTCTTGTCTCAGAGTTCGGGTCTTGGCTCTTTAAGCCGTCTAATGATCCATAGAGGAGCCCTGTGGCTCAACCTCTGTAATTATACTCTCTTTCTCTCTCTGAGTGTGAGTCTCTCAAGCTCACCCTATCATTCTGTGCCAGTCTTTGCTTTCTCTGTCACAGACACACATTTTTGTCTCATTTTTTTTCTTCTTCGCTCTGATCCGATGCTTTCTTGAATTCATTTGTCTTTGTTGCCCTCCTTTCAACTCTCTTCTTCTCTCCGTGTCTCCATTTTCTTTCCCCTCTTCATCCCTCTGTCTCCTGCAGATTAATTACACTATAATATATGTGCAGCTCTCCTCCCAGGGATCCCTCCTCCACATCTACAACCCTTACTCTGCGGCTGAGTAATGGAGCCACTCCACTCTCAGCAGGCAGCCCACACAGTGCATACTAGAATAGATGACCTGAGCCTGTCTGTCAAGTAGGGTTTGTGAACAGATAATTTAGATAAATACTTCCTTTTAATCTTTTTTTTGTTTGTTTTTTTGTTGCAGAGCACAGTCGTCATTGAAAAAATGGCTGGACCAGAGGTCCATTGTAAGTGGAATTGAATTATTTTTATCTACAAATCCCCAAATAATCAGGGGAGGATTCATCCCTCCAGAAAACCTGCAGCCACTGGTTTTCAGTCCACTTCTTCTGTCATTTGTCATATCTCAGCCTTTTCTGCAGAAATATATGCAGAAATATTCAAAAATGAATATGAAACGTTCACAAATTTACTTAATAAAAGCCCTTTTTAAAGGATGATTTTCATATGTTCTCTGATTCTTTAAATCAAACCAGTGAAATAAATGAAGATAATTAGATGGTTACAAAAGGAGTTTTTGGCCTGTTCTGGTTCATATCTCAATAGAGTTTTAGAAAATAAAGACATTTTCCCATTTATCCAGCTGTCACTTAACCAAATATTGTTTGAATGAGGTAATCGTTGCTTTTCTTCTGTCCTTAAGTAATGAAAGGGCGCCTGTGCACAGTGACAACGCTTTGTCTGCTCCCTGCCTTATCAAAGGGCAGCTCAGTCAGACTCACATTTAAAATGTTGATTTACACTCTGTCCTCATCCCGTCCCTCAGAAAATGTTTGTACCAATAAAGCGGAGACCGGTGAGTAAATGTCACACTTCTTTCACAGTCTGGAGGTGGATGTGGGCTGGGTTTGGAGCAGCAACATCACAGGAGCAGAGCAGAATGAGACATTATGTGGCTGCTGAGGACATCGAGGTGTGCTGCAGTACAGGATCAGCACAGCAAGAAGGTTTTTAATGGTCTAAAACAAATATAAATACAGAATATAAGCCCTAAACAGAGTTTGTTCAGTTCTGAGCAGCTTTAAAGTGAAGTAAACAGGTTAGTCAGAAATCAGTCACACATAACAACCCCTCCATAGAACTATCAGACTGGCTTCATCAGAGAAAAGCCATCATCCTGGTCTTAGACACGAGGGAAACAATGTTTATAACAGTATACTCTGCATGTAACAAACAGGTGATCAATCGATCGAGTATTTGGGCTGAAAACATGCCCCCAGCAGATGTGAGTATTCCTCCAAAATCTTTCTTTTTGCACTTGGTTTGACATGATCCTCATCCAAAGAGTGCAGTGTTGTCTCAATGCAGCCAGCGGGGTGTTAAATCCAACCGTAGTGCAATAAACCGCAACTTTCAGAGGTCTCCATCAACCAGAGGAATACAGTGTTGAACACGATGTTGTAACAAACATCTTTCAGACCAAAAGTACCACAAAACCTTCCTCAGCTCTGGTGGATTCATCAGCAGCAGGGCTCAATGTGGAGCTGCAGTGCAGGCAGGTACCATCAGAGAAAGAGAGATCTGAACCTGCCAGTACCAAGGACTGGCCTGGTTACGCTTCCTCTAAGGTTTTATGACCTCCACACCATCCAGACTGCAGCGCTCGGCCAGAAGCATGTGTGTCAGTGATGTTTAAATCCTCATTTTGTTACCATATCACTCTTTTTGTGTTCAGTTTGCAGTGAGACTCATACAGTCACACATCAAGGCTTCCTGTCTCACATCTGCTGCTAGATTTGGAATCTAGATAATTAAAGGCAGAAATAGGGGCAGGCTACTGTCGGTTTTTAACACCAAGCCTGCAGATAGTGAAGGCTTCCGGACATATTCTGGGTCCCACCTGAGTTACAAGTGATGAGGCTCATATTTGACTTTACAAACCGTAACTGCTGTTGTTCCAGGTTCAGCTTTGTGGTTATATTGACATTTTCGCTGCTCTGTGCTTAACTAAACAAACATCTACATAAACTCCAGGCATTATGGGCTCGATTAGCTTTTTGCATTGATAGAGATTGTGTGTAAAAGATGTGTAAATATGGGTTTGGGGGAGGATTTTGAGGAAAAAGTGTGGAAAAAGGAGACGTAATGAGCACAAAGCCTGTGAGTGGGCTGATGTACTGTTACTCATTTCTATCATCTGAATGTCTCTGTGTGAACTGAAGAAGATGCATTTATGATGAAGACACTTCTGTTTTTTAGCCAGGCCTCTTTGTTCATATAATCCAAGAAAAAAAGGTGATTTATAGTGTAAATGTAAACACAGAATATAAGTAAAAAGGTGAGTTTGTTCAGTTCTGAGCAGCTTTAAAGTGAATCTCTGGTCTGAGCTCCTTTATTCTCCAACACAGCCTGAACCCTCTGAGACAAGCTTTCTGTCATTTCTTTAAGGAGTCTTCAGGAATAGTTCTCCAGGCTTCTTGAAGGACATCCCAAAGCTCTTCTTTGGATGTGGGCTGCCTTTTGTTCCGTTCTCTGTCAGATGATCCCACACTGCTTCAATAATGTTGAGGTCCGGGCTCTGGGGAGGATTCATCCCTCCATAAGACCTGTTGCCACTGATTTTCAGTCCACTTCTTGTGTCATTTGGCACAGCTCAGCCTTTTCTCACTGTTTCCCTTCCTTAAGAACGGCTTCTTGACAGCCACCCTTCCATGGAGACCATTTCTGATGAGGCTTGGGCCAACAGTAGATGGATCAGCTGAAGGTCCAGATGCATCTCTCAGGTCCTGTCAGGTCACAGCTGGATTTTTTCCTCTTTCTTAAGGACATCACTTTCAGATCCTGTTCATCTGCTGTAGATAGTTTTTTAGGCCTGACACTTCTTCTTTTGTCCTCCACTTGTCCAGTTTCCTCAAATGTTTTAAGGACACACTGCACACCATGCTGAGATATGCCAAGTTTTCAGCTAATAGCTCTTTGGGAATCACCTTGTTGCTGCAGAAATCCTATTTTCTGTCTGTCAAACTGTCTAATCTTTCGTATTTTTCCAAGATAAAGCAATGATGTGGAAACAAAGGATGCATCTTTATGCATAGGTCAGAGTTAAGTGGCTTAAAAAAGAAAAACAACACTTTCCTCTGTAATATATGAGGTACCAGAATTGGACTGAAAATGAGTGAAAAAGCAGCAAAAGTACCAAAAAAGACTTTGAAAGACCCTCAGAAAGCTGGAGAACTAGTAATCAAAACCACTTTTAAAGATTGCAAGAAATTCGACTGTTTGGAAGAAAAATACAAAGAAATGAGGGCTGATTACTGTTTTTGCATTCAAACAGAACATTCTTATGTAGGCAAACCTGGATTCCCTCCATGTTTTATCAGCTGTGGACGATGCCAAACTGCCCATTAAACTGTCACTCAGCTCAACACTGGCCACCTGAGATGAGTCTGATTCTGTGTGGGTCCCATCCTGAAGATGCAGCTCAGCAGCACATGAGAATCTCATGTGATTATTTCACATGAAATGACTCTTATTTGAGTGCATGTCATTGAGATCATGACACTAATGCTGTCAGCAGCTGAAGGGTGAAGTTCTCTCAGCTTTACCTTCAGTCTGTGGTTGGATTTCCTCGCCCCTTGTTACTACTGGATATGGCTGCACCACATAGCAGCTGAAAGCTGATTTTCTTTAATCACAGAGCATTGTAGAAGATCTGGCCCACTACGACTTATTTCCCTGGTGTTATACGAAGTAAGACCCAGACTTTGCACAGGGTTTTTGGTTTTTGTGAGGCTCGTCTGCCATCCTGGTTGTTGCAACTTCTGTGAAAAACGCAGGCTTTGATTTTAAATTTCATCACATCTGCATCTGTAGGAAACAACAGGTCCTTTAAACTCTTCAGGAAAACTCTTCTGTCTCAAGGCCTCCTCCTGCTGGGGCAAACTGAAACACCTCCCTCTCCAGGCATCGGAAAGGCCTCCTCCTGCTGGGGCAAACTGAAGCACCTCCCTCTCCAGGCACCTGAAAGGCCTCCTCCTGCTGGGGCAAACTGAAACACCTCCCTCTCCAGGCACCTGAAAGGCCTCCTCCTGCTGGGGCAAACTGAAACACCTCCCTCTCCAGGCATCCGAAAGGCCTCCTCCTGCTGGGGCAAACTGAAACACCTCCCTCTCCAGGCACCTGAAAGGCCTCCTCCTGCTGGGGCAAACTGAAACACCTCCCTCTCCAGGCATCGGAAAGGCCTCCTCCTGCTGGGGCAAACTGAAACACCTCCCTCTCCAGGCATCCGAAAGGCCTCCTCCTTCTGGGGCAAACTGAAACACCTCCCTCTCCAGGCATCGGAAAGGCCTCCTCCTGCTGGGGCAAACTGAAACACCTCCCTCTCCAGGCACCTGAAAGGCCTCCTCCTGCTGGGGCAAACTGAAACACCTCCCTCTCCAGGCACCTGAAAGGCCTCCTCCTGCTGGGGCAAACTGAAACACCTCCCTCTCCAGGCACCTGAAAGGCCTCCTCCTGCTGGGGCAAACTGAAACACCTCCCTCTCCAGGCACCTGAAAGGCCTCCTCCTGCTGGGGCAAACTGAAACACCTCCCTCTCCAGGCACCTGAAAGGCCTCCTCCTGCTGGGGCAAACTGAAACACCTCCCTCTCCAGGCATCGGAAAGGCCTCCTCCTGCTGGGGCAAACTGAAGCACCTCCCTCTCCAGGCATCCGAAAGGCCTCCTCCTGCTGGGGCAAACTGAAACACCTCCCTCTCCAGGCACCGGAAAGGCCTCCTCCTGCTGGGGCAAACTGAAACACCTCCCTCTCCAGGCACCTGAAAGGCCTCCTGACCAGATGTCCGGCCACCTAAACTGGGTCTTTTTAATGTTCAGGAGGAGGGACTCTTCTTTGAGCCCCTCCTGGAGGACTGAGCTCCTCGTCCCATCTCTGAGTGCCACTGCCACCCTGGGGGAAAGTCATTTTAACTGATTGTATCCACCATCTTTCAGCTCTCAAAAGGCCAAATCTCCCATGTAAATCACCTTAAATTCGTCTGTCTTTGTCTGCGTTTGTGTGTTTTCTGCCATCTTTAAACTTGGTGTATTGGTGGGGACTTATTTTCACATTTTTAATCGAATATTTAAAGCTTTCACATCAGCTAATCATAGATCAGATGAGAAAGGAGATGCATTTCCACCAGTTTCTGCTGGACCTGCTCATTGGAAGACAAACCAGTGCTTTTAATGCGAGTGAGAGGGAAATAAAACATCACACCAGCAATCAGCGGATCAGTTTGCATTAGTTTCACCTCATGCAACAGCAATGCAATCTTGGCAGCTTGTGCAGGGGCCTTTATTCAGTCCTGTGGTATTTACACAGAAGCTAACCAGCGCCATGACACTTCCAGCTGTTATATGAGCCTCTTCACTCACTCTGATGAAGACAGACAGCAGCTTCAAAGTAGCCAATGCAAATCAGACATTATTATTCACCTGTCTGCAATTCTTTATTTGATTTAGAGGAGGTTCGTGGCTCAAACTGAACTGTACACCAACACCTGCCCCCCCTGCCTTCTGCATCCATAACATCTCCATCTGTGCCCTGAGGAAACACACGGCAGCCTTCAGGGGCTCCAAGAAATCAGTCAGCCTCAGTCAGGGCCTGTCTGATGACACCCTCCTGAGGGGTGTGGCATGAAGCAGGTTCAACGCAGCCAGGCTCTGTTGGTGTTAGCTGGCGGGACTGAACCCCCCCCCATAGATAACTGGTGCTGTGATGGCGGCTCTATGCACATAAAATTAATATTCCACCCTTCACACCACTCCCCGAACACTCAATTTATAAAATTATAGATGTAAAAACTATATATACAGCCCCTGCTGTTTCACCAGCCGAAAGCTTGGTTCCCATGGTAACACGGCGAACAGTTTACATGTTATTTTACTGTGACTGCAGCTTTTTTTTTTTATCTAAAAGACTTTTAGGTTCGGATATCTAAGGTAGACTATTCTGTCATCTGAGAATCTAAATCACGAGTTGTTGATTCAAAACTGAGTTCTACTCAAAAGGGTTTGTCTTGGTTAAGATTAAAATGATTGATTACACACTGAAATGTACATTTGTCACTGAATCAACACTGTATTGTGATAGAATTTGCTAATTAAAATGCTAAAATGAATCAAATAAAACATCTGTACGGGAAATTCTGACTGACTCTAACCAGCTAATTACCAATCCGGCATATGTTAAACGTCTAGTTCATGGTTTCAGACTGTTAAAACCTCTGAGTGATGACATTTAAAGCATTTAGAGCTCGGAGTTGAGCCACAGCTCCTCCACACTGGAAGGAGTCAGCTGAGGTGGTTCTGGCATCTGATTAGGATGGTTTTCCAGGCAGTCCAAATGGAGGATGCCTTAGGCTGGACGCAGGACACACTGGAGGGATTATGTATGCTTCATGGCCGGGGAACTCCTCAGGAGGAGCTGGAAAGTGTTGCTGGGAGAAGGAATGTGTGGGTTTCCATCCCAGAACTGTTGCATCTGCGACCTTTCCTCTGATAAGTGGAAGATAATGTCTGGATGATAGTCGACTCAGCATTAAACTGTCAAAGCTGCAGCTCTGAAGCAGCAGAGAAGAGAGACCCTTTCCTTTCCTTTAACATGCATCAGTGGATCACTCAGTTTTTTCAGTATTTACACCATAACCACAGCCTTTGGAAACTTTAATTCCTCTCAAATCCTGTCAAAGACAAAAAGTTAAAGCTGTAATTGTCTGCCATTGTTTATGCACCGCTGCCCCTTGCCTTGATGAACGTTCTGAGTGACGTTTCGCCAGTTTAAACCGTTTAAAACCACCACAGCCGAAGGGAAAACTGCAGCAGTTGGCGAGCCGATCAATGGTTTAATTTCATCAGTCAGAGACATACACAGATTATGGGCTGTGCTGCTTTTCCCAGCCAGAAACATTTACACAGACTCAGTTTGTTGGAGCCATCTGCATGGAATATGAACAGAGAACAATCAGTGTTCAGACGACGGTTTTATCTGTAAGACAGCAGGGACAAATCGTGTGCATGTTTCAGAGGGGCAGACCCGGTTTCCATCCCTGTCCAAGGCTGCTGTTTGACATTTGAAGCTGAGTCCAGCTGTGGGATCTGTGGGAAAGCTCACAAAGAGTTTATTTCTTCACAGACAAGTGCTCCAAAGTCAAGAATGTTAATGCAGGACCATTTCCTGACTTATCTGACTAAGTTTTATCTCAGCCTGAAAACTGCAGCATTTATTACATCCAATCATTATCAGGATAAGCGCTCCAGAAAGGCTCCTGTAAGGCTACCTGCTCCATGACATTTGGTTTGAGAGGCAAACAACAGCCTTAAAAGTCCAAAGATACATTTGGCACCATGAGTCTTGCTGTTGGAAGTCCTAAAAAACACATTTAATCATCTCTTGTGATATGAGAACCTCACGAAATGAGAAAACACTGCTAATGACACCAAAGCATCGGAGCACAGCTGCACGCTAACAGCAGATCCAACACATCAAACTCCCCATCATGATCCCACTGCAAACACCTGATGCTTCTTAAAATACCATTTCTTTTAAAATCTGAAGATGCTGCACAGCAGATAAGCTGCCGAATACATTAATGTGAGCCTGTGTGGATCTCATCAACATCATTTACAAGCTGCAAAGCTGATCACCGAAGTGTGACAGCCTGAGTGAGACTCTCAAATCTCCTCTTGGATGGAAATCTCTCTCATTTTAATGATAATACGCTGTCAGAGCCCTAATTGGCTGGACTTGTGGTGGCAGCCTGCACTGCTGCAGCTGCCACAGACGGCAAAGACCAACAACGGCCCGAGCCAAGTCTCTGATCTGTTCACCTGTTGATGAAGTTGGATAAGTGCTCATTTGTGCTTAGCTGAGAGTTTATCGTATCTATTTGTGCTCATGTCACTCATGGGAGGGGCGGGCTGACATTTCCAGCACACCAGACTCATGTGGAGGGAAAAGTTACTGAAAAGTTACAGGGAAAAGTTAAGGAATAAAGTTATTATTTAACTCGACTGAATCACACTGGACCTATAGCAGCTATAGTCTAACTTAGCCAGAGCTAAATCTTAAAGTATGGAAGAGTGTATTTTCAGTTCCAACTACAGTGCTGATATGTATAAATTATTAACAGAGCTAATTAGATACATCAAGACTGAGAAGAGGAACCTTTCATGTCCAGCCTTTGAGGTGCGCTGCTCACAATCAGAAAAAGCAGGAGAGAAAAAGGAGAATCAGACCAGAACAAACTAAATTTGTTGGGATGTTGCACTAAACTGTAAAGAAATACAATGAGTTTCATATAATTTACGCTACGATGACCTGATGCTAAATGCTTTGACCTTTCAAGCCTTTGATTAATGCACTTCTTATCAACTTTATCAAGAAATTCTGATAAACATGAGTGGAAACCTCTTTATTTGTTGTTTCTAGTTTGTTTGGAGGCTGAGAAATAACCCGGTTGTACAGATGCAACGTAGCAGAGGTCATTACTATAATAACCTCCCTATCAAACAGGTAAAGCGGTGTTTCTGCTCTGCATCTTTTAAATATTTCAGATTAACGGGTCATTAACAGGCTTGTTCCGAACTTGAGGAGATTAATTTGGATCAGAGCTTTTATTGGAGCTTTTTAGTCTTTGACTTCTACTAGTAGAATGGTGACTCTTTTATATTATCTTATTCAATTTTGCCGTATTTTATTTTATTGCGTTTACTGTTATTTTATTGTTTTTGTACTTATTATTTTCTTTATTTATTATCTGATGTAAAGCACTTTGGTACCGAAATGGATTGTTGTAAAGGGCTGTAGAAATAAATCACATTTACATTTACCCCCTGAACAAGGAGCTCTACTTCCTGAACCAAAACTAAAAAACATAAGAATGTAAAGTAGCCGTAACAGTTAAGCTTTATTTTTACAGTAACCATGTAGCGATATCACCTAAATTCAACCAGGAGGCGGTGAAATGTTTTATTGCCTGAACATTACCTGAGAAAATACTCAATTAATAATACTCAATAAACCTGTGTGGTCCATCTCAACTACTTTCTGTATTTCTGTAATGTGAAAAGTGTGTATTTTATGCCAACTATTGTTTAAAAAAACATTCATTTTTATACATATTTCCCCAAGGAAATGAAATAAAAACCCACAAAAAAACATTTTTGTCTGTTTGAACATTAAAAGGGTCCAAAGGACCCAGATGTAGACGAACTCCAGAGGCAGGCAGGGGTAAATAAAACCATTTTCATTTAACAAAGCAAAAGAAAAAGCTTCTGAACTGACCGAACAAAGCGACCAACACAAACACGAATGAGGATCTTAGGAAGGAACAAAGGAAAACCAGGGAGTGTTTGTACAAAGGGAGTCAATGACCACCAAAGAGGAAACTGATTTATGAATAATAAAGCAGCCAGAAAGCCTTTCTGAGACAAATAACTGACCGAGGACATGGCAAAAGAATGCAGAACTCACAAAAACAAAAGCAAACCATGCAGATGTTGAGTTTTTCCCCCCAGAAGCATCAACTGGTTGATGGTACTAAATACATCCGATGGTTCCCGTCTCAGTTTAATGGAACAGCCACGTAGATCTGTTGGGTTTACTTGACATTTATGGCACTGAGTAAACCTTTTCTGATTTAGATCCGTCACCTGCCAGTGACGATAAACCTTAACACAAGTCATAAAGCACTACATTCAGCCACAAGATGAGCGAGGACCTCTGCAGCAGATGCTCTGACCATATAAAGCCCTGATCTCAACATCGCGTATCCGTGACGACGCAGATCAAACGGCAAAGAAGCACGAGAGGCTTGTCGTTTGGAAGAATAGTGCAGGATGGAGACATGTTGTCAGGAACTGGTGGAAAGGTAGGACCCAGATGCAGCTATTTAACTTCCAAAACAAGGTTTATTCCAAGAAAACAAGACAAGCTCGATCAAAAATACTTAACTATGAAACAAGACTGTGGCTGTGGCTATGAGGCAAAACCAGACTTCTCCTTCTGTGACTCGGGTTGGTGAGGATTCTGCAAAGACTGAAAGCTTTGTGTTACTTACAGGAGGATCTCTGTGAAACATAATCAACAAGATGGATTCCCGCTTGTTTTATTCCTCATTTTGAGTCGTTCCATGCGATGAAAAAAAGGATCTAATGAGTGTGTTTTATTACAGATCCATAAGACAGACGCCGACACACACACACTAATCATGTTATATATAGCCGGGTATTATTGTTACTGTGAGGAGGCAGGTGCTAGATACTGTACCCCCCCCCCCACACCAACACATGCTTTCCTTTATTACTATGTTAATGTGTGTGTCTGTAGCACTATTATTGAGCTCAGGTAGATAGACACTTTGCACTTAGCTGCAGGTAATTGAGCCTCAACAAACAGGCAGCACTGAACCGCACACACACGTGCACACACACGTGCACGGACACTGTAACCTGGTTATGGAAGTGAGCGTGACTGTTGAGGTGGGAGACGTGGCCGGCCGGCTTCTCTCAAACTTTATTACTCTGTCTCGCTCGCACTCTATTACAGAAGAGGAGTCAGAAACAGAGACGGTGAAAGTGAGAAGGAGGCAATAAAAACAGAGAGCGGTTTAGACTGAGAGATTTATAGAAAGTGATGATTCAGATAAGAGAGATAAAGCAACCGGGGGTTCCAGAATTGATCATATACCAGTCAATGAAGAAAAATGTGATCTTGTTAAAGCTGCACCTGGCAGCTGGTTGATCTATGAGGGAGCAAGTTAATATTCTGTCTTTGAGTTGTATGTGTTGTAAGCAGAAAGAATGAGCGAGTGCTGGGATCCGAGCAGGTCGGGCGTGGATCAAATTGTGATGGATAGACGGCTCTTAAAGGGCAAGTTCGCTTTTTTCTTTTAAAAACCTGGACCTTATTTCTGGCATGAAATACGTTCATCTACTCACCGAGAACAGTTTGGTGAAAGTCGGCGTCCTTCGGAAGATATTTAGATAACTGGAGATCCATATAACGGAGTGAACGGGGCTTAGAGGATGCAGCCTCTAAATAAGGCTTTATCTGTCTTTATTTCACCAATACTTTAAGAAGGATGAATGAATGAACGTGTGCTATAGCTCTGTTAGCTCATAGCTGCTGTTATGTGGCTACTTGCAGCTATAGGAGAGCTAACGGAGGGATTTCTACACAGGCACTCTACTGGGACCACTTCATCCACACGCCCCCCTGCAGCACAGCTCATTCACTCCGTGCTCTGTGACAGTCGGCTAACTTCACACAGAGTTTGCTGCTGATAGTTTTGTGCAACATGGCAGGATATTTATCAGATTTAGACGACGTGAACGACGACTTTGAGTAAGATGGACGTTCTTACCGGAGTGAATGAGCTGTGCTGCGGGGGGGGGGGGCGGTGATGACATCATCCCAGTAGACGAGTGTGCAGAAATATCCTGCCATGTCACATATGAGGAATTACAATAATCTGTCTGAGAGGAAAGGAAGACGTGGAAAACTATTTCAAGACATCTGGGAACTTGGCCAAAAGGCTAAACTGGAAGAAAAAGCCTGATTCACCAACTAATCCGATGTGTTGAAGAGCTTTGTTGCAGTAGATCGATGATATGAAGCTAAAAGCTCAAAACGACAGCTGAGGTCATCTCCAGAGTCTGATCACCTGAAGAAAGTGAGTTTCTGTAACTGTGAGAGAGGAACAAATGTCTTTGAGTCCACCTGCACGCTGAAACCTGCCGCTGATTGTTCCAGTTTCTCCCAAAGCATGATGGGAAATGCAAGAAACTTTTTAAACCTGGACCTTATTTGGTCCCAGTAGAGTGCCTGTGTAGAAATCCCTCTGTTAGCTCTCCTATAGCCGCAAGTAGCCACATAACAGCAGCTATGAGCTAACAGAGCTATAGCACACGTTCATTCATTCATTCTTCTTAAAGTATTGGTGAAATAAAGACAGATAATGCCTTATTTAGAGGCTGCATCCTCTAAGCCCCGTTCACTCCGTTATATGGATCTCCAGTTATCTAAATATCTTCCGAAGGACGCCGACTTTCACCAAACTGTTCTTGGTGAGTAGATGAACGTATTTCATGCCAGAAATAAGGTCCAGGTTTAAAAATACCAGAGTTCCCCTTTAAGCTTAGTCAGAGAGACCTGGCTGCAGAAGAGATGGTGGACATGGATGACCCTGGATGTCCTGTCAGAGTTCTCAGGAAATTAGTTCACTATCTGTGCATAAGTTGACCTTTTTCAATGCCTTATTTTGCTTGAACTTAAATAGTGCACGTGTGAGGTCCACAGTGCCAGAGAGACAGAGGAGCCGTCATATTAACCAATGTAGTGAACAGCGTACTCAGACTATATACTGGTCTGTTTTCTGAGGTTCTAGGTAAAGATGGACCTGAAATATGGTTGTTTTAAGAAGTAAGCTGCAAGCATTTTAACAACAGATGATGTGTACCTTGATACATGAAGAGCAAAGGGAACAGAGCAAGGAGAGGTGCTTCACAAGAGGTCCCCCTGCAGTTTAGGCCTATAGCAGCTTAACTATGGGACGTTTCACAGGCTCCGCCTCCCGTTCTACTTTTAGAAACTTATAGAAAATTCTATTCTGAATTTAACAGGGAGCCAATGAAGAGAAGCTAAAGCTGGAGAAACACGATCTCTGCTGTTAGATCTCATCAGAACTCTGGCTGCAGCAAATTAGATCAGCTGGAGGCTTTTCAGAGAATTTAACTTCATCTCTGACCACATTCGAGACTCATCATCCTCACAACTACCACAGTCTGTTCTTTATCATTCTGTAGCTTTGCGGTGTTTTATCCGTGTGTTTTCATGTGCTTTTTATTATTGCTCATCACGTAAAGTTGTATCAGCACCTCCATAACGCTCAGGTTGGATGTGTTCCTCAAACCATTCTTCAGCCATTTTTGTAGAGCAGCAGGACACATCATCCTGCTGAAAGAGGCCGTTTCCTCTGGGAGGCCCACTTCCATGGAGGGGTGTAGTGTTTAGGTAGCTTATCTTCTTCCCATAGCGCAGCTAGTGTCATGTATTTTCCAGGAAATGTACCATTCACCATTCCAGACCACCTTTTTCCACTGCTCAGTGGTCCAGTTCTGACGCTTCCGACTTTCACCAAACTGTTCTCGGTGAGCAGATGAACGTATTTAATGCCAGAATTAATTTTTTGTCCTTGTGTGGATGAATCAACTCCATCACCCTGCATACGGTTTTTTCTGGTCACTGAAGTTGGATTCCCATTAACCCGAAGGCCTTTCTGTTAAGTTTAGATGAAAGTATTTGGCTTTCTGTTGCTACCTGTCCACAATCCAACATCAAAGATCAAATTTATCTGCAGGATTTGTTACATATTGGAAGACACGTCCATCTTTATTGTTCTCTACGTCTGTTCGGTTTCCTGCTCCTTCCTCAACGGGAGCAACGGGATATTTGAGCTGAAACGTGAGCTGAAGCTCTTTGACCTTTACATCCAAATCTATTATGGGATTTTATTCAATTAGTCTCAGAGTGGCTGACAAGATCCGAATGTCATTAGCTGTAGACAAAGACTAAAGATAGCTCTTCAGCCTCCCTCAGCCTGTTGTATCGCTCCATCTTTCTTCTCATTCTTCTTTCTTTTGTTTGTCTTTCTTGATTTCTGCCTTTTATGTTTTTGTCCGAGCAATCTTGGCTAAATTCCTGTGTCAGTATATCTCCTCATACATCTCTGGAGTACAGCAGCTGGCTGAGTGTGCACGTGACTTTACTCCCAGCAGTCAAAGCCAGCAGTGGGCTCGATCATTGTGGGGCTCGTTATTAGTCCCTGACTGAAGGTGAAAACTCATCTGGGAGTTAAGTCTAAGACTTCAGGAACCTCAGTGTCATATTTCCATTAACTTCCTTTGCAGTTTCGCTATATTTCTTTATTACTAAACTATTACTAAACTTAAATAATGCTTTGCATGCAGTTTAAAAGATGCTGAAACATTGAAACTACTGAGAATTGGGCTTAAAGAAGAGCAGAATGGATTAGAATAGTCAAGTTGTGAAGATTCAAGCTGTTCCTAACCTTCGGGGCACCAATAATGTATTTTAACCCAAACTATGATAATTTTCTAACACTATCCAAGGAATGCTGCCTAAACCCAACCAGGAGGAGACTAATAGTTTGTGTTCTGCTGACTGAACGTAACTCAGAGGTGAAAACAAAGCTGTATTCGGGGCCATCCGCCCTCCCTGATTGAGAAGTCTTTGTGGCTTGTTAAAGACTTTAGAGGAAAGATTAGAAGAAGCCGCTGCGAGTCGTGTTTAAAGGTGTAAAGAAACAGCTTTTCTGTTGTTTTTGCTTTATTGGACGTTACTCAATCTGGTAAAAAATTCAAACAGCTCCCATTTCACAGCCAAATCTAATCTACTTCTCAGCTGAATCTTGATGCTTTTCTTATTTGTTGGAGGAAATGTTTTAACCTTTTATACTTTTACTGTCTCTCTGAAACCTTCTGGTTTGGGTAGGCTGCTGTTCTGGAATATAATGAAGTCAGGTACTGGGGGGGTTAAATGGGTTTCTCCTGCCTTCAAGTTTATTTTCCTTTATTTCTGTTGGAGAACATTTGCTTCTCTGTGTTTTTTTTTTTCTACTTGCAACAAAACACAAGCTAATTTAGGTCTGCAGTAGTTTTACATGTAATTTACCGTATTTTTCGGGTTATAAGGAGCAATATCAAGGTTTGACTGCTTATGGGTCTATTTTCTTACATAAAGGCGCATTAAATTAAACAAAACTCAGAGAAGTCAAACTTTATTCAACTCACTTGCTGTACTGACTGATAGCGTTGAGTTTGAAATCCGCTTCGTCTCTGAACAGGAGCCACTTTTGGGGCAGCAGGTATAGAAAATGAATGAATGAATGAATGCACACACCTTAATGTTGAAGCACAGATCGTATCACTCCGCCAGGCTCGTGACTACGGTGGCCCGTAATGCTCAATCCATCCAGCAGTGCAGCTTCTTAGCTCACCAAGGCCGTGCTAAAACATTTTGACAGACTTTTGAGCGCCGTGTACCACATAAAATCGGTTCTAGGTCAGAAAGCACAACCAGAATTAATCCATACATCAGGCGCACTGTCGATTTTTGAGAGAATTAAAGGATTTTAAGTGTGCCTTATGGTCTGAAAAATACAGTAGATGTTTTTGCCATCAGCTCAGATTTTTGGATCCAAGAAAACTTGAATCACTGCTGGTATGACAGCAAAAACACTGACATTTAAAATACCTAAAATCAAACTACTGGAAGATACTCTGTCAAACTACTGGGCAAAATCCTTCAGACACTTTCTTTATTTATTTCTATCTTTACATATTGCCAGTAAAACAGTAAATAATATAATATATATAATATATACACAATCTCTGGTCTGAGCTCCTTTACTCTCCAACACAGCCTGAACCCTCTGAGACGAGCTTTCCGTCATTTATTTAAGGAGTCTTCAGGAATAGTTCTCCAGGCTTCTTGAAGGACATCCCAAAGCTCTTCTTTGGATGTGGGCTGCCTTTTGTTCCGTTCTCTGTCAGATGATCCCACACTGCTTCAATAATGTTGAGGTCCGGGCTCTGGGGAGGATTCATCCCTCCATAAGACAAACAGCGCCGTGTACCACATAAAACCGGTTCTAGGTCAGAAAGCACAACCAGAATTAATCCATACATCAGGCACACTGTCGATTTTTGAGAGAATTAAAGGATTTTAAGTGGGCCTTATGGTCTGAAAAATACAGTAGATGTTTTTGCCATCAGCTCAGATTTTTGGATCCAAGAAAACTTGAATCGCTGCTGGTATGACAGCAAAAACACTGACATTTAAAATCCTGACACACAGTAGGCTGTTTCAGATCGTCCCACAGCTAACAAAAGGTCATTTGTGCACTAAATTCCAAAGTCATTATGCATCTGCTGCTGTTATTTATATGAAAATGTGAAAACAGGAAAAAATTCAAACAATGTAGAAGTGTGAAAAGTTCATGTAAGTGGAAGGAAATGGTCAGTTTTACTGAATCTATCCCAGAATATGACCTTCAGCCGTTACCGACGTGTAACAGAGACAGTATTTTATCTTATGTTCCTCTGTGTGCCTCAGGTCCAAATACATGAACACCAGACCCAAAGGAGATCCACAACCAGAAGAAAGTTCATCAAAATGACCGTCACCTGTCAGAATTTTAATCAAAGCATCCTGTGAAAAGCGCTGAATGTTTGAATTATGATTCTTCAGCCGGTTTATTACTCATTTAAAAACTAAGGAGCACTGAAACAGTATAAAGTATGTTTGGATGCTATGACCTACATTAAATCTAATTAATTTCCCAAATTTGGGGACATGCCCATGTCCAAGTGAAGGTTTTCCAAATGATTTGGAAACAAAGATAAACAGTAAATTATGGCGCTGACAGCACTGTTTACGATGCTCAGCTCAAGGTTAATGCCTGCATGAATTATGCAGATCTTCTCTTTTATCTTCAACAAAGCTCTGTGCTGTGTTTGATTAAATAAAATGTCTGAATTTTGAAACAAACTTACTGCCTCCTTTCTTTGGAAAACCGTTTTAATCTTTGGATAAACGACCTGATTTTATTGTTTGAAAGTTCCTCAGATGCTGATGAATATTTAGTCCTGAACCAATAAGAACATTATGTAAAAGTCACATGTATAAAGTGCTTTTCTCTCCTCGTCTTCTTTGTTTTTCTGCTCAGTTTGGTGTCACTGCTGCTGTCTGTCATCCCCTCATTCTTATTCTCTCTCCGTCTCTTTCTTTGGGCTTCCTCCTGTTTTTCTGTCACCTCTCTGTCTCGCTAACTCTCCTCAGTTTCTTTACATCTTCATCTCTTCCTGTCACTCTCATCATCCCTGTTGACTCCTTCTTCCCCTCTTTCCATCTGTCCATCCAGCACCTGTTCACTTGTTCTCCACCTCCACCCCCCAGGACTGATATCCCATCTTTTTCAGCATCTCCATCCTGTAATACTGTTTTTTCTTCTCTTCATCCCCTTCTCCAGCCTCCTTTACAACATTTTTATGCCTGTATTCTTGTGTTTTGCAGGTCTATTTCCCAAACAGTCTGCTGCAGCCTCCAATCCATTTACATCAGGCGTTAACATGTAATCTGCTCCTGGGTATTTTCAGAATAAAAGCGCACGGCGTCCACGGAATAAGACTGAATGTGTCACCGGAAACCTGGAGGGGAATCAGCTTCAGATGGAAAATAATTCATGCATTGTGCATAGATGGGGAGATTTTCACCCAAGTGGAGAGTCCTCGTCTCTATCGAGCCACAGCCAGGAACATCTTATGGGGGGGGTTCTCTGGTAACCTCCTAAAAGATTTAGACAAGCCAATATCCTACTCTTTCCTTTGTTTCCCAGCAGTATACCATCACATCAGGGTTTAATACCTCAAATCAAACTACTGGAAGATACTACTGGGCAAAATCCTTCAGACACTTTCTTTCTTTATTTCTATCTTTACATATTGTTAGTAAAACAGTAAATAATATAATATATATAATATATACACAATATCTGGTCTGAGCTCCTTTATTCTCCAACACAGCCTGAACCCTCTGAGACGAGCTTTCTGTCATTTCTTTAAGGAGTCTTCAGGAATAGTTCTCCAGGCTTCTTGAAGGACATCCCAAAGCTCTTCTTTGGATGTGGGCTGCCTTTTGTTCCGTTCTCTGTCAGATGATCCCACACTGCTTCAATAATGTTGAGGTCCGGGCTCTGGGGAGGATTCATCCCTCCATAAGACCTGTTGCCACTGATTTTCAGTCCACTTCTTGTGTCATTTGGCACAGCTCAGCCTTTTCTCCCTGTTTCCCTTCCTTAAGAACGGCTTCTTGACAGCCACCCTTCCATGGAGACCATTTCTGATGAGGCTTGGGCCAACAGTAGATGGATCAGCTGAAGGTCCAGATGCATCTCTCAGGTCCTGTCAGGTCACAGCTGGATTTTTTCCTCTTTCTGAAGGACATCACTTTCAGATCCTGTTCATCTGCTGGAGATAGTTTTTTAGGCCTGACACTTCTTCTTTTGTCCTCCACTTGTCCAGTTTCCTCAAATGTTTTAAGGACACACTGCACACCATGCTGAGATATGCCAAGTTTTCAGCTAATAGCTCTTTGGGAATCACCTTGTTGCTGCAGAAATCCTATTTTCTGTCTGTCAAACTGTGTTTTCTTTGCTGTTTTTCATAGATGCAACTAAAGAAATGTTTTTAGCTCACAGCATTTTGCACAAGACTATGTTAGAATATTGAATACTGGCATAACTTTGCTTGTTATTTCAAACAGCTGTCACAATTATGTGTGATAGCTGAACGAGCTTCAGTGTGGATATAATTGGTGAAAGACATTACACAATGTGCCTGTTAACACCTTTTCTTTTTAAATTGGATGGTGGTTTTAAAGAATCTCTCATTAGAATGTTTTTCAAAATAAATCTTCATTATGACACAAAAATGCTGGATAATTTGGGGTATTGTTTGGACATTTTCTGCTTTTTCCCTCATCTTCAGTCCTTGTACCTGAGAATTTTCAGTGTTTTTTCTTTGTTCAGCCACTTAACTCTGACCTTTGACCCATTCAGGCAGAAAAAAGGCTCCTAACTCAAGGGATGAACCAGTGTTGTGTCGACACAGAACAGACAACTTAGCAAAGAAGCCATTTTAAACTGGATCTTTAGGCACTTTGTTACCAGCAGCCTGTCACAAAGACACATCATTTGTTCCCATTTCTTTAGCTGCATCTATGAAAAACAGCAAAGATAACACAGTTTGAGACATAAAGTAGTATTTTTTCCACCAAAAAGGTGATTCCCAAAGAGCTATTAGCTGAAAACTTGGCATATTTCCAAAGAATTTAAGATACCTTAAAGAACAGTTGATTTAAACCACTTCAACAGATGAATTTTCAGTCCTTATTGTATGAGTTTATTTGGCATTTACAGCCGAGTATTTAATAAATGTTAAATAATATGTTAATTAGTCCTTTAAAGAAAGCCTGGGTCCTAGGAAGCAAAATGTCAAGAAATTAGTGGCTCAAAACTTTATTTTATACAGAAAAACTGTACCCAGGAGTCATGGAGGCTGTTTCTGTACAACATGAACTAAGAGAACTGCAGAAGTCCAAGGATTTAATAAAGTGTCTCAGAAACCAAAACAAATCTCCCCACAAATTGTTATTTTTCATACAGAAAAGCAGCTCAGGCCAGAAAATAATCCTTCAGCACACAAACCTTGTGTTGATCCAACTCATTAGCATCATTTTTCACCAGCCTTCGGCAGACTATTGGCACTTTTCCTCTTCTTCTTCTTCTTCTGTTCTCTCTGGTGTCCTCCTCACCAGTTTTCCTCCTGGACACTTTGCAGCATCATCATTATTTTCCTTCCCTCTCCCTTCCTCAGTCTTCTCACTCCTTCGGAGGGATGGAAAGAGGTGGTGATTGAATGACTGTGAAAGATGCAGATGCAGGTTATGCTGAGAAAAGGAGCGGAGCGGAGATGTAACAGATGCCTCTTCTCCATTAAGGGGGTAATGAGCAGAGCTAGAAGTAGCCTCACCACACTCACTCAGCAGGGACGTGCTGGAGGGTCCGGTTCTGCAACACCTGGCTACCTTCCTGTACAACATCACAAATGATGTCTCCCTCTTCTCATATTCTCTTATTTCCCCTCTTTGCTGCTTGTCTGCTTTGTTTTTTTGGTTCTTCCAGCTTCTCCTGAGCAGATATGCAACATATTCAGCTCTGCAGTTTGCATGCTCCACACAGAATTCAACCTTTTAAGTGGAACTGGTCACAGTGCCTGACTGATCCAGCAGAGAACTCCACTGAAACAACAACTTGAAGTTTTAATAAACCAGATGCTACATTCTCCATGAGGCGCAGGCTCTGGGCCCTCATTCCTTCAGCTGAGTCACTTCCTGTTTGGACCAGTTCTCTATGCCATGTTTGGATTTCCCCCTCGTCCACTATGTTGTGTTCACTATAGAGAAATGCAGCGGTGCTCCATAAATATACAAAGAATATTCACAGTTGCACGGGACAAAAACAAATCCCTTCTGCCACTTCAAGAGGACTTTATTGGATCAACAATCTGTGTATTCCGATCCTGCTGACAAGCTCCCAGGCGATTTTAAGTTTAATGCTTCAGATTTTACTGAAACCACAGACAAGCCTCTGCAAATGGAGCTCTTTGTTCTTTCTGTGTACTGTACAGGGATGAGTGAAAGCAGAGGATGGACAGAAATGGCTGCTGCAAGGTTATCTAAGAGTCTGCAAGAGCACAAAGGAGATAGCAGCAGCCGTACCGCTGGGACACCCTCACCGAGCTCACAGCTTCCACTGCATTACACAGTGAGATGAGAGAGCAGGAAAGGTCTAGTACGTGCATAAAAGCTACTCACTGGAGTGGAGTGTTCCTTCCAGCCTCTTCAGTATATTGTTTCATGATTGCTGCATTTGCTTTAGCACCACTTTGTTCTGGGCTGGACATCGCAGGTCTGTGTCGGCAGCACCAACCTTCATTTATAACCGCATTTTAATCTGGAAATGGAACAATGCTTCGGTGGGATTTTGACTGATGTTTGAGGCTTTTCCCTTACGATGCAGCGACTGTTTGCAGGCGATGTGTGAGAATGAAAAAGCCTGCAGGAAGAGTAATGGTGCAGTGTGTGGAGGTGAGGGACCACATTTACATAGTGATGGTCTGTGCATGTGCACGGCAATGTGTGTGCTACTTTTTTCTGTGTATTATCTCTTGGAAAGAAGGAATCTATTTTTCCGCTCAGTCCTTTTCTGAAAGATTTCCACGGCCCCCCCGCAGCGCCTTGTTGTGTTTCTGTAATGGGATTATTTGGCTTGATGGGATATAGTCTGTCATCCGGGAGGATCCTATCTGAGGCTGTGGCTCAAATACATACATTGTAAAGAGGGTGAATCACCTGGGATTGTACAGTCATATTCCAGAGAGGAGCACAAACACACACAAGGCCAGAGGAGAAACAAAAGCACGCATTAATTCACACTGTCTCGTAGGTGCCCAAAGCACAAAATGGGTGTCTGGTTTCTCTCTCACATCACCACCACACTCTGTCTCACATGCATCGTAAGGGAAAAGCCTCAAACATCAGTCAAAATCCCACCGAAGCATCTGTCTTAAATTCCCCCAGCTTGTATAACGCTGTGCTGCTGCAGTTAATTTAAATTAGGAGCCTTTTAAGAACTGGTTTACTGCAGGGAGCCGCCACAAAGCCGACTGATTACGTCCCTGTGAGAGGTCCACCTTCGGTTGGGTTTATACGCAGTGACCACCAGCTATCAGCAGCATTTTAGGTGGTATCCAACATATTAATGTGGATTTATTCAGCACATGCAGGAGGGGCTCTTTTACACCTGATATTTTATGTATCAGGACATAAAAAAACAATAAATAAAACGCAACCTCGGCTGAACAAAAACACATGTCATATCACACCGTGTCATTATTTATTGAAGAAAAACTAAAAGAAAATGCAAGAAGCTGTGTGCAAAAACTAAGTGAACCCCTGATCCAGCAGCTTCAGCAGCAGCTTCAGCAGCAGTGAGTGTAAAACTAAGTGAACCCCTGATCCAGCAGCTTCAGCAGCAGTGAGTGTAAAACTAAGTGAACCCCTGATCCAGGAGCTTCAGCAGCAGTGAGTGTAAAACTAAGTGAACCCCTGATCCAGGAGCTTCAGCAGCAGTGAGTGTAAAACTAAGTGAACCCCTGATCCAGCAGCTTCAGCAGCAGTGAGTGTAAAACTAAGTGAACCCCTGATCCAGCAGCTTCAGCAGCAGTGAGTGTAAAACTAAGTGAACCCCTGATCCAGGAGCTTCAGCAGCAGTGAGTGTAAAACTAAGTGAACCCCTGATCCAGGAGCTTCAGCAGCAGTGAGTGTAAAACTAAGTGAACCCCTGATCCAGCAGCTTCAGCAGCAGCTTCAGCAGCAGTGAGTGTAAAACTAAGTGAACCCCTGATCCAGCAGCTTCAGCAGCAGTAAGTGTAAAACTAAGTGAACCCCTGATCCAGCAGCTTCAGCAGCAGTGAGTGTAAAACTAAGTGAACCCCTGATCCAGCAGCTTCAGCAGCAGTGAGTGTAAAACTAAGTGAACCCCTGATCCAGCAGCTTCAGCAGCAGTGAGTGTAAAACTAAGTGAACCCCTGATCCAGCAGCTTCAGCAGCAGTGAGTGTAAAACTAAGTGAACCCCTGATCCAGCAGCTTCAGCAGCAGTGAGTATAAAACTAAGTGAACCCTGATCCAGCAGCTTCAGCAGCAGTGAGAGAGAAACTAAGTGAACCCCTGATCCAGCAGCTTCAGCAGCAGTGAGCTGCAGTGATGGTTTCCTGTGGGACGTTATCAGTCTCTCTCCTGGTTCTGGAGGAATCTCGGCCACTCTTCTCTCCAGCGTTGCTTCAGCTCATTGAGGTTTGCAGCATTGGTTTCTGCACAGCTCTCTTAAGGTCCCACCACAGCATTTCAGTCAGGCTGAGGTCTGGACTCTGACTGGACCATTGCAGCACCTTGATTCTTTCCTTTTTCCCACATTCTGCTGTAGATCTGCTGCTGTGTTTGGGATCTTTGTCCTGTTGATGAGCCAGTTTCAGCCCAGCTTTAGCTGGGGGACAGATGGCCTCACATTTGACTCTAGAATACTTTGGTATCCAGAGGAGTTCATGGTGGACTCAATGACTGCAAGGTGCCCAGGTCCTGTGGCTGCAGAACCAGCCCAGATCATCAGCCCTCCACCACCGTGCTTGACAGCTGGTATGAGGTGTTTGTGCTGATATGCTGTGTTTGGTTTCCTCCAAACGTGCTGCTGTGCATTAGGACCAAACATCTCCACTTTGCTCTGGTCTGTCCAAAGGACATTGTTCCAGAAGTCTTGAGCTTTGTTCAGATGCAGCTTTGCAAACCTAAGCTGTGCTGCCATGTTCTTTTTAGAGAGAAGAGGCTTTCTCCTGCAGCCCTTCCAAACAAGCCATCCTTGTTCAGTCTTTTTCTAACTGTGCTGTCATGACCTTTAACCTTTAACATGCTAACTGAGGCCTGTAGAGTCTGAGATGTAGCTCTGGGCTTTTTCCCCTTGGGGTGACCTTTAACCTTTAACATGCTAACTGAGGCCTGTAGAGTCTGAGATGTAGCTCTGGGCTTTTTCACCTTGGGGTGAACTTGCTGGGACGTCCACTCCTGGGAAGATTGACAGCTGTCCTGAATGTTTTCCACCTGTGAATAATCTTTCTCTTTGGGGAAGCCTTCCATTAGACAGTGAAACATATTCTGACAGCATCAGAAATATAGGAGGATCATCCTGTAGTGTGTCTGCTCTGACAATCTTCTTCTTTTAATCCACCAACAGCAAAGTAACATGGAGTGACAACATGACCTGAACAATTCAACATGGAGGAATGATCAGTTCTGTTCTGTAAATAATAAACACATTAGAACACAGTACCAAAGGTGCTCTTTTCCCAGTCTGTCAGCTCATTAAACAGCAGATTAACATGACACTTGGAATCCGTGTTGCTCTTCACACCCTTCAGAAATGATCATCTCACAGTCTGAAAAAATCAGACGTGACACTGAAGCTATAATCACTGGATGCCTGTCTTCCAGGGTTTCTCACAGTGAACTTATACGACCGCTAAAATTGAACAATGCAGCTATCTGAGGAACACAGCTGATGTCTTTCCTCCTTGGCACTGTGTTCCAGAGCAGAAAACTGATTCTTTAGAGGTGCTCACACTCGATGATGATCAGTTACTGAAGCGTATTTAGCCTCTTAATGCCAGTGGAAGCAGTAAAGGTTGTTTTTTCACACTGTTTCTGCATTTAGTCTCAGTTCAAGCTGGATAAATAAGGACACGGTGCAATATGGTCTATGTTTTAAGACCAGGTACTTCTTTTGATAGAAGCTGACAAAACCTGCCACAGCAGATTTGATCTGGTGAACGCTGTTCAAACCCTGATAAAACTGTCTTTACAGCTGAAATCATTCGAAGTTTAACTTGTGTTAATTCATCCTATGACACGGGCTCTAAAATTGGATCCAGTGTTTTGGCTATGCCTCTCTTTATTTATTTGAAGAAGCTTTTCCAGAGCTGTTTACTTTGAAGATAAATATGAAGGAAACTCATTTGAGCCGAGGCCTCTGATATAATTAAAGGGGATTTGAATATGCACTGTGGTAATGAAGAGCATTGCTCTCGGTGCTGCTCTTAATCCTGGAAAATGTTAAGATATTACACAGTTTAAACATGCTTTTATGAATAAGTGGAAATTAACACATAAGTGCAGACATCTGACCTCATAAAACCTTATTTCAGGGTTTTGTTTGCAATTCTTTTTGGACTTTTAAACATTACAAAGAAGGTTGTGATTGAAATAATCTAAAATTCTCACTAATATCATGTATAATTTACAGTGACAGCCTGAAGGTGTGTTCAGCGCTGAAATAAAGTGAGTATTTGACTCCCCAGAGGTCGTATTATGGTTTGTTGAGGTTTGAAAACAGAAACTGGTGTCACCAGCCCTGAGTGAAGCATGTTGGTTTGCAGGAGCACAGAGAAAAATCTCTTCCATCTCAGCTGGAGTTCATTCAAAGAGCAGATGGAAGAGTATCTGGATCAGAGCTCAACAGTTGTTGTTTCTACTGTTTTTTCTTCTTCACACTGATACTAGCTGCCTATGAACTGTAAATGCAGCACAGAAGAAGAGTCGACGGCCATCGCTGAATCACAGAAAAGATGGAGACTGAGTTTCTTCTGTTGATGAGCTCTGATGCTAATCGCTGTTTGTGTTTTCACTGTTTTCAGTAAAACAAATCGTGTTACAACAAGGCAGAGTAAAGTATTTAAGCACCCGGAAACACATGAATAATCAAGGAGGAACATAAGAGAAACAATTCCTCCTTTCATGTGGGTTGTGAATTAATTTTAATGTTCATCGTAGAAGAATATATGGGCTGTCTTGACTGAGCATGTCTATTCTACAGTTTTTTATTATTAAGATATAACAATAAAATAAATATATATATATATATATATATATATATATATATATATATATATATATATATATATATATATATATATATATATATATATATATATATATATATATATTATGGCATGCCGTTCAGGAAATTAATCTTTGAATATATTGAATGAACCTTGAATATATGGAATGAAACTCTGAATATATTGAATGAACCTTGAATATATGGAATGAAACTCTGAATATATTGAATGAAACTCTGAATATATTGAATGAAACTCTGAATATATTGAATGAACCTTGAATATATGGAATGAAACTCTGAATATATTGAATGAAACTTTGAATATATTGAATGAACCTTTGAATATATTGAATGAAACTCTGAATATATGGAATGAAACTTTGAATATATTGAATGAACCTTTGAATATATTGAATGAAACTTGACTGACGTCAGACTTCACGGAAGTGCCTGCGGCCATCTTATCTAAGGTGTGGATACTGTGGCAAAAAGCGAATGACAATGAGTCAGTCCACACGGCCGTCTTGACTGAGCATGTCTATTCTACGGTTTTATCATGATGTTTTTTATTATTAAGATATAACAATAAAAAAAAATATATATATATACAGAGAGAGAGAGGGGACAGTAATCTCTCCAGAAGCTGTAGCTCTGAGTGGTAGTTGCATGACTTCAGTGCAGCTAACTTAACTTTGCTGTTTTGACAGATTTACTCTGACAAAGCTTCACATCAACTGCACTTTTAAAAAATCTTTTGGACAAAGAACACGATAAACAGCAGTTAGTGAACCATCAAAACTGGGCTAATTTAGATACAGATGATGAATAATCTAACAGCCACTGTTTTGCCCCTAACGTAGTTCTTTTTATCTTATTTCACTTTATTCAGGATGGTGAACACTGCTTCTGGCTGCTTTGGTTCTCAAACATCTCTGTTCTACTTCAGCCCAACTGAGTCCAGCATGAACTCCTCTGGATTAAAGCCACCAGATTTCTGAAAAACCTGCCAATTCACACAAAATAAATAAGTTAATACACAACATAGCATTTATCGCGGCCGCTGGGCTCCTTTTCTTTCCTTTTTGCCGCCTCCAGATTGTTGTTGGTGACGCTGCTGCGTTTATACGTCATATGACGTCTTCTCTGGTGATGCGTTCAATGTCTGCCGTAATAACTGGTGTTACTTTGAATCTGCGCACATTCACTGTCTAAATCGGGGACATTTTCGGGGACAGCTTTGTCCAGGGACAGGTCACAGAAAACGGGGACTGTCCCCGGAAATCGGAGACGTCTGGTCACCTTAAATTATATTTATTGTCTTGTCCTTGATCTGGGCTGGTTCTGCAGCCACAGGACCTGGGCACCTTGCAGTCATTGAGTCCACCATGAACTCCTCTGGATACCAAAGTATTCTAGAGTCAAATGTGAGGCCATCTGTCCCACAGCTAAAGCTGGGCTGAAACTGGCTCATCAACAGGACAAAGATCCCAAACACAGCAGCAGATCTACAGCAGAATGTGGGGAAAAAGAAAAGAATCAAGGTGTTGCAATGGTCCAGTCAGAGTCCAGACCTCAGCCTGACTGAAATGCTGTGGTGGGACCTTAAGAGAGCTGTGCAGAAACTAAAGCGCCACAATAAGAGTTTTATTATGCTATATGATGCATAACGCCGCTTTGAATCAAAAGAGGTTATTTCTTTTCACATAACTGACAAAGAAAGAGCACCATTCTCCAAATATACTCATTATTCAAGGCTTTTCAGCTGCATATGTGAATTCATGTGGCGCTGAAACATTTCCATCTCGCCGATCAATCAGAGCACACCGGACAACGGATAGATAAAGCGTGTGTTTCAAAGCTAACTAACAGGCTTAGAGAAAAATAAATCCCCCAAAAACAAAATGTTTTTAAAGGTGTGAAACCGAGGCAAACAGCACAGATAAAGAGGATTAGTCCTCTGATCATGATTAGAGGAGCAGGAGGATCTTTGCAGGTGGACAGCAGTCTAATAGGATTTCAGAGGTCTGGCCTGATTTTATCTTAAATCACCAGCTTCCCGCTTTCTTCTCCAATACCATGTATCAGTGTTTCTGTCCAGTTGAAAAGCAGTTTAACTACGTTTGGCATGAAGCATCGTGTAAGTTATCGATGACGAGCATCAAATCGAGTGCTTAATTAATTTTTGAAAACATCATCCAGTGTTTGATAAGAAGTTTCAGCCTCAGTCGAAGCAGCAAGATAGTTCAGCTGCTGCCTTTCTGTGACGAGCTGAAATGCCTGTGGAATAAAACCCAGCACGGTCCAAATCAGCATAAAATGGAGCCATTTACCTTCATGGTGGTGCACAGCATATTTGAACCCAGTTCTCCTTAACTCCATCCAACTATTCATCTTAGTTACTCCTGAAAATGAAGAAGACTTGGTTTAGTTGTATTTTCACCTACTTCATCCCATCACACACAGTTATTACCACAGATATCAGTTATTACTCAACCCCAGAAGAAGAAGAAGAAGAAGACAGATGCTGTGTACAATGTGAAAGAAAACAGAATGCTTAAAAATAAATATTTCACTCACAGCAGAATATTGGAAACTTTTTATTATTTCATGAAAAATATTCGATGGCAGCAGATGGTTCAAAATGTTGGGATGGAGGCAGCAACAGTGACCTGCTCTGCCTCCTCCAGCCTGTGTGACTCCAGGTGAAGAAGCAGCTGGAGACAGCGGTTAGAACAAGGCTGCAGTTCCAGACAGTGTCAGCAGGGTCCTGAAGGCCTGTGCTGATCAGCTTTGTGGCACAGGGCTCAATAAATGATGTGGAAAGGAAGCTCAAAGAAGGTCTTTGCAGCACAAAGACAAAGCAAGATAGAAGTTTCTCAGTTGTCCATGAATCTCTTTATTAATAACGGGCCGTAAGGGCTGTGATTGGTCCGCTCAGAACGTAATTTCCGGCAGTTTTCCGGTCTTAATGGCTGAACACGGCGAAGAAGCTGTAGCTCCCAGCCTCGGCCGGTCGCACAGACCACCTCCATAAACGTCTTCTCTGTCGCCTGCTTCAATATTTGCAATTTAAGCATTTGTTCTTCAGTATTGATGAGCTCCAGCTGCAAATACAGCTGCTCCACCTCGGTTGCCATCGGTTACTGTTGTTAACTGTGACCGGAAGACAAAGCAAGGATTCGGCTACAACCTGAAACCCCACAGCCACACACCCCCTAGTGGCATGGCGGTGAACTGCAGAGCAACGCGTTCGAAAGCTCAATGAAGACGTCATGAAGAGTATAAATCTAGCTTTAGTCGTAGTTTATGCTTTAATGTAATTTAATGACGTTGAACCCAAGTTTAAGCTGGAGTATAAATCTAGCTTTAGTCGTAGTTTATGCTTTAACGTGATTTAATGACGTTGAACCCCTAGTTTAAGCTGGAGTATAAATCTAGCTTAAAGCAGTCTTAACACTAATGTTGCAGGTGTGGGGGGTAATGATCAGAAATTCAGCCGGAGCGGGATGAAGAAAACAGTCCCACACAGGGCTCTACTTTGTTTTTAGACCTCGCTGCTAAGACCAGGGAAAATTCAAGTGCTGTGAAAGACGACCTTCCTTATGCATGTGACAACTGAAAGGATTTTATCTGCACTCTTCTCTTTTAATTTAATCAATGAATGATTATTTTTGTGTTTTTGGAATGATTTTATTTGCCTTCTAGTGATTTCCTGTAGCTGTAAAGCACTTTGAATTGCCTTGTGTACGAATTGAGCTCTACAAATAAAACCTGCCTTGCCTTCCTGGACAGCAGACTGCACTGGGGATGAAACAGAAGTCTGCAAGAAAGGACATAACAGAGAGGACTTTTTTAAGAAGCTAAGGTTAACATTCTGTTAAAAACAACATAAAACCTCTTCCGCTCTGCTAAAAACAGCATAATGTTGTTTTTTTTAGACCTCTTCAGCTCAAAAACTGATGATTGTTAAAAAGAACACTGCAACAGTATAATTTCCCTCTGGGATAAATGAAGTATTGCAGTATTCACTGTGTATATTTCCAGGTTTCCAGGTGGTCACAGCTCAGTAACATGAGCAGGTTTAAAAAGAACAAGACTGGACCGAAACCTTCAGAAAACTATTGCTCCAGATCACTTTGAAAGATTGAGAAAGTCTGGCTGCTTGGAAGAAATATAAAGAAACGAGGGTTGATCAGGACTTTTTAACAGTTCTGAAACAAAATGCTTGGTAAATATACCTTATTAACCACATAATGTGACGTACAATCCTGTAAGTTCTCTCATCAAGTGCCCTGACTTTCAGTTCCCAGGTCTATGCTCTGTCCTACTCCATCAATCAGCCCCGCTGTGCCCCACCTGTTTATCAGCCTCCTTATAAACAGAGGAAGAGGTGACGCATTTGACATCTTTTTATACACCCTTTGAGCAGCACCAGCAAGGACAGAAAGCCAATTTACAAGTTGGCTCCACACTTCTCTCCTGAAGTGTTCCACAGTGAAGTTTTACAAATAAAGCTTGGAGCTTAACTGAGGATGATTCAGTGAAGACGAAGCAGAACATGTGATGTCTGGGAGCCTTTCCGGTCTCTTTCTTTCCGTCTTCTCTTGGTTTTTCTTGCGTTCAGTGATACTGAGTTCGTGCTGACAGACTCTACCCCTGGTCATTGTCATGTGGGAGACACAGCCGGCCTCGCAGCCAATCAGAGCAGACAAACATATGCAGAGAGTCTCCCTGGAAGTGTATTCAGATTAATCATATTCTGCCTCGTCCACATTTCCTGTTGATGGACACACAACAGAGAAGCTTCAGAAGTGAGAGCGCCTCAGTTCATCTCAAACAAGGATATATCGGCTTCTGGCTTTTTACTTTCTTCTTTTGAAACATCCAGATATAATATTAAGCTGACATTTCTTGAGAATGCAGGTTAAAGATGAATGTGAAACAAATCTGAGAGGCATTAGGAGCTGAGTCAAAGATGATGTTGCATAGAAACATCAAAATGTGGTCAAGGTGGCGTAGAAAAGGCAAAAGCTGGATTAGAGTCGGTTAAAAATGGATCGGTTTGAGTGACAAAGTTTAACTCTGATCCCAGAAATGAGTTCTTTAATCAGTCTGAGCTGCAGCTGCAACTAACCGTACTGTGAGGAAATCCAGAGATGATGTCCTCAAACTCACACAGAGGCAGTGAAAATACACCGTTATTACTTCAGAGTATCATTTAGAAAAGCAAGGTATCCTTAAAAGTCCAAGATTAAACAAATAAATTACAGGGTTTAGCCACAGGTTACTAACTCATTTTGAGAGGAACGGCATCATTCTCCAGATGAGAAATAGAGCTTTAAAAAACCACTAATTTTACTAAAATTACAACTTGAACTGTGTTCTCATTCATTTTTTGTGTATTATACAGTTTTTTATGGCAGGCAAAAGTGAAATATAATCAGATATAAAGGAGTGAACTGGTGAAAAAACACGAGACCTGACGCAATGACATTTAAACTGAGTGAAAGAGAATAAAAATGCCTACGTTTTGATGTATGAAATGTAAATGTAGAAGAGATCCTGACAGCATGAAAGTAGTTTCAAATCAAAATGTCAACTTTTTAGCGGGTTGACTTTATTCTGAGCATTTCATGGAAATTTGCCCCCAAAAATCATAAAGACTTCAAATGTGATTATGTAGAAATCATAAAAAAAAAGAGTTTTAAATAATATACAAGCACAATAAAAAGCTTCCTGGCTGAGCAGCACGATTTTTTAATGCATTATTTATCTATTTGATATTCTAACCCCGTTGTGTAAAACTTCCTCACACATTTCAGAGGCTCAAACAGTTATTATTATAACTTAATAAATGCTGTGGGGCTGCAAATATGATTTTAGAACAGGCATTTTCATTTTAAGTTGCTGAAAACACTTCTGGATGAAGAAAAGCACCATTTTTTCACCCTGAAAGGTACTGAAAGTCTGAGGCGACACGTGAAAATGTTCCCCTTACGCATCCCTGAACTTAGAGGTGGATCTGAAAAGCTTTAAACTGCCGGCACATTATGAGTAAATACCAGCCTTTCAGCGATGATTCGGGAATATTAATGTTATTGTTCAGGTGTACAAAGCTGTATCCATAAACAGGGATTTTTGAGTTCTCAGTTCTTGAACAAAGTTTCTTACAAACTTAGAATAAAGATTTAAACACACACAACATGGTGATAAATGTAAAATATGTCTGAAATCTTTGGGTTGGGACCAGTGGATGCAGCTGTGAGATAAAAAAATGCAGTTATTAGCCTTTAAATATCATTTTATGTGTGTGAGAGAGAGTCCAGACGGTGTTACTGTGCCTCCAGCTCTCCTCTGTGACCTGCACACCCCCCACAACTTATTTAATAGGTTTCATACTGAACCAGCTGGACTCAAAATAAAGCTTTACACACACTCAGGTGCATGCTGGAGTTTGGTTATTTTGAAATTCCATCCATCTGTCTACTACCTGGAAAACACTAAATCTATCCAAGTACATAAGAGCTTTTCAGTGCATGTGAGTGCGTGCATGTGAGTACTACAGCTCTGTTGCTATCTGTAAGTGTGTGTGTGATGCAGGAGCTGTGAGTAGGTGGTGAGACTGTTCCTCCTGCACCCTGAGGACTCCCTGAGTTACACTGCTCTACCTGCCTACGCACACACACAAACACACATATTTACACACTTCTAACACTTTAGTTCTGCTCAAAAGTCTTGATCCAGCCCTCGTTTCTTCAGATTTCTGTTGAAGGTGGTCTTGAGCAACAGTGCTTCAGGCTTTCTGAAGGTTCTTTGAGGTTATTGTTGGACATTGACTGATTTTTCACTCATTCTAAGTTCAGGTTTTGCTCTTTTTACATCCAATCGTGTTACCGACCTGTCGGCAATTAACTACTTAATTGAGAAATGTTCCTCCATTTTTCAGCCTTTTGAAATATATATTGATGCAGTATTTTTTCAATCATCATAACAGACAACTTAGCAAAGAAGCCATTTTAAATTGGATCTTTAGGCACTTTGTTACCAGCAGCCTGTCACAAAGACACATCATTTGTTCCCATTTCTTTAGCTGCATCTATGAAAAACAGCAAAGAAAACACAGTTTGACAGACAGAAAATAGGATTTCTGCAGCAACAAGGTGATTCCCAAAGAGCTATTAGCTGAAAACTTGGCATATCTCAGCATGGTGTGCAGTGTGTCCTTAAAACATTTGAGGAAACTGGACAAGTGGAGGACAAAAGAAGAAGTGTCAGGCCTAAAAAACTATCTCCAGCAGATGAACAGGATCTGAAAGTGATGTCCTTAAGAAAGAGGAAAAAATCCAGCTGTGACCTGACAGGACCTGAGAGATGCATCTGGACCTTCAGCTGATCCATCTACTGTTGGCCCAAGCCTCATCAGAAATGGTCTCCATGGAAGGGTGGCTGTCAAGAAGCCGTTCTTAAGGAAGGGAAACAGGGAGAAAAGGCTGAGCTGTGCCAAATGACACAAGAAGTGGACTGAAAATCAGTGGCAACAGGTCTTATGGAGGGATGAATCCCCCCCAGAGCCCGGACCTCAACATTATTGAAGCAGTGTGGGATCATCTGACAGAGAACGGAACAAAAGGCAGCCCACATCCAAAGAAGAGCTTTGGGATGTCCTTCAAGAAGCCTGGAGAACTATTCCTGAAGAAATGACAGAAAGCTTGTCTCAGAGGGTTCAGGCTGTGTTGGAGAATAAAGGAGCTCAGACCAGAGATTCACTTTAAAGCTGCTAAGAACTGAACAAACTCACCTTTTAACTTATATACTTATATTCTGTATTTACATTTACACAATAAATCACCTTTTTTTTCTTGGATTTTTTCTAAAGAGACCTTCAGCATTACTGAGTTTTCATTCTGTTTGAGGGTATCTTCAACATCAAGCCCCAGCAGGAACCTTCTGAAGAGTCCAATTCAGTTCAGTTTGAAGTGACAAATCACAACAAACTTCATATCAAGGCACTTCAATGACCAATTCAAGCCAATTAGAGTCCAATAATTTGATCAAATTGAATTAATTCAATTCCAGATTGGTCCAATTCACACAGAACCAATGCTAGAAAAAGTTGCTGAGCTGCACTGAAACTCCTCTCTGATCCAATCCCCCAGAAAAAACTCCCTTTTAACAGGAAGAAACCTCCATCAGAACCAGAACCAGGAAGGAACCACCTTCCTGGACCAGCTGGGGCTGAGAGGACAGGAAAGAGGGGACAACAAGCAGCGTAACACCAGGCCAGAGACACCTGCTGAGAGAGAGAAACACAAGTTAATGACAGCAATGATGTCATAATAATGATGTCAAGACTCACCTATCGAGTAAGAAGTCGACATATCAGAGATTGCAGAACATCGTTTGCCTCTTTGAGCTTCAGTAAGTGGAAAAAAAGAAGCTGTTTGTGCTTCATACATTCAGTGTGTTCTGTGACATTTAAACAAACGACTCTAATTTGATCCATTAAGTGTTATTAACTATTTCTACCTTTTCCAGGTGTCCTCAGGTTGACCTCTGAGGACGTCTGGGAACCATCACAGCTCAGATAATGTGATGAACTGTGGTCCTGAAAGCTGTGAAAAAGTCATTTTTCTGCACTTTCCTTCTTTCTAAAAGAAAAACTCAAGACAAAATAAGAAAGTTTCAGTGAGCAGCAGCATTTGCATAAGAAGAAAAAGCATAATTACCTGTTATAGCTCTTCATTACTTCACCTCCAGTTGAAGCTGATTAACTACGCTGTTATCCCTGCATGCACTTCAGTGATAACTCATTTAAAATTTAACGTGATTTCACGCCGATGAGGTCACGGCGTCATTCTCAGGATTTCATGTTCTTCAGCTGCTGTGATTAGAGTTTATTTTTAGAACATTTCGGTGTGTTTTAAAAGAAAATCCACTGGATCGTGTCTTCGCTGTCACTCTCTGCAGGAGCAGGTGTCTGTTGGGCTCCATCTTTTTCCTCCTGTTTAACTTCTCAGATGATTTTATGTACCTGTGACATTATTGTGGTTATTAACTTGTGTTTCCCTGTTCCAACAGGTATCCTTTGAATGGTGTTATGGTGTTTTCCCCCCCTCTTTTCCCTCTTTTCTGTCTTCTCAAACCCCAGCTGGTCCAGGCGGATGGACACCCTTCCTAGTTCTGGTTTTGCCAGAGGTTTCCATGGAGCCTATAATACCCACCATAGTGAAGTTATCCATCACATTCAGGCCAAATGTTCTGGCTGGAACTGGAAGTGAGGGGATATGGACCCTGTTTCTGGCAGCTGCAGTCCCTGGAATTATAGGAATACAACACTTAAAACAGATGAATGTACTGGGATCTACCAAGGAGACGAGTTAGAGTAAGTTAGACACATGCAAAGGACTGTTTAAAGTGGAAAATGGTGCCTCAGATGGAGAAAAAGTCCACTGAAGACTGGAAGGTAACTTTTTTTTGCTAATGAATGACTTGTTTTGTTACTTTGGGGAAGTTTCTATCAGCATAGTTTCTTTTTTACCTGTTTTCTGTTATCTTAGAGCTTGTCACAAAGGGAAGGACTTTACCTTGCATGGATGAGCCTCTAATACCCACCATGGTGAAGTTATCCATCACATTCAGGCCAAATGTTCTGGCTGGAACTGGAGGTGAGGGGATATGGACCCTGTTTCTGGCGCTGAGGAAGGTGGAGCCTATACAGTCGCAGCTGAAGGCCACCAATGACAGATTAATAGGGATCCAGGGGTTTATAAAAAATCCTCCTGAGTTCCTTGAGACCCTGGATGTTGTTTCGCCGTCTTCGTTGACGTGCCCATTTAAGTTTTCTGGAGGTTTGGGACAGTTCTGGACTGATAGTTCTGGATTCCTCAGCTTCCACTGAGCACTGAATCAGCTCTTCACCCGTTTAAGGATGCTGGGGGAGTCCCAACTCGTCCTCTGGTGTTGGTGGACTTGAATGGGGCTTCTGACCGTGTCCATTGGAATGTGCTTCAGGAGAATGGGAATCAATCCAAAGGGAAGGACTTTACCTTGCATGGATGAGCCTATAATACCCACCATGGTGAAGTTATCCATCACATTCAGGCCAAATGTTCTGGCTGGAACTGGAGGTGAGGGGATATGGAGCCTGTTTCTGGCAGCTGCAGTCCCTGGAATTATAGGAATACAGCACTTAAAACAGATAAATGTACTGGGATCTACCAAGGAGACGAGTTAGAGTAAGTTAGACACATGCAAAGGACTGTTTAAAGTGGAAAATGGTGCCTCAGATGGAGAAAAAGTCCACTGAAGACTGGAAGGTAACATTTTTTGCTTATGAATGACTTGTTTTGTTACTTTGGGGAAGTTTCTATCAGCATAGTTTCTTTTTTACCTGTTTTCTGTTATCTTAGAGCTGTCACGAAGGGAAGGACTTTCCCTTGCATGGATGAGCCTCTAATGCCCACCATGGTGAAGTTATCCATCACATTCAGGCCAAATGTTCTGGCTGGAACTGGAGGTGAGGGGATATGGACCCTGTTTCTGGCGCTGAGGAAGGTGGAGCCTATACAGTCGCAGCTGAAGGCCACCAATGACAGATTAATAGGGATCCAGGGGTTTATAAAAAATCCTCCTGAGTTCCTTGAGACCCTGGATGTTGTTTCGCTGTCTTCGTTGACGTGCCCATTTAAGTTTTCTGGAGGTTTGGGACAGTTCTGGACTGATAGTTCTGGATTCCTCAGCTTCCACTGAGCACTGAATCAGCTCTTCACCCGTTTAAGGATGCTGGGGGAGTCCCAACTCGTCCTCTGGTGTTGGTGGACTTGAATGGGGCTTCTGACCGTGTCCATTGGAATGTGCTTCAGGAGAATGGGAATCAATCCAAAGGGAAGGACTTTCCCTTGCATGGATGAGCCTATAATACCCACCATGGTGAAGTTATCCATCACATTCAGGCCAAATGTTCTGGCTGGAACTGGAGGTGAGGGGATATGGAGCCTGTTTCTGGCAGCTGCAGTCCCTGGAATTATAGGAATACAGCACTTAAAACAGATAAATGTACTGGGATCTACCAAGGAGACGAGTTAGAGTAAGTTAGACACATGCAAAGGACTGTTTAAAGTGGAAACTGGTGCCTCAGATGGAGAAAAAGTCCACTGAAGACTGGAAGGTAACATTTTTTGCTTATGAATGACTTGTTTTGTTACTTTGGGGAAGTTTCTATCAGCATAGTTTCTTTTTTACCTGTTTTCTGTTATCTTAGAGCTGTCACGAAGGGAAGGACTTTCCCTTGCATGGATGAGCCTCTAATGCCCACCATGGTGAAGTTATCCATCACATTCAGGCCAAATGTTCTGGCTGGAACTGGAGGTGAGGGGATATGGACCCTGTTTCTGGCGCTGAGGAAGGTGGAGCCTATACAGTCGCAGCTGAAGGCCACCAATGACAGATGAGGAAATAACACGAGGATGAGGCCACAGGGAGGGAAATAATTAACACAATCCCATACTTAATTTATCCATTTTGTTGTTGTTGGCAGCTGCAGTCCCTGGAATTATAGGAATACAACACTTAAAACAGATGAATGCACTGGGATCTACCAAGGAGACGAGTTAGAGTAAGTTAGACACATGCAAAGGACTGTTTAAAGTGGAAACTGGTGCCTCAGATGGAGAAAAAGTCCACTGAAGACTGGAAGCTAACATTTTTTGCTTATGAATGACTTGTTTTGTTACTTTGGGGAAGTTTCTATCAGCATAGTTTGTTTTTTACAGCAGCTTTGTTGTTGCAGCTTTCTTATAAAAACAGTTCAAAGACAGTTGGACGGCTCCTCGAGAATATCGATTAACAGAAAAAAACCCGCTGAATGGTGGCTGTTAACAGAGAACTGCATCAACCAACAAGAGAAAAACAGGAGAAAGAATGTATCTGACAGACATCCAGGCGTTAAAGGGCCAGGAAAGATGTGGTTCCTGAGTGCTCATTACCTCCCTGTTTTGTTCAGATTAATCTCCAGCAGAGGAGGAACATCCATCATGTGCAGGTGTCACCGCAGTATTTATGTTTTATAAATTAGACTAATTACTTCACTCTGTTTGCTCTGCACCAGCATAAAAACTCACTCTGAGGAAGAGGAGTTTAATGCTTTTGTTTGATTTAGAAATTCCTGATATTCAGATGATGAAAGCACTGCAGGGTCGTATCAATAATCAGATTTTATTTATATAATGATAGTCTCTTTGATGAGCAAAGTAATAGATTATAAACTCCAAAGAGGAGAGGAGAGGAGAGTGAGGCTATAAAACTTACCAAAAGAAGGTTCTCTCCACGATTGGAGGACAAAACTAAAGGTTTTATAAATCTTACAAATAAACTTATCCCTCTCCGAACCGTCGGAGGCTTTATAGAAATTTAACAAATCAATAAACAGAAAGAGATCTAATGGAATAATAATAATGATAATAATAATCTAATCTAATGATCTAATAACCTTCTAATGGAGTTGCTATGAAGTTATAAATCAAAGACACTCCTCTACCGGAGATATTACTGATCTATGATCTATGACTGGCAAAAAACTTACTACAGAAAATCACTCTCAAGGAGGAAATCATCAATAAACAAGATCTGTGATACTTAGGCTTTGGTTACTTTGGAGGCTAGAGGAAGAAAGACAAATTCAACACACTGGCAACGAGACTAAATACACCTGAGGAACCGAGGGGAACAGGTGGAAACACTTCAGGGAATCAGGGAAGACAATGAGACACACGGGAGGAAGAGCAAGTTATCTGAAACTAGAGGAGTTGTTAATTTCAAAATAAAACAGGAAGTGACAAGAGAAGGCAAAAAAAACCTAAGAGCCTCTGTGAGACCTGATGTCCGCAGTAGGCTCTGTGCAGTTCTGGTGTTTAAAGCTTAGAAACATTTCAAACAAACCAATAAAACTCTGGGAACAGGAGGCAAACCCGGAAGCTTCATAACGAACCAGAAGTTGAAATGTATTTTGGTCCACTTTTCTGGTCTTGGACTCGAGCAGCCAGTAAATACACCGTTACAGTCATAAAAAAATGTTTCTGTGAGCCATAAAGGAGACGTTTTAATCCTGGAGATATTCTTCAGGTTCGGCTGACCTCATAACTGACTTCCTTTGGCTCCAAAGACTCGGGTGTGACTCCGGAGTGACGCCCAGATTTCTGGCTCAGTTTGTGGTTTTATTAGTGAAAATGAGTCCAGATTACCTCTGTTTTTTTGTCTCTGTTGGTTACGAAGATTAGTTTGTCGTCTGCATCACCATGGCAACGTATTTTGTCCTGTTACATAATCTGAGCATTGGGGAGTATGACCCGTATTTGATAAGAAACAGATGCTAACTTTGCCGTTTTCTTTTAGTTAGGGTCGGTGTCCTAAATCCTAACGTCTTGTTTTGTGGGTAGCCCTTTGACAGTTGCCATGGTTACCTGCACAGTTCAGTCGAGGGAGCAGCAGAATTGAGTTACCGACTGAAATAAGTCCGAAGGTGCAACTCTGTGTGAGAAAGTGTTCATTCACATTCTGCTGCTTCTAACCTCTTCTGAGAGAGATCATCCTACATGTCAGCACAGCTGAATTCACAAATGGTGTCTTTAACTTACTTGAATGGGGGTTTTGTCAGAAGAGGCTTATAAAATGGGTATAAAATCAGGATTTTAATATAATATATTGTAATGTTTTAAGTCTTAATGGGTTTTCTGACCAAAGAAACAGAAAAATATGTGAACGAAAGCAGCTTTATGGGGAATTCAGCTGTATTAATACACACTTTAAAGGGAACTTTAGTGCATGTGGTGTCTACATCCATTTCAGTGTTACTGAGGGTTTACGATTCCACCTCCAAACACATCATATCTGACTGTGTTAGTCCGGTTTGGCCTAACTTGTTCACATGCATTTTTAAAGTCTGGTTTTGGTCAGATTAACACGAAACTTTATTTTTTCTCATGCCAGTTAAAGGTGTTAAACTGTTTGACTCAGTCCAAAGCATTTATTGAAGGTTAGGGGCATTTATTGAAGGTTAGGGGCCTCTCTGTGACAAACTGGGAGAGAGAAAAGGTTTCCCCTCCTCTTCATCTTCCTTCATTCATTGTTTTTGTTCTTTAAAAGGTCTTCTTTATTCCTCTTTTCCTTGGATCTTCTCCTTTCCTTCCCCCTCATCCTCACCTTAACTCATCCTGCTCTATCCTCTGCATCAGCCTCAGTGTTTCCCTCTTCTTTTACCCCTTCTGGGATGCTCTCCTCCCCTGTCGCCTCCTCAGTGTTTGTGGAGCATGAATGGCAGATAGCAGCATCAGTATTCACCACAGCCTCTCCTTCTTTGATAGCCACCCCCCCCCCCCTATTCCTCTCAAGTGCCCAGCGGAAGTACAACTGTGTGTTTCTGTCGTAGTGTGTGTTAGCATCAAGTCCTTCCATCTACATCGTGGGATATTAGCAGTCTTCTGCCATCTTCCCTTCCTCCTTCCTCACTGTCATGCATGCACAAGTCATCCTCTCGCTTAAATTCTACCATATCTGTTTCTTTTTAACCCTTGGTTCATGGAAAGCATGCTTCCTCTATAAGTGAAAGTGGAAATATGACTTTGGAACACATCAGGTCATCATCAGGAAGATATTTCATCTGCAAAAACCTTTTTAACTCTGAGAAAAGCGTTGCATCATCAGCTCCCAGAAGACTGGCTGCTGCTTATGAAGGTGACATTTTTGGATTTGATGATATGTAAAAAGTTCAACTTTTTCACACGATTAAATTTAACCCCCTTTTTCTGGCTTCTTGGTCTCAATTCAGGTCAAATGCTAATTAACTGCTGCGTATCAAATCTTCTTTTAGTGCTCTAACAAGAAATTTCTACCTGTGTAAGCACTTAAATCCTTCTGGATAAGTGGGGAGGGGGGAGAGAAATGAATGAGGCAGCAATTTCAAATGGAAATGAAGCTGTTAGGAAAGATTTACTGACACTGCTGCACACCCCCTGTTAAAAGTTTGCTTTCTGTGTGTCATATTACCGCCTGCTGTTCGAAAAGATCTGAAGAAGTCTGAAATCCTTCCAAATGTCTCACTCAGCAGTCAGGAAGAAATAAATCTTACAGTTTATTGACCCAAAAGAGAAAAAAGAATATACTTGTTATATTGGCGGATTTACACACCGACAGATACTCCAGCAGCTGCTGCTAAAATTCAGACCATCCATCTTTTTTTAATCCATATAAGCACCAATTTCCATTTATCTTGTATTTCTAACCATAAATACATAAATACAGCAGAAATATGTGTAACAGTTATGATTTTTTGTGGTCTTTAGCTTTGTTTCCTGTTGCTTTCCAGGTACTTTCCTCAGCCCCATGACTAAAACGTCCCAAACTTCTCCCGGTGCCACAGCTGCAGTGCGTTAGCCTCATCAGAGCTAAACTGCGAGCCTTTGAAAGAGCTAGAGGTAGACGGAGAATTCAGCCGCCTCGCAGATTTTGCATTAGAATTAGTGATATTGAGCATTATCGTAGATATTGGGGGGAGTAGTGGGTTCAGTTTGATGCTCATGGCATCAGAAATGACTCTAAAGCAATGCTGAGCATCGCTTTTTGTGCAGTTGATGTTAAGCAGAGCATCAGAGTCCAACCAGATCTGTGCTGATTGTCAAAGGGAAAGCTGTTTTTTTCCCATTAAGGCTAATCTAAAAGAAGATCCATCCACAGAGGGTCATTTCTTTTATTAGTTCATCTTATTGACTCAAGATTATGGAAATATCAGACTCATCCATCGTCTGACCGGAATTACTTTACAGATTTGATTTTCATTGAACTTTCTGACATTTCTGTTTGATTTAACTGTGGAGATTAATGTTAAATCCCCCGAGCTGCATTACAGACTAAGGTCCTGCCAGTTTAAAGCTAGGCTTTACTGATCCTGCTGTGTAATAAAATGTATCGATTGATTAATGTGGATAAAAAAGGGAAAGTTTGCTCCATTAAAACATTCGATCAGGATGTAAACCTTTGAGTAACACCAGGTAAGATTATTGGAGTTTATGTTGTCCGTGAACAGTTAGTTTTATGAGCTACTGGGTCAAAGTGGAAGAAACTGAACCAAACACATTTTCTCTTAAATGGAATTAAAGTACAACTTAGTTGGATAAAGTTGAGCATCTGACATGTTCAGAGTTTTTTATTGAATGGTTTGTGGCTCAAAGTCAACAAAGTCGCCTCTTTTTTTAAATTCCTAATCATTTTATACTGTTTAAAGTGGCTTTAAAGTACCCAAATATGAGTTTACTTCAGTTTAGTGCCTGAAAAACATGTGAACAGAAAGATTTTTATTGGGATTGTGGATTATTGGGATTTTGTTTGAGCGTTTAAATGTGAATTATCAGTTTTCCACTGATTGCACCTTTATTCTCACTGCCTGGCAGAATGGAGAAAACTTACCCACTAATGATTATCTATGTTGTTTTCTACAGGAAGGCAATATTATACATAACTAGAAGTAATTAATATGGGTAGTTCTATATAAAACTAAAGTTTCTGTCTGACTCGGATTGAACATTTTGTCACAAAAACATGACTCTTATTGACACTGTTTTGCATCCATCAGTTTTAATGGGAGGGAATTGGAGTTTGAGTGGGTTCACCTTGTCTTCTGGAGTCATTTTAAAGAAAACTGGGAGCATTGTCAAAGTTAAAAAGTCACGAGACCGACAGAAAGCAAACTCAGGTGCTCGCAAAGCTGTTGTGACGTCAATTTTGGCACAAAACGGGGTGTGTGAGGCGAGATTGTTGAGCATAAGCAAAGCAGCACAGTTAGCTGCAAAGATGCTTTAAAACTGTAAATATGAATGGCTTTTTTTGTTCTGTCAGAAAAGCAGATTTATTTCTATTATTCAAGTCTGAAAAGGGGCTTTGTGATGTCACTGAATGTGTATAAAAGGTCCTTTTAAAGTTAGCAAATAAACCTTTTAAAAAGTTAAACCCTAAGTGGTTTATTATCTCTAAGTTTATCGAACTGAATCCCAGGATTGTGACAAATTGTGCAATTTGAAGAGGAAATATTTGTCCAGGCTGATGTACATCTGTAATTGTCAGCAGTGATAAGTGCTGCAGAATTATAAATGAGTGCGTTTGCAGCTCATATCCCTCAGCATTAGACTCATCGCTGCTCACAGACAGCTGATGGAGGGCGTTCAGGTAGCCCTGCGAGCTGCTCCTCAGTGCAAAGTGTGTGGGAGCGTGAGCAGGTGTCACCTCCGGTTGCCGTGGACACTCCTCATCCTTTTCTCCTGGGACTTCATGCTTGTGGTAATTTCCCCTCACTCTCTCTCTATTAGTCATTGACTGTGTCCTCCTCCCTGCTGCTATGCATCTGCTGCTCATCCTTCCTCTGGCTGCAGCGACCGTCTCTCGCCTGCAAGTCTCTCTGCACACGATCTGTCTTTATTTCCGCTGTCTCTCCCTCTTGCGATAGACTCTTATCAAGACCTATTAGGGTGCTTCAGGCCACACACACAAAAATCTGCCGTCTTCCAGCCAATCACAGGGCGCCTGACGCCTGGGGGGGGCTGTGACTCAAATTCAGTCGGTGTACTGGAGTGAACAAACAGCAATTTACTGCTGATGAGTTTGTGCATTAATGTGTGTGTGTGTGTGAGAGTGTGGGGGCGGGCTAATTGCTGATATGGTCGGGGACTCCCATCATGACTCGCAGTCTGTTGGTGAAGAAAGTAAAGTTGGATCAAAACCAGGAAGTCTTTGCTTGTGGCAAAGTCGAGAGCTGACGTTCAGAGGACGTTTTTATCAAACTGTCTCACTTAATGCCGACATAAAAACGCTGTTTCATCACATATATTTGATTTATGAGGCATGAAAACAGAAGAAATGTAGATGCTGATGCTGGTTGTGGCTCAGGTGGAAGAGAAGACTTTTTGGAGGGTTGGGGGTTCAATCAGCAGCCCTCCTTCATGGAGTTTTAGCCTTAAACAGGTCAGATGGAGCACTTTTTTGGACAGTTGTTAAGAATTGCACATTAATTAAAGAGCTTTGTGGTTTAAACGGATGTGGCATTGTTCTGCTTCATTTCCATTGGATAGATGCTGGATTTCACAGCTGAGAAATTTGGAAAAGGTCCAATTCTGGTAGAATCTCTGACTTTAGAAGTCATTACAGTGACCTTAGGTGGTCACTGATGCAGAAGGTCTTCTGTTAGGCCCTGGTCATGAGTTAGGGATTAGGTTATGCTGCCTAAAATGAATGGAAACCAGGGAAGTTTGTGTGTGTGTGAAACTGCTTTGCAGAACTGGATCCATATGAGTGCAGAACATTTCTGGCTGTGCAGGGATTTTAGCAATTACTCTACAGTAAATTGATCTTCTTCTCAAAAGAAAAGTTAGTTTCAAGTGAGGCATTAAATTAAACAATAACACAAAATATAACGTGAAGCAGTAAATGCTCAGTAAGTCTCTTAAAACCTTGTAAATGCAACTGGGAAAGCTTCATCAGAGTGAGGATGGAAGAAAAAATAAAGAACCTCTGGGATTTTATTGGTATTGGACGAAGAACAAAGGAAAACCTGGTTTATATACTGCAGGAAGATCACAAAAAGCACATTGCAGATGTGGTTACTAATGAAGTATGACCAGATGAGTACCAGAGGACACGAAATAAAACTAATTGGCCTGAACAAGAGAACCAAATCTGCAAATAAAACAAGCTCACAGATCAGAGAAATAAGCAAATCTAGAAGATCTAAGAAAACCTGGGAACAGAAACCACAGATTATGACATTAAAAGAACTTTAGGATTGCTTTTGGTGCAATTTGTTCTTCTTTCAGGCCAATTCGCTGGTTTTTATTCCTGTTGGCAAACGTGTAATTAGCAATGTGCTGATTTCTTGTGCCATGAATCACCAATAATCACCAGGACCTGGATGACCGAGACTCTACACAGACACATTGTTCTCTTGGTTGGTTTTTAGGGGCCTCATGAATAAGAAAAACTGTGCAGCTCTCCTACTGAAAAGAGGGAAGGAACACATGCATTAACCAGCGCGCCTCTCCTTTAAAAATCTCAGTGAACCACATGCACAAGCCAGCAACCTCAGTTCGGTTCCTCCAAAAAACAATGATACAAAGTAGGAAAACAGCCTTGTGATGCAGAGGAGCAGCGGCTCTGCTCCTGTCCTCACGTCTGAGGCTGAGCCCAGTCCCCCCCAATGAAGGAAAGCCATTTAAGCTGCTTGTAGCCGCGATCTCATTCAATCAGTCGCTACCCAGATCTGATGACCACAGGTGAGGACTGGAATGCAGATAAGCCATTTAGAGGCTTCATGCTCTGCTGTGAGCCGCTGCAGTACGAGCTAAAGGTCATGGCTTTAAGAAACCAACAGAACCACATCAAAAAAACGTTCAGCTGCTGGAGACTTGATGCCTCCACCTGCACACTCTCCCACCACGTTCATTCACTCATGGAAACTGTCATTGGTAACCTTTTTTTACATGGTGTCACCATGAAGCCTCAGAAATGGATTATTTCAGCAGATCAAGGTCTTTTTTTTTCACTGGTCATTAAAAGTATCACATGCACAGTGACACAGGCAGCCACACACTCGCAGACAAGTATGTTTTTGGTATGAAAGTTTTGTGAAAGTGTGTAACGTCTCACATGGAGGCATCATTAGCTGGCTACAGCAACAAAAACAGACGAGGCTGATTAATTTTACCTGTCTGCAGGACAGCTGGCAGCTCCCTGCCAGTCCTTCGCTGTGGGGCTGATGGTCTGCAGCTCAATCTAAGGTGAGTTTGTATCAGAAAATCCTGCATATCAGAAATGTTGTTCCTCCACAGCCAGTGTAATGCCATCCCTTCACGCTGTTACTTACATGCTAACAGCTAACAATTGGATGGCTTCGGTTCTGTGAGCGTAGCCCCCAGCGGTAAACTTGATGCTACTAGCAAAGGGAAAGGTTTTAATTGGGCTGTTTTAACAGGTATCCACATGTAGACGCTAACTTTTACGGCATTTGATTGGTATTAGCAAGGGTCGGGGGTGTTAAAATAACAAAAAAGAAGCCATTACAAGGAATTCCTGACACAGGTATCTAGTGTCATCAGTGTTTTTAGAACCTGGTGCATCTCTTTCCATCTGCAAATGCACAAATTCTGTGCTTCAAATTGAAGGTTTGGATAAAGTTCTTCCCATTATCAGCAGCACTTTTATATTTAAAAATGTATAATCTGATAAATAAAGTGGGATATGCAGTGTTTCCTGTTCTTAATCTATTTGGACAGATTTATTTATCGTACTTCCAGTGATACCGGCCCTGTAACCTGGTTGATTTATGGTCCTGTTTTATAACGACAAAGCAGAATGAATCTCTTGTTTCAATACTGAGTGAGAAGAAAGACACGCTCCACACTTTCAGAGGCAGTAATCAGAAGGTAGTGGTTTTATTTTAACTTACTGAAAGTTTTCTGCTTGGTTTACTTGTGATGTCATGGACTGGTTTCACTCTGCTGAAAACCCACTGATTCCAACAGTAAAGACTGAGTTATTCCTCCTGTTACCATCGGCTGTGTTATTACCATCAGCTGAAACTGAGTGTGGGTGTAATCTAACAGGCTAACAGCACTTTTCACTGATAGAAAGAGCTTAGAAATGATGCATCTCAAGTTATTTTGAACACTTCTGCCTGTGCACTCGTCAGAATTAGTGACACATGTCGTTCCTCCCGTGTCGAGCGGTTGCAAATGCTGCCTGAATGCAGCACTGTCGCATCTGATGGAGGCTACATCTATGCAATAACTCAGACCTGAATTAAACAACATGAAGCGTATTTTACGAGTGTTTTCAAGACGAAATACACTCCACAATTATCTGGTTAAATGCAGACTGGAGCTGGGTTCACTCATCATGTAAATTTGACCACTTGATCAATATGCAACATGCTGTGTGAGGGAATCAACTGCATTATTCATCAACTTTCACCACAGAAACTGATTTCTTATCTTGTAACCCTTTATTTTAGCCTCCAGATAAACCCAGCACAGAAAGAAGTTGGTGGAAGAAACAAAGAGTTCACAAGAAGCAAAGAGTAAGAACATTTGTGGCCTACAGCTGGACTGGGGACTGGATAGTGTGATGGTGTGATTGCCACCTTCCATGTGGGAGCCCTGGGTTCAAATCCCCTGCATAAAAGGTACTACCACCTCCAGTAGGGGTCCTTAGGCAAGGCCCCCTTACCCTACCTGCCTGCCAGTAAGTCGCTTTGGATAAAAGCGTCTGATAAATACATAAACATACAGCTGTGTCTTGTGACATCCTGCTGTTTTAGTTTGAGAAACACTTGTAAACTGCTGGTGGTCCTAAATATCCTTTCTCTGCTGTACCCTAACATCAGAAAACTGCTTTCTTTTAAGACATAAAAGCAGAAGAGCAAGAGAAAATAGAGGGAGGGAAGAGGCCATGTGGGGAATGGGGGAAGAGAAGAGTTAAAAAAGAGAAATGAGACGGGCAAAGATGGACGAAGATGGGGAGAAAGCCAACAAATTCTGACATTTGAAAGGACAGACAATGCAAGTTATGTAGCTGATGAAAAAGCTTGAGAAGGAGAAAAACAGCTAGATGAATAGAGGATGAGAGAGGAAGTGAAGCTGACTGGAAGCCAAGAGAGGAAATGAGGAGTCGGCAGAGGAGTCGGAGAAGGGAGGGAAGCATTAGTATCATGTTGGGAGGATCAGTCTGGTGATCCTTTGATGTCAGCAGCCAGAAAGCACACACACACCAGTATCCAACCTGTGGAGCGATGCGACCTGTGGATTCAAAAACAGCAGGATGGGAAAACTACAGAGACACAAACAGGAAGTCACCCATCAGAGAGCTCAGACACACACCGAGAGGTGAGGGTGGGGGAAGACCAGCACCTGTCACACATGGTTTTTTTACCTGCTGTAAACAGGTTTCAGTTCAGCTGCCAAACCTCCATTCTGCCTCGGATTTATTTTTAGGATATGCTTGGACTAAGGTGACTCTTCTGTGGGGTTTGATATGGGATAGGTCTCTATAACTGCAAAACTATCACCATTCGATTGTGTTTGTTTATCAATGGTTAAGTGTTTAAATGGTGAAAGCTTCGCTGATTGAGCCAAAGGAAAAGTGTCCTGCAGATGCCAAGATTTCTGGTGATACGAGTTTGTGAAAGGATGGGTAATCCTCTGGGAGTGGACCAAAGGGATTAAAAGCTCCTTATGAAGGTGTGCATCGTCATTGCATAGCTTTAATACCTCAGAGAATATGTAGAATTGCAGATATTAGTCGAGAAAGTCTGAATGAGAATAGGACAGACGTCATTGTCATTGCACACTGTGGGTGATTCACATAAGCTTGTGCACTGAATAAAAAATGAATTAAAAGAGTGAAGTGGCTCTGGTAGCAAGCCATATATATATATATATATATATATATATATATATATATATATATATATATATATATATATATATATATATATATATATATATATATATACATATATATATATATACACACATATATATATATATATATATATACATATGTATGGCCCTGAGGCAGCAGAAACACTTGAGTCAAAAGCCAAGGAGAAGAAGTGAGTCTTCAGAAGAGGTCTGAGTATTTCTAATGTATGTCAGGTAAATGCAGAGAAACTGTTGCACAGATCTGGGACAGCCACTGCAAAAGCTTTGCATTAATCTGGATCTGGAACATCTCAGAGCAGCTGCCTGTAATGCTCCTACAGAGGTGTGGATTTGAAGAATAACTGTTACCAATACATTAAAAAAAGTTTAAAGTAATCCTGAAATGTACAAGGAGCCTCAATGCATCGTACATCAAATGTTCTGGGCTTGCTAAAGGCTTATTTCACGACTCGGACACTCATCTAGTCGTCTAGCAACGCCTACGTCACGCTCAAGACAATCCAGTCTCTTCTCATATGTCGTTCCAAGATGGTGGAATGACCTACCGAGCGCTACCAGAACCTGTCTATCTTCAAGAAACTGTTGAAGACTCAGCTCCTCAGAGAGCATCTCCTATCCGAGCACATCCCTACCTCCTACTGCACTTTCTCTTCATGTACTTCCCTCTATACCTGCACTCTATCTCTACTCTGTCACCTCTGACAGAGCCTGAATAGCGGTTTCCTTCTATGTAGCTCACTGTTAGCTTTGATGCTAGCTGTAATGTTATATCCTCATTTGTAATCATTTGCTTTGGATAAAAGCGTCTGATAAATGGTTCACTACCAGCAAAGAGCACATAGAAGTTACCTAGATTGTCACAATTTGACAAAGATGCTGGAATAGATACGAGTCTCTAAATATCCCCATTTGTATTATCACAGCATGAGTCCCACAAGAAGTTGAAAAGAAAGAAAAACAACAGGGGAAGGCTAGCCAGACTGAGAGAAAACATTTGGGGACTCTCAAACCATGCAGGCAAAATGCCAACTTTCAATCCATGACAGTCACTATTTGAGTAGATCTCAATTAGCTCCAGTTTGTTGTCTCAGAATATTAGCTTAGAGCATCGTGCGCGGACCCCCACCATCTCACATAATCATGTTTTTTAGAAGGATTCAACTTAATTCCATTTATTTATTTGACCCTTTTCACCAGAATGTGATTAAAACAAGTTATTGCCACTAGATATCTCCCTTTAAATCTCACGTTACAGTTCACAGGGAACTGGTATTCTAATTCTTTCTCAGGTGGATCTTGTGGAGATAACTATCGTGTAACCGGGAATACTTTATGTTCAGATTTTAAATCACTGAGCGAGAGAATCCTGCAACCTGCAGCAGTTTTGGACAAAATGTAACTTACTTAGAGTCAATGTTTTATTATGAACGCAGTTTTGTGTGTTTCAGTCATTGTTTTTCCAAAGAAAATCCAAATGGTGCATAAACATTACAACTGGTGCGTCTCAAAGCTATATAAATTACAAATTATTTGAATATTACATATGCTTTTTGAGTATATTTGGGATATTTAGTGCTTTTTTTTCTGTTTAAGGTTTGTGTTTTGTGTGAGCAAAGGTGACACAATAAACCTTTTCCAGGCATTTCTTTTCCCAGGTAGAGTTGGAGGATGGCAAGAAGAAGGTATTTTACACAAAAGTCAGCCTTAAAGGAGAATAATAGAGCAGAAGTTTTAAAGAATGTGGATCAAACCGATAGCTTAGAAAAAGTAGCAGCTAAGGTCTTTGAACCATGTCGAAAACCATGTGAAAAGCTGAAACACTAGATCTTATTTACTGAACTTATTGCATAGATAGATCTATGAAAGTATATATTAGTTTTAATTGATTATTTCTTAACGAGACAAACAAAATGGAGACATCTAAATAAGGGTAACTGAAGAAATTTCAGCAGAGTTTGGAAAACTTTGTATGTTTTTGCCGAACAAAGATCTCAGTCTTTGCACTGGTGATTTATTCATTTTATGATACCATCATTCCCACAGCTGTCAGCAGCACTTCTGCTCTACAAACCCAACAGCTTTCTCTTTGTCAGCATGAACAATTCGGACAGTTAAAGCATTTTCCAACAAATTTTCCTCTGTAAATGAGAACCTCAGAGGAGGCAAAGGTATGCAAATTAATCGATTAACTGCTCCACCTGTCCTTAACTGCATTTCCATCCATCCATTTTATATACCTGTCTAATCTAATACAGGGTTAGTACCTGCAAAGCCTGATTACCTGCAGAGAACCCATGCAAATACAGGTAGATTCAAATCAGAAAGGTCACTGCAGGGAGTGAAACCAGGAGCCTACTTTTACTGCACTTTCCTGTTATTATTGTCTTCCCTGAGCTGCTTTTAGTGCCCTTTGCTACTCTGAATGCCCTGTGCCATCTAAAGTGCTCTTTAGTCAGAGTTTTTTCATTAAAAGCCAGAGTAGTTTATGTGTGTGGGAGGAGACGTGGGGGTTAGTCGTGTTGTCTTGGAGATTAAAGCGGTATTCTGGATCCTCTGAGTTAATCTGAAAATCAGTTTAAGAACTTCAGACAAACCAAACTTCAAAAGGTTCTCATCGCTGACAAAAACTCTTTCCTTAAACAGAGGCGTGATTAAAATATCCTGTGGATAGTTCACTTTTCCTAGAGTTGCAGTGCGTATTAATGAAATTAAAACGGGTGACGGCAGATTTCAGAGGAGCTCTGCGGGGACCGATTGTCTCCCTGAACCCTCTGAAATGAGTCCTACTTAAAACTGTCCCTTATTTAACCTAAAACAGGCCTGGAACTGGGCTCAATATAACGGTATCACTTACGCAAGCCTGTGATATTCATTGTGCTGCTGTCTCTGTTGGATTATGTCACACTCCAACCTCTCTCTGCACCGCTGCTGTCAGACTGAGTGCTGACTGCTGACAGGCTCAGCAGCCGATAATGAGGGCAAGCTTCCTCTTGCGCTCATGGTGGAAAAAAGACTTTAAACAAATAGCAGACTGACAGATAGATCATATCAAACAAAGGTTGGTTTATCACAAACATTGCTGTTGAGATGTAGGTTAGGTAGTGTTGAGAAAAGTCATAGAAATGGAAAGAAAAACTAACGACTCTGCTTTCCAGCATCATCAAAATACAAGCTCACAAGTCATTTCAATGTTTAGTGTTGTTGTCTATGATGCCAAAGCTCTTCTGTACATGAATCACCACCTCCTACATTACAACTGCTGTCCTTTCCTGCAGAACTCCTACAATCAAGCTTCATTACAGTCTTCACAATGTATGGCTGTCCATGTCAGCTAACTAATATTCATAATGTCCTTAACGGGTTATTTATGCTTCCATTTCACAGCCAACAACTTCCATTTGAAGGGGATAAATAGAAGTGCTTTAGCAAAAATATAACCATATATATTACAAATGTACAGTAAAGTTGTGGTGAATATGCTATAACTGTAAGTAAAAGTATAAACAGGCTATTAATGAACAGGTTATAAATATGAAGGGGTATAAACAGACTATAAAAGAGAATATAAGTATGGGAGAGTATTTATGAACAGGAGTAGATTATCTATACAGTATAGAGTCCATCGTTGTCGTTCAGATGTCAGGAGGCAGAGTTCAGGAGTGTGACAGCTGTGGGGAAGAAGCTCCTCAGTACCTGGTGGTCTTAGTCCGGAGGCTCCTGTAGCGCCTCCCAGAGGGCAGGAGGGTGGAGAGTCTGTCTGCTGGGTGATTGGAGTCTTTGATGATTTTCTCAGCCCGTTTCACAGACCGCAGACACAGTCCTCTATGGCAGGAAGTGGTGCTCTGGGCGGCTTTCACCACCCTCTGCAGCGCCTTCTGGGCCGAGGCAGAGCAGCTCCCTGGTTTGTACAGCATTTGCTGGAACACAAGTCACTGGTCCGTGCAAATTCTGCTCACCTTTACCTCACAATAGAATTGGTGGAATTGATTAAATGGTATGTAGGGCTGAAGATTGTTGATCCCAATTATTCCAAAAGCCAATTGCAGTGAATTGGGATAAATACTCAAATTATTTGTTGACCTTTTCAGATGGTGTCTCACCTTTCCTAATCTCATAATGACACATTAAACAGATCCACAGCTTGCATTAACCACTCACAGAGTGTAACAATCCTGTGTCCAAAGTCTTAATTAAGTTGTTGCTTTGGTCTTTCTATAAGAATCATTTTTACAAGTGAAAACCCGAAGTCAACAATAGACACAACACACAAAATATGGCCCCTCTTTTACCTTTTACCACAAAATCAAATTCCTTTGAGCTTTCTTTGCCTTAAATTTAACACCTGCTGTAACGTGTGTTTTATGCTCAGTATTGGCGTATTTTCTTGGACTTATCATATTTCCTTTTGTTCATGTCAATCATCAGTGCATTTTCTTATTTTCTTTTTTGCTAATGTTCGGTACAATTTGGGTATTTAATAAAATACGTTTTAAAGACTTTGAAAAGCAATCATTTCTATCAGAACTACAGATTTTGATCACATTTGCCTGCTCTTTTGATACAGAAACATCACTCACTTTACAGCAAACCTCCTGCTCAACATGCTGGACATGCATCATTTGTTTATTCATTCATTTTCTGTACCCACTACATTCTATTCAGGACCGTAGGGGCCTGTCCCACCTGCTACTGGGTGTGAGGCTACTGGGTTAAATCCTGCACAGTTCGGCAGTCACAGGGAAAACACAGAGAGAAACAACCATGCCTGCTCACCCTCACTCTTATATACAGTTTAAAATCACCAGTTAGCTTAACATGCATGATTTTGGACTGCAGGATGGAGCCGGAGAACCCAGACAGAACCCATGCATGTATGTGGATAAGATGCTAACTCCACGTCACTATTTAGCGCTTTTACACAAATCAGTGGATTAAAATGATTATCATCACACTTTGATCCCATTCCTTCATTCGTCAACACTCCCCTGCTACTGTAATTAATTCATTATCTTGAATTGTACACATGTATTTACACTTTAGATACATTGGTGTTGCTTGTAATTCAATGTTCAGCATACTTTATGTGACTCGTTAACACACTGTGAAATAAAAGCATGTAAAAGCTCTGTACAGTTCTACATGTATGCAACTCAAATCTTTTGATTTCGCTGATATCTTCTAATGATCTAAAGGTCCACATTCTGCAGCTTACACAGCCTACCGGCTTCCTTTGTCCAATTAGACAAGTTTCGGTCCAATCTGTTGGTTTCCTTAGCTAGGATATTATTTTTTGAATTGGCTCTATATGAATTAATTGGATTATGATTACAATGAATTGAATTCCAATTGGCTTGAATTGGACTATATTACTTAAGTGCCTTGAGATGACAATTGTTGTAATCTGGCGCTTTATAAATAAAATTTAATTTCATTGAATTGAATTAAAGATCAGACGAGGTAACAGTGATTAAAAGTGTGCCCACAAACCGAATGCAGGGACTTACAAGCGATCCAAAGATTACCATTTTTATGACACCATAACATTTCATTCCTGAATGAATCTGCAATAATTAAACCCACCAAATCCATATGTGACGGCTGCACCTACAGCTAAATAGTCGGTAACCCCATGCACAGACACTTTCAGTTATGTTCTGTGTATTCTTTGATATCATTTTGTTTACATATGTTTAAACTAAGTTGAAATATATTATTTCTGTTTGTCAGCGGCACATTTAGATCTAATTGTATTTTCAACTTTGTTAAATTTGTTTTATATGTTAAACCTGTTTTCTTTTCTTCTATCGGTGCTGGGGGGAGCCATGTGAGAGCTGGGGGGGGCAAAAGTGAGCACAAAGGCAAAGCTATATGCATAGGAAGTGCAATGAGCCTGTACCAAGGCAGCTTCATTGGGGGGGTGGTGGGGGGGCACATGGTGTAGTTTACATCCTTTAGATGTTAAGATGTATTCCTTTAGATTTACAAGTAATTAGTTTATTTAGTTATTTTGTTAATTCTTTGTTTGAGTGATTATTAAATTAACTGTTAGGTTCTGTTTCTTTATTTGTTAGCATGTGTTACCCCCCCTCTTGTGTTTAAAATTGGTCTGATCAGCCAGTATTTAAGTTCTCCTTTGTTTCCTGTTTGGGAGGTCAGTTTGGTTTCTTTGTTAAGTTACTTATCATTTGAACAGTTGGTTAGAAGTTATTAGGACTTTAATTTGTTTTGTTCATTTGACCTCTTTTAAGGGCGCTGATATTATGTTCTTTGGGTAAATAAACCCATTTCTTTTTTTAATCTATCTGCATCCTCGTGCTGGACCAGCTCGGTCCCTCACACCGTAGAAGGCAGCCTTGCTCCTCTTTTAACTACACAAACAAACTACCCTACAACTACTGAATGTCAAATACTCATTAAACAAACTGGATGTCTGAGTAACTTCAAAAAGAAAAGGCAGAAACCTCATAAAAGTGGTTCTTCCACACCTCTTCACATGGTCACAGTGAACTGCCCAAATCAGCCCAAAGTGGTCACATTTTCTGATTAATTTAAATGTCTGACAAAGGAAAGAGAATATTATGTCAATGAGAAGAGCTTTTCTGGGAATTTGGCTGCTTTAATATACACTTACATTTAATTTTAGAAGCAAGTGCAAAGCACCTAAGACCATTTGTGTTGAGTACATACATGCAGTGCTGATTCGATCCCCAACCTTATTATCTGGGTGCGTTAGTCCAGTTTTAAGAAGGTTGATTCAGTTTGATTTTGGTCGGACTAACATGCATTTTAAAGGTCTGGTTATCTTGTGCCATATAAACATGGTTATTGATACAGTTTGTCTCTATGGGACTGTATTGAGATGCTGTTCAAACAGCTTAACAGATATTTCTGTAGACAGTTTCAAATCTGCTTTTTCAAAATGCTACTGATATTTTGCCCCTAATCTGTAACCTTTTACCTCACTATCAGTGTGCAGAACAGATCTTCACCTCTCTACATCACCACCCCCCCCCCCCCCTTATCTCTGCTTCCTGTCCATCATTCACTCTATAAGTCCCTCATTTCATGTATTTGTTATTCAATCCTATCAGCCGTGGGAAATCTGTCACTCTAAATGACATTCACACATTTTCTGTCATTTCCTGTCATTTCTCATTCATACACTTCATTTTATGCATTTTATGCGTCTCTTTTTTTCCTTTCCATCCTGTTATTTAGCCATCACTTTCTCCGTCTACAATGCTCTCTTTTGTTCTTTTAGTTTTTCATCTTTAGACCTCTGCTCTCGCTCTTCCTGTCATTCTTGGAGAAAAGTCACCTTTCATGTCAGTATATGTGTGTGTTGCAAGCACACTTGCTCAGTTTAACATTGTTATCGGACATGCGACAGCTCTAATTCTCTCTCCTTCAGTTGAACACACACACATGTCTGATTTATATGCCCACAGGGACTCTCCATCGAGTGCATCCACCAGACCATTAACTTCACACTTAACCATCACAAAAATGCCTAATCTAATTTTTACCCTAAACCTTATCATAGCCTAATTCTAAGCCTGATGCTTTAACCAGGTTCCAACCCCAAAAAAATCCCTTTGTACCTGCAGTGATAAAATCTGGGCACACATGTCCCCATAAGCTGGTGTTTTGTCAGGCTGTGGTCCCCATAAACACTGAAAACAAGTGTACACACACACACACACACACACCTACTCATTAAAAGTTGAGAGCAGTCTTGATGTCTCTTTACATCACCTCCTTTGTCTTTGACTGGTTGGACTTTAATGCGTGTTTATGTACAATATGCATGTATAATGCGTGTATTTTCTAATATAAAACTTTTAAATTGCTGTCTTAAAGGTGACCTCTATTGCAGACAGGAAATTTGCTGCTCGAATCTGATCTGTTATGAAACACCAGAAGATATGTGTGTGTTTCTACATGGCCTTTCTGAACCCAATTATTGCATATATTGTCTTTTTTTTTTTGCTGAAAAATATATTGCAAAGCATATAGTCATAGATTATTGAGCAAAGCAGAAAAAAAGAAACAATTTGTCACTAAAACAACTCATGCATATAAAAAATACAGTTCCTGTGGCTTTAATACTACATTCCTAAAACTGTTAATAAAGTCATTATAAAAAGTCATTAGTAAAACACTGTAAGCTACAGAAACCGTTAATAACTGAAAATGATTCATGTGAACTGCATATTTAAACTTGGGTGGGAACATAACATTATTAAACCCACTCAGAAATCAGAGTAGCTCCAGGGCTTGAGTGTCAGTTCTCAGTTTTCAGTGCACCATAGACTCCACTCCATTATCTCACGGGTTTGTTGGAACAATGTTTTCTTAAACCTAATCATGTAGGTTTGAAGCCTTAACCTGAAGTGAAAAGTGAAAAAACGAAAGATGAATCCATTTCAAATTGGTCTCAAGCAAATGAGCTAAAGAGCGATTGATCTGAAGTTCAGTAGCTTTCTGCCAACCTCCTTCAACCTACCTGTTAACCTCAGAAAGAGGACCTTTTCATTTTTAACTTGTTCTTCAGCTAAACAAAATAGCTTCCTTGCATTTTGCTTCCAGTTCACGGGGAACACACACAGAGGTCCAGACAGAACAACCAAAGTTTTCAATCATTAGATGCATGCACTCCTCATTTAGTTTAGCTATCTGGGGCTGCCATTGTCAAAATGATTTGTATCTATAATAAGCTTTATAGATCTTTGCTAAAACTTAATTGTAGCTTCTCATTCCTCTGGTGTGGCCAAGCCCCATTATCCGAACACTGTGCTTAAAGTTTATAATCAAAGTAATTCAGTACGTTCCATACAAGAGAAGGAGGAAGAACTCATCTAGCAGCCAAACCTCCTAACTTAATGAGAATGGCTTTAAAAGCTTGAAAGGTCCAGTCTGTGGTCTGGATTTGGTTTGTCCCATCTGGTCTCCTGTTGTAACATATGGCAGCAACATGTTTATGTTATGTTTATGCATTTAGCAGATGCTTTTATCCAAAGCGACTTACAGGAAGGCAGATAGGGTAAGGGGGTTGCCTAAGGACCCCTACTGGAGACCTTTCAGTACCTTTCATTTCAAGGTATTCAAGGGACATGACAGAGAGCGTTGGGTAAAGTGACATAACTATGACCAAATTAACCACTACTGGAGCTTCAATATGGATCTATAAGATAATATTTGTATTATTGTTGTCATTCAGGACCCATTTCTGCATCATCATCCACCCCTTTTCTGAGGTTTTTTCCATCTTTTTTTCTATTGCACAGAACATTTTCTCTCAGCCACATGACCTCTTGGTCCTAGAAAACCTCGTAATCTCTCTCAACCTTCTTCCCAATTACTTCCTGAAGAGTCGATGCTGGCTTTGTCTATACTTGTCTGTCTTTTCATCACCCACAGCAGCAGTCCTGCTCTTTCACATCTTTCCAATGACAGCAACATTTCTGGGCTTCCTGAAAAAAATGCCTTCCCTGACGCTAAGCTACCATGACATTTTTCATTGGTCATAATAACTCATAGTAACAAATACTGGACTGGATAGTGGTATGATTGGCACCTTCCATGTGGGAGCCCTGAGTTCAAATCCCCTCCATGAAAGGTACTACTTCCAGTAGGGGTCCTTAGGCAAGACCCCCTTACCCTATGTGCCTACCTGTAAGTCGCTTTGGATAAAAGTGTCTGCTAAATGCATAAACATAACATAAACATAAACAAATACTGTGGCTCATGTTGCATTCAATGTACCTCAGAGGTGAGAAGTCGGGATATTAAGCATTTTTCAACTGATGCACAAAGTGGAAAAATACAAATGACTACCTTAAAGTTTGCTTTTTTTTAATGCTTTGTGGGTATGTATATTTGTGGGTTAATCCACCTTCTGGGGGGGTGTTCCCAGTTGTTCCCTGATGTAGATGAGGAGGTATGGATCCAAATCAGGGTCATCAGAGTCCATCGCAGGACTCCAGACAATAGAACATTAATAATACACACTCACCCCTACCGTAACCACTGACCTACTGGACTGGAAGTGAAATTGTACTCATTATCCTTCACTGTGAGCAGTTGAATTAATATTGAATTACTGCCCTTCCACTGACCTTTACTGTTCTTTACAAAAACTGAAAAGGCAGAACAGAAACAAGTTTTATTTAAATCTTACTCATCTATTTGCACGAACAACATCATTATACAAATGTCAGACAGTTATGTTTGTGACAGGGAAACATGTCAGCTTTTTTTCTTTTTTGAACCATGTATTCCCAAGCTCAGGTTTCAGGATGACAAACTCCATAAAGCGACTCTCCTATTTGCATATTTGACAGTCCCAGCCTCAGTATAAAAAATGATTTGGAAACAAATTATTTTTGGCACTAATCCCCGGGAGCTGAAGCGGAATATTCACATGTGCGGTGACCAATTAAACTGAATTATATTGTAGTGAAGCAGAGCTAGATGGTTATCCCCTGGCTTTTTAACACCGGCAATTAGAGATACAGCCTCTGTGAATCAGTTTATCTGCCAGTTGCAGAGGTTTTTTACACGGTCTTGAAAAATTTAAAGGGCTTTTCTGCTATGACTTCACATATCAACCCAATACCTTTGCTCTATAAGATGACTCGGTTGAGGCCTGCATTATCTAATGACATTGCATAGGAATAGCACATCACTATCATCCTCTAATGTTATGCAAAAGAAACAATAAATCTGTAGTTGTAACCATAACAGGACTTGGTGTGTTATCCTTGTGCTGTTGGATGAAACCCAGCTAACCATGTCGCTGCAGCTCTTATGAGGGCTGTTTTATTGCAATCATTAATCCACTTTTAGAGAAGAAATGCTTTGAACAGATCAAGGGGTTGCTGATGGCAGGGCACGGCTCCAGTGACATTTGAAAATGATGCAAACAATATGCGACCGAAGGGAACACTTTGGCCACAACCTCAAACCTCAAAGGCAAGGGTATCAAACAAATAAGTTTGTGTAATGTGTTGTTGAACCATATTTGATTGTAAAAGGGTTTAAAGTAGGGCTGGGACTTTAATACGTTTATTAAGATTAATTAATTGCGCAAAATTAACACATTTTATCCATCCATCCATCCATTATCTGCTGCTTCTCCGGGGGTCGGGGGGCAGCAGCTTTAACAGAGAAACCCAGACGTCTCTGTCCCCGGCCACTTCCTCCAGCTCTTCTGGGGGGACCCCGAGGCGTTCCCAGGCCATAGTCTCTCCAGCGTGTCCTGGGTCTTCCCCGGGGCTCCTCCCAGTGGGACGGGCCCAGAACACCTCCCCAGGGAGGCTTCCAGGGGGCATCCTAACCAGATGCCACCTCATCTGACTCCTCTCAATGCGGAGGAGCAGCGGTTCTACTCCGAGCCCCTCCCGGATGACTGAGCTTCTCACCCTATCTCTAAGGGAGGCCCAGACCCCCTGCGGAGGAAACCCATTTCAGCCGCTTGTATTTGCGATCTCGTTCTTTCGCATTTTAATCGCACTTAATTTTGCACCGCGGAACGTTTCTCACTGGATGAGTTTCAGGCATACCGATTATACTGGAGCAACAACTAACGTTCATGACTTCAGACAACAACAAACCACAGTGAGCAATAATTAAAGAGGAACTCTGGTATCTTTAAACCTTATTTCTGGCATGAAATACATTCATCTACTCACCAAGAACAGTTTGGTGAAAGTCGGCGTCCTTCGGAAGATATTTAGATAACTGGAGATCCATATAACGGAGTGAACGGGGCTTAGAGGATGCAGCCTCTAAATAAGGCATTATCTGTCTTTATTTCACCAATACTTTAAGAAGAATGCATGAATGAACGTGTGCTATAGCTCTGTTAGCTCATAGCTGCTGTTAGCTCATAGCTGCTGTTAGCTCATAGCTCTGTTAGCTCATAGCTGCTGTTATGTGGCTACTTGCAGCTATAGGAGAGCTAACGGAGGGATTTCTACACAGGCACTCTACTGGGACCACTTCATGCCAGAAATAAGGTCCAGGTTTAAAAAGTTTCTTGCATTTCCCATCATGCTTTGGGAGAAACTGGAACAATCAGTGGCAGGTTTCAGCATGCAGGTGGACTCAAAGACATTTGTTCCTCTCTCACAGTTACAGAAACACTCTTTCTTCAGTCGATCAGACTCTGGAGATGACCTCAGCTGTCGTTTTGTGCTTATAGATGGCTTTCTACACACTCTACTGGGATGACGTCATCAACGCTGCTGCAGATCTCGAGGAATATAAATCTGCGCTGCAGGTCGGCTGCTGTTGAGCCATTTTCACATTGTTTTATATGGTGTTTCATCTGCTGACATGCTTGCTTTTAATGACATGTATGCATGTTTCTAATGGCTACCACGTGTATCCTGTGTTTGTTGATGCTATTTGGAGGTGATTGGCAGAGGCTGTGTTAGGGTGAGGATCACATCTGAATGTAAAGGGATTAAAAGCTGCCATTGGGAGTCAAAGTTGGAGGGAAAAAGTATGACAGACATGCGCCTCAGGGGGTAACCCATCCTGGAAGGCATTGACTCTGTAGTGTAACATTTGAATGTGTAAGTGATAGAGGCAAATATGAGTGTATATCCAACTTTCTTGATTTAGAAGCCTAAAATACCATTTACACTGCTGTAGCTCCTGCTTCTTTCTCTCATCTTAGTGCCATAACCATCAGTGAGCAAGTTCCTTACATGTGTCAAGTCACAGGTGTAGACTAGTTCCTTATGTAATAAAATGATCCTTAAGGGTGACATAGACTGTTAAAAACTGATTGGAAGTGAAAAAGAGTGGCAGCAAATCATATTTGAATTTAAATACACTCCTATTTATCAGGACCACTGACTTATCAGTTTGTTTCATTAGTAAAGCATGTTTTTTTATGCCGAAACAGTCATGAATATGGCTCAAAAGAAAGATCAGTTCTGTTTTTATTACAGCATTAAAGGTTTTGTGTTGTTTGTGTCACTTGAACTGTGCAAGTCAGATTTTAACGGTGTTAACAGTAATCATCCCACTGGTGTTACACAGAGGTCACCGACCGTCTCCACAGCAGGATTTAATTACACCGTGTCCCAATTCATTAAAAGCTTACCTATTAATTGGCATTTTGAATGTGAGACATAACAGCCTTTACTGTGGACCTTTATCTCGCCAACAAGAACGGTCTGAACAAAGCCAGTCAGTCACAGGGAGCTCAGTGACACAGAAATAAACTGTGTGCTTGTGTGTCAGAGTGTGTGTGAAGGCGGAGTGATTCCTCTTCTTTCTTATCTCGTTGTTCTCTTGTCTCTGTCAGCCACCTGTCTGCTGCAGAGCTGCACAAACAAACAAGCCCCTGACACACAAATAATACCCCTTCACACAATCATTGTCATCGACTCACCTACGCAGAGAAACACTGCAGGAAGTGGCCTTTGTAGTAAGAAGCAGAAGTCGAGAACGCGGTGTGTTTTTATGTGTTTACTGATCTATCTTTTAATTATCCTCAATTTGTTCTGAGGGCATTTAAATAGAAGGGGACACGGCATTTTGGCATGTCTGCTGCTGCAAGTCCATATAAACAAGAACTATTCTGAAGAAGTTTTCTGAATAAACATCAAAAGGTGTGTTATAATTGGCTTTGATCTTAGACATTATACATTCATATTCTGTATTTTCCTAAATAACCTATGTTCCTAGCTGGTACTTTTCCACTCTGCTCATACTGATGACCTTAAATGGTCCAAGACCTTAGAATGACATAAACAACTGGGTCAGACAGAACATCTGTATTAGGGCAGATAGGTCTGGTACATTAGATCCGAGCCTAAAACAGTTTTATCACATCCAAAGAACACAACAAGGACAGTGGCTGGCCTGTTTATGCCACTAAAAACTGGCCAATTATACTCTGACAAGTGTGAAAACAACCTCTGTGAGATAAAGCTGAATATAAATATGAGTTGTTTCCGGATATCGGGGCTCGGCCTGACGGATTTCCTGCTCTGGCACTCCGAGTCCAGCTGCAATATACTTTACTATGTGACCACTAATAAATACTTTATTTAATAAACGATTTCTCCAGCTTGTTCTTGGGCTTCCGATGAAAAAATCGGGCTAACAGGTATCTCATTTATGCGGACTTTGGCTCTTGGAGCTGAAAAATCAAGTCCAAACGTCGGCAATGTCGGTTACAACTTTGGAACAATTCATCGAGTTATAGGCCTGTGAATGATTGTACATATGAGTCCCTGCAATGCAGTACGGTGTAAGCAAACCTCAAGGTTTTTCCTCCATGAATAAACCAGTTGTTCTGCTAAAAAGCCTTGCTTATAATGTGGGATAACAGCCCACATTGCCTCGGTTTTACCAAGACTGCAAGCTTCACAAGCAGTTTGAAGTAGAGGTGGGAATCTGAGGCAGTTCAAGATTTGATTAAATGTCATAATAATACAATTATTTATCAACTAGATGGATCTTTGTCTCATCACAGAGCCTTTTCATGTCACGTCTGTTAAATAAAAAGGTTAAATTTCTGGTTATGTCATTAGTTTTCCCCTCAGTCACTCTTGGGCATCAGCTTGACTCACTTCACCTGTGCTTTCCCCCTCAGCTGCACTCCATCACTAATCACCTCCCTTCAGTACTTAGTTTCCAGGTTTGCACTTTGCCAGATGACAGTTGATTTGACACAAACACGCCACTCTAACCAGAAATAGCGTTACTAAAGCGGTTTGGCATGTCATTACCGTAACAAAACTTTTCATTACCGTAACACTTGCTGTATATGTAAATATTTGGATGGGAATGAGTGATACCTTCAAATAGGAACTATTTGTCAAGTCTTTTCAGATTACTGAATTGACATTTTTTTTAATTATTTGTGAAATTTACACTACAGGAAAGACTTAGTGTAAAAAAAAAAAAAATGCAATTTTGTTACGGTAATGAACATAATAACTAAAATTACTGTATCAATAAAAACATTTCTGAATGTTTACACTATGTGACTATTCTGAACTATTAATAGAACATGCATGAAAAAAAATAAAAGGTCTACCTTTCATAAATATTCAGTTATCATCAATTGAAAATGTGTTACGGTAATGAGTTTATTTGGTCAACAACTCAATAAAACATTCCGAAAATGTATTAAAGAATGTGCATTGATCGTTAATTTTAATTGAGCCAGTTAATTGAGACCCTGCTTAATACTAATAAGAGAAAAAAATAGCAAAATTGACCTAAAGTTAGGACAATTTTGTGAGAATCACCCACACTGATCTGGGGCTGAGCCACCTCTGTTTGAGATGTTTAAAGCGGAGGGTTACAAAGACATCTTTCTGTCAACCAATGTGTGGGAAGGGCTGCTGTTTGACTACATGGTGCTTATATATTTGTAATGTTCCACAATGAATTTACTTTATAAATAAAACAATAGGAAGAGATGTGGCTGGTCAGCTGGAAAGGCCATTTGCCAACATATTTCCCAGCAATGAAAGCGAATCAACAGGAAAAGCAAAATGTGCCTCTGGCAAATCAATACAGCATATTCTGAATATTTAACAATAAAAAATAACGTAAATCCAACCAACAGTCCACTGTTATGTGCAATAGGCAGTTGTTTTGAGTGCATGAGACTATCTGCCAATCATCAATCCTGCAGTTCGGTTGTTTTTTACTCCCCCCCCTCAGCTTTAGGAACTTTGGACATCATGTTTTGGCTTTGTTTAAATTTGACTGGGATTCTGGTCAAATCCACCCAGTTGCTACCTATGATTTTATACTGGACCTTTAACGAAGGCTACGTTGGATTTTCTTGTCTTTTTAAAACTGTGTTTAAATCCTAATGTGCAACCATGGGTTCATGGGGTGTGCAGTGTCATCTGGGTTCTTAGGTAACACAAAACAATACAGAAAGCAGCCTTCAGCACCGGGTTAACGTAGTGACACTTTGGATTACGAGGGAGCAAAGCATCTGTGTTCAGGATGCCCTCCCTGAGGGAAACGAATGATGCCAGCTGCAGGCCGACTCTATGAACCCTGTCAGAACTCCAATAAAGACCATAAACACCCCAGAGATGACTCGAAAGTCATCGTCTGGCTCTGAGAATTCTGCAGATAAATGTCTAAAGGTCTGTCGGATGAAGAAGTGAAGGATTTTACATCAAACCAGGATCTTTTCCTAACTACAACCAAGAAGGTTTGATTCCTCAACCTGACCATCAGTCAGTGGTCGTAAACAGGGAGAAAAGTCACCTAAATTCTCCTGAATGACGTCAGAGGGTTTGTTCTCACCATCTACTCTGAGCACAGGCTCTGAATAAAGTGTTTTTAATGCCCCACGAAGAAGAACAGACCCGAAACAAACAAAAACCTCTTTTCAAAGAAGCTGAAGAGCAGAACGAAAAAACAAAAATCAGAAATGTTGCTCATCAGAGAGAAAAATCAACCACATCAATCAGTTCTGTTTGTTTTACCTCAGGCCAAAAAAAACAGAAAACCTCCATAGAGGAGCCACACTGTCGGATCAATACGAACGCGCATATGTGACGCTCATGAAAGGTTTTACATCAAATTTTACTCAGATTTTTGCATTTAAGACATCCCGTTAAATGAAACTTGTTCTCTAAGCAGCCTGTTTGTCGGCCGCTCTTTGTGGGGAGTTTGAAAAGCGAATTGTGTGTGAATGGGTCGTTAAAACCCTGCTTCCAGCCTGCAGGGCGTCTGCTGATCATAAACTGCGACACACTCGGGTCCCCTGTTGGCTAAAGTTTTAAAAATGATCCAGATGGGTTTTTTTAACATGATTTAAAGGATGTGGACCTAAAAAATGGCTCGGTGGGGTTTGTAGGCAGCTCAGTGTGGGACGGCTGCAGTCTTTGGGTCACAGAGGCACAAACTGCACACCAGCAGACTGTATTTCCACACACAAATCTGAAAACTTTGCACACAGAGGCTCCGCAGGCAGCTGACACACACCTCGTCTCGAGGCCTGAACTCTTCTTCTGGACTGAGTTTCTGTTTAAAAGTAAAAGCTCAGTGTTTCATCTGTTCAACGGACATGTGACTCACAGCAGGAAACACTAAAACATGAAGTTATAGCTCCAAAAAGGACATTTCTGCTGCCACACATACAAAGAAACAGATGATCGGTAAACACTGGTTAGAATACTCGTCTCTGCAGGTTTTTCCCTGGAAAAGGAGCTACAGTGTGTCGTACTTTAGGTCCAGAGGATCTCTCTTTGTTACTCATCTTGAAATATAAAAGTGCATCTCAGAGAATGCTTTGTTTGCACTGTGCCAGGTGATCTAAACTAGAACGAGTGAACCCCAGCTGCAGACTTTGTAGTTTGTAGCTGAAACGGTTATTTATTTATAATAAGAGGGCAGTGACTCCCAGGAGCGGGTAGAAACTACGGCTCTCAGCCACGGAAAAAGATGATGCTGAGTGTGATTCAAGATGAGTTATCTGAAATATAATCTTCAATCCCTCCTCGCTCTTACGGGTCTGGGTTCCTGGAGGCGGCTGGCCGGATCCCAAGAGGTAAGAACGGATTACAGGTGGAGAGTGGGAAGTGAAGTCCCAACGGGCCAACAGGAGAATTTCCAGGTGAGTGATTCCAGGTGGTCTCCAGGACTGAGATGGGACTTGGCTGGAGGAGCCAGACACGGAAACCGATCCGGAAGACAGCAGTTGAGCTGCAGGCTACACGGATCTCTGAAAGAGATCACTGTCAGGAAGGAATGTGGCCTAGATTCACCACTGCAGCGATGTGGCGTTGACCTGCTGCAGCCTCCAGCCGGATGAAGCCCGTCTCCGGCTGCCTGATGCTCCTCAGCTGGGGAGAGCAGCCAGAGGAGGGACTTTTCCACAGGAAACCATGCTAAAAAGTAGTATTTACAACAAGCTGCTGAGAAACCGTGAATAAATGGAGAGTTTTCAAAGCCGCTCACATAACAAGCCGAGATACATGGTGTTTGTTTGCATCCAGACTGCACTAAACTGATAAACTCCGGTGGAAAACCTCCCCGCCTCCGCGTTACATCTAAAGCATCTGTTGGCTTCCAACTCTGACAAAACAGCCGTAATAACGCCGAACTACTGCATTTGAATTCGTCAGCCACATCTCAAACATTCATGGGATTCTTTTCATGGCTAATATCAACACTTTCATTCCCTCGGCCTCCCTTGACACAGCTTGAAGGCCGACCTCTCACAATGAAAACATGTTCCATTCAAAGTGTGCTTCATCACTACCGGAGCCCTCACAGATGTGCTGATTACTCATATTGTGATGCACCCCCACGCTGTCGCTGCCTTTGAACTGCCAGACCACAGAACACTTTTCACTCCACCTCCACTTTGAATGAGCTCCTGTTTTCTTTACATCTCACACTTTTAAGAGCTCCTGTGAATGCTGCGATGAACCCTGACGGTGGTTATCAGAGGTTTGCTTTCCACCACAGACTCCGATCCATTTTTAATGTGGTGCTGCCTGAGAACCTGAAAACGACGACCAATTAAATCTGCTGCCAGGCCTCGGTGTTAATGTGCAGTTTTCTGATTCCTCAGTCTGTCGATGTTATGTACGACAGATAATCTCATCTTAAAATCTTATTTTGTGTTTTTCCCCCCTCTTTTCCCTCTTTTCTGTCTTCTCAAACCCCAGCTGGTCGAGGCGGATGGCCACCCTTCCTGGTTCTGGTTCTGCCAGAGGTTTCTTCCTGGTTCTGCCAGAGGTTTCTTCCTGGTTCTGCCAGAGGTTTCTTCCTGGGTCTGGTTCTGCCAGAGGTTTCTTCCTGGTTCTGCCAGAGGTTTCTTCCTGGTTCTGGTTCTGCCAGAGGTTTCTTCCTGGTTCTGCCAGAGGTTTCTTCCTGGTTCTGCCAGAGGTTTCTTCCTGGTTCTGGTTCTGCCAGAGGTTTCTTCCTGTTAAAGGGAGTCGTTCCTTTCCACAGTCCCTCAGGCTCAGGACGGGAGATTGGACTGAAGACAAGTTTCGGTCCAATCTGTTGGTTTCCTTAGCTCGGATATTATTTTTTGAATTGGCTCCATATGAATTAATTGGATTATGATTACAATGAATTGAATTCCAATTGGCTTGAATTGGACTTTATTACTTAAGTGCCTTGAGATGACAATTGTTGTAATCTGGCGCTATATAAATAAAGTTGAATTGAATTGAATTGAAAATGTACGGATTCACCACAGCAGCAACAATTAGAGCCTTCCTGCGGCTGATCTAGACGAGTTCACACTTACATCATATCGGTCTCCTGCAGGTTGACTGCTTTGCCTGGAAATTACACGGTGTGCACGCTCCCTACATGTTATTACTGTCATATGTTCAGAGGGGCTGTGGTGCTGCTTTGCTCACTCCCCCTCAGTAATGATACATCTTTACGGTGTTGAATATGGTTCTATATTCATTTCGTCTTTACTGAGTTATCATTAAGTCTTTATATTCTCATATTTTATTCTAAGGCGCTGTATAATTTCCTATTCTCATTTTATAAACTCAATTGTCTTATCCAGCTTTTTCTTCAAAGAAGAAATCAAAGATTTTCTTTTATTTATTCTATGAAACAAACAGAATGTGGTTTATGTGCAAAGCCTCAACAGAAGCTGCTATAATATCAAAATATTGGTATTAGCTGCATGCTGATAATTCCACGTTTCGACTAAAACTGTCGAAGTTGTTTCCCTGCAACATTAAAGTTGTTAAACCTCTTCATCAGTGCTAAGTTTCGGTTATTTTAGAGTTGAGCCCTCTTCTTCACGGGCCCAGCTGTTTGCTGTCCGCCGCTCCGGGGGATCGGCGTCACCGGAATAATTCGCAGGCTTCCTCGCTTGTTGCTTCGTGGAGCTATTTATTGTGCCTCTTTGCCCCCCCCCCCCCCCCCATGTGTGTTCACGGCCCAAAACACACATTCTGTACAGATCTTTACAATCTAGCCTACATCAGCTCCAGCTGGTTCATTAGAGAGCTTTTCCTCTCAAAGGGCTCCCCATCTTCATTAAGCTCCTCCCCCATAATCATCACAGGTGCTCCTTATCACCTGCAGCCGACATAGACCCCCCCAAAACACAGAGAGTGAGTCACATTCTCCATGACTACCCAACCCACAGACTGGTCGGGTTCAGTCCATCTCAGGGTCCATCAGGTCCTGGTGAATGAGGGACGGGTTCAGTCCATCTCAGGGTCCATCAGGTCCTGGTGAATGAGGGACGGGTTCAGTCCATCTCAGGGTCCATCAGGTCCTGGTGAATGAGGGACGGGTTCAGTCCACAGGGTCCATCAGGTCCTGGTGAATGAGGGACGGGTTCAGTCCATCTCAGGGTCCATCAGGTCCTGGTGAATGAGGGACGGGTTCAGTCCATCTCAGGGTCCATCAGGTCCTGGTGAATGAGGGACGGGTTCAGTCCATCTCAGGGTCCATCAGGTCCTGGTGAATGAGGGACGGGTTCAGTCCATCTCAGGGTCCATCAGGTCCTGGTGAATGAGGGACGGGTTCAGTCCATCTCAGGGTCCATCAGGTCCTGGTGAATGAGGGACGGGTTCAGTCCATCTCAGGGTCCATCAGGTCCTGGTGAATGAGGGACGGGTTCAGTCCATCTCAGGGTCCATCAGGTCCTGGTGAATGAGGGACGAGTTCAGTCCATCTCAGGGTCCATCGGGTCCTGGTGAATGAGGGACGGGTTCAGTCCATCTCAGGGTCCATCAGGTCCTGGTGAATGAGGGACGGGTTCAGTCCATCTCAGGGTCCATCAGGTCCTGGTGAATGAGGGACGGGTTCAGTCCACAGGGTCCATCAGGTCCTGGTGAATGAGGGACGGGTTCAGTCCATCTCAGGGTCCATCAGGTCCTGGTGAATGAGGGACGGGTTCAGTCCATCTCAGGGTCCATCAGGTCCTGGTGAATGAGGGACGGGTTCAGTCCATCTCAGGGTCCATCAGGTCCTGGTGAATGAGGGACGGGTTCAGTCCATCTCAGGGTCCATCGGGTCCTGGTGAATGAGGGACGGGTTCAGTCCATCTCAGGGTCCATCAAACACTCAGATTCTCTCGTTATTCTCTAACTTTGCGTAAACTCAGCGATCATAAATAAGCTGATAACTAAGTTTGTTTTAAAATCACACGCCTGCTTTCTTTAACTGTTACTGACTCCTGTTCCAGTTTCAGTGAGAAAAGATAGAAAAAGCACGAGATTTCCCACATTTAGGTTAATGTTTCAAGGCTCTTTGAAGAGTTTTACGGGCAGAAGGAGAAGTTTTTGGTCTTATCGTCACTCGTGGATGCAGTTTTAGTTTTACGTAACCAGAAGAAGAAAAGTTTTTCACAGCAGGGGGTTTGTGACCCGAGTTGCCATGGCAACCCGACAGCACATCTGGTTGAAGTAAATTTACAATCTTTTAAGCAGCAGGACACGTCCACCCGACTTTAACATGCCAACGACTGCAGTAGCTGCAGTTTGCCGCTGCCCAGCAGCCTCTGACAGCCGCTCACGCGCTGATCTGTCGGTAAATTCTTTGTATTTTTTATCTTTCGGTTGTTTTCTGCCTTTCACACTCTAAAGACACTGAAATCAAGCAGTCCAGACTTTGTGTGCTTGTGTGGTTCCCAGCCTTGTTTCCTGGAAGTCCTGACCTGTCAGACGTGATGTTTGTGCGAATAACAAGCTTCTGTTTCATTGCTACCAGCTGCTGGGGGCTGCCTCTGACAGGTATGTGAGCTGAATGGCAGCATATCCACTGAAACTCCATGTTTGGACAGTCTTAGGGTCCTCTGACACTCCAGAACTTTTTGTTTCCTTTTCTCTGAAGTATTTCTCTGCATTAGCTTGAAGCTGAGCAGCAGAGGTGTTCCACATCCTGGAGTCCTGTAAGTTTATATCCTGAGTGAATCGGTGCAGAAATGGTGCCATCAGACGGCAGTGGAAACTGTTGCCGTCCGGTTTGACATTTATCCAACTGCAGTTTGCATCTTTACGGTGTTTGACGGCCTTTTATCTGCTTGTTGGTCTCCTTGTAGAGCGTGGAAGCCACAGAGACTGCTGTTTCCATTGAAAGTGAGTGAGTTACACATCTGAACTATCTTTGTATTTTATCTGTGTTTGATGCACTTTATCCTCACACAGACTTCTGGTAGTCCAGGAAACATGTTTTAGCTTTTTGTCCATCCATCCATCATCTACCGCTTATCTGGGGGTTGCGGGGGCAGCAGCTTGAGCAGAGAAACCCAGACGTCTCTGTCCCCGGCCACTTCCTCCAGCTCTTCCGGGGGGACCCCGAAGCGTTCCCAGGCCATAGTCTCTCCAACGTGTCCTGAGTCTTCCCCGGGTCTCCTCCCAGTGGGACGGGCCCGGAACACCTCCCCAGGGAGGCCTCCAGGGGGCATCCTAACCAGATGCCACCTCATCTGACTCCTCTCAATGCGGAGGAGCAGCGGTTCTACTCCGAGCCCCTCCCGGATGACTGAGCTTCTCACCCTATCTCTAAGGGAGGCCCAGAAGCCCATTTCCTTCGCTTGTATTCATGATCTCGTTCTTTCGGTCTCTCCCCACAGCTCGTGACCATCGGTGAGGATGGGAACGTAGACATAGAGCTTTGCCTTCTGGCTCAGCTCCTTCTTCACAACGACGGGTCGGTGCAGAGCAACACTGCAGACGCTGCACCGATCCGCCGTCAATCTCACGCTCCATTCGTCCCTCACTGTGAACAAGACCCCGAGATACTGGAACTCCTCCAGTTGGGGAAGGATCTCATTCCCGACCCGGAGAGAGCAATCCACCCTTTTCCGGCTGAGAACCATAGTGTAAATCACTGGGAACTGTTTTGAGTGAAGATGTTGCTCTCATCTCCTGAGTTCTTTGGTTCTTTGGGAATCAGAGAGCTGAGGTTCAGTGGACTGGGTAAAAAATAAACCATCATGGTTATTCAACACCCTTTGCTTCAGTTTGGTTACATGCTGCCATTCCGACATTGGCCTCCAATTGTCGGAATGGCGACACTTAATTTTTTATTAAACGTCCCGCCATTCCGACACTTTTTTCCTCCTATGGTCGGAATGGCGGGACGTTTTTTGTTTTTTTTTAACATACCGCCATTCCGACAGTTCCTTTTAATAGCCTATGTTTTACCCAAAACATTTTACACTAATGAATAATGAATAGCGCAAATACGCGCGCCGGCATATCAGCCTCGCAAACAAACTTTAATAATCTATTATCAAAATACCCTGAAATGTCAAATATAAAAATACAGATATTAATGTAACTCTGGAGAGACTGAAACTGATTAAGCAGAAATACAGTGTCAGTGAGCTGTAACAGCAGCCAGCTGGAGCGGAGCTCTCCACAGAGCCCATGCGTCTTTTGCCCAGGACACAGTTGCGAGCACTCTGCCTTGCCTTGCCAATAGGAGAGGAGAGAAATGACAGCATAGAACGTATAAAACACAACAAAATGCAGTAAAAACGTTTATTCATGTTATTCACGTGATTTATGAGTACTCGCTCCAATTATGGGAAGCGCGGATGGGCTTTGCGCATTTGGCACAAACACACAGCCGTTGCGCAAGGCTTTATACAGCCTGTTGATATCTTAAGGACCTAACTGGTCACACCTGGGAGTAAATGTCATGTAGAGATTGTTTTTACATGACATTACAGCTGAACATATAGCTTTCATCCACAAACCAACGTGGGAGAGCCCGAAGACGCATGTGCCAGACGCACAGAGGCATGCGTAAAACCAATTTTGACCACTTCATGCTGTTTATTTGCTTTCTTTTAGTTAACTTTCGTTTCTTTTGGATTCTTGTGCGTGTTATGGAGGCGTTTCGGTCCATGTTTGTAGGCCTTTTTTTCCTGGATTAAATTTTCGGAAGTTGAAACAAGTGGCATTGGATTGTGTGATTGAAAACCACCACTGTCTGCTTCTCCTCCTCCAGTTGCCGATACTTTGTGCCTTTAATAACGCTTATCTGTAAACATGTGTTAAACATATAAATTGCATGAACAGAAAGAAGGGACTCGCCTGTTAAGTAACGCACATTTCCTTATACTGAAAGCCTTGTCGGAATGGCGGTATTTCGGAATGGGTGTTGCCACCCCTTCAGTTTTGACTGTAGCCTTCAGAAAGGTTAGCAATCTCGCTCATTTGCACTCTTGTTGCTGAAAGCACCCCAATTTTTGATGAAAAGGATAATTTACAAATCAGACGTGGCATTAACAAACACCAACCCTTAATTTAACGCCCGCCATCCACCGAACCGCGACCTCCTTTCCAAACACGGCCTCTGAAACAGTCCTTTCAGGGCCAGGTGTTAATAGAAATATCAACCTTCTGATGCAGTGAATGAACAAAGTTTCAAAGGCATTAAGGAAACAGGACATTGCCTCCGGTTGCATGGAGAGAAAATCGATGTGGAAAGTGGCGTGGGCAGCGACAAGCACAATAGAATTATATTGGTTGTAATTGCAAGATGGAAGTGTGTTTGACACAGAGTGAACTCTGGCTTTAAATACAGTGTTTTGTGCTCCAAACAGGACTGACAACAAAGCAGCATGACTTCCTGACTCTGCTTTTCATATGTTCAGAGAGTGTAATGATCATTTATAAAAATACTGTGTGCTTAGGTATGTGTTTTAACCACCTCGGCACACGATGACAGCCCCACAAAACCAGAGATAACAACCAATTAGAGTAATCTCTGTTCGCCCAATCAGGTCCTAATGAGCGTGAAACTCGATTACCAGCTAAAATCTGAAGATGGGCCCAATGAGTCAAACGAGAAATGATTCAGTGGAGTCTCACATGCGTGGATTTTTAAGCTGGTGAACAGCCGTCCGAGTAGCTCAGGGAACCTATTCAGGGTTAACTGTTTGGCAGTGATTGATTTCTTTATTTTTATATCAGAAATCAAGTGCAAAGAGGAACAATTTGACTGTTTCTGTCCAATGGGAAATGCATCGGATGATTGCCTTTGTTTAGTGGCTTTAACTGCTTTAAAAACCTTTTAAAAACCTTTCAAAACCTCCTCATGAGTTCCTTTACAACCAACTGTGGTGGGATTTCACCTGTCATTTCTCTTCTTTGTTGCTTTTTATCATCTGTTTAAATTCTGTTTCATTAGCTTTTTTCCTGAAACATGTTAAAGTTCAGAGTAATTCATGTCTTTACTTCACAATTCGCAATGCTTTGGTGTTGTTTCCACCAGCTTTGTCACAATATAAGAATTTCAAAGAAAAATCCTCGATATCTGATAACATTTTTACCATCGAGGAATAAATAATTAAAAAGCCTGAAACGGTTTTAATGAAAAGTTTAAGAGTAACTTTCTCTTCACAGTGCTGGTGGGTTAGGGTTAGGGTATTTTCCTAAATGAAAATAAGTGCAGCATCTGCAGTGCTTTCCTATTTTTATTGGTACTGATGTAAGGATGGTATGAATATAAATCTGTGGAGTTCAATGGAGACAGTCAGATATATTAATACACTCTAATAAAACACCCAGTAATGAAAAAAAAACATCCAAAAGAGGACAATAACCAACTATCGTTAACATTTCAGCAACCGTATTATTTTTTGTTCGCTGGATGGTAAAAGATTGAACTTAACCGTCTTCCATAGGTGATATTTCTTCTCAAAATGATGATTCCTCTTTGCCCGCCAGAGCCAAGGACTTTTGACCAGTAATATTTGACCATGGCCTTCAACCGAGAGAAGCACTATTAACTAGGAATGTGCTCATTACTGCCACCTACTGGGCTGGAGTTGTAAGCAGAATTGATTTGCAAACTTAACCCATTAGAATTAGGTTGTTTTAACATGAATTATTCTAGTAAAGTTTCAATTGTTGCATTTTATGTTGAAACTACATGTTTTAAAACTGTTAAAACAGAGTTTTATATAGTACGAGCTACATGTTAGACTTAGGATAAGGTAACAGACACACAGTTTGCTTTTTTGAGTGTGCACACATACAGTGTTGATTCTGAGATTCTCTGAATTATTTGAATACTTCTAACAGAATGATGTTAAATGGCAGCTCCTCCTTTAAACCATGGGTTTGCGTGCTGGTTAACAGCTGTGGTCCTTTAGTTTATGCTGCTGTTGTCTCATACCTGCCTTATTTTCAGCATCTTTACCTTATAAACTATGAAACCGTTCCATGCCGGGAGATCTCGGCCTCACGTTTCCTCATCTTATCCTCATCATTAATGAGTCTGTGGTTTTACAGGAAGGTCCGAATTCTCGATTCTTTGACAAATGAACCAATAGCTCAACATTTTGGGTAAAGCAGGAAGTCAGCAGGCTGTTTACTGGACGGTCACAGATGGATGGCGAAGACAGTTTAGCTAGTTTTAATCGTTCTATGGCTGCCAGGCAGGCTGCCATTAATCTCCAGTCTCTCACCCACACCGCACACGTGCACAATCTTGTGTTGCATTAAAAAGTATGATGACAATATCTGAGGAATAAAAGGAAAAATGGAGGGTAGAGTTCAAAGAAAAGGCAAAAACCAGCTGGTTGTGGCTGATCCTGCATCTCACGATTTTTATAGCTGTTTGTGCATGAGTTGTGGTTTTGAAAATGTGGATAAGCTGGAGGAAAGTGATCAGATATGTTTATCTATATGACCAATCTGCACCCAATAAGGCAGGATTTTTACAGATGTTTCAGTAACTTCAAACACATGGTCTCAGTAGCGACACCAGCTGTTCAGTTTAAGGAGTCTCCAGCATGTTCAAAGGTGCAAAAGTTGCACCCAGCGTGTTTGGATGTGACCTAAACAGCTCCTGACCAGGTATCATTATGTGTTTCCTGCCTCTGGCACATAACAGGACACACTGCCCAGCAGCATCTCTGCAGGTGGTGTCAGAGGAGGAAGTGAAACCGAAGTGGCTGCCCTGGATTCACAAGCCTTGTGTTTTTCGTTCCGCTTGATTCCTCACCCGAATGAGTCTCCTGCGGTGGCTGTCAGCTGATGTCATGTTTGATATTCTGTGCATAAAACAGGGCCGCAGACCGATGAAGATCCATATGTTAGCCAGCCTGCATCATGGCCAGGACACTGCAGGGAGGAAGTTTTCGGTCTGAGTTTTGTTTGGCTGTAATTTGCTGAAACGCTGTCTTTGGACTGAAGTCACAGCAGTGACAAGAGGATTATTAAGTTCCAATAGCTGGGCCGGGTGAATTGTGGGGCCATGTCTGAGTGAAACACTGCTTTTCTGGTACATCAGTCCTGGAAAATAGGACAGGAAAGTATTGTGTCACAACGAGCCCTCCTCCTCCCCACTTTCATGTTCGAGAATGAGACAATAGGCTCTTTTGAGATGAACTGATTTCATCTGAAATGTGACCAAGTCGGACAGTTTCCAGCAGTTTGTGAGGTCTGCAGGAAGTCATTCAAAGACTAACATCCAATTACATCTAATCCTGGTGTAATAAAACAGTTAATTTATTAGGTTTTGTGTAAATTTTTACAGATTAGCATTTTAAAATGTTACAGCTAGTCTCTATCCTGGGATTATCCTCCATTTCATATCATTATCATGTAAATGTAGGATACTTATCAGAGGTTTCTCCTCCTTTTGTGGTGGGTTTTCATCACTGAAATAGTTCATTTGGTCCAGTTTAACCTGAAGGCTCCTGCAATTACTTTTGCTGAAGGATTAAATCGATTCGAATGTCTCCTGCAGAAATGAAGCCGGAAGAAACAGCAACACAAATTCTGTTGGAGATAATTGTTTCAACATGTCAGTCTTAAAGAAGTCGGGGAGAATGTGACTCATTCGAATGATGATGGCTCTCATCCGTAAAAGATATCATATCATGGCAGCATCTCAGGGAAACGGATTTGAAAAGTGACTCTTATTCTCAAAGACCAAAGATGAGCAGTCAGGACCCTGATATATACTAAAATACATTGTATTCTCTGAAATTGGCTTGAATTGACAGGATCTTTGTGTCCTGAATTGAACTTCCTTTGTAATATGACCAAATATTTCTGAAGAAATAAAGTCCTTAAATATGAATGAAGGAATGTGAAGTGAAGGGTTAATTCACATGCATCCAGTAAGAATATCCAGACAATGAAATGTATTAAAGCACTTTGACTAGTGGACAATCTGTAGAATTACAGCAGGCAAAACTACAGGAATGCAGTGAAGGATCTGTTTGAAATGACAATTAGGTTGTTACAATTCTCCATATTAACCCCTTAGTGCAGAGTTGGGGTTAATCCCCAAAAAGACCAACACCGAGCTGAATTTAGTGCAGAAATCAAAGCTTTACTGAAGCATTTTTTCACTCTTCTCGTCAGTGTGGATTAGCATGACAAAGAGAAGCAGCATCGCTTTATCACGGCACTTTTTAACATATGGGGCCAATACCAACCAATAATTTTTAAAAAAAGCAAGTACAGTTCTGTTCAAAAGCCTTGAGACACTCATTTTTGTATGTAATGCCAGTAAAATAACAAATAGGTGCAAAAATTTACAGTCATGTTCCAACAAAAATGCCAACTCAGCATTTAAGGCACCATTTTAAGCAGCTTGAAAGTCAATATTTGTTGTCAACTGGCATAGCTCAGCCTTTTCTCCCTGTTTCCCTTCCTCCATGGAGACCATTTCTGATGAGGCTTGGGCCAACAGTAGATGGATCAGCTGAAGGTCCAGATCCTGTGTCAGGATCTGTGCCTGAGCTCCTTTATCCTCCAACTCAGCCTGAACCCTCTGAGACCAGCTTTCTGTCATTTCTTTAAGGAGTCTTCAGGAATAGTTCTCCAGGCTTCTTGAAGGACATCCCAAAGCTCTTCTTTGGATGTGGGCTGCCTTTTGTTCCGTTCTCTGTCAGATGATCCCACACTGCTTCAATAATGTTGAGGTCCGGGCTCTGGGGAGGATTCATCCCTCCATAAGACCTGTTGCCACTGATTTTCAGTCCACTTCTTGTGTCATTTGGCACAGCTCAGCCTTTTCTCCCTGTTTCCCTTCCTTAAGAACGGCTTCTTGACAGCCACCCTTCCATGGAGACCATTTCTGATGAGGCTTGGGCCAACAGTAGATGGATCAGCTGAAGGTCCAGATGCATCTCTCAGGTCCTGTCAGGTCACAGCTGGATTTTTTCCTCTTTCTTAAGGACATCACTTTCAGATCCTGTTCATCTGCTGGAGATAGTTTTTTAGGCCTGACACTTCTTCTTTTGTCCTCCACTTGTCCAGTTTCCTCAAATGTTTTAAGGACACACTGCACACCATGCTGAGATATGCCAAGTTTTCAGCTAATAGCTCTTTGGGAATCACCTTGTTGCTGCAGAAATCCTATTTTCTGTCTGTCAAACTGTGTTTTCTTTGCTGTTTTTCATAGATGCAGCTAAAGAAATGGGAACACCTTTAAATAAATTCTGATATGTTGCTCACATGACTGATCACAAGTCCTCCTTTTCTACGAAGCACACAGTTTTAGACTAATATGTCCACTTGCTGTACTCCTTTTTTTATATTTAAAGAAGGTATAAAGTCAGCAAAATGCCTTTTTCAGACGAAAAGTTGCTGTATTTTCTGATAAAAGTGTGAATTCCCGATGAAGCAGGATGCTGAACATTATATTGGAGGAAACGCGGTTTGAAAATGTTCTAAAAAATGCTCTAAGACAGCAGGATGATAGTTTAGTCCTCACAGCTACAGGAAAAATTACCTGTAAACTCAGTTTTGTTTTGTATTTAAATCTCCTGAGCAGAAATCTATATGTAAAAGTAAAGTTTGTTCCACTTCAGCAACTCTGCGTGAGCCTCATTTGCATTTCCTCAAAGTTAGCAGCAGTTGCTAGAAGAGATGGAGACGGGAGGTGAGGAGCAGGAGGGAAAAATGCAAGAAAAGGAGAGGAAACAACAACTTTCCTCCACTTCTTTCCTTCTTCCCTTTCACAGGCCGTCCTGCTTCTCCTCTCCCAAGTCCAAGCTGGTGTGTTTGTGTATGAATTACACATTTGGAACAGATTCAGGGTGGTTGATGCTTTGTTTTTCCCTTTTCTGTGTCAGTTGTTTGCAGTAAACAGAGAGGATAAGATGCATGTTGCTGCTCAGTTCATCACTTTAGCACACGTTTTTGCTCCCGAGAGGGCACTTGAGGGCAGTTTAGCACACGTTTTGGCTCCAGAGAGGGCACTTGAGGGCAGTTTAGCACACGTTTTGGCTCCCGAGAGGGCACTTGAGGGCAGTTTAGCACACATTTTTGCTCCCGAGAGGGCACTTGAGGGCAGTTTAGCACACGTTTTGGCTCCAGAGAGGGCACTTGAGGGCAGTTTAGCACACGTTTTGGCTCCCGAGAGGACACTTGAGGGCACTTTAGCACACATTTTGGCTCCCGAGAGGGCAGTTTAGCACACGTTTTGGCTCCCGAGAGGGCACTTGAGGGCAGTTTAGCACACGTGTTGGCTCCCGAGAGGGCAGTTTAGCACACGTTTTTGCTCCAGAGAGGGCACTTGAGGGCACTTTAGCACACATTTTGGCTCCCGAGAGGGCAGTTTAGCACACGTTTTGGCTCCCGAGAGGGCACTTGAGGGCAGTTTAGCACACATTTTGGCTCCCGAGAGGGCACTTTAGCACACGTTTTGGCTCCTGAGAGGGCACTTGAGGGCACTTTAGCACACATTTTGGCTCCCGAGAGGGCAGTTTAGCACACGTTTTGGCTCCCGAGAGGGCACTTGAGGGCAGTTTAGCACACGTTTTGGCTCCCGAGAGGGCACTTGAGGGCAGTTTAGCACACGTTTTGGCTCCAGAGAGGGCACTTGAGGGCACTTTAGCACACATTTTGGCTCCCGAGAGGGCACTTTAGCAGGCATTTTGGCTCCCGAGAGGGCACTTGAGGGCAGTTTAGCACACGTTTTGGCTCCCGAGAGGGCACTTGAGGGCAGTTTAGCACATGTTTTGGCTCCCGAGAGGGCACTTGAGGGCAGTTTAGCACACGTTTTGGCTCCAGAGAGGGCACTTTAGCACACGTTTTGGCTCCCGAGAGGGCAATTGAGGGCACCTCTCCCAAGTCCAGCCTGGTGTGTTTTTGTATGAATTACACATTTGGAACAGATTCAGGGTGGTTGATGCTTTGTTTTTCCCTTTTCTGTCTCAGTTGTTTGCAGTAAACAGAGAGGATAAGATGCATGTTGCTGCTCAGTTCATCACTTTAGCACACGTTTTTGCTGCCGAGAGGGCACTTGAGGGCAGTTTAGCACACGTTTTGGCTCCCGAGAGGGCAGTTTAGCACACGTTTTTGCTCCAGAGAGGGCACTTGAGGGCACTTTAGCACACATTTTGGCTCCCGAGAGGGCAGTTTAGCACACGTTTTGGCTCCCGAGAGGGCACTTGAGGGCAGTTTAGCACACATTTTGGCTCCCGAGAGGGCACTTTAGCACACGTTTTGGCTCCTGAGAGGGCACTTGAGGGCACTTTAGCACACATTTTGGCTCCCGAGAGGGCAGTTTAGCACACGTTTTGGCTCCCGAGAGGGCACTTGAGGGCAGTTTAGCACACGTTTTGGCTCCCGAGAGGGCACTTGAGGGCAGTTTAGCACACGTTTTGGCTCCAGAGAGGGCACTTGAGGGCACTTTAGCACACATTTTGGCTCCCGAGAGGGCACTTTAGCAGGCATTTTGGCTCCCGAGAGGGCACTTGAGGGCAGTTTAGCACACGTTTTGGCTCCCAAGAGGGCACTTGAGGGCAGTTTAGCACATGTTTTGGCTCCCGAGAGGGCACTTGAGGGCAGTTTAGCACACGTTTTGGCTCCAGAGAGGGCACTTTAGCACACGTTTTGGCTCCCGAGAGGGCAGTTTAGCACACGTTTTGGCTCCCGAGAGGGCAATTGAGGGCACCTCTCCCAAGTCCAGCCTGGTGTGTTTGTGTATGAATTACACATTTGGAACAGATTCAGGGTGGTTGATGCTTTGTTTTTCCCTTTTCTGTCTCAGCTGTTTGCAGTAAACAGAGAGGATAAGATGCATGTTGCTGCTCAGTTCATCCTCACATCCCCGACAGAATTATGACTCTGACTCACCTCCCAGCTCACAATTCACATCCTCTGAAGTGAGCATCTTGACCTTAATATTTGGGGCATTTGATATTCAGACTGCTGGAAGTGTTCTGCTGAAAAGGTGCAGGTTAATGAGCTTTTGCCAGCCCATGAGACCAAACCCAGAGCATTTATCCACATCTTCTTTCAGGATTTAGGCTCATTAAAACGCTCCTCTTCACCCAGGATCAGTAAACTCTCAGTTATCACATTTTATTTACAGGCAGACACCCTCTATACCTCCAAGATTAGGCTTAAAACTTCCCTTTCTGATAATCAACATCCCATAGTTCTGCTGCTATAGGTCCAGACTGAGCTCCCGTGATGCACCTCTCCTCCCTCTGACATCATCGCTGTCATTAACTTGTGTTTCTCTCTCTCAGCAGGTGTCTCTGGCCTGGTGTTACGCTGTTTGTTGTCCCCTCTTTCCTGTCCTCTCAGCTGGTCCAGGCAGATGGTTCTGGTTCTGGTTCTGATGGAGGTTTCTTCCTCTTAAAAGGGAGCTTTTTCTCTTGGATTGAAGAGAATATTTGATCCAGTCTGTTGGTTTCCTTAGCTAAGCAACTGTTTTTCTTTAATTGGCTCTGTATGAATTGGACTAATTGGAAATGTAATGGATCCAAATTCTTTGGATTCTGGTCGTATTACAATAAACTGGCTTGAATTTGACTGTCTTGAGATGACATTTGCTGTGATTTGGCGCTATATAAATAAAACTGAGCTGAATTTGATTGAATTTCCCTGACTGGCAACATATTCCAAATGTTTCCTGTTCAGATGCAAACTGAGCATATCACGAGATTTGACAGCCAAACAAAGTAGAACTCAACCCCCTATCCCAGAGCACCAGCTGATTCCTTTCTGTCGTTCACTTGGCAGAATTTAAATACGTCGTGGTATTTTAGCTGCTTTAGCCTGCCCACACTTACTTCCTCCTCTGCAATCCACTTTACAACACATTTCCCCTGGAGTTCATCCTTTTCATGCCTCCTGACTCAATGCTGTATCTGTTTCCATTGATGCCTCCTGTGTTCTGCTCCCCAGGAGGGTCTCTGCTGCTGTCAATACCACATGAAGGGCCAGGGAGGTCCAAAACAGAGCCATACCAACAAATACATCTTTCTGCTCACGGCAGTGCTCCCGAGAGGGCACTTGAGGGCACTTTAGCACACATTTTGGCTCCCGAGAGGGCACTTGAGGGCACGTTAGCACACATTTTGGCTCCCGAGAGGGCACTTGAGGGCACGTTAGCACACGTTTTGGCTCCCGAGAGGGCACTTGAGGGCAGTTTAGCACATGTTTTGGCTCCCGAGAGGGCACTTGAGGGCAGTTTAGCACACGTTTTGGCTCCCGAGAGGGCACTTGAGGGCAGTTTAGCACACGTTTTGGCTCCCGAGAGGACACTTGAGGGCACTTTAGCACACGTTTTGGCTCCCGAGAGGGCACTTGAGGGCACTTTAGCACACATTTTGTCTCCCGAGAGGGCACTTGAGGGCACTTTAGCACACATTTTGGCTCCCGAGAGGGCACTTGAGGGCAGTTTAGCACACGTTTTGGCTCCCGAGAGGACACTTGAGGGCAGTTTAGCACATGTTTTGGCTTCCGAGAGGACACTTGAGGGCACTTTAGCACGCGTTTTGGCTCCCGAGAGGGCACTTGAGCACACATTTTGGCACCCGAGAGGGCACATGAGGGCACTTTAGCACACATTTTGGCTCCCGAGAGGGCACTTTAGCACACGTTTTGGCTCCCGAGAGACTCAATGCTGTATCTGTTTCCATTGACGCCTCCTGTGTTCTGCTCCCCAGGAGGGTCTCTGCTGCTGTCAATACCACAGGAAGGGCCAGGGAGGTCCAAAACAGAGCCATACCAACAAATACATCTTTCTGCTCACGGCAATGAACTTTGATTTATTCATCATCTGCATCTCAAACATGTGAGAGAGAATTCTCCCCTTAAGAAGCCAGTTGTCTGCTGAACTGGAACAAAACATCCAGCCAATCACGGTGCATTGATGCACAGTGTCAGCAGGGAGCAGGAAGACTTTGGAGCACCTGGATACCACCTGGGAGGCCCTTTCTGAAGGGCCATTCAGTCCCTGTAGCACTGGAATGAAAACTCGAAAAACTGCAGCTAATTTCGCTTTTAAGGACTTTAAGGATCTCAGAATCTCCTTTAACAAAGCGGTAAATTCTGGCTGCATATCTGCAGTGATGCAACGTTTTTTCGGTCTGTTGTGGTGAAAAGAGAGTTGAGTTGAAAGGTGAATTTGTCACTTGTCAGTGTCACGATCTTTGTATTTTCTGACCTTTTCCCCAGCTCCCTCCTGCCTGGTCAGCAGCTCCAGCTTCACCTCTGTTCACCTATCCTCAGCTCACTGATCACCGGTTTTCTTCGCTCCTTCTCAGAGCCTCGGCGTTGTTTCATCCATGGTTTCCCTCGTCAGTTCCTGCTCTGTTTGTGGTGTTCCAGCTTTGCTGCGATTTTTGTTTCTCTCCCAATAAACTGAGTTTAGTTTTCGTTGCCTTTTTTTCTCCATGTGCGTCCATCTTCCTCACCTCCACCATCCCTTGTGGTCATAAGCTGTGGGTAATGATAGAAAGAATGAGATACAAGTGGCCAGAATGAGCTTCCTCTGAAGGGTGTCTGGCTTCACCTTTTGAGATAAAAGTCACTGTGTTGAACAGAGGTGGTTCAGGCAGCTCGTGAGAATGCTTTTCAGACGAGGTTTTATGCACATTTCCCCCAGGAAAGAGGCCTCGAGGCTGATCCAGGGCTCGCTGAAGAGATCCTATCTCTGGCTGGGGAGCTCCTCAGTGTCTGGAGGAGATTGCTGAGGTGATGTAAGTCTGGGGATTTCTGCTGGGAGTGTTCGCTGAATAAGCTTCAGATGATGGATGGACAGATATCCTGTGCAAGATTACCACTGAAGATCATTACTTGAAAACAGTGGCGTGCACAAACTTTTTGAAGGGAAGGGGCGAAAAAAAAAGGGCAAATATAGCACATCCTCACCACTGTCGAGGGCAGTTTAGCACACGTTTTGGCTCCTGAGGGGACACTTGAGGGCAATTTAGCACACGTTTTGCCTCCAGAGAGGGCACTTGAGGGAAGTTTATCACATGTTTTGGCTCCAGAGAGGGCACTTGAAGGCAGTTTAGCACATGTTTTGCCTCCAGAGAGGGCACTTGAGGGAAGTTTAGCACATGTTTTGGCTCCCGAGAGGGCACTTGAGGGCACTTAAGCACACGTTTTGCCTCCAGAGAGGGCACTTGAGGGAAGTTTAGCACATGTTTTGGCTCCCGAGAGGGCACTTGAGGGCACTTAAGCACACGTTTTGCCTCCAGAGAGGGCACTTGAGGGAAGTTTAGCACATGTTTTGGCTCCCGAGAGGGCACTTGAGGGCACTTTAGCACACGTTTTGGCTCCCGAGAGGGCACTTTAGCACTCGTTTTGGCTCCAGAGAGGGCACTTGAGGGCAGTTTAGAACACGTTTTGACTCCCGAGAGGGCACTTGAGGGCAGTTTAGCACACGTTTTGGCTCCCGAGAGGACACTTGAGGGCAGTTTAGCACACGTTTTGGCTCCAGAGAGGGCACTTGAAGGCAGTTTAGCACATGTTTTGGCTCCCGAGAGGACACTTGAGGGCACTTTAGCACACGTTTTGCCTCCAGAGAGGGCACTTGAGGGAAGTTTAGCACATGTTTTGGCTCCAGAGAGGGCACTTGAGGGCAGTTTAGCACACGTTTTGGCTCCCGAGAGGGCACTTGAGGGCAGTTTAGCACACGTTTTGGCTCCCAAGAGGACACTTGAGGGCAGTTTAGCACATGTTTTGGCTCCCGAGAGGGCACTTGAAGGCACTTAAGCACACGTTTTGGCTCCCGAGAGGGCACTTGAAGGCAGTTTAGCACACGTTTTGGCTCCCGAGACGGCACTTGAGGGCACTTTAGCACACATTTTGGCTCCCGAGAGGGCACTTGAGGGCAGTTTAGCACACGTTTTGGCTCCCGAGACGGCACTTGAGGGCACTTTAGCACACGTTTTGGCTCCCGAGAGGGCACTTGAGGGCAGTTTAGCACGCGTTTTGGCTCCCAAGAGGACACTTGAGGGCAGTTTAGCACACGTTTTGGCTCCCGAGAGGGCACTTGAGGGCAGTTTAGCACACGTTTTGGCTCCCGAGAGGGCACTTGAGGGCACTTTAGCACACGTTTTGGCTCCCGAGAGGGCACTTGAGGGCAGTTTAGCACACGTTTTGGCTCCCGAGAGGGCACTTGAGGGCAGTTTAGCACACGTTTTGGCTCCCGAGAGGGCACTTGAGGGCAGTTTAGTACATGTTTTGGCTCGATGTGCCCCTACTGTGCACGTCACTGCTTGAAAATGACTGCTGTATAATCACATCACTCTAAATGAATCCATACATAAAGCTGTTGTAATGAAACCATGCACATGTGTAGTAGATAGTAATGGTGTATAAGCTCCGAATGTAGTGATTTTTATCTTCTGGCAATTAAAGAAAGAGTTCTTTCACAATTAGAATAATGAAGAACCTAGTTTTATTACCCTGAAAGACCTGGCCGAAAGGGGTTTCAAAGATTATTGCACAGTGGTGAGACTCACCAAAGAAAAAGGAGTTTAATTAAATTTCCTGCTCAGCACCAAATGGTGAGCAGGAAAATATATATTAGCTATTATTTCAAATAGAAAATTAATTTCTTTGGTTACGGAAAATATGTGAGTAATGTTTGCTATTAATTTTTCCATTTCATCTGCAGCTTTTAGCTTATTAGACTGGAAAGAAGAACTACTGGAGGGAGACGGGATGTAAACTGTAGTCTGTGGTGCAGAAGTCCCATTCTGTGTAAACCTCGTGTTGCATTTCCACATACATCCAACATATGTGTGTAGACTCGTGGCATGGTGTCCCTTCAAAGCCAGAGTTTGGGTTTTCAGCAGCCGGTTGGTGCCAGCAGGGCGATGAGCGGATCAAAGTTGGTCCTGTCCTGCGGCTGCAGGCAGGAGAGGAGGACACACTTGTGTCCTGTTGTCCACTTCCACAGGGTAGACACAGCAGGACAGCCCGGCTCAGAGGAAGCTGAACACTCTCACTTTCATGCGGCAGCTCGACGCTGTGGGTGCTCTTTGTATTCAGGATCACTGGGTCAATAACACAGACTGCTGCTGTTTCAGTCAGAGCAAGAAATATGTCATCATTCCACACAATTTCTGGACCATTTGACCACTTTGGTCATCAAGCCACGCTTTTTATGATCCTAAATCGTTGTAAAAAGGAGGAGGATATTATTTTCACCCTTTTAAATCACATTAAAGAGTCAGTTTATTGATTTTAATTCTACAACCATGTACAAATATTCGAATGCAGTGTTTTTCCTTGCGTACTGTTGCTGTGGGTGAAGTCAATTTGTTCCTTTCTTCCTAGATGCCTGCACAGAGCTACATACAAACACTCCTCAGACATGCACGTGCACATGCACACACTCCCTACTGCTTCAATTTGTTCTTATTTGTGCTCGGAGATGTGGAGGCGGGCAGAGCGATACGGATGGATGAACGGCAGCGTGGACACAGAACAAAGGAGAGGCCGAAGGGAGGGTGGAAACGAGCTGACACTTAAGCACATACATTATTCATACTGGAATAAATGCTTCATTCATAACCACGGTGACATCACCATCCATCAGCCTGCTTGCCCTCCTCCTCCTCTCACCAGATTCGTGCATTAGTGCATGTATGTGTGCATTTTTTCCTTTAAATATCTTTGAGTTAGGAAAGTTGTTTCTGCAGTTGAAAACAACACATCCTTTGTCAGTCTTTCTGTCCATAACTTTACTTTTTCTGCATCTAATGATCACTTGCTTCCCTTTTCCTGTCCATCATCCTATATCATATCTACTCCTCGCTCCAGGTGTTATGTGCCCCCATGTGATCATTTCTCCGTGCACTGTGGCTGTCAGTTGTTGTTCCAGTTTAATTTTACATAAACTTCTTCTTCTTTTTGTTTTCCATCATCGGTTATGAAGCTGTAATCGAATAATTTGTATCTCCTCTTCATCCATCCACCTATCAGTCAGTTAATTCCTCCACTAATTCATCTTTAGGTCATAAATAATAGAAATCAAACTACAGTTTTAAAACCGAGCTGTAATTAGTTGTCATCGTTGTCAACTTCAGTCTATTAAATACCGTAGTTCTTTCATCTGAAAGTGAATTAAACCAGCCACATTTTTCTATTTTTGTGTCAAAAATCTCATTTTTAACCTTATAAATATAAAACAGATACACTAATCAGCCATAATATTCTGACCTCCCACCACACAAACAGCTCCAACCAATTAAGGTCATTTGGGGCTGACTTTGAGTGTCTGGTACTGGGACGTTGGATCCCTCAGGCTGTGTGTGGCTTCTGATAAACGCATTCATATCCCATCCATTCTGGGTAGCTGGGAGGCTTATGCTCAGGGCAGTTTCTTTGAGCCCTTCCTAAGCATTTTTCCACGGGGACCACTGCTGGCCACAACTGTCAGCTTGACAGTTGTATGCATATTGGTTAATTTGTCTGAAATAAGAGTTATTTGATCAAGAAGTGGCTTAAATCTGCCCTGTTTCCCTACTTATTGGGTTAAAAATCTTGTGTCCACATAGTGTTAGAAGCTAAAAGACACGCAGGTCGTATCTAACTGAGCTGCCGGTCAGGATCAGGATATATCTGAGGCCCACAACAGGCATTTATGGGCTTTGGTTTGTTTTCACACTGCACTTCATGCAACATTCAGTAGTCATTACCTACAAGACCTGCAGCTCCCTAAATCAGACTTTGATTGGCTGATAGTGAAAGTCTCTGTTGGCTGGCAGTCCATCACTGTATGAAAGAATGGAGAAAAACTAGTAAACAGGTTAAATTTTGGTGCCTTTGTGATAATACTGTAAGGCGTTACAACAAGAGGCTTTAACTGCAATAGAAACAGTTTACTAAACCTTACTAATAGTCTTATTATTGGTCCAAAAGTTAATCCTAAAGATGTTTCCTGCTAGATACAAACTGAAGATGACATCTTCTCGTTGGACCATAATTTGGTCCAATGTGAAAGCATCAAAATTCTTTGTTTGACTGACAATAGTTTGTAAGATATCATAAACTGATCAAATCTGTTGTGTTTGTTTTCCACAACCACATACTGACACACCAAAAACCATGTTGTTAATAGCTTAAAGTTAGCAGCAAAGTTAGCATAGTCCGGGATGTGAAACTGCTGCCAGGCCACTGGAGGCGATAGAAGCAGGATTATATCAATTTTGAACCAAAAACATTTGGAAACAAATGGGATTTTTATTTGGTATAGATCCTGGGGTCAGCTTTATGAATGCTCCGTCCAATTAGCCTGAGTTGTGGGCAGGGAGCCGATAGCTTAGCCCAGGGGTCGGGAACCTATGGCTCGCCAGCCAGGTGTGGCTCTTTTGATGATTGCATCTGGCTGGCAGATAAAACAAAATATTCTCACTTGTTTTAATCCATCCATCGATTTTTCATGTCCTGTTCAGGGCTGCAGGAGCAATTGTCCATTATTTTAATTGGATGATACTGGACTACGTTGGCAGCGTAAAACAGGTAAACGCCCCCTTTTGAATCAGTCTGCTCGGTCATTAGCTCAAAGCTAACCCTTCGACGAAGAAGATGGCGAAAAGAAAAAAAGAGTATCGTACATTTCAGGCCGAATGGACTGAAGAATTCGCCTTTGTGGAGAGAGCAAATTCTGCGGTGTGTCTAATTTGCAAAGACAAAATTACATCGATGAAACGGTCGAATGTAAAGCGGCACTTCAACACGCGCCATGCTACCTTTGCATCAAAATACCCGGCAGGAGACGGCAGAAAGAAAGCGTGCCAAGAGCTACTGAGCAGGGTACAAGCTAGAGCTACTGAGCAGGGTACAAGCTAGAGCTACTGAGCAGGGTACAAGCTAGAGCTACTGAGCAGGGTACAAGCTAGAGCTACTGAGCAGGGTACAAGCTAGAGCTACTGAGCAGGGTACAAGCTAGAGCTACTGAGCAGGGTACAAGCTAGAGCTACTGAGCAGGGTACAAGCCAGAGCTACTGAGCAGGGTACAAGCAGCCAGCAGCAACCCGGCAAGGTGACTATAATTCTGCTAGCTTAGCTGGATCTTTAGCAATAGTGAGGAACGGAAAACCATTCACAGATGGCGAGTATGCTAATAAATAATATGCTAATATAATATGCTAATAAATTCAGAGGCTTATTATACTGACATTTAGTTGAATTCACTTTTAAAATATATTATATGGCTCTCATTGAAATAAATTTCCAAATTTTTTGCTTTCATGGCTCTCTTAGTCAAAAAGGTTCCCGACCCCTGGCTTAGCCTGTGGGTCACATGTCATCGCCACACTTGCTCTGTGGGCCCACAGTTGTGCAGAGGTGCAGAACATCTGGATATCTCATGTCAGAGTTTGGAAAATACATTTCAGTGTGTTATATTTCACTCGAATGACTCGGATCAGGCATCGGTCATCATCTTTCAATCAAAGGGTTTAATTTCGACTGCCTCTTCTTCCATTTTCCAGCCTGGCTCCACATCTACTCACACAACCTTTCATCCGCCTACTCTCACCCTCATTCATGTGTTACTCACTTTCATCCTTTGAACTGATGGTTTAGATTTCTCGGTGAAATTGCCGTAATTTCTCCCTCATCACTCACGACTCCACCGCTCATCCTGAGTTGCTCCATGCAGGATGGATGGCCTCAGCGGTTAGCTCTCCCGCTCTGTGGAAGGACCAGCTTTTAATGAATTTTTCATGCTTGTGACATCGTCCAGCTGTACTTTATGGGTCTATTTTTTCCTCCTCGGGCGTTTTCACTGTAATGTTGCTCCGGTGTTGTATTGGCAGCAATATTTTCTCTGTATAGATCTTGAGGTCTGCTCAGCAGTATGTTAGAAGCATTGATTTTCTTTCCTGAACCTTCCTACACATCTCTTTGTAGAGGATGCGATACTGCCCTGGATTGCGTGGTCGTCGATGGATCACCTTTAAGAAACACCTGTCTCTATTTCCCTAAATATCTCTTCTCGAAGTGGATTATCCTTATCTCGCCTTGTGCTACAGTTTGTACTCTGCTGGAAGAATAAATGTCTGCTTCAAACAGGCAAACATTGATTACAAAGACAAACTCCTGCAAGTTTCACCCCTGCAAGCCACGATTCTTTCTCCTTTCAAAAGCCCCGTTTACTCCTGCACTGAAGCCATGAGTCACCTTACAGGTACAGGGTAAAAGGGGGAATGTTTTTCAGTTGGGGGAAAGGCTCTATGAGCCGAGCCGCTTGACTGGAGTCTGATTTTAATTCAAAGTCAGTCTAAGATGAGGTGCACAACAGAAAATGAGAACAGACGTTTGGCAGCCAGGAGCAATCTGGTGAAAGTGATCGCATCAAAATCCTTTCATTTCCCTTCGAGATCAAACTGCACGGACTGAGTATTCAACATTTTGAATAACAAATGTAAGAAATTACTTTTATGAGCCAAAACTCATTGAAAATTCGAGTCAGTCAGAAAGTCAAAGTTACACATAGATGATTAAATTACATAATTTCATGAAGATTTGCTGAAAGACGAGCCTTCACACATATATAACAGCCAATGCCTTTACATTATCAACACCAGTTATCTGGAAAATACTAAGGTTTAATCTCCAGTTAGCTTTTATCCCTCTGGAGGTGTGGACGAGGCCTTTGTTGCATCTCTTAGGGTTAGGGTTGTTCTAAGCGTCTATATTTGATCTTTTGGCTGTTATCAGACATTTTTGTCTTTATTTCTCTGTTTTTTTTGTGCAACTTTAGCTTCTTTTCCAGAAAGAAATGAATCGGTTTAACCCTCTGGGGTCTGAGCCGTAATGACATCGATCTGATCATAGACCTCAGAGGATTAAAGTAGACACTGAGCAGCGGCCGACAGCCTAATCAACAGATCAACAGTAACTTTCCATCAGAACTGGGCTGCTGCGACACCTCATTTGAACAGCCTCCACCATTCACTTTCTCTAAGTGTTCTCAGTTATTTGTCATCGTTACGGTGTTTGTTTTTCTTTCTTTTCATGTTACTTCTTGTTTTTAATCTCTATAAAGCCATTTTGACTCTGACATTTTCATGGCTGAGGATGACTCACACCAGTCCGTGTCTTTCCTGCTCTCTGGTTGTACAGTTTTCCATGAATAAGTAGATTAAAATGAATGTAAGGAACAGATTTAGATCTTCTTATTCATGCTGAAAATCTCCCATCATACATCTGTCCAACATCATCCCTGACTGACGAGCTATTCTTCAACATTCAATTAAAGAAGGAATCCTCTTTTTGAGCTGCCACAGCAGAATCTGACAGTTGAGCAGCAGAGGAAAATACAGCTTGTTAGTATATTTTATCGTGCCAGCGGAGCGCTAATCCCCACATTTTCTTCCTTTTGAGGAAATCTTGTTTGAATTGCCTTTAAACTTGAAAGGACATGATACCAAACTGGACTTCATGAAGTATTTTAATTAACGGGGAAGAAAACATTTAATTCCAAAGTAAATATCTTCAAAGGTATGAAGAGATTTCCACTTCTTTATGGTTTTATGCAGGATCTTAAACATGTTTGGCTGCAGCAGAATGTGAGTCCACAACAAACAGAGCCAAAGCTTTTATTTTGAAAAACCTGGTCTCAACTCTCTGCTGATTGGGATTCTTGGATTTAAAAGCACAGGACTGTGCTTCCTGGTCAGGACCATGTGCTGAGCTGGTGTTTGGTCCAGTTCAGAGCTGGTAAACTGGTTTAATTGTGCACATCCATCCCAAAGCCACGTCATTATGTCATCTAAACATCCTCCATCTGATGTTGTGTGACTTTCTGCAGGAGAGGCAGTTTATCTTCAGAGATCAGTGTTTCTCCCGTCTTCATATTGCCAGTGTGGCTTATAAAGACTTCTGTACCCAGCAGTCGGTATTCAAGAATGCTGCTTCAAACAGGATTTATGCACGCTGTGGCGTCAGAATACCAGAATACAATGTGACCAACACTGTTTAACTGAAATGTTAGTTCTCAAATGATGGTGTTCTGGGAAAGAAACGGAAGAAAACGCAGAGAACTTTAGCTTAGCTCTGCGGCAGCTCAACTTGATTAATGAAAATAAGTTTCCTCCTCACAACAGAATAGATTTCCCCCAGAAAATGCAGTGTTTTGACTACAAGACTCCCATAAAAAGTCTGTATTCAAGTGAGATGATGACCAGGAGAAAGTTATCATGAGAAACTTTATGAAACGCTTCCTGTGGTGAAATCTTAACCATTTTCCATGGTTGTACAAACAGCTTTAAAGTGACAGAATGTCTGTTCTGATCGTCTGGTGTTTAAAAATAATTAAAAAATGAAAAATCCAGCTGATGTGAATGAATGCTTTTTATATATTTCTTTATATTTTATCTTATTTCAGATTGAACAGACAGATGGGGCGTCTTACTCTGCTGTTCTGTCTAATGTCACATGTTCCAAAATGACCTGAAATTAAACATCTTCTGTGGCAAAGTCTTATTTTACTTGTTAGTATGTTCTCGGCCTGCAGTATATGCATTAATTAACTAGCTTTGTTTAGTTTGCAGCAAACGATGACGCTACATTTTACTGACATGTCTGGATTTCTCTGTCCGTGTCCTTCTCTTCCTCTGCAACATTAGTAGTTGATGCATACATTTTTATTTATGATAATAAAAGTAGCCCTGGGCGATGTTAAAGCCTCACAGCAAACAGTTTGGTAATAGCAGCGCCTCCTGGTGGACCAACAAAGCATTGCAGCTGGTTTCCACAGACAGAGGGGGCAGTTTCTCGTTGGGGCTGATTTAACCCAACGGTGGTTTCTGCGGTGCTGTAGGCTTCGATTTCAGGTCAGTCACTTTTAATACGAGCTCATGCCAATGCATTTCGATAGCACGCCACTTTCGGTACTCTTCACGTGTCATTTTGACGCATTTTAAACTGTTAGGATGTCATTTGACGTGATGAACATGCCAGAATGGTTCGGGTAAAGTGCACCATGAGGTGTCATTCTCTCACAGGACATAATGTGCCCCCTTTCTTACTCATTTGAAGTAGCTATCATGAAAAATTAGGGACCTGATACTGTGGTTTCTACTTGTTTAGCCACATCATAGACAGGGGCTGGTGCTCTGGTCATGGGGTTGGCCTGGAGGAAATCTGTAAGTGCTCAAGTCCTCGTATGGTTCTGAGAGAAAACCCCACTTAATTCAGAAAGACTCACAGGTATGAATCAACAAAGAAAGGAATAAATATAGGGCTGCAGTGTAAAAGGTAAGGTTGGTCCTTATTGTCACGCTGAAGCATCATTTTAACAGTTTGATTCAGTGAAATTACACATTTCTTACTCCAGTGAAGCAGCGTCCTCCTGATGGGTCACATGCAGGAGGCCTTCTGTTTGTCTCAGCAGGGAAAATTGCTTCCACATTCTCAGGTGTGTGCATGTTCTCATCATCCTGGAAACAGACATTGCATTTTCCACAGATGTCAGACAGACACAGCAACAGCAGAGAAAACACTGAAATGATGTTGACCGAGGCTGAGTTTCTGCTCTGAGCTGCAGTCGCAGTTATTCATCCGGGGGAGGCCACAACAAGCTGCGGGTCGTGCCTGTCGACGATGATGAGAGGCAGCCCTGTGGAACACCTCTCGCTGTTGGGTTTAACGGACTGGCAGTGCAGCTGAAAAATCTCATGCATCCTAAACAAGCACTTCCCCTGCAGATGGTCATTAGAGAGAGCAGCTGAAACTGTTCACAGCATTCCAACATCAGGTATTTCAGAGAAAAACCTTCACACCTGCAGTTTGTAATGTTTCTCTGAAGGTTACTCTGGGATTCTTCGATTAAAAGGTTTTAGTTGCAATCACTTTAATCTCTCATTTATTCCCTGTATCAATATGTAAATCAGGTGACCTGTCATAATATTATATCACATTACTTCACTAAAGTTACACGTTCAGTCATCTGAAATGATGATTTGTCTGTACACTTCACTTATGAGATCAACAGAATGATATGGACACAAATCTTTCAGATTTCTACACACATTTACAGACAATAGATTCACCTACAGGTCTGAATCCCTAAATTTAGCTCAAGAGTCTTTTAAAACCTGTTAATATAATGAAATATTTGCATAACGATGAGAATATCCGCCGTGATTATGATAGCTGCCGTGCATTTAGGTCTTAATTTCCTCTGTGAAGCAGCACTGACACCAATTATTCCCCCACTTTTATTGGATTTTACATAATTTAAGTGAGTTTGTAATCATTTGTTTAAAGAGGTTGGATAAAGAGCCAGAGAGCTGATTGATGTGAACGTGTGAGGAGAAAAAAAATATGATGCAAGGTGACTTTAGTTAGAGAGGGATGGTCGAAAAGAAAGGAAGAAAGAGTTGAGACTTGGGATCATTTTAAAGTCAAAGTCAGATTTATTTGTAGCACATTTCATGTACAAAACAATTCAAAGTGCTTTGCATGAAATAAAAGCATTAAAATATGTAAAAGAATATAACTAGAAAGAAATAAAATAATTAAAATGAATAAAAACAGGCAACAGTCTGGATAAGTTAACAGATATCCTGCAGATTTCATGCATAAACACATGAGAAAATAAATGTTTTTAACCTGGATTTAAAAATGTCTCCATTTGGTGACAGTTTAATCTCCTCTGGCAGTTTGTTCCACTTCTTTGCAGCATAAATAAACAGCTAAATGCTGCTTCTCCAGGTTTAGTCTGGAGGAAAGTGAAGGATGGAAGAGGTGAGACAATATTAAGGTTTTAATGCATGTTTGGATGTTTTAATAAGAAAACTGTGCCTCTGAGAAGTGTTTCCCTGCTTTCTGAGGTAGCCATTCATTTAAAATGAAAAGCCAGTCTGTTAACGGCCTTTTAAAACTTTTAAAACTTTAGTTGGAGACACTAGCGCACATGCTAATTGGCTCAATGTCTGAGCACAGTTTGACCTGCTGGAAAAAACACAGAAAACACATCTGAAATGGAAAAGAGCTGCTGAGCAATTGACTGTTCCATCAGATTCAGAGAAAATTCAAGGTTTTCTTGTGATAAAAATTCTCAAAGTAAAGAGAAGAGAGTCAGATTGATTTCTGCCATCCACAGAAACAACGCAGTCCAGCTCAGAAATGTGGTTTTATGGTGACGACTTTACATCTGGCACCTTAAATTTCTGATTAAATGAGCATTAAGGCAACCTATTGACGTGATGAGCGACCCAACATCTCCCTTAAGTGGACTGTAACTGCAGTGGTTTTGTATTTGATGGAAACGTATGTATTTAAGCTCATTTTTGGTCGGACACATTAGACCTTAGAGGAAGAATTACAGGTAGAGACCTCAAACTGGTCAAATTCAGCTGGTGACATTTGTTCAGTGAACAGTTTAAAGGTTACAGTTTGCTTGGTTTTATATTGACATTTTAATAAATGAGTAAATCGCACTTGTACCTGCCTTTGTGATCTGTTTCCTCGCTTCACAAGTCAAATGTCAGACTTTCATATGCTTTGGGAACAGTTTAGACGAACAGCCTTGAATTGGATTATATTAACTTTTCGAGGAGCGCCGGCCGCCATTTTGAAATTCTTCATCAAGACCATGATGGGGGAGCCCGATGCCTGCTGATAATTCAGAAATGGGGACTGTTCAAAGGCTTTAACAGAGCAGGGAGGCACAGGATGTGCATAGAGCTGTTTAGGTCACATATAGTGTTTATGTTTCTGTATTTATCAGACGCTTCTATCCAAAGCGACTTACAAATGAAGATATAACAGCTTTATAAAAAGCTAACAATAAGCTACATAGAAGGAACCCAGGAGTCCGACTCTGTCAGAGGGGACAGAGTAGAGATAGGGTGCAGGCATAGAAGGAAGTGCAGAAAGATAAAGGGCAGAGATAGAGGGGGGAGGGAAGTACAAGGTAAGTGCTGGGATAGGAGATGCTCTCTGAAGAGCTGGGTTTTCAGGAGCTTCTTGAAGATAGACAGGGACGCCCCTGTTCTGGTAGCGCTCGGTAGGTCATTCCACCATCGTGGGACGACACATGAACAGAGTTTGGATTGTCTTAGGCGTGGTGTAGGAGCTGCTAGACGACAATCCTGGGACCAACGGAGGGACCCAGTTGGGACAGAAGCCTTTGCAAGAGCCTTCAAGTAGATGGAGCCGCTCCATTAAGCTCTTTGTAGCTAACATCAGGGACTTGGATCTGATGCTAAGGGCAGCCAGAGGAGCTCAATGAACAGAGGGGGGACGTGTGTTCTCTACCATTAGGGGGCAGTATTCCTTTAGTTCCCATCGTGTTCTTTTAGGCTGATCCAAGACCAGACGGTCCAGATGTTCTGGACCATCTGCAGAGGTTTCACAGCACAGGCTTTTTGTCAACAGGTTTTTATTCTTTATTTTTCTTTTAGGCTATATAGTGTTGGTGACATTTAGCCAGTTTGCATGTTTTACTATCGCTTAAATTTTATATTTGATGCGCACATCGATGTTTCGTGCATGAATGTTGTCAGTTAAAGTTAGTTTGTCTCATAAGTGGAGCTTCCAGTATCTGGCCTGGAGTAGAAGCCCCTTCACCCATGTCTGAGTGGCAGCTTTGTGTTCGCTTGTCATAAGTTTAGTGGTTTTTGTAGGTCTGTTTTTTCTAATTCACACTTTACTGGTGAACAAAATAAAGCCAACAACCCCCCCCCCCCCCCCCCCCGTCACCACTTCACAAATCCTGAGAGGGACTGTTGAGCTACTCAATGCAAAGATGTTCTTTTAATAAATTATTGGCCAAACATTTCGTTTCTTTTCACATTACAGAGCAGTTTTTCTCACAACTTTCTTTCTGCTGAAACAGATTTAAATCAAAGCAATATCTGTAGTTTACTCAGGATGGTTGGAAAAGACAAAAATACTGCTTATGTCTGCAGTTCTGTGCATGAAAATGCTTTGTTGATGAGGAAGTATAGAGGAGAACAGTCTGACTGGTCCGGTTTAGCTGTGCCGACCACAGAAATGCACAACCTGACCAACCTCGGGTCAAACTGGCCACGATAGAAGACAATAGTTTCCAATAACCAGCAGAACACCGTTGGCATGTGGCAGAAAAGAAGATTTGCTCCATGAATGGTTCACGCCAATCATCTGGAGCAGAGAATCAAACAGAGCATTTACACTGTTAGGCAGCAAAGAGAAGCCTAAGCTGACACCAGCTCTGGTCTTTACATTCTGTACATGAATTATCACAAAAGCATGACATCATGCATGAAAAAGCGTTAAATATTTAAAACCTAATTACCTAAAAGGTGCATACATTAATTAACAATGTTATGGAGTCCCTAATTTATACTAAAACATGATTTAATGCCTTCAAACAAGAAGTGAGTTATATTTTTTCTCCATAATTAGGTTGGAACTTCAGAGGAATGTGTTTTTTCTTTGTTAAGCCTCTTAATTCTGACCTATGAAGCATTCAGGCAGGAAAAAGGCTCCTAACTCAAGGGATGAACCAGTGTTGTGTCGACACAGAACAGACAACTTAGCAAAGAAGCCATTTTAAACTGGATCTTTAGGCACTTTGTCACAAAGACACATAATTTGTTCCCGTTTCTTTAGCTGCATCTATGAAAAACAGCAAAGAAAACACAGTTTGACAGACAGAAAATAGGATTTCTGCAGCAACAAGGTGATTCCCAAAGAGCTATTAGCTGAAAACTTGGCATATCTCAGCATGGTGTGCAGTGTGTCCTTAAAACATTTGAGGAAACTGGACAAGTGGAGGACAAAAGAAGAAGTGTCAGGCCTAAAAAACTATCTCCAGCAGATGAACAGGATCTGAAAGTGATGTCCTTAAGAAAGAGGAAAAAATCCAGCTGTGACCTGACAGGACCTGAGAGATGCATCTGGACCTTCAGCTGATCCATCTACTGTTGGCCCAAGCCTCATCAGAAATGGTCTCCATGGAAGGGTGGCTGTCAAGAAGCCGTTCTTAAGGAAGGGAAACAGGGAGAAAAGGCTGAGCTGTGCCAAATGACACAAGAAGTGGACTGAAAATCAGTGGCAACAGGTCTTATGGAGGGATGAATCCTCCCCAGAGCCCGGACCTCAACATTATTGAAGCAGTGTGGGATCATCTGACAGAGAACGGAACAAAAGGCAGCCCACATCCAAAGAAGAGCTTTGGGATGTCCTTCAAGAAGCCTGGAGAACTATTCCTGAAGACTCCTTAAAGAAATGACAGAAAGCTTGTCTCAGAGGGTTCAGGCTGTTCTGGTGTCCTGTCAATGAGAAGCTGTTGGAAAAGATTTGTGCTCACCTCTACACCTGGAACCATTTAGGACCCCAGACAGCAACTCTAACTGTTTAAGGGATCTGCAGAGCTTCTTTATGATGGTTTGTAAATAAAATACTGATACTTACAATAGATTCTACTTGAATATAAACGACCCGGATGGCAGAGAAGTACCAGTTTAAAGTGAGCGATTCCCCTTCCAGGCCACAGTCTTACAAACTCCAGGGAGTCGACGCCACTTTGACATTCAAACATGTCAGAAAGCGACCAGCCAGTGTGGCGGACACATTATCGATCTGTCCGCCGAAGACAAATTTCACAGACGAAGAAGCCGGGCCAGGGTTAACGAATTCTTGAAGAGATGCAAATCTGGAGCGATGGAGAGATTGTTTTTCATTTGTGTTATTGATGAACTAATCTTACCGCGAGGCCTAATCAGAGCATCGTTTCAAAGGCTGTTTGTTCCTGCCGGTTGGAAATCAATTGCTCACACTGATTTCCTGCTTCTGTCTCTCGTCTGGTAAAGTGATAATCTACTAATAATCAAGCTTCACCCTGACAGTTTTCATCTGGATTTAATTCCCTCTCACACTGTACGTTCTTGCACCTACAGATAGTTCCCGACTCCTTTTTTCAGACCTATTATCACCTCGAACACTTCAGTCTGGGGTAAAATGCTTGTATCTGTTGACTTCCAACTTTTCAGTGCAACCTAACTTTGGTGGGGTGAGAAAAATGTAACAAATGCATGTGGGAACGGCGAGAAGAAACTACTCCAACTCAAAGGTTTTAACAGTTTTAAAAGTTGAAAACGTTTTGGTAAAGTTTCGGTGTCATGCTGGGTAGGAATTAGTAATAATTATCCACAAAGCTCTACATACACACTTCAACCACCGTATTTTCCGCACCTAAAAGCTTAAAGATTTCACAAAAAATTACAGATAATTACAGATTCCAAAATCTGTCACAGATACCGCCATTTTGAATTTACCGCGGGGAGCGCTGAGCATTCATTGGGGCATGAATCCTCCCCAGAGCCCGGACCAGACGGCTGTAGCTCAGGAGGAAGGTCGCCAATCGGAAGGTCGGTGGTTCGACTCTGGCTTCCATGCTACATGTCGAAGAGTCCTTGGGCAAGACACTGAACCCCACGTTGCCTCCCAGTGTATCACTGGGGTATGAATGTGTATGAATGACTAGAAAAAGCACGTAGTTAAGTATCTTAAGCGCTTTGAGTGGTCAGACTAGTGGTTAGACTAGAAAAGCGCTATACAAGTCCATTTACCATTTACCACGTTCGCTTTAGCCACGCCTCTTCGCTCTGTACATTGGAAATAAATGGCAACTGGCCACTTCTGTTGCTCGCTTTGCCTTCGGTGTGAATCCAGGGTTTAGTCGGATCCCAGCCATTCACTCTGAATGGAGCAAAGATTGTATGGAGCTCGTACTTAGCGACTGAATCGTGTCATTAATGCTTCTGCCCATGTCCCAGTGAGTCTGTTCTTCAGTCTGAGATGGGTGATGCAGACCGATGTGCAGTTTATAAGTTTATAAAGTGTAACCTGGTCCTTAACTCACCTGTGTTCCATCTTCCCTTGATTTCCCCATTAGTTTCTGTTCTTCTCTGCCTTTCTTCGCTCGTGTGTTAATGTCTTTGTTATGCCGGTTTGGTTCACCACCTGGATCCTGACCTTTCGTGTTTTTGTGGATTATTTTCAGTTCTTGGAGTACCTTGGTTTTTTTGTCCCGGTCCTGCTGGCCGACTTCCCTGCTCACCAGGTCAGGTTTTTCTCTGTGTGAGATTTTCTGCTAGCCAATAAACTTTGTTTGAACTAGGAGTTCTTGTTTCTCCTGACTCTATGACGCACCGGGGCCCGCACTTCATCAGGGTGTGACAGTAAAAACCACCGATGGTGTTGTCTTTGAGCGTCGGACCATTTCCCGCTGACACAGGGACGTAAAACATGCACTATGTGTGCTGGCAGCGATCAACCAATCAGAGAACATTAGGTAATACTACGCCTTGTAATCAGGTGCACCTTATGTATGGGTTAAATACAGATATGGACCCCATAACTGAGGGTGCGCTTTATAATCAGGTGAGCAAAATACGGTAAATCACTGATCAGTCACTGATAAATTACTGATAAATCGCTGATAAATCACTGATAAATTACTGATAAATCGCTGATAAATCACTGATAAATTACTGATAAATCGCTGATAAATCACTGATAAATTACTGATAAATCACTGATAAATTATTGATAAATCACTGATAAATTACTGATAAATTACTGATAAATCGCTGATAAATCACTGATAAATCGCTGATAAATCACTGATAAATTACTGATAAATTACTGATAAATTACTGATAAATCCCTGATAAATTACTGATAAATCGCTGATAAATCACTGATAAATCACTGATAAATTACTGATAAATCATTGATAAATTACTGATAAATCACTGATAAATCGCTGATAAATTACTGATAAATTACTGATAAATCGCTGATAAATCACTGATAAATCGCTGATAAATCGCTGATAAATTACTGATAAATCGCTGATAAATCGCTGATAAATCACTGATAAATTACTGATAAATCACTGATAAATTACTGATAAATTACTGATAAATCGCTGATAATTCACTGATAAATTACTGATAAATCACTGATAAATTACTGATAAGTTACTGATAAATCGCTGATAAATCACTAATAAATTACTGATAAATCACTGATAAATCGCTGATAAATCACTGATAAATTACTGATAAATTAATGATAAATCACTGATAAATCGCTGATAAATTACTGATAAATCGCTGATAAATCACTGATAAATTACTGATAAATCGCTGATAAATCACTGATAAATTATTGATAAATCACTGATAAATCATTGATAAATCACTGATAAATTACTGATAAATCTCTGATAAATCACTGATAAATTACTGATAAATCACTGATAAATTACTGATAAATCGCTGACGGTGCTCAGGTGACTCGGAGCCTCTAATGTGTGATTTAAGTCAGAGTGAGTATATATATATATATATATATATATATATATATATATATATATATATATATATAGTAAACTCTGCATCAGTACTCTGCATCTGTTTGGTCTCCGTCTGATCCACTGTCAAAGATATCGTCCCAATTTTATGACCATCTTGGATGGCTGTTAATAGCACAGTTTGCATGTGCTGAAGGGAGATTTCACACTTGTGGCATTCGTCCAGGAGTCCAAACAAAATGAGTTCAATGTGGAAGTACTTTTACTTATATGTAGATCTGCAGGAGAACTGAATCCGACCCATAATTTCTACACGTCACGTTTGTTTTTGCTTTGTCACTTCCTGTTTGCTTAGGTTAAGTCACCTAAATCATCTTTAGGCAATGAACAAATAAATGGTTTCTATGTTAGAAAGACATTTGGACCACACTGCACACTGCTGATCTTTGCTGGTTTATTTTGCTTTATTGCACCTTAAATGGTCAATGTGTGACCTTAGAAATGTATCAGGACAGCAGAAAAACTACCTGAGCAGAGGGATAAAGGTGAAATGTTATGTGGAGCCCATTAAACGGCTGATAGATCCATATATCTTGGTGTTTCATGCCTTCCTTTTCCACATTTTACCATCACTATACCATGTTTGTTAGTTTTTTTATTACTATCTAATACACAGAAGACCAGTAGACAGAAAACATCCCTGTAAATGAGATGTTTCTGGGTTTCTTTCATTGTACAAAGTCCTCCATGTTTGGGACAAAGGGACATTTTTTCTTTGAAATGTAAAATCTAAATCAAACATTTCAGATGTGATTAAAGTTCACATTCCACCCTTTCATTTCACGTCATTTTCAGCTCCAGCATGAAGAAATTACATGAAATGAAGTCATTTCAGGGCACCATTATGTTTGGGACAGGCTTCCAGGTGTTTGTGGTTACTCAGGTGTGTTTAATTGCTTTATAAGGGCAGGGATAAGATACCTCAGCTTGCTTCTACAGTTTGGAGTCTGTAGTTGCTATTGTCCAAGAAGAGGAAAGAAGTTGCACTAATTAAAGTGAAGGAAGCTGTTATGAGGCTAAAAAACAAGATTAAGAACATTAGACACATGAGTCAAACATTGGGATTACCTAAATGAGCTGTCTGGAGGATTATTAAGAAGAAAAAATGCACTGGGGAGCTCTGTAGTCACAAAGGGGCTGGTAGGCCAAGGAAGAAAAACCCTCAAAGGCCCGTCTTCAGGAGGCAGGTGTTTGAGACGACTGTCCACAGAAGACTTCATGAACAGAAATACAGAGGCTACACTGCTACATGCTAACCGCTAGTTAGCCACAAAACACAAAAAGTACCCAAAGGAGCTGCAGAGTTCTTGTAAAAAGGTGTTCTGGACAGATGAGACCAATATGAACCTTTATCAGAGTGAAGAAAGTATGGAGACAAAAAGAAAGTGCCCAAGATCCAAAGCATAGCAGCTCCTCTTTTAAACATGGTGGGCATGAATGGCTCCAAACTCACCCACCTCATCCTCCCACAAGATAACGATCCCAAACTAAGAGAGTGCATCATAGTCACATCTGCACTGAGTCAGAATTTTACACTGAGGAGCAGAGGGGTAACTCCAGAAAAACAAAGGGACTCTATGGGACCCCAAAAACACAAATTATTCGTATCTCATTGCACATAAAACCATTTACAAGCAAGTTTTATCAATTCTTGTCTTTGGCTGAACATCTCTTCCCAAGACGGCTAAGCTAGCCTGATGCAATATTGTTGTACTCTGCTATCAATGCCTTGTGTCATTAATCACACTTAAGGCCCGCTAGTTAGTTTTAATTAGACTTTCTTTATTAAATCAAATCATTCAATAAACACTGGAGGTGCCTGTTTGTTCTGAGAGAAGAGGGCCAATAAGAGGAGAGATTAGCTGCCTTAAAATGCAACCCCATTCATCATTACAGACGACGGAGTACCACCTTAGAATTGAGAAGCATCCATCAACTTATCAGCCGCCATCTAATGAGCACGAGGCCACTTCATCAGCTTCAACGCAATCTGCCCTTTCATTCATCTCGGAGCAAGAGGCCTGTCTGTTAGCGTCACACCTGATATAAAACACATGCACGCGCATTCAGAGCCAGGCTCCAACTCTAACAGGCAAATGCAGAAAGTATACAACTAAACACATGCAGAAAATGTCTGCTAATGTGCACAGATGAGTCAATAAAGCCTTTCCATCTTTTATGACTCCACTTCAGTCTTTTTATTTTCGCTTTTCCCACTCCGAGCTGTTTGATTGGTCCGTTCTCTTCTTCTCTCACTTCTTCTCCTCCTCCGAGGATCTTCTGGATGCTACAGATGAAGAAGCCCCCATGTTGCCTAGTTGCCTGCTAAATGTCACCTGGCATCTCTACAGCTTGGCTGTCCATTACGCACACATGCGTCCCTCCCCAAGGGATCCATTCTTAACAAGACCATCTGGATGCCATGGCAACTTTGGGATTCCACGGTGTTCGCTGCAGGTTCGTAATGATGCTGGAGGTGAAGGCAAAAATAAATGGTTTATCTTGAATTCCATATGTTGGAGCTATTAACTGTGTTTATTCGTTGATATAATGTTGATCAAATATATCATAAACAGATAAAAACAGGTTGCAGGAAATGCCCATAAAAACTCCACCTGGTATTTAATGTATTTTGTAGTAGTATAAAGTATAAGTAAAAATATAAAGTATAAATCCTGCAGTTGTCCTATTCAAATATGAGATTACATGATTATAACATTTTGTTCAGAATGTGCTGATGATGAGTAAAGCTTCAGATTAATTATTCATTCAGAGCTTCCACATTTCTCAAGTATTTGATGTTGCTATTAAATTAGACTGGTAATGACTTATTTAAGAGTCCCTCCTCATTAAGTGCTATGTATTATGATATTTTAGAAAATATATAACATAATAAATACATATATATATAGCCACAAACCATTAGATACCTAGTTTATCTATATTATATATGATAAACTGTCACATTCCTACAGTGATGGCAAACAAAAGTGCTTTGAATTTGTCTTCATTAGAGGACCAACGAGATTATCAAGCATGACTATAGAGAAAGTGAGTGTTTAATTAAAGTTTCCAAAGGTAAAACTGTGGACAAATAGTTAAGAGTTGCTGTCCCTGCCCGCTCTGATCCTCTGGGGTCAGCTGCTGACTCTCTCCTGCCTTTTGCAGGAGGGACACTGCAGAAGTATCTGGCTACGAGCCTCAGTCCATCACCCTTTCCTAGACTTCTGTGGAGGCACCTGAAGCCGCATGGCTTCCTGGTTCTTACCTCAATACTGAGACCAAAAAAGTGGAGCACATCAGTCCAGCTCTGAAGTCTTTACACCGGCTGCCGGTCCATCAGAGGATAGACTTTAAAGTTCTGATGCTGGTCCATCAGAGGATAGACTATAAAGTTCTGATGCTGGTCTATAAAGCTCTGAATGGTCCAAAATACATCAGTGACCTCCTGACCCACTATGAACCTCCCAGACCCCTCAGGTCATCTGGATCCGGTTCTTTATCAGTTCCCAGAGTCAGAACCAGACCTGGAGAAGCTGCATTCAGCTTCTATGCTCCACATGTCTGGAACAAACTCCCAGAAAGCCTCAGATCAGCTGAAACTCTCAGTATTTAAGTCCAGGCTGAAGAAACATCTGTTTTCAGCTGCATTTGAATAAGCTTGAGTTTCAAAACGGAATCATGTTTTAACTCCTGATTTTATCCTTCATATATATATTTTTTTCTGATTTTATCTATTGTTCTTATTTCCTTCTTTTGTTTAAATTTTAAATCATGCTTTTTATTTCTTCTGTTTTAATGTCTCTGTGAAGCACTTTGAATCACCTTGTTGTTGAATTGTACAAATAAACTTGCCTTGCCTCAATAGATCCACTGCCACAGGATGGCCTCTTGATTAAACCATGGCTCAGTTTATCCATTTCACAGCCTGTGCTGTGAAACCTCTGCAGATGGTCCAGAACGCGGCGGTGCGTCTGGTCTTGGATCAGCCTAAAAGAACACGTCCCCCCTCTGTTCATTGAGCTCCTCTGGCTGCCCTTAGCTGCCTGCATCAGATCCAAGTCCCTGATGTTAGCTACAAAGAGCTTAATGGAGCGGCTCCATCTACTTGAATGCTCTTGCAAAGGCTTCTGTCCCAACTGGGTCCCTCCGTTGGTCCCAGGATTGTCGTCTAGCAGCTCCTACACCACGCCTAAGACAATCCAAACTCTGTTCATGTGTCGTCCCACGATGGTGGAATGACCTACCGAGCGCTACCAGAACAGGGGCGTCCCTGTCTATCTTCAAGAAGCTCCTGAAAACCCAGCTCTTCAGAGAGCATCTCCTATCCCAGCACTTACCTTGTACTTCCCTACCCCCTCTATCTCTGCTCTTTATCTTTCTGCTCTTCCTTCTATGCCTGCACCCTATCTCTACTCTGTCCCCTCTGACAGAGTCGGACTCCTGGGTTCCTTCTATGTAGCTTATTGTTAGCTTTTTATAAAGCTGTTATATCTTCATTTGTAAGTCGCTTTGGATAAAAGCGTCTGATAAATACAGAAATATAAAAATAAACATACAGACGTCAGATGAATGCATAAGAAGTAAGTGAAGTTTACATAGAATTAAAAGTTAAATCTGAGTGCCCTAATAAACCATAAATATGCTAAATATCATGAAACCAAGACAACGATCAGTCAAAACACCGACATCTTAAAGTATTTGTCTCCAACTTACATAAAACTGCTTTAAATTCATTCAGTGAGATTCACTTCTTTAATTTTCAGTGACTTTGATGTTTTTCTCAGTTCAGTTTGGGCCCTGGAACAGATCCACAGTATGAAGACTTCCTGAGCCCTGAACTGATGTTGAACCTTGACCTTTGAATGCAAATGGAGCTCAGGCGCAGGGTCCCAGTGCAATTATTCACGGTCTCTACCCTCTAAGAACCTCAGCCTCAATGCAGAGCGGCGGCCTTGCCTCCTGGAAACCGACTCTCCTCCTTCTTCTGAAGTGGTTTGATGTCTCCTGTTACCATGGTAGCAACAAAAAGCTACAGAAAAACAGAAGATAAACAATAAGGAAGAAAAAAGTAAGAGGCAGGGGTGTCTTTCACACATTTTCCACCCTCAGAAAGCACCTGGTTGAGCCTCATGAATAATTTTAGTGGGTTATTAACGGAGCGTTTGGGTCGTTTCTGTTAAACTTAGCTGCTAGCTTAACGGTTGGATCATCACAACGTGGCGACTAATACTGATTCTCCTCCTCTATTTTGCCAACTTTGATGTCTCCTTTCTGGGAAAAAAGCAACAGAATTGATTGATTTCATCACCAATGAACTTGGAGGCAGATTAATTATCGAATCACGTGCACAAGCTACAGCGGAGACGCACTTTTCTCAGTAAGGGGCTTCAAGCATCCCTATATTTGTATATTGAGACAATACAAGGAGTTGTTTTTGTCGATTCCATGGAGCCGTATTCCTCTCCTCTGACACTCGGGGACCTTTGCCCTGTGTGTTTTAGATGTTTCCCTGCTTCACCTGACTCAGATTAATGGGCTCTGACCTGACTGAGCTGTTGAGGAAAGCTACTTTACCTGAATCAGGTGCGTTGGAACAGGAAAACATAAAAAATGCCCTCACAAATTGCCCTCTGCCTGTTTGTGTTGTGGGTAAATGTATCCCAGAATAGTCAGCTGATGCAGCAAGTGGAGCAACCGGAGCGAGCAGTTTTTAGGTCATAGGTTTTGGTTCTTAGCTATGTTCATCAGGGCTGCCATCAGAGTTTCCACATCCTTAACTGAAGGCAGCTGCTCTACAGTTCTGAGAATGATAGATGAATAAAGTTGACTCCTCCTGTAAGATAGAATAACACGATAAGACAAGCCCTGCAGCATAAATACAGTCTGACTGAACTTTAGTCACTTGTGTTTAATTTTTCCACCATCCCTGAGGAACATCATCCGATGCAATCAAATCAAAGTGCAAACAAAAAGGCTCTGGCTTTCATTGTTGCAGGTTCTTCATGGCTCCGACGTTTTGTTTCAGTCCAACTGTAACGAAGCATCTGTTTGACATCAGACTGCTGACTAACATTACAAGTTCTCACGGATAAAGCAACAAAAACCTGTTACTGTGACAACTAATGAGAGAGACTGATGACATCACACAGGAAACCATCACTGCAGCTCACTGCTGCTGAAGCTGCTGGATCAGGGGTTCACTTAGTTTCTCACTCACTGCTGCTGAAGCTGCTGGATCAGGGGTTCACTTAGTTTTATACTGGTTCATAATGGGTTGAAGCCCCTGCTGAAGCTGCTGCTACAAGCTGCTGGATCAGGGGTTCACTTAGTTTTATACTGGTTCATAATGGGTTGAAGCCCCTGCTGAAGCTGCTGCTACAAGCTGCTGGATCAGGGGTTCACTTAGTTTCTCACTCACTGCTGCTGAAGCTGCTGGATCAGGGGTTTACTTAGTTTTACACACAGGAAACCATTACTGCAGCAGGTTCACTTAGTTTCTCACTCACTGCTGCTGAAGCTGCTGCTACAAGCTGCTGGATCAGGGGTTCACTTAGTTTTATACTGGTTCATAATGGGTTGAAGCCCCTGCTGAAGCTGCTGCTGAAGCTGCTGGATCAGGGGTTCACTTAGTTTCTCACACTGCTGCTGAAGCTGCTGGATCAGGGGTTCACTTAGTTTCTCACTCACTGCTGCTGAAGCTGCTGGATCATGGGGTTCACTTAGTTTTATACTGGTTCATAATGGGTTGAAGCCCCTGCTGAAAGCTGCTGGATCAGGGGTTCACTTAGTTTTATACTGGTTCATAATGGGTTGAAGCCCCTACTGAAGCTGCTGCTACAAGCTGCTGGATCAGGGGTTCACTTAGTTTCTCATTCACTGCTGCTGAAGCTGCTGGATCAGGGGTTCACTTAGTTTCTCACTCACTGCTGCTGAAGCTGCTCCTACAGGCTGCTGGATCAGGGGTTCACTTAGTTTTATACTGGTTCATAATGGGTTGAAGCCCCTACTGAAGCTGCTGCTGAAGCTGCTGGATCAGGGGTTCACTTAGTTTCTCACTCACTGCTGCTGAAGCTGCTGGATCAGGGGTTCACTTAGTTTCTCACTCACTGCTGCTGAAGCTGCTGGATCAGGGGTTCACTTAGTTTCTCACTCACTGCTGCTGAAGCTGCTGGATCATGGGGTTCACTTAGTTTCTCACTTACTGCTGCTGAAGCTGCTGGATCAGGGGTTCACTTAGTTTCTCGCTCACTGCTGCTGAAGCTGCTGGATCAGGGGTTAGTTTTTCATGACTTAGTGTAATACATCAGGTGTTGTTGTTCGCCTGATGGTGTAGAAACTTTTTTACTGTCCTGCTACATGAAACCTCGCAGCTCAGAGGAAGGACTTCCTTTTTACCACGACCCTTTGTGTGTTTTAACGGTTTTAACCCATCTGTTCAAAGCCAAACCGAAAGGACTCCAGCTCTCACACACAAATGCCTGCAGTCATGGACACTCTGTGGCAGATTGGCAACAGTACACAGATTTCTGCAGATCAGTGTTTGATCCACAGTGACCTTTAGCTGGCTTCCAAGTTGCCTCTCATATGTTAATCCCTTCATATCCTCTATTCTCCGTGACCATTTGGGCTGAGGAGACAGGAAGAAAGAACAGAAAGGGACGGTTCAGGATCACTTGAACCTGAGCCTCACTGTATGCTTCGACTGTTTTTAATCATTCTGATTTCATTTTAACTATTTTACTTCTTTCTCTTCATATTCTTTCATGTATTTTAATGCTTTTATTCTATATAAAGCACTTTAAATTGCTTTGTACATGAAAAGTGCTGCAAATAAAGTTGACTTGACTTTATTTTAAGATTTTAAGCCTGATTTTAAAGGAGCGGTTGTCTTCTTCCTGACCCCAAAGTAACTGAAGGTTAGGCCTGCCTTGGAAAAATCTTTTTGTTATGATGGATCTAGGTCATTTAGAGTCGAATACGTTAGAAAATTAACTGTAATTCATATTCTAGAGAGAAGCCCACCAGACCTCTCCCTTTTTCTGACGCTTTCATCCAATGCCAACATGCTTCCCTTCAGCACCCTGGGAGCGGAGCTCATATGAATTGTAACGTTGACAGTTTTTTTTTGTTAAAACGCTCTAAAGGACTGTTATATTATAGCTGAATAGCTATAGTCTTCTATAGTCTGCCCTGAAGCACTCGTGAGATGCAGCCGTTGCAAGCTCACTGTGGCCCTCTTTGTCATTTTCACCGGCCCGTCTGAATAAAGGAAAGGAAGAGAAAGGTGACTAATGACTGAACCACCATCCTGACACTGAAAGTCCAGAGTTTAGCCTGATGTTACCCTCAAAGCCACAACCCCTGCCTCAGATTACAGACCTCAGGTTTGTACATATTAAGCCTCACATCATAGCAAGAGGGATGCATCTGAAGACTAATACTCTCTGCAAACTCTCTGCTGATGTATAAATTCTACTTACCTTAAGCTAAGAGTTATGCTTGAGTTGTTTCATAAATTGTGTGAAAACACTTCTCTTATGAGCCCTATTTACATTAAAATGAGGGTTTTTATCACAGCAGAGCATCTCACATCCACAAACTGTTCTTATTTAGTTTTTTGGTCATCTCTATGACAGTTTGAGGAAGTTTCAGGGGGCTGAAATCTCAGGCCCAGTCTGTACCGTCACACGGCCGTCGGCTCCATCAAAGCCCTGCAGGCGTCGGACTTTGAGTCCAGTTGAGTGTAAACATGCAGCAGGGATTCGCTCCCCAACTGTAGTTTATGTTCAGCCTAAAAGAACACGTCCCCCCTCTGTTCATTGAGCTCCTCTGGCTGCCCTTAGCATCAGATCCAAGTCCCTGATGTTAGCTACAAAGAGCTTAATGGAACGGCTCCATCTACTTGAATGCTCTTGCAAAGGCTTCTGTCCCAACTGGGTCCCTCCGTTGGTCCCAGGATTGTCGTCTAGCAGCTCCTACACCACGCCTAAGACAATCCAAACTCTGTTCATGTGTCGTCCCACGATGGTGGAATGACCTACCGAGCGCTACCAGAACAGGGGCGTCCCTGTCTATCTTCAGGAAGCTCCTGAAAACCCAGCTCTTCAGAGAGCATCTCCTATCCCAGCACTTACCTTGTACTTCCCTCCCCCCTCTATCTCTGCTCTTTATCTTTCTGCTCTTCCTTCTATGCCTGCACCCTATCTCTACTCTGTCCCCTCTGACAGAGTCGGACTCCTGGGTTCCTTCTATGTAGCTTATTGTTAGCTTTTTATAAAGCTGTTATATCTTCATTTGTAAGTCTCTTTGGATAAAAGTGTCTGCTAAATTACCAACTTACAGGTAGGCAGGTAGGGTAAGGGGGCCTTGGCTAAGGACCCCTACTGGAGGTAATACCTTTCATGCAGGGGATTTGAACCCAGGTCACCCACATGAAACTATCCAGTCCCTTTAATACGTTTAACAAACAGGTTTTCATCAGAAGTTTGTGGCAGTGCTCAGGTTTTAGGATGCTGACCATGAATGGTAAAAAAGGTAAAAAAAGTCACATAATATATCAGTTCTACCACATCTTCTTGTGGGGATACAGATGATAAAGACTCGCCAGGACCCCCCCAGCACCTGCTAACCTATTTTAACTTGGCTTGGAGGGAACCATCAAATACATTTGACCTTTGTCTCTGACTCCTTCACTTTGAGCTCAACACATTCTCTCACAAACATTTGGAAACACACAACAGACCCAAACACACCTGCATTAGATTTCAGAGCTCCAGCTCTCTCCAGCTGCTCCTTCAGGGTGATGCTTTCATTACTGCAGTCCGAGTCATATGGTTAAAGATCACCCTGAGGTCTTCCAACCCTCGGTCAGGCTGTGGTTTGAGCAATCAAAGAAAAAGTGGATAAAAAGGATTTTCCAGTGTCTCAGGAAGGCTTCCATCATTTATACCTAAAAATGTCAGCAAGTCAGCTTTGTTGGCTCCCAAAACGATGCAAAATATAATGATGATAAAGTCCTAATAAGGATCTATAATGCTTTTTCCTTAAACTGGTTTTAAATGCAATGCTTCTTCCATAGTTCTCACAACCTCGGCTGAACTTTGGGCCATTTAGCCTAAATATTTATGACAGATGTGACATTTTAAAGCTGCTTCATTACCAGCTGAAATACAATTTGGGCCCAATTCAGGACCCAAACCATCCAAGGACACCGATCTGGTAAAACTGGGTAATGAATGAATTATTTGTACAACAATTACCATAGCTGGGTGTTAATTGGGTCACCATGGAAACCATAGTATCAACAAGAACTACGCCATCATAAATGAAGGCATTTTTTAAACTTTTTTTTTAGTTTAATCAATGATTTATAGAAAAAAATCTGAAAGTCTTTATTCAGGATGATTGGTCACAATGTTGAGAGCAAAGAATGAACTGTTATTCATCAAAGTGCTTCAGCAGAAAGCAACTGGACTCTTTCACAGCTTATTACTGAGGATTTCAACAAACTGGGGAAGAAAAGCCTTTACAGCTTCACAGCTTTGAGCCAAACATGTGACAACGACTTAAACGACTTGCCGAATGAGTCCGTCAGCGACATGCGAGACCTCAACAGCCTATAAGCCTGAAACTGCCCACCAGTCAGTTAAAACTGAAGAAGCCTGTCAGAAGAGGGATAAAATGTCTTCAAGAACAAAGAAAATAATCCATTTGCCTTCTATTCAAGACCTGGACTGAGAATCTACAGACTTGTACATCAAAACAACTTCCCAAACCAGGGCTGGATCTCCTCGCTTTGTGAGCTTCGGGTCAAGAGTAAAAAAAAAAAGAAGCACTCTTACTTAAGCTAATGCTAACATGCTAATTCTTCTAGTGTAGCAGGGGCAGGTGTCTTATTCATGGCATTCAGACTCCAATACAAAACCAGAGCAGGTTTTTGACCACATTTAAGCACCAGAAACCCAAACTTCACACTGATGTACGGGAAAGCCAAGCTGCAATATATTCAGCTTGAACTTTTCAGCAGTTTTCCATCAGAATGTAACTGGAAATAACATAATCTAGTCTGTTTAGCACTTTTCAAGCATGAGTGCAACATGAAGTGCTTTACAGAGCAACTGCAGAACTACAACAAAAACAGAACACTTAGAAGCAATTTGCACGAGAAAAGTAAGCAATTAAAGTAGCAACATGAACAATTAAACCAATGTTAAATTTACCTTAAAAGAATGTTAAAACAATTTTTCCACCGAGATAACCTGCATCTGCATCCTTTTCTCACTGCTGCAACACCTGCACCTGTCGGTGTGAAACATTTGACATTCGCAAGCAGGGAAAGATTTAACAGTAACACAGCTGTTTAAAGAGAAGAACGTTAAAGGGGAACTCCGGTTTTTTTAAACCTAGACCTTATTTCTGGCATGAAATACGTTCATCTGCTCACCGAGAACAGTTTGGTGAAAGTCGGCGTCCTTCGGAAGATATTTAGATAACTGGAGATCCATATAACGGAGTGAACGGGGCTTAGAGGATGCAGCCTCTAAATAAGGCATTATCTGTCTTTATTTCACCAATACTTTAAGAAGAATGAATGAATGAACGTGTGCTATAGCTCTGTTAGCTCATAGCTGCTGTTATGTGGCTACTTGCAGTTAAAGGAGAGCTAACGGAGGGATTTCTACACAGGCACTCTACTGGGACCACTTCATCCACACGCCCCCCTGCAGCACAGTTTATTCACTCCGGTAAGAACGTCCATCTTACTCAAAGTCGTCGTCCACGTTGTCAAAATCTGATAAATATCCTGCCATGTTGCACAAAACTATCAGCAGCAAACTCTGTGTGAAGTTAGCCGACTGTCACAGAGCACGGAGTGAATAAACTGTGCTGCAGGGGGGCGTGTGGATGAAGTGGTCCCAGTAGAGTGCCTGTGTAGAAATCCCTCCGTTAGCTCTCCTATAGCTGCAAGTAGCCACATAACAGCAGCTATGAGCTAACAGCAGCTATGAGCTAACAGCAGCTCTGAGCTAACAGCAGCTCTGAGCTAACAGAGCTATAGCACACGTTCATTCATTCATTCTTCTTAAAGTATTGGTGAAATAAAGACAGATAATGCCTTATTTAGAGGCTGCATCCTCTAAGCCCCGTTCACTCCGTTATATGGATCTCCAGTTATCTAAATAGCTTCCGAAGGATGCCGACTTTCACCAAACTGTTCTCAGTGAGCAGATGAACGTATTTCATGCCAGAAATAAGGTTTAAAAACACCGGAGCTCCCCTTTAAGAGTGTGCATAACTCGAATAGCTTAATACTTAGACCAAAAAACTACTTTGAATCATAAAACATGAGATGGGGAGTTCAAAATCAGCATGTTAAACACAGCTGGGAACTGACAGGAAGATTGTGACAGGTGATGGAAAGGCTGCATTCCACATGGCTGGAAGAACGCTCACAAAATCACCTGCCTTGGTGATTTACGAGAGGAAAATGTCTTCAGAAATTCTTATTAACTGTTGTGCCCTCTTTCATATCAGCAGGTTGTCGTCTTGTTTGTTCTCTTGAAACAGAAAATCAATCATGTAATCAACACATTTGCTGCTTCACAACTCATTCGAGGCATTTCCATCTGTTCTAGCATGCAACAGCGCCTTGAAAAGGTAAAAAAATTACAAACTTCTTTTCTTTTCTTCTTTTATTATGGAAACATGACTAAACAAACACGGTAATCAAATTCCAGCTAGATAGTTGCAATAGATTTCTGGTTGTCTGTGCAAATAATGACTCCTGTGTGCACTGGACACTGATGCACAAAGTAAAGAGAGAAATATCTGCCTTTGTTGAATCAGTTGGGGCTTTATTCTCCCCAGGGGTCCAGTAACGGTTTAATATGGCCATAACTACTCGGTCTAAACATGAAGAAACAGACCATCAAGGTGGCAGCAATGTGTCGTGTTGTGTTAGCATCTTCTGTATTTAAATGTAACAGTGACCATGAAGATAGTTGTAAATCAGTTAATGACTAAAGTCTCAAGGGCAGCTGCAGCAGTGAAGAGAATAAATCGATATGAAGAGAGACGGCAAAAAGAAGGGTTTTCCATCTTCCTGCATCACTGTCTCGCTTCAACTCTTCGATAGTGCCTGTTTCTGCTTTGTGGGTGTGAGAGAAAATGCCCTCACACTTATTGATTGGTTTCTTCTCAACAACAGAAATGGTAGAAATTCTTGTAGAAAGGTGTCAAACACCAGCGGTTTGAAAGAGGAGGATGTTACACGATAGAAATTGGTGTTTGAACCAGCCATGTTGAAATGGAATCCACACAAACTGCTGAGCTCCATGACATTCTTCAACAAATGCCCTTTGGTGGATTCTTTCCTCTTTAACATAGCAACCATCACTTGAATACCCCATGATTTTAATTTCATTAAAGATCTGATTGGCCACCGGCACAAAGTGAACTGAGGATTTAAAATACAATGACATTCACAAGGCCTCGAGCAACTCATACATGGTAGGGCTTTCTTTGGCTTGCTCTATGAAAACATGGAATCTCCTCGGGATGATTTCCCTCAGTCAATAAAACCAATCAATCTAATATAAATGGAAATTAAATGAAGTTTGACAGGCTGAGACATCTTTAAGTTAATCCTACAGTCAACACAACGAGAGCTGCTCACAACCAGCTGCTCTTTCAACCTTTAAATGAGCAGTGAATGCATCGTGTCCAGTTTCACACCATCCCTCCTCTCTATCATCAGAATTAAAATCCCCACCATGACCTTTCAGGGCCTGTTTGACAGGAATCTCGGCCACTCTTCTCTCCAGCGCTGCTTCAGCTCATTGAGGTTTGCAGCTTTGGTTTCTGCACAGCTCTCTTAAGGTCCCACCACAGCATTTCAGTCAGGCTGAGGTCTGGACTCTGACTGGACCATTGCAGCACCTTGATTCTTTTCTTTTTCCCACATTCTGCTGTAGATCTGCTGCTGTGTTTGGGATCTTTGTCCTGTTGATGAGCCAGTTTCAGCCCAGCTTTAGCTGTGGGACAGATGGCCTCACATTTGACTCTAGAATACTTTGGTATCCAGAGGAGTTCATGGTGGACTCAATGCCTGCAAGGTGCCCAGGTCCTGTGGCTGCAGAACCAGCCCAGATCATCAGCCCTCCACCACCGTGCTTGACAGCTGGTATGAGGTGTTTTTTTTGTTTGTTATGCCCTAATAAGTAAAACCTTAGAGTTTAGAAAGGATGTACTTTCTTTTTGTAACTATATTTCGGTGTAAATTCAAATGATTTTTACAGAGCTGTGACACATGTTCACATATGGAGGAACTGCTACCTTTTTTTCACATGCAGGAGCCAAGTATTTGTCTGATTTTGGGATACTGGATAAGACATTAGAAATTGATTGGCATCCCTAAATATTTGAGCCTGATGCTTCTGTAGCAACTACCTCACAGTCCGAAGAAAGTCTCTCCACAGAAGGAGATGAGTTTTTGTTTTTTTGTAGAAAAAGGTGCTTCGGTGTAGTACAGTCAGGACATTACATCCGATTTACTGTGACCTGCATTTGTAGTTAAATATTTAGAATAATCTCAGCAAGTGTGACACCAACTGTCCCTGAGATCACTCTGATTGAAGAAATGGTGTTTTTGTAACCTTCAACTCCTCCGTCCTGTTGGGTTAGAAGCCATTGAATCGAATGTCAGTTTCATTTTAGAGACGCCACATTTCAGTGTGGTCCACGTTTGACAACTTGAACAACTGAAATGAAGGGAACAAAGACGCCAAAGCTTCTGATCTGATCTTTATGAGATAGAATATGGACTCTGTTTCATAGCCAGATGGATCCTGCTTGAACAAAGTTGCATCTTCCCTTCAGGATTCAGGGATAAGGGACACCTGGGAACCTATAAGAGTTATTTAGATACAAAGAAGGACGTGAGATCAAATGGACTTAATTAATGTTAAGGTGAAGCTACAGTACTTTCAGGTAACTTTTATAAAATAGGAAAGCCTGGCAGAGACAAATAGATACAATTCGACAAAGAGAGCAAGTGAGATGGAGGGGAAGAATAACCTCTGCCTATTCTGTCTCGTCTCTTTTACTCTCCTGCATTCATGAACAGGGTGAAGGTTCACTCTGAACCCTGGGGGATTGGAGAAGTGGGCTCATGATTGGTGGGTCAGCAGTTCAAATCTCCACTGGGCCCAGGGAAATCATATAAACTGCTCTGTCTTAGTAAATGATGTTGAAGTGCCCCTGAGCAAGGTGCTAAACCCTTGTCTGCTCCAATGGAGCTTCCTGGCGAGTTGAAATCTGTGGTTGAAAATCTTTACCCCCGAAATCTGTCAGGCATTTATCAGGAGCTCCTATGAAGAGATTTACGGTCAGGTTTTTTTATTTAAACCTTGTCCAGCTGAGGTAAAAATACAGTTTTAAACCTTTTACCAGGTTCACATGGTGTTTTAATTTGTTAGGAGACATAAGAAGAGTAAAGCGAGCAGCCAACACCACTGTGGCACACATCTGCAGGTTTCTTTTGGTCCATATAACACCTGCCAGTGCTGTAAATGAGCCACTAGTGTCATGTCTCCCATTTGGGCACCATGGCTGTCAGCACAGTTTAACTTGCATTAGCTTTAAGCAGCGCATTATTAGCTATTTCCTTATGAGTCCAAATACTAGAAGTCATTCAGAGCAGACTGATGTAAATCAGAGGAAAGTAAAAGAGACAAGAAGTTGTGGAAATTAAAATGAATCACTCGAGTGTAAGTGCCGTTCTTACAGAATCCGCTTTAAGATTTCCTCTTTCATCCAAAAAAGTAAGATTCAGCAGTTCTGACTGCTGCCATCTCTCAGATTCAGGTTTTCTTTATTGTCATTGCAACGAAAAGTAAGGTGCAGGAAGGTAAGGTTTCAGTGCAGACATGCAACAATTCTTAAACAAAATAACGATAAAGGACAGTATGACTTTATAACAAACATTAGAAAACTAGCTGCTCTCCTCTTGCAGCACAGCAGCTTGTGGGTGAGTGGGAATTGGCTTCCTCATATATACACAGGGAAATAGTGTGGACTAATTTCAACACTAAATGAGTCACAGGTACAGAGCTGCATCTCGCCCATTTCAGTGAGTGAAGAGCTTACATTCATGGGGACAAAAGAAATGATAATCATTCCCAGAGAGGTACCAATTAAATAGTAGCCAATCGTTTTTTTTTCTGCAATGGAACATAATAATATGAGTTGGTCGAATTTGACTAGTTTACAGTAAAAACCTTCATTAAAAAGCTGTTTGTATGCTGGGAGACTTAATCCACTTTATGGAAAATTAAAGCAACTTCATGAATATCTTGCCTGAACTGGCAAAGATTAGGAAGATGTGACTCAGCAGCTGCTTCCGTTCTGAGCAAATAATAAACCAGAGCCCTTCTTTCCCCTATGAAATACCTGTGTCTGTTTAGGAAAACTACTTCTTCTACTGAATTACAGTCACAAAGAACTTCGCCTGTACTGCTGCCATCAAAAGCAACATGTCTGCAGCTTTTTAAAAGGTTTAAATTTGCTTTGCTCGTGAACAGAAAGCCAACTCATAACCAGGGGAAAGGAAAATCACACTTCCTCAGCAGCTTGTCTACTACAATCATACAGGAACAAGTATAAGGGGTCACACTGAATTACAGGAGGAGGAGCAGTTAGTGACGACTGCTGCTCAATGCTCTGACTACTCCCTGAACTGTGACACGCTGTTTTTATGCTAAATTACTTGAGACATGAGCACAGCATGAGATTAGAAGAAAGTTGCTTGATAACAACACCAATTATTGACTTTTTTTACATTGTGAGACTAAAAGGATGCAGCATTTGGTATTTTCTCCTGAATATCTGACCACAAAGCTGTTTTTTCCTTCACTCAGTCGTCACCATGTCTGTTTTAATAAGAACAGTAGAAGAAAACTACACTTTACCAAAGGCACTGACAAGTTAACTGGGACTCAAATCTCAAAGTATTTGTGCAGGAGGGGGAGACCAGTAAATGCTAACCAGGCAGCACAGTCAGAAAAGGTTATTCCATCTTCATCGAAGAAACTACTACAAGACATTTATACTGAGTTGAGTCATGATTTCATCACCCTGTTCAGAATTCAAAGAGCTGTGTGAAATAAGAGGAACACATCACAGCATCGCGCTCTGTTGAATTGCTTAAGCTCTGTGTCCACAGGAAATAACAGCTCGGGCTGTATTTTTATACTGTGAAAGAAAATGCAACAGTGGTAAAAGCCTCCTCTTTTCTGTGCATAATAAGACACAAACGCAGCACAATGGCCATGCCTAAGATATGGATATGGATGGAAAAACGACTGAGCTCCTTACCGTGAAGGGACACTACCTTTAGGCATCCTCTTTAAATGAAGAAGGCGATATCTTTTCTGGGTTAGCCTTAACTGAATGTGGACTTTGACTCAACAGGGAAATAAACTGAGTCGATGTGAGAAAATCACCAAAGGCCTCGTTCAGAGGTTGGGTTTCTTTTCTCTCCGTCTTTCCGTTGCAGCGGAATAACTTTGATTTGTTTTTGGAGCCCAACAGACAGCGTTACTGCCCTCTAACTGACATCATCTCATGGACTGAGTGTCAGAAAAGTTTGCTTATTATCGTTAAATAAAAGTCCCAGCCAGAGAGGCCATTTCATATCAAAACTTCACAAGGAGAAGTTGGGAGACAAAGAGAGCTGTGTTTTAAGAACTGATGGTTATTTTTATAGCTCCCCAAATAAGGAGATGCCTCCAAACTCAGGAGATAAACCAGACCTGGGCACATAGAGGATTGTATGTATGTGTCACCTAATAAAAGAGCAAAGGAGGCAACCACTCGTTGGAGAACTCTTGTGAATCTGCAGAGAGAAGGTTTGTGTGTTGTTCTCCCCTTGCAAGTAAAGTTCTGAGGCCTCAGAGGGATTTCTTGGTTTCATACCGTTGTCTGTTAGTTAATTTTTCTAACCCTGAGACACTAAATTTGGGACATTAGTGGTGATACAGACCTCCTCCAACACAATACTTTCCACTTTCAGGAACATTGTGGATGGTGAAAGTTTCTCTTTCATCTTTTTTTCTCCACTCCTGATTATTGACTTTCCAAATTTCCTCGTGGGTGGAGTAATTTTCTCTAAATCTTTCACTTTTCCACATCTTTTTAATAAAGTGAAACATTTAAAATCCGCTGCGAGACCCATTGAACGCGTCTGACTCATAATTCCCTGCTATGTGTGGCTCTTATCAGAGCTGGGCTCCATCCTTCACTAAGAAGATGCAAAAATTCCATCAACACACAAACACCACAGCACCATATCTGCACCACACCTACCTATTCACCAGTAACATCTACACTATCACACTCCCAGCCAATCTATTCCAGCCACACCTCCTCACAGCCCATCCAGCCTCCTCACACAATGTCTCCTCCAGCGATAGCATCTCTGTCTTCTGCAGAGGAAAACGTCTCCCTCCGCTGCTTCCTTATCACAGGAACAATGCGGCGAAGTGCGGTGACACAGCCGTCTTATCAGCAGCACAAGACACAAAAACCATCACAATGCCACACAAACTGGTAATACAGCTCATTCAGCTCAGGTGAATCAGACTGGCTGCACGACGCTGCCATTGTGCACAACTTTATTTGTGAGTCCGCTGCTTCTGCTCCAGAACGAGGCACTTAACCACAGGTGGTGAACTATGAAGCAGGCAAAGAGTCGTTCGATTCTGCATTCAAGCCCCACGGTATGTAATGAATGGGAGAAACTCTGTGCCACTCAAACGGCTTTTAGTCCTGCGAGATACGAAATGTTCCACATCTGTAAAGGCCACCTCACAAGACCCGAGTTAAACGTGTCCAGAAGCAGAGAAATGAACATACCAAAGTGAGACAATCATGTGAAACGGTTGATTTATTACACACTTTTCTTCATGTAGAAACAGAAGAAGAATCACAGCCAGTAGAATGAACATTAGATTAGACCCGCGGTTCTCAAAGTGTGGGGCGCGCCAAACGGGAGGAAATATTTCCCTTTCATGCCTATCTTTATCCAGACACTCCAACTCTCCCGCATATTGATAGCGACTCCCTGACGCTCGCAGAGTGTGGCTATAGATGCCCCCCACCCCGCCCCACAGTCGTCAATTTTACCCTTTGCTAAGCCCCGCCCCCCCCCCCCCTTGGTTACTGTTGCTAGGCCAGTCAAGCTTTCCTTCATAAGGCGAGAAACATGGAGTTTTTACCGGTACCATTAAGTCACATAGAAGCAGACAAAAGGTCTCCAATTTATGACACAGCTGCACTTTTTTTCTTTATTTTTGTTAGAATTTAGATACAGCATGATGTTGCTTGATGTTACTTGAATAAATTGAAACATTTTAAGCTTGTAGCTTTGCTCTGTTCACTTGCTCACCTGTCTTGTCAACCTTGTCTTGATGTTATTGAGTTAGAATTTAGATACAGCATGATGTTGCTTGAAAATGTTAAGCTTGGCGTATTTCACTGGCATTGTGTTGGGACGATTGGGGCCAGGTGGGGCTTGAAAAGTCCCGCTTGTCCAAAGTGGGGAATGAACGAAAAAGTTTGAGAACCACTGGATTAGACTAAGAATGCAGTAAAGATACCAGGTAAGGCGGGTAATGTGAGGCCAAAAGAAAGAAGTGCAGAAGAAAAAATGAATAGAAAATGCACAAAAACACACTCTGAAAGTGTTTTACGGCGGCAGAGATTTAAAAATGGGATGAAATGCAGAAGGTGGCCTGCTCATGGTGTCAGGTAAAGGACCCATTTCTCACCCTCCTCTCAAAAGGAGGTTTGGTGATGCTGAGGCTTTTCTACAATAATGATGCTTGTTACAGAGCAGCGAGTGTTTTCTTCAGGGAAGACGAATCAGCTCAATAACACGGCAGCAAACAGTCTGATTGGATGAAGGCGGCATCCTGCAGAGCTGATCTGACTGTGCAAAAAGATTAAAACCCAATTAATGCAGAATACTGCATTCTATCAGTTAAGAGGAAGTGAAGCTGTGTACCAACTGGGATCTGGTTCAGATTCATGTTTCCAGAATTCTTCCGGTCAGCTGAGTGACTCCAGATTTTTCTTCATTTCATTTGAAAAAAAAACAAAAATAGTAAAAAGTTATTCTAAAAAGAAAAGAAATTAGCGGCGTTTTAAAAAGGCAGAACATTAAGCTGTTAATACTGTGGCGACACCAGGGTCATTACTAGAGGATGTATCAGAAGATCTTTTTCTTTTTACAGAGAACGCCACCCTGGGTTAGGGCCCATGGACCCGGACAAAAGGTCAACGATCACCTCTGACAAAAGGTCACTCAGGGAGGGCAGGAGACGAGGTTCAATGCTTTGTTTAAAATAAGCACGAGGTTTGGCACAAAAAAATAAAGGAGAAGGGAGCCCAACTGAAACAGGGCGGGGTTACCGGCTGAGGAGGGGTCGACAAGAGAAAGAGACGTCCAAAGAAGAAGAAGAAGAAGAGCACCCCACTCACACAGCAAAAACATTATTTTGCACACAGAGTGAAACTTGCACAGGGAACCACCACCACCAACCCAAAAAACCACCACCACCAACCCAGGGAACCCCCACCAACCCAGGGAACCACCCCCACCGACCCAGGGAACCACCACCAACCCCAAAAAACACCACCACCAACCCAGGGAACCCCCACCAACCCAGGGAACCACCACCAACCCAGGGAACCACCCCCACCGACCCAGGGAACCACCACCGACCCAAAAAACGACCACCACCAACCCAGGGAACCCCCACCGACCCATGGAACCACCACCAACCCAAAAAACCACCACCACCAACCCAGGGAACCCCCACCAACCCAGGGAACCACCACCACCAACCCAGGGAACCCCCACCGACCCATGGAACCACCACCAACCCAAAAAACCACCACCACCAACCCAGGGAACCACCACCACCAACCCAGGGAACCCCCACCGACCCATGGAACCACCACCAACCCAAAAAACCACCACCACCAACCCAGGGAACCCCCACCACCGACCCAGGGAACCACCACCGACCCAGGGAACCACCACCGGCAGCCTTCAGCTGTGTGGGGAGATAAGAGGCTCACTTAATAGGGCTCACAATGAAAGAAAAAACAAACAATATCCCACAACACAACCAAACTGATGAATGATCAATTAATAAACTGAAGAGTATTGATTTGAATTTATCAGGACTCAACCAAACAAACACAAGAAAATTAACAAGTCTCTGTCCAGTCTGCAACACCAATAAAGGAGGGCTCAAATTAAGAAGCCCCCCTCCCACCTGAACATTAAATACTTCAGATAAACAGACTGCCCCAACAGGACAATAAGCAAATAAACTCTCAGAAAGGGGCTTCGCACCTGGCTACAAACAATTAGCATCAGCGGCTCACCTGTGACTCACCTGTGCTCCGGTCGACGGTGGCACACACGATATGTCGCCTCGACCGCGACGGAGGCGCCGGATCTATGAAGGAGTTACATTTGAGTTTGATGAAACGCTGACACGCTAAGGTGTGCCGCAGAGGCAAGAAGCCGGAGGTCAGGGGGAGGGACACGGCCTCCTTTAGCCCCTCAGCATGACCAATGATTGGCTGATAAGCCAGAGCGAAAGCTGGTGTTCAATGTGGCAGTGGCGCCTCATGCCACGACAATACCATACATAAAACTGTTTTCTTTCCTTTATCTTTTGGGGTATTTTATGTTTAATTGGACCCAAACTGCACAGTTCCCATCACAGGCTTCGAACCAGAAGAAACCAGAAGGAAAGGTATCATGAATTTTCCGTTGATACATAAGAAAAGTGTGTGGTACAGAGCTGTAAAGTTGTCCAATTCACATTTCAACAAGCTGAAACAAGCAGAAAGACGGCATATTTCCACAGACTGTGCTGATGTCAGTCACTAAATCTATTTCATCTATCGTTCTCTTGTAAAATATGAAAAATAATCTGATTAAATGTCAAACTCGAGCTGTAACTGCTGAACTGCATGTGATCGTTCTGAGAACAGAAAAGTATCAGGTATCAGCAACACTATCCGATGCAGTTGGACACAAATCAGGCAGCGATGTGACAGTTTCAGGAATCTTCATGGCGCTGATGAATTAGATTTCCTGGTTTTCACACAGTTTATGTTTGAAGACATCATATGAAGCTTTAAATCAGCTCTAAAGTTATTCGGAACATCAGCTCTGGTTAAATCTTATTGATTACTTTGACTTTTGCATTGAAAATGCACTCAATGCATGTTTTTTATCTGCCACATGGGCTGTTAGGCGCTTCTCAGGTGTGTTTCTGTTTATATCTAAGGAAGAAGCTCACGAAAAGATCCATTTCCCCTGTTCAGTAAGGTGTGTTCCTGGTGAACCTCACACCCCCGGTTAGTCAGTGCTCTTGGTTTCCCTGGAGGAGGAAATCCCTGCCGATGTAAACCTGTAAAGCAGCACATTGTGAAGAGAGCTGGAGCAACAGCTCGGGCCGTTTGTGGTGAACGCAAAGACACAAATCCTCTGGGAGGCTGCAGGCCATTTATGAAGTAATAAAAACAAGGCTGCCCAGCGGTCAATATATGCAGACAGCTCTGCATCGACAGATATAAACACAAGCCAAAGAAGCCGCCGAGCACCTTAAAGGAGAGTGTTTGTGTGTTCTGACCCCAGCCTGCTGCTGCAGCAGTTTCACCGCAATTACCAGTGAAGATGCTCCTTTTGGCTGGAGAAACTTTCTGATTGTAAAGCCTTTCTGCAGCCATGTAAAGGCGTAGGCCATCAGAATGTGTGAGAGTGGGCAGACAGAATTGATGTTTCTCGAAGGAATAGCAATTTCTCTCCTCTCTGCTGAGTTGGGAGAGGGCCGGCTGTGATTGGTTTTTCCTCCACATCCCTTCATCATAATAACAACTTGATTCTGGCGTCTGAAACACACACACATGCACTCCTCCTCCAGCCCTCGCCACATTACTAACTCCTGTTGTATCACTCCTTTAAATACCCACACAATAAGCCCACTGCTTACCTATGAACCTCATCGCTTTGATAGTTTTTCTCTCCCTTTTTTTGCTCATTTAGATTTTCTCTATCTATTGTTTTATCCATTATTTCCTTTTCTCCATTCTCATTTCTTCCTCCCCATCTTATAACCTCCTTTTCTGTCTATTTCCTCTTTATTCTTCTGCTCTCTTCGCCTCATTGCTCTCCTCTCTGTTCCTCTCCCTCGAACTCCCGTTGATTCATTAAGCAAAAATGCAAGTTATTAACGTATCAGTTTGAGGTTTTAGGGCCGTTTCTGCTTATTTAAGAAATTATTGAGTCATCTTTTTCACGTTAATGTCCCTTCATTGTAATTCTCTTAGGTTAATTTCTTTCTCACTTTCATCCATCAGCCTTTCTCGTCCTCTTTTATCTTATTTTCCTTCTACTTCCCTCTCACACCTGCCGGGCTTATCTCGTCTGTTTTTCTCTCCTCTCACCTGATATTTCTACCTGGGGGTTAAAACTGCTCCAAATCAGAGTGCCGATTCCTTTCAAAGTTGTTTCTTAAACAGAGTGATGTTAGTATTAAAGCTCGATCACATTAAAGTGTTGTTTTAAAGTCCAGACAACCCCTTTTTCATCTTGCTATCCATTTTTTTTCGTTCATCCACCACTGAAACAGTCTTGAATGCAGCTGTGTGTGTTTCTGCTGGCAATCAGCTTTGCTTATCAGAGCTCTCACACGGGGGGTGTTAACTCAGGCTTTCTTTCATGAATATGTCAGTAATTACGGTTTTACTGTTTCGCCTCATGGACGGTTTGACAGGACACAGAACGGTTAGTTCGTCCAGATGGAAGAATATAGAAAAACTCACATGATAATCATGATGCAGTCCATAAGCAACTGAATATCCCATAGTTCTGCTGCTATAGGCTTAGACTGCTGGGGGACCTCATCTGTCACACCTTTCCTCACTTTGCCTCCTGTTTAATTTCTCAAATGATTTTATGTCCATGTGACATTATTGTGGTCATTAACTTGTGTTTCCCTGTTCCAGCAGGAATCCTTTGAAAGGTTTCTTCCTGGTTCTGCCAGAGGTTTCTTCCTGGTTCTGCCAGAGGTTTCTTCCTGGTTCTGGTTCTGCCAGAGGTTTCTTCCTGGTTCTGGTTCTGCCAGAGGTTTCTTCCTGGTTCTGGTTCTGCCAGAGGTTTCTTCCTGTTAAAGGGAGTCGTTCCTTTCCACAGTCCCTCAGGCTCAGGACGGGAGATTGGACTGAAGACAAGTTTCGGTCCAATCTGTTGGTTTCCTTAGCTCGGATATTATTTTTGAATTGGCTCCATATGAATTAATTGGATTATGATTACAATGAATTGAATTCCAATTGGCTTGAATTGGACTTTATTACTTAAGTGCCTTGAGATGACAATTGTTGTAATCTGGCACTATATAAATAAAACTGAATTGAATTGAATTGAATAAAAAATGCTTTGCTATGCTAGCAGTGATATGTTGAAGCTAACTGTTCCAGCGAGCTGAAAGCGAGGTGTAAATAAATCAAACAAAAAAAGCCTTGAAAGGCTCAGCTGATCAGAACTTATGTTCAGATTTAAGGAGTCGATGCTTGAATCTTCATCAGGATTGATTTTCTTTCCTCAGCAGTTTAAGTTCCTCTTGCATCATTGATGTATGACCACCAACATGTCTGAGCTGATCCCACTCTGCTGCTATAAGGGAGAGAGCTCAGTTATCTCAGAGCTTTCATCACAAGTGGCAGAGAAGAAGATGAATAACTGACTGATAAACTGATGCAACATTATCAGCACCACGTTATTCACGATGAAAAAGATCCGAAGAATCAATAAATCTTAGTTCGTAGTGTCCTAAAGAGTGTTTTGATGGCAGTGACCTCATTCCAAAAGAAGTTTTTATGTAATTTGTCAATTGTTTAAATCTGTATTCAACAAACACGAGTCATAACAATTATTTTCAGTGTCTCAACTAATGTAAACAAATCTAAAGTTTGATTCAGCAATACACAAAAAAACAATGTTAGACAAATTTATAGAATAAATTCTGGAAGATTCTCCAATCAGCAGATCACCTGGTGACCGGTGAGGGTGTCAGGATTGGGTATAAAAGGAGCTTCCACCAAAGGTTTAGTCTTTCCTACAAGGATGGGTCCAGTTTGTGCCAAACTCCATCAGAGAATCACTTCTAAAGATTATTTTCCACATGTAAGATTGTAAAGAACTTTGGTCTTTCAGCATCTACACAGCAAAATATTTAGAAAATATCCAGGAAAACTGGAAAAATCTCAGTGTGGAAAAGGCCAAGGACAGAAAGCCCTGTTGGATGAGCTCGGAGCCCTCAGGCAGCACTGCAGGAGAAACCGTCAGGCCACCATGATCCATACAGCCACATGGGCTCAGGAGGAGCTGGGAAAAGCATTTCCACTCAACACAGTCCACGGCTGCATCCAGAAATGTGAGCTGAAGCTGCATCACACCAGCAGGAAGCCATATATCAGCTCTGAGCAGAACCACGGCCCAGTTCTCTGGACTCCAGCTCATCTCAGATGGACAGAAAGACAGTGGACACGTGTTCTGTGGGCAGATGAGTCCACGTTTCAGCTGCTTCTGGGAAAAACTGATGAGAAAGAGCATCCAGCTGTTCTCAGAGGAAGGTTTAAAGCCAGCGTCTGTGATGGTCTGGGGCTGCATCAGAGTCCATGGCATGGAGGGCTTCATCTGGGTGAAGGTACCACTGATGCACAGCTGGATGTTGGAGTTCTGGAGAGACAGATGCTGCCATCAAGGTGCCGTCTTTTCCCGGGAGGTCCGTGGTTATTTCAGCAGGACGATGCCAGACCTCATTCTGCAGGACTTCCAGCAGCTTCAGACACACAGAGTGTGTGAGCTCGGCTGCCTGCCTGCAGTCCACATCTGTCTCCTGCTGCAGATGTTGGAGCATCATGAAGAGGAGAACCAGACAACAGCAACCAGGAACTGCTGAGCAGCTGGAATCTGGGATTCAGCAGGAATGGACTCAGATTCCTGTGAAAAACTCAGTTCCCGAACCTTTAAAAAGAGTCATTAAAGGAAGCTGAAGGATGGAAACATGAGTCTGGAGCAGCTTTCACTGAGTGTTGATGCTGCAGATTCTACGTTTGGTTAATTTATCTGGACTTATTTCTGTTAAATAAAGGTTCAAACTAAACAGAAGTTACAGATTTTAGTTTTTGTTGAAACTTTCTCAGACTTAAGAAGTTTATTTTCTCAACTTTTAAGATTTTAAGTTAATTCTGAGCTGAAGAAGATCAAACTGCTGCCAGTTTATAACACATAAAACCACAAAGAATCGTCCTTCAGCTCCATCGGATCAAAAATCCAAATAAAAAACAGAAAAATAAGAAAAATCTCGTTTCAGAAACGCTGAACCAATTGGCTTTCACTGAGTGTTGATGCTGCAGATTCTACGTTTGGTTCTGAATGCAGTGAAGCTGGTCGGAGAAGACTCTGAACTAACAGACACTTTGCAGGAATGGACTCAGATTCCTGTGAAAAACTCAGTTCCCAAACCTTTAAAAAGAGTCATTAAAGGAAGCTGAATGCCTGCAGTCCACATCTGTCTCCTGCTGCAGATGTTGGAGCATCATGAAGAGGAGAACCAGACAACCAGGGACTGCTGAGCAGCTGGAATCTGGGATTCAGCAGGAATGGACTCAGATTCCTGTGAAAAACTCAGTTCAAACCTTTAAAAAGAGTCATTAAAGGAAGCTGAAGGATGGAAACATGAGTCTGGAGCAGCTTTTACTGAGTGTTGATTCAGCATGAAATGAATAATGGTTCAAGGTTTCATCTTTTCTAGAACTGGAATTGGTAGAAAATAACTCTCATTGTGCTTTAATTTCTATATACTGAGTCTAACTAAGTACTATACTAAGTCTAACTGCCAGGAGACACTGGAGGTGACTGTGGCGCGGTGCCTATATCTGATCAAATTCTTTGCTATGAGGTGAGGGAGATGTGAGCTACCTGCAGTAAACCTCCATGACTCTGAAATCCAAAGAAATTAGACCAAAAATCTGCACATTGCACTGATGTTCTGGCAGTTCTCAAAGAGTCTGTGTGCTCAGGCTTTTGCAAAGATACAAAAAACACACATTCGAGGTGATCTGAATAATTTAAAAAGGCATCTGCACCCACAGTGAGGCAGAGCAGTGCCTCTGAAAATGAACCCGTATAAAGTCTTGGTCTTAATTGGCAGAATAAAGTCCTCTGATGTAGCAGCAGAGCTTTTAGTTCGAACATGCAGTGTGCAGATGGTCTGCTCAGTAAATGACAGGAAAACAGGTGTTTATTAGTGAAACTGAGCTTTAATGATTGAGGAATGATTTGAAAAAGAGAGCTCTTATCCATTAAACTGCAGTGCATGCTAAACCTACTGCTTGCACCTGCTCAGCTCACCCCACCTCAGCAGATATCACACCCCGGTTTGGATCAGGCCGAGGAGGTAAATGTGGTTCACTTATCTTGCTTGTCTGTGGTAAAGAAAGAGGTGTTGGCAGCCTGCGATGAGCCTGAGGGTTTCATTAGGCGATTTCACCTCAGGTTAACGGCGCTTATTCTGCTGTGTGGAGGTGAAAGCCTCATTTTCCACCGCAGGAGGGTTAAGGGTCAAGATTCGGCCGTGATGGTGTTGGGATTAACAAAGAGTGTGAAATTGATATTCAGCGTACCTCTTCTGCAGAATAATTCTGAAATAAATTGAGGAAATACTCCCATATGCTCTGTCTGTAACTCCATGTTTTTCTTGCCCTGAATACAACACTAACTAGAGGCAACTGTGACTTTCATTCCCAACTCAAGCCTCACGGTGATGGAGAAATGCCTTGTGGAGCACAGCTGAACAATAATCTGTGTGGCAGATGCACCAGAGAAGCACACAAGTCATAAAAACAAGATATCTGCCACAGGCCTTGCACTGAATCACTGCTCCAAATGAGAAATATATTTATAAATCAGAATTTGCTCGATGGAGCAATCTGTGTCGATGAAGTCAAATGAGATAAATTCTTTCCTTCAGTGTGCCCTTGGAGAATTATTACTTAGGGATTTTCCCCGATGATGGCCCATCCTGATTGATTTGTAATAAATGTCTTATTGAAGGACACTGGCATGCAGAAAAATAAGTCTGTTATTTGTTCAAATGGCAGTAAATCATCTGAAAACCTCTAACGTCGATGAAATCAGCAACAAATATGAGCTAGATGGGCTTTAAGGTCCAGAATGTGCATTTCAAAGGATTTTAGCAATGCAATGTTTTTGTTAGATGGGGAAATTAAACCAAAATATAAGATATGTACACCCTTTTTTACCATATATAATCCATATATATAATAATCTGGTCCCTACCAGGTCTTAATGTAGGTAAATATAACCTCAGATGTAAAACTACTCTGTGTCATTTATTCATTCATAGAACAAAAACTTCCAGAGCAGCAAACGGACAGAACTCCTGCTTTTATAGAGCTGCTCACACTCACTGATGATCAATTAATCAGAGCATTGATCAGCAGCAGCTGGCTGCTACTTACCCTCTTAGTTCCTGTGGTAGCAGTAAAGGTTCACTTAGTTTTTAAATTTAAAAATATGACACAGTGCTTTATGTCACACCTCATTTAAAGTTAAATTAATGCTTGGTTTTAAGATCTGGTAGATGATACCCTGTGTAATTAGGCGTATTACTCAGCTAATTTATCTTCCTTCGCTGTAGAATCCCTTCATGTGCAGCTGAGTTTCTCCAGCTGACCATTTCTTTTGTTTTTCCTCGACAAAACCTTTGATATTAACAGTTTTTCAGATTTACAACTGTTCAGCCATTGATTGAGTTGCAGTTCTTTTGCTCTGTGCACGAACAGCAGATTCAACAGATTCCAGAGTTCTACATTAAGACCTGCAAGCATCTCCCAACAGAACTCCAACAGAACTCCAAGTATGGCTGTGATGGCGATGAAAGTCTTCTTCTTTGATTTGTCAACTCGCTCTCTGCCTCCTGACGAATCAAAACACAGAAAACAGACACGCTGCAGAAAGAAATAACCACTGAGGACCAGCAGGAAGAAATATGGGATAAAGGGAATATTAGGGACAAACTGAGAAGTTACACCAAGCTCTACACAGACCAAATGCACCCAATGCTGGTGTTTCTGATCCTCACTCCACCTGACTGTCATAGTCCCAGGTAGCTGGTCAGGTTTATTCCTAAGCATTTAATGTTGCCACCAGGTAAGGGGGGGCGTGCATGTGGGGATGCAGCCATCCAATCCTCCACTTAATGGCAGGATGGTTGATTTAGCCCAGTTTATTGAGTAATCTGATATTTCTGAGAACGGATTAATGAGCTTTATGACTTCTTGCAGGTAATTGGATGTGGAGGGAGGAACAATGAAATGTGATCTGCACACAAAGCTAATCTTGTGATGGTAATTGGAAACACAGATGCCTTGGATGTTGTGATTCTGAAGTATTATAACTGCTAAAGGTGCCACGAATATGGCAAATAGTGATGGAGAGAGTGAGCATCCCTGTCTTGTTCCTCAATGTAAAGCGAATGGTTTTGATTTTATTCCATTCCTCATTATATAATTATTATTATAGACAAGAAACATCTCAGAGATTTCACAAAGGTGTAAAGTGTTGATCTAATATATCTAATAGAAAACACCTTCATTGGGATTAAAACAACCACAACAGGTTATATAAGCAATAAATAAAGTACTGTGCTTCTGTCTTGAGCCTCCTCAGATTTCTTTTTATATTTCCAGGAAAATAAGTGATGCAGTGATTTACTGAAGGCAAAAACTCAGCCTGAACCCTCTGAGACGAGCTTTCTGTCATTTCTTTAAGGAGTCTTCAGGAATAGTTCTCCAGGCTTCTTGAAGGACATCCCAAAGCTCTTCTTTGGATGTGGGCTGCCTTTTGTTCCGTTCTCTGTCAGATGATCCCACACTGCTTCAATAATGTTGAGGTCCGGGCTCTGGGGAGGATTCATCTCTCCATAAGACCTGTTGCCACTGATTTTCAGTCCACTTCTTGTGTCATTTGGCACAGCTCAGCCTTTTCTCCCTGTTTCCCTTCCTTAAGAAGGGCTTCTTGACAGCCACCCTTCCATGGAGACCATTTCTGATGAGGCTTGGGCCAACAGTAGATGGATCAGCTGAAGGTCCAGATGCATCTCTCAGGTCCTGTCAGGTCACAGCTGGATTTTTTCCTCTTTCTTAAGGACATCACTTTCAGATCCCGTTCATCTGCTGGAGATAGTTTTTTAGGCCTGACACTTCTTCTTTTGTCCTCCACTTGTCCAGTTTCCTCAAATGTTTTAAGGACACACCGCACACCATGCTGAGATATGCCAAGTTTTCAGCTAATAGCTCTTTGGAAAAGTAAGTGGTGACTCAGTTTATATCGAAATATAAACACAGAACACAGATTCTGAGGCAGAAACAGAGTTTTTTTATCAGTTCTGAGCAGCTTTAAAGTGAATATCTGGTCTGAGCTCCTTTATTCTCCAACTCAGCCTGAACCCTCTGAGACGAGCTTTCTGTCATTTCTTTAAGGAGTCTTCAGGAATAGTTCTCCAGGCTTCTTGAAGGACATCCCAAAGCTCTTCTTTGGATGTGGGCTGCCTTTTGTTCCGTTCTCTGTCAGATGATCCCACACTGCTTCAATAATGTTGAGGTCCGGGCTCTGGGGAGGATTCATCCCTCCATAAGACCTGTTGCCACTGATTTTCAGTCCACTTCTTGTGTCATTTGGCACAGCTCAGCCTTTTCTCCCTGTTTCCCTTCCTTAAGAACGGCTTCTTGACAGCCACCCTTCCATGGAGACCATTTCTGATGAGGCTTGGGCCAACAGTAGATGGATCAGCTGAAGGTCCAGATGCATGCATCCCATTTAGGATTTAGTCTCCTGGCACAAACCTAAATATTTCTTCCCATAAGGGTTGTTGGCTTAGATTTTCAACAAAATCTCATTATGAAATTGAAACTTAAACTGATGAAATACAGAAAGGAACACGATCAAAATCGGTTATTTTTCTTTCAACAATAAAACTTAATGGAGTTGTTTTGGCAGCATGCAGATAACAGTAATATTAATGACTTCAAAGCAATCAGCATGAAGACTGGAAAACACTCAAGGCTCACTAACGCTTGGGCTTTTTAGGGAGCGAGACTCCCTCTAATTTGCTTTCAACACATCAGTAAATATTTTTTTACAATGTGAATAAACCGATTTGTTTATTAGAAACACTGATGTAAAAAGAAAAGATTGTCGGGATGTTTAAAGACTTTTACTCAAGAGACTAAAGCTGCTTCTTTCAAATCCAGAAAGTTAAAATGAGTGAAGCGGGACACAGCATCAAAGCTAAGCCTGCACCACTGAGAGGAAAACGAGCTGAGTATGAAAAATCGTCCCGCAAATCCAATTATTTCAGGATTGTTTCACATTTCTGCTTCGTTCTACCTGTGGCAGACTCATTGATTACTGATGCTGGATGCAGAGGCAGCAGGGCACATTCATTAGGAATAATTCATGTGCTTATGCCATCAGTGAAACACAAGGTGCAGCGTTACACTTCATGTCTGAGCAGGAGGAAAATAGGTTACTCTTTAGATCTGCTGAGTTCTGCAGATTTTAATACCATAGTGTGAAGAACAATGTGCAAAGCTGCTTTTAGTCTCCACATTGCACATCATTTGAAAGAAATGGTGCAATGAAACTGATGTTTTGTTCGGTCTGTACATCTCCTTCTCATGTAATCAGTTCAGAGTTCATCGAATAAAATAAAGACTGTGTTATAGATATCTGCTGCTCTGCATCACGGCTGCAGATGTTAGCTCATAGCTGCTGTTAGCTCATGGGGGGGCTGTCGAGGCTTCTGTAGCACAGCTAATTTATGACAGAAAATGCCTTATTTAGAGGCTGTTGTCTCTCTGGTGCTCGTGTTGTAAAACAAACTTCAGTTTTCAGACTTCCTCCTTATTTTAACCCGTTTTACTGTCAAGAATACATCAGGAAGGTAAGAATGGTAAGAGAATGGTACATTTACAGCCAAAACACCACACTATATCTGTGTCTTCTCTCTGATCTGAAGCTGTTGCATTCTGTTGCAGATGAATGTTCTTGAGACCACCCAAAAAACACATTTAATTACCTTTTTAGGCTTTTTAGGCTGCGGATGATACATCAGGAAGGTGTCTCTGGTCTTATGTTTCTGTGTTTATCAGACGCTTTAATCCAAAGAGACTTACAAATGAAGATATAACAGCTTTATAAAAAGCTAACAATAAGCTACATAGAAGGAACCCAGGAGTCCGACTCTGTCAGAGGTGACAGAGTAGAGATAGGGTGCAGGCATAGAGGGAGGTACAGGGTAGGAGATGCTCTCTGAAGAGAATGAATATTACATTTCAAATCAGTTTTATCTAGCCAGTGTAATTTGATGAATGTAATCTCAAGGCACTTCAAAGATGCAGTCCAATTCAAGCCAATTATAAGTCATTGTAATACGATCATATTCCAACCAAATCAAATACATTCAATTCCAAATGAGTCCAATTAATGAAAATTGGCTGAGAAATTAAAATTCCAACGTTTCTCCTGACAAAGTTGGTTTGGTGTCATCTGTTTCAGGGCGGCAGGCTGTAAGTTATAAGATAGGATAAACTCACATTGCTACCATGCTAAGGACAGCAGAAACATGACTAACGGATAAAAATCAGGTATGATGTTTCTGTTTCTGTATTTATCAGACACTTTTATCCAAAGAGACTTACAAATGAAGATATAACAGCTTTATAAAAAGCTAACAATAAGCTACATAGAAGGAACCCAGGAGTCCGACTCTGTCAGAGGGGACAGAGTAGAGATAGGGTGCAGGCATAGAAGGAGGTGCAGAAAGATAAAGTGCAGAGATAGAGGGGGTAGGGAAGTACAAGGTAAGTGCTGGGATAGGAGATGCTCTCTGAAGAGCTGGGTTTTCAGGAGCTTCTTATGTTTCTGTTTATGTTTATGCATTCAGCACATAGACACACATTAGACGTCAGCTCGTCCTGACAACCTTAGAGGAAGAATTACAGGTAGAGACCTCAAACTGGTCAAATTCAGCTGGTGACATTTGTTCAGGGAGCAGTTCAAAGGTTACAGTTTGCTTGGTTTTATATTGACATTTTAATAAATGAGTAAATCGCACTTGTACCTGCCTTTGTGATGAGTTTCCTCGCTTCACAAATCAAATGTCAGACTGTCATATGCTTTGCTTTGGGAACAGTTTAGACGAACAGCCTTGAATTGGATTATATTAACTTTTCAAGGAGCTCCGGCCGCCATTTTGAAATTCTTCATCAAGACCATGATGGGGGAGCCATTAATTGTGGATTTAATTGGATTATAATTGCAATTAATTGAATTCCAATTGGCTTGAATTGGACTATCTTATTTAAGTGCCTTGAGAGGACATTTGTTGTAATTTGGCGCTGTATAAATAAAACTGAATTGGATTGAATCGCAGTCAGCAGACCTAAGTTGATTGAGCACAGATCAGTGTGCTGCCTGAGTTTGGTTGTCTCTCCCTGCAGGATGTCCTGCTTCTCACTGCTGCTGTACCAGAACATCATTTATGTTCTGTGGCAGGCAACCAGAGGTGGAGTTTCACACCATCTGGCTCTCAGTAAGGGCCGAGCTGTTGGATCAGAGGACACGGTTAACATAGAGCAGGATTGGCTGAGTCTCCCACTGGGGATTAACGGATGCTCCCAGTCCATGATGCACACACTCTGGGGTAGCTTCATTTTCTTATTGGAGACACGAGTGACAGGTTGTGTTTCCTGTAAGGTGGAGGCTGAGCAGGTCTGACGGTTCAGGTTCAGGTGACTGCAGAAACTGTTCAGGAACCTTTTCAGTCGTTCATATCAGACGCCACATGACAAACAATGTTATTTTTATCCAGTGATGGTCGAAGATGTTCTTTAAACAGCTCGTTTTGGGTTTTTTTTATATTTTATGCTCATTGACTTTTGGAAAGAGCTCAATTTTCTTCTTTTCAAACTGTTGCATCGTTGTGCAAATTCTGTTAGCTGCACTTATGCTACAAACTCCAGCGGCTCCAAAACTTAGGTAGATATTAGACTCTGTTGTCTGCTAGAAAGATAGCATTAAGAAGAGTTTTTAACCCTAACCCTTTAAGCCTCAGACTAAGGTTTCGTATCTTCCCACCCTTTCAGTTTTAAAACCAGAAATAAGCAGGAATTTGAGGTCCTAAACTTTGGAGCAACATCCAGATGTGCTGAATGTGTTTGTTTTAAATGATTACTAAAAAAAACTGTTCATATCAGCTCATTTTTTCATAAATATTCTATACTTGCTCCTATTTTCAGTCATGTGCTCCTGACTGATAGTCAAATGTATGTTCAGTGTATCTAAATATCTGTATTTATATGCATATGAGCCCATTTGTGAAGCCCTTTGACTGTGTTAAAGGAAATTAGTATAAAAGTATAATATATTAGTAAAAAAGAAAAACATTATGTTAAAACAAGAAAACACTGGTGTTTGCAGCACTAGAAAAATGCATCATTTGGATGAAGAGCTACAGTCGGAGAGGAAAAGAAAAGGCAGAATGTGACTCACACGTATTGGCTGGCAGCTCTTTCTCTCCAAATGTTATTGTTATTTCAGTCTCTTCTGCAGGCTGATGAGTTCATTCCTGCCTTTGAAATGCTGCAGACAGACCTGCTGTGGTTTAATGTGTCTATTTCTACAGAGATTACACAAGTTTGTGGGTTTTTTTGGTGCCACAGTGATGGTGATCCATGGAAAAACACAGCGCTGGTGGATAGTTTCTATGCTGTCAGAGGGAAGTTAACACAAGCCATGCTGATACTATAAAGAAGTGACTACGTTACCACTCTGCCTCTCTCTATCTTCTATTTGTTGAGAATCCCCATTCAGTTGAAACGTTTACAGCTGAAATAGCCAAATATTAGATCCAGTCTCTGTAGAACACATTAAAGATGGGAGCGGCAGTGTTGTCTGCAGTTGGTGATATATTTGAGGCATATTGCTTATCAAGCTTAGATATTGCATCAGTGTGACAGTATGATCAATGAGAAGACTGTTTTGCCTTCTTTTTATCACTGAACGTAACAAATATCATTTCACCACATAAAACAATGTTTGGAGAGTCACAGATATGCAAATATGCAACAATGAGATTTGTTCTCAGCCGTGAAAATGTCAATAGATTTAGAGATTTAATAGCACGACTTCTTATCTGACTCCAAATGCCAGTGAATGTTGTTCTTAACCCTGTGTTGTCCTATTTTCCTCCACTGAAGGATTAATGCTAAGACAGAATAACGTGATGCAGTGCATGAGCAGAATGTGCAGAAATCCCACAGAGCTGAAAGCGTTTCTCTATGAGAAAGTCATCTTTACAAGATAAAGTTTGATGCTCAGGGTTCTGACCCTCCTGTCGAGTTGAGATGTTTTGCCTTGACTTGAAACATTACTCATCGGTTTTCGTTCTAAACTTGGTATGATTTACTTCAAAACAATCAAAATACAGAGAAGAAAATTAATATCAGTGTTCAGAATGCAGCAAAAGCAACAAATAGACAAATAGATGCACGCTGAAGTAGACGTAAAGACATTTTTATGGTTAAGATGTGGCGCTCATGCTCCTTTGTAACTCTATCTCAGACCAGTTTCTTCTGAAACTGTTTCTACTGCAGCATCAACTCCTTGTTGGTCCTGTTTAAGTCAGGGCCTGGAGGCGGGTTTATGGTGTCCAACCACATCTGGTAGAAAACCGTGAGTGCCATGTTTTAAAGAAGCAGAGCACAATGTTGTGTCCAGTCTGTTTAATTCAAGAGAGAATAATCCCAAACTGAGCTAAAACACGGAGACGCAGTAGGCAGCAGTGCAGGAGAATGAGCTCACAGTTCCTCTTCTTGTTGTTTGGGAACGCTGCCCGATGCACAGCAGGCACCAGCATCATTTTCAGCGTTTTTAGTACAGATTATAAATGATATTTGTCTTTTTTTCTATTTTTCTTCACTAGATGTTGATCCCACTCAAAATAAATACTGTTCAGTGTGAGGCTTTGCAAAGAAATTAGAAATATCGACTTCTGTTTATGACAGCGTTGATAAAACTAGACTAATTATATCATGACATCGGTTTGAAGGGGGATAGAGACCAGAGGGCTGCATTGGGCGGGACCCAACTCAAGATGCAAAATCAATGCATTTCTATTATTGTGAGGGCATAAATTCTCAAAGTTTTGCGGGTGCAGGTGGGAGTTGGATGAAGAAAACAGACCCGCGCAGGGCTCTAATAGAAACCCACTCTGTACCCCTGCACTGTGGTCCTCTGACAAAGCTGGCAATACGCTCAAAGACTTTTACGTTTGCAGACGTTTACTATGATTTGATGAGGCTCCGAGTCGGGTCCGATTCAGCTCTGATTCGGCTCTGATTCGGCTCCGATTTGGTTCTGATTCGGCTCCAAGTCGGCTCTGATTTGGTTCTGATACAGCTCTGTTTCGGCTCTGATTCGGCTCTGATTTGGTTCTGATACAGCTCTGTTTCGGCTCCAAGTCGGCTCTGATTTGGTTCTGATTCAGCTCTGATTCGGCTCTGATTTGGTTCTGTTTCGGCTCTGATTTGGCTCTGATTCGGCTCTGATTCGGCTCTGATTCGGCTCTCATTCAGCTCTGATTCAGCTCTGATTCGGCTCTGATTCAGCTCTGATTCGGCTCCAAGTCGGCTCTGATTTGGTTCTGAGTCGGCTCTGATTCAGCTCTGATTCAGCTCCGATTCAGCTCCGATTCGGCTCCGATTCGGCTCTGATTCGCCTCTGATTCGGCTCTGATTCGGCTCTGATTCGGCTCTGATTTTGACTCCGAGTCAGCTCTGTTTCGGCTCTGATTTGGCTCTGTTTCGGCTCTGTTTCGGCTCTGTTTCGGCTCTGATTCAGCTCTGATTCAGCTCTGATTCGGCTCTGATTCGGCTCTGATTCGGCTCTGATTCGCCTCTGATTCAGCTCTGATTCGGCTCTGATTCGGCTCTAAGTCGGCTCTGATTTGGTTCTGATTCAGCTCTGATTCGGCTCTGATTCGGCTCTGATTCAGCTCTGATTCAGCTCTGATTCGGCTCTGATTCGGCTCTGATTCAGCTCTGATTCGGCTCTGATTCGCCTCTGATTCGCCTCTGATTCGGCTCTGATTCAGCTCTGATTCAGCTCTGATTCGGCTCTGATTCAGCTCTGATTCGGCTCTGATTCGGCTCCCTGGCAGTGAAAGGTCAAACCAGCTCAGCTCCAGCACTTCCACTCAGTCCTAACGCCACAGAAACAGGATCTTCTTCACGTTACTCAGTCCCGAAGGACAGATTAAAGATGAGAGGTTGTTTGACTGACAGTCAAACTCGACTCCCCGTCCCTTTTTCCCTTTTCTGATGTGGTCGACCGGCAGCTTCAGCCTCATCACATCAACCGCTGTAACTTCACATGGAAAACAGTCGTTTTTCTCCACTGTGCTCGTCTGAAACATTACATCATACTTGGTGGTAAATTGCTCCCATCATTATCATTTTCACCATCTGTCTGGGTGGTGAGATGTTTCTGGAGAGGGTGGCACCGAGGATACCGTGTGTGTGTGTGTGAGTGTGTGTGGCCTTTGCTGAAGGAAACCATGACAACACGGTCCATCATACTCAGCCGGAGGTGTGTGTGTAATCCTAAAACTGAATGTGTCTGGCTGCGGTTTGTATTTTGTGATCTCGTGTTAATGTGTGTGTGGGAGACGGGTGAGAAACGAAATAAAGCTTGTTTCTGTCTTTGTTGCCTTTGTCCTTCCGCTTTTCACCTCTCCGTCTCTCTGAGGGCCAACAGAGGCATCCTGGGCTTCTGTGATACCGACACAAACACTCTTTCTCTTCTTCTGTTGTCCCTTTCTCCTCCCTGGAGCACATTTTGAGATAAACATCCTCCCTTTGATTCTGTGCTTCACACTTGTTGTCCTCCTCTTTGTCTGGGACACAGTGGAGCTGAGAATGACACCCCCTGTTTATCTCACTTTTTAATATATATAGAGATGAAATACACTTCCACAATAGTTGTTGTACTCTCCAAAGGGCATTCATTTTGACTTTCACTTAAATGTCAGTCAGTTTTCAGGTACTTTATCCTGTCAACAGCCTCTAAACCCAAACAAGTCTGGAGTGTAGGGGCAGTAGCAGTTCCTCCATCTGCTTTTATTTATTTAACTGCAGTCAGTATGAACACAAGATGTGTCTCGGGTATGTTGTGCTTTGATTTTACATAGATTTGCATATATGGGCCAGTCTCCCCTTAGCATAAGCTAACCTGTGTTTTACATGCCTGCATATAAATGTGCACTTATTCTCAGACTATATTGAACAACAAACACATCAGAATGCGCTGCAGAGGCCCCAGCCGCCAACATCCCGGGTTTGGATGAGACACAGAGCTATTTTTTTTGGATTGAAGACAAGTGCTTTGCTTTTTTTTTAAGTCAAAATGCTAACAAACACAGCGCTGGTCTTTCCTCTGGGCAGTTTAGACAGTTTCCCTGGGTGCAGAGTCAAATCTGTCAAATCTATCCTGACAGATAAAAGCCAACAGGCTCCCAGTTAAAAAACAACCAACAGGATAAAAGAGGTGAAATCAAGACAAAGGTAGTCATCTATGCTTTAATATAGTGAGTGTGTCTTCTCTTATTACTGTCCCACTATAAGGTAACAACATATATGAGCTAAAAAAGCTGTGGAAGGAGACTGTTTCTGTTTTATATGACGTTAATTTGAGGAATGTTTGTGTTGTTGTTCACATCCAAGACAGTTCACAGCTCATTTAATTTATTTTCTCTACAAAGTTTTAATTCACGTCTGTTTAGCTGTTTATTTCCTTCTGTTCACTGCTGTTAGTAACGTTACTTCAGTTGATCTCCAGCGATTCTGCTCTGCAGTAAAAAAATGGCATTAGTGTGAAAACTGAATAACTGGAGACGTATTTTAACATTTTCATCGACATCTGAAAGCTGATGAAGAGTCACATGATGGTTTTGATTGACTGTAAATCATTTAATGTCAATTAAAAACCTGTACATAAGGAAATGTGCCACCCAAATACATGGTTTTATACTCTGACGTGTGAAAGTTGAAGCATTTTTGATGCTATAAATAAGATTTCACGCATATCAATGGAATTTCTCATAGAATAACTCTAAACTTTGATATAATTCCTAATCTAATGTGTCATGTATGTTGTTATCTTAACTGTCGTCTCATTTCCAGGCCCTTTCTCTTATATCTACCATTCGTTTTATTAGTATATCCATCCATCCCTCCATCCATCCATCCATCCATCCATCATCCATCTATCCATCCATCCATCCATCCATCCATCATCCATCATCCATCATCCATCCATCCATCCATCCATCCATCCATCCATCCATCCATCCATCCATCCATCCATCCATCCATCCATCATCCATCTATCCATCCATCCATCCATCCATCCATCCATCATCCATCCATCCATCTATCCATCCATCCATCCATCCATCCATCCATCATCCATCCATCCATCTATCCATCCATCCATCATCCATCATCCATCCATCCATCCATCCATCCATCCATCCATCCATCCATCATCCATCCATCCATCCATCCATCCATCCATCATCTGCTGCTTATCCGGGGGTCGGGGGGGCAGCAGCTTGAGCAGAGAAACCCAGACCTCTCTGTCCCCGGCCACTTCCTCCAGCTCTTCCGGGGGGACCCCGAGGCGTTCCCAGGCCATAGTCTCTCCAACGTGTCCTGGGTCTTCCCCGGGTCTCCTCCCAGTGGGACGGGCCCAGAACACCTCCCCAGGGAGGCGTCCAGGGAGCATCCTAACCAGATGCCACCTCATCTGACTCCTCTTGATGCGGAGGAGCAGCGGTTCTACTCCGAGCCCCTCCCGGATGACTGAGCTTCTCACCCTATCTCTAAGGGAGGCCCAGAAGCCCATTTCCTTCGCTTGTATTCATGATCTCGTTCTTTCGGTCTCTATCCACAGCTCGTGACCATCGGTGAGGATGGGAACGTAGACTGACCAGTAAATAGAGAGCTTCGCCTTCTGGCTCAGCTCCTTCTTCACAGCGACGGGTCGGTGCAGAGCAACACTGCAGACGCTGCACCGATCCGCCGTCAATCTCCCGCTCCATTCGTCCCTCACTGTGAACAAGACCCCGAGATACTGGAACTCCTCCACTTGGGGAAGGATCTCATTCCCGACCCGGAGAGAGCGTTCCACCCTTTTCTGGCTGAGGACCATGATCTCGGATTTGGAGGCGCTTTTTCTTTGGAGGCGGGTTTCTTAAACCCAGAACTGTTTCATTAACACTGACACTGAGTTTTTTTCCTTAGCCAATCATGGTTCTATCAAAATCTTTAAATTCTCGATATACCTGCATTCACATCAACTTTTACACCGAGACCACAACAAAACAATGCATCTGCACCTATCTGAATCAGATATCATTGGTTATGATCTCATAATTTCCGGCTGAGAACCATAGTCTCGGATTTTTACATTATTAGTATCTGTCTATGCTATTCTGGGACGTTTGGGGGGAACCAGGGAAGAACTATTCAGCCTGTGGCCTCCTCTTTCTGGTCAGGACTTTAACCACCTGGAACCATAAACATAGAGCTTTAATTACCTTTTCTGTGGTATCATTTCAATGAGTGACGAATGGTTTGATTCTGTCACTGCGGTGAGTGTGTGTTCTGCTGATTATTCCTGATCGATTTGTCAACAGACACATAGAAAGGAAAACTATGCGAGGAAGCCGCTGCACGTATGATTTTATGTGCATCCCTGAGTAATAGCTGCTGCATATTGCTTTGGACCTGAACAGTATGCTGGCAATAAACCAAGCGCTTCCTCTATAGGTTCACATTCATTTTAATAACAGCATGGCTGCATGTAGCACGGCTCTGTGACAGGAGGTTTAAAATTAGGGGGAAAAATTGTTCTGCTGTGCAGTAATGAATTTCCGTGTTGCTTTTTCCCAGTTCGCTGAAAAATGAAGATAGTGCTGCTTCCATTAATTGCCTGTGGTGAAGGTACCATTGCAAACGGTTGCACAGGCTGATTTTGTCATTGCCGCAGCTGCTGTCTAACACAGACATTACATCACATCACTCACACTTCTCACCCAGCAGCTTCACTGCTCTGCAAACTCGGCTTCTTCAAATGCTAAAGCTGTGTTTTCCTATTTATCTAATTAAGTTCTCTTTTTGATATTTCTTTGCCAGTAAGAGACTCTATAATACATGCAGCATGGATCCTCCATGGTTCAAACTGTACACGGTATAAGCCTCGATACTCCAGAATCTTGCCTGTCCATCTGGTACCGTCTGGCTGGAGATTTGGCGTCTATATTCACACGCTGCCTCCATATTTAAGGTTGGTATTTACCTCCCACGTGATGAGGATCTGAGTGGAGTTGTGAAGTCTCCTGCAGGTGGGAGAGATGTCACGGATTATATTTAGGAAGCTCGTTTTCATTTAAGGACACAGCAATGCTTGTGGAATAAATTAGTTTATGAGGACACAATGTTTTCTCCCAAATACCTGCAGCAAAATTCATTTAAAAAGCCTGAAGAATTCTCTGATTAATATTTTACGATAGTTTTATTTGTAATAAAATCAACTTAATCTGTTTGGTAAACAAGCATTTTTACATTTTTACACCATCCACAATAAAGGAAAAGTTGGGATGGACAATTTAAGACTCACAATGAGGTTAGAACATCTTTATTATGCTGATTATAATCATGATTTAGAACAAGATCCATGACAGGCTGAGTTTCTGAGGAGTAAAGATGGGCAGAAAATCTTCAGTTTGTTCGAAAATGTGTAAGAAAATCATTCAACTGTTTAAAAACAATGTTCCTCAGAGAAAGACTGGAAGGGATCTGCATATTTCTGCCTCTACAGAGCAGAATATCATTAAAGCATTCAGGGAACCTGGAGGAGTTTCAGTGTAAAGGACGAGGGAGCAAGCCTAAGCTGGACCCCGTGACCTCTGACCCCTCAGACGCTGCATCAAGAACCGTCATTCATCAGCAGCTGATAGAAGCACATGGACAAGGGATTACTGTGGAAACCTTTGTCAAGCACCACAATACAGAGTTCCATTCACAAGCTTTACTGTGCAGGAAAGAAGCCTGATGTTAACCTCGTCCACTTCTCTGGGCTCGGAGGCGTCTGGGATGGACCGTCACACGGTGGAAACGTGTGCTGTGGTCAGACCCATCAGTATTCCACATCTTTGTTGGAAGAAATGGAGCAAAGAGCAAAAGCAGCATCCAGCCTGCTGTCAGCAGCCAGTCCCTGCAGCCAGGCTCTGTGATGGTATGGGGTTGGATCAGGGGGCAAAGCTCATTTCCACTTCTGTGACGGCAGCATTAATGCAGAAAAGCTCACTGAGATTTTACAGCAACATATGCTGCCTTCAAGGCCACATCTTTTCCTGGGACGTCCCAGCATTGTTCAAGCAGACCATGGAAAACCACATTCTGCCACATTCCAGAGGCCTGGCTGAGGAAGAAGAGGTACGGGTGTTGGACTGGCTGCCTGCAGTCCTGACCTGTCCCCAGCAGAGAAACAACCACCCCCCCGCACTGCTGCACACCTTAAGACCTGTTTAAGGAAGAATGGGACAAAATAACAGCTGGAACTCTGCATCACCTGGTTTCCTCAGAGTCAGAACGGCTTTAAGTGTTGGCAGAAGGAAACAAAGTGGGGAAAGATTCACTGTTTTCTGATCTTTTATGGGATGTTGCAGGTCTGAGGTGTAAAAATGATGTTTGTTCTCAGATTAAATGAAGCTGAACAGGAAATCTGTTGAGTTCAGACTGTCTGACAGGAAGTAAAAGTAAGAGAAAACATCAAAATAACTGATTTCTTCATCTGCTTTTGCAGAAAACTATCCCAAGTTTTTCCAATTTGTGGCTGTAAAAGTTATTTTAAGCCTTTTAGGAATGTTATAACATGTAAAACTGATCAGTTTAGTCTGTTTATGGGGTTGACAGAATGAGTAAAGGCTGAAAATCAACCCATACAACCACCCCCCCGCACTGCTGCACACCTTAAGACCTGTTTAAGGAAGAATGGGACAAAATAACCTGATTTTGAGCTCTATTATTTATGTGGTTCTCCTGGTCTGTGTCCATAACCAGGAATCATTTAAAATACTGGACCGGTTAAAGTTTGGCTTTAAATCTTGGAGCTCACTGGACATTATGGACGTATGACTGAGTTGTTTCAGTGTCTTTTACGAGGGTGGAAGAGTCCTGTGTGAGGAAATCTGATGACATTTGTCGGAAACTTTGTGAAAACTACAAAAACAACAACACATCCACTGCAGGGAAGTGAGCTTCCACTAAGATCTCTCACAGCTTGAAATTAAACGAATGTTGCAGCCTGCACAAAGGCCAGCAGAGTCTATTCTTTCAGTTCTCCTCTATTACACTCAATTTAACCAAACTTAAAGAGTCAGCCCTCTTTCCTGCCTTCTTCCGGTTGTTCTTTCCAACTCGCTGCACAAAGCAAAGCCTTTAAATGCCCTAAAGGACTAACTGTGCTTTGTTTGTACAACTGATGATTTCAAGATGTTTTGTCACTGTGTCATTCATTAGTTTGTATTAGTTTGTATCACAGTAAGAAACTTGCACTGCATGCTAATCCGGCCATCTTGCTTTATGCAGTGAGGGAAAAACTATGCATCAAATCGTTCACCTGCTATGACTCACGATGTAAAATTCCTTCACGGTTGAGAGATCTTTGGAAATGTAAAAATACCTGAACTACTTCCAGTTAAGAGCATCGTGCCTGTATGGGAAAAAAAACAAGACCCTCCAGCTGAAATGGTTGATTAAGTCAATGTTTATATCCCTCAGTACGGCTTAAAGCAGTGTCCTGTGAAGTTCCGTCCCGAGTACAACTCGTATTACGCAATTCCACATCATGGCAGACACCATTCTCAGTGCAAAGTCCTCATAAGGAGAAAGGAAGAGGCTGCTTACAACCCTGGACCTTGGTTGGTGTGACATGCTCCATAATAACACGTTAAAAACACCTTTGTCTCCTCCTGGTTGGGTTTAAACGATAACATCACTTCCATCCCTCCATTTTCGTCAGCTTATCCAAGGCAGACGCTTTAACTTGGTTGAGTTAAAAGACAATCATGGTTAAGGCTAAAATAGATACTCGGGCATCATTTTTCTGGTTGCCTTGGTTACATGTAAACAAAAACCTTACTTGGTGCATTCTTATACTTTTCCGGCCCTCGTGGACACGATCATGGTTGCCATTTTTACCCTTAACATATAGTTTTGCTGAAGCTTGCTAGTTCTTTGACTGTAATTATGAAGCATATCTGTGTATAACTCCACATGAACATGAAAGTGGACAAAAAAAACAAACAAAAAGAAGCATAGATTTGCTTCATATGGGATGCCGACGTTGTAGTCTCGTGAAAACGTACCATTGGAGCTTTGTGACTGGGTTGTGCAAAGAGAGATGACTCAAAATGAAACATAAGGAGCTCCTTGAGGCAACAAAAGACAACAGACAGCTGGGTGTGGAAGAGCACAACAAGGAAGTGTAACGAGCAAATGTACAGATTTATATGCATCCACAAACACAATGGTGTGATATACTAGTTCTTTAATATGTTCTAATCTAGTATTTGTTCTGTTGATTTGCCTTTATGTCTGTGCTCTGTTGTCTTTCCATTCCACCTCCACCAGGAAACAAGGCACAACTTGCTATTGCAGCATTGAATTATGATTTCATCAACCGTCCAGCAGCCAACGAGACTGGAGGAGAGTGGAAGGAATAAAGCTCCAACCAAAGGAAGATGTGCAGGGGCCAAAGGTCAGATGGCAAAGCCATGCTCAGAACCCAACTGATGCTGCCCATTTCCTCCAATTCAACATGAGAACGTCATAATAAGTCGTCTCCAGGGAATGTAAAGACACAGCCATGTCAGAGGAAGAGGGATGGCAAATAACCGCGGTTTGATCCTCCATATTTTGAGTTGTTCAGCAGGTGTGACTAAAAGTATCTGAGCCGTAAAAGTATATGACGCCCCAACAGTCAAAGCTCATCAGTGAGAATTATAATCCAAAAAGGAACTTAAGTCCAGGCCAGGGATGAAACCACAGACGTTTCACACACTGAGCAGGTTTTCCTTTCTTATCAGATGTGAATATCATCTAAAAATCTAGTCATGGCTCAACTAGAAGAACATTTTCCCAACATCCAGTGCCAAGGCTGTAACCATAGTCATGTTTCCATCCAAAAGTGATTCGAATCATTGGGAAATGTGCATTAAAAGAAATTTGAATCAGGTGCATTTCCATCCAGCACAACTGATCCAAATGAATGGGTCGTCCTCAGCTTTCTGCAGAGCTTACAGACCCGAACCATTCATTTGAATCAGGTGTGCTGCAGCAGGGAAACATGGAAAACATGCAGGGCAGGGAGCCTTGAGGACCAGGATTGGGAAACTGCTATAGTTACATAATCTGGGTCACCAAAACACTGAGCATTTTAGTTTTTGATTCATATTCAGAAGAAGAAATGAAGAAAAGGTTTACAGAAACTGCCACCGATAAAGAAAACGCTTTATGTGCCTGTTTCAAAGAAGAATGAATTCACATAAGGGGGAATAGAAAGAACTTTCTGAAATGATGAAATTTCCCAGATATTTCCAGGGATTAAAGTATTCCCTGAAGAGTTTACTCCATTTTCCTCTTATGGATGTCCACCACAGTTGTTGTTTTCCTCTTTGAGGTTTATTTCCACTGAGGACAGCTACTTCTTCCACTGAAATTACAACAATTATCAACATGCAGCAGCTCAAAGCACCACCTCTGGTGACAATACAAGCGTTTTGAATCAGTCGGTCTAATTGGTTCATCTTTTTAGGCCTTTTAAAGGATTTCTTCAGATTTGCTTCACCAGTGAATGAAAACCAGTTAGATTAAATGACAAACTGATCATTTTTTGGCTCTAACTGCTGTAAAACACTGACTACTCGAGTGCTTCACACAAACCTACTGCAAAATATCCTTTTAATATTCACAGGATTAGGTGAAAACCAAAGTAAAGTAAGTCTTTAAAAAGAGGAACGTTTTTAGGGCGTTTAGTGTTTAGTTTCTGTTGTGAACACAACCCAGTTTTCTGTCAACTCTGAGGTCATTTTATGAATGCAACTCAGCAGACGACTCTTAGAGAGCGAGCGCGCTTAGTCAGGCTCCACAGATAGATGCTGAAAATGCAGCGTTAGGAATGCTGCTCCAGGTGCAAAGGTTGTGCAGCAGCTGCTGTAGCAGAATGACCAGAGTGAAAATGTGGGTCTGGAGTCCGAGGAAACAACACACAGTTTAGTCCAGTCAGCATTTCAACTGCAGCAGCTCCTCTTACCCTCACTAAAAACAGCGTCTCACACACACAAGCTACAACACTCACACAAACCTGGGTTGTGCTCATGATGTAAATGTCATCCACTCTTCTGTATTCTTCTTCTCTTCTGTATTTACTCTCCATTGCTCTACAGTTGCATGTAAATATTAGTACTTGGTTTATTGTTTACTTATTCTTCATTATTTGTACATATGTACAGACTTTTATGCTTGCTAAAGAGCTAAGCTAACTTGGGTCAAATTCCTTGTGACCAATAAAGCTGATTCTGACCCACAGAGCCTGGATTCCATCATCCTGGAGTCAGTCTAACGCAGGGATGTCAAACTCCGGTCCTCGAGGGCCGCTGTCCGGCAGGTTTTAGATGTTTCCCTGCTTCAATGCAGCTGAATCAGATCAATGCATCATTAGCAGAACTTAACAATCTTTCGAAGAGATCCATTTAATCTGAATCAGGTCAGGTGTGTTGAAGAAGGGAAACATCTAAAACCTGCAGGACAGCGGCCCTCGAGGACCGGACTTTGACATATGTGGTCTAACGTCACATTTAGAGACGAGTTAACAGTCAAGAGAACTATTGGAGTTCTCCAAAGTACTTGGCAAAATGATCCCAGAAAAGATTTTCAAGGAAAAAAGCCGCAGACTAAATGTTAATGAACGTGACGGCTGGTGGTTTGTTGCATTTGGCTCAAACTACTTTGATTCACAACATCCAAAGACAAAGTAAGTGCTCTTTGCTTACATATTCTCCCTCACACCATCTCTCATACAGAAACTTGGTTATCAGCCTAAATGTCGCAGTTTAGCCGAGTTCAGCGGACCATTTCGGTGTCTCATGAGATCCTAAAACACCACTCGGTGTCATACTATTACTGGAGATTCTAACTCAAAGTCAAACTGATCCAAAACCAAAGGGAAACATAACTTGGAACCCTTTAAAAATACTGTCCCTACATCTCGGTAAAAACATTACTTTCTGTCAAGGTTCGTGGTGCGGGACCCAGATCCAAAAAAAACTTTATTAACAAAAAGGCACGAGGCAAGAACAAAGGACGCGGCTGAGCCGGTTATCAAAAATACTTAACGGTGAAACTATGAGGAAAAAACCTGTGCTGACGAGACTGTGGCAAAACGTGGCCTGAAAGGTAAGGTGAGGCTTTTGCATGAGTGAACCTGGAAGCTGGATACTGTGGGGAGGTGATTAGTGATGACGAGCAGCTGTGGAGCGAAACAGGTGACGTGACGGGAAAAAAAAACATGACAAGAATAAACCAAGACCTGAAAACATAAGAAAACAACCTGAAAACATAAGAAAATAACCTGAAAACAAAACTCAAAACGTGACACTTTCATTGAATTGTTTTAAACAAAGAAAGCATCTCGGACCGTAAAGGAACAGCTGGAGCTTCGCTTGCTTTATCCAAAGCGACACATGCACTCATATCCCAGGTAGGCAGGTAGCGTAACGGGGGTCTTGCCTGAGGACCCCTACTGGAGGTAATATCTTTCATGCCAGTCACCCACATGAAGGGCAGCAATTATTAATATTACTGTGATGTTGCTGCTCCAAACCCAGCCCACCTCTCCCAGCACATCCACCTCCAGACTGTGAAAGAAGTGTGACATTTACTCATCGGTCTCCGCTTTATTGGTACAAACATTTTCTGAGGGACGGGATGAGGACAGAGTGTAAATCAACATTTTAAATGTGAGTCTGACTGAGCTGCCCTTTGATAAGGCAGGGAGCAGACAAAGCGTTGTCACTGTGCACAGGCGCCCTTTCATTACTTAAGGACAGAAGAAAAGCAACGATTACCTCATTCAAACAATATTTGGTTAAGTGACAGCTGGATAAATGGGAAAATGTCTTTATTTTCTAAAACTCTACTGAGATATGAAGCAGAACAGGCCTGTGTTTTTCTTTCTCCAAAATTCTCATTTACCGTATTTTCTGCACCGGAAGGCGCACCTAAAAGCTTTACATTATCACAAAAAATTACAGATAATTACAGATTCCAAAATCTCTCACGGATACCGCCATTTTGAATTAACCACGGGGATTCATCGGGGCATTAATCCCCCTCCTTCGCGCTAATCACCGCCACGTTCACTTTAGCCGCGCCTCTTCGCTCTTGTACATTGGAAATTAACGGCAACTGGCCACTTCCGGTGTGAATCCAGGGTTTAGTCGGATCCCAGCCATTCACTCTGAATGGGGCGAAGATTGTATGGAGCTCGTACTTAGCGATTGAATCGTGTCATTAATGCATCATTGATGCTTCTGCCCATGTCCCAGTGAGAGCCTGTTCTTGCAGACTGATGTGCAGTTTATAAGTTTATAAAGTGTAAAAACCACCAACAATGTTGTCCTTGACCGTTGGACCATTTCCAGCTGACTCAGGGACGTAAAACATGCACGATGTGTGCTGGCAGCCATAAACCAATCAGAACATTAGATAATACTACGCCTTATAATCAGGTGCGCCTTATTTATGGGTTAAATACAGATATGGACCCATAACTGAGGCTGCGCTTCATTAATCAGGTGAGCAAAATACGGTAAATAGAAAATACGGGTTTGATCCATCAATCCTTTTTGCTAACGGCTTTCTGGCTCATCCACAGGATCTCCAACAACCACCTTGCTCTGTATACACCTTGTTCTTGGAGGGATCAACCACTACTGTGGCTCCGTCAAACTCTGACATGATGAGCAGAAACAACTCATTGGACCTGTTAAATTTGGTATTAACAAGCGGGACAAGTCTTAGTTTGTGTGTTTAAACCTGGCCTGAAAGTGTGTTCCCACATGGATCCTGAGTGACCAGAATGGTGAGATCTCAGCTACTTGTTTGAGATACAAATGAACATGTAGCCTGGAGACACTATCAGCTGTCAGCTGAGCAACAAACAGGGCAAAATACGGATTTTTCTGTTGAATCACAAATACATTTCACAACTGAACTATTTTCAGACATTAACACATTTCAGATTAAGCAAAATTTGAGTAATTTCAGAATTATTTTCAAACATTTCTGTAGCAGATGCGACGTGAGAGAAGAAGAAGAAGAGCATAGATAACAGATTTATGACTCACTGCTGGGCCATCAGCTGTTTTCTTCAAAATGTCATTATGTAGTAGGTTATAGTTGAAGAAAATAACTATTTTCTACTTCAGGGTTACATTCAGTCAAAGGACAGTTTTCTGGTTGGGTGCATTACTTGGTTAGAGTTAGAAAATGATCATGTTTAGGTGTAAAATACTGTAAAATACTGTAAAAAATACTGTAAAATACTGGCAACATCTCGGTTATTGTTTAAAAACAACATGGTCAGGAATAAAATACATTCTTTATGCCACGCCACAGTCACCTTAATGGATGCCGTTTTGACTTTAAATGCTGTTGTCATCAACTGCTGAGGGTTTAAATGACTTTTATTATAGTTATAGGTCGTTATAACCTGCATGAACCCCTGACATTGCTTGTGGGATGAGGCCAAAGACTCAAACTGCCAAAGCATCTCAGGGGGTTTTGAAGGTGCTGAAGTGTAATATCCGAAATATATTGATTCAGTTAATTGATCTCAACTTAACTGAGTTTCATTCCACTTGAAACAACTAAAGGCAGCTTCAGGAAAGGGTTTGTAATTCATTATAAATGTGGAAACAACTTATTTGCTCATGTCAGCTGATATCAGGGAGATAATTGCCTGCAAAAGGTTCTGAATAAATTATCAAAACTTAACATTTAATTCATACTTAATCATTTGCATGAATTAATTTGTCTAATTACAGTTTAAGCCCCTAAAATTTTGATTAGATATTAAAGAGAGTAGAATTAAAGGCTGAATTTCAAACACATATTCATGATATCATTTTATTTCATTAGGATCCAAATATTTCTGAACCTGGGGGCCTCAAACCGGCTCCTGTGCACGCATTCGTGCAGAAGTGAGGCGCATAACTTTACTCCCATCAAAGTAACGCACCCACAGTCCAGACAAATTAGATTAAACACACATTGAGCCTTTTTTTAATCCCGTCACACACCACATCCTACTGAGAAAAAGACAGAAACTCAGACACTAAAATGGCAGAAACAGACTGAAAGAGTTTGAGATGGAGAAGGCGGGAGTGGCCAGATTACTTGGTTATATCTCCAGTCCAACGTAATTACCTCTCATCCTCCTCTTTAACACCCTCCTTATCGTCAGGCTCTTCGGAGACAAAAGGCACAGCAGCTTCAGAAACTGATGCAAGCCTCTTATGTCCTTTCTCAGCTGCCCGGCTTGGACAGCGGCAGGACAGATGGATGGAAGAAGAGGAGGGTTAAGAAGAAGAATGTGAGCAGAATGAAGCTGAGGAGAACCTGTGAGGGTTGATGTGAAGAGGAGAAGCTGCAGGCTGTTCACAACAAAGATGAGGAAACAAAAAAAGGAGGCAGAGGAGGCTCACAGCAGTTCAGTTACACTGTTAGGGGTTAAGAAGAGAAAACTTTTAGCATCTTTTAGCATCTAAAGGCTAAAATGCCATTGATCTGAGATGTTTCCTTGGGTTAATATGAACTTCTCCTTCCAGGAACAAAGCTGAGGAGGAGGAGGTGTGTCATTCGGAAACTGGCAGCGCTCTTTTTATACACTTTTTATATTTCCGTCCCGTTAATTGCTCTTTCCCAGATTCCCTCATCTGTTTCACTAATTATGCTTTATGTCAAACAGACATCGACATGCAAAGAAATGATGCTGGTTTAGGATAATTAAAACGAATTCCAGAAAGTAGTACGACTCATGCGTAAATGTCATGATAGCTTCAGTGAATTAATCTCTTTTGGAGCCATCTAATATGGCATTTGTTTGTTTTATTTGGATTTACTCATTTGAGCGAGACACTATATTAAACAAAGATTTAGTTTCAGTGTGTTCAGCATCACAGATCCATGAGTTGGCTTTTCTACGTAGATTTCTGCACATTCCTTATAAAAAAAAAACATAATTACTGTTGGAGATGAGGATAACACACTGAAAACACCGTCAGTAGCATTAAAACTGTATGCAGAGCTGCTCTCTCACAGAAAAACACAGGGTTACTGGGGGCAGCAGCTGTCTGGGAAATGTTTAAAAGCATATTTAACTGCTGTCATCGTACACCTGTTCCTGCATTGAGAGATCAGAGTCATGGCTGCCAATGTAACGGGGCAAAAAGTGCTCATTTTATTCACAAATATCACATTTTATGGATTCAAAATACAAATAAGTTACAAGGAGGCTCTTAGAATAGCTTTACTGTGGTATTTACCACTGAATTAGACACTTTTTAGGTTGTGTTGTGACTAAAGGACCAACCCAGTCTCACTCTGCTCCCTCCACAGATGCAGCTTAAGTTTAATTGACCTCCTTTCTTCAAAGCTGTTTCTATGGGATGATGTCATCTTTGTGCATCTCGCTGGCACTTACCTGGCCACAAAAACAGGTTAAAGGGGACTGTGGGAGGACTTGTGTGTGATCAGTAGACTTTTCTACTTCCCTCCCACCTGCAACTCCTTAATGAGTTCTCATAGGTAAATGGTTAGGGTTAGGCGTAAAAATCCCGTGGTTAGGTTTAAATTCTTGAGCATCATTAGGGTTAAAACACACGGTGAGGCAGCCATCCTCCTGCTGATTTGCTTCCTGCTCTGGTTTTCCTCAACACCTGTGGTCAACCAGTTGAATGTTCCCTCACGCTGTGCATCGAGCCTCCAGTTTGTGTCACAATCCGCGTAGTTTTGTATTTTTTCAGCCACCAGCTCCACGCCCATCGCCGTGTTAATTCCCTTCAGGTGCAGCCTTTCAATAATCACTACCCCCACAGTATTTAGTCTCCAGGTTCCTTTCAGTCCTTCTCAGTTCTTCACTGTGTCACCGTCTCCAGGCTCTAGGCTTTTTCCGTGTTTCTACTCCCCAGTTTTGTACAATTTAGTTTAGTTAGTTCTCTTTTTTGTGTTTTCTAGTCTTTTAATTCCGTGTTTCTCCAGCTTTGCTGTGATTTTAATTTATATTACAATAAACCCTTCAAGTTTCCGTCCAACTCCTGTCCCGTGTCTGCATCTGGGTCCTCCTCCTTCGTCTCCATGGCTAAAACCCTGACAGTTTTTGCCAGATTACTCCACTTTGTTTGCACCAATGACTGCCTTCTTGCTTTTAACCCTGGTCTGAGCTTGTGACTGTAACCTGTCCTGGTGTCCTGCATCTGGATCATTCTCCCCTCGGTAAAACCCACAGACAGGAATGGAGATTCAAAGAGAAGCAGAGGATCGATGGAGAGAATGAAGAAGTTAAGCTGGGGAGGAATGAATGTGGTGTGATACAAAATGCATGAAGTTTCAGTGTTCCAGCTGCAGTAGTAGTTAATCTTTTCCATAATTCATTAGGTGGTTGAGTTAGATTGAGATTTTATGAGCACTGATTCTAGTCAAATGGGTTTGATTCCATTAGAGCAGACGTTTTACAGAATCGAAGACTTTTTATTTCCAAAATACATCCAACTTATCCTTATCCTGCATGCTGAGGGTAAACAGGGCCTTTAAATACAGATAATATTAAAACTCACTTTCTATCCTTTAAGCAAATGAAATGAGAGTAAATTCACTGAGATTTACTCGTCATGCCAGAGCGGGTGGAAAGGCCAAACGAAGTAGATTAAAATTCTAGTGGTTCCTCTCTCTTCCATTATTAATGTCAGCAGCTGTTCTGTTGTTCAGGCCAAACTGAACCAGAGGAAGAGAAGAGAACCGGAGGAACCACATGTTGAAGCTGGATTTTTACCAGAAACTGTTGCTTTTTGTGTTCATCTGCAGTTTGTGAAACTGTCACAAAAGCACAGGTGAACAGTTTTAGATGTGTTTAACTCAACTATAACAAGTAGTGTTGCTTTACCTTGACTCATGGCTTGTTGTACTTGATCAGAAACATGTGATCCCAGCATCATATCAAATATTTTGTGTTTTAGGGCAAATTTGGCCCCATTTGCATCTTTTTTTACATTTTTAGCGTGACTCTAAAACATTGTATTTCAGCAGGAGTTTGTCTGGCTTGTTCTTTTTCCTCTGCAGAAGCGACGGTGTACAGTTCCGTGTCACAGCTTGTGTTTCAGTGGCTTAGAGTGCAAAACAAAGTGATAGTGGAAAACCCCGTGGCTATCCTGGTCCTGGGGTTTCTGCAGTGCATGTCTTTTATTTCTAACCTGTTCATCTTACCAAGCTTGGAAAGACGCTGCAAAACAGAAGCAACACAAACCCAAAGTCTTTTGAGTAGGGAAAGTATGCACAGTTAGAGGGGGCGAATCAGGCTAAATCGGGGAATCATTCGTTCTTTCCATTTTCAATTGGCAATCAGAAAACCAAAAATTTGTTTTTTGTTTTTATTATAACACCAAAAACAAAAAAAAAATGCATGTTTTATCTTCCGTATTGTTCCACGTATGATCATGAAAAAGGTATTAAAATGCAGCTTGTGATATCACTCAGAACATGAAAGAACTTGTACAAAGATACAAAGCATTTAATACAGTTTCAAGATTCAGCTAAAAAGGGATTCAGGGTGAGATCCTTTTGAGAGGTCCATGCAGCCATTATTTACTTTGAACCATATAGGGTCGGAACAGTCCTGTTCTGGTTTTCCCCAATACTCTCCTGAAAGAATGCGTTGTTTGTTCAGCTTAGTTAGTACTAAGCTATTAATGCATTTACCTAAATTTATGGCACAGGTCTGTGGGAAGAGGGGCTGAGAAAACTCCCCCAAAATGCTTTTGTGGGCAAAGGTGGTTGTAAATTTCTCTTCTTTGATGTAGAAATCCCCCATCTGCTATTTCCACACTGACCGTCCCCACAAAAGAATGTTGGAGTCATTTAAAATCTTAAGTTTGTATTAAATTCCACACTTGAGTTCGCTACATTTTTCATATTTAAATTTTAGGCTCAGATCAAAAATACGAAATGGAAAAAAACGGGACAGAATTTGACTTTAATGATCACTTTTATTGTGTAGAAACACCATTCCTCCATAGATGTAACGTAGGAGCGGGTGGCACTTTACCAAGATGACCGCCCTGTAGCCACGCCCCCTCTAGTGAGTCAATCGGACGTCTATGTATATACGTCCAGAGTGGTGTAAAAAGAGAGTGTAGACCCTCCCATAGACTTCTATAGAAAGAAAGGAATGCAGAATAATAATAGTAATAATCAGCTTGTAAGGCACTAATCTCTGCAGTCAGACTTGAAGGCAGCTGAGTGAATAATAATAATATGCAATATGAAATCATCATTAGCCCAATAATTAGCCTGCAAGGCACTAATTTCTCCAGTCACTCTTGAAATTAGCTAAGAGAATACTGAAAAAATATGCATTTTGTATCAACAAATTAGCTATGCTAACATTAGCAGTAACTTGCAATTAAAGATTTCAAGCAGCTCAACTAACCAGTTTATTTACAAAAATACACAGCGTCTCGATGGGTGCCGATTGATTGTGCTGGAGCTCGCGATCTGATTGGTTGTTGTTCGGTGCTTGTGCAGCATCCCAGGCTAAGTAGCCTGACCAAACTTACGGGTCACCAATTAAATATTAAAATCAAATTCTGTCCTGGTGCCCGTTTTTCCATATCGTATTTTTGATCTGAGCCTAAAAGTGAAATATGAAAAAACAGGCTTTTTTTTTTCATTTTTGGTGTTGAAATTAAAAAAAAAATTAAAAATAACCAATCAATTTTTCATTATTTGATTTTTGATTAGCAATTGAAAATGGAAAGAACGAATGATACCCTGATTAGGGCTGAGAGGAATTCTCAGAGGAATATTTTACAATTATGACTGTTGACTTATGACCTTTTGTGACAAAACACCATCAGCCAAACTTGTTTTATTCAAGCTACACACAGAATTCAAACCTGTAGCCTTACTGGGGGCTCACACCAAAAGCGGCGTGAGCGGCCAGCTGCCATTCATTTTCAGTGTAAGCTGGCGTTGTGAGCTTCAAGAGTTGAGAAAGGCTCAACTTTATGCAAATGAGAAGTGAAGCGACGCGACGACAGCCAATTAGGGCCGATCTGGATTCCGACGGCGAGAAAAAGGCGGGGAAAAAAGGCGGGAAAAAGGCGGGAAAAAAAGGCGGAAAAAAGCGGAAAACGGCAGAGCGCAAACACAAAGAAACACAAAGAAGGCTGCCAAGAGTACGATCCATGGTGAAAGAGGGAACCGATGTATGGATGGATTATTATATATATATCTGCTAGTTGCTATACATATAAGCCCCGCCCCTTTGGCCGCTTCCGGCGGCAGAAGAAGTACAAGCGGCGGGTTGTGCTTTTGGTGTAGCTCCGGTTAGCCTCTGTCAGGGCCTGCCACAAGCTAGAGTAAAGCATTTTTGGTGTTAAAATGAAAAAAATAAAAAAATAACCAGTCAATTTTTCATTATTTGATTTTTGATTAGCAATTGAAAATGGAAAGAACGAATGATACCCTGATTAGGGCGCTCTCCAGCTCTCAAACCAGGATGCTGTCTGACAACATGACTGAGAGGAATTCTTAGAGGAATATTTCACAATTATGACTGTTGACTTATGACCTTTTGTGACAAAACACCATCAGCCAAACTCGGGTTATTCAAGCTACACACAGAATTCAAACCTGTAGCCTTATGGGGGCTCACACCAAAAGCGGCGGGAGCGGCCAGCTGCCATTCATTTTCAGTGTAAGCTGGCGTCGATGAGCGGCGCGTTGTGAGCTTCAAGAGTTGAGAAAGACTCAACTTTATGCAAATGAGCAGTGAAGCGACTTGACGACAGCCAATTAGGGCCGATCTGGATTCCGAAGGCGGAAAAAAGGCGGGGAAAAGGCGGGAAAAAGGTGGAAAAAAGCGGAAAACGGCAGAGCGCAAACACAAAGAAACGCAAAGAAGGCTGCCCAGAGTACGATCCATGGTGAAAGAGGGAACCGATGTATGGATGGATTATTATATATATATCTGCTAGTTGCTATACATATAAGCCCCGCCCCTTTGGCCGCTTCCGGCGGCAGAAGAAGTACAAGCGGCGGGTTGTGCTTTTGGTGTAGCTCCGGTTAGCCTCTGTCAGGGCCTGCCACAAGCTAGAGTAAAGCATTTTTGGTGTTAGAATGAAAAAAATTAAAAAATAACCAGTCAATTTTTCATTATTTGATTTTTGATTGGCAATTGAAAATGGAAAGAACGAATGATACCCTGATTAGGGCGCTCTCCAGCTCTCAAACCAGGATGCTGTCTGACAACGTGAATATTTTACAATTATGACTGTTGACTTATGACCTTTTGTGACAAAACACCATCAGCCAAACTTGTTTTATTCAAGCTACACACAGAATCAAACCTGTAGCCTTAGCCTCTGTTAGGGCCTGCCACAAGCTATAGATGATGACATTGTATTACAGCTGATTCCCAATTAGAATCCTCCTGTCAAAAATCATCAAACACTGTTTCAGAGTAATTTGGGTGCTCTTTTTTGTGTTTGTCTTTAAGGCATTTCTGCTTCATTAGACAGTTTACCGATGCAGAAGGAAACGACAGGTTACAAAGGCCACGGGTCCAGGGAGACAAGGCATTCCTTGTGCTGGCTAATTTGAACACTTGGCTGCATGACAAAAAGTGTTTTTGTTGAAAAGTTAGGCTTTCTTCAGAGAATAAACTTGTTCCCATCTGTGGCTCCAAGCTGCTGGCATCACACAGCCTGAATACAGGTGGACTATATTCTTATTCAGTTTGCATCGCACTTTTCTTCCAAACCACAGCTCTTGTCTTTGTACTTCTGTGCACACATTTTCCCCCATAATTCACAAGTTTCTTAAGTAACACTGAAGTTTTCATGAAGTCTGAGTCTTGAATGAAGCATCTGTTACATTTTTAAACTCATGGCTCATTCTTGCTCTGTCAGCCCCAATAAATACAATTCCTACAATTTGGAAATTGCTGGTTTAACTCCTATTTTCCCAGTTTTAGAAGTCTTCGGTTCCCTGTACAAACACCACATTGCCCCCAAATTAGTTGTTTGATTTTAAGTAGCTTTGACTAAAAGTCTCTGAATATAATAGAACTTTTAAACAAAACTTAACTCATTGCACCCTGAACTCTTTCCTCTGATAGTGGACTTGTGTCTGGGCTTATCCTGTTGGATTTCTTTGCGCATTTACAGTCGATTACAGGATGCTATTACAGAGATTTCAACATGTTATTGGGATTAAAGGAACTGCATTCGGCTGGTTTAAGTCATATTTATCGGATAGATTCCAGTTTGTTCTTGTAAATGAAGAATCTTCCTCGCACACCAGAGTAAGTCATGGAGTTCCTCAGGGTTCTGTGCTTGGACCGATTCTTTTTACTTTATACATGCTTCCATTAGGTAACATTATCAGACAGCATGGCATAAATTTCCATTGCTATGCTGATGATACTCAGCTGTACTTATCTATGAAACCAGATGAAATCAATAGGTTGGTCAGACTACAAATATGTCTTAAAGACATAAAGACGTGGATGGCTCTGAAATTGTTGTCTTTGCACCTGAGGATGTACCTTCAGGGTGGAACTGTCTAGCTGTAAAGTTTCTCTAGATTCCTTCTAGTACAACAGGGAGGTTGTGGTTCCCAGAGTTTCTAAAAGCAGAATGGGAGGCAGAGCCTTCAGTTATCAGGCCCCTAAAAGCAGAATGGGAGGCAGAGCCTTCAGTTATCAGGCCCCTAAAAGCAGAATGGGAGGCAGAGCCTTCAGTTATCAGACCCCTAAAAGCAGAATGGGAGGCAGAGCCTTCAGTTATCAGGCCCCTAAAAGCAGAATGGGAGGCAGAGCCTTCAGTTATCAGGCCCCTAAAAGCAGAATGGGAGGCAGAGCCTTCAGTTATCAGGCCCCTAAAAGCAGAATGGGAGGCAGAGCCTTCAGTTATCAGGCCCCTAAAAGCAGAATGGGAGGCAGAGCCTTCAGTTATCAGGCCCCTAAAAGCAGAATGGGAGGCAGAGCCTTCAGTTATCAGGCCCCTAAAAGCAGAATGGGAGGCAGAGCCTTCAGTTATCAGGCCCCTAAAAGCAGAATGGGAGGCAGAGCCTTCAGTTATCAGGCCCCTAAAAGCAGAATGGGAGGCAGAGCCTTCAGTTATCAGGCCCCTAAAAGCAGAATGGGAGGCAGAGCCTTCAGTTATCAGGCCCCTAAAAGCAGAATGGGAGGCAGAGCCTTCAGTTATCAGGCCCCTAAAAGCAGAATGGGAGGCAGAGCCTTCAGTTATCAGGCCCCTAAAAGCAGAATGGGAGGCAGAACCTTCAGTTATCAGGCCCCTAAAAGCAGAATGGGAGGCAGAGCCTTCAGTTATCAGGCCCCTAAAAGCAGAATGGGAGGCAGAGCCTTCAGTTATCAGGCCCCTCTCTGTGGAACCAGCTGCCAGTTTGGCTTCAGGAAGCAGACACCCTCTCTACCTTTAAGATCAGGCTGAAACTTTCCTTTCTGATAAAGCTTATAGTTAGGGATGGCTCAGGTGGGCCTGAAACATCCCATAGTTCTGCTGCTATAGGCCCAGCCTGCTGGGGGAGCTCCCATGATGCACCTCTCCTCCCTCTGACATCATTGCTGTCATTAACTTGTGTTTCTCTCTCTCAGCAGGTATCTCTGGCCTGGTGTTACGCTGCTTGTTGTCCCCTCTTTCCTGTCCTCTCAGCCCCAGCTGGTCCAGGCAGATGGACCCTTCCTGGTTCTGGTTCTGATGGAGGTTTCTTCCTGTAAAAAGGCAGTTTTTTCTCTCCACAGCCGCCTCATGCAGCTCAGGACGGGGGATTGGATCAGAGGAAAGTTAATCTGTTGGCTTCCTGAGCTGGGAAACTGTCTTTAATGGGCTCTGTGTGAACTGGACTAATTTGGAATTTAATGAACTGGATTTAATCATGACTGAATTACCTGAAACATCCCATAGTTCTGCTGCTATAGGCCCAGCCTGCTGGGGGAGCTCCCATGATGCACCTCTCCTCCCTCTGACATCATTGCTGTCATTAACTTGTGTTTCTCTCTCTCAGCAGGTATCTCTGGCCTGGTGTTACGCTGCTTGTTGTCCCCTCTTTCCTGTCCTCTCAGCCCCAGCTGGTCCAGGCAGATGGTTCCTTCCTGGTTCTGGTTCTGGTTCTGATGGAGGTTTAAAAGTGAGTTTTTACTTTTCACAGTCACCTTGTGCACGCTTAGGATGAGACTTTTGGATTGAAGAGAAGTCTCAATGCAATATGTTGGTTTCCTTAGATCTGAAACTTTTTATTGGGTCTGTATGAATTGGACCAATTTGAAATTTAATGAATTGGATTGGATTGGATTATGATTGTATTTGAATTATTCTAATTGGCTTCAGTTGGACTGCATCCTTGAAGTACCTTGAGATGACAGTGTTGTGATTTGACGCTATATAAATAAATTTGAATTGAATTGAACTGAACTTCCCTTTACTTTTCAATTCATGACGATGAACTCAATTGTCTCCTGCTAAAAATGTGGAGCCACTTCAGGGAAGACTTTGGTCTACATGGCCTTTCCATCCTCTCCCCACAGCAGGTGTAACTTCCATCTTAACAACCTCGGAGTATGTGCCAATAACTAGACTTCAGAGTAAATATATGAGCTTTAAGCAGAGCTGCATTCTTCCATCTGTGTAATGTTGCTAAAGTCATGCTGAACAGCTGATGCCATTTTAGCTGGATGTCCCAATAGTTCCCTAAAAAATCTTTTAAATGATCCAAAGTGCTGCTGCTGGAGTCCCGGAAGGTACTGCCAAGACCGATCACATCTCTCCTGCTTGGGCTCCCTGTAAAATGTAGAATTACACACAAAATTCTCCCTTTTACATACATACAAGGCCAAGCTCTGACTCATTGTTCCTTATCACCCCACAAGATTACTTTGCTCTCTGCATGCAGGCCTACTTGTTGGGATTGGGAGGCATTTGGTGACCCTGTCTGTGTGCTATTTGTTTAATATCCCTGTTTTTGTCATTTCCAGACAGTTAAAACTGTTTCACATCTCATTGTCATGCTTGCTGAGGGCTGTTTTTCAGTTATTACCCCATTCCTACCCCGAGGAATGTGACTCTGGCCTGACAATCAGAAATGTATCACAGCAAATTAAATCAGATTTGTGATTAAGTTGTGAAAATCTTGGTTCCACACTGTCTCCAATGAAGTTAAAGTAAGTGTAATGATCTCCACTTTTCTGCATTTTCTATATTGTCACAACTTTGTCTGATTTGAGGATGTAGAAATTTGCATTTGTTTGCTTCTCAGTTTTGTGTCATGAACTGAAACTGCTGAAAACCGGTCATCCTGAAGTACAGGCCATTCTGCAGCTCCTTGTTTTCTACCATGCTGTGCACAGCCGTCTGAAGTGCACGTGACACATCACCATATGTTGATCACACCGGTGTTAATTTCATCATTTACATCAGCTGCAGCTGATTTAATGTGCATTATTTCAGGCTGAACACGGCTAAATACCAAACCAGCAGCGGCGGGAAGTCTTACCATTTTGGATTTCTAGGATTAAATTTCTTTCTCTCCTGGGGGTGGGGGCTTTGACTTCCACTGATCTATCCTCGTGTTTTCTACCAATGCAACAATCTGTCATGTTAATCTATGCATTTGTGGCATGTGTGCTTGTAGGTCAGTGATTATACTTTGTGCATGAGACAAAGGGAATGAAAGATAAAACACGAGAGATTGTATATATTTTTTTCATTTTCTTTTCCTTTGGTCACCATCTTTTGAGGATTCGTTAATCTTTAAAATCATGACAGTGTGAGGAAGCAATACTCAAGATTCCCTTATCTATTTACGCACTTTACTGTCAAATTTACTTTCTGCTTCCCTTTTTGTCCTCTTATGATTTCTTGTCAATGCTTTGTTCGTTGCTGTTATTTTAGCTTCCTGCCTACATGTTTCAGTCACTGACTCATTGGTTTTCAATGTTATTTTCCCTGGGAAAGGGTCTGATAAACCGTTTCCGTTTAAGTTTCCGTTTTCGTTCCGTTTTCTTCCAAGCAGCCAGACTTTTATTGTAATTTTTTAAAGTGGCCTCGAGCAATTGTAACACTTACCTATGAGTTATTCGAGTAATTAGATTGACACCTATAGGGATGAACCAGTGTTGTGTCGACACAGAACAGACAACTTAGCAAAGAAGCCATTTTAAACTGGATCTTTAGGCACTTTGTCACAAAGACACATCATTTGTTCCCATTTCTTTAGTTGCATCTATGAAAAACAGCAAAGAAAACACAGTTTGACAGACAGAAAATAGGATTTCTGCAGCAACAAGGTGATTCCCAAAGAGCTATTAGCTGAAAACTTGGCATATCTCAGCATGGTGTGCAGTGTGTCCTTAAAACATTTGAGGAAACTGGACAAGTGGAGGACAAAAGAAGAAGTGTCAGGCCTAAAAAACTATCTCCAGCAGATGAACAGGATCTGAAAGTGATGTCCTTAAGAAAGAGGAAAAAATCCAGCTGTGACCTGACAGGACCTGAGAGATGCATCTGGACCTTCAGCTGATCCATCTACTGTTGGCCCAAGCCTCATCAGAAATGGTCTCCATGGAAGGGTGGCTGTCAAGAAGCCATTCTTAAGGAAGGGAAACAGGGAGAAAAGGCTGAGCTGTGCCAAATGACACAAGAAGTGGACTGAAAATCAGTGGCAACAGGTCTTATGGAGGGATGAATCCTCCCCAGAGCCCGGACCTCAACATTATTGAAGCAGTGTGGGATCATCTGACAGAGAACGGAACAAAAGGCAGCCCACATCCAAAGAAGAGCTTTGGGATGTCCTTCAAGAAGCCTGGAGAACTATTCCTGAAGACTCCTTAAAGAAATGACAGAAAGCTTGTCTCAGAGGGTTCAGGCTGTGTTGGAGAATAAAGGAGCTCAGACCAGATATTCACTTTAAAGCTGCTTAGAACATCTTATATGTTTTAATTTACATTCATATTTGGACAGAATTCTATATATCACTGCACTTATTTCCTGTGTTCCATAAAAAAAAGAAATTAAGGATGCTTCAAGACTTGCAAAGCGCAGTCTGCAGCCTCTTTTTGCATATGTGTGTCATAGCTCTCATCTCCCATCCTTCTGTTTACTTTCAAGTCACCACTTTCCCATCATGACTATTCATTTGTCTTTCATGGCCATGTCGCCTCGCGCCCCCTCAGGGTAACAGTATTGGCGTTTGCTGAAGAGATGCAAAGCACGTTTGCACTTACACAGCGGTAGAATATTCAGCATTCAGCTCACGTATGATGCTCCCTCTTTGCTGCTAATTCTAATTCACAGCCGCAGTGGTAACAGCTACCACCCCTTGTGCCACGTAAGCCCGCCCTGCTTTGACACTCTTCCTCCAGCCTCACTCTGCCCCATTTGTATGTTAGTCACAGTAAACGGGAACTGACGCAGATGTTGGGCCTATTTCTTCCTGGAATAGGACAAAACACTAATTTAGCTTCTGTGGAACCTCTTAAACTTCTAAAATCTTCAACACTTTTTTATGTAAAATGAAACAAAGGCCCATTGTTTCTGCCTCCTTCCACATAATGCTAACAAGAGCCTATATTAGATGAAATTCATTAACATTAAAGCAACTTTTAAATGATTGTCATCAGTCTTTCAGGGTTCATAGACGGTGAGACATGCCATCTATATGAAACCTTTCCAATCATTAATCACTTTTATATCAAACTAAAAACATTTAGCATCTTTTTGCCGATCATCTTATCACTGACTGGTAAAAACATGCACACTGGAGAATCCTGATGGATCCTAATCTGCTGTAAACAAATCCAACAAATCAAATGCATCATTTGCTTTAACGTGTAAGATTTCCGGTGCGGTCCACGTTAGGCGAGCCTGACATGCTCTGCTGTCGCCTGGATGAAGCTGTGCTGCAATTAACTGTCACATGATGTGGAAAACCATGAGCAGTCGGTGTCTTACCCGCAGTTTACAGCAGCCAGAGTGATATAAAATCAGGAAGGAATGCTGACAGAGGACCTGATTTAACAGAAGATGAGCTTTTGGCATCTAAAACAACTCAGACCTGCTATTTTATATCAGTTTCAGCAAATGCTTCGTAGTAAATCTTAGCGTCACGTTTGTGATGAGCAAAGTTTACTTTACTGCTATTTTCTGGACAGAATGTCCATTTCCATGGCTGCCCAATGTGCTGCTGATCAGCAGTTTATCCCAAAATAACCAACCATCTGATGCCTTCCTTTATTTTTATTTTCTCATCTTTGCAAAAGTAACTCAGCAGAAAGTTATCAAAGACGACTCCTGACGATCGTTGCTGATCAGCGGCAGAATATGTTGGACAGCCACGGTGCATTTAATGAACAAATGCTCTTCAGTTAGCAAAAAAGGCATTAAAAGACTGAAGAGGACGGGGAGACGGCCTTCCAGCCACTGAGCATGATGCTCATGTTTGAATCCAACCTTAAAACTGCTACTTTCCATTTTCTTCTCTTCTCCTTCAGCTCTGATCTTGCTTTTCGACTTCCTTTCCTATCGCTGTACTATTTCACTACAGGACAAAGTACTTGGTTAAGTTTAGGATAGAAGTGATAATTTCCAGGAAAAACTGCACTTCAGGCCACCCTCAAAACCGACCAATTGGTGAGGAGTTGGGAGAAAGATGAGGCCCAATCAACAAGGAGCATTTTACAGTGAGATTTGGTTTCTGTCTTGTGAAACAATTGTGACATTTGTCCTTTTAGTTTTCACATTTAGAATAAACTTTACACTTTATGGCTTTTTTTAACACCTGCCTCTTTGTTTCTCTGATTAATATGTCGATTACCTGTCACAGTTTCAGTTTAAACTAATAGAAAATAGATGTTTATTCTGTAAAGGAAAGCTCATCACTTTCTTTGTGTCACCTATTGCTGTTTTTTTTTTAAATTGGAGGTGTTTTATGCATGCTAAAATGTTGTAAAATGCTCATTCTATCAGTTGAATACCACGAATTAAACCATTAAGGAGGATGGAAGTGACCTGTGTCGTTTCAACGCAATGTTTCTCCGACACCTGCCGAATGAAGAGTTGAGAACACAATGTAGACAAAGCTGAATGTGTTCAAATCTGATGTCTAAAGTGGGAATCCTCCCATTAGTCATGAACTGAGAAGGACAGGCACGCGCAGCTTTGTTAGCCTAATTTGGGTTGGACTCCAGAAGTCCTCTCAGTGCCGCTGCTTCAACACTCACAGCTCGCTGTAATTTATGACTTATGATGGATGGATAGTTACTCTATGGGTGTGTCTTTGGCTATTTCTGTTCCCTGCTCACACTCCTTCCCTCCCGCCTCTCTCCGCCATCCTCGTGCACACAGCCGCCTTCAACCGGCGGGGAAGCACGCGCAAGATTCCGTGGCAGAATCCTAAACTTTAACCTTCTGTTAAAAATCTGTCGCAGATACAGAACAGACCGGACGGAGAGGATTTGACCGGACGAAGGAGATCTGCGCGACAATGTGACGCCGTGGAGCCTCGGCCAGGATTACCACGGTCTCCACAGATTTGTCCCTCTTAAAAACAGGCGACTTTCGGCATGCGGAGCCCGCAGCGGGTCTGCAAGACTCAACGAACCCGAAGCGACATCTCAGCGTGTTGAAAGTTGAGTTTTAGCTACAGTTACAAGATTAATTCTCCTCATCTGTGCACCTCACCCCCAGATGTTTACGGATGCCCTCGTTGGATTATCATATTGTGAGATTGATTAAGTCTGTGTTATAGATAACAGAGGAGGGAGCAGAGGACACCGCCCGGACGAGTTGAGCGGCTTTACTGGCGCACGATCTCATTTGACTTATTTTTGGGTCCAGAATAAGAGCCAGTTTTCAGCCCTGCGTGCAAACGGGCCGGAACCGCTCTCATTAACGGGATGTTCTGAAAGTGCATTTTTTGGGGGGGGTTGTTTCTTGTTAAACATGCCCAGTTTGGAGTAGTAGCTGCTTATTGTAGGGAGCAGACCATAGCCGATACCTTGAGAAGAGAGCGGTGTTTCTGCTCAAGGACACGGTCGCTGTTCGCGGGTGTAGTTTCTCATTGCAGCCTGTTCGGGTGTGGGAGCACACACCGGAGCCTGAGCCTCCCAGAACCACTTTTCTTTGCATCATCTGGCTTTGGATCGCTCACCGAGGACTGTGCGCGGGTAAAACGGCATTAACACGGATGGCACGAGCTGGTATGGCCCTGGTACTTTAAATGGAGTGGTGTTAATTGGGCGAATGGGACAATAATAGGAGTTTTTCAACCGTGCGAACCTCCATCCACCCCTCTACGGACGTGAGTGCTTCTCGGCTCTTTTCGTGGTGAGATACCCGGTTTGCCCTTCTTTTTTTCTTTTCTTTTTTTATTTTAGAGCACGTCTGTTCCGGCAGTGTTGCCCGGTCCCGAAAACACACGCACACCAACACACACACACACCCGACCATTCATCCACAGAGAAACTGCCAAGATAACCCATCTCCTCTGTGGATGGGAAGCAGCCGCTCGGGAGAGGGAACCAGGAGTTGGAATAAGCCGCTGAGCTTGATCGTCTGTTTTTAAAGCTTCTCCGTGCTTCTCATTGTGGTTTAACTCGTCCATTAGTGCACCTCAGAAGACGGGATTTCGGAGGAAACCGACACGAGAGGAGCTGGAGATCGATGAAGGTGAGGCTGATTGACCGGCTGTTAATAATGCAGGGTGTGTGAGATGGCGGAGGATGCTCAGTGGGAGCGAGCTCTGCTGTGCTGTTTCTCTGCCACAGGGATGCCAGGCGCACAGTGGTGCCAACAATAGTTTTATTCTTAGTTCCCAGGAAATGAATCATCGCTGTAATCTGATTAGGCGCCGCTATTTCCCTCGCTCAGTGTGCGGCTGCTCTGTTTTTGCGGCTGCATTGGCACCGAAAGTGGATTCTGCCATTCTCTAAAGCCGCAGACAAATTGTGTGAAACCCTCCGAAATGCAGCGCACTGACGCGCACGCTATTATGTGCTGTGTTGGTTTGAGTGGCATTTCTATGCACTCGTGTTGCGTTATGTTGGCCAAGGTGGCCGCTCTGCTGTATGGGAATGTGCGTGCATGGCGTGCGCATGTATGGATGCGTAATATAACCCATTTTGGGAGCTTTCTTGATGGCTTTCTCTCTGGATCTGTCTTACTGTGTGTTTGTGATGCTGCCTCATCACACCGCTCTGCCTGACTGGCGTTACAGCCACATCTATAATGCAGGAGGCAAGAAGATGAGAACTCAGGAGTCGAGAGGAGGTGAGTCAGGGAGGAAAGGAAAGGGGGGGGGTGGACTGGACTTAGGGAAGATGTAGCAGTGATAGAGGTGTGTAAAGGACAAGAGGGAAGACATGGCTGGAGATGGAAGGAGAAAGGTCCAGAAATCCTAATCAAGGAATAGAAAAAAGATGATAAAACAGAATGAGAAAAGGTGTGAAGAGATTAGAAGACATGAGGTTGAACACAATGATTTGGACCAAAGTATAATCTCAACATATATTAAGATTCATACTGAAAATAACCACTCTGTGAGTCATTATAAATGACCATCTGAAATGATATTACCCGAGAGATGGACGAGGCAGTTTTTGCACAACAGGACAGAAGGATGGTTTGGTAACAGAAGTCTGAAGCCAGGGAGTGTTTAGGAACAAGGGACTGCTCCACACTGAGAGAGCTTCTGTTCCACAAAAAGATCTAAAGACGTGGCCTAAAAATATCTTCACAGACATCAGAAAAGCTGCTTGCGGTTCATGGAGAGCTTCAGATTAGCTGATGGGGAGTTCTGAGTCTCAGACTGTGAAGAAGCTGGCCTGAGTGTTGAGGTCTGACATGTTCTTAGTACAAAGGATGGAGCTGATGTGGCGTCAGCACCACGGACAGCTCTGAGATGGCCTGAAGCATCAGCACCACGGACAGCTCCCACTCACCAGCAGCACAGATGCTTGCAGTTAGCAGCTAACCAACCAATCACCAGCTGGCATTGTGAGCCCGTCTCTCACTCTGTGTGTGTGTGTGTGATGTAGATCTGTCAGTGGGCAGGTGTTTATTGTTTTCAACATACAGCCACACCACTATAAATGTGTGGTGGGCATCAAAATGAAGGCCACAACTGAAAATGACCCCAATTCCCATTTTTCAGTCTTTTCAGCCTGTTTGCACTGTAAATATTTTACAAAAAGCCTGTTTTATTTACAGTGCACCTGTATTCCAGACAAATTAAAGGTTCCAGATTGCTTGGTTTTGAACTGTTTGCACAGGAGCTGTTTGATTAACACATCCAGAGAGATGGACTGCTTGCATGTTGACATAAAGTGACATAAAGTTGACATAGACATAATTATTTTTTCTTTTCATCTAAAAATATTCCTTCAGACCACAGCTGTCTGAAGCACAGCAACACATCAAACACATATCTCCTCCCACTAAAGGTCTGAGCTGCAGTAGAGCTACAGCAAGAAGAAGGAAGTGGCCTTCAGTAGCAGTGGCAACGCGGCACCTTCCTAAGGCTCTGTGCTGAGGTGTTACTATTTTTATTTGTGCTGCCAAACAGAAAATAACGAACTAACCTGACCACAGCAGCCAGTGCTGCTTTGTTTCTCCTCCCTGCTGAGTGTTGTAGCTACAAACAGTTACAGTGATACCTTCAGTTCATCTTACAGCGGCGGTGGAGATTAAACATCAGCTGATCGAAACTGAAAGGTAGAAATAAAGCGCTGGTACCTTTAGTTTCTGGTCTGTGCAATGGAGGTTCACAAGACTCTGAAAAAATGGACTCTCCAATAGTTGAGTCCCTAAGGAGAGTTCCTGTGGTTGAAAAGCACTTAGAAGCTTGAAGAACTCCAGTACAGTATCTGTTAAAACTCCAGCATAATCAAATGCTTTTGGGGGCTTCGAGTTAGCAATTTGTATTGAAATCTTGGGCAGAAATGACTGTATGACTGAATGTTTCCCATTCAGTGTCCAAACATGTATTCTTCCATACATGAAACACAACTTCTAGGCAGGGGATATGAACATACTCCATCTCCTGAGACTGATATTGTCTCACGTGACCCAGCTCTTACTCTGCACCATTTTTTACAACCATCATCAGATATTTTTCCTCCATTTCTGGTATAAAACCCTGAACTCACTCCTGACCTGGTTGTTTCAGTTCTGCTGCAACATTAGAACCTCTAACAGAAGAAGGGAACAGCATGAATGACTTTGAGTACCACCCTGGAACAGAAATACCAAGAGCCCAGTCAGAACCAGCATCCATGGGGTAACCAGAAGAAGCCCCATCCCTAAAGGCCACGAACTGCACTGCACTGGATGCAAATAACATGTTTTGTGGTGGTTTTTCAGACAATATCTCTCCTCTAAGCCTTAAATAATGAAAGAAATAGTTCAGATGTTGCGCTTTAACCTTGATTAAGATGATTTCAAAACCTAAGAGAGGGCTTTTAAAGTTAGAAGTAGTAGTTTCAGGACCTTGGAAAGAGCCCCACAAGCTGAGAAGGCTTAACGGAAAAGTCAATAAAAGAGAAGAAAGACTTTAGATTTAAATTATTCAAGGATTTGGGGAACTATACACATTTTGTGTTGGGCTACATTTCCTCGAGTTCTGTCAGTCTTTATGTCAAATATGTTCAATGTTTGAGGCTGCTTTGGTTGTCTTTTGGATCAAACTTTCTAATGAAATATGATGAATTCATTATGAATCTATAAGGAGGATGAGGAGTTGTTTCTTTTTTAAAATGCATCCAGCTACAGATGCTTGCTATGCATAAGGTGTCCCACACTGGACTGTTTTGAGACAGAACAGAAGGCCAGACGAGCAGAAAGTTGTCGTGCAGACTCTTCCTCATGCAGTCATCAAGAGGCAGACGGGTTTATAAAAGCAAGAAGCTGGCAGGTGGGCAAACACAAGTCAGACATGCAAAAGAAGAGTCAAACCAGTGTGATAACGCACTTAAATGTGTTAATGCAGCTGGAGAGATGCTGATCTGTGGTGACTGTTCTCACAGAGAGGATTACAATGTGCCTCACATCCCATTTTCAGAGAAGGAGGCAGCATCTCCACCTCCACACTCTGTTTTTACTTCCCAGCTTGTGTACTTTTCCCAGACAGCTCTGCCAACACAGTCTCACACATCCAAGCTGGAAATGTGATTAATCACAAATGCTCTGGATACTAGAATGAGGAGGTAAAGTACTGTGTGTGATTTAAAAAAAGAAAAATTATTTTAACACCCCTCGTTTCAGAAAATGTGTGAAAACTATTTATTGAGCCATGTGCAGATATAAATGTTAATGCAGAACCAGAGTTTTTTATCAGTTCTGAGCAGCTTTAAAGTGAATATCTGGTCTGAGCTCCTTTATTCTCCAACTCAGCCTGAACCCTCTGAGACAAGCTTTCTGTCATTTCTTTAAGGAGTCTTCAGGAATAGTTCTCCAGGCTTCTTGAAGGACATCCCAAAGCTCTTCTTTGGATGTGGGCTGCCTTTTGTTCCGTTCTCTGTCAGATGATCCCACACTGCTTCAATAATGTTGAGGTCTGGGCTCTGGGGAGGATTCATCCCTCCATAAGACCTGTTGCCACTGATTTTCAGTCCACTTCTTGTGTCATTTGGCACAGCTCAGCCTTTTCTCCCTGTTTCCCTTCCTTAAGAACGGCTTCTTGACAGCCACCCTTCCATGGAGACCATTTCTGATGAGGCTTGGGCCAACAGTAGATGGATCAGCTGAAGGTCCAGATGCATCTCTCAGGTCCTGTCAGGTCACAGCTGGATTTTTTCCTCTTTCTTAAGGACATCACTTTCAGATCCTGTTCATCTGCTGTAGATAGTTTTTTAGGCCTGACACTTCTTCTTTTGTCCTCCACTTGTCCAGTTTCCTCAAATGTTTTAAGGACACACTGCACACCATGCTGAGATATGCCAAGTTTTCAGCTAATAGCTCTTTGGGAATCACCTTGTTGCTGCAGAAATCCTATTTTCTGTCTGTCAAACTGTGTTTTCTTTGCTGTTTTTCATAGATGCAGCTAAAGAAATGGGAACAAATGATGTGTCTTTGTGACAGGCTGCTGGTAACAAAGTGCCTAAAGATCCAGTTTAAAATGGCTTCTTTGCTAAGTTGTCTGTTCTGTGTCGACACAACACTGGTTCATCCCTATAGGTGTCAATCTTATTACTCGAATAACTCATAGGTAAGTGTTACAGTTGCTCGAGGCCACTTTAAAAGATTACAATAAAAGTCTGGCTGCTTGGAAGAAATTATTAAAAAATAATTGACACTTTTGCACCTTCCTGTAAGTTTGCCATTGATATTTGTTCAACTCAAATGGGCTTCAGCCTGGAGACCATGAATCAGTAACTTTTTTAGGAACCACTTCAACACACCAGTTTAATTTAGATTTAAAATCAATCCAACTTGATCTGACCATCATCCAGCATGGATGCTGTTAGAAGTTTTCTTTTTCTAATCAATGTCTTTGCAACTTGAAAGCAAAATAATTCAAAACTAATTCTTTTTAGCTTTGCTTCGCTGCTGCTTTGTGAATTAAATGCTGCAATCTTTGCCGGCTGCCAAGCGGAAATATTTTCCATCATTACTGAAAACACACTTTCCTCTTGGTGGCTCTCATCAAACCTGCCTTTCAGAAAGGTAACTTGTTACGTAACGAGTCCTTGTGGGGGGGCAACACCCCAGCTCCAGGGACAGATAGCAGCAGGTAAGAGGCCGTCACAAATATGCAGATTATAATGATTTACATTGTAGTGGAAATTCTGCATCCTGCCTGAAAGAAGAATTAATCTGGAACTTAATCTCCCAGCCCAGATCTATACCCCCAATCCCTCCATCCATTCACCCATCTGTTTCCTCATCCATCTGTCTGTCCAACCAGGCCTGCTCTCCTCACCCGAGCTCACTTTGGAGGGATCTCTTTTGCCGTCTCACCCTCTTTCTTTCCCACAGTTTGTGCTCAGTTTTCTACCTCAGACCTTACATATTGAATTAAATGCTATGATGGCTATCTGTGCTTCATTTTATGACCCCCAGGAACTCCTTGTCAGCCAAATTTCATTTCCTTTCCACTCTCACTTGCTTAAGAAACATTAAACGCTGTGTTTACTGTTTTTTTTTATCCATTTGACAGTGTGGTGCCAGCACAGCAGGAACTTAAATTACAGTAATTCACCAAAGGTTCCCCTTAGTGCAAATGCAGTGTATATTTTTTAATGCTTTATCATTTTAGTGCAGGTTGTGAATCAAGAGTGGCAACTGAGAATATGTGAATATGCTTAAAGGAGGGACAGGAGATGGCAGTTTGCTACAGCTGTGCAGCCAAGCTTTTACGGTTTAAACATTTGCCAGTTTTGCCAGTTTGTTTAGGTCACTTTGAGGTTGTTGCAGAGCTTAGAGCACATAGTTGTAACTTGAGCTTGCTCCTTATGTTCGGTGGAGCTGTGACAAAATGTCCCCGGCCTAAGAAAGCACCGTTCAATCAGCCACCATCAGGTATTAGATCATAGTCCATCTTAATAGTGAGATTGATGGTCATTAAATCTGATCGTTCGTTGTTTCCTTCAGTGTTTTGTGCACTGCTTCATGTTGGGGTCAAATTACACACACGACTGATCGTGTAAACGAGAAACTTTGTGCTCTGCTGATAATGTCAGCCTGAGGAGCAGCAGGTTCTTCATCGGGGGGAAAATAGTCTTCTGGCGTTTCCACTGTTTGTGTGTGAGGCTGGAGTCGATGACTCACATTACCTATGAGCTTTCATTGGTTAAAACTCTTTAATAGTAGGGTTTTTTGTCTTTTATTCCTTCAAACATCTTAATTCACAGGCCAAAAATAACGTGATATGCTGTTAATGAATTCTGCTCCTCTTCCTCACCTCTCCTCCTTGTGACTTGTCTCGAGTTTATTTTTGCACCTAATTTCCTCAAAAGATTGTTGTCGTTAAGCTTTTCAGAATTAGCGTGACCTACATTTCTGCCCAGATAAGAGATCGTTCCTGTCCTCTGTCAGACTAATGGAAAAACGTATAGTGGAGAAAATGATTTCCACTAAACTACGCCCACAATCCAAGAGGCTTGTTCTCTTTTTGTCAGTTCAGAAAGGATGCATCAGAAGCCCTGATGAGACGGACTGTGCTGCCCTGAAAGATAATGCACCTGCTCGTCTCTGGGTGTTTCAGTTACTTACATAATGGATTGCTGTGGGGGGGTTTTGCCATATCATCTGATATCACTCAGTCGATAATGGTCAGTGCATTGAGATGGAAGTGAAATGGTTGATTTGTGGATAAATCTCTTGCAGCGCTGCACTTAAAACATTGAAAAGTGAGCAAACTAAACCCAGAAGCACTGTGAAAGGAAGAGTAAGACTGGGACATTCACTCTGTAATTATCATTATTACCTCAGAAATGATACCTCTGTCCTCTACTTGTTTGCTTTACATCAGACACGGTAGCTACTCTCTGTCTCCAATGTCCACAGAAGCGGTTTGACTGTGTTACACACTATTGTTTTGGCAGCTACCAACACTTTAAAACCTCACAATGCTAAGCTCACCATATCCTGCTGTGACTCCAGTCAGTGTTGTGGAAGAAGACAGATCTGTATGTTAAGGGATCTGCCATCAGGACCAGCCTAAAGTGCAACATCTGGCACTAATGAGCCCCGTCTCCCTGCAGATGCAGAAGCGCTTTCTCACAAAATTCAAATTTAGGCTGGTTTCTTTCCAGTTTAGAAATGAAGTTTATTAAACACTGTTAGCAGCTAGCTACAGAGCAGCACGCCATCCAGCACGCCAAGTGCTTTCCTGACCACACAGACTGATGATTTTAACAAAAAGGTCCCATTTTTATATGTAACTTAAAGCTTTTTTGGATCAGTTAAATGACTTGAAAAGCAGAGAAATCAACATAGATAATCTGCTACCATATACCTGGTTGAGGTTGTTTTTACACTTTTAGATAAAAATGATGAAGGTGATGGATGAAAAGGACCATCAGTCCCTTCAGACCACTTATAAATTCACTGTGCTTAGACTAGTCCCGTCACACATCCTGTTCTACCTCCAGGCAGCTGTTACAGAGCCATGTTCACAGTTTGTAGTTTTTTGCTGGACGGTGAGAGTCCTTCGCCATGGTGCCAGTTCATATCTAATTAAGCCTTCTTGAAACATTTAACCTCCATCAATCTCTCCTTATTTATGTTACAAATACTTTGATGCAAGACAGGGCTGCCATGAAAGCAAGAAAGACAAACTGCCAACACACTGTAAAACAGCCAGGGTGCCCTTAACTGAGTAGGTGAAAGCAGTTGTTATTTGCTGGAAGCAACAATGCTGGGAAATGGCACAGTCGTATGAAATATTGAGGGCAGCTGTTTTGAGGCTCTGTTTCATGCCAATGTGTTCTGGCCTTAACTCGACCTCGATTCAGCTCACCTGGAGTGGAGAGCGGCACGTCTTTCACAGTGTTTCCTCAGCTGGTGGAGAAGAATGAGTTGGACCTGGTTTGTTTGCAACATTAGCCCAAATGATAAGTGTGACATAAAAGTGATGAGGATGGGATATTCACATGAATCTATTTTAACTCTGGATGCACCGAACCAGTCTAATATTTGAATATTTGGACTCAAAAACAACGGGAAAGCTTCCAAACTTTGCAGAGCACAGAATATCTGGCAATGAGTGCTTGATAAAGAGCGAAAGCAGCACAGTGTTGCAGAACCTATCAATACTTCAGCACCAGCCAGTCCAGAACCAGAGCCAGACAAGGACTGGTTTTCAACACCCACTGCTGTTCCGTGTGTTGAAAAATATCTTCGTCACTGCAGATCAGCTCCACCCCCATCTGACAGCCAAGGGAGGCATGTTAAAAAGAAAATAAAACATGAGCTGGCGGGGTGTGGACCTCCAGAGGACCGGCAGGACGAGCTCAGCTCTGGTCTTAACTCATTAAAGATGCTAGCTTGCTAATCTCAGCAAGGCAGTGATCTAATGCTCATCACATTTCACTCTGTCTTTCTGTTTCCAAACTGCTGTCGATCACTTTAACCCACAGTATTCCCATTTCTCTGTCATCATTCATCCTCTTTTGTTACTTGGCTTGACGTGTTCCTCTGTTTCTTTTTCCCTGTGCTTCTTTTTCAAGTTGAAGGTCATATCTGACAGTTCGCTGACGGATGGTGCAGCACGATTTAGGAGAAATGAACACAATAACTATGTTGGAGGAGTAAGAGCTCACATTAGCACCAGTGAGGGGAAAAAAAAAGAGAGAAGTTGCCTCCACCAGAGCATCAACTGAAAATTGATCTGCAAAATTTTGACATTTAAGCATCCATCAATCCATTTTCTAAACCCTCTTAATCTAATTCAGGGTTGCCGGGGGCTGGAGTCTATCCCCGCTGCCAGTCGGTGGAAGGAGGGATAAACCCTGGACAGGCTGCCAGCACAGAGAAAATGAACCATGCACACCCCTGGGATCAATTTAGTATCACAGGTTATCCGCACATATTTGTTTTTGATGGTGGGAGGATGCCTGAGAACCCTTGCATGTGAGATAAGACTCGAGCTGGGTACCTGCCTGCTGTGAGGTGACAGCCCTGATCACCACACCGCCGTACAGCCCTGACATTTAAGTGTTATCCGCTGCCTGCTGGAACGTAACAATTTGCAGGTTTTCTCTCCATCAGGTCACTGTGAAGACGCCAGATAAGCTAACTAAATAAGCTCCGTCAATGAGTTCCTGACGCAGGTCTGTTGGTCTGTCATAGGCTGTTTGGCTCTGATGCTGCTCACCTGCTTCTCCTCCTGAATCATGTGGAGCCTCCCAAAGGTCAAAGGGCGTGTGTGTGTGTGTGCATGTGAGTGTGTCACTCCCCTTCGAGATTAAAAAGACTGGATTTCACAGGCAGAGTACATGCCTGCTGCAGAGCTGAGTGTGTGAGGGGGAGGCAGATGGAGGCTGCTGTAAGGTGAAGCCTCTGCAGACTTACCCTCCATTTCACTGTCCATCAAACACAGTGTGAGCTCTCACACACACACACATGCACGTAAACACGCATGTGAATATGAAAAGAGTTCTTTGTTTGTTCCAGACCTGGTGGTTCCTGTCCTCTTTGCATCCTTTTCTCCTGCCGTTCTCCTCCTCCTCTTAATTTATTTCCCCTCCAGAACAGTTTGTTCTGTTGACAAAAAGCTCCTTAACTCTCTCCTGCTGAACGTCCCGGGATGGAAGAGGGTTGGTGATTTGGGTTTTCGTTCTTATTAAGGAATTATTAAGGAAATCCCTTGGTTAGGGTTAGAAATTAATCCCCCACTTTCACTTTAAAGGACCCTGTTTCGACACCTCACGTGCAGTTCCTCTCACGACCACTAGGGGTGGTCTTTGAACGTAATTGATAGGGTTTTCGTTCTTATTAACGAAGTCCCACCTTAAACAGAAAGAACCACACAAGAGATCAATATAAAGTTCAGCTTTTGCAAAAGGGGACGGGTTTATGTGTCTAAGCAACCAACAACAATCTCCGACTCCCTCCCTGCAGCAGCCTGGTTTTATTCAGAGATAAGAAAAGGGGGAGGAGCTTTACAAAATAAAAGGTTGCATAGAAACTTCAGAGCGTGTGACTCTGTCTAACATTTAGAGACACATCTGCCAATTAGAGTGAGACCTTAACGATAATCATACAAAGAGATACATCTACAAACTAGTTTGAATCAGGCATTGTGCGTTTGTAGTTAGGTTGACCTCGGTTGACCTCTGGAAAACTCCGTCCTGAGGCATCTGTGGTGATTGGAACTAATGTCCATAAATGTCCCATAGGATATTTATGGTATAGCACAGGGTATATCATGAGATAACAACTGAAAACTCTAACAGTTGGTGTCACTGAAACCTCGCTGGCATTTCTTTAAGCTAACTGATCAATACTTTATTTTAGCGACTCTGCAGCTGCAAATTTTTCTAACAAGTCCAATAAGTTTTGTGTCGACGAGTCAGTGTTTTAATACTGTTGTTTACCTTGGAATTGGCAGTTTTGGTGAGGCTGAAACCAAAATGTCTCACTCTGGGCTGCTGATGAGGGCAGAGAGACGTCTTGTATATCAGAACGATCTCAGGTGTCTGTGATCAATAGAGCTCAAGGTTGTTCATACTGACCTCACTGTGAAGCTGTTTTTTTCTGGTGGAAACTTCCAGAAATAGCTTAAAGTTGGTTAGAAAAGAGACAAATCTGTTCAGCTCAGATGGTATTCCGCTCACATGCTGACACATCTCATCTGTTGATAATTTATTCTGTCATCTTAGCACAGCTCAGTGTATTTTAGTAACAAACGACCACACCGACTTCAACTCATCTGATGGGAAATTATTTGGTTGAATTGGAGCACTTTGCTGCATTAAATCCAGTTTAATTTGGAATCTATACATCCTCTCTCAGCTGTGAACTTAACACATAAAACTGGGTCTTTTTTGGAGTTTTTCTGCTGAGCTTTTTCCACTAAAACATTTATTTTCTACACTTGTTTGGGTCGATGCTACTTTAGCATCTGCTATGAGTTAGCATCACAACAGGAAAGTTGTCATGTGAGCTTTCCAGAGCTGAAATAAAGCCTGGAAGAGAATGTGTTGTTCCTAATTTACTCCTTTTTAGTAGGCTGAGGAGGAAGAAGTGTAAATCACTGTTCTTAGTCTTAGTTCTTAGGTGACATTACTGGCAAATTAAATGGATGATGTTTTCACAAAGGAGCACAATCTGGACCCAAGCACATCTCGACCAGCCTATCAGACAGCAGATAGAGCTGAAGGAGGAAGGAAATAAACTGTAAATAATGAATTGTTTAATTCTGTACATGTTACTGATACTCTGAATCCAAGATTATGAACTGCTGGGTGTCCATTTATGCTGTTCACCCAAAGAGTTTGAACTTGATGTAGTCATAAAATAGGAAACTTTGCATGGGTGCTGGGCTGCACCATCACCTCACAGCAGAGGGCTCCTGCTTTGAATCCCAGCCGGGGCCTTTCTGTGTGGAGTTTGCATGTTCTTCCCTTATTGGAGTGGGTTATCTCTGGGTCCTCACACCACCTGAAAGGTTAACTTGGTTAATTGGTGACTCTAAATTGACCCTAAGAGTGAGTGTGGATGGTTGTCTGTCTCTTGACTCTTGCCCAATGACCGAGACTATGGTTCTCAGCCGGAAAAGGGTGGAATGCTCTCTCCGGGTCGGGAATGAGATCCTTCCCCAAGTGGAGGAGTTCAAGTATCTCGGGGTCTTGTTCACAGTGAGGGACTAATGGAGCGGGAGGTTGACGGCGGATCGGTGCAGCGTCTGCAGTGTTGCTCTGCACCGACCCGTCGTTGTGAAGAAGGAGCTGAGCCAGAAGGCGAAGCTCTCTATTTACTGGTCAGTCTACGTTCCCATCCTCACCGATGGTCACCAGCTGTGGGTAGAGACCGAAAGAACAAGATCATGAATACAAGCGAAGGAAATGGGCTTCTGGGCCTCCCTTAGAGATAGGGTGAGAAGCTCAGTCATCCGGGAGGGGCTCGGAGTAGAACCGCTGCTCCTCCGCATTGAGAGGAGTCAGATGAGGTGGCATCTGGTTAGGATGCCTCCTGGAGGCCTCCCTGGGGAGGTGTTCTGGGCCCGTCCCACTGGGAGGAGACCCGGGAAGACCCAGGACACGTTGGAGAGACTATGGCCTGGGAACGCCTCGGGGTCCCCCCGGAGGAGCTGGAGGAAGTGGCCGGGGACAGGGAGGTCTGGGTTTCTCTGTTAAAGCTGCTGCCCCCCGACCCCCGGAGAAGCAGCAGATAATAGATGGATGGATGGATGGATGGATGGATGGATGGATGGATGGATGGATTCATCGGTGCTGATAAAGACGACATTTTCCTTTTGTTTATTTTGTGCCACTCAGTATTTGAATGGGATGTGTTTAGCCAAGGGGTGGAACTCTGATTAAATCTGTTGTTCCACTTTATTTAACTATCTATTTAACGTAATTTCTTATGTGCAAAACTGCAATGAAACGACATGTCCCAAAGTAAAGTTACCTGAAAGCAATAATGAGCGGGTACCATGAAGCACCATCCTCCAGCCCGACAGTCATCGTGACTTTTTCAAACAAAGGTCTGCGGACATGAATCAATAGATTAGATTTTGAGGAGAAATTCAATCTTCTTTTTTTGCTGTGGACTGGGTTAACATGTAATATCAGCTCAGTTGTTGCCAGGCGACAAACTCAAACCATGACTCTGTCTCACGTCCAGTTTTCCAAAAGCTGATTTTCTATTTTCTATTTGTTGAATTCTTGTTCTTAATAACTCAAATAATAACAAATATGATTTCCTTTTTGTTTTTTAAGGGTAAACACTGTCTCTGGCAGTGGGGAAGAATTTAATCATCTTGATCTAGTGGATGTTCCAGCATCAAAACTACAGTAAATAGTAACATCTAGTCCCTTTAAAGCAGTTTGGGAGAAACTGGGATTCTAGACTTTTCTCTTCTTCCCTCTTAGATAACAGACTTGATAGGAATTTAAAATACCCCACAGACATTTTCTGTCTTTAAACTTCCCTTTGTTCCAAACGCTGTTATCTCCATCCTCTCGTGCCTCCTGCTACATCCACATCATCTCAAAGCCCGTTCCCCTTCTTCCCATCGTGGTTGGCCTCAGCGCAAACAGCTGTGATTCAGTTCTGCTGCAGTTCAGCCCTCCTGCTGAGGCGGAAAATGGAAGCGCGGTTTTAGCATTGAACGTGCAACTCGCCAGGGTTGCCACAGAGTACGGGATGGAGTGATATCAAAGCAACAGCATGGGAGGGAGAGAAAAGCAGAATTAAAGGAGATAGACAGTGAAAAGCAGAGAGAAAGGATAGATGGCAGCCAATTACGTGGCTCAGCTTAGTGTGAACAGTGGGACAGGGTGCTGTCAGCAGCGAGATAAAAATAGACTATCAGTTGGATGTGTGTGTGTGTGTGTGTGTGTGTGTGTGTGTGTGTGTGTGTGTGGTTTCTGTCTGTTTGTTCTGCAAATGAATCCGAATGAGCTTGATTTTTTTTTGTTCTGCTCACATTCTGTGCTGTTAATTAATTGTCCCTCAGATTTGTGGGTGTATGGCTGCGTGTGTGAGTGTGCACGTGTGCGTGCACGCTGTCAGTACTGATGGCAGGGAGTAAACATTACTCGATTAATTCACTCCACTGTCAGTAGAAAACCACACAACCAGGAGTGTGTCGCTGTGTCTGTTTTAGATGGAGAGAGACAGTCGAGCAGAGCTTCCCACAACCAATTAGAAAATTACGTCCGAAAGAAGTGGAAGATGGACTTTTGTTTGTGTGTCTGACTGTGGAAAAACAAGCACTTTGCACCTTGTCTCACGCACACACTTTGAGCTGAATGTCACGTTTGATGTAATGAGTTTCATGGGTGAGTGTCTCCATGTATGGCCGGGTCATTAAATGGTAACGGTTAGATGGGAGCTGATCTGTCACAGACTGACAGCAGCGACGGATAGAAGAGAGGATGAGGAGAGGAGGAAGAGAAGACGTGAGACTCCTCATCGCTCATCTGTTTCTCCATAGAGAAGAGTTAGGAAAGGAAAGATCGTGGAGAAGTTGTGGAGATATGAGAAACGATGGCAAGAATGGAAAAACTTTATTTATAAAGCACTTTTCATACAAAAAAAATTCAACACAAAGTGCTTTACATAGCCAATAATATTAGATTTTTAAAAAAACAGCACTTTATGCATCCAAATCCCTAAAACGTGCACACACGTGCACACACATTGTCAGGATCGGTGGAGAGGTAGGACCCAGATGCAGTTCTTTAAGTTCACAAAAAGGTTTATTCCAAACAAAACAGGGAGCAAAAGGAAAGAACAGAAAGCCGGATTCAAAGATACTTAAACGTTTAACAAAAACCAAGACTATGAAAAGCAAAAAGTATGATTAACTGTGACAAGACTGTGGCTATAAGGCAGGAAACCAGACTTAACTCCCAATGGCTGTGGCATAAAGGTGAGGATTCTGCCAAGAATGAAAGGAAACCAGGAGCGAGTGATTAGTGATGAAGTGCAGCTGATGACAATGAAGCAGGTGAGAAACATGACAAGAACATAACCTGAAAACAAGACGATTAAAACATAAACTGTGACAGAAAAAAACAAAACACCGGAAGATATAACAAATAAGATGGAAAAAATGGTTAAAAAAAATAGTTGAATATTAAAACAAGTTCATTAACAGTAGAAATGATAGCAGTGAAGTAATTAATAAATAAAATACACTAAGAAGGGAATAAAGAAAGTAAAATATTGACTATGAATACTGATATTCAATTAAAAGCTTTACTAAAAAAATAGGTCTTGAGTTTTCTTTTGAAAATATCAACACTCCCAGCTGGCCTCAGGTCTTCAGGAAGGCTGTTCCAGAAAAACTAAAAGATGCTTCTCCATATGTTTTAGTCCCAGCCCCCGGTGACCTGAGGGCTCTGGGAGGCTCACAAACTAAAAGCAAGTCAGATAAATACTTAGGACTAAAACCATTGAGAGCTTTAAAAACTAATCAAAGAATTTTAAAACCAATCTGGAAACGAGGCAGAGATTTTAAAACTGGGCTAATATGAGCTCTCTTTCTGGTCTTCAGCAGCTGACGAGCAGCTGAGTTTTGCAGCAGCTGTAATGGATTTATAGTATTTTTAGGAAGACCAGAAAGGTCTATTCTACTGATAAAACCATGGATCAGTGTCTCTGCATCTCCTCTCTGTGCTTCAGGACCGATGACTAAAACTTTAAATATATAATCTGCCATCTTAATGTATAAATACAGTTAAAAAGGTCATCTATAGGGCGAGTGTCATCAGGAGACACAGCAATATAAAGCTGTGTATCATCAGCATAACTATGGACCTTTGTGCCGTGATGACGTCCCAAAGGGGCAGCAAGCAAACATTAAAAAGAACTGGACCTTAAACTGAGCCTTGCGGAACGCCCTCCATCAGTTTGTATCTGCTGGAAGCCGAACCATCGATGCAAATAAAACCTTCTCTGTCAGTAAGATAAGACCTGAACCAGAGAGGCCGGCTCGGTTCTGAAGGCTGTTCAGAAGCATGATGTGGTCCACAGAATCGGTTGTTTTTTAAGTTCAGTTCAGGCCCTGAACTGGTGCTGAATGAAATGAGTTTACAAACTGCTTTTCCACCGGATGATGGCTTCACAGTTTAACTCGTTCTCTGCGGTTTTGATGGCAGATGCTGTTGTTGGTTCAGTGTTGGGTCATTTCCTGGATGACTGACATGATTTCCTTCAGAACTTAAGCTATTTAGAGTTTCTTCATTATTTCTTAATCTGTTTCAGGGAACTGACTTAAAATGTGACTTTTATTATCTTTCATTTACTGTAAATATAAGTGTGTTGGGATGACTTTGACAAATAATTTCATACATAATCATGACCTATTCATTTATTTATTGGGTTGTTTTGTATGCACTTATTTTCACTGAATTGGGTTTGCTTAATCTGTTAATTCAGCATCGACGGGGCACAGGAAATTGCATGAAACTTCTCATTCTCCAACTCTTTCGCTGCCTGACGCAAACAGAAAACTGAAACACTTCTCATCTTCCAGGAAGACTTCAAAAGAAGCATATTTGATGGAAAACTTCCTCGGATTTCAGAGCTTTTGAGCACATTAAACTTGATTTATTGATTTGTTGACTCACACCTTCTGCATGCTGAGCGAGGAAGAAACGATGCAGGAGAGGAAGACTTGGTTACAAAACAAAACGAGAGCCGAGGAAACATGAGTCAGTTGTCTGTAGAAGCAACAGGGAAGCCTCCTGTTACACTCTGACCGAGAGAAACCAAGTGACCGGCTGCCTCATCATCCTTTGGCCCTGAGCAGCCACTCTGCCAGGCCCCCCTCTGCTTTGCTTCCACTGGAGAGGAGGATTTATCCATTAGGTCCCTTCTCCATTTGCCAGTCTCCCCTCTCTGTTACTTATCTCTACCTTGAGTTTAGCCCTTTCTCAGAAGGACTTTGGTCTTGAGACTCCACGTTTTACAGCATTCTGCACTTACTGCCGTGCACATAAGGGCCTTTTCTATGGTCATTACAGAATAAGTTCAGGATACACTGCTGTGCAGCTCTTTGGCGACCCCTCATTTCTTTATATATGTTATAATTGGCTTTGTTCTTAGACATTATGAATTCATATTCTGTATTTTCCTAAATAACCTATGTTCCTAGCTGGTACTTTTCCACTCTGCTCATACTGCACAACAGATGACCTTAAAATGGTCCAAGACCTTAGAATGACATAAACAACTGGGTCAGACAGAACATCTCTATTGGAGCAGATAGGTCTGGTACATTAGATCCGAGCCTAAAACAGTTTATCACATCCAAAGAACACAACAAGGACAGCGGCTGGCCTGATCATGCCTCTAAAAACTGGCCAATTATACTCTGACAAGTGTGAATACAACCTCTGTGAGATAAAGCTGAATATAAATATGAAATGTTTACGGATATCGGGGCTCGGCCTGACGGATTTCCTGCTCTGGCACTCCGAGTCCAGCTGCAATATACTTTACTATGTGACCACTGATAAATACTTTATTTAATAAACGATTTCTCCAGCTTGTTCTTGGGCTTCCAATGAAAAAATCGGGCTAACAATATATCAATTGTTCATGCATGTAAGGAAAATCTGACATTTTTGCCTTTCGGTTGATGCCTGAGTTGCTAAAGGACATATCTGTTGTTTTGGGTATCTTTATCGGAAACTAACTCGGTGCATTTCTTTACAGCATGAGAGCATTTTTCTGCACTTGTGGCTACATTTCGCTCTAAAATACAAACAGTGAATTGACTGAAGGTTTCTTTTTTTCATATTAGAAGAAAATAAGAATCGGGCTAACAATATATTACCAGGAAATTGGAAAATAGGTGCAATGATTTACTGAAATGTGCAAATATGAACTGAAAACCGATTTCATAAATGACTCGAGGAGCCAATAGTTAATGCATGTAAGAAAAATCGGACATTTTTGCCTTTTCGGTTGATGCCTGAGTTGCTAAAGCACATATCTGTGGTTTTGGGAATTCTTATCGGAAACTAACTCGGTGCATTTCTTTACAGCATGAGAGCATTTTTCTGCACGTGTGGCTACAAAAAAAGGTTATTTTTTTCATATTAGAAGAAAATAACTGTCATTTTTGGCAAACACAATGTTCACCAGCCGGAGGTGAAGGAAATAATGTGCAGGTGTGACTGAAACCTTTGTTGTCGGATCACTACAGCTCAGTAGGAAGGACGTTCAGTTTCCCCCGGAAGCCGTCGGAACCGTATTCGCTCCACAAACTACAAATGTTCAGGATTAAAGCGTTAAACACCACATAAATACCATCTTGTATAAGGTGTCATTATGTTACAACAAAGGAAAGAACCTGAGGTGTTTAGCTGCTGTTTGAGTCTTATTTAGTCACACATTTGGCCAGATTATATTATTACTGCTCTTGGATAATGGACGACTTTATTTGCAAGATATTGTGTCTTTTATAGCTTTGCTGAGGTTCTGCTGTCGATGAAAGAGGAGCGTTTGGATGGCACTCATAATGACGAGCTCTTTAAACATTGATGAGCCACCTTTCTATACACATCACTGAATATTTCAAAAGCCACTTTTACATTTAAACTCGTCTGTCAGGAGAGCCGGCTGCAGGTGGAAGCTGCGTGTTTCTGTTTCAGGGTTTTCCAGCCAAGATGTTTAAAAGCAACATGAATTAGTTCAAACTTTCTGTACAGCGGTTATGCCACGGGACGGACTTCCAACAGTGGTGGGAGAACAAAACAAAACCCTTGTTTGTTTCTTTGAATTAGAATAGTCGTGAGAGGCGTGAAGTTCATTTTCAACATGCAGGGAACAGATCCACACAGCGGCATCTTGACTTCAGACATTAACTGACAGAATCGGTGTTTTGGTGGTTGAAATGAGTCACTAAGCTTTCATGCAGGAGCCTTTATAGTTGGAGGGAGACAGAAACAGGCCAGGCAGGTGTGGAAACAACACCGAGCTTTAATCGAGGCTGACAGGGATTTACAAAAGTTCAAAATCCACAACAACACAGATCCAAAAAGAAGCAGTTCACACCTCAAGCAGAAAATGCAGGAAAACAGATGCTGAAGTACAGACTCAGAATTACAGAAATAAATGAGCTCGAAACATGGCAGGAGGACATGGGGAGGGTGAACAGATGGACAGATCAGAGGAAGCTCAGAAAGTGAAAATACACACTGAGAAATGAATGGCTAGCAAAGCACAGGTGAAGGCAGGAGGACAAAGGAAAGCTACAACAACACCGGTGGGGGGTGGAGCTAATGCTAAAATAAGACTAAAGCAAATGCTTAAGAAACAGGAGCTTAACAAAAGCCGTAATCACAAGAAGACCAAGAGTAAAATCAAACGAAAAGCAGAGAAAAACACGAAGGAAAAGCATCTGAAACCACAGAACATAAGTTCCATTACTAGACAAAATATCTTCGGTTTAGAATGACGAAAAACACGAAAAATTACCAAGTGATGCTAAAAAAAAAGCATCCGTAGATGGTGGAAGTTGCAGGTGAGATGCAGCAGTTTCCAGTTGTTAAGGAGCAGAAGAAGAAGAGGAGCTCTCTTATTTAGTTTAACCTCCTGATGTGCAGTAATGGGCATTGTTTAAAATGTAAAGCTTGGATCAAATAACTGTTCTGTCATATCAAACCTTTAGGGACATGAAGCCAAACTAATGCAGTCGATGCCTCCTTTTGGAAGTAGTTTCTCATTCTGGTTTAAATTCCAAACAAACTGGTTTAATACAGCGCATTTTTGTAGAGTCTCGCGTGATAAATGGAAAATCACACAAGTGTAGGAAAAGAATAATCCCCAGTTAATTGCCTGTCCTATCAGCTCCATTGAAATTAATAGGCAGGCTGGTCTGAATTAATCGAATGTGTTCTCCATGTTTTTGCTTTTTAGCCTAAATGAAAATGTCTCTTTTTTTAAATTTGTTCATAAAGTGTTCTAAAACACATGTGACTTCTGATCTTGCTGCTGTTTAATACTCTTTAATACGCTGATTATCACTCTGTCACAAGCAAGGACCGCACTGCTGCTTTAACAAGGAGTCGCTGGAGTAGGCATCGGGAGGAGAATTAGTAGGAAAGGTATGGATAGATGTGAAGGTTGGACTCATCTTAGAGGTCAGGTGATTGTCTGCTGATAGGAGACATAGAGTGGGGGGGTTGTGTCTCAAGGGGGTATTGATCTGGTCTGACTGTGGACCCCCAGATGATGCCTGGAAATGAATGGAAGGCGAGTGGATGGGAAGATGGCTGAATGGATGAGGGGGAAAAGGTGGGATTGTGCAGATATTTTCCAAAGTGCATGAAAGCGTCTGAAAATACTGGTCATGTCAGGTTGAAAATGGTCACTTCTGCTGAGGTGCTTATTACCTTTTCAATAGAAGGTTCTGGATGAGTGCACAGTTTTGCTGTGCACTGCAACCCTGCCCATCCATTTAAAAACAAGAGCGCTGGAATTAAAGCCAGGTATTGATTGTGGAATCTTTTCTCATCGGCCTCAGCTCCTCTGTCTGTCCTCTGAAGAGCAGAAGAATATCCCCACTTTGGAGAGCTTTAGGCAGTTTGCAATGGAGGGTGTGACGGTTAGCGCCGTCACCTCACAGCGAGAGGGGTGCAGGTTCAGCTCCTGGTGTGGAGTCTGCAGGTTCTCCCTGTGTTGGTACTCCGGCTTCCCCCCACCGTCCAAAAACATGCAGATTAGGTTAATTGGTGCCTCTGGAATGGTCCTTAGGTGAATTTTCCTTTCTCCTGCAGCCCTTCCAAACAAGCCATCCTTGTTCAGTCTTTTTCTAACTGTGCTGTCATGACCTTTAACCTTTAGCATGCTAACTGAGGCCTGGAGAGTCTGAGATGTAGCTCTGCTGCCATGACCTTTAACCTTTAACATGCTAACTGAGGCCTGTAGAGTCTGAGATGTAGCTCTGGGCTTTTTCACCTTGGGGTGACCTTTAACCTTTAACATGCTAACTCAGGCCTGTAGAGTCTGAGATGTAGCGCTGGGCTTTTTCACCTTGGGGTGACCTTTGACCTTTAACATGCTAACTGAGGCCTGTAGAGTCTGAGATGTAGCTCTGGGCTTCTTCACCTTGGGGTGACCTTTAACCTTTAGCATGCTAACTGAGGCCTGTAGAGTCTGAGATGTAGCTCTGGGCTTTTTCACCTTGGGGTGACCTTTAACCTTTAGCATGCTAACTGAGGCCTGTAGAGTCTGAGATGTAGCTCTGGGCCTTTTCACCTTGGGGTGACCTTTAACCTGCTAACTGAGGCCTGTAGAGTCTGAGATGTAGCTCTGGGCTTTTTCACCTTGGGGTGACCTTTAACCTTTAACATGCTAACTGAGGCCTGTAGAGTCTGAGATGTAGCTCTGGGCTTCTTCACCTTGGGGTGAACTTGCTGGGACGTCCACTCCTGGGAAGATTGACAGCTGTCCTGAATGTTTTCCACTTGTGAATAATCTTTCTCTCTGTAGAATGATGGACTCCAGATAGTCTGGAAATGGCCTTATAACCCTTCCCAGACTGATGGGCAGCAGCAGCTGCTTCTCTGAGATCATTGCTGGTGTCTTTCCTCCTTGGCATCGTGTTAAACTGACAGAACTTCTGCTTTTATAGAGCTGCTCACACTGACTGAGGATCAGTTAATCAGAGCATTGATCAGCAGCTCCTGGCTGCTTCTTACCCTCTAGAAGAAGCTATAAAGGTTGAGCTTTAACGCATGTTTTTGGCTTAGTTTGTCCTGATGTGTTTAACCTCAGAGGGCGTACTGTTTTTCCACATGACTGCATACAACTACATTTCTTCCTAATTGCACCAATCCCTCTTTCTTTATGACATAATTATTCACACCTCCCGTATCATCAAATCTCTGCCAAATTCCTTTGTAAAGAATTGGTTGGTTTCCTTCCAAAAGTGTCAAACAAGATGATCAATCACCCGCAAAATGTACCTGCAGGTAATTTCACTTCTACATTACAAACTTAGTGGGGAGCAAACAGCTTTTAGATCAGCATTTATTGGCAGTTCTGCTTCATTAACATCAGCAGACAAGAAAGATTGAATAGAGAATACGATCTGACAGGCTGTTGTTGGATGTGCAGATTGAGTGTAAAAGTAATCTTTCTGCTAAGAAAACGTAATGCTCGTTATGCTACACGGACACCTGTGCTCTCATTGTCCCTTTTGTGCATGTTCTGGAGGCCATTATGGATCATAAAGTTTCTTTTTTTCTAAATTTTCGAGCTGGAGCTGCAGTAAAGTGCCAGAATAAATTCCTGGATAAATTGAAATACCGTCAGAGCCCCAGAGAGCTTTGTCTGAGCCTTTTCCATCACCGTATGAAATGACCATTTACTGTAAAGTCAGACTCTGATAACTTTCCGAAGCAGTTTAGCGTGAAAGATCAACCGTTTCAGCTGAAAAATGACTTGCAGGCAAATTTAATTCTCAGGTTATACATTTTCTTTTCTGACTTCATGTGACAGTCGTTCTCCTTTTATAAATTATACATCAGCAGATAGATTTCCTTTTCTGCCCACCTAAAGAGTCAGACTCCTGCTCTCAGTCTCATAAACTTTTCATCTCAGGAATGATGAAGCGCATTGTGCTGATGTCGTCATTTCTTTGAATTAATTTATTTATTTATTTAATTTTCGAACATGTATAAAAGAAAAAAAAATGTTGTAATTATTTGCACAAGCGAAAGAAAGAAAAAAGTAAAAGAAAAGAAAGTAAAAGAAAGAAAAAAGTAAAATAAAATAAAGTAAAATAAAGAAAAGAAAAAAAGTAAAATAAAATAAAGTAATAAAGAAAGTAAAATAAAGAAAAAAGTAAAATAAAGAAAAGAAAAAAAGTAAAATAAAATAAAGTAATAAAGAAAGAAAGTAAAATAAAGAAAAAAGTAAAATAAAATAAAGTAAAAAATAAAGTCAAATAAAGAAAAAAAAGTCAAATAAAATAAAGTAAAAAATAAAGTCAAATAAAGTCAAATAAAATAAAGTAAAAAATAAAGTAAAAAAAAGTAAAAGAAAAGAAAGAAAAGAAAAAAAAGTCAAATAAAGTAAAAAAAAAGTAAAAGAAAATAAAGTAAAAATAAAGTAAAATAAAATAAAGAGCTAAGACAACAAAACACCCCACACTGTTCGAAAAAGAAGAAGGAAGAAGTATAATATTTTCTAATTTCCCACCCCTTTTTAACTGCTCTTCAGTTTGTTACTACACAGATATCCTAACTACATAAAACACCAAAATACATATATACACTTCATAAATATCTATATAATCACAAAACTAAATATATACAACATACATATCCCTGTAAATATAAATATATATACATAAACTATCCCCATGAATAATTATACACCACACACTAAGTTAGTTACAGTATAACAACCAACCCTATTCTATTTAAAGATTTATCCCACATTAACATACTTCCTCTTCCATGTATTCCTTTAAACATATTTTTATTCCTTTTTTTAACAGATTTATATTTGCACTTTGCTTTATTTGTTAGCTCGATACGCACATGCTTTTCATATTATACCCCCCGCCCTTCACTAAACTCTCCTTGCATATTTTTTGACAATAGATTATTATTTGAGCCATTCTGAATTTGACCAGATCCATAAATTTCAACGTGTGATTTTACAGCTTTCTGCTGTAAAATGGAAAGTTTGTGTCATTTATTTTGACCCCGTCTTTAGAGGTCTGCTGTTACAGGTCGGGGGAAGGTTCGTTCCTCTCCTGGCCCTCGACCACAGAAATGACAGGTCATCCATCACCGAGGATTTCTTCTTTTTTTGCATCCGTCTCAGAGGAGACTCAGAATGAGGAGGCTGAGCTCCCAGAGGAGGATTCACAGCTGTATGTAAGACAGCTTCAGCTGGAATCTGGGACGGTTAACAAGCCACGCAGCAAACGTTACAAACTCTGAATGATTTGTATCACTGTCGATAAAAAACAACGTTATTTTTACATCTTAAGCCAAAAAAATCTCTATTTTCCATCACAAATTCACCAGCAGTTGTCAGTCGGTTAAATTTACATTTTTTTTGTGCTTCACATTGTGAGTAAGAAGAATTCACAAAGTTTTAATGAGTTGAAATTTTACTTCATTCAGTGCAAACCTGAGCTTTAAAGCTGGAGCTCACCTGGTTTGTAGATGATGCCCCTCGGTCACCGATGCTCCCGTCCTCAGTGGACGAGCGATTTCAAAGGCTTCTGGCATCTGAGAGGAAGAAAAAGGCAAAGTTGGACCCACTCTGGAGAGCAATCTGCCCGTGAAAGAGGAGAGAAGAGATAATGGACCAACCAGTCTGTCCTCTCAGAGGAAAATTTCTTTTAAGACAACCTGCATTTGATTTACCCGTCAGCACCTGACCACTTGGATACTTCCTCTCTAAATACTGTTCTTTCACTGTGAAAATGAAGGTGAAATGAAGGAAACGTTTATTTTTCTGTCCTTTTTAGTAATTAATGAAAAATAATTTCTATTTTTTTGCTTTTTTTCCATCTCCAGGTATTTCTCTTGGTTAACTTTCCTCATTTTTACACTGAAGCAGCTGCCGTCCCTTTTTAAAAAGGTTAGGATGTCCTATTTGGGGGGTATATACACCCCCCCCCATGCTATATACAGTCTCCTCATTCATGCTTCCCAGCATCCTCTTTCATCCGGTGACCCAGAAAACGTTCTCCTATGCCATTGTGGAGGATTTTTCTGTTCTTTAGACAGACCTTGAGGAGAAAGGAGGCTTCTGATGGATCATAAAGAATATCTTTCCTCTTATATCCTCGTGCTTTGGGGAGTTACAATACAGGAAAGAGGCACAGGGCGGGGCGTGAGGAGCAACATTTGGAGGGAGTTCTTCTTTTTATTTCTTAGTTATTACATCCTTGATTCCTTCCTAATATGCTAACCCCAGTAGACCCCCACTAAAGATAGATCCTTGCTTATAGAGCCTCAGCCCTCCTTGCTCCTCCAGTTGCCTTTCAGGTATTGAGATTTCCTTGAAGACATTTTGCTGATATTCAGGTCATTAACAGGAAAGAAGAGGCAGCACAAAAATAAAGTTGGGTATTTGTCATGTTTTCCATCTGAGGATCTAAAATTTATTCAAGTTTTTTATGTCCTGATGCATCAAAACCTGATTTGAATAAATGCGTTCTTACTTTTTCACATGAGAACTCCAAATATTTAACAAAAAAAAGCCAAAGGGCCACTGATCTTCACCTGGTTTCCAGAGATCAAGCTGATTTGGAGAAGCCAACAATCCATGTCTGTCCATGACCTAAACATCAGAGGCATTATAAACAAGACTGAAGTAAACACATGACCCACAACTGGGAGCTAATCCTCCAGCATCTGTTCAGTCTAGCCAGCAGTACTAAAGAGAACCAGAAGCTTAAAGGTTGTCAGAGAGCAGTGAGGTCAGTGTGCCAAGCCAGTCTGGACCAGGCTCCATCAGACCAAAGCAGACACTGACCGGCTGAGCCAAGCTGGGACGTTCCTCCCCTCAACCACCCCTTCATTTGCGCTTCAATAGCCAACTTCTCTGTAAACTTCTTTGTAAATCTCAACCTTTTCCTCGTTTTTCCTCCATTATTCCTTTAGTTTGCTCCTTTTCCCATCCTTTAATGTCTTTTTGAAGCAGTTCAAGTCTTCCCTTCAAGTCATTTGCTCACATCACTCCATCACCCCTTCGTCCCGTCCTCCATCTGTCTCACCAGCTCCATCCCTGCTGCTGCCGTTCTCTCCAGGCTTCCTAACCCTCCTCCATCCATTCATCAGTCCTTTATCTCCTCCTCTCCCATAGATCTAACGTCCTTGTGTCATCCATGTCATCCCTCAACCCTCTTCTGCCCTTCACACACCTGCACCTCACATTTACCCCTTTAATATCCATCCTTCTCCTCTTTGTCACACCCTGACCCCTCCATCACCTTCTGTCCACATCGCCTCATCTTTTTCTGTCTCCCACTGCTTCAAACCTGACCTCAAGTTCAAGACATCCAACCTCGCTCTCATCTCTGCCTCAGCGCCATCATGATGATCATTACGAGAGGGGTGAAAGATCCAATCACCGCTGTGGATGTCATCAACGCACCTGCACACTGGCTCAGAGAGAAAAAGCAAAAGCATTGTGGAATAAATGTTCTTTTCCTGCCTATTGGAAGAGGCAGGAAAGAAGAGACTCGTGTGGTCATAATTACATGTAATAGAGACTGTTTTTGTGCATTTGTTTGTTCAAATCCAGGGTGCCATGTAGTCCGAGTAATCTCTCATGCATTGGTTATGTGGGCAGAAGCAGCTCGGCTGTTAGGACTGATGGAGTCCATGAAGCTGTTATTAATTATCAGAGAATGGAGCCCAGAGCTGGCCGACCCCATCAGAAATACCTGATAACGCACCGTGAAGTAGCCTGATGCTGATCTGCAAGGCGCACTCGCCTCTGAGTAATGTCTTCTTCGGGCTGCCTGTAGTTAGGACCGGATCAGCTGAAAGATGAAGCTGAGCTGGATGCAAAAAGTGGCCTCGGTCCTACTGAATCTGTTTATGTGGTGCAACGTTTAAGCTTTCGGTTTAGTCAAATGATGGGGGTCAGTTGGACACTAGTAAGAAATTCTGAACTCTGCATATTTACATTTATTGTGTATAATATGTGCATAAAGTGTTTAGGAGGTTGTGTTCGGCATCTTTGTAACGATAGAATATTCCAGCATTAGTTATCTGTGATTTGCTGGAGGAATACAGAGAATTAAGGAGTGATTAAAACAAAAAAAGGTATTTTTAAAGCAGACACCTGGATAATAAGATACATAAGAGCCTCGTAAAAGTGGAGCTCTTGGGTAATTCAGCCAGTGAGGAACCATGTCAGCCGTTATCACCTTGGCCTAACATCTGTAACATCAGGCAACAGAACCTTGATTTAAACATCTTCAGCAACAGGAATAATGTAGAAATGGGGCTGAAGATGTTGTGATACCTGCCTGTTCCCCAGTGTCAGCCGGGACCAAGATGGATGGTTATTTGCTGGATTCAAGCCTGAGAAATAGTGTTATTATGCTCTGATTCTAGCCTCCCCACAGGCTGTGGTCTCTGTGGTTTCCAGTCAGAAGTAATTTCGCTTCCTAAAACCATAAAAGGTGAATCTGGGCAAAAAAAAATACATCTTACAAGCTCAGTGTTGGCAGGTCAAAGTTCCCATGTGGGACATTCCAGCGCCGTTTGTTTTCAGCTGCAACGATCCGGTTACTCGCCAAAGAGCGGGTCGACCCGTTGGTGCAACTGGTCTTAATTTCACATTCTGTTTGTGTCTCGTCTGGGAAAAAGCAGCCCAAGCGTTCACCTCTGACTAATGACTCCCTGAGTGGTGCAGACGTCAACGGCAGCTTAATCAAAACGGGAAACATTTAATAAGAAAATCTAAGAGTTCAGACAAATCCGGTTTGGATTAGTTGTGCAAAGCGTCAGAAGTTCAGCTTCAATCAGGTAGAATTATTCAGTAATACGGTTGTATCTTCGTCTTCATTTATGCAACAGTCTCCAATAACAGGACAGAAATCCCGTTGAAACAGTTTCTGATGTTTCCAGGAAAACGCTTGCCTCAGATTTCATCTTTCCTGATTTCCCCTGAAGGTTGATGTCATTCTGCTCCTCTGCAACATTAAAGCTCAAAGTGCAGGACATTTATCCAGCGTAAATGGGTGTAACGGCTCCCTTTATATTCACACGTTAAAGCAAAGGTATTGAACATTTACTCCTAATACTGAGCTTAAAGCTATTTTACAAATAACACAGTGCAGTAAATTTAAATAAAAAGCTCTCCCAGCTAACGGCGTGTCGAAGACTCTGAACCCGTGACCTTGTTCTCACTGATTCTCAGTCATTACTGGCCACCTGATAGCGGCTGACTGAGTCTATCGCTGCACATTACAGGAATGAACGCTCTGAATTTATTTGTCCGTGTTAGAATACAAAGCGTACATCAATTGCTTATCCTCCGTCCTGGGAGAGCATTATTGAAGCCTTAACGAGAGTAATATAAGCCGCTATCAGGAATCATGATGACATTCGTGTAGCACGCCGCGCCATAAAAATGCTAATGTTGCTGCTCTGACAGCAGAGGAGGGGGCTGGAGCATCAGTCAGAGTGCAGCTGATCTCGTTAGATAAAACACTGTCATTCCACTTATTGCTTGGAAGGTCCTGTGAAATGCAGGCTGCTTTTCTGAAATGAGGCCTTGCTCGTAAAAAAAAAAAAAAAAAAACACCAATAGACTGGATTTGGTTTCCGTTTAACAGGATTACGAGGAATTCTGGCCAAAGTTTAAAAGGCAATAATGCATTTAAATTGTACATCATTGACGTTGCTATTCAGGAGGCATCGAAAAGCAGAGAATGCAACACTTACAGACCGACTCTGAGGGTGATTCATGGGATGTTTTAGAGAGTGAAAGCGCAGCAAAAGCACTCCTTCAAGACTGCATTACTGACAAAGGTTTTATGGAGCTGTTTAAGGGTTAGAAATGAGTTGTTAATCTTATTGGATGAAGTCCACCAGCTTTGAATTCACTTTGTCTCAGTGTTTATTTCAGGAAAATGCTTTGTTATAAGCAAAAGATCGTGAAAGTTAGACCTTACCTGCTCAAAGATAGTTATTGATTGGTAGTTATTAAGTGTTTTAAAAGGAACTGGGACTGAAACATTCAGCTAAAAACTGTCATAATTCCATATTCTCAGCTGGGAATATGTCAGACTTTTCTGTATTTATACCAACGGCAGCTGAAAACTGGACAAATTTGTGGGTAAAGTGAAGATATTCTCATACATATCTTTAGAGCAGAAAACTAATTAAAGTATTCAGTGGATGAACTGAAAACTTAATGAGGTATTGATCCTTCCCTTTTTTTTTAAAATATTTTACGAATAAACCAAAGTTTTCAATTAATGAAAATGAAATATAGTTTTTCTTACTGGGCAAAAGTCTAAAATCATCAGGAAAATGTATGTGACAGTATATTAAAATGTTCAAACATGAATATAAATACAGAATATAAGATCAAATATAAGAGTTTGTTCAGTTCTGAGCAGCTTTAAAGTGAATCTCTGGTCTGAGCTCCTTTATTCTCCAACACAGCCTGAACCCTCTGAGACAAGCTTTCTGTCATTTCTTTAAGGAGTCTTCAGGAATAGTTCTCCAGGCTTCTTGAAGGACATCCCAAAGCTCTTCTTTGGATGTGGGCTGCCTTTTGTTCCGTTCTCTGTCAGATGATCCCACACTGCTTCAATAATGTTGAGGTCCGGGCTCTGGGGAGGATTCATCCCTCCATAAGACCTGTTGCCACTGATTTTCAGTCCACTTCTTGTGTCATTTGGCACAGCTCAGCCTTTTCTCCCTGTTTCCCTTCCTTAAGAACGGCTTCTTGACAGCCACCCTTCCATGGAGACCATTTCTGATGAGGCTTGGGCCAACAGTAGATGGATCAGCTGAAGGTCCAGATGCATCTCTCAGGTCCTGTCAGGTCACAGCTGGATTTTTTCCTCTTTCTTAAGGACATCACTTTCAGATCCTGTTCATCTGCTGTAGATAGTTTTTTAGGCCTGACACTTCTTCTTTTGTCCTCCACTTGTCCAGTTTCCTCAAATGTTTTAAGGACACACTGCACACCATGCTGAGATATGCCAAGTTTTCAGCTAATAGCTCTTTGGGAATCACCTTGTTGCTGCAGAAATCCTATTTTCTGTCTGTCAAACTGTGTTTTCTTTGCTGTTTTTCATAGATGCAGCTAAAGAAATGGGAACAAATGATGTGTCTTTGTGACAAAGTGCCTAAAGATCCAGTTTAAAATGGCTTCTTTGCTAAGTTGTCTGTTCTGTGTCGACACAACACTGGTTCATCCCTTGAGTTAGGAGCCTTTTTTCTGCCTGAATGCTTCATAGCTCAGAGTTAAGAGGCTGAACAAAGAAAAAACACTGAAAATGCTCAGGAACAAGGACTGAAGATGACGGAAAAAGCAGCCAAAGAGAGACCTTCAGAAAGCTGCAGAACTATTGCTTCAGACTGAAAAATACATCACTTTTAAAAGTGATGACTAAAATATATGCCTTTAGAATCTAAATAAAGGTTTGTTTGTTCCGGCTCAACAGATTCACATGATGACAGATGGGTCTGTTACCCAACAGACGAGCAGCGGAAACCACTCAATAACAGCCCCCCCCCCCACCTCACAATGGTCCACTTAATGCAGGAGTTGTAACGGAAGAGATTATGACAGCGTTGCCATGGTGATCCTTCGGAATGACGGACAGTGTTTAAAACGAAGCCCGGTCTTACTCCAGATGCTGCATTTCCGCAGCGAAAGCACACACAGATGTGCTGGAAATGTGCATAGACACACTTCGCTGACCCTCACAGGAAGAACAGAAACACCACCTACGCGGGATCACAAACCTCAGCTGCAAACACAGAACAGTAAACACACTGTACATGAAGATGCTCAGCACACGCCCACACACTCTGTTGATCTTCCTCACCGCTCCTCTGCCTACTCGGCTGCGTTCGAGGGTCTGCCTTCCCCTCATTTGTCCCTCTCTGGGAGGGAGAGAGTTGCTTTGACTCTTCCAGAGGCTGAGCAGCTTCGACACACTCCAACAGTAAATGAGAAGGAACTCCCTCCTCCCTCCTCACATGTCTTTATTTCCCGCAGTCTTTCACTCCTGGTGAAGTGTTGCTTCAGAAATGTCTCAGGTCGAGTGTAACGAGAGGACGTGAAGATGAGATGGCAGCATACCAACCTTCTTACCTTATAGACCATGTTTTATGTGCTAATCTAAATGTTTAAGGATCAGCCAGGCCTTTGGAATGGGTCAGAATGTGGTTTTCCATGGTCTGCTTGAACAATGCTGGGACGTCCCAGGAAAAGATGTGGCCTTGAAGGCAGCATATGTTGCTGTAAAATCTCAGGGAACTTTTCTGCATTAATGCTGCCGTCACAGAAGTGGAAATGAGCTTTGCCCCCTGATCCAACCCCATACCATCACAGAGCCTGGCTGCAGGGACTGGCTGCTGACAGCAGGCTGGATGCTGCTTTTGCTCTTTGCTCCATTTCTTCCAACAAAGATGTGGAATACTGATGGGTCTGACCACAGCACACGTTTCCACCGTGTGACGGTCCATCCCAGACGCCTCCGAGCCCAGAGAAGTAGAAATCACAGTAACTTCCTTTGGTTCTGCTCTCACTTACTGCCTGTCAGGACATTTTATTGCACAGATCCAAAATATTTCATGTTTTGTTGCGTTAACTTGATTTAATTTGTTAAAATCCTTCCATTTTTTTATTTTAGGCCTGCAACACGTTCCAAAAAAAGCTGCGTCTGAGAACCTTTTACGACTTTTTATGGCGTTTTTCCCTTTCACAACACTTAAAGACGTTCTGAAACGGAGGATATGAAGCGATTCTTATCACAAACACGTCTTAAGGTGTGCAACAGTATTTTCTGTATCCAACAAAGATGTGGAATACTGATGGGTCTGACCACAGCACACGTTTCCACCGTGTGACGGTCCATCCCAGACGCCTCCGAGCCCAGAGAAGTAGAAATCACAGTAACTTCCTTTGGTTCTGCTCTCACTTACTGCCTGTCAGGACATTTTATTGCACAGATCCAAAATATTTCATGTTTTGTTGCGTTAACTTGATTTAATTTGTTAAAATCCTTCCATTTTTTTATTTTAGGCCTGCAACACGTTCCAAAAAACGACTTTTTATGGCGTTTTTCCCTTTCACAACACTTAAAGACGTTCTGAAACGGAGGATATGAAGCGATTCTTATCACAAACACGTCTTAAGGTGTGCGACAGTATTTTCTGTATCCAACAAAGATGTGGAATACTGATGGGTCTGACCACAGCACACGTTTCCACCGTGTGACGGTCCATCCCAGACGCCTCCGAGCCCAGAGAAGTGGACGAGGTTAACATCAGGCTTCTTTTCTGCACAGTAAAGCTTGTGAATGGAACTCTGTATTGTGGTGCTTGACAAAGGTTTCCACAGTAATCCCTTGTCCATGTGCTTCTATCAGCTGCTGATGAATGACGGTTCTTGATGCAGCGTCTGAGGGGTCAGAGGTCACGGGGTCCAGCTTAGGCTTGCTCCCTCGTCCTTTACCCTGAAACTCCTCCAGATTCCCTGAATGTTTTAATGATATTCTGCTCTGCAGAGGCAGAAATATGCAAATTGTTGCATATTGTTTTTGAACTCTTCCATAATTCTCCTTAAATTCTCGGCCTTTGTTCAAACCTGTTGTTGCTCTAAAATGATTTCAATCACCTGTTTGATTTAACATCATCAAATACATTTTTTTGTCCTCGTCACGACTCTTTTCTTAACTTTTTTTGCAACTGCAAATGTAACTAATTCAAATGATACTATTTAACCTCAAGCACTGCTCATGTATTAAAAATACAGTTTAAACAAAGCAGATTATCTCAAAGAAAACTGTGACTAATTCAGGAATGGAAACATTTGCACTGCAGCGGTCTCTAAGCTCAGAGGAAGCCCCCCGAGATGCATTTGGATGACTTTGAATCGTGAGTGATTTCTCTCGTGATGCTCTGGTCCCTGGAGCCACTTCATTACAAAGTAATTATTCCACGAAGCCGGGAGCAAAGCGCGTCACTCATTTACTGCACAGAGAGGAGAACATTACGCGTTTTTCCTTTGCTGTCCGGTTCATCAGGTCATTTCTGAAGCTCGGTTTAGATCATCTTGTTCCAGCTGATGAGACACAACTTGTGTCAGATGTCTGTAAAATGAATTCAGATGTTTCCAACCAGTTCTTGGAACCTGAACTATAATTAGATCGATTAATCTTCCTAATTATGCTTTGACTGGAAATGTGACTGCTGCAACAAAGTCATTTGAACAATGAGCAAAACAGCAGAATCCTGCAATTCACCAACAGCTCAGATGCAGCAGGAATCTGATTACCTGCTCAGGTAAAGTCGTATTCTGGTTTAAGAAGATCTTTGCAAAGCTAGCGGAGTTGTAGCATCAATGCAGAGAGCTTCCTTCTTCTTTGAGCTCGAATAATATGCACCGCATTGTAAAGGATGTGAGGAACAGATTTCCAGATGCTGCTGACTTCTTTGCTCTCAGCAGGAAAATAGTTGTAGCGTTCAGGAGTTATGAGGATCTCCCCTGTTTTGGCTGATCAATAATGTGACTTTTACTTCTCCTCTGCAGAGAAACAACCATCAGTCAACAGAGTCTCGGTGAAACATCCCACAAAATAAACTATTAGCTGCAGTCTGACATCCTCAGTGTTCCTTAGGCTGAGTTGTTTGTCGGGTTAGCAGATCAATAACAGGCTTTTCTGCTTTGGTTGGTGGTTATGTTCATGTCTATTTATAAAACTATCACCTTAATGCTTTTCTGCATTAGCCCGAGTCTATCCTCTAATGTGCTAATGTCTTTGAGATGGAGGCATGGGGCTAATAAAGCATCGTCATATTTAATCATTCTTTCAGCAGAAAAGCAAGGAGCGCCCGCCCAGCCCAGTCTGTTCTCCTGCGTCTGGAAGCATGAGGCTTTTGGCTTTTGTCCAGTACTAAGCTGAACATGCCCTTGAAAGCAAGAACAACAAGATGCCGGCCCCAGATACACAATAGTGGAATATTTAGTGTTTTTCTTTGACCTTTCACGTAAACAGGGTGCTCTCTTCAGATAAATATTCTTGGAAGAAATATGGCAGCACAACATAAAACACTCTTATATTATTCATCCTTAAAGTGCATGGACACCTCTCACTGCTGAGATATAGAAATAAAGAAGTCCAGGTTACTGCACCGGGCTGATGGGAATGATACTGTCAGCAAATGTCTTTAAAATAGGATACTGTCACCAAATGTCTTTAAAATAGGATACTGTCACCAAATGTCTTTAAAATAGGATACTGTCAGCAAATGTCTTTAAAATAGTGCTTGTTTGGGACTAAATTCCAGCCGGTTGTGTGTGGAATAAAGATTATTAAGTAATTCTGATTAAAAAGACACCTTTTCCCTGCTCTGCAATGTGAATTTTGGGCCAAGGTGATTATTCCAAAAAGCTGAAGATCCCACTGCCACAAATTCCATGGTTTTCTTGTTGTGCCTTTAATTATTTTCACTGATGCTTATAAATGTTCGACTTCCCTAAAGATGTTAAAACCAGAGCAGATGTGTCAGAAAAGACTTTGTACTGTGGTTAAAACAAGAGGGAAATGTATCATAATGGGTAATGAACAGTGGATAATTGGCTCATCTTTACATGATAAGAATAAGAATATTAACAAGAATGATAAAGATAGCAGTAACTTCAGTTTGTGTTGTACTGTGAATGAGATCCGAGGTTTATTTAAAAACTACAAACCACTGAAGGGAGTCTGGTGGGGGGGGCAGAACTAAGTTAAACTGTTGGCTTTGCTGAATAGATGATGTTAAGATATCCAGGGATGAAGCGCTGTGACGAGGGCTTTCCAGGAAGTAGACGGTGACGCTGTGTCACAGGAGGATCGCCATCTGGTGTGGATGATGCAGAGCAAGTCAGAGTCTGAAAGCCTGAGGTTCAGGGAGCTGAGCTTACAGGTGGGGGGGGGGGGGGGGGGGGGGGGGGGGGGGCACGTTATGGTGTGTGCGAAGCTTAATGAGAAGCCGGTGATGTTGGATGAGGGTTGGCAGGGTTTGATATGTGTGAGAATGCTGGCAGCAGATGGAAAACATCATCAGTCGTGCAACTGCAGCACAGCAGAGACCTGAGGAAGGTAAATGCAGCCATTTCCTGCTGTTATGTGTGGCCAGGTAATGGCACACCTGGAGTGTTTTGTGTGCTGCCATCTCCCCGCCTCTCCTTCCTCTTTGTCCTCCTCCACAGGCCAGAAAGCAGCTGATAATCAGGTCGAGGAGGAAGAGGGAGAGGAGGAAGGCTGCGGTCTCTCACTCTGGGGGCAGCAGCCACATGGATGGTTTTATAGCTAACCCTTGTTTTTTTTCTTATTATTCATCTGTCTTAGATGGCAGAGTCTTTTCTTATTTCAGTTGTGTTAGTTTGAGTTGGAGTTGGAGTGGCTGTGTTTCCCCTTTTTGTTCCTTTTGGCCGGGGTCTCCATCTCGTTTTGGTTCATAACTTTATGGGTTAACCTTTAACTTTTTTCCCTTTTTCCTTTTCAGTGGAAACTTTTTAATGGTCTCATTGAGCCTATGTGGGATTTTAATTTTATGACGCCTGCTTTTTTCTCTTTTTTTGAGCTTCTGTAGTGAAATTATGCATTTTTTGCCTGCTTTTTTCTCTTTTTTTGAGCTTCTGTAGTGAAATTATGCATTTTTTGCCTGCCTTTTTCTCTTTTTTTTGAGCTTCTGTAGTGAAATTATGCATTTTTCGCCTGCCTTTTTCTCTTTTTTTGAGCTTCTGCAGTGAAATTATGCATTTTTCGCCTGCTTTTTTCTCTTTTTTTGAGCTTCTGTAGTGAAATTATGCATTTTTCGCCTGCTTTTTTCTCTTTTTTTGAGCTTCTGCAGTGAAATTATGCATTTTTTGCCTGCTTTTTTCTCTTTTTTTGAGCTTCTGTAGTGAAATTATGCATTTTTCGCCTGCTTTTTTCTCTTTTTTTTGAGCTTCTGCAGTAAAATTATGTATTTTTTGCCTGCTTTTTTCTCTTTTTTGAGCTTCTGTAGTGAAATTATGCATTTTTTGCCTGCTTTTTTCTCTTTTTTTGAGCTTCTGTAGTGAAATTATGCATTTTTCGCCTGCTTTTTTCTCTTTTTTTTGAGCTTCTGCAGTAAAATTATGTATTTTTTGCCTGCCTTTTTCTCTTTTTTGAGCTTCTGTAGTGAAATTATGCATTTTTTGCCTGCTTTTTTCTCTTTTTTTTGAGCTTCTGCAGTGAAATTATGTATTTTTTGCCTGCTTTTTTCTCTTTTTTTTGAGCTTCTGCAGTGAAATTATGTATTTTTTGCCTGCTTTTTTCTCTTTTTTTGAGCTTCTGCAGTGAAATTATGCATTTTTCGCCTGCCTTTTTCTCTTTTTTTGAGCTTCTGTAGTGAAATTATGCATTTTTCGCCTGCTTTTTTCTCTTTTTTTTGAGCTTCTGTAGTGAAATTATGTATTTTTCATGGACTGATGTACATATTTTACAATCTTTCATGAAAGTCCAGCACAACGACACTGAAGTTTTCTTGCCAGTTTGTGCCATTGTGAATCAGACATCTGTGCATCCCTGAAAGAGATCCCATCAGTCCCATCAAACACTTCTGGGAGGAGCAGATAATCAGCCAACACTGCTGCAGAAACTCCCTGCCGATAAGTCTTCCCAGAAGGCTGTTACAGCAGCATTTATGCCCATTGTTCTGGAACTTTGTTAACACAAGACTTCTCTGTAAAATGTTCTGTTGGTACACTGGACTCGTCCTTCCCCAAGGGTGTAATCGGGCTAATGGCTTTAGGGTGTGGTCTGACCTGGAGCTTCAGAGAGATGGATGGATCAGTCGGTGTAGACTTGATAATCAGTGGGCACACAATGATGGATGGATGGACAAACAGGAGATGATGGATGGAGTAAATAGGCAGGAAAGGTGGTGACAACCTTCTAGGATGAACCCAGAGATGAGTGTGCACAATTATATTAGTAATATTGATCTACAGGAGTTATCCTAATTACTGAAGCTTTGATAGAAAAATAAAATCCCTCTGGATTGATGTGACTAACGGGGGGAAAATGGCAGAAGAAGAAACTATTTTTATGACACATTCTTCATTTATCTCGATTCTTTCAAAGATTAAAGAGCCAATTAACCTTTTAAAGTTTAGAAAAATGTTTGAACGATGTCCAAAGGACAGAAAAATAACAAATCTCCACATCAAAGACGATGAAAATAGAGAATATTACATTTTTTTCTATTTCACTCTTATCCATAGCTGAGTTTGTATGGTTTGATTTAATCATCTTACAAACAGCAGGAAATATGAAAGATGTACAACTGAAGTCTGTAAATCGTGCTAAAATCACAGAAAACACCAACCTGGATTCTAATGTCAAGTTTTATTTGGTTTATTTTATTTTTTACTGGTTGGTTCAGTTATTAGTTGAGAGATAATTTTGGTTTCTTCCATATTTGGCACTTTTGGCTCAAACACCAGTTATTTCATACATGATTTGAGGTGTAGTAGCAGCTATAGGTAAAGGAAAAATAACAAATCTCCACATCAAAGACGATGAAAATAGAAAATATTACATTTTTTTCTATTTCACTCTTATCCATAGCTGAGTTTTAGCTCCTTTTCTTTTTCTATTTGCTTCTCGTCATCCTCTTTTTGTTTTTCACAGAAGTAGCAGACAACCGTGTTTGGATTTATTCCCTCTGAAGGTCATCTTTGCTTCTCTGCAGCAGTATTCTCCAGGGATCCGCAGGCTTGGATCAAAGAACTGAGCTCGTATCTAAAGGATATACAAAAAGATTGCTCCCTCAACTAAATTCAAAACGGGATTGATGCTGACGCTGACTGTCATGTTGACAATCCATCTAAAGACTTAAAGCAAAACAGCAGGAACTCTGTTGCTGGTGTTCCTTGATGCTATTTGTTTGAATTGCTGCTGTAATTTTAAGCAAATGTTGCATCTAACTGTGGGAGCTATCTTCAGTGTTAGACTGATGCATATCTAGTGCTCTGGAGTGGACTCAGGGAAGCTCATTATTGTCTCTTAGTGTCACCAGCAACAAACAAGGAAACCTATAACTGCCCGGTATACAGAGTAGCATCCCCCCCTCAGCCAGGTTTAGATGCCGTTTTCTTTTTGGGAATTTTGTTGCCACTACTCCTCAATCCTGTCCCTGCAAAAAAAGGGAACTTTACTCTTGCAAAACAGAGGGATTAGGCCCTGCTGTAAAGGAAATCAATGCCAACGATGTCATTATAATCCATCTTTTCACCATAGTTTCCACCAGCTTCCTCCTGACTGTGAACCTTTCATGGTGTGAAAGGCAAATTTAACCACTTCTGAGGATTTGAGAAGCCGCTGAAAACTTTTTTCCAATCAATGCAAAGCTTATTTCTGGTCAATACAAATTGCTTTCTAATGAATCCCAGGTAAAAAATAAATAAATACAAACACAGCGGCTGAGACTTTCCACTTCACAGACTCAGTTACTGTTGAAATTGACCGATGTGAGTCAGTGAAGTGGGAGGGGGCGCACAGACACTTCTCCCACTCATTATAGCTCTAATCATCGGCTGTCCTGTGTCATGCAGAGTGACTCAGCATCAAACTCGGGCCCCTTAAACCTATCGGCTTTTAAATAAAGAATAATAACACAAAAATCCCACTATATTCAAATAAAGACGTTGCACCGTCCTTATTTTATGTCACTGACATGAGGTAAAGAATAAAATGTAGATAAAGGTTAATAGTGCTAACCGAGCAGGAGGCTGACTGCTTCATAGGCTGCAGTCATTCCCTGGTCTTTTACTACCGAGTACAAGTAACAAAGATATAATTTAGTAAACTATGTACTGATCTAACGAGGCTATAAAAGCTGACACAAATCTAACAAACGCCGGGACTCTAATCATTGTTTCAACCATGCTCATTCTTTTTTTTACCAGCCCGTTAAATGATTTAAATACAACTCCAGGGAGGAGAGATGGGCTGTGGGGTGATGCCATGAGGCACATTTGAGTTTTTCTTCTTTTTGGGTTATTGGAACTGAATTAAAGTATACCTTAGTTGGCTTTTTCTCTGGCTGCATTCACTCCAGTTCATGTTGGCCTAATAAACTCTAATAAACTCCAAATTTTGGAGGCTAACGCTAAGAAGGATTCTTTAAAATGTTGACTTTTAACTATTGTTTTCAAGTTGTTTTTGTTTAATGGCAGAATCTGGTGTTGCCCTCATGCTTTCAACCAATCACCAGGCACTTCTGTCATCTGGACCAATCATCTGTCAGGATCCTTGTACTTTATCTTTCTGCACTTCCTTCTATGCCTGCACCCTATCTCTGCTCTGTCCCCTCTGACAGAGTCGGACTCCTGGGTTCCTTCTGTGTAGCTTATTGTTAGCTTTTTATAAAGCTGTTATATCTTCATTTGTAAGTCGCTTTGGATAAAAGCGTCTGATAAATTGACTGTTTTTGTTTTTCTGTTTAGTTTCCATGAGTTTCATTGTCATTTCCTGTTTCCCTCAGTTCCCTGTTAGTCTCCGGTTCCACCCCCATCTCCAGTATTAACTCTCCTCAGGTGTCTTTGATCACTAATCACTCCCTCCACAGCATTTAGTCTCCTGGTTTCCTCTCATTCTTTGTCAGATCCTCACCGTCATTCTCACAGTTTGCCATTTGTCTGTTTCTCCAGTCGCTAGTTTTCCCAAGTTTCCTGCCGAGTTTTTGCATAGTTTTAGTTTTGCTAGTTTTCTTGTGCCTTTTCTAGTTTTTCTCCAGCGTTGCTGTGGTTTTGATTTTTGGAATAAACCTGTTGATTTTGATCCTACCTCCTAAGATTCTTTATAAGGTTGACTTTTAACTATTGTGTTCAAGTTGTTTTTGTTTAATGGCAGAATCTGGTGTTGCCCTCATGCTTTCAACCAATCACCAGGCACTTCTGTCATCTGGACCAATCATCTGTCAGGATCCTTGTACTTTATCTTTCTGCACTTCCTTCTATGCCTGCACCCTATCTCTGCTCTGTCCCCTCTGACAGAGTCGGACTCCTGGGTTCCTTCTATGTAGCTCATTGTTAGCTTTTTATAAAGCTGTTATATCTTCATTTGTAAGTCGCTTTGGAGAAAAGCGTCTGATAAATTGACTGTTTTTGTTTTTCTGGTTTAGTTTCCATGAGTTTCATTGTCATTTCCTGTTTCCCTCAGTTCCCTGTTAGTCTCCGGTTCCACCCCCATCTCCAGTATTAACTCTCCTCAGGTGTCTTTGATCACTAATCACTCCCTCCACAGCATTTAGTCTCCTGGTTTCCTCTCATTCTTTGTCAGATCCTCACCGTCATTCTCACAGTTTGCCATTTGTCTGTTTCTCCAGTCGCTAGTTTTCCCAAGTTTCCTGCCGAGTTTTTGCATAGTTTTAGTTTTGCTAGTTTTCTTGTGCCTTTTCTAGTTTTTCTCCAGCGTTGCTGTGGTTTTGATTTTTGGAATAAACCTGTTGATTTTGATCCTACCTCCTAAGATTCTTTATAAGGTTGACTTTTAACTATTGTTTTCAAGTTGTTTTTGTTTAATGGCAGAATCTGGTGTTGCCCTCATGCTTTCAACCAAAAAAGCTGACACAAATCTAACAAACGCCGGGACACTAATCATTGTTTCAACCATGCTTATTCTTTTTTTTACCAGCCCGTTAAATGATTTAAACACAACTCCAGGGAGGAGAGATGGGCTGTGGGGTGATGACATGAGGCACATTTGAGTTTTTCTTCTTTTTGGGTTATTGGAACTGAATTAAAGTATACCTTAGTTGGCTTTTTCTCTGGCTGCATTCACTCCAGTTCATGTTGGCCTAATAAACTCCAAATTTTGGAGGCTAACTCTAAGAAGGATTCTTTATAAGGTTGACTTTTAACTATTTTTTGCAAGTTGTTTTTGTTTAATGGCAGAATCTGGTGTTGCCCTCATGCTTTCAACCAATCACAAGGCACTTCTGTCATCTGGACCAATCATCTGTCAGGATCCTTGTACTTCCCTCCCCCCTCTATCTCTGCACTTTATCTTTCTGCACTTCCTTCTATGCCTGCACCCTATCTCTACTCTGTCCACTCTGACAGAGTCGGACTCCTGGGTTCCTTCTATGTAGCTTATTGTTAGCTTTTTATAAAGCTGTTATATCTTCATTTGTAAGTCGCTTTGGAGAAAAGCGTCTGATAAATACAGAAACAGAAACAGAAACATCCTTGACTGTTTTTCTGGTTTAGTTTTGTTTTCTGGTTTCTTATTTTCTACTTTCTGTTTAGTTTCCATGAGTTTCATTGTCATTTCCTGTTTCCCTCAGTTCCCTGTTAGTCTCCGGTTCCACCCCCATCTCCAGTATTAACTCTCCTCAGGTGTCTTTGATCACTAATCACTCCCTCCACAGCATTTAGTTTCCTGGTTTCCTCTCATTCTTTGTCAGATCCTCACCGTCATTCTCACAGTTTGCCATTTGTCTGTTTCTCCAGTCGTTTCCTGCCGAGTTTTTGCATAGTTTTAGTTTTGCTAGTTTTCTTGTGCCTTTTCTAGTTTTTCTCCAGCGTTGCTGTGGTTTTGATTTTTGGAATAAACCTGTTGATTTTGATCCTACCTCCTAAGATTCTTTATAAGGTTGACTTTTAACAATTTTTTGCAAGTTGTTTTTGTTTAATGGCAGAATCTGGTGTTGCCCTCATGCTTTCAACCAATCACAAGGCACTTCTGTCATCTGGACCAATCATCTGTCAGGATCCTTGTACTTTATCTTTCTGCACTTCCTTCTATGCCTGCACCCTATCTCTACTCTGTCCCCTCTGACAGAGTCGGACTCCTGGCTTCCTTCTATGTAGCTTATTGTTAGCTTTTTATAAAGCTGTTATATCTTCATTTGTAAGTCGCTTTGGAGAAAAGCGTCTGATAAATACAGAAACAGAAACAGAAACATCCTTGACTGTTTTTCAGGTTTAGTTTTGTATTCTGGTTTCTTATTTTCTACTTTCTGTTTAGTTTCCATGATGTCATTTCCTGTTTCCCTCAGTTCCCTGTTAGTCTCCGGTTCCACCCCCATCTCCAGTATTAACTCTCCTCAGGTGTCTTTGATCACTAATCACTCCCTCCACAGCATTTAGTCTCCTGGTTTCCTCTCATTCTTTGTCAGATCCTCACCGTCATTCTCGCAGTTTACCAGTTTTGTCTGTTTCTCCAGTCGTTTCCTGCCGAGTTTTTGCATAGTTTTAGTTTTGCTAGTTTTCTTGTGCCTTTTCTAGTTTTACTCCAGCGTTGCTGTGGTTTTGATTTTTGGAATAAACCTGTTGATTTTGATCCTACCTCCTAAGATTCTTTATAAGGTTGACTTTTAACTATTTTTTGCAAGTTGTTTTTGTTTAATGGCAGAATCTGGTGTTGCCCTCATGCTTTCAACCAATCACAAGGCACTTCTGTCATCTGGACCAATCATCTGTCAGGATCCTTGTACTTTATCTTTCTGCACTTCCTTCTATGCCTGCACCCTATCTCGCTTTGGAGAAAAGCGTCTGATAAATTGACTGTTTTTGTTTTTCTGTTTAGTTTCCATGATGTCATTTCCTGTTTCCCTCAGTTCCCTGTTAGTCTCCGGTTCCACCCCCATCTCCAGTATTAACTCTCCTCAGGTGTCTTTGATCACTAATCACTCCCTCCACAGCATTTAGTCTCCTGGTTTCCTCTCATTCTTTGTCAGATCCTCACCGTCATTCTCACAGTTTGCCATTTGTCTGTTTCTCCAGTCGCTAGTTTTCCCAAGTTTCCTGCCGAGTTTTTGCATAGTTTTAGTTTTGCTAGTTTTTTTGTGCCTTTTCTAGTTTTTCTCCAGCGTTGCTGTGGTTTTGATTTTTGGAATAAACCTGTTGATTTTGATCCTGCCTCCTAAGATTCTTTATAAGGTTGACTTTTAACTATTGTTTTCAAGTTGTTTTTGTTTAATGGCAGAATCTGGTGTTGCCCTCATGCTTTCAACCAAAAAAGCTGACACAAATCTAACAAACGCCGGGACTCTAATCATTGTTTCAACCATGCTCATTCTTTTTTTTACCAGCCCGTTAAATGATTTAAATACAACTCCAGGGAGGAGAGATGGGCTGTGGGGTGATGACATGAGGCACATTTGAGTTTTTCTTCTTTTTGGGTTATTGGAACTGAATTAAAGTATACCTTAGTTGGCTTTTTCTCTGGCTGCATTCACTCCAGTTCATGTTGGCCTAATAAACTCTAATAAACTCCAAATTTTGGAGGCTAACTCTAAGAAGGATTCTTTATAAGGTTGACTTTTAACTATTTTTTGCAAGTTGTTTTTGTTTAATGGCAGAATCTGGTGTTGCCCTCATGCTTTCAACCAATCACAAGGCACTTCTGTCATCTGGACCAATCATCTGTCAGGATCCTTGTACTTTATCTTTCTGCACTTCCTTCTATGCCTGCACCCTATCTCGCTTTGGAGAAAAGCGTCTGATAAATTGACTGTTTTTGTTTTTCTGTTTAGTTTCCATGAGTTTCATTGTCATTTCCTGTTTCCCTCAGTTCCCTGTTAGTCTCCGGTTCCACCCCCATCTCCAGTATTAACTCTCCTCAGGTGTCTTTGATCACTAATCACTCCCTCCACAGCATTTAGTCTCCTGGTTTCCTCTCATTCTTTGTCAGATCCTCACCGTCATTCTCACAGTTTACCATTTGTCTGTTTCTCCCGAGTTTTTGCATAGTTTTAGTTTTGCTAGTTTTCTTGTGCCTTTTCTAGTTTTCCTCCAGCGTTGCTGTGGTTTTGATTTTTGGAATAAACCTGTTGATTTTGATCCTACCTTCCTGCTCCTGCGTTTCCTGACATCATCGTGTTGTAGCAATGGTTCGATCAGTTCCCCGAATACTTGCTCATGCTTCTGCTTTTCAAGCTCTTACTCTGAATTAGGGGCTTTAAAACAACAACAAATACAAAGACTTTCCGTGAATGTCTGCGATCGGGTAGAAACGGTAGAGGGGTAACGAACTGTTTCACGAAGCATTCTGAGCTCTTTCACCAGAACCAGTTCAGTATTTTGCACTTTAAATGGCGTTGAGCTCAATTTGCACTGAAATTCAGTTACTTTTGCCAGTTTTGACAAAGCTGCAACTCCCCACCAAGGATCTTGAAGTTCACTTTGTTTCTCCAGCAAGACATTAGGTGAGATGGAGGAAAATGAACATTTCTGCTTTTTAATTTGTTTGCAAGAAGACACACAAACTACTAAAAGTGGCATAAAACAGCATTTAACCCTCATTTAGCCATGGCTAACTTTAGTTTGTATGGTTTGATTTAATTATCTTACAAACAGCAGGAAATATGTAAATCGTGCTAAAATCACAGAAAACACCAACCTGGATTCTAATGTCAAGTTTTATTTGGTTTATTCTATTTTTTACTGGTTGGTTCAGTTATTAGTTGAGAGATCATTTTGGTTTCTTCCATATTTGGCACTTTTGGCTCAAACACCAGTTATTTCACACATGATTTGAGGTGTAGTAGCAGCTTTAGGTAAAGAGGTAATGTGGTGATCCTCCAATCATTAGGCTGCTGATTTAATTCCCAACTTGATCAGTACTTTAACCCTTGTATACAAAAAAAAAGTACCATAAATCTACTTTTAAAAGCTGGTGCTGTTAAACAGAGTAAAACATTTCTTGGATGGCATCAGAAATGAATATGCACACCATTTAAACTGTAGAATTATAATGTAATTATAATTCTCAGCATTATAATTACATTAGTTTCTTTCTACCTTATGTATCTAGATACAGATCATAAGGGCAAGATGCACACCTTCAATATTTGGAGACAGAATAGCAATTTAATTCCTTTTTTTTCTCGAAAGGACTGTATGGGAATGAAGATTTAATCAACTGCAGTTGTATAGAGGGGAGCTCAGGGGACACATGAAGAATAGAGAAGATATGGAGGATAGGAATACGTTTAGCCGCTATAGGACAAATGAAGTGAGAGGCAGGGGAAGGAGGAGAAAATTGGATGCTGGGTTGAAGTTGATAAATGGAGAACATACAGGAACAGGGGATTAAGGTGGTAGAAAAGGATAAAAATAGATGAGAGTGATACTGAGATGGATGCATGGATGATCGAGAACAAAGAAAGTGTTGAAGAAAGACTGTGGCCTGTTTCCACGTTTGGGCCGTTTTCATATTTAGAAAGTCATTCCCCAGCCTGGATAAACATGCATCCTGCTTCATCCTTCATGGTCTGTGGCGGCCAGGGTTCATTCAGAGCAGGTTACAGTGACAGTGGTGGGAAACGCTGACTGAACCAGCTCATCATTGTTGTGCAACTGACTTCCAGTGCCTGCTGTGTTCCCATTGGTTATAACAGGAAGTAATATTGTAAAACGTGTTTCATCTAATTGAATCAAAGGGGATATTTTTAAACTTTTGTTTAGAACCTGGATGCTAGATGGAGTTGATGTGATGTTGTCCCACAAATCCAGAACAGTTCACGAAGGGCTTCTTTGCTAAGTTGTCTGTTCTGTGTCGACACAACACTGGTTCATCCCTTGAGTTAGGAGCCTTTTTTCTGCCTGAATGGTTCATAGGTCAGAGTTAAGTGGCTGAACAAAGAAAAAACACTGAAAATGTTCAGGAACAAGGACTGAAGATGAGGGAAAAAGCAGAAAATGTCCAAATAAAAACTGTGAAAGAGCTTCAGAAAGCTGCAGAACTGTTGATCAGGACACTTTAAAGGTTTCAGAAAGCTGCAGAACTGTTGATCAGGACACTTTAAAGGTTTCAGAAAGCTGCAGAACTGTTGATCAGGACACTTTAAAGGTTTCAGAAAGCTGCAGAACTATTGATCAGGACACTTTAAAGGTTTCAGAAAGCTGCAGAACTGTTGATCAGGACACTTTAAAGGTTTCAGAAAGCTGCAGAACTATTGATCAGGACACTTTAAAGGTTTCAGAAAGCTGCAGAACTGTTGATCAGGACACTTTAAAGGTTTCAGAAAGCTGCAGAACTGTTGATCAGGACACTTTAAAGGTTTCAGAAAGCTGCAGAACTATTGATCAGGACACTTTAAAGGTTTCAGAAAGCTGCAGAACTGTTGATCAGGACACTTTAAAGGTTTCAGAAAGCTGCAGAACTGTTGATCAGGACACTTTAAAGGTTACAGAAATCTGCAGAACTATTGATCAGGACACTTTAAAGGTTACAGAAATCTGCAGAACTGTTTATCAGGACACTTTAAAGGTTACAGAAAGCTGCAGAACTGTTGATCAGGACACTTTAAAGGCTTCAGAAAGCTGCAGAACTGTTGATCAGGACACTTTAAAGGTTTCAGAAAGCTGCAGAACTGTTGATCAGGACACTTTAAAGGTTTCAGAAAGCTGCAGAACTATTGATCAGGACACTTTAAAGGTTTCAGAAAGCTGCAGAACTGTTGATCAGGACACTTTAAAGGTTTCAGAAAGCTGCAGAACTGTTGATCAGGACACTTTAAAGGTTTCAGAAAGCTGCAGAACTGTTGATCAGGACACTTTAAAGCTTCAGAAAGCTGCAGAACTATTGATCAGGACACTTTAAAGGTTTCAGAAAGCTGCAGAACTGTTGATCAGGACACTTTAAAGGTTTCAGAAAGCTGCAGAACTGTTGATCAGGACACTTTAAAGGTTTCAGAAATCTGCAGAACTGTTGATCAGGACACTTTAAAGGTTTCAGGAAGCTGCAGAACTGTTGATCAGGACACTTTAAAGGTTTCAGAAAGCTGCAGAACTGTTGATCAGGACACTTTAAAGGTTACAGAAAGCTGCAGAACTGTTGATCAGGACACTTTAAAGGTTTCAGAAAGCTGCAGAACTGTTGATCAGGACACTTTAAAGGTTACAGAAAGCTGCAGAACTGTTGATCAGGACACTTTAAAGGCTTCAGAAAGCTGCAGAACTGTTGATCAGGACACTTTAAAGGTTACAGAAAGCTGCAGAACTGTTGATCAGGACACTTTAAAGGTTACAGGAAATCTGGAAGAAATTAAGCTGGATCAGGACTTTTGAACTCTTCCACCATCACATGCACGGTCTTCTGTTTGCAGGACTTCATGTTTTATATTTATCTGTCCAAAAATGATCCAATTTAAAATGGCTTCTTTGCTAAGTTGTCTGTTCTGTGTCGACACAACACTGGTTCATCCCTTGAGTTAGGAGCCTTTTTTCTGCCTGAATGGTTCAAAGGTCAGAGTTCAGTGGCTGAACAAAGAAAAAACACATTCCCCTGAAAATGCTCAGGTACAAGGACTGAAGATGTCCAAAGAAAAACTCTGAAAGACCTTCAAAAAGCTGCAGAACTATTGATCAGGACACTTTAAAGGTTACAGGAAAGTCTGGCTGCTTGGAACTAAAATATGAAGAAATGAGGACTGAGTCAACACTTTTGCACCGTTTTATGTGGAACGGAATGAAATATTGTCGGGATTCTGCTGTTTCTGATTCTTCCATCTGCTGTGATGCTCCTCTGTGAGCTTTTTCATTATATTTTACATGGAAGCCACACAGTGAGGCCTTTATATCAGCAGTCAGTCTATAGCTTTGACCTGAGTTCAGGAGCAGAGTCGGCTGGATAGTTTGGCTTTTATCCGTTAGGTTGTTTGTCACTATTTTTGTTCTTTTGTCAGCACAAATGATTAGGGGGAAATGTAGTGTTTGCTCTACCAGCCAGACTGGGAGAGACCAGTTTTTGGTTCCCTCTGCTTTCGTTCTCCATCCTCTATCCCTAACCTGATGCAGGCTGTAGTTTCCATCCTCATCCTCTCCCATCTTCTGCTTCAGGGCTGTGATTGGTGCATTTGGCTGTCCTTTCTCACCCCCGGCACCTTCCACTTTTTCCGTCTTTATCCCTTTCACCTTTATCTTTCATCTCTTTCCCAGCTTTCTTCCCATTCCCGTCTGTATTTGACGCTTCCTGCAAGAAGAATAAGGCACAGAGTGAGGAAGAGAAGACTCATTAAGAGGGAAAGATCTGTTGAAATAACATCAGCAAACACCAAAGAAGATAATGCTTTCATCTTAATCCTTTACTTTAAAATAGAGCAGCACGTTGGTTACAAAGCAATTACAAAGCTTGATAAAATATATTATGTTGATTTAAATTACCTGGTTGATGCAATACTGTCATATATTGCACATAAACATTGAATTTTATTGCCTTTTCAGCCTCTTCAGCAGTACACTGCAGATATCTTACTTAACTGAAGTCAAGACTTTGATTTTAAAAACTGTTTTATACGTATAAAAGGAAGCTAACAATCCCCAAAGCTGTTGCCATAAGAAACTAATAAATAATAAAATACCCCCACAACTGTGACATCACTCGAAAGCCCAGGATGTTCTTTTCACAGTCCTCCAGAGGACAAAAATCAAGTGCCAGGTTGCTTTTTTTCCATCATACGTGTCAAAAAAAGGTGATAAAATTAGTATTTCTATGGAATTCTGTGTTTGAAGAGTTTTTAAAGCACAAAGTCCCAGTTAAGATTTTTCTGTGAGTCTGCACAAAGCTCTTCATGGACACTGTTACAGAGATGATTTAGGGCAGTTTGTCTATTAGAGGAGCAGCTGACTAATCCCCGTTTTAGGGGGAGAGGAGAATAATCTGCCGTGTGTTTGTTTCTTGTCCTCTCTATTGTTTATTTTTGCTTATCTGCTTGTGTTACTGTGTGTGTGCAGCAGCAGCAGCACAGCTTTCGCCACACAGAGAAACACAATGAACACAGCACCACTGTCTTCAGCCATCTCAGCCGGAACAAAAAACGACACATAAAGAGATTAGAGGAAGAGAACGTCGGGAGAAAATGTTTTCAAAATTCAACAGACCAAACAGAAACCAATCACTAAAACTAACAAACCCCTCTGAAGAAATAAATACAATCCGAATACTTAGAGAGGCCTGGGAGTCCAGAGTGAGGCTGGATGGAGCGGGAATCCGGCAGCAGGCTGACAGTCATTACATTTTCAGTCAGAGCAGCAGTATCAGGGATTACAGCTTTTACATTACAGTCAGTAATATGACAAATGCTCCATCACTGCGACATTTTGAAGGACAGGTCATCAGATTTGTCTCCGTGCATCCAGTTAATGTTGATAAAACAAGAGGTGTGTAAAAGAATTATGTGTTTTTTCTTTCTTTTTTGACTAAATGTCCTCTTTTAAGGCAAGGTGAGTTTATTTTATAGCACAATTCAACAACAAGGTGATTCAAAGTGCTTCACAGAGACATTAAAACAGAAGAAACAAAAAGCATGATTTAAAATTTAAACAAAAGAAGGAAATAAGAACAATGGATAAAATCAGAAAAAAATTATATATATGAAAGATAAAATCAGGAGTTAAAATATGAAACTCAAGCTTATTCAAATGCAGCTGAAAATAGATGTTTCTTCAGCCTGGACTTAAATCCTGAGTGTTTCAGCTGATCTGAGGCTTTCTGGGAGTTTGTTCCAGACATGTGGAGCATAGAAGCTGAATGCAGCTTCTCCAGGTCTGGTTCTGACTCTGGGAACTGATAAAGAACCGGATCCAGATGACCTGAGGGGTCTGGGAGGTTCATAGTGGGTCAGGAGGTCACTGATGTATTTTGGTCCTTGACCAGGAGCAGGATAAGGATAATTACAGTTTTTCTCCAACCTGTTGAAGCCACAATCATCAAGTGTGGAGTTAAAATATGAGCGATTCCTGGTGGCTAACGTCTGATTTATTTCAGTCTACTGATTTAAATGATTCTGAAAGCTTTTAGCCTCAATATATTTTGTCCAATTTGATTGTTGAGATCAGACATTAATCCACAGTCAGATCCCTCTTATCCTCTTCTCCTGGACCTTTCTTACTCTGGAAGAACACAACGTACCTTTGATGAATATAAGCCAACAAATTCTGTCATTTCTTTTGATGTTTGTCTTTCAGGTAACTGATATTAACAGATAAGTTGCATGTTTAGCAGCTCTCAACCAGTTAAATACACACTTGTGCAAAAAGTATAAACAGCAATAAAATAAAAGTACGTTTTATATGCACAGACATGCTAACATGCTAACATGAACTGGGATCAGTCAATAGAAGGTTTCAGTTGCCGTCAGCTGACAGGCTTCTTTATTCCACATTAATCAGTCGGCTGAATTAAATACATCGATTAGCTTTGGCAGCTGTGAGCTGCTCCGACACGAGTTTGAGTGGAGACGCAGCAGAAGTCAGTAGCAGACTCCCTGTGACAATAAATACAACATCAGCAAGTATCCGACGAGCTTTAGATGAACCGTTCAGCTCCACCCTGAACCCTGAACGTTCACATTTTGAACTGCGGTGAGGCTTAAGCTTTAAAATGGGGAAAATAAAACAAAAACATTAAAAAATAAATAGAATTGCATAAAAACATGATGCATTTTAAGCGAAAATGATTGAAAGATTTTAGAATTTAGCAGTTTATGTGGCTGTTACTGTTAATTTAGCTAACATGAAGATAATCTATTTGTGATTAAATAGTAAAGACAGGATTGTATATTCATATTTAATGTGTCCGTAAAACATTAAGCAGCAACAAACTTCATTAATAAATTAAAAAAAGCATATTTTATTCATGCTAATTGTATTTTCTTCTGTTTTTGGCTTGACAGTGAAAAAAGGCCTCAGAGCAGCAGACACGGCATTTATTATCACCTTTATTTAACCAGGAGAGTCTCACTGAGACTAAAGATGCAAGAACATCGCAGCCAAAGTGCGCTCAGACCTGTATCGTCAGGTTTTGAGCCTTGATGTGTGTTAAGGCATGAGATGGGGGGGCCACTCTGCCTCCGTTACGACCTCCAGATCAACTTAGACCCCCCTTTGGGCGACTATGGCGAATCAGCCTTGTAAAAGATGCTTAGATTCTTTGAATTATTTCAGTTAGATCAGCTTTTCAAGCAGTTTTCAAAGGTTTTTCATGCCTCCATTTGCATGAAATATGTTTGAATACATTGAATAAAATACATTTAACTGCCGTTTCCCTTGTTCGTTACACGCTCTACGAAGCTATCCCTCCAAGTTGTTTTTGTTCTACTAAATAAGTCAATATGGAGGCGGCGGTCTATGAAATGGTTTAAATAATAAAATGCCAATTATTTGAGTTTTGTTGTGCAGAATGCATCAGGTGCAATGATAAGAATGGATGTGAGAAATTTCTGCATCTTTATTTCACTCTGTTTGTTTCGTGGTTTTATTTAAAAATAATCCACGGTGATTTGCATATCGATGCCTCCGTCAGGTATGTTGGAGCGTTATGTGGCTGAAGCGTGTAAAACAGAACAGCTGCGATCACTTACCGTCCGACAGCGTTAAATGACACTTTCCGATTGCTGGAGCAGATGCAGCATTTGATTAGAGCCACAAATCTTTACTGGCCTCACAACTGGATTTAATTGTAATTTATCTAAAGATGCATCTTGCATCCTCGAATTATGATTTAGCTATATTTTACAGACCTGTATTTCCATTACAAAACACAATCAGTGCAATCAGTCTGAATTCACCTTCCTGTTCACTGCTTTCCGTTGCCTCTGGCGTCCACAAATCAAATGTTACAGCTGCTTAATTGGCTTTACTCACCAAGTCTTCTACCTGGGCTTTACTTTGGCTGGTTGAAGAACCAGAAACCAAATAAATAAAAGCTTTGAGAGTCCTCTTCCCGCTCAAAGTTGCCTCGTTAAAGGAGTCTGCAGATGTCAGATCAGGGTCTCAAGAATCAAGAAATGTTCAAATTTCAATTGATTTTGTGCAAATATTCAAATATCTTCAACAAACAGCTGGAATGGGAATAGTTAGTGCTCAAGTTGGAAGGCAGTATTTTGAACATTTCCCCAAGAAACCAGTTTGCAATGAATTTTTATTGTCGTTTAATTTGGCACAGAGTGGCATTTGTAAAAAGAAGGTTGAACTGTCTCTGTGCCTCTGAAGATTTGTGAAAGCTCTCAGTTCTGCAACAGCTCCTAAATGTTTTCACTCTTCTTCTGTTAGTCTCAAAGTAATCAGTGCTGCACAAACATGTTGTTAGAGTGTCTCTTAATTGCATTAGTAGAGTGGTGGTGTTAATATGTGCATCTGTTAAAATAAGCATGACTGAAAAACAGCATCTGTGCATGACCCTGAATAATTAAACTCTATTCATATGGAGTGAAGAAATGATTCAGACGTTTTTCACAGTTAAACGCAGCTGACGATGGTGACTCACACAGTTCCTGATGTACTCACATATGTACACATATAAGCTCGTGTTATTTCTAACTGCTAGGCGTGAGTCACCGGGTAATCCTGGTCAGGGTCAAAGGTGCGCACTCACAGGCAGAAAGAGAGAGATGTTTACAGAGCAGCATCAGTAAGGTTGAGTTTGGAGGACTGATGCAGGTCTCGGACAGCAGAGTCATATCTGAGCTTCATGTAAAGCACACCCACGCATGTGCTCAGACATGCTGTCTTATGCAAGGGTCGCTCGTTGTTTGTGGCAGGATGCATCTTTGTGAAATCAGCGAGAATCTGCTGCGAGACGACTGAAATGTAAACACTACGGAGGATCATTTTACATACATACGTATGTATGTATATATATGTTAGAAAAATTCTCTCAAAATTAGGTTCAGAGTCGCTGGATACGATTAACACAAAACATTTATTTCTTGCAAGAAAGAGACAAGAAAAACTCAGAGTTGCCTGACTAGCATTAACATGGGTTATTATAGCATTAACATGGGTTATTACAGCACTAACATGGGTTATTATAGCATTAACATGGGTTATTACAGCATTAACATGGGTTATTACAGCACTAACATGGGTTATTACAGCATTAACATGGGTTATTACAGCACTAACATGGGTTATTACAGCATTAACATGGGTTATTACAGCACCTACATGGGTTATTACTGCACTAACATGGGTTATTACAGCATTAACATGGGTTATTACAGCATTAACATGGGTTATTACAGCATTAACATGGGTTATTACAGCATTAACATGGGTTATTACAGCACCAACATGGGTTATTACAGCATTAACATGGGTTATTACAGCACTAACATGGGTTATTACAGCATTAACATGGGTTATTACAGCATTAACATGGGTTATTACAGCATTAACATGGGTTATTACAGCATTAACATGGGTTATTACAGCACTAACATGGGTTATTACAGCATTAACATGGGTTATTACAGCATTAACATGGGTTATTACAGCATTAACATGGGTTATTACAGCATTAACATGGGTTATTATAGCACCTACATGGGTTATTACAGCATTAACATGGGTTATTACAGCATTAACATGGGTTATTACAGCACCAACATGGGTAATTACAGCATTAACATAGGTTATTACAGCATTAACATGGGTTATTACTGCACTAACATGGGTTATTACAGCATTAACATGGGTTATTACAGCATTAACATGGGTTATTACAGCACCAACATGGGTTATTATAGCATTAACATGGGTTATTACTGCACTAACATGGGTTATTACAGCATTAACATGGGTTATTATAGCACTAACATGGGTTATTATAGCATTAACATGGGTTATTACAGCACTAACATGGGTTATTATAGCATTAACATGGGTTATTATAGCACTAACATGGGTTATTATAGCATTAACATGGGTTATTACAGCACCAACATGGGTTATTACAGCATTAACATGGGTTATTACAGCATTAACATGGGTTATTACAGCACTAACATGGGTTATTACAGCATTAACATGGGTTATTACTGCACTAACATGGGTTATTACAGCATTAACATGGGTTATTATAGCATTAACATGGGTTATTACAGCACTAACATGGGTTATTATAGCATTAACATGGGTTATTACAGCATTAACATGGGTTATTACAGCACCAACATGGGTTATTATAGCACCAACATGGGTTATTACAGCATTAACATGGGTTATTACAGCATTAACATGGGTTATTACAACATTAACATGGGTTATTACAGCACTAACATGGGTTATTACAACATTAACATGGGTTATTACAGCATTAACATGGGTTATTACAGCATTAACATGGGTTATTACAGCACTAACATGGGTTATTATAGCATTAACATGGGTTATTACAGCACTAACATGGGTTATTACAGCATTAACATGGGTTATTATAGCATTAACATGGGTTATTATAGCATTAACATGGGTTATTACAGCATTAACATGGGTTATTACTGCACTAACATGGGTTATTACAGCATTAACATGGGTTATTATAGCACTAACATGGGTTATTATAGCATTAACATGGGTTATTACAGCACTAACATGGGTTATTATAGCATTAACATGGGTTATTATAGCACTAACATGGGTTATTATAGCATTAACATGGGTTATTACAGCACCTACATGGGTTATTATAGCATTAACATGGGTTATTACAGCATTAACATGGGTTATTACAGCATTAACATGGGTTATTACAGCACTAACACAGGCTTCTTAACAAAGGGGATTATTATTATGTTGAATAACCCGAATAAATGATTTCTTCAGTGTCCTTTTAGCTTTGGTTTGGTCTTCTCCGACTGCTGCAGAGGATGTGTTCTCCAGCTCTTGTTCCTTATTCTGAACAGTTTATATTGAACTTGTCAGATTACAAAGAAAACTGCTTAGTTCTGCTGCAAAGATAGATCGATAAAGGGAAAAAGCTCAGTGTAGTGGGTGAGAACTCAAGCTGAAAATAGTTTGAAGATCACCTCAAAGCTTTGTAGTTGCTGGTTTTCTGGTGTTTTAATGGTTTCAAATGCACTTTAGCCCATATTTCAGAAGGTCCACGTGTTTCCATGCAAAAGCAGTTGAGTGCTGACGTCAGGGAGGGAAATCATAACTGTTTATCCTGACCATTGTTCAGCAGTCACTCAGACGGTTCAATGGTGTGTTCAGGCTGCTGCTAATCCAATCAGTTTAAGCCAGTCTCACTTGCACATTAGGTTAATTGCTGAGCAGCTCATTATTTACAACCATTATCCGATCACGGTTGTTTTTTGGCTTTTGTTTTCATGCTTTAATGAGGAAGTAGCACACATTTATCAGTGGGCCGCTCCCAAAGCAAAGCCCACTAATCTGATCACACATTATTGTTTCAGGTTGATGTTAATACTCTGATAAAGATTGTTTTTACACGTTTGGACTCACGGTTCTGCCGATGTTTGCTGCTTCTCCTCGTTTTGTTGAAACTTTTTATACTATAACTGCAATGCAACAAAATCTAACCTATTCTGCAAAATATCAGCTGTGTATCAATAATAGATGTTCCAATAAAGGGAGAAGCAGCATGCGAATGCCAGCTAACGCTATCTGGCTGCTTCTGCCTCATTTCCAGCCCTCGCTCACACACGAACATGCTTGGCCAGCAGCATCTCCATGCCCTCTGACTCGCATTTACTCCTCACACTGAAGTCACCCACACTCTCCCAAAAGACAGAGATCCTTTGATGTGAGTTTGAGGCGGTAAAATGGAATGAAAGAGGCCTTTAGAGGGAAGTGCAGAGACAAGTGGCGCATCCTCCACAGTCACCATTTTGTGAATTTGCAATGCTCTGCAGCTAGAGCGTCCCTTCTTCCCTTTCTCTGCTTCCCTTTGCTCTCAACATTTCCCACACTGTAACAAACAGTAAAGAACTGGCAGCAGGGTGGCCATTATGTTACTGTAAATTTCACAGATGTTTACTGTCATTGAAACATATAACATTCACTTTTGCAGAACTTTACAGTCAAATACTTTATTTAAAAATACATTTTCAGTCTAGTCACAAACTACAAACTGGAACAAAATGTGCTTTGTGAATTTAGAACTGATCAGAATGTATTTCCAATGTGAAAAAAACAGCTTTTTAATGCACTTTGCCTTTTATTTTAACATGAATTTAGTTTCTCTACATTCAGACATTTCCTTCTTTCTATTAAAAACCCAAATCCTTTGACTTTTTGCTGAAAATAAGAGAACGAGGCATTCAGACTTGGAAGTATTGACATGAAACTTGTCCCAAAATAACAGTTCAGATAATGAAATTTTGTGTAAATTCTGTGTAAATTTCACAGAATTTTACTGTCATTGAAATTACAGTTTTGTACTGTTATAGAAAAATATAGCATTGACTTTTGCAGTATTTTACAGTCAATTACTTTATTTAAAAATACATTTTCAGTCTAGTCACAAACTATAAACTGGAACAAAATGTGCTTTGTGAATTTAGAACAGATCAGAATGTATTTCCAATGTGAAAAAACAGCTTTTTAATGCACTTTGCTTTTTATTTTAACACAAATTTAGTTTCTCTACATTCAGACATTTCCTTCTTTCTATTAAAAAACCCCCAATCCTTTGACTTTTTGCTGAAAATAAGAGAACGAGGCATTCAGACTTGGAAGTATTGACATGAAACTTGTCCCAAAATAACAGTTCAGATAATGAAATTTTGTGTAAATTCTGTGTAAATTTCACAGATTTTTACTGTCATTGAAATTTACAGTTTTTTACTGTTTTTGAAAAATATAGCATTGACTTTTGCAGTATTTTACAGTCAAATACTTTATTTAAAAATGCATTTTCAGTCTAGTCACAAACTACAAACTGGAACAAAATGTGCTTTGTGAATTTAGAACAGATCAGAATGTATTTGCAATGTGAAAAAACAGCTTTTTAAAGCACTTTGCCTTTTATTTTAACATGAATTTAGTTTCTCTACATTCAGACATTTCCTTCTTTCTATTAAAAAACCCCAATCCTTTGACTTTTTGCTGAAAATAAGAGAACGAGGCTTTCAGACTTGGAAGTATTGACATGAAACTCGCCCCAACATAACAGTTCAGATAATGAAACAACAAGAACAAACAAGACAAAGACATTTCAGGTGAGAATAACAGAGATTCAGAGAAAGAGGGTGAGGCTGTGAGGGGAAAAGAGTTAAAGCAGTGAGACAAGCTGGTGTCTTTGTGTAATGGGACTGAATAATCTCACCATTTGAAATGAAGTCCCAGTGAAAGTCCATCAGTCTTCTCAGCAGAGTGGGTACATGTTGCTGGGGGCTTTGCCAGTTTTTCTGAGTGCCACTTGTTCCACGTGCACCTGCTGGGTCAGTGATGGGCGCCATCAGAGTTTCAATTAAGCATACAACACCACAGTTTTAGATGCATATTGCTGGGAATTTGCATTGAGACTTGATCCACAGTTTCAGTGATTTATTGAAACAAGTTAAAAAATTAATCTAAATCAGAATCTGAGTCAGAAACAGAGTTTTTTTTTATCAGTTCTCAGCAGCTTTAAAGTGAATATCTGGTCTGAGCTCCTTTATTCTCCAGCACAGCCTGAACCCTCTGAGACAAGCTTTCTGTCCTTTCTTTAAGGAGTCTTCAGGAATAGTTCTCCAGGCTTCTTGAAGGACATCCCAAAGCTCTTCTTTGGATGTGGGCTGCCTTTTGTTCCGTTCTCTGTCAGATGATCCCACACTGCTTCAATAATGTTGAGGTCCGGGCTCTGGGGAGGATTCATCCCTCCATAAGACCTGTTGCCACTGATTTTCAGTCCACTTCTTGTGTCCTTTGGCACAGCTCAGCCTTTTCTCCCTGTTTCCCTTCCTTAAGAACGGCTTCTTGACAGCCACCCTTCCATGGAGCCCATTTCTGATGAGGCTTGGGCCAACAGTAGATGGATCAGCTGAAGGTCCAGATGCATCTCTCAGGTCCTGTCAGGTCACAGCTGGATTTTTTCCTCTTTCTTAAGGACATCACTTTCAGATCCTGTTCATCTGCTGTAGATAGTTTTTTAGGCCTGACACTTCTTCTTTTGTCCTCCACTTGTCCAGTTTCCTCAAATGTTTTAAGGACACACTGCACACCATGCTGAGATATGCCAAGTTTTCAGCTAATAGCTCTTTGGGAATCACCTTGTTGCTGCAGAAATCCTATTTTCTGTCTGTCTGTCGCCTGCTTGTAACAAAGTGCCCAAAGATGCATCTTCAGAAAACCTGCAGAACTACTGCTGAAGACCATCTGAAAAAGATTACAAGCAAAACTGAAAGAAATCCGAGGTGTCTCACGACTTTTACACATAGCGGTGTAACCTTTTCTTTATCTGCTCATTTGAAAATTATTTTTGGCTCTCAGTTTAGTTCAGTAATTCGACTTTTCTCTCATGCCTCTCTTCCATTTCTCTACTCTCGCCCTTCACCTTAACATCCCCTCACCCCCCATCGACCGCCCACTTATGTCTGTCACCTCCTCTGCCCTCCGTGCATCCTCCACTCACTTCTGTCTTGTTCATTTCCAGATGAGCCAAGCTGATATATGAACAGGAAAATGACTTAATGACACATTTTCTGACTCGCAAATCAATTTTGGAGCGTTCAGGTGGATGAATCACTCAGGTTTAATGAAAGAGAGCCACGCCATTTCTTCACCAGTCCTCTCTCTTTAACCCTCCTCACCCCTCATTCACCCTCCCTCCAGAGGTTTCCACAGCTCGCCATGAAGTGACATCCCGCCGTCTTCCACATGGCTTTCTTTCCTCACCTCTCTTTCTGTTCTGTTTGGTTTCGCTGCTCCTGTCATAAACGTCAACACTCCCTACCTGCACCTGCCTCCCGCCCTCCTTCTCCTCCTCGTACTTTCTCTCCCTCTCTCTGCTCCATGTCACCTCTCGTCTGCCAAGGAGAGGAACGCCGCCAGGCACCTGCCGAGCTGAGACTCTAACAAGCAAAAGCACTCAACAGGATAAAGGTGTAGAAGAGGGAGAGAATGGAAGGCTGTGGGAGGTCACCAGACAGGGAAATGAAGTTTGAGACAGATGTGAAGAAGATGGACAACGCTGGGAAGAAAAGGGAGGATACCTGTGGAGTTGAGCTTTAAATTCAGCTCCAGTTTACACCCATTTTATGCCTCGGATTCCAAACAAATGTCTTCCTTCCTGCCTGTAATCATTGTAATTTATGCTCAAATTGATGCTAAATGTTTTCCAAGATTGTTGCAGTAAAATGGACCAAATCCATCGCAGAATATTCACAGGAGTTTCGTTTTTAGCTCAACATTTTTTCACCACGTTGCTGTTCAGAATGCAGGAGGATTCTGTCCCACCGACATCTCAGTTTCATTCATTTTCCCCCTCTGTGGCTGCTAATAAAACACAGCTTGTCAGTGACTGTTACGCTCATCTCGGCACATTTACAGCTGACTAAAATAACTTAACTGCTCCCAACAGTATCATGCAGCCTCATGCTGCCACATCTGTTTCACACTGGGAGAATCAAGCTAAAGATATGCTATTAAAGGAAGAAGTCCAGCACTGAACTGTTCAGAGTTAGCAGTAGAATGTAAACTAAACTAAAATGACCCCATGATGAAGAGGCAGGATCTTTCTGCTGAGTTCATGGCAACAATTTGTTTAATTAATGATGCATTTAAGCTTGTTTTATTACATCAAACGATTGTTTGGCCTGTGGAAATAGTCAGAAAAGGCCATAAAGCTGAATTGGATCTTGTTTTCTTTTAAAAAAAACGGAAACTAGAATCAATAAGCAGGTCAGCATCACCAAAAAGGCGCAGAGGAAGCCAGAAACCTGTATATGTGAATGAGAGCAGGAGCAGCGTCTGATGCTAAGTGCTGAGGCTTAACTGTTAACTTTTACCTTTAAAGCAGGAAAAATAACTGCAGATATTGTTCAGCTCTCTTCATGGATACGAGTTACCTTTTCTCTGGTCTTTCTACATTGATTTAAACTTATTTTGCTGCTTTCTTTCGTGTTTTTCCGTGTACTTTGTCTGTGATGCAGCTTGTAAATGAAATATCTTAACTGTGATTTTTAAGTAAATCACTTTCCAGTTGTTTATGTTTCTATCTCGCTGCAGATCCACGAGATTTATGAGATCTAAATATGTGTTTCCCCAGACCTTCAGTGTATGTTCTGATCTTTTATTCATGCTCATTTACTGATGTCTATTCATTTTTAATAAAGAACACAGTCTGTAAGTGTTTTGGGCTCAGAGGTGCGTTGGAGCATGGGCTGGGGCAGCGTGATGGATGAGGAGCTATCATCTTTAGTGCTTCTTTTTATCAATTCTACTCGTTTTGTTGTGCAAATAAAGTCTGTCTGATAAAAGGAGTTTAATGAGTGGCCCTCTGAGGGGCCCCCTGGCTTCGGGTTAGACGTGAGAAACAAACAGAACTTATATTTCATTGCTTCAGTCGGGCTGTTGACAGGAAAAGGTTTTCTACCCATTACTTTCGGACATAAAGGTGATAAAATCAGAGCAAATGAATTTACTGCCTGTAGTTGATGGTTAAATGAAGAGTTTAAGTTTCCAATAGATTTTTATTCATGGGACATTCATTTCCACTTTGGCTTAAATGTGTTTATATTAGAGCGACGGTGATGGAGGAGGAAGAGAACAAGGAACCATGTGTAAAGAGGAGAAAGAAAGACATCAGGAGGATAAAAAGGGATTGATGGGAAACACAGGAGGTGAGAGGACAAACGCCCTTTAATTTGGCTCATTGAAGAAGGACAGGGAGCTCTGTGCGTGGGGTGCTGGGGCCGAGGGGTGGGCTGAGTCCCTGGGTAGCGTCTTCTTTGTGCAAGACTGCTTAAATTACCCAGAAGGCCTTGAGGCTGAAACGAGCTCCTCAGCCTCTCCTCAGCTCCACAAACTGCACACTGAAGGGAAGACTGGAGCTATCAGCTGTATTAGTAGCAGTTACATAACTACGGGTTAAAAATCACGAGCTGGCAGCTTCTCTGTAGGCTGTTGTGTTGCTGATTTCAATATGAGCGCTACTCATGCTTAATAACGCCAACCTAAGCATTTGTGAGCGAGACTGAGGTAGAAAACATTGCATCGGGTGCATCTCTATCCCTTCGGTGGTTAATTTAAGTTGTGCTTTGCACTGTCATGGCCTTAGTGGCGTAAAGCAGCACTGAGAATGTTTGCTGCTGTTAAGCCAAAAGGAAACTGGTGTATAATTTGTCCAACAACTGTGAGGAAAAGCATGCAAAAAAATACATATTACGGTTTAACTGTTAATGCGGTTTGTTATCTGTGATTAAGCGGTTCTGATTACTGGCCCAGGATGGGTAGGTGGGTGGGTCGTTTTAACATGATTAGCTACTGTTTCATGTCTATTTAGCAGCCAATTGACTTTGGTCCATGTGAGATTGTCCAAGTCCCTTTTTTTTGTGCTGTTACTCCAGAACAGAAGTTGTGAAAGTTACAAAGAAAAAAACACAAGTTAAAAGAGGAGGGAAAAAAAAGCTTTTCCTTTGGTTCTGCTCCTGCTTCTGCTCCTAAATGTGGGGACAGCAGTGGATGCCGGTGGCAGCGCTGGCAGCGACATGCAGTCAGCAGGGAAAGCACCAGAGACTGATGAGCAGAGGCCTCATTTGGTAGCCTAGGTAACAGCCTTACAGACGTTTCTGAAAAAAGATGTCGAATTAAAACAAGAAGAGCGATAAACGACACCTGATGCTGATTCTGTTCTCCTCCGGGGCGCAGGTGATGTGATTATTGTACGTTTAACCCCATCCACCCCCACTCTACCCGCCCCAGTCTGTGGGCTGAACAGGACCAGGACCAGAACCAGGACCAGGACCAGGACCAGGACCAGGAGCATCTCTTCTCCCCAGTCTGTGGGCTGAACAGGACCAGGACCAGGACCAGGAGCATCTCTTCTCCCCAGTCTGTGGGCTGAACAGGACCAGGACCAGGACCAGGACCAGGACCAGGACCAGGACCTGGACCAGGACCAGGACCAGGACCAGGACCAAGACCAGGACCAGGACCAGGACCATCTCTTCTCCCCAGTCTGTGGGCTGAACAGGACCAGGACCAGGACCTGGACCAGGACCATCTCTTCTCCCCAGTCTGTGGGCTGAACAGGACCAGGACCAGGACCAGGACCAGGACCATCTCTTCTCCCCAGTCTGTGGGCTGAACAGGACCAGGACCAGGACCAGGACCAGGACCAGGACCAAGACCAGGACCAGGACCAGGACCATCTCTTCTCCCCAGTCTGTGGGCTGAACAGGACCAGGACCAGGACCAGGACCAGGACCAAGACCTGGACCTGGACCAGGACCATCTCTTCTCCCCAGTCTGTGGGCTGACCAGGACCAGGACCAGGACCAGGACCAAGACCTGGACCTGGACCAGGACCATCTCTTCTCCCCAGTCTGTGGGCTGACCAGGACCAGGACCTGGACCAGGACCAGGACCAGGAGCATCTCTTTGCCCCAGTCTGTGGGCTGACCAGGACCAGGACCAGGACCAGGACCATCTCTTCTCCCCAGTCTGTGGGCTGACCAGGACCAGGACCAGGACCAGGACCAGGACCAGGACCAAGACCAAGACCAAGACCAAGACCAAGACCAAGACCAAGACCAGGACCAGGACCAGGACCAGGACCAGGACCAGGACCAGGACCTTCTCTTCGCCCCAGTCCCCCCCGGTCCTTCTTCCTCTCAGATCATGCTGGGTTACGTCATCTCTTCCAATCTCTCGTTTCTTTTCCCGTCTCTCTCTCTCAGAGCTCCTGATCCCACTTTTCCTCATTTACCTCCATTTCTTCTTTCTCATCATTTCTCCAATCTTCCTTTCTTCTTCTTCCCTGCTTCCCGTTCGCTTCTCCTTTGCTCATCTCCTTGTTTTCTCCCATCTTCCTGACTGCTTTTCTTTACTTTTCCGTCTCCTCCTCTGTTATCATCCTTCTCTCGTGCCGGCCTCATGTTAGCAGCTTCTCCTGCTATCACGCTTATTTAGTGTCTCTCCTCTCTTCATCCTCAGATGAGATGTAAGGGTCCACGGGAAACACTGCTTAAGCATCTTTTTTCCTCCCTCTGCTGTCACCCAGAAAAGCTCTGCATCACATCAAAGTGCGCATTTGGCAACAGTTACAAAACACACATTTGATATCCTCCGTTGCCACAGAGTTTGATTTCAAAGTGGCGTGACGTTACGAAGCAGAGCAGTGAATTTGGTGATCCTGCAGGCTCGCTGGGGATCATTGGAACATCCTCAAACTGTGACCAGGTCTGTGTTGGGGATAATTTAAGTGTCACACACAAAGCAAGGGAACAGATTTCACTTTGCGCTGGTCAGTGGGTTCATCAGAAAGCAGAGCAGCAAAAACAGTTAGAAACTGAACCAGAAACATTTGGGAACTGAAGGGAAACATTTCTGTCATGCTAACTTGTTAGCTAGTTCAGCGATTATTTACGCTTTTATGAATTCAGGGCAGGGTTCGGGTTTCTGAGCTCAAGCTCACGCAGACCCGGCTGCTTTCTTCACGTCTCATTCAGCCGATCGGAGGTGGTGTTCGGCCGCAGTAGAACTATCCGGCCTCCTCTTTATCTCCACTAACCCAGCATCGTGCTGCACCAACTCTACTGTACAAGTGGAAATTCCTAACTCTACTTTCTGTTTTGCTAAGACCAGATTTTCATCAACAATTATATAGTTCACTAAAGAGAGAAATGAGCTAACAATGCTCTACCAGTCGGGTTTAATTAGGGCAACAGTTAGCTTTCTGTCAAATATAGAGGCCGAGCTTAACAGAACTCCTGGAAAATCCAGCTTCTTGTTGGCGTTCCCTTTGATATGATTAATTAAAGGCAGCATAGGACACAACAGCAGAGCTTCCAATCCAAAACCTAACTTGTAAACACTCGTGGAAAGCCTTCTTGGTCGGTTTTCAGCTTTTTAATTGCATACCAGTAAAGTTGATGTGATGTCAAATGACTAAAGTGCATAAAAATGACAATTATTAAGCTGGCAGCTCAAATTAATACTAATCAGGTTCGTGTGTTTGTACAAATCACATTTGTTCTAACTAATTTAATCTGGCTCGTTTTACACCATAAAATGTTGAAATTTGTTTCATATTTCTGGTTAAATTCTATTGTTTTGACAACCAATAGATGGATTACTAATTCTGATCAATCTGAATGAATAAAATCATTCAGATTAAATCTAATTCATGTAAATACTTAAAAATAAAAAAAACACCACAAAATAATTGGCTTCAGGGTAAAAATATGGTTCATTTAGCCAACATGTAACTGAGGTATTATGAATTAAACTGGCTGTTATTATGCAGCGTTTTAACAATCTGGACCAGTCAAACAAAGGACTTGGACTGTAAATGATTATTTAATTTCAGTATCTGTGTGTACTGAGCTCTCAGGTTAGTAACTCTACTCTCTCTCATGCAGTCATAACTTGCTTGAAGGAGTTTTGAGTCTAATTTGTGCCTCATTTACGTGGTTCAAACCTGATGCGGTGAACCGAGCTGTAACAACTGTTTTTTGTGGTATTTTGACCCAATGATGTCACAAATATGTCTGGAAATTAAGGCAGAATATGTCTCCACGAAGGAACCAGTAAGATTACATTTTAAGAGCACTTTTTAGCTCTTGGTGAACCAGCAGGCTGGATGATTGCCAGAAAATTAATCGACTCCTAAAGGATAATTCAAGGAGATGCTAACATGCTAACCTTAACCAGGTTAAAACCTTTTGCGTCCCTCGTAGGGAGAGAGGAAATGATCATTTTCATGGAGAAGAAGAAGAAAAGCAGCGCTTTAATTGTTTGTGTACAGCTGTGACTTATGTGTCCAGGTGAGGGTGGAGGGGAGTAAGACTGTGCTAGAATGAGCACCGATATCCTCGTATAAGCAGAGGGGTTTAGCTGTTTTGCTCCTGTAGAGATGCCTTTAGGCCTGGATTTCTCCTTCGTATCGAGTTGGGACACAAATAGAAGGAACTTGCTGCCACACCGGGCCTCAGGCTGCTTGAATAGTGCTCTCCTGTCGCGTCCCGAACCCACAAGAACCGCACAACAAGGACAGAGGCGCAGAAATATTACCTCCAGCAGCATGGATGTGATTACAATCACTTCTGCTTCTGTCAATTCAGTAATGACCAAAAACACACTTTTAGTCTTTTCAGGAAAGGGCAACATGACAGGCAGCAAACCTGATCTGTGGCCCGATTCCAAATAATCAATCTTACAGTGGTCTGACACTGAAATGCGCTCGTATTTCCTGATACATCTTTCCAGTTTGCAAAGAGACTCCTTGTATTTGTAGGATCGATGCGCTCTCATTTAGCTGCTATTTCTGTGGACATTTGTAACTCTAAAACGAGTCATAGTTGTTGAAGTTGGAGGACGCATGGCGGTTATTCCGGTTCCACGTCTCTTTGAGATGTCTCAGAAAGGCTTTTTTTTACAGGCTATGTTGCTCGGGATTGTTATAAAGTAGAATTAAACGTTGTCCTGACTGGAAACAAACCTCAGGGAGGTTAAAAAACACCTGTGGTGGATGTCCACAAGAGGAAAATGGAGGGTATTGTATCATATCTGGGAAGATGCGGTCAGTCACGTGAGTTCATTGATTGCAGCTGCTAAATGATGTCATTTGATTTTTGCAGGACTCACAAAGTTGCTTTCATTCAATGTTTTTGCACTTTTGTGGAAGCTTAATTGATTTTTACCTTTTGCATTAATCTTGACTTTCTTTTTTCTCTGTGTAGCGTTAATTGAAATCTACTTAATACACATAAAAAGCTGAAAACATCATCGTCACAGTGAGAAAAATAGCATAAAGACTACAGCACGGTACCAGCTGCTTTTCAGTTCAACTCAGAGTTGCACCGCTTTCCATCAGTTAGCATTAGCTCTTTTTCCTAAGCTGCCATTTGTGCCAGAATCATTTCCACCACTGCTTTTTCTTTTGTGTGTGTGTGCTAAGCCTCTTTTTCCTGAGGTTGTGTATTCGGCATTAAAAGCAGGTCAGCTGAGGTGTGAATGTGGGAGCTTTGGTCTTTTTACAAGTAGATCAGGACACATTTGTACTCGAGTCACCCTGACAGTAAAGTGGGTGTGTTGGTCCTTCCGTTCAGAGGAGTTTAATCACTCTCAGCAGTCTGACAGGCTGTGCAACATAGAAATAAGAAATAAAGACACAATAAGAACAGTTAAGAGGCAGGATTTTCAAGCTGAACAAATAGGAAGCATCTCAGCAACTTGGTGTAACCACTATTCATCTGGTTTTAATGGAGGAGGAAAAACGGCACAACATATGGGCTGCAAGGCAGTCTTAATGCTTCTGTTTCCTCCCTGTGGCTATCATAAGTGTGGCCCTGTGGCTTTGATATGCTTTAAATTCTAACATGAACCTCCTGGTGAGCAGCAGAGGTCTGTTTGAGCATCTCAGCCCATGACCTCTGACAGGAGCTGAATCCCTCCAGGACACCTGGTTCTCCACTATGTTCTGCTGCTGTCAGATCTGACATTTAAAAAAAGGTAAAAACATGCTGGTAACTATCACATAAATCTCATAATTCTGAGGAACAATCATGCCACCGAAAGCAGTGACGTTCTCTGTCTTTTCCCCGTTTGAACCTCGTCTGCTTATTATTTCTAACTTCTTCTGCTACCACTGCTGATGGATGGAAATCACAGATGAGTGCTGCACCGCTTGTTTTCATCTTTCATTTAATGCACATTAACATTTGCTCCTGTTCTGGACACAGATTTCCATCCAGCTGTATGTTATTTAACAGTCACAGCAGACATCAGCTGTGACAAAGCCACAGATTGTTTTTCCTGGGCTTAATAACCATTGACATAAACTGCCTTGTAGTCCATCATGCTGTCAGAAGTAGAATCAATCTTTCAGGAATTACTTTTAAAACACTTTCTGATGGAGGGTTGGAGGAAGAACTCTTTACAAGGAAAGACAAAGAAGTCATATTAGGACTGCATCCACTGGAAGCTCAAAGCTACGCTGTGACCACGCTGGGGTTGGACAGCTGGCTTCACAAGCTTGTCAATTTCTTCACCTTTCCCATGACAATCAAATGCAAAAATGATTTAAACTTCCTCCTCCTTTCTCTCCGTGTTGTTCCTGCCCTTTCAGCTCAGTCAGCTTCTCCTACATGCGAACAACCATCCTGTTGGCACGGTTACCAGAGGAAATCATTCCAGCAGCTTCTGTTTCATTAGAAATTTCATTAGAAAACGTCCAGAAGACACAAAGAACGTCACGATATGTCCAGAGCTGGTGTAGCTGGTGTGGAGCCATCCCATAATGATCAACACTGAAGAATCTGTTTCTACTCTCTGAATGGTTCAAAAAGCCATACCAGTGAAATGTCTGCAGCCTCTCGTTCAGAACATTGATTTTTTGATGGATGGATGTTGATTTGGGGTCAGTGGCATCAGAGTTTTTAGACTTACTCGTCCAACAGCCCCCTTCTGTACATTTCTTATCATATGTGGACAAATGAACTGTACCAAACTTCTGTATCATGCAGTGAGTGAGACCGTTAGCATCATGAAGTAGCAGGAAGGCGACCGTTAGCATCATGAAGTCGAGGGATGTAATCTACGTAAAGAAAACTGTCAGTGTACAATTCTTTAATAGTTATAAACCAATGTAACTACGACATGTTCCACCCTTTGCAGCATATAGTGCTGCTGCACTCAGACTTATCTTCCCTAACAACACCAAACCTCTCTGTCCAGCAGCTAATTGTAGCACAGAGTGCTAATTTTTAGGTCCGCTAGCTTAACAAGGCATCTCCCTCCTATTTTTCCCTGTAGAAGTTTGGAGGAATCCCATCTATGACTTCACAGTTAACAAAAGATGGAGTCACACCGAATGTTTGGATCACTTCCTGGTTTCTTCTATACAGTAATCAACTTCCCCATGCCTGGTCATCCTTCATTATTTTACTATATTCTTGATTCTGTTGCATTTTTTACCAAATTACCAGCCAATAAACGCTGTATTTGTACAACTTGGCACCATCAGGAAAACGCAGTTGTGTGAAGTAAGCAGCCTTGTTCCTGTAATCAGTGCAAAGTGCCCCAAAGTGGCTCCTCATCAGGGCCCCAGCTGCTGTGAAGCCTGGCCTGCTGCTGGGGGACAGACCTTCTCTGAGCTTATCTCAGTCTTTCCGCTTATCCCCAGACTGTCCATCAGCTGGTAAACGCCCAGTAAAAGTCATCCTGACTGACTGCAATCATTAAGCAGAGACGTCAACAGCTTCTCTCATCCTTCAAGCCACCAATTTAATTAGTTTTACCATTGATTTGTGGGACCTTACAGTTGACTCTTAAGGCCTTTTGTGGCCTTTGACCGTGTAATATTTGTAACCTGACACACACAAGCCTGCATCTAATCTGTTCTCTGAGCGCAGCTGAACATTAAAGGTGATGGAGCATCAGCAGTCAAAGCCCCAAAGCCATTGAAATGAGCTGCCTGAGGAAATTAGGTCAGCAGAGTCAATGACCTCCTAAATCTTTGCTGATTTGACTTCATTTTCTTTGTAATCTGCTATATTGGGAAGAAATAATATTTATTTTTCGTACAGTAACTGCTGATTGAGTTCCTGTGCTGTGCAATGCTTTGATCTGAACCTTTTCTTTGCCGGTGTGCAGCGTGTGCCTGTTTGTGTTCCTCAGCGGTTCACAGCCAGTCGAGTGTGCAGTTTGGAGCCACAATCAGATTAAGGTTGAGCATCTCCTTCTGATCGGTGCTCTCTGCCCTGCACCACCAACTCAATCTGATCCGGCCACAGCCTTAGGCTACCTCTCTGATCAGCCACATACCGCAAATCTGTGCTATCTCATACAGGCTCAAGGGAAGGGAGGCTCAGTCAAACAGATGCATGATAACACAGGCACATGTCCGCTCATGCCCACTCCCAAAGTGGTACATGCCGTGGGAGTGGGAGAGTTCACAGCCTGTGGGGACGGAAAGGCAGTTTCCTCTGAATCCTTTATGAAGAAGAGAGAAATCAGCACACAATCAAACTGGAAAAACACAAAGATGCACACATTCATGCATGCATGGGCACTTTAAAGACATGTGAGTCCCACACACACACAGCAGCGCTCAGTTTAACAGGCTGTATCTTTGTTGTGGGAATTTTGCTGCTCGCAGTGTGTGTCGGCAGGTGGTCGTGGAGTGGAGATGGACACGAGACCCTTGGATGGACTTCCTATGTCAGAGGGGGAGAGTGGGATGGTTGTGACATGCAGAGAGACGGAGCAGATGAACAAAAGCAGCAAACCGTGACAGATAAAAGGACTGAGATGAAGAGAAAGCTGGAACTGTGTTAAGCGTGTGTGCGTGGGATGGCTGTGTACTCACAAGCTCTCAGCAGCGTTAAAAATAACTGTCTTTGTGGTCAAATAGAACTGGAAACATTTGTCTTCTTCGTGTATTTTTTCATCCTTTGTATCAGACGTAACAAAATGATTTCTAGGAAGTTAATTGCTCTGGTTGTTTCCTTTCAAAACAGGCCTGTTGCCTGTGTTCGTAGACCTGGGCTGTGTGGGAATTGTGCACTTGTTTAATTGCCAATTTCTGTTAAAATTTTAACAGAATCCTGTATCTGTACACCGCTTCAGCTGATGTGGATATTCACGGCCCAGAGCCAGAAGTTACCAAGCAGACAGAGCATATTAAAGCTAGCAAGCGTTAGCTGATGCTAACATTTGCAGCTGGATGTTTCCTCCTGCTAGCTTTAACTTGACCTACTTAGGCTTTGGTAGTTTTGTCAAATTGAGCACGTTGACTGGCTTGATGCTCATAACTTTGGGAGAAAAACTTGCACGCTACATGCTGGCATGTGTGTGTGCAGCTCACTATGCATATGATGCTTTTACTGGTCCGGCAGAAGAAAATTCAGAGTTTCATGAGACTGCTTTGCTGGTTAAATTGAAAACTGGATGATTCTGGCCACCATTTGAGTAGATGGTGCCCCCCCCCAGTTATACCACAGCTACAGTGCAGCTTATGTTGTAATAAAATGTACAAGTGCTACATCACACTTTTTAGTTTTACTTACATAAAGTGCTTTAAAGCTGAACTTGATTATTGCACCTGAAGTGATTTTGCTCATGACAGTAGTTTAATGGTTGCTGAAGGTGGAGATAATTTTACTGCCTTTATTGGAAAGTAATTTCAAAGGGAACAGTGCGTTGTATTTTATATACCTTTTTAGATTTGGCATGTAAAATCCTTATTTGCTGTGTAGCTACAGCTGCACGATATACTGAATGTGCTAAAATAAAATTCAGAAGTAGCACCGTGGTACTCCTTTTTGTGGTAGTCATAAAAAAGTAATCACTGTAAAGCAGAAGTTCGTGGGAATGAAGCAATAAGAGATGCCACAGAGATTCATTTGGGGAGAAAACCTGTAAAGTCTGCTTTAAGGAGCTCACATCGAGGGCATGAAAGCAGTCAACTGAGAGAATGAAGTCCAACCTTTTGTGTAATTCAGCCTTCTATCCCTTATGCTGCTTTGCAAATCTATTTATAGGGTGCAGCCATGTATACAGACGGTTTAAAGATGAAATCCATCATGCTTCTAATGTTTTTATATCCATCTGTGTGATGTTTTAATGTGGTCACAGGCGCTCTACACCTGTCCTGTTCCACCTGTTCGCTTCTCAGTGCCAGTGCTAACTTCATTACTGCCGTGAATATTCATGTCCATGTGACCCGGACATGTGAGGCAGTCTGATACGGGATGCTCATGCAGCCAGAGCACACACATTTCATTAGATTTGCATCCATCCGTCCATTTTCTAAACCTGCTTAATCCATTTCAGGGTGGGAGGGCGGGAGTCTATCCCAGCTGCCATTGAGCAAGAGGTGCTGTAGGCCCTGGATGCGCTGCCTGTCTATCACAGTCATCAGGTTTCATGAAACTGATCAGAACACATGTGGGATATCCTGCACAGACATGAATCTCCATCATTAAAACACAAAATAAGGGAATATCTTTTGGAAAAAAGATGCTCTAATCCTCCGGTGGAGTTCCAGAGACTTATGGGATCATTACCGTTACACTCTGAGGCTGATCTGGTGGCACACAGATGCCTGCTCTGATGGTTTCACTTGCATATACAACATTTATGGTCTTGCGGCATCGGTAAAACGGGGTTTACAGCCCAACTTCCTGTTTGGTTCATGGAATCTGTTGAGCAACAGAATGTGAATGAGGGTTTGTGGTATGTTGTCTGAAAGTGCTTTGAGTGGTCAGTAAGATTAGAAAAGTGTTCTTTAAACATTTAAACAACCAATTAGGAGAATTTACCTTGGACTAGCACAAAAACACTTTTAAACAAAGCTTAGAATTCAGTCACTTTCTTATTGTCATGGATAAAAAACATTAACACTCTGATCTGATCACTTTTAGGTAAAAAAAACCCCATAAAAGTCCTGCTGAGTTTCACCCACTGCCTTTAAAACGGGTGCAAATCAAGCTCCGTTCTATCTGTGTGTGCAGCGTCTGTGCAGTCTATCTACAGAGCAGCTATTCAGCTTCTGGAGTTCTTACCTGCTGTAAAAGTGAAATAATAACGTTGCAGATGGCATGCATGTTTTAATTAGATAAGACATGAATTAACTTTGGTTTAATTAGCATTTTTCTATTTTTCCATAAGCTATTACATTCATGCCTCAGCACTTCTTTACTTTTGCTCTGACATTAAGACATATTTCCCTCCTGCATGCCGTTAGCCAATTTTTTTTTTTTAAAGCACCCGATAAAGAGTAATAACCTTCCCTTTATTAGCCTTCACCCCCCATCCCCCAGCACTCCTGGTATTTAGCAACAAAGTTGCTGCTTTACGGAGCTTTCTCTGCTCGTTTTCTGTCGTCATCTTTAAAAGGGCCTAATTACTAATGACTGCGCACAGATGAGGACTTTTGTAATGGAATCAGTGTGTGTTTGTGAAGATGGTGGAAAGTTCACACATAATTAGATCAGACAACCATGACCAGTGCTTCCTCCATAACAATGCGAAGGCTTGTCTGTGGTCAGCTGTGGAGTCAGTCAGTGGGTTTACATGCAGAGATTAACTGGATTATAGCTATAGTTCTGCTCCTTATGTGAGGGTAATTATCCTTGGATATATGGCGGTGAATGAATGGAATCACTGGCACAAAGCATGTCATACCCCGGTACCATAGGTGGCGCTGTCCCCATTTCAGCTATCGCTAATAGAGCCACTTCCTATTGACGTCTTCACCACCAACAACAACAAACTCAGGCATTCAGAAAGATGGCGAACGCAGAGCGAGATGAAGCTGCGTCCCTCTCCATCTGTGATGAGCTGGTTATGGCACAGACGATGCACAACGGCGCATTCTCCATCGCGTTGTTTCTTTCTTTCTGACGACAACAACAGTAATATGTCTCCTTCCACTTCCGGGTGACGATCGCGGGAAAAAATCTCGAGCATGCGCAGAACGCTCCGATTGCCCAACTGTAACTGCACTGACCTGTCGGCCGCTGCGGTGCATTTAGACTCTTGTTTTCATATATTTTTTGTTTGTGTTTGCACATAAAAAAGTCACCCTGGTTGAGAGACACTTTATTATTATTATTATTTTAATAGACATTTTATCATTCAGGCTTTTCTTCTATCAGCACCAGTAATGAAGAAGTCATGAACCAGTGTTCATGGCCTCTGTTTTTTGTATTAGGCGACTATTTAATCACCTTTTTCACCTTAACTGCACATCAAACTCTGCATCTGAACACATTTCCGTAGAAGATAAACACTCTGGTAACCAAAGCTTTACTCATTACACCTAAATTAGGTTTGTTGTGGCTTGGGTGAGACGGGATATACAACTTCCTGTTTGGATTATATAATCTGAGTCACAGACATTTATGTTACACTGGAGCTGTACTCGTGAGTCTTCCAAAAGTCTGCCTCTGTAACTGCAGCTCTGCCTTTCTGTTGCGGTAATGTGTCATTATAAGATCATAAACACACTCTTGAGGACGGTCATTAGCGAATTAATTGCCGCTTGCCTTCATTATTGATTGAGCTGATGGTGAAACATGGGACCACTTATCACGGGTCATCGATGAGCTCTGGGGGCGCTGCTTCAAATGAGGTTGACTTCCTGCAGCAAGCAGAGCCAGCTGGAGCCTTCGGATGCTGCAACGTGATGCTTTGATGCTTAAAATGAGGGAAGCATCTGCAAAACTTCCCTCTGCTCCTGAAGTCATGTTTAGCTATGCATCATTCTTACATCTGCCCTCTTAAAACAGTTTATCTAAACCAAATCCCAGAGTAGCTTCTTTTTAAAATGAGAACCACTGTAAGCTCAGCTGAAGATTTCCTTTTCGTAAAACCATCTCTGAAGCACACACACACACACATATGAGTGCACTGTCGGATGTTAGCAATGCTATCTTGAGATCAAAGTAGACGGCTGGCTTTTAAAACTCAAGTAGTCCAATTTTATTCAGAGGCAGGCAGCCTGAGAGGGCTTTTGATAATCTCTACTGTCTGATGTGATCACATCTGAAACAAGTTTAAGAAAGGCAAGAAAGGGAGTGGCACGAGAGCAGAGAGAGATGTGGAGATATGACAAATGATCAGCATGGGGGAGAAGATGGCCCGAGAAAGTGGACTAAAAGGAAAAGAAACTGTGTGTTCCACTCATCTTTCTTCTGTCTGGTATAATCATGCTCCGTCTTTGTCACTCCTCCTCTCTGCGTTTAAAGTCATCTCTCAGACGCAGACGTGTAGATGGAGCGAACTCGTCTGTGATTCATTCTGCTGTTTTTGCCTGTGTTCATTCTCTCTCCACGCTGACATCCATTTGTCAGCCACCTCTGCGTCTTTAGAATGAATCCATTTCCCTTCGAGTCGCTCCATTTCAACGTCTCTTTACTGCAAAGAGATGCAGTTTGGCAACAAATGCTAAAAGATGAAATGAGCATCGGTGTCATGATGACTCAGTGGGTTCGACTACACAGTCAAAACATTAAATCTCGCTCAGGACTTCCTCTCCATCTCATCTCCATCTGCTGCCCTCCCTCTTCGGAACTGCTGTAATAAAAAGGTTTGAGAGAAAGTGTGGAAACGTGTACTTCGATTCGTTTGAGCGTGTTTATTTTGATTGTTCAGTAGTCTGGTGGCACGTCTCTGTACCACATAAGATGGTAGAAAATGTAATGTGCAACACTTTCAGCTCATTTTGTGAAATGGGTTTCTTTGATCAACTTTGTGGACAAACTCATGAAAAAATATAGAATATTGTGATACCAAAACATCTTAAAACTGCCACTGAATCAGGTCTACAGATGTGAGATCTTATGAAGCTGCAAGAAAACTGTGGAGGTTTGGCTTAGTCCCATGAATCCATGATTCGTGTCCACCGTCGACGCATCGCTTTTCATTTGTTTCATTTTACTTTTTTTCAGTTTTGTCGGATTTAGGCGCCAAAACCACTTAGTAAGGTTGAGGAAAAGATACTGGTTTGAGTTGAGATGGATCCACTTCAGTCAAACATATTAGAAGATAAACTTTGCCTATCTGAGATGAGTTTTTTTTCTCCATTTTCTGGGTTGCCATGGTGACAAGTTTGATGACACCAACAGCCAGGGCTGGATTGGGACCAGTTTCCAGCCCAACTCGCTTCTTTGCGCTGCTTTTGTCTGGTTTTATGAAACTTTTTTCCTCTTTTTCATCTCGACCTGAAGATTTCCTTTTCAGTACACATAAATATGAACTCCTCTAAGCTCTTGTTGTTTTAAGTCTTTTTCTTTTTAGCAAGCGTCAGCGCCGAGAGGCTTCTCTCAGTGACAAGTTGAACTTTAACCTATGTTAAAGAGAAGAGAACAAGACGCACGTTAGGGAGAATAGAATCAACTTTATGAATCCTGTCAGACCAATAAAGATTGATGTGGATCGCCAGCTGTTTATGATCTAAAATGTCAAACAATAAACTCAATTGACTAACAATATGATATAATATGCTAGATGTGCCCAGAGTTTGAGGCAATTCATGAAAAGGTCTCAACATTTTCCACAAATGGATGTCCAACACCAGCACAATATCATCACAGATTGTAAAACACATAAAAATATGTAGCAATTTACAAGAAAAGGCTAAAAATTGTCCAATAGCTGCATTTTCCTTCCTCAGTTCTCTGTTATAATACAGCTCCTGTCGCACTGTGATGAATCCGTGATAGAGATCCAGATCACGAGATCTCGCGATATTAAACTCGAGGATCTTTCTCGTCGCGTTAAAAATCTGTCTCGCGAGATTTGTGAACTATTAAAACTTCTATTTCTGACCTGTGGGGGCAGTAATGCGTCTTTGCTACGTCAAGTCTGCCAGAACCTAAAGAAGAAGAAGAAAAAGAAGGAAGAGGAGGAGAAGGAGAAGCAACAAACAGACAAAATGACGGAAAATACCGGTATTACAATTGAAGATGTTCCCGCCACTTTCAAATCGTTTGTTTGGCAGCATTTTGGTATCCGGCGGAAATGATAAATGGCAGCAGAGTGACTGATAAGACACGGACAATATGCGAGCATTGTATGGAAATAATGCCGTGCACCGCGGCAATTTAGTTTCAATTTGTGGAAGAAGAAGTTTATTAAAAGCTCATGCTTACATCATGCATATAAAGAGTTATAATAAAACATTTAAAAATGCATGTGCAGCTCGGTTTAATAAAAGTCTGTTGGTCCAGTCATAAATTTAGTCATTTTAGTCTTTTTTTTAAATCTCGTCTTGTGAGCTGAGTGTATCGTCACACCCCAAATGCTTATTGTTGAACTTATTATTGATTTCTATTGTTTCTACTTTATCTCCTGCCTGTCCTCTAAGTAGTTGGATTCCTTGTGAGTAACGTTAGGGTCATCGGGTCATTTTCTGCTCAAAGGCTACAAATAAAGTGGTTCCTTTACTGTAGAAGCAGCTCATGCTATAGAAGTTTAATTCAAGGTGTTTTTTTGTCTTTTTCTAGATGTTATTCTCTTCAAATGACATTTGAAGAAACTTTTGTGACTCCAGTGACGTGACATTTTGCTTGGCAGTTTTGTCCTTGTTTGTCCTCTTGGAAAAATTTTAGTTTCACACATCCTCAACCAACTGTTTTTCTTTTCAATACCTCATACCGCCATCCATTTTCTACTTTTCAATATGCCTTTTTGTAATTTTGCAATTTGCTCGAGCCAAATCATTTGGAAAGGGGTAAATGCCTAAGCTGTTGGCCTCCATCTCATCTATTTCAGTACTGAGGCTGCACAGTTACAAGTGTGGAAATTGAAACCTGTGGATGGTCAGGAAATTAACTGGTCTAATGATGGTGGGGGCAGCCAGAACAGTGTCACAACTGTTAAGAGCTCCGCTGCGAATTACCCAAAAGCTCTCCAGCAGCCACTCTGGCTGTGCTTCTGGTTCTTTTAACCCCCTCAAAGATTGTGTTTTTCGTGAATTTTGGCTGACAATGAATGTGTCTGCTCACAGCTAAAACTGAGCAGCACCACACACATCAGGGTTCATGGAACTGATTCTGCTTGTGGGACTTTAAGCTGCTGTAATAATTATGTAATGTTGCATTAGCAGATTGCTCAATAATATACATTCCTTTCTTTGTTCTCGTTTCAGGTATCAGGAAGGACTGATCTTCCCACCAGATGACAAACGTGAGTGACATCACTTTAAAGCTTAAATCTAATTAATCCGAACACATAGATGAGTTCAGACTGACAACATGAATACATGGTGGGGAATCTGGACTTTGCTGCACCTTCCTGGTTCTGTATCAGACTGAGAACATTTAAACTGTGAGAAAGTGGGCACAACCTTTTGTCTGTACTTATATAAATGGGTTGGAGTCGGTTGTACAGCTAGAAGGGGAAGTGTGAATAGCAGCAATTAAAGGGATCAAAGTATAATGAAGTGATGCAGGAGGTAGATCAGACGCTCGTTGGGTTGTACCGGGCACATGTAGCCTTGGCCCACGTGTTTTCAAATGGAGCTTGCACTGATCTTACCTGCAGAGCGCTGACGGTCCAATATCTGTCTGAATAATGAGCAGCCATTCAGTATCTGATTAGTGTGGACAGTATCAGGAAGTGGGCCAGAGTGTCCTCTGTCTGATCCACTGTGTTCTGTTATCTCTCAGTAATTCATTCTCACTTATCTGCTGCTGGATTCAAACAGCACAGATGAGAACTTCATCTGTTAACAGCTGATGCAGGTTAAATACTGGCTCTGCTTTAATGAATATGTAGGTAAATATGATTATAATGGTAGTTCATGACAGATCAGACCAGATGGAAGCTGTACAGTATGATCTGATTTAACAGTATTCAGATTTGTTACTGGTTCATTAAAAGCTTTTTAATACGAAGTAAACTTTCCTGAACAAAGGATTGAAGCTGTAAAATGTCAAATTAATTTTGGTGTATTTAGGAATAAAACCGACAGAAAAGGAGGTGGAATAGACAACTGGAGAGCCTCTCCAGCAGTTATTCCTCCTCTAGAAACTCATTTGGTCCACAGACTTCAATTTATCCTGGGAAACATGTTTCCTTAGTTCCTCAAACACTCTTTTTTTAGTTAAGGTAATCGAAGTATATGCAAATCCGACATCTCCACCCAGCAGCAGATGACACTGCCTGCCCTGTTTCTGCTACACTGTGCCAGAGGCAGATCTATTTGGGGTAATTCAGCCGCAAATTCTGAACCAGAGAACAATTATCACGAAGAGGTAGGTAAATTAAGCAAGGTCACAAACGAGTGGACGTACCAGAAAGGTCATGATTCCACTTGCTATCTCTTACAGCAATGTTACAAATGCACCAGTAGCCAGACAAGCTGTGGCTTCTGGCTCGGTGCTGAAAAGAGAAGCTGAGCTGTCGACCGACATCGCTGCTCATACCCAAGGCGTCATCTGGGTAGATGGTTGGAGTGTGTATTGTCTTTTTAGGGTTTCCACAGTGACCTTTCGAGCTTTAAGGACACCTTTTATGCTCTTCAAGCATCATCTTTACCCACACAGAGGAGCACAGGTAGCAGTGAAGTTGAAAACTCACCCGGTTCTGCAGGAATTCAGGATCTCAGTCAAAACGGTGACACAAGCCGCCCACTGGCATATTGGCACAGTTTGACACTGCTCTGTAGAGATGATTCTCATCACGAAGCATCTATCTGTTACTCAGGCATGTCGGATGCATCTGTGTACATATGGCACTGCTGTTGGGATTATGATTAATGTGATTAGGAGCTGCTGTCCCTGCTGTGTTTAGAACCTGAAGGACAAACGAAGAACAGGCATCTAACCAGCAAGCTTTACACTCATAGAATCAGACAATCACTGACGACAAACTATCAAATGTGGTTCCAAAGGTGCTGTCAAATTTAAATTGTAAATTTAAATTGCAAAAAATGAGACTGTGCTAAATCAGGAATTATTCAAGACTACAGTTATTTCTGCAGGTATACATTTGACTCAAACTGTCCGAGGTGCTCTGTGCATCTCCCCCGGTCCCCACCTCGGTCCCCACCTCAGTACCGCCTCGGTCCCCTCCACGGTCCCCACCACGGTCCCCACCTCAGTACCGCCTCGGTCCCCTCCTCAGTCCTCATCTCGGTCCCCTCCTTGGTCCCTACCTCGGTCCCCACTTCAGTCCCCACCTTGGTCCCCTACTCGGTCCCCACCTCGGTCCCCTCCTTGGTCCCTACCTCGGTCCCCACTTCAGTCCCCACCTTGGTCCCCTACTCGGTCCCCACCTCGGTCCCCTCCTTGGTCCCTACCTCGGTCCCCACTTCAGTCCCCACCTTGGTTCCCTGCTCGGTCCCCACCTCGGTCCCCACCTCAGTACCGCCTCGGTCCCCTCCACGGTCCCCACCACGGTCCCCACCTCAGTACCGCCTCGGTCCCCTCCTCAGTCCTCATCTCGGTCCCCTCCTTGGTCCCTACCTCGGTCCCCACTTCAGTCCCCACCTTGGTCCCCTACTCGGTCCCCACCTCGGTCCCCTCCTTGGTCCCTACCTCGGTCCCCACTTCAGTCCCCACCTTGGTCCCCTACTCGGTCCCCACCTCGGTCCCCTCCTTGGTCCCTACCTCGGTCCCCACTTCAGTCCCCACCTTGGTTCCCTGCTCGGTCCCCATCTCGGTCCCCACCTCGGTCCCCACCTTGGTTCCCTGCTCGGTCCCCATCTCGGTCCCCACCTCGGTCCCCACGTCGGTTCCCTGCTCGGTCCCCACCACGGTCCCCACCTCAGTACCGCCTCGGTCCCCTCCTCGGTCCCCTCCTCGGTTCCCACCTCGGTCCCCATCTTGGTCCCCTGCTTGGTCCCCTCCTTGGTCCCCTCCTCGGTCCCCACCTCGGTCCCCATCTTGGTCCCCTGCTTGGTCCCCTCCTTGGTCCCCTGCTTGGTCCCCTCCTTGGTCCCCATCTCAGTCCCCACCTCGGTCCCCATCTTGATCCCTTCCATGGTCCCCTCCTCGGTCCCCATCTCGGTCCCCACCTCGGTCCCCATCTTGGTCCCTTCCATGGTCCCCTCCTCGGTCCCCATCTCGGTCCCCTGCTTGGTCCCCTCCTTGGTCCCCTCCTCGGTCCCCACCTCGGTCCCCATCTTGGTCCCCTGCTTGGTCCCCTCCTTGGTCCCCTGCTTGGTCCCCTCCTTGGTCCCCATCTCAGTCCCCACCTCGGTCCCCATCTTGGTCCCTTCCATGGTCCCCTCCTCGGTCCCCATCTCGGTCCCCACCTCGGTCCCCATCTTGGTCCCTTCCATGGTCCCCTCCTCGGTCCCCATCTCGGTCCCCGTTTCGGTCCTCCCCACGGTCCCCACCTCAGTACCCGCCTCGGTCCCCTCCTCGGTCCCCTCCTCGGTCCCCACCTCGGTCCCCATCTCGGTCCCCACCTCGGTCCCCATCTTGGTCCCTTCCATGGTCCCCTCCTCGGTCCCCATCTCGGTCCCCTGCTTGGTCCCCTCCTTGGTCCCCTCCTCGGTCCCCATCTCGGTCCCCGTCTCGGTCCTCCCCACGGTCCCCACCTCAGGCTTTGACCTAGAAGTAACAGAAGTCAGCACACGGAAGCAGCTACAGCTACTGTAACAGAATCTGACATATTTCAATCAATAAATACATTTGAACATATTTGTACATAAGAAAATGTACAACTGGAAAAACAGGACCATAAATAAATGAAGACTAATGAATCACAGCTAAACTTTCTTGTCATTTTTATTCAAACAACCTTTTACTTTGTAATGTTTTTATTTCTCTTACTGAATTTATTGTGAAGCACTTGTTTATATATTAATGAACTGCACTGACAACATGACCCACAGGGAGAGGAAGTAAAACAGAACAAGACACGCGAGGGCAAAAACCCACAATAAGCCCGAGTCGATTTGAATAAAACACTTTGACGTACAGAAAAAATTCCCTGCCTCAAATGTAGCCTCAGCTACTGATACTTAATGTTAAACACGGCTGGTTTTGGACTGTTTTCTATTTTCTGCGGTTAAAGGAGCCCGATGCTTTCTGTTGCTCTGAAGTATTATTCACCAAGCAGAAAATTGCATTATTCACTTGTGCATTTGACGGCTGACGATTTGCCGCCTTCTTCAAAGTATACTCTTATGTCGGGACATCAGTGGACCAGCTCTCCTGCTCTTCATCTGATAAAATCTGTTCACATCTGCAGCTGTTGAAGATTTCAAGCCTCCTCGACACATCTTGCCTACAGCGCTGTAATCGAATGTGTTGTTTGCATATAGGCCTGTGCAGGCCTCTTATAATGGTGCAAGTGTATGCAGATGTGTGCTCATGTCAAATTACACGTGTAGATATGCGCATGTTTTATGTGTGCTAATGCCTCCATATGCTGGATGTGTGTTTAAGCTCTTCTGACTCCCCGTGGCTGTGATAATGGGGGATGTATGCAGAGAGGATGCAGGTATCTTGCCTGTGGATATTAACTGTATACCTCAGTGGAATACTAAAAGGGAAAAAGTGTTTTCACAGTAAAAGTAACAGACTTAAACATGCCCGAAAGTGCAGACAAGCGTGAAACAGTCCACTGAGTTCTGTGCAGGTGATGATCGTGTGTCCTGTTTGGAGTGAGCTCTGGTGGAACCATTTTAAGGGAGTCCACATGCATTCTTCTTCTGGTTCTTTTTCTTTTCTCTTCATGCACCTTCTCCTATCACAGCATTGATAAAACCAACACAATACATCAAACCATGTGGCTCAGGAATGCTGTGCTTTGACTTTTTGGTAGTGATTTATAGTACGGTTTTAATTAAGGTGGTATTTTGATTAAAAAGAAAGAGGGGGGCAAAACATTTCCCCCTTTTCAAGTTAAATCTGCTATAAAATGCATATAATACACACTGTGTCAGTAAAACATGCATCTCTGTAAACATTCTTGGGTGGAGAATTTTGTTCAAATCCAACTTAGTTTTTACAGACTGACTGTCTAAGGCAGGGATGTCAAACTCCGGTCTTTGAGGGCTGCTTTCCTGCAGGTTTAAGATGTTTCCCTGCTTTAAAGCGCCTGATTCAGATTAAATGGATCTCCTCAAAAGATTGTTACATTCTGCACACACGAGCTAATGAGGCCTCGATCTAAATCAGGTGTTTTGGAGCAGGGAAACATCTAAAACCTGCAGGACAGCGGCCCTCAAAGACCGGAGTTTGACATCCCTGGTTTAAGGCTTTATTTCAGCAGAGTTCTGAACACTGATCCCACCCTCCTCCACCTGCGTCTCATGTAAGGAGATCATGTCATTTCTGATCACATCTTATCAAAGGAGCATTAATGCAGAGGCTTTGTGGCATTTAAAGTCCTGAACACAGCTATCGAACAATAATACTTACCTATAGTGATGAAAAGGAGGTGACAGGATGCTCAGAAGTATATGTGAAAGGTGAAAGGTCAAAGGTATCTTGTAAACTTAGAGCATTTCTCCTGGTACCCTTCAGATTGTCCTGAGAAATGTAGTTTTGCATTACCATGCCTACCGGGGTTCAGAGTGCAGCATGAATCCGCACGGCTCAGTCAAACTCTCGAGTAAATATCAGAAAATAAGCCAAAGATAATTGAAAATAAGCCTGGATACATAATCAGGAGCATGCGACTGGAGCCATATGCTGCTCGAACATCTTTATTAAGATGCAGTAGTGAAGAAAGATGAACAATTAATTCACTGTTAGGTTGCTGAGCCGTACCAGAGGGAGGCAGTTAAACAGAAAACAGATGGATTATGCGATGCATCATTGCCCCAATATGCGAGTGCCATATTTGGCTGCAGTGCCTTGGATAAGTTTATTTGCTCATACTGGATGTTGTTACAGTAACATTTCAAGTGGACTTTAAAGAGAAAAGACAGCAAAGGGACTGAAGAACGGACTTTTAATTAATTTAAGGCAATAACAAGGAAAGTGGGAGGCTAAGAATTATCACTCTCAGCAAAGATTATAAAGTATTTAAGGATTAAGGAGTCTGGGTGGGGGGCTACTCCGACATAAAAACAGCCTAACAAACACTAATAAGCTGTCTCTGTGTGATGAGGTCAGTTCAACCCACAGGGCTTCTTTGACCACACAAACCTTATCTGGGTTTATTATCGCCTCCTTCCACCTGCTCCGTACTTTTTTCTCGTCTTCGGCCCTCTTCCTGCTGTAGGAAGCAGAGTGAAAACACAGATCCTATCAGGCACCAGTGCCGCTACCCTCCTGCTGCTTATAAATCAGCCGCGTTCGGCATTAACAGGCCGAGGTGTCAGCCATTCCTCGTGAACTGTTGCCATGGTTGCATTCACTTGAGATGGGAGTTGCTGCCGTTTTTGTTTTTCATGACAACATCTATATGCTGTACAACTCTCTCGCGTAATCAGTTATTAACGAGGCAACACAGCTGTCAAAGATCATCTTGTCCACACAACAGTTTAGTCAGCCCGATCTTGTGGGAAAACGTGAAAAAATCACGCAATTTAAAGCCTTTTTTTGCACAATCCGGCATGACCTTCAAAGTAATGTATGTGCGAGTTTAACCAAGATGGTGGGATTTCATTAGCCAGTAATCCAGGATGTAAGTATGTCAGTTTCACCACAAACCATCATGTTTTTAATATCTAACCTTAACCGAGAAGTTTTTGCAGTGTGTAAAAATGTAAAAGCTAACAGCCAAACCTTTAGGTGAGCAATTTACCACAATTACAATGTGGTAAAACCAAATACCGTCAGACTGAATAAAGAAAGTGGAAGTAGCCACCTTGAATTCACACAGAGGTTTAGGCGGGGGGGTGGGTTGGAGCCAGAGGAGGTGTGCCAAGTTATAATAGAGCTCTAGTTGTCTTTGTTAGTAAGGCAGTAAATGGGAATTTCCTGCTCTTTTCAGTGAGACGCATCGTTTGGCTCAGTTCAACAAAAAGACTCTCTTTTGGCTCTCAAACGGCTCTTCACTTAGTTCCACTTCTGCTGTAATTTAGACAAATTGGCAAAGTTTCCGCATGCAATTAGCACGCGTGGCTAGCATATGTGTATGTTGCTAAGATTATTTAGAACTTTTCAATGAGGAGATTAGAGTTAACAGAGTTCCGTTGTACAAGATGTTGAATGGGAAGAAAAAGCTGGAAATTATCAGTGAGAATAAAAGTCTTTATGTTATCTACATTATCCAAATGTGTCCGGATGAGGCTGTGTTTTCCACTCTCTGTGAGACTTTTCTGCTCATTCTGCGTCACTTTGCTAATATTTTATTTGAAGAAGTGGAACCACAATGAAAAACAATGTAGATGTGGAAGAATACGATAACCGGCACTCTGTGAAGTGGACTTTAATGGTTTTGTGCTTTTAGGCACAGCCATAGGTGCATTTAAAACAAAGAGTTCCCTCAGAAGGCTAAAAGGATCTCCAAAAGTCCTTTTTCTGCTTTCATGCACACTGCAGGTGGGAGCGCTGAATTGTCGTAATAACCAGCCTGCAGGTGGTGGTTTTGGACTTTCTCCAGTGGTTAGAAGAACCGTGACAAGGTTCCTGAGAACCCAGAAACACCCACTGGCTTTACATCTTAAGGCCATCGCGCCGTCCATCTTATGCACAGTCGATGTGTAGAATTTGACTCATCTCAAACTGTCCGAGGTGATCTGTGGACCTTCCTCGGTCCTTACCTCGGTCCTCACGTCGGTCCCCCCCCCCCTCGATTCCCCCCTCTGTCCTCACCTCGGTCCTCACCTCGGCCCCCCCCCCTCAGTCTTTACCTCGGTCCTCACCTCGGTCCTCACCTCGGTCCTCACCTCGGTCCCCCCCTCGGTCCTTACCTCATTCCTTACCTCGGTCCTCACGTTGTTCCCCACCTCGGCCCCCCCCTCAGTCTTTACCTCGGTCCCCCCCTCAGTCTTTACCTCGGTCCTCACCTCGGTCCTCACCTCGGCCCCCCCCTCAGTCTTTACCTCATTCCTTACCTCGGTCCTCACGTTGTTCCCCACCTCGGCCCCCCCCTCAGTCTTTACCTCGGTCCTCACCTCGGTCCCCCCCTCGGTCCCCCCCTCAGTCTTTACCTCGGTCCTCACCTCGGCCCCCCCCTCAGTCTTTACCTCATTCCTTACCTCGGTCCTCACGTTGTTCCCCACCTCGGCCCCCCCCCTCAGTCTTTACCTCGGTCCTCACCTCGGTCCTCACCTCGGCCCCCCCCTCAGTCTTTACCTCATTCCTTACCTCGGTCCTCACGTTGTTCCCCACCTCGGCCCCCCCCTCAGTCTTTACCTCGGTCCTCACCTCGGTCCTCACCTCGGTCCCCCCCTCGGTCCTTACCTCATTCCTTACCTCGGTCCTCACGTTGTTCCCCACCTCGGCCCCCCCCCTCAGTCTTTACCTCGGTCCTCACCTCGGTCCCCCCCTCAGTCTTTACCTCGGTCCTCACCTCGGTTCTCACCTCGGCCCCCCCCTCAGTCTTTACCTCATTCCTTACCTCGGTCCTCACGTTGTTCCCCACCTCGGCCCCCCCCTCAGTCTTTACCTCGGTCCTCACCTCGGCCCCCCCCTCAGTCTTTACCTCATTCCTTACCTCGGTCCTCACGTTGTTCCCCACCTCGGCCCCCCCCCCCTCAGTCTTTACCTCGGTCCTCACCTCGGTCCCCCCCTCAGTCTTTACCTCGGTCCTCACCTCGGTCCTCACCTCGGCCCCCCCCCTCAGTCTTTACCTCATTCCTTACCTCGGTCCTCACGTTGTTCCCCACCTCGGCCCCCCCCTCAGTCTTTACCTCGGTCCTCACCTCGGTCCCCCCCTCAGTCTTTACCTCGGTCCTCACCTCGGTCCCCACCTCGGCCCCCCCCCTCAGTCTTTACCTCGGTCCTCACTTCGGTCCCCCCCCTCGATTCCCCCCTCTGTCCCCCCCTCGGTCCTTACCTCATTCCTTACCTCGGTCCTCACGTTGTTCCCCACCTCGGCCCCCCCCTCATTCCTTACCTCGGCCCTCCCCTCGGTCCCCACCTCGGTCCCCCCCTCGGTCCTTACCTCATTCCTTACCTCGGTCCTCACGTTGTTCCCCACCTCGGCCCCCCCCTCAGTCTTTACCTCGGTCCTCACCTCGGTCCCCACCTCGGCCCCCCCCTCAGTCTTTACCTCGGTCCTCACTTCGGTCCCCCCCCCTCGATTCCCCCCTCTGTCCCCCCCTCGGTCCTTACCTCATTCCTTACCTCGGTCCTCACGTTGTTCCCCACCTCGGCCCCCCCCTCATTCCTTACCTCGGCCCTCCCCTCGGTCCCCACCTCGGTCCCCCCCTCGGTCCTCACCTCGGTCCCCCCCTCGGTCCTTACCTCATTCCTTACCTCGGTCCTCACCTCGGTCCCCCCCTCGGTCCTTACCTCATTCCTTACCTCGGTCCTCACCTCGGTCCCCACGTCGGTCCCCACGTTGTTCCCCACCTCGGCCCCCCCCTCATTCCTTACCTCGGCCCTCCCCTCGGTCCCCACCTCGGTCCCCCCCTCGGTCCCCCCCTCGGTCCTTACCTCATTCCTTACCTCGGTCCTCACCTCGATTCCCCCCTCTGTCCTCACCTCATTCCTCACCTCGGCCCTCCCCTCGGTCCCCACCTCGGTCCTTACCTCATTCCTTACCTCGGTCCTCACCTCGATTCCCCCCTCTGTCCTCACCTCATTCCTCACCTCGGCCCCCCCCTCAGTCTTTACCTCGGTCCTCACCTCGGTCCTCACCTCGGTCCCCCCCCTCGGTCCTTACCTCATTCCTTACCTCGGCCCTCCCCTCGGTCCCCACCTCGGTCCTTACCTCATTCCTTACCTCGGTCCTCACCTCGATTCCCCCCTCTGTCCTCACCTCATTCCTCACCTCGGCCCCCCCCTCAGTCTTTACCTCGGTCCTCACCTCGGTCCTCACCTCGGTCCTCACCTCGGTCCCCACCTCGGTCCCCCCCTCGGTCCTCACCTCGGTCCCCCCCTCGGTCCTTACCTCATTCCTTACCTCGGTCCTCACCTCGGTCCCCCCCTCGGTCCTTACCTCATTCCTTACCTCGGTCCTCACCTCGGTCCCCACGTCGGTCCCCACGTTGTTCCCCACCTCGGCCCCCCCCTCATTCCTTACCTCGGCCCTCCCCTCGGTCCCCACCTCGGTCCCCCCCTCGGTCCCCCCCTCGGTCCTTACCTCATTCCTTACCTCGGTCCTCACCTCGATTCCCCCCTCTGTCCTCACCTCATTCCTCACCTCGGCCCTCCCCTCGGTCCCCCCCTCGGTCCTTACCTCATTCCTTACCTCGGTCCTCACCTCGATTCCCCCCTCTGTCCTCACCTCATTCCTCACCTCGGCCCCCCCCTCAGTCTTTACCTCGGTCCTCACCTCGGTCCTCACCTCGGCCCCCCCCTCAGTCTTTACCTCATTCCTTACCTCGGTCCTCACGTTGTTCCCCACCTCGGCCCCCCCCCTCAGTCTTTACCTCGGTCCTCACCTCGGTCCCCCCCTCAGTCTTTACCTCGGTCCTCACCTCGGTCCCCACCTCGGCCCCCCCCTCAGTCTTTACCTCGGTCCTCACTTCGGTCCCCCCCCTCGATTCCCCCCTCTGTCCCCCCCTCGGTCCTTACCTCATTCCTTACCTCGGTCCTCACGTTGTTCCCCACCTCGGCCCCCCCCCTCATTCCTTACCTCGGCCCTCCCCTCGGTCCCCACCTCGGTCCCCCCCTCGGTCCTTACCTCATTCCTTACCTCGGTCCTCACGTTGTTCCCCACCTCGGCCCCCCCCTCAGTCTTTACCTCGGTCCTCACCTCGGTCCCCCCCTCAGTCTTTACCTCGGTCCTCACCTCGGTTCTCACCTCGGCCCCCCCCTCAGTCTTTACCTCATTCCTTACCTCGGTCCTCACGTTGTTCCCCACCTCGGCCCCCCCCTCAGTCTTTACCTCGGTCCTCACCTCGGCCCCCCCCTCAGTCTTTACCTCATTCCTTACCTCGGTCCTCACGTTGTTCCCCACCTCGGCCCCCCCCCCCTCAGTCTTTACCTCGGTCCTCACCTCGGTCCCCCCCCTCAGTCTTTACCTCGGTCCTCACCTCGGTCCTCACCTCGGCCCCCCCCTCAGTCTTTACCTCATTCCTTACCTCGGTCCTCACGTTGTTCCCCACCTCGGCCCCCCCCTCAGTCTTTACCTCGGTCCTCACCTCGGTCCCCCCCTCAGTCTTTACCTCGGTCCTCACCTCGGTCCCCACCTCGGCCCCCCCCTCAGTCTTTACCTCGGTCCTCACTTCGGTCCCCCCCCTCGATTCCCCCCTCTGTCCCCCCCTCGGTCCTTACCTCATTCCTTACCTCGGTCCTCACGTTGTTCCCCACCTCGGCCCCCCCCCTCATTCCTTACCTCGGCCCTCCCCTCGGTCCCCACCTCGGTCCCCCCCCTCGGTCCTTACCTCATTCCTTACCTCGGTCCTCACGTTGTTCCCCACCTCGGCCCCCCCCTCAGTCTTTACCTCGGTCCTCACCTCGGTCCCCACCTCGGCCCCCCCCTCAGTCTTTACCTCGGTCCTCACTTCGGTCCCCCCCCTCGATTCCCCCCTCTGTCCCCCCCTCGGTCCTTACCTCATTCCTTACCTCGGTCCTCACGTTGTTCCCCACCTCGGCCCCCCCCTCATTCCTTACCTCGGCCCTCCCCTCGGTCCCCACCTCGGTCCCCCCCTCGGTCCTCACCTCGGTCCCCCCCTCGGTCCTTACCTCATTCCTTACCTCGGTCCTCACCTCGGTCCCCCCCTCGGTCCTTACCTCATTCCTTACCTCGGTCCTCACCTCGGTCCCCACGTCGGTCCCCCCCTCGGTCCTTACCTCATTCCTTACCTCGGTCCTCACCTCGATTCCCCCCTCTGTCCTCACCTCATTCCTCACCTCGGCCCCCCCCTCAGTCTTTACCTCGGTCCCCCCCTCGGTCCCTGAGTTTCTGTTTTTGAGTTGTTGTTTTTCTTAATCTCACAAATGTAGAAACGCATTGTCTTTCTGACTGTAAAATATATTTATTTGTTTATTTTAAATGATCCCTTCTAAGAACACTTCAAATCTTAAATATTCTTCCTCGACAACAACACGATCCCTTTCCAGCTCGACTCTTCTGAATGGGTTCCAGTGGAGTTAAGTTGGCCCCTCAGGTTTGTTGTGTGGCCTTTGAAGTTTGCTCAAACTGAGCCAATCCCTGCGTGGCTCACATGCTGCTCTTCAGATGCACATCCTCATGGCAGATGGTGTGCGTTCATCTCGGGGAGAGCAGTGGATATTTTTGCTCCGGAGTTCAGTTTTCTGTTTATAGGAATTAATAAATTAAAAAAAAAACACAACTATGGGTAGCGGATAAAGTGCGTAAAAAGCTCAATTAAAAGATTGTGACTTTCCCATTTAAGTTATCTCCTCCGTTAAAGCAACATGTTGAGAATCATGCTAATATTTGGCCGAGAGGCGTTCGCTTCCTTTGGCACTTTTCCTTCTTTTGGTGTCTTACAACCTGGAATCTAAGTAGATTTTTATTGGGCGATATGAGCTGATCAAAAATAAAAACCTTTATAGACTCAGAATACGTTCAATTAAACAAGAGAACACAAAACTGGTCAATTTAAGACGCATTCATCCCCAAAGTCAACACTTTGTAGAGCTCCCTTATACACTGGTTGCATTCAGTCTTAATTGTTTGGGATTCTTTGTCTGTAACATCATTTATAACTGAATCCTCACAGCATGACGCTGCCACCACCGTGTGATAAAAGATTAAAGATGCTGGTAAGGTGACGCTTTTCTCTCATAGTTTAAGGGATATTGAGCTTCCAGCCATCCAAAAGGCCACCGTTGGTGGTTTCTTGGTCCCTTAAAATCTTCACAAAGCTGTTGATGATCACCATCTTTCCACCACTGACCCACATGGACTGGAAAACATCCCCTGAATAGTTTATTTTTCATCCTGTTTCTGGGCTTTTTCGAGGGAAATGGGCAGTTTGACCTTTGGTCTCTTAATGATTATGTCATCTTGAAGTAAAAACAGACCTCTGGTGATCTGAGTTTCCTGTTCTTTGTCATTCTTCAAACTCATTTCCAGGTCTTTATCAGGTTCTGTGATTGTTCTCAGTCAGTTCACCAGCCTGCAGAGCCAAACACCGACTGGCTTCCCAGCTGCACCCGGGCACCAATTACCCTACCAAGTCTTTTTAAACATAGCTATCAAATGGACCATTCTGTCAATTCATCTCACATTTCACTTCCTGCCCTTCATCTCTTTTCCACTGGTCCTTCTCATGTTGTCACTGTGCTACTCTGCCATTCGGTGGGCCTATTACTGCAGTTGCCACTGCATTTTCCTCAGTGTTATCTGGGTTATATTGAGAGAGATGTGTGATAAATATGTGTGTGCCAGGCCACTTTCAGACCCACAACAGTACTAAATCAAAATCTCACGGGGCTGTCTATGCCCAGGTGAGAAAATGCCAAAAAAAACCGTCAAAATGACTGTTTTCTCTCGGTCTTGCATGTACTTTTAAAGAGCAATATGGCATTCTACTTAATGCACCAGCCAGTTATATACAATTCACATAATCGGTCATTTCTTCCAGCCTCTTTCATACAGCGGCAGCATTTTATTGACTCCACTTATTTATGAGGCACATAGTGCTGTCATCGCTGGCCAACATGGAAAGCAGCCAAAGCGAATCCATTATCCTCACATCTCTCACTAATGGCCACTCTCTTATTTTGGAGCGCCAGCTCAACGAGGCTGAAACATACATCAGAGGCAGCTGAGATGCGAACGCGTCAGCTGCCATCAAACGCAGTCACTAAAGCTGTGACAGTTTGCTCAACTTGGCTTCGATTATGAGTTATCTGTCAATGATTTGATGCATTTCTGGTTCCTTTTGCGGTACCAGGGGATAATCTGCCTTTTATATTCTTTATATTTTCCCCTTTGTGTGTTTTTACTATTAGATTTTTAACACTTGGGACATATAAAATGTTCTGCACATTCAAATTACTTTGACTTTGGAAATATAAAAAGCTGACTTTCAATTTAATGGCTGTTTGATCAGCATCACTCATTCTTTATCTGAGGGATAGTTGTAGTGTAGTGTAGCTGTTTCTGCTCCCACTGCGGCTCCAAGGGCATAAAGTTTGAGTTTTCTACAGCCGAATATGTCTGTAGAGCCTTATCTCTGGGAGCCGCCATAGATTCGGTGATTCTCTCCTCGCTGGAGCACAACCTGTTGATTATTGACTGATTAGTTAGGCTGACTGGGTTACTTGAGGTTGCAAAGGTTTGGAACCTAACGTGGTTCTTCAAAGTAGCTTTATTACCCCAAAAATACATTAAGACATGGCAGATTTTACACACCGTGTGCGTATCATCGAGTTCATGCTTTCTGGAAAGTTAATCAAACCCAAAGTGAGCCCAGATGTTACCTTTCAAACCATTTTTAATCACTTGCTGCTGAGCTCTTTCATCCTCTGCTCTATCCCCCCAAAACATGAGGGAAGTTTGCATAATCTGGAGCTATAGACAGCTATAGACTTTAAACTTGCTGCATGATGAGCTTGTCAGTCACACAGATGTGTGCAGAGAGACTTTTTCCACCACGATGCACATTTAAACAATGCAGGAAATCTGTCCTGTTCACTGAAATTCATTCATTCAGTCGACTAAAACCTGGATTTAAAGGAATCAAATATGTAAAAATCATGCAATAATTATTCAGCACATGAAACACTGTAATTATTTACACCAAATAAAACTTTCCAATTGAACTATGATAGGTTTCTATTCCACTTTATGTGTTGTTTGTACTTGTTCTATAACTATCAATATATTTCTGTTGTAAACTGTTCCCCAGTAGGATTAATTGGAATATATCTGAATCTGAGTCAGACTTGCTGTAAGTTTACTTTTTGAACTGCTTCACGAGCATTTTAGGGTTATTGCTGGGGTTGTATTTCTGTCCAATACTCTTAAAAATGATCATTTCATGCACAAAATGAACTTAACTCATCAATTTGTGTTGGAAGTAAAGGATTGGATTAAGATATTTCAATGCAAATCGACTGGAATTACAGTTTATATCCAATTCTGACACATTTATGTAATCAAGTAATGAACTGAAACATTTACAGCATCAAAGTGGAAAACACACATCTGTTGATGCGAACATGTGAGCGTCTCCACATCCAGTTCCTGCCTCGCTTCACCGGCTTCCCGCACGTTTTAGGATGGATTTTAAAGGTTTTATTGTTAAATTTGTATTAACAGACGAGCTCTTACAACCACTGGCACACAGAGGAGATCCGGTCTCTGCTGTCTCTGCAGAGCTGGAGTCTTTATTTCTTGGATTTTAATTCCATGAATTCGTTTGGTTTTATTTCCCTCCTGTTTTATCGCTTTTATTTGTCTTTTATGTACCCGAATCATTTGGAATTCGATCACATTAAGGTCAGTGTAAAAACTGTGTACCTGTTTCTTCTTCTTCAGCTACCGCTGCTCCTTCTTCTTTGGTGTTGAACATAATAGACCACATGGGAAACTAAGTAAGGTAAATGTCTCATTTTGATTGAGAATATCATTCAAATGCAGACCATTAACAATTCTAACTGCTTCAGCAAAGCAGCTGCCGCAAAGAGCAATAGTTTTTGTCGAAAGTGTGTATTAAAAACACACTTTGTAATGGTAGTGGTTAAAAAAACAACAGATACAGATGCTCCAACATGAGCAATCAGCTTTTTCTGCCTCTATGGCATAGAAATACATCCAATATCCTCGTCAGATCTTTGTATTGGTGTAATAAACCCAAAACAGTACAAGCCAGTAAGTTCTGCTGGTTTATACCAAGTATTAGAACAATGGTCACCAAAGCAACCAAAAGAATATCTTTCAGTGATGTAACAACACCTATATCAGACCTTATTATGACGGCTTATTCTTATTCTCTGACACTGTCTGCAGAAGCCAAACCTGGTTACTGCGATGGTTTAATGCTGAGAAATGAACCTCAGCTTTATTGCCCCCATCAGTCGTCTAAGATGCTTTATTCTAACACTTGACTCTAAAGTGATAGACAAGTCGGCAGGATCACAGCAAAGCAATCACGCAGTAAAGGGAACGGACCATTTCATGATGGCAGAAAGGCCAAACTGCCCGGCTCCTTCGTTTGGTGACTGCAGCGGCTTCTTTCACGACATGCTTCTGAAATAACTGATGATGAAGGAGAAAACAGCCCCGTAAACATAAATGTTGAAGCTGGAGTGTGACTGAATTTCAGCAGCGAGGGAAACCGTTTTTCCATCTGCTGCAGAGCCTGTAATTTTCACACATAATTCTTCCATCAAAATGTGACTCTCTCATACTTCCAAATGACAAACATGAGCCAAACTGACCCACAGACGCCACCAGAAGATCAGAGTGGGATCTTAAAGGGGAACTTTAAACCTGGACCTTATTTCTGGCATGAAATACGTTCATCTGCTCACCGAGAACAGTTTGGTGAAAGTCGGCGTCCTTCGGAAGATATTTAGATAACTGGAGATCCATATAACGGAGAGAACGGGGCTTAGAGGATGCAGCCTCTAAATAAGGCATTATCTGTCTTTATTTCACCAATACTTTAAGAAGAATGAATGAATGAACGTGTGCTATAGCTCTGTTAGCTCATAGCTGCTGTTATGTGGCTACTTGCGGCTATAGGAGAGCTAACGGAGGGATTTCTACACAGGCACTCTACTGGGACCCCTTCATGCCAGAAATAAGGTCCAGGTTTAGAAAGTTTCTTGCATTTCCCATCATGCTTTGGGAGAAACTGGAACAATCAGCGGCAGGTTTCAGCATGCAGGTGGACTCAAAGACATTTGTTCCTCTCTCACAGTTACAGAAACACACTTTCTTCAGGTGATCAGACTCTGGAGATGACCTCAGCTGTCGTTTTGAGCTTTTAGCTTCATATCATCGATCTACTGCAACAAAGCTCTTCAAAATGTGACCAACACATCGGCTGAATCAGGCTTTTTCTTCCAGTTTAGCCTTTTGGCCAAGTTCCCAGATGTCTTGAAATAGTTTTCCACGTCTTCCTTTCCTCTCAGACAGATTATTGTAATTCCTCACATGTGACATGGCAGGATATTTCTGCAAGCTCGTCTACTGGGATGATGTCATCGATGCCCCCCCCCCCCACCCTGCAGCACAGCTCATTCACTCCGGTAAGAACGTCCATCTTACTCAAAGTCGTCGTTCACGTTGTCAAAATCTGATAAATATCCTGCCATGTTGCACAAAACTATCAGCAGCAAACTCTGTGTGAAGTTAGCCGACTGTCACAGAGCACGGAGTGAATAAACTGTGCTGCAGGGGGGCGTGTGGATGAAGTGGTCCCAGTAGAGTGCCTGTGTAGAAATCCCTCCGTTAGCTCTCCTATAGCTGCAAGTAGCCACATAACAGCAGCTATGAGCTAACAGAGCTATAGCACACGTTCATTCATTCATTCTTCTTAAAGTATTGGTGAAATAAAGACAGATAATGCCTTATTTAGAGGCTGCATCCTCTAAGCCCCGTTCACTCCGTTATATGGATCTCCAGTTATCTAAATATCTTCCGAAGGACGCCGACTTTCACCAAACTGTTCTCGGTGAGTAGATGAACGTATTTCATGCCAGAAAGTTTTTCAGAATCCCACTGCAATCCCTCCAGAAACTGCACAGTCGAACCAAACTCTGCTCAATTATTTAACAGCAGCAAACAGGTTTTGGCCAACATGTCTGTTCTAATGGACGACCGCAGAAAGCACACAATAACCAATAATTGAAGTCTGAGTGTAATTAAATTAAAAGTGGTTCAAATTTATCTTTTGCGGTTCATAAAAAAAATCGCATTAAAATTAACGTCTCGCTAAATCTACCAGTGATTATAGTAATTGTGACATCAGTCTGAGTCATTAGAGGTGAGCCTTTTGCCTTCAGTGAACACCCATTATCCATTTCCTCTCCCTCTGTGCCCATTTACACCCCCACACACACCAACGCCCACACACTCAGCCGCTGTAAGCCTCTCCGAACACTTTGGAGTGTGTTCTGCAGACACAACCTGCTGTTTAATTCACCTCGGCTTTCTGTAGGCTAACTGCAGGTATGTGGAGGATCCTTCCCTCAGTTTTAATTGCATTCCTTTGGGCTCGCCTCGCCTCCCATGGCGAGTCAACAATCTTCTTTGTGCCTTTGATCTTAACGAGTCTTATTAAATACCATGGCAACAGCAGGGACTCCCGCCATAGCGGTGCTGTTGGGCCCTTTATTATTGGACCCAATAAAGGGGCTGCTGCAGGGGGGGGTTCGGATTAAAGGGGATTTTCAGTTGCATTGAGTCCCGAACTGTTCCACAAGGTTATCTGTGAGCTAATTACAGTGAATTCAGTCAAAAGCGATGATTTTTAACTTGCCTGAATATAAATAAATGTTGACTGGAGTTCTGAGGTCCCACAACCACAGATGCTGCGATCCGCAGCTCAGATGGTGGTTTTAGTTTCATCATTCCTCGTGTTCATGTCATGGGGCTGTAACTTTATTATGTCGTGTTACCAGGGGATTCAGGACGCAGATGCAGGGTCGTGTGGTTCCAAGATGGTTTTATTTAAATAAAGGGCGATCTCCCGGCAGCGCAAAAGAAAAGGTGAAGGGTTAAGAACAAAAGGGTCTCAAGCAGATAATAAGTGAAAAGTCTTGACATTTCTAAAGTGTGACATTTCTAAAACTAGAAATAGTGAAAGTTTAGCTGAAAGCAAGTTGCTGAAATCCTGGTTGAAGCGGTTTGAAGGTGAAAATAAAGTAGTGGAATAATTTAAACCTGTTGGCAAAAACTGCAGAAGTCTTAGTTGAAGAAGTTGAAAGGTTAAAAACAGTGAAGCGCTAAGAAAACTCCTGAAAACTCCTAAGCGCTCTCCTCCGTATCTGTGGTGGAGAAGGAGCGCGGCTATGAAAGTTAAAATATAAAATCTCTCCAAACTGGGAGGGAAACAGAAAAGCTATGAACACTTAAAGCAAAGACTCGCTCTCAAAATGAGGCGGAATAAAACAAAAGGCACTCTTAACAAAACAGGCTCTATGAAGCTTTAACTTTAACTTAAAGCTTTAGTGGAGGCGACTAGGAATGGTTACAACAAAAATCGCTCCTTGAAAATGGAGGAAAAACAAAGCTATGAAACTTACCGTTATACTAAATAAACTAAGGCTATGGAACAAGAATAAATTACAAAACAAGATGCACTGCAGGAGAGTCGCTCGCTGCAGGCTGGTGGATTCTGTGGGTTCAAGACAAGACAAATGGCTGGTAATGAAGCTCAAAAGGAGACAAAATACTGGCACAAGACAAGGGAAACACAGACTATTTAAACACAAAAGGGAACAGGTGGAAACACTTTGGGAATCAGGGAAGACAATCAGACGCTTGACACGAGAGGAAGGGCAAGATACCTGAAACAAGAGGAGAAGGTCAGTGATTTTCAAAATAAAACAGGAAATGACAAGACATGGAACAGAAAATAAACCGTGACATATTTCCTCCTCCTCTTTTCCCTTTCACAACAAAGCAAAGGATGTCCAGATTCTGAAGAGGTTTGAGGAGAATAATATGTCCTTTGGAGACGTTTTTGAGAGCATGAGATGTTGCACAGTGACAAAGCTGGAAAGAAAATGGCGTTTCGTTAAATTTAAAGAATCCTATCTTACCTGGAAAGATAGAATTATGACTTAAACCAAAGCTTTGTGCTTTAAAGTAATGTTTTTCATTAACTTCTTTAAAGGTAGCATCGTGTCTGAGTAGATTTACTGCAAACATGTTTGATTCGTGTCGGTTTTTTGCTGCTTTTCACTCAGATTCGCTTTGCTTTGGTGTTCGGGTCAATGTGCCGATCGCAGATCCTTGAGCTCTGTGTGAGATTTATGTATTTCTGACTGCATGTAAAGTAACTTCTCTGGTATTTATTAACCCAAAGCAGGCGTTGAGCTCCATCTTTATAGTGATGATGCTTCCACAGTCGAATGCTTGACCTCAAAATAAAAGCTTTTTAAGATAACTGGTATCACAGCTTGTTTTTACATTTTGAGTCCTATTGAACTGGCGCCGCTGCAGCAGTCGGTATCTTCATATCTTTATGTCTTTATGTCTTTATATTTACGCATCGTCTCCTGCTGCGTGCATTACGGCTGTTTTTGTTGTTGGAAGAGTCTGAGTAATCCTTTCCTTCCACATACAAACTCCACCACTGATCGTTCTTTGAATGTCGGATTTAATTACACGATGAAGTCAGTTTGCAGCTGGTTTTTATCCCACTGAGTCATGCTAACATTTGCAGACATGACATTCGCTCTTATTGTTAAGATTGTGAGTGGAAGTTATCCAGGACCACACAAAACCGACTTTTCTGCTGGTAACTTGAAAGATTTGTTTGTATCCTGAGAAAATGAGCATTAAAAGCATCCCACCGTGGGTAATTCTTTTTTTTTACAGATTTTAGGCATCAAAGATCTGCATTCAGATCAGCTGTGAGACTTGCTGTCAGGTGACTGCAGTAAAAGCAGCGATGCACATGCACAGCCGCTGAGACGGACTCAGACGCTGAGTGGAGGTTAAGATTGGAGCTGCCCGGTAATTGTAGTCTCTCTGCTGCTGATAGTTGCTCTCATCATTTCTATCTCTCAGCCAATTTACACAGCCATGTTTCACATTTAGCTCTGATAGGCTGTTATAAACACACACACACACACACACACACATACACACACACACACACACACACACACACACAAAGGCATAATGCTGAGAAACAGTCAGCTGCATACAGATGAAAACGGATCAAACACTTCCCCATCTCTTCCTTTGTGACATACGAAGACAATTACAGTCATAAACAGTTAAGACTGGAAAGAAAACCCAAATTAGAACATTGAAAATCATTGATTTTTATTTAATTGCACAGTATGAACACAGGATATTTAATGTGTTCAGCTTCATTTCATTTCTTGATATCCATCTATTTTCTTAACAAAAATAATGTGGTTTTCCATGGTCTGCTTGAACAATGCTGGGACGTCCCTGGAAAAGATGTGGCCTTGAAGGCAGCATATAGGCAGCATATGTTGCTGTAAAATCTCAGTGAGCTTTTCTGCATTAATGCTGCCGTCACAGAAGTGGAAATGAGCTTTGCCCCCTGATCCAACCCCATACCATCACAGAGCCTGGCTGCAGGGACTGGCTGCTGACAGCAGGCTGGATGCTGCTTTTGCTCTTTGCTCCATTTCTTCCAACAAAGATGTGGAATACTGATGGGTCTGACCACAGCACACGTTTCCACCGTGTGACGGTCCATCCCAGACGCCTCCGAGCCCAGAGAAGTGGAAATCACAGTAACTTCCTTTGGTTCTGCTCTCACTTACTGCCTGTCAGGACATTTTATTGCACAGATCCAAAATATTTCATGTTTTGTTGCGTTAACTTGATTTAATTTGTTAAAATCCTTCCATTTTTTTATTTTAGGCCTGCAACACGTTCCAAAAAAAGCTGCGTCTGAGAACCTTTTACGACTTTTTATGGCGTTTTTCCCTTTCACAACACTTAAAGACGTTCTGAAACAGAGGATATGAAGCGATTCTTATCACAAACACGTCTTAAGGTGTGCGACAGTATTTTCTGTATCCAACAAAGATGTGGAATACTGATGGGTCTGACCACAGCACACGTTTCCACCGTGTGACGGTCCATCCCAGACGCCTCCGAGCCCAGAGAAGTGGACGAGGTTAACATCAGGCTTCTTTCCTGCACAGTAAAGCTTGTGAATGGAACTCTGTATTGTGGTGCTTGACAAAGGTTTCCACAGTAATCCCTTGTCCGTGTGCTTCTATCAGCTGCTGATGAATGACGGTTCTTGATGCAGCGTCTGAGGGGTCAGAGGTCACGGGGTCCAGTTTAGGCTTGCTCCCTCGTCCTTTACACTGAAACTCCTCCAGATTCCCTGAATGCTTTAATGATATTCTGCTCTGTAGAGGCAGAAATATGCAGATCCCTTCCAGTCTTTCTCTCAGGAACTTTGTTTTAAACACATTTGGGGGTTCAGGTCCCATCAATTTAGAGTCCCCAGTTAAGCTGATAACCTGATATCGATGGATATCAGGTTAGCCATGGACATTTGTGGACAAACTGGAGCTCCTCTGGACATCTTTACTGCTCATGGAGGCTGCTTTAGGACCAGATCAGCGTTAAAATCACCCGTTTACATCACCTCTTTAAAACAAAGGCAGGGATATTCTCCCTTTTAGTTAAAACACTTTAAGTGTGTCAAGTTACACTTAAAGTTATTTTGTCAGGAATGTGGCATACATACAGCATGAATGCTGCCATTCTGAGTATTATTTATAGTTCCCTGTTTTTAAAGCTCGTGTTATTCCTGTAGTCCTCTGTGGAAACATTTAAACCACCTGCTCGAGAGGCTGTGCTCATCCCACTGACCCCCGTTCCCACGCCATCGTGTTGTCAGATCTCAGCCGTGAGGTCTGCAAGCAGAGATGTTGACATTTCAGCGTCCCCTTACAAGGCAAGGCAAGTTTATTTTACAGCACAATTCAACAACAAGGTGATTCAAAGTGCTTCACAGAGACATTAAAACAGAAGAAATAAAAAGCATGATTTAAAAATTAAACAAAAGAAGGAAATAAGAACAATAGATAAAATCAGGAGTTAAAATATGAAACTCAAGCTTATTCAAATGCAGCTGAAAATAGATGTTTCTTCAGCCTGGACTTAAATACTGAGTGTTTCAGCTGATCTGAGGCTTTCTGGGAGTTTGTTCCAGACATGTGGAGCATAGAGGCTGAATGCAGCTTCTCCAGGTCTGGTTCTGACTCTGGGAACTGATAAAGAACCGGATCCAGATGACCTGAGGGGTCTGGGAGGTTCATAGTGGGTCAGGAGGTCACCGATGTATTTTGAACCATTCAGAGCTTTATAGACCAGCATCAGAACTTTAAAGTCTATCCTCTGATGGACAGGCAGCCGGTGGAAAGACCTCAGAGCTGGACTGATGTGCTCCACTTTTTTGGTCTTAGTGAGGACTAAGACAAGCTTCAAGTCCTCCCTCTGGCAAGCAGATACTATCACCCCCCTCCTTCCTCTCAGGGAAGACTGAAAAATCATCAGATGTCAAGGGATTAAAAGGTGTGAAGCATCAGCTGAATGTGAGGACAGATTAATTTAGTAAACATGCAGACCTGAGCTCAGAGTAGAGGAAGGAGGTGGTGTGCAGGAGAGGCCCGGCTCGGGGGTTACTTCAGGAAAAGCAAAGACCTGTGAGAGATTCTGTCACGGAAGAAAAAGATGCTCAGTTCAGGTTTGCTTCAAGACGTCCGCCAAGGACGCTGCATTCTGCTGGAGAGTGGGCCGCCTCATGAATTTGGAAGGGAAGCACCAAGGACTCAGGACAGTGCCAGAACCATGACTGGCCCGTAAAAAGAGGAGGGTAGTGAATGCAGCCTTTGAAAGTGAGTAATGAGAGCAGGCAGCCTTTGGACTGCAGAGAGAGGACGGCAGCCAAGTATTGACCCAGCTGGCAGCTAGCTGCCAGATGATGCTAGCTCGCTAGCAGTGCTGGGTCAAATTTCTACTTCAACAAATCAACCCAGAGAGGTTTGTGCTTCAGTGTGAGTTCGTCACAGTCAGGGTGCTCGATCATACTAACTAAAGTGGATGTGGAAGTCACATCTAGTTTCCTTTTCCTCATAGGAGGCTGCTGACTTAATGTGCACATGTGTTGTTTTCGCTTCTTTCCTTCCCTTTTGTCAGCCTTTTTTCTTTTTTATTCTTACTATTTCATGTACCACAGGCAACATTTGAATGCCTTGCTCCTTTGTAATGGGCTTTATTGCACCTTGCAGATGTCCTGCTGTTCTTCTCAGGATGTGCAGAACAAACAAAGGAACATATGGGCCTGCTGGGCCTTTAGACCAGCAAGGGGCTGTGTTTTTGTCATGGTCCGGTAAATCACCTGCTTGCTCTTCTGATCAGCTCCTATTTCAGCTGATGCTGGTGTTAACACAATGTCCCCATTGTTCTTAACTATGATACATCTGGATTTATAGTTGAAAACAAGTAAATAAGAGGAAGATAATTTCAGTGCACTTTCACTCAGATTCATGAAGAAATCAATGGAAAACTGAACCTGTTTTGGCTCAGATTTACATGTGACACCCGACACATTCCCATCCTCAACCCCACATACAGATGCTCCAACATTAGTCCTCAGTGACTGATTTTAGCACACCGGGTGCACCCTTAGAATCATTTGTGACATGCAGGCAGCTGATCTGCAGACATCTTTAGCAGAATTAGAAAAGCCAAATCCCAACACAGCTGTGTTAGCCTGGGCCCTGGTGGCCATTTGCTCAGGATTTTCTAGTTCTTCATTCCCAAAAAACAAAGGCACATTCTATAAATTGTAGTTCTATGCTGATGGTTAAACATCAGCTGTGATTGGTCGGTCATCAACCTGATCGACCAATCACAGCGAACTACGGGCAGTGACGCGCTTTCTTACCCGCCTCCTTGTCTGTGTGTGCAGCTGCATGAAGAGCTGTGGCTGGAAGCCAAACGGAGGAGTTGGTCGCTAAAAAAAATTCCACCTCTTTATATGGAATTGGTTTGGATTTTCCACAACTGATCAAGCGCAAACAACACTGAAGGCAACAGGACGAACCTGTTCAATCACTTGAAGAGGAAGCATCCAAACAGTATGCTGAGAGCCAAACAGCGAGGGGCCCGGCGGCACCGGCACCACAGGGGAGGCAGCTGCTAGCGTAAGCGGCAGCTAGCATAAGCAGCTGCTAGCATAAGCAGCAGCTAGCGTAGGCGGCAGCTAGCGTAGGCGGCAGCTAGCGTAGGCGGCAGCTAGCGTAAGCGGCAGCTAGCGTAAGCGGCAGCTAGCGTAGGCGGCAGCTAGCGTAGGCGGCTGCTAACGTAAGCGGCTGCTAGCGTAAGTAGCAGCTAGCTAAGACCAAAACAGACAACATTAACACAGGCGTTTGACAAAGGCACTCATATGACAAGACAAGCAAGCGATGGAAAGAGGTAACAGAAGCAGTTAGCTTTTATCTTGCAAAGATATGGCACCGTTTCAAACGCCTGCTTCAGGTAGTTGACCTGCGGTACGGGCTGCCCGGCCGAAAATACTTCTGCAACACTGTCTGTTTTTCACTTTTCAATTTAAGATTGTGATATAATCGAAATCGTGATTTTATTTTTAAAAAATCGTGATATTTTTGCCTTAACGCCCACCCCGACCTTAAGCTCTGAAAACTCGGGGATTTGGACCAACTTTGGTGTGTATCTCAGAGACAGCAGGAGCCTGGAAAAAAGCAGAAGTAACTGACATTCTGTGAATGAATGAATGAAATAACTTTCACATCTTAGACTTTTCATAAATACTGACATTTTAAACTTTGTCAGCTGGTTGATCAACTGTTTGTTCTGGTTGAAGACATATAAAACTAATATAGGCTCATAAACAGCAGGTTTTGGAGGTATTTTCCGTTACTCGCCCTGAACTTTTAACACATAAAAAGCCCTCCTTACATGGATCAATAGTGTCACATTTGACACAAACAGGAATGTCAAGCCAACAGCTTCATGTGTAGATCTGTGTCAGTGGCTGGAAGCTGCATTCTGTCAACTTCACTGTCCGTCCTGCTGCGGCTGATCATATCTGACACTGTTAATAGGCTTTAAACACTAACTGACACATCTGGCACCAGCACGCTGACATGAGACAACAACAGTGATGAAGTGGCACAAACTGCCATGCACACACCTCAGCCCAGTGCAGCTGGCACACACTTGACGACTGCATTAGTCCAATTAGCCCCCATATGTTTTAATACGGTTCAGCATAGCTGCATCAGAACCACGTCTCTGCTTTAAAATGTGAAAAACTGTCCATTTTGGATGCTTTAAGCCAGAAAAAAGAAATCAGTTAAGTTGTTTTGTTCTCTCGGAAGGAAAAGGGATTTAAAGCCGTTTCAAAATGCCATAAAAACATTTGATGAAATACCATCTGACTCACTTTCATTTACACTGTGGTGGAGCTTCTGACATTCAGAAAGTCTTTAGCGAGGCCAGCAGTACACAAGCAATCAAAAATAACTGCAAAGTGCCGTCGATGTATGGAGTATAGCTTCAAAAACTCCCCCAAACCTTTACCTTGGTCGATCTTTTCCACGTTTCATGACGTGTTTCTTTGCGAAGCTGTTAAAATGGACTAAGAGCACATTATAAATCCTAATATGAGCAAATAAAAGTCTTATTTTAGCTTGATGAACCGGAGCGACTGCTGCTAAATGACCTCTGGGCTCAGACTCTGGCCGTTCCCCGCAGCCACGGAGCCGCCCACACAGATTTTAAAAGATGATGAAGTTTCATAAACGCTGGTGATGAATTGGACTTGGCTGTGCTGATGAGCAGGGCAGTGCCCTGATGATGAGCCGCTCGTTTTATGTAATGACTTTTATTGACATGGGTGGCCTGGTGTGATAAGCGCTGCTAATAGACAAACAACTGCGTAGCCTCACATTGGACAACAGTCGCAGTTTCAGCTGAAGAGGTCGGAGAAGAGATGGATTCAGCATTCAGTGAGGCCTCCTGTCCTCCGGGAACCTCTTTTACTTTTCTACTTGAGCTGACATTAGCAGTAAATGTCAGTCTACTGCATATTTTAGAGAACACTGAGAGCTTAGTGCGGTTTAAATCCTGAGTCTACAGGAGATTGAGGCTGTCTGTTGTGGGAAAGGCATTGAGGTTGAATAGCTGCTTTGCAAATATTAAGACATTTAAGTATTTTTAGTTCATAGCTAAAAGAAAGCAGAATAGTAGTCCTTTAAATGATGATTAAAACTCAAATCAGATGACCTGTTTCCGTGTTAAATTCTGTAAGTCGTGACTACGTGTAAAAACAACTGATTATAACTTTATTTCCAAACTATCTGGAGTCCATCATTCCACAGAGAGAAAGATTATTCACAAGTGGAAAACATTCAGGACAGCTGTCAATCTTCCCAGGAGTGGACGTCCCAGCAAGTTCACCCCAAGGTGAAGAAGCCCAGAGCTACATCTCAGACTCTACAGGCCTCAGTTAGCATGTTAAAGGTTAAAGGTCACCCCAAGGTGAAAAAGCCCAGAGCTACATCTCAGACTCTACAGGCCTCAGTTAGCATGTTAAAGGTTAAAGGTCACCCCAAGGTGAAAAAGCCCAGAGCTACATCTCAGACTCTACAGGCCTCAGTTAGCATGTTAAAGGTTAAAGGTCACCCCAAGGTGAAAAAGCCCAGAGCTACATCTCAGACTCTACAGGCCTCAGTTAGCATGCTAAAGGTTAAAGTTCACCCCAAGGTGAAAAAGCCCAGAGCTACATCTCAGACTCTACATGCCTCAGTTAGCATGTTAAAGGTTAAAGGTCACCCCAAGGTGAAAAAGCCCAGAGCTACATCTCAGACTCTACAGGCCTCAGTTAGCATGTTAAAGGTTAAAGGTCATACATCTCAGACTCTACAGGCCTCAGTTAGCATGTTAAAGGTTAAAGGTCACCCCAAGGTGAAAAAGCCCAGAGCTACATCTCAGACTCTACAGGCCTCAGTTAGCATGCTAAAGGTTAAAGGTCACCCCAAGGTGAAAAAGCCCAGAGCTACATCTCAGACTCTACAGGCCTCAGTTAGCATGTTAAAGGTTAAAGGTCACCCCAAGGTGAAGAAGCCCAGAGCTACATCTCAGACTCTACAGGCCTCAGTTAGCATGTTAAAGGTTAAAGGTCACCCCAAGGTGAAAAAGCCCAGAGCTACATCTCAGACTCTACAGGCCTCAGTTAGCATGTTAAAGGTTAAAGGTCACCCCAAGGTGAAAAAGCCCAGAGCTACATCTCAGACTCTCCAGGCCTCAGTTAGCATGTTAAAGGTCAAAGGTCATAGCAGCACAGTTAGAAAAGGACTGGAAGGGCTGCAGGAGACGTTAAATAGTAAAGACTCGAAGTATGAACCAACTTTGAAGGTTAAAAATAGTAAAATTCAGTGAGGATTAGCTGACTCTGTGATAGATATAATACCTTTAAGAAATGTAAAGCATCATTTCTGTGGCTCAGCTGGTAGTTTGTGATGTTGGCAGCAGGTCACCCCAAACACATCTTTCCACAAATCTGTCTTCTTATTCCAACTGTATTAAAGTTTTAACAGACATAGAAAGCTGCAGCACTCTAGGTAAATGATGGCTGGGCTGGTAACCGTCGCCATCTGAACATATTTTCCATAAACAACAACACAGTCAGTCTGCTTTTCATGGTTCGACCCACCTGAGCCCCCCGGGTCAGCCCACGGCTTATATTACAGACACGAGCTTTATCACGAATGGCAGCAGAAAGAGAAGTCCGATGCAGGTGTGCTGTTCTGCTGCAGAGTTATGGGTTTCCTTCCTGCCTGATATGATGCAGCAGAGTCTGTCATGTGATGCACCCACAGCTCGCTGCCCAGAGCTCCAAATGAAGAAGGACGAGAGATGACCAGAGCAAACCGGCCACTGATGGAGGTTGTGACATCAATTGAAGGAGAGCGAATGAGGTGGTGTTGTCGTTCAGATCCAGACCTTTGGCAGATGAATGTCTTCTCTCATCAGCACAGGAACCGCCGTTTGTGCTTTGCTGTGTTTGTGTGGCGTCACTCGCCAGCTGCAGCAGGTCACCGCTCCGCTCTCCACGCTCTTTCTGTGTCTTTTCATATGTCAAATGTGTTTTAGCTCATCTGTTAAAGAGCTGCTGTACATACAGGGAAATAATAAGACTCTGCTGGTGTGTGTAGCATCCATCTGTCAGGCTGCCTCACCGGTACAGTCAGCAGTCGCCTCTTATTCACACCTCATTGGCTGTCACCGTGAGACGAGGACTTATTCAGCCAATTAAGTCGGAGCAACACAGGAGTGAAAAGACCTGCCGTGTAAGCTGTTGCTGTGCATCTAAATGTCACGGGCCGCAATCAATGGCCTTGATACAGTGAGAGGAAGGTGAGAGAACATGCGCTGTGTGCCTGTACTACAATAAGTCATCAAATTATTGACTTCCACCGCGGCAGCAGCGCTGTAAGGATGCTGCAGCGATGCAGCTGCTTGCTGGGAAGTCATGTTAAGCTGATGATTGAGCGTGAGATGTGTGAGCAGGTTGGAAACCACCAACCTAACGACATCTGAGACGAGACAAATGGGCTCAGTGGAACAGGATGCACCGAGACGGAAACACCCCGATCTGTCATCGTGTCCTGATTAAAATGTTGCCGAGCAGCACTCTGTGAAACTACAGGGACTCCTTCAGGGGACGAAAGACGCTGCAAACTTCTGCTCAGATTCAGATTTTTAGATGGAATCTGCTCATTAGTTTGTGAAAGGAAACATCCTGGTGTGGGAACTACTTTTTGTGCTTTTCAGCGGCAGAGTTCAGGCCACCGAGAGGACCAGATTCTTCCCTCATATCTCTCCATACTGTTGGGATAATTGGAAATCAGGGTATCGGTTGCAGGGAGTCGCACCCGAATAGTTCTGTGATTAGAAAGTCTTATTTCCCACCGATAGGGTTCATCTTTGCCTGATTTCCTTTATTCAATATCGTTGTATCCATTATCACGGCATCGAATGCCCTTCAGGTAATAGAGCAATATTAAAACTACCATATTCTGTCCTCAATCTAATAATATTGCACATCTCAGGTTTTAATACACATTACTCATATTGAATTTCACTTTGATGGCTCGCTGAGGGCCTGTTAGTTTTCCCAGGAGCCGTGAAATGTCAAATTCAATATTATATCTAAGGATAAAACTCTTTGAATCAATTACAGAATGAAAATGTTTCATTCAACAGTGAACGGCACTGACTCTAAAGATGGAAGGATGCGGAGAGAGTAGAAGGTTTTACAGAGAGGACGTGTCACAGAGGTCAAAGGTCGCAGCTGGAAAAGACAGTGGAAAAGGGGTGGAAAAAAGAAGCCTGAGTGGGTTAATAGGATGGGAGCATATATTAGAGTATATATTAGGGTTAATTCAGTCTATTCCTGTCCAGAAAGGCAGAATTCCTCTGAGGAAGTCTAAAGTGACAGGAATAAACAGCACAGCAGTCGGATACCGTGACCAAAGAGCTGAAAAGTTAAAAAAAATAACCACAGCTTGAAAAAGAGGTCATATTTCTGCTTTAAAAAAACTGAAATTTAATGTCAAATTCGATTTATTTTCACACATTTGAGAGTTTTTTAACTGACAGTAAGGAGGTTTCTGCTTCCCTTCACATTCAACTGAACTAATTCAACATTTTAGCCATTTATTTGTGTGATTATAGATGTGAATTTCTGGTTTTTTTGCGGTTAAACTTCGAATGAGACCATATTTTTCTATTTTTCACATGTTTTCTTAAATGCCAGCTTGTTAATGAGGTGGTTGGTGGTTCGACCTTCTTGTTTGGTCAGCGTTCAGCTGTGAGGAGGTTATACTGTGTGGTTTAATGAGCCTGAGTGTAGCTTGGGGAGTTCCAGCCTGGAGAAGGTTAAAGACTCTTGATCCAGCGGAGCTGATAGGTACCATTAGATTTTTAATGAGTCCCACACTTCTCTGGGTATTGGCTTTGAAAGAGGTCCTCTGAAATAAGACTGCTCCGTGTTTTAGGGTCACCCACACTGGCATCTGAAGCTGTCACAGTGTGTGGAGCTTCTCCCACAATCAGCAGCTGTCAGGGAACCTCTCAGGTATCATAACACAGAGGATATAAGTGAACCCTAACTGGCACACAAGTTGAATACTTTCATTTACCTGCAGACACTTTGAGCTAAAGATATTTCATGCTTTGTCTCGTCAGCTTGACTTTATTTGCTCATATACGTACATTTTCTAAGCAAAGGTTCAAATCTCAGTGAGCTTTTCTGCATTAATGCTGCCGTCACAGAAGTGGAAATGAGCTTTGCCCCCTGATCCAACCCCATACCATCACAGAGCCTGGCTGCAGGGACTGGCTGCTGACAGCAGGCTGGATGCTGCTTTTGCTCTTTGCTCCATTTCTTCCAACAAAGATGTGGAATACTGATGGGTCTGACCACAGCACACGTTTCCACCGTGTGACGGTCCATCCCAGACGCCTCCGAGCCCAGAGAAGTGGACGAGGTTAACATCAGGCTTCTTTCCTGCACAGTAAAGCTTGTGAATGGAACTCTGTATTGTGGTGCTGGACAAAGGTTCCCACAGTAATCCCTTGTCCATGTGCTTCTATCAGCTGCTGATGAATGACGGTTCTTGATGCAGCGTCTGAGGGGTCAGAGGTCACGGGGTCCAGCTTAGGCTTGCTCCCTCGTCCTTTACACTGAAACTCCTCCAGATTCCCTGAATGCTTTAATGATATTCTGCTCTGTAGAGGCAGAAATATGCAGATCCCTTCCAGTCTTTCTCTGAGGAACTTTGTTTTAAACTTGCTTTAGGACCAGATCAGCTGTTTGATTTGACATCTTGCCTCATTATTAGCTCTAAACCCCCCCCCAGCCCGTGCTTGAAATGTAAAATTGGATGGATGATAACAATTGAAATTAAGCTGATGAGACAAAACCTGAAACATTCTGAGTTCACACTTTTCTATTTTCCATTTCGTCCCAACTTTTACTGATTTAGGTTCAGGTCCCATCAATTTAGAGTCCCCAGTTCAGCTGATAACCTGATATCCATCCTTTTGGACGGTGGGAGGAACCTGGAGCACCCAGCGAGAACCCATGCATGCAAACAGAAAGGCTCCAGCCGGGATTCAAACCAGGAACCAGGAGCAGTTTAGAGTGAACTTGAAAGTGAAAAGGAAGCCAAAATTGGGGTGATACGCTCTTTCTTTCTTGAGCCAGTTAAAAAACAGACGGTGGCATTTTGCACCAGCAGCAGGCGAGCAATGGAGCCCTGGTTGGTTCCTAAAAGAAGAGCAGTAATTGGGTGGAGTGCTTATAGAAGCATGCATCGCTGTTTCAAGGCTTTGTTTTGACAGAACAGGCCGGATTTTAGGGAAAGAAACTGGAAAGTCGCTGCAGGGGGTCCTGCTGGTGCTGTTCGGTCAAAACAACATGACTGCATAAATATTAAAGAAATGCTGTGGCATCCATCTCCTGATCTCAATAAGGCAGTCAGGGAGAGGCTGGAGCATCTATGGGAGAGTTTGTCCTCCCAATCAAGCATGACGGTGCAGTGTGTGTGTTTGAGCATTAGGCAGCTAAAAATAAGGCCTTTGTCTCCTGAAAGAAAAGAGTTGGAGCATGAAAACAAGTTTGATTTGCCTGATTTAACAATGCTAACTCTTCGGGAAGTTCACTGACAACAAGCTCAACGGCAGAGAGATGAAGGAGGCTTTCTTATGTGCTGCAGAGGAGTGATTATAGAAGGACTGTTATCTTTACTGCTCAAATATTACAGGAAATATCTATTCTGGGGGCAAACACCAAATTAAACGACTGACTAGAGTTGTCATGGTACCAAAATAAATAACCATGATACTATACCAGACAAAGTATCACGATACTGCAGCCTTTTATTATCATTATTTTCATGAACTGCAATGTATTTGTACAAGTTATAAATACTTTTGATTGATTATGTGCATGATAAACATAATACTAATAGAAATAATTGAGTTAGGAAAACAAATCCACCGTCTTTTAAAAAAAATCTATTTGAATGCTACATGCTAGCATGCTACGTTAATGCCACATAATGTAGAATCCATCTTTAAATAAAACAGTCATGCAACATCAGTCATTATATTGCTGAGCAACCCAAAATGATCCTGAATAATAGTATTTCTAGAATATAACACACGGCTGAGATGGCCTGATTAAAAAGAAATGAGATGGATGCTAACTGGTAAACACATTAGCCCAAGCTAAATGTTCCCTGTAAACGTGTCAGTTCTGCATAAATGTGTGCAGATCCTCCTGGTTTTCGGTTAAATAATTTGACATTTGCACCTCTTTTTTTCCTCCTCTTCCCCCAGCTGTCGTGCACATATTAAGTGAGCGGGTGGCAACACCCATTCCGAAATACCGCTATTCCGACAAGGCTTTCAGTATAAGGAAATGTGCGTTACTCAACAGGCGAGTCCCTTCTTTCTGTTCATGCAATTAATATGTTTAACGCATGTTTACAGATAATTAAAAACACAAAGTCTCGGCAACTGGAGGAGGAGAAGCAGTCCGCGGTGGTTTTCAATCACACACTCCAATGCCACTTGTTTCAACTTCCGAAAATTTAATCCAGGAAAAAAAGGCTTACAAATATGGACCGAAACGGCTCCATAACACGCACAAGAATCCAAAAGAAACGAAAGTTAACTAAAAGAAAGCAAATAAACAGCATGAAGTGGTCAAAATTGGTTTTACGCATGCCTATGTGCGTCTGGCACATGCGTCTTCGGGCTCCCCCGCGTTGGAATGTGGATGAAAGCTATATGTTCAACTGTAATGTCATGTAAAAACAATCTCTACATGACATTTACTCCCAGGTGTGACCAGTTAGGTCCTTAAGATATCAACGGGCTGTATAAAGCCTTGCGCAACGGCTGTGTGTTTGTGCCAAATGCGCAAAGCCCATCCGCGCTTCCCATAATTGGAGCGAGTTCTCATAAATCACGTGAATTACATGAATAAACGTTTTTACTGCATTTTGTTGTGTTTTATACGTTCTATGCTGTCATTTCTCTCTTCTCCTATTGGCAAGGCAAGGCAGAGTGCTCGCAACTGTGTCCTGTGCAGTAGCCGTGATATCTGTAATTGCAATTATTACTTTTGCATATGATGACAGCGTGCAAAAGACGCATGGGCTCTGTGGAGAGCTCCGCTCCAGCTGGCTGCTGACAGCTCACTGACACTGTATTTCTGCTTAATCAGTTTCAGTCTCTCCAGAGTTACATTAATATCTGTATTTTCATATTTGACATTTCAGGGTATTTTGATAATAAATTATTAAAGTTTGTTTGCGAGGCTGATATGCCGGCGCGCGCCTTCATTAGTGTAAAATGTTTTGGGTAAAAAATAGGCTATTAAAAGGAACTGTCGGAATGGCGGTATGTTAAAAAAAAAAAACATACCGCCATTCCGACCATAGGAGGAAAAAAGTGTCGGAATGGCGGGACGTTTAATAAAAAATTAAGATGTCGGAATGGCAGCAACCCAATCGAACTGCAGGTGTTAAGTGGGTTCCGTGACGTTTCGAGGAGCCCCCGGTCCGCCTCCCTGTTGCTCTCACCACTCACCTTTGAGCCTTTAAAGGCGTGTAGTTGAGGCCAGATCGATGGCTTTGTGCAACAGGACAGAGACGAGTTGAAAATATTCACAGCCCCCATCGATCAGTCGTGCTCAACAAACAGCGGCAGCAGCGGCGTTTGCTCGCGGCATGCTGGGATATTTTATTGTGCCTGTGACAAAACAGGGTGAAGCGGGTGGAGGGGGGAGATGGAGTGGGCTTAATAGTCTGTTATGAAGCAATATTAAGCCCCGAGTCTTGAGCTGCATGCACACATCCGTGCATTTAAACACACACACACACATGTTATAAGACACAGCACTGAGGCAGACTGTGGCAAGTGTGAGGCGTCAATACTGTGATGAATTACCTTAATATCAGGATTGACTTGCATTCAGGCTCGGCCTCTTCATCCTAATAACCTCCTGAAATTGTCCATCTTAAATATACAGGATGGATGACAGTGCCTGCTAACTGAGGGAGGGGGAGCGGGAAAGTGGGCCAAGGAGAAAGGCACCGAAACACCATTTATCTGAGAAATAAGCATCCGTGGAATAGCTTGGGTTTTGATTATCCCAAAAACTAATGCGTGAAACCCTGCTGGGCTGGGTTCAGTCCTCACAGAGCTGGTCTTTTGTGTCTCATACAGGTGAAAGTGACAGGTCATCACAAGCCGAAACGTTGGCTTTTCACCCGTCAAAATGAATTCCTGTCAAAGCACAAAACCTTTGTGGAAACTGTGGATGAGAGAGGCAGCATTGTGTGGCTTTATGTGAGGATGACACAGGAAGGATCCTCTCTGGGAAAAAGGCACCTCACGTCGGATTAAAGTTAGGTTGTTTAGTACCAGAAACACTTGGCTCGTAAGCCAACAAAAGCAGATATTTCTGCTCGACACAGTTCGTGTGCACATGCTGTACTTCCCCTTGATTTTTCTAAATTTCTGTCATTTTCTCAGCAGCGACACCTGCTGTCTATCCTTAAGACTGCAGCGTGTGGCTCAATATGGCGTGTAAATAAATTCAAATACCCCGTAAAGCAACCTGGATCTGAAGATGTTTGTTCTTTTGATTTATCAATGCTGAATTCGCCTCATGTTTGCTCTTCTTTAATGAGTCTGAATCATGTTGCCTTTTCTTGCATCGTGTCACGATTTAGGTTCAGTTTCATGTCTTGTCTCGTCACTTCCTGTTTTATTTTGAAATACTAACCTTCCCCTCTCGTTCCAGGTATCTTGCCCTTCCTATAACTGTGGCTTGAGCTATAATATAATATAATATATATGATGTATCTATAATATATATGATATAATATAATCTTTAGAAGCTTGAGTGATCACAAACGACTCGGGACAAACGGGAACGCAATATGGCGTGTAAATAAATTCAAATAACCCATAAAGCAACCTGGATCTGAAGATGTTTGTTCTTTTGATTTATCAATGCTGAATTCGCCTCATGTTTGCTCTTCTTTAAAGTTTAACTTTAAAGTTAAAGTTCTGATGCTGGTCCATAAAGCTCTGAATGGTCCAAAATACATCAGTGACCTCCTGACCCACTATGAACCTTCCAGACCCCTCAGGTCATCTGGATCCGGTTCTTTATCAGTTCCCAGAGTCAGAACCAGACCTGGAGAAGCTGCATTCAGCTTCTATGCTCCACATGTCTGGAACAAACTCCCAGAAAGCCTCAGATCAGCTGAAACTCTCAGTATTTAAGTCCAGGCTGAAGAAACATCTATTTTCAGCTGCATTTGAATAAGCTTGAGTTTCAAAACGGAATCATGTTTTAACTCCTGATTTTATCTATTGTTCTTATTTCTTTCTTCTGTTTAAATTTTAAATCCTGCTTTTTATTTCTTCTGTTTTAATGTCTCTCTAAATCACCTTCTCGTTGAATTGTTCCGTACAAATAGGCCTTCTTTAATGAGTCTGAATCATGTTGCCTTTTCTTGCATCGTGTCACAGTTTCATGTCTTGTCTCGTCACTTCCTGTTTTATTTTGAAATTCTAACCTTCCCCTCTCGTTCCAGGTATCTTGCCCTTCCTCCCGTGTCTTCCCTGATTCCCAAAGTGTTTCCAGCTGTTCCCCTTGGTTCTCAGATAGTCTCCCTTTGTCCTGTGCCAGTCTGTTGTTACGACCTTCATCACTCGAGTCCTGAATCATTGTCTTGCCTCACGCCTGCAGAGCGTATTTATTTGGAATTTATCCATAGTCATAGTTTATGCATTTATTAACTCACGGTAAGTTTCATAGCTCCGTTCTGTTCCTGTTTTTGGTGATTTTTTTTATTTGTAATGTTTCATAGTTCCTCCTAAAGTCTTTTGTGTTTTCATTTTGTAAAAGCACCATTAAAGGTGCATTTTATGTTTCCAGTTAAAGTTTCAGTGCCTCGGTTTTTCACAGAGCGTCCTTTGTTTAAATCCGCCTCATTAGGAGAGCCTGAGTTTGTTTGGTTATCTTTCATAGCTCATTCTCAGACATATTTACTGAGGATTTAGGATTTTCACAATTCAATTCAATTCAATTCAATTTTATTTATAAAGCGCCAGATTACAACAATTGTCATCTCAAGGCACTTAAATAATAAAGTCCAATTCAAGCCAATTGGAATTCAATTCATTGTAATTATAATCCACAGCCTCATCATTTGCTCTGAGATCCTCATCCTGCCTTGTCTTGCTGTGCTTTATTTATTTAATAAAAGTCATCTGAACCGACCCTGTTTGTGTTCTAAGGCCGCGACACATCATGTATTAAGTATGAACTAAAACTCACTAAACAGCATCTATGACCACGGATTCCTCCATCTTGGCTTTTAGGGCGATAATATGGAACTTTTCCTTCGTAGATTCATGGCGCTGATGGCTGTAAATGGTTCCAGTTTATTACAGTTCACTGTTGATCAGTTTGTGACTGACACATCAAGATGTGCAGTAATTACCTTTCAGAGTTGGCATATCTCGTCCCATCGCTTGTATTTGCTGTAAATCTGAAGCTTCGTCACATTTGGTGCCTTCGTTTTGCTCGTCTCCTGGAGATGGAGGCATGAAGACGATAAGAAGCGGCACACAGCTGAAGGTTTCCGTGTTGGCATTTGTAAACGCTGTTCTGCACACAGATGAGTCACAGACAAACTGTTGTTGAAAATGAAAGAGCAACCACTCAATAATGTGTGACTATTATCCACTTATTGCAGCCAATTTACTGCAGAGATAATTTACAGAAAGTGCAAAGACAGAAAAGCCGCTGACATGGAGGGAGAGCTGATGAAGGGAGGAGGGAGTTGGTCCGGGATGGAGAGGAAGACTCGGTAATGATGGAAACAGCAGAGTGGGGAGAGAAAGCCATGAAGCGTCAGAGAGGAGGGAGCAGAAGGAGGCCGGCTCGCTGTAAACACTCCATCCCGTCCGTCTCCTAATGGCTCAGAAGGGTTTTCCTCTTCATGCCGCACTCCGCTGTGTTGTCATTCTGCTGAGATGGAGGAGTGAAGAGGAGGCTGCAGACGGTGAACTCCTGGAACAGGACGGAGGCGTTGTGGACGTTTGGAGGCGTGTTGAACAGCCTGGCAGGAAATCAGAGGCAGGGGTTGAGCACACATGGTGAACAGTCCTCATGATACTACGGCGCATTCTGCTGCTCCACAGGAGCCCAGGGCTCCAGCGGGGATTCAGGAATTCCTTTATCAAGTGTGAACACATTTGTGTAATGCATGTACTCAGTGTGGATATACAGGGATGCTTTTATCTGCTCTGGACTGGATGCATCCAGATGGTTCTGCCTCACTGTGGACTTATTTTATCTGTTACTGCAACAGCATCAAAGTGTGACTTGATTGATCATCTGTGACCTGGTTAGAATGGAGGCTTTGTTGACTTCTTCAGCTGTAAGAATAGTTCTCCTCCTCCTCATCTGTGTGGTGAAACTGAACCAGATTAGATGGCGTTTTTCCTTCCATTAGGCCTGTCACAGTGAGGGAATCTATTTCATGATCAATCCAGGTGATCAGTACCGCTGCCAGAGTCATGATTTGACTTTTCTTTCTCTTATGAAACACCTTAATAATACTCCCAGTGTTCCAGACCACAAATGGTTGTAGTTTTATGATAGAGGCCGGAAAAATGACAATTACAACCACAATCTGGCCTCATTTCCCTCCTGTAACGCGGCCTTCAGCGCGGTATTGATCGTGTGTTGACTGTTGTATCATAACTTCAGATACCTGCTTCTCACCCAACTGTGGGTCCAGTAAAAGGAGTTTATCTGCAGGTTCCTTTGGACCTTTGGATAAGAGCATTACGTGTAATTAGTTTCCTCTCTGCTTTGCCTTGAAACAAACAGATAAACCATGGCTGAGCCCCAGTGATGAATAAGTTTCATGTCCAGGGGGTATCCAGGTACATCTAAGCTGCTTCAAACCACACAAACAGGAGATAAGCTGCTGACCCACAAGCCACCTCAGCTCCGGCTTAATTCATGAGTTTGCCTCTCATAGGAGCTCTGACCTGGAGAGATGGGGAGTTAACCTTCATGAAGAAGCTGGATCAGCTGCTTCAGCTCCACCCAAACCTCTACTCTTGGTTTTTTATGTTCTTATTTAAGAAAGTAAAAGGATTCAGTCTAAAAAAAGGGAGGGAATTGAAGAAATGATGGAGAAAATGCCATCATTACTAATTAGTGAGGCTGTCAGCACACCTGCATGTTTAAAACTGCATGAAATATTTAACATTCAGCACATGTTGAATGTTATTCTGTTGACATGATATCGGTGTGCATTTCTGTCCCTTCATTAGCATTATTGCACTAAAACATTGATCCAGCCCTCTTTCCTTTATATCTTCTTCCTGTAACCTTAAAAGTGTCCTGATCAACAGTTCTGCAGCTTTCTGAAACCTTTAAAGTGTCCTGATCAACAGTTCTGCAGCTTTCTGAAACCTTTAAAGTGTCCTGATCAACAGTTCTGCAGCTTTCTGAAACCTTTAAAGTGTCCTGATCAACAGTTCTGCAGCTTTCTGAAGGTCTTTCAGAGCTTTTCTTTGGACATTTTTCTGCTTTTTCACTCATTTTCAGTCCAGTTTTTTCTTTGTTCAGCCACTGAACTCTGACCTTTGACCCATTCAGGCAGAAAAAAGGCTCCTAACTCAAGGGATGAACCAGTGTTGTGTCGACACAGAACAGACAACTTAGCAAAGAAGCCATTTTAAACTGGATCTTTAGGCTCTTTGTTACCAGCAGCCTGTCACAAAGACACATCATTTGTTCCCATTTCTTTAGCTCCATCTATGTTGAAGAATCTGAACAGAATTATTACACCAAGAGTCCTGATCCAGCTTCATTTCTTCCAGACTCTCCTGTAACCTTTAAAGTGTCCTGATCAATAGTTCTGCAGCTTTCTGTAACCTTTAAAGTGTCCTGATCAACAGTTCTGCAGCTTTCTGTAACCTTTAAAGTGTCCTGATCAATAGTTCTGCAGCTTTCTGTAACCTTTAAAGTGTCCTGATCAACAGTTCTGCAGCTTTCTGAAGCTTTAAAGTGTCCTGATCAACAGTTCTGCAGCTTTCTGAAACTCATTCACAGTTTTTATTTGGACATTTTCTGCTTTTTCCCTCATCTTCAGTCCTTGTTCCTGAGCATTTTCAGTGTTTTTTCTTTGTTCAGCCACTTAACTCTGACCTTTGACCCATTCAGGCAGAAAAAAGGCTCCTAACTCAAGGGATGAACCAGTGTTGTGTCGACACAGAACAGACAACTTAGCAAAGAAGCCATTTTAAACTGGATCTTTAGGCACTTTGTTACCAGCAGCCTGTCACAAAGACACATCATTTGTTCCCATTTCTTTAGTTGCAAAAACAGCAAAGATAACACAGTTTGACAGACACCAACATAACCTTTAGCAGTGATGTAAGATGGTAATAATGCGTGTATCAGTCCGGTTAGCAGACTAGGTTTGAGCCTGTGTGTAACTGGGACCGATTCACATGTGTTTAAAGCTGGACTTTGTCCACTTTTGCTCTTTTGTTAGACATATGCCTGAAGATGACCACAGCCTGGCTCTTATAAGACAAAGATCTAGAATATTTACAACATTTAAGATGTTCCAAATGGTAACCAGACTGTCACCAACACATTTAAACAAACGTTACTCACTGATGCACAAGCAGCAGTACATCTGATTCAAGCTTTTTTGGCTTTTTTTTTTACACTGGGCAGTTTCTGAAATGTTTTTTAATGCAGCTTCATAGGTCGTTCATCAACATCAGTAACTGTCTCTGTCTTTAATGGGAAGAATATGGGGCGGTGCCTCCTTTGGATGCAGACACAGTCAAAAGCTTTGGAAGCCGGCTCCATCTTGGTTATCAGCCAGGATATTAGGTCCACAGTCTGAACACTTTCCTGGTTTGCATCATCTTTACTTGGAACGTGTTCTTTGCCTTTTCCAGATAAAACTGATCATTGGATGACTGTGAAGCTTCATCGGTGAGTTGCCTGAATCCTGTCATTTTCTGTTTAACAGCTGCTGATTGTTGCTGCTGCAGGAATATTTGGTTGTCGGATGGTTTGTTTGTTTCGTTTCTACATGCATTCATTGCACAACTGTGTCGTGTTCGCTCTGTCAGGACTTCGCTCGTCCTGAAAGCTGCTGCTGGTCAGAGTTCATGTGGAGCCCAGGACAAAGCTGTCACTGTTACCACAAATAATGCATAGTAAATAGCATCATATAGACCCTTACTTATAAACTGATGCAACCAGTAATGATGCAAAGGTTTTGCTGCCTGGAAATTACAACAGAAACACTTGGAGGGTGGGTTGTCCTCTATTGGGGCAACAGTTGGAGGAGGAACATTTCCTCAGAGTTTAGACTGACACAGCTCAGAGAATCCCGCTGCAGCTCGGTTTTAGTGTAGAATTATTATCCTATTTTTGTCCTCACCTTCATCTGCCAGCATCTCTTCCCTGAAAGTTTTAGATGTTTTCTCCTCAAACTTGTGGTTGACCACACAAGGGAAAGTAGGTCTCGGTTCCTGCCTGCTTTTTCCACATATTCATGTTGTCGTTCTGGGGCTTCTGTTGCTTTTTAAACCAAACGCCGTTTAATTTCAGCTTCCACCGAGAAGAGAACATTAAAACCTCCACAGGCCTGTTAGCTGCACAGGTGGCAGGTGGAGAAAGTGCAGCAGCAGATCCAACAGTCACTGCTGCGTGGTGGGAGAACGTCTGATGTCTTTGGCAGGACTCACTCATTAATGTGCAATGCTGGAAGTTGGAGAAGCCTTTTGGTGGTCTCCAAAGAGGCCAAACTGTTTAAATCTGCCTGCCGTTTTAGGCAGATCCTGCAAAACATTGCTTCATTCTCAGTTTCCCCGCTTTGGATGTGCTCTCTTGTCTTTTCTTCTTCTCTTATCTGGCTTTGTGAAGGTCTCAGAAACACGGTTCACACATTAAATACCTTTCAGTGAACGTTTGCACAATGAAAAACTAAAGTGAACTGAAACAATGCGTAAAATAAAACAAGATTAACTTTCACTGAAGAGTAATTATAGAAGTGGTTCAGGCTTAATTTTCCTCTGCTTTTGATCTGCACAGATCAGCAGTTTTTGATCTTCTTTGTCAACACTAAGCAGAGAAATATCAGAGAGAAACCCTCACCTGAGGGCTGATGTCGCCTGGAATTCACTTTCTGCTTGTTAGGAGATGGAACAGCACCTTTCACAGTTACCTAAAGCCCCTGAGCCAGTTTGGCAGAACCTGACTGCGAAATCAACTGAGTCAGTTCATTCTCACACTGTCTCTGAACCTCACAGCATGAAGCCACGACAGGAAGTGACCCTCCATCATGTCTTAACACTTTTCCACACCAGGTTGGCCGATAGCGAATGTTTTTTAAGTCTCAGTACGACAGTATATAGATGTTTAAATGTAGTATTTATTTATTTTCTGCTTTATTGAATTAATCCCGGGCTGCACCGTCCAATCACAGCAGAGGGTTCAAGGCTTTCTGTGTGGAGGCTGCATGTTCTCCAGGTTCTCCGGCTTCCTCCCATCTAGAAACATGCTGTTAGGTTCTCAAACTTTTTCGTTCATTCCCCACTTTGGACAAGCGGGACTTTTCAAGCCCCACCTGGCCCCCATCGTCCCAACACAATGCCAGTGAAATACGCCAAGCTTAACATTTTCAAGCAACATCGTGCTGTATCTAAATTCTAACAACATCAAATAACCGCAAGTTCAAAAATAAAGAAAAAAAGTGCAGCTGTGTCATAAGTTGCATCAAGTTCAAAAATAGAGAAAATAAAAGTGGAACTTTGCAATCTGTTAAAGAAAAGAAGAGAAATACATTTGGCAAACAGGTGAACAAGAGAACATATGATTGTTATCCCTGCATTAGTGGCTGCAGTGAGCCTGTTTTGCATTGCACATCTTTTCAAAGCGGGGGTGCAGGCTTGATACCGCCATGCTCAATGTTCAGCTGAGATCTGTATTTTGTCTTCAGTGAAGCAACAGCTGAAAAGCCCATCTCACAGAGATATGATGTTGCAAAGGGAAGCAGAATGCACGCAGCTCTCTGCCCGATGAGTGGATACTCCCTCTCCACTCCAAACCAGAATTCACTCAGAGTCTGAGCCTTAAACCTCAGTCTCAGGGTGGAGTCAGATGTCATTTCTGTCAGGTCTCACAGAGGCTCTTCGGTTTTTGTACCTTCTCTTGTCACTTCCTGTTTTATTTTGAAATGAACAACTCCTCTAGTTTCAGGTACCTTGCCCTTCCTCCCGTGTCATGCGTCTCTTTGTCTTCCCTGATTCCCTGAAGTGTTTCCACCTGTTTCCCTTCGTCCCTCAGGTGTATTTAGTCTCGTTGCCAGTGTGAAAAATTTCTGAGGATATGTGACTTAATGGTACCGGTAAAAACTCCATGTTTCTCGCCTTATGAAGGAAAGCTTGACTGGCCTGGCAACAGTAACCAAGGGGGGCGGGGCTTAGCGAAGGGTAAAATTGACGACTGTGGGGCGGGGTGGGGGGCATCTATCGTCACACAAACACACTCTGCGAGCGTCAGGGAGTCGCTATCAATATGCGGGAGAGTTGGAATGTCTGGATAAAGATAGGCATGAAAGGGAAATATTTCCTCCCGTTTGGCGCGCCCCACACTTTGAGAACCGCGGGGTTAACTGGTGTCTCTAAATTGTCCTTAAGAGTGAGTGTGTGTGGTTATATTGACCTGTGATGGACTGGTGACCGTTAAGCAGGTATAGAAGATGGATGGATGGATGAATTAATCCCAATCACAGCAGTTCTGGGGCTGAACCACCATAAACACACACTTTTTTACTCAGTCTGATACCTCAGCTGCACCCCATATATACGTCCCTTTGACCCCAGACAGCTGTTTACACTCCTGCTTTATTCATTTCAGCCATAGATGTCCGTGCTGTGGTGGTAATGCACAGGCAAAACCTGCAGCTTGGACATCAGTTAGTTGAAAAAATACAGAAAACAACCATCTGAGACCAAAGTTATACATTGTAAAAAGCTGTTATTTCGGTTTTGCTTGAAGCTTGAGGGCTAAGTTGGTGATAATTTGTCTTTGTTTCTCTGTTTTCACTTCACCAGCCCAACATAATTCCTTCCAGCTTCTCCAAACCGAAAGTGCTGCCACCGGTGTTGACTGCTCAGTAGTTCTTAGCTCACATATGCGTCCTTCGCTGCTTAACTTCCACTTAAAATTGTTCCATTGAGCAGACAGTCTGATAATCTCCTGACTCCCGGGTTCCGATCATAAAGCAGACAGCTTGCTGTGTTCAAATCATTGATCCAGACTGTTGTATGCACTCATTTAGAGGTAAATAAGTCATCCGTTAGATAGAAAATCAGCTGCAGCCTTTAGGTGACAGAAAGCAGAGATGTCACACGGTGGCAGAATTGTTTTATGACGTATTTAAAAGGGATGAAATGTATTCCCAACACTGAATAACTGTGAAGGGGAACTGATTATTGCAGCTAACGGTCGCCCTGTGGTTCATCGACTGTACTTACGTTACAGTTACTGACATCTGGTGGTCAAGTTGGAGATAGCAACCAACTCAAATATCATTCAGCTGCAATCTGCCGGCTGAAGGAACCGCTGAAGAGAAAACAAGCCACTTGTTTTCCGTCTTTGAAAAGCCGAACCAAAGCTTATTTTATTTATCTTCGTTTTTTATCCTCATTTTCCTTCTCCGCTGACGGTTTTCGAATCATTCGTTTCTGCACCTAAACTGTGGCTTTTGTCCGAGGTGGAAGGACCTGCTGTGCAAACGGATATTAATACTTAATTCTCAGGTAATAAAGACATAATTGATTCAGCAAAGCCATTAGATATTAGTTATTTTTGAACACTGTAACTGTAGTATGAGAGGGAGCCTCTTAAGGTTAACTTCAGCTGTAATTCAGCAGCCCTCAGGGTAGCAGACTTTAACCTTTTTAACATTAACCTTCTACATATTTGTATTGAATAATTTAATTTGTCAACGGGGGAAACACTCTTCAGCCTCTAAGAGCCGGGCTCTCGCTTAACTCCTGACGTCCAACTCATTAATTTAAACAGCTGACAACACACTAATGAAACATCTTAAGTTAAGTTTGGAACTAAAAGGGAGTTAAATGGCAGGTTTCAGGATCTGGACTCTATTAAACTGAGTTTAAAGCTGCTCTGGCGCCACGCTGCCTTCATCTTTGTGGTGATAAATGTAACTCCACAGTGTCAGTGTTACAGTTTAACAAATGACCCAAAAATGGCTTTTTTATTTCTATTTTAAGCTGTAACTTCTACATGATTACATCCAATGCAGCCTGCAGAAAATGACTAATCTGGGGTTGACGATCGGTTCTATAATCGATGCAGAAGGTGCTGCCGTGGCCCTCCAGTTGCTGTATTTTGTCTTCACTGTCAAGCTTTAGCAGCTCTTTCCAAAGAAGACAATCAGAAAATGTGACTGAACTCACGGGCAGAAGTCAAAACCCCGACTTCAGGCTCCTCACTGCGGTTCACTTCCTCTTTCTGCAGGCTCACAAGCAGCAGCACTTTCATTTGAAACTGTGGGACGACCACAATTTTATTTATTCATTTATTTTCACATTTTTACTAAGTTCGAGCCTCTTTTCCGGTTGCTTGATACAATATTATGTTATGTATATAATACATATATAATATTATGTTATATATCAATATTATATTATGTTATTATTATGTTATGTTATTATATATTATTATGCGGTTCACTTCCTCTTTCTGCAGGCTCACAAGCAGCCTCCAAACTGTGGGACCACCACAATAAAAAGTTTTATTTATTCATTTATTTTCACATTTTCATTAAGTTCGAGCCTCTTTTCCTGTTGCTTGATACAATATTAAGTAAAGATGGTGCAGACAGAAGAGAGACATTTTTCCTGCTAAACTGCACGATGCCTTTGGTCCTGGATGCAGAATCAAGTTTGGTGAGTTTTGGTGAGTTTGGGGACTTTTAATCAAGAGTTGAAGCAAAGCACCTGCCTCCAAATGAAAGGACAAAGTGCACAGGACAACCTTCAGGTGTCGTCCCTGCAGAAGTCTCCCTGAGCGGCACACTCAGCCATAATATCTGAGCTCCAGACCTCAGCCGTAAGCCTGCTACCTCAGCTGAGAAAGCCTCAGCCCCACTAACCTTCTGTTGATTGGAAAACCAGTGACATTTTGATTAAATGGACTGTTAAGCATTGTTTAATGTTTTGGAAAGACGATGTGCGATAAGAAATTCTTAACTGTGTTCAGCAGAATCTTAATTGGCTGGATTTAATGTTTCCCTCCTGCTTTATTGAAAAATGCTTGGTTTATTAATGTATTAAATGGGAAGATTTATGGTGATGAGGCAGATGTTTTGCTCTTTGATATACTGCCATGGGGAACGTTGCCTGGGCGGTATGTGATTCCTCTTGTTGACTCAGTGCAAATATGTTTAGGTTAAGCTTTATCGCGACACTCAGTGGTGCATAAGATATATTTAAATAGTTCAAGAAGCATATATCTGCGGTGAAATGGAGTTTATCATGATCTTCATCCAAGTTTAGTGTGTTAAAGCTCCTCATGAAATAAAATCTCCCCTATATACCCACAAAAAACACAGTTTCTTGTTACTCTTTTATTCTTAAAATTCCTGGTAAACAACCAAAAGATGTCGATGACCTATTTTGGGATTGAATTTTGAATTTCAACACTACATTTCTGTTTCACTGCAGAACAAAAAGCAAAATAAAGAGGAGTTAAGTTGCTGTGAATAGCTCTAACTTGCTCTTTGTGTTTTTGAAAGATGATCAAATGGTTTCCAGTGGATATTGATTAGTATTCTTGCTTGAATTGTCTGCCTGTCCCTAATCAAGTTTGAGCAAAGCAGCGCGGAGCATTGATATACCAGATGGATCAATCCCAGTTGTTATGATCTGCTTTGCTGGGACGAGTAGTTATATTTCTGGGAATGTGCACATCGGTATCCAGGGAATTTATATTGTGAAGTAAAAGCCTGTCACAGGCTCTGTGTTGTTCTGATGTTGAAGCTTAAATGTCGTTTGAAAACTGCCTTCCAAAGCTTGAGAATGATTTTTCACTTTAGCCTGAACCTTGATGCAAAAACATCCATGGCTAGCTAAGAGCTAAGACCTGTTGGCTTTGCTCTCAGCCTCCTCAAATGCCCTTCCTTCCTTTTTCCCCCAACACAGAAGTGCAGTCCTCTAAAAAGCAAACAAAGCACTGCATTGATCGAGGAGAAGCACAGGTGAAAAGCCCAGAAAACATCTGTATCTGCAGTCAGATTTCTGTCATTTTAACAGCCAAGCAAAGCTCAAGGACCAACAACAGCACTAACATGACTAAGAGCAGCCCAGAATGCAATCGTTCAACATATTTATGAGACAAATGTGTTTGTGAGGCACTGACTGAGGTTAATGCACTCTGTTCAGATTGATGTATTGGTCTCTACTTTAAATGCCCTTCACGTTAGAAATCCATTAGTGGAGACAGCGCAGTTAAATGTACATTTGAGTCGAGCTACGATGATGGCGACTATCAAACAGAAGCACTGTCCCAGTATGGATGTATGGAAATAGAGTTATTAAGTGAAGTATGGACTGAAGTACCGTAAAAACGTTAAGACTTTCTGCTGCGTCTAACTTTCTCTGCGGGAGATCATCCTACATGCAGGTATAGATGTAGCATTTAGCCATCTGACAAACATGAGAGCATCACCTGGGTGTGTTAGCATGGCTTTAAGGGCGCTGATGTGGTACGATCTGGCTGCAGGAACTTGTTTACATATGTCTTTATACTCGTGTTATTGTGCTTAATGTCAAACTGCAGCTGGAAACGGTATAAAAGGCAGATCTCAGGCTCATCGTTTTCTAGTACATTTAATGTTGGAATGAATTCAAAACGAGGCAGAAACTACTCTGAAGTTTAACTTTCCTTATTTAAACACCAGTGTGCATAACTTGGTTTTGTATCTAACTGCAAAGGTCTTTAGCGAATAAATGTATTTTAACTGATTTAAAAGTAAAAGATGAAGACAAACGTGTTTCTTTATGACTGACCAGTTGTTTTTCAATGGTTCCTGATGCTCAGCTCTGTGGTTTAAATGCAAGAACATTGCTTCAAAAGCTCCCAGACTGCAGCTCAGTGCATCCAGCAAGTCATGATACTGGAGTACTAAAGCACACTCACACAGGAAGGAGAGTCCTTTGAGGAGCTAGAGGTCCTGTGGTGGCTGTTCTTTTGATAGAATACAAGGGATGAATGTCTGTGTGTGTTTACAAGCCTCTTTGGAAAGCAGCCAGTCAATTCCAGTGCTAACAATCGCAGAGCTAATTAGCTTCTCCAGCAGAGAAGGTGATAAGAGAGACATGCTGACGACAGGACAGTGCACGGGGTGAGAGGATTTGAGAGGAGGCTGAGCAGTGTGGGAACAAAAATTAAACAGATGGAAAAGAGAGATGAGCAAAGAAGTGCAAACTCTTTAGATTCTGAGACTTCTGAGTCTTCAATGTGACATTCAGTGAATGCCTTAACCAACGCAAACAGGCTTTCTGGGTTTGCATGAATTCTCCGTTATTAGGCCGCTGCCAACTGCTCCCCCGAGACCGAAAAAACTAAAAGTCTGACCTGCGAATTCAAGCAAAGTTCATTCATGCCAGGAACTTAAATGCCTGACAGAAAAAGCTGGGCTGAAAGCTGAAAATGTCCAGAAATGAGAGCAGTTTAGGATCCACAACCGTCCCGTTTCTCCCTCTGAACCCAATCCAGGGGATCCCATCCGCTGCTGCCTTTCTCTGTAAGCTGCACACATGCCAGATCTCATGAGAAAAACAACACTGGTCAGTAGTTTAAGGGGTTTAAGGCGGCAAATCGTTGTTATTTTCAGAAAGGTGGCTGTACCATCGAGTTCTGACCCAGATGCCTCAGAACTCCCGCCGCAGTCGGCACCCAAAGCAGAACTAAAAGGCTTTTATTCCCTTTTTCCTCGCTGCTTATGCTGTGACATCATCAGGTGATCACAGGGCTTTTTGTTTATATCGTGTGTGTGAAAAAAGCCTTTAACTGATGCCAAAGACAGGCCTGAGATCGACCCTGTACCTGCGTAGAAAATATGGACATAATGTCACATCAGGTTTGTTTTTGAATGTGTGACAAACTCTTTCTCTACTCTTTCTCCGTCATTTTCTGTCCTCAAACCAGACGGTGTGAGATAAAAACTTTGCTGCCTCCCTCCTGATGCATCTCTGCATGTAAGTCAGGAGAAATAATGTCATTTTTTATGAATTCTGGGTCATTAAGATGATAATTTGCATCACAAAGTGTCGGACAGGATTTTTATTATGCCATGTTGGCAGCACAGAACCTCATTTATTAAAGGGTAAAATCCCTGTTTTCTTCTAGTTTTACAGAGAAACTGAACACAGGCTGTTTGCCAAACGGCAGATTCCTACCCATCGTCCCTCTCTGTTTCCTGCTCTTCCTCTTTTCTCTGCCTCCTTCGTCTTCCCTCAATCCTCCCCCCCCCATCATCCTCTCAAGCCCTGCTGAGGAGACACTGTTTGATCTTCTGTAATGAAAGCCCAGCTCCACGAGATGGAAGATAAAAACAGTTCTGACTTGTGAAACCAGGAGGACGGAGGTTTGGATAGTAAATGCAAAACTGACTGTTTGGCAGGTTAAATGTCAGGTGAGCAGAGGCAAAGACGAGGAAATATGGAAGAAAGGTCTTTTAGAGGAACATTGGGCAGTCGTAGACGTGTTGAGTTTCCTCACTGGAGTGAAACAAATTGCAAATCAGTTGTAAAGAACATTCAGAAGAACACAAACCAAAGAACAGCAGAGAGACTGGAGAAGCTTCCCTTTGTTTTCTCTGTAAATTCAGATTCTTTTGAAAATCTGCTACATGGAGCTCAGATTAATGCCCTTCATGAACATAATTCCCCTAAATCTTAGGGTCAAAGGTGAGCTACTGGCCATATTAATGGCAAATAAGTCAGGTTGAAAGAAGCTGGACTTTGCCTTTAAGTAGGATGAGAGAAGCTCTGACTTCATCCGTTTTTTCAGTGTAATTTGAACGATTTGCATTGGATCTCGGTGCTGATGCTGTCTATACTTTATATAGAATATTTCCTCAAAGTCCCTGTCAATTTTTTACCCTTTTCCCACTTAAAAAAAGCCCTTCTGCAGTGCGAATGCTTAAAATTCTCCACACTTAGGTCTCATCTAGTAAATGAGCACTTTTATATGAAATGTATTCAGCAGGCAGTGTGGAAACCAAGTGATTTGCAGGATAACCTGAAGGTGAAATCTACCTGAGTGAATGTTAAGTTGCTAAATCCATCTCCACATTCATGGAGAATATGTCTAAAACGATCACTGAAGTGCTGCCGATTACGTCAGCCCCTCTTCAGTGTTTATCAACTGAGAGAAAACCGGCAGCATCCATGCTACTCCAGCCATTTTGGGTAAAAAATTTCATATTTTAGCATCTGGAACCAGTGCAGATGTTACTCAGTTTAATGAGACAACTGTGGCAGAAAAGAGTTCTTTTTGGGTTTGCAGAAAGGCTGCGTTCTGCCTAATAAAGCTAAACAAGCCGGTGACCTTTTGGGGGCTCAGAGGTAGAGCTGAGGATGGTTATTATCTTCTTTAAGGAACATTAAACCTGAATCACGGGCTTGAATGCCTGCTGGAAGCACCTGACGTTCGCAGGCTTCTGCTGAGCTGGTTTCCAGACTCGGTCTGTGGTTTTGCAGCATGTTGAAACGCCTGGAGCGGGCAGGAGTTTCCCTGAAAATGGCCGCTGTAATGAGATGTCTGCAGTGCAGCGCTGTACCTGCTGTGGTGTTTGCCCTTTGACTACACCAACATGTGCAGGGTTTCCAGGAGCCTGCAGCAACAGCAGCTCCTCGTCTTTCTCTGCTTCTCCACGACTGTTTTCCACTGTTATCTCTGCCTCTGTTTCCCTGCTTTCTCCTTCTGGATGGCAGCATTATCTGCTGTGTAGCTCGAAGCTGTGCACATTTACACACAGACGCATGCATGAATACATCAACAGGCAGACATTTAATAGCATTAATAGAGTCTGGCAGCTTCATGCTAATTTTCAAGCTAATTTCAGGACATTTCCTAGAAACTTAAGCCCGTTTATACTTGATTGTGGGTGTAAATGCACCACGAAACTCTTGTTGTTCACATTGATTTCTATTTGAAGGACGATGTTCTGTAAATTGTCGCAGAAAGACGGTCCAACATCATGTTGTCGATGCTCTGGATTGATGTGAGGGAGCAGTGTATTTCAAACCCTTTAAACTGTTTCTGGGCTCTATCATTCATCTATTTATCTTTTACCAACTCCTCTCCAGCTACTATGTGAAGAAGTTGTCGCTTGTTGGGTTGTTGTAAATTCCTCAGGATTAAAATAACTGTGCTTGCTGTCATTGGAGGCTTCTCTAAGGCGGGGAAAGATTCTTTATGGCGCTGTTTCTTAAGATGTTGTGCAATAAAATCTAACAGAAGGCCAAGCACAACAAAGACAGATCAGCGTTGACACGAAGCATTTGAATCTTTATTTTAGTGCTTCTGTGAAGTTGTAAAGGACACCAACGTGTAAATTCCCAGTAGAAGTGGCTGTTATGTAGCCAGTGACCTGCTATTTAGCTGTTTTTAAGCTCTTTAAGCGTGAAAGCTGTAATTTTTGTTGAGAATGTTGCTGGACGCACTTTTTAGGACGTTTTATTTTCGTTTTAAATGCGCCGGACGAGTCTTTTCTTTCCCCGAGGAACATGCAAAGTCGTCCTTGACTTTGAGAAGCACTAATATTGCTGCATCTGGACCATCAGGACACAGATGTGAAAGGACGCCTTGTTCGTACCTCAGACTCCAGAGGTTTGACCTTGCAGAGCTCACCAGTCTCCACCAGAGGCTCAACACTGCAACACTTAAACCTCGCCTTAAAGTAGCTAAAGTGACATTAATCTGATGGTCAGGTCGGAGAAAGTGACCTTAAAAGACATCTATCCACTATCTATTGACATGTTGCTACTGTGAATTATCTGTTAGGGAGAAAACAAGCAGCTCCAGCATCACTTGAAATGTACATTTTTCATTTTTCTCGTGTTTTGGCGCCTTCGTCTGGCCCAGAACTGCCCCTCCTCCTGGCTGCTGTGCCCTCTGCACATCGTCTGCATGTCTGTGGGATTATTTATGGTGTCCAGGGTGTATTAGTGCTTTTTTTTATTTAGGGTGTGCTCCTGAGTGTCTGGTTTGGGCACCAGGGGGATTGAGCCGGGAGAAAGTGCAGATAGATAGTCACACAGTGACTTAGAGAGCCACAGCCAGATTAGTTTCTCAGAAGAAGAGCAGCACGGGGCTAAAGATAGCTGCATGCTGATGCTATAACTCACGGGGAGACAGAGGGAGGGGAAGGTGAGAGAGCCTATAGATATGAAGAGATGGAAAAGAGGAAGGAGGATAGGTCAGATTATCAGTGGCTGTACCCAAAAAGGGGGAAGATGAGGAGTTAAGGGTGGACAGTAGCAGCAGAGGTGGTATTAAAGTGGCTGGAAATGAATGAAAATGTGGAGGAAATGCATTCAGGTGTTGCTTAAAAAGGGGAAGAAGAAGAAGGAGGTTTGAGTTATTGGTCATAATCAGAAAACATCATGATCTTGCTGAGGACTGATGTGTTCTCACTGTTCAGTGTCCAGCTGAAGTTATAACCGACATAAGGGCCAATACACTCCTTCTCACTGCTAATTTTATTGAATTTATTTCATATATTTTATTAATTTTTATTGTTTTATGTATCAGAGCAGAATAATAAAGAAAACCGGCTTTTAAAATGAGGTCAATTCTGCCTCAGATCAACAACATATCACCCTGTGTCATTATTCCCTGAAGAAAAACTAAGTGAACCCCTGATCCAGCAGCTTGCAGCAGCAGCTTCATGTGACATTTCCAGTCTTTGTGGAGGAATCTCGGCCACTCTTCTCTCCAGCGGTGCTTCAGCTCATTGAGGTTTGCAGCTTTGGTTTCTGCACAGCTCTCTTAAGGTCCCACCACAGCATTTCAGTCAGGCTGAGGTCTGGACTCTGACTGGACCATTGCAACACCTCGATTCTTCTCTTTTTCCCACATTCTGCTGTAGATCAGCTGCTGTGTTTGGGATCTTTGTCCTGTTGATGAGCCAGTTTCAGCCCAGCTTTAGCTGTGGGACAGATGGCCTCACATTTGACTCTAGAATACTTTGGTATCCAGAGGAGTTCATGGTGGACTCAATGACTGCAAGGTGCCCAGGTCCTGTGGCTGCAGAACCAGCCCAGATCATCAGCCCTCCACCACCGTGCTTGACAGCTGGTATGAGGTGTTTGTGCTGATATGCTGTGTTTGGTTTCCTCCAAACGTGCTGCTGTGCATTAGGACCAAACATCTCCACTTTGCTCTGGTCTGTCCAAAGGACATTGTTCCAGAAGTCTTGAGCTTTGTTCAGATGCAGCTTTGCAAACCTAAGCTGTGCTGCCATGTTCTTTTTAGAGAGAAGAGGCTTTCTCCTGCAGCCCTTCCAAACTTAGTTTCTCCAGTTTTTACCCTTCAGAACTTCAGTCGCCGCAGGTCCCAAACACCAACATTTATGTTGAATTACGTTAATCCTCCTAAGTTTAATTTCAGCACCAACTTCACTGCTCAAGCTGTGTTTCAGTGCAGGTGTTGGAGCAGGAAGATGAGCCCTCACTGCATGTTTTTAAAGCTAAAGCTGCCTGTGAGCTTCCTGCCTCCTCATTAGCAACCTGTCTTTGAAGCATGCTTTTCTCTTTGTTTACCCCAGTGGCTCCCATTCTTTTTAATGTGTGACCATTTCAAATATGTCAAAGTCATCTCCCTTCAAGCAAGTCTTCATTGTGCTCATCAAACACAGGCCTAGATTTTTCTGAAGGAGTAGAATCATTCCAGCATTTCTAACAGTTTGAATGACTTCTTCGTGGTTTTTACCACCTTCTTCTGTCACTTCCTGGACCAGAAATGTGTTTTAACAGGATAAAATGATGTCACCGTAAAGCTGACCTTTTTGGTCTTTTGGATTTAAATGTCACGACCCGGTTTTATCCCTTTTAGTCGTGTTATGTCACCTCACAAGGGAAATAAGCAAAGCATTTTGGAGTGAAAAACTAAAGACATTTCGACTAAAAATCGACTAATCGGCAGCACCTGCGCAATATAACATCCCACGATTACCGAAAATCTTCTGATATCAGCACAAGAAGGCAATTAAACACATAAGGCAGTTCAGGGAAAATGGTCTTTATTAAGCCCAGATCAGGACAAGTGCAAACGAAATAAAGCTGTGCCTCACTGCATTAAGTTTGGATGATAGAGGAGGCTGAACATCTGAGGTCTGGGTGTGTCTGAGGGATGCTGCAGTCAAAAAAACAAAGAAACGATCATTAGACTAAAATATTTAAATATGTTTGACATGATATTAATAGCCTATAATATTGAAATATTACCGTCTTTATTATTTTTTATTTTATTTCACTTTCATTGAGTCCACAGCAGAATTAATTGAATTTTTAATTGATTTCCCTGAAGGAAAAATAACATTTTTGAATTCATTGGTAAATAAAAGCAGAAATACTCAGATCTCCCTCAGAGAAATCAGAATATCTTCACCTTTTTCCCCACAGTTCTGGAGATACTGGGAACCAGAACCAGAACCAGAACTCTCTGCACTTTAAAACCATACTGAAATATACCGAAACACGACTGAAATGAGTCCATTAAGACTCCGTTTCCTGACTGTCGCTCTGCTCTAATAAAATCCACAGCCTTATATGTAAGGCTGGGTATTCATGTTTCTTTCTTAATCAATTAAGCTCATTCCTGGCTTAGAATATATTTATCTATTTTATTTTATTTCACTTTAAGTCCACAACAGAATTAATTGAATTTTTAATTGATTTCCCAGAAGGAAAAATAACATTTTTGAATTCATTGGTTAATAAAAGCAGAAATACTCAGATGTACGATGATCTCCCTCAGAGAAAGCAGAATATCTTCACCTTTTTCCCCACAGTTCTGGAGATACTGGGAACCAGAACCAGAACTCTCTGCACTTTAAAACCATACTGAAATCTACCGTAACATCCTTTCCTCTGTTCCAGCCTTGGTTTACTTGTCAACCACGTGTGCATTTAGGCAAATTCTTAAAGACAAATACCTCCTAAGTGTGAAGTCATTTCCAGCCTGTCAGACATTTGTGTTAAAAGTCATATTAAATGTACGATTTAGTGAGAAAATCCTAATAATCTGAGTGGAATCCATTCCCGTTCATCAGATTAGACTGGACTCCTGACCCGACTAACACGATGGTCTCATGATGGCTACGAGCGGCTTAGCTTGACGCACACGTGCACGCATTCCTCAGCGGCGCGATCATTCCTGCAGCCTCGACTGGACTCTCAGATGCTCGGTTCCATCCATTTGCATCTTTTTGTGAAAACAGTAAGGCCAAAGTTCATATTAATACAGCTGATTTCCTAATAAAGCTCCTCTTATTCACATAATTTAATGCTTCTTTTGTTGTTTGGGAAACATGACTGAAATGAGTCCATTAAGACTCTGTTTCCTGACTGTCGCTCTGCTCTAATAAAATCCTGATTTTTAGAACCACAGCCTTATATGTAAAGCTGGGTATTCATGTTTCTTTCTTAATATATTAAGCTCATTCCTGGCTTAGAATATATTTATCTATTTTATTTTATTTCACTTTCATTAAGTCCACAGCAGAATTAATTGAATTTTTAATTGATTTCCCAGAAGGAAAAATAACATTTTTGAATTCATTGGTAAATAAAAGCAGAAATACTCAGATCTCCCTCAGAGAAAGCAGAATATCTTCACCTTTTTCCCCACAGTTCTGGAGATACTGGGAACCAGAACCAGAACTCTCTGCACTTTAAAACCACACTGAAATCTACCGTAACATCCTTTCCTCTGTTCCAGCCTTGGTTTACTTGTCAACCACGTGTGCATTTAGGCAAATTCTTAAAGACAAATACCTCCTAAGTGTGAAGTAATTTCCATCCTGTCAGACATTTGTGTTAAAAGTCATATTAAATGTACGATTTAGTGAGAAAATCCTAATAATCTGAGTGGAATCCATTTCCATTCATCAGATTAGACTGGACTCCTGACCCGACTAACACGATGGTCTCATGATGGCTACGAGCGGCTTAGCTCGACGCACACGTGCACGCATTCCTTCACCCCCGATGGATGACGAGCGCGATGCTATTCTGGTTCGTGCCTGAAGCCACGCGGCTCCATCCGGCCTCACTCCAGCATCCCTTCATGCACACAAACAGGGAACAAAGTAAACACACCTCGCCCTGGATGGTGATGCATTCACTGTCTTCAGAACACATATCAACCATCACACTGACATGATCTTCTCCCACAAACACTCCCGGACGCTGACAAATGGCAGGTTCTCACGCTGAGTGCATTCAGCAGAGCCGCCACCGCATGCGTTGCTTCCTCCTCGGTGGGTGTTGCCCGGGGAAACCATTTTGCAGCTGGAACTGAGATTGAGTTTCCCCTTCGTCAGGGTGACAGATAACAAGACCCTGGCAATCAAACCCCGACAGTATCATACACTTGGCCATCAGTCAGAGCTGACAGCTGACTGCAGGCAGACAGATGGAGGACGGTTCCTGCAAGGAGACGAGGCAGAAGGCAGCTGAGAAAACAAGGTGGAAAGGAGGAAAAAGACAAAAATAACCTTGAGATATGCAGATTTCTTATATACGCTGCTAATAATTCATCTGTTGCCTTTGTACTTTCATTTATGTACCTGAGACCATCTTCTGGCAGATTTCAACCGATTCATTCTGGTTTTCCTCACTCTCTCCTTCCAGGTTTGTGGGAGGAATATTCGAGTGTTTTGTTGTTGGCTCAGACTAAATAAAGGTGACCACAGTAGCATGGCACCTGCTAACCTCTGCGGTTCATCTTCACTCCAGTTTTCCACTGGAAGCTGTCCTATTTGCTACAGTACTACTGGAAGAGCATAATTGTAATTGGTAGGTGTGTTTAAGGTCAGTAAACAGGAAGCAACTAACCAAAACAAAGTGGGGGGGCAGTCACTGTCTCGGAGAAATTACACTATTCCTTTAGATGTGAACTTACATGGTCAATGTAGTCCTCTAAACTATGTTCTAAATGTCCAATTTTTCATATATAAATAAAGAATTGTAGATAATGCACTCAACAATTTTGTTTTCTTGGACCCCCCCCATGTCTAAACCATGGTTACGCCCTTGCATTTATCGTCCAAAAGCATCCAATCAGAAGGTTTTCCACGCCGATGCCTCGTTGTAGCGATAAGAAACACGCCGGCTCGGTTACTGAGACTAAAGGCAGTCGTCTTCTTCTGCATCTGTCACAGACGAGCAGCACTTCCCTTTATAGCTTTGTTTTAAAGATTCTACAGAGAGTGAAGCTCACCACTGATCCAGGATAAATGTGACATATACGACCTTTGAGTCGGCGCTAATCTTTCAACTAATCATGTAATGCATTGACCATTTAATACACAAGCCCAAGGTTTATTCTTTCAAAGCTCACGGAAGAGTGACTTAGTGGTAATCTTAGTTAGATTAGTCAAATTAATCCTGCCACAGTGTGATCTGTGTCACTGGAGTAATAATATCATGAAAGAGGCACAGAGAACAAAACCTTTCAGACAAAAGTTACAGTAATGATGATATAAAACCAGACTGAAAGGGTCTGGTGTGTGAAAAATAGGTTTTTTAAGCTTTTATCGAGGTGTGTGTGGAAGAGGAGGCAGAGGGGACCATTTTTTTGTCTCCCAAACTGGTGTAATGTGCAAGTTTTAGTGTTTATGGCTGTTCAGAACACATCTTATCTACCCAAAAAAGCTATTTGGCTGACTGAAAGCCACAGAATCTTGTTTTTTAGCCGAACTCTACTGAAGTTTGAAGAGTTTGAAGAGTGAAGATGAACCGCAGAGCTGCAGATTTCACATTTCAATGCCAAACAAGTCACAGATCACGTATGGAAAGAGGCTGATAATCGCTTTTTGATCAATTATACATCAGATCTACATCATTAGAAAGATATTACAGTAAACATTTCAACGGTTGGCAGAAATTGGCTGAAAACTTTTGACATCTGAAGCAGCTTCGAGGCATTTCAACCCTCAGGGATCCCTCAGGGAACAGATTAGGTTTCCAGGATGATCGACACGTAAATCGAAACTTTATTCAGAACAACATGAAATCAGGGATGAATTTACCTCCAAGATAAACACGGTCGCTTGTCCGAACTCAATAAACGGGACATTTATCCTATGGCGTAACCACGCGTTCTTTGGGGGGGGGTCGTGTCCCCCCCAATATTGAGAAAATACCAACCTGTCCCCCCCAATATACAGAAGAAAATATGTAAAATGCATGTTCTCCTTTTATGAACATCAGTTTAAGCTTAAATTAAGTTAAATCAGCAGCACCCAGAGCGTCAGCCTCAATGAGTTTTTGTATTAATCTTCTGCTTGTTAAACTTTTGTCCAAAAAAACTAAAGGCTTCCTGATTTATTCTCCATCGTGGTCACATGGGTCCATTTATGCAGATGACGTAAACCGATGGGATTGTTTGCACTGCTGCCTCAGCACTTTAATGTGTTTTATATGCATTTTTCTGTCTGCAGATTCATTCTTTTCTATTCTCAAAATGTTAAGTTTTCAGCCATGAATTTTAATCACTTTACGTTTAGCTATGGCGTAACCACGCATTCTTTGGGGGGGTCGTGTCCCCCCCAATATTGAGAAAATACCAACCTGTCCCCCCCCAATATACAGAAGAAAATATGTAAAATGCATGTTCTCCTTTTATGAACCCTGTCAAGGGATCGGTCTCTTGTTATGTCTTATTTATTTTCAATTTATTTCCGTGTGTTACCATGGGAACGTAACGGCTGCGCCGCGGTTACCGTGGGAACGTAACGGCTCAATGAGAGTGACGTCACCGGGCGCGCCGCCGTCTCAGCAGCGGCTCTCCTTATCTTTACATTGGACTTCTACTTTTGACGGAGCCGCTGCTCAACAGAGCAGATTGTACCAGAACAGGAAATCCAACACAGAATCAACAAAATAAACTTCCGCCCCCTTTCAAAATAAAAGAACTTAAAACAAAAATAACATTAGACTATTAGACTTTTCATTGTTAATGCACATTTTGAGACATTGACACAATAGAAATGAACCTGGACTTAAAAGTCCTCAGCACCTTTTTTGTTAAAGGAAAAGTCTGTAATTTGTTACATCATTAGTTGTCCTTATTAAAATATTTCCATAAACATGCTTTGGGTATTTGGTCGTTTTCCATTGGAAGCTGTCCTATTTGCTACAGAACTACTGGAAGAGCAGAATTGTAATTGGTAGGTGTGTTTAAGGTCAGTAAACAGTAAGCAGCTAACCAAAACAAAGTGGGGGGGCAGTCACTGTCTCAGAGAAATTACACTATTCCTTTAGATGTGAATTTACATGGTCAATGTAGTCCTCTAAACTATGTTCTAAATGTCCAACTTTTCATATATAAATAAAGAATTGTAGATAATGCACTTAACAATTTTGTTTTTCTTGGACCCCCCAATGTCTAAACCATGGTTACGCCCTTGACGTTTAGCCATAAAGAAACTACACAGGTGGGATTTGTGCTTCCACATTGTGAAGAGTCGGCTGTTTAAATGGGAAAATGAGGACGTATTAACAGACTCCGGCTCTCTGAAAACTCTCTGAAGAGAGTTGATCTGGAAGGTAAAGATGAGCGAAGGTGTGGAGTGATGACTGTGCTAAGGTCGCTTACATAACGCGTGAATCTCGTGCTGTTTCTGTCTTTTGTCCCGGTTAAATGTCGACACATGAATTTCAAAGCGTTCTGTGATTGCAGGCGAGGTGATTACCCAAATCTGCAGCTTTCACTCCGAGCCTCAGCAGCTTAACATTTGCACCACGGTGTGAATTTACAGAGAGAGAAACTCTTTAAATGTCTCCTTTTCCACAGCGTGGCTTCTCTGTGATTCTCTCCTTCATGTAAGACTAACTCAGCAGCAGCAGCTGGATTTTCTTTGTACTCGACCCTTCATGCTAGCGGTGCCGCAGCTTGACAGATTGGAACTCTTCACTCCTCTTACAATGCTTGTTGCAGGAGGAGTAGCTCTTCTTCAATTACAACCGACACTTGACAGCTGCTTGTATAACATAGAAATAATTCCTCTTTTCTGCAGATCAGTGTGACTGACAGTTATGGAAGTATTACTGCTATTACTCTTTCCCTCATGTTGCAGTGCTAAAAGCAAAGGCTGAAGCTTTTTTTCTAGTTTTAATAATTCTAACCCAAACTCAGGAAGCACATCCTGGAGTTTATTCGTAGCGTTTATGTTGCAATGAAGGTTTTTCTTCATTAAAGAAAACAGATTCTTTGTGAAATTGAAATGTAAACATTTGAAAATAGCTTTTAATTGGATAAGAATAATCAAATAAAGGCCCTTTAATTCAGATAAAGTCGTTTTGAAAAGATTTAAATGTAAAATGTGACGATATTCTCCTCCTGAAAGGACTGCTCATGTGAAACTAATAAAAAATACACTGTTACGTCTGTAATAGATTTGCAGGAATTCAATTTTACAACAACTGAAAAACAGAAATGTAATTGCTACAGCTGACATTTTCGAATATTGGCTTTTTGTATTGTTTTGATGAGCAGCCACCAATCTGACATTTCATCAACATTGTTGTAATTATCATAATTACAATTCATTTTCAGAGCCGCCTCCCACTGCACTGTGGAAGGCTGCAGACCTCCTCTCACCTACTGCAGGATAAAGCTGATGGAAATATAGATTATTTCTGGTTATTAATGCTTTTTGCATTCTTTGATAGCATGAGCAATTGCATCTTAAAGCCCTGTTAATCTTTCCAGGCCCTGCTTTCTAAAAGTCTTGGTGGTAAATCCTCTGCCGTTTACTCCTTTAGGCTTCTGATCATCTTTAGTATCGAGTCAGACTATAGCTAATCGCTTCTCCTGTAGCCATTCTGCTGTATAGCTACTGCTAATCTTTTAGCCTACAGCATTAGCACGTGCTAAGGCTAATCCCCTCTTGTGTAGTACCAGGCGGTGCTAACGCTAATCCGCTGTTGTGTAGTCGTGCTAATGCTGATCCAGCTATCAGTCAGGAGTGCTGAGACACCTGAGTGCTTCCTGCCACGTCTCAGCTCTGCTCCATCAGCATTATCTCCTGCTTTAAGGTGCTAAAAGTTGACAGATTGGTGTGAAAGTTTTACCAAAGGTGGAACATGGCCCAACGTCGGGCAGTTTGATGCTGAGGCAAGTTAGGAGAAAAATAGAGCTTTTATGTGTTAGTCCTAAACATTTTCATCACTTTCTGATATAAAACAGCTCTGGTGTATTTCTACAGGCTGAATTGTCCAAAAGCATATTTCAGTAGCCCTGTTAAGATGGACTGAGTTGCCCCTGACGCTGCCTGCCTACCTGAGATATGAGTGTGAGTCGCTTTGGACATAAAGCTAAACTTTTAATGAGCTGCAACAGGAGAAGAATGTGATGATAGCTCCTCCTGAAAAGCATGCTGGGAAATACTGATTATTATTGATTAATTGATTCCTTCATTTTAAAGACAAGGCAAATGTATAAATATGTCATTGTTCAGCTAAAAGGTGATTCAAAGTGCATAGAATACAAAGTAAGGCAGATATAAGACTTATTAATCAACGTTTTTTAATGAAAGTGTTTGATTTAAAAGAAGAAGAGTTGATGCTGGCCCATATGAATGTAAAAAAACTGAGAGCAGTGTTTGGTTCTAACTCTGGGGACACAAAGCAAACCGGTTCCTGATGAGCCGAGATGTCTTTAAAGTCCTGAAAGGTACCAGAAGTTCTCAGATGTACCATTTAAAACTCCACAGACCGACAGCAGCTTTTTTAAATCAGCTATATCTGCACTGAAAAAAATAACTAACAAGATTTACTTAAAAAATATATTGTAAGTATTTGCATGCAAATGATTAAAGTAAACTTTAATCCTGCAATACTAAGTAAAACTCACTTGCCAGTATCAAATAAATGTTACTTTCCATAAAACATTACAGTTGTGAAAATATTAAGTAACATTACATCCAAGTTTTAAAGTATATTTATTTAAACAAATTAAGTAAAGTGTACTTGCTTTTCATAGGCAGGAACATCATTTTAAAATGTTGAAACATAGGTGGGAGGTACCCGGAAAAAACCCACGCATTAACGGGGAAACATGCATACTCCACACAGAAATGCACCAGGCGGGGATCGAACCTGCAACCCTCCCGAGGCGACAGTGCTAACCGTGCAGCCCAAAATTTGGTAGCTACCAGATTACCAGATATCAATAAATATCTTGCGTCACACTACATGCAGATATATTATATATTATTACAGATTTAAAACAGAGCGGTAAATATTTACCGGTCGTACGCGCTACACCTCGCGGAGCGTGACGCTGCTGTGACGTCCGGAGCAGTGTCACTTCATATGCGCATGCGTCGCGCATGCGTTTCGAAACCCGACACTTTCAGAGTAAAGTTCATGTAAAATTTTTAGGTTTATGGACATAAATCTATTAAACATTTAAATTATATGAGGAAACCGAAGTTAAACTCACTTTTCCCCTATAATTCATGTGTTACGTTAATAAAATGTTTCATTTTACTTAAGAAACTAGTTCTTACTGAATCTTAAAAATACAAGGTAGAAATTATGACAGTTACTCTAATAGAAAAGTCACTTTTTTTCAGTGTGATGCTAAAAAAGACTGAATAAATCAGTCTTACTGCTGTGCTTTTGATACATTTTGGACAACAGCAAAGACCTTTGGCACAGAGGAATATATTTATGCTGAAACACACTGCTGTTGTTTTTTTTTGAGAGAGTAAAGTAAAAGTTCCTCGATTCACTGTTCTCTCCTTTTGTCTCCTGTTTAGTCGATCCTGTGGTTCTGCAGCTTCCTGCTGTTTTAAAAGTTCACTTCTTTTTTGTGTCTGAATGGAACAGCTTGAAGCGTCCCCCTGTGATCCAACACAGCGAGCGTCTTCCTCCTTCCTCCCACCTACTCACTAAATCTCCCCTTGGGACAGCTCTTCCTCATCATCTTATTTTCCCTCCGTGAGCATTGTTTTTCAGACGTTATTTTGTTTAGAAGGGATTCACATCTAACTCAGCTGCAGCTTATCGTCACAGGTTCTTCGGATACAGCTCGTTTTCCCTGACATTTATCTTCGCTGTACAAATTGCGTTTCTGCAGTGTTCTTTAGTTTGGCTTCACTTTATGAGCACATTTAATTACCTCCATCCTTCATGACCACCCAAGGTAAATTAACTGAGCTGAAGTGCACAATGCAGGCCTCGAGCTATTTCAAGTTAGTCAATTTAGAAAATGAGATTCCATTAAATGTGTGTATATACATGTATATATATATATACTAGATGTATGTACTTAATGCATCATGTTCTCAATGCATAGAATCACAGAATGTGATGTAACCCACCTGCATGACACCCAAACCACTTCAAACATCAAACTTGAGGAAAATTTCCACCCTCAGGCGCAGAATTGGCTCGCTGTTATAAGGTGCGACTCGTTGGATTTTTTGCAGGTCATTCTGTGAATCATGTTCTAATTTATTTTCTGCCATTCCTGCTTCCCTTCAAACTTCCTTCTTAACTTAAAGGGGAACTCCGGTATTCTTAAACCTGAACCTTATTTCTGGCATGAAATACGTTCATCTACTCACCGAGAACAGTTTGGTGAAAGTCGGCGTCCTTCGGAAGATATTTAGATAACTGGAGATCCATATAACGGAGTGAACGGGGCTTAGAGGATGCAGCCTCTAAATAAGGCATTATCTGTCTTTATTTCACCAATACTTTAAGAAGAATGAATGAATGAGCGTGTGCTATAGCTCTGTTAGCTCATAGCTGCTGTTATGTGGCTACTAGCAGCTATAGGAGAGCTAACGGAGGGATTTCTACACAGGCACTCTACTGGGACCACTTCATCCACACGCCCCCCTGCAGCACGGCTCATTCACTCCGGTAAGAACGTCCATCTTACTCAAAGTCGTCGTTCATGTTGTCTAAATCTGATAAATATCCTGCCATGTTGCACAGAACTATCAGCAGCAAACTCTGTGTGAAGTTAGCCGACTGTCACAGAGCACGGAGTGAATAAACTGTGCTGCAGGGGGGCGTGTGGATGAAGTGGTCCCAGTAGAGTGCCTGTGTAGAAATCCCTCCGTTAGCTCTCCTATAGCTGCAAGTAGCCACATAACAGCAGCTATGAGCTAACAGAGCTATAGCACACGTTCATTCATTCATTCTTCTTAAAGTATTGGTGAAATAAAGACAGATAAAGCCTTATTTAGAGGCTGCATCCTCTAAGCCCCGTTCACTCCGTTATATGGATCTCCAGTTATCTAAATATCTTCCGAAGGACGCCGACTTTCACCAAACTGTTCTCGGTGAGTAGATGAACGTATTTCATGCCAGAAATAAGGTCTAGTTTAAAAAGTTTCTTGCATTTCCCATCATGCTTTGGGAGAAACTGGAACAATCAGCGGCAGGTTTCAGCGTGCAGGTGGACTCAAAGACATTTGTTCCTCTCTCACAGTTACAGAAACACACTTTCTTCAGGTGATCAGACTCTGGAGATGACCTCAGCTGTCGTTTTGAGCTTTTAGCTTCATATCATCGATCTACTGCAACAAAGCTCTTCAACACATCGGATTAGTTGGTGAATCAGGCTTTTTCTTCCAGTTTAGCCTTTTGGCCAAGCTCCCAGATGTCTTGAAATAGTTTTCCACGTCTTCCTTTCCTCTCTGACAGATTATTGTGATTCCTCATATGTGACTGTAGATCAGTAGTTTCTGTTTCCTGGAACTGGTGCAAAATGCAGCCGCTGCTCTGTTAACAGGAACAAGAAAACATGATTAAATATTTCACAGGAACTCTGAGAAAGTCGTATTTAAGACATAAAATGTGGCATGAAGATGTAAAAGCTCAGAGAAGCACTGATGACCCCAACCTCGTGTTCGATTCATCTGAGCTGGACACCTTGATTTGATACTTTTATTGAATTATTTTTCCTCCTTTTGCCCGTTTTACTGTGTTTCATTTGATTTTTTATCTCTCTGATTTGTTCAGTTGCAGAAAACTTTGGTGCAGAATTTCTGAATGAAGTTGACGTGGATTTATATGTTAGATAAAAATGTGTTAGCAAGTATATCTGCACTCGAACCCATCTGCAGCTGCAGATAAAAGCTTAATTTGGTCTAATATATCCCGTTGCTTTGCACCTTTCAGTTAAATCTCAAACTCTTCAGAAGTATTACTATCCCTTTCCTTTTAACTGCTCCAAAGCTCTGAAACCTGAAGATCTGGTGTCCAAAGAAAACAGTAAAATCCTCTCTAGAATGAAGGAATTTATCTTTTTATTGATGTAATTGTGTTTGTTCGAGCTGCTGTTGTTTTCTCAAAAGTGTCGGGACTTCGTAAGATTTAGTCTATTGATTTGTTTCATGGGCCTCAACTCTTTTGTGTGTTTATTTCCAGTTTTAATCCATTTCAGTGGATGGTTTTCAGTGGAAAACATGCCTTGCCTGGAGACAAATCTTAATTTTCTAGTTTGCTTGGTGGTGAAATGAGTCCACAAACACAGAGCTCCTCCTCCTGAAACACATTACTGTGAGATTCATGTTGGCTGTCGAGAAAATAATTAGTTTGGACTGAATGTGTCTATTTCCGGTGTCATAATGAGGCCCGATTAGCTATTTGCACCTCTGTAAAACTACCAAAGCATGCTGTGTACGTCTGGCCGAGGAACTTAAATGAAAGCACAATAAGCAGTGCAGCCCTGAGGGGAGGGGAGGGCAGAAAGGAAGGAGGGGAAGGAGAGATGAATAGAGAGAATAGAGGGGAGGTGGCTGACATGAGGGACAGAAGACAGCAGGAAAGAATCGTCAAGAATACTAATGAACTGATGATGCAATATGTTGACATTTCTCTTCTTCTCTTTTCCATCCCTGCATTCTTTCCTTGTCCTGTCTCCAACACCTTCCTCCTCTCCCCTGCTCCTCCTCTTCCTCCCCTTTTCTGCAGGTGGAAGGGTGTCCTTGTTAGCTTGTCATCCTGTTGTAACCCTGAAGCCAGTGATGTGACTGGAATCTAAATCCTTCATAAAAGGACTGACTCCACCTGCAGACTCCCTGCTTCCCAGAGATCCTCTGGTAGGTCGTATTTAATGCATTAGTGACTCGTGTGGCTTCGTTACTCTGTCTCTGTGTGTAAAAACAGAAAATAGATACCCAAACGGTGACTTCCAGAGCCTGAAAGAAGGCAGCAAATAAATGTTGAGTGTCAGGTAGGGTTAGTCCTGTGTTTTGGTGGATATCTGGCAGAAGGCCGTTTTCATTCAGCTGAAAATAGCTCCTGATAGGAGCAGTGTGCACAGACCTTTCATCAGGACTGGATCTTTGGAGGTCACCAGGGACCAGCCTGGGCTCAGAAAACCTACTGTGCTGTGATTCGACCGTCTTTTTGTGCCCTTCAGAGACATTTATTCCACCTGATCTGTGCCATGACAGCTGTGTTGGTGATGGTTCATGTTATAAATGCAACATTTGTGGGGATAAATAGTTCCACCTCACAGGTGGAAGATGCCCTTCTTCATCACATGTCACTGACAGTTCTTCCCAGATGTTTGACATGTATAAAACGGGAATAGGCAGCATTTATTTGTAGGGTTTTACACAGTTTACTGGGAACATGAGTGCAGTATACCAGCTGCCTGTCTTTCAGAAAGTCTTCCTCTGTCTAACAAGCTAAGCCTCTTATTTACCTTATTTATGAAGATAATCTCCAGGTAAATTCAAGGTTTTTCCTGGGACGAGAGGTTCGTAGCGTAGTGATCTTTTGACGAATAAACCTTTGATCCGACCTCTGTCTGCTCTTGGTTAGAAATGCAACATTTTGGAGTTTGTCCTTCACTTTCTTTTTATTCCTCCTTTTTTAAAGCCTTTAAGTCTTTCTGCACAGGTCACTTTTAGAGTCAACATGGTTCAGCTACTTTAACCCAGTCTCAGTGTAAGAAGCTGTGATCTTAGCTGGAAGTGGGTTAGCCACATCAGATTTGGTCAATGCAATTAAAAATAATTATATAGTATTTTTTCTTTTACCAAAGCAAAAAAGCTGCAAAAAAGCTGCACTTAAAGTATTAGTTTGGGGAGATGCAGACGGTTTGTTAGCATAACGCTACACCAGTCAAGCCATGTGGACATTTCTTAGTCTTATTATTTCCCATGACTGGAACATTGCTCGACCAGTTGTTTCTGTTCAGGTGTTCCTGTCTGATAAAGTGAGACGAAGCAATAATTTCTTGGATTAACATCTTTTAACCTTGGACATGCTCAGTGTGTGGATCGTTTTTTTTCTGGCATGTTCTTGTGCTGTCGGTGCATAATGCAGCCGATGATACTGAAAGAATGCTTTATTTCTGTGTTTCCTACAGTGCATTTGAAGGCCATCACAGCCATTATGCTGCCTCATGCACAGTGGGTGGTACAATGCTTTATTCCTGCTGTGTGTGTGTGGCGCCAGACGGATGCATAAAATCCCACATCATCTTCCGTGGTACAGTTCTTAACCACGTTTGTAAACGTGCAAACGAAGTGATGGAAGTCATGTTTCATCACATCTTTGGTTCATATCCCCGAGGTCACGCAAGTTAATTCCACGCTGCAGTGAAGCCGTTTCAACAGTAAAATGTCAAGATGAAAACTTAATCCAGACTGACTCACAGCAGTGGAAGCTGTGACAAATTGCAATCCCCGCCTCAACAACACCACAAGTGTCCAAGAAAAGCAGCTGTAAGAGGATTGCAGGGGTCAGAGCAGTAGTGCACGGACAAAAGAGGAAATTAATCTTTTTCTATGCTTAAAAGAGGAGCTCTTTCACCGAGTGTCTGTAAAATACAAAGAAAACCAACGTCTCAGGTGGGAAAAGTCAGCAGAGACACGAGTTTAGAACTCAGCTGGGGGAAAAGAGACACTCAGGAAGCTCTTCCATGTTGATTTGTAATAAATAAATCTTATTTCATTGATTATGCACTGTGAAAATAGACCAGGAGTCTGGATTCTGTTAAGTTAAATGGAGTGTGCCAAATATATGTAGTCTTGGGATCTGTGATTTTCCGGCTGAATGTTGTTCAGAGCTCCAGGCTCCTTCCTCTGGTTCTCAGGTGCTGTCACGCTCCAGGTAAACAGCACACACAGGTGACCTTCCTCCAGCTCTTGCACGGTTTTATGATGGACAGGGAGAGCAACTCAACTCCGGTTAATATATTCTGTCATTTCTGCCAAAGTAAGGCAAGTTTATTTGTACAATTCAACAACAAGGTGCTTTACCGAGACATTAAAACAGTAGAAATAACAGAAAAGCACGATTTAGAGTTTAAACAAGAAAGAAAGAAATAAGAACAATAGATTAAATCAGAACAATAAAGATAAGATTGAATAAAAATGTAATAAAATTATATATATGAAAGATAAACTATAATAAAAATGTAAGTGATGATAAAATCAGTTGAAACTCAAGCTTATTTGAAGCTTTATTCTAATACAGCTTCAAAAAAGTGTCTTCAAAGTAGTTTTTCTGTCATATCTCAGCACTGGAATGGCCGTTAAACACAGAGCAGATGGACTCCTGAGATGGGAAAGAAATGAGTTACAAGCATCGTCGGGATGGTTCGGTCCAGTAATATCTATAAGAACAGAGGAGGTACAATGAAATAGATCCAGGGGAGCTTGGATCAGAACTGTTATTTCCGGTGTGAGGGCTTCCTAGATTTCCAGGAAGGTTGCACTGAGAAACAAAGGTAAAGTAAGTGATATGCAGGTGACCAAAGAAGCTGTGGGGAGCCTGATTATAACTGCGATGGTAAGAGAATCTGGAGAAGAACGGAGCTCCTGCAGAGCTTTAAGAAACCAGCACTGATGAATGTGGGCTGGTCCAAACTGAGCCCTGGATACCTGCTCAGCCTCACCTGGAACTCAAAACACAACCATCGACTGGTTTAACTGGTCTGTAGTCGGTCCCAACCTCTAATAGAGGCTGATCTGATGACCTGACGGCATGCATGTGTAATTATTGTGTAACAGCTTGTGTAATCATTACACAAAAACTATTAGAACGAAAACAAGATGCAGAGATTTGATTTGCATCTTCAGGCTTGAGTGAAAGTGATCCACACTGAATCGGTCGATTAAAATGATTAAAAAGATCTTGTAGATTGGGATTCTGGCCTGAAAGATCCCCTGATGTTTGTTCAGGTGATCAGAGATCAGAGACTGAGAGAACCGGCTCCTCTAAGAAATCCCAGATCCATACATTATTCAAAGGGCCTCCAATCATCAGTCGAATTCGGCTCTTAGAGGCTAAACATGCATTGGTGTCCTCAGTCTGACCCACCGGGCTTCTGCTGCACAACTGGTTAATATGCAGGGAAAGTGTGAGAGCCTCTGCTCCCCACAGACTTCCCCTCACCACGGCTTCCTCCTGTCTCTCTGTTTCAGTGTCTTTATCTCCCGTAGACCCACGTACAGATTGTCATTACAAATGCAAATATGCAGGAACACACAGGAACTCACACACAATACCACTGCACATCCATCTGTGCAACTTTTCCTCTGCAGCACCTGTAATCCCCATCCAGCTAAAGTCGGACAGGGAAGGTGGAGGGGAAGTGATACCAGGACCACTTGAAGAAGAATGTGTAAATCCCCTGATCACAAGGACGGCTGTTGTTCTTCAGTCCAGTTTTAGCTCCAAGTTGTTGTTTTTTTTCCTTTTCTTTTAATTCAGCTAAACAAAGTCCCTCTGGCTGGAGACACAAAGCACCTCAGATCTATTTTTATTCCACCTCAGCATCCTTTACATTCATGTTTTGCTCATTCTATGCTTAATGTCACTTTAAAGGAGAGTTTAGGGCTGTCAAAGTTGCGAGGCAATTTCAAATTAATATTAGCGCTGGCCCGCCAGTATTATACGGCGGCAGCGCCGTAACACCGCAGTCACCGCTTATACTACAAATCCCACAATGCTTTGCTGTTGTTTTGGCGCGTCAATTAGAACAGAGGCAGACACGCCCCCTCCTCTGTGTCAGTAGCATCTATGCTAGCGATCTTTTTGTGCATTCCTTCGTCTGAAAGCCCCCCGCCTCTCCCCCAGACCACACTTTGACCTCAAACCACAGCTGTCACTGTTACCTACCAAAAAATGGCCAAAAGAAAGGCAGAAAATACAACTTTTCTGGACAGGTGGGAGACAGAATATCTGTTTATGTAAAAGACAGACCTGTTTGTCTTGTTTGTGGAGCCAACGCGTCAGTAACTAAGGAGTAACTAAGGAGTAACTAAGGAGTAACTAAGGAGTAACTAAGGATATAATATTAGACGACACAATGAAACGAAACACCAGGACAAATATAAGGACCTGGACACAGCTCAAAGGAGCCAGAAAGTAAAGGAGATGAAAAGAGGTTTATGTTATTTTATTTTCACATTTATTAGCCTGTGTAAGAAGCTAATTTTGACATAAATCAGAAGGCTGCAAACAGAAAGCAGGCATTCAATTTTAATTTTAATTTAATATGCCATTGATATGTTTTTATTATTATTATTGTTATTATTATTAGCAATTTCACACCCCTGGACTTTAAAGTTAAGCTTTGCTTGTTCAGTATTCATTGTTAAATCAAAACTTGTTGGGTTCCATATTAAAAGGTTCATTTGTTCAACCTCGGCCCGCGGCTTTGTTCAATTTAAGATTTTGGCCCACTGTGTATTTGAGTTTGACACCCCTGCTTTAAAGGGTAGTTTAGGGGTGTCAAAGTTGAACTGATAACCTGCTAAATCTCCCTAATTCAAACACAGGGCAGGAAATGTGTGATAAGATAACTGATCCGGTGCAACACAGCAGCGTTCTACACGAATAAAGAAGAAGAAATCACTCTGGTTGTGTTTTTGTCATCAGTTATAGATCACTCCACGGCAGCCAGGTCTTGTTTTCTCTGCCTCAGCTTCATGTATGTTTGAATTGTTTTGCTTTGGGTTTCCTAACTTTTGCAGAGCCTTTTAAAAAAGTTGACTTTCCTTCACTCTCACTGTTGGTTTGGGCCCAGTTAGCTGTGGGTTTCTGAGGCCTTTTTGTTTGGTAAGTAGCCTATTTTGACTCGTTTCGGAAACTTTTTTAACTTGATTCAGGGCATCAGGGACTTGAGATATATTTGTGACTTACGGAAGTCAAACATTTCTGTGCACAGTGGTGCACAAGGATAGTTAAAGAGGTCCCTCAGGATAAGTGGAGTCTCTACACAAAATTTTAATGATCTTATCTTTGCGAGTTGAATTTAACTTGCAGACTGATTCCTTAGATGACCAATTGTGGATGTTTTCATCTGTGTTCAGAGCTCTTTCCCAAGAGTCTGCGGCTAAAAATTTTCAAAACAGGATCTGACTCAAATTTAGTGAGTTTAAATTAAAGACCTCGGCATATAAAATGAAGCAGTGGATGAACAGTGTCCTGCAGGATCTTACTCTCCATCTCTGGAGAACGCACTGTATTATGAAACCGTCCAACAATGTCTTCTTCTTCAGATTTAACATCTAAATTGATAATTCAAGCTGAGAGCTTGAGGCATAAAGGCCCCTATGAGAGGGCTGGAAATGCAGCTGATATATTGCTCCTGCTCCAGGAGACGGTGGCATTCCTCTGGGCTGCATTCACTCTCCAAGGAGTAAATCATTGTTACAAAACACTAAAACCGTCACTTTACCGTGATTCACATCTCTACATCGGTTCCTAACCATAGCCATTGATCATGTGGAGTACGGATATGTGATCTTTATCCGAGGGACTGATGTGTTGTAATAGAGCAAAAAGTGTGCAACTATTGACCTCCTCTCTATCTGTGGCACTCAGGTTTTTCTCTTTGTCTGGGCTTTAAGTTTATTAGCATTATGTGTTACTGGAGTCTATTGAACAGGTATCCGAAATGTAGATTAAACTCTGCTGTTCCTGTCTGTCCTTTTCTTTCTTTTTCATTAAATATGTGCTGTTTTCTGAAAGTACAATCAGCCAAATGTGGCAGCATATGCTCCTTTTAACTCCTTATAATACTGTACAGTTGAATTTAGATTAAATAGGAAATTACCTCTTGAATGTATATCTAAAAATCTAAAAAAAACCCACCAAATCTATGGAAAAACAACAAAGAATAGATCTGCCAAAGAGCAATAAGATGATTGAGTAAATATAAAGAGGAACTGATGAAAGAATAAATGTGGAAAAGTATTATAAAAGAATAAGTACGTGGGGAAATATTTGCACTGTTTTCCTTGGGCAGTTTGCAACACATGGGGGCTTGTCCGGGATCTTTCATTCACTGATTAAACGAGTGTTTCGGCTCGTTAACTCTGCTTCGAGGACTGAGAGGGTTTAGCTGTTGTTTAGAGAGTTTTTTAGGGGTGTGTTATGTGACATATTCTAGTTTTAGTAGTAATAAAACTTTTGTTAAACCTCTCTCATCGCAGTAAGATGTTGGAGTTCTTGAGAAACTGTTGGACATTAAGCTTCTGTGTAATGGAGGCAGGTTGCTTTGTCACAGTTTGTTTAATCATGTTTTTCACGTTCGGTTCCCTCACATCACCTGTTTCATTGTCATCAGCTGAACTTCATTCACTGATCACTCCCTCCACAGCATTTATCCTCCTGGTTTCCTTTCAGTCACTGCGGAATCCTCACCCAACCCTTCATGCCACAGAGATAAGTCTGGTTATGCCTCATAGTCCTGTTTCTTTGTTTATTCATACTTGTTTTGTTTTCATGTTTAAGTATTTTTGAATCCGGCTCTGAATCCGCGCCTTTTGTTCCTGCTTTTTTGCTCCCTGTTTTGTTGGAATAAACCTGTTTTTGAAGGTAAAAGAGCTGCATCTGGGTCCTACCTCTCCATTGTTCCTGACATGCTTAGCCTTGGCGAGCTAACTTGTAGTGTTTTGCACATATACTCTGGTTCACCTTGACCTGGCTATTTGATCTGGGGTTTTTCCTGGTAGTACCTGGTGTTGGCTGCCTTTTAGTATCACCTCCAATATTTAACAATGACGTGAAAACACTGCAGACCACTGATTGGTCAGAGAGAATCCTGACCTGAGTTAAGTCGTAGCATATAGAGGAAAAACCTTCAGAGTTGCAGGGAAACCAACAGACTTTTGGCGCTGGAGTTGGGCGTCACTGAACTTGATGGATCAGGTAACTTGTTAGCGGACCACGGTTCACTTTTAATTTTGATTATTTGCTTCTTTTGATTGATTATATTGAGACTTTGTCCAAGTATTTCTTTCTTTTTGGCTTTTGTACATTTTGTGTCACTGTTCTGTATCAACAAAGCTCATTTTTGGTCTAATCCACTTATTTGGTGAAAGCATTTAGTTCTAATTGTTTCTGTTTCTGTTTCTGTATTTATCAGACGCTTCTATCCAAAGTGGCTTACAAATGAAGATATAACAGCTTTATAAAAAGCTAACAATAAGCTACATAGAAGGAACCCAGGAGTCCGACTCTGTCAGAGGGGACAGAGTAGAGATAGGGTGCAGGCATAGAAGGAAGAGCAGAAAGATAAAGTGCAGAGATAGAGGGGGTAGGGAAGTACAAGGTAAGTGCTGGGATAGGAGATGCTCTCTGAAGAGCTGGGTTTTCAGGAGCTTCTTGAAGATAGACAGGGACGCCCCTGTTCTGGTAGCGCTCGGTAGGTCATTCCACCATCGTGGGACGACACATGAACAGAGTTTGGATTGTCTTAGGCGTGGTGTAGGAGCTGCTAGACGACAATCCTGGGACCAACGGAGGGACCCAGTTGGGACAGAAGCCTTTGCAAGAGCATTCAAGGAGATGGAGCCGCTCCATTAAGCTCTTTGTAGCTAACAGCAGGGACTTGTTGTATAGAAACGATTTGGGTGGCGCATTAGCTTTATTGCCTTGTTTCAGTTGGTCCCACCTGCACATGTGGCTGAAGGCTGTGTTAACACAATGGATTGGAACAATATGTAAATAAATTAGGATTCTATCAGCTCTGTTTGCCTTTGATACAGTGCAGACAGACAGTGTGAAAACATTCAGAAACTTAAGGACAAACAGGAAGAAGGCGTTCTCTGTGGATGGTTTTGGGCATCATTTCCTGTTTGAGATGTTTGTATTTGTTGCAGATGTTTTTATGAATTGCAGTGAGCTTTTTAAAATGTTCTGCAGACTCCTCAGCTTTATAATTGCCTCACGTTCTTCTCATTTTTCCGTTCTTGTTGATCATTTCTTTCCCACTTTGTCTTCACTACTCGCTCTCTCTCATTAAGGTTTACGCTTTCTTTACTTTATCTTCTTCCTGTTTTTCCTCCCCTAAAAGCCCAAGTTTCTGAATGTTTTTCACACTGCCCGTGTGTCTTTTATGTTATTCTTTGATTTCCTCACTCCTTCTTCTTCTCGCTCTCATCTATCTGCCCAGTAGATGATAATGTTAATATCATTGGAAAGTTCCATGATCAAAGAGCCTATGATGAATAATAATTATGATATAATTACAGCTCAGAGATATGAGAGCTGTACAACACACACACACACACACACACAACCAAACACACAAACTACGCATGCAGTGATACAGAAACTATAGTAAAAAGACTGACTTTGCTCTCAGTATCTTCAGTATCCATTAATACCCTGTTAGGTACACCATTTACTGCCCATCACTCCAAATCCCTGGAGTAAGGATGGTTTTGGTGTCCAGAAATTCCTTATAATTATTATTATTATTAACCCTAACTTGTACTAATGATAGGAAAATATGGATTTAGTTTTTCTAGCCAAACAGTTAAATTGAACACTGACTTTATGGCTTTAGTCCCTAAAACTATAAACAATGTTGGAGAAACGGATGAGTTTCGGGTACAAATACTCTGCTATAACATAAAATTGCAATATGGCTTCAGAGAGTCACGCCAACCTTTGTCATCCAGTCTTTAGCTTCTGTATTCTTTACATGTTGTGCTGGGGAAGGGAGTGAATTAGTCTGTCAGACGCCATTTTGGATAACTGCGTGTTGCTCTGAGCGGTCAAACGTCTCAGAAACTGAAACCTGTTCTGAAAAGTCTGTGTGTTAATGTGTTGGATGGATGAAAAACACGGACCTGGTTCAGTATGTGCTTCCTGATGAACATTCACGACTTCTGCAAACTCATTTGATGCAGCACTGAATGCAAATTGAACACTTTTCCCATTCTACTCCAAAGCCAGATGTCAGAGTTAGTTGTTTTTGGGGTTAGTTTGAATAATAATCTGTGGTTGAAATAATGAAAAATGTCCTAATAGTCAACATTCAAAGGAATTTAAATTCCAGTGAATAGATTTACTTGGTGGGTAGATTATATTCTGTGTTTTCGTGCTTAAGTGGGGTTCTTAGTGGTCTTCTCCTTCCTTCTTTATTGATTTGCATCTCAGCCTTTTTTATAGAAACATCTCTGAAACACACACACACGACTCCTGATGTTCTCTTTTCTAATCTCCACCCTCAGATTCTCGTGCACGTGTGTGTGCACACACACCTCTTTCAGCCCTTGTTTGTCTCATCATTGATCGGAGACCCGTCTTCCCTTCACTTTACTGCACTTTGGATGAATTACGATGCAGATTCTGAGCCTGATGTGCATGTCTGCACGAAAGAAGATGTTTACAGTTGTTTTGTGGGGTCATATGTTCAATTCTTAACTTGTATTACAACTTGAATTCTGTAATAGAGCCGAACCGGACCGGGGGACAAGGAAAGAGGAAGAGAAAACAGAACAAAAATAGAAACAAAAACCAGCTGCTACACCTGTAAAACCACTTTTTCCCCTTTTACAGCATCATAGATGCAGCTTCGGCACCCAGATCTGCAGCAAATATCAGCACGAAGACGCTGTTTTATAGATAAATATCCTGCCATGTTGCACAAAACTAATCTGGGAAGCAGCGCTGTGTTTGCAGCTGATGGGCTGCACTGCAGCTCTCTGAGGACTGATCCCACCTGCAGTCACTGGAATATGAAGCAAACAGCACATCCCATTTATTCATGTACAGCTGAATAACCTCAGAGTGTAAATTATTCTTTGCATTGCAGCTTTCTGACTGCAGGTCAGAGCAGTTTAATCAAAACTGTACTTGCAGGTTCACTTCTGCTCGAGCTCAAATACAATTTTCAACGGAAAAGTCAGCCGGAGCCCTTTATTACAGCGCCGCAGCGCACCTGTTCCGGTTAAATGATTTGTTAACACTAGTAAAACTGAAGGTCTCTCTAACGTCTAACTTAATTTCAGATCTGGCTGACGGAACATATGATTGGTAGAATAAATGGTGAAGTTCTGTGGAAGAGGAGTGGGTCGGCCTCTGGTTTCTCTTTTGGACTCAAGAACCCATAAAGACAAGTTACATTTTGCACTTGCAGCTTATTTTTTGTATTTGTTGGCATCTGTGCTCGGACCTCATAGAGTGGGTTGATTTGGGCCGTAAAATCCCCCCCACTAATGTCTTTAATGGAGGGCGATAGTAAAGCTCTTCAGTGAAATCATTTTTGACACTTTAAATGGAACAGCGAGGACCTCGAGCTCCAAATTCCCCACGCTTTCTCGTTTGGAGAGAGGAGCAAAAGGCGGTGGACTCACAGGAATGAACCACATTTGGATTCAGGCATTTAGTTCTCACTGTTTTTTAAATCCACACAAATTCTTCAACTTGAATTCATTTGATTCTCAATTTCGAGGCATTAGGGAAACCAGAAAGTTTATTAGAGGAGAGATTGTATATGAAGTGGATATGGTGAGAAAAAGAGGCTGCTTTCATTTTTCCTGTGGAGTCATTTCAGTCCCAGGCTGTGCCTTTGAGTCAGGAGTCTAAAGCTCAGAGGTCAAAGCTATTCGTCCTTCAGATGATTCATACTTTTCCTCTTTGCTGTGCAAATGACTCAACATTTGCACCACAAAAGGTCAGATTTAATCTTTTGTTGTTCTTGTAGCTCTGAGGAAAGCTGGAGCATGAAGCTGAATCCCGTTGTTGCTCTCTGTCTCGTGTGATTAGTTTAGAGCATGTCTTAATCCCTTAAGTTATTCTTTTCTTCTCACTTTTCTCATTCATTTGTCTACATTATCATCCATTCTCCACCTTTCCATGATAGCATGGTCCCGTAAATCAACACCTGGCCTCGTTTTGTACAGATTCACACCGTCAAATTTGCCTCATTTCAGAAAATTTCCACTCTCAAGGTTGTGAAAACCACACGACGAGTGTGTAACATGGGCCCTTTGTGTAATAAGGGTAAACACGACCCCATCTAAACCGCTACGAAGGGGTAAACACACCCGCTTCATGCTAGCATAAAGTGGATTTGCTGAATCTTGAGGCAAGCAGGAGCCAAAATATTGAGGTGAGAAGAGAAAGAGAAGAGGTCACAGAGGAAATGGAGATGCATAAAGACTGAAGATGATGCTGTGGGTGCTTTTTGTTTTATTTTCAACTGAGATGTAATCAGAGGTGACATCAGTTTTCACCCCAAACATCTACTAGCAGGTGCACACACACTGGGGCAGGAAGTCGTGTTTTCTGTCTTTTTCTGGGCGCCAACACAGATAAGGACTTTTTTTGTCTGTATCTTTTTCACCACTGAAGAGAAACGATGACTGAGCAGTCAAATCAAACACTTAAAGGGGGTTTTTCACAATAAGAGGTCATATTTTAGAGAATGTAGATCTCACATACTGTAGATGCACTGCAGACTTGCTGGACTTCATGTAGGATCAAGACCAAGATCTCTGCATGGATTATGCAGCTGATTCGCTTTCTGGGGACAGATTGTTGACCACTAACAGCTGAGGGAAGTGGAAACACAAGGAAAAACTAACTCTGGGAAGTGTAACTCAAGATGGAAGTCAGAACCACAGAAGAAATCACAGAACTGCAAATTCTGGAGAGGAGCTGGATCAACAGAATCCACCAGAACAGTTCCTGGAGAGCTCAACGTAACTGGATACAGCCACAGAAGGGCTGCCATTGCTACTCCCTTCCTGTCTCCTAAACCGGCACAGAGAGCACAGCAGTCAGATTGTAACATAATCCAGCCCCCCCCCCACTCCCAAACATCATCTCTTAAAAAGCTGAATGAGGTTCTGCCTCTGTGTTGTTATTTCTGGCAAATGTTAGCCCGATTCTTTCATTGGAAGCTCAAGAATAAGCTGGAGAAATCGTTTATTAAATAAAGTATTTATCAGTGGTCACATAGTAAAGTATATTGCAGCTGGACTCGAAGTGCCAGAGCAGGAAATCCGTCAGGCCGAGCCCCGATATCCGGAAACATTTCATATTTATATTCAGCTTTATCTCACAGAGGTTGTATTCACACTTGTCAGAGTATAATTGGCCAGTTTTTAGTGGCCTGATCAGGCCAGCCGCTGTCCTTGTTGTGTTCTTTGGATGTGAGAAACTGTTTTAGGCTCGGATCTAATGTACCAGACCTATCTGCTCCAATACAGATGTTCTGTCTGACCCAGTTGTTTATGTCATTCTAAGGTCTTGGACCATTTAAGGTGAGCAGAGTGGAAAAGTACCAGCTAGGAACATTATTTAGTAAAATACAGAATATGAATTTATAATGTCTAAGATCAAAGCCAATTATAACACAAAAGAAGACCAACTTAGAGCTGAATAACACAGTTCCTGTTTCACTTTGAGTTTCTATTGTTTTGTGTCATTTCAAATCATCACGAAGACTTCTTTAGAAGGGAGGAAACCAGACGTTTCTGGTTCTCCTGGTGCTCCAGTTTCCTCCCACAGTCCGTGCACATTCATGCTAAGTTAACTAGCGCTCCATCCTGTGAGTGTCTGTTAGCTTTGTGATGGACTGGCCTCTATCCAGGGTGCACCCTGCCTTCGCTGGGATAGGCTCCAGCCTCCCACAGCCTTTCACAGGATGGAGCTGGTGAAGAGAACGGGTGCGTTAATGGTGGGATGCTGTAGGCTCCGGGCTGGCCAGTTCATCCACCTCTACATTTGTATCTCCTATTTTCAAGTGAGACATAAAATGAGACTTTTGTATAGTTGGATGTTTGCTTGTTTGCTAGCCAGGTGAGCTTCACAGGATTTCTGCTCTTCGTAGCCGACTCAGTAACTTTTTGAAAAAGCCATAGACATCAGAACGGTCCATCAAACATGGTGAATTCCTGCAACACGTCTTAGCTTAACAGCGGGTTTGAGGTGCGCTCATTAGCTGTCTATCAGGGATCTTTTACATGTGAAAACAGGAGGAGACAGAGCATGGCTTAGTCAAAGAACGAGCTGGTTAACGTGCATCCTGTGCAATGCAGACTCCTTTACTGTGTTTTTTAGAGTAATCCTGGGGTGTAAAGATTGTTTTGATATTAAAGATGTAATTAAACTGGCTCATGGAGCCCTGGATCCAATCAAATGTAACACTGATTAGCTAGAGTTTTGCTGACAGTAGACTTCCTGCTCAAAGTGGATATTTTGGTGTCAGAACACCAGAGTTTCTAGAGAAAATGCACAGTTTGGTCCAGACTTGCTGGAGATGTGCTTGAAATTATCTAAATTTTGAAGAAATGTCTCTGTTGTAAGCCCTCAACGTGGTGAGAAAAGCAGAAGAGGCTCCTTGTCCTGCTTATTAATACTAAATTACATGTTTGCATCCACATTGGGGAGGAGTGGGTGGAAAGCAGCATGCAGTTAGCCAGAAAAGAGAAGGAAGCAGCAACTCTTACTAATCTAAAATCTGGAAATCATTTGGATTTCATAAGAAGGAAGGAACATCAAAGAAGCCTGTTGAGCATCAGTTAAGTGCAGCAGAAGCACGACGAATCTGTGAGATGTCAGTGAATATTTACACAGCGAGCACAACATCAACTCACGCTAAATACTAAGAACTTTTTCCCCAACTGAGACACAACTCAGCGAGATCAAAGGTGAACTCAGCAGTCTGTGGACTGGTTCAGAGGGATGACAGCTGCTACCGTGCTGGCATCAGAGCCTTGGTCCTGGAGCATCTCTGACTGTTATGGTACCTCATGTCGGTGTAGAGTCATAGGTGTCAAACTCTGGGCCAAATTTGGCCCGCAGTGTAATTATATTTGGCCCGCGAGGCAATTTCAAATTAATATTAGAGCTGGCCCGCCAGTATTATACGGCGGCAGCGCTGTAACGCCGCATTCACCGCTTATACTACAAATCCCATAATGCTTTGCGGTTGTTTTGGCGCGTCAATTAGAACAGAGGCAGAAACGCCCCTCCTATGAGTCAGTAGCATCTATGCTAGCGGTCTTTTTGCGCACTCCTTCGTCTGAAAGCCCCGTGCCTCTCCCCCAGACCACACTATGACCTCAAACCACAGCTGTCACTGTTACCTACCAAAAAATGGTAGGTTTATGTTATTTTATTTTCACATTTATTAGCCTGTGTAAGAAGCTAATTTTGACATAAATCAGAAGGCTGCAAACAGAAAGGAGGCATTCAATTTTTATTTAAATTTAATTTAATATGCCATTGATATGTTTTTATTATTATTATTGTTATTATTATTATTAATTTTGCACCCCTGGACTTCAAAGTTAAGCCTTGCTTGTTCAGTATTCATTGTTAAATCAAAACTTGTTGGGTTCCATATTAAAAGGTTAATTTGTTCAACCTCGGCCCGCGGCTTTGTTCAATTTAAAATTTTGGCCCACTGTGTGTTTGAGTTTGACCCCCCTGGTGTAGAGGAATATCAGCCTGTATCTGGAGCCCTAATCAGATGAGAGGCAGAACCAGAACTTTAAAGTACTAAACCAATCAACTGAAAGATGCTCAAACCGCTCAGAATCAGTTGTTTTCTGCGTAATCAGCTGATAAAACCCACATTAGCATGTAGCCTGTTTGTGTAATCTGACAGAATCGGCACAAATTTGAGTTGTGTTGTCCTTGATTATCCTGCATATATGAAAAGCCCTTCTCTGTGGGCTTGTGATTGAAGCAGCTGTAAATAGGTCAGATTCTGGAGAGTTTTCTCCTCTAATGTGGACGTCTCTGCCAACAGAAGCAATCGATAGCGGCTCCGCTGGAAGAAGAATCTCTTCTATTTGCATCTGGTCTCGTCTTCATCTGCTTACCTGCCTTAGCCCGACTTCTTTTGCTCTCCTTTCTCCTCTCTCTGTGCCATCGTTGACTTGCTTTGTCTGAGCTGGGAGCAGAAACCTCTGGACCAAGTGTAGATCACTTAAAAGTGATGTGATGTGGATGGTGTTGCTGCTCCTTTAACAGCCGGAGTGAGTCTGGAGACAACAAATCCTGTAAAAGTATTTCCAAATAAGAAGTACTGCCTTAAGAGGACAAGTTAGTTTCATTAATTTGATTTAGGAATTTAAAGATGAATGTTTAGTTCATTTAGTGAAGAAGCTACATCTGGAATCTTTGCTGTTTTTGCTTAGTTTATTGCTTCTATTCTTACTTTTTTTTGTTGCTCTCGCATGTTTTTTTACTCCATTTATTGTCTCTTCCTCCCTTTTCAACCTTTTTGTCTGTTGTACTTGTGCCATTTGGTTAATATATTCACATTTTATGTATTAGCTAAATTTTTGATAACTGTTTTTCTTGGAAAGCGATTGAGCCGTCTGTGCAGAGCTGCCTGGGGCTCGCTCCAAGTCATAAATCTGTCTGGAAGAGTTTCGCAAAGTGTGGGAGGCTTCTGCAGATTGAACACAAAGAAAGCCAAACACAAACTTCTCTTCCTCACTGGAGGCACATGTGAGTTTGGCAGTTTTCTTCAGCGCTGTTGGAGTCTTGAACTCCGACTGTAAAGCACTTTGAATCCCTGCACTTCCTCCCCACTCTGTCCTGATTGCTTTCCCTAGTTTCATATTTGCTTTCAGCTTCTTTTGAAGCAGCTAATGTTGCCAAAGCAGGAGGGCAGATGTCTTTAACGTTAGATTTGATTGAATGGATGTCATCTGAGGCTGGATCGAGCATTTTAAACCTGCACCAGCCGTAAGCTTCATGCAGAAATCCTGAAACTCGGCCCTTTCTGTATTCTTAGCAGAATCAGTTTGACAAAAGCATATAAAATGCGATTATGAAGCCATATTAAGAAGTAAAAATCTTCACCTTCAAGCTGCAATTTCTCACAAAACTCCCACAGTCTTCCTCACACAAATTAAATTAACTTCACACAAAAGGAGCTCATCCTGCAGGGTCCTTCGTCGCCGTTTTAACACAGATGGCTGCAAGAAAAAATAAGCTTTGTCACAACTGCAAGTTCATCATCTGAAATCCGTGTCTTATTTCTGCTCAAGAAGTCCAGAGACGAGCACCTGCTTTGCCTCCAGTCAGCTCGATATAATCTTACCCACCGAGCTGCTTTAACGAGGCTGTCTGACATGGTGTGCCTTGCTTAATCATTCACACAAGGTTGATGTGGACTCTGCATATAGAGTCAGCAACAGGAGCCATAACCCTTAAAGTATTAATGAGGCTGAATGTGCAATTAAAGGTGAAATTCAGCAGCGTCTGCAGTCACATCAGCTCCTGCTGGGATCTACCAGAACCAGAATGAGACGGACGCTCATTGTACACCAAATCATCTCCTAATCATGCTTCAGAACTAATTTCATGTGGATGACGGCAACACTTAAGTCCTCAGTTTATCTGGATCCGTTCTTAAAAGTACAGAAAAGTCCATTTCTAAAAAAAAAAAGCCGGTATTTCCACTTTTCAGACAGAATAATTCACTCAGTTTGGGATGAAGCAGAGACGGCAGGTGGGAAAGCAAAGGAAATCTGTTCCCTCTCCTGCACACAGATACTTATGATCCGTAAATAACGTGAAGCAAATCTTATCTTTGTTCTATTCTCTAAGAAGCCTTTCAGTATATAATGACATAAGTGCATCTCATAAATTATAAATCGACTTTTCAGTCGCATCTTTTCTCATTTAAACATTGAATCAGATATTAGAGATGACACATATTCATATTCATATTCATATGTCTCTGGAACTGCCGCCACAGGATTTTCTTGGAGATTTTTTCAAGTCGCAGGTTTAGGATCCTGCATGGAGGTCAAACCTCGCCCTCACAGCAGTGTGATGCAGCTAAAATAAGAGATTAAGATAAGATTTGGCCAATCTGTGGCCATGTTTCTCTGCTCCTTCAGGTGAAGGTGCGCACCAGAGCCTGTTTGCACTGTAATTAACTCCCTTCTGTTCCTCTTCGGTTATTCAGAGGCGGATCAGCTCCACATCAATGTGTTTTTACATGAATTAAGCTGGAACTGAGCCATGAGGCAAAGTTTTTTGTGTAGCAACCAAGAGAAGAAGCTTACAAATGCAAGCAGATGACATTAGTTTTGTCTCAAAGATGTCTGGGCTAATGTAAAAGTTCAGGTAGATTCAGGGGAGGCTCGGAGCCGATGTGCTGCTGTTTCACAGTGAGAGTAGCCTGTGAAGGTGTCGGGTTTCTGATGTTTCCTCCTCAGTCTCCCTTCAGATGTTTATGGAGAAGGTCGGTTTGGATGGAGATCCCTGCATCGACCCAGAATTCGTGAACTGAATCCCTCAGGTGGCTTTGGAGCAGCTCGCTAACACATGACAGAATGTATAATTAGTTGCAGTTTTACTATAAAAGCTTCATAAATGTACGATAACAACATTTTGACACCGTTTACCTCCTGCTGCTGCAGGATGATGATGTTTTGATCCATCAGTCGTGATGAAGGACACGTTCAACACATGTTTATAAGGTGGTCGAAGGCTTTAATCTGAGTTCCATCCTGCAGTGTTTTATCTTTTCTTTTTCCCTCAAAGCTTCCAGGTTAAACGTTAGAAATACGCTGAGGGTTGCACATGTTTCACTTCATTCAGTTCACAGGTCTGAATGTGAACTGTTTATGTGCCAAACACATAACTGGATAGTGTAGTGGTATGATCCCACCTTCCATGTGGGAGACCTGGGTTCAAATCCCCGGCATGAAAGGCACTACCTCCAGTAGGGGTCCTTAGGCAAGACCCCCTCACCCTACCTGTAAGTCGCTGTGGATAAAAGCGTCTGCTAAAGGCATAAACATAAACATAAGAACCCATTTCTAATCATGAATGACTGTTTGAAGGTGAGGCCAAGCCTGTGTTTTATGGTGTGACTGAGCTTCTCCAGCAGGAGCAGAAGGAAGTGAACAGGAGGGTTTATGAAAGGCTTCCACTGCCACTGAAATACACTGAATGCTTCTGAGAATGGATGCATGCTTTTATTTTGAAAGCACCGACTTCCTCTCGTTTCAGGTGCCTTGCCCTTGTCTTCCGAAGTGTTTCCACCTTTTTATTCCTCATGTGCTCAGATAGTCTGCGTCTCCCTGGTCTTGGGCCAGTGTTAAGTTTCTGTTATGAGCTTCAGTTTCACAGCCACAGAATCCTCGATCCTCCTTTCGTTGTAATTTATTCTTTAAGCCACAGCTTCAGTTTTACTCCAGGTGAGTTTCGCAGCCTGGTTTTGCTCCTCTGTTTTGGAGAGATTTTTATCTGTAACCTTTTCATAGTGCCTCTGTTTTTGAGAGAGCTTCTTTCGTTGAAGTCTGCCTCATCAGGAGAGCCTGAGAGTTTATTCTTTCTCTTTAATAGCCTTTTGTTTTCCTCCTAGAGTGGAGAGGTTTAGCTGCACCCTCCTCTTCCATAGTGCTCAGGAGTTTCAAAGCCTTTTCTTTTGCTCTGTGTGGAGATCCTCATCCTGCGGTTTATATTAAATAAAGATTATTGACTGTGAAAAGACCTGCATCCTGAGGCCTTGACAGTTATGTTCTGGAAGCTTCCTTTTAGCAGAAACATTTATGACTGTTTGAATGTAAATTAAATCTGTAGACAGTGTTTTCTGTTCCAAACTTTGGAGAAATACCCTCTCACTAAGCAGTTTTATCTCTTTCAACCTACATTAAATCATCAAAGCAATTAACCGGTCGTGTTTATATGTTCACTTTGTGACTTGTTGAAAAAAAGGTTCTAGATCAGGGATCTCAAACTCCGCCGTCCTGCAGGTTTTAGGCGTTTCCCTGCTTCAACACACCTGATTCAGATCAAATGGATCTCTTCAAAAGATTCTGCAGCAGCCTGCTAATGAGGCATCGATCTGAATCGGGTGTGTTGGAGCAGGGAAACGCCTAAAACCTGCAGGACAGCAGAGTTTAAGATCCCTGTTCCAGATGCTCTGATTCATTTCATTTGGAAGTTTATGTGAGGATCTAGTTTGGTGTTCTCTGGGCCTGTATGCTGTATTATTACAGATAAATGAGCCGATGTTTGAGTTTTAAATCACTCTTTGAAGCCCAAAAAGTTCTATTTCTATTTAGCCACCAAGTAAAACTGCATCAAAGGTAACTTTTCACTGCTAAAAGCGGTCGAGTGAGACTGAAAACGTGGTTAAATGTGATGAAAGAAATGGAGTGGAGCTGCATCCTGATGCATGTTTCTGCTGACAATCCGAGTGCAGCATGTGGCAGTTTTCACCTTTCTTGGCCTCAATCTGTTTCTCAGCTTTTATTCGCTGAAAAATCTCTGAAACAATCTCGCTTCTGCCTTTTCTGTACGACTCAATTAATCAGCAGCGTCACTAAATAGCCTCTTTGCCATCAGTGGCCCCAAATTGCTTCCAAGATGAACAGCGAAAAGGAGCACTTTGAAATGACTTTTGAAATTAACTTTCAAAGTCAGCCGCACCAAATTGGCTGTAGAATTATCAATTAACAGCAACAGACCTCAATAGGTTTGGAAATGAACACCGTGGAAGAATGGCTGTAAATTATTATGAGCAATAAAAAAAGAGCTGTACTGTATATTAACTGAGTAAAAAACCAAAAAAACTCATTAGCACAAAAGGAAAAGTAGTCACAGTTTTCTCAGGCAAGGACAGATTTAATTTGTTTCTATCAACCATTTTAAACATCACTTTGGTGCTAAACTACCCTGAGAGTGACCTATTCAGGCTCAGGAAGCTGGTTTCATCCCAAAAAAGCACTGATTCTCAGTAGAGTTGTGTTTGGTCAACGGTTGTTCAGTCGGCTCATGAAAGGAAGACAAAAAAAGAGGAATTAAACTAAAAGTGTGATGATAAAACAGAGAGACTCTCTCTTTGTTTTCACTCGAGACAAATGAGCCTCAGAACGAATACATCCTGAAAAGAACACGATCTGCATCCAGATACGGTGGCAGCGGGAACGTTAGATGGGAGTTTTCATATCATTTGTTTGAAAAACAGTAAGCTGGGCCCTTTCCAGCTAAAGAATGATTGAATGCAGCTGTTGGAAATTGATATGCAGAGCTGTGCAGAAGGCTCCAGCCAGCCTTTCACTTCCTTAGATATAGAAAGAAACCCAGAAAATGGGTGCAGCACATTTACTGACACATGCAGAATATTTCTGTTTCTGTATTCATCAGACGCTTTTATCCAAAGAGACTTACAAATGAAGATATAACCGCTTTATAAAAAGCTAACAATAAGCTCCATAGAAGGAACCCAGGAGTCCGACTCTGTCAGAGGGGACAGAGTAGAGATAGGGTGCAGGCATAGAAGGAAGTGCAGAAAGATAAAGTGCAGAGATAGAGGGGGGAGGGAAGTACAAGGTAAGTGCTGGGATAGGAGATGCTCTCTGAAGAGCTGGGTTTTCAGGAGCTTCTTGAAGATAGACAGGGACGCCCCTGTTCTGGTAGCGCTCGGTAGGTCATTCCACCATTGTGGGACGACACATGAACAGAGTTTGGATTGTCTTAGGCGTGGTGTAGGAGCTGCTAGACGACAATCCTGGGACCAACGGAGGGACCCAGTTGGGACAGAAGCCTTTGCAAGAGCATTCAAGTAGATGGAGCCGTTCCATTAAGCTCTTTGTAGCTAACATCAGGGACTTGGATCTGATGCTAAGGGCAGCCAGAGGAGCTCAGTGAACAGAGGGGGGGCGTGTTCTTTTAGGCTGATCCAAGACCAGACGCACCGCCGCGTTCTGGACCATCTGCAGAGGTTTCACAGGCTGGAGACCAGTTAGGAAACCAGTTAGGAAACCAGTTAGGAGACCAGTTAGGAGACCAGTTAGGAGACCAGTTAGGAGAGCGTTGCAGTAGTGAAGGTGGGAGATGACCATGGCCTGCAGCAGGAGCTGGGGGGCATGTTGGGTCAGGTATGGTCTGATCTTTCTGATGTTTAGTAATGCAAAGCGGCTGAACGAGTAACCGAGGTAACGTGATCTTTGGAGGTTAGTTGGTCATCAATCATGACAACACAAGTTTCTATCAACCTTTGATGGAGCCAGAGATTCAGTTTGGATGCAGATGCTGTGGTGTTTGGTTGGTTTGGCTGGGAAGACAAGCAGCTCAGTTTTTTTATTTGTTATGTTATGTTTATGCATTTAGCTTTTATCCAAAGCAACTTACAGATAGGGGGTCTTGCCTAAGGACCCCTACTGGAGACAATACCTCTCCTGCAGGGGATTTGAACCCAGATCTCCCACATGAAAGGTGGCACTTATACCACTAAACTATCCAGTCCCCTATTTAGATGCAAAAATGAGCTCTGGTACAAGGACTGTACTGAAAAGAAGTCCTAAAAAGATCTTCAGAAAGCCTGGAAAGCTATTTGCTCAAGACCAGTTAGAAATATTAGAAGAAAGTATAAAGAAGAGCTGCACAGTACACACAGTACTCTGGTTTTGATTAAAAAAAGAAGAGAAAAAGAGGCTACAAGGAGAACTACAAATGAGAGGACACGGGAATTTGGTGAGCGTGGCTAATTACCAGCCCACCTTCAGCCTGAGCAGACATGTAATCAGCCAGAAAGACTGAAAACAGACTGCAAGTCTCCTAATCAGCTGCAAATGCTGCATTTTTCTCAGGAAAATGGAAAATATTCTGCTGCCGAAGCTTCGGGGCCTTCGATGCAAAGTGCTCAAGGAAAAGCGAGGGGATGTTGAATTTGTATCAGCAGCAGCAAGTACAAATTAAAACCTCAAACAGAGGCTTCACACACACACATGCAACTCATTTCCAAGCAAAATGGTCTTTCATCATTTTTAATGAACCGTGAAATGTGTCCTTTTTAATGACCCTAAGTGAATGTATTGCCACAGTGCTTTTAGTGTTATTGTTCCACGCCTCTGCACTCAGCCTTCGGATGCTGCTCGGCCTTCATTGTTCTCAGGGGAGGTGCCTTTTTCCTCTCTTTTTAACAGACGTCTGATTGGGTTGGACTACCTGGTGACACTTCCATCCACAGGTTCGTGTTGCTGCTGTGGCAGAACACATCTGGAACAGCTGTGCCGATGACCAAAGACTTTCAGCAACAACACAACTGTCTTGTTTTCACGTCTGAGTTGGCATCTCGTCAGCGGCTGAGTCATTATCCTGAGAATGTTTTCCTGTTTGTGTTTTGAAATGGAAGCAGAGATGGCGAGCGAGCTGAGCCGGCGAGTCGCCATCTGTTCTGAGTAGGTGTGTGTGTGTAATGCACGAGGTTTACGAGCCAAACGCGGCGTCAAAAGAGGCGATTAATTAGGATGTGAGGGTGTGACACAACACTCGCCCAGAATGAAATGTGATTTTTATGTTTTGTGCTGCAGTGCAGAAAGAATAATTGATTTATGAGCAGAAACGTGTACTCAAGGCTGCAATGTACTGCTGAGAAGGGCAAAGGAGAGAAAAGAAGTGACTGGGAGAGGCTTTGAGAGTCAATCATGTGCAAATGGTTTGACTCAGGCAGGGGAAAGAGAAGCAGCGTTCAACTGTTTAGGTCTATCAAACGTTTACAGCACAGCATTGGATGGAAAAGTCTCTGAAAGCAGTGAACAAAGCAGCTGGGATGCTCCTCTGCTGGTGCCGTTTATGGTAAAACATCATCTACCCCCAGAAACTTTCCTCCTGACTGTCAAAGCCCAAACTCGGGTATAGGGTGCAGCAACCAAGCCTTAAATATGGAAGACTTGGCCAGACGACCACAACAAAGTAGCTGCAAATACCTGTTTTAAGGAGGAGCCACAGTACTTTGGGGGTAAAAACCTGTGACAGGTGCAGGTTTCCTGTAAAAATCCAGTTATGCTGACACTCCTCCTCTTTACGGTGCAGCTGTGGTTGCAAAACTGCTGAATGTCCTCCACATCCTTACAAACCTGCAGCTGGGATGCTCCTCTGCTGGTGCCGTTTGTGGTAAAACATCATCATCTACCCCCAGAAACTTTCCTCCTGACTGTCAAAGCCCAAACTCAGGTATAGGGTGCAGCAACCAAGCCTTAAATATGGAAGACTTGGCCAGACGACCACAACAAAGTAGCTGCAAATACCTGTTTTAAGGAGGAGCCACAGTAAAAAAATCCAAAGCAGCGCATTCCTGTCTAACAGGTCCTGTCTAAAGCAGGCAGATTTTACCAGAACAAGCCAGATTCTCATATTTCAGACTGGATTATCATCATATAATGCTTGACTTTCAACTAGCAGCTCTCTGCCTCTCTGTGTGGACGGGCAGCAGCTTGGCACCCATCAAAATGTCTTCAGCGCTCCTCTGCTGGAAAAGCTTTCACATCAGCCCAAATTCAGGTATAGGGTGCAGCAACTAAGCCTTAAATATGGAAGACTTGGCCAGACGACCACAACAAAGTAGCTGCAAATACCTGTTTTAAGGAGGAGCCGCAGTACTTTGGGGGTAAAAACCTGTGACAGGTGCAGGTTTCCTGTAAAAATCCAGTTATGCTGACACTCCTCCTCTTTACGGTGCAGCTGTGGTTGCAAAACTGCTGAATGTCCTCCACATCCTTACAAACCTGCAGCTGGGATGCTCCTCTGCTGGTGCCGTTTGTGGTAAACTTTCCTCCTGACTGTCCCAGCTTTCACATCAGCCCAAACTCAGGTATAGGGTGCAGCAACTCAGCCTTAAATATGGAAGACTTGGCCAGACGACCACAACAAAGTAGCTGCAAATACCTGTTTTAAGGAGGAGCCACAGTAAAAAAATCCAAAGCAGTCACATTCCACTTGTTCCCATTATTCTGAACACATCAACTGGGCCTTATGTGTGATAACAGGTCCTGTCTAAATCAGGCAGATTTTACCAGAACAAGCCAGATTCTCATATTTCAGACTGGATTATCATCATATAATGCTTGACTTTCAACTAGCAGCTCTCTGCCTCTCTGTGTGGACGGGCAGCAGCTTGGCACCCATCAAAATGTCTTCAGCGCTCCTCTGCTGGAAAAGCTTTCACATCAGCCCAAACTCAGGTATAGGGTGCAGCAACTCAGCCTTAAATATGGAAGACTTGGCCATACGACCACAGCAAAGTAGCTGCAAATACCTGTTTTAAGGAGGAGCCACAGTACTTTGGGGGTAAAGACCTGTGACAGGTGCAGGTTTCCTGTGAAAATCCAGTCATGCTGACACTCCTCCTCTTTATAGTGCAGCTGTGGTGTTTGTCTTGGAGTCTTTGATGCTGATGTTGGAGAAATATGATCCGACAGCCTTTTTCTGCACAGCTTCCTCTGTTGTATAAACTGCTCAATGAAAGATCAATGCAAGATTCTGTGTCCTTGATGCGATCTGGTGAAGACTTTAATGCTCAGTGACAGACTCGCTGTCTGAGATCAGGAACAGTTTAGCACAAATGCTGCCGTATTCCATGTTTTATCAGTAGAATTCAGTCTGTGGGATGAAATATTCGGAGCTTTGACAGGTTCTGTTGGGAATTTCCCTTCAGCCAGTTGTTGTTGGGCTCTGTGGTTTGATTTAGTTGTTTTTCAGTTAAAAAAGGAGACATTAAGTGTGCTTCCAGCTGTGATAAGTGTCTATAGATCAGAGAGGTGAGAGATGATAAAGAGCAGACAGACATTTCCTGATTAAAGAAAGGCTGCAGAAATGTGTTCTTGGTTCACAGATCATTCCAGCACCGAATGGTAAGAAAAACTTTGATGGAGGTGAACAGAGTTGTGGGACGAGAGCAGCATGGAAACACAACAGGGTACAGAAAACTCTAAAATCAAGACATTTGTTCCCATTTCTTTAGCTGCATCTATGAAAAACAGCAAAGAAAACACAGTTTGACAGACAGAAAATAGGATTTCTGCAGCAACAAGGTGATTCCCAAAGAGCTATTAGCTGAAAACTTGGCCTATCTCAGCATGGTGTGCAGTGGGTCCTTAAAACATTTGAGGAAACGGGACAAGTGGAGGACAAAAGAAGAAGTGTCAGGCCTAAAAAACTATCTACAGCAGATGAACAGGATCTGAAAGTGATGTCCTTAAGAAAGAGGAAAAAATCCAGCTGTGACCTGACAGGACCTGAGAGATGCATCTGGACCTTCAGCTGATCCATCTACTGTTGGCCCAAGCCTCATCAGAAATGGTCTCCATGGAAGGGTGGCTGTCAAGAAGCCGTTCTTAAGGAAGGGAAACAGGGAGAAAAGGCTGAGCTGTGCCAAATGACACAAGAAGTGGACTGAAAATCAGTGGCTACAGGTCTTATGGAGGGATGAATCCTCCCCAGAGCCCGGACCTCAACATTATTGAAGCAGTGTGGGATCATCTGACAGAGAACGGAACAAAAGGCAGCCCACATCCAAAGAAGAGCTTTGGGATGTCCTTCAAGAAGCCTGGAGAACTATTCCTGAAGACTCCTTAAAGAAATGACAGAAAGCTTGTCTCAGAGGGTTCAGGCTGTGTTGGAGAATAAAGGAGCTCAGACCAGATGTTGAAAACCTATATTCTGTATTTACATTTACACGTTTCAGTTGATCATTCCAGCTATTTCCTTGTTTTCTGGCCAAATATGAAGAAATAAGAGAAGGTTGAAGACTTTCTCAGAACATTACGGTTGCCCAGGCAGCTTGGTGCCAACAACTTGCACACAAATAGATTATCATGCTGTGAATTAATCTGCAGCAGCAGTCCGAGCCTCTGAGCCTCTGCCAAGGCTGAATAACTTGAATCTTGGATTAAGATTCGAGTTATCCTGCAAACAACCTGCAATGTTTTCATATACCTCCACTTTGGCCCACACAACACATGCCAGCAGTAAATGGACACAAAGTGTCTCTGAGTGCACCAACATCACGATGTTTTAACACCAAACTTCGACTTCAGAGCCAACGAGGCTGTGGGTTTTCATTAAGTCTAAAACTTTGCCACTAGAAGTCCAATAATAAATCAAATTTCTCCATATTATTCCAAAATAATAGCTCAGGTTTTTGCACCTAACTAACCTGCCTCCATGCCTCCGCTGGTATGTATCTGCAGAGCTGGGTAAAGTAATAGCTGTCATGGTTAATGAGCATTATTACCATCAGATGGTAGTCAGAGCCGCTCAGGAAATCAATGCAACGGTGGAGAAGTGCAGTGAGTCACCTTTGTTTGAAGCAGCTTTAATGGACTCAGAATGCTGGCCACCAAACAAACACAGAAACTAACCCACAGACTTTAATGTGGAGTGCCGGTGAGTTCAGGTGCTCGTCCATCTTTTTCATAATTGGTGCTTAACTAAGTAAAGTAACAGCAGCAGGAAGTGATCAAACAAAGGATGGAAAACAGCGGCTTGTTTTACATTCTCGTGTTAAATTGAGTATTGACTAACTCTGGGATAGTCTGAGTTTTTACAGGAGTCTTTAGGATAATCTGCAACACGTTCCTTGAACTCAACACAGGATAAATAACCTGAAACATGAACTCTTCTCTCCAGCGCTGCTTCAGCTCATTGAGGTTTGCAGCATTGGTTTCTGCACAGCTCTCTTAAGGTCCCACCACAGCATTTCAGTCAGGCTGAGGTCTGGACTCTGACTGGACCATTGCAGCACCTTGATTCTTTCCTTTTTCCCACATTCTGCTGTAGATCTGCTGCTGTGTTTGGGATCTTTGTCCTGTTGATGAGCCAGTTTCAGCCCAGCTTTAGCTGTGGGACAGATGGCCTCACATTTGACTCTAGAATACTTTGGTATCCAGAGGAGTTCATGGTGGACTCAATGCCTGCAAGGTGCCCAGGTCCTGTGGCTGCAGAACCAGCCCAGATCATCAGCCCTCCACCACCGTGCTTGACAGCTGGTATGAGGTGTTTGTGCTGATATGCTGTGTTTGGTTTCCTCCAAACGTGCTGCTGTGCATTAGGACCAAACATCTCCACTTTGCTCTGGTCTGTCCAAAGGACATTGTTCCAGAAGTCTTGAGCTTTGTTCAGATGCAGCTTTGCAAACCTAAGCTGTGCTGCCATGTTCTTTTTAGAGAGAAGAGGCTTTCTCCTGCAGCCCTTCCAAACAAGCCATCCTTGTTCAGTCTTTTTCTAACTGTGCTGTTATGACCTTTAACCTTTAACATGCTAACTGAGGCCTGTAGAGTCTGAGATGTAGCTCTGGGCTTTTTCACCTTGGGGTGACCTTTAACCTTTAGCATGCTAACTGAGGCCTGTAGAGTCTGAGATGTAGCTCTGGGCTTCTTCACCTTGGGGTGACCTTTAACCTTTAACATGCTAACTGAGGCCTGTAGAGTCTGAGATGTAGCTCTGGGCTTCTTCACCTTGGGGTGACCTTTAACCTTTAGCATGCTAACTGAGGCCTGTAGAGTCTGAGATGTAGCTCTGGGCTGTTTCACCTTGGGGTGACCTTTAACCTTTAACATGCTAACTGAGGCCTGTAGAGTCTGAGATGTAGCTCTGGGCTTCTTCACCTTGGGGTGACCTTTAACCTTTAGCATGCTAACTGAGGCCTGTAGAGTCTGAGATGTAGCTCTGGGCTTTTTCACCTTGGGCTGACCTTTAACCTTTAACATGCTAACTGAGGCCTGTAGAGTCTGAGATGTAGCTCTGGGCTTCTTCACCTTGGGGTGAACTTGCTGGGACGTCCACTCCTGGGAAGATTGACAGCTGTCCTGAATGTTTTCCACTTGTGAATAATCTTTCTCTCTGTAGAATGATGGACTCCAGATAGTCTGGAAATGGCCTTATAACCCTTCCCAGACTGATGGGCAGCAACAGCTGCTTCTCTGAGATCTTTGCTGGTGTCTTTCCTCCTTGGCATCGTGTTAAACTGACAGAACTCCTGCTTGTATAGAGCTGCTCACACCTGATATTCATTTGAACATAATCCCTTTTATGTTAAATCTAATTATTCAATGAAGCATAAGAAGTCACTGAGGTGGATGTCTTGGAATAGAAAGGAGGAGGCGCTCTGTGGGTCTTGTTATTGAGCCGTGTGCTCACTGCAGTCACATGTCCCTGAGAGAGCTGCAGACCTTTGAAGTGTAAAGCTTCAGTCTGATATCATTGCTGTTGGAGGCTGTTTGGCTGCAGCTCCATCGATCACTGCGGCTCCTTCACAGCGGAGCCCTTTAATTACAATCCTGCTTGGTAACTCTTCAGGTTTATTTTGGTTCCCGGCATGTTTGGAACTTGACCTGCTCTTTGTTTTAGTTTTGATCTTTTGAGTGAAGTCACAAACATCCCAGTGTCCTTATTGGATGTTTTTTGCACCATTTTGCAGCCAAAATGTCTAAATATGGTCTGTTTTTCTCACATATACCACAGAAACTGCAGGAAACCTGAAGTTCATCTTAAGTTTTACTTTGAGCTCGACTGTTCCTTCATCCTGGTAAAATCAGGAGTGTTCTGGATATGGATCTGTTTCAGGTTTAAACTAACTCTTCTCTCTAAAATGAACATGGCAGCACAGCTTAGGTTTGCAAAGCTGCATCTGAACAAAGCTCAAGACTTCTGGAACAATGTCCTTTGGACAGACCAGAGCAAAGTGGAGATGTTTGGTCCTAATGCACAGCAGCACGTTTGGAGGAAACCAAACACAGCATATCAGCACAAACACCTCATACCAGCTGTCAAGCACGGTGGTGGAGGGCTGATGATCTGGGCTGGTTCTGCAGCCACAGGACCTGGGCACCTTGCAGTCATTGAGTCCACCATGAACTCCTCTGGATACCAAAGTATTCTAGAGTCAGATGTGAGGCCATCTGTCCCACAGCTAAAGCTGGGCTGAAACTGGCTCATCAACAGGACAAAGATCCCAAACACAGCAGCAGATCTACAGCAGAATGTGGGAAAAAGAAAAGAATCAAGGTGTTGCAATGGTCCAGTCAGAGTCCAGACCTCAGCCTGACTGAAATGCTGTGGTGGGACCTTAAGAGAGCTGTGCAGAAACCACTGCTGCAATTAGTTTCATACTCTCTGCTGCTGAAGCTGCTGGATCAGAGGTTCATTTGAACAAACTTTTAGTTGTTTGCTGCAGTTCTTCTGTTTTTTCTTGCATATACTTTCCCAGCTGAAGAACTGCTGACACTTTTTAGTGTTTGTTTCCACCTCAAAACCCCATTTTCTCTCTAAATTAGAACGACTGCTCGTCTCTGTGGAGCTCTCTTGTCTTAAATCTGGGCTCATTCAGCCGTAAACAGGAACCACTTTGTGTTGCTGTGCTGCAGGATGACGCTGATGAGGATTTAACAAACGCCAGAATGGTGGAGTGACCCCGAGTCCTTCTGTTTTAACAGGAAATACGTTAGAAGCTGCTCTTTTAATAAGATAAACTTCTGAAACTTATTAAGCTGGAGCTAAAGATTTAAATGATAAAACGACTAATTAAAGACGTGATAACATCAGTTCTTCCACCATTAGATAAGTTCCTGGTTGTTCTGATTATAAAACAACATATTTAGCTCGTTTTTATTTGTATTTCTGCTTTAAAATTGGTCTCTTTGTGAAAGTACTGAAGCTAATCAGTGTTTCCTCAGCTTAGTATGGATTAGCTGCATCTAACTGAATCCGCTTTAAGGTTTTTTAGTAATAGTTGACTCGGGCTAACGGATAATGATGGCGTTAGGGACCCTTAACCTTCGTAATCACACATGGAAACACAAGTGAGAGAATAAATCCTGACCCTCGTTTTCATTTCTCAGGTCAGAGGAAACAGTGGAAACAGGACAGCAAACTGAATTCAAATGAAAGCAGCAGGAGAAAACAGTTGATTTTAAGGCAAAACATGTCGTTTCCTGGACTTCACAAAGTAGTTTTTATAACTTTAGCCAAACTAACTGAACCAAAAGGACACAAATTACATCATATGATGAAATATGATGCAAAAATATGATGATTTTGGTGTGAAAACGCACTTTTTCACACTCTTTATGTCACATTTGGTTTATTTCTAGTGAAAAGAAACGATAAAGTCAGGCTTGCCTTGATGTTTGTGTTTATTCCCTAAATGTTTGGCTCTTGAAAGTCGGTTTCTGTCTGCGTGGAGGGAACCTGTGAGCTGGCCCACCTGGAGCCTTGACTCCAGCTCCAGCAGTTTTCCTTCTCACACATTTGTTCACAAACTGTCTCATGTGTCTCCGGCTGCCGCTCACAGGTCCCTGCAGAGCTCCACCACCAACAAAGAGCATCTCCACTCGTGTTCTTGAGCATTTATATGAAATATCTGTGTGGTGGCTGTGCAACTTCATGCAAAGTTTGAATAAAATCGCTGCATTTGCAGGAAGATCCTCTGTTTTTGTAGCATGCGCTCAGCAGGAAGTCACTGAGGCAGCTTATTGGGGGATTTGAGGAGAGTTCTGGGGTAAATTTTCCATTTCATATGAATATAACATCCTCCTTCCCTCCTTCACAGCATCCATTACTCTGCCCACCTGCTCTTTTCCTCCTCTTTATTAGTTTTTAGTCCGTTTGTCATCTTTTGTCTTTGTCTTGTTGGTTTCTTCTTTGCATGTGTGACATTCTCTGTGATCTGAGGAAGTAAAGACGACCGTCCAGGTCAAGTTATTGCTATTTAACGGTCTCTTATTAGACTGACTGAGCAGATGATTGTCTTACAGTCCTAACCGCTGACTCCACCAGTGGATTTCTGTGTAATAGACTCACTGAGACTCAGACTGATCGACAGATAACGGCCTGAACGGCAGACTGAAGCCTCACAGAGCCGAGCTTGGTTTTCTGTGGGCTAAAAGCAAAGCTTTGGCCTCAATTTGGCCAATTTTACTTGTATTTTTAGTTGGTTAAACATCACTCCACTTTGTACCAATCTTCACCCCCTTTTAGACTAAAGTTTCCCCTAAAACATTTGCACCTCTGAGTGTGAAATGAGCTTCATTTCTGCAGCTTTTAGAAGACTGTAATGATCTTCTTTTTTCCAGTTTGAAGAGCTGAGGTTACTTGGGTCTAAGCATCCTGATGTTCCCGAGCTGTTGCATGCAGGTCATATAATCAGATCAATGCAGCGCTGTGATGCCGTGGGAAAACTAATTGGACATGACAACAGTAAACAACTTGGAGTTATGTTCGATATCTACAGTCTGCCAATTAGAAAATGTCTGTCCTCATTAAGTTAACGGCAGACGTAATCTCAGCAGAATAGATTTTCTTTCAAAGGATGATGCCTGTTGCTTAATGGAAAACATATTCTTACCCCTTTATTCTCTGTATGAACCCATAGAGATGAGGTTTGCATTCGGCAGCACATGTGATCTTGTTTGAAACGAGGAGGAAATCTGTGTTTGGAGTGATTTCACCTTCGTTTCTGCTCCTTCTGAGGAATTAAACCAAACCAAAGCAGCCAGACAGTCTGGTGACAGAAAGCTTCTCCGTCCCTTCCTGCCCTCTTATGGTTGCTCTGTTAGATGCTATTACAGGCTCTCATGTCACTTAAAGGCAGACAGACATAAGTTACGTTGTTTTTCAGGATCCATCTCTGGGCTCAGAGCAGATTCTGCGTCTCGGCCACGTTTTTTTATTTTGAAGTCGGCACTTTTTCAGCTGAGTTCACCGAATTTACAACAGAAAGTTTCTCTGTAAACCTGCAGAAGTGTTTTGGTTTTTTATTATTCCAGCTCCTGAGACTTGATAAGAACCTGCGCTTCTGTTCAAACTTCAGTGAAAGCACTTTTTTATTACTTAAAGTTGCATTTCAGCAAGAAAAAACTAATCTTTTTCCCTCAAAAATGTACGTTTTCAAGCATGGAAAAAAGTCTTAAATTGGGTTTTGGGTTCCTTGTTCAGTGGGGGGGGGGGATTTATGGCTATGCAAACCTGCCCCCCCCCCCCACCAACAGATGACAGTGAAAGCCCTGTTTACAGTTACTGTTTTACTCTGCTAATAGGGGGGTAATTTAGCCATAAATGTTTGATCCAGAGAACGATTCTCAAGAAGAAGAAGCTTAATTATCCAAGCTCGTAGGTAAATGAAAGACTTAGAAGGGTAATGCACTCACTCTCTGCTGCTTTCTTCAGTATTAAAAATGCTTAGTTTGCTGGCGGCTGCCTCCCAGCGAGCTCGGCTCGGCTCGGCCTCAGGCTCTCCGGATCAGTAGCCCTCCCAGCTCTCCTGGCCCTGCGTTCTCCTGCAGCTGGCATCCCTCTCAGCCTGCGGATCCTTCCTGTTTTCTCCACTTTGCTGGAGCTAAATTCTCATTTCTTGAGATCCCCACTGCACATAAAGTGCGTATCACCCAGAGATTGTTTCCTCCCATCTTGAGCTGTCCGACTGCACCTTTCTGAGGCTTTCAGTGGTGCTCTGCAGATCCAAAGCAGCCACAGCACTGATGGCTGATTGTTTTCATCACACGGCTTATACAGAGTCTTATGGACACGTTAACAATGTTAAAAACATGATTTTCTTTCTCATTACGGCCCTTGGCCTTGGATGAAGAGGTGCAGCCTCCCTCTTTGCAGATTTGAGTGTGGATTGGCTGTTTGGAGGCTTTCCTCCTGTGGGAAATCTATTGGACCAGCTTCGGGACTCTTGACCAATCAAGACGGCTAATTAGACACCTGATGTTTGTGTGAGCAAACCTTCAAATCTTGAGCAAATCTTCCTTAAAACCCAGTTTTGAGACCTCTGTCTCTCTGTGGTTGGGGATTAGTTTGATGCAGACTGACCACAGCAGCAGTAATAACCTGAAACATCAGCTGTAACTCAGTAAGGACCCAGATTTTTAGTGTTTACAGTGTTTTACTGTAGAAAAATATCAGTCATTCAAAAAGTGTTGGAGTCTGTGCACATGGGAGTAAAATACTCAGTAACTCATGGAGTTTATGACTAGAAAAACTCCAACAACTGAGAAAAAGAGGAGGACAAAAAGTAAAGCTGCTGAAATGGGATCAAGAGATTAAATATGAGCAATGTGGGAAATGACAGATAGGCTGTTACTGTGTTATTACAGAGAGAGAACAGCAAGAGAAACATTTTAAGGAAAGGACTCTTCCCTCTGATGAAAGAGAAGTGGGGGAACCAAGGCTTCGAGGAGCCTAATCATCATCCGTCATCATCTTCTTCTTCACTGAATCAGACGGTTCATCCTCACATTAATTATCTTTAAACTAAGGGTCCTTCACATGCTTCTCACTCTGTATAGCTCTCAATCACTGCTTTCTCTTTGTGTTACAGCTGACCTTTGTTTCCTTCTTAATTCAGTGTTTGAGCTTTCATTTCCCTCAACATTAGTCTGTCCTCGTCTGAAACAAATGTTTGCATCTGATTAACTGCAGTGAAGTGGAAAAGGGTCCAGCTGCAGATGGAGAACCTCAGATTTTCTGAAGGTCCATAACCTGCTCAAATAAAAGATTGGACTTTACAGACTGCTCGAGTAGCAGGTGACCTGATGGATGCTCTCAGTAAAAGAAGAAGAAGAAGAAGATGTTATGCCTGCTAAGTTCCTGAAGTGGTGTTTGAAATTTTATACAGAAAATAGTAAGTGATCCGGACAAGTTAGTTCTTTTACGGTGAGATTTTGGTGTTGAAACATGACGGTTCTGATGGGAATCGCTGTGGATCAGCCTAGTTTCAGCAGAAAAAAACCTTGTTCACGTGTCCAGAACATAAAGTTGTTATCATCCATGGTTGTTATCCATGAGATGGGATCAAATCCGCTTAAATGCATCCATTTTACACGAGGGGAACCGCAACCCAGGTGGAGTAAAAGGGTCCCGAACACGTCGTGCCTTGCATGAAAGTCTGCAGAGTCACGCCTTTCCCATCCTGCCTTAGAAGTGTTTGTGGCCAAAGCCCCAAGACCCCAAGATCGATACCAAATAAGAATCCCATTTGTTTCCAAATGTTTTTGGCTGAAAATTTATATAATCCTGCTTCTATCGCCTCCAGTGGCCTGGCAGCAGTTTCACATCCCGGACTATGCTAACTTTGCTGCTAACTTTAAGCTATTAACAACATGGTTACTGGCATGTCAGTATCTGGTTGTGTGAAACAAACACAACAGATTTGATTAGTTTATGATAAACTAATGTCAGTCGAACACAGAATTTTGGACACCTGGATAAAGAGCCGACCCCTGGATTAGCATGACTTTGCAGCACAAATACAAATGTTCTGGAAGGAAACCTGCTGCCCCGTAATGTGTTCATCACTCTTTCTGACGTGGGGGAGTCACTTTCTAGCAGCTTTTATCACAGTTTTATCCTGGTATTACTGGAGTCAATCTCATCTTTGCATGGGATCCAGCTCTCACTGAAACAGACAATCCTTCTCGTGGTAAATGGCTTTTTCTCCCAGTTACTTGGCAGCGAAACATATCCGAAGAGATAAACGATAGAATAGATGTTTATCATCTCTTTCTGTGTGGACAAACCTTCAGATGCAGTTATCTTGATAAATGCTGTTTTACTTCAGTTTTTCTGAGGTTATTCAAGCAGAAAATAACTAACTATCTCTCTGAGAAAACAGCGATGCCTTGACTTCAGCTGACAGCTGCTCTGGATTTGTTTGAGAGCAGCAGGTTAATGGAGACTCTGTGACAGTGTGGCAACATCTGGAGGTGCTGGTGCCCCCTTGTTTGGATTCTGCATCATCAAACTGTTGAAGAGTAGGGAGCCGGAGAAGGATTTAATTTTTATTTCTCCTGGTTTCATTTTTCTATCCATTTCCTCTTGGATAATGGGATTTTTTTCTTTTTAGCTCTGTGACTAAATCCAGTTGGGCTTCAGAAAGGGGGCGGCTGCAGCTTTGTGGCCGGGCCGGCGGTTCGTGTGAAGTCTGCATGTGGGATCAAGTGCTTCATTTGCATTCATGGATGATAGCTGCAGTTGCAAATTAAAAGTGTTGACGACAGAAAAAGGATCAACTTGAGTTAAAATCCCAACAGCAACAGTCGACGGCATCTGGAGAATCTGGAGACATTCGTCATCATCAGCGGAAAAGATCAGGAAGCTGTGCTTCAGGTGGATTATTCAGCTGTTCTTCCACAAAACTGCCACGAATCCTATAAATTTACCATCTTTACAGTTCGTCTGGGCTGTTGATTTCAGTCCAGCTGATTAGTTCCAACAAGAACTTCATTTTCTCTCATATCAGCGCTCCTTGATTTGAGCAAATTCTGAAATCTAACCCACATCTCTGCAGGAATGTCCATCCAACCTGCTGACCGGCCATCAGGAACAACCTGAGGTGTGACACACCAAGCTGTCAGCTCCATGTTAGGAATAAAAACAAACTGGATCTCTGGCTCCATCAAAGGTTGCTAGAAACTTGGGTGTCGTGATTGATGACCAACTAACCTTCAAAGATCACGTTACCTCGGTTACTCGTTCACGTCGCTTTGCATTACTGAACATCAGAAAGATCAGACCATACCTGACCCAACATGCCCCCCAGCTCCTGCTGCAGGCCATGGTCATCTCCCACCTTCACTACTGCAACGCTCTCCTAACTGATTTCCTAACTGCTTTCCTAACTGTTCTCCTAACTGGTTTCCTAACTGGTCTCCTAACTGGTCTCCTAACTGATTTCCTAACTGGTTTCCTAACTGGTTTCCTAACTGGTTTCCTAACTGGTCTCCTAACTGGTTTCCTAACTGGTCTCCTAACTGGTCTCCTAACTGATTTCCTAACTGCTTTCCTAACTGGTTTCCTAACTGGTCTCCTAACTGGTTTCCTAACTGGTCTCCTAACTGGTTTCCTAACTGGTCTCCTAACTGGTCTCCTAACTGGTTTCCTAACTGGTCTCCTAACTGGTCTCCTAACTGGTTTCCTAACTGGTCTCCTAACTGGTTTCCTAACTGGTTTCCTAACTGGTCTCCAGCCTGTGAAACCTCTGCAGATGGTCCAGAACGCGGCGGTGCGTCTGGTCTTGGATCAGCCTAAAAGAACACGCCCCCCCTCTGTTCATTGAGCTCCTCTGGCTGCCCTTAGCCGCCTGCATCAGATCCAAGTCCCTGATGTTAGCTACAAAGAGCTTAATGGAGCGGCTCCATCTACTTGAATGCTCTTGCAAAGGCTTCTGTCCCAACTGGGTCCCTCCGTTGGTCCCAGGATTGTCGTCTAGCAGCTCCTACACCACGCCTAAGACAATCCAAACTCTGTTCATGTGTCGTCCCACGATGGTGGAATGACCTACCGAGCGCTACCAGAACAGGGGCGTCCCTGTCTATCTTCAAGAAGCTCCTGAAAACCCAGCTCTTCAGAGAGCATCTCCTATCCCAGCACTTACCTTGTACTTCCCTCCCCCCTCTATCTCTGCTCTTTATCTTTCTGCACTTCCTTCTATGCCTGCACCCTATCTCTACTCTGTCCCCTCTGACAGAGTCGGACTCCTGGGTTCCTTCTATGGAGCTTATTGTTAGCTTTTTATAAAGCTGTTATATCTTCATTTGTAAGTCGCTTTGGATAAAAGCGTCTGATAAATACAGAAACAGAAACAATAAAAAGGCCATTTTTAACCATTTTCTCTTTAATAATCTGCATCAACAAACGACTGGTGACACTAATTAGACTGAGAGGCAGACAGAAATTAGCAGTGGAAACAGCAAGTAAAATCAGTCCCTTCTGATGGGCAGATCGCCTTATTTCTGATGCTATAGATCAACGTGTGTTTGTGTTACCCAGCAAATTTCAGCTGGAAGCATCAGTGGTTGTTGGGAGCTGCGACAGCAGCTGGAAAACCAGAAGAAACTGTCCTCATAAATGCTGTGTTGGTTGATTAAACTGTCAAAACGTGCATGTGTGTTAATTAGAGTGTTGCCAGATTGAACTGTCCCTGTTGATAACCAGCATTAAGACACCGGGATGCATTGAGTCTGCCCGCTTTGTCGCACAGACCCCCGTGATGGGGCTACCCTCATTTACTTTACTGCTCCCATCTGCATTGTGAGGAGCTTACAGCACCCAGATGCAGCCGAGCCGCGGCAGATGGACCTTCTGTTGCCTTCTGTTTGGTGTGGCGTGGCCTTTAGGGTTCAGCTGGAGAGGCCTGTCAGGTTTAGTGCAACCTTTGAGAAGCTTCCTATTTCATATTGAGACATCTAGTGACATAAATAAGGAACAGCAACCAATCGAATGCCTCTCACCTGCCCACATACTGCAGTTGTCGAGGGACTTAGGACACAGATGCAGGGTCTCTGGGTTCAGAAGGTTTTATTATATAACCACACAGGGCAAAATAAACGAGCTTTTAAACTCCTAAGCGCTCTTCTCCGTATCTATCGTGGAAATTTGAAATTTACAAAACATAAAACTCGCTGTGAGGCAAACAGAAAAGCTATGAATAGTTAACAAAACTCTCCTAATGAGGCGGAGTAAAAGAAAAGACGCACTCTTTCCAAAAGAGGCACTATGAAACTTTAACTTTAACGGTGGCAACTATAACAGATTAGAACAAAAATCTCTCCTTGAAAAGGGAGGAAAACACAAGGCTATGAAACTTACCTTCAACAATAAATAAACTATGGCTATGGAATAACTACAAACAATGTTGATAATTACAAATAAGACAGCAGGAGAAACGCTCGCTGCAGGCTCGGTTTCTGTGGAACATGGAAGCCATAAAGGGCTGGTAATGTAGCTCAAAAGGAGACAAAATACTGGCACAAGACAAGGGAAACAGACTGTTTGAACACATGAGGAACCAAGGGGAACAGGTGGAAACACTTTGGGAATCAGGGGAAGACAATGGGAGGAAGGGCAAGATACCTGAAACGAGAGGAGAAGGTCAGTGATTTTCAAAATAAAACAGGAAATGACGAGAAAAGACATGGAACAGAAGGTAAATAGTGACAGCAGTGGCTGCAGAACAATGTGACAAACATCATCATCTTCTCTAAATGTGTGGTTTAGTTTTGTTCTGAAGCTCCGATTAAATATCTAATATTAGGATGTAAAATCGTTTTTCTTTCAGTAATTCATCTGAGCTTTTCGACGCTGCAGCAGCTTTTCTAAACGTTTTAAACCGATAAGGTTAAACGAATAAGGATGTTAGAGACTAATTATATTTAAAGGGGAACTCTGGTATTTTTTTAAACCTCTGATGACTTCTAAATTACGTAATTTGCGTGTCCAGACAGGTTTGACTTGCTTAAAGGGGAACTCCGGTGTTTTTAAACCTTATTTCTGGCATGAAATACATTTATCTACTCACCGAGAACCGAGAAGATATTTAGATAACTGGAGATCCATATAACGGAGTGATGCAGCCTCTAAATAAGGCATCATCTGTCTTTATTTCACCAATACTTTAAGAAGAATGAATGAATGAACGTGTGCTATAGCTCTGTTAGCTCATAGCTGCTGTTATGTGGCTACTTGCAGCTATAGGAGAGCTAACGGAGGGATTTCTACACAGGCACTCTACTGGGACCCCTTCATCCACACGCCCCCCTGCAGCACAGTTTATTCACTCCGTGCTCTGTGACAGTCGGCTAACTTCACACAGAGTTTGCTGCTGATAGTTTTGTGCAACATGGCAGGATATTTATCAGATTTTGACAACGTGAACGACGACTTTGAGTAAGATGGACGTTCTAACCGGAGTGGATGAGTGCCTGGTTCTGATGGAGGTTTCTTCCTGTTAAAAGGGAGTTTTTTCTCTCCACAGTCGCCTCGTGCAGCTCAGGACGGGGTGCTGGTTTCTTTAACTGGGCTTAATTGGGAGTATGATGAATTGAGTTTAATTGGCTCGAACTGGACTGAATCTCTGAAGTGGCCTGAGATGACATTTGTTGCTTTATAAATAAAACTGAATTTAAGTGAATTTGGAATTCAAAATCTTGACTTTAAAGTGGAACTCCGGTATTTTTAAATGCCCTTTGTTCCCCTTTAAGCAAGTCAAACCTGTCTGGACACGCAAATTACGTCATTTAGAAGTCATCAGAGGTTTAAAAATACCGGAGTTCCCCTTTAAATATAATTTAAAACGTTGTTCTTTCAGTAATTCATCTGAGCTTTTCGAAGCTGCTGCAGCTTTTCTAAACGTTCAGATTTTTCCTCCTGATAGATTTTCAAGGTCACCATTAAAGCCCGGACATACAAACACACACACACACACACACACACACACACACACACACACATGTGCGGCGCCTTTGTGACGAAGCGACTCTAAATGGATTCCATGGTGGCCTCGGCAATGAGAATTGATTGGCACCAGAGAGAGAAGCCCAGAAAGGCTTAAGGATGAAGGTGCGGTTGTGTGATGATGGGGTCAGAAACCTCTTCTCACACACAAAGTCTCATCTCGATGAGCGCCGGCAAAGCCTCACGGATTAAAGGCGCCAGAAATGTTGTTCCATCACCGCAAAGAGCGGTCAAATGGTTATTATGGGCTGTAATCAAAGTGAAGAGTGCTTTAGGTCAACGGCGTATAAGCATACAGGAATATAAACGGATTATACAAGCAAAGACCAAATGAATTACGTCTCCAGTCATTCGGCCTTTTCTTTGTCCTTTAAATGTCGATGGATTTTCATATCTGCTCTGCTGCTTGATGTCTGAGCAGCTCTAAGAAGACCAGAGGAGCTCTTCCTGTTCCACACATTCAATTCAATTCAATTCAGTTTTATTTATATAGCGCCAGATTACAACAATTGCCATCTCAAGGCACTTAAGTAATATAGTCCAATTAAAGCCAATTGGAATTCAATTCATTGTAATCATAATCCAATTAATTCATATGGAGCCAATTCAAAAATAATATCCGAGCTAAGGAAACCAACAGATTGGACCGAAACTTGTCTTCAGTCCAATCTCCCGTCCTGAGCCTGAGGGACTGTGGAAAGGAACGAGTCCCTTTAACAGGAAGAAACCTCTGGCAGAACCAGAACCAGGAAGAAACCTCTGGCAGAACCAGAACCAGGAAGAAACCTCTGGCACAACCAGAACCAGGAAGAAACCTCTGGCAGAACCAGGAAGAAACCTCTGGCAGAACCAGAACCAGGAAGAAACCTCTGGCAGAACCAGAACCAGGAAGGGTGTCCATCCGCCTCGACCAGCTGGGGTTTGAGAAGAAGGCCTGATAACTGAAGGCTCTGCCTCCCATTCTGCTTTTAGGGGCCTGATAACTGAAGGCTCTGCCTCCCATTCTGCTTTTAGGGGCCTGATAACTGAAGGCTCTGCCTCCCATTCTGCTTTTAGGGGCCTGATAACTGAAGGCTCTGCCTCCCATTCTGCTTTTAGGGGCCTGATAACTGAAGGCTCTGCCTCCCGTTCTGCTTTTAGGGGCCTGATAACTGAAGGCTCTGCCTCCCGTTCTGCTTTTAGGGGCCTGATAACTGAAGGCTCTGCCTCCCATTCTGCTTTTAGGGGCCTGATAACTGAAGGCTCTGCCTCCCATTCTGCTTTTAGGGGCCTGATAACTGAAGGCTCTGCCTCCCATTCTGCTTTTAGGGGCCTGATAACTGAAGGCTCTGCCTCCCATTCTGCTTTTAGGGGCCTGATAACTGAAGGCTCTGCCTCCCATTCTGCTTTTAGGGGCCTGATAACTGAAGGCTCTGCCTCCCATTCTGCTTTTAGGGGCCTGATAACTGAAGGCTGTGCCTCCCATTCTGCTTTTAGGGGCCTGATAACTGAAGGCTCTGCCTCCCATTCTGCTTTTAGGGGCCTGATAACTGAAGGCTCTGCCTCCCATTCTGCTTTTAGGGGCCTGATAACTGAAGGCTCTGCCTCCCATTCTGCTTTTAGGGGCCTGATAACTGAAGGCTCTGCCTCCCATTCTGCTTTTAGGAACTCTGGGAACAACAAGGAAACCTGCAGTTTGGGAGCGAAGTGCTCTGTTAGGAAAATACCTTACAATTAAATCTTTAAGATGTGATGGAGCTCGGTCATTAAGAGTTTTATATGTGAGAAGAAGAATCTTAAATTCTATTCTGAATCTAACAGGGAGCCAATGAAGAGAAGCTAAAACTGGAGAAACATGATCTCTCCTGTTAGTTCTCATCAGAACTCTGGCTGCAGCATTTTGGATCAGCTGGAGGCTTTTCATGTGAACAGACACAACCTTTGTGGCCTGAGGCACCTCGTCACATATTTACAGATAATTATCTGCCTTCTCCTCCATGTCTGGCAGCGCGTTCTGCTCTTTGTGTCGTTAAATGTTTGCTTTGACATGTCTAATAACTTCTATGTAAACTGTTCAGAGGTGATGGGACATAATGACTGAAAAAGGAAAACTAGGATCTTGTTTATTACAGTTTTATCTTGTGAAAATTGACATTTTTAACATTTTGTGTACATACAATATTTGTCAAGAACCCACAGAAAAGGCGTATATCTGCTTCAGATGTCTTCAACATATTTTTGCTTTGGTTTAGTTCAAAGTAGGCAAAGAAACTGGCAGCAAAGTTAAGGAAAAGATCATCGTTTGGTTTTGAACAAATCCTCTCATAAATTTAAACCTGCACGCCGAATAAGGATGTTAGAGACTAATTATATTTAATTTTTAGACCTTATTTCTGGCATGAAATACGTTCATCTGCTCACCGAGAAAAGTTTGGTGAAAGTTGGCGTCCTTCGGAAGATATTTAGATAACTGGAGAGTCAGAAACCAGCAGGAAACAGGAGCAGGATCAATTTCAAAGTAAGATAGTTTATTATATAAACTTTCTTAACAAGAAATAAACAGAGAAATAAACACTTGTGGAAATTACTAAGGCTGTGATCACTATAACTATAGAAGCGTTGATGCCGGTATAAAAATTAATCAAAAGAAACAGTCTCTCCACTCTAGGAGGAAAAGGAAAGGTCTATGAAAAGATTAATGTCTCTCAAGAGGTGAAACAAAGAAAACTCTCCTTCTAATGGAGGAACTATAGAATATATCAAAGAACAAAAATCAAGCATCCACTCCTATAACGGAGGAGCAAAGAAACATTACAACAGAAATCTCTCAAAAGGAGGAAACCAAAAAACGACGATGAAAATTAGTCGAAGCTAAACTGGGAATCTACACAAACATTAACCAAAAGAAAAACTCTGAAGGAGAAACGCTCGACTTCAACGAATAAACAAGGCATCAAAACTGAATACCACAATGGTCAGGAATCTGGAACACAAGGAACCAAGTAATAGACTGTTAGGTACAAAACTAAAAGTGTTCGAGAATCATGACAAAATAAGGCATTATCTGTCTTTACTCGTCTACTGGGATGATGTCATCGACGCCCGCCGCTGCAGCTCAGCTCATTCACTCCGGTAAGAACGTCCATCTTACTCAAAGTCGTCGTTCACGTTGTCTAAATCTGATAAATATCCTGCCATGTTGCACAAAACTGTCAGCAGCAAACTCTGTGTGAAGTTAGCCGACTGTCACAGAGCACGGAGTGAATAAACTGTGCTGCAGGGGGGCGTGTGGATGAAGTGGGCCCAGTAGAGTGCCTGTGTAGAAATCCCTCCGTTAGCTCTCCTATAGCTGCAAGTAGCCACATAACAGCAGCTATGAGCTAACAGAGCTATAGCACACGTTCATTCATTCATTCTTCTTAAAGTATTGGTGAAATAAAGACAGATAATGCCTTATTTAGAGGCTGCATCCTCTAAGCCCCGTTCACTCCGTTATATGGATCTCCAGTTATCTAAATATCTTCCGAAGGACGCCGACTTTCACCAAACTGTTCTCAGTGAGCAGATGAACGTATTTCATGCCAGAAATAAGGTTTAAAAATACCGGAGTTCCCCTTTAACAAATCCATCATATGTGTTTTGGGTGAGCCTGTGGAGCATTGCCACATTCATTCTGTATCTGCATGCTGTGTTCATTTCCAGTCTTTAGTCTGATCCCAAACACTTCCAATACTTCCAGACAAGCAGAACAATACACATTATTGAGTTTTATAAGTTAGTTACTCAACTTAGTGGTACATATTGGCAGCTCAAGTTAATCAGGGATTTTGTGTGTGCAGCTCCCAAAGCTGCCCAGTCGAGCTAACACTGCTGGGGATGATGTTTGATTAGATTCACTTCATTGTCATGGTAGAATGAAACCAATTCTAACTGTCTGCAGGGAATAGACAGGACCTCCGTCTCCTAAGTGTGATATTTGTTGTCACATCCCATCACCACCTCCGCCCTCTGGGGATTTTCTGCGTGATGATGCTCCATTATAATGCGTTTTCAACAGAAACACAAGCATTTAACGCCCATTTAACCCTTACAGTATCCACAGAAGTGATGAAAACACGTGTTTTAAAACCTTTTAAAGCCGATGTCGGTGGTTTTCACCTTCAGCCGCACACACACAGTCTGTAAGAGACAATTTCTACTCATTGTGCTCATGTCTGAGGGTGCTTACATACATACATCAGATGGATTACTCGTAGGAAGCTAAAGAGACTGACACAAAGCTGCTGTGATGCAGAGAAGAGAGTGGAGGAGGAGAAGGGAGTGTGGTGAGGATGAGGGAGGTTTGTCCCACTCGGCTTATCTCACTACAGAGCACTGCACCTGCTGCGGTTGCCAGGATGCAAGGAGGTTTACAAGCAGTGTGAGCTGCCATGCTGGAGTGATTTTTAAGCAGTGGAGGTGAGTGGATTTGGAGGGAGTCTCGTTGCCATGCGAGGCTCTTCAGAGGTGAAGTGCTTCAAGGGGATGCAGGGCAGAAGTTGCCATGTTGGAGGGCGTTTTAAGCCAGATGCTGTGGAGATGTTTAACAGGTAAAAAGGTTAATGACTGGGGAGGAGTTTCTGTGTGGCTTGTTTGGAGAGATGATAATCTGATAATCTGAGGGTGAGGTCAGAAGGTTTCACAGCAGAAAAAAGCAGAGTAGAGTCATCTGGTGACTGTAAAACATCCTGTACGGTCATTACAGGCCCAGCTACTCCTTCCTCCCGGCCCCATTTCCTCCACCGATCACCTGACTCACCTGTTTCCACTCATCAGATTGTTGTTGTGCACAATTTTCTCCTGCTTTGTTTTGTCTGCACTAAAAAGTCTCCAATTCTCCCCTAAATTACAAGTTAATTATCTGCTTGTCTGTTGTATATGTAACAGAGTCAATTATAAAGCAGCAATATGTAGATTCATAATTACACAAAATCTGTGTAAATAGTTATTACCCTTAGCCCTTAGCCGCCCGCATCAGGTTCAAGTCCCTGATGTTAGCTACAAAGAGCTTAATGGAACGGATCCATCTACTTGAAGGCTCTTGCAAAGGCTTCTGTCCCAACTGGGTCCCTCCGTTGGTCCCAGGATTGTCGTCTAGCAGCTCCTACACCACGCCTAAGACAATCCAAACTCTGTTCATGTGTCGTCCCACGATGGTGGAATGACCTCTAACACTGTATAAATGAGTGTGAAGGGGGTTTGTAACTTGTAGGCTTGAGTGTTTGAGTGCTTTTTACCATTTTCATACCTGGGTGCTGATATTAGATGCAGCCCACACATTTTTTTTAAAAAAGTTGCAGCTAAAAACACGTCCAGAACTCAGTAAACCAGGAGTATCTTTGCTGAGATGTTCAGTGAAAATGGTTCAGAGCTCCTGCTGAAACCATGTGGCTGAATTTATCATAATGGCACGATGGTTTTTATCATGCTTTGGTCTTAACGGACGGACACTTGTTATCTTGAGTGGGTTTTTTTTTTATCTTTAATAATCATTACCTCATCTGCTGGACAAACCTGTCATAAGTCCCTGATGTTAGCTACAAAGAGCTTAATGGAACGGCTCCATCTACTTGAATGCTCTTCCAAAGGCTTCTGTCCCAACTGGGTCCCTCCGTTGGTCCCAGGATTGTCGTCTAGCAGCTCCTACACCACGCCTAAGACAATCCAAACTCTGTTCATGTGTCGTCCCACGATGGTGGAATGACCTACCGAGCGCTACCAGAACAGGGGCGTCCCTGTCTATCTTCAAGAAGCTCCTGAAAACCCAGCTCTTCAGAGAGCATCTCCTATCCCAGCACTTACCTTGTACTTCCCTCCCCCCTCTATCTCTGCACTTTATCTTTCTGCTCTTCCTTCTATGCCTGCACCCTATCTCTACTCTGTCCCCTCTGACAGAGTCGGACTCCTGGGTTCCTTCTATGGAGCTTATTGTTAGCTTTTTATAAAGCTGTTATATCTTCATTTGTAAGTCGCTTTGGATATAAGCGTCTGATAAATACAGAAACAGAAACATTACCTGACATGTCTGACCTCCTGAGTCAATATGTGGAACGTTGGAGACTCAGTTTTTGTTCCTCAACGTTCACTTTCAAGGGTCCCTCCTTTATATGTGTCTCTCCCCTTTTTGCTGTTGAACTCCTTGGGAGAGGAAAGCGACACTGTGGTCACAGAAATTTCAGAGTTTTAGCCTCTGTTAACTTGCTAGTGTTGCTAACATATGTCTGTGTCATTTAATTTGTATTTGATCACGATTGACTGGAGGATTTAGTTGTTTTTTACACCTTTCGTCAGAATAAAAGGATCCTGGTCTGGGCCTGTTCATGTTCATAAAAACACAACGCTAGAAGCTAACCGGCTACATATACCTTTTTAACATCTTGTAGATCCTCTCTTTCTTTTCTTTTCTTTTCCTTTCCTCTGCATGTTACAACAAGAATTTAAGAAAATGAGAAAACCTCACTCTGAAGCCCTCATTTCACACCAACATTGTTAAATAAGATGTTGCACAGCTTCATTTATTCCTTTCAGAATGGGACATCTATGTCAAGGCGTACTTTAACATATGTCTGTGTCATTTAATTTGTATTTGATCACGATTGACTGGAGGATTTTGTTGTTTTTTACACCTTTCGTCAGAATAAAAGGATCCTGACAATGCTAGAAGCTAACCGGCTACATATACCTTTTTAACATCTTGTAGATCTTCCTTTTCTTTTCCTTTCCTCTGCATGTTGCAACAAGAATTTAAGAAAATGAGAAAACCTCATTAACATCGTTAAATAAGCTTCATTTATTCCTTTCAGAATGGGACATCTATGCCAAGGCGTTTGTTTTCCATCACGAGTGCTTCAGCGTTCTGCTCATAGCTCCTTTGTGAGGGACTTGTCTGTCCTTTAGGATCGATACGAGGAGCGCTTCGTGCCTGAACCACTGACAGTACCTGACAAACTGCTTCCATATGCACAGGACCATACCTCATTCACAGCAATCTCCCTCTTAACAAAGGAAACTGACGGCTCCCTTAACAGATGGAGCTGTGTAAATGAGACGTTTGCTTTGTCTGACAAGGAACTTTTGCTTCTAATAGCTTTCATCATTTGCTTTGAGTCATAGAAGATTTGGTGTTTGCTGGTTTTCTAGTAGAAGATGTAGGTAAAAATGTAGTTATCTTAGTTAAAGATGAGGTTAGTTTACAACTGATACCCAGAGTGAAAGCTCTAATCCAGAAGAGATGCACGGACATATTCTAAAGCTTTCGAAATGTCTTTCAGACAGAGACTGCAGACAGAGCAGCAGAAGTAAAGGAGAAGGGATTTCCCTGCTTTTTTTCAACAGATGGCGTAATCCTGGACAATCTAACAGCAAAATGTTGCACACCACATCTGGTGCAGACTGCCAAACATTGCAGTTTGAAAATAAAGGCTGTGGTGCTGCTTTCACCTCGTTACTGATCACTGGTGGACTTGTGATGATGACTTTTACCACAACAGCTGACACAGAAACACATAAGGAGGAAGAAATACAATGTTTTAAACTCTCCTTTGAGTCTTAAACTGGTGATTTCTCAGGTTAAAGAATGATTTCCACATTCCTTTCACTTTCCTACCTCCCTCTCACTCATAATCAATATCTTTTTGAACCACAAATGCTTATTTTTAGGAGTTGAAAGTACTTGGTAAGAGCATTTTTACGCTTCAACGCTTGTGGGTCACAGTTCCCTTCATGTGATGCTGACCTTTAGAAAACAGCCTGCTAATACACTGCATGTCACAACTGTGACACGGCTATAATTTCCACGTGTGGACATGTTAAATCACACGTTTAGCTTTGAGTTTCTGTCCATAATGTCTCCAGAAAATTATGGCGTTAGGGCGTTAAACTTATTATAAAACTGAAGAGACTGTCAGGTCGGTGGGTTGCCAGGTAGACTCTCTTTGTCAGTGATGGCTGAAATGTCAGCAGGTTTTAAGCCAAGTTGCCAGATTTGCTGGTCTGATTAAATCTTATGTAACATAGTTTTCCAGCTCAAAGGGAAACATGCACAGTGTATCTTTCAGTCCAGGTGACATGATGATGCTTAACCTCCAGGGATTCAGTATGAACTCCACTCGGTTGTCTTGTAGAACTATATGCAAGTACAGACATGCCGACGGTGCATTTTGAAGCATAAATTCACATCCCATCCCTCGTTAGCTCACACCAGAGAAAAACTGGGGCACCTGCGACTAGTTTCTGTGATTTAATGGATGATTTCCTTTACCGAGGTTAAAAAAAGATACAGAAGAATGATGAAGATACAGGGTTAGCGAAGGGTTGAGGGGTCAGTTTAGCCTAAAAGTCCATAGAAAGTGTTGTAAGTTTAGCTTTATGGTTAGTGTAGACAGCTGAAATCAGAGATGGTTGAGTGAAAATGAGTCAAATGTTGGCCGAAAAAGGCACAAATCAGTTTTTTTCCTTCTTCTTTGGCCTCCAATTTTCATTTTATCTTCATTTTATCTTATCTTCATCGGACGGTGCAGTCATAGAAACTGACTCTGGAGGCTGAAACATGTTTTTATCTCTTGGAGACAATGTTGGATCATTTTAAATTCAAGTTTTATAGGTTTTTTTTTATTTCTTTCAGCTGCTGGAGATACTTGGATGTTTTGACAAAAAACTGGAACCCAGATCCAAATTTCTGAGTGAGGTCCAAGAGCTTTTCTGCTTGAAGAAGAAGAAAAAAACAGCCCCAAAACATGAGATGGAGGTTTTACTGATGCAATAAAAAGTGTTGAAGCTCAGAGTAGATCTGACAAGCAGGAGTGTGAAGTGATTCAGGTGTTTCAAAGTCACTAAAAGAAAGTTGAAATGGCATGTTTTGTGAAAAGAAGCTGAGATCAGTGACATCGAACAGGATGGAAAGGGTGTGTTGGACTCCAGGTCGACTCATTTTGTCAGCGCATTAACAAAGTTTCTCTCAAATTTATGAGCAAATCTCAAAGATCAGCAGCAGGATGAGACTTTTATGATGATGATTTATCATAATGGGCTTGTCAGCCTCTTAAATTTGCCCACAGTTACAGTATATTACACCATAACTATTCACATTCACATTATAACCCCCTGAAGAAAGGCACAATTTGGGGGAAATTAAACCTGGATTGCCAATAGATACTTTCACAGGACAGCCACAGTAAAGATGAGATGGGCAGGAGTAACTTCTGCAGAGTTTGGTCTTTTATTTCCATACAACTATTACCACAGGCACCAAACAGCAAGATACCTGCACCATGCCCCCTGCCTTTATATCATCTACACTTAACAGGTTCAACCCATTTTCCCCCTGAGGGATGTTCCCTTTTCCCAACATCTTTAAAACCAGCAATTATCTTTATCCTTTGTTTATCATCTGCACATATATGAATAAACCCCTCAAAATACCAAGAATTATATTTACAATATGAGCTAAAATTTAACCCAACTGCAAAACCTATAAAAGTACGAATACTTCAACCCCGCCTTTTTCAGCGGATGGTTTCTCCCGGAACCTTTAAATGCTGTTCGGGCCCCTGGGGGACGCTTTTGCCTGAAACACCCTGGAGATAACAAGAGAAGAAAGGTGAATGAAGCACACTTTGATACTTCCTGCACTTGTAGCTAATCTCAGACATTCACAGATTAACATTCAGTGACAAAGTTACAGATTTAAAGTCTAATAGTCCAATGCTTTTTCTTCTGTACCAGCCTTAATAGTGTAGTTGGTGTTGTTTTCTACCTTATGAGTAGTGATGGGATGATGCTACCTCAAGGAGTGTATTGACACACTACACAAACTGTGTTGGTCACTCAATAGTGCCCCCTTCAGGTGTTCTGAAATCATTGCAGGTAAATGAAATAAGAAGATGGACCAGGTAAAATGCGGCAAATCCAACATGAGCCTGCGAAACATTTAATCACCAGTCCTTTATTTAAGATATAATCTCATTATTGTAGAACTTCATTCGCTCAATTTGTGAGTCAAGTTGTCCATGAGAAGAGTTCAAAATAGGCTTCAAACCTTGTTGATGTAAATGCTAAACTGAGTTGGTTTGTAAAATATAGCGAATTTGTATTAAAATTCAGAGTTCAACTTTTTATCTTATGTGTGGAAGTTTGTTAACGTAAGTGTTAAAGCATACAAAATAAAACAAATTACATATAGATTCATTTATGCATTTTTATTGAGGAACAACCGTTTTTGTAGGGTGTTTGCTCCAAGGCGATTTCTCCTCTTACACCAGTTCCCCTGCCTTGGAAAAAACTCTTTCACAGGGTACAGATGAAGAGGGAGAACACAACATTTTCAGTGCAAGTTGATGAAGGTTTGGATAACAACAAAACTCCATCCAACAAACCCACAACATGTTGACACAGTTTGCTTCCTTATAAACACAATTTGGCGCCGTCACATTTAAGCGACACCGTTCCTGTATCGGTCACGTGATTTTTTCTTAAAGTGATACACGCACCAATACGGGGTTTCACTCTTGGGCTCTCGACACAGAGCTGACGCACCAGTGTCGTTCGTCCCATCACTACTTCCTGCACTCGTAGCTAATCTCAGACATTCACAGATTAACATTCAGTGACAAAATTACAGATTTAAAGTCTAATAGTCCAATGCTTTTGCTTCTGTACCAGCCTTAATAGTGTAGTTGGTGTTGTTTTCTACCTTATGAGACATCCAGAGTTTTTCTGTTACATGAAATATTACAATAAAGTGAACATATTTCTGCATCATGTAGGTGTCATAATCTCATAAGTGTGATGCCCCATGATTTCTGAGCAAGAGAAAACACGTTTCGTCCATCTTAACATCTCCACATTGGCCTCCTGTTAAATTTAGAGTAGAATTTAAGATTCAAGTACAAAGTTACAACCTTAAAGACCTCATTGTTCTGTTAAAAACCCACAAGAGACCTTCCCCCTCATAGCTGTTATTCACAGAATGTCTAAGACCGGTTTGAGTCTTTAGTTTCAAGCTCCTGTCCCAGTTTGAATAGTATTTAAACTTTCTTTCTGCTTTTCAGACTAAACAATACCTCTTTGACGCAGCTTTTGCTCAAATTGTTGATCGATTTTGTTCTAAAGTTTGTATTCAGATGTTTGCTCTTGTTGCTGTTTACATGTTACTGGAGTTTTTTCATCTTTCACTCCACTTTTTTCCTTCAAAATGATGTCTTTTGTGTTGTAAAGCACTTCAGGTTGTGCTTAAAATGCTTGAAAACGTTATATAATTAAAGTTGAGCTGAGTAATGCCTCAGTTGGGCCCTCACCCCCCTGTTGCAGAACAACTGCTGCTAAAGTAAGACGATCGCTCACAGGCGTAATTACCTTATATATATATCTGCCTTATATGAATAATTACCTTAGCTTAAGTATGTGCAGTTGGGGGCAGAAGCAGAGCAGCGAGGATGCAAAGTTAGGATCTGTCCAGTGGAAGCAGGATGAGTCTGTTGAGGGAGTTGGGTATAAGTGGACTAAGTGTGAGGAAATAATGAAGAAAGTGTCAGATGAGGCAGTAAAGTCCAGTGGATTTGGATTAGAAGAAGCAATAGTAGCTGGGGGCCCAGCAGGGGGAGCACTTAGGGTAACCAGACTCCAGAAATCCAGGCTGTATTTAAGTGGAGGGTGTGGCCCATGTGAGCCTTTTGGTACCAGGCGGCCATTTTGGGTGAGTTTGGCCTGTTTTTGCTGGCATTTTTAGTGATTTCGGACTGTTGAGGTGTGTTTTTCTGCTGATTCTGCTGGTGTGTCTTATCCTGCCTTCACCTCTGGCCCCCTCTATACTGTCATTACCCCTACCTGACCCAGGGTCTGTACCCCCACCCCACTATGACTGGTGTGCAGTCGGTGAGAGGCTGGGGCAGCTTGTGGTTGTGGAATAAAAGATGGTTGTTGTTGTGTGAGGAGCAGTGATGGCTGGCATCAGGGGAGTGACTCTGGGACCCCAGTGATCACTTTCTAGCCTCCTGGAGGTGTTGTGGACCCAACCAGATGTAACGCTGATGAAAGGAGGTTCCCACCTGATGACCCCAATGACCTGTAGGTCAGCGCTGCTCACTGGTCTGTAGGCTGTAGGGATTATAGGGATCAGGAGGGTCTTCATTTGGTTCTGAGCCAGTATTGGAAGGCTAATTGTTGAATTTAGGGAATTATTCTCTGAGTTTGGTCCATTTATTTTTGTTTCTTGTGTTTACTTTAAATATAAAGCAGTTGAATTAGGGCTCATAGTGGCTGGGGGCCCAGCAGGGGACCACTTAGGGTAACCAGACTCCAGACATCCAGGCTGTATTTAAGTGGAGGGTGTGGCCCATGTGAGCCTTTTGGAACCAGGCGGCCATTTTGGGTGAGTTTGGCCTGTTTGGACTGTTTTTGCTGGCATTTTTAGTGACTGTAGGACTGTTTAGGTGAGTTTTTCTGCTGATTCTGCTCGTGTGTCTTGTCCTGCCTCCACCTCTGGCCACCTCTATACTGTCATTACCCTGAACCAGGGTCTGTACCCCCCCCCCGCTATGACTGGTGTGCAGTCGGTGAGAGGCTGGGGCAGCTTGTGGTTGTGGAATAAAAGATGGTTGTTGTGGTGTGAGGAGCAGTGATGGCTGGCATCAGGGGAGTGACTCTGGGACCCCAGTGATCACTTTCTAGCCTCCTGGAGGAGTTGTGGACCCAATCAGATGTAATGCTGATGAAAGGAGGTTCCCTCCTGATGACCCCAATGACCTGTAGGTCCGCGCTGCTCACTGGTCTGTAGGCTATAGGGATTATAGGGATCAGGAGGTTCTTCATCAGGTTCTGAGCCAGCATCAGAAGGCTAATTGTTGAATTTAGGGAATTATTCTCTGAGTTTGGTCCATTTATTTTTGTTTCTTGTCTATACTTTGAATATAAAGCAGTTGAATTTGGGCTCATAGTGGCCGGGGGCCCACATAGGAGATCATTCATAGCCTTCTTAAAAGAAGTGAACATTGCTCTCATCCAGCAGCCGACATGAAGCCAGCATTCAGATCACCCTGTGTGCACCGATCTGTGGCAGAACTTTCTGTTTTATGTTAGTGTTTGATGGCCTTTCAGTTGCATTCTGTCTCCCACTGCTGGAGTTACCCGATTTAATTCTGCAGATGGAGTTGAATGGTAGCTGGTAGGACAGGTTTCTGGAGCTGAGTCCTTACTTTATGTTTGGTTTCACAACCAATATTCCAATTTAATATGAAACCAAAGTAAGAGTAACTTCACCAGAGCTTCTCTGACCAATAAGCAAAGCTATAAATACTTAATTAATTCATTAATTTTACATTTCCTGATGAGACTTAATGGCAGAGACGCACAGAAAACTACCTAGAGCTACATATATAGTCTCTTTAATGCAAATTGCAAAACTAATTGCTGTTTTTATCCAAGTTTAAGTGGAAATATTCCGTGTAATGACCACAGAGACCTGAGGGGAAAGCAGGACCGTGGATAAAGCAGTGGTTTCTATGTAGGGGGAGCAGGAGAAGGACTGCCAGCATTATTTTTACAGAAGTGCTGACAGTTCCCAACCAGAAAATGTGCTTAGAAACCCAGTCAGGGTTTGCAGTCACCTATTTAGTTTCCCCCCCACTTCAGCCTCAATGGATCTTTTTATAACTGTGGCAACACAGTTTAGGAAGTGGGCCAAAGTCACTTCCCGCATGTCTCTGTGGGAGACTGAGGTTTTCGGGGGATGAAAAAAGGTGGAAACTTACTGAGAAAAAGACCAGTGGGGAGGTGACAGAAAGGAGGGATGTAAATAAGAGTGGAGGCGAACCTCTGAAGACCAGTGAGAACATCTTCCAAAACGTCCAGACTGAGATACATCACACACAATACTATCGTTTTATCTTTAAAGTGTCCTGATCTATAGTTCTGCAGCTTTCTGACGGTTTTTCTTTGGACTTTTTCTGCTTTTTCCCTCATCTTCAGTCCTTGTTCCTGACCATTTTCAGTGTTTTTTCTTTGTTCAGCCACTGAACTCTGACCTTTGACCCATTCAGGCAGAAAAAAGGCTCCTAACTCAAGGGATGAACCAGTGTTGTGTCGACACAGAACAGACAACTTAGCAAAGAAGCCATTTTAAACTGGATCTTTAGGCTCTTTGTCACAAAGACACATCATTTGTTCCCATTTCTTTAGCTGCATCTATGAAAAACAGCAAAGAAAACACAGTTTGACAGACAGAAAATAGGATTGTGGTGAATATCAGTGTGAACTTGTATCTAACTTGATGTTCAGACATTTCTTCCTTTCCTGCCTTCAGCACAGAAGCTTTAATTACAGCTCTCTGATTGGTAAAAGCTGCCTTCCTTCTGTGCTCCTCATTGCATAAACAACTAGGAAAGTAAACCGGTAAATAAGACAGCTAGCTAACTATTTTTAACAAGTTTTTTTCTTTTTTCCTGGCCTCCATCTGTTTCATTCATATAGTTTGGACAAGATCCGAGCCATCTGGTGGTAATTTAGACTTTAAGGAACTCTGGAACAGCCTGTGGTTGGGAGGAATTTTCCCCATAAAGTCTTTCTCTAGATAAGACGAAGCACCGGGCTATGATAAAGGAGTTGATGACACATTGGGAAAAGTGTATTTTCTCACATGTGAAACTAATCTATTTGCCCGAGAGGTGATATGAATTGGTGAATTACAGATTAAAACCGAGTGTTAGCACCTCGGAGAGCAATAATCTTCTCTTGTCCTCAGTTGTCTTTGGGTCCAGGGCTAATGATGCTAACGTTTCGGTTCAGAGATCAGAGATGTTGCGTAATTCACTCACAAAGCCTTAAACTTCTCCCTAACTTACCCAAATCATTTTGGCGTTGAATCCAAACCACATGGCGACTGACACGAAAGCAACAATGAGTCTGTAACTCAAATCCTATCCAAGTTTTCACCTTCAAAGTCTTGGGATCCTGCCTCTGATTATGGACTCATGGTGTATGATTGCACCCTGACCCCTGACCCCTCCATGGCTCGTGTTAAACCAACCTAAATAAATCTAGTTGCCCTTATTCCAGCTCTGAGGACAAATGTATAAATCTCGATCTGGTGTTTTAACCTGTAAAAAAAAGGGATGTGATTCTCATAAGGTGCCTGGAAAGAGGCCAGAGCTCAGTCCCAGGACCTGTAAACTGTTTAAGAGCATCCTGTAACGGCTATTTTTCCCCTCGTAGTTGGATTTCAGGAACTGTTTGCTGTATATAATGCTGATGCAGTGTGTTGCCACATGTAATCCTATCTCTGTGAGGTCCGGCTGCTCTTTCTCCACATTCTTACTGTAATTCAGCTGTAATTTGACACTGATTGGACAACTTATCACCAGCCTCACCTGTGTGCGATTGAAACGATAAGCTGTGTAACGACGCCATCTTTTTCCTTTCCTAACCACACACCTGCTGGTCTCTGTGTCTCCATGCAGGCAGACTTTGATGGACAGCTAACTGAGCCTATGGAGGACCTCCAGGACTTTTAGCCTCCCACAGTCTAACCCACACTGTTCCTGTGCACCAACCCTGTAAGAAGAGGATGACCCGCTGACCTGGTTAAAAGGCAGGTAACCATCCAATGATCATGTGCTGATGTTCATTCTGCTGCCGGCTTGTGATTGGCCGAGGTTGTTGCTGATCATCAGATCTGATTGATGTCATCATGTGATGTGATCCACCGACTTCTGACTGGTGATAAGAAAGTGGAAACAAGCACAAACCGTCTGGACTTATAAACTACTGTTGTCTTGTGCAGAAAGACGACCATTATGGTGCTTAATGAGGCTTTTTCAAGGTTTTCTGAGGCGTGCTGTTAATATTCTACCATTCAAGTTGTTCAGAGAGACGAGACAAACTGTGTATGCTGTGGAAAACACTCGTTCTGCTTGGGTGTGAGAATAATTTGACCTGTTTGGGTTACATGAGCTCACTTTAATGGACAGATTACCTCCCAGAGATTGATAAAGTCTCACCTGTTGTGGGATTGTTGCTCTAAAATGTCCTCTGTCTACTTGGCTGGAACAGGTGTGATGGATTACTGTTCTTTCTGCATCCTTCACTGCGTTGTATTTGTATCTGGAAAGAAGCGGCGCCGACTTCAGTGTTTTTGCTCCGTTTTAATTGATTTTTCTGCTCCAGCAGTAATTTCATCATTTGTTTTCTACAGTGGCTTTTATCTAATTTCTGTCCAATAAATATATGTTAGAACTATGAAATGAACAGACTTGCACGTAAAATAGGAATTAAAAAGGTGCACAGACCGTCATTTTTATCAGTTTTATACATTTTATGAGAATCTAAACCAGAGAGTGAATTTTACAGTGACTATTAAAGATGGTCAGCCTTTTCTCAAGGGCAGAAAGAGACCAGGGTACGGTGTCTCTGAGCAGAACTCTTCAATCCTGGCAGTGTTTTTCTTTTCTAAAGCAATATACTTGGTTTGTAGATGGTGACAAATCATGTCTATCACAGTCGAGGGTCGTCAGCAACTTGCAATCTAATGCAACACCATCAGGAAATGAGAAAGTACACAGCACACAGAAACAAACTGAACCACAGAACCAGAGGCGTGGATCACCCAGTGATCACTGGAGTGAGATTCTCACATTGAAGATTCTGTGCAGGTCCAAATACCAAAAGGAATTGATATAAGAATCCATCTAAATGCTCAAAAAGATTGGGGTAGAATTTCTTATCCCGTAATTTAGAAGTTTGAGACGTGTGAAAAGGTGGATTTATGCTGATGGGTGTGAGGCCGAGACACGAAATCCAGCCATAAAACCGAAGAAATGGCCTGATTCATTTCACCAAGTCCTCCAGTGAACCTGACCTCATTGGTCCTTTGTTCTTACACAGAGCTCATAGCTCTGAACTATCGCCCCCTACAGGCGGGAGGAATGACACGACACCACATATCGACTCATAATAAAAGCCCCTTTTAAGGCCGTTTATACTTGCTGCTGTTGAACTGGTTGCACCAAAGTGGCAAAGACTAAAATCACCACACAGTTGGGAGGGTTGCATCTTTTAGGTCACGCCGTGCGCACCTTAAAGGTTCTCCTGCGACCACTAAAGGTCAACAGGTCGTTACTGCCCTCATGCATGAGCAGCCTGTGCCGTTGTATTGGAACAAGGAGAGTTTCCCATTTTCTTTAAGTGTCTTTAATTGTCTTTGGAGGTCAGATCCTCCTAAACTCTCCCAGCGATATGAGCTCAGTTTATGTTCATGAGGTTGAGTTTTCTTGTTTATTCTTCCCTTGAAAGATGTTGAAGGAGAGCTGTGAGTCAGTCCAACACAGCAGAGGAACCTGCTGCCTTTCTTCCCTCCCCGGCTCCAGTCAGCCATGCCTTCCATGGCTGAAAAGACTCCGAAATGAGCCTCGTTCGACATTCATGTACATTTAAAAGATGCATCTAACAGCTAACCGGGTACATCAGGTTGTGATGTGCTTCAGCGGCCCGGGAGTGACCTCACTGAAAGTTCATAAGAGAGGGAAACATTTGAAATGGCTCCAAATTAGTGCGTATGAGATGAAATCTGAAACTAATGTGGCTATTAAGGCCACATTAGTCTGAAACATTGAACCAACGCCCATTAGCTGACTGCAGACCTCATAACACACTGAACTGGGCTGAGTACACTCCTCACATACAGATCTATAGCAGTGATTTGTCTTTTCTATCTTCGATTTACGCTTTTTTTCTTACCCACATGTACGGTTGTGTAGTTTTCACCGAAGACTTTTCTTTCACAACTAATTTGCTGCGGCTGCAGAGAGGAGAGTTTCTTAATGAGGCCGAGTTCTCTCGGAGATGGCAGGTGTGCACCTTTGCCAAGAAATATAGAAATGAAATGAGCAGGTCTAATGGTCACAAGCGGATTAATAGGAAGTACAAATCCAGGATGAGCGAGCCAATAATGAGAGATACAAGAGGAAAAGACATCAGCTGCTGCCTCTGTCGTCTTCATTCTAATGAATGAACAGAGGAAGAGAGATTTTACACATTTGCTTGTTTGCTTTCGTGAATATTCAGCTCGTATTATTTGAAATGGAAAGAAAAAGTTGGAAGCTGTAGTTTTGTGGGAACAGCATTTGCAGAGATGCCTTATTGTTTGAGGTGATTCCTGATGGCCTTGAATGTATTTTACATGTGAGCACAATGATTTGGTGTCACTGTGAGATCAGATGTTGGTTTAAAACCCTACGAGTCATCATCATTAGCCGTTAGCCACCTTAATGCAAACAGCTCAGGTGTGGAATGAGCTGCAGAATCTTTCTAAACCTCAAACATTTACAAGTCACAGCTCTTTAAAATGTGTTCAAATTGTTTCTCTGCTGGGGTCTTTGTTTCCTTCTGCCAACACTTAAAGCCGTTCTGACTCTGAGGAAACCAGGTGATGCAGAGTTCCAGCTGTTATTTTGTCCCATTCTTCCTTAAACAGGTCTTAAGGTGTGCAGCAGTGCGGGGGGGTGGTTGTTTCTCTGCTGGGGACAGGTCAGGACTGCAGGCAGCCAGTCCAGCACCCGTACCTCTTCTTCCTCAGCCAGGCCTTTGGACTGTGGCAGAATGTGGTTTTCCATGGTCTGCTTGAACAATGCTGGGACGTCCCAGGAAAAGATGTGGCCTTGAAGGCAGCATATGTTGCTGTAAAATCTCAGTGAGCTTTTCTGCATTAATGCTGCCGTCACAGAAGTGGAAGTGAGCTTTGCCCCCTGATCCAACCCCATACCATCACAGAGCCTGGCTGCAGGGACTGGCTGCTGACAGCAGGCTGGATGCTGCTTTTGCTCTTTGCTCCATTTCTTCCACCAAAGATGTGGAATACTGATGGGTCTGACCACAGCACACGTTTCCACCGTGTGACGGTCCATCCCAGACGCCTCCGAGCCCAGAGAAGTGGACGAGGTTAACATCAGGCTTCTTTTCTGCACAGTAAAGCTTGTGAATGGAACTCTGTATTGTGGTGCTTGACAAAGGTTTCCACAGTAATCCCTTGTCCATGTGCTTCTATCAGCTGCTGATGAAGGACGGTTCTTGATGCAGCGTCTGAGGGGTCAGAGGTCACGGGGTCCAGCTTAGGCTTGCTCCCTCGTCCTTTACACTGAAACTCCTCCAGGTTCCCTGAATGCTTTAATGATATTCTGCTCTGTAGAGGCAGAAATATGCAGATCCCTTCCAGTCTTTCTCTGAGGAACATAATTAATTTATTCCGTATTCCAAGCAGCTTATTTGCATTTCTTTATAGCATCCATTTCACTTCCTTCTTTATCCGTCCCGACATCATGCGACACTGTGAGAGCCGTGCAAAATATTGATGAGTGTTTGAGGGAATGTTGACATGAAAACAACATCTTAGAGGCAGTTTTGGGGGCGGGGCATAGGGCTTAGATGTCAAATAATTAGACATTAAACAAGACGTTGGCACTTTCCAGTGAATTTTAACTTGATGTTCATCAGCACCAACATACAGAAGATAGATTATTGGCTGATGAGGAGATGAGGAACAGGAGTATGTATAAGAAGAAGCTGAAATGTTGCAAATAAAATCCCTTTCACTTCATTTCACTTTGAATTTTTCTGCTGTTTAACCGACAGTTATCATTGTGGTCACCGTTATTCTTATCAAAAGCTCCGTAATTCACCCTAAAAGACGACACTTTTGTATTGCCCGTCACGATTGTTAAAGTATTGATTTGTGGACGTTTAAATGAAACCTTTCACAGCTGCTTTTACATGCTGACCAGGCAGTGGTGTGCACACATTTCAGCTGCTTCAGCCTCACTTTCTGGCCTGAACATTTAAGATGTAAGCTATCGGTCTGATTTACCTGCAGCTCAGCTGTTCAGATGCCATGAATACAAACCCCTCCGGCAAAACATTTGGCTCTTGTTGGATCAGAGAAACGCTGAGCATCGCTGTCATTTCCTCCCTTCTTTGTTGCTGTGAATCAGAAGGTTGTTCTGCTGTTGGACTGAAAACACTCTGAAGTCGCTCCCTGCTCCTTTCAGCATAAAGTCAAGGTCGGCAGACGTATTACGGCCCTGACAGGAGCGCCGGCCTGAGCCAGGGGAATGAGGACACGTCCGGCTGCTGGCCTCACTGCGTCCCGCTCTGTGGGCCTTTATAGCTTTATCGATCCGGGCCGAGCAGCCGAGCAGACCGGCCTATTAGAGAACACCTTGTTGGTTTCTTTTATGGTCATTCAGGAGCAGAGGTGCAGGGAGGAGAGTGAGGGGAGCCGTCATCTTCTGGCCCCAGTTTTATTTCTTTATTCAGATTTATTCATTTATTCTTGAAGGAATCTGCTAATGACTGAGCACATTCTGGGGCTAATTGTTATGAAATGTTTTTAAATTCCAGGACAGTCTGCAGATGTTAGCTTTAGCTCGGCAGATGTTTGGAAAGGTGGATCAAGTTATAGAAGAAATTAAGAGGTCCAAAAAGGACCACTTCCCAGATGTTTCTGTGTAACAAAACATTTATTTTATTAACCTTTATTTAAACAGGTAAAATCTCACTGAGACCCAGGGTCTCATTTGCAAGAGAGAACTGTTTTAAGTAGGCAGCAAAACACAAAGTTACAGATTAACTGAACGTACAAGAGACAAAAACAGGAACATATGATAATTAATAATAATAAAATTAAAGAAAAAAGGAACTAGTTAAGTGCAGAACATGTGCAGACCCCCACTGACTGTCTCACCAGGCTTCCTACAAGTCATCTGAAGTCCTCTAGTGAAATAAAAGTGGAAAACATCTGAGATATCAGTGAAATAAAAGAGGAAAACATCTGAGATATCAGTGAAATAAAAGAGGAAAACATCTGAGATATCAGTGAAATAAAAGAGGAAAACATCTGAGATATCAGTGAAATAAAAGAGGAAAACATCTGAGATATCAGTGAAATAAAAGTGGAAAACATCTGAGATATCAGTGAAATAAAAGAGGAAAACATCTGAGATATCAGTGAAATAAAAGAGGAAAACGTCTGAGATATCAGTGAAATAAAAGAGGAAAACATCTGAGATATCAGTGAAATAAAAGAGGAATACATCTGAGATATCAGTGAAATAAAAGAGGAAAACATCTGAGATATCAGTGAAATAAAAGTGGAAAACATCTGAGATATCAGTGAAATAAAAGAGGAAAACATCTGAGATATCAGTGAAATAAAAGAGGAAAACATCTGAGATATCAGTGAAATAAAAGTGGAAAACATCTGAGATATCAGTGAAATAAAAGTGGAAAACATCTGAGATATCAGTGAAATAAAAGAGGAAAACGTCTGAGATATCAGTGAAATAAAAGAGGAAAACGTCTGAGATATCAGTGAAATAAAAGAGGAAAACGTCTGAGATATCAGTGAAATAAAAGAGGAAAACATCTGAGATATCAGTGAAATAAAAGAGGAATACATCTGAGATATCAGTGAAATAAAAGAGGAAAACATCTGAGATATCAGTGAAATAAAAGAGGAAAACATCTGAGATATCAGTGAAATAAAAGAGGAAAACATCTGAGATATCAGTGAAATAAAAGAGGAAAACATCTGAGATATCAGTGAAATAAAAGAGGAAAACATCTGAGATATCAGTGAAATAAAAGAGGAAAACATCTGAGATATCAGTGAAATAAAAGAGGAAAACATCTGAGATATCAGTGAAATAAAAGAGGAAAACATCTGAGATATCAGTGAAATAAAAGTGGAAAACATCTGAGATATCAGTGAAATAAAAGAGGAAAACATCTGAGATATCAGTGAAATAAAAGTGGAAAACATCTGAGATATCAGTGAAATAAAAGTGGAAAACATCTGAGATATCAGTGAAATAAAAGTGGAAAACGTCTGAGATATCAGTGAAATAAAAGAGGAAAACGTCTGAGATATCAGTGAAATAAAAGAGGAATACGTCTGAGATATCAGTGAAATAAAAGTGGAAAACGTCTGAGATATCAGTGAAATAAAAGAGGAAAACATCTGAGATATCAGTGAAATAAAAGTGGAAAACATCTGAGATATCAGTGAAATAAAAGAGGAAAACATCTGAGATATCAGTGAAATAAAAGAGGAAAACATCTGAGATATCAGTGAAATAAAAGAGGAAAACATCTGAGATATCAGTGAAATAAAAGAGGAAAACATCTGAGATATCAGTGAAATAAAAGTGGAAAACGTCTGAGATATCAGTGAAATAAAAGAGGAAAACGTCTGAGATATCAGTGAAATAAAAGAGGAAAACATCTGAGATATCAGTGAAATAAAAGAGGAAAACATCTGAGATATCAGTGAAATAAAAGAGGAAAACATCTGAGATATCAGTGAAATAAAAGTGGAAAACATCTGAGATATCAGTGAAATAAAAGAGGAAAACATCTGAGATATCAGTGAAATAAAAGAGGAAAACGTCTGAGATATCAGTGAAATAAAAGAGGAAAACATCTGAGATATCAGTGAAATAAAAGAGGAAAACATCTGAGATATCAGTGAAATAAAAGAGGAAAACATCTGAGATATCAGTGAAATAAAAGAGGAAAACATCTGAGATATCAGTGAAATAAAAGAGGAAAACATCTGAGATATCAGTGAAATAAAAGAGGAAAACATCTGAGATATCCGAATCTTTGTAAAAGCAAGAAACATAATGTAGTTCATTACCATAAGATGATATCCAGTCCCCTCTCTTTAAACCCGTCATGTTCCTGTTTAATGTCAGCAGCTTCGGTGCACTTCCCGTAAAATATCTGCTGGCTGTGCACGAAAACTTTCCCCACAACTTGTGCTGTAATAAAGCCACAGTTTGTCAATTATAATAGTGCTTCTTCAGCAATAACACATGTCCGGTTTTCATGATGGAGTTGCAAATAGTCCCCATCATTTATCTCCTCCTGAGGGGACGACCTGTTTGCAGAGCAGTGGAGGAGGAGGAGGAGAGTTTTGGTCTTAACTGACCGATAAGACTCCCTCTGCAGCTGCTGCTCACGGCAGCCTGAACACTTCTGGTCTTTAAGACCTTTCACTGTTGATGAGGTCGTCAGCTTTAAGGAAGCGACGGTCTAATGGAACGATGATGAAATTCAGGGGATGATCACCTGAACAGTTCGCCCCCTGAGGACAGTCGTCGGCTCTCATTTGGAAACCCAGCTGCAGGGATTAGTTACATTTGCCTTCCTGGTAGGAATGATGAATCAGGTCTGTCCACTCTTGATTAATGGCTGCTCAGCTTGTAATTGTCAGGAATTCGATCTGTTCTCCCAGCTGCTGGGTCACATTGTTCACGTACAAAGACAGCGAAAGGTATCTGTCTTTGTTGCATGGACTGTTTTAACTGCAGCTTGTTGGAAATGCTCACTGCCACAGATTTGCTCGTAGATGGTTTTAATTACGTGACTCTGAGCCACTGAGCTGGCAGTTCTTCCCTTGTTTTCTTTATTCTTTTTCTAGCTGACTGTTTAAGTGTCAGATGCCCAAAACCAACATTTTTATTTCACATTTTTGAACCAGCAGACAGCACAACAATTTATTCCACCTCACCTCCACCTCACCATGTCAACTCACTCATCCATGCACTGTGAGATTTAGTTGGAACCTTTTCCAGCTTTATTCATTTGGTTTATTCTCACATTTCCTTCTGTTGCACTTCCCTCTGGTTCAGGGTTGAAGTTCCAGGTTCTAAGAGCTGGACTGATTTTCCTCAGTTCGAACGCCACCACAGAAAGACGCCATGACATCATTTTGAACCACCAGCAGGTTGTTTAGGGTTTGTTCTAATTATTTTTGGTTTTCTTTGAATTGATTTGACGCTTTTGCTCAGTGATTTTTAGACTTTTTGAAGCCAAAAGCCCAACAAAGAGCAAGTCAAAATGTCGAAGCACATGAAAATAATAACTTTAATTTATATAACTCCTTTCAAAGGAGCCACCGTCGCTTTACAAAAACAAGAACAAAGAACAAAGAAAGCAAATCTCTATTCAAATCTATGCAGAAGGACTTTTATCTAACATCTGATGGATGATGGATGGATGGAAGATGATGGATGGATGGATGGATGGATGGATGGATGGGTGGATGATGGATGGATGGATGGATGATGGAAGGATGGATGATGGAAGGATGGATGGATGGGTGGATGATGGATGGATGGATGGATGGATGGATGGATGGGTGGATGATGGATGGATGGATGGATGATGATGGAAGGATGGATGATGGATGGATGGATGGATGGATGGAAGGATGGATGGATGGGTGGATGATGGATGGATGGATGGATGGATGGATGATGGAAGGATGGATGATGGAAGGATGGATGGATGGGTGGATGATGGATGGATGGATGGATGATGGAAGGATGGATGATGGAAGGATGGATGGGTAGATGGATGGATGGATGGATGATGGATGGATGGATGGATGATGATGGAAGGATGGATGATGGATGGATGGATGGATGGATGGATGATGGAAGGATGGATGATGGAAGGATGGATGGATGGGTGGATGATGGATGGATGGATGGATGATGGAAGGATGGATGATGGAAGGATGGATGGGTAGATGGATGGATGGATGGATGATGGATGGATGATGATGGAAGGATGGATGATGGATGGATGGATGGATGGGTGGATGATGGATGGATGGATGGATGATGGAAGGATGGATGATGGATGGATGGATGGATGGGTAGATGGATGGATGGATGGATGATGATGGAAGGATGGATGATGGATGGATGGGTGGATGGATGATGATGGAAGGATGGATGATGGATGGATGGATGGATGGGTAGATGGATGGATGGATGGATGATGATGGAAGGATGGATGATGGATGGATGGATGGATGGGTGGATGATGGATGGATGGATGGATGATGGAAGGATGGATGATGGAAGGATGGATGGGTAGATGGATGGATGGATGGATGATGGATGGATGGATGGATAGATAGATGGATGGATAGATGGATGGATGATGGATGGATGGATGGATGGATGGAAGAGGATGGATGGATTGATGGATGGATGGAAGATGATGGATGGATGGATGGATGGACGGATATGGATGGATAGATGGATGGATGATGGATGGATGGATGGATGGATGGAAGAGGATGGATGGATGGATAGATAGATGGATGGAAGAGGATGGATGGATTGATGGATGGATGGAAGATGATGGATGATGGATGGATGGATGGATGGATGGATGATGGAAGGATGGATGATGGAAGGATGGATGGGTAGATGGATGGATGGATGGATGGATGATGGATGGATGGATGGATGGATGGATGGATGGATGGAAGATGATGGATGGATGGAAGATGGATGGATGGAAGATGGATGGATGGAAGATGATGGATGGATGATGGATGGATGGAAGATGATGGATGGATGGATGGATGGAAGATGATGGATGGATGATGGATGGATGGAAGATGATGGATGGATGGATGGATGGAAGATGATGGATGGATGGAAGATGATGGATGGATGGAAGATGGATGGATGGAAGATGATGGATGGATGGAAGATGGATGGATGGAAGATGATGGATGGATGGATGGATGGATGGATGGAAGATGGATGGATGGAAGATGATGGATGGATGGATGGATGGATGGATGATGGATGGATGGAAGATGATGGATGGATGGAAGATGATGGATGGATGGAAGATGGATGGATGGAAGATGATGGATGGATGGATGGATGGATGGATGATGGATGGATGGATGGATGGATGGATGGAAGATGATGGATGGATGGATTGATGGATGGATGGAAGATGATGGATGGATGGATGGACGGATGATGGATGGATGGATATGGATGGAAGATGGATGGATGGATGGATGGAAGATGGATGGATGGAAGATGATGGATGGATGGATGGATGGAAGATGATGGATGGATGGAAGATGGATGGATGGATGGATGGAAGATGATGGATGGATGGAAGATGGATGGATGGAAGATGATGGATGGATGGATGATGGATGGATGGATGGATGGATGGAGGATGATGGACGGATGGATGACGGATGGATGGATGGATGGATGGACGGATGGATGGATGGGAAACTAAGCTGAGAGATGGTCACTCAAAATTCAGTTCTTCTGTCCGATTCCTCTTTAAATGCAGGCAGTTCCATGCACTGCTGCCCCATTAGCCCCCATTAGCCCCATTAGCCCCATTAGCCCCCATTAGCCCCCATTAGCCCCATTAGCCCCCATTAGCCCCCATAAAGCTACATAAAGCTACAGACTCCTCTAATTAGTTAGTTTCCTTTCTTATCCGCGGCTGGTTTCCTGCCAGGCTGCTAAAAACGGCAGATGAGCTGTGTTTAGCTGCCGCTCCACGCCAGCCTCGTTGTTCTGCAGTTTGCTGAAGCTAATCGTGTTTGTTTGGACGTTTCTGTGACAATGTTCACAACGGAGAACGCTGGCAGCCTCCTTTATTTCCACTCGAAGTTTCTTTACGTTTCAGCGAAGACAGACGTTTCTGAACGGGAATCGGTGCCAGCTGTGGTGATAATTGCAAAGGCAGATTTATAGCTGCATGTCTGTGTTTCAGCGATAGAAGAAAACACTTCTGTTGCCAAATTAATTTTTCTTTGCTTTATCATTTAATTGGCAACAGAGCATCAACTTGAACAAACACAGAGGCAGTTTGTGCTGATATTTGACAGCAGTCTGAGTCGGAGTTTGTGGTCAAAATGGTTCTCCAGGAGTATTCCAGCTCTTGGTTTCCAGACTTCACCCTCTGAGGGAGCGTTAAACATGTTAAAAAGACTAAACTCACATTCTGTGAATGTACTGGGACTTTCTCAATAGAATTAATGGAATGAGAAGCACAGGCAGAATGCAGAAAAGCCTTTTAATTTAAAAGCACAGACCAAACACAGAGGATGTGATGTGAGCATGCAAGGAAAAGGCCAAACCGGAGCAGAATAAGCTACCAGGAAAGCTACCAACGCAGGGAAAGAAAGGTGTTGAGGTATCTCAGCTGGAAACTTGATCAACAGCAAAGAAAAACAGGAGGTCTGCAAAGAAAAGGAGCCTGAAAGAGCAGCTGTGGAGGAGAACCAGAAACAAATGAGCAGGGATGAACAATTAGAAAATAAAATGGTGGCAAACAACACATAAACCCTGACAGGCTCTTTGTCTGCCAGCCATTCAGTCAGATTAAGTGTTCTGCTTGCTTCATAAAGATGATAATGCATCAAATTGGGCTGAATTCTTCCTGAGCTCATTTTAATTTAATGTGCTTTAGTGCACGTTACATTTATGGCATTATTATGCATAAGAAAACGGGTTTGAAAGCTGCATTTTTTTCTTTGCTGGTTCCTAATTAAACCACAGTAAAGCGAGCTCGAACATCAGCTCTGAACCAGAACCTCTGTGGCCAAAGGGGAGAAAGTTGATTTGTTGTCATGGAAACAACAATCGTAAACGTATAGACTTAAGAAACTGGGAAATGCTTCCTTTTTGGGCTGGAGAGATGGATGCTGAAACAGAATGAATACAAGAAGTCCTGCTTGAGTTCCTGAGTGTATTTACTTAACTTATTAATTTATTTTAATGACTCAGCAAGAAAAGCTACTCGGCCAGATTGAGGAAAATGTATCATTTTGGTGCGTGAAAAATAAGAAAAGGACTCGAATGAATGCATGAAAGTGACCTTTTTAAGAGGAGAAGAGGTCACCGCCACCGTCTGAGGCATGGCCGTGGTAACCATGGTAACCAAACAGTTTGGCGTCAGCTCTTTGTTGTTAACTTTCTGTCGGTAACGTTTTCGTTTTTCCAGCTGAGATCACATCAGAATATTTTGTGCATTATCGACACAATATGTCATTCATTTAAAGGGGAACTCCTGTATTTTTAAACCTTATTTCTGGCATGAAATACGTTCATCTGCTCACCGAGAACAGTTTGGTGAAAGTCGGCGTCCTTCGGAAGATATTTAGATAACTGGAGATCCATATAACGGAGTGAACGGGGCTTAGAGGATGCAGCCTCTAAATAAGGCATTATCTGTCTTTATTTCACCAATACTTTAAGAAGAATGAATGAATGAACGTGTGCTATAGCTCTGTTAGCTCATAGCTGCTGTTAGCTCATAGCTCTGTTAGCTCATAGCTGCTGTTAGCTCATAGCTCTGTTAGCTCATAGCTGCTGTTATGTGGCTACTTGCAGCTATAGGAGAGCTAACGGAGGGATTTCTACACAGGCACTCTACTGGGACCACTTCATGCCAGAAATAAGGTCCAGGTTTAAAATGTTTCTTGCATTTCCCATCATGCTTTGGGAGAAACTGGAACAATCAGCGGCAGGTTTCAGCGTGCAGGTGGACTCAAAGACATTTGTTCCTCTCTCACAGTTACAGAAACACACTTTCTTCAGGTGATCAGACTCTGGAGATGACCTCAGCTGTCGTTTTGAGCTTTTAGCTTCATATCATCGATCTACTGCAACAAAGCTCTTCAACACATCGGATTAGTTGGTGAATCAGGCTTTTTCTTCCAGTTTAGCCTTTTGGCCAAGTTCCCAGATGTCTTGAAATAGTTTTCCACGTCTTCCTTTCCTCTCAGACAGATTATTGTGATTCCTCATGTGTGACATGGCAGGATATTTCTACACACTCGTCTACTGGCATGATGTCATCGATGCCCCCCCCCACCCTGCAGCACAGTTCATTCACTCCGGTAAGAACGTCCATCTTAATCAAAGTCGTCGTTCACGTCATCAAAATCTGATAAATATCCTGCCATGTTGCACAAAACTATCAGCAGCAAACTCTGTGTGAAGTTAGCCGACTGTCACAGAGCACGGAGTGAATAAACTGTGCTGCAGGGGGCGTGTGGATGAAGTGGTCCCAGTAGAGTGCCTGTGTAGAAATCCCTCTGTTAGCTCTCCTATAGCTGCAAGTAGCCACATAACAGCAGCTATGAGCTAACAGAGCTATAGCACACGTTCATTCATTCATTCTTCTTAAAGTATTGATGAAATAAAGACAGATAATGCCTTATTTAGAGGCTGCATCCTCTAAGCCCCGTTCACTCCGTTATATGGATCTCCAGTTATCTAAATATCTTCCGAAGGACGCCGACTTTCACCAAACTGTTCTCGGTGAGTAGATGAACGTATTTCATGCCAGAAATAAGGTTTAAAAATACCGGAGTTCCCCTTTAATATCATGGTTATGGTCAACAGCAGAGTAATGTGACCTCTTGGTTCCACCTTTGATAAAATAAAGAAGCTCAGGCACGTGCACTAATATGATAATTCTAGTTTTGTGTTTGGGAGCTACACGCCCCCTCATCTGAGTGTATTTGCTACAGAAACTATGGCCCATGACGAGATGATCTGCACCACTAAGACATCAGCTGCTGCCCAACTGGCCCAGAATGGATTTGTAGCCCCTTCCTCAGCTAATTTGCTCACCAAACATGAAGTTACTTCTGATTCTGTGTGCTGGAGGCTAACCTCTGAGCAGTTAGCTGTGGGATTTCAGCAGGAATCGTCTGAACTAGTGATGTGAACGTATATCTTCTCTTTTCTGTCTTCTCAAACCCCAGCTGGTCGAGGCGGATGGCCACCCTTCCTGGTTCTGGTTCTGCCAGAGGTTTCTTCCTGTTAAAGGGAGTCGTTCCTTTCCACAGTCCCTCAGGCTCAGGACGGGAGATTGGACTGAAGACACATTTCGGTGCAATCTGTTGGTTTCCTTAGCTAGGATATTAATTTTTTGAATTGGCTCCATATGAATTAATTGGATTATGATTACAATGAATTGAATTCCAATTGGCTTGAATTGGACTTTATTACTTAAGTGCCTTGAGATGACAATTGTTGTAATCTGGCGCTATATAAATAAAGTTGAATTGAATTGAATTGAATATCTCCACCCAGTCCTGTGACTTTGTGCTGCTGCAGAACGATGTGAGCCGTAAATGTCAGGGCGCTTTTCCATTCCTCATCTGTGCTCAAATGATTTCTGTGGCAATCAACGCTGCCCGAACTGCTGCTCGGCTTGGCTTTTGTGTGCTAATGCCCCCCCCCGAGGAGCCCCTGCAGGTCTGAGTGTAGCGGCTCAGTGGAGGTGGGTGTCGTGCTAATGTTGCACTTCATCCCTGAGATGATGGAACGACACGCTTTGCTTATCTAAATCTATCAATCGTGGTTGGTGATCACTGGAAAACGCTTTAAATGTAAAACCAGGCGTTTCAGGAGGGTAATAACTCCGGGTCATCCAGAAACAAATCCTTAATCTGGGGGAGTTTGCACTCTTTGAATCTTAATAAATCCTTTGACATTTGAAGTGTCGTAATAAAAGCATCGGTGCACCCATCAAACCGCCCTCCTCCACAGTCCCTCCAGCTCTCATTTCTTTCTTTATCTTGACCGAACACATTCAGAGTCTCGTTTCTTGCACACGAACATAAAGTGTCTCATAAGAGGCACCAGCAGAGCCTCGGTCTCCTGGGAGACCCCTAATCTCTGTCCCCGACATCTGAAGAGTCGTACATATACGCTGCCATGCCTTTTTTACTATGCCTGATGAGTCATAACGTGATATTTCAAGGTAGAGCTGCTCATTTTGAACACGACTGTCAGCTGCAGGAGGGCTCAGCGGGGGGTCCTTTTCTGTGGCGTGGCGTGCTCTCGCTGCTTCTGCCTGGATTTCTGCCACAGTATAAAAACTTGTCCTGTTTGGTTAACGAGTAGAAATACAGCTGAAAGAGCTATTATTTAGCCTTTTAACTTATGGAATAGAATAAAATTGCCTGTTTCTCACTTCTTTCAGACATGAGAGAGGCAGGATGCAGGATATTTTCCATTCATGTGATTGGACAGTCACAAAATGAGGTGGAATATGGCGCATTTTATCGAATCTGTGGCCTTTTTTTGTCATTTTGCCCTAAAACTTGAGTTTGAGCTGACAAAGGAAGAGCATTGTGTTGAAATGTAAGTGGATGGTCGTATAGAAATAGTGTTTATCAGGCAGAGAAGAAGCTTCCGCTGCGACTTTGTCTCATTTGGCTGCAGCAGGTTGTTGTGAGGAAGAACCACCGCTGTTACGTGTTAAACATCCCATCATATGTCAGATAAACTTCTGCTGTGGCTGCAGCCTTCCACACAGGTTGAAACAGAACAGATTTCCATCCCAAAATGTCACGGAAAAGCTCAACGAGGGGCATTCACACCAACTCACAGTTCAGATCAGAGGCAGGTCTGCAAGGCGCTCTTTATTATGGGCAAAAGCACTTTTGTAACCTTTGTTTTTTTAGTTAAAGTGTCTCATCTCGTGCCATTTTAATCATTTTCCTGTTTTCAGTGCTGAAATCGGTGAAAGACGAGCTTTAATTTGAGGTTTTTAAGCTGGTGCCGTGTCATATGTTGTCCCAAACATTGTGATGGTTGTTTGTCCGTCTCTCAGAAATTACTCTCACTAATTCACTTCCCAATTAATGCCTAATAGACCAGTTAAAATCTGCCTGTCAGGCTGAAAATCAGCTGATTCTGATCACATGATCGGTGCAAATCTAAACCATGAGCCGGTCCCGGGTGTCTCCCTGCCTCTCAGCAGGTGGGAAAAACTGCTCCCCTTTAATGTCTTTTGGAATAATAGCCTAATTTCTGGTTATTACAGTAATGTGCTTCGTGTTTTCTCAGGGATGGTGGCTGCAGAACACTTTTATGACCTGCAGAGCCTTTTGTTTCTTGGCAGTGCAACAAGCTGCATAAGCAGTCCTCTGACAGCTTGCTGTACACCTGACCTTCACAAGTGCTTTGCCCGTCATTTTGGTGAGAGATGCTGCTTTGTTGATGAAGAATGGTCTCAGAATGATGCTGAGGATAGACGTCTCAGAGCCATCTTTCTTCCTGGTGCAACATCCTTTTTTTTTTTTTCAATTTAAACACAATCTAAAGTCAAACAAACAGGTGTTAAAAACCTGTAGAAAAATAATCAACATTTGATTTGATAAACGAGGACTTTTCCAACTATTTCACATGCAAACAACCAAGCTGCAGAAGAAAAGTTTAATTTTCTTTGTTATTTCCAAAGCTTCTCCGGGTCTCCTCCAGATTTACATACCCAGTTATTTTCTCTGTACCCAGTTTAAACGCCGGCCGTCTGTTCCGAGAGCTCAAACCGAACCGGGAAAAGGGCGTTTGAATATTTAGCTCAAATATGAGCGGCTACAAAACCCCTTTAAATTGCTGGTCTCAGATCAGTGAAGTACCACGTTGAACATGGTGCGTTCACAGTTGGTGCGTTCACTGTTTCACTGTACGTGGTGCGTTCAGTTGCACGTGGTGCGTTCAGTTGCACGTGGTGCGTTCACTGTTTCACTGTACGTGGTGCGTTCAGTTGCACGTGGTGCGTTCAGTTGCACGTGGTGCGTTCAGTTGCACGTGGTGCGTTCAGTTGCACGTGGTGCGTTCACTGTTGCACTGTACGTGGTGCGTTCAGTTGCACGTGGTGCGTTCAGTTGCACGTGGTGCGTTCAGTTGCACGTGGTGCGTTCACTGTTGTACTGTACGTGGTGCATTCAGTTGCACGTGGTGCGTTCAGTTGCACGTGGTGCGTTCAGTTGCACGTGGTACGTTCACTGTTGCACGTGGTGCGTTCAGTTGCACGTGGTGCGTTCAGTTGCACGTGGTGCGTTCACTGTTGCACGTGGTGCGTTCAGTTGCACGTGGTGCGTTCAGTTGCACGTGGTGCGTTCACTGTTCCACGTGGTGCGTTCACTGTTGCACGTGGTGCGTTCTGTTGCACGTGGTGCGTTCAGTTGCACGTGGTGCATTCAGTTGCACGTGGTGCGTTCACTGTTGCACGTGGTGCGTTCACTGTTGCACGTGGTGCGTTCACTGTTGCACTGTACGTGGTGCGTTCAGTTGCACGTGGTGCGTTCACTGACACACCAACACAGCCACTTGTCTTTGGTCTGATGTTTCACTTTGAGTAAAGAAAGAACTTAAAAACTAGTTTTCTGTATAAACCTTTAAGGGAAAAGGTAAACCACAGAATATTAATTTATCAAAACAATACGTACAAAAGATGTTTTATAAATAGAAGATTATAGTTCTGAGAGAGAAAATTTGAACTGACACACCGGGCCTTTCAGAAAATCAGAAATTGTAGTCTTATTAAAAAAAAAAGTTGTGGAATCTCTGAAATAAAAGGGAAAAAAGAGGCTTTTTCTTCCGCTTTCATGATTAAAATGAGCCTCATTATTTAACATGTTGGTTAAACTAATAGTTTCTGGTGGGAGATTCTTAATCTGTTGCTCCACCTTAATGCACATTTACCTCAGTCTCTCCTCTGCATCACTGAACCATCCGTGCAGCCGACCTGCAGAAACTTTACGCCATAAGTCAGTGGCAGGCATACGGCACACTGACAGGCACAAATTGATTGGTAAGAATGTTTCTGCAGTGATCAGAGAAAACACTGTTGGACAGATTAATTAGTTACACTCAGCTTGCTGCTGTGGCTGATAACACTGCAGGGCCTGCTGAGTCAGACCAGTTTTTACTTGCTAGAACCAGCAAGAAAACAGAAAATAAAGCAATGGTGTGTGTGTCAGAAGGAAAATGCTCTCGATTTTATTCAGAGAAGGAAATTCAGCGACAGCAGGAGGAAATGTGATGTGAATGACAGGAACCAGATATCCAGTGCAACAGGGAAATGAGATGCTGTAAGTCACCTTGATAGGGAAAAGAAGAGCATATCATGTCACTGCGAGGGCTAATTCCCCACTGAGCATGTGCAGAAGCGCTACAGGATGTCCGACATTGACCTGCCTCCTGGAACAGGTTGTTCTCGCTGTGCCTGAGAGAATAATGAAGTAATCTTTGCTCCGTCTGTTATTCTGAGAGGAGTAAGAAAAATGAGCTCAATGTGACTGTTAAAGTGAGGAAATTAAGAGGATGAACACATCTGCTGCAGATGTGCAGATATCTGCATTTTTGGTTCATGTTTCCTGTCTGAACTAAGACTAAGACTTCTGCTTGCAGGGTATCTGCGGGGTATTAAAAAGTCTTAAAAGGCCTTAAAATGTATAAAATTATCTTAAAATTTCATAAAATGTCTTAATTGCGATTTTTGAAAGGTCTTAAAAATGTATTAACGTTACTTTTATTTAAAATAAATGCAGTATTAAAAATAAATGCAAGTATTGAAAAGTCTTAAAATGTCTAAAATCATCTTAAAATTTCATAAAATGTCTTAAATGCGATTTTTGAAAGGTCTTAAAAATGTATTAACGTTACTTTTATTTAAAATAAATGCAGTATTAAAAATAAATGCAGTATTAAAAAGTCTTAAAATGCCTAAAATCCAATAATTTGACTTGAAGGCCTTAAAATGTACGAAAATATCTTAAAATTTCATAAAATGTCTTAAATGCGATATTTGAAAGGTCTTAAAAATGTATTAACGTTACTTTTATTTAAAATAAATGCTGTATTAAAAAGTCTTAAAATGTCTAAGATCCAATAATTTGACTTGAAGGCCTTAAAATGTACGAAATTATCTTAAAATTTCATGAAATGTCTTGAATGCGATTTTTGAAAGGTCTTAAAAATGTATTAACGTTACTTTTATTTAAAACAAATGCAGAAACTTCAGTTTTGCTTTTAATAATTTAGATTTCTGAGGAGCTATGACAACAAAACAGAACTAAAGTACCTGAGCACCCCGGTGTAGGTGCCAGATCTGCTCGGGGCCCTGCGCCTATTGGCTGGACGTTGGCACGATGACGTAAGGGAATGTGATTGGTCCGGACAACTTACTGAAGAGGTTAAAAAAAACATGGATGGCTTTCACAAAGAAATCCAGCATTATCTTTCGAAAGGGACTTCACCCCGAGCACATCTGATTCTTATGAAATGGGACGCAATGTAGTTTGTAATAAAGTTGGAGTTTCTAAAAAATACTTCATTCATAAAATTTAAATAGTGGGGTAAACGTAAACCACAGGCGCAGGGCCCCGAGCAGATCTGGTAACCCGAGCACATCGAGCACAACTCGTGAGTGTGTTGGCGTGCGCCATCTTGCTTCCGCTATTGCTCCGTTGCGGTGTTTTAATGAAGCGGGGGCGGCAGGTGTTCACACCCAGGGCACGTGTCTCTGGTCCGTGTGCGCCGTTACGACACACGTAAACTCAGATCTGACCGCATATATTCTGCCATAGCAACAAGCTGCTGTTGCATAGCGACGTCCCGTTAACGGTCTATTTTCCTCTGGATTCCGCTCAGGAAACGAGTCTGACGCTACGTGCACTGACACACGCACGAAATTGATGAGAAACCCTGACGTGATGATGTTGGTACACAAAGTAAAATCCTGTTACTGTAGTTACTGTATTTTCTTCTCCTTTAATATGTCCCTTCACAATCCACTTCTTCTTCTTTTTTTTTTTATTAACCTTTATTTAAACAGGTAAAATCTCACTGAGACCCAGGGTCTCATTTGCAAGAGAGAACTGTTTTAAGTAGGCAGCAAAACACAAAGTTACAGATTAACTGAACGTACAAGAGACAAAAACAGGAACATATGATGATTAATAATAATAAAATTAAAGAAAAAAGGAACTAGTTAAGTACAGAACATGTCCTCCACTCACTTCGTTTACATACAAGTGTTGCAATTAAAAAATTAAAGGGGGCGGGGCTAATCTCCAAAGTTAACAGTGGAACAAACATTAGTTCACAATAGAAGCTTCTGGTTTTTTTAAGTTAGGTTCAGCATTTTGTATTCTAATGTAAAAGAGCTGTAAAAAAAAAACAAAAAAATCCTCAACTTTCGTTTCCTTGGTGCCTTTTGTACTTTTTTGCCAGTATGGTTGTGAAATGGGTCTTAAAAAGTCTTGAATTTGACTTGTTGAAACCTGCAGAGACCCTGTGCTTGTGTGACTTTGACAAAGTAAAATAAAAGTGGGATCTGACCTTGAGTGGGGAACCTGTAATGAGCGCTGGATCTGAAGGGAAAGCTCTGCTGCTGACTCTCAAACACTGAGCTCCTGTTTTCGGGCACAGCTGAGGCTGCACAGTCAGCTCTGTGTTGTCTCACTGGGACATTGTGCTCAAACCTCTCCTACTATGGGATGCTATCCTTCATCTCACGGGGTCCCCCAAGCTGTAATGTAACCGTTGACATGGCAACAAGGAAAATGTTGGCAAAACTTCCTGCCATGAAATACATTTGTGTGTTTTAACGACTAAGCTTGATGTTTCCTCATATTAAACAAGTGCTGTTAAGGTGTAATGAGGCAGTAAAACAGCAGAGCGAACAAGCCGATATGAAGCCATTACAGGTGGAGCAGGTGAAGATTTAATGCTGCATTCAGTGTCTTTACGGAACTTTTTTATATAACTGCTGTGACACTAATCTCATTGAGACCTCGTTCAAATCTATCAATTTAACGACAGATTTGTTCCAAAGATGGTCATCAATACGAAACCTACAATGTTTAAATAAAGAATAAACAAAAATCCTCATTAAGTCTTTGAGTTGTTGTGAAATTATTGTTTGTTTCTCAAAATGTGTTTCATATATAAAACAGAATTAAGGCTTAATAGAGTCATTGCGCCTCATTATTACAGACTTTAAAGGCTCTTCACTGAACCAATGACCCTGCAGGCTGCTAAAATAATACCACTCTACTCCCTCAGTTAAAGTTCACGTCTCTGGACCATGATGCATTTAAAGAAATGCAGCTGTTGTCATGTAAATGGGTCCTTTTTAAAAAGAGCAGTAAAAGGGTAAACTGTCCGATCAGCTCTTCTTTATTGGGCCTTAATGAAGATTAAACTAAATGTTACCTCGTCTGGGAAATCTTCCCATAAACAGTAACTCACCGCTCCAAATGACCAGAGGAGGAGCAACTGTTCTGAGACGTGTTCACAAGCATTGATGAAGGTCACATGGAGGCAGACACACAGATTTCTGATGGATTTCTTTACTGCACTTGAACGTGTTTTATAGTAAATGCATAGTGGCTGCTGGTGTGGCCCCTTTAAAGGGGAATTCTGGTATTTCTAAACCTCTGATTACTTCTAAATTACGTAATTTGCATGTGTCCAGACAGGTTTGACTTGCTTAAAGGGGAACTCCGGTGTTTTTAAACCTTATTTCTGGCATGAAATACGTTCATCTACTCACTGAGAACAGTTTGGTGAAAGTCGGCGTCCTTTGGAAGGTGTTTAGATAACTGGAGATCCATATAACGGAGTGAACGGGGCTTAGAGGATGCAGCCTCTAAATAAGGCATTATCTGTCTTTATTTCACCAATACTTTAAGAAGAATGAATGAATGAACGTGTGCTATAGCTCTGTTAGCTCATAGCTGCTGTTATGTGGCTACTTGCAGCTATAGGAGAGCTAACGGAGGGATTTCTACCCAGGCACTCTACTGGGACCACTTCATCCACACGCCCCCCTGCAGCACAGCTTATTCACTCCGTGCTCTGTGACAGTCGGCTAACTTCACACAGAGTTTGCTGCTGATAGTTTTGTGAAACATGGCAGGATATTTATCAGATTTTGACAACGTGAACGAGGACTTTGAGTAAGATGGACGTTCTTACCGGAGTGAATGAGCTGTGCTGCAGGGTGGGGGGGGGCATCGATGACATCACAGCCAGTAGACGAGCGTGCAGAAATATCCTGCCATGTCACACATGAGGAATCACAATAATCTGTCTGAGAGGAAAGGAAGACGTGGAAAACTATTTCAAGACTTCTGGGAACTTGGCCAAAAGGCTAAACTGGAAGAAAAAGCCTGATTCAGCCGATGTGTTGGTCACATTTTGAAGAACTTTGTTGCAGTAGATCGATGATATGAAGCTAAAAGCTCAAAACGACAGCTGAGGTCATCTCCAGAGTCTGATCACCTGAAGAAAGTGTGTTTCTGTAACTGTGAGAGAGGAACAAATGTCTTTGAGTCCACCTGCACGCTGAAACCTGCTGCTGATTGTTCCAGTTTCTCCCAAAGCATGATGGGAAATGCAAGAAACTTTTTAAACCTGGACCTTATTTCTGGCATGAAGTGGTCCCAGTAGAGTGCCTGTGTAGAAATCCCTCCGTTAGCTCTCCTATAGCTGCAAGTAGCCACATAACAGCAGCTATGAGCTAACAGAGCTATAGCACACGTTCATTCATTCATTCTTCTTAAAGTATTGGTGAAATAAAGACAGATAATGCCTTATTTAGAGGCTGCATCCTCTAAGCCCAGTTCACTCCGTTATATGGATCTCCAGTTATCTAAATATCTTCAGAAGGACGCTGACTTTCACCAAACTGTTCTCGGTGAGTAGATGAACGTATTTCATGCCAGAAATAAGGTTTAAAAACACCGGAGTTCCCCTTTAAGAGCGGGCCTCACTGGATGTCTGGATTTCACATTGCTGCCGAAAACCTGAGTCAGTCAACATAAAAGTAGCAGCTCATTATATTTATGCCGACAGCATCCAGTCTTCAGCCCAATCAGACCTCATTAGACAGAGGATGCCAACAGGCCTCTTCGCTGCAGGGGTCGTGTCAGTATCTGTGGAAAACAGACCTAATCAAGACGGTGGGTCTGCTGGATACCGTTGTCAGGCTGAAGTGTGGAAATATTCTAAAATATTTCACGAAAGCTTTGGTTCATGCGTGTAAACACCAATAGAGTTGATGAATAATCTAATTTATATCAACAAATCACGTCTATAGCCATGATTACAGGCTTTTATCGCCTCAAACGGCTGAGAATCTCCAGTGTTCTCCGCTTCCTCTTCATGTAGAAAGTCACCCAAAGCCTGGCTCATTTTTTAAAAAGTTGCCACCAAAGTGCTCCAACTTTCCACTGAATGTCTTGAAAGTCAGATTTGTAGTTCTTGTGTCGTCTTGGCAACGATTCGCCTTGGCTTTAGCCTCGGAGGAGGAACTCCACCACGGTTAGGGTCACCTGATTATCCACTGCCTCAAACTCAGCAGCTTTGTTTCTGCTTGGCTTTTCCTGCAGCAGCGACGCTCTCTGGCATCAGAATGGAGTCATTCCCACACGTCCTGCCCATCCTTTTCAGCTTCAGTGACTTTTGTTTTCATCGTAGACACACTGGAGGAGAATGGTGGCTTATTAATGTGTGTTTTTACCTTGACAGCTCCTCAAAAATCACTGAGAAACATTAATGGAGGGGTATAGGTGTAAAGAAAGCCAACCAAACATGTATTTTTCTCTCCCTTTCCTGCTTTCTTGATTTCTGTTGCTGCTCTTCACCCTCTTCGTGCCCATAAGAGCTTGAATAGAAGCAGCGGGGAGAGAGCAGATAACACCCAGTTCTTGTACTTGTAAATCATCACAGACAGAAACAATTTCCTCGGTCTTGATTGGGAGATGCTGGTGCAGAAACCCGACTCCCAGGAGCTCACGGTGGACGTCCCAAAGCTTCCCCCCGCAGCTCCCTTTCTTATCATCTCTTGTTGCCTCTGAAGAAATCTGATCGTTCAGAAGCAGGCACACAGTCTCTGATGTTCACTCTCAGTTTACTCCACTCTTTGTTCTACACCTTTACTCCATCTGTGATAATGGCCTGCTGCTATTGGCTGAGCCTAACCTCCGGGGGCCTATCAGAGCTCAGGGCTGCCTGGGGAGCGCTGGGCTAAATGCTCTGATGCACTCTGGGCGGTCCACTGGGAACTTATTCTTTCCTGTGGTGGGATTCTGTGGGTGTTTGTTTGCAGGTGTGTTTTATGCACAGAAGGTGATTCCTGGTGCTGTTTTCTCCCAGCTGCTGCTCATGCTGAATTATCAGTGACGTAAAACCAAAGAAAAGCTGGAAGATGGAGAGAAATATTAGCAGGATGATGGAAAAGTGAGGTTTCCAGGCAGTAAAAGATGTATATATTTATATATTACCAGGAAAACAGATGCAGTGATGGATTGAAATGTGTGTAAAGATGAGTGTAAATACAGAACCAGAGTTTTTTTTATCAGTTCTAAGCAGCTTTAAAGTGAATCTCTGGTCTGAGCTCCTTTATTCTCCAACACAGCCTGAACCCTCTGAGACAAGCTTTCTGTCATTTCTTTAAGGAGTCTTCAGGAATAGTTCTCCAGGCTTCTTGAAGGACATCCCAAAGCTCTTCTTTGGATGTGGGCTGCCTTTTGTTCCGTTCTCTGTCAGATGATCCCACACTGCTTCAATAATGTTGAGGTCCGGGCTCTGGGGAGGATTCATCCCTCCATAAGACCTGTTGCCACTGATTTTCAGTCCACTTCTTGTGTCATTTGGCACAGCTCAGCCTTTTCTCCCTGTTTCCCTTCCTTAAGAACGGCTTCTTGACAGCCACCCTTCCATGGAGACCATTTCTGATGAGGCTTGGGCCAACAGTAGATGGATCAGCTGAAGGTCCAGATGCATCTCTCAGGTCCTGTCAGGTCACAGCTGGATTTTTTCCTCTTTCTTAAGGACATCACTTTCAGATCCTGTTCATCTGCTGGAGATATTTTTTTAGGCCTGACACTTCTTCTTTTGTCCTCCACTTGTCCAGTTTCCTCAAATGTTTTAAGGACACACTGCACACCATGCTGAGATATGCCAAGTTTTCAGCTAATAGCTCTTTGGGAATCACCTTGTTGCTGCAGAAATCCTATTTTCTGTCTGTCAAACTGTGTTTTCTTTGCTGTTTTTCATAGATGCAGCTAAAGAAATGGGAACAAATGATGTGTCTTTGTGACAAAGTGCCTAAAGATCCAGTTTAAAATGGCTTCTTTGCTAAGTTTGCTGGTTCATCCCTTGAGTTAGGAGCCTTTTTCCTGCCTGAATGCTTCAAAGGTCAGAGTTAAGTTGCAGCAGGTTCCTATCTCAGGATCTAGAGTCTAAGTCCTCCAACCCAAAAGCTCAGCCTTTTCTCCCTGTTTCCCTTCCTTAAAGGAGACACTTGTTGGCACAATTCCTTTCAGTCTAATTTAAATATCTGACGTATGTTGCTTAAGATATCTGCTGTCTTCTCAGCCCTGAACAGGTTAATGCAGAGGCCATCCTCCACTTAACCTCTGTCTCTACATCTGAATAAAGTTACTTTATTGATCCCATGAGGGAAGTTGTTTAACACTGTGGAGATATAATTCATCAGTAACAGCAAGCGAAGCTTTCTTAACAGTAATGGACCAAGAAGGAAATGTATACAGCATAAATAATGTGTGTTTGCCATATTTTACTGTCTAACCGTACCGTATGATATGCTTCAGGACCTTTTATATTTATTAAAAACTACAGACGCATTGTTTACCTGAACGTTGCAGATGAGACGGACCAGAGGACACGGTTCAACTGCTGCCATAGCAAGAGCCTTATTGGACACTTTAACCTCACAGCTGAGCGTTTTCCTAATTACAGGATGTAGATATTCAGCTAAAATCTTCAACTAAAACTAACTATTTTCACTCTGTCTGAAACGGAGATGTTAGGTTTTCTCTGCCAGGCTAACTGCATGTTGGAGCTGTTTCTGATTCTTTATTTTCTTCCCGTTGGAGAGGGAATAGAGCAGTGGAATGATTGGATTTAAAAGCTATTTCATCAACTCAAGGCTGTTGGTTTCTCTGCTGTCTTTTAAAATCATTTTAATATCGGGATAAAACTACAACGCGGATGAACCAATGAAGGACATTTTCGCTGAAAACATGGTTAACGAGCAGTTTTCTATCCATTTTATGAGCTACTCACATCATTAACTGACAGGTTTTCAGGATTAAATGGACTGAAAATCCAAGTGAAAATGATTTTACGACAACTCATTTGTTTTAAACAATAAATATATTTATTCAGCACAAAGCAAGTTGATTTCTGAACTCCAAGCTGTTGCTTGTGCTGATAAAAAACTCAGTTAGAACAATTTAAGCAGTATTTCGTCTTCAACATTCAAAGTCAGCTGCGTTTTCCAGCTTTTGCTGAATGCTTCGGTCTTTAAATCAGGTCTGAATCTCTTGGATTTGGTGGAGACGATGAGGTCAGATTGGAGGCTACGTTGATAAATGAAGAATTTTTAATTTTACCGGCACAAAGGATCTGCAGATCTGCATAGAAAGAGCGACTGCACTGCGACAAACTGGACAAACGTCCTGTCACAAACAGATCTGCGATGCATTTCCACTCCGGCAGCAAAGTCTTCAAAGTGCAGCCCACCGCCCTGTGATGTGTGCTGTGGGGACTGGCCTCAAGAAGCAAAATAACTTGCATCATCTGTGATGATGATCAATCCAGAGAGAGGAGTCAATATAACCAATGAGCTGTATGTGAGAGAAACGGGCAGCTATGGACCGGATGGTTGGGCTGGAGCATCACCTTCCCACAGACGCATCAGTCCAACATGAGGGTTATCCGGGGGCTCTGGCATACAACTCTGTTCAGAAATACCTTCAGAGCTCTTCTAAACACACGTCCCCCCTCTGTTCATTGAGCTCCTCTGGCTGCCCTTAGCCGCCTGCATCAGATCCAAGTCCCTGATGTTAGCTACAAAGAGCTTAATGGAACGGCTCCATCTCCTTGAATGCTCTTGCAAAGGCTTCTGTCCCAACTGGGTCCCTCCGTTGGTCCCAGGATTGTCGTCTAGCAGCTCCTACACCACGCCTAAGACAATCCAAACTCTGTTCATGTGTCGTCCCACGATGGTGGAATGACCTACCGAGCGCTACCAGAAGCTTTCATGCTAACACAAGTGATAGCTTTCATGCTAACACAAGTGATAGCTTTCATGCTAACACAAGTGATAGCTTTCATGCTAACACAAACACATCATAAACATGGGGTTCAGTGTCATGCCCAAGGACGCATCAAGCTGCCGACCTTCGACCCCTCGAACAGCGGAGCCACAGCTGTCCCTGAGTTTGCTGCAGAAGTTAAAATTGTTTCTCCAAGGTGACAGAAGATGAGTCGGATCCATCTGCCCCCCCCTCCCTCATATACATTGGGCTGTTGCATGATAAAGCCAAAGTTCTTCTGTCAATACAAAGTTGATGAGGCAACTTTTGTGACTCTTCTCTCTGCTCGCCGGCTGTTTTCAGTCTGATTTAGCAGTAAACTCGTGCATCTTCTCCATTTCCCTCTTGTGGATGTCCACCACAGCTGGAACTTCCTGTGGTTTATTTCCAGTTAGAACAACTACTTCGTCTGAATTCCAGCCACTAGCGATGTAGCACAGGCTTGTTTCTCCATGGTGGAGCTCACTATAACTTCTTTTGTGACATATATGGGGAGATATAATGAACTGTAAACCCACCTTTAGCTGCACTCCTGCCTTCACCTCATGTCCTCCATCCCAGCATCTCCTCTGGTTTGCTGTTAGCTTGCAGCCGACACTCTCTGTGACTCTCGCTGTGATGCAGGAGGAGGCCTCGCAGCGAGCCTGCGTGGGATCTGATGTGTTGTGGTTCTGATTACAGTCCCAGCACTTCCATCTCTTTAAATTTACCCCCTGACTGCTGACAAACCCCCACCTCCTCTATCCATCTGCCCCCCCCTCACTCCCTCATATACATTGGGCTGTTGCATGATAAAGCCAAAGTTCTTCTGTCAATACAAAGTTGATGAGGCGCCTTTTGTGACTCTTCTCTCTGCTCGCCGGCTGTTTTCAGTCTGATTTAGCAGTAAACTCGTGCATCTTCTCCATTTTCCTCTTGTGGATGTCCACCACAGCTGGAACTTCCTGTGGTTTCTTTCCAGTTAGAAACTCCTTCTTCTGAATTCCAGCCACTAGCGATGTAGCACAGACTTGTTTCGCCATGGTGGAGCTCACTATAACTTCTTTTGTGACATAAATCGAACAGCTGAGCCACAGCTGTCCCTGAGTTTGCTGCAGAAGTTAAAATTGTTTCTCCAAGGTGACAGAAGAGGAGTCGGAGCCATCTGCCCCCCCCCCCCCCCCCCCCCCTCTCCCTCATATATATTTGGCTGTTGGCTGATAAAGCCAAAGTTCTTCTGTGAATACAAAGTTAATGAGACAACTTTTGTGAGTCTTTTCTCTGCTGTTTTCAGTCTGATTTAGCAGTAAACTCGTGCATCTTCTCCATTTCCCTCTTGTGGATGTCCACCACAGCTGGAACTTCCTGTGGTTTGTTTCCAGTTAGAACAACTCCTTCTGAATTCCAGCCACTAGCGATGTAGCACAGACTTGTTTCTCCACGGTGGAGCTCACTATAACTTCTTTTCTGACATAAATGGGGAGATATAATGAGCTGTAAACCCACCTTTAGCTGCACTCCTGCCTTCACCTCATGTCCTCCATCCCAGCATCTCCTCTGGTTTGCTGTTAGCTTGCAGCCGACACTCTCTGTGACTCTCGCTGTGATGCAGGAGGAGGCCTCACAGCGAGCCTGCGCGGGATCTGATGTGTTGTGGTTCTGATTACAGTCCCAGCACTTCCATCTCTTTAAATTTACCCCCTGACTGCTGACAAACCCCCACCTCCTCTACCCGTCTGCCCCCCCGCTCCGTCTTATTTACTTTGGGTGGAGATGCAACACGAGGCGGGCTTCTGATGCCCTCCCAGCTTGCAGCATCTCACCACTTCTGTCAGTCACAATTCATCACTTTCCCCATTTCTCTGATGCCTTCCATCTCCTGCTTCCTCTTTGTATTTCTTTATTTTCTGAGGGTTAGATATGAGTCCGAGGTGGAGCTGACGGCGCCTCCGTGCAGATTGCAGCGTCCCACCATTCATTTCACGTGTTTCGCCCTCTCTGCTCACGCTGCATCCTTCCGTCTGAGTTTCCCACGATGATTTATGTGCGCGGGATGTGAAATGAGAATTAGCTTTGCCTAAGTGATCTTGTGGTGTTGATTGCAGCATCCCACCTCCTCTCTCCAGCTGAATGTATTATTAGTTGATGATATGCAGGCCCACTTCTTCTGCCCACTCTAGTTTTTTACTTCTTTTAACAGCATTTTCTTTTCGATTCAAGGTTCTTGTTTAATTCTAATGATAATGAAACTGTTTTACCAAAGAAGCACAAAGTTTACACAAATATTTACACTAATCTAGAAAATCTATTGTCAGTGAACCATAGACAGTTTCACACCACTACATGGACATGGATCCAATCCATCATTTAAAAGGCCATCTATGCACATTTCATCAATAACTCACCAGTTTCCCCCCCGTCCAGTTGAGATCTGTCTTTTAAAATGACTGAATTTATCTTTTCTTTATTATATTATCTGTTTGTTGCACGTGCAACAACTTAATTCAATTAAATTTTATTTATATAGCGCCAGATTACAACAATTGTCATCTCAAGGCACTTAAGTAATAAAGTCCAATTCAAGCCAATTGGAATTCAATTCATTGTAATCATAATCCAATTAATTCATATGGAGCCAATTAAAAAATAATATCCGAGCTAAGGAAACCAACAGATTGGACCGAAACTTGTCTTCAGTCCAATCTCCCGTCCTGAGCCTGAGGGACTGTGGAAAGGAACGACTCCCTTTAACAGGAAGAAACCTCTGGCAGAACCAGAACCAGAACCAGGAAGAAACCTCTGGCAGAACCAGAACCAGAACCAGGAAGAAACCTCTGGCAGAACCAGAACCAGGAAGAAACCTCTGGCAGAACCAAGAAGAAACCTCTGGCAGAACCAGAACCAGGAAGAAACCTCTGGCAGAACCAGGAAGAAACCTCTGGCAGAACCAGAACCAGGAAGAAACCTCTGGTAGAACCAGGAAGAAACCTCTGGCAGAACCAGACTCAGGAAGAAACCTCTGGCAGAACCAGAACCAGGAAGAAACCTCTGGCAGAACCAGAACCAGGAAGAAACCTCTGGCAGAACCAGAACCAGGAAGAAACCTCTGGCAGAACCAGAACCAGGAAGGGTGTCCATCCGCCTGGACCAGCTGGGGTTTTAGAAGACAGAAAAGAGGGAAAAGAGGGGGGAAAAACACCATAACGCCATTCAAAGGATACCTGCTGGAACAGGAACTTTAGCATCTGAGTGAATAAGATAGATGGAGTCCAACCCTGAAGTGGATTAAACTGTGTGAAAATGGATGGAAGTGGCTGAATGGTCCAGAAACAAGATGATGAAATGATCATTTATATGTAAACCAAAACCAGGAAGCCGTGACCTCAGAGGTTTTTTGTGTTGTTTTGTTGCATATTAAGAGACAGAAATGCTGTTCTTTCATTTGTCCTTTGAGCTTCTGTGCATTTATTTCTCTTTTTGGTCAAACTGGAGCTCATTAGTCTGGATGTAAAGTAGGAACTAAGGTGTCCATCTGAGCTGTAACAGAGTTGTGTTTCATGCATTCCTCACTGTGTTATTCATGGCTGCAGACGGTGCGTTTGTCTCTGATTATCCCTGCAACATGTCTGAAATAACAAACACGCATGCACTCTCACATGGCTGCACAGCTACACACACACAGCCCATGCCATCTGTTGGATCTCCGTAGATTAGCCTGCTGGTGGGAGCCGCCTCGTGCATTTTACACTCTCACACACACACTCAAGCAGGGATGTGCTGGTGTCTCGGGGTCCGTGTGTGATGAGGTGTCAAAGTGTTTTGCTTCACCTGCCAAGTATCTCTTTGTCTGTCCTCCCCCATCACCTTCATCTCTCTTTCCACCCGTCTCTCCGTCCTCATTTAACTCTCATTTACCAAACCTGTTTTACCAAAACCTGTCCATGGATCTGCTTCCTGTCCAGATGAGTAACTTTTCTGGAAAAGGAGACCTCAGTTTTTTCCAGTCCAGTTTGTGAGCGTCTGTGTTTTCAGGGTGTGTTGGTCGGGGGAGTTTCTGAAGAAACCTGCAGGAGTGGTTCTTGTTAGGGTTAAACCAGCTGTCCAGGTCTTTCCTCCTTTACCTGATGACATTCACCAGAATGACTTCAAACGCTAACCTATGGGACTGGATAGTGTAGCAGTGAGATTTTCACCTTTCATGTGAGTGATCTGGGTTCAAATCCCCTGCATGAAAGGTACTACCTCCAGTAGGCGTGTCAGCTGACCAGAGATCTGACTAAAAGCATGTCAGCTGACCAAAGATCTGACTAAAAGCGTGTCGGCTGACCAAAGATCTGACTAAAAGCGTGTCGGCTGACCAAAGATCTGACTAAAAGCGTGTCAGCTGACCAAAGATCTGACTAAAAGCGTGTCAGCTGACCAAAGATCTGACTAAAAGCGTGTCAGCTGACCAAAGATCTGATGAAAAGCGTGTCAGCTGACCAGAGATCTGACTAAAAGCGTGTCAGCTGACCAAAGATCTGACTAAAAGCGTGTCAGCTGACCAAAGATCTGACGAAAAGCGTGTCAGCTGACCAGAGATCTGACTAAAAGCGTGTCAGCTGACCAAAGATCTGACTAAAAGCGTGTCAGCTGACCAGAGATCTGACTAAAAGCGTGTCAGCTGACCAAAGATCTGACGAAAAGCGTGTCAGCTGACCAGAGATCTGACTAAAAGCGTGTCAGCTGACCAAAGATCTGACGAAAAGCGTGTCAGCTGACCAAAGATCTGACTAAAAGCGTGTCAGCTGACCAGAGATCTGACTAAAAGCGTGTCAGCTGACCAAAGATCTGACGAAAAGCGTGTCAGCTGACCAAAGATCTGACGAAAAGCGTGTCAGCTGACCAAAGATCCGACGAAAAGCGTGTCAGCTGACCAAAGATCTGACTAAAAGCGTGTCAGCTGACCAGAGATCTGACTAAAAGCATGTCAGCTGACCAAAGATCTGACTAAAAGCGTGTCAGCTGACCAAAGATCTGACTATAAAAGCGTGTCAGCTGACCAGAGATTTGACTAAAAGCGTGTCAGCTGACCAAAGATCTAACGAAAAGCATGTCAGCTGACCAAAGATCTGACTATAAAAGCATGTCAGCTGACCAAAGATCTGACTAAAAGCGTGTCAGCTGACCAAAGATCTGACTAAAAGCGTGTCAGCTGACCAGAGATCTGACTAAAAGCATGTCAGCTGACCAAAGATCTGACTATAAAAGCGTGTCAGCTGACCAAAGATCTGACTAAAAGCGTGTCAGCTGACCAGAGATCTGACTAAAAGCATGTCAGCTGACCAAAGATCTGACTATAAAAGCGTGTCAGCTGACCAAAGATCTGACTAAAAGCATGTCAGCTGACCAAAGATCTGACTAAAAGCGTGTCAGCTGACCAAAGATCTGACTATAAAAGCGTGTCAGCTGACCAAAGATCTGACTAAAAGCGTGTCAGCTGACCAGAGATCTGACTAAAAGCATGTCAGCTGACCAAAGATCCGACTAAAAGCGTGTCAGCTGACCAGAGATCTGACTAAAAGCGTGTCAGCTGACCAAAGATCTGACTATAAAAGCGTGTCAGCTGACCAGAGATCTGACTAAAAGCGTGTCAGCTGACCAAAGATCTGACGAAAAGCGTGTCAGCTGACCAAAGATCTGACTAAAAGCGTGTCAGCTGACCAAAGATCTAACTAAAAGCGTGTCAGCTGACCAAAGATCTGACGAAAAGCGTGTCAGCTGACCAGAGATCTGACTAAAAGCGTGTCAGCTGACCAAAGATCTGACGAAAAGCGTGTCAGCTGACCAAAGATCTGACTAAAAGCGTGTCAGCTGACCAAAGATCCGACTAAAAGCGTGTCAGCTGACCAAAGATCTGACGAAAAGCGTGTCAGCTGACCAGAGATCTGACTAAAAGCATGTCAGCTGACCAGAGATCTGACTAAAAGCGTGTCAGCTGACCAAAGATCTGACTAAAAGCATGTCAGCTGACCAAAGATCTGACGAAAAGCGTGTCAGCTGACCAAAGATCTGACTAAAAGCGTGTCAGCTGACCAGAGATCTGACTAAAAGCGTGTCAGCTGACCAAAGATCTGACGAAAAGCGTGTCAGCTGACCAGAGATCTGACTAAAAGCGTGTCAGCTGACCAAAGATCTGACGAAAAGCGTGTCAGCTGACCAAAGATCTGACTAAAAGCGTGTCAGCTGACCAAAGATCTAACTAAAAGCGTGTCAGCTGACCAAAGATCTGACGAAAAGCGTGTCAGCTGACCAGAGATCTGACTAAAAGCGTGTCAGCTGACCAAAGATCTGACGAAAAGCGTGTCAGCTGACCAAAGATCTGACTAAAAGCGTGTCAGCTGACCAAAGATCTAACTAAAAGCGTGTCAGCTGACCAAAGATCTGACGAAAAGCGTGTCAGCTGACCAGAGATCTGACTAAAAGCATGTCAGCTGACCAGAGATCTGACTAAAAGCGTGTCAGCTGACCAGAGATCTGACTAAAAGCGTGTCAGCTGACCAGAGATCTGACTAAAAGCGTGTCAGCTGACCAAAGATCCGACTAAAAGCGTGTCAGTTGACCAAAGATCTGACTAAAAGCGTGTCAGCTGACCAAAGATCTGACTAAAAGCGTGTCAGCTGACCAAAGATCTGACGAAAAGCGTGTCAGCTGACCAAAGATCTGACTAAAAGCGTGTCAGCTGACCAGAGATCTGACTAAAAGCGTGTCAGCTGACCAACCATTTGGTTGGGGGGCCGGTGGGACCCACCCATCCACCCTCAGCAGTCATGGTTGGACTTGTCTGTGTTCGGCATCGCTTTGCTGCCCAAACTACATCAGAATAATGTGACAGTGAGTCAAAGACGGAAGAAGAAGAAGAACGGATGCTGAAGTTAAACGTTGGAAGGATGTTTACGTTGTCGTATCCAGTGAGGCATGTTGTGTTTGTGGCCCTGCTGATATCCCATATGCCCACACATACAGTGGCTTTTCTGACTCTGTGGAAGGTCGTGTGACCAGAAAAGACGTGTTTTTGATCTGAAAACTAAATTTCATCAAGATAAATAATGTTGCAAACTTCACATTTTGGTCCTCGGGGAAAGAGAAAAACAGCAAGAGAGAAAATCCAAACCCGGACACGTGCACGTACGGGCCGACTCGCAGAGATACCCATTTTCTCCTGTTTGTTTGCTTATTTTGGTGAGCGCAGCGTGAGAGCGTGCATGTGCACGTGCAACAGACTGAAATTGTGTGTGTGAGTGTGTGTGTCAGAGCAGGCCATCTGTTAAAATATTGAGTGGAGCAGACCAGATTTTTTCCCACAATCCCTCCCCTGCTGTCCCTTCTTTTTGCCATCTCTTCCTCTTTCATTGTCATCCTCACATCTATCTGTTTATCTCTTTCTGCACCTACCTTCCTATTCTCCTCTGTGATGAGGGCCAGAGTGAGCCAGCTCTGATTAAAACATCAGCAGACATGTTTTTACACGTTACACAATGGGTGGTTTGGATTAGCGAAGTCAAATATTTTCTGGAAGCTTTGTTTCTTTGGCTCATACAGCAGGTATGTCTTAATGTGTCTGAGTGTAGAGATAAGAGCAACAGTCTGCTGTGGACTGTTTAACTCCTTTAACAAGGCTGCAGAGCTTTAATAAGTTGATTAACAGAAGTACATTCGGACTGTGACCTCAGCATCTATGAATGGAGCTCTGCCAATGTTAGCTAAAGTTGTAATATAGCAAACAGGGACGTCCTCATTAGTCCCTGTTCTGCCTGAAGCACAGAACAGGGAAGTGGGAACCACTCGTCTTTACTGCTCCACCACGACAGGAGAGGATGATAAGCACCATGAAACCAGGCCAGAGATGCCTGCAGAGGGAGGAGAGGTGCATCATGGGAGCTCCCCCGGCAGGTTGGGCCTATAGCAGCAGAACTATGGGATGTTTCAGGTAATTCAGTCGTGATTAAATCCAATTCATTAGATTCCAAATTAGTCCAGTTCACATAAAGAACCCATTAAAAACAGTTTCCCAGCTCAGGAAGCCAACAGATTAACTTCTCTCTGATTCAATCCTCCGTCCTGAGCTGCACGAGGCGACTGTGGAGGGAAAAAACTCCCTTTTAGCAGGAAGAAACCTCCATCAGAACCAGAACCAGGAAGGGTCCATCTGCCTGGACCAGCTGGGGCTGAGAGGACAGGAAAGAGGGGACAACAAGCAGCGTAACACCAGGCCAGAGATACCTGCTGAGAGAGAGAAACACAAGTTAATGACAGCAATGATGTCATCTGTACATGGAGGGAGGAGAGGTGCATCATGGGAGCTCCCCCAGCAGGCTGGGCCTATAGCAGCAGAACTATGGGATGTTTCAGGCTCACCTGAGCCATCCCTAACTATAAGCTTTATCAGAAAGGAAAGTTTCAGCCTGATCTTAAAGGTAGAGAGGGTGTCTGCTTCCTGAAGCCAAACTGGCAGCTGGTTCCACAGAGAGGGGCCTGATAACTGAAGGCTCTGCCTCCCATTCTGCTTTTAGGGGCCTGATAACTGAAGGCTCTGCCTCCCATTCTGCTTTTAGGGGCCTGATAACTGAAGGCTCTGCCTCCCATTCTGCTTTTAGGGGCTTGATAACTGAAGGCTCTGCCTCCCATTCTGCTTTTAGGGGCCTGATAACTGAAGGCTCTGCCTCCCATTCTGCTTTTAGGGGCCTGATAACTGAAGGCTCTGCCTCCCATTCTGCTTTTAGGGGCCTGATAACTGAAGGCTCTGCCTCCCATTCTGCTTTTAGGGGCCTGATAACTGAAGGCTCTGCCTCCCATTCTGCTTTTAGGGGCCTGATAACTGAAGGCTCTGCCTCCCATTCTGCTTTTAGGGGCCTGATAACTGAAGGCTCTGCCTCCCATTCTGCTTTTAGGGGCCTGATAACTGAAGGCTCTGCCTCCCATTCTACATTTAGGGGCCTGATAACTGAAGGCTCTGCCTCCCATTCTGCTTTTTGGGGCCTGATAACTGAAGGCTCTGCCTCCCATTCTGCTTTTAGGGGCCTGATAACTGAAGGCTCTGCCTCCCATTCTGCTTTTAGGGGCCTGATAACTGAAGGCTCTGCCTCCCATTCTGCTTTTAGGGGCCTGATAACTGAAGGCTCTGCCTCCCTTTCTGCTTTTAGGGGCCTGATAACTGAAGGCTCTGCCTCCCATTCTGCTTTTAGGGGCCTGATAACTGAAGGCTCTGCCTCCCATTCTGCTTTTAGGGGCCTGATAACTGAAGGCTCTGCCTCCCATTCTGCTTTTAGGGGCCTGATAACTGAAGGCTCTGCCTCCCATTCTGCTTTTAGGGGCCTGATAACTGAAGGCTCTGCCTCCCATTCTGCTTTTAGGGGCCTGATAACTGAAGGCTCTGCCTCCCATTCTGCTTTTAGGGGCCTGATAACTGAAGGCTCTGCCTCCCATTCTGCTTTTAGGGGCCTGATAACTGAAGGCTCTGCCTCCCATTCTGCTTTTAGGGGCCTGATAACTGAAGGCTCTGCCTCCCATTCTGCTTTTAGGGGCCTGATAACTGAAGGCTCTGCCTCCCATTCTGCTTTTAGGGGCCTGATAACTGAAGGCTCTGCCTCCCATTCTGCTTTTAGAAACTCTGGGAACCACAAGGAAACCTGCAGCCTGAGAGCAAAGTGCTCTGTTGGGGAAATATCCAACTGTGAGATCTTTAAGATGTGATGGAGCTCGGTCATTAAGATAATAAATGATTATACTGTGATATTTTTAGACAGAATGATACTTTTTAATATGATATAAAGGACTTTCGACCACTGCCAGTAGATTATATTGTTCTGCACAGAATGAGTCTGAGAAAGTTAGCGCACAGTTAGCTTTAGCTTTAGCTTTAGCGTTAGCCATGACTTCTTCTACACTTCATTTCATTTAACATGGGGGGGGCTGCAGCTTGAGTTGGGTGAAATACGAACAGCCTATACCAGTGTGAGCAGTATTGTCTGATTTTTAGCCATATTTAGCACACATTCCTCATTAGCATCCATCTCACCCTGGTGCTGGTTCTGCTCTGTCGACTTTGTGTGCAGATTGGCTGTTTTTGCTTCAGTGACTCACTGACTAACCCAGTTTTCTTTGGCTTGAAATCTTCGATGTTTTTCCTCTTTTTCTCTCATTTTGCTCCTTGTTCTTTTCTCAAAGTGTAGCAGAAGCATTTGTGATAGTATTCATGGTTCACGAAGGAAACTGAGTGTGTAGGTGTGTGAATTAAATCAAGCTTCCCAACAAATCATTTGCATTCAGGATATTTTGTCGTCGGGTTGTTGAATCGATGAAAGAACAAAATGAGGCAAAATTAAAAAGTCAGATGTTGAAGGTGTAGTTCAGGATTTAATAAGAGCTGTTTTGAGGAGCTTTCTTTCTTTTTGCTTTGTAGGCACATTCGTCCTCCTACAGTATTCGTGGATCTGTAAATCAAAAACAAGTCTTTTAGAAAGACAGCTGGTGACATTTAGATGACAAGACTCCCATTTATGGCATTCAGTTTATCTGAGAGTATTGTCATGTGTTGCTTCACTTTACTAATCTGTAACACGACTGCTGTAGCGACAGCTCCCGGCAGTGGAAAGATGCTGTGGGAAGCCTCTCTTTGGAGGATGATTTGGTGCGTTTCACTTTGCTGAATCATCTTTGATGCTCAAACCAGAGGTTTAATCTCTGGGTGATCCTGACCCCCGAATCCCACTAAAGAAAGAGAAAAGTGTGGAAAAGGTTTACCAGATTTTGGGAATTGTAGCAGATTAGAGTTGATGAGGTTTAGGCAAGGCAAGTTTATTTCAAAGTGCTTTACAGAGACATTAAAAGAGAAGAAATAAAAAGCAGGATTTAAAATTTAAACAGAAGAAAGAAATAAGAACAATAGATAAAATCAGGAGTTAAAATATGAAACTCAAGCTTATTCAAAAGCAGCTGAAAATAGATGTTTCTTCAACCTGGACTTAAATCCTGAGAGTTTCAGCTGATCTGAGGCTTTCTGGGAGTTTGTTCCAGACATGTGGAGCATAGAAGCTGAATGCAGCTTCTCCAGGTCTGGTTCTGACTCTGGGAACTGATAAAGAACCGGATCCAGATGACCTGAGGGGTCTGGGAGGTTCATAGTGGGTCAGGAGGTCACTGATGTATTTTGGACCATTCAGAGCTTCATAGACCAGCAGCAGAACTTTAAAGTCTATCCTCTGATGGACCGGCATCAGAACTTTAAAGTCTATCCTCTGATGGACCGGCATCAGAACTTTAAAGTCTATCCTCTGATGGACCGGCATCAGAACTTTAAAGTCTATCCTCTGATGGACCGGCATCAGAACTTTAAAGTCTATCCTCTGATGGACCGGCATCAGAACTTTAAAGTCTATCCTCTGATGGATCGGCATCAGAACCTTAAAGTCTATCCTCTGATGGACCGGCATCAGAACTTTAAAGTCTATCCTCTGATGGACCGGCATCAGAACTTTAAAGTCTATCCTCTGATGGACCGGCAGCAGAACTTTAAAGTCTATCCTCTGATGGACCGGCATCAGAACTTTAAAGTCTATCCTCTGATGGACCGGCATCAGAACTTTAAAGTCTATCCTCTGATGGACCGGCAGCAGAACTTTAAAGTCTATCCTCTGATGGACCAGCATCAGAACTTTAAAGTCTATCCTCTGATGGACCGGCAGCCGGTGGAAAGACCTCACAGCTGGACTGATGTGCTCCACTTCTTTGGTCTCAGTGGGACTCCAGCAGCTGAGTTCTGGATGAGCTGCAGGTGTCTGACTGACTTTTTAAAGATGCTTTTACAATAATCAAACCGACTAAAGATGGATGCATGGACCGGTTCTTCCAGGTCCGGATCAGAGCTTTTAGCCTTGATATATTCTTAAGGTGACTTTGTTGTTGCCTGAATATGTTTTTAGGTCTGAATCCATCACTAAACCCAGATTTCTGGCCTGGTTGGTAGTTTTTAGGTCTATAGACTGAAGCTCTGTGGTGATTTTCAATCGTTTCTCTTTGTTTATCTCAGTTTTGTTTAGCTGGAGGAAGCTGTGGCACATCCAGTCATGAATCTCCTCAATGCATTTACCTCCAGAACCTCCAGAACTGCTGCTCTACACACCTGAGAAGATGGTGTGGAAGATAGGAACTGAATACATTCACAAATGATTCGGTGTATCTTCAGGATGTGTCTGTTCTACATTGTTGACATATTGGACACAAGGAAGGCCTCTTAATGTGATGCTGCAGCTCAAGATTAAAGTCCATGCTGAGGAGATGGTGCAGAATATATGATTCACATACCAATATTTGAGTATCTTATTGCCCAGATATCACTTTCCTGGGTGCTATTGATACAGTAATATGTGTGTGTGCCAAATATAACTCTATTGGTAATGGAAATAAAAGATATTAGCTCATTTTTGGGCATGTGATGGACTGGTGACCTGTCCAGGTGTGCCTCAGGGAAGTACTCCGGGCCCCCTGTGACCCTACAGTTGGGTTAAGCAGGGTATAGAAAATGGATGAGCTCATTTTTGATCTGATGGCAGCAACACGTCCCAAAAAGGTCCTAAAAAGTGCTGGAAGTGTGAGTTCAAAGAAGAAACAGCTTGAGGAACACGTTGCAATTAATTCGGCTAATTGGCAGCTGGTTAGTAACATGATTGGGTTAAAAAAAGAGTTTCTTAGAAATAAAGATGAGCAACAAAGGGTTTATAAGATGAGGATAAATAACTGACATGACAGAAACCAATGAACCAAAACTCAAAAACATGACACTATGCTATTTAATATAATTTGATCAGTTGTTTAAAGGGTCTTTATTTAGACTCATGCTGTGCAGGTCGGTGCTGTTTGGGATATTTAAGGATGTAACTCAGTTAATAGCAGTCATTGAAAATGAAAAGCATTAATTATGGGGCACCACTGGAAACCAGAAACTAATAACTAAGTCTGTGTTCTTTCACCAACCAGCAGTGAAGGTATTGATTCAGTGCATCATGGTGCCACGTTTCGCCTTTTTCTTCTCGCTGAAAGGCAACAAAGCCTCTCTGTTAGCCATGAGATACTTCTTCCCACCCCTCTGATCTTCCTGATTATGGTGTACATTTCAAGTGATTGTTGAGTGGAAGGATTTCCTCCAATATTACAAAAGCAAAGGACTGTCTAGACTTTTAAATATCACACCTAAATAGATATCTGAATCTAATAAGCCATACAAGTCGGTTCCTTTTACCTCCAGTACCATCGTGTTTGATTATTCTTATGCATATTTGGAAGCATAATTTCCATTTATTGCCTTCAAGTTTCCAATTTAAGCTGCAGCAACAAAGAAAGAAAATGATAATGATGATGAACAAGGATAAATTCATCGGGGTTAGACCCTTGATGATAACAGAGGAGCTTTTGTTGTTGTCATGGCTGCCTCTTTGTCTCCTCCCATTAATCTCTCCCCAAACATGCTTCCTTGTCATCATGTTGTTTTCTGTTTCTGAAATGAATGCCCTCAGTTTTCATTGCCAACTGCTCTCGCTATCTAATGCATGAATACAGCAGCAAATGAAGTTTCACCTTGGCCTTGGTCTTGCTCTGCTTTTCTTTCTTTCCATTTCTCCCTCTCCAACCCCTCTTTATTCGAATCTACTGCCCTCTTTTCGGCTCCAGCCTCATTCTCTGCTCCTCTGGCTGTATCTTTGTGTAAATATATGTTTACCTAAAGTATATGTTCCAGCTTTGACTCTTTGGCACTGCAGATGTTTGCTGTTTTCGTCGCTTTGTGGCTGCAAAAACGCGTGTTTGTGGCTGTGTTGCCGTCGGAGGAGTCTCAGGTTTTCAAGTTCAGCTGCATTTTCTCTGCCTGTGATTGAATTTGATAAGAAGCTTTATAAAAATATCTCTGGCTCCGTAATTTTTCATCAACCGTTGTTATCACCTCCAGTTGGCGAGCAGATTTGTTTTCCTGCTGACTGCCAATGTGAGTGCTGTATTATTGACAGGGCTACATCTAATCTAACAGTGCCAGATCCCCACTCGTCACCCAGGGGACAGTGGGTATTTGATTTGGGCTGTGCCTCCATCTGGGCTCCAGCAGAAAAGAGAATTGCAAAGAAGCAATGCCATGCTGCATCCAATACCCTCGGCATGCTGTGAAGTTCAGGCTTCCCTTTGGCTTTTGAGTGATTTAGGTGGTGAGAGGAGCAAAGAGGCGACTTCGCTTTGTTGATAACGGATTCAGGCCTCGGCAGGATGAAACAAAAGTGCTAAATATATACCCTGCATGACAGGAAAAAATGCACGATGTGGGGCAGATATCAGCTTCTTGGTGCCTGAAGTTAAACTGATTAGGTTGGTGTTATTTTACCATCCAACAACAACTTAATTAAACCTCACAAGCTGAATTTTGATGCTGCACTGGTCAGTCAGGGATGAGTGGGAAAACAAAGGAAGTTTAGGGCTCTCTGCTGAGACTGTTGCCCCGGTGACCCGCCGGGTCATCAGCAGACGGATGGGCTGCATGGGTTCATCAGAAGGAAATGTCTTTTCAACCCAACAGCCAGCTGGACACAGATAAAGGTGGAGAAAAAAAAAGAAAACAGATGACTGGAGATTTAAAAAGGAAATTTATGTGAGAACATCTGACCGAAACTCCTCCAGCGATCTGAGGACTAAGCAAGGAAAAGGTCTATGTCTGAATAATCTGCTCAACACTTAAACTGATTAGGTTATTTTACCATCCAACAACAACTTAATTAAACCTCACAAGCTGAATTTGGATGCTGCACTGAAAACAAAGAAGGAAGTTTAGGGCTCTCTGCTCAGACTGTTGCCGCGGTGACCCGCCGGGTCATCAGCAGAGGGGTGGGCTGCATGGGTTCATCAGAAGGAAATGTCTTTTCAACCCAACAGCCAGCTGGAGGAGATTTAAAAAGGAAATTTACGTGAGAACATCTGACCGAAACTCCTCCAGCGATCTGAGGAGTAAGCAAGGAAAAGGTCTATGTCTGAATAATCTGCTCAACACTCGCACACAGAGCGATTCTCCAACAGGCTTCCATGTTTCAGCAGCTTGTCAGCACAAAGAAGATGCTGATTATCCACCCTCTGCCTCCCTTCCTCCTCCACAAAGTTTTCCTCCGCCAGCTTCTGGACTTCACTCCTGTTGATCACAATCCAATTTTCTCTTAAAGCAACACGAGCAAAACAAAACAAGCTGCTTTTTGTTTTTATGAGCCAGTATTTCCCTGTTTTCTGTGCCATGAAGAAGAATCCCCCAGGAGTCCAGAGGCCAGTGTTTGCTTCAGGTTTTACTTTTAGAGCTGAGCTACCGATGCATCTCGAGCAGAAAAGGGTCTGTTTGTTCGTTGTCCCCTCAGCCCCCAGCTGGTCGGGGCAGACGGCTCCTGGTTCTGGTTCTGATGGAGGTTTCTTCCTGTTAAAAGGGAGTTTTTTCTTCCCACAGTCGCCTCGTGCCGCTCAGGACGGGGTGCTGGTTTCTTTAACTGGGCTTAATTTGGAGTTTAATTGGCTCGAACTGGACTGAATCTCTGAAGTGGCCCGAGACATTTGTTGCTTTATAAATAAAACTGAATTTAAGTGAATTTGGAATTAAAAATTTTGACTTTAAAGGGGAACTCTGGTATTTTTAAACCTAGACCTTATTTCTCTCATGAAATACATTCATCTGCTCACAGAGAACAGTTTGGTGAAAGTCGGCGTCCTTCGGAAGATATTTAGATAACTGGAGATCCATATAACGGAGTGAACGGGGCTTAGAGGATGCAGCCTCTAAATAAGGCATTATCTGTCTTTATTTCACCAATACTTTAAGAAGAATGAATGAATGAACGTGTGCTATAGCTCTGTTAGCTCATAGCTGCTGTTATGTGGCTACTTGCAGCTATAGGAGAGCTAACGGAGGGATTTCTACACAGGCACTCTACTGGGACCACTTCATCCACACGCCCCCCTGCAGCACAGTTTATTCACTCCGTGCTCTGTGACAGTCGGCTAACTTCACACAGAGTTTGCTGCTGATAGTTTTGTGCAACATGGCAGGATATTTATCAGATTTTGTCAACGTGAACGACTTTGAGTCAGATGGACGTTCTTACCGGAGTGAATAAACTGTGCTGCAGGGGGGCGTCTATGACGTCATCCCAGTAGACGAGTGTGTAGAAAGCCCTCTATAAGCCCCCCGATAGCCGCCAATAACAACAACACAGCAGCTATGAGCTAACAGAGCTATAGCACACGTTCATTCATTCATTCTTCTTAAAGTATTGGTGAAATAAAGACAGATTTTGCCTTATTTAGAGGCTGCATCCTCTAAGCCCCGTTCACTCCGTTATATGGATCTCCAGTTATCTAAATATCTTCCGAAGGACGCCGACTTTCACCAAACTGTTCTCGGTGAGTAGATGAACGTATTTCATGCCATCCAGGTTTAAAAATACCGGAGTTCCCCTTTAAGTTAAAGTCACATCCTGGAGCAGGTAACAACAAACACGCTTTTTATACACGATGTGCGCAGAAAAAAAGTCTTAAATCCAAACCCTAAGGCTCCTCTTCAATAACAATCGAACCACGTTGGTCGAGTGAATTAATAAGTGGACTGTGTTGTATGAATATTGATGCGAGTGCACCCATAACCTCTCCTCACAGGGCTAATTTATTTTTCTCATTACTTTCAATTGCTGTGTGCTCCCAGCAGTGCTGAGTAGTCAGAGTATTCCTTTATTTCTTTCATCTCTTTGGACGTGGACGGCAGATTTATTCTGAGGAGCCTCCAAAGTTTTCAGGACATTCGTATTCCATCAGGGTATGAATCACTCCAGGCCTTAAATAGCTCTGCGAGCCTTTTTCTTCTGACCGTTTGAAGTAAAGTAGAAACCTTTAAAGAATATCCCATGTTTTCATCAACCGATATCTTGTATGTTGAAGTCTGGAGGCAGACGCTACCTTCAGCTGGTTTAGCTCAGCTGGGATTTGTTAGATATTGGCTCCATAAACAGTTACTTAGAATAAAAAAAGTGGGCATTATGCATCCATTTATACAATAAAACCAATTTAAATCCATCACAAGGCAGAATGCTCGTCATAATCTGATTAAAATTAGCTAAAATGAATTGATTTTAATGCCGAATTCCCTCCATGGGTCCTGTGGTCGTGGCACCATCTTTGGACGAGCTATGCTAGCTCGTGTGGTCGAATGTTCGGGGATCATTTAAAGATAGCCTTAAGCAAGGCTCAGAGAAACCTCACCTGACCCGTAACCTCCCCACAATTTCTTTTTATCTCGCTGTTGAAGCAGGGGCTGCCTTCAAGAATCTCTTTTAGACTCGTCTCCTCTGAGGACTCATCCTCTCCAAACACCTCCGACATCCTGACACATCTAATTCACACTTCCCTCCACCTCTGCACTTACTTTGCACAGCTGTACCTGTTCTTTTCGTTCTGTTATTTAAAGAGATTTAGATTAATTTAGGGTTTCTTACTGCACGCCGTCCTAAAAGCATCTGCTTTAACCACTTAATGTCGTCTCTTATGTAAATTCACTCGGTAAACATGCAGCTATGCTGTTTGGATGCAGGTTGCTGCACAGCTGGAAGTGATCAAAAGGCATTTTAACTATCCCTACGCGATAAATTCAGTTTCTGTGGAAACTTAAAGCGTTTTGTGTGAGCTTTACAGCGTCGGCTGGAATCAGCTTCTGCTTTGTCTCTGTCAGATGTGACAGCGTTTTACTTTAAGCATCATTCTGCATATTGAGCTGTTCATAGATCATTTGTCAAAGACTGATCATCATTTATGTTTATTTCTGTTCTATAGAGATCATAATTGCACCACATGTTGTTAAAATGTCTTTTCCAACTTTAGTTTTAGTCTTTTAGCTCGATAAAAGAAGCCACTCAACACTTCTGTTCCTTATTGTTCTGAGTCTATGAGAATATTCTGTGTGAAATGCATGTTGCACAGCCCTAAGAGTACTTTTGTAAAGGCAGATTTTCTTAAAAATGGAACAACTGTTTCCACTTTTTACTCAAGCTGCAGTGAAAAAACTTCAGACGCCGAAATGTGATTCAAGTTTTCATGTAAAAGAGTGTTTTGAAGGACAATTCCACCTCTGCAAAGCTCACTGATCCTCAGAGAATAACTTGAAGATAACAGATAACTATGAAAAGTTGAATTAAATAAGGCCACAGATGAGGAGTCATTGGAATCAGAGCTCACAATCAAAAAGATCTAGAACAGCAAATAGAAAACTTTTGCCCAATCCCAGTTCCTACCTGCCCTTGACCCTTAAAGGGGAACTCTGGAATTTTTAAATCTAGGCTATATTTCTGGCATGAAATACGTGCATTTATGCATTTAGCAGACGCTTTTATCCAAAGCGACTTACAGGTAGGCAGATAGGGTAAGGGGGTCTTGCCTAAGGACCCCTACTGGAGGTAATACCTTTCATGCAGGGGATATGAACCCAGGATCTCCCACATGGAAGGTGGCAATCATACCATCACACCATCCAGAGAAGATTGGTTTGGGGAAAGTCGGCGTTCTTCGGAAGATATTTAGATCAGTGAACGGGGCAAAGACGATGGAGACGAGGAGTTTGCATAAACTCGGTCCCATAAACTCGGTCCCATAAACTCGGCCCCTTAAACTCGGCCCCTTAAACTCGGCCCCTTAAACTCGGCCCCTTAAACTCGGCCCCTTAAACTCAGACCCTTAAACTCCGCCCTTAAACTCGGCCCCTTAAACTCGGTCCCTTAAACTCGGCCCCATAAACTCGACCCCATAATCTCGGCCCCTAAACTCGGCCCCTTAAACTCGGTCCCATAAACTCGGTCCCATAAACTCGGCCCCTTAAACTCGGCCCCTTAAACTTGGCCCTTAAACTCGGTCCCTTAAACTCGGCCCCTTAAACTCAGACCCTTAAACTCCGCCCTTAAACTCGGCCCCTTAAACTCGGTCCCTTAAACTCGGCCCCATAAACTCGACCCCATAATCTCGGCCCCTAAACTCGGCCCCTTAAACTCGGTCCCTTAAACTCGGTCCTTAAACTCGGCCCCTTTAACTCGGCCCCTTGAACTCGGCCCCTTAAACTCGACCCCTTTAACTCGACCCCTTTAACTCGACCCCTTTAACTCGGCCCCTTAAACTCGGCCCCTTAAACTCGGCCCCTTAAATTCGGCCCCTTAAACTCGGCCCCTTAAACTCGGCCCCTTAAACTCGGCCCCTTAAACTCGACCCCTTAAACTCGACCCCTTAAACTCGGCCCCTTAAACTCGGCCCCTTAAACTCGGCCCCTTAAACTTGGCCCCTTAAACTTGGCCCCTTAAACTCGGCCCCTTAAACTTGGCCCTACTCTCACCACTTTGCAGGGATAAGATGCTTCTTTCTGGTTAAGGTCATTAGACTCAACTCAGGGCTTTGATGGAGACATGACCACGACTCCTTGATCCCAAATAAAAAAGGTGGCACCTGTAAAAGGAGAGAGGGAGCATCAAGTCACAAGTCCAAGCAGGAGGTATTGTGACTGGAACTTTTTGTGTCCCTAGTTATCTTCCTTTCTGGGGAATGATGTAAAATGTGGAAAAGTACAGATATTAGAGGAGGTAGAAGGTGAAGTATGATGGAGTTTTAACGTTTGTTTACTTCAATATCTCCCTCTGATAGTCACTGTATCAGACAGCTCCAGCTGGCTTTGTCTTATTTAGGTCCTGTCTGAAACCATGGCAACCAAGGCCGCGTCTCAGGACAGCGTAAAGCAGTGTTTTTCAACTCCGGTCCTATGGACCCACTGCCCTGCATGTTTCCTGCTCCAACACACCTGATTCAGATGAATGGCTCCTTATCAGGCCACTGCAGAGCCGGTCTTTTCAACCGGGTGTGGCGGAGGAGGGAAACATCGAAAAACACTGGCGTTAAGCCTACTTCCCTTCTGTTTCCCTTCTCCGGCCTTTTCCTCCTTGTGAAGCCTTCATGAGGTCGGAGACTTTCAGAAGAAGAAGAAGCTTCTTCTATTTTAATGTCACCAGTTGAGTTGATTCCCGTCTCCAAGGGAACCGATCGCCATCATGGGAACTGACTTGGACTGAAAACATACTCATGAGGTTGTTATCTAACACATCCCACCTAAGCCTTGTAGCTGATAAGTGACCCAGCCCAGTGGCTTAAAAGCCTACCATGTAGAGCTTTAGGTGCAACACAAATAACTCAAGGTATCTGATGCAAAAAAGGACCAATCTATGGATTCCTCCTCCAGATACAAGATCCCAATGATCTGCAGCCAGAAGCCACAGGAAGCCACAGGCTTCTTGGATTATTGACAAAACATTTAGCAAGTAAAGCTTGAACTCCACCATCCAGCTGCTCTGTTGTGTGATGCTCTATATCACATGTGTCAAAGTCAAGGCCCGTGGGCCAGATCCGGGCCGCGAATGAATTTTCCATGGCCCCCTGGATGATATATAATTACTATTAGAACCGGCCCGCAGGCCACAGCCGCCCGCTGGTGTTTTGCACTACATTTCCCACAATGCAACGGTAGCTTCATTATTCACCAGCAATCAGAGCAGAGTTGAGGTGAACTCTCTGCTACCCCTCCCCAAAAAGCCAGGTGGGAGGCAGGGTTCACGGAGATAAAAGGCAAACCTGTGTGGAGAAAGTGTGGCTGTAATGAAAGAATATATTTATTTATATTTATTTTTCAGTTGAATGGACTCAGGGAAAATTGCAGATAAGAGCCATGAGAAAGAATAATTTGATTTATTTTTTTATTTTACTATTTGAAAGCAGTGATTGGCAGGAGCAGCACACTTTTTAAAGGACATTTGCTTGTTTCCTGTTAGAAATCTTCTCCTTTTTAAGTTACTGACAGAGCCACAACAAAATATTTCTTTATTCATTTAATGTATAGAACATGTGATTTTTCTTTGAGAGAAGTTTGTTTTTGTTCTGGTTGTTGTTTTATTGTTGTTTGTTTTGGTTCAATAGGCTTTGTGCAATAGTTCCAATATGTTTTAATAAACCAGTCCGGCCCTCGGCTTGTAGCAAATTTGTTTTTTGGCCCTCTGTGTATTTGACTTTGACACCCCTGCTATATATATGAATTATTTAAAACCTTTCTTGAGAAAAGAAACAAAAGTTAGATAAGTTTCCCTCCTCTCCTCAATCAGCTTCCAGAGTTATTAAGTCATATGTGGAGTTTAAAAAGAGTCTTAATGAGACAGTTTGGAGCCATGTTGGCTGTTTTCAAACAGCAGTGACATGTTAACGGATACCACAGAAGAAGAAGAAGAGAACATTGTGTCTGGACAGCTGGTCAATGCTCTGCTGGTGACACAGATTCTATCTTTGGTAACTCAGGCCAGCCAGCAGCCGAGCACAGACACCTCTTATTGGGATTATTTGTTCTTATGGAGGGTGATGGCTCTCCCATGGCAATGCAAATTTGTCATTTTCATGATAATGCCGCGCTGTTGAGCCTCATTTCTGTCTGTCGGAGCCTCCGTTCCTCGCTGTTTATGACTGCACCTGCTTCTCTGGAGAGGAAACTCCATCCAGCTGATTTATCAGCGGAAATCCTTCCGTTGTGGTTTTAAAAAGAGGAATTTACCCCATTAATTAAACACTTTGGCTTCCAAGGAACGCTCTGATCTTTAGCTTATTAGTTGTAGTTGTAGCAGTGTTAGTATTGCTTTTTTAAAGATATATTTGTCCTTTATTTAGCCATGAATACTTTAAATAGATGCATCTCTTTATTGTCTTATCATAAAGATGCTGCTTAAAAATGTGAGCTCTAAAAATAGACAATTTTAGGGTTAATTTCTACCAAATGAAGCTGCTCTGAGTGGCTGAACATGAGTCCAGTAGCAACCACTTTCCATTCACTCCCTCCCTTCTCTCTCAGACTATTCCTCTTCCTGTCGAGCTGAAGTTTAACAGTTTGATTTAGAGCCTCGTATTTCAAAGCAGGCCTTCCTCTGTGATTCATCTCCGCCTTCTCTCTGTCTCCCTTCTGACTCTTTGCATTTCTCTATTGACCACCCGCGCTGCAGAGCTGTTCCAGGTAGGTAATGGATATCCATGGAGCGGTTATAAAGACGCCGATGACCTGTGATTTATAGTTTTCTCTCGGTAAAGGAAGGACAAATTCCTTGTGTCCACGTCCTTGGGATGTTGTGTTCCTTCGTGTTATTATTTCAGGACTGTGGATTGATCCACAAATCTTTGATTTCTCTTTAGTTTTGGTTGTTTTGTAGTTACTGAACTCAATTTATGCAACGTTACCACAGCAGGAAGTTGACTTATTTTGAAGGGGCAGAAACAATGCAGCTCGGTCAACATTAAAGCTCAGAAAATGTCATTTTTTAAATCAAAATAGTGCTTCCAATTATCCAAAATCTGCTTCGATAACCACTTTTATTTGACTTTATCTGAAGTCTGCAAAGATAAAGTGAACTAATTACTGATGAGTACCAATATTGGACAAATGGAGCTTCTTGGAGAGGCCGAATCCTCTGGAGGTCAACATGGTGACACCTGTGAGGGTTTATGGTGCCGTTGGAAGATTCAGAGAAATATCTGCACCCCAAGGTGTGAAGAGACTTCACCAGAGATAAATATTGGTGATCTTTTGGCTGCGCTGCAGCAGAAATCCCTGCACAGACGCATTAACACCATCCACTCATGCAGTTAAAGGAAAAAACACAGGAAAAGGATGAGGAAATGCATCCACCTTCTCTGGGCCCTCAGCTCATTTCAGGCTCCGTTGTCATTGGCTGAAACAGTGGCCTGGTGCACAGTTTATGACCCATATCAGATGTTTGTTTCTCTTTAAAGTGACAGTATTACTCGTCACATGGTGTCTGATATTTGTCAGTTCAGAGTTGGGCCTCTTTCAGCTGCATCCTGATGTTTTAAAATGACATTTTAGGCAAGGCAAGTTTATTTTACAGCACAATTCAACAACAAGGTGATTCAAAGTGCTTCACAGAGACATTAAAACAGAAGAAATAAAAAGCATGATTTAAAATTTAAACAAAAGAAGGAAATAAGAACAATAGATAAAATCAGAAAAAATTATATATATGAAAGATAAAATCAGGAGTTAAAACATGATTCCGTTTTGAAACTTAAGCTTATTCAAAAGCAGCTGAAAATAGATGTTTCTTCAACCTGGACTTAAATACTGAGAGTTTCAGCTGATCTGAGGCTTTCTGGGAGTTTGTTCCAGACATGTGGAGCATAGAAGCTGAATGCAGCTTCTCCAGGTCTGGTTCTGACTCTGGGAGCTGATAAAGAACCGGATCCAGATGACCTGAGGGGTCTGGGAGGTTCATAGTGGGTCAGGAGGTCACTGAGGTATTTTGGTCCTTGACCATTCAGAGCTTTATAGACCAGCATCAGAACTTTAAAGTCTATCCTCTGATGGACCGGCATCAGAACTTTAAAGTCTATCCTCTGATGGACCGGCATCAGAACTTTAAAGTCTATCCTCTGATGGACCGGCATCAGAACTTTAAAGTCTATCCTCTGATGGACCAGCAGCAGAACTTTAAAGTCTATCCTCTGATGGACCGGCAGCAGAACTTTAAAGTCTATCCTCTGATGGACCGGCATCAGAACTTTAAAGTCTATCCTCTGATGGACCGGCAGCAGAACTTTAAAGTCTATCCTCTGATGGACCGGCATCAGAACTTTAAAGTCTATCCTCTGATGGACCGGCATCAGAACTTTAAAGTCTATCCTCTGATGGACCTGCAGCCAGTGGAAAGACTTCACAGCTGGACTGATGTGCTCCACTTTTTTGGTCTTAGTGAGGACTCGAGCAGCTGAGTTCTGGATGAGCTGCAGTTGTCTAACTGACTTTTTAGGCAGACCTGTAAAGATGCTGTTACAATAATCAACAGTTTTTTACTCATTTTATGCTGAAGAAAGATGGGACACACCAGTCAACATGCCTTCTTTTCCGGGAAGGAATAGAAGAGTGAAATGATCCTTTATTAGTCCAATGTGGAAATGTGCAGTAGTAGTACAGCAGAATTATAAACCAAATACAGACTAAGCATAAGAAGTAAGTATGAAAAATAAGATGGGAACTAGAATAGATCAGAATTCTTCTGCTGCTTTCAGACTCTCCCTTTATCAGGGGTCGCCACAGCGAGTCGATCTCGCATCATCGATTTGGCACGTTTCACGCCGGATGCCCTTCCCGATTCGTCCGGGCCTGGGACCCACACTACAAATACACCTGATCGTGCTCCCCAGAGGCTGGACGCTCACACTCACCTCTACAAATGAACCTAACATGCAAGGAAGTCGGACGCCGGAGTACCCGGGGAGAACATGCTAACTCCACCATGCCCCAGCCTGGAATCGATCCTGGAATCGATCCTGGAATCGATCCTGGAACCCAGCGACAGTGCTAACCACTGATCAGCTGGGTGTGGAGTCTGAAGAACCTCTAAGAACTCTGTTAAGATGTCAGTTTTAAAATGTTAAATGATAAAAAGGAGGTGAAAAGTTAAGGGATAGTCCAAGTGTTGCGATGTTAAAGGAGCAGAGGCATTTCAGGCATGGATAACAAAGTGAGATATAAGGCAGCTTTTATATTCCGCCTATAAACTGGGGATGGGTTTGTTCTGTTGCTTCAGGGAGACACACACTCAACCAAATCATCCACCTCATCAGTCAGTCAAAACAGCCTCAGTCAACCAGGAAATTACCCATCAAGCAGACTCAGTCACCCACAGCTCACTGCAGACTCGTCCGACTGGCTGCCATGTCCCGCTGGCTCTGCTCCGATTGGTGCAGAGCGTCACCATTCAGTCGGACACCTTCACGTTACAGAACAAAGCAAAATACCACTCCACCCCTTATTTCTTTCTGTTTCCTTCCAGACTTTCATATAATATTTTGAGCAGTAGTTATGCAGCTTTCTGTAACCTTTAAAGTGTCCTGATCAATAGTTATGCAGCTTTCTGAAACCTTTAAAGTGTCCTGATCAACAGTTCTGTAGCTTTCTGAAACCTTTAAAGTGTCCTGATCAATAGTTCTGCAGCTTTCTGTAACCTTTAAAGTGTCCTGATCAACAGTTCTGCAGCTTTCTGAAACCTTTAAAGTGTCCTGATCAACAGTTCTGCAGCTTTCTGAAACCTTTAAAGTGTCCTGATCAATAGTTCTGCAGCTTTCTGAAACCTTTAAAGTGTCCTGATCAACAGTTCTGCAGCTTTCTGAAACCTTTAAAGTGTCCTGATCAACAGTTCTGCAGCTTTCTGAAGCTTTAAAGTGTCCTGATCAACAGTTCTGCAGCTTTCTGTAACCTTTAAAGTGTCCTGATCTACAGTTCTGCAGCTTTCTGAGACCTTTAAAGTGTCCTGATCAACAGTTCTGCAGCTTTCTGAAACCTTTAAAGTGTCCTGATCAACAGTTCTGCAGCTTTCTGAAGCTTTAAAGTGTCCTGATCAACAGTTCTGCAGCTTTCTGTAACCTTTAAAGTGTCCTGATCAACAGTTCTGCAGCTTTCTGAAGCTCTTTCAGTTTTTCTTTGGACATTTTCTGCTTTTTCCCTCATCTTCAGTCCTTGTTCCTGAGCATTTTCAGTGTTTTTTCTTTGTTCAGCCACTTAACTCTGACCTTTGACCCATTCAGGCAGAAAAAAGGCTCCTAACTCAAGGGACGAACCAGTGTTGTGTCGACACAGAACAGACAACTTAGCAAAGAAGCCATTTTAAACTGGATCTTTAGGCACTTTGTCACAAAGACACATCATTTGTTCCCATTTCTTTAGCTGCATCTATGTTCAGGCTGTGCTGCTTGTGTTGTGCTGTGTATCTGAATTAAATTTAAACCAGAAAAACAAAGCTCACACATCTGGAAACCCTGAACCACGCCCCATCTTTAAAACCCATAAAGGTATTTTACTGCTTCTAAAGGTTCCCACATGCTGCTTTCAGCCTGGAAGGAAGCTTCTGTTGCTCCAAACAGCCGAACACGGCTCAGAAAATGTTGAAATGCATCACGATTCCTATTTAGTTTCAATCCAAAGTTTGTTTTTGGTTTATGTTGAAGAATCTGAACAGAATTATTACACCAAAAGTCCTGATCCAGCTTCATTTCCTCCAGACTTCCTGTAACCTTTAAAGTGTCCTGATCAACAGTTCTGCAGCTTTCTGAAACCTTTAAAGTGTCCTGATCAACAGTTCTGCAGCTTTCTGAAACCTTTAAAGTGTCCTGATCAACAGTTCTGCAGCTTTCTGAAACCTTTAAAGTGTCCTGATCAACAGTTCTGCAGCTTTCTGAAACCTTTAAAGTGTCCTGATCAACAGTTCTGCAGCTTTCTGAAACCTTTAAAGTGTCCTGATCAATAGTTCTGCAGCTTTCTGAAACCTTTAAAGTGTCCTGATCAACAGTTCTGCAGCTTTCTGTAACCTTTAAAGTGTCCTGATCAACAGTTCTGCAGCTTTCTGAAACCTTTAAAGTGTCCTGATCAATAGTTCTGCAGCTTTCTGAAACCTTTAAAGTGTCCCGATCAACAGTTCTGCAGCTTTCTGAAACCTTTAAAGTGTCCTGATCAACAGTTCTGCAGCTTTCTGAAACCTTTAAAGTGTCCTGATCAACAGTTCTGCAGCTTTCTGAAACCTTTAAAGTGTCCTGATCAACAGTTCTGCAGCTTTCTGAAACCTTTAAAGTGTCCTGATCAATAGTTCTGCAGCTTTCTGAAACCTTTAAAGTGTCCTGATCAACAGTTCTGCAGCTTTCTGAAACCTTTAAAGTGTCCTGATCAACAGTTCTGCAGCTTTCTGAAACCTTTAAAGTGTCCTGATCAACAGTTCTGCAGCTTTCTGTAACCTTTAAAGTGTCCTGATCAACAGTTCTGCAGCTTTCTGAAACCTTTAAAGTGTCCTGATCAACAGTTCTGCAGCTTTCTGAAACCTTTAAAGTGTCCTGATCAACAGTTCTGCAGCTTTCTGAAACCTTTAAAGTGTCCTGATCAACAGTTCTGCAGCTTTCTGAAACCTTTAAAGTGTCCTGATCAACAGTTCTGCAGCTTTCTGTAACCTTTAAAGTGTCCTGATCAACAGTTCTGCAGCTTTCTGAAACCTTTAAAGTGTCCTGATCAACAGTTCTGCAGCTTTCTGAAACCTTTAAAGTGTCCTGATCAACAGTTCTGCAGCTTTCTGAAACCTTTAAAGTGTCCTGATCAACAGTTCTGCAGCTTTCTGAAACCTTTAAAGTGTCCTGATCAATAGTTCTGCAGCTTTCTGAAACCTTTAAAGTGTCCTGATCAACAGTTCTGCAGCTTTCTGTAACCTTTAAAGTGTCCTGATCAACAGTTCTGCAGCTTTCTGAAACCTTTAAAGTGTCCTGATCAATAGTTCTGCAGCTTTCTGAAACCTTTAAAGTGTCCCGATCAACAGTTCTGCAGCTTTCTGAAACCTTTAAAGTGTCCCGATCAACAGTTCTGCAGCTTTCTGAAACCTTTAAAGTGTCCTGATCAACAGTTCTGCAGCTTTCTGAAACCTTTAAAGTGTCCTGATCAACAGTTCTGCAGCTTTCTGAAACCTTTAAAGTGTCCTGATCAATAGTTCTGCAGCTTTCTGAAACCTTTAAAGTGTCCTGATCAACAGTTCTGCAGCTTTCTGAAACCTTTAAAGTGTCCTGATCAACAGTTCTGCAGCTTTCTGAAACCTTTAAAGTGTCCTGATCAACAGTTCTGCAGCTTTCTGTAACCTTTAAAGTGTCCTGATCAACAGTTCTGCAGCTTTCTGAAACCTTTAAAGTGTCCTGATCAACAGTTCTGCAGCTTTCTGAAACCTTTAAAGTGTCCTGATCAACAGTTCTGCAGCTTTCTGAAACCTTTAAAGTGTCCTGATCAACAGTTCTGCAGCTTTCTGAAACCTTTTAAAGTGTCCTGATCAATAGTTCTGCAGCTTTCTGTAACCTTTAAAGTGTCCTGATCAACAGTTCTGCAGCTTTCTGTAACCTTTAAAGTGTCCTGATCAACAGTTCTGCAGCTTTCTGAAACCTTTAAAGTGTCCTGATCAACAGTTCTGCAGCTTTCTGAAACCTTTAAAGTGTCCTGATCAACAGTTCTGCAGCTTTCTGAAACCTTTAAAGTGTCCTGATCAACAGTTCTGCAGCTTTCTGAAACCGTTAAAGTGTCCTGATCAATAGTTCTGCAGCTTTCTGAAACCTTTAAAGTGTCCTGATCAACAGTTCTGCAGCTTTCTGAAACCTTTAAAGTGTCCTGATCAACAGTTCTGCAGCTTTCTGAAACCTTTAAAGTGTCCTGATCAACAGTTCTGCAGCTTTCTGAAACCTTTAAAGTGTCCTGATCAACAGTTCTGCAGCTTTCTGAAACCTTTAAAGTGTCCTGATCAACAGTTCTGCAGCTTTCTGAAACCTTTAAAGTGTCCTGATCAACAGTTCTGCAGCTTTCTGAAACCTTTAAAGTGTCCTGATCAACAGTTCTGCAGCTTTCTGAAACCTTTAAAGTGTCCTGATCAACAGTTCTGCAGCTTTCTGAAACCTTTAAAGTGTCCTGATCAACAGTTCTGCAGCTTTCTGAAACCTTTTAAAGTGTCCTGATCAATAGTTCTGCAGCTTTCTGAAACCTTTAAAGTGTCCTGATCAACAGTTCTGCAGCTTTCTGAAACCTTTTAAAGTGTCCTGATCAACAGTTCTGCAGCTTTCTGAAACCTTTTAAAGTGTCCTGATCAATAGTTCTGCAGCTTTCTGAAACCTTTAAAGTGTCCTGATCAATAGTTCTGCAGCTTTCTGTAACCTTTAAAGTGTCCTGATCAACAGTTCTGCAGCTTTCTGTAACCTTTAAAGTGTCCTGATCAACAGTTCTGCAACTTTCTGAAACCTTTAAAGTGTCCTGATCAACAGTTCTGCAGCTTTCTGAAACCTTTAAAGTGTCCTGATCAACAGTTCTGCAGCTTTCTGAAACCTTTAAAGTGTCCTGATCAACAGTTCTGCAGCTTTCTGAAACCTTTAAAGTGTCCTGATCAACAGTTCTGCAGCTTTCTGAAACCTTTAAAGTGTCCTGATCAACAGTTCTGCAGCTTTCTGAAACCTTTCAAGTGTCCTGATCAACAGTTCTGCAGCTTTCTGAAACCTTTAAAGTGTCCTGATCAACAGTTCTGCAGCTTTCTGAAACCTTTAAAGTGTCCTGATCAACAGTTCTGCAGCTTTCTGAAACCTTTAAAGTGTCCTGATCAACAGTTCTGCAGCTTTCTGAAACCTTTAAAGTGTCATGATCAATAGTTCTGCAGCTTTCTGAAACCTTTAAAGTGTCCTGATCAACAGTTCTGCAGCTTTCTGAAACCTTTAAAGTGTCCTGATCAACAGTTCTGCAGCTTTCTGTAACCTTTAAAGTGTCCTGATCAACAGTTCTGCAGCTTTCTGAAACCTTTAAAGTGTCCTGATCAATAGTTCTGCAGCTTTCTGAAACCTTTAAAGTGTCCTGATCAACAGTTCTGCAGCTTTCTGTAACCTTTAAAGTGTCCTGATCAATAGTTCTGCAGCTTTCTGTAACCTTTAAAGTGTCCTGATCAATAGTTCTGCAGCTTTCTGAAACCTTTAAAGTGTCCTGATCAACAGTTCTGCAGCTTTCTGTAACCTTTAAAGTGTCCTGATCAATAGTTCTGCAGCTTTCTGAAACCTTTAAAGTGTCCTGATCAACAGTTCTGCAGCTTTCTGAAACCTTTAAAGTGTCCTGATCAACAGTTCTGCAGCTTTCTGAAACCTTTAAAGTGTCCTGATCAACAGTTCTGCAGCTTTCTGAAACCTTTAAAGTGTCCTGATCAACAGTTCTGCAGCTTTCTGAAACCTTTAAAGTGTCCTGATCAACAGTTCTGCAGCTTTCTGTAACCTTTAAAGTGTCCTGATCAACAGTTCTGCAGCTTTCTGAAGCTTTAAAGTGTCCTGATCAACAGTTCTGCAGCTTTCTGTAACCTTTAAAGTGTCCTGATCAACAGTTCTGCAGCTTTCTGAAACCTTTAAAGTGTCCTGATCAACAGTTCTGCAGCTTTCTGAAACCTTTAAAGTGTCCTGATCAATAGTTCTGCAGCTTTCTGAAGCTCTTTCAGTTTTTCTTTGGACATTTTTTGCTTTTTCCCTAATCTTCAGTCCTTGTTCCTGAGCATTTTCAGTGTTTTTTCTTTGTTCAGCCACTTAACTCTGACCTTTGACCCATTCAGGCAGAAAAAAGGCTCCTAACTCAAGGGATGAACCAGTGTTGTGTCGACACAGAACAGACAACTTAGCAAAGAAGCCATTTTAAACTGGATCTTTAGGCACTTTGTCACAAAGACACATCATTTGTTCCCATTTCTTTAGCTGCATCTATGAAAAACAGCAAAGAAAACACAGTTTGACAGACAGAAAATAGGATTTCTGCAGCAACAAGGTGATTCCCAAAGAGCTATTAGCTGAAAACTTGGCATATCTCAGCATGGAGTGCAGTGTGTCCTGAAGGGTCAGATGCGCTCTCTGGATTTTTCTCTTTTAGGTCTTCTGCTTCCTCTGAAAATGAGTGAAAAAGCAGCCAAAGAAAAACTTTGAAAGACTTTCAGAAAGCAAAGATAAGAAAATCTGTCCACTTGGAAGTAAAATATGAAGGCTGGGTGAGGTGTTTTTGGCCTTAAACAGCTCTGATATTCTCGTCCATCTGCTGGTGTTACAATGACTGCTTTCTAACCTGCAAACGGGGAAACTTTCAGTCAAACTGGAATAACTAAGATTAACCTAAACGGTGGCAGTTTGAGCTTTTACTCTTGAAACAGCTGAATGTCCACAGATGCAACTGTTGAGCTCCTTTCTGCTCTCAGCTCAGCAGTTAAATGCTGATATAAGTCTGTTTGCTACTCCCAGCACTGACCGTGACACATACTTAGGGTTTAAAAGACAGAATTAACCTTAAATTCAAATCTATTGAGAGGACAGACAGAAAAGGAATAGAAAATGTTGGATTTCTGTCCAAAAGCATTCAGAGAGTTCAGCTCCAGGAGGGGAGGTGGTGGAGGTCCGTGCCCAGCTGGGAGATGTTCTGGTGGGGCTTAGCACAGGCAGGAAGCCCTGAGAGGAGGAGCTGAAGGGGAAAAGGGAGGGTGGGTGAGCGATAGAGATAACAGATCCACAGGGGAGAGACTTTCAGCTCTGACCATCTGCCAGCCGTCAGCTTCTGCCAACAAACACACACAAATGTACACAAACTTACATCCAAAGCTTTTTGCCAACATAGATTCTCCCACTGAAGACAGGAAGCTTCCCAGGTGTGTTTTAATGCATGTGTGTGTTGTTGTGTCTGGCCTCTCTGCAGACTCCCTGCTGAATTTATACTTCTCTCTGAATAAAACAGCCTTTCACTCCTCTATCCGTCCATCACTGCATCTTTTCATGTCCTCCTCTACCTGTTTCACATGAACAGCCTCGGTCCATCTCCCCTCTTCTATGTGCTTCAGAAACACGAAGCACGGCATTCAAGAGGCCGAATCGGGTCCAGCTGCTGTGTCCTCGGTGCAGTAACATGTAGGAAAGATGGCTGAATATCAGCATGGAGGTTTTGGTTTGTTTAGCTGAGTGGACATTCAGTATCGTAGCATTAATATTACTAGAAATCCTGTTTTTATAAGGAATCGCTGATCTATAGCTGATACTACAGACATTTCTACACTGAGCCACAGAGCTGGTCAACCTGTGCATAAGCCACTGGAGAGATAAGCCTCCCGAGCAGCCAGTACACGGGTGGGTTTTCCACATAAATGCCACATCTCTTAACACCATCAGACACAGGAGCAAGTGTGCCTCAGATGTGTTTCTGTTCATGTTGATGACATTCGGAGACCAGACGAAGCCATGTCCTCATGAAATGTCACCTTTTTGCTTTCATCTTTGCAACTTTGAGGGATGTTTGTTGCTTTTGTGAGTGGTGGTGTTGGAGGGATGGTCTTTGGCCAGCTGTCCCATGCCTGGGGGCAAGACCTCCAGAGATCCTGTTGCAGATATTGAGATTTTTGTTGATAAAAAGTTTACAGATGAATTAAAACTTTTCATTCCACTGCAGCACAGCAGGGACTCTGGAGCCTCTCCTCCACAGTGTGTGAAGACAGTTAAATTAGTCAAACTGGGTGTGTGATCCTGCGTTAATCAGCCGAGCTGAGAACACACAGGATTAGCCACTTAATCGGGCCGATAGATGATGGCTATTAATAGAATTAGAGTGACTTCATTTCACAGACAAGAGCACGTTATTCCAGAGTTTCTCTCGTTTCTCGTAATCTGATGTTTGTCAAACAGGGAGAGGAATGGTAAAGAGTGACTGGATCTGTGTGTCCATCCGTCACTTCCACCCGTTAACTGATGGAAGCCTTTAATCCATCGCTTCACTTTTCCAATCCTTGTTCATCTGGAACCTTCTCCACCCCTCTGATCAGCTGATTTATCAGTCTATCTATCAGTGTCCACCCATTCATCCAATAAGCCATGAGTTTAACATCCATCCTTTTTCCATTTCTGCTCATCTTTCTGCCTCCTTCTATCCCTTCATTTGTCCACCATCTCTCCATCCTTCAGTCTATCAGCTGCCATTTGTTTTAACATCTGGCATCAGCTGAAGTTTTCATCCATCCTTGATTTATTCATGGAATCGGATCTGTTCCAGCAAACGTCGCACATCTGGCTGGAATCTGTCAGTCTAACCGGGATTTATTTGTTCAGCTCATCACAATCAGCACACCTGGTGTTTCCTCCATCTCTGCCATGTGTTGCCTTGACCTTTACCCGAAGGCGATACTTCAGAGGCAGGTGAGCTGCTCACAGCTGGGTGTTAAAGTCTGACCTTTGGCAGAAGAGAAACCTGCTGCCGGTGCTGATATGAACCCTGGTTGCTCCTCATTCTTGGGTGAAAATCTAAACTTTCCTATAATCCAACTATTCAAAGCGAGTCACTGATCTTTGCAGTTGTAGCTCAGTGTATTATTGAAAAAGTGCTGCAATAAAGGTCCAGAATATGAGAATTTGAACTTGATTTAGCAGCAGACATCAGTTAAATATGTCTGCTGTATATGTAAGATATTACTTTATATTTATGGAACATATCGTGTGCAAATCTGGGCATAAACATGAGAAAAGAATAGAAAAATAAGCCAAACATCAAATATACCACAGATTTACATCCAATTATTCAGATGAATCTCCTATTTTTTATTTCATTTTATTATTTTATCGGTAGTAACTCCATGTCTTCCAGGTACAATCGGTGTAGTGTCAGAAATAGTTGCTTGAATTGAAAACGCTGTCCTTCCTCCTCCTCACTCACCTCTTCTGTCTTCTGGGGGATTACAGCCGGGGATTGAAGGTCATGGGCGGATGGATCAGAAAGAAGAAGAAGAGGAACAGCTTTAAGACCAGGAGAGTATCCCTTAATGCGACCGAGGGGAAAGGGCCACTGGCCAAAATCCATGGCTGCAAAACTCCTTTGAAATGAAATCTGCTTTAAATGAGGAGGAAGAAGAAGTCCAAATACCGGCCGTATTTCTGAGAGTCATTGTTAAAATATTCAACAAAGATAAACCCCACACAACCTGTCAGTTGAATAATAACCTCAGATATTGCTGTTCTGAGGGAGATTTTTCTCTGTTCAGCCATCTTAATGCAGCTGGGAACAGAAAATACAGCCACAACAACCACCCCCCCCCCGCCCTGCTGCACACCTTAAGACCTGTTTAAGGAAGAATGGGACAAAATAACAGCTGGAACTCTGCATCACCTGGTTTCCTCAGAGTCAGAACGGCTTTAAGTGTTGGCAGAAGGAAACAAAGTGGGAAAAGATTCACTGTTTTCTGATCTTTTATGGGATGCTGCAGGTCTGAGGTGTAAAAATGATGTTTGTTCACAGATTAAATGAAGCTGAACAGGAAATATGTTGAGTTCAGACTGTCTGACAGGAAGTAAAAGTAAGAGAAAACATCAAAATAACTGTTTTCTTCATCTGTTTTTGCAGAAAACTATCCCAAGTTTTTCCAATTTGTGGCTGTAAAAGTTATTTTAAGCCTTTTAGGAATGTTATAACATGTAAAACTGATCAGTTTAGTCTGTTTATGGGGTTGACAGAATGAGAAAAGGCTGAAAATCAACACATACAACACCCCCCCCCCCCCCCCCCCCCCCCCCCCGCAGTGCTGCACACCTTAAGACCTGTTTAAGGAAGAATGGGACAAAATAACAGCTGGAACTCTGCATCACCTGGTTTCCTCAGAGTCAGAACGGCTTTAAGTGTTGGCAGAAGGAAACAAAGTGTTTGGTCATTATTTGGTGTAATTCGGTCATTATTTGGTATATTTTGATCATTATTTGGTATATTTGGTCATTATTTGGTGTAATTCGGTCATTATTTGGTATATTTTGATCATTATTTGGTATATTTTGATCATTATTTGGTATATTTTGATCATTATTTGGTGTAATTCGGTCATTATTTGGTATATTTTGATCATTATTTGGTGTAATTCGGACATTATTTGGTGTAATTCGGTCATTATTTGGTGTAATTCGGTCATTATTTGGTGTAATTCGGTCATTATTTGGTATATTTTGATCATTATTTGGTGTAATTCGGACATTATTTGGTGTAATTTGGTCATTATTTGGTGTAATTCGGACATTATTTGGTGTAATTTGGTCATTATTGGTATTCAGACCTGTTTAAGGAAGAATGGGACAAAATAACAGCTGGAACTCTGCATCACCTGGTTTCCTCAGAGTCAGAACGGCTTTAAGTGTTGGCAGAAGGAAGCGTTACAAAGATCTTCATGTCGGAACAGGAACCAATTAGAATAAAATGGAATGAAAGGTGTGGAAAAAACTCAGACGTTGACTGATAGAAGTAATAAGTAGCCCCAGAGTGATGCATGCCTGAGGCTGAAAGCCTCCACATCCTGTGGCAATAGGATCCACATTAAGCCACAAACACCGACTCTTAGATTAGGAGAAATAATGTGTGAAATGAACTCGCTGTAACTAAAAGTAGTCAAAGTTATTGTTGGCCATCAGCTCAGACCTCCATCGTTTTCCTCTGTGGACACAACTCCTCCCAAAGCTAAACGCCAGCAGCTTACAGGCAGAGGAGGACCGTCAACAGAGCCAGACTGACTCTCCCATCCATTACCTCTCATCTCATCTTAATAAGAACAGAGCAGCTGCACCATCCTTCCCATGAGGCCTTGCTGCCAGCCTCCAAACTTCAGTCTCATTAACCAGACATCTTGGCCTCTGCGGTCCAAAGGGCTTCTTTGGAGCCCGGCCTGCTCCCTTAAAGCTGAGATGTGGACGGCTTTGCTGTTGATTTAGGAGGTTTCTGTTGTGTTTCACACACGTTTCAGTTGAGAGACGCAGTGAAGGGGATCAGATCCGGGGATTTGAATAGATCTCAGTCTGTCATGGTCTTTCTAATCCAATCTTCTGCAGTTCAGCCGTCTCCTGTTCATTTCAGGGAAACGGTGCGTTTGGTTCATAATCCGGATTCATGATCTTGGAGAAGATATTTGCACTTTATTGTAAGCAATGAGCCAAGAAGACATGGTTGGAGGAAAGTGGCTTTCTGGGCCTTTCTGGGTCATTGGTGGCAGAACCAGAGCTGTTCCAGGTTCTCAAATTAGAAACCAAAGCATGGAATGGTCTAAAAAGCATCTGTTACTGCTGTCGTTTTGCTTGGAGAGTTTCTTGGTTCGTCCATATTGTGACTGATTCAGTCTGGCAGCAGTGGGAGGCCGAGGTGTTGCAGTTAAACAAAAGGTGAAACCTCGCTTTTCACCTTCACATCTACAGCAAATAAACACCATCTTCGTATCGTGCTGCATCTGTTTCCCAGAACTGGATTAAATCCCACCATCATGGTGCCTTTTTATGTGTCTGTTTCCCTTTTTTGAACTGTTTTTGAGATGAGAATTATGGGTTTACATGGCATCTGTTGAATGATTCCAACAAACAGCCTCCCACTGCTGGACTCTGACCCACATTTGAGTCATCGACGTCCCTGAAGGGAACTAAGCTGCCATCCCAGCTCGAGTCATTGGATTGCACAATTTCAGCACACTGTTGGAGAAACCGTACCCAAATGTCACACTTCTTCCTTCCTGAGTCAGAAAACACAGTGACGGCCCGCTGGGCATCGTGTGCTTCTTACTCCTTAGGTAATCCTGTACTTATATCATTTCCTAGAAGTTTAATTAAGGTTAGATTGAGTTTATTCTGCAACTAAATCCTCAAATCAGACCGACTGGTCCCCAAGATATTTGATTTCTGTTTAACTGTGAGGAGAAGCAGGGGAAAGGGGAATCTGTCCCACATGTGCATGGAAGGATTGAAGATAAAAACTGATGAATAACCAGAAAATCTCTCTTCTTTCAGGCTGTGGAAGATCAATTCCAGACGTCACTTCACGGCTGGCCCTGATTGGCTGCTGTTGACAGATACCGAAGCCCTCGGATTGAGGTAGGTTCACTTCCTTTCAGTTCCTCTCTTCCAGTGCAGTTCTCCTACTTCTGGTTTAGCTTCGTTTTACCACGGCGGTGGATTTTCTGGGGGGAGAATTTGACTTGAACCTCCTGAAATGTCTGGTTACTCGATGCTGGATGGGGTCTGCAGAGATCCTCCTCCTCTTTTATCCACCGTGGCAATTTGAGATGCAATCTCTGTCTGATGAATCCTGAGTCCTGCAGACCTGAAATGGATCCTGAGTGAGACCAAAGGCTTGAACGCACCCACACACTTCATAAAAGTGAGCGTAGAACACGCTGGCGTTGAATTTCATCCGTTTGTTGTCTGACACACAGAAAGCCAAATTCCTACAGACAGAATGCACTGAGAGGGTGTGACAGACGTGTTTCTGGAGTGTGTGTCAGCTGTCTTTGTTTGTGAGTCTGTTAAAGGAAACCCGGGGTGAACGGAGCAGAGTAAAAGCAGCATGCTGGTGTTGGAGAGCTTTATCAAAGTGGTTTCTTCACCATGATGAAGAGTCTCCTGGTGTCTTTTTTTTTCTTTTTTTTCTACCTGCTGGTAAAATTTTATTGTCAAACCTGAAAATAAACCAAAAGATTCCTACAAACTGCTGTTTCAGGCACCAAAAAGACCTTTCCGAAGCCATCAGGGTCCAAAGAGCTGGTGTCAAACGGCTCACAGGCTCAGTTTGGACCGGGAATCCTTGCTGTTTGTTGAGCTATTTTCAACATTTTCGCAGCAACTCATCAAACAGGAAACTAGCTTATTTTGATGGGAGGTTCCCATGGTGTACATCAGGTCAGGCTAATACTAGTGCGCCCTCTGCTGGATCCCAAGGCAAGCTGGTTTTAACCGTCTGATGCATCTGAGGCTCCCATGAAAGAAAAAGGTTTGATGATTAAATCTGGACACATCCAAAACACTACCCACAATGCCACATTTCTGACAATGCCAACGATCTTGATAATGCTGACAAATATCAATATTTATCGATTAAAAACGTGTGGGTTTCATCCTCCTTCTGCTGCACATTTGAAGTAAGTTTGGCTGCTCAGAAGTATCTGTTCTTGGCTCCTGTTGGGAGTTTTGAGTGGACTTCTCACCTAATTTCCTTGTTATTATTAGCATAGTTTCTTCAGAGCAACATCATAAGAGCCCATTTATCTCATTCTAGGCTTTCTGGCTGGTAAATAATTCGGAGGCAGAAGTTCTGATTCTGAAGATGTGCTTTCAGTCCGTATCATAAAAGGCAATTTGCTGCCAGCAGCTCGAGTCAAAGACCTAAATCAAGTCCTTAATGCTGACTGAATGAGTTTTCAGCCGAGTTAAAGGAGCTTCCCTGTGTGAGCAGACTCTGAGATCTCATGCAGGAGTCCAGGATCAGATGAAGTGTTGTGTTACCGTCTCAGTGTCTGTTTGTCATGGGAACGTTTCAACTTGTTTTCTAATAAAGGAGCAGAAAGTACCGCATGTGAAACATGTCAAATATGTGGGGTGTTTGTGCTCAACAGTTTCTAAAATATAAAAAGATATTAAACAGAATCTGTCTGGTTTTGCATCAAATCTTTGACTTATTCTTCCTCGATGCAAACACAAGAAAACACGACAAATTCCTGAAGTAGCAGCTCAGTTTGTAGCCCACAGACTTGGTGTTAAAGCAGCTGAGATGTGGAAAAATGGAAGAACTGGTTGAAGGAAGTTCAGGTTTGAATGCAAATGTCACTGTTCACCAAACCTTTGCAGCGCCTGAATAGTTTTACAAATCAGTCTTCTTAAAACAGTAATCAGCTGACTTTAAAGCTGAACCAAAGCTACAGAAGCTCCTTTAACTCTTTCAGTTCCAGCTCCAATGAACAGCAGCTCCTGATGAGTGTTTGTCCACATCAGCAGGGTGGGACTCATCCTGCACTTTGTGCTGTAAACCAACGGAGCTGCTGCTCATTCTGTCTCCTGAGAGAGCTGCAGAATCTGAGCTAACCGGGCAGCAGCTCCAAAGAAGGCTCAAACACATCAGGCCTATTTGGACAGAGAGTCTAAGACCTGCCCTTCCCCAGAGGAACCGTTTCATTTTGCATTTCCACATGAGTCGGGGGCCTCGACAGGGACTGATGTGACGCCGCCGTCTGCCACAGACGTGTTACTTTAGCGCCACTCAGCAACAGAACAGAACCCGGGAAAAGCAAGGAGAGAAGAAAACAACAGCAGCAAGAAGCTAACATGGAGAGCGAGGAGGCCACCGTGTTCACGGTCTGCATGGCGGTGATATTAATCATGGACGATCACATCAGGCGTCTAAGATGGAGGCTGGAAGAGCGCACAGCGAGAGTCAGGAGACGGAGAATCCAGCAGCGGGCGATACTTCTTCCTTTCATGGAGGAAAGAAGGAGAGCAGAGCGCCGCAGACAAAGGAGACGAAGTTTAACTTATTAAACAGGCGCCGGTTGGGTCCGTGTCGTATGAGGAAACATTTCAGACAAGGGGCGGAGCTACAGCCACCAAACACCTACGTCATGTTCCTGTGGAGCCCAGAAAAGACCCTGAAGGAGCTGAAATGGTTCCAGGAACTGAGGGCCCTGGTCCCTAGTTCCCGAGGGCCGTGGTCCCTAGTTCCTGAGGGCCGTGGTCCCTAGTTCCTGAGGGCCGTGGTCCCTAGTTCCTGAGGGCCGTGGTCCCTAGTTCCTGAGGGCCGTGGTCCCTAGTTCCTGAGGGCCGTGGTCCCTAGTTCCTGAGGGCCGTGGGCCCTAGTTCCTGAGGGCCGTGGTCCCTAGTTCCTGAGGGCCGTGGTCCCTAGTTCCTGAGGGCAGCGGTCCCTAGTTCCTGAGGGCAGCGGTCCCTAGTTCCTGTAAGTCCGAATGTTGGGAAAAAACAGCCCTATTCCTGAAAAGGTTCTAGGAACTGCAAAAGGTTCCTACAGAGGGAATGAGCCTATTAGCTGAAGCTGGAACTGAAGTCCAACACTCAGTGGGTTACATGAGGGCAATCAGATCGGATTAATGGCTAAATTACAATAAGACTAGAGAGTTATTCAGCTCATGGAGACTCCTTAATCTGACAAGAAATCGAATCGGATCGGGTTAAGACCCCGAGATAACTCGATCAAAACGTGCACTTAACGTGCACGTAGACGACAGTGGATCGGATCGAGCGTTCTGCACATGCTCCAGATTTTTCCCGGGATCGTCACCCAGAAGTGGAAGGAGACGATATTCCTGTTGTTGTCGTCAGAAAGAAAGAAACAACGCGATGGAGAATGCGCCGTTGTGCATCGTCTGTACCATAACCAGCTCATCACAGATGGAGAGGGACGCAGCTTCATCTCGCTCTGCGTTCGCCATCTTTCTGAATGCCTGAGTTTGTTGTTGTTGGCGGTGAAGACGTCAACAGGAAGTGGCTCTATTAGCGATAGCTGAAATGGGGACAGCGCCACCTATCGTACCGGGGTATGACATGCTTTGTGCCAGTGATTCCATTCATTCACCGCCATATATCCAAGGATAATTACCCTCAGATAAGGAGCAGAACCCAACTGTAGCTGTAATCCAGTTAATCTCATCATGTAGACCCACTGAGTCAGCCTCCAAGACACAGAAAGGGGGAAACGAAGATCTTCTTCCACCTGCTCCTTTCATATCTGTGCTTCATACCTCACTCATTCATATCTGCACTCATTGGAAATGGTATTCTTTAAATATTTAAGCTTGTATTTTGTATTTTAGTTGATTCAACAAATTCCCTCCCTGAACTGAAACACAATGGAGCTTAATATCTGACGCTTATGAACAATAATGTCACAGAAACATTTGGATATTTCCTGGTTAGCTTCCTCCAAAGCTCTCCATAAGTACATTTATCCTCAGTTGTGGTTCTTTTTCATATGAAAACTGCATGTTTTTGATCTATATTTGAAGATAAGGGAACTATAGAATGAAACTTTTCTGACTCTATGGCTCAGCTCAGTTAGAAAAGTTAGAAAAGTCTCATGTTTTCATCAGTGCCAATTTGCACTTTTCTTCTGGAGGTTGAGGAAAACAACAGGTTTCCTCCAGGAATAACTCGGCGAATCATATTCTCTCACATGCAGTTTGTGTTTATCTGTTCGTTGTCCTCATCACTCATAAAAGCGTGAAGCCTTCAACCGTTTTGGTTGCAGTCTGGCTGCTGAATAATAGCGACGAGCCTCTCAGTCGGTGACAGATTTTAGCTCGTTGCTAATGGGAGCCAACGCTCGGAGACCTAAAGCGCCCAAGAAAGCCGTCATCCTCGCACGCTCTGAACAGAAACTACAGCGGATGAATAAATTAAAGATGAGAGGAGAGACGGTGAGAGGCAGTCGGAAAAAATAAAGACGAATTTAATGAACACAATCGAGACAACAACTTTGTGAAGAGCTTGTTTTCTCTTAGACGAACAATAGCACAGTGAGACTATTTATTATCAGAGTGTTTCCTCAGCCTATGTTGTTCCACAGCACAATCATCTCCTCAGAAACAGCCGTCTGCAGAGGTGAGGACGGTTATTTTCACACAGCATTTCCCAACATATCGTTCTCACTGCATCAATGCAGCAGAACGTCTGCAACAAACCAGGTCAGACTGTGAAAGGATGCTTATTGAGAGACCTGATCAGGCCCAGATAAAGTTCCACAGAGCAAGTTTTCCTCATTTTCACTCGATCTGTAGATGATTATGGTCAGATTCAACCATCGGCACACACACACGGGCTTATTTTGACACTTTCTGGAGATGCAGGCCTGTGAAAAACGTACTCAAACATAAATTTTACTTGTAAAATGTAGCTTTAAAGTGAATCTCTGGTCTGAGCTCCTTTATTCTCCAACACAGCCTGAACCCTCTGAGACAAGCTTTCTGTCATTTCTTTAAGGAGTCTTCAGGAATAGTTCTCCAGGCTTCTTGAAGGACATCCCAAAGCTCTTCTTTGGATGTGGGCTGCCTTTTGTTCCGTTCTCTGTCAGATGATCCCACACTGCTTCAATAATGTTGAGGTCCGGGCTCTGGGGAGGATTCATCCCTCCATAAGACCTGTTGCCACTGATTTTCAGTCCACTTCTTGTGTCATTTGGCACAGCTCAGCCTTTTCTCCCTGTTTCCCTTCCTTAAGAACGGCTTCTTGACAGCCACCCTTCCATGGAGACCATTTCTGATGAGGCTTGGGCCAACAGTAGATGGATCAGCTGAAGGTCCAGATGCATCTCTCAGGTCCTGTCAGGTCACAGCTGGATTTTTTCCTCTTTCTTAAGGACATCACTTTCAGATCCTGTTCATCTGCTGTAGATAGTTTTTTAGGCCTGACACTTCTTCTTTTGTCCTCCACTTGTCCAGTTTCCTCAAATGTTTTAAGGACACACTGCACACCATGCTGAGATATGCCAAGTTTTCAGCTAATAGCTCTTTGGGAATCACCTTGTTGCTGCAGAAATCCTATTTTCTGGGTCATCTCTTGAGTTAGGTCCTTTCTTTATGCTTAAATGACTCATAGACCAGTGTTAGATGACACATTCCTCTAAAAGTGTCCAAAGTAAAACTTTGAAAGACCTCCAGAAAGCCTGGAGAGCTGTTGTTGAAGGAACAGTTTGAAAGAAAAATGAGGGAAGCCTCAAAACGTGTCCGTCTGCAGCCCGTCGTTTAGGGCATGAATCGGTTTGACAGATTGTGTAACCAGGACAGATACTTTTTGAGAGAATCTTGTGGCTTGTTTTGTTTCACGTAGAAATAAATGTTGTGACTTTCAGTGCTGCCAAATTCATTTGTTTTACCTTCTGGCAATACCTCCAACGTCAGAAATAGGAGATAAACTATCAGTTTCCCTGTTTTCATTTAAACTCATGTGGTATTTGTGGAGGCATAGCAGCCAAATGAGATAATGAAACTCGTCTCTTGTCATTTCCCAGAAGCTTCCATGTCCTCCTTTGTTCTCCGGTTCTGAATTCCAACCTGTAAAGAAATCCTTTGGTGCCTTTCCCTTTCCACGGCTCGGTTTCAGTTCCCTGCAACCTGCAGGAGGCAGCTCCAAACTCAGCAAAGGTGTGCAGAGCAGAGCACTCAGTTCTTCCCTTTAAGGTGAATAAATCACATGGACATGCTTTGGAATAACTGCAGGCGCTGAGTGAAAGAGCAAAAAGTCTCTCAGGATCGGTCAGCACAGAGAACTCTGTGAGAAACAACAGCTCTATTCCATGAGAGTTAATAACACACCCGGTGGATGTCCTTTCTCAACCAAATGAATAAAGCAGTTGAATAGCAACAACACAGGACTCAAATAAGTGCTTTCAGTCTTCCAAACACAGAAGGCTTCTCCACATATTGTGAGCTGAAATCTGAGGGTAGCTGTCTGAGTTGGGCTCTGCGTGCTGCTGAAGGACACTTGAACGCAGCTGCTGTTGAGATTTCCATCAGAGCTCGAGACTGAACGACACTCCTGCTGCCCGAAGCAGAACAATCGCAGCCACCGTGCACCCAAGGCGGGACACAATCTTCCCGTAGATTGTCCTTTGCCTTCGGTCCCATCGGCTTCTCCAGCCTCTTCTCGGCGGATTCATTTGTTTCTTTTAGGTGAGCAGTGATGCGTTCAGGTTCCTCTGCAGAGAAGGAAATATTTCAGCCCCAGCAGTGCTTTCCTTTTTGTCCTTTTTCCTGGGAACAGAGACAGATGGAGGTTCGGTGTGGCAGACAGGCTCCTTCCAAAGACTACAGGAAGAACCGAGATGTCGGCTGTTATTCAGATCTCATTCGGCAGAGTGTGCACCCAGCTTTGTTTTTCCTCTGAGAGCGTCTTCTTTCAGTTGTCATCAGTAAGTAGAAGAAGTGCTTCCCTGTCTTTGTGGTTAAAAGTATCTGAACTGCTCCTTTTTACGGGCCTCCAGTCATATGGACAGAAAACTGAGGAAGAGCGCTTCTGGTTGTGTTAAAACTGTGAGAAAGTTCACTTCTTGGCTTCTGGCCACAGCTCCAGTCATCTGACAGGCCGTCCTCACCTGAGTCACTCTTTCAGCACAGTGAGGGGTATTTCTGTCACGTTATTAAAGCAAAATGGAAGGAGAAACGGCAAAAAGTCTGCTTAAATATATCAAATAAACTGCTTTAGATACCTGGTGTCATAAAGTCTGCATCATGTGCATTTTATTAGTTGGTTTGTTGGTAAAAGGTGAAAGAAAAAGGCACATTCAGCCATATGTGCTCGGTTTTTATCACAGTTTGAACGACTTCATAAACGTAATGAAGGAGTCACTTTGAACGTTGCACCCAGAAGGAAGTGAGGGACAAAAATATCTTTTCTTTCATAAAGGATGCTCAAGTGTCTCCTGAGCTTAAAGAGATGATAAAAGGAGCTGAAGCTGTTTCCATAGAACTTCATCCATCCATCATCCATCCATCCATCCATCCATCCATCCATCCATCCATCCATCCATCCATCCGGGCCTCATCTGAGACTCCACCTCCTTCATCCATCCATCCATCCAGGCCTCATCTGAGACTCCACCTCCTTCATCCATCCATCCATCCATCCATCCATCCATCATCTTTCATCCATCCATCCATCCATCCATCCATCCATCCATCCATCCATCCATCCATCATCCATCCATCCATCCATCCATCATCCATCCATCCATCCATCCATCCATCCATCCATCATCCATCCATCCATCCATCATCCATCCATCCATCCATCCATCCATCCATCCATCATCTTTCATCCATCCATCCATCCATCCATCCATCCATCCATCCATCCATCCATCCATCCATCCATCATCTTTCATCCATCCATCCATCCATCCATCCATCCTTCCATCCATCCATCCATCCATCATCCATCCATCCATCCATCATCTTTCATCCATCCATCCATCCATCCATCCTTCCATCCATCCATCCATCCATCCATCCATCATCTTTCATCCATCCATCCATCCATCCATCCATCCTTCCATCCATCCATCCATCCATCATCCATCCATCCATCCATCATCTTTCATCCATCCATCCATCCATCCATCCATCCTTCCATCCATCCATCCATCCATCCATCCATCATCTTTCATCCATCCATCCATCCATCCATCCATCCTTCCATCCATCCATCCATCCATCCATCCATCATCCATCCATCCATCCATCATCTTTCATCCATCCATCCATCCATCCATCCATCCATCCTTCCATCCATCCATCCATCCATCCATCCATCATCTTTCATCCATCCATCCATCCATCCATCCATCCATCCATCATCCATCCATCCATCCATCCATCATCCATCCATCCATCCATCCATCCATCCATCCATCCATCCATCCATCCATCCATCCATCCATCCATCCATCCATCCATCCATCCATCCATCCATCCATCCATCCATCCATCCATCTGAGACTCCACAGCTGACTCCACCTCCTTCATCCATCCATCCATCCATCCATCCATCATCTTTCATCCATCCATCCATCCATCCATCCATCCATCCATCATCCATCCATCCATCCATCCATCCATCCATCCATCATCTTTCATCCATCCATCCATCCATCCATCCATCCATCCATCATCCATCCATCATCCATCCATCCATCCATCATCTTTCATCCATCCATCCATCCATCCATCCATCCATCCATCATCCATCCATCATCCATCCATCCATCCATCATCTTTCATCCATCCATCCATCCATCCATCCATCCTTCCATCCATCCATCCATCATCTTTCATCCATCCATCCATCCATCCATCTGAGACTCCACGGCTGACTCCACCTCCTCCATCCATCCATCCATCCATCCATCCATCCATCCATCCATCATCTGAGACTCCACAGCTGACTCCACCTCCTCCATCCATCCATCCATCCATCCATCTGAGACTCCACAGCTGACTCCACCTCCTCCACCCACCTATCTGAGTGGTGTGGGCTCTGAACATGTTGTTAACCTGCTTTCTCCCGCCTGATGAGGCACAGCGGAAGCTGTCCTTTCCTCTCAGAGATAAGCACCGTGTGGACAGACATCTTTGGTGCTGAAATGCTTTCGTGGCTCAGTTGGAGCTCTTTACACATGAGTATGTGGCACATATCTGAAGCTACAATAGTCCTGTGTGGCCCCGCCTCTGTGACCCCTTCAAGCAGAACAATGAATCCATTTGCAGTTGGAAGGAGTGGCTTTGGAAATGGATCTTTTCTGCCTTTTTTTTGTGATCTCTGCATCTCTTTCATCTGGAACATTAAAGCACAAACTCTTGAATCTTTCCTCCCCGAGTGCACAGCATAATTCCTTTGATGGTGCGGGAGGTGAAGTCCACCGGAGGAGGTGTGCGCACGTGTTTGTGCCTGCAGTTGTTGTCCGTACCTGTTTACTTGCCGTGTAATGTGTGTTTGCTGTTGAGGGTAAAGCATGTTAATCCATCAGTGGAAGGCCTGACCCCTCTGGGCTTCCTTACTGTTGTTTAACTGGGAACTTTTCCTCCCAGTCAGCACAAACTCGCAGACAGAGGAGGAGAGATGCATGCTGGTAGCTTTGGGCGAGGAGCAGCACCTGGCCTGATGTGTGCAGCTGAACAACACTTCAACTATTTCTATCTCAGCTTCTTCTTTCTTTAATTTCCTTTCTCTTGTTTATTCTCAAACTCCTTCAACTCTATTTTTCTTTCTTCCTTTACTGTCCTTTTGGTCTCTGGTCCTCTTTCTTTACTCTTTCATGCCTTCTTCTTCTTCTCAGTCTCATCTTCTGCTCGTTATTCATCTGTCCTCTCATGCTTCGCCTCATTCCTCCTCTTTATTGACTCACTACCCATTTATCAGAGAATCCCTCTTTGTTTTGGATCATGCTTCTTATCTCATGCTGCTCCCCATTTTTAAACCTCATCTCACTAAGATCTTATTGTCTCTTATTTCTGCCTTTATGTTTCATGGCTTGTTAGCGGACTTAATGATGTCTGTCATGTCTGGGAAGGTTATCAAGGATAAAGCCAGTTAGATTTTTATCGGCGCATTGCTTTAGCTTGCGTCCTTTTTTGGTTTTACACCTGAACAAGGCACAGAATTATGTTTCTGTTTCTGTATTTATCAGACGCTTTTATCCAAAGCGACTTACAAATGAAGATATAACAGCTATATAAAAAGCTAACCATAAGCTACATAAAATCGGCTTATTTTCTTTTTTTTCAAGCCGAAGAAGTTCCTGCTTTTGAAATTGGTCTTGGTTCTGATTTTCACTCATGAATAATTCCAAATACATCCATTCCATCCCAAAGATAATTGGACTTTTGCCTTTTTTGCTCATGAACTTTGGCACTAGATAATGAAAACGTGTTTCTGTTTCTGTATTTATCAGACGCTTTTATCCAAAGCAACTTACAAATGAAGATATAACAGCTGTATAAAAAGCTAACAATAAGCTACATAGAAGGAACCCAGGAGTCCGACTCTGTCAGAGGGGACAGAGTAGAGATAGGGTGCAGGCATAGAAGGAAGAGCAGAAAGACTTTATTATTCACGTTTTAGCAGTTATTTGGTTAATTTAAGTGCAGATGTTGTCACAAAGGCGCATCTTCAACCACATCATTGTGAAATGTTGGTTGACAAATCCATTTTTAGACAAAATGTGACCTTTTCTTGTAGAATTTTGGCTAATTTTCGGGTCCTACTTGCACCGAGGATTTTCTTTTGGGTGCCAGGATTCTCAATATTGACCTTAAAGTCCGAGTAAAACTGAAATAACTGCAGAACAATGTGTTATGAACTATTCGGTCAAGCATAGAGTTTATGTTTCTGTATTCATCAGACGCTTTTATCCAAAGCGACTTACAAATGAAGATATAACAGCTTTATAAAAAGCTAACAATAAGCTACATAGAAGGAACCCAGGAGTCCGACTCTGTCAGAGGGGACAGAGCAGAGATAGGGTGCAGGCATAGAAGGAAGAGCAGAAAGATAAAGTGCAGAGATAGAGGGGGGAGGGAAGTACAAGGTAAGTGCTGGGATAGGAGATGCTCTCTGAAGAGCTGGGTTTTCAGGAGCTTCTTGAAGATAGACAGGGACGCCCCTGTTCTGGTAGCGCTCGGTAGGTCATTCCACCATCGTGGGACGACACATGAACAGAGTTTGGATTGTCTTAGGCGTGGTGTAGGAGCTGCTAGACGACAATCCTGGGACCAACGGAGGGACCCAGTTGGGACAGAAGCCTTTGCAAGAGCCTTCAAGTAGATGGAGCTGTTCCATTAAGCTCTTTGTAGCTAACATCAGGGACTTGAACCTGATGCGGGCGGCTAAGGGCAGCCAGAGGAGCTCACATTATGTATAAATGTGCTTAAATAAATTGGTTAGAAAACGTTTTTATTGGTTTTTGGCATGTTGATCTGTTGGTTTTCTTGTCTGAACAAGTAAGCGACTCACCAGCCACGGCTGAAGAGTTTCTCCGAGGTTTTCCTTCCCTAACATGCATGCTTTTGGGGGGTTGGGAGGAAGCCGGAGTACCTGGAGAGAACCCACCTATTTGCATGAAAAAGCTTGTTAAACGGGTCTCGTTTGGTCGTGTTAAAGTGGTCTGATGAGTTGTTTTGTGGCCTTTAGTCTGAGTATCGCTGGTCTTCAGCAGCTCCTCGCTGTTTGCTCCGTTTAAAAAAGATTATCTGATGAAATATGATGCTGTGATTTAAACATTTAATCTGAGAATAAATGGAAATACTGTCCCACACGGGTTTAGATCCAGTAAAGATGTGTTTTCACTCTTTACTGCACATGACATGAGATTTAAGTTGCTTTGATGATGTTGTGGAACAGACCAAATGCTTGTGGCTGCAGGAGTTCCTGTTGCACTGAAATGTAGAAATAAATGAGCTGTCTCAGCGTGTCAGGATGAAAGTCTTTTGTTGTTGTCTCTAAGGTTTTGTACAATACAAAATCGGTCCCAGATGGGGAGATTTTTCATTGCAAGAGGCTGATTTATTAATATCTCATAGGTTTTGTGTGTTTTTGTTGGTTTGTTTTATATCAGGCTGCAACAACACGTCAATGTAATTGATTTTGTGATTTAGGGGCGCGTCACACGCTTTCTATCCATCCCCAACAACTCTTCCAGGCTGTGGAGATATTATTAAACCCACACCTGATGAAAAGGTGCTCGCAGCTGTGCACACGCATCTAAAAATAAGACATCAAGGGGCTCAGTCTTTGTTGTTGTCGCCCAGGAGCTGTTGTGCTGTCATGTTGTGTGTTAACTGAAGAAAGATTGTGTTGGATTGTGGGAAATCCACTGATTTCAGTTGTAAGTTGAAGGTAGTTTGGGTTTTTTAATGCAGGACTCAACATATTTGACTATAATTAGCATAAAACTGTTATTCCATTGTATTAATTTAGTTCATTTATCATTTAGTATTGATTTTTGTCCATTTTTTAATCATTTAGTCATAGTTTTATTGATTTTTGTCCATTTTTTAATCATTTAGTCATAGTTTTATTGATTTCTGCCATGTATTTTTGGTTGTATCCGTTTTGGGTTTGCTGGTCACACCGAGGTCCATCACCATTCATTGAAATTAACGGTTCGGAGTGCGACCTTTGATACTGAGTGAATGACTAAGCGGTCGGTCGCCATAGGAGAATTTTCCCGTAAATAAAGCAAATGGGTTTTTCGCTCCTATGCCCTGCGAACGATAGAAATACATTCAATGTTAATTGTACAGTTTTAATACTTCATAGCATAAACAGGAGGGAATGTTGGAAAAATTATATAGTTATACTATGACAGAAGAGTCCCTCCATCTGTTCACCTTCTATGATTCAAGCAAAAGAGTTTTGACTAATATTAACTGGTGAGAAGCACCTCTTATGTTCCTTCCCATAATAATGAATGGTGAGAAAAGCGCCTTTTCTAATAACATTGTGTGATCAGCATAAGCAACATAAATAGCTGGAGCACCATTTGGTCGGGAGACAACTCTGAGCCATCTTCCCGACAGGTTGTGCGGATTTGTCTCTTTCTTGCCAGAAATAAATGTTTTGTGTTAATTAATCGTATCCAGCGACTCTGAGCCTAATTTTACAGAGAATTTTTCTAACAGTGCTGCAGAAAGTTTAGGTTTTAAATGAGTGAACCGTTGGTTCCTGGGTGGCAGAGGCTTGCTCCTGGAGGTGCACGAGCCTCACATCTGCACATGTTGTGTGTTAACTGAAGAAAGATTGTGTTGGATTGTGGGAAATCCACTGATTTCAGTTGTTTTTTTTATGCAGGACTCAACATATTTGACTATAATTAGCATAAAACTGTTATTCCATTGTATTAATTTTGTTCATTAATCATTTAGTATTGATTTTTGTCCATTTTTTAATCATTTAGTCATAGTTTTATTGATTTTTGTCCTTTTTGCCATGTATTTTTGGTTGTGTATCCGTTTTGTGTTTGCTGGTCACACCGAGGTCCATCACCATTCATTGAAATTAACGGTTCGGAGTGCGACCTTTGATACTGAGTGAGTGACTAAGCGGTCGGTCGCCAAGGAGAGAATGGGGCCATGGGAGAATTTTCCCGTAAATAAAGCAAATGGGTTTTTCGCTCCTATGCACTGCGAACGATAGAAATACATTCAATGTTAATTGTACAGTTTTAATACTTCATAGCATAAACAGGAGGGAATGTTGGAAAAATTATATAGTTATACTATGACAGAAGAGTCACTCCATCTGTTCACCTTCTATGATTCAAGCAAAAGAGTTTTGACTAATATTAACTGGTGAGAAGCACCTTTTATGTTCCTTCCCATAATAATGAATGGTGAGAAAAGCGCCTTTTCTCATAATATTGTGTGATCAGCAAGCATAAGCAACATAAATAGCTGGAGCACCATTTGGTCGGGAGACAACTCTGAGCCATCTTCCTGACAGGTTGTGCGGATTTGTCTCTTTCTTGCAAGAAATAAATGTTTTGTGTTAATTAATCGTATCCAGTGACTCTGAGCCTAATTTTACAGAGAATTTTTCTGACAGTGCTGCAGAAAGTTTAGCTTTGAGTGAACCGTTGGTTTCTGGGTGGCAGAGGCTTGCTCCTGGAGGTGCACGAGCCTCACATCTGCACATGTTGTGTGTTAACTGAAGAAAGATTGTGTTGGATTGTGGGAAATCCACTGATTTCAGTTGTTTTTTTTATGCAGGACTCAACATATTTGACTATAATTAGCATAAAACTGCTACTGTGCTGCAGACAGTTTAGCTTTGAGTGAACCGTTGGTTCCTGGGTGGCAGAGGCTTGCTCCTGGAGGTGCACGAGCCTCACATCTGTAGATACAACAGTGGACCGACAGCCGCCTCCACCCAGCATATCTCTTCTTTAAACATCTGCTTTTGTTGGTGCTTTGCAGTTTCGACTCAAAGTGCATGAATATATCGTGTTTAAAAAGGTAAAAACACTGTTTATCATTATCATGATTATCATTTTAGCTTTAACCAAGCAGGCTGAATATGTTGTGTTGAGTATTTGCAGGTAAACGGATGCTCATTATTAGCTTTAGCTGTGTCTGTATCCAACTCTACATGATGTCCTGCTTTTATCCTAAAGCTTGTAATAAAGTTTGAATTGAATTGAATTCCATAGAAACTGAAGTGCTGCAGTTTTCTGCAAAGACCATTTTTAAAAGCGCTGCTCATTCATGGTTCACAAAGGTTTGATGTTCAAGGTCGATCAGATTTTCTTTGTATTAAATCAGTTTTAGGTTGCTAAGTTGTGTTTTTTCGCTCTCCCAACGATGCTTGGAACAGATTTGTTGACCATTGATTCTGAAGTTGTTAAATCTCTCCCCAGCCCTGGGTAAATATAATTATTTTCATTACCCACACATCCCTGGAGGCATCCTTCCCTCTCAAGGGCACTCATTAATCAAACTCACATGAACATACATCTTATGAGTGCCGTCAGAACATCAGAGTTGATGTTGGAGTTGTAGAGGGTGGAGAAACACCTGGAATGATGCTGCGATATTTGAAAGTTTCTTATCAGAGAACAGCGGGTTTTAAACCCTAACAACCAGTGATGCTTCTCTGCTGGTCTGGCTCTGCTGCAGCCGCCTTTCATCCGATTGCTTCATTTATTCAGTTGGACCGGCTGCTCTTGTTGTAGATTTCCAACATGCATTAAACACTCTGAGTTAAATGAAACCTTCTCAGCTCACAGAATATTTGGCAGAGGGTAAAACTGGTTGATGACAGGTTGCATTCATGGCTCTAAATTAACTCCCGCCAACCTGCTAAATGCAGGTGAAAATTCATAAAACTCATAAAAAATTAGTAAATTTACCTATTTCACGGGATGCTTGAGCGCGGTTTCTATGGCAACGCATCAGCCTCGGCTGCCGTACTCGGGGAGTGGGTCACTTTAGGGCTGGAAAAACGACTGATGCCGGTACAAATACAAACAAGATGAGGCGATGGTTGGGACAGCCGGTCAAAGCAGTAGGGGAGGAGCAGGATATTGTCGAAATTATGCTAAAGAAAAACACAAAATGAATCATTTCAAAGAATTCAGAGTCCGAAGTCGGTTCAGAGAGCTCTGATGGTGCTTTTCACAGTGTTCCCCCTCATTTTCTGTGTAATTTTGTGCACTAAAACATGTTTAGAAAGTTGTAAAATTTCCCATTTTTGTATATTCAGGGTCACATTAAGATAAATCGTCAAATTTCTAGCTAAAAAGATACGTTTTAATGTTTGTTTTTTTATATTTTTGTACAAAAAATTGGTCAAATTAGACCCTGAATAGTATGTAATGAAATGTTTGTATGTAATTAAGTTTAATTTGAATTGGATAAACATTAATTTAAAGCTTTAGAGAATAAAATGATCAAATTAATTCATAATCTGTGTCTAGTGGAAATTCTGATTGGCTGGTAACTTCAGAAACTTAGAAACCACATTGGCTGGTGATCAAAAAAGGCCATTTAGAGCCCTGGAAGAAGAGTTCTTATATGTCATTGTAGCAAGAATTAAAGAAGTTACTTAAGTTTAGATTCTGTGAGCTTTGGTGCTTTGGATTGAGCCGGAAAGGAAACATTAAGAGGCGCCGACAACATTCAAAGCACTTTGAATTCTAGTGTTTGTTTCATGTGATTCCAGAAAAATCCAGCTGTTCATACATGATATATGTTAAGATATTTAGGAGTTTGCAGAACACGGATCTAACAACATCCATGACAGACTTTTAAAAGCCTTTTTTAAGTGTCGGTCTGCATCTCTGCTTCCTTCAGGTGCTTCTGTCATGTTGACAGGTGAGAACAAAACAAGGTGTTTCGCCCGCCACTGTGTGACACCTGTCAGCCGCCGTCCTCACGCAGTCCGGCTGACCTTCCTGCTGCAGCCGTGTGTGTTTGTGCCTGATTTAACTCCTGCTGCGTGTGTGTTTCGCTGTCCGAGCCGACGACAGCCTGGACACAAACAAACGCTCACACAGGTAGACAGATGGACAGGCAGGTCAGCGCACGATGCAACTTTCCATGACAAATACAGACACTTCTGGTAGGAAAACGCTTCTCCTGTGAAAGATGTGATGATGTTTGACTGCATCAACGGAACAAATGAGCCTAAACATTATGACCACCTGCTTAATATTGGGAAAGTCTCCCTTTTTGCACCAAAACATCCACATGATCCTGCTTTCAGGGGCCGTTTTTATCGGAGAATGCTGCTTTTATTAAGGAGTGTGTCTGGTCAGCAGCAGTCTGGAGGTGGTAGGGTCCTGTTAAAGTATCCAACCAGGAGAATAGAGTTCTTGAGATTGAAGGTAACGACCATCATAAAAACATATGTCAGTGTGAGCTCCAAACAGAGTTGTTGAAATAAGAGACATTTGGGTTTTTTACCCCCAGAACCTCACAGAATTATGTCAAATTGTTTTTTAAAAAGGTCATTAATGTGTCACCTTTAAGGCAAAACGCTGGGTGCAGGAAGCCGCTGGAAATCAGCCCCTGGGCACAGTTTCAGGCCCGAGAAAGATCAGCACGCCTCCAAACAGGTCAAAAGCACAGTTTAAAGGGTCACAAACTACTAGACAGGCAGCAGTTTACCATTATGTGTCAGAGTCTGGGTAATTCTCCCTGTGCATCCATACAGATATCTGCATTTAATACAATGCCTTTGCTTAACTGTATTTTATTCACAGCGCCGGTTAATTTGTTTGGTGTTTGTATTTATTTCTGGGTTTGCTTGTTTGTTTTGCACGCTTCCCATTTAAATTATGGTTTCGAACAAGTCAACAACGAGCCAAAAGGAATCTAACGAAGAGCAAACAGTCCAAGTTTAAGGTCAAACAGGTCAAAAGCACAGTTTAAAGGGTCACAAACTACTCCTGTGTTCTTTAGAAATGTAGTTCTGGCCAAGACAGGCGGCAGTTTCCCATTTATACGTGTAATGTTTGTATTTAACGCCACGTCTAATGAAAAAAAACAGGACATAAAGGTCATTAATGTGTCACCTTTAAGGCAAAACGCTGGGTGCAGGAAACCGCTGGAGCTCAGCCCCTGGGCACAGTTTCAGGCCCGAGAAAGGTCAGCATGCCTCCAAACGGGTCAAAAGCACAGTTTAAAGGGTCACAAACTACTAGACAGGCAGCAGTTTACCATTATGTGTCAGCCTCTGTGTGTGTGCACAAGCATGGGAAAGCTCTGGGTAATTATCCCCGTGCATCCATACCTACACAGATATCTGCATTTAATACAATGCCTTTGTATTGTTGGCCTTTTTATTCACAGCGCCGGTTAATTTGTTTGGTGTTCGTATTTAATTCTGGGTTTGCTTGTTTGTTTTGCACGCTTCTCATTTAAATTATGGTTTTGAACAGAATGCATCAAGTCAACAACGAGCCAAAAGGAATCTAACGAAGAGCAAACAGTCCAAGTTTCAGGTCAAACAGGTCAAAAGCACAGTTTAAAGGGTCACAAACTACTCCTGAGTTCTTTAGAAATGTAGTTCTGGCCAAGACAGGCGGCAGTTTACCATTTATACGTGTAATGTTTGTATTTAACGCCACGTCTAATTAAAAAAACGGGACATAAAGGTCATTAATGTGTCACCTTTAAGGCAAAACGCTGGGTGCAGGAAACCGCTGGAGCTCAGTTTCAGGCCCGAGAAAGGTCAGCACGCCTCCAAACGGGTCAAAAGCACAGTTTAAAGGGTCACAAACTACTCCTGTGTTCTTTAGAAATGTAGTTCTGGCCAAGACAGGCGGCAGTTTACCATTTATACGTGTAATGTTTGTATTTAACGCCACGTCTAATGAAAAAAACGGGACATAAAGGTCATTAATGTGTCACCTTTAAGGCAAAACGCTGGGTGTAGGAAACCGCTGGAGCTCAGTTTCAGGCCCGAGAAAGGTCAGCACGCCTCCAAACGGGTCAAAAGCACAGTTTAAAGGGTCAGAAACTACTCCTGTGTTCTTTAGAAATGTAGTTCTGGCCAAGACAGGCGGCAGTTTACCATTTATACGTGTAATGTTTGTATTTAACGCCACGTCTAATGAAAAAAACGGGACATAAAGGTCATTAATGTGTCACCTTTAAGGCAAAACGCTGGGTGTAGGAAACCGCTGGAGCTCAGCCCCTGGGCACAGTTTCAGGCCCGAGAAAGATCAGCACGCAGTTTAAAGGGTCACAAACTGCTCCTGTGTTCTTTAGAAATGTAGTTCAGGCCAAGACAGGCGGCAGTTTACCATTTATACGTGTAATGTTTGTATTTAACGCCACGTCTAATGAAAAAAACAGGACATAAAGGTCATTAATGTGTCACCTTTAAGGCAAAACGCTGGGTGCAGGAAACCGCTGGAGCTCAGTTTCAGGCCCGAGAAAGGTCAGCACGCCTCCAAACGGGTCAAAAGCACAGTTTAAAGGGTCAGAAACTACTCCTGAACTCTTTAGAAATGTAGTTCTGGCCAAGACAGGCGGCAGTTTACCATTTATACGTGTATTTAACGCCACGTCTAATGAAAAAAAACAGGACATAAAGGTCATCGCTGGTTGCAAACGGAAGGAGAAGCACATTGTTAAAAGAAGCAGTGGTTCAGGGTGAAGACGGTGACTTCTCCAACATTTCTGAGCCTCTGAGCTGCAGAAATGCTCTAACATGGCCGCCTGTCTCGACTGTTTCCAACACATCGTCTCATCTGATGTCTCCTGCCTGCTCTAAATGTTTTAAACTGGATGTTACGTCCTTCGATGTGTGCTTTAAAAAATAAGTAAACGCTATTTAATTTGTTTCTGTGCTTTAAAAAAAAATGTAATTCCTCTTTGATTTAATCTTCCTCTGTCTGCACTCATCGAATAGATTTGATTTGGACACAATAGATTTGATTAAAGAGTCTTAAAACATCAAGGTGCACCACTTCAGCACATAATGGCCTTGGAGAAGTGTTCAACTGGCATAAACAGCTTCAACGCAGTCGGGTTTCCTTTGTGTTGCTCAACAAAACCTCGAACTCCTCTCAGAGAGGAGCGTAAATCGACTTTCAGAGTCCGTGCACGCTCCCATAAAAGGTTTGATCGGTCATGTGCCTCCTACTTCAGGAGCAAATGAACGTTTTCACACTCGATGTGCACAGAATGATGTTCAAGATGCTGTATTAAGCTCCAACATAAAAGGATGAATGTAAATCAGTAGTTTTCATGCACAGCGAGACTCAGAAGATGGTGTTTCTGCAGGTGAAACACATTCATCCGGCTCCCCATTTTCATTCCTTTCATTCTTAATGAATCTTAGCTCTTAATTAGACTCAGAATACGCGGAAACGTTTGCTCACATTCTCCTGTAGGTTGTTTTAAACAGAAATTATCTGCAGTTGGTTGGAAAAAATAGCTTTAATGTGTTTAAAGTAGCGGTCTGACTGTTCTGCAGCTTCTATTTTAGACTGTAAAGCGAAAGCTGGTGTGTTGTGACAGCCTCATTTACAGAATCAGGGTCCTCCTGGTCCAGCAGAAGAATCTCCCACTCTGTTACAGACACCCTGAACACATCACTGCGGCTGTAATCAACCAAAGAATTTCTTGGTCGACTGAAACCCTGAAATTTCCACAAACAAAAATCGAGAGTCTGCATCATGAATAAAACAGCCCATAATTACTGAAAATATACTGAAATCAGCACAAGAAGGCGATTAAACACAAAAGGGAAAATCGTCTTTGTTTAACATCCCAGATCGAGACAAACGTGTAATAAATGGTGTTTCTGCACGTGAAACACATTCATCCGGTTCCCCATTTTCATTCTTAATGCATCCTCATCCCTCAGAACACGGGGGATTTGTCTGCCTGTGTTTCCCTCGCCTCAACAGTGCGTCTGACTTCCTGTTCTGGCCTGAACTTCGCCGCAGACTTCCTGTTAGCTACAAAGAGCTTAATGGAACGGCTCCATCTACTTGAATGCTCTTGCAAAGGCTTCTGTCCCAACTGGGTCCCTCCGTTGGTCCCAGGATTGTCGTCTAGCAGCTCCTACACCACGCCTAAGACAATCCAAACTCTGTTCATGTGTCGTCCCACGATGGTGGAATGACCTACCGAGCGCTACCAGAACAGGGGCGTCCCTGTCTATCTTCAAGAAGCTCCTGAAAACCCAGCTCTTCAGAGAGCATCTCCTATCCCAGCACTTACCTTGTACTTCCCTCCCCCCTCTATCTCTGCTCTTTATCTTTCTGCTCTTCCTTCTATGCCTGCACCCTATCTCTACTCTGTCCCCTCTGACAGAGTCGGACTCCTGGGTTCCTTCTATGGAGCTTATTGTTAGCTTTTTATAAAGCTGTTATATCTTCATTTGTAAGTCGCTTTGGATAAAAGCGTCTGATGAATACAGAAACAGAAACTCTATGCTTGACCGAATAGTTCATAACACATTTTTCTGCAGTTATTTCAGTTTTACTCTGACTTTAAGGTCAATATTGAGAATCCTGGCACACAAAAGAAAATCCTCGGTGGAAGTAGGACCCGAAAATTAGCCAAAATTCTACAAGAAAAGGTCACATTTTGTCTAAAAATGGATTTGTCAACCAACATTTCACAATGATGTGGTTGATGATGCGCCTTTGTGACAACATCTGCACTTAAATTAACCAAATAACTGCTAAAACGTGAATAATAAAGTCTTTCTGCACTTCCTTCTATGCCTGCACCCTATCTCTACTCTGTCCCCTCTGACAGAGTCGGACTCCTGGGTTCCTTCTATGGAGCTTATTGTTAGCTTTTTATAAAGCTGTTATATCTTCATTAGTAAGTCGCTTTGGATAAAAGCGTCTGATAAATACAGAAATATAAACTCTATGCTTGACAGAGTAGTTCATAACACATTTTTCTGCAGTTATTTCAGTTTTACTCTGACTTTAAGGTCAATATTGAGAATCCTGGCACCCAAAAGAAAATCCTCGGTGGAAGTAGGACCCGAAAATTAGCCAAAATTCTACAAGAAAAGGTCACATTTTGTCTAAAAATGGATTTGTCAACCAACATTTCACAATGATGTGGTTGAAGATGCGCCTTTGTGACAACATCTGCACTTAAATAAACCAAATAACTGCTAAAACGTGAATAATAAAGTCTTTCTGCTCTTCCTTCTATGCCTGCACCCTATCTCTACTCTGTCCCCTCTGACAGAGTCGGACTCCTGGGTTCCTTCTATGGAGCTTATTGTTAGCTTTTTATAAAGCTGTTATATCTGTTAGCGTCTGATAAATACAGAAACATTTCTTAGTTCACTAAATGGATTTTTCCCTAAATCCATTCATGTGAACTGCTCTGTTTCAGTGTGATTGCAGCATTGATCGGACCGCAGCTTCGGTGTCTTACTCTACATGTGTTCGACACGTTTGACAAAGAACCAGGAAGCCTCTGTGTTTACATCGCAGCAGCCGGCAGGAATCAGCCCTTTTTCAACGGGAGGCGCTCTGTGCCCATATCTGTGATGAATAGCCTGATCCATACCTTTATTAAAAACCCCCGTGTGTGTCCCGTTTTGATTAAGCGGCTCATATTTGTTCTGTTTAAAAATCCCTGTGTGTCCATACCTTTCACGTATTTGTCCACTGAAAGTCGTCCTCTTCGTTAAACGCTCTGCTGTGTGTTGTCAGGTGTTTGCACAGCAGGTAAATGTGAGTTAAAGGGACACCTTGTGCATCCTGTCTTCTCTGTTCAGGCCTGCCTCTCGCTCTAAGTCGTATTGACCGAGGCTCTCGTTGCTCTGATTTGTGCAACACTGTTGGATCAGTTTAAACTGATTTTGCTCATGTAAATGCTGGCTTAACAGTTTCGTTCTCAGCTGCACTGGAATCCAGAGAATTATTGTTTTTTTTTATTGTTTCTGCCTCTTATGGTGCCTTAAAAACCCACTAAAGTTGAGGAAACCCTGTTTGATCGGGACGGTGACAGCATGTAAAGGCTTTTTGTTCATTTCTGTGTGATGTCCATGTGATGCTTGACTTTTCCGTGGTTTCTCTGTAACACTTTGATGTGTTCATGCACGGCCGGTAATGTCTGCAGAGGCAGGAAGAGCTGCTCTACATCCTGTAGTGTCCTCTCATTCACCCACCTGCTCGCCAGCCAGCACTCAGTGACACACTTTATGTTTCTAAAGCGTAATTAGACCAGCGGAGGAACAAAGCTTTCAAACAAAGACCCCCTGTGTCAGAGTCTGTGTGTGTGCACAGGCATGTGAAAGCTCTGGGTAATTATCCCCGTGCATCCATACCTACCCAGATATCTGCATTTAATACAATGCCTTTGCCTAATTGTATTGTTGGCCTTTTTATTCACAGCGCCGGTTAATTTGTTTGGTGTTGGTATTTAATTCTGGGTTTGCTTGTTTGTTTTGCACGCTTCTCATTTAAATTACGGTTTCGAACAAGTCAACAACGAGCCAAAGGGAATCTAACGAAGAGCAAACAGTCCAAGTTTAAGCCAATAGTAAAGAGATAATGAAAATGTTATGGGAACATAATTGCATTAACTTGTCTGGGAACTTGAGACATTCTAAGTGATGTAATTAGAGCATAATGTGTAATTAAGACCCGATGCTCTTCTTTGGCCTGTGATTGATCAACAGTGGGCTGCTTTATGCATCAGGACTTTAAAGGACTGCTGCCGTAATGGTGACTGGGCTTCTTTGATTAGTCCGTGCAGTATGAGCTGTGGGCCCAAGCCCTCATGGCTTCACATTACAACTGATGGTGCACCTCAGCAGCTAATTCCCATCATCTCTGACCTCTTTGTGTGGTTTTCCTTCCTCTGTAGCAGCATCCAGTCGGGAAAAGAAGGACACCCTGTTGCAGATGTTTGGTTTTCTGTATTAGGATGTGATGAATCGGACTCTACAGGCCTCAGTTAGCATGTTAAAGGTCAAAGGTCATGACAGCACAGTTAGAAAAAGACTGAACAAGGATGGCTTGTTTGGAAGGGCTGCAGGAGAAAGCCTCTTCTCTCTAAAAAGAACATGGCAGCACAGCTTAGGTTTGCAAAGCTGCATCTGAACAAAGCTCAAGACTTCTGGAACAATGTCCTTTGGACAGACCAGAGCAAAGTGCTTCTGAAGTACTGGGCTCAGTACTATCTCAGTACCATGGATGAAAGAAGATATGAGGAGGGATTTGGTCGGCCAGGAAGTTTCCTTCTGTGGAGACAATACAGTTAGCAAAACAGTCAGAGTCAGAGTGAAGCCTTCCTGCTTCCTCAGGAACTAAGAGGGTAAGAAGCAGCCAGGAGCTGCTGATCAATGCTCTGATTAACTGATCAATGCTCTGATTAACTGATCCTCAGTCAGTGTGAGCAGCTCTATAAAAGCAGGAGTTCTGTCAGTTTAACACGATGCCAAGGAGGAAAGACACCAGCAATGATCTCAGAGAAGCAGCTGCTGCTGCCCATCAGTCTGGGAAGGGTTATAAGGCCATTTCCAGACTATCTGGAGTCCATCATTCTACAGAGAGAAAGATTATTCACAAGTGGAAAACATTCAGGACAGCTGTCAATCTTCCCAGGAGTGGACGTCCCAGCAAGTTCACCCCAAGGTGAAGAAGCCCAGAGCTACATCTCAGACTCTACAGGCCTCAGTTAGCATGCTAAAGGTTAAAGGTCACCCCAAGGTGAAGAAGCCCAGAGCTACATCTCACTCTACAGGCCTCAGTTAGCATGTTAAAGGTTAAAGGTCACCCCAAGGTGAAGAAGCCCAGAGCTACATCTCAGACTCTCCAGGCCTCAGTTAGCATGCTAAAGGTTAAAGGTCACCACAAGGTGAAAAAGCCAAGAGCTACATCTCAGACTCTACAGGCCTCAGTTAGCAGGTTAAAGGTTAAAGGTCATACATCTCAGACTCTACAGGCCTCAGTTAGCATGTTAAAGGTCAAAGGTCACCCCAAGGTGAAAAAGCCCAGAGCTACATCTCAGACTCTACAGGCCTCAGTTAGCATGGTAAAGGTTAAAGGTCACCCCAAGGTGAAAAAGCCCAGAGCTACATCTCAGACTCTACAGGCCTCAGTTAGCATGTTAAAGGTTAAAGGTCACCCCAAGGTGAAGAAGCCCAGAGCTACATCTCAGACTCTACAGGCCTCAGTTAGCATGCTAAAGGTTAAAGGTCACCCCAAGGTGAAGAAGCCCAGAGCTACATCTCAGACTCTCCAGGCCTCAGTTAGCATGCTAAAGGTTAAAGGTCACCACAAGGTGAAAAAGCCAAGAGCTACATCTCAGACTCTACAGGCCTCAGTTAGCAGGTTAAAGGTTAAAGGTCATACATCTCAGACTCTACAGGCCTCAGTTAGCATGTTAAAGGTCAAAGGTCACCCCAAGGTGAAAAAGCCCAGAGCTACATCTCAGACTCTACAGGCCTCAGTTAGCATGGTAAAGGTTAAAGGTCACCCCAAGGTGAAAAAGCCCAGAGCTACATCTCAGACTCTACAGGCCTCAGTTAGCATGTTAAAGGTTAAAGGTCACCCCAAGGTGAAGAAGCCCAGAGCTACATCTCAGACTCTACAGGCCTCAGTTAGCATGCTAAAGGTTAAAGGTCACCCCAAGATGAAAAAGCCCAGAGCTACATCTCAGACTCTACAGGCCTCAGTTAGCATGTTAAAGGTTAAAGGTCACCCCAAGGTGAAAAAGCCCAGAGCTACATCTCAGACTCTACAGGCCTCAGTTAGCATGTTAAAGGTTAAAGGTCACCCCAAGGTGAAAAAGCCCAGAGCTACATCTCAGACTCTACAGGCCTCAGTTAGCAGGTTAAAGGTTAAAGGTCACCCCAAGGTGAAGAAGCCCAGAGCTACATCTCAGACTCTCCAGGCCTCAGTTAGCATGTTAAAGGTTAAAGGTCATGACAGCACAGTTAGAAAAAGACTGAACAAGGATGGCTTGTTTGGAAGGGCTGCAGGAGAAAGCCTCTTCTCTCTAAAAAGAACATGGCAGCACAGCTTAGGTTTGCAAAGCTGCATCTGAACAAAGCTCAAGACTTCTGGAACAATGTCCTTTGGACAGACCAGAGCAAAGTGCTGGGCTCAGAATTATCTCACAGCACCATCAGGGAGCTTTTTGCTCGGTGGAACATGGACCTAGATTTTTCCAAAGGGTGGAGAAGTGATAACCTCCAACATTCTCATTATATTTCTTATCAAAGACATTCATCTTCATGCATCTCAGCTTTTCCTGACCCGGGCGAAGTCTTCTCAGTAGGTTCATTTTGATTTGATTTTCTCTTTTCAAAGATACTGCGACAGATCGATAAACTGTATTTATCAAAGTGATGCTGCTCCCAGCAACCTGAATCTAAGTATTCTGTGAGGCTGTTTGCAGGTGAGAAGGACTTCTGGCTTAAAGGCAGACTCTGCTCACATCAGACTTAGATTTTACTTGATTTCTCTCCAGCCTTCCCGTCACATTTAGACTCCAAACCTTTGCACAGCAGCGGTGTGTTTGTGCAGTTCAGGCTGACACACAAACCTTTTGGGCCTCGAGCTGAGAACCTCGTGCACATTTAAAAGATTTAGACAATGCGGCACTAATGCTGAGTGCATCTCCACATTCCTCATTCGACTCTTCCTCCCAACTGCACAAAGCAATTACAGCTCTGCACTGAACACAAAGCGCTTGGATGATGATGAATGTGCAATAATAGACTTTATAGAACATACATATGAAGGCCTTCCATTTATTCCAGGTGTGCTTGGAGTCCTGCCGCCGCGGTGCATGATTACATGTCTTTTGTGAAACTCAATCAGACCTTTATGATGGCAGTAAACAACACTTCTGATAAAAAAACACACATTGTGAGTCAGCACCTCACTCATCTTTAATGAGTCTTTTCAGTAGGCTGTAATCAGCTCAGTGACAGGGGACTGCGACTGTTACAGAAAACACTCATTTTCACCATCATCTGCAGTTTTCTGTTGTTCCTTCACTCATTTTCTCCTTAAGTAGTTTTCTGCTCGCCACGTTAGGAGGAACTGGAACTTTACTTTCCATGTTTTAAAGGTTCAAATGTTATATTTCAAGGTTAAAACGCAGTCAGAGTAAAACAAAGTCGGATATTTACATGGACAATATGTTTCTGTTTCTGTATTTATCAGACGCTTTTATCCAAAGTGACTTACAAATGAAGATATAACAGCTGTATAAAAAGCTAACAATAAGCTAACAATAAGCTAACAAAAAGCTAACAATAAGCTCCATAGAAGGAACCCAGGAGTCCGACTCTGTCAGAGGGGACAGAGTAGAGATAGGGTGCAGGCAAAGAAGGAAGTGCAGAAAGATAAAGTGCAGAGATAGAGGGGGGAGGGAAGTACAAGGTAAGTGCTGGGATAGGAGATGCTCTCTGAAGAGCTGGGTTTTCAGGAGCTTCTTGAAGATAGACAGGGACGCCCCTGTTCTGGTAGCGCTCGGTAGGTCATTCCACCATCGTGGGACGACACATGAACAGAGTTTGGATTGTCTTAGGCGTGGTGTAGGAGCTGCTAGACGACAATCCTGGGACCAACGGAGGGACCCAGTTGGGACAGAAGCCTTTGCAAGAGCATTCAAGTAGATGGAGCCGTTCCATTAAGCTCTTTGTAGGCTAATATGTGCTGAAAACATGTTAAAAAACAGGCTGAGAACTTTTGTAGTGTTTGATTATCTGTTGAGGATTTTATTGACCTTCAGTAATGGTTTTAGATAAAAGTCGTGACCTCAGACCCGTTTTCTTGCCTTATCTCTGTGTCATCGGATAAAACGAACACCTCTGTGTGACCCTCTTATCTCAGATCTTACCCGGGCCAGTGACCCTGACCAGGCTTGTAAGTAGTTTTCTGCTCGCCACGTTTGGAGGAACTGGAACTTTACTTTCCATGTTTTAAAGGTTCAAATGTTATATTTCAAGGTTAAAACGCAGTCAGAGTAAAACAAAGTCGGATATTTACATGGACAATATGTGCTGAAAACATGTTAAAAACAGGCTGAGAACTTTTGTAGTGTTTGATTATCTGTTGAGGATTTTATTTTAAGGCCAGAAGAGCCAACTTTAGACTATCAACCAGCTAAGTGACGCTTTTAACGCCATCATGGAAGTGCGTCTCCTTTGGAGGCGAGTATCGGCAGAACTTACAGCTCGGAGCAGTCCAGAGCCTTCAACCTTGTCCAAGAAAAGCTTTTGAGCTGCTTGGACAGTCTTGGTCTAATTATTATGAATGGATTACTATGAGATATTATCAGTGGTCTACATGTCAGATCATACGGGCTTCTGTTAAAGAACTTCTGTTAAACCAAGTGAGCGAAGCTGAGAAAATGTCTGATATTTACTGCAACTTGTCTTCATTTCCACTGCATCTCTACTTTAAATGTGTTTAGATGCACAGAATGAATCCAGTCTCAGCTCAGACCAACACATCTGTTTGGATGATTTAACTCCCAGACTGATGATACATCCGTTTTATTCTTAGTTGTTCAAACTCTAAAAGTCTTAATCTGAACCCAAACCTGGTCCCATGTTGAAACTGAACCCACAATTAAAGCCTCAGTAATGGTTTTAGATAAAAGTCGTGACCTCAGACCCGTTTCCTTGCCTTATCTCTGTGTCATCGGATAAAACGAACACCTCTGTGTGACCCTCTTATCTCAGATCTTACCCGGGCCAGTGACCCTGACCAGGCTTGGAACAACAAGCTGTGCATCCTGGCTTTAATCTGAGAGGTCAGGAAGCCCTCGTTAGGAGCTCCAGCTGGAATCTTAACAAGCTGACCGGCCAATGAGCTGCTTGGGGCTCGTTTTGAGTCATGGGGTGACCTTGGGTGAGGAGAGCTTTCAAATGAAAAGATGCTCCAGGGTGGGCATATATTAGTCACTTTCTGCATGTTTTATAAAGTGTGCTTCTCCTGCCTCCTCACAGTCTGGGTTTCCTCTTAATGTGAGCGTATTTATGTGATGATACAGCCCGTGTCTCCTCTCTCCGACCCTCTCGGGTCACGCTGCCACAGTAAATCTGCACAGGAGTGAAGCCTCACCGACAGCAACAGAGTGCTGGAGCATCGTGGCCAGATCTGGTCACAACTAAACTGATAACAGCTTAATTAGCAACGAATAGATCAGAATTAATAGCTACTGTACTGCATCCTGGATAGTTTAGTGGTATGATTGCCACCTTCAATTTGGGTGACCTGAGTTCAAATCCCCTGCATGAAAGGTACTGTCTCCAGTAGGGGTCCTTAGGCAGGACTACCTGTAAGTTGCTTTGGATAAAAGCTTCTGCTAAATGCATTAAACATAAACATCTTATCCCGTGTATTGAGTCCTCCTATCAGGAGGAGACAGAAAGCTGTAGAAGGGACTCATCTCAGAGAACGAACTGCTTTGTTTGAGGCTCAGGAAACAGATCAGTGAACCGGGTGGTGGTTTTATCCCCTCCTTTCTGAGTTTTAGTGTCCTTTTTCACCAGACTAAACGCTGCATGAAGCCCATTTCTTCTGCAAACTCCAGACACTGAAGCAGTGACACCTTCAGCTCTGTTTTAGTGGTCATTTTGTGACTTGGTTTCCATGTGTTCAATCATGCAAAAGTAGTGAAACTGTCTCCTCACGCAGCTCCAACTCTGATTACACCAGTTTCTCCACAAACTTCTTCTGCCACGATCCTGACTTGATGATTGATTGCAGCTCAAATTAGTTTTGTGCTCATTCAATAGTTTCTCACTAATGACTTCTTTCTCTCTGGGTTTAAACCTTAAGCCTCCGTTTTGTCGTGTTGTTTCCACCGTCTTCTGTAATTACGGGTTTGCTGCTTATTTTTCTATTTGAAGTCTCGCTGCCTAATCTTCTGTGTGCTACCAACAAAACAACTGTGTGGTTCTTCTGAGGAAAACACCGTTTTCTGGTTTTTATCTCGGTGCAACCGATCACACACACATGCTCACCATTGTCTTGAGCTTATTGTTGCAGGATACGGTACCTGATGATGTATATTTGGGTTCTTTCAGCTTGTGTCCTTGTGGTTTACCCACTGGGTCAATCCCAGTCTGGGCAGCATTCAGCCACTGGGCAATGAGCAGCTCTCTGTCACCCAAACACACACATCCAGAGCAAAATGATGCTCCATACAGGCACAGATCCGGCATTAACCGGCTTCCTAAAAGCACAGGCTTGAATGAATAGATTCACACGTTCCAAACTGAGGCAGACGAAGCACACAAACACACGTGCACAAAGTGAGATGAAGTAGAAGATTGAGAATAGCAATAATTAAATTATGACATATGGGGAGGAGGGGAGGATCGGATCAGTGTTGTGGAAATAACAACAGAGGGAGAGAATGGTGATTTCACCTAAATCTCTCACCTTAAAAGACCCCCTTCTATGAAAAGATAATATTTCTAACCAATCACCATTCTTTAAAGTCCCGTTAATGAATGATATGCAGCCTGCCATCACAGGTACGTCTCCGGAGCTGCTGATTTAACCGATGAGGCCGCATATGATGAAGTTAGCGACACAGGTGGCTAGGATAGTTCAGGATAGATAGAGGATAGCTCAAGTGGGCTCAGCAGTGATCTCAGAGCATACACCACTGTTGTAACGATGCATTAGAGGAATATGTCGATGTTAGGATCACAGCTGTTCTGTCTTAGATTGTATTTGATGCCCCTAAATGAAGGATGTTGGGCATCTGGTAACATTTGTCCCTGCATCGTCTGCACTGGTCGCCTTCATATCGCATCCTTCATACGTGTAATTATAATACACCGAACAGTCCAGTGTGTCCTCGGCCTTTGGAACCTCGTTTATTCCTGTTTCATGTTTATTATGTTATGATTTAATATGATAACCCTCCATCTTAAACGTCTGTAAACATCAGTTTATTCATCATATTTTTGGGTTAGTGCGTCAGACTCTAAGTTGTTTTCGGCTTATTCACCGAGTTGAATCGGTTGGTCATTCTGATCGAAGAATCCGTTAATTTATCCACTGCCTCTTGCCTTCTTCCTGTCTGCCTCTTGCCTTCTTCCTGTCTGCCTCTTGCCTTCTTCCTGTCTGCCTCTTGCCTTCTTCCTGTCTGCCTCTTGCCTTCTTTCCGTCTGCCTCTTGCCTTCTTCCTGTCTGCCTCTTGCCTTCTTCCTGTCTGCCTCTTGCTTTCTTCCTGTCTGCCTCTTGCCTTCTTCCTGTCTGCCTCTTGCCTTCTTCCTGTCTGCCTCTTGCCTTCTTCCTGTCTGCCTCTTGCCTTCTTTCCGTCTGCCTCTTGCCTTCTTCCTGTCTGCCTCTTGCCTTCTTCCTGTCTGCCTCTTGCCTTCTTCCTGTCTGCCTCTTGCCTTCTTCCTGTCTGCCTCTTGCCTTCTTCCTGTCTGCCTCTTGCCTTCTTCCTGTCTGCCTCTTGCCTTCTTCCCCTCTGCCTCTTGCCTTCTTCCTGTCTGCCTCTTGCCTTCTTCCTGTCTGCCTCTTGCCTTCTTCCTGTCTGCCTCTTGCCTTCTTCCTGTCTGCCTCTTGCTTTCTTCCTGTCTGCCTCTTGCCTTCTTCCTGTCTGCCTCTTGCCTTCTTCCTGTCTGCCTCTTGCCTTCTTCCTGTCTGCCTCTTGCTTTCTTTCCGTCTGCCTCTTGCCTTCTTCCTGTCTGCCTCTTGCCTTCTTCCTGTCTGCCTCTTGCCTTCTTCCTGTCTGCCTCTTGCCTTCTTCCTGTCTGCCTCTTGCCTTCTTTCCGTCTGCCTCTTGCCTTCTTCCTGTCTGCCTCTTGCCTTCTTCCTGTCTGCCTCTTGCCTTCTTCCCCTCTGCCTCTTGCCTTCTTCCTGTCTGCCTCTTGCCTTCTTCCTGTCTGCCTCTTGCCTTCTTCCTGTCTGCCTCTTGCCTTCTTCCTGTCTGCCTCTTGCTTTCTTCCTGTCTGCCTCTTGCCTTCTTCCTGTCTGCCTCTTGCCTTCTTCCTGTCTGCCTCTTGCCTTCTTCCTGTCTGCCTCTTGCCTTCTTCCTGTCTGCCTCTTGCTTTCTTTCCGTCTGCCTCTTGCCTTCTTCCTGTCTGCCTCTTGCCTTCTTCCTGTCTGCCTCTTGCCTTCTTCCTGTCTGCCTCTTGCCTTCTTCCCCTCTGCCTCTTGCCTTCTTCCTGTCTGCCTCTTGCCTTCTTCCTGTCTGCCTCTTGCCTTCTTCCTGTCTGCCTCTTGCCTTCTTCCTGTCTGCCTCTTGCCTTCTTCCTGTCTGCCTCTTGCTTTCTTCCTGTCTGCCTCTTGCCTTCTTCCTGTCTGCCTCTTGCCTTCTTCCTGTCTGCCTCTTGCTTTCTTCCTGTCTGCCTCTTGCCTTCTTCCTGTCTGCCTCTTGCCTTCTTCCTGTCTGCCTCTTGCCTTCTTCCTGTCTGCCTCTTGCTTTCTTCCTGTCTGCCTCTTGCTTTCTTCCTGTCTGCCTCTTGCCTTCTTCCTGTCTGCCTCTTGCCTTCTTCCTGTCTGCCTCTTGCCTTCTTCCTGTCTGCCTCTTGCCTTCTTCCTGTCTGCCTCTTGCTTTCTTCCTGTCTGCCTCTTGCTTTCTTCCTGTCTGCCTCTTGCCTTCTTCCTGTCTGCCTCTTGCTTTCTTTCCGTCTGCCTCTTGCCTTCTTCCTGTCTGCCTCTTGCCTTCTTCCTGTCTGCCTCTTGCCTTCTTCCTGTCTGCCTCTTGCCTTCTTCCCCTCTGCCTCTTGCCTTCTTCCTGTCTGCCTCTTGCCTTCTTCCTGTCTGCCTCTTGCCTTCTTCCTGTCTGCCTCTTGCCTTCTTCCTGTCTGCCTCTTGCCTTCTTCCTGTCTGCCTCTTGCTTTCTTCCTGTCTGCCTCTTGCCTTCTTCCTGTCTGCCTCTTGCCTTCTTCCTGTCTGCCTCTTGCTTTCTTCCTGTCTGCCTCTTGCCTTCTTCCTGTCTGCCTCTTGCCTTCTTCCTGTCTGCCTCTTGCCTTCTTCCTGTCTGCCTCTTGCTTTCTTCCTGTCTGCCTCTTGCTTTCTTCCTGTCTGCCTCTTGCCTTCTTCCTGTCTGCCTCTTGCCTTCTTCCTGTCTGCCTCTTGCCTTCTTCCTGTCTGCCTCTTGCCTTCTTCCTGTCTGCCTCTTGCCTTCTTCCTGTCTGCCTCTTGCCTTCTTCCTGTCTGCCTCTTGCTTTCTTCCTGTCTGCCTCTTGCCTTCTTCCTGTCTGCCTCTTGCTTTCTTCCTGTCTGCCTCTTGCTTTCTTCCTGTCTGCCTCTTGCTTTCTTCCTGTCTGCCTCTTGCCTTCTTTCCGTCTGCCTCTTGCCTTCTTCCTGTCTGCCTCTTGCCTTCTTCCTGTCTGCCTCTTGCCTTCTTCTTGTCTGCCTCTTGCCTTCTTCCTGTCTGCCTCTTGCCTTCTTCTTGTCTGCCTCTTGCTTTCTTCCTGTCTGCCTCTTGCTTTCTTCTTGTCTGCCTCTTGCTTTCTTCCTGTCTGCCTCTTGCCTTCTTTCCGTCTGCCTCTTGCCATCTTCCTGTCTGCCTCTTGCCTTCTTCCTGTCTGCCTCTTGCCTTCTTCTTGTCTGCCTCTTGCCTTCTTTCCGTCTGCCTCTTGCCTTCTTTCCGTCTGCCTCTTGCTTTCTTCCTGTCTGCCTCTTGCTTTCTTCCTGTCTGCCTCTTGCCTTCTTCCTGTCTGCCTCTTGCTTTCTTCCTGTCTGCCTCTTGCTTTCTTCCTGTCTGCCTCTTGCTTTCTTCCTGTCTGCCTCTTGCCTTCTTTCCGTCTGCCTCTTGCCTTCTTCCTGTCTGCCTCTTGCCTTCTTCCTGTCTGCCTCTTGCCTTCTTCTTGTCTGCCTCTTGCCTTCTTCCTGTCTGCCTCTTGCCTTCTTCTTGTCTGCCTCTTGCTTTCTTCCTGTCTGCCTCTTGCTTTCTTCTTGTCTGCCTCTTGCTTTCTTCCTGTCTGCCTCTTGCCTTCTTTCCGTCTGCCTCTTGCCATCTTCCTGTCTGCCTCTTGCCTTCTTCCTGTCTGCCTCTTGCCTTCTTCCTGTCTGCCTCTTGCCTTCTTTCCGTCTGCCTCTTGCCTTCTTCCTGTCTGCCTCTTGCCTTCTTCCTGTCTGCCTCTTGCCTTCTTCCCGTCTGCCTCTTGCCTTCTTCCTGTCTGCCTCTTGCCTTCTTCCTGTCTGCCTCTTGCCTTCTTCCTGTCTGCCTCTTGCCTTCTTTCCGTCTGCCTCTTGCCTTCTTCCTGTCTGCCTCTTGCCTTCTTCCTGTCTGCCTCTTGCTTTCTTCCTGTCTGCCTCTTGCTTTCTTCCTGTCTGCCTCTTGCTTTCTTCCTGTCTGCCTCTTGCTTTCTTCCTGTCTGCCTCTTGCCTTCTTCCTGTCTGCCTCTTGCTTTCTTCCTGTCTGCCTCTTGCTTTCTTCCCGTCTGCCTCTTGCTTTCTTCCTGTCTGCCTCTTGCCTTCTTTCCGTCTGCCTCTTGCCTTCTTCCTGTCTGCCTCTTGCCTTCTTCTTGTCTGCCTCTTGCCTTCTTCCTGTCTGCCTCTTGCCTTCTTCTTGTCTGCCTCTTGCTTTCTTCCTGTCTGCCTCTTGCTTTCTTCTTGTCTGCCTCTTGCTTTCTTCCTGTCTGCCTCTTGCCTTCTTTCCGTCTGCCTCTTGCCTTCTTCCTGTCTGCCTCTTGCCTTCTTCCTGTCTGCCTCTTGCCTTCTTCTTGTCTGCCTCTTGCCTTCTTTCCGTCTGCCTCTTGCCTTCTTTCCGTCTGCCTCTTGCCTTCTTCCTGTCTGCCTCTTGCCTTCTTCCTGTCTGCCTCTTGCCTTCTTCCTGTCTGCCTCTTGCTTTCTTTCCGTCTGCCTCTTGCCTTCTTCCTGTCTGCCTCTTGCTTTCTTTCCGTCTGCCTCTTGCCTTCTTCCTGTCTGCCTCTTGCCTTCTTCCTGTCTGCCTCTTGCCTTCTTCCCGTCTGCCTCTTGCCTTCTTCCTGTCTGCCTCTTGCCTTCTTCCTGTCTGCCTCTTGCCTTCTTCCTGTCTGCCTCTTGCCTTCTTCCTGTCTGCCTCTTGCCTTCTTCCTGTCTGCCTCTTGCTTTCTTCCTGTCTGCCTCTTGCCTTCTTCCTGTCTGCCTCTTGCCTTCTTCCTGTCTGCCTCTTGCCTTCTTCCTGTCTGCCTCTTGCCTTCTTTCTGTCTGCCTCTTGCCTTCTTTCTGTCTGCCTCTTGCCTTCTTGTTGTTGGTTGGGTTTGTAAGAGTCTTTAGGCTAAGTATTACTCACAGGACAGGAGAAGACCCCCAGAATGAGACAACTGCTCAACCAAGCATCTACAAACTTCCCAGTAAACTCACTGTGGCTCCTACCAATGCTCCTGCCTGGCTTATATGGATCAGATAGATGGATCTGAGGCACAGTCCACATACTTTGGCTTTGAAGGCCTCCGATAAAGAAACAGATAAGATCAGATTTGCCTTCCTCAGACTGAGAGGCCTGCAACACTCTAACATACAGGTTTTTAAACACCCCGCTGTTGATTAGAGCACTGAAATCCTGCCCTGAGCCACAATGTTACACATGGTGCAGTGGTGAGTAAACCAGCAGTTTTAATTAACATTTCCACTGAAGAATAGCTGCTTTGAGGTGTCCTGTTGACCCTTCTCAGATGAAATCAGCACTGACCATCATCTGTCCAGTGGAAAACTCTAAAAGTACCGTGAAGCATTGTGCTCAAGTGTGATTTAGTTATTTTCATTTCATGCCCCTTAGTTCTATGTTTGATATCTCCACAGCACATTAGAGACCCCATTAAATCCGCTGTTCTCATTATAATGCGTCTTAATAAACCAGTTATGTGTGATATATTTTACTTTGGAATTGGCCTGTCGGTACATCATGACATTTACAGCTCAACAGAACAAAAAAAGGTGAAAAATCATGATGATTATTGATGTGGACGTTCAGGAGAAGATAAATTCAGCTTCAGCAGAAAGCAGAAAATGTCTTTGATTTGAAGTGACGACGGCATAAACACCGATATTGATTCTGACCTCATGGAACAATCCTTTAAAAGTTTATTAATAATGATGTTGATCCTCTTACAGCCGGAGGGATAAGTCATCTTCGCAGTACAAGATTCATTGATGAGTTCCAATTATTGACCGTTATGAGTCCAAATGTCTAAATAATTGTGAATCATGGGCATCGGGGGGGTTTGGGAAGATTTAAATGAATAATTATATAAAACAGAAGGTTGTAGCAGCTAATCTGGGGGCCTCTAAATGGCTCCAACAGGATAAACTGAACCTGATGGAGAGTTATTACTCAGTTTTCTCACGCTTTTATTGTTTTCTGCTACTTTTTACTAGATTATAAGTCATCTATGTAAAAATAAAAAATAAAATTTTCAAAATTAAATGTTTTTTTAAAAAAAAACAATCATGAAGATTATAAATCGTGTTTAAAAAACATTTAATTTTCATCTGGATTGCTTTTAATCCTCATACTGGAACAAACCCCAAACAAAAAGATTAGGGATGAGTTGACAAGTTCGAATAAGATGGAACTTTATTCATCTCACAAGGGTAAAATAGCACCTGGAAGGTGACAGATGTGACTTAATGAAGGAAACATTTGAGAATGATGCTTTTATGGGTCATAATTGTGGAAGAAGCCGGTTTATTTCTAATATATGCAGTACCTCCCGCCGCCTGTAGGGGTGGTAGATTAGATGTACTGGAGTTCATTCCTGCATGGTTTTACCTTATTTCCCATATTTATGAGAAGCTTTAAACATTAATGTTAAAAAGGCAAACGTGTTATTTATACCTAAATGAATTAAATATCTAAGAATTAAAGGAAAGGTGCTATCGTGTACCCCTAGTTGCAGTTTGGTGGACTTGAAAGAGCTAATCTGGTAGCATAGCAGGCAAACCTCTGACATGAAAGTGCTGCTATTTCAAAGACTGAGCCACCAAATTTGTCTGTATTGGTTCTCATTCTTCATTATAGATTTTCCAAATCAATTTCCAGCTTTACTGCCAGCGTGACCTCCTTCGTGTTTGAAGCAGCTGAATGTATGTGCAGCTCCTTTCAGATGCAGAGTGAAAGCTGCACAAACATCTTCTTGGATGCATGAACACCATTAGTCACACGTGTTAAACCGTAAGCAAGCAAGTGCACATATCAGCGCAAATGTAATTAGTAGTTCTGCCATTTATAAGGATAATATGTGCCGCAGCTGGCTGAGATGGGTTTGTTTTATCCAGTTTTTGTATTTCTGTCAGGTTTGCAGTTCATTACCGTAACTTGGCATGACCAATAGAGCCAAAAGCAAATAGCATACGGCCAAAGAACCTAAGCTTAATGCCAGAAAGGAAAAAGAATAATCAGAAATATACAACTGATCATTGTTTGGTAAATAATTACCTTTCTTGATCTGTCGGAAATCGTTATCAGTGGAAATTTATCAATCAAAACCAACTTAAAAGGCCACAAAGATGGTTTAAAGATTAAAAAACGAGAAGCTAAGGGCCACAGTCCAGGACTTGAACCCAGGACTTATTGGTTAAAAATGGCTCAATATGCCAGCGTATTAATATAATTTTAAATAAGCCAAGAGACACCTTCGCCACACGTTAATTTTCATCATGGATCCCCATGTTTCACTCATTCCAATCCAGTCTAACACATTGGATTAAATGAGGTCTATTAATATAAAACAAGGCGAAACATTCAGTAATATTCCTTTATTTGGATTTATTCAGTGTGAACCAGATTAGGTGTCTGTGTCATTCAGAAACATGACTTTCATACGACTTAAAATGTCCGACTCCTTTATTGCTGTTTAATTAACAAGGATGATAATCATACAGCTGGTTTTACAAGAGCTTCAATGGGACTTCATGGTGAAATGAACAGCAAATTAAATGAGATAAGAAATTAAGTGAAACTTTCACCCAGTCCCAGTTTCTCCACTTGGTCCTAATCTTGTGTTTTAGAGGTCAGGAGGGGCCCAAATGTGGCAAATCCTTGGATTTATGATTGGTAATGAACTCTCAGGCTGAACCACAGAGTCTGGATGATCCTAAAGAAGAATTTCGTATATTCTTGAGGTTAAAATGTTTGACAGTTTGAACTCACTGTATTTTCTCGTTTTTTTCCGGGAGGAAGCATGCTTGCACCTCTGAGGGTTGAACTTTCTGCCACTCCTCCATAAATCCTGATAACATGGCAGCTGAGAGGTAAAGCCGAGTAAAGTCCTTACAGGGTGAACCGATACATTAGCCGAGGGGAGGAAGGCTGGCAGGCGTGACGGGAATACAGGAGAGGCAGATGAAATGAGGAGACTAAGACGGGATGCTTTCAGTTGTCAAATGGAGCTGAAAGAGAAAAGTGGGAAATACTGATGAATGGGCAGCACAAACACTCACAGCCATCTGAGACCGTTACATAACCACTCTGAACTTTCAAACCCATCTCTTTCCTCTCCTCCTGTCCTCTTAGAACAAACTCCACCTCAGGTTTATCTCCACTTTCTTTACTTTCTTATGATTCTCCTGAATCACACAGATCAGCAGCAAGCGGATGGATGAATGGTTGGATGCCAGAAACGATGGTCAGGTGATTATATATACTGTGGTTGCGTTTTCAGCTGAACGGATTAACTTTTTAATGTGTGGAAACTGTTAGAAAAATTCTCTCAAAATTAGGTTCAGAGTCGCTGGATACGATTAACACAAAACATTTATTTCTTGCAAGAAAGAGACAAGTCTGCACAACCTGTCAGGAAGCTGGCTCAGAGTTGTCTGGCTAACAAAATGGTGCTATTGCTATTTATATTGTTTATGCTTGCCGACCACACAATGTTATGGGAAAAGGCATTTCTCACCATTTAATATTATGGGAAGAGACGTTCAATGTTATGGGAAAAGGCGCATTCCTCACCATTTAATATTATGGGAAGGGACGTTCAATGTTATGGGAAAAGGCATTTATCACCATTTAATATTATGGGAAGGGACGTTCAATGTTATGGGAAAAGGCGCATTTCTCACCATTTAATATTATGGGAAGAGACGTTCAATGTTATGGGAAAAGGCATTTCTCACCATTTAATATTATGGGAAGAGACGTTCAATGTTATGGGAAAAGGCATTTCTCACCATTTAATATTATGGGAAGAGACGTTCAATGTTATGGGAATAGGCATTTCTCGCCATTCAATATTATGGGAAGAGACGTTCAATGTTATGGGAAAAGGCATTTCTCACCATTTAATATTATGGGAAGAGACGTTCAATGTTATGGGAAAAGGTGCATTTCTCGCCATTTAATATTATGGGAAGAGACGTTCAATGTTATGGGAAAAGGTGCATTTCTCGCCATTTAATATTATGGGAAGAGACGTTCAATGTTATGGGAAAAGGCATTTCTCACCATTTAATATTATGGGAAGAGACGTTCAATGTTATGGGAAAAGGTGCATTTCTCGCCATTTAATATTATGGGAAGAGACGTTCAATGTTATGGGAAAAGGTGCATTTCTCGCCATTTAATATTATGGGAAGAGACGTTCAATGTTATGGGAAAAGGTGCATTTCTCGCCATTTAATATTATGGGAAGAGACGTTCAATGTTATGGGAAAAGGCATTTCTCACCATTTAATATTATGGGAAGAGACGTTCAATGTTATGGGAAAAGGTGCATTTCTCGCCATTTAATATTATGGGAAGAGACGTTCAATGTTATGGGAAAAGGCGCATTCCTCACCATTTAATATTATGGGAAGGGACGTTCAATGTTATGGGAAAAGGCATTTATCACCATTTAATATTATGGGAAGGGACGTTCAATGTTATGGGAAAAGGCGCATTTCTCACCATTTAATATTATGGGAAGAGACGTTCAATGTTATGGGAAAAGGCATTTCTCACCATTTAATATTATGGGAAGAGACGTTCAATGTTATGGGAAAAGGCATTTCTCACCATTTAATATTATGGGAAGAGACGTTCAATGTTATGGGAATAGGCATTTCTCGCCATTCAATATTATGGGAAGAGACGTTCAATGTTATGGGAAAAGGCATTTCTCACCATTTAATATTATGGGAAGAGACGTTCAATGTTATGGGAAAAGGTGCATTTCTCGCCATTTAATATTATGGGAAGAGACGTTCAATGTTATGGGAAAAGGTGCATTTCTCGCCATTTAATATTATGGGAAGAGACGTTCAATGTTATGGGAAAAGGCATTTCTCACCATTTAATATTATGGGAAGAGACGTTCAATGTTATGGGAAAAGGTGCATTTCTCGCCATTTAATATTATGGGAAGAGACGTTCAATGTTATGGGAAAAGGTGCATTTCTCGCCATTTAATATTATGGGAAGAGACGTTCAATGTTATGGGAAAAGGTGCATTTCTCGCCATTTAATATTATGGGAAGAGACGTTCAATGTTATGGGAAAAGGCATTTCTCACCATTTAATAATATGGGAAGAGACGTTCAATGTTATGGGAAAAGGTGCATTTCTCGCCATTTAATATTATGGGAAGAGACGTTCAATGTTATGGGAAAAGGCATTTCTCACCATTTAATATTATGGGAAGAGACGTTCAATGTTATGGGAAAAGGTGCATTTCTCGCCATTTAATATTATGGGAAGAGACGTTCAATGTTATGGGAAAAGGTGCATTTCTCGCCATTTAATATTATGGGAAGAGACGTTCAATGTTATGGGAAAAGGCATTTCTCACCATTTAATATTATGGGAAGAGACGTTCAATGTTATGGGAAAAGGTGCATTTCTCGCCATTTAATATTATGGGAAGAGACGTTCAATGTTATGGGAAAAGGCGCATTTCTCGCCATTTAATATTATGGGAAGAGACGTTCAATGTTATGGGAAAAGGCGCATTTCTCGCCATTCATTATTATGGGAAGAGATGTTCAATGTTATGGGAAAAGGCGCATTTCTCGCCATTTAATATTATGGGAAGAGACGTTCAATGTTATGGGAAAAGGCGCATTTCTCGCCATTTAATATTATGGGAAGAGACGTTCAATGTTATGGGAAAAGGCATTTCTCGCCATTCATTATTATGGGAAGAGACGTTCAATGTTATGGGAAAAGGCGCATTTCTCACCATTTAATATTATGGGAAGAGACGTTCAATGTTATGGGAAAAGGCATTTCTCACCATTTAATATTATGGGAAGAGACGTTCAATGTTATGGGAAAAGGCATTTCTCGCCATTCATTATTATGGGAAGAGACGTTCAATGTTATGGGAAAAGGCGCATTTCTCGCCATTCATTATTATGGGAAGAGACGTTCAATGTTATGGGAAAAGGCGCATTTCTCGCCATTTAATATTATGGGAAGAGACGTTCAATGTTATGGGAAAAGGCGCATTTCTCGCCATTTAATATTATGGGAAGAGACGTTCATTGTTATGGGAAAAGGCATTTCTCGCCATTCATTATTATGGGAAGAGACGTTCAATGTTATGGGAAAAGGCGCATTTCTCACCATTTAATATTATGGGAAGAGACGTTCAATGTTATGGGAAAAGGCATTTCTCACCATTTAATATTATGGGAAGAGACGTTCAATGTTATGGGAAAAGGCATTTCTCGCCATTCATTATTATGGGAAGAGACGTTCAATGTTATGGGAAAAGGCGCATTTCTCACCATTTAATATTTTGGGAAGAGACGTTCAATGTTATGGGAAAAGGCATTTCTCACCATTCAGTATTATGGGAAGAGACGTTCAATGTTATGGGAAAAGGCATTTCTCACCATTCAGTATTATGGGAAGAGACGTTCAATGTTATGGGAAAAGGCGCATTTCTCACCATTTAATATTATGGGAAGAGACGTTCAATGTTATGGGAAAAGGTGCATTTCTCACCATTCAGTATTATGGGAAGAGACGTTCAATGTTATGGGAAAAGGCGCATTTCTCACCATTTAATATTATGGGAAGAGACGTTCAATGTTATGGGAAAAGGCATTTCTCACCATTTAATATTATGGGAAGAGACGTTCAATGTTATGGGAAAAGGCATTTCTCACCATTTAATATTATGGGAAGAGACGTTCCATGTTATGGGAAAAGGCATTTCTCACCATTTAATATTATGGGAAGAGACGTTCAATGTTATGGGAAAAGGCATTTCTCACCATTTAATATTATGGGAAGAGACGTTCAATGTTATGGGAAAAGGCGCATTTCTCACCATTCATTATTATGGGAAGAGATGTTCAATGTTATGGGAAAAGGCGCATTTCTCGCCATTTAATATTATGGGAAGAGACGTTCAATGTTATGGGAAAAGGCGCATTTCTCGCCATTCATTATTATGGGAAGAGATGTTCAATGTTATGGGAAAAGGCGCATTTCTCGCCATTTAATATTATGGGAAGAGACGTTCAATGTTATGGGAAAAGGCGCATTTCTCGCCATTTAATATTATGGGAAGAGACGTTCAATGTTATGGGAAAAGGCATTTCTCGCCATTCATTATTATGGGAAGAGACGTTCAATGTTATGGGAAAAGGCGCATTTCTCACCATTTAATATTATGGGAAGAGACGTTCAATGTTATGGGAAAAGGCATTTCTCACCATTTAATATTATGGGAAGAGACGTTCAATGTTATGGGAAAAGGCATTTCTCGCCATTCATTATTATGGGAAGAGACGTTCAATGTTATGGGAAAAGGCGCATTTCTCGCCATTCATTATTATGGGAAGAGACGTTCAATGTTATGGGAAAAGGCGCATTTCTCGCCATTTAATATTATGGGAAGAGACGTTCAATGTTATGGGAAAAGGCGCATTTCTCGCCATTTAATATTATGGGAAGAGACGTTCAATGTTATGGGAAAAGGCGCATTTCTCGCCATTCATTATTATGGGAAGAGACGTTCAATGTTATGGGAAAAGGCGCATTTCTCGCCATTTAATATTATGGGAAGAGACGTTCAATGTTATGGGAAAAGGCGCATTTCTCGCCATTTAATATTATGGGAAGAGACGTTCATTGTTATGGGAAAAGGCATTTCTCGCCATTCATTATTATGGGAAGAGACGTTCAATGTTATGGGAAAAGGCGCATTTCTCACCATTTAATATTATGGGAAGAGACGTTCAATGTTATGGGAAAAGGCATTTCTCACCATTTAATATTATGGGAAGAGACGTTCAATGTTATGGGAAAAGGCATTTCTCGCCATTCATTATTATGGGAAGAGACGTTCAATGTTATGGGAAAAGGCGCATTTCTCACCATTTAATATTTTGGGAAGAGACGTTCAATGTTATGGGAAAAGGCATTTCTCACCATTCAGTATTATGGGAAGAGACGTTCAATGTTATGGGAAAAGGCATTTCTCACCATTCAGTATTATGGGAAGAGACGTTCAATGTTATGGGAAAAGGCGCATTTCTCACCATTTAATATTATGGGAAGAGACGTTCAATGTTATGGGAAAAGGTGCATTTCTCACCATTCAGTATTATGGGAAGAGACGTTCAATGTTATGGGAAAAGGCGCATTTCTCACCATTTAATATTATGGGAAGAGACGTTCAATGTTATGGGAAAAGGCATTTCTCACCATTTAATATTATGGGAAGAGACGTTCAATGTTATGGGAAAAGGCATTTCTCACCATTTAATATTATGGGAAGAGACGTTCCATGTTATGGGAAAAGGCGCATTTCTCACCATTTAATATTATGGGAAGGGACGTTCAATGTTATGGGAAAAGGCATTTCTCACCATTTAATATTATGGGAAGAGACGTTCAATGTTATGGGAAAAGGCATTTCTCACCATTTAATATTATGGGAAGAGACGTTCAATGTTATGGGAAAAGGCGCATTTCTCACCATTTAATATTATGGGAAGAGACGTTCAATGTTATGGGAAAAGGCATTTCTCACCATTCAGTATTATGGGAAGAGACGTTCAATGTTATGGGAAAAGGCGCATTTCTCACCATTTAATATTATGGGAAGAGACGTTCAATGTTATGGGAAAAGGCATTTCTCACCATTTAATATTATGGGAAGAGACGTTCAATGTTATGGGATAAGGCATTTCTCACCATTTAATATTATGGGAAGAGACGTTCAATGTTATGGGAAAAGGTGCATTTCTCACCATTTAATATTATGGGAAGAGACGTTCAATGTTATGGGAAAAGGCGCATTTCTCACCATTTAATATTATGGGAAGAGACGTTCAATGTTATGGGAAAAGGCGCATTTCTCGCCATTTAATATTATGGGAAGAGACGTTCAATGTTATGGGAAAAGGTGCATTTTTCACCATTCAGTATTATGGGAAGAGACGTTCAATGTTATGGGAAAAGGCATTTCTCACCATTTAATATTATGGGAAGAGACGTTCAATGTTATGGGAAAAGGCATTTCTCACCATTTAATATTATGGGAAGAGACGTTCAATGTTATGGGAAAAGGTGCATTTTTCACCATTCAGTATTATGGGAAGAGACGTTCAATGTTATGGGAAAAGGCGCATTTCTCGCCATTTAATATTATGGGAAGAGACGTTCAATGTTATGGGAAAAGGCATTTCTCACCATTTAATATTATGGGAAAGACTAGTACATGCAGTCAAAACACTTTTGCTTGATTCATAGTATTATGAGAAGAGAAAAGATGGGGAGGAAACACCCCCCCCATCACAGAACTCTTATTCTTGCAGCTTTTCTCATAGTATAACTATAATTTTTCCAACAAAACAAAGATCCATTGATGGATATTTCTGAGTGAATCGCTTCACCTTCACTGAAATGCTCGTGCTTGTCTACCCTGAAAAAAAGCTTCATTTTTTTTACTCAGAACGGTGGAAAGAGATGAAAAATGTACCCGATGTATCCAGAAAATACAAAGTCTTCAAACATGCAACACTCACAGGAGGCCTTGGAGATAACTGGATCTCCCTCTTTTATCTGGTGTTGGACAAAAGGTGCTGGCACAGGCTAAACCTTCCTCTAAGGAGATATTTCCCTGTATTATTTGCCAAATTAGAAAGGTTTCTATTGAATAAACTGTAGCTTAAAATGAACCGTTGACAGAAGATGGTGAAAATTTATGGTTCTTAGATAATTACACCAAATGTACCCTCTTCAGTGGACACTTTAATCTTTAGTTTTGGTTGCATTGTGCCTTTAAATGAAGGGTTAATAAGGTTAATATTCTGTAAAGCCTCATCTGGACAGATTTTAATGGTCTTTAATGGACATCAAGGTGTCAAGGAAATGTACAGAAGGACCAAAATGCAGACAGAAGGAACATTTTCATCACAAACCAAAGATAATGCGAAGCAGAAAGTTTAAAATCCAAAAATAAATACCAAGAAACTCCAGTCAGAAACTGAACCCCGGTGTGAAATCAAAGAAACGAGCTCAGCAGGCAAAGGAAACTAAATCCAAACCAGAGCCTAAAGACATATTCCCTGTTGGGTGGTATCTGGACTGAGATGTTGGCTCGATAACAGTCAACATCTCCAACAATAATCTGAGGTTTGGCACTTTTTTGTTGTGTTTCCGAACCATTTGCTGTCGATCTTTCCTCGTAAAACGTGTCGTTTGGCCTTGAAATGATGATTTGTAGCTGCTTGCATAGAAGATGCAGCAGAAAAACGGGCTTTTAGCCACACAAAGGTTCTTTCTCCCTTACTTTGGCCTTATTTGACCTTATTTGGCCTTATTTGACCTTATTTGACCTTACTTTGACGTTATTTTTCCCCGACAAGCATCCCTCCCCCAGTTAGGGCTGATAAACTCGCCTGCAAAAGGAGGAGGAACTGCATGGAGCTGCGTTCAGGACCTGTGGGGCGGCGTGGACCTTTTGAAATGTGTGAATTCGTCTTCTCCGTCCTTCTGCCAGATGTTTTGTTCACTGTTAGGGTGACTCGGCCATGACAGTTTCTGCCTCCAAATGTTCTCAGTGGGGTGGCGGAAATTAACTTTAAACTGAGATCCAATGGAGAAGGAAACAGATAAAGGTGAGGCCAGAGCAGGCCAGGGCAGGCCAGGGCAGGCCAGAGCAGGCCAGGGCAGGCCAGGGCAGGCCAGAGCAGGCCAGAGCAGGCCAGAGCAGGCCAGGGCAGGGCAGGGCAGGCCAGGGCAGGCCAGGGCAGGCCAGGGCAGGCCAGAGCAGGCCAGGGCAGGCCAGGGCAGGCCAGAGCAGGGCAGGCCAGGGCAGGCCAGGGCAGGCCAGAGCAGGCCAGAGCAGGCCAGAGCAGGCCAGGGCAGGCCAGGGCAGGCCAGAGCAGGCCAGGGCAGGCCAGAGCAGGCCAGGGCAGGCCAGGGCAGGCCAGAGCAGGCCAGAGCAGGCCAGAGCAGGCCAGGGCAGGCCAGGGCAGGGCAGGGCAGGGCAGGGCAGGCCAGGGCAGGCCAGGGCAGGCCAGAGCAGGTCAGGCCAGAGCAGGCCAGAGCAGGCCAGAGCAGGCCAGAGCAGGCCAGGGCAGGCCAGAGCAGGCCAGGGCAGGCCAGAGCAGGTCAGGCCAGAGCAGGCCAGAGCAGGCCAGAGCAGGCCAGGGCAGGCCAGAGCAGGCCAGGGCAGGGCAGGCCAGGCCAGGGCAGGCCAGAGCAGGCCAGAGCAGGCCAGAGCAGGCCAGAGCAGGGCAGAGCAGGCCAGAGCAGGCCAGAGCAGGCCAGAGCAGGCCAGGGCAGGCCAGAGCAGGCCAGGGCAGACCAGGGCAGGCCAGAGCAGGCCAGAGCAGGCCAGAGCAGGCCAGAGCAGGGCAGAGCAGGCCAGAGCAGGCCAGAGCAGGCCAGAGCAGGCCAGGGCAGGCCAGAGCAGGCCAGGGCAGGGCAGAGCAGGCCAGAGCAGGCCAGAGCAGGCCAGGGCAGGCCAGAGCAGGCCAGGGCAGGCCAGGGCAGGCCAGAGCAGGCCAGAGCAGGCCAGAGCAGGCCAGAGCAGGGCAGAGCAGGCCAGAGCAGGCCAGAGCAGGCCAGAGCAGGCCAGGGCAGGCCAGAGCAGGCCAGGGCAGGCCAGGGCAGGCCAGGGCAGGGCAGAGCAGGCCAGAGCAGGCCAGGGCAGGCCAGGGCAGGCCAGAGCAGGCCAGAGCAGGCCAGAGCAGGCCAGGGCAGGCCAGGGCAGGCCAGAGCAGGCCAGAGCAGGCCAGAGCAGGCCAGAGCAGGCCAGAGCAGGCCAGAGCAGGGCAGGGCAGTAAATCCTGCGAGCCCAGTGATACTGAGACTAAATAAATGGTCGCTGGATGAACCGATATGCTGCTGTGTATATTTATCCTCCTCCGTTTCCCACATAATCTTCTTCCCCGGTGGAATGGAAAGCTGTAAAACAGCATTTAGACAAAGTGCCAGTAAACTCTCTGGATTGGAACAAACAGAAATGAAATTCTTTTTACCACAATGTCAGTTTCTCGGTTTTAAATGGTTTTGCTTGTCGGATTTGTGAGGAGGAGAACAGTAATGATCTTTAAGGTGGTGACAAAATCACTTTGCCATAAAAGTCTCAGCTTGGTTTGTGTAAAAGCAGCGTTTGTTCTGCTGTTAATCGCAGTGTGTTTACACCTGAGAGACGCCGGGTTCTGCTGTAACTACAGGGTCACTTTATTTAACCCTCTCATCCAGACCATCTGCCATCTTTCAGTCCACCTGCAAACCTCTGTGTGTTTACTCAGGGAGCAACATAGGAGTCCAATTCAATCCAATCCAAAAATATTAAAACTAAATCCAGTTAATGTAATCCCAAGGGACAACAAGCAGCGTAACACCAGGCCAGAGACACCTGCTGAGAGAGAGAAACACAAGTTAATGACAGCAATGATGTCATCTGTACATGGAGGGAGGAGAGGTGCATCATGGGAGCTCCCCCAGCAGGCTGGGCCTATAGCAGCAGAACTATGGGATGTTTCAGGCTCACCTGAGCCATCCCTAACTATAAGCTTTATCAGAAAGGAAAGTTTTAAGCCTAATCTTAAAAGTGGAAAGGGTGTCTGCTTCCCGGACATTTACTGGCAGCTTATTCCACAAGAGAGGGGCCTGATAACTGAAGGCTCTGCCTCCCATTCTGCTTTTAGGGGCCTGATAACTGAAGGCTCTGCCTCCCATTCTGTTTTTAGGGGCCTGATAACTGAAGGCTCTGCCTCCCATTCTGCTTTTAGGGGCCTGATAACTGAAGGCTCTGCCTCCCATTCTGCTTTTAGGGGCCTGATAACTGAAGGCTCTGCCTCCCATTCTGCTTTTAGGGGCCTGATAACTGAAGGCTCTGCCTCCCATTCTGCTTTTAGGGGCCTGATAACTGAAGGCTCTGCCTCCCATTCTGTTTTTAGGGGCCTGATAACTGAAGGCTCTGCCTCCCATTCTGTTTTTAGGGGCCTGATAACTGAAGGCTCTGCCTCCCATTCTGCTTTTAGGGGCCTGATAACTGAAGGCTCTGCCTCCCATTCTGTTTTTAGGGGCCTGATAACTGAAGGCTCTGCCTCCCATTCTGTTTTTAGGGGCCTGATAACTGAAGGCTCTGCCTCCCATTCTGCTTTTAGGGGCCTGATAACTGAAGGCTCTGCCTGCCATTCTGCTTTTAGGGGCCTGATAACTGAAGGCTCTGCCTCCCGTTCTGCTTTTAGGGGCCTGATAACTGAAGGCTCTGCCTCCCATTCTGCTTTTAGGGGCCTGATAACTGAAGGCTCTGCCTCCCATTCTGCTTTTAGGGGCCTGATAACTGAAGGCTCTGCCTCCCATTCTGCTTTTAGGGGCCTGATAACTGAAGGCTCTGCCTCCCGTTCTGCTTTTAGGGGCCTGATAACTGAAGGCTCTGCCTCCCATTCTGCTTTTAGGGGCCTGATAACTGAAGGCTCTGCCTCCCATTCTGCTTTTAGGGGCCTGATAACTGAAGGCTCTGCCTCCCATTCTGCTTTTAGGGGCCTGATAACTGAAGGCTCTGCCTCCCATTCTGCTTTTAGGGGCCTGATAACTGAAGGCTCTGCCTCCCATTCTGCTTTTAGGGGCCTGATAACTGAAGGCTCTGCCTCCCATTCTGCTTTTAGGGGCCTGATAACTGAAGGCTCTGCCTCCCATTCTGCTTTTAGAAACTCTGGGAACCACAAGGAAACCTGCAGCCTGAGAGCAAAGTGCTCTGTTGGGGAAATATCCAACTGTGAGATCTTTAAGATGTGATGGAGCTCGGTCATTAAGAGCTTTATGTGTGAGGAGAAGAACCTTAAATTCTATTCTGAATCTAACAGGGAGCCAATGAAGAGAAGCTAAAGCTGGAGAAACATGATCTCTGCTGTTAGATCTCATCAGAACCATTTGGATCAGCTGGAGGCTTTTCAGAGAGTCTGTGGTACAGCCCAATAATAAAGAATTACAGGTTCCCATATCGTGTTGTTTGTAGTCTCTAACTTTGTGCCTTTAAAATGTTTTACTGCTTGAAACAGAAAAGTTTTGCATCAGGACACAGTATCAGACTGTTTAGCAGCTCAATAAATCCTCAGAACCTGCTTCAGACGCTCTGAAATGAAAGCAACGGTCACCACTATGTGAGTTCTTCGGCTGTTTTGAAGCAGAACACCTCTGTGGAAGAGCTTCTCTGAAAGATGGAACACGAAGAACTTCCTGAATGTTCATTAAAACGATCGCATTATTGCGATGAAATAAGCTGAAAGATCTGCAGAATCATTTCATTATTCCAGACCTTAAGCCTTTTAGTTCCCTCCAGTTAAGGCTGCAGCCCGGCAGGAAGCGAGAGGTCCTTCCAGCGACTTCAGATCTCCCAGCAGGACAGTCTGTGCTCGCTTTCAGCAAAGCGAACGCTGCATCTGTGTATTGTGGGAAAGATTTCTTTAATGCATGCTGAGAGGATCCGTCCCCGTGTGGCACAAACAGCAGAGGAATCGGAGCAGATTTTATTTAATCTAAGAGCTTCTCGCCACAGGTCGACGTGTTTGAATATCAGATTGTGTTCGGCTCATTCAGGATTCATTCAGAGGACATCTGCAGCGCTGCAGCCAGCCTTTTCCCAGCATTTCTGGGACAGTAACGCTCCAGTTTGACGTAAACTCTGCTGGGAGCGGACGCAGCTTTCGTTAAAAGCAGAGACAGACAGACACTGTGGAAACGGTGAAGACGATCCGTCATCATCAGGGTGGAGCTGAGGTGCTTCCGGCTGGCTTTCAGCTGCTTTATTTTCATTATTATCCGTGGATGTAGGGGTTTGATGAAGAGTCGCGCTCTGATGAATCCTAATTTCATTCAGACGGTGTATGAGGTGCTGATAGCGGCTGATGATCCGAATGTTTCACAGAAAAGTGCAGCTCTGTGCAACTCATGTTTGCTTTATTTTGTGCTGAATCAGGGCCGATTTGCAGCGTTGTTCCATTGAAATGATCTGATTGTATTCTGAGTCATTTCAAACATAAAAGCATCCATTCTTATGGGTTTTCTTGCTCTCGCAGACATGAAATCAGCCTCATGTTAGTGAACTCTGTGGCAGTAAAGTCAGTGAAGACTTGTTTCATCTTAAAAGCAGAGATGTTGAGGAAATGTCAGCGTTTGACACCCTGGAAATGAGAAAAGGTTGAATATGGTGTGAAAACCTTTCCAGAATGATCCCAAACACCAGCTACTCTGTTACTAAAGATGTGAAAATGTGAATTTTGTGCAAAGACAAGCTTCTAAACCTTCAAACTTCTCCTTTAGTTTCCAGGAGTGAAAGCTGTATGTTCTTCATGCTGTTTTTACTGGTTGGAAGCGTAGAGTTTAATGTGTGTGGTTGTCTTTCAGTGGAGAAAAAGCATCAATCCATTCTATCTACGCCCAGCTAAACAGTGCATTACTGAGCTGACTCTTGTCTTCACAATAAAAGGCATCAAGCTACACGTGCTGTTGGTGAATTATTTGATTTCCAAATGCAGATAAGCTTAAAAGATTTGATGCAAAGATGATCCGGCAGCATCTCTCTCAGGAACGCTGCTCCGCTGCCTGTGGAGAAGTTCTCAAAATACAAAAGAGTTCAACGTTTCCGGGACTTAGAGGCTTTTATTGCACAGACTTTAACAGGAGGAAAGTAGAGATTAAGGAGAACACAGCAGGAGCAATGCAGCAAACTCAGAATCTAATGGACCTTCACAACAGATGTTCCTGCTCATTATTCAGATTTCTGCTCCTAATTGGACATTTGCTTCTTAAAAACAGTCTTTCTGTGCTGATGATCAAATTATGTCTGAAAGGTTAAAGGATCAGAATTAAAATGAGAATTGAGAAGAAAAACACAAAATAATTTAAACTCTTTCGATGGTGATGTTGGGGTGAAGCGGCCTCGGAGGCTTGAAGCAGCGCCTTTTTCTGAGGGCTGTGCACTCCCCGAGTGTCGCCCCGGCGGCTCGTTTTCTCCCGGCAGCCGCCTTGACCTCGACCTTGGCGACGCGGTCTGGTTGCTCCGGCTGATTAGGGCTGGCAGCGTCAGCCTGTTAGGAACAACTCAGCCTCGGAGGTCCTGACCTCCAGGAAAATCCTGGCTGCACCACCTTCACACGTGCGTCCCTCGATGTGTCATCCTCCATCTTCTTTTACTTTGTTTCTGTTGGATCTTCCCTTTTTAGTCATGATTTAGAAGCTAAACATGCTGTGGCTTTGTCACCTTCTTTCTCTGCAGCCCTAAATACTCATTAGAGAACTTAATGTGCATTAATCTGCTGAAAATAGTCCACAAGTAAATGCATTGTTCCCTCCCGAGGAACCGGCCGTTTTATTAGTTCCAGCTTGTTAGCACTGGCTTTGACCTCCTTTTGCTTGGGAGTTGCATTCATTCTTACTGGCACAGAAGTCCCACAGCTACCCTACCAGAGTGAGATCGGGTGTCCATGGAGACCGTTGTGGAGCAGTGGCACGGTGCACCATCCTGCTGAGAATGTGCCATTAGAAGATGGAGGCAATGAGGTCATAAAGGGAGAGACCCTGGAACAATAATCAGGTAAGCAGCTGGTGTCCAAAGCATGCTAAAAACGCAACCTCGGACCATTATTCCAGCAGCAGCCTGAACAAATGGAGTCCAAACATCTGACTGCAGGAGCAGAAATCAGACCCGCCGTGGGTTCTCCAGCTTTGGGGGGGGGTCTGTATCCAGGTGCCTGTCGCCTTCAAGCTGACGACAAGATCCACCCCCCCATGCCTTCAACAGCACCTGTAGGTAACCATAGAGCAGGGGTCGGGAACCTATGGCTCGCGAGCCAGGTGTGGCTCTTTTGATGATTGCATCTGGCTCGCAGATAAAACTAAATATTCTCACTTGTTTTAATCCATCCATCGATTTTTCATGTCCTGTTCAGGGCTGCAGGAGCATTATTTTAATTGGATGATACTGGACTACGTTGGCCGTTGCAGCGTAAAACAGGTAAACGCCCCCTTTTGAATCAGTCTGCTCGGTCATTAGCTCAAAGCTAACCCTTCCACGAAGAAGATGGCGAAAAGAAAAAAAGATCGTACATTTCAGGCCGAATGGACTGAAGAATTCGCCTTTGTGGAGAGAGAAAATTCTGCGGTGTGTCTAATTTGCAAAGACAAAATTACATCGATGAAACGGTCGAATGTAAAGCGGCACTTCGACACGCCTTTGCATCAAAATACCGGCAGGAGACAGCAGAAAGAAAGCGAGCCAAGAGCTACTGAGCAGGGTACAAGCTAGAGCTACTGAGCAGGGTACAAGCCAGAGCTACTGAGCAGGGTACAAGCTAGAGCTACTGAGCAGGGTACAAGCTAGAGCTACTGAGCAGGGTACAAGCCAGAGCTACTGAGCAGGGTACAAGCTAGAGCTACTGAGCAGGGTACAAGCTAGAGCTACTGAGCAGGGTACAAGCTAGAGCTACTGAGCAGGGTACAAGCTAGAGCTACTGAGCAGGGTACAAGCTAGAGCTACTGAGCAGGGTACAAGCAGCCAGCAGCAACCCGGCAAGGTGACTATAATTCTGCTAGCTTAGCTGGATCTTTAGCAATAGTGAGGAACGGAAAACCATTCACAGATGGCGAGTATGCTAATAAATAATATGCTAATATATGCTAATATAATATGCTAATTATAGGCTTATTATACTGACATTTAGTTGAATTCACTTTTAAAATATATTATATGGCTCTCATTGAAATAAATTTCCAAATTTTTTGCTTTCATGGCTCTCTTAGTCAAAAAGGTTCCCGACCCCTGCCATAGAGGGTCTGTTTTAGGATAAGTCATATTTGCTTAACCCGAACAGAGTAGTTTTTTGTTAGAGCCCCTATTTTCAACGCTGTGATACCTGTGCAGCCCATAAGCACGAGGCACAAAGAACTGTATGACACAACGTTTGGACCGAAGCCTCAGAAACGGGTTTAAACTGTGCGCCACAGGGTGGAGCCTCCAAACTGGCAACCTCAGAATAAAACGTGGCTAAACTCTGCTGACGTTGTTGTGTCCTCTGTGACTTCTCTGGGATCCAGAGTGCTGAGCCCAGCAGAGAGAGCAGCACATGCTGCGCTTTGTCCACAGGGCTAGAACTATATTTCCATGTATTATTTGCCAAATTAGAAAGGTTTCTCTTGAATAAACTGTAAAAGATGGTGAGATTTATGGTTCTTAGATAATTACACCAAATGTACCTTCTTCAATGATACTTTAATCTTTAGTTTTGGTTGCATTGTGCCTTTAAATGAAGGGTTAATAAGGTTCATATTCTGTAAAGCCTCATCTGGAAAGATTTTAATGGTCCTCCATTCAATCAAGGTGTCAAGGAAATGTACAGAAGGACCAAAATGCAGACAGAAGGAACATTTCCATCACAAACCAAAGATAATGCGAAGCAGAAAGTTTCAAATCCAACATTAAATACCAAGAAACTCCAGTCAGAAACTGAACCCTGGTGTGAAATCAAAGAACACCTCCAGCTTCCTCATGAGCGAACTTTACAAACTCCTTAGTTTTAGCGAACAGAATACGTTCTGTAACAGTTCTCTGAAGTTTCCACAAAGCTGTCGTAGTTCATATTTGATGTGAGCGACAGAAAATGAGCAGCTTGGAGTGGAGGAGCATGAATGTTTTATCATAGAAATAATGTAATTCTTTAGATGTAGATGTGACAGCTTCGTGTGTAGCTCCTGCTTTTCAGCAGATACGGTCAAACATGTTTAGGTATTTAAATAAATTTGGCACAAACATAACAACATCAAACACATTCGGTTTGATTTAAGGCAGTTTGGTGCTGCTCTTGATATTTATTCTCCAATGAAAACACGCTCCACACAGCTCTAATGATGTCACTCACTGTCAGGGTGTAAATCTTTTACAGTAAATCAGATGGTAGGCGCAGTAATCGTTTGACCTGGCAGAGCTGGGAGGTCATGTGTTGTTGCGCTAGCTGTTGCGCTAGCTGTTGCGCTAGCTGTTGCGCTAGCTGTTGCGCTAGCTGTTGCGCTAGCTGTTGCGCTAGCTGTTGCGCTAGCTGTTGCGCTAGCTGTTGCGCTAGCTGTTGCGCTAGCTGTTGCGCTAGCTGTTGCGCTAGCTGTTGCGCTAGCTGTTGCGCTAGCTGTGTTAGCATCCCGGGATTCTCAGTCACCATGTGAGTGTTCAGGTTAGCTGCACCTAACCAAAGCTCCACAGACTTTGTACAATGTTCCTTCCTTCAAGTGCTTATTTGGACCTTTTCTTTTTGTTTTTACCTTCCAAACAGCAGCTGTGTGAGTAAACGCCGCCTTCATAGCTGGTGATTTGCTGTCAGTGTGCAGACTCCACACTCTGGTGCACCGTGTGCTTCCTAATAACAGCACAGACCCGCTCTTACACTGATGCACAAATCTGTCTTTAACTTAGCATCTACAGCTCAGTTTACTGGATTTAAAATGTAGAATCGCACCATTTACCAGTTTATGGAGCATTTTATTCAATCCACTGGTCCATGCAGAGGCAGAATTCTATCTTAATGCTGAAATCCGTATCAGTTCATCCTCAGCTTGCAGAGGCTCCCCTGTTTTCTATCTTGGGTTTAACGAGTGGTTTATTGTCACCTTGAACCCGCCTGGCCTTTTGTCTCCGACTTTGCCATCAACGAGCTGTTTTTCCCGGAGAACTGACACTCCCACACTCTTTCTTTTTCAGACCATTCTCTGTTAAACTCCGGAGACGATTGTGCCTGGAAATCCCAGCGGATCAGCAGTTCTCACAGCAGCCCGACTGGCACCAGCAGCCGTGCTTTGACACCTTTTTTCTCCCAGGCTTATGCTCGGTTTGAACATAAACAAATCCTCCTGACAACTGTGCATCCATGAGTTCAGATGAGCAAATCACATCTTGAATGCTCCCTGAAGCCTTTTTTTTATAGTCTTTTCATGGACTTTACGAGCCCAGTAAACACAAATATAGAACTAATTGGTATAAAGCAGTTACCTTGGATTTAAGGTCTGTTGCATAGTTTATGCTTTCCATGCCCCCCCCCCTTCTTCTTTGCAGTGCTGTGCTGAGTACAGGATGTTCTGCAGCATTATTGAGGTGTCAGCTTTCCTGCTGCCTTCTCATCTCTTCATCTTTGTCTCTCGTACAGCACACTCTTCTCCCCTCCTTCTCTTATTCCCTGTTGTCTCATCCTCTCATATCTGTATCTTCTGCCCAGCCCTCTCCTCCTCTCTGTGGTTTATCTAACCCTCTCCACTCTCCTGGTTCTCTCCTCCTCCTCACACAGGAGACACACAAATAAATACGAACATGCATGTGCATATTCATATTTGCATAATAACTCCCCATACGTGAAGCTGAGAGTTGATTAATTTTGATCTTGATGAAGAGGTTTCCAGTCTTCCAGGAAAGAGGAAATAGCAGAACAAGAGAAGCCGAGTTTTGCAGCTCACATGCACACATGCATGACCAGATGTGGAGGTGGGACTCTCAGCTGGTCTCACCATTTGATTACGCTGCTTGTTGATGTGCTTTTAGCTTGTACCCCTCTCAGTTCAGCTAATGAAAAGACTTGCTGGATGAGATGGTCCAGACTAAATTGAATTTTCTCCACTGAGTGAATAAACCCGAAGCGAAGTTGGAAAAATGAAATGATGATAGATCCATCCTGAAAACTTAACACACCTTTCCAGGCTGCAGACGAAAGCTGAATGCCTTCATCAGATGTGGTGATGAGGAGCTGCCTCCTTGTTTTGCTTGTTATAGAAGGTAAAAGGTGAAAAATGCATGTTTAGTAGGCTTTTAAAGCCGTTCTGAAAACAATGAATCAGTTTGCCTGAGGCCAGAACATGCAGATGTGAACGGAGAGCATTTTCTTCTAAATGGGAACATTGTTACCAGCCATCTTTAACTAGCTTCCAATGTTTTGCAGTCTGACTCTCGAGTTGAAGTCTTCCAAATAACTCTTTTATATCGGATTTGTAACCTTCTGCAAAGCGATTCCCACAGAAACTCACGCAGGGCTTCTTCTCACACACTGTATTCACACTTCATATGCAGAATGCAACATTTTCTCTTTACAATCACACACCAGTGAGCGCGCCGACTCAGAATCAAACCGCCGGGAGCCTCAGCCTCCCACGGCTGCAGCCATCACAGGAAAACTGTATCACCTATGCTTCATTTTAACTCCAGTGTCTGCTCTTCATGCCCAGTTTTTCGCATGAACCGCAGGTGTTGAAGTTAGGTGAAGCAACAAGCTTCTCCTCTGTTTAGTACGAGATGTTAAAAAGTCATTCTCATTTCAAAGCCTGCTCGGTTACCAGATGTCAACCTGCTTAACTAAACCTCGGAGTATCTCTGTGTGTTGGCTGGACTGTACATTTCCCAACATGCTGTTGGTACAGAGCCAGAGAAACAGAGCTGGAATGTGCTCAGTATTCTCCGAAGTGGTGTGTTGGAAAAATTATAGTTATACTATGAGAAAAGCTGCAAGAATAAGTGTTCTGTGGTGGAGGGAGGTTTCCTCCCCGCATCTTTTCTCTTCTCATAATACTATGTACCAAGCAAAGTGTTCTGGCTGCATGCACCGGTCTTTCCCATAGTGTTAAGTGGTGAGAAATGCCTTTTCCCATAACATTGAACGTCTCTTCCCATAATATTAAATGGTGAGAAATGCCTTTTCCCATAACATTGTGTGGTCGGCAAGCATAAACAATATAAATAGCAACAGCACCATTTTGTTTGCAGACAACTCTGAGCAGCTTCCTGACAGGTTGTGCCGACTTGTCTCTTTCTTGCAAGAAATAAATGTTTTGTGTTAATCGTCTCCAGCGACTCTGAGCCTAATTTTGAGAGAATTTTTCTGACATATTGGTCCTTGGAGCCGGATTCTAAGTCCTTTCCACCTTCCAGGTGCTTTCTTAAAGCATGTATGTGCACATGTACCCTGGATAGAGCATGTTCATCAGACTCCTGCTGTTCTGATGACTGTCATGTGTAACACCCTCCTATTGCTGGGATACTGAGCCTCCCACCAGCTTATGTTAATGCATCAGATCCATCATCAGCAGCCAATCAGACAGGCTCTAATGAACAGCACGACACCAGCAGAACTGCACTTTAAATGCTATCTGCAGACCCTCAGGTTTTCTTTTCTCCTGTCTTCCCTCCTCTCCTCCTTTCTGCTGCTGCTGTTTCTTATTGACTCGGTAATCCTCTCGTCAGCAACAAACGGCTGCATGTGTTTGTGGAAACAGCATTAAGCTTCGTGTTTGTGCTTATCTCTGACAGGTGTTTCCGTGTGAGCGAGGATGTTGCTTCTTCTGTTGTTTGGTTTCAGGCGTTACGCGCTCTCATATCTGTGTGTTTCAAAGTTCGAATACAACTTTCTGTCTTCGGTTCAACTTGTTTTATTGTCATCACCACAAAGTCTGACTGTGGCAAAAGCAACAGCAGCAAAAACGTGGAATAAAGCAGTCAAATCAACATCAGACTGACACAGACAGACCTGTAGGTGCACACGGTCACATTTGCCACTGTTGTCTCTCTCTTTTAGTTTGACACATTTCCCCAAACACTATAAACTCCTTTTATATTTAGTTATTCAGACTGAGGGTGTTTTTTTTTAATGGAGAAAGATCATAACTGCAAAAATGAGCGACTCAACATACAGCTGCATCAGTTCATATCTATTACAGGTTTAGGTGCAAAAAGGGAAATCTCTGAGACCTTTTCAGCCAATCAGGAACATGGTACATTAGTTTGACTTTAGGGTTTATTTTCCAGGTTGGATCACGTTGAAGTCCACTCTAATACGATGCCTCTGGCAGGAAAATGTATTACAACCGTGTGTGTATGTGTCACAGTTCAGTCCATCTTTTGATTAAACCTAACCAATAAGCTTATTGTCCAAACTCTAAAATGATGTCGCCCAAACCTCAACAAGTAGCAGTAACAGCAAAACTCATTTGTCATGTCTCAAAGATTCTTTGGCCATGTCATTTTACGGCTTGTTGATAAGTAAACATGGACTGTGCTAAAGCTTGTGTAGAGTTAGCATGTTCTCCCTGTGGAGTTAGCATGTTCTTCCTGTAAAGTTAGCATGTTCTCCCTGTGGAGTTAGCATGTTCTTCCTGTGGAGTTAGCATGTTCTCCCTGTAAAGTTAGCATGTTCTCCCTATAGAGTTAGCATGTTCTTCCTGTAAAGTTAGCATGTTCTCCCTGTAGAGTTAGCTTGTTCTTCCTGTAAAGCTAGCATGTTCTCCCTATAGAGTTAGCTTGTTCTTCCTGTAAAGTTAGCATGTTCTCCCTATAGAGTTAGCTTGTTCTTCCTGTAAAGTTAGCATGTTCTCCCTATAGAGTTAGCTTGTTCTTCCTGTAAAGATAGCATGTTCTTCCTGTAAAGATAGCATGTTCTCCCTGTAGAGTTACCATGTTCTCCCTGTGGAGTTAGCATGTTCTCTCTGTGGAGTTAGCTTGTTCTCCCTGGTTAGTTAACATCTTCTCCCTGTGTAGTTAGCATGTTCTCCCTGTGTAGTTAGCATGTTCTCCCTGTGTAGTTAGCATGTTCTCCCTGTGGAGTTAGCATGTTCTCCTTGTAGAGTTAGCATGTTCTCCCTGTGGAGTTAGCATGTTCTCCCTGTGGAGTTAGCATGTTCTCAGTGGCTCTCCCAGGTGTGGGTGCCCAGCCACTGGGGAGCACGAGCCAGTGTATTTCCAGTGCTGGTGTAAAAAGCGTCCGGTGTAAAAAGATCGACTCACTGTGGCGACCCCTGATAAAAGGGAGAGGCGAAAAGCAGGAGAAGAAGAAGCAGGTGTGATCTAATTTCGAATGAATCACGATTCACATGTCCCTGCATTCAGAGGATCACGCTCACATGGTGTAACTCACCAGTGGAGCCAGAGATTTGTGAGTAATTTATAAACTTTATCACTTGTCTCATCTTCTGAATATAAGGAGGCGGACCTAAACAGAGCTGGAAAGGCACTTTTTTCTGGTGCAGAAACACAGAGCGTGTTTAAACCCGATGATGATGATGCAGAAAGCGTAATTATCTGCAAGCAGCGCTTTAGCATTGTCCCAGAACCACAGCTTCCACCACCAATCTCCACAGAGTTCTCTGTAAACCTCGTATCACCACAAAATACGGTAAAGAATACAAGGCAGCCGTGAAGGAGAAGGAAAACACATCAGTCAGCAACCAAGTTTCCAGCAGCACAAAGATAAAACGAACGTCTGTGACATCACAGCAACAACAGGCCTGACACTGTGAGGATCAGCAGCCTTTAAGTGATTCCCTCTAAGGCCCTGAAATAAAAACATGTTCTGTGACACCAAACTTTAATGGGTTTCAATTAAGTGCAATTAATGTTCTTGTTGAAAAATGAGAATCGAGATCTCACTTCACACGGAGAAGAATTACCTCCATTATAGCGACGATCGTGCAGTCTGTTGTGTGTGTCTGCTGCAGTCGAGGGTTTGATAAAACGAGTAAAAACAGGATGCTGAGGACCAAATGACTCAGACCAAATGAGTCAGAAACCGCAGGAAGAGATCAATAATTTACCTTTTACAACCTTATATTGAACATGATTTGTTTCACGACTTTTTTTTATTATTCGTGATGAGAATGATTAATAAAATGATTTAATAATAGTTTTAATAACATTGACACTCAGGTCTTTGTGTTGTTTTGTGAACTCATCAAACATCCCAAATCAGCCAATAATTAGTCTACTAGATAAGTCAGAAAATGACAGCGTGCATGGCTATAAGCGCACTCACATGAGCACGAACCAGCGGTAAACACGCCCTCCGCAGAGAGCTGATTGGACTTCCAAATGTCATCTTCATTTCTGCTGCAGTGAATGATGCAAAATTAGATTAAACGCATAATGTCCCATCAACAATCCTGTTTAACTTGTAAAATTATTTAAATGCAGTCCAGATGATGATGTTCAGCGACATAATTAAACAAGATGATGGTAAAAACAAAGTCAGTTGAATGATTATTTATCAGGTCAACCCTTGAAAAGCAGAGCGGCATGTGCCCTGGCCTCTGATGAGATGAACACACACACTTTTCCCTGCTGGAAACACACGATTTCCTCAAACCTCTCGAGTCACCTCAGTGAAAATGGAGTTTAAAAGTGAAGGAAGGCCAAACAGCTGCCTGCTGTGGTTGTGAATGTGTGACTGACTGCTCCGGTGTGTCAGAAGATGAACGAGGGTTCGGCGACGGGTGGAAGGTGCGACCTTAGAGGTTTATGTTTATGCATTTAGCTTTTATCCAAAGCGACTTATAGCAATAGGCAGATAGGGTAAGGGGGTCTTGCCTAAGGACCCCTACTGGAGACAGAACCTGTCATGGAGGGGATTTGAACCCAGATCTCCCACATGAAAGATGGCAATCATACCACTAAACTATCCTTTCCCAATTGGATCAAAGACACTATCCAGTCCCAACTGGATCAAAGACACTATCTTTTCCCAACTGGATCAAAGACACTATCCAGTCCCAACTGGATCAAAGACACTATCCTTTCCCAACTGGATCAAAGACACTATCCTTTCCCAACTGGATCAAAGACACTATCCTTTCCCAACTGGATCAAAGACACTATCCAGTCCCAACTGGATCAAAGACACTATCCTTTCCCAACTGGATCAAAGACACTATCCTTTCCCAACTGGATCAAAGACACTATCCAGTCCCAACTGGATCAAAGACACTATCCTTTCCCAACTGGATCAAAGACACTATCCTTTCCCAACTGGATCAAAGACACTATCCAGTCCCAACTGGATCAAAGACACTATCCTTTCCCAACTGGATCAAAGACACTATCCTTTCCCAACTGGATCAAAGACACTATCCAGTCCCAACTGGATCAAAGACACTATCCAGTCCCAACTGGATCAAAGACACTATCCTTTCCCAACTGGATCAAAGACACTATCCTTTCCCAACTGGATCAAAGACACTATCCAGTCCCAACTGGATCAAAGACACTATCCAGTCCCAACTGGATCAAAGACACTATCCTTTCCCAACTGGATCAAAGACACTATCCTTTCCCAACTGGATCAAAGACACTATCCTTTCCCAACTGGATCAAAGACACTATCCTTTCCCAACTGGATCAAAGACACTATCCAGTCCCAACTGGATCAAAGACACTATCCTTTCCCAACTGGATCAAAGACACTATCCTTTCCCAACTGGATCAAAGACACTATCCTTTCCCAACTGGATCAAAGACACTATCCAGCCCCAACTGGATCAAAGACACTATCCTTTCCCAACTGGATCAAAGACACTATCCTTTCCCAACTGGATCAAAGACACTATCCAGTCCCAACTGGATCAAAGACACTATCCTTTCCCAACTGGATCAAAGACACTATCCTTTCCCAACTGGATCAAAGACACTATCCAGCCCCAACTGGATCAAAGACACTATCCAGCCCCAACTGGATCAAAGACACTATCCAGCCCCAACTGGATCAAAGACACTATCCAGTCCCAACTGGATCAAAGACACTATCCAGTCCCAACTGGATCAAAGACACTATCCTTTCCCAACTGGATCAAAGACACTATCCTTTCCCAACTGGATCAAAGACACTATCCTTTCCCAACTGGATCAAAGACACTATCCAGTCCCAACTGGAGAGGTCCTACAAAGACATGAGATCCATGAGACTTCCACGAGTCTCTTTGCTCTAAAGAAAAACAGCAGATGACCAGATTTTTACTGCCACATTTTAAAGATGCTCATCTGTCTTTATGGAGCGTTTTGTCTCCTGTGGAAAGTTTTCCTTCAGCTTCAGCTCAAGTCAACAAACACTTGACATCTGTGACAGTATGTGGAGGCAGAGAATTAATCAGATTAATCAGCAGATTGTTATTAACGATCAGCCCGACATGTGAGTATAGCACCGATTAACAGGCTGTTGGCAACGCCGTGTTGTTACTGTGGAAGAATACCAGGAAAAAGAAGTTTCTTCATTACCAACAGCTGAAAGTTGATAGATGCATCGATAAAAAAAGAACCAACCATGGCTTGTTGGCCCTTAAATGTAGATTTCCCAGCTTTGGTGATTGACCTGTTTGCACAGCCGCAGTAGAGCTGATGGCGTGGACGCAGCCTCAGAAAGATGGCGAGCGTTTTACTGCGAGGTCAGTGCTGCACCCAGGTTAGTCCTCACATTTAAATAAGAGTGTGTGGAGAGTTTGGTTTCTTCATGGAAGCAGTTTTACTCATTTCTGAGCTGCTGATTGACACATTGACCAGCTGCCTTATTATTATTATTATTATGGTGATATAATTAGATAATATCAGTGAGATTGCTGCAATAAGCACTTATCTTAAAACTTAATAAGAAAACCATTGTCCTCTGGATCAGGCCATACGTTCTGAGCAATGACTGAAACACGATTTAGTTTTATAGCAGAGACTGGGAACGTGGTTATGTGTGAAAATCAGGCTGCTTACACTTCTGTCTTGCATAAAGTCTGGTTCTGCTGCTCAGTGGAAGCATCTCTAATTGTCATCAGTGAACCGTCATCACCATCTCTGTCTTTAACTCATCCTGATTGAGCTGCTGCCTGGCAGCGATAATGGTATTCCTGTTTGTTCAGTAGATGAGCTGTTCCCAGGGGAGTCTGGGAAATGCAAATGGTGTGATAATGACACACCATCATTAGAAATCCACCAAGATTAGCTCTTCCATCACCGCTTGAGAGCAGCACTAGAAATTAACTCAAGTTTCTGTGGCTCTCACTATTTTTGACAAACTCCACCTGTGAATGAGATGAGTGATTTCATTTTGAAGTTGATGTCTACATAAAGTACTTTCTTCTATAAAATCAGCTTATTTTTTTTTCAAGCTGAAGAAGTTCCTGCTTTTGAAATTGGTCTTGGTTCTGATTTTCACTCTCATGAATAATTCCAAATACATCCATTGCATCCCAAAGGTAATTGGACTTTTGCCTTTTTTGCTCATGAACTTTGGCACTAGATGATGAAAACGTGTTTATGTTTCTGCTTTTAGCAGACGCTTTTATCCAAAGCGACTTACAAATGAGGATATAGCATTACAGCTAACATCAAAGCTAACAATAAGCTACATAGAAGGAACCCAGGAGTCCGACTCTGTCAGAGGGGACAGAGTAGAGATAGGGTGCAGGCATAGAAGGAAGAGCAGAAAGATAAAGTGCAGAGATAGAGGGGGTAGGGAAGTACAAGGTAAGTGCTGGGATAGGAGATGCTCTCTGAAGAGCTGGGTTTTCAGGAGCTTCTTGAAGATAGACAGGGACGCCCCTGTTCTGGTAGCGCTCGGTAGGTCATTCCACCATCGTGGGACGACACATGAACAGAGTTTGGATTGTCTTAGGCGTGGTGTAGGAGCTGCTAGACGACAATCCTGGGACCAACGGAGGGACCCAGTTGGGACAGAAGCCTTTGCAAGAGCATTCAAGTAGATGGAGCCGCTCCATTAAGCTCTTTGTAGCTAACATCAGGGACTTGGATCTGATGCAGGCGGCTAAGGGCAGCCAGAGGAGCTCAATGAACAGAGGGGGGACGTGTTCTTTTAGGCTGATCCAAGACCAGACGCACCGCCGCGTTCTGGACCATCTGCAGAGGTTTCACAGGCTGGAGACCAGTTAGGAGACCAGTTAGGAGACCAGTTAGGAAACCAGTTAGGAAACCAGTTAGGAAACCAGTTAGGAGACCAGTTAGGAGACCAGTTAGGAGACCAGTTAGGAGAGCATTGCAGGAGTCAAGGTGGGAGATGACCATGGCCTGCACCAGGAGCTGGGGGGCATGTTGGGTCAGGTATGGTCTGATCTTTCTGATGTTTAGTAATGCAAAGCGGCACGAACGAGTAACCGAGGTAACGTGATCTTTGGAGGTTAGTTGGTCATCAATCATGACACACAAGTTTCCAGCAACCTTTGATGGAGCAAGAGATTCAGTTTGGATGCAGATGCTGTGGTGTTTGGTTGGTTTGGCTGGGAAGACCAGCAGCTCAGTTTTTGGGAGGTTAAGTTGGAGGTGATGGGCTTTCATCCATGTTGATGTGTCAGAGAGACGGTCTGAGATTCGTGGACAGGTCACCCGTCCAAATGAGAAAAACAACCACTCACTCCTGGGGTCAGTTTGAAATGATGGACACAGAAAGAAGCCAATGTAGAGGGGAGTGCTAACCGCTAGGAGAGCGTTGCAGTAGTCAGGGCGGCACCAGGAGCTGGGGGGCGTGTTGGGTCAGGTATGGCCTCATCTGTTACTGACTGAACACATGACCCAGGATCTCCATCTCTGCTTTCACACAGTCCTTTTTAAAGCTTTCAAGATCCAGATATTTAGTTAAATATCAAGTCGTATCAGGTCCATCCATCAATGTTCCTCCACATATTTGAGGTTGGGTTTCAACAGCCAGAGTAGGATATCCCCAAAGTAGGTATGCTCCTTCTCCTCCTTCTGCTTGATACCAAGGCCTTCCGATACCAGATGAGATATCTAATCTCTCCAGTAACTACTGGTCAACCCGGGACCTCCTTGAGCAAACCCACAAAAAACTCCATCTGGGACACAGATGCACAAAACCACTTTTACTTGCTCTTTTCAACAGAAAGGACGTAAAATCTCTCCCCACGACTCTAACTTTCCAGACCCTCCTCGATGCCCGAGCCCAGCAACCTCAAAGCATGTAGGACACAGAAGTCTTTCCATAACTATGCAAAGCAATTCTCGCTTGGCCTTCACAATGCAAACCAAAAACCACTTGGATGCCCTCGCTTATTAACCCAATTAATCTCCTGCTTCCAGCAGAGCTCTGAAAAACCGTGTACATTTGGGTGTTTCAGCGAGGTTCAGTGTGAAAATGTAAGTTTTAGAAGCACAAAACCACTTTTACTCGCTCTTTTCAACAGAAAGGACGTAAAATCTCTCCCCACGACTCTAACTTTCCAGACCTGCCTCGATGCCCGAGCCCAGCAACCTCAAAGCATGTAGGACGCATGTAGGCTCTGAAAAACCGTGTACATTTGGGTGTTACAGCGAGGTTCAGTGTGAAAATGTAAGTTTTAGAAGCCCGGCACTGTTCAGGTTAGGAACCAAACAGTAGGCTTCCACCACATTTTGTGCAGCTCCAGAGAAGGAACATGCACCTCAGCAACAATTGCCCTCAATCCTGTGATCAAACAGGAGCAAACACAATGAGTTTTCTGGAGAAAATCCAAAAATATATTGATTTGGAGAAGTGAAATGTGTGATGAAAGGCTTATTAGATTTAAATTTTTCATTAAATGTGAAGCGTGTTTCTGTAAGACTTTGATCTGGAGCCTTTGAGGCTGATTCCACAGTGCTGCTGATGAGCTGCGCTCACACTGAGCAGAGCGGCTGGACAGTGATTGATATCGGCTGCAGCCGCATTAATATGAATGCAGTGGAAAGTTCAGCATCAGTGATTGGCACAGTGAGAGCTTTGCATTCCTAACACAGCCTCATATTTAGTCTGTCTACTAAATATGAGAAGGAGCCGGTGATGTCTCCAAATGTGTGGAGGAATGACAAATATTCCAGCTCCGAGGCCTTTGACTCTTAACAATGTTTTAGCATGAACTAATTAATAAATCAACACCAGTTCAACCTTTAAATAGTTAATTGAGTCCTAGTTTGTGATTCTAGTCTTACTGCACTTACAAATTGTAGAATAACTCAAAAACTGCTGTTAGATTTAACGCCATTAAGCATCAAATTCCTGTTAAATCTGCCATAATACATTAGAATAACTAAATAACCATGAGTAGAAGGTCCTGGAGAAATCAGCAGGTTTGTCATTAGATTGGAGCTCAGGTTGAAATATCTGATGTAAATGTGACGAAGTGGTTGGATTCAAGCAATTTCAATGTGCTTTAAATAACAAAGTAATTAGTTTTAGGTCTTGGAATTGATAAACTGAAGCATTATCAGCCAGTATTCAACAATATTCTGTATTATATTATTATATAATTATATATTATTATATAATCTAATAGATCTAATATATATATATTATATTATATAACAGATATATCAGGATTAAACATCATCATCTGCTGTGCTCCCATCCTTTGGAGGCCTGTGGTTTGGTCCCAGACTCTGATCCTTCCATCTCACTGCATGCTAACACTGCGTCTCTAAGAATATTTGTAAAGGGTTTTCCATCCAGCGTATGATTCAGAGCACAGTGAGAGCCCCACCTTCACACTTTGACTATTCTACATGTGAAAGGGCTTCATATTCACAGATAAGAGGCTGCCGCACTCTTCTCTGCAACTTTCTTCCAATGACACAAGTAGAAAACTTTATCTTTAACTTGTCTTTGATGCTCCTGGAGATATTCTACTCACTTTGCCTTTTAGGTGCTGTTAGAAAAATTCTCTCAAAATTAGGCTCAGAGTCGCTGGATACGATTAACACAAAACATTTATTTCTTGCAAGAAAGAGACAAGTCGGCACAACCTGTCAGGAAGCTGCTCAGAGTTGTCTGACTAACAAAATGGTGCTATTGATATTTATATTGTTTATGCTTGCTGGCCACACAATGCTATGGGAAAGAGACGTTCAATGTTATGGGAAAAGACATGACTCGCCATTTAATGTTATGGGAAGACGAGTTCAGACAGTCAAAAACACTTTTTCTTGCTACACAGTATTATGAGAACCAAAAGACAGGAGGAGCCCCCCCCCCCCCCATCACAGAAACTCTTATTCTTGCAGCTTTTCTCATTGTATAACTATATAATTTTTCTACCAATATATCAAAAGAAAGAAATATTTATCTATCTATTGGCTTTCATGATAACAATACATTTCCCCCACTTTATGTAATTTCTTTATTGGTTATGTTTTTACACACACTGTCTTTGTTTTTCCTCTTGAGAAACAGACCTGATCCACATGGAAATGCTGAACATGTGAATGTAACCAGCTCAGCTAAAGTAGAAGCAGGCTGGCATTTTGTGGTTATCTGAATGTTAACTCAAAAAGAGTACAGCAAACACCCTCATTAGTCTTTTAGTTTGAGTTCCAGAAATCACAGTGTGCTATGATCATACTATAAGCATCACAGAAACTCTTATTCTTGCAGCTTTTGCAGCTGAAACATTATTGGATATTTGTTGTTTTTATTGATTTTAATGATGAATAAACTCTCATTGACTGTGGAACGCTCTCTCAGGAATGAGATCCTTCCCCAAGTGGAGGAGTTCAAGTATCTCTGGGTCTTGTTCACAGTGAGGAACGAATGGATCGGTGCAGCGTCTGCAGTGTTGCTCTGCAGCGACCCGTCGCTGTGAAGAAGGAGCTGAGCCAGAAGGTGAAGCTCTCTATTTACTGGTCAGTCTACGTTCCCATCCTCACCGATGGTCCCGAGCTGTGGGTAGAGACCGAAAGAACGAGATCATGAATACAAGCGAAGGAAATGGGCTTCTGGGCTCTCCCTTAGAGATAGGGTGAGAAGCTCAGTCATCCGGGAGGGGCTCGGAGTAGAACCGCTGCTCCTCCAGAGAGGAGTCAGATGAGGTGGCATCTGGTTAGGATGCCCCCTGGACGCCTCCCTGGGGAGGTGTTCTGGGCCCGTCCCACTGGGAGGAGACCCCGGGAAGACCCAGGACACGTTGGAGAGACTATGGCCTGGGAACGCCTCGGGGTCCCCCCAGAAGAGCTGGAGGAGGTGGCCCTCTGCATTTGACCTCTCACAGAAACCATAGCAACTTAATTGTTGATGTGTTACACTGCCCCTTTGTTCAAAAGCTGAATTGCATCTTGGAAACGTTGAATTAGTTTCTGAGGCTGTGTTTAAAGGTTTTCACAAGTTTACAGCCCAAACTGTTGTAATATACATTTGAATCCTGACTACACATTAAGCTTTAAAAGATGTGGATGTCAGTGATGAGTTGGTATTTATTTGTTTTCCCGGAGTTAAGCCAGATAATTTTCACGACTTTATTTACTATAGCAAAAAACTGACCAGTATGGAGGACTGAAACTGCCGTTATCAGCAAAAAATACATCTATGACTAAATACATAAGTTTATATGATGATAAATGCTACCAAAATTGAAAAAACACCTGGGTTTGTCTGTTAAAGCTGCTGCCCCCCCGACCCCCGGAGAAGCAGCAGCTAATAGATGGATAACTGTGGAACTTAAACAGCTGCTGCGTCGCCTATCTTTGCAGAAGGATAACTGACAAAATGCAGCTTTGGAGCAGTACCATGTGCATCTAAAGGTGACAGCAATGAGGTCCCCAGTGTTTCCTAAACAGACCCACAAAAGAAGGCTCAAAGGCATCAGAATGTGAAGGGTTAGAAATGAGAATGTGTCTGTGCTGATAGCCACGATGCCCTAAAACGGGGATTTAATCTCCAGTCTTTGACTGTCAGAGTGTTGTGCTGTTGAGTCCCAGCAGAAATAAGATGCTTAGTCAGAAACTGGAATAAATTCCTCGCCGGTGGCTTAAATCTGCTGACTGAGACAAAGCACAAGTGACACAATACATGTCTTGGGTTTTATTGTTTATTGATACATCCCACAACATCCTGAGGCCATTTATTTGGGTAGAGGTGACTGGTGAGTCGTGGGATTTGTGCTCTTATGCTTATTTATTTGCTCCGTCATTAAATGATCAAATCATTACATGAAATACATTAAATAATGATCTCCAGTGATGACTCAGAGTGAGAGAGATTTGACAAGAGAGGCTCCTTTTAGTGGTTTAAATGGCTGCGCGACAGCTCCTGGTTAAAGTTAAAGCTGCCATTTTCATGTGACCTGTAATAAGCATAATGCTGATGGCATTTAAATATAAATGACATGACATCCGGTCTACCGATGCATTGTGACCCATTAACATGTCACCAGTAAAGCAGCCGATGACTGACGTTCATTTAAATGCATTTTTGGCATCTTGTATTCACTCTTTTTCACAGAAGTATATAGATTAAATTGAGCAAAACTAGTTTCTCCTTCTGTAAGCTGAGTTTGTTCCAAAAATGCTGCCATAATTTAGCAGAAAACACTGTTTTTCTTTCATGCTTCGCTGTGCATGTCGTGATTGATGTCGATAATTGGACTGCAGCGTCAACATGTGACTGTATTATTAAAGCCTGAGTCTTCCTGCAGAGGGGCTGATGATAGAAACTGTTCAGAACCCCCCAGATCAAGGAGTTCAGCTTCATAAAAGGCAGCGATAGAGGTTTGGTTACCAATTTGGTCACTTTATTATCTTATATTAACTTTTCAGCCATCCTTCCAGTACGTTCCACTTATCCGAGGTCGGTTGCAGAGGGAATTGGGCCAGAAGGGAACCTAGATATCCCTTTGTTCCCTTGGTCCAGCTTCTCCCGGGGGATCCTGAGACATTCCCAGGCCAGAAGGGATTAAAAAATCTCTCCAGTGAGTTCTGGTTCTGCTCCAAGGCGTCATCCAGGTTGGACAGGAGCAGCTCCCTCCCTCCTTAGGCTGAGCGCAGCCACCCTCTGAAGCAAACTCCTGACTCTGTGACCATAGATGAGGGTTTGAACAAAGATGGACTCCTTCTTCATCACAACGAACCGGAGCAGCGCCCTCATTACTGCTGACGGAGCCCCGATCCGTAACTTTCACTCCCGAGATGCTTAAACTCCTCTGTTTAAGGCAGAGACTCATCCCTGACCTAACCCTAACCTTCACAAAGCCTTTGCCATTTAATAAGCTTTAGTTATAAGGTAATAAGACCCCACGGGTAAACAAAAACACTCTGAAAACAAAGAAAAGAGACTCAGATTGATCAGGTTGAGCTGAGGTAAAAAGTCACAGTGGAAACTGAATCTTTAAACAATATATTATGAGTAAGATATGCAATAACAAGTCAATAAAACTTAAAAAAGTCCCTTCAAATAGCAGCCTCCACCTGCTGATCTCCAGACAAACGCCACCTGATGACACAGGCCAGCCAACATTTACCCTCCTGCAGCAAACTGTGCAGAAATGTAACTAATGTGAAAGCAAGAAGCTGCTTCCAGATTAAAACAGGGATTTACAGTAGATTGAATCCATAAACCATGATCATTTAAAACAGCATGGATTCCTATAGGCTATGTGCAGAACATTCAGTACACATTTTTTCGGCCATTTACTAGAAATAATTTACAGTGTTACATTTTGCATTGTCTAGCGCATTGAATATAGAATATTGAATATAGCACAGACATTCATAGGGGCATATTTCGGGGAAAAAGGCTGCATTTCATCATTGAAACATGAAAATTTCATAAAAATTCTATAATCCAAGATGGCCGCCAGCCCATGACATCATAATATGCAAATTAGGTGTGTCAATTTGCTTCCTACATAAACTTAACATTTCTCTGAATTACAGAAAGTCTCTATCTCCTATCAGTTTTATGATAAAGCCTTTTGAGATTTATTTGTCAAAATCAAGGATTTTCAAAAAAACCTCTGGCGCCTAAAGGGTTAATGATGCATTTAATCTGATTCAGGTGCGTTGAAGCAGGGAAACGTCTAAAACCTGCCGGACAGCGGCCCTCGAGGACCGGAGTTTGACATCCCTGCTATAGGCAGAACATTCAGTTCTCCTAACATACTTGGATCAGATTTAAAGGTCCACCTCTCTGCAGAAGCACATTGCATTGGTATGGATGTGAGGTTCAGTCTGTTTTAATATGTGTGAAAGCAGCTCTGACATCTTTCACTCGTGCATCATCATCATCCTTTGGCCCTATGGATGTTGGTTATTATTGATTTTAATCCGGTTTCGAACGCATCATCCAAGGATCAGCAGCAGCAGGCTGAGTGTGTCGAAGCAGCCAAAGTGAGACGGAGATGATGTGGCAGAACTGGAAAGCTCAGCTTCTCACTCCCGCTGCCAGAGACGTCACGATCAGTCTGGAAAACACTCTCTGCATTAAACTCTTTGTAGAAATACAGGCTTTATTATAATCGGGTCACACTGAGATCAGAACAAAGGGCAAAATGATGTGTCGTTACCAAACGTGACGTAACTTAACATAACACCAATGGACAGCTTTGAGTACAGCAGCTGCAGCGAGGGCATCTCATGTGGGTGTCTCCTAACGCGATAAGCTGAGATTTAAAGACCGTGTTTATGCTACAGTTCTGGGAACCATCTCAGCCTGAACCTTTGTGAGTTAACGCTGCTTTATTTTCTGTAAACAGCCTCACAAGAGCGCTAATTTTACTGTGTGTGTGCGGCACATTCATTCATTTTCAATGTGATAAAACAGCATTCATGAAGTGTATAAGACACAATCTCACTTTAAATTATCCCATCATGGCTGAATCCTTATGTCCAAATGTACTTGGACCACAGGGGGTTTAGTTCGGTCCAACTTAGTCATTTCTTTCCTAAAATCAGATCGAGTCAACATCTTTTACCGTGTTCGTATCTGAGCAACAGGATGATAAATGCTGAGACCCAAGGCTTTGTGTTAATGTCTTCACATGTCAGGGCTTTTCCTGTTGATCCGTGCAGAACATCTGAAGATTCAATTTGTATAGCAGCCTATCTCTTTATTTATTATGTGATGCCCAACACTGAGCAGCTGCTACTGACAGTAAAGTCAAAAAGTCCAGGGTTTAGGCAGTAAAGCCACTTGGTGAAGCCTAAAATACATTCTTCTGTCGCTTTAATTGGCACTTTTTCGCTCATTATGACGACATTGTGTCACTTCCTTGCTGAGTTGAGGAAATCCCTTGGTTAGGGTTAGAAATTAATCCCCCACTTTCACTTTAAAGGACCCTGTTTCAACACCTCACGTGCAGTTCCTCTCACGACCACTAGGGGTGGTCTTTGAACGTAATTGATAGGGTTTTTCGTTCTTATTAACGAAGTCCCACCTTAAACAGAAAGAACCACACAAGAGATCAATATAAAGTTCAGCTTTTGCAAAAGGGGACAGGTTTATGTGTCTAAGCAAGCTCCAGCAATCTCCGACTCCCTCTGTGCAGCAGCCTGGTTTTATTCAGAGATAAGAAAAGGGGAGGAGCTTTACAAAACAAAAGGTTGCATAGAAACTTCAGAACGTGTGAATCTGTCCAACATTTAGAAACACATCTGCAACTTCAGAGTGTGAGATTTTAACGATAATCATTCAAAAAGATACATCTTCAAACTAGTTTAACTAGTTTGAACTCAGTTAAACTCAGTTGACCTCCGGAAGGCTCCGTCCTGAAGCATCTCCTTTGTTCATACTCACACATTTCACCATCACATGATTAGAACTAATGCAGAATAAGATCCATACATGATTTTTATGGCATAGCATATGAGTGCAATTAAAGCACAGGAATATAACTGTAAAACAGGGTTTATCAGGAGATAACAACTAAAAACTCTAACAGTAATCTTAGGTCGTATTGTTGCACAAACGAATGACTCATTGGGGTCATTTTAGGGCAGCCATGATGTCATCACATCACTTTTCACCCTCATGTAACAGTTATTATATCTTTCTGACAGTTTCAAGTAATGCATACATTAGTATTTTGTGATTTTGGACTTTGGACACCACAAAGTGAAGTAATTTTGCAGTTTTTGAGAGTTTGATGTCTCCTAAAGTGCAAAGAACTGCTTTAACATAACTCTGAAGCCCGTTCTTTAGTTGCTTGCTGTGTGTATAATGGAAAATGTATTCTGGGAATGCATTCGTTAACGATGAGCTTCTGCAGATCAGAATTGGATGTAGATGTAAGAACTAAAAGAAATTCAAACTAGAAAATGGAAAAGTCGTGTTTTGTTCATTAAACTTTGATCCATTTGTAAGCCACTGCCAGAAAAAGATTGAGACAAAGAAGAAATGAGTTGCAGGATGTTTCCAGAGTGACGGCCGTGAAGGTTTCCTTTCTGCTTCAGTTCTGACACTAATTTAGACCTCTCAGGCTGTCGTTCTTTGTTTCTTTCTGCTGTGTTGTTGCCACAGTCGACCAATCACATCAGAACGGTGGCCTTCCTCTTCTCCCAGCCTTCATTCTGCACATTTCAAAGATGCAGCACAACACAACATCCCCACCAGCTGGCCGGAAATGGCGTTTTCTTTCCTTCTCTGCTCGGCGTCTTCCATATTTTCCTTTCTTTGACATGTTTGTTCACTCTGTCTCCTCTCCTTTGGCTTTCATTCCATCAGCCTTTCCTCTATCACCCTGATTTAAACATTTTCCCCCAATCTTCACATCCTTCCTGCTCTGTGGTGATGTTTTTCTTGCTGTTTGCTCAGGAGTCAGACAAAATAATGAGCCCCAGCCTCCTCTGTTATTCTAAGACATTTTTATATAACTACTTTGTTTCTGTGGATGTAACATTATTGTTGACTTCCTCTTCCTGTTCATGCAGCTGCACTGGATTCACCATCAGGTCCACGTGGATCTAAAAACCCTTCTATTCATACTGCATATATTTCTCTAACGTTTGCTCTGGTTTTTATCTCTAAATGCAGGTACATTCTCATATTTCTTTGTTCATAAACAGCTTCTGGTTCTATCCCAGATAACGCCCCCACTCTCAGTTCTCCCCGCTTATCTCCGATTGGCTCATCTCTCATGCTGTTGTGGCTGTCAGCTCATAACAGCTGTCAGACTCACCAGCTCCCATGATGTTAAGATCTGCTGGTGTGATATTTTACTCCAGGCAGAAAAAACAACTAGTGGGTAATACATCCAATTTCTATCTCCGCTTAATCTAACTGAGAGGCGCGATGGGGCTGGAGCATATCCCAGCTGTCATTGGGCGAGAGGCAGGGTACACCTGGACAGGTCGGCAGTCCATCACACTCACTTCTAGGGATGATTTCGAGTCACCAGTTAACCTAACATGCATGTTTCTGGGCGGTGGGAGGAAGCCGGAGAGAACCCACACATCCTCCTGCATTGTTTTAGAGTCCTGGGTTGGGATTAAGGACTAAATTTTTGGCTTATTATGTTCATCTCACTCCAGCAAAACCCTTTCTATCAACTTTCCACGGCTCAACTGATTGTGGTGCACCACAGGGCTCCATCCTTGGCCTCCTGTTCTTTTTTTACATGCAGCCTCTTGGCAGCTTATTCGAGACCACAATAACGTTACTGTTTTTACGCTGATGACTGTCAGCTGTACATGATAAAACCCACAGATCCCAGCAGCCTTGCTAACCTCACAGCTTGTTTTTCTGTAAATAATTCCTGGATAGCCGAAAATAACAATAAGAGATCATTCTGTTTGGTCCCCAAATTCTTTCAAAGAGCTGCCCAAACCATGTCCATTTGCTTTTTCCCTGAAAATACTTGTTGTGGTCAGAAAAAACAGATTCAAAGCGGGAATTAAGATGCTGATGCTTCATTGCTACCTGCTGTTAATTTAAAGGAAAGTTTGAACCTAACAGGCAGACCTGTGAAACTCAATCATCACGCAAATTAAAATGTCTACTTCCAATCATACATTTCATTATCATAAGGGAAATAGGACCAAGTCGCTCACCATCCTCTGTTCGTTTTACAGACGGCACGTCCCACATGGACACACGTACATGCATTTTTAAACGTGCTCTTTCTGATTATGAATAAGATTGAGATGAAACAACCTTGACAAATAGAAGTGAGAATGACTGGAGGACAACTGTGTGAAAATAGATGAGAGTTTGAAGACTGGATAGATGAATGAAAGAGGAACATATCAGTCTGCAAAGGTGCAGGAGGGGGGAAGATGGAGAGGGAAATGATATGCAGAGATGGATGAATGAATGATGTTATAGGAATGGAAATGTAGAAACAGAAGGATGGATGAAGGCAGCGGTTGTGATGGGAGAGAAGACGGATGAAAGGAAGGTGGGGAAAGAGAAATGAAGGGATGGCTGGTATGTCAGAGGAGAGAAATACATCTGGAAACAGCTGAAAAGAGTGAAGGAGGGATGATGCAGGCAAAGAGATAAGTGGAGGAGTGGAGAAAAGAAGCAATGCAATTGAAATGAGAAGCACTTTCACTCGAGAAGCAAGTGATCAAAAGAGGAGAGGACGACAGAGATGGAGGAGTGCCTGTCGCTGGGAAAGAAGCTGCTTTGCATTTTTCTCACGCTAAGCTGGCCTGACTAAACAAATTAAATCTGTTCTCAGAGCAGCACTGTTCCTCTGAGACCCAGCATCTCGCTGCAGCTGAATTCAGCAGCTAAACCCATCTGAAAGTAATCTCATAAATCAGCATACATTCGCTGGGATAATTGGTGATGTGGCCGTAAACAAGTGGGGAGGATTGGTCACCTCTGTCTCCTTTCTTTTAACCCGTTTGTCTCGTGATCCACACCCAACCAAACTCATGTTTAGTTGTGACGATTTGCCGCAATGATCATCAGAAACCCAAGTTACTGATGAGCTGTGCTCCCCGTCTGCAGTGGACTGGAGCAGATGGATCACAAGGTTAAATAACCCAGCAGTTCTTCCAATGCTACGCAGCAAAGAGGAGCTTTTAAAAGGAACCCAACTCAAAATGTCACTCTTATGTGGAGGTACCACTGATGCTGAGCTGGATGTTGGAGTTCTGGAGAGACAGATGCTGCCATCAAGGTGATGTCTTTTCCCGGGAGGTCTGTGGTTATTTCAGCAGGACGATGTGTCCTCGGCTGCCTGCCTGCAGGCCACATCTGTCTCCTGCTGCAGATGTTGGAGCATCATGAAGAGGAGAACCAGACAACAGCAACCAGCTGAAATCTGGGATTCAGCAGGAATGGACTCAGATTCCTGTGAAAAACTCAGTTCAAAGCATTAAAAAGAGTCATTAAAGGAAGCTGAATGCCTGCAGTCCACATCTGTCTCCTGCTGCAGATGTTGGAGCATCATGAAGAGGAGAACCAGACAACAGCAACCAGGGACTGCTGAGCAGCTGGAATCTGGGATTCAGCAGGAATGGACTCAGATTCCTGTGAAAAACTCAGTTCAAAGCATTAAAAAGAGTCATTAAAGGAAGCTGAATGCCTGCAGTCCACATCTGTCTCCTGCTGCAGATGTTGGAGCATCATGAAGAGGAGAACCAGACAACAGCAACCAGCTGAAATCTGGGATTCAGCAGGAATGGACTCAGATTCCTGTGAAAAACTCAGTTCAAAGCATTAAAAAGAGTCATTAAAGGAAGCTGAATGCCTGCAGTCCACATCTGTCTCCTGCTGCAGATGTTGGAGCATCATGAAGAGGAGAACCAGACAACAGCAACCAGCTGAAATCTGGGATTCAGCAGGAATGGACTCAGATGAACCACTAAAAACACTGAATATCTGTTTCTGTCGAAGAAGGGTGTGGCACTGATTCCACACCCTTCCTACTGTTGTTCTTCCCTTTCTCATCTGCCTCTCTCCTCTTAGTTAAAGACGACCTCCAAGCCAGGGAGCATCCTCCAAACCCCCTGCTGTAGATCCTACCTCAGGCTTTCAGACTTTATGGCAATCCTGCTCATTCTACTAATGAAGAACGGTTTAAACTGCGCTTTAAAGGCCTGACATGACGGATTCGATGTTTCGGTTGTTTGTTTAATTAGCTGACCCAGCCGAAAGAAACTTTTACAGGATTTGAGCAATGAGCCAAGAAAGTGAGAAGCCCCACGGGTGCAGAACTCTGCCAGACCTCACATTCACCTGGAATTCATTCATGATCAAACCTCTGTGACAAATCCTGAAAATTCCCTTCGAAGTGAGCGAGTTCCAGTTGTCACTCATTATTTCTTGAATGATTCCCATCTTGTGCGTTTTCGTCAATTAGACATTTAGGTGTCGTCTCTCCCGATCATTCATCTCATTGAGATCCATGCCCCGTCCTCTTCACCGTCACGGGGAAACAAACAGGCTTCCTGCTCTGCATTCTGCGCTGCAGCTTGAATTTTTCAGAGCTCTAAATAAGAGTCTTTCTTCCTTTTGTTATTTGCTTTCGACCCTCCTGCCATCGCTCTTCCAGCTCGGTGGAACTTTTCAGAAAGTGTACAGGCGGGAGTCCACCGGAGGAGCTGAATGACTGGATATGTTGGCATGATTTATCATTCCTTCTTATGTTTTCTGTGCTGTTCTTCTTGTCTGAGTTTATTCAGGCTGAGCTGAACGTGGAAACCACAGGGAGAGAAATCAGTGTCAGCGTAAATGTATTCCTTTATTGACTCGGCTGGGAAAGTTGGACATTTAAATGCAGAGAAGAATCTATTAAATTTATGAAGCAAGACGGACATAATTTCTTCTCCTCAGTGTTCTCTTTAGATTGTAATCATTAGAGTGCAGTGAGCTTAATTGATGATATAAGTGCTGTTTACTCTCACTTGCAGACAACTTACTCAGCAGAGAAAAGCATGCTCTGCAGCCAGAAACTTTCTTTAATTTACCACCTCTGCTGTTCCTCCTCTTTCTCTGATGTTTTTACTGGAAAAGTTTTTGTGGAGAAGCATAAAGAAGGGATTGCTGTGATGTTCAGAGCTGTGAGAAAGGCTGGAAACTGCGCAGATGAACACATTAGTTGCGTATTTTCGTCCCTTTGTGTCCTTTCACATGGGGCCACAGCGATAGTCGTGTCAGTGGGAGCCAGACTGAGTAAATCGCCACCTTTGATGCCTCCCACTAATTCAGTTTTTCTTTTCTTTGTTTCTCTCTTGCAGCAGGCCGGTAGCCATGGATCCCGTCTCGTCGTCGGTCTGCCTTCTCCTCATCCTCCTGTCCTTCCTCCCCTCCTGCTTCTCCTCCATGCTTTGTCCAAAACGGTGCACCTGCCAGAATCTGATGCCGTCCTACACGGTGCTGTGCGCCAAGACGGGCCTCCTCTTCGTCCCACCGAACATCGACCGGCAGACGGCCGAGCTCAGGCTGATGGACAACTTCATCACCACCCTGAGGCACCGGGACTTCGCCAACATGTCCAGCCTGGTCAGAGCCCAGTTGTCTCAACACCTTCACGCTCAGTTTGATGCTCAGGGATTTCTGCAGCAGTAGGATGACAATGTCTTTTCTTTTCAACTCTGAATCATCAGTTGACATAAACTCTAAAGCAGGGATGTCAAACTCCGGTCCTGGAGGGCCGCTGTCCTGCAGGTTTTAGATGTTTTCCTGCAGGTTTTAGATGTTTTCCTGCAGGTTTTAGATGTTTTCCTGCAGGTTTTAGATGTTTTCCGGCAGGTTTTAGATGTTTTCCTGCAGGTTTTAGATGTTTTCCTGCAGGTTTTAGATGTTTTCCTGCAGGTTTTAGATGTTTTCCTGCAGGTTTTAGATGTTTTCCTGCAGGTTTTAGATGTTTTCCGGCAGGTTTTAGATGTTTTCCTGCAGGTTTTAGATGTTTTCCTGCAGGTTTTAGATGTTTTCCTGCAGGTTTTAGATGTTTCCCTGCAGGTTTTAGATGTTTTCCTGCAGGTTTTAGATGTTTTCCTGCAGGTTTTAGATGTTTTCCTGCAGGTTTTAGATGTTTCCCTGCAGGTTTTAGATGTTTTCCGGCAGGTTTTAGATGTTTTCCTGCAGGTTTTAGATGTTTTCCTGCAGGTTTTAGATGTTTTCCTGCAGGTTTTAGATGTTTCCCTGCAGGTTTTAGATGTTTTCCTGCAGGTTTTAGATGTTTTCCTGCAGGTTTTAGATGTTTTCCTGCAGGTTTTAGATGTTTCCCTGCAGGTTTTAGATGTTTTCCTGCAGGTTTTAGATGTTTCCCTGCAGGTTTTAGATGTTTTCCTGCAGGTTTTAGATGTTTTCCTGCAGGTTTTAGATGTTTCCCTGCAGGTTTTAGATGTTTCCCTGCAGGTTTTAGATGTTTTCCTGCAGGTTTTAGATGTTTTCCTGCAGGTTTTAGATGTTTCCCTGCAGGTTTTAGATGTTTTCCTGCAGGTTTTAGATGTTTTCCTGCAGGTTTTAGATGTTTTCCGGCAGGTTTTAGATGTTTTCCTGCAGGTTTTAGATGTTTTCCTGCAGGTTTTAGATGTTTTCCTGCAGGTTTTAGATGTTTTCCTGCAGGTTTTAGATGTTTCCCTGCAGGTTTTAGATGTTTTCCTGCAGGTTTTAGATGTTTTCCTGCAGGTTTTAGATGTTTTCCTGCAGGTTTTAGATGTTTTCCGGCAGGTTTTAGATGTTTTCCTGCAGGTTTTAGATGTTTTCCTGCATCTTTTAGATGTTTTCCTGCAGGTTTTAGATGTTTCCCTGCAGGTTTTAGATGTTTCCCTGCAGGTTTTAGATGTTTTCCTGCAGGTTTTAGATGTTTTCCTGCAGGTTTTAGATGTTTTCCTGCAGGTTTTAGATGTTTTCCTGCAGGTTTTAGATGTTTTCCTGCAGGTTTTAGATGTTTCCCTGCTTCAACGCACCTGAATCAGATCAATGCATCATTAGCAGAACTTAACAATCTTTCGAAGAGATCCATTTAATCTGAATCAGGTGTGAAACATCTAAAACCTGCAGGACAGCGGCCCTCGAGGACCGGACTATGCTCTAAAGGAAGATTTTCCACTGGTTGGACCCTAAAAAGACACAGGTTCACACAGTCCATCCATCAGGCCATCAACTGGTTTATTTCATTCCAGTGGTCTGTGTACTGATGTCATCTTATCTTTAACATTAAAACAGGGTTCCAATTATGATCTTAGCCAATCAATACGAACCCAGTCCTTTCTATATTTGCACAGTGCAAATGTCAGATAAAGAGCCAGCATTTTCAGTGCAGATGTTTGGTCTAAAGTGTGACATACAGGTAAATGTCGCAGTTTTAACAACAGTAAATGAGCTGCTTGTCGCGGTTCGTTGGAGAGGTAGGACCCAGATGCAGTTCTTCAAAGTAAAACTTGATTTATTTTTTAAAAAAAACAGGGAGCAAGAACAAAAACAAGCAAAAAAACATAAAGCGCGGCAGAGCCGGATCAAAATACTTAACTATGACTAAACAAGACTATGAGGCAAAAAGAGACTTATCTCTGTGGCATGAAGGGATAGTGAGGATTCTGCAGTGAATGAAAGGAAAACAGGAGACTAAATGCTTGACCAGCACAGAACCTGAAAACAAGACGATTAAAACCTAAACTGTGACACTGCTGAAAGCATCACTCTTCATAACTCATGTCAGAACCCAGCTGCTGCTGAAGCATGTCCTCAAGCAGAAACCACAAATGAAAAAGCAGGTAAATGTCCAGGAAACACAGTCACAGACGCCAAAGGCTGTGCTTCCACATCCGTGTGTAGATAGTCCAAAGAAAGGCATTCTTACCTGATTTAATGCGTCTGTCCTGCTCCGCCGTGCCTGGCTGTGACACTTTATCCATCCTGCTGCCATGGCCTGTGGCCATCATTTAGCTCAGCTTCAAGCGCGGAGTTTCGTCTCCGAATGCAGCGACAACACATTCTAATTATGTTTGTTTTGACACTTTTTCTGGCGGTGGTTGTGTCCAGCTGTTATAGATGATAACCGCAGGTGTGAGCAGGCGGAGGACATCTGTGACAAAAGCCTAATTCTGGAGAAATTAAGGGCTTCGCTGGTCGAAGTTTGAAGAAAGGAGGAAGCGACATTCACAGTAAATTGAGGCTAATGGTGTGATGCTATCAGAAGAGAATTTTTATCGCTCTGAATACAGAAAAGAGTTCAGCTCTCAGTACTTTTAATAAAAAAAGAACATTTTGAGGACGAGTATTCATGTGTATTCCTCACAGGAACATCTGCTCCTTACATCGTGTTGACTTAGGTGACGTCTTTATCGTGCATATTCCCCAAATTCAGAAAGAAAAACACCAATATCCTGATGTTTAATCACCTAATAGAAACTCTCATCACAGCTGGAAGCTTCCTTGGTGTGTGAAAGAAGCGTTTCCTCTCCGGTTTGATCACAGCTGATGTTTGCTCACACACAGGGAGACGTGGGAAATGAGGTTTTATTCATTTAGCGGTGACAGAACGCCACAGATGTCCCTGGTGATCAGACGCGTTTCCAAACAAACGTGTGGGAGCTCATTGACCTTTTCTTGGGTGTTAATAGAATATGTTTTTGCCTCTTCACACTCATGATCTTTTGTGTACGGTGGAAGTGTTTCTGGCAGTTTAGTTCATGAAAACCGGGCAGATTTATGTTTCTGTTTCTGTATTTATCAGACGCTTTTATCCAAAGAGACTTACAAATGAAGATATAACAGCTCTATAAAAAGCTAACAATAAGCTCCATAGAAGGAACCCAGGAGTCCGACTCTGTCAGAGGGGACAGAGTAGAGATAGGGTGCAGGCATAGAAGGAAGTGCAGAAAGACTTTATTATTCACGTTTTAGCAGTTATTTGGTTAATTTAAGTGCAGATGTTGTCACAAAGGCGCATCATCAACCACATCATTGTGAAATGTTGGTTGACAAATCCATTTTTAGACAAAATGTGACCTTTTCTTGTAGAATTTTGGCTAATTTTCGGGTCCTACTTGCACCGAGGATTTTCTTTTGGGTGCCAGGATTCTCAATATTGACCTTAAAGTCAGAGTAAAACTGAAATAACTGCAGAAAAATGTGTTATGAACTATTCGGTCAAGCATAGAGTTTATATTTCTGTATTTATCAGACGCTTTTATCCAAAGCGACTTACAAATGAAGATATAACAGCTTTATATAAAGCTAACAATAAGCTACATAGAAGGAACCCAGGAGTCCGACTCTGTCAGAGGGGACAGAGTAGAGATAGGGTGCAGGCATAGAAGGAAGTGCAGAAAGATAAAGTGCAGAGATAGAGGGGGTAGGGAAGTACAAGGTAAGTGCTGGGATAGGAGGTGCTCTCTGAAGAGCTGGGTTTTCAGGAGCTTCTTGAAGATAGACAGGGACGCCCCTGTTCTGGTAGCGCTCGGTAGGTCATTCCACCATCGTGGGACGACACATGAACAGAGTTTGGATTGTCTTAGGCGTGGTGTAGGAGCTGCTAGACGACAATCCTGGGACCAACGGAGGGACCCAGTTGGGACAGAAGCCTTTGCAAGAGCATTCAAGTAGATGGAGCCGTTCCATTAAGCTCTTTGTAGCTAACATCAGGGACTTGGATCTGATGCTAAGGGCAGCCAGAGGAGCTCAATGAACAGAGGGGGGGCGTGTTCTTTTAGGCTGATCCAAGACCAGACGCACCGCCGCGTTCTGGACCATCTGCAGAGGTTTCACAGGCTGGAGACCAGTTAGGAAACCAGTTAGGAAACCAGTTAGGAGACCAGTTAGGAAACCAGTTAGGAGACCAGTTAGGAAACCAGTTAGGAGACCAGTTAGGAGACCAGTTAGGAAACCAGTTAGGAAACCAGTTAGGAAACCAGTTAGGAGACCAGTTAGGAGACCAGTTAGGAAACCAGTCAGGAGAGCAGTTAGGAAACCAGTTAGGAGAGCAGTTAGGAGACCAGTTAGGAGACCAGTTAGGAGACCAGTTAGGAGACTAGTTAGGAGACCAGTTAGGAGACCAGTCAGGAGAGCAGTTAGGAAACCAGTTAGGAGACCAGTCAGGAGAGCAGTTAGGAAACCAGTTAGGAAACCAGTTAGGAGACCAGTTAGGAGACCAGTTAGGAGAGCAGTTACGAGACCAGTTAGGAAACCAGTTAGGAGACCAGTTAGGAGACCAGTTAGGAAACCAGTTAGGAGACCAGTTAGGAGACCAGTTAGGAGAGCGTTGCAGTAGTGAAGGTGGGAGATGACCATGGCCTGCAGCAGGAGCTGGGGGGCATGTTGGGTCAGGTATGGTCTGATCTTTCTTATGTTTAGTAATGCAAAGCGGCTGAACGAGCATCAGAGTGATCTCTAAAGGTTAGTTGGTCTGAGAGTGATAGTTATTTATCAACGGAGGGACCCAGTTGTTATTTATCACTCTCAGCTGAACAAGCTGACACTGCTTTTGAATGAATTACGAACATTAGAAGAGCAGCAGGTTGGCTGAGAGTGTAAAGGCCAGCCTGTACCCTGACTGGCTGTTTTACCTCCACAGAGTCCCCGTGACCTTTAACCTGCCAGCACAGGTGGACAGAAATACTGACACAAAGCTGGAAGCTCGAATTAAACCTTATCAGGAAAGATAAATAGAGCAGTGAGTGCAATGATAAAGCGAAGCCAGTCCTTCTGGCTGTAATGTCCATCCTGTGTTTCATTCTACATCCAGATCCATCTGACTCTGAGCAGAAACACCATCAGCCAGATCCGGCCGTACACCTTCGCCGACCTCCAGGATCTCCACGCCCTCCACCTGGACGCCAACCGCCTCACCGTCCTGGACGACTCCCACTTCCAGGGGCTGGTGAACCTGAGGCACCTCATCCTGGCCAACAACCAGCTGCACAGCATATCAGAGGGAGCCTTCCAGGTACTCAAGTGTTCAAGCACTTTTAGGACTTACTGCGATCAAACAGAACATTTCTAATGTTACTCACTCAGTTGTTGTATGAAAAATGTTGCTGCTGTTACAACTGATACAGCACAAAAGCCACTACTGCTGCTAAAAATTCATCAGTTAGAGTAGTATCACTGAGCCAACTATCAAATCTAATCAAATTGTATTTTTATGGCACCTTTTATACTTTAAAAGCAACACAAAGTGCCTCAAAGAGGCTAAAAACAACAATGATAGAACAAATCAACCCTCAAACCCCCGTAAATACCCAGAGAGACACGTGCACACACGTGCACACAAGCTCAGACCCACTGCACCTATCAGACAGAAACACCCAGACCTAAGGCAAGGAAAAAGAGACATTCCCAATAATTTTAGTTAAATTATCTAACTAAAACATGGAGTTTAAAACACATAATTAAAATAATAAAGAACGAAAATTAAATATGATAAAAATTTTGATTAAAAGGAATAAAGAAAATCACTAAAATCAAATAAAAGCCTGATTAAAAAGGTGAGTCTTGAGCCTCTTTTTTAAAAACATCAACAGCCTCTGCGGCCCTGAGGTTCTCCGGCAGGCTGCTCCACAGTCGGGGGCCGTAATAACTAAAATAACCTCAGTCGAACACGTGGTTAAAAGGCCGGCGCCGGAGGACCTCAGGGTCTGTGAGGGTTGATAAAAGTAAGTCAGATAAATAAGAAGGCCTGAGACCGGTAAGACATCTAAGAACGAGTAAAAGAACCTTGAAATTGATCCTGAAGCGTGCCGGGAGCCAACGGAGTGATTGTAAAACTGGTGAAATGTGCCCCCGCCCTCTGGTCCTGGTCAGCACTGGTGTGGCTGAATTCAGCAGAAGCTGAAGATTAAAGATGCTCTTTTTTTGGAGGACCAGAGAGCAGAGGAATCTAAATCTAAACGACAAGAGATAAAAGCATGCATCAGCAGCTCCGTGAGTCTGGCTGTATTCTTAAGATGGTAAAAACGTCTTTGTTATGATTTTGATATGTGGAATAAAACTAAGCTCAGAGTCAAAAATCACACCCAGATATTTTACAGTTTGTGATGGTTTAAGATCTTGTAATTTTGTTAAAGGTTTCTCTCTCTGGCCTTCAGGACCAATGACTAAAACCTCAGTTTTGTCCTGGTTGAGCTGCAGGAAGTTCGCTGCCATCTGTGATTTGACATTTAAAATGCAGTTAAAGGGGAACTTTAGCATCCACACGCCCCCCTGCAGCACAGTTTATTCACTCCGTGCTCTGTGACAGTCGGCTAACTTCACACAGAGTTTGCTGCTGATAGTTTTGTGCAACATGGCAGGATATTTATCAGATTTTGAGTAAGATGGACGATCTTACCGGAGTGAATGAGCTGTGACCAGAAAACACATTTAACATCAACTGCAGTGAGACAAAAACTGTAATTAATGTCATTCAAGTTTCACATCAACTGTTGTGTTGTTGCCAGTTTGGTGACAAATGTACCCTTTTACAATCACAAGGGTTTAGTGTTTGGAGGAGAAGATTATGATCTTATAATATACTGTTTTTATTCACAAAACTATCAGCAGCAAACTCTGTGTGAAGTTAGCCGACTGTCACAGAGCACGGAGTGAATAAACTGTGCTGCAGGGGGGCGTGTGGATGAAGTGGTCCCAGTAGAGTGCCTGTGTAGAAATCCCTCCGTTAGCTCTCCTTTAGCTGCAAGTAGCCACATAACAGCAGCTATGAGCTAACAGAGCTATAGCACACGTTCATTCATTCATTCTTCTTAAAGTATTGGTGAAATAAAGACAGATAATGCCTTATTTAGAGGCTGCATCCTCTAAGCCCCGTTCACTCCGTTATATGGATCTCCAGTTATCTAAATATCTTCAGAAGGACGCCGACTTTCACCAAACTGTTCTCGGTGAGCAGATGAACGTATTTCATGCCAGAAATAAGGTTTAAAAATACCAGAGTTCCCCTTTAAAAAGGGCATCAAGTGGCCCTGTGACATCAGGGGACACGGCAAGATACAGTTGCATATCATCAGCATAACTATGAAAGCTGATGCCGTGCCAGTAGTAACTAGTACTAGTAACTAGCAACTAGTACTTACATAATACAGCTGTGTCTTTCACCTTTAAACCCCCACCTCACCTGCAGGTTTATGGTAATGCAGGAATAAGATCCACCATCTTACTAAAATAATACTATATAATACTGTTTGTCCTGCAACAGGAGCTGACTGGCTCATAAACTTCTATATTCAACCGAAGCTTCAGCTGACAATTCTCTGAATCATCACTCTGTGATATGATAAATAACGTGAAGTGAGGCCTGTTATTGGTGAGACAGACTATACTGCAGATGAAGGCGCAAAACTGTACTCCCTGTGGGAGAGATCGTGTATTAACTGGCAGCGTTTCCACCCAACTGAGTCGGGGGGGAAAAGTCTAAACAACAGAGAATGCAGTGTTGCATGCTGGGATGGCAGCACCATTTTGTAAAGCTTACTTTGTTTGGCTCGGTCAAAACTGGTGGAAAAGGGATAGAGAAAGATGATGGACAGTAGGAATGAGAAAGTAAGATCTGCAAAAGAACAGTAGGTATGAAATCTGATCCTCCTATGGAGTCATGTGGAGTGGGTTTTATGAGTCACTGTAGTAATGATAAAGATGTTTATTACAAACAGTGGATAGATATGTTTAGCTTTTCAGGAGGCGTAGGAATGGAGGTGATCAGGATTTTAGAGGCTCATCCTACAGTTTCAGTGAAGGAAGTCAGGGTCTAAGGAGCCAAAAGACGCCCTTAGAGCAGGCAAATAAACCAGCACATGGAGCAAATACAGCAAAATAAATACGAGCCATTTAATTAGGTACATTGGGCATTCTCAACCAACTATACAACATCAAACGTATCCTTTGAAACATTTGAGAGGTACTTCTATAATGTCCTCTGCTTTGATAGGGTTAGGCCAACTGGTTTTATCATAGATTTTGACCCTTGAGGTCATCTTTATCTGTAGCTCTGACTTTATGTGATGAATTACGAGTTTCTGCTGATGCACCGATGCGTTCCTATGACTGATGTTAGTCCTCAGGTGATTGTTGGTTTTAGACTTTTTGAGGTGTGCGTTTGAAATGTTGTCAGTTAATAAACTAATTTATTAGTTTGTAAATTTCTGCATAAAACTCAACTCCGGTAAGATCGTCCATCTTACTCAAAGCCGTCGTTCACGTCGTCAAAATCTGATAAATATCCTGCCATGTTGCACAAAACTATCAGCAGCAAACTCTGTGTGAAGTTAGCCGACTGTCACAGAGCACGGAGTGAATAAGCTGTGCTGCAGGGGGGCGTGTGGATGAAGTGGTCCCAGTAGAGTGCCTGTGTAGAAATCCCTCCGTTAGCTCTCCTATAGCTGCAAGTAGCCACATAACAGCAGCTATGAGCTAACAGAGCTATAGCACACGTTCATTCATTCATTCTTCTTAAAGTATTGGTGAAATAAAGACAGATAATGCCTTATTTAGAGGCTGCATCCTCTAAGCCCCGTTCACTCCGTTATATGGATCTCCAGTTATCTAAATATCTTCAGAAGGACGCCGACTTTCACCAAACTGTTCTCGGTGAGTAGATGAACGTATTTCATGCCAGAATTAAGGTTTAAAAATACCGGAGTTCCCCTTTAAGCAAGTCAAACCTGTCTGGACACACGGAAATTACGTCATCTAGAAGTCATCAGAGGGAAGACTCGAGTGAATTAAAGGTTGGTACAGTATGGCATCAAATGGAGACAGATGGCGGCGTCTCTCTGTTATGTTTCCATTTCCAGGAATAAGATTAGTTGCAGCTGCAGAAACGTTATCTCCCTCCAAATCACTCTGATTCATTGAAAGATCACAAACATCTGAACAGAGGATGAGTTTAGAATCTGCTCCAACTTTTCTGTGTGTTCGTCTCTTCTTTCATTCCTCCAGTTATCCACTTCATTCGTGTTGCTTTAACTCTATGAAATGTGGTTCGGTTCATGCAGAAGAAAAGAAAAAACTGGAGCTATCACAGCAACAGATGGCCTTATTTTGTTCATTTAATTTCACATTAGAATGTAATATAGAGAAATTGGACATTATTTTCGTTAGTTAGATAAATCCAGACAGGCCAAATTGCCCAGCTACCCTTAGGCTTTCATTAGTTGCAAATTATAATTTAAATTGTAAAACTAATCCTTCCGCTGCCACAAATGGAGTTTTGCTGACTTGTAAAACAAACTCAGTCATTCTGAAAGTGGATTGAAATGATTCCAAAATTCAGATCAAGAATCGTCTTTAAAACGTGAATTCTTCTTCTTCTTCTTCTTCTTCTTTTTATCTGCTGCTTGCTCTGCTGGGAGGGCTCGTTCTGCCCCGACACAGTCACTACCATCTGGGGGAGGAGCTCCAACATCCAGAGGGAGGAGCTCCACCATCTGGGGGGAGGAGCTCTACCATCTGGGGGAGGAGCTCCAACATCCAGAGGGAGGAGCTCCACCATCTGGGGGGAGGAGCTCCACCATCCGGGGGGAGGAGCTCCACCATCCGGAGGGAGGGGCTCCTCCCCCGGATGTTGGAGCTCCATCATTTTTCTTTTCATTTGCTGACATTATCTCTGCACCGAACCCTGAATCTAAATGATTCTTCGTCAGTATTTCACCTGTTAATGTGTGGTACCTAATATGGTGACATTGAATGGGGGGGGCTAATGTATTATAAAAGTCAAGTAGTTGTATTTCAACATAAAAGGTGTCCAACACAACAGCACGGGCCTTTTCAACAAACCACCGAAACACTATTTAGAAGAATGCACTGATGGAAAATATACCATCTACCATCTCTCTGTAAAACAAACTCAGTCATTCTGAAAGTGGATTGAAATGATTCCAAAATTCAGATCAAGAATCGTCTTTAAAACGTGAATTCTTCTTCTTCTTCTTCTTCTTTTTATCTGCTGCTTGCTCTGCTGGGAGGACTCGTTCTGCCCCGACACAGTCAGTGGCGTTCAAATGGCGAATCTGCCAGGATTCTCAGTGGAGAAGCGATTGCAAAGTCATTAAAAGTTCCTCAGAGTGGTTGTGTTGTGTGAAAGTGATGGAGGGCTCCGGCCCTGCCTGCCTCCTCTGCCCAGCTGGACTCTTCTTTAATAACCCAGCCCTGAAATAAACCGTTTCCCTGCTTCATTAGTGACCATGTTCTTCCTCGGCTCATTAAAAGTCCGGCACCGAAGGAGCAAAGTGGCTCAAAGAGGAACCAGACGTGGGCTCTGAAGGACCCACAGAACATCAGCACGAACCCTTCATCTCTTTTATGATAATTTAATTATTCTTCATTTGTTTTGGTAACAACAAGACAAAACCTGTTTTGCTCGTTGTTTCACTTCCTTTAACAGAAGTTTTCTCCAATAACTGCAACTGAGGGGCTTAGCCTTAGAGATAGGGGGAGGAGCTCTACCATCCGGGGGGAGGAGCTCCACCATCTGGGGAGAGGAGCTCCACCATCCGGAGGGAGGAGCTCCACCATCTGGGGGAGGGGCTACATCATCCGGGGGGAGGAGCTCCACCATCTGGGGGAGGGGCTACATCATCCGGGGGGAGGAGCTCCACCATCTGGGGGAGGGGCTACATCATCCGGGGGGAGGAGCTCCACCATCTGGGGGAGGGGCTACATCATCCGGAGGGAGGAGCTCGGAGTAGAGTCGCTCCACATAGAGAGGAGTCAGCTGAGGTTGTTCCTCTTGTTAGGATGCCTCCTGGGAGGAGGCCCCGGGTCAGAACCAGAACCCTCTGGAGGGATTATCCCATCTGGCCTGGGAACACCTCGGGATCCCCAGGAGCTGGAGAGGCTCGCTGGGGAGAGGGATGTCTGGGTTTCAGTCCTGGACCTGTTGCCCTGTTGGTAAAGGTTTTCACACTGAGCTGGTTCGCTGTTATTATTAATATCGATATGAAACCTGCATCCAAATTCAGGGACTGAAGGTTGATGTTGAACAGAAACTTCCATCTGTCTGATATGATGGAGACACACATCTCCATAGCAACGCAGCATCCCCCCCCCCCCCCCCCCCCCCCCGTGCACCACTATCCGAGGCTGTGCTGGAGTTGTTTTAACCAGTTTGAACAAAATCAGCCGTTGTTCTGATGAAGCCAGCGAGGACTCATTTTCTGCTCTTTGCACTCATCTTCACAGATTTTATTTTCTTTTGTTGCTGAGAAATGAAACTGAAAAAGCAATAAAGCGCACGTTATTGTGATGAGAGCTGCAGCGCTGTGACAGTCCGTGTCTGATTGCCTGCGTTACGACCGCAGTTACACAGCAGCCACTGTCTGGCTGATCAACAGGCTTTTATCTTCATCCTTCTGTTGTCTCTTTGTGTGTTCGCTCATCGTAATGTCTGCTGACTCGTGGCCTTTCTGCTCTGAAGTAATTAGAGAAAACAACATGCTTTAATCGCTCGGCATCGATCGGGGTAATTTATTTCCACATACTTCCATTTTTCTTTTCATTTGCTGACATTATCTCTGCACCGAACCCTGAATCTAAATGATTCTTCGTCAGTATTTCACCTGTTAATGTGTGGTACCTAATATGGTGACATTGAATGGGGGGCTAATGTATTATAAAAGCCAAGTAGTTGTATTTCAACATAAAAGGTGTCCAACACAACAGCACGGGCCTTTTCAACCAACCACCAAAACACTATTTAGAAGAATGCACTGATGGAAAATATACCATCTACCATCTCTCTGGAAATACAAATACTTTCACACCATAAAAGGTTTTAAAAAAAGGTCAACCCAGACTTATAGCCGATTGCAATTAGCTTTGGAGCACAATAATCCAAACATCAGCACAAAACTAAAATATTAACTCCAGAAAAACACTCCAGAAAGACGTTAAGAGAGCCTTAAAAGAAATACTCCATAAAATGTTCCATCTGTGTGACATTAATGGGGGGGTCTACCTTATCTGAAGAGAAGCTTCAAGAGGCCGTTAGCCTTTCTAACGTTAGCTGTTAGCCTTTCTAACGTTAGCCGTTAGCCTTTCTAACGTTAGCTGTTAGCTGTTAGCCGTTAGCCTTTCTAACGTTAGCTGTTAGCTGTTAGCCGTTAGCCTTTCTAACGTTAGCCGTTAGCTGTTAGCCTTTCTAACGTTAGCCGTTAGCCTTTCTAACGTTAGCCGTTAGCCTTTCTAACGTTAGCCGTTAGCCTTTCTAACGTTAGCCGTTAGCCTTTCTCTCAAACCAAGTTACACAAAAGCTACGATTTTGGCGCTTTTCTTTCTGTGTAATTTGGATATCCTTTGGATGATGTGCCCCTACTTTTTTCACCTGAGGACATTGAAGAAAACGGATTAGAAAGTAAATAATCCACTTCGTTAACACCGATGCCTGCCCTTGTCAAAGTTTCGCCCGACACACGCAGTCAAGTAGAGTCGTCTGTGATTGGCCCAAATCTGCTGGCTTTGGGCTGTACAGATTTAGCCCAAATGGAGGGGGCGGGACTTGCAACCTGTCACTCAAATGTTGAAGAAAAGTCAAGTGTAACCGAGCTGCTTCGCTTGGGCTGTAGATAATTAGCCCGTTTTCACCGATTTCATGAGTTTCAGTTCAGATTTTGCTCCGCCTCTGATCAAAAATTAAAAAACAATTTGTTTAAAGTTTTTATTTAATTACTTATATATTATATTCTCATTTTGATTGAATAATTTAGGGAGGGCTGAGCCCTGTTAGCCCAATTATACCAGCCATCCCTGCTAATATGTGCATTTCTTCTTTAACTCACTACACTTTAAAAGCTCTGGTGTTTTGGTGTCTCTTCATTCTCTTGATTCCTGGGACTGATGTTGATGAGCGTAACGTTGCCTCTGCCTCCCTCGCAGGACTTCCTGGAGACGCTGGAGGACTTGGATCTGAGTTACAATAACCTGGTGGACATCCCCTGGGACACCGTCGCTCTGCTGGTCAGTGTCAACACCCTCAGCCTGGACCACAACCTCATCGAGAGCGTCCCGGAGGGGATCTTCTCCAACCTGCACAAACTGGCCAGGTCAGCATCGCCTGCAGCTCTGAGCCGTGTTGTCACACCAATCTGAAAGTTGCACAGATTCAAAGCAGCTGTAGAGTTATTTATAAGTCAACGTGGATAATTATAGTCACCTTTCATTTAAAGTCTCCCTTTGTCTTTTTCCATCATTTCGGGGCTGACTGCTGCTATTTTTATGTTTTCATCTCATTGCTCCTCCTCCTTCTGCTGCACCCGAGTGGAAAATTGAAACCAGTAACTGTTTATCTGAACCTCTAACATCTGTGAAGCCACGTTTTTGATGCCTGTCTGTTTGTTGCCACACATCACAGCTTCCCCTCGATGGTGTGGAGCCAAGTGACTCAAACGAGGTGATTTACAGTATTTGAAGCAAAAAGGTGTCGGTCAAACACCTGCTGCGGCTTCCCAAATTGAACTGAAATAACACTGGGCTCATAAGATAAAAGCACCATTAACAAACAGAAAAAGACCAATTAATCCCATCCAGCCGGAGCCACTTTCACTGGACTTCACCTCCATGTCACAGGCCATGAACTGTGGGAACGTGTCCAAAGGTTGTGGTTTACAGCGTTCACATGACAGGAATTACAGCCTCTGTACAGGAAACAGCTTTAACCATGTAGATCAGGGGCGTCAAACTCAAATACACAGTGGGCCAAAATTTTAAATTGAACAAAGCCGCGGGCCAAGGTTGAACAAATGAACCTTTTAATATGGAACCCAACAAGTTTATATTTAACAATGAATACTGAACAAGCAAGGCTTATATAACTTTAAAGTCCAGCCGTGTGAAATTGCTAATAATAATAACAATAATAATAATAAAAACATATCAATGGCATATTAAATTAAATTTAAATAAAAATGTAATGCCTCCTTTCTGTTTGCAGCCTTCTGATTTATGTCAAAATTAGCTTCTTACACAGGCTAATAAATGTGAAAATAAAATAACATAAACCTCTTTTCATCTCCTTTACTTTCTGGCTCCTTTGAGCTGTGTCCAGGTCCTTATATTTGTCCTGGTGTTTCGTTTCATAGTGTCGTCTAATATTATATCCTTAGTTACTCCTTAGTTACTCCTTAGTTACTCCTTAGTTACTGACGCGTTGGCTCCATAAACAAGACAAACAGGTCTGTCTTTTACATAAACAGATATTCTGTCTCCCACCTGTCCAGAAAAGTTGTATTTTCTGCCTTTCTTTTGGCCATTTTTTGGTAGGTAACAGTGACAGCTGTGGTTTGAGGTCAAAGTGTGGTCTGGGGGAGAGGCGGGGGGCTTTCAGACGAAGGAATGCACAAAAAGATCGCTAGCATAGATGCTACTGACACAGAGGAGGGGGCGTGTCTGCCTCTGTTCTAATTGACGCGCCAAAACAACCGCAAAGCATTATGGGATTTGTAGTATAAGCGGTGAATGCGGTGTTCCAGCGCTGCCGCCGTATAATACTGGCGGGCCAGCTCTAATATTAATTTGAAATTGCCTCGCGGGCCAAATATAATTAGTGTAATTAGAGTTTGACACCTATGATGTAGATGTTAGCAACTATCTAACAATGCATTCTGTAAGATTTAGACTTTATTCTAACCCTCACCATCAAATCCTCACCATTCATAGGTGGGAGAGTAGAAACTGTGCTGCTCCACCATCCTCCTCTTCCTCCTGATGGACGTTTGGAGGTCTGAGCGAGGTCAGGACCATCCGGCCCAACATCAAACAGTCTTTGTGCAGATGAGCACAGATTAGTGGAGAAGGATAAAGCAAGGCTGTAAACTCCAACTCCAGAGTGAGAATCTGAGGATAAAGAAACTGCTTTCAGTCCCAGTTCATGACGTCATAACCACGGTTTCATGTTCAGCTGAGCAGCCTATCAGCTGAAGGCAGGAAGTGCGATGCAGAATAAGCCGGGGGGGTAAAGGGAAACTTCCCTGCTTCACAGAATGGAAGAGAGATATAAATGTAATGAATAATCTCTCCCAAAGTGCTTATTTCCTGCCTCATTCACTGCTGTAAGTCTTTAGTGATCTCTGAGGTAAACCCAAAACATTTGGGAAGGAGTCCAGCTCTGAAAAGTCCGAACTTAGAGCCGGGAACGATCTCACATCCAAGGAAATCACGTTCCAGATCGAGAAAACCTGTGGGATTGTAAAGGATGAGGATGAGTGCGGCTGATTACATGAAACACAGTCTGACAGGAGTTTTTAACTTTCAGCTGCAAGGCGGCCATGTTGGATCCTAAAGTCAAGCCTGGTGAGGTTCTTCCCACCAACTTTGGAGGGATTCCAGTTCAAATCAAAGCCAAGAAATGTGATTATCTGATGAAATGCTGGCTCCATCAGGTGGAATTACACTGATCGCTTCAGTTTTTGTGGTTAATTTTCCCATTTTGCTGCGAGGCTGACTTTTATTATTACAACACATGAGGCGTTCTTTCATTTGATCTGGAAATAAATCAATATTATTCTGCTTTTTTGCATATAATTAGAGACACTTAAATGAGCTGCTCAAGATTCAAGATGTCTTAATAACATGTGACCAGGGCTTGATTATGCAGGCCGGTAGTTAAACTGAAATCATTTCATGAATCCGTCCATGTGAGACCTCTTTTTAAGGGAAATAAAGCAAATAAGATCCAGTTAATTTCTCAGGGAAGCTCTTGTTCAGCTCTTAAAGCTGAGAAATGGCCATCAGGCGAGGTCTGGGCTGCAGGTTGAGCACCTCGCCGGCGGGCACGTCGATAATAATGATGGTGAATTGTGAAACCTTCGCTGACTCCCAGGCAGAGTGGGGATTTGAAGCCGTGACCTCAGACTGCTCCTGTGCTGAGCTGCTCTTCGCTCTGCTTGCACTGTCAGTAAAGTGTGTTTGCACAGATTCTCAGACAAATTCAGTCAAATGTTAAGTTATTATTTCAGCTTCTACCCAAACACACAGCTTTCTGCTCTCATCCCACCTCCAGCTGCAACGACACCTTTTTAAATGCATCCTTTGGAATAATTTCAAATAAAAATCCATGTCAAACAGCATGGTTTCATTTGGCTTCAGCACAATCAGGCGCTTATAGTTTGATGTTGTGAGCAGCTGCATGTGCACGAGATAACCTGTGAACCCAATTAACAGAAATCAATAGTAATTTAAGTTGTTCAACAACACGTAAAGAGAAAAATCAACCAACTCTGCATATGCAGTCGGTCATTTAAAGGCTGAATGGTTTGTTTTCCCCCCCTGGACTCGCTGATGTGTGTTGTGGTGCACAGGTGAACATTCATTTCCGCACAAACTAGTGCATTAATTCAACCTCCCGCTGCTACACATGAAATAATGTAATTGAAATCTGTCAAGTGCAGCATTCTTACTGCTCTCAGCAGCTATTAACTTCTTGTTAAGTCATCACTGCTGAATATTTCTGGGGGGATTTTGAAGAGGAAAAACACTTTTTCGGATTTGTTGCTGACAGCAATAAACACATGAGTCTCTGACGTTATTAAGAGTCAGCAGGTTCAGTGTTTTGGTGAAGAAAGTTCCTGCTCAGAGTGTCTCGGAGGAGAGAGTAAACCTGAATATTTATCTGTGGTTGAGCATCATCCTGTAGATACTGTGTGAATCCAAGGGAGAATCCATCTGTTGAAAGATGTGTTCTTGTTTTGGCACCAACAGAAGAGGCTGATTAAACATTTAAGCCAAACTCACTGGGAGCGTTAGCAGCTTCGGACCGAACTCGAGCTAAAGTGAACCCTGACACACTGCTGGGCTGTGTTGCCAGGTCAGGTGTACGATAATTATCGTATTTGTCCGATAATTATCGTATTTGTCCGATAATTATCATATTTCTCTGATAATTTTGCCCTGTGCATGATCAATAATCCCAAAAAGGGCCAAATATACGATAATTTGACCATTCTGTGAACGTGTGGCTGTAATCATGAACCCTGACATACTGCTGGGCTGTGTTGCCAGGTCAGGTGTACCATAATTATCGTATTTGTCCGATAATTATCGTATTTGTCCGATAATTATCATATTTGTGCGATAATTTTGCCCTGTGCACGATCAATAATCCCAAAAAAGGGCCAAATATACGATAATTTGATCATTCTGTGAACGTGTGGCTGTAATCATGAACCCTGACATACTGCTGGGCTGTGTTGCCAGGTCAGGTGTACCATAATTATCATATTTGTGCGATAATTTTGTCCTGTGTACGATCAATAATCCCAAAAAGGGCCAAATATACGATAATTTGATCATTCTGTGAACGTGTGGCTGTAATCATGAACCCTGACATACTGCTGGGCTGTGTTGCCAGGTCAGGTGTACCATAATTATCATATTTATCCGATAATTATCGTATTTGTCCGATAATTATCATATTTGTCTGATAATTTTGCCCTGTGTACGATCAATAATCCCAAAAAAGGGCCAAATATACGATAATTTGACCATTCTGTGAACGTGTGGCTGTAATCATGAACCCTGAAGGCGTTTCCAGTTCCACGTGAGAAGCTTTAAGCCAGCCGTGCTTTTCTATGTGAGCTCCGTGCTGCGTTTGCATCAGAAGTTCCTCACAGCAGGAGCCTCCAGGCCTCATGATTCGGCTTCATTAGTTCCACTCGTCTTTGTTTTCGGGGACATTTAGCCTGACGCACCTGCTGATGCAAAGCAGTGAGTCTGTTAGACGCCATTCAGAGAGACTACAGCGCATCAATAGACGATAATTTTATGTCTCTGGTACGATAAAACTACATTTCCCAGCTGGCAGCACTGCCTGCAACACTCTCCAGCTCCTGCTGGGGGAGCCTGAGGTGTTCCCAGGTCAGATCAGGTCAGAACCAGTCTCTGGTACGATAAAACTACATTTCCCAGCTGGCAGCACGGCTGCTGGCTTCACTTACCTGTTAAGAATGCGGTTGCCATCATGCAGATTTGGCAACCTGCTCACACTTTCATTGGTCACACCTGCACACAAAAAGCAGCCTTTATGAGTTTAATTTTCCTTATTGTGCCGAAGTTGACACTAAGGAGCATCTAGCAGAAGAAGAAGCTGTTTCTGCTTTTATCCAAACCCCTACTGGAGGTTGCAGCTCATCATGGGATGAGGGATCCAACCCAAAACACTGTCCCGCCACAAGATAACAGAGGAATCGGTGCTATGACCTGCTCACCTGGTTTGTGAAAAAGTGAGAAAGAATCTGATGGTTCAGCAGGACCCGAGAAGCTTAAACTTTGAGTTCAGATCATGTTAGCTACCTTACGTGTTCACTGTCATTTTCAAGCTGAAAATGTTGAAAATAAATGTTAAAAATCCAGGTGAGTGTGACCTCAAATGACTTGAAACAGCCAGCCAGCACCTGTCTGCACCCATTGCTTTGTGAAGCAGGTGAAACTTTAATTTAACTCCTTTTTTTGACAGATTAAAGCACACGAATCAATCTTTGTGCATTCATCTGCAGCTGCATGTTTGGACCAATCATGTTGCTCAAACTTCCTCAGTTAGCTCGTTGTTATGCTAACATATTCTGCACATTAAAATGCGAGAGATTACAGCGAGAAACAGCAGGTTTCAGCCATCTGTGCACAGAAGAGAGCTGCACAATCTGCTCAGCATGCTGGACGGCACAGCCTAAAGGACACAGAATCTTCCTCCTCCTCAGGCCTGGTACAGGAACTTCATTCAGTCTCACATAAGGAGTCTTTATCACAACTATTTTTGCTCTTATTTCTTTCTGTTTCAGTTTAAATCACAAAAGAATGATGGAAACCAAACCAGAAACTGAGCTCACAGAGGTTTTAATGAGTTTTGGAGCTTGTAATAGTCCAGTTATGGGGAGTAATTACGGCTCATTGTGCATTTTGAGCTTATTTTTATGATGATGATGCATCTTTTAGGTCCCTCCTATGACCACCATGTGGAGAAAGTTCTGCAATAACTGAATCGATCTGCTTTTATATGACTGCAGTTCACCGGTCGGGCAGAGAAAGAAGCTGATGGATTTTCTTTTATTTAAACAGAAGTGACATTTGTGGCGACATATATCAGATTTATAAACCTCTTTTATGACATTTATGATTCTTTCAGCTGCAGTTTGATCAGGAAGAAGAAGAGGAGAACTGGGGGCTGAGGTTTTTGTTTACAGCACTCCTCTCATTTTCTCCTTTGATCTTGCCCTTTATTTTCCTCCTCCTTCCCTCCTCCTGCCTCACCTTTTCACACGGCCTCCCACCCAATCGATCGGCTGCCCATCTCCTCTCGCCTCCCACCTCATCCTCTCAGAACATCACAACCACATGTGATGAAAATGATTTTGCAGAAATGAGTCACCGGTGATTTTCCTTCCTCCCCCGTTCCCCCTGCTTCTCCCCCTTTCTGAACTCTATCTGTCTGGACTTCACTGGAGTCACTGACTTTAAAGTAAATATTGTTTTTATCTTCTAATAATTGCTTCCCGTGGGCTCACGCCTGTTTTTAACGCCTGTTTTTTTGTCTAAAACAAAGCGAAAGTACAGCCTACTTTGGAATTATAACCTCCAACTGTCACGAGTCTGACTTTTTTTCTTCCCAAACTGCAGGAAAAAGGTTGAAAACGTCCCAGAATTCCTGTTTTAACTCAGTGTTTCTCAATTCCGGTCCTCATGACCCACCGCCCTGCATGTTTTCAATGTTTCCCTCCTCCACCACACCCGATTCAAATGAATGGCTCCTTATCGGGCCGCTGCAGAGCTTGATGACGAGCCGATCATTTGAATCAGGTGTGGCGGAGGAGGGAAACATCTAAAACATGCAGGGCAATGGGTCATGAGGACCGGAATTGAGAAACACTGTTTTAACCCAACCGATCAGGGTCATAGCTGCTGCTGGGAGTTCTTGCAGTTTTGATCTGGTCCCAGCTTCAGATTACCAGAGATAGAACTGTATGAAGACACCCTAAATCCATCTCCATTTGTCTCCTTCGCCAGGTTGGACATGACGTCCAACAAGCTGAAGAAAATCCCTCCGGACCCGTTGTTCCTGCGGAACCCGGTCTACACTAAGCTGAAGGGCTCTCCTCTGACGGCGCTGGTGTTGAGTTTCGGCGGGAACCCTCTGCACTGTAACTGCGAGCTGGTGTGGCTTCGCAGAGTGAGCAGAGAGGACGACCTGGAGACCTGCGCTTCGCCTAAAGACCTGGCCGGCAAATACTTCTGGACCATAGGAGAGGTTGGTGAAAGTTACAGCTGGTTGAATTGAACATAGAGCTTTGTGCATTCCTTTATAAATGACTTTCTGACTTTCCTGTGACCTTTAAAGTGTCCTGATCAATAGTTCTGCAGCTTTCTGAAGCTTTAAAGTGTCCTGATCAACAGTTCTGCAGCTTTCTGAAACCTTTAAAGTGTCCTGATCAACAGTTCTGCAGCTTTCTGAAACCTTTAAAGTGTCCTGATCAACAGTTCTGCAGCTTTCTCAAACCTTTAAAGTGTCCTGATCAACAGTTCTGCAGCTTTCTGAACCTTTAAAGTGTCCTGATCAACAGTTCTGCAGCTTTCTGTAACCTTTAAAGTGTCCTGATCCACAGTTCTGCAGCTTTCTGAAACCTTTAAAGTGTCCTGATCAACAGTTCTGCAGCTTTCTGTAACCTTTAAAGTGTCCTGATCAACAGTTCTGCAGCTTTGTGACACCTTTAAAGTGTCCCGATCAACAGTTCTGCAGCTTTCTGAAACCTTTAAAGTGTCCTGATCAACAGTTCTGCAGCTTTCTGAAGCCTTTAAAGTGTCCTGATCAACAGTTCTGCAGCTTTCTCAAACCTTTAAAGTGTCCTGATCAACAGTTCTGCAGCTTTCTGTAACCTTTAAAGTGTCCTGATCCACAGTTCTGCAGCTTTCTGAAACCTTTAAAGTGTCCTGATCAACAGTTCTGCAGCTTTCTGTAACCTTTAAAGTGTCCTGATCAACAGTTCTGCAGCTTTCTGACACCTTTAAAGTGTCCCGATCAACAGTTCTGCAGCTTTCTGAAACCTTTAAAGTGTCCTGATCAACAGTTCTGCAGCTTTCTGAAGCCTTTAAAGTGTCCTGATCAACAGTTCTGCAGCTTTCTGTAACCTTTAAAGTGTCCTGATCAACAGTTCTGCAGCTTTCTGAAACCTTTAAAGTGTCCCGATCAATAGTTCTGCAGCTTTCTGTAACCTTTAAAGTGTCCTGATCAACAGTTCTGCAGCTTTCTGTAACCTTTAAAGTGTCCCGATCAATAGTTCTGCAGCTTTCTGTAACCTTTAAAGTGTCCTGATCAACAGTTCTGCAGCTTTCTGAAGCCTTTAAAGTGTCCTGATCAACAGTTCTGCAGCTTTCTGAAACCTTTAAAGTGTCCTGATCAACAGTTCTGCAGCTTTCTGTAACCTTTAAAGTGTCCTGATCAACAGTTCTGCAGCTTTCTGAAACCTTTAAAGTGTCCTGATCAACAGTTCTGCAGCTTTCTGAAACCTTTAAAGTGTCCTGATCAACAGTTCTGCAGCTTTATGAAACCTTTAAAGTGTCCTGATCAACAGTTCTGCAGCTTTCTGTAACCTTTAAAGTGTCTTGATCAACAGTTCTGCAGCTTTCTGTAACCTTTAAAGTGTCCTGATCAACAGTTCTGCAGCTTTCTGTAACCTTTAAAGTGTCTTGATCAACAGTTCTGCAGCTTTCTGAAACCTTTAAAGTGTCCTGATCAACAGTTCTGCAGCTTTCTGTAACCTTTAAAGTGTCCTGATCAACAGTTCTGCAGCTTTCTGAAACCTTTAAAGTGTCCTGATCAATAGTTCTGCAGCTTTCTGAAACCTTTAAAGTGTCCTGATCAACAGTTCTGCAGCTTTCTGAAACCTTTAAAGTGTCCTGATCAACAGTTCTGCAGCTTTCTGAAACCTTTAAAGTGTCCTGATCAACAGTTCTACAGCTTTCTGAAACCTTTAAAGTGTCCTGATCAATAGTTCTGCAGCTTTCTGAAACCTTTAAAGTGTCCTGATCAACTGTTCTGCAGCTTTCTGAAACCTTTAAAGTGTCCTGATCAATAGTTCTGCAGCTTTCTGAAACCTTTAAAGTGTCCTAATCAACTGTTCTGCAGCTTTCTGAAGCTCTTTCAGGGTTTTTCTTTGGACATTTTCTGCTTTTTCCCTCATCTTCAGTCCTTGTTCCTGAGCATTTTCAGTGTTTTTTCTTTGTTCAGCCACTTAACTCTGACCTTTGACCCATTCAGGCAGGAAAAAGGCTCCTAACTCAAGGGATGAACCAGTGTTGTGTCGACACAGAACAGACAACTTAGCAAAGAAGCCATTTTAAACTGGATCTTTAGGCACTTTGTTACCAGCAGCCTGTCACAAAGACACATCATTTGTTCCCATTTCTTTAGCTGCATCTATGAAAAACAGCAAAGAAAACACAGTTTGACAGACAGAAAATAGGATTTCTGCAGCAACAAGGTGATTCCCAAAGAGCTATTAGCTGAAAACTTGGCATATTTCCAAAGAATTCCCAGTATTTAAATAGTATTGATGAGTTCAGAGGTTCAGACATCCCTAAAAATAGGGAACAAAAACTTCGACTTACATTATCAGTTTCATAATCCAACAGAGCCAGTCCAAAAATGAAATTTTCTGCTATTTTTAGCTCTCTGTGGGCACAAAAGCAACTTCTTTCTCAAGGACAAATGAGCAGGGCAGATGGCCGGTGTCACACAGCAGCGAATCCTCTCCTGGAAGTGTGAAGTCGGGGAGGCTGCCAGCCTGAAAGTGATTCAGAACCGTCACATTTCACCGGGTATATGGTAGAGTTGTCTGTAAACTGCAGAGAACATTACAATCTGAAGCATTTCACAAGGTTCTGGGTTTATGTCCCAGAAAACACCCAGAACTGTTTTATCATCCAACTTCATTTTGATGCCAGCTGTAAAGGAAGGTGATTTAGAAAGTGAAACCATCTTTCAGGACTGGGATATGACATGTTGTTCCTGGCCAGCAGGACTCAAAGGGCCACAGCTGGTAATTAAACCATCAGCTGCAGCTGATGTGTGGGCCTGACCCTCAACTCTTATACTGGATTATTTACCAGGAACACTGTGCTTTAAATAAACATTAAAGCAAATGCACCCTCTGTATTTTCATCTGAGGTGTCGGGAGACTTGTTACAGGCAGAGAAATGAAAGAAGTTCACGCTTTCCTGATGTCAGCCGTCAGCTCTATGCACACAGCCCTCCAGGCAGAACTGAAGTCACAACAGAAGCCATCTCGCCTTCCTTTAAAGAGGAAGCGAGCGAGTTAACTTCCAGTCATAGTACATGCAATCCAGTTCGGTTGAATCCAAATCGTCTGAAAGCACAACCCGACACACACCGATATTAAGCAGCCGCTGTGTGAGTCTAAGGTGTCTAATGAAGCAGCATTAAAGTTATTAAACGATGCCTCTTAACCCTTAAAAGACATTTTTATAAACCTGACTTTGAGAACAAGTAAAACTTGGAGCCTGAGGCTTGTTCACTCGCAATTAAACAGGCTCTGAAGAGGAAAAATAATGTGTCAGGTGATGGTTTCTGTTACTTTGTTTGGTTGGTTTTCCAGCTGAAAAGTCTCATTAAAGTCAGTGTTTAGCTGTGTTTCTGCTCTGCATTTATTCTAATAGAATAAATGTTCTGTATCAACCTAATTCCTCACAAAAGACTGTGGAGTAGCTTTGTTGGTCCACGGCTTACTTTGTTTCCGATATTAAGCAGCCGCTGTGTGAGTCTGAGGTGAATGAAGCAGCATTAAAGTTATTAAATGATGCCTCTTAACCCTTAAAAGACATTTTTCTAAACCTGACTTTGAGAACAAGTAAAACTTGGAGCCTGAGGCTTGTTCACTCACAGTTAAACAGGCTCTGAAGAGGAAAAATAATGTGTCAGGTGACGGTTTCTGTTGCTTTGTTTGGTTGGTTTTCCAGCTGAAAAGTCTCATTAAAGTCAGTGTTTAGTTGTTTCTGCTCTGCATTTATTCTAATAGAATAAATGTTCTGTATCAACCTAATTCCTCACAAAAGACTGTGGAGTAGCTTTGTTGGTCCACGGCTTACTTTGTTTCCGATATTAAGCAGCCGCTGTGTGAGTCTAAGGTGTCTAATGAAGCAGCATTAAAGTTATTAAATGATGCCTCTTAACCCTTAAAAGACATTTTTCTAAACCTGACTTTGAGAACAAGTAAAACTTGGAGCCTGAGGCTTGTTCACTCACAGTTAAACAGGCTCTGAAGAGGAAAAATAATGTGTCAGGTGACGGTTTCTGTTGCTTTGTTCGGTTGGTTTTCCAGCTGAAAAGTCTCATTAAAGTCAGTGTTTAGCTGTGTTTCTGCTCTGCTCTGCATTTATTCTAATGGAATAAATGTTCATATCAACCTAATTCCTCACAAAAGACTTTGTTGGTCCACGGCTTACTTTGTTTCCTTTAAAGATCCTGCTCATGTTTCTATATGTCAGCACATCGGTATCCTTCTTCTTCATGTGTTCCCACATCATGGCGTCCATTCTTCACGTCTCTCTCGTGTTTAAAATGCACCTAGACATGTCCGTCCCCCCAAAAACGCACAAAATTAAGCTTCTCAAAACCAGACTAACACACCCAGATAAGGCAGATGGTGACTCAGGTGGGAATAGCTGCTCTTTTCATGCTGCAAAGTTCCATCTTTTAGTGAAAACACAAAAAAAGCTGCTCTCATTCACTTATTTTTCCGTTTCTTTTGGCAGAAACTGGGACAGAAAATCAGCCCATTAAGTGTCAAAGTTGGGGTCATTACCAGGCTGCAGCCTCATCTGTTAGAACCACCATTAAAGTAGCTGAAAGACGGGGAATTCAGCTGTACTTATATGCACCGTTATCTCCCACAGAGGAAGGTAGAAACAACAGAACAGGGTTACAAAGCCGGACATACTTTAGTCGATTCATTTGCATGTATACGGAGGAATGTTAGGACCGTCATATTGTAAAAGCCAGACGTTATAAAGCAGGTCCCAGAGCAGAATGGCAGGCCTGATCCTACCTGCTGGCTTGCATCTCTTTGCTGATACCCAAGGGCGTAACCATGGTTTAGACATTGGGGGGGTCCAAGAAAAACAAAATTGTTAAGTGCATTATCTACAATTTTTTATTTATATATGAAAAATTGGACATTTAGAACATAGTTTAGAGGACTACATTGACCATGTAAGTTCACATCTAAAGGAATAGTGTAATTTCTCCGAGACAGTGACTGCCCCCCCACTTTGTTTTGGTTAGTTGCTTACTGTTTACTGACCTTAAACACACCTACCAATTACAATTATGCTCTTCCAGTAGTACTGTAGCAAATAGGACAGCTTCCAATGGAAAACGACCAAATACCCAAAGCATGTTTATGGAAATATTTTAATAAGGACAACTAATGATGTAACAAATTACAGACTTTTCCTTTAACAAAAAATGTGCCGAGGACTTTTAAGTCCAGGTTCATTTCTATTGTGTCAATGTCTCAAAATGTGCATTAACAATGAAAAGTCTAATAGTCTAATGTTATTTTTGTTTTAAGTTCTTTTATTTTGAAAGGGGGCGGAAGTTTATTTTGTTGATTCTGTGTTGGATTTCCTGTTCTGGTACAATCTGCTCTGATGAGCAGCGGCTCCGTCAAAAGTAGAAGTCCAACGTAAAGATAAGGAGAGCCGCTGCTGAGACGGCGGCGCGCCCGGTGACGTCACTCTCATTGACTGTTAGCATCAACAACGGCGACCGCGGCGCAGCCGTTACGTTCCCATGGTAACACACGCAAGCGCGCCCGGTGGGTCACTCTCATTGGCTGTTAGCATCAACAACGGCGACCGCGGCGCAGCCGTTACGTTCCCATGGTAACACACGGAAATAAACTGAAAATAAATAAGACATAACAAGAGACCGATCCCTTGACAGGGTTCATAAAAGGAGAACATGCATTTTACATATTTTCTTCTGTATATTGGGGGGGACAGGTTGGTATTTTCTCAATGTTGGGGGGGGACACGACCCCCCCAAAGAACGCGTGGTTACGCCATAGCTGATACCCACAGATAACTGAACTAGAGCGGCTGGTGCAAAGCACTCTGCCTCACCTGCAGGTCTTCAGGAGTTCACCCCTCCAGGCTGTTTGAGAGCTACGACTCGTGGAGGTTTGCCATGAGATTAATTGGCATCTTCTTAAAAGAAAACATGTCCGACAGACTTTGGGTGGTGTGTGTGGACCTCCCATTGGTGCTGTAGGATCAGTATGATAGGATTAGCCTTGTGAAGAGGTCAGTCCAGCGAAGTGTCTGAGCTCATTAATGCTCAGATTTAATGGCACCGAAAGCTCGGGAGCCTCTATTTTCACCATCAACCAGCGGAAGCTGCTCCAGTGATCACTGAAGATGTCCATCTGAAGGCGAATAAGTCTCATAAAACATTTAAAAGCAGTTATTTCTCATCCCTCCGCTCCTCTAAAAGCTCTCAGCAGGAAGTAGCCCGGTCAAATCCCAGCCTTTTACCCCCAGCTTCAGGGTTTACTTCAGGGTGAGGATGTAATACACACCTGCAGTAGCTGTGGTGGTTTTTCTGAAGCTGCAGCTCAGCGGTCATCAGGTCAGCAATCAGCTCTGCTGGAAACAAGACCCGAGAAGCACCCTGAAAGGGTTTGGAGACCCCGAGTTGGTGGGAATGATGAGTAAGCCGTGCTAAGCCTCGGCTGGTCCTGTTTAGCCTCGCAGTAATACTCCACCAGGGTTTTGGCTGGCTTTACACAGACTTAGGTCCCAGTGGGTGGTTTTAAATAATGCAAGGGCTGAAAAACTCTGAGATCACCTAATCCTCGTGTGCAAACAGCTGAGCTCCCCTGCTGCTGGAAGATCACATCATTGGAAGTTAGTCAGAGCTCACATGCAGAGAAACTGTGTTGAGTGCAAATTTGCACTTTTGTCTCCTATGAAAAATTCATTTTAAATCCCATTAACTGTCTAATAATTCTTATTATTCTTATTTATAGCGCTCTACTTCCACTGCATTCCACACGCTTGAACCTCTTATGTCAGCATGGTGAGTTTCTGTGGGGTTTTTTTCCCTTTTTCGCCAACAGGACGAGTTCGTTTGTGAGCCGCCGATGATAACTCGCCACACCTCCAAAATGTTCGTGATGGAGGGTCAGGAGGTCAGCCTGCGCTGTAAGTCCATCGGGGATCCCGAGCCGTCCACACACTGGGTCAGTCCTGATGGAAAGCTGATCGGAAACACGTCCAGAACCGTCTGCTATGAGAACGGTTCGCTCGACATCCTCAAGGCATCCGTCAAGGTACGGACGCCTTTATAGAGAGAATACGCTCCAGCTGTCGCCATGGTGACGGTAAACTTACATCAGGGACTGATATCATCTACTGCTGACAAAAGTTAGCTCATTAATATCCCACATTTCATGTCAATATTCCACATTTTAACATGGAAAACTGAGAATTGTAACCTCTCTCCCGGTAACTCATTATTCACACATTGACCATCCTGACACTGAACACATGACCATGCACTCCCAGCGTAAAGCTGCTGCCTTTCCGCTCAGAACACAGTGATAACCAGGAATGAAATGTGAGCAGTCTGAGCCTGCAGCACTGACCGGTCCAGCTGTGGTTCACTGCAGCGGTTCAGCTCCAGCGTGATGTATTAGTAACCAGGAAGAGGAAACTCTATGAGGGGCCGTACAAGACATAATTCATTCTGGCCCTTTCACAGGCATATATTCTCCTTTTATATACATATATTCTCCTTTCACACACATATATTCTCCTTTTATATACATATATTCTCCTTTCACACACATATATTCTCCTTTCACTCACATATATTCTCCTTTCACATACATATATTCTCCTTTCACACGCATATATTCTCCTTTCACACACATATATTCTCCTTTCACACACATATATTCTCCTTTCACACGCATATATTCTCCTTTCACACGCATATGTTCTCCTTTTATATACATATATTCTCCTTTCACACACATATATTCTCCTTTCACACGCATATATTCTCCTTTTACATACATATATTCTCCTTTCACACACATATATTCTCCTTTCACACGCATATATTCTCCTTTCACACACATATATTCTCCTTTCACACACATATATTCTCCTTTCACACGCATATATTCTCCTTTCACACGCATATATTCTCCTTTCACACACATATATTCTCATTTCACACACATATATTCTCCTTTCACACACATATATTCTCCTTTCACACGCATATATTCTCCTTTCACACACATATATTCTCATTTCACACACATATATTCTCCTTTCACACGCATATATTCTCCTTTCACACGCATATATTCTCCTTTCACACACATATATTCTCATTTCACACACATATATTCTCCTTTCACACACATATATTCTCCTTTCACACGCATATATTCTCCTTTCAAACACATATATTCTCCTTTCACACACATATATTCTCCTTTCACACACATATATTCTCCTTTCACACACATATATTCTCCTTTCACACACATATATTCTCCTTTCACACACATATATTCTCCTTTTACATGCATATATTCTCCTTTTATATACATATATTCTCCTTTCACACGCATATATTCTCCTTTCACATACATATATTCTCCTTTCACGCACATACATTCTCCTTTTATATACATATATTCTCCTTTTATATACATATATTCTCCTTTCACATACATATATTCTCCTTTCACACACATATATTCTCCTTTCACACACATATATTCTCCTTTTATATACATATATTCTCCTTTCACATACATATATTCTCCTTTCACACACATATATTCTCCTTTCACATACATATATTCTCCTTTCACACGCATATATTCTCCTTTTATATACATATATTCTCCTTTCACAAACATATATTCTCCTTTCACATACATATATTCTCCTTTCACACACATATATTCTCCTTTTATATACATATATTCTCCTTTCACACACATATATTCTCCTTTCACACACATATATTCTCCTTTCACACACATATATTCTCCTTTGACACACATATATTCTCCTTTTATATACATATATTCTCCTTTCACACACATATATTCTCCTTTCACACGCATATATTCTCCTTTTATATACATATATTCTCCTTTCACATACATATATTCTCCTTTCACGCACATACATTCTCCTTTTATATACATATATTCTCCTTTCACACGCATATATTCTCCTTTCACACGCATATATTCTCCTTTCACACGCATATATTCTCCTTTTACATACATATATTCTCCTTTTATATACATATATTCTCCTTTTATATACATATATTCTCCTTTCACACGCATATATTCTCCTTTCACACGCATATATTCTCCTTTCACACACATATATTCTCCTTTTACATACATATATTCTCCTTTTATATACATATATTCTCCTTTCACACACATATATTCTCCTTTCACACACATATATTCTCCTTTCACATACATATATTCTCCTTTCACGCACATACATTCTCCTTTTATATACATATATTCTCCTTTCACACGCATATATTCTCCTTTCACACGCATATATTCTCCTTTCACACACATATATTCTCCTTTTACATACATATATTCTCCTTTTATATACATATATTCTCCTTTCACACACATATATTCTCCTTTCACACACATATATTCTCCTTTCACACACATATATTCTCCTTTCACACACATACATTCTCCTTTTATATACATATATTCTCCTTTCACACACATATATTCTCCTTTCACACGCATATATTCTCCTTTTATATACATATATTCTCCTTTCACATACATATATTCTCCTTTCACGCACATACATTCTCCTTTTATATACATATATTCTCCTTTCACACGCATATATTCTCCTTTCACATACATATATTCTCCTTTCACGCACATACATTCTCCTTTTACACACATATATTCTCCTTTTACATGCATATATTCTCCTTTTATATACATATATTCTCCTTTCACACGCATATATTCTCCTTTCACATACATATATTCTCCTTTCACGCACATACATTCTCCTTTTATATACATATATTCTCCTTTTATATACATATATTCTCCTTTCACATACATATATTCTCCTTTCACACACATATATTCTCCTTTCACACACATATATTCTCCTTTTATATACATATATTCTCCTTTCACATACATATATTCTCCTTTCACACACATATATTCTCCTTTCACACGCATATATTCTCCTTTTATATACATATATTCTCCTTTCACAAACATATATTCTCCTTTCACATACATATATTCTCCTTTCACACACATATATTCTCCTTTTATATACATATATTCTCCTTTCACACACATATATTCTCCTTTCACACACATATATTCTCCTTTCACACACATATATTCTCCTTTGACACACATATATTCTCCTTTTATATACATATATTCTCCTTTCACACACATATATTCTCCTTTCACACGCATATATTCTCCTTTTATATACATATATTCTCCTTTCACATACATATATTCTCCTTTCACGCACATACATTCTCCTTTTATATACATATATTCTCCTTTCACACGCATATATTCTCCTTTCACACGCATATATTCTCCTTTCACACGCATATATTCTCCTTTTACATACATATATTCTCCTTTTATATACATATATTCTCCTTTTATATACATATATTCTCCTTTCACACGCATATATTCTCCTTTCACACGCATATATTCTCCTTTCACACACATATATTCTCCTTTTACATACATATATTCTCCTTTTATATACATATATTCTCCTTTCACACACATATATTCTCCTTTCACACACATATATTCTCCTTTCACATACATATATTCTCCTTTCACGCACATACATTCTCCTTTTATATACATATATTCTCCTTTCACACGCATATATTCTCCTTTCACACGCATATATTCTCCTTTCACACACATATATTCTCCTTTTACATACATATATTCTCCTTTTATATACATATATTCTCCTTTCACACACATATATTCTCCTTTCACACACATATATTCTCCTTTCACACACATATATTCTCCTTTCACACACATACATTCTCCTTTTATATACATATATTCTCCTTTCACACACATATATTCTCCTTTCACACGCATATATTCTCCTTTTATATACATATATTCTCCTTTCACATACATATATTCTCCTTTCACGCACATACATTCTCCTTTTATATACATATATTCTCCTTTCACACGCATATATTCTCCTTTCACATACATATATTCTCCTTTCACGCACATACATTCTCCTTTTATATACATTTATTTTAAATTTTTCATTTAAGAAATATATGTATATCTGAAGAAAATATATAAATGTAAAAGAAAAAGATAATGTGTGTGAAAGGAGAATATATGCGTGAGAGGGCCAGAATGAATTATGTCTTGTACGGCCCCTCATAAAACTCTAAACTCTTTGAATCTGCACCTCCAGCCGTAAACAGTCGACATCCTGCAAACTTCCAGCTCACTGACTGTTGTGCTCATACTGGCACACTTTTACCTCTCAAGATACTGTCTTTTTACTCTTTGAATCATCTGCAGGGTGGAAAACAGACCGAACGAGAACCTTGAACAGTTTATTTATAAGACCTGGACACACCTGAAGCTAACCTGCGATTACAATCTGCATGAACTTCTCAGCCACAGATCTGAGAGCTGTTTTAGCTGCTCGACAGATCCTGAAACTAACGGCTGCTGCAGCAGATGTTCTGGCACTTTATTGATAAGAAACACAACAGAAACGCCTACCTACCAAACCCTCAGCACGACTGGCTGAAGGCGGGCGGCTCGACCTGCATCGGTCCATTTGAAAGGAGCACGTTTGCACTAATAAATCTTAAATCTGGGTGTTTATTATGATGAGATTAAAAAGAATTGGTCCCATCACTTGGCAGCATTGAGCCGGTGGAGTTCTGGCAGAACTAACTAACCTGTTCTGGTGCCGGTAACTGATGATGCTCTCTTTTTTCACTGCATCATAACCACAAATCATTTGTTTAAGTGTTACTTAATAATCGATTTAATGAACCTTATGATGGGTAATTTCAGCATAATTTGCATTGATAGGACCGAGATGTGTATAAATGTTTGCCCTCCTCTTTTCTTTTCCTGTCTTTAAGGATTCTGGAAAGTTCACATGCATAGCATCGAACGCCGCCGGCGAGGCCACTGCTCCCGTTGAATTAGTCGTCAACCCTTCTCCGCACTTTGATCCCAAACTGGACCCTGACCCGGGGCCCTCAGACATCCCCACCTCCATCAAATCCAACGTTAGTGGAGGCCACGCCCGGTCCGACCAGCAGAGGGTCAGCGTGTCGGATGTAACTTCCAGCTCTGCCACCATCCGATGGCCTCCTCAGAACCACATACCAGGCGTCCGCATGTACCAGATCCAGTACAACAGCTCCACAGACGACATCCTCATATACAGGTAAGACGGGGGGTGGAAAGTTGGTCCGTTCTCACCTGATACTTTAGCTGCTCGGCATTCCTGGGTCTTCTTTGTCATATTTAGGACTGCATCCACATGCATTTGGTATGGGTTCGAGTGCCAGATGTGGAAAAAAATGAGCAGCTGTTGCTCAAGAGGAAGATCAGTGGTTGAATCTCTGGCTTCCTCAGACCACATCTCTTTGTGGAAGACACTGATCCCCGTGTTACTTCTGATCCGTCCATCGGTGTGTGAATCCCAGTGATAGATAGAAAGTACTTTGTAGCCTGACTGTGCAGACTAAGAAAAGCTGTATGAGCGTGTAAATGGCTTGTGTTGGAAAAGAGCTTTAAGCATATGAATACAGCCCATTTAGCATTTAGCATTTAGCATGCTACGTAGAAGTGGGCTGCATCCACATCTGTTTTATATGGGTTCGAGTGTCAGATGTGGAAAAAAATTGAGCAGCTGTTGCTCAAGAGGAAGATCAGTGGTTGAATCTCTGGCTTCTTCAGACCACATCTCTTTGTGGAAGACACTGATCCCCGTGTTACTTCTGATCCGTCCATAGATAGAAAGCACTTTGTAGCCTGACTGTGCAGACTAAGAAAAGCTGTGTGAGCGTGTAAATGGCTGAATTGGCTTGTGTTGGAAAAGAGCTTTAAGTTATCAGCTGGACTAGAAAAGCACCATATGAATACAGCCCATTTAGCATTTAGCATTTAGCATTTAGCATGCTACGTAGAAGTGGGCTGCATCCATATCTATGATATATATCCGGTCACTTCCTGGTTTGTCTCTCATTCTGACACCTATCGAACGCAAACCAGCTCTTCCTCCTGATCCCAGCTGCCTCAGAGGATACAATACAGTGCATCATTGTTGGGATTAGCTCTGGCTCCTATCAGCATTGATCGGGACATCGTGCATCCTGTGCACACGCTGAGGTTGTTTCTCCTGGAGCTGCAAGCGTGGACATGGTCTCTCAATGTTTACTGACTGCTGCATCTCACAAAAGACATGACATTGATCAATTTTCCCAGTGTGCAGGACAGCTGGCAGCTGATGCTCAGTAAATTTAATAAACTGACCCGACGTAACTTCAGTTCTGTGTTCAAAAAGAAGAAAAAGATGAGTTCAGGTAGCAGACATCGGATCGGTTCTGGAGCTCTTTCATTTCTCTTTCCACCTGGAAGTAATGTGTAATCATCATAAGTGGTAGTGAGCTAAGTCAGTTTTGTCCTTGTCAATTTTAAATCCACCCAGCAGTTTTACTCTTTGGCTCACAGCAGTCGGGTCGAGACAAAGAAAAGTGGGATTTTGGGAAATGAGAATAGCAAAAAGGCCATAAAACTTAATATGGGGAAAAAAAGAGCTGATAGTGGGAGTGTGCAAGAGACTCTGAAGCAGAAAGTAATAGAGATCAAAGAAAGAAAACGAAGTCTAATGAGGAGAACAAGACGGAACATTAAGATTAATGTGAAGCAGTAACTTTCTGCCTTCATATAATAAAGAAAAATGTAAAGAATCGCTGCAGCGACACTTGAATTTTACATAAAAGGAAAAGCCAAGTGGTTAAGTTGGAGGAAAAAAAGACTCTCTAAATATGTAAAAGTTACAATAAAGCAAGTGAGACAGCTGGGAAGTACAGTGGTGCATTTCAAAGAGCCGCAGCTGAACTTTGGAAACTTCTTCCCAACTGTCCACTCGGCAGCTTAATGGCTGCTTTCTAATCACCAGATGTGACTTTCAGAGCATATTCGATGCTCAAGTGCAGACCCTCTGTCAGCCCGTGATTCTGAGTGACCGCTGGATGGTCCCATCCAGCACTTAGCCAGCCCTGTCGCCTAGCAACATCATCCAGAATGCATAATTGAGTGTTATTATGAAGCATTTTGAGGGCTGACAGATGACAGTTTGAAACAAGTCCAATGGCCTTCAGTCTCATTCTAACCAGAGACCAGTGGCACACAAGTGACCACTTTCTAGCCCTCAAATTGAGAGAGCCTTTTCAGAGTGTCCAATTGGATCATTTCATATGAGCAATGGGGGCGATGAAATCGTTTTGACTGGGACACTCAGCTGATTGTTGAGCCAGGCGTCCTGCTGTCATGCCCCAGCCCCCTCGGGTTCATACAGCTGAGTGTTTACATGCTTCTGTCTGTATCTGTGTTAATTCCTCGTTCATTTTAGATTAAATATACCTGTATCACACACATTAAATGGCAAAATGTCACTATGTGTAGCAGCCCTCCAGAAACTGACCTCTATCTACCTGTAAGACCGTTTCAGACGGCTGGGAGCAAGATTTGAGGTGATTTCATGTTTAACTCTGGACTGTTATTATTACAGTGGTGCCTCACTTCTTATCGGGGTGTATTAGAATGACTGCAAGTGTAAACTTTATGCCCTGCAAGTGATGGTGCCGGGGCGGAGTGGGTCACAAAAATCCACCGGGACAATTCTGACTGCACTGGCCCACAACTGGCCAACAACCAGCCCATAACAAGCCCACAACCGGCCCACAACCGGCTCACAACCAGCCCAAAATGATCCCACAACCAGCCCATAACAAGCCCACAACCGGCCCATAACCGGCCCACAACCGGCCCACAACTGGCCCACAACTGGCCCACAACCAGCCCACAACCAGCCCATAACCGGCCCACAACCGGCCCACAACCGGCTCACAACCAGCCCAAAATGATCCCACAACCAGCCCATAACAAGCCCACAACCGGCCCATAACCGGCCCACAACCAGCCCATAACAAGCCCACAACTGGCCAACAACCAGCCCACAACCAGCCCATAACCGGCCCACAACCGGCCCACAACCGGCCCACAACTGGCCCACAACCAGCACATAACAAGCCCATAACAAGCCCATAACAAGCCCACAACCAGCACATAACAAGCCCACAACCGGCCCACAACCAGCCCAAAATGATCTCACAACCGGCCCACAACCAGCCCACAACCGGCCCACAACCGGCCCACAACTGGCCCACAACCGGCCCACAACTGGCCCACAACCGGCCCACAACTGGCCCACAACCAGCCCACAACCAGCCCACAACCAGCCCACAACCAGCCCACAACCGGCCCATAACAAGCCCATAACAGGCCCACAACTGGCCCATAACAAGCCCACAACTGGCCCACAACCGGCCCACAACTGGCCCACAACTGACCCACAACCGGCCCACAACCAGCCCACAACCAGCCCACAACCGGCCCACAACTGGCCCACAACTGGCCCACAACTGGCCCACAACCAGCCCACAACCAGCCCACAACTGGCCCACAACAAGCCCACAACTGGCCCATAACAAGCCCACAACTGGCCCACAACCGGCCCACAACTGGCCCACAACCAGCCCACAACCAGCCCACAACCAGCCCACAACCAGCCCACAACCGGCCCACAACAAGCCCACAACCGGCCCACAACTGGCCCACAACCAGCCCACAACCAGCCCATAACAAGCCCACAACCGGCCCACAACAAGCCCACAACCGGCCCACAACAAGCCCACAACCGGCCCACAACTGGCCCACAACCAGCCCACAACCAGCCCACAACTGGCCCACAACCAGCCCACAACCAGCCCACAACCAGCCCACAACCAGCCCACAACCGGCCCACAACAAGCCCACAACCGGCCCACAACTGGCCCACAACCAGCCCACAACCAGCCCATAACAAGCCCACAACCGGCCCACAACAAGCCCACAACCGGCCCACAACAAGCCCACAACCGGCCCACAACTGGCCCACAACCAGCCCACAACCAGCCCATAACAAGCCCACAACCAGCCCACAACCGGCCCACAACTGGCTCACAACTGGGCCACAACCAGCCCACAACCGGCCCACAACCAGCCCACAACCGGCCCACAACAAGCCCACAACCAGCCCACAACCGGCCCACAACCAGCCCACAACTGGCCCACAACTGGCCCACAACCAGCCCACAACTGGCCCACAACTGGCCCACAACCAGCCCACAACCAGCCCACAACCAGCCCACAACCAGCCCACAACCAGCCCACAACCGGCCCACAACCGGCCCACAACAAGCCCACAACCGGCCCACAACCGGCCCACAACCAGCCCACAACTGGCCCACAACTGGCCCACAACCAGCCCACAACCAGCCCACAACTGGCCCACAACTGGCCCACAACCAGCCCACAACCAGCCCACAACCAGCCCATAACAAGCCCACAACCAGCCCACAACCAGCCCATAACAAGCCCATAACAAGCCCACAACTGGCCCACAACCAGCCCACAACCAGCCCACAACCAGCCCACAACCAGCCCATAACAAGCCCACAACCGGCCCACAACTGGCCCATAACAAGCCCACAACTGGCCCACAACCAGCCCACAACCAGCCCACAACCAGCCCACAACCAGCCCACAACAAGCCCACAACCGGCCCACAACCAGCCCACAACTGGCCCACAACTGGCCCACAACCAGCCCACAACCAGCCCATAACAAGCCCACAACCGGCCCACAACTGGCCCATAACAAGCCCACAACTGGCCCACAACCGGCCCACAACAAGCCCACAACCGGCCCACAACCGGCCCACAACTGGCTCACAACTGGCCCATAACCGGCTTCACTTCACACGAACTCACTAAAAATATATATATTCATAAGGAACACATATCCCTTCAAAACAAGAGGTGAGATTCACTTTAATTAAGTTATTCTTGTTATTAACAGTGAGCAGAAAGCTGATTCCTGAACCATTTTCTAATGGGGAGCTTATAAAGTATGTAACTCCTGGTGAGACCCTGCATCTGAATTAGTGGGTCTTTTAATTCATTTAACTTCAATTCAGTTTATTTATATAAAATAAAAGTCATCTCAAGGCACTTTAAAGTTACATTCCAACTCAGTGCAGTTATAATTAAATTAACTCAAATTCATTCGAATCCAAATTAGAGCAGTTCGTGATAATTGCATTCATAAGAGTTGCCCTGCCAAGGAAACTAAACTAACATCAAATCTTCTTTTCAATTCCTTCCCACTGATTTTATTAAGTGAAAACTAAACGTACATGAATGGAGGAGGGAGATTATCTCTGTCTGCTGTGATTTAAGCGTCTTAAATGAGTGATTTAAGTGATTTAAGTGTCTTAAATCACTCAAAACTGTCCAATGTAGGCTGAGAGCAAATGATATAACATAAGAGTGAGCTGTTGCTATTTCTGAGTGTAAAACAGACAGAAATAAAGCTGAAGAACTTTATTTGATGAGTATTTTCAGGAGTATTTGAGGCAGGTGTTATTGGGTGTCTGAGCCCCAAGCTTACATTCCTCCAGATGCTTTTCTGTACAGTTAGTTTGTGTAAATACCAGGAACTAAATATGCAGAATGCTCCGCCCTGCAGTGACATGAAGCTAAATAATGAAATTACCTGCTGTAATTTAGCTTTTCTGTACAGTAAGTCTGTATAAATACCAGGAACTAAATGTGCAGAATACTCCGTCCTGCAGTGACATGAAGCTAAATAATGAAATCACCTGCTGTAATTTAGCTTTTCTGATTCTACCAAACCACAAATCAAACTTCTCTGAGTTTCTCCTTCTTATTTCAACATCATCTGAGCGTGAGGATCGCTGTAACCTTTGTCCCTGCAGGCTTCCGTACTCCATCTGCATGTGATTGCTGTTTTCTGCACGCTTTCAGCTCTTTTCTGGCCTTGCTGCCATCCATCAGAGCTGCAGTTTAACGCGCAGCGGCAGGACTTTGACTCGTGGAGAAGTGGAGCTCTTTGGCGGAGTAATCACCCTCTCCACATACTCTGGATGACGCCCACTCCGGCTCGCTGCCCTGCCGCTGCAGTCTGGCCCTGATATCTGCAGAGACCGAGCCAGCAGCAGCTCTGACATGGTGTCACCACACGCTGAGGCTCTTACTTCCCTCTGCAACACTTCAGATTCATTGTTACACTTTATCCTTCTCTCTGGCTGCTAGATGCTGAAATGTTTCTTTTTCTTCTCGGGGGTCTTTGAAAGAAGGTCTCGCTGGATTTCACCATCAACAAAACAACTTTAGCTTTAGCTTTTTAAAGCTAACAACATGTGACTCTTTAGCCATCAGACATACTATAAAATCCCATATTTCTGTTCAGCACATTGTGTTTTTCCATGGTCTGAGGCATTGTGTCCCAGTCCTGGTCCCCAGGAGCCCTCAGGAGCCCTGCTCTTTGTGTTTCTCTGCCCTAAAATGCCTGATTAAAATGAATGGTTTCTGGTGATGTGGCCTAATTACACCACCTGACATCACTTTAAATCGATGGAAAACGTTCAGACGTACCTTTGCCAGCAGCACAGATCTTCTTCAATTTAAATTTGGTGTTAATATATTTGTTTTTTTCGAGTCTTGCTCTATATAACAGCTGTAAATTTACATTAAAAATGCTGATTAGTCCTGCACAAGTCCCCATAATTAAGATTTTTTCTTAATTGACACCAAATGGCGAGCAGGGTTTTCTGAGTCCTTGAAATACAAAAAGCAGGTCTCAAGATGGTGCTCAGCATGCATCCTTTTTGCAAAAATATTGAAAGTGAGTGTTGAATGGAGCCTTTGAAAGGCTCCTCTGTCACACACATAGCAGCCAGACATGCAGCTGCATCAAAGGATTCAGCTAAGCACGGATATTTAAATGGGTAGAAAACTAAGCAGGAACCTCAGCATCTGCAAAAGCATTGATTCCCGCAACCCTGTGGAAATAAAAGTCCCTCTGCTGAGTTCCCTCTCTGCTCTACATCTCGTTACATCCCCCTTTTGTAGATTTATTTTCATTGAAAGCTCAACAGCTGATTCACACCATTCAAAACTCTCTATGAAGCTGACTCTCCATCAAACACCTCGCGTCTGTCAGGTCTCACAGAGGCTCTTAGGTTTTTGTATCTCATCTTGTCACTTCCTGTTTTATTTTGAAATTAACAACTCCTCTCGTTTCAGGTAACTTGCCCTTCCTCCCGTGTCATGCGTCTCATCGTCTTCCCTGATTCCCAAAGTGTTTCCACCTGTTCCCCTCGGTTCCTCAGGTGTATTTAGTCTCGTTGCCAGTGTGTTGAATTTGTCTTTCGAGCCTCCAAAGTAACCAAAGTATAAGTATCACAGATCTTGTTTATTGATGATTTCCTCCTTGAGAGTGATTTTCTGTAGTAAGTTTTTTGCCAGTCATAGATGCTGCTGTGTTTGGGATCTTTGTCCTGTTGATGAGCCAGTTTCAGCCCAGCTTTAGCTGTGGGACAGATGGCCTCACATTTGACTCTAGAATACTTTGGTATCCAGAGGAGTTCATGGTGGACTCAATGACTGCAAGGTGCCCAGGTCCTGTGGCTGCAGAACCAGCCCAGATCATCAGCCCTCCACCACCGTGCTTGACAGCTGGTATGAGGTGTTTGTGCTGATATGCTGTGTTTGGTTTCCTCCAAACGTGCTGCTGTGCATTAGGACCAAACATCTCCACTTTGCTCTGGTCTGTCCAAAGGACATTGTTCCAGAAGTCTTGAGCTTTGTTCAGATGCAGCTTTGCAAACCTAAGCTGTGCTGCCATGTTCTTTTTAGAGAGAAGAGGCTTTCTCCTGCAGCCCTTCCAAACAAGCCATCCTTGTTCAGTCTTTTTCTAACTGTGCTGCCATGACCTTTAACCTTTAACCTTTTAGATGGAAACTACATCCTGCTGTATTTAAATCCTGGCCCTGTTTAAAACCTCTACACTTACTTTTAGGCAGATTATTACTCTGCCTTCATTGTGTTATAATGTGTTGTCATGAGGGTTTTTACTCATTCATCTGATGATATCAGGAGACAGTTTGTCATTAAAAAAGTCCCTTGAGTTCACATTCAGGTAAGCCTGTTGATAACCAGTTATCAGAGAGGTGCTTTGAGGCCAGGAAAGTGCTCTCCTTGATGATGAAAGCCTCCGTGACACCTGATACAGCACCTGTCAGACTTCTGCCTCGGCTTTGATTCGAAGCAGCGAATCGGGCAGCAGTTAGTGGAAGCACAGAGGACAGAGGAGTGAAAGGAGGCTGGACAGAGGATGCAGAGAAAGGTGGAAGGACAGAGGACAGAGGAGTGAAAGGAGGCTGGACAGAGGATGCAGAGAAAGGTGGAAGCACAGAGGACAGAGGAGTGAAAGGAGGCTGGACGGAGGATGCAGAGAAAGGTGGTTTCAGTCGGTGCTTTCCATCTCAGCAGCTCCTCCTCCTCCTTCCTCTCACACTCTTTTCGGTTCAGCCCGCTGCGTCGGCAGAAAAGTCGACAATGGAAGCTCGGAGATAACAGCTTGACATGTCCTCACCCCCCCACTCGCTTTGTGTCGGCCGGACTCTGGGTGGAAGATGTGCACGGAGGGGAGGGAGGAGGAGAGGAAGCTGTGTTTCTACAATATTCCCTCCTTCTCAGCTCTGCCCAAGGGCAAGAATAACCTGAGCGGCTTTATCCTTCACCTCTTTCACTCAGTCTCTCTCACACAACGTGCACCGTGAGGCTTAAGAGTGCAGGATGAGCCTCTGTCAGAGCCAGGAAATGAATCTATTGATTCTTCCTCCTTTAATATTCTCCTCTTTGTGTGTGCGTCTGCATGAAAGGCTTTGGGTGTGTCCATTTGCATGTGTGTGTGTGTGTGCTAGCTTTCTAATTTCCCTGGAAGGAGGGAGGAAACTGTGAAGATGGACAGAGGCAGTGATGGATGCAGGATAGACAGCTGCAGCTTTCTTTGACTCAGCTGATTCAGAGATAGGTGGATGAAAGTGGGGGGAACCGAGTAATGATTGAGGAAATGACAGCTGATCATATTCTGCTGAGCTGATGAGGCATCAGCTTTCCTCTCGTACTACTCCTCTGTCTTCTACTCTCATTTTTCCATCCCTCCATCAACACTGAGTCTTCTGCAAAGTCACCTCTGCATGCATCTCCTCCCTCCTGCACTCCCTGACCGTTTGCTGTCCCTCTGTCTCCATCAGCCATATGTCACAAAACACCCAAAACAGAAGATGACAGCAGGGCTTTTAGGCTGAGATCAGATCTTTCTCTCCTGTTCAAACTCAGAGCTCAGCTGGCAGGAGGTCATATCATCTTTGGAGCTCAGTTAAACTCAGACGGCGCCACACTTCTTCCTCTGAAACTTACTGCCGACACAGATGTTCTCCAGCAAAATGTCTCGTTGTTAGAAAAGTACAATTAAACTTCGAGTCTGACAGTTCAACTCCTCTGTGAAGAGAACCCAGATGCAAGGCTGAATAATTCAGGACAAGGCCCCGGTTCAGTCAGAGAAAAACAGTCAGAGACCATAAACAACATTACAAGACAGACCCAAGCAAGTGCAAAAAGAAAGAAAGTTCTGCTGTAAATACTGAGACTAAAACCAGGGAGTACCTGTTCAAGGGAGGATCATCAACTTACATTTGTTTGAAGGACATAAAAAGACAGCGGAGCAGCCTAAACTGGGAGGAACAGCCCAGAATAAAGCATGAAAATGGTCCGAGCTGTTTGCAGAAGCTGCCTGATCTTTGAAGGAAGTCAAGAAGGAGTAAACTCAGCCTTAAAGCCATGTTTTCTTCTGACTCGTTCTGAAATGAACCGTCGGGGCCTGAAACTGCTCAGACTGAGATTCAGCAGGTCCCAGCTTTGGCTTCCCGTCCTGCACCTGCACCTGTCCTGTTTCATGGGCTGTGCATGTGCAGGGCTTTGCTTTTACATCCCACAAATATAGGGGGAGCCAAAGAGCAAAAAAAAAAGCCAAATTCTTTGGTGCTACTTCCAGAAGAAGCTTTCAAGAAGTATTTCCAGGTTCTGACAGAATAACCCCATGATCTGTGCACCTTTACTGACATAAAGACTAAAAAACATGAGCTGGTTTTCCAAAGCAAAGCAGTGACAGAGATGGAAAGATTCTGTCTCAAAGATGGAGGTTCTGCTGCACGGATTGATCCGGAGGAAGCTGGCACCAGCCAGCAGGGACGACCTTCCTCTCCTTTGATCAGGACGTGTCGTATGAATTATGCAAGCGAGAAATCAGAAGCCGTTAACAAAAACAAAGATCAGATGAAGCATTCCTCGAATTCCGTCACCAATCAAATCCCTCTCTGGCTCCGTCTCTGGCTCCGTCTCTGGCTCCGTCTCTGGCTCCATCTGTGACTCCATCTCTGGCTCCATCTCTGGCTCCGTCTCTGGCTCCATCTCTGGCTCCCTCTCTGGCTCCATCTCTGGCTCCATCTCTGGCTCCGTCTCTGGCTCCGTCTCTGGCTCCGTCTCTGGCTCCATCTCTGGCTCCATCTCTGGCTCCCTCTCTGGCTCCGTCTCTGGCTCCGTCTCTGGCTCCATCTGTGACTCCATCTCTGGCTCCATCTCTGGCTCCGTCTCTGGCTCCATCTCTGGCTCCCTCTCTGGCTCCATCTCTGGCTCCATCTCTGGCTCCGTCTCTGGCTCCGTCTCTGGCTCCCTCTCTGGCTCCATCTCTGGCTCCATCTCTGGCTCCCTCTCTGGCTCCATCTCTGGCTCCATCTCTGGCTCCATCTCTGGCTCCATCTATGGCTCCATCTCTGGCTCCCTCTCTGGCTCCCTCTCTGGCTCCCTCTCTGGCTCCATCTCTGGCTCCGTCTCTGGCTCCGTCTCTGGCTCCCTCTCTGGCTCCCTCTCTGGCTCCATCTCTGGCTCCGTCTCTGGCTCCGTCTCTGGCTCCGTCTCTGGCTCCATCTCTGGCTCCATCTCTGGCTCCATCTCTGGCTCCATCTCTTGCTCCGTCTCTGGCTCCGTCTCTGGCTCCGTCTCTGGCTCCGTCTCTGGCTCCATCTCTGGCTCCATCTCTTGCTCCATCTCTGGCTCCATCTCTGGCTCCATCTCTGGCTCCGTCTCTGGCTCCGTCTCTGGCTCCGTCTCTGGCTCCATCTCTGGCTCCATCTCTGGCTCCGTCTCTGGCTCCGTCTCTGGCTCCGTCTCTGGCTCCGTCTCTGGCTCCATCTCTGGCTCCGTCTCTGGCTCCATCTCTGGCTCCGTCTCTGGCTCCGTCTCTGGCTCCGTCTCTGGCTCCATCTCTGGCTCCATCTCTGGCTCCGTCTCTGGCTCCGTCTCTGGCTCCGTCTCTGGCTCCGTCTCTGGCTCCATCTCTGGCTCCATCTCTGGCTCCGTCTCTGGCTCCATCTCTGGCTCCGTCTCTGGCTCCATCTCTGGCTCCGTCTCTGGCTCCATCTCTGGCTCCGTCTCTGGCTCCATCTCTGGCTCCGTCTCTGGCTCCATCTCTGGCTCCGTCTCTGGCTCCGTCTCTGGCTCCGTCTCTGGCTCCATCTCTGGCTCCGTCTCTGGCTCCGTCTCTGGCTCCATCTTTGGCTCCGTCTCTGGCTCCATCTGTGGCTCCGTCTCTGGCTCCATCTCTGGCTCCGTCTCTGGCTCCGTCTCTGGCTCCGTCTCTGGCTCCTTCTCTGGCTCCGTCTCTGGCTCCGTCTCTGGCTCCATCTCTGGCTCCGTCTCTGGCTCCGTCTTTGGCTCCGTCTCTGGCTCCATCTGTGGCTCCGTCTCTGGCTCCATCTCTGGCTCCGTCTCTGGCTCCGTCTCTGGCTCCGTCTCTGGCTCCATCTCTGGCTCCATCTCTGGCTCCATCTCTGGCTCCGTCTCTGGCTCCGTCTCTGGCTCCATCTCTGGCTCCATCTCTGGCTCCATCTCTGGCTCCATCTCTTGCTCCATCTCTGGCTCCGTCTCTGGCTCCATCTCTGGCTCCATCTCTGGCTCCATCTCTGGCTCCATCTCTGGCTCCGTCTCTGGCTCCGTCTCTGGCTCCGTCTCTGGCTCCGTCTCTGGCTCTGGCTCCTTCTCTGGCTCCATCTCTGGCTCCATCTCTGGCTCCTTCTCTGGCCCCATCTCTGGCTCCGTCTCTGGCTCCATCTCTGGCTCCGTCTCTGTTTGTGTGCTGTTTCAGCATCACTCCTCCCATCATATGCGAGACTATATCTGACACCATTATCTCCTGACCTCATCACCTGCCTGCTGGAACAAACACGGAGGCAGCAGCCCGCCGACATGCTGCCATGTGTGTAATAAACCCAGCCTGTGGACGCTGACCTTTTCCCACTAATGATGGCCTGGTCTTCTCTGCCAGCTGTCTGTCTTTGTATCCCGCGTCCTCCGTCATCCTCTGATTCAGTTTCCACCCTCACCACCCAGCTCATGTTTACCAAAGTCAGAAGTAAAGAAGTGGGAATAAACAATCCTTGTCCAACCTTTTCATCTTCACAAAGCCTCATCCTCCTGGTATCCCCCTTTCTTCCTCCACACCCCATCTACTCTCAGTCTGTCTCATCCCTGGGAGCTCTTCCTTTTAACTTTGGTATTCTGAGCAGGTATAAGAGAATTCATGAAGAGAAGCTTGCACCGCGACCTTGAATCCATGAAGGAAATCTGAGTTTTTTTTCAGGAGTTCAAATAATTTCACAACAGATTCTAAAGATGGAGGTTTCAGTGGGCGCTGGATTCCTGGATTATTGCTGAGCCCCTCTGTTGTCGTGCATCATCTTCAGTTCACTGACAGCCTGCCAGACGACTCCCTCGGGTTCAGTGCTAAGTGCACACACCGACTCGCTGCTGTCAATTACACACTCAGCTTGTTGGCCACTTCTCACCTCCTGTAGGCTGTTAGCTTTGTGCACCTTTATTCAGACGGCCATCGTGCCTGTGTGACTGGATCTGGTAGAAAAGCACTGGATCTGGTAGAAAAGCACTGGATCTGGTAGAAAAGCACTGGATCTGGTAGAAAAGCACTGGATCTGGTAGAAAAGCAGTGGATCTGGTAGAAAAGCACTGGATCTGGTAGAAAAGCACTGGATCTGGTAGAAAATCACTGGATCTGGTAGAAAAGCAGTGGATCTGGTAGAAAAGCAGTGGATCTGGTAGAAAAGCACTGGATCTGGTAGAAAAGCACTGGATCTGGTAGAAAAGCAGTGGATCTGGTAGAAAAGCACTGGATCTGGTAGAAAAGCAGTGGATCTGGTAGAAAAGCACTGGATCTGGTAGAAAAGCAGTGGATCTGGTAGAAAAGCAGTGGATCTGGTAGAAAATCTCTGGATCTGGTAGAAAAGCACTGGATCTGGTAGAAAATCTCTGGATCTGGTAGAAAAGCACTGGATCTGGTAGAAAATCTCTGGATCTGGTAGAAAATCTCTGGATCTGGTAGAAAAGCACTGGATCTGGTAGAAAAGCACTGGATCAAAGCACTGGATCTGGTAGAAAAGCACTGGATCTGGTAGAAAAGCACTGGATCTGGTATAAAATCTCTGGATCTGGTAGAAAATCACTGGATCTGGTAGAAAAGCACTAGATCTGGTAGAAAATCACTGGATCTGGTAGAAAAGCACTGGATCTGGTAGAAAATCACTGGATCTGGTAGAAAATCTCTGGATCTGGTAGAAAAGCACTGGATCAAAGCACTGGATCTGGTAGAAAAGCACTGGATCTGGTAGAAAAGAACTGGATCTGGTAGAAAAGCAGTGGATCTGGTAGAAAAGCACTACATCTGGTAGAAAATCACTGGATCTGGTAGAAAAGCACTGGATCTGGTAGAAAATCACTGGATCTGGTAGAAAAGCACTGGATCTGGTAGAAAATCACTGGATCTGGTAGAAAGGCACTGGATCTGGTAGAAAATCACTGGATCTGGTAGAAAATCTCTGGATCTGGTAGAAAATCTCTGGATCTGGTAGAAAAGCACTGGATCTGGTAGAAAGGCACTGGATCTGGTAGAAAGGCACTGGATCAAAGCACTGGATCTGGTAGAAAAGCACTGGATCTGGTAGAAAAGCAGTGGATCTGGTAGAAAAGCACTGGATCTGGTAGAAAAGCAGTGGATCTGGTAGAAAAGCACTGGATCTGGTAGAAAAGCACTGGATCTGGTAGAAAAGCAATGGATCTGGTAGAAAATCTCTGGATCTGGTAGAAAATCACTGGATCTGGTAGAAAAGCACTGGATCTGGTAGAAAATCACTGGATCTGGTAGAAAATCTCTGGATCTAGTAGAAAAGCACTGGATCTGGTAGAAAAGCACTGGATCTGGTAGAAAGGCACTGGATCAAAGCACTGGATCTGGTAGAAAAGCACTGGATCTGGTAGAAAAGCAATGGATCTGGTAGAAAATCTCTGGATCTGGTAGAAAATCACTGGATCTGGTAGAAAAGCACTGGATCTGGTAGAAAATCACTGGATCTGGTAGAAAATCTCTGGATCTAGTAGAAAAGCACTGGATCTGGTAGAAAAGCACTGGATCTGGTAGAAAGGCACTGGATCAAAGCACTGGATCTGGTAGAAAATCTCTGGATCTGGTAGAAAAGCACTGGATCAAAGCACTGGATCTGGTATAAAATCACTGGATCTGGTATAAAAGCACTGGATCTGGTATAAAATCTCTGGATCTGGTAGAAAATCACTGGATCTGGTAGAAAAGCACTGGATCTGGTAGAAAAGCACTAGATCTGGTAGAAAAGCACTGGATCTGGTAGAAAAGCACTGGATCTGGTAGAAAATCACTGAATCTGGTAGAAAAGCACTGGATCAAAGCACTGGATCTGGTAGAAAAGCACTGGATCTGGTAGAAAAGCACTGGATCAAAGCAGTGGATCTGGTAGAAAAGCACTGCATCTGGTAGAAAAGCAGTGGATCTGGTAGAAAAGCAGTGGATCTGGTAGAAAAGCACTGGATCTGGTAGAAAATCACTGGACCTGGTAGAAAAGCACTGGATCTGGTAGAAAAGCACTGGATCTGGTAGAAAAGCACTGGATCTGGTAGAAAAGCACTGGATCTGGTAGAAAATCTCTGGATCTGGTAGAAAATCTCTGGATCTGGTAGAAAAGCACTGGATCAAAGCACTGGATCTGGTAGAAAAGCAGTGGATCTGGTAGAAAAGCAGTGGATCTGGTAGAAAAGCAGTGGATCTGGTAGAAAAGCACTGGATCTGGTAGAAAAGCACTGGACCTGGTAGAAAAGCACTGGACCTGGTAGAAAAGCACTACATCTGGTAGAAAATCACTGGATCTGGTAGAAAATCACTGGATCTGGTAGAAAATCACTGGATCTGGTAGGAAATCACTGGATCTGGTAGAAAAGCACTGGACCTGGTAGAAAAGCACTGGATCTGGTAGAAAAGCACTGGATCTGGTAGAAAAGCAGTGGATCTGGTAGAAAAGCACTACATCTGGTAGAAAAGCACTGGATCTGGTAGAAAAGCACTGGACCTGGTAGAAAAGCACTGGACCTGGTAGAAAAGCACTGGATCTGGTAGAAAATCTCTGGATCTGGTAGAAAAGCACTGGATCTGGTAGAAAAGCACTGGATCTGGTAGAAAAGCACTGGACCTGGTAGAAAAGCACTGGATCTGGTAGAAAAGCACTGGATCTGGTAGAAAAGCACTATATCTGGTAGAAAAGCAGTGGATCTGGTAGAAAAGCACTGGATCTGGTAGAAAATCACTGGATCTGGTAGAAAAGCACTGGATCTGGTAGAAAAGCAGTGGATCTGGTAGAAAAGCACTAGATCTGGTAGAAAAGCACTGGATCTGGTAGAATATCACTGGATCTGGTAGAAAATCACTGGATCTGGTAGAAAAGCACTGGATCTGGTAGAAAAGCAGTGGATCTGGTAGAAAAGCACTGGATCTGGTAGAAAAGCACTGGATCTGGTAGAAAAGCACTGGATCTGGTAGAAAATCTCTGGATCTGGTAGAAAATCACTGGATCTGGTAGAAAAGCACTGGACCTGGTAGAAAAGCACTGGACCTGGTAGAAAAGCACTACATCTGGTAGAAAATCACTGGATCTGGTAGAAAATCACTGGATCTGGTAGAAAATCACTGGATCTGGTAGGAAATCACTGGATCTGGTAGAAAAGCACTGGATCTGGTAGAAAAGCACTGGATCTGGTAGAATATCACTGGATCTGGTAGAAAAGCACTGGATCCGGTAGAAAAGCACTGGATCTGGTAGAAAAGCACTGGATCTGGTAGAAAAGCACTGAATCTGGTAGAAAAGCACTGAATCTGGTAGAAAAGCACTGGATCTGGTATAAAAGCACTGTAGAAAAGCAGTGGATCTGGTAGAAAAGCACTGGATCTGGTAGAAAAGCAGTGGATCTGGTAGAAAAGCACTGGATCTGGTAGAAAAGCACTATATCTGGTAGAAAAGCAGTGGATCTGGTAGAAAAGCACTGGATCTGGTAGAAAATCACTGGATCTGGTAGAAAAGCAGTGGATCTGGTAGAAAAGCAGTGGATCTGGTAGAAAAGCACTAGATCTGTTAGAAAAGCACTGGATCTGGTAGAATATCACTGGATCTGGTAGAAAATCACTGGATCTGGTAGAAAAGCACTGGATCTGGTAGAAAAGCACTAGATGTTGTAGAAAAGCACTCGATCTGGTAGAAAAGCACTGGACCTGGTAGAAAAGCACTGGATCTGGTAGAAAATCTCTGGATCTGGTAGAAAATCACTGGATCTGGTAGAAAAGCACTGGATCAAAGCACTGGATCTGGTAGAAAAGCAGTGGATCTGGTAGAAAAGCACTGGATCAGGTAGAAAAGCAGTAGATCTGGTAGAAAAGCACTACATCTGGTAGAAAATCACTGGATCTGGTAGAAAATCACTGGATCTGGTAGAAAAGCACTGGATCTGGTAGAAAAGCACTAGATCTGGTAGAAAAGCACTGGACCTGGTAGAAAAGCATTGGATCTGGTAGAAAAGCACTGGACCTGGTAGAAAAGCACTGGATCTGGTAGAAAAGCACTGGATCTGGTAGAAAAGCACTGGATCTGGTAGAAAATCACTGGATCTGGTAGAAAAGCACAGTCTACAGAATGCTGTTTCCAGCCGAGCACTTGTGCTGCATTCAGGTACCTTTTATTCCCTCTTAGTGTCTCTTTCTCTCTATTATCCGAGCCCCGCTTTTAAGAGTTTGAATTTGTGTCTCCTGGTTAATGAATCTTTTCCCGTGTTTTCTAAAAGGTTCAGTTTGGTCTTAGTTTAGTTCTCACGTGTGATTTCTCTGCTTGGATCCTTACTGCTGAGATACTGAGGGCAAGTCCCACAGTCCCTGATCCATCAACAAAAACATCTTTAAGTTCAGCCAAAGATGGAGTTTGGAGTTTGTTTTTAATGCAGTGCAACCAAAGAACCAGACTTCGGAGGAAATTTCTGCCCAAAGGGACTAGTTTTATTTGTATTTGAAGCATCTTTTCTCAGCCAGTGTGGAGAGACAGACAGAATCCAGAATAAATACTGTCCACATCACCGGCCAGGAGGTATTTCAGACTGCTGTCATCTCACGTTGAGGCTGTTAGCCCGATTCTTTCATCGAAAGCCCAAGAACAAGAGAAATCGTTTATTAAATAAAGTATTTATTAGTATTTCTGCAGGAAATCCGTCAGGCCGAGCCCCGATATCCGGAAACATTTCATATTTATATTCAGCTTTATCTCACAGAGGTTGTATTCACACTTGTCAGAGTATAATTGGCCAGTTTTTAGTGGCCTGATCAGGCCAGCTGCTGTCCTTGTTGTGTTCTTTGGATGTGATAAAACTGTTTTAGGCTCGGATCTAATGTACCAGACCTATCTGCCCTAATAGAGATGTTCTGTCTGACCCAGTTGTTTATGTCATTCTAAGGTCTTGGACCATTTAAGGTCATCAGTATGAGCAGAGTGGAAAAGTACCAGCTGGGAACAGAGGTTATTTAGGAAAATACAGAATAAGAATACATAATGTCTAAGAACAAAGCCAATTATAACACCTGATAACATTTTACCTGCTTAAGTGCATCATCTGCAGCTAACCTGCACGCTCGGGTGCAGATTACACCTGATTTTAACACCGTCTGCTGACATATTAGTTCACAAGTCGTATTATTATCGTAATAATTAAGTATCATGCAGCCTTAGTCCTGTGTAAAGATTATTGATAACTGACTGCTTGTGTTTTTAATCTGCTGTGTGAATTTTCTTATTCACTTATTATCTAATTAATCTGTTGGTTTTTCATCATAATGTTGGGCTTTGCTGGGTTTGGAAAAGCTTTAGATGTACTTTTTATGCAGCCTCTCAGGGGTTTTCAACAGAAATCCTCACAGCAGCTACATGGATTCACAAGGACAATAGATTATTGGACTCTTTGATGCCTTATAATAAAGCTAGCAGGTGCCTAAACCCCACAAACACCTTGTTATTGACCTTACCAGAGAACATCCTGGCCCAGATCTCTCAGGCTTGAACTGATTTACCCGATAATCAATACGAAATCTTCATTATCTCAAACAAATCTACTCCAGCACATGTACAGCTGTACAGTATGTGGCATAAAAAGGCAGTTTAACGCCGTGCCTGGTGGAAAAAGTGCTTGATCACTGGTTTTAAATCCGTTCCCCTGAACTGTCATATTTGGTGAGTGTGCATCAAATGAAGCCGTTTCTGAGAGTTTGAATTGAAAGAAAGGTCAGTGAAAGTGGTGTTACTGCAGTGAGCTGAAAACACTGAATTATTACCTCATTACGCTCATTTGTTTGGTTTTTACCTGGAATTTCTCGCCTCTCAGTTGTACTTTCAGGGTGTGGTCGTTTCCTACTTTAAACTGAAGGATCTCACTCTGTTTTTAGACGTATTCTCCGTCCCTCTGGTGCTGTTTTGTCTGTTCAGATCCTGAATTCTAACTTCAGGACTAAAACTGTAGGATAAACCTGTAAAATCAAGTCTCAGTCCATTTCTAATCCTCGTAAGGCCACAAGTTTATTTGTACAATTCAAAGACAAAGTGATTTACAGAGACATTAAAACAGAAGAAATAAAAAGCAGGATTTAAAATTTAAACAAAAGAAAGAAATAAGAACAATAGATAAAATCAGGAGTTAAAATATGAAACTCAAGCTTATTCCAAAGCAGCTGAAAATAGATCTTTTCAACCTGGACTTAAATCCTGAGAGTTTCAGCTGATCTGAGGCTTTCTGGGAGTTTGTTCCAGACATGTGGAGCATAGAAGCTGAATGCAGCTTCTCCAGGTCTGGTTCTGACTCTGGGAACTGATAAAGAACCGGATCCAGATGACCTGAGGGGTCTGGGAGGTTCATAGTGGGTCAGGAGGTCACTGATGCATTTTGGACCATTCAGAGCTTTATGGACCAGCATCAGAACTTTAAAGTCTATCCTCTGATGGACCAGCATCAGAACTTTAAAGTCTATCCTCTGATGGACCGGCATCAGAACTTTAAAGTCTATCCTCTGATGGACCGGCATCAGAACTTTAAAGTCTATCCTCTGATGGACCGGCATCAGAACTTTAAAGTCTATCCTCTGATGGACCGGCATCAGAACTTTAAAGTCTATCCTCTGATGGACCAGCATCAGAACCTTAAAGTCTATCCTCTGATGGACCGGCATCAGAACTTTAAAGTCTATCCTCTGATGGACCAGCATCAGAACCTTAAAGTCTATCCTCTGATGGACCAGCATCAGAACTTTAAAGTCTATCCTCTGATGGACCAGCATCAGAACTTTAAAGTCTATTCTCTGATGGACCAGCATCAGAACTTTAAAGTCTATCCTCTGATGGACCGGCATCAGAACTTTAAAGTCTATCCTCTGATGGACCGGCATCAGAACTTTAAAGTCTATTCTCTGATGGACCAGCATCAGAGCTTTAAAGTCTATCCTCTGATGGACCAGCATCAGAACTTTAAAGTCTATCCTCTGATGGACCGGCAGCCGGTGGAAAGACCTCACAGCTGGACTGAGCTGCTCCACTTCTTTGGTCTCAGTAGGACTCCAGCAGCTGAGTTCTGGATGAGCTGCAGGTGTCTGACTGACTTTTTAAAGATGCTTTTACAATAATCAAACCGACTAAAGATGGATGCATGGACCGGTTCTTCCAGGTCCTGCTCAGATCTTTCAGCCTTGATATAATCTTAAGGTGATCGTAGGCTGACTTAAACTGAATAACTGCATTTTTAGCAAGTTTCAATATTAAAAACCCTTCTTTACTGATCAGTTACACCTTACTTCACACAACAAACCGTCATATATTTGGTTTCCCTTCTTAAAACGGAGCCACGATGCCGGTAAGCTCCTCTCCTCCTCTAGATCTGACTGTTTTTATCCAAACAAGACAAAGTGAAGAGCTTTTAGCCTTGATATATTCTTAAGGTGACTTTGTTGTTGCCTGAGTGTGTTTTTAGGTCTGAATCCATCACTAAACCCAGATTTCTGGCCTGGTTGGTAGTTTTTAGGTTTATAGATTGAAGCTCTGTGGTGATTTTCAATCGTTTCTCTTTGTTTATCTCAGTTTTGGTTTTGTTTAGCTGGAGGAAGTTCTGTAAAGATGCTTTTACAATAATCAAACCTGCAGGAAGGCTTATAAAGGCGCACAGGATTTATTCAGAGCCTGATATCTGGCTCAAAACTTTCTAGTAATAGTTCAAGGATTCGGAGGTCATTTATTTATTCAGACAGATGCGGGGAAGCCTCTGATCCGGAGTGACTGCAGTCGAGTTCGAGCAGCAGTCAAACCAACAACCTTTCCTCCCGAGGACATAAAAGATATATACCGCTGTGTCCGAGTGCTGATACTCGATTAATAATGGAGCTGAAAATGAATGTGATCTCTCCTCAGACTCCTCATACATATAGGATGTGAACATGGAGCTGTCCATCTGAAATAACCCTGGTGAAAGCTGGGATTGAGGGTTGAAAATCCAGAGTGGGTCTGTTTCAGCTGGGCAGAACCTCACTATTCATCCTACTCCGTGTCATGATGGCGGCTGAATTATTCAAAGCTTAAACGATGGCCTGTTATCTTAGCTTTGGTGCGAGTGTCATTCTGCTGCCCTCTGCACGGCTAAATCAAAGCCTGAAACTTCAGCACAGAGCGTAACCTTGACAGGCTGCGAGCTCCAGCTGCTGACTTCAATTTCTACCGAGTCCATCATGCGTCAGCCTGCATCTGAACAGAGAAGGACGCTTGATTCCTGCAAGGACGCGTATTCTATGGAAGAAGCCCGCCTTCTTGATTAAATCCTCTCCCATCCCCAGGAGTGTGTTCGTCCTCGTGGTCTGAGGACGACGGTGTGTTCAGAACGGGCTCAGGAACTACCCGGTTGACCTGTAACTATGGCAACGGGAAAGCAGTGGAGGATGCAGCGTCGCACTGCGTCCTGCAGCTGCTGCAGATCGTTTGTCACGGGACTGAATGCTAAACTTTTAACTTGGAATTTCTTCTTTCGGTGTAAAGTGTTCAGTTAAAGCTGCAAAGTCCAGTTAAAGTGGTTCGTGGCGTTAGAATAAAGAGTGCGACTCGGGGGTCTTGACCTGAGGACTGCGGCCCACCTTCAGGAAACTCTTTGGTCCCAACAGCTGCTTATAAAGCAGAAACTCTCCAGCAGTTCTTGGTCTTCAGGAACCAAGAAAAGAATCCAGTTTCCCTCTGCAGGCTGCACATTTGGCAGATATCATCCGCTCATATTTGGAGGGAGAAGTGACCAAATAAGGACAAGAGGGAGGATCTGAAGGCTCTCTATTCTGGATGATAACCTGTATTAATGTGGTGTTTCATTAATGATTCTGTTGGAGCTCACGCTGAGCCGTTGAACTGCTGCTGCAGATTATTTGTCACGGGACTAAATGCTAAACTTTTAACTTGGAATTTCTTCTTTCGGTGTAAAGTGTTCAGTTAAAGCTGCAAAGTCCAGTTAAAGTGGTTTGTGGTGTTAGAATAAAGAGTGCGACTCGGGGGCCTTGACCTGAGGACTGCGGCCCACCTTCAGGAAACTCTTTGGTCCCAACAGCTGCTGATAAAGCTGAAACTCTCCAGCAGTTCTTGGTCTTCAGGAACCAAGAAAAGAATCCAGTTTCCCTCTGCAGGCTGCACATTTGGCAGATATCATCTGTCCCATATTTGGAGGGAGAAGTGACCAAATTCGGACAAGAGGGAGGATCTGAAGGGTCTCTATTCTGGATGATAACCTGTATTAATGTGGTGTTTCATTAATGATTCTGTTGGAGCTCACGCTGAGCCGTTGAACTGCCAAACCCTGACAAAATTGTTGTATTTGCCGAGCAAATTTCTTCGCTGTATCCATCAAAGCCTCCGGCTCGAACGTGATTTACTTCAGAGTGACTCTGCATTCAGTCTGTGTGAGAAGGATGGAGCCTCTGGTGCTCGACCTGCATCTCCAGCACACATTTATTCATTAGGTCACATGTCTGTTCCTTTTCTCTTTCACATTCCCTTTGAACACGGACAGAAACTCACACTGCCATGCAAACACTCTGTCAGAGCCCCCGGGGTCAGGCCAGGCTTTATAATTCCATCCTTTCTCTCGTCACCTCTGCTCCGGAGTCGATGAAGAGGAACTGGCCTCCGCCACCCGGCGCCTGAATAATGCAAAGCACACAGGAAGCAGACAGGAGCACATAGACACCTGCAGAAAGCCCAAGACTAAGTGGCTGTTTCTCACGTCCAGTTAGTCCAGAACCAGAATCTTAACCAGAGTTAACCTTTAAAAGAGTACACGGCAAACACATGTGCACGTTAAGCAGGTGCGGGGCGGCATTATCATTCACTGGGAGTTTGTTTCCATCCGGTTAATGTTCCTCTGACGGTGCTCTGGTGTGAGGACAGTGCCACCAGCTCCTGGATCCAGTTCCAAGGTCGGGTTTAACTGCAGGAAACAACAACCAGGGCAGCAGGGTCTTTGTTCTTGTTTGGCACTTTGTTTGAGCCTTGCTTCTGCTGTTAGACTCCTGCCTTTACCCCCAGATGTCCTCAGTCTCCTTGGTTTTATTCCTTCTTCTCATTCATACCTGTTCCTGTTGGGCCTCAGCTCATCAACCCTCCCGGTTCTTACAGTTCCTGCATGTTTAGTCTTCACCTCATGATTTCCTCGTCAGTTAATCAGTCTTTCAGTTCCTCCTGCTTCTGTTTGCATTTAGTTTTGTTTGTCGTTCTTTCTTCCTGCCTGGGCAGCGTCTCGGTTTTCAAATGAAGCCTTTGTTCATCTACTTGGCCGGTCTTCGCCGCCTCAGTCCAGCATTTGGGTCCAGTCACACAAAATGGGCGATAAAACACAGCCCTGGCATCTTCGTGCCTATGAAATAATAACAACACCGGGGGGAGGATGCTGTAAAAGCAGAAGAATGATGTAAAAGCAGCTGAAATGCTCAGACTGTCGAAAGAGTTGATGAATTTGATTGAGGCGCATGTTATCTCCGTGGGTCAGAGGCTGTTCTGGATCACAGCTTCAGTGTTTCTCTGCTCAGTTATCATTTCCACTGATAACATCTGCTCTCCTGCTGCTCATCTCCTCCTTTTCTTCTCAGACTTCACCACAAACCGCCTGCTTTCATGCACAGATCATTCTCAGGAACCATCCTCACGCTGGAAAAGTCCCTGCTTCTAACAGCAGAATAAGACACACAAGCAGTGTGTGTTAGCCGGAAATCATCTTTATTCGTCCAGGACTCTTAATCAACAGGATTACAGATGAAGGGAAAAATAAAGATGATCACTTTTTCACAGCTGCAGCCAAACGAGCTGCAAAAAACCTCTGAAACAAATGTAATTAGACTTTAAGCCTGTTGCTTGTTGGCTGCTTCTTCTTCTTCTTCTTGAGTCAGAAAGCCTGGGTCGTCTCATCCCATGAAGGGTCCAGAACGAGTGTCGTCAGACACTGAATAAGACATAAGATCCTGCGGCCTCATTAAAGCCAGTGCAGCGGGGGGGGGACACACTTCCAGAGACCTGGAAGTGTGTCTTTGGAGGGAAAATGGCTTCCTCCGTTCTGTCTGAAGCGATCCAGCAACACTGGAGCTTATTCAGACTGACCTAAAGCTGTAAAGGTTCATATTTCCATCCGTCCACCTCTGCTTCTTTGTGTTTTTTCTCATCTCATCCTCCTCTGAAGTCTCTTTGTTTTCACTCCATCGCTTCTCCTGCTTTTCCATCTTTTCTTTTATGTATTTATTCCTTTCCAATCTTCTTCTTTTCTCTCGTACGCCACCTTGCTCTCCTCCCCTTCATCTTCAGTCTGGCTCTGACTTCGTATCCTTTGATTTTTGGAGTCGACAACCTAAAGTGCGACGTCCCTTTCAGCCTTCTGATTGTGTTTATTCTCCCACTGCTTCAGTTTCCTACCTTCTGTATTATTGGGAAACACTTTCCTTCCTCTCTTCACCTGAACATTGAGTTGGATCTGCACTCATCTTTCTCTTCAGCCAAATGGAACAGATGTGATTATTGTTTCAGTACCAAATATGTACAATGTGTGCCAATCAGTGTTGATAAGAGGGAGAAGGACCGAGAGGTGAGCTGCAGATCAACAGCACATTTATTTTAACGTGAATCCTCTGAGCAAACTGATTAATCATGATGGCAGGATATGATTAAGAAGCAAACATGGAAATAAGTGTTTTATTCTGGGAGTCCATCAAACATGGGGCCGTTATGAAGGGGAAAGAGTGAAATGTACAAATGGCTTCCTGGACATTCTGTTTCTGTATTTATCAGACGCTTTTATCCAAAGCGACTTACAAATGAAGATATAACAGCTTTATATAAAGCTAACAATAAGCTACATAGAAGGAACCCAGGAGTCCGACTCTGTCAGAGGGGACAGAGTAGAGATAGGGTGCAGGCATAGAAGGAAGAGCAGAAAGATAAAGTGCAGAGATAGAGGGGGGAGGGAAGTACAAGGTAAGTGCTGGGATAGGAGATGCTCTCTGAAGAGCTGGGTTTTCAGGAGCTTCTTGAAGATAGACAGGGACGCCCCTGTTCTGGTAGCGCTCGGTAGGTCATTCCACCATCGTGGGACGACACATGAACAGAGTTTGGATTGTCTTAGGCGTGGTGTAGGAGCTGCTAGACGACAATCCTGGGACCAACGGAGGGACCCAGTTGGGACAGAAGCCTTTGCAAGAGCATTCAAGTAGATGGAGCCGTTCCATTAAGCTCTTTGTAGCTAACATCAGGGACTTGGATCTGATGCTAAGGGCAGCCAGAGGAGCTCAATGAACAGAGGGGGGACGTGTTCTTTTAGGCTGACCCAAGACCAGACGCACCGCCGCGTTCTGGACCATCTGCAGAGGTTTCACAGGCTGGAGACCAGTTAGGAAACCAGTTAGGAGCCCAGTTAGGAGACCAGTTAGGAGACCAGTTAGGAAACCAGTTAGGAGACCAGTTAGGAAACCAGTTAGGAAACCAGTTAGGAGACCAGTTAGGAAACCAGTTAGGAAACCAGTTAGGAGACCAGTTAGGAGACCAGTTAGGAAACCAGTTAGGAGCCCAGTTAGGAGACCAGTTAGGAAACCAGTTAGGAGACCAGTTAGGAGACCAGTTAGGAAACCAGTTAGGAGACCAGTTAGGAAACCAGTTAGGAAACCAGTTAGGAGACCAGTTAGGAGACCAGTTAGGAAACCAGTTAGGAAACCAGTAAGGAGACCAGTAAGGAGACCAGTTAGGAAACCAGTTAGGAAACCAGTTAGGAGACCAGTTAGGAAACCAGTAAGGAGACCAGTAAGGAGACCAGTTAGGAAACCAGTTAGGAAACCAGTAAGGAGACCAGTAAGGAGACCAGTTAGGAAACCAGTTAGGAAACCAGTTAGGAGACCAGTTAGGAGACCAGTTAGGAGAGCAGTTAGGAGACCAGTTAGGAAACCAGTTAGGAAACCAGTTAGGAGACCAGTTAGGAGACCAGTTAGGAAACCAGTTAGGAAACCAGTTAGGAGAGCAGTTAGGAGAGCAGTTAGGAAATCAGTTAGGAAACCAGTTAGGAGACCAGTTAGGAAACCAGTTAGGAGACCAGTTAGGAGACCAGTTAGGAGACCAGTTAGGAGACCAGTTAGGAAACCAGTTAGGAGACCAGTTAGGAGAGCAGTTAGGAAACCAGTTAGGAGACCAGTTAGGAGACCAGTTAGGAAACCAGTTAGGAGACCAGTTAGGAAACCAGTTAGGAGACCAGTTAGGAGACCAGTTAGGAAACCAGTTAGGAGACCAGTTAGGAAACCAGTTAGGAGACCAGTTAGGAGACCAGTTAGGAAACCAGTTAGGAGACCAGTTAGGAGACCAGTTAGGAGACCAGTTAGGAAACCAGTTAGGAGACCAGTTAGGAGACCAGTTAGGAAACCAGTTAGGAGACCAGTTAGGAGACCAGTTAGGAGACCAGTTAGGAGACCAGTTAGGAAACCAGTTAGGAGACCAGTTAGGAGACCAGTTAGGAAACCAGTTAGGAGACCAGTTAGGAAACCAGTTAGGAGGCCAGTTAGGAAACCAGTTAGGAGACCAGTTAGGAGACCAGTTAGGAGACAAGTTAGGAGACCAGTTAGGAGACCAGTTAGGAAACCAGTTAGGAGACCAGTTAGGAGACCAGTTAGGAGACCAGTTAGGAGAGCGTTGCAGTAGTGAAGGTGGGAGATGACCATGGCCTGCAGCAGGAGCTGGGGGGCATGTTGGGTCAGGTATGGTCTGATCTTTCTTATCTTTAGTAATGCAAAGCGGCTGAACGAGTAACCGAGGTAACGTGATCTTTGAAGGTTAGTCGGTCATCAATCATGACACCCAGGTTTCTAGCAACCTTTGATGGAGCCAGAGATTGAGTTTGGATGCAGATGCTGTGGTGTCTGGTTGGTTTGGCTGGAAGACCAGCAGCTCAGTTTTTGGGAGGTTAAGTTGGAGGTGATGGGCTTTCATCCCTGTTGATGTGTCATAGAGACGGTCTGAGATTCCTGCTGAGACCGTGTGGGAATGACAGATAGAGCTGGGTATCATCAGCATAAGATCAAGCGGTGTTTCTCAATCCTGGTCCTCAGAGCCCTGCATGTTTTGCATGTTTCTGATTCAAATGAACGGTCGTCCTCAGCCTTCTGCAGAGCTTAAAGACCCGACCCATTCATCTGAATCAGGGAAACATGCAGGAAACTCTGGATTAGAGCATCTCAGGTGACTGTTTAACTGTGTTGAGCTCCAGCTACTGAAGTTTAAATCAGCTTCATCTGTTCGGTTTATGTTCCAGCATTTGTTTTAACAGCTGTTAGACCCACAGAAACACAACAAACTATGACTGAATCCATCAAACCTCAACAGATGAACACTTTTACACCATGTTAACCTGGAAAGTTCCTTCTGAAATGATGATGAATCCGTCTCCTGCAGCTCATGAAATAATCAGTTTGCATTCAAGATGATGGAGATCGCTGCATAAAGTCGAGCTTCTCCCCACAGGAGCATAAACCCATGTTAAAGTGCCTGATCTGAGTTCTAATGAGGGATAAAAGGGGTTCCTGTTCACCGGGATCCACTTTTAAAAGCTACAGATGTTATAAAGTAGTTAATCAGGTGGTAAAGGTGTGGTGAGATTCGTGATTCAGGCAGCGGTTTGCTTTGATGGATTCTCCACATCATTTCTAACATTTATTTAACATGTAAAAGAACAAACCCTTTCTATGAATGAGGTGTTGCTTGGATACCTTCAGACAGATCAAATAAAATCAGGGAATCAGTATTTTGGGCATCCAGGAGAGTTTTGCTTTGATTTTGTTCTTTTCTTTGATAAATAAGTCTGTTTTGGTGGTGAAATGCTGTCAGAGACTCGCTATAAAAGTATAAAACTTATATAAAGCTCCACTTTGCAGGTTTTACTCCGACACAGATCATCTCTGATGGTTAAGATTACAACAAACCGGCTGCTGTGAGCTTTAATAACAGGAAGCACGATGCATACGGAGGACATTTTGTGAGTTTTTATATCAGCCTTTGAGTTAAAAAACGTCCTCCTCTGTCAGTCTTTTGATCATGTTTTTAAGAAATGAATCAAAGCTGCAGAGTCCAGTTAAAGCTGTGGAATAAAACATCTGTATGTAGGTCAGAAGTGAACCCAGTCTGGGTTGCATCACTCACCATCTGACTCTTTGCGGTGGATGCAGCCTCACTTTTGATCTCCTGCAGCTTTATTTGGAGTGAGAGCAACAAAACATCCCAGAACAAGCGAGGAGAGTCGCACTCAGCCGCAGTTTAATGTCTTTAAGCACAGGTGAGCTCACAGATGTGCTCTGTGTGTCTTCCCCTCATGCAGGATGATCCCCGCCAACCACAAATACTTCCTGCTGAGTGACCTGGCCACATCCCGGGACTATGAGCTGTGCGTTTTGGCGGTTTACGACGATGGCGTCACCACGCTGACGGGCACCAAGCTGGTGGGCTGCGTTTCCTTCACCACGGACACCGAGTACGGACGCTGTCACTCGATACGAGACCAGGTCGGTGTGTGAGTCAAATAATGTGAAGTTATCCCACATTTTGTGTATTTGTCATAGTCAACCTCCTGTGATAGTAACCCCCCCTGACCAAATTACACCAAATAATGACCAAATTACACCAAATAATGACCAAATTACACCAAATAATGACCAAATTACACCAAATAATGACCAAATATACCAAATAATGACCAAATATACCAAATAATGACCAACTTATACCAAATAATGATCAAATTATACCAAATAATGACCAAATATACCAAATAATGACCAAATATACCAAATAATGACCAACTTATACCAAATAATGATCAAATTATACCAAATAATGACCAAATATACCAAATAATGACCAAATATACCAAATAATGACCAACTTATACCAAATAATGACCAAATATACCAAATAATGACCAAATATACCAAATAATGACCAATTATACCAAATAATGACCAAACACTTTGTTTCCTTCTGCCAACACTTAAAGCCGTTCTGACTCTGAGGAAACCAGGTGATGCAGAGTTCCAGCTGTTATTTTGTCCCATTCTTCCTTAAACAGGTCTTAAGGTGTGCAGCAGTGCGGGGGGGTGGTTGTATGTGTTGATTTTCAGCCTTTACTCATTCTGTCAACCCCATAAACAGACTAAACTGATCAGTTTTACATGTTATAACATTCCTAAAAGGCTTAAAATTTTGTTCTGGTGATGATTGGGCTTCATATTCACAAAGCATCTTCGGGGAAATAATTGAGATTTTTTCCTTGCGGAATGAGTCGATTTGTCAGGAAAAGCTTGTAATACATGAACGAATCAGCCCAAGTACCGAGTACGGACGCTGTCACTCGATACGAGACCAGGTCGGTGTGTTAAAGCGAGCTGGGACAGCGAGCTGAGGCTTTATTTTACAGGCCCCCCAATAATCAACACTGTTTGTTTTCCAGCTCAGTTCCTGCATTCATTCCTGTATTATGTGGCAGGCATAGAGTCAAATAATGTGAAGTTATCCCACATTTTGTGTAGTGTCATAGTCAACCTCCTGTGATAGTAACCCCCCCTGACCAAATTACACCAAATAATGTCCGAATTACACCAAATAATGATCAAATTATACCAAATAATGATCAAATTATACCAAATAATGACCAAATATACCAAATAATGACCAAATTACACCAAATAATGATCAAATATACCAAATAATGACCAAATTACACCAAATAATGATCAAATTATACCAAATAATGACCAAATATACCAAATAATGACCAACTTATACCAAATAATGACCAAATATACCAAATAATGACCAAATTATACCAAATAATGACCAAACACTTTGTTTCCTTCTGCCAACACTTAAAGCCGTTCTGACTCTGAGGAAACCAGGTGATGCAGAGTTCCAGCTGTTATTTTGTCCCATTCTTCCTGCAAACAGGTCTGAATACCAATAATGACCAAATTACACCAAATAATGTCTGAATTACACCAAATAATGTCTGAATTACACCAAATAATGATCAAAATATACCAAATAATGATCAAAATATACCAAATAATGACCGAATTACACCAAATAACGATCAAAATATACCAAATAATGATCAAATATACCAAATAATGACCAAATATACCAAATAATGACCAAATATACCAAATAATGACCGAATTACACCAAATAATGACCAAACACTTTGTTTCCTTCTGCCAACACTTAAAGCCGTTCTGACTCTGAGGAAACCAGGTGATGCAGAGTTCCAGCTGTTATTTTGTCCCATTCCTCCTTAAACAGGTCTTAAGGTGTGCAGCAGTGCGGGGGGGTGGTTGTATGTGTTGATTTTCAGCCTTTATTCATTCTGTCAACCCCATAAACAGACTAAACTGATCAGTTTTACATGTTATAACATTCCTAAAAGGCTTAAAATTTTGTTCTGGTGATGATTGGGCTTCATATTCACAAAGCATCTTCGGGGAAATAATTGAGATTTTTTCCTTGCGGAATGAGTCGATTTGTCAGGAAAAGCTTGTAATACATGAACGAATCAGCCCAAGTACCGAGTACGGACGCTGTCACTCGATACGAGACCAGGTCGGTGTGTTAAAGCGAGCTGGGACAGCGAGCTGAGGCTTTATTTTACAGGCCCCCCAATAATCAACACTGTTTGTTTTCCAGCTCAGTTCCTGCATTCATTCCTGTATTATGTGGCAGGCATAGAGTCAAATAATGTGAAGTTATCCCACATTTTGTGTATTTGTCATAGTCAACCTCCTGTGATAGTAACCCCCCCCTGACCAAATTACACCAAATAATGACCAAATTACACCAAATAATGATCAAATTATACCAAATAATGACCAAATATACCAAATAATGACCAAATATACCAAATAATGATCAAATTATACCAAATAATGACCAAATATACCAAATAATGACCAAATTACACCAAATAATGATCAAATTATACCAAATAATGACCAAATTACACCAAATAATGATCAAATTATACCAAATAATGACCAAATATACCAAATAATGACCAAATTACACCAAATAATGATCAAATTATACCAAATAATGACCAAATATACCAAATAATGACCAAATATACCAAATAATGACCAAATATACCAAATAATGATCAAATTATACCAAATAATGACCAAATATACCAAATAATGACCAAATTACACCAAATAATGATCAAATTATACCAAATAATGACCAAATTACACCAAATAATGATCAAATTATACCAAATAATGACCAAATATACCAAATAATGACCAAATATACCAAATAATGATCAAATTATACCAAATAATGACCAAATATACCAAATAATGACCAAATTACACCAAATAATGATCAAATTATACCAAATAATGACCAAATATACCAAATAATGACCAAATTACACCAAATAATGATCAAATTATACCAAATAATGACCAAATATACCAAATAATGACCAAATATACCAAATAATGACCAACTTATACCAAATAATGACCAACTTATACCAAATAATGACCAAATATACCAAATAATGATCAAATTATACCAAATAATGATCAAATTATACCAAATAATGATCAAATTATACCAAATAATGACCAAATTACACCAAATAATGACCAAATTACACCAAATAATGATCAAATTATACCAAATAATGACCAAATATACCAAATAATGACCAAATATATAGTTATATAGTATATATAGTCATTAAACTACTGTAGATAGTCGAGTAAAACCGTACTCAGCTTCAAATAACATGTTTGGGGCTTTATGGAGGCTATGGAAAGACAAAATGAACGTTTTTAGGCCTCGTTTTACTCTCTGAAGCTAAACACTGAACTAAATTTGTTTTCCTGTTGCAGTTATTTCATGATTTGTGTGCAGCGAAGGAAGCTTTTCAGTTCCTGGGTTTTAGAGGGTCTCCAGAACAATGATTCTTCCCATGGGTTCCTCACATAATCAACTGTAATAAGCCTCTAACGCGGCCCATGTGCTGCTATTCGAGAAGCTTTGTAGGACACAGACTTACTGGGGAGTTATATGCAGGCGGGGGTCTTCCTGGATAAACAAAAGACATCAGTCACTGTTAAATGTCCCGAACAAACATCTGGAAGGACTGCAGCTGGTTTAGAAACGCACAAAATATCTAAAAATAAGGAATAACCCAGTTCCTCCTGAAGGACTCTTCTCCCAGACTGGCTTCAGGTCTTGTTCTTGTGCTCAGAAATGAACTTAAAGCTCCTCTGAGGCTCTAAATGTCTGCATGTTCTTCTCCCCTTTCTGCAGTTCCTGGGCGGCACCATGATCATCATCATCGGTGGGATCATCGTGGCCTCCGTGCTCGTCTTCATCTTCATCCTCCTGATGAAGTACAAGCTGCACAGTAACCACTACAAGCAGAAAGCTGCCGCACGCCACGCCAACGTCTGCTCCCAGACCAACGGAGGAGGAGGGGGCGGAGCCAACATCCTGGCCCTGCCTCCATCCTCCTCCTCAGCGGGACAAGGTGGGCGAGGGAAAACAAAGCCGCTGCGCCTCCTTGCTCTCTGCCTCTAACATCTGACTCCATTTTTGTTTCCCAGGTGGAGGCGTGAATAAAAACTCTCAGCCATCGTCATCAGAGGGGATGGGAGGAGCTTCTCTTCGGGGGACGACTGTCGTGGATTTAAATCCCACTCGGGACGACGATGCCATTTCCCAATAACACACAAGAAACAGTCGATGAAGCCCCACCGAACTCTAATACTCCACCTTCTCCCCTTTTGTTCAGTTTTTTGTTTTGTTGCTGGTGCCTGGAGCCAAACTCCACTTTCCTGTGAGGAGCAGCTCCTGACATCGGTGAGTAACAGGAAGTAGGATAAATCAATCAGAGCAGAGAGAGCAGGAGGCGGGTCAGAAAATAAAGATGAAAGAAACAAGCATTTACTTTGACTTTTATCTCATTTAAGCAGACAGTATGAACCGAGGATTTTTCAGGTTTTGTCTCAACATTATAAAAAAGGTCCATCAGTGAACCTTTTCCCACTTTGTTTCCAACACTTAAAGCCGTTCTGACTCTGAGGAAACCAGGTGATGCAGAGTTCCAGCTGTTATTTTGTCCCATTCTTCCTGCAAACAGGTCTGAATACCAATAATGACCAAATTACACCAAATAATGATCAAAATATACCAAATAATGACCAAATATACCAAATAATGACTGAATTACACCAAATAATGATCAAATTATACCAAATAATGATCAAAATATACCAAATAATGACCGAATTACACCAAATAATGACCAAATTATACCAAATAATGACCAAATATACCAAATAATGACTGAATTACACCAAATAATGATCAAATTATACCAAATAATGATCAAATTACACCAAATAATGACCGAATTATACCAAATAATGACCAAGCACTTTGTTTCCTTCTGCCAACACTTAAAGCCGTTCTGACTCTGAGGAAACCAGGTGATGCAGAGTTCCAGCTGTTATTTTGTCCCATTCCTCCTTAAACAGGTCTGAATACCAATAATGACCAAATTACACCAAATAATGTCCGAATTACACCAAATAATGACCAAATTACACCAAATAATGACCCAATTACACCAAATAATGACCCAATTACAGCAAATAATGACCCAATTACACCAAATAATGACCAAATTATACCAAATAATGATCAAAATATACCAAATAATGACCAAATATACCAAATTATACCAAATAATGACCAAATAATGACCAAATATACCAAATAATGACCAAATTATACCAAATAATGACCAAATTATACCAAATAATGACCAAGCACTTTGTTTCCTTCTGCCAACACTTAAAGCCGTTCTGACTCTGAGGAAACCAGGTGATGCAGAGTTCCAGCTGTTATTTTGTCCCATTCTTCCTTAAACAGGTCTTAAGGTGTGCAGCAGTGCGGGGGGGTGGTTGTATGTGTTGATTTTCAGCCTTTTCTCATTCTGTCAACCCCATAAACAGACTAAACTGATCAGATTTACATGTTATAACATTCCTAAAAAGCTTAAAATAACTTTTACAGCCACAAATTGGAAAAACTTGGGATAGTTTTCTGCAAAAGCAGATGAAGAAAACAGTTATTTTGATGTTTTCTCTTACTTTTACTTCCTGTCAGACAGTCTGAACTCAACAGATTTCCTGTTCAGCTTCATTTCATCTGTGAACAAACATCATTTCTACACCTCAGACCTGCAACATCCCATAAAAGATCAGAAAACAGTGAATCTTTTCCCACTTTGTTTCCTTCTGCCAACACTTAAAGCCGTTCTGACTCTGAGGAAACCAGGTGATGCAGAGTTCCAGCTGTTATTTTGTCCCATTCTTCCTGCAAACAGGTCTGAATACCAATAATGACCAAATTACACCAAATAATGATCAAAATATACCAAATAATGACCAAATATACCAAATAATGATCAAAATATACCAAATAATGACCGAATTACACCAAATAATGATCAAAATATACCAAATAATGACCAAATATACCAAATAATGATCAAAATATACCAAATAATGACCGAATTACACCAAATAATGATCAAAATATACCAAATAATGATCAAAATATACCAAATAATGATCAAAATATACCAAATAATGACCGAATTACACCAAATAATGATCAAAATATACCAAATAATGACCAAATATACCAAATAATGATCAAAATATACCAAATAATGACCGAATTACACCAAATAATGATCAAAATATACCAAATAATGACCAAATATACCAAATAATGATCAAAATATACCAAATAATGACCGAATTACACCAAATAATGATCAAAATATACCAAATAATGATCAAAATATACCAAATAATGATTAAAATATACCAAATAATGACCAAATTACACCAAATAATGACCATATTACACCAAATAATGTCCGAATTACACCAAATAATGACCAAATTATACCAAATAATGTCCGAATTACACCAAATAATGACCAGATATACCAAATAATGACCAAATTATACCAAATAATGACCAAACACTTTGTTTCCTTCTGCCAACACTTAAAGCCGTTCTGACTCTGAGGAAACCAGGTGATGCAGAGTTCCAGCTGTTATTTTGTCCCATTCTTCCTTAAACAGGTCTTAAGGTGTGCAGCAGTGCGGGGGGGCGGTTGTATGTGTTGATTTTCAGCCTTTACTCATTCTGTCAACCCCATAAACAGACTAAACTGATCAGTTTTACATGTTATAACATTCCTAAAAGGCTTAGAATAACTTTCACAGCCACAAATTGGAAAAACTTGGGATAGTTTTCTGCAAAAACAGTTATTGTGATGTTTTCTCTTACTGTTACCATGGTTTCTGGCACCAGCGCGCTGTTTGTGGTTCTGTTGGGTTCATATCGGGGCCTCACAGTCAGCAGGACCAACAGCCTGCTGGCGCCTCAGGGCAGTTTTTCTGCTTGTGGATCAGATTGAACCCTTTTTTCTGACCTGCTTTTATTTGACACTGAGAACAAACCAAGCCACACTTTATTACTTTCTTTGTCTTGCTCTCTCTCTGTATCACTTCCTGTTGCCTTCCCAATAACGGCTTCAGTGTCCGGCCTCTCTCCCTCCCCCCCTCTGCTCCTTCCTTTGATTTTAATGACTGGTTTTGATTTCCTTCCTTTCTCCTCTCCACTGCCTTCATTCTGCAGCTTTGTTTGTCTGCTTTTCTTCATCACAGCTTCCTTCTTATCTTGTGATATTTGTGCCGCTAAAGTCACTCCAGAATTGAGACGTGTACCTTGTCTCCAGACATCCTTCAAAGCCCGGGAGGATCCTCTTTCTTTCATCTCCGTTGCATTTGAAATGTTGGTCGTGTGGTTAAATGAATGATCAATCAGTGGAAGGTGGCTCTAAGACTAACAGGATTAGCATCTCCAGTACACTCACAGTTTGGCAGAATCATCCTCCTCCATATTTCATGGCAGTTTGAAATGTGTCCAACTTCTGGATGAAAAAGTCTTCCACCTCGGACTTTTCCCTGTGGGTCAAAACTTAGATCAACTTACAATTGATTAGCAAGAAAAATACTAATATTTAAAGTCAGGTGGACATTCTCAACGTGTTTAGAGAAGTTTAAATGGCAGTAAATCGTCCTTCCATCTCATCTCACTTTACTGTCGATGCTGCTGTTAAACTCTGTTAAAAGTTAGCTTTATTAGCAGCTCTAATGTATCCAGTATCATGGCAGAAAGAAAGTACACCCTCTTCCACATTCAGGTTTTATGTATCGAGACTTGATAAAGAATTAATGAATAAATTAATAACAATCAATGAATAAGAAACTATTCAAACAGCAACACATAACATATCACACTGTGTCATTGTTTATTGAGCAAAAACTGAGTTAAAACACAGAAGCGGTGTGTGAAAAACTAAGTGAACCCTTAGTGAAGAAGCAGCCTAGAGCATGTTAAAGGTTAAAGGTCACCCCAAGGTGAAGAAGCCCAGAGCTACATCTCAGACTCTACAGGCCTCAGTTAGCATGCTAAAGGTTAAAGGTCACCCCAAGGTGAAAAAGCCCAGAGCTACATCTCAGACTCTACAGGCCTCAGTTAGCATGTTAAAGGTTAAAGGTCACCCCAAGGTGAAAAAGCCCAGAGCTACATCTCAGACTCTACAGGCCTCAGTTAGCATGCTAAAGGTTAAAGGTCATACATCTCAGACTCTACAGGCCTCAGTTAGCATGTTAAAGGTTAAAGGTCACCCCAAGGTGAAAAAGCCCAGAGCTACATCTCAGACTCTACAGGCCTCAGTTAGCATGCTAAAGGTTAAAGGTCACCCCAAGGTGAAAAAGCCCAGAGCTACATCTCAGACTCTCCAGGCCTCAGTTAGCATGCTAAAGGTTAAAGGTCATGACAGCACAGTTAGAAAAAGACTGAACAAGGATGGCTTGTTTGGAAGGGCTGCAGGAGAAAGCCTCTTCTCTCTAAAAGAACATGGCAGCACAGCTTAGGTTTGCAAAGCTGCATCTGAACAAAGCTCAAGACTTCTGGAACAAAGTCCTTTGGACAGACCAGAGCAAAGTGGAGATGTTTGGTCCTAATGCACAGCAGCACGTTTGGAGGAAACCAAACACAGCATATCAGCACAAACACCTCATACCAGCTGTCAAGCACGGTGGTGGAGGGCTGATGATCTGGGCTGGTTCTGCAGCCACAGGACCTGGGCACCTTGCAGTCATTGAGTCCACCATGAACTCCTCTGGATACCAAAGTATTCTAGAGTCAGATATGAGGCCATCTGTCCCACAGCTAAAGCTGGGCTGAAACTGGCTCATCAACAGGACAAAGATCCCAAACACAGCAGCAGATCTACAGCAGAATGTGGGAAAAAGAGAAGAATCAAGGTGTTGCAATGGTCCAGTCAGAGTCCAGACCGGAGCACCGTTCTGCAGCATTTGGTCCAGACTTATCCAGCCACCTTTCTGGTAATAACTCTGGAAAATGACCAAATAAGACGCGTGAATAATAACGTAATAAATCGAGCTGCTGCTTTCTACTCTTCCTTCTGGCCAGTATGTTTCTTTCCACTTTTACTGCTGCAGAAACGTCCAAATGCATGAGCTATTTGAGCTACTGATATCAGCACAAAGCAGTGATGGTTCGGGCTGAGCTGGAAGGTGAACACAGAACATCTCTGCTTGTTTTGAGCTCTGCTATGAAGCAGGGGGTCGGATATCCCCATGAAACACAGGAAAAAAGGTCATTCCTGCACACTCTCCACTTCTGTGGTGACTTATTTATGTTGTTTATCAGATCTTTTCCTTCATTTAGGCCTCAGCCACCACTTTTTCTATAGTGATGTCCTGTGTTTTCACTTGAAAACTCATCATTTCATTTACATTTCTGCTGCTTTTCTGAACATATTTGGGTTTTATATAATGACTCCTCTCCTCGCCTTTCCTCTTTCTCTCAGTACACTTCTTCTTATCTCTCCTGTTTCACGATGAGTTCCTGCTCTCATCTATGATCTCTCTCTTTCCAGCTCAGTCACAAGGATAATATGTTGGCATTTTACGCCTCTTGAAGCCACTAAATGTCACAAGGTTGTTGAAATTCTATGTTTGGTGCCATATCCGGGAGGTTTTTCTCTTAATTTGTAGATTTGCAGTTGAAATGACACCAGTTTTACATATTTTTTGTGCCCTAAAGACTCCAGCTGTGATCTTAAAACACAGAAGCAGTCTTTAACCTTCGCTTTTTGGTATTTTCTCTTTCTCTGCATCATCCACATTTCACCCATCCCACTTCCAGCTTCTTACAGCCTATTTTTATTCACTGATCTGATCGTCTCTCCTTTGCTGCTGAACATGCACTCTCACACATCCGTGCACTCAAAGAAGCTGCTGGACACGCCTCCTCCTCGGTCTTAATGAGCTGAGCTGGTTTTGATGGTCACAGCATCCCCTAAAATAGCATCAGACTCTCCTGTCAGAGACGCCCAAACGCAGCTTTTTTCTTCTTGAAGCTTCATCAGATCCACGTCTGTTCTTGACATTTTGATTGTCTTTACGGTGCGTTACAGTCTCGCATCGCGCATTGAAGTTATTTTAGCAGCTTTAAGCTCTTGTTAAAGTTCGGGAAAGACTCTCGGCGTCTTATACTGAGAAAGTAGATGAGCTGCAGCCTGAAACAGAAACTATGGATTGCATTAATTGTTAATGGAGCCACTGTATCCCTGTTTTTTGTGCTGTGGCAGCATAAACCCAATCCAACCCTCTGCTTGGAGGGATTCTACAGATATCTTGAGTTATTTAAACTGGGCTTTTCAGCCTAATTCACTGATAATATTCTGCAAATTCTACAGATTAGCACCACAGTCGGATAACACGATCATCCAGAGCAATACTCAGAGGAGGGAAACCGTCACGAGAGCATCGTGATTAGTTTTAGATACGAGGAAGTGACACACGGTTTGTAAACTGTGAGAAATTCAGCGTTAAATATCTGAATAATCTTCAGCATCTGCACAGAAACAGTCCCACCCTCCCACTTCCTGCCTCTGCAGATGGGCAGAAATCTTCACCATGCTTTTATTATCCGAGCCTGGCACGGAGCGGCGCCATGCCGGCGACTGAATGGTCTTTCCTGAGGCCGGCGGGCAGCCGCCTCACGCAGAGCCACAGTGCCACCTGGTGGCCAAACCGCGCACAGGGGCTTTTATTTTTATCCTCGTGTATCTGGGGAAAATAGAAAAGCTCTGTCATTCACAGGCATGCATTGAAACACACTTATTAAAGCTGGAGATACACAGTCTGGTGCTGGAGGTGCTGGAAGAGAAACAAACCAGACGGATGTCTGTCAACTGGAGAGGATTTCAAGCTAATGCCGTCTTTCCAGCAAGATTTAAAATGTACAATCACACATTCACGTCTTTACCTGTCAGCCACAGTGACAAAAAGACTTAATTCAATTGATTTCCTTCTAGAGGCACAGGTTTTCTGTGGTTTACATCCACAGCTTGACCATTAAATGAGCGTAAAATAGCTGCATTTTCCCTTCTGTTCCAGTTTCACTGGAGCTCCTTCAGGAAAGTGCAGCTGCTCCTGGTGACACCCAACGATGCCAACGCTGTTGACTTGGATAAAAATGTCTTATTAGAGGCCAGGAGGTGTTTTTGGCCGATGCTCTTCAGTTTCCACCTTTCATTTTCCTACTTCTGACCACACAAAACACGTTTTTTAGCCTTTACCACCTGCAGTTTCTGGTGAAACTGAGCTGAGATGACGGTCTGAACCTGAAGCTAAAGATAACTACACCATGATGCTGCCACCGCCGTGCCTCACTGTAGGCAGAGTTTAGCGTGTGATGAGCAGGTGGAATCGGATATTTTCCTCATGCTTTGAGGTTTCTGCAGCTGAGAAGATTATCTCATTACATACTCTGTGATTTGATGGCCAGCTTTAGGGGGAGTTTTGTTGATTACAAACTTTTTTTACTCCTCAGTTATTGAAGCAACCGAGCTCCTGGTGCTTTAAAAAGCAAGTTAACCTCCAGATCTTTGCTCTAACTGGTCTTAGAAGTCGTCCCGTTTCTGATTAGATAGGTAAGAAATGTCCTTAACTAACCCAAAAACATATCCGTGTTCAGAGGGTTCTTGGACTTTATGTGCAGGGTAAATTTTAGGCGTTTATCAGTGCAAACGGTGGTGTGTTTAACCTTTGTCCAGTCAATCGATTTACTGCAAGTGGACAAAACTCTTCAAACGTCTTGATGACAATTAGAGCCTTTTGTTAAGATGTCAAGATGTTCACAGAGTGAGGCGTTCGGTGCCATGAACTGCAGTGATATGGATAAAATTGGATAAAAATGGATAAAAATGCAGGAGAATCCAGTTTGTTAGATAGATTTTTATGATTTTAGATGATCTAAACCACATTTGGTGGTAAAACTTGAAGTGGGTGCACATGTTATTTATGCTACAGTTCAATTAATCTGACTTTATCGAACCTGGTTTACTGCTTATTTACTCTCAAGATTAAGATTAAGATCAGCTTTAATGTCATATATTAAACTCATCCAGGTTAACACACACTCATAGAGACAGATGTCATACATCTGGAGCAGTGGGCAGCCAATCAGAGCGTACGATGCCTTGCTCAAGGGCACCTCAGCCGTGACAAGTGGACTGAAATCCAGCTGTGGGAATCGAACCACCAACCTTCTGGTTATTGGACGACCACTTGAACCCCTGTGCCGATACGTTAAATTCAGTTTTATTCCAGTTTAGCTTCATGTAGGTCAGCGTAAAGTCTGTAGATGAGTGTTTAAACTGTCTTTAATGTTAAAAAGGTTAAAAAAGGCACCGATACGAGGTTACTGAAGCACTTTGTCAGTTTTATTCCATTTTAGCTTCATGTAGGTCAGTGTAAAGTCTGTAGATGAGTGTTTAAACTGTCTTTAATGTTAAAAATGTTAAAAAAGGCACCGATACGAGGTTACTGAAGCACTTTGTCAGTTTTATTCCATTTTAGCTTCATGTAGGTCAGCGTAAAGTCTGTAGATGAGTGTTTAAACTGTCTTTACATGTTAAAAAAGGCACCGATACGAGGTTACTGAAGCACTTTGTCAGTTTTATTCCATTTTAGCTTCATGTAGGTCAGCGTAAAGTCTGTAGGTGAGTGTTTAAACTGTCTTTACATGTTAAAAAAGGCACCGATACGAGGTTACTGAAGCACTTTGTCAGTTTTATTCCAGTTTAGCTTCATGTAGGTCAGCATAAAGTCTGTAGATGAGTGTTTAAACTGTCTTTAATGTTAAAAATGTTAAAAAAGGCACCGATACGAGGTTACTGAAGCACTTTGTCAGTTTTATTCCAGTTTAGCTTCATGTAGGTCAGTGTAAAGTCTGTAGATGAGTGTTTAAACTGTCTTTAATGTTAAAAATGTTAAAAAAGGCACCGATACGAGGTTACTGAAGCACTTTGTCAGTTTTATTCCATTTTAGCTTCATGTAGGTCAGCGTAAAGTCTGTAGATGAGTGTTTAAACTGTCTTTAATGTTAAAAAAGGCACCGATACGAGGTTACTGAAGCTCTTTGTCAGTTTTATTCCATTTTAGCTTCATGTAGGTCAACGTAAAGTCTGTAGATGAGTGTTTAAACTGTCTTTACATGTTAAAAATGTTAAAAAAGGCACCGATACGAGGTTACTGAAGCACTTTGTCAGTTTTATTCCATTTTAGCTTCATGTAGGTCAGCGTAAAGTCTGTAGATGAGTGTTTAAACTGTTTTTAATGTTAAAAATGTTAAAAAAAGAGCACAGATACGAGGTTACTGAAGCACTTTGTCAGTTTTATTCCAGTTTAGCTTCATGTAGGTCAGCGTAAAGTCTGTAGATGAGTGTTTAAACTGTCTTTAATGTTAAAAATGTTAAAAAAGGCACCGATACGAGGTTACTGAAGCACTTTGTCAGTTTTATTCCATTTTAGCTTCATGTAGGTCAGTGTAAAGTCTGTAGATGAGTGTTTAAACTGTCTTTACATGTTAAAAATGTTAAAAAAGGCACCGATACGAGGTTACTGAAGCACTTTGTCAGTTTTATTCCATTTTAGCTTCATGTAGGTCAGCGTAAAGTCTGTAGATGAGTGTTTAAACTGTCTTTAATGTTAAAAATGTTAAAAAAAGAGCACAGATACGAGGTTACTGAAGCACTTTGTCAGTTTTATTCCAGTTTAGCTTCATGTAGGTCAGCGTAAAGTCTGTAGATGAGTGTTTAAACTGTCTTTAATGTTAAAAATGTTAAAAAAGGCACTGATACGAGGTTACTGAAGCTCTTTGTCAGTTTTATTCCAGTTTAGCTTCATGTAGGTCAGTGTAAAGTCTGTAGATGAGTGTTTAAACTGTCTTTAATGTTAAAAAAGGCACCGATACGAGGTTACTGAAGCACTTTGTCAGTTTTATTCCATTTTAGCTTCATGTAGGTCAGCGTAAAGTCTGTAGATGAGTGTTTAAACTGTCTTTAATGTTAAAAAAGGCACCGATACGAGGTTACTGAAGCACTTTGTCAGTTTTATTCCAGTTTAGCTTCATGTAGGTCAGCGTAAAGTCTGTAGATGAGTGTTTAAACTGTCTTTAATGTTAAAAAAGGCACCGATACGAGGTTACTGAAGCACTTTGTCAGTTTTATTCCAGTTTAGCTTCATGTAGGTCAGCGTAAAGTCTGTAGATGAGTGTTTAAACTGTCTTTAATGTTAAAAAAGGCACCGATACGAGGTTACTGAAGCACTTTGTCAGTTTTATTCCAGTTTAGCTTCATGTAGGTCAGCGTAAAGTCTGTAGATGAGTGTTTAAACTGTCTTTAATGTTAAAAAAGGCACCGATACGAGGTTACTGAAGCACTTTGTCAGTTTTATTCCAGTTTAGCTTCATGTAGGTCAGCGTAAAGTCTGTAGATGAGTGTTTAAACTGTCTTTAATGTTAAAAAAGGCACCGATACGAGGTTACTGAAGCACTTTGTCAGTTTTATTCCAGTTTAGCTTCATGTAGGTCAGCGTAAAGTCTGTAGATGAGTGTTTAAACTGTCTTTACATGTTAAAAAAAGGCACCGATACGAGGTTACTGAAGCACTTTGTCAGTTTTATTCCATTTTAGCTTCATGTAGGTCAGCGTAAAGTCTGTAGATGAGTGTTTAAACTGTCTTTACATGTTAAAAATGTTAAAAAAAAGGCACCGATACGAGGTTACTGAAGCACTTTGTCAGTTTTATTCCATTTTAGCTTCATGTAGGTCAACGTAAAGTCTGTAGATGAGTGTTTAAACTGTCTTTAATGTTAAAAATGTTAAAAAAAGGCACCGATACGAGGTTACTGAAGCACTTTGTCAGTTTTATTCCAGTTTAGCTTCATGTAGGTCAGCGTAAAGTCTGTAGATGAGTGTTTAAACTGTCTTTACATGTTAAAAAAAGGCACCGATACGAGGTTACTGAAGCACTTTGTCAGTTTTATTCCATTTTAGCTTCATGTAGGTCAGCGTAAAGTCTGTAGATGAGTGTTTAAACTGTCTTTACATGTTAAAACTGTTAAAAAAGGCACCGATACGAGGTTACTGAAGCTCTTTGTCAGTTTTATTCCAGTTTAGCTTCATGTAGGTCAGTGTAAAGTCTGTAGATGAGTGTTTAAACTGTCTTTACATGTTAAAAATGTTAAAAAAGGCACCGATACGAGGTTACTGAAGCTCTTTGTCAGTTTTATTCCAGTTTAGCTTCATGTAGGTCAGTGTAAAGTCTGTAGATGAGTGTTTAAACTGTCTTTACATGTTTAAACTGTTAAAAAAGGCACCGATACGAGGTTACTGAAGCTCTTTGTCAGTTTTATTCCATTTTAGCTTCATGTAGGTCAGTGTAAAGTCTGTAGATGAGTGTTTAAACTGTCTTTACATGTTTAAACTGTTAAAAAAGGCACCGATACGAGGTTACTGAAGCTCTTTGTCAGTTTTATTCCATTTTAGCTTCATGTAGGTCAGCGTAAAGTCTGTAGATGAGTGTTTAAACTGTCTTTAATGTTAAAAAAGGCACCGATACGAGGTTACTGAAGCACTTTGTCAGTTTTATTCCAGTTTAGCTTCATGTAGGTCAGCGTAAAGTCTGTAGATGAGTGTTTAAACTGTCTTTACATGTTAAAAATGTTAAAAAAGGCACCGATACGAGGTTACTGAAGCACTTTGTCAGTTTTATTCCATTTTAGCTTCATGTAGGTCAACGTAAAGTCTGTAGATGAGTGTTTAAACTGTCTTTAATGTTAAAAAGGTTAAAAAAGGCACCGATACGAGGTTACTGAAGCACTTGGTCAGTTTTATTCCAGTTTAGCTTCATGTAGGTCAGTGTAAAGTCTGTAGATGAGTGTTTAAACTGTCTTTACATGTTAAAAAGGTTAAAAAAGGCACCGATACGAGGTTACTGAAGCACTTTGTCAGTTTTATTCCATTTTAGCTTCATGTAGGTCAGCGTAAAGTCTGTAGATGAGTGTTTAAACTGTCTTTACATGTTAAAACTGTTAAAAAAAGGCACCGATACGAGGTTACTGAAGCACTTTGTCAGTTTTATTCCAGTTTAGCTTCATGTAGGTCAGCGTAAAGTCTGTAGATGAGTGTTTAAACTGTCTTTAATGTTAAAAAAGGCACCGATACGAGGTTACTGAAGCTCTTTGTCAGTTTTATTCCATTTTAGCTTCATGTAGGTCAACGTAAAGTCTGTAGATGAGTGTTTAAACTGTCTTTACATGTTAAAAATGTTAAAAAAGGCACCGATACGAGGTTACTGAAGCACTTTGTCAGTTTTATTCCATTTTAGCTTCATGTAGGTCAGCGTAAAGTCTGTAGATGAGTGTTTAAACTGTTTTTAATGTTAAAAATGTTAAAAAAAGAGCACAGATACGAGGTTACTGAAGCACTTTGTCAGTTTTATTCCAGTTTAGCTTCATGTAGGTCAGCGTAAAGTCTGTAGATGAGTGTTTAAACTGTCTTTAATGTTAAAAATGTTAAAAAAGGCACCGATACGAGGTTACTGAAGCACTTTGTCAGTTTTATTCCATTTTAGCTTCATGTAGGTCAGTGTAAAGTCTGTAGATGAGTGTTTAAACTGTCTTTACATGTTAAAAATGTTAAAAAAGGCACCGATACGAGGTTACTGAAGCACTTTGTCAGTTTTATTCCATTTTAGCTTCATGTAGGTCAGCGTAAAGTCTGTAGATGAGTGTTTAAACTGTCTTTAATGTTAAAAATGTTAAAAAAAGAGCACAGATACGAGGTTACTGAAGCACTTTGTCAGTTTTATTCCAGTTTAGCTTCATGTAGGTCAGCGTAAAGTCTGTAGATGAGTGTTTAAACTGTCTTTAATGTTAAAAATGTTAAAAAAGGCACTGATACGAGGTTACTGAAGCACTTTGTCAGTTTTATTCCAGTTTAGCTTCATGTAGGTCAGCGTAAAGTCTGTAGATGAGTGTTTAAACTGTCTTTAATGTTAAAAAAGGCACCGATACGAGGTTACTGAAGCTCTTTGTCAGTTTTATTCCAGTTTAGCTTCATGTAGGTCAGCGTAAAGTCTGTAGATGAGTGTTTAAACTGTCTTTAATGTTAAAAAAGGCACCGATACGAGGTTACTGAAGCACTTTGTCAGTTTTATTCCAGTTTAGCTTCATGTAGGTCAGCGTAAAGTCTGTAGATGAGTGTTTAAACTGTCTTTAATGTTAAAAAAGGCACCGATACGAGGTTACTGAAGCACTTTGTCAGTTTTATTCCAGTTTAGCTTCATGTAGGTCAGCGTAAAGTCTGTAGATGAGTGTTTAAACTGTCTTTAATGTTAAAAAAGGCACCGATACGAGGTTACTGAAGCACTTTGTCAGTTTTATTCCAGTTTAGCTTCATGTAGGTCAGCGTAAAGTCTGTAGATGAGTGTTTAAACTGTCTTTACATGTTAAAAAAAGGCACCGATACGAGGTTACTGAAGCACTTTGTCAGTTTTATTCCATTTTAGCTTCATGTAGGTCAGCGTAAAGTCTGTAGATGAGTGTTTAAACTGTCTTTACATGTTAAAAATGTTAAAAAAAAGGCACCGATACGAGGTTACTGAAGCACTTTGTCAGTTTTATTCCATTTTAGCTTCATGTAGGTCAACGTAAAGTCTGTAGATGAGTGTTTAAACTGTCTTTAATGTTAAAAATGTTAAAAAAAGGCACCGATACGAGGTTACTGAAGCACTTTGTCAGTTTTATTCCAGTTTAGCTTCATGTAGGTCAGCGTAAAGTCTGTAGATGAGTGTTTAAACTGTCTTTACATGTTAAAAAAAGGCACCGATACGAGGTTACTGAAGCACTTTGTCAGTTTTATTCCATTTTAGCTTCATGTAGGTCAGCGTAAAGTCTGTAGATGAGTGTTTAAACTGTCTTTACATGTTAAAACTGTTAAAAAAGGCACCGATACGAGGTTACTGAAGCTCTTTGTCAGTTTTATTCCAGTTTAGCTTCATGTAGGTCAGTGTAAAGTCTGTAGATGAGTGTTTAAACTGTCTTTACATGTTTAAACTGTTAAAAAAGGCACCGATACGAGGTTACTGAAGCTCTTTGTCAGTTTTATTCCATTTTAGCTTCATGTAGGTCAGTGTAAAGTCTGTAGATGAGTGTTTAAACTGTCTTTACATGTTTAAACTGTTAAAAAAGGCACCGATACGAGGTTACTGAAGCTCTTTGTCAGTTTTATTCCAGTTTAGCTTCATGTAGGTCAGCGTAAAGTCTGTAGATGAGTGTTTAAACTGTCTTTAATGTTAAAAAAGGCACCGATACGAGGTTACTGAAGCACTTTGTCAGTTTTATTCCAGTTTAGCTTCATGTAGGTCAGCGTAAAGTCTGTAGATGAGTGTTTAAACTGTCTTTACATGTTAAAAATGTTAAAAAAGGCACCGATACGAGGTTACTGAAGCACTTTGTCAGTTTTATTCCATTTTAGCTTCATGTAGGTCAACGTAAAGTCTGTAGATGAGTGTTTAAACTGTCTTTAATGTTAAAAAGGTTAAAAAAGGCACCGATACGAGGTTACTGAAGCACTTTGTCAGTTTTATTCCAGTTTAGCTTCATGTAGGTCAGTGTAAAGTCTGTAGATGAGTGTTTAAACTGTCTTTACATGTTAAAAAGGTTAAAAAAGGCACCGATACGAGGTTACTGAAGCACTTTGTCAGTTTTATTCCATTTTAGCTTCATGTAGGTCAGCGTAAAGTCTGTAGATGAGTGTTTAAACTGTCTTTACATGTTAAAACTGTTAAAAAAAGGCACCGATACGAGGTTACTGAAGCACTTTGTCAGTTTTATTCCAGTTTAGCTTCATGTAGGTCAGCGTAAAGTCTGTAGATGAGTGTTTAAACTGTCTTTACATGTTAAAAATGTTAAAAAAGGCACCGATACGAGGTTACTGAAGCACTTTGTCAGTTTTATTCCATTTTAGCTTCATGTAGGTCAGCGTAAAGTCTGTAGATGAGTGTTTAAACTGTCTTTAATGTTAAAAAAGGCACCGATACGAGGTTACTGAAGCTCTTTGTCAGTTTTATTCCATTTTAGCTTCATGTAGGTCAGCGTAAAGTCTGTAGATGAGTGTTTAAACTGTCTTTAATGTTAAAAAAGGCACCGATACGAGGTTACTGAAGCACTTTGTCAGTTTTATTCCAGTTTAGCTTCATGTAGGTCAGCGTAAAGTCTGTAGATGAGTGTTTAAACTGTCTTTAATGTTAAAAAAGGCACCGATACGAGGTTACTGAAGCACTTTGTCAGTTTTATTCCAGTTTAGCTTCATGTAGGTCAGCGTAAAGTCTGTAGATGAGTGTTTAAACTGTCTTTACATGTTAAAAATGTTAAAAAAGGCACCGATACGAGGTTACTGAAGCACTTTGTCAGTTTTATTCCAGTTTAGCTTCATGTAGGTCAGTGTAAAGTCTGTAGATGAGTGTTTAAACTGTCTTTAATGTTAAAAAGGTTAAAAAAGGCACCGATACGAGGTTACTGAAGCACTTTGTCAGTTTTATTCCATTTTAGCTTCATGTAGGTCAGCGTAAAGTCTGTAGATGAGTGTTTAAACTGTCTTTACATGTTAAAACTGTTAAAAAAAGGCACCGATACGAGGTTACTGAAGCACTTTGTCAGTTTTATTCCAGTTTAGCTTCATGTAGGTCAGCGTAAAGTCTGTAGATGAGTGTTTAAACTGTCTTTACATGTTAAAAATGTTAAAAAAGGCACCGATACGAGGTTACTGAAGCACTTTGTCAGTTTTATTCCATTTTAGCTTCATGTAGGTCAGCGTAAAGTCTGTAGATGAGTGTTTAAACTGTCTTTAATGTTAAAAAAGGCACCGATACGAGGTTACTGAAGCACTTTGTCAGTTTTATTCACATCGTTTCCAATCTTAAAACACTTTAGAGATGCAGTCTAATTCAAATCAGCTGTCCTCCAATTCAATACAGATAATTGTAACTCAATTAAAATCCATTTGAATCTAATTCGGTAAAAATCCAATTTAGTTTAATTCGTATAATCGGCTCAGGAAACCAACTGATCGCATCAAATCTTCTTTGATTCGATCATCAGAGCAAAGCCAACTCTGCTGTTTGCTGATTCTGTCACAGGAGGCCGTTTGATGTAACTCACAGCATCACATTAGCAGTGGCTCAGAAACCCTAAAAAAGTCATTTAATCTCCATCTGAGTAAATCTGGAAAGTAAGCAGAAAGACGAGGTGACGAGGGCTGGGACAGACGGACAGACTGTGGGTTTAGAGCTGATGAAAGAGAGAAAAACAGCCAGAGAAAGACAGAAGGAAGGATTATGGACTTAAATTTAGTTTGTGGGACAGAGGAGGAAAGAAATAACAGTGGAGAGAAATGGAAAGAAACAAGTCTGAGAGCAGATCTGAGTCACTGAGCCCTCAAGACAGTTATTGACAAGAAAAGATGGAGGGATGAAGAGAGAGGTGGAGGATTTGGAGGAGATTGCACATGAAGAAGAAGAAGAAGAAGAAGAGCCTGTAAATAGACTGTTTGAGCCTCCAGAGAGCGGTCATCAGGCTGTTCATCCATCTTTCTGCAGAAGTTTGCATTGATTTATCACAGGATCTGTTTACTGGTTACAAGCCGTTTATATGCTGATGTTTGTCTGCTTTTTACATCATTTTAGAGCAGATCTGTGTGGGTGTTTGTCTGTAAATGAAAGACAATCCCTGTTACCAGAAAGACTGGAAGCTTTTCTAAATGTTCACTGGTTTGAAGCATCCAATGATGTCATGAACTGATGTTCATGAACCTGACCCAACATGCCCCCCAGCTCCTGGTGCAGGCCATGGTCATCTCCTGCCTTCACTACTGCAACGCTCTCCTAACTGGTCTCCTAACTGGTTTCCTAACTGCTCTCCTAACTGGTTTCCTAACTGGTCTCCTAACTGGTCTCCTAACTGGTTTCCTAACTGGTCTCCTAACTGGTCTCCTAACTGCTTTCCTAACTGCTTTCCTAACTGGTCTCCTAACTGGTCTCCTAACTGGTTTCCTAACTGCTCTCCTAACTGCTCTCCTAACTGGTCTCCTAACTGGTTTCCTAACTGCTCTCCTAACTGGTTTCCTAACTGGTCTCCTAACTGGTCTCCTAACTGCTTTCCTAACTGCTTTCCTAACTGGTCTCCTAACTGGTCTCCTAACTGGTTTCCTAACTGCTCTCCTAACTGCTCTCCTAACTGGTCTCCTAACTGGTTTCCTAACTGGTTTCCTAACTGGTCTCCTAACTGGTTTCCTAACTGGTCTCCTAACTGGTTTCCTAACTGGTTTCCTAACTGGTCTCCTAACTGGTCTCCTAACTGGTTTCCTAACTGCTCTCCTAACTGGTCTCCTAACTGGTCTCCTAACTGGTTTCCTAACTGGTCTCCTAACTGGTTTCCTAACTGGTTTCCTAACTGGTCTCCTAACTGGTTTCCTAACTGGTCTCCTAACTGGTTTCCTAACTGGTCTCCTAACTGGTCTCCTAACTGGTCTCCTAACTGGTTTCCTAACTGGTCTCCTAACTGGTTTCCTAACTGGTCTCCTAACTGGTCTCCTAACTGGTTTCCTAACTGGTTTCCTAACTTGTCTCCTAACTTGTCTCCTAACTGGTTTCCTAACTGGTCTCCTAACTGGTCTCCAGCCTGTGAAACCTCTGCAGATGGTCCAGAACGCGGCGGTGCGTCTGGTCTTGGATCAGCCTAAAAGAACACGTCCCCCCTCTGTTCATTGAGCTCCTCTGGCTGCCCTTAGCATCAGATCCAAGTCCCTGATGTTAGCTACAAAGAGCTTAATGGAGCGGCTCCATCTACTTGAAGGCTCTTGCAAAGGCTTCTGTCCCAACTGGGTCCCTCCGTTGGTCCCAGGATTGTCGTCTAGCAGCTCCTACACCACGCCTAAGACAATCCAAACTCTGTTCATGTGTCGTCCCACGATGGTGGAATGACCTACCGAGCGCTACCAGAACAGGGGCGTCCCTGTCTATCTTCAAGAAGCTCCTGAAAACCCAGCTCTTCAGAGAGCATCTCCTATCCCAGCACTTACCTTGTACTTCCCTCCCCCCTCTATCTCTGCTCTTTATCTTTCTGCTCTTCCTTCTATGCCTGCACCCTATCTCTACTCTGTCCCCTCTGACAGAGTCGGACTCCTGGGTTCCTTCTATGTAGCTTATTGTTAGCTTTTTATAAAGCTGTTATATCTTCATTTGTAAGTCTCTGTGGATAAAAGCGTCTGATAAATACAGAAACATCATACCTGATTTTTATCCGTTAGTCATGTTTCTGCTGTCCTTAGCATGGTAGCAATGTGAGTTTAACCTTATAATATAATCTTATAACTTACAGCCTGCCGCCCTGAAACAGATGACACCAAACCAACTTTGTCAGGAGAAACGTTGGAATTTCGATTTCTCAATTTTCATTAGTTGGACTCATTTGGAATTGAATGTATTTGATTTTGTTGGAATATGATCGTATTACAATGACTTATAATTGGCTTGAATTGGACTGAATCCTATAAGTACCTTGAGATTACATTCATCAAATTACACTGGCTAGATAAAACTGATTTGAAATGTAATATTCATTCTCTTCAGAGAGCATCTCCTACCCTGTACCTTTGGATAAAAGCGTCTGCTGAATACAGAAACAACAGAAACATGAAATGGACCCGGTGCTGCTGCACCTAAAACCCTCCCGTAGCCTCAGCTTATTGTGCAGATCGGTCAGAACTTCTGCATTTGGCCACAAATTAAAGCTTTGAGCCTGACTAGATGAGTTCAGATTGTCAGAATGAGAATCCAGCTCCTGGAAAACGGCTTAAAAACAGCCGTGTTGACTGGTTTCAGCTGGAGTTGGACCTCTGAATGTGTTGATGTGACAGTCCAGAAGAGAGGAGTCGGTAAAAGTTTCAGTGCAACTCCTCAATAACACCTTCAGTTCTGCTTGTAAAAGCTGTCGGATTCTGTAGGATTTCTCCATCTCTCCGGGCTCCATTCATCAGTTTGTGACCAAAACAGCTCGGGGCCGGCTTTCCTTATGAGAAGAAGAATCAACAATAGCTCTTAGCTCTTAGCCTTCCTCCACTTGCTGCACTTTTTAATCTGATTTGTTGAAGTCTGCTGATGATGTTGAAAGCTTTATTTATTTATTTATTTATTTCCTCTCAGGTTAACACTCCATCAAACCGAGGCTTAAAAGTTCTGCTTATGGAGGATATCGCATCATCTCTTCACGAATAGGGAAAAGAGAAGAAAAGAGAAGAGAAGAAAGGGTTCTTCTGGTTTTCTCCTTTCGTCTCTTCTCTTTTCTTCTGGTTTTCCCCTTTCTTCTCTTCTCTTTTCTTCTGGTTTTCTCCTTTCGTCTCTTCTCTTTTCTTCTGGTTTTCCCCTTTCGTCTCTTCTCTTTTCTTCTCTTTTTCCCCTTTCGTCTCTTCTCTTTTCTTCTGGTTTTCCCCTATTCGTCTCTTCTCTTTTCTTCTGGTTTTCCCCTTTCGTCTCTTCTCTTTTCTTCTGGTTTTCTCCTTTCGTCTCTTCTCTTTTCTTCTCTTTTTCCCCTTTCGTCTCTTCTCTTTTCTTCTGGTTTTCCCCTTTCGTCTCTTCTCTTTTCTTCTGGTTTTCCCCTTTCGTCTCTTCTCTTTTCTTCTGGTTTTCCCCTTTCGTCTCTTCTCTTTTCTTCTGGTTTTCCCCTTTCGTCTCTTCTCTTTTCTTCTCTTTTCTTCTGGTTTTCCCCTTTCGTCTCTTCTCTTTTCTTCTCGTTTTCGCCTTTCTTCTCTTCTCTTTTCATCTCGTTTTCACCTTTCGTCTCTTCTGGTTTTCGCCTTTCGTCTCTTCTCTTTTCTTCTGGTTTTCTCCTTTCGTCTCTTCTCTTTTCTTCTGGTTTTCCCCTTTCGTCTCTTCTCTTTTCTTCTGGTTTTCCCCTTTCGTCTCTTCTCTTTTCTTCTGGTTTCCCCCTTTCGTCTCTTCTCTTTTCTTCTGGTTTTCCCCTTTCGTCTCTTCTCTTTTCTTCTCTTTCTCCCCTTTCGTCTCTTCTCTTTTCTTCTGGTTTCCCCCTTTCGTCTCTTCTCTTTTCTTCTGGTTTCCCCTTTCGTCTCTTCTCTTTTCTTCTCTTTCTCCCTCCCCTGTGGTTTCACTTTCTTTGATCTCATTTTCCTTCATAATTTCTCCTCTTCTTCATGCTTTCATCCTTCTATAGTTCCTCTCTCCTCACCCTCACCTTTGAATTCCTCTTCTCCTCCTCTTCCTTCCTCTGATCTCTCCTTTTCTCTCCTCTTCATCATCATTCTACGAGCATCAGCTGCATTTCAGCAGCTTGACGGCCCAAAACTAAAGTCTCCAGCAGATCAACACCATGTGGTTTTAATTCAAATTTGAAGACAACCAAAGTCCATTTCTTTTGCCCTTTAAAGTTCACCAAAGTTCACCAGTCTTAAAAGTTCTGCTTACGGAGGATATCGCATCCAGAAACCATTTGAAACATTTAGCTTGTGTAAAACCACAACATGTGGGCCTAAACGGGTTCTGGCAGGTGGATTTGTTAGCTGAGACCAGCTCCTGGCCTCTGATTTCCTCTGGGACTGATGCAGGACTAATAATCTGAACCGGAACCCCTCCCTCTGTCATTTTAGTGTCTGTTTTGTGTGTTTTACAGGTTTCCTTACGCTCAGCTTCACAGCACTGGAGGGAGAAGAGGCAGGACAGGTGAGAGGCTCATTGTTTCTGTGCCAGAGGGGTGGAAACATGCTTTAACAGGGAGGCTGGATAAAGGGGGGTGCAGGGCAGCAGCCATTAGCAGCCTGCCTGCCTCTAAGTGCTCTGTAAATACCGCCTGGCCTTCGTAAACAACATTATTCCTCTTTATGGCTTCCTTATATTTGGCCTGATCCACTACAGTCTGCAGATTGTTCTCTCCTCCGTTACATAAGCAATCTGCTCCACTTCTCCTCATTTCTTCTTCCTCGCTTTACTTCATCATCACCTTCTGACTTGAGTCCTTTCTTTCTGCAGAACTCCCTCCTTCTTTCCCTCCTGTAAACTTCTTTCCTCTTCTCTTTTCTTCTCGTTTTCTCCTTTCGTCTCTTCTCTTTTCTTCTGGTTTTCTCCTTTCGTCTCTTCTCTTTTCTTCTGGTTTTTGCCTTTCGTCTCTTCTCTTTTCTTCTGGTTTTCCCCTTTCGTCTCTTCTCTTTTCTTCTGGTTTTCCCCTTTCGTCTCTTCTCTTTTCTTCTGGTTTTCCCCTTTCGTCTCTTCTCTTTTCTTCTGGTTTTCCCCTTTCGTCTCTTCTCTTTTCTTCTCGTTTTTGCCTTTCGTCTCTTCTCTTTTCTTCTGGTTTTCCCCTTTCGTCTCTTCTCTTTTCTTCTGGTTTTCTCCTTTCGTCTCTTCTCTTTTCTTCTGATTTTCCCCTTTCGTCTCTTCTCTTTTCTTCTCGTTTTCCCCTTTCGTCTCTTCTCTTTTCTTCTGGTTTTCTCCTTTCGTCTCTTCTCTTTTCTTCTGGTTTTCCCCTTTCGTCTCTTCTCTTTTCTTCTGATTTTCCCCTTTCGTCTCTTCTCTTTTCTTCTCGTTTTCCCCTTTCGTCTCTTCTCTTTTCTTCTGGTTTTCTCCTTTCGTCTCTTCTCTTTTCTTCTGGTTTTCCCCTTTCGTCTCTTTTCTTTTCTTCTGGTTTTCCCCTTTCGTCTCTTCTCTTTTCTTCTGGTTTTCTCCTTTCGTCTCTTCTCTTTTCTTCTGATTTTCCCCTTTCGTCTCTTCTCTTTTCTTCTCGTTTTCCCCTTTCGTCTCTTCTCTTTTCTTCTCTTTTTCCCCTTTCGTCTCTTCTCTTTTCTTCTCGTTTTCCCCTTTCGTCTCTTCTCTTTTCTTCTCGTTTTCCCCTTTCGTCTCTTCTGGTTTTCCCCTTTCGTCTCTTCTCTTTTCTTCTCGTTTTCCCCTTTCGTCTCTTCTCTTTTCTTCTCGTTTTCCCCTTTCGTCTCTTCTGGTTTTCCCCTTTCGTCTCTTCTCTTTTCTTCTGGTTTTCTCCTTTCGTCTCTTCTCTTTTCTTCTGGTTTTCCCCTTTCGTCTCTTCTCTTTTCTTCTCGTTTTCCCCTTTCGTCTCTTCTCTTTGCCACTACTGGTTATAAGTTGGGTCTAACTAAGAACTGCTTTGATTTTCCACATCCTCCCTCTGATGTACTCCGTTTACACAAAAATAACAACAGATTTCAGTGGTTTTTTTGCATTTTCCCTTTAAACTAACATCAGCCTAGTTTTTAAATGCTATTTAACTATTATACTCTGTTTTACCAGCTCTATAAACGTTAATAAAATGTTAATAAATTCAGCTGCAGACACTGTCTAAAGCTGCAGTAAACTGGAAACATTTGACAGCAGGAAAAGCACTGATTTTATGCTCTTCGACTTTTTTACAGCTCTTTTTTTTTTAGTGTTTGCTTAATTAAGCAGATTTAATGTGTCTAATCTTTGCTTTGGCCCAGCAAAGAGCTGCTGCTGTGGTTTTTCTGGGCTGCAGCCACAGATGAGATGAGCCAGAACTGCCTTCCATCGTGTCGTCTAGATTACGTTGGATTCATATTCGGACTGTGCATTTTTTATTTAAAATGTGGGAAAATAGTGATTTCAGTCAGTCAATAATCGCAGTATATTAACACTTTTAACATATGTTCTTAAAGCACCTTAAAGGGATGTTTTAAAACGCTCTTTTTAGCATGTTTATGTTGAGAAAGTAATAAAAATCTTTGTATTTTGCAGCTGAAAGCGGCAGAAAAAGCGACCACAAACACAAAGTAACCTGTACCCCTCTCCATCTCCTGTCTCCTTCAGGTGCCTCGTGGGTTAAACAGTCGCCTCCCTGCTGAGAGCACTGACGATCAGGTACTTGACCCACAAACTCACCCTAACTTCAGACGCCACCTCAGCCTCCTGTGGGCAGGATGCTTAGCCAACCTGTTAATATGCAAAGGTCTCAGCTTTGCCGCTGGGACGGACATGTTGGATGCAGGTCAGGCGCTGAACCCTGAAGTCGGCTCCTGTTTTGGTGCTTAAACCTTGGATCAGCACCCAGTGACCCGACAGAGCTCCAAGGGATATCTGCTGGATTCAGTCTCTGTTTTTGACTTGAAACTGAGTTCTTCTCCTGGATTATACCAACTGGATGGATTTGGATTTCTTCAGGATGTTCTCGTGGAGCGTGGCCGGCGCTGCTCTTCTCTCCCCCCTCGATACAGTCATATGCCAAAGGATTACAGTATTATGACAGCATTACAGCAGCAGGAGAGCACACCTCTTTATTATCTCTTAGCACTTAACGGGAAACTACATGTCGGGCCTTGGATTGAGAAACGAGCTCACTGTCAGCGTCTTGTCTCAAAGCATCGGTGATGAACAGTCGAACTAAACAGTGAACTTCTCTGGCACTTTAGTCATACAGATGTTTTCATGTCACCTTTTTGCCCCTCCCTCTCATGAACAACTGAATAGTATATTCTTCAGTATTACGACTGACTCTTCTGGCTGTGGATGACTGTAGATTATTTTGAAGTAATCGGTGTGTTTGCGTCCACCGTGGGTTGGTTCTCTCTGTGTTGGAGTATTTAAAAAAGAAAAAAAGAAAAAAAAGGTGTCCCGAGGACGAAGCCTTGAGGAACACCAGCGGCACAATTAAAGCACACACATGCAGCTCTGCATTTTGATGGTGAAATCTGACTCTAGAAAGCAGCTGAACACGCACGAAACACCGCTGAACACGATCATATGTGTTCCACTTATTTAAAGCTGGAAGTGGAGGCCGTTAAATGTGTGAAGTGGTTCCAAAAGATGGCCAGCAGAACTTGCGCTGTCCCTCCCCCGCCTCACCCTCCCTCCCCCTTTGCTGTTTGACAGTGTCCGTGTTTGTATGTGACATACACCTTCCAGTCTTTGATGGTTTGATACCCATGATTTACTTTGAATATTACAAAAACAACCACGATGAGGAGGAAAAAAAACACAACAACAGGCGGAGTGGGGATTTTATGCTTTCATAGATACAATTATGTGGATTTCTAATGAAATAAAAACGTATTTTTCTTGGAAAAAGTGGCGTTGTTATTCAGATTTCAACTTAACTTGGATACGAAATCATTGTATTTTCCTGTGACGACTGTTTTGAAACTGAAATGAATGTATTTTCCTTTTCAGCCTTTTTACTCTAAACACCCGAAGGTCTCTGGAGGTCGTCCTCTATTTCCTACTCAACGTTACCGTGGAAACAGCTGCTGTAGGAACCAGGCTCCACATGCGACCTATGGCCGATATTCATGTGATTTTAAATGATACAGACAATTTTACTGCCCCAAATCACAAAAAAAGTTGGGAAATTCTGAATCAAAATGCAGTGATTCTTACTTTTATGTTGGCTTTTAAATGATGGGGATGTTTTTTTTCTATGTACATTTTTACATTTCAAGCCTGCAACACTACAGGAGCAATTTAGTGCGAGGAATGAGGTAAAAATGAAGATTAATGATGTTTGAAGCAAGTGATTTTAACCCTGATCTGGTCCTAAATCAGCCTCCATGACAGGCTGTGAGGAGTAAAGATGTTCAGAGGAGCTCCAGTTTGTGTTTAAAACGATGTTCCTCAGAGAAAGACTGGAAGGGATCTGCATATTTCTGCCTCTACAGAGCAGAATATCATTAAAGCATTCAGGGAATCTGGAGGAGTTTCAGTGTAAAGGACGATGGAGCAAGCCTAAGCTGGACCCCGTGACCTCTGACCCCTCAGACGCTGCATCAAGAACCGTCATTCATCAGCAGCTGATAGAAGCACATGGACAAGGGATTACTGTGGAAACCTTTGTCCAGCACCACAATACAGAGTTCCATTCACAAGCTTTCACATATACTGATGGGTCTGACCACAGCACACGTTTCCACCGTGTGACGGTCCATCCCAGACGCCTCCGAGCCCAGAGAAGTGGACGAGGTTAACATCAGGCTTCTTTTCTGCACAGTAAAGCTTGTGAATGGAACTCTGTATTGTATGGTGTCCTGATAAGAAGTTATACTTCCTTTTTATCACAACGGCACATGAATACAGTGTATATATATAGATATATTTATAGATATATAGCTCTTAAACAAAACAAGCTAACCTTTTAAACCTTTATTCAAACAGGAAGTAAGACTTTGACGTGTTCAATCACTGATAATAAAGTCATGACCGAGAAAGGCAGCAGGTGATAACAACAATACAAAGAATGTAACAAATGTAATGAAATTAACTACAGAAATATCAGCATTCTACATAAAAAAAACTTAAGAAAGAAAAAAACAGAGACAAGAAACATCAATTATGACAAAGTTTCCTTCCAAAATGTTTATAATGAATAATAAACGCGTCACACCTAAAATGTTCCAGTTCACACATTAATCTGTTCCTGATTCAGTGATTTTATCTCACTTTAGTCACATTCTTTGTCTGCAGAAACCGACTGAACCAGGTGGAATATGAGAGCTTTCTTTCACCTGTAACCATCAGCAGCTGTGATGTCATCACAGTCACATGTTCTTCTTCATCTGAACCTAAAAGGCAGATCCTTCGCTACTCTCACCAGGAGGCTGAGGTCTCCTCCTCCAACCCGGTACCGGACCCATCAGCGCCATGGTTTATCTCTCTTTTCGGCTTCTGGAGCTTCTGGCCTCTCCTGACCTGAAAAGAGACGAGTTTTACTCTCACTACAGTAACTCCTCCAGCTGAAAACCCCGTGCATTACAGGTAGAATACCTTAGAGCGGTAGCAGAGGACGAGGATTGACAGCATCATACCCAGCAGGACCAGTCTGATGATGAAATCAGTCAGAGGGGCTGAAACAGGATTAAACGGATTACTGATGGCATCAAATGAATGAAAGAACACGTTCATGTTAAATTTAAATGTTGAAAAGCTGGAAATACAAATCCAATGAGTTCATTATTTCATCTACAGCAGAGAAACTTTATCAAAGGTCAGAATATTAGTTCACTTTGGATTTAATGGCAGCAACAGGCTTCATAAAGTTGGGTCTGGACCAAAAAGATGTTGAAAAAGTGAAAAAGTACTTTCAAGCAAAAGCTGGAGGAACACGTAACTAACCAGGTAACCCTGGCAACGGGTCACCAACATGATGAATGAACCCAGAAAGCAGCACGAGTTGAAGAGAAAAGGACAAGCCGGGACACCCAAAAGCAACCGTAAAAGCAAGGAGGGAACCAATGAGAAGGGGAACAGGTGTAGAAATGGAGCTGAAACTGAGAATAATGACCAGGAAAACAGTCCTGAGAACACGTAACTAACCAGGTAACCGTGGCAACGGGTCACCAACATGATGAAGGAACCCAGAAAGCAGCACGAGTTGAAGAGAAAAGGACAAGCCGGGACACCCAAAAGCAACCGTAAAAGCAAGGAGGGAACCAATGAGAAGGGAAACAGGTGTAGAAATGGAGCTGAAACTGAGAATAATGACCAGGAAAACAGTCCTGAGAACATGTAACTAACCAGGTAACCCTGGCAACGGGTCACTAACATGATGAATGAACCCAGAAAGCAGACGTGCAGCACGAGTTGAAGAGAAAAGGACAAGCCGGGACACCCAAAAGCAACCGTAAAAGCAAGGAGGGAACCAATGAGAAGGGAAACAGGTGTAGAAATGGAGCTGAAACTAAGAGTAATGACCAGGAAAACAGTCCTGAGAACACGTAACTAACCAGGTAACCCTGGCAACGGGTCACTAACATGATGAATGAACCCAGAAAGCAGCACGAGTTGAAGAGAAAAGGACAAGCCGGGACACCCAAAAGCAACCGTAAAAGCAAGGAGGGAACCAATGAGAAGGGAAACAGGTGTAGAAATGGAGCTGAAACTCAGAGTAATGACCAGGAAAACGGTCCTGAGAACATGTAACTAACCAGGTAACCCTGGCAACGGGTCACCAACATGATGAATGAACCCAGAAAGCAGACGTGCAGCACGAGTTTAATTGAAAAGGACAAGCCGGGACACCCAAAAGCAAGGAGGGAACCAATGAGAAGGGGAACAGGTGTAGAAATGGAGCTGAAACTGAGAATAATGACCAGGAAAACAGTCCTGAGAACATGTAACTAACCAGGTAACCCTGGCAACGGGTCACCAACATGATGAATGAACCCAGAAAGCAGCACGAGTTGAAGAGAAAAGGACAAGCCGGGACACCCAAAAGCAACCGTAAAAGCAAGGAGGGAAGCAATGAGAAGGGAAACAGGTGTAGAAATGGAGCTGAAACTGAGAATAATGACCAGGAAAACAGTCCTGAGAACACGTAACTAACCAGGTAACCCTGGCAACGGGTCACTAACATGATGAATGAACCCAGAAAGCAGCACGAGCTGAAGAGAAAAGGACAAGCCGGGACACCCAAAAGCAACCATAAAAGCAAGGAGGGAACCAATGAGAAGGGGAACAGGTGTAGAAATGGAGCTGAAACTAAGAATAATGACCAGGAAAACAGTCCTGAGAACATGTAACTAACCAGGTAACCCTGGCAACGGGTCACTAACATGATGAAGGAACCCAGAAAGCAGACGTGCAGCACGAGCTGAAGAGAAAAGGACAAGCCGGGACACCCAAAAGCAACCATAAAAGCAAGGAGGGAACCAATGAGAAGGGAAACAGGTGTAGAAATGGAGCTGAAACTAAGAATAATGACCAGGAAAACAGTCCTGAGAACATGTAACTAACCAGGTAACCCTGGCAACGGGTCACTAACATGATGAAGGAACCCAGAAAGCAGACGTGCAGCACGAGCTGAAGAGAAAAGGACAAGCCGGGACACCCAAAAGCAACCATAAAAGCAAGGAGGGAACCAATGAGAAGGGAAACAGGTGTAGAAATGGAGCTGAAACTGAGAATAATGACCAGGAAAACAGTCCTGAGAACACAGAACCAGGAGATTCCACTGTTTGTCACCTCCGACGGTGAGACGCAGCAGCTGGCTCGTGGAGGAGAAGTTATGGGAGAAGATGTGGAGGCGGTAGCTGCAGCTGTAGGTGCCTTGGTGGGTGTGGTCTGCAGCGGGGAACAGGAAGAGGGCGGAGTGATCGACAGCTGGCAGGATGTAGGTCTTCCTTATCCTGGAGGCGCTGAAGGTGAGCTGGAAGGACCCGCCTTGGTACTGTGGTTTGACGGAGCACGTGATGCCAAAACCTGAGCCTACGAGCACCTGAGAGCCCTGATTTGTGGCGTTGGAGACCCCGTAAGGGGAGTGGGAGAGGCTGATAGTTGGCTGAACCAGTAAATCTGGTGATAGAAAGGAAGAAATGAACACTTCTCTGAGGCTTTTCTCTGATTAAACATCTAAAACCTGACAGAAGCTTTACCTGAGCACGTCAGCTCAAGGCTGAATTCACTGTCCTCAGGATAAGACGCAGTGACGCACTCCTGCAGCGTGGCCGCTGCCCTCACACAGGAGGACTGGATCCACCACACGGGTCTCACTGGGGAGTCATCGGTCATTTCTGCTGACACAGCAGTACCACAGCCCAGCCTCGCACACACCCCAGCAGCTGGGTCCTGGTCCCACATGTAGTCCAGGTCAGCCACTGGCCTCCACTCCCCGAGGTTCTTCATCTCCAACATCCCAGCGCAGCGGCTGGCCCCCCCCTTCAACCTGAAATTGTCTTGATAAAAGCAGAGACGTGAAGTCACGAATAAAGGGAAAGAAACCGGCGTTCAGTCGGGCTGCAGCTCTACCTGAACAGGTGAGCCCGGCAGCCTGGCCAGGGCAGGCGTCCCTCGCTGTGCTGGAGCTGCTGCAGCTCAGGAGCTCGGCCTCGCTGCCCTCACAGTGGAACTCTTTGCTCCACGCCGGAGCCCCCGCCCCTCCATAACGCCCCCCTCGGAGGGCCGAAGGAGCCCCGCAGTTCAGCTGCCTGCAGACCACCTCTGCGTCCTGCTGGTCCAAGTCGTTCTCACACACCGGGGCCCACAGCTGCTGGGACCGCACCTCCAGCCTGCCAGAACACGAGTTCGACCCGTTCACCAGCCTCACGGAGTCTCAAAAGAAAGAAGAAACAATGAGCTGAACACCTTTGTGACGTAGCGAACCACCTCTCTGGGTTAAAATCATCTAAAAACAGCAGCCATGTTTGTTTATGAAGCTTCATTTCAACAGGCTGACATATAAGTTCGACCCGTTCACCAGCCTCACGGAGTCTGTGGGAGCAGAGGAAGACTTGAACATTTATCTTTTTATTACTCATTTTGAATAAATACACCAGGAAACATCATCGGAAATGCTCTCGAGGCTCTGCACACGTGCTTTCATGCAGTGGTTGACTTCTCTCAGAAACCCAAACTGCTGTTAGTGATCAGATTCTGAGAATTCAAACCTCAAACCTCGTGATTTCCATCATGATTACGCACCAGCAGTCCGGTGTGTGTCTAATCTGACTTGGTAAAGCTCTGAGGACTCATGCTGTCCAACTGTGTTTGCCTGGGATGGCGCAGCCCTGCTCTCTCTTTAAAAAGAACAACAACAGTATTTGAGCTCCTGATCTGGCTTTTAGGACAAATTTGAGGACTTTTAGAACTTTCTTTGCACCTGTAAGTCTGTAAAACTTTAACATCTGCCTTCATCTGACCCTCAGCATCTAATAAAATGAGCCCGGCGTCAGCTGAACACAACATGAGACACAACAGCATCCTCTTTCAGATTCAGATTCAGAGTAGAAACCTTCTTTGGTTCGGTTTAAAGAACAGGGTCGATGTGTCGGGCACATCATGAGGCTGAAAGTAGAGAAATGAGAGGAGCCTTTAGTGCACATATGACCAGAACACAAACTAAACCTGCAGATGACACGAAAGAGGAGGGAACCCATGTCTGCAGGCTGCCTGGATACTGAGCAGCCTGCAGTGAGTCTCTAATCTTATTAAAGATGTTAGGCTGTGTCTGATTCTGCCACCGGAGACCAGAGGTGGAGCAGTGGGAAAGGTCTCCAGCTGCATGTTCCTGGATGGTCAGAAAAGCTCAGCAGAGACACTGAGGAAGCCTTCGCTGCAAAGCTACTCCAGTCTGCTGCGTCGTGGCATGTTGTGGAAAGTGTTCTGCAGCAGAGCAGCCCTCAGAGAGTTAAAACTCCCCTCAGGTCTCCCTGAAGGACATCCACAGATTGTGCTGCCTTAACAGAACCCTCACAGGAGCAGTTCTCCCCCATCTCCCTCCTTTTCACTGTCATCTGGAAGGTGCCACTGAGCCCTTAAATGTTAGCTAAACCTGCAGGTTACTGCAGGCTGGAGGGGTTTATAACGTATATAAAGCGGTTTAGAACGTATATAAAGCGGTTTAGAACGTATATAAAGCGGTTTATAACGTATATAAAGCGGTTTATAACGTATATAAAGCGGTTTATAACGTATATAAAGCGGTTTATAACGTATATAAAGCGGTTTATAACGTATATAAAGCGGTTTATAACGTATATAAAGCGGTTTATAACGTATATAAAGCGGTTTAGAACGTATATAAAGCGGTTTAGAACGTATATAAAGCGGTTTAGAACGTATATAAAGCGGTTTAGAACGTATATAAAGCGGTTTAGAACGTATATAAAGCGGTTTAGAACGTATATAAAGCGGTTTAGAACGTATATAAAGCGGTTTATAACGTATATAAAGCGGTTTATAACGTATATAAAGCGGTTTATAACGTATATAAAGCGGTTTAGAACGTATATAAAGCGGTTTAGAACGTATATAAAGCGGTTTAGAACGTATATAAAGCGGTTTAGAACGTATATAAAGCGGTTTAGAACGTATATAAAGCGGTTTAGAACGTATATAAAGCGGTTTATAACGTATATAAAGCGGTTTATAACGTATATAAAGCGGTTTATAACGTATATAAAGCGGTTTATAACGTATATAAAGCGGTTTAGAACGTATATAAAGCGGTTTAGAACGTATATAAAGCGGTTTAGAACGTATATAAAGCGGTTTAGAACGTATATAAAGCGGTTTAGAACGTATATAAAGCGGTTTAGAACGTATATAAAGCGGTTTAGAACGTATATAAAGCGGTTTAGAACGTATATAAAGCGGTTTAGAACGTATATAAAGCGGTTTATAACGTATATAAAGCGGTTTATAACGTATATAAAGCGGTTTATAACGTATATAAAGCGGTTTAGAACGTATATAAAGCGGTTTAGAACGTATATAAAGCGGTTTAGAACGTATATAAAGCGGTTTAGAACGTATATAAAGCGGTTTAGAACGTATATAAAGCGGTTTAGAACGTATATAAAGCGGTTTATAACGTATATAAAGCGGTTTATAACGTATATAAAGCGGTTTATAACGTATATAAAGCGGTTTATAACGTATATAAAGCGGTTTAGAACGTATATAAAGCGGTTTAGAACGTATATAAAGCGGTTTAGAACGTATATAAAGCGGTTTATAACGTATATAAAGCGGTTTATAACGTATATAAAGCGGTTTATAACGTATGTAAAGCGGTTTATAACGTATGTAAAGCGGTTTATAACGTATATAAAGCGGTTTATAACGTATATAAAGCGGTTTAGAACGTATATAAAGCGGTTTGTAACGTATATAAAGCGGTTTATAACGTATATAAAGCGGTTTATAACGTATATAAAGCGGTTTATAACGTATATAAAGCGGTTTATAACGTATATAAAGCGGTTTATAACGTATATAAAGCGGTTTATAACGTATATAAAGCGGTTTAGAACGTATATAAAGCGGTTTAGAACGTATATAAAGCGGTTTAGAACGTATATAAAGCGGTTTATAACGTATATAAAGCGGTTTATAACGTATATAAAGCGGTTTATAACGTATATAAAGCGGTTTATAACGTATATAAAGCGGTTTAGAACGTATATAAAGCGGTTTAGAACGTATATAAAGCGGTTTATAACGTATATAAAGCGGTTTATAACGTATATAAAGAGGTTTATAACGTATATAAAGCGGTTTATAACGTATATAAAGCGGTTTATAACGTATATAAAGCGGTTTATAACGTATATAAAGAGGTTTATAACGTATATAAAGCGGTTTAGAACGTATATAAAGCGGTTTATAACGTATAAAAAGCAGTTTATAACGTATATAAAGTATATAATACTTCAGCTGATATGTTTCACATCTCTTCCATTCAACTCGCACTGGTATTGCTCTAGCTTTAGCTTTCTGGGTAATGCGTTACCTGAGCAGGTCATTTCTATCCTGGTGTCGCTCTGGGAATCCTGCACTGTCACACATTCCTTGAATGCAGCTTTAAGCTGAATGCAGGAGGAGTTGACCCACAGCACAGGTTCTTTGGCTTCATGCTCTCTGAACGTCATGAACACATAGGAGCCGCAGTCCAGCAGCTGGCATAACGCTCCCGTTTCCTTCACGCTCCACGCAAAGCCTCTGTTCATGACATGTTTCCAGTCTCCGTCGTGCTTCACCTGCAGTTTACCTGAGCAACGACTCGCTCCTCCCACCAACCGGACACTATCCCGGGGGTCTGAGTGAAATCAGGAGACTGATTAGAGAAGGGAGGGGGCACGGAACATCAGTCCACCTTAAATGAAAGCCGAAGCTCTACCTGAACAGGTGAGCCCGGCAGCCTGGCCAGGGCAGGCGTCCCTTGCTGTGCTGGAGCTGCTGCAGCTCAGGAGCTCGGCCTCGCTGCCCTCACAGTGGAACTCTTTGCTCCACGCCGGAGCCCCCGCCCCTCCATAACGCCCCCCTCGGAGCGCCGAAGGAGCCCCGCAGTTCAGCTGCCTGCAGACCACCTCTGCGTCCTGCTGGTCCAAGTCGTTCTCACACACCGGGGCCCACAGCTGCTGGGACCGCACCTCCAGCCTGCCAGAACACGAGTTCGACCCGTTCACCAGCCTCACGGAGTCTCAAAAGAAAGAAGAAACAATGAGCTGAACACCTTTGGGACGTAGCGAACCACATCTCTGGGTTCAAATCATCTAAAAACAGCAGCCATGTTTGTTTATGAAGCTTCATTTCAACAGGCTGACATATTAGTGCTTAATCTATGATTAATTAGAAAGAGTTTCTTGGCTGATTATTGACCCTGTTGATCCGTGGAATGACGCCTTTCCTGTTATATTATTAGTGTTAACTAACAGATTCATGCCAATAACAAAGAGCCTTTTACCTGAGCAGGTTATCTCTGTGGAACTGGAGGACTGCTTGAGCTTTTTGGGACACTTCAGTATTCCAGAGTCCCCACAGTCAGGAGTTAATCTCCAGATATCTCTTCCCGAGGTGCTCCTTTTTCTGGTTGACACGGCAGAGCCACAGTCCAGCTGTTGACACACCTCACCTGCAAACTCAAGGGTCCAGGAATCCGTGTACGCCGGTTTCCATTCCCCCCCCTGCCTCACCTCCAGCGTGCCGGCACACCTGCTGCTGCCTCCAACCAACCTCACGTCATCGGGTTCTGGGCAGAGACATCAGCATCAGCTCGTTTCCTGCTTTAAGGAATGATCAGAACTCTGCTTCCTGGAAGGTTTCGCTTTACCTGAGCAGGTGAGTCCAACAGCTTTGCCAGAATATTGTCTCACAGAGCTGTCACAGTCCAGGAGAGCCAGTTCGTGTCCTTTGCACCGGAACTCTTTGTTCAGCATGGTTTCAGAGTCTCCAAAGAGCGCCCCCTGCAGGACCAAAGGAGCCCCACAGTTCAGCTCCCTGCAGACCACCTCTGCATCCCGCTGGTAAAACCCAGCTTCACTCACTGAGGACCAGGACAGGTTAGATTTCACCTCCAGCCTGCCAGAACACGGGTCAGAACCATTCACCAGCCTGAGGGAGTCTGACACAGAGAGGAGCGGCTGTTAGTGTGGAAAACACCGAATTATTCTGCAGATAAAGGCCCAAAGCAGGTCTTAAGACCTGTGAAAGTCTGTCATTCCTCTGCAGAGAAGCAGAGAAACGACTCCTGAAGCCAAGCATTGACCCTCAAACATATCGATGGGAACCATAAACTCCTGTCTGTGGCCCACTTCTTTAATCAAGGGCCAGATGCATCAGTTTTCTGGCTAAAACAGGCAGACATGTGTCTCAGATGTACATCATGACCTTAAATAACCTTTGAAAGCCTGTGACTTCCACAGTTATTATTACACCCACATCACACTGAACAATATCTATGAAATAGTCTCTTTTGGGTACATTTTGTGGCCTTTTTTTGTCCATTTTCACCTCATATGGTGGTTAAATTGCTATAAAAATCAGTAATGCTGAAACAGTCGAGGTGCAAAGATTAACCGACACAAATTAGACCCTTATTGAAACGTTGAACATGGACCCATGGGTGCTTGGATCAGGTGGCCCGATTTTACCATTAAAATGCAGCTAAAAAAGGTGCAGCAGAGCCAAAGGCCGGATGCCCCGCTCAGAGCTGCTGATATTGATTGATATTGACATTGATATTAATCACTTTTTGCAACCACAGATGCAGTTTGGTGACGTAAAACGTAATTTTAACATCCATCGAGGGTGAAAGTGACGGCGCAGGCTACGGTTAGAGCTGAAAAAAGACACTTAAAGTACCAAAAAGTCTGCTCTTTTACCCAGGATGGCCATCTGAAAGTAGCTCAAACTGCTTTTTATTGTGTTCAGAAGAAATCAAACTCAGAAACAGAGCTTTGAAGTGACAGAGTACAAATACTTTGTTCATTTATTCAGCCAGAGCTCATTTCTTCACATACTGCCAGGAAAAAACTGAGTATAAATGCAGTTATTCACTGAAACATGATCAAACATGAACATAAACCCAGAATCTGAGGCAGAAACAGAGTTTTTTCTCAGTTCTCAGCAGCTTTAAAGTGAATCTCTGGTCTGAGCTCCTTTATTCTCCAACACAGCCTGAACCCTCTGAGACAAGCTTTCTGTCATTTCTTTAAGGAGTCTTCAGGAATAGTTCAGCAGGATTAAAGATGAAATATGTCTATTTGATGGAAATAATCGATTGTCTTTGTCTGCCTTTCCAAACTGTGACATCATCAAGACTTTAAATGAATGTCCACAACGAGATTTACTGAAATAAAGAAGTTAAATAATGTCTTCTTCTTCTTCCTGAGCTTCATATTCTCTTCTTTAAATCAGGGACACAGAAGGAAGTTGATGGCACTGACCTGAGCAGGTGATCTTTACAGTATAAGCTGGGATTTGATGGTGTTGAAAGACATTTAAAGAGTGGAAGACGGAAAGCTCAGGTGCATCAGAGCGAGCCGTGATTCTCTGGAGCGACACCACGGATCCACAGTCGAGCTGCCTGCACACGGCAGCGGCTGACGTCAGGTTCTGGACAAAGTTGAGAAGCACTTCATCCGCTGCTGTCCAGTTCCCCCGATCCTTCATCTCCAGCCTGCCGGCGCAGCGGCCGCCACCTTCAGCCAGCCTGACTTCACCTGGCAAAGCTGAGCAGACACACAAAAGCAGCAGTTTGAAGTGACTTCCAAACACCGATCCTCCTCATGGGATGTTCCTGGAGTTTACCTGCCATGTGTTCACCTGCCATGTGTTCACCTGCCATGTGTTTACCTGCCATGTGTTCACCTGCCATGTGTTCACCTGCCATGTGTTCACCTGCCATGTGTTCACCTGCCATGTGTTCACCTGCCATGTGTTTACCTGCCATGTGTTTATCTGCCATGTGTTCACCTGCCATGTGTTTACCTGCCATGTGTTTACCTGCCATGTGTTTACCTGCCATGTGTTTACCTGCCATGTGTTCACCTGCTGTGTTTACCTGCCGTGTGTTTAACTGCCATGTGTTTAACTGCCATGTGTTTACCTGCCATGTGTTCACCTGCCATGTGTTTAACTGCCATGTGTTCCCCTGCCATGTGTTCACCTGCCATGTGTTCACCTGCCATGTGTTCACCTGCCATGTGTTCACCTGCCATGTGTTCACCTGCTGTGTGTTTAACTGCCATGTGTTTACCTGCCATGTGTTCACCTGCCATGTGTTTACCTGCCATGTGTTCACCTGCCATGTGTTTACCTGCCATGTGTTCACCTGCCATGTGTTCACCTGCCATGTGTTTACCTGCCATGTGTTCACCTGCTGTGTTTACCTGCCGTGTGTTTAACTGCCATGTGTTTACCTGCCATGTGTTCACCTGCCATGTGTTTAACTGCCATGTGTTCCCCTGCCATGTGTTTACCTGCCATGTGTTTACCTGCCATGTGTTCACCTGCTGTGTTTACCTGCCGTGTGTTTAACTGCCATGTGTTTACCTGCCATGTGTTCACCTGCCATGTGTTTACCTGCCATGTGTTTACCTGCCATGTGTTCACCTGCTGTGTTTACCAGCCGTGTGTTTAACTGCCATGTGTTTACCTGCCATGTGTTCACCTGCCATGTGTTTAACTGCCATGTGTTCCCCTGCCATGTGTTCACCTGCCATGTGTTCACCTGCCATGTGTTCACCTGCCATGTGTTCACCTGCCATGTGTTCACCTGCCATGTGTTCACCTGCTGTGTGTTTAACTGCCATGTGTTTACCTGCCATGTGTTTACCTGCCATGTGTTCACCTGCCATGTGTTTACCTGCCATGTGTTCCCCTGCCTTGTGTTCACCTGCCATGTGTTCCCCTGCCATGTGTTCACCTGCCATGTGTTTACCTGCCATGTGTTCACCTGCCATGTGTTTACCTGCCATGTGTTTACCTGCCATGTGTTTCCTGCCATGTGTTCACCTGCCATGTGTTCACCTGCCATGTGTTCACCTGCCATGTGTTTACCTGCCATGTGTTCACCTGCCACGTGTTTCCTGCCATGTGTTCACCTGCCATGTGTTCACCTGCCATGTGTTCACCTGCCATGTGTTCACCTACCATGTGTTCACCTACCATGTGTTTACCTGCCATGTGTTCACCTACCATGTGTTCACCTGTCATGTGTTCACCTGCCATGTGTTCACCTGCCATGTGTTCACCTGCCATGTGTTCACCTGCCATGTGTTTAACTGCCATGTGTTTCCTGCCACGTGTTCACCTGCCACGTGTTTACCTGCCATTTGTTCACCTGCCATGTGTTTACCTGCCATGTGTTCACCTGCCATGTGTTTACCTGCCATGTGTTCCCCTGCCATGTGTTAACCTGCCATGTGTTTAACTGCCATGTGTTCCCCTGCCATGTGTTTAACTGCCATGTGTTCACCTGCCATGTGTTCACCTGCCATGTGTTCACCTGCCATGTGTTTACCTGCCATGTGTTTACCTGCCATGTGTTTACCTGCCATGTTTAACTGCCATGTGTTCACCTGCCATGTGTTTACCTGCCATGTGTTTAACTGCCATGTGTTTACCTGCCATGTGTTCACCTGCCATGTGTTCAGCCCGGAGTCCTGCGGAGAAAGCAGAGAGAGGATCAGATTCTGTCCTCAGAGGAGCTGCAGGTATCAGGACAGCTGCTCCCCTCAGGTGAGTCCTACCTGAGCCGCAGAGACACAGCAGCAGCAGGAGTGCTGTGCGATCCATCCTCTGTGTGTGGAGTACGCCACTTTCCTCATGAGGTCAGGCTTTATCAGCCCAGACCCGCCCTGTCACTTCCTGACAGACGCAGCGAAGCAAAACCCTGAAACAAGCCATCTCAGGTCTGAATTAAACATGTTCGGTCGCTGGAAGTCCTTTTATTCACCTGAAACACGTCATTTAGCTGATTTATTTCATCTAAAGGGTGGCTGTCTCTTAAATAAGTCAAATGAGTGCGTTTCTGCCGTAAAGAATATTAAGATCTGCCCCAGAGACGTCATCAAGTCGAGTTTAAAAAGAAGAGCGCAGCATTTAAAGCTTGTATCTCCTCTGCTTATAACCAAGTCAAATAGTTTGTAATAACTAAAGAGAGAGACAGAAAAGAGCAACTTCAGATCAGCAGTTTCCATCTTTTAATCACCGCATCGATCCCCTGTTTCCTGAAACAACAGCTGTTTCATTTGAAATGTTTTTAGGTTTTCTGGGAATCTGCAGGCAGAGCAATCAGATTTAAAGCTTCCGTGTGTTCACACCAGAAAACTGAGGGCTCTTATCTGAAGCTCTGCTTATCAGCCGCAGGTTTGTAGCATTACTGTTGACTTACTTTAACCTTTAAAGTGTCCTGATCAATAGTTCTGCAGCTTTCTGAAACCTTTAAAGTGTCCTGATCAACAGTTCTGCAGCTTTCTGAAACCTTTAAAGTGTCCTGATCAATAGTTCTGCAGCTTTCTGAAACCTTTAAAGTGTCCTGATCAACAGTTCTGCAGCTTTCTGAAACCTTTAAAGTGTCCTGATCAATAGTTCTGCAGCTTTCTGAAACCTTTAAAGTGTCCTGATCAACAGTTCTGCAGCTTTCTGAAACCTTTAAAGTGTCCTGATCAACAGTTCTGCAGCTTTCTGAAACCTTTAAAGTGTCCTGATCAACAGTTCTGCAGCTTTCTGAAACCTTTAAAGTGTCCTGATCAACAGTTCTGCAGCTTTCTGAAACCTTTAAAGTGTCCTGATCAACAGTTCTGCAGCTTTCTGAGACCTTTAAAGTGTCCTGATCAATAGTTCTGCAGCTTTCTGTAACCTTCAAAGTGTCCTGATCAACAGTTCTGCAGCTTTCTGAAGCCTTTAAAGTGTCCTGATCAATAGTTCTGCAGCTTTCTGAAACCATTAAAGTGTCCTGATCAACAGTTCTGCAGCTTTCTGAAATCTTTAAAGTGTCCTGATCAATAGTTCTGCAGCTTTCTGAAGCTTTAAAGTGTCCTGATCAATAGTTCTGCAGCTTTCTGAAACATTTAAAGTGTCCTGATCAACAGTTCTGCAGCTTTCTGAGACCTTTAAAGTGTCCTGATCAACATTTCTGCAGCTTTCTGAAACATTTAAAGTGTCCTGATCAACAGTTCTGCAGCTTTCTGAGACCTTTAAAGTGTCCTGATCAATAGTTCTGCAGCTTTCTGAAACCTTTAAAGTGTCCTGATCAACAGTTCTGCAGCTTTCTGTAACCTTCAAAGTGTCCTGATCAACAGTTCTGCAGCTTTCTGAAACCATTAAAGTGTCCTGATCAACAGTTCTGCAGCTTTCTGAGACCTTTAAAGTGTCCTGATCAATAGTTCTGCAGCTTTCTGAAACCTTTAAAGTGTCCTGATCAACAGTTCTGCAGCTTTCTGTAACCTTCAAAGTGTCCTGATCAACAGTTCTGCAGCTTTCTGAAACCATTAAAGTGTCCTGATCAACAGTTCTGCAGCTTTCTGAAACCTTTAAAGTGTCCTGATCAACAGTTCTGCAGCTTTCTGTAACCTTCAAAGTGTCCTGATCAACAGTTCTGCAGCTTTCTGAAACCATTAAAGTGTCCTGATCAACAGTTCTGCAGCTTTCTGAAACCTTTAAAGTGTCCTGATCAATAGTTCTGCAGCTTTCTGAAACCTTTAAAGTGTCCTGATCAACAGTTCTGCAGCTTTCTGAAACCTTTAAAGTGTCCTGATCAACAGTTCTGCAGCTTTCTGAAACCTTTAAAGTGTCCTGATCAACAGTTCTGCAGCTTTCTGAAACCTTTAAAGTGTCCTGATCAACAGTTCTGCAGCTTTCTGAAACCTTTAAAGTGTCCTGATCAATAGTTCTGCAGCTTTCTGTAACCTTTAAAGTGTCCTGATCAACAGTTCTGCAGCTTTCTGAAACCTTTAAAGTGTCCTGATCAATAGTTCTGCAGCTTTCTGTAACCTTTAAAGTGTCCTGATCAACAGTTCTGCAGCTTTCTGAAACCTTTAAAGTGTCCTGATCAACAGTTCTGCAGCTTTCTGAAACCTTTAAAGTGTCCTGATCAATAGTTCTGCAGCTTTCTGTAACCTTTAAAGTGTCCTGATCAACAGTTCTGCAGCTTTCTGAAACCTTTAAAGTGTCCTGATCAACAGTTCTGCAGCTTTCTGAAACCTTTAAAGTGTCCTGATCAACAGTTCTGCAGCTTTCTGAAACCTTTAAAGTGTCCTGATCAATAGTTCTGCAGCTTTCTGTAACCTTTAAAGTGTCCTGATCAATAGTTCTGCAGCTTTCCGAAACCTTTAAAGTGTCCTGATCAATAGTTCTGCAGCTTTCTGTAACCTTTAAAGTGTCCTGATCAACAGTTCTGCAGCTTTCTGAAACCTTTAAAGTGTCCTGATCAATAGTTCTGCAGCTTTCTGTAACCTTTAAAGTGTCCTGATCAACAGTTCTGCAGCTTTCTGTAACCTTTAAAGTGTCCTGATCAACAGTTCTGCAGCTTTCTGAAACCTTTAAAGTGTCCTGATCAACAGTTCTGCAGCTTTCTGTAACCTTTAAAGTGTCCTGATCAACAGTTCTGCAGCTTTCTGAGGCTCTTTCACAGTTTTTATTTGGACATTTTCTGCTTTTTCACTCATCTTCAGTCCTTGTTCCTGAGCATTTTCAGTGTTTTTTCTTTGTTCAGCCACTTAACTCTGACCTTTGACCCATTCAGGCAGAAAAAAGGCTCCTAACTCAAGGGATGAACCAGTGTTGTGTCGACACAGAACAGACAACTTAGCAAAGAAGCCATTTTAAACTGGATCTTTAGGCACTTTGTTACCAGCAGCCTGTCACAAAGACACATCATTTGTTCCCATTTCTTTAGCTGCATCTATGAAAAACAGCAAAGAAAACACAGTTTGACAGACAGAAAATAGGATTTCTGCAGCAACAAGGTGATTCCCAAAGAGCTATTAGCTGAAAACTTGGCATATCTCAGCATGGTGTGCAGTGTGTCCTTAAAACATTTGAGGAAACTGGACAAGTGGAGGACAAAAGAAGAAGTGTCAGGCCTGAAAAACTATCTCCAGCAGATGAACAGGATCTGAAAGTGATGTCCTTAAGAAAGAGGAAAAAATCCAGCTGTGACCTGACAGGACCTGAGAGATGCATCTGGACCTTCAGCTGATCCATCTACTGTTGGCCCAAGCCTCATCAGAAATGGTCTCCATGGAAGGGTGGCTGTCAAGAAGCCGTTCTTAAGGAAGGGAAACAGGGAGAAAAGGCTGAGCTGTGCCAAATGACACAAGAAGTGGACTGAAAATCAGTGGCAACAGGTCTTATGGAGGGATGAATCCTCCCCAGAGCCCGGACCTCAACATTATTGAAGCAGTGTGGGATCATCTGACAGAGAACGGAACAAAAGGCAGCCCACATCCAAAGAAGAGCTTTGGGATGTCCTTCAAGAAGCCTGGAGAACTATTCCTGAAGACTCCTTAAAGAAATGACAGAAAGCTTTTTGAAATAGTTTTATTTCTTCAGGACACGGTTAGTTGTGAAAGACGGATGTTATTTAAGCTGCTGCTGGTGATGAAGTTTCACTGTTGAGTAAATCAGACGACAGGATGATGGTTTGATGTATAAAACAGGAAAACTATCCTCAGAGGAGGAGGCGGCAGATCTAAATCTTATTTTACTCAAATATGAGAACAAATAAATACGACTGAATCCAGTTTAACAGCCACTCACTGAAGCTTACGGCCGGATGCTTTAAAAGTGAACAAAGTTTCAGGGACTATCTGCTGTGGCGGATTAATACACAGCCGGTGCCTTGTTATTTCTGCTGTGAACTGTGATGGTTCAGGATTACAGCCACACGTTCACAGAATGGTCAAACTATCGCACAAATACGATAATTATGGTACACCTGACCTGGCAACACAGCCCAGCAGTGTGTCAGGGTTCATGATTACAACCAGACGTTCACAGAATGGTCAAACTATCGTGTATTTGGCCCTTTTTGGGCTTATTGATCGTACACCTGGCTGCACTGGGTGCAGGCAGAGGGATGTCTGGTTCCCTCCTGGACCTGCCGCCTCAGATAGGAACAGGATGGATGGACGGATGTTCTTCCTGTGAGCTTTTCTGATTGGTCAGCTGCTCCGTGGAGACCCCCAGAGTTACAGCATCTGATCCCTCCGCAGGAAATCCCCATCATGTGAAAGATGGAAACGTTTTAAACGCCTTCAGGGTTCATAAAAAAAATCCGACAGCGACTGATTACAACCAGACGTTCACAGAATGGTCAAATTATCGTATATTTGGCCCTTTTTTGGGATTATTGATCGTGCACAGGGCAAAATTATCAGACAAATACGATAATTATGGTACACCTGACCTGGCAACACAGCCCAGCAGTATATCAGGGTTCAGGATTACAGCCACACGTTCACAGAATGGTCAAATTATCGTATATTTGGCCCTTTTTTGGGATTATTGATCGTGCACAGGGCAAAATTATCAGACAAATACGATAATTATGGTACACCTGACCTGGCAACACAGCCCAGCAGTATGTCAGGGTTCAGGATTACAGCCACACGTTCACAGAAGGGTCAAATTATCGTATATTTGGCCCTTTTTTGGGATTATTGATCAGGCAGAGGGATGTCTGGTTCCCTCCTGGACCTGCCGCCTCAGATAGGAACAGGATGGATGGACGGATGTTCTTCCTGTGAGCTTTTCTGATTGGTCAGCTGCTCCATGGAGACCCCCAGAGTTACAGCATCTGATCCCCATCATGTGAAAGATGGAAACCTTTTATTCTGAGGAGCAGGGCCGGACCCCCTCATTACAAACCTGGAGGTTTTCAGAAACTCACCTGGTCCACTCAGCCGCTGAGGCTTCAGTTTGGGCTCCTGCAGGGTTTACCGTAGTAAATAACTCGTGTTTGTGATGCTTATGACACATTTTCTGCACCCTTCTGTAATTTATTTATTTCCCACAGGCCCAGTTTACACACACTGTCCACAGAATTCAGTTTTTCTGCATACAGTTACAGATAATGCCCCCCCGCTGTTTGCTTTAACCAAATCTAAACTGCAAGCTGTGCAGCATTCAGCTGAGTTTGTTCTCATTCCAGTGGACAAACACAAACCTGCTGCTGCTTTATTTCAGCTGCAGACGCTTCCTGTCGTCTGACCCTCAGGGGTGAATGATTCAGGCTGCCAGCTTTCAGCTCTGCAGGTTAAATGCAGCTCCAGGAGGTCTGAGGGCGGCAGCAGGACTTCTGTGACCTACAGCCGGATGTTTGAGGACGATCGGTTGGTTTAACAGACGGAGGCACTGGTGAGATGCACTTAGCAGCAGTTTCATCCGTCCCACATCCAGCAGGAAGTGAGGTTTTCTTCAGCAGAGACCTAAAAGGCAGCATGGAGCAGTGTGACATGCAGCCTCAGCCTCACAGTATAAAACCACCTGTTTCTGCGGTGCCGAGGGTCCAAACTCTGAGCACTTAGCCTCAGTTTGTGGCCGTGTCTGCAGGCAGCATCTGACGACCTCTGCTGGAGTCAGAAGCTTTACCGTCCTTCGCTTTGAACCATGGGAAATGTGGCTCCCATCACCTCCTTCAACAGAGCTCTGTGCTCCAGGTGAACCAATCATCAACCAATCAGTCTGGGTTAAGTTCGGCCATTTTCTGCTCTTATCTCGCCAGAAAAAGGCAGTTCAATTGAGTCCGATGCTCAGAAATGACCCGAACAACAAGAATTATGCAACAGTTTCTGCTGCATAAACACCAAACTGCTGTTTTACTCCAAAGAAACGACTAACTTTAAGGGATTTATTCAGTTATTTGGTTGATTAAAAAGAAACAACTTGGTTTTATTTCTCAAAGCACGACTTTATTCTGCTCCACTTTTCCTTTAAAATGTCCTGTAACTCGTCGGTTTACGACAGAATCCTTCATCAGGAAATGCTTCAAAGCGTTGCATTTGTGCCTCTGATCCTTTAAAAGTTGGAAGCACCATCAGTGCTGCAAAGTGCAAACAGCTGGTCCGGAGCCATCAGTTCATACCTGCTCATTTCTCCTTTGATTCAGCCAAGAAGCTTCACCATGAGAAGAAAGCGTGGGCCTGTTGGTTCATGGACACTTCCACCACCTGGCAGGAAACAGAAGGAGGAAACAGGAGCCAGGCACATAAATAAGAGAGGATGGAGGCCCAACGTTTCCAGAGAGCAGCTTTTCTGTCCAGCAGCCACAGCGGTGCATCGTTTCAAACCGTTTCCGGGCCACATGGTGGCCTCTCGCCGTTTCTTTCTTCAGTAGCGTGTGGTGGGATGAAGATGGTGAGGATGGTGATGCGTCAGCAGGTGTGCGCTGTTGGCTTTGTCCCTCAGCATGTTGAGCGTGGTGTTGGAGAAGTCCCTCAGGATGTCCACCGTCTCCCGCTGCAGCAGCAGAGACTCCTGCACGAACTCCTGCTGGCTCTCCACCAGCAGCTGCACCGACTGGGCCAGCGCCTCCAGAGACTGAGACACCGACGCCAGCAGCATCCTGCTGGCCCGCTGCTGCTGGAGGCTCTGGGACGCCATCTGGGCCACCTGGTCCTGCGACCTGCGCAGGGAGGCGCCGCTCGGGAGGGGGTCGGACGGGTTTGGGGCCGAGGGATTACTGGGTGGGAGGACTGAGGAGGGAGGAGGTTTCTGTGGTTTGGAAGGAGCATCAGCAGGAGGAGGGATGGCGGAGTGAGATGGAGCACCATTGGCTGCAGATGAGGATGAGGAAGGAGCAGGGAGGGAGGAGGCTGGGGGAGGCGCAGCAGAGGATGAAGCAGCATCTGAGTGAGGCAGCGAGGGGAAGCTGGAGGAGGTGGAGGGTCCAGCAGGCGGCCGGGCCGAGTTCTGGTTCTGGACGTGGCTTTGGTTCTGGCTGTTTCTGGAGTAGGTGTACACCGGCTTGATCCTGAGCAGGGCGTTGTCTGGCAGGGGGTCCAGGGAGGTGGAGGAGATGGGAGGTAAAGCGGAGGAGAAGATCGAGTCGTCATTTTCCTCAAAATCCATGGCGTGTTCTGGGGAGAGAAAAAGAGGAGCGGGTTTAAGAGCCAGCGGCCGGAGAAGCATTCATCTGAGCTCAGGAAGCAGGAAGCAGGAAGGAGGAAGCAGGAAGCAGGAGGCAGGAGGCAGGAAGCAGGAAGCAGGAAGCAGGAGGCAGGAAGCAGGAAGGAGGAAGCAGGAAGGAGGAAGCAGGAAGGAAGCAGGAAGCAGGAAGCAGGAGGCAGGAAGGAAGCAGGAGGCAGGAGGCAGGAAGCAGGAAGCAGGAGGCAGGAAGCAGGAAGCAGGAAGCAGGAAGCAGGAGGCAGGAAGCAGGAAGCAGGAAGGAGGAAGCAGGAAGCAGGAAGGAGGAAGCAGGAAGGAGGAAGCAGGAAGCAGGAAGGAGGAAGCAGGAAGCAGGAAGCAGGAAGCAGGAGGCAGGAAGCAGGAAGCAGGAAGGAGGAAGCAGGAAGCAGGAAGCAGGAAGGAGGAAGGAGGAAGGAAGCAGCAGCTGCAAATAAAGCAGTTTATCATCAGAGCATCAGGACCACAGTCCAGCGTTTGGACCTGGAAGCCCCATCCAACACCTCTCTGTCAGGCTGGAAACTGCTCCATCTTTAAATCTAAATCACCTTCTATCTGAGCTGGAAAACTTTACCATCATTTTGAAAAGAAGGTTTTTGAATCGAGCTCCAAACAAAGCAGGCTACAAAAGCTTTTGGGTTAAAGTTAAACTTTTCAACCCGTTTAAATCTAAATCACCTTCTATCTGAGCTGTTTTTTATCCTGTGACCCACTCAAACCATTAACCTGAGATAACCAGAGCCAGAGGGGGGGGGGGGGGGGGGCTTTAGGGAAGCTCTGGCATCAACAAATATGTAAAATCCTACTTTATATGGATTTAAATGCAAAGACACAACAAACAGAGGCTGTACATAACCCCATCCTTACCTCCATCATCTGCCAGATCAAAGTCTGAGGAGGAATGAAAAGGATCGCCTGCAAAACATGACATCATCACGTCACCAGAGAGGGCGCAGCTCAGATCTAACAACATGTCATTTCTTTAGGTCTGGATCACCCAACTTTAGCTTTCAGTTCAGCACAGAAACACAGAAACTTCAGTTTGATTCGGCTCCACTTACCGAGTTCCTTCTCTGGGGAGGACAGGGGTGAAATGTCAAAGGAGGCTCCGCCCTGTAAAGAGTGGGAGCTGTCTGTCAAACTGAGGTAGGAGTAGGGGGGGGCGGTGGGGGTGGGGCCTTTCCTGTAACACTTGGAAAATTCAGCTTCCTCCAAGTCCAGATCGCTTTCACCACCTGAGAACCAGAAAAGAAAAACCGGTAAAGCAACAACATGCATGACACCGCAGCTAGCAAGAGAACGGAAGGAAGCTAGCAGAACAGAAGGAAGCTAGCAAGAGAACGGAAGGAAGCTAGCAGAGAACGTAAGGAAGCAAGCAGAGAACAGAAGACAGCTAGCAAGAGAACAGAAGGACGCTAACAGAGAACATAAGGAAGCTAGCAGAACAGAAGGAAGCTAGCAGAGAACAGAGGGAAGCTAGCAGAGAACAGAAGGAAGCTAGCAGAGAACAGAAGGAAGCTAGCAGAGAACAGAAGGAAGCTAGCAAGAGAACAGAAGGAAGCTAGCAAGAGAACAGAAGGAAGCTAGCAGAACAGAAGGAAGCTAGCAGAGAACAGAGGGAAGCTAGCAGAGAACAGAAGGAAGCTAGCAGAGAACAGAAGGAAGCTAGCAGAGAACAGAAGGAAGCTAGCAAGAGAACAGAAGGAAGCTAGCAAGAGAACAGAAGGAAGCTAGCAGAGAACAGAAGGAAGCTAGCAGAGAACAGAAGGAAGCTAGCAGAGAACAGAAGGAAGCTAGCAGAGAACAGAAGGAAGCTAGCAGTGAACAGAAGGAAGCTAGCAGAGAACATAAGGAAGCTAGCAGAACAGAAGGAAGCTAGCAGAGAACAGAGGGAAGCTAGCAGAGAACAGAAGGAAGCTAGCAGAGAACAGAAGGAAGCTAGCAGAGAACAGAAGGAAGCTAGCAGAGAACAGAAGGAAGCTAGCAGAGAACAGAAGGAAGCTAGCAGTGAACAGAAGGAAGCTAGCAGAGAACATAAGGAAGCTAGCAGAGAACAGAGGGAAGCTAGCAGAGAACAGAAGGAAGCTAGCAGAGAACATAAGGAAGCTAGCAGAGAACAGAAGGAAGCTAGCAGTGAACAGAAGGAAGCTAGCAGAGAACATAAGGAAGCTAGCAGAACAGAAGGAAGCTAGCAGAGAACAGAGGGAAGCTAGCAGAGAACAGAAGGAAGCTAGGAGAGAACAGAAGGAAGCTAGCAGAGAACAGAAGGAAGCTAGCAAGAGAACAGAAGGAAGCTAGCAAGAGAACAGAAGGACGCCAGCGGAGAACAGAAGGAAGCTAGCAGAGAACAGAAGGAAGCTAGCAGAGAACAGAAGGAAGCTAGCAGAGAACAGAAGGAAGCTAGCAGAGAACAGAAGGAAGCTAGCAGAACAGAAGGAAGCTGAGGCAACTTCTGTTTAACTTGTGACAAATAGTGGCTAATTTCTATTGAAATGTCACCAGAACTACCCCGCTAGCACAAGCACACCATCATATTATCCTTAATGTGCCCATCAGAGCAGCTTCAGCCTGTTAATGTGAGCTAATATTCTGAGTCACATCAAAGTCCAACCAGAATAAAAACAGCTCATTATATCGGACCGTGTTGTATCTGTAACATCGGAGGCTGCTGGTTAAGGTGTCGTGTTAACGGCTGTTATTCTGAGTCGCTGTGATGTCTGATAACAGACAATAAAAAGGCCTTCAGTATCTGCGCTGCCGCACCTCCTGTAGGAGTCAACATCAGGATCTTATGGACCATCTTCTCCACGGGGCCCAGCTTCTTCTTCCTCAGGTTGTTGCCGTTGGGGCCCCGCATGGCTGCAATGCGCCGCTTCCCGTCACATTTGAGGTCCGCCCATTTCTTCATGATCTGGCGTACCTACGAGAAAAAAACCTCCATTTTAAGACGTCCTCATGCAGAAGAAGACAAGTTCTAAACTAATGTTGTTGGGAAACCTTTAAACAGGATAGAAACAAGACATTTGCCTTGTAAATTTGTGGATAATTCAACAGTAAATGTAAACCTGCAGTGATTTGTGATCAGAGGAACTGACCTGTCTGTGATTCTCTCCCAAACTGTTGACCTGACTTGTGATTCGGGTCCAGGTCTGCTTCTTGGTGTCCGCTGACACACCTTGGTTAAACTTCTCTGGAAAGAAGAAAACACTTTCTTTGAGTTTTGGCTCCTATGAGCGACACAAATCTGATCGGGGGGGAGGGAATGTAAATGTACTTTATTTATACAGCCCTTATAGCAGATAATAAATAAAGAAAAGAATAAGTAAAAAGCAATAAAATAACAGTAAACGCAATAAAATACAGCAAAATTGAATAAGATAATATAAAAGTGTCATCATGCTACTGGGTATTAAAAGCCAGCTGAAATAAGTATGTTAAAGTATGTTATAAATAATGACCAAATATACCAAATAATGACCAAATTATACCAAATAATGATCAAAATATACCAAATAATGACCAAATTACACCAAATAATGACCAAATTATACCAAATAATGGCCAAAACATACCAAATAATGACCAAATTACACCAAATAATGACCAAATTATACCAAATAATGGCCAAAACATACCAAATAATGACCAAATTACACCAAATAATGACCAAATTACACCAAATAATGGCCAAAACATACCAAATAATGACCGAATTACACCAAATAATGTAAATGTAAATGTAATTTACTTATACAGCCATTTACAACAATCCATTTCGGTACCAAAGTGCTTTACAGCAGATAATAAATAAATAAAAGAATAAGTAAAAAGCAATAAAATACAGCAAAATCAAATAAGATAAGATAAAAGTGTCACCATACTACTGGGTATTAAAAGCCATCTGAAATTAGTATGTTTTTAGCCTAGATTTAAAGAGGCCCAGGTCAGAAATAAGACGCATCTCAGGGGGGGAGCTTATTCCAGAGCCTGGGGGCACCCCAGGGCTTGTATTTTGACCTGAACACTTCCAGAAAAAGTTGATTTGTTGACCTCAGAGCTCCACCAGGGTTACAGTTAAAAGCTCAGATAAATACGATGGGGGGAGGCCGTTAAGAGCTTTAAAAACAAACTTTAAAAGGTTAAAATCAGTTCTATAAAGGACAGGAAGCCAGTGAAGGGAGTATCAGACTCAAGGCGACTGATCATAGAAGCAACAACTCACTGAGGAGGATGTATCTGTTCTTCTTCACAGCGTCCAGCAGCAGTTTGACCTCGTTGTAGGAGAACCTCGGTTTGGACCTGAACCCTTCCTTCACTCCTCCCACCTTCAGGTCTTCCTCCTCTTCACGCCACGTGGTCGACATCGCTGCTCCCCTCAGTTTGGCGCCAAGTCCAATTTCAACCGCCCTCCGGGACTCTGGTCCTACAGTGGAAGAATCGGAGGAGAGAGATCGAAGGAAAGGGATGAGAGAGGGACAGAGCAAATGGGAGACCAGAAGATCCATCATCTGTGGTGAGGATGCTCTCTAAAGACCCAATCTGTGTTAAGGATAACAATACAAATATGAGAAAGAGCGGATAATTACTGGAGAAAATGATTTAGATCTAAATATAACCAAAAGAACGTCCCACAACATCTCAACCAAAGCAACCAAAGAAAAGAAGGGCAGAACAAGCCTGAAATCACATGATCGATGACATCACAGATCTGAGTCGTTTCAAACCAACATTTCATTCATTAACCCATCAGTTAGGCTGATGTGGGTGAATTTAAAGTGTAAAAAGAAAAGAAAAAACAGAAGCAGGTGAAATAAATACCTCAAACGGGCAATGTGTGGTACAAAGGTGGGCAGACGGCTTTAAAAGGACACAAATTATCCATCTGAGAGGTCACTGGTCCTAAATATCTGCTCTCACATCAGGAAATACAAACATCTGTCCTGCTTACCTCCAATAATCATCACACAGAAAAGATCTAAGCAATAAAACCTGCTATTTTCTGCCCTGCCGAGCATCCTGTGTGACACTGGGTGGCAGTATAAGGCACTTAGCAGCGAGTCCTTTCGAGTTTATTTAATGTTTTATAGCAGCAAAAACTACGGCAAGCCTGTGCAGTCATTCCTCCACACAGCTCACAGTTTTTAGGATAAACACAGTGAGAAGCGGACAAATCCATCATCTCTACAGCGGCCAGAACGGAATGATTCGACTAATTATTGGTTTATTTTATTTAAATCCAACTAATGAACAAAACAGATCCTTAGAACTTGGTCCATCATATGTTTGACGGTTTGTATCCAGTAAAAAATAAATAATTAATCCTCATGAACTGATTTTAACCAGATGAGTTTAATTAAAATTGGTTATTATCTTTAAGGACATTTACTTTGATCATAAATACAGAGAGTAGATGCTGTATAGGCAGCAGGCTGGGATATCTTAAATAGCTGTAAGAATTAATAATCGTGATATAAGCTTATTAAGAAGAAGATCCTATTTTTCTTTAGCTTGCGTTGCTATACCGCCCCCTGCTGGTCGGGTTTACACAAAGCTTTGGTGAAGAAGCACCAGTTTGCTGAGATTACAGTTTATATCATTATAAAATCAAACAGAAACACTTAAAAACAATCAGAAAATTAATTAATCGAACCGTATCTCATTTATATTATTTTTCCACCATTTTCTGAAACAAAAAAAACCCAAAAAGTTTGTGTTTATAGTTGTTTTTTTAGGCAAAATGTCCTAATCTACATGATATATACGCGCTAACGGTTTTCAGTTGGAAACTTCAGATTTTTAATCATTTAAATTGACGTTGCGTTCGGACTGGTCACGTGGTCCGCCTGAGCCAATCGCTGACGCTCTTCTCCTGCCTTTGTTGAAGCCGCCTCTCCCCCCGAACTGCTCCTCCTGCCCGATGGTCCTCTCGGGCAGCAGCCTGACGACTCCGCCATCTCTGTAAACCGCGTCGAACTAGGACGTCGTGAGATTAAAAACTTTAAATTGTGAGTGAGAGCCGGTTCTGATACGTAGTTCTGCCGGTTCTGTTGTACGCGGGCGGGGGCGGAACACTGGGAGCTGGCTACGCGACACTCGGTGGTCGAGGCGGGGGACGGGTGTCTGCCAGTCCCGGCTTTGCGCTCCATTGTAGCCTTTTCGTTGCTTGTGTTTCTCTGTCCTGAACGCTGCGCGTGGGATCTGTTTCACTTAATTCGTGTTGAATTAATGCCGAATTCGTCGCGATATGCAGCGTAAATCTACTGTAAAGGTGGGGGATATTTACCAGGAAAAATGGCGTTCTTCTTCTCCCCTCCTTCCTCTGTGGTTCTCCCGAAAGTTCGGAGTGACGAGAACAACCGAAATGCGCAGACTCCGCAGCGCGTGAGATTTTTTTTTTCCTTCCCTGAACGCGCAACATTTCACGTCGCTGCGCGCCCCCCTGTGTCCTGGGTTCAGTTTACACCAAGCGCTCAATTTCCATGCCAATTAAACACAAAACTCACGAATTCTGCTTTTTTTGGGGAGAAACTGGTGATTAAACCACCAAATGTTACCAATACAACATCTAACATAGTTGTACAAATCCACACAAGTCATGATTTTTGCGCATTTTTTATTAATACATTCATATAGAAGCAATTTAATCACCAAAAACACCAATTTACAAGCTCCGTAGCTGCGCCGCTTTGCCTTAAATCCTGCAGAGAGGCAGACAGCTGGCCTGGAGGTCAACAAAGGCCTTTTTGAGTGTATTAACGTATTACTTACCACAAAAGTGCACGTTAACTAACTAACCAATCTACTGCAGCTGATGAAACTGTCACAAACTACCAATCACATTTGCCATAATGAGAAATAGAAGTACAAAAGCTACAAACTAAGCATCCTCAAGCTGTTATTTGTACGTTTTTGGCATTTTCAGCTGGGCTCGTGCTCCTCTTCACGTGAGCCAACAGGATTAGGAAAGGTAACATCTCCACCATCTCATAGGCTACGTGGGGAGGAAAGAAGACATGAAGGCCAAAAAAACCCCCAAGTTCCATATCTGTCCGCTTGGTGTCGCCAGAGATCTTCCTCTGAGTGTAAATACGTGTTCTCTTCCTGTGTGAAATACCCACATGGGTCAGCAGAGGGCGCCATCTTGGACGTGTTTCAACCACTCAAACGTTTCAGACTGGAAAAAGGAGGCTGTGGAGGTGCTGCACAGTGTTTACTTTGGTAACTGAACTGGTTGCTGATAGCTGTGTGTTGTTTTTCTTCTCTTTTAGAAATGTGGACGTGTTTTCTGCACAAACAGGGAGAAAAAAGGCGACTTTTCAAGCTTTCAAGATGCACGACGCATCCAACGGAGCTGCTCTTTATTGTGTTGTAATTCATATATGTTCTTTTGCCTGATTCTGCTGGAATCACCGAAGCTTCCTTTGACCTAACGGCTGACTGATCAGAGGTCAGCGAGAGGGAGTAATACAGAGTTATAAAGGCCCTGTGACTCAGGTCCAAAGCAAAGCCGTGGCTCCCTGTGAGAGCATTATAAGAATGAAGAGAAATATTGAAAATCAGATTTGCAGAAAGCCCCACTACCCTGAATAATAATAATAAGGAATCCCGAGAGGGGGAAATAGAAGTGGAACACATTGGCACAGCAAACAAAATCATCATTTAGTAGAAAAAGAGTGGAAGAGCACGCCTATCGCTTCATGAGGTTGTTAGCTTTCTGGTTGGCAGCATCGATGCGGGTCACGTTGAGCTCAGCCTGCAGGGAAGGAGGGGGAAGAAAAGAGGAAACAGTCATAAGAAGCTGGAGCTCAAAGCTTCCTTTATTGCAGCAGTTAATCAAACAGCAGATTGGGCCAAACTGTGCAACCCAGTTTGGTTTTGGTCGGGTTCCCAGATCAGATTTAGGTGGAGTGTGAAAGTTCTGATTCTGATCCATTTCTTTGTTTTACGCTAAGAGCTAAGTGACTATATCTTATGCTAATGAAAGGAAATGTATGATGTGTAAATACATGCCCTGATTCACATGTTGGAGAATCTTCTTTCAACATTTCAACGGCTGTGAACTCAGATTTAAGTGTGTGCAGATTCTATAGAGAACATAGAAGTCTTTTCCAAAGATTTCCCCAAACATCTTTCAGATCAATTCAGTTTTATTTGTTTAAATGTCATCTCTCGACACCTCAGAGACGCAGCCAGTTTGCTGTAATCCAATCAAATGAATCAAATTCCAAAGTTCCTGCTAACAAACCAGCAGACTGAAGGGAAACCTGCAGCTTTCACAGGTAGAACAGGTACGGCTCGTCTGGTCTTAGATCAGCCTAAAAGAACACGTCCCCCCACCTTGACTACTGCAACGCTCTCCTAACTGGTCTCCTAACTGGTCTCCTAACTGGTCTCCTAACTGGTTTCCTAACTGGTCTCCTAACTGGTCTCCTAACTGCTCTCCTAACTGGTCTCCTAACTGGTTTCCTAACTGGTCTCCTAACTGGTTTCCTAACTGGTTTCCTAACTGGTCTCCTAACTGATCTCCTAACTGGTTTCCTAACTGGTTTCCTAACTGGTTTCCTAACTGGTCTCCTAACTGCTCTCCTAACTGGTCTCCTAACTGGTTTCCTAACTGGTCTCCTAACTGGTCTCCTAACTGGTCTCCTAACTGCTCTCCTAACTGGTCTCCTAACTGGTTTCCTAACTGGTCTCCTAACTGGTTTCCTAACTGGTTTCCTAACTGGTCTCCTAACTGATCTCCTAACTGGTTTCCTAACTGGTTTCCTAACTGGTTTCCTAACTGGTCTCCTAACTGCTCTCCTAACTGGTCTCCTAACTGGTTTCCTAACTGGTCTCCTAACTGGTCTCCTAACTGGTCTCCTAACTGCTCTCCTAACTGGTCTCCTAACTGGTTTCCTAACTGGTCTCCTAACTGGTCTCCTAACTGCTCTCCTAACTGGTCTCCTAACTGGTCTCCTAACTGGTTTCCTAACTGCTCTCCTAACTGGTCTCCTAACTGGTTTCCTAACTGGTCTCCTAACTGGTTTCCTAACTGGTTTCCTAACTGGTCTCCTAACTGATCTCCTAACTGGTTTCCTAACTGGTTTCCTAACTGGTTTCCTAACTGGTTTCCTAACTGGTCTCCTAACTGGTCTCCTAACTGGTCTCCTAACTGGTCTCCTAACTGGTTTCCTAACTGGTCTCCTAACTGCCCTCCTAACTGGTCTCCTAACTGCTCTCCTAACTGGTCTCCTAACTGGTTTCCTAACTGGTCTCCTAACTGCCCTCCTAACTGGTTTCCTAACTGCTCTCCTAACTGGTCTCCTAACTGGTTTCCTAACTGGTCTCCTAACTGGTTTCCTAACTGGTTTCCTAACTGGTCTCCTAACTGATCTCCTAACTGGTTTCCTAACTGGTTTCCTAACTGGTTTCCTAACTGGTCTCCTAACTGCTCTCCTAACTGGTCTCCTAACTGGTTTCCTAACTGGTCTCCTAACTGGTCTCCTAACTGGTCTCCTAACTTGTTTCCTAACTGGTTTCCTAACTGGTCTCCTAACTGGTCTCCTAACTGGTTTCCTAACTGGTCTCCTAACTGGTCTCCTAACTGGTCTCCTAACTTGTTTCCTAACTGGTTTCCTAACTGGTCTCCTAACTGCCCTCCTAACTGGTCTCCTAACTGCTCTCCTAACTGGTCTCCTAACTGGTTTCCTAACTGGTCTCCTAACTGCCCTCCTAACTGGTTTCCTAACTGCTCTCCTAACTGGTCTCCTAACTGGTTTCCTAACTGGTCTCCTAACTGGTTTCCTAACTGGTTTCCTAACTGGTCTCCTAACTGATCTCCTAACTGGTTTCCTAACTGGTTTCCTAACTGGTTTCCTAACTGGTCTCCTAACTGCTCTCCTAACTGGTCTCCTAACTGGTTTCCTAACTGGTCTCCTAACTGGTCTCCTAACTGGTCTCCTAACTTGTTTCCTAACTGGTTTCCTAACTGGTCTCCTAACTTGTTTCCTAACTGGTTTCCTAACTGGTCTCCTAACTGGTTTCCTAACTGGTCTCCTAACTGGTTTCCTAACTGGTCTCCTAACTTGTTTCCTAACTGCTCTCCTAACTGGTCTCCTAACTGGTTTCCTAACTGGTCTCCTAACTGCCCTCCTAACTGGTTTCCTAACTGCTCTCCTAACTGGTCTCCTAACTGGTTTCCTAACTGGTCTCCTAACTGGTTTCCTAACTGGTTTCCTAACTGGTCTCCTAACTGATCTCCTAACTGGTTTCCTAACTGGTTTCCTAACTGGTTTCCTAACTGGTCTCCTAACTGCTCTCCTAACTGGTCTCCTAACTGGTTTCCTAACTGGTCTCCTAACTGGTCTCCTAACTGGTCTCCTAACTTGTTTCCTAACTGGTTTCCTAACTGGTCTCCTAACTGGTTTCCTAACTGGTCTCCTAACTGGTTTCCTAACTGGTCTCCTAACTTGTTTCCTAACTGGTCTCCTAACTGGTCTCCTAACTTGTTTCCTAACTGGTTTCCTAACTGGTCTCCTAACTTGTTTCCTAACTGGTCTCCTAACTGGTTTCCTAACTGGTCTCCTAACTGGTCTCCTAACTGCTCTCCTAACTGGTCTCCTAACTGGTTTCCTAACTGGTCTCCTAACTGGTTTCCTAACTGGTTTCCTAACTGGTCTCCTAACTGATCTCCTAACTGGTTTCCTAACTGGTTTCCTAACTGGTTTCCTAACTGGTCTCCTAACTGCTCTCCTAACTGGTCTCCTAACTGGTTTCCTAACTGGTCTCCTAACTGGTCTCCTAACTGGTCTCCTAACTGCTCTCCTAACTGGTCTCCTAACTGGTTTCCTAACTGGTCTCCTAACTGGTTTCCTAACTGGTTTCCTAACTGGTCTCCTAACTGATCTCCTAACTGGTTTCCTAACTGGTTTCCTAACTGGTTTCCTAACTGGTCTCCTAACTGCTCTCCTAACTGGTCTCCTAACTGGTTTCCTAACTGGTCTCCTAACTGGTCTCCTAACTGGTCTCCTAACTGCTCTCCTAACTGGTCTCCTAACTGGTTTCCTAACTGGTCTCCTAACTGGTCTCCTAACTGCTCTCCTAACTGGTCTCCTAACTGGTCTCCTAACTGGTTTCCTAACTGCTCTCCTAACTGGTCTCCTAACTGGTTTCCTAACTGGTCTCCTAACTGGTTTCCTAACTGGTTTCCTAACTGGTCTCCTAACTGATCTCCTAACTGGTTTCCTAACTGGTTTCCTAACTGGTTTCCTAACTGGTTTCCTAACTGGTCTCCTAACTGGTCTCCTAACTGGTCTCCTAACTGGTCTCCTAACTGGTTTCCTAACTGGTCTCCTAACTGCCCTCCTAACTGGTCTCCTAACTGCTCTCCTAACTGGTCTCCTAACTGGTTTCCTAACTGGTCTCCTAACTGCCCTCCTAACTGGTTTCCTAACTGCTCTCCTAACTGGTCTCCTAACTGGTTTCCTAACTGGTCTCCTAACTGGTTTCCTAACTGGTTTCCTAACTGGTCTCCTAACTGATCTCCTAACTGGTTTCCTAACTGGTTTCCTAACTGGTTTCCTAACTGGTCTCCTAACTGCTCTCCTAACTGGTCTCCTAACTGGTTTCCTAACTGGTCTCCTAACTGGTCTCCTAACTGGTCTCCTAACTTGTTTCCTAACTGGTTTCCTAACTGGTCTCCTAACTGGTCTCCTAACTGGTTTCCTAACTGGTCTCCTAACTGGTCTCCTAACTGGTCTCCTAACTTGTTTCCTAACTGGTTTCCTAACTGGTCTCCTAACTGCCCTCCTAACTGGTCTCCTAACTGCTCTCCTAACTGGTCTCCTAACTGGTTTCCTAACTGGTCTCCTAACTGCCCTCCTAACTGGTTTCCTAACTGCTCTCCTAACTGGTCTCCTAACTGGTTTCCTAACTGGTCTCCTAACTGGTTTCCTAACTGGTTTCCTAACTGGTCTCCTAACTGATCTCCTAACTGGTTTCCTAACTGGTTTCCTAACTGGTTTCCTAACTGGTCTCCTAACTGCTCTCCTAACTGGTCTCCTAACTGGTTTCCTAACTGGTCTCCTAACTGGTCTCCTAACTGGTCTCCTAACTTGTTTCCTAACTGGTTTCCTAACTGGTCTCCTAACTTGTTTCCTAACTGGTTTCCTAACTGGTCTCCTAACTGGTTTCCTAACTGGTCTCCTAACTGGTTTCCTAACTGGTCTCCTAACTTGTTTCCTAACTGCTCTCCTAACTGGTCTCCTAACTGGTTTCCTAACTGGTCTCCTAACTGCCCTCCTAACTGGTTTCCTAACTGCTCTCCTAACTGGTCTCCTAACTGGTTTCCTAACTGGTCTCCTAACTGGTTTCCTAACTGGTTTCCTAACTGGTCTCCTAACTGATCTCCTAACTGGTTTCCTAACTGGTTTCCTAACTGGTTTCCTAACTGGTCTCCTAACTGCTCTCCTAACTGGTCTCCTAACTGGTTTCCTAACTGGTCTCCTAACTGGTCTCCTAACTGGTCTCCTAACTTGTTTCCTAACTGGTTTCCTAACTGGTCTCCTAACTGGTTTCCTAACTGGTCTCCTAACTGGTTTCCTAACTGGTCTCCTAACTTGTTTCCTAACTGGTCTCCTAACTGGTCTCCTAACTTGTTTCCTAACTGGTTTCCTAACTGGTCTCCTAACTTGTTTCCTAACTGGTTTCCTAACTGGTTTCCTAACTGGTCTCCTAACTGGTTTCCTAACTGGTCTCCTAACTGGTTTCCTAACTGCTCTCCTAACTGGTCTCCAGCCTGTGAAACCTCTGCAGATGGTCCAGAACGCGGCGGTGCGTCTGGTCTTGGATCAGCCTAAAAGAACACGCCCCCCCTCTGTTCATGGAGCTCCTCTGGCTGCCCTTAGCCGCCTGCATCAGGATCAAGTCCCTGATGTTAGCTACAAAGAGCTTAATGGAACGGCTCCATCTACTTGAATGCTCTTGCAAAGGCTTCTGTCCCAACTGGGTCCCTCCGTTGGTCCCAGGATTGTCGTCTAGCAGCTCCTACACCACGCCTAAGACAATCCAAACTCTGTTCATGTGTCGTCCCACGATGGTGGAATGAGCTACCGAGCGCTACCAGAACAGGGGCGTCCCTGTCTATCTTCAAGAAGCTCCTGAAAACCCAGCTCTTCAGAGAGCATCTCCTATCCCAGCACTTACCTTGTACTTCCCTCCCCCCTCTATCTCTGCACTTTATCTTTCTGCACTTCCTTCTATGCCTGCACCCTATCTCTGCTCTGTCCCCTCTGACAGAGTCGGACTCCTGGGTTCCTTCTATGGAGCTTATTGTTAGCTTTTTATAAAGCTGTTATATCTTCATTTGTAAGTCTCTGTGGATAAAAGCGTCTGATAAATACAGAAATATAAACTCTATGCTTGACCGAATAGTTCATAACACATTGTTCTGCAGTTATTTCAGTTTTACTCTGACTTTAAGGTCAATATTGAGAATCCTGGCACCCAAAAGAAAATCCTCGGTGGAAGTAGGACCCGAAAATTAGCCAAAATTCTACAAGAAAAGGTCACATTTTGTCTAAAAATGGATTTGTCAACCAACATTTCACAATGATGTGGTTGAAGATGCGCCTTTATGACAACATCTGCACTTAAATTAACCAAATAACTGCTAAAACGTGAATAATAAAGTCTTTCTGCACTTCCTTCTATGCCTGCACCCTATCTCTACTCTGTCCCCTCTGACAGAGTCGGACTCCTGGGTTCCTTCTATGGAGCTTATTGTTAGCTTTTTATACAGCTGTTATATCTTCATTTGTAAGTCTCTTTGGATAAAAGCGTCTGATAAACACAGAAACCTGCAGCTTTCACAGCTAGAACAGGTATTTGCACTGATTTTGCACATTTACAGACCGCTGTACCTTGTTTCTTATGCGGCCGATCAGATCGCTCTGCGATTCGAGCTCGTTGCCGATGTCCAAAGCCATACTTTTCAGATTACCCAGCATGCTGCCGACCTGCGTCAGGTTCTCCTCCATCTCGTCCTCGCGGGCATCGTCCGTGACCCTGAGACAAAGAGGGGTTGTGTTTGTCCAGCTGCCTGTTTGATGATTTAAAGGAGAGCAAACACACACCCTGCAGCTGCCTCCTCATACAACAGCGTGTTACTCTCACTCTGTACCTGTGTATGTATCCCCCACTCATGATCATTTGCTCTCTCTCATCAACCACCCGAGATGATGGCGGCTGATTGGACACAACTCCATCCTGGCTGGAGGCTCCGCCCCAAACCGCCTTGTATGCGCCGCTCTCCTCGAACGCCTTCAGTCTGCCAGGCAGAGAATGAGCCAATGAATGCCTTTTCGTTGAGTTCAGAGTGTTAAACGGGACCAAACTGCACCCATACTGGTCCGAATAAAGGCTCTGTTTGCTCCCATTTATAGAATAAAGACACGTAATCTGATATCTAAACAACCAAAAACATAAAGAGCGGCAAAGCAAGCAGGCAACATAAATGACTAATAACCAAAAGAAAGAGGACGGCTGGTGAAAACCGGTGCTAGTATTAAAGTACATGTGTCTTCATCTTCATTTAATCTATAACAAGCACAGGGAGCTTTCAGTGTTTTAATCTCTTTCTGTGTCTACAACCCCAAATCAGAAGAAGCTGAGACGATACTTAGAGTCTGGTATGAACCCAGGATATTTCATGTTTTGTCTTTTTATTTTATTTGTTAATATATATTTTTAGTTCCAGCGCTTCAGAACAGTCCAAAAAAAGTTTTAATCAGCCTCCATGACAGAGTCTGAGCAGCAAAGATGTTCAGAGGAGCTCCAGTTTGTTTAAAACAATGTTCCTCAGAGAAAGACTGGAAGGGATCTGCATATTTCTGCCTCTACAGAGCAGAATATCATTAAAGCATTCAGGGAACCTGGAGGAGTTTCAGTGTAAAGGACGAGGGAGCAAGCCTAAGCTGGACCCCGTGACCTCTGACCCCTCAGACGCTGCATCAAGAACCGTCATTCATCAGCAGCTGATAGAAGCACATGGACAAGGGATTACTGTGGAAACCTTTGTCAAGCACCACAATACAGAGTTCCATTCACAAGCTTTACTGTGCAGGAAAGAAGCCTGATGTTAACCTCGTCCACTTCTCTGGGCTCGGAGGCGTCTGGGATGGACCGTCACACGGTGGAAACGTGTGCTGTGGTCAGACCCATCAGTATTCCACATCTTTGCTGGAAGAAATGGAGCAAAGAGCAAAAGCAGCATCCAGCCTGCTGTCAGCAACCAGTCCCTGCAGCCAGGCTCTGTGATGGTATGGGGTTGGATCAGGGGGCAAAGCTCATTTCCACTTCTGTGACGGCAGCATTAATGCAGAAAAGCTCACTGAGATTTTACAGCAACATATGCTGCCTTCAAGGCCACATCTTTTCCTGGGACGTCCCAGCATTGTTCAAGCAGACCATGGAAAACCACATTCTGCCACAGTCCAAAGGCCTGGCTGAGGAAGAAGAGGTACGGGTGCTGGACTGGCTGCCTGCAGTCCTGACCTGTCCCCAGCAGAGAAACAACCACCCCCCCGCACTGCTGCACACCTTAAGACCTGTTTAAGGAAGAATGGGACAAAATAACAGCTGGAACTCTGCATCACCTGGTTTCCTCAGAGTCAGAACGGCTTTAAGTGTTGGCAGAAGGAAAGGAAACGTAAAAATCATCGTGTTTATTTCCTTTTTTCTCCTAATAACTCTCCAGACTCTTTCTGATTTGGGTTGTATTCATATTTTCTCTGTAAAACTGAATTAATCACATCATCCAGTTGTCCAACGCTGACTTGTTTTGCACCTCTGGGCCGTTGTGATGTTTCAAAGTCAAACTTTTGAGCCAAATCTGAAAACATCTGGATGTAAATGTATCACAGCTGCACCCCCCCCCCACTCCTCCACCTACTTCTCACAGCTGCACAGCCCACAGCACCTGCCCAGGTCGGTCAGGTTTTTCTCTGCCTCCCTCATATCAGAGTTGATCTGATCCAAACCCTCCTCTATACGCTCCAGCTGCTCTATGGAGGAAGAGGAGAGGTGGAGGAGGTGGGGAGGAGAGGAGAGGAGGGGAGAGGAGAGGAGAGGAGAGGAGAGGAGAGGAGAGGAGAGGAGAGGAGAGGAGAGGAGAGGAGAGGAGAGGAGAGGAGAGGAGAGGAGAGGAGAGGAGAGGAGAGGAGAGGAGGGGAGGAGGTGGAGAGGAGAGGAGAGGAGAGGAGAGGAGAGGAGAGGAGAGGAGAGGAGAGGAGAGGAGACAAGGAGAAAGGAGACGAGGAGAGGAGAGGAGAGGAGAGGAGAGGAGAGGAGAGGAGAGGAGAGGAGAGGAGAGGAGAGGAGAGGAGAGGAGAGGAGGGGAGGAGGTGGAGAGGAGAGGAGAGGAGAGGAGAGGAGAGGAGAGGAGAGGAGAGGAGAGGAGAGGAGAGGAGACAAGGAGAAAGGAGACGAGGAGAGGAGAGGAGAGGAGAGGAGAGGAGAAGAGAGGAGAGGAGAGGAGAGGAGAGGAGAGGAGAGGAGAAGAGAGGAGAGGAGAGGAGAGGAGAGGAGAGGAGACAAGGAGAAAGGAGACAAGGAGACAAGGAGAGGAGAGGAGAGGAGAGGAGAGGAGACAAGGAGAGGAGAGGAGAGGAGAGGAGAGGAGATGAGAGGAGAGGAGAGGAGAGGAGAGGAGAGGAGACAAGGAGAGAGGAGAGGAGAGGAGAGGAGAGGAGAGGAGACAAGGAGAGGAGAGGAGAGGAGAGGAGAGGAGGAGAGGAGAGGAGAGGAGGAGAGGAGACAAGGAGAGAGGAGAGGAGAGGAGAGGAGAGGAGACAAGGAGAGGAGAGGAGACAAGGAGAGAGGAGAGGAGAGGAGAGGAGAGGAGACAAGGAGAGGAGAGGAGACAAGGAGAGAGGAGAGGAGAGGAGAGGAGAGGAGAGGAGAGGAGAGGAGAGGAGAGGAGAGGAGAGGAGATGAGAGGAGAGGAGACAAGGAGAGAGGAGAGGAGAGGATAGGTGGAGGAGAGGAGAGGAGAGGAGACAAGGAGAGAGGAGAGGAGAGGAGAGGAGAGAAGAGGAGAGGAGAGGAGACAAGGAGAGAGGAGAGGAGAGGAGAGGAGACAAGGAGAGAGGAGAGGAGAGGAGAGGAGAGGAGAGGAGAGGAGAGGAGATGAGAGGAGAGGAGACAAGGAGAGAGGAGAGGAGAGGAAAGAAGAGGAGAGGAGAGGAGACAAGGAGAGAGGAGAGGAGAGGAGAGGAGAGGAGAGGAGAGGAGAGAGAGGAGAGGAGAGGAGAGGAGAGAGAGGAGAGGAGAGAGGAGGAGGAGAGGAGAGGAGGAGAGGAGAGGAGAGGAGAGGAGAGGAGAGAGACGAGAGGAGAGGAGAGGAGAGGAGAGAGGAGAGGAGAGGAGACAAGGAGAGAGGAGAGGAGAGGAGACAGGAGAGAGGAGAGGAGAGGAGACAAGGAGAGAGAGGAGAGGAGAGGAGACAAGAGAGGAGAGGAGACAAGGAGAGGAGAGGAGACAAGGAGAGAGGAGGAGAGGAGACAAGGAGAGAGGAGAGGAGAGGTGGAGGAGAGAGGAGAGAGAGAGGAGGAGACAAGAGAGGAGAGGAGAGGAGATGAGAGGAGAGGAGAGGAGAGGAGAGAAGGAGAGAGGAGAGGAGAGGAGAGGAGAGGAGACAAGGAGAGATGAGAGGAGAGGAGACAAGGAGAGAGGAGAGGAGAGGAGAGGTGGAGGAGACAAGGAGAGAGGAGAGGAGAGGAGAGGAGATGAGAGGAGAGGAGACAAGGAGAGAGGA